>NC_090441.1:86683744-96683744 GCF_031143425.1 Pleurodeles waltl
AAACAGAGGTGTTTTTTGCAAAGTGCCTACCTGTAGGTTTTGGCCTCTAGCTCAGCCAGCACCTAGGGAAACCTACCAAACCTGTGCATTTTTTAAACCTAGAGACCTAGGGGAATCCAAGATGGGGTGACTTGTGGGGCTCTGACCAGGTTCTGTTACCCATAATCCTTTGCAAACCTCAAACTTTGGCTTTAAAAAACAAATTTTCCTCACATTTGGGTGACAGAAAGTTCTGGAATCTGAGAGGAGCCACAGATTTCCTTCCACCCAGCGTGCCCCCAAGTCTACCAATAAAATTGATACCTCACTTGTGTGGGTGGGCCTAGCCCCCGCAAGAGGAAATGCCCCAAAACACAACGTAGGCACATCACATTTTTTGACAGAAAACAGAGGTGTTTTTTGCAGAGTGCCTACCTGTAGATTTTGGCCTCTAGCTCAGCCGGCACCTAGGGAAATCTACCAAACTTGTGCATTTTTTAAAACTAGAGACCTAGGGGAATCCAAGATGGGGTGACTTGTGGGGCTCTGACCAGGTTCTGTTACCCAGAATCCTTTGCAAACCTCAAAATTTGGCTAAAAAAGCACATTTTCCTCACATTTCGGTAACAGAAAGTTCTGGAATCTGAGAGGAGACACAAATTTTCTTCCATCCAGGGTGTCCCCAAGTCTACCGATAAAATTGATACCTCACTTGTGTGGGTGGGCCTAGCGCCCGCGAGAGGACATGCCCCAAAACACAACGTGGGCACATCACATTTTTTGACAGAAAACAGAGGTGTTTTTTGCAGAGTGCCTACCTGTAGATTTTGGCCTCTAGCTCAGCCGGCACCTAGGGAAACCTACCAAACCTGTGCATTTGTGAAAACTAGAGACCTAGGGGAATCCAAGATGGGGTGACTTGTGGGGCTCTGACCAGGTTCTGTTACCCAGAATCCTTTGCAAACCTCAAAATGTGGCTAAAAAGGCACATTTTCCATACATTTCGGTGACAGAAAGTTCTGGAATCTGAGAGGAGACACAAATTTCCTTCCACCCAGCGTTCCCCCAAGTCTCCCGATAAAATTGATACCTCACTTGTGTGGGTAGGCCTAGCGCCCGCGACAGGAAATGCCCCAAAACACAACGTGGACACATCCCATTTTTTGACAAAAAACAGAGGTGTTTTTTGCAAAGTGCCTACCTGTAGGTTTTGGCCTCTAGCTCAGCCGGCACCTAGGGAAACCTACTAAACCTGTGCATTTTTTAGACCTAAGGGAATCCAAGATGGGGTGACTTGTGGGGCTCTGACCAGGTTCTGTTACCCAGAATCCTTTGCAAACCTCAAACGTTGGCTAAAAAAAACTAATTTTCCTCACATTTGGGTGACAGAAAGTTCTGGAATCTCAGAGGAGCCAAAAATTTGCTTCCACCCAGCGTGCCCCCAAGTCTACCGATAAAATTGATACCTCACTTGTGTGGGTGGGCCTAGCGCCCGCGAGAGGAAATGCCCCAAAACAACGTGGACACATCCCATTTTTTGACAAAAAACTGAGGTGTTTTTTGCAAAGTGCCTACCTGTAGGTTTTGGCCTCTAGCTCAGCCAGCACCTAGGGAAACCTACCAAACCTGTGCATTTTTTGAAACCTAGAGACATAGGGGAATCCAAGATGGGGTGACTTGTGGGGCTCTGACCAGGTTCTGTTACCCATAATCCTTTGCAAACCTCAAACTTTGGCTTTAAAAAACAAATTTTCCTCACATTTGGGTGACAGAAAGTTCTGGAATCTGAGAGGAGCCACAGATTTCCTTCCACCCAGCGTGCTCCCAAGTCTACCGATAAAATTGATACCTCACTTGTGTGGGTGGGCCTAGCGCCCGCTAGAGGAAATGCCCCAAAACACAACGTGGACACATCCCATTTTTTGACAGAAAACAGAGGTGTTTTTTGCAGAGTGCCTACTTGTAGATTTTGGCCTCTAGCTCAGCCGGCACCTAGGGAAACCTACCAAACCTGTGCATTTTTTAAAACTAGAGACGTAGGGGAATCCAAGATGGGGTGACTTGTGGGGCTCTGACCAGGTTCTAATACCCAGAATCCTTTGCAAACCTCAAAATTTGGCTAAAAAAGCACATTTTCCTCACAGTTTGGTAAGAGAAAGTTCTGGAATCTGAGAGGAGCCACAAATTTCCTTCCATCCAGGGTGCCCCCAAGTCTACCGATAAAATTGATACCTCACTTGTGTGGGTGGGCCTAGCGCCCGCGAGAGTAAATGCCCCAAAACACAACGTGGGCACATCACATTTTTTGACAGAAAACAGAGGTTTTTTTTTGCAGAGTGCCTACCTGTAGATTTTGGCCTCTAGCTCAGCCGGCACCTAGGGAAACCTACCAAACCTGTGCATTTGTGAAAACTAGAGACCTAGGGGAATCCAAGATGGGGTGACTTGTGGGGCTCTGACCAGGTTCTGTTACCCAGAATCCTTTGCAAACCTCAAAATTTGGCTAAAAAGGCACATTTTCCTCACATTTCGGTGACAGAAAGTTCTGGAATCTGAGAGGAGCCACAAATTTCCTTCCACCCAGCGTTCCCCCAAGTCTCCCGATAAAATTGATACCTCACTTGTGTGGGTAGGCCTAGCGCCCGCGACAGGAAATGCCCCAAAACACAACGTGGACACATCCCATTTTTTGACAAAAAACAGAGGTGTTTTTTGCAAAGTGCCTACCTGTAGGTTTTGGCCTCTAGCTCAGCTGGCACCTAGGGAAACCTACTAAACCTGTGCATTTTTTAGACCTAGGGGAATCCAAGATGGGGTGACTTGTGGGGCTCTGACCAGGTTCTGTTACCCATAATCCTTTGCAAACCTCAAACTTTGGCTTTAAAAAACAAATTTTCCTCACATTTGGGTGACAGAAAGTTCTGGAATCTGAGAGGAGCCACAGATTTCCTTCCACCCAGCGTGCCCCCAAGTCTACCGATAAAATTGATACCTCACTTGTGTGGGTGGGCCTAGCGCCCGCGAGAGGAAATGCCCCAAAACACAACGTGGACACATCACATTTTTTGACCGAAAACAGAGGTGTTTTTTGCAGAGTGCCTACCTGTAGATTTTGGCCTCTAGCTCAGCCGGCACCTAGGGAAACCTACCAAACCTGTGCAGTTGTGAAAACTAGAGACCTAGGGGAATCCAAGATGGGGTGACTTGTGGGGCTCTGACCAGGTTCTGTTACCCAGAATCCTTTGCAAACCTCAAAATTTGGCTAAAAAGGCACATTTTCCTCACATTTCGGTGACAGAAAGTTTTGGAATCTGAGAGGAGCCACAAATTTCCTTCCACCCAGCGTGCCCCCAAGTCTACCGATAAAATTGATACCTCACTTGTGTGGGTGGGCCTGGCGCCCGCGAGAGGAAATGCCCCAAAACACAACGTGGACACATCACATTTTTTGACCGAAAACAGAGGTGTTTTTTGCAGAGTGCCTACCTGTAGATTTTGGCCTCTAGCTCAGCCGGCACCTAGGGAAACCTACCAAACCTGTGCAGTTGTGAAAACTAGAGACCTAGGGGAATCCAAGATGGGGTGACTTGTGGGGCTCTGACCAGGTTCTGTTACCCAGAATCCTTTGCAAACCTCAAAATTTGGCTAAAAAGGCACATTTTCCTCACATTTCGGTGACAGAAAGTTCTGGAATCTGAGAGGAGCCACAAATTTCCTTCCACCCAGCGTTCCCCCAAGTCTCCCGATAAAATTGATACCTCACTTGTGTGGGTAGGCCTAGCGCCCGCGACAGGAAATGCCCCAAAACACAACGTGGACACATCCCATTTTTTGACAAAAAACAGAGGTGTTTTTTGCAAAGTGCCTACCTGTAGGTTTTGGCCTCTAGCTCAGCCAGCACCTAGGGAAACCTACCAAACCTGTGCATTTTTGAAACCTAGAGACCTAGGGGAATCCAAGATGGGGTGACTTGTGGGGCTCTGACCAGGTTCTGTTACCCATAATCCTTTGCAAACCTCAAACTTTGGCTTTAAAAAACACATTTTCCTCACATTTGGGTGACAGAAAGTTCTGGAATCTGAGAGGAGCCACAGATTTCCTTCCACCCAGCGTGCCCCCAAGTCTACCAATAAAATTGATACCTCACTTGTGTGGGTGGGCCTAGCGCCCGCAAGAGGAAATGCCCCAAAAAAACAACGTGGGCACATCACATTTTTTGACAGAAAACAGAGGTGTTTTTTGCAGAGTGCCTACCTGTAGATTTTGGCCTCTAGCTCAGCCGGCACCTAGGGAAATCTACCAAACTTGTGCATTCTTTAAAACTAGAGACCTAGGGGAATCCAAGATGGGGTGACTTGTGGGGCTCTGACCAGGTTCTGTTACCCAGAATCCTTTGCAAACCTCAAAATTTGGCTAAAAAAGCACATTTTCCTCACATTTCGGTAACAGAAAGTTCTGGAATCTGAGAGGAGACACAAATTTTCTTCCATCCAGGGTGTCCCCAAGTCTACCGATAAAATTGATACCTCACTTGTGTGGGTGGGCCTAGCGCCCGCGAGAGGACATGCCCCAAAACACAACGTGGGCACATCACATTTTTTGACAGAAAACAGAGGTGTTTTTTGCAGAGTGCCTACCTGTAGATTTTGGCCTCTAGCTCAGCCGGCACCTAGGGAAACCTACCAAACCTGTGCATTTGTGAAAACTAGAGACCTAGGGGAATCCAAGATGGGGTGACTTGTGGGGCTCTGACCAGGTTCTGTTACCCAGAATCCTTTGCAAACCTCAAAATGTGGCTAAAAAGGCACATTTTCCATACATTTCGGTGACAGAAAGTTCTGGAATCTGAGAGGAGACACAAATTTCCTTCCACCCAGCGTTCCCCCAAGTCTCCCGATAAAATTGATACCTCACTTGTGTGGGTAGGCCTAGCGCCCGCGACAGGAAATGCCCCAAAACACAACGTGGACACATCCCATTTTTTGACAAAAAACAGAGGTGTTTTTTGCAAAGTGCCTACCTGTAGGTTTTGGCCTCTAGCTCAGCCGGCACCTAGGGAAACCTACTAAACCTGTGCATTTTTTAGACCTAAGGGAATCCAAGATGGGGTGACTTGTGGGGCTCTGACCAGGTTCTGTTACCCAGAATCCTTTGCAAACCTCAAACGTTGGCTAAAAAAAAACTAATTTTCCTCACATTTGGGTGACAGAAAGTTCTGGAATCTCAGAGGAGCCAAAAATTTGCTTCCACCCAGCGTGCCCCCAAGTCTACCGATAAAATTGATACCTCACTTGTGTGGGTGGGCCTAGCGCCCGCGAGAGGAAATGCCCCAAAACAACGTGGACACATCCCATTTTTTGACAAAAAACAGAGGTGTTTTTTGCAAAGTGCCTACCTGTAGGTTTTGGCCTCTAGCTCAGCCAGCACCTAGGGAAACCTACCAGACCTGTGCATTTTTTGAAACCTAGAGACATAGGGGAATCCAAGATGGGGTGACTTGTGGGGCTCTGACCAGGTTCTGTTACCCATAATCCTTTGCAAACCTCAAACTTTGGCTTTAAAAAACAAATTTTCCTCACATTTGGGTGACAGAAAGTTCTGGAATCTGAGAGGAGCCACAGATTTCCTTCCACCCAGCGTGCTCCCAAGTCTACCGATAAAATTGATACCTCACTTGTGTGGGTGGGCCTAGCGCCCGCTAGAGGAAATGCCCCAAAACACAACGTGGACACATCCCATTTTTTGACAGAAAACAGAGGTGTTTTTTGCAGAGTGCCTACTTGTAGATTTTGGCCTCTAGCTCAGCCGGCACCTAGGGAAACCTACCAAACCTGTGCATTTTTGAAAACTAGAGACGTAGGGGAATCCAAGATGGGGTGACTTGTGGGGCTCTGACCAGGTTCTAATACCCAGAATCCTTTGCAAACCTCAAAATTTGGCTAAAAAAGCACATTTTCCTCACAGTTTGGTAAGAGAAAGTTCTGGAATCTGAGAGGAGCCACAAATTTCCTTCCATCCAGGGTGCCCCCAAGTCTACCGATAAAATTGATACCTCACTTGTGTGGGTGGGCCTAGCGCCCGCGAGAGTAAATGCCCCAAAACACAACGTGGGCACATCACATTTTTTGACAGAAAACAGAGGTTTTTTTTGCAGAGTGCCTACCTGTAGATTTTGGCCTCTAGCTCAGCCGGCACCTAGGGAAACCTACCAAACCTGTGCATTTGTGAAAACTAGAGACCTAGGGGAATCCAAGATGGGGTGACTTGTGGGGCTCTGACCAGGTTCTGTTACCCAGAATCCTTTGCAAACCTCAGCATTTGGCTAAAAAGGCACATTTTCCTCACATTTCGGTGACAGAAAGTTCTGGAATCTGAGAGGAGCCACAAATTTCCTTCCACCCAGCGTTCCCCCAAGTCTCCCGATAAAATTGATACCTCACTTGTGTGGGTAGGCCTAGCGCCCGCGACAGGAAATGCCCCAAAACACAACGTGGACACATCCCATTTTTTGACAAAAAACAGAGGTGTTTTTTGCAAAGTGCCTACCTGTAGGTTTTGGCCTCTAGCTCAGCTGGCACCTAGGGAAACCTACTAAACCTGTGCATTTTTTAGACCTACGGGAATCCAAGATGGGGTGACTTGTGGGGCTCTGACCAGGTTCTGTTACCCATAATCCTTTGCAAACCTCAAACTTTGGCTTTAAAAAACAAATTTTCCTCACATTTGGGTGACAGAAAGTTCTGGAATCTGAGAGGAGCCACAGATTTCCTTCCACCCAGCGTGCCCCCAAGTCTACCGATAAAATTGATACCTCACTTGTGTGGGTGGGCCTAGCGCCCGCGAGAGGAAATGCCCCAAAACACAACGTGGACACATTACATTTTTTGACCGAAAACAGAGGTGTTTTTTGCAGAGTGCGTACCTGTAGATTTTGGCCTCTAGCTCAGCCGGCACCTAGGGAAACCTACCAAACCTGTGCAGTTGTGAAAACTAGAGACCTAGGGGAATCCAAGATGGGGTGACTTGTGGGGCTCTGACCAGGTTCTGTTACGCAGAATCCTTTGCAAACCTCAAAATTTGGCTAAAAAGGCAAATTTTCCTCACATTTCGGTGACAGAAAGTTCTGGAATCTGAGAGGAGCCACAAATTTCCTTCCACCCAGCGTGCCCCCAAGTCTACCGATAAAATTGATACCTCACTTGTGTGGGTGGGCCTAGCGCCTGCAAGAGTAAATGCCCCAAAACACAACGTGGACACATCCCATTTTTTGACAGAAAACAGAGGTGTTTTTTGAAGAGTGCCTACCTGTAGATTTTGGCCTCTAGCTCAGCCGGCACCTAGGGAAACCTACCAAACCTGTGCATTTTTGAAAACTAGAGACCTAGGGGAATCCAAGATGGTGTGACTTGTGGGGCTCTGACCAGGTTCTGTTACCCAGAATCCTTTGCAAACCTCAAAATTTGGCTAAAAAAGCACATTTTCCTCACATTTCGGTGACAGAAAGTTCTGGAATCTGAGAGGAGCCACAAATTTCCTTCCAACCAGGGTGCCCCCAAGTCTACCGATAAAATTGATACCTCACTTGTGTGGGTGGGCCTGGCGCCCGCGAGAGGAAATGCCCCAAAACATAACGTGGACACATCACATTTTTTGACCGAAAACAGAGGTGTTTTTTGCAGAGTGCCTACCTGTAGATTTTGGCCTCTAGCTCAGCCGGCACCTAGGGAAACCTACCAAACCTGTGCAGTTGTGAAAACTAGAGACCTAGGGGAATCCAAGATGGGGTGACTTGTGGGGCTCTGACCAGGTTCTGTTACCCAGAATCCTTTGCAAACCTCAAAATTTGGCTAAAAAGGCACATTTTCCTCACATTTCGGTGACAGAAAGTTCTGGAATCTGAGAGGAGCCACAAATTTCCTTCCACCCAGCGTGCCCCCAAGTCTACCAATAAAATTGATACCTCACTTGTGTGGGTGGGCCTAGCGCCCGCAAGAGGAAATGCCCCAAAACACAACGTGGGCACATCACATTTTTTGACAGAAAACAGAGGTGTTTTTTGCAGAGTGCCTACCTGTAGATTTTGGCCTCTAGCTCAGCCGGCACCTAGGGAAACCTACCAAACCTGTGCATTTGTGAAAACTAGAGACCTAGGGGAATCCAAGATGGGGTGACTTGTGGGGCTCTGACCAGGTTCTGTTACCCATAATCCTTTGCAAACCTCAAACTTTGGCTTTAAAAAACAAATTTTCCTCACATTTGGGTGACAGGAAGTTCTGGAATCTGAGAGGAGCCACAAATTTCCTTCCACCCAGCGTGCCCCCAAGTTTGCCGATAAAATTGATACCTCACTTGTGTGGGTGGGCCTAGCGCCCGCAAGAGGAAATGCCCCAAAACACAACGTGGACACATCCCATTTTTTGACAGAAAACAGAGGTGTTTTTTGCAGAGTGCCTACCTGTAGATTTTGGCCTCTAGCTCAGCCGGCACCTAGGGAAACCTACCAAACCTGTGCATTTTTGAAAACTAGAGACCTAGGGGAATCCAAGATGGGGTGACTTGTGGGGCTCTGACCAGGTTCTGTTACCCAGAATCCTTTGCAAACCTCAAAATTTGGATAAAAAAGCACATTTTCCTCACATTTCGGTGACAGAAAGTACTGGAATCTGAGAGGAGCCACAAATTTCCTTCCATCCAGGGTGCCCCCAAGTCTACCGATAAAATTGATACCTCACTTGTGTGGGTGGGCCTAGCGCCCGCGAGAGGAAATGCCCCAAAACACAACGTGGACACATCCCATTTTTTGACAGAAAACAGAGGTGTTTTTTGCAGAGTGCCTACCTGTAGATTTTGGCCTCTAGCTCAGCCGGCACCTAGGGAAACCTACCAAACCTGTGCATTTTTGAAACCTAGAGACCTAGGGGAATCCAAGATGGGGTGACTTGTGGGGCTCTGACCAGGTTCAGTTACCCAGAATCCTTTGCAAACCTCAAAATGTGGCTAAAAAGGCACATTTTCCTCACATTTCGGTGACAGAACGTTCTGGAATCTGAGAGGAGCCACAAATTTCCTTCCACCCAGCGTTCCCCCAAGTCTCCCGATAAAATTGATACCTCACTTGTGTGGGTAGGCCTGGCGCCCGCGACAGGAAATGCCCCAAAACGCAACGTGGACACATCCCATTTTTTGACAAAAAACAGAGGTGTTTTTTGCAAAGTGCCTACCTGTAGGTTTTGGCCTCTAGCTCAGCCAGCACCTAGGGAAACCTACCAAACCTGTGCATTTTTTAAACCTAGAGACCTAGGGGAATCCAAGATGGGGTGACTTGTGGGGCTCTGACCAGGTTCTGTTACCCATAATCCTTTGCAAACCTCAAACTTTGGCTTTAAAAAACAAATTTTCCTCACATTTGGGTGACAGAAAGTTCTGGAATCTGAGAGGAGCCACAGATTTCCTTCCACCCAGCGTGCCCCCAAGTCTACCGATAAAATTGATACCTCACTTGTGTGGGTGGGCCTAGCGCCCGCGAGAGGAAATGCCCCAAAACACAACGTGGACACATCACATTTTTTGACCGAAAACAGAGGTGTTTTTTGCAGAGTGCCTACCTGTAGATTTTGGCCTCTAGCTCAGCCGGCACCTAGGGAAACCTACCAAACCTGTGCAGTTGTGAAAACTAGAGACCTAGGGGAATCCAAGATGGGGTGACTTGTGGGGCTCTGACCAGGTTCTGTAACCCAGAATCCTTTGCAAACCTCAAAATTTGGCTAAAAAGGCACATTTTCCTCACATTTCGGTGACAGAAAGTTTTGGAATCTGAGAGGAGCCACAAATTTCCTTCCACCCAGCGTGCCCCCAAGTCTAGCGATAAAATTGATACCTCACTTGTGTGGGTGGGCCTGGCGCCCGCGAGAGGAAATGCCCCAAAACACAACGTGGACACATCACATTTTTTGACCGAAAACAGAGGTGTTTTTTGCAGAGTGCCTACCTGTAGATTTTGGCCTCTAGCTCAGCCGGCACCTAGGGAAACCTACCAAACCTGTGCAGTTGTGAAAACTAGAGACCTAGGGGAATCCAAGATGGGGTGACTTGTGGGGCTCTGACCAGGTTCTGTTACCCAGAATCCTTTGCAAACCTCAAAATTTGGCTAAAAAGGCACATTTTCCTCACATTTCGGTGACAGAAAGTTCTGGAATCTGAGAGGAGCCACAAATTTCCTCCCACCCAGCGTTCCCCCAAGTCTCCCGATAAAATTGATACCTCACTTGTGTGGGTAGGCCTAGCGCCCGCGACAGGAAATGCCCCAAAACACAACGTGGACACATCCCATTTTTTGACAAAAAACAGAGGTGTTTTTTGCAAAGTGCCTACCTGTAGGTTTTGGCCTCTAGCTCAGCCAGCACCTAGGGAAACCTACCAAACCTGTGCATTTTTTAAACCTAGAGACCTAGGGGAATCCAAGATGGGGTGACTTGTGGGGCTCTGACCAGGTTCTGTTACCCATAATCCTTTGCAAACCTCAAACTTTGGCTTTAAAAAACAAATTTTCCTCACATTTGGGTGACAGAAAGTTCTGGAATCTGAGAGGAGCCACAGATTTCCTTCCACCCAGCGTGCCCCCAAGTCTACCAATAAAATTGATACCTCACTTGTGTGGGTGGGCCTAGCCCCCGCAAGAGGAAATGCCCCAAAACACAACGTAGGCACATCACATTTTTTGACAGAAAACAGAGGTGTTTTTTGCAGAGTGCCTACCTGTAGATTTTGGCCTCTAGCTCAGCCGGCACCTAGGGAAATCTACCAAACTTGTGCATTTTTTAAAACTAGAGACCTAGGGGAATCCAAGATGGGGTGACTTGTGGGGCTCTGACCAGGTTCTGTTACCCAGAATCCTTTGCAAACCTCAAAATTTGGCTAAAAAAGCACATTTTCCTCACATTTCGGTAACAGAAAGTTCTGGAATCTGAGAGGAGACACAAATTTTCTTCCATCCAGGGTGTCCCCAAGTCTACCGATAAAATTGATACCTCACTTGTGTGGGTGGGCCTAGCGCCCGCGAGAGGACATGCCCCAAAACACAACGTGGGCACATCACATTTTTTGACAGAAAACAGAGGTGTTTTTTGCAGAGTGCCTACCTGTAGATTTTGGCCTCTAGCTCAGCCGGCACCTAGGGAAACCTACCAAACCTGTGCATTTGTGAAAACTAGAGACCTAGGGGAATCCAAGATGGGGTGACTTGTGGGGCTCTGACCAGGTTCTGTTACCCAGAATCCTTTGCAAACCTCAAAATGTGGCTAAAAAGGCACATTTTCCATACATTTCGGTGACAGAAAGTTCTGGAATCTGAGAGGAGACACAAATTTCCTTCCACCCAGCGTTCCCCCAAGTCTCCCGATAAAATTGATACCTCACTTGTGTGGGTAGGCCTAGCGCCCGCGACAGGAAATGCCCCAAAACACAACGTGGACACATCCCATTTTTTGACAAAAAACAGAGGTGTTTTTTGCAAAGTGCCTACCTGTAGGTTTTGGCCTCTAGCTCAGCCGGCACCTAGGGAAACCTACTAAACCTGTGCATTTTTTAGACCTAAGGGAATCCAAGATGGGGTGACTTGTGGGGCTCTGACCAGGTTCTGTTACCCAGAATCCTTTGCAAACCTCAAACGTTGGCTAAAAAAAACTAATTTTCCTCACATTTGGGTGACAGAAAGTTCTGGAATCTCAGAGGAGCCAAAAATTTGCTTCCACCCAGCGTGCCCCCAAGTCTACCGATAAAATTGATACCTCACTTGTGTGGGTGGGCCTAGCGCCCGCGAGAGGAAATGCCCCAAAACAACGTGGACACATCCCATTTTTTGACAAAAAACTGAGGTGTTTTTTGCAAAGTGCCTACCTGTAGGTTTTGGCCTCTAGCTCAGCCAGCACCTAGGGAAACCTACCAAACCTGTGCATTTTTTGAAACCTAGAGACATAGGGGAATCCAAGATGGGGTGACTTGTGGGGCTCTGACCAGGTTCTGTTACCCATAATCCTTTGCAAACCTCAAACTTTGGCTTTAAAAAACAAATTTTCCTCACATTTGGGTGACAGAAAGTTCTGGAATCTGAGAGGAGCCACAGATTTCCTTCCACCCAGCGTGCTCCCAAGTCTACCGATAAAATTGATACCTCACTTGTGTGGGTGGGCCTAGCGCCCGCTAGAGGAAATGCCCCAAAACACAACGTGGACACATCCCATTTTTTGACAGAAAACAGAGGTGTTTTTTGCAGAGTGCCTACTTGTAGATTTTGGCCTCTAGCTCAGCCGGCACCTAGGGAAACCTACCAAACCTGTGCATTTTTTAAAACTAGAGACGTAGGGGAATCCAAGATGGGGTGACTTGTGGGGCTCTGACCAGGTTCTAATACCCAGAATCCTTTGCAAACCTCAAAATTTGGCTAAAAAAGCACATTTTCCTCACAGTTTGGTAAGAGAAAGTTCTGGAATCTGAGAGGAGCCACAAATTTCCTTCCATCCAGGGTGCCCCCAAGTCTACCGATAAAATTGATACCTCACTTGTGTGGGTGGGCCTAGCGCCCGCGAGAGTAAATGCCCCAAAACACAACGTGGGCACATCACATTTTTTGACAGAAAACAGAGGTTTTTTTTGCAGAGTGCCTACCTGTAGATTTTGGCCTCTAGCTCAGCCGGCACCTAGGGAAACCTACCAAACCTGTGCATTTGTGAAAACTAGAGACCTAGGGGAATCCAAGATGGGGTGACTTGTGGGGCTCTGACCAGGTTCTGTTACCCAGAATCCTTTGCAAACCTCAAAATTTGGCTAAAAAGGCACATTTTCCTCACATTTCGGTGACAGAAAGTTCTGGAATCTGAGAGGAGCCACAAATTTCCTTCCACCCAGCGTTCCCCCAAGTCTCCCGATAAAATTGATACCTCACTTGTGTGGGTAGGCCTAGCGCCCGCGACAGGAAATGCCCCAAAACACAACGTGGACACATCCCATTTTTTGACAAAAAACAGAGGTGTTTTTTGCAAAGTGCCTACCTGTAGGTTTTGGCCTCTAGCTCAGCTGGCACCTAGGGAAACCTACTAAACCTGTGCATTTTTTAGACCTAGGGGAATCCAAGATGGGGTGACTTGTGGGGCTCTGACCAGGTTCTGTTACCCATAATCCTTTGCAAACCTCAAACTTTGGCTTTAAAAAACAAATTTTCCTCACATTTGGGTGACAGAAAGTTCTGGAATCTGAGAGGAGCCACAGATTTCCTTCCACCCAGCGTGCCCCCAAGTCTACCGATAAAATTGATACCTCACTTGTGTGGGTGGGCCTAGCGCCCGCGAGAGGAAATGCCCCAAAACACAACGTGGACACATCACATTTTTTGACCGAAAACAGAGGTGTTTTTTGCAGAGTGCCTACCTGTAGATTTTGGCCTCTAGCTCAGCCGGCACCTAGGGAAACCTACCAAACCTGTGCAGTTGTGAAAACTAGAGACCTAGGGGAATCCAAGATGGGGTGACTTGTGGGGCTCTGACCAGGTTCTGTTACCCAGAATCCTTTGCAAACCTCAAAATTTGGCTAAAAAGGCACATTTTCCTCACATTTCGGTGACAGAAAGTTCTGGAATCTGAGAGGAGCCACAAATTTCCTTCCACCCAGCGTGCCCCCAAGTCTACCGATAAAATTGATACCTCACTTGTGTGGGTGGGCCTGGCGCCCGCGAGAGGAAATGCCCCAAAACACAACGTGGACACATCACATTTTTTGACCGAAAACAGAGGTGTTTTTTGCAGAGTGCCTACCTGTAGATTTTGGCCTCTAGCTCAGCCGGCACCTAGGGAAACCTACCAAACCTGTGCAGTTGTGAAAACTAGAGACCTAGGGGAATCCAAGATGGGGTGACTTGTGGGGCTCTGACCAGGTTCTGTTACCCAGAATCCTTTGCAAACCTCAAAATTTGGCTAAAAAGGCACATTTTCCTCACATTTCGGTGACAGAAAGTTCTGGAATCTGAGAGGAGCCACAAATTTCCTTCCACCCAGCGTTCCCCCAAGTCTCCCGATAAAATTGATACCTCACTTGTGTGGGTAGGCCTAGCGCCCGCGACAGGAAATGCCCCAAAACACAACGTGGACACATCCCATTTTTTGACAAAAAACAGAGGTGTTTTTTGCAAAGTGCCTACCTGTAGGTTTTGGCCTCTAGCTCAGCCAGCACCTAGGGAAACCTACCAAACCTGTGCATTTTTTAAACCTAGAGACCTAGGGGAATCCAAGATGGGGTGACTTGTGGGGCTCTGACCAGGTTCTGTTACCCATAATCCTTTGCAAACCTCAAACTTTGGCTTTAAAAAACAAATTTTCCTCACATTTGGGTGACAGAAAGTTCTGGAATCTGAGAGGAGCCACAGATTTCCTTCCACCCAGCGTGCCCCCAAGTCTACCAATAAAATTGATACCTCACTTGTGTGGGTGGGCCTAGCGCCCGCAAGAGGAAATGCCCCAAAACACAACGTGGGCACATCACATTTTTTGACAGAAAACAGAGGTGTTTTTTGCAGAGTGCCTACCTGTAGATTTTGGCCTCTAGCTCAGCCGGCACCTAGGGAAATCTACCAAACTTGTGCATTTTTGAAAACTAGAGACCTAGGGGAATCCAAGATGGGGTGACTTGTGGGGCTCTGACCAGGTTCTGTTACCCAGAATCCTTTGCAAACCTCAAAATTTGGCTAAAAAAGCACATTTTCCTCACATTTCGGTAACAGAAAGTTCTGGAATCTGAGAGGAGACACAAATTTTCTTCCATCCAGGGTGTCCCCAAGTCTACCGATAAAATTGATACCTCACTTGTGTGGGTGGGCCTAGCGCCCGCGAGAGGACATGCCCCAAAACACAACGTGGGCACATCACATTTTTTGACAGAAAACAGAGGTGTTTTTTGCAGAGTGCCTACCTGTAGATTTTGGCCTCTAGCTCAGCCGGCACCTAGGGAAACCTACCAAACCTGTGCATTTGTGAAAACTAGAGACCTAGGGGAATCCAAGATGGGGTGACTTGTGGGGCTCTGACCAGGTTCTGTTACCCAGAATCCTTTGCAAACCTCAAAATGTGGCTAAAAAGGCACATTTTCCATACATTTCGGTGACAGAAAGTTCTGGAATCTGAGAGGAGACACAAATTTCCTTCCACCCAGCGTTCCCCCAAGTCTCCCGATAAAATTGATACCTCACTTGTGTGGGTAGGCCTAGCGCCCGCGACAGGAAATGCCCCAAAACACAACGTGGACACATCCCATTTTTTGACAAAAAACAGAGGTGTTTTTTGCAAAGTGCCTACCTGTAGGTTTTGGCCTCTAGCTCAGCCGGCACCTAGGGAAACCTACTAAACCTGTGCATTTTTTAGACCTAAGGGAATCCAAGATGGGGTGACTTGTGGGGCTCTGACCAGGTTCTGTTACCCAGAATCCTTTGCAAACCTCAAACGTTGGCTAAAAAAAACTAATTTTCCTCACATTTGGGTGACAGAAAGTTCTGGAATCTCAGAGGAGCCAAAAATTTGCTTCCACCCAGCGTGCCCCCAAGTCTACCGATAAAATTGATACCTCACTTGTGTGGGTGGGCCTAGCGCCCGCGAGAGGAAATGCCCCAAAACAACGTGGACACATCCCATTTTTTGACAAAAAACAGAGGTGTTTTTTGCAAAGTGCCTACCTGTAGGTTTTGGCCTCTAGCTCAGCCAGCACCTAGGGAAACCTACCAAACCTGTGCATTTTTTGAAACCTAGAGACCTAGGGGAATCCAAGATGGGGTGACTTGTGGGGCTCTGACCAGGTTCTGTTACCCATAATCCTTTGCAAACCTCAAACTTTGGCTTTAAAAAACAAATTTTCCTCACATTTGGGTGACAGAAAGTTCTGGAATCTGAGAGGAGCCACAGATTTCCTTCCACCCAGCGTGCTCCCAAGTCTACCGATAAAATTGATACCTCACTTGTGTGGGTGGGCCTAGCGCCCGCTAGAGGAAATGCCCCAAAACACAACGTGGACACATCCCATTTTTTGACAGAAAACAGAGGTGTTTTTTGCAGAGTGCCTACTTGTAGATTTTGGCCTCTAGCTCAGCCGGCACCTAGGGAAACCTACCAAACCTGTGCATTTTTGAAAACTAGAGACGTAGGGGAATCCAAGATGGGGTGACTTGTGGGGCTCTGACCAGGTTCTAATACCCAGAATCCTTTGCAAACCTCAAAATTTGGCTAAAAAAGCACATTTTCCTCACATTTTGGTAAGAGAAAGTTCTGGAATCTGAGAGGAGCCACAAATTTCCTTCCATCCAGGGTGCCCCCAAGTCTACCGATAAAATTGATACCTCACTTGTGTGGGTGGGCCTAGCGCCCGCGAGAGGAAATGCCCCAAAACACAACGTGGGCACATCACATTTTTTGACAGACAACAGAGGTTTTTTTTGCAGAGTGCCTAGCTGTAGATTTTGGCCTCTAGCTCAGCCGGCACCTAGGGAAACCTACCAAACCTGTGCATTTGTGAAAACTAGAGACCTAGGGGAATCCAAGATGGGGTGACTTGTGGGGCTCTGAACAGGTTCTGTTACCCAGAATCCTTTGCAAACCTCAAAATTTGGCTAAAAAGGCACATTTTCCTCACATTTCGGTGACAGAAAGTTCTGGAATCTGAGAGGAGCCACAAATTTCCTTCCACCCAGCGTTCCCCCAAGTCTCCCGATAAAATTGATACCTCACTTGTGTGGGTAGGCCTAGCGCCCGCGACAGGAAATGCCCCAAAACACAACGTGGACACATCCCATTTTTTGACAAAAAACAGAGGTGTTTTTTGCAAAGTGCCTACCTGTAGGTTTTGGCCTCTAGCTCAGCTGGCACCTAGGGAAACCTACTAAACCTGTGCATTTTTTAGACCTAAGGGAATCCAAGATGGGGTGACTTGTGGGGCTCTGACCAGGTTCTGTTACCCAGAATCCTTTGCAAACCTCAAACGTTGGCTAAAAAAAACAAATTTTCCTCACATTTGGGTGACAGAAAGTTCTGGAATCTGAGAGGAGCCACAAATTTGCTTCCACCCAGCGTGCCCCCAAGTCTACCGATAAAATTGATACCTCACTTGTGTGGGTGGGCCTAGCGCCCGCGAGAGGAAATGCCCCAAAACAACGTGGACACATCCCATATTTTTGACAGAAAACAGAGGTGTTTTTTGCAGAGTGCCTACCTGTAGATTCTGGCCTCTAGCTCAGCCGGCACCTAGGGAAACGTACCAAACCTGTGCATTTTTGAAAACTAGAGACCTAGGGGAATCCAAGATGGGGTGACTTGTGGGGCTCTGACCAGGTTCTGTTACCCAGAATCCTTTGCAAACCTCAAAATTTGGCTTAAAAAGCACATTTTCCTCACATTTCGGTGACAGAAAGTTCTGGAATCTGAGAGGAGCCACACATTTCCTTCCACCCAGCGTTCCCCCAAGTCTCCCGATAAAATTGATACATCACTTGTGTGGGTAGGCCTAGCGCCCGCGACAGGAAATGCCTCAAAACGCAACGTGGACACATCCCATTTTTTGACAAAAAACAGAGGTGTTTTTTGCAAAGTGCCTACCTGTAGGTTTTGGCCTCTAGCTCAGCCAGCACCTAGGGAAACCTACCAAACCTGTGCATTTTTGAAACCTAGAGACCTAGGGGAATCCAAGATGGGGTGACTTGTGGGGCTCTGACCAGGTTCTGTTACCCAGAATCCTTTGCAAACCTCAACATTTGGCTAAAAAAGCACATTTTCCTCACATTTCGGTAACAGAAAGTTCTGGAATCTGAGAGGAGCCACAAATTTCCTTCCATCCAGGGTGCCCCCAAGTCTACCGATAAAATTGATACCTCACTTGTGTGGGTGGGCCTACCGCCCGCGAGAGGAAATGCCCCAAAACACAACGTGGGCACATCACATTTTTAGACAGAAAACAGAGGTGTTTTTTGCAGAGTGCCTACCTGTAGATTTTGGCCTCTAGCTCAGCCGGCACCTAGGGAAACCTACCAAACCTGTGCAGTTGTGAAAACTAGAGACCTAGGGGAATCCAAGATGGGGTGACTTGTGGGGCTCTGACCAGGTTCTGTTACCCAGAATCCTTTGCAAACCTCAAAATTTGGCTAAAAAGGCACATTTTCCTCACATTTCGGTGACAGAAAGTTCTGGAATCTGAGAGGAGCCACAAATTTCCTTCCACCCAGCGTGCCCCCAAGTCTACCGATAAAATTGATACCTCACTTGTGTGGGTGGGCCTGGCGCCCGCGAGAGGAAATGCCCCAAAACACAACGTGGACACATCACATTTTTTGACCGAAAACAGAGGTGTTTTTTGCAGAGTGCCTACCTGTAGATTTTGGCCTCTAGCTCAGCCGGCACCTAGGGAAACCTACCAAACCTGTGCAGTTGTGAAAACTAGAGACCTAGGGGAATCCAAGATGGGGTGACTTGTGGGGCTCTGACCAGGTTCTGTTACCCAGAATCCTTTGCAAACCTCAAAATTTGGCTAAAAAGGCACATTTTCCTCACATTTCGGTGACAGAAAGTTCTGGAATCTGAGAGGAGCCACAAATTTCCTTCCACCCAGCGTTCCCCCAAGTCTCCCGATAAAATTGATACCTCACTTGTGTGGGTAGGCCTAGCGCCCGCGACAGGAAATGCCCCAAAACACAACGTGGACACATCCCATTTTTTGACAAAAAACAGAGGTGTTTTTTGCAAAGTGCCTACCTGTAGGTTTTGGCCTCTAGCTCAGCCAGCACCTAGGGAAACCTACCAAACCTGTGCATTTTTTAAACCTAGAGACCTAGGGGAATCCAAGATGGGGTGACTTGTGGGGCTCTGACCAGGTTCTGTTACCCATAATCCTTTGCAAACCTCAAACTTTGGCTTTAAAAAACAAATTTTCCTCACATTTGGGTGACAGAAAGTTCTGGAATCTGAGAGGAGCCACAGATTTCCTTCCACCCAGCGTGCCCCCAAGTCTACCAATAAAATTGATACCTCACTTGTGTGGGTGGGCCTAGCGCCCGCAAGAGGAAATGCCCCAAAACACAACGTGGGCACATCACATTTTTTGACAGAAAACAGAGGTGTTTTTTGCAGAGTGCCTACTTGTAGATTTTGGCCTCTAGCTCAGCCGGCACCTAGGGAAATCTACCAAACTTGTGCATTTTTGAAAACTAGAGACCTAGGGGAATCCAAGATGGGGTGACTTGTGGGGCTCTGACCAGGTTCTGTTACCCAGAATCCTTTGCAAACCTCAAAATTTGGCTAAAAAAGCACATTTTCCTCACATTTCGGTAACAGAAAGTTCTGGAATCTGAGAGGAGACACAAATTTTCTTCCATCCAGGGTGTCCCCAAGTCTACCGATAAAATTGATACCTCACTTGTGTGGGTGGGCCTAGCGCCCGCGAGAGGACATGCCCCAAAACACAACGTGGGCACATCACATTTTTTGACAGAAAACAGAGGTGTTTTTTGCAGAGTGCCTACCTGTAGATTTTGGCCTCTAGCTCAGCCGGCACCTAGGGAAACCTACCAAACCTGTGCATTTGTGAAAACTAGAGACCTAGGGGAATCCAAGATGGGGTGACTTGTGGGGCTCTGACCAGGTTCTGTTACCCAGAATCCTTTGCAAACCTCAAAATGTGGCTAAAAAGGCACATTTTCCATACATTTCGGTGACAGAAAGTTCTGGAATCTGAGAGGAGACACAAATTTCCTTCCACCCAGCGTTCCCCCAAGTCTCCCGATAAAATTGATACCTCACTTGTGTGGGTAGGCCTAGCGCCCGCGACAGGAAATGCCCCAAAACACAACGTGGACACATCCCATTTTTTGACAAAAAACAGAGGTGTTTTTTGCAAAGTGCCTACCTGTAGGTTTTGGCCTCTAGCTCAGCCGGCACCTAGGGAAACCTACTAAACCTGTGCATTTTTTAGACCTAAGGGAATCCAAGATGGGGTGACTTGTGGGGCTCTGACCAGGTTCTGTTACCCAGAATCCTTTGCAAACCTCAAACGTTGGCTAAAAAAAACTAATTTTCCTCACATTTGGGTGACAGAAAGTTCTGGAATCTCAGAGGAGCCAAAAATTTGCTTCCACCCAGCGTGCCCCCAAGTCTACCGATAAAATTGATACCTCACTTGTGTGGGTGGGCCTAGCGCCCGCGAGAGGAAATGCCCCAAAACAACGTGGACACATCCCATTTTTTGACAAAAAACAGAGGTGTTTTTTGCAAAGTGCCTACCTGTAGGTTTTGGCCTCTAGCTCAGCCAGCACCTAGGGAAACCTACCAAACCTGTGCATTTTTTGAAACCTAGAGACCTAGGGGAATCCAAGATGGGGTGACTTGTGGGGCTCTGACCAGGTTCTGTTACCCATAATCCTTTGCAAACCTCAAACTTTGGCTTTAAAAAACAAATTTTCCTCACATTTGGGTGACAGAAAGTTCTGGAATCTGAGAGGAGCCACAGATTTCCTTCCACCCAGCGTGCTCCCAAGTCTACCGATAAAATTGATACCTCACTTGTGTGGGTGGGCCTAGCGCCCGCTAGAGGAAATGCCCCAAAACACAACGTGGACACATCCCATTTTTTGACAGAAAACAGAGGTGTTTTTTGCAGAGTGCCTACTTGTAGATTTTGGCCTCTAGCTCAGCCGGCACCTAGGGAAACCTACCAAACCTGTGCATTTTTGAAAACTAGAGACGTAGGGGAATCCAAGATGGGGTGACTTGTGGGGCTCTGACCAGGTTCTAATACCCAGAATCCTTTGCAAACCTCAAAATTTGGCTAAAAAAGCACATTTTCCTCACATTTTGGTAAGAGAAAGTTCTGGAATCTGAGAGGAGCCACAAATTTCGTTCCATCCAGGGTGCCCCCAAGTCTACCGATAAAATTGATACCTCACTTGTGTGGGTGGGCCTAGCGCCCGCGAGAGGAAATGCCCCAAAACACAACGTGGGCACATCACATTTTTTGACAGAAAACAGAGGTTTTTTTTGCAGAGTGCCTAGCTGTAGATTTTGGCCTCTAGCTCAGCCGGCACCTAGGGAAACCTACCAAACCTGTGCATTTGTGAAAACTAGAGACCTAGGGGAATCCAAGATGGGGTGACTTGTGGGGCTCTGACCAGGTTCTGTTACCCAGAATCCTTTGCAAACCTCAAAATTTGGCTAAAAAGGCACATTTTCCTCACATTTCGGTGACAGAAAGTTCTGGAATCTGAGAGGAGCCACAAATTTCCTTCCCCCCAGCGTTCCCCCAAGTCTCCCGATAAAATTGATACCTCACTTGTGTGGGTAGGCCTAGCGCCCGCGACAGGAAATGCCCCAAAACACAACGTGGACACATCCCATTTTTTGACAAAAAACAGAGGTGTTTTTTGCAAAGTGCCTACCTGTAGGTTTTGGCCTCTAGCTCAGCTGGCACCTAGGGAAACCTACTAAACCTGTGCATTTTTGAGACCTAAGGGAATCCAAGATGGGGTGACTTGTGGGGCTCTGACCAGGTTCTGTTACCCAGAATCCTTTGCAAACCTCAAACGTTGGCTAAAAAAAACAAATTTTCCTCACATTTGGGTGACAGAAAGTTCTGGAATCTGAGAGGAGCCACAAATTTGCTTCCACCCAGCGTGCCCCCAAGTCTACCGATAAAATTGATACCTCACTTGTGTGGGTGGGCCTAGCGCCCGCGAGAGGAAATGCCCCAAAACAACGTGGACACATCCCATATTTTTGACAGAAAACAGAGGTGTTTTTTGCAGAGTGCCTACCTGTAGATTCTGGCCTCTAGCTCAGCCGGCACCTAGGGAAACGTACCAAACCTGTGCATTTTTGAAAACTAGAGACCTAGGGGAATCCAAGATGGGGTGACTTGTGGGGCTCTGACCAGGTTCTGTTACCCAGAATCCTTTGCAAACCTCAAAATTTGGCTTAAAAAGCACATTTTCCTCACATTTCGGTGACAGAAAGTTCTGGAATCTGAGAGGAGCCACAAATTTCCTTCCACCCAGCGTTCCCCCAAGTCTCCCGATAAAATTGATACATCACTTGTGTGGGTAGGCCTAGCGCCCGCGACAGGAAATGCCCCAAAACGCAACGTGGACACATCCCATTTTTTGACAAAAAACAGAGGTGTTTTTTGCAAAGTGCCTACCTGTAGGTTTTGGCCTCTAGCTCAGCCAGCACCTAGGGAAACCTACCAAACCTGTGCATTTTTGAAACCTAGAGACCTAGGGGAATCCAAGATGGGGTGACTTGTGGGGCTCTGACCAGGTTCTGTTACCCAGAATCCTTTGCAAACCTCAACATTTGGCTAAAAAAGCACATTTTCCTCACATTTCGGTAACAGAAAGTTCTGGAATCTGAGAGGAGCCACAAATTTCCTTCCATCCAGGGTGCCCCCAAGTCTACCGATAAAATTGATACCTCACTTGTGTGGGTGGGCCTACCGCCCGCGAGAGGAAATGCCCCAAAACACAACGTGGGCACATCACATTTTTTGACAGAAAACAGAGGTGTTTTTTGCAGAGTGCCTACCTGTAGATTTTGGCCTCTAGCTCAGCCGGCACCTAGGGAAACCTACCAAACCTGTGCATTTGTGAAAACTAGAGACCTAGGGGAATCCAAGATGGGGTGACTTGTGGGGCTCTGACCAGGTTCTGTTACCCAGAATCCTTTGCAAACCTCAAAATTTGGCTAAAAAGGCACATTTTCCTCACATTTCGGTGACAGAAAGTTCTGGAATTTGAGAGGAGCCACAAATTTCCTTCCACCCAGCGTTCCCCCAAGTCTCCCGATAAAATTGATACCTCACTTGTGTGGGTAGGCCTAGTGCCCGCGACAGGAAATGCCCCAAAACACAACGTGGACACATCCCGTTTTTTGACAAAAAACA
This sequence comes from Pleurodeles waltl, assembly GCF_031143425.1. Taxonomy (NCBI): domain Eukaryota; kingdom Metazoa; phylum Chordata; class Amphibia; order Caudata; family Salamandridae; genus Pleurodeles; species Pleurodeles waltl. The sequence continues at coordinate 86,706,668 of NC_090441.1, forward strand.
GAGGTGTTTTTTGCAAAGTGCCTACCTGTAGGTTTTGGCCTCTAGCTCAGCCGGCACCTAGGGAAACCTACTAAACCTGTGCATTTTTTAGACCTAAGGGAATCCAAGATGGGGTGACTTGTGGGGCTCTGACCAGGTTCTGTTACCCAGAATCCTTTGCAAACCTCAAACGTTGGCTAAAAAAAACTAATTTTCCTCACATTTGGGTGACAGAAAGTTCTGGAATCTGAGAGGAGCCAAAAATTTGCTTCCACCCAGCGTGCCCCCAAGTCTACCGATAAAATTGATACCTCACTTGTGTGGGTGGGCCTAGCGCCCGCGAGAGGAAATGCCCCAAAACAACGTAGACACATCCCATTTTTTGACAAAAAACAGAGGTCTTTTTTGCAAAGTGCCTACCTGTAGGTTTTGGCCTCTAGCTCAGCCAGCACCTAGGGAAACCTACCAAACCTGTGCATTTTTTGAAACCTAGAGACCTAGGGGAATCCAAGATGGGGTGACTTGTGGGGCTCTGACCAGGTTCTGTTACCCATAATCCTTTGCAAACCTCAAACTTTGGCTTTAAAAAACAAATTTTCCTCACATTTGGGTGACAGAAAGTTCTGGAATCTGAGAGGAGCCACAGATTTCCTTCCACCCAGCGTGCCCCCAAGTCTACCGATAAAATTGATACCTCAATTGTGTGGGTGGGCCTAGCGCCCGCAAGAGGAAATGCCCCAAAACACAACGTGGACACATCCCATTTTTTGACAGAAAACAGAGGTGTTTTTTGCAGAGTGCCTACCTGTAGATTTTGGCCTCTAGCTCAGCCGGCACCTAGGGAAACCTACCAAACCTGTGCATTTTTTAAAACTAGAGACGTAGGGGAATCCAAGATGGGGTGACTTGTGGGGCTCTGACCAGGTTCTAATACCCAGAATCCTTTGCAAACCTCAAAATTTGGCTAAAAAAGCACATTTTCCTCACATTTTGGTAACAGAAAGTTCTGGAATCTGAGAGGAGCCACAAATTTCCTTCCATCCAGGGTGCCCCCAAGTCTACCGATAAAATTGATACCTCACTTGTGTGGGTGGGCCTAGCGCCCGCGAGAGGAAATGCCCCAAAACACAACGTGGGCACATCACATTTTTTGACAGAAAACAGAGGTTTTTTTTGCAGAGTGCCTACCTGTAGATTTTGGCCTCTAGCTCAGCCGGCACCTAGGGAAACCTACCAAACCTGTGCATTTGTGAAAACTAGAGACCTAGGGGAATCCAAGATGGGGTGACTTGTGGGGCTCTGACCAGGTTCTGTTACCCAGAATCCTTTGCAAACCTCAAAATTTGGCTAAAAAGGCACATTTTCCTCACATTTCGGTGACAGAAAGTTCTGGAATCTGAGAGGAGCCACAAATTTCCTTCCACCCAGCGTTCCCCCAAGTCTCCCGATAAAATTGATACCTCACTTGTGTGGGTAGGCCTAGCGCCCGCGACAGGAAATGCCCCAAAACACAACGTGGACACATCCCATTTTTTGACAAAAAACAGAGGTGTTTTTTGCAAAGTGCCTACCTGTAGGTTTTGGCCTCTAGCTCAGCTGGCACATAGGGAAACCTACTAAACCTGTGCATTTTTGAGACCTAAGGGAATCCAAGATGGGGTGACTTGTGGGGCTCTGACCAGGTTCTGTTACCCAGAAATCTTTGCAAACCTCAAACGTTGGCTAAAAAAAACAAATTTTCCTCACATTTGGGTGACAGAAAGTTCTGGAATCTGAGAGGAGCCACAAATTTGCTTCCACCCAGCGTGCCCCCAAGTCTACCGATAAAATTGATACCTCACTTGTGTGGGTGGGCCTAGCGCCCGCGAGAGGAAATGCCCCAAAACAACGTGGACACATCCCATATTTTTGACAGAAAACAGAGGTGTTTTTTTGCAGAGTGCCTACCTGTAGATTCTGGCCTCTAGCTCAGCCGGCACCTAGGGAAACGTACCAAACCTGTGCATTTTTGAAAACTAGAGACCTAGGGGAATCCAAGATGGGGTGACCTGTGGGGCTCGGACCAGGTTCTGTTACCCATAATCATTTGCAAACCTCAAACTTTGGCTTTAAAAAACAAATTTTCCTCACATTTGGGTGACAGAAAGTTCTGGAATCTGAGACGAGCCACAGATTTCCTTCCACCCTGCGTGCCCCCAAGTCCACCGATAAAATTGATACCTCACTTGTGTGGGTGGGCCTAGCGCCCGCAAGAGGAAATGCCCCAAAACACAATGTGGACACATCCCATTTTTTGACAGAAAACAGAGGTGTTTTTTGCAAAGTGCCTACCTGTAGGTTTTGGCCTCTAGCTCAGCTGGCACATAGGGAAACCTACTAAACCTGTGCATTTTTGAGACCTAAGGGAATCCAAGATGGGGTGACTTGTGGGGCTCTGACCAGGTTCTGTTACCCAGAAATCTTTGCAAACCTCAAACGTTGGCTAAAAAAAACAAATTTTCCTCACATTTGGGTGACAGAAAGTTCTGGAATCTGAGAGGAGCCACAAATTTGCTTCCACCCAGCGTGCCCCCAAGTCTACCGATAAAATTGATACCTCACTTGTGTGGGTGGGCCTAGCGCCCGCGAGAGGAAATGCCCCAAAACAACGTGGACACATCCCATATTTTTGACAGAAAACAGAGGTGTTTTTTGCAGAGTGCCTACCTGTAGATTCTGGCCTCTAGCTCAGCCGGCACCTAGGGAAACGTACCAAACCTGTGCATTTTTGAAAACTAGAGACCTAGGGGAATCCAAGATGGGGTGACCTGTGGGGCTCGGACCAGGTTCTGTTACCCATAATCATTTGCAAACCTCAAACTTTGGCTTTAAAAAACAAATTTTCCTCACATTTGGGTGACAGAAAGTTCTGGAATCTGAGACGAGCCACAGATTTCCTTCCACCCTGCGTGCCCCCAAGTCCACCGATAAAATTGATACCTCACTTGAGTGGGTGGGCCTAGCGCCCGCAAGAGGAAATGCCCCAAAACACAATGTGGACACATCCCATTTTTTGACAGAAAACAGAGGTGTTTTTTGCAGAGTGCCTACCTGTAGATTTTGGCCTCTAGCTCAGCCGGCACCTAGGGAAATCTACCAAACCTGTGCATTTTTGAAAACTAGAGACCTAGGGGAATCCAAGATGGGGTGACTTGTGGGGCTCTGACCAGGTTCTGTTACCCAGAATCCTTTGCAAACCTCAAAATTTGCCTAGAAAAGCACATTATGCTCACATTTTGGTAACAGAAAGTTCTGGAATCTGAGAGGAGCCACAAATTTCCTTCCATCCAGGGTGCCCCCAAGTCTACCGATAAAATTGATACCTCACTTGTGTGGGTGGGCCTAGCGCCCGCGAGAGAAAATGCCCCAAAACACAACGTGGGCACATCACATTTTTTGACAGAAAACAGAGGTGTTTTTTGCAGAGTGCCTACCTGTAGATTTTGGCCTCTAGCTCAGCCGGCACCTAGGGAAACCTACCAAACCTGTGCATTTGTGAAAACTAGAGACCTAGGGGAATCCAAGATGGGGTGACTTGTGGGGCTCTGACCAGGTTCTGTTACCCAGAATCCTTTGCAAACCTCAAAATTTGGCTAAAAAGGCACATTTTCCTCACATTTCGGTGACAGAAAGTTTTGGAATTTGAGAGGAGCCACAAATTTCCTTCCACCCAGCGTTCCCTTAAGTCTCCCGATAAAATTGATACCTCACTTGTGTGGGTAGGCCTAGCGCCCGCGACAGGAAATGCCCCAAAACACAACGTGGACACATCCCATTTTTTTACAAAAAACAGAGAAGTTTTTTGCAAAGTGCCTACCTGTAGGTTTTGGCCTCTAGCTCAGCCGGCACCTAGGGAAACCTACTAAACCTGTGCATTTTTGAGACCTAAGGGAATCCAAGATGGGGTGACTTGTGGGGCTCTGACCAGGTTCTGTTACCCAGAATCCTTTGCAAACCTCAAACGTTGGCTAAAAAAAACAAATTTTCCTCAAATTTGGGTGACAGAAAGTTCTGGAATCTGAGAGGAGCCACAAATTTGCTTCCACCCAGCGTGCCCCCAAGTCTACCGATAAAATTGATACCTCACTTGTGTGGGTGGGCCTAGCGCCCGCGAGAGGAAATGCCCCAAAACAATGTGGACACATCCCATTTTTTTGACAGAAAATAGAGGTGTTTTTTGCAGAGTGCCTACCTGTAGATTTTGGCCTCTAGCTCAGCCGGCACCTAGGGAAACGTACCAAACCTGTGCATTTTTGAAAACTAGAGACCTAGGGGAATCCAAGATGGGGTGGCTTGTGGGGCTCTGACCAGGTTCTGTTACCCAGAATCCTTTGCAAACCTCAAAATTTGGCTAAAAAAGCACATTTTCCTCACATTTCGGTGACAGAAAGTTCTGGAATCTGAGAGGAGCCACAAATTTCCTTCCACCCAGCGTTCCCCTAAGTCTCCCGATAAAATTGATACCTCACTTTTGTGGGTAGGCCTAGCGCCCGCGAGAGGAAATGCCCCAAAACACAACGTGGACACATCCCATTTTTTTGACAGAAAACAGAGGTGTTTTTTGCAGAGTGCCTACCTGTAGATTTTGGCCTCTAGCTCAGCCGGCACCTAGGGAAACGTACCAAACCTGTGCATTTGTGAAAACTAGAGACCTAGGGGAATCCAAGATGGGGTGACTTGTGGGGCTCTGACCAGGTTCTGTTACCCAGAATCCTTTGCAAACCTCAAAATTTGGCTAAAAAGGCACATTTTCCTCACATTTCGGTGACAGAAAGTTCTGGAATCTGAGAGGAGCCACAAATTTCCTTCCACCCAGCGTTCCCCCAAGTCTCCCGATAAAATTGATACCTCACTTGTGTGGGTAGGCCTAGCGCCCGCGACAGGAAATGCCCCAAAACACAACGTGGACACATCCCATTTTTTGACAAAAAACAGAGGTGTTTTTTGCAAAGTGCCTACCTGTAGGTTTTGGCCTCTAGCTCAGCTGGCACCTAGGGAAACCTACTAAACCTGTGCATTTTTGAGACCTAAGGGAATCCAAGATGGGGTGACTTGTGGGGCTCTGACCAGGTTCTGTTACCCAGAATCCTTTGCAAACCTCAAACGTTGGCTAAAAAAAACAAATTTTCCTCACATTTGGGTGACAGAAAGTTCTGGAATCTGAGAGGAGCCACAAATTTGCTTCCACCCAGCGTGCCCCCAAGTCTACCGATAAAATTGATACCTCACTTGTGTGGGTGGGCCTAGCGCCCGCGAGAGGAAATGCCCCAAAACAACGTGGACACATCCCATATTTTTGACAGAAAACAGAGGTGTTTTTTGCAGAGTGCCTACCTGTAGATTCTGGCCTCTAGCTCAGCCGGCACCTAGGGAAACGTACCAAACCTGTGCATTTTTGAAAACTAGAGACCTAGGGGAATCCAAGATGGGGTGACTTGTGGGGCTCTGACCAGGTTCTGTTACCCAGAATCCTTTGCAAACCTCAAAATTTGGCTTAAAAAGCACATTTTCCTCACATTTCGGTGACAGAAAGTTCTGGAATCTGAGAGGAGCCACAAATTTCCTTCCACCCAGCGTTCCCCCAAGTCTCCCGATAAAATTGATACATCACTTGTGTGGGTAGGCCTAGCGCCCGCGACAGGAAATGCCCCAAAACGCAACGTGGACACATCCCATTTTTTGACAAAAAACAGAGGTGTTTTTTGCAAAGTGCCTACCTGTAGGTTTTGGCCTCTAGCTCAGCCAGCACCTAGGGAAACCTACCAAACCTGTGCATTTTTGAAACCTAGAGACCTAGGGGAATCCAAGATGGGGTGACTTGTGGGGCTCTGACCAGGTTCTGTTACCCAGAATCCTTTGCAAACCTCAACATTTGGCTAAAAAAGCACATTTTCCTCACATTTCGGTAACAGAAAGTTCTGGAATCTGAGAGGAGCCACAAATTTCCTTCCATCCAGGGTGCCCCCAAGTCTACCGATAAAATTGATACCTCACTTGTGTGGGTGGGCCTACCGCCCGCGAGAGGAAATGCCCCAAAACACAACGTGGGCACATCACATTTTTTGACAGAAAACAGAGGTGTTTTTTGCAGAGTGCCTACCTGTAGATTTTGGCCTCTAGCTCAGCCGGCACCTAGGGAAACCTACCAAACCTGTGCATTTGTGAAAACTAGAGACCTAGGGGAATCCAAGATGGGGTGACTTGTGGGGCTCTGACCAGGTTCTGTTACCCAGAATCCTTTGCAAACCTCAAAATTTGGCTAAAAAGGCACATTTTCCTCACATTTCGGTGACAGAAAGTTCTGGAATTTGAGAGGAGCCACAAATTTCCTTCCACCCAGCGTTCCCCCAAGTCTCCCGATAAAATTGATACCTCACTTGTGTGGGTAGGCCTAGCGCCCGCGACAGGAAATGCCCCAAAACACAACGTGGACACATCCCATTTTTTGACAAAAAACAGAGGTGTTTTTTGCAAAGTGCCTACCTGTAGGTTTTGGCCTCTAGCTCAGCCGGCACCTAGGGAAACCTACTAAACCTGTGCATTTTTTAGACCTAAGGGAATCCAAGATGGGGTGACTTGTGGGGCTCTGACCAGGTTCTGTTACCCAGAATCCTTTGCAAACCTCAAACGTTGGCTAAAAAAAACTAATTTTCCTCACATTTGGGTGACAGAAAGTTCTGGAATCTCAGAGGAGCCAAAAATTTGCTTCCACCCAGCGTGCCCCCAAGTCTACCGATAAAATTGATACCTCACTTGTGTGGGTGGGCCTAGCGCCCGCGAGAGGAAATGCCCCAAAACAACGTGGACACATCCCATTTTTTGACAAAAAACAGAGGTGTTTTTTGCAAAGTGCCTACCTGTAGGTTTTGGCCTCTAGCTCAGCCAGCACCTAGGGAAACCTACCAAACCTGTGCATTTTTGAAACCTAGAGACCTAGGGGAATCCAAGATGGGGTGACTTGTGGGGCTCTGACCAGGTTCTGTTACCCAGAATCCTTTGCAAACCTCAACATTTGGCTAAAAAAGCACATTTTCCTCACATTTCGGTAACAGAAAGTTCTGGAATCTGAGAGGAGCCACAAATTTCCTTCCATCCAGGGTGCCCCCAAGTCTACCGATAAAATTGATACCTCACTTGTGTGGGTGGGCCTACCGCCCGCGAGAGGAAATGCCCCAAAACACAACGTGGGCACATCACATTTTTTGACAGAAAACAGAGGTGTTTTTTGCAGAGTGCCTACCTGTAGATTTTGGCCTCTAGCTCAGCCGGCACCTAGGGAAACCTACCAAACCTGTGCATTTGTGAAAACTAGAGACCTAGGGGAATCCAAGATGGGGTGACTTGTGGGGCTCTGACCAGGTTCTGTTACCCAGAATCCTTTGCAAACCTCAAAATTTGGCTAAAAAGGCACATTTTCCTCACATTTCGGTGACAGAAAGTTCTGGAATTTGAGAGGAGCCACAAATTTCCTTCCACCCAGCGTTCCCCCAAGTCTCCCGATAAAATTGATACCTCACTTGTGTGGGTAGGCCTAGCGCCCGCGACAGGAAATGCCCCAAAACACAACGTGGACACATCCCATTTTTTGACAAAAAACAGAGGTGTTTTTTGCAAAGTGCCTACCTGTAGGTTTTGGCCTCTAGCTCAGCCGGCACCTAGGGAAACCTACTAAACCTGTGCATTTTTTAGACCTAAGGGAATCCAAGATGGGGTGACTTGTGGGGCTCTGACCAGGTTCTGTTACCCAGAATCCTTTGCAAACCTCAAACGTTGGCTAAAAAAAACTAATTTTCCTCACATTTGGGTGACAGAAAGTTCTGGAATCTGAGAGGAGCCAAAAATTTGCTTCCACCCAGCGTGCCCCCAAGTCTACCGATAAAATTGATACCTCACTTGTGTGGGTGGGCCTAGCGCCCGCGAGAGGAAATGCCCCAAAACAACGTGGACACATCCCATTTTTTGACAAAAAACAGAGGTGTTTTTTGCAAAGTGCCTACCTGTAGGTTTTGGCCTCTAGCTCAGCCAGCACCTAGGGAAACCTACCAAACCTGTGCATTTTTTGAAACCTAGAGACCTAGGGGAATCCAAGATGGGGTGACTTGTGGGGCTCTGACCAGGTTCTGTTACCCATAATCCTTTGCAAACCTCAAACTTTGGCTTTAAAAAACAAATTTTCCTCACATTTGGGTGACAGAAAGTTCTGGAATCTGAGAGGAGCCACAGATTTCCTTCCACCCAGCGTGCCACCAAGTCTACCGATAAAATTGATACCTCAATTGTGTGGGTGGGCCTAGCGCCCGCAAGAGGAAATGCCCCAAAACACAACGTGGACACATCCCATTTTTTGACAGAAAACAGAGGTGTTTTTTGCAGAGTGCCTACCTGTAGATTTTGGCCTCTAGCTCAGCCGGCACCTAGGGAAACCTACCAAACCTGTGCATTTTTTAAAACTAGAGACGTAGGGGAATCCAAGATGGGGTGACTTGTGGGGCTCTGACCAGGTTCTAATACCCAGAATCCTTTGCAAACCTCAAAATTTGGCTAAAAAAGCACATTTTCCTCACATTTTGGTAACAGAAAGTTCTGGAATCTGAGAGGAGCCACAAATTTCCTTCCATCCAGGGTGCCCCCAAGTCTACCGATAAAATTGATACCTCACTTGTGTGGGTGGGCCTAGCGCCCGCGAGAGGAAATGCCCCAAAACACAACGTGGGCACATCACATTTTTTGACAGAAAACAGAGGTTTTTTTTGCAGAGTGCCTACCTGTAGATTTTGGCCTCTAGCTCAGCCGGCACCTAGGGAAACCTACCAAACCTGTGCATTTGTGAAAACTAGAGACCTAGGGGAATCCAAGATGGGGTGACTTGCGGGGCTCTGACCAGGTTCTGTTACCCAGAATCCTTTGCAAACCTCAAAATTTGGCTAAAAAGGCACATTTTCCTCACATTTCGGTGACAGAAAGTTCTGGAATCTGAGAGGAGCCACAAATTTCCTTCCACCCAGCGTTCCCCCAAGTCTCCCGATAAAATTGATACCTCACTTGTGTGGGTAGGCCTAGCGCCCGCGACAGGAAATGCCCCAAAACACAACGTGGACACATCCCATTTTTTGACAAAAAACAGAGGTGTTTTTTGCAAAGTGCCTACCTGTAGGTTTTGGCCTCTAGCTCAGCTGGCACATAGGGAAACCTACTAAACCTGTGCATTTTTGAGACCTAAGGGAATCCAAGATGGGGTGACTTGTGGGGCTCTGACCAGGTTCTGTTACCCAGAAATCTTTGCAAACCTCAAACGTTGGCTAAAAAAAACAAATTTTCCTCACATTTGGGTGACAGAAAGTTCTGGAATCTGAGAGGAGCCACAAATTTGCTTCCACCCAGCGTGCCCCCAAGTCTACCGATAAAATTGATACCTCACTTGTGTGGGTGGGCCTAGCGCCCACGAGAGGAAATGCCCCAAAACAACGTGGACACATCCCATATTTTTGACAGAAAACAGAGGTGTTTTTTTGCAGAGTGCCTACCTGTAGATTCTGGCCTCTAGCTCAGCCGGCACCTAGGGAAACGTACCAAACCTGTGCATTTTTTAAAACTAGAGACCTAGGGGAATCCAAGATGGGGTGACCTGTGGGGCTCGGACCAGGTTCTGTTACCCATAATCATTTGCAAACCTCAAACTTTGGCTTTAAAAAACAAATTTTCCTCACATTTGGGTGACAGAAAGTTCTGGAATCTGAGACGAGCCACAGATTTCCTTCCACCCTGCGTGCCCCCAAGTCCACCGATAAAATTGATACCTCACTTGTGTGGGTGGGCCTAGCGCCCGCAAGAGGAAATGCCCCAAAACACAATGTGGACACATCCCATTTTTTGACAGAAAACAGAGGTGTTTTTTGCAAAGTGCCTACCTGTAGGTTTTGGCCTCTAGCTCAGCTGGCACATAGGGAAACCTACTAAACCTGTGCATTTTTGAGACCTAAGGGAATCCAAGATGGGGTGACTTGTGGGGCTCTGACCAGGTTCTGTTACCCAGAAATCTTTGCAAACCTCAAACGTTGGCTAAAAAAAACAAATTTTCCTCACATTTGGGTGACAGAAAGTTCTGGAATCTGAGAGGAGCCACAAATTTGCTTCCACCCAGCGTGCCCCCAAGTCTACCGATAAAATTGATACCTCACTTGTGTGGGTGGGCCTAGCGCCCGCGAGAGGAAATGCCCCAAAACAACGTGGACACATCCCATATTTTTGACAGAAAACAGAGGTGTTTTTTGCAGAGTGCCTACCTGTAGATTCTGGCCTCTAGCTCAGCCGGCACCTAGGGAAACGTACCAAACCTGTGCATTTTTGAAAACTAGAGACCTAGGGGAATCCAAGATGGGGTGACCTGTGGGGCTCGGACCAGGTTCTGTTACCCATAATCATTTGCAAACCTCAAACTTTGGCTTTAAAAAACAAATTTTCCTCACATTTGGGTGACAGAAAGTTCTGGAATCTGAGACGAGCCACAGATTTCCTTCCACCCTGCGTGCCCCCAAGTCCACCGATAAAATTGATACCTCACTTGAGTGGGTGGGCCTAGCGCCCGCAAGAGGAAATGCCCCAAAACACAATGTGGACACATCCCATTTTTTGACAGAAAACAGAGGTGTTTTTTGCAGAGTGCCTACCTGTAGATTTTGGCCTCTAGCTCAGCCGGCACCTAGGGAAATCTACCAAACCTGTGCATTTTTGAAAACTAGAGACCTAGGGGAATCCAAGATGGGGTGACTTGTGGGGCTCTGACCAGGTTCTGTTACCCAGAATCCTTTGCAAACCTCAAAATTTGCCTAGAAAAGCACATTATGCTCACATTTTGGTAACAGAAAGTTCTGGAATCTGAGAGGAGCCACAAATTTCCTTCCATCCAGGGTGCCCCCAAGTCTACCGATAAAATTGATACCTCACTTGTGTGGGTGGGCCTAGCGCCCGCGAGAGAAAATGCCCCAAAACACAACGTGGGCACATCACATTTTTTGACAGAAAACAGAGGTGTTTTTTGCAGAGTGCCTACCTGTAGATTTTGGCCTCTAGCTCAGCCGGCACCTAGGGAAACCTACCAAACCTGTGCATTTGTGAAAACTAGAGACCTAGGGGAATCCAAGATGGGGTGACTTGTGGGGCTCTGACCAGGTTCTGTTACCCAGAATCCTTTGCAAACCTCAAAATTTGGCTAAAAAGGCACATTTTCCTCACATTTCGGTGACAGAAAGTTCTGGAATTTGAGAGGAGCCACAAATTTCCTTCCACCCAGCGTTCCCTTAAGTCTCCCGATAAAATTGATACCTCACTTGTGTGGGTAGGCCTAGCGCCCGCGACAGGAAATGCCCCAAAACACAACGTGGACACATCCCATTTTTTTACAAAAAACAGAGATGTTTTTTGCAAAGTGCCTACCTGTAGGTTTTGGCCTCTAGCTCAGCCGGCACCTAGGGAAACCTACTAAACCTGTGCATTTTTGAGACCTAAGGGAATCCAAGATGGGGTGACTTGTGGGGCTCTGACCAGGTTCTGTTACCCAGAATCCTTTGCAAACCTCAAACGTTGGCTAAAAAAAACAAATTTTCCTCAAATTTGGGTGACAGAAAGTTCTGGAATCTGAGAGGAGCCACAAATTTGCTTCCACCCAGCGTGCCCCCAAGTCTACCGATAAAATTGATACCTCACTTGTGTGGGTGGGCCTAGCGCCCGCGAGAGGAAATGCCCCAAAACAATGTGGACACATCCCATTTTTTTGACAGAAAATAGAGGTGTTTTTTGCAGAGTGCCTACCTGTAGATTTTGGCCTCTAGCTCAGCCGGCACCTAGGGAAACGTACCAAACCTGTGCATTTTTGAAAACTAGAGACCTAGGGGAATCCAAGATGGGGTGGCTTGTGGGGCTCTGACCAGGTTCTGTTACCCAGAATCCTTTGCAAACCTCAAAATTTGGCTAAAAAAGCACATTTTCCTCACATTTCGGTGACAGAAAGTTCTGGAATCTGAGAGGAGCCACAAATTTCCTTCCACCCAGCGTTCCCCTAAGTCTCCCGATAAAATTGATACCTCACTTTTGTGGGTAGGCCTAGCGCCCGCGAGAGGAAATGCCCCAAAACAACGTGGACACATCCCATTTTTTTGACAGAAAACAGAGGTGTTTTTTGCAGAGTGCCTACCTGTAGATTTTGGCCTCTAGCTCAGCCGGCACCTAGGGAAACGTACCAAACCTGTGCATTTTTGAAAACTAGAGACCTAGGGGAATCCAAGATGGGGTGACTTGTGGGGATCTGACCAGGTTCTGTTACCCAGAATCCTTTGCAAACCTCAAAATTTGGCTAAAAAAGCACATTTTCCTCACATTTCGGTGACAGAAAGTTCTGGAATCTGAGAGGAGCCACAAATTTCCTTCCACCCAGCGTTCCCCCAAGTCTCCCGATAAAATTGATACCTCACTTGTGTGGGTAGGCCTAGCGCCCGCGACAGGAAATGCCCCAAAACGCAACGTGGACACATCCCATTTTTTGACAAAAAACAGAGGTGTTTTTTGCAAAGTGCCTACCTGTAGGTTTTGGCCTCTAGCTCAGTCAGCACCTAGGGAAACCTACCAAACCTGTGCATTTTTTAAACCTAGAGACCTAGGGGAATCCAAGATGGGGTGACTTGTGGGGCTCTGACCAGGTTCTGTTACCCATAATCCTTTGCAAACCTCAAACTTTGGCTTTAAAAAACACATTTTCCTCACATTTGGGTGACAGAAAGTTCTGGAATCTGAGAGGAGCCACAGATTTCCTTCCACCCAGCGTGCCCCCAAGTCCACCGATAAAATTGATACCTCACTTGTGTGGGTGGGCCTAGTGCCCGCAAGAGGAAATGCCCCAAAACACAACGTGGACACATCCCATTTTTTTGACAGAAAACAGAGGTGTTTTTTGCAGAGTGCCTACCTGTAGATTTTGGCCTCTAGCTCAGCCGGCACCTAGGGAAACCTACCAAACCTGTGCATTTTTGAAAACTAGAGACCTAGGGGAATCCAGGATGGGGTGACTTGTGGGGCTCTGACCAGGTTCTGTTACCCAGAATCCTTTGCAAACCTCAAAATTTGGCTAAAAAAGCACATTTTCCTCACATTTCGGTGACAGAAAGTTCTGGAATCTGAGAGGAGCTGCAAATTTCCTTCCACCCAGCGTTCCCCTAAGTCTCCCAATAAAATTGATACCTCACTTGTGTGGGTAGGCCTAGCGCCCGCGACAGGAAATGCCCCAAAACACAACGTGGACACATCCCATTTTTTTACACAAAACAGTGGTGTTTTTTGCAAAGTGCCTACCTGTAGATTTTGGCCTCTAGCTCAGCCGGCACCTAGGGAAACCTACCACACCTGTGCATTTTTTTAAACTAGAGACCTAGGGTAATCCAAGATGGGGTGACTTGTGGGGCTCTGACCAGGTTTTGTTACCCAGAATCTTTTGCAAACCTCAAAATGTGGCTAAAAAAACACATTTTCCTCACATTTCGGTGACAGAAAGTTCTGGAATCTGAGAGGAGCCACAAATTTCCTTCCACCCAGCGTTCCCCCAAGTCTCCCGATAAAATTGATACCTCACTTGTGTGGGTAGGCCTAGCACCTGCGACAGGAAATGCCCCAAAACACAACGTGGACACATCCCATTTTTTGACACAAAACAGAGGTGTTTTTTGCAAAGTGCCTACCTGTAGATTTTGGCCTCTAGCTCAGCCGGCACCTACGGAAACCTACCAAACCTGTGCATTTTTTAAAACTAGAGACCTAGGGGAATCCAAGTTGGGGTGACTTGTGGGGCTCTGACCAGGTTCTGTTACCCAGAATCCTTTGCAAACCTCAAAATGTGGCTACAAAAAACACTTTTTCCTCACATTTCGGTGACAGAAAGTTCTGGAATCTGAGAGGAGCCACAAATTTCCTTCCACCCAGCGTTCCCCCAAGTCTCCCAATAAAAATGGTACCTCACTTGTGTGGGTAGGCCTGGTGCCCGCAACAGGAATAGATCACACAACGGTCAATGTTGGTCCTTACATGAGGCAGCTGTTGACCCTGGGGTGATCCATTCCTGACGCAGGCACTAGGTATAGGCACTCAAGTGGGGTAGTGTTTTTATCAGGACAGGTGAGGAATCACTGGGTGGTAGTAATTTTGTGGATCCCAGCATATTCCTGTAGTTTGTGTGACAGAAATGCGAGAAAAATAGAGTTTTTATTCAACATTTCAGCTTTGCAGGGTATTCTGGGTAAGAAAACTTTGGGGAATCCACACAAGTCACACCTCTGTGGACTCCCCCGAATGTCTAGTTTCCAGAAATGTTTGGGTTTAGTATGTTTCTCTATATGGCCGCCGAACCCAGGACCAAAAACACAGGTGCCTGCCTTACCAATCCAGTTTGTTTTGTGATAGATAATTTTGATGTCTCCACAATACGATTTGGGTGGTGGAATTTGGGGCTGAACTAAATTGGGGAGCTCCCAAGAGAGCACTCTCTCTCTCTGCTTGCCGTCGCATTCACCTGCTCTCTGGGTTGGGCTAACCCACTATTACCCCGTTGCACAGACTGTGCTTGCGAAGGGACAGCAGGACTGTCCTCATCACCTCCCTCATAATTTACTGGAAGAGGAGTTATCGAATGGGACTCCTCCGACTGAAAAATCACTCCCAGAGTCTGCGCCATTGTCCTATCCCTCAGATGCTGTCTCAGTCTCTGATCCCATGTCAGAGCTGTCCTATATAACCCGAGTGACGGCAGCAGTCATCCATCAAGATGCCATCTCTGCTATTGGCTAAACTGTTGCTCTAAAACACTAGCCTACGTAGACAGTCACAAAATCAATGGTGTGTGTGAGATACGTGCAACAGTAGAGGCCACCTTACCTGCGCTTCTTCCTTCAATCAGCACGTTCTTTTAAGACACTCAAAAAACACCTTGTCACATACCATTCGTCACAGTCTTTAGCACCTCCTGCGCCTAGTCCAACAATTATTATTGGTGCTCCCACTCCCTCCTCCTCGGATTCCCTCATTACCACACAGCAAAAGTGCCCTTCATCTCTCCATAGCCGCCCTCCACCCCGCACATACATTTCATTTGTATTATAGCGCAGGTAATGGCTGACTTTACTAATGTACTCAGCTATTTACATAAAATACAGATTTGCTCTTTGCAGTAGGCATATAAACCCTCTGCGCTTCTTTATGGCACTAAAACTGCCACTAGACAAAAGTCTGATCCTTTTGTAGCAGAAACATAATCACAATACTTACTTGACTTTTTTATTGCTGCCTAAAAGCTACAGTTGAAATGCGTCAGTTGAAGTATGTGCACTGCTTTGAAGACTATATATATATATAAATCACTTTTATATGTGGGTCTGGTTTTCCTGGGGGCCGATCGCAGCCACCAGGGAAACCACACATGTATTGACAAAAGTGATTTTTATATATATATATATATATATGTTCGATGGCATGTGTAGCTGCAGATACACATGCTGTGCACATCCCGCCTTCTGGTGTTGGGCTCGGAGTGTTACAAGTTGTTTTTCTTCTAAGAAGTCTTTTCGAGTCACGAGATCGAGGGACTCCTCCCATTTCGGCTCCATTGCGCATGGGCGTCGACTCCATCTTAGATTGTTTTTTTCCGCCATCGGGTTCGGACGTGTTCCTTTCCGCTCCGTGTTTCGGGTCGGAAAGTTAGTTAGAATCTCGGAAAAATCGTCTGTATTGTTTGCGTTCGGTATCGGGTTAGTTACAACAGATTGACACCGACTTTTGAAGAGCTCCGGTGGCCCTTTGGGTTTTTTTCGATCCCCCGTCGGGGCCTGGTCGGCCCGGCCACGTGTCTCTTCAAGGCTGATGGAACGGACCCCATTCCGCTTCTGCCCAAAATGTCATAACAAGTATCCATATACAGATCAGCATCTGGTCTGTAACTTGTGTCTGTCTCCAGAGCACAAGGAGGATACCTCGGTCGAGGAAAACAGAGACCAAAGAGCGAGAAGACTGCAGATGGCGTCGGCACCGACAGGACAAGGGCGTTTCGAGGAGGAAGAAGAAACCTTCTCCATCCAGGAATCGGACTCGGACGAGCTCGATCCCGAAGAAACGCCAAAAACCGTGAGTAAGACGTCGAAACATAAAACTCACGAGAAGACAACAAAAGCCCAGGGGACGCCACCGCCAACAGGCCATGGCTTAACCCGAAAAATAGGTGACCAATCATCGGCACCGAAAAAGGGCATGCATGTGGCGAAGTCATCCGACTCCGGTCGAGATACCGCCACACAACAATCTCGGGCCCGAGACAGCGGCTCCGAGCAGATTCGGCACCGAGACAGTGGCACCGAAATGGTTCGGCACCGAGACACCACAACGCCGAAAATAAAGAAGGTTTCCTCGGAGCCCAAAAAGACGACCGAAAAGATTTCGATTCCGAAACATCCAGCCTCGGAACCGAAAACAGGTTCCTACACAGAGGAACAGGGATTGTCCTCCCAGATGCAAAGACATAAGTTCGGAGAGGAACTTGAATCAGTTGAGCCAGACTACACTCAAAGAAGGCTCCACATTCAAAAAGACACCGGGAAGATAAGCACTCTTCCCCCAATTAAGATGAAAAGAAGACTTGCCTTTCAAGAAAAGGACAAGCAGCTCAGGCAAAGGTGGCAAGACAAACAACTCCACCACCATCTCCACCACCATCAATGCACACATCACCGGTAGCCACTCCACCACTGATGCAATCCCCGACTCATACTGTAATGAGTCTAGATGATCCCGATGCATGGGACCTTTATGATGCTCCTGTATCAGATAAAAGCCCAGACTGTTACCCTGCGAGACCGTCGCCACCTGAAGACAGTACATCCTACACGCAGGTGGTCTCAAGGGCAGCTGCTTTTCATAACGTCACCTTGCATTCAGAACCAATTGAGGATGACTTTTTGTTTAATACACTCTCCTCCACTTATAGCCAATACCAAAGCTTACCTATGCTCCCGGGAATGCTAAAGCATTCCAAACAAATATTTCAGGATCCTGTAAAAGGCAGAGCCATAACTCCAAGGGTGGAGAAGAAGTACAAGCCACCGCCAACAGACCCTGTTTATATTACGCAGCAATTAACACCAGACTCTGTGGTTGTTGGGGCAGCTCGCAAGAGAGCAAACTCTCATACCTCGGGAGATGCACCACCTCCAGACAAGGAGAGTCACAAATTCGATGCTGCGGGTAAAAGGGTTGCAGCACAAGCAGCAAACCAATGGCGTATTGCCAATTCACAAGCACTTTTGGCAAGATACGATAGAGCTCATTGGGACGAAATGCAGCATTTCATAGAACACTTACCCAAAGAGTTCCAAAAAAGGGCACAACAAGTGGTAGAAGAAGGACAAAGTATCTCCAATAATCAGATACGGTCAGCAATGGATGCAGCAGATACGGCTGCAAGGACAGTAAATACTGCAATAACGATAAGGAGACACGCATGGTTGCGTACGTCAGGATTCAAGCCGGAAATACAACAAGCCGTGCTGAATATGCCCTTTAATGAACAGCAGTTGTTTGGGCCGGAAGTCGACACTGCTATTGAAAAACTCAAAAAAGATACTGATACGGCAAAAGCCATGGGCGCACTCTACTCCCCGCAAAGCAGAGGCACATTTCGCAAAACACAATTTAGGGGAGGGTTTCGAGGTCAACCTACAGAGGCCACAACCTCACAAGCAAGGCCCACTTATCAAAGCCAATATCAGTGGGGAAGTTTTCGGGGGCAATATAGAGGGGGACAATTCCCAAAAAATAGAGGGAAGTTCCAAAGCCCCCAAACCCCTCAAAACAAGCAGTGACTTCCATGTCACACATCCCCAACACATAACACCTGTGGGGGGGAGACTAAGCCAATTTTACAAACATTGGGAGGAGATAACAACAGACACTTGGGTACTGGCAATTATCCAGCATGGTTATTGCATAGAATTTCTCAAATTCCCTCCAAACGTCCCACCGAAAACACACAATATGTCAAAACAACATATAGATCTTCTAGGACTAGAAGTTCAAGCATTGCTACTGAAAGAAGCAATAGAATTAGTACCAAAACACCAGAAAGGAACAGGAGTTTACTCTCTGTACTTTCTCATACCCAAAAAAGACAAGAGTCTGAGACCTATATTAGATCTCAGAACATTAAATACCTACATCAAATCAGATCACTTTCACATGGTGACATTACAAGACATAATCCCACTGCTCAAACAACAAGACTACATGACAACACTAGACCTAAAGGATGCATATTTCCATATACCGATACATCCTTCACACAGAAAGTACTTAAGGTTTGTATTCCAAGGGATACATTACCAATTCAAGGTGTTGCCATTCGGAATAACAACTGCGCCAAGAGTTTTTACAAAGTGCCTGGCAGTCGTAGCTGCACATATCAGAAGGCAGCAAATACATGTGTTCCCGTACCTAGACGATTGGTTAATCAAAACCAACACGCTAAAAAGGTGTTCACAACACACAAAGTATGTCATAGAAACCCTCCACAAACTAGGTTTCTCAATCAACTACACAAAGTCACACCTTCTGCCGTGTCAAACACAGCAATACTTAGGGGCGACAATCAACACAGCAAAAGGGATTGCCACTCCAAGTCCACAAAGGGTTCAGGCATTTCACAATGTAATACAGGCCATGTATCCAAAACAAAGAATACAAGTCAAAATGGTGATGAAACTCCTAGGCATGATGTCCTCATGCATAGCCATTGTCCCAAACACAAGGTTGCACATGCGGCCCTTACAACAGTGCCTAGCATCACAGTGGTCACAGGCACAGGGTCAACTTCTAGATCTGGTGTTGGTAGACCGCCAAACATACACCTCGCTTCAATGGTGGAACAGTATAAATTTAAACCAAGGGCGGCCTTTTCAAGACCCAGTGCCACAATATGTAATAACGACAGATGCCTCCATGATAGGGTGGGGAGCACACCTCAATCAATAGAGCATCCAAGGACAATGGGACACTCACCAAAAACAGTTTCACATAAATCTCTTAGAACTATTGGCAGTATTTCTAGCGCTGAAAGCATTTCAACCCATAATAAGCCACAAACACATTCTTGTCAAAACAGACAACATGACAACTATGTATTACCTAAACAAACAGGGAGGGACACACTCAACACAGTTGTGTCTCCTGGCACAGAGAATATGGCATTGGGTGATTCACAACCACATTCGTCTAATAGCACAATTTATTCCAGGAATTCAGAATCAGTTAGCAGACAATCTCTCTCTGGATCACCAACAGATCCACGAATGGGAGATTCACCCCCAAATACTGAATACTTACTTCCAGAGTTGGGGAACACCACAAATAGATCTATTTGCAACAAAGGAAAACGCAAAATGCCAAAACTTCGCATCCAGGTACCCACAAGATCAGTCTCAGGGCAATGCGTTATGGATGAGCTGGTCAGGGATATTTGCTTACGCTTTTCCCCCTCTCCCACTCCTTCCATATCTAGTAAACAAGTTGAGTCAAAACAAACTCAAACTCATACTAATAGCGCCAACATGGGCAAGACAACCTTGGTACACAACACTACTAGACCTCTCAGTAGTGCCTCATGTCAAACTACCAAACATACCAGAACTGTTAACGCAACACAAACAACAGATCAGACACCCAAATCCAGCATCGCTGAATCTAGCAATCTGGCTCCTGAAGTCCTAGAGTTCAGACACTTAGACCTTACACAGGAATGTATGGAGGTCATAAAACAAGCTAGGAAACCTACCACTAGACATTGCAATGCAAATAAGTGGAAAAGATTTGTTTATTACTGCCATAATAATCAAATTCAACCCTTACACACATCTGCCAAAGACATCGTAGGATACTTACTACATTTGCAAAAGTCAAAGCTAGCTTTTTCTTCCATTAAGATACATCTTACAGCAATTTCAGCTTACCTGCAAATTACGCACTCAACTTCTCTATTTAGGATACCAGTCATAAAAGCATTTATGGAAGGCCTAAAGAGAATTATACCACCAAGAACACCACCAGTTCCTTCATGGAACCTCAACATTGTCTTAACACGACTCATGGGTCCACCTTTTGAGCCCATGCACTCTTGTGAAATGCAATACTTAACATGGAAAGTTGCATTTTAAATTGCCATCACATCTTTAAGAAGAGTAAGTGAGATTCAAGCATTTACCATACAAGAACCATTTATTCAAATACACAAGCATAAAGTAGTTCTACGGACAAATCCTACATTTTTACCAAAAGTCATATCACCGTTCCACTTAAATCAAACAGTAGAATTACCAGTGTTCTTCCCACAGCCAGACTCTGTAGCTGAAAGAGCACTACATACATTAGACATCAAAAGAGCGTTAATGTACTACATTGACAGAACAAAACTAATTCGAAAAAACAAAACAATTATTTATTGCTTTCCAAAAACCTCATACAGGAAATCCAATTTCTAAACAAGGCATTGCTAGATGGATAGTTAAGTGCATTCAAACCTGTTATCTTAAAGCAAAAAGAGAACTGCCTATTACACCAAAGGCACACTCAACTAGAAAGAAAGGTGCTACCATGGCCTTTCTAGGAAATATTCCAATGACCGAAATATGTAAGGCAGCTACATGGTCTACGCCTCATACATTTACCAAACACTACTGTGTAGATGTGCTAACGGCACAACAAGCCACAGTAGGCCAAGCAGTACTACGAACATTGTTTCAAACAACTTCAACTCCTACAGGCTGAACCACAGCTTTTGGGGAGATAACTGCTTACTAGTCTATGCACAGCATGTGTATATGCAGCTACACATGCCATCGAACGGAAAATGTCACTTACCCAGTGTACATCTGTTCGTGGCATTAGTCGCTGCAGATTCACATGCGCCCACCCGCCTCCCCGGGAGCCTGTTGCCGTTTAGAAGTTGATCTTGAACATTTGTAAATTTGTAAATATATTACTTTAAACTACATTATGTACATACGTATTCACTCCATTGCATGGGCACTATTACTAGCATACACAACTCCTACCTCACCCTCTGCGGGGAAAACAATCTAAGATGGAGTCGACGCCCATGCGCAATGGAGCCGAAATGGGAGGAGTCCCTCGATCTCGTGACTCGAAAAGACTTCTTCGAAGAAAAACAACTTGTAACACTAGCCCAACACCAGATGGCGGGATGTGCACAGCATGTGAATCTGCAGCGACTAATGCCACGAACAGATGTACACTGGGTAAGTGACATTTTCCATATATATATATATATATATATATATATATATATAGATCTATCTCTATATATATCTATCTATATAGATATATCTATAGATAGCTCTATCTACATAGATATATCTATAGATAGATCTATATATATATAGATAGATAGATAGATCTATCTATAGATATATCCATGTAGATAGCTATATCTACATAGATATCTATATCTATAGATCTATATATATATATATATATATATATATATAGATCTATATTTTTTTTAGTAGTTGTAAGGTTTCTTTGGGGGCCAAAATGCCCACAGGCACAGGCGACCCCCTGTCCATTTCTTTTTATTCTTTTTTTATTTATTTCTTTCTTTTTTTTTTTTTTAAATAAAATTTTGCCCCTGGGGGGGGCGCGATTGCGCCCCCCCAGGGGACACCTACCTTTAAAAAAAAAAAATATGCCCCCTGGGGGGGGGGGGGCGTTTTCCGAGGGGGCCGACCCCCCCCCCAAGTGAAATCTCTGGTGTCTAGTGGTGTTTCGGGGGCCAGGAAACACTTTCAGGAAGGCCTCATAAGAAAGGGGAGAGTAAATCAACAAAGTGACGTCGCGCTGACGTCACAAAGGGGCGGGTGGGTGGCGGGGGCAGACACGGAAAAGCTTCTGTGTCTCCCGGCGTTTAAAAAAATAAATAAATAAATCCTCGGATGCGTTTTTTAACCCCCTCCCTGGTGTCAGCCACTGGTCGTGACCCGCACCCAAGGGGTTAAGACATAACAAACTAACAGAAAAAGTGGGTCAGGGGTTGATACCAAGGGGAGGAAAATGAAAACCGAGTGTGTTAGACAACACTCTCATTCTATAGCGAGAAGTCTGGAGGCAAGGAAAGGAGGGGGGTATAGGTAGCACACAGGCTAAAGGCAGCCCACCCACCTCGCAACTGGTTACCTGAGTAGAAACATCCATAAGCAAAGGAAATAAAGGGGGTCATTCTGACCCCGGCGGTCATGGACTGCTGGGGCCAGGGTTGGTGGTAGCACCGCCAACAGGCTGGCGGTGCCCCGCAGGGCATTCTGACCGCGGCGGTTTGGCCGCGGTCAGAAGTGGAAAACCGGCGGTCTCCCGCCGGTTTTCCGCTGCCCAAAAGAATCCTCCATGGCGGCGCAGCTCGCTGCGCCGCCATGGGGATTCTGACACCCCATACCGCCATCCTTTTCCTGGCGGCTCTGCCGCCAGGAACAGGATGGCGGTATGGGGTGTCGTGGGGCCCCTGGGGGCCCCTGCAGTGCCCATGCCAATGGCATGGGCACTGCAGGGGCCCCCGTAAGAGGGCCCCACAAAGAATTTCAGTGTCTGCTCAGCAGACACTGAAATTCGCGACAGGTGCAACTGCACCCGTCGCACCTTCCCACTCCGCCGGCTCCATTCAGAGCCGGCGTCCTCGTGGGAAGGTTGTTTTCCACTGGGCTGGCGGGCGGCCTTTTGGCGGTCGCCCGCCAGCCCAGTGGAAAACCCAGAATCACTGCAGCGGTCTTACGACCGCGGTGCGGTATTCTGGAGGGGGGAACTCTGGCGGGCGGCCTCTGCCGCCCGCCAGAGTTAGAATCACCCCCAAAGTCCCCCCAGGCTCAAGAAGCTTTGTATGCTGGCAGGGCATGAGAGAGGCGAAGGACGCAAGAAGGGCATCACTGGGGTCAAAATGGGGAATTCAAGAGGAAGGGAAATAGAAAGGAGACACCCAAAGGGGTTAGAAAAGTATTTTAGGTGTGTACTCCCGAGGTTAGATTCATGACGAAGGTGGAAAACAAGTTCTAGTAACATAAGGGCGGATGTTCCTATATCCCAAGAACTTAGAGAGGATCAGGGAAAAGAAGCAAACTCTCGATGGATATACCTACAGCCAGCTCTAGAAAACAGTTGGGGGAAAAGATGAAAGAAGCCAAACCCTTTAAATAGGTTTTGGCTTCTCGAGCTATTCTCCTCCTGCCCAAGTCTTCACTTAGTTTCTATAATCGACTTCTATTCAATTAAATTCTTTATTCGCTCACATCGACTTGAAACAAGTGGGCTTCTTGAAAAATAGAGATAGCAAGGAGGTAACAAAAATCCTGCTATATTCACGACTGGTCAGAGATGCCCTTCTCAAGGTGGAAACTGAGTTAAAGGGAGTGAAAATATCCAGGGGAATGAACTTAGATCAACTTGCTCCCCTAAACCAGGGTTTTCTGGAATGCCATGGTGGTCTTTAGACAAACCAAGTTATTTGGGACTTACATGGGGATTACTCCAGGCACATAATAGAAAGCAGAGAAGGTAGACCAAGTTACTTTGTCCTACAGGGAAAGATATAGGGGCATTCCCTTTGATCAAAACAGGTATGATTGCCAGTGTTGGGATGACGACGTGAGTGAATGGGCTGACCGAAGTAATGTAGACAAGGGATGGGTATCACTGCTCTCCTGGAACACTCATGGCTTAAATAACCTAAAGAAGCTGCAGATTTTTAGAGAAATAACAGAATAATATTCAATTTTGTGTTTCTGAGAGACATGGCTATGCAGTAAACCCTGGCAGACAGATGAGTTTTTGGAAGTCCACCGGAAGGCGTTAGATAACAAAACAGGGTGGCATTCAGGGGGCTACTAATGTAGGTATCTTCCAAAGTTGCCTCCAGGGTATTGGAAGTTAAGACATACTCTAAATGGATCCTTGCCTGTGGTATAAAACTGTTAAATGAAAGTAAGGGTAATTAATTTTTCATGATATTTAACATTTATATACATGCAAGAAGTCTACACAATTATAATGAAAATATGGAATTGTTTAAAGAAGATGTTATTAGTATAGGTGCGCTGTACCCTCAATACTTGCTTATTCATTTGGGGGATTTCAATCATAAATTGTTTTCTGAGATTGTGAACGAAAGGTATGAAGATTTTTTAGCTGCTCTTAATATCAAATGTGCTTGCTCATCAGAAGAACGAGGCTTCAGGAAGGTTTGTAGCCCTATTACATTTTCTCACTTTAAATAGGCTTGTGAGCCTAAATGGTTGTGTGTTAGTAGACATTCCAGCAAGAAAACATTTCAGTATGGCAATCAGAACTGCCCAGTAGACTATGGCCCTCATTACAACCCTGGTGGTCGGTGATAAAGCAGCGGTAATACCGCCAACAGGCCGGCGGTAAACAAAATGGAATTATGACCACAGCGGAAACCCCTCAGACACACAGCCACTTTAACACACCGACCACCACGGCGGTATCAACAAGCACCACAGCGGTAACCGCCTACAGCCAGGCGGAAGACAATGTACCGTCCACGCTATTACAACAGGCTTATCCGCCACCTTTTCCGGGGCAGTACCAACAACATCAAAAGCATGGCGGAAACATAACACCAAAGTCAAAGGATTCACCTGTGGAGACTCAGGGAACAACCACGACGCCATGGAGCCGAGCTGCACATATTTCCGATGCTAGTCTACCTTTTTCTGCATTATGAACATCAATGCCGGCGAATACGACCACGGTGAGTACTGCCGCCTAGCACACAAGGGAGGGTGAGGAAAAAGAGAGTGACACACACACGCAACACCCGCACCCCCAACACTATACACACAATCAGATGCACAAACATTACATATTCACCCCGTACCCCTCAGGAATAATGCAAGGACAAAATAATTTGAAGAAAGTGAGTGTAAAACGATAAAATAACATGAATAAGTGCATCAAAATACAAACGTTTATACATATTTACAAATGTAGGGACACTTCCCAGTCCTCAATGTCCGTGGGCCACAGGGCCACAACACATAGGCCCAGGCCCCACCTCACTCCTGCAACAACAAAGAGAGAACACTGCAGGGGCATCCGGTCGAAAATAGACAGGCACCTCAGGGGGACGGGGAATGGGGGGGGGGGTACCTCAGCCGTAAGATGGTACAACACCACTGGTCCTGGAGGGGGCAACATGCCCTGTGCGATGTCCTAGGGAGTGCAAGGCCACAGTCTCTCAAGTGGGTGGTTTGCCCACTACTTGGTCCTGGGGAGTGCAAGGCCACAGTCTCTCTAGTGGGTGGTTTGCCCACTGCTTGGTTGGTCCTGGGGAGTGCAAGGCCACAATCTTTCAAGTGGATGGCTTCTTCCACTGGTTCTGGAGGGGGACTTGTGCCCAGTGTGCTTCATCCTGGGAAGGATGGGGTGAGTGGATGGCTTCTTCCACAGGTTCCGGAGGGGGCATTGTGCCCTGTGATGCAGATCTTGGGGAGTGCAAGGTCACAGTCTCTTACCTGGGTGTCAGACCCACAGGATTTTCAGGGTCCAGGACGCACAACATCTCATGGAGGCAGGACTACACACTGTCCGGCGGTCACGGCTGCTCAGTGGTGGCAGTGGCGGGGCTGGTGTCGGTGCTGGCAGTAGTGGGAGGAGGCTCCAGCCCATCCCCTGCATCGTCGGGCGGCTGCCCACTGGGGGTGGTGCTGGGGGCGGTGGTGCTGGGGGCGGTGCTGGCAGCGGTGCTGGCAGTGGTGTGGGGAGGCTCCAGCCCATCTCCTGCAGCCTCGGACGGCTGAAGCACTATGGTTGGTGTTGGGGGCACCGAATGAGTTCCAGCACCAGGCCTCCTATCCTTCCTGCCTGCTGTTGCAGGCCCCTTGCCATTCCTGTCAGCAGCCGGGGATTGCCCCTTGCCCTTCCCTCCTGCAGCTGGTGGTGCCTCCTTGCCCTTCCCTGTCACAGCTGGTGGTGCCTCCGTCCCCTTCCTTGTCGCAGCTGGTGGTGCCTCCTTGCCCTTCCTGGATGCACCTGGTGCAGGCACCCTTTCAGTGTTGCTGCCTGGTGCCCGCGATCCTCTCCCACCTGCAGTAGCTATCGACACTACTGTGGCCGTGGACTGGGTGGCTGAGGTGCTCCCCTGGGTTCTGACCATCCTGGCCCGACGTGAAGGACGGGAGGGCGGAGTGGTAGGGAAGAGGTCAATGGTGGAGAGGAAAAGCTTCTTAGGGACATTGGGGCAGGAAGAGGGTGAAGGTTTGGGAGTGGAGGAAGAGGAAGTAGTTGTAGGAGGTGTCTGCTGTGTTTGGGTGCAGGCGCATGGGCTGGATGCCTTTGTGAGGTGGATGGCTGTTGGGTGTCTGAGTGCTTGCGTTTATGTACTTTGGGAGCAGGGGGCACAGACACAGAGGGAGAGGACACAGAGGACGTGTGCATGGATGTGGGAGTGGTGACTGCCAGTGAGGGGCGTGTAGTGATAGGCGTGATGGTGGTAATGGATGAGGATGTAGTGCATGCAAATGTGAGTGTAGATGCTACTGGGGGGGAGGTGGATGAGGAGGAAGAGGGGGACACAGTGGAGACAGTGGATGTTGGTATGTCTGCATCTGGATGATGTTTGTGTCAGTGCCTGTGCCTGTGGGATGTTGTGTGGTGCTTGAGTGCATGCTGGTCTGCCTGTGTGCCTGGGATAGGTTGGGGTTGAGGGGAATGGGATTGGGTAGAGGAAGTTGGAGGGGGGAGGCTAGAAACAGGGGCAATGGCTGACATCAGGGAGGAGGCCAGAGCCTGGATTGATCTCTGTTGGGCCGCCATGCCAGAGTGAATGCCCTCCAAGAATGCATTTGTTTGTTGTAAATGGGCTGCCAGCCCCCGGATGTGCAATGGGCTGGGGTGATGGTGGAGGAATGTCCAGGATAGAGTCCAGTCTATGTAGATCACAGGTGCATTGTCCAAGGGGGCATAGGAAGTGGAGCAATGGCAGTGCAATGTCGACTGGTGTAGGAAAGTACCATCTTGCCTGGCATGTTACCCCCATTTTTACTGTATGTAAGTTTGTTTTTGCCTGTGCCACTGGGATCCTGCTAGCCAGGACCCCAGTGCTCATAAAGCTCATAAAGTATGCCCTGTATGTGTTCCCTGTGTGGTGCCTAACTGTATCACTGAGGCTCTGCTAACCAGAACTTCAGTGTTTATGACTCTCTTCTTTTAAAATTGTCACTGCAGGCTAGTGACTAATTTGACCAATTCTTATTGGCATACTGAAACACCCTTATAATTCCCTAGTATATGGTACCTAGGTACCCAGGGTATTGGGGTTCCAGGAGATCCCTATGGGCTGCAGCATTTCTTTTGCCACCCATAGGGAGCTCAGACAATTCTTACACAGGACTGCCACTGCAGCCTGAGCAAAATAACATCCACGTTATTTCACAGCCATTTTACACTGCACTTAAGTAACTTATAAGTCACCTATATGTCTAACCCTCACTTAGTGAAGGTTTGGTGCAAAGTTACTTAGTGTGTGGGCACCCTGGCACTAGCCAAGGTGCCCCCACATTGTCCAGGGCAAATTCCACTGACTTTGTGAGTGTGGGGACACCATTACACGTGTGCACTACATATAGGTCAATACCTATATGTAGCATCACAGTGGTAACTCCGAACATGGCCATGTAACATGTCTAGGATCATGGAATTGTCACCCCAATAGCATTCTGGTATTGGGGGGACAATTCTATGCATCCCCGGGGCTCCAGCATAGAGCCCGGGTACTGCCAAACTACCTCTCTGGGGTTTTCTCTACAGCTACCACTGCTGCCAACCCTCAGACAGGTTTCTGCCCCCCTGGGGCCTGGGCAGCCCAGTCCCAGGAAGGCAGAACAAAGGATTTCCTCTGAGAGAGGGTGTTACACCCTCTCCCTTTGGAAATAGGTGTGAAGGGCCTGGGAGGAGCCTCTCCTGGCCTTTGGAAATGCTTTGAAGGGCACAGATGGTGCCCTCCTTGCATAAGCCAGTCTACACCGGTTCAGGGATCCCCCCAGCCCTGCTCTGGCGTGGAACTCGACAAAAGAAAGGGGAGTGACCACTCCCCTGACCAGCACCTCACAAGGGGAGGTGCCCAGAGCTCCTCCAGTGTGTCCCAGACCTCTGCCATCTTGAATGCAGAGGTGGTGGGCACAATGGACAGCTCTGAGTGGCCAGTGCCAGCAGGTGACGTCAGAGACCCCTCCTGATAGGTGCTTACCTTTCTCTGTAGCCAATCCTCCTCTGAGGGCTATTTAGGGTCTCTCCTGTGGGCATCTCACCAGATAACGAATGCAAGAGCTCATCAGAGTTCCTCTGCACTTCCCTCTTCGACTTCTGCCAAGGATCGACCGCTGACTGCTCCAGGACACCTGCAAAACCGCAACGAAGTAGCAAGAAGACTACCAGCAACATTGTAGCGCCTCATCCTGCCGGCTTTCTCAACTGTTTCCTGGTGGTGCATGCTCTGAGGGCTGTCTGCCTTCACCCTGCACTGGAAGCCAAGAAGAAATCTCCTGTGGGTCGACGGAATCTTCCCCCTGCCAACGCAAACTTCTGCATCACCGGTCCTCTGGGTCCCCTCTCATCCTGACAAGCATGGTCCCTGGAACACTGGAGCTGGGTCCAAGTGTCCCCGATAGTCCAGTGGCCCTTCTGTCCAAATTTGGTGGAGGTAAGTCCTTGCCTCCCCACGCCAGACAGTAATCCTGTGTACTGCGTGAACTGCAGCTGATCGGGCTTCTGTGCTCTTTTTGCAAGACTTCCTTCATGCACAGCCTAGCCCAGGTCCCCAGCACTCTGTCCTGCATTGCCCAACTCGCTGAGTTGGACTCCGACTTCGTGGGACCCTCTTTTGTTGTGCTGAGTCGATCGTCGTGCTTAAATCTTCTGAACGCCTGTTCAGGTGCTTCTGCGGGTGCTGCCTGCTTCTGCGTGGGCTCTCTCTGTTGCTGAGCGCCCCCTCTGTCTCCTCCTCCAAGGGGCGACCTCCTGGTCCTTCCTGGGCCCTGGCAGCACCCAAAATCCTCAACCGCGACTCTTGCAGCTAGCAAGGCTTGTTTGTGGTCTTTCTGCGTGGAAACAACTCTGCATCCTCCAGCACGCCGTGGGACATCTTCTGACCAAAGGAGAAGTTCCTGGCACCTTCCGTTGTTGCAGAATCTTCAGCTTCTTACACCTGGAGGCAGCCCTTTTGCACCTTCATCCAGGGTTTAGTGGGCTCCTGCCCCCCTGGACACTTGCGTGACTCTTAGACTTGGTCTCCTTCCTTTACAGGTCCTCAGGTCCAGGAATCCATCTTCAGTGCGCTGCAGTCAGTTGTTGTCTTTGCAGAATACCCTATCTCGACTTTACTGTCTTTCTGGGGTAGTAGGGTAACTTTACTCCTACTTTTCAGGGTCTTGGGGTTGGGGTATTTTGGACACCCTTACTGTTTTCTTACAGTCCCAGCGACCCTCTACAACCTAACATAGGCCTGGGGTCCATTCATGGTTCGCATTCCACTTTTGGAGTATATGGTTTTTGTTTCCCCTAGGCCTATTTTTCCCTAGTGCATTCTATTGTGTTCTACAGTATTTGCACTACTTTTCTAACTGTTTACTTACCTGATTTTGGTCTGTGTGTGTATATTTTGTGTATATTACCTACCTCCTAAGGGAGTATATCCTCTGAGATACTTTTGGGCATATTGTCACTAAAATAAAGTACCTTTATTTTTAGTAACTCTGAGTATTGTGTTTTCTTATGATAAAGTACTAAGTGATATAAGTGGTATAGTAGGAGCTTTGCATGTCTCCTAGTTCAGCCTAAGCTGCTCTGCTATAGCTACCTCTATCAGCCTAAGATGCTAGAACACCTCTAATCTACTAATAAGGGATAACTGGACCTGGCACAAGGTGTAAGTACCACAAGGTACCCACTATAAGCTAGGCCAGCCTCCTACATTGGTGATGCAGCGGTGGGATAAGTACTTGTAACTGATTTACCACTTTGTCATTGGTGCTTTTCATAAGAAAAACATATACCAAATACTTCAGAATATACACAGTGATCTAAACAGTGTAACTTTCCTTCTCTAAAACTTTCTACAAAGTTTCTGAAAAGTTTCTGAAAACTTTTAAGTTTTCAAACGTTTGAAAAAGTTTTCTCTGTTCTTTTAAAAGTTCTAAAAACTTTTTTTCTCTCTCTGTCCTAAACCTTTTCTATCATGTCTGCAGTAGAACTTACTCCCACAGTTGTTCAGGCAACATATGAGAGTTTAAACTTTAAAAGTTTGAGGGGTCTCTGCATAGAAAGACGTTTAAGCATTGGCAAGAATCCTACCAAAGACTTTCTCTTTAGCCTTCTCCTAGAAAATTACCAGAATCAGTCTGGCCCATCCCATGATCTGGAGGTAGAGGAGGGGGGTACCCAGCCAGACTCAGAGGAGTTCCCTGAGGATGCTGGGGAGGATTCTTCCAAAGACCTGCCAGCTAGAAGGCCACCTAGTGACACTGGTAGTGGAAGGGAGTCACACATTAGTAGGGCACCTTTCACTCCTAAGGGCCAGGTTACTAGGGTCCAGCCAGTTAGGGACAGGTCTCTCTCTGCCAATTCCCATATTTCCTCTGTGTCTCACAATTCCCAAGCCTCCCACCCTGAGGATAACTTAATGGAAAGGGAACTCAGAAAGCTGAGGTTGGAAGAGGCCAGGCTGAAGCTTAAACAGCAGCAGCTGGCCTTAGACACGGAATCTCCAGACGTAGAGAGGGAAAGGCAGAGATTGGGGTTAGTTCCCCATGGTGGCAGCAGCAGTGTTTTTGATAGTAATCCTGTTAGAGAACAAGATTCCAGGAACCTGCATAAGATAGTCCCCCCTTACAAGTAGGGGGATGACATTAACAAGTGGTTTGCTGCACTTGAGAGGGCCTGTATGGTACAGTTGGTCCCTCAAAGGCAGTGGGCTGCTATCTTGTGGCTATCTTTCACTGGTAAGGGTAGAGATAGGCTCCTTACTGTCAGAGAAAGTGATGCTAACAACTACAACATTTTGAAAGATGCACTCTTGGATGGATTTGGCTTAACCACTGAACAATACAGGATTGAGTTCAGAGACACCAGAAAAGAGTCCTCTCAAGACTGGACAGACTTTGTAGACTGTTCAGTGAAGGCCTTGAAGGGTTGGTTACATGGCAGTAAGGTGACTGACTATGAAAGCCTGTATAATCTAATCCTGAGAGAGCATATTTTTAACAATTGTGTGTCTGATTTGTTGCACCAGTACTTGGTAGACTCAGATCTGACCTCTCTCCAAGAATTGGGAAAGAAGGCAGACAAAAGGGTCAGAACAAGGGTGAACAGAAAAGTTCATACAGGGGGTGACAAGGATGGCAAGAAGAAGGATGGTAAGTCTTCTGACAAGGGTGGGGACAAAGATAAAAAAACATTCTGAGTCTTCATCAGGCCCACTAAAATCCTCTGGGGGTGGCGGGTCCAAATCCTCTTCTCACAATCAGAAAAGGCCTTGGTGTTATTTATGTAAAGTTAAAGGCCATTGGGCAAGTGATGCCACTTGTCCAAAGAAAAACACCAAACCTCCCACCACCACAACCCCAACTGCAACCACTAGTGCCCCTAGTAATAACAGTGGTGGTGGGAAGTCTACTACAAATAGCCAATCCAAGGGTGTAGCTGGGCTCACTATTGGCAGTGTAGTTGGGGTTGGTCTTGTTAGGGAGACCACAGAGGCTGTTTTAGTCTCTGATGGTGGCATTGACTTTGCCACCTTGGTTGCTTGTCCCCTTAATATGGGTAAGTACAAGCAACTACCCCTAATTAATGGTGTTGAGGTTGAGGCCTACAGGGACACAGGAGCCAGTGTAACTGTGGTTATAGAGAAACTGGTTCACCCTGATAAACACCTACTTGGTCAGCAGTACCAAGTGACTGATGCTCACAATAACACACTTAGCCACCCCATGGCTGTTGTGAATCTCAACTGGGGGGGGGGTCACTGGTCCAAAGAAAGTTGTGGTAGACACTGAATTACCTGTAGATTGCTTACTAGGCAATGATTTGGAGACATCCGCTAGGACTGAAGTGGAGTTGGAGGCTCATGCAGCAATGCTGAGCATTCCTGGGCATATTTATTTTGCTTTAACCAGGGCTCAGGCCAAAAAGCAAAAAGGACAGGGAAAGTTGGATCCTGAAACAATGGACCAAGTGCTCCCAAACGCTAGGGGTTGAAAGGGTAAATCCTTGCCCACTATCCCTCCCTCTCCAGAAGATTCCCCTTTTGAGGAAGAGGAATCCTCTCCCTGTGCAGAACCTACACCAGATGACCTGGCAGCAGACACTGCTGAGCTTTTGGGTGCAGAGGGGCCTGCTAGGGAAGAGCTGAGCGTGGCACAGCAGACCTGTCCCACACTAGAGGGTTTAAGACAGCAAGCGGTCAAACGTCATAATGGGGATGTCAGTGATAGCCATAAGGTGTATTGGGAAGACAACCTCCTCTATACTGAATCAAGGGACCCTAAACCTGGAGCTGCCAGGAGATTGGTCATCCCTTTGCAGTATAGGGAGTTTCTTCTTACATTGGCACATGGCATTCCTTTGGCTGGGCATTTGGGCCAAAGCAAAACTTGGGACAGGCTTGTTCCCCTGTTTCACTGGCCTCATATGTCAGAGGACACCAAAGAGTTTTGTCACTCTTGTGTGACCTGCCAAGCCAGTGGCAAGACTGGTGGCACACCAAAGGCCCCCTTAATTCCACTTCCTGTGGTTGGAGTGCCCTTTGAAAGGGTGGGGGTTGACATAGTTGGTCCCCTTGACCCTCCAACAACTTCAGGCAATAGATTCATCCTTGTGGTAGTGGACCATGCCACTAGGTATCCTGAAGCTATTCCCTTAAGGACCACTACAGCTCCTGCAGTGGCAAAGGCCCTCCTGGGAATCTTTTCCAGGGTGGGTTTCCCTAAGGAAGTGGTGTCAGACAGAGGTAGTAACTTCATGTCTGCATACCTCAAAGCTATGTGGAAGGAGTGTGGTATAACTTACAAGTTCGAGTTGTGAACTTACAAGTTCACAACTCCTTACCACCCATAAACAAATGGTCTGGTTGAGAGGTTTAATAAAACTCTCAAAGGTATGATAATGGGACTCCCTGAAAA
Organism: Pleurodeles waltl; assembly: GCF_031143425.1. NCBI lineage: Eukaryota > Metazoa > Chordata > Amphibia > Caudata > Salamandridae > Pleurodeles > Pleurodeles waltl. The sequence continues at coordinate 86,739,952 of NC_090441.1, forward strand.
ACTCAGAAGGAGATGGGATGTCCTGTTACCTTGCCCCCTTTTTGCTTACAGGAGGTATTTCAAAAAGGAGTGGGCTTTAGCCCCTTTGAACTCCTCTTTGGCCACCCTATGAGAGGTCACCTTGCACTTGTTAAGGAGGGTTGGGAACAACCTTTATAAGCTCCTAAACAGGACACTGTGGTTTATGTACTTGCCCTAAGATCAGAATGACTGAGTACATGAAAAAGGCCAGTAAAAACCTTCAGGCCAGCCAGGAGCTGCAAAAGCAATGGCATGACCAGAAGGCTGTCCTGACCCAGTACAACCCAGGACAGAAGGTGTGGGTATTGGAGCCTTTGCCCCCAAGCGCACTCCAAGACAAATGGAGTGGACCCCATCTAATTGTAGAGAAAAAGGGTGAGGTTTCCCACTTGGTAGACCTGGGCACTGCCCGGAGTCCCCTTAGCATGTCAACCGCCTAAAACCCTACTATGACAGGGCTGATCTCACCCTGCTCATGGCAACTGATGAGGGACAGGAGGAAGAGAGTGACCCTCTCCCTGATCTCTTCTCCACCACTGAAGCTGATGGCTTAGTGGAGGGAGTAGTACTTGCAGATTGTCTTACTGCTGAGCAGAAAGATAACTGTAGAAATCTCTTAAGTCCGTTTTCTGATCTCTTCTCACTGATACCAGGTACCACTTCTTGGTGTGAGCATACAATCAATACTGGAGACAGTTTACCTGTCAAAAGTAAGATTTTATAGGCAGCCTGACCATGTCAGAGACTGCATTAAACAAGAAGTTCAGAAAATGTTAGACTTAGGAGTGATTGAACCTTCAGAAAGCCCATGGGCTAGCCCAGTGGTGCTTGTCCCAAAACCTCACAGTAAGGATGGAAAAAGAGAGATTAGGTTTTGTGTTGACTATAGAGGGCTCAACCAAGTAACCAAGACAGATGCTCACCCTATACCCAGGGCAGATGAGTTCATAGATACACTGGCTTCTTCCAAGTATCTAAGCACTTTTGATCTAACCGCAGGGTATTGGCAGATTAGTTAATCAGAAGATGCTAAACCAAAGACTGCATTTTCAACCATTGGAGGGCACTATCACTTTACTGTTATGCCCTTTGGTCTGAAAAATTCACCTGCCACTTTTCATAGGTTGGTGAACACAGCCCTTCAAGGGTTGAAAGCTTTTAGTGCAGCATATCTAGATGATATAGCTGTCTTTAGTTCCACCTGGGATGATCACCTGGTCCACATGTGGAAAGGTTTGGAGGCCCTGCAAAAGGCAGACCTCACTATCAAGGCCTCAAAGTGCCAGATAGGGCAGGGGAAAGTGGTGTATCTGGGCCACCTGGTAGGTGGGGAACAGATTGCACCTCTGCAGGGGAAGATCCAGACCATTATTGAATGGGCTCCCCCTACAACTCAAACCCAGATGAGAGCCTTTTTAGGCCTCACAGGGTACTATAGGAGGTTCATTAAGAATTATGGCTCCATTGCAGCTCCTCTTAATGACCTCACTAGTAAGAAGATGCCTAAAAAGGTATTGTGGACAGCTAGCTGTCAAAAAGCCTTTGATGAGCTCAAACAGGCCATGTGCTCTGCACCTGTCCTAAAAAGCCCTTGCTACTCCAAAAAGTTCATAGTCCAGACTGATGCTTCTGAATTGGGGGTTGGGGCAGTGCTATCACAGCTTAATATTGAGGGCCAGAATCAACCTGTTGCTTTTATCAGCAGGAGGTTGACCCCTAGAGAAAAGCGTTGGTCTGCCATAGAGAGGGATGCCTTTGCTGTGGTCTGGGCACTAAAAAAGTTGAGACCATACCTGTTTGGTACTCACTTTATTGTTCAGACAGACCACATACCTCTACTTTGACTAAAACAAATGAAAGGTGAAAACCCTAAATTATTGAGGTGGTCCATATCTATACAGGGAATGGACTATACAGTGGAACATAGACCTGGGAGTACCCACTCCAATGCAGATGGACTCTCCAGATATTTCCACTTAGACAATGAAGACTCATCTAGGCAAGGATAGCCTTATTGTCCCTCGTTTGGGGGGGGAGGGGGTTGTGTAGGAAAGTACCATCTAGCCTGGCATGTTACCCCCATTTTTACTGTATGTATGTTTGTTTTTGCCTGTGTCACTGGGATCCTGCTAGCCAGGACCCCAGTGCTCATAAAGCTCATAAAGTATGCCCTGTATGTGTTCCCTGTGTGGTGCCTAACTGTGTCACTGAGGCTCTGCCAATCAGAACCTCAGTGCTTATGCTCTCTCTGCCTTTAAAATTGTCACTGCAGGCTAGTGACCATTTTTACCAATCCTAATTGGCACACTGGAACACCCTTATAATTCCTTAGTATATGGTACCTAGGTACCAGGGTATTGGGGTTCCAGGAGATCCCTTTGGGCTGCAGCATTTCTTTTGCCACCCATAGGGAGCTCAGACAATTCTTACACAGGACTGCCACTGCAGCCTGAGTGAAATAACATCCACATTATTTCACAGCCATTTTACACTGCACTTAAGTAACTTATATGTCACCTATATGTCTAACCCTCACCTGGTGAAGGTTAGGTGCAAAGTTACTAAGTGTGAGGGCACCTGGGCACTAGCCAAGGGGCCCCCACATTGTTCAGGGCAATTTCCCCGGACTTTGTGAGCGCGGGGACACCATTACACGCGTGCACTAAATATAGGTCAATACCTATATATAGAGCCTCACAATGGTAACTCCGAATATGGCCATGTAACATGTCTAAGATCATGTAATTGCCCCCCATGCCAAATCTGGTATTGGGGTGCCAATCCCATGCATCCCCGGGGCTCCTGCATGTACCCCGGGTACTGCCAAACCAGCTCTCTTGGGTTTTCACTGCTGCTGCCAACCCACAGACAGGCTTCTGCCCTCCTGGGGTCTGGCCATCCCAGTCCCAGGAAGGCAGAACAAAGGATTTCCTCTGCGAGAGGGTGTTACACCCTCTCCCTTTGGAAATAGGTGTTAAGGGCCTGAGAGGAGAAGCCTCTTCTCGCATCTGGGAATGCTCTGAAGGCCACAGATGGTGCCCTCCTTGCATAAACCAGTCTACAGCGGTTCAGGGAACCCCCAGCCCTGCTCTGGCGTGAAACTGGACAAAGGAAAGGGGAGTGACCACTCCCCTATCCATCATCACCCCAGGGGTGGTGCCCAGAGCTCCTCCAGTGTGTCCCAGACCTCTGCCATCTTGAATCCAGAGGTGTGAGGGCACAATGGAGGCCTCTGAGTGGCCAGTGCCAGCAGGTGACGTCAGAGACCCCTCCTGATAGGTGCTTACCTGACTAGGTGGCCAATCCTCCTCTGAGGGCTATTTAGGGTGTCCCCTGTGGGGGTTTCCTCAGATAACAAATGCAAGAGCTCAACATAGTTCCTCTGCATCTCCCTCTTCGACTTCTGCCACGGATCGATCGCTGACTGCTCCAGGACGCCTGCAAAACTGCAACAAAGTAGCAAGAAGACTACCAGCGACATTGTAGCGCCTAATCCTGCCGGCTTTCTCGACTGTTTCCTGGTGGTGCATGCTCTGGGGGCTGTCTGCCTCCACCCTGCATTGGAAGCCAAGAAGAAATCTCCCATGGGTCGACGGAATCTTCCCCCTGCTAACGCAGGCACCAAACTTCTGCTTCACCGGTCCTCTGGGTCCCCTCTCATTCTGACGGGCGTGGTCCCTGGAACACAGGTGCTGGATCCAAGTGACACCGACAGTCCACTGGTCCATCTGTCCAAATTTGGCAGAGTTAAATCCTTGCCTCCCCTTGCCAGACAGTAATCCTGTGTACTGCGTGAACTGCAGCTGCTAGGGCTTCTGTGCACTTCTGCAAGGAATCCTTCGTGAACAGCACAGCCCAGGTCCCCAGCACTCCATCTGGCATTGCTCAACTTGCTGAGTTGACCACCGGCTTCGTGGGACCCTCCTTTGAAGTGTTGAGACGACCGCCGTGCTCAGTTTTCTTGAACCCGTGTTCAAGTACTTCTGCGGGTGCTGCCTTCTTCTGCGTGGGCTCTCTGTGTTGCTGAGGGCCCCCTCTGTCTCCTCTTCCAAGTGGCGACCTCCTGGTCCTTCCTGGGCATGGGCGGCACCCATTTTCTTCAACCGTGACCTTTGCAGCTAGCAAGGCTTGTTTGCGGTTTTTCTGCATAGAAACAACTCTGCATCCTCCAGCATTCCGTGGGACATCTTCTGTGCAAAGGAGAAGTTCCTTGCATCTTCCGTTGTTGCAGAATCTTCAGCTTCTTCCACCCGGAGGCAGCCATTTTGCACCTTCATCCGGGGTTTAGTGGGCTTCTCCCCCCCGGACACTTTCGTGGCTCTTGGACTTGGTCCCCTTCCTTTACAGGTCCTCAGGTCCAGGAATCCGTCTTCAGTGCTTTGCAGTCAGTTGTGGTCTGTGCAGAATCTCCTATCACGACTTTAGTGTGTTTCTGGGGAAGTAGGGTCACTTTACTCCTACTTTTCAGGGTCTTGGGGTGGGGTATCTTGGACACCCTTAGTTTTTTCTTACACTCCCAGTGACCCTCTACACACTACACTAGGCCTGGGGTCCCTAAGTGGTTCGCATTCCACTTTCTTAGTATATGGTTTGTGTTGCCCCTAGGCCTATTGTATCCTATTGTATTCTCCAGTGCTTGCACTACTTTTCTGTTTACTTACCTGATTTTGGTTTGTGGGTATATTTTGTGTATTTTACTTGCCTCCTAAGGGAGTATATCCTCTGAGATATTTTTGATACATTGTCACTTAAATAAAGTACCTTTATTTTTAGTAACTCTGAGTATTGTGATTCTTATGATATAGTGCTACATGATGTAAGTGGTGTAGTAGGAGCTTTGCATGTATCCTAGTTCAGCTTAAACTGCTCTGCTATAGCTACCTCTATCAGCCTAAGCTGCTAGAACACAACTAATCTACTAATAAGGGATAACTGGACCTGGCACAAGGTGTAAGTACCATCATGTACCCACCATAAGTCAGGCCAGCCTCCTACAGGTCCCCAGTGTCGAGTGTTCCTTCCCTAAAACAGGACACCTGGTCACTTGATCTCCAAGTGACCAAGCCCTTCCGCCCCCTGTAGGTTCATAGTAAATGGGTCCCCTTGTTCCTAGAGCATCGGTACTGTAGAGAGCTCCTCAGGGGAAACACCCGGAACAACGACTCCGAAACCACGAAGTCGTGAAAAACGGTCGGGACTGGGGTTGTTTTTTTGGGGGGGTGGGGTGGGATGGGGGTTCGGGTGATTAGGGTTTGGGGGGGTCAGGGTTTAGTTTTAAGGGGTGGGTTGGGGGTTGGGGTGTTTAGGTTTTAGGTGCGGAGTGGCGACTCATGGTATTTTTAGTTTTTGAGGTGGGGTGGGGGGCTGGGGGTGATTAGGGTTTGGGGGGAGATGGGAGTCAGGGTTTAGATTTAAGGGATGGGTTGGGGGTTGGGGGTTGGGGTGGTTTAGGTTTTAGGGGAGGGGGTTGGGGTTGTGGTAATTTTGGGGGTGAGGGGTTGGGTAGTTGTGGGGACGGGGGGTTCGGGGTAATTTTTGGGGGTGGGAGGCTAGGGGGGAAGCATGCTGGAACCGTGCATGCTGATTGTAGGAGGCTGGCCTGGCTTATAGTGGGTACCTTGTGGTACTTACACCTTGTGCCAGGTCCAGTTATCCTTTATTAGTAGAACAGAAGTGTTTCTAGCAGCTTAGGCTGTTAGAGGTAGCTATAGCTGAGTAGCTTAGGCTGAACTAGGAGACATGCAAAGCTCCTACTATACCACTTATATCATATAGCACTATATCATAAGAAAACACAATACTCAGAGTTACTAAAAATAAAGGTACTTTATTTTAGTGACAATATGTCAAAAGTATCTCAGAGGATACCCTCACTTAGGAGGTAAGTAATATACCCAAATTACATGTACACAAACCAAAATCAGGTAAGTAACAGTAAGAAAAGTATTGCAAACAATGTAGAATCACAATAGGGGGGGCGTGGTCTGGCCACCTGAAAGGAGAGCTCCGCGCGCCGGGCAGGCCACGCAAAGAAACGGAGGGAATTCCTCTTAGTTTTTGACTTCCCTTGTGGCCTCTCCATGTTGTGGAGGTGATGGGCCCAAAGAGCGATGAGATTTTGGGGCCAGACCGGCAGCGGCCATAACCACGGACATCGGATGGGGCGCGGCCTCCTGAAACCCACAAAGCCGCGGACTGCAGTGCGGCGCCGGCCCAGGAGCGAGAGCGCGCCAGAGGAACAGAAAGGCCACCGATCCCCATGAGTCAACCTCCCCTGCCGCTGTCACTCGCTCATTTGTACTGCGTGGCGCACCCCCCTCGGACCCGGGGAGGGGAAACGGACCTGGGGAGCGGGGAGCGGTGAGGCGCCGTGGCCCGGAACGGCTCATGCAGCGCAGTTGGGAGTCGGCACATCGGCGAGGAGGCGCCCTGTGGCGGTGGACCGAGCCATAACTACAGGTGCTCGGCAACAACCAGGAGCGGGAGAACACGCATGAGGGGTCTTTAAACAACTAAAACCGGAGGCCATCGCGCCACCGACCTAGGAAATACCCTTATAACCGAGCACTCACCAGGACTTTTGGTTCCTCATTTTTTGGAAAGAGGGAAGGGGCAACGAAAGAGACCCTCAACACACCACTGGCATTCGGAGAAGGAGCGTGGAGGAGGGGAGAGACGGGAGGGAAAGAGAGAGAAAAAAGGGGAAGGAAAGAAGGAAAGGAGGAAAGAGGAAACAAGGGGCAAAACAAAAAAGAAGCAAAGAAGAGGGAGGGGGAAAAGAGAGAAGAGAGGAAGGGAGGAAGGAGAAAGAGGCAACAGGGTAGAAAGAAAACGAGGGGAACACGACCCCAAACTGAATCCTCCTCATGAACTACACCGGCTCCTACCTCAGCAGCCCCCAAGGAGACTCCCACACCGGATGATGAGACGGATGACCCCTTTGAGACAGCACACAGGGGAGAAACCCTCCATTGGCCTATAACGAAGCCGGCCCGAAATTGCAGACATCTTCCCCTCCCTCTGTCCTTCTATCAGCGATCACATCTCTTTCCTCTTCTATACTAGCTCCTTGCAGGCACCCGGAGGCGGATCCCGATACACCATAAATTGCCCTAGATGGAACAGGTTCTGAGACCGACGAGGGTTCAAACTGTCTAAGGAATCAAGTAGGTGTATCACCTGCAAACCTCGCAACCCAACGATCAACCCACCCCCGGTAGAAGGGGAAACAACCTATGTGACTGAACTAAGACACACGAACAACGAGACCTGGACCCAACTTACATACACTTATCAAAAGTGCCTCCCGTTAAACTCACATAAAGTGAGAGAAATGCCCAACGGTGAAGCTGCAGGCAAACACTCCCGCCAGTTGCTGTTCTCGGAGGCCATTGCACAGCCAAAAACCATGACGGCACAGGCGACACCACCGGGACACGTACCCTCCTCAGCGGACCCACCTCCGCTGGAAGCGACAGACCGCATATTGCAAGAGATAACCTCGGTAGGACACCGCCTAGAAGTAATGGATCTAAAAATAACAGACCTCACTATGGCCTCCTCCTCAATTCGTGCTGACATAGCTGGCTTCCGAGAGACAGTAACTAATCTAGACCAATGCCTAACAACTGTGGAAGACCAACTAGCAACAATTCCAGATCAGGAAGAAGAGCTAAGATCACTTTGAACGAAAATCACTGACCTGGAGAACCGAAGTCGTAGAGACAACGTACGCTTTTTTGGTGTCCCGGAGCAAGAAGAAGGATCTGATATCAAAGCCTTCCTCAAATCACTTCTGACTGACTACTTCGGCATAGAGTTCTCACCACCCCCAGAGTTCCAGAGAGTGCACAGAATTGGACCTCCCCATAAAGCGTCCGCTAACAAACCACGTCCTATTATTGCATGTTTCCTACGCCATGAACAAGCCCGCCAGGTTATCTCTGCGGCCAAAAAACAAGGTCCGGTCTCCCTGGAAGGACATGAGATCAGAGCGGCGGCAGATTTCTCGAGGCTAACGAATGACAAAAGACGGGCATTTTTTGCTTTTCGCCCACAACTCAGATCCACGGATATCAAATATGGCCTTTTTGAACCAGCACATATATGGATCACATATCACAGAAAATTCAGAGACTTCACTGAACCGGAAGACCTCAACGCTTTCTTGAATGACCTGACCTCGCAATCCATTGACACCACCTCCGGACACCTGGAATCCGTCCTGTCACATACAGAGACCGCTCCCATTACCCTGTCCCCATGGCCTCAGTCCCAGCGCCCATCCTCACAAAAGAGAGGCCAGATGTACGAGCGACCCCCAAAATCCCAAGATGCTCGTGAACACATCCTCCAAGCAGTAATCGACCACACACAGGACGCAGCAGAGACAAATCCCACTCCCCCCTGAAACCATCACGAGACGATCACCATACAGAACACTAACATCACAGAGAAACGGAAAACGAAGGGCACCCTCCCCCTCACATATTAATCACCCTGAATGGGGTAACAGTGATGACATAGCCTCATAGACCCACACTCACACACTCCGCCTCAAGCTGTTCCGGGACTGACCCCGCAAAACACACACATGGACAACCATCTGAAACGCAGCCCCATTTATCATAATTTACCATAATTCTCTACACCCTACACCATTCTAACATCCAGCAATCACAGAAAATATAATACAAGATATCCTGTGACTCGTCACCCCTACTCCCCCCCCTTAAAGCCCCAAATCTCAGCCCTATATCCGTATTCAGAACCTTCAGTACCCTACCCCTTATCATAACTGACTACCCAGTTAGGAGGCTCCTAAGAGGTCCCACAAAACTATGAGCAAATCACAAACTCCCTCATTACACTCTAATGATATGATAACACCTCCCCGGCACGCAGGCCCTACAGGTAAAGACCCGCAGGTTAGCAGGACTTGAGTAGCGAGTGTCTACTCACTACGACTATTATTCCCCTCTCTTTATTTACTATCATCTATTTCCTTTTTTCTATTGCGATCCCTAGACCCGGTTTATTTCCACCCCCACCCCTGTACACACTAACGTAGTAGTCACTACCCGATCTTCTGGGTAATCTACTTCACCTTCCCTCCCCCCCTTTTTTTTTTCTTTTCCTCCTTTGTGACCGAGGGGTGTTCTCTTCATTATTATTCTTATTTTATTCCCCTCCCCATTTCTTCCTTATTACACACTCAAATGGAGGCCCCCCCTGCCTACATCTCGGGTTTGTTCTCCCCCTTCTAGTTCTTTCTCACTGACCATAGCACATTCGACACCCCGTAAACCACGAACTATTATACACTGATGGGATCGACGACTCCACTCACAGTCCTCTCCTGGAATTTACACCGTATGACCCACTAAATTAAACGCAAAAAGATACTGTCTTATCTCCACTCCAAACATGCCGACATTGCCCTACTACAGGAAACACACCTTTCCCTGGCAGAATCAGAGAAACTCCACAGAGACTGGGTGGGCAAGGCACTTTACAGCAGAACACCGCCTTTAACGGAAGGTACACAGGGAACGGGAAGGAGATGTGGAGTGGCAATACTTCTTCGTCGCTCACTACAATTCCGATTACTTAAGACATGGCATGACCCGGAGGGGTGTTACGTCCTCGCCAAACTCATGGTAGGGTCCTCCACAATCTGTATAGGCTCGATATACGCCCCCGCCGACTCCAAGCGCTCCTTCTTTCTCTCCCTCAACCGTCTGCTAACGCAGATAGACGCCTCACAATATATACTAGGAGGGGATTGGAACATAGTTCAAGATGCTATCCTAGACTGCTCAAGCGGTCTTGATTCGGGCAACAACGCAGACAGAGCCCTTTTAAAAGACATCCTTTCAGACCATGGCCTACTAGACTGTTGGCATCTTTCCCACCCCTCCAATAAGGAATATACCTTTGTCTCCTCGGTCCACGGGACTCAAACGCGGCTCGACTATTTTCTTCTCAATCACCAGATGATACAATCGATTAGGTCAGCAGAAATACTGGTGGCGCACTATCGGATCACTCCCCGGTTTTATTAACCCTTGAACTCGGGATGGTTACGCCCGGCCGCAAACCCTGGCGCCTCTCTAACCCCAGATACCGAACCCCGAAAGGAAAGGAACAACTCAAGACTCATATAGCCACATACCTGAACGATAATAAGGGATCGGTAACTTCCCCGCAGCTTCTCTGGGCGGCGGCGAAGGCAACTATCAGGGGGCAGCTAATGAGGGACGCAGCCATTTTAAATGCCCATAAAAGGGACCAACAGCGCACGTTAGAAGATAGAATAGCCCATGCCACCAGGGAATATACGCGAAGCCCCACCCCTTCCAATCACCACCATTTAGAACAGGCCAAAATGGAGCTTAACTCTATCTATACCTCACAAGCGGAATATGCCTTACAAAGGTTGAAGGGCCGACACTATGAACACGGAGAGAAAGCAGGCTGCCTGCTAGCTGCCCAACTGCGCCAACGAGAAACTGCACTAGCCATACCGGCAATACGCACCCAAGATAACATACTTATCATACATCCCCAGACGATCGTGGCTGAATTCGGCCGGTACTATCAAGCCCTATATACCCCAGAAACGGTTGAGGACACTACTCGGCTAGCCGCCTTCCTACAGAGGGCACATATACCCTGCCTCTCAGCTGATGGCAGGGCACTTTTAGAAGGCGACATCAGTAAGGTAGAGATACAACAGGCAATAGCCAACCTATCATATCACAAAGTGCCAGGCAAGGATGGGTTCACATCCAAATTCTATAAATGGACGGGGACCGACACAGTGGATGCCTTATACGAGGCATTCACAGGGGCAGACAAGGAGGGCTCCTTACACCCTCTATCTAATAAAGCCTCCATCACAGTTTTGCCAAAACCTGGAAAAGACCCACTTCTCAGCAGAAGCTACCGTCCCATCTCCCTCCTTAATGGGGATATTAAGATACTGGCGGGAATACTGGCTACCCATCTCAAAAAAGTCATCCCCTCTCTAATCCACCACACCCAAGTAGGCTTTGTACTGGCCCGGTCCTCAAGGAATCATCTCCGCACACTCTTTCATGCTATCTGGTCAGCACGAGATACGCAAGAGGAAGCCTTGGCCCTCTCATCGGATGCCGAAAAAGCATTCGATCGAATAGAGTGGTGGTACCTCTTTGAAATTTTAAAACGCTTCGGATTAGGAGACAGCTTCATTAATAAAGTGCGTCTACTATATGATTCCCCGACAGCCCAGGTGAACTGTGGAGGGTTCCCCTCAGACACCTTCCTGATTCGTAGAGGGACACGTCAGGGCTGCCCACTGTCCCCTCTCCTGTTCCTACTTGCTGTAGAGCTCTTGGCAGCTCTCATCCGTAGCTCCAACCTTATATCAGGAATTCCGCTACCAGGCGGAAACTCCGTCATCTATTTGTATGCAGATGGCATCCTACTTACCCTCACAGACTTACCCAACACCCTTACAGCCCTTAGAGAGATACTAACGGAACTTGAACACATATCGGGGTACCGGATCAACTGGGATAAAAGCAAAGCCCTACCACTATCCTCAGTCACAGTCAGCACCTCAACACAAGGACTCCCGGTCAAATGGAAACAATCCCGACTCCGGTTCTTGGGTATCAACATAAACACAGGGCTGGATAACATAGTGACAGATAATTTAGACCCACTACTTAGTCATATGAAACGGGATTTTGAGAAGTGGAGCCAGCTGGGCCTTTCTATGTGGGGCAGAGTGCAAGCGGTGCGAAAGGTGACCTTACCAAGATTTCTATACATCCTAGGTAAGATCCCTCTACATATACCCCTACCTATGCTACGAGAGATAGAACGCCGCATCCACGCTTTCGCCTGGGGATCCATGCGCCCGCGACTACCCAGAGCCACCCTGTTAGCCCGACGTGAATGTGGAGGGCTAAACCTCCCCTCGGTTGAACATTATGCCTCTGCGTTACACCTCTCACAACTAGTCTTCCTACTCCCGAATGGGAGAGACCCACCGCTATGGGTGAACGTAGAACGAGCACTTACAGTAGCTCCCTATGGCCTTCAGATACTCTATGATACAGGCCAGATGGGCCCCGACCCACCAATCCCATGATAGGAGCCATGAGGAAAGTTTGGCGAACAGGTGCACCGATCCCTTAAAATAGATCCCCATCTACGTGGCAGAGCCCCACTATGGGGCAATAAAGGGTTTCAGATCAGGGGGAGGACCATTGTCTGGAGGGACTGGCATCAAAGAGGTATTATACAAGTAGACCAACTCATATCGGGGGATACCTGGAAAACATTCAGGGAACTCCAGGCAGAATTCAATCTCCCGGAATGTTATTCATGGCGCTATCTCCAACTCCGACATTGTCTGACACAGCGACTAGGACCCTCCCCCCGACGACTCCCACCCTCTCCAGTACTACACTACCTGGAAACTTGGGGGCAACTGAAGGGAGCAGTATCAGGACTGTAGGCATTACTGAACCGACACCTCTTTTCACTCCCCCTCCTGAACTCCCATAAGAATAAATGGCAGACACGCCTACAGACCGACTATGACCTAGAGGACTGGGCTGACTTGATCGCAGCCAGAGATCGAGGAGCACGTGAGGCCCGCCTAAAATTCTGTCTCTTTAAGACCCTACATGACTGGTACTGGACCCCACAGAAACTACGCACAGCAGGACGCCTACCCCATGCAACCTGCTGGAGATGCCCGCACTCATGCTGCGATGTAATTCACATCTTACACGATTGTCCGGCCATACAACCTTTCTTGCGGTCAGTGGGAAACACTCTCCGGGAAGCCCTACCTCTTCCACCACTCCTCACCCCATCTCTCCTCTTGCTGCACAATACTGGAGAGCTCTACAATATTTCCCGAACACAAAGCCGACTACTACATACAGCGCTGGCCACGGCAAAATTATGTATTCTCAGACACTGGCGTGCAGCGGCCGCTCCCTCCCATGACGAAGTGGTGGCAATGTATCAAGCAGCCACACATGAACAACTCATTTATAGCTTACAAGATAGAACAGAAGTGTTCCTACAGACCTGGTCACCCTTCCTATCGGGGGCCACAGGACTAGACCCTCTTCAAAGAAATCTCCACCAACCCACACAGCGGGAATGTGTCCCTTACAATACCAAAATATACACAGTCACTCCCTTTCGTACTTTACTCCCATAACCCAATCATGATCCCCGATAGAAAGCTATCACACCGCTTCCTGTAGACCCTTCGACCCCTCGTTTATATCCTTAGTGACCTATCATCACTTATCCCACCCTCCCTCCTTACCCCTTTGCCCATTGCCCCTTAACGTCCCTTAACTGTGTCCTACCATCTCCACGCTCTCCCTACCATTACAATAATTCCCTCTTTGTTTATGTGTGATTTTTTTCCCCCTTGGTCACCGTTATCGTTATTTCCATTATTGTTATTATCATTTATATTATTACAATTCCTATTGATATCATCCCTAGCATCATTATGCTTTTTTCCACACCCTTATTGACTTATATCCCTTTCCCTCTTTATCCCGCTCCTTTTTATTTTGATCTTTCATTCTTTCCTTTCCACTATCTTTTCTTATTTCTCTCAGTAAGCCCGTACTGTTCTCCCCCTCATCCTTGATCATTCCCCATCTGTTTCATGCAACATTTCGAGTTACATCTCCCAGCCGTTAGAAGTGACACTTTCGAGAGGTTAGTAGACCTCAGAGTCTCACACCCATATCGCTATATCAGGGTCCTCATTAAGGTCAGCCCCCATATATCGTAACTGGGGCGTCACCTCATCTCTTCTCATACCATGCTGGATCAACCTACATCGCCCTTAACTTCTAGCCCACACGTGAAAGCTACTCAAAATCACCTCTTTCCCCTTCTCATCTGTTGCTCTCCCACAACATACGTTTATCTTTACCCTCACCACATATATTTTATTCACCAGAGGGAGGACCACCTTCCATTAAGAAAGACAATCACCCACAGGATCCACCCCTGGAGATATGGCATGGGGTAGTAAGGAGATTATTTGACTATTATTAAGCCCGACTATTAATATAACGGGGCTGCATAACGAGAACATCATGGAGCAAATGGGTTCTTGTTTTGTTTTCTTTTATAAGTCTGTCATAACAAGACGCGGTTTGAGATCCTATTTGTATTATTTTACGATAATTATTTCTATTTTGTCAAATAATATTGATGACGCCAATTGACAACTAGGAATGTAAATATTTGCTCAAATTGTTTAGTAAGCGAACATGTGTGTTTACAACAGACTACAGAACTTATATATATCAATCAAGCTAAGAGAAGCTACGATTAGAATTAAGAATGGTACAAAATATTCCTGGTAAACTGTGTAAAGTGGTGAAAACAATAAAAAATTACAACACAAAAAAAAGAATCACAATAGGATGCAATAGGTAGAAATAGGCCTAGGGGCAACACAAACCATATACTCCAAAAGTGGAATGTGAATCACGAATGGACCCCAGGCCTATGTTAGGTTGTAGAGGGTCGCTGCGACTGTAAGAAAACAGTAAGGGTGTCCAAAATACCCCAACCCCAAGACCCTGAAAAATAGGAGTAAAGTTACCCTACTACCCCAGAAAGACAGTATAGTCGAGATAGGGGATTCTGCAAGAACCACAACTGCTACCAAAGCACTGAAGACGGATTCCTGGACCTGAGGAACTGTAAAGGAAGGGGACGAAGTCCAAGAGTCACGAAAGTGTCCAGGGGCAGGAGCCCACTAAACCCCGGATGAAGGTGCAAAAGGGCTGCCTCCGGGTTGAGGAAGAAGCCGAAGATTCTGCAACAACGGAAGATGCCAGGAACTTCTCCTTTGGTCAGAAGATGTCCCACGGTGTGCTGGAGGATGCAGGAGTGTTTCCACGCAGAAATACTGCAAACAACCCTTGCTAGCTGCAAGAGTCGCGGTTGAGGATTTTGGGTGCTGCTGGGGCCCAGGAGGGACCAGGATGTTGCCCCTTGGAGGAGGAGACAGAGGGGGCGCTCAGCAACTCAGAGAGCCCCCACAGTAGCAGGCAGCATCCGCAGAAGTACCGGAACAGGCACTTAGAAGACCTGAAGACAGCAGTCGACTCAGAGTCACAAAGGAGGGTCACCCGACGTCGGAGGCCAACTCAGCGAGTTGGGCAATGCAGGACGGAGTGCTGGTGAACCAGGCTAGGCTGTGCACAAAGGAAGTCTTGGAAAAGTGCACAGAAGCCCGAGCAGCTGCAGATCACGCAGTACACAGGATTACTGTCTGGCGTGGGGAGGCAAGGACTTACCTCCACCAAATGTGGACAGAAGGGCCACTGGACTGTGGGAGACACTTGGACCCAGCTCCTGTGTTCCAGGGACCATGCTTGTCAGGATGAGAGGGGACCCAGAGGACCGGTGATGCAGAAGTTTGGTGCCTGCGTTAGCAGGTGGAAGATTCCGTCAACCCACTGGAGATTTCTTCTTGGCTTCCAGTGCAGACTGAAGGCAGACAGCCCTCAGAGCATGCACCACCAGGAAACAGTCGAGAAAGCCGACAGGATGAGGCGCTACAATGTTGCTGGTAGTCGTCTTGCTACTTTGTTGCGGTTTTGCAGGCGTCCTGGAGCAGTCAGCAGTTGATCCTTGGCAGAAGTCGAAGAGGGAAGTGCAGAGGAACTCTGGTGAGCTCTTGCATTCGTTATCTGAGGAATAGCCTAGAGGAGAGACCCTAAATGGCCCAGAAAGGAGGATTGGCTACTGAGAAAGGTAAGCACCTATCAGGAGGGGTCTCTGACGTCACCTGCTGGCACTTGCCACTCAGAGCTGTCCACTGTGACCCAACACTTCTGTATCCAAGATGGCAGAAGTCTGGGACACACTGGAGGAGCTCTGGGCACCTCCCCTGGGAGGTGCTGGTCAGGGGATTGGTCACTCCCCTTTCCTTTGTCCAGTTTAGTGCCAGAGCAGGGCTGGGGGATCCCTGAACCGGTGTAGACTGGCTTATGCAGAGAGGGCACCATCTGTGCCCATCAAAGAATTTCCAGAGGCTGGGGAGGCTACTCCTCCCCAGCCCTTTACACCTATTTCCAAAGGGAGAGGATGTAACACCCTCTCTCAGAGGAAATTCTTTGTTCTGCCTTCCTAGGACCAGGCTGCCCAGGGGGCAGAAACCTGTCTGAGGGGTTGGCAGGAGCAGCAGCTGCAGTGGAGACCCCAGAAAGCAAGTTTGGCAGTACCCGGGTACTGTGCTAGAGACCCGGGGATGCATAGAATTGTCCCCTCAATACCAGAATGGTATTGGGGTGAAAATTCCATGATCCTAGACATGTTACATGGCCATGTTCGAAGTTACCATGGTGACGCTACATATAGGTATTGACCTATATGTTGTGCACGCATGTAATGGTGTCCCCGCACTCACAAAGTCCGGGGAATTTGCCCTGAACAATGTAGGAGCACCTTGGCTAGTGCCAGGGTGCCCACACACTAAGTAACTTGGCACCTAACCTTCACCAAGTGAGGGTTAGACCTATAGGTGACTTATAAGTTACTTATGTGCAGTGAAAATGGCTGTGAAATAACGTGGACGTCATTTCACTCAGGCTGCAGTGGCAGTCCTGTGTAAGAATTGTCTGAGCTCCCTATGGTTGGCAAAAGAAATGCTACAGCCCATAGGGATCTCCTGGAACCCCAATACCCTGGGTACCTAGGTACCATATACAAGGGAATTATAAGGGTGTTACAGTGTGCCAATGAGAATTGGTAAAATTAGTCACTAGCCTGCAGTGACAATTTTAAAAGCAGAGAGAGCATAAACACTGAGGTTCTGGTTAGGAAAGCCTCAGTGATACAGTTAGGCACCACACAGGGAACACATACAGGGCATACATTATGAGCACTGGGGTCCTGCCTTTCAGGATCCCAGTGACACATAGGCAAAACAAACATACATACAGTGAAAATGGGGGTAACATGCCAGACAAGATGGTACTTTCCTACACTGATCACTAATGCCTTTACCAGGAATGCGTTTACAACGAAAAATCGTTGTAAACGAATTTGTGGTAAAGGCATTAGTGATAAGAATGAGGTTGTTGTTCTGACCTCGTTGTTGAGCCATGGGTGCTTGAAGCACTCGTGGTTCCGACATATAACCCTCCTCAGAGCTGCAGCTCACCTTGTGCCACTCTGAGAGACCCAGCACCAACCTTATGCAGACTACCATTGCTGGCTGCGGGACAAGGTACTCCCAAAATTGAAAATATGACATGGCACACACCTATGTGTCATGTCACTGGAACCACTGCTTGTAGTCACCCCTACAGCAGACCTTCAGCCCTAAGGCAGGATGCTTTATATTGCAAGTGAAGGCATATATGCATGAGCAAATATGCCCCTACTATGTCTTTGTCGATTCTTATACATAGTAAGTGTACAGGGAAGCCATTTTAAATACGTGCTAGACACTGGTCACTATGAGTTCCCCAGCTAAATGAAGGCTTCCCTGAACCTAGGGATGTTTGGTATCAAACATCTCACATTAATTAACCCTCATTGATTCTAGGGATGGATTTATTATTACATGCACCCAGAGGGCACCTTAGAGGTGCCCCCTGAATAACCTACCAACTGCTGGTTAGCTCACTGACCTGGGGTGTAACCACCCCTACCCACAGGATGACCTGCATTCCAAGGCATGAGCTTCAAAGAAGCTCACCGCCATTGATAAGCAGATCTAGCTTTCCTCAGAGGAAGATGCCAACCCCACTGCCCCGGGGCCCATCTGGCACATGGACATGCACGAAAATTAGCTATGCAGGAGGTGTCACACTTTCAGACTGGGAACACCGCTAGGGTGGCCAGCCTGAAGAGGACACAACTTAGGAAATTCCGCCATCATGATTGTGGTGGAATTTAGGAACTCTGTACAGGGTGATGCACACTCCCCACAGAAAGTGGACATATAGGGGGTGCAGTGACCCCATTGGCTACTACCCTTCACACCTTTTAATGCCTCTAAATTGAGTATTTAGGGGCCCCCTGATACCAGATCCTCAGATCTTCACTGGACACAAAAGGAAACGTGGATGAGAAGCCTGCTGAACCAAGGAGCACGACTGACTTGGCAACAACCCTGCTGACCTGCCTGCTGCACCAACCCTCGAGGAGCAACTGACCTGTCCAACCGCTGCAGCCTCCAAGAACCTGGGAGAGCTGCCAGTGCTCTGCAAATCACCAAGAAGAACGCCAATGGAGTAGAGGAGCTGCTCCCCTGCATCTGCAGGCACCCAAGAAAGAACTGAGAGGACCGGGACTGCCAAAAAACTGACACCCGACATCACCACTACACACCAGCCATCTAGCCCTTGATGAAGTGGGCCAATGGTGTGAGAGTGGTCCCCAGGCCCTCCAGAAGAGAAGCCCACCCTGTGCTCATCCATTGTGGACTTCACAACAGTGTTTGCAGACTATTTCTGCAGACCACCCTGCAACCAAGACGCCTTAGGACACCTCTTCACATGTCCGCCCTGGACCCAGGAAAAAAGGTCCAACGGTGTCCCCACATCTCCCCACCTCGTGAGACCTGAGCTGCCTTGTTGGCTGGGTCGGACTGGACCCCCAGTCCATGCCTGCAGAGTGTTTGTGCAGGCCCCTCTGTAACCGCAAGGAACTCTAGTGCTGGACCTGAGGCCAGAAGACACCCCTACACCCGCACCCTACAGCCCAAGGAGGAGTGGACCGACGGTGTCCCCTATGCACACGGACCTCAAGGGTCGAGCCCGCCTGTGGTTTCCCCTGGACTGCCCTTCCAGTCCATCCCTGCCTTGACTTTGTACCCGGACTGATCCCCATAGACTTGAATGGGACACCTGACGGCATAGCACACCTCTGCACCTGGACGCACCAGACTTCCGCGAGGTGACCTGTTGGTGTGTCCTTGGACCTTGCCCCAAAACCCCTTTAAGTCCAGGAGATTGGTCCCGTAAGCCATTGTTCTCTACCTGGATTGCCATCTTTGTTTTCCTCCATAGGATTGCATTGCAGCTTCCAGCAAATGCTCTGTCAACTTTTGAAACATACAAAGATTTATAACTTACAAACTATTCACCTGATTATGGTGATCTTGGTATCTGAATTCATATAAAAGTATATGTTATTTTTATAAATTGGTGTCGGATTTCCTTATGAAGCATGTGTCTCACTTACTATATCAGTATGTGCCTAACATGCTTAGCAGTACCGTCTGATATGCCTAACTACTCGACCACAATACCTAACAAGCATTTACAATGCAATAGGTCTGGCATTTGCTTGAGTTAGAGCTATTAGCTTTGTACATGCATAACTGGACTTTTCTTGCCACAGAAATATTTCAACCATGCTGCATAATTTGGTCTTCTCTGCTAGATAATTCCAGTGGCACGGCATTATACCTAGTAATAGGGTGGAAAACAGTGAAGCCTCTCGCTACAGCGCTTTGAAACTGGTATGAAACACTATATGAAAAAAGAATAATAATATTAATAATAATACTGATAATAATTATAATAATAATTGTTTTTATTAGTAGTAGTGTAAGTGTTCCTAGTATGAACTTTGCTTTTGCTGATATTGGCTATGTTGTCCAGGTCGCATCAGAGAATAAACGGGTCCCATGTCATAAGACTGCTTTCAGTTGCAAACTAATTCAAGATTGCCCTACCTAGCATGGCCGTCTATCAGTCACTCAGTGTGACGCCTTCGACGAGCGACGGCAGAAGGTTTGACAGTTGCTTTTATTGATAGTTTTGTGTTGGTGCCTGCAGCGCTATAAGCTGATATTTACAGACTTTAGAAGTGTGAAGACCAAGGTTCATTTCTTGCCTAAGGTTATACTTTCAAATAAACGCAGCTCTCTGAAGCCTCTTGACGTTATTTGGAGCCTGCATCCTTCCTGCAGAGCCTGGAATGACCCTAATGTCTGCAGTGCACACCGATGCCTACCCACACTCAGGCTACAATTAAGTCGCCCACACGATTAATTAATGATTCTTTACTTTGTCTCAGACAGCAGATGTTGGCCTAGTGAAAGTGTCTTTTTTTAAATTACACGCAGAATGCAATTTGTTTCCTCATCGATTCATTCAAATGGTATGACGAAAGAGAAGACGGGGCGGTGTAGGAGGCTGGCCTGGCTTGTAGTGGGTACCAGAGGTACTTACACCTTGTGCCAGGTCCAGTTATCCCTTATTAGTGTCGAAGAGGTGTTTCTAGCAGCTAAGGCTGATAGAAGGTAGCTATGGCAAAGCAGCTTAGGTTGAACTAGGAGACATGTAAAGCTCCTACTATACCACTGGTGTCATATGCACAATATCATAAGAAAACACAATACACAGAAGTACTAAAAATAAAGGTACTTTATTTTTATGACAATATGCCAAAAGTATTTCAGTGAGTACCCTCAGTATGAGGATAAGTTATATACACAAGATATATGTACACAAACCAAAATTATGAAAGTAATAGCAAAAGGAAGTAAAGCAAGCAATGTAAAGTTACAGTAGATTGCAATAGGAGCACATAGGTATAGGGGCAACACAAACCATATACTCCAAAAGTGGAATGCGAACCACGAATGGACCCCAAACCTATGTGAGCTTGTAGAGGGTCGCTGGGACTGTAAGAAAACAGTGAGGGTTAGAAAAATAGCCCTCCCCAAGACCCTGAAAGGTCGGTGTAAAGTGCACCTACAACCCCCAGAGAGCACAGAAGTCGTGACAGGGAGATTCTGCAGGAAGAACAAACACCAGCAATGCAACAACAGTGGATTTCCGGACCTGAGTACCTGTAAGACAAGAAGACCAAGTCCCAGAGTCGCAACAGTGTCGAGAGTGGGCAGGAGCCCAGGAAATGCCAGCTGAGGGTGCAAGGAAGCTGCCACCGGTTGGAAGAAGCTTGGTGTTCTGCAAGAACAAAGAGGACTAGGAACTTCCCCTTTGGAGGATGGATGTCCCACGTCATGAAGAAGCTTGCAGAGGTGTTCCCACATAGAAAGACCGCAAACAAGCCTTGCTAGCTGCAAGGGTCGCGGTTAGGGTTTTTGGATGCTGCTGTGGCCCAGGAGGGACCAGGATGTCGCCACTTGGATGAGGAGACAGAGGGTGCGCCCAGCAAGTCAGGGAGCCCTCACAGAAGCAAGCAGCACCCGCAGAAGTACCTGAACAGGCACTTAGAATAAAAGTGAACCGGAGTCCACCCGAAGTCACAAAAGGGAGTCCCACGACGCCGGAGGACAACTCAGAAGGTTGTGGACTGCAGGTTAGAGTGTCGGGGACTCAGGCTTGGCTGTGCACAAAGGAAATCCTGGAAGAGTGCACAGGAGCCGGAGCAGCTGCAAATCACACGGTACCCAGCAATACAGTCTAGCGTGGGGAGGCAAGGACTTACCTCCACCAAACTTGGACTGAAGAGTCACTGGACTGTGGGAGTCACTTGGACAGAGTTGCTGAGTTCCAGGGACCATGCTCGTCATGCTGAGAGGGGACCCAGAGGACCAGTGATGCAGTCTTTTGGTGCCTGCGGTTGCAGGGGGAAGATTCCGTCGACCCACGGGAGATTTCTTCAGAGCTCCTGGTGCAAGAAGGAGGCAGGCTACCCCCAGAGCATGCACAACCTGGAAACCGGCAGGATGAAGCGATACAAGGTTGCTAGTAGTCGTCTTGCTACTTTGTTGCGGTTTTGCAGGCGTCCTGAGCAGTCAGCGGTCGATCCTTTGGCAGAAGGTGAAGAGGGAGATGCAGAGGAACTCTGGTGAGCTCTTGCATTCGTTATCTGGTGAGATCCCCAAAGCAGAGACCCTAAATAGCCAGAAAAGGAGGTTTGGCTACCTAGGAAGGAGGATTGGCTACCAAGAGAGGTAAGAGCCTATCAGAAGGAGCCTCTGATGTCACCTGCTGGCACTGGCCACTCAGAGCAGTCCAGTGTGCCACAAACACCTCTGTTTCCAAGATGGCAGAGGTCTGGGACACACTGGAGGAGCTCTGGCACCTCCCCTGGGAAGTGCAGGTCAGGGGAGTGGTCACTCCCCTTTCCTTTGTCCAGTTTCACGCCAGAGCAGTGCTGGGGGATCCCTGAACCGGTGTAGACTGGCTTATGCAGAGATGGGCACCATCTGTGCCCATCAAAGCATTTCCAGAGGCTGGGCAAGGCTACTCCTCCCCAGCCTTCACACCTATTTCCAAAGGGAGAGGGTGTTACACCCTCTCTCAGAGGAAGTCCTTTGTTCTGCCTTCCTGGGCCAGGGCTGCCTGGACCCCAGGGGGGCAGAAACCTGTCTGAGGGGTTGGCAGCAGCAGCAGCTGCAGTGCAAACCCTGAAAAGGCAGTTTGGCAGTACCCGGGTTCTGTGCTGGAGACCCGGGGGATCATGGAATTGTCCCCCCAATGCCAGAATGGCATTGGGGGGCAAAATTCCTTGATCTTAGACATGTTACGTGGCCATGTTCGGAGTTACCATTGTGACGCTGTACATAGGTAGTGACCTATGTACAGTGCACACGTGTAATTGCGTGTAATTGTGTCCCGGCACTCACAAAGTCCGGGGAATTTGCCCTGAACGATGTGGGGGCACCTTGGCTAGTGCCAGGGTGCCCACACACTAAGTAACTTTGCACCCAACCTTCACCAGGAGAAGGTTAGACATATAGGTGACTTATAAGTTACTTAAGTGCAGTGGTAAATGGCTGTGAAATAACGTGGATGTTATTTCACGCTGGCTGCAGTGGCAGGCCTGTGTAAGAATTGTCAGAGCTCCCTATGGGTGGCAAAAGAAATGCTGCAGCCCATAGGGATCTCCTGGAACCCCAATACCCTGGGTACCTCAGTACCATATACTAGGGAATTATATGGATGTACCAGTATGCCAATGTGAATTGGTAAATTTAGTCACTAGCCTGTTAGTGACAAATTTGGAAAGCAGAGAGAGCATAACCACTGAGGTTCTGGTTAGCAGAGCCTCAGTGAGACAGTTAGGCATCACACAGGGAACACATACATATAGGCCACAAACTTATGAGCACTGGGGTCCTGGCTAGCAGGGTCCCAGTGACACATAACAAACATACTGACAACATAGGGTTTTCACTATGAGCACTGGGCCTGGCTAGCAGGATCCCAGTGAGACAGTGAAAACACCCTGACATATACTCACAAACAGACCAAAAGTGGGGGTAACAAGGCTAGAAAGAGGCTACATTCTCACAGGCGGCGTGTCATATCTAAGCAGTTTTGCACCAACTGTGACACATAGTACATTTGCTGCTGCGTGGAGGGGGGCAAAAGGTAGGGGATCCACCGAGTCTGTTAACTGCCCCTGATATCATTAGATGTGTTGAGATAGTCCAATGTTTTATGTCTATCTTGTAATTTTATCCGCATTAATAAAACACATGGCTGTTTACGTAACTCAATTCAAAGTACTATTTAAAAGGTGTAGAACAGTAGTTTCATGAGCGTCTCAGCTGCATTAAGAATGTCTGCATAAATGTGCAATGAAAATAGCATGAATGTGCGCTGCATGCAATGCAACACCTGGGTAATTATAGAAACAAATATTTAACACTGTTTATGCTGAGACAACAAACCAACCATAGAGCAGAGGAATACCTTGAAAGAGACGAGCAAGTAGCATTTTATTCAATTTACCAGGCCCTTGTCAGTGCATCCTCGCCACATGCAGCATCACCGGTGAAACCCCTTCCGGTGACGACACGTATTAAGTGTAGGATAAAGGACCCTAAAATCGTTAAGACTATGGAGTACTGGAATGCTACAATTGGGGGAGAGGATTTGGGTTAACAAAGGCAACAGGAGTTAGTTTTTGTAATAACGGTTAGGGCTAGCGTGTGGGAGCTGGGGGGGGAGGGGCTTTAAGTCTTTGCAATGAAGGAACAAGGGGTATATTTAATGCTAGAGTAAATATAATTGCAAAAAATGTCCTATATCGAACAGTCGAAGGCGCATACACCGCTCCCCCCAAAAAAAACACCACAGAGATGCAGCTGCAAGAGGTGCGGGGCACTTTCAAAGCGCCTCTCTGAGCGAGACACCCCGGCCACAAACCCTGGTACTGATATCCCACCTCTCTAGGCCACCCCAACTCTGCATTAACACACCACCACTTACACTTCACCCGTTGGTGAGAAAAACACTACCGTCCTAGACCGTAAATGCTTATCAGTCGCCCTTGACGCCCCGTCAGGGGCAGTAAGCGCTGTATAAATACAATTACACATACCTGCTGCAAGCCAGCAGAGCCAAAGGAACAGCAGCGGCGGCGGGCGGAGTGGGCTGGGGTGTCGGTCAGCACCGGGGGGGCAGGGGGCTGCCGCTCTCCCAATGCCCGTGTCCATTCAGGGCTAGTCGGGACTGGAGTTTGACAGCAGCGGGAGGACGTGGGCCTCTGTCCCCATCATGCGGTATGGTCACTGGAGTCCGAATGCGGAGCGCGCGCAGGAGCCAGGCAGCTTAAGCGGCTGCAACAGAAACTGCAGCTCTTGGAATGCAATAGTCTTGTGTTTGCTCGAGTTAGAGCTCATAGAGTTGTAAATTACTGACTGGACTTTTTCGCCAGACAGAATGAAAACAACAAAAGAAAGAGAGCGAGGGTGAACTGGCCCTGGAAAAGCCCCCCTCTGCTATTGGTTTATGTTTACACAGGGAGCTGGTGGGGAGGAGGGATTGAACAAGCACCCACACTGTTGAGGTGAAACAGGCAAATGCCATAAAAAAGTACCTTACAGAAGAGATAAACAGGACATAGCGTAATTACACAGTACTTTGTGCTGCTCCCAAAGTGAAAAAAGGCAGGACAAAGAGTCAAACTGACCACTAGCAAGCAAGGATTTTTGAAGGACACTGCAACTAACAAATCAGAACGCTGGAACTCACTCTATTGTATAGCTTAGTATACAGCAGGCCGAACGCTAACGCTCGACCTAAAAAGAGAGCATTTGGGATGTCATTTGTGCCTCTGTGATACCTCTGGGGATTGCTTTGAACAGTGTACCTAATTTTTGGTCCACTACATAAAAGGCTATCTTCCTACACCATATGAAAGAGCCTATCACGAAGTGGAGAAAGATAGGGTATGTGGTGCAATGAAAGAGCAGTCGAGGAGTACATGCTTCAAACGTGTGCAGTACAATTACGTCCATATGACATACCTAATCCCAGCTAAACTGAATAAAATGTATCTAGAGGAAAGCTCTGAATGCCTGAGATATCTCATGGAAGAGGTGTACTGTGCACATTTAACAAGAACTTGCAGGCCTGTGAGGAGGTACTGGGAGGTTATACTCGCTAAATTAAAGCAGCGCACTGGCTAAACAATACCCTCAATTGTCAAGCAATTACTCCTCCTGAGGACTACAAAATTAAGGTAAGTAACCAGAAAATATGCATTGCTGGGCCTGGTACTAGCTAAAAGACGAAATGCAATACATTGGCTTACGGCCAGACCTCCAGCGCTTGACACCTGAGTAAAGAATATGATAGAGTATGCCACCTGGCAAGAGATCCATGTGAAAAGCACTAGATGGGCTAATAAACTGGCTGACGACTTCATGTGCTGGATTTAAATTATTAGATTGTTAACTGACAACCCAGATACCAGACCCCCCTGATTGTCTGTGACGCATTGGGGTAGGGAACCCATTATATAGGGAAATTGAGCAATGAAAATACCAATATTACGGATGATGTCTGAGCTACAGTGAAAATATCATTGGGGTAAGCATTAATAGAAGGAGAGAGATGGTGGAGGGTATGTAGGCCACAATGTTAAGTCTCCTGGAGAATGGATGGAGAAATAGTGTGTTCATATTACAACTGTGAGGCAAATGGAGAATATAGGGGAAGGGTGTTCTGTAAGAACCCCAGAGGATGAACCCAGGAGGAGCGAGCAATGTCGGATCTGTTTGTATCATTTATTCTTGATCGACACACAATGTTGCACTATTATTGAATTCTTAGATGCCTTGTAAACTAACTAATTGGATGACAGAAATATGTGATGAACAGGCTTACTTTGTACATTTTAATATTTAAAAAAATATACATAAAAACATGTATTGTCTCGAGTAATTTGTTCTCCATATATCTTGCTAGATTAATTCTATGAGAACCTTGCCATTTATTCACAACTACATCCATAAGACACTGTTGAATGTGAACTCCAACACTGGGCCTTTTCTAGAACTGCCGCAAAAAACGTATCTTCTGGTGTTCCCGGGTTGTCAGCAGAAGGAAAACCCATACAGTCCCAAACATGGTCCAGCAGGTCAGGGACCATATTGTTTAGGAAAATATTTCCCTCTCTGGTCCTCGGGGAGTATTGATTCCTTGCTCACCTTGGATTCTGATAAAGTGGAGTATAAATCACCATATTCCTAAAATGTTATTACTGGAAAACTGCCATTTTCTTCAAGGTCTTCCAGTGTTTCAAAACACTTCTTATCCTTTCTTCTTTCACACTGCCTTCGCCCTGTCTTGCTTTCCTGGGAAACAGGATCTAGAAAAATATTACGATGATGGGAACACATGACTTCTTTTTCAAGAATGCTTCCCCATGGTTATATCCTTTGTCAATATCTCAAGGATTACTGCTGACAATTGCAGCTAAATCATCTATTATAATCAACATATTGCCAGCTACAATAAATTTGTGGGATCTGTTGTGAAAAATGTAATTGGGGTGTGTTGGACTTGGCACTTTTTGCAAGCAAAGGTTTTGCCTTCTTCCTCCTATTTTTTCTGACGCATTACATCTGAAGGGCTCATAAAAATTATCCGCAGCCTCCGAGGTGATAAAGCACCCGGACAGGATGGCCTAATTACAGCTTTGTATAAGAAGTATGCCTTTATTTTGGCCCCCCACATGCTGTCCATTTTTGAGGAATCACAGGACAAGGGGTTTCTCCCTCCCTTTCTTCGACTTGCGACCATAGTGACCCTTCTTAAGCCCGACAAACCTTCTACACGCTACAACTCTTATCATCTGTTGTCCCTGGTAAAGGTAGACGGCAAGATATTTCTGAAAACACTGGCCAACCGCCTCCTCCCCTTACTCCCTACAATGGTGTGGCCTGATCAGTCTGAATTTATACCGGGACATGCAACATCACATAACCTACATATTATTTTTGCGCTATGCACCATCTACACCCCCGGGGCCCGGCAGATACCTTCCTGCTAGATGCCACCAAGGCCTTTGACTCCCTCGAGTGGAATTACCTCCTCACACTTCTCACACGCCTAGGCCTCCGCTATCTTAGCCAAATAAAACTCCTTTACATCTCACCCATCGCCCGCGTTGGTCTCAACTGCATGATCTCTGAATCCTTTCCAATTACACTCGACACACGTCAGGGATGTCCGTTATCGTCAGTTCTCTTCGCCATTGTGATGGAGCCCCTTGCGGACTAGCTACGACAACATCACACGCACCGCGGCTTGGGTTTCAAAAGGAGAGGGCTGATCATCTTGTTATATGTGGACAATATCACACTCTAGGTTCATAAGCCTCGTGACAACCTAATTCCACTCACAAGAGAGATCATTCGGTTTGGCAGTTTTTCCGGGGTCCAGATCAACTGGCCGAAATCTGTGATATTTCCTCCCACTGACGGTACACAGCCATTCCCTCTAGATTATCCATATCAGTGGGCTACTGAGCCGATCCTCAACCTGAGAATATGGCTCAGCCGGCACCCTAATGAGCCCTTGGCAGCAAATTATTACTTTGATGACAAAATCTTGCAGAGAGACTGGTCCCTGATTGCATGGTGTTGCACAAGGGACTGGCTTTGAACCACGAAACGGATTACTGACACCATCTTTCTGGAGATACAGATTGTGGAGACCCAATTAAAAATGATTGTATCAGCAATATTATATAAAACAAAACACATGGAGGACATGAACAAGACTAATCATAGCTATACAGACTCTTTACTGATGTCCAAAATTACGAAGTTCAAAACGAATCTGGCATGGTTCTCATTTGACAAGGTTTATTGGTACACAAGTAATGAATATATACCACCAGAGCTGAACCAAAAAGACAGTAATGGTAGAGGAAGGATGGGTGGTTGTAACTACTCTAACAACACTGATAGTCAGGTGATTCGGACACAGGATCTGGCAGATCTGGTGGTTTGAACCGTTCGAGCTCACAGATGAGAGGGACTCCGTTTTATGGAACTCCGGTACAGCAGTGGTGCCCTCCTACTCCTTGGGGCTACCCTATGCCACAGTTCCAACCTTCACCTCCTTTTTATAGCCGGAACAGGGCCGGGGAAGCTCAAAAGGCAGATGAAGGCACTGACAGACTCATGTCCATTGGAGCCCACCACCGTCACACCAACATACAGGGAGTGTGACCAGAGGGAATCCACAACCAGGGGCCAGCTGCGAGGTGACCTAGTGGTCAATCTGAGCAGTCGGGCCTCAACACCTCTGGAGCCCTGTGTGCTAAATAGAGGACTTGACTTAGTTCCCACATACAAAGGGAATGAATTTCAGATTTACAAAGAGCACTCACAGTTTTTTGTAAGATTCAGTCCCACTATTTCTTTGTCAAGAGAGATCTGCAAATTAATACTGACTTGACGAATAAATCAACTTTCAATCCACACACCCATATGATTCCCTCGAGGTGGTGACTTTTGAGAAGGCAGTGTTAAAAGAATTACAGGCCAGGAAGAGAACTGCCAAACCTCGTTTTTACAATCTTTCAAAGGGTGAACAGGCAGCTCTCCTCACTTTGAGCAAGAACACATCCATTACTATCAAACCGGCTGACAAAGGTGGGGCATTGGTGATTCTAGATACTACCACCTATATGGATGGAACTGAACGGGAGTAATGCGTATCACCCCTTAAATGTGACCCCCACTAAATACCTTCAGTCCACCATCAAACAAAAGGTTAAGGGAGCCAAAGACCAGGGCTAGATCACATCGAAACAAGCTGTTTTTTAGGTGTCAACTGACCCAAAAACCCTATGTGTTGCCTAAAATCCACTAACCCTACCGACCTCTATCGGGTAGACCCATTGTCTCTGGTATTGGGTCATTACTTGAACCCTGTAAGGAAATGCCTCCTTGGCATGGTTACCCCCTGACTTTTTGCCTTTGCTGATGTTATTTTATGATTTGAAAGTGTGCTGGGGCCCTGCTACCCAGGCCGCAGCACCACTGTTCTTTCCCTAACCCTAAACTGTACCTTTGTCTCCACAATTGGCACAGCCAAGGCACTCAGGTAAGTTCCTTGTAACTGGTACCCCTGGTACCAAAGGCCCTGATGCCAGGGAAGGTCTCTAAGGGCTGCAGCATGTCTTATGCCACCCTAGGGACCCCTCACTCAGCACATGCACACTGTCTCACAGCTTGTGTGTGCTGGTGGGGAGAAAATGAATAAGTCGACATGGCACTCCCCTCAGAGTGCCATGCCAACCTCACACTGCCTGTGACATAGGTAAGTCACCCCTCTAGCAGGCCTTACAGCCCTAAGGCAGGGTGCACTATACTACAGGTGAGGGCATATGTGCATGAGCACTATGCCCCTACAGTGTCTAAGCAAAACCTTAGACATTGTAAGTGCAGGGTAGCCATAAGAGGATATGGTCTGGGAGCTTGTCAAACACGAACTCCACAGTTCCATAATGGCTACACTGAAAACTGGGAAGCTTGGTATCAAACTTCTCAGCACAATAAATGCACACTGATGCCAGTGTGCAATCTATTGTAAAATACACCCTGAGGGCATCTTAGAGATGCCCCCTGAAAACATACCTGACTTCCAGTGTAGGCTGACTAGTTTCTGCCATCCTGCCACACACCAGACATGTTGCTGGCCACATGGGGAGAGTGTCTTTGTCACTCTGTGGCCAGGAACAAAGCCTGTACTGGGTGTAGGTGCTTCTTACCTCCCCCTGCAGGAACTGTAACACCTGGCGGTGAGCCTCAAAGGCTCACCCCTTTTGTTACAGCGCCACAGGGCATCCCAGCTAGTGGAGATGCCCGCCCCTCCTGCCACTGCCCCCACTTTTGGCGGCAACGCTGGAGGAGATAATTAGAAAAACAAGGAGGAGTCACCCACCAGTCAGGACAGCCCCTAAGGTTCCCTGAGCTGAGGAGACCCTTACTTTTAGAAATACTCCATCTTGTGAGTGGAGGATTCCCCCAATAGAATTACGGATGTGCCCTCCCTCCCCACAGGGAGGCAGCACAAGGAGGGTGTAGCCACCCTCAGGGACAGTAGCCATTGGCTACTGCCTGCCCAGACCGAAACACACCCCTAAATTCAGTATTTAGGGGCTCCCCAGAACCTAGGAAACTAGATTCCTGCAACCTTAACAAGAAGAAGGACTGCTGACCTGAAGCCCTGCAGTGAAGACGGAGACGACAACTGCTTTGGCCCCAGCTCTACCAGCCTGTCTCCCAACTGCAACAGCGACGCATCCAACAGGGACCAGAGA
The DNA here is from genome assembly GCF_031143425.1 of Pleurodeles waltl. Lineage (NCBI taxonomy): Eukaryota > Metazoa > Chordata > Amphibia > Caudata > Salamandridae > Pleurodeles > Pleurodeles waltl. The sequence goes on from NC_090441.1 coordinate 86,770,534, forward strand.
CCTCAGAAGCCTCAGAGGACTGCCCTGCAACCAAGGACCAAGAAACTCCCATGAACAGCAGCCCTGTTCAACAACCTGCAACTTTCTTGCAACAAAGAAACAACTTTGAAGACTACACGTTTCCCACTGGAAGCGTGAGACTTTCCACTCTGCACCCGACGCCCCCGGCTCGACCTGCGGAAAACCAACACTTCAGGGAGGACTCCCCGGCGACTGCGAGCTCGTGAGTAGCCAGAGACGACCCCTCTGAGCCCCCTCGCCTGCAGAGGAAATCCAGAGGCTCCCCCTGACCACGACTGCCTGTAACAAGGGACCCGACGCCTGGAACCAGCACTGCACCCGCAGCCCCCAGGACCTGAAGGAACCGAGCTCCAGTGCAGGAGCGACCCTCTGCCTAGCCCAGGAGGTGGCTACCCTGAGGAGCCCCCCGTGCCAGCCTGCATCGTTGAAGCGACCCCCGGGACCCTCCATTACTTCCTATCTAAAACCCGACGCCTATTTGCACACTGCACCCGGCCGCCCCTGTGCCGCTGAGGGTGTACTTTCTGTGCCTTCTTGTGTCCCCACTGGTGCCCTACAAAACCCCCCTGGTCTGCTCCCTGAGGACACGGGTACTTACCTGCTGGCAGACTGGAACCGGGGCACCCCTGTTCTCCATTGAAGCCTATGTGTTTTGGGCACCTCTTTGACCTCTGCACCTGACCAGCCCTGAGCTGCTGGTGTGGTAACTTTGGGGTTGCCTTAAACCCCCAACGGCGGGCTACCTTGGCCCCAACTTTGAGACTTGTAAGTGTTTTACTTACCTGCAAAACTAACCTCTACTTACCTCCCCCAGGAACTGTTGATTTTTGTAGTGTCCACTTTTAAAATAGCTTATTGCCATTTTTACAAAGACTGTACATGATATTGTGTTCATTCAAAGTTCCTAGAGTATCTAAGTGAAATACTTTTCATTTGAAGTATTACTTGTAAATCATTAACCTATGGTTCTTAAAATAAACTAAGAAAATATATTTTTCTATATAAAAACCTATTGGCCTGGAGTAAGTCTTTGAGGTTGTGTTCCTCATTTATTGCCTGTGTGTGTACAACAAATGCTTAACACTACCCTCTGATAAGCCTACTGCTCAACCACACTACCACAAAATAGAGCATTAGAATTATCTCTTTTTGCCACTATCTTACCTCTAAGGGGAACCCTTGGACTCTGTGCACACTATTTCTTACTTTGAAATAGTATATACAGAGCCAACTTCCTACATTGGTGGATAAGCGGTGGGGTCTAAGACTTTGTATTTGCTGGACTACTCAGCCAATACCTGATCACACGACTAAATTCCAAAAATTGTCATTAGAAACTGATTTTTGAAATTTGAGCTATTTTTCAAAAAATTTAAAAGTCCTGCTAGGGCTTTGTGTTAGTCCCTGTTAGCATTTCTTTTAGAGTTTAAAAGTTTTGTAAAAGTTTGGATTAAGTTCTAGAGATAGCTTTATGGATCAACTCTGTTTATTGTTTTAAGCACTGAAACATACAAACACAAAATACAAAATATAAAATACATCACAGTACAATAGATGGTATATATCTCTGCTGCAGAAGCTCCAAGTCTACAGACAAGAGTCTCTCTAGACAATCTCTAAACCTTGCTCAAAGGAGCCTCGCCGCTAGTCTCCTCTTAGCGATCCAGCAAGCATGCAGAGTACGCTTAAAGGTCTTCCAGACTGCGAGTCCCGTATATGAAAACCAAACAAACATACAAATAAAAACACACCAACAATGCTCCCCTCCAGAGTCCGTGTCATCCTCCTGTCTCTCCACTCCTCCACCCCTCCCCCCACCAAATCACCGCCCCCTAAAGATCTCTCATTTTGATCAAGGTTCAGGTCAGTCTCAGAACTCTCAAATAAGCCGTACATGTCAACTCCGTAAATTCTGCAGATAGAATCTGTAGGAATGGCTTCCATAATTCACCCAATTCACCCTTCTGCTGCTGAGAGGCCAGTGTGAGTTTCTCCATGGCAAGGATAAACCAGAGCTTCTGAAGCCACGCAGTACGCGTTGGAACCCTGTCCGTACTCCACATAGCTAGGATCGTCTGTAAGGCTGCGTTAAGTGCCAGGGCCATCTGTCTCCCTTTTAACGACCTCAAGGGAAAAGTAAGGGGATTGGGCAGCCCCAGTAAGATATATGATGGGAATCTGAGGATCTTAGTATGGAACGCTATGTAAATATCATCAATAATGCTCACCCAATAGCGATGAAGCTTGGAACATTGCCAAAGCAAATGCACGAGTGTGCCCGTGCCTCCACACCCCCTCCAGCAAAGGCCAGACTTAACAGGGTCCCATGTGTGTATACGCGCCGGAGTGTAATACCAGTAGGAGGCCACTTTATATGACGTCTCCGTACCGGCTGCATTATAGGCTGTGTGATGTATTCTGTAGAATATACTGTCCCACTCCTCATCCGAGAATTCCCTCTCCAGCTCCCTCTCCCATCGCAACTGTCCTCTAGTCTTAGGCGGGCGCTGCTCCCCCTGCAGAAGCTGATAAAGTTCTGAAATGACTCCTTTATCATCTTTCTTTAACAAGAGCCATTTCTCGAATGGCGTAAGAGGCCTATCTATTAACGCTCTGTTCGCCGGCAGCAAAGCCCATTGCCGTATTTGATAATACATCAGTCTATCTGCCTCCGTCAAGCCGTATGCTTCCCTCATCTGATCAAAAGACAAGACCTCTTGTTCATAAAAGAGACTTCCCACCCTTGTGCAGACCCCCTCGTACCAGCGTCTCAGACCTTCCTGACGATGCCCAGGCTCGAAGTCAGGATTCGCGCCTATGGGGGTCATCAGAGACGGAAAAGACGTCAGCCCTGATCGGCAGGCCACCGCGTCCCATATGTGTAATGTTACTCCCGTGACTGGGGAGGAAAAAAGTCCAGCTGTCCTGTGCCGACGTCGAAGCCAAGGCTCCTTCCATATATGGGAGCCCGCTACCGCCTGATCCATAAAGCACCAATGTTTCTCAGTGAGCGGGCGATTCCACTCCAAAAGAAAGCGCAGCTGTGTTGCCTGAAAATATCGCAGAAGGCAAGGGATCGCCAACCCTCCCCCACTCTTAGGGCGATATAAAACCCGTCACGGGAGCCGTGCCGGCCGACCCTCCCATACAAATGTCAGAATCGCCAATTGAAGAGTGGCTATCGTTCGCGGAGGTGGATTCAGCGGAAGCGCCTGAAACACATAGAGAATGCGCTGAAAGATTCTCATCTTCACCGCCGCCACTCTGCCCAGCCAAGACAGTTTATGTCTCCCCCACAACTCCAAGTCCCGCTGTACTTCACAAACTAACATCATATAATTCAAGCTCGCCATCTTAGCAGCAGAGGTCGCTAGCTCAACTCCTAGGTAGGAAAGGCTCGAGTACGACCAAAGAAAGGGGTATCTAGCTCTCAGGTCTGCCTCATGATACGGGCTCACCGACAAACTGAGAACCTGAGACTTCTACATATTAACCCGAAATCCCGAGACCTGACCAAACTCAGCTATTATCTCCATAAGCGCTGGCAGTGAGGTCGCAGGCTCCGCCAAAGTAAGGATCACATCATCTGCGTAGAGGGTAATGAGATGGTGGTCTCTGCCAAACTTCACACCTGAAACCAAGGGACTGTCCCGCAACCGCTGCGCAAGGGGTTCCATATATAGCGCAAATAAGAGGGGAGAAAGCGGGCATCCCTGTCTAGTCCCACGCCTAACCGGGAACAGCAGGGAGAGCACACCATTAACTCGAACCGCCGCCCTGGGAGACCGATAGACGCATCAGATCCAGGACCTAAAACTGGGGCCCAGTCCAGATCGCTCCAGTACCTTAAAGAGATAGGGCCAATGAACCCTATCAAATGCTTTTTCAGCATCGATAGAGAGGAAGAGCGCCTCCCTACGGGAGCGGTCCATTTTATCCAACAGGTGCAGGAGCCGCTTCGTGTTATCGCTACATTGTCGGTTTGGTATAAAACCTGATTGATCCGGATCAATAAGACCCGGCATGTAGAGATTAAGGCGGTAAGCAAGAATGCCAGTAAACAACTTGGCATCGATATTCAGGAGCGAGATCGGCCTATATGAGGCACACTCCTCTGGGTCTTTACCCGGTTTATGTATAACTGCAATAGTAGCGTCCAACATACTAGGCGCCAGGGCTCCCGACGTCCGAAAAAAGTTAAAAAGCCGCACCAAAAGCGGGGCGAGTTCCACACAGAAAGTCTTATAGAATAGGGCCGTAAACCCATTATGGCCTGGGGACTTCCCAACCTTTAGTCGAGAAATTGCCGATATCAAATCAAATCAAATCAAATCATTAACATTTATAAAGCGCGCTACTCACCCGTGCGGGTCTCAAGGCGCTAGGGGAAAGAGGGGGTTACTGCTGCTCGAAAAGCCAGGTTTTTAGGAGTCTCCGGAAAGCGGAGTGGTCCTGGGTGGTCCTGAGGCTGGTGGGGAGGGAGTTCCAGGTCTTGGCCGCCAGGAAGGAGAAAGATCTCCCACCCGCCGTGGAGCGGCGGATGCGAGGGACGGCAGCAAGAGCGAGGCCAGAGGAACGGAGGAGGCGGGTGGGGACGTAGAAGCTGAGGCGTCGGTTGAGGTATTCCGGTCCCTTGTTGTGGAGGGCTTTGTGTGCGTGGGTGAGAAGTCGAAAGGTGATCCTTTTGCTGACTGGGAGCCAATGCAGTTGGGAGCTGGGAGCAAAGCTGTTGCGGGGTACGTCGAGGATGAGGCGGGCCGAGGCGTTTTGAATGCGTTGCAGGTGATTTTGGAGTTTGGCTGTGGTCCCAGCATAGCGGGTGTTGCCGTAGTCCAGGCGGCTCGTGACGAGGGCGTGGGTCACGGTTTTTCTAGTGTCGGCGGGGATCCAGCGGAAGATCTTGCGGAGCATGCGGAGGGTGAGGAAGCAGGCGGAGGACACGGCGTTGACTTGCTTGGTCATGGTGAGAAGAGGGTCCAAGATGAAGCCGAGGTTGTGGGCGTGGTCTGTGGGGGTCGGTGCGGTGCCGAGGGCCGTGGGCCACCAGGAGTCGTCCCAGGCGGACGGGGTGTTGCCGAGGATGAGGACTTCCGTTTTTTCAGAGTTCAGCTTTAGGCGGCTGAGCCTCATCCAATCTGCGATGTCCTTCATACCCTCTTGTAGGTTGGTCTTGGCGCTGGCGGGGTCCTTGGTGAGGGAGAGTATAAGTTGGGTGTCGTCGGCGTAGGAGGTGATGATGATGTCGTGCTTGCGTACGATGTTGGCGAGGGGGCTCATGTAGACATTGAAGAGTGTCGGGCTGAGTGATGAACCTTGAGGTACGCCGCAGATGATCTCAGTGGGTTCTGAGCGAAACGGAGGGAGGTAAACTCTTTGGGAACGGTTTGAGAGGAAGGAGGCGATCCAGTCCAGGGCCTGGCCTTGGATCCCGATGGAGGGGAGGCGGGTGATTAGGGTGCGGTGACAGACGGTGTCGAAGGCAGCCGAGAGGTCGAGGAGAATGAGGGCGACTGTTTCACCGTTGTCCATCAGGGATCTGATGTCGTCTGTGACTGAGATGAGGGCGGTTTCCGTGCTGTGGTTGGTTCGGAATCCGGTTTGTGAAGGGTCGAGCAGGTTGTTGTTTTCCAGGAAGATGGTCAGCTGTTTGTTGACGGTCTTCTCTATTACCTTGGCTGGGAAAGGCAGGAGAGAGATGGGGCGGAAGTTTTTCAGGTCGCTCGGATCAGGCGTAGGTTTCTTTAGTAGGGCGTTGACTTCGGCGTGTTTCCAGCATTCGGGGAAGGTAGCAGAAGAAAAAGAAGAGTTGATGACGGCCTGGAGGTGCGGGGCGATGATGTTGTCGGCTTTGTTAAAGATGAAGTGAGGGCAGGGGTCCGAAGGGGCGCCGGAGTGGATAGAGTTCATGGTGGATTTGGTTTCTTCAGTGTTGATGTGGGTCCAGTTGTTGAGGGTGATGGCCGGGGGTGCGGGTTCGGTGGTGTTAGGTTGGGTCTGGTGTCCGAAGCTGTCGTGGAGGTCGCTGATCTTGCGATGGAAGAAGGTGGCGAGGGATTCGCACAAATCCTGTGAGGGTGTGACGGCGTTGGCGTTGGGGTTGGAGAACTCCTTGACGATGCTGAAGAGTTCTCTGCTGTTGTGGCTGTTTTTGTCCAGTCTATCGGTGAAAAAGTTCCTTTTAGCTGCGCGGATCAGGTGGTGGTGTTCGCGGGTAGCGTTCTTGAGGGCGGTCATGTTGTCAGCGGTGTGGTCCTTGCGCCAGGCCTTCTCGAGGGCGCGACAGGTTTTCTTCGATTCTTTGAGGGTGTCAGAGAACCAGAGAGGTTTTTTGGTGTTGGTCTGTCAATGCGTGCGTTTGAGGGGAGCAAGGTTGTCTGCGCAGTTGGAGATCCAGTTTGTGAGGCTGAGGGCTGCGTCGTTGGGGTCGGTGGTGAGGGTGGGTTGGTTGGCGGCGAGTGCGGAGAAGAGTTGCTCTTCAGAGATCTTGTTCCACTGTCGACGAGGGATGGGTTGAGTGCGGAGGTGGCGGGTCTCGCGTCGGAATGTGAAGTGGACACAGCTGTGGTCGGTCCAGTGTAGAGCGGAGGTGTGGCTGAAGAAGATGTGTTTGCTGGCGGAGAAGATAGGGTCGAGCGTGTGTCCGGCTATGTGTGTGGCGGTGTTCACCAGTTGTTTGAGGCTGAGGTTGGCGAGGTTGTCGAGCAGGGTGGTGGTGTTGGGATCGTTGTTTTGTTCCAGATGAAAGTTGAGGTCGCCTAGGAGGATGTAGTCCGGTGAGGCGAGGGCGTGCGGGGAGATGAAGTCGGCGATGGTGTCGCTGAAAGGGGCGCGCGGTCCCGGAGGACGGTAGACAAGGGATCCTCTGAGGGTGGTCCTCGGGTCGGTGCGAATCTGAAAATGCAGGTGTTCAGCGGCGAGAGGGGTGTCTTCGGTGGAGGTGGTGACGCTGATGGAGTCTTTGAAGACGATGGCGATTTCTCCTCCAACATGGTTGGTGCGGTCTTTTCTGGAGATCTTGTAGCCTTCGGGGATGGCGGTGGCGATGTCTGGAGCAGAGGAGGCGTTCATCCAGGTCTCCGTGATGAAGGCGACGTCCGGTGCTGTGGAGTCCAGGAGGTCCCAGAGTTCAACGGCGTGCTTGTGGACGGAACGAACGTTGACCAGGATGCACTTGAGGTGGTTGATGGCGCGTGGGCTTGTGGTCGTGGTAGTTGCGTGGTGGAAGATGCGTTTGGCGATATAACCTCATCCAACCTTATCGGCTGGTCCAGCAGGGACGCCTCCTTCTCACCAAGGGGCGTAATTGCTATGCCCTCTAAAAATTAATCCAAGGCCGCGTCGTCCCCCTCATCGGCCGCGCATAATCCCCGGTAAAACTCTGCAAAAGCCTCTGCAATCTGATCACTCGCACGCACCTCCATTCCAGAAGGGGAATGGATCAGTTTTATTGCCGACGCTGCACGTTGCGCTTGCAACATGTGCGCCAATAGCTTTCCGCACCTATTGCTCCCAACGTAGAATTTATTCTTAAGTCGCACTATAGCATACTCCGCTCTATCCCAATCCAGCCTCTTCAGCTGTTGCCTCACCTTCTCTAATCCTCACCAGAGTCGAGGCGCGCCAGTAGATTTGTGGGAACGCTCCAGTACAGCCACCCTCTGCTCCAGCTCCTCCCGTATCTTCCTCCTTGCCTTATTATCTCTCGCGTATAGTGCCATCACCTCGCCCGCACTATTGCCTTCAGAGCCTCCCATAATGTCTCCAAAGAAGTGCCACCATCATCATTACTGTAAAGCTAAGGTAGTCCGTGATCGCGTGTCGGAGCGACTCTACCATTGTCTCACTCTGGAGCAAAGAATCCCTAAAGCGCCAGCTCAGAGTACCCACCCGGCCCACCCCTACAGTAACCTCTACGGTAATTGGGGCATGATCAGTCAAGGCTCTGGGTTCAATCGTGGCCTCCCTGACCCGGGATACAAATTCCTGCGAGGCCAGAAAAAGATCGAGCTGAGCATAAGTCTTGGTTGCCGCAGAGTAAAAGGAGTAATCTCGGAGCGTAGGATGCAACTTTCTCTACACATCCTCCAACCCAAATTCAACCAGTCACTGACGCCCCGTCTCCGATAAAGCCCCCACTTGCCCAAAGCGTTGGCCTGAGCGGTCAAGCTCATTATCCATCACCAAGTTAAAATATCCTCCTACCAAAATAGCACTATCTGGTGAGCTAAGTTTTGGGGAGACCGCCTGTCTCAGGAAGGCCTCCTGCTGGGCATTCGGAGCATAAAGAGAAGCGATAGTGAAGGAGAAGGCCCCAAGTCTTATTCTAATGGCCAGGAACCTGCCTTGTACTTCATGTATCTTCCCCACTATCTCCCCAGAAAAGGTCCTTAAAAGCAGTATCGCCACCCCTGCATGCTTTGTAGTTGCTGAATACCAAAACTCCCTAGGAAACCATCTTGAGCGCATATGGAATGTGTCCTTATGCAATAAATGTGTCTCTTGTAATAAACATATATGACACCCAGATTTCTCTAGGCCCGACAGAATCGCTAACCGATTGGTCGGATTATTCAGCCCACAGACATTCAAACTAAGACACTTAACTGTCATACAGCACGGGGAGACAATTGCTCAGGTGGGAAGAGTTCTACGGAGGGGCCAGGATCCAGAGCAGCTCCTCTGCCGCTCCAACTCACATAGCCAAGCCTCCAGGACCACCAGTGACCAAACTCGCAGGGAAGCATTCCAACATATAACCATAATGCACAACGGGTGCTCATACCAGAAAAGTCCTCTCACATACATCCTAAGAGGTAAAAGTCTCAACAGGGCCGTAGAACCACACAAGTTTGTCCACCAAGTCCATCGGCTCCACCGCCCAGGCCCTCTTCATTCAGCCGCAGGCCCGCGACAAGCGACCCCCAGCCGTCCAGCGGGCCCTCACCGCTCCTCATTTAGGCACTTGACCCAGCTGCCACGCTGCTCACTGCCGACTGGCGCTCCGAGATCTGTTCCAACGCAGTTGGGCGCTGCTGTTTCTTTCTTCTCTCCTTCCTCCGCCAGCGCGGGCGATCCCCGCCGAGCGGGCCCAGCTTCGAACCCGGATCCGGGGTATCCTCCTCCAAGCCCAGGATCCGGTTAGCCTCCGATATTGACTTCACCTGGCGAACCTGATCATCCCAGCAAAAAACAAGGCGTAACGGGTGGCCCCACGAGTAGGACACCGCTTGCACACGCAAATGCTCTGTGATGGGTTTAAACTCACACCGCCTTTGCAGAGTCTGAACCGAAGGGCCCTGGTATAGTTGGAGCTGATGTCCTCTAAAATGGACCTGCGGAAGATTGCGTGCCTTTTGCAATATGCTTTCTTTCAGCCCAAAATTGTGGACACATGCCAGTATATCCGGCGGGCGGTCCCCAGCTCCGCCAGGCCGGCCCACACGATGGACTCTGTCCAGGGTGATCTCTCGGGACTCCTCAAGTTCAAGGACCGAGCGAAACAACGCCACCACAAAGTCTCCAATGTCCTCCTTCTCAGCCCCGTGCGGCACTCCTCTGATGCGGATATTATGTCTGCGCGACCGATTCTCCAGGTCCTCCACCGTCATCTGAAGGAGATCCTGCTGCTCCCGCAAGCGTACGACTTCCTGTTGCAGGTCCGCCACCTCCTCGCCACGCGCAATTTCACCATCCTCGACCTGCGCCATCCGCTCACCCAAGGATGAAAGCTCAACTCTCAACTCCTTCACCTCATGAGATATGTCTTTGCGGAGTTCCTGGAGGTCGCTCTGGAGCGATTCGAACAAGGAGGTAAGAAAACCCATAGTAACTGGAGCTGCCTCGTCCTCTGTTACCTCCCTCCTTGTTTCCGGAGACCTCGTGGTCCGCGGCTCCTCAGGGGCCCCTCCTGGCACCTGGCGCCCCCCAGTCAGCATATCTCTTACCGTCCGGTCCCGCTTGGGCTTGGAGGCCAACATCCCCTCTGCCCACTGACTGCAGGTGTTCAAATAGCTCAATCAGGCCTCTTCGCAGTGTCACCGTAGGCCGCGTCCTCCGGGCTTCAAACCCTCACCTGCGGTCACCAGCCATCCGCCGCAGGACAGTCTGTGGGCCTTCTCCCAGCACCGCTCACCTCCGCTTTGGGTAAGGCCACCGTGGGCCGCCAGCACCACCGATCGGTGGCTCAGATCCACCGCGCCACCCAGGAACCTCCGCACCAGCTCCAGTCGACCGCTGAGCCCTCCAATCCACTCTCCTTCCTCCCTGGGGTTCCACCCGGAAGGGCCCAGCACGGAGGTCGCAGTCGTCACTAGGGCCCCGGCACCCAGGTCTCCGCTCCCCGCCGCACCGACCTCTAGCTCCTCCAGCTCACACAGAGCCCACGATGCCCCCCCCCCCCGGCACCAGGCGTCACAGCGGAGCGACACGGGCCGGCAAGCCCCGCAGTCATGAAGCAATTTTAGGGCCCGGGCGGTGGAGCTCGGACCAGCTCGTCCGCTCACGCGCCATCTTGGCCACGCCCCTAGAGATAGCTTTAGATTCTTAAAAAGTATCCCAACTTTTAGAGAAATAATGTCTAGCATAGATGAGATGGTGCTGGAACTCAACCTCACCCCTTACCTGCATCTTAGGATGTCAGAGTTAAGGACTCTCTGTAAAATAAAACATATAAAAACTGGATCAAACCCTACCAAAGTACAGCTCCAGGAGCTTTTGGCAGAGTTTGCTAGAGACCACACCTCTGAAGACAACCTTACAGAGGGGGGAACTAGTGACCTGGAGGATAACTCCCTCCCTCCTGTCCTAGTTAGGGAGACCAGGGTCCCTCAAACACTGACTCCACAAGTGATAGTCAGAGATTCTGCTTCTCCCACAGGGGAGTCCAGCAACTCTGGAAGCATTGAGGGCAGCCTCAATGAAGATGATCTCCTGTTAGCCAGGATGGCCAAAAGATTGGCTTTGGAGAGACAGCTCCTAGCCATAGAGAGGGAAAGACAAGAGATGGGTTTAGCTCCCATCACTGGTGGCAGCAACTTAAATAGGGTCAGAGAGAATACTGACATGCTAAAACTCCCCAAAAGGATTGTAACAAAATATGAAGATAGTGATGATATCACCAAATGGTTCACAGCTTTTGAGAGGGCTTGTGCAACCAGAAAAGTAAACAAATCTCACTGGGGTGCTCTCCTTTGGGAAATGTTCACTGGAAAGTGTAGGGATAGACTCCTCACACTCTCTGGAAAAGATGCAGAATCCTATGACCTCATGAAGGCTACCCTGATTGAGGGCTTTGGATTCTCAACTGAGGAGTACAGGATTAGGTTCAGGGGGGGCTCAAAAATCCTCGAGCCAGACCTGTGTTGATTTTGTTGACTTCTCAGTCAAAACACTGGATGGTTGGATTAATGGCAGTGGTGTAAATGATTATGAAGGGCTGTATAATTTGTTTATGAAGGAACACCTTTTAAATAATTGTTTCAATGATAAACTGCATCAGCATCTGGTAGACCTAGGTCCAATTTCTCCCCAAGAATTGGGAAAGAAGGAAGACCATTGGGTCAAGACTAGGGTGACCAAAACTTCCACAGGGGGTGACCAAAAGAAAGGGTTCACAAAGCCTCCCCAGGGGAAGAGTGTTGAGACATCCAAGGGAAAATGTAAAGAGTCTTCTACAGGGCCCCAAAAGCCTGCTCAGGAGGGTGGGTCCAAAGCCTCTTCACAAACCTCATTTGGGTACAAGGGTACAAACTTTGATCCCAAAAAGGCCTGGTGTCGTAGCTGTAATCAGCATGGGCACCAAACTGGAGACAACGCCTGTCCTAAGAAAGGTTCCACTTCTACTACTACTCCAGTTAGCACTGGAATAGCCAGTCTCCAGGTGGGATCAACAGTGTGCCCAGAGCAAATCATAGTCCACACTGAAGCTACATTAGTCTCTGAGGGTGGGGTGGACCTAGCCACACTAGCTGCCTGGCCCCCTAACATGCAGAAATACAGGCAGCAGCTCTTTATTAATGGGACTAGAGTAGAAGCCCTGAGGGATACAGGTGCCAGTGTCACAATGGTGACATACAAACTGGTTTCCCTATGACAATACCTGACTGGACAAACTTATCCAGTCACCAACGCTGACAATCAGACTAAAGTACATCCCATGGCTATGGTAACTTTAGAATGGGGAGGGGTCACTGGCCTGAAACAGGTGGTAGTCTCCTCTGCAATACCAGTAGACTGTCTGCTTGGAAATGATCTGGAGTCCTCAGCATGGGCTGAGGTAGAACTCAAAACCCATGCAGCCATGCTGGGTATCCCTGAACTGGTGTGTGTCAAGACCAGGGCACAGTGCAAGGCTCAGGGTGAAAAAGAAGTGTGGGAGTCTGGAATAATGGCCCAACCTTCCAAGAGAAAAGGAAAGAAGACTGGGGAACCAGCTTCAGCACAGAAAAAGAAGCAGAACCTCTCTTCCCAGGAAGACGTTCTGTCCCCTGAGGGAACTGAGCCTATGGAGTTGGAACCTTATCAGGTTGAGCTCTTGGGCCCAGGGGGACCCACAAGGGAACAACTGTGCAAGAAACATGTCCCTCTCTTAAAGGCCTTAGGCAGCAAGCTGCTGAGGAAACAAAAGGAGATGTCAGTGGAACCCACAGGGTCTATTGGGAAGATGGACTCCTTTACACTGAGGCAAGAGATCCTAAACCTGGTGCCACTAGGAGAGTGGTAGTGCCTTAGGAGTTTAGGGAGTTCATTCTGACCTTAGCCCATGACATTCCACTTGCTGGGCATTTGGGACAAACCAAGACATGGGAGAGGTTAGTCAACCATTTCTATTGGCCCAATATATCCCAGAAAGTAAAGGAGTTTTGTGCCTCCTGTGCCACCTGTCAAGCCAGTGGTAAGACAGGTGGTCATCCAAAGGCCCCCCTTATTCCACTTCTAGTGGTGGGGGTCCCCTTTAAAAGAGTGGGAGCGGATATAGTAGGTCCACGTGAACCTCCCACAGCATCAGGGAATCAGTGTATCCTAGTAGTAGTGGATCATGCTACTAGGTACCCTGAAGCAATTCCCCTTAGGTCCACTACTGCCCCTGCGGTAGCCAAAGCACTCATTGGTATTTTTACCAGAGCGGGATTTCCTAAGGAGGTGGTTTCTGACAGAGGTACCAACTTCATTTCAGCTTACCTAAAACACATGTGGAATGAGTGTGGGATGACATACAAATTCACCACACCATACCATCCACAAACCAATGGTCATGTGGAAAGATTCAACAAGACTTTGAAGGGCATGACCATGGGGCTCCAAGAAAACTCAAAAGGAGATGGGATGTCCTCTTGCCATGCCTGCTTTTCACCTACAGAGAGGTGCCTCAGAAGGGAGTAGGGTTTCCCCCTTTGAACTTCTGTTTGGCCATCCTGTTAGGGGACCACTAGCTCTTGTGAAAGAGGGCTGGGAGAGACCTCTTCATGAGCCTAAGCAAGATATAGTGGACTGTGTACTAGGCCTACGTTCAAGGATGGCAGAGTACATGGAAAAGGCAAGTAAAAACCTTGAGGCCAGCCAACAACTCCAGAAGATGTGGTATGACCAAAAGTCTGCTATGGTTGAGTTTCAGCCAGGGCAGAAAGTCTGGGTTCTGGAACTTGTGGCTCCCAGGGCACTTCAGGACAGATGGAGTGGCCCTTACCCAGTACTAGAAAGAAAGAGTCAGGTCACCTACTTGGTAGACCTAGGCACTAGCAGGACCCCCAAAAGGGTGGTCCATGTGAACCCCCTCAAACTCTTTCATGACAGGGCAGATGTAAACATGTTAATGGTTACAGATGAGGACCAGGAAGCTGAGAGTGAACCTCTCCCTGATCTCCGCACCTCTGACCCTAAAGATGGCTCAGTCAATGGAGTGGTCTACTCAGACACCCTCTCTGGCCAACAGCAAGCTGACTGCAGGCAAGTCCTCCAACAGTTTGCTGAGCTATTTTCCCTAACCCCTGGTCAGACACACCTGTGTACCCATGATGTGGACACTGGGGACAGCATGCCTGTCAAAAACAACATTTTTAGACAGTCTGATCAAGTTAAGGAAAGCATCAAAGTGGAAGTCCACGAGATGCTGGAGTTGGGAGTAATTGAGCACTCTGACAGCCCCTGGGCTAGCCCAGTGGTCTTAGTCCCAAACCTCACACAAAAGATGGCAAGAGAGAGATGAGGTTCTGTGTGGACTACAGAGGGCTTAATTCTGTCACCAAGACAGATACTCATCCCATCCCAAAAGCAGATGAGTTAATTGACAAATTGGGTGCTGCCAAATACTTAACGACCTTTGACTTGACAGCAGGGTACTGGCAAATAAGAATGGCACCAGGAGCAAAAGAGAAAACAGCATTCTCTACACCTGGTGGGCACTACCAGTTTACTGTGATGCCCTTTGGCTTAAAGAATGCCCCTGCCACCTTCCAAAGGTTGGTGCATCAAGTTCTTGCTGGCATGGAGTCCTTTAGTGCAGCTTATCTTGATGATATTGCTGTCTTTAGCTCCAACTGGCAGGATCACCTGGTCCACCTGAAGAAGGTTTTGCAGGCCCTGCAAGCAGCAGGCCTCTCTATCAAGGCATCTAAATGTCAGATAGGGCAGGGCACTGTGGTTTACTTGGGAAACCTTGTAGGTGGATGCCAAGTTCAGCCACTCCAACCCAAGATCCAGACTATTCTGGACTGGGTAGCTCCAAAAACCCAGACTCAAGTCAGGGCATTCCTTGGCTTGACTGGTTACTATAGGATGTTTGTGAAGGGATATGGATCAATAGTGACACCCCTCACAGAACTTACCTCCAAGAAAATGCCCAAGAAGGTTAATTGGACCGTGGAATGTCAACAGGCCTTTGACACCCTGAAACAAGCTATGTGCACAGCACCAGTTCTAAAAGCTCCAGATTACTCTAAGCAGTTCATTGTGCAGACATATGCCTCTGAACATGGGATAGGAGCAGTCCTGTCCCAAACAAATGATGATGGCCTTGACCAGCCTGTTGCTTTTATTAGCAGGAGGTTACTCCTCAGGGAGCAGCGATGGAGTGCCATTGAGAGGGAGGCCTTTGCTGTGGTCTGGTCCCTGAAGAGACTGAGACCATACCTCTTTGGTACTCACTGCATAGTTCAGACTGACCACAGACCTCTCAGATGGCTCATGCAAATGAAAGGAGAAAACCCAAAACTGTTGAGGTGGTCCATATCCCTACAGGGAATGGACTTTATAGTGGAACACAGACCTGGGACTGCCCATGCCACTGCAGATGGCCTTTCCAGGTTCTTTCACTTAGAAAATGAAGACTCTCTTGGGAAAGGTTAGTCTCATCCTCTTTCGTTTGGGGGGGGCGTGTAAGGAAATGCCTCCTTGGCATGGTTACCCCTGACATTTTGCCTTTGCTGATGCTATGTTATGATTTGAAAGTGTGCTGGGACCCTGCTAACCAGGCCCCAGCACCAGTGTTCTTTCCCTAAACTGTACCTTTGTCTCCACAATTGGCACAACCCAGGCACTCAGGTAAGTTCCTTGTAACTGGTACCCCTGGTACCACGGGCCCTGATGCCAGGGAAGGTCTCTAAGGGCTGTAGTATGTCTTATGCCACCCTAGGGACCCCTCACTCAGCACATGCACACTACTTGCCAGCTTGTGTGTGCTGGTGGGGAGAAAATGACTAAGTCGACATGGCACTCCCCTCAGAGTGTCATGCCAACCTCACACTACCTGTGGCATAGGTAAGTCACTCCTCTAGCAGGCCTTATAGCCCTAAGGCAGGGTGCACTATACTACAGGTGAGGGCATATGTGCATGAGCACTATGCCCCTACAGTGTCTGAGCAAAACCTTAGACATTGTAAGTGCAGGGTAGCCATAAGAGTATATGGTCTGGGAGCTTGTCAAACACGAACTCCACAGTTCCATAATGGCTACACTGAAAACTGGGCAGTTTGGTATCTAACTTCTCAGCACAATAAATGCACACTGATGCCAGTTGCAATTTATTGTAAAATACACCCAGAGGGCATCTTAGAAATGCCCCATGAAAACATACCCGACTTCCAGTGTAGGCTGACTAGTTTCTGCCATCCTGCCACACACCAGACATGTTGCTGGCCACATGGGGTGAGTGCCTTTGTCACTCTGTGGCCAGGAACAAAGCCTGTACTGGGTGGAGGTGCTTCTCACCTCCCCCTGCAGGAACTGTAACACCTGGCGGTGAGCCTCAATGGCTCACCCCTTTTGTTACAGCGCCACAGGGCATCCGAGCTAGTGGAGATGCCCGCCCCTCCGGCCACTGCCCCCACTTTTGGCGGCAAGGCTGGAGGAGATAATTAGAAAAACAAGGAGGAGTCACCCACCACTCAGGACAGCCCCTAAGGTGTCATGAGCTGAGGTGACCCTTACTTTTAGAAATCCTCCATCTTGTGAGTGGAGGATTCCCACAACAGAATTAGGGATATGCCCCCCTCCCCACAGGGAGGAGGCACAAGGAGGGTATAGCCAACCTCAGGGACAGTAGCCATTGGCTACTGCCCTCCCAGACCCAAACACACCCCTAAATTCAGTATTTAGGGGCTCCCCAGAACCTAGGAAACTAGATTCCTGCAACCTTAACAAGAAGGACTGCTGACCTGAAGCCCTGCAGTGAAGACTGAGACGACAACTGTTTTGGCCCCAGCCCTACCGGCCTGTCTCTCAACTTCGAACTGCAACAGCGACGCATCCAACAGGACTGCCCTGCAACCAAGGATCAAGAAACTCCCGTGAACAGCAGCCCTGTTCAACAACCTGCAACTTTCTTGCAACAAAGTAACAACTTTGAAGACTACACGTTTCCCGCCGGAAGCGTGAGACTCTCCACTCTGCACCTGACGCCCCCGGCTCGACCTGCGGAAAACCAACACTTCAGGGAGGACTCCCCGGTGACTGCGAGCCCGCGAGTAGCCAGAGACGACCCCCCCGAACCCCCACAGCGACGCCTGCAGAGGAAATCCAGAGGCTCCCCCTGACCGCGACTGCCTGTAACAAGGGACCCAACGCCTGGAACCAACACTGCACCCGCAGCCCCCAGGACCTGAAGGAACCGAACTCCAGTGCAGGAGCGACCCCCAGGCAACCCTCTGCCTAGCCCAGGTGGTGGCTACCCCGAGGAGCCCCCCTCTGTGCCTGCTTGCATCGTTGAAGCGACCCCCGGGTCCCTCCATTATTTCCTATCTAAAACCTGACGCCTGTTTGCACACTGAACCCGGCCGCCCCTGTGCCGCTGAGGGTGTACTTTCTGTGCCTTCTTGTGCCCCCCCCGGTGCCCTACAAATCCCCCCTGGTCTGCCTCCCGAGTACGTGGGTACTTACCTGCTGGCAGACTGGAACCGGGGCACCCCTGTTCTCCATTGAAGCCTATGTGTTTTGGGCACCACTTTGACCTCTGCACCTGACAGGCCCTGAGCTGCTGTTGCCTTGAACCCCCAACGGTGGGCTACCTTGGCCCCAACTTTGAGACTTGTAAGTGTTTTACTTACCTGCAAAACTAACCTCTACTTACCTCCCCCAGGAACTGTTGATTTTTGTACTGTGTCCACTTTTAAAATAGCTTATTGCCATTTTTACAAAGACTGTACATGATATTGTGTTCATTCAAAGTTCCTAGAGTATCTAAGTGAAATACCTTTCATTTGAAGTATTACTTGTAAATCTTGAACCTGTGGTTCTTAAAATAAACTAAGAAAATATTTTTTTATATATAAAAACCTATTGGCCTGGAGTAAGTCTTTGAGTGTGTGTTCCTCATTTATTGCCTGTGTGTGTACAACAAATGCTTAACAGTACCCTCTGATAAGCCTACTGCTCGACCACACTACCACAAAATAGAGCATTAGAATTATCTCTTTTTGCCACCATCTTACCTCTAAGGGGAACCCTTGGACTCTGTGCACACTATTTCTTACTTTGAAATAGTATATACAGAGCCAACTTCCTACAAACCCCTTTCTAAGTTTGTGGATTTTTTCTTGAGACCTACTATGCGGTAAATGCCTACCTACAGGAAACTAAAGATGCTTTGAGGCTTCTTGATGGTGTGACATTTGATGCTGGGACAGACATCATAGTGTCTTTTGATGTTGAGTCCCTATACACCTGCATCCCCCAAGACCAGTCCCATGCCACAATGGAGTCCCTTTTAACATCAAGGGATCATGATTACCTTACGCTGAAGGAGATTTTTTTAATTTTGAAGACTGCATTCACTTACAGACATCTGGTACTTCGATGGGCAGTACCTTTGTGCCAAGTCTGGTGAATCTTTACAGGCATGCTGTTGAGACATAATATGTTCTCTCACCCTGGAATCCCTTCTATTCACAGTTAGGGATGTGGAAAAATATATTGACGATATACTCGTCATTTGGCATGGTGAGGTTGATACCATCAGACAATTCAACCAGTGGCTGAACTCTGAATGATATATTGAGACTTACTTGCGAGTATAGCAAAGATTGTTTACCTTTTTTAGACTTGCTGATTTATCCCTCTGGAGGAGGTTTGGGCACTGAGCTTTTCAAGAAACCAATTGCCTGAAATGTGTTGTTATCATATGACAGTTTCCATCTCAAGGCACTCAGGGATAATCTCCTGTTTGGCCAGTTCTTGTGTGTCAGGTGCCATTGTACCAACATTCAGAAGTTCAAAGAACATGCAGGGATACTGTCTACATCAATTGCAACAGAAAAAAACGGATCTATCTTGTAACATGCCTGTGTGGCCTTCAATGTGTCAGGATGACAACTTGCAAAGTTAAGACCCACATTACTGAACACAAAAGTACTATCAGATGCAGGACACAAGCTACAAAGTTGGCAAACCACTTCTTTGAGAAGGGCCATGTACCATAAGATTTACATTGGACTGTGTTGGACAAACCCATGGTGCCACCATCAGTCCCTATTGTCTCATAATTTATTTTCATTAAGGAACAGAAATGGATATTTAGACTACGGAGCCATGTCAAAAGGTTGAATGATGACATCCCTTGGTTTACACTGATATCAAAGATCTACTCTAATATGAGTTTCTTATTTATTGTGGACTGTCAAGCTGATATATACATTCCTTTTGGTGCATACCCCTGGATTAGTGGTCCCCGTGCCTCTGTGTATACTCTAAGAGTAGAATTACCCGTGTTGAGTAAAATGTGGTTCTTTGGGCCAGATGTAGAGAGACTTTTGCACGTCGCAAACTGCGAAAAACGCAGTTTGCGACGTGCAAAAGGCCTAACGCGATGCACAACCTCAAATTGCGAGTCGGTACTGACTCGCAATTTGAGGCTGCGACTCGCCAATAGGAAGGGGTGTTCCCTTCCTATTTGCGACCGCATTGCCATGCTGAGTTGCTTTGTGACAGCGAATGCGGTCGCAAACCAACTCGCAGTTACCATCCACTTGAAGTGGATGGTAACGCATTTGCAAAAGGGAAGGGGTCCCTATGGACCACTGCCTACTCTGAAAAAACCGAAACCAAATGGTTTCGGAAGTTTTTTCTTTTTGCAGCTCGTTTTCCTTTAAGGAAAACGGGCTGCAAAAAGAAAAAAAAAACTGCTTTATTAAAAAAGCAGTCACAGACATGGAGGTCTGCTGTGAGTGCATAGACTCGCTATGGGGTCGCAAACTGCGACCCACCTCATTAATATTAATGAGGTGGGTCTTTGCGACCCCATAGCGAGTCGCAGAAGGTGTCTGAGACACCTTTCTGCATTTGGTTTTGCGAGTTGCAATTTGCGAGTCGCTGTGACTTGCAAATTGCAAAATAATACCTACCTACATCTGGCCCTTTGATCGGTCTGATAAGTCGCTCTTATGGTTGGAAGTAAAAAACACCTCTTCTACCAGGTTAATGTGTTTTATTGTGTTTGTGTTTTATTGGAAGGCCCTAGCATGACGCTGCCCGTAATACCTATTGTGGATAATACCTTAGATGGGAGTAGTAAGGGGACTTTGTACATCTTGAATATAGGCCCCGTGGTCAGTTTAGTCGTTGACCCCCTTACTTGTGACACCGTTTCTCGCTACTGTACAGTGTCTTTATCAAAGTCCTTGGTATGGAACTGACAATAAAATCATGAGTGCATACTTCTTTGCAGGCACTTCCTAATACCTAGATGGATGAACAGTGACCTCATAATACAACATTTAGGATATGCCTTTTTTTAGGGGTCGCTCGTTTTCTCCTTTTTATTATATATATGCCTTACATGATTGCCTTAGTAATCAATTGGTACACACACAAATGATGCCGGAGTCAGGCCGGCAGCTGTTTGGATACAAACTACATTTTCTATCATACCTATGCCGCGTCTACACATGCCAAGGGCATACGCATTGGATGCTGCTAGGCAAGGCCAAAGTGTGGTCGGTGTCTTTCTGTGGGACCTGGATGCAGCATCTTGCCACCTTTTATAGTCTGTTTCCCTATATAATGGGGACTGCGACCGGACCTGGCATACTCCTGAGACACGGACAGGGCTTTTGCAGGTGTGCTAGTGTTTGTGCCCAGGGGTGGCGGCTACTGAGTGTTTTCCAATGTGCTAAAGCTCTAGTCTATGATCGTTGGTATTGAGGATCCGCTCAGGTCCGTTTTAAGGGAGTTTTCATTGTTTGTATGCAGACATGTGGCCTGTTTGAATTAGCAAGACGGGTTTGATTTTAAGAACTACGAATCCGTCCCTGCAGCTTCGATCATTTCAGTCTAGCCAAAAGGCTTGACTAGATAAAGTATTATCACAATTGTTTTGGACTGAGGCACGTCTTTAAGGCTGCACTTGCTAACAATGTGCAGGAGGAGATGGCTCTAAGCCTTAAGCAATCGTATAACCACATATGGGAAGCTACTTTTAGAATGTAATGGTCCTTGTGGAATCTTTTTATGTAATGTGACCGCTGTGTATAAGAGCCATTGGTAGTATTGTACTTTCTTGTTTTTACACCTTTAGAGCCTGATCTTTATGTTTGATCTCTCCTATATACTTTTGTTTTAGGATAGAGAGTACTTTGACCCCTATGCCAGTTACCAGGTTGAGGCCGAACACCCAACAATGCGAGTAAGCCTAGCTTGCATTTTTGCATCTGGTCGTATAATAAACCACTACTAATACATGGGTATTATTCAAAATTTTGGTGACTGGTGGCACTAATAGTGACAGGTGTCTCTTTTCCACTACAACCTACCTATTTATGTTCTTTCTACAGGTTGTCATACAATGGATCTTATTGTGAACATGTCAATAGAACACTGTATAGCTCAGAAAATATTCATATATTTACTTTTTTTTTTTTTTAGCAGGAGCGATCCTTCTCTGGGTTCTGACGAACGCCAACACACCTCTGTCTGAGAGCAGTTAGGACAGAAACATATTGACCCCAAGTGGTGACACACCCCAGTAACTTTAATATAACTCTATGGTGTCCCTACTTTCATTTGTTTTAATCCTAACCCAGGAGTACACAAATAAAGTTATACGCGCACCCTGGAGCCAGTTTTAATCTTCCACATGTTTTTACACTATTCACCCTCTGCTCACCTCCCCACACATTAGCTTATCATTGTTGATCATCTTCATCTCCGAAAACATCCGCTGAGCTCCTCCTCGTTAGTTGAGGAGTTGTAGCCCGCACTGTGACTAGCCCTCACGGTGTGAGGAGATTCCCAATGATGAAGCATGCCCCTTGTGGTGGGTCAGGAAATTGGTCCTTAAGAAAGGAATTCTTACAGTTAGGTTAGTGTGACGGCACATAGCTGCTGTTTTGTGAAACCCAAGTTTTTTTGTGGTTCATGTTGTAGTAGTTTGGAGCTAACACTTGCTGGTCTGTAAATCTCCCCACGCCCTCTTAGTTGTGTTTTCATGTCACCCATAAGCACATTCGAACCTTGGTAATGTCTTGCATAACCAATCTGAAAATTTGTCAGCCATGTACATATGATAAGGATCACATCTGTCAGTGGCACAAGTCATAAAAGATGAAGTGGGAGGGCTAACCAAGTTAGGCAGTATGTAAGTGACATCAAGACATGTGACATCACACATGGTATCACAGGAAGTGACCTCACAAGCAGTGCCATCAGATATTAAGTCTTCACGTATATCTTTATCAGGTCTATCATGAGTATATTTAAGCACATTATGAGATTTAACAAATTACATTTTGAATATGGGTTGTGCCAAAAAATGTGGCACCAACCAGATGCAAAATCTGTGCCTCAAATAATACATTTATTTTCAGACCTTCCCCTCCACTATTTAATAGTTACTGATCTGGCCTGGCTTGGAGTACAATATTTAGTGCAATTTACAACTACAGTGCTCCCCCTGAATACCACTATTGGGCTTTAATATTTAGAACCCACCTTTTATTATTAAGGACTATTACCTAAGCCACTAAGATATGTCTGAATCTATAAACAGTCTGAGCAAATAACGATGTTTGGGGATTATCAAGAAGGGGAAGATAAGTATTACTATGAGGAAGATCCTGCTGGGTAATTTGAGCAAAACCTGGTTCATGCCCTGAACTCAGGAGTATGCCAGACAGTTAATGATGCCTTGGTGAAGGCCATTGATCACTTAAAGCACCATCTTTATGGTTTCTCTTTGCAACAGTGCTGGTTACCTCCCCATAATGACAAGCTCCAGGACACGGAGAGAATATCGAAGCCTAAGCAGGATAAAGCACCCCACATGAATGTGATTGAGAAGATGGCAGCATCCCATGCATTCGAACATGCATATAATGCCCCTTCAAACTCTCAGGCTGACACGGAAACAGAGAACTCTGTTTCCTCATCTCAGACCTCAGAGCATGACTACAGTCCGAAGCAGGGTAAGCGTAAGACTAAGACTCACCTTCGAATCAGGGACAAGATTCATCCCAGATCTACTACCTAGGTACCACCGCAAGAAGTGACGGATTATGTTAAAGCACACATTCGCCAAGATTTCTATAAGGATGTATGCACCCGACTACGGTCGGAATGCCCCCGACCTGACCTTCAGGACAGGGTAGCAGATACCCCAGAATTGGATCCCACCATTGTCACTTACCTTATAAAATACACTAAGGACCCAAAGAAAGAGCTGGCTCAGGCATGGAAATCATGCCAGGACAAACTCTTGGACACTACAGGCCCGTAACTAAGATTCTAGAAATGGCCTATCACTCAAAATAATCGAAGACCCCCATTGACGCAGAGATTCTGGTAGGATGGGCCCAGCGGGCCATTTGTCAGTTAGGAAATACCAACTGTGCCATATCTAGTGAACGGCACAGGTCCATTCCAATGAAGCTAGACCCTAAACTTACTGACCTGGCCTCTTCGGAGGCAGGTCCTGCTGCGCAAGGTCTCCTCTTTGGATCTCCTTTCCTGAAGGACCTCTCAAGGTTTCTGGCAACATATTCCAATCTGGACAAAGCACGGGGATCCATTAAGAAGATCCTTTGTCCACTTTTTAGCAGGGCTGGATGCTTTTAGGGGGCAAGCATTCGGCCGGGGGTATCTCCAAGGCCCTCAAAGAGACTACTCCCAACGAGAGTACCACCAAACAGGGAGAGACGGTTATCAAAGCCAGTCCAACACCTTCTACCCATCCAGAACTCACAGCTTTGGTGGGCGATTTCGGAGAGGGCGAGCCAGGGGTGGCCAAAGCTCCTTCCAAGACTCTGGCTCCACAGGTCAGAATCATTCCTCTATCAGAGGTATCTTTGGGGGGAAGAACAAAACTGTTTGTACACAAATGGCAGAGAATTTCACGTGACTCGTGAGTTTTACAAACTATTCAGGGTTTCAAACTGGAATTCTGCGAGATCCCAGTGCAACCCAATCCCCCACAAGCGATGTAGTTTTCTCGTCTAGACCAGAACTTTATAAACTCAGAAATTCAGTCTTTACTTAAAAAAGACACCATAGAAACAACATCTTTGCACTCTTGCGGCTTCATCAGCTGCATATTTTTAGTCGAAAAGAACGACGGCGGTTGAAGATTGGTTCTCAATCTTCTGGAATTCAATCAATGGATCCTTTATCATCATTTCAAGATGGAATGGATCCACCTTCTAAGGGACATTCTCCAGGAGGGAGATTGGATGGTTTGATTAGATCAAAAAGATGCTTACTTGGCCATCCCTATTTTTCCTCCCTGCTGTCGTTTTCTGCAGTTTCATTGGAACGGCGTGTGTTATGAGTTCAAAGTCCTTCCCTTCGGACTCTCCTCTGCACCTTGGTGCTTCACAAAGATTATGAGGCCAGTGGTGGAGTTTCTAAGGTCGCAAGGTGTTTGCCTCATCATTTATCTGGATGATATTATCATCAAATCAATCAATCAGTGATTTCTAAAGTGCGGCTAGTCACCCGTAGAGTCTCAAGGCGTTGTTTGTGGGCGTGCTGCTCAGTCGAAGAGCCAGGTCTTGAGGTCCTTCCTGAACTGCTTCAGTGATGCAGTCTGCCTGAGTTTGAGAAGTAGCGTGTTCCATGTCCGGGCTGCAAGGTAGGAGAGGATCTTTCTCCTGCTGTGCTTTTCTGGATCGTGGGAACGGCTGCGAGGTTGAGCTGGAAAGAACGGAGTTGTCTGTTGGGTACGTAGAAGGGGAGGCAGTGGTTAATGTATGCTGGTCCTGCGTTGTGTAGTGCCTTGTAGGTGTGGATCGGGAGTTTGAACGTGGTGCGCTTGTTGACTGGGAGCCAGTGTAGGTCTCTGAGGAGGGAGGAGATGTGGCTGTGTTGGGGGATGTCCAGGATGAGTCTGGCTTCTGTATTCTGGACTCTTTGTAGTCTTGATTGTAATTTCTTGGTGATGCTAGCATAGAGTGTGTTGCCGTAGTCCAGTTTGCTAGTGACGAGTGTGTGGGTGACTGTCTTCCTCGTGTTGGAGGGGATCCACTTGAAGATCTTTCAAAGAAGTTGGACGGTGTTGAAGCATGACAACGAGACGGCGTTGACTTGGCAGGTCATGGATAGAGAGGAGTCCAGGATGATGCCCAGATTGTGTGTGTGGTCCGTGGGAGTGGGTGTGTTTCCCAGTGCGGTGGGCCACTAGGAGCCGTTCTAGGTGGAAGGAGTGGAGCCTATTATGAGGGTCTCAGTCTTGTCTGAGTTGAGTTTCAAGCAGCTGGCTTCCATCCAGGTGGTGACTGCCTCATCCCATTGTGGAAATTTCTCTTGATCTTTACAGGGTCGTCAGACATAGAGAGGATCAGTTGAGTATCGTTGGCGTTGGAGACTATGTTTAGCCTGTGTTGTTTGATGATCTTGGCTAGCGGGCCATGTAGATGTTGAAAAGCGTCGGGCTGAGTGATGATCCTGGGGGCACTCTGCAACATGTATCTTTGGGTTCTGACGTGAACGGCGGTAGTCTGACACTCTGTCCTTCCGGTGAGGAAGGATCTGATCCATTCCAGTGCTTCATCGAGGATGCCGGCATCATGGAGTCTGGCACAGAGGGTGGGGTGGGAGACGGTGTCAAATGCCTCGGAGAGGTCAAGGAGGATGAGTGTGGCTGTGCCTCTGTGGTCTAGTATGACGTGTATGTTGTAGGTGGCTGCTAGGAGTGCTGTTTAGGTGCTGTGGTGTAGGAAAGTACCCTTTTTCTTGGCATGGTTACCCCCTTTTTCTGCCTGTTGTCAGTGTGTTTGACTATGTTCACTGGGATCCTGCTAACCAGGACCCCAGTGATTATGCTCTCTCCTTTCTAACATGGTAACTCACCCCACATTTGGCATAAGAATGCCCCCATGTAAGTCCCTACTATATGGTACTCAGGTACCCAGGGCATTGGGGTACCTCGGGATCCCCATGGCTGCAGCATGTATTATGCCACCCATGGAGAGCCCAGGCAAAGTGTTCTTCAGGCCTGCCATTGCACCATAGGTCACTGCACCAGGTCACTGTAAGTCACCCCTATGGCAGGCCCTCCTAGCCCAGAGGGCAGGGTGCAAGCACCTGTGTGTGAGGGTGCCACTGCACTAGCAGAGGTGCCCCCACAAACTCCAGTGCCATTTTCATGGACTTCATGAGTGCGGGGATGCCATTTTATGTGTGTACTGGACATAGGTCACTACATAATGGTAACTCCGAACCCAGGCATGTTTGGTATCAAACATGTCGGAATCATACCCCAATACTGTTGCTAGTATTGGAAGTATGATTCCATACACTCTGGGGGCTCCTTAGGGGACTCCAGCATTGTTCTAGGGTTTCCGGTCAGACCAGGGAGCTGCCGCCCCCCAGACAGGTTTCTGCCCTCCTGCTTCTTGAACAGCTCAAGCCCAGGAAGGCAAAACAAAGGATTCCTTTTACCCCCCTGTCCCATCGGAAATAGGTGTCACATGGCTTGGGAGGGGTAGCCTTCCCAAGCCACTGCTATGCTTTGAAGGGCACATTTGGTGCCCTCCATGCATAAACCAGTCTATACCAGTTCAGGGACCTCGAGTCCCTGCTCTGGCATGAAACTGGATGATGGAAAGGGGAGTGGTGCCCAGAGCTCCTCCAGAGGGTCCGTGGGTTCTGCCATCTTGAATCCAGGCCAGGCAGGTGATGTCAGAATCCCCTCCTGATAGGTGGTCACCTGGCTAGGACCAATCCCCTTTCAGGGCTATTTAGGGTCTCTCTCTTGGGGGGGTCCTCAGATTTGGCTTGCAAGATTCCAGCAGGACTCTTCTACAACCTCTACTTCAACTTCTAGCCACTGAGAACCACAACTGGACCCTCCAGGAACCGACAATCTGCATCCACGACGAAGACTCTGCTTGCAACATTGTTTCCATTGCTCCTTCCAGCTTCTGCAACATTTCCCTGACTGTGCATCCTCTGAAGGTAGCAAGTCTTCAGTCTGCATGAGAAGAAAGAAGGAATCTCCCTTGGAGTGAAGGAGACACTCCCCTGCATCCGCAGTCACCAACTGCAACAACCGGCTGCGTGGATCTCCTCTCATCCTGAGCTGCATGGATCCTGCATCACGGGTGGTGGTCCGGAGTAGTCCTCCTTGTCCTCTCTGCCAGCTGCCCAACTCTTGTGGAGGTAAGCCTTTGCCTTCCCATGCAGGACAGTACCCCCGTGCGCCACATCTCTTGCAGCTGCAAAGGCTTGTTTGCATCTCCTCCAAGGGATCTTCAGGCTTCATGTAGCCCCAGCTCCCAGCACTACTTCCTGAGACGCACAGCCCTCTGCGTGCTTCTCCTGCAGCGTGGGACCCTTGTCAAGTAGTGCTGTGGGGGCTCCTCTGTGACTTCTGGTTCCTCATCCAGTGGGTCTCCTGTGGGGGCTGCCTCTTCTTCTTCAGACTCTCTGCCTTGCTGAGTGTGAGAGGAGGCCTCTTTTTGCAAGGTTAGCCCCCACTTTTTGCTTGATGTTGATGTGTCCTAGAAGTTGTAGTGCCCAGGGCACCTGCTAACCAGGTTCCCTGGGCCAGAGCTCTTTCCCTAAAACTGTTGTGATGGTTGGCACAATTGGATACACTCTGATATTTCACTGAAAGACCCTAGTTAATGGGTAGCCCAGTACCCAGGGCATGTGATAGTATGAGTAGGCCCCTGAGGGCAGCAGCACTGATTGTGCCACCCTCTAGGAGCCTGCACCCAGAGGCACCCAGCACTGCCAGTGCAGGCTGAGGGTACTGGGGCGAACCTTAAAAGACAAACTTGACATGGTACACTCCCTGTGTCCCCTGTCCACCCACACTGCATATGTTATAGGTAAGTCGCCCCTCTAGTAGGCCTTACAGCCCTAAGGCAGGGTGTACCATACTATATGTGAGGGCATAGTTGCATGAGCAATATGCCCCCACTGTGTCCTTGCCAAACCTGGGACATAGTGAGTGAACAGAGCAGCCATTTTTAATAATGTACTGGACATTGGTCAAATACGAGTACCCTAGCTACATGATGGCCACTCTGCACCCTGGGTTGTTTGGCAAGCCTCACTATCAAGGCCAGTAAGTGCGAGATAGGGCAGGAAAAAGTTGTGTACCTGGGCCACCTAGTTGGTGGAGGCCAAGTACAACCTCTACAACCCAAGATTCAGTCTATTTTGGCTTGGGGAGCTCCCACAACTCAGACACAAGTTGGGGCATTCCTTGGCTTAACTGGATATTACAGGAGGTTTTTGAAGCATTATAGCACATTGGCCCTCATCATGACATTGGCTGTAAATTCCGCTTACCGCAGCGGTGATGGCCGCCGACATACCGTCATGGTGGCGAACATCCGTTCGCCATATTATGAGACACACACACCAAACCAACAGAATATTGCCACAAACACATATCTGCCAGCCCAAATGTCATGTTAAAGTGTCGGTACGAACACATACCCGTTACGCCAACAAAACAACGCCCACCACATTATGACCACGAATCACTACGGCCGATATTCAATGGCGGTAAACCAATGGCGGTACACACGGGCGCACTCAGAATGGCCATCCAAATACAAAACAACACAACATTGGCCAAAACTAAAAATCACACACCTGACATTCATACACACACCACACACACACACACCCACACCACTATAAAACACACACTCTCATTTCACACAACCCTTTGCGATCACCAAAAATTGCCATGAGACAGACACAAAAATCACAGAGACAACTACACACAGACACCACAAACAACCATTCATCCGTCATGCACCCCACATCGCAAACCCCACCACATTACTCAACACCCTCTGCACAACACATACCACACAACACCCATGTCCCCACTAAGGCACCACCCATTTCATCGATGAGGAGCTGAGGGTCATGGTGGAGGAAATAGTCAGGGTAGAGCCACAGCTGTTTGGAGCACAGGTACAGCAAATATCCATTGCCAGGAAGATGGAGCTATGGCGGAGGATCGTGGACAGGGTGAACGCTGTGGGACAGCATCCAAGAACAAGGGAGGACATCAGGAAGAGGTGGAACGACCTACGGGGGAAGGTATGTTCCGTGGCAGCAAGGTACCAGCTCACCAGAGGACTGGCTTTGGACTCACACCTCCTCCCCCACAGCTCAAAGCATGGGAGGAGCAAGTCTTTGCAATCCTGCATCCAGAGGGACTCACTGGAGTAGCCGGAGGACTGGCCACTGGTGAGTCAATATTTACTACTTATCACCCCCCATAACTGCATGCCATCTCACCCCCTCACTCTGACTCCCATCACTCCACTACATCCCACACAGTGCACCTGCACATATGACTAACCCCAATGCCAAGCCCTGCATGCCATACCAATGCATGTACAGCCCTCCTAGCTTTGCATGTACACCCACCACAAAAGCATGCACAGCATGGAGAACTAATAATCACACAATACATCACCATACACAAACAAAGGTGGCAGGGTAACCGCAACGATAGAGACATGAAGCATAATACAACACTTACATCCCCACAGGTGCCCCAGCCAATCGCAGCGGCGAGGAGGTGCCACACCTATCCAGTCCCCCAACAGAAGGCGCCCCCAGTGATGATATTAACTATGGATTTCAGAATCTGGATGAACTACCTGGCCCATCAGGGACCACTGGTCAGTCGGCCAACCCAGCCCAATCACAGTCCACCACAGAGCCTCCCCCATCAGTATCCAACACCACAGCACCCTCCCAACGTCCCCATACCTCTGTCCCCAGGACACGTCAATCAGCAGTGTGCTCACTTGTACAGGGAGCCCAATCCATACCTCACCTCCAAGACAATCAGGGACCTGGGGTCAGTGGGCACACCGTTCAGGGGACACAGGCACAGGGGAACAGGGACACTGGGAGGACAGCTCTGCACCAGGGGAGGACAGGACCAGGGAACCGACTCTCCAGGAGGTACTCACTAATGTCCTGGGGGCTTACCAACAATCCCAGGACAAGATGGGTCAGATCCTTACCAACATGCAGGAGAACAAGCGGCTGCAGGAGGTACACTATCAGAGGATCAGGGAAGATTTGCAGGCCCTCAACACCACCATGGTCTCCATAGCGGGGGTGCTGGCAGATATGGCCAACATCATGAGGGAAAATACAGCACACCAGCAGGCCCCTACCACTAGCCAGTCTACTAACCAGCCCTCCACTTCTGCTGCAGCTAGTGGTCAGGAGGCCCTGCCACAGGACCCACAGGCCACCAGCACCCCACCCTCTGCAGAAGGTGAACCACCCCCCAAACGTTCCCTGCAACCCAGACAGAAGTCAGAGACACTTACCAAGACCACCGCTAGGAAATGAGACTCTCTTGATTGTCCCCCTTGTGTACCACTCTGTCACCTTGTCCACTCTGAACTGCTTTTGCTCCCCTCCCTATGGCCCCTTGGACACTGGACCTGTGCTACAAACAGACTCGACCAATGCCCTGGACTTACCTCTACCTTCACCCCATTCCATTTCACCTTACCGTCTATAATTTGCACTGCAATGAACACCCCTGAACACAACATGAGTGATAGTGTTTTATGTTATGAAAATGTGCAATTATGGAAACAGTCACATCTAGTGTAAATGATCTGAACACTGTGATAGCACACAAATGAAGACCTGTAGTTGTCTGTAGTCATCACATCAGTATACAGTTGTTATAACACCAACATCTGCAAAATTAGAAGGCATAGGTGACAGTCAGTTGAGATGCAAAGGAAGTGAATGCCATCCTGCTACAGCCAAAAAGAAAACATCAATAGTCAGAGGAATGGCCAGTTACACTGTCTCACCTGTGTGTCATTGGAAGTATTGATCTATAACTGATGTTCTGTTGTCCACATCCTCATTCTGTGCCTCCTCATCTTCACTGTCCTCAGGGTCCACTGCTGCCACAGGGGCATTTCCAGTCTCCTCCTCCTTTAGATAAGGCACATGTTGTCTGAGGGCCAGGTTGTGCAAAATGCAGCATGCCACTACTATCAGGTGAGTAGCACAGGGTTCCACCTGTGAGATGGATGCATCGGAACCTGGCCTTCAGGAGACCGAAGGTCCTTTCAATAATTCTTCTGGTTCGCCCATGTGCATCATTATACTGATTCTCAGCCCCTGTCCTGGCATTCCTCATAGGGGTCAGGAGCCACAATAGGTTTGGGTAGCCAGAGTCACCTGCAAGTATTGAGGGACAAACATTAGCCTTACATGGGTTAACTCTTGAAGGCATACACTGACAGACATTGGGCGGGGACTCAGGCTCACCTATTAGCCACACCCTGTGCCTCTGTAGTGCCTCTGTAGTTGTGCCGTCACATTTGGGATGCTGCTATTCCTCAGGACGAAGGTGGCATGCACTGACCCAGGATATTTGACAGTGACGTGGGAGCTGTACATGTCAGCCAGGCACACCATTTGCACATTGAGTGAGTGAAAACACCTCCGATTCCTGAACAACTGTTCATTGTGGCGGGGGGGGGCAAACGCTATATGTGTTCCGTCAATCGCCCCAATAATATTAGGTATATGTCCCATTGCATAGAATCCTGCCTTCAGAGTGGCCAAACCTTCCACCTGGGGGAAAGCAATGTAGCTGCACATGTGTCTGACCAAGGCAGACAAAACCCTTGCCAGCATGATTGAGAATATTGGCTGTGACATTCCTGCTGCCAAGCCACTGTCGCTTGGAAAGAACCAGCTGTCAGGAAATGGAGCACAGATAGAAATTGCACAAGAGGGGGGATCCCAGTGGGATGACGGATAGCTGTTATCAGATCAGGCTCCAATTGAGCACACAGCTATGTTTGTCCACAAGGGGTCTGTACATAGGGTCTTGTCTCCTCCTCCTATTCATCCGCAGTGGTAGGTATCTAAGGGACACAAGAGTGAGTAGGGTGTCACAGTTTGAACAATGGAACTGCCACCTCAGTGTACATTTTGCATTAATGTGTTGGCACTATGGGAATGGCAATGTATGTGCAAATCATAGCAAAGACGCAGTTCTCGACTATCTGAATATTGTCCACCACCATAAAATGGCGACTCCTGTCCGGTATGTAGGGACAGGTGGAAGTGAGGTAACGCCGCCAACATTGGGTGTCATGGCGGAAGGCAGTATTGCACTGCCGTGCTATTCCTCATTGGCTAATATGGGGCTCTATGGAGTACAGTGGCCAATGGGGATCACCAGCGGCGGTGACGGTGTACACCGCCACGGACGTGACCGCCATTTTCTGTCTATGACCTCACTTGATTCCTGACTTTCCACAGGACAACACCTATACTGAGTTTGCTGCTGTGACCTGTGTCTGTATCCTGCCATGGCCCCTTGTGACTGGGGAAAGGGCCCCTGCCTTCACTTCGGAGGAGTTGGAGCGCTTGGTAGATGGGGTCCTACCCCAGTATGGACAGCTGTTTGGGCCTCCAGACCAACAGGTGAGTACACCATGGGCACGATGCATGTGACAAGGTTGCATGCAGATGTGTGTGCAAGCATTGTGTTATTTAGGGAGTGGTATGTCTGGTGATAGTGTACATGGTGGGCGCCAGGTGATGTGTGTGCCAATGGAAATGGGATTTGTGGGCAATATGTGTGACAGGCTAGATTGTATGTGTAATGTTGTCCTCCTGTCTGTATTACCTCTGCATGTCAGCGCCCATCAGAAGAAGGGATTGTGGTGTGCCATCGCCAAGGACATGCGAACCCTGGGGGTCTACAGCAGGCGGAGCACCCACTGTAGGAAAAGGTGGGAGGACATGAGACGCTGGGCCCGGAAGACCACGGAAGGCCAGCTGGGGATGGCCTCCCAACAAGGGCAGGGTGCTTGTCGGAACCTGACCCCCCTGTTGGCCTGCATACTGGCGGTGGCCTACCCAGAGCTGTATGGGCACTTGAGGGCATCACAGCAGCCACAAGGGGGTGAGTACAGTGGGCCTTACAACTATAATTGGTAGGTGGCATGGGATCCAGGTGGTAGGTGTCAGTTAGTGGGTGTACTTTAATGCCAGGTCAGACATTGCAGCGTGATCCAGCTCAAGGGTAATGGGTGTATTGCAAAATCTGGTAACCTAGCTAGGTTGCATTCCATGTCAGACAGGGCTTAGTGGGTCCCAGGAGGGGTGCAGTTGGCGGTGTTTGGCCCTCATCTTGCTGTGGTACCTAGCCAATGGTACTCAATCCTGATCCCTGTGTGTGACGGTAATGTGTATACCATCTGTGGTACTGGTGCTGTAATTGACCCAGTGCTCCCTTTCTCGCCCCCTTTTTTCTTCTGTCATCCTGTCCATGTGTGCATTAGCATCATCTGGCAGAGGAGCAGGAGCACCGGCGTCAGTGGGATCTGCATTCCACAAGACCCAGGAGGCAGAGTCCACTGACGCTGAGGGAACCAGTGGGACCGAGGGCGAAGGGAGCACCACGGCAGAGACAGGAGGTGACAACACTGACTCTGATTCCTCCTCCGATGGAAGCTCTCTGGTGGTGGCGGACACCTCTGTGACCACCCCAGCTACAGGTACAGCCACCCACCCTGTACCAGTGCTGCCCTCCCAGTTGCCCCTCACCGAGTTTGCCGTGCCCGCTCACCCAGGAGGGTGGGCATCTCCTTCGCCCCAGGCACCTCAGGCCCTGCCCCAGTCAGCCCTGCTGCCCTCACTAAGGAGGCTATTGACCTCCTGAGATCCATCTCTGTAGGGCAGTCAACCACTGTGAATGCCATCCAGGGGCTGGCATCCCAGATGCGGCAATGTAGTGCATTCCTGGAGGGCATCCTTTGTGGGTTGGTGGCCCAGCAGAGATCGTTTCAGGCTCTGGCCCCCTGTCTGATGGCAGCCATCGTCCCTGTTCCTACCGTCCCCCCTCCAAATGCCACTTTCCAGTCCCAGTCTCCTCAACCCCAACCCATCCCATGCACACATACAGACAAGCATGCACACGAAACACCACACAAGAGTGGCACAGACAAACACAGGCAGCACACTTCAGGCCACTAGCACTCACACAAACACTAGACAGTTGCACACACAACATCCACTGCCTCCACTGCCTCCCCCTCCTCCTCCCTCACAGTCACATCTGCACTCACACCTGCATGCCCTGCATCAACAGCCACCACCACCATCACCACACCAAGCAGCACACACACCTCACTTGCAGATACCTCCACAACAGTCATCCATGCGTCCCGTGTCCTCTCCCACCCTGTCTTTCCCCCCTCCTAAGGGATATAAACACACACACTCAGACTCCCAACAGCCATCCACCTCACATCAGCACACTGCCTATGCACCTGCACCCAAGTCCAGCAGATGTATACCTCCAACAACCACTCCCTCAACCTCCACTCCCATCCCTCCTCCCTCATCCCGCCCCACCATCCCTAAGAAGCTTTTTCTTGCCCAACTTGACCTCTTTCCTCCTCCTCCACCCCCCATCCTGCCCATAAGAGCAGGGTCCCAACGACCCGCCCCAGCACCTCAGCCAAACAGTCCATGGGGACAGTGGAGGCACCTCCTAGTCGTGGAGGCAAGAAAGGGAAGGATCCCACTCCACCACCCAGGAAAGGGAAGGTTCCTACTCCGCCAACTAAGAGAGGCAAGAGGCCCATACCAACAGCAGTGGGCAAGGAGCCCTCACCTCCAGCAGAGGCTGGCAGGGTAACACCTCCAACAGCAGTGGGCAAGGAGCCCTCACCTCCAGCAGAGGATGGCAGGGTAACACCTTCAACAGCAGTGGGCAAGGAGTCCTCACATCCAGCTGGGACACAGCAGCCCTTACCTCCAGCTGGGACACAGCACCCCTCAACTCCAGCTGAGACACAGCAGCCCTCACCTCCAGCAGAGGGCATGTAGCCCACCCTCCAGGGACTGTTTTACAAGGAGCCCCCTCCAGAACCAGTGGGCAAGTTACCCACCTCAGGGACTGCAACCTTGCCCTCCCCAGCAAAGGAAGATGGGCATGGATCCCCCTACAGAACCAGTGGGCAAGTTCCCCACCTCAGGGACTGCGACCTTGCACTCCCCAGCAAAGGAAAATGAGCATGGAGCCCTCTCCAGACCCAGTGGGCAGGTTCCCCACTTCAGCTGAGGTGCCCCCCATCCCTCTTCCCCCTGAGGTGTCTGCCCATTTCAAACATGATGCCCCTGCACAGTGTAGTGCAGATATTGTCAGGGAACAAGTTGTGGCTTGGATTGTGCCCTGTGGCCATGTGGGCCTTTTGTACTTTGGACTGGCCATTGGCCCTTTCTAAACATTTACTCCAATTTCTTGTATCACATGGACAATATGGTGGCAGTTGGCATCAAATTACAATATTAGTTATACCTATATGTTGTCCTTGCATTATTATGACGTGGGTCCTGTGACATTGGTTTTCCTCTGCAGCTGATTGTGTGTATGGTATGTGTGAATGGTGTGCGTTGTGCATGTGTGTGTCACTTTCCTTTTCCTCCCTCCCTCCCTTGTGTGCCCAGCAGCTGTACTTACCATCGTCGTCTTCGTTAGCGTTGGTGTTGCAGGTGGAGCATGGCGTAGAAGAGTATCGGAAGACTTGAAGTTCCGGTTCCATGGCGGCGTTGATCTTCTCTGTGTCTCTGATGTTGAGTCTTTCGTCTTCTGTGCAGTGTTTCTGCCAGGCTTTTGATGGCGTTGGTACCGCCCGGGAAATTGTGGCTGTTTGCTATGTCATAATATGTTGGGCGGTACCTTGGCTTCCGCCTGGCTATTGATGGCTGCCGCCGTGGTCAGTGGTGTTAACACCCTGGCGGTTGGTGTGGTACATTGGCTGTCTATGGGAGTTATCACTGCCATGGTCATAATTTGGCGGTAATTACCGCCAGCCTGATGGCTGTATTAGCACCACTTTAACAGTCACCGCCTCTGGCATAATGACCACCATAGTTGCCCCCCTCACAGAGCTCACCTCCAAAAAACTGCCCAGAAAAATCAACTGGAAAGTGAGTTGTCAAGAGGTCTTTGACACTCTGAAGAAAGCTATGTGCTCTGCTCCAGTTCGACAAGCACCAGACTATTCCAGGGAATTCCTAGTCCAGACAGATGCTTTAGAGATGGGAATAGAAGCAGTCCTCTCCCAAAGGAATGATGATGGACATGGCCAGCCAGCAAAAAGCATATTAAAGGTGACTGTCCATTGACTCCTATGGTGCGTAATTCCGGATAGAAAGACTAACTTTATTAAAACTTTGAAAATTGATATCTCAAAAAGTACTTAACGTAGCTTAAAGATCTTGGTCTTAAAATGTATATAAAAGTCTGAAGTATTTTTTATAAATTCTGGTCTTGAGTTATTCATTGAGTGTGTGTGGTGCATGATTGGATTTGTGAGTACAGCAAGTACCTAGCACATAACCTGGATTAGCCTAACTGCTCGACCAGCTACCATACAAATTGGAGCATTAGATGGTCTAATTGTGACCTC
Source organism: Pleurodeles waltl (assembly GCF_031143425.1). NCBI lineage: Eukaryota > Metazoa > Chordata > Amphibia > Caudata > Salamandridae > Pleurodeles > Pleurodeles waltl. The sequence continues at coordinate 86,806,932 of NC_090441.1, forward strand.
TGGAAACCAACGTGTGGTTGCCTGGACCCCTCGCACAGTGTGCCTAGTTTTGGACACTACATAGAGGGCCAGCCTCCTACACTGAGGGTCCCACTAGGACTCCCCCTGTTGGTTGAGTCCTCCTGGACCCTGCTGGTCCCCTGCAGCTCCACTTTTGCTTCAACACGACTTCTGCCTTTGCCAAGGCTTGATGGTGGCTTTTCCACATCACTGCCAGACTGCACTCTTCCCTCCGGTGTGGGATGTCGACTACAATCTCCGGGAACTCTTCACCTGCTCCAGTGCTGGATTCCTGACCGTCTTCGTCTCACCGTCAACCAACTCCTGCATCCACACCTGGGTGAGTAGTAGCTCGTACTCCTCCTGGACTCTTCTGTGCCTTCTGGACTTGGTCCCCTTCTTCCACAGGTCTTCCTCTTCAGGAATCCTCTGCTGGTTTCTTGCAGTCTTGTCTGAGTGTTGCATTTTCTTACTTTTGGGTGGTTTGGGGAAAATCTAATAATGTACTCCTTTCCTTCTGGTCACTAGGGGGCACTGTGGTACTTACCTTTGGGGTCTCCTAGTACCATCAGCTCCCCTCTACACATTTAATTTACCTAGGTGAGGGTCCTGTGTCCTCATTCCATTTTTTAGTATATGGTTTGGGCTCCCCCTAGGGTCACTATTGTGTATTTGCATTTGCACTGTTTCTATCACTTTCTATGCCTATTGCTGATAACTAGTGTATATATTTAGGGGCATATTTATACTTTTTGGTGCAAAACTGTACTAATGCAGTTTTGCACCAAAAAGTTTAGCACCAGCTTGCGCCATTCCTGAGCACAAGCCGGGTGCCATATTTATGGAATGGCGCAAGCCGATGCAAAGGGTGGGCTAGCATTAAAAAAATGATGTTAGCTGGGTGGGTCTGGCGGTATGGGAGAAGGAGGTTTTGCACCAAAAAATGACGCTAGGCTGGTTAGAGTAAAAAAGATGACTCTAACCATCCTAACGTCATTTTCATGATGCAAAACCATCCATACCACATGACTCCTGTCTTAGAAAAGACAGGAGTCATGCCCACCAGCCCAATGGCCAGCACAGGGACCAGTGTCCCCTGGGCATGGCCATTGCACCCTGTGCCATGCAGGGGCCCCCACTTTGGGCCTCCGATGGCACTTTTTTTAAAAGTACCTATACTGACCCTACTTACCTGGGATGGGGCCCCCCATCCTCCGGTGTCCTTCTTGTTTGTGTGAGGGGTGATCCTGGGGCTTGAGGAGGGCACCTGTGGGCCCATTCCATGGTGTTTAACCAGAGAAATGGGTCCACAGGTCCCTTAACACCTGGTCTGAACCAGGTGTTATTTAGCCTCTCCTCCCACCCGTGTGTCATTTTAGCACAGGGGATAAATATGGGGCTATTGGGTTAGCACTGTTTTTTAGATGGAAACACCTACCTTGCATCTCAGTGACGCATGGTAGGTTCACACATCTAAAAAATGGTGCAAACTCTAATATTTTGATGTTAGACTGGTCTAATGTCAAAATCTAAATATGGAGTTCGTTTTGCGCCAAATTTGTGTAAAAAAAAAAATGACGCAAATTCAGCGCAAATGGGGTATAAATATACCCCTTAGTGTTTTACTTTCCTCCTATTGAAGGGTTGCCTCTCTAGTACTTTTTGGTATTGTGTCACTAAAATAAAGTACCTTTATTTTCGTAACACTGAGTGTTTTCTTTCATGTGTGTGAGTGCTGTGTGACTACAGTGGAACTGCATGAGCTTTGCATGTCTCCTAGATAAGCCTTGGCTGCTCATCCACTGCTACCTCTAGAGAGCTTGGCTTCTAGACACTGCCTACACTACACTAATAGGGGATACCTGGACCTGGCATAAGTTGTAAGTACCTCAGGTACCACCCACACACACGCGGTCAGCGTCCTACATGTGGTTGCTCCGGAATCCAGATTGGGATGGGTCCAAGATTTTGTGTGTCTCATCATGTTTCAATGTCCACAGAGGACCATACCTCATCTGGAGTGGACTATCATCCTGCTTCAGGACCTGGAATTGTCATCAACTTCCAGAAATCAATACTGATTCCATCCCATTGTCTGGACTTTCTGGGATTCCAGATAAATACTCAATTGATTCTTCCACCTCAGAAGGTGAAGAATATCAAGAGAGTTGAGATCAGTTTTGTCCAGGACAACCACATCCTTTAGATATATAGCCCGCCTAGCAGGTCTCCTGGCATTGTCTATACAAGTGATATTTCCGGGACCACTCCACTACCAGGCCCTCCAGTGCCTAAAAATCCAGCATTTGAACAGGGGCCCTTCCTATTTTCAGAAAAGTTCTCTATCAGAGGATGTCAAAACAGAAATCTCTTAGTGGTTAGAACACATGGAGGCTTGAAATGTCAGTGCCATCTTTGGCTCCACTCCAGAGATCATAATAGAATCGGAAGCTAGACAGTGAGACTGGGGAGCCCAGTACGGGCAGATCTCCATGGGTGGTCGGTGGTCCTCAACAAAACTGGACCTACACATCAACTGCCTAGAGCTTCTGCCGGTTCATTTGCGGTTCGCGGTTTTGCAGCTGGGAAAGCAAAGTGTTGCATTCTACTCCGCATGGACATTTCAGCAGTCGTCTACGTGAACAAACTGGGTGGGACCAAGTCCAACCTTTTGGTAGAGATAGCCAAAGTTTGTTGGCACTTCTGACTGCAGAACCACATCTCTGTGACCGCTGCATATCTTCCAGGTCAGCGCAATATAATACCAGACTGGCAGTATCTCCACCTTTGAGTCTTTAGCAACTGGAGACTTCATTCAAAAGTCTTTCACGCGCTGCTTTGCAGATGTGGGCCCGGTGAGATAGATCTGTTCGCTTTTTCACCTGAACTGTCAACCAACAACGTACTTCAGTTGGAGACTGGATCCGGAGGCTTACACAATGGATGCATTTCTTCAAGACTGGCATCTGTTCCAAGCCTATGCCTTTTCCCCGTTCATGATGATACCCAAGGTATTGGCTCAGCTGAGACGTCAAAAGTGAAGATGATTTTAGTGACTCCCCTATGGAGAGCACAGGCCTGGTTTCCAAATGTACTGGAGCTAGCCTGTGCCCCTCCAGTTCTTCTTCCACTGCGTTGAAACCTTTTGTTAGATCCAGGGGGTCTTCATCATCCGTTGATCCAGACAGGTCAACTGTCATTGATAGCATGGCAGGTTTCGGTAAAAGGTGGAGCATCCCAGGGCTTTTTCGAAAGGCTCAAGAATACATTAGTCATGTATGGTCTTCAGGGACCCATAAGAGATTTGCCTCTGCATGGAAACGTTGGTGCAGTTCACGGGGTACAGATCCTGTTAGAACAGATTGCAGCATGATTTTAAATTTTCTTTCTTCACTCGCTACATCAGGCATGGCCTATAGATCGCTAAACAATTTCTGGTCAGCCATTTCAGCTGGGCACTCCTTTATAGATGGTAGTCGACAAATGCCCCTTGTATGCAAATTACTCAGAGGCATCCAGATGTTACATCCTCCCCAGCCAAAATATTCAACTTTATGGGATGTGATTATAGCCCTCAGATTTTTAGATTCTTGGCCTAGCAGTAAAAACCTATCTAGGAAACAGTTATAAGCCAAGTTAACCATGTTGCTGTATCTCATCTCATGGAAGAGAATAACGAATTTGAGCCCGATTCAGAAGATACCAAAGCTCCATAACCACACTCTTAGCAGCCACCAATGACATACGCATCATCCTGGACCACAGAGGCACTGCCGTACTCATCCTCCTCGACCTCTCTGCCGCATTTGACATCGTCTCCCACTTCACCCTCTGCGACAGACTGCATGACGCTGGCATCCGAGACAAAGCCCTGAACTGGATCAGGTCTTTCCTCACCAGAAGAACACAGAGGGTCAGATTACCACCGTTCACTTCAGAACCTAAAGACACTTGCTGCAGAGTGCCCCAAGGATCCTCACTCAGCTGGACACTTTTCAGCGTCTACATGACCTTGCTTGTTAAGATCAACAAACAACACGAGCTAAACATAGTCTCCGATGCCAAAGACACCCATCTGATCCTCTCCCTGTCCGAGGACTCTGCTCAAGCCAAGAGGAAATTCCACAACAGGATGAGAGCAGTCACCTCCTGGATGCAGGCCAGCTGCTTCAAGCTCAACTTGGACAAGACAGAGATCCTTGTGATTGGTTCTACTCCTTCTGCCTGGAACGAATCCTGGTGGCCCACCGCTCTGGGTAATGCCCCACCCCCACTGAACATGCGCACAACCTGGGCATCATCCTGGACTCCTCTTTATCGATGACCCCCGCCAAGTTAACATTGTCTCTTCATCAAGCCTCCATCTCCTGCGGAAAATCTTCAAATTGATTCCCTCCGACACGAGGAAGACAGTCACCCACGCACTCATCACCACCAAACTGGACTACAGCAATGTACTCTATGCCGGCATCCCCAAGAATCAAGACTACAAAGAGTCCAGAATGCAGCAGCCAGACTCATCCTGGACATCCCCCGACACAGCTGAATCTCCTGCAACCTCTGAGACCTTGTAGGAAGTTGGCTCTGTATATACTATCTCATAGTGAGAGATAGTGTGCACAGAGTCCAAGGTTCCCCTTAGAGGTTGATAGTGGTAAAATTAGATAATACTAATGCTCTATTTTGTGGTAGTGTGGTCGAGTAGTAGGCTTATCAGAGGATGGTCTTAAGCATTTGAAGGTGCAAGGAAGCTGCCTCCGGTTGGAAGAAGCTTGGAGTTCTGCAAGAAAGAAGAGGACTAGGAACTTCTCCTTTGGAAGACGGATGTCCCACGTCGCGATGAAGCTTGCAGAGGTGTTCCCACGCAGAAATACTGCAAACACACCTTAATAGCTGCAAGGGTCGCGGTAGAGGTTTTTGGGTGCTGCTGAGGACCAGGAAGGACCAGGATGTCGCCTTTTGGAGGAGGAGACAGAGGGGGCGCTCAGCAACTCAGAGATCCCTCACAGAAGCAGGCAGCACCCGCAGAAGTACCCCAACAGGCACTTGGAAGAATAGTGAACCGGAGTCCACGTGAAGTTACAAAAGGGGGTCCCACGACGTCGGAGGACAACTCAGAAGGTTGTGCACTGCAGGACGGAGTGCTGGGGACCCAGGCTAGGCTGTGCACGAAGGAAATCCTGGAAGAGTGCACAGGAGCCGGAGCAGCTGCAAATCACGCGGTACACAGCTTTGCAGTCTAGCGTGGGGAGGCAAGGACTTACCTCCACCAAACTTGGACTGAAGATTCACTGGACTGTCGGAGTCACTTGGACAGAGTTGCTGTGTTCCAGGGACCACGCTCGTCAGGATGAGAGGGGACCCAGATGACCAGTGATGCAGTCTTTTGGTTCCTGCGTTAGCAGGGGGAAGATTCCGTCGACCCACAGGAGATTTCTTCGGAGCTTCTGGTGCAGGGTGAAGGCAGGCTAGCCCCAGAGCATGCACCACCTGGAAACAGTCGAGAAAGCCAGCAGGATTAGGCACTACAATGTTGCTGGTAGTCGTCTTGCTATTTTGTTGCAGTTTTGCAGGCGTCCTGAGCAGTCAGCGGTCGATCCTTTGGTAGAAGGTGAAGAGGGAGATGCAGAGGAACTCTGGTGAGCTCTTGCATTCGTTATCTGAAGAATTCCCCAAAGAAGAGACCCTAAATAGCCAGAAAAGGAGGTTTGGCTACCAAGTTAGGAGGATTGGCTACCAAGAGAGGAAAGAGCCTATCGGAAGGAGCCTCTGACGTCACCTGCTGGCACTGGCCACTCAGAGCAGTCCAGTGTGCCCCCAACACCTCTGTTTCCAAGATGGCAGAGGTCTGGGACACACTGGAGGAGCTCTGGGCACCTCCCCTGGGAGGTACTGGTCAGGGGAGTGGTCACTCCCCTTTCCTTTGTCCAGTTTCGCGCCAGAGCAGGGCTGGGGGATTCCTGAACCGGTGTAGACTGGCTTATGCAGAGATGGGCAATATCTGTGCCCATCAAAGCATTTCCAGAGGCTGGGGGAGGCTACTCCTCCCCAGCCCTTCACACCTATTTCCAAAGGGAGAGGGTGTAATACCCTCTCTCAGAGGAAATACTTTGTTCTGCCTTCATGGGCCAGGGCTGCCTGGACCCCAGGAGGGCAGAAACCTGTCTGAGGGGTTGGCAGCAGCAGCAGCTGAAGTGGAGACCCCGGAAAGGCAGTTTGGCAGTACCCGGATTCTCTGCTAGAGACCGGGGGATCATGGAATTGCCCCCCCAATACCAGAATGGTATTGGGGTGACAATTCCATGATCTTAGACATGTTACATGGCCATTTTCGGAGTTACCATTGTGACGCTATACATAGGTAGTGACCTATGTATAGTGCACTCGTGTAATGGTGTCCCCGCACTCACAAAGTCCAGGGAATTTGCCCTGAACGATGTGGGGCACCTTGGATAGTGCCAGGGTGCCCACACACTAAGTAACTTTGCACCCAACCTTCACCAGGTGAAGGTTAGACACATAGGTGACTTATAAGTTACTTATGTGCAGTGGTAAATGGCTGTGAAATAACGTGGACGTTATTTCACGCAGGCTGCAGTGGCAGGCCTGTGTATGAATTGTCAGAGCTCCCTATGGGTGGCAAAAGAAATGCTGCAGCCCATAGGGATCCCCTGAAACCCCAATACCCTGGGATCCTCAGTACCATATACAAGGGAATTAAATGGGTGTACCAGTATGCCAATGTGAATTGGTAAATTAAGTCACTAGCCTGTTAGTGACAAATTTGGAATGCAGAGAGAGCATAACCACTGAGGTTCTGGTTAGCAGAGCCTCAGTGAGACAGTTAGGCATCACACAGGGAACACATACAGGGCACATACTATGAGCACTGGGGCCCTGCCTGGCAGGGTCCCAGTGACACATGGACTAAAACAACATACATACGGTGAAATATGGGGGTAACATGCCAGGCAAGATGGTACTTTCCTACACCGCGGACTTCAGGACTGACATGAAAGGTCAATTATTGATTGCACTGCATAAGCCCTTTCGTCCAGTGACATCAGCTACTTTGTCACGATGGATCAAATGGGTACTGGCTGAAGTTAATATCCATATTTCTAAATTTGGGGCACAGTCGGCAAGAGGTGCTATGGCTTCTAAATCTTTTTCCTTAGGATCTCGGATGGAGGACATTTTGAAAGCCACTGACTGGCCTCTGAGTCTACCTTTAAGACATTTTATTACAAACCTATGATAGATGTATCTTCAGTAGTAATGGGTCAATCAATCAAGGCATTTATAGAGCGTGCTACTCACCCGTGAGGGTCTCAAGGCGCTACGGGGGGGGTTACTGCTGCTCGAAGAGCCAGGTCTTGAGGCGCTTCCTGAAGGCGAGGTGGTCCTGGGTATTCCTGATGTGGACAGGAAGGGAGTTCCATGTCTTGGCTGCCAGGTAGGAGAAGGATTTACCTCCAGCGGTGGTTCTGCGGATGCGAGGGATGGTGGCGAGAGCGAGGCTAGTTGAGCGAAGTTGACGGTTGGGAGTGTAGAAGGCGAGGTGACTGTTGAGGTATTCGGGGCCCTTATTGTGGAGGGCTTTGTGTGCGTGGGTGAGGAGCCTGAAGGTGATCCTTTTGTTGACGGGGAGCCAGTGCAGGTGTTTCAGGTGGGTGGATATGTGACTGTGGCGTGGTACGTTGAGGATGAGGCGTGCAGAGGCGTTTTGTATGCGCTGAAGACGTTTCTGAAGTTTTGCGGTGGTTCCTGCGTATAGGATGTTCCCGTAGTCCAGGCGGCTTGTGACCAGGGCGTGGGTAACAGTTTTTCTGGTATCGGCGGGGATCCAGTGGAAGATCTTTCGGAGCATTCGAAGGGTGTGGAAGCAAGAAGACGAGACGGCGTTGACTTGCTTGGTTATGGTGAGAAGGGAGTCCAGGATGAATCCGAGGTTGCGTGCGTGGTCTGAGGGGGTTGGTGCGGTACCCAGGGATGTGGGCCACCACCAGGCGGACGGGGAGTTTCCAAGGATGAGGACCTCCGTCTTGTCTGAGTTCAGTTTCAGGCGGCTGAGCTTCATCCATTGTGCGACGTCTTTCATTCCATTCTGCAGGTTGGCTTTGGCGGTGGCTGGGTCTTTGGTGAGGGAGAGTATCAGCTGGGTGTCGTCGGCGTAGGAGATGATGTTGAAGTTGTGTTTGCGAGCGATGTTGGCGAGGTGGCTCATGTAGATATTGAAGAGAGTAGGGCTGAGCGAGGAGCCTTGTGGGACGCCGCAGATGATCTCGGTGGGTTCTGAGCGGAAGGGCGGGAGGTAGACTCTTTGGGTTCGGTCCGAGAGGAACAAGATGATCCAGTTCAGGGCCTGTCCTTGGATACCAGTGGAGCGGAGGCGGGTTATTAGGGTGCGGTGGCAGACGGTGTCGAAGGCAGCCGAGAGGTCAAGGAGGATGAGGGCGGTTGTTTCTCCATTGTCCATCAGGGTTCTGATGTCGTCTGTGACTGCGATGAGGGCTGTTTCCGCGCTGTGGTTGGCCCGAAATCCAGACTGGGATGGGTCGAGCAAGTTGTTGTCTTCGAGGAAGTTGGTCAGTTGCTTGTTGACGGCCTTCTCGATGACCTTGGCCGGGAAGGGGAGGAGCGAGATGGGGCGGAAGTTCTTCAGGTCGTTGGGGTGCGCCGTAGGTTTTTTCAGGAGAGCGTTGACTTCTGCGTGTTTCCAGCTCTCGGGGAAGGTGGCAGATGCAAAGGAGCTGTTGATGATGCTCTGGAGGTAGGGGGCGATGATGGCGTCGGCTTTGTTGAAGATGTGATGGGGGCACGGGTCCGAGGGGGCGCCGGAGTGGATGGTGTTCATGGTGGTTCTAGTCTCTTCGGAGCTGATGGGGGTCCAGGCGTTGAGGGTGATAGTTGGGGCTGTGAGTTCAGTGGTGGTCGGCGGGATCTGGGGTCCGAAGCTGTTGTGTAGGTCGGTGATTTTTCGGTGGAAGAAAGTAGCGAGGGAGTTGCAGAGTTCTTGTGAGGGCGTGATGGTGTTGGAGCTGGTGCTGGTGCTGGGCTTGGAGAGCTCTTTGACGATGTTGAAGAATTCTTTGCTGTTGTGGGTGTTCTTGTCCAGTCTCTCTTTGAAAGATGCCCTTTTGGTGGAGCGAATCAGCTGGTGGTGTTCACGGGTGGCGATCTTGAGGGCTGACATGTTCTCTGCAGTGTGTTCTTTGCGCCAGGTTTTTTCGAGGGTGCGGCAGGTTTTCTTGGATTCTTTGAGGGCGTCTGTGAACTAAGGAGGTTTCCTGATGTCGGTCTGTCTTGGGAGGTTTCTGTGGGGGGCGAGGTTGTCGGCGTAGTTGGTGATCCACTGTGTAAGGCTGAGGGCTGCGTTGTTGGCGTCAGGGATGATGGTAGGTTGGTTATGGTTGAGAGTGGAGAGTAGCTGTTCTGTGGAGATTTTGTTCCAGGGTCTGTGGGTGATTAGTTGTGTGCGAAGGTGGTGGGTCTTGTGTCTGAAGGTGAAGTGGACGCATCTGTGGTCGGTCCAGTGTATCTCGGAGGAGTGGTTGAAGGATACGTGGTTGCTGGCGGAGAAGATGGGGTCGAGCGTGTGGCCGGCGGTGTGGGTGGGGGTGTTCACCAGTTGCTTGAGTCCGAGGTTGGCGAGGTTGTCGATCAAGGTGGCAGTGTTGGTGTTGTTGTTCTTCTCCAGGTGGAAGTTCAGGTCCCCGAGGAGGATGTAGTCAGGCGAGGCTAGGGCGTGCGGGGTGATGAAGTCTGTGATGGGTTTGCTGAATAGGGTGCGTGGGCCAAGGGGCCTGTAGACGAGAGTGCCTCTGAGGGTGGTCCTGGGGTCAGTGTGGATCTGGCAGTGCATGTGTTCAGCGGCGAGGAGGGTGTCTTCGGTGGAGGTGGTGACATTGATGGAGCTTTTGTAGATGATGGCGATTCCTCCTCCGATTTGGTTGGCGCGGTCTTTCCTGGCGATCTTGTAGCCGTCTGGGATGGCTAGGGCGATGTCGGGAGCCGATGAGGCGTTCATCCAGGTTTCTGTGATGAAGGCGATGTCAGGTGCGGTTGAGTCCAAGAGGTCCCATAGTTCAATGGCGTGCTTGTGGACAGAGCGTGCGTTGAGGAGGATGCACTGGAGGTGGTTGTTGGAGCGTGGGCCGGTGGACGGATTGCAGGCGCGGTGGAAGGTATACTTGCAGGTTTGACAGGCGAAGGGTCCATGAGTGCGTTTGGGGCTGGCTTGGTAGCAGGTGGTAGTTCGTCCGGGGTTCAGTGCGTGGAGGGAGGCGGCGTCGTATCTGAGCTGGGGGTTTTGGGAGCGCTGGGGGCCAGGGGTTCTGGCGCTGGGCGCGGACGGGCGCAGACGTGCTTGCCTTTGGCGCGCCCGCACAGCGGCCGCCATAAAAGGGAAGGGGGGGGAGGAGGGGTCAGCTGGGAGGCGGGAGGGAGAGTAGCGAATGGGAGCAGGGGGGGCGGGACGCACGGGACGCAGCGGCAGGAAAGCGGGAAGGTTGGAGGCGGGAGAGCGGGGGCAGGGAAGCGTCAGGAGAGCGGAACGGGAGGGAAAAAAGAAAGGGCACAACAGGAAAGGCAGAGGAGAGAAACAAAGCGCAACAGGAGAGGCAAAGGAGAAAAGCAGAGTCACAACAGGAGAGGCAAAGGAGAAAAGCAGAGTCACAACAGGAAAGGCAGAGGAGAGAAACAAAGCGCAACAGGAGAGGCAAAGGAGAAAAGCGGAGTCACAACAGGAGAGGCAAAGGAGAAAAGCGGAGTCACAACAGGAAAGGCAGAGGAGAGAAACAAAGCGCAACAGGAGAGGCAAAGGAGTCAGCTTTAAACAAGCATAATCTGAGTCTCCGGTCCTGACATAGAATAAAACATTTTCTAGTATTTGCAACAAAGTATTTTCAATTCTATTAAGGTCACTGAGGCGAAGATTATCCCGCCCAGATAATATAACCCCTGATTCCATATGTTATACTACAATGGACAATGAAATTAAATGTATTGATGTTTTATGTGTTGCCCTCCCTAATCCTGTGAAATTGATAAATGATTTAGATGAGTACAAAACAGTGTTTATGGCTCAGTATTTTCCTCCTTATAGGGCAAGGTGACAAGTGATCAGAACACGAGTAATCTGTGTTCAAAACCTGGTGCTTCTATGTCATCTGGGCAAGATGACAATGATTGGAACATCATCGGTTTGCCCTGGGTTCTGGGAATCGATTGGAACTTGGTGACTTTTGTCTTCTTTTCAGGAGTTTCTGAGTTTAGGAACTGGTGACTATACGTTCTTAAAGTTGGGGGGGTGTTCCCCATTTCGAGTTCTAGACTTGTTTGATTTTGGTTGGTTATTGTCTCTAGCGAGCAAAGAAAGAGGAAAAGTCAGGATCAGCTGTGTGGTTGGTCATGTGACTGAGGAGTTTTATTGGGAAATTTAGTGTTTATTAAACTTTATTGTGATTGGCTGCCGAAAAAATAAAGCACAGAAAGAAAAGCATAATCCTCACCTTCGTGTCTGTAAGGGTGTGAAGAAGACGCCAGTAAATCAGGAAATGTTCTTTAAAAAGAAACAGGTTTATTCTCAGAGACGTAGGACCCACGACAGCAGGGGCACGACCATCCGATCCGAGGGTCCTACGCCAACTGTCAGGCTTCAGAACCTCGAACACAGATTGCCAAGCAGAGCTGCCTGGAAAAGAACACAAAATCAAAAGAAAACATTACGCGTGAGACATTGCGCGTGAGGAAGAACGGTGAATGTGAAGAACATCAAACATAACGAGTGTTTAAAATACAAATAGGAATACATAACATATTACATCACCTCCCTCTCATAACAACACAAAAAAAAAAAAGTAAATTCATTATGAACTCATCAAATCTAGAAGGCATTTTGATGGTACGTTTGTGCTTTGTATTTTGTTCTTTTTCTCCACATTCCCTTGTGCTAAACTCTACCTCAGTCTCTTGAGTTATAGCATTGTCGGTTTGTACGACAGTACTTGTCGAAGTATCTGGAAAGGTCTGTTCCGAAGTAGATGGCATGGGGTCAACCCGCACACAATTTCCATTGATAAGAAAGTCTGATGAATTCGAGCTATTAGCACATGAAGGAATGCCCGAATCTGGCTCAGAGTAAACTTTACTAAATATTTCAGTTTGTTGTTTAGATACTGGAACAACGTTGTTCTTATTCCACCATCCCTTCCCTTCTAACAAAAGAGAATTTTTGTTAACCTTGATGACTTTGACAGGTAAAGAGAACTTGGATTCCCCTTTCAATGTTTTATAAGGTTTTTTGATTGGAACAAAGTCCTGAGCAGCTATATTAATATCTTTAACATTGTGCCTGAGGTCATAATTTTCTTTCTGTACCAACTGTTTCTTTGCAACCGTAGATCTTAATTTATCCAAGTCTATCAAACAATAATTTCCTTCCTTATGCTTCCTGTTCTGTAAGAGCCATGAGGGAGTCAAATTGGTCGTAGCTTCCCTCCCTCTGAGAAGTAAGAAAGGAGTAAGTTCCGTAGTAGAATGAGGGGTGGTATGGTATGCCCAGATCTTTTCCTGGAGGAAATGAGCAACATCAATGTTCATGGCAATAGCTGTTTGTATACCTTCTTTTAAGATGCGGTTGGCCCTCTCTACCAAACCATTAGATGAGGGACTATAGAGTGCCACTTGTGAGTGTCTAACACCAAATTTCTTGAAAAAAACTTCCATTTTATGAGATGAAAAATGCACTCCATTGTCAGAAACAATAGTAGTAGGAGTGCCTTCATCATGGAAAAGTTTCTCCAGGAACTTCATAACAGATTCAGAGTCAGCTGACTCAACAAAAGAGTAATATATCCACTTTGAATAGTAGTCAATAAGTACAATGAGAAACTTCATTTCTCTGGGTAAAATAAGGAAAGGACCAGAACAATCGATGGCTAAGTTATCCCACGCTTTCTTTGGAAAAGGAACGGGATGCAACGGTTTGGCAGTACTCCTCCAATGTTTGTCTGATACAACACAATGTTCACAATTATCAATAAAATGTTCAACTTGATCATATAAACCAGGCCACCAATAAGACATTTTCAATTTCTTAAGTGTGGCGGAAACTCCTAGGTGACCTGCAGGAGCAATTTTGATAATTTTATGGCGTAGATCAAAAGGTGGAATGAATAGGTTTCCCCTCATGCAAACCTCATTATTGTATGACAATTCCCCTGACACTTGTTTGAAAGACCTCATGACTTTATCAAGTGTTTTCTCTGCGGGCCAACCACATTTGATGAAATAAGCTACACAAGACAATGTTTTGTCTGAAAGCATGGCTGCCTTCCATTCATCCATAGTGACATTCCCGGCACAAGCTGAAACAGCCTCTATTAAACCAATTACACACTCATCCTCCTGACAATCCAGCTCATTACCAGAATTCTCCAGTGGCATGCGAGACAGACAATCAGCCCGAACATTCAAGCCTCCTTGGATGTACTTGACACTTAAGTTGTATTCCTGTAATTTGGATAGGATGCGCACTAAGCGGGCAGAAGCCTTTCCCAAGCCATTACCACTAAGTAAATAAACCAACGGTTTGTGATCAGTGAATACGTCACATTTCCTGCCCCATATATAAGTTTTAAACTTTTCAACAGACCACGCACAAGCAAGGGCTTCCCTTTCTATGGTACTATAGTTTTTCTCTGCATCAGAAAGAGATCGAGAAGCAAACGCAACAGTATTCTCCCTACCATTGACAATCTGCCCAAAAACAGCTCCTAAACCTTTTAGACTGGCGTCTACTGTTATAAAAGACTCACCACCAGATATAAAAGGTTTAAGTGATGGTGCTGATAACACTAAATCTTAGATTTTTTGGAAAGTAGTATGCACCTTGGTATCCCAGACAAATATCTGTCCTTTCTTGAGTAAAGACCTCAATGGTTGTACAATCAAAGCATACCCGGACACAAAACGGGCATAGTATTCGCAGAGACCCAGGAAAGAGCGTAAGGCATCTTTATCACAGGGTGGAGAAGCATTTTTAATAGCTTCTAGATTACAAAGTTTAGGTCTTATTCCTTCCGCTGAGATGGTGTGGCCAAGATACTCTGGGGCATATTTATACTCCGTTTGCGCCGAATGTGCGTCAAAAATTTTGACGCACATTCAGCGCAAACGTTGCCCCATATTTAAACCCTGACGCCCGAGCCGGCGCAAAAGGAAAATGGCGCTATGTGCGTCAGTTTCTGGAAGCGGCACCCCGCCCTGCGTTAATGACATGCAGGGTAGGCGTTCCCGTCCAAAAAACGGCGCACACAGCGGTGCGTCGTATTTATGGTTCCGGGCAAAAATGACTCCCGGGCCGTAGGCGGCGCAAAAAAATGACGCAAAGCACGAATAGCGTGAAATTTTAACGCCTGGGTCAGGGCAGGCGTTAAAATGGGGCAAACACACCTGTACTTAATCAGAACACACAGAACAAACAACAGAGCAGCAGAGCAGCTACAGGGAGACATGGAGGTGCTTTTTCTTCAGCGTGCACGTAGACGCAGAGCCCTGCAGTAACAACAGCAGCTACAACAACAACAGCAGGGACCCCAAAGACAGCGCAGAAGGCAGGAGAGGATATTCCGCCCAAGAACAACCCTGCATGGCCTCAGGGAACGGGACATCATCCAGAGGTACCGGTTGAACTGGCAGGCCATTCAGCAGCTGCTGAGAAATATTGAACAGCAGTTGGCCCCCACTTTAGTGACTCCCCGCACTATCCCAACAGAAACAAAGCTGCTTGCCGTACTTCACCTGCTGGCAAGTGGCTCGTTTCAGACAACTGGTGCCCTGGTTGGTGGAATATCACAACCATCATTCTCTGCATTCCTGCCAAAAGTACTGGATGCCATCATTCGCCTGACACCCCGCCACATCTGCTTCCCTAACACACTGCAGAAGCAGCAGGAAACTAAACAGGGGTTCTACGCCATCAGTGGCTTCCCGCACGTCCTTGGTGCAATCGACTGCACATACGTACGCCTTGTGCCACCTGCTGCAACAGAACACCTCTACCGCAACAGGAAGCACACACATTCAATCAACGTGCAGGCCATAGTCGATCACCAAGGACTGATCACCAACATTGTGGCTAAATATCCTGGGAGTGTACATGACGCATTCATCTTCCGTCACTGCACCATCAACCAACACTTCCAGGATGGACGATATGGCAATGGACTACTTGTTGGTAAGGACAAAAACCAAACTCATATACACACTGAACAGAAACCCTCTAGGACAAACAACACATACACCACAATAGCAACACCTAGCCAGGAACACACTGAGGTACTCACATCACTAGCCATGTTTCAGAAGTCACCATTGAACCTGTCACACATTGGAATTTACTCTACAGCTTAATGTGAAGACATTAATGACTGTGGTTGCCTAAATGTCACCTTGCAAATTGGAAGTCACACAATAACCTGTACACTAATACAATGCATAGGTTTAAAGGTATGGGATGGCCTGGGTATGTTCATATGAACGTTTCAAATACACTTTCATGTTTCAACTCTGCATGGAACTATCATCACACCCCCAGTGAGGACACACGGACACCTGTATCACAAGTCACAATGCTAGGGAGGGCACACTGTACTGGAAAAACCAATACATCCTGCTGACAAACAGTTAGCCAACAAATACTTGCTCAGCCAAGGAAAAAAACTCAATGCAAAAGTTTTCACCAACAACCATAGGTTGTCACATTAGTACACAAAAGAGTCACAGACAACACAAGACAACTACTGCCATCAAAGATCCGTACAACAGTGCCTCCTACATCTAATTGATCCCATTCTGTGTTTCTCTTTCAGCTGATCAGGGGTATGGCATCCAGCCTTGGATAATGACACCATTTGGGAACCCAAATACTGCTGCTGAGCGGGCATACAATGACACCCACAAGAGGACACGCAGCATTGTGGAGCGGACCTTTGGGATCCTAAAGTCAAGGTTCCGCTGCCTTGACATAACTGGCGGTAGCCTACTCTATTCCCAAGAGATGGTCTGTAAGATCATACTCACTTGTGCCATATTGCACAATATATGTGTAAAAAGGAATATTCCCCTCCTTGAACTGGACCCAGACATGCCTGAGGATGACGAACAGGAGGATGCTGGCCTGCAACAGGAGGGGGAACAACCTAACACGGCAGCAGGAGTGCGTAGGCGCCAACAGCTTGTCAATATTTTTTTTTCTTAATGTATCATAATAACTTGTATTCCACACTTGTAAATAAACACAGATAACAAACACCACATCATGCTTTGGCCTATGCATTTGTGACCACCTTTAGTTTGAAATTGCTGAAGAAGAATTTCGTCTCATTGAGCAATAATGCTATAACAATCATGACAACCAAAATTAACATCACAAATGTATGCACAGAGGGTAGGATGTGACATGATACATTACCATACACAGAGGCCAACAGGAGTACAAATGTGGCAATTACACATGCCGGATCCAAACACCTGAGACAGTCTCTCACCCAGCCCAAAAATTTAGATCATTTGAAAGTCACATCACACGTGTTCAGAGACAGGGTGGGACCATCCATGTGTACGTGACCATGTCATCAATGGCTTCTCTCAAGTGTGTGATATGAGCAATACACAATTGGAACAACATTAGCTGCCACTAACTCAGGAGGAGACCATGAAGTCACAGTGACAACATACACCCAGACAGGTGATAGTGGATCCACATTCCAACACACATGTACACATATGTCATACAATCAACCTAATATTTGAAAGTAGACCATCACAGTTGTGTCCCAGTTTGAACCTAGTAGGAAGAATGTAACATGCCACTAAACCAGTTAATGCAGAAAGGGACACAGACAACAACTAAATAATTTTCATCAGCACATCAGGAACGCTGAGAGTCTTGCAAACATAGTCATTGGAAAATGGTATGCAAGTTTGCTCCAAATCATCATTACTGCAAACGTCAAATGGGCTAATGAGATGAATGAATGGTCAACAGTCATTCATACCATATGGCCTTACATTAGCCTGCTGCTGCAGGTTTGCCATAAGATAATAAATAAAACCCATGGATACAGTAGCTATTCTGGATGGTCAAATCCTAGGGTGCTGGGGGCCTAAGTCCACCTCTACCGCCCCCCAAACATACTAGAATTTTGTACTTGTGAACTAAACACATGCATAAGGCACATGTGTGGGCTACATGTCAAAAGTCCAACACAAATCAGAAACACAAAATCATAATGGGACATGGTTAGCCCCATAAAAACTGTAAGTGACTATTGCACTCCCTGTTAGGACTACAGATAAAAGCATCACCATCATAATTGTGGACACATTTTGGAGAAGGAATACATCATGGTATCCCATCCATCATTTCAAAATAGACATCAGCAATTACCCAAAATATGTTGACAAATATGGTCAATACATTATTTAACGTATCCTAAACATTACAGTGTGAATGCCTTCTATACATACAACAACGGACATGTGTCATATCCAACCACAAATGTGTATCACATAGCACCGTTTGACCATGACAAATCACCTTCCCCAAGTTAAAAACATGAAGACATAATAAAAGAATTTGGTCAAAATTCTACGCATACAGCATGGGCGTCATAATTTGTTCACGTACATGAGTGCACAGAATGCAGAGTCAAATATAAATGTATCCAAAAGTTTCACATATTTAGCCATCAAAGTATAATTTACATCATATATTTTTTTGACTCAGCATCATGTGCACTCTTGTATGTGGAAAAAAATGACGCCCATGATGTATGCGTGTTAAAATTGATGCAACATGGACAATATGTTGGTCATCTCATGTACATTCAAAAATTATTAATATTCATATCATATTTTTTGACTCAGCATCATGTGCACTACTGTACGTGGAAAAAAATGACGCCCATGATGTATGCGTGGTAAAATTGACGCAACATGGACAATATGTTGGTCATCTCATGTACATAAAAAAATTAATAATATTCATATCATATTTTTTGACTCAGCATCATGTGCACTACTGTACGTGGAAAAAAATGACGCCCATGATGTATGCGTGGTAAAATTGACGCAACATGGACAATATGTTGGTCATCTCATGTACATAAAAAAATTAATAATATTCATATCATATTTTTTGACTCAGCATCATGTGCACTACTGTACGTGGAAAAAAATGACGCCCATGATGTATGCGTGGTAAAATTGACGCAACATGGACAATATGTTGGTCATCTCATGTACATTAAAAAATTATTAATATTCATATCATATTTTTTGACTCAGCATCATGTGCAATGTTATGCGTCAAAAAAAATGACGCACAATTGTGTATGCGTGAAAATATGACGCATAACGGGAAAATAAAAACGGCGGCCATTTTCTGCAGGAAGTGATGTAATAGGATATCCTGTTTACAAAATCTGTACTGGGAGTTAACTTTCACTTTCACTTTGCAGTCTCAGATTTATCTAGACTGTGTGGTTGTGTGAAAGGTGTTGTCCTGTGTTTTACTGCTTTTGTGTCCTGTGTACCTTGTATTTTGTCTTTTTGTGAATCTATTCTTGTTGCATAACATTGTCTCAGTCTGTTTAGTCGAGTTTTGTCTATTCCTGTTTTTGTTTCTATTGTCTGTGGGATTCTGTTGTGGGTAGCATAGTTTTTGGGGTTAGTTGGGCTATTTTTCTCCTTTTTCATTTTCATTCACACCTCTACCTTTCCCCATTTCCCACTTTTACTTTCTTATTTCATTTGTCAATTACTCTTGCTGTCAATATGTCAGGTAGGCCTCGCCTGTCCAGGATGGGTGAGGATGAATTGGGGGGATTCATATGGCTAGTTTGCCATTTCCTCCCACTGATGCTGGAGGCTGGGGGCCGTGTGATACAGGGGTATCACACGGAGGCAAGGAAAATCCGGTGGGAGAAGGTGCGCCATCACCTGGTCCGGGTCTACGGGAGCATGCGCAATGTCCATCAATTGAAGCACCGCTCGGCAGATCTGATAACCAGGGAACAGGACCTGCTGGACCACCTGGGAATCAGGATTGGTGGCCATGTTGGTAAGTACAAATCAATTACATGGGAATAATAGAAATCGGTGTGGGAACATGTGATGATTGTTACCCAATCTGCTAGATAAGTAGCTGACTGTGTGTAATGCTAGGGAAACCTAGGCCCATGTTTATACACATATATCCCCATTTTTTCACCACATTTTCACGCAAAAACAGCAGCAACTTACAACATATATCTGTATTTTGCAAGTTTGCCCCCTCTCTGCGTGACAAAATGATGCAAATGCTGCCCTACAAAGGTATACATATGTGCCCTAATGTGTATTTGTTGCACAATGTGTATGAAGACCAATGCTAGCAGTCAGATGGCTCATTTTTTCAACACATACCAGATGCCTGTAGCTGTATGTAATGTAGTGTTGCATTTGTGTCAGACAAGAAACACGTTAACGGCTCTATTTGTACTCTACAGGTCATAATAGCCAGTGAGTAAGTCATGTAGAAACAACATACCTACATATGTAGACGCCATAGCTAGACAGAAAATTTGAAACCCATGATGATGCTATACATGTGTGTTGCCTTCACGTCACATGAAGTTAGATATGTTGTCCACAGATATGTCACATGTGTGTGTGGTTGCTGTGTGTTGAACATGTCCACCTAGCCTGTTTGATTGTGAGTAGTCATGCAGTCCTCATTGAACCAGTTTTGGGATGTCTCTCTGGGATGCACATGCTGAGATGTATGGATAACATTATAGTTGGGGCATACTAACGGAGGGTTAACTTGGACGACACCTGACTGTCCTGGCCACTGCATGTGTGTAGTAGGGTGTGTAACTGTAGCAGGAGACTCATCCAATGTTAATGTTGAATACAAAGTCATCCATGCAGTATGAGCATGTGGGAAAGTGTATCATTACCATGTCATATTCACACAGTGTCATTGTAACTGAAATTATTTGTCAGTTCACCCAGTCTGAGTAAATTCTTCCTTTCATGCTTTACAGGTGGACCAGCTCCGTACACTGTGGGAGAGGTGGCACATTTTGAGGACCCCGATACCTACAGTGAGTGTCGCCTGAGTGCTATTTTCATTGTTTGGTAATGATGGACTACTGTGTGCTCAAGAGAATTCATGATTTGATGCGCTGGCCGTTCATTGGCATTGTTGTTTTAGTGTGATATCAAATAGGACTTCTGTTTCTGTAAAGCAATACCTAGCCATCTCTCAGATTGAGGGGCTGTAGGTCATTCCAGTTGGGCCGCAATGGGGAATGGGATGACTCATTTGGAATACACTGGTCAATGTAAGACTTGGTCGGGGACTTGGCATGAACTGAGTCTGCATATCAGACTGACAGTCTCCCACATAGCTTAGGCACATGGCTTTGAGGACAAGTGCTTCTTCCTAGTTGAGGATGGACTGTGTACACTGTAGGTTGGATCTTCCGGGGGCATGTACTTCCACAAGGTGAACTAGAAGTGTGTGTGATTTGAGTGCAATGGCCTAGGTGTTCTGTCGAATCATGAGAATGGGTGTTCTACCTCCTCTGTGTGTGTTGTAAAACATGCCTCACTGATAGTATGTCATGTTGGCCTAAGTCATATCATTTTGACATGTGTGGACCTTGGATGTGACAATGTTTGGCTGACTCCAACGTGTTGCTAGCCATTCATAGGTGTTGTGTGTGAAGGAACATACTTGTTGAACTTTCCATACACTCCTGGGTGTGCATTGAACATGGGATTGTTGGTTGTTCTTCCCACACCACCCTCAAAGACTGGGATGTTAATGTGAAACAGGGTACCTAGGACTGTAGCAACCAGTATGTTACACGTACTTGACACCTTTTTTGAGTTAGTACCTAGGGCCAGATGTTGCAAACTGTTTACAAGTTGCAAATGTCATAAATTTCTGTTTGTGAGTTGCAAACGTCCGTTTCCTATTCCGAAATGTATTTGGTGATTATGAACATATTTGCAAAATGCTTTTCCCAATCCAAAATATGAAGGGGTTTTCCAGACCTATTTGCAACTCACAGTGGTATGCAATTCCATTTGCAACCGAGTACGTGGTTGCAAAGTGAGTCGCAGTTATCATACACTTGAAGTGGATGGTAACCCGCTTGCTAACTGGAAGGGGTCCCCATTGTAACCCTTCACCTTTGTGAGTGGACCTAAATAATCCTGTACAAAACAGCCAGTGGTCCAAGGGACCACAAACTGACGTGAAATTATCCAAGATTGAAGTTGTTGTAATTTATTTCTAAGTGCAGCTCATTTTCCTTTCAGGTAAACGGCCTACACTTGGGGAAAAATAACCTGCTTTATTTAAAAGCAGTCACGGCCATGGAGGTCTGCTATTCCCAGCAGGCCTCCATCCCCGTGAGTGCCCATAGTCGCTAAGGTGGCGCAACTTGGAACCCACATCATTGATGTTAATGAGGTGGGTCTTAGCGACCCCATAGCGACTCGCAGACGGTGTCAGAGACACCGTTCTGCATTGCAAATTGCTAGTCGCAGTTTCCAACTTCCTACATCTGGCCCCTAGTGTAGACATTTGGTTATGGCCCATGGGTTCAATCTTAGCACACAACTAATTCCAAATGGCATTGAGTGAGGAGTGTGATTGTTATCACATAACATATGTAGTGAAGTCAGTATGCGGAAGAGGTGCTGCCATGATGTCAAATGCCTTAGGTATGATTTGGATGAGTAGTTTAGGGTGATGTCATCCATCATGTAGAGACATGGATATGCTAGGTGTGATATGCCCTTATGTATGCATGCTTCACATGTACTTCCTCTGAGCCCTTCCGTGAACTATGTTGTGACAATTGCTGCAACAAATACATTTCTAGTAATGTACAAATAACCCATTGTGCTATTCCACCCAATGCAAATCCAAAGGTAAATATTTGCCTTTTCTCTTCACAGCTGCAAACATGAGTGCCGCAGATCGCAACCATTTCGAGCACCGTGCCATGAGATACAGGCACATCCTGCAGGTGCAGTGTGGGTATCGGAGGATGGGCCGCAAGTACCATTCTGATCGGGCCTCCGGGGCGTGGTGGGCCACACCACAGGCTCCCCCGACATTGCCACCAACAACCACCAACAGCACATCCACCAGGTCTGCCCAAGTGGACCCAGCAACGTCTGCAGCAATGGACCCTGCATCTTCCTCCAGACCTGGACCCAGCCGTGTGGTGGTAGCAGGACTGTCCCGTGGCCAACCAACTCCTGCCACAACATCTACCTCCGCCGGCACGCAAACCAGCACAGACCCTCCTGTGGACCCAGCTGCCTTCCTGGCATTGACCAGAAAATTGGACAAGTTAGTGAAAAAGGTGGACAACCTGAGTGAGGACATGAGTTACATCAAAAAGAGGGTCCGCTCCATCAGGCGCACACTACGGAGGGCAAACCTGTAGCACGTTTGTCCTCTTGAACTTTTACCCCTCCCCTCTCACCTCTTTCCTATTTTCTACTGTTAGTTGGGTTTTGGGGATTAGTATTAGGATAAGTATAGGTAATTAGCTTAGTTAGTGTTAGGGAAGAGGGTGGGGGGTCCTTATTCTTTCTATCTTATTTTTTTGTGTGGGTGGGTGGGTGGCGGGCAATGTTGGGATTCATGTTTAAAAAAAAAATACAAAAAAGAAAGAAAAATTCCGAAAATTACAAAAAAATATATGTTTGTTTAGGATAGTATAGTATGTATGTAGGTTAGTTAGTGTTGTCCTGCATGTGTCCTGTCTCATAATGGTGGGTGGAGGGTTGATGTTTAGATCGTTTCGTTACATGTGTAGAGTAAGTTTAGCTTAGGTTAGTTAGGGACAGTTGTGGGTTATTAGTAGTCAGGTTAGATTAGTGTAGGTTTACCTTTCCCTTAGTTGCCTCTTGTATTACTCGATTTAAATAAATATATAGTTAACCCTTTACATGATGCGCTAGGTGCTACTTTATCATGGCCTTGACATCAGTGTAGCAGAATGTTTTAGTATGACATTTGTGTCCTATGCTCACCATCCCCAGGAAATGGAGGTTTAACATCCCAGCTACCCGTGTGCTAACTTGTTAAGTATCCACCATTTGGGCGACCCACCATTAGTAGTGTGCATTGATCACCAAGGTTTTGTTTTGGTATGTATCCTACTTCACAAAGAGTGCTTCCAGACTTGTTAATGTGGGTAAATTGATAGGTCGGACAGCAGTGTGAAGTTCAGGGAGATCTTTGTAGATGAGGAGTTGTTCACACTCTTGTATTGTTGCTTTCATTGCTGACCTACATCATGTGTGTACTGATTCAGCTTGACTTTCCTTCATGGACGCATAGTCCGTAAGGGTGATTGATGCAGTGTAATTTGTTCATGATTCCTTACATTATGCGGCATTAATTCTTATTTAAGTATTGCATGGTGCCTACATTTCTCAGCCACCATTTGTTCTCTGGAATAGCGATAGATGGTGCATCATTCTGTCCAACACAGCATGATTGTGTGTGCTTAGTTCCTTCATCAGTGATTTTACTCAGTATGGTAAGGCTATGTAGTGCTTTTCTCTTATTTTAGTTTCTAAGCACTAACATAACACAACAGAAATGCACTTCTGAGTTCAAAGAAGACTTTTATTGTTATTTTATTCTTCCCCAACCACAATGTTTATGAATGAATGACGAATTAGTAGCTTTCAAGTCCGCGTTAATCAAACAAAATATATCAGTTTGCAATATACACAGCAGGTTATATTTATAAGATATTGTATGCAAAGCAAAACAAATACTTCACCGTGTGGGAACTATTCACAGCTTCATCTTTCTAAGGTCTGCAAGCTGAGGACCCCTGTCAACCGCGAGAAAGAGAGATTCATCTACCCACACGGGATTGCTGGCAGCCTGCGCCAAGCTCCAGCACGAGGTCCGGCAGATTCGAATCTGACTCTCTGCAGCCTGTTACATTCGTTACAAAGGTGTGCCCCCTCCTCTCAGACCTGGGAAACTGAGCAAGCCTTTTGGAGACTGGCCAGGTCTCCAAGACTACTCCTGTTCCCAAGCTCAAGGGAAGAGAAACGACGCCCATGTACTCTCTCTTATCAGGTCTAGTCTACTGTGAGAGCAAAACATCTTGGTTCTCTGGTGCAAAAACACAGCTTGGAAAAATACAGAACTCCACGTTAAAGGCAATGGGCAGCTAACCTAAATATCAAATGCAATGTCATGTTAAAGGCAATAGGCAGCTAACCTAAATATCAAATGCAATGTCTAGTGTCATGTCAAAGCCAATAGGCATCTAAGCTGAATACAAAATGCAATATATAATATCATGTCAAAGTCAATAGGCAGCGGAGCTGAATACAAAATGCAATGTATAATATCATGTCAAAGCCAATAGGCAGCGGAGCTGAATACAAAGTGTAATATATGATATCATGTCAAAGCCAATAGGCAGCGGAGCTGAATACAAAATGTAATATATGATATCATGTCAAAGCCAATAGGCAGAATATCTAATAGCATGTCAAAGTCAATAGGCAGCTAAACTGAATACATCATGTCAAAGCCAATAGGAATGCAATGTCAAAGCCAATAGGCGGCTAGACTGGATACAGCATGTCAAAGCCAATAGGCAGAATACAGAATGTAATGGCTAATGCAATGTCAAAGCCCATAGGCGGCTCAACTGAATACAGAAAGTAATGGCTAATGCCATGTCAAAGCCAATAGGCGGCTAAACTGAACAAAACATACCATGTGCTACTGGTGAACATTGAGCAACTAATATGCGCAGTGGTGAAACACAAAGTCATTGGTCAAAACAAACTTTATCAAATGGCAGGACATTCCGCCCTTTGACCAATGAATTTTTGTTTCACATATCTCATATTTCAAACAAAAAAAAAAAAACATCAGCACAAAAAAAAACATTATGATCAAAGCAATCCCTGTAAAGCAATAGAAGTGAATTAACACATTGATTTCATAACCTTTCACATCAGATACATCTACATAGAAAAGACTGGGCAATTTTTTTTTTTTTTTTTCTGAATGAGTCTCTAATTCAACAGTGTTAGCAATTTGATGTGGCATGAGTTCTGCTCATGTAAAGGTGCACGGTCCACCTGAAAGGTTTTCTGGAAGGTAAGCAAAAGTCAGAGTTCCATACGAGAGGGGAAAAAAAAAAAAAAACACAGCAAACAAGTTGAACTTGAACTGTAGGCGCAGTTTGCGCAAAATGGATCCATGGTGCTGGCACTTTACTCAGCCAGGTTCAGGTTGGGGATTCGGTCCCTTCCCCGACCCCACACGCACACACCGGAAGGGGGACCACACAGCGCACTCAGGGACAGTGGCGAAACGTGGTAGGATCTGCAAAAGAAACAAGTATGACTTTTCTTGCAAATAACATTTTTCATTTAAACTGCACCCTTTCTCTTTCTTTCCCTGTTTTATTATCAGGACGTTTTTGGGGCCCTTTGTTATATTTTCTGCAGGTTCTGGAGGATCACTTGGGGCGTCAGCCCACACATCAGCACTGAGGTTTTTATCTGCTGCACCACAGCTTCCCTTTTCTTGCACTGTCAGAAGGGCTGGGGCAGACTCCTTCTTTACCAAACCTCCATTCACTGCATTTTTGTCAAGTTGGGCCATTCTGTCTCCAATTTGTATGAATGAATCAGATTCTTTTCTAGGTATCAGCATAATTTCGATTTTTCCTTGGTAATTTGCAGCAATCACTTTCCCTAAAACCTGATCAATTTGCCATTTCTGTTCTGGTAACTTTCCTCTCCCCAACTGCTCTGTGACTGCTTGCATGACAGATTGCTTTTGTGCGTGCTGCACAGTTTTTATCAAATCTAGGGGAATGGGCATCTCTCTCATCTCTGCCCACCTGTAAGTGGCCTTTTCACATTTCTGGGGCACCCACATAGCCATCCCCACTAAGGCAGAATTCTGGGTGAACACTTCTCTCTCTGCATTTTTCTCATTAACATCTGCAAGGTAATTGAACCAGTTAGGTGCTAAAACATTATCAAAGAACCAAAAATCAGCATAAAAATGACACATCTCACGTAGCTCTTGCTTTAAAATCTGACACACATTATACAACGCTGTTTCTTCTACTGTGCCAGAAAGCAACATTTCAGTCAATGAATCATTAGTAAAACAAACATGCTTTTTATCTTCAGTAGACACAAATTCAAATGGTGCACACAACTTCATTGGTAATTCTTTTATCTGTGGTACTCTAGCCCTGTCTTGCAAGTACCAGATCCATTGTATGATTCTAGCTAGGGGCAGTATTTTCTTCCCTTGTTCTTGAATTACATGTACATAAGTATTTCCTTCTTGCACTGCGCAGAAACCTAAAGTCTGCATTATTTCATTTGCCAAATCACAAGCGCGCAGCTGCATATTATTTTTCACAGTGACCATATACAAAAGTGTTAGGATTTCACTCAAATGAGGGCTATTCTTTTTCCAAAAATCAAACAAGCTAATGAAACTCGCAGTGTCTTGCTCTAAAATCCTTCGTTTGCAACGGTAACTCATAAATCACATTCTGGTCTCTCTCCTCCCTGTTATCAGTTAAGGAATGCATTTTGGCTGCCAAAAACCCTGGCTCACACGGAAACTCAGTGCAGCTCGGAGCTGTCTTAACCCCCTCATTACTGGAATGGGACAAGAAAGATTCTTCAAAAACAGCCCTTTTATAACTTTCAGTCGGGCTAATTTGCTCACGTAAATTCCTATTTTCATGTTCCAACTTCCTACATTTCTCCTGCATTTCTCTGTAAGCAGATAAAGGTATCCAGACCTTTCTGTCATCATTACTTCCAAAACACACGTTTTCTACATATATACAACGGGAATTATTTCTCAAAACAACATCAGGCATTTTATCTACACATGTATTTTCTTCTGTAATTCCCCAAACAGAAAACAATTCACAGTTTTTCTTAGCACCATCAGGCAGTTCATCAACACATGTATTCTCAGACATGGTCTGCCGTGCTACTGTGATTCCCCAAACAGAAAACAATTTCTGTAATTCTCCAAACAACAAAAAAACAATTACACTTTTAAAGTGTGCACTTAGAAATCTACTAACTCGTCAAACCCCTTTAATCACCTCTTAATGACCGACCCCACGACTCCAGGTACCAATTGTAGTGCTTTCCTCTTATTTAGTTTCTAAGCACTAACATAACACAACAGAAATGCACTTCTGAGGTCAAAGAAGACTTTTATTGTTGTTATATGAATGACGAATTAGTAGCTTTCAAGTCCGCGTTAATCAAACAAAATATATCAGTTTGCAATATACACAGCAGGTTATATTTATAAGATATTGTATGCAAAGCAAAACAAATACTTCACCGTGTGGGAACTATTCACAGCTTCATCTTTCTAAGGTCTGCAAGCTGAGGACCCCTGTCAACCGCGAGAAAGAGAGATTCATCTACCCACACGGGATTGCTGGCAGCCTGCGCCAAGCTCCAGCACGAGGTCCGGCAGATTCGAATCTGACTCTCTGCAGCCTGTTACATTCGTTACAAAGGTGTGCCCCCTCCTCTCAGACCTGGGAAACTGAGCAAGCCTTTTGGAGACTGGCCAGGTCTCCAAGACTACTCCTGTTCCCAAGCTCAAGGGAAGAGAAACGACGCCCATGTACTCTCTCTTATCAGGTCTAGTCTACTGTGAGAGCAAAACATCTTGGTTCTCTGGTGCAAAAACACAGCTTGGAAAAATACAGAACTCCACGTTAAAGGCAATGGGCAGCTAACCTAAATATCAAATGCAATGTCATGTTAAAGGCAATAGGCAGCTAACCTAAATATCAAATGCAATGTCTAGTGTCATGTCAAAGCCAATAGGCATCTAAGCTGAATACAAAATGCAATATATAATATCATGTCAAAGTCAATAGGCAGCGGAGCTGAATACAAAATGCAATGTATAATATCATGTCAAAGCCAATAGGCAGCGGAGCTGAATACAAAGTGTAATATATGATATCATGTCAAAGCCAATAGGCAGCGGAGCTGAATACAAAATGTAATATATGATATCATGTCAAAGCCAATAGGCAGAATATCTAATAGCATGTCAAAGTCAATAGGCAGCTAAACTGAATACATCATGTCAAAGCCAATAGGAATGCAATGTCAAAGCCAATAGGCGGCTAGACTGGATACAGCATGTCAAAGCCAATAGGCAGAATACAGAATGTAATGGCTAATGCAATGTCAAAGCCCATAGGCGGCTCAACTGAATACAGAAAGTAATGGCTAATGCCATGTCAAAGCCAATAGGCGGCTAAACTGAACAAAACATACCATGTGCTACTGGTGAACATTGAGCAACTAATATGCGCAGTGGTGAAACACAAAGTCATTGGTCAAAACAAACTTTATCAAATGGCAGGACATTCCGCCCTTTGACCAATGAATTTTTGTTTCACATATCTCATATTTCAAACAAAAAAAAAAAAACATCAGCACAAAAAAAAACATTATGATCAAAGCAATCCCTGTAAAGCAATAGAAGTGAATTAACACATTGATTTCATAACCTTTCACATCAGATACATCTACATAGAAAAGACTGGGCAATTTTTTTTTTTTTTTTTTCTGAATGAGTCTCTAATTCAACAGTGTTAGCAATTTGATGTGGCATGAGTTCTGCTCATGTAAAGGTGCACGGTCCACCTGAAAGGTTTTCTGGAAGGTAAGCAAAAGTCAGAGTTCCATACGAGAGGGGAAAAAAAAAAAAAAACACAGCAAACAAGTTGAACTTGAACTGTAGGCGCAGTTTGCGCAAAATGGATCCATGGTGCTGGCACTTTACTCAGCCAGGTTCAGGTTGGGGATTCGGTCCCTTCCCCGACCCCACACGCACACACCGGAAGGGGGACCACACAGCGCACTCAGGGACAGTGGCGAAACGTGGTAGGATCTGCAAAAGAAACAAGTATGACTTTTCTTGCAAATAACATTTTTCATTTAAACTGCACCCTTTCTCTTTCTTTCCCTGTTTTATTATCAGGACGTTTTTGGGGCCCTTTGTTATATTTTCTGCAGGTTCTGGAGGATCACTTGGGGCGTCAGCCCACACATCAGCACTGAGGTTTTTATCTGCTGCACCACAGCTTCCCTTTTCTTGCACTGTCAGAAGGGCTGGGGCAGACTCCTTCTTTACCAAACCTCCATTCACTGCATTTTTGTCAAGTTGGGCCATTCTGTCTCCAATTTGTATGAATGAATCAGATTCTTTTCTAGGTATCAGCATAATTTCGATTTTTCCTTGGTAATTTGCAGCAATCACTTTCCCTAAAACCTGATCAATTTGCCATTTCTGTTCTGGTAACTTTCCTCTCCCCAACTGCTCTGTGACTGCTTGCATGACAGATTGCTTTTGTGCGTGCTGCACAGTTTTTATCAAATCTAGGGGAATGGGCATCTCTCTCATCTCTGCCCACCTGTAAGTGGCCTTTTCACATTTCTGGGGCACCCACATAGCCATCCCCACTAAGGCAGAATTCTGGGTGAACACTTCTCTCTCTGCATTTTTCTCATTAACATCTGCAAGGTAATTGAACCAGTTAGGTGCTAAAACATTATCAAAGAACCAAAAATCAGCATAAAAATGACACATCTCACGTAGCTCTTGCTTTAAAATCTGACACACATTATACAACGCTGTTTCTTCTACTGTGCCAGAAAGCAACATTTCAGTCAATGAATCATTAGTAAAACAAACATGCTTTTTATCTTCAGTAGACACAAATTCAAATGGTGCACACAACTTCATTGGTAATTCTTTTATCTGTGGTACTCTAGCCCTGTCTTGCAAGTACCAGATCCATTGTATGATTCTAGCTAGGGGCAGTATTTTCTTCCCTTGTTCTTGAATTACATGTACATAAGTATTTCCTTCTTGCACTGCGCAGAAACCTAAAGTCTGCATTATTTCATTTGCCAAATCACAAGCGCGCAGCTGCATATTATTTTTCACAGTGACCATATACAAAAGTGTTAGGATTTCACTCAAATGAGGGCTATTCTTTTTCCAAAAATCAAACAAGCTAATGAAACTCGCAGTGTCTTGCTCTAAAATCCTTCGTTTGCAACGGTAACTCATAAATCACATTCTGGTCTCTCTCCTCCCTGTTATCAGTTAAGGAATGCATTTTGGCTGCCAAAAACCCTGGCTCACACGGAAACTCAGTGCAGCTCGGAGCTGTCTTAACCCCCTCATTACTGGAATGGGACAAGAAAGATTCTTCAAAAACAGCCCTTTTATAACTTTCAGTCGGGCTAATTTGCTCACGTAAATTCCTATTTTCATGTTCCAACTTCCTACATTTCTCCTGCATTTCTCTGTAAGCAGATAAAGGTATCCAGACCTTTCTGTCATCATTACTTCCAAAACACACGTTTTCTACATATATACAACGGGAATTATTTCTCAAAACAACATCAGGCATTTTATCTACACATGTATTTTCTTCTGTAATTCCCCAAACAGAAAACAATTCACAGTTTTTCTTAGCACCATCAGGCAGTTCATCAACACATGTATTCTCAGACATGGTCTGCCGTGCTACTGTGATTCCCCAAACAGAAAACAATTTCTGTAATTCTCCAAACAACAAAAAAACAATTACACTTTTAAAGTGTGCACTTAGAAATCTACTAACTCGTCAAACCCCTTTAATCACCTCTTAATGACCGACCCCACGACTCCAGGTACCAATTGTAGTGCTTTCCTCTTATTTAGTTTCTAAGCACTAACATAACACAACAGAAATGCACTTCTGAGGTCAAAGAAGACTTTTATTGTTGTTATATGAATGACGAATTAGTAGCTTTCAAGTCCGCGTTAATCAAACAAAATATATCAGTTTGCAATATACACAGCAGGTTATATTTATAAGATATTGTATGCAAAGCAAAACAAATACTTCACCGTGTGGGAACTATTCACAGCTTCATCTTTCTAAGGTCTGCAAGCTGAGGACCCCTGTCAACCGCGAGAAAGAGAGATTCATCTACCCACACGGGATTGCTGGCAGCCTGCGCCAAGCTCCAGCACGAGGTCCGGCAGATTCGAATCTGACTCTCTGCAGCCTGTTACATTCGTTACAAAGGTGTGCCCCCTCCTCTCAGACCTGGGAAACTGAGCAAGCCTTTTGGAGACTGGCCAGGTCTCCAAGACTACTCCTGTTCCCAAGCTCAAGGGAAGAGAAACGACGCCCATGTACTCTCTCTTATCAGGTCTAGTCTACTGTGAGAGCAAAACATCTTGGTTCTCTGGTGCAAAAACACAGCTTGGAAAAATACAGAACTCCACGTTAAAGGCAATGGGCAGCTAACCTAAATATCAAATGCAATGTCATGTTAAAGGCAATAGGCAGCTAACCTAAATATCAAATGCAATGTCTAGTGTCATGTCAAAGCCAATAGGCATCTAAGCTGAATACAAAATGCAATATATAATATCATGTCAAAGTCAATAGGCAGCGGAGCTGAATACAAAATGCAATGTATAATATCATGTCAAAGCCAATAGGCAGCGGAGCTGAATACAAAGTGTAATATATGATATCATGTCAAAGCCAATAGGCAGCGGAGCTGAATACAAAATGTAATATATGATATCATGTCAAAGCCAATAGGCAGAATATCTAATAGCATGTCAAAGTCAATAGGCAGCTAAACTGAATACATCATGTCAAAGCCAATAGGAATGCAATGTCAAAGCCAATAGGCGGCTAGACTGGATACAGCATGTCAAAGCCAATAGGCAGAATACAGAATGTAATGGCTAATGCAATGTCAAAGCCCATAGGCGGCTCAACTGAATACAGAAAGTAATGGCTAATGCCATGTCAAAGCCAATAGGCGGCTAAACTGAACAAAACATACCATGTGCTACTGGTGAACATTGAGCAACTAATATGCGCAGTGGTGAAACACAAAGTCATTGGTCAAAACAAACTTTATCAAATGGCAGGACAGGCTATGATGCAATCCTGGCCACTGCACAGATGTTTCAGTATACATGAAATCAGGACAGTAGTATAGAGAATCAACATGGTTGCCACACAGCCACTTTGGAGTTAGGTGCTGCACAGTTGAAGTGTGAAATGACACAGAGACACAATAGGTGTGCAAGTGCTATTTATTTATGGGTGGTGTAGTGCAAATTGTCCATTCACCATATTTGCTGAGTCCGTTCTGGTGCATTCTTACATGGTGATCCTACAGAAGGGGTGTGGATGATGCTCATGACATGCTGGGGTGATGTCACAGACAGTGCAGAGGGACAGGAATTGGCAAATAGTAGGAGAGAGACATTCACTGGCAATGGGGACAAGTCATACAGTGGATTGCCAAACAGTCATTGAGTGTAGTTGTAGTGAGACTGGCCTTTGACAAAACATAGGACCTTGGTCAGAGTAGGCCATGGTGCAGGGACTAGGGCTTCCGGGTACTCTTCCGTGTGAATGTTATCTGTTCCATGTCTTCTTCTTCTGATGTGTGTGTTGCCTGGTGTGTCCTTGTTGGTGTTGGTTGTGAAGGGGCAACACACACCTCAGTGTTAGAAGACATGGAGGCAGACATCCCGGGGGCTGCTCCCTGTGGAGTTATGAAGGGCAGTACTGCAGCAAGGAGGGCCTGCTGGTTTTTCAGAATGGCAGCCACATCACGATGGTAGGCAGCCAGGTCGGCCCGAGGGGTTCTATGTTGCATTCGTGCACACGTTGACTGGCTTGCAGTTGTAGTTGTTGTGTCAACTGGATGACAGCTGTGCAGATTTCCTTCTGTGTTTTTAAAAGTTCCTGCAAGAGCGATGTTCGGGCTTGCATAGCAGCTGCCTGATCAGCAGTAGACATCATGCACGAACGCACCCCCTCAAGGCTGGCTGCCATAGTTTGCATCCCCACCCGCACCTCCTTGGCCAGCTCCCGCTGTACCCCAACGACGGTTCTTTCGAAGCTGGTGCCAGTGTCGTCAGAGTCCTCAGCTGTGTTGGAGCTGGCAGGTCTTACAATTGGGGTGGCGGGTGGTTCTCCTGTGGTGGCTGCTTCTTCTGTGCTCCTCCTTGTGACTGAAGGTGGGGTTTGGAGGCTTTCAAGGACCATTTGAATGGTCTCCTGTGGGATGTTTATGGGCTCGTCATCCATGTCTTCAGGGAACTCAGGGACAGGCATATCGGCAGGAGATCCGTGTTCCTCTGCAATGAAACAGGGTACAATTAGTGTGTCTGTGTTGTGACAATTTTGACTAAGATACAAGCCTTTGGATGCCTTAACTTTGTGCTCTGTGTTTGTCTTGGTATCTGCTGTCCGTCATAGGGCATTGTTGTAGGCCTATGGCCCACCTGTGTGTCACATGTATGATATGGAGCTATCAGACATGTCTGCCTGATCGCCTCTAGGTGTTGCTTTGTAATTATTTAGGAATAGGCGTGTTTTTGTCCTACTCCTCCCTCGGTGTTTTACTATTGTTATGGAGGGACATTTTGTTGGGTGGGCTCTCATTATCCTACATGTGATTACTGGCTTTCTAGGCAGCAGGATAGCTAATGGTGTGGTGGACTAAGTCTGACCCACTTGTAAATAACTCTGTCACCCTGATATTTCTTTTTGCTCAGACTAACTAGCAGTGCCTCTGGTCTCCCACAGCAAAGGAATGTTTAGACATCCGAGCGCATGACATTTTTGAAACTTTTCAGGGAAGTCGTGGTCACTCAGATCCTACACAATTGTCTCTTTTCCGGTATGTTCCCTTACACAAATGACAAAGACAGTATTTGTTTAATATGAGGTTTCATTGTACAACTGACTTGTTGATATTTAGGTGTGAGCCACAATAACCCAAACAATACACACTGTTAGAATTGAAATAGTCTGCAGGAGAGTAATACATTAGTACACAGCTATCATGGTGCCTAACAGTTTCTACTCTCCCTCTGCTTGTTCTATGTATAGCACAGCATGTTACGTTTGGAGCTTGCCTGTCGGAATCACTGGGGAGACATCATCCCTCATATCAGAGGAATGGCCTGTGATCTGGTTGTGCATCAGCAGCAAGGCAGGCAGCATCTAGTTGTGTTTCTCTGTTTGGAAACTCCCTCATGCGTGTCTTGGGACAAGGAAGTGATTTTATAAGTCATATGTCATTGTGATGACAAAGTTTCCCTACGCAGGAATGCCAAATCTTAACCCCTACCACATCTATCAGCAATGTACCAGACTGTATCCTTGACTGGGGCACAGAGTGAATATGTTCTGGCAAACTCCAGTGCAGAAGTAGGCAAAACAGTGTGATTTGACTAATTAACAACACCCTAGGACTGGCTATTTGCTATATTAACTGATAGGAAGGCCAATGAGAAGCATTTAGTGCAAAGTGCTCTGAGGCTCTTAGATGTGAGCAAATGAGTAAAAGTACATTCAGGGTAAGGTGCACAAAGGCCTACAACCTGAGGCTAATGCGCAATGTATACGTTACACTTGCCACAATACACTTTGACTGACTGTGGGTGTTGTGACTGCCCTGCCAGCACACTTGCCTCTCAGGACCTGCCCCATACACTTTTTATTCACATTGCATGAACTGTACATGTTACGTGGCATTACCTATGCATGTTAATGTTAGGATGTGGTATGGATGTAAACATTGTTGATGTTTGAAGATGATGTTGGGTCATGTGTGTTTAATTGGATTGGCCTGTTTATCGTATGTAGGTCCTATTTGGTTGTCAGACTTTGCAGGTGTGTTTCAGTGACCAGTTGCCTGTGTCCCCTCCTCAGGTGTTGTCTGAGCAGTATGACATTAGTGATGTAGCCTTGTTAGCCAGGCACGTGAGGGACCCTGACGTATGCAGCATGTGTGTGTCGTTAGTGCTGTGTGGCTCCTATTGCTGTTTACTTTGGCTTATGTATGTGTCAGGTATGGACATTCGGCATTTGAGTGTACTGGTGCCTTTGTCTTATTTCTATGAATTGTTGCGGATGTCATCCTCACCCCCTAATTTGGGTATGTATATTCCATGGGGAGGTTCCTGCCATTTGGTACTGTAGCTGCACAGAGATGAGAGGTGTTATTGTAAGCTGTTGTGGCAGTTACATTGCAGTTGTTGTTTTGGCTACTGGATTACTGATAGGGACCTAGTTGATGTGGGATAGATTTTACAAAACAAGTGCCTGGATGTGAGTTTGAGGTAGTTGCCTTCCCACCTGTCGCTGCTTTCCCTTGGCTTTATTGTTGTCATTACAGGATGTCCCCATGGGACTGTTGTTGTTGCTGTATTTTGTCGTGCCCCAGCTTCAGTCTGTGCTGGGCATGCCCCCCTGCTGTGCCCCTTTACCCATGCCGGTTCATATATGTGCAGACTTACATGCATTGTGTAGTAGGTATTTCCCCCCCTGTTACAGTCTACATTATTGCAATTTAATTCCCCATGCGACTTACCCTGCATGTGCGTTGTGTCGTGGTAGTCTGCGCTGTCCTGTCCTTGAATCCCTGTGACGATCTCCTCCGGGATGACGGCTGCGACCATCTCCTCCATGTGGTCCAGGGCCTCCTGTTGTGCTGGACTCCCCCCTCCAGTCTGCATTGCTGCCTTCCTGTTCCTGGCCATTTTCTCTTTTGTCCTACGTTTGCAGTCATGCCAGCGTTTCTTACACTCAGTGACTGTGCGGCGTTCTTCAGCCACACTGTTGATCTTGTCCACTATTTGTTTCCATATGGCCTCTCTCCTACTGAGTGGCAATTTAGAGGAGATGAAAAGTTGGTGCTGGTGTTCCGTCACCTCTTTCACCAGGATTTCCTGCTCCTCTTCACTGAAGCGACACTTTCTTTTTTTCCTGAAAATGTCCTGGTTCCTGTATGGATCCTCCTGGCTGGTTCCTGGTCTGCTGTAATCCTCCTGGGGTCTGTAGTGGCATCTGGGATCCATTTTGGCTCTCCTCTGCTGAAGGGCAGTTTTCGCGCAAAAATTTAACGCAATAGCGTGAAAAAAAACAGTGCTTTCCGGATTGCGCTGTCGTAAATCGACCCAAAGTGATGTGCGTCGCCTTTACGTTGGTTTCCTTTACGACGGAACGCCGCTGTGTGCGTCACGAAATAATGACTCCCACCTGTTGGTTGCGCCGCCGTACGTCAAAGTATAAATTTGACGCCCGCACGGCGCTTCAAAATGGTGTTAGACGGCGCTCATTTTTTTGACGCAAAACTGCGTTAGCGCAGTTTTGCGTCAAAAAGTATAAATATGGCCCTCTATTGTTCAGCTAGAATCCTGCACTTATCCGCTTTGACAGTCATACCATGAGATTGCAGAATGTCGAAAACTTTGCCTAAAAGAACAACATGCTCTTCTGATGTGACACTGTGAACTAAAATATCATCCTGGAAAGCTACCACATTATTCATCCCACTGAACAAAGAATCCATAATTTTTTGGAAAACGGAGGCTGCGGGCGCCAGGCCAAATGGAAGTCTGTGATATTTATACGCCCCAAAAGGAGTGATAAAAGTAGTGAGCGCTTGAGATTCCTCACTTAAGGGTATCTGATGATATGCTGAATGTAGGTTAATGGTAGAAAAATACTTTGAATTCCCTATACTAGCTATGAGCTCCTGTATGTGGGGTAGGGGATGACAATCTACTAATATGTTTTTGTTGAGTGACCTCAAATCAACACATAATCTCAAGTCCTCTGATCTTTTCTTTGTGAGAACAATAGGTGAAACCCACTCAGAGGAATCTGTGGGAGTAATTATGCCTTCAAACATTAATTTGTCCAAAAGCTCTTTCAACTGTTCTCTAATACTTAAGGGTACTGGCCTGACTTTGTGAACCACAGGTAGAGCTTCTTTCTTCAACTTAATACTATGTTCAAATCCTTTTACGTTTCCCACTTTGTCCTCAAATACCTTAGAAAATTTCAGTTTAAGATCACTGAAAACTGACTCTGAAGATACCACTGACAAAACAGAAGTGGAGCTCGTCGGTAAGTTAGCTAACATAATGGGTGTACAATGACCCGGGCGTAGTATAATACCAAGCTTAGCTAAATCCCTCCAACCAACAATATCTCTGCCTTTGATAGCTACATAGATTTTAGTATGTATTAATCTTCCTAAAATAGACAGATTTGACCAAAGATACCCCAATAAGTCTATATCCTGATCACCAAAAGCCTTTGGATTAATATCCGGACACTGCAACTTAGGAGGATCTTGCCATAATGCATAATAAGTCCTGTCAGCAATGATGGTCACAGGTGCCCCAGAGTCTGCTATGATCATTAATTGCTTCTCGCCTATACTGGCCTCACAAAGGGGTCCTTTGATTTTCCCTTCGTCAAAACTTTGATCCTTGTGTGTACCAACAGTCAACACAACATTAGAGAGTCTATTCATGCATTCGGAAATGTAATTCTCTGATTCTGTAGTGTAAACATTACTGACACGCATTTTGGATGTATTGGTACTGGGGCTTAATTTAAATTTACCCATTCTGCATACTTTTTGGAAATGGCCAATTTTTCTACACTTCAGACATCTTTTGTTCAGAGCAGGACAGGAAGAGCAATTCCCTAAATGATTATAAGACCCACATCTAAAACAGACAGGCATGCTCATATTTTTACCGAAATTTTTCTTACTTCTCTGGGATTTGTCAGAAACAGTGCAGACAGTATCTTCCTCTACCAGCGAGCTAACACCCATGTGATGATTCAAACTAGATAGAGCTTTGGAAGATACAATGGACCTTTCAATACTTTTTGCAATATCTATGGTCTCTATTAAGGTCGGGTTTCAGCACGCTAGAAGGCGTTCCTGTATTTTTTTTTTAAAACAGTAGAAAACAAATTGATCTCTGATGTAAAGATCAACATTGGCACCAAAATCACATTTGGCTGCAAGAACACGCAATGTAGCCACATACTCCTCTACTGACACATCAGCAGCCTGCTTGCACATGGCAAAGTTAAACCTCTCTAATAAAACGCTGGACTCATCTGCATACTGCTTCATCATTCTAGCTTTACCCTCTTCATACTCATTCCACAACATACCATCGGAAAGGGGAGGAGAAACGGGTGGCAAATTGTCAAAGACACGTTGCCCTGCTACCCCCAAGCGATTAAATAACAGGGACATTTTCCTTGCAGGAGAGAACGCATGGGCATCAATGGCTACAAGGTAGTTCTCAAATATTCTTAACCACTCTGACCACTTCAACTCTGGCTTCCCATTTTTTGGTAAGAAGGACGGAGGTTGGACAACATTTTGATAGGAAGCCATCGCAGGAATATTTGATAAATCTAAAACACAGGCGTGCTATATTTACATAAAACACCAGTTGCACCACTGGACAAAAGGCAACAAACTAAGACATTTGTAAATGCTACCTAAAAAGTCTGTGTGAATGATATCAAACCAAGAGAAAACTAGAACTCTAGCTGTTTAAATAATAGGACACAGAATACAACTGATGACAACTAAAATAAAAACAAATTTTCTACGTGCCAGCAACAAGTAAAAAAAAAAAAAAAACGAAATTTCCCCATTTCTAGCAATGACAGACGGCAAAACTAAATTTCCCCATTTCTAGCAATGACACAGACGGCAGGCAATACAAGTAACACTTTCACAAAATAACAGAAGAGTTTAAGTGCAGTTGCTATGAAAACATTGTCTTCTAGGTAAGTGACTCAGAACGTGGAGAAACGTAGGAAAAGCGTAGAGATTCAGTGCCTGTGATACCAGGCTCACTTCTCCTGCAGTCTAGTCGTTGACAACCGATGACGCGCGACAGCACATTCATGCAAGTTGTTCCGGTGCCAAGACGCGCGCAGTTTGAATATTAATGCGGAAGATCATGAGCAGGACGACGTGCGCACGCAGAAACCTGGAGGAGCCTATTCCCTGTTAACATCAACTGCACCTTCAAAGCGAAGCTGAAAGACGTCCGCGCTTCCTCCCACGACAGTTCACAGGGTGGAGCCAGCTTTTGCCTTGCGCTAACTGCGCTAACGCTCCGGTGGACAAAAATCTCCAGAAGATCCGCTACGCTCCTCTGAGGTATGCCTTGCGCCAGCTGCGCTAACGCTCCGGTCGGCAAAATCTCAAGGAGACCAGGAGACAAGTACCCTCACGCTCTGAGAAGCCTCTGCGCTCCGGTCAGCAAAATACAGAAGGAGCATATAAGTCGGTGGGTCCCAAATGCGACCTCTTCGCCCCACTCCTGGTACCAAAGAATGTAAGGGTGTGAAGAAGACGCCAGTAAATCAGGAAATGTTCTTTAAAAAGAAACAGGTTTATTCTCAGAGAAGTAGGACCCACGACAGCAGGGTCACGACCATCCGATCCGAGGGTCCGACGCCAACTGTCAGGCTTCAGAACCTCGAACACGGATTGCCAAGCAGAGCTGCCTGGAAAAGAACACAAAATCAACAGGAAACATTGCGCGTGAGGAAGAACGGTGAATGCGAAGAACATCAAACATAACGAGTGTTTAAAATACAAATAGGAATACATAACATATTACAGTGTCCCTAATAGATTTGAAAATTATTTGTCGCGAATGCTAGAAAATGCTACATTACACATGGGCAATTCCAAATATTTTAGGTGGGCTGAGCTTCCAGGCAGGGTGGACAGCATCCACCCTTCACAAAAAAGCCTATGCAGCTTTATTATGCTTGAGACCTAACTGGTGGCTGCCGTCATCAAGGACAATAATGGCCACAGCGCCTGACCTAAGTAGGGCACGATTGTTGTCAAAATGTACGTTTGTGCGAACACCACTTGCCCCTATATGAATTGCACAATGGATAGTTCATCTATGCATTAAAACACTTACAAAGAGTACGATTTTCGGAGCCTCTAATGCCAAACACAAGAGAGGTTTTCACTTCAAAATGGCGTTGCTCGTCGCTATATATTGGCTTATGGTGCAAAGAGCACCCTGCGACGTAACTCGAGTCCTATGTCTGTGTTTATTGCTCGTGTTACTTTACAAAGATGGTGTATAGGGTGATGTCACCATAGATGTTGGTGGGTAACTTCCTGTTTGAAGATTCACTATACATTTCTGTGGTTGCCGGTCTTGGAGATGTCGCTAGAGACAGTCCCAAAGGATCTTCGGCACCTACGTGCCTGCCTGCTCTGTTCGTTGGTAAAGGTAAGGCTTTAACCCAGCAACCAACACTGCTCCTCCAAATCCAGCAAACCACCTGTGCCTGCATTCGAATTCCCCCGTCACGAATCCGTACATTTCAGCGTTTTGGAAAATCAAAGGGAGATTTAGAGGGAAAAACGGTTTCATGTACTAATTCATTTCCTCCTCACGTCACATTCCATGATATTGGATGGAGAAACGGACAGAGAAAAGTAAAATAACAAAACGTTTAGCTGTACAATTGGGATACTTCGCACGGTAACCCACCGGCAGCGCACAGAATGATAGGAGCACACGCCGACTCTAGTTAGTTTCTTTATTAACCTCACGCACGTGACTCCACTACTGTTTATCGCCTTTTCCACGTTAAGGGTCAAACCCTAAACACAAGAGGCAGGAGGTGTTTATTTCTTGGTACGCACCCAGCCCAAACAAGGACTCTACAGTGCTGGGCTCAGACTCATCACCCCGACGCAGCCACTGCCAGATACCCCTCAGTAGCCACGCCGCGTCCAGTCTGTAGCGACCTTCCATTGCCACTTCAGTTAGGCCAGATGACTGGCTGGCATGGCAACTTGCATTTTCCAGTGTAGGGTTTTCCGCTTACATATCTTTGTATTGAGGAGTGTTATTCCTATTGGCTTACTTAACATGAACAAGGCCTAAAGTGCCAAGAATGTAATAGGTTAGAGAAAGACTCAGGATTGTAAATTTGGTTCCTGTGTAATATGAGGTTATCTAGTAACTTAACACCCCAGGGGAGTGTTCAGTTCTAGAGTGCAAACGTATTTAAAGCGCCCATCCACTACCAGATCCACCACATACCACTGCCCTTCGAATAATCACAGAGCTCACCTTAGTGCTGCTTATAGTTGTCAACAGTGTAGTGAAGGCATTTTATTTGTGTTTTTGGGCACGTTATTTTAGCAAATAGGCCTGCTGTTTGTGCCCTTTAACCTAGCTACATTTCATTTTATTCTTTTAGAAACAATCTCGTTTGTGGACATTTCTAAGCGCAACTTTCTTTCACTCTATGCTTTGTTCGCAGCTGCAACAATATAGGGTTGCCGGCAAAAAGTGGTGTTTCGCGTCACTAACATTTCACAGAAACATATGTATTTTTATATGGGGGCACTTTTCTCAGAACACTAGCAGTTTTATCATATAGCATCTCTCTGACCCTTGTATGAAATGTAATTAGGCTAAAGGGCACAAGCAGCAGGCCTATTTGCTAAAATAGTTCTGTGAGCCTGCCTTGGAGGTGACCCTCAGAAAGATATCCCAAAGTGCCGATCTCTGTAGCTGCCTTAACACAGGAAGAACTGGCTACACTTCCCAAGAGAGACAGGCAAAGATCCTGGATCTGGCACTGGAAGGAGGGGGTTTGGGTTAGGAGCGTTGATGTTTTTCAGAGCCTAGATGGTGATTATTATTATTATTATTTTTTTATGGGACAGAACTGTCCCCGCACCTCTCCAACAAACCCAAGAACCTCTTCAGAGCCAGGCCAGATGCTTCATCTTAGCAATACCACTGCTGCCAAAAACTCATCTACCCTAGAATGTCGCCCACGTGCCAACCCCTATGCTATCTTCAAAAGTCCAGGAGCCAGGCTTTCAGCGCATTTCCCAAAATAGCCCTCCATTTAAAAACAAAAAAAACATCCCTTGTAAGTCAACATACCACGTCGTACTTCTCCAATCAACAGAACAATCGTAGTAACTCCAGCAGAAGGCGCAAGTCACCCAGCAGACTCAACACAAACCAGTCAAACATGTTATCCACTGATTGTGTCTTGGGCCTTAATTCTGTATAGGGCTCTGCTGAGTTTAAGCTGGTTAATGCTATATAAATCTCATGCATACATCCCCATAAATGGCCGAGCAAAGTCAGAGCCAATTCCACTGGAAAGCTGTCAGCCACCCATTTACCCAGACATTTTCCGGTGTGCCATGATAGAGCTAACAAATCCACCAGACTCTCTTCTACATCCACT
Organism: Pleurodeles waltl; assembly: GCF_031143425.1. Taxonomy (NCBI): domain Eukaryota; kingdom Metazoa; phylum Chordata; class Amphibia; order Caudata; family Salamandridae; genus Pleurodeles; species Pleurodeles waltl. The sequence continues at coordinate 86,849,219 of NC_090441.1, forward strand.
CCCCACCAAGAGCCGTCTAAACAACAAGCCTTCCTTCAAGTATGAAGCATGCAATAGTGTCCCATGTAGCTACCCTAGTCCCCCCACCCCTCGGTACTGGGTCACTCACAATCTCCCCTCTAAAACTAGCATGAACAAAAAATGACAGCCTTTCTATTCTGTCGCAACACTGCACAAACGTTCATGTTATCCAGAAATCCACAGTCTGTTTCCTTACACCAGTGCAAATTAGTGGATCACATTCACAGTATAGGCCAGACACCAACAAGTTCCTAGGCATACTACAGCAGCACCACCAAGTCAACCTTCAGTGAATTGCCATCACACAAGCCCTTCACCGTACATGATCAGCACTCTAGCTACTGTCTCTGTCCGTGTATTTGGCATCTTTGTTAGTGCCCATGCATCCCGCATAATGCATCTCTTCCATGAACAACCATAAACCCAGCACTGTTTAATCCAAAATTAATTTGGCTGTTTCCATTGGCAGAACTACGTTTTTTAGATTTGTATAGTGCACGTTCTGCCATTGTTTTTACCTATCTTTCAGTAGTCTGGTGATTCTGTGCATATTTCACTGGTAACGGTTACAAACAGGAGTGTCTTATTTATTGAGCTGTTGGTGTGCGATCTTTGGTATAAAAGGGCTAAAACAAGAAGACTTTGCCAATTGTTTATGACTCATCTAAGTTGGTTGGCATGCCCAGAGCATGTAGTGTGGCTCTTTTTAGGGTAGAGTGCTCTAGCCTGCTGTAATCTCTCTGTGGGCTTTTAACCACGCCCATCAGTTTTGCTGGGTTGTGGGCTTAGCTTTTAAAATTCGCTTGATTTCACTTGTGAAAGGCATGCATACGTCATGCCTTTTCCGCTGTTCAGCTCTCCTCAAGTGCTCCAGCCAACTACTGAAAACATACGAGGCTCCATATTTTCAGCATCGTTTCTGGACTACTTTTTCTTTTTATTTGCTTCGCAGCGCGATCTCCCTGGGCAGTAGCCATGCACTTTGCATGACATCAACCCTGATACATGGATAATTGCACTTTTGCTGATATGTTTGACTGCAAGCAGACTTATGTTTTCTTTTGTGTGTGTCTCCTTCATCCTCATGATGGCTGTCTGCTAAATTATCTAAAACTGTACTACTATTCATTTTCGTTTTTGGGGCAATAAAAGTCCGGTTAGGACTTTACCACTCTAATAGCTCTAAGTCGAGCAAATGCAAGACCCATTGCATTGTAAATGCTTGTTTTGTTTTGTTACACTGATACAATACAGTCCAAAAGGACTATATATAGTGCTATGTATGTTGGAAGTTCTGTCCACATTGTTCTTTTGGCTGTTGCTGTGTGTTGGTTTTGGTGAGAAATGCTGTTGAGTATGTTTATAGCTAAGTATATGGCATACTGGTTCTGTGTTGGATGTACATAAGGTCTTCAGTGTAATGTTTTTGTTGGTTTGTTTCTTTGTGATTAGTGGTGCTGTGTGCCACTCGATGGGTGTCTATGATACACTTGGGATATATTTAGGTGTACAAACAGTGTTCTGGTTAATAGAATCTTTTGAGCATCTTGGCTCGTGTTGCCACTTGTGCTGCAGCATTAATTACTGTACTCGATGTACCTACAAAGGAGAAACTTATCCAGAAGGGAATCGCATTGTGTGTGTTTAAGCAAGGTGGCGTACTCCCAGTAAGGCAAGTAATCCAGTGACATGAACCGAAACTATCAATTTTTAGGGTCAAGCGCTCTGTTGTAATCTCTCTTTGGGCTTGTAACCAGGCTCATGTTATGCCTGTCACTATCATTGGTTCGTGGACTTGCCTTTTAAAATCAGCTGGCCTTCATTAGTGAAAGGCATGCATACGTCATGCCTTTTCCGGTGTTTAGCCCTCCTCGAGCGCACCGGGCAACTACTGAAAACTTACGAAGCTTTATGTTTTCAGCCTGGTTTCTGCAATACTTAATCTTTTTATTTTCAACGCTGCGCGATCACGCATGGTTTTACATAGCATGATCGCGCTCCGTGTTTTTTTTTTTTTTTTTTTTCTTCAATTTGTGTGGCAAGAAAAGTCCGTTTAGGAGTTTACAATGCTAATAGCTCTAACTTGAGCAATTGCGAGACCCGTTGCATTGCAAATACTTGTTTTTAAGGATGTGGTGTTGCCTACTGAGAGCAGCTTAGTTCCTTTTATCTAGAATACAATCTTTTGTTGGTGTAACTTCCACTTTTGTGCTTCTTATAGGCTCATAGCCGTTTTAAACACTGACACAAAATAGTAAAAAAACATTTAACTAATATTTTTCAGCATTTGATGCCAAGATTGGCAGGTTTGGACCATGCCACCTTTATTAAAAATAGAAAGAGGAGTGACTGCGACAGTTGCATGGCCCAAATGATAGAGGTCAGTAGAAAGAGCCTTCATGCTTTACTTTTACTATATGCGGGGAAAGCATTAGATCAGGGAGTTTCTGGAAGCCGTCCTTGACAACATAGGTTTTGGAGTGAGAATAAGGGAGTGGATCCTTGCAGGATAGAAATGCCAGATGATCACTATCCAGAAAAATGCATAGAAGTCCCCCCCCCAACCTCCCTGTCGAGTGGGGTACTAGGTGGGAGTACCTATACTCTCTCCCCTTCAATTTGCCTTGGTGGTGGGGCCATTGCTGAATATGAGGTTTGTGACCTTGGCCGAGATTCAGTGAAGTGCTAGTGAAGAACACAATCTCTGCATTTTCATTGACTATTTCTTTGCTGGGCCCACATATCTCCCGGACACTGTTTGTAGAGAAACTTGCCTCATTTGAGAGCTTCTGTGTCTTCAGAGTCAGTGAGCAAAATTAATAATTCTGAACTTGACAGTCCTACCAGACATAGCAACTAGACAACAATCCCTTTCTAATTTTCTCTAATTCTGAAGCTAACCAACTGATTGGAAGACAGCTGAAGGGGCATTTGACCTCTACTCTGAAATCAGATTTGTGAAGATGTGAGATGATGGCAGCCAGTCTAAATCTCCTGTTTCGGCATGTATACATATTTTAAAAATGAACTTTCCATCAGGGGTCCTGTATATCTTCTGATCACTCCCCATTAATATCCCCAATCCATGTATACAGGCTATGCACAAGCATTTGAGAGAATTTGTTTGGGATGAGGGGAGAGCATGAATTGTTAAAAATTCTTATGTCCTCTATATCTGGGTGGGTAAGGGAGAGTGGCTTGCCCCGATTTCCTGCAGTATTACAGGGCAGTATACCTCTGCATTTTCCTTTACGGGAAAGTGAGAATAAATGTCTCGTCATGGACTTGGTATTGGGCTGGTCTCTGTGAGACTTGGCTTGGCTGAGGAAGGGACAGTGCTGTAGGAAGCTGGCTCTGTATATAGTATATCAAAATGAGATATAGTGTGCACAGAGTCAAAGGGGTCCCCAAGAGGCTTGACAGAGGCCATAATAGATAATACTAATGTTCTATTTGTGGTAGTGTGGTCGAGCAGTTAGGCTTATCGGAGGGTAATGTTAAGCATTTGTTGTACACACACAAGCAATATGTGAAAACACACACTCAATGATTTAACTCCAGGCCAAAAGGTTTTTATATAGAAAAATATTCTTTTGTTATTTTATTTTTAGAACCACAAGATTCATTTAGCAGGTAAGTACATTAAATGAAAGGTACTTTGCATAGTAATAGTTGAGACTTTGAATATGTTCAATATTGTACACAGTTTTCATTAAAATGGCAAAAAGATATTTTAAAAGTGGACACTGCAATTTTCAAAAGTTCCTGGGGGAAGTAAGTACAGTACTGTTTCAGAGGCAAGTACCACACCTACAGGTTCAATCTCCTGGGTATAGGTAGTCCACCCTTAGGGTTTCAAGGCAACACCAAACACCCAGCAACACAGGGCCGATTGGGTGCAGAGGTCAAACAGGAGCCAAAATAACATGGGCGCCTATGGAGATAGGGGGTACTCCAGTTCCAGTCTGCTGGCAGGTAAGTAACTGCGTTCGCGGAGGGCAGACAAGAAGGATTTGGAGGAGTACTGGAGGGGCCCCAAGTAGACACAAAAACCACACCCTCAGCAGCACTGGGGCGGATGGGTGCAGTTTGCCACAGGGCGTCGGGTTCCCAATAGAACTCTATGGAGGGACCCGGGAGTCACTGAGGCGCTGCAGGCAGGGCACAGGGTGTCCTCTCGGGCAAGCCACCGACTGGGCAAAGGTGAAGGCCGCCTGCTTTTCATTGCTGCACCGGTGGTCGGTTTCTCACGGGCCTGGGGGCTGCAGCTGCAGTACTTCTTCCAGACATCCGATATCTTCATCCCAGGCAGTCACGGTCAGGGGGGTCCTCGGAATTCCCTCTGCAGGTGTCGTCGTAGGGGTGCAGGGAGGTCAGCACAGGGTGGACACGTCGTTGTAGTCGCCTGGGGGTCCTCTGGATAGTTGGTTTCTCTGGACATGGGCGGGGATGTTGGGTGCAGAGTGTTGGGGACTCACACTTCTGGAGTGAGGTGGGAGTCCATTTAAAGATGGTTACCTTTTTCTTGGTTGGAGAGGTCTGTGGTCCACAGGAGTTCTTGAACCTTTTTAGGTGCAGGGCAGTCCTCTGAGTTGGCAGAGGTCACTGGGCCTAGAGAATGCGTCGCTGTGGTGCAGGTTCTTGGAAGTAGGAGACCGGCCGGTAGGGCTGGGGCCAAAGCAGTTGTCGTCTTCCTTCTTCTCCGCCAGGTTTTTCAGGTCAGCAGGCCTTCTTCTTTGTAGGTCATCAGGAATCTAAAATCCTGGGTTCAGGTTCGCCCCTAAATACTGAATTTAGGGGTGTGTTAGGGTCACAGGGCAGTAGCCAACGGTTACTGTCCTTGAGGGTGGCTACACCCTCCTTGTGCTCCCTCCCTTTGGGGAGGGGAGCACATCCCTATCCCTATTGAGCTAAATCCTCCAAAACAAGATGGAGGATTTTCCAAGGAGGGGGTCACTTCAGCTCTGGTCACCTTAGGGGTGGACCTGGCTGAGGGGGTGACTCCTCCTTGTTTGTCTCCAGGGGAACGGGCATCTCCACTAGTTGGAGTGCCCGGGGCATTGTAACACCAGGCTTCAGCCTTTGAGGCACACCGCCAGGTGTTACAGTTCCTGCAGGGTAAGGTGTGAAGCACCTCCACCCAGGACATGCTTTGTTTCGGACCAGAGTGCAGAAAGGCACTCACCCCATGTGGTCAGTAACTCGTCTGGAATTGGCAGGCTGGCACAGACCGGTCAGTCGCACACTAACGGTAGGGATAACATACAGGGGGCATCTCTAAGATGCCCACTGTGTGCATTTCTCAGTAAATCCCACACTGGCATCAGTGTGGGTTTATTGTGCTGAGAAGTTTGATACCGAGCCTCCTACTATTCAGTGTAGCCATTATGGTGGTGTGTTGTTCGTTTTTCACAAACTCCCAAACCATATACTCGGTATGACTACCCTGTACTTTCAATGTCTAAGAATTGACTTGGATACTGTAGGGGCATAGTGCTCATGCAGCTATGCCCTCACCTATGGTATAGTGCACCCTGCCTTAGGTCTGTAACGCCTGCTAGAGGGCTGACTTACCTATGCCACAGGCAGTGGGTTGTGGGCATGGCACTCTGAGGGGAGTGCCATGTTGACTTGTCTTTTCTTCTCACCAGCCCACACAAGCTGCAAAGCAGTGTGTATGCACTGAGTGAGGGGTCCCTGAGGGTGGCTTAATACATGCTGCAGCCCTTTTGGACCTTCCTTGGCCACAGGGCTCTTGGTACCAGGGGTACCTTTTACAAGGGACTTAACTGTGTGCCAGGGCTGTGCCAATTTTGGAAACAAAGGTACAGTTTTAGGGAAAGAACACTGCTGCTGGGGCCTGGTTAGCAGGGTCCCAGTACACTTCCAATCAAAGCTGGCATCAACAAAAGGCAAAAAGTTAGGGGGTAACCATGCCAACCGTGGTATTTTCCTACAAGCGCTGAGAGATGCTTACTTGTCACATAATGCAAACTGTTCTGGATGTGTGGGACCAGATTCTGCAAACATCCCTCTTCACCCCAATTCTAACTTCACCCCAGCAATAAAGGGAGACTACTTTCAGCCCTGGGGTAGGAGTGTAGGATTCTTGCCGACTTATTTCACTAGTGTCATATAAAATCATTTGGACAGAGTAAAACTGGTTACGCTACACCTGAAATGGATAGGCTGTCATAGCGCTATCTCTCATACTAGGTTCTTTTTTCCCCTTGACATGAAAGTGGCCTCTAGACCACAAGCCTACTTTGGGTGGGGGGGGGAAACTCTCCTATTTCTGCTGTTCACAACTTATTTCCAGTGCCTACTAGACATTGCAGTGGAGCAAACCAATAAATAGCCCTTGACAGAGCTCTCACCAATGAAGTATGGGTGCGCTATGTTTTCACATCCACGAGCCATACAGAATTATACTGCTGGGAGTTGACGTATGAAATAATGTAGCAATGGTACTTGACTATAGTGAGCTTATGTGACACATTTCTTCCCACACCGGACGTTTGCTGGTAATATTTTGATAACAGGAGTCTCTTCTCCATATTTGGTGGCCCTTCTGTGTCATTCAGCCGTTTTGGAAGAATGTTCTTGGTCATTTCAAGATTGTCCTGGGGTTCTCCATTCCAACGGATCTGACAGTTACCGTCCTGGGCTTACAATCTGAATTACTGGAAGGAGTGAAATTATTGATGAGAAACCTGTGCATGGCAGGGCACGAGTTATAGTTATCTTAGAGCACCAGTTTTATATAGTGTCTTGAGATAAGTATAATTATAACTGTTTTATTTCTCTGGTTTTATGCATGTAAAATCTGATCCTAACTGTCCTTGTGACCTATGTATTTTTTTCAGTGAATATAGAGTGTGTGTGTATATATATATATATATATATATATATATATATATATATATATATATATATATATATATATATATATATGCACAATACCTTGAAATGGAGAAATGATAGTGAGCATGCTGAAATGAATGTAATTTGAAAAACGTAACCCATTGGAGGACTATAATGTTGAACTCAGTAGTACTAAGACCAGCATGCACTACATTAGGCATAGGTAAAATAAAACATGGACAGACCTGTATAATTAAGAGGCCACGAGAAAAAGGGAATCTCATTTGCACCTGTGATCAAGGACTGAAACACAGGTTTTACTGCTGTTGTGATTTGAAATTAAAGGTTAAAGATTGAAAAGTATCTGCACCGCGAGAGTGACTCTTTTCTGAGATAGATAGATACACACACACACACACACGTTTTTGTTTTCAAGGTATGTAGATGTGGAGTTAAGGATAGTAATTCTTTACATCTCTGTGCACCTACCTTTCAATATGTTGTCCCTTGATAACATTTTTAAAGGAATTCTGACCCGTTGGTATTTGTGATTCGATGTTCCGTACTACAATCCTTCCCAAGACTCATCATAGAATTTATTGACATTTGGTGATGTCTGGAACAGTACTGGATGTTTGCAATAAGCTGAGTTGTATACTAAAAACGGACATTTTGCTGACAGAACTGATGTAAGGGGAAAAAGGGTGGCCGGGTGAACAAAATAAGTTTAAAAGCAAAAAAAATTGATGGCTGTGGAGGATAATGACAATTTTCCTAGCTATTGTAATAGAAGGTTTTAACACTATTATGGACACAGGTGAGGATTAGGCTTATTCTTTCTTCACTTTATCAACCAGCAGCCCTTAAACACAAATCTAATACTTTTCAATAACAACTACATACCCGGCGAAGTATAGGGAATGGCAGTAGTTGAATAGGTCAACCAGTCCCCGATGAGTGTGCCCTTCAAGATCTTCTGATGACGCTCCTTCCTTCTCTTTCTTCCTGTGACCACAGCCAAGGTAAGTGAGATTAAATCTTGTTTACTGAATCCGTCCCTAAGGGAAAACCTACATGGATGAATGTCTCAATTCTCTAAAGGTATATCTACATACATTAGGCCTAAAGGTATTCGTTAAGAGACAAGTTTGCAACATAGGAGCAAAACCATTAGCCAGTAAAATACACAGTTGCTTGTAATTCATTGAGTCTCACATGGAAGCTAAAATGATAACGGGAGAGAACAGTTTAGTAGGGCGGGCACAGGTATATAATCTGAAGTGTGTACTAATCCTCGCCTTAGTGTCCTTAAGAGTTTAAACTTTCCATTATGAAAGCTAGGACATTTTTTCATTCTGTGTTGGGTCATGAGGCAAGGATTAGGCTAGTTCAAAGCTTCTCTACTACAAGCATTGCCAGGTTCTGAACTGGTTTAAAATAGCACTTCTTTAAAAGTAGAATCCAAACACCACTCCACTGCCTTTAGAATATCCTCTATGTACACCTAAAGCTTTAGAGGCCATGGACCCCATGATAGAGTGAGCCCTAAATGTGGAAGTGTCTACTCCAGCTTCTTGCATGGCCCACCAAACCCACCTGGCAATGGTGGAGGGGGAAACCGCCGTATGGGATCTCGTGACAGCATTTAGCAGCTCTCTCTCTCCCCTTGGTGACAGAGCTACTCTGTCATGGCCTCATAGGCTTTTATTGCTTTGGCAACACACAATTTTGGGGATTCTGTGAACATAGGATATTAAACCATTCTTAAGTTGCATTTTGTTCACCTCAGGATATAAAAAGTCACTCCTTCCGAAGTGAATAGCCTACCTGTTGCATACAAAGCTCTTGTCCGAAACTCTGCTGCAAAATACAAGATGCTGCAGGGTAGCCAGTTTTTCTGACATTGTTTTCGGGACAGATACTTATTCGAAGGCCAGGAGCTGAAGAGGCATAAAACATTATTAATGACCCAACTCGTATAATATCTAGGCTCTGGAGTTTGCATACGAAAGGGTGCTCCTCTACTGGGTAGTCGTCTGCAGGAGAGTGGCCTGCCGATATAGCAGAGCAGAAGGTGTTGATAGGTCTATATGCCAGACTGGCTGATGCCAACAAAGCCAGGATAAACAGGATATGGACACTGTCTGCCCCCACAGGATCAGCCTGTCATTGATGACACAAACCCATCCATCGAGTCCAGGCCGAGCGATAGTGTTGGAAAATGGCCCACTTTGAGGGGTCACCCCAAACTTTTTGCCTTCCTCCTCTTTTTCTGACCTAGTTTTTGTTGGTTTTAAGACTCTTGGTACTTCACTACTGCTAACCAGTGCTAAAGTGCGTGTGCTCTCTTCCTAAAACATGGTAACATTGGCTCATGCCCGATTGGCATATTTAAGTTACTTGTAAGTCCCTAGTAAAGGTCACTGCATGTGCCCAGAGCCTGTAAATTAGATGCTACTAGTGGGCCTGCAGCACTGATTGTGCCATCTACATAGGTAGCCCCTTAACCATGCCTCAGGTCTGCCACTGCCAGGCCTGTATGTGCAGTTTCACTACCACTTTGACTTGGCATTTAAAACTACTTGCCAAGCCTTAAACTCCTCTTTTATTACATGTCACCCCTAACATAAGCCCTAGGTAACCCATAGAGCAGGGTGCTACGTAAGTAAAAGGCAGGTCATGTACTTACATGTTTTGCATGTCCTGGTAGTGAAAATCAACAGTGAGGCCTGCTCCTCTAATAGGCCAGCATTAGAACTGCTATTCTATACTTTTAAATGGTAGATTCTGATCTGAAAGGAGTAGTCCTGTTATGTTTAGTATGGCCAGAATGGTAATAGAAAATCCTGCTTATTGGTGAAGTTGTATTTAAGATTGCTATTTTAGAAATGACACTTTTAGAAAGTGGGCATTTCTCTACACTTCACTGCCTTCTGTGCCTTATAGTCTGTCTCCAGTCCACGCCTGGGTTGTGCTGGTTGACAGCTCCCATTGTGCATTCCACCCAAGGAGCCATAAACAAAGGACGCTTAGTCGCATCTGCATACTGAATGGGTCTTCCTGGGCAGGAAGGGTGGAGGGGCTCTCACTTACATTTTAAAGGCCAGTGGCATGACCCCACATAAAGGACTGATAACTCCCCACATTAATCCTGGCAGACAGGGCTGGGTTAAAAGGGGAACTTGTGCACTTCACAACCATACATATATATGGTCTCTGAACCCCTGGATTTACCCCTGGACTCTGTCAGAGGGACTACCTGGCTTCCCAAAGGACTCATCTTAACTGGTTTGCTTTGAAGGACTTCTGCCCGCTGGAAGGACTTTGCCTTCCCCACAAGTGCTCTCCAAGGGCTTGGATTGAGCTTGCCTCCTGTTATGAAGTCTCCGGGCCACAAACACTTAATCAAAGAGAAGAAAATCCCCATATGTTGAAAAATGTATGCAGTGCCTGCAGAAATTGAAGTGGTGCCTGCCTCGCAGGTGAAAAATCACTGCATTGCCTAATATATTGACGCATCGCCTCCTTCTTCGTAACAGCGCGTCAGGGATTTTCAACGCATCGTCCCACTTCGCAGTTAGGAAACAAGACTGTTCTCCTGAAAAGCGACTCCTCCCCCTGCAGCATGGAAAGAAATGCCACATTGTCTGTGCTGTGCGGGAACATCTGATGCAGCACCTTAGTTTTCAGCGCATTTCCTGGGAACCCAGGCTGCGCTCCTGTAAATCGACACATTGCCTTGCAGCGTAGAAAAAAGCAACGCGTCTGTGCCCGGCCGGAAAATTGGAATCGGTGCCTTATTTTTCACTCTCTCTCCTCATCCTTTGTGGCCCCGTGCGCCGTTATTTTTTATGCATCTCGGGTACTATGTGTTGAAAGGATACAACCAATGATTCTTAAGGTTTGAGACTCATTTAAACCTTTAAAAAGTGAAATCCTGACTTGTGCATCTTGCTTTTGTTGTTTTGGTCTTATTTAATGCAGATAAATATTTATTTTCCTAAACTGGTCTGGAGTATTTTTATGTTTTTTTTTCACTTACTGTATGAGTTATTGCACAAATACTTTACACATTGCCTTCTAAGTTAAGCCTGCCTGCTCTATGCCAAGCTACCAGTGGGTGAGCATAGGAGAATTTGGATTGTGTTTTGACTTACCCTGACTGGGACTGTGGTCCCTACATTTACAAGGGTGTATAAATCTGCCAACTAGAGACCCAATTTCTAATAGCTAGCGTTTATTGGTGCCTTCTGACTAGGCGAGCAGGGAGGCAGCCTCTTGTGTAATGCCCTGGACTTTTCAACGTTTCAGGTAATCCCTCAGCCCATGAGGTGATGAGCCTTCCATGACTAGGAGGTGAGGGTTCCCACTGTAGGATCCAAAAGTATATCGGGAACTCGGGATAGACGGACTGGAAAATCCCAAGAAAGTTCCATCAGAACTGGAAACCAAACTTGAGACCGCCAGACCAGGTTAACAGTCACCAGGTTCGCCATTTGTCTCCAAACCTGTGTTGATACTTGCTGATCATTGCATGATCGGGATCCCCAACCTGACCCGTTTGCGTCCGATACTATCACTAGATCTGGTCGGTAGCTGAATTGTCCATGCTGTTCCAGGCTTCCATGTGGGAACTCCACCATTAGAGTTCCTCCCTTGCTTCCTCGGAAAGGGGAATGGACTGAGAATACGTGAGACCTCAGTGTAGATGAGAGGATTTGAAGTGTTGTAAGGCCCGATAGTACAAAGGACCTGGGAATATGGCTTTTATATGGACTAGGACAGAAGACCCACGATTTGGGCGAGGTGCCGTAGAGAGATGGTGGGTCTGACCAGGGTCAGTCTGATTTCGTGTCTGAATTTGGATAGCGTCCAAGATGGTCGACTCAGCGTGGCTTGGACAGAATCTACCATGAAGCCCACAAATTGGAAAGTTTGACACAGAACTAGAGATGACTTCATTTCATTGATCACGAAGCCCAAAGATTCCAGCAGTTTGAAGGTGGTTCGCCAATTGTACTAGAAATTGGTCCATAAGGAGAATGTCATTGAGGTGTATAATGAGCTGAATACCTCGTTTACCCAATTGCGCAAGAAATGCGATAGTCTGCCACCAAGTTTGATCCATGAGAGGGGTTGTACACTCACCTTGGGAAGTGTTAAAGGAGCTGTTCCCCCTGGAACTGTTTCTGGTGCCTCAATGACAAGGCTATCTCCTGGTGGGGTAAAAGTTTTTTAAGTGGGAGGGGTTTTGCCTTTGCCCCCGATGTGGACCTGATCCTCTAGAGGCTTGTTAGCTGGATGCACGCCCCCTTCTGCGGCAGGCTGGGGCAAAAACACAGGGTGTAAAAAATCCCTTGATGGATGTTTGGGCCTGATCCAGGGAATAGAAAGTGTTAATGAATCTGCCTAACTCTCACCTAAATGGGTCACTGAAGAGGCCCGATTTGGTAATGGGGCCTACCTCGGACAGCGACAGTTCCCCCAGTTTAGTCTAGCTTCATTAAAAGTGACTAGTGTCGCTCCATGGAAATTGCACTATTGGCATTCCCCAGGAAGATTATTGCTCGTTGAGCCCAGCCTGACAAGTCCTCTGGAGAGATCAGGGATCTGGATGACTTAGCATCTTTGGTCATGTCTAGGATTTTAGATAAGGGCCCTTATAACATCTAGAGGCTTATCCTTACATGAACGTCAGGATCAATGTATCTTCTTTTTGTGGCTCCTTACAAATTTGGCATGAAAGGTGGTCATTCTGGCATTGATTTCCCGGGGTCAATGCAACTTTGTCTCCAATGAGGGCCGAGGACATCCTGCCTTGAAGCAGTTGAGGACTTCTTTATCAAGGGGCTTGTGTAGGTGACTTGCTGCATACGAAGGCACCTTGGGGGCTGGGGACTACTCCACTGAGCGCGGATGTAGCCAGTCATCTGGGGTCAACATATCTGAGCCTAGGTCTTGTTTGGAGTCAGGCGCAGGAGTCTGGATTTGCCTATGCTTCATGTTTTCATGTTTACATTTGATTTTTAAAGGCTGCTGGTTCATTAAGTGAAGATAGAATAAGCCTCGTCCTCGCCTCCAGTCCCGAATTTGTGTATTTTCATAAAGCAACATGCTGACATTACCTAGCCGGCAATACAACATATTCCAAGTTTGTAATTGAATAGTGTTTATTACTGATTTGGTTTCATTTTTTGTTGTTATAACATTTTCCTTAGTCCCAGATGACACGTCACTCTCCCTCCCAGGGATCGAGAGAGAGATCCCCTGCCATTGACCGTCAATCTCCCTTAGGCCTAGTATGAAAGGAGTATAGCAATTATTGACTTAATGGTTGCACAGTTTTGAGTGCACCCCTATAAAGAAGCAGCGGGCTGAATATCCAAGTGAACAGCAATTTGTTGTAGGAGAAAAGAGAAAACCCTTCTTGCCACCAGACCGCCACACACCATGGTTCAGCAAAATCATCCGTGCATCGTGTGCAAGGCCATTGATGACCTCCAGCATAACCTCAATTAAGGAAGACCTAACGATATAACAACAAAACGGTGTTAATGTGATAATGTAGACTGTGAAGCCTTAGGCTGTACTTTTGAAAACAGGAAAAAACACTGAGCATCTTGCGTGGATTTACAGCATGATAAAAAATGTAAGAGCTGCTTTCAGTAGCCCCATGCTTAATCTCAGGTATGTGTTTTCATGGGAGTGACTAAGGTAGGACTTTCGAATTAGAGGAAACTAACATTGCCTCTTCATGCTCATAGAGTATCGGGTGTAATTCAGATCGTAGGTGTGCGGTGATTGTATTGTATGTATTTCTTTCTGTTGGGGAAACAAATGTATATATTCATTTAATTTATGAAACTTTACTTTTCAGACCATTGACCAGTTTGAGTACGATGGATGTGATAACTGCAACGCCTACATCCAAATGAAAGGCAACCGTGAGCTTGTGTATGAATGCACTAGCTCCTCCTTCGATGGGTAAGTGCAAAACAGTGTGCTGCCACAGCAGTCCTGTCACTGACCAATTCCATCGATGACAGTTTGATTTCTTTTTCAGTTGTGGCACTGCTGGTATTTCACGTTCTTGTCGCACTATTTTGGGATTTCTTGTTTGTGGTGGAAGTGACAAGGTGTTGTGGTGCGGGTAGGATGTTAGGTCCTGTGGCATACCGCTGTGTTGACAAAGAAGCTTGTGGCACACCATGAGGTAGCTTATGGCATAGGTAGGTACCAAGGTCACTAAAACAGCGTTTGTTACTTCTGGGATAAGTGGGTATTGTGTCATGGCAGGGTATAGTGATTGCACAGAGCAATCCAAGTCTGGTGCTGTGCAGGATTTGCTTTGAGTCGGATGGATAGGTGTTCCAAAAACGGTCTCTATGCACTAAAGAGAGAATGCTAATTAACAACAGGAAACAGAACTTTTTCAGTGTATTCATAATATGAAGCAAAATAGTTTCAGATTTGTGTAATGATACAAGAGTTGCGCAATTATGCTTTAAAAATATCTAAAGCTATGCACAAGCATGGGAGAAAGTTCTTGCAGGGGCATATTTGTTGTAAAGACAGTGGGAATACTGCCGAATAGCTTCATGAACTATGCAGGCATCTGTTAAATAATTATTTTTATGCACGAGCGCAAAGCGCTTCGTCCATTCTGTAATCTCTCTTTGGGCTTCAAACCACGCCCATGGCACGTCAGTCACTCACATTAGTTCGTAGGCTTGCCTTTTAAAATCCGCTTGCTATCATTCGTGAAAGGCATGCATACGTCATGCCTTTTCCGGTGTTTAGCCCACCTACACAGCACCGGTAAACTACTGAAAACATCAGAGGCTCGATGTTTTCAGCCTGGGGTCCGGACTACTATATCTGTTTATTTTTCACGCAGCGCGATCGCGCTGCATTATATATAGTGCGATCGCTCTGGGTTTTTTTTTTTTTTTTTTTTTTTTTTTTTCTTTCTGTAATCAGCTAATTTTTTCCTGTGGCCATTGTGCTTTCTAGAAGCTGCAGGCAAGTGGCTGGTCTGATTTGGTCTGAACCGGTGCAAAGATTGAACCACTTAGGCGAGGTAACGTGTTGCACGGTCCCACAGCATTTACTGCTTGAAGGGACAATTTTGCTGGTTCTGCCTGTTGATACAGTCTAGTACAGCCAGATCCAGTCTTTGATCACATAGCACCCAGGGAAAACCAAATTTGGTGCACCTTCTGAGTTAGGAAGGCCCGTGCCTCGCCGCTTTCACTGCTCCTGACCCTGTTTTTCCCCCGTGCTACTGCAGATGATCTTGGCAAGGGGCACACGCCAGCCTGGTCCTGGCTGATTACCTTAGTATTGACCTGCCTGCGGGCACACCTCCCCCCACTTTCGCTCACCTGAACCAACTATTAACATGCCATAGTGGAGGTGAGAGGCCACGGAAGGGGCGAGTGAGATTGAGGGTGCTTCTCTGCCCTCTTTCCTCCCCCGTGCTGCTCTGTCTTGTGGTATACTTCTCTGCCTCTGCCCCGGATCTCTGTGTTGCTCTGTCTCACTGTGTGCTCCTGAGTCTAACTCCTCCCCCCAAATTACACCTCTCAATATTGCTCGTCACGCCGTGTGCTTCTCTGCCCCTCCAGTGTTGTTTACGTGCTCCTGTTGCTTCCCACATTTCTGTGAGGTTCCGTGTGTTGCTTTCACTCTGTGTGCTTCTCTGCTGCTCCTGTGTTTTTTACGTCCTTGTGTTGCTTTCCGTGTCTCTGTGGTTCTGTGCTCTCCCCGTGCTGCTGTCTCATGTGCTTCTCTTCCCCACCACCTGCATCCCCTGTTGTGCTTCTCCTTACCATCAGGGATGATGTGAAGCATGGCCAACACCCGTAGGCAAAGCTGATAGGTCCCAAAGGCAGGACATATTGGCTTTGCCACTGTTTGTTATTAGGTCTGGCTGGTCAGTGATGCTGTCTTAACCGATTTCCCTTTTTTAAATATACATTATGGGGGCTCTGGCACCACACACAGAAGTATTACTCTCTCACTGCTGGCTTTTTGGTGCATCATTCAACCTCCTGTGGAGTGCTTGCACTACAATGCATGAGAGACTTTTGTACATTTCAGATGTTCAAATCATCACACATTAAATTATTTATCCCAAAGAAGAGTTATATCCAGAACATCATGGTGTTCTTTTTGCATTTTTCCCACTGCAGATGCCTTTTCTTAAATATTTTAGTAAGAACTCAAAGCCAGTATTACCTTTGCCAGTGCTTGTCTTTTTTTTTTTTTTTTTTTTTTTTTTTAAGGATTTAGCTTTCTTTTTTGGCAAAGGTATCTGTGGCACATAAAGATAAAGCAAAATAGCAAAGATAACTTAATTTGGTCTAATGGAGAAATTGTGACTTTTAATACAGATCGCTGATAATCCAACTGGCTATGCTTCACAACCCCAGAATATTTTTGTGTAAAAATAAAAACATGCATGAGCATTTAGGTAGATTTCCAGAGCGCTGCAATATTCTAACTTTTTATTTACTCCATTTTGAGATGCCATAGAATTGATTTGTCCCGAACTGGGAATTTTCAGCTCCTAATAAAATATTCAGTATTTACTGTAACCTATGTTTATGGGTGAGCGCAAAGCACTCAGTCCCGTGTTGTAATCTCTCTTTGGGCTTCAAACTACACCCATGTCATGTCAGTGTCTTTCATTGGTTTGTGAGCTTGCCTCTTGAAATCTGCTTGCTTTCATTAGTGAAAGGCATGCATACGTCATGCCTTTTCCAGTGTTTAGCCCTCCTCGAGTGCAGCGACCAAGTACTGAAAACCTAAGAGGCTCCACGTTTTCGTCCGGTTTCTGGACTACTTTTTCCTCTTTTTTTCACAGCACGATCTTGCTGGGCAGAAGTCGAGCGCTTTGCATGACATCGACCCTGTTACATAGTTAATTGCACTTTTGCCGGTTACATGGATAATTGCACTTTTGCCGATGGGTTTCACTACGAGTGAACTTTTATTTCCCTTTGTGTGTCTGCTTTACACTGATGATGGCCGTCAGCTCGCTTATGTGAAGCTTTTACTTTTCATTTTATATGGCAAGAGAAGTCCAGTAAATGTGTTATTTTCATTTTCAATTTATGTGGCAAGAAAAGACCGGTTAGGAGTTTACAATGCTAATTGCTCTAGCTCAAGCAAGCGTGCGATCTGTTGCATTGCAAATGCTTGTTTCCATTTGTAGCTAATGGAGTGCTTGGAGGTAATGGAGTTAGAAGGCAGGCCTAAGTGGACTACGTTGCGTAATCTAAACCTGAATGTATTAAGGCGTTTACAAGCCACATTTGAAGTGAAAGAGAACAACATTGAATAATGTTTTGTATTATTAGCAAGTAATAGAAGCATGATCTGATGGTATCTGTTCTAGAGGTTGTAGGAGGCTGGCCTGACTTGTAATGGTACCAGAGGTACTTACACCTTGTGCCAGGTCCAGTTATCCCTTATTAGTGTAGAAGAGGTGTTTCTAGCAGCCTCAGACTGATAGAATGTAGCTATGGCAAAGCAGCTTAGGCTGAACTAGGAGACATGTAAAGCTCCTACTATACCACTGGTGTCATATGCACAATATCATAAGAAAACACAATACACAGAATTACTAAAAATAAAGGTACTTTATTTTTATGACAATATGCCAAAAGTATATCAGTGAGTACCCTCAGTATGAGGATAGGTTATATACACAAGATATATGTACACAAACCAAAATTAGGTAAGTAATAGCAAGAAAAGTATTGAAAGCTGTGTAGAATTACAGTAGATTGCAATAGGAGCACATAGGTATAGGGGCAACACAAACCATATACTCCAAAAGTGGAATGCGAACCACGAATGGACCCCAAACCTTATCGTTATCTGGTGAGATCCCCAAAGCAGAGACCCTAAATAGCCAGAAAAGGAGGTTTAGTTACCTAGGAAGGAGGATTGGCTACCAATGGGGGTAAGAGCCTATCGGAAGGAGGCTCTGACGTCACCTGCTGGCACTGGCCACTCAGAGCAGTCCAGTGTGCCCCCTGCACCTCTGTTTCCAAGATGGCAGAGGTCTGGGACACACTGGAGTAGCTCTGGACACCTCCCCTGGGAGGTGCAGGTCAGGGGAGTGGTCACTCCCCTTTCCTTTGTCCAGTTTCGCACCAGAGCAGGGCTGGGGGATCCCTGAACCGGTGTGGACTGGCTTATGCAGAGATGGGCACCATCTGTGCCCATCAAAGCATTTCCAGAGGCTGGGGGAGGCTACTCCTCCCCAGCCCTCACACCTATTTCCAAAGGGAGAGGATGTTACACCCTCTCTGAGGAAGTCCTTTGTTCTGCCTTCCTGGGCCAGGGCTGCCTGGACCCCAGGAGGGCAGAAACCTGTCTGAGGGGTTGGCAGCAGCTGCAGTGGAGACCCCGGAAAGGCAGTTTGGCAGTACCCGGGTACTGTGCTGGAGACACAGGGATCATGGAATTGTCACCCCAATACCAGAATGGTATTGGGGTGACAATTCCATGATCTTAGACATGTTACATGGCCATGTTCGGAGTTACCATTGTGAAACTATACATAGTTATTGACCTATGTATAGTGCACGTGTGTAATGGTGTCCCTGCACTCACAAAGTCCGGGGAATTTGCCCTGAACGAAGTGGGGGCACCTTGGCTAGTGCCAGGGTTCCCACACACTAAGTAACTTTGCACCCAACTTTCACCAGGTGAAGGTTAGACATATAGGTGACTTATAAGTTACTTAAGTGCAGTGGTAAATGGCTGTGAAATAACGTGGACGTTATTTCACGTAGGCTGCACTGGCAGGCCTGTGTAAGAATTGTCAGAGCTCCCTTTGTGTGGCAAAAGAAATGCTGCAGCCCATAGGGATCTCCCAATACCCTGGGTACCTCAGTACCATATACTAGGGAATTATATGGGTGTACCAGTATGCCAATGTGAATTGATAAATTTAGTCACTAGCCTGTTAGTGACAAATTAGAAAGCAGAGAGAGCATAACCACTGAGGTTCTGGTTAGCAGAGCCTCAGTGAGACAGTTAGGCATCACACAGGGAACACATACAGGGCACATACTTATGAGCACTGGGGCCCTGCCTGGCAGGGTCCCAGTGACACATAGACTAAAACAACATATATGCAGTGAAATCTGGGGGTAACATGCCAGGCAAGATGGTACTTTCCTACAGAGGTAAACTGGCATCAAGAAGAACTCTGTTTCTAACAACCCTACTTGAGTAAAAAGACAAGGCTACAGATTTCACCCGCTTATTGGGGAGGTTTTCAGTCTCCATTATTTCTGATTTTAAGAGATTCAGTTATAACTGATTTTATTAGTCCATTTTCTTACAATGTTTAGGGCCAAGGTAAGTTCCCAATTTGCCACACCTTCTCTGGTTCTGTTAGTATATTGAGCCTAATTGCAGTGTTTCGGTAGCATTTTAAATTGTGGTGTGTTCTAACTGTGTTTCTTTCTTTACAGCGTAGTCGCGATGATGACTTCTGAAGACAGCTGGGTTGCTAAATGGCAAAGGATTGGTGAGTTTTTCAGAGATTGAGCAACTTCATTGAGAATATCTCTGTGCCCTATGAAGCAGAGAATTGGTGGCTTCTGATACAAATATAGCTTTTCCTATATATGAAGCAGAGATTGTGGTGCTTTGGAGAAGGTAGCGGATTGCCAGTTACCTTTGATGTGAATTGTGGCGGACCTCTGACATGGCGAGGAGGAATTATTCAGAGATCCCACCAGTAAAGGAACAAATTAAAGGCTTTCTGGGGGCAGGGTTTTCATTTTACTAATGATGCAGTGAATTAATATCTGTTTAATGGTACTTAAAGATCTCACCTATGGTGTTTAGAATGAATGGTTTCTGAAGGAATGGAGGCAGGTTTTTGCAGCTCTCATCCTTGGAGCAGAAAGTGGGTGATTTACGAGGATGGGGAGTTCAGAGATTTCTCTTGAAAGAGAGAAGAAAAAGCTACTGGCACACAGCATCAGTTCTTTTTCATATGTTTCTGCCTCAGATTAATTCCTTCAAGATTGCTTCTTTATACCGGTATGGGTGGAAGTGTGGGATACTGTACCATACTTTAAACCTCACTTACGAAATACCCCCTAACCCGCCCTTCACACAAAACAAGCTCTTTGGAAAGAGAGCTCCATGTCTTTAAATTTATGTGCCCTATCTTTAGTGAGCACCCCAGTTTAAACTATCTTTTAATTTTGTGACTACAGCCGAGTCCGAAAAGCCCTGCTGCCGATGGAGTAGTGAGTTACAAGTTTCGGGGCCCTTCTAGATAATGTTCATTCTAGTTAGAATGTACGA
Organism: Pleurodeles waltl; assembly: GCF_031143425.1. Taxonomy (NCBI): domain Eukaryota; kingdom Metazoa; phylum Chordata; class Amphibia; order Caudata; family Salamandridae; genus Pleurodeles; species Pleurodeles waltl. The sequence continues at coordinate 86,869,448 of NC_090441.1, forward strand.
CTACCTTTGTTCTGGAGCACATGTGCCACAGGATATCAAGAGTGGCATGGCATCTTACATGTTTTGTCCATCTAAGGAATAAAGCAGATTCAGCTTGCCATGAAAAATATGTAGACACTACACAGCAGATATAGGAGGCTTACAAAAGAAAAATTTGTAGGCTGCATAGAATGAAAATCTGCAGCATTCTGTTTGAACACATAATGGAGTGTCTCTTAGTACGTGTGCAAAACATTAAATCATTAACCCTTTCGTTGCTGGGCCTTTTTCTCTCTAGAATGCTAAGCCCTTTTTGTGCTGTTTAGGGTAGTTTGTGCTTAGGCCTCTAACTTTTCCACATAAGGTAAACCACACCAAACTTACTTTTTTTTTCTCCAATTTTCCAACATGCTGGGGATTCCAAAGCTACCCAGGGTTTTGGGGGAATTCCCCTGGAGAGAACTGACAATTGGTGCTTTCAACCTTCTTCTAGTTTGTGGTGGAAAACAAGGAGGGGAAAAAACCGTCAGTGATCCCGGAAAACTATAGATTTTAGAAAAGTAGACAAAATACTGAATTCAGAAATGGCTCATTTTTGTAGCTACCTCAAGGTTTTCTCAGGGAAACTAACCGGTGAAATAAAAAACATTGAGTGAGTAGGAAAAATGTCCCTTCGTGACAGCGGTTTCATTTGTAACTTCTAGTCACAATGGCTGATTTACAAAAGCAATATTCCATTACTAGATCTTTCTGGTTACAGGGTATATAGGTTTTTTGGCTTGTAGATTCTACAAGAACCTGAGGTACCCAGTGCCAGTAACTGAACTGAACCTTATTGTTTTCTTCATTGTGCACCAGGTATAGAGCAATTCTTATGGTTAAATATAAGGAGTGAAAAATGGATAGCAAGGTAACCTATGTATTTCTGAAATAGGCACCAGATAGTTTCTTAGGGGCTAAATGCCCATCTACTTTGTGGGTACCCATACTATGAATATGATTCAAAGGGCATTTTTCAAAATGTCTGGCTTATGTTTGGAAGGCACAAATGCAATTAATAATAACAAATGTGTTAATGTTCTGTATTCCCACATGTTTCCTGATAAGAAGGGTACCTCTTTTGTCTGGGTAGGCCTAATGCCAGTGCCAGGAAAGGCCCCAAAACAGAACATGGACATGTAACATTTTTTTTACTGAAAACTGACTTTATTTTCCCCCAATGTGGCTAGCTGTGGATTTTGGGCCCTAGCTCAATAGTCATCTATGGAAACATGGACATTTTTTAAAGCTAGACACCTGGGGGAAATCCAGGATGGGATAACTTGCATGGCTTGCATCAAGTTTTTGTACCCAGAAACCCTTACAAACCTCTAACTTTGATTAAAAAAAAAAAAAAAAAAAAAAAAACTCAACTTTCTGTGATGGAAAGTTCTGGAATCTACGGAGAACAGTACATTCCCTACCATCAACCATTCCTCTAAGTCACTTGATCACATTGATTTCTCACTTCTGTAGGTAGGCCTAGTGCCCACAAAAGGATAGGCTCCAAAATAAAATGGGGCGACATCAACATTTGCTGTTGCAAAAAATGATTTGGTTTGGCAGTGGGGATAGTGGCGTTTTTTGGATGGCGATCGACAGCCACCCAGGGAAACCTACAGAACCCAAATGTTTCTGAAAACTAGACACCCAGGGAAGGCCAGGATGGTGTGCCTTGCGTGGATCATACAAAGTTTGCTTACCAACAGTGCCCTGCAAACCTCAGACTTTGCTTAAAATTGCGCATGTATTTCTGTGACATAAATTTCTGGAATCCACTTAATTCCTACCACCCAGCATTCCCACTTGTCCAGATAAAAATGCTACCCCAATTGCGTGGCTGGACCTAGTGCACGCACCAGACACACATTAAGCCAAGGTGAATGGAATTGTCGCAGAGTGACTCTCATTGACCCTGGTTTGATTTGTGCCTGTCAGGCAGGGCATTGTGAACCCTTGTTGGGCATCATGTGAAGTACGGGGACACAGCCTGCCAACCATGCTAAAGGCCATACCAAGCAACTAGCCATATGGCAAGTAGGGCACAATACCATGTGTTTTTTACGCAACTTATGGTTTGCAAGTCCGAGATCTAGATTACAGTCCTGACTCTAAATTGCGAATTTCAGTTTTTTTCACTTTTCATTTGAAACCATAACTGCACTATACCTGTGTTTTTTTTTTGTTTTTTTTAATGAATTTCTGAGGATCATTTAAACACATGTTAAGTATTTATAACCAAAGCTAACCTTAACTTCACTTTGACCTTTGTTTTTTCAATGAACATATAGATTTTTATTTTGCACAACTCTTCAAGATTGCCTCTTTTTATAAGTATCCTATTGTGTGTCCCTTATATTTACACATCGAGAAGCCATTGTTGCTACAGTATGTCTGCTGCATCAATTTTAGAGACGCTACTGTTGCTGCATAATTGACAGTCTGCTCCATAATTTGCAGATTTGAAAACAAATGTTTCTAGCTCAAACAGACCAAGGTTACTTTGAAAAAAGTGCCACCCTTTTCAATGGTTAACTGGTCACCTTAAATTTGCTATTTCAGTACTTGGGTGTTAAACTAGTACTAGTGAGGTGAGACATTCCCCAGATAGCATTAATGTGTGTTAGAATGACAAATCCGAAAAATAATGCAACCGTCTTATATCTGCCAATGTATTGCGAACTTTGCCATTTTTAAGCATAATTCAGTCACCCCTTAAGCATAATATGGTACCTTACTGCCACCCATTTCCAGTTTCCCCGCAAATACCTGTCTTGAAGGTTAATGACTTTTGGAAAGGGAATGTTGTGTATCCTGCTTCGCAGAGGACAGAAGGTATTGTGGGTGTGCCAAGGGGATCAACATCTGAACACCAGATACATTTCCCACTTTAAAGACCGTGAAGGGCCTTACTAAAAAATAAAAAAATAAAAATAAAAAATCCCATGCATTCAGTAGGGAGGTCACCTGCTTTTTAACATCTTAATTGTGCAGTAGTGACAGAGCCAATATCCACTGAAGCCACGCCGGACTCCTGAACAGGCTGTGCCTAGTCTCTGCACGCCATGCTGAGTGTACGAAATAGTAAAGAAGATGGTAGTATTAAGGGGAAGTATAACCATTGCCTCAGCAGCTAAGCATGAATAGTCGTTTACGCATACTTGTAACCAAATCACCACTATCACATTAGATACGACCCCTGTAACAATAATTTGACCGGTGGTAAGGCACACCTGCGACTTTATCCCACGCGGGGGCGCTGCCTCCTAGTGTGGCGCTAAAAGCACCCATTAAAGAAACAGGCAGTTCGAGTTGGTTATCCTGTAAGGGATCGGAGGATCTGTACTTGTCTGCGCTGTGCTTTGCGTGGGGCCAAGTTAAACTGCATTTCTATGATGTGTTCTGTGGATGAGGTGGTTGCTTTGCTACTGCCAGTATTGTATTGTTTCTGTGTTTTGAGGATGGTACTGAGTTGTTGCCTGTGCTGTATTGTAATTGTGTGGTGCCCTTGCCTTTTTGTGTGATCGATGTTTTCAGTGCTAGTAAAATTGCGCTGGCTGTGCTGCATTATCTGCCTTTTACTGTTGCAAAATGCAGGCAGCATTGCCTCATAATTGCGTCCTCCTGTGATGCATATGTCCTTGACAAAATAGTTTGGTGCTCCTCGGTGTGATGCCATTGATACTTTGTGAGATCAATAAGGTTGTGAACCCAGTGATAAGATCAACATTAATTGGGAAAACCCCATCTATTGCAAGCTACTGGACTCGCACGAAGCTCTTCATTGAGGACATTTCACTCAAAAGGGCGCAGGATATTAGTCTGCTTATTCCATGTAGAAACTCTTGCTTTGGCATCGAAATCCCAATGAAGAGTTTAGAATTATTTAGCGTTGTAAACATCATAGTGACCATTTAAGCATCCACTTCGACAGCTTCGGCCTGTGTCTGAATTATCGAGTGAAATCTACATGCATTGGAGATGCAAATGGTCACAGGAAATGCATTTGTTAGCAGCTCGCTACGGTCGAGGGTTTGCCACATTTTATGTTTGCGATCAGTGATGGAACATTCTTAAACGTTCAAGGATCCGACTGCTCGTGGAATTTGGCTGTGGCTAAGTTGGATCAAGTCTCTTTGAAAGTGTTGTACTGTGCTTTCCTGCCTCCGGCTTGAAACTCGCTTATGTTTTCCTCCAAGTACAGACACCTTATGAATGTGTCCCCCTAAGTGGAGTTCACGTTATTATGGACTATTAGGCTTTCGGCAGAGTGCTGGACAGTGCTGTGGATGGATGTACTTTAAAGTTTGCCCCCATAACGGAAGCTTACTTCTTCCCCTCCGACCAGGCAGTCTGGGGACTGACGTAGATGGCAGTTCTTAACTTGTTAAAGGGCTGGAGGTGTTTTATCTGGCTGCACACAGAGGAGACTAAGAACTGGTAGACCATCCACCGTTACCTTTTCCAGGTGGGATCCAAAAGTGAAGGAATGGATCCACCCCTCTCCCATGTCTGCTTAGGAAAAAAGAGAATCCAATTTACCCTGTTTGGGACCCCACATCCTCCCCGGGAGGCAATATGAAGCTCCTTGTGCGAATACTCCATTCTACCTTAACTTTGTGATTTGATTCTGGGACTGGGGGCTCCTTGGCAAATCCTCTTTAATTTTCTACCACTTGGAATTTCAGCACATATATGGGCAGTTGCATTTCTGATTTGTAAGTTCTTATATATGGTCACTGGAGAAAACGGAGGTTAAAGTGGCGTTATAGTTCTGTGTTGAAATAACACAAAAACTAACATTGAAAAACCAAAAGAACGCAAACTCACCAGATAAAGCTAGCGCTCGCGCTGTGCACTTCTTATGACCCCACATATTTCATCATTCAAGAAATGTTAAATGAATTATTCTATAAACCACTAGATCATTAAAAAAAAAAAAAAGTAGTAAAGCCCCCATTATCATGTACTGCAAAAGTTGACCGTATGTACATGACTACCTGTACAAAATGCAAATGGTGTGGTCATGGAGCCAAGTGTGATTCAGTGTGGTAAAAGTTATATAGGTCACACTTTAGCGACCAGTAATAATTTAAGTATAAAAAGCAAGGTAGATGCTGAGCGCAACAAGTATAAGTAAAACTCATGTTTCAAATAGGTAGCGACTTAAGTCAAAGGCCTCTTAAGAAAAATAAGCGAGAAAAAGTAAACATTGTTCACCGGTGGATTTCTGTGTGCATTCTGATGTTTAAACGAATGTCATGAAGTGCTATCAACACTTTATATAGAAAGTGTAGACATACAAGGTTCATATATTTGTCTAGAATTTCAGTAAATATTTTCAGACATTATACATTGTTGAAGAATGTATAATGTTTTAATGACTCACAAACTCTTTTTAAGTTAGTCTGATTGTAACCTTTGATCTTATGCTGTACACAATTCTACTTATTTTAGGGATGTGTAGTGTATTTTTATAAACTAGAGAGGGTTACCCATATTCTATGTTGGATGAGGTATTTAACAGGTACATCTCATTATGGTAAAAAATGAACAAAGCCTCTTACCGGTATGCAGTGTTCAATAAATTGATCGCATTAATGTGTATAAAAACATTGTTTCTTACACATCTTAATAGCATGAAAAAAGTATAATAGCTGCTAAATATGGGAGATTTCACCGATATGCCTCATGTCTTACATGTTGGGAAATGTTTACAGCCTTTGGCACTACAAAGATATTGGAAAATTGTGTCTAATGTGTAGCTTGCTGAATACCTTGTAGTATGAAAAGCATATAGCAAACTGTCCCATTCATTGGATGGTGTCATCAATGATGTAATGAGTCCTATTATTTGAGGTCATAAGCAGTGCATGGCAGAAGCTCAAAATATAGTTGGCTCAGTAAACTAGAACTGGTGAATTTCAATATTTTAGTTTTTTTCTAATATTAGCTTTTGTGTTATTTCAACATCTAACTCTATTATCACCATCTTTTGTTCTTTTTAGTGAATTGTAGGTTTTTTAAAAAACATAAGATGCTGTTATCATACATAAATATGACTTCATTGTAAGCAATTTTTTTTCAATGATTTTATTTTTAAACAAAAATCCTATTCGTCATACTCCCCTGCTGAGCACAACTTTTGGCCGGCCAGACCCCCTGTGCCTGAAAAACAATCCTAGCACGGGGTTGGCTTCTGGGTCTAGTCTTCAGCCACACCCTGCTCCAAGCCCCCACTGCATATGGCCTTATGTCATGCACAGGGTAGAGTTGGCCGCATCTGTATGTGTGTATTTATATATTAAAAAAAATAAAATAAAATATGCAGTACTCCAGTGATACCACCACACAAGCTTCATCCCATGGTACGTTGGCACTGTGTGAGCTTCACCCAACTAAGCTTGCACAGCCCCACAGTAGCATGGAGGTGGAGTTTGTGCCTCGGTACTGCTGGAGGACCGTACTGGATTCCACAGGGGTGCGACATAAGCTGTGACGCAAAAAACATCTTTATTTTGGCCCCATTATGGAGACTACTTAAAAAGGAGGTCAGAGTGCCCATGCTCCGCAATAGCAGCTGCAGCACATTTCTTCAAATGCCAGCCAATCAGATTGCTGAGTGCAATTGGACTGGTACTACTAGTCCAGTGATACTGAAAATCAAACTGGATAAAAAAAATCTCTCAACCAATCAGAGGCCCCGTTTATTTTTATTTATTTTTTATTTAAATTTATACTACCATGGTACCAGCCGTCCAGATAGCATTGTAATTTTAACCCCTTCATGACCAGATTTACACCAAATAATGAAAAGTCCGGTTTCTGAGTAAAGATCAAACTTCTTGCTATAAATATGGTTTAGTTCCGCTCGTCTGTTTTTATCTATAGCTCTTCCCAAAATTTCCTATGAGAGAACATTTTAGGATTTCACCCCGACCTCTTTTCGTGTTTTTTTTTTTTCTTTTTTTCTTTCTCCCCCCCCCCCCCCCCCCCCCCCCCCCCTTGACTGGTCACCCCAAAACTTTCTAGGAAGTTACTGGTGGATGAACTTGTGTTTTGAGAGTTTTGTGAAGATTCATGAAACTGCTCATCTATGAATGAACTGGCAATCTACATTTATTTTCTGATGTGATTCTGTGACATCAGGGCTCGAGAAAATCATAATGTTACTAGACCTGCAGGTCAAGTAACTTAATCTACTCGACCTAACTGTAATGTACTTGACCCGTAAACGGGTCTCAAATTGTGTGATCCTAGGCAGATAGTTTAGAGTCACCTTTTTCTTCATTCTCACTTATGATTGCACCTTCAAATATGTGAGCTCATCATTTCTGCAGTACCAAAAAAATGTAAAAGTACTAAAGTTTGCTGCATGCATCTCAAGAATCTAGCCCAGATACCCATGCCGTCTAGCCCACATAACCTAGGACTACTTTTAGTTTGCTAACAACATTGCAATAAGGCAAATATATTACTAAACCATGATGCAGTAACATATTCTCATCTGCACAAAGTAACTTTCCAAGAAATGTCTAAAAACCTCTCCACGAACTTGCAGCTTTACTGATGAAACTATATAGTGTTTTAACAATCTTTGAAAATTGGGTTTCAGGAAACTTATCCTTTGCACATCATCACGTTAAGTAAAGTATTCTGATTTGTTTTCACCCTATTAAAATTTTTTTTTTTCATCACACAAATATAAAAAAGGGCTTTCATAACTACTGAAATATATTTTGAAATGTTTGCTCAGTTGACTTAGTCATTTAAATGTGGTGTGTTAGGAAAAACCTGATACCCTAAATGCCTTTATTTTACATTCTAAGCAGCAGGTCACACAGTTCACCTTACAATGTCCTGGAACTCTGCAGTCAGAAGGAAAAGTAATTGTAATACAAAAACTGACGTTCGACCTCTGTCTGTGAACACAGAGCAAATGTGACATAAGAACAAGATTTAAAGGCATCTTTTATGGCCCGCCACTTTTCAACTGAACAGAACACCAAATCGCCAGAAGGGATGAGTAAGTATTAACAAGCATTTGCAATGCAACGGGTCTCGCGTTTGCTCATGTTAGAGCTGATAGCGTTGTAAACTCATATCCCGACTTTTCACCTATCGGCAAAAGTGTATTTATGCACGTAACCCGAAAAAGTGCAATTAACTATGTAAAGCGTTCGACTTCTGCCAAGCGAAATCGCGCTAGTAAATTAGAGAAAAAGTAGTCCACAAGCCGGACAGAAAACAGTGAGTCTTTCATGTTTTCTGTACTTGGTCGATGCGCTCGAGGAGGGCTAGCCACCAGATAAGGCATGACCTATGCATGCCTTAGACTAATGAAAGCAAGCAGATTTTAATAGGCAAGCCCACGAACCAATGAAAAACACGGACGTGACGTCGACAGGGCTCCGAGCCCTTTTCTAAACACTAAAGCGTCTCGCTGCGATACGCGTGCGCGAGCGTATGCAACGAAGGCTCGACCCTAAAAATAGCTCGACCTGATCAAATAAGACCTGCCAATGCGAGTGGTCGAGTGGATTTTTCTGGCTCTGGACATATACATTTTTCTTAACGCACTACTACATTGATGACACCTTGAATGCTTGCCCTCGCTACCCCTTGACACTCCCAAGATGGTAACCTGTGCATTTTTGAGTAGCTTAAAAGAACTTGGACAATCGAGAAGGATGATTGACTGACAAAATTGACACTAATATCTCCCTGTTTTCTCTCTACACCACTGCCAAAGTATCTAAGAGTCTGTCTCCTTTATGCCCCGTTTTTGCTGGAGCCAATATCTGCTTCCGTTTGTCCCTCACCATCTCTTCTCACTTGTAACATAGTAAAAACTGTACACCATTAAAATTTGTTAGAAAAATATGTATTAGTACACAATATTATATTGCTTTTGAGCGGTAGCAAAGGGTAAAACAAACCTACTCTCATCTCTTACCCATCTGCTTAGTGTTATGCCCGTGCCTCTGTCTGGGCTTCCCTTTTTACCAAGTCAGTCTGGAGTGCTGATGATGCTTGGGTTGTCAGTATGTGAAGTGGAGTGGTGCTGACAGTGTAAACTCTGGAGGGTCTGAGCCGAAAGGTGTTCTGTCATTGGTAGAGTATTCTTTCCGCTATTTTACTGCTTCCCTCTGACACTGGTGATGTGTTGGTCTTAATCACCCGTCTAGTGTCTGTCATCAGATGGCCTTCTGATTGACCCGTACCTCCAGGAGGCTTCAATGTTTAAGGCAGGCAATGTTGGCTTAAGTAAAAGAACGCTTACTGCTTCTATCCAAAGTAAGCTGATGGGCATTGACAACTGTGGTCACAGAGGAGCAGCAAAGGCACCTATGATTAAATGTATTGTGCCTTCTGCAGTGCAGTAGTGTAAACCGGGCACTTATATGAAAGAGCCAAATAACCGCGTGGGAGGTTGGTGAAAATACGTAGACTGATGTTAGCATCACTATAAGCAATGTGCAGGATTCGGGCTGATTCATGAAGGCATGTGATTACTTTTTATTACATTTAGATTCCTAAGTACCTGCTTTTTGTGTACACAGTCCTTTTCACTAGTAGGTATGTGTCGCAGAATTGTAGCAGGAGTATAAGTAGTTATTTCAGGGTGGGTGGTGTGCTGGTGGAGAGACTACGTGTAGTCTGTAGCATTGGTTGTAGAGGTGCTTTGCTTTGACTGCTCTGCAACCTTTAACCAAAGAGTGGTGAGTGTGACAGTTATTACTTCTGTAAGTGGATCATTGGAATTGTGACTAATTAAGCATATGAACAACATTTTCCTAAAGTACAGAATGAGATGAAACGTGTTTTTTTTGTTTTTGTTTTTTTGTTACTGAAGAGTGGTCAGTGTACATTAAGCACATTGTTGGCTACACCCTCCCCCTCCCTCCAGTACTAATAGCTTTGAAAGTTTACTAAGAAGGGGGTAAGGAACGCGTCAATGCACGTTTGGCTGAGCTGTTACTTGCAGGTGTAGCAGCGTTCTTTCTTGGTCTGTGAGCCCACCTTGTGGGCACTGCTGTTATTGTAGTTGCTTTTTTTTCTGCTATGAACGTAGGACTAATTCAGTGATTAAAGTAGTTGGTAACATGAAGTAGTGTTATTAAAGTCTGTTTGATCTGCTTCTGTGTATCTCCCAACCTGTTTAGTCGCCATAGAATGCTGTCCCTTAGAATATCTGTTCTACGTTCTTTCTCTTACACAAGTTAAGGCCTTGCCTCTTCTCTACTTTCTAAGCCCACAACATAAGCCAGCATGCTATTCACCTAATTAAATCAGAACTTTCCTTTATTCGCTGTATCATTTCCCCATTTATATTGCTCTTGCAGTAAAAGCCCCAAAATACCACACACATGGTTTGTGATTTCACTGTAGTTTGATTCTGTTACAGCTAGGATATGGTGTTTGCCACCTCTTTCCCAAGCCAGGACTCTGCAGTGGTGCCTAAAAAGGTAAAACTGCAATAATTGTCTTGTGCCTCACTGTGCATACTTAATCTGCTGGTGCATCGCCTGGTACATAATGGATATGTCTTGGGGCCTTACAGTGTTTATTGGCACGGCTTGTCCAATGATTGAGCCTGCAGTTCAGCTTTGGCTGGATTTTGGTTGGACTTACCAGTGGTAGACTGCTTTCAGAACGTAAGGCAGTGTCCACCATCCAAAAAAGAAGACACATGAGTACTTTGACGTTTTAGCTTGGATTCGGTGCTGCTCAATGCTCTGACAATAAAGAGGAGGCTCAATCAGCTGTCGAAGAAAACTAGCCAAACAGGTACTTAATGACAGGATTGGTGCAACATCATCAAACCAACGCTTCTCTCCATACTTGTATGCCTCCTCCAGAAGAGTGTCAAAAATTTGGACAGCATTGATTTTTTTAAAACCAGTTTGCCACCTTTGAGAACCAGGTTTGTTAAAAGGACATCTAGCAGGACCTGCAGAAGTGTGCCTTGACTTCACCGGTGGCAGTAGATGAAATAAATATTCCACCTCCGAGACACTGTCCTACTATTCTGCTTCTATACTGTATATTGAAAGTCTGTACAGCTATGTTCCTTCCAATATTGCGCTGTCCAGATTCAGTGCTAATATTTTGGTGATCTGGGCTTGGCGATAATGCTAAGGAAGCTAATCTTGAGCATTGGTTTGTCTCTAGGACTCAGGCGATTCAAGTGCTCATACTGAATAAGGTGTATTTGTGACAGCAATGTTGAAGTTGGAAAAAAATGTCTGTAAAAGGACTGTTTTTATTTTTTAATTTTTAATTTGCTTTGTGTGAATTGTTGATCCCGTGCAAGTTCACATGACTAGAAGACATGTATTTGTGTGACCAGCTCAAGTTTCACAAATTTAAACCTACAGTTCAAGAAAGGTTATGGGCAACAGAAAACCAACATTAGCAGAAGTTTAAAAAAAAAGTTTCTCAAGAGATGGGGAAGGGCCTTTGAGTCCTTAAGTCCTTAAGTATTGTGGAGAAGGGGCAGTGTGGTGGTAAGCATAACATGACACGTGGGGTGCAGCAAGAGTCCCGAAGCAAAGTAATATGCAAGAACGATCATTCAGACAGCAGGTTAGCTAGTCAGTGTTTAAGATGTGGTTTCCAGTGCCTTCTTGTTATATTGTGCTGAAAGTGTGGCTTGTGAGAGCCTTATGTCAGAGTTTGTCACAAGTTTGTATTGCTCAAGGAATGCTCCAGCAGCAGGTAAGATCTGATGTTACTAGTGATGACTGATACCAGTGAAAATGGAGTCTTCTTCAAGATGTAATGTGTAGCTCTACAGTGAAATTTAATGTGATGTTGGATTCAGGTGTCATCTTTTGCGTTGTTGTTATATGGTACTTTTGCGAGACCGAAACAGGGAAATCTGGTTCAGTTTCAGGATGCAGATGCTAATCCTGGTAACTGTAATGCTTGGCACATTGATTTCGTTCGTTACTTCAAGGCTGAATTTTCAAGGGATGGATCACCTTTGGGAACGGATATGCAGCATGTAATGCTAGGGGCGGCTCCTCTGCTAAGGTGGAGGAGCTTCGCCCCGCTGGATTTTCAAAAAAATAAAATGATAATAATGTATGCTACTTTATCATTTTATTTTTCCTTATACTAAGGGGAAGGGTTTGGATGGGGGGAGTCGGCATGAGGAGGGCTATGCACCCCCTGCCAAAACTCCCCCAGGACCCCCCATACCCACCCATCTAGTCATGCTTCGCCCCCACTGGTAGTGATTTTATTAGTTTGCATGCATCCCTCTGACTGCCTGTCTCTCAATTTGAGTGCCACGGAAATAAATTATTTAATCAGAGGTGAAGAAAACTATGGCATTGGTGGGATTCCTGTAGGTTCTTGTGATTTTTTTTTTTTTTTTTTTTTCATTTGGGGCCGGTGAGGGAGTAGGAAGGAGCGTGCTTGTGACCTGCTCTGACCATAAACCTTTGATGCACTTGTTGATGGCACGGGATGTGAGTGCTAGAGATTACTTAGCCTGACTGCATTTTAATACACTTAGCATTAGCCCGACTGAGTTACTTTCCATTGTTCGCTTCAAATAAGCTCTCACCACACATCGTGACACAGAAGCATATTATGTTTGCACAGCATCAGCTTCTTGTTCGATTGTCAGCAGAATAGGAGACCGGAGCTTCAGGGTCGTTTGCTACAGACACCAAGATAGAGATGATATGTGCACCTAGATCATGCATATTATCCACACTGGTGCTGGCTGGATTGTTCCACCATGTTTTGGTCTTGTTTTGGGCTTGACCATTTGAGTTGGAGAGGCCTTCACCCCAGAAGTATCCAGAAAGAAGTCAGATATAGGACTGCAAGTAGCTGCTCTTCTTGGTCTGAGTTCGAACATATGGAACAGAAGCAGTGTTCAGCTGAGCTCCACTGCCAGAAATAATGTTTTTAATTGAAAGAATAGCCACATACCTGTTCCCTCCTTCCTTTGTGCCACCTAAGACTATTAAAACACAGAGGCAAACTGTGTGCACATCTCTGCACGTATAAAGAGCGACAATCCAAATGTTCTCCTTTAGGCACCGTTAGTTTACTACATGCTCTCAGAGTAGTGATGAGTGAGGTGTACAATTTAATAAATATACTCATGGCCACTGTAATTGTTCTGCTGCAGTGTTTTCCAAATATTTATAGATTTGCCATGTTTGCCACATAATCCATCTTTTTCTGCATATTCTGAAGTTTCTAACACAAACATGTTGTTTCTAGCTCCCTGTGTCATTGGAAAATGTGTTGCCATTTAAGTTCCAGGTATTGTTCCCAGCAGGAGCAACATGTCACCTGATTGTTGGTGTGAAGAGAAGAGTGCTGTAAGGAATGTGAAGCTGAGACGATGTGAAGGGGGTTGAATAGGTGTTGGTAAATGGTTGAAAATTGTGTGCAGTTGTGTTCTTGTGAGATCGAACAGTTTTTGGACACCAGGTAAAATTGCCAATTGTGCACTTGTAGCATCCTCTGTTTAATTCATTGGTGGCGACTTAAGTGATCAAGGACTGCCTCTACCTGAGTTAGCTACCAAGTTTGATATGTTTGTTCTTGCTGATAAATGTGAGCGTGTCTAGTGTTATACATAGTCTCTTGAATGCAACTGTTTGAGATGATAAAGTATGTCTCTGCCATGAAGATATTTCCACCATTGTTGAATCTGCTAGAAAAGTATGAAGTTGACAGAATACACATGATAGATCATATGTGTAGCAGGCAAAGCCAGTGTGTCAGACCCTGCAGCTACTGGGCCGCAACCACAGCATTTGAGGCTGTGTGTATCACAGGGTCTGTCCTATTATAGCTCTGCAGACTGGTCTAAGAACAATCCTTTCCACAATTAACTTTCAGTAATAGGGAGGACAAGCAGTTAGTGGCTTCCTAGGGAGGTTAGTGTGGTTACTCAGGTTCAAGAATCAATATCTCTTGCCGATAAGTACAATAAGATCAGTGCCCAGCACAATGCTTCTCTTTATCAATAATACAAGCAAGTTATTACACAGAAACTATAGAATTCCACTACACAATCTATAATCAATGAATACCTGTTCACAGGTGTGAGTCTGACTGCTGTAGAAGCTTCTGATGACTAATCCTCCACCTGCCACATATAGGTCCTACTGTCTCTGTCCCCCAGGTTCAGTGTTAGAGGCAGATCAGTTCAGGCAGCTTTTTCATAGCCACCCCATCCTTCCCCACCGCCCTAACCTTAAATCTAGTCTTAGCACTCTGTCCCTCCGGCCTAAGCCTGTTCAGTCTCCCACCAGTTTTTGTAGTAGCAGCACTGGACCGAGTTTGGCCATCCAGTATCAGCAGGATTCACAGGTAACAGGAGACTCCAGGTGGCCCAAGGCAGACTTCTCGAGGGCTGCACAGCCAGCTCTGCAATTTGTCCCTCAGACATGGCAGAACCTGGGGCTTCTGATAGGGTCCCTTCTGATAGGGTCCCTCTTCCAGGCAGCAGACTGAGCTTGTGGCTCACTCCGGAGGGTACTTAATTCACAACACAGCTCACTCCAATAATTCGGGGAGTACCTTGTGCTTCTTTTGAGACTTTATCCTTGGATTATGCCTCCATGTACACAAGTACAGACTGGCTTTGAATGCGATTACTGCAATGGTTAGCTTTTCGGTCAGGCTAGGAGTGAACTATGAAGGGAAATCATTTACATCCTCACAGATGGGTTCAGCGAGGAAATTTGTAGATGATCTCGTTATGGTGGCCTCAACTTTGAATGTAAGTGTTTTACTATTCAGTTGATTTTTGAAGTGAGGTTGGGATTGATGACTGCTCAATAGGTGCCCTCCGCATGGAGAGTTTATTTTTGCTGGGTTAATATTTTTTTAATCTTTTTTCTTAAGCATCTTCTGCCCTCCTTTAGCAGATAGGCCTGTTGTATACTTAGGAGTTTTGATGGCCGTGCGTGCCTGAATATTTAATTTCTCTAACCAGTGTGATGCTTTTACGACAGGTACGTTGAGAATCTGAATTTTTCAATTGTTTTTTTTTTTTTATATTTGGAATTCTTTGTGCAATGCTTTGTTTCACAATGTGATTTTAATGAAATTACCTAATACTAAATGTTTGCATCTAGAACTCTGTATGTTGCTTATTAAAAGGAGCACTTTTGAGCAGCTATTCTATGTATGCTGTCCTCTTATTGAACACTGCCTCTGTCAAAATTTGTCGTAACATTGAACTTTTTGTAATCAGGCCTGTGAGGGCTGACTGGACCTCAGTATTTAAGCCTCGGGAGAACAAGTAGTTTAGGATACCGACACATAGATAGGCATTTTTAGAGAAAGCTTTAGCAGTTTTTGCCAGCTTAATCTTAAACCAAGCATTTGCATCCCAATAGGTCTCCCATTTCCTTGAGTTAGCTATTTGTTATGTTATGTTATTTTTATTTGTACCGCGCACAGCTGCCCCAGCAAAGGGGCGTCCCGGCGCTTTGAGAAGGTAAACACAACACAGCACTAAAAGCGGGCAAAAGAAAACAAAACACAACAGATAAGCTTAGACAAATAAAAAGGTCTTAATAGCCCGCCTAAACTGAAGGAGCTCATCAATGGCCCGGATTTGTGGAGGAAGAGAATTCCACCAACTCGCTGCCAGGACTCGAAAGGAGCGGCCCCCAATTCTGCTCAGCTTAAAGCGCGGAACCACTGCTAAGTTCTGGCCTAACGATCTAAGAGTGCGAGAGGGAACATAAGGAATCAGCAATTTCTCCATAATTTGCGGGGAAGTACCCTTTAAGATTTTAAATGCAAAACAGAGAACCTTAAATCTAATCCTCTGCTGCACAGGGAGCCAGTGGAGAGAGCGCAGAGTATTGGACACCGAACATCGCCTGGGGAGACCAGTCACCAGTCGGGCCGCAGCGTTTTGAACCCGCTGGAGCCGCCGAAATTCTGACTGGTTTATCCCCGCCAGTAGGGAGTTGGCATAGTCCAACCTAGACAGCACTGATGCTTGAACCACCAGCTGTCTTGTAGGTGCATCAAAGAATTTGAGGATAGGTCGAAGTCCTCTGATGATGCCATAGCAAGAAGCTGCCACCTTCTTGGTATGACAGATGAAACTCAGAGAAGAATCAAACCATACCCCCAAGTTTTTTATCTCTGCCGCTGGGAGGGGAGTCACACCCAACTCCGAAGGCCACCATTTATCATCCCACAAAACCACCGGTTTACCAACCACCATAATCTCCGTCTTTTTGGTGTTTAACTGGAGACAGTTGGATTTCATCCAGTTAGCCACTTCCCGCAGACCATCACAAAACCTGGGAGCCTCCAGGTCTGAGTCCCTACTCAGTGTGACCGCCAGCTGCGTATCATCTGCGTAGGATACCATGGTTAGGCCCCACCGCTTGACGACCGCAGCCAACGGTCTCATATACAGATTGAAAAGGGTGGGACTCAGTGAAGACCCCTGTGGGACTCCCTGGTCTAACGGGTAGAGTGACGACTTACTGGGCGGGATCGCCACCTGGAATGACCTATCCATAAGGAAGGAACGAAACCAGTGCAAGGCGGAGCCAGAAACGCCCACCTCCTCAAGACGCCGAATTAGAATTCCGTGCGAGACCGTGTCGAAGGCGGCACTAAGATCTAATAACAGTGCCGCCGTCCGACCGGAATCCATCACGGAGCGCAGATGCTCGACCATCGAGAGGAGGGCCGTCTCCGTACTATGACCCGCGTGGAACCCGTTCTGGGTAGGATCAAGAATGTTAAACCTACCAAGGTGGTCTGTAAGAGTGGCATTCACATGGGCCTCTGCTATTTTCGTGGCCCAAGGAAGAAGGGAGATAGTGCGGTAGCTTTCAGGTTTAAGGGGGTCAAGGGTCGCCTTCTTCAGAATTGGCGTAACTACTGCCTGCTTCCATCTAACGGGAACCACTCCAGAAGAAAGAGACAGGTTGATCAAGGACAGTACCGGGGCGCGGCAAACCGGTGCCAGAGTCTTAAGTTGGGCCGGTTTCAACGGGTCAGCCGGAGAGCCAGACTTAATTTTGGCGCTGAGATAGTCAAACTTCTCCAGAGATAAGGGGGGTAAGATGGAAAGACATTCCCCCTCACCTAAGGTGCGACCAACCTGCTCTAGCATCAGGGAACCCGTTGGGAAAGTGCGATAGATGGCTTGCACTTTTTCATGAAAGAAAGAGGCCAAACCCTCACAATGTGAATCCGAACATATTTCCCCTGCAATTACTCTCTTCGCCATCAGGTCCTTTAATACTTTAAAAATAAGTTTTGATGGATTGGTAGAATTCTGAAACTGTTGAGCATAAAAGGAGGCACGAGTTTGACACACTGCCCTGTGATAAATCTTGATTTTAGCAAGATAACATATTTTCAGATCAGAGTCATATGACTTCCTCCATAATCTTTCGGCCTGTCTACAGACCCTCTTAAGAGATGCCAAGGAAGTGTCATACCAAGGGCTCGGCTCCTTCCGGTGACACTTAGACCAACACATAGGAATCAGAGAATCGAGGGCACCAGAAATCCACTCACAGAAGGAGTCGTATCCACAATCGACCTCGGTGAGCGGACCTAAAGGAGCCTTCTCGAGCTGATGATAAAAATCCTCCAGACTTAATTTGTTCCAGTGTCGTTTAAGAACAAATCTATCCTGAGATACAAAAGGAGAGTCAGACGGAGAGCATGCCATTTTCACCAGCATGTGGTCTGTCCAGACCAACTGAGAGGAACCAAGAACTCTGAGACCTTCTAAATTTGTGAAGAACGGGTCAAGAATATGACCACCTTTATGTGTGGGGAAGGTGATCATCTGCGAGAGCTGTAAAGCCTCAAGATCCGCCAAAAAGCTCCTAATAGTAGGTAAGGAAGGACAGTCCAAATGGAGATTAAGATCTCCCACAACATTAAAATTTGCGCATCCTAGTGCCTCTATGCTAATATACTCAGGAAGAGCAGCCCTAAAAACAGAATCACAGCCCGGAGGCCGGTAAATTAATAACCCAGAGAAGGTAAACTGATGACTAAACGCTATTTTAAATAGGGCACCCTCACACCCCAAAAGTTCAGCGGCTTTCCACTGACAGGGATAACACCGTTTGGTGACCATCGCAATACCTCCACCTCTAGTCGTACGATTTAAAGTAAAAATAGCATATTCTGGGGGAAAAGCTAAGTTAGTTATCGAGGAGTCAGAGTCCTGGAGCCACGTTTCCGTCAGAAAAAGCACATCCGGCGAACCATCAGCAAGAAGGTCGTAAATCTCCTGATAGTGCTTTACCACAGATCTGACGTTTAAGCTCCAGATACTCAAGTCCTATCCTCTTTACAGCAGGCCCTAAGGAGCGTATAAGGGAGGGGGGTTCCAGTGACCATACACCGCACCTACAGTGATATGGGCCACACAACGGGCCTACAGGCGAACACTCGCAACGTGTACATTGACCCCGAAGGGCCAGTAAATCGGACCTACTATAGGCTCTCAAACGAACAGTCATGATTACCAGGTCCAGAGTTCTGCCACGAGCCGCGCTTCCTTAGCGCGGACGGGCGCAGACGGGCAGGACTCTGGCACGACTCCGGCACAGCGAAGGCACGCCCGCTGCGCGTATCCGCTGCGCGTTGGGGGAAGCTTTAAATAGGCATCCCTCCACTCAGCCGGAGCGCTAGACCGCTCGTCAGCAACCCCACCCAGAGTGATCACCACTCCAAGATGGCGCCCAAAGTGACCACCACTCCAAGATGGCGCCCAAAGTGACCACCACTCCAAGATGGCACCCAAAATCAATACCCCAGAGACCGGACCCGCCAAACAGCGGTGGGAGAACCGATTAGAGTGCAGGTAAGGGGGTTACAATAAGTCCTATAAAATCAGGGCAATAAACAGTAAAATTGTAATTGCATTGTAAAATCAGAACTGGACTTTTCTTACCACATAAATTGGTCAACCCTGTCTGCCTTCTCTTTTCCCGACATGTTTGGTTGTCACTGGCAGCTACTGACATCAGCAATCACAAGCTGTTGAGGAGAGATGAGAAGATGACTGCACTAACTCCAGTTGTGTTAATGTCTTAACAGAAATTGGAAAATAAGGCTGGAAAAGTATTTTATTTTTATTTTAACAGAATGAAAAGTCTTGCAAGCATTCTTGCCTCTCATTTCAACGAGTAGAGCACCCTGAGAAGATGTATGGCTCCAACAAAAGATGAGCAATGCCCTCAGTGCAGTGTCATGAGTAATGGCAGTGAGGGGCCCTGGAGAGAGACTCCAGATGCAGGGCTAAGCAAGCTTTGCATCATTGCTTCTAGGGTTGGCTACGTTCTACCAGGAAGGCCATATTGTGGCTTTTGTGAGCGGTGAGCTAATTGACAGGGTGTTCAGTCTGTAAAATAAGCTTAATTTAGGAGCCAGAGGTAAACAAGGGCAGCACTGGAATAAAGCCAAAACAAATGTCAGCGACATGGGAGGAACGGAATGCTGCAATAAAATGCAGGCAGCTACCAGCCTAAAACACCCACATTGAAAGAGGAGCACCAAAGAAATGACAAAAATAGTCAGTCACAGCAAGAGATAAACCAAAGTGGAATAACACAGTAGTTGGTAACTGTTTGTTTTTTAACAGAAAAAGGAGTGAGAAAAAGGCAGAACTGACCACTAGCAAGCAAGAATTTTTAAAGGACACTGCAACCAACAAATGAAATTGCTTCAAGCCATAAGAAGTATACTAAAAGTATACATGAGGTCGAACGCTTACGCTCAACCTAAAAATAGAGGACAATATAGTGCAGTTTATAGGACATTAACTTGTAACTTTGTTTCTAAAATAAAAGGTTTCACTAGAACAGCTTAGAAAGTAGTCCGACATTTACTAGAACACTGGTTTCTCTGAAATATGACTGTCTGTCCAAACGCTACTTAGCTTTGAAGAAAGCCTAATGCCCTGTCAGGAAACCCACTGATTGCCCTGTGGGCCCGTTCAGTTCTGGAGCCAGACTACATACTCACACCCAGCTTGGCACACATCCATATAGAGTGAATAATGGTGAAAAAAGATAGCGGCAAAGAGGCTTGTTGTGACATTCTAGCATGTTCAGAGACCATCATACCGTGGCGATGATTTTTTCACTTCTATGATAGCTACAAAATAAGAAACAGATTTAATTGCAGCTGTTAGTATGCTTTTAGGAGCAGGGGCACTACCTGTATTTCTGCAAAATGCTGATTATTTAGTGAATTGTTTCTTTGTGGATGCTTTTTATAAGCAGGCAATGACTTTGTTTTCTCACTCGACTGTTTTTGCCGACCTGGAAATACGCAATGTCTAGGCCAAGAAAACATTTCTCATTTGTTTGCGTAGAGCACATGGTAGACACAAACCGCATCAGTTGATAGCTGCGGTTACATCTGCAAGTGCGGTGTCCTGCTTTCACCTCATCATCTGCATCACCAAACAATAAAAAGCGCCCTGGCCGCCGTGAGCGCAAAGGAGACACAGAAAAGGGAAAATTCAAATAAAACAGTTGACATAAGTGAGCCGATTTAAAGCGCCACGGCTGCCATGAGCGTGAAGGAGACACATAAAAGAAAAAAAAGTTCACTCGCAGTCAAACATATCAGCAAACGTGCAATTATCCTTGTAACACGGTCAGTCTCCGAAGCAAAACCACCCAAAGGAGGGACAAACCCAAAGCATTTAACAATGATAAAGGATTTTTGAAAGACAAGCCCACGAACGATTGAAAGTGATGGGCATGAGGTGAGCGTGGTTAAAAGCCCACAATGATATCAATAAGTTGGTAAAGAAGTGCTTGTGCGCTGTTCTGCTCAACCTAAAAAATAAATAAATGCATAATAAAACTACACACACATGCAAGGATGTATGTTGTCTTCGTCCGCTCGCCTATTCAAGTATCAATCACATTTTGATTCCACATACCACAGCACACTGCATCCGGTCTGCCTTCTTTAGCTATTTGCATCCTGCCATGAGAATGACTTAATTTTGTTCAATCACATGTTGCAGCCTCTTGAAAAGAAGTGGACTTCGTTGCTATGGGTGGTGTGCCGGGGCTGCTGGCCTTTATTTTTATTTTTTCTTTCTGCACATTGCATCTGTTTACAGGGGGGAAAAAAATGAAATATGGCAAGCGTGCCAGAGTCAGGCCTATTGATATGTAAATATTTGGTTTTAAGCTCCTCTGAAGATCTTAAAAGATTCAGTAGGGGGGGGGGGGGGGGGTTAACCCCACTACAGCGTCCTACTGCAATTTCACTTGTTTCTACTGTGCTGGGAAGAACCCCCTACACTAGACTGTCCTAGCACTCATGGTGGCCCCTGCGGG
The DNA here is from genome assembly GCF_031143425.1 of Pleurodeles waltl. NCBI lineage: Eukaryota > Metazoa > Chordata > Amphibia > Caudata > Salamandridae > Pleurodeles > Pleurodeles waltl. Next base: position 86,890,816 of record NC_090441.1, read on the forward strand.
CATTGAGACTTTTCTGGTGCTGTTGCCACTCTCAGCCCCCTAGCTATCCTGGGCAGAAGAGGTACCATACCAACGCACAGACTCTTGCTGCACTGGTTTGCCTGTCCTGCGCCACTCTTGTCCAGAGCCCCCCTCCATAGGACACCTCTGGTAGAATTACTTCAGCTGGCAAGTGACCCTTGAGCCGGATTCTCTGGCTGATATGTGATGTCTCCCCATACTCTGCAACTGTGAACTCGAAGACCTTCCACCCCTGCACAGGCTCCTGACAGCCTCTGCTGACCCGGGGCACCTCCCCCACTCATCTCGTCAATGACACGCGGTCCATCACGATGCCGCACTCCAAATCCTCCCCAATGGGGGAAAGCATCAACGGGAGATGCCAAACCGTCCCACAGTGGTTTGATCCCTGCAACGGACAGCCCTGCCCCTACCCTGATCTTGCAGGAATCTGGCGCTCTTTCTGCAGGAGATACGTGCTAAGATCGACTCCCTCAAAACAGACTTCAAAACCTGCCTCAGAGACTTATGTAGTGATGCATCCAAACTGGGAGACAGTTGATGACCTAGAGTGCACCATAACACATGGTTTTAAGACCGATGCTTTAGCGGCGAATCGTGGCTCTCAGAGAATAGCAGATTGAGTGCTAAACAAAAAAAACTGGAGAATGGAAATCATCACAAAAACATCCACATCAGGAGGGTGCCCAGGGAAGCGGAGGGAGAAGACATCGCTGCACATGATTGGAGGAAACATGGAGCTCTTTCTCCCCACCCCCACCCCATCACCACCATTCCCTTGGGTTGGATAGAGCGCACAGAGGGGCTTCAGCACCTGGACGCCCAACACAGTATCTGACATTCAACCAGGGTCCACTTCATGGAAAAAGAGGACATACTACGGGCCTCCAGTTGCAAGCAGACCACACAATTCAACTGTAGCCACACTCTGCAGGAGAAGAATCTTCAAAATTGTAATAGACCGGTTTAAGGAGCTGAACATCCGCTACCAAATGGGGCCATCCTTCTGCTTTGCTGCTCACATGGAAGAGCAAGTGGCGCTCCTTGCGCTTGCTGGGGCTGGGACAGACACCTGATGACACTCCCTCCACGTTGGGCCATACAGCACAAGACAAAATCCATCCTGCATCGTCTGTGGTGAAGCTCCGTCAACCCAATAAACGTCAAACTGAGGAAACCTCACATTAGACTAAATGCGATATTATTCAGCATCTTAAAAATATGGGTAAGAGCTCCTCACCCCCCTCCTTCTATTCAGGCTCCCCGTAATGTCTGATCCCTGTTCTTGATAGACTGGCGGTGTCGGGGTGGAGAACGAGTGCCACTCCTGTGCGAACTCTTGATTCTTCTGTAGGAAGCTGGCCTGGTGTGTGATGAGCACCTATGGTGTTATCACCTTATACCAGGTCCAGGTATCCCCTGTTAGTGAAGTGTAGGCAGTGTCTAGGATGCCAGGGCTCTCTAGAGTTAGCTGTGGATGAGCAGCCAAGACTTATCTAGGAGACATTCAAAGTGTATGCAATACCATTATAGTCACAACGCACTTACACACATGAAAGAAATACACTGTGTTACAAAAATAAAGTTACTTTATTATGGTAACACAAGTACTAAAATACTCTATAGGCAATACTCCAACTGGAGGTAAGTAAACACATTATTATATACACATTACCAATCAGTAAATAGCATAGCAAGCAAGAGGCATTGGTAAAAGCAATAGCAAATTGTGAGGGCTCTAGGGGAGGGCAAAACCATATACTAAAAAAGTGGAATGTTAAAGGCAGTCAACCCCACCTCTCTCCCCCATCCCCCCCAAATCTAAGGAAGTTAAATCAGTAGAGGGGAGCTGGAATAACTAGGCTAGGAACCCCAGAAGGTGAGTACCAGAGTGACCCCCAAGGTCCAAGAGAGAAGATGGAAGTACCTGGTTTTCTCCAGAACCAACAGGAGGACTTTGGAAAAGGATTGCGCTAGACCCAGGCAAGACTGGAAGGAACCCACAGGTGGATCCTGACAGAAGGGGGCCTGCAAGGGAAGGGGGCCAAGTCCAGTTCAAGTTAGTGTCCGGTTGTGGCAGGAGCCACTACCCACCCTTCTGTGGATGCAGGACCAGGTAGATGGTGGATGAAAAAGGTCAGCAGTGCAACACATACCCTGAGGAGTCATCCCAGAAATGATTCAAGTGATGTCTCACATCGGCGGTCAGGGTGCAGGTCAATGGGGCTGGAAAACCACCAACAAGCCTTGCCAAATGCAAGAGTCTGAGAAGGTTTGCAAGGCTGAAGAGGACCAGCAATGTCCAGGGGACTCTACCAAAAGAGGGGAGTCCAGGGTGACCCTTCGCAACTGGAAGAGTCACAAGAAGAGAAGGCAGCCCCCACAGGAAAACCACTGGCAAGAAAGAGGCATAGGTGTTGAGGTTAGACCCACTCAGCACACCTGAAGAGGAGTCCAATGTTGCTGAAGAAGCAGGCAGGAGATTGTGCTTTGCAGGAGGGAGTGCTGGAGGCCGGGGCTCCACGGAGCCTGAAGATCCCTTGGAGGAGGAACAAACAAGCCTTGGTAACTGCAAGAGTCTCATGCACAGGGGGTACTGTCCTAGGAGCGGCAAGGGCTTACCGTCTCCCAAGTTGGACAACTGGTAGAGAGGACTAAGGACACCACTCCATACCACCACCTGTCATGCAGGATCCACACAGCTCTGGAGGAGAGAAGGTCCACGTAGTTGTTCATGGTAGCAGTTGGTGCCTGCGGATGCAGCGGAGTGACTCCTTCACTCCAAGGGAGATTCCTTCTTTCTTCTTGTGCTGGCTGGAGACTCATCGCCCTCAGAGGATTCACAGCCAGGGAAATGTTGCAGTTGTAGGAAGGAACCGGAGAAACCATCTTGCAGAGCTGAGTCATCGCTGAAGTTGCAAATTGTCGGTTCCTGGATGGTCCTGGTCCAGTTCCAACAAGATGGAGCAAACGATGCAGAGGAGTCCTCCTGGAATCTTGCACGTCAAATCTGAGGAACCTCCCAAGAGGGAGACCCAAAATAGTCCAGGAAGGGGGATTTCTCCTAGCAGGGTGACTACCTATCATGAGGGGTCTGTGATGTCACCTGCCTGACCTGGCCACTCAGATGCTCCCAGGGGCTTCTGCCCACCTTGGATTCAAGATGGCATAATCAAGTGGCCACCTGGAGGAGCTCTGGGCACCACCCCTGGGGTGGTGATGGACAGGGGAGTAGTCACTCCCCATTCAATTGTCCAGTTTTGTGCCAGAGCAGGGACCGGGGGTCCCTGGACTGGTGCAAACCGGTTTATGTAAGAAGGGCACCAAATGTGCCCTTCAAAGCATACTGATGGCTTGGGGAGGTTACCCCTCCATGTAACACCTATGTTCGGTGGCATGTGTAGCTGCAGATACACATGCTGTGCATAGTCCACCGTCTGGTGTTGGGCTCGGAGTGTTACAAGTTGTTTTTCTTCGAAGAAGTCTTTTCGAGTCACGAGACCGAGGGACTCCTCCCACCTCGGTTCCATTGCGCGTGGGCGTCGACTCCATCTTAGATTGTTTTCTTTCCGCCGTCTGGTTCGGACGTGTTCCTTTTCGCTCCGTGTTTCGGGTCGGAAAGTTAGTCAGAATCTCGGAAAATTCGTCGGTATTGTTTAGTTCGGTATCGGGGTAGTTAGAACCAATCGACACCGAATCTTGAAGAGCTTCGGGAGCCCTTTGGGGTAATTTCGAGCATCCGTCGGGGCCTGGTCGGCCCGACCGCGTGCAACATCGTGACTGATGGAACGGACCCCGTTCCGATTCTGTCCTAAATGCCATAATAAGTATCCTTATACGGATCAACATTTGGTCTGTAACTTGTGCCTGTCCCCCGAGCACAAGCAGGATACGTGCGAAGCCTGTCGCGCGTTTCGGTCGAGGAAAACGCTCGGAGACCGAAGAGCCAGGAGGTTGCAGATGGCGTCCACGCCGACAGGACAACAACGGTTCGAGGAGGAGGAAGAAGAATCTTTCTCCATCCACGAGTCGGATTCCGAAGAATTCGACGTCGAAGAACAACCAACCGTGAGTAAGACGTCGAAACAAACATCACACGAAAAGACTGACAAAGCCCAGGGGACGCCACCGCCAACAGGCCATGGCTTAACCCGGAAAGTAGGTGACCGTCCAACGGCACCGAAAAAGGGCGAGCTGCTGTCGAAGTCATCCGACTCCGGTCGAGATACAGGCACGCAGCACTCTCGGGACCGAGAGAGTGACGCAGAAAAAATTTGGCACCGACACAGCGGCACCGAAGTTGGTCGGCACCGAGAGGGCACGACGCCGAAAAGACAAAAGATCTTGTCGGAGCCGAAAAAATCAAAGGACACGGTTTCGGTGCCGAAACGCCCGGCAACCGAACCGAAAACTGGTTCCTACTCAGAGGAACAGGGACTGTCCTCTCAACTAAAAAAACACAGATTTGAGGAGGAATTACAACCAATTCAGCCAGATCACACGCAAAAGCGGATCTTTATTCAAAAGGATACAGGGAAGATTGGCACTCTTCCCCCAATCAAAAGGAAAAGGAAACTTAACTTCCAGCAAGGAGACAAGCAACCACAAGCAAAGGTGGTAAAGAAGGTAACTCCACCACCCTCTCCACCACCATCAACTCATGCATCACCGGCACAAACTCCACCATTAACACACTCACCAGCTCATACCACAATGAGCCAGGATGATCAGGATGCATGGGACCTCTACGACGCTCCAGTATCGGACAATAGCCCAGAGTCGTACCCAACTAAACCGTCACCACCTGAGGACAGTACATCATATGCACAGGTGGTAGCTAGGGCAGCCGAATTCCATAATGTCTCGCTACATTCGGAGCCTATTGAGGATGACTTCCTCTTTAACACCCTGTCCTCCACCCATAGCCATTATCAAAGCCTTCCCATGCTTCCAGGAATGCTAAGGCACTCGAAACAAATATTTCCAGAGCCAGTTAAAAGCAGAGCCATAACTCCAAGGGTGGAGAAAAAATACAAGGCTCCGCCCACAGACCCGGTCTTTCTTACATCACAACTGACACCAGACTCAGTAGTTGTGGGGGCGGCTCGTAAAAGAGGAAACTCGCATACATCAGGCGACTCTCCACCTCCGGACAAGGAGAGCCGCAAATTTGATGCAGCGGGAAAAAGGGTTGCAGCACAAGCGGCAAATCAGTGGCGCATCGCCAACTCGCAAGCACTCCTGGCGAGATACGACAGGGCTCATTGGGATGAGATGCAACATCTCATCGAACACCTCCCCAAAGAGTTCCAGAAACGAGCGCAACAGGTGGTGGAAGAGGGACAAAGTATCTCGAACAATCAGATACGGTCTTCCATGGATGCAGCGGATACAGCTGCAAGGACAATAAATACTTCAGTCACCATAAGGAGGCACGCATGGCTGCGCACATCTGGGTTCAAACCCGAAATACAACAGGCTGTGCTCAATATGCCGTTTAATGAACAGCAATTGTTTGGGCCGGAGGTCGACATTGCAATTGAAAAATTTAAAAAGGACACTGATACAGCCAAAGCCATGGGCGCACTCTACTCCCCGCAGGGCAGAGGCACATTTGGCACATTTCGTAAAACAACTTTTAGGGGAGGGTTTCGAGGTCAACCCACAGAAACCAGCACCTCACAAACAAGACCACCAACCTACCAGGGACAATATCAAAGGGGAGGTTTTCGGGGACAATACAGAGGGGGCCAATTCCCAAGAAACCAGGGAAAATTTCAAGGTCCCAAAACCCCTCAAAATAAACAGTGACTCACAAGTCACACAACCCCTTCACACAACACCAGTGGGGGGAAGACTAAGCCAGTTCTACACATCTTGGGAGGAAATAACAACAGACACTTGGGTCTTAGCAATTATCCAACATGGTTATTGCATAGAATTTCTCCAACTCCCTCCGAACATCCCACCGAAAACACACTATGTCAAAACAGCATATAGACCTTCTAGGACTAGAAGTTCAGGCATTGCTGCAAAAGGACGCAATAGAACTGGTACCACGTCATCAAAAGAACACAGGAGTTTACTCACTGTACTTTCTAATACCAAAAAAAGACAAAACTCTAAGACCAATACTAGATCTCAGAACACTAAACACCTACATCAAATCAGACCACTTTCACATGGTCACATTACAAGACGTAATCCCACTGCTCAAACAGCAAGACTACATGACAACATTAGATCTAAAAGATGCGTATTTCCATATACCGATACATCCTTCGCAAAGGAAATACCTAAGGTTCGTATTCAAAGGAATACATTACCAGTTCAAAGTGTTGCCATTCGGAATAACAACTGCGCCAAGAGTCTTTACAAAATGCCTGGCAGTAGTAGCTGCACATATCAGAAGGCAGCAAATACATGTGTTCCCATACCTAGACGATTGGTTAATCAACACCAATACGCTAAAACGGTGTTCACAACACACAAAATGTCATAGAAACCCTACACAACCTAGGTTTCTCAATCAACTACGCAAAGTCACACCTGCAGCCGTGTCAAACACAGCAATACTTAGGAGCAACAATCAACACAGCAAAAGGGATTGCTACTCCAAGTCCACAAAGAGTACAAACATTTCACAATGTAATACAAACCTTGTATCCAAAACAAAGAGTACAAGTCAAAATAATACTGAAACTACTAGGCATGATGTCTTCATGCATAGCCATTGTCCCAAACGCAAGATTGCACATGCGGCCCTTACAACAGTGCCTAGCATCACAGTGGTCACAGGCACAGGGTCAACTTCTAGATCTGGTGTTGGTAGACCGCCAAACATACATCTCGCTTCTATGGTGGAACAGTACAAATTTAAACAAAGGGCGGCCTTTCCAAGACCCAGTGCCAACATACGTTATAACAACGGATGCTTCCATGACAGGGTGGGGAGCACACCTCAATCAACAAAGCATCCAAGGACAATGGGACATACATCAAAGAAAGTTTCACATAAATCACTTAGAACTGTTAGCAGTATTTCTAGCGTTGAAAGCATTCCAACCCATGATAACTCACAAATACATTCTTGTCAAAACAGACAACATGACGACAATGTATTATTTAAACAAACAGGGGGGGACACACTCGACACAGTTGTGTCTCCTAACACAAAAAATATGGCATTGGTCAATTCACAACCATATTCGCCTAATAGCACAATTTATTCCAGGGATCCAGAACCAACTAGCAGACAATCTCTCTCGGGATCACCAACAAATCCACGAATGGGAGATTCACCCCCAAATACTGAACACTTACTTTCAAATTTGGGGAACACCTCAAATAGATCTCTTTGCAACAAAAGAAAATGCAAAATGCCAAAACTTCGCATCCAGGTACCCACACAGGTACTCCCAAGGCAATGCTCTATGGATGAATTGGTCAGGGATATTTGCGTACGCTTTTCCCCCTCTCCCTCTCCTTCCATATCTAGTAAACAGATTGAGTCAAAACAAACTCAAACTCACTCATACTAATAGCACCAACATGGGCAAGACAACCTTGGTATACAACACTACTAGACCTGTCAGTAGTACCTCATGTCAAACTACCCAACAGACCAGATCTGTTAACACAACACAAACAACAGATCAGGCATCCAAACCCAGCATCGCTGAATCTAGCAATTTGGCTCCTGAAATCCTAGAATTTGGACACTTAGACCTCACACAAGAATGCATGGAGGTCATAAAACAAGCTAGAAAACCTTCCACTAGACACTGCTATGCAAGTAAATGGAAAAGATTTGTTTATTACTGCCATAATGAGCAAATTCATCCATTGCATGCGTCTCCAAAAGATGTAGTAGGATATTTACTACATTTGCAAAAATCCAATCTAGCTTTCTCTTCCATAAAGATACATCTCGCCGCAATATCTGCTTACCTGCAGATTACTCATTCAACTTCCCTGTTTAGAATACCTGTCATTAAAGCGTTTATGGAAGGCCTAAAGAGAATTATACCACCAAGAACACCACCTGTTCCTTCATGGAACCTCAACATTGTCTTAACAAGGCTCATGGGTCCACCTTTCGAACCCATGCATTCTTGTGAAATGCAATACTTAACGTGGAAAGTTGCATTTCTCATTGCCATCACATCTCTAAGAAGAGTAAGTGAAATACAGGCGTTTACCATACAAGAACCATTTATTCAAATACACAAGAATAAAGTAGTTCTAAGAACAAATCCAAAATTCTTACCAAAGGTTATCTCACCATTCCACTTAAATCAAACAGTAGAATTACCAGTGTTCTTCCCACAGCCAGATTCAATAGCTGAAAGAGCACTACATACATTAGACATCAAAAGAGCACTAATGTACTACATTGACAGAACAAAAGTAATTAGAAAGACAAAAGAACTATTTATTGCCTTTCAAAAACCTCATACAGGAAATCCAATTTCAAAACAAGGTATTGCCAGATGGATAGTTAGGTGCATCCAAACCTGCTATCTTAAAGCAAAGAGAGAGCTGCCTATTACACCAAAGGCACACTCAACCAGAAAAAAAGGTGCTACTATGGCCTTTCTAGGAAATATTCCAATGAACGAAATATGTAAGGCAGCAACATGGTCTACGCCTCATACATTTACTAAACACTACTGTGTAGACGTGTTATCTGCACAACAAGCCACAGTAGGACAAGCCGTACTAAGAACTTTATTTCAAACTACTTCCACTCCTACAGGCTGAACCACCGCTTTTGGGGAGATAACTGCTTACTAGTCTATGCACAGCATGTGTATCTGCAGCTACACATGCCACCGAACGGAAAATGTCACTTACCCAGTGTACATCTGTTCGTGGCATTAGTCGCTGCAGATTCACATGCGCCCACCCGACTCCCTGGGAGCCTGTAGCCGTTTGGAAGTATATCTTCGACATTTGTAAATATATTACTTTAACCTTCATTTGGTACATACGTATTCATTACATTGCATGGGCACTATTACTAGCATACACAACTCCTACCTCACCCTCTGCGGGGAAAACAATCTAAGATGGAGTCGACGCCCATGCGCAATGGAACCGAGGTGGGAGGAGTCCCTCGGTCTCGTGACTCGAAAAGACTTCTTCGAAGAAAAACAACTTGTAACACTCCGAGCCCAACACCAGACGGCGGACTATGCACAGCATGTGAATCTGCAGCGACTAATGCCACGAACAGATGTACACTGGGTAAGTGACATTTTCCTTACCTCCCTCTCCTACAGGAAATCCTTTGTTCTGCCTGAGCTTGTTAAGCAGCAGGAGGGCAGAAACCTGTCTGAAGGGTGGCAGCAGCGCAGGCTGCCCGGAAAACCCCAGAAGACTAGTAGGAGTAATGCTGGAGTCCTCTAAGGAGCCCCCATAGTGCATGGAATCATACAATCAATACTGGCAACAGTATTTGGGTATGATTGACATGTTTGATACCAAACCTGCCCAGGTTTGGAGTTACCATTATGTAGCTGGACATACGGACATAGGTCGTGAGTGACCTGTGTCCAGTACACGGATAAAATGGCTTCCCTGCATTTACTAAGTCCAGTGAAATGGAGCTGGAGTTCTTAGGGGTACCTCCGCTCCTGCAGAGGTGCCCTCACACAATGGGTACCTGCACCCTGCCCTCTGGGCTAAGAGGACCTGCCATAAGGGTGACTTACAGTGACTTGGTGCAGCGACCTGTAGTGAAAGGGTGCATACACCTTTTCACGCAGGCTGCAGTGGCAGGCCTGCAGACACATTTTCTGATTGCTCCCATGGGTGGCACAATACATGCTGCAGCCCATGGGGGATCCCTGATGCCCCAGTGCCCTGGGTACCTAAGTACCATATACTAGGAACTTGTATGTCAACTGTGGGGTGTGCAAAGTCCTGAGCAACCAAATTTAGAGGGAGAGAGCACAGTCACTGGGGTTCTGGTTAGCACACTTACAGCAGACAAAAGTGGGGGTAACCATGCGAAAAAGGGTACTTTTCTACAGCCTAGGTATTTGAGAGCCTGGAGGAGTATGGCCCTGCGCTGTAGTGCTACCCTGCACTTGTTGGCCCTTCCTGGCAGCCCGCCTTACCCAGCTCGCGTCCCAAGAGTGACTCCTTGTTAGAGATCAGCACAACTCTATGCCGATCTTTGCAGAAAGTGGACCATTTGATTGGGCCCAGTTGGCCCCTTTTGTTGTGGTCATGTTACATATGCCTCTTTATTTTATTTCTTTTTTTCCAAACACTGTAATGGACCCTCACTCCCCCTGCTGAGGGCTGCTCTTAATACTCCTACGCTCCCCAGTGGGACATCACTCCATTCCCCTCTAGGCTTCACTGTGCTACATCACAGGGTACGGGACGGGTGGGAGGAGGGAACCATTTGCTGCCCCACCTTTCACACATGCTTCCATGCTTATTCTGGCTCCCAGCCGCGTTCCTACTCATTTTTGTGTTAGATGACAGCACTGCCAAATACAAAACTCTTATCCCTCAATCCCTGGGGACTTAACTCTTCAAACAAACGCAGACAGACATGGAGATACATAACTCAGCACAGCCCTGATATTGTCCTGCTTCAAGAGAGACACCTGCTGGGGGCCTTGACCCATAGAATGTCACACCTGTGCTACCTGGTACGTTACTGGGCCTCCACAGACACTAAAACACTTGGGGTGGGAATCCTCTGTAAATCTGGTTTCTGCTCCTCTGTTCCTAAAGTGGTGAGGGATTAGGAGGGTTGCTTCCTTAAACTCCACCTACAGTGGAAGGGAAGGCCCCTAACCATTCTTAACGTATATGCCCCTAATTTAGTGCAAGAACCCCTATCTTGGAAAGGTTTTGAGGGAACAGTTGGCGGGGAAACTGTGTGATGTGATTGTTGTGGGTGATCTCAGCTTGGTCTGGGACCCGAAATTGGACAGGACTTCTGACATACCAAGGTGTGGGGGTTATGTCTGCACAGAGCAAACGAGAAATTACTGATTTAGGCCTCATGGATGCACCAGTCCTGACGAGAGGAATTATTCCTTTTATTCCCATTTGCACTTTCAGATCATGCCCATGTAGACCTTATGGGGAACAAGGATGGGTAATCACGAACGAGATAAACAAAGAATATTCCGAGGCCACTACCAGGCACACTACCAAAGTAATAGTATTCCACCCCCACCCACACACACACACAGGAGGATTTATGCTTACTTGCAGTCTTGCGACTTGGACCCCCTGCCGACAGCACACTCGGAACTCCTTGGAGGTCCCCTTACCTAGGAGGAACTCTGGGCGGCCGTGAAGAGTTTACCCCTGGGGAAAACCCCTGGCCCAGATGGGCTGCCTGTTACCTTCTATCATCTGTTCCTCACAGAACTCTAGGCCAAACTTCTAACTCCTTCTTTTTTTTTAACTCCTTTACACATGATACTGATCTCACGCCATCCGTGATGTCAGCAGATATAGCCCTCATTCTCAAACTCTGTAAAGATCTGGCTCAGTGCACCTCTCATCACTCTTCTCAACACTGATGCCAAATCATTCACCAGAATATTAGTGACTAGAATGAACAAATATCTCCTGGGACTTATCGAGCTGGGTCAGGTAGACTTGGTTCATGGCATACAGAGTACGGACAATGTTCGCTGGGTTGCACATTTAGTGAAGAATGGTAACACTGCATACCAGCGTGCTTGATTTCACTCGATACGGAGATGGCTTTCAATAGAGTAAGCTGGCCTTTCCTTCAGGTGGTTCGACGCAGGGTGGGGCTGAGTCCCAAGAAGGTATCTAAAATCATGGCATCATCATGCAGCCCCTACCGCAACAGTACGCCTCAACGGGCAACAGTCTCTGGCGCTTTCCATCAGCCAGGGCACGCGCCAGGGGTGCCCTTTGTTGCCCTTTCTGTTGGCCCTGGTGGTGGAGCCACTGGTGATCACCACTCGCTGATCTGCTGGCATGATGGGGTGCCGTTTGGGAAAGGAACACAAGATCAGCTTGTTTTCAGATGACCTGTTGCTTAATCTGATTCGCCCCAGAGTCTTCCTTCCCACCCTGGCCAATTGTCTACGAACCTACGAAGAAGTATCAGGCTTCAAAATCTACATATCAAAATCACTTGCACTCAATCACACCACCCCTACTCAGGAACTTCCTGTTATCCAAGAACTGGTGCCATTCCAGTGGGTGCTGGACAAAATCAAATATCTGGGCCTCCACTTCACTCCCACTATGGAGACTTGACTGGGACAAATGGGCCTCTGCTTCGTCGTGACATTGTGGCAGATCTCAGACGATGGAGGCCACAACATATCTTTTGTTGGGTCGAATTAATGTTATAAAGATGAATGTGCTCCTCGAGTTTTATATCTGTTTCAAACATTACCCACCCCAATCCCACAGGGTGACATCCAGAAACTCCAGCAAGATGTCTGATCTTTCATTTGGAATGGTGGGCAGCCATAGATAGCGAACGCCGTACTGATGCTACCTCGTGATAAGGGAGGACTGGCATGTCCAGACCTCCTGTGCTACTACTGGGCTGCAAACGTGCGCAACATATCGGAGTGGATGGTGCAAACCAGCAAAAAGCAATGGTTCCATATGGGCCATGCGGTAGCTTCTAGACCCTTATAGGATCTGGCTTGGTTACCCAAATCAGTGCAACCACGCAGCGCTTCATTATCTACACCTATCAGAATGGTAATGATATTTTGGGCGAAACTAGCCCTCAAAATTGGTCTTGCCACATTCCCATCTCCTAATACCCCCTATAGCACGCAACCCTGACTTCCCTCCGGCCCTCTCGTCCAAGGCATTTTCTGACTGGAATGAGGGTGACTGTAATACACTCCGCAACCTTTTCACTGGAGCCTCAATGAAATCCTTTGAATAATGCAAACAGGACTACAGACTAACAAAGGGCGAGGATGCATTACTATCAGCTGCAACACTAGGCCCTTCACCGCCTGACATATCCTTAGATTATCTGGCAATATACCCCCTTTGAAAAGCTCGTAGGGACATATGCAGGCTCCAGAGGCCTCATCTCTAACATATACCACACTCTACAACGTACTCACGCATATCAGAACTCTTAGTACACCACCGCGACAGCAGGGATCACGCCCAAGCAATGGGAGACCGTTTGGCAAGACATTTCCTTCAGGGAAATGGCCTACAAGCTGATGTTTCAATGGTATTATGTCCTGACAAGCCTAGCCAAAATGTATCCTGGTACTTTACCTCAGTGCTGGCAATGCAACCTGACTTTGGGGACTTCTGGACTTCATGTGGTGTCATTATTATCTTTTGGAAAGAATATTGGGCCATATCAAATCTGTCCTAGGCTACCCACTCCCCTTTAATTACCTCACAGTGATCCTGGGCATCTGTCCCTCTGCCCTACGCTCAATAACGCACTCTTACTGGAAACCCGCCAGTTACATGCTTCATGCGTCACAACAGTTAGTAGCTATTTCATGGAGCAACCAACTGCCACTGGCTATAGCACAGCGGTATTTCTTGCTTATGGCACATTCTTGCAATGGAACTCATTTCCCAGTGTCTCTCACGCTTAGAGGCCTAATTTCAAAATGTATGGCAACCACTTATTTAGTATTTTACCTGCCTTGAGTACATTTGCTTCAACCCACCACGACTGCGGGCTTTGCAGCTTTTTGATTGATCAATCTCCTTCTCTGCAACCCTGCCCCCTCTGTTCCCCTCCACATCCCTTGCACTGCACCATGTCTCGCCTACTGTGCACTTCACCGCTCCTGCACTCTATACTACACGTACATCGGACTGCCTACTTATAATGATCTTATGAAGGTATGTATTGTTTGATTTCTGTTCTATGTTCTTGGTGTTTGCGTTGTCCAAGCTTACCACAGAGTAGATATGTATCACTTTACAGCTTTGCTGTTCTGTAATTTGACATGCTCTTAAGAACTACGGAATATCTGCGTGATGACCGCATTGAGACTTGTACCTTTTGACATAGCTTCTATTTAAACGCATGCTTGGATTGTTACCCGTTTTAAGAAAAATGTTAATAAAAAAATCCTGAGGGAAAAAAAAAAAGATGCACTAGCAGAGAGACTGTAAGGGACCTGTGTTCTATGGTGGGAAGGGCCTCTACGCGGTGCTGCTAAAGGGGAAAAAAAACGTAACCTTTCTGTTTGAAAGTGTGTGGTTTAACCCCATATACATCAGTAACAGGATGCTCTGAAAGTTCTTCTAAACAGAAACTATAATCACCGAAAATCCAACTGAGCAGCTGAGAAATGAAATATCATCAGGACAGTGGAAAAAAAATAGAAGAACAAGCCTTGGCAAAGCCAATAGGCAGTGCTTATTTGAAAATATAAATATTACCACTAATAAAAATAAAACCTAGTCATTGTAGGAAGCTGGCTCTGTATATACTTTACCAAAATGACATAGTGTGCACAGGGTACAGGGCTTCCCCAGAGGCTAAAGTAGATAATACTAATGCTCTCTAGTGGTACTGTGGTCAGCACCAAACACACACTCAGCGGCGCAGGGGCGGCCGGGTGCAGGTTGCTAACACAGCATCGGGCTCTTAATGCTCACCTATAGGGGGCCCCGGGGGGCATGTAGATGTTGCAGGCTGGATCCAGGGGGTCGGTTCCAGAAAACCACGGGCTGGCCACTTACTGGACATTGCTGCACTGGAGTTTGGATTCCCCAAGGCCAGGGGGCTGCAGGTGCGCAGAGTACCTTTCGGCGACTGGTATCTTTGGCTAGTTCTGTTGCGGTCAGGTGGGGTCCTCCAGATTCAGGCTGCAGGCGGCGTTGTGTTGGACAGGAAGGGTCAACCCAAGGTAGACACTCTCTCAGAATCACCTGGGGACCAGCTCTAGTCAGTTCGGGCCCCCTGTACTCTGGCTGTGGGCGTCTGGTGCAGTGTGGGCAGGACTCAGATCCGGGGCACTTCTAGAGTCCTTGGATGGAGTTTCTTCTTGGACAGTGCTGATGTCCAAGGGAGTTCTTGGTCCTCTGTGATGCGGGCAGTATCTGGAGGCTTTTCAGAGGTCGCTGGTCCTGCAGGATGTTTCGCTTTCTTCTTGCAGGGCTTTTGAAGCTGGAGACAGGCAGTACGGCTGGGGCCAAGTCAGTTTCCATCTTCAATCTTCTCTGCTGAGGTTTTGCTTGGCAGTCCTTCTTTCTTTTTGTAAGGTCGCCAGGAATTTGACGAACTGGGTTCAAGGGAGCTCTTAAATCCTGGATTTGGTGGTGGGGGAGGGGGGGCTACACCCTTCTGTGTCCACTCCCTTTGGTGAGGGGGCCACAGACCTCTCCCTATTGGTCCCTGTTGTCCGAACCGAGATGGAGGATTTTGCAAGGGGGGGGGGGGGGGTCACCTCAGCTCTGGACACCTTAGGGGTGGTCACGCCTCCTTGTTTTCCCTAACTTTCCTGCCAGACTTGACGCCAAAAGTGGGGCTTTGTCTGGGGGGACAGGCAACTCCACTAGCTGGAGTGCCCTGTGGCCCTGTAACAAGAGGCCTAAGTCTTTGAGGCTCACCGCCAGGTATTAAAGTTCCTGCAGGGGGGAGGTGCAAAGCACCTCCACCCAGGACAGGCTTTGAATCTGGCCACCGAGAGCACAAAAGCTCTCCCATGTGGTCAAAGACATGTCTGGGAGTGGCAGGCTGGCACAGACTGGTCAGTCCTGCTCTAACAGTTTGGCTAAGATGCTATCTGGGTGCATTTTTCAATAAATCCAAGACTGGCATTAGTGTGGGTATATTGTGCTGAGTAGTTTGATACCAAACCTCCTAGTATTCAGTGAAGCCATTATGGAGCTGTGGAGTGTGTAATGACAAACTCCCAGACCATATACTCAGTATGGCTGCACTGCACTTACAATGAATAAAAATTGACTTAGACACTGTAGGGGTATATTGTTCATGTAGCTATACCCTCACCTGTGGTATAGTGAACCCTGCCTTAGGGCTGTAAAGCCTTCTAGAGGAGAGACTTACCTATGCCGCAGGCAGTGGTTTGTGGGGATGGCACCCCTCTCAGGGTGCCATGTCGACTTTCCCTTCCACCCCCCCCAGCACTCTCAGGTGGCAGTGTGCATGTTCTAGGTGAGGTGTCCAGGGTGGCATAATACATGCTGCAGCCCTGGGGGACCTTCCCAGGACCTTTTTAAAAGGGACTTAACTTAGTGCCAGTTGTGGCAACAATGGTACTGTTTTAGGGAAAGAACACTGGTGCTGGGGCTTGGTTAGCAAGATCCCAGCACACTCTGTCAAGTTGGCATCAATATCAGACAAAAAGTGGGCTGGAACCATGCCAACAAGGGCACTTCCTACATTCATCAAAAAGTTTCTCAGGAGGTCTGCATGGTACTCTGACTTAAAGCTACAGGAGGAGCAACCTACTGCTGAAAGAGTAGGGGTGTGGGCCTTACCTTCCTCACTTTTTGGAAGTATTCTGTCCATAGCTTCTGACTGCCTCAGACTGCTGACCAGCTTTCAGCTTAACTGTCAGCCATACCATACAGCAGCATGCATACTGTCGAGCATGGAGAGCAGTAGTCCTCTCACAGTCATTGTGATTTGCAGAAATTGAATTAGGGCTTTTAGTACACTGAATGTTGAAAAAATCCCAGTATTGTATGTTCTATTTCTACGACCTGTGTGGAAGCACAAAACTGTGGCAGTACAAAACGGTCCGCCGTCTACCATTGTCCTCTTTATAAAATCAGCGACAGAACAGGAGTGCCAAATTATTCAAGTCCCAGTAAGTAAATGCCAAGCGGTGTGCACAAATTTAACACTCCTAATAGATCTGATGTTTCTGTTTCATGTTATTTACTTTGCCAGTGTTTGTGTACTGTGGAGGGAGTGCAGACAAAAGCATATGGAAAAAATGGATTCTATATAAAATAGGTTTGCTTCCTTTTTTGTAGCTGCTGTGCTACTCACCAGCTGATTTCTAAACACGGTTGCCACCTGAAAACAGTAAAACAATAATAGAGCTGGTAAAATGCCATTCCGTTCTGAAATCCAGGACCCTTGCTTCTAAATCGGTCTTGCAACAAATGAAGCAGCGGGATTAAAAAAAAAAAAAAGGTTTTTTTTTTTTGTTGCATTTAATCTATACAAAAATGCACACAAGACGCAATGCATGTTAACAAGTGCAAGTACCTATTACACACCTTAGTTGATTTACATTGAGGAGCTTCACAGAGTGGATAATATCACATATACCGAGTTGCTGAATGAACATACATATGCATAACTCAAAACCTCACTTGGTAATTATATCTCCCATACAATATTGCTCTGTATACAGTCGTGTTTCTGTGCCTCCCGGGTCTGATTATGTCCGAGTCTCTGCTCATTCAGAGTCCAACATTGCTCTCCAGGCCGCCAAATCCTCTGCAGCTCTTTTATCAGTGCTAGAAAACTGCAGGTGTTGTTCCTCAGCCACTCCCCACTCAAGGATATCTCTGACCATAGCAGGATTAATTCCATCCGTGAGATATAGGCTGGGGTTGGCAGGAGAATGGTGTGGAAGACAGCTACATACAGAATACCATCCGCGAAACTGGGTACGAAGGGCCAGATTGGCCTACTTTATCTGTGAATGTTGGGGAGGAGGTGGGTCTCCCTAGAAGCTAGGATTTTTTTTTTAGAAAGAAAAACCGACCTAACACTCTAGCTCTAGGCTCTAGCTAAGTTAGTTAACGAAGTTTGAAGAATAGAAGCCCTCTATAATAATTTTGAACATAGGTTTTTCAAAGAGCTGCTAAACAGAGAGAGGGTGGGAAGGTGCAGTTTTTCTGTTTTAATAATCTCGGCGACTCTGACTCAATCTGAGTTTCTTTCTTTTTGCCACTTCAGGTACGTTTAAACCAGGCGTGTATGCGGTGTCTGTTACTGGCCGTCTGCCACAGGGTAAGTTTCCTGTTCACGTGTTTTTCTTTACTCTGCATTTAGGCTGTAATACTGGCCACTAATTCTGCGGCTGGTAGTAGGTAGGTTCCAGCTTACTGCCGGGCATTTAATTCACAGTTGGGAAGTAACGACCAGCATCTCACAGTAGGCACATTCGCCGTGGTATCTGTCCGTAGGTGATTACAAGTATTGGCAGAGCCAGTTGGCTCCTCTGTTTGGTTTGACAATGCAATGCAGAGACTGTATGCCTTGATAGTGTTTTTGCCGATGCTCTCAAATCGGGGAAAAGATGGTGATAAAGGATTATTATGGATGCTGAACCTCAGTGGCAAAAAAGACCCTATGATGTACATGCGCAAGCATTGTACTTGTGAGTATGCATAGACACTACAGCAGTAGTCACGTGTTGGCATGCATGCATCATTACTCATGTGCGTAAAGGTGTCATGACGCAGTGGCCTTAGGAAAGAATTCCTCAAAGGTGGTGACCAGAAAGATTCCGCTCAGTCACCCTGGGATTCCTTTTGTGCATTTCGATGCAGGCGCTTACCTGGGCTGCCCAGTGATTAGAGCCTGAGGCTGAGATAGTGAACTCACCGGGGATTTTACAGCCCCTGAGAACCAGAGTGAGAGACGTTAGAGACACCTATGTCCGAGCGGGCCACCTGACTCCGACAGATGCCATCGTTGCAGTTGGGCCCCCGCTTGGAAGAGCTATGAGAGTCCACACTACATAGAAACAGCGAGGGCCGGTAGGACATGGGCATCAGGATCCTGCGGGCTGTGCTAGCGGAGGCCCGCATTGCACGATCTGCAGGTGCTGGAGGTGTTGAGGTAGCGCGTGCAGCCTGGACCTGGGCATCGCAGACGTCGGACAGAGATTAAGACTACTGGGAGTGAGAACGGGGCAGGCCTAGCTGCAGCCATTTTCTCATGACATCTGGTTGGGGATCACCATCTGCCTCATTAGCTGCTTGGGCCTGTTTAGGAACATTTCACCAGTGAATAAGGAAAGGCGTGGCTGAATTAAACATGACGCTGCTTGTAAGGACATTGCAATGATTTCAGCAAGCTTGGAGGTGGGGAGGGGGGCTCGCTTCAGTGAAACGGATTACAGTTTGTCAAAAGCTTTATGGGGCCGAGCCTGGGGTGCGAGGGGGAGAGTTCTGTTTAATACCTTTAGGGGACGTGTTGGTGTTCCTCCCAAGTTGTGTAATGCAGAAATTTTATTGACACCAAAGGAAGGAACCTTGACAGGGAATTGTGCCTCATCGCCCCACCATACACTTAAACTCTGATGTAAAATGTTTTAATAATAGACTGGTGTAGGAAGTTGGCTCTGTATGTACTATTTCAAAGTAAGAAATAGCGTGCACAGAGTCCAAGGGTTCCCCTTAGAGGTAAGATAGTGGCAAAAAAAGATAATTCTAATGCTCTATTTTGTGGTAGTGTGGTCGAGCAGTAGGCTTATCAGAGGGTAGTGTTAAGCATTTGTTGTACACAAACAGGCAATAAATGAGGAACACACACTCAAAGACAATTCCAGGCCAATAGGTTTTTATATAGAAAAATATATGTTCGATGGCATCTGTCGCTGTAGATACGCATGTTTTGCATAGCTCGCCATCTGGTGTTGGGCCGGAGTGTTACAAGTTGTTTTTCTTCGAAGAAGTCTTTCGAGTCACGGGACCGAGTGACTCCTCCTTTTGTCTCCATTGCGCATGGGCGTCGACTCCATCTTCGATTTGTTTTTTTTCCGCCATCGGGTTCAGACGTGTTCCTGTCGCTCCGAGTTTCGGAACGGAAAGATAGCTAATTTCGGAAGATTTTCGTCGGTATTGTTGCGTTCGGGATCGGCGTAGTTAGATTCAACACCGCGTCTAAGATCGAAGAGCTCCGGTGCCCTTCGGGGTAATCTTTTCGATCCCCCGTCGGGGCCTGGTCGACCCGACCGCGTGCAGAAGAACGCCGATGGAACGGACCCCGTTCCGTTTCTGTCCCAAATGCCACAATAAATACCCCTATACAGACCAACACTTGGTCTGCAACCTGTGCCTGTCACCTGAGCACAGTGAAGACACCTGCGAGGCCTGTCGTGCGTTCCGGTCCCGAAAAACACTCCGAGACCGTCGAGCCAGAAGACTTCAGATGGCATCCGCGCCGACAGCCAACCGGGAGTTCGAGGACCAAGAAGAGGAGGGAACCTTTTCGATCCAAGAATCGGACTCCGAAGGATTCGACGATACACAAACCGTGAGTAAGACGTCGAAAACCACTCAGAAGAAGATTTACAAGGCCCAGGGGACGCCACTGCCACCAGGCCATGGCTCGACCCATAAATTCGGTGACCGACCGTCGGCACCGAAAAAGGCCCAAACAGTGCCGAGATCGTCCGACTCCGGTCGAGACACCGGCACGCAGCCTTCTCGGGACCGAGAAAGTGCTGGAGACAAGCATCGACACCGAGATACCGGTGTAGACACGGCTCGACGCCGAGACAGCGGCACCGAAGATCGACGCCGAGAGGTTTCGGCCCCGAAAATGAAAAAAGTCACCTCGGAGCCGAAAAAAGATGCAGACAGGGTTTCGGTGCCAAAACAAACTGCAACCGACCCAGTTTCAGGCTCTTATACAGAAGAGCACTCGCTAACCTCCCAAATGCAAAAGCATAGGTTTGAGGAAGAGCTACACTCAACTGATGTAGACCATACGCAAAAGCGTATTTTCATACAGCAGGGGACAGGAAAAATAAGCACCCTTCCCCCTATTAGAAGAAAGAGAAGATTGGAGTTCCAAACTGAACAAACACCACAAACAAAAGTGGTGAAAAAAGTTACCCCACCACCCTCTCCTCCACCTGTGATTAATGTCTCACCACCACAAACTCCATCACATTCCCCAGCTCACACCACCATGAGCCAGGGTGACCAAGATCAAGACGCATGGGACTTATACGACGCCCCAGTGTCAGATAACAGTCCGGAGGCATACCCTACGAAGCCATCTCCACCAGAGGACAGCACTGCGTATTCTCAAGTGGTGGCTAGAGCAGCACAATTTCACAATGTAAGCCTCCACTCAGAACAGGTCGAGGATGACTTTTTATTCAACACACTCTCCTCCACCCACAGCTCCTACCAAAGCCTGCCTATGCTCCCTGGTATGCTCCGGCACGCAAAAGAAATCTTTAAGGAGCCGGTCAAAAGTAGGGCAATCACACCAAGAGTGGAAAAAAAGTATAAGGCGCCTCCTACAGACCCGGCTTTCATCACTACACAGCTGCCACCAGACTCTGTCGTTGTAGGAGCAGCTAGGAAAAGGGCCAACTCCCACACATCTGGAGATGCACCACCCCCAGATAAAGAAAGCCGCAAGTTCGATGCAGCTGGTAAGAGTCGCAGCACAAGCTGCAAACCAGTGGCGCATCGCTAACTCCCAGGCACTACTTGCGCGCTATGACAGAGCCCATTGGGATGAGATGCAACATCTCATTGACCATCTGCCCAAGGACCTACAAAATAGGGCAAAACAAGTGGTTGAGGAGGGACAGACCATTTCCAACAACCAAATCCGCTCCTCCATGGACGCTGCAGATACAGCTGCACGGACAATTAATACATCTGTAACTATCAGAAGGCATGCATGGCTCCGAACGTCTGGATTTAAACCAGAGATTCAGCAAGCAGTTCTCAATATGCCTTTTAACGAAAAAGAACTGTTCGGTCCAGAAGTGGACACAGCGATTGAGAAACTCAAAAAAGACACGGACACTGCTAAAGCCATGGGCGCACTCTACTCCCCGCAGAGCAGAGGGAATTACAGCACATTCCGTAAAACACCCTTTAGAGGGGGGTTTCGGGGTCAGAGCACACAAGCCAGCACCTCACAGGCAACACCGTCCAGTTACCAGGGACAGTACAGAGGAGGTTTTCGGGGACAATATAGAGGAGGGCAATTCCCTAGGAATAGAGGAAAATTTCAAAGCCCCAAAACCCCTACTACTAAGCAGTGACTCACGTCACTCACCCCCTCCACACAACACCAGTGGGGGGAAGAATAAGTCATTATTACAAAGCATGGGAGGAAATCACTACAGACACTTGGGTTCTAGCAATTATCCAACATGGTTATTGCATAGAATTTCTACAATTCCCTCCAAACATACCACCAAAAGCACAAAATTTGACAAAACATCATTCCAATCTCCTGGAGATAGAAGTGCAGGCACTATTGCAAAAGAATGCAATCGAATTAGTGCCAAACACACAAATAAACACAGGAGTTTACTCACTGTACTTTCTGATACCAAAGAAGGACAAAACGCTGAGACCAATCCTAGACCTCAGAATAGTGAACACATTCATCAAATCAGGCCACTTTCACATGGTCACACTACAAGAAGTATTACCATTGCTAAAACTACACGACTACATGTCCACTTTAGACCTCAAGGACGCGTATTTCCATATACCAATACACCCGTCGCACAGGAAATACCTAAGGTTTGTATTCAAAGGAATACATTACCAATTCAAGGTACTGCCTTTCGGATTAACAACCGCACCAAGAGTCTTTACCAAATGTCTAGCGGTAGTCGCTGCACACATCAGAAGGCAGCAAATACATGTGTTCCCATATCTAGACGACTGGCTAATCAAGGCCCATTCGTTAATAGAGTGCTCAAATCACACAAATCAGATCATACAAACCCTCTTCAAACTAGGGTTCACCGTCAACTTCACGAAATCCAACATTCTGCCGTGCAAGGTACAACAATACCTAGGAGCCATAATAGACACAACAAAAGGAGTAGCCACTCCAAGTCCCCAAAGAATTCAAAATTTCAACACCATCATACAACGCATGTATCCAACACAAAAGATACAAGCAAAGATGATATTACAACTCCTAGGCATGATGTCTTCATGCATAGCCATTGTCCCAAACGCAAGACTGCACATGAGGCCCCTACAACAGTGCCTAGCATCACAGTGGTCTCAAGCACAGGGTCATCTTCTAGATCTGGTGTTAATAGACCGCCAAACTTACCTCTCGCTTCTGTGGTGGAACAACATAAATTTAAACAAAGGGCGGCCTTTCCAAGACCCAGTGCCACAATACGTAATAACAACAGATGCTTCCATGACAGGGTGGGGAGCACACCTCGATCAACACAGCATACAAGGACAATGGAACGTACATCAAACAAAACTGCATATAAATCACCTAGAACTTCTAGCAGTTTTTCAAGCACTAAAAGCTTTCCAACCAATAATAGTTCACAAATACATTCTCGTCAAGACAGACAACATGACAACAATGTATTATCTAAACAAGCAAGGGGGGACGCACTCCACGCAGTTAAGCCTGCTAGCACAAAAAATTTGGCGTTGGGCAATTCACAACCAAATTCGCCTAATAGCACAATTTATACCAGGGATCCAAAATCAACTGGCAGACAACCTCTCTCGAGATCACCAACAGGTCCACGAATGGGAAATTCACCCCCAAATTCTGAACACCTATTTCAAACTCTGGGGAACACCTCAAATAGACTTGTTTGCGACGAAGGAGAACGCAAAATGCCAAAACTTCGCATCCAGATACCCACACAAACAGTCCCAAGGCAATGCCCTATGGATGAACTGGTCAGGGATATTTGCTTACGCTTTTCCTCCTCTCCCTCTCCTTCCTTACCTGGTAAACAAACTCAGTCAAAACAAACTCAAACTCATATTAATAGCACCAACTTGGGCAAGGCAACCCTGGTACACAACGCTGCTAGACCTATCCGTAGTACCCTACATCAAATTGCCCAACAGGCCAGATCTGTTGACACAACACAACCAAAAGATCAGACACCCAGATCCAGCATCGCTGAATCTAGCAATCTGGCTCCTGAAATCCTAGAATTCGGGCACTTACAACTTACCCAAGAATGTATGGAAGTCATAAAGCAAGCCAGAAGGCCATCCACCAGGCACTGCTATGCAAGTAAATGGAAGAGGTTTGTTTGCTACTTCCATATTAATCAAATACAACCATTACACACAACTCCAGAACATGTAGTGGGTTACTTGCTTCACTTACAAAAATCTAACCTGGCTTTCTCTTCCATTAAAATACACCTTGCAGCAATATCTGCATACCTGCAGACTACCTATTCAACTTCCCTATATAAGATACCAGTCATTAAAGCATTCATGGAGGGCCTTAGGAGAATTATACCACCAAGAACACCACCTGTTCCTTCATGGAACCTAAATGTTGTCCTAACTAGACTTATGGGTCCACCTTTTGAACCCATGCACTCCTGCGAAATACAGTTCCTAACCTGGAAGGTTGCATTTCTCATCGCCATTACTTCCCTAAGAAGAGTAAGCGAGATTCAGGCGTTTACAATACAAGAACCTTTTATACAACTACACAAGAATAAGGTCGTCCTAAGGACTAATCCTACATTTTTGCCAAAGGTTATTTCACCGTTCCATCTAAATCAAACAGTGGAACTTCCAGTGTTCTTTCCACAGCCAGATACCGTAGCTGAAAGGGCACTACATACATTAGATGTCAAAAGAGCATTAATGTATTACATTGACAGAACAAAGAACATCAGAAAGACTAAACAACGATTTATTGCATTTCAAAAACCTCATGCAGGAAACCCAATATCAAAACAAGGTATAGCCAGATGGATAGTTAAATGCATCCAAATCTGCTACCTTAAAGCTAAACGACAGCTGCCCATTACACCAAGGGCACACTCAACCAGAAAGAAAGGTGCTACCATGGCCTTTCTAGGAAACATCCCAATGCAAGAAATATGTAAGGCAGCCACATGGTCTACGCCTCACACATTCACCAAGCACCACTGTGTAGACGTGTTATCCGCACAACAAGCCACAGTAGGTCAAGCCGTATTAAGAACATTATTTCAAACTACTTCCACTCCTACAGGCTGAGCCACCGCTTTTGGGGAGATAACTGCTTACTAGTCTATGCAAAACATGCGTATCTACAGCGACAGATGCCATTGAACTGAAAATGTCACTTACCCAGTGTACATCTGTTCGTGGCATCAGTCGCTGTAGATTCGCATGTGCCCACCCGCCTCCCCGGGAGCCTGTAGCAGTTTGGAAGTTACCTTCAACTATTTGTATATGTATCATCTCAACCTTAAATAGGTACATACTTAGTCACTCCATTGCATGGGCACTATTACTACAATTCAACTCCTACCTCACCCTCTGCGGGGGAAAAACAATCGAAGATGGAGTCGACGCCCATGCGCAATGGAGACAAAAGGAGGAGTCACTCGGTCCCGTGACTCGAAAGACTTCTTCGAAGAAAAACAACTTGTAACACTCCGGCCCAACACCAGATGGCGAGCTATGCAAAACATGCGAATCTACAGCGACTGATGCCACGAACAGATGTACACTGGGTAAGTGACATTTTCATTTCTTAGTTTATTTTAAGAACCACAGGTTCAAGATTTACAAACAAGACTTTAAATGAAAGGTATTTCACTCAGGTATCTTAGGAACTTTGAAATATCACAATAGCATGTACAGTTTTGTCAAAAATGGCAATCAGCTATTTTAAAAGTGGATACTGCAAAAATTCTTCTTAAGGGAAGTGAATCTGGATCTTGGCCGAACAGCACGAGTTCACTTTAGTCAACGTGGGTTTGATGTTCTATGCGGACTTGAATGAAGCAGCATGGCCAATGATGTAGCACATTTGCAAACATGGATGGCTTTACTTTTTTTGTTGCACATTTAATTGTAATTTCTAAAAGAACTCGCATTTATCTCCCTTCATTAAGTCGTGCTCCCTATGTTAAAGTGTCTCTCTACCTTTCTGTTTTTCTCTCTCATCCAGGGATTGTCCGAGAGCTGAAGAGCCGCGGTGTTGTGTACAAATCTAGAGACACTGCTATAAAGACCTTGTAGAAAGCGGACACTCTTCCAAGCACTAGCTTGCATCCACGTTCTCCTTCACACAGCCGGAGTGATCTCATTGACAAGGCCTCTGGTGTGCTTTTTTTCTTCTATTTTTTTTTTTTTTTTTTTTTTTGGAGGAAAGGATAATGTTTCCCTGGAACTGTAGAAAATGTTTGTGAATTCCTTGTATATATGTATTAAAGTGCTTTTCCATACATGAATTTCTCTGTCAACTTTTCAGTTCCTTTCACTTAAAGTATCCCTTAGCACGATTCTCAAATTCTCGTGAGGAAGGGTAAGTGATGATTTTGTGAGCAAACAAAATCACATGGTGCTCATTTTTAGGTCTGGCCTCGTACAGGTATGCATAATGCTTACATTAGGGGGCTTTGGGGCAGCACTCGATCCATTGCTCTTTTTAACTGACATTCACATTTTGCTTCCTCCCACTACAACTTGTAGCATGCGGCAATAGGACAACCAATTGCTGTGTTGCCATGAGAGTAATGGCATTTTGTAGGAGCACATGTGCATCCACATTAAGTAAGTGCATTCACTGCCAGGACTGGTTGACTTACACTTTACCAGTTTTTTTCCCTTTCAATTCTTTATAACTTTAAAAAAAATTATCCTTATGTGTTTAAACTGAGGGTGATGCCAGTGCTTAATTTGTGAAAGAATGAGTGCTGGTGCCCAGGGCTCTGCTCAAAAGACCTCTGCTGGTGCAGATGAATGATGGCACGCCAAATACCAATGCTGTGCAGTCCTTATCCCACCTAATGCTTTTTTAACCCACTACCAGCAACTCCCTGTCTTTTCGTTTCACTTGTGCAGGTTTCCTGCTTTTTCCCATTGTGAGGTTCTTTCAGTCTTTCTGTTCCTCGGTCTTTCCACTTTTCCCTTGTTTGCTCTCGATACGTGTCTGACACGAAAACATAAGTCCCGGTCCTAAAAAAATGAGTGCTTGTGGCCCCCATCAAATGAAGCACTGGATGGTTCACAAAATCATTTATAAATATGGGAAGTGGTACAACGGGAGTACTCTCTTCCATCCATGCCTTTGGGAATCTGCCCCAGAACGTCCAACATCTTCTTGGTAGAAATGTAAAGAGGGGCAGTTCTTTCAATTTATGCTACTTGTATGTGAATATTCCCGTGTTCTTCCCATTTTTAAGAGGCCAATTCCTAAAAGCATGAAAGAGCAACTAAAAATGTATTAAAGGAGTACTTTAAAATGCCTCTATGAATATGCTCCTGCGTCTTCAGGTTACAATAATTGTAACCATTAGTCCCTCTTTTGCGCTAGTAAGAATCTTATTTTCGTTTGATGTGCGTTAAAACTAGAAAGGGGTTTTACTACTTAAATTAAACCTGCCTAGTATATTTTATGTTATGGTTTATTTTCAAAGTTAGAACATTCATAAGCATATTCCCATACGTATGGGTGGAGGAATGTATTTTTTTTTTCTTCCTTTTATTCTCATCATGTTTTGGCAATTAAAAAAAAAAACTGCTCCTTCTTCCAAAGTCCTGATATATTGCCTATTTTACTTCGTTTTTATTTATTTTTTAATAGGATTGGTACAAAATCAAGAAATTATAATCTATTTTTTTTCTTTACATATCAAAGGTCGCATCACGACCTAATTCAACAGGTGTCTTCAGTGGAGGCATTCAAAATCCAGTAAATCTGTTCATCTTCCATCACCCTTCACCAACTTCATCCCCATAACTTTAAAGTATAGGAATTGAGCAGGATAGCCTGTGCTCAGGCTAGGCTTGTGATAATATTAGTTATGTGGTTGATAAGAATATAAACTGGGGTCTTTAAGTAACTATGAAGTGTATTGATGTAGAAGTTCATTGGCCAGTAAAAACCGCTCTTAGTAAAAGTGGAATCTGACAGATTTGCTCCTTGTTAAAACTGCCTTTAAGTATTTTTTTCACTGTTGGTTAGTTTGAGATGGGAGCAACATTTTAACTTTCCCCAGAGGGATTGTGTTCTCTTAAATGTTAAACTTCTTGTTCTACAATCCTCCCCAGTGTAGCAGGTGTTCACATGGTGTACACGACTGACCAGGCAAGTAATAAAATACTTTCATTTCTGTTCTAGCAGCTCATAGTTTAGATCAGTGATTCCCAACCTTTTGATTTCTGTGGACCCCCACTTTAACATTGATGGAACCCAGGGGCCCCCACTGAATCATCATGGGAATCCGTGGACCCCCGCCTGAGTCATTACTGGAAGCTGGGGACCTAATTTGTCAATATTTGTTCATATTTTTTAATTTTCTAGGCTCTCGCGGACCCCCTGAGAAGGCTTTGGGGACCCCAAGGGGTCCCCGGACCACAGGTTGGGAACCACTGGTTTAGATCATGCGGTGCATTCCCAGGCAGTTCGGGGGAATAATAGATGCTGTTATTTGTTTACTAGTTTTATTGAAAGCGGTGAGTAGCCTACTCTTTCGTTTATTTTGACAATTTGATTTAATTACAGTTTGAGGAACTGTGTCCTTAAACTTTTAATTATTTGATTTACATTGGTACGTTTAGGTTTCAGGATACCTGCTTCATAATTAAGTACTATGATTTGTTTTAGGCTTAACTGGTTAAAAGGACTCCGGAAAAGGGAGTGTTTTGAGTCATTTTTTGAAAAGGACAAAGTCTGAAGCTATACGCCCACTTCGGTTTAAAGGCGTTTGAGTGCTGTGTTTTTTTATTTTTATTTTTTTAGTTTTTTTTTTTAAGTCTCAGTAAGAAAAGGATTGGTAAAATATTTTCTGCTTTTTGAATTTGCAAGTGAAGCACCCTGCTAGCGCATGCCTCCTGGTGCTGTGCGATTCCTTTGCCAGGCACCCCAAAAAGGTGTCAGCCTTGGAGGCCAGATCTGCAGTTTGAGGCTCCGATCACTGGGTAGTAGAGAAGCCAGGTGCTCAAACATTTCCATTTATTTGGGTGGGGAGTATCGAGAGTTTCATTTTAGGTGTCGCTGTGTGGCCGCAACTGAAAGAGGAACCAGAACTTGCTACTCATTTCACTTTATTTTTTTTAATAATATTTGACATGTTCAAAAATAAACTTCCTGTTCCATCTGCTTTTGAAAAAAAGTTGTCAGTGTTTATATTAGCAACCGTTGTAGAGACACTCGAAGCTTTAGCACAGCCTCTTTTCAGTGACCAGCAGTAAACGGTTCACTCTTCTGAAAGTGACCAACACCGTGAATCAGCTACAGTAAAATACTTGATATATTCACAGAACTCACAATCCTTTGCGGGCCCCAGCTCTCTTTCGGCACCTATTTAACCTCTTGCTTATGTTTCTTTTATTTTTGTTTTTAGTTATTGTAATATGAACAAACAATTACAGTCTTAAATAATTGCTATTGGGATAAACAGTCGACTACCATCGGTACGTAATGAGCACTAAACAATTTGAATCGTTCCCTTTAACCATTTCATCAACTTGGTTGGGGAAGAGGTACCTCCAGCTGTAGCCAGAATGCATGCTTTGCCTAGCACAGGCAATCCTCCTCTGAGAGCCTGTTTCCCAAAACCACTTGCTCGTGGAATTGAGTCGTCGTGGCGTCTGTTGAGGCACAACCAGGAGAAAGACGTTGGGGGACTGCTGGGTATCTTCCAGGCATCCAGTTCAGAATTCCATTTGTGCTTAGGCTGAAATTGTGCCACCTTCAAATTCCTTTTGTGACATGCTGTCCTCTGCCACCTCCTTTGCGGCTGTATATCATTAGGGGACTTCCTATTCGGTGCTTTGCAACACCTTCTCCGTACTGACCAATCTTTACTCTAGCTCGGTCACTGTGGCATTTGTTGAGATGACATTTGGTTGATGTTGGCAATTGAATGTTGCAGCTCATGTAGCCAAGATTGAGACCCTCACTGATAATGTGGTTTCATTCCCTCTGTCTTCACAGCTGTATCAATGTACTTCTGTCACACCTAATAGCAAAATGCCCCTGAGAATAAAAAAAATCCCCATTGCTCCGGTTTCCTTCTTTGGTGGCACTTTTAAATCTGGAGCCCCCATCACAAAGGGGTAGATCTGGTAAACCCACCATAGTGTTCAGGAGCCCACAGATGAGCATTCTGCAGAAGTCCTCCACTAGGCCTGTCTTGGTCCGAGCCTTGTGCACACCTTATCAGTAATCTTCCACTCCTTTCATTGTTACAACAATTGTCAACAATGTTAGGAGCCACACCTGGTGTTCTGTTCACACACAGTGCTAGTAATGCTCATCTCATGATCGTTACGGGGCTACCAGAACCTGCCACATGTAGCCTATACGTGGCTGAGTTTGTTCTTCCATGCTCCATAGAGTGAGTGACACAATCTTTGATAACACTAAGGGCCTGATTACGATCTTGGTAAATGGGATTCTCCGTCACAAATGTGACTGATATCCCGTCCGCTGTATTACAAGTTCCATTATAGCCTATGGAACTTGTAATATGGCGGGCAGGATATCTGTGTGATGGAGTATCCCATCTGGCAAGATCGTAATCAGGCCGTAAGTCACCAAGGATGCATGCCTCACACAGTTTCTGTGATCAGCTGCATTCTGCGCTCCTGCTGCAACCTGTTGGGCAGAAAGTCTTTTCCTCTCAACATGTACTCTGATTTAAGAGCACCCAGACAGCAGCCATTATGGAGACCAGCCTGAGCTCTCAGGCAGTGCATGGTGTCGAGGGACCAGCTAACTCCACCTGCTTCCAAAAACTAAATTTAACAGTGAAATGATTGTATCATTTTATCTACAGTATTTCTTTATTAGGTACTCCCCTCTCTATTATGCCATTGACAATAAATGTAAATGTTAAAACATTTAAAAATATTTGAACTTAATGTTTGCAACTGATACAAGTAGATAATTATCATATTCCAACTAAAATCATATATTTTCATGTATCCAAATTTGAAAAAATATCGCCCTGCCTTTGAAGTGTTAAATGGTGGGAAAAAAAATTGTAGCCTACCCCAGGAATAACGCAGTTTGCTGCACGAATAAAAATCTGCCTACATATTTAAGATGGGTAAAATTGTTTTTCTCAGTACTGTGCATCTTCACTACTCTGGAAATTTCTCCCATCTTTTTTTTCTACTTTGTGGAATAATTTTATGAAAAGTTCACACTTCAGTTTCAGACAGAATCAATTCTCTTCTGAACCTTAATCTCTTTCAACCAGGACAACGTAATACACAAGTATTATTTTTATTTTTAGAGATGCTGAAATGCCACTTCCCACAGCCCAGTCCACCACCTCATCTGCAGGCCTCCCAGACAGAGCAAGGACTTCATTAATGAATTCTCAGACCTCCACACCACCCTTTTGAGTGAATTTTACCTCTTAAAAAAAATAAAAGCCACGAAAAACACAAGACCTCCTTGACCGCCTAAACACACTGAGCACGGAAGAGCATTTCACTCAACCAACACACTCCATATGCCACATTCTCCACCTTCAACATCAACTGCCATCCCATACATTTTTTTTTTTTTTTTTTAAATCCCATACCCCTGGATTTGAACGACCACCTCGCTGTCCGAGCAACACAGACAAGTCCGCTCAAAAGAGAACAAACTTTCATAGCCTTAAAGTTTCTTGTTTGACAACTTAAAGCTCTTATTCCTCTATTGCCCAACCAATTTCACATCTGATGTTGACATCCTTCTTAACAACTTCAACCACTTTCTGGGAAATCACGTAAACACCCACTCTCCATTCTAAAACGCACAAGCCATAACCTTTAGCACCCTAGTACTTCAAAGACATTGGGGACAACAAATACTCCGTCAACTGACAATAAAAAAGATGAAAGAAAAAACAGAAACCCTCCCCAACTGCCCCCCAAAGACTTTAGACCGTTGAAGTCACTTCATGCAACGTGCAGACAAATCATCACATCCGGCAAAAACAAGTACTAGATCAGCACTATCTGTAAAACTGCCA
This sequence comes from Pleurodeles waltl, assembly GCF_031143425.1. NCBI lineage: Eukaryota > Metazoa > Chordata > Amphibia > Caudata > Salamandridae > Pleurodeles > Pleurodeles waltl. Next base: position 86,922,717 of record NC_090441.1, read on the forward strand.
ACAAAAGTAGAAAGCTGTTCACAACAGTCCAGCACTGCACTGACCCTGCCTCCCTGATCCTCCTATACCGCTCTCCACAGACTAGTGCAGTGCCATCAACCATTTCTTCAGCGAAAAAGATGATCCAACAGCACATTCACAACACCAGGGCCCAGATTTACAATCTCACAACGTAGCCCCCCCAAAAATTCTGTGCTACGTTGCATGAGTGAGAAAGACAGTGTCATATCTAGAGATATATGGCACTCACTTCCCCTCTCCCTAGACCTGATGCGCAATCAGCTTTCTGAGTGCCAGGCACACACCTTGGCGCTATAGTGCAAGGGTGAGTGTGTGTGCATTGATTATTATTTTTTTGTACTGGAAGGCCCTCCTAGTACAAAATACTAACTTTAAAACGTTTCCAATGTTGGATGTGTGCTGTAAATTACAGCACACATGCAAAATAGTAAGCGTTATGAGAAATAAAAGCATTTCTCTTTAATGCCTGCTTCAAAGGGGTGTTAGTTTTAGGTGCAAAACCCAGTCTACTATTGTGAGTAGATAGCGGTTTGTGCTAAAAAGCATGATTGGTTGTGTGGGAACGCCCATGTACCACCTATGTAACACCCCCCTTGAAGCAGAGTACTTTTAGTGAACTTTCCAGTGCAAAACAAGTTTTGCGCTGAAGAGTAAATTTAACAAACCCAAAAAAATGTTTGCACTGCCCAGAAGAATCCTATCGCCGGCAGAGTTCCTCATGGTTCCTTCTTGTTATTTTCAACCTGTATATGGAGCTACTTAAGGGCTATGAGCCGCTGATAACAGCATCGAACTTCACCATTATGCTGACAATATACAAATCTACTTCAAAGTCTCCTCTGCTGCAGACATTCTACCACACAAACAATGCTTGCACCTCATCCACACCAGTTCATGTTATTTGCCAAGAACAACAAGCAATCCAAACCTGGCTCACTGACAATGACCTAGGCGAATTCAAACCACAACTTTCACTGAATACCATGTTACTTGGATTCAACCTCAACACCAACCTCATCCTCAAAGAACACACTGCCAAGAAAAGAAAGTCCGCCTGCTACCACCTCTCACTCCTAAAGAAAGTAAAACCATTCTTCCAGAAAACTCTTTGAGAACTGAGCCTCAAACCCTTGTACTTTCACATCTGAATGTTGGCAACGCCCTGCTCCATGGCCTCAAACAAAACACTGCCTTCCCCTAAACCCAAGGGCAGCCTACACCACAGCACCTCTCATCCCAGGCCTGAAGAAATCTAACCACATCACTGCTATCCTGTTGGAACACTACGGACTCCTTTTACCTGCATCTTTTACAAAGCCATGACAGCAAGCACCTCTACATGTATAGGACCTATTGGCTTTGCCAGTGGTTTTAGCCATGCTGTACACTTTCCCCAGTGTTAGGCTGTGTGACTAACAAAAACAAAAAAAAGCGCTGCTATGTGGCAGCTGTCGTCTTTGTAGGCACATGCACCACGTATGCATGCACCTACAAAATGACACCAGTAGTTTCTTCTTTTTATTTACAAAGTTGGATATGTGAATAAAATTAGTAGCAACTGCATTTTTAAAATGTAGTTAGTGAATCGAATTGAAGGGCATGGGAAGAAAAGAAGCAACGTGTAGTGTGGAGGAAACAAACTGGTAGGGTGGGTTGAAAAAACAACATGCAAGAGCAATGTGAAGCATTTTGGGGATTAGAGAACAGCATATGGGGAGATGTACACAAGAGCAAGTGCAACATGGGAGGGGTTGGGGAGAGGTGCACAGGTTACAGCTCAACACTGCTGGCAGAAAAGTACACGGGGTGGGGCAAGCTGGAAAACACATACTCATTCAGTGCTTAACCAAACATCAAAAAGTAGTGATTGAAAAGTAGACAGTGGAAGGATACAAGTAATGTGTCCATGCTCCAAGGGAGTGACGCAAACAAGAAGGAATGCCCTCACAAGCTAATGAATAAAATTCAAACAAATTAGAGTGACAGTACAGTCAGTCAATGGTCAAGCTCTAAGCCCACTGTAAAGTGACAAATCTTTTCGCCAACAGACAGCTCGCGATGTCGGGCAAATCTAAAAACAAGCCTGCAGGACTTTTCAATCTGTGCATCCAGGATCTGGAACACCATCACCATATCCAGCAGAACCACCCCAACTGCTCTAATTTAAGACGAGTTGAAGATGCAGATCTTTAAAGACCGCTACTGTACATTAACAGTCCACAAACCAGCTACTTTTCCTCACACCTGTTAACCTTATGGTTGTCTTTGACCCTGGGGCGTGGCCTGAGTGGCAGCAATGGCGTTTGCGTAAAAGGGCTGCTCCGCCGAGGCCTACCAGAAATCCTTCTTTTATTGCCCCGGAGGATTCCCGCGACGGAGTCGGGACGGCGGAACGGTCAGCTGTGGACGGCTGCCTGGTGCCCGAGCCTGGAGGGCGCTGGCCTAGATCGGAGTGCGGCCTGGTGAGAAGACGCAACTGGCCTGAAGAGTGAGCTGCCGGGGCGGTGAAGGGGCGACCCGCACGGCGGATGGCTGGCGGCACAGGACTGGAGCCGATCGGTGACGGCAGGCACCTGGGGGACGGATCAAAAGCTGCGGTAGCGCCGTAAAAGGAAAGTGTGCGGGAAGAGGTGGACTGCAGAAGGGGGCGCAGTGACAGCGGAAAAGCGGACCGCGTGATCGGCAGCTGGAGGAGCGTATCGGGAGCCGATCGGCTGGGCAAGTTCTTGAGTGGCGGCCCTGGGGCTCTGGTACTGCTGCGGAGAGAGTGTTGGAGGTGGAGCGGGTGAGAGGTGGTGGCTCTGGTCAGGGGAAGACGGCTGAGAGGTAGAGAGGGGCTGCGGTTGGAGGCAAGCTTTTGGGGGTGGCCTGCGGGGGCTCCCTGCCCACTGAAGCCTAACCCGGCGCCGTGCTGAATAAAATGGAGCAGAGGTGAGCGTTGGGCTCGAGGAGGTGATGTAGAAAGGTCCCTGACACGGGAAACAAGCTGCACACCTGGAGAGCGAACGCATCGACTTGATTGGACCTGGCGGGATCGCTGACTTGGTGGCCTGAATGGGTGAGGGACTTGGCAGCGGAGCAGGGCCCGAACTGAGGGCAGAGGAACAGGCCACCGCCATAATCCAGCAGTGAAGGCGCGCCACAGGGGCCTGGCCCTTCCTGAAAGACAGAAGGTGCTGCCCAGGTCCCGGAGCACAACCCGAGAAGGGAAAGAAGTGACCAAAGGGGCCGTGCTGCTGGGAGTGAACGACCACGTGGTGAGGAGACGTCCATGGACCACATCTACCCTGAGCAGGTGGAGAAGCAAATAGGCGCGTCTCCTCTGCGATTGTTGTTGGCCTGGAAGGAGAAAGCATCGGAGCCCCTGCGGCCGCATGTCTGCCAAAAACCGCAAGAAGGGACGAACACAAGGGAAAGACCGCGTTGATTACCAGAGTGCTTCAGAAATGGCCAAATTGGTGCCGCAATCCCTACAAATAACTTTGGATAAAATATTAAGGGCCATAGAGGAGTCTAGGACCACCCTCCAATGAGAAATTGGTCAGGTATCAGTGGAACTAGGCCTACTGCGAGCAGACCACCAGAAATTGGCAGATAGAGTCCAAAGCGCAGAGACGAAGCTCATAGACTTGACCCCAGCCCACCAGGAGATACAAGCCACAATTACACAACTAACAGACCGGGTACAAAGACTGGAGCGACGGGCAGAGGATGCTGAAGGAAGAAGTCAGAGAAACAACATGCATATCTTTGGCCTACCAGAGGGAGCTGAGGGAATTGATGCGGTAACCTTCCACGAAAGATGGATGCAGCAGGAGGTCGCACCTGGCCTACTCACCTCATTCTTTGCTTTGGAGAGAGCCCACAAGTACCAGCTAAGCCAGCTGTGCCTGGATGACCCCCACGAACAGTGGTAGCCAAACTGCTACACGACAGGGACATTCTGTTGAAACGGGCCAGGGAAGCAGGGCCCTTCAGGGTGGACAATGGAACAGTCACTCTTTCCAGACTTTACCGCTGAGGTGCAGGCCAAGCGAGCATCCTACGTGGCGGTGAAAAGGGCCATGAGAGATGCGGGAGTACAGTACTCGCTCTTGTTCCCAGCACGTATGAGAGTGATACAGGAGGGGCACAGCTCGTTCTTCCGGACACCGGAGGAGGCCTGGGAGTGGCTGGAAGCGCATAATGCGGAGGGAGGCTCTGGTGCCCCACATGGGGGCACAGCGCAGGCACACGGAAGAGAAACACCGGAATACATCCCGTCTGAGAACCAAACCTACCCCAGAACAGAGGGATCATGACAACCAGCCCTACAGGCAGTGGCATCACTGGGGCTGGGGAATAGGACCGAAGAGGCCAGTGGTGGAGACTCGTATCACCGAACTCACTCCACGGACTCCGATGCCTACCAGTCGGATGAGGCTCTGAGAGTGACCCCGCGGTCAGCCGATGACTTATAGGGAATATAAGGGGTACAGAGATGATCCCACCTTCGGGGCCATGACATGGGCAGGGGCCTGTAGGCGAGCATGGCTCCCCCGCTCGGTTTCTCGACCACCGAATGGCGAGAACACTAAATGATTTAGAGTTATTGTTTTGTTTGTTGAGTGTATATTGGACAACCGCTTGTTGCGGAATTTTCCTGGTGAGAGGGAGTTGGGGGGGGGGGGGGGGGAGGGGGTTTTGTTACATTATATGCGCAGGGAACCAGTAATAATAGAACTTACGTTACAGGCACAGATGAGGCGGGGAGGTGAGACAAGAACTGGTGGTCACCAGGAGAGGGTGATGACCTTGACTGCTCCAACACATACATGCACACGTCCTATAAGCTAATAACCTGGAACATCCAGGGGATGAGGTCGTCTGCTACACGTCATAAGATCGTATCCTACCTAAAGAGACTGGGGTACATATCGCATTGCTCCAGGAGGCGCACCTTACCACCGGGGAGGTGGCTAAATTTACGCGCAGATGGAGGGGGCAACTCTTCGCTACCGCACACTCGGCGTTTGCAAGGGGGTCAATGATTTGGGTCAGAACCGGGGTCCTGTTCGAACCCCTCTCTACGGACTTAGACCCTGACGGTAGATATGTTATTGTGGAGGGCAGGTTACACGGTAGGCCTATAGTGCTGTGTTGTGTGTGTGCCCCTAATCAGGCACAAACTGCATTCTGGCAGACGCTCTCTGGGCGAATGGCCTAGCACTCAGGGGATCGCCTTCTGATCGGGGGAGATTTTAACTGTGTGCTGGACACTAGGCTGGACCGCTCCCCCCCCCCCCCCCCCGCTCCCCTCCTTGCCTAGGGTGGTGGCACATGCAATGGCAGAGAACCTCAAGGAATGGGCAAGACATTGGGGGTTGGAAGATGTATGGCGGTTACAGCACCCACAAATTAGAGACTACTCCTTTTACTCAGGACTCCCACCATTTACACACCAGAATAGATCGCGTGATGAGTTCTGGATCAGTCACCCACAAGATGATCCACTCACTCAGAGTACCTGGGCCAGACATTGTCGGACCATAGCCTGTTACTCATTACCCGGTGGGGATCGGGGGAGAGGTCACCCATCCCGACGTGGAGGCTCCAGCCGAGGGCTCTGGAAGACCCAGAATACAGGGAGGGGCTCCGGTCCCACCTTGTGGAACACATCAGGATTAACAAGGACTCTGCGGGGTCACGCAGTCTGGAATGAGAGACCCTTAAAGTGGTGATGAGGGGGTACTGTCTGGGACAGAAGGTGGGGATTAGGCGGACTCATGTTAATGAGCTGAAACAGACGGAGAGGGAACTTCATGATGGGGAGGTTGAGCAGGGAACAGATCCAGAGGTGCAGCGCAGGCTTCTCAAGGTTAGAGAATCGTTTAATCAGACCCTAGAGAGGATGAGATGCCATGATTATCTGAAGCATATGACTGTCATGCAGGCGGAGGAGGGTAGAGCGGGCAGACTACTGGCATGGTTGGTACGGCCTGAGGGAAGTAGCACCCCAGTAACAAGCGTGTGGGGAGCGTCTGGGGACCATGTTTACACACCATCAGAGATAAATAATGCCTTTAAATCATACTACACGTCCCTGTAGAAGCATCCTGGAGATGATCTATCGCGGTCGTTGGAAAGCTATCTGGAATCGCTCCCGTTGGTCATCCTCGGGGAGGATCGATCACATTTGACGAGGTGAAAACTGCCATTTCATGACTGGCGGCGGGCAAAACACCGGGCACAGATGGGCTCCCCATGGAGTTCTATAAAGCATATGGGGACATCCTGGCCCCAGTGCTGGTTAATCTATATGCTGAGGCCTTTGAGACGGGTGCTCTTCCGGGAACCTTGCGGGAAGTGTTAGTGATCCCACTACCTAAGACAAAGTCACCTGAGGCATCTGTAACTGACTTTCGCCCCCTACCATGCTGAATTGCGATTTCAAAATTTTAAGTAAGGCATTGGCTAATAGGTTGTTACAACATATCATGCATCTCATCCATGAGGACCAGAATGGTTTTATACCCGAACACAGTAGCTCACTAAACCCAAGGTGGCTGTTTACGTTACTGCATCGAACACCTGAGGAGCAGAGCCCGGAGGCTCTGGTCCTGTCCGTAGACCTAGAAAAGGGTTTTGATTCAGTGCGGTGGGATTATCTCAGCACAGTGATGGCCAGAATAGGGATGGGAGAGAAGTGGATAAAATGGGTTGAACTGTTGTACCATCATCCAGTAGCCCGGGTGCATGTGGGAGGAGTGGTGTTGGACCCCTACCCGAGAGGCCGCAGCACTAGACCGGGCTGCCTGCTTTTGCCCTTACTGTTTGTGATTGCTATTGAACCACTGGCAGCACAATTCCGGAAGGCGGGGCAGGGTAGGGGGGTGTCAATGGATCGGGAGGAACACATTATATCACTTTATGCGGATGACCTGCTGACTTACCTACGAAGTGGAGGGACCGGGATACCCTGGGCGCTGGCGTTAATTGAGCGGTTCAGTGCCCGGTCGGGTCTTAGGGTCAACAGGAGAAAAACGTATGTTTTCCCCGCTGGTTGAGGGCACTGGATGCCCACCCACGTGTCCGGATGATCTCTCGTGGGCACCCCGGTGCTTCAAGTATTTGGGTATTCAGATTTACCACGAGTTAAATGATTTACGTGACGGGAACCTAGGAGAAGCACTCCATTCCTTACGATCCTTTGTGGTGTTCTGGCACTCGCTGAGACTCACAATGATGGCCCGAGTGGCCCTGTCTAAAATGGTAATGCTACCACGGCTCCTATACTACTTCACCATGCTACCTCTGACTATCCCGAAGAGCTGGTTCAGGGAACTGAACGCACTCCTTAGGGGACTACTCTGGGATGGGGGATGTCTCTCTCCACCCTGTGCCGACCTACATTGGAAGGGGGGCTGGCGGTCCCACATTTTGAACTGTATTATCTGTCATGCCAACTCCAGTGGATGGTGTGCTGGGTATCCAGGAGACACCGAACGGGATTGAGTGTAGCTAGTGACGAGATACCGCCGGAGTGTCTCATAGCAGGATTGGTGGAGGCTGGAAACCTTCCATCTAGGAGGTCTGGACTACTGAAAGTGGCCAACACCTGTTGGAAAAACTGCCTGAAGCGCACTGGGGTGGCAGTACAATCCTCCCCAGAGCTGCCATTGACTGCTATACCGCTAGGAATGACGAGCTGTGCTCTGACTGGAAACCAGACGAGGGCTTGGACGCAGGTTGGGGTGGCAACACTGGAGACCTCTTCCGCGAGGGGGTTCTATGCACCTTTGCGGGACTAGTTGAAGAGGATGGAATCCTTGAGGGGTCAGTTCCTGACATACCAGACGCTGATCTTTGCAGTTCGCAGACTATGGCCCACAGTAAATGCAGAGCCAGAGACACATGCTCTTCTACATTTGCTATTAACGGGGGGAAAAGGACAGACGCCTGCTTACTAAACTTTACAAGGCCCTTACTGATACTACGTTAAAGTCCTTACAGACTCCGAGGTCGAAATGGGAGGAGACAGCAGGCAGAGAACTGACTGATACAGAGTGGCAGAAAGTGTTAGCATACCCTCGGACTGTGTCTAGAAACACAAGGTTCAGATATATTCAATACAATTATGTTCACAGAACGTACCTCACTCCACATAGAATTAGGGTGATATATGGGGGAGAACCCAGGGATTGCCTCAGATGTCAGATGGCGGATACGGACTTTGGTCACATGGTCTGGGAATGCCCCACCATACAGAGGGGTTGGATGGAAGTGATGGAGGACTTGGGGGGGGACCTTGGGGACACGATTAGACCAAGACCCATTACTATGCCTGGTGGGTTTACATGGCAGACCGGCATCCAAGAAAGTGGGAAATAGGTTCCTGGACCTTGTCCTGGTCCTGTACAGACACCGCATTGCATTGGCATGGAAATCCCAGACTGGTCCGCGGATGGAGGATTGAATGATGTCTCGAGATGGGCTCAGGCCAAACAGCAAGCGCTGCACGGAGAAGAGGCACGGGGATATCGGCGAGACCTATAGCCCCACTGTGGACAGAAATAATAGAGGCTTTGGAAAGCCGGGTGCGAGGGTGAGGTGACATCAGAAAGTGGAGAAACAACAACGCTGGGGTAAGGAGACTGAGGAGATAGATGACTGGGCAGGAAGAGGTTGAGAAGACAGGGGATCTTGGAACATGTGCCAGAGGAACAACCCAGCCCCCGTGGTTGTTGACAATTCCTAGGGCAGGATGAGAGATGCTACTGCTTGCGGGTAGTAGAGAGAACTATATTTGTAGTGAGGGGGGACCCCAGTGAAGGAGGATAGAACCTACGAATGAAGTAGAGGCAGGAAGACGTTTGTGGTGACCACACCAATAGACCGAATTAGATATACTGACAGGACCTACTCCTAAAGTGCCACATTGTAATAACCCGCACATAGTTTGTTTTCCCCTTTTTTTTTTTTTTTTTCTTTTTTTCTCTTTCCTTTTATACTGACAGGACCTAATCCTAAAGTGCCACATTGTAATAACCCGCACATAGTTTGTTTTCCCCCCTTTTTTTTTTTCTTTTGCTCTTTCATTTTTTCTGTTCTACGTAATTGCTTTATTTCTTTATTGAGGTTAAATTAGTTCAGAGTTTAGTTGGCAACACAAACTGCGCTGATGGAAATTGGAAACAAAGTGGCAAGTGTCAATGTTCTGTGCATGTGGTTGGCCTCAATGGTGACCTATGGAATAATGCCATGAATTATTCTGTGCCTATGCTCTGTATAAAACAAGTTTGATTACACGGCATGTAAAGAAGAACATACACGTGTATTTATGACTACTGCCTTCTATGAAAATCCAATAAACTACGTTTTTTTTCTTTTTCTTTTTTAAAAAGGGTTGTCTTTGACCATGTACAATGCTCCACTTCCATTTGGTTAGGTTTACACAAAAGAAATGCCACATACATACGGATATTATGACAAGTAATAGAAACCTGAAATCTGGACCTTAAAAGATGGTATATTTAAGTATTATTTATGAGCCTGCTAAGTATGCTATCATTTTGCAAATTTTAACTTCATGCACTTTACTCGCCAAAGGTAATGTCTGTGCATTTTAGAAATGGGGTCTCTAGTTGGGAGTCAGTTTACACCCTATTTAAGTAGGGACCCCCCACTCTAGTCAGGGCAAGAAAGATACACAGCTCAGATAACACCTGCTTACCCCCTTTGTAGCTTGGTACAAGCAGTCAGGCTTATCTCTGAGGCAATGTGTAAAGTATTTGCACCAACATATACAGTAACACAGTGAAAACACCACAAAAGGACTCAACACCAGTTTAGAAAATAGCCAATATTTGTATGAATCAAACAAGGCCAAAATGACAAAAATCCAACATACACAAGTAACGCTATCACTGTTTAAATTTAAGAGTCTTAATCCATAAGTCAATGGTTGTGTTGTTTTAGCACAAGGTACCTGGCAAGTGTCAAAAATAAAGCCGCAAAGGGAGGTGATGTGTCAGAAAAGTAAGCGATGCGTCAATTTCTTTACTTGCAAGTGAGGCAGTGCGTCAATTCTTTCCCTGTCAGCCAAGCAATGCGTCATCTCTTTCCCGCAAGAGGATGATGCTTTGATTTCTGGACATGCAGCTTCTGGTCCTTGCTACGATGTTGAAGATTTGACGCCCAGCGTTGACCCATGGAAAATTCTGATGCGCTGTGCGAAGGATTTGCGTTGAACAGGTGCTGCGTTGAATTTTCAGCCACGTAACTGGTGCTGCATCAATTTATCCACTGCACACACAGCTGTACGTGGATTTTCTCCTGTTGGTTACCAGCTTCCACTTCTAATGGCCCAGGGACTGGATTTGGCACCACTTAGCAAGTCTGGACTCTCAGCACAAGAGCCCAGGCACTGGCAGATGAAGTCCTAGATGTCCCTAAGACTTCACGACAGGAGGCAAGCTCAGTTCAAGTCCTTGGAGAACCTTAGAAAGCAGGATGTAGAAAGCAAAGTCCAGTCCTTTTACTCCCAGTATCCAGCTCTTCTCCTTGGAAGAATGTCCTCAACCCAGTAGTGTTCTGAACGTGTGGGTTCAGCAGTCCAATACTTATTTCTGCCTTTGAAGTAGACAAACTTCAAAGGAAAGTCTTTGTAGTTCACAAGACCCTGCCTTTTCCTTGCCCTGCCCCTGCCACATGCTAGGGGGTAGTAGACTGTACTGTGTGAGGTCAGGCACAGCCCTTTAAAGTGCAGGTGTCAGCTCCTCTCTCCCACTCTAGCCCAGGAAGACCCATCAGGATATGCAGGACACACCTCAGCTCCTTTTGTGTTACTGTCTAGAGTGAATTCACAACCAGCCCACCTGTCAGTTTGACCCAGTCGTGTTTTCCACAGCCAGGCAGAGGCACAGAATGGTTAAGCAAGAAAATGCCCACTTTCTAAAAGTGGTATTTTCAAACTTACAATCAGAAAAACAACTTTACCAAAAGGTGTATTTTAAAATTGTGGGTTCAAAGACCCCAAACTACTGATCTCTATCTGCTCCCAAAGGGAAGCTGCACTTAAAACATATTTCAAGGCAATCACCATGTTACCCTTTGGGAGAGAGAGGCCTTGAAATAGTGACAACCAAATTTAGCAGTATTTCATTATCAGGACATGTAAAACACAGAAGTACATGTCCTATCTTTTAAATACACTGCACCCTGCCCATGGGGGGCTGCCTTGGGCCTACTTTAGGGGTGGCTTACAACAAAAGGGAAGGTTTGAGCCTGGCAAGTGAGTGTACTTGCCAGGTCGAACTGGCAGTAAAAACTGCACACAGACACTGCAGTGGTAGGTCTGAAGCTTGTTTCAGGGCTACTTATGTGAGTGGCACAATCAGTGCTGCAGGCCCCCTAGTCATTTGATTTACAGGCCCTGGGCGCACACAGTGCACTCTACTAGGAACTTACCAGTAAATCAAATATGGCAATCATGGATAAACCAATCACCAATCCAATTTAGACAGAGGGCACTTGCACTTTAGCACTGGTAACATGCCCAGAATCCTAAAACCAGAAAAACAGATCAGACAAAATGGGAGGAAGAAGGTGAAAAAGTTTGGGCACACCCTGCAAAAAGGGCCATTTCCAACAGTGCAGAACAAAACTACTGATTGAATAATCAAAACAATAATATAATTTGGCAGAAACAGCCAGCCAAGCCCATTTAATTAGGTTTTTACCCTAGAGCACCTGATTCTACTTATCTACTGCTCTGAACTTTATTTGTATTACATTAACTTCTAACTCAGATGCAAATAGTGTACATGTTGTATTGGTTATTGATGGACCTGGCCCTTTCTGCATTTTGTTTAGGCAGGAAAAGGACATCTTTATAAAAGAGGTATTTATAGAATACTAACTTAAAATCCAATTTTACCATTACATAGGGTTTTACATTTCAATTTAAACAGGTGGAAGAAGTATTTGTTTATCTGCCCTCAAACTGAAGGACAAGTTAATTACCTTCGGAAAAGCCTCCTCTGGTAGAGACAATATCTAGGTGCAGATTCCTTACCTTAGAATGTCCCCAGGTGTCAGTCTGGATCCAGAGATTTTTCTCAAACATGTGTGTCATTGGGTATCATCAATCAGCTTCGTTTCCTTCACCAGTGTCGTCCACACCAGATATGACATTGTAGGTCCTATATATGTGCCAACCTGGCGCGCTGTCAGTTTCTCTTCAGGACTTTCCCCACCAGAAGCACATAGCCATAAAGAAAATGACTATTGGTGTGTTGAAATTAAGTACCTGAAAGGGGAGTCCCCGTCCCTAGGAATTAATTTGCTAAGCAGTGAGGATGGGTGTAGAAGGCTGGCTCAGTACAGGGTGCCTCACCTGTAGGTGTACGCCATATGCTGAGTTCAGGCAACCCTTAGTGGTGGTGTCGGTGACTCTAGATAATCAGAGCTCTCAAAGGGGTAGCTGTGGAGAACAGCTAAGGTTTGTACAGGAGGGTGTAAAGCAGTTGCAAATACCACACAGGTCAGTAGGGTGGTGTAACAGCCTATTGGTGTGTCGAAATTAAGTACCTGAAAGGGGAGTCCCCGTCCCTAGGAATTAATTTGCTAAGCAGTGAGGATGGGTGTAGAAGGCGGGCTCAGTACAGGGTGCCTCACCTGTAGTTGTACGCCATATGCTGAGTCCAGGCAACCCTTAGTGGTGGTGTCGGTGACTCTAGATAATCAGAGCTCTCAAAGGGGTAGCTGTGGAGAACAGCTAACGTTTGTCCAGGAGGGTGTAAAGCAGTTGCAAATACCACACACGTCAGTAGGGTGGTGTAACAGAGGAAAGGACCACACCAGTGTTAGAAAAATATATTACATTTATTGTAACACACACTAGAACTAACTTTGGTATATCTCCTAATTGGACATATGAACATACAAAAATATACTTAGCAACAGGTAAGTAATGGCATGAAATACAAAGGGCCCCTATGGTGGGGGCCAAACCATATACAAAAAAATGGAATACGAAAATCACTCCCAAACCGAACTACGAACCAAGGATACTTAGGACTGGGGAAGTACTAAAACCCCAAAGGTAAGTAGGTAGGATTCCCCAGTCACCAGTGTGCAGAGTTGTAACCTCAGGTCAGTATCCATAGGATAACTTGGGGAAGTTGTGTTTGGAGTTTTCGGGCCATACTTATACTTTTTGACGCACAACTGTGGGACCACCATCAAGCCATGGCAAATGCAGGGAAGAGTTGAACGGAGTTTGCAGGAATTGTGGGGACCAGCAAGGTTTAGGTGTCCCAGGCTTGGCAGGTAGGTCCGGGCCAGTCCGCTGCACGCAGGAGAGCCAGCAAGAATTGACGGAGTCCCCCCACAGGACCCTCTGGCAGCAGGTACAGCAAACCTTCAACAGCATAGCAAAGAGGGATGCCTAATGTTACAGGAGTTGCAGATAGGACGTCATTCTTGGAGCTGGAGAATGCTGGAGGCTGGGGCTTATTGGTAGCTAGGAGGTCTTTGGATTGAAGAGCCAGCAAGCCTTGGCAGTGACAAGCAGACACGGTGCACAGGGGTTCCAGCCAAGCAGCTTCTGCGAGGGACCACAGACTTCCTAGTTGCAAGGAAGATATGTCAGACCTCGGGAGAGCCACAAAATTGCCACCTGTGTTGTAGAGCCTCGAAGAGTCCGTGGGACAGCAGGATCCACAAGCCGGTTGTTGAGATGCCTGTGGATTCAGCGGAGTGACTCCTTCACTCAAAGGGAGATTCCTTCTTACTTTCATAAGTGCAGGCAGAGTCCCTGTGACTCTAAAGGATGCACGGCCAGGGGTTTGCAGAAGTCTTTGCAGAACCTGGAGAGAACGTTTCAGTAGGAGCCCTCATACGGTTACAGTCTTGCTCTTGGTTCCAGCGAAGAACAGCTGTGGTTCCTGTGTCCAGGTTGCAGAAGTGTCTTGCAGAGGAGACTTGCAGACGGTTCCTGAAGTCTTGCATATGAATCTTGGGTCCCATCCTCAGGGGAGCTCTTAAGTAATCATTGTGGGAGGCTGGCCTGGCTTATAGTGGGTACATTGCAGTACTTACACCTGTAAAGGAAGGGTCCAAGTCCAAGAGTCACGCAAGTGTCCAGGGCGGGCAGGAGCCCACTAAACCCCGGATGAAGGTGCAAAAGGGCTGCCTCTGGGTGGAAGAATCCAAAGATTCTGCAACAACGGAAGGTGCCAGGAATTTCTACTTTGGGCAGAAGATGTCCCACAGTGTGCTGGAGGATGCAGAGTTGTTTCCACGCAGAAAGACCGCAAACTAACCTTGCTAGCTGCGAGAGTCGCGGTTGAGGGTTTTGGGTGCTGCCAGGGCCCAGGAAGGACCAGGAGGTCGCCCCTTGGAGGAGAAGACAGAGGGGGCGCTCAGCAAAACAGAGAGCCCACGCAGAAGCACCTGAACAGGCGTTCAGAAGATCTGGGGACAACGGTCCACTCAGAACAACAAAAGAGGGTCCCACGATGTCGGAGTCCAACTCAGCGAGTTGGGCAATGCAGGATGGAGTGCTGGGGACCTGGGCTAGTCTGTGCACAAAGGAAGTCTTGCAAAAGTGCACAGAAGCCCTAGCAGCTGCAGTTCATGCAGTACACAGGATTACTGTCTGGTGTGGGGAGGCAAGGATTTACCTCCACCAAATTTGGACAGAAGGGCCACTGGACTGTCGGGGACACTTGGATCCAGCTCCTGTGTTCCAGGGACCACGCTCGTCAAGATGAGAGGGGACCCAGAGGACCGGTGATGCAGAAGTTTGGTGCCTGCGTTGGCAGGGGGAAGATTCCGTCGACCCACAGGAGATTTCTTCTTGGCTTCCAGTGCAGGGTGAAGGCAGACAGCCCTCAGAGCATGCACCACCAGGAAACAGTCGAGAAAGCTGGCAGGATGAGGCACTAGAATGTTGCTGGTAGTCTTCTTGCTACTTTGTTGCGGTTTTGCAGGCGTCCTGGAGCAGTCAGCGGTCGATCCTTGGCAGAAGTCGAAGAGGGAAGTGCAGAGGAACTCTGGTGAGCTCTTGCATTCGTTATCTGGTGAGATACCCACAGGAGAGACCCTAAATAGCCCTCAGAGGAGGACTGGCTACAGAGAAAGGTAAGCACCTATCAGGAAGGGTCTCTGACGCCACTCAGAGCTGTCCATTGTGCCCTCACACCTCTGCATCCAAGATCGCAGAGGTCTGGGACACACTGGAGGAGCTCTGGGCACCTCCCCTGGGAGGTGCTGGTCAGGGGAGTGGTCACTCCCCTTTCCTCTGTCCAGTTTCGTGCCAGAGCAGGGCTGGGGGGGATCCCTGAACTGGTGTAGACTGGCTTATGCAAGGAGGGCACCATCTGTGCCCTTCAAAGCATTTCTAGAGGCCAGGAGAGGCTACTCCTCCCAGGCCCCTCACACCTATTTCCAAAGGGAGAGGGTGTAACACCCTCTCTCAGAGTAAATCCTTTGTTCTGCCTTCCTGGGACTGGGCTGCCCAGGCCCCAGTGGGGCAGAAACCTGTCTGAGGGTTGGCAGCAGTGGTAGCTGCAGAGAAAACCCCAGAAAGTTAGTTTGGCAGTACCCGGGCTCTATGCTGGAGACCCGGTGATGCATGGAATTGTCACCCCAATACCAGAATGGTATTGGGGTGACAATTCCATGATCCTAGACATGTTACATGGCCATGTTCGGAGTTACCATTGTGACACTACATATAGGTATTGACCTATATGTAGTGCACACGTGTAATGGTGTCCCCGCACTCACAAAGTCTGGGGAATTTGCCCTGAACAATGTCGGGGCACCTTGGCTAGTGCCAGGGTGCCCACACACTAAGTAACCTTGCACCTAACCTTCACTGAGTGAGGGTTAGACATATAGGTGACTTATAAGTTACTTAAGTGCAGTGTAAAATGGCTGTGAAATAATGTGGTCGTTATTTCACTCAGGCTGCAGTGGCAGTCCTGGGTAAGAATTGTCTGAGCTCCCTATGGGTGGCAAAAGAAATGCTGCAGCCCATAAGGATCTCCTGGAACCCATACCCTGGGTACCTAGGTACCATATACTAGGGAATTATAAGGGTATTCCAGTGTGCCAATCAGAATTGATAAAATAAGTCACTAGCCTGCAGTGACAATTTTAAAAGCAGAGAGAGCATAAACACTGAGGTTCTGGTTAGCAGAGCCTCAGTGATACAGTTAGGCACCACACAGGGAACACATACAGGGCAGACTTTATGAGCACTGGGGTCCTGGCTAGCAGGATCCCAGTGACACAGGCAAAAACAAACATACATACAGTAAAAATCAGGGTAACATGCCAGGCAAGATGGTACTTTCCTACAATCATCAATACACAATGACCCATATTTATACTTTTTTAGCACCGCACTTGCGGCACTTTATGACGCAAAAGCGGCGCAAACTTGCAAAATACAATTGTATTTTGCGCCGTTTTTGCGTCATAAAGTGGCGCAAATGCAGCGCTAAAAAAGTATAAATATGGGCCTAAAGGTGTGGGGGGGTGTAACTGGAAGGAACTGGACTATTACACCCAGTTCAAGAGGCGCTATTTTTTTTTTTTTTTTTTTATCATTACTGGGCTCCTGACCCTGCGAAGCCCCACCCGGAGTCTCGCAGCTCAGCTTGTGTCGTTTGTAGACGCCACAAGCTGCGCCTTATTAATGATTTAGTTAATGACTAATTGGCACCAGCCGGGCCCTTAAATTCTCAGCGCTCGCTTATAGCACTATTCGAGTGGCTGGATAACGGACCATAGGTGCTTACACTGGGTAAACCCTTTGGAGTGGTAAGTTTTTCAAACTCTTTCCCCCTGACTGGGGGGGCCCCCCCTTTGACTTCTGTAACGTTAAGACTGTGGTTTTTCCCATAACATAAAGCATTTTTTGACCTATAAGCCTTTTTGTGCTCTGTGACTTCCTCATAGATTTACTGAACAATTATTTCCTAACCAAGCGTTATGTATATAAGTCCTTTTTACTTCATTAAGACGAGTTCCTCATTAATACTCATTGCCTGCCATGATCTCCTTCTAGTTTTTTGCCTCTTTAGCTTTTGTGCTCTGTCTTCTCAAACAGAGTTTGACTATAAAGGGTACCCCCCTCCTCTGTTACTTTCCAGACCAGAGGCAATCCGCCTTTTCTCGCAGGGTAAGTCCATCTAACTGGGCTCCCCTGCTTGCTGTTATATTGCATGTGTGTGTGACATTCACAGCATGTTTTTGTCACCCTTCTGTGCTGTGTGTTTTTGATTGAAGTGGCACCTCGATTTCACCACTGTTTTTATCTTCCCCATAGGCCCCCCATAGAACAAAATGTCCAGGTAGGCTTAACATTTACTCCCTTTATTTTCCAGGCATGCTCCCATGCTCTTTTTTCCTATAGGGATCCTCGACCCTGACGAATGTCCCAGACTTTCCAACTCTTTGTGTGGGCAGAAACATGTTGGTCCCTCATTTTTAGACTCTGTGAGTCATTATTCTCAACAGAGTCCTTACCACAGTTTTTACTCTTACCTACAAACACTTATATTAAATTATTTCCAATTGAAACAGGTGATTTGTAAGGTAATTTTATTTCATTTACCAATTCCTTATCTGGATCCCTGTAATATCCAGTCAGATTTAATTTCAGCATTCCCTCGGCAGTTAACAACGAGGTTGAGTCTGCCCAGGTAGTATCATCTTACTTGGGTGGGGCTAGGTGGTCAAATGATGAAGCATGACACTATAATGTGTGTGAGACCACCTAGTCCGTAAAGGGAACTCCCTCAAAAAGACACAGCCCCTTCTTACACTCATCTCTACCTGGTAAATATGTGCTTAATTAGCGCCTCTTGAACTGGGCGTAATAGTCCAGTTCCTTCGAGTTACACCCTCCCCCCACACACCTTTAGTGTATTGATGATTCTGTAGTCTAATCGGGAGCAAGTGTGGGGTTGAACCACTCCCGACACTCTCTTTTTGTGTTTCAAGAGCTCTTAAGTAACCCAGGAGGGGGGTTGGACACTTACTGCAGTGATGACCTATCAGAGGGGGTCAGGAACGTCACCCAGCTGGAGTAACCAGTCAAATGCTCCCAGGGGCCTCCACTCATCTTATTTCCAAGATGGCAGAATCAAGTGGCCAACTGGCAGAGCTCTGTGCACCTCCCAAGGGGAGGAGCTCGACAGGGGGGAGGTCACTCCCCTGTCCTTTGTGTGGTTTTACGCCAGAGCGAGAACTGGGGGTTCCTGCACTGGTGCAAACCAGTTTATGCAAGGAAGGCACCAAATGTGCCCTTCAAAGTAGTCTGGTTGCGCTTAGACACACCTGTTTTTAAAGAAGAGGTGGCCACACCCCTATCTTACAGGAAATCCTTTGTTGTGCCTTCCCCTGCCTAAGTTAAACTCAATAGCAGGACAGAAGAACAGTGTCGGGTTGGCAGCAGCACAAACTGGCATGCAGACCCTGCATGGCTGTACAGGCAGACTTTGGGGATCCCCTAGGGAACCCCCAGAGTACATGGTATCATGCAACTAGCACTGGAATCGGTGTATTTGCATGATTTCAACATGTTTGATACCAAACATGCCTATGTTCTGTGAAGCCATTATGTTGTTGGAGAACTCGTGTTGACCATTGTCTACTACATACTTTAAGATGGCTTCCCCACACTTACAAAGCTCAGGAAATTGAGTATGGGGTTTGTAGGGGAGCACCTCTGCTCATGCAGGGGTGCCCTCACACTTGAAACCATGCTTCCTGCTCTGGGCTGATGGGCCTATGTAGGAAGTTGGCTCTGTATATACTATCTCAAAGTGAGAGATAGTGTGCACAGAGTCAAAGGGTTCCCCTTAGGGGTTAATAGTGGCAAAATTAGATAATTCTAATGCTCTATTTTGTGGTAGTGTGGTCAAGCAGTAGGCTTATCGGAGGGTAGTGCTAAGCATTTGTTGTACACACAGGCAATAAATGAGGAACACACACTCAAAGACTTAACTCCAGGCCAAAACCTTTTATATAGAAAAATCTATTTTCTTAATTTATTTTAGAACCACAAGATTCAAGATTTGAGGTAAGTACATAAAATGCAAGGTACTTCACATAGGTAAGTATAGGACTTTGATTTAAAACAGTAGTACACACCAGTGGTGGCCCGTCCTTTAGGGAGGAGGGGCCACGCCCCCCCCACCTTTTGCCCCTCATGATGAGTGTCTGTCAGGCTGAACAAAGGTCAGCCTGACAGACACTCTCCATGTTCAGCTCAGGCAGCCAGGAGCAGACATGCGCGACTTACGCATACTCCTGGCTGCCTGAGCTGAACTTTGCTAAGGAGGTCACAGCTCCTATGGGCGTGACCTCCTCGGCTCAGCAAAGGTGCCTCGAGGCCCTCCCAGGGGTGACGAGGAAAGCGTCACCAATTGACACTCTCCCTGGGCCCTTGAAGCCCTGAAGTGCCCAGGGCGAGTGTCAATCAGTGACACTTTGTCACAGAATGGGGTGGGGTCAGCAATCTCACTGACCCCATCCCACTCTGTGACGAACCTAAGACTGCTGCCTTCCCTCATTGGCTGACCTAAGGCAGCAGTCCCAACCCTCCTGGGACCTGGAGGCTGAAGGTAAGTGTGTGTGTCTGTGTGTGTGTGTGTGTGTGTGTGTGTGTGTGTGTGTGTGTGTGTGTGATGTTTTAAATTGAATGTTTGGTGCGCACGTGCATGTTTGAATAGTATGAGTGTTGTTAATGGATGTGCGTGCGTGTTTGTGTGTGAAAGAATGAGTGTGTGTGTGTGTGTGTGTTTCCCGTCCGCCCTCCTCCTAAAGCTGCCGGCCGCCACTGGTACACACAAATGGCAATAAGCTATTTTGAAAGTGGACACTGCAAAAATCAACAGTTCCTGCGGTAGGTAAGTTTGGTTAATTTTCTCAGTTAAGTAAAGCACTTACACAGTCAGTCTCCTGGGAATAGGCAGCCCACCGTTGGGGGTTCAAGGCAACCCCAAAGCCACTGCACCAGTAACACAGTGCCGGTCAGGTGCAGTGGTCAAAGGGGTGCCCAAAACACATAGGCGCCTATGAAGAACAGGAGTGCTTCGGTCCTAGTCTGCTTACAGGTAAGTACCTGCATCCTCGGGGAGCAGACCAGGTGGGTTTTGTAGAGCGGGGGGGGGGACACAAAGAAGCACACAAAACACACCCTCAGCGGCACAGGGGCATCCGGGTGCAGTAGGCAAAGTAGGCATGGGGTTTGCTATAGAAAGCAATGGGGGGACCCAGGGGTCACTTAGCCGAAGCAGGCAGGGCACAGGGGGCTTCTGGGGGTGGTACTCCTGTTGCAGGACCACTGGGTGGTTACTTTTCCCTTTCTTGCCACCAACTGGGCTAGGATGAGTGCTGCCTGCTGGTCAGTCCTGCACTGATAGGTACTTCCTCTCAGTCCTGGGGGCTGCGGGTGCAGTGCTTGGTCCAGGCAACGGTTCCTTTGTGACCAAGCAGTCGCGGTCAGGGGAAGCCTCTGGATCCTCTCTGCAGACGTCACTGTGGGGGTGCAGGGAGGTCGCCCTAGGGTGCCCACGTGGCGTAGTCACCTGGCAGCCCTCTCTGCGGTGTTGGTTCTCCTGAACTCGAGCCGTGGCGTTGGGTGCAGAGTGTGAAGTCTCATGCTTCTGGCGGGAAGAGAGAGTTCTTTGAAAGTAGTTTTCAGGTTTTGAACAGTGCCACTGCTCTCTGGAGTTTCTTGGCCCTTTAGGTTCAGGGCAGTCATCTGAGTCCTCAGAAGTCGCTGGTCCCTGTTGGATGCATCGCTGTGCAGGTTCTTTGAGTCTGTAGACAGACCGGTAGGGCTAGGGCCAAGTCAGTTGGTGTCTCCGTCCTCTCTGCGGGGCTTTCAGGTCAGCAGTCCTCCTTCTTTCTTCAGGTTGCAGGAATCTGATTTCCTGGGTTCAGGGTCACCCCTAGATACTAAATTTAGGGGTGTATTTAGGTCTGGGGGGCAGTAGTCAACGGCTACTATCCTTGAGGGTGGCTACACCCTCCTTGTGCCTCCTCCCTGAGGGGAGGGGGGCACATCCCTAT
Source organism: Pleurodeles waltl (assembly GCF_031143425.1). Taxonomy (NCBI): domain Eukaryota; kingdom Metazoa; phylum Chordata; class Amphibia; order Caudata; family Salamandridae; genus Pleurodeles; species Pleurodeles waltl. Next base: position 86,943,816 of record NC_090441.1, read on the forward strand.
TTCTATTGGGGGAATCCTCCAAAATCAAGATGGAGGATTTCTAAAGACAGGGGTCACCTCAGCTCAGGACACCTTAGGGGCTGTCCTGACTGGTGGGTGACTCCTCCTTGTTTTTCTCATTATCTCCCCTGGACTTGCCACCAAAAGTGGGGTATGTGTCCAGGGGGCGGGCATCTCCACTAGCTGGAATGCCCTGGGGCATTGTAACACGAAGCCTGAACCTTTGAGGCGCACTGCTAGGTGTTACAGTTCCTGCAAGGGGAAGGTGTGAAGCACCTCCACCCAGTGCAGGCTTTGTTTCTGGCCCTAGAGAGCACAAAGGCCCTCACCCCAGGGGGTCAGTAACTCGTCTCAGTGGCAGGCTGGCACAGACAAGTCAGTCCTGCACTGAAGGATTGGGGTAAAATACAGGGGGCATCTTTAAGATGCCCTCTGTGTGCATTTTTTTAATAAACCCAGCACTGGCATCAGTGTGGGTTTATTATTCGGAGAAGTTTGATACCAAACTTCCCAGTATTCACTGTAGCCATTATGGAGCTGTGGAGTTCGTTTTGACAAACTCCCAGACCATATATACTTAATATGGCCACACTGTACTTACAATGTCTAAGAATAGACTTAAACACCGTAGGGGCACATTGCTCATGCAGCTATGCCCTCACCTGTGGTATAGTGCACCCTGCCTTGGGGCTGTAAGGCCTGCTAGAGGGGTGACTTACCTATGCCACAGGCAGTATTTTGTGTGCATGGCATCCTGAGGGGGATGCCATTTTGACTTTACCTTTTTCTCCCCACCAACACGTACAATCTGCAATGGCATTGTGCATGTGCTGAGTAAGGGGTCCCCATGGTGGTATAAGAAATGCTGCAGCCCTTTGAGACCTTCCCTGGCCACAGGGCCCTTGGTACCAGGGGTACCATTTACAAGGGACTTACCTAGGTGCCAGGGCTGTGCCAATTGTGGGAACAAAGGTACAGTTTAGGGAAAGAACACTGGTGCTGGGGCCTGGTTAGCAGGTTCCCAGCGCACTTCCTAGTCAAGTCAGCATCAATATCAGGCAAAAAGTGGGGGCGGGGGGTAACTGCAACAGGGAGCCGTTTTCCTACATACACATTTTTTCAAAATGGCCCAAAATTGTGCAATGAGTACATTTAACTCTAACTGCTGGGCAATTTTTGTCTCTAACAAAATGTTCCTTATTGCCGCACCTAAAACACACTAGTTTTGTTTTCTTCTGGATTGTGTTTACTTTTCACCCCTCGTTATTGTTTTTAAAAAACTACCTTAGCACATCTCTTTGATATTTACGCTTTCTTTACTTTTGCGATAATCTCATTTAAGGATGAGTCACCACTCACCCACAGTTTTTTTTAGACATAGCATTGTTAGAATGCATGACCAATTGGTCTCTAACAAGATCATCATGAAATGCTCCAGATTTACAGTTGATTGCCAATTTCATTAATGCAGCCACATAATCTTCCACCGTTTTGTTTGTTGTTTCCTCTGGAAGAATGCATATCTGTTCATAGCCACACAGACAGTTGGCCGGTAATAAGCATCAAAATCTTGTAAGACATCTTTAAATGAACCTATTCTATCAGCTTGTCTGACTTTTTTTTTCAATTTTGTTGTATATGGGCAGCTCTTCCGGACCAAGACTATGTAATAACATTTTCTTCTTTCTAGATGGTGTCATTACAGGATTAGGAGGAGTTGAACAGAGCAGTGTGGGCATATAGAGTAACTCCCACAGGAACTGGATATAGTCCATTTAGAATTTTAAGAGGGAGGGAACCGTTTACAAAAGACAGCATAATTTGAAAGGATAGGAAGGTTTGTAAGAAACGGTCTCCTTCAGCAGTAAAAGGGAATATGTTGAAAATGCAGGAATTGTATAAAACATATTATGATAAAAACATGGAGTAAAAGATGTACACATAACCCCACGTGACTGGGTAAGAGTTAAATTAGATCACAAAACAAGAAAAGGATGCAGCAAATTTTCAGAACCTCTACAAGTGAAAGAAGGTTCTAACAAATCAGCTTTGTTAAGTGAAAAAAACATATGGCATTTTAGCAGAATGTCTAGTTGCAATAATATTCTAGATTGGCAATTTAATAACAAGAAGTAAGGTGATCATACACAACAAATGGAATGATTGTGTGATGATGTAACTGACAATTTTGGTAAAGCTAAAGCTTCGACAATGCAAACTAGTACATCCATTTCAAGGGCAGAGATACCAGGTAATACAGAGAGAATACCTTCAACTATACAGAACAGATTACAAATAGTTTAGATTTAAATACTAAAGCAACAACGCGGGTGGTAGGAGAGTAATCTTACCAAGGAAATTCAAGGTTTTTGTAATAAGAAGTTAAACTGTTATTCCACTATATCCTTGCATATGAATATGATTTTTTTTAGAAAAATGGAAAAGGGGAATCGTGACTATGTTGAAGTAATAGTGAGGTAGTTGTTACAATTGTAGTGATGTAAACCAAAGTAGCCAGTGTATATTCCATGTACGTTAAGCTTTTTAGTAACCTTTAGTGATAGTAAACATTGTTTCAACTTAAGTATTAAGGAAGGGAGATGCGGTCTCCTAGTTGCATGCACCATAGTGACAGGATGCCACATATTCCAGAATGGTATAATGTAAGGTGAACTGTGGCAGTTGGAGAGAACCCTGCAATAGGAGAAGACGTTACCAGTTTTCTCTTCACAATAAATATACTAATGAACCTACCAGTCATAACAGGAGTGTTCTTACAGGTTCCCCAAAGTACCTTAGACATCCATTATTTGGGCTCACCAGCTGTAGCAGCAGCAGCCACAATTGGCTTCTCAATTGTTAGTCCTGGCACTGACCTTATTTATTGCCTGAGGTCTCCGTGGTCCTGAAGGTAGTGGCAGGGTCAGAGCAAACTCAGCTGTAAAAGCCCCACATCTGTTCTTAAATGTACACACTGTTGTAACCTGAATGACCCGACTGCAAGTTGCTGGCGCTTGGGGGGGAATGCTGTGTTAGATTTGCCCGACTTCGAGTTTCTATGAGAGAGGTGATGGGGTAGATGTGTGTGTCTATGCCACTGTGTTTTTGTGTCTGTGTGTCTGCCCTGCCTTCTGATATTGATGGACTTCTCCATGGCCTTCAACACTCTCAATCATGCCCTGGAGTCTGAAATGGATTTAGCTGGCAATGTCCTTCACTGGTTTTCCATCTCTGGTGTCTCTCGGCAGTCGCTCAGCCCAGCCACCATCAGACTGGAGACTAAGAAGTGTGAAAAAGATAAAAATTAGGTTGCAGGCATTTTCCATTTATGCATCCAGGATCGGGAACAACGTTGCTGTGCCCATAAGACCTGCATAAGCACTGCTCAAATTTAGGAAAGAGTTGAAGATGCATCTCTTTAAAGGACACTAAATCACAATTCAGTAACTATCAAATAACTAGCACCCTCTCCACTTGATGCCTTGCTCTTACCCTTCAAAGCGCTCCGCTGCCTTTTTGCCAACATTCACGCTATACAAATACCACAAACATACTGTATTTTGTTAATCTATAGCTGTGACCAGATCTGTTTCTTTGTTTCACTAGAGTGGACACCTACTGGCCTACTCATTTAAAGATCTGCATCTTTGAGCTAACCCAGGTTCTAGCACTAACATTTCAGTGCATGTTTTCATGTACATAGATATGCACCCTGTGTGGTGTATGCATTGCGTGTATGGGTGAACCAGAGTAATGGAGGCATGCAACTTTCATTTTGGAAGCCTCTTGCCTGTCCATTTGCACAAGACAGAGAGAGGTGAGGTTGCTTTCCTGGAAAGTGCAAGTGTATTGCTGACATTCCGCAAACTGGAGAGAGGAGCCCTAGGTACTGAAGGGGGTGAAAGAGGATCCCATTAGAAATTCAATTACATCCTTTTGGTGATATAGGCTGCTTATTTATTCTTCTGTACACTGCCATGTGGTAAACAGTAGGGGTAAATGGTGGGACTACGGTCTGTTGTTCAGCGTTTGAAGGGGTCTTTAGGTGAGGCCAGCCTCTTCCCTTTCCTGATCAATCTTTAGTGTGACTTTTGATAGACAGGTACTGAAAGCCTACACCTTTTTGTGCCTCTGCTGTGGGTGCTCCAAACTGGAGAGGACCCTGCTGCTGAACGAAGCATCACTCTACTCAAAGACTGTGTCTGGAGAACAGCCTGGAGAGGACAGATGAAACAAGAGCACTCCAAAATAGTTTGGAGATTACCAACATAATTCATAACCCATATCTGCTTTGAGTATATGAATATGGGAGCAACTGACCCTCTTGGGGGCATATTTATACTCTGTTTGCACTGGATTTGCATCATTTGTTTTTAACGTAAACTAAACTCTATAATTATATTTTGACGCTAGACCTGTCTAGCGTCAAAATACTGGCGATAACGTCATTTGTTGCCTGTGGAAAACTACCTTGCGTCAATGAGATGCAAGGTAGGCGTTCCCGGGCAAAAACTGACTCTTGCATCTTACATATCACTCCCGTGCACAAATCACACACGGGAGGAGGGGGCCTTAAATGATGGCGCTCAGTCTGTTTAGCGCCATTATTTAACACCTGGGTCAGGGCAGGCGTTAGGGGACCTGTGGGCCATTTGCCATGGTCAGAGGCCATGGAAACAGCCCACAGGTGCCCTTCCCCGCATCCAGGGACACCCCTACCCACACCTAGAGGGCACCTAAGGATGGGAGGGACCCATCCCAGGTAAGTCCAGGTAAGTTTTTATTTCTGTTTTATTTTGAAAGTGCCATAGGGGGGCCTAACTTGTGCCCTCCTACATCGCACTCTGCCCAATGGCCATAAGTCCCCTGGGCATGGCCATTGGGCAGGGGGGCCTGACTCCTGTCTTTACTAAGACAGGAGTCATGTCCATGGGTGTTGTGCATCAAAAAATGACGCTAGTCAGGTTAGAGTCATTTTTCTGACTCTAACCTGACTAGCACCATTCTTTGACGCACAACCTGGTGTTTCCCCTATGCCTCCTCCACCCAGTTAGCATCATTTATTTTGACGCTAATCGGGCCTTACCGCCGACTAGCGTCATTCCTTAAATATGATGCCTGGCTAGTGTCTAGGAATGGCGCTAGCCGGCGGTAAACGTTTTGACGCAAACCTGGGGTAATGCAAGTTTGCGTCAAAAAGTATAAATTAGGGCCTGGTGTTTCAGTTCCAAGTTTCTGAGGGCTTCTTGAAGTACTCTGAGGGCTCCTGTGCAATCAGAGCTGATATCTGCATGACATACAGCTTACCGTAAATGAAGGGACATCACCTGGGTGTGACCCAGAAGGAAGAACTGTCTCCTTTTCCTGAAGCACCTAGAAGTTAATCTGCCTTCTAAGAGATGGATTGAGCCGCCCACACTGCAAGAAGTGTGATCACCTATGGCAGGCCAATAGCAGCTGACAAATGCTGCACTGCACTGTCCAGATACCCATCATGTCACAACGATAGCCAGGTGGCCATTTACTAATCTCAGTTGAAAAAACATGAACAAGATTCTTTCATTGCCACGGAAATGTACCCATCAACCTAATATGTGGAAAGGATGCACTCAAGTACTTGCATTACCTTACTACATCTCTTTAGAGTACTAGTTTGAATTGTTAGCAATGTTTTAATAGCATTGTGAGTACCCAATACAGGCTCAAGTATGTGTAAACTGTACATGTCTAGAGTCAAGTCAATAAGTACCCATGAGAACATAAGGCTGCTTGCTCTTAGTTTCTGTTACTTCCTGTAATGTGGCCACGGCCTAGCACTTTCTGTCACCCCGAAGGAGACAGGTGGTCAGACCAAGCTGTGCAAAGGTAAGTAAGCAAACAGAGGCTCAGTTTGCAGAGCAAGTTAGCTACTTGGCTGTATACAAACCACAATTAACAAGACACAGAAAGGAGGGATGGGCTAAACATGTGTTAAGTTTATAACAAAAGGGTAGTGGACACCCAGACCCCTGCTTGTGCCTTTAACCTTTCACTGCAATTGTCCATTCTTTGTGGCAAGCAGCTAAAACTTTATCATTAGTTCTTAATGCTAATAAAGTTTTATGTCTCATTTTCACATGCCTCCTAGAAAAGCTCACAGAACGTTTAGGCAACAGGTGACAAGACAAGTCTTTGGTTGCCAGAAGTTTTCATACACACAAGATGGGAACTGAAAGACACATCGGATCCTCCTACTTTAGCTCTGTTCCTATATTATACTTTATTTTTACCTGTGAGTGTTCTCAGACTCTCAGGGCATTCCTGCCCTGTACTTCCCACTCCCCGGCCACTCCTTACTCCTGCTCATAGATTTTCTTACACATAAAGGGGGTTATTCTAACTTTGGAGGAGGTGTTAATCCGTCCCAAAAGTGATGGAAAAGTGACGGATTTACCACCAGCCGTATTACGAGTCCATTATATCCTATGGAACTCGTAATACGGCTGGTGGTATATCCGTCACTTTACCGTCACTTTTGGGACGGATTAACACTCCTCCAAAGTTAGAATAACCCCCAAAGTCTCCTCCCTTTTTGCGTACTCCATTCGAAAAAGCCTGTGAGTGTACCATTGTTATGTGATCAGCTTCAAGATTTCCAGTTGGCTAATTTAGAAGCATTGCTGGGTTCTTTGACTTCACACAATGTCTGGACCTAATCTTGCTGATAGTGAAATGGTATATGTGCTGCAATAGGCTGGTATGGGGGCTTAGCTGGTTTTTATGGTTATAGCCTTTTACTGCCAAAATTGTCACGTGGAAACACATATATAATTGGAACAGACTAGATGTACCAGATTAGTTGGCCTCTGTATATTTCTTTGGGGAATGTGGATTGCATCCTACAGTTCTGCGAGGCGCCTTTAGGATGGATTCCAATAGGCAACGCCACATGAAATCTTGCACGTTTGCAATTTTGTGCGTTGTATTTACTTGTGTACATTACACTATTTTGCCTTTACTTTAAATTTTTAATGAAGCATTGGTTGGACATTGATTTATTGTTATTTGGTGTATTGCTGAAATTCTATTTTCTAGCACAGATCACTTTTCTGAATCTGCCTTAGACTGCTCTGCCTCATCACCCTAAGATGTTCTGAAAGAAATACTTGGTCTACAGTTTAAGGGACTGAGGTAATGTGGTTCCAGGACAACAAAGGAGAAAGACCTCTCTTGACAGGGCAGTAACTATGACTGCCCTGGGACATCCCGAACTAAGGGCCACATTTCCAAGGCCCTAGCGCCTCCTTGCACCACATTAGCATATTTTTTGCATGCTAATGTAGTTGAACAAGGCAAAAATCGCCACCCCATATTTACAAAGTGGTGCAATACACGCATTGTGCCACTTTGCGACCCCTTGCACCACATTATGCCTGCGTCAGGCATAATGTGTGCAAGGGGGCCGTTCTGGCATTAAGAGGTCTGCAAAAATGGCGCAATGAAATCTACAACATTTCATTGTGCCATTATTGGTGTCATTTTAATGCCTGCTCAAAACCTGCTCAAAACAGGCATTAAAAGGACGCACCTATTGAAGTTAATGGGCCCTTGCACTTTACTGAACTTTAAGCTAGTGCAGCAAAGCGCCACAATAGCTTAAAAATGTTGACACTGTTATCCTAACATGCGCCATGGTGCGCTGTATTGGGGCGGTGGGGTACTGATGAACCAGAATCTTGTAAATCTGGGCCTAAATTTCTTAAATACAATAGGAAGGGATTTTGCATGTAGGTACATCAACACCACTAACACGACCGAGACCTCAGAGACCAGGTAGTCAGTCAACACAATTCCTGGGTTAACTACATAGTGGTGTCCGTTACTGTAACATTTTGCAACAGCCTTGCTTCATTGCCAAACGAATGTGTTCCCCATCTCGCAGCACACCAGTCATTGCAACTGTACCAACAGTACCCAGGCATGTGCCGGTAGCACCACCAAACTTAGACAACACATCCACACGATGCAGCCATCCCTACATCACGCAGTCGGGTGTCCCTTGGGTGCATGGAACAATTAACTCAACAGGTGCTGGGGGAATAGCAGGCTGGACTGGTATCATTGATAACATGCCACTACCCAGACCAACTAAACTGAAGTTGTGTTTAAACACTCATCTTGATGCAGAACTGAAATGTCCCACTACAGAAAATATGTACCACAGATAGAAAACAGTACGTCACAACAGTCACAGGCTGAGCCAACAACTATTTGGACACAGGCATGTCAGACACATTGGAATGAGGAAATAAACACACACATGGGGTATGGCTGTCACATAATAGCAGTTAATTCCACAACAACGGGGGTGCATGGGCAAACCCGGTGTTGGTAACACTGCCAGTGCATTGAACCCATTGCACTTGGCTGTATGAGTCACATGTTGGGATGGCGGCTGATAATATGTCTGCACATTGTAGCTCTGTGGGACACTTACTAGACATTATAGATGGATCAAATAGAGTCAGTGCAGGTTGTGGCCTGCATTGGGTGCAAATCAGGCAGTGGAAAGGGCAAAGGGCCAAGGTATGGCACACCCCGCACTACCCATGCCAAGTGCATGGGCTGTGCAGGGGCACCCAGGGCCACACCACTTCCCCAACCACCATGTCATGGGAGTTACACTGCCATGAATAGGCTGTAGGAAATTTGGAAATATACCTGGAGGGTAGTGTTGAACGTATCACTGGTCTGGTGTCATGGGACAGATGCCATAGCCAGTCTGTCAGCTGCTGGTAACCTGCCATGTCCAGGCCATTGGCCCAGGGGGCATTTCACACTGATAACAGTTGCCACTACCACCTGTGCTGTAGGGGGTGAACAATTACACAGTGGCAGTCAGGTTCCCCTTGGACTGATACACATGAAATAGTAACCTACCTCAGGCCCTGAAGTACAACTCCTCTAAATTGGCAATGTCCATTGACACATTTACCATCAGGCACTGTCACATACAGAATGATGTACACAGCAGAAATTTCATACCCATATTGCCCAATCCTGGGTTCGACCCAGTGCTTTTGTCACATGAGCTGTACTGTCACCATGCTGCACTCATGTATCATAGTGAAAGGAGGGCTGCATTGAGGGGGGACATGGGTGTTTAGTAAGGTAAACAACCTACACACCAACAGGAGTTGAAACAGTAATCTGCCAGGTCCATGAGTGCTATGCAAACTAGCACACAAACACAAATGACAACATGAGGAGACATCAATGGCAACAAGAGCAGAGTGTCGTCAAATATGTTATCCCTGGGGTGGTGCAAGGTCCCAACACCGCATGGATGTATGTGAAACATGTAAGACTGGGACAGGTGAAAATTGCCATGTGTAGTGCTGAGCATTAGCATAGCAACACACATTGCAAGGCCTCACCATGCAAATAGATGCAAAGGGAGGGGGAGGGTAGAACAAGATAAGAGGCCGTCAAGACACAATAAGGACAGACAACAGTTTTGGAAGATATGACGCAGTTAATAGTCGCAAATGAGCTTCCATTCATGTGACATGCAGGTTGGGCATAGGGCTGTAGACTGCAGCTATGATTACTGGAACAATCCATTGGAACTAATGGGTGCATCATAGACCCCTAGCACCACTGGAGGGTCACTTTCAGTGATGCTCCTGTGGCACTAAGCACTGTGCTGTATTGACAAGGTAGCGTTAAGCCACTTATTTTGGCATTATGTCACCTTGTAAACACGTAGCCACCTGATTATGACTGTGTGTGGAAGGTGGTGTGCCACAGCAACACACATTAAATTTTGATGCTGCCTTAGATAAATGGAATATTTTATACTTGAGGTAGGGCCCAACCTATTAAGCCAGCCCCAGGGGTGGCATTAGCAGGGTGCAACGAGGCGGAATACATTTATACCTCCTTCATTTCTGATTTTCAAATGTGTGATGCATTCTGCAGCGTGCACAGGAAGAGCAAGATGCCAGAAATGATCTTTTATGAGCATGAAGGTGTTCCTTCATGCACATAAATAATCATATGTAAATGACGACTTAGCTCTTCCAAGTGTGCTGCATTCTACAGCTCACACAGAAGTGCCAAAGCGCCACTGGTGATTGTTAATGTGCATGAAGGGACACTTTCACGCACATAAACAGTCACACCCCTCAACACATACATTCTTGCACAATGGTGCAAGGATGCCTGCTATCACGCTGGCAGCTGAATCTTGCACCGGCATGGTGGAAAACACAGGGGTGCCCCATATTCACTTACATATGGTGCATTCTAGTATCACCAAAGTGAAGCAGTGCGGCATGATTATTATTGCACAGCACCGTGCTGCACCACATTTACATCAACATGGGCCTATTATGACAATGATCCTCAAATATCATGTCCGTGACGTGACTTGTCAACTGCCACAACACAGATAAACTGATTTTACACCATTTCATTGCAGAGGGTGATGGCTCTCCTGTGGATCTGCCTGTCCTGGAGTACCCTGATGACCTGGATGACCAGCTGGCAACTATCAGCCAAGAGACCCTCCAAGAAGTCATTATGAACAAGCAGACACAACCTCCAGTCCCAAGGAGGAGTATTGAATTAGCAGACATTCCACAGGCCCCACTTAGCACCCCAAGAGTATGACCTGCCAGCACCGACACAGCAGAGGACTCCTTAGACCCAGGCACCAGCTTTGAGAGGACAGTGCTAGGAGTCCAGCGGGAGCTGGCCAAGGAGGTGCGGGTGGGGATGCAAACAATGGCACCCACCCTTGAGGGCATGCAGACGTGCATAGTCATGGCAACAGAACAGACTGCAGCCAACCAATGCACACACTCCCCAATGCGTGGAGTCAAGGAGTGTCTGAGGGACATAGCTGCTGCCATGAGGGAGAGGGCACAACAACTGCCCTCCCAAACTGGCAGAAGTGTGCCTGAGGACAATGAGGACTCCATGCACCAGGAATTGGTCTCCCTCAGGGCAGACATGGCTGCCTACCACAGGGATGTTGCAGCTAAACTTAAAAACCAGCAGCTCCTCCTTGCTGCAGTGATGCCACACGTAGTGCCATAGATGGCAGCTAACGGGAATTGGGACTCCACATCTGCAACCACTGAGGTGTGTGTGGCCCCCTCTACCTCCCCACTACCACCAAGGGTAGAGGAGGCACCATACACATCGGAGAATGAAGATGTGGAACACATCATCTTCACCCGTAGGAGTTCCCGGTAGCACCAGCCCATGCCACGTGGGCAGTGTTTTCCTTAGTCCTGTACTTGACATCATTCCAGTGTTGGCACTCTGACAGATATGCACTTCTCCTCAACACACTGTTGACCTTTTTGCTTTGGACTGCTATTGTCCCCAACTTTCTATTTGGTAATTTATGTTCTCCTGCACTTGAAGACACTTTACCCAAACATGTCTTATGACATGTCCCTCAACCCTGGACTTGTGTTGTGTCCCAATTGGATGGATTCCACAAATGGGGTCACAGACCTGGACACTGTATATACTTAGCACTGTAACACTTGTAAATAAACACTACTTACACAACTAGCATGTTTATGTGTGTTGTGACACTTCTACTATGCCTAGTGTTTGTGATGTGTGTAACATGTCTCAAGTCACAGAGTGTCAGTACAAGAGTGCATGAATTTGTGGGCACATATCTATGCACATGGTACTTACATGTTGTTCTTCAATGTTGGTCTCATCCCCTACAATCAAAATACTGAATTTGTGATACATGTTGAACACATGTACACTACACCTACTACATACTACAAGAATGGGTGTGAAACAGTAATCGGGCAATATCCTCAGCTGGGAGTACCAGTACAACACATTGGTATGAAACAGATGGACTCAAACTCATCCATTATTGCCTCTGGTCAGTTTAGCAGGATAGGAATGATATGGAGGCTGTTGTAATATGTCCCACAGTGCCCAACCTTCCAAACCAAAACCCATACAATGTCAGCTGAATTCACATACCTATCCTGTCCTATACATGGTCAACATAGTCAGCTTGAGTGGTGGGAACACTGGGTGGCAGGTGCATAGGTAAGTAGATGTGTTGTAGCTGTCAATGTCACAGCTCAGTCATAAGGAGGTGTTGAACATGTCAAGCAAGGGATTTGGATGCAGGACGGAGTCCCCAGGACAACACACAATTTGCACTGTACACCCATGGGAAGACCCTGAGACCCAAGCATATGACACATGAAGTAAGGGACTACCCGATAGTATTTATTATGATAATTAAATCTATAAAACAAAAGTAATTAACACCTAACCTAATCTAACCTATCCTAACTGTACATAACTCACAACAGACCCTAACTACTCTATGCTACACTTACCTTATACATTTAACGATGCACTCTAAACATTCGCCCCCCCCTCCCCCACCTCCCTTATATCACAGGACATATGCAGGACAACATACACTAAACTACACATTTACTAACTATGACTAAACAAATATAATTTTTTTGTATTTTTTAAATATTTTTTTGTATTTTTTATTTTTTTTATAAACATATAAACGCCCCAACATCACCCCCCACCCACTCACCCACAAAGTAAAACATTAAGAGTAGAACACCCACCCCCAAAACCTACTTATCCTAACTAACCCACTATCCTATTCTAACCTACAAATAATTCCCTAATACCTACAAAAAACTTGAAAAGAGGAGGGAAGGGAGTTTACTTGGGAGCAGTGACATAATGACATACATAGGTTGGCTTTTTTCAATCTTTTCTTTATATTCTTGAGGGCCTTGCTATTCTTGGCCACCTCCTTCTCAATGGAGTCCAACTTTTGGAGCACCTGTTGTACATCCTTCTGAATATCTGTAATGCCACTCATGTCCATGGCAGCAGATGTGGTTGGCTGTGTGATGGTACTTGTGGGTGCAGCAGCTGGAGCAATATTCATGTTGGCAGCTGCAGGCCCCTGCACAGCTGTAGTGCTTAGTCCGGCCTGTGTAGGCAGTGTGGGTCTCCCTTGGCTGAATGCCTGCCACTCACCAGTGGATCGCTCTGAGCAATAGTGGTGTGTCATCCTCCTGAACCCAGATTCCACTGCCAATATGTGCCTATTGCACACTGCCCTCTTCTGAGAGGCACGGAGTTGGTCGTTATTCATGTTGGCAGCTGTTAAAATGAGACAGGCAACCATCAGTGTTAGCATTGTGTGGAGTATGTACAGTAAATTAGCTTACATTGAATAGCACATGCACTCCTACTCACAATCCAGATGATACAATGGCCCTGATGGATGCAACAACAACGCTGCCTTAGCACCATTTCCCTTACACCATAGCCATCCATAACAAGATTAGATAAAAAATTTGCACCAGGTTTGACAATGCTAAGGCAGCGTCAAATTCACATTGATCAGGGACACTATTCCTCTTCACATGTGTCAAATTGTCTAACATACATCACCTGAAACGTGATGCTGTTATTGGGAGTATGGGATGCTGCTGTTTACCATATGGGTTCATTGATGATGGGTACACATGCAAGCCTGGTCAAAATGACTGTCACCTACACTGTGAGCATCACATCTACCTACATATTTGTTGATCCCACCCCCTGTGCCTCGGGGGTACGGCCATGCAGATCAACATCTCCACTGTCCATGTCATCCACCAATTCATGCCTACTCATACATGAAGTCAGGGAGTGGACCATAATTTAGGTGATGACAAAAATTAAGCTGGTATCCACAGGTCTATGACATCTACATTCATGTGTCCATCAGTACCTTATCAGCCAATACCATTCTTCACACACCCATAACCTGCATGCACGCCTATTACATTCCATATAGTTGTCACGTAAGTGGACTACAAAATTATTGGAAACAAATGCCCACACAATCCTACATGTACATTACAATACAGGGATGCACCAATTTGTGTACAAAAGGGTGCATCACTGTGTTGTGGGAATTACAGTGTGTTCCAGTGCCATTATATACACAACAGTGCACATCTAAGTCACATATGGAGCTACATGTGGCTTGTCATCACCTTGTTTACACAATGCTTGCCATTGAGCGCCAGAAGCCTCACAAGGTATGAGTCTCTGCACGTGCATGGGCAACCACTTAAATGTGACACAGTGTCACCATCCAGCCTACTTTGAATTCTGATCATTTTACAACTCATCACTTCTAGCATTGGGTGCAGACCTCATGACTCACTCACACTAAACACTTCAACACTACACAGGACAGACAATATCACACTTACTGGATACATCTGGGTCCTCAAATCTTGTGACCTCACTTATGTTGTAGGGGGGGAAGTCCACCTGAAATATATAGATGGAAAACCATGGTTAGTATCACATCAGTGTCACTACTAGTGGACCACATATGGCAGTATGTACTATTTCAGAAGAGTGAGACAGTCATCCAGGTTGTAGACAGTGCAACAGACACACCACTGCAAACTCACAATGCAACTGTCACGCTGGTCAATGAGAGCCATACATCTGCACTCTTACAGTGCCCCTGAGGCTCATGTAGTGCTACTCCCTGCAACAACCATGTGTGGCCCATCTGTAGAAGATGAAACTCCATGAAATGAGGTGGAGTTAGGTGACAGATAAATGACACAACCCTTGTGCTCTGCAAGACAACTGATTCAGGTATTCTAGCTTGTCCTGCAAGGCACACAGAGGCACTTTGTGGAGGACAAGCGGCTAAACAGTCAGTCTGCAATTTTCATGCAAAGAGTAATCTATGACTGATATGTCACAGTTGGATGATGGCATGAAATGGCCCATTTCCAGTGCCCCCTAAAGCGGGTATTTCCCCTTTGTAAACATAATGGCAGGGATGATGTATGTGAAAATCTGACATTATTGCACCATACATGGATTGTCGTACTTAGTTACCACAATCCACTTACAAATGGTATGCTGGCAGTGTCTTGGCTTATCATAAATGACACAATGCTGGGGCACAGATGTTGCCATGGCCCCTGAAATATGTGACTTAGTGATGGATGTGCATGACTCTCCTAACTTCTGACTTGCATTGGTAAAATGTTAGGATATGTGAAGCCCGTGTCTATACTTGCACACTGTCACTTCATTTTGGTTCCTTCAACCTGTCCACAAGCATTGCATGCAGCACACCAACACATCTACTACTGTAAATCAAGTGCAGTCAACAGTACTTAGTTAGCCAATGGGGTACTCACCAACAGGGCCACCAATCACCACACCAAGATGGTCCAGAAGATCCTGCTCCCTGGCCACAAGATCATCCAAGCGATGCTTCAGCTGATGGTCATTGCGACTGCTGTGGTACACCCTCTTCTGGTGTTGGAGCACCTTTCCCCACCATAGCCTCCTTGCCTCCGTATGGTAGCCCTGGATCATACCACCACCCATCTCTAGCATCAATTGATGGGAGTGGGATACCAGACAAATAAAGCCTCTCAGCTCCTCTTCCCCTTTTCTGGTCTGCCTCCCCCTGCCAGACATTGCACCGGGGTACAGGTTGAAAAAATGTAAAAAGTAGTACTGAGGAACAGAAATAATGAAAGGAAACTTAACACCCAAAAACTCATTAACCTAACTAACCCACCTATAGAACTAACCCAGACAGGCACCCCACAGCACACGTACAAGGTAAAATACACTAGACACACAAATTCGCAGACACTGGGACAAATGATAATCAAATACAACAGTAAACACAACAGGAGGGACAGCACACGGTATACTAAATAGCAAGAAGACACCACCAACTCCAAAACACAACCACACAGTCAAAAGAGGCAGATACTGTAAATAGAAAGTAGAAGTACACCCACTGTACCATGCCTGTAAACAGGATATCCTATTACATCACTTTCTGTGACACGTTCTCTGTTTTGCATGTATTTTTTTGATGCATCTGACATTTGCGTTAGTATTTCTGAAGCATTACTTAAGTGCGTCTATTTACATTGATGCATTACCCCATGTGTCGATTTAACAGTAAATCAGCATTGTGATGAGTGCGAAGGGCCCATGGGTCATGTACTTTGCGTTTGCGGATATTTTCAATGCCTCTTTTTTTTATCTCTAATCCTGATTGCGTGATTTTGACATTTGTTAATGTATGCTCCCTGTATCAACATACAAATTGTGGGCCATATTTATACTTTTTGACGCAAAACTGCGCTAACGCAGTTTTGCGCCAAAAAAATTTGCGCCGGCTAACGCCATTCTGAAGCACCATGCGGGCGCCATATTTATTGAATGGCGTTAGCCGGCGTTAGCCGACCGGCGCTGCCAGGTGTGCGTGAAAAAAAACGACGTACACCAGGCAGCGCCGGCGTAGGGAAAAATGGCGTTTGGGCGTCCCAAAATGGGGCAAGTCAGGCTGAGGCAAAAAAATCGTCTTAACCCGATTTGCGCCATTTTTTTTGGGCGCCCAGACGCCATTAACATGACTCCTGTCTTAGCAAAGACAGGAGTCATGCCCCCTTGCCCAATGGCCATGCCCAGGTGACTCATGTCCCCTGGGCATGGTCATTGGGCATAGTGGCATGTAGGGGGGCACAAATCAGGCCCCCCTATGCCACAAATTTTTTTTTAAAAAATACTTACCACAACTTACCTTTTCTTCCCTGGGATGGGTCCCTCCATCCTTGGGTGTCCTCCTGGGGTGGGCTAGGGTGGCAGGGGGTGTCCCTGGGGGCAGGGGAGGGCACCTCTGGGCTCATTCTGAGCCCACAGGTCCCTTAACGCCTGCCGTGACCCAGGCGTTAAAAGAGGCACAAATGCGGGGGGTTTTGCCCCGCCCACTCCCGGGCGTAATTTTTGCCCGGGAGTATAAATACCACGCACATGCCTGGAAGTTATTTTTTAAGACGGGAACGCCTACCTTGCATCTCATTAACGCAAGGAAGGTGTTCACGCCAACAAATGACGCTAACTCCATGAACTTTGGCGCTAGACGCGTCTAACGCCAAAGTATAAATATGGAGTTAGTTTTGCGTCGAATTTGCGTCGAAAAAAACGACGCAAATTCGGCGCAAACGGAGTATAAATATGCCCCTGTATGTGCTGGGCTGCAGTATGGCATTTTGTGTATGGCCACATGTGGTAGTCCATTGTACAATGTGATTTGTGTGTGATTGGTCTGTTACACCAATGTGTGTGTTACAGAATCAACAGCATGAAAATGTATACATGTCATGCATATGTCTGTATGTGGGACAACAGTGTGTCCACATATGTATGGCAGTCAGTACTATGCATAAGTCAAGGTTTGTGATTGTGATTTGTGTTCACTTATGTGCTGTGTGTAGTTGTCATACAGAGCATCACATTTCATACAACATCCACAGCTCAGGGATTGTTGATGATGGCTGATGAGTGCTTTTTGGCAAATGTTACCCGACAAATGTCTCCATATGTTGATCTTGAGTATATGGATGACTTGTGTGTGGACTACACATATGACTGACGTATACATCTTTGCTACATACTGTGATTGACACACTCTGCTTACATTACAACCATATCCTGTATTGAACACAATGGACATGTGAGGTCATGTGTACCCTGTGATAGGATTGGGCCCCAAGGCAGTGGCAGGAGTGATTTCTATGGATGTACTGCGCATGCTCCATTTCTCCCATTGCTTGACATTCCTGGGCTAATCACGTTGAGCATTGTCACCAAAGATGTCCCCACCTTATTACACATGCTCTATGCAGCCATTGCAGCTCTCCCACTGAGTTGTGTTAGTGGTCTGTTCAAACATTACATTCTCACCATATTTTGACATCCACTCCCTCATGTGTGGGCCCCTTTTTAGGTCATTTTTAGACATGTTGTTGTTGTGTGTGATGAGCTATTGAGATGGCAATGTGGATGTAATTAATATGTTGTGGTCCATAAACTGTGTCCTTTAGTTGTCACATTCAAGTGATGAGGCTAATTGTGATGTTTGTGATGGTAGCAGTTCACTCTTATGCTTCATATGTGATGTTGCTACAGTACTCTTCAGATTTGTATTTGTGACATGCTCCCTGAGGTTAGACTCATAATCCTAAAGTATATGTTTAAGAGATTGAAGACACCAAAGCCATATTGTGTGAATAAGTGAGATGTTTACTGACAAAATTTACAAGGTGAGTTACGTGATGATTATGTGAAGTTCTGTACAATGTGCAGTCTGCAGCATATGCCAGCAGGTGTGTTGTGGTCTTCTCCCTCCTTTTCTTCTCCACCATCCTCCTCCTCCTTCGTAGGCAGGTCATCAACCTGCTCATTTAATGGTACGTTCATCCGTACACATATGTTGTGCATGATAACACAAGTCAATATGATCTTGCAGTCCATTTGTGGGGTATATAGGAGGCTGCCTCCTGTGATGTCCAGGCACCTGAATCTGGACTTCAGGATGCCAAATGTCCTCTCCACAATGGTCTGTGTCCTCCAATGTCACTCATGATATGCACACTCTGCTGCTGTGCTTGTAAAATGGGGTCATTATCCATGGCTGTATGCCATAACCCAGATCCTATGCAAAAGATTACAGGAGTAATTTATTGTCAGGGCTTGCAACAGGTAAGTCGTGTAGCATGGCAGTTGAAAGTAGGATCTGGTTGTGGCTCATATGTATTTGTGTTTTGGTGCGGGTTCCTATCCTTGTCTGATCTTTCCTCAGCACAAGGTTGTTGGACATGACAATCTTGTGTTTGGGTCAAGTACCTAGAACACTTGATTTGGATTCCACACTGATAGTCATTATGTATGTACCATGCATTGTGTAGTGCACCTTTGTATCAGTGTGCTATCACTAGAGGGGACATGACACATCCTAACAACACAATTGGGTCAGATGTGGTGGCAACGTGGTAGCACTACAGTGCCTGGACATCCCATCCCATTTGACATGTGTCATTGCAGATGAGGTATGACACTTAGGGCCTATGAAATTGGTTAGTGTGAATGCACAACATGTCTCCTAAATTGGTTGCTGTGTCCTGCAACATTTCAACTAAGCAAGAATGCCCCATGTGTGACATGTTACTTGGCAACCCTTTGTTGTCCCCTGCGCCAGTTGCTCATGTGTAGCCGTGCACCAACGCTACCTACCCTGCACCAGGGTACTTGGCTATCTGCCTTGTGGAGGTGGATGTATCTGTGCTGGACGGTACACTGCCCTAGACATATGCTTTTTTTGATGGCCAATTGGCTCTTTCTGAGTGTGCCGCCGTGTGCAGCATGCATTTGTGCCACATTCATCTGAGTTTATAGCACTGTCAACTTCCTATTTGCAACCTGCATACTGCACCCCTGGGGTGGTATTTGTTGTCGGCACTTCCTCAGGTTTTAGGGGACAACTACATGTGAATCTGCACCTTCATGCTATGTATCGTGTGGTGATAGACCCACAGCGAGAAACATTCCACACCCCTTCCACGCTACATACAGCATGGGACAACTACATGTGAATCTGCACCTTCATGCTATGTATCTTGTGGTGATAGACCCACAGTGAGAAACATTCTACACCCTTTCCACGCTACATACATCATGGGAGGGTGGCCAATTTAAAATGTGGCTTCAAGTAATGAAGAAATGGTAATCTGCCAAGATGTACATACAGTGCAGGCCACGACTATGGAACTGTGGGCTATTACATTGTTCCCTTGGTGTTCCAGAGTGTCAGCTAATGTTTGTGTCAGTCATGAGGTGTCCAAAGGTGTGGATCCCATTGTCACAGGATGATCAACATACCTAGCAGTATCTCTCCTATCTTCCAAAACATTAATGTGCATTTCTACTATCGACACATGCACAGTGCAGGCTATGGGTTGTAGCTCAGCTACTTAGCAAATATGTCCCTTGGCACAGTGCATGTGAGGTCAGTGATGTCCTGTTGTCTCCTACTGGGTCCCACTATAAAATCCATGATCTGCACTGTCTGACTGTGTGTCTTCCCCCAGTTAAGCCATTTCTTGTATCTGGTACAGACATTATGGTGTTGTGAGTCAGTGAGTGTTGCATGTGAGGTTGCACTACATTGACTGTGGTTCCACTTCTGACACATCTAGCACATGGTATATGATGGGGATTGATCTTGTATTCCTATGGGTGTGAGCCAATGCATCAGGCAGATTTCTCTGCACACTACAGGTAAGTTAGGTATGTGTTGATGAGATGCAGCCTATATAGGCACAAGTTGTGTGGTGCTAGATATTTGTTTTGGCAGTGATTTGCACGGCATGACTTGAGACATCTGTGCCTATTTGGAAGTTGCATGACATGGGCATGGTGTATGCCTTTGACGTGTCTGTGATATTGTTTGTTTGTTGTAGTGTGTGTGATGTGTACATACTGGGCAACCTGAGGGCACTTGTGGTGGTCTGCACCTGCCCTTCCTGTGGTGTGCCTGTCAAGTTGTAGGTGTACCATGTACCTGTGGGTGTATGTATTGATGTTGTGCACTTATTGTGCTGTACTGCAGCATGGTGCATATGTGTTATCACCTGCATTTGTGTAACCCTAACCATATGTTACTGTAGTGGTGTATGTCTTGTGTGTCCAACAGGGTTGGGGAGTTGTGTGTACATTACTGGATTTGTAGACTTATTCACAAGTAGGCCACTTTCAAATTGTCCATCCTGGAATTGTTCACTGATCATACTGTGCCGGAATATGTAGGCATCATGGACACTCCCAGGATACTTGGCCAAAATTTTTATGAATAATCTGCGATGGTACACTATGCCCTGTACGTTAATGGAATGCATGTGCTTGCGATGCCGGTATAAGTGCTCTATTGCTGCAGGTGGTACGAGCTGGACATAGGTGCAGTCAATTGCACCGAGCACATGCTGGAAGCCATGGATTTGATAGAACCCTGTCTGTGCTCCTGCTGCTTTTGCTGGGTGTTGGGGAATCTGATGTGGCAGGGTGTCAGGAAGATGATGGCATCTAACACCTTTGGCAGGAATGTAGAGAACGACGGCTGTGAGACACCGGCAACAAGTGCACTCGTTGTTTGGAATGAGCCACTTGCCAGCATGTGCAGGACATCGAGCAGCTTTGTTTTACGCGGTATGGCTGCAATTTGTGGCTCTATGTGGTGCAGAAGGTGTAGTATGGCTTGCTGGTTGAGTCTATAAGTCTTAATTATGTCCAGGTCCCTGAGGCCAAGGAGGGTTGTCCTGGTTCTGAAGACCCTTTCCTGCCTTCTGTGTTGTCTTTGTGGGTTGTGTTGTCGTGCTGGTGATTGCTAGTGTGGTTGCTGTCATCTGCACCGTCTAGCAAGCTGTATCAGTATCACCTCCATCTTCTCCTGTGGGTTGTAATGTTGCTTCTGTGTGTTTTCCTTAAGTAGTGGGGTTTTTGTCACATTTTAAAGCATGCCCTGAACCAGGCGTTAACTTTTGAGGCATATCGGTGTTAACGTAAATTTTTGGGTCCGCCTTCCATCCGTGCGTCTTTTTTGCCCGGGTGGGTAAATTTGGCACTAGGGTGTTTGAGTCATTTTTGGGATGGGAAACGCCTACCCTGCATCTCATTGACGCAAGGAGGTTTCACTCATCCGAAAAATTACGTTAACACCAATATTTTTATGCTAGATAAATATGGCGTTGGCTTTGCGTTGACTTAGCGTTAAAAAAAATGATGCTAATTCAGCACAAACAGAGTATAAATATGCCCCTAAATATGTTATGTAGGAAAATGGCTCCTTGTTGCAGTTACCCCCCCACACACACTTTTTGCCTATTATTGATGCTGACTTGACTGAGAGTGTGCTGGGACCCTGCTAACCATCCCCCAGTACCAGTGTTCTTTCACTAAAAATGTACCATTGTTTCCACAATTGGCACACCCCTAGCACAGAGATAAGTCCCTTGTAAGAGGTACCAGGGGTACCATGCACCCTGTGACCAGGGAAGGTCCCTAAGGGCTGCAGCATGTGTTGTGCCACCCTAAGGGACCCCTCACCTAACACATGCACACTGCCATTGCAAATTGTGTGTGTTCGTGCAGAGAAAAAGGCAAAGTGGACATGGCATCCCCCTCAGGGTTCCAAGAACACAAAACAATGCCTGTGGCATAGGTAAGTCACCCCTCTAGCAGGCCTTAAAGCCCTAAGGCAGGGTGCACCATACAACAGGTGAGGGCATAGCTGCATGAGCAATATCCCCCTACAGTGTCTAAGTACATTCGTAGACATTGTAAGTACAGTGTGGCCATATTAAGTATATGGTCTGGGAGTTTGTCAAAACAAACTCCACAGTTCCATAATGGCTACACTGAACACTGGGAAGTTTGGTATCAAACTTCTCATAATAATAAACCCACACTAATGCCAGTGTTGGATTTAACAAAAAGTCACACAGAGGGCATCTTAGAGAAGCCCCCTGTATTTTACCCAATCCTTCAGTGAAGGACTGACTGGTCTGTGCCAGCCTGCCACGAGAGACGAGTTTCTGACCGCCTGGGGTGAGAGCCTTTGTGCTCTCTGAGGCCAGAAACAAAGCCTGCACTGGGTGGAGGAGCTTCACACCTCCCCCAGCAGGAACTGTAACACCTAGCAGCGAGCCTCAAAGGCTCAGGCTTCGAGTTACAATGACCCAGGGCACTTCTGCTAGGGGAGATGCCCGCCCCCCGGACACAGCCCCCACTTTTGGCGTCAAGTCCGGGGAGATAATGAGAAAAGCAAGGAGGAGTCACCCCCTCAGCCAGGTCCACCCCTAAGATGACCAGAGCGGAAGTGACCACCTCCTTGGAAAATCCTCCATCTTGTTTTGGAGGATTTAGCCCAATAGGGATAGGGATGTGCTCCCCTCCCCAAAAGGAAGGGAGCACAAGGAGGGTGTAGCTACCCTCAAGGACAGTAGCCATTGGCTACTGCCCTAAGACCCTAACACACCCCTAAATTCAGTATTTAGGGGTGACCCTGAACCCAGGATTTTAGATTTCTGATGACCTACAAAGAAGGACTGCCTAGCTGAAAAACCCAGCAGAGAAGAAGGAAGACGACAACTGCTTTGGCCCCAGCCCTACCGGCCTGTCTCCAACTTCATAGAACATGCACCAGTGACGCATCCTGTGGGCCTACTGACCTCTGCCGACTCATAGGACTGCCCTGCAACTTCAAAGGATCATGAACTCCCGTGGCCAGCAGGCCTGTCCAACCAAAGAAAAAGAAACCATCTTTAACCCCTTAGCTGCTGGGCCTTTTCCCCCCCAGTGCTGAGCCCTTTTTTGGCTATTTGGGGTAGTTCGCGCTTAGGGCTTCATAACTTTTTGTCCACATAAGCTAACCACGCCAAATTTGCGTCCTTTTTTTCCAACATCCTAGGGATTCTAATGGTACCCAGAGTTGGTGGTTTCCCCTGGAGGAGACCAAGAAAATAGCCAAAATACAGTGACAATTTAGTTTTTTCCAAAAAAATGGGAAAAAAGGGCTGCCGAAGAAGGCTTGTGGTTTTTTCCCTGAAAATGCCATCAACAAAGGGTTTCTGGTGCTGAAATCACTATCTTCCCACCTTTCAGGAACGGGCAGACTTGAATCAGAAAACCAAATTTCTCAACACAAATTTGGCATTTTACTGGGACATACCCCATTTCTACTATATTTGGTGCTTTCAGCCTCCTTCCAGTTAGTGACAGGAATGGGTGTGAAACCAATGCTGGATCCCGGAATGCTAAACATTTCTGAAAACTAGACAAAATTCTGAATTCAGCAAGGGGTCATTTGTGTAGATCCTACAAGGTTTTCCTACAGAAAATAACAGCTGAAATAAAAAAATATTGAAATTGAGCTGAAAACAACAGCCATTTTTCTTTATGTTTTACTCTGTAACTTTTTCCTGCGCTGTCAGATTTCTGAAAGCAATATACCGTTTTGTCTGCTGGACTCTTCTGGTTGCGGGGATATAAAGGGCTTGTAGGTTCATCAAGAACCCTAGGTACCCAGAGCCAATAAATGAGCTGCACCCTGCAGTTGGTTTTCATTCTATACTGGGTATACAGCAATTCATTTGCTGAAATATGAAGAGTGAAAAAGAGGTATCAAGAAAACCTTTGCATTTCCAAAATGGGATCAAGATAAGGTTTTGAGGAGCAGTGGTTATTTGCACATCGCTGAATTCCGAGGTGCTCATACTAGCATGTGAATTGCAGGGCATTTCTCAAATAGACGTCTTTTTTACACACTCTCTTATATTTGGAAGGAAAAAATGTAGAGAAAGATAAGGGGCAATAACACTTGTTTTGCTATTCTGTGTTCCCCCAAGTCTCCCGATAAAAATTATACCTCACTTGTGTGGGTAGGCCTAGTGCCCGCGACAGGAAATGCCCCAAAACACAACATGGACACATCCTATTTTTTTTATAGAAAACACAGCTGTTTTTTCCAAAGTGCCTACCTGTAGATTTTGGCCTCTAGCTCAGCTGGCACATAGGGAAACCTACCAAACCTGTGCATTTCTGAAAACTAGAGACCTAGGGGAATCCAAGGAGGGGTGACTTGCGGGGCTCGGACCAGGTTCTGTTACCCAGAATCCTTTGCAAACCTCAAAAAGTGGCTAAAAAAACAAGTTTTCCTCACATTTCGGTGACAGAAAGTTCTGGAATCTGAGAGGAGCCACAAATTTCCTTCCACCCGGCGTTCCCCCAAGTCTCCCGATAAAAATGATACCTCACTTGTGTGGGTAGGCCTAGCGCCCGCGACAGGAAACGCCCCAAAGCGCAACGTGGACACATCCACATTTTTGGAAGAAAACAGAGGTGTTTTTTGAGAAGTGCCTACCTGTAGATTTTGGCCTCTAGCTCAGCCGGCACCTAGGGAAACCTACCAAACCTGTGCATTTCTGAAAACTAGAGACCTAGGGGGAATCCAAGGAGGGGTGACTCGCGGGGCTCGGACCAGGTTCTGTTACCCAGAATCCTTTGCAAACCTCAAAAAGTGGCTAAAAAACAAGTTTTCCTCACATTTCGGTGACAGAAAGTTCTGGAATCTGAGAGGAGCCACAAATTTTCTTCCACCCGGCGTTCCCCCAAGTCTCCCCGATAAAAATGATACCTCACTTGTGTGGGTAGGCCTAGCGCCCGCGACAGGAAACGCCCCAAAGCGCAACGTGGACACATCCAAATTTTGGGAAGAAAACAGAGGTGTTTTTTGAGAAGTGCCTACCTGTAGATTTTGGCCTCTAGCTCAGCCGGCACATAGGGAACCTACCAAACCTGTGCATTTCTGAAAACTAGAGACCTAGGGGAATCCAAGGAGGGGTGACTTGCGGGGCTCGGACCAGGTTCTGTTACCCAGAATCCTTTGCAAACCTCAAAAAGTGGCTAAAAAAACAAGTTTTCCTCACATTTCGGTGACAGAAAGTTCTGGAATCTGAGAGGAGCCACAAATTTCCTTCCACCCGGCGTTCCCCCAAGTCTCCCGATAAAAATGATACCTCACCTGTGTGGGTAGGCCTAGCGCCCGCGACAGGAAACGCCCCAAAGCGCAACGTGGACACATCCAAATTTTTGGAAGAAAACAGAGGTGTTTTTTGAGAAGTGCCTACCTGTAGATTTTGGCCTCTAGCTCAGCCGGCACATAGGGAAACCTACCAAACCTGTGCATTTCTGAAAACTAGAGACCTAGGGGAATCCAAGGAGGGGTGACTTGCGGGGCTCGGACCAGGTTCTGTTATCCAGAATCCTTTGCAAACCTCAAAAAGTGGCTAAAAAAACAAGTTTTCCTCACATTTCGGTGACAGAAAGTTCTGGAATCTGAGAGGAGCCACAAATTTCCTTCCACCCGGCGTTCCCCCAAGTCTCCCGATAAAAATGATACCTCACTTGTGTGGGTAGGCCTAGCGCCCGCGACAGGAAACGCCCCAAAGCGCAACGTGGACACATCCAAATTTTTGGAAGAAAGCAGAGGTGTTTTTTGAGAAGTGCCTACCTGTAGATTTTGGCCTCTAGCTCAGCCGGCACCTAGGGAAACCTACCAAACCTGTGCATTTCTGAAAACTAGAGACCTAGGGGAATCCAAGGAGGGGTGACTTGCGGGGCTCGGACCAGGTTCTGTTACCCAGAATCCTTTGCAAACCTCAAAAAGTGGCTAAAAAAACAAGTTTTCCTCACATTTCGGTGACAGAAAGTTCTGGAATCTGAGAGGAGCCACAAATTTCCTTCCACCTGGCGTTCCCCTAAGTCTCCCGATAAAAATGATACCTCACTT
This sequence comes from Pleurodeles waltl, assembly GCF_031143425.1. Taxonomy (NCBI): domain Eukaryota; kingdom Metazoa; phylum Chordata; class Amphibia; order Caudata; family Salamandridae; genus Pleurodeles; species Pleurodeles waltl. The sequence goes on from NC_090441.1 coordinate 86,970,061, forward strand.
GTGTGGGTAGGCCTAGCGCCCGCGACAGGAAATGCCCCAAAACAGAACGTGGACACATCACATTTTTTCATAGAAAACAGTGCCTACCTGTGGATTTTGGCCTCTAGCTCAGCCGGCACCTGGGGAAACCTAGCAAACCAGCACATTTTTGAAAACTAGAAACCCAGGGGAATCCAAGATGAGGTGACTTGTGGGGCTCGGACCAGGTTCTGTTACCCAGAATCCTTTGCAAACCTCAAAATGTGGCTAAAATACCACGTTTTCCTCACATTTCGGTGACAGAAAGTTCTGGAATCTGAGAGGAGCCACAAATTTCCTTCCACCCAGCGTTCCCCCAAGTCTCCCGATAAATATGATACCTCACTTGTGTGGTTAGGCCTGGTGCCTGCGACAGGAATAGATCACACAACGGTCAATGTTGGTCCTTACGTGAGGCAGCTGTTGACCCTGGGGTGATCCATTCCTGACACAGGCACTAGGTGTAGGCACTCAAGTGGGGTAGTGTTTTTATCAGGACAGGTGAGGAGTCACTGGGTGGTAGGAATGTTGTGGATCCCAGCATATTCCTGTAGTTTGTGTGACAGAAATGCGAGAAAAATAGAGTTTTTTTTCAACATTTCAGCTTTGCAGGGTATTCTGGGTAAGAAAACTTTGGGGAATCCACACAAGTCACACCTCTGTGGACTCCCCCGAATGTCTAGTTTCCAGAAATGTTTGGGTTTAGTGTGTTTCTCTATATGGCCGCCGAATCCAGGACCAAAAACACAGGTGCCTGCCTTACAAAACCAGTTTGTTTTGCCATAGACAATTTTGATGTCTCCACAATATGATTTGGGTGGTGGAATTTGGGTCTGAACTAAATTGGTGAGCTCCCAAGAGAGCACTCTCTCTCTGCTTGCCGCCGCATTCACCTGCTCTCTGGGTTGGCCTAACCCACTATTACCCAGTTGCACGAACAGCTTGCGAAGGGACAGCAGGACTGTCCTCATCACCTCCCTCATAATGTACTGGAAGAGGAGTTTTCGAATGGGACTCCTCTGACTGAAAAATCACTCCCAGAGTCTGCGCCATTGTCCTATCCCTCAGATGCTGTCTCAGTATCTGATGTCTCAGTCTCTGATCCTATGTCAGAGCGGTCCTCTATAACCCGAGTGCAGGCAGCAGTCATCCATCAAGATGCCATCTCTGCTATTGGCTAAACTGTTGCTCTAAAACACTAGCCTACGTAGACAGTCACAAAATCGATGGTGTGTGTGAGATACGTGCAACAGTAGAGGCCACCTTACCTGCGCTTTTTCCCTCAATCAGCACGTACTTTCAAGACACTCAAAAAGACACTCAAAAAACACCTTGTCACATACCATTCGTCACAGTCTTTAGCACCTCCTGCGCCCAGTCCAACAATCATTATTGGTGCTCCCACTCCCTCCTCCTCGGATTCCCTCATTACCACCCAGCAAAAGTGCCCTTCATCTCTCCATAGACTTTACTAATGTACTCAGCTATTTACATAAAATACAGATGTGCTCTTTGCAGTAGGCATATAAACCTTCTGCGCTTCTTTATGGCACTAAAACTGCCTCTAGACAAGTCGGACCCTTTTCCCCCCAGGGAAACCACACACATATTGACAAAAGTGATGTATATATGACAGCCAACCACCTGAAACTCAACTCAAGCAAAACCGAAATAATCCTCTTTTGGCCCACACTCATCAGCAGCAGGCTTGATTACAGAAACGCCCTCTACGCCGGCACCACTCTAAAACTCTAAAACTCAAGTGCAAACTACACGCATCCAGAACTCAGCAGCACGACTCATCCTCGACCTCCGCCGACATGAACACATCTCTCCACACCTCAAATCCCTCCACTGGCTCCCCATTGACAAAAGGATCACCTTCAAGATCCTCATCCTCGCACACAAATCACTCCACAACACAGGCCCTGCCTACCTCAACGAGAGTCACCTTCCACACCCCCACACGAAACGTCCGCTCAGCTGACCTCTCTCTCGCCTCTGTCCCCCGCATCAAACACACCACCACCGGGGGCAGATCCTTCTCCTACATTGCACCCAAAACCTGGAACGCACTCACAACCCACATTCGCAAGACCCAAAACCTACTTCTTTTCAGGAAGGGCCTCAAAACCTGGCTTTTTGAACAGTGAACCTCCTAGCCCCTTTCCCTCCCCCCGTCCCGCCCACCCCAGCGCCTTGAGACCCTCACAGGTGAGTAGCGCGCTTTATAAATCTCTTTGATACAGATCTACCTATATATATATATATATATATAAATATATATATATATATATATATATCTACATAGATATATCTATAGATATATCCATGTACCTAGATATATCTATCTACATAGATATATATATATAGATATATACATATATATTTTTTTAGTTGTTGTATGGTTTCCTTGGGGGCCAAAATGGCCCCCAGGGAAACCCTACAACATCTAAAAAAAAAATTGCCCCCACAGGGGGTCACCCTGCCCACGGGCGACCCCCTGTCATTTCATTTATTTATTTTTTTATTTTATTTTTTTTTCGAAAAAAAAAATCCCCTGGGGGGGGCGCGATCTCCCGGGGGGAGTAAAAATAAAATAAAAAAATCCTCGGGTGCGACGCACCCGAGGATTTATTAATACCCTTCCTGGTGTCGGCCACTGGTCGTGACCCGCACCAGGCAGGGTGTGTGGGCGTCTGCCAGTGGCCGACGCCCGCACCTAAGAGGTTAAAGGGACTCTCACCTCACTCCAGAAGCGTGAGTCCCCAACACTCTGCACCCGATGCCCCTGGCCTGTGTCCAGAGAAACCAACGACCCAGAGAAGATCCCCAGGTGACTCCAACGACGTGTCCACCCTGGGCTGACCTCTCTGCACCCCCACAACACCTGCATAGGGAATCCTGAGGACCCCCCTGACCGCGACTGTCCGGGACGCAGATATCCGACACCTGGAAAAGCACTGCACCCGCAGCCCCCAGGCCCTTGAGAAACCAACCACCGGTGCAGCAGTGACAAGCGGGCCGCCCTCACCCTTGCCCAGTCGGTGGCTGGCCCGAGAAGCCCCCCTGTGCCCTGCCTGCAACATCTGAGTGACCCCCAGGTCCCTATATTGAAATCTATTGCAAACCTGATGCTCTGTTTGCCCACTGCACCTGGCTGCCCCAACTTGGGACCCTCCCCCCCCAGTGCTCTACTACACCCCCCTGGTCTGCTCCCCGAGGGCACGGGTACTTACCTGCTAGCAGACTGGAACCGGAGCACCCCTTGTCTCCATAGGCGCCCACGTTATTTTCGCTCCTCTTTGACCTCTGCACCTGACCGGTCCTGTGTTGCTGGTGCTGGGTGTTTGGGGTTCACTTGAGCCCCCAACAGTGGACTACCTATGCCCCAGAGACTGAACTTGAAAGTGCTTTACTTACCACATTAACCTAACTGTACTTACCTCCCCCAGGAACTGTTGAATGTTGCAGTGTCCACTTTTGAAATAACTTATTGCCATTTTATGAAAAAACGTGTACATCATTGTTTTGGTTGAAAGTCCTAACTATACCTATGCAAAGTACCTTACATTTAATGTACTTACCTGCAATTTGAATCTTGTAGTTCTAAAATAAATTAAGAAAATTATATTTTTCTATATAAAAACCTATTGGCCTGGAGTTAAGTCATCGAGTGTGTGTTCTCATTTATTGCTTGAGTGTGTACAACAAATGCTTAACACTGCCCTTTGATAAGCCTTACTGCTCGACCACACTACCAGAAATAGAGCATTAGTATTATCTGGTATTGCCTTTGTTAAGCCTCTTGTGGAACCCCTGGACTCTGTGCACACTATGGCCCATATTTATACTTTTTTAGCGCCGCTTTTTGACGCAAAAACGGTGCAAACTTACAAAATACAATTGTATTTTGCAAGTTTGCGACACTTTAGCGTCAAAAAATTACGCAAATGCGGCGCTACAAAAGTATAAATATGGGCCTGTATCTCATTTTGATATAGTATATACAGAGCCAGCTTCCTATATGTTAACTAATATAGTCAACAAAGTAATGCCTAGTCTAAACAAAGATGAAAAACATATCACAATGGCCGATACTCAAAGTTCTGCCTTAGAGGATGTCACAACAAGCCATATTATATGTATATGGCCAAAATCCTCAACGTAATTAAAGCCAAGAATAAAGAACTGGAGGCTAGATCTAGATGCAATAATTTGCATCTGGTGGGCATCTCTGAGTCTACAAAAGTTGTCAACATGGTTATACATGTTGAGAAGCTTCTCATATCCTTGTGTGGTTCAGAACACTTCTCCCCTCTATTTATGGTAGACAGGGCACATCAATCCCTTGGGCATCTGTACTCTCTGGGGGAAGTGCCATGCCTGATTGTCGCCAGGTTGTTCAACTTTAAGGATCAGAATACTGGACTAAGATGGGCACAGGAAAATCAGCCACAGGCATAGGAGGAAAACACCATATCAATATTCCCAGACTTTACAATTGTTTTTCAACTCCAAGTCGGACTCTGCTAAGAATCACATTGAGACGCAACCAAATCATCGCACAGACTGCACACATTGTCATTATGACTCTGACTGGATAATGATATAGCCCCTTGCGGCAGGGTAGCCCACTCACTGGAAGATAACTAATGGGCTCAACAGTAAGTCAAATACAGAAGGAAAAAAACACTCAACTACAGCCCAGTTTTATTAACACATACTTTGCTCTAGCTGTCCAAACTCAAGAACAATATACCCTGCAAACATCTCCTTTCCAGAAGGTCTTGAAAAGCCGGCATTCTAGACTTTCTCTTGGATAATCCCACTACAGTGTGTAATGTTGACTGACCAATGGATGTTCACTTGTAGGTTGTCTGTTTATGGTGCTATGGGGTAAACTGCTGTTTGGTTGGGGTGGCTGGTGTAGGAGATGGGAGAGCTGGGGGAATACTGTAGTGCACATGACATTCAAAAGACAACATTAGACATTGAGCACACTCCTGTAACAGTTAATGCCAAACTGACACACCCATTAACCATTAGAAACACCACTGACAGCAGGTGAGAGCCACGTCCCAACCGTCTAATCCACAATGTCTCAGACTACACCAGCCCTATTTCAGTTCGTTTTTTTACATGGATAGTCAGGGGTTAAACAGTTCTTGTAAAGCACGACTCTTGCTTGCATACCTGGGGCCATATTATATATAGTGCCTGAGGTGCGCAATGGGCATATGCGCCTGCTTTTTGCGCCACCAGGGCACTACAGGTTTATAGAAGAGGCCACAGACACTTATGCAACAATTATAGTGCTGGTGCACATATTGGGCCAGTGCTATCTTCAGAGGGTGTTCCCTCATTTGCATAGGGGAGTGACCCCATGCAAATGAGGGAACCACTTTGATTCTGCGGCCACGCTATATTATGGATTTAGATGCAGAGGCAAACATGCCCTTATGAGGTACACTGACAGTGTGCCACAAAAAAGTAGTGCTTCTAAGTGCGCCCACTGAAGGCAGCCCTCTGGAGGTTTGAAACAAGTGGACCATACATCCCCCTGCATGCGGGTGCAGTCCCTCACTGCACCTGCCTGCAAGGGTATCTCTGTCCCCTCTGCAAAGTGTAGGCAGGTTGCAGTCTGTACTGTAAAACAAAAAGCAACCTTGATGCACCGGCTCCGTACTTCACTTAATGCACTGCCCTGGTGGCAGTGAGAGTTCACAGCTGCCCTGGGGGCACTGCATTCATTGTAAAAGAACACGCTGTCCCTGCTGGAGTCCGGTGCACCTGTTTAGAGGTGGGTTGTGGAGCAAACAAAGACAGTGCGCCCTATCACAAATACAGGCCCTGGACTGGCATAAGATTGAGGCACACCCCAATGTAACTGGGACATCCAGTTTTGCTTTAAGGTGGAGCTGCCACATATCACTAGCAAACTGCTCTTCTTATGCTAGAAGGACCGCTCTGCTGATCAAACAGGGCATGCCATTTCACCTTCTCTATGAATCAAATGATGCCTAAGGATGTTATAATATAATTTGAGTCCTTATAGATGGCAAAGAAATTACTTTAGTTAATACTGATGTTCGAGAATTTCTGAGAAAACTATGGGCTAAATGTTCTAAACTATCCCCTCAAATGATATTATGGAGGGGGAGTGATTTCAATCTAGTACTGTACAGAGTTTGACTGCTCTAATACTGACACCGCACACATCACATGGAGTCCTCAAAGTTGATAGATATAATTGACGACTGTGGGCTAGTAGATATATAGAGGCATAGATTTCCCAGTGGTATAGGGGGTGCACATGGGTCCTTGGCAAGCAATCAATCGATCAGGATTTATAAAGCACAGCAAATCACCTGTGAGGGTCTCAAGGCACTGGAGCTGATAGCTAGGCCCGGCTCCATTACTGGGTTGGCACCTGAGATATTTGTGGCGGTCCATTGGGGAGGAACATCTCCTGCGTACACTTTTAGTACCTTTCACCAGTTAGTCTGGTAATAGAGATTGCTGCACCCAAGCAACGAGTATGCAATAGGCATTATCCCCTTCAGCCTTGCTAGATGACGTCTGATAAGATTAAGGCAAAAATAGAATGCTTCTTTCAAACAAATGCAAATTCTGTAACATCAACAGGCACACTGTGGGAAGCCTTTAAGGCTTATATGCAAGGGACCGGCTTGGCTAAACAATATGGGGCTCACAAGGCCTTGAAGGTAAGACTCAATAAGCTTGAAAGAGAGTTATGAAAGCTTGAAACTGAATACACCCACCAACAGGAATTGTGGTCCCTTGCTGAAATCAAAGCCACACTTACTGAATTCACTGAGGTCTCTGACCAAGAGGTGAAACACTTGCACAAAAATACAGAGAGGCGGAGAGACCAGATAGGACTTTGGCCTCCCTCACTCGACAATCATGGTCCACAAGGCATACCATTACTGGTGGGAAACTATGGAGAAAGTAAATATGATGCTGAGACCATCACAGCCTAATTTGTCACATGTTATATGGAACTATACACATCCTGCATACAAATCTCTCCTGTGGACTACACTGCCTATTTTGATCGCATCCCCTTGGCCTGTTTAGAGGGCCGTTGCAGGCAGAATGTAAAGGCACCTATTACTATGGACGAGATTCCTCCTGTAATTTACAACCTCCCCACTAGTAAGATTCCTGGGAATTATGGGTTCCCTGATGAATTTTATAAGTTTTACTCATTGCTATTGGAACCCACATTTTTGCAAGTGTACAATGAGGCAATGGGAAAAGGTACCCTGCCACCCTTATTTAGAGAAACCATAGTAGTCACACTCCTGAAACCTGACAAACCCCACACAATGCAAATCTGACCGTTCACTGCCCCTTATTAATATGGATGCTAAGACTCTGTCCAAGGTACTCGTCTAGCTCTTGCTTCTCCTTCTCCCAAACCTGGTCCCTCTGGACCAAGCAGGATTAGTACTGGGCAGGTCCACTGCTCACAATCTCAAAACAATATTTGTTCATCCTCATTGGATAAACCTGGACATGAAAGTTGTAGCGGTCTTTATGGACACAAAATATTTTGATTCCCTAGAGTGGGACTTCCTTCACTATTAGCTAGAGTGAGGATTCCTTCACTGTCCACTAATACATCTGTCTAGGGGCAGACAATCTATGCAGGCACTGGGAATACAGGTGGGTCCATTGTACAGGAGATATATTTCCAAATGGCCCATTTCTAGAGTGTCCAAGGCAAATGGCAGGGGAGGAATACATATGTATGGACTATTGCCTCAGTACTATTCTTTATTTCCCCAAGAGCCGATCCTCTGTAACTGCTAATCAAACATACAGTTACCAAATTATATTCTACAATGGAAACTGAGTCCACTCGTGTGGCACTGGTGGATAAGGGGAGATGTGAGAGAGGACTGAGATCACTGAAAGGAATGGAAATATTGCTTGTGAACAGACACGCCATCTCCCCAACAATGGTTGGTGCAGGAAGCTGGCCTGGTGTGTGGTGGGTACCTAAGGTACTTACACCTTATACCAGGTCCATGGGAAGTGTAGGCAGTGTCTAGAAGCCAGGCTCTCTAGAGGTAGCTGTGGATGCGCAGCCAAGGCTTATCTAGGACACATGCAAAGCTCATGCAATACCACTGTAGTCACACAGCACTCACACAAATGAAAGAAAACACTAAGGGCCAGATTACGACTTCGGCGTAGGCGATTACTCCGCCCCAAATGCGACGGATATCTCGCCCGCCGTATTACGAGTTCCATAGGATATAATGGACTGGTAATTCGGCTTGCGGGATATCCGTCACATTTGAGATGGAGTATTCCCCTCCGCTGAAGTCGTAATCAGGCCCGAAGTGTTACAAAAATAAAGGTACACAATACCAAAAAGTATTAGAGAGGCAACCCTCCAATAGGAGGTAAGTAATAAACTATATATATATATATATATATATATATATATACACACTAGTTACCAGAAATAGGCATAGAAAGTGATAGAAAACAGTGCAAATGCAGTTAGACAATAGTGATCGTAGGGGGAGCCCAAACCATAAAAAATGGAATGCAAACACAGGACCCCCACCTAGGTAGGTGAAATGTGTAGAGGAAAGCTGGGGGTACTAGGATACCCCAAAGGTAAGTACCACAGTGCCCCGTATCGACCAAGAGAAAAGGAGTAAGTTACTGTATTTTCCCCAAACCACTAAAAAGGAAGGAAAAGAAGAAAATGCAACACCCAGACAAGACTGCAAGAAACCACTGGTGGACTCCTGAAGAGGAAGACCTATGGAAGAAGGGGACCAAGTTCAGAAGTCACAAAAGAGTCCAGGAGGAGTAGGAGCTACTACCCACCCAGCTGTGGATGCAGGAGTTGGTCGACAGTGAGGTGAAGAAGGTCAGCAGTGCAGCCCTGGAGTCGGTAAATAGTTCCTGAGGGATGCAGATGACGTCCCACGCTGGAAGAAGCATTGCAGTCGGGTGTTGGTGAAGGAATTCCACCAAGCCTTGGCACAGGCAAATGTTGCAGTTGGCGGAAAGTGGGGTGGCTGAGGACCAGCAAGGCCCAGGAGGACTCAACCCAGGAGGAGGAATCAGACGGGTCCCTCAGCAACACAGAAAGCCCACAGGAGCAGAGGCAGCACCCACAGGAGTCCCATAGGATGGGGACACAGGAGTCGCAGAACTGCCCATGCAGCACACACGGAGAAGGATCCCACGCCACGGGAGAACCACGCAGAGGGCTGTACGTCGCAGGAAGGAGTGCTGGGAGCTGGAACTACACTAGCCTGAAAATCCCTTGGAGGAGATGCAAACAACCCTTGACAGCTGCAAGAGATGCAGTGCACAGGGATACTGTCCTGCGTGGAAAGGCAAGGGCTTACCTCCACCAAAGTTGGACAGCTGGCAGGGAAGACCAAGAGGACTGACTGACCACCACCCATGATGCAGGATCCACGTAGCTCAGGATGAGAGGATATCCACGCAGCCGGTCGTCGTTGCAGTAGATGCCTGTGGATGCAGGGGAGTGGCTCCTTCACTGCAAGGGAGATTCCTTCTTCCTTCTCGTGTTGGCTGAAGACTTGCCACCCTTAGAGGATGCACAGTGGGTGAAATAATGCAGAAGCTGGAAGGAGATGTGGAAATAATGTTCCAACAAGAGTCTTACTTATGGATGTAGATTGTCGATTACTGGAGGGTCCAGTTGCGGTTCCAGTGGCTAGAAGTCGAAGTAAGGTTGCAGAGGAGTCCTGCTGGAATCTTGCAAGCTGAATCTGAGGACCCACCCAAGAGAGAGACCCTAAATAGCCCTGGAAGGGGGATTAGTCACCTACCCAGGTGACCACCTATCAGGAGGGGGCTCTGGCGTCAACTGCTTGGCATGGCCACTTAGATGCTCCCAGAGGTCCCTGCCAACCTTGGATTCAAGATGGCACAACCCGAGGACCCTCTGTAGGTGCTCTGGGCACCACTCCTGGGGTTGTGATGGACAGAGGAGTGGTCACTCCCCTTTCCATTGTCCAGTTTCACGCCAGAGCAGGGACTGGATGTCCCTGAAGTGGTGTAGACTGGTTTATGCACAGAGGGCACTACCCCTCCTAAGCCATGTAACACATATTTCAAAAGGAAATCCTACCTTCCTGGACTTGAGCTGGTCAAGCAGCAGGAGGGCAGAAACCTGTCTGAGGGGTGGCAGCAGCTTGGGCTGCCCGGAAACCCTAGAAGGCTGGTAGGAGCAATGCTGGGAGTCCTCTAAGGAGCCCCCAGAGTGCATGGAATCATACTTTAAATACTGGCAACAGTATTGGAGTACGATTCAGACATGTTAGATACCAAACATGCCTAGGTTCAGAGTTACAATTATGTAGCTGGACATAGGTAGTGACCTATGTCCAGTATATGCATAAAATGGCATCCCCACACTCACAAAGTCCATGAAAATGGCACTGGAGTTCATGGGAGCACCTCTCCTAGTGCAGGGGTGCTCACACACACAGGTACTTGCACCCTGCCCTCTGGGCTAGGAGGGCCGGCAATACGGGTGACTTGCAGTGACCTGGTGCAGTGACCTATGGTGAAAAAGGGTGCATGCACCCTTTCATGCAGGATGCAATGGCAGGCCTGCAGAACACTTTGCATGGGCTCCCCATGGGTGGCCTAATACATGCTGCAGCCCATGGGGATCCCCTGGTATCCCAATGCCCTGGGTACCTGTGTACTATATACTAGGGACTTACACAGGGGTACCAGTATGCCAAAGTGGGGTGGAAATGGTACAAATTACCAAGTTAGAAGGGAGAGAGCATAATCACTTGGATCCTGGTTAGCAGGATCCCAGTGAACACAGTCAAACACACTGACCAACAGGTGAAAAGTGGGGGTAACTAAGCTAAAAGGAGGGTACTTCCCTGCAGTCGGTTACAATAAAAACAATTTAAATTTGTACATTAAACTTACCACATTGCACTCAAGTTACATAAAACCAAACTGCAAGAACACTCAAAATGTGTGAGATACCTCGTGCCAGAAGCCGACTTCACACATCTGGCCTGGCTGTGTCCTTCAATAATCAGATACTGGGTTATCATGTTTCATACACTCTCTGTAATGACAGGAGAAGCTGGTACCATTTCCAAGAGTAGGTCTATAGGGATGTACAGTGGATGTGCCGGTAAGTGTGTGGAGCCTTGTTTCTGTAGCCTTGTTGCTGGTAAAAATGCAGTTGGCTTGTATCTCAGGGAGGGTCCGTGCTCCAACAGTAAAAATGTGGATAGGTGACCTATCTTTTTTCAATGAACAGTTAGAATTTTACTATATTACATTTTCCATTGAACCAGAGACCAAAACATATACGGGGTCCGTTGCAGACATATTTATTAACACATGATGTACCCACAAACTGAAGAAGGTGTTGAGGTACTATGGAAATTCAATAATTGTACGCATACTAACCTCGATGAATCGCTGACCATGGGTATTAACGAGCATGAATACAAGAAGCTGACAAGGTGTGTTCTGGGTAATGTACGTAATGAATACTGTATGGAGTGGGGTAAAGAAAGCTCTGGCTAGGCCTTCTCACACATTGGCATGGCAGCCCAGCAGTCACAGATGAGCCACCAGATCGTAAATTTCCAACAGCAAAGCCAGATGAAGTTCCTTCATCGTAAAGTGCTTGTACATTTTTAAGCGAGCTAAGGAACTCCTAGCTTGTGGGGTAGCAGCTTCACCATTTAGGGCAGGGCTCCTGCTGAGACAGACTTTAAATGCCACCCTTTAATGTCTTGGCAATGTCCATGCATAATGCTATTCTCCAACTCTTATAAACAACCAGTGCATTGATCCACAAAGTCATTTTACTGGCACTGGAACTTGTGATTTGCTATTAGACACAAATTACAGCGTAAGTTACTCAATCTCCTTAAGTATTGCAATATGATTGATGCATATTGCCTGCAGGCGACAGTGCCTCCTTTTCAATCAATGTAGAGGAACTGCCTCCAACCCAGCCTAAATCAAGCCACATCCATTTCATCTCCATGCCATTCCATTACACCATTGGTTATTATACTCCAGCTCGGACAGGCAAAGGTGGCATATTGTTGGACCATGGAGCATGCTGATATCCCTGTTCTGCCAGGCAGCCCTACAGCACAATCTGGCAGGGACAGTAACTGGTGGAGACCCCCCGGGCCCTGGGAAACCATTGGCATGGACAACAGTGCATGGGGCAATGCCTGGTTGCCCAGATTCCCACCTTTTTTCTGGGGACAGCTGAGGGGCAGAGGTGAGGACGCCTCGGACCAGGGAAACTGTTGCTAGGCATGGTGGTTTGCTCCATACTCTCCCCGTGGATTTACAGTTGTCAGGTGGGGTCAGACTGCACCTCTGCCTGCCGTCAAAAAAGGGGAGCAAGAGGATTATTTTCGTCTGTCACATTTCCTCTCAAGTCAGCAGCAATTCAAACCGGTGACTTTCCAGCAAAAGTTCCCAACTGGTGCCCATAACACACTGAACATCAGATCAAAGGGATATCCTCTACAGGATGCACTGACCCTCACACACTAAGGATGGAACTGTTCACCATCGGATTGTGCTCCATGTTTGGTGGGGCATGCAATACCCAACAGGCCCCATGAGCAGCTCTTTTGGGAGATTTTTCTTAATGGGTACAAAAATAAAAGGACCATCTATCCTGTAGAGTATATACCTCGTATTGTATTTTGTAAGTTTGCGCTGAAAAAGCGGTGCACATGCGGCGCTAAAAAGTGTAAATATGGGCCTCACAGCGTTCTGAATTGACTTTACCTACAGCTCCTGTCCTAGACCTGCATGTGGTCTACCAGGTGCATTTCCACACCTAGTAAAGTCGGGTCTGGTGTTCTCACAGTCACTAATCGCAGCTGCAGGAACAACAGCAAACTTGCAGTAGGGCAGAGCGGTACTAGTCCTGGGGATGCTGCTCTATCTGTCTTGTAATAGGGCTCTTAGTAGCATTTTACTCTCAAACCAAGTTAGTCTCCTCCAAGAATCCTCTGCATAAATCTGACCCTCCTGGTCTGAACTGTGTAGGAGTTGCATCCTCTGCTAAATTCTGGTTGTCAGGTAAACCAGCTGAAGGGTTTAAACCAGGCTGCTAATAAACCTTCCACCTCAGCCTGACACATAAAAAAGGAATGCTTCAGACATTCTGCTATTTGTTCAGACAATTTACTTGTCACTAGCAAGGCTTGAAGAGGGGTCAATTTAGTTTTAAATGTATTTTAGCAGAGAGAGGGAGCAGGAGTAACACGTAGCTACAATGTATATAAGATATAACCCACTAAATTTATAGATAGTAGACCATCATCACCAAATATGCCAGAATTTATCGGGAGAGACTAGTCTCCAGAGAGCAGATATAATTTATACCTCAACCGCTCAAAGGTTTAAGTACCCATGGAAGGCTGCACATGTGGTTTAATACGAAACCAGCTCCAAAGCCAGATTTTAGGCATGAACCAATCAGTCACCAGAAATTAACGTTTCTGGGAAACTGCAGCTGTTTCATGTTTACACTGTGTCCTCTCTGCCCTAATACTTGCCTTGAATTATCCCCCCTATATGCAAGATTCACCCTCACTTTAACACTACCTGTGTCCTTTCTATCCTAGTACTTGATTGATTTCTCACCCCAGTCCTCCTTCCATTCGTATTTTGCAGCTGTTTCATATTTACACTGTGTCCTCTCTGCCCTAATACTTGCCTTGAATTATCTTCTCTATATGCAAGATTCACCCTCACTTTAACACTACCTGTGTCCTTTCTATCCTAGTACTTGATTGAGTTCTCACCCCAGTCCTCCTTCCATTCGTATTTTACACTAACTGTCCTGTGACCTTATACTTGCTATAAACTCTCACCTTATATATGCAACCCACCCCACTTGTCTCATAATATAACCTTTGACATGTCACTCATCTTTGTCATTGCAACACTAGTTGGCGACTCCCTTGTCCTGGAGCACCAACATCTGACTGTCCCAGGTCCTGCCCTTGTAGGTTTCAGCTCACTGCTCAAGTACAAGGCTGTAGAACCTATGCTTAAACTTCTGTTGCACCCTCCTCGGCTATTGCTTCAATCATTGCTTGGTCTGTGTATCCTCCAGCCCGTAAAAACATTTCTGACTAGCCGCCACTGGAGGGACCCGTGGAGAGAGAGACTCACTCTAGTCTCTCCACGGGTGCGTTCGGGAGGACAGGAAGTGGCACCGAGGGACGGGATAGGTTCAAGGTAAGTGGGGGTGGGTCTAGGGGTTGGGGTTTAAAAGAGGTGTGGGGGGAGGGATTGGCTCTTTCCGCGCCGACGATCGAGCGGGCGGAATTTGGCCACCCGGCAATTTAGCTAGGTTAGGAGGGGAGCTAACGGCGCGGGGTGCTATGACAAGGGGTTAAGGTGGGGCTGCTGAGCGTCAGTTAGGGAAGGTGGTGATAAAAGGGTAATACAGTAGATGGGGGAGGGTGGAAAGCCAGATGCGGGCTTGGCCACCCTTCCAAGGGAAAAAAAAAAAGGTGAAGGATCAGAATGGGGGGGGGGGGGGATGCACGAAGCAAGTAGGGCATGAAAGGAAAAGGGGAGTGTCCAGGTGAAGGGAAGCGAAATGCAGGTTCTGGAAGTGAGAACGATGAGCGCAGAAATCTTAAAGGTTTAGGTTCCCTTAAAATTGGGGTGTATACGTTTGAAAGTTAAATGATGTAATTTGGTTAAATCCTGGCCTAAATAAATGACCTTTTACACTAAGGATTGGTGTCACTGTAAGTGTGTCCTGAGCTGGCCTTGTTGCTCTCATCCTTGATGCCTTTTATGCTTCTGTCTTTGACGTGTGTCGGACCCCTGAGTCATGCAGCCATAATTCAAACCTACCACCTGCCCTATGACCTCGTATCCTCCTCCCCCAAACACGCACACACGCATCCTGTTGAAAAGGACGCCTTGCAGCTCCTCTCCTTAACCCGGCATCCATCCTTCATCCTGTAACTCTTGCCCTCTGACCTATCCCTGGGTTTTCAAGAGCAGTTCTTGACCCATAACCCTAATCCATACCTTATCACTTCCACACTCAACTGTATTTCGACCTTGTAACTCATGCTTGACGTCATCCCCACCCTTGATAGTTACAGCCGTCTCTGTGACCGGCTCTGTTCTTGCACTAACCGCCACCCCGATCAGATATCTGGGAGAGTGATCCCATTAAAAGCCAGCGGAAGTGAAGCCCACATTCAGTGGGCCATCTCACTGATGTCCGTGGAACTGATGTACATTTCTGGAGACTTATCACGCACTTGCCTCGATAGGACGGTGAAGGAGGCTCGAAGGACTCGACGTGAGAGTGAACTAAGCGATCTCAACCCCTGCGTACCCCTCCCTGGTGGCTGCCGGAGGGCATGCTTGTCCCTAGAGGCCTACCACACCCAGTGTTCCCTAGACGCAGACGGAGGCAGTTGTCACCGTTTCAGCAGCGCCGGCGACTGTTGGGCAGGAAGTGTTTGTGGGCCCGTGTGTCTGAAGCCGGCGGGCTCATCTCCGGAGGAGGCTTCCCGCCCGCCGCGCGCCTCGGAGCAGCAGCCGCCGCCTCGTCTGTGCAGCTGCATCTGCAACCGCACAGGAAACACCGCCCTCGATCCACGCGGGGCAGCTCGTGTGTGTGTGACAGACCCCCACCCGACCCAAATATCTCAATGCAGCCGCTCCACGGCCCCGAGAGTGTTACCTTTGGCTGACAGTCCCAGGGCGCCGTGCACAGAAACCCCCAAGGAACCGATACTGATAGTGCTGCTATCTGCGAGAGGCAGAAGGCCCAGAGTGATGTGGTGCACTTGTCTTCACACACACACATAGCCCCCACCCTCAACCTTTCTTCTCCACCTGGCCTCACTACACCTTTTTTCAAGGACGACTTGCACGTGCGTGAACACATTGCATTTTTGCCTATCACTTTTCAGATAACTCTTCCCATGACGTGTTGGAGCAATCTGAATGTGGGGTATATTGCAAAGGTCGAGGCCGTTTTCACACAGTCCAAAGTATATTTGAAATCAAATGTTTCAATTCAGTTCAAAGTCTCAAGTTTGAATTTGACAATTTCAACAAGCAAAAAGATAAGAATTGGCAAAGCCAATGTGTCCTGCCTGTACAAGAACCATTGGTTTTGCCAGTGTTTTAGCAGTATTGTACCCCAGCATAGCTGCTCTACAGCATGACTTAAAATTCATGGTATAAAGGAGGGTGGCGTAGAGTGTCGTAAAGTGGAGTGTTATGCACTGGCATAGATTGTTGTGGAATGTCATGTAGTGTCATGTAATGGCGTGGAGCGGCAGAGTGTTGTGGAATGTCATGGAGGGAGTAGAGTGTCCTATTTAATTTTCTAAGCATTCGCGTCCCCCCTGAAGAGGCTGCTAATTTTATTGCATACAGGAAACACTGCCAGGGTCAGATATTCTACGAGAAATGATTATACGGCCAAAATTCCAATTGAGCGAGGTGTAAAACAAGGCTGCGTTTTGGCCCCAACCCTATTCAATTGTTATATAAATAAAGTAAGTCAAGTTTTGAAGGAATTAAATCTGGATGTGCCAAAACTAGCCAATGAAAGTATACCTATCTTGCTCTTTGCTGATGACGCCGTATTACTGGCAAGAACAGAGATAGCAATGCATGGTCTACTTAGGGGCTTCGAATCTTTCTGTACCTCAAGGAGCATGGTAATCAATGAGGGGAAAACAAAGTTTATGATTCTCAACCAAAAACAGACGTTGCATTCGACTTTTAGGGTAAATAATAAGCCTTTGGCCCGAGTGGCCTCCTATGATTACCTGGGCTGCAGATTAGATGAAAAACAGACATGGAAACCACAAATCTACAAAAGCAGAATTTCCTTGGCCCAACAAGCCGGAGCAGTACTCAGATTTGCAAAGGCTACAGGCAATCACTCCGTGAGCTCTGCGCTGCTTGCATACAAAACAAAAGCAAGAGCCGCAGCACTTTACAGCGCAGAGATTTGGGGATTCAGAAAGATTCCATCAATACAAGTAACCGAGAACAAATTCTTACGCCAACTACTTTGTCTAGGTAATGCTACACCAATGAACGCAATAAGAATTGATCTACAGATGAGAAAGGTTGAGGACTACATCGCTCTGGCTCCAGTAAGATACTGGATCCGCATTTGGACAAAAGAGGCTCTCAAACCATTCAGAGACGTACTCAAGGATATCATGAAGTTGCAAAACCATCGGAAACTGCCCTGGTTCAAACATATTTCAACCATCCTGGCTGCTATTGGCCAGGATGACTTTTGGCTCCATCCTGAAAAACTCGGAAGGCCTAGTCTTGCTGTCATAAAAAAAGCATATTGGGAGCGAAAGACAGAGATTATGTGCGAGTCATTTAGCCCTTTATTCAAACGGTATATTTTGTTTAACCAAGAGCTTAAACCAGCAATATTCATAGACAGTATTTATCCGGAGGAAAAAAGGGCTCTCTACTTTAAATTCCGTATGGGCACCCTACCAGTGACAGCGGTGGTCAACAGATGGCAATCCGCTCCTCCGGGTAGTTTAGAATGTTGTCCATGTCTTCATGGTGGTCCGGAAACACTTTCCCATTTCCTTTTACTATGTCACTTTACGCTCAGACTCCGTAAATTGTACCTTCGTCCACTTTTCAGAACTTTCGGAGTTAGGAAGTGCAAGGAGGCGGAAGCGCTATGTATGCGTTCAGATGAGAAATACATTGTGACAAAGGTCTCAACTTATATCTTGGAAGCATGGAAATTACGTCTATCAATGCACCTACAGCTGGCACAGGCACAATAGCCTATGTTATCCCGTACCTATTTAGCTTGGGAAATCGGTGCAGGGCAATGTAAACTGGGTTAGGCCTCGGTCTTTTATTAAATGACTGGAAGGCAATGCAAGGCCCCAAATGACTCGTCCCATAATAAGACATTTTAAATATTAGATTCATAATGTTTTTCTAGAATAAGTTAAGTTTTTATGTAAATTATGGTCAAATCAGGTTTTACGATAATGCATGGTAAATTGGATACATTTTGGCACATGTTAAATCAAAAATTCAAGCATAGTTCCTTGTATTGAAATGTTTTTATCTTAATGTGATTTTTATTGAGTTCGAGGGATTGATATCTACTGTGTGATTATTGTTAAGGCCGGATAGGCTAATAACAATTAAATAAATAAATGGTAAATGGAATGTCATGTAGTGTCATGTAATGGCGTGGAGCGGCAGAGTGTTGTGGGATGTCATGGAGGGAGTAGAGTGTCCTATTTAATTTTCTAAGCATTCGCGTCCCCCCTGAAGAGGCTTCGCAGACCCTCAGGGGTCCCCAGACCCTTGGTTGGGAACCACTGGCATACAGTACAGTACAGTGGTCCAGAGTCTTGTAGAGTGGAGTGGCTTAGAGTGTCAGAGTGGAGTAGAGTTTAATGTAGTAGAGCATTACAGTAGAGTATCGTGGAGTGTCGCAGAGTTAAGTACAATGGCCTAGAGTGAAGTGGCGTAAAGTACAGTGGTGCAGAGTAAACTGGGGTAGTGTGCATTGGTTTTGAGTAAAGTGGTGTGCAGTGCATTGGTGTAAAGTGCACTGATGTAGGGTCACATAGAGTGGAGTGTGTAGGAAGCTGGCTCTTTATGTAGTAGACCAAAATGAGGTACACAGTGCAGAGTCCAAGCAATTCCCAAAGGTATCACATAGGCACAAATGACATCTCAGATGATCTCTTTTTGGGTAGCATGGTTGAGCAGTTGGACATAGCAGAAGGTACTGCTAAGCACGTAAGGCACACACTCATGCAGTGAGACATACACAATAAAGAAATCCGACACCAATTTGTAAAAATAACACATACTTTTATTTAAACTTTGATACCAAAATCACTGGAGTCAGGTGAGTACTTCTCGAGTTATTAATTTTTAGAGTTTTTTACAGTAGACAATGCATTTTTCAAAAAGCTGCCATGCAGTTCTGTGGATGAAAACAAAGCCAGCAATCCGACTTATGGGACCAAACTCGTGGACTGAAGTGGCTTTTGGGGCAAGGTGCAAGGCTACACCAATAGGTCACCTCGGGGAGCTCTGGTGCATCTGGGTGCAGAGGTATGTTACTGTGAGAGAAGGCCTCTTTTTGCATGATTAGCCGCCACTTTTTGCTTGATGTTGATGTGTTCTAGAAGCTGGTAGTGCCCAGGGCCCCTGCTAAACAGGTTCCCTGGGCCAGAGGTCGTTCCCTAAATCTGTTGTGACGCTTGGCACAATTGGATACATTCTTAAATACCCCTATAAGTCCCTAGTAAATGGGTACCCCAGTACCTAGGGCAAGAGGTATTAAGAATAGGCCCCTGAGGGCAACAGCACTGATCATGCCACCCCCAAGAGTCCTGCACCCAGATGCACCCACCACTACCATTGCAGGCTGAGTGTACTGGAGCAAACCTAAAAAAGGCAAACTCGACATGGCACACTCTCTGTGTGCACTGTCCACCATACACTGCATATGTTATGGGTAAGACACCCCTGGGGAAGGCCTTCCAACCCTAAGGCAGGGTGCACCATTCTGTATGTGAGGGCATAGCTGCATGAACAGTAGGCCCCCACTGTGTCCTTGCCAAACCTAGGACATACAGTAGTGAGTGAACAGAGCAGCCATTTTAAATGCATTTACTGGACACTGGTCAAACACAAGTTTCCCAGTTATATGATGGCTACTCTGTACCCTGGGTTGTTTGGTATCAAACAACTCAGAATGATAAATCCAAACTGCTGCCAGTATTGGATTTATCCCTAAATGTACCCAGGGGTCACCTTAGAGGAGCCCCCTGCAAAAGCTAGCCCTAACTGGTAGTGTGCTGACTGGCTTCATCCAGCCTGCCACTCCAGCCAATCTACTAACCTGAGGGAGAGCCATGGCTCTCTGGTTTGTAAGACAATGCCCTTAGTGGGTGGAGGAGCTAACACCCCCCCTCAGGAATGTGCAACACCCTGGCGGTGAGCTTCAAAGGGCTACAGCCCCTGAAACTCCAGCTCCAGGCTTGCTGCTAGCAGCAGAGGGCTTCCCCTCTTGCAAACCCCCACTTTGGGCGGGAAACCAGACAAAGGGTATGAGTGGCCTCACTGAGCATGCACAAACCCCTCAGGGCTTGCATGCAAAGTGGACCCTCTGATTCAGTTTTCTCTATCTTGGAATGGAGGAAAACAGCCAATGAGGTTTAAGGAAGTGACCCTTCCCACAGGAAGTGGTCACTGTAGTGGGTGAAGCCACCCAAGGGTAAGTGTCCCATTGGACACTACCAGGTTCCCCCTAAAACACCCACTAGATTCAGTATTTAGTGGGTTCCCCTAGACCAAGACTTTATATTGGAAGTGGATCCCAAGAAGAAAAGAAGACCAGCACCAAAGAACCTGCCAGGACCAGAACAGAGGACCCGCTGCACCAGAAGAAGCACCAAGACCCCTGCTTGCTGCACCAGAGTCCTGACAATCGTGACTGTGGAGGAGATGAACACTGGACCGACCCCAAGAAACCCTGGGGACCTCCAGGCTTCAAGGATCACCTGAGGTCCCCCTCCTGAGTAGAGGCACCACTCAAGAAAAGCAAGAAACCTGCAAAGGACCAACCAACCAGTGAGGGTCACCTCACTGAATCGCCAATATCTCAGTGACCAGAAGTCACAGCCAGACCCGACGACACACCAACAACCACCTGGAAGTGCCCCATAACTGTGCCAAGTTTGCTGGTGCTGCGCCATCTAGTGGCCGAGATACAGCAATACCCTAGGTACTGGTCAGCTGACGTCGGACCAGTGGAAAACCAGCTCCCCCAGAGCTGAAAAAGGATCAGGAGGAAGCCCCAGTCGAGGGACTACAGGAACACCCCGGACCTCCGACCAGAGTGCACCTGTTGTCCTGTAAGTTACCCACAAAGAGACTCACCTCCAGCTCCAGTGGACTCCGTTGCGCACAGCATCCAAGACCTCCAAAACACCATGCACCTCGCTCCCCTGGGCCTTGCATCACAGGATCTGCTGTGTGCCCGGGTCTCCAGCCCCATGTGACCTCAACAGCCCAAAGGGACCCCCAGGTACCACCTTTAAATCTGCAAACCAGCTCCTTCTCCAAGTGGCCCCTCCAGATGGCCCTGTGCCTATGCCAAGAACCTCTCCAACGCTGCTCCCACCATAACCGGGAGCTGCCCGAGACTCTCCAGCTGGCACAGTGTGCCCACCAACTGCTGCAACCACCCTGCAAAAGAAGAGACTGGTAACTCACCCGTATGATTTTTAATGCATTTTTAAAAGTTTCTGCCTATTAATTCCAATGGTGCGTAATCACGCACAGAAAGACCAACTTTGCTAAAACTTTAAAAAGTCATAACCAGAAAAGTACTTAACGTATTCTAAAGATTTTGTCTTAAAAATTATATAAAAGTCCGAAGTATTTTTTTTTATAAATTCTGATCTTGAGTTATTTATTTAGTGTGTGTGGTGCATGATTGGATTTGTGAGTACAGCAAATACTTAGCACATCTCCTGGATTAGCCTAACTGTTCCACCAGCTACCTTAAAAATTAGAGCATTAGGTGGTCTGATTTTTTACTTTGGAAACCAACGTGTGGTTGCCTGAACCCTCTGCATAGTGTACTCGATTTGGTACACTGCATAGAGGGCCAGCCTCCAACAGTTACAGCATCAGGTGTCCTATTCAAGTCTATGGGGATCGGTCCGGTTACAAAGTTCCTGCAGGGATGGACTGCAAGGACATTCCAGGGAAACCCACAGGGGGGCTCAACCCTTGAGGTTCTTGGGCACGTGGGTACCCTGTCAGTCCATTCTTCCTCGGGCTGTATGGCAGGGATGCAGAGGTGTCTTCTGGCATCTGGTCCAGCACTGAAGTTCCTCGCGGTTGAAGGTGGGCTTGCAAAACCACTCTGCTGGCGTGGACTGGGCATCCAGTGTGACCAAACGAACAAGTGGACTCAGGTCTCACAAGGTGGGGAGAGATAGGGACACCCTTAGTTGTCTTCTTCTGGGTCCGAGGCAGACGAGTACAATATAAGCCCACAATCGGATAATTTCTGTCAGTTTTCTGGCGGTCCCGGTCCTCTCAGGGCTTTAGGTTTTTGATCAAGTTGCCAGATATGACATCAACCTCCAGTCAAGGACCTCGTCGAGGATAGCAGGATACGGACAATGTCCACCCCATGGGATCAAGCTGTACCCTGCCTTAGGGCTGAAGGCCTGCTGTAGGGGTGGCTAACAGATATTACAAGCAGTGTTTTAGGGAGCATGGCACACAAGTGTGTGCCATGTCGTGTTTGCAATTTCGGAGCACCTTGACATGCAGCCTGCAATGGCAGTCTGCATAAGGTTGGTGCTGGGTGTCTCAGAGAGGCACAAGTTGGGCTACAGCTCTTAGGGGCTGTCTTCAGTACCCATGCCCTAGGCACCAGGGATGCCATTTTTCTAGGGACTTAGAGGGCCCTAAAGGGACTGGTCACTTGGGGAACAAGTGACCAGTTGTCTTGTTTTAGGGAAAGAACACTGACATTGGGGTTCTGGTTAGCAGGAACCCAGCACACTTCAGTCGAAGTTGCATCTAAAAACCATGCAAAAAGTGGGGAGGTACTGCAACCAGAAACCAGCTCCCTACACAAGCCCCCCACAGCCAACAAGCCAGGAGACTCAGCCAAACCTGGGATAGTCTTCCTAGTCTGTCAGGGGAACAGTAAGGTAGCTGGCTGCATAGGTACAGGGCCTACTCTGCCTCACATCGTACTGTCCTAGTAATTTAGTCTGGGAAGTTGACCATCCTCAACAGTGATAGGACACCGTTTAGAATGCTCTTTGTCTGCTTTCTCCTTCTCCTTGTGATGAGAGGTGTCCGCCTCTGCTAACGGTATCTTAGGTAGGGCAGCCCTCAGCTTACTAAAGAGGTCATCCACACCATCACCATGACCA
Organism: Pleurodeles waltl; assembly: GCF_031143425.1. Classification (NCBI taxonomy): domain Eukaryota; kingdom Metazoa; phylum Chordata; class Amphibia; order Caudata; family Salamandridae; genus Pleurodeles; species Pleurodeles waltl. Next base: position 86,993,112 of record NC_090441.1, read on the forward strand.
ACATGGTCAGGGGGCCTAGTTTACTTTTTGACATGGGGTCAGACCACCATGCCGAGGACAGTGCAGCCATAAAGGCTAACACCCAGCAGAGGCCACCAACAGCTGTCAATGCCCAGCAGCACACCTTTAGCTCTTCACTCTCAGGTGTAGGGAATACGTTACAGGCTTCTGTGGGTTCAAGATGCTTGTCTGCTGTTTTAGAGTGGGGGGTTACTACATCCTGTAGCAAACACACTTCTTCCACTCTTTTTTCTGTTAGCTGAGGGGCACAAAGTCAAGCTTATCAGTTGCCTGACTAGTTAGGACTTCTTGTGAATTAGGCTGGGCTTCACCAGTGCTAAATTTGGAGTTCTTTCCTACTGGAGCAAAATCTCCTTGGCTTACCAGAGCTTTGCCTAAAAGTTGCTCACCCTTCCTACACTTCTTTCTTTTCCTTTTCTTCTGGGGCCTACGTGCACTCACTGCATGGGCAGCACCTCCAGAATCCTTCAAAGAGGGCTAGCACTGGACCAGCTCCTCTCTTGGGCTCTGATCACCCTCAGGGAAGTCATTACCACGGAGACAATCAAGGGGGAAGTCTGTACTGACTATGACCCTTCTCCAACTAAGGGGACCAACTATTTCTAGGGGCACCAAAGCCACAGGCCTAACAGAGTCCTCCCCCGGCATGACCTTTACGCTGGCAGTCTCACCTGGGATATACTGGTTTGAGAGTACCAGCCTTTCATGCAGAATAGTAAGACTGGCACCGGTATCTCTCGGACAGTGGCTGGGATTCCATTCACCAGTAGGTGGTGGAAGTGTTTACTTCCCTCTGGAATCTCCAACTCACCTTTTGGCCCCACTCTCCATTTAAAGGCTAAGAGGACCTCCTCATCTGAGAAATAATCCCCTATGGATACGCTGGCAACCCCAGGGGGTTTACTAGTGTTTTTGTTTTTAGGACAAGACATGCTTTGGTGTGGTGCCTTGTCTGTTTACAGTCAAAGCACCATGCCTTTGTGGCATTCCAATGTTTACCCTGGTACCCACTTGTGTTTTTTGAGGTGTCTTGAGACCCACCCTCCTGAACAGATTTTGGAGGGCCTGCAGAGGACTAATTTTCTTTATTTGTTAGGTTGTCCACCTTTTTTTCATGGGGACTTCGCAGACTCTTACTTGTAGCAAGACATGTCTTGTCTTGGACACACTAGTTCTAACCCATTGATCAGCCTTCTGTTAGGTCTTGTGTTTAGTGGTGAAGATAGAAGAGTTCTAGGATGCATGTGTAGTGGTATCCATGGTGTAAGACTGTGGGTAAAAAATGTTAGCCAGAGATTCTCTCTGGAACCTAGAGAGTTGACAGTTGGGAAGAAGCATTGGTGGCAAGAGACTGTACATGATCTTCTTGCTATATTTGAAATAAATATACCTGAAACTATAGACGTGTCTCTGTATTGATGACGAGGGACTTCGGCAGGATGGTCTATTCCACGTGTACTTCTGGTATGCTTGAGTTGCAGGTGCGACTATTTCTGAAGTGAGTCGCACTGCTGTTACCAGGACTCACCACCACTGAGCCTGACAATTCTGGTGTGGGACACTGCAGCTGTATCCATTGTCCCTTGACAGGGATTCTATCAAGCCCAAAAAGTTGTGAAACCTTGAGTTGGATATACAGTTAATATCCATCCTCACGCTGTCCACGCGAGCTCTGGATAGCCGTGAGACTCAGCACTCTCCTTGTCTCTTGGAAGTTCCATCTGGCTGCATGACATTTCAGTGCTCTGACTCTGCGTCCCCACGTAGTCAGCCAAACTGAGGAGGTCTTGTGTTGGTCTTAGCAACCTCCTGCTGCATCAGTGATAAGCACACACTTAAAGCATATCACATAATTTCTTGTTTGAAGTTACGGTGATACACACACCGTTAGAAGTGCATCACAGGTCATTTACACTACGGTTTTGGTGATACGCACACCAAGGATATGGAAATCTGACAATTAACATTATCAGTGATGCGCACACCTTTACAAGCGTATTTATGCTCATCATACAACAGTTTCGGTGATGCACACACCATTCAAAGTAAATATTTTAAGAACATTTAAACTTTTAGCACTTGTCATCAGTGACATGCACACCTTGTAAATAAGGTGTGTTACTTGTTCAATAGTTTTGGTGATATGCACATTACTTTTAATTCTATTCATGTGTATTCACGCATGTTAACAGACACATCCTAATTCCTTCTATAAAGCTGCATAATATATTTTTAAAGCAATACCTGCATAACTTAGCATTAAGATACAGAACTCTTGTTGGTGCACATTTTTACTATCCATTTCACCTTATATATATACATTCTCTTCAAGAGGCAACATTTAATAATTCCACCTCCTGTTTTTTCTCCAAGGCCAACATCTCCTGAATCTGATTGGGAAATGTGGAAGTAGGATTTTGAAGCGTATCTGGTTGCTCCAGAAGGTGATTCACTCAAACACAAGACACAATTTGCAATTCTGTGGCACTGTTTAGGGTCAGAAGGGCGTAACATTTTAAAACACATTCCACAAGAGGTAGTTGCATTAGGAGGTATTGATGAATATGCCTCAGCTACCAAATCTCTTGGTACCAGATTTAAGGCATGTAAAAATGTAATTATGGTAAGGCATACATTTAAAATAAGAGTTCAAATAACAGGGGAATCAGCCACTAGTTTTGTGGTGGCTTTAAGGATTTTGGCAGTATCTTGTGAATACAAAGCTTGTGAAGATGAAATGGGTAGGGATCAACTGTTTGAACAAACTAACAATAAGAAAGTGCAAGAAACCTTACTATCAACTCCAAATTTAACATTGGAAAAAGCAGTAGAGAATATATCAGAGTCGAAAACTCAACAACAAAATGTATTGATTGTCAAAGGGAAAAAAAAGCAAAAAGAAAGAAGGAGTGGATAAACTGTTTGAAAAAGGCAGCAAAAAAAGGAAACTGCGAACACTTAGAATGTCATAAATGTGACAGTACATCTCATTTAGGAAAAGCCAATGTATGTCCTGCCATAGACAAAGTATATGTCAAATGTATGAAAAAGGGCATTTTGCTAGGGTATGTAGGCTGTCAGGAAAAACTTTATCTAGCAAATTTTATAGAGTGGGAGACAGTAGAGCATATGACAATGACAACATAACTAGTGATGAGGATGAAGTATTACCAATCAATGACATGTCCAAAAATGATAGGCATAATGAAGCTGTGTTGGTCTGTCCTTAGACAATGTAAAAAGACCTTTTTGCAACATACTCATTGATGGAAATGAAGTAAGGGTCATGGCAGATTCAGGATCTCCATTCGCCCTAATGAGTAAACAAAAAGGGAAAACAAATGTAGTCACATAAAATTAAAAGATTCTACAATAATGCCACGAGGTTATGGAGATAAACCGATGGAGATACTCAGGGAGTACAAAGCTGAGCTCAATTTCCAAGGTTATATTTCGAGATGAATTGTTTACATAGCAAAAGATGATGCCTGTTTGTTAGGTTGATATGACAAGAAGAATTTGGGTATATTGTCAGACCCTAAAACCATGCTCAAGTAGTCTTAAGTAAGGATTCCAAACAAGGTTTGTCTATCAAAAATAATGCATGGGAGAGTGTGTATCAGAAGTATTTCAGGAAAAAACTGGGATATTTAAGGGTTCTACCCACAAGATTAAACTGGTTGAGAAGGCAAACCCCAAGGTGAACAAAGGCTGTAGGGTACCTTTAGCTTTGAGAGCAGAATTAAAGAAAGAATTGGCCAAGCTATGTCGACAGGTTATCATAGATAGAGTCGAATCATCTGATTGGTTTGCCCCTATTGGTATAGTTCGCAATGGTAATGTCTCTATTTGCATGTGCGTAGATTTAGGCGACCTTATGATTAAATATGGGTTGATTGCCACCCACTACCTAATGTTACTGAGATGTTATATCTACTCTGAAGAAAGTTAGCATTTTTATTGTATTGGACGTGACATCTGCGAGCCATCAAATTAATCTTCTTCCTGAATCTGGACACTTAGGCCCATATTTATACTTTTTTAGCGCTGCATTTGCGTCATTTTTTATGCAAAAGCGGCGCAAACTTGCAAAATACAATTGTATTTTGTAAGTTTACACCGTTTTTGCGTCAAGAAGCGGCGCAAATACGGCGCTAAAAAGGTATAACCTTTTAAGCCTTAACTTCTTTCATAACACTGGAAGGATTATTTCATTTTAAATTAATGCCATTTGGGCTTGCTTCTGCTCCTTCTGTATTTCAGAGGGTCGTTGAGAGTTTGTTTAAAGATCTCAAAGGTATTGTCACATTCCAAGATGATGTGCTTATTTTTGGGGAGGACCAACAACAACATGATAAAAGACTAAGGCCCTCATTACAACCCTGGAGGTCGGTGTTAAAGCGGCGGTAACACCGCCAACAGGCCGGCGGTAAAAATAATGGAATCATGACCACGGCAGAAACCACCAACACAGACAGCCACTTTAAGACTCCGATACCACTGCGGTAGCAACAACCACCGGAGCGGTAACCGCCAACAACCAGGCAGAAGACAAGGTTCCGCCCACTGTATTACAAGAGGCCTATCCGCCACCTTTTCTGGGGCGGTACCAACGCCATCAAAAGTATGGCGGAAACAGTGTTCTGAAGGGAAACGATTCACCTCTCGACACTCAAGGAAGAACCAGGACACCGTGGAGCCCGAGCTGCAGGTCTTCCCCATGCTTGTGTATCTGCTCATACACCAGGAGCACCAACTCCACGGACGACGACCACGTTGAGTACTGAACCTAGCACTCAGGGGATGGGGGGTAGGAAAAAGAGAGTGACACACACACGCAACACGCAACACGCAATACCCCCACCCCCATCCTCACCCCCAACACCATACACACAAACACAAGCCACAACATTACATATGTACTCCAATAATGCAAAGGATAAAAGGAATGGAGTCAAATGAGTGTAATGTTAGAAATAGTTAGAAATACGTTCAGAAATCTAAAACAGTATTTACAATATATACAAAAGGTGGGACAATGCCCACTCAGAATGTTCGTGGCCCACTGGGCTAAAACACAGAGGCCAAGCCCTCACTTGACTCCTGCCTCAATACGGAGAGAACACTGCAGGGGCATAAGGTCGAAAACACACAGGCACCTCAGGGGGACGGGGAAGGGAGGGCACTTCAGCCGGAAGATGGTACAACACCACTGCTCCTGGAGGGGGCTCCATGCCCACTGCTTGGTCCTGGGGAGTGCAAAGCCACAGTCTCTCTAGTGGGTTGTTTTCCCACTGCTTGGTCCTGGGGAGTACAAGGCCACAGTCTCTCAAGTTGGTGGTTTGCACACTGCTTGTCCTGGGCAGTGCAAAGCCACAGTCTCTCTAGTCGGTGGTTTGCCCACTGCTTGTTCCTGGGGAGTGCAGGGCCACAGTCTCTGAAGTGGGTGGTTTGCTCCCTGCTTGGTCCTGGGGAGTGCAAAGCCACAGTCTCTCTAGTGGATGCCTTCTTCCACTGGTTCTGGAGGGGGCTTTGTGCCCAGTGTGCTTCATCCTGCCAAGGAGGGGCTGAGTGGATGCCTTCTTCCACTGGTTCTGGAGGGGGCTTTGTGCCCAGTGTGCTTCATCCTGCCAAGGATAGGGTGAGTGGATGCCTTCTTCCACTGGTTCTGGAGGGGGTTTTGTGCCCTGTGTGCTTCATCCTTGCAAGGACAAGGTGAGTGGATGCCTTCTTCCACTGGTTCTGGTGGGGGCATTGTGCCCAGTGTGCTTTGTCCTTGCAAGAATAGGGTGACTGGATGCCTTCTTCCACTGGTTCTGGAGGGGGCCTTGTGCCCTGTGATGCAGCACATGGGGAGTGCAAGGTCACAGTCACTCACCTGGGTTTCCAACCCACACGATTTTCTGTGGGCAGGTTCATGACACACCATGGAGGCAGGACTACAGTCCATCCGCCGGCAGGGACGGCTGTACAATGGTTGCAGTGCCGGTGCTGCCAGTAGTGGGGGGAGGCTCCAGCCCTTCCCCTGCAGCCTCGGACGGCTACCCACTGGGGCTGCTGCTGCTGGCAGTGGTGCTGCTTGCAGCGGTGCAGGTGGCAGTGCTTGCGGCAGTGCTGGCCGCGGCGCAGGTGTCGGTGCTGGTGGTTGTGGTGGTAGCCTCCAGGCCTTCACCTGCAGCCTCGGACGGCTGAAGTGCCCTGGCTGGTGTTCTGTGCCCCTTCCTGCCCTTGGCAGATGGTGGTGCCTCCTTGCTTCTGCCAGCTGGAGTCTTTGCCTTGGCCTTGCTGGCTGGTTGTGCCTCCTTCTCCTTGCTGGATGCTGTCCCCTTTTTGCCCTTGCCTGGTGGCGGAACCTTCTTGGCCATGGCATTTGTTGGTAGCACACTGGCTGGGCTGACGGGTGCCTCCTTAGAGCCTTTCAGAACTGCAGAAACCATAGCAGACGTGGACTTGGTGGCTGAGATGCTCGGCTGGGTTCTGGCCACCCTGGCCCAAGGTGAAGGATGGGGGAGGGGAAGGGGTGAGGAAGAGGCCAATGTTGGCTAGGAAAAGCTTCTTAAGGACATTGGGGCGGGAAGTGGGTGAAGGTGTGGGAGTGGAGGAAGAGGTAGTGCTTGTAGGAGGTGTCAGTCTGCTGTGTTTGGGTGCAGGTGCATGAGCTGGTGCTGTTGTGAGGTGGATGGCTGTTGGGTGGGCGTGTGCTTGTATCTGTGTACTTTTGGAGGAGGGGTCACAGACACAGTGGGAGAGGACACAGGGGACGTGTGCATGGATGTGAGGGTGGTGACTGCCAGTGAGGGGCGTGTAGTGATAGGCGTGCTGGTGATGGAGGTAGTGGATGAGGATGTAGTGCATGCAGGTGTGAGTGGAGACACTACTGTGAGGGAGGTGGAGGACGAGGAGGAGGGGTACACAGTGGGGCAGTGGATGTTGGTGTGTCTGCATGGGGATGGTGCTTGTGTGAGTGCCTGCGAGATGAAGTGTGGTGCTTGTGTTTGCCTGAGCCACTTCTGTGTGTTGATTTGGGTGAATGCTGGTCTGAAGGTGTGCTTGGGATAGGTTGGGGTTGAGGGGATTGGGACTGGGTAGAGGAAGTTGGAGGCTGGATACAGGGACAGTGGCTGCTATCAGTGGGAAGGCCAGAGCCTGAAATGCTCTCTGTTGGGCAGCCACACCAGAGTGAATGCCCTCCAGGTATGCATTTGTTTGTTGCAAATACCTTTCAACACCCTGGATGGCATTCAGTATGGTTGACTGCCCAACAGTGAGGGATCTCAGGAGGTCAATAGCCTCCTCATTGAGGGCAGCAGGGCTGACTGGGGCAGGGCCTGAGGTTCCTGGGGCGAAGGAGATGCCCACCCTCCTGGGTGAGCGGGCACGGGAAACACGCTAAGGGGCTGCTGGGAGGGCGGTGCTGGTACGGGGGAGGCGGCTGTACCTGTTGTTGGGGTTGGCACAGAGGTGTCTGCCACCGCCAGGTAGCTTCCATCGGAGGAGGAGGCGCTGTCTGTAGTGACCCCTCCTGTCTCCGTCGTGGTGCTCCCCTCGCCCTCCGTCCCACTGGTGCCCTCACCGTCAGTGGATTCGGTCTCCAGGCCCATGTGGGATGCAGCTCCCTCCGTTGCCGGTGCCTCTGCTCCTCCACCAGATGATGCTAATGCACACAAGGACAGGGTGACAAAACAAGAAGGGGGGGAGAGACAGAGGATACACTTGGTCAATGCCAGCAACAACACTACCGTTGACGTACACAACACACGGGTCACCCTATGCACTAGGCCATGCACTATCAGTTACAAAGCTAGTCACCAGCCCATGGGGGACATTGCCCAGTGCCATTGGCTGCACACCTGAAACCAACAGGACCCTGCCCAGTAGTAGATGCCCACTAACACTATTGGGGTTGGAGTGCTTCAGAGCCTGCCGAACAAGGGACCTATCCTGCCAGTTCGCCCTGGCCTACGGGCACCCAGAGCCCACATCCCCCACCCAGGTACAACCTTAACGTGCACAAAGTCATGATTCTGAATCTGTACTCACCCCCTTGTGGCTGCTGTGATGCCTTCAAGCGCCCAGCCAACTCCGGATAGGCCACTGCCAGGATGCAGAATATCAGGGGGGTCAGGGTACGACGGGCACCCCTTCCTCGTTGGGAGGCCAGCCCCAGCTTGGCCTCTACCGTCTTCCTTGCCCAGCGGTACAGGTCCACCCACCGTTTGCGGCTGTGGGTGCTCCGCCTGTCACAGACCCCCAGGGTCTGCACCTCCTTGGCGATGGCACTCCAAATACCCCTTTTCTGATGGGCGCTGACCTGCAGGAAAATATGCATAGAAAAAAGGGATTAATCATACCCTCCGGACTGTTACACTCATGGCCCATAATATCCCTCCCATCCCATTACGCACAGACATTGACCACCAGACATGCAGCACTCTGCCCAGCACCCCTCAGCCCCCCTCTACACGAGGCTTACACACACAGCAATCCATACATTCATGGCCCACGCATCATGCTCACAGTGTACTCACCTGTTTGTCTGGAGGACCATAGAGTAAAGTATACTGGGGTAGGACCCCATCCACAAGTCTCTCCAACTGTGAAGTGAAAGCAGGGGCCCTTTCCCCAGACACTCGAGCCATTGTCGCTTCCAGACACAGGTCACAGCAGCACTTGCAGTGTAGGTCCTCTCCTGTTGAAGGTCAGGTAGCAAGTGAGTGAACAGATAGAAAATGGCGGTCATGTCTGCGGCGGTGCGTACCATCACCGCCAGCGTACATCGCCGTTGGCTCCTGGAACCCAAAGGGCCCAATGATAACCAATGCGAAGTTGTGCGGTGGTCATCTACCGCCGACCGCAACAGCGCACAACGCCAGCGGAATTACCTCATTTCCACTTGTCTCTCCTCACAGGTCAGGGAGCCGCCATTTCAGGGGAGCACAGGCCATGGCACCTAACTGCATCTCAGCAGACATTGGCACATCAACTGAATTTCGTATTCACATACTGTTTCTGTAAAGGAAGAAATGCATTTTTATTTTCACATATGTGTGAATATGACCCTCTGCTCACTGTTTTCCACCCTAGAGTTCAACCGCTGAGGATGAATAGGAGATGGAGACATCCTCCATGTACAGACCCCTGGTGGACCTGGCGACAATGGAGGACAGACACATTATCCTTACCTACAGACTTGATAGGGCCACAATCCAAGAACTGTGTGCCCAATTGGAGCCAGACCTGATTTCAGCTATCCGCCAGCCCACAGGTATCCCCCCTCTAGTGCAGGTCCTGTCAGTGCTCCATTTCCTGGCAAGTGGTTCCTTCCAAGCAATAGTGGCCATGGCACCAGGGATGTCTCAGCCAATGTTCTCCAAAGTGTTGACCAGAGTGTTGTCTGCCCTGCTGAAACACATGCGCAGCTACATCGTATTCCCAGAGGTGGAGGATTTGGTCACAATGAAGGCTGACTTTTATGCCCGGGGACATATCCCCAACATCATTGGTGCCATTGATGGTACACATGTAGCATTTGTCACCCTTCCTTCTCCCCCCCGGAGAAATGAACAAGTGTTCAGGAATAGAAAAAGCTTTCACTCTCTGAATGTGCAAATGGTGTGTTTGGTGAACCAGTACATCTCCCATGTGAATGCCAAGGATCCTGGCTCTGTGCATGATGCCTTTATCTTATAGAAGCATTCCATATGTGATGTCTCAACTCCAGAGGCACCGGGTGTGGCTAATAGGTGAGCCCATGGTCCCCACCCAGTTAATGTAGGTATATGGGTGTGGGGTTGTCCCTAAGAGTGAGCGTGTGTCTAACAGGTATCCCTCGAAATTTGCAGGTGACTCTGGTTACCCCAACCTCTCATGGCTACTGACCCCAGTGAGGAATGCCAGGACAAGGGCAGGGGAACGTTACAATGAAGCACATGGGTGAACAAGGAGGATAATTGAAAGAACCTTTGGCCTCCTGAAGGCCAGATTCTGGTGCCTCCATCTGACAGGTGGATCCCTGTACTACCCACCCAAGAAGGTGTGCAAGATCATCGTTGCATGTTGCATGTTGCACAACCTGGCCTTGAGACGCCAGGTGCCTTTTCTGAAGGAGGATGAGCCTGGAGATGGTCTTGGGGCAGCAGTGGAGCCTGTGGACAGTGAGGAAGAGGAGGCAGAGGAAGAAGATGTGGACAACAGAGGTTCACTCATTCAACAGTACTTCCAGTGACACACAGGTAAGACACTGTAACTTCACTTTCCATTGAAGTTTTTTCTTAGACATTGGACATGGCAGCCTGATTTCCCTATGTCTATGGCCACTTACTGTACCCTTTGGCATCTCTATTTTCAGATCTCTGTGCCCCACTCTGGCTCCTGGTGTGTTTACTGCTGCCCACTACAGGTCATACCTATGTATCTATAACTGTACATATGATTTGCAATGTTTACAGCTTGTTAAACTAATACATATTTCAATCATTTGACAGACTCCATACTTGTATTTGTTCCAAGGGTGTTTATTTAAGTGCTAATAAGTAGAGGGGGATGTGCAATGGGCTGGGACGATGGTGGAGGAATTTCCAGGATAGAGTCCAGTCTATTTTTATCACAGGTGCATTGTCCAAGGGGGCACAGGAAGTGGAGCAATGTCAGTTCAAGGTGGACAGGGTGACAGAGCGGGACACAAGGGTGACATTTAGGAGAGTCTTATTTCCTGGTGGGGGTCTTGGCAATGGTCTCTGGCTTCAGCTTGGATCGCAGGGACCGTTTGCGGGGTGGTTCTCCTTCTGCAGGGGGTGGGGTGCTGGTGGCCTGTTGGTCCTGCGGCGGGGCCTCCTGTCCACTAGTGCAGGTGGAGGTGGAGGGCTGTTCTTCGGTGTGGCTAGTGTCAGGGGCCCGTTGGTGTGCCACTGCCTCCCTCATGGTGTTGGCCATGTCAGCCAGCACCCCAGCAATGGTGACCAGGATGGTGTGGATGTGTTTGAGGTCCTCCCTGATCCCCAGGTACGGTCCCTCCTGCAGCCGCTGGGTCTCATGCAACTTGTACAGTATCTGGCCCAAGGTCTCATGGGAATGGTGGTATGCTCCCAGGATCCCAGGGGAACAAATGCTACATGTGTACCATCAATGGCACCAATGATGTTGGGGATATGACCCAGGGCATAAAAGTCAGCCTTCACTGTGGCCAAATCCTCCACCTGGGGGAATACGATGTACCTGTGCATGTGTTTTCAGCAGGGCAGACGACACTCTGTGTAGGAAAGTACAATCTTGCCTGGCATGTTACCCCCATATTTCACTGTATACATGTTGTTTTAGTCTATGTGTAACTGGGAGCCTGCCAGGCAGGGCCCCAGTGCTAGTATGTGCCCTGTATGTGTTCCCTGTGTGATGCCTAACTGTCTCACTGAGGCTCTGCTAACCAGAACCTCAGTGTCTATGCTCTCTCTGCTTTCCAAAGGCTAGTGACTAAATTTACCAATTCACATTGGCATACGGGTACACCCATATAATTCCCTTGTATATGGTACTGAGGTACCCAGGGTATTGGGGTTCCAGGAGATCCCTATGGGCTGCAGCATTTCTTTTGCCACCCATAGGGAGCTCTGACAATTCTTACACAGGCCTGCCACTGCAGCCTGCGTGAAATAACGTCCACGTTATTTCACAGCCATTTACCACTGCACATAAGTAACTTATAAGTCACCTATGTGTCTAACCTTCACCTGGTGAAGGTTGGGTGCAAAGTAACTTAGTGTGTGGGCACCCTGGTACTAGCCAAGGTGCCCCCACATTGTTCAGGGCAAATTCCCTGGACTTTGTGAGTGCAGAGACACCATTACACACGTGCACTATACATAGGTCACTACCTATGTATAGCGTCACAATGGTAACTCTGAACATGGCCATGTAACATGTCTAAGATCATGGAATTGTCACTCCAATACCATTCTGGTATTGGGGGGACAATTCCATGATCCCCCGGGTCTCTAGCACAGAACCCGGGTACTGCCAAACTGCCTTTCTGGGGTCTCCACTGCAGCTGCTGCTGCTGCCAACCGCTCAGACAGGTTTCTGCCCTCCTGTGGTCCAGGCAGCCCTGGCCCAGGAAGGCAGAACAAAGGATTTCCTCTGAGAGAGGGTGTTACGCCCTCTCCCTTTGGAAATAGGTGTGAAGGGCTGGGGAGGAGTAGCCTCCCCCAGCCTCTGGAAATGCTCTGCATAAGCCAGTCTACACCGGTTTAGGGATCCCCCAGCCTTGCTCTGGCATGAAACTGGACAAAGGAAAGGGGAGTGACCACTCCCCTGACCAGTACCTCCCAGGGGAGGTGCCCGGAGCTCCTCCAGTGTGTCCCAGACCTCTGCCATCTTGGAAACAGAGGTGTTGGGGGCACACTGGACTGCTCTGAGTGGCCAGTGCCAGCAGGTGACGTCAGAGGCTCCTTCTGATAGGCTCTTACCTCAATTGGTAGCCAATCCTCCTAACCTGGTAGCCAAACCTCCTTTTCTAGCTGTTTAGGGTCTCTGCTTTGGGGAATTCTTCAGATAACGAATGCAAGAGCTCACCAGAGTTCCTCTGCATCTCCCTCTTCACCTTCTACCAAAGGATCGACCGCTGACTGCTCCAGGACGCCTGTAAAACCGCAACAAAGTAGCAAGACGACTACCAGCAACATTGTAGCATCTAATCCTGCCGGCTTTCTCGACTGTTTCCAGGTGGTGCATGCTCTGGGGTAGCCTGCCTTCACCCTGCACCAGAAGCTCCGAAGAAATCTCCTGTGGGTCGACGGAATCTTCCCCCTGCTAACGCAGGCACCAAAAGACTGCAACACTGGTCCTCTGGATCCCCTCTCATCCTGACGAGCGTGGTCCCTGGAACACAGCAACTCTGTCCAAGTGACTCCCATAGTCCAGTGACTCTTCTGTCCAAGTTTGGTGAAGGTAAGTCCTTGCCTCCCTATGCTAGACTGCAAAGCTGTGTACCACGTGATTTGCAGCTGCTCCGGCTCCTGTGTGCTCCTCCAGGATTTCCTTCATGCACAGCCAAGCCTGGGTCCCTGGCACTCCATCCTGCAGTGCACAACCTTCTGAGTTGTCCTCCAGCATTGTGGGACTCCCTTTTGTGACTTCGCATGGACCCCGGTTAATTTTTCTTCTAAGTGCCTGTTGGGGTACTTCTGCGGGTGCTTCCTGCTTCTGTGAGGGCTCTCTGAGTTGCTGAGCGCCCCCTGTGTCTCCTCCTCCAAGTGGTGACATCCTGGTCCCAATGGGCCACAGCAGCACCCAAAAACCTCTACCACAACCCTTGCAGCTAGCAAGCCTTGTTGGCGGTCTTTCTGTGTGGGAACACCTCTGCAAGCTTCATCGCGACGTGGGACATCAGTCTTCCAAAGGAGAAGTCCCTAGTCCTCTTCTTTCTTGCAGAACTCTAAGCTTCTTCCAACCAGTGGCAGCTTCCTTGCACCTTCAGCTGGCATTTCCTGGGCTCCTGCCCCCTCTCAACACTGTCGCGACTATTGGACTTGGTCCCCTTGTCTTACAGGTACTCAGGTTCGGAAATCCGTTGTCAGTGCATTGCTGGTGTTTGTTCTCCCTGCAGAATCCCACTATCACGACTTCTGTGCTCTCTGGGGGTAGAAGGTGTAATTTACTCCTACTTTTCAGGGTCTTGGGGTGGGGTATTTTTCTAACCCTCACTGTTTTCTTACAGTCCCAGCGACCCTCTACTAGCTCACATAGGTTTGAGGTCCATTCGTGATTCGCATTCCACTTTTGGAGTATATGGTTTGTGTTGCCCCTATACCTATGTGCTCCTATTGCAATCCATTGTAATTCTACACTGTTTGCATTACTTTTCTTGCTCTTAGTTACCTAATTTTGGTTTGTGTACATATAACTTGTGGATATAACTTATCTTCTTACTGAGGATACTCACTGAGATACTTTTGGCATATTGTCATAAAAATAAAGTAACTTTATTTTTAGTAACTCTGTGTATTGTGTTTTCTTATGATATTGTGCATATGATATAAGTGGTATAGTAGGAGCTTTACATGTCTCCTAATTCAGCCTAAGCTGCTTTGCCATAGCTACCTTCCATCAGCCTAAGCTGGTAGAAACACCTCTTCTACACAAATAAGGGATAACTGGACCTGGCACAAGGTGTAAGTACCTCAGGTACCCACTACAAGCCAGGCCAGCCTCCTACACTCTGGTCAACACATTGGAGAACATTGGCTGAGACATCCCTGATGCCATGGCCACTGTTGCTTGAAAGGAACGACTAGCCAGGAAATGGAGCACTGACAGGATCTGCACTAGAGGGGGGATACCTGTGGGCTGGCGGATAGCTGAAATCAGGTCTGGCTCCAATTGGGCACACATTTCTTGTATTGTGGCCCTATCAAGTCTGTAGGTAAGGATAAAGTGTCTGTCCTCCATTGTCGCCAGGTCCACCAGGGATCTGTACACGGGGATGTCTCCATCTCCTATTCATCCTCAGCGGTTGAACTCTAGGGTGGAAAACGGTGAGCAGAGGGTCATACTCACAGATATGTGAAAATAAAAATGCATTTCTTCCTTTACAGAAACAGTATGTGAACACGAAAGTCAGTTAATGTGCCAATGTCTGCTGAGACGCAGTTAGGTGCCATGGCCTGTGCTCCCCTGAAATGGCGGCTCCCTGACCTGTGAGGAGAGACAACTGGAAATGAGGTCATTCCGCTGGCGTTGTGCGCTGTTGCGGTCGGCGGTCGATGACCGCTGCACAACTTCGCATTGGTTATCATTGGGCCCTATGGGTTCCAGGAGCCAATGGCGATGTACGCCGGCGGTGACGGTGCGCACCGCTGCGGACGTGACCGCCATTTTCTATCTGTTCACTCACTTGCTACCTGACCTTCAACAGGAGAGGACCTACACTGCAAGGGCTTCTGTGACCTGTGTCTGGAAGCGACAATGGCTCGAGTGTCTGGGGAAAGGGCCCCCGCCTTCGCTTCGGAGGAGTTGGAGAGACTTGTGGATGGGGTCCTCCAGACAAACAGGTGAGTACACTGTGAGCATGATGCGTGGGCCATGAATGTATGGATTGCTGTGTGTGTAAGCCTCGTTTGGGGGGGCTGAGGGGTCCTGGGCAGAGTGCTGCATGTCTGGTAGTCAATGTCTGTGCGTAAGGTGATGGGAGGGATATTGTGGGCCATGAGTGTAACAGTCCGGAGGGTATGACTTTTTTCTATGCATATTTTCCTGCGCCCATCAGAAAAAGGGTATTTGGCGTGCCATCGCCATGGAGGTGTGGACCCTGGGGGTCTTTGACAGACAGAGCACCCACTGCCTCAAACAGTGGGAGGACCTGCGCCGCTGGGCAAGGAAGACGGCGGAGGCCCAGCTGGGGCTGGCCTCCCAATGAGGAAGTGGTGCCAGTCGTACCCTGTCCCCCCTGATGTTCTGCATCCTGGCGGTGGCCTATCCGGAGTTGGCAGGGTGCTTGAAGGCATCACAGCAGCCACAAGGGGCTGAGTACAGATTCTGAATCATGACTTTGCGCTCGTTAAGGTTGTACCTGGGTGGGGGATGTGGGCTGTGGGTGCCAGTAGGCCAGGGCGAACTGGCAGGGTAGGTCCCTTGATCTTCACCCCACACATCCTCACACATATTACTCACACTACACCCATGGCACCACGAAGACACCCCAGGTTCTCTGAGGAGGAGCTAAGGGTCGTGGTGGAGGAAATCATCCGGGTAGAGCCACGGCTATTCGGATCACAGTGGCAGCACAGACTACAAGAATATGATTATCATGTTGAGTATGTGCCTGGAGCAAAGATTGTCTTTCTCGCCTTCCTGCTGGAGTGTAGGTGTTGAGAGTGAAGGATGGACTGAGGATGATACTGAGTTGGTATGCACGGTGGAAGATCATTCAGAAAGTGCCATAACAGATGGAGAATGGAAGGCTGCATGTGACGCAGATGTACAAATAAAATACATTTAGCAAGGCATTTTACAAGGCTGGACTGCGTGGAAAAGTCAAGGGAGGCTAAGTGAAACGTACAAGCAAGTCTTTGTAGAATAATCGGTAGTCAATCGTATCTTGATGAAATCTAACGTGTTGGTGGTACGTGAACTATAAGAAACAAAGTACTAGCTTTATCTCACATAGGGCACATAGGCATGTGTGCGATGAAAAGGTGAATACATGAAAATGTTTGGTGGCCTGGGTTGGATACGAGTGTAGAACAGTATGTAAGAGATTGTATGATGTGCACCTTTAGTGATAAGTTTCAAGTCACA
This sequence comes from Pleurodeles waltl, assembly GCF_031143425.1. NCBI lineage: Eukaryota > Metazoa > Chordata > Amphibia > Caudata > Salamandridae > Pleurodeles > Pleurodeles waltl. The sequence continues at coordinate 87,009,420 of NC_090441.1, forward strand.
TTGCTTAGTCCGATCGAAGCTATAAGTGTACCCACTACCAAATTGGCTGTAGACATTATTGGTCTCATGGTACTGTTTGGTGGCTTGTTGGAATATGGCATAGTATTAATAGATTATTATAGACGCTAGCCTGAACTCAAATTTGTAAAGTAAAAGTACCCAACACCACTAAGGTCATTGAGGTCTCTCATCTTTTGAACTTTTTGGGAATCAAACATACCAGAACTACTCTATATCATTTGTAGGAAGCTGGCCTGGTGTGTGGTGGACACCTGTGGAGTTTATACCTTATACCAGGTCCAGGCAATCCCTTATTAGTTAGTACCAGGGTCTAGGAAGCCAGGGTTCTCTAGAGGTAGCTGTGGGTGAGCAGCCAAGACTCATCTAGGAGGAGTGTAAAGCATTTGCAATACTAAACTAGTCACATAGTAACTTATCACACATGAAAGGAACTATACAGGGTTACAAAGATAAAGGTACTTTAATATAGTACCACTAAACTAAATTACTTATATACAGTTCCCCGACTTGAGATAAGTACACACTATATATATATACAATCAGTATTAGGAATTGGCATATAGGAACAACAAGCATTGGCAAGAAATAGTATAAAATAGCTACAGCCCTAGGGGAAGGCCAAACCATATACTAAAATAGTGGAATGCGAAGTTAGGTCCCCCACTCAAGGATGTGGAGTAATTAGTCGGGAGCTGGGGAAACTCAGGCCCCCAAGAGGTGAGTACTAAATGACCCCAGCGATCAGGACAGCAGAGGTAAGTTACCTGGTTTTATAGGATAACAAGAGGACTTAGAAAAGGAACTTTGCAAGAACAAGACCAGACCAGAGGAACCCAAAGATGGATTCTGGAAGGAGAGGACCTGCAAAAGAAGGGGCTAGAGTCTAGTCCACGATTGAGTGTCCAGACGGGGCAGGAGCCACTGCCCACCCTTCTGTGGGTGAAGATCTGTGTTGATGAAGGAGGATAAAAACCAGCTGCGGAGTCCAGAAGCTGCAGAGAAGTCCCCGGAGCCATGCAGAACCATGCCAGTCGTCAGATTGCAGTGTGGTCAGCAGTCAGGAAGACCACCAACAAACTTTGGTAAATGCAAACCAGGGCAGAAGAGGAGTTGCAGAGTTGAAGAGGACCAGCAAGGCCTTGGGGACTCCATCCTGGGGACGGGGGAGTCCAAGCTGACCATCAACAGTCGTGCGAGCCAGCAGAGGCAGTCGCAGACCCCACAGGCAACCCACTGTCAGCAGGCACAGTAGGTTGCAGTGAGGCCCAGTCAGCACACCTGGAGAGGAGTCCTAGAGCAGCAAAGGAGAGACTGTCCTTGCAAGGATGAATTGCTGGAGGCCATGGCTACTCAGAACCCAAAGATCCCTCGGAGCAGGAGTCAACAAGCCTTGGTTGCTGCAAGAGTCTCAGTGCACAGGGATTTCGTCCTACAGTGAGAGGCAAGGTGTCACAGTCTCTCAAGTTGGATGGAAGGCAAAGATGACCAAGGGGACCACTCACCCCTAACACCTGTGTTGCAGGATCCATGCCGTTTCCGAGGAGAGCAGATCCACGCAGCCAGACAAAGTTGCCTTGGGTGCCTGCAGATGCAGGGCAGTGATTCCTTCACTCCAAGGGAGATTCCTTCTTGCTTCTTGGTGCAGCTGAAGTCTTGCTGACCCCAGAGGATGCACAGCCATGGAAATGTTTCAGTTGCTGGAAGGAGCCGGGGAAACAATGTTGCAAGGCAAGGTCATCTAAGGAGTTGCAGTCTTGTTCGGTTCCTGAAGTGTCCAGTTGCAGTTCTGGTGGCCAGGAGCAGAAGAGGTCGATGCAGAGGAGTCATGGTGGAGTCTTGCATACCGGATGTGGGGACCCACCTGCAAGTGAGTCCCCAAAATAGCCCTTAAAAGGGTTTGGTCACTTTGCACAGTCACCACCTATCAGAGGTGTCACTGACGTCACCTGCCTGATCTAGCCACTCAGATGCTCCCAGGGGCCTCTGCACATCTTGTTTCCAAGATGACAGAATCGAATGGCCATCTGGAGAAGCTCTGGGCACCATCCCTGGGGTGGTGATGGACAGGGGAGTGGTCACTCCCTTTTCCTTTGCCCAGTTTTGCACCATAGCAGGGACAGGGGGGTACCTGGACTGGTGGAAATTGGTTTATGCAAGGGGGGCACCAGATGTACACTTCAAAACATACTGGTGGCTTGGGGAAGCTACCCCTCCCCAGTCTTGTAACACCTAGTTCCAAGGGAGAGGGTGTTGCATCCCCTCTCCCTAGGAAATCCTTTGTTCTGCCTTCCCTTGCTTGAGCTCATCAAGCAGCAGGAGGGCAGAACCCTGTCTGACGGGTGGCAGCAGCGTGGCCTGCCCGCCAACCCTGGAAGACTGGTAGGAGCAATACTGGGAGGTCCTTTAAGAACCTCCCAGAGTGCATGGAATCATGCCACCAATACTGGCGCTGGTATTGGGGTACTGTAGGAAGTTGGCTCTGTATATAGTATCTCAAAGTGAGAGATAGTGTGCACAGAGTCCAATGGTTCCCCTTAGAGGTTGATAGTGGCACAATTAGATAATACTAATGCTCTATTTTGTGGTAGTGTGGTCCAGCAGTAGGCTTATCAGTGGGTAGTGTTAAGCATTTGTTGAACACACACAGGCAATAAATGAGAACACACACACAAAGACTTAAATCCAGGCCAATAGGTTTTTATATAGAAAATTATTCTTTTCTTAATTTATTTCAGAACCACAATATTCAAATTTTTAGGTAAGTACATAAATTGTAAGGTACTTCACACAGGTAAGTATAGAACTTTGATTTAAAACAGTAGTATACACAGTTTTGGTAAAAATGGCAAATAGCTATTTTAAAAGTGGACACAGTACAAAAATCAACTGTTCTTGGGGGAGGTAAGTAATAGTTAGTTTCCCAGGTAAGTAAGCACTTAAAAGTTCAGTCTCCTGGGCATAGGCAGCCCACCGTTGCGGGCCCAAGGCAACCCCAAAGCCACAGCACCAGCAACACAGGGCCGGTTAGGTGCAGAGGTCAAAGGAGGGCCCAAATAACATAGGCGCCTATGGAGAACAGGGGTGCTCTGGTTCCAATCTGCTAGCAGGTAAGTACCTGTATCCTCGGGGAGAAGACCAGGGAGGTTTTGTAGAGCACTGGGGGAGACACACACAAACACATAAAACAGCGTCACAGGGGTGGCCGGGTGCATTGTGCAAAGCATGTGTCACCTTTGCCATAGAAAACTATGGAGGGACTCAGGCAGGGCACAGAGGGTGCTTCTCGGGTCAGCCACCGACTGGGCTAGGATGTGGGCCGCCTTCTGGTCACTCCTGCACTGGTAGGTGGTTCCACTCGGTCCTGCGGGTGCAGTGCTTGTTCCAGGCATTGTGTTCCTCTGTTACCATGCAGTCGCGGTCAGGGGGACCCTCTGGATCCTCTCTGCAGGTGTCGCTGTAGGGGTGCAGGGAGGTCTACTCAGGGTGTCCACATCATTGGAGTCGCCTGGGAGTCCTCTTTGTGGTGTTGGTTGTCCTGAACTCGAGCCGGGGGCGTTGGGTCCAGCGTGTGAAGCCTCACGCTTCTGGCGGTAAGTGAGAGCCTCTTTAAAGTTGCTTCTTTGTTGCAATGGTGTTGCTGTTTCTGGACAGAGCTGCTGTCGTCGGGAGGTTCTTGGTCCTTTAGGTGTAGGTCAGTCCTCTGAGTCCTCAGAGGTCGTTGGTCGCGCGGGATGCCTCGCTGTGCAGGTTCTTTGTGACTGGAGACAGGCCGGTAGGACTGGGGCCAAGTCAGTTGTTATCTCCATCGTCTATCCGGGGCTTTCAGGTCAGCAGTCCTTCTTCTTTCTTCAGGAATCTGATTTCCTGGGTTCATGGTCGCGCCTAAATACTCAATTTAGGGGGGTGTTTAGGTCTGTGGGGCAGTAGCCAATGGCTAGTGTCCTGGAGGGTGGCTACACCCTCTTTGTGCCTCCTCCCTGAGGGGAGGGGTGCATATCCCTATTCCTATTGGGGAAATCCTCCAAAACCAAGATGGAGGATTTCTTAAGGCAGGGGTCACCTCAGCTCAAGACACCTTAGGAGCTGTCCTGACTTGTGGGTGACTCCTCCTTGTTTTTCTCATTATTTCCTCCGGACTTGCTACCAAAAGTGGGAGCTGTGTCCGGATGGGCAGGCATCTCCACTAGCTGGGATGCCCTGGGGCGCTGTAACAAGAGGCATGAGCCTTTTTAGGCTTACCACCAGGTGTTACAGTTACTGCAGGGGGAGGTGAGAAGCACCTCCACCCAGTGCAGGCTTTGTTTCTGTCCGGAGAGTGTCAAATGCATTCACCCATGTGGCCAGAAACCCATCTGGTTGAAGGAGGCTGGCAGGAACTGGTAAGCCTAACACTGGTGTTTGAACTGGTATACAGGGGGCATCTCTAAGATGCCCTCTGTGTGCATTTTTCAATAAATCCCACACTGGCATCAGTGTGGATTTATTGTGCTGGGAAGTTTGATACCAAACTTCCCAGATTTCAGTGTCGCCATTATGGAACTGTGGAGTTAATAATGACAGACTCCTAGACCATATACCCTTTATGGCTACCCTGCACTTACAATGTCTAAGGTTTGGCTTAGACACTGTAGGGGCATAGTGTTCATGCAACTATGCCCTCACCTGTGGTATAGTGCACCCTACCCTAGGGCTGTAAGGCCTGCCAGAGGGGTGACTTACCTATGCCACAGGCAGTGGGTTGAGGGCATGGCACTCTGAGGGGAGTGCCATGTCGACTTAGTCATTTTCTCCCCACCAGCACACACAAGTTGTGAGGCAGTGTGCATGTGCTGAGTGAGCGGTCCCCAGGGTGGCATAATACATGCTGTTGCCATTAGAGACCTTCCCTGACCATAGGGCCCTTGGTACTAGGAGCACCAGATACAAGAGGCTTATCTGTGTGCCAGGGCTGTTCCAATTGTGGGAACAAAGGTACAGTTTAGGGAAAGAAAACTGGTGTTGGGGCCTGGCTAGCAGGATCCCAGCACACTTTCAATCATAACTAGCATCAACAAAAGGCAAAAAGTTAGGGGGTAACCATGCCAAGGGAGGCATTTCCCTACAGGTATGATTCCAAATATGCCTCAGTTTGGAGTTACCATTATGTAGCTGGACCACAGGTAGTGTAGCCAGTACACCGGCTTCCCCACATTCACGAAGTCCAGTGCAAGAGAACTGGAGATCGTAGGGGTACCTCTGCTCTTGCAGGAGTGCCCTCACACACAGGGACCTGCACCCTGCTATTTGGGCTGAAAAGGCCTGCCATAGGGGTTATTTACAGTGACCTGGTGTAAGGACCAGCAGTGAAAGGGTGCAGGCACCTTTTCACGCAGGCTGCAATGGCAGACCTGCAGACACAGTTTGCATGGGCTCGCATGGGTGGCATGATATATGCTGCAGCCCATAGGGGTCACCTGGTGTACCAATGCCCTGTGTACCTGAGTACCATATACTAGGGATGTACAGGGGTACACCAGCATGTCAATTGTGGGGTGTAAAAAGGTACCAAGGTAACCAACTTTGGAGGAGAGAGCACAATCACTGGGGTCCTGGTTAGCAGGATCCCAGTGAAAACAGTCTAAACACACTGACAGACATACAAAAAGTGGGGGTAACTGTGCCAAAAAGATTGGCTTTCCTACATCATTCAAGAAGTAATGGCCTTGCAGAAAAATGTAATAGGGTCATTAAAGACAATGTACAGTTAGCCAGAGTTATGGATTGAACTGTAAACTGGAACTTAAGAAATTATTATGGGCCGTACCCACCACGCCCAATACGGACACAGATGTGTCACCTTTTGTGTTGTTGAGGGGCAGAGTTCCAGCACTGAAATTAACAAGTCAATGAATGAGGGAATTCTCCATTAATAAGAATAAGATAGAGGAAGTGTGTGATAAAATGATACAAGCACCGCAGACATATGTGGAGAAGCTGAGAAAGACAATTTGCATAAATGTGAGGGATTACATAAGAATCAAAAATTCTTGTATTGCTCATTAAGGAGAGTCAAACTTCTCAGTGCCTAAGAGGGTGTTGGAAGTTTATAGAAATGTGGTCAAAGTGGAATATGGTAAGTGGTGCAATAAATAAAGGTTGTCTGTTGCTCATAAGGTAAAGGTAGAAAATAAAAATTAATTATATATCACCAATAAAAGATATGAGTAATGGGTGCTCCGTACAAAAGATGTCTTTAAGGAAGAAGAAGTTACCAAACAAGTTTCAAGATTACATTATTATTATTTTAAAGAGAGTTTAGAAAATTTCTTTCATTATACCATCTCTAATTTCTATGTATATGCCTAGCTCACGTATACCAGTTATCCTGCTTATGTTTATGCATATATTTATTATCCTGCATATTGTTTTATGCTATAATCATAGGATTTTACAATGTATTTCTTTTAATGTTTTAAAGGGAAGGATAAGTTAGGTCTTATGTTTAATGGTGAAGATAGAAGGGTTCTAGAATGCATGTGTAGTGGTAGCCATGGTGCAAGACTGTAGGAGAATAATGTTAGCCAGAGATTCTCTCTGGAACACAGAGAGCTGACAGTTGGCAACAAGCATTGGTGGCAAGAAGCTGTAAATGATCATCCTGCTATATTTGAAATAAACTTACTTGAAACCATTGACACGTCTCAGTACTTTCCTCCCCAGCTCTTGGGGAAAGACTGGCCCCAGGTCCACCAGGTATTGATGCAACTTTTCGGAAGTACAGTTACTCAGTAGATCTTCCTTCATAATCAAATTATAAAGCCCTTCATAATCTTGCACATGAATTCGCTTTAATCAACCATATAGTGTTTTCACTGAAAGTCCACAAAATAAACCCAGGATTGACCTGGGGTTTTGTGAGTCTCCTCGAACCTGATTCTATACTCCTCAGTGGTGAGTCCAAATCCATCAATCATCTGCCTCATTTGTGTCAGGAGCCTATCCCTGCACGTTTCTGAGAACATTTCCCAAAGGAGAGGGCCGCATTGCTTTTTGTTATCCTCTCTAGAAACACAGACCCTCTCAAAGGCTGTGAACCACTGGTGATATCTTTACCATCCTAATGTTTGGGGGCAATCTCTTTGGGGATTTTGGGGTTGAAAGCTCCCTCTTTCTCCCTAGTTAAGGTATTGCTGCCACCAGAGATGGGATCTAGACCCATCTCAATTCTTTCTTTTTCTATTTCTGAGAGTCTGACCTCAAGGGCCATCCTCTCTCTGTCTGGATCCTCTAGAATTTCTCTGTTCCTGAAGGAGCCTGGTGGACCTCTGGGTACAGTCTTGGGGTAGAGGTTTCAACAGTTACCCTCTGTAGGAAAATGTCTCCCTGTTGCAGTTACCCCCCACTTTTTGCCTGATATTGATGCTGACTTGACTGAGAAGTGTGCTGGGACCAGTGTTCTTTCACTTAAAAATGTACCATTGTTCCACAATTGGCACATCCCTGGCACACAGATAAGTCCCTTGCAAAAGGTACCAGTAGTACTAAGAGCCCTGTGACCAGGGAAGGTCCCTAAGGGCTGCAGCATGTGTTGTGCCACTCTAAGGGACCCCACACCTAACACATGCACACTGCCATTGTAGATTGTGTGTGTTGGTGGGGAGAAAAAGGCAAAGTCGACTTGGCATCCCCCTCAGGCAGGGTGCTCTATACCACAGGTGAGGGCATATCTGCATGAGCAATATGCCCCTACAGTGTCTAAGTCTATTCTTGGAGTCCCTCCTTTGTTTCGCCTAATAGACGCGCTGAGCTTAGCAGCGTCTATTTAACTGCTCGGAGAGCACCCGACCCGGTTGCTCCCGGGCGGCTGTCTCTGAGGGTAGGTCCGAACACAGGACCATTGACTAAGTATGTAAGTACTTGTCCCTGACGTTCGAGTGAGAACGTCGGGACTTCTCTGCCACTTGGTATTCTTCTTTTGACTATGACACCCATTTGGTGGCATGACAAGTGCGTCGATATTGGATATTGTTTGAGTCACGAGTTCACTAGCCCTAACAGACTACCGATCTTTTGTACATTCAGCTATGACTAATTGTATGACTAGCAACGTGTAGTTTTGCTCGTAATTTGTGGGGGCACATTGAACATGACATACCGTGTTTTACCTTAACATATTTGACATTTACAGTAATTTGACTACATGTTTGGGTGCACACCTGTTAAAACATTACTCTAATCACCAACGATGTTTTTTGCAGTACCATTTAGGAATTTTATTAACCCGAGACACTATACAATATCAATTTAGGTGCACACTTGTTAAAATATCACTCTAATCACCAACAATGTTTTTTACGGTATTATTTAGCTTTTTCAATAACCCCAGATACTCTACAATATTAATTGGGTACTTCCCAACTGTTGGATAGTTATCTGTTATCCATTTTTTCACTTGTACCATGGAGTTATTTCTTCTCTTTGTCTCTTCACCTTTATTTATAACTAGTGTCACCATGAGTCCTAGAGACGCCTTACCCATGGAACCTGTTCTCGAGTAGGGGGTGGTAAGCATCTTCCCTATGTGCTGTCCCATTCATTGTTATTGACCAGAGTTTGGTTGCGCCATTTCTCATCAGAACCTTTGAGATATATTATAATAGCGAAATGTGTTTCACACTCCTTTGGCATTCTTTGTTTTTGTCTTTCAGGGTACCTGTATTACCAGTCAACTTAAGTAAGTGACCGGTGTCTATATATTTCTAAAGAGGTCTGTTACCCTAGTTATGTAGGTCCTGATGAAGCGTCAGTGGATCTGTATAGACCAATAGACGCGAAACATGTCGACCATAACAAAGAGGTGCCTTGTAATTTTTAGCACACTCTAGTACATTTACTTTTGAAAGGTGTATGAGCATAATCCTCTATCTTACTTTCAATATTGCTTTTAACCTTGGTCTTCATCCTTGTCACATTTGACTGATTAAATGATGAAGTTGATGGATGAATAACCAATTTTAAACCCCTTTTTTCCTCTTTTTGTTTTGGGTGGTGACCTAAGGCACCCTCATTTTGCACCATTGAATTTTCTATTCACTATCTCAAAATTCGGCTGAGAGCCCCCACTTCGGGGTGCCCACTAGGCATTGCAGTGCCGGCCTAGTGAGGAGCTATTCCCGATGATGATGCTAGTCATCCAGAGTGATGCTTGAGGGCTCTTGCTCCTGAGATTACAGGTCTCCCCTGTTTTCGTCTTCCTTTTTTCTATTTTTGGAACAGTGTACCTTTATACAGTTAAGTCTATTCTTAGACATTGTAAGTACTGTGTGGCCATATTGAGTATATGGTCTGGGAGTTTGTCAAAACAAACTCCACAGCTCCATAATGGCTACACTGAATACTGGGAAGTTTGGTATCAAACTTCTCAGAATAATAAACCCACACTGATGCCAGTGTTGGATTTATTACAAAATGCACACAGAGGGCATCTTCTAGGATGCCCCTTGTAATTTACCCAAACATTCAGTGCAGGACTGACTGGTCTGTGCCAGCCTGCCATTGAGATGAGATTTTGCCCCCCTGGGGTGAGAGCCTCTGTGCTCTCTGAGGACAGGACCAAAGCCTATACTGGGTGGAGGTGATTCTCACCTCCCCCTGCAGGAACTGTAACACCTGGCGGGGAGCCTCAAAGGCTCATGCCTTTTGTTACAGCACCCCAGGGCATCCCAGCTAGTGGAGATGCCCGCCCCTCCAGCCACTGCACCCACTTTTGGCAGCAAGGCAGGAGAGGATAATGAGAAAAATAAGGAGGAGTCACCCACCAATCACTACACCTCCTAAGGTGTCCTGAGCTGAGGTGACCCCTGCCTTTAGAAATCCTCCATCTTGAGTTTGGAGGATTCCCCCAATAGGATTAGGGATGTGCCCCCCTCCCCTCGGGCCATTGGCTACTGCCCTCCTGACCTAAACACACCCCTAACATTAGTATTTAGGGGCGACCCAGAACCCAGGAAATCAGATTCCTGCAACCTACAACAAGAAGAAGGACTGCTGACATGAAAGCCCTGCAGAGATGACGGAGAGGACAACTGACTTGGCCCCAGCCCTACCGGCCTGTCTCCAGGCTCAAAGAACCTGCACAGCGATGCATCCGACAGGGACCAGCGACCTCTGAGGACTCAGAGGACTGCCTTGAAACCGAAGGACCAAGAAACTCCAGAGAACAGCAGCACTGTTCACCAACAGCAACATCTTTGCAACAAAGAAGCAACTTTTAAAGAATTCACTCTTCCCGCTGGAAGCATGAGACTTCACACTCTGCACCCAACGCCCCCGGCTTGAGCTCCAGAGAACCAACACTGCAGAGAGGACTCCTAGGCGACTGCGACCTCATGAGTAACCTGAGACGACCCCCCTGCAGCCCCACAGAGACGCCTGCAGAGAGGATCCAGAGGCTCCCCCTGACCGCGACTGCCTGGAACAAAGAACCCGATGCCTGGACCAAGCACTGCACCCTTAGCCCCCAGGCCCGTCAGGAACCGACCTCCAGTGCAGGAGTGACCATCAGGCGGCCCTCTGCCTAGCCCAGTCGGTGGCTGGCCCGAGAAGCCCCCCTGTGTCCTGCCTGCATCGCTAGAGTGACCCCCGGGCTCCTCCATTGATTTCTAAAGAAAACCCGACGCCTACTGAGCACACTGCACCCGGCCGCCCCTGTGCCGCTGAGGGTGTGTTTTGTGTGCCTCTTTGTGTCCCTCCCAGTGCTCTACAAAACCCCCCTAGTCTGCCCTCCGAAGACACAGGTACTTACCTATTGGCAGACTGGAACCGGAGCACCCCTGCTCTCCATAGGCGCCTATGTGTTTTGGGCCCTCCCAAACTTAACCTTACTTACCTCCCCCAGGAACTGTTCATGTTTGCACTAAGGCCCATATTTATACTTTTTGACGCAAAACTGCGCCAGCAGTTTTGTGTCAAAAATATTACCGCAGGCTAATTTCATTTTGGTGGGCTGTGCCGGCGTCAAATTTATACTTTGACGCACGGTGGCGCAAAGCACAGGTGTAAGTAATTTTTTTTTACGCACACCACAGCGTCAAGTCGTAAAGCAGAACAACGTTAACTTGGCGTTAACTTGGCGGAAATTACTGTGGGTCAATTTACGACACCCATCTGCAGATCAGGCAGCAGCTATGCAAGCCCTAACATCCATCCTGCAAGGACTACAAGAAACTGTCAAAGAATTCACCACTGCAGTAAGGGAGTTGCCACAACACCTCGCACCCCAAACCTTCCACTGCATGCACAAATGCAATCATGACCCCCTCAGGGATGACCTGACTGCCTACCATTGTGATGTGGCTGCTATACTTAAGAATCAGCAGATCCTCCTTGCTGCAGTACTGCCCTTAAGACCTTCACAGGTAGCAGCGACCGGGATGTCTGACTCCACGTCTTCTAACACTGATGTGTGTGTTGCCCCTTCACAACCACTACCACCAAGGACAGAGGAGACAACACACACATCAGAAGAAGAAGACATGGAACAGATCACATTCACACGGAAAAGTACCCAGAAGCACTAGTCCCTGCCACATGGCCAACTATTACCAAGGTCCAGCGCTTTGTAACATACCAGTCTTACAACAACTGTACTCAATGACTGTTCTGCAAACCACTGTATATCTTGTCAGCCTGCCCAGTGATTGTCTCTCTCTTACTCATTGGCAAATCCTGTCCCTCTGCACTGTCTGACACATCACCCCAGCATGTCAAAAGCATTTTCCTTTACCTCTTGTGTAGGATCACAATGGAAGATGTGACTATACTGGACTCACAATCATGGACAATGTACATATAGCACTATAGCACTTTTCAATAAATAGCACTTACACAACACATTTGTCTCTGTGTAATGTGACACATCAACTGTGCAGTAGATAACTGAAATGTGCCTCCTGTCAAATAACGTAGCTTGTCAATACAACTGTCCTGAAATTATGTAGTCAGATAAATTTGCACAGTGGCCAGGATTGCATCATACTCTGCCCTTCCTAGGGTAATATCTGATTAAAAGAGAAAACATACACCATCATGCTGTGTTGGACAGAATAATGCTTCCTCAAGGGATATCTAAGTCATAAAATAGTGGCAGCAAAATGTTGTCACCATGCAATACTAACACATATAACAGTGCACACAAATCTAAGCAAACACTCCAAACACTGCATGAATGAAGGTGTCTCTGAGTTTATATCCAAATAGGTAATCATGCTGAACAGTGTCACAAATGATCTTTGTGAGTCATGAAGACAATACTACAAGAGTGCTTACGACAACTCACCTTATAAGGGTGTCCTTGAATATCACACTGCGGTCAGACCTAAAACTGTTCCCCCAAATACCAAATCTGGAAGCACTGTTTGTGATTTAGAAAACATACTTATTGACAAAAACAGGTTGGGATCCATATTAACTGTGATTGGTGGTTGCAACGAATGGTGGAATCTTTGCAAGGTAGCTCTGGGGTAGCTGCCAATCTTACAGCTTAGTTGGGATTTGTTCGTAGCATAGGACACAAATGTAATAGAACAAAATTCATGTACACTAATGCCAAGGCCCTGATCAACAAGCATTTAACACATACTGTAAAGGGTTCACTATATATTTATTAAACGGTAATCACAGAAGAGGAAACTGAGGGAAAAGTCTTACCTACTCTAATGTACCCTGACTACTCATTACCCACAACTGCCCCTAACTAAACTAACCTAAACTTACTTATCGCATGTAACGAAATGTTCTAAACATCAACCCCCTGCCCCCCTTATGAGATGGGACACATGAAGGACAACAGATACTAACCTAAACACATACTATACTATCCTAAACAAATATATGTTTTTGTATTTTTTTGGATATTTTTAAAACAAATGTTTTTTTTGTTTTTTTTTTAAACACACAAGAACCTGAACATAGCCCAACACACTTAATAAGTAAAAATAGAAAGATTCAGGACCCCCCACCCACTAACACTAACTAAACTAACAGCCTATACTAACCCAACACCAAGCCCCCTAAGCCCACTAAGTATGAGAACAAGGAAAGAGGAGGGAGGGGAGTGAATCATGTCCATATCCCAAAGTCTAGAGGTTGGCCCTCCTGAGGGTCCGCTTAATGGACCACACACGCCTGTTCATATGTCGAACATCACGCTGCAGGTGACTGATTTTCCATAGCACACGGTCCATTTTACGTTCCATTGCCTGGAAAGCTGCAGGGTCAACTGTAGCAGCTGGGGCAGTCTGGGTACCGGCGGAGGGTGTGTGTGGGTGTGTAGAGCCAATGCCTGTGGGCTGCCCTGAAGGTGTTGCACTGCTGGGGCCTGGAGCAACTGCAGACGTTGGAGCAACAGTCCCAGCTGTGGGTGGTGCCACCTGGGTGGAACTGGTGGTTGTGCTGGTGGTGGCTGTGGTGGGCAAAGTAGGCCCACCCTGTGGGAAAGCCCTCCATGCTCCGGATGCCCGTTCATTCCGGTATCTTCGGGCCATCCTTCTGAACCCCGACTCTACCAGCAGGATATGTTGGTACCTCATGGCCCGCCTCTGGAACTCAAGGACCTGGATGGGTGTCATGTTCGCAGCTGTGAAGACAAAGGCAAACAATTTACATTAGGAACTGCATTGTGTGAAATGGCACAAGAAGTAGATCAGACAGTACATCTACTGTACTTGTAACAGCTCATATCACCATACAGATCATTGAATGTCCCTGAGGAAGTACATGGCAGGCCAGCCTACAAAGGTCATATCACATATAGCACATTCAAACCCCACAAGATGGGTAACAACTGGCATTAACTTGGCATCTGTCTTCTGCCAGTTGTCAGCTAACAATCATGCTGCACATCCTCAGCCAATGCCTGGGCTACAGATGTCAGTGTACGGGATGGAAATCTAAAGCCACATGGTCTGCAAGTTGTCATTGGACTTGCTAGTATAGTACTCATGTGCCATACCTGAGTGTGTAGACTAGGTTCCGACCAAACATTCACTTATTCACATGTATGTGTAACATACTGGTAGCATCAGTCCTAGGTACCCTATTCACAAACCCATGCCTGTGTTTGACAGGGGGGTGGAGAAACAACAAACAATTCCAAACAACATGGACACCCAGGAGTGTATAGGAAGCTCGACACATGTTTGGCTCTACACACACACCACAGGTAAGGTCTATCAACAATTAGGAGACAGCAAACCCTTGACCAATCCTGGCGCCACACATGTCAGGAAATGCAGACCTTGGTCCATATCATATACTTCCAGTAAGGCATGACTTACAATAGACACAGAGTTTCAAGAACACCCATGATCCTGATTTGCATGCAGACCTAGGCCATTGCACTCAAGTGCCACATACTTGTAGCACTACATGTGGAACTACATGCTGCTAGGAAGTTCAACCTACATTTTAATAAGTACTTTGGTGAATGGGTAAGCAGAAGTCTGTTGGAAAGCGATTTGCAGTACCAATCTGGGAGAATGTGGGTCTGACAGGCAGACTAAATCTGAGATGAGTTCCAGTGCGACTATTGTTGATACAAGTGTTATCCACATGACTCACCCCAGTTCTCATTGCGGGGCCTACAGGAATAACCTACAATCCCTAGATAATACAATAGGATAAGCATTGGCCAAATCAAAAATGGTGAAAAACTGAAATCCCACTCATGGAACAAGACAAATGATTGGCCAGCGCATCACACCTTGCTATGTGTTCAACACACAGGAGTCTATCACATATCACCAGCAAACACAACACATAACAGACATATCAACACTTGTTGGAGTGGTCGGGGTCCTCAAATGTAGCCACCTCTCCCACAGAGTAGGGTGCCAGTCCACCTGTAAGGCATGGAAGGAAGAATTGTGCTCAGAATCTGTGCACTGACCAACAATTTCAAAGACAAAAACAATGTGTAAGCTGACATAAGTAATGAAAGCCATTCAGACATGATGATACTGCAACTGATATATCACGGCCAACATGTACATAGCATGGGTCTCCTGTGACAATTACACACATATCTGCACACATGCAGTGGCCCTAACTATCATGTGGTGGCAAACATGCTCCTTCATTAGTGAGCAGAAATAATAATGGTGTGTAATCGTCTCATCATGTGCATCCAAGAGAGACATCCAAAGCCTGGTTACTTGAGGACTGCATTACCAGTCAAACAGCCTATGTGGCCATGAAACATTTATGACACATAGGTACAATGTACAGAGGGACAGGGACTTTTGTAAGCCCTTATGTTGTTACAGTTTCTTCATTTGATGTGTCCCAGCAATGGTGATTTTCACCAAACATAGAGATATGAACCCATGTGCATACCTTTGGACTGCCATCCCTAATTGGAATGTGGCACAACAAACTCCAAATACCAGTCTAAGATGTTAGCTGAGGGCACCTCACACCTTTTCCCAATGTTTTCCAATCCAGATCTGGCATGTATCCAAAAAGATGAAGGACCACAATAATCCCCAACATTCATAGAACTTCCAAAAACGCTTTCCTTACACACTCACCAGACACACATGAGACATATGTCTGGGCCACATTTCTATCATCAATTGACGTGAAGCCAGCACTAATTTTCTGCATCATGTAGTGTTTCTAAAGTCAGTCTAGCTATTGCATCAACAAAAGTTGCCAATATTTTAGTAAATCTATACTTCGCTGGCAAATGTGACCTATATAGACATGATTGGCTCCTATTTTGTGTTGCTGTCTGACACAAAGGCGGCACCAAATTACATTAAGCAAAAGTATTCTGTAAATTTGCAGAGCACGTGCTTCCTGACAGCTAGCAATTGTGCTCCTTCACATAGTGCATCAATGACCCTGTATGTTTCCGCAGCATTCCACACAGTCAGCAACTTAGCCCGCAGATATTGTACAAATCATCTGATGTCACTACAGAGCTTTTAATTGTGCACATTTACATGATTTGTACTCACCAACAGGGCCACCAATCACTATTCCCAGGTGGTACATCAGATCTTGCTCCCTGGTAATGAGGTCAGCCCAGCGGTGCTTCAGCTGGTGGTCATTCCTCTGGCTCCCATACACGCGCTTCAGGTGATGCAGCACCTTTCCCCACCGGATCCTTCGCGCCTCAGTGTGATACCCCTGTATCACCCTGCCCCGATCATGAGTGGGAGGAAATGGCACACCAGCCATATAAACCCCCAAGCTCCTCCTCACCCATCCTGCCAAGACGTGGCCTACCCAACATCTCAGCACTGAAAAGGGGAATAGGGGATAAAGAAGAAGAAAGGAGAAAAGGGGGAAAGTAGAAGTACAAAAAAAGAAGTAAACTTAACAACTAAAAGAGACCAACTATCCCCAAACTAGCACTACCCACAACAGATTCCCACAAACAACAAATACACTACAATACCGGACAATTGTAAACAAAACACACTCAGACAGTATACAAGAATAATATTTATTTCACAAAATAACAAGTAAGATAGCACACAGGACACCAAAGCACAAAATCACTGGACAACACTATGAACACAGCCACACAGTCTAGAAGATTCACAGACTGTAAAGTGAAAGTGAAAGTACACCCACTGTACATAATCTGTAAATAGGATATCCTATTACATCACTTCCTGCATAAAATGGGCGCTGTTTTTATTGTTATGCGTCATATTTTTTCACGCATACAGATTGTGCGTCATATTTTTCGACACACAGGAGTGAAAATTAGGCTGCATCTAAATAATAGTAAATAGTCTTTCCAATTATTTGGATGCGGCCTAATTTTCACTCCTGTGCGTCAGAAAATATGGCGCACAATCTGTATTGGTGAAAAAAATATGACGCATAATGCTAGAAACGTCACAAATTCAGTGCATGAACTGGTTTCGGGGATTTTGTCAATTTTAATGTAATGTTACATTTGTGACACAACTGAGATAGGCTGATTGCACCCACTTTGGTGTTGATGGTGTATGTTCACATGTGAGACATCATACTGCAGCGGACCATGACCCGCTACTTCCTTAACAGGATTTTGACGCTTGCCTGACGCACTAGATGGCCATATGTGTGGCCTACATATATGTATTGCACAATTTGGGCATGTTTGGCATCAGGAGAGGATAGCAAGGTTACGCACATAAGTACAATGCCTCAATGCCTATGGTTCAAGTTGTGTGCAGTGGCTACTAATGTAGTTGTTGACCCAGTGTGTGTGCATCTCAAGATGTATTATTGCAAATATGCTTGTATGAATGTGAAGTCAATGTGTCCAAACCTTAGATGCAAGTCATTGTGGAAATGAGAGAGGACATGTGTTAGTCATACATGTAGCAACATCTGTTGGGTGCACTTCCAAGATTTTGGGTAACGTAGACACCACAAATGGAAAAGCAGGCACCAGATAGATGGCAGACGCTTGTTCATGTCAATGGTCCACAATTTCGCCATCCCATGTCCTAGATTTTTGGTAACTGCTTCCTAGGCACTTGTTGGTGAATCCCACAGTGAGTCAGGCACATGCATAGACGAAGTTTGTACCATGTAATTGGCTCAGACAGCCAAAGGTGAACCACAAATGTATTATGACGCCACAGCTGAGGTCATATAACCGAGCCACAACTCTCCAGTGGATGTGGTGGACCAGCAGATGAGGCAGCACGTGTCCACATATTTCCATCGATCAATTGCACAGAGGTGTCTTGTTCATGTGTGTGCTCCAATGTAGATCCTGTTTATTTTTAGGGGTGTATGTTGTCACAGTTACGTCCAGGTCTCATCATGAGTCAGTGGCAGCTATTCCTGTATCTACTGAGTATCCTTCAGAGATCAATGTGAGTAAAGTCAATGAGGACATGAGAACCTACATGGGGATGGCCCTACCCTGTCACTGAAGACGTGTGATGAGACTGTCAACAGGGCAACCTTGGTGTGCTGAGTGAGACAATGTCTCAGGTGTCATGTTATAGCATGTGTCATTACAACATTTGTACACAGGTTGGCCTCTGAAATTCCCACTGCATCTGGGAACATCATAGCCTCTGTGGTGATTATTCTCGCAGCTATTCTCCACGCACGGCCCATCAATATGTTGTGAGCAATGTGATTCAGCTTGTGAACTGTCAGGGTCCTAACATGTGTGGACTTTTCATGGACATTATCAGCGGTTGCTGGTTCTGCTGGAGGCACCGTACCTATTCCCTGCAGATGGCCCTGGGACACTGTCACACTTTGTCGTTCATGCATACATGAGACCCAGACAAGGGATTGGCCATGATTTTGGTATTCAAAGACAATTTAACAAATATGGTACAATTAAAAGGAAGATGATGGTATACAATGTATTTGGGTATGCACTGATAACGCACATGACAAAATACCCTCTGAGGAATGAGAGGTTTGGTAAAGCAAGTGTGGTAAATATGTAGCCACAGGGAATCTTTAGGGTAATGCACAGACAGGTGCCAGTCAGGCTGACAGGATGCAGGGTCAATCAGGATCCAGCAGTTTCACAAGTTACATAATCAGTGGTCTGACTAAGACTGGTTGGAGGAGGAACAAGACAGTTGACATGTAAAACTGTGTATGTCCTGTGTTTTTGAAGGTGACACATGAACCCAAGGGCTGTGTTACACGGCTTCATTACTAGTAATGCACGGTGTATTTGACAAAATGGCAACTTCTATGCTATTCCAGGTATGAGCAGGGGCAGTGCATGTTGAAATGGGTGGTGTGCATGGAGGTGATCACAGGTGTGTGCTGCATCAGTTTATCACAAGTCCTGTAGGTAAGATTTGCATTCAAATGGCCAAGAGTACCTTTCACACGGGAAGCAATCTACAGGTGATAACAGGGCTTAAAAACTACAAGCCAGTGTATTAATTGACCTGACGTCCATGCAGTCAGATGTACTATGACAATGGTATACCATAGGAAAGGGTGTAGCACACTGGATTACTATTGTTAGTCTGTGTGTGTGTAGAGGAGGGAATATCGGTGTACACATATTACTATTCCAGGGACCTCTTCAGACAGGTGGGTTATGACCAGGTGCATGGGTGTGTCAGGAGTTAGGAAATGAGCTGACATGTACATGGAATGTCATGTGCGCAATGCTTGTCATATGTGTGGCACTTGTGCTGTCTATGTTCTGCTTATATGGAACTCTAGTCACAGATAGTCCTTGCAAAGATTGGATGTAGTTGGACTTACTGCTGTCAAGGGTCTGGTCATACATTCCTGTTACCGATGCAATAGCACATCAACTGCCTAATGTATGAGCCTTGTTTTCCCCTTATTGAGTGATGGTGTCTTAGTTGTGTGCCATATGCTGCGATAAACCATGTTGCCAACATGTATGTGTGAAATAGGTGTGGTCCTCTGCTATTGCCCTTCAAAGGTGAAATGTACAGAATATATGTCATTTACAGTGTGTGTGTATGTGACCGTTGTATGATACGCATCACAATTGCTCTGGGATTTTCTGTGTCCTGATCGGTATATCAGCATTGCTCCATGAGGCAACACTCTTATTCTGATAGTTAGAGATAAAGGTGAGCACAAATTATTAGCCAGACCATGATATGGTGATTATTATCGGTGTTTATTTACATTAGTTAATAAAGTGGTGTAGGAGGCTGGACTGGCTTGTAGTGAGTACCAAGGGGTACTTGCACCTTGCACCAGGCCCAGTTATCCCTTATTAGTGTATAGGGTGTCTAGCAGCTTAGGCTGATAGATAATGGTAGCTTAGCAGAGCAGCTTAGGCTGAACTAGGAGACATGTGAAGCTACCACAGTACCACTTAGTGTCATATGCACAATATCATAAGAAAACACAATACACAGTTATACTAAAAATAAAGGTACTTTATTTTTATGACAATATGCCAAAGTATCTTAGAGTGTACCCTCAGTGAGAGGATAGGAAATATACACAAGATATATATACACAATAGCAAAAATATGCAGTATAGTCTTAGAAAACAGTGCAAACAATGTATAGTTACAATAGGATGCAATGGGGAAACATAGGGATAGGGGCAACACAAACCATATACTCCAGAAGTGGAATGCGAACCACGAATGGACCCCAAACCTATGTGACCTTGTAGAGGGTCGCTGGGACTATTAGAAAATAGTGAGAGTTAGAAAGATAACCCTCCCCAAGACCCTGAAAAGTGAGTGCAAAGTGCACTAAAGTTCCCCTAAGGACAAAATAGTCGTGTTAGAGGGAAAATGCAAGGAAAACACAAATCAGCAATGCAACAACGATGGATTCCTGACTGAGGGTACCTGTGGAACAAGGGGACCAAGTCCAAAAGTCACAAGCAACTCGGAGATGGGCAGATGCCCAAGAAATGCCAGCGGTTGGTGCAAAGAAGCTCTTACTAGGCTGAAGAACTGTGAATACTGCAGGAACGACAAGGGCTAGAGACTTCCCCTTTGGAGGATGGATCCCCCACGCCTTGGAGAGTCGTGCAGAAGTGTTTTCCCGCCGGATGGACGCCAACAAGCCTTGCTACACGCAAATCGTGCATTTGGCGTTTTTGGACGCTGCTGGGGCCCAGGAGGGACCAGGAGGTCGCAAATTGGACCTGCAGAGAGAGGGGACGTCGAGCAAGACAAAGAGCCCTCACTGAAGCAGGTAGCACCCGGAGAAGTGCCAGAAACAGGCACTACGAGGATTCGTGAAACGGTGCTCGCCGAAGTTGCACAAAGGAGTCCCACGTCGCCGGAGACCAACTTAGAAAGTCGTGCAATGCAGGTTAGAGTGCCGTGGACCCAGGCTTGGCTGTGCACGAAGGATTTCCGCCGGAAGTGCACAGGGGCCGGAGTAGCTTGCAAAGTCGCGGTTCCCAGAAATGCAGCCCAGCGAGGTGAGGCAAGGACTTACCTCCACCAAACTTGGGCTGAAGAGTCACTGGACTGTGGGGGTCACTTGGACGGTGTCGCTGGATTCGAGGGACCTCGCTCGTCGTGCTGAGAGGAGACCCAAGGGACCGGTAATGCAGCTTTTTGGTGCCTGCGGTTGCAGGGGGAAGATTCCGTCGACCCACGGGAGATTTCTTCGGAGCTTCTGGTGCAGAGAGGAGGCAGACTACCCCCACAGCATGCACAAGCAGGAAAACAGTCGAGAAGGCGGCAGGATCAGCGTTACAGAGTTGCAGTAGTCGTCTTTGCTACTATGTTGCAGGTTTGCAGGCTTCCAGCGCGGTCAGCAGTCGATTCCTTATCAGAAGGTGAAGAGAGAGATGCAGAGGAACTCGGCTGAGCTCATGCATTCGTTATCTAAAGTTTCCCCAGAGACAGAGACCCTAAATAGCCAGAAAAGAGGGTTTGGCTACCTAGGAGAGAGAAAAGGCTACTAACACCTGAAGGAGCCTATCACAAGGAGTCTCTGACGTCACCTGGTGGCACTGGCCACTCAGAGCAGTCCAGTGTGCCAGCAGCACCTCTGTTTCCAAGATGGCAGAGGTCTGGAGCACACTGGAGGAGCTCTGGACACCTCCCAGGGGAGGTGCAGGTCAGGGGAGTGGTCACTCCCCTTTCCTTTGTCCAGTTTCGCGCCAGAGCAGGGGCTAAGGGGTCCCTGAACCGGTGTAGACTGGCTTATGCAGAATTGGGCACATCTGTGCCCAACAAAGCATTTCCAGAGGCTGGGGGAGGCTACTCCTCCCCTGCCTTCACACCATTTTCCAAAGGGAGAGGGTGTCACACCCTCCCTCAGAGGAAGTTCTTTGTTCTGCCATCCTGGGCCAGGCCTGGCTGGACCCCAGGAGGGCAGCTGCCTGTCTGAGGGGTTGGCAGCAGCAGCAGCTGCAGTGAAACCCCAGGAAGGGCAGTCTGGCAGTACCAGGGTCTGTGCTACAGACCACTGGGATCATGGAATTGTACCAACAATGCCAGGATGGCATAGAGGGGGCAATTCCATGATCATAGACATGTTACATGGCCATATTCGGAGTTACCATGGTGAAGCTACATATAGGTAGTGACCTATATGTAGTGCACGCGTGTAATGGTGTCCCCGCACTCACAAAGTTCAGTGAATTGGCTCTGAACAATGTGGGGGCACCTTGGCTAGTGCCAGGGTGCCCTCACACTAAGTAACTTTGCACCTAACCGTTACCAGGTAAAGGTTAGACATATAGGTGACTTATAAGTTACTTAAGTGTAGTGTAAAATGGCTGTGAAATAACGTGGACGTTATTTCACTCAGGCTGCAGTGGCAGGCCTGTGTAAGAATTGTCAGAGCTCCCTATGGGTGGCAAAAGAAATGCTGCAGCCCATAGGGATCTCCTGGAACCCCAATACCCTGGGTACCTCAGTACCATATACTAGGGAATTATAAGGGTGTTCCAGTAAGCCAATGTAAATTGGTAAAAATGGTCACTAGCCTGTCAGTGACAATTTGGAAAGAAATGAGAGAGCATAACCACTGAGGTTCTGATTAGCAGAGCCTCAGTGAGACAGTTAGTCACTACACAGGTAACACATTCAGGCACACTTATGAGCACTGGGGCCCTGGGTTACCAGGGTCCCAGTGACACATACAACTAAAACAACATATATACAGTGAAAAATGGGGGTAACATGCCAGGCAAGATGGTACTTTCCTACACAACCCCCCCCCAAACGAAGGACAATAAGACTAGCCATTACCTGATGAGTCTTCATTGTCTAAGTGGAAATATCTGGAGAGTCCATCTGCATTGGAGTGGCTACTCCCAGGTCTATGTTCCACTGTATAGTCCATTCCCTGTAGGGATATGGACCACCTCAACAATTTAGGATTTTCACCTTTCATTTGTTTTAGCCAAAGTAGAGGTTTGTGGTCTGTCTGAACAATGAAGTGAGTGCCAAACAGGTATGGCCTCAACTTCTTCAGAGCCCAGACCACAGCAAAGGCCTCCCTCTCAATGGCAGACCAACGCTTTTCTCTAGGGGTCAACCTTCTACTAATAAAAGCAACAGGTTGATTCTGGCCCTCAGAATTAAGTTGTGATAGGACTGCCCCTACTCCTAATTCAGATGCATCAGTTTGGACATAGAATTTTTTAGAGTAACAAGGGCTTTTCAGGACAGGTGCAGAGCACATGGCCTGCTTCAGCTCCTCAAAAGCTTTCTGACAGTTTGCTGTCCATAATACCTTTTTAGGCATTTTCTTGGATGTGAGGTCATTAAGAGGGGCTGCAATGGAGCCATAGTTCTTAATGAACCTCCTGTAATACCCAGTGAGGCCTAGGAAGGCTCTCACCTGAGTCTGAGTGGTAGGGGGAACCCAATCAATAATTGTTTGGATTTTCCCCTGAAGTGGTGCAATCTGTTCCCCACCAACAAGGTGTCCCAGATAAACCACCTTACCCTGCCCTATCTGGCACTTTGAAGCCTTGATAGTGAGGCCTGCCTTTTGCAGGGCCTCCAAAACTTTCCAAAGGTGGACCAGGTGATCATCCCAGCTGGAGCTAAAGACAGCTATATCATCCAAATATGCTGCACTGAAAGCTTCCAGCCCTTCACCAACCTCTGAAAAGTGGCAGGTGCATTTTTCAAACCAAAAGGCATTACAGTAAACTGGTAATGTCCTCCAATGGTAGAAAATGCAGTCTTAGGTTTAGCATCTTCTGACAATTTGATCTGCCAATACCCTGCAGTCAAATCAAAAGTGCTTAGATACTTGGCAGATGCCAGTGTATCTATGAGCTCATCTGCCCTGGGTATAGGGTGAGCATCAGTTTTGGTTACCAAGTTGAGACCTCTATAGTCTACACAAAACCTCATTTCCTTCTTTCCATCTTTAGAATTGGGTTTTGGTACCAGTACCACAGGAGAAGCCCATGGACTGTCAGAGTGCTCAACCACTCCTAGTTCCAACATTTTCTGAACTTCTTGCTTTATGCAGTCCCTGACATGGTCAGGCTGCCTATAGATCTTACTTTTGACAGGTAAACTGTCTCCAGTATCTATAGTGTGCTCACACCAAGAAGTGGTGCCTGGCACAATGGAGAAGAGTTCTGAAAATTGTCCTAGGAGATTTATGCAATTATCTTTCTGCTCAGCAGTAAGACAATCAGCCAAAACTACACCTTCCACAAGAGCATCTTGTTCTGTGGAAGAGAAGAGATCAGGTAGAGGATCACTGTCTTCTTCCTGTCCCTCATCTGTTGCCATGAGCAGGGTGAGATCAGCCCTGTCATAGTAGGGTTTCAGGCGGTTGACATGGAGCACCCTAAGGGGACTCCTGGCAGTGCCTAAGTCAACCAAGTAGGTGACTTCACCCTTCTTTTCAACAATTGTGTGGGGTCCACTCCATTTATCTTGGAGTGCTCTTGGGGCCACAGGCTCCAAGACCCACACTTTCTGCCCTGGTTGGTACTGAACCAAAACAGCCTTCTGATCATGCCATTGCTTCTGGAGCTCTTGGCTGGCCTGAAGGTTTTTACTGGCCTTTTTCATGTACTCAGCCATCCTTGATCTGAGGCCAAGTACATAATCCACAATATCCTGCTTAGGAGCTTTTAAAGGTTGTTCCCAACCCTCCTTTACAAGTGTGAGTGGACCCCTAACAGGGTGTCCAAAAAGAAGTTCAAAGGGGCTGAAGCCCACTCCTTTCTGGGGTACCTCCCTGTAGGCAAAAAGGAGGCATGGAAGAAGGATATCCCATCTCCTGCGGAGTTTTTCAGTGAGACCCATAATCATGCCTTTGAGAGTTTTATTAAATCTCTCCACCAGTCCATTTGTTTGTGGGTGATAGGGTGTTGTGAACTTGTAAGTTACACCACACTCCTTCCACATGGCCTTTAAGTATGCAGACATGAAATTGCTTCCTCTGTCTGATACTACTTCCTTTGGGAAGCCCACCCTGGAAAATATTCCCAGGAGGGCCTTTGCCACTGCAGGAGCTGTAGTGGTCCTTAAAGGAATAGCTTCAGGATATCTTGTGGCATGGTCCACTACCACTAAGATAAACCTATTGCCTGAAGCAGTAGGAGGGTCAAGGGGGCCAACTATGTCAACCCCTACCCTTTCAAAGGGAACCCCAACCACAGGCAGTGGGATAAGGGGTGCCTTTGGAGTGCCACCTGTCTTTCCACTGGCTTGACAGGTTTCACAGGACTTACAAAATTCCTTTGTGTCCTCAGACATCCTAGGCCAATGAAACAATGGTACCAATCTGTCCCAAGTTTTCATTTGACCCAGGTGCCCAGCTAAGGGAATGTCATGTGCCAGTGTTAGGAGGAACTTTCTGTACTCCTGAGGAATCACTAATCTCCTGGCAGCTCCAGGTTTAGGATCCCTATGCTCAGTGTACAAGAGGTTGTCCTCCCAGTAAACTCTGTGAGAGTCACTGACATCCCCATTAGCCTGTTTGACAGCTTGCTGTCTGAGACCCTCTAATGTGGGACAGGTTTGCTGTGCCACACTCAGCTCCTCTCTGGCAGGCCCCCCTTCACCCAAAAGCTCAGCAGTGTCTGCTTCCAGCTCCTCTGGTGTAGGTTCTGCACAGGGAGGGAATTCTTCTTCCTCAGAATTAGAATCCACTGTAGAGGGAGGGATAGTAGGAAGTGGTTTGCTTCTACTAGCCCTAGCTTTAGGGAGCACTTGGTCAATTGTTCCAGGATCCAAGCTTCCCTGTCCTTTTTGCTTTTTGGCCTGAGCCCTTGTCAAAGCAAAAATATGCCCTGGGATGCCCAGCATTGCTGCATGGGCCTCCAACTCCACATCTGACCAAGCTGATGTCTCCAAATCATTCCCTAATAGACAGTCCACAGGTAAATCTGAAGCTACCACAACTTTCTTTGGACCAGATACCCCCCCCCAGTTGAGATTTACAACAGCCATGGGGTGGCTTTGTGTTATGTTGTGAGCATCGGTTACTTGGTACTGGTGTCCAAGTATGTGTTGTTCAGGGTGCACCAGTTTCTCAATCACCATTGTGACACTGGCACCTGTGTCCCTGTAGGCCTGGACCTCAACACCATTTATTAGGGTTAGTTGCTTGTACTTCTCCAAGTTATGGGGGCAAGCAACCAAAGTGGCTAAATCAATAGCCCCTTCAGAGACTAAAGTAGCCTCTGTGGTCTCCCTAATCAGACCAACCCCAACTAAATTACCAAAAGTGAGCCCAGCTACTCCCTTGGATTGGCTATTAGTAGGTTTGCTCCCACCACCACTGCTATTAGTAGGGACACTAGGTGTAGCAGTAGGGGTTGTAGTGGTAGGAGCTGTGGTGCCTTTCTTTGGACAACTGGGATCTGTTGTCCAATGGCCTTTTATCTTACATAAATAGCACCATGGTTTCTTTTCCTTGTTCTGATTAAAGGAGGATTTGGGCCCACCACCCCCACCAGAGTGTTTTTGTGGGCCTGATGAAGACTCATTTTTAGATTTGTCCCCACCCTTGTCTGAAGACTTACCATCCTTCTTTTTGTTGCCATCTTTGTCACCCCCTGTATGAACTTTTCTGTTCACTCTTGTTCTGACCCATTTGTCTGCCTTCTTTCCCAATTCTTGGGGAGAGGTCAGATCAGAGTCCACCAAGTACTGGTGCAACAAATCAGACACACAATTATTAAGAATATGCTCTCTCAGGATTAAGTTATACAGGCTGTCATAATCAGTAACTTTACTGCCATGTAACCACCCCTCCAAGGCCTTCACTGCCTGGTCAATGAAATCAACCCAGTCTTGTGAAGACTCCTTTTTGGTCTCTCTGAACTTTATCCTGTACTGTTCAGTGGTTAAGCCATAACCATCCAGGAGTGCATTCTTAAGAACTTGGAAATTATTGGCATCATTTTCTTTCACTGTAAGGAGCCTATCCTTACCTTTTCCACTAAATGATAGCCATAGGATAGCAGCCCACTGCTTTTGAGGGACATCCTGTACAGCACAGGCCCTCTCAAGTGCAGCAAACCACTTGTTAATGTCATCCCCCTCCTTATAAGGGGGAACTATCTTGTGCAGATTCCTGGAATCATGCTCTTTTGCAGGATGACTATGGGGAATACTGCTGCTGCCACCATGGGCATCTAAACCCAACTTCTGTCTTTCCCTATCTATCTCTAAAGACTGTCTATCCAAATCCAGCTGTTGCTTCTTGAGCTTCAGTCTGGTTTGTTCCACTCTCAATCTATTGAGCTCCCTTTCTAACAATCTGTCATCAGGGTGGGTGGGAGGGACATTTCTAGATACAGAGGTATGATGGGAATGACCAGAAGGAGACCTGTCCCTTACAGAGGGCACCCTAACAGCTTGGCTACCAGCATAATGTGAGATCACATCATCAGTATGGTGTGATTCAACCTCTGTACCAACTATGCTAGACTGTCTAGTAATGGGCAGGCTGAGAAGTTTCTTTCCTGAACCTTTTCCTGGGGGAGTCCCTGGATCAGATTGAGAACCATTAGCTACTTTTTCTACAGATTGGGCACTTATGGCCTTATCCTGTACTCTAAGCATATTAATTAACAGTTCTAAAGAAGGATTCTTCCCTACACTCAAACCTCTCTCTATGCAGAGACTCCTTGCTCCTTTCCAGCTAAGGTGATCATATGCAAGTTTGGACAGTTCAACATTTTTTCCTGTGCCAGACATTTTTTAGAGAGAGTTAAAGTGATAGAAAAAGAGAAAAAAGTTTTCAGAACTTTTTGGAAAGACAGAAAAAAACTTTTTAAACTTTTAAGAACTTTTTTGAAAGTTTAGAAGTACTTTTCAGCACTTAGAAAAGAGTGAAAAGAGGAAATGCAAAACTTTTTGGCTATGTGTATATACACTGACCTTGTTTTGTATATTTTTCTCTTATGAAAAGTACAATGACAAGAGTGGTAAGTAGTCTCAAGCACTTATCCCACCACTGCACAACCAATGTAGGAGGCTGGACTGGCTTGTAGTGAGTACCAAGGGGTACTTGCACCTTGCACCAGGCCCAGTTATCCCTTATTAGTGTATAGGGTGTCTAGCAGCTTAGGCTGATAGATAATGGTAGCTTAGCAGAGCAGCTTAGGCTGAACTAGGAGACGTGTGAAGCTACCACAGTACCACTTAGTGTCATATGCACAATATCATAAGAAAACACAATACACAGTTATACTAAAAATAAAGGTACTTTATTTTTATGACAATATGCCAAAGTATCTTAGAGTGTACCCTCAGTGAGAGGATAGGAAATATACACAAGATATATATACACAATAGCAAAAATATGCAGTATAGTCTTAGAAAACAGTGCAAACAATGTATAGTTACAATAGGATGCAATGGGGAAACATAGGGATAGGGGCAACACAAACCATATACTCCAGAAGTGGAATGCGAACCACGAATGGACCCCAAACCTATGTGACCTTGTAGAGGGTCGCTGGGACTATTAGAAAATAGTGAGAGTTAGAAAGATAACCCTCCCCAAGACCCTGAAAAGTGAGTGCAAAGTGCACTAAAGTTCCCCTAAGGACAAAATAGTCGTGTTAGAGGGAAAATGCAAGGAAAACACAAATCAGCAATGCAACAACGATGGATTCCTGACTGAGGGTACCTGTGGAACAAGGGGACCAAGTCCAAAAGTCACAAGCAACTCGGAGATGGGCAGATGCCCAAGAAATGCCAGCGGTTGGTGCAAAGAAGCTCTTACTAGGCTGAAGAACTGTGAATACTGCAGGAATGACAAGGGCTAGAGACTTCCCCTTTGGAGGATGGATCCCCCACGCCTTGGAGAGTCGTGCAGAAGTGTTTTCCCGCCGGATGGACGCCAACAAGCCTTGCTACACGCAAATCGTGCGTTTGGCGTTTTTGGACGCTGCTGGGGCCCAGGAGAGACCAGGAGGTCGCAAATTGGACCTGCAGAGAGAGGGGACGTCGAGCAAGACAAAGAGCCCTCACTGAAGCAGGTAGCACCCGGAGAAGTGCCAGAAACAGGCACTACGAGGATGCGTGAAACGGTGCTCACCGAAGTTGCACAAAGGAGTCCCACGTCGCCGAAGACCAACTTAGAAAGTCGTGCAATGCAGGTTAGAGTGCCGTGGACCCAGGCTTGGCTGTGCACAAAGGATTTCCGCCGGAAGTGCACAGGGGCCGGAGTAGCTTGCAAAGTCGCGGTTCCCAGCAATGCAGCCCAGCGAGGTGAGGCAAGGACTTACCTCCACCAAACTTGGGCTGAAGAGTCACTGGACTGTGGGGGTCACTTGGACGGTGTCGCTGGATTCGAGGGACCTCGCTCGTCGTGCTGAGAGGAGACCCAAGGGACCGGTAATGCAGCTTTTTGGTGCCTGCGGTTGCAGGGGGAAGATTCCGTCGACCCACGGGAGATTTCTTCGGAGCTTCTGGTGCAGAGAGGAGGCAGACTACCCCCACAGCATGCACAAGCAGGAAAACAGTCGAGAAGGCGGCAGGATCAGCGTTACAGAGTTGCAGTAGTCGTCTTTGCTACTATGTTGCAGGTTTGCAGGCTTCCAGCGCGGTCAGCAGTCGATTCCTTATCAGAAGGTGAAGAGAGAGATGCAGAGGAACTCGGCTGAGCTCATGCATTCGTTATCTAAAGTTTCCCCAGAGACAGAGACCCTAAATAGCCAGAAAAGAGGGTTTGGCTACCTAGGAGAGAGAAAAGGCTACTAACACCTGAAGGAGCCTATCACAAGGAGTCTCTGACGTCACCTGGTGGCACTGGCCACTCAGAGCAGTCCAGTGTGCCAGCAGCACCTCTGTTTCCAAGATGGCAGAGGTCTGGAGCACACTGGAGGAGCTCTGGACACCTCCCAGGGGAGGTGCAGGTCAGGGGAGTGGTCACTCCCCTTTCCTTTGTCCAGTTTCGCGCCAGAGCAGGGGCTAAGGGGTCCCTGAACCGGTGTAGACTGTCTTATGCAGAATTGGGCACATCTGTGCCCAACAAAGCATTTCCAGAGGCTGGGGGAGGCTACTCCTCCCCTGCCTTCACACCATTTTCCAAAGGGAGAGGGTGTCACACCCTCCCTCAGAGGAAGTTCTTTGTTCTGCCATCCTGGGCCAGGCCTGGCTGGACCCCAGGAGGGCAGCTGCCTGTCTGAGGGGTTGGCAGCAGCAGCAGCTGCAGTGAAACCCCAGGAAGGGCAGTCTGGCAGTACCAGGGTCTGTGCTACAGACCACTGGGATCATGGAATTGTACCAACAATGCCAGGATGGCATAGAGGGGGCAATTCCATGATCATAGACATGTTACATGGCCATATTCGGAGTTACCATGGTGAAGCTACATATAGGTAGTGACCTATATGTAGTGCACGCGTGTAATGGTGTCCCCGCACTCACAAAGTTCAGTGAATTGGCTCTGAACAATGTGGGGGCACCTTGGCTAGTGCCAGGGTGCCCTCACACTAAGTAACTTTGCACCTAACCTTTACCAGGTAAAGGTTAGACATATAGGTGACTTATAAGTTACTTAAGTGTAGTGTAAAATGGCTGTGAAATAACGTGGACGTTATTTCACTCAGGCTGCAGTGGCAGGCCTGTGTAAGAATTGTCAGAGCTCCCTATGGGTGGCAAAAGAAATGCTGCAGCCCATAGGGATCTCCTGGAACCCCAATACCCTGGGTACCTCAGTACCATATACTAGGGAATTATAAGGGTGTTCCAGTAAGCCAATGTAAATTGGTAAAAATGGTCACTAGCCTGTCAGTGACAATTTGGAAAGAAATGAGAGAGCATAACCACTGAGGTTCTGATTAGCAGAGCCTCAGTGAGACAGTTAGTCACTACACAGGTAACACATTCAGGCACACTTATGAGCACTGGGGCCCTGGGTTACCAGGGTCCCAGTGACACATACAACTAAAACAACATATATACAGTGAAAAATGGGGGTAACATGCCAGGCAAGATGGTACTTTCCTACAAGTGGTGATGGTGATTATTTTTAAAAGAAATTGTTCACAATATGTTGGTGCCTACGCACTCCAGCAGCCGTGTTTTGTTGTTCCCCCTCATGTTGCAGGCCACCATCCTCCTCTTCCTCCTCTTCAGGCATGTGTGGCTCTGGTTCCAAGAGGGGAATGTTCCTTCTTATGCAAATGTTGTGCAGAATGACACATGTTAGAATGATCTTTATAAGGAAATGCCTCCTTGGCATGGTTACCCCCTGACATTTTGCCTTTGCTGATGCCAAGTTATGATTTGGAAGTATGCTGAGGAATGCTAACCAGGCCCCAGCACCAGTGTGCTTTCCCTAACCTGTACCTTTGTTTCCACAATTGGCACACCCTCGCATCCAGGTAAGTCCCTTGTAAGTGGTACCCCTGGTACTAAGGGCCCTGATGCCAGGGAAGGTCTCTAAGGGCTGCAGCATGTCTTATGCCACCCTGGAGACCTCTCACTGAGCACAGACACACTGCTTGCCAGCTTGTGTGTGCTGGTGGGGAGAAAATGACTAAGTCAACATGGCACTCCCCTCAGGGTGCCATGCCAACCTCACACTGCCTATAAGCATAGATAAGTCACCCCACTAGCAGGCCTTACAGCCCTAAGGCAGGGTGCACTATACCATAGGTGAGGGCATAAGTGCATGAGCACTATGCCCCTACAGTGTCTAAGCAAAACCTTAGACATTGTAAGTGCAGGGTAGCCATAAGAGTATATGGTCTGGGAGTCTGTCAAGCACGAACTCCACAGCACCATAATGGCTACACTGAAAACTGTGAAGTTTGGTATCAAACTTCTCAGCACAATAAATGCACACTGATGCCAGTGTACATTTTATCGTGAAATACACCCCAGAGGGCATCTTAGAGATGCCCCCTGAAACCATACCCGACTTCCAGTGTGGGCTGACTAGTTTTAGCAGCCTGACACACACCAGACATGTTGCTGGCCACATGGGGAGAGTGCCTTTGTCACTCTGTGGCTAGTAACAAAGCCTGTACTGGGTGGAGGTGCTTCTCACCTCCCCCTGCAGGAACTGTAACACCTGGCGGTGAGCCTCAAAGGCTCACCCCCTTTGTTACAGCACCCGAGGGCACTCCAGCTAGTGGAGTTGCCCGCCCCATCCGGCCACGACCCCACTTTTGGCGGCAAGCCCGGAGGAGATAATGAGAAAAACAAGGAGGAGTCACTGGCCAGTCAGGACAGCCCCTAAGGTGTCCTGAGCTGAGGTGACTCTGACTTTTAGAAATCCTCCATCTTGCAGATGGAAGATTCCTCCAATAGGATTAGGGATGTGCCCCTCTCCCCTCAGAGAGGAGGCACAAAGAGGGTGTAGCCACCCTTAGGGCTAGTAGCCATTGGCTACTAACCCCCCAGACCTAAACACACCCCTAAATAGAGTATTTAAGGGCTCCCAGAACCTAGGTAACTAGATTCCTTCAACCTAAGACGAAGAAGGACTGCTGATCTGAAAGCCCTGCAGAGAAGATGGAGACACCAACTGCTTTGGCCCCAGCTCTACCGGCCTGTCTCCCCACTTCAAGAAAAACTGCAACAGCGACGCGTTCCACATGGTCCAGCGACCTCTGAAGCCTCAGAGGACTACCCTGCATCTAAAAGGACCAAGAACTCCAGAGGACAGCGGCTCTGCTCCAAAGAAGAAACATCTTTGCAACAAAGAAGCAACTTTTAAAGAACACACGTTTCCCGCCGGAAGCGTGAGACTTTGCACTCTGCACCCGACGCCCCCGGCTCGACTTGTGGAGAAACAACACTACAGGGAGGACTCCCCGGCGACTGAGAGCCAGTGAGTAGCCCCCCTGAACCCCCCCAGCGACGCCTGCAGAAGGAATCCAGAGGCTCCCCCTGACCGCGACTGCCTGCTTCAAAGAACCCGACGCCTGGTAAAGACACTGCACCCGCAGCCCCCAGGACCTGAAGGATCCGACCTTCAGTGCAGAAGCGACCCCCAGGTGGCCCTCTCCCTTGCCCAGGTGGTGGCTTCCCCGAGGAGCCCCCCTTGCCTGCCTGCTTCGCTGAAGAGTCCCCTGGGTCTCCCATTGAATCCTATTGCAAACCCAACGCCTGTTTACACACTGCACCCAGCCGCCCCCATGCCGCTGAGGGTGTACTTTTTGTGCTGACTTCTGTCCCCCCCGGTGCCCTACAAAACCCCCCTGGTCTGCCCTCCGAAGACGTGGGTACTTACCTGCTGGCAGACTGGAACTGGGGCACCCCCTTCTCCATTGAAGCCTATGTGTTTTGGCCACCTCTTTGACCTCTGCACCTGACCGGCCCTGAGGTGCTGGTGTGGTAACTTTGGGGTTGCTCTGAACCCCCAACGGTGGGCTACCTTGGACCCAACTTTGAACCCTGTAGGTGGTTTACTTACCTGCTAAACTAACAAACACTTACCCCCCCCCGGAACTGTTGAAAATTGCACTGTCTAGTTTTAAAATAGCTTATTGCCATTTTTGTGAAAACTGTACGTGCTATTTTGCTGATTCAAAGTTCCTATGATACCTGAGTGAAATGCCTTTCATTTAAAGTATTGATTGTAAATTGTGAACCTGTGGTTCTTAAAATAAACTAAGAAAATATAGTTTTCTATATAAAAACCTATTGGCCTGGAATTGTCTTTGAGTGTGTGTTCCCCATTTATTGCCTGTGTATGTACAACAAATGCTTAACACTACCCTCTGATAAGCCTACTGCTCGACCACACTACCACAAAATAGAGCATTCGAATTATCTCTTTTTGCCACTATCTGGGGAACCCTTGGACTCTGTGCGTGCTATTTCTTACTTTGAAATAGTACATACAGAGCCAACTTCCTACAATCTTACACACCATTTCAGGGGAATATAGGAGGCTACCACCAGTGATGTCGAGGCACCTGAATCTCGATTTGAGGACGGCAAAGGTCCTCTCGACTATGCTGCGTGTCCTCCTATGTGCATCATTGTAGGCACGCTCTGCTGCAGTGCTTGGGTTGCCAAATGGTGTCATAATCCATGGCTGGATCCCATACCCCTGATCAGCTGAAAGAGAAAATGAATGGGATCATGTTGATGTAGCTTGTCCCATTGAAATCACCTTGCATGGCAGTAGGTGTCTTGTGTTGTCTGTGATTCTTTTGTGTTATTGTGTTGCATCCTAGGCTTGTAGGATGTACCATCTCCATTGTGTTGTTTCCTTGGCTGAACGAGTGTTTGGCTGCTGACCAGTTGTCAGCCGTATGTTTTGGGATTTGCGGTACAGTGTGCCCTCCCTAGCATTGTGACTTGTGATACAGGTGTCCATGTGTCTTCACTGGGGGTGAGATGATAGTTCCATACACAGGTTCAATTTGACAGTGTTAACACGTTCATATCAATGTACCCTGGACATCACATACCTTTAGACTTCTGCAATGGATTAATGTAAACATAATTGAGACGCTTACATTTTGCAAGGTGACATTTAGGCAACCCACCCCCAAGTGTTGTGATCATTGACGTCTTAACATTAGGCTGTACACTAATTTCAGATGTGTGACAGGTTCAATGGTGACTTATGAAACATGGCTAGCGATGTGTTGTGTGTCCTAGAGGGTTGCTGTGCAGTGTGTATATAAGTAGGTTTTTGTACTTACCAACAAGTAGTCCATTGCCATACCGTCCATCCTGGAAGTGTTGATTGATGGTGCTGTGACAGAAGATGAATGAGTCATGGACACTCCCAGGATATTTTGCCACAGTGTTGGTGATCAATCCTTGGTGATCGACAATGGCCTGCAGATTGATGGAATGTGTGTGCTTCCTGTTGCGGTAGAGGTGTTCAGTTGCAGCAGGTGGCACAAGGTGTTCATGTGTGCAGTCGATTGTACCAAGGACGTGTGGGAAGCCACTAATGAGGTAGAACCCCTGTTTTGTTTCCTGCTGCTTCTGCAGTGTGTTAGGGAAGCAGATGTGGCGGGTGTGAGTCCAATGATGGCATCCAGTACTTTGGGCAAAAAGGCAGAGAATGATGGTTGTGATATTCCGGCAACCAGGGCACCAGTTGTTTGAAAAGAGCCACTTGCCAGCATGTGAACTACGGCAAGCAGCTTGGTTTCTGTTGGGATGGTGCGTGGTGTCAGCAAGGTGGGTGCCAACTGTGGTTCAATGTTTCGCAGCAGCTGCTGAATGGCCTGCCAGTTCAACCTGTACCTCTGGATGATGTCATGTTCCCTGAGGCCATGAAGGGTTGTTCTGGTGTGGAATATCCTCTCCTGCCTTGTGCACTGCCTTTGGGGTCCCTGCTGGTGTTGTGGTAGCTGCTGTTGTTGTTGCTGGGCTCTGCGTCTGCGTGCACTCTGGATGAGAAGCACCTCCATGTCTCCCTTTTGCTGCTCTGCTGCTCTGCTGTTGCTTTTGTGTGTTCTGATTAAATACAGGTGTGTTTGCCCCATTTTAACGCCTGCCCTGACCCAGGTGTTAATTTTTTACGCAAATCGGACTGTGCGTCATTTTCCGGCTCCGCCTCCCGGCCGTGCGTCATTTTTGCCCGAAAGCATAAATCCGACGCACGGCCGTTTAAGTCATTTTTTGGACGGGAACGCCAACCTTGCATATGATTAACGCAAGGTGGGTTGCCGCATCCAAAAAATGGCACACACGGTGGGATTTTGACATCCGCGGGCTCGGGCGTCAAAGTTTAAATATGGGGCAAGGTTTGCGCTGGATGTGCATCAAAATTTTTGACGCACATTCTGCGCAGACAGAGTATAAATATGCCCCTAAGTGTCCGCTTTTAAAATAGCTTATTGCCATTTTAACCTATACTGTATATGTTACTGCTCTAATTCAAAGTTCCTTACTTACCTGTGTGGAGTACCTTGCATTTTATGTATTTATTTCAAATCTTGAAACTTGTGGTTCTAAAATAAATTAAGAAAATATATTTTTCTATACAAAACCTATTGGCCTGGAGTTGTCTTTGAGTGTGCGTTCTTCATTTATTGACTGTGTGTGTACCACAAATGCTTAACACTACCCTCTAATAAGCCTACTGCTCGACCACACTACCACAAAATAGAGCATTAGTATTATCTAATTTTACCACGATCAACCTCTAAGGGGAACCCTTGGACTCTGTGCACACTATCTCTCACTTTGAGATAGTATATACAGAGCCAACTTCCTACAGTAGGTTTTTTTCAGGGGGTGCCTCTAAGTTGCCCTCTGGGCACATGTATTAATTAATAAATCCATCACTGGACTCAGTGAGGGTTTATTAATGCGAGATGTTTGATACCAAACATCCCTAGTTTCAGAGATGCCATCATGTAGCTGGGGTACTCATATTGACCAGTGTCCAGCGTATGTATTTTGGCTTCCCTGCACACTTACTATGTCTAAGAATCGACAAAGTGATAGTGAGGCATATTTGCACATGCATATATGCCATTCCTTGTAATATAATGTACCCTGCCTTAGGGCTGAAGACCTGCTGTAGGGGTGACTTACAGATATTACAAGCAGTGTTTTAGGGGACATGGCACACAAGTGTGTTCCATGTTATGTTTTCAATTGTGGGAGTAACTTGTCACACATCTGTGCTAGTACTGGGTGCCTCAGAGTGGCACAAATTGGGCTGCAGCTCTGAGGGGCCCTCTTCAGTATCTGTGCCCCATGTACCAAAGGGACCAGATGTAGAATAAATTTGCGAGCTGCAAATGGCCCAAATCGCAATTTGCGACCCCGCAAAATCGGAATGGGATGCAAAAATCCAATTTCCGTAGTGCAAATTGCGATGCGAGCCATTACCGACTCGCAAAAATTGTGACCCCATTGTGCGACCCGCAAATAGGGAGACGCAATTTGTGAGTCGCAAACCATATAAAAAAGCCAGTCGCAAATTGCGACTAGTCGCAAAAAGCCCATTTTGCACACCCAAATTACCACTAAGTCAGAGCAGGTGGTAACCAGAACCAAAGTATAAAAGGAGACCCAGAAGGCATCTGGGTTACTCAAAATGGCTGAAATATATGTGATAGCAAGGAAGAGGAGTGTCCACGCCGCACAGCAGGGGAGGAGGAGGAGCCAGAGACAGGAGAGGATATACAGAACCAGGCAGACACTTTTCCAACAAACTGAGTGGGAGATTTATGACAAATACAGACTCAGCAGTGCAGCAATATTAGAATTAATTGATCTACTCAATCCGCAGCTTCAACAACAGACTGTGCGCGGCAGCGCCATCCCCACACATGTGCAAGTGCTGTACTCACTGCACCTCTTGGCCTCGGGAAGCTATCAGGGGTTGATTGCAGTGGCAGGTGGGGTATCCCAAAGTGCACTCTCACGGTTCTTCAGATGTTTCCTAGATGCCATACTCACACACATGTCCAGATACATATACCTACCCAGGAATGAGGCAGAAATCAACAGCACCAAGTTGGAATTCTACAGAATTGCCAACTTCCCACATGTAATAGGGTGTGTAGACGGGACACATATACAAATATGCCCTCCTGCAAATCTGGAATATCTGTTCCGCATTCGGAAGTGTACCCACTCACTGAACATCCAGGTGGTATGTGACGCCCATTATGTCATCACTGACATGGTAGCCAAATTTCCAGGGAGTACACTTGACTCTTACATTTTCAGGCACAGTGGGTTACACCAACGCCTGGAACGTGGGGAGTCTGGAGACGGATATCTATTAGGTATTGCTGCAGACACCAGGAAGCCATACACACAGGTCACTGTAGAAACCATCCATGCCCTGCTAACATTGTTAATTTTTGCCAAACAGGTTACAGTGCATATGCACTACGACCATGGATTCTTACCCCGTACCTAACACCCAGCAATGAGAATGAGAGGCGATATAACAGTGCACATAGACGGACCAGAAATGTCATAGAGAGGACCTTTGGACTGTTAAAGGCAAGATTCCGATGCCTCCACAAAAGTGGAGGTGCACTCCAGTATGCCCCAATAACAGCTTTCAAGATAGTTGGCACATGCGCTATACTGCACAACATTGCCACCAGACGTGGGCTACATCTCACCCCTGAAGACCCAGATTCGGAGGATGACGAGCAAGAGCTACCACATCGCCAGCCTGGGGACAGAAGAATTGCAAATCAAGTCAGACAGAGACGGGACCACATTGAAAACCAATACTTTGGAAGGTACGTGGTAACTGTCACCATACACACTAATGTCACACACAAAGCGCCCAGTTGTGAAGTGGATCAAACAAAACATTTTAATAAGTGAACCTAATAACTAAAGAACTGAACTGTTGGTAAGGGGTTGCACATGTCCATCCTCAATGAGGACACATTAACTCCATGTGCCTCATGAGTCCTGCAGTGTTTGGGCCTAACACCTCCTCCTGGTACGCCCAGCATGGCTCGTGCCAGGTGGGTCAGCAGACCCCTGACGTGCACTGCCACTCCACAGTACACGTGTGTCTGTGGCAGATGCGCTGCTGATGGTGGACCCCTCCTCACTGTCCTGAGGTGTCTCAGCTGTACCCCTTGCCACCTGCCTGGCCTCCAACATGTCCACAGCGTGGCTAATGCGGCCCAGTCCCCACGCCACATCCCCTGTAAAGTGGCCCAGGTCCACCTGCAGGCTCACGGTCCGTCGTGACAGGCCTGTGGTGTTCACTGCAAGACGGACAATGGATGCTGCCATGCGGTCAAATCTCTGCACTAGTTGGCGCTCACAGTGCCTTGCACTTTGTCTCTCAGCCACCAGTTCCGTCACCAGTTGGCGTATTGATAGTGCTAGGTCACTGACATTGTCATTCAGTCTTGTGAACTGTGTGTTCACTTCTACCATGTCATGAGTGAAATTGTGTTCCATCGTCTGCATTGCCCCAGAAATAATCCTCAATTGCCTTGTTTGCAGGCGCTGACCAGATAGGAGGGATGCTGTAGGAAAGTACCATCTTGCCTGGCATGTTACCCCCATATTCCACTGTATATATGTTGTTTTAGTGTATGTGTCACTCAGGCCCTGCCAGCCAGGGCCCCAGTGCTCATAAGTGTGCCCTGTATGTGTTCCCTGTGTGATGACTAACTGTCTCACTGAGGCTCTGCTAACCAGAACCTCAGTGGTTATGCTCTCTCTGCTTTCTAAATTGTCACTAACAGGCTAGTGACCAATTTCACCAATTCACATTGGCATACTGGAACACCCTTATAATTCCCTAGTATATGGTACTGAGGTACCCAGGGTATTGGGGTTCCAGGAGATCCCTATGGAATGCAGCATTTCTTTTGCCACCCATAGGGAGCTCTGACAATTCTTACACAGGCCTGCTTGACTGCAGCCTGCGTGAAATAACGTCTACGTTATTTCACAGCCATTTACCACTGCACTTAAGTAACTTATAAGTCACCTATATGTCTAACCTTCACCTGGTGAAGGTTGGGTGCTACGTTACTTAGTGTGTGGGCACCTTGGCACTAGCCAAGGTGCCCGAACATCGTTCAGGGCAAATTCCCCGGACTTTGTGAGTGCGGGGACACCATTTCACGCGTGCACTATACATAGGTCACTACCTATGTATAGCGTCACAATGGTAACTCCGAACATGGCCATGTAACATGTCTAAGATCATGGAATTATCACCCCAATGCCATTCTGGCATTGGGAAGACAATTCCATGATCCGCCGAGTCTCTAGCACAGACCCGGGTACTGCCAAACTACCTTTCCCATGGTTTCACTGCAGCTGCTGCTGCTACCAACCCCTCAGACAGGTTTCTGCCCTCCTGGGGTCCAGCCAGGCCTGGCCCAGGAAGGCAGAACAAAGGACTTCCTCAGAGAGAGGGTGTTACACCCTCTCCCTTTGGAAAAAGGTGTCAGGGCTGGGAAGGAGTAGCCTCCCCCAGCCTCTGGAAATGCTTTGATGGGCACAGATGGTGCCCATCTCTGCATAAGCCAGTCTACACCGGTTCAGGGATCCCCCAGCCCTGCTCTGGCGCGAAACTGGGCAAAGAAAAGGGGAGTGACC
Organism: Pleurodeles waltl; assembly: GCF_031143425.1. Classification (NCBI taxonomy): domain Eukaryota; kingdom Metazoa; phylum Chordata; class Amphibia; order Caudata; family Salamandridae; genus Pleurodeles; species Pleurodeles waltl. Next base: position 87,049,361 of record NC_090441.1, read on the forward strand.
ACTCCCCTGACCTGCACCTCCCAGGGGAGGTGCCCAGAGCTCCTCCAGTGTGATCCAGACCTCTGCCATCTTGGAAACAGAGGTGTTGCTGGCACACTGGGCTGCTCTGAGTGGCCAGTGCCAGCAGGTGATGTTGGAGACTCCTTCTGATAGGCTCTTACCTGTGTTGCTAGCCTATCCTCCTTCCTAGGTAGCCAAACCTCCTTTTCTGGCTATTTAGGGTCTCTGCTTTGGGGAATTCTTTAGATAACGAATGCAAGTGCTCATCCGAGTTCCTCTGCATCTCTCACTCACCAACTCTGTCCAAGAGACTCCCACAGTCCAGTGACTCTTCAGTCCAAGTTTGGTGGAGGTAAGTCCTTGCCTCTTCACGCTAGACTGCATTGCTGGGGACCGCGTGATTTGCAGCTGCTCCGGCTCCTGTGCACTCTTCCAGGATTTCCTTTGTTCACAGCCAAGCCTGGGTCCCCGACACTCTAACCTGCAGTGCACAACCTTCTGAGTTGTCCTCTGGCGTTGTGGGACTCCCTTTTGTGTCTTCGGGTGGAATCCGGTTCACTCCTCTTCCAAGTGCCTGTTCTGGTACTTCTGCGGGTGCTGCCTGCTTCTGTGAGGGCTCCCTGACTTGCTGGGCGCCCCCTCTGTCTCCTCATCCAAGTGGCGACATCCTGGTCCCTTCTGGGCCACAGCAGCATCCAAAAACCCTAACCGCGACCCTTGCAGCTAGCAAGGCTTGTTTGCAGTCTTTCTGCATGGGAACACCTCTGCAAGCTTCTTCACGACGTGGGACATCCATCCTCCAAAGGGGAAGTTTCTAGCCCTCTTCGTTCTTGCAGAAGCCACAGCTTTTACCATCCGGTGGCAGCTTCTTTGCACCCTCAGCTGGCATTTCCTGGGCATCTGCCCACTCTCGACATTGTCGCGACTCTTGGACTTGGTCCCCTTGTTCCACAGGTACTCAGGTCCGGAAATCCACTTTGGTTGCTTTGCTGGTGTTGGTCTTTCTTTCAGAAACCCCCTATCACGACTTCTGTGCTCTCTGGGGGGTTATAGGTGCACTTTACACCTGCTTTTCAGGGTCTTGGGGTGGTCTATTTTTCTAACCCTCACTGTTTTCTTACAGTCCCAGCGACCCTCTACAAGCTCACATAGGTTTGGGGTCCATTTGTGGTTCGCATTCCACTTTTGGAGTATATGGTTTGTGTTGCCCCTATACCTATGTGCTCCTATGGCAATCTATTGTAACTTTACACTGCTTGCATTACTTCCTTTTGCTATTACTGCATATTTTTGGTATTGTGTACATATATCTTGTGTATATTTGGCATTCTCATACTGAGGGTACTCACTGAGATACTTTTGGCATATTGTCATAAAAATAAAGCACCTTTATTTTTAGTATATCTGTGTATTGTGTTTTCTTATGATATTGTGCATATGACACCAGTGGTATAGTAGGAGCTTTGCATGTCTCCTAGTTCAGCCTAAGCTGCTCTGCTATAGCTACATTCTATCAGCCTAAGCTGCTAGAAACACCTCTTCTACACTAATAAGGGATAACTGGACCTGGTACAGAGTGTAAGTACCCCTTGGTACCCACTACAAGCCAGGCCAGCCTCCTACAGATGCCTCAACTGCAGACATGGATGCCTCCCCTGGATCCTCCTGGGCCACTGCCTGGACCTGGACTCTGCGTCTGCGACACTGTGGTGCTTCTGGCTCTTGCTGTCTCACAGTGTGGCTGGGACCAGGTGTTGTGTCTCTTTCCTCCATGTTCACTTCTTCATCTGGAGGGAACTGTGGTGGTGTGGTGATGTGCCCTGTATTGGCTGCTGCAGCCTCCTGCCTGTGGCCTTCTGTCTTCACCCTGGATGGTGTGGCTGGTGGGGGGGTCTTGTGGGAGACCTGTGGGACATAGCGAACACACTGTCAGTATCTGACATCTGTTGTATGCCTCCTAATAAACATTTGCTTATATGCTGCCTACTGTACTACATTGCCCATAATGCTCCATTCTGGTGGTTGGTAGTCTGGAATGGAGCTAGTCTGGTTGTGCATGCTGCTGTGTACTGGGTGAGTGCGGGTATAGCATTTATAGGTGTACATGCATGTTTCATGGTACTCACTTTTTGATGTCCCTTGCGCTGACGTGTCCAGTGCTCCCATTCCTGACACAGCCTCAGGCTCCAGGGTCTGCTCAACCAATTCCTCCATGGCTGTGGGTGGTGGGATGGTGGATGGGCCTCCTCCTGTGCCCCTCATCTCCCTGAGGAGCTCTGCCTCCCTCTCCTTTGTCCTGGAGCGCAAGTCATACCACTGTTTTTTAATTTCTTCGATTCTTCTGTGGCTCACCCCTATGGCATTGATCCTCTCCTGGATGTCCTGCCAGATCCTCCTCTTTTCAGCGTCCGGGACACTCAGGGATGCCTTTCCAAAAAGCTGGTCAGCACCTCAAGTTCCTTCTCAGAGAATTTCAATTTCCTCTTCCTTCCTGCACTGCCTGTGTCTTACATGGTTGCAGCTGTTCCTCCAGGTAGTTGCTCAACAGTTTCAAAAGGGTGTGGCCCTCCCTCCTCCCAGGTGTATTTGATGTCTTCCTGGCTCTGATGTCATTAGCAAGAGCCAGGAAGTGTTTTTCCAACTGTTTTGCTGCACCTGCATGCAATTTGTGGCACAGTCGCAATTTGCAACACCTGACTTGCAAATTGCGAGTTCGTTTTTAGCAAGGTCGCAAAAAGAGACCTCGCTAACAGCGGACTCGCAATCTGCGGTGCGACATCATTTGCGAGTCACAAATTGATGTCGCTTTTTTTTGTTGGATCCCATTTTGCGAGTCTGAAATTGCGAGTCGCAATGACTCGCAATTTCCGACTCGCAAATTTTTTCCTTCCTACATCTGGCCCCAGGTGTCTTGTTTTAGGGAACGATCACTGGCACTGGGGACCTACTTAGCAGGAACCCAGTGCATTTCAGTGGAAGCTGCCTCTAAAAACCAGGCAACATGTGTGTGTGGGGTAGGGGCATACTGCAACCAGAGCCCACAATGGTTCTCCAATCTGGCCTACTGTGCTGTAATGTCTCAGTTCCTCAGCAGGCTATCCTCTTTTATTCTCCGCCCATGAAAGTTTCAGTTGGGCCTATTCTCTTTCTCTAGAACACTACAGCTCCAGCAGTTCCACTGGGGCTTCAGCATATCCTAAGCTTCGCCTCAACCTTCAAGGGAATACCAACATGGCGTCCCACTCCTTCCCATGGGCAGATGTTTTTTCCATGTTGTGCTGAAGATTCAGAATACCCCACCCCATGCCCCCCATTCTACCAGCTTGAGCAGGTGGGTGAGTACCAAACGTCAGTGTGTGTGTAACATACAACATTCAAAAATATTCTTTGTATCTACTTTGACTTTGATTGGAGACACTGGTCTCCAAAAATAAGGTCGTAAATACCACTGCAAGGAGAATTTTATGACCGAGCAGTGGTTTGAGGGTGCAAATTAAACAACAACCCATGAAAGAAGTGAAGGAATAAAGGAAGCTGTAGAGCCAGGGATGGAAAGAAGGGCGAAGAGAGAAGGGTGGAAATATGATGATGATGGATAGATGAATTAGTGGGGTCTATGAATGGATTAATTATTGGATGGATGGAGAGAAAGGGACTGGGTGGATGAATGAACAATAGAGAAAATGATGATGGATAAAAGGACACATGATAGGGAAAATTATGAATAGATGGAGAGCATGATGAAGTGATAGAAAAGAGAAAGGATGGGTTTGAGAGGGATGGATGAATGGATGAGCATAAGGATAGAGAGAACAATGGATGGAAGGAGAAAGGATATATGAATGGAAAAAGGACAACTAAAGAGAAGGAAGAATGGATGAGGTAAACGAGGATGAAGAGAATGATAAATTACTAAAATTATTGAGATTGGACAAGTGAAAGGTACCATTTGGTCACACAGTTTTCTCAATTGAAAAAGAGGAAAAACGCGAATGAGTGCCTGACTCACCCATTCGTTCACCCCGTGCAATTCACGATATGTTTGAAAGTGAGGGATATTTCATTTTTCTGGCTGCTCCCTTGCCTAGGCTGCAGCTGCGTGGTCAGTGTACAGGAGCAGACAGTTCTGGTACCTAAAGGCAGAACCTTTTAAACCGTACACCGTGAGGAATAACTCTATGGCTCACGTTTGAGCAATGAGAGAGCAAGCAGGGTGCACTTCGTGGGAGAGCTCTGCTGTCTGAGACGTCATCCTGTCAGGGCACTAGGATGTTTGAGGTTACGCTTCACTTTCTGAATTACTGAACAGGAAAGGGCGGCAAAGTATCGACTTTGCAATTGTGAGAAGTAAAATTTTGTCTATATATGGTCATCCCCAGAGCGGCTGCCTTTCCTCTTTTGCGGCTGTTTCTCGTGCTCCCGGCTGTATACAGCTACTTCTGAAATTACTCCACAGGTTTGATGGTTTTGCTCTTTGTCAGTAATTTCATATTGACTGGCGAGAAACCTTGCGCCAGCACTTTAAGCGCTAGAGGGAGGGATTGGTGAGCCGTGATGGCTTCACTGTCTCAGAAAGGCCTAGAAGAGGGATGGCTTGCTGTTGCAATATCTCATTGGACCCTTCAAAAAGCTGGTTGGAAAGCTAGACAGGGGGTTGCTAGTGACACATTCCACTGCAACAAACAATGAAGGAGTATAAGAAATGCTTGAATTGATCTCAGTCACTACTGATCACTCAAAATCGTATTCTAGTCCATACTTTTCACCCACTATGCGGGTCTACACACAGGTTAGCCATATGCAAATCAGGAATGGTTCTGCCCCAGTAGAAACAGCCCAGCTCGAAATTTCAGGTCAGGTCACCTCCAGATGGGAACACAAGCAGGCCCATGCCAGTTTAGCCTACTTGGACCTCATCGATAAGGAGTAGCTTGAGTTCTATGGTAGAGAAACTGCTGGCATAATGTAGCGCAAGGGGTTACACAGTGGTGCAATGGCGTGAGGATTTGGAACGTAAAGAAAATTATGCTAATTTGGCACTAGGGGCTTATAAATATTCCCTTTGTCACTATCCTGCCAAATACAAAAAAATTAGCTTGGATTCTCATATGATGTTCAAAGAATGATTGGTATAGGCTGGTCAGGTTACTCTAGGGCATGTTGGTCTCTCCAGAAGACAAAACTGCACATGGCTATATGCACAATAGAGTTTCCAATAGACAGCCAGTTTCCTAATTCACAAATAGGAAAACCTCCTCAGTTAAAGGCATTTGCACAAGAGGGCTAACAACTAGCCTCTTTCTGTGAGACGCTCAGGGCCATATTTATACTTTTTGACGCAAAACTGCGCTAACGCAGTTTTGCGCCAAAAAAATTTGCGCCGGCTAGCGCCATTCTGAAGCACCATGCGGGCGCCGTATTAATTGAATGGCGTTAGCCGGCGTTAGCCGACCGGCGCTGCCAGGTGTGCGTGAAAAAAAACGACGTACACCAGGCAGCGCCGGCGTAGGGAAAAATGGCGTTTGGGCGTCCCAAAATGGGGCAAGTCAGGCTGAGGCAAAAAAATCATCTTAACCCGATTTGCGCCATTTTTTTGGGGCGCCCAGACGCCATTAACATGACTCCTGTCTTAGCAAAGACAGGAGTCATGCCCCCTTGCCCAATGGCCATGCCCAGGTGACTTATGTCCCCTGGGCATGGTCATTGGGCATAGTGGCATGTAGGGGGGCACAAATCAGGCCCCCCTATGCCACAATTTTTTTTAAACATAATACTTACCACAACTTACCTTTTCTTCCCTGGGATGGGTCCCTCCATCCTTGGGTGTCCTCCTGGGGTGGGCTAGGGTGGCAGGGGGTGTCCCTGGGGGCAGGGGAGGGCACCTCTGGGCTCATTCTGAGCCCACAGGTCCCTTAACGCCTGCCCTGACCCAGGCGTTAAAAAGAGGCGCAAATGCGGGGTTTTTTGCCCCGCCCACTCCCGGGCGTCATTTTTGCCCGGGAGTATAAATACCACGCACATGCCTGGGAGTCATTTTTTAAGACGGGAACGCCTACCTTGCATCTCATTAACGCAAGGAAGGTGTTCACGCCAAAAAATGACGCTAACTCCATGAACTTTGGCGCTAGACGCGTCTAACGCCAAAGTATAAATATGGAGTTAGTTTTGCGTCGAAAAAAACTACGCAAATTCGGCGCAAACGGAGTATAAATATGCCCCTCAGTGTAGTTTAGGAGGATATCCTCAGGGCTGGGTTCTATTGGTAGTGAAGTGTGAGAAGCGTCCCCAGGTGAGACTACCCTTTGGTGCAATATCTGTGAGTAACACAAGATAAGTCCTCTCTTGATGTTGTAAATGAGAACGTCCCTCAGGGATGGGCTCATTGGTGGAGCATTGTTAGCATGGTCTCCTGGGTGAGACCCTTAGTGTAGTTTATGAGGCGGTCCAGCTGGGTTATATTTTATTGATAGTGAAGTATGAGAAGTGTTACCTGGATGAGACGTCCCATTAGAGTAGGCTGTGAGTGGGTCTTCAGGGCTGTCGCCACTGGTGGACCACTTTTCGCGAGGCCCCCTGGATGAGCCCTCATTAATGATGTATATGAGAGACCCTCACAGCTGGGCTCCATGGGTGTAGTAGTGCTAGCAGGTTCCCTCGGTGAAACCCTAAGTACAGTATATGTGAAGGTGCCAAAAAGTTGGGTTCCATTAGTGGAGCTGTTTAGTGGGGCATCAAGGGGATACAATTGTTGTGGTACATTTAAGAGTCCAAAAAAGCTTGTCTCCTTTTGCTCCTTCCTCACACCATTACTGTGGTGAATTAGAAGGTGCCATTGGAATGGGATTCATTGGTAGTGGAATGTGAGAAGGTCCCCTGGTTCAGACCACCCTTCAGTATAATAAAAGAGAGTCTCAAAGGCTAGACTCCATTACTAATAAAAAGCGATAAGAGACCTCTGGTTGAAACTACTGTACATGTGGTTGCAGGGTAGAGGAGGACACCAAAAGGCGGGGCTTTATTTTGGGGGCAGTGTCAGGCGTTCTCTGGGTTAGCCCACATTTGATGCAGTATGTGATAGAGCTGCAGTGGACTGGGATCAATGGTTTATCCATGTGAGCATGATCCCAAGGATGAGACCATCCATTAATGAAATATACGAGGAGGTTCCTAAGAGAGGGGCATCTTTTTTTGGAGTAGTGTGAATGCGGTCTTCAACATGACAGAAAGTGCGGGCTCCGGTGGTGTGTGTGAGGGTGAAAACAGGCACCAACGCCCACTTGGTTAAAATGACTTTAACTCCTCCTCCCAAGTCGTGTGTCTTAGCCCGGGGTGCTGTACAATCCAGAGCACACACAATTCTCTAGGTACTATGTGCTGGAGATAAAGCCTCAATGATTACCTCACACAAAGTATTTTGCAGGCCGTCCAGTAGCTGAAGGGCATAAAAAACAGTATGGAACTGTGATCCTGAATGCAGTGGGGACAGAGCAGCGCCAGAGATGTGGTTAAGAAAGAGCAAAATATAAAGCAACAATTTTGTTGGCCTTTCGCCTAAAGGTGAAGGTAAATACACCTAGAATATAATGCACACACCTTAATTAAAAATAAAGACAAGTTAAAGTCATCAGTGCAATCAGATTCTTTTTATGTTGTGAAAGCTCAGTTGGTTAATGCAAGCACTGGAGATGTTTGTGTGTGTCACCAAACAGTGTGCTATATTTATAGTGCTAAGAGGTTGCAGCTTGTGACTGTAAGCACTGTGGATATGCAACTCGTTATTTTAAAACTATATAGCACACAGTATAAGATGTGCTGCGTGCAAAGAAGTTTGGGGGTAGATCTCTTAAAACTCACATAATGCAGCACAGCAACCAATACTGCTGTGCTGCTTTGCGTGAGAGGGAGAGAGAAGGAAAGCGCAGTATCTCCTACGATATGGTACTATACTGCTCTTCCTAGTGCTGGCACACAATCAGCGTGCCTGACGTCATGCACGTATTTTTGCACCATATTTCAATGGTGTCTGCATTGTGTCTAGCATAGGTTTTGTACCGGAATGGCACCATTCCAGTACCAGATACTATTTCTAGGCAAACTTTAAAACATTCACATTTCGAATGCAGGCTGTACAGTGCAGCATACATGCAAAGCCAGAAACATTTGGAGAAATAAAAACATTTCTCCTTTCACCGCCAGCCTCAAGGAGGCTTTTTTTGCACAAAACCCTTTCTACTATTGTCAGTAGATAAGGCTTTGTGACAAAACCATGGGTAGTTGCATGGGAACACCCATGTACTGCTGATGGAACACCACCTTAACACAAAGTAATGCAAAGCAGCATAGAGTGCTTTCAAGCAGCTTTCCACCAGAAAACGAGTTTAGTGGTTGAAAGTAAATTCCAAATAAACACTCTGCACAGGTTTGTGGCACCTTTATGAATAATACCAAACTTGCACAAAATGTTAGTACATCTGCCCCTAGGGTTCAAGATAAAATAAATGCATTACAAATATATATATGTAGTAATACACAACCAGTCTGTACCTATTATAAACCTTTAAAAAAAAATCCATTACAAGGACAAACTCTAAAACTCAGCTCATATCGTCCTTACATTAGCTCTCAAAAAGAATAAAATTTGTCACAATAAAGCATCAAATGACTCCATCAATTAAAAGCTGTACTGGCTTCTGACAGCCTTTAGGTTTGCTGAGTAACCAACTGCACATATTTCCAGTTCTTTCAGGTAGTGGGCACTCCAGCGAAAAGGCTTGTTTCTTCTTTTGCTGCGTGTACCTTGGCTTCACACAACATCAGACTCCCCTCTCCTTTCTTTTGGTCAGAGGAACCTAAAGATCTGCATTATCCATTATGAAATGGTTTATTTTTAAACAAAAAGTATGCATGCAGTTATTTTACAATTGAAAAAGGTTGGGGACTTTGCTCCCAATAGATCCGATACACGGTAACCACTGAAATCATCCAACATCCATCTACAGGCACACAAGGCTGTTTTTTTCATTACTTCTCGCACTTAATGGTGTTGTACTCTATTTATCTAATCGCCCCACTTTCAAGGTGCCCATAAGGAACATTGGCCACGACTGGGAGGTGTGCAAAGAGGAATTCCCATGTGGAATGCACAATTATAAGACCTCTAGAATTCCTGCAACTGGATTGGGTCAACAATGAACGTGATTTCATGGGCCGGAAAATCCAGCAGGAGACATCACTGTGGGGAAAGGCAGCATTGTAGCCGTGACCCGTGCCCAGACCTCAAACAGGGCCGAAGGGAGCATTACAAGCTCCTACCTGCCAATTAACATTTAAACCCTTCCCTTGCCCTCCTCACTTCTCCCTTATAGACCTGCCTTGCAACAGCCCTCTGCACATTTTTACCACTGCCCTTTGCACACTTTTCCAACCTGTTCACAGCAGGTGATAAAGGTGTGTGTGTGTTAACCACATGGAAAAGGGAGAACCATGAAGAATACCATCTAGTAAATCCAGGCCTGCCCACTTTGTCTTTATTCCAATGGGTTTATCTCATAATTTCACAATATCAGCGGGTTCTTCCCACACAGTACTGGTCATTTCTCGTGCAGAGTTTGCAGCCTGAAGGGCAACCTAAAATCAGGGCCATGGTGGGCTACTTAAAGTGCCTCGGAATAGATAAACAGGGATAAAAGCCTAATTATCACATTTCACCACTTCTACAAATACATAGCAGGGCTCTTCACCACATTTTAACTTTAACGAAAGATATAGAACATAAGATTCCATCAGAAAGCAATAGAGACAGTGATATGTGATTGAGTTATTATTAGCACTTGAGAGACACAAAGCGCAGATATTGCAGAAACATTGTTTTGTTTTATTTTCTTAATGCTTTGCACCCATTCATAACATCAGGTACAATTTAAACAGAAACTGAAAGAAAAAATAATATATTTTGTGATCAGGTGTTCACAACAATACTTATTAATGCCCCAGCTCTCCTGTGCTTTCCTGATCTCAGCTAATCGTTGCCTTAAGTAAAGTGTGTTGTGGGTGAGGAGGCTCTGTGGTACGGTGAGGTTCATATGGCTTTTTCCTTCCACAGTGGCAGTCTTAGTGTTTATCGGATGCCCTCTCAGGCTTCATACCTGTCTGAATCCCTGAGTTTGCACCTCCCAAAGGAAGCTCCTGTCATCTCTATGCACTTTTAGCCCCATATTCTATGTGGCTCAAACTATATACACATAGACCAATCCAGAGATGGCAGGTATTGACTAGTGAAGCTCTGTCTATTCTCCCACTTCTCTTCTACACTCATGATTACGTGCAGCTGGACACTCATTTAAGACAGTTTCAAAAGTTTCAGCCATAGCCACACACCAAAACACAGGCCAGACTGAACTAATACACTTCTGGTGTGTCCATTAATTACAGTTGAATGTTTAAGCAACCTATCACTCACTAGCATAGCACCAAAAAACATAAAGAGCAAACCTGTGGTTCTGACACATGACATCAAACACCTTCCCCATAAAGACTGCACACCAAACAGGCACTGTTCCATCTTTGGCACTTCACGGAGTAGCGTGCGCATTCCCTGATAATGGACTTTAGTGCATAATTAGGAGTATGAAGCACTATATAAATAAAACTACAACACAATCCAACACACTCAACCCCTAGTTTACAGCGAGGCCATAATAATAGCAATACAGAGCAAGGCAAATCTCTATTGACAGAACCTATATACGCCTTCTATAAACAAATAGGGGCAGATTTAAGAGCCCCTAGCGCCTCCTTGCGCCACATTAGCATCATTTTGTTAACGCTAATGTGGCCCAACAAGGCCAAAAACGCAGTGCCAGATTTACAAAGTGGCACAATAAATGCATTGCTCCACTTTGTAACCCTTTGTGCCGCATTATGCCTGCACCAGGCATAATGTGTGCAAAGGGGGCATTCCCCGGTTGGGGTGGGTGGTGAAAAAATGGCACAAAGAAATCTAAGAGATTTCTTTGCGTTATTTTTTCGGCACTTTTAACACCTGCTCAGAACAGGCATCAATAGAAGGCAGATGCACCCCAAAAGGTCCAACACTCTCTTCTCTTTATGCCCTAATAGAAGGCATCCCATTGCTACAATGGGCCTCAATGGGATTTTCCAGTTTAGCGTCAACATTTTTTATGCTAATCCAGCAAAGTTCCGAACTAGCGTCAAACATTTTGATGCTAGATCCCTAACTACCGCCATGGTGCGCCGCATCTTAGACACAGCGCACACATGGTGGCGTTAGGGGGGGGGGCTCTAAGGGACACAAGAAAAGTGGCGCTTCACTGGGTGCTCAGATCCTGATACAAAGTTGTGTTTTAAATTCTGATCCATGATGAAATGAATGTTTTTGTGCACAGAATGGAGTTCTAGATAATTCATCAATTATCACATTTCTGTAATTTTCACCTACCTGATTACACTTGAAAAATCCTAAGGAATTCTATCACTGGGGTGTGGATGTGGATTTGTGTGTGAGGGAAGGAGAATGAGAGGACCCTTCTATTTGGTCTATTTTCCTGCAGTCCCATGCTCTGTCTTTGTTCTTGAACTATGATTACATCATTAATAGAGGATTGTTAAATAGATCATCAAGATCATGCATAGATATAGATGATACACAAACAGACTTGTCTGATATGTCAAATGCTCTGCCTACTATAACCTTGTGGACTATGCTTCAGAGGTCAACCTTTTTGACATTCAACAGATCTTCTAAGGGGGATAAGCCCATGACCCCCGAGGCAGAGGAAAGGCCACCTGTTGAGAACTCCCCACCTGCCTTGCTGGGATTTATGTGCTGTGAGGGCAGCTGCAATGGTGGCACCCCCTTCAGATCACCGCAGGATAACTGAGCAGAAACCATTTTCAAGCACCCACTCTGCAAACTTCTTTGTATTGAGAAAACAAACACTCAAAGAGGCTTTGTTTCCTCTATACAAAACATGTGGCCTAATGCATAGGAAGTTTTTTTCTTGTGTGTGAGGGCCATTCTTCGTTTTCCCAGTTTGTATCCACCATAACTGGTGAAGGCAGTAACGTCCTCAGTAGGGTGAACAACTATCATTGTGACCTGGAAGCTCTTTGGCAAATGGGCTGCCAGGTCAGAGGTGTATACCAGCTGAGCCAGTAGAGGCTCCACCACAATATGCCCTATGCAAATGGTGGAACACCTTCTGGTAATAGCACTGGTGCTATATGTGTGCCAGGGCTATCTGTATTACAGAAGGGGTGGCACAAACGCCTGCGGCCCCTTCTGTAATACCAAAGTGGCCCAGGGCACTTTGAATAATACGGCCACTGGGTGTCAGAGGAAAAGAAACAGGGCTGCGACCCCACCACCTTTGTAAAAATATATAAATACAGTTTTGCATTTGGCAAACATTAAAGCTAGTATGTGCATACAAATCAGACTGAAAGCACCACATAAATGTATACAACTCATGGGTTACAAATTGCCTCTTACCACTATTAAGACTTCTTTTATTTCAAATTCTATTTATTGAGTCTCCAACTCCCCAAAAGTTATTTTCCAGGCAGTCCTCAATCTCACAAATATGCCCTGTGACAAAATGACTTCCCCTCCGAGTTGTTTGTGACAGTTTGGCCTCTTTTCTATGGGAGGTTCAAGGGTACTCACAATTGTATTACCTAGCTTCCAGGTTTATCCCGTCTCTTGCAGCATGATTACAAGCCTTTCCTTTTTGGGTCCTTCTTCTCACAGCTATCCCAATAGCTAAGCATGAGGTTCCCTCCTGGTTACTTCTCTGATGCTGTTCTCACCAGATGTTTGTATGTCCAGTGAGGACTCTAATCGTTTGATTTAAAGTTTGGCAGAGAGGGTATTCCATCGCAATGGCGATGGAGTACCTGCTCTACAAAACAAGGTCTGCCTGTGTCATTTAGAGTTGGGTGGACCTTTAGTATGTCAGCAATCGGGACTACTTTGTCTCTGTCGCTGCCATACTCCTGTGATGGCCCTGTGGAGTAAGAGTTGTCTAAGTCTTGGGCATTTGACAGCTCGCCTGATCTAGAGTGGATGGTCAAGTAGCCAGTTTTCACTATCTGTAACACCCAGGTAAAACACAGAGGTATGGGGCACTAAAAACTGCAAAATGACCCCCACACCACTGTGTGGTTGTAATTCGTTTTTCTGTTTTCAAAAACATGTTATAAGTTTGACGGACAGTACTATCATGTTGACAGAGCTTTCTGTGAAACGTTTAATACATTTTTGTAATTTGAAGTGTTGGATTTATCTAGTCATCTGTACATGTGATTTACAATTATGTTGGTTTCACCATCAGAAAACTGAAGGAAAATTCAGAGAACATTTAAGAGCAAATAATAATAGGTATGAGAGATAGCCAATTGTTACCCACTTAACAACAATTCATATCAGTGTAACGTTTGTTGGATTTGACGAGGTTGAACGTAATCAAGAAGATGAGTTCGAATTACAATTGAAGTTTAACGAAATGTTTTGGATTAACAAACTGAGAACTATTACAAAAGGTTTGAACACAGATATGGAATTATTTATTCTTATGTAGGGTGTACAAGTTCTTAGCTGTTGTCTAATATGAAATACAGTCATATTTTGTGTTTTTGAACGATATAAATATGAGAAAATGCACTAAAGACCCCCTTAGCCTGATTGTTTGGATTGGTTCGCACACGTAAACAAAAGTTTTTAACAAAAATAAAAAAGAAGGGAGTTGATTCATGTATGGATTGTTGTACTCTGATATTTATTTACTGTTTGGAGTTTATGTAATATAAAGTTTGAACAAATTTATGCATTCCATCTGTGTGATTGTACGGATTGTATTCTGAAAATTGGTTCATCAACAGAAGTTAAAAAAAAAAAAAAGAATTGTTCATTTTTGTAAAAACCTTTTTCATTGAACATTTTAAAACAATTTTGTCATCACGTCTGTACAGGGCATGGAATCAGTACAGTAGCAATGTCTAGATAGTAGCGCACAATATCTAGATGTTTCAAGGCAAGGATAGATGAAGTACACACACACAGCTGCAGTGAAGCAGAAGTGAGTAAAAAAAGAACAACATAAGCAGACAGATGTGGAATGAAGTTGTAACTAACCCCTGACCTGCACATCTAAAGAACCACCACCACTGGAGGAGAAAATCGCACTAGTCAAGCAGCCTGTAAAAAATGCAGAGAAGTGGCAGACCCAGGAGAGAAAGAGGGGAGAGAATGGAGGGCAAGGGTGTAGGCGATGAATTAAGTCATCTGCATGAGGCAGTTGAGCAAGGCATTAAGACGAGCGTTTGTGGCAATGGGTAGGTCAGGGTCGCTAGACTGAGAAGTAGGCTTCGTGCCATGGAGGGTGAGAGTTGGGTTAGATGAAAGGGGGTGAGGGTCTCTGTCCCAGATTTAAAAGCTTCTAACAGGGCATTCCACTGAGGCAAGATCGGGTACTTCTAAGACCCTGTAACTCCTACGATTGGAAAGCAGCACCCTCTGCCATCACCCATACCTCCACTGATGGAGTACAGGTAAGTGGCCGAGGTGGAGCCCTAGACTTCAAGGTACACGTGATCCCCCTCTTGGCCAAGAGGAGAGCCAGGTCAAGGAACCTAGCAACAACCCTATTTTTTAGGACGCTTGAATAAGCCAGGAGCGCACGCACCCCAGGAGCATAGCGAGGGAACCCAGTGGCATGGGGAGGCAAGCAGAAATGAAAGACCAGTAGCTGGTCAGCTGGGGGCAGCACCAGAACATGTGAATGAAGCCTGCATCCTCACTCATGCAGGGGGGCAGGAGGCATCCGTGTGATTAAAAGACTGATTGATCTTTGCAGGAGTGATATACGCCCTGTGCAAGATGTAACACTGTATTAGTTTGAAGCGTGCATTCCAGGAGACAGCAGCAGGGTGGGCCAGAATCATGGTCCAGTTCGTGTCGCTTCACATCGGACCTAGGTCCTCCCTCCACCAGTCGTAGAATGTCAGGAGAAGGAGAAAAGTGTGATTATGCAACAATTTGATGAACCATGTGTAGGAAACTGGCACTTGTTGCAGTTACCCCCTCACTTTTTGCCTGATATTGATGCTGACTTGATTGGGAGTGTGCTGGGATCCTGCTAACCAGGCCCCAGCACCAGTGTTCTTTCTCTAAATATTTACCATTGTTTCCACAATTGGCACACTTCTAGCACACAGATAAGCCCCTTGTAAAAGGTACCAGTGGCACTAAGGGCCCTGTGACCAGGGAGGATCTTTAAGGGCTTCAGCATGTGTTGTGCCACCTTAAGGGACCTCTCACCTAACACATGCACACTGCCATTGCAGATTGTGTGTGTTGGTGAGGAGAAAAAGGCAAAGTCGACATGGCATCTCCCTCAGGGTGCCATGCCTACAAAACACTGCCTGTGGCATACATAAGTCACCCCTCTAGTAGGCCTTATAGCCCTAAGGCCGGGTGCACTATACCACAGTTGAGGGCTTAGCTGCATGAGCAATATACCCCTGGTGTCGAAGTCGATTCTTAGACATTGAAAGTGCAGTGTAGCCATATTAAATATATGGCCTGGGAGTTTGTCATTACAAACTCGACAGTTCCATCATGGCTTCACTGAATACTGGGAAGTTTGGTATCAAACTTCTCAGCACAATAAACCCCCACTGATGCCAGTGTGGGATTTATTAAAAAATGCACGCAGAGGGCATCTTAGAGATGCCCCCTCGATCCTCTAGTGTAGGACTGACTGATCTGTGCAAGCCTGCCACTAGCAGACACGTTTCTGACCCCATGGGGTGAGGACCTTTGTGCCCTCTGAGGCCAGAAACAAAGCCTGCTCTGGGTGGGGGTGCTTCACACCTCCTCCTGCAGGAACTGTAACACTTGGCAGTGAGCGTCAAAAGTTCAGGCCTCAAGTTACAGTGCCCCAGGGCACTCCAGCTAGTGGAGATGCCCACCCCTCAGGCCACTGCCCCCACTTTTGGCAGCAAGGCAGGAGAGGACAAAGCACCACTTTTGGCGGCAAGTTTGTCGGGAAACTTAAGAAAAACATGGGGGAGTGACCACTTCAGCTGGGACCACCCCTAAGGTGTCCAGAGCTGAAGTGACCCCCTCCCTGCAGAATCCTCTTTCTTGGTTTGGAGGACGGGGACCAATAGGGATAGAAATGTGCCCCCTCCCCAGAGGGAGTGGACACAAGGAAGGTGTAGCCACCCTCAGGGACATCATTAGCCATTGGCTACTGCCCTCTGGCCCCTGTAATGCCACTAAATCTTGTATTTAAGGGCTTCCCGGAACCCAGCTCACCAGATTCCTGGCGACCTACAAGAAGAAGAAGGACTGCTAAGCTGAAACCCCCAGCAGAGAAGAAGGAAGACGACAAATGCTTTGGCCCCAGCCCTACCGGCCTGTCTCCTGCTTCAAAGAACATTCAAAAGACCAGTGACGCGTCCAGGGGACCAGCTACCTCTGCCCAACTCCAGAGGACTGCCTTGCACCCAAAAGGAATGAGAACTCCTGAGGACAGCGGCTCTGTCTAAGAAAACCTACAACCAAGGACTCCCACCTCACCCCGGATGCGTGAGTCTTGAACCCTGTGCACCCGACGCCTACGGCCTGTGTCCAGTGTTCCACCCAGCAAGAGAGGGTCCCCAGGCGATTACGAGCAAGTGCCCACCCTGGGTGGACCTCTCCACCCCTCCACGACAACGCCTGCAGAGGGAATACCGAGGACCCCTCTGACCGAGATGCTCCAGACGAAGATATCCGACGCCTAAAGACACACTGCACCAGCAGCCCTCAGGCCTTGGAGAAATCGCCCCCCGGTGCTTCTATGTTCAGCAGGCAGCCCTCCTCCCTGTCCGACCAGTGGTGTGCCCGAGACACCCCCATAGACCTCGCCTGCAGCCTTTGAGTGACCCCTGGGGTGTCCTCATGGACCAGCATTGAAAACCTGACATCCTGTTTGCACCCTGCACCCGGCCGCCCCTGTGCCACTGAGGGTGTGTGTTTGGTGCCTACTTGTGGCCCCTTTCGTACTCTTCTAATCCCCCCTGGTCTGCCCTCTGAACCGCGGGTACTTACCTGCAGTCAGGCCTGATTCTAAATACCCCCTATCTTCACACGAGGCCACGTTAAATTTGCTCAACTTTTACCTCTGCACCTGACCGGCAACGTGTTGCTGGTGGTGGGTGTTTGGGGTTAACTTGAACCCCAACCGGTAGACTTCCTAAAACCTGGAGACTGAAATTGTAAGTGTTGTACTTACCTGTAAACAAATCTAACTTTTCTTCCTCCCAGAAACTGTTTCTGAAAATTGCAGTGTCCATCTCAAAACAGATTATTGCCAATATTTCAAAAACTGTATTGCTTACTGTAAAGAAATGCCTTCCTTGGCATGGTTACCCCCTGACTTTTTGGCTTTTGTTGATGCCAGTTATGACTGAATGTGTGCTGGGACCCTGCTAACATGGCCCGCACCAGTGTTCTCTCCCTAAACTGTACCTTTGTTCCCACAATTGGCACAGCTCTGGCACACAGATAAGTCCCTCGTAAATGGTACCCCCGGGACGAAGGGCCCTGTTGTCAGGGAAGGTCTCTAAGGGCTGCAGCATGTCTTATGCCACCCTGGGGACCCCTCACTCAGCACATGCACACTGCCCCACAGCTTTTGTGTGCTAGTGGGGAGAAAATGACTAAGTCGACATGGAACTCCCCTCAGAGTGCCATGCCCACCTCTCACTGCCCATGGCATAGGTAAGTCACCCCTCTAGCAGGCCTTACAGCCCTAAGGCAGGGTGCACTATAGCACAGGTGAGGGCATAAGTGCATGAGCACTATGCCCCTACAGTGTCTAAGCAAAACCTTAGACATTGTAAGTGGATGGTAGCCATAAAGAGTATATGGTCTGGGAGTTTGTTAAGCACAAACTCCACAGTTCCATAATGGCTACACTGAAATCTGGGAAGTTTGGTAACAAACTTCTCAGCACCATCAATGCACACTGATGCCAGTGTGGGATTTATTGTAAAATATACCCAGAGGGCATCTTAGAGATGCCCCCTGAATACCAGTCCGACTCCTGGTGCTAGGTTGACCAGTTTCTGCCAGCCTGCCACAACCAGACGAGTTTCTGGCCACATGGGGTGAGTGCCTTTGTCCCTCTGTGGCCAGGAACAAAGCCTGTACTGGGTGGAAGTGCTTCCCACCTCCCCCTGCAAGAACTGTAACACCTGGCGGTGAGCCTCAAAGGCTCATGCCTTTTGTTACCGCACCCCATGGCATCCCAGCTAGTGGAGATGCCCGCCCCTCCAGCCCCTACCCCCACTTTTGGCGGCAAGGCTGGAGGAGATAATGAGGAAAACAAGGAGGAGTCACCTACCAGTCAGGACAGCCCCTAAGGTGCCCTGAGCTAAGGTGACTCCTGCCTTTAGAAATCCTCCATCTTGAGTTTGGAGGATTCCCCCAATAGGAATAGGGATGTGCCCCCTTCCCCTCAGGGAGGAGGCACAAAGATGGTGTAGCTACCCTCAAGGACAGTAGCCATTGCCTACTGCCCCCTATACCTAAACACCCCCCTAAAGTTAGTATTTAGAAGTGACCCTGAACTCAGGAAATCAGATTCCTGCAACCTACAAGAAGAAAGACTGCTGACTGAAAACCCTGCAGAGACGACGGAGATGACAACTGACTTTGCCCCAGCCCTACCAGCCTGTCTCCAGACTCAAAGAACCTGCACAGCGACGCATCCGACAGGGACCAGCGACCTCTGAGGACTCAGAGAACTGCCCTGAACCTGAAGGACCAACAAACTCCAGAGAATAGCAGCACTGTTCAAAAACTGCAACAACTTTGCAACTTTAAAGCAACTTTCAAACAACTCTCTCTTCCCGCCGGAAGCGTGAGACTTCAAACTCTGCACCCGATGCCCCCTGGCTTGAGCGCCAGAGAACTAACACCACAGAGAGGACTCCCAGGCCACTAGGACGACGTGGGTAACCTGAGTCGACCCCCCTGCACTCCCACAGCAACGCCTGCAGAGAGGATCCAGAGGTTCCGCCTGACCGCGATTGCCTGGTAACAAGGAACCCGATGCCTGGACCAAGCACTGCACCCGCAGCCCCCAGAACAGAGAGGAACCACCTTCCAATGCAGGAGTGACCAGCAGGCAGCCCTCTTCCTAGCCCAGTCAGTGGCTGGCCCGAGAAGCCCCTCTGTGCCCTGCCTACATCGCCTAAGTGACCCCCGAGGCCCTCCATTGCTTTCAAGCGCAAACCCAATGCCTACTTTGCACACTGTACCCGGCGCCCCTGTGCCGCTGAGGGTGTGTTTTGTGTGCCTGTTTGTGTCCTCCCCAGTGCTCTACAAAACCCCCCTGGTCTGCTCCCCGAGAATGCAGGTACTTACCTGCTAGCAGACTGGAACCAGAGCACCCCTGTTCTTCATAGGCGCCTATGTGTTTTGGGCACCTCTTTGACCTCTGCACCTGACCGGCCCTGAGCTGCTGGTGTGGTAACTTTGGGGTTGCCTTGAACCTCCAACGGAAGGCTGCCTATGCCCAGGAACTTAGACTTGTAAGTGTCTTACTTACCTGACAAACTAACCATTACTTACCTCCCCCAGGAACTGTTGATTTTTGCAGTGTTCACTTTTAAAATAGCTTATTGCCATTTTGACTTAAACTGTGTATGCTATTGCTCTAATTCAAAGTTCCTAACTTACCTGTGTGGAGTACCTTGCATTTTATGTATTTACTTCAAATCTTGAACTTGTGGTTCTAAAAATAAATTAAGAAAATGTATTTTTCTATATAAAAACTATTGGCCTGGAGTTAAGTCTTTGAGTGTGTGTTCCTCATTTATTGCCTGTGTGTGTACAACAAATGCTTAACACTACCCTCTGATAAGCCTACTGCTCGACCACACTACCACAAAACTAGAGTATTAGAATTATCTAATTTTGCCACTATCTTGCCTCTAAGGGGAACCCTTGGACTCTGTGCACACTATCTCTCACTTTGAGATAGTATATACAGAGCCACCTTCATACATTGGTGGCAGCGGTGGGATCTAAGACTTTGCATTTGCTGGACTACTCAGCCAATACTTGATCACACGAATTGTCCTTAGAAACTGATTTTTTAAATTTGAACAATTTTTCTAAATTTTTAAAAGTCCTGTTAGGGCCTTGTGTAAGTCCCTGTTAGCATTTCTTTTAGAGTTTAAAAGTTTGTAGAAGTTTGGATGTAAGTTCTAGAAGTAGTTTTTAGATTCTTAAAAAGTAATCCCTACTTTTAGAGAAATAGGTGGTCATTCTGACCCTGGCGGTCTTTGACCGCCAGGGCGGAGGACCGCGGGAGCACCGCCGACAGGCCGGCGGTGCTCCAATGGGGATTCCGACCGCGGCGGTAAAGCCGCAGTCGGACCGGCACCACTGGCGGGGTCCCGCCAGTGTACCGCACCCCATTGAATCCTCCGCGGCGGCGCAGCTTGCTGCACCGCCGCGGGGATTCCGACCCCCCCTACCGCCATCCAGATCCCGGCGGTCGGACCGCCGAGATCCGGATGGCGGTAGGGGGGGTCGCGGGGCCCCTGGGGGCCCCTGCAGTGCCCATGCCACTGGCATGGGCATTGCAGGGGCCCCCGTAAGAGGGCCCCTACATGTATTTCACTGTCTGCTGCGCAGACAGTGAAATACGCGACGGGTGCAACTGCACCCGTCGCACAGCTTCCACTCCGCCGGCTCGATTCCGAGCCGGCTTCATCGTGGAAGCCTCTTTCCCGCTGGGCTGGCTGGCGGTCTGAAGGCGACCGCCCGCCAGCCCAGCGGGAAAGTCAGAATTACCGCCGCGGTCTTTCGACCGCGGAACGGTAACCTGACGGCGGGACTTTGGCGGGCGGCCTCCGCCGCCCGCCAAGGTCAGAATGAGGGCCATAATGTCTAGCACAGATGAGATGGTGGTGGAACTCAACCTCACCCCTTACCTGCATCTAGGGATGTTAGAGTTAAGGACTCTCTGTAAGCTGAAAAATATAAAGACTGGGTCCAACCCTACCAAAGTAAAGCTCTAGGAGCTTTAGACAGAGTTTGCAAAGGACCACCCCTCTGAGGATTATCCTACAGTGGGAGAACTTAGTGAGCAGGAGAATGACTCCCTCCCTCCTGTCCTAATTAAGGAGACTAGGGTCCCTCAAATCCTATCTCCACAAATAATAGTGAGAGAGACTGGTTCTTCCACTGGGGAGACCAGTACCTCTGGAAGCATTGAGTGCAGCCTCAATGAAGATGACCTCCTGTTAGCCAGAATGGCCACAAGATTGGCTTTGGAGAGACAGCTCCTAGCCATAGAGAGGGAAAGAAAAGAGATGGGTTTAGCTCCCATCAATGGTGGTAGCAACATAACTAGGGTGAGAGAAGATACTGACATCCTAAAAATCCCCAAAGAGATTGTAACAAAATATGAAGGTGGTGATGACATTACCAAATGGTTCCCATGATTTTTAGAGGGCTTGTGCAACCAGAAAAGTAAACAAATCTCAATGGGGTGCTCTCCTTTGTGAAATGCTCACTGGGAAGTGTAGGGATAGACTCCTCACACTCTCTGGTAAAGATGCAGAATCCTATGACCTCATGAAGGCTACCCTGATTGAGGGCTTTGGATTCTCAACTGAGGAGTATAGGATTAGGTTCAGGGGGGCTCTAAAATCCTCAAGCCAGACCTGAGTGATTTTGTTGACTTCTCAGTCAAAACACTAGATGGTTGGATAAATGGCAGTGGTGTAAATGATTATGATGGGTTGTATAACTTGTTTATGAAAGAACATCTATTAAGTAATTGTTTCAATGACAAACTGCATCAGCATCTGGTAGACCTAGGTCCAATTTCTCCCCAAGAATTGGGAAAGAAGGCAGACCATTGGGTCAAGAATAGGGTGACCAATACTTCCACAGGGGGTGACCAAAAGAAAGGGGTCACAAAGCCTCCCCAGGGGAAAGGTATTGAGATATCCAAGTGAAAAAGTAAAGAGTCTTCTACAGGACCCCAAACACCTGCTCAGGAGGATGAGTCCAAAGCCTCTTCACAATCCTCAATTGGGTATAAGGGTAAAAATGTTGATCCCAAAAAGGCCTGGTGTCGCATCTGTACTCAGCATGGACACCAAACTGGAGACAAGGCCTGTCCCAAGAAAAGTCCCACAACTACTACGCCAGTTAGCACTGGAATAGCCAGTCACCAGGTGGGATCAACAGCGTGCCCGGAGCAAATCAGGGTTCACGTTGAAGCTACATTAGTCTCTGAGGGTGGGGTGGACCTAGCCACACTTGTTGCCTGGCCATCTAACATGCAAAAATACAGGCAGAAGCTCTTAATCAATGGGACTAGAGTAGAAGCACTGAGGGATACAGATGCCAGTGTCACTATGGTGACCGACAAACTGGTTTCTCCAGGACAATACCTGGCTGGACAGACATAGCCAGTCACAAATGCTGACAATCAGACTAAAGTCCAACCCATGGCAATGGTAACTTTAGAATGGGGAGGGGTCACAGGCCTGAAACAGGTGGTAGTCTCTTCTGCAATCCCAGTAGAATGTCTGTGGGCTGAGGTAGAACTCAAAACCCAAACAGCCGTGCTGGGTATCCCTGAAATGGTGTGTGTCAAGACAAGGGCACAGTGCAGGGATCAGGGTGAAAAAGAAGTGTTGGAGTCTGGAATAAAAGCCCAACCTTCCAAGAGAAAAGGAAAGAAGACTGGGGAACCAGCTTCAACACAGCAAAAGAAAAAGAACCTCTCTTCCCAGGAAGAAGTTCTATCCCCTGAGGGAACTGAGTCCATGAAGCTAGGACCTTATCAGGTTGAGCTCTTGGGCCCAGGGGACCCTCAAGGGAACAGCTGTGTAAGGTGTAGGAAAGTACCATCTTCCCTGGCATGTTACCCCCATTTTTCACTGTATATATGTTGTTTTAGTTGTATGTGTCACTGGGACCCTGGTAACCCAGGGCCCCAGTGCTCATAAGTGTGTCTGAATGTGTTACCTGTGTAGTGACTAACTGTCTCACTGAGGCTCTGCTAACCAGAACCTCAGTGGTTATGCTCTCTCATTTCTTTCCAAATTGTCACTGACAGGCTAGTGACCATTTTTACCAATTTACATTGGCTTACTGGAACACCCTTATAATTCCCTAGTATATGGTACTGAGGTACCCAGGGTATTGGGGTTCCAGGAGATCCCTATGGGCTGCAGCATTTCTTTTGCCACCCATAGGGAGCTCTGACAATTCTTACACAGGCCTGCCACTGCAGCCTGAGTGAAATAACGTCCACGTTATTTCACAGCCATTTTACACTGCACTTAAGTAACTTATAAGTCACCTATATGTCTAACCTTTACCTGGTAAAGGTTAGGTGCAAAGTTACTTAGTGTGAGCGCACCCTGGCACTAGCCAAGATGCCCCCACATTGTTCAGAGCCAATTCCCTGAACTTTGTGAGTGCGGGGACACCATTACACGCGTGCACTACATATAGGTCACTACCTATATGTGGCTTCACAATGGTAACTCCGAATATGGCCATGTAACATGTCTATGATCATGGAATTACCCCCTCTATGCCATCCTGGCATAGTTGGCGCAATCCCATGATCCCAGTGGTCTGTAGCACAGACCCTGGTACTGCCAAACTGCCCTTCCTGGGGTTTCACTGCAGCTGCTGCTGCTGCCAACCCCTCAGACAGGCATCTGCCCTCCTGGGGTCCAGCCAGGCCTGGCCCAGGATGACAGAACAAAGAACTTCCTCTGAGAGAGGGTGTGACACCCTCTCCCTTTGGAAAATGGTGTGAAGGCAGGGGAGGAGTAGCCTCCCCCAGCCTCTGGAAATGCTTTCTTGGGCACAGATGTGCCCAATTCTGCATAAGCCAGTCTACACCGGTTCAGGGACCCCTTAGCCCCTGCTCTGGCGCGAAACTGGACAAAGGAAAGGGGAGTGACCACTCCCCTGACCTGCACCTCCCCTGGGAGGTGTCCAGAGCTCCTCCAGTGTGCTCCAGACCTCTGCCATCTTGGAAACAGAGGTGCTGCTGGCACACTGGACTGCTCTGAGTGGCCAGTGCCACCAGGTGACGTCAGAGACTCCGGCTGATAGGCTCCTTCAGGTGTTAGTAGCCTATCCTCTCTCCTAAGTAGCCAAACCCTCTTTTCTGGCTATTTAGGGTCTCTGTCTCTGGGGAAACTTTAGATAACGAATGCAAGAGCTCATCCGAGTTCCTCTGCATCTCCCTCTTCACCTTCTGATAAGGAATCGACTGCTGACCGCGCTGGAAGCCTGCAAACCTGCAACATAGTAGCAAAGACGACTACTGCAACTCTGTAACGCTGATCCTGCCGCCTTCTCGACTGTTTTCCTGCTTGTGCATGCTGTGGGGGTAGCCTGCCTCCTCTCTGCACCAGAAGCTCCGAAGAAATCTCCCGTGGGTCGACGGAATCTTCCCCCTGCAACCGCAGGCACCAAAAAGCTGCATTACCGGTCCCTTGGGTCTCCTCTCAGCACAACGAGCGAGGTCCCTTGAATCCAGCGACTCTGTCCAAGTGACCCCCACAGTCCAGTGACTCTTCAGCCCAAGTTTGGTGGAGGTAAGTCCTTGCCTCACCTCGCTGGGCTGCATTGCTGGGAACCACAACTTTGCAGCTACTCCGGCCCCTGTGCACTTCCGGTGGAAATCCTTTGTGCACAGCCAAGCCTGGGTCCACGGCACTCTAACCTGCATTGCACAACTTTCTAAGTTGGTCTCCGGCGACGTGGGACTCCTTTGTGCAACTTCGGCAAGCACCGTTTCACGCATCCTCGTAGTGCCTGTTTCTGGCACTTCTCCGGGTGCTACCTGCTTCAGTGAGGGCTCTTTGTCTTGCTCGACGTCTCCTCTCTCTTCAGGTCCAATTTGCGACCTCCTGGTCCCTCCTGGGCCCCGGCAGCGTCCAAAAACGCCAAACGCACAATTTGCGACTAGCAAGGCTTGTTGGCGTCCTTCCGGCGGGAAAACACTTTTGCACGACTCTCCAAGGCGAGAGGGATCCGTCCACCAAAGGGGAAGTCTCTAGCCCTTTTCGTTCCTGCAGAAACCTCAGCTTCTTCTGTCCAGTCGAAGCTTCTTTGCACCCGCAGCTGGCATTTCCTGGGCATCTGCCCATCTCCGACTTGCTTGTGACTTTTGGACTTGGTCCCCTTGTTCCACAGGTACCCTAGATTGGAAATCCACAGTTGTTGCATTGCTGGTTTGTGTCTTTCCTGCATTATTCCTCTAACACGACTACTTTGTCCTTAGGGGAACTTTAGTGCACTTTGCACTCACTTTTCAGGGTCTTGGGTAGGGTTATGTTTCTAACTCTCACTATTTTCTAATAGTCCCAGCGACCCTCTACAAGGTCACATAGGTTTGGGGTCCATTCGTGGTTCGCATTCCACTTTTGGAGTATATGGTTTGTGTTGCCCCAATCCCTATGTTTCCCCATTGCATCCTATTGTAACTATACATTGTTTGCACTGTTTTCTAAGACTATACTGCATATTTTTGCTATTGTGTATATATATCTTGTGTATATTTCCTATCCTCTCACTGAGGGTACACTCTAAGATACTTTGGCATATTGTCATAAAAATAAAGTACCTTTATTTTTAGTATAACTGTGTATTGTGTTTTCTTATGATATTGTGCATATGACACTAAGTGGTACTGTAGTAGCTTCACACGTCTCCTAGTTCAGCCTAAGCTGCTCTGCTAAGCTACCATTATCTATCAGCCTAAGCTGCTAGACACCCTATACACTAATAAGGGATAACTGGGCCTGGTGCAAGGTGCAAGTACCCCTTGGTACTCACTACAAGCCAGTCCAGCCTCCTACATAAGGGGCAAGAAACGTGTCCCTCTCTTGAATGACAAGTAGCTGAGCAAGAAAAAGGAAATGTCAGTGGAACTCACAGGGTCCATTGGGAAGATGGACTCCTTTACACTGAGGCAAGAGATCCCAAACCTGGTGGCACTAGGAGAGTGGTAGTGCCTCAGGAGTTTAGGGAGTTCATTCTGACCTTAACCTATGACATTCCCCTTGCTGGGCATTTGGGACAAACCAAGAAATGGGAGAGGTTAGTCAACCATTTCTATTGGCCCAATATGTCCCAGAAGGTAAAGGAGTTTTGCACCTCCTGTGTCACCTGTCAAGCCAGTGGTACGACAGGTGCCCATCCAAAGGCCCCCCTCATTCCACCTCCTGTGGTGGGGGTCCCCTTTGAAAGAGTGGGAGTGGATTTAGTGGGTCCACTTGAACCTCCCACAGCATCAGGGAACCAGTATATCCTAGTAGTAGTGGATAATGCTACTAGGTACCTTGAGGCAATTCCCCATAGGTCCACTACTGCCCCTGCAGTAGCCAAAGCATTCATAGGTATTCTTACCAGAGTGGGATTTCCTAAGGAGGTGGTTTCTGACAGAGGTACCAACTTCATGTCAGCTTACCTGAAACACATGTGGAGTGAGTGTGGGGTGACTTACAAATTCACCACACTATACCATCCACAAACCAATGGTCTTGTTGAGAGATTTAACAAGACATTGAAGGGCATGATCATGGGGCTCCCTGAACAACTCAAAAGGAGATGGGATGTCCTCTTGCCATGCCTGCTTTTCGCCTACAGAGAGGTGCCTCAGAAGGCAGGAGGGTTTTTCCCTTTTGAACTTTTGTTTGGCCATCCTATTAGGGGACCATTAGCTCTTGTAAAAGAAGACTGGGAGAGACCTCTCCATGAGCTTAAACAAGATGTGGTGGACTATGTACTAGGCCTATGTTCAAGGATGGCAGAGTACATGGAAAAGGCAAGCAACAACCTTGAGGCCAGCCAACAACTCCAGAAGATGTGGTATGACCAAAAGGCTGCTATGGTTGAGTTTCAGCCAGGGCAGAAAGTCTGGGTTCTGGAGCCTGTGGCTCCCAGGGCACTTTAGGACAGATGGAGTGGCCCTTACCCAGTTCTTGAGAGAAAGAGTCAGGTCACCTACCTGGTGGACCTAGGCTCTAGCAGGACCCCCAAGAGGGTGATTCATGTTAACCGCCTCAAACTCTTTCATGATAGGGCAGATGTAAACATGTTAATGGTTACAGATGAGGACCAGGAAGCTGAAGTGAACCTCTCCCTGATCTCCTCTCCACTGACCCTAAAGATGGCTCAGTAGATGGAGTGATCTATTCAGACACCCTCTCTGGCCAACAGCAGGCTGACTGCAGGCAAGTCCTCTAGCAGTTTGTTGAGCTCTTTTCTCTAAATCCTGATCAGACACACCTGTGTACCCATGATGTGGACACAGGAGACAGTATGCCTGTCAAAAACAAAATATTTAGACAGTCTGACCAACTTTAAAAAAGCATCATGGTGGAAGTTGGAAGTGATTGAGTACTCTGACAGTCCCTGGGCTAGCCCAGTGGTCTTGGTCCCTAAACCTCACACAAAAGATGGCAAGAAAGAGATGAGGTTTTGTGTGGACTACAGAGGGCTTATCTCTGTCACTAAGACAGATGCTCACCCCATTCCAAGGGCAGATGAGCTCATAGATAAATTAGGTGCTGCCAAATACTTAAGTACCTTTGACTTAACAGCAGAGTACTAGGCAAATAAAAATGGCACCTGGAGCAAAAGAGAAATCAGCATTCTCTACACCTGATGGGCACTACCAGTTTACTGTGATGCCCTTTGGCTTAAAGAATGCCCCTGCCGCCTTCCAAAGGTTGGTGAATCAAGTCCTTGCTGGGTTGGAGTCCTTTAGTGCAGCTTATCTTGATGATATTGCTGTCTTTAGCTCCAACTGGCAGGATCACCTGGTCCACCTGAAGAAGGTTTTGCAGGTCCTGCAAGCAGCAGGCCTCTCCATCAAGGCATCTAAATGTCAGATAGGGCAGGGTACTCTGGTTTACTTGGGTCACCTTGTTGGTGGAGGCCAAGTTCAGACACTCCAACCCAAGATCCAGACTATTCTGGACTGGGTAGCTCCAAAAACCCAGACTCAAGTCAGGGAATTCCTTGGCTTGACTGAGTACTATAGGAGGTTTGTGAAGGGATTTGGATCAATTGTGACACCCCTCACAGAACTAACCCCCAAGAAAATGCCCAAGAAAGTGAACTGAACCGTCGACTGTCAAAAGGCCTTTGACACCCTGAGCTATGTGTACAGCACCAGTTTTGAAAGCTCCAGATTACTCCGAGCAGTTCATTGTGCAGACAGATGCCTCTGAGCATGGGATAGGAGCAGTCCTGTCCCAAACAAATGATGAAGGCCTTGACCAGCCTGTTGTTTTTATTAGGAGAAGGTTACTCCCCAGGGAGCAGCGTTGGAGTGCCACTGAGAGGGAGGCTTTTGCTGTGGACTGGTCCCGGAAGAAGATGAGACCATACCTTTTTTGTACTCACTTCATAATTCAAACTGACCACAGACCTCTCAGATGGCTAATGCAAATGAAAGGAGAAAACCGTAAACAGTTGAGGTGGTCCATATCCCTACAGGGAATGGACTTTGTAGTGGAACACAGACCTGGGACTTCCCATGCCAATGCTGATGGCCTTTCCAGGTTCTTCCACTCAGAAAATGAAAACTCTCTTGGGAAAGGTTAGTCTCATCCTCCTTCGTTTGGGGGTGTTGTAAGGAAATGCCTCCTTGGCATGGTTACGCCCTGACTTTTTGCCTTTTGCTGATGCCAGTTATGATTGAAATTGTGCTGGGACCCTGCTAACCAGGCCCCAGCACCAGTGTTCTTTCCCTAAACTGTACCTTTGCTTCCACAATTGGCACAACCCTGGCACTCAGATAAGTCCCTTGTAAATGGTACCCCTGGTACCAAGGGCACTGATGCCAGGGAAGGTCTCTAAGGGCTGCAGCATGTCCTATGCCACCCCGGGAGCCCCTCACTCAGCACATGCACACTGCCTCACAGCTTGTGTGTGCTGGTCGGGAGAAAATGACTAAGTCGACGTGGCACTCCCCTCAGAGTGCCATGACAACCTCACACTCCCTGTGGCATAGGTAAGTCACCCCTCTAGCAGGCCTTACAGCCCTAAGGCAGGGTGCACTATACCACAGGCGAGGACATATGTGCATGAGCACTATGTCCCTACAGTGTCTAAGCAAAACCTCAGACATTGTAAGTGCAGGGTAACCATAAGAGTATATGGTCTGGGAGTTTGTCAAGCACAAACTCCACAGTTCCATAATGGCTACACTGAAATCTGGGAGGTTTGGTATCAAACTTCTCAGCACAATAAATGCACACTGATGTCAGTGTGGAATGTATTGTAAAATGCACCCAGAGGGCATCTTAGAGATGCCCCCTGAATACCAATCCAACTTCTAGTGTTAGGCTGACCAGTTTCTGCCAGCCTGCCACAACCAGACGAGTTGCTGGCCACATGGGGAGAGTGCCTTTGTCACTCTGTGGCTAGGAACAAAGCCTGTACTGGGTGGAGGTGCTTCTCACCTCCCCCTGCAGGAAAGGTAACACCTGGTGGTGAGCCTCAAAGGCTCACCCCTTTTGTTACAGCGCCACAGGGCATCCCAGCTAGTGGAGATGCCCGCCCTTCCGGCCACTGCCCCCACTTTTGGCGACAAGGCTGGAGGAGATAATGAGAAAAACAAGGAGGCGTCACCCACCAGTCAGGACAGCCCATAAGGGGTCCTGAGCTAAGGTGACCTCTGCCTTTAGAAATCCTCCATCTTAAGTTTAAAGGATTCCCCAAATAGGATTAGGGATGTGCCCCCCTCCCCTCAGGGAGGAGGCACAAAGAGGGTGCAGCCACCCTCCAGGACAGTAGCCATTGGCTACTGCCCTCCCAGACCTAAACACACCCCTAAATTTTGTATTTAGGGGCACCCAAGAACTCAGGAAATCAGATTCCTGCAACCTGAACTAAGAAGAAGGACTGCTGACCTGAAAGTCCTGCGGAGCGACGGAGACGACAACTTCTTTGGCCCCAGCCCTACCGGCCTGTCTCCTGACTCGAAAATCTGCAACAGCGATGCATCCAACTGGGACCAGCGACCTTTGAAGCCTCAGAGGACTGCCCTGAACCTAAGGACCAAGAAACTCCTGTGAGCAGCGGCTCTGTTCAACAAACAGCAACAATTCTGCAACTTCTTGCAACTTTGAAACGACTTCACTCTTCCGGCCGAAAGCGTGAGACTTCCCACTCTTCACCCGACGCCCCCGGCTCGAGATCCAGAGAACCAACATCACAGGGAGGACTCACAGGCGACTGCGACCTCATGAGTAGCCCGAGCGACCCCCCTGCACCCCCACAGCGACGCGTGCAGAGAGAATCCTGAGGCTCCCCCTGACCGCGACTGCCTGTAACAAGGGACCCGACTCCTGGACCAAGCACTGCACCACCAGCGCCCAGGACCAGAAGGAACAGAGCTTCAGTGTAGGAGTGACCCCCAGGCGACTCTCTGCCTAGCCCAGTCGGTGGATGTCCCGAGAAGCCCCCCTGTGCCCTGCCTGCACCGCTAGAGTGAGCCCCGGGTCCCTCCATTGATTTCTATCACAAACCCAACGCCTGCTTTGCACACTGCACCCGTCTGCCCCTGTGCCGCTGAGGGTGTATTTTTTGTGCCTATTTGTGTCCCCCCCAGTGCTCTACAAAACCCCCCTGGTCTGCCCACCGAGAACATGGGTACCTACCTGCTGGCAGACTGGAACCAAAGCACCCCTGTTCTTCATAGGCGCCTATGTGTTTTGGGCACCTCTTTGACCTCTGCACCTGACTGGCCCTGAGCTGCTGGTGTGGTAACTTTGGGGTTGCCTTGGACCCCCAACGGTGGGCAGCTATTGCCCAGGAACTTAGACTTGTAAGTGTCTTACTTTCCTGACAAACTAACCATTACTTACCTCCCCCAGGAACTGTTGATTTTTGCAGTGTCCACTTTTAAAATAGCTTATTGCAATTTTTTCTAAAACTGTGTATGCTATTGCTCTAATTCAAAGTTCCTAACTTACTTGTGTGGAGTACCTTGCATTTTATGTATTTACAAATCTTGAACTTGTGGTTCTAAAAATAAATGAAGAAAATATATTTTTCTATATAAAAACTATTGGCCTGGAGTTAAGTATTTGAGTGTGTGTTCCTCATTTATTGCCTGTGTGTGTACAACAAATGCTTAACACTACCCTCTGATAAGCCTACTTCTCGACCACACTACCACAAAATAGAGCATTAGAATTATCTAATTTTGCCACAATCTTACCTCTAAGGGGAACCCTTGGACTCTGTGCACACTATCTCTCACTTTGAGATAGTATATACAGAGCCATCTTCCTACAGGGAGTTCCTGCTCTGACCCAAATAATTCCCCTGGCATATCAAATGGTGAATACTAACTTGTGAATCAAAATATTTGACCATTTTAGTTACACGTTTTTGCTATTTCACTTTCTTGATATTCTGAATGCAAAACTTGTTAACTGGACCTCATGTTGAATATGGAAAATGTTTTAGAATTAGTGGTTTCCAATAATAATTTTGGCATTTTTATTTTTTTGTACAGCCCTGTGTTCCTTCTTGGTTTACTTGTAGTCATCACATCATGTGCCTACATTTGCTGACTCATGTTCATTGGTCTTTGATGAAAAATTTGAAAGCCATTGTAACCAATGGAAAGTTATCAGAGAAATGTAAACAAAGGTATGCATTTTATTGTTTAATTTTAGTCTTCAGAAAGGGGAGAATTGCTTGAAACATGTGTTAGCGGCTGTTTTGAATAGCTGCCCGTGGTTTTGAATAACCTTATGCTGCGTTATGCCAATTATATATGAAGAGTAAAAAAAAAGAACAAGTTCTGGCTCACAGCTTACTCAACACCTTGACAAGCACCCGTTACTTGATCGAGCTGGATAAGTGAAAGGCCTGGTTAAGGCTCTGAAACTGCCCCCACCGCTGTAAGTGAATGATGTCAGACTAGATTACAATGGTGGTAATTCCTTCTGCCTCATCAGTGCTTAATTTGTGAATAAAAACGTGCCTGTGCTCAAAGCCCTCCTCTTAAACACGCAGCTGCTGCAATTGAATGTACAAACACGAAATACTGAGGCAGCGTAATCCTGAAGCCATCTCAAGCCTCTTCAATCCATTTACAGCCACTGTAGGACATATGGGGGTGCACCACTCCAAGTTATCCAATTAGAAGCAAGTCAAAGTAGAAAGTTCAATAGTATTCGGTAAGTAACCATGTGAGGCTTTTGTGGATTTCTTCCCGAAGATTTTTTATTTAGTTTAGGGAACTTGATACAGCAAAGGAACAGCCAACGCGTTTCGCCCGACACAAAAAGGGCTTCTTCAGGGCTGTAAAGTAACATATAACCACAACAACGTGTAAAGAAACAACATAAATACGGTGACAAGAAAAAGAAGATACTCTAACATAGAGAAAGCTATCTTATATATATTTAACAAACAAAAGATTACTTTTATAGGTATAATAAAAACAGAAAGACAAAATTTAAGCAGTCAAAAATGCCCCGACCGACGTCAGGTCATGCATAATTAATTTACCAGAACTAGCAAGGATAGGTGCATACGGTTAGAAATAAAAATGAAATAAAATAAAAAATAAATAAAATAAAAATAAGATGAAGTACAACATAAAAAATGTGTATGTGCAAAGATAACAGAGTAATTCTTCCCATAAGGAAAGAAACAAGCATTGTTTTTGTATAAATGCAAGACGAAAGATCCCACTACCGATAGATCCAGATTTCCAAAAATTGCCAAAGAAGCAGAAAGTGAAAAAGCCAGAGGTGTTTTCAAGTTGCAAAAGACATACCAGAATCGTCCTCCTAATGGAGCAGGAAAAGGTTTGATTTGCAAAGAGCAAGTGCACAGGGGCATAAGTTAATCCTAATGAAAATAAGGAAAACAAAGAATAAAAGGACCATATCAAGATCTATAAAAGAGCCTATAGCGATATATGTAAAAAGAAAAGAACAACAGGGAGGGGAGACGTCATTTACAAAACCGAACAAATAATATATGTAGTATTATTCTCCCCACAGAGAAAACCATTTTTGTTAATGTATTATATAATAAGGAGGGCAAAGAGACGGACATTAGATAAATCCATAAGTGCCAATGATAAGTAAAGGGTTGTTCATTATAGTTACCATGTTTGAGATACATAATTAGGGTAAAGGCAAATTGGGCCTTACCTGCGTAAAACATTCTGCAGTATGTTGCTGTGCGGCAGAAAGGTAGTGTTTGTAACTGGTAATTGGAAGGACAGACGGGCCAAGTCCTAGGCCGCCTGTCCCACCGTTTGGGAGGAAGACGCAGTAAATAAACGCCGCGCAGCGCTTTGAATAGTATCCAAGGCCGGGATTCTCAGTACAAGCGGGCCACCCGTATGCCACCCGTCCGCTGAAAGTGTCGAAGTTCGGCGTATCGTGCAGGTAAATTATAAAAAGGACGCCGATAGTTTAAAGGTCCCGCCCGGGCCAGGGAGAAGTTTGGAAATTGAAGATGGACTGTCAAAAGATGGTCGTCATGTTTGATCGAAATGCAGCGGCCATATTGGAATATTGGAAACGTGCCCGGAAGTTGTGCCCAGAAGAAAGTGTGGACTATTGAGGAAAGAAAAAATATATACAAAAAGAACGAGTTACTTACCTTCGGTAACGACTTTTCTGGTGGATACATTAGCTACCTGTGGATTCCTCACCTCATGAATACTCCCATGGCGCCAGCATTCGACGGAAATCTTCTTACTAGTCTCTGCACGTCGACGAGGACGTCACTGTCTCGCACGCGACGCCGTCTGACGTCATACAGGCAATAAGAGGTCCTCGACGACGTGCAGACGTCAGTACCAATAATTTTTTACGTGCATGAGAACAACCAGGCAATGCAATGAAAGAGCAAGGCAATATCCATTATATTGTAAAAATACACCACATTGTATGATTATAACTGTAAATCTTTTTATGAACATATATATATATATATATAAAACTCTCTCTTTTAAAATATATACACACACCAAGTATATACATAAAGATATATACACATATACATATATATATATATAAATATATTATATATACATCTATTGCACCCTCAAAGACCAAGAGGAGCGCACTCAAGGATTACTTGGCAAGACCATAAAGGCAACGGGGAGGCGGGTGGGACCGTGAGGAATCCACAGGTAGCTAATGTATCCACCAGAAAAGTCGTTACCGAAGGTAAGTAAGTCGTTCTTCTGATGGATACAACTACCTGTGGATTCCTCACCTCATGAATAGAGTCCCAAAGCAGTACCACGCCCGGCGGTGGGTGCCTAAATGGTCAAACCAAGAAATCCTGCAGCACTGACCGTGCAAAATGGCCGTCCCTTCTAACCTCAGAATCTAAACAGTAATGTTTTGCAAAAGTGTGAAGGGACGACCAAGTTGCGGCCTTGCAGATGTCGACCACAGGAACACCTCTGGCTAAGGCCGAAGTGGCCGACTTAGCTCTGGTGGAATGAGCTCTAATGCCCTCAGAAGGATCCTTCTTTGCCAAAGAGTAACATATTTTAATGCAAAGAACAACCCACCTGGATAGTGTTCTCTTGTGGACTGCCTTTCCTCTCCTCTTGCCCACGTATCCAATAAACAGCTGATCCTCCAGCCTGAAATCCCTTGTTCTATCGATAAAGAAGCTCAACGCTCTCTTTGGGTCCAGACGGTGCAGTCTTTCTTCCTCTTTGGAAGGATGAGGCGGAGGATAGAACGTGGACAAAGTAATTGCCTGAGCCAAATGGAAGGGTGAAACAACCTTCGGGAGGAAAGCAGCCTTGGTCCTCAACACCACCTTATCCCCATAAAAAGTTGTATAAGGGGGTTTTACTGATAAGGCCTGCAACTCACTCACTCTCCTTGCTGATGTTATAGCTATCAGGAAGACTGTTTTTAAAACCAAATACCTCAAGGGGCAAGAATGCATAGGTTCAAAAGGGGACCCCATAAGGAAAGTCAGGACTAAGGACAAATCCCATTGCGGCATAACGAATGGCTTTGGAGGATATTGATTTAGAAGACCTTTCAAGAATCTGATAACAATAGGGGATTTAAATAAAGATGGTTGGTCTGGAAGACATATGAAGGCTGACAAGGCCGATAAATAACCTTTAATGGTAGCCACTGCACAACCTTTCTGCGCCAGAGATAGAGCAAAAGACAAAACGTCCGATAGATGAGCATGTAAGGGATCAATCTGCCTCTCTCCACACCACGCAACAAATTTAGACCACCTATTAGCGTAGATAGATTTAGTGGAGTGTCGCCTGGCCGCTAATATAACATCCACTACCTCAGGCGGGAGAGAGAAGGAACTCAGGTTGCCCCGTTCAATCTCCAGGCATGTAGGTGCAGACTCTGGAGGTTGGGGTGTAGAACCTGCCCCTGCGACTGTGAGAGGAGGTCTGCCCTGAAAGGGAGATGGAGCGGCGGGCACGTTGAGAGTTGGAGAAGGTCGGAGTACCACACCCTCCTTGGCCAATCCGGAGCTATTAAGATTACTAGAGCCCGGTCTTGGCGAATCTTCCTCAATACTCGAGGAATCAAGGGTATGGGAGGAAACGCGTAAAGCAACTGGCCGCACCAGGTCATTTGAAACGCGTCCCCCAACGCTTCCTGCATCGGATACTGAAGGCTGCAGAACAACGGACAATGCGCGTTCTCTCGAGTGGCGAACAGATCTACCCGAGGAAACCCCCACTTCTGGAAGATTAAACGGACTTGATCTGGATGGAGACGCCACTCGTGGTCTGCCGAGAAGTGGCGACTGAGACTGTCCGCACGTACGTTCAAAACTCCGGCCAGATGGTTTGCTATCAAGCAAATCCGATGGTCCTTTGCCCAGGACCATAGTCGAAGAGCTTCTCTGCAGAGAAGGTACGACCCCACTCCTCCCTGCTTGTTTATGTACCACATCGTGGTAGTATTGTCCGTTAGGACCTGTACCGACTGACCACGAAGGGAAGGGAGGAAGGCCTTGAGAGCCAGACGTACAGCCCGTAACTCTAACAGATTGATGTGAAAAATCTGTTCCTCTGGAGACCAAAGACCTTTGATCTCCAGATCCCCCAGATGAGCTCCCCACCCTAGAGTGGAAGCATCCGTTATGACGGTGGCCACTGGTGGCGACTGCTGGAACGGCTTTCCTTGTGAAAGATTGTTGCTTGCAATCCACCACTTCAAATCCACAGCAGCATCTCTGGAGATCTTGACAGTACCCTCTAGATCCCCTCTGTGTTGAGACCACTGCCTTCGGAGGCACCACTGAAGAGCCCTCATGTGCCAGCGAGCATGCGTGACCAACAGAATGCAGGAGGCAAAAAGACCGAGCAGACGAAGGACCTTGAGGACTGGAACTACCGCTCCATTTCGAAACATTGGAACCAAATCCTGAATATCTTGAATCCGCTGAGGCGGAGGAAAGGCCCGACCCAATGTTGTATCCAGTACTGCCCCTATGAACAGGAGGCGCTGAGAGGGCTCTAGGTGAGATTTGGGCTCGTTCACCGAAAAGCCCAGGTCGAACAACAACTGGGTTGTTGACTGCAGATGACGCAACACAAGCTTCGGGGACTTGGCTTTGATCAACCAATCGTCCAAGTAAGGGAATACTGCTATCCCCTTCCTTCTGAGCTCTGCCGCAACCACCGACATCACCTTCGTGAAGACTCGAGGTGCTGAAGTAAGACCAAACGGAAGGACCGCAAACTGGTAGTGTTGCGATCCCACCACAAACCGGAGATACTTCCTGTGTGACTTGAGTATCGGGATATGAAAGTAAGCATCCTGCAAGTCGACAGACACCATCCAGTCTTCCATGTTCAACGCCAAAAGCACCTGTGCTAGGGTCAGCATCTTGAACTTTTCCTGCTTGAGGAACCAATTCAAGATCCTCAGGTCCAGAATTGGTCTCAAACGACCATCCTTCTTGGGAATCAGGAAATACCTTGAGTAAACTCCTTGACCCCTTTCCTGCTCCGGGACCAACTCCACTGCGCCCTTTAAAAGGAGGACTTCTACCTCCTGTTCTAGCAACAGGAGGTGTTCTTGTGAACAATACGAAGGGCGGGGCGGGATGAGGGGCGGAAACTCCCGAAAGGGAAGGGTGTAGCCTTTTCCTACAACACTGAGAACCCAAGTGTCCGACGTAACAGTCTCCCATTTGGTGAGAAAATGCTGTAATCTTCCCCCTACAGGAGAGGAGTGAGTGGGAAATGGTGGAAGCCTAAGGCTGCTTCCCCTGCTGCACCCCGCCAGAGGATGAGGAAGAGGCAGAGTGCTGCTGAGAAGCTCCCCTGGTGCGGACCCTACCCCTCCCCCTAAAAGATCTATAGGGATGGGAAGAGGCAGGTTGCTGATATCTTCCCCGAAAGGAAGAGGAGGAAGAGCCACGCCCAAATCCACGAAACCTCCTGAAGAATCTGGAAGAGGCCGTGGAAGAAGGAGCTTGGAGTCCCAACGACTTAGCCGTGGCCCTGCTCTCCTTAAACCGTTCCAAGGCCGAATCAGCCTTAGCCCCAAACAGTTTGTCCCCATCAAACGGGAGATCCAACAATGTGGACTGTACATCTGCCGAAAAGCCCGAGTTACGGAGCCAGGCCTGTCTCCTTTCCACCACAGTTGTGCCCATTGCTCTGGCTACCGAGTCGGTGGTATCCAGTCCCGTCTGAATAATTTGGGTCGCAGCAGCCTGGGCATCAGAGACAAGATCCAAAAGACCCTGGGGAAGCTCTGTAAACGAAGAGGAGATGTCATCCATCAGAGCATGAATATACCTCCCCAGGATACAGGTTGCATTGGTGGCTTTTAATGCCAGACTGCAGGACGACAAAATCTTCTTCGACTGCGCCTCCAGCTTTTTTGAATCTCTGTCCCCAGGCACCGTCGGAAAAGAACCAGGCGCTGACTTGGACGAACAGGAGGCCTGCACAACCAAGCTCTCCGGCGTAGGGTGCCTAGATAGGAAACCAGGATCAGTTGGAGCCGTCCGATACCTCCTGGCCACGGCTCTGTGAACTGCTGGGGAAGATGCCGGCTTCTTCCACACCTCTAAAACCGGATCCAGCAGAGCGTCATTAAAAGGTAATAGAGGCTCCGCCGCGGCTGAGGCCGGATGCAACACCTCTGTCAAAAGGTTTTGTTTCGCCTCCACCACCGGCAAAGGCAGGTCCAAAAAACTAGCTGCCTTCCGTACCACTGTATGAAAGGAAGCAGCTTCCTCGGTATATTCCCCCGGGGACGAAAGGTCCCACTCAGGGGAAGTGTCCAGCCCACTGGCCGACTCCAGTCCACGCAGCCCATCACCCGAGTCCTCTAACTCTCCTTCCTCTAGGGCTCGTTGGTACTCCTGCTCTTCTAGTACCCGGAGAGCACGCCTCCTTGAATGCAGTCGTTGCTCAATCCGCGGAGTCGACAATACCTCCGCCGAAGTCGGAGATCGGCGCCGATCTTCCGAAGCCACCGACGCCGCATCCGGCGCCACAGGTAACTTCGGCGCCGACTGAAGAGCAGTTGAAACGGATGGACCCACCGGAGTCACAGGCCGAAATCTCGACGTCGACGGGATGGAAATCCCTGGGGCCAATCCCTCCGAAGCCACCGGAGCGGCCACCGGCGCCGACACTGGCGCCGAGCCCACGTTCCCAAACGGGAGAAAGGGCTTAAAGGGTGCCGGCCGAAGAGGTGCAGGATCACCCAAAGAAAAGGCCAAAGGCTCAGCCGGAGCACCCCCTGGAGCCATCTGTTGGAAGATGGCATACATCGCATTCAAGAATGCGGAACTATCGGCTCCAGGGGTGGGAAAAGCCGGATACTGGGGTGCCTGACTCGGAGGCGACCCCGACGCCGGCCTCGGCGTCTGCGCCGGAGAAAACACTTGAGGCTCCAATACCTCAATCACCGACGCCTGTCCAGGCGAAGTTGGAGACGCCGGAGAGGGCAACGGCGTCGAAGGATGTGGCGTCACCGTGGGGCTGACCTCCCATGTCCTTCGGCGCCGATCCGGAGACCTGGAACGAGCCTCCCTTGAATGACGCCGAGATTCTCTACGGCGCCGGGAGTCTCGATGACGCCGATGTCTTGGAGAAGACTTTTTCTTGTGATGCTTCTCCTTTGACTTGGCCATAAACAGCTTCGCCTCGCGTTCTTTAAGGGCCTTCGGATTCATGTGCTGACATGAATCACAAGTCGAGACGTCGTGGTCGGAGCTCAAACACCAAAGGCAATCGGAATGAGGATCCGGCACCGACATCTTGCCTCCACACTCACGACAAGGCTTAAATCCAGACTTTCTCTGCGACATTATTTCCACAGAGAAAGAGTACGCAGCAAGATATACACTGTAACCGCAAGAGTAACAGTTGCTCCCTCGAAGATAACCGTTTCGAATGCACGGAAAAAAGGGAACTGACGTCTGCACGTCGTCGAGGACCTCTTATTGCCTGTATGACGTCAGACGGCGTCGCGTGCGAGACAGTGACGTCCTCGTCGACGTGCAGAGACTAGTAAGAAGATTTCCGTCGAATGCTGGCGCCATGGGAGTATTCATGAGGTGAGGAATCCACAGGTAGTTGTATCCATCAGAAAGAGTATAAGTGAAAAAGAAATGAGCGAATCTACGGTGAGAGAATACATAATGAAATTAGTAAAGGATAAAAGTGAAAAAATGGTGGGAAACGATAAAGAACCCAGAATAGAAAGGAGCACCAAGTTAAAAGTATGGGAGCCAATGTTGGTCTCAGCAAAACAACAGCTTTATCATAACAATTAAATCATTCAAATCCATAGAAAAGTGCAACATTACAGAAGAAATAGCAATACAATGCGAAGTTGTATCTAAAGAGAACCTATTAATATGATCACAAGAAAAAGGATTAAATGAATAATTCATTGAGCAACCCCCAAGGAAAAAAGGGGGGAGGAATTATGTAAAGAGCTCCAAATTCCATTAACATAAATAATAATTGTAACAACTTAAAAATATATTTCTTGTGAAGTATACATAGAAGGAGGTCATAAGGGACACATGGTCAATCAAAAGAGTTGAATACAGGAAACTCCAATATACAATAATCAGATAGAGGAGGGAGAACATATGTTATAGTCATCAGATACCACTAGATTTTGTAAATATTCAAATATAAAGAGAACCAAAAACACACTTATAAGTAATAATGGAGTTCATGATTTGTATTATGTCCCAGCTCAACTGCTCGTAAGCAGCATATCCAAGCTGCCTCGCTCCTTCGTAGTTGTAATTCTCTATTTCCTCCTCTGGGGTTTGGTGGAATATGGTCAATCCCTTGAAACCAAATCGTATTATCTTGAGAGTGGACCAGTGCCATATGTGAAGATAGTGGGTACCTAGTATCATTTACAGCCACTCCCTGCCCCTTCAACTCACTCATGCAGCTTACTGCTTTTTCCCATTGTGACGCCTTTTCTTCCTCCATCTTTCCCATATGTGTCTTTTGCTCGCATGAAATGCTTGAGGGAAAAAACATAAGTGCTGGCCCTCACAAATAAGTGCAGGTGCTTTGCACCGGAATCAACAAGCACATATTAAGCACTGTGCCTCATCCTGCTGTTGTACTTGTGCGGTCCTTTTACCTCCAATTCAGAACAGTATTGAAAACATAGTTGTTACTATTATAAGATATGTTTGTAAGAAGCCCTACGTCTGTTTCGGTTGGTGTGACCTCTTTGCAAGACACTATCCATCAACCAGACAATCTATGTTTACGGAGCTCGAAGGAATACTTGCATACTTTGCTTGCTAGAAAACCAATTGTTGCAAAGTTATTTCAAGGAAAATACTTTTTTTACCAGGTCTCCAGTTGAGGTAGCTTTTTCGACTGGATGTTGCTCAGTCATCGCCTATGGGACCTTCTCTCTGTGGGATGCCAACAACATTTATTTTAAAATTTAGAATAGCACAGATTCTTTGCAGAGTAATTAACAGGCATTAATATTGCCAAATGACTGGCATGCATTCAATCTCAGGAGGAGAGGAAGATGCATTTGGACTCAAACTTGAGACTTGCCAGTTCAACATCCCGAAATCAGGTGTGCTTCCCCACTAAACTCAATATTCTGAGACCTGTACATGGGTGTGGCCTCAAACAAATATATGTTGCAACAGCTTGATAAGCAGACAGAAACCATAGCTTTGATCAACAGCAGGGAGCAATTACAAATATTTCATGAGCTCTCAGTCATTTCACAGAAGGATTTTTCTGAGTATAGGTAAAAGGGGTTGTCATTCTGACATAGGCCCTCATTACAACCCTGGTGGTAAATGCCGCCTACCGCCATGCTGACGACCGCCAACATACCGTGACCGCGGCGGTATTCCCCTATGGCTATTATGACCGACACTGAGAAATCCACCGCAATACAGACACCCACACAAGTCAGCCAGACCAAAGGTCAGTGATAAATTGGCGGTACCAAAACCCACACCGTTATGCTGACAGGAATAGGCCCACAGTATCAGGACCCACGAATCACCGCAGCGGTCTTTCAACAGCGGTAAACCATTGGCGGTACACAATTCCACGCTCAAAATACACACACACTTACAAAACTACACCACATTGGACAATTCAAACTACACATACACGACACCCACACACCCACACCAATATAAAACACACACACACATTACCCACAACCCTTTCAACGAAAAAAAAGATTGCCAACAGAGAGAGACACATATCAGGAGCACCCACTCATTCCGACCCACAGAACACTATCACCCATACACCATCCACGCACCTCACAGCACACACCACAACACATCACCCCACACATCATCTCACACATATCACTCACACCACATCCATGGCACCCCAAAGACACCCCAGGTTTTCATAGGAGGAGCTAAGGGTCATGGTGGAGGAAATCATCCGGGTAGAGCCACAGCTATTCGGATCACAGGTGCAGCAGACATCCATTGCTAGAAAGATGGAGCTATGGTGGAGAATCCTGGACAGGGTCAACGCCGT
The DNA here is from genome assembly GCF_031143425.1 of Pleurodeles waltl. Taxonomy (NCBI): domain Eukaryota; kingdom Metazoa; phylum Chordata; class Amphibia; order Caudata; family Salamandridae; genus Pleurodeles; species Pleurodeles waltl. The sequence continues at coordinate 87,091,474 of NC_090441.1, forward strand.
GGGATAGCATCCAAGAACAAGGATGACATCAGGAAGAGGTGGAACGACCTACTGGGGAAGGTGCGTTCTGTGGTTGTAAGACACCAGGTAGCTGTACAGAGGACTGGCAGTGGACCCCCACCTCCTCCCCCACAACTAACAACATGGGAGGAGCAAGTCTTGGCATTAATGCATCATGAGGGCCTCACAGGAGTCGCAGGAGGACTGGACTCTGGTAAGTCATATCTTTACTACTATATCCCCAATCCTACCTGCATGCCATCACAAACTCCTACCCCTACCCTCACCCCCATCACTCCACCACCTCACATATACCCCACTATCACAACCCACCCATCACCAAACCAAGCCCTGCATGTAACACCAATCCATGGACCCCCATCACAGACCTGCATGGACACCCATCACCACTGCATTCCCATTAGAGAGAATCACCTAGCCCACAAAATCACCACGCACACAAGGCAAAGCTGACAGGGCTATCACAACCATACAGGGAAACACACCCATGCACAAAATGGCACACGCAGATATATTAACACTGCATTTTCATCCCCACAGGACCCCTACTCAACGTCACCTGAGTGGAGTTGCTAGCAACATCCAGTCCCCCCTCAGAGGAGGCCAACAGTGATGACAGCAGCTCTGCACGCCTGGATCACGATGACCAACCTGGCCCATCAGGGACCTCTGGACAGTTGGTTACCCTGCCACAGTCCCAACCCACCATAGAGCCTCCCCCCTCAGGAAACACCACCACAGCACCCACCCAGCAGGCCCATGCCACTGTCCACAGGACACATCAATCAGCAGTGTGTCCACCACTACAGGGACCCCAGGCAACCCCACTAACACAGGACGATCAGGGACCTGGGGTCAGTGGCAGTGGGTACAGGGGACAGAGGCACAGGACAACAGGGAAACTGGGAGGGCTGCTGTGCGACAGGGGGAGGACAGGCCCAGGGAACCGACTTTCCAGGAGGCACTCTCCAACATCCTGGGAGCATACCACCATTCCCAGGAGACCATGGGCCAGATACTGTACAAGTTGCAGGAGACCCAGAGGCTGCAGGAGGGACAGTACCTGGGGATCAGGGAGGACCTCAAAAACATCTACACCATATTGGTCACCACTGCAGGGGTGCTGGCAGACATGGGCAAGACCATGAGGGTGGCAGTGGCACAACAACGGGCCCCTGACACTAGCTACACCGAAGAACAGCTCTCCACCTCCGCCGGTGCTAGTGGACAGGAGGCCACGCCACAGGACCAACAGGCCACCAGCAGCCCACCCCCTGCAGAAGTAGAACCACCCTGCAATTGGTCCCTGTGATCCAGGCAGAAGCCAGAGAACATTGGCAAGACCCCCGCCAGGAAATAAGACTCTCCTGATTGTCACCCTTCTGACCCACTCTGTCACCCCGTCCACCTTGAACTGCCATTACTCCCCTTCCTATGCCCCACTGGACAATGCACCTGTGATACCAAGTGACTAAACTCTAACCGGACATTCCTCCACCATCACCCCAGCCCGTTGCACATCCCCCTCTAAGTATGAGCACATAAATAAACAACCTTGGAACAAATACAAATCTTGAGTCTGTCAAATGATTGAAATATGTATTAGTTCAACAGTCTGAAAACATTGCAAGTCATGTGTACAGTTATTTATACATTGGAATGACCTTTAGTGGGCAGCAGTAAACTTACAAGGCGCCAGAGTGGGCCACAGAGATCTGAAAACAGAGATGCCAAAGAGTACAGTAAATGGCCATAGACACAGGGAAATTAGGCTGCTATGTACAATGTCCAACAGAAAACTGAAATGTAAAGTGAAGTTACAGTGTCTTACCTGGGTTTCACTGGAAGTACTGCTGTATTATATTACTTCTGTTGTCCACATCTTCTTCCTCTGCCTCCTCTTCCTCACTGTCCACAGGTTCCACCGCTGCGACAAGACCATGTCTAGGCTCATCTTCCTACAGAAAAGGCACATGGCGTCTCAAGGCCAGGTTGTGCAACATGCAACATGCAATGATGGTCTGGCACACCTTCTTGGTTGAGTAGTACAGGGATCCACCTATCAGATAGAGGCACCAGAACCTGGCCTTCAGGAGGCCAAAGGTTCTTTCAATTATCCTCCTTGCTTGCCCATGTGCCTCATTGTAACGTTTCTCTGCCCTTTCCTGGCATTCCTCACGGGGGGTCAGCAGCCATGAGAGGTTGGGGTAACCAGAGTCACCTGCAAATATCGAGGGATACCTGTTAGCCACACACTAACCCTTAGGGACAACCCCATACCCAGACACCAACTTATACTGCGTGGGGACCTTGGGCTCACCTATTAGCCACACCCGGTGCCTCTGGAGTTGGCCCATCACATATGGGATGCTGCTATTCCTCAAGATAAAGGCGTCATGCAAAGAGCCAGGATACTTGGCATTCACATGGGAGATGTACTGGTCCGCCAAACACACCATCTGCACATTCATAGAGTGATAGCTTTTTCTATTCCTGAACACTTGTTGATTTCTCCATTGGGGGACAAATGCTACATGTGTACCATCAATGGCACCAATGATGTTGGGGATATGTCCCAGGGCATAAAAGTCAGCTTTCACTGTGGCCAGATCCTCCACCTGGGGGAACACGATGTAGCTGCACATGTGTTTCAGCAGGGCTGACAACACTCTGGTCAACACATTACAGAACATTGGCTGAGACATCCCTGATGCCATGGCCACTGTTGTTTGGAAGGAACCACTTGCCAGGAAATGGAGCACTGACAGGATTTGCACTAGAGGGGGGATACCTGTGGGCTGGCGGATTGCTGCCATCAGGTCTGGCTCCAATTGGGCACACAGTTCTTGGATTGTGGCCCGATCAAGTCTGTATGTTAGGATAATGTGTCTATCCTCTATAGTCGCAAGGTCCACCAGGGGTCGGTACACCGGAGGATGTCGCCATCTCATATTCATCCTCAGGGGTTGAAGCCTATGGAGGAAAACGGTGAGCAGAGGGTCATATTCACACATCAATTGAAATAATGATGCATCTTTTCCTTTACAGAACCTGTATGTGAATCCGAGAGTCAGTTGCTTTGCCAATGTCTGCTGTGATGCAGTTAGGTGCCCCCCTGAAATGGCGGCTGCCTGACCTGTGAGGACGGACAAGTGGAAATGAGGTAATTCCGCTAGCGTTGTGCGCCGTTGCGGTAGGCGGTCGATGACCGCCACGCAACTCTGCATTGGTTATCATTGGGCCCTATGGGTCCCAGGAGCCAATGGCGATGTACGGCGGCGGTGACGGTACGCACCACCGCGGATGTAACCGCCATTTTCTATCTATTCACTCACTTGCTACTGACCTTCAACAGGAGAGGACCTACACTGCAAGTGCTGCTGTGACCTGTGTCTGGAAGCGACAATGGCTCATGTGTCTGGGGAAAAGGGCCCCTGCCTTCACTGCGGAGGAGTAGGAGAAACTGGTGGATGGGGTCCTACCCCAGTACACGTTACTCTACAGCCACCAGACAAACAGGTGAGTACACTGTGAGCATGATTCGTGGGCCATGAATGTATGTAGGGGGAGCTGAGGCGTCCTGACCAGAGAGCTGCATGTATGGTGGTCAATGTATATGCGTCAGGGGATGGGAGGGATCTGGTGGGCCATGAGTGTGATGGTCTGGACGGTTAACTAATTCCCTTTTCTGCTGTCTTTTCCATGCAGGTCAGGGCCCATCAGAAAAAGGGTATTTGACGTGCCATCGCCAAGGAGGTGCGGACCCTGGGGGTATTTGACAGGCGGAGCACCCACTGCCGCAAATGGTGGGAGGACCTGCGCAGCTGGGCAAGGAAGACAGCGGAGGCCCAGCTGGGGCTGGCCTCCCAACGAGGAAAGGGTGCCCGTCGTACCCTGACACCCCTGATGTTCCGCATCCTGGCGGTGACCTATCCGGAGTTGGATGAGCGCTTGAAGGCATCACAGCAGCCACAAAGGGGGTGAGTACAGATTCCGAATCATGACTGTGCGCGTGTTAAGGTTTACCTGGGTGGGGGATGTGGGTGCCCCTAGGCCAGGGAGAAGATGGCAGGGTAGGTCCCTTGTTGGGCAGGCTCTGAAGCGCTCTACCCCCAATAGTGTTAGTGGGCATCTACTACTAGGCAGGGTCCTGTGGGTTTCAGGTGTGCAGCTAATGGCGTTAGGCATTGTACTCCATGGGCTGGTGACTATCTTAGTAACTGGTAATGCATGGCCTAGTGCTCCCTGTGTGTTGTGTACGGCAACGGTAGTGGTGTTGCTGGCATTGACCAAGTGTATCCTCTGTATCTCCCCCCCTTTTTGTTTTGTCACCCTGTCCTTTTGTGCATTAGCATCATCTGGCGGAGGAGCAGAGGCACCGGCAACGGATGGAGCTGCATCCCACATGGGCCTGGAGGCCGAATCCACTGATGGTGAGGGCACCAGTGGGACGGAGGGCGAGGGGAGCACCACAACGGGGATAGGAGGTGACACCACAGACAGTGACTCCTCCTCCGATGGAAGCTCCCTGGCGGTGGCGGACACCTCTGTGCCCACCCCAACAAGAGGTACAGCCGCCACCCCCCCTACCAGCACCGCCCTCCTAGCAGCCCCTCAGCGTGCTTCCCGTGCCCGCTCACCCAGGAGGGTGGGCATCTCTTTCGCCCCAGGCACCTCAGGCCCTGCCCCAGTCAGCCCTGCTGCCCTCAGTGAGGATGCTATTGACCTCCTGAGATCCAGCACTGTTGGGCAGTCAACCATACTGAATGCCATCCAGGGTGTCGAGAGGCATATGCAACAAACAAAAGCATACCTGGCGGGGATTCACTCTTGTGTGGCGGCCCAACAGAGAGCATTTCAGGCTCTGGCCTCAGCACTGATGGCAGCCATTGTCCCTGTCTCTAGCCTCCCTTCTCCAACTTCCTCTACCCAGTCCCAATCCCCCTCAACCTCAACCTATCCAAAGCACACCTTCAGACCAGCATTCACCCAAATCAACACACAAAAGGGGCTCAGGCAAACACAAGCACCATCCCCATGCAGACACACCAACATCCACAGCCTCCACTGTGTCCCCCTCGTCGTCCACCTCCCCCCCAGTAGCGTCTCCACTCACAACTGCATGCACTACATCCTCAGACACTACCTCCATCACCAGCATGCCTATCACAACACACCCCTCACTGACAGTCACCACCCCCACATCCATGCACAAGTCCCCTGTGTCCTCTCCCAGTGTGTCTGTGACCCTTCCTCCCAAAGTACACAAACGCAAGCATCCACCCACCCAACAGACATCCACCTCACAACAGCATCCAAACTCAGCAGACAGACACCTCCTACAATCACTCCCTCTTCCTCCACTCCCAAACCCTCTCCCTCTCCCTCTTCCCTCCCCAGTGTCCCTAAGAAGCTTTTCCTGGCCAACTTTGACCTCTTCCCTATGCGCCCCATCCTTCCCCTCAGGCCAGGGTGGCCAGAACCCAGTCCAGCACCTCAGCCACCAAGTCGACGTCCGCTGTAGTTCTTGCAGCTATCTGAGGCTCAAATGGGGCACCCGTCAGCCCAGCCAGTGTGCCAAAAACCCCTGCCAAGGCCAAACCCATTCTGCCACCTGGCAAGGTGAAGCGGTGGACTGCATCCAGCAAGGGGAAGGAGCCACAACCACCCATCAAGGCCACCTCAAAGACTCCAGCTGCCAGACCCAAGGTCACACAACCATCTGCCAAGGATGAGGAAGAGACACAAAACACCAGGCAATGCACTTCAGCTGTCCGAGGCTGCTGGTGAAGGCCTGGTGGCTACCAGCACAACTGCCAGCACCGCCACCTGCACCGCGGCCAGCACCGCCAGGAGCCCCGCCGGTAGCACCACTACTGTCAGCAGCAGCAGCCCCAGTGGGCAGCCGTCCAAGGCTGCAGGAGAAGGGCTGGAACCTCCCTCCGCCACTGGCAGCACCGGCACCTGCACCACGACCAGCACCGCCACCTGCACCGCCGCTAGCACTGCCGCAGGCACCACCTCAAGCACCACCACCTGCACCGCTGACAGTAGCACCACTACCAGCAGCAGCAGCCCCAGTGGGCAGCCGTCTGAGGCTTCAGTAGAAAGGCTGGAGCCTTCCTCCACCACCAGCAACACCCTCACCAGCACCGGCACTACCATCAGTTTGCAGCCGTAGCCATCGCCGGATGGAGTCTAGCCCTGCCTCCGTGGACTATAATGCAACCTGTTCCCTGCAAATCTCGTGCCACAGGCGAGGGACTGTGAACTGCCACACCCTAAGTGTTGCATCACTGGGCACAAAGCCTCCTCCAGAACCAGTGGAAGAAGGCATCCACTCACCCTATCCTTGGCAGGATGAAGCACACTGGGAACAATGCCCCCTCCAGAACCAGTGGAAGAAGGCATCCACTCACCCTATCTTTGGCAGGATGAAGCACACTGGGCACAAATCCCCCTCCAGAACCAGTGGAGATATGCATCCACTTGAGAGATTGTGGCCTTGCACTCCCCAGGACCAAGCAGTGGGCAAACCACCCACTTGAGAGACTGTGGCTTTGCACTCCCCAGGACCAAGCAGTGGGCAAACCACCCACTTGAGAGACTGTGGCCTTACACTCCCAAGGACCAAGCAGTGGGCAAACCACCCACTTGAGAGACTGTGGCCTGGCACTCTCCCGGACCAAGCAGTGGGCAAACTACCCACTCGAGAGACTGTGGCTTTGCACTCCCCAGGACCAAGCAGTGGGCAAACCACCCACTTGAGAAACTGTGGCTTTGCACTCCCGAGGACTGAGCAGTGGGAAAACCACCCACTTGAGAGACTGTGGCCTTGCACTCCCCAGGATCAAGCAGTGGGCAAACCACCCACTTGAGAGACTGTGGCCTGGCACTCTCCAGGACCAAGCAGTGGGCAAACTACCCACTCGAGAGACTGTGGCTTTGCACTCCCCAGGACCAAGCAGTGGGCAAACCACCCACTTGAGAAACTGTGGCTTTGCACTCCCGAGGACTGAGCAGTGGGAAAACCACCCACTTGAGAGACTGTGGCCTTGCACTCCCCAGGATCAAGCAGTGGGCAAACCACCCACTTGAGAGACTGTGGCTTTGCACTCCCAAGGACCAAGCAGTGGGAAACCCACCCACTTGAGAGACTGTAGCCTTGCACTCCCCAGGACATCACTGTGGGCATGGAGCCCCCTCCAAGTGCAGTGGCGTTTTACCATCTTCCGGCTGAGGTGAACCCCCCTTCACCCTCCCCCTTAGGTGCCTGTGTGTTTTTGACCTGATGCCCCTGCAGTGTTCTCTCTGTATTGAGGCATGAGTCAAGTGTGGGCTTGGCCTATGAGTTTTGGCCCAGTGGCCCACGGATATTTTGAGCGGACAATCTACCACCTTATGTACATATTGTATATTTTAGAAAATACTGTTTTTAAAATGATCACGTATATCTGATTATTTCTACAATATCACTGATTTGACTCTATTCCTTTTGTCCTTGCGTTCTTCCAGGGGGTTACGGGGTGTAAATGTAATGTTGATACATGTGTTTGTGTGTATGGTGTTGTGGGTGAGGGTGGGGGTGTTGCGTGTTGCGTGTGTGTGTCACTCTCTTCCTGCCCCCGTGTACTAGGTGCAGTACTCACCATGGTCGTCACCGCCGCCGTTCGTACTTCTGGTAGATAAGGAGGTAGGCCAGCATGGGGATGACCTGCAGCTCGGGCTTCATGTCGTCCTGGTTCTTTGTTGAGTGTCGAGAGGTGAGTGGTTTCCCTTCCAGGTCCTGTTTCCGCCGTGCTTTTGATGGCGTTGGTACCGCCCCGGAAGAGCTGGTGGATGGGCGGGTTGTGATGGGGTGGGAGGTACATTGACTTCCGCCTGGCTGTTGGCAGTTACCACTGCGGTGTTTGTTGCTACTGCCGTGGCGGTCGGAGTGTTCAAGTGGCTGTATGTGTTGGCGGTTTCTGCCGTGGTCATGATCCCATTTTTTTTACCGCCGGCCTGTCGGCGGTATTACCGCTGCTTTAACACCGACCGCCAGGGTTGTAATAAGGGCCATATTGTGTAAACTGGTTTTAAAGTGCTTTGTGCTGAAATCTGTAAAAGCTGCTTTTTAGTTGAAAAATCACCCACTTGCATCCACAAAATTCTGAGTACAATAGGAGAAGCTACATGTTTCAGAATGATTGACTTGTCTACGAACTACCACCAAGTAGAGCTATATCCAGAATCCATGTGGCTAACATCTTTCACTACTCCTTTGGGCACATACATGTTTTGCAGGATGCCTTTAGCCAGGCTTCTGCTGCTGCTATCTTACAAAACATTATGCAGCTGTGAGAAAGTAGCCTCTTTCTAGCATGGTTACCCCCATTTTTGGCCTGTTTGTCAGTGTGTTTGACTGTGTCACTGGGATCCTGCTAGCCAGGACCCCTGTGCTTATGTTTTTTGGCCTGTTTTGTGAGTATGTTTGACTGTGTTGTCAGTATGCTTGACTGTGTCACTAGGATCCTTCTAACCAGGATCCCAGTGCTGATACTCTCTCTGTTCCCAAATGTGTCACTACATACTGGTAACCCACAGCTATTTCTGCATTCTAGTGTATATACTGTGTATATTACTTACCTCCTAAGGGAGTATGGTATCTAAGGTATTTTTGGCATTGTATCACTAAAAATAAAGTACCTTTATTTTTGTGAACTGAGTATTTTCTTTCATGTGTGTAAGTACTCTGTGACTACAGTGGTATTGCATGAGCTTTGCATGTCTCCTAGTTAAGCCTTGGCTGCTCAGCTACAGCTAACCCTAGACAGCCTGGATACTAGGCACTGACTACATTTCACTAATAAGGAATAACTGGACCTGGTATAAGGTGTAAGTACCTTTGGTACCCACTACAAACCAGGCCAGCCTCCTACATTAGTGGTGCAGCAGTGGGATAAGTACTTGCAATTGCCTTATCACTCTGTCACCAGTGCTTTCCACAGGAAAGTGTACTCTATACCTAGAGCTATACAAATAAATACCTAGTACAGGATGCAGTCTTTCACTTTCTTTCTAAAAGCCTAGAGGTTAGGTAGAGTAGGTATTTTTCTTTCCTTTCACTCTACTCTAACACACTACACTATGGCCCTCATTATAAGGTTGGCGATAAATGCCACCTAGTGCCGCGACGAGAGCCGCCAAAAGACTGTCGCCGTGGCTAACATCCATCCGTCAAATTATGACCACAGCCAGATTTCCGCCACAAGCAAGTCGGAAATCAGGCTGTGGTCATACTGGCGAATGGTGTTAAGGTGCACTGCTACCACCAGCAGCACCACGTTAGTAGACCGCTGCCAGCTGTATTATGACAAATAATACGGCCTGGCAGTGTTCTGCTGGCGGGCGCTGCTGGTGGTAGCAGGGTCAGGGGCTGAGGGGTGAGGGGTGTTGTGTGTGTGTGTGGGGTTGTGTGCATGAATGTGTGAGTGTGTGCGTGAATGCGAATGTGTGTGTAGTGTTGCATGTGTGTGTCTGCGTGACCCAGAATTTGCGTATGAATGTAAATGTGAATGCGTGTGTACGTGTCACTGTGAATATGTGTACGGATGTGCACGAGAATGAATGGATGCATGGGTGAATGAATGCATGTATGCCTGTGTGATTGAGTGTGTGTATGTGTGGTGCGTGTCTGCCAATGTGCGTGAATGTGGGGGGTGGGGGATTGGAAGGGGGGAGCGTGGATGGAGGGGGGCATCTGAGGAGTGTTTGGGAGGGTGAGTGAGCCTCCTACCAGTGACAGGGAAGGAATTCCCTGTCACTGGTAGGGCCTACCGCCTTGGTTTTCGTGGCGTAATGAACGCCACGAAAACCATGGCAGTGGGCAGGGTCAAAATGCCGCCTGGGGTACAAAAGCGGCCGCCGGCTGGAGATTGTTATCTCCTGCCCGGTGGCTGCTACCGCCATGGTGGTCGGAGTGGTATATTGGCAGGTTGGCTGCAGCCAACCCACCAATGTCATAATGTGGCGGTATGTACTGCCAGCCTGTTGGTGGGACTACCGCCACATTATCACTGACTGCTGGGGTCATAATGACCCCCTATGTCTTCCTCTGAGGCCACCCTTGGAGTCATGGGAACTCCCTTTGAGAACATGACTTTCAAAGTACTAAGAGGGCTTTGCTCAGAAAGAAGTTTAGAGGTAGGGAAGAACCTTAATAAGAATTTCCTTTTGTGTCTCCTTCTCCAGGATGACCAGGTTCAGTCTGGTAACCAAGAGGAGGAGAGTGAGGGGGATTCTAACCCTTAAGACTCAGGGGATCCGCCTGAAGATTCAGGGGACCGCTCTTCACAAAATGTTCCCCCTAGCAAACCATCTAGTGTACCTGGCAGTGTGAGGGGTTCACACACAAGTAGGGCTCCCTTCAGACCTGGAGGTCAGGTCACTAGAGTTAGTAAGCGTAGGGAATGATCTGCCTCTGCCAATTCTCATGTCATCTCAGTTTCTGAGGGGTCCCACACATCCAATCCAGGTGATGAATCCATAGACAGGGAGCTCAGAAAGCTGAGGTTTGGAGAGGCCAGGCTGAGGCTGTAGAAGCAACAACTGGCCCTAGACAGGAAGACCTTAGCTGTGGAAAGAGAAATGCGGGGTGGGGTTAGTTCCCCATGGTGGCAGCAGTAGTTTCAGGAGTTATGGGGTCAGGGAGGACACCACTGATTTTAGAAACTTACATAAAATTGTTCCCCCATACAAGGTGGGGTATGACATCAAAAGGTGGTTTGCTGCACTTGAGAGGGCATGTAAAGTTCAGAGGGTCCCTCATAGGCAGTGGGCTGCTATTCTTTGGTTGTCCTTCTCTGATAAAGGTAGGGACAGACTCCTATTAGTAGGAGTATGAGATATTCTTAAACACGCACTCACAGATGGTTTTGGGCTCACCACAGAGAAATACAGAATAAAGTTTAGAGAAACCTAAAAGGAATCCTCACATGATTGCATTGACTTTGTGGACTGTTCTGTCAAAGCTTTAGAAGGTTGGTTACATGGCAGCAAAGTGTCTGAATATGAGGGTCTATATAATGTAATCTTGAGAGAGCATATTTTGAACAACTGTGTGTCTGATTTGTTACACCAATACTAGGGACTTATAAGGCTAAGGGGAGAGACTGAGTGGAGTTGTTGACATCAGTAACCTGGTACTTCTGTCCAAAGAGGTATTGTGCATGTGACACCACATTTTCAGTCACCAATGTGATACTGCAGCCTTGTCCCTATAGGCCTGGTCCTCAATACTATTTATTCAAATTGACTGCTTGTACTTGTCCATGTTAAGGGGACAAGCAGCCAAGGTGCCACCAGGTGTGACAGAAACTGTCTTGGGAGTGTCTACCCCAGTTTCTATGATGGACCCAAAAGTTAACCCAACTACACCCTTTGTTTGACTATTGCCAATATCCCACCACTAATACCACTACTGCAAGGGGCACTAGAGCTTGATGTATTAGTGGTGGTAGGCTAAGGGGTTTTACCTGAGCAGGACTTCTCCCCTGGCCTATGGCCTTTACCTTTGCACAGATAGCACCAGGGCTTTTTATTGTGTGTAGAGTGAAAAGACAAGGAAGATGATTTATCCCCACCCCCAGAGGAGTGTTGTGGACCTGAAGAAGGATCTTTGTGCTTACCTTTATCACCATGCTTATCCTGAGATTTTTTACCATCTTTCTTCTTTTCTTTGTCACCCCCTGTATGAGCTTTTGTGCTCACCCTTGTTCTGACCCATTTGTTTGCCTTCTTTCCCAGTTTTTGGGGAGAGGTCAGACCTGAGTCCACAAGTTACTGGTGTAACAAGTTAGACACACAATTGTTAAGAATATGATCTCTCAAAATCAGATTGTATAAGCTTTCATAGTCAGACACCTTGCTGCCATGCAACCAACCTTCTAGGGCCTTCACTGAACAGTCTACAAAACCTACCCAATCCTGTGAGACTCTTTTCTGGTCTCTCTGAACTTGATTCTATATTGTTCAGTGGTTAAGCCAAATCCATCCAAGAGTGCAGTTTCAGAACGTTGTAGTTGTCTGAGTCATCTTCTCTAACAGTAAGGAGTCTATCTCTACCCTTGCCAGAGAAAGATAACCACAGGATAGCAGCCCACTGTACCTGAGGGACCCTTTGAACTTTACAGGCCCTCTCAAGGGCAGCAAACCACTTGTAAACGCCATTTCCCTCCTTGTAAGGGGGGACAATCTTGAGCAGGTTGCTAGAATCAAATGTGTTTTCTCTAACACTGGAACTTCTGAAACTACTGCTACTGCTGCTGCTGCCACCATGGGGAACTAACCCCAACCCCTGTCCTTTCCTTTCCACAGCTAGGGATTCCCTATATAAGGCCAACTGTTTCTGCTGCAGCCTTAGTCTGGCCTCTTCCAACCTCAGCTTTCTGAGTTCCCTATCTAGGGATTGATCCTCAGGGTTGGATGTGTGCGACACGTCTGATACAGAAGTGACATGGGAATGAGCAGAGGTTGACCTTTCCCTAACTTGAGTTACTCTAGTGTCCTGGCCTCTAGGTGTGAAGGGTGCCCTACCTGCATGTGACCCCCTTTCACTACCAGCTACACTAAGAGGTTTGTTAAGGGAAAGATCTGTGGAAGGACCCTCCCCTGGATCTTCAGGACCCTCTCCTGAATCTACCTGGGTGGAATCTCCCTCTACCTCCCCTTCTGATTGAACCTGACAGTAGGATGCACCTGGTCATCTCGCAAGAGGAGATTCAAGAGAAATTCCTTTTTAGGGTTCTTCCCAATCCCTAAGCTTCTTTCCAAGCAGAGACCCGTCAGACATTTGAAATTCAGACTTTCATAAGTGGTTTTAACAACCCTGGGGGTAGCCTCTACAACAGACATAGTGGAAGAAAAGGTTAGGGAGAGGAGTAAAAAGTTAGTAGACTATTTACCCTAACTTTTTAGAGGAAAAGAAAAACTTTTCAGAACTTTTGAAAACTTTTAGAAAGTTTGAAAGAACCTTTTGAAAGTGAAAAAATGACTTAAGGTATAATTGTATATAGCTCTAAGTATTGGAGTACACTTTTCTTGTGAAAAGCACTAGTAATGAAGTGGTAAAGCAATTGCAAGTACTTATCCCACAACTGTACCACCAATGTAGGAGGCTGGCCTGGCTTGCAGTGGGTACCTAAGGTACTTACACCTTATACCAGGTCTGGTTATCACTTATTAGTGAAATGTAGGCAGTGTTCTAGCAGTTTAGGCTGTCTAGATGTAGCTGTAGCAGAGCAGCTTAGGCTGAACTAGGAGACATGCAGAGCTCCTGCAATACCACTATAGTTACACAGTACGTATACACAATAAAAGACAATACTCAGTGTTACAAAAAATAAAGGTACTTTATTTTAGTGACACAAGGCCAAAAATATCTTAGAGGCAATACTCTTTCTGGAGGTAAGTATTTTACACAATATACATACTAGTAACCAAAAGTAGGTCAGTCATAGAATAGTGCAAACAGTAGAAAATACAATAGATTGCAATGGGCCTAGGGGCAAACAAACCATATACTAAAATGGTGGAATGCGAATGTTGAATTCCCCCGTGGGCAAGGATATTGTGTAGGCGGCGCTGGGAGTGTACGAAAACACCAAAGGTAAGTAAAGTACCCCACCCCAGAACCCAGAAAAGCAGGAGTAAAGTACAGCAAGTTTCCTCAGGACACACTACAAGTCGTGATAAAGGATTTTGCAATAACCAAGCAAGACTGCAAGCAACAAACGATGGATTCCTGGACCTGAAGGCCTGTGGAGAGAGGAGACCAAGTCCAGAAGTCGAAGAAGAGTCCAGAAGGACAGGAGCCCCTGCCAACCTAGAAGAAGGTGCAAAAGTGGATCCTCTGGTCGGAAGAAATGTACAGAGGAGCACCAAAGAAGATGGCTGCGGGTTCCTGCATGGTGCAGGAGATTTCCCACGTAGCGTTGTTGGATGGAGGCTGTTTGTGTTGCTGGATTCCGCCAACAAGCCTTGGTTCAAGCAAGTACGCGGTTTGCATAAAAAAGGAGCTGCCTGGACCCAGGAGGGACCTGGGGGTCTCAACTTAGGCTGAGGAGCCGGAGGGGGCTCTCAGTACTTCAGGGAGCCCTTGGAAGACCAGGCAGCACCCACGGGAGTACCAGAACATAGGGACAAAGAAGATGCAAAGTGCGGTCATCGCAGCACTACACTGGAAGGTCCGACGCCGCCGGAGAACAACTCAGGGAGCTCTGCATCGCAGGATAGAGTGCTGGGGACCTCAGCTACGCTGTGTATGAAGGATTCTTGGAAGAAGTGCACAGAAGCACAAGGTGCTGCAGAAGACGAGGTGCACAGGGGTACTGTCACAGCACGGGGAGGCAATCTCTTACCTCCACCAAATTTGGACAGCTGGACCTCTGGACAGTCTGGGTCACTTCAGTCCACCACCCGTGTTCCAGGGAGCATGCTTGTCATCAGGAGAGAATGAGAGAAGTCCCAGTGTACCGGTTGTCGTGGCAGAACGGTGCCTGCAGAAGCAGAGAAGTGACTCCGTCACTCCACTGGAGATTCCTTCAGTTCTTCTGGTGCAGGATGAAGACAGGCAGCCCTCAGAGAGTGCACACCTTGGAAACTGTTGCAAAAGCTGTCTGGAGCTGAAGTTGCAGGTCACAGGAGTCATCCTGGATACTTTGTGCAGTTACAGCAGTTCCTGGAGCAGTCTGCGGTTGATCCGACGATCAGAAGCTGAAGCAGAGGATGCAGAGGAGTCATGGAGGAATCTTGCAAACCGAAACTGAGGAAACACCCAGAGGAGAGACCCTAAATAGCCCTGAGAGGGGGACTGGCTACCTACCCAGGTATGCACCTATCACCTGCTGGCACTGGTCACTCAGAGGTCTCCAGAGGGTCTCCACATCTTGGAATCCAAGATGGCTAATGCCAGGGACCCTCAAGAGGAGCTTTGGGCACCACCACTGGGGTGGTGATGGACAGGGGAGTGGTCACCCCCCTTTCCCTTGTCCAGTTTCACGCCAGAGCAGGGACCCGCTGTCCCTGAATTGGTGTAGACTGGATTATGCAAGGAGGGCACCGTTTGTGCGCCCCCAAAGCATTTCCAGAGGCTCGGGGAGGCTACCCCGCCCATGCCTGTAACACATATTTCCAATGGGAGAGGGTGTAACACCCCTCTCCTAAAGGAAATGCATTGTTCTGCCTTTTTGGGACTTAGCTGCTCAATCCCCAGGAGGGCAGAAACCTGTCTGTGAGGTGGCAGCAGCTGGGGCTGCAGTGGAAACCTCAGAGAGCTGGTTTGGCAGTACTGGGGGTCCATGGTGAAGCCCTGGAGTGCATGGAATTGGCCCCCCAATACCAGATTTAGATTGGGGGGACAATTCCATGATCTTAGACACCTTAAATGGCCATATTCGGAGTTACCATTGTGAAGCTACATATGTGTATTGACATATATGCAGTGCACGCTTATAATGGTGTCCACGAAGTCCGGGGATTTGGCCCCGGACAACGTGGGGGCAAATTGGCTCATGCAAGGGTGCCCTCACACACAGTAACTTTGCACCTAGCCTTCAGTAAATGAAGGTTAGATATATAGGTGACTTATAAGTTACTTAGGGGGTCATTCAGACCCCGGCGGGCGGCGGGAGCCGCCCGCCTGGCGGGAACCGCCGAATGACCGCACCGCGGTCAAAAGACCGCGGCGGCCATTCTGTGTTTCCCGCTGGGCTGGCGGGCGACCGCCAGAAGGCCGCCCGCCAGCCCAGCGGGAAACCCCTTCCCACGAGGACGCCGGCTCCGAATGGAGCCGGCGTAGTGGGAAGGGTGC
Organism: Pleurodeles waltl; assembly: GCF_031143425.1. NCBI lineage: Eukaryota > Metazoa > Chordata > Amphibia > Caudata > Salamandridae > Pleurodeles > Pleurodeles waltl. Next base: position 87,107,345 of record NC_090441.1, read on the forward strand.
GACGGGTGCAGTTGCACCCGTCGCGAATTTCAGTGTCTGCAATGCAGACACTAAAATTCTATGTGGGGCCTGCTTACGGGGGCCCACGACACCCCTCACCGCCATCCTGTTCCTGGCGGTCGGAACCGCCAGGAACAGGATGGCGGTGAGGGGGTCGGAATCCCCCATGGCAGCGCAGCATGATTCCTCAGGGCATCGGAAAACCGGCGGGACACCGCCGGTTTTCCTGTTCTGACCGCAGCCAAACCACCGCGGTCAGAATGCCCTGCGGGGCACCGCCAGCCTGTTGGCGGTGCTCCCACCAACCCCGGCCCCAGCGGTCCTTGACCGCCGGGGTCGGAATGACCCCCTTAGTGCAGTGAAAAATGGCTGCAAAATAGTGTGTGCACTATTTCACTCATCCTGCAATGGCAGTCCTGAAGAAAGGTTTGTATGAGCTCTTTATGGGTGGCAAAAGAAATACTGCAGCCCATAAAGATCTCCTGGAACCCCAATGCCCTGGGTACCTAGGTACCATATACTAGGGACTTATAAGGGGGGTCCAGTGTGCCAATCAGAATTGGAATATGTAGTCACTAAACTGTAGTGACACATTTTTTAAGTAGGGAGAGCATAAGCACTGTTAACAGAACTTCAGTGACACAATCAAGCATACTTACTACACACATATGCCACAAACTATTAGCACTGGGGCCCTGGCTAGCAGGATCCCAGTGAGACAGGCGAATCACACTGACATATAGGGTTTTAAACTATGAGCACTGGGGTCCTTGCTAGCAGGATCCCAGTAAGGCAGTAAAAACACACTGACAAACACTCAAAAACAGGCCAAAAATGGGGGTAACAATGCTAGAAAGAGGCTACTTTCTCACACTATGTCCAGCTTCACATTGGTAACTCCGATTATGGCCATGTAAGGTGTCCAATACCTGGGAATTGTACCCCAATACTGATTCTAGTACTGGCTGTACAATCCCATGCACTCTGGGGGCTCCACAGTGGACCCCAATACTGCCATACCAGCCTTCTGAGGTTTTCCAGGCAGCCCCAGCTCCTGCCACCTCACAGACAGGTTTCTGCCCTCCTGTTGCTTGAGCATCTCAAGCCCAGGAGGGTAGAACAAAGCATTTCCTTTAGGAGAGGGGTGTTACACCCTCTACTTTTGGAAATAAGTGCTACATTCATGGAAGGGGTAGCCTCCCAGGGCCTTTGGAAATGTTTTGTAGGGCACAAATGGTGCCCTCCTTGCATAATCCAGTCTACACCAGTTCAGGGACCCCCAGTGCCTGCTCTGGCGCGAAACTGGACAAAGGAAAAGGTAGTGACCACTCCCGTGTCCATCACCCCCCCAGGGGTGGTGCCCAGAGCTCCTCCAGATTGCCCCTGGGTTTATCCATCTTTGATTCCAAGGTGGTGGGACACTCTGGGAGCATCTGAGTGGCCAGGGCCAGCAGGTGACGTCAGAGCTCTCCCCTGATAGGTGCTTACTTGTGTAGCTTGCCAGTCCCCCTTTCATGGCTATTTAGGGTCTCTCCTTAAGGTGTTTCCTAAGATTCGGACTGCAAGACTCCAGCAGGAATTCTCTTCAACCTTTAACTTCATCTTCTACTGACGGAACTGCATCTCGACCCTCCAGGAACTCTACAAGGCAAAATACAAACTGTAACAAAGAAGCAAAGACAACTTCTGCAACAAAAGACGACTTATGCAACATTGTATTTTCAGCTCCTGTGAGCAACTGCAACTGTTTCTAGGCCATGCATCCTCTGAGGACTGCCTGTCTTCAGCCTGCACCAGAAGAACCAAAGGAATCTCCCGTGGAGTGACAGAGTCACTTACCTGCTTCACCAGGCACCCATCTGCAGCGACAAACGGTGGCGTGGGACCCCTCTCCTCACGACGAGCGTGGATCCAGCAACCCGGGTGGTGGACTAAAGTGACCCCAACAGTCCCAAGGTCCAGCTGTCCAACTTTGGTGGAGGTAAGAGCTTGCCTCCCCATGCAAGACAGTACCCCCGGGCACCGCGTGACTTGCAGTTGCCAAGGCTTGTGTGTGACCTACCACGAAGTTCTTTGTGCACAGCAAAGCTTAGGGCCCCCAGCACTCCATCCTACGACGCACAGCTTCCTGAGTGGTTCTCTGACGGCGTGGGATCATTTTGTGTGTTGTGTTGCGTGGACCTCCATTTGCACCTTCTTTGTCCCCATGCTGTGGGACTCCTGTACGTGCTGCTGGACTTCTGAGGGCTCTCTGAGTTGCTAAGAGCCCCCTCTGCGTCCCCCTCCTGGGTAGAAGCCACCAGTTCTCTCCTGGTCCCTGACAGCGCCATTTTCTGCTAACAGCGAGCTTTGCGTGAGCCAAGGCTTGTTGGAGGAATCCAGCGACGCAAACCAGACTGCAATCATCCATCCAGCGTGGGACATCTTTTGCACCAACCAGGAACCCGCATCTGTCTTCTTGGGTGCATTACTGACTGTCTTCTCACCAGTGGTTCTTCTTTTGCACTTTCATCCGGGTTAGCAGGGGTTCCTGTTCTCCCTGGACTCTTCAGTGCTTCTTGGACTTGGTCCCCTTCTTCCACAGATCTTCAGGTCCAGGAATCCATCATTGGTGTCTTGCAGTCCCTTCTGGTTCTTGCATAATTTTCTATCACGACTTCTTGTGTGTTCTAGGAAACTTACTGAGATTTACTCCTGTTTTCCTGGGCTCTGGGTGGGTTCTATTACTTACCTTTGGTGTTTTCTTACACTCCCAGTGCCCCTCTACACACTACACTTGCCTAGGTGGAAAACCGACTTTCGCATTCCACTATTTTAGTATATGGTTTGTGTTCCCCCTAGGTCCATTGCAACCTACTGTGATTTTCACTATTTGCACTGTTTTCTAACAGTTTTTACAGCTACAGTCTCTAAGGTATTTTTGCCATTGTGTCACTAAAAGTAAAGTACCTTTACTTTTGTAACACTGAGTATTTTCTTTCATGTGTGTAAGTACTGTGTGTCTACAGCAGAGGTCTTCAAACTGGGGGGCCTCATGTGATTCCAGGGGGGGGGCATGAGGCTCTGGCCAAAAGAAGCATTATACAGATAACAGGGCTTTGTTTTAAGCAGAAACATGTTATTGCATTTTTGAAAAGTTAATAGTACGTAACTGAAATGTTTAAATAGGTCTACACATATTTAAACATTGCCACCTTCATAAAATAATTGTGAGAAATTCTGAGTGGGGCCCAATGATTTTTATTTTTCGACTGGGGGGGCGCGGTATAGAAAAGTTTGGAGACCAATGGTTTCAGTGATATTGCAGGAGCTTTGCATGTCTCCTAGAAAAGCCTTGGTTGCTCAGCTACAGCCACTCCTAGACAGCCTGGCTTCTAAATACTGACTACATTTCACTAATAAGGGATAACTGGACCTGGTATAAGGTGTGAGTACCTTTGTTACCCACTACAAACCAGGCCAGTGTCCTACAGCAGCATATTTTGAGAGGCATATCAAAAACTCTATGCTTCTAGGGTGACATTGCAGGAAACCCAAAAGCTGAAAGCTGATCTCCTGAGGACACATATAGCACAAAACGGCCAGTCAGTCAGTGAAGGCGGTGTGAGGCACGAACTCCCACAAAGAACTATACCGGGGCTAATATAGCTTGATGGAAAGGACAGGTACACCGCCAAAGGGAAATCGCCTCAATCGCACTGCAAGAACAAAGCCCAGTACACCTTCCAGGAAACCTTCCTTGAATCCCATGAAGTCACAAAAGAATAGCTCCCCGAAATGGAAACTGAAGCGCAAGTATAGCGCTGAGCTGAGGTGCAAGGTCACCCATGGGACAAGAGTGATGAGGTAAGTTGTCAAAGAGTATGTAATATGTATCTTATTTGTTAATAGCTCAAAGTTGAAGGTGGATACTTGATAGGTGGATACATCAAAAGAGGAGGAGACAAAGGCCGCCCCATTACGCAGATCCCATCCTCGTCACCAGTGTTAAAAAGGCCACTCAGTAGTATGGATAAACGGTTTTATTCAAGCGTCTCCTCTACCACCTACTCTTCTCTCACACCTAGTTATCACAACATTCTAAGGTGAACTTCAGGAGAGATGGAACATACCAAAAGGGAAGGGTTACAAGGAACATACATTATATGATAACGTGCATATTCTTCTATAGGTTACAACAGCATGTTTGTTGCAACTGTATCGAGTTTGGCCGATTTGTTTAAAATGCACAGTTTATCATTCTGCTTTCTTATGTTGGGCCCAAGGCAGTGCATCCCAAAAGTTTTAGAACCATGACCCATTTTTTTGAATGGCAAACCTTTGTGACCCACCTAGCTTTAAGGGACAGGAGGCATGTGATTTTTTTCAATATAACGAAAGCATCGTTTGGAAGCACACTGTCATTTATAGAAAGCGCATTTTTACTGAAATGGCCACTAAAATTGCAGAGGAAAATACAGAATTTAAGGACAGCTTTATTTATTGCTTGGACTCTCCAAAAATCGGCTCACGATCCGGCGGTGAATCCCGACCTGCAGTTTCATAATCAGTGCTCTAAGGATAGTCTCTCCTTCATTAGATAGACATCAATGGGAGAAATATATTTTCCCCGATTACTTTTTCAAAAATCTCACACTTTCCTCTTCTAAAATGTTGGCATGCCTGGGTCACTGAGCAAGGCACCCGTTAGTAATGGAAACTGAGCTCAAGCGATGAGTTTCACTGGAAGCTTTAAGCCCACTCGACTGGTCTAGTATCAGTCAGTACTCCAAAGGACATTGCTGGGGCTCACTTGGATGGAACCCAAGTCAGTAAAGCTTATGACAGGGTGCCAATCAACTGGACTTTAATGGCAGTGAGTGGAGTGTGAGGTCCCTTGAGGCCACCGTTGCTGTAGTATGTGAGAGACTGACGCCACATATGCAGTGAAGCATGAGATCTCATTGGCGCTGTACAAGGGAGGGGTGCCAAATGGCTAGGCAGTGGGCATGAGGGTGTGTGCCTCAGTGATTAGCAGTGGCGTCCTCGCTACAGCTCTGGGTGTAATTGAAGCCCCGGGACTCGCCTTGTCGGGCATGGTAAGGCACTCACTGCCATTTCAGCAGCTATAAATGGCGCACTGTGTCTTTAATTTTGCCGAGGCTCGCGGGGGCAGTCGCTGTCTCCCTTTGCACTAAGCACAGGCTGGGAGGGGAAGTGGCTGGGTGGCGAGATAAGAAGTATCTGACAGCGTTCCTGTGAAAGCAGAAGTGCATGATGCAGCATGGGCACCCGGCCCCTATTTCACACCCCATCAGCAGTCCAGCGCCCTCTTTATTTAAGATAGGAGGCGGGTAGAACACTGCCTGGGCGGCCCCCAGTTCACAGCTGGGAGTCTGGGAGTATGCATCATACATCTTGCACTCGCACACACCTTGGAAGGACGAAGTAACTGGGGTGACAGCAAACTACAACTTTGCTTTTCATTTAGAAGAGGTTGCACTTCATATATGAATATTTCCCAAAGTTACAAGGTGGTGATGAGTGCGCTCGGTTACACCTGACACTTCGCCTGGTTTCGTCTGCGAGGTCGGCCAGGGCAGTGTATTTCCTCTACCCTGGCTCTTTGACTTGGTTGGAAATTAAACACACGCCTTCACGAACCCGGCCCCCTGACCCGAAGTATTTGCCCCTGCAACAAAGGGTGACCCTTGACTTTTCAACTTCGAAGTTAACCCTTATGGTCGTAAGAAACCCCACAGAGCCTACGCCATCCAACAAGATGCCGGACAGGCCTCTTTAATCACAAATTATCTTGACATTTTTATTGCTGCCTGAAAACTGGATGCACAAGGAAATCTGCACCAGGTGCTTTAAAATTATAAGTGATTGATAAACACAGTGCCCCCCCCCCCTTTTTTTTCCTTCCAGGTCAGCGTCTGGTGCGGCCGCACCGGTCGCACCCACCTAAAGCCGGCCCTGACTATACTCTCCCGCTCCACCCACACTCCTCCAGCAGTTCATTAACCTGATCTTTCAATAATTTGTATTCACCCTCTCCTACCGCCCGCCTTCCTATTTCTGCAGCAGCTCATTCTACGGTCCGGCTTCACACTGCAGCACAGGACTCCACGTGACCACTAGCCTGCAGCACAGGACTCCACGTGACCACTAGCCTGCAGCACAGAACTCCACGTGACCACTAGCCTGCAGCACAGGACTCCACGTGACCACTAGCCTGCAGCACAGGACTCCACGTGACCACTAGCCTGCCTTCAAAACACTGCAGCACGGGACTCCAAGTGACCACTAGCCTACCTGCAAAACACTGCAGCACGGGACTCCACGTGACCACTAGCCTGCCTTCAAAAGACTGCAGCACGGGACTCCAAGAGACCACTAGCCTGCCTTCAAAAGACTGCAGCACAGGACTCCAAGTGACTACTAGCCTGCCTTCAAAACACTGCAGCATGGGACTCCACGTGACCACTAGCCAGCCTTCAAAACACTACAGCACGGGACTCCAAGTGACCACTAGCCTGCAGCACGGGACTCCAAGTGACCACTAGCCTACCTGCAAAACACTGCAGCACGGGACTCCACATGACCACTAGCCTGCCTTCAAAAGACTGCAGCACGGGACTCCAAGAGACCACTACCCTGCCTTCAAAAGACTGCAGCACGGGACTCCAAGAGACCACTAGCCTGCCTTCAAAAGACTGCAGCACGGGACTCCAAGTGACCACTAGCCTGCCTTCAAAACACTACAGCACGGGACTCCAAGTGACCACTAGCCTGCAGCACAGGACTCCAAGTGACCACTAGCCTGCCTTCAAAACACTACAGCTAAAGCACTGCAGCACGGGACTCCACGTGACCACTAGCCTGCCTTCAAAAGACTGCAGCATGGGACTCCAAGTGACCACTAGCCTGCAGCACAGGACTCCACGTGACCACTAGCCTGCCTTCAAAACACTGCAGCATGGGACTCCACGTGACCACTAGCCTGAATTCAAAAGACTGCAGCACGGGACTCCACATGACCACTAGCCTGCCTTCAAAAGACTGCAGCACGGGACTCCACGTGACCACTAGCCTGCCTTCAAAACACTGCAGCACGGGACTCCAAGTGACCACTAGCCTGCCTTCAAAACACTGCAGCACGGGACTCCACGTGACCACTAGCCTGCCTTCAAAACACTGCAGCACGGGACTCCACGTGACCACTAGCCTGCCTTCAAAACACTGCAGCACGGGACTCCACGTGACCACTAGCCTGCCTTCAAAAGACTGCAGCACGGGACTCCACGTGACCACTAGCCTGCCTTCAAAATACTGCAGCACGGGACTCCAAGTGACCACTAGCCTGCATTCAAAACACTACAGCACGGGACTCCACGTGACCACTAGCCTGCCTTCAAAACACTACATCTAAAACACTGCAGCACAGGACTCCAAGTGACCACTAGCCTGCAGCACAGGACTCCACATGACCACTAGACCTGCCTTCAAAAGACTGCAGCACGGGACTCCACGTGACTACTAGCCTGCCTTCAAAACACTACAGCACGGGACTCCAAGTGACCATTAACCTCTTAGCTGCTGGGCCTTTTCCCCCCAGTGCTGAGCCCTTTTTTGGCTATTTTGGGGTAGTTCGCGCTTAGGCCTTCATAACTTTTTGTCCACATAAGCTATCCACGCCAAATTTGCGTCCTTTTTTCTAACATCCTAGGGATTCTAATGGTATCCAGAGTTTGTGGTTTCCCCTGGAGGAGACCAAGAAATTAGCCAAAATACAGTCAAAATTTCATTTAAAAAAAATGTAATTTTGTGGTCAAAAAGGGCTGCCGAAGAAGGCTTGTGGTTTTTTTCACTGAAAATGGCATCAACAAAGGGTTTCTGGTGCTACAATCACCATCTTCCCACCTTTCAGGAACGGGCAGACTTGAATCAGAAAACCAAATTTTTCAACACAATTTTGGCATTTTACTGGGACATACCCCATTTTTACTATTTTTGGTGCTTTCAGCCTCCTTCCAGTTAGTGACAGGGATGGGTGTGAAACCAATGCTGGATCCCGGAAAGCTAAACATTTCTGAAAAGTAGACAAAATTCTGAATTCAGCAAGGGGTCATTTGTGCAGATCCTACAAGGTTTTCCTACAGAAAATAACAGCTGAAATAAAAAAATATTGAAAGTGAGCTGAAAAAAACAGCCATTTTTCTCTACGTTTTACTCTGTAACTTTTTCCTGCAATGTCAGATTTTTTAAAGCAATGTACTGTTACGTGTGCTGGACTCTTCCGGTTGCGAGGATATATAGGGCTTGTAGGTTCATCAAGATCCCTAGGTACCCAGAGCCAATAAATGAGTTGCACCTTGCAATGGGTTTTCAGTCTATACCGGGTATACAGCAATTCATTTGCTGAAATATAAAGAGTGAAAAATAGGTATCAAGAAAACCTTTGTATTTCCAAAATGGGCGTAAGATAAGGTGTTGAGAAGCAGTGGTTATTTGCACAACTCTGAATTCCGGGGTGACCATACTAGCATGTGAATTACAGGCCATTTCTCAAATAGACGTCTTTTTGACACACTGTCTTACATTTGGAAGGAACAAATGTAGAGAAAGACAAGGGGCAATAACACTTGTTTGGCTATTCTGTGTTCCCCCAAGTCTCCCAATAAAAATGGTACCTCACTTGCGTGGGTAGGCCTAATGCTCGTGACAAGAAATGCAACATGGACACATCACATTTTTACATTGAAGTCTGACGTGTTTTTTGCAAAGTGCCTAGCTGTAGATTTTGGCCTCTAGCTCAGCCGGCACCTAGGGAAGCCTACCAAACCTGTGCATTTTTGAAAACTAGACACCTAGGGGAATCCATGATGATGTGAATTGTGGGGCTCTGACCAGGTTTTGTTACCCAGAATCCTTTGCAAACCTCAAAATGTGGCTAAAAAACACTTTTTCTTCACATTTCAGTGACAGAAAGTTCTGGAATCTGAGAGGAGCCACAAATTTCCTTTCACCCAGCGTTCCCCCAAGTCTCCCAATAAAAATGGTACCTCACTTGTGTGGGTAGGCCTGGTGCCCGCAACAGGAATAGATCACACAACGGTCAATGTTGGTCCTTACATGAGGCAGCTGTTGACCCTGGGGTGATCCATTCCTGACGCAGGCACTAGGTATAGGCACTAAAGTGGGGTAGTGTTTTTATCAGGACAGGTGAGGAATCACTGGGTGGTAGGAATTTTGTGGATCCCAGCATATTCCTGTAGTTTGTGTGACAGAAATGCGAGAAAAATTGAGATTTTATTAAACATTTCAGCTTTGCAGGGTATTCTGGATAAGAAAACTTTGGAGAATCCACACAAGTCACATCTCTGTGGACTCCCCAGAATGTCTAGTTTCCAGAAATGTTTGGGTTTAGTATGTTTCTCTATATGGCCGCCGAACCCAGGACCAAAAACACAGGTGCCTGCCTTACAAAACCAGTTTGTTTTGTGATAGATAATTTTGATGTCTCCACAATACGATTTGGGCAGTGGAATTTGGGGTTGAACTAAATTGGGGAGCTCCCAAGAGAGCACTCTCTCTCTCTGCTTGCCGCCGCATTCACCTGCTCTCTGCGTTGGGCTAACCCACTATTACCCCGTTGCACAGACTGGGCTTGCGAAGGGACAGCAGGACTGTCCTCATCACCTCCCTCATAATTTACTGGAAGAGAAGTTATCGAATGGGACTCCTCCGACTGAAAATCACTCCCAGAGTCTACGCCATTGTCCTATCCCTCAGATGCTGTCTCAGTATCTGATGTCTCAGTCTCTGATCCTATGTCAGAGCTGTCCTCTATAACCCGAGTGATGGCAGCAGTCATCCATCAAGATGCCATCTCTGCTATTGGCTAAACTGTTGCAACACTAGCCTACATAGACAGTCACAAAATCGATGGTGTGTGTGAGATACGTGCAACAGTAGAGGCCACCTTACTTGCGCTTCTTCCCTCAATCAGCACGTTCTTTCAAGACACTCAAAATACACTTTGTCACATACCATTTGTCACAGTCATTAGCACCTCCTGCGCCCAGTCATTGGTGCTCCCACTCCCTCCTCCTCGGATTCCCTCATTACCACCCAGCAAAAGTGCCCTTCATCTCTTCATAGGCGCCCCCCACCCGCACATATATTTCATTTGTATTATAGCGCAGGTAATGGGTGACTTTACTAATGTACTCAGCTATTGACATAAAATACAGATTTGCTCTTTGCAGTAGGCATATAAACCTTCTGCGCTTCTTTATGGCACTAAAACTGCCACTAGACAAAAGTCTGATCCTTTTGTAGCAGAAACATAATCACAATACTTACTTTACTTTTTTATTGCTGCCTAAAAGCTACAGGTGAAATGCGTCAGTTCAAGTATGTGCATTGCTTTGAAGACGCAAGCTGCAACTGCAAGACAACTGGTGGCAAATATATATATATATATATATATATATATATATAGATCACTTTTATATGTGGGTCTGGTTTTCCTGGGGGCCGATCGCAGCCCCCAGGGAAACCACACATGTATTGACAAAAGTGATCTATATATATATATATATATATATATATATATATATATATATATCTATCTCTATATAGATATACCTATCTACATAGATATCTATAGATAGATCTATATATATATATATATAGATCTCTCTATAGATATATCTACATAGATATATCTATATATACAGATCTATATATATATATAGATCTATTTTTCTTTAGTAGTTGTATGGTTTCCAGTGTGTCCCAGACCTCTGCCATCTTGAATCCAGTGGTGTGAGGGCACAATGGAGGCCTCTGAGTGGCCAGTGCCAGCAGGTGACGTCAGAGACCCCTCCTGATAGGTGCTTACCTGACTAGGTGGCCAATCCTCCTCTGAGGGCTATTTAGGGTCTCTCATGTGGGCTTTTCCTCAGATAACGACTTGCAAGAATTCACCACAGTTCCTCTGCATCTCCCTCTTCGACTTCTGCCAAGGATCGACCGCTGACTGCTCCAGGACACCTGCAAGACTGCAACAAAGTAGCAAGAAGACTACCAGCGACATTGTAGCGCCTAATGCTGCCGGCTTTCTCAACTGTTTCCTGGTGGTGCATGTTCTGGGGGCTGTCTGCCTTCACCCTGCACTGGGAGCCAAGAAGAAATCTCCTGTGGGTCGACTGAATCTTCCCCTTGCTAACGCAGGCACCAAACTTCAGCTTCACCGGTCCTCTGGGTCCCCTCTCATCGTGACGAGCGTGGTCCCTGGAAAACAGGTGGTGGATCCAAGTGACCCTGACAGTCCAGTGGTCCATCTGTCCAAATTTGGAGGAGGTAAGTCCTTGCCTCCCCTCGCCAGACAGTAATCCTGTGTACTGCTTGAACTGCAGCTGCTAGGGCTGCAGTGCACTTTTGAAAGGAATCCTTAGTGCAGAGCCTAGCCCTAGTCCCCAGCACTCCGTCCTGCATTGCTCAACTCGCTGAGTTGACCACCGGCTTTGTGGGACCCTCTTTTGTAGTTTTGAGATGACTGCTGTGCTCAGTTTCCTTGAACCTGTGTTCAAGTACTTCTGCGGGTGCTGCCTTCTTGTGCGTGGGCTCTCTGTGTTGCTGAGGGCCCCCTCTGGCTCCTCTTCCAAGTGGCGACCTCCTGGTCCTTCCTGGGCCCGGGCAGCACCCTTTTTCTTCAACCACGACCTTTGCAGCTAGCAAGGCTTGTTTGCAGTCTTTCTCCAAAGAAACAGCTCTGCATCCTCCAGCACACCATGGGACATCTTCTGTGCAAAGGAGAAGTTCCTGTCCTTGCACCTTCCCTTGTTGCAGAATCTTATGCTTCTTCCACTCGGAGGCAGCCCTTTTGCACCTTCATCCAGGGTTTAGTGGGCTCCTGCCCCCCCGGAAACTTTCACGACTCTTGGACTTGGTCCCCTTCCTTTACAGGTCTTCAGGTCCAGGAATCCGTCTTCAGTGCTTTGCAGTCTGTTGTGGTCTTTGCAGAATCTCCTATCACGACTTTACTGTGTTTCTGGGGAAGTAGGGTCACTTTAGTCCTACCTTTCAGGGTCTTGGGTTGGGTATCTTGGACACACTTAGGGGGTGATTCTGATTCTGGCGGGCGGCGGAGGCCGCCCGCCAGAATTCCGCCCTCCAAAATACCGCGCCGCGGTCAAAAGACCGCAGCGGGTATTTCAAGTTTTCCCCTGGGCTGGCGGGCGGCCGCCAAAAGGCCACCCGCCAGCCCAGGGGAAAACGACCTTCCCACGAGGATGCCGGCTCGTAATCGAGCCGGCGGAGTGGGAAGGTGCGACGGGTGCTGTTGCACCCGTCGCGTATTTCACTGTCTGCCAAGCAGACAGTGAAATACTTGTAGGGGCCCTCTTACGGGGGCCCCTGCAGTGCCCATGCCAGTGGCATGGGCACTGCAGGGGCCCCCAGGGGCCCCGCGACCCCCCCTACCGCCATCCGGTTCCCGGCGGGCGGACCGCCGGGAACTGGATGGCGGTAGGGGGGGTCGGAATCCCCTCGGCGGCGCAGCTAGCTGCGCCGCCTTGGAGGATTCAACAGGGCAGCGGTACACTGGCGGGAGACCGCCAGTGTTGCCGGTCTGACCGCGGCTTTACCGCCGCGGTCAGAATGCCCTGCGGGGCACCGCCGGCCTGTCGGCGGTGCTCCCGCCGACCCTGGCCCCGGCGGTCTAAGACCGCCGGGGTCAGAATCACCCCCTTAGTGTTTTCTTACACTCCCAGCAACCCTCTACACCCTACACTAGGCCAGGGGTCCCTAAGTGGTTCGCATTCCACTGACTTAGTATATGGGTTGTGTTGACCCTAGGCCTATTGCATCCTATTGTATTCTACAGTGTTTGCACTACTTTTCTAACTGTTTACTTACCTGATTTTGGTTTGTGTGTATATTTTGTGTATGTTACTTACCTCCCAAGGGAGTATATCCTCTGAGATATTTTTGGCACATTGTCACTAAAATAAAGTACCTTTATAGTGCTATATGATATAAGTGGTATAGTAGGAGTTTTGCATGTCTCCTAGTTCAGCCTAAGCTGATCTGCTATAGCTACCTCTATCAGCCTAAACTGCTAGAACACTACTAATCTACTAATAAGGGATAACTGGACCTGGCACAAGGTGTAAGTACCATCAGGTACCCACTATAAGCCAGGCCAGCCTCCTACATTGGCGGCAGCGATGGGATAAGTACTTGTAACTGCTTTACCACTTAGTCATTGGTGCTTTTCATAAGAAAAACATATTCCAAATACTTAAAATTATACGCAGTTAACCTAAACAGTTTAACTCTCTTTCCAAAAACTTTCTAAAAAGTTTCTAAAACGTTTTGAAAAGTTTGAAAAGTTTTTCTCTTTTCTTTAAAACGTTTCTAAACTTTTTTCTCTCTATCTTAAACTCTTTCTTACAACTACGTCTGCAGTAGAGCTCACTCCCACAGTTGGACAAGCAACCTATGGTAGTTTAAACTTTAAAAGTTTGAGGAGTCTCTGCATAGAAAGAGGTTTAAGCATTGGTAAGAACCCTACCAAAGATCTTCTCCTTAGCCTTCTCCTAGAAAGTGACCAGAACCAGTCTGACCCATCCCAGGATCAGGAGGTAGAGGAGGAAGGTACCCAGCAAGATTCAGGGGAGGGTCCTAAGGACTCTGGGGAGGGTTCCTCCAAAGACCTGTCAGCTGACAAACCACCTAGTGACACTGGTAGTGGGAGGGGGTCACACACTAATAGGGTACCTTTCACACCAAAAGGCCAGGTAACTAGGGTTCAGGTAGTTAGAGACAGGTCCACTTCTGCACATTCCCACATTTCCTCTGTGTCTCAGAATTCCCAAGCCTCCCACCCTGAGGATAACACCCTAGATAGGGAACTCAGAAAGCTGAGGTTCGAAGAGGCCAGACTGAAGCAGAGACAGCAGCAGTTGGCCTTAGACAGGAAGTCTCTAGATGTAGAGAGGGAAAGACAGAAGTTGGGGTTAGTTCCCCATGGTGGCAGCAGCAGTGTTCCTGATAGTAATCCTGTAAGAGAACAAGATTCAAGAAACCTGTACAAGATTGCCCACCCTTACAAGGAGGGGGATGACATCAACAAGTGGTCAACAAGGAGGGGGATGACATCAACAAGTGGTTTGCTGCACTTGAGAGGGCCCGTATGGTACAGCTGGTCCCTCAAAGGAAGTGGGCTGCTTTCTTGTGGCTATCTTTCACTGGTAAGGGCAAGGATAGTCTCCTTACTGTCAGAGAAAGTGATGCCAACAACTACAAAGTTTTGAAAAGATGCACTCTTAGATGGATTTGTCTTAACCACTGAACAATACAGTATAAAGTTCAGAGATACCAGGAAAGAGTCCTCTCAAGACTGGACAGACTTTGTAGACTGTTCAGTGAAGGCCTTGGAGGGATGTTTACATGGCAATAAGGTGACTGACTATGAAAGCCTATATAATCCTATCCTGAGAGAGCTTATTTTGAATAATTGTGTGTCTGAGTTGTTACATCAGTACTTGGCAGACTCAGATCTGACCTCTCTCCAAGAATTGGGAAAGAAGGCAGAGAAATGGGTCAGAACAAGAGTGGACAGAAAAGTTCATACAGGTGGTGACAAGGATGGCTAGAAGAAGGATAGTAAGTCTTCTGACAAGGGTGGGGACAAAGATAAAAAGCATTCTGAGTCTTCATCAGGCCGACAAAAATGCTCTGTGGGGAGGTGGGTCCAAATCCTCTTCTAACAATCAAAAGAAGCCATGGTTATTTTTGTAAGAGTAAAGGCCATTGGGCAAGTGATTCCACCTGCCCAAACAAAAACACCAAGGCTCCAACTACCACAAGCCCAACCCCAAATGCGTTCTCTAGTGCCCCTAGTAATAGCAGCGGTGGTGGGAAGTCTACTACAAATAGCCAATCAAAGGGTGTAGCTGGGCTCACCATTGGTAACGTAGTTGGAGTTGGTCTTGTTAGCGAGACCACAGAGGCTACTTTAGTCTCTGATGGTGGTATTGACTTTGCCACCTTGGTTGCTTGTCCTCTTAATATGGGTACGTACAAGCAACTTCCCCCTAATAAATGGTGTTGAGGTTGGGCGTGGCCTGGCCGCCGGGCAAGATGGCCGTCACCGCGTGAGGCTCTGCCGGGCCTGGGGCCGTTTATCCGTTTTATTTCTACTATAGGCGGTGCTGGTGGGAGCGGACCTGGGTGCCCCTCTAGGAGAACCCCTGAGACGTGTCTAGCGTCGCAGGAGCGAGTGTGCGGCCGGACCTGATCTGCGCGGGCGGGACTGTCGGCGGCCTCGTCCGCGGGCGCAGGTTGAAAGGCGAGCGGACGTGGAGGCCCGGACCCGCTCCCGGCGAGCGTGCAGGCTAGGAGCGGGTGAGTGCCTGAGGGCCTATCGGCGGCTTGGTCGGGCCGCGGCCCTCGTGGCCCTGGGGCGCCCCTTGGGTTTCCACGGCCCTGTGGTCGCGGGGACTTTTTTTGGACCTCGCGGCCCCTTGGATTCTCCGCCGCTGTAGCCGGTGGGAACGCCTGGGCTCAGCGGGCCCGGGGACGCAGTTGGCCGAGTGAGGAGCTGGCCTAGATCTGAATACAGGGCCGGCCCTGCGTGGAAGAGATTTGGCCCTGAGGACAGCGGTGATCGAGGGCGGCAGACATCGGTGCATGGCCAGCTGGGGGAGCCGTGCCTCAGCGTTGCGTGGCCCCCTCCAGAGTGGTGCCCGGGAGGGCTCGTCTGTTTTTCCTGGAGGACAAGTGCAGTGCTGCCTGGAGCGCCTAATCGGATTCTAGGGCTGATTGCTGGAGATAAGTAACAGAGCCCTGGTGGTGGTAATGCTGGCTGTGACTGTGGCGACTCACTGAGGGCACCTGGCAGTGGGGGACCCCTTTTTTGGGGGTGCAGGCTCTATATGGGGGCCATTCTCTCCACTGTAGTGCAGATCCGTTCAGCTTGAACTGGTGCTAGTGTATATTGTGAGACGCCGCGTGGACAGATTGGCTCCTTGGAGTGTTCCGCTGCCGGCCTGGGGATCCGGGTGCTGGCTAGTGGACCTGTGGAGCGACTTGGGCTGCCAAGAGAGGGCGCCGATTGTGGAGGCCATTGCTCTGGCCCCTTTCCATTGCTCAGGCACAGGCAGGAGGCTGTTGGCGCTGGGTTGAATTATGGGCAAGTCCGATCAACGTCAAACAAAACTCACCTTTGAGGGTGGGAAAAAAAGGAGTGCTGTTTCTGCCTCCCAGCCCAGTGATGTCGAAATTGGAGAGGACAGCCCAGAGGTGTCGGTAAGGACCATGTTTCTGGAGCTCAAGACTAGTCTGGCTGGCATTGACGCCAAGCTGGACCATGTGACAGAACAGCTTGACCGCATCAGGGCCCGGGTAGATGACCATGATTCCAGGTTCGAGATACTCAAAGGAAGTGGGCTGCTTTCTTGTGGCTATCTTTCACTGGTAAGGGCAAGGATAGTCTCCTTACTGTCAGAAAAAGTGATGCCAACAACTACAAAGTTTTGAAAAGATGCACTCTTAGATGGATTTGTCTTAACCACTGAACAATACAGTATAAAGTTCAGAGATACCAGGAAAGAGTCCTCTCAAGACTGGACAGACTTTGTAGACTGTTCAGTGAAGGCCTTGGAGGGATGTTTACATGGCAATAAGGTGACTGACTATGAAAGCCTATATAATCCTATCCTGAGAGAGCTTATTTTGAATAATTGTGTGTCTGAGTTGTTACATCAGTACTTGGCAGACTCAGATCTGACCTCTCTCCAAGAATTGGGAAAGAAGGCAGAGAAATGGGTCAGAACAAGAGTGGACAGAAAAGTTCATACAGGTGGTGACAAGGATGGCTAGAAGAAGGATAGTAAGTCTTCTGACAAGGGTGGGGACAAAGATAAAAAGCATTCTGAGTCTTCATCAGGCCGACAAAAATGCTCTGTGGGGAGGTGGGTCCAAATCCTCTTCTAACAATCAAAAGAAGCCATGGTTATTTTTGTAAGAGTAAAGGCCATTGGGCAAGTGATTCCACCTGCCCAAACAAAAACACCAAGGCTCCAACTACCACAAGCCCAACCCCAAATGCGTTCTCTAGTGCCCCTAGTAATAGCAGCGGTGGTGGGAAGTCTACTACAAATAGCCAATCAAAGGGTGTAGCTGGGCTCACCATTGGTAACGTAGTTGGAGTTGGTCTTGTTAGCGAGACCACAGAGGCTACTTTAGTCTCTGATGGTGGTATTGACTTTGCCACCTTGGTTGCTTGTCCTCTTAATATGGGTACGTACAAGCAACTTCCCCCTAATAAATGGTGTTGAGGTTGGGCGTGGCCTGGCCGCCGGGCAAGATGGCCGTCACCGCGTGAGGCTCTGCCGGGCCTGGGGCCGTTTATCCGTTTTATTTCTACTATAGGCGGTGCTGGTGGGAGCGGACCTGGGTGCCCCTCTAGGAGAACCCCTGAGACGTGTCTAGCGTCGCAGGAGCGAGTGTGCGGCCGGACCTGATCTGCGCGGGCGGGACTGTCGGCGGCCTCGTCCGCGGGTGCAAGTTGAAAGGCGAGCGGACGTGGAGGCCCGGACCCGCTCCCGGCGAGCGTGCAGGCTAGGAGCGGGTGAGTGCCTGAGGGCCTATCGGCGGCTTGGTCGGGCCGCGGCCCTCGTGGCCCTGGGGCGCCCCTTGGGTTTCCGCGGCCCTGTGGTCGCGGGGACTTTTTTTGGACCTCGCGGCCCCTTGGATTCTCCGCCGCTGTAGCCGGTGGGAACGCCTGGGCTCAGCGGGCCCGGGGACGCAGTTGGCCGAGTGAGGAGCTGGCCTAGATCTGAATACAGGGCCGGCCCTGCGTGGAAGAGATTTGGCCCTGAGGACAGCGGTGATCGAGGGCGGCAGACATCGGTGCATGGCCAGCTGGGGGAGCCGTGCCTCAGCGTTGCGTGGCCCCCTCCAGAGTGGTGCCCGGGAGGGCTCGTCTGTTTTTCCTGGAGGACAAGTGCAGTGCTGCCTGGAGCGCCTAATCGGATTCTAGGGCTGATTGCTGGAGATAAGTAACAGAGCCCTGGTGGTGGTAATGCTGGCTGTGACCGTGGCGACTCACTGAGGGCACCTGGCAGTGGGGGACCCCTTTTTTGGGGGTGCAGGCTCTATATGGGGGCCACTCTCTCCACTGTAGTGCAGATCCGTTCAGCTTGAACTGGTGCTAGTGTATATTGTGAGACGCCGCGTGGACAGATTGGCTCCTTGGAGTGTTCCGCTGCCGGCCTGGGGATCCGGGTGCTGGCTAGTGGACCTGTGGAGCGACTTGGGCTGCCAAGAGAGGGCGCCGATTGTGGAGGCCATTGCTCTGGCCCCTTTCCATTGCTCAGGCACAGGCAGGAGGCTGTTGGCGCTGGGTTGAATTATGGGCAAGTCCGATCAACGTCAAGCAAAACTCACCTTTGAGGGTGGGAAAAAAAGGAGTGCTGTTTCTGCCTCCCAGCCCAGTGATGTCGAAATTGGAGAGGACAGCCCAGAGGTGTCGGTAAGGACCATGTTTCTGGAGCTCAAGACTAGTCTGGCTGGCATTGACGCCAAGCTGGACCATGTGACAGAACAGCTTGACCGCATCAGGGCCCGGGTAGATGACCATGATTCCAGGTTCGAGATACTGGAGTCACGCACGTCCGGAATAGAAGACGCACGCCAGGGTGATAGAGACCAGATTGCACAAATGGAACGTATCCTGGAGGTGATACAAAATAAAAATGAGGACTTGGAGGCGCGGTCCCGTCGTAATAATGTTCGCATCGTGGGGCTGCCGGAGGCGACTGATATGGGTCGCATGGAAGACTTTGTGGAGCGGATGCTGTCGGAATTGTTTGCCGGCGAGCTTTCTCAGATGCTGGTGGTTGAGAGAGCGCACAGGTCCTTGGGGCCTTGACCCCCACCGGGGACTCCTCCGCGTTCAATTATCGCAAGTCTATTGAATTACCGGGATGCTGTCCTCCGTTTAGCTAGGGAGAGAAGACCGTTGGTATACAAGAACTCAGAAATCAACTTCTTTCCTGATTACACCCCTGGCGTGCAGGCTCAGAGGCGTGCTTTTTTGCTGACCAAGCGCCTGCTGAGCCAGGCGGGTGTAGGGTTTGCCCTCTTGTATCCTGCCAAGTTGAGGGTGCGGCATGAGGGCAAGACACTGTACTTCTCGGATCCGAAACTGGCGGCCAGTGTGGTTCTAAAAATTCTGGACCCATGTAATTTACTTTGCCACAGCAGTACGATTTTAGTATCAAAAGACCGATAATGACTAGTACACTAAGCATGAGCATTTTCGCTCAATTCCAGCAGCGTTTTCACCTCGAAATCGCCATTTTCGTCCTGCACTGGTGGCTCCCATTTTATACACGGCAGCCATTTTTAAAAGTTGCCCTCACTTAGGCTTATAATACAGTCAGATTTGATTCCAAGGACACGTACACCTTGATTGACTTTTCTCTGACCTGGGCAAGCTGGAACCATTGCCTCAGGCCAAACCTGTTTGGTCAGTCCCTCTCCCAGTGGCCGAATCAGATAGCATCAAGGCACACCATGCCATAAAACCCTTATTATCGCTAACACACCCTGCCTAATCTTGCTCACACCTGCACCTGCTCTTTTCTTCTTCTTACTTTACGAGGGGGAGGTGCCCGTTTTTATTGGGGGTCCACACTTATCTGATGTAAAATACTAGGCCTTGCCGGGTAATTTATTATGGGTTGGATGACATGAAATATGAGGTTTCATCATGACACTGTTTTTTTCTTTGTAGTGAAAACATGTGAATGACCAACCAAAATGTCAAGAATGTTTGCCTGAAGCTTAAAAAACTGTATATAAGGAAACCTGATTTTGCATTGACACACAGGGGGTGATTCTGACCGCGGCGGACGGCGGTCGCCGCCCGCCAAGCGGTTCCCGCCGAAAGACCGCTCCGCTGTCAAAAGACCGAGGCGGTCATTCTGGCTTTCCCACTGGGCCGGCGGGCGACCGCCGAAAGTCCGCCCGCCAGCCCAGCGGGAACCACCCTTCCCACGAGGACGCCGGCTCAGAATGGAGCCGGCGGAGTGGGAAGGTGCGACGGGTGCAGTTGCACCCGTCGCGAATTTCAGTGTCTGCAAAGCAGACACTGAAATTCTACGTGGGGCCCTCTTACGGGGGCCCCTGCAGTGCCCATGCCATTGGCATGGGCACTGCAGGGGCCCCCAGGGGCCCCGCGGCACCCCCTACCGCCATCCTGTTCCTGGCGGGAGAACCGCCAGGAACCGGATGGCGGTAGGGGGTGTCAGAATCCCCATGGCGGCGGAGCGCGCTCTGCTGCCATGGAGGATTCTCAAGGGCAGCGGGAAGTCGGCGGTACACCGCCGACTTTCCGTTTCTGGCCGCGGCTGAACCGCCGCGGTCAGAATGCCCAGCGGTGCACCGCCAGCCTGTTGGCGGTGCTACCGCCGACCTCCGCCATGGCGGTAATTACCGCCAGGGTCAGAATGACCCCCACAGTCTCCTGAGAACATACAAACCGTGCTGTTGTACTTCTAGGACGCTTGTTACTTGGTTGCAGCCAATAAATTCGATCTTTGACTTCACCTAGAAGACTCTGAGTTTCTGTGGTCTGAATCAGGAAAGTACCCGAGGTCTTTGGGTGTACCCTGGCACCGCTGGGTTACCGGATCAGTACCAGTTCTGAAAAACCCAGTACCTCAGTTGGCGCCCAACGTGGGGCGATACCAGTGGTACCGGTCCAAGCCTGAGGTCCGTGAGGAGCTTCGTGTGAAAATTCTGGAGGAAGGCCGCCACTTCATCGACCCCTGCATGTCGACGTGGTCCGAAAGTCTTTGCTGCGAGGTTCCCCGCTTCCCGACGGCTACGAAGGACTGCTGCCCTGGCTATCGCCCTGATTTGGACCCTTGATGTTTGGTAGAGCGAAACGATAAGACGAGTCTTCTGGTGACGTCATCAATATTTTCAGTTAAGTATAAGTGGAGCATCTCCCAGTCCTTAGTTGGACACTTGGTTTGGTCCTTAGTTGGACATTTGGTTTGGTATCCCTTCGGGATCACTTTGATTTGGAACTTGCAAGTACCAAAGCCGAAGGACTCGTGTATTCACGAGACTATCGTAAATGATAATCCTTTGAAGTTTGAAGCTAGACTAGTGAGCGAAGATGCCTGGTCTTAGCAGACTTGGAAATGTGTTTTGTCTTGGGTGTAAAAGGGACTCCCGGTTGGAGGACTCATGTCCGGTTCCTCCGATTGGAACTCCAACCTATGAACTATATGTGAAGCACGGAGTAGGCCCCATCACATATAATGAAGTATGGATCCGTTACACCAGAAAAGATGGTGTTTTAAAATGGCCCCAAAATGGTAGCTTTGACACAGAAATCTTAGATAACCTCGAAGTTAGACTTTTTAAGAAGAAAGCCCGGCCGGCAATGTTTGATTCTTTCTGCTTATGGCGTAAGGAAGCCAAGCAAAAGGAAATTAAATTAGCTAAGAAAAATAAGAGAGAAAAAGGTATTTCGATTATGCAAGCTGCTATACAGTTTAAAGATAACGAAGTAGAACAGTTGAATGAGCAGTTGCATTGGCGACATAAAATGACAGTAGATAAATGCTATCCAGTTTTGCCGCCTCTTCAGCAAGATGCAGCAAAAGACTCTGAAAAAGATCCCCTAATGTCGCATTTGCTAAGTTCGCCACCACCCTATGCGCAGAATGCCACGGCACCTCCGCAACCTCTGGTTGCACAACCAGTGGTTGCATTGCCTCCTGCTCCTCCCCAGCACCCACCAGCTATTCTTCAGTTGGTTCCTATTCCTCCGGTGCAGCCTCCTCAAGGGCCACCGGCTTTGACATCTGCTCTGCCTTTACTTCCTACAACTTTGACTACTATAGCAACTACCACTCCTGGTATTGTTTCCGACACTGCTTCTGTCTCTGCCTTGTCTCATTCTGTTTTTCCTCCTGTTCATTTGTCAACCTCTCCCTCTATCCGTCAGAGAATGACAAACACTGTGACTAGTCTTTTATCCCCTCTCTTTGGGTCATTAGCTACGACCCCAGTTTCAGAGCGTAAACAATTGCGTAGCCAATTGCCTGATGGTATGGAGAAAGAGACACTGAATTATTTGGCGCATAAATGGGTTACTGAACCAGCGAGATATGAACTAGAGTCTGTTATGGATGTCTTCCATCAGTGGGAAGAACCGAAACAGAGATACGTTTTTGAGAAAATGTGTACTTTTCTTTCTGAGGATTTAGAGGAAAATGGTTTGGAGCCCAATCCGCCTAAGTTGTGTTGTGTACGGTTCGATTTTGCGACAGGTTTGATTGTGGGTTCAGATGTCGAGAAAGCAGTTGCGATGTTATTGTCGTTTAGGACTGAAGGTGTTTCCAGGTTATTGTTTAAATATGATTCTTCTGCTAAAAAGAAAGGGAAACAGTGCCCCATGAGAGAAGTTCCCCCACAGTGGAGGGAAGGGGACCCAAATGCCAATCCACCTGTCCTGCCTCATTTCCAGCGTGTATGGGTACACGTTCCATGGAAGCGAGCTGAAGTTTTAGCCCTTAAGCAGACATTGCCTGATCCCCGTAAGAATCCTTCAGGGTATTACAAGGAATTGTCACAGACTGCGGGGTCTTGCATTATGAATTTAGCTGACATAGACATGTTGTTTGGGAATGTTGTTCCACAGCCTTTATGGGGAAAGATTCGCCATACAGACCATGCTCAAGAGTTAGGTGACACATGGGTTAATATTGCTGCTGCAGATGCCCGACAAATTGGTGGTGCTAAACCTGAGCCTTTAGTGACAGAGCTTCCTGGTAGGATTATTGATTACATGAAAACTATAATGCCTGCGAAGCGTGTAAACTGGGATAAATTGTCTGCATGTAAGCAAAAGAAAGAAGAAACGGTATCAGATTTCTTCACCAGGTTTGAAGAAACGTTTGTGGACCACAGTGGTCAAGATATGAGCACGGAAGGTGGTCAACGTTTGTTTGTCGATAAATTTGTGCATAATCTGCTTCCTGAGTTGTGTAAAAAGTTAAAAGACTCAGAAAGTTCTTGGGCAGTTTCCTCTTCAGCACAGATATTGGCTACTGCACAGTACTACGAAAATAGAGATAAAGATGAGAGAGATAGAGTAGAGAAGAAAACAAAAGAATTGAAAACGAAGGTTCTGTTACAACAAGCGTACCCACCATGTGGTGGTCAGAATAGTGGTGCACAGAACAACTATCAGAATAACTATCAGCCCCAACCGTTTCAGAGAAACTCGCAAAGAGCCGAGTATGCTCAACCACGTATCCCAGTAGGTCCCAATCAGTGTTCATATTGCAAGGAAGAGGGTCATTTCAAGTATAGTTGCCCTGCTTTGCTACAGCGCGCAAATGGTACTTCCGGTTTAAGAGGTCGAGGTGTTCCACAAGAACCTAGAGGAAGAGGACGTGGATATGTTCACCAGAGCGCGCGCCCATTCCTCCCTCAAAACTCAATGAACAGATTTGATCAACAGGTTAATGCATCTGGTAGGACGGCTCAGTACTATACTGATGATTACTATACAGAGGATGAGCATTTGGACAGTAATGATTGCTAGGACAGCCATAGACAAAGAGAGGGAGTTGTTTCAGTTCCAGTAGATCAGAGTGGGCCTTATGTTAAGGTGATTGCATCAGGTGTGTCAGAACCTTTTCTGTTGGATACTGGTGCTACCAAGAGTTCTATTATGCACTCAAAACTCCCTGGCGCACCTTTGTCTGGCGAAACAAATGTATCAGTAGGGTTTTCCGGCGCCCCAGTTAGAAATCCGATTTCTAACCCTATATCTCTTTCTGTTGGAACTTGTAAATTTGAAACACCCCTTATTTTGACGACAGGTTGTGGCGAGAACTTGTTAGGATTAGATCTGTTAAAGAGATTGTATGCGACATTGTATTGCTCTCCTTCTGGAGTGCAACTCACATTGGGTAAGAAAGTGGTTTCACCAATGTATTTGTCAAAGGACAGATTTCCACCAGAATTTTCTTCTCTTCCTAATACTCTTTGGGCTACTGGACCTAATGATGTAGGTCTTTTGGAAATTCAGCCATATGTGATAACATTAAAAGCCAATGTTAAAATGCCACGTATTCCCCAATACAAGATCTCTAGTGAAGGGGAAAAAGCGTTGTTGGCAATTATTCGTGATCTGATTGAGAAGGATGTAATTGAAGAGACAAGAGGCAACGTTTGCAATAGTCCTGTTTTGCCTGTCTTGAAGCATACTGACCCTACTCAGCCACCTGTTTATAGGTTTGTAATTGATCTTAGAGAGGTGAACAAAATAGTTGTGCCACAGTTTCCAGTCGTCCCCGATATCACTGCATTGTTGACAATGATTCCAGCTTCAGCCACTTGGTTTTCAGTAATAGACCTGAAAAATGCTTTCTTCAGCATCCCTATTGCAGAAGAGAGCAGGGACATTTTTGGCTTCAATTTGGGAGGACAAAGCTTCAGATTTAAGAGAGCTCCTCAAGGCTATTGTGAAAGTCCATCTATTTATAGTCAGGCTTTGAAAGCACAACTTGACACTCTTATGTTACCTGATGGCGCCACTCTCATTCAATATGTCGATGATTTGCTAGTTGCCGCAGATACTAAGGAGATCTGCAAAGAAGCAACATTGTCATTATTGCGTCATTTGTCTGATTTACACCACAAAGTGTCCCTTTCAAAGTTACAGTATTGTCAAAAAGAAGTGACCTATTTAGGTCATCTCTTTTCGAAGGAGGGAAGGCAACTGACCCCAGAGAGAATCAGGGCTGTTGCAGCAATGAGTGTGCCAAGAACACAAAGAGAAGTGCGTGCTTTCTTGGGTATTACATCATATTGCAGACAATGGATACCTAATTTTTCGTTAATAGCCAAACCCTTGGTGACATTAACTTGTAAAGATACACCAAATCCCGTCCCATGGTCTGAAGATTGTCAGAAAAGTTTTGTCGAATTACGTGATGCATTATGTTCAGCTCCTGTGTTCGGTACCCCCAACTACAGCAAGCCTTTTACATTGTATGTCCATGAGAAAGAAGGTTGTGCGTTAGCAGTTTTGACACAACAGTTTGGAGACAGGGAGCGTCCATGCGCCTATTTCTCTTCAACCTTAGACCCAGTAGCTAAGGCACTACCAAGCTGCTTAAGAGCGGCAGCGGCAGCTGCTGTTTCTATCCGACAGTCTGCTGGTTTAGTGATGAATAACACGTTAATCGTAATGGTTCCACATGCAGTGGACACGTTGTTAAACAGAACCAAGACACAGCATTTAACTAGTGCTCGATTGTCAGGTTACGAGTTGACATTGTTAGCAAGCCATGTACATATAAAAAGATACACTACACTTAACCCAGCTACGTTATTGCCAATTGTGACGGAGTTAGATACTTCTGAACAACATGATTGTCTCCATAGAACAGAAGAAGAAACGAAAGGGAGAATAGACCTTCTGGACACTCCCATTGCAAAGAGTGATGGTACTTTGTGGGTGGATGGTTCATGCTTTAAGCTCCCGAATGGTGACACGACTGCGGCGTATGCTGTGACAACTTTGTGTACGATTGTTGAAGCTGCACGTATCCCACATAATTCAGCCCAAGCAGCTGAGTTAATAGCCCTAACAAGAGCATGTACAGTATCAAAAGGAATGAAAGTGACTATCTATACCGATAGCCAATATGCGTTTGGTGTGGCCCATAGTTTTGGGCGTTTGTGGAAGGAACGTGGGTTCCTGACCTCGCATGGAACTAAAATACAGCATGGTCAGTTGGTAAATGAGCTCCTTGATTCACTTACTTTACCGTTGCAAGTTGCGATTGTGAAGTGTAGCGCACATAAAAAGGTGACTGATGATGTTGGTCGTGGGAATGCATTTGCTGACGAGGTCGCAAAAGAAACGGCAAGGAATGTGATGAGCCGAATGTATGTCGCGGGCCCTGCAAGATGGATTGGTGATGTTGGAATGTGTGAAGACACGATAGAAAGCGTGAAATCGATTCAAGCTGAAGCCACAGAGAGAGAATTGAGTGTGTGGAGAGAAAGTACGGGTAAATTGGATGCGAATGGTTGTTGGGTCGAGTTGTCAGAACATCAAAGATGGTTGCTACCCGATGCGTATGTGCTTGCAGTAGTTACAATGGCTCATGGAATGGCTCACATCAGTGTGAAAGGGATTTGTAAGTTGTTGGCCCCAGTATGGCAAAATGCAGGAATTCCCAAGTGCGCAGAAAATGTGGTTAAAACACAACCCTGGTAGAGGAACCCCAACTCCAGCTGGTCATTTTGCACCTCCTACGTATCCGTTTGAGATTTTGCAGCTAGATTTCATCCACATGGAGAGGTGCAACAACTTAAAATACGTACTCGTTGTTGTTTGTGCCTTTTCAAGATGGGTGGAAGCCTATCCCCTAAAAGACAATACTGCGCTATCCACAGCCAAAGCCCTTGTGAAAGAGTTCTTCCCTAGATTCGGAATGCCGAGAATGATCTGGAGTGACAATGGAAGTGAATTTGTGGGTCAAGTGATGAAGAAAGTATGCGAAGGGCTAGGCATAAACCAAAAGTTTCACGCTGCAAATCACCCCCAATCAGCTGGATTAGTGGAGTGCTATGATGGCACTCTAAAGCTAAAATTGGCCAAGATACAAGCGAGCTCTGGTCTCTGGTCTCAAATGGCCTGACGCTCTACCCTTAGCACTCCTATCAACCAGAATGACTGTGCATTCACGAGTGAAACTTAGTCCTTATGAAATAGTCTTCGGCCGCCCGGCCAATATATGGGGAGTGCCTAGGCCCAAGAAGTTTAGCGAGATAGAGCATCCTGTTTTGCTTGACTATCTGTATGAATTGACGGCTAAATTGCGTGTCTTACATCAACAGGTCCACGACACCCTGCCTTCGGTCTCTGAATCTCCAGGTCATCCCATTGAGCCTGGATCCTGGGTTTTAATAAAGAACTTTCAGCGAACCAAAAACGAGCAGCCCAGGTGGACCGGACCGCATCTCGTTCTTCTCTCCACAAGATCAGCTGTTCGAGTAGAAGGGAAGAAACACTGGATCCATGGGACCCATTGCAAAAGGGTACCCCTACCTCTGCCATATGACCGGTGGGTCCAGGAAGGTGTCGCCGACTCAGAGACTGAAACCGTGCCACGTTTTCTGCCTTTCAGCGATGCACGAATAAAAGGAACACTCACTGAGAAAGAAAGTGATGACATTTTACAATCAGCAGTATCACCGTCAGTTCGATTGGACACTACAGAACCTGAACTCCTTTTTCAGGACCACACAATACCTGGGACTAACCGTTATAATCTACGACCAAGAATAAAGGACAAATAAAACAGTTTACTTTTCTTCCCTTTAGAAAAGTTCTCCAAATGGTTTTTGCTGCTGTGCATTTTTATATTATTTAGTATACTTATGTTTTTTATAGGATATATTTTATTCTGTTTTAACGTGATATTGGCACCCACTACCTCGTCTACACCTCCTCCTTCCAATGTTTCCCCACATTCTTTTCAACTCCTCCCTAAACATGAATCTGCTAGGAGACTAGAGTTCATTAATAACTCCTTCATCCAGCTTTTGCACCAACACCAACTAGTGATAAATACAACTAACTGTTGGGTGTGTGGCCTTATGCCTCACACAGCAGATAAAGGTATCCCTTATCTGATCCTGCCTTTCAGCCACAATGGTTCCGTGTGGGCATTCAGAACGATATTCATCCATGCACACTACCCCCTACGTTTTGCGGAAGACAACCCTAAGAAAAATGCTTTAGTTAAAGGTATCATAGACATGATGAAGGACAATATCTTCTACGAGACTATCCCCAGAGATGAGACAATGGCATATATAGGATGGAACATGACCGGATATGAAGCCACAATGAGTGAGAAACAGCAAGCTAAGATATCTTCCCTGATTTGGGTTGTACCCCATCAGGGTCACTTGTGTCTGCAAGGTACTGGCAAGAATCCCAGAGCTCAACTAGGGGAAAGCGTCTGCACTGAGACATATGTCTTCGCATCTCAGACCTCCCCTCCGCTCCTGGCAGCTAAGGGTACCTATTTCATCTGCCATGATAGAGCCTTTACATGGTTTCCCCCTGACTTTTCGGGCACATGCTTCGTTTCGTTCCTGTTGCCCCCTACCTACACAGCAGCGGCAGATTACCACAAGACAAGGATAGTTAGAGGCGTCTTCAGTGAAGAAGACACTGCAGGACAAGAATTTGGGGACTTCGTAAAGGGTTTTCTGTCGTTCTGGGGACAAATAAGTAACAGCAGGAGCATAAGGCAATTGATAAGAGTGGTTGAATCCACCGTGGCTGAAACCGCTGGTGCCCTTGGTAACTTGACTGCTGAGCTCCAGTCGGATCGTCTTATGACCCTTCAGAACAGGGTCGCATTAGATGTCATACTTGTAGACCGGGGTGGAGTATGTACATTGATCCAATCGAGTTGCTGTGTTTTTGTCCCAGATAACGCTCCAACAGTATACCAGGCCATCTCCAAACTGCATAGAATTTCCGAATCTATTCATTTAGATAAAGGAGATTGGTCATTAATGGAATGGTTCTGGGAACTGATATCAGCATGGGGATGGAAGATTCTGATGGTCATTGGGATGATCTTGGCCATTCTTTTCCTGTTCTGTCTATGCGTGCAGTGTGCTCCTGCGATATGTGGTTACTGTGTTACATCATGCATAAGGAAACCTGCACCAAGAGACAAGCTAAATACTAGGATGATGTTACAGCAACATCTCAACGACTTTAGAAACATAGACCTGGACTCAGATTAGCATGAGAATAGGTTTATTGCCTATGTAAGGGCAAAAGGAGGGTTTGTGGTTCTAAAAATTCTGGACCCATGTAATTTACTTTGCCACAGCAGTACGATTTTAGTATCAAAAGACCGATAATGACTAGTACACTAAGCATGAGCATTTTCGCTCAATTCCAGCAGCGTTTTCACCTCGAAATCGCCATTTTCGTCCTGCACTCGTGGCTCCCATTTTATACACGGCAGCCATTTTTAAAAGTTGCCCTCACATAGGCTTATAATACAGTCAGATTTGATTCCAAGGACACGTACACCTTGATTGACTTTTCTCTGACCTGGGCAAGCTGGAACCATTGCCTCAGGCCAAACCTGTTTGGTCAGTCCCTCTCCCAGTGGCCGAATCAGATAGCATCAAGGCACACCATGCCATAAAACCCTTATTATCGCTAACACACCCTGCCTAATCTTGCTCACACCTGCTCTTTTTTTCTTCTTACTTTACGAGGGGGAGGTGCCCGTTTTTATTGGGGGTCCACACTTATCTGATGTAAAATACTAGGCCTTGCCGGGTAATTTATTATGGGTTTGATGACATGAAATATGAGGTTTCATCATGACACTGTTTTTTCCTTTGTAGTGAAAACATGTGAATGACCAACCAAAATGTCAAGAATGTTTGCCTGAAGCTTAAAAAACTGTATATAAGGAAACCTGATTTTGCATTGACACACAGTCTCCTGAGAACATACAAACCGTGCTGTTGTACTTCTAGGACGCTTGTTACTTGGTTGCAGCCAATAAATTCGATCTTTGACTTCACCTAGAAGACTCTGAGTTTCTGTGGTCTGAATCAGGAAAGTACCCGAGGTCTTTGGGTGTACCCTGGCACCGCTGGGTTACCGGATCAGTACCGGTTCTGAAAAACCCAGTACCTCACCAGGTTTGCTAGACGTTTGCCTAAGGGGCAGGGGGCTGCGGAGTCCGGGAGAATGGGCACGGACGCTGCCGCCTTAAGTGATAATGACTAACCGGCTCTGGTTAGCCTCATACTACTGGCTGGGACTGCTGGGGTACTCTGGACTGCTCTGTGCATGGGTCCGCCTGCTGTGTAGCTTGCATCCTGGCCCATGGGCCCCTCTTCCCTAGTGTTCGCTGGGTGGAGAGCTACTAGGCCGGCTATCGCCCCTGGGATGAGTCCTGTCAATTCCTGGTTTTGTCATGGGGGGGGTTTGGGGATTGAATGGGTGGGTCACTGAAAGGGTCCGTTTGGGGGGCCTGAGTGGGTGGGGGGTGGTGTGGGTTTTTCTTGATTGTAGGGAGATTGTGTTTCCTGTTATTTTGGTTGTATTCATATTATATTTCTGGCAGGTGGAGACGAGCTTTCTCGTGCGATGTTGGATGACTACTGAGGGGTGAGGAAGCGTCTGTGGTTCGGTGTTTGACTTGGAACATGCGTGGGCTTAATGACAGGCGTAAAGCTTGACTAGTGGCTGCATATGTTAAGCGGCATGAAATTTATATTTGTATACTGCAAGAGACGCATTTGCTGAGGGCTACTGTGGGTAGACTGAAGGTTGGGTGGGTTGGTGAGATGCACTGCTCCACGTACTCTGGCTAAGCTCGTGGAGTCGCAATCTTAATCCGCAAGGGACTGCAGTGGCGCATGCGATAGGTCATTGTTGATCCAAATGGTAGATATGTTTTACTGAGTGGTATGTTGCTTGACAGAGCTTGCCGGCTTGTGGCGGTGTATGGGCCGAATATTGATGACCCAGAATTCTTTCTGGAGCTGTGGCGCCTAGTGGAACCGCTGGGGGCGGGTGCTGTGATCTGGGGCAGTGATTTTAACGTGATTCTGGATGCTAAGATGGATCGAGAGAGTTTGGCCAGGATGCAGCATGTCTCTTCGGCTAAGCCTTTGGAGGCAGTGATGCAGAATGGCGCGCTGGTGGACTTGTGGCGGCATGGAGGTGTGAGAGAGGGCACGTGTCTGAATTACGTTCACAGTAGCTGGTCACGGATAGATCGTTGGCTGGGTACCAGGGATGTGGAGGTCTGGACGAGAGCAGTGGATCATCTCCCTCGCACGCTGTCGGATCACTCTCCGGTTAGTCTGGAGTTGGTGATACCAACTGAGCTGCGCCAGTGGGTTATGTGGCGGTTGCCTCGGGGGGCGCTTCGGGATGCGGCTTTTCGGGAGGAACTGCGTGAGGCGATTAAGTTGTATTTTGCTGAGAATTGGGGGTCAGTGAGGTCCCCTGGTACTCTTTGGGAGGCATTTAAGGTTGTTATTCTGGTAGTCTGTCTCTCGAAACAACATGGCATAGTTAAGGCCTTGAGGCGGGAGATGGCTGACATTGAGGGAAGGCTTGTTGAGTTAGAGAGGCGATTGGCTTCTAGTTGGTTTGGAGAAGTCTTCGCGGAGAGTCGACGAGAGGTATCTCTGTATGAAGAGGCCTCCCTAAGAGAAATTTGTTTTACTGAGAGATATGCTCGGACCCGTCGCTATGGTGAGGGCGAGAGAGCCGGGCATACGCTAGCAGATATGCTTCGTAGACCTTGGGCCAGTAACTATGTTACTGAGGTTGTGGATGCCGAGGGCGAGAGGGTGACGCGTTCGAGTGGGTTTATGCAAGTGTTTACAGAATTTTTCACGAGGCTCTATGCGGCCCCGGTGGGACTGAGTGCAGCTGCCGCACAGGCGTATTTTGAGGACATTGCGCTAGTGTGGTTTGATGAGGCACACAGGAGGTATCTGGATGAACCGTTCACTGTGGAGGAGGTGGCTGCGGCTATTCGTGGTCTGCCTGGTGATAAGTCCCCGGGTGTAGATGGTCTGTCCCCAGCGTTTTATTAAGAATATGTGGATATTCTAGCCCCCTGCCTGTTGGAGGTGTATGCGGAGGCCCTGGAGACTGGGTCGCTGCCGGCCTCGCTTCGAGAGGCTCTGATAGTAACAGTCCTGAAGCCTGGGAGGGACCCGACCCGATGTGATTCGTACCGCCCACTCTCCATGATTAATATTGATAATAAAATCTTGGCCAAAATGATAGCGGCGCGATAGCAGCCTCTCCTCCCCAGGCTGGTGTTGCCGGATCAGTTGGGCTTCGTCCCTGGGAGGTCTACCTGTCATAACTTGCGCACTTTCTTCGCGTTGGCGGGCCCACTGGGGGCGGAGGATAATGCGGCGGCGGTCTTCCTCGACGCTGCCAAGGCTTTTGATTCCTTGGCTTGGGACTATATGTTTGCCCTTTTAGGCCATGTGGGACTCAGTGTGCGTTTTGTAAATTGGATCAGATTGTTGTATACTCTGCCCTCGGCTAAGTTGCGCCTTAATGGTTGTTTGTCGGCTTCATTTCCTGTTGCGCGTGGTACGCGTCAGGGGTGCCCGTTGTCCCCCCTCCTTTTTATTGACACTCTTTGGCTGGCTAACTATGGTGCTGCACTGACATGGCTGGAGGGGAAAGTTGGGATCTGGCGGGCCCTACCACTATCGTTGATCGGGCGTATTACCATTGCAAAGATGGTGGTCCTTCCTAGGTTCCTGTACCTATTCGTGAATCTTCCCCTTCCGCTCACGAGAGTCTACCTGCGGCGCCTGCGCTCTGCGCTGATTCACCTGGCGTGGGCGGGACGTCGAGCGCGCATTTCCTGGGAGAGGCTGATGTTACCGTTTGAATTGGGCGGGCTTGCTGCTCCGGATCTGGAGTTATAGTATCTCTGTGCTCAGGCGCACTTTGCGTATTACTGGCTGAACCCGATTCGATACTTGCCGCTCTTGGCGCCTGAGAGTGACTCTGTGTGGCCGGATGGCTTGATGCGAGCGCTTGGGAGACACGTTCTGCCTCGAGTTAAGGGAACTGACACGGTGGCATGCACGTCGAGAGCATGCGGGATGTTAATGCAGCGATCTGGGGTTACTGTGCCCTTTGCTCCTTCCTTGCCTCTCATGGCGGTGGCTGATGATCAGATGTACTGGGATGGCGGGGTACGTGGGTTTCTCTGAGATGTTGGCTTGACTAAGCTGGGAGATTGGCTGGCGGACGGCCGTTTGCTTGACATCTCTGAGGCGCTGGCTGGCTGTGAGGGTACGGCGTTACAGCGCATGTATGCTCTTCGGGTTTGTTCCCTTTTGCGGGTCCGATTGTTCGGCCCGATTGGGGCCCCCTTGGAGTTTTGCGCTTTGGAGGTTCTCTGCAGTGCACGGTCACCTAGCAGGTTGGTCACTAAACTGTATAACTGTATGCAAGAGCAGAGGAGTGGCTTCCGGGAATCTTCCAGGATTGCATGGGAGAGAGATCTGGGGGAGCCCATATCGGAGGCTATGTGGCGCGACTGCTGTGCTCATATGAGGGCGTTGTCCCCGAATTATAGGCTTAGACTGCTGCAATTTAACTTTTTGCACCGACTATACTATACTCCTGGGGGGCTCTATTCCTTGGGTTTGCGTGAGGATGCGTTTTGTGCCCGCTGTCGGGCGCCAGTGTGGGTTTTCTGCATTTGGCGTGGGAGTGCGCGGAAGTCCATATTTTTTGGGTAGAGGTTTTGCAAGCGATTACTGAGATGGTCGACCTGGAGATACCTGTTTCTCCCATGGTTGCGCTGCTTGGGTGCGTGGAGGAGGTTCGGGGGCCGTACAGGCGTCTGGTGGGTCTGCTTTTGCTGCTGGCCAAGCGTAGAGTTGCCATGTGCTGGGGTGGGACGAGAGTGCCGCGTAGATCTGAATGGTTGCGAGATGCCGCCTATTGTCATGATCAGCTGATGGTTTTCTGGAACTTGATGCCTGAAGGGTCTCGGCCCAAGGATATTTGGGCACCGCTGAATACATTTTGGGCGGCCCGGAATGAGTAAGTGGAATAGTTGGAGAAGCCCACGCTTGTGCCTTATTCCCCCCCCCCCTCAATTGGGTATAATCCTGCGTTATTGAGACGGGCTGGTATAGTTTGGTTGTGCGCTCCACCTGCCTTTCTGTCTGTTCTTTCTGTTGTTCCCCCCTCCGCTATGATATGCTTAGTCCTTTGCTGCTTATAGCACGCCTTCTGGGCTGCTGCTGTGGACTTTGCTATTCGACAACTGATGGAGGAAGCTTGAACTAGTGTCCCTAGATACTGACGCTCACTGTGAGAATTATTTGTTGACTTCCCCTTGTGGAATGTGACACTGCTGTAATTGAAGGGGGCTGTTGCATACATTATTTGTTGTAATGATGAGGGGGGCTGTTTGTGTTAATGTATGTTTTACATGATAAAAGTCAATAAAATATCAAAAAAAGAGAACAAAAATGGTGTTGAGGTTGAGGCCTACAGGGATACAGGAGCCAGTGTCACTATGGTGATTGAGAAACTGGTTCACCCTGATCAACACCTCCTTGGTCAGCAGTACCAAGTGACTGATGCTCATAACAACAATCTTAGCCATCCCATGGCTGTTGTGAATCTCAAATGGGGGGAGGAACTGGCCCAAAGAAAGGTGTGGTAGCCACTGATTTACCTGTAGACTGCTTACTAGGCAATGATTTGGAGACATCAGCTTGAGATGAAGTGGGGTTGGAGGTTCATGCAGCAATGCTGTGCATTCCAGGGCATATCTTTGATCTCACAAGGGCTCAGGCCCAGAAGCAAAGAGGAGAGGGAAGCTTGGATCCTGGAACAATGGACCAAGGGCTCCCAAAAGCTAGGGGTAAAATGGGTAAATCCTTGCCCACTATCCCTCCCTCTACAGAAGATTCCCCTTTTGAGGAAGAGGAATCCTCTCCCTGTGCAGAACCTACACCAGATGAGCTGGCAGCAGACACTGCTGAGCTTTTGGGTGCAGGGGGGCCTGCAAGGGAAGAGCTGAGTGTGGCACAGCAGACCTATCCCACACTAGAGGGTTTAAGACAGCAAGCTGTCAAACAGCAGAATGGGGATATCACTGATAGCCATAAGGTCTATTGGGAAGATAACCTCCTCTACACTGAGTCAAGGGACCCTAAACCTGGAGCTGCCAGGAGATTGGTCATTTCTTTGCAGTACAGGGAGTTTCTTCTGACCTTGGCACATGATATTCCTTTGGCTGGGCCTTTGGGCCAGAGTAAGACTTGTGACAGACTTGTTCCATTGTTTCACTGGCCTCACATGTCAGAGGACACTAAGGAGTTTTGTCGCTCCTGTGTGACCTGCCAAGCCAGTGGCAAGACTGGTGGCACACCTAAGGCCCCCTTAATTCCACTCCCAGTGGTTGGGGTGCCCTTTGAAAGGGTAGAGGTTGACATAGTTGGCCCCCTTGACCCTCCAACAGCTTCAGGCAATAGGTTTATCCTTGTGGTAGTGGACCATGCCACTAGGTATCCTGAAGCCATACCCTTAAGGACCACTACAGTTCCTGCAGTCGCAAAGGCCCTCCTGGGAATCTTTTCCAGAGTGGGTTTCCCTAAGGAAGTGGTGTCAGACAGAGGTAGTAACTTCTTGTCGGCATACCTTAAAGCTATGTGGAAGGAGAGTGGTGTTACTTATAAGTTCAAAACTCCTTATCATCCTCAGAAAAATGGTCTAGTTGAGAGGTTTAATAAAACTCTCAAAGGTATGATTATGGGACTCCCTGAAAAGCTCAGAAGGAGATTGGATGTCCTGTTGCCATGCCTCCTTTTTGCTTACTGGGAGGTACCCCAAAAAGGAGTGGGCTTTAGCCCCTTTGAACTCCTCTTTGGACACACTGTAAGGGGTCCCGTTGCTCTTGTGAAGGAGGGTTGTGAACAACCTTTAAAAGCTCCCAAGCAACACATTGTGGACTATGTACTTGGCCTAAGATCCAGAATGGCTGAGTACATGAAAAAGGCCAGTAAAAACCTTCATGCCAGCCAAGAGCTCCAAAAGCAATGGCATGACCAGAAGGCTGTCCTGACCCAGTACCACCCAGGACAGAAGGTGTGGGTGTTGGAGCCTGTGGCCCCAAGAGCACTTCAGGACAAATGGAGTGGACCCCATCTCATTGTTGAAAACAAAGGTGAGGTCACCAACTTGGTAGACCTGGGCACTGCCAGGAGACCCCTTAGGGTGCTCCATGTCAATCGCCTGAAACCTTACTATGACAGGGCTGACTTGACCCTGCTCATGGCAGCTGATAAGGGGCAGAAGGAAGAGAGTGACCCTCTCCCTGACCTCTTCTCCACCACTGAAGCTGATGGCTTAGTGGAGGGAGTGGTGCTTGCAGATTGCCTTACTGCTGAGCAGAAGGTATAAATCTCCTAGTCCAATCCTCTGACCTCTTCTCACTGATCCCAGGTACAACTACCTGGTGTGAGCACACAATCAACACTGGAGACAGTTTACCTGTCAAACGTAAGATTTATAGGCAGCCTGACCATGTCAGAGATTGCATAAAACAAGAGGTACAGAAAATGTTGGATCTAGGAGTGATTGAGCCTTCTGAGAACCCTTGTGCTAGCCCAGTGGTGCTTGTCCCATAACCTCACACTAAAGATGGTAAAAAGTAAATGAGGTTTTGTGTTGACTATAGGGGTCTCAATCAAGTAACCAAAACTGATGCTCTCCCTACACCCAGGGCAGATGAGCTGATAGATACACTGGCTTCTGCCACGTATCTAAGCACTTTTGACTTAACTGCAGGGTATTGGCAGATTAAGTTGTCAGAAGATGCTAAACCTAAAACAGCATTTTCCACCGTTGGAGGGCACTATCAGTTCACTGTTATGCCCTTTGGTTTGAATAATGCACCTGCCACTTTCAGAGGTTGGTGAACACAGTCCTCCAAGGTTTGGAAGCTTTTAGTGCAGCATATCTATATGATATAGCTGGCTTTAGCTCCACCTGGGATGAGCACCTGGTCCACCTATGGAAAGTTTTGGAGGCCCTGCAAAAGGCAGGTCTCACTATCAAGGCTTCAAAGTGCCAGATAGGGCAGGGGAAAGTGGTTTATCTGGGCCACCTGGTAGGTGGGGAACAGATTGCACCACTGTAGGGGAAGATCCAGACCATTATGGAATGGGCTCCCCCTACAACTCAAACCCAGGTGAGATCCTTCCTAGGCCTCACAGGGTACTATAGGATGTTCATTAAGAACTATGGCCCCATTGCAGCCCCTCTTAATGACCTCACTAGTTAAAATATACCTCAAAAGGTATTATGGACAGCTAGCTGTCAAAAGGCTTTTGATGAGCTAAAACAGGCCATGTGCTCTGTACCTGTCCTAAAAAGCCCTTGTTACTCCAAGAAATTCATAGTCCAGATTGATGCTTCTGAATTAGGGGTAGGGGCAGTTCTATCACAGCTTAACACTGAGGACCAGGATCAACCTGTTGCTTTTATTAGAAAGATAAGAGAAAAGCGTTGGTCTGCCATAGAGATGGAGGCCTTTGCTGTGGTCTGGGCACTGAAAAAGTTGAGACCATACCTGTTTGGTACTCACTTTATTGTTCTGACAGACCACAAACCTCTATTATGGCCTAAACAAATGAAAGGTGAAAACCCTAAATGGTTGAGGTGGTCCATCTCCCTACAGGGAATGGACTATACAGTGAAACATAGATCTGGGAGTACCCACTCCAATGCAGATGGACTCTCCAGATACTTCCACTTAGACAATGAAGACTCATCTGGGCAAGGTTAGCCTTATTGTCCCTCGTTTGGGGGGGGGGGGGTTGTAAAGGGAAGTACCATCTTGCCTGGCATGTTACCCCCATTTTTACTTGTATGTCAGATTGTTTTTTGTCTGTCTGACTGAGATCCTGCTAGCCAGGTCCCCATTGCTCATAGTTTGTGGCCTGAATGTGTGTCCCTGTGCTGCCTGCTCCAGGACACCTGCAAGACTGCAACAAAGTAGCAAGAAGACTACCAGCGTCATTGTAGCGCCTAATGCTGCTGGCTTTCTCAACTGTTTCCTGGTGGTGCATGCTCTGGGGGCTGTCTGCCTTCATCCTGCACTGGGAGCCAAGAAGAAATCTCCTGTGGGTCGACGGAATCTTCCCCCTGCTAACGTAGGCACCAAACTTCAGCTTCACCGGTCCTCTGGGTCCCCTCTCATTGTGACGAGCGTGGTCCCTGGAACACAGGTGGTGGATCCAAGTGACGCTGACAGTCCAGTGGTCCATCTGTCCAAATTTGGAGGAGGTAAGTTCTTGCCTCCCCTCGTTAGACAGTAATCCTGTGGACTGCGTGATCTGCAGCTGCTAGGTCTGCTGTGCACTTTTGCAAGGAATCCTTCATGCACAGCCTAGCCCAGGTCCCCAGCACTCTGTCCTGCATTGCTCAACTCGCTGAGTTGACCACCGGCTTCGTGGGATCCTCTTTTGTAGTGTTGAGACGACCGCCATGCTCAGTTTTCTTGAACCTGTGTTCAAGTACTTCTGCAGGTGTTGCCTTCTTGTGTGTGGGCTCTCTGTGTTGCTGATGGCCCCCTCTATCTCCTCTTCGAAGTGGCGACCTCCTGGTCCTTCCTGGGCCCGGGCAGCACCCTTTTTCTTCAACCGTGACCTTTGCAGCTAGGAAGGCTTGTTTGCGGTCTTTCTGCAAAGAAACAACTCTGCATCCTCCAGCACACCGTGGGACATCTTCTATGCAAAGGAGAAGTTCCTGGCACCTTCCGTTGTTGCAGAATCTTCAGCTTCTTCCACCCAGAGGCAGCCCTTCTGCACCTTCATCAGGGGTTTAGTGGGCTCCTGCCCCCCCTGGACTCTTTCACGACTCTTGGACTTGGTCCCCTTCCTTTACAGGTCTTCAGGTCCAGGAATCCGTCTTCAGTGCTTTGCAGTCTGTTGTGGTATTTGCAGAATCTCCTATCATGACTTTAGTGTGTTTCTGGGGGAGTAGGGTCACTTTACTCCTACTTTTCAGGGTCTTGGGG
Organism: Pleurodeles waltl; assembly: GCF_031143425.1. Classification (NCBI taxonomy): domain Eukaryota; kingdom Metazoa; phylum Chordata; class Amphibia; order Caudata; family Salamandridae; genus Pleurodeles; species Pleurodeles waltl. The sequence continues at coordinate 87,146,044 of NC_090441.1, forward strand.
TGGGGTATCTTTGACACCCATAGTCTTTTCTTACACTCCCAGCGACCCTCTACACACTACACTAGGCCAGGGGTCCCTAAGTGGTTCGCATTCCACTTACTTAGTATATGGTTTGTGTTGCCCCTAGGCCTATTGCATCCTATTGTATTCTACAGTGCTTGCACTACTTTTCTGTTTACTTACCTGATTTTGGTTTGTGGGTATATTTTGTGTATTTTACTTACCTCCCAAGGGAGTATATCCTCTGAGATATTTTTGGCACATTGTCACTAAAATAAAGTACCTTTATTTTTAGTAACTCTGAGTATTGTGATTCTTATGATACAGTGCTATATGATATAAGTGGTATAGTAGGAACTTTGCATGTCTCCTAGTTCAGCCTAAGCTGCTCTGCTATAGCTACCTCTATCAGCCTAAGCTGCTAGAACACTACTAATCTACTAATAAGGGATAACTGGACCTGCCACAAGGTGTAAGTACCATCAGGTACCCACTATAAGCCAGGCCAGCCTCCTACACACGGGCCTCCACGTGACCACTAGCCTGCCTTCAAAGCACTGCAGCACGGGACTCCACATGACTACTAGCCTGCCTTTAAAACACTGCAGCACAGTAATCTACGTGACCACTAGACTGCCTTCAAAACACTGCAGCACAGGACTCCACGTGGCCACTCGCCTGACTTCAAACTACTGCAGCACAGGACTCCATGTGACCACTAGCCTGCCTTCAAAAGACTGCAGCACGGGACTCCAAGTGACCACTAGCATGCCTTCAAAACACGACAGCTCGGGACTCCACGTGACCACTAGCCTGCCTTCAAAAGACTGCAGCACAGGACTCCAAGTGACCACTAGCCTGCCTTCAAAACACTACAGCTAAAGCACTGCAGCACGGGACTCCACGTGACCACTAGCCTGCCTTCAAAAGACTGCAGCATGGGACTCCAAGTGACCACTAGCCTGCAGCACAGGACTCCACGTGACCACTAGCCTGCCTTCAAAACACTGCAGCACGTGACTCCACGTGACCACTAGCCTGAATTCAAAACACTGCAGCACGGGACTCCACGTGACCACTAGCCTGCCTTCAAAAGACTGCAACACGGGACTCCACGTGACCACTAGCCTGCCTTCAAAAGACTGCAGCACGGGACTCCAAGTGACCACTAGCCTGCCTTCAAAACACTACAGCACGTGACCACTAGTCTGCCTTCAAAACACTGCAGCATGGGACTCCACGTGACCACTAGCCTGCCTTCAAAACACTGCAGCAGGGGACTCCACGTGACCACTAGCCTGCCTTCAAAAGACTGCAGCACGGGACTCCACGTGACCACTAGCCTGCCTTCAAAATACTGCAGCACGGGACTCCAAGTGACCACTAGCCTGCCTTCAAAACACTACAGCACAGGACTCCACGTGACCACTAGCCTGCCTTCAAAACACTACAGCTAAAACACTGCAGCACAGGACTCCAAGTGACCACTAGCCTGCAGCACAGGACTCCACGTGACGACTAGACCTGCCTTCAAAAGACTGCAGCACGGGACTCCACGTGACTACTAGCCTGCCTTCGAAACACTACAGCACGGGACTCCAAGTGACCATTAACCTCTTAGCTGCTGGGCCTTTTCCCCCCAGTGCTGAGCCCTTTTTTGGCTATTTTGGGGTAGTTCGCGCTTAGGCCTTCATAACTTTTTGTCCACATAAGCTATCCACGCCAAATTTGCGTCCTTTTTTCTAACATCCTAGGGATTCTAATGGTACCCAGAGTTTGTGGTTTCCCCTGGAGGAGACCAAGAAATTAGCCAAAAGACAGTCAAAATTTCATTTTTAAAAAAAATAAATTGTAAAAAAGGGCTGCCGAAGAAGGCTTGTGGTTTTTTCACTGAAAATGGCATCAACAAAGGGTTTCTGGTGCTACAATCACCATCTTCCCACCTTTCAGGAACGGGCAGACTTGAATCAGAAAACCAAATTTTTCAACACAATTTTGGCATTTTACTGGGACATAGCCCATTTTTACTGCTTTCAGCCTCCTTCCAGTTAATGACAGGGATGGGTGTGAAACCAATGCTGGATCCCGGAAAGCTAAACATTTCTGAAAAGTAGACAAAATTCTGAATTCAGCAAGGGGTCATTTGTGCAGATCCTACAAGGTTTTCCTACAGAAAATAACAGCTGAAATAAAAAAATATTGAAAGTGAGCTGAAAAAAACAGCCATTTTTCTCTACGTTTTACTCTGTACCTTTTTACTGCAATGTCAGATTTTTTAAAGCAATGTACCGTTACGTGTGCTGGACTCTTCCGGTTGCGAGGATATATAGGGCTTGTAGGTTCATCAAGATCCCTAGGTACCCAGAGCCAATAAATGAGATGCACCTTGCAATGGGTTTTCATTCTATACCGGGTATACAGCAATTCATTTGCTGAAATATAAAGAGTGAAAAATAGGTATCAAGAAAACCTATGTATTTCCAAAATGGGCGTAAGATAAGGTGTTGAGAAGCAGTGGTTATTTGCACAACTCTGAATTCCGGGGTCACCATACTAGCATGTGAATTACAGGCCATTTCTCAAATAGACGTCTTTTTTACACACTGTCTTACATTTGGAAGGAACAAATGTAGAGAAAGACAAGGGGCAATAACACTTGTTTGGCTATTCTGTGTTCCCCCAAGTCTCCTGATACAAATGGTACCTCATTTGCCTGGGTAGGCCTAATGCTCGTGACAAGAAACGCAACATGGACACATCACATTTTTACATTGAAATCTGACGTGTTTTTTGCAAAGTGCCTAGCTGTAGATTTTGGCCTCTAGCTCAGCCGGCACCTAGGGAAGCCTACCAAACCTGTGCATTCTTGAAAACTAGACACCTAGGGGAATCCATGATGGGGTGAATTGTGGGGCTCTGACCAGGTTTTGTTACCCAGAATCCTTTGCAAACCTCAAAATGTGGCTAAAAAAACACTTTTTCTTCACATTTCAGTGACAGAAAGTTCTGGAATCTGAGAGGAGCCACAAATTTCCTTCCACCCAGCGTTCCCCCAAGTCTCCCAATAAAAATGGTACCTCACTTGTGTGGGTAGGCCTGGTGCCCGCAACAGGAATAGATCACACAACGGTCAATGTTGGTCCTTACATGAGGCAGCTGTTGACCCTGGGGTGATCCATTCCTGACGAAGACATTAGGTATAGGCACTAAAGTGGGGTAGTGTTTTTATCAGGACAGGTGAGGAATCACTGGGTGGTAGGAATTTTGTGGATCCCAGCATATTCCTGTAGTTTGTGTGACAGAAATGCGAGAAAAATAGAGATTTTATTCAACATTTCAGCTTTGCAGGGTATTCTGGGTAAGAAAACTTTGGAGAATCCACACAAGTCACACCTCTGTGGACTCCCCCGAATGTCTAGTTTCCAGAAATGTTTGGGTTTAGTATGTTTCTCTATATGGCCGCCGAACCCAGGACCAAAAACACAGGTGCCTGCCTTACAAAACCAGTTTGTTTTGTGATAGATAATTTTGATGTCTCCACAATACGATTTGGGCAGTGGAATTTGGGGTTGAACTAAATTGGGGAGCTCCCAAGAGAGCACTCTCTCTCTCTGCTTGCCGCCGCATTCACCTGCTCTCTGGGTTGGGCTAACCCACTATTACCCCGTTGTACAGACTGGGCTTGCGAAGGGACAGCAGGACTGTCCTCATCACCTCCCTCATAATTTACTGGAAGAGGAGTTATCGAATGGGACTCCTCCGACTGAAAATCACTCCCAGAGTCTGCGCCATTGTCCTATCCCTCAGATGCTGTCTCAGTATCTGATGTCTCAGTCTCTGATCCTATGTCAGAGCTGTCCTCTATAACCCGAGTGACGGCAGCAGTCATCCATCAAGATGCCATCTCTGCTATTGGCTAAACTGTTGCAACACTAGCCTACATAGACAGTCACAAAATCAATGGTGTGTGTGAGATACGTGCAACAGTAGAGGCCACCTTACTTGCGCTTCTTCCCTCAATCAGCACGTTCTTTCAAGACACTCAAAATACACTTTGTTACATACCATTCGTCACAGTCATTAGCACCTCCTGCGCCCAGTCCAACAATCATTATTGGTGCTCCCACTCCCTCCTCCTCGGATTCCCTCATTACCACCCAGCAAAAGTGCCCTTCATCTCTTCATAGCCGCCCCCCACCCGCACATATATATCATTTGTATTATAGCATAGGTAATGGGTGACTTTACTAATGTACTCAGCTATTGACATAAAATACAGATTTGCTTTTTGCAGTAGGCATATAAACCTTCTGCGCTTCTTTATGGCACTAAAACTGCCACTAGACAAAAGTCTGATCCTTTTGTAACAGAAACATAATCACAATACTTACTTTACTTTTTTATTGCTGCCTAAAAGCTACAGGTGAAATGCGTCAGTTCAAGTATGTGCATTGCTATGAAGACGCAAGCTGCAACTGCAAGACAACTGGTGGCAAATATATATATATATATATATATATATATATATATATATATATATATATATATATGCATATATATATATATATATATATATATATAGATCACTTTTATATGTGGGTCTGGTTTTCCTGGGGGCCGATCGCAGCCCCCAGGGAAACCACACATGTATTGACAAAAGTGATCTATATATATATATATATATATATATATATATATATATATAGATCTATCTCTATATAGATATACCTATCTACACAGATATCTATAGATAGATCTATATATATATAGATCTCTCTATAGATATATCTACATAGATATATCCATATATACAGATCTATATATATATATATATATAGATCTATTTTTCTTTGGTAGTTGTATGGTTTCCTTGGGGGCCAAAATGGCCCCCAGGGAAACCCTACCACTACTAAAAAAAAATATTGCCCCCACAGGGGGTCGCCCTGCCTACAGACGACCCCCTGTCCATTCCTTTTTCATTTTTTTTTCTTTTTTCTTTTTTTAAATAAAATTTAGCCCGGGGGGGGCCATCGAAAGTGATCGCCCCCCCCCCCCCCAGGGGGCACCTACCATTTTTTTTTAAATATGCCCCCGGGAGGGGGGGCGGGCCGTTTTCGGAGGGGGTCGACGCCCCCAAGTGAAATCCCTGCCGTCTAGTGGTGTTTCCTGGCCCCAGATCGCAGCTGTGCTGCGATCGGGGGCCAGGAAACACTTTCAGGAAGGCCTCGTAAGAAAGGGGAGAGTCTCCCCTTTCTTACGAGGCCTTCCCGAACGTGGGGAAGGCCGTTTGGGGCCATTTTCCCCATCGGAGCAGGAAGCATCGGAAATCAACATGGTGATGTCATGACGTCATAAAGGGGCGGGTGGGGGGTGGGGGGAGACACGGAAAAGCTTCTGTGTCTCCCGGGGACAAAATAAATAAAAAATAAATCGCACCCGAGGATTTCTTAACCCCCTCCCTGGTGTCGGCCACTGGTCGTGACCCGCACCAGGGAGGTAGTGCGGCCGACGCCTGCACCCAAGGGGTTAACCTGCCTTCAAAACACTGCAGCACAGGACTCCATGTGACCGCTAGCCTACCTTCAAAACTCTACAGCATGGGACTCCACGTGACCACTAGCCTGCCTTCAAAACACTGCAGCCAAAACACTGCAGCACAGGACTCCACATGACCACTATCCTGCCTTCAAAAGACTGCAGCACGGGACTCCACGTGTCCACTAGCCTGCCTGCAAAACACCACAGCATGGGACTCCACGTGACCACTAGCCTGCCTTCAAAACACTGCAGCACAGGACTACACTTGACTACCAGCCTGCCTTCAAAACACTGCAGCAGGGGACTCCACGTGACCACTAGCCTGCCTTCAAAACACTGCAGCACAGGACTCCACGTGACTACCAGCCTTCCTTCAAAACACTATAGTACGGGACTCCACGTGACCACTAGCCTTCCTTCAAAACACTGCAGCACAGGACTCCACTTGACTACCAGCCTGCCTTCAAAACACTATAGTACGGGACTCCACCTCGACCACTAGCCTGCCTTCAAAACACTGCAGCACAGGACTCCACGTGACAACTAGCCTGCCTTCAAAAGACTGCAGTATGGGACTCCACGTGACCACTAGCCTGCCTTCAAAACACTGCAGCACAGGACTCCACGTGACCGCTAGCCTGCAGCACGGGACTTCACGTGAACATTAGCTGCCCTCAAAACCCTGCAGCACAGGACTCCACGTGACCATTAGCCTGCCTTCAAAACACTGCAACATGGGACTCCACGTGACCGCTAGCCTGCAGCACGGAACTTCACGTGACTACTAGCCTGCCTTCAAAACACTGCAGCACGGGACTCCACGTGACCACTACCCTGGCTTCAAAAGACTGCAGCACGGGACTCCACGTTACCACTAGCCTGCCTTCAAAACACTACAGTACGGGACTCCACGTGACCACTAGCCTGCCTTCAAAACACTGCAGCACAGGACTCCACGTGACCACTAGCCTGCCTTCAAAACACTACAGCACGGGACAGCCTGCCTTCAAAACACTGCAGCACAGGACTCCACGTGACCACTAGCCTGCAGCACAGGACTCCCTGTGACCACTAGCCTGCCTTCAAAACACTGTAGCACGGGACTCCACGTGACCACTAGCCTGCCTTCAAAAGACTGCAGCACAGGACTCCACGTGACCACTAGCCTGCCTTCAAAACACTGCAGCATGGGACTCCACGTGACCGCTAGCCTGCAGCACGGAACTTCACATGACCACTAGCCTGCCTTCAAAACACTGCAGCATGGGACTCCACGTGACCACTACCCTGGCTTCGAAAGACTGCAGCACAGGACTCCACGTTACCACTAGCCTGCCTTCAAAACACTACAGTACAGGACTCCACGTGACCACTAGCCTGCCTTCAAAACACTGCAGCACAGGACTCCACGTGACCGCTAGCCTGCCTTCAAAACACTACAGCACGGGACAGCCTGCCTGCAAAACACTGCAGCACAGGACTCCACGTGACCACTAGCCTGCAGCACAGGACTCCATGTGACCACTAGCCTGCCTTCAAAACACTGTAGCACGGGACTCCACGTGACCACTAGCTTGCCTTCAAAAGACTGCAGCACAGGACTCCACGTGACCACTAGCCTGCCTGCAAAACACTGCAGCACGGGCCTCCACGTGACAACTAGCATGCCTTCAAAACACTGCAGCACGGGACTCCACGTGACCACTAGCCTGCCTTCAAAACACTGCAGCATGGGAATCCACGTGACCACTAGCCTGCCTTCTAAACACTGCAGCACTTTAATCTACGTGACCGCTAGCCTGCCTTCAAAACACTGCAGCACGGGACTCCACATGACTACTAACCTGCTTTCAAAACACTGCAGCACGGGACTCTACGTGACCACTAGCCTGACTTCAAAACACTGCAGCATGGGACTCCACATGACTACTAACCTGCCTTCAAAACACTGCAGCACGGGACTCCACGTGACCACTAGCCTGCCTTCAAAACACTGCAGCACAGTGTAGGAAAGTACCATCTTGCCTGGCATGTTACCCCCGTTTTTACTTGTATGTCAGTTTTTGTTGCCTGTCTCACTGGGATCCTGCTAACCAGGACCCCAGTACTCATAGTCTGTGGCCTGAATGTGTGTCCCTGTGTAGTGACTAACTGTGTCATTGAGGATCTGCTAATCAGAACTTCTGTGCTTATGCTCTCTCTGCCTTTAAAAGTGTCACTATAGGTTAGTGACCATTTTCACCAATTCTAATTGGCACACTGGAACACTCTTATAATTCCCTAGTATATGGTACCTAGGTACCCAGGGTATTGGGATTCCAGGAGAACCCTATGGGCTGCAGCATTACTTTTGCCACCCATAAGGAGCTCAGACAAATCTTACACAGGACTGCCACTGCAGCCTGGGTGAAATAATGTCCACGTTATTTCACAGCCATTTTATACTGCACTTAAGTAACTTATAAGTCACCTATATGTCTAACCCTCACTTAGTGAAGGTTAGGTGCAAAGTTACTAAATGTGAGGGCACCCTGGCACTAGCCAAGGTGCCCCCGCATAGTTCAGGGCAATTTCTACAGACTTTGTGAGTGCGGGGACACCATTAAACGCGTGCACTACATATAGGTCAATCCCTATATGTAGCTTCACAATGGTAACTCCGAATATGGCCATGTAACATGTCTAAGATCATGGAATTGTCAACCCATGCCAAATCTGGTATTGGGGTGCCAATCCCATGCATCCCCGGGGCTCCACTATGGACAACGGGTACTGCCAAACCTGCTCTCTGGGGTTTTCTCTGCAGCGACCGCTGCTGCCAACCCACAGACAGGATTCTGCCCTCCTGGGGTCTGGGAAGCCCAGTCCCAGGAAGGCAGAACAAAGAATTTCCTCTAAGAGAGGGTGTTACACCCTCTCCCTTTGGAAATAGGTGTTAATGGCTGGGGAGGAGTAGACTCCACCAGCCTCTGGAAATGCTTTGAAGGGCACAGATGGTGCCCTCCTTGCATAAGCCAGTCTACACCGGTTCAGGGAACCTTCAGTCTCTGCTCTGGTGCGAAACTGGAAAAGAAAGGGGAGTGACCACTCCCCTGTCCATCACCACCCCAGGGGTGGTGCCCAGAGCTTCTCCAGTGTGTCCCAGACCTCTGCCATCTTGAATCCAGCGGTGTGAGGGCACAATGGAGGCCTCTGAGTGGCCAGTGCCAGCAGGTGACGTCAGAGACCCCTCCTGATAGGTGCTTACCTGACTAGGTGGCCAATCCTCCTCTGAGGGCTATTTAGGGTCTCTCATGTGGGCTTTTCCTCAGATAACGACTTGCAAGAATTCACCACAGTTCCTCTGCATCTCCCTCTTCGACTTCTGCCAAGGATCAACCGCTGACTGCTCCAGGACACATGCAAGACTGCAACAAAGTTGCAAGAAGACTACCAGCGACATTGTAGCGCCTAATGCTGCCGGCTTTCTCAACTGTTTCCTGGTGGTGCATGCTCTGGGGGCTGTCTGCCTTCACCCTGCACTGGGAGCCAAGAAGAAATCTCCTGTGGGTCGACTGAATCTTCCCCTTGCTAACGCAGGCACCAAACTTCAGCTTCACCGGTCCTCTGGGTCCCCTCTCATCGTGACGAGCGTGGTCCCTGGAAAACAGGTGGTGGATCCAAGTGACCCTGACAGTCCAGTGGTCCATCTGTCCAAATTTGGAGGAGTTAAGTCCTTGCCTTCCCTCGCCAGACAGTAATCCTGTGTACTGCTTGAACTGCAGCTGCTAGGGCTGCTGTGCACTTTTGCAAGGAATCCTTAGTGCACAGCCTAGCCCTGGTCCCCAGCACTCCGTCCTGCATTGCTCAACTCGCTGAGTTGACCACCGGCTTCGTGGGACCCTCTTTTGTAGTGTTGAGATGACTGCCGTGCTCAGTTTCCTTGAACCTGTGTTCAAGTACTTCTGCGGGTGCTGCCTTCTTGTGCGTGGGCTCTCTGTGTTGCTGAGGGCCCCCTCTGGCTCCTCTTCCAAGTGGCGACCTCCTGGTCCTTCCTGGGCCCGGGCAGAACCCTTTTTCTTCAACCACGACCTTTGCAGCTAGCAAGGCTTGTTTGCGGTCTTTCTCCAAAGAAACAGCTCTGCATCCTCCAGCACACCATGGGACATCTTCTGTGCAAAGGAGAAGTTCCTGTCCTAGCACCTTCCCTTGTTGCAGAATCTTATGCTTCTTCCACTCGGAGGCAGCCCTTTTGCACCTTCATCCAGGGTTTAGTGGGCTCCTGCCCCCCCGGAAACTTTCACGACTCTTGGACTTGGTCCCCTTCCTTTACAGGTCTTCAGGTCCAGTAATCCGTCTTCAGTGCTTTGCAGTCTGTTGTGGTCTTTGCAGAATCTCCTATCACGACTTTAGTGTGTTTCTGGGGAAGTAGGGTCACTTTAGTCCTACCTTTCAGGGTCTTGGGTGGGGTATCTTGGACACCCTTAGTGTTTTCTTACACTCCCAGCAACCCTCTACACCCTACACTACGCCAGGGGTCCCTAAGTGGTTCGCATTCCACTTACTTAGTATATGGGTTGTGTTGCCCCTAGGCCTATTGCATCCTATTGTATTCTACAGTGTTTGCACTACTTTTCTAACTGTTTACTTACCTGATTTTGGTTTGTGTGTATATTTTGTGTATGTTACTTACCTCCCAAGGGAGTATATCCTCTGAGATATTTTTGGCACATTGTCACTAAAATAAAGTACCTTTATTTTTAGTAACTCTGGGTATTGTGATTCTTATGATATAGTGCTATATGATATAAGTGGTATAGTAGGAGTTTTGCATGTCTCCTAGTTCAGCCTAAGTTGATCTGCTATAGCTACCTCTATCAGCCTAAACTGCTAGAACACTACTAATCTACTAATAAGGGATAACTGGACCTGGCACAAGGTGTAAGTACCATCAGGTACCCACTATAAGCCAGGCCAGCCTCCTACATTGGCGGCAGCGATGGGATAAGTACTTGCAACTGCTTTACCACTTTGTCATTGGTGCTTTTCATAAGAAAAACATATTCCAAATACTTAAAAATATACGCAGTTAACCTAAACAGTTTAATTCTCTTTCCAAAAACTTTCTAAAAACTTTCTAAAAAGTTTTGAAAAGTTTGAAAAGTTTTTCTCTTTTCTTTAAAAAAGTTTCTAAACTTTTTTCTCTCTATCTTAAACTCTTTCTTACAACTACGTATGCAGTAGAGCTCACTCCCACAGTTGGACAAGCAACCTATGGTAGTTTAAACTTTAAAAGTTTGAGGGGTCTCTGCATAGAAAGAGGTTTAAGCATTGGTAAGAACCCTACCAACGATCTTCTCCTTAGCCTTCTCCTAGAAAGTGACCAGAACCAGTCTGACCCATCCCAGGATCAGGAGGTAGAGGAGGAAGGTACCCAGCAAGATTCAGGGGAGGGCCCTAAGGACTCTGGGGAGGGTTCCTCCAAAGACCTGTCAGCTGACAAACCACCTAGTGACACTGGTAGTGGGAGGGGGTCACACACTAATAGGGTACCTTTCATTCCAAAAGGCCAGGTAACTAGGGTTCAGGTAGTTAGAGACAGGTCCACTTCTGCACATTCCCACATTTCCTCTGTGTCTCAGAATTCCCAAGCCTCCCATCCTGAGGATAACACCCTAGACATGGAACTCAGAAAGCTGAGGTTCGAAGAGGCCAGACTGAAGCAGAGACAGCAGCAGTTGGCCTTAGACAGGAAGTCTCTAGATGTAGAGAGGGAAAGACAGAAGTTGGGGTTAGTTCCCCATGGTGGCAGCAGCAGTGTTCCTGATAGTAATCCTGTAAGAGAACAAGATTCAAGAAACCTGCACAAGATTGCCCACCCTTACAAGGAGGGGGATGACATCAACAAGTGGTTTGCTGCACTTGAGAGGGCCCGTATGGTACATCTGGTCCCTCAAAGGCAGTGGGCTGCTTTCTTGTGGCTATCTTTCACTGGTAAGGGTAAGGATAGTCTCCTTACTGTCAGAGAAAGTGATGCCAACAACTACAAAGTTTTGAAAGATGCACTCTTAGATGGATTTGTCTTAACCACTGACCAATACAGTATAAAGTTCAGAGATACCAGAAAAGAGTCCTCTCAAGACTGGACAGACTTTGTAGACTGTTCAGTGAAGGCCTTGGAGGGATGGTTACATGGCAATAAGGTGACTGACTATGAAAGCCTATATAATCCTATCCTGAGAGAGCATATTTTGAATAATTGTGTGTCTGAGTTGTTACATCAGTACTTGGCAGACTCAGATCTGACCTCTCTCCAAGAATTGGGAAAGAAGGCAGAGAAATGGGTCAGAACAAGAGTGGACAGAAAAGTTCATACAGGTGGTGACAAGGATGGCTAGAAGAAGGATAGTAAGTCTTCTGACAAGGGTGGGGACAAAGATAAAAAGCATTCTGAGTCTTCATCAGGCCGACAAAAATGCTCTGGGGAGGTGGGTCCAAATCCTCTTCTAACAATCAAAAGAAGCCATGGTGTTATTTTTGTAAGAGTAAAGGCCATTGGGCAAGTGATTCCACCTGCCCAAACAAAAACACCAAGGCTCCGACTACCACAAGCCCAACCCCAACTGCGTCCTCTAGTGCCCCTAGTAATAGCAGCGGTGTGAGAAGTCTACTACAAATAGCCAATCAAAGGGTGTAGCTGGGCTCACCATTGGTAACGTAGTTGGAGTTGGTCTTGTTAGCGAGACCACAGAGGCTACTTTAGTCTCTGATGGTGGTATTGACTTTGCCACCTTGGTTGCTTGTCCTCTTAATATGGGTATGTACAAGCAACTTCCCCCTAATAAATGGTGTTGAGGTTGGGCGTGGCCTGGCCGCCGGGCAAGATGGCCGTCACCGCGTGAGGCTCTGCCAGGCCCGGGGCCGTTTATCCGTTTTATTTCTACTATAGGCGGTGCTGGCGGGAGCGGACCTGGGTGCCCCTCTAGGAGAACCCCTGAGACGTTTCTAGCATCGCGGGAGCGAGTGTGCGGCCGGAGCTGTGGAGCTGATCTGCGCGGGCTGGCCTGTCGGCGGCCTCGCCCGTGGGCGCAGGTTGAAAGGTGAGCGGACGTGGAGGCCCGGACCCGCTCCCGGCGAGCGTGCAGGCTGGGAGCGGGTGAGTGTCTGAGGGCCTATCGGCGGCTTGGTCGGGCCGCGGCCCTCGTGGCCCTGGGGCGCCCCTTGGGTTTCCGCGGCCCTGTGGTCGCGGGGACTTTTTTTGGACCTCGCGGCCCCTTGGATTCTCTGCCGCTGTAGCCGGTGGGAACACCTGGGCTCGGCGGGCCCGGGGACGCAGTTGGCCGAGTGAGGAGCTGGCCTAGATCTGAATACAGGGCCGGCCCTGCGTGGAAGAGATTTGGCCCTGAGGACAGCGGTGATCGAGGGCGGCAGACATCGGTGTGTGGCCGGCTGGGGGAGCCGTGCCTCGGCGTTGCGTGGCCCCCTCCGGAGTGGTGCCCGGGAGGGCTCGTCTGTTTTTCCAGGAGTGTAGTGCAGTGCTGCCTGGAGCGCCTAATCGGATTCTAGGGCTGATTGCTGGAGATAAGTAACAGAGCCCTGGTGGTGGTAATGCTGACTGTGACTGTGGCGACTCACTGAGGGCACGTGGCAGTGGGGGACCCCTTTTTTGGGGGTGCGGGCTCTATATGGGGGCCACTCTCTCCACTGTAGTGCAGATCCGTTCAGCTTGAACTGGTGCTAGTGTATATTGTGAGACGCCGCGTGGACAGATTGGCTCCTTGGAGTGTTCCGCTGCCTTCCTGGGGATCCGTGTGCTGGCTAGTGGACCTGTGGAGCGACTTGGGCTGCCGAGAGAGGGTGCTGATTGTGGAGGCCATTGCTCTGGCCCCTTTCCATTGCTCAGGCAGGAGGCTGTTGGCGCTGGGCTGAATTATGGGCAAGTCCAATCAACGTCAAGCAAAACTCACCTTTGAGGGTGGAAAAAAAGGGAGTGCTGTTTCTGCCTCCCAGCCCAGTGATGTCGAAATTGGAGAGGACAGCCCAGAGGTGTCGGTAAGGACCATGTTTCTGGAGCTCAAGACTAGTCTGGCTGGCATTGACGCCAAGCTGTACCATGTGACAGAACAGCTTGACCGCATCAGGGCCCAGGTAGATGACCACGATTCCAGGTTCGAGATACTGGAGTCACGCACGTCCGAAATAGAAGACGCACGCCAGGGTGATAGAGACCAGATTGCACAAATGGAACGTATCCTGGAGGTGATACAAAATAAAAATGAGGACTTGGAGGCGCGGTCCCGTCGTAATAATGTTCGCATCGTGGGGCTGCCGGAGGCAACTGATATCGGTCGCATGGAAGACTTTGTGGAGCGGATGCTGTCGGAATTGTTTGCCGGCGAGCTTTCTCAGATGCTGGTGGTTGAGAGAGCGCAGAGGTCCTTAGGGTCTCGGCCCCCACCGGGGACTCCTCCGCGTCCAATTATCGTGCGTCTATTGAATTACCGGGACCGGGATGCTGTCCTCCGTTTAGCTAGGGAGAGAAGACCGTTGGTATACAAGAACTCGGAAATCAACTTCTTTCCTGATTACACCCCTGGCCTGCAGGCTCAGAGGTGTGCTTTTTTGCTGACCAAGCACCTGCTGAGCCAGGCGGGTGTAGGGTTTGCCCTCTTGTATCCTGCCAAGTTGAGGGTGCGGCATGAGGGCAAGACACTGTACTTCTCGGATCCGAAACTGGCGGGCATGTTTGCTAGACGTTTGCCTAAGGGGTGGGGGGCTGCGGAGTCTGGGAGAATGGGCACGGACGCCGCCGCCTTAAGTGATAATGACTAACCGGCTCTGGTTAGCCTCATACTACTGGCTGGGACTGCTGGGGTACTCTGGACTGCTCTGTGCATGGGTCCGCCTGCTGTGTAGCTTGCATCCTGGCCCATGGGCCCCTCTTCCCTAGTGTTCGCTGGGTGGAGAGCTACTAAGCCGGCTATCGCCCCTGGGATGAGTCCTGTCAATTCCTGGTTTTGTCATTGGAAGGGGTTTGGGGATTGAATGGGTGGGTCACTGAAAGGGTCAGTTTGGGGGGCCTGAGTGGGTGGGGGGTGTTGTGGGTTTTTCCTGATCGTAGGGAGATTGTGTTTCCTGTTATTTTGGTTGTATTCATATTATGTTTCTGGCAGGTGGAGACGAGCTTTCTCGTGCGATGTTGGATGACTGCGGAGGGGTGAGGAAGCGTCTGTGGTTCGGTGTTTGACTTGGAACGTGCGTGGGCTTAATGACAGGCGTAAAGCTCGACTAGTGGCTGCATATGTTAAGCGGCATGAAATTGATATTTGTATGCTGCAAGAGACGCATTTGGTGAGGGCTACTGTGGGTAGACTGAAGGTTGGGTGGGTTGGTGAGATGCACTGCTCCACGTACTCTGGCTATGCTCGTGGAGTCGCAATCTTAATCCGCAAGGGACTGCAGTGGCGCATGCGATAGGTCATTGTTGATCCAAATGGTAGATATGTTTTACTGAGTGGTATGTTGCTTGACAGAGCTTGCCGGATTGTGGCGGTGTATGGGCCGAATGTTGATGACCCAGAATTATTTCTGGAGCTGTGGCGCCTAGTGAAATCGCTGGGGGCGGGTGCTGTGATCTGGGGCAGTGATTTTAACGTGATTCTGGATGCTAAGATGGATCGAGAGAGTTTGGCCAGGATGAAGCATGTCTCTTCGGCTAAGTCTTTGGAGGCAGTGATGCGGAATGGCGCGCTGGTGGACTTGTGGCGGCAGCGGCATGGAGGTGTGAGAGAGGGCACGTGTCTGAATTACGTTCACGGTAGCTGGTCACGGATAGATCGTTGGCTGGGTACCAGGGATGTGGAGGTCTGGACGAGAGCAGTGGATCATCTCCCTCGCACGCTGTCGGATCACTCTCCGGTTAGTCTGGAGTTGGTGATACCAACTGAGCTGCGCCAGTCGGTTATGTGGCGGTTGCCTCAGGGGCGCTTCGGGATGCGGCTTTTCGGGAGGAACTGCGTGAGGCGATTAAGTTGTATTTTGCTGAGAATTGGGGGTCAGTGAGGTCCCCTGGTACTCTTTGGGAGGCATTTAAGGTTGTTATTCGGGGAGTCTGTCTCTCGAAACAACATGGCATAGTTAAGGCCTTGAGGCGGGAGATGGCTGACATTGAGGGAAGGCTTGTTGATTTAGAGAGGTGATTGGCTTCTAGTTGGTCTGGAGAAGTCCTCGCGGAGAGTCGACGAGAGGTATCTCTGTATGAAGAGGCCTCCCTAAGAGAAATTTGTTTTACTGAGAGATATGCTCGGGCCCGTCGCTACGGGGAGGGCAAGAGATCCGGGCATACGCTAGCAGATATGCTTCGTAGACCTTGGGCCAGTAACTATGTTACTGAGGTTGTGGATGCCGAGGGCGAGAGGGTGACGCGTTCGAGTGGGCTTATGCAAGTGTTTACAGAATTTTTCACGAGGCCCTATGCAGCCCTGGTGGGACTGAGTGCGGCTGCCGCACAGGCGTATTTTGAGGACATTGCGCTAGTGTGGTTTGATGAGGCACACAGGAGGTATCTGGATGAACCGTTCAATGTATTCGTGGTCTGCCTGGTGATAAGTCCCCGGGTGTAGATGGTCTGTCCCCAGCGTTTTATAAAGAATATGTGGATATTCTAGCCCCCTGCCTGTTGGAGGTGTATGCGGAGGCCCTGGAGACTGGGTCGCTGCCGGCCTCGCTTCGAGAGGCTCCGATAGTAACAGTCCTGAAGCCTGGGAGGGACCCGACCCGATGTGATTCGTACCGCCCACTCTCCATGATTAATATTGATAATAAAATCTTGGCCAAAATGATAGCGGCGCGATTGCACCTCTCCTCCCCAGGCTGGTGTTGCCGGATCAGTTGGGCTTCGTCCCTAGGAGGTCTACCTGTCATAACTTGCGCACCTTCTTCGCGTTGGCGGGCCCACTGGGGGCGGAGGATAATGCGGCGGCGGTCTTCTCGACGCTGCCAAGGCTTTTGATTCCTTGGCTTGGGACTATATGTTTGCCCTTTTAGGCCATGTGGGACTCAGTGTGCGTTTTGTAAATTGGATCAGATTGTTGTATACTCTGCCCTCGGCTAAGTTGCGCCTTAATGGTTGTTTGTCGGCTTCATTTCCTGTTGCGCGTGGTACGCGTCAGGGGTGCCCGTTGTCCCCCCTCCTTTTTGCGGCAGCGATGGAGCCTCTGGCGGCGGGGCTGTGACAGAAATATGATGATAGAGGCTTGCAGTTTCGACAGCGACCTATCCTGATATCTCTGTATGCCGATGATATTGCGCTATATGTGCGGAATCCTGGTCAGAATCTGGATATAATGTTAGAGGAGATCGTGCGTTTTGGTACCTTTTCTGGCATTACTATTAACTGGTCAAAATCAATGGTTCTGCCTTTGACCTCTAAGGTGACACGATTTGAATCTCAATATCCTCTGGTTTGGGCGGAGGGGCCGGTGCGATATTTGGGTATACAGCTGATTTGTGATATTGACACGCTTTGGCTGGCTAACTATGGTGCTGCACTGACATGGCTGGAGGGGAAAGTTGAGATCTGGCAGGCCCTACCACTATCGTTGATCGGGCGTATTGCCATTGCAAAGATGGTGGTCCTTCCTAGGTTCCTGTACCTATTCGTGAATCTTCCCCTTCCGCTCACGAGAGGCTACCTGCGGCGCCTGCGCTCTGTGCTGATTCGCCTGGCGTGGGCGGGACGTCGAGTGCTCATTTCCTGGGAGAGGCTGATGTTACTGTTTGAATTGGGCGGGCTTGCTGTTCCGGATCTGGAGTTATACTATCTCTGTGCTCAGGCGCACTTTGCGTATTACTGGCTGAACCCGATTCGATACTTGCCGCACTTGGCGCCTGAGAGTGACTCTGTGTGGCCGGATGGCTTGATGCGAGCGCTTGGGAGACACGTTCTGCCTCGAGTTAAGGGAACTGACACGTGGCATGCACGTCGAGAGCATGGGGGATGTTAATGCAGCGATCTGGGGTTACTGTACCCTTTGCTCCTTCCTTGCCTGTCATGGCGGTGGCTGATGATCAGATGTACCGGGATGGCGGGGTACGCGGGTTTCTCTGAGATGTTGGCTTGACTTTGCTGGGAGACTGGCTGGCGGAAGGCCGTTTGCTTGACATCTCTGAGGCGCTGGCTGGCTGTGAGGGTACGGCGTTACAGCGCATGTATGCTCTTCGGGTTTGTTCCCTTTTGCGGGTCCGATTGTTCGGCCCGATTGGGGCCCCCTTGGAGTTTTGCGCTTTGGAGGTTCTCTGCAGTGCACGGTCACCTAGCAGGTTGGTCACTAAACTGTATAACTGTATGCAAGAGCAGAGGAGTGGCTTCCGGGAATCTTCCAGGATTGCATGGGAGAGAGATCTGGGGGAGCCCATATCGGAGGCTATGTGGCGCGACTGCTGTGCTCATATGAGGGCGTTGTCCCCGAATTATAGGCTTAGACTGCTGCAATTTAACTTTTTGCACCGACTATACTATACTCCTGGGGGGCTCTATTCCTTGGGTTTGCGTGAGGATGCGTGTTGTGCCCGCTGTCGGGCGCCGGATGCGGGTTTTCTGCATTTGGCGTGGGAGTGCGCGGAAGTCCATGTTTTTTGGGTAGAGGTTTTGCAAGCGATTACTGAGATGGTCGACCTGGAGATACCTGTTTCTCCCATGGTTGCGCTGCTTGGGTGCGTGGAGGAGGTGCGGGGGCCGTACAGGCGTCTGGTGGGTCTGCTTTTGCTGCTGGCCAAGCGTAGAGTTGCCATGTGCTGGGGTGGGACGAGAGTGCCGCGTTGGATCTGAATGGTTGCGAGATGCCGCCTATTGTCATGATCAGCTGATGGTTTTCTGGAACTTGATGCCTGAAGGGTCTCGGCCCAAGGATATTTGGGCACCGCTGAATACATTTTTGGCGGCCCGGAATGAGTAAGTGGAATAGTTATTCCCCCCCCCTCAATTGGGTATAATCGTGCGTTATTGAGACGAGCTGGTATAGTTTGGTTGTGCGCTCCACCTGCCTTTCTGTCTGTTCTTTCTGTTGTTCCCCCCTCCGCTATGATATGCTTAGTCCTTTGCTGCTTATAGCACGCCTTCTGGACTGCTGCTGTGGACTTTGCTATTAGACAACTGATGGAGGAAGCTTGAACTAGTGTCCCTAGATACTGACGCTCACTGTGAGAATTATTTGTTGACTTCCCCTTGTGGAATGTGACACTGCTGTAATTGAAGGGGGCTGTTGCATACATTATTTGTTGTAATGATGAGGGGGGCTGTTTGTGTTAATGTATGTTTTACATGATAAAAGTCAATAAAATATCAAAAAAAGAGGGGGAAAAATGGTGTTGAGGTTGAGGCCTACAGGGATACAGGAGCCAGTGTCACTATGGTGATTGAGAAACTGGTTCACCCTGATCAACACCTCCTTGGTCAGCAGTACCAAGTGACTGATGCTCATAACAACAATCTTAGCCATCCCATGGCTGTTGTGAATCTCAAATGGGGGGGGTACTGGCCCAAAGAAAGGTGTGGTAGCCACTGATTTACCTGTAGACTGCTTACTAGGCAATGATTTGGAGACATCAGCTTGAGATGAAGTGGGGTTGGAGGTTCATGCAGCAATGCTGGCCATTCCAGGGCATATCTTTGCTCTCACAAGGGCTCAGGCCCAGAAGCAAAGAGGAGAGGGAAGCTTGGATCCTGGAACAATGGACCAAGTGCTCCCAAAAGCAAGGGGTAGAAAGGGTAAATCCTTGCCCACTATCCCTCCCTCTACAGAAGATTCCCCTTTTGAGGAAGAGGAATCCTCTCCCTGTGCAGAACCTACACCAGATGAGCTGGCAGCAGACACTGCTGAGCTTTTGGGTGCAGGGGGGCCTGCAAGGGAAGAGCTGAGTGTGGCACAGCAGACCTATCCCACACTAGAGGGTTTAAGACAGCAAGCTGTCAAACAGCAGAATGGGGATATCACTGATAGCCATAAGGTCTATTGGGAAGATAACCTCCTCTACACTGAGTCAAGGGACCCTAAACCTGGAGCTGCCAGGAGATTGGTCATTTCTTTGCAGTACAGGGAGTTTCTTCTGACCTTGGCACATGATATTCCTTTGGCTGGGCCTTTGGGCCAGAGTAAGACTTGTGACAGACTTGTTCCATTGTTTCACTGGCCTCACATGTCAGAGGACACTAAGGAGTTTTGTCGCTCCTGTGTGACCTGCCAAGCCAGTGGCAAGACTGGTGGCACACCTAAGGCCCCCTTAATTCCACTCCCAGTGGTTGGGGTGCCCTTTGAAAGGGTAGGGGTTGACATAGTTGGCCCCCTTGACCCTCCAACAGCTTCAGGCAATAGGTTTATCCTTGTGGTAGTGGACCATGCCACTAGTTATCCTGAAGCCATACCCTTAAGGACCACTACAGTTCCTGCAGTCGCAAAGGCCCTCCTGGGAATCTTTTCCAGAGAGGGTTTCCCTAAGGAAGTGGTGTCAGACAGAGGTAGTAACTTCTTGTCGGCATACCTTAAAGCTATGTGGAAGGAGTGTGGTGTAACTTATAAGTTCAAAACTCCTTATCATCCTCAGACAAATGGTCTGGTTGAGAGGTTTAATAAAACTCTCAAAGGTATGATTATGGGACTCCCTGAAAAACTCAGAAGGAGATTGGATGTCCTGTTGCCATGCCTCCTTTTTGCTTACTGGGAGGTACCCCAAAAAGGAGTGGGCTTTACCCCCTTTGAACTCCTCTTTGGACACTCTGTAAGGGGTCCCGTTGCTCTTGTGAAGGAGGGTTGTGAACAACCTTTAAAAGCTCCCAAGCAACACATTGTGGACTATGTACTTGGCCTAAAATCCAGAATGGCTGAGTACATGAAAAAGGCCAGTAAAAACCTTCAGGCCAGCCAAGAGCTCCAAAAGCAATCTCATGACCAGAAGGCTGTCCTGACCCAGTACCACCCAGGACAGAAGGTGTGGGTGTTGGAGCCTGTGGCCCCAAGAGCACTTCAGGACAAATGGAGTGGACCCCATCTCATTGTTGAAAACAAAGGTGAGGTCACCAACTTGGTAGACCTGGGCACTGCCAGGAGACCCCTAAGGGTGCTCCATGTCAATCGCCTGAAACCTTACTATGACAGGGCTGACTTGACCCTGCTCATGGCAGCTGATAAGGGGCAGAAGGAAGAGAGTGACCCTCTCCCTGACCTCTTCTCCACCACTGAAGCTGATGGCTTAGTGGAGGGAGTGGTGCTTGCAGATTGCCTTACTGCTGAGCAGAAGGTATAAATCTCCTAGGCCAATTCTCTGACCTCTTCTCACTGATCCCAGGTACAACTACCTGGTGTGAGCACACAATCAACACTGGAGACAGTTTACCTGTCAAACGTAAGATTTATAGGCAGCCTGACCATGTCAGAGATTGCATAAAACAAGAGGTACAGAAAATGTTGGATCTAGAAGTGATTGAGCCTTCTGAGAACCCTTGTGCTAGCCCAGTGGTGCTTGTCCCATAACCTCACACTAAAGATGGTAAAAAGGAAATGAGGTTTTGTGTTGACTATAGGGGTCTCAATCAAGTAACCAAAACTGATGCTCTCCCTACACCCAGAGCAGATGAGCTGATAGATACACTGGCTTCTGCCACGTATCTAAGCACTTTTGACTTAACTGCAGGGTATTGGCAGATTAAGTTGTCAGAAGATGCTAAACCTAAAACAGCATTTTCCACCGTTGGAGGGCACTATCAGTTCACTGTTATGCCCTTTGGTTTGAATAATGCACCTGCCACTTTCAGAGGTTGGTGAACACAGTCCTCCAAGGTTTGGAAGCTTTTAGTGCAGCATATCTATATGATATAGCTGGCTTTAGCTCCACCTGGGATGAGCACCTGGTCCACCTATGGAAAGTTTTGGAGGCCCTGCAAAAGGCAGGTCTCACTATCAAGGCTTCAAAGTGCCAGATAGGGCAGGGGAAAGTGGTTTATCTGGGTCACCTGGTAGGTGGGGAACAGATTGCACCACTGTAGGGGAAGATCCAGACCATTATGGAATGGGCTCCCCCTGCAACTCAAACCCAGGTGAGAGCCTTCCTAGGCCTCACAGGGTACTATAGGATGTTCATTAAGAACTATGGCCCCATTGCAGCCCCTCTTAATGACCTCACTAGTTAAAAGATACCTCAAAAGGTATTATGTA
This sequence comes from Pleurodeles waltl, assembly GCF_031143425.1. NCBI lineage: Eukaryota > Metazoa > Chordata > Amphibia > Caudata > Salamandridae > Pleurodeles > Pleurodeles waltl. Next base: position 87,167,769 of record NC_090441.1, read on the forward strand.
CAGCTAGCTGTCAAAAGGCTTTTGATGAGCTAAAACAGGCCATGTGCTATGCACCTGTCCTAAAAAGCCCTTGTTACTCCAAGTCCAGACTGATGCTTCTGAATTAGGGGTAGGGGCAGTTCTATCACAGCTTAACACTGAGGACCAGGATCAACCTGTTGCTTTTATCAGAAAGATAAGAGAAAAGCGTTGGTCTGCCATAGAGAGGGAGGCCTTTGCTGTGGTCTGGGCACTGAAAAAGTTGAGACCATACCTGTTTGGTACTCACTTTATTGTTCAGACAGACCACAAACCTCTATTATGGCCTAAACCAATGAAAGGTGAAAACCCTAAATTGTTGAGGTGGTCCATCTCCCTACAGGGAATGGACTATACAGTGAAACATAGATCTGGGAGTACCCACTCCAATGCAGATGGACTCTCCAGATACTTCCACTTAGACAATGAAGACTCATCTGGGCAAGGTTAGCCTTATTGTCCCTCGTTTGGGGGGGGGGGTTGTAAAGGGAAGTACCATCTTGCCTGGCATGTTATCCCCATTTTTACTTGTATGTCAGTTTGTTTTTTGCCTGTCTCACTGAGATCCTGCTAGCCAGGACCCCATTGCTCATAGTTTGTGGCCTGAATGTGTGTCCCTGTGCTGACTGCTCCAGGACACCTGCAAGACTGCAACAAAGTAGCAAGAAGGCTACCAGCGACATTGTAGCGCCTAATGCTGCTGGCTTTCTTGACTGTTTCCTGGTGGTGCATGCTCTGGGGGCTGTCTGCCTTCACCCTGCACTGGGAGCCAAGATGAAATCTCCTGTGGGTCGACGGAATCTTCCCCCTGCTAACGCAGGCACCAAACTTCAGCTTCACCGGTCCTCTGGGTCCCCTCTCATCGTGACGAGCGTGGTCCCTGGAACACAGGTGGTGGATCCAAGTGACCCTGACAGTCCAGTGGTCCATCTGTCCAAATTTGGAGGAGGTAAGTTCTTGCCTCCCCTCGTTAGACAGTAATCCTGTGAACTGCGTGATCTGCAGCTGCTAGGTCTGCTGTGCACTTTTGCAAGGAATCCTTCATGCACAGCCTAGCCCAGGTCCCCAGCACTCCGTCCTGCATTGCTCAACTCGCTGAGTTGACCACCGGCTTCGTGGGATCCTCTTTTGTAGTGTTGAGACGACCGCCATGCTCAGTTTTCTTGAACCTGTGTTCAAGTACTTCTGCAGGTGTTGCCTTCTTGTGCGTGGGCTCTCTGTGTTGCTGATGGCCCCCTCTATCTCCTCTTCGAAGTGGCGACCTCCTGGTCCTTCCTGGGCCCGGGCAGCACCCTTTTTCCTCAACCGTGACCTTTGCAGCTAGGAAGGCTTGTTTGCGGTCTGTCTGCAAAGAAACAACTCTGCATCCTCCAGCATGCCGTGGGACATCTTCTATGCAAAGGAGAAGTTCCTGGCACCTTCCGTTATTGCAGAATCTTCAGCTTCTTCCACCCAGAGGCAGCCCTTTTGCACCTCCATCAGGGGTTTAATGGGCTCCTGCCCCCCCTGGACTCTTTCACGACTCTTGGACTTGGTCCCCTTCCTTTACAGCCTTCAGGTCCAGGAATCCGTCTTCAGTGCTTTGCAGTCTGTTGTGGTCTTTGCAGAATCTCCTATCATGACTTTAGTGTGTTTCTGGGGGAGTAGGGTCACTTTACTCCTACTTTTCAGGGTCTTGGGGTGGGGTAACTTTGACACCCATAGTCTTTTCTTACACTTCCAGCGACCCTCTACACACTACACTAGGCCAGGGGTCCCTAAGTGGTTCGCATTCCACTTACTTAGTATATGGTTTGTGTTGCCCCTAGGCCTATTGCATCCTATTGTATTCTACAGTGTTTGCACTACTTTTCTAACTGTTTACTTACCTGATTTTGGTTTGTGTGTATATTTTGTGTATTTTACTTACCTCCCAAGGGAGTATATCCTCTGAGATATTTTTGGCACATTGTCACTAAAATAAAGTACCTTTATTTTTAGTAACTCTGAGTATTGTGATTCTTATGATACAGTGCTATATGATATAAGTGGTATAGTAGGAACTTTGCATGTCTCCTAGTTCAGCCTAAGCTGCTCTGCTATAGCTACCTCTATCAGCCTAAGCTGCTAGAACACTACTAATCTACTAATAAGGGATAACTGGACCTGCCACAAGGTGTAAGTACCATCAGGTACCCAATATAAGCCAGGCCAGCCTCCTACACACGGGCCTCCACGTGACCACTAGCCTGCCTTCAAAACACTGCAGCACGGGACTCCACATGACTACTAGCCTGCCTTTAAAACACTGCAGCACAGTAATCTACGTGACCACTATCCTGCCTTCAAAACACTGCAGCAAAGGACTCCACGTGGCCACTCGCCTGACTTCAAAATACTGCAGCACGGGACTCCACGTGACCACTAGCCTGCCTTCAAAACACTGCAGCACGGGACTCCACATGACTACTAGCCTGCCTTCAAAACACAGCAGCACAGGATTCCATGTGACCACTAGCCTGCCTTCAAAACACTGCAGCAGAGTAATCTACATGACCACTAGCCTGCCTTCAAAACACTGCAGTACAGGACTCCACGTGGCCACTCGCCTGACTTCAAAACACTGCAGCATAGGACTCCACGTGACTACTAGCCTGCCTTCAAAACACTGCAGCACGGGACTCCATGTGACCACTAGCCTGCCTTCAAAACACTGCAGCACGGGACTCCACAGGACTACAAGCCTGCCTTCAAAACACTGCAGCACGGGACTCCACGTGACCACTACCCTGCCTTCAAAACACTGCAGCACGGGTCTCCACGTGACCACTAGCCTGCTTTCAAAACACTGCAGGACGGTACTCCACGTGACCACTAGCCTGCCTTCAAAACACTGCAGCACTGGACTCCATGCGACTACTAGCCTGCCTTCAAAACACTGCAGCACAGTAATCTACGTGACCACTAGCCTGCCTTCAAAACACTGCAGCACAGGACTCCACATGACTACTAGTCTGACTTCAAAACACTGCAGCACGGGACTCCACATGACCACTAGCCGGTCTTCAAAACACTGCAACACTGGACTCCACATGACCACTAGCCGGCCTTCAAAACACTGCAGCATGGGACTCCACGTGACTAGTAGCCTGCCTTCAAAACACTGCAGCACAATAATCTACGTGACCACTAGCCTGCCTTCAAAACACTGCAGCATGGGACTCCACATGACTATTAGCCTGACTTCAAAACACTGCAGCACGGGACTCCACGTGACCACTAGCCTGCCTTCGAAACACTGCAGCACAATAATCTACGTGACCACTACACTAGCCTGCCTTCAAAACACTGCAGCACGTGACTCCACGTGACTACTAGCCTGTCTTCACAACACTGCAGCATGGGACTCCACGTGACCACTCACCTGCCTTCAAAACACTGCAGCACGGGACCCACGGGACCCTAGCCTGCCTTCACAATACTGCAGCACAGCACCCTATAGAGTAGCACATTCTTCCCTTTCACTCTTTGCAGCACATGAGCCAACAGGAGCCCTAAGACCTACGTCTGCACTCACAGCACGTGACCGCAGGTGTGATTTAGCGCACCTTCCATATACTGCCACATGCGACCTTCAAGAGTACCTTACCCATCTTTCACAATTTGCTACACTGGACGCTCAGAAAGCCTACAGCATTCTACGCTCTGCCGTACAGGATTAACAGGCTTTTCTACGGTCTGTATGAAAGAGCCCCTAAGAGTCTCGTTAGCAGTCTTCTGCATTATACATAAGTGAATCTCCAAACCGTCTAATAACCAACCTCTCACGCTCTGTAGTAGGTACACCACAGAATGCCCGTAGCCCCGTTCCACGGTCCACAGGAGCCCCACACTCGCCCATTAGCACTCTGCAGCAGAACACATTCAAGTATACAAAATAGGGTGACCACCTGGCATTGAAGCAAATTCTGGACAGGACTGTAAAAAAAGGGTCAACATTCGGGACGTAAGGTCAAAATTCAGGCCAAACATTCAAGAACCAATGTCAGTTTTACAGACACACAGGAGAGGCCATTCCTCATTAGGTTAGTGGTGCATTTATTTACTCTTTTTTTTTGCATAACACTATTTATTTACTGTGGTCTTTTTGTGATTTCCTCCTGGTATGCTATATTTGGGTGTCACATGACATCCTTGTTCAGTAGTAAATTAATAGCCTTCAGCACTGTGTCAAGGCCATCACCCCTATCCAAATCTACCCAATCTTTCTTAAAGAGAAAGTAACCACAAAATTGTGATTATGTTTCTGAACATTTTAAAACCCCTGGCAAACAGTTTAGGAAACATTAAGGTAATTAACCTTATGCTAGTTTAAACAAATTGAACAAAAACATCTGGCTCACCCCAAACGCCCATGTACTTTCAACCTAAAAAATTTTTTATGAGGCAGGGCAGATGGTGTGGGTGACAATCTCACACCTAATGTCAGGATGTGAGGTACCCACAACTTGTCAGAGAATCACAGCACTAGAGTGTATGTCTGAGACTCTACATTTATCTCAGAACTGTGACCCCGGACTACCAATCAAGGTGGGACAGTTCCTAAAATCAGACAAGATGGATTCACCAAGACTATCGGACGGTATCGGGTACCTGGGAAGTTGTCTCTGTAGACAGGAGAGAAACAGAAGAGGCACTGTCAAGTGGCTGAACAAGCAGCACCCATCTACCCTGTCAAAATCTTCTGGTGCAATGGACCGCTGTTCATGCTTGTGAAGGGTGAGCAGGGACCAGACCCCTTGCAAGGTTGTGCAAGGTAATTGCCCGCTTTGTCCATGTCTTAAAATGGTTTTGAAATGTAGCAAAGCCAAACTAGTGATCTGGGTTATCCCTAAGTATCAAGTACACATAGAATCTTCCAAATATTTAGGATGTAAATTGTACAAACAAAATGTAAACATTTTAAAACGTAATTAGTGTTTCTTTAACATATGGCACTGTTTTCCCCTTTATATACAAGTAGACCGCAGATTGAACTGGAAAGCAGTTACCTTTCTATACCTAGTGATTAATATCTACCATTCTTTCACTGATTTGCAGGATGGAAATCTCGGACGAGTGTCACGGTCACTCCGATCCCAGTTTGCTTTTTGGTCTTCTCTTCTTCTTTCTATAGTGGGCCATGTGGCACTGATGAAGATGGTTTGGTACCCTGATGATAGTATTATTTTGCAAACCTTCCCCTGCTCGTCCTCCTTCAGACATGCCACACATCCGGTTTGGTTGCTGGGTGCCATCGGGTAGCTCTTTCCACTCTAAAGCTACCCCTGACTTCACGTGGATTAGGCCTTCTGGACTTAAAATGCTATTATTCAGCTGCACAGGTCCAATGGGTGGCTCGCTGGCTTTCTGCCCAGCCGCCTGCATGAGGTGGGGTTTATCCGTAAAGACGCTTAAGGAGGGGTTACTGCACTTCTCATTGTTTCCTACTGACCATTCTTCGGATCACCATACGGGGTTATCGTGCTCAGCTTTTTCTTGCCTTGCTAGAACCTGTAAACTCACTGACACAAAGAAACCCTGGGCTCCTGCACTACCTTTGCTAAGCCTTCCCACTCGCACAGGAAGGGTGGGCTCAGAGCAACTCCATCAGTGGCATGCTGCAGTTGTTGTAAAATTGGGGGATTTGTTTCTGGACGGCGAGCTACTGAATTTCCAAACCCTTGTGGCAGACTACCATCTTCACCCTGGTCAACTCCTTACTTACAACCACCTTAAACAATCATTAAATGCCATAGTTCATGTCTGTCACCTAGCACTAACCCTACATGAGGTGTGCCAGAAGCTCTACACCATAGGGACTGGTGACAAACTGATAGAATGGGTGTACAGATCTTTTCTGCAACATTTAGATTGCTCCAGGTCTTCTCGTCATACTACCTGGGTGATTGATGTGGCCAAACCTCTGCAAGATATGGACTGGACTAAAATACTTGAGTTTCCCCACAAAGTATTCCATGGTTGTCACTTTAAGTACATTCATAGAGCTTACTTGGGAACGCATTCCGCCCGTTGCTTGACACTTGCTTTGTGGTTTGTAACTCACATTTCGTTGCTTTCAGTTTGCTGGCTTTATTTGTTTTAGGCTACGCAGCTTGAGTTCATCTCTTCCCTTGCCCAAACCTTATTTACAGTATCCTTCCGAGTGCTCCCTTTCTGTAAACATGCATGCAAATCCTGTTCTTATCTCATCACACTTGCTGTGCATTCAAAGAACAAGGTAAATGTCAGGCTCTGTCCTCTGTGGGAATTTAGTGTTTAGTTTTCGTTCTCTGACTTCAAAGTGAGAGGAGTTATGCAACAATCTTGCTGGATACTGGGTTAGGAAAGAGTTTTTTTTAATCACAAGACAGCATTTAAATAAACTTCATAATATAACAGAATCAGGAGTACAAATGAAGCCCATTTTTGTTATTTCTGAACTTTTGCTAGAAACAAATACACTTATACGATTAAAACAAATAATTGCATTAGGTGATGCAATTTCCACACATCATCGTCTGTGCACTGTATAGGTTTATTTGAAGAACTGTGTGTCTGGGCAATGTAATGGTAATTTCAATAAAAAACGTGTCTGTCTGTAATGGCAGTGTGTTACCACACCATGCATATTCCACTCCACTCTGCTCTGCACCACTTCACACCACTGCACCCTATTCTGCATCACTCCAATTTACACCACTCCATGCCACTGTGGGACACTGCACTCTTCTTCACTCCACTCTATGCCACTGTACTCTATGCTTCTTCACACTATGCCTCTCTACTCTACTCTGTACCACTCTACTCTATGACAATGCACTTTACACTTCTCTACACCACTGCACTATGCACCTCTGCACGCTATACCACTCCAGTCTAGGCAACACCAATCTAGTCCACACAACTCCACCCTATGCCACTCTGCAACACTCCACTGTATGCCACTGCACACTATGTTAATACACTATATGCTAGTGCACTTTACTGTGTAACACTCAACTCTATGCCCCTACATTCTACATCAATGCACTGTCGGTCACTTTAATCTACTCGATGTCACGGCACTTTACACCACTCTATGCCATCACACTCTATGCAACTCCACTCTATCCTACCCCTCTCTACTCTATGACATTTCACTCTACTGTGAAACAATTACTTTTACCACTGCACTCTGCACCATTGCATTCTATGCCACTGCACTCTACACTACACCTCTCCACTCTATGCCACTGCACTCTACTCTGAAACAATCTATTCTACACCACTGCACTCTAGGCCATTCTGCCCCACTGCACTCTACTTCAATGCACTCAAAACAACTGCACTATACGCCACTGCATTCCGACACTCTACTCTGCAACACTGCACTGGCCGCCTCTGTAGTCTACACCACTCTACTCTGCCCTACTGCATTCTGCACCAATACACTCTAGTCCACTGCACTCTATACCACTCTACTCTGCATAACTCCACTCTACATCACTGCACTTTACAGCACTATACTGTGCTCTGCACTGCACCACACTACACTACTCCACTCTGCACCACTCTATGCAAATTCACTCTATGCCACTTGAGTCTACTCTGCACTCTATGCCACTGCACCACTCTACACTAATGCACTCTGCCACTTTACTGTATACCACTCTACTCCACTGCACTCTATGCCGCTCTACTCTGCAGCATGCCACTGCACTCAACACCAATGCACTCTACGTCACTGCCCTTTACTCTGCACTGTACTCTACGCCACTGCTCTCTGTCCCACTCTGCGCCACTCTACACCACTACACACTCTACTCTGCAACATTGCACTCTCCGCCACTGTACTCTTACACTACTCTACTCTGTACTTCTGCATTCTACACCACTGCACTCTATGCCACTGAACTCTAGAGCACTATACTCGACACAGCACCACTCTACACTACTCCACTCTGCACCAGTCTACGCCACTACACTCTATTGAATGCAAGTGTACTACCCACTCCATGCCACTGCTCCACTCTGCACTGCTGCACTCTCTGCCACTCTATTGTATGCCACTCTATTCCACTGCACTCTATGCCACTCTACTCTGCCCCATGGCACTCTATGTGACTGCACTTTACGCGAGTGCACTCTAAATTGCACTGTATGCCACTGCCCTCTGATCTGTACCACTGTATTCTACACTACTGCTCTCTGTGCCACTCTACACCACTGCACTCACACTCTACTCTGCAACATTGCACTCTCCGCCACTGTACTCTACACCACTCTACTCTGTGATACTGCATTCTACTCCACTGCACTCTATGCCACTCTACTCTGCATCACTCCACTGTACGTCACTGCACTCTACAACACTATACCCTACTCTACAACTGCACCACTCTACACTACTGTACTCCATGTCACGCGGGTGTATTCTGCACTCTGTCACTGCACCACTCTACACTACTGCACTTTCTGCCACTCTAGTGTATGCCATTCTATTCCACTGCACTCTATGTCACTCTACTCTGTCCCACGCCACTCCATGCCACTGCACTCTAAACCACTGCACGCTACACCAATGCACTCTAAACAACTGCACTGTACCCCACTGCACTCTACTCTGCACCACTGTGCTTTCCACCACTGCTCCTATGCCACGCTACTCCACTCTACACCACTATGCCACTAACATTTAGCCATGCTGAACAGCAGCTACTCTGGGGTATAACATGGTAAAACACATTGACAAAGAAAATTGCTCTTGCGTAGACAAGACCTATTGGTTTTGCCAATATTTGTTAGTACTATGAGGTACCTGAAAGAACTGTGATTGTGTAAGTCCTTATTTTAAACATGCATTACACACATCATAATATAGGTTGCCACAAAGTACGCAAATACATTTTGGTTAAATAAAAAAAAGTATTTCTAAAATACAGATATGAATAATATAGACTTTATACCTAGTATTAACATTTTTTTATAACAGCCCAATAAAGCAACACACTCCACAGTTCACTTTGGAACACCCTTAGAGTACCTCTCTAAAAGAAAATATCTTTGTCATCAGAAAGATTCAAGTGATTCCTTTGATTAAAGTCAATGCAGGCTTGAAAGCCCCTTTACATTTGCAGATATACCTTAAGTTTGTTAATCCTTTCACCACGGACAACGGACGGCAGGGCGAAATTGCGGGCTGTCCGTGAAAATTACGGATGGATGGTCACCCTAATACAAAATCTCATGTTCGTATACAACGTTTCAAGGCCCAGACAGTCCTTAACCTTTCACATCCTATAGCACACTGCTATTTATGGAGCCCACAGCCAATCTCCCACAGTCTGTGGCACAGCAACCCCTTAAATTCAACTCCCCAAACGCTGCAACACAAGGCCTAGGATGCCCAAATTTTCAGAAGCAAAAACTGGGAAAGGCTTGGCATAAAGTATCACTAAAGCCTTTAGTTTAATTCCATGTATGGCCTGTCCCAGATTTTGCATAACCCTCTAAATGTGTCCCTAATATGGCAGGACCTCCACCCTGGGCCCCCCTGTCCTCCTCCCAACACTGACTCCCTTATGTTGGAACTTGCAGTCACCCTCCTCCTTTACTGCCTGAAAGAAATAGAGAAATTATTTAAATTATTTCAGACTTATATTTGGGCGCCTTTAGAAAAGAGGGTATATGTTTCAATTCTACTTTGCAGGATGACTTGACTTTTGTCCCATAAAACAGGACTGTCCAGGGAAATCCAGGACGTTAGCTCAGCTTAGCAGGGCCTCTATGTGCCTACAACTCTCCGTTCTCTCTGAGGCTCAAAGCTTCCATGGTTCCTTGGCTCTCCACCCACACTCTGGAACACAAGGCCCATAATTGTCCCAAGGCCCTCATCCACACTGCGGCACACAGCTCTCATGGCTCCATGGCCCTCCACCCGCACCCTGCAGTACAGGGCTCACACGTGTCCCACAGCCCTTCTCCACACTGCAGCACAGGGCTGCCATAGGTCCCACCAGGACTGTAAGTGGGATGCAAAAAGCGTAAGGTCTCTAAAGGGGGTGTGTAGTTTATGTATTTAAGTGGTGGTCGCCAGTAGGTAGTTACAGTTAGGACCATGTTTCCACAGAAAACGCATTTTTTGACTTGCCTATACAGTATCGTTGGTGTCGTTTGACGACTCTTCACAATTTTTTTTTTTTAAAGTGTGCCAGTGATTATTGTTGAGCATGGAAAGTTTCAGGGTGCTCCGTGAAGCGGGGGCGAGAAAAAAAGGCGGTCAAAAATGGTATGTTTCCCATGTTAATTCCCATAGGAGTTTTGAACACGACAACAGCCCGAACCGCAGATTACACTTTTTGTTATTTGGTGTAAATCCTTTCAGTAGTTTAAGAGAAATTAAATGAAACCAAACTTGTATATCTAGGGCAGTGGTTCCTCCCCGACAGCTTCGCAAATAATAACAAGCTCGTGCATAGATCTTCAGAGCTCTGATTGGCTTCCAACACTATAACCAGGAAGTGTGGCAGACATCTTGGAACTCGGCTCCAGCAGAGTCCATGATAAAAAGTGAAAAACAAGAAAAGGGGCCAGAGTAGGGACACCCTAACCCCTTAGCTTTGGTGCTGGGGACCCAGAGGGACCCCTCCAGGGCAAAAAAAAACAGTTAAAAAAAAATACAATTTGTAGCACATTTACAACGACGCCGCAAATTCGTAATAATGTCGAAAATTTGCAGCAACACTTTATAAAAAAAAACAAGCATGGTCTTCCGTGCTTGTTTTACTAAAGCCTCCGGATGGGCCAGGTCCTGGGGGCATATCAAAAATGAAGAAGAGGGGAACAAAGAGCCCCCTCCTAGGCTTATTTATGCCCCAGGAACCACCACCTCCTCAGGGTAAATCAAATAGTATGAGGGGGGTAAGCGTCCCCCCAATCCCAGGGACCACCACTTCCACTGCGGAAAATCTTTTAATTATAGTAGGGGGGGTCCTGTGGAACCCTCTGCCCCGCACCTCTAGAACAACCACCTCCCCGGAACAGTTGTCTCAAAATAGGGGGGTTGCACAGCCCCTCCTCCCGCAGCCCGGGACCACCACCTCCCTGGGGCTGAAATAATATAGGATAAGGGGTCTGTTGCAGACCCCCCGCTCTGGGCACCACCACTTCACTGGGGCTGTTTAAATGTTGGAAGGGGGCTGCATGGCCCCTCTAGGGGAGTCAATAATGTATCTTGGGACCGCCACCCTCCAGGGCCGGCTCCTGCTATGTCCTGGGGTACCCACCCTAGGGACATAGCTGTTTGCTCTGACATGGCGGGAGCTTTGACAGCTCCTTCTAAGTCAGAGAAACACAAGTCAGCTCCCAGCAAGCAAGAACTGTCAAACAGTTCTCGTTTGCTGGGAGCAGAGGTTTCCTCTGTTTCCCTGCTCGCAGACATACAGGCAGGGAAACAAAGGAAAGGATTTCTCTCACAAACAAGGAGCTGCATGTTTAGTAGGTCCCTGTCTGTGACAGCAATGCCAGCTCCTGCAGGAGGTGGGGAGCAGGCTGGGAACACAAGGGTCTTGAGTCTTCCCCCACGGTCCCATTTTACACTGGGTGCCTTGGAGGGCACCAAGGAAAGATGGCAGGGAGCAGGGATGGGGTCACCGGGCTAAAATCTTTCAAGGGGGGGCAAGTTTGTGTTGTAATGTTGTTGTTTGAATAACTCAAATATGTGTAACATAGTATTTTCCTAATTATATACCCACTGTTATTATTCTCTTAACCTTATTTCCCTTTATTAATACTGTATAATCCCATTGTGTAATTATGGTTAGTAAAATGGTGCACTCCAACCCTTCCCTTAGAACGTTGACTAATGGTACAATCTGGAGTGCACCTTAGAATGTTGATGAGGAGAAGTAAGTGTTGAAGGCTTGAGGAGTTGGTGAGAAGCAGTGAGCTGTGCAGGTGTAATGCAAGGAGTTTACCAATAAACCTACGTTAATCATTTGGTCTACTGACTCTGATTACAACAGTTTCCCTCCTCTATTTAATTAAGGCTGGCCCCAGGGGATGAGGTCCCTGGGGCCAAGATCGGCCCGGGAAGTGGGCCGCGTGTCCCCCCTCATCCATTTAATAGAGATGGGCCTCAAGGGATGGGGTCCCCGGGGCCAAAATTGTTTTGGGGAGGGGGCCACTCAGCCCCTCTCCTCTGTTTAATAGTGGTGGGCCCCAGGGGTTGGGGTCCCCAGGGCCAAAATCATCCCAGAGAGGGGGGCGCACGGCACCCCATCCTCCATTTAACTAAGGCCAGGCCCTGGGGGAATGAGGTTCCTGGGGCTGAGATCAGCTCAGGGAGGGGGCCACGTGGCCCCCCCTTCATATAATAGCGGTGCGTCTGGGGGGAGGGGATCCTAGGGGCTCAAATCTGCTGGGGGAGGGGGTTTATGCAGCCCCCTTCTCCTAGAGTCCGTGGGTCTCCCTTTAAATTACTAAGAGTATGCAAATGTGTAAATCACCTAGAAGCTGTGCCCGCTTATCCGGCTCCGTCCCCCTTATTAGTATGAATGTCTCCCCCCTTTTACCGGAATGATGGACAGCCCCCTAAAGCACCCCCCAGGGTGTTTCTTGTTGATTTTGATTGTGCGTTCATGGTGCGTTCTTGATGCTGAGCAATATAAGGTCATCTCCACAAAACAAAGAAGCACTTACTTCATATAGATAAGAGGAAGGACCCTAGTGTAGGGGAGATTTACATCTTCGTAGTTTAATCTTATCACAGAATTCTAGAGAAACAGGCAACAGGAACAATCATGTTGCCAAAACGCACACAAAGTCACTGGTGACATTTCCTTGTGCTCCAATACACAGCTGTATGGTAGAATACATACTGGACATTTACCCAAGGAGGCAGAAAGAACTCCACTTGAGTAGATATTTATGCAAAGCTTTGGACTCTTGTTGGATAGAAGGGAAGGTGAGGTTGCTTTGTGGCAGTCACTTACACAGCTACTGACACACTCACACACCCACTCACAGACGCACTCAGACATTCACTCAGATACTCAAGCATCCACTCACAGACCCACTCAGAAACTCACCCACTCATTCAGACCCACTCAGACACTCATGCACCCACTCACAGGCCCACTTACACACTCACTCACCCACTCACAGACCCACTCAGAGACTCACGCACCCAGAGTCCCATTCAAAGACTCCCACTCCCACTCACAGACCCACTCAGAGACTCATGTACTCGCTCACAGACCCAGTCACAGACTCACACACCAACACACAGACGCACTCAGGCACTCACACACCCACTCACAGACCCACTCAGACTCATGCACCCACTCACAGTCCCCATCAGACACTCACACACCCACTCACAGACCCTGATAGACACTCAGAGACACTTACACCCACTATCACACCCAGACACACCCTCTTATGCCTAATGTCACACCCAGACATTCTCACATCCACATAGGCCCTCTCATATCCACTCTCACACCCAGACAGACACTCTCACACCCAAAGACACCCTCTCACACCTATTCTCATATCCAGAGAGACAGGCCCTGCGGCCAACTCCTGCTGCACACGGCCAACGCCTGTGCAAAGCGCTGGGTTGGGTGATTAGGGGGGTTTGCTGCAGGGACTGGCCGCAGGCCAGGCCCTGCAACCAACTCCCACTTTGGCCATTGGCGGCAGTGGTTGGATTACCGTATAGTAATGAAAATTATTTTATGTTAAAAAAAACATAGAAATTCACTGAAAAAACAAAGGTTACAGGGAAGTTATAGTAAGGAAAGAGAATGAAAAAAAACATAGAAATTCTCTGTTAGAAATAAGGTCTCTAGTTGGCAGAAGTATACACACTTGTCCATGTGGGGACCACAATCCTAGTGAGGGTTAAGTCACAACACAACCTAAATTATCCTGTGTTCACCCTCTGGTAGCTTGGCACAGAGCAAGCAGGCTTAACTTAGAAGGCAATGTATAAAGTATTTGTGCAATAAATCATACAGTAACACAGTAAAAACACCACACAGGTTTAGAAAAATAGATAATATTTATCTCAGAAAAAATATGGTCAAAACAACAATAATTCAGTAAACATAAGTGGAAATATCACTTTTTAAAGATTTAAAAGAGTCTCTCATTACGACCCTGGCGGTGGGTGATAAAGTGGAGGTAATACCGCCAACAGGCTGGTGGTAACTACTGCCAAATTATGACCATGGCGGTGATATATCCGATAGATATCCAATGTACCACACCGACCGCCAGGGCAGAAACAACAGTCACCACGGCGGTAGCTGCCTACAGCCAGGCGGAAGACAAAGTTCCATACATGTTATTAAGACCCTGCAAACCGCCACCTTTTCCGGGGCGGTACCAATGCCATCAAAAGCCTGGCAAAAACAGAGCACAAAAGTGAAAGGACTGATCATTGGAGACACAGGAAAGAACCACGCCACCATCGAACCCGAACTGCAAGTTTTCACGATGATCTTCTATGTCATGCTCCACCTGGAACACCAACGTCGGCGAAGACGACAACGGTGACTACAGCCGCCTAGCACACAAGGGAGGGTGGGAGGAAAAAGGGAGTGACACACACACGCACAGCACACATCCGACACACAACCAGCTGCATTACAAAAACAATTTGACCCCGAAAATCTGCAGAATAATGCAAGAACAACAGGAATTGACGAAAGTGATTGTAATCAGTTCAACAACAAAATAAATAATCCGATTTGGCCATGAAACAGATATGTACACTTGTATAAAAAAGGGACACTGCCTAGTCCATAGTTCAAAGGGCCCATATGGCCACAGGGCACAGTCCAAGGCCCAACTCGAATCCTGCCCAAATACGGAAAGAACACTGCAGGGGCATCAGCTGTCAAATAGGCGGGCACCTCAGGGGGAGGGCTGGGGGCACCTCAGCCAGATGAGGGAACAAGCTCACTGGTTCTGGAGGGGGCAACATGGCCACTGCTTTATCCTGGGGAGTGCAACACCACAGTCTCTCGAGTGGGTGTCTTTCCCATTAGTTCTGGAGGGGGCAACATGCCCTGTGCTTTGTCCTGGGGAGTGCAAGGCCACAGTCTCTCGAGTGGGTATCTTTCACACTGGTTCTGAAGGGGGCAACATGCCCATTGCTTTGTTCTGGGGAGTGCAAGGCCACAGTCTCTCGAGTGGGTGTCCTTCCCACTGGTTCTGGAGGGGGCAACATGCCCTGTGCTTTGTCCTGGGGACTGCAAGGCCACAGTCTCTCGAGTGGGTATCTTTCCCACTGGTTCTGAAGGGGGCAACATGCCCATTGCTTTGTTCTGGGGAGTGCAAGGCCACAGTCTCTCGAGTGGGTGTCTTTCCCACTGGTTCTGGAGGGGGCAACATGCCCTGTGCTTTGTCCTGGGGACTGCAAGGCCACAGTCTCTTGAGTGGGTGTCTTTCCCACTGGTTCTGGAGGGGGAAAAATGCCCTGTGTTTTGTCCTGGGGAGTGCAAGGCCACAGTCTCTCGAGTGGGAATACCCCACTGGTTCTGGAGGGGGCAACATGCCCTGTGCTTTGTCCTGGGGAGTGCAAGACCATGGTCTCTTGAGTCGGTGAATACCCCACTGGTTCAGGAGGGGGTAGCCTACACAGTAGCCCCTGGAGGGTGGACTACATGGTGTCCACTGGCAGTGATGGCTGCAAGCTGGTGGTGGTTGGGGGAGGCTCCTGGTCAGCACCTGCACTCTGTGATGGCTGCATGCTGGTGGTGGTTGGGGGAGGCTCCTGGGCAGTCCCTGCACTCAGTGATGGCTGCATGCTGACTGTGGTTGGGGGATGTTCCTGGTCAGCCCCTGCACTCTGTGATGGCAGCACATCCACGGCTAGCAGTGGGGGCCCTGTGACAGCTGGTGGTGGTGGTGGTGTTTGCCTCACAGCTTCCGCTGGCGTAGAGTGCCTCTTCTCCTCCTGGTCATGGTTTGGGGATCCCTTACGCTTCCTGGCAGGGGTGGATGGCTTCTTCCCCTCTCTGCCTTCTCGTGCAGGCTCCCTCCCCTCTCTGCCTGCTGGTGCAGGCTTCTTCCCCATCTCCCCAGCTGGTGCAGGCTCCTTCCCCTTCTTCCCAGCTGATGCAGGCTCCTTCCCCTTCCACACAGCTGGTGCCGGACTCTTCCCTTTCATTCCAGGCTGTGCTGCCTCCTTCCCCTTCAGTGTTGTTCTGATATCCCTACCACCACGAGTAGGTGGTGCTACCACTGGCTCCATGGACTGTTTGGCTGAGGTGCTTGGCTGTGTCCTTGCTACCCTCCCCATATGTGCAGGACAGGGGGGAGGGGTAGGGAAGAGGTCAATCTGGGAAAGAAAAATATTTTTAGGGACGTTGGGGCGGAGGACTAATGGGAGTGGAGAAAGAGGGGGTGGTCGTCGGAGATGTATGTCTGCTGGATTTGGGTGCAGGTGCATGGGCAGTATGCTGTTGTGAGGAGGATGGCTGTTGGGTGTCTAAGTGCTTGCGTTT
Source organism: Pleurodeles waltl (assembly GCF_031143425.1). NCBI lineage: Eukaryota > Metazoa > Chordata > Amphibia > Caudata > Salamandridae > Pleurodeles > Pleurodeles waltl. Next base: position 87,184,304 of record NC_090441.1, read on the forward strand.
GTGTCCTTTAGGAGGGGGTGGGCACACACAGTGGGAGAGGACACAGGGGATGCGTGCAGGGACAATGGCTGCCATCAGAGAGGAGACCAGAGGCTGAATCGATCTTTGTTGGGCCACCAATCCACTGCGAATGCCCTCCAGGAATGCATTACATTGCTGCAACTGGGATGCCAGCCCCCTGATGGCATTCACAATGGTTGATTGCCCTACAGAGATGGATCTCAGGAGGTCAATAGCCTCCTCACTCAGGGCAGCAGGGCTAACTGGGGCAGGGCCTGAGGTGCATGGAGCGAAGGAGATGGCTACCCTCCTGGGTGAGTGGGCACAGGCAACTCGCTGAGGGGCTACTGGGAAGGCAGTGCTGGTATGGGGGTGGCGGCTGTACCTGCAGCTGGGGTGGTCACAGAGGTGTCCGTCACAACCAGGGAGCTCTCATCTGAGGAGGTATCAGAGTCTGTGTTGTCCACTCCAGTCTCCGCCATGGTGCTCCCCTCGCCCTCCGTCCCACTGGTTCCCTCAGCGTCGGTGGACTCTGCCTCCAGGGTCCTGTGGGATGCCTCTGCTCCTCAACCAGATGATGCTAATGCACATAAGGACAGGATGACAAAACAATAAAGAGGGAGAGAGAGACAAAAGATACACAGGGTCAGTAACTGCACCAACACCACTGTTGGCATACACAGAACCCTCACACACAGGGAACAGGCCTACGCACTATGCATTGCACTACCAGTGAAATGGCTAGTCACCAAGGTATGAGGAGGGGCACACACCTGGGACCCACAATGCCCTGCTGTGAGAAAGTAGCCTCTTTCTAGCCTTGTTACCCCCACTTTTGGCCTGTTTGTGAGTGTATGTCAGGGTGTTTTCACTGTCTCACTGGGATCCTGCTAGCCAGGGCCCAGTGCTCATAGTGAAAACCCTATGTTTTCAGTATGTTTGTTATGTGTCACTGGGACCCTGCTAGCCAGGACCCCAGTGCTCATAAGTTTGTGACCTATATGTATGTGTTCTCTGTGTGATGCCTAACTGTCTCACTGAGGCTCTGCTAACCAGAACCTCAGTGGTTATGCTCTCTCATTTCTTTCCAAATTGCCACTAACAGGCTAGTGACCAATTTCACCAATTTACATTGGTATACTGGAACACCATTATAATTCCCTAGTATATGGTACTGAGGTACCCAGGGTATTGGGGTTCCAGGAGATCCCTATGGGCTGCAGCATTTCTTTTGCCACCCATAGAGAGCTCTGACAATTCTTACACAGGCCTGCCATTGCAGCCTGAGTGAAATAACATCCACGTTATTTTACAGCCATTTACCACTGCACTTAAGTAACTTATCAGTCACCTATATGTCTAACCTTTACCTGGTAAAGGTTGGGTACTAAGTTACTTAGTGTGTGGGCACCCTGGCACTAGCCAAGGTGCCCCCACATTGTTCAGGGCAAATTCCCCGGACTTTGTGAGTGCGGGGACACCATTACACGCGTGCACTATACATATGTCACGACATATGTATAGCGTCACAATGGTAACTCCGAATATGGCCATGTAACATGTCTAAGATCATGGAATTGTCACCCCAATGCCATTCTGGCATTGGGGAGACAATTCCATGATCCCCCGAGTCTCTAGCACAGACCCGAGTACTGCCAAACTACCTTTCCCGGGGTTTCACTGCAGCTGCAGCTGCTGCTGCCAACCCCTCAGACAGGTTTCTGCCCTCCTGGGGTCCAGCCAGGCTTGGCCCAGGAAGGCAGAACAAAGGACTTCCTCAGAGAGAGGGTGTTACACCCTCTCCCTTTGGAAAAAGGTGTCAGGGCTGGGGAGGAGTAGCCTCCCCCAGCCTCTGGAAATGCTTTCATGGGCACAGATGGTGCCCATTTCTGCATAAGCCAGTCTACACCGGTTCAGGGATCCCCCAGCCCTGCTCTGGCGCGAAACTGGACAAAGGAAAGGGGAGTGACCACTCCCCTGACCTGCACCTCCCCTGGGAGGTGCCCAGAGCTCCTCCAGTGTGCTCCAGACCTCTGCCATCTTGGAAACAGAGGTGCTGCTGGCACACTGGACTGCTCTGAGTGGCCAGTGCCAACAGGTGACATCAGAGACTCCTTCTGATAGGCTCCTACAGGTGTTACTAGCCTATCCTCTCTCCTAAGTAGCCAAACCTCCTTTTCTGGCTATTTAGGGTCTCTGCTTTGGGGAATTCTTTAGATAACGAATGCAAGAGCTCATCAGAGTTCCTCTGCATCTCTCTCTTCACCTTCTGCCAAGGAATCGACCCCTGACTGCTCTGGAAGCCTGCAAAACTACAACAAAGTAGCAAAGACGACTACTGCGGCCTTGTAACGCTGATCCGGCCGCCTTCTTAACTGTTTTCCTGGTGGTGCATGCTGTGGGGGTAGTCTGCCTCCTCTCTGCACTAGAAGCTCCGAAGAAATCTCCTGTGGGTCGACGGAATCTTCCCCCTGCAACCGCAGGCACCAAAAGACTGCATCACCGGTCCTCTGGGTCTCCTCTCAGCACGACGAGCGAGGTCCCTTGAACTCAGCAACTCTGTCCAAGTCACTCCCGTAGTCCTGTGACTCTTCAGTCCAAGTTTGGTGGAGGTAAGTCCTTGCCTTCCCACGCTAGACTGCATTGCTGGGTACTGTGTGATTTGCAGCTGCTCCGGCTCCTGTGCAATCTTCCAGGATTTCCTTTGTGAACAGCCAAGCCTGGGTCCCCGGCACTCTAACCTGCAGTGCACGACCTCCTGAGTTGTCCTTCGGCGTCGTGGGACCTTCTTTTGTGACTTCGGGTGAGCTCCGGTTCACTCCACTTCGTAGTGCCTGTTCCGGCACTTCTGCGGGTGCTGCTTGCTTCTGAGTGGGCTCTTTGTCTTGCTGGACGCCCCCTCTGTCTCCTCACACAATTGACGACATCCTGGTCCCTCCTGGGCCACAGCAGCATCTAAAAACCCTAACCGTGACCCTTGCAGCTAGCAAGGCTTGTTTGCGGTCTTTCTGCACGGAAACACCTCTGCTAGCTTCTTCACGACGTGGGACATCCATCCTCCAAAGGGGAAGTTACTAGCCCTCTTCATTCTTGCAGAATCCACAGCTTCTACCATCCGGTGGCAGCTTCTTTGCACCAACAGCTGGCATTTCCTGGGCATCTGCCCACTCCCGACTTGATCGTGACTCTTGGACTTGGTCCCCTTGTTCCACAGATACTCTCGTCTGGAAATCCATCGTTGTTGCATTGCTGGTGTTTGTCTTCCTGGCAGAATTCCCCTATCACGACTTCTGTGCTCTCTGGGGAACTTAGGTGCACTTTGCACCCACTTTTCAGGGTCTTGGGGTGGGCTATTTTCCTAACCCTCACTGCTTTCTTACAGTCCCAGCGACCCTCTACGAGCTCACATAGGTTTGGGGTCCATTTGTGGTTCGCATTCCACTTCTAGAGTATATGGTTTGTGTTGCCCCTATCCCGATGTGCTCCCATTGCATTCTATTGTGACTATACATTGCTTGCACTGTTTTCTATTGCTATTACTGCATATTTTGGTATTGTGTACATATATCTTGTGTATATTTGCTATCCTCATGCTGAGGGTACTCACTGAGATACTTTTGGCATATTGTCATAAAAATAAAGTACCTTTATTTTTAGTATATCTGTGTACTGTGTTTTCTTATGATATTGTGCATATGACGCCAGTGGTACAGTAGGAGCTTCACACGTCCCCTAGTTCAGCCTAAGCTGCTCTGCTAAGCTACCTTTTCTATCAGCCTAAGCTGCTAGACACCCCTCTACACTAATAAGGGATACCTGGACCTGGTGCAAGGTGTAAGTACCCCTTGGTACCCACTACAAGCCAGGCCAGCCTCCTACACCTGCCTAGAAGTGAATACTAACAAGCTAAGTAAGCAGTATTTTCCATTCAACCCATAGCCTCCTAAGGACCTACGCTGGTATGTCTGGCCTGGCAAAGGAGCACCCACTGACACACAACCACCACCCGGATACCACCCCACCAGCCGCAAGTTGTAATGATAGGCACTGTACTCACCCCCTTGTGGCTGCTGTGATGTCCTCAAGAGCCCATCCAGCTCAGGGTAGGCCACTGCCAGTATGTGGGCCATCGAGGGGATCAGGATCCGACAGGCACACCTTCCTCGTTGGGAGGCCATCCCCAGTTGGGCCTCTGCGGTCTTCCGTGCCCAGCGTCTCAGGTCCTCCCACCGTTTGCGACAGTGGGTGTTCCGCCTGCCATAGACTCCCAGGGTCCGCACCTCCTTGGCGATGGCATGCCATATTCCCTTCTTTTGATGGGCGCTGACCTGCAGAGGCAATACAGACAGGAGAACACCATTAGACAAACAGTCCAGCCTATCACACAAATGGCCCACCGTACCCGTTTGCATCACCATTGGCACACACATAGCCCAGCGCACAACATGTACACCACCAAGAGGACATCCACCCACCCCCCTTACACTATGCCTTCACACACAACTCCATACATTCATGCCACATGCATCATGCCGACAGTATACTCACCTGTTGGTCTGGAGGCCCATACAGCACTCAGTAGGACCCCATCCACCAGTTGCTCCAACTCCTCAGAAGTGAAGGCTGGGGCCCTTTCACCGGCCACACGAGCTATGGTAGGTTCCAGGCAAAGGTCACAGCAGCACATGCAGTGTAGGTCCTCTCCTATGGAAGGTCGGGAAACAAGTGAGGAATGTGAATTAAAATGGCGGTCACGTCCGCGGGGGTGCATACCATCACCGCCGGCGTAGATCCCCGTTGGCCACTGTACCCCATAAGGCCCAATATGAACCAATGAGGAATTGCATGGTGGTTCACGGCCACCTACCACCACAGCGTACAACCATCGCTATTCCGGGGGGGGGGGTGAACAGGCCTATCGATAATTGCTGCGTCACAGGATAAATAGGCACATACTTTAGAAATTACACTGTCCCAAAACATGTTTGCTAGATGTGGACTGCTGTTGTAGTATTGTTGCTCAGATTGTGACAGCCTACTCACTCTTGTGTACCTTAGATACCTACCGCTGTGGATGAATAGGAGATTGAGACATACCCCCATTTACAGACCCCTGGTGGACTTGGCTACACTAGAGGACAGGCACATTATACTCACCTATAGACTGGACAGGGCCACAATCACAGAGCTGTCTGCCCCGTTGGAACCTGACTTGATCTCAGCTATCCGTCATCCCACTGGGATCCCCCCTCTTGTGCAGGTTCTATCAGTGCTCCATTTCCTGGCAACTGGTTCTTTCCAAGTGACAGTGGGCTTGGCAGCAGGAATGTCATAGCCAATGTTCTCAATCGTGCTACCAAGAGTCTTGTCTGCCCTGATAAAACACATGTGCAGCTACATTGCTTTTCTCCAGGTGAAGGATTTGGCCACTGTGAAGGCTGGGTTTTATGCAATGGGACATATGCCCAATATAATTGGGGTGATTGACGGAACACATATTGCATTTGTTCTCCCCTAGCAAAATGAACAGGTGTACAGGAATCATAAGAGTTTCCACTCCATGAATGTGCAGATGGTGTGCCTGGCAGACCAGTCCATCCCCCACGTCAATGCTAAGTATCCTGCAGCAGTGCATGATGCCTTTGTCCTAAGGAATAGCAGTATCCCAAATGTGATGTCCCAACTACAGAGGCACAGGATGTGGCAAAAATAGGTGAGCCCTGGTTCAAACCGAGTATATGTAGATGTATGCCTATGGTGTTGGCCATATAGGATAGTGTGTGGCTAAATGTTGTCCCTCAATATTTGCACGTGACTCTGGTTACCCAAACCTATCATGGCTGCTGACCCCTGTGAGGAATGCCAGGACAAGGGCAGAAGAACGTTATATTGAGGCACATGGGCGAACCAGAAGGATCATTGAAAGGACCTTTGGCCTCCTGAAGGCCAGGTTCAGGTGCCTCCATCTGGCAGGTGGATCCCTGTGCTACTCACCCAAGAAGGTCTGCCAGATCGTAGAGGCATGCTGCATGTTGCACAACCTGGCCCTCAGACGCCATGTACCTTTTCTGCAGGAGAAGGAGACTGGAGATGCCCCTGTGGCAGCAGTGGACACTGAGGACAGTGAGGATGAGGAGGCAGAGGATGAGGATGTGGACAACAGAACATTAGTGATACGTCAGTACTTCCAATGACACACAGGTGAGACAGTGCAATTTCATATTTCTATGACTATTGGTGTACTCTGTGTGGCATTGGCATGCTGGCATTACCCACTTCTTTCCCCGCCTTACTGTTACCTATGGATGATATTCATTTTACAGATGTTGGTGATATGACAATATTCTCCTGATGTGATCACAACAGTCAGTAACAGGTCATTAATTCTATGCTCATACTATATACAGTTAATTTGCAATGGTTGTAGCTGTTTCAATCAATACAAATTTGCAATACATGAAATACTAGTAGTCGAGTTTTATCCAAGGGTGTTTATTGTTGTGCTAAAATATAGAGGGGAAAGTGCAATGGAATGGGGTGATGATTAAGGAAAGTCTAGGGTACTGTTCCAGCGTATTTGTAGCACAGGTGCATTGTCCATGGGGACATAGGAAGGGGAGCTATGGCAGTTCAAGGTGGACAAGGTGACTGAGTGGGACACAAGAGGGACAATCAGGAGAGTCTCATTTCTTGGCGGTGGTCTTGGCAAGTGTCTCTGGCTTCTGTCTGGTTTGCAGTGAACGTTTGTGGGGTGGTTCACCTTCTGCAGGGGCAGGGGTGCTGGTAGCCTGTTGGTCCTGTGGCGGGGCCTCCTGGCCACTAGCAGCAGCGGAAGTGGAGGGCTGTTCAGATGACTGGCTATTGGCAGGGGCCCGCTGGTGTGCTGAAAAATAGTATGTTGCGTCAAATTTTCTGACGCAGCACAGATGATGCGTCATTTCTTTCCACGCTGCAAGGTGATGGGTCGATTTCCAGGAGCGCAGCCTAGGTTTCCTACTGCAATGCAGTGATATTTGATGCCAGGGAGGATGCGCTGAAAATCCTTAATGCGCTGGGAGAGGAGCATGCGCTACATCAATCTGTTCAGCGATGTGATGAAATTTCAGCCACAAGGCAGGCGTTGCTTTAGATTTCTGGTTGTGAAGCCAGCCTGCATCGTTTTGGCTAGCGATGTGCCAATTTTTCAGCTGCGATGCAGGTGCTGCGTCAGTTTCTGCAGGCCTTGCATCGATTTTCTGATGCACAAAGACTTCTTGATGAGGAGAATTCTTTGTTGGCCCTGAGACTTCAGAAACAGATAGGAGGCAAGCTAAATCCAAGCCCTTGGAGAGCACTTTAAGAGGAAGGCAGAGTCCTTCCAGCAGAGTCAGGAATACCAGGCTGCAGGGCAACAAGCAGGAAAGCAGTCCTTCATCAAAGCAGTCCACATGAGTCCTTTGAGCAGCCAGGCTGGTCTCTCTGACAGAGTCCAGGTGTAGGTCCAGAAGTGTCTGATTTGGTGAAGTCAGAGACTCAGGTGGTCATTCTGACCTCGGCGGTAAAAGGCGCTTACCGCCGGTCAGAAATCCTCCATAATTCCGCCGCGGTCGCGGTAATCCGCCACGGTCATTCTGACCCGCAGCAGCCAAACCGCCGAAAATCCGACAGCCACAACAGACCGCCAGACCAGCGGTCGGCGGAAAAGTGGAGGTGACCAAACCTCCACCGTCACGCCAACAGAAATACGCCCATGCCATTCTGACCCACGAATCCACGCGGCGGTCTTTCAAACGCGGTTTTCCATTGGCGGTACACACCGCCGCGGTCAGAATACACACAAACGAACAAAACTCAGCAACATTGGACGATTTGAATTCCACACACCTGATACACATACACACACCACTCCCACACACACAATACAATATAAAACACACACCCACATCACCCACAAACCCCTTCGACCAAAATCCAAAAAGAAGCACTGAGAGACACAGCAGCGATCATAGAACACCATCACACAGAGGCACACTACACCATCACCCACACAATATCCACACACAAAACAACACACACCACCACACTCAACACACCTAACTACACATACTCCACCCCACACATCATACACACCACTCCATGGCACCCCAAAGACACCCCCGCTTCTCAGACGAAGAACTCAGGGTCATGGTGGAGGAAATCGTTCGGGTAGAGCCCCAGCTCTTCGGCACACAGGTCCAATACACCAGCATTGCCCGGAGGACGGAGCTATGGCAGAGGATTGTCGACAGGGTCAACGCTGTGCGACAGCACCCCAGAAATCGGGAAGACATCAGGAAGCGATGGAACGACCTACGGGGGAAGGTGCGTTCCATGGTATCCAGGCACAACATCGCCGTGCAGAAGACTGGCGGAGGACCCCCACCTCAACCCCCACAATTTACAACATGGGAGGAGGAAGTCTTGAACATCCTGCATCCTGACGGCCTCGCAGGAGTCGGCGGAGGAATGGATTCTGGTAAGTTGAAGCTTCAATACTGCTTCCCCCCCACCTGCATGCCAAATCATACCCCAACCCTCACCCCCATCCTCGAACCCCACCCTCACCCCCACCCCCGCCCTCACCCCCACCCCCATCCTCACCCCCACCACCATCCTCACCCCCACCCCCAGCACACCTATTCCCTGCCAATGTCTCACCATCACAACCCACACATCCCAAAACCTAGGCCTGCATGTGTCCACTAAGCATGGACACCCATCACCAAAGCATGCCCAATGCATATACACATCCCCCCACAAGCCACCCTCACCAAAGCCCCCACACACGAATGCCAGCACTTGGGGACACGGGAACCCACAGATACACCCATATGGCACACATTGAAACTATAACCATACCTCTATACCCCTGCAGGACCCGACCGCCAACACACCGCCACGGAGGGCCCAGAATTCTCCACACCCCCCACCCAAGAGGCCGTCAGCGATGACAGCAGCTCTGTCGACCTGGACACTGATGACCAGCCCGGACCATCGGGGACCTCTGGACAGTCGGTTCCCCTCAGACAGCCACAGGCCACTACAGACCCAAACCCCTCTGGGAACACCAGCACAGCTCCCACCCAGCGGGCCGATGCCTCTGTCTCCAGGGCGCGTCAATCAGCGGTGTGTCTACCACTACAGGGCACCCAGGATAACCCACCACCCCAACAACAACAGGGACCTGGGGGCAGTGGTAGTGGGCACACCGGCCAGGGGGCAGAGGCCAAGGGAAACAGGGGAACTGGGAGGGCAGCTGTGCGACAGCGACAAGGGGGTGACGGGCCCAGGGAACCCACTCTCCACGAGGCCCTCACCACCATCATGGGAGCATACAACCGCTCCCAGGAGACGATGGCGACGGTACTGGCAAGGTTCCAGGAGATCCAGGTACTGCAGGAGGAACACTATCGGGGGTACAGGGAGGACATCAGAGCCCTCACCTCCACCCTGGTTACCATGGTAGGGCTGCTGCAGGAACTCATCAACACCAGGACGGACACTCAACAACAACAAAGGGCCCCTGCCACTAGCCTGGACCAAGAACAGCCAACCACCTCCGCCGGCGCTAGTGGACAGGAGGCCCCCGCACAACAGCAGCCCACCAGACCCCCACCTCCTGCAGGAGAAGAACCACCCCGCAAGAGGGCCCTGAGATCTCGCAAGAAGACAGAGTAGGATGTCAAGACCCCCGCCAGCAAAGGATACCACCTGATGTCATCCCACTGTCCCACATTGTCACCCTGTCCATCCTTGAACTGCCCATGCTCCATCTCTCCACAGGCCTATGGACAATGCACCTGTGTGACTGTTACTCTGGACTCTGCCATGGACATTCCTTCACCATAGCCCCCACCCACTTGAAACCACCCATCCCATTTTGAGCACTGAAATAAACACCTATTTTGCACAAAACTATCTGGAGTCTGGCTGTGATTTCAAAATATTGTAATTGACATGACAGTGCAAATATGTCCTTGTACATAGTGAAGTCAACAAACCGCTGCCACAAAGCTGTAGTCCATGGGGAAACGAAGCACAGGACTCGTAGTGGGGACCCCAGATCTGAAATAGGGAGGGAAAAGCCACAACTCAGTCATCATACACTGGGGCAAATAGACAGGCAGCAGAGATGCAGGAGAGTAGTTTACATTTACTAAATTATGTTTGAATTGTTACCTGTGTCCTATTGGAAGTACTGTGCAATGATTCTGTCCCTGTTGTCTGTTTCAGCCCCGTCGTCTTCCTCCTCGTCACTCTCCACAGGTTCCACAGCTGCCACAACACCACCGTCTCGACCATCCTCCTGCAGGAAAGGCACCTGGCGGTGCAAAGCCAGGTTGTGAAGCATGCAGCAGGCCACGATGATGTGACACACCTTCTTAGGTGAGTACATTAGGGATCCACCTGTCATATGCAGGCCCCGAAACCTGGCCTTTAGGAGGCCGAAGGTGCGTTCGATCACCCTCCTAGTACGCCCATGGGCCTCATTGTACCGTTCCTCTGCCCTGGTCCGGGGATTCCTTACTGGGGTCAGTAGCCACGACAGGTTGGGGTACCCAGAGTCCCCCAATAGCCATACACGGTGTCTCTCTAGCTGTTCCATCACGTAAGGGATGCTGCTATTCCTTAGGATGTAGGCGTCATGCACTGACCCAGGGAATTTGGCATTGACATGGGAGATGTACTGGTCAGCCAAACACACCACCTGGATGTTCATAGAATGGTAACTTTTCCTGTTCCTGTACACCTGCTCACTTCCTTGGGGGGGGAACCAAAGCCACATGGGTCCCATCAATGGCACCAATGACGTTGGGAATATGTCCAAGGGCATAGAAATCACCCTTCACTGTAGCCAATTCGCCCACCTCAGGGAAAAGGTTGTAGCTCCTCATGCATTTCATCAGGGCAGACAACACTCTGGATAACACCTTCGAAAACATGGGCTGAGACATCCCAGAAGCAATTCCCACTGTTGTCTGAAATGACCCACTTGCCAAGAAATGGAGTACTGACAGGACCTGCACCAGAGGGGGAATCCCTGTGGGTTGGCGGATGGGGGACATCAGATCGGGCTCCAGCTGGGCACACAGTTCATGTATAGTGGCACGGTCAAGCCGGTAGGTCAGGATAATGTGGCGTGCTTCCATTGTCGACAGGTCCACCAGCGGTCTGTACACGGGAGGATTCCTCCTTCTCCTCGCCAAACCCAGCGGACGGTGCCTAGGAAGGACAACATGGAGCACACAGTCAAGCAACCCACAGGTACGTACTCACAGCTTGCACAGTAAACGATTCTCTATGCAGTGAATGGCGTGTATGAGTGGCTATGCAAGGCCTAGGCCTGTGTGACGCAGTTGAAATTGAGCCATGTGGACCCTCGAAATGGCGGCTGCCTGACCTGTGAAGTGTGACAATGGGATGTGAGGTCAATGCGCTGGCGTGGCACACCGTGGCGGTAGGCGGTCGAAGACCGCGGCGCGAAGCCGCATTGGATAACATTGAAGCCTATGGGTATCAGGAGCCAATGGCGAAGTGCGCCGGCGGTGGCGGTACGCCCCTCCGCGGTACGCACCGCCGCGGGCGTGACCGCCATTTTCTATCTACTTATTCACTCGCGACTTGAACTTTCACAGGAGAGGACCTATACTGCAAGTGTTGCTGTGACCTCGGTCTGGAAGGGACAATGGCTGCTGCGACTGGGGAAAGGGCCCCTGCCTTCACTGGAGAAGAGTTGGAGAAACTTGTGGATGGGGTCCTCCCCCAGTATGCGCTACTCTACGGTCCTCCAGACCAACAAGTGAGTTTAATTCAATATGGATTTGGGGCCACTGGCTGGCTTGGGGGCCTGGCGGGGGCATGTTGGGCCTGGCGGGGGGCCTGGTGGGGATGGGGGGCATGTTGGGCCTGGCGGGGGGCCTGGCGGGGGGCCTGGCGGGGATGGGGGGCATGTTGGGCCTGGCGGGGGGCCTGGCGGGGGCCTGGTGGGGATGGGGGGCATGTTGGGCCTGGCGGGGGGCCTGGCGGGGGCCTGGCGGGGATGGGGGGCATGTTGGGCCTGGCGGGGGGCATGGCGGGGATGGGGGCATGTTGGGCCTGGCGGGGGGGCATGGCGGGGGGCCTGGCGGGGATGGGGGGCATGTTGGACCTGGCGGGGGGCCTGGCGGGGGGCATGGCGGGGATGGGGGGCATGTTGGGCCTGGCGGGGGGCCTGGCGGGGGGCATGGCGGGGATGGGGGGCATGTTGGGCCTGGCGGGGGGCATGGCGGGGATGGGGGGCATGTTGGGCCTGGCGGGGGGCATGGCGGGGATGGGGGGCATGTTGGGCCTGGCGGGGGGCATGGCGGGGATGGGGGGCATGTTGGGCCTGGCGGGGGGCATGGCGGGGATGGGGGGCATGTTGGGCCTGGCGGGGGGCCTGGCGGGGATGGGGGGCATGTTGGGCCTGGCGGGGGGGCATGGCGGGGGGCCTGGCGGGGATGGGGGGCATGTTGGGCCTGGCGGGGGGCCTGGCGGGGGGCCTGGCGGGGGGCATGGCGGGGATGGGGGGCATGTTGGGCCTGGCAGGGGGCCTGGCGGGGGGCATGGCGGGGATGGGGGGCATGTTGGGCCTGGCGGGGGGCCTGGCGGGGGGCATGGCGGGGATGGGGGGCATGTTGGGCCTGGCGGGGGGCATGGCGGGGGGCCTGGCGGGGATGGGGGGCATGTTGGGCCTGGCGGGGGGCCTGGCGGGGATGGGGGGCGTTGGGCCACTGGCAACGAAAATGCAGACAAACTTGAACGGGGTATTTCTCCCTCCCTGTACGTGTCACATAGGTCCGCGCCCATGAGAAGATCGGGATTTGGCGTGCCATCGCCAAGGAAGTCCGGACCCTGGGGGTCCACCAGCGACGGGGCACCCACTGCCGCAAGAGGTGGGAGGACATCCGCCGCGGGACCAAGAAGACCGCTGAGTCTCTGCTGGGGATGGCCTCCCAACGTAGGCGGGGTGCCTGGCGTCAACTGACCCCCCTGATGTTCCGGATCCTGGCGGTGGCCTACCCTGATTTGGATGGGCGCGTGAGGGCAGCACAGCAGACACAAGGGGGTGAGTACAAGCATAATCTACTCTGTTGTCGCGCAGTGGAGGTGTCTGGGTGGGGGAGGAGGGCTGTGAGTCCCCCTAGGCCAGGGCGATATCTGTAGGCTGGGCACCCCCGTAAGCCCCTGTGTCCCCAGCCACCACCCTCAGTAGTGTGCCAGTACAGCCATCCCTGGGCCGTGTCATCCATGGGTGCAGTTGTCAACTCTAGGCGTGTCGGGCATGTTCCACGGAATGCGTAGCGGACCCCAAGTGCGCAACTTAGTGCAGGGGGCATCTGTGTCTGTCATGTCCGCTAACTGTACCGGTGATCCATGTACTCAAAATCTCTTTATTTCTCTCTCCCCCCCCCTTTTTGTTTGTCTTTCTGTGCTTGTGTGCATCAGCATCATCAGGCGGAGGAGAAGTGGCATCGGGGCAGGAGGGAGCTGCATCTCACATGGCCCAGGAGGGCCATGCCACAGAGTCTGACTGGACCAGTGAGACGGAGGGCGAGGGGAGCTCCACAACGGGGACGACTGGAGCCTGCAGCGACACGGACACGTCCTCGGAAGGGAGCTCCCTTGTGGGGGTGGCAACATCCGTGCCCCCCGCCATTACAGGTACAGCCGCCACCCAGCGCACCATCTCCGCCCTCCCAACAGCCCCTCAGCGTTCGCCCCGTGCCCGCTCTGCCAGGAAGCCGGGCATCTCCTTCGCCCCAGGCACCTCAGGCCCTGCCCCTGTTACCCCCGCTGCCCTCAGTGAGGAGGTCATTGACCTCCTCCGAACGCTCATTGTTGGGCAGTCTACCCTTTTGAATGCCATCCAGGGGGTGGAGAGGGAGGTTCATCGCAGCAATGCGTACCTGGAGGGCATTCATTCGGGTCAGGCTGCCCATCAGCGATCGTTCCAGGCTCTGGCCTCAGCACTGACGGCAGCCATTGTCCCTGTCTCCTGCCTCCCTCTACTAACTCCCTCCTCCCAGTCTCCTGTTCCTCTGCCTGTCCCACCCACACCATCAGACCAGCCTGCACACACCTCAACACCCAAGAGCAGCTCATCCAAACATAAGCACCACAGATCACGCAGACATTCACACAAGCAACATTCCGATGCAGACATGCCAACAGTCACTACCACCTCTGTGACCCCCACCTCCTCGTCTCCCTCCTCCCTCCCTGTGACGTCTACACTCACACCTTCATTCACCTCACCATCAGCCAGTGTTTCCATCACCAGCACACCCTCCAGTACAGTCCGCACACGTGCAGTCACCACCCCCACTGCCATTTACACGTCCCCTGTGTCCTCTCCCACTGTGTCTGTCACCCCCTCTTCCACACCACACAAACGCAGCCACCCACCCACCCAACAGCCATCCACCTCACGACAGCCTATCCCTCCTGCACCTGCACCCAAAGACAGCAAACGTGACTCACCTACAACCACATCCTCTCCCTCCACTCCCATTCCCACTGTACCTACCACTCTCCATTGTCCCAAGAAAATCTTTCTCGCTACTGCTAACTTCTTTCCTGACCCTGAGCCCCCCCCCTCCTTCTCGTCGGGGTAAGAAGAGCACCTCAGCCACCACCAGCCCTGCAGCCCCCTTGACAAGGGTGCAGGGGTATTGGAGCCCACCAGCCCGCATGTCTGGATCTTCGCCCAGCAGCAAGGGGACAGGCAGCCCACCCCCTGGGAAGAGGAGCAGAAGGCGGAAGGGCCGCCGCAGGAGCCCGGGTTCTATATCCCCCCAGGACACTAGCCAGCCACTGTCAACAGCCACAGCTCCAAAGGGAGGAAAGGGCCACAGACTCCCGACTAAGGAGGGCAAGGGCAGCAAGGCGGAGAAGTCAGGCAGCAGGCCTGCTGCCCATGGAGGACCCGTCACAGCTGCCCAGGAGGAGCCCACAACCCCCATAGCCGCTGCCCAGGGAGGAACCGTCACAGCTGCCCAGGGAGAGCCCACCACCCCCATAGCCGCTGCCCAGGGAGGAACCGTCACAGCTGCCCAGGGAGAGCCCACCACCCCCATAGCCGCTGCCCAGGGAGGAACCGTCACAGCTGCCCAGGGAGAGCCCACCACCCCCATAGCCGCTGCCCAGGGAGGACCCAGCCCAGCTGGCCAGGTGGGCATTGAAGGAGCACCATCCCCGCTGCCCAGGAGGGCACCACCAGGCAATGAGCAGTTGGCCATAGAATGGCCGCCGTCTCCAGCACCGCTCCGCTGGGGACCGCCGTCTCAAGAACCGCTGAACTGGGCCCTTCAAGGCAAGAACCGCTGAACTGGGCCCCGCCGTCTCCAGCACCGCTCCGCTGGGGACCGCCGTCTCAAGAACCGCTGAACTGGGCCCTTCAAGGCAAGAACCGCTGAACTGGGCCCTTCAAGGCAAGAACCGCTGAACTGGGCCCTTCAAGGCAAGAACCGCTGAACTGGGCCCCGCCGTCTCAAGAACCGCTGAACTGGGCCCCGCCGTCTCAAGAACCGCTGAACTGGGCCCTTCAAGGCAAGAACCGCTGAACTGGGCCCTTCAAGGCAAGAACCGCTGGCCCTTTGGCAGACGTGGCAGGGCAGGATCTGTCTCGGGCAGGGCTGCAGGATGTCCTCTGGCCAACATGCCTCCTCCAGTGGCAGTGGAGTCTGTTATGGACTGTTTGGACTGTGGCTTTGCACTCCCCAGGATGGCCCAGTGGGCAGGCCACCCACTGTATGGACTGTGGCTTTGCACTCCCCAGGATGGCCCAGTGGGCAGGCCACCCACTGTATGGACTGTATGGACTGTGGCTTTGCTCTCCCCAGGATGGCCCAGTGGGCAGGCCACCCACTGTATGGACTGTATGGACTGTGGCTTTGCTCTCCCCAGGATGGCCCAGTGGGCAGGCCACCCACTGTATGGACTGTATGGACTGTGGCTTTGCTCTCCCCAGGATGGCCCAGTGGGCAGGCCACCCACTGTATGGACTGTATGGACTGTGGCTTTGATCTCCCCAGGATGGCCCAGTGGGCAGGCCACCTACTGTATGGACTGTATGGACTGTATGGACTGTGGCTTTGCACTCCCCAGGATGGCCCAGTGGGCAGGCCACCCACTGTATGGACTGTGGCTTTGCTCTCCCCAGGATGGGCCAGTGGTCATGGAGTCCCCTCGTGGATCTGGCGTCGTGTACTCAAGTGGCTGAGGTGCCCCCCCTTCCCTTCCCCCTGAGGTGCCTGTCCTTTTTTCTTTCTGATGCCCCTGCAGTGTTCTCTCCGTGGAGTTCTTGTCGTGGGACTGGGCCTTGCCCCTTTGCTCAGGACCCCTGTGGTCCACGGACAGTGGTTGGACTACATATAGTAGATGTATATATTTGGTACATAGTTTATTTATTTATTTGGATTACTGCTGTCCATTTTTCAATATATCTGCCCGTTTAAGATCTCTTCTTTTGGTCTTTGCATTATTTCGGAGGGGGGGGTTTGTGGGTTGTGACAGTGATCTGTGGGAATGCATTGATGTGTGTGTTGTAGTGGGTGTGGGTGGGTGGGTGTGTGCCGGTAATCTTTTCCCTCCCCTGTGTCGTAGGTGCAGTACTCACCGATGTCTTCCGCGCCGCCGGGCGTGCTCCTGGTACAGGAGCAGGTATAGGAGTGCGGGGATGACCTGTAACTCGGGTTCCATACTGCCGGAATCTCGCGTGGAGTATGTGGAGGGGAGCGTTTTCCCGTTCGTAGTCTGTTTCCGCCGTGTTTTTATCGGCGGGGCTTCCGCCCCGGAAAAGGTGGCGGATTGGTGGGTCGTTATCGGGTAGGCGGTACATTGTCTCCCGCCGGGCTGTTGGCGGTGACCGCCAGGCTGTTTGTTTGTACCGCCGTGGCGGTCGGAGTGTTGAAGCGGCGGTCTCTGTTGGCGGTAACCGCCAGGGTCAGAATTCCATTTTTTGGACCGCCAGCCTGTCGGCGGTATGGTCGCGGCTTTAACACCGACCGCCAGGGTTGGAATGAGGGCCTCAGTTTATATACCCTGAAATGCCTTTGAAGTGGGGTAAACTTCAAAGAGTGGTTTTGAAGCGCACAAGTTCCTCTTTCAGCCCAGTCCTGTCTGCCAGGATCCCTGTGGGGGGTTATCAATCTTTTGTGTGAGGGCAGGCCACTGGCCTTTGAAGTGTAAGAGAGAACCCCTCCACCCTTCCTGCCCAGGGAGACCCATTTAGTACGTAGATGAATGTAGCTGTCTTTACGGATGTCTGGGTGGACTGCACAAGGGAAGCTGTCAAAAATGCTTTTTTCAGGGATTCAAACATTCCCAAGTCCAGAGGTGTGTCTCCTTTACGCTTTTGCAGCAGATGTCACAAGGGAGGGTACCCTTGGCATGGAAATAGATTCCATTATAACACTTGGG
The DNA here is from genome assembly GCF_031143425.1 of Pleurodeles waltl. Lineage (NCBI taxonomy): Eukaryota > Metazoa > Chordata > Amphibia > Caudata > Salamandridae > Pleurodeles > Pleurodeles waltl. Next base: position 87,201,764 of record NC_090441.1, read on the forward strand.
GTAGAGGGTGGTGTAGGAAAAGGCCACTGGTGGCATGGTTGCCCCCTAACATTTTGCCTTTTGTTGATGCCAGCTTTGATTGAAAATGTGCTGGGACCCTGCTAACCAGGCCCCAGCACCAGTGTTCCTTCCCTAAAACTATACCTTTGTCTCCACAATTGGCACAGCCCTGGCACACAGATAAGTCCCTTGTAACTGGTACCCCTGGTACCAAGGGCCCTGTGGCCAGGAAAGGTCTCTAAGGGCTGCAGCATGTATTATGCCACCCTGGGGACCCCTCACTCAGCACATGCACACTGCCTCACAGCTTGTGTGTGCTGGTGGGGAGAAAAATACTAAGTTGACATGGCATTTCCCTCAGAGTGCCATGCCCACAACCCACTGCTTGTGGCATAGGTAAGTTACCCCTCTAGCAGGCCTTACAGCCCTAAGGCAGGGTGCACTGTACCACAGGTGAGGGCATAGCTGCATGAGCCCTATGCCCCTACAGTGTCTAAGCCAATTCTTAGACATTGTAAGTGCAGGGTAGCCATAAAGAGTACATGGTCTGGGAGTTTGTCAAACACGAACTCCACAGTTCTATAATGGCTACACTGAAAACTGGTAAGTTTGGTATCAAACTTCTCAGCATAATAAATCCACACTGATGCCAGTGTGAGATTTATTGAGGAATGCACACATAGGGCATCTTAGAGATGCCCCCTGCAGGCCAGCCCAACTGCTAGTGCTAGGCTGGCCAGTTTCTGACAGCCTGCCACTTCCAGACGGGTTTCTGGCCACATGGGGTGAGTGCCTTTGTGCACTCGGTGGCCAGGAACAAAGACTGTCCTGGGTGGAGGTGCCTCACACCACCCCCTGCAGGAACTGTAACACCTGGCGGTGAGCCTCAAAGGCTCAAGCCTGGTGTTACAACGCCCCAGGGCACTCCAGCTAGTGGAGATGCCCACCCCGGGACACAGCCCCCACTTTTGGCGTCAAGTCCGGAGAAGATAATGAGAAAAACAAGGAGGAGACAGCCCCTAAGGTGTCCTGAGCTGAGGTGAACCCTTCCTTAGAATATCCTCCTTCTTGCTTTGAAGGATTTAGCCCAATAGTATTAGGTATGTGACCCCCCTCCCCAAAGGGAGTAAGCACAAGGAGGGTGTAGCATCCCTCAGGGACAATAGCCATTTGGCTCCTGCCGTCCAGCCCTAAACACACCTCTAAATTTAGCATTTAGGGGTGACCCTGAACTCAGGAAAACAGATTCCTGACGACCTAAGAAGAAGAAGGACTGCTGACCTGAAAACCCGGCAGAGAAGACGGAGACGACAACTGCTTTGGCCCCAGCCCTAACGGCCAGTCTCTAGATTCAGAGAACCTGCAACAGCAACGCATCCAGCGTGACCAGCAACATCTGCCAACTCAGAGGACTGCCCTGCAACCCAAAAGGACCAAGAAACTCCCCTGGACAGCGGCTCTGTCCAAAGCAACAAGAAGAAACCATCTTTAAAGGGACTCTCACCTCACCCTTGAAGCGTGAGTCCCCAACACTCTGCACCCGACGCCCCCGGCCCGTGTCCAGAGAAACCAACACTGCAGCGAGGATCCCCAGGTGACTCCCACAACGTGGGCACCCTGAGACGACCTCCCTGCATCCCCACGGCAACGCCTGCAGAGAGAATCCAGAGGCTCCCCCTGACCGCGACTGCCCGGTAACAAAGAACCCAACGCCTGGAAGAAGCACTGCACCCGCAGCCCCCAGGCCCGAGAGGAACCAACTACTGGTGCAAGAGTGACCAGCAGACAAGCCTCACCTTTGCCCAGTCAGTGGCTAACCCGAGAAGCCCCCAGGTGCGCTGCCTGCATCGCCAGAGTGACCCCCGGGTCTCTCCATTGAAACAAATAAAAAAAATTACACCTACTTTGCACACTGCACCCGGCGGCCCCTGTGTCACTGAGGGTGTATTTTGTGTGCCTGTTTGGGACTCCCTCAGTGCTCTACAAAATCCCCCCTGGTCTGCTCCCCGAGTACGCAGGTACTTACCTGCTAGCAGACTGGAACCGGAGCACCCCTAGTCTCCATAGGCGCCTATGTTATTTTGGCCCCTCTTTAACCTCTGCACCGGACTGGCCCTGTGTTGCTGGTGCTGGGTATTTGGGGTTAACTTGAACCCCCAACAGTGGGCTGCCTATACCTTGGAGACTGTAAGTGCTTTACTTACCTGCTAATCTAACTTCCACTTTTAAAATTGCTTATTGCCATTTTATGCAAAATTGTGTACATTACTGTTTTACTTCAAAGTTCCATATATACCTATGCCAAGTACCTTACAATGTATGTACTTACTTGAATTCTGAATCTTGTGGTTCTAAAATAAATTAAGAAAATAATATTTTTCTATATAAAAACCTATTGGCCTGTAGTTAAGTATTTGAGTGTGTGTTCCTATTTATTGCCTGAGTGTACAACAAATGCTTAACACTACGCTCTGATAAGCCTACTGCTCGACCACACTACCACAAATAGAGCATTAGTATTATCTATTATTGCCACTATCAACCTCTAAGGGGAACCCTTGGATTCTGTGCACACCATCTTGCAATTTGAGATAGCATATACAGAGCCAACTTCCTACAGGCAGGCACAGCCAAGCTCAATGAGATGACATTTTAAGGGTTCTATTGCCGCCGCTACTGCCTGGTGTATTTTCCATTGATGGGGAGTACCTGGAGGGATTCCACTTCGGAGCACTCATCTGCCACTGCAGCAAATATAATAGTATGTAGTGGACTTTGACCTGGCTGGCTATAGAGATCAGGATAGCGAGACAGACCAGAGACGCAGAAAAAACTATTTTGATGCCCAATGCAAATTTTGGAGCTAGGTCAAGTAGCAGCTTTGATTAGCACGAAGAGCTAGGTGGGTCTCAGCCGTGGGGCCCACTCGCCATTTTAGCTCAGACGGTTAAACAAGGTTAGCACCTGGGCCAGGCCCTGAGGCAGGGCTGAAGCACGAGGAGCACTTGAAACACCAATACGCTCGGCGGGCGCCAAGCTGCCTAAACAAAATGATACTTGGTGCCATTACAGTACAGACCCACTAGCAGAGTACGTCAGGCTGCCAGGTGATTCGGGGCTAAAGCTCGTCACCACAGGATGACTCTCGTCAGTTCCTGAAACTGACTGAGCACACCCGTGCAATCGTGCGCCCCTGGCCGCAAGACCACCGCACCACGCTCTTGCGGCCCGAGCCTTTACTACACCGCAACAGGAGCGCTGAGATGCAATCCCGCGGTCGGAACAAAGGGCTGTCCGGAGCCTGCTAAAGGACAAATTAGCACTATGGAGAGAGGAAAAAAAACATGTACTTAGCTGCTTGGAAGCAGGAAAGAAAGATGGCTTTACAGGAGAGTGGCCCAGAATACAATGCACTGTGCTTCTTTGATTGGATGTTAGACTTGTAGTTAATGGGAAAGGTAGTTTTGTTATTGTTAAAGTTGAAGCTGCTGGAATGTAATAAAGGAAGAAAGCAAGGCATAATCCTCACCTCCGTGTCCTTAATACAATTGAAACTTTCCTTCATGTTTATTAGGAAATTTTACATTCTATATCCTAACTATAACGTCCCTGTAACCTTTGTTTTGCACCAACTGGCATTTTGGTGTAAAGTTAAGTAAAACATGTGAAATATAAACAGGAACTAATTCACTGACATAGAATTAACCTCTTTTACATTCATTGTTCAGAAATCGATCATTATCATTTGCCAGTATAGATAAGGACATGAATACAGGGCCAGATTGGGACTGTCAGTCAGTCAGTCAAAATAACTTTATTCGGCGGTTAGCCACAAAAGTAAACATGCATACATAAAGATCATCATAAAATACAATACTTATAACATTCATTAAAATAAGTCTATTAAATCTAAATTTACCACCCAAGCTTGCTAAAACAATAAAAAAATGAGTGCTTATAAAAACATATATAACAATGAGACAATATAGTAAAAGGACAATGCCTAATTTCTCTTAATAAATGATCACATTACCAATTCATATCGATTTCTAATAGTGATAGCGGATTTAATAAAACTAAGAATAGAAATACAAATTTGTTTGGTTGAGAGGCTTTGGATGCCAATCAGTCCTTCTTTGTAGGAAGAAGTGTGCAAATTACGCAAAATGGGTAATAAAAAGGATTTCCTGGGAGCCGAGTAAAGTTTACAAAATAAAATAAAGTGGCAAGTACTTTGTTTTGAAAAGTTATCACAAGGGCATAGAGGTAGTGTTTTTTCCCACACACATTTTATCGGAAACGCCACTCTAAAATGGATCAGATTAAGTCTAAAAGATACAAGTAAAGAATATAAAGAAGGGGTCGGGAACCAAACAAAATAAGATTCTAACAAGTCTGATGATAAAATTTGTGTAAATGAATTAAAAGAGCTCAATTTCTCTGCCATTTGGTATCTAAGATTCATGACATACTCTTTATGTCGAAGTTTAACAATTTATTTCGCATTAGCTGGCATAAGCTCTGGTTTAAAATACATAAACTCCAAATCCAAGTTTCGGAAGCCTTTGTGAACAAAGTTTAGCCATGGATTTTTGTTACAGTTTGATAATGAGAGACAGTCTTTTACACAATCGTGTGTTAAAGTAGCCACCGGATTTGACCATACTTTTATCCATAGCAAAAGTGGGGCAATATCTATCAGATCTGTAATATAGCGGATTCCTAATTCCTCATGGCATAAAATGTTCGCTATGTTCTTAGGTACCATAAGTAGACGATGAAGGAATTTATTCTCTGCAAGCTGCAAAGTATTTGGACTAATATATCCCCAAAGGCCACACCCATAGATCGCCGCCGAAACACATTTAGAATTGTAGAGCGTGAGGATCTGATGGACCGGTCTATGCCCTAATCTGCGGGCAAAGCGAAAGATTGCCTCAACATTTCTTATCAATTGTTGAAGCTTAAAATTCAAATGGAATTTCCAAGACAGAGTGGAACTTAAATACAGACCTAGATAGCAAAAGTCTTTTACCTTTGTCAGGGTATTCCCCCCCATTCTAAAACATCTGGTACGAGTATTTTTAGGGCCGCAGGTCATAACATGTGATTTTTTAAAATTGACTTTCAAATCCAGCTCTCGTGTGTGTGTTAAAAAAAGATCCAAGAGAGTCTGTAGACCATTGGCAGTGCGAGCGATTAAAACAGCATCATCGGCATATAATAAAATTGGCAATTGTCTAAAACTCATCCTTGGGAAATCCTTACCATTTTGGACCAAACAATTGTGCAAGCCATTTATGTACAATAAAAACAGGAAAGGTGCCAGTGTACATCCCTGTCTGACACCTCGAGTAGAAGCAAGGGGATGGGACCTTTCTCCGTGTTGACCATACTGGATTAAAATATGGAGGTCGGAGTATAAGCGTTTGATCAAAATTAGCAAATCCTGCTCAATCCCCATTTTATCCATTATAACCCACAAGTTTGCTCTATTTACCATGTCAAATGCACTAGACAGGTCTATGAATGCTAAATGGATAGATTCCCTTTTGGCAATTACATATTTACTGAGGATGAGATGTAAATTTAGGGCCTGGTCCACTGTACCTAATCCAGGCCTAAACCCATGTTGAGTTGGCGATAAAATGTTTGACCTTACAACCCAATCCTCAAGCCGGGTCAGGATGACACTCCCCAGAATCTTTGCAGTAGAGTCTATCAAAGAAATGGGTCTATAACAAAATGGGTCAAGCCTGTTACCCTTTTTGAAAATTGGAACGATAATTGCCGTTAACCATGAAGAGGGAATAGCGCTTTGAATAGCACTATTCAGAACGTTTGTGATTAATGGAACCCACAGATCAGGTAGAGATTTAAATAGATCAACCGGTATCCCATCAGGGCCAGGGGCTTTCCTTAGTTTCATTTAAGTTATTGCTGCACTAATCTCGTGTGCCTCAAGTAAGATGGCACTCTTAGCTGGATTTGGAGTAGCCAATCGTGGGAGGCCACATCCCTCCCCTCCATCATTGGGATTATCTGCAGATTGAAATACAGATGAAAAATGGTCTACCCAAACCCCCTCTGGTATCAAACAGTCATCTTCCCTGTTTTCCTTTCCTGAGAAATATGGGTGATTAACCACCTTCCAAAATTGAGAGGGATCCCGTAGTTCTGTCGCTGCCATAAGGTCTTCCCAAGCGGTAGTGCGTACTTCATTCTTTCTTTCTTCTAGGGCTGATTTATATCGGCCCCTGGCCTGCTTAATTAAATCCTGATTACGTGGAATGGTTTTGATCGCTAACTTTAGGTCTCTGTGGGCAGCCGTACAGGCAGAGTTAAACCACCGTTGAGGTTTTGCACCTTTAGGATGTTGGGCACACAACAATGCCTGAGAAATAGCACAACTTAAAGATTCAAAGGCATTCATAAGGTGGAGTGGGGTGGATTGCAGGGACAAGCAAGTGTTTATGTCAGCCTTATTTTTAGTGATAACGTTCGTATGAAAAGTGTTAGAGTCTACTCTCTCCCACCTTATACGAGGGCCGGAATTTCTTTTAAACACCTCTTTCCCTTTATATGCAATCCTAGGTAATATTACTCTAGTTTTAAAGGATAGTTTTATGCTCAAGGGGTTATGATCACTAGCACAATGAGAATTAATTTTAAAGTCCACTATTGAACATGAAAGTGAAGAGTTAATCAGGATAAAATCAATAACGCTACCATTAATACTTCCAGTATAGGTGGGTGTTTCTCTTGTCTGACTGTTTGCAATATCCCTTGCAAAGGCAAGATCAAATTTATAAATAAGAGTGTTCAAGGCATTTCCTAAATTAGAATGAATAAGATGAGTGAGTGACTCTCTGCCTTCTATTATGGTGCCACATAAATGAGGTAGTTCATACTTACATAACTGAACATTAAAATCACCAACCCAAATCGTGTCAAATTCCCTATCCTGAAGTTTCCCGGCTGAGTCTAATTGGTCCATAAGCTCTTCAAAAGTTCCTAACAAAGCAGCACGTGGAATATTATTATAAAAGTTTAAAAGTACAATATCTTTCCGTCCGGATATTGATAATAAAACTACCAGAAAAAAAGCAGAAGACCAAATCAATGAAACCTCAATTTTTGGGAGTAATATTGACACAAGTACCAAAAGGCCACCACTTGCTCTGCCTGCTCTAGATGGAGTAGCTGGCTGAGATACAGAGTAGTATCCGTCTAAAAAGAAGGGTGTCGTAAGCCAAGTTTCTTAAAGACAAATAATGTCAAATGTGGATATAAATTACAGCCATTCCAAATTTTCAACTTTAGAACGCAACCCAGCAATGTTCCAACTAATTAGAGATAACAATGCGTTACTCTGCTGGGGCTTTTTCCCAGACTCCTTGATTATGGCCGGATCTGTTGTAAGATGTGGAAAGCTAACTAACTCATCAGGCCCTGTGGATGATTGCAAAAGTGTGCACACTCCCATCAGCTCTGGTTCCTGTAAATATTCATTTGAGAGCCCCAATCTCTCCGATTGTCAATCTATTGCATCGAGGGAAGAATGGTTTTGAGTAGCCCCCGAGTCAGAAATGGGGTTCTGTACAGATACATTTGTTAGAATATTTTTACCATGAGAAACCCTCATAGGAGGAAGTGGTAACGTGGGCGGCTTGTAAAAAATTGGGACTGGTTTCATTGTCCTTTTTTAATTAATACTAGGTCTGAGACCCAGAGGGACCGGACCCACTTAAAATCTTGGGTCTCACAACCCTCCTTCACACTCTGCGGCACAGGGCTCCCATGGGTCCCGCGTCCCACCTCCCACACTATATGGAACACGCCCTGATGAGTCATTATGCTATGTTATGCAGATTTGTAGAGAGCATGAGGGTATCCTAGCGCTGGGCAGATTTGAGTCTAGACAAACATGTGACCTAGTGGTACTACTAGAAAAGCCAGGTCATCAGCTTCTGGCAGAATTCAAGAAATGAGGAGGAGGCTCTCACATGTAGCAGCAGGTCCTTCCATGCTTCAGGACAATGCAGAAGGCTCAACCGCTCTATGTGGTTTACAATATGTGTGGGATGTGTGCAAGTGAAAGTCCGGATGAGCAGAGGCGTTTGGACGGTTTCTCAAAGCAGATGTAAATGTTGAAGTATGCTAGGCCAATATTATGCAGCACCTTGAAAGTGTGGATGAGGAGTTTGAATTGTGCTCATCTGTATATGAGGAGCCAGTGAGGCTCCTTCAGATGTGGTGTTGTGTGATGTGAGTGTGGCAAGGGAGTTTGAGAGTGATTCTGGCTGCCGAGTTCTGAATAGTCTGCAGCCTTCGGGTGAGTTTTGTTGATCCCAGCATAAAGTTTGTTCCTGAAGTCCAGCTTGCTTGTGACTATGGCATGTGGGATGGTTTTACAGGTGATGATTCTGAGCAATTTGAAAATCTTCCTCAGCATCTTTAGTGAAAGAAAGCATGTAGCATGAGGGCATTGACTTAGGGCGCCATGGCAAGTTTGCTGTCAATGACGATCACAAGTTCTTGGCACGGCTCATGGGTGTAGGTCCTAGCTCTATTGCCCACCAGGTGGAGTCCCATGGTAAAATATTCTTCCTGAAGGTCACGATTTCCGTTTTGTCTGTGTTTAGGTTTAGACAGTTGTTCTGCATCCAGTGTGTGATTTCGGTCATGCAGGCATTGAACTTGATCCAGGTACTGGACGCCTTGTCTTTAAGGGAGAGGATGAGATGCATAGTGTCAGTATATTAGATGACATTGATGTGACAGCGAATAATAATGAGGATCGGGCTCAGGGAGGATGTAGGAAGCTGGCCTGGTGTGTGATGAGCATCTATGGTGTTATCACCTAATACCAGGTCCAGGTATCCCCTATCAGTGAAATGTAGGCAGAGTTCAGGAAGCCAGGGCTCTTTAGAGGTAGCTGTGAATGAGCAGCCAAGCACTATCACACATGAAAGAACCACACAGTGTTACAAAAATAAATTTACTTTATTATAGTAACTGTAGGAGGCTGGCCTGGCTTATAGTGGGTACCTTGTGATACTTACACAGGTCCAGTTATCCCTTATTAGTAGAATAGAAGTGTTCTAGCAGCTTAGGCTGATAGAGGTAGCTCTAGCAGAGCAGCTTAGGCTGAACTAGGAGACATGCAAAGCTCCTACTATACCACTTATATCACTTAGTAATATATCATAAGAAAACAAAATACTCAGAGGTACTAAAAATAAAGGTACTTTATTTTAGTGACAATATGCCAAAAGTATCTCAGAGGATATATTCCCTTGGGAGGTAAGTAATATACACAAAATATACACACAGACCAAAATCAAGTAAGTAAACAGTTAGAAAAGTAAGGCAAACACTGTAGAACACAATAGAATGCAATAGGAGACAATAGGCCTAGGGGCAACACAAACCATATACTCCAAAAGTGGAATTTGAACCACAAATGGACCCCAGGCCTAGTGTAGTGTGTAGAGGGTTGCTGGGAGTGTCAGAAAACACTAAGGGTGTCCAAGATACCCCAACCCAAGACCCTGAAAAGTAGGAGTAAAGTTACCCTACTACCCCAGAAAGACAGTAAAGTCGAGACAGGGGATTCTGCAAAGACAACAACTGACTGCAAAGCACTGAAGACGGATTCCTGGACCTGAGGACCTGTAAAGGAAGGGGACCAAGTCCAAGAGTCACGCAAGTGTCCGGGGGGGCAGGAGCCCACTAAACCCCGGATGAAGGTGCAAAATGGCTGCCTCCGGGTGGAAGAAGCCAAAGATTCTGCAACAACGGAAGGTGTCAGGAACTTCTCCTTTGGTCAGAGGATGTCTCACGGCGTGCTGGAGGATGCAGAGTTTTTTCCACGCAGAAAGACCGCAAACAAGCCTTGCTAGCTGCAAGAGTCACAGATGAAGGTTTTGGGTGCTGCCAGGGCCCAGGAAGGACCAGGAGGTCGCCCCTTGGAGGAGGAGACAGAGGGGGTGCTCAGCAACATGGAGAGCCCATACAGAAGCAGGCAGCACCCGCAGAAGCACCTGAACCGGCGTTCAGAAGATCTGAGCATGACGGTCGACTCAGCACAACAAAAGAGGGTCCCTCGAAGTCGGAGTCCAACTCAGCGAGTTGGGCAATTCAGGACAGAGTGCTGGGGACGTGGGCTAGGCTGTGCACGAAGGAAGTCTTGCAAAAGTGCACAGAAGCCTGAGCAGCTGCAGTTCACACAGTACATAGGATTACTGTCTGGCGTGGGGAGGCAAGGACTTACCTCCATCAAATTTGGACAGAAGGGCCACTGGACTGTCGGGGACACTTGGATCCAGCTCCTGTGTTCCAGGGACCACGCTCGTCAAGATGAGAGGGGACCGGGAGGACCGGTGATGCACATGTTTGGTGCCTGCGTTGGCAGGGGGAAGATTCTGTCGACCCACGGGAGATTTCTTCTTGGCTTCCAGTGCAGGGTGAAGGCAGACAGCCCTCAGAGCATGCACCACCCGGAAACAGTCGAGAAAGCCGGCAGGATGAGGCGCTACAATGCTGCTGGTAGTCTTCTTGCTACTTTGTTGCGGTTTTGCAGGCGTCCTGGAGCAGTCAGCGGTCGATCCTTGGCAGAAGTCGAAGAGGGAAGTGCAGAGGAACTCTGGTGAGCTCTTGCATTCATTATCTGAAGAGAAACCCACAGGAGAGACCCTAAATAGCCCTCAGAGGAGGATTGGCTACAAAGAAAGGTAAGCACCTATCAGGAGGGGTCTCTGACGTCACCTGCTGGCACTGGCCACTCAGAGGTGTCCATTGTGCACTCACACCTCTGCATCCAAGATGGCAAATGTCTGGGACACACTGGAGGAGCTCTGGGCACCTCCCCTTGGGGGTGCTGGTCAGGGGAGTGGTTACTCCCCTTTCCTTTGTCCAGTTTTGCACCAGAGCAGGGCTGGGGGGATCCCTGAACCGGTGTAGACTGGCTTAGGCAAGGAGGGCACCATCTGTGCCCTTCAAAGCATTTCCAGAGGCCAGGAGAGGCTACTCCTCTCAGGCCCTTAACACCTATTTCCAAAGGGAGAGGGTGTAACACCCTCTCTCAGAGGAAATCCTTTGTTCTGCCTTCCTGGGACTGGGCTGCCCAGGCCCCAGGGGGCAGAAACCTGTCTGATGGTTGGCAGCAGCGGTAGCTGCAGAGAAAACCCCAGAGAGTTAGTTTGGCAGTGCCCGGGCTCTGCGCTGGAGCCACGGGATGCATGGAATTGTCCTCCCAATACCAGGATGGTATTGGGGGGACAATTCCATGATCCTAGACATGTTACATGGCCATGTTCGGAGTTACCATTGTGACGCTACATATAGGTAGTAACCTATATGTAGTGCACGCGTGTAATGGTGTCCCCGCACTCACAAAGTCCGGGGAAATTGCCCTGAACAATGTGGGGGCACCTTGGCTAGTCCCAGGGTGCCCACACACTAAGTAACTTTGCATCTAACCTTCACTAAGTGAGGGTTAGACATATAGGTGACTTATAAGTTACTTAAGTGCAGTGTAAAATGCCTGTGAAATAACATGGACATTATTTCACTCAGGCTGCAGTGGCAGTCCTGTGTAAGAATTGTCTGAGCTCTCTATGGGTGGCACAAGAAATACTGCAGCCTATAGGGATCTCCTGGAACCCCAATACCCTGGGTATGTAGGTACCATATACTAGGGAATTATAAGGGTGTTCCAGTGTGCCAATCAGAATTGGTAAAATTAGTCACTAGCCTGCAGTGACAATTTTAAAAGCAGAGAAAGCATAAACACTGAGGTTCTAGTTAGCACAGCCTCAGTGATACAGTTAGGCACCACACAGGGAACACATACAGGGCACACTTTATGAGCACTGGGGTCCTGGCTAGCAGGATCCCAGTGACACAGGCAAAAACAAACATACATACAGTAAAAATGGGGAGAACATGCCAGGCAAGATGGTACTTTCCTACAGTAACACAAATACTAGAATACTGAATAGGCAGTCCCCCAACTGGAGGTAAGTAAATACACTAATATATATACATTAGCAATCAGCAAATACCATAGAAAGCAATAAGCATTGGTAAAAGCAATAGTAAATAGTGAGGGCCCTAGGGGAGGCCCAAACCATATACTAAAAAGTGGAATGTGAAAGGCAGTCTCTTACCCAAGGAAGTGGAAACCGTGGAGGGGAGCTGGAGGAACTAGGAAACCCAAGAGGTGAGTACCAGAGTTACCCACAGCGACCAGGAGAGCAGAGGTAAGTACCTGGTCTACCCCAAACCCAACAGGAGGAGTTTGGAAAATGATTATGCAAGACCCAACCAAGACTGGAAGAACTAAAATGTGGATACTGACAGAAGATGACCTGCAAAGGAAAGAGACAAAGGGGGTGATTCCTATCTTGGCGGGCGGCGGGAGCCGCCCGCCAAGCGGGAACCGCCAGAAGACCGTACCGTGGTCGAAAGACCGCGGCGGTCATTCTGAGTTTCCCGCTGGGCGGGCCGTCGACCGCCAGAAGGCCGCCCGCCCGCCCAGCGGGAAACCCCCTTCCACGAGGATGCCGGCTCCGAATGGAGCCGGCGGAGTGGAAAGGGTGCGACGGGTGCAGTTGCACCCGTCGCGATTTTCAGTGTCTGCATAGCAGACACTGAAAATCTTTGTGGGGCCCTGTTAGGGGGCCCCTGCAGTGCCCAGTGCCCATGCCATTGGCATTGGCCCCAAGACACCCGTTACCGCCAGCCAGGTTCTGGCGGGCAGAACCGCCAGAACCAGGCTGGCGGTAAGGGGGTCGGAATCCCCATGGCGGCGCTGCCTGCAGCGCCGCCATGGAGGATTCCATAGGGCAGCGGAAAACCGGCGGGACACCGCCGGTTTTCCGTTTCTGACCACGGCTGTACCGCCGCGGTCAGAATGCCCATGGATGCACCGCCAGCCTGTTGGCGGTGCATCCGCGGTCCCCTACCCTGGCAGTCTCGGACCGCCAGGGTAGGAATGACCCCCAAAGTCCAGTTTGTGTTAGAGTGTCTGGTGGTAGCAGGAGCCACTACCCACCCTTCTGAGTTTCCCGCTGGGCGGGCCGTCGACCGCCAGAAGGCCGCCCGCCCGCCCAGCGGGAAACCCCCTTCCACGAGGATGCCGGCTCCGAATGGAGCCGGCGGAGTGGAAAGGGTGCGACGGGTGCAGTTGCACCCGTCGCGATTTTCAGTGTCTGCATAGCAGACACTGAAAATCTTTGTGGGGCCCTGTTAGGGGGCCCCTGCAGTGCCCAGTGCCCATGCCATTGGCATTGGCCCCAAGACACCCGTTACCGCCAGCCAGGTTCTGGCGGGCAGAACCGCCAGAACCAGGCTGGCGGTAAGGGGGTCGGAATCCCCATGGCGGCGCTGCCTGCAGCGCCGCCATGGAGGATTCCATAGGGCAGCGGAAAACCGGCGGGACACCGCCGGTTTTCCGTTTCTGACCACGGCTGTACCGGTCCCCTACCCTGGCAGTCTCGGACCGCCAGGGTAGGAATGACCCCCAAAGTCCAGTTTGTGTTAGAGTGTCTGGTGGTAGCAGGAGCCACTACCCACCCTTCTGTGGATGCAGGACCAGGTCTACTGGGGACAAAGAAGGTCAGCAGTGCAGCACAGGAGCTGATGAGGAGTCTCAGAAGTGACGCAAGTGATGTCCCACGTAGACGATCATGATGCAGTTAGTCAGTGGTGCAGGAAAATAACCAACAAGCCTTGGTAAATGCAAGAGTTGGAGAAGAAGGTTTTGCCAGGCTGAAGAGGACCAGAAAGGTCCAGGGGACTCGACCCAAGGGCGGGAATCCAGGGTGACCCTCAGCAGCTGGGAGAGTCACAAAAAGAGGAGGCAGCCCCCACAGGCAACCCACTGGCAGCAGTCACAGAAGGCGCAGTGAGGCCCACTCAGCACTCCTGAAGAGGAGTCCCACGTCGCTGGAGCAGCAGGAAGGGCACTGTACTTTGCATGAGGAAGTGTTGGAGGCCGGGGCTACACTGAGCCTCAAGATCCCTTAGAGGAGGAACAAACAAGCCTTGGTAGCTGCTAGAGTAACGGTGCACCGGGGTACAGTCCTGCAAGGAGAGGCAAGGGCTTACCGTCTACCAAGTTGGCTACCTGGTAGAAATGACCAAGGGGACCACTCAAGACCACCACCTGTGATGCAGGATCCACACAGCTATGGAAGAGAAAATATCCACAGACAGTCGTCGTTGCAGTTGGTGTCTACGGATGCAGGGGAACGACTCCTTCACTCCACAGGAGATTCCTTCTTTCTTCTTGTGTAGGCGGAAGACTCGTTGCCCTCAGAGGATGCACACCTGGGGAAATGTTGTAGTTGCTGAAAGGAGCCAAAGAAACAATATTGCAGAGCCTGCATTGAAGCTGCAAATTGTTGGTTCCTGGAGGGTCTAGTTGCAGTCCCAGTGGCCAGAAGATGAAGTAAATGATGCAGAGGAGTCCTGCAGGAATCTTGCATGCCGAACCCGAGGACCCACCCAAAAGGGAGACCCTAAATAGCCCAGGAAGGAGGGTTGGTAACCTAGCAGGGTGACCACCTAGCAGGATGGGGCTGTTACGTCACCTACCTGACCTGGCCACTCAGGAGCTCCCAGGGGCCTCTGCCCACCTTGGAATCAAGATGGCAGAATCAAGTGGCCACCTGGAGGAGCTCTGGCACCACCCGTAGGATGGTGAAGAAAAGGGGAGTGGTTACTACCCTTTGCTTTGTCCAGTTTCGCACCAGAGCAGGGACTAGTGAAAACTGGTTTATGCAAGGAGCGCACCAAATGTGCCCTTCAAAGCATACCCGTGGCTTGAGGAGTCTACTCCTCCCCACGCATGTAACCTTATTTCTAAGGGTCGGGGTGTTAGCTCCCTCTCCCAAAGGAAATCCTTTGTTCTGCCTTCCTCTGCCTGAGCTGGTCAAGCAGCATGAGGGCAAAAACCTGCCTGAGGAGTGGCAGCAGCACAGACTGCCCTGAAAACCCCAGATGACTGGTAGGAGCAATGCTCGTGGTCCTCTAAGGAGCCCCAGAGTGCATGGAATCATACAAGCACCACTGGCAACAGTATTGGGGTATGATTCCAACATGTTTGATACCAAACATGCCCAGGGTCGGAGTTACCATTTTGTAGCTGGACATAGGTAGTGACCTGTGTCCAGTACACAGGTAAAATGGCTTCCTCACACTCACATAGTCCAGTGTAATGGAGCTGGAGTTCGTAGGGGCACCTTTGCTTATGCAAGGGTGCCCTCACACTCAGGTTCCTGCACCCTGCCCTTTGGTCTAGGAGGGCCTACCATAGGGGTGACTTACAGTAACCTGGTGCAATGACCTGTAGCGAAAGAGTGCATGCACCTTTTCACGCACGCTCCAATGGCAGGCCTGCAGGCACATTTTGCATGGGTGGCTATAAGGAAATGCCTCCTTGGCATGGTTACCCCCTGACTTTTTGCCTTTGCTGATGCTATGTTTTGATATGAAAGTGTGCTGAGGCCTGCTAACCAGGCCCCAGCACCAGTGTTCTTTCCCTAACCTGTACTTTTGTTTACACAATTGGCACACCCTGGCATCCAGGTAAGTCCCTTGTAACTGGTACCCCTGGTACCAAGGGCCCTGATGCCAGGGAAGGTCTCTAAGGGCTGCAGCATATCTTATGCCACCCTGGGGACCCCTCACTCAGCACAGACACACTGCTTGCCAGCTTGTGTGTGCTGGTGAAGACAAAACGAGTAAGTCGACATGGCACTCCCCTCAGGGTGCCATGCCAACCTCACACTGCCTATGCAGTATAGATAAGTCACCCCTCTAGCAGGCCTTACAGCCCTAGGGCAGGGTGCACTATACCATAGGTGAGGGCACCAGTGCATGAGCACTGTGCCCCTACAGTGTCTAAGCCAAACCTTAGACATTGTAAGTGCAGGGTAGCCATAAGAGTATATGGTCTGGGAGTCTGTCAAACATGAACTCCACAGCACCATAATGGCTACACTGAAAACTGGGAAGTTTGGTATCAAACTTCTCAGCACAATAAATGCACACTGATGCCAGTGTACATTTTATTGTGAAATACACCCCAGAGGGCACCTTAGAGGTGCCCCCTGAAACCTTAACCAACTACCCGTGTAGGCTGACTGGTTTTAGCAGCCTGCCACACTCGAGACATGTTGCTGGCCACATGGGGAGAGTGCCTTTGTCACTCTGTGGCTAGTAACAAAGCCTGCATTGGGTGGAGATGCTTATCACCTCCCCCTTGCAGGAGCTGTAACACCTGGCGGTGAGCCTCAAAGGCTCACCCCCTTTGTTACAGCACCACAGGCCATTCCAGTTAGTGGAGTTGCCCGCCCCCTCCGGCCATGGCCCCACTTTTGGCGGCAAGGCCGGAGGAGATAATGAGAAAAGCAAGGAGGAGTCACTGACCAGTAAGGACAGCCCCTAAGGCAACCTGAGCTGAAGTGACTCTGACTTTTAGGAATCCTCCATCTTGCAGATGGAGGATCCCCCCCAATAGGGATAGGAATGTGACCCCCTCCCCTTGGGAGGAGGCACAAAGAGGGTGTAGCCACCCTCAGGGCTAGTAGCCATTGGCTACTGCCCTCCCTGACCTAAACACACCCCTAAATTCTGTATTTAGGGGCTCCCCTGAACCTAGGAACTCAGATTCCTGCAACCTAAGAAGAAGAGGACTGCTGAGCTGAAAAACCCTGCAGAGAAGACGGAGACACCAACTGCTTTGGCCCCAGCTCTACCGGCCTGTCTCCCCCCTTCGGAAGGAAACCGCTCCAGCAACGCTTTCCCCAGGACCAGCGACCTCTGAATCCTCAGAGGACTGCCCTGCTCTAAAAGGACCAAGAAACTCCTGAGAACAGCGGCCCTGTTCACCCAAGACTGCAACTTTGTTTCCAAAGAAGCAACTTAAAGACAACTGCATTTCCCGCCAGAAGCGTGAGACTTGCAACTCTGCACCCGGCGCCCCCGGCTCGACTTGTGGAGAAACAACATTTCAGGGAGGACTCCCCGGCGACTCCGAGACTGTGAGTAACCAAAGTTATCCCCCCTGAGCCCCCACAGCGACGCCTGCAGAGGGAATCCCGAGGCTCCCCCTGACCGCGATTGCCTGACTCCCAGATCCCGACGCCTGGTAAAGACTCTGCACCCGCAGCCCCCAGGACCTGAAACATCGGAACTCCAGTGCAGGAATGACCCCCAGGAGGCCCTCTCCCTTGCCCAGGTGGTGGCTACCCTGAGGAGCCCCCCCCCTTGCCTGCCTGCATCGCTGAAGAGACCCCTTGGTCTCCCATTGATTTACATTGGAAACCCGATGTGTGTTTGCACACTGCACCCGGCCGCCCCCGTGCTGCTGAGGGTGTACTTTCTGTGCTAACTTGTGTCCCCCTCGGTGCCCTACAAAACCCCTCTGGTCTGCCCTCCGAAGACGCGGGTACTTACCTGCTGGCAGACTGGAACCGGGGCACCCCCTTCTCCATTGAAGCCTATGCGTTTTGGGCACCACTTTGAACTCTGCACCTGACCGGCCCTGAGCTGCTGGTGTGGTAACTTTGGGGTTGCTCTGAACCCCCAACGGTGGGCTACCTTGGACCCAAACTTGAACCCCGTAGGTGGTTTACTTACCTGCAAGAACTAACAATTACTTACCTCCCCTAGGAACTGTGAAAATTGCACTGTGTCTAGTTTTAAAATAGCTATATGTGTTTTATTTGAAAAGTATATATGCTATTGTGATCGTTCAAAGTTCCTAAAGTACTTACCTGCAATACCTTTCATGCAAAGTATTACATGTAGAATTTGAACCTGTGGTTCTTAAAAATAAACTAAGAAAAGATATTTTTCTATACAAAAACCTATTGGCCTGGAATTGTCTCTGAGTGTGTGTTCCACATTTATTGCCTGCGTGTATGTACAACAAATGCTTAACACTACTCCTTTGATAAGCGTACTGCTCGACCACACTACCACAAAATAGAGCATTGGTATTATCTCTTTTTGCCACTATCTTACCTCTAAGGGGAACCCTTGGACTCTGTGCATACTATTCCTTACTTTGAAATAGTGCATACAGAGCCAACTTCCTACATTGGTGGATCAGCGGTGGGGTACAAGACTTTGCATTTGCTGGACTACTCAGCCAATACCTGATCACACGACAAATTCCAAAAATTGTCATTAGAAATTGATTTTTGCAATTTGAACTATTTTTCTAAATTCTTAAAAGTCCTGCTAGGGCCTTGTGTTAGTCCCTGTTAGCATTTCTTTTAGAGTTTAAAAGTTTTGTGAAAGTTTGAATTAGATTCTAGAATTAGTTTTAGATTCTTAAAAAGTATTCCAACTTTTAGAAACATAGGGGGTCATTCCGACCCCGGCGGGCGGCGGGCGCCGACCGCCGACCGCCAGAAGACCGCACCGCGGTCAAATGACCGCGGCGGTCATTCTGACTTTCCCGCTGGGCCGGCGGGCGACCGCCAAAAGGCCGCCCGCCGGCCCAGCGGGAAAGACCCAGCAACGATGAAGCTGGCTCCGAATGGAGCCGGCGGAGTTGCTGGGGTGCGACGGGTGCAGTGGCACCCGTCGCGATTTTCAGTGTCTGCCAAGCAGACACTGAAAATCTTGCTGGGGCCCTGTTAGGGGGCCCCTGCACTGCCCATGCTAGTGGCCAGTGGCATGGGCAGTGCAGGGGCCCCCAGGGGCCCCACGACACCCGTTCCCGCCAGCCTCTTCCTGGCGGTGTAAACCGCCAGGAACAGGCTGGCAGGAAGGGGGTCGGAATCCCCATGGCGGCGCTGCTTGCAGCGTCGCCATGGAGGATTCCTTTGGCCAGGGGAAAACCGGCGGGAAACCACCGGTTTCCCTTTTCTGACCGCGGCTTTACCGCTGCGGTCAGAATTGGCCAGGAAGCACCGCCAGCCTGTTGGCGGTGCTTCCGTGGTCGTTGGCCCTGGCGGTCATTGACCCCCAGGGTCAGAATGACCCCCATAATGTCTAGTACAGATGTGAATGTGGAGGAACTCGACCTCACACCTTACCTCCATCTTAAGATGAGGGAGCTAAGGTCACTCTGTAAACTAAAGAAAATCACAATTGGCTCAAGACCCTCCAAACAACAGCTCCAGGAGCTTTTGGCAGAGTTTGAAAAAGCCAACCCCTCTGAGGATGACAACCCAGAGGATGATGATAGTGACTTGGAGGAGAATTCCCCCCCTCCAGTCCTACTTAAGGAGAACAGGGCCCCTCAAGCCCTGTCTCCAAATATACTAGTCAGAGATGCTGCTTCCCTCACAGGAGGGGCCAGCACCTCTGAAATCACTGAGGATAACCTCAGTGAAGAGGACATCCTGCTAGCCAGGGTGGCCAAAAGATTGGCTTTGGAAAGACAGATCCTAGCCATAGAAAGGGAAAGACAAGAGATGGGCCTAGGTCCCATCAATGGTGGCAGCAACATAAATAGGGTCAGAGATTCTCCTGACATGTTGAAAATCCCTAAAGGGATTGCGACTAAATATGAAGATGGTGATGACATCACCAAATGGTTCACAGCTTTTGAGGGGGCTTGTGTAACCAGAAAAGTAAGCAGATCTCACTAGGCTGCTCTCCTTTGGGAAATGTTCACTGGAAAGTGTAGGGATAGACTCCTCACACTCTCTGGAAAAGATGCAGAATCTTATGACCTCATGAAAGGAACCCTGATTTAGGGCTTTGGATTCTCCACTGAGGAGTACAGAATTAGATTCAGGGGGGCTCAAAAATCCTCGAGCCAGACCTGGGTTGATTTTGTGGACTACTCAGTGAAAACACTGGATGGTTGGATTCAAGGCAGTGGTGTTAATGATTATGATGGGCTGTACAATTTATTTGTGAAAGAACACCTATTGAGTAATTGTTCAAATGATAAACTGCATCAGCATCTGGTAGACCTAGGACCAATTTCTCCCCAAGAATTGGGAAAGAAGGCGGACCATTGGGTCAAGACTAGGGTGACCAAGACTTCCAGAGGGGGTGACCAAAAGAAAGGGGTCACAAAGCCTCCCCAGGGGAAAGGTGTTGAGACATCCAAAAACAAAAATAGTAAAGAGTCTTCTACAGGCCCCCAAAAACCTGCACAGGAGGGTGGGCCCAGAGCCCCTTCACAAAACAATTTTGGGTACAAGGGTAAAAACTTTGATCCCAAAAAGGCCTGGTGTCGTAGCTGTAATCAGCCTGGACACCAAACTGGAGACAAGGCCTGTCCCAAGAAAAGTACCACTTCCAACTCCACTCCAGCTAACACTGGAATGGCTATTCTCCAAGTGGGATCAACAGTGTGCCCAGAGCAAATCAGGTGCCACACTGAAGCTACATTAGTCTCGGAGGGTGGGGTGGATTTAGCCACACTGGCTGCCTGGCCTCCTAACATGAAAAATACAGGCAGCAGCTCTTAATTAATGGGACAAGTGTAGAAGGCCTGAGGGATACAGGTGCCAGTGTCACCATGGTGACAGAGAAACTGGTTTCCCCTGGTCAATACCTGGCTGGACAAACTTATCCAGTCACCAATGCTGACAATCAAACTAAAGTACATCCCATGGCTATGGTAACTTTAGAGTGGGGAGGGGTCAATGGTCTGAAACAGGTGGTGGTCTGCTCAAATATCCCAGTAGACTGTTTGCTTGGAAATGACCTGGAGTCCTCAGCATGGGCTGAGGTAGAACTGAAAACCCATGCAGCCATGCTGGGTATCCCTGAACTGGTGTGTGTCAAGGCAAGGGCACAGTGCAAGGCTCAGGGTGTAAAAGTAGAGCTGGAGTCTGGAAAAAGGGCCCAGCCTACCAAGAGAAAAGGAAAGACAACTGGGAAACCAGCTGCAACACAACAACAAAAAGAGAACCTCTCTTCTCAGGAAGAAGTTCTGCCCTCTGAGGGAACTGCGCCTATGGAGTTTGAACCTTATCAGGTTGAGCTCTTAGGCCCAGGGGGACCCTCAAGGGAGCAATTGTGTAAGGGGCAAGAAACCTGTCCCTCTCTTGAAGGCCTTAGGCAGCAAGCTGCTGAAGAGTCCAATGGCAAGAAAACTGGAACACATAGGGTCTATTGGGAAGATGGACTCCTGTACACTGAGGCCAGAGATCCCAAACCTGGTGCCACTAGGAGAGTGGTAGTGCCTCAGGAGTTCAGAGAGTTCATACTGACCTTAGCCCATGATATTCCCCTTGCTGGGCATTTGGGACAAACCAAGACGTGGGAGAGACTAGTCAACCACTTCTACTGGCCCAACATGTCCCAGAAAGTTAAGGAGTTTTGTGTCTCCTGCACCACCTGTCAAGCCAGTGGTAAGACAGGTGGACATCCAAAGGCCCCCCTCATTACACTTCCAGTGGTGGGGGTCCCCTTTGAAAGAGTGGGTGTGGACATAGTGGGTCCACTTGAACCTCCCACAGCCTCAGGGAATATGTACATACTAGTAGTAGTGGATCATGCTACTAGATGCCCTGAAGCTATTCCCCTTAGGTCGACTACTGCCCCTGCAGTAGCCAAGGCCCTCATTGGTATCTTTACCAGAGTGGGTTTCCCTAAGGAGGTGGTGTCTGACAGAGGTACCAACTTCATGTCAGCATACCTGAAACACATGTGGAATGAGTGTGGAGTGACTTATAAATTCACTACACCCTATCATCCCCAAACTAATGGCCTTGTTGAGAGATTCAACAAGACATTAAAAGGCATGATCATGGGGCTCCCTGAAAAACTCAAAAGGAGATGGGATGTCCTCTTCCCATGTCTGCTTTTCGCTTACAGAGAGGTGCCTCAGAAGGGAGTAGGGTTCTCACCCTTTGAACTTCTGTTTGGCCACCCTGTAAGGGGACCACTAGCTCTTGTGAAAGAAGGCTGGGAGAGACTTCTTCATGAGCCTAAACAAGACATAGTGGACTATGTACTTGGCCTTCGTTCAAGGATGGCAGAGTACATGGAAAAGGCAAGTAAAAACCTTGAGGCCAGCCAACAGCTCCAGAAGTTTTGGTATGACCAAAAGGCTGCAATGGTTGAATTTCAACCAGGGCAGAAAGTCTGGGTTCTGGAGCCTGTGGCTCCCAGGGCACTTCAGGACAAATGGAGTGGCCCTTACCCAGTGCTAGAAAAGAAGAGTCAGGTCACCTACCTGGTGGACCTAGGCACTAGCAGGAGCCCCAAGAGGGAGATCCATGTGAACCGCCTTAAGCTCTTCCATGATAGGGCTGATGTGAATCTGTTGATGGTAACAGATGAGGACCAGGAAGCTGAGAGTGAACCTCTCCCTGACCTCCTCTCATCAAACCCTAAAGATGGCTCAGTGGATGGAGTGATCTATTCAGACACCCTCTCTGGCCAACAGCAATCTGATTGTAGGAAGGTCCTGCAACAGTTTGCTGAGCTCTTTTCCCTAACCCCTGGTCAGACACACCTGTGTACCCATGATGTGGACACAGGAGACAGCATGCCTGTCAAAAACAAAATTTTCAGACAGTCTGACCAAGTTAAGGAAAGCATCAAGGTGGAAGTCCACAAGATGCTGGAATTGGGAGTAATTGAGCACTCTGACAGCCCCTGGGCTAGCCCAGTGGTCTTAGTCCCCAAACCTCACACCAAAGATGGAAAGACAGAGATGAGGTTTTGTGTGGACTACAGAGGACTTAGGGGGTGATTCTGACCGCGGCGGACGGCGGTCGCCGCCCGCCAAGCGGTTCCCGCCGAAAGACCGCGGCGGTCATTCTGGCTTTCCCACTGGGCTGGCGGGCGACCGCCGAAAGTCCGCCCGCCAGCCCAGCGGGAAACACCCTTCCCACAAGGAAGCCGGCTCAGAATGGAGCCGGCGGAGTGGGAAGGTGCGACGGGTGCAGTTGCACCCGTCGCGAATTTCAGTGTCTGCAAAGCAGACACTGAAATTCTTTGTGGGGCCCTCTTACGGGGGCCCCTGCAGTGCCCATGCCATTGGCATGGGCACTGCAGGGGTCCCCAGGGGCCCCACGACACCCCATACCGCCATCCTGTTCCTGGCGGGTGAACCGCCAGGAACAGGATGGCGGTATGGGCTGTCAGAATCCCCATGGCGGATTCCCATGGGCAGCGGAAAGTCGGCGGTACACCGCCGGCTTTCCGCTTCTGGCCGCAGAATGCCCGGCGGAGCACCGCCAGCCTGTTGGCGGTGCTACCGCCGACCTCCGCCATGGCGGTAATTACCGCCAGGGTCAGAATGACCCCCTTAATTCTGTCATCAAGACAGATGCCCATCCCATTCCTAGAGCTGATGAACTGATTGACAAATTAGGTGCTGTCAAATTCTTAAGTACCTTTGACTTAACAGCAGGGTACTGGCAAATCAAAATGGCACCTGGAGCAAAAGAAAAGACAGCATTCTCCACACCTGATGGGCATTATCAGTTTACTGTTATGCCCTTTGGTTTAAAGAATGCCCCTGCCACCTTCCAAAGGTTGGTGAATCAAGTCCTTGCTGGTTTTGAGTCCTTTAGTGCAGCTTATCTTGATGATATTGCTGTCTTTAGCTCCAGCTGGCAGGATCACCTGGTCCACCTGAAGTAGGTTTTGAAGGCTCTGCAATCAGCAGGCCTCTCTATCAAGGCATCCAAATGCCAGATAGGGCAGGGAACTGTGGTTTACTTGGGACACCTTGTAGGTGGAGGCCAAGTTCAGCCACTCCAGCCTAAGATCCAGACTATTCTGGACTGGGCAGCTCCAAAAACCCAGACTCAAGTAAGGGCATTCCTTGGCTTGGCTGGGTACTACAGGAGGTTTGTGAAGGGATATGGATCCATAGTGACAGCCCTCACAGAACTTACCTCCAAGAAAATGCCCAAAAAGGTAAACTGGACTGTGGAATGCCAACAGGCCTTTGACACCCTGAAACAAGCAATGTGCACAGCACCAGTTCTAAAAGCTCCAGATTACTCCAAGCAGTTCATTGTGCAGACAGATGCCTCTGAACATGGGATAGGGGCAGTTTTGTCCCAAATAAATGATGATGGCCTTGACCAGCCTGTTGCTTTCATTAGCAGGAGGTTACTCCCCAGGGAGCAGCGTTGGAGTGCCATTGAGAGGGAGGCCTTTGCTGTGGTTTGGTCCCTGAAGAAGCTGAGACCATACCTCTTTGGTACTCACTTTGTAGTTCAAACTGACCACAGACCTCTCAGATGGCTGATGCAAATGAAAGGTGAAAATCCAAAACTGTTGAGGTGGTCCATCTCCCTACAGGGAATGGACTTTATAGTGGAACACAGACCTGGGACTGCCCATGCCAATGCAGATGGCCTTTCCAGGTTCTTCCACTTAGAAAATGAAGACTCTCTTGGGAAAGGTTAGTCTCATCCTCTTTCGTTTGGGGGGGGGGGGGTTGTGTAAGGAAATGCCTCCTTGGCATGGTTACCCCCTGACTTTTTGCCTTTGCTGATGCTATGTTTTGATTTGAAAGTGTGCTGAGGCCTGCTAACCAGGCCCCAGCACCAGTGTTCTTTCCCTAACCTGTACTTTTGTTTACACAATTGGCACACCCTGGCATCCAGGTAAGTCCCTTGTAACTGGTACCCCTGGTACCAAGGGCCCTGATGCCAGGGAAGGTCTCTAAGGGCTGCAGCATATCTTATGCCACCCTGGGGACCCCTCACTCAGCACAGACACACTGCTTGCCAGCTTGTGTGTGCTGGTGAAGACAAAATGAGTAAGTCGACATGGCACTCCCCTCAGGGTGCCATGCCAACCTCACACTGCCTATGCAGTATAGATAAGTCACCCCTCTAGCAGGCCTTACAGCCCTAAGGCAGGGTGCACTATACCATAGGTGAGGGCACCAGTGAATGAACACTGTGCCCCTACAGTGTCTAAGCCAAACCTTAGACATTGTAAGTGCAGGGTAGCCATAAGAGTATATGGTCTGGGAGTCTGTCAAACAGGAACTCCACAGCACCATAATGGCTACACTGAAAACTGGGAAGTTTGGTATCAAACTTCTCAGCACAATAAATGCACACTGATGCCATTGTACATTTTATTGTGAAATACACCCCAGAGGGCACCTTAGAGGTGCCCCCTGAAACCTTAACCAACTACCCGTGTAGGCTGACTGGTTTTAGCAGCCTGCCACACTCGAGACTTGTTGCTGGCCACATGGTGAGAGTGCCTTTGTCACTCTGTGGCTAGTAACAAAGCCTGCACTGGGTGGAGATGCTTATCACCTCCCCCTTGCAGGAGCTGTAACACCTGGCGGTGAGCCTCAAAGGCTCACCCCCTTTGTTACAGCACTACAGGGCATTCCAGCTAGTGGAGTTGCCCGCCCCCTCCGGCCATGGCCCCACTTTTGGCGGCAAGGCCGGAGGAGATAATGAGAAAAACAAGGAGGAGTCACTGACCAGTCAGGACAGCCCTTAAGGCAACCTGAGCTGAAGTGACTCTGACTTTTAGGAATCCTCCATCTTGCAGATGGAGGATCCCCCCAATAGGGATAGGGATAGGAATGTGACCCCCTCCCCTTGGGAGGAGGCACAAAGAGGGTGTAGCCACCCTCAGGGCTAGTAGCCATTGGCTACTGCCCTCCCTGACCTAAACACACCCCTAAACTCTGTATTTAGGGGCTCCCCTGAACCTAGGAACTCAGATTCCTGCAACCTAAGAAGAAGAGGACTGCTGAGCTGAAAAACCCTGCAGAGAAGACGGAGACAGCAACTGCTTTGGCCCCAGCTCTACCGGCTTGTCTCCCCCCTTCGTAAGAAAACTGCTCCAGCGATGCTTTCCCCAGGACCAGCGACCTCTGAATCCTCAGAGGACTGCCCTGCTCTAAAAGGACCAAGAAACTCCCGAGAACAGCGGCCCTGTTCACCCAAGACTGCAACTTTGTTTCCAAAGAAGCAACTTATAGACAACTGCATTTCCCGCCAGAAGCGTGAGACTTGCAACTCTGCACCCGACACCCCCGGCTCGACTTGTGGAGAAACAACACTTCAGGGAGGACTCCCCGGCGACTCCGAGACTGTGAGTAACCAAAGTTGTCCCCCCTGAGCACCCACAGCGACGCCTGCAGAGGGAATCCCGAGGCTCCCCCTGACCGCGACTGCCTGACTCCCAGATCCTGACGCCTGGTAAAGACTCTGCACCCGCAGCCCCCAGGACGACCTGAAAGATCAGAACTCCAGTGCAGGAGTGACCCCCAGGAGGCCCTCTTCCTTGCCCAGGTGGTGGCTACCCCGAGGAGCCCCCCCCCTTGCCTGCATCGCTGAAGAGACCCCTTGGTCTCCCATTGATTTACATTGGAAACCCGACGTGTGTTTGCACACTGCACCCGGCCGCCCCTTGCTGCTGAGGGTGTACTTTCTGTGCTAACTTGTGTCCTCCCCGGTGCCCTACAAACCCCCCCTGGTCTGCCCTCCGAAGACGCGGGTACTTACCTGCTGGCAGACTGGAACCGGGGCACCCCCTTCTCCATTGAAGCCTATGCGTTTTGGGCACCACTTTGAACTCTGCACCTGACCGGCCCTGAGCTGCTGGTGTGGTAACTTTGGGGTTCCTCTGAAACCCCAAACGTGGGCTACCTTGGACCCAAACTTGAACCCCGTAGGTGGTTTACTTACCTGCAAGAACTAACAATTACTTACCTCCCCTAGGAACTGTAAAAATTGCACAAAGTGTCTAGTTTTAAAATAGCTATATGTGTTTTATTTGAAAAGTATATATGCTATTGTGATTATTCAAAGTTCCTAAAGTACTTACCTGCAATACCTTTCATGCAAAGTACTACATGTAGAATTTGAACCTGTGGTTCTTAAAAATAAACTAAGAAAATATATTTTTCTATACAAAAACCTATTGGCCTGGAATTGTCTCTGAGTGTGTGTTCCACATTTATTGCCTGTGTGTATGTACAACAAATGCTTAACACTACTCCTTTGATAAGCCTACTGCTCGACCACACTACCACAAAATAGAGCATTGGTATTATCTCTTTTTGCCACTATCTTACCTCTAAGGGGAACCCTTGGACTCTGTGCATACTATTCCTTACTTTGAAATAGTGCATACACAGCCAACTTCCTACAGTGGCACAATAGATGCTGCCGCCCATGGGGAACTCCCGGTGCCACAATGCCCTTGGTACCTAAGTACCATATACTAGGGACTTATATGAGGGCACGAGAATGCCAATTGTGGGGTGTGCAAAGTCCTAAGCAAACAAATTTAGAGGGAGAGCAAAATCACTAGAGCCCTGGTTAGCAGAATCCCCGTCAAAACACACCGACAGCAGGCAAAAAGTGGGGGTAACCATTCCAAAAAGAGGATACTTTCCTACAGAGGATCCTTGTGGAACTCAGCAGATGAGGTTGCCAGTGTCCATGCCCGGCAAACTGACTGGGTCCTTCCAGTCAGGAAGAAGCAGAGACATCAGAGTGTGTGTCTTTGGATTTCAATGTTGCATGGGCACTGGATGAGACTGGGGTGGGGGACCATGTCAAACACTGTAGAGGGGTCCACGAGGATTAGGGCCACCGTGTCACCTTCATCCATAGTCATACAGATATCATCCGTGGTGACCCTGAGGCAGTTTTCATGCAGAAACCAGACTGAGTGATGTTGGGGAGTTGGTGGTCGTTGAGGTATTCAGTCAGTTGTCTGTTGATGATTTTCACTAAGACCTTGGTCAGGAATAGAAGTGGGGAGATCAGGCTGTAGTTAGCAAGCGTTGAAGGGTCAGCAGAGGTTTCTTGAACAATGGGGGAATAGTTGCATGTTTCCAAGCATCTGTGAAGGTTGCAGAAGAGGTGGAGGCATTCAGAATGGGTTTGAGCTGATGGGTTGCAGTCCTCTGGAGAAGGCATGGTGGGGGCAGGGATCCAATGGGACCCTTAAGTGGATGGACTTCATGGTAGGTGGTGGTTTCCTTTTGGCGTGATGACAGGCCATGTGGTTAGCACTGGTTCTTTGGATAAGACTGGCAAGAGTTTGGCAAGGTCTGTGAGGTCGGTTTGCAGATTTGTTTGCTTCTGTTGGTGCTGGCATTGATGCGGTCCTCCAGAGTGGCTTGTTTGGTAGTCTGGATCATTAGGTGGTAGCGTCCCAGGGTGGATTTGAAAGTACTCATGTCTGCATTGTCGTAGCTTATTCTCCATTTGCACTCTAGTTGTTTGCAGTTCGCATTTCATTAGCCTGATTTCCTCTGTGTAGCAATTAGCAGGAGGTCCAGATGTTGTACTGCTGTGTGTGAAGGGGGCCAGAAAGTCAGCGAAGGAGGTGATCCAGTTGTTGAAATCCTTGATGGCTTTGAGGAGGCTACTGCTATGTTTGTGTTGGTGGGTGTTAACAGCGGTAATCCAGTCTTTGTCAGTGATGCTGTTCCAGTTTTGGCAGGCTAGCCTGGCAGTGGCAGGTGTTTGTTGGACCGGGACGCTGAACTTGATGAGGGAGTGGTATGTCCACTGGTGGGGTCTCTTTGACCCGGATGTTGTTGACGGAGTTGAAAATAGGGTCCAGGACGTGTCCAGAGTTGTGGGTAGGTCCCATTACTTGTTGAGTGAGGCCTAGGCTTCCAAGGTCTTCAATAAGTACTTCGGGCCAGTGTTGGCATGGTCATCCAGGTGGAAGTTCAGGCCTCCAAATAGGATGTTACTGCTAGCGTTGAAGGCAAGTAGTGCGACGAAGTCCGTGATGGTGTTTGTGAAGTTGATGCATGGTCCTGGTAGTCTGTACATGAGAGTGCCAGTTGGGGGGAAGTTGGCTGTGACATGTAAGTTAACGACAGATGTTCAAAGTTGGAGGATTATGTGTCTTTAGAGGTGGGTCAGCTATTGGCGTTCTTGTGCATGGTGGCGATTCCACCTCTGGACTTGTGGACTCTGCCCTTCCTGGTAATCTTGTAGCCAGGAGGGATGGTTGTAGTGATCTTATAGCCGGGAGGGATGGCTGTGGTGATGTCAGGTGTCAGGTCATGTTTGATGAGTGAGTGGGTGTTAAGGAGCATGCATGTAAGTGTGGCGGGTTGTGTGGGTGGTTGAAGGACTGTGTGAGAAACTGTGGAGTTGGGTGTTGTTGGGTCAGGCCGGTGAGTGTTGGGTGTGGGTGAGTGCATGAAAACTTGCAGGAAGCACAGTAGAATGCTCCCTCTGTTTTGTGTAGTGTGGCGAGGTAGCAGCATAGGGAGCAGCACCTGGGGTTGCCCTTTTCATACGCCTGGAAGCACAGGGTCTCGCCTCCTGGGCTCCCTGGCCCTCTTGCCACATGCTGCAGCACACAGTTTCCATGGGTCCTTTGCAGTGCTTAATTTGTGCTTGTTGTTTCCGGTGCTGAGCACCGGCACTTACTTGTGAGGGCCGGGGCTTATTCTTATGCCTCAAGAATTTGCTGCGAGCAAAAGACACATGTGAAAGACGGACGAAAGGAAAAACTAACAAGCATTTGCAATGCAACGGGTCTCGCATTTGCTCATGTTAGAGCTGATCCCGTTGTAAACTCCTAACCCGACTTTTCATCTGTCTGCAAAAGTGCTTTTATGTACGTAACCCAAAAAAGTGAAATTAAATGTGTAAAGCGCTCGACTTCTGCCAAGCGAAATCGCGCTAGGAAAATAGAGAAAAAGTAGTCCACGATTCGACAGAAAACAGCGAGCCTCGCATGTTTTCGGTACTTGGTCGCTGCGCTCGAGGAGGGCTAACCACCGGAAAAGGCATGACGTGTGCATGCCTTCCACTAATGAAAGCTAACAGATTTTACTAGGCAAGCCCACGAACCAATCAAACACACTGACGTGACATCGACAGGGCTCCGAGCCCTTTTCTAATAACTAAAGCGTCTCGCTGCGATACGCATGCGCGAGCGCATGCAACGCAGGCTCGACCCTAAAAAGCGGCATAAAGGGAGAAAGTAGAAAGTTGCAGGATGAGCTGTAGGGGCAGGGGTGGGCGTAAATGGATTGAAGAGGCTCGAGATGGCTTCGGGATTACGCTGCCTCGGTATTCAGTGCTGGCAGATTTAATTACAGCAGCCTTTGAGCAGGGATTTGAGCACCGGCACCTCTTAATTTACAAATTAAGCACTGGTACTTTGCCCTCCTCCCACAGCCTGCAGCATAAAGGCACCCATGGGTCCCTTGACATCTTCTCATACTTGGAAGCACAGTGTTCCTTCCGATGGGACCCATGGCCCCTGTGCCACTGTCTGCAGCACAGGGCCTGCCTGGTTCCTTTGCACTCTTCTCACACTCTGAAGCACAGGCCTTCCATAGTCCTTTGCCCTTACCCGCATTTTGCAGCACATGGCTGCAGGAGTAACAACGTTTCAATGAACACCCAAGTCATAAGTACCACATTCTGCCCTTTGCAGCACAGGACCAGACCACATGAATCCTGTAGCCCTCTTTACACACGCTGCAACCCAGGCCCACAGCTCATGTTCACCTCCCACATTCTAGAGTAGGAACACAGCTCAGACCGACAGCCATCCTGTCCAAACACACCTGCAGGTCTAGACCCTGTGACGTTTTCGGCCCTGCTGAGACACTTCAGGCCTAGCCATTTGCCCTAGAACTCACAATCCTAACTCTACAAAGCAGCTCATGGCCCATCGTGAGAGAGACCCCTCGGCCCCACGCCCGATGACATGGTTCTGGACATGTTTGTAGAGCGTGTGTCTGTGTCTCGCCCTGTCTATCTCATGCATATCTCCTTCAAACGCCGCGTCCCCCTGCTCGCCCTGCCCCTGTCTGCTCCTAAAAAGAGGAAGGAAAGTGTAGCAACGCTCTCCTGGACCAGTCCGGCTTCCTTCTGAGAGCTTGCGGTAGTCCGGCCAGAAAATACAGCCCAGGACAACGCAAAGTATGTGTTGAGTGTACTGGACATTGTTGGCAGTGACTATTATCCACTATTCTTCTCTGCCTCCTACTGCAGTCTCGCACCGGGCAGGGCCTGCCTTCTGCACTGCAGCCTAGGGCCGGGGTGAAGGCCGGAATAGATATGTATTGATGTCAATGCTGGGAGTTTGGGTAGGGTGACCAGATATTTAAGGATAAAAATCCGGGACATTTTATTTTACTATATAAAGGGCTACAATTTTTTTTTTATTATCTAAGGGGCTTATAATGACAGCTCTCGTCGGCCTATAAAAGCAGAGGGGGCAGTGAGACAATAAATAAAGTGGAGTATTTATACCCACTGTCACACGTTAATTAAATTGCTTTCTGAGAACAACTGCTAACTAGGCCTGCTTTAGAACATATAAAAATGTGCCTCCTTCGGTTTAAAGTCGATCCACTCTGACAACTGGGACATGAGCCAAATTTGCTGAACTCTGCAGGAACAGATGCTGAAAAAAACAGGACCGTCTTGGCAAAACCGGGTCGCCTGGCCACCCTAAATTTGGGCCGCTCTTCTGGGTCGGCGCCTCGACTCGAGAAGGGGTTGGAGCCTCATCTCAGTAAGGGTGTTCTTCTCCTACTGGGTTCGCTTGCTATTCTACCTCCTTTAACTCGATCCCTTTAATCCTTTTCTTTTTCATGGGGCTTCACTGGCCACCTGGCCTTCACAATACATCCCTGCCCATGCCCCATTGCACTCGCACTTCTGACCAGCCCCCACCCACTCTCTTCTCGCCTCGGGTTTGAAGAAGAAAGGCTTCTTGTGGTTAACGTTCTGCTGCGCGCCATTATCTCTCTTCGTTACTTCTTGCTATCTTCTCTCGCCGTTACTTCCCTTTCTGCCTAAGTGCTCCCCTCCCCCTCCGGGACCCCGCCTTCGCTAACTTTCTGTCTCGCTCTTTCTTTCTTCCCCATCTGCCCCCCTCTGCCCCGCCCATATCTGCCCTTGAGTTTCCTGCTGCGGCAACTTCTTGGACCACGTGGGTAGGTGGTAGGTTAAAAGTGACTCCATGCCTTCTCGTGAGTTCTTTTCCAGCTAAGATTCTAGACAAGCCAGAACCAAGGGGGAATCAAACAAGGGCGACCACGAGAACAGGTGGCAAGCTCCATGTGCATTGGGGCGACTTGATAGGCGAGCCCAAGACCCTTGCCATTTTGTCCATCGGAAGCCCAGAGAGGACAAAACACCACAACAGAACTGGAACGAATGCTTACAATAAGTGATGCTCATGCCCTCTTGTCTGGGCTGGGGTTCTCTTCGGACGTTTAACAAGACTTTTGTTTTTTTGCAGGGTTGGCCCAGCTCATGGCAGGAGGCCCTCCACCCATCCTCTGCAGCCACGAGATGGGAGGAAACATCTACAGGTAGGCACAAATCTCCGCTGAACCTTGTCCCCCTGGCCATATCTCTAAGGCACGGGTCTTCAAACTGGGGGGGTCTCAAGTGATTGGGGAGGGGGGTTCGGGGGGGGGGTGCGGTGGGGGGGTCACCAGGCTCTGGCCAAAAGCTGCATTATGCAGATAACAGTGCTTTGTTTTCAGCACCAAACAATGTATTGCATTTTTTAATAGGTAACAGAACTTAACTACAATGTTTAAATAAGTCTAGACATGTGTAAACATTGCCAACTTAATAGAATAAGTGTGAAAAATTCTGAAGGGGCCCAAAGATTTTTTTTCCACTGGGGGGTGCAATATTAAAAAGTTTGAAAACCACTGCTCTAAGGCACTCTCTTGGTCGCCTCTCTGACTTCCTCTCTGTCTAGGGTCTTGTTAGGTCTCCTCCTTGTAGGGCATTCTTTGGGGGGGGGTTTCTAGTGTGACATTTGGCATGGCTTCAGTTTGTGGCCCTGTTGCCGGAATACTTTCTCTAGGAAATACATGGGCTGCCTTAATTGTGATCCACTTGTTTATCAGAATCAGAGGACCCACAGTGCCCCCACAGTCCATTGTGAACCCCAGACTGTCAATGTATGACTTGTATGAATATTTATCCCTACCACAAGTCCCTCTGTCTTGAGGAGACATGGGACCCCAATCAAACACCTCCTATGGTAAGCCTCACCTCACCATGGGCACCCCAAACGTTAAACCCCCTTACTAGAGTGAAGCCATACCATGATGTCCCCCCACACCATCAAACGTAATTGTCCTCTGTGGATCCCCAGACTAAACTCTATCATGCCCTACTTCACCAGGGTATTTGGGACTCTAAAGGTAGGCTTCAGTGTGGCTTCTTTAAAGCAAACCCCATGAGACCCCATCACAGTAAATCTTCACTCTGGCACCCATATTCAAGCCCATAACTGCACGCATCAGCCTCCAGACCAAATCCCACCATCATTAAATTCCCAGCGTGGGACCTCTTGAAGCAGTTACTGCATTCCTGCCCCTCGCTGGTTGTCCCGTGGCCCTCTATAGGTGATTATCCCTGTCCCTTGAAGACGGACTCTCTCCAGTTGTGATTTGGGTTAGGGTGCAGGCTCTCAGAGGACCCTATGGTGAGAGGCCTGGCGAGCTTCTTCTGATTTTTGTTGGCCTGCGACAGAAGCTCCACCCACCGTCCTTTCAGAGTGGCTGGTGTGTTGTCAGGAGAGCTGGTGAAGAGAAACGTTACATGTCACCTTCCATTACTCAGCCCCCTGTCCCTCCTTTCAGAGGCACCTGGTTGTCACAAAGTGGGAGCTGAGCTGTCAGTCAGGCTATTCAGGGCACCCGATTCACCCTTAATCAGCCCGACCAGTGGCTCCAACCTGTCGGAATGAGGGTAGGGAAGGAATCCATCATGCTCTGCCTGACATTGACACCTGATTTGTCCCTTCTCGACCACCGTATTTTCAGACACAAGTCTGTCATGGAGTAGGGCTACGTCACAGTGCATCGCGCTGTGCCTGGCCCATGACTGACCCTCCGCACCCCTACCGACCTCCTAGAGGCACCAGCATGTCTGTCATTAAATGTTCATAAAAACGAGTCTCTCCTCAGGATGCCCCCACCGCCCACACTGCCCCGCTGAATATTACATGAGATCATACCTCTCTGTTCCAGTGATTTGCTTTATCAATTTAATTGACAACTGTTGGAGCTCCAGTTATAGGTAAACCGAAGAATCGGAACAGACCAGTGATTAATTTATAAATAAAAAGTTGCCGGTGCCCAAAGCCTCCCTCTTAAACACGCGTCTGCTACATTTAAATGTTCGAACACGGAATACTGGTCCAGCGTATTCCTGAAGCCATCTCGGGCCTCTTTAATCCGTTTATAGACACTCCCTGCCCTTCAGTTCACTCTGCAGCTTTCTGCTTTCTCCCTTTGTGACGCTTTTTCATTTTTCTCTTCCTCGTCTTTCCAATATGTGTCTTTTGCCATCAGTACATGCTTGAGGCAGAAAAATAAGCGCCGGCCCTCAAAAATAAGTGCCGGTGCTCCGCACCAGAAATAACAAGCACAAATTAAGCACTGAACAGACCATTTAATTGCCTTTCATTCCGACACTATAATTCTAGATATTAAAGTAAACACACAGTGAGGCACCGCAGGGGGTATTGTAGTTGCTGGAAATAGCAGGTGCACCCTGCAGTTCACATACCAGAACCTGAGCAGGACAGGCTTAACCTTTATTCTTCCAATGTTGCTTAAATATGCCCCATCAGGCAGGGGTGATAGTACCTTATGCTGCCAGTAAATACCGACTTTGGACAGAGGGTACCATTATCTACATCTGGTAAAATATCTCAGTGGGATAATGCCACAGTAGCGGATGCCTGTGTTGGGAAAATGTTAGAATCTCAGGGGTGACAGGTGACAGTGCCACCTGTTATAGGAAAGGATATTGCACCAGAATTTGTTAGAGGCAAAAGCCACCCAAGACACCAGGTATTATTAGAACAGAGATATTCATTTATTAGACCCCAAGTGTGCAGAGCACAACACTGCCCTGGAAATTTGCTGGCGCTGCTTTTGTGAATACTTTGAGGCATGAATTATGACATATTAGACGGGACAGACCAACCTCTGGCCTCGTTTCTCTCATTCCTCTGTGATATGCTGTATCCTTATGTCACAGAGTGGGGGTGGTTTGTCATAAAGCACTGCCATCCTACGTCACAAGGATAGGTATATCACAGAGAAGTGTGATTAATTTACAGAGGCACGAGGCCAAAGTGGGGTTCCATTATTAGGTGGTGGGACGCAGAGGTGAGCTATACTATAAGGATAGTTGATAACACGTGGCCTTCCCTCTCATTCATTAAAAACGCACAGAGCTGCTGGTTAATGGCTGTGCAGCTTCAGATGAAGAAGGCTCACGTGAGATGAATATGAGTGACTAGATAAAGAGCGCTGCGAGGGCAGGCCAGTGAACGAAGTGTGCTACACACGCTACAAGTGCCACCGCCTTAGTTCGGTCCTTTGGCCCCTTTTGTTGTACCCAGACTCTGCTTGGAGGGGGCTGGCGGCCAGCACTGTGATGTCAGAACTCAGCTGCCCTTGGTTATTATTGTAGTCATATCATTTTATTATCGCAGGTACGTAGTGATGTCACAGCTAGAATTCACCGGGCTCCGGATGTGCAGTCAAATGGCTTTTATACATTGATAGACCTGCGCTCCCTATGTTCCGTGATCCAAACATTCCAAGAAGATATCGTTCCTGGTTATTTTTTTTATTTTTTTGAAATATTTAACCAGGAACAATATACTCTTG
The DNA here is from genome assembly GCF_031143425.1 of Pleurodeles waltl. Lineage (NCBI taxonomy): Eukaryota > Metazoa > Chordata > Amphibia > Caudata > Salamandridae > Pleurodeles > Pleurodeles waltl. The sequence continues at coordinate 87,237,357 of NC_090441.1, forward strand.
GAATATACACCTATGAGCTAGAAATGCTCTCCCAGCGTTTCCAGCTCATAGGTGTTCTCAGTGTTGATTTTGACAGCTACATAGCTCTACAAGGAAAGGTGGGTGTCCATTTTGTGAATTTGTGCAAGATGGGCAGTCTGACTCTTCCATAACCCTAAGCCTACCCTCCCTTCAGATGCACTGGACTATTGGAAAATTCCTCCAGTTTCCCCAAAGCCCACTACGCCTCCAGGTTCTGAGCGTCATTTTTATGAGCTACCCTTCCACGAATCACTTTGCACGACACACATTCCTGCAATATAGCATACGCCCCTTTCCGGCATCACTTTTGAAGACCTCCAGCCCTGCATCCACATAGAAGCCCTCCTTCCCTTCATCACATCAGAATACTTTATTTCATACATTATTTAAAAATCCACCCGTCTTTCCATCAGGTTTGGAATCCCCTTTTCCTAGGCCTTGTTCCATACCGCATTTTGGGAGCTGTCCTTCCCTGCCTCATCAGAGAAGTACCCTGGGATGCATCATTTGAGATGTCCGCCTTCTTTGCGTAATTTTAGTACTACCCTTCCTGTATAATTTTTGGAACCATCCTTTGTTACACCGTTTTAGAAGCCCCTGGAATACATTAGCTCTGATGGCCCCTTGCATGCGTCATCTAGAAGACAACCGTCATTGCATCATCTAGAAGTCCTCCTTTCCTATTTCATTTTACCAGACCTTCCTTACATCCTTTCAGAAGCCTCTTCTCTGCACCACTCAGAAGCTCCCTGTGTGCAACATTTTAGAAGCCCGCCTTCCCTCCTCCACTTTAGAAGACTTTTCTTTCCTGATTCATTTTAGAATCTCTCATATCTTCATAATTTAGGAATCTACCCATCCTTCCTTCCTTTAAAAAGGAATCCTTTCTTGTAGTATCATCTTAAAAGCGGCCGTGACCTGTATAGTTTCCCCATCCAAAACAATAGATCGTTCAACCAGGAGCATTCAGTATTTCCTCAACTGTAGTTAAACTGATCGTTGGTGAGGACTGACCTGGTGGAGATTTCCACAAGCAGATTTGCTTAATTTCTGCTGAAGCCCAGTAAATCTGAGCTTTGAGTATGGCCAGTTGAGCATTCAAAGAGCCCGAGCATCTGGTCAATGTGATCTTTTTAACTACTCAATGTTCGATCATTCTTATTGTTCCAGAGTGGCATTTGTGAGGCGCTTTCATATCCTTTGTGAGGGCCACAGCTATGGACTGGCTGTTCTGCCACTCGGGCATTGCCCTGGTATGCTGTCATGGCGTCATTATGGTTGTGGCCTCCTGCATTGTGGGGCTGGCTTGATTGGTGATTATTGTTGAGGGATTTGCCTGTGGTTGAGATCTGAGGAGGAAGCAGTGCAGTGCACGGCCACCCATCAGAGCCTTTTGCATCTGGGTCTCTGACTTGGGGGCCAAGCCCGTGTCTTTTTCTCCCGGTGGAGGCCAGAAGTCACTGGACGGGGAGAACACTGCATTCAGGAGTGCACCACATAAGCACCCAGTGATGAAGTCAAGAGGTGGAGAACAGGCAGACATGCTGATCTGGTCTGTTCAGGGAGGGGCACTGAAGCCTTCCTTGGTGTTCCTGGTGCATTGACCTGTATTTCAAGCCTAAGTTAAAGGTGACCATAACGTTGACAGTTGAACAGGATTATCTGCTTAAATGAAGATTGAAAGATGAAATGTAAAATGTAAGGACTATATCTACCACAATACCACGGGGCTTTATAAAATACATTCTCTTGTGATATGCTCTGTGCCCTTAGATTGATGTTTCCAGCACATGTTCACGTTGGTCGTGCAAAGAGGTGCAGACCTGCACAGAAGTGGACAGTGTGTGGTGTATGGTGCGTGGTGTTTGGGATGTCCCTGATCATGGTGAGGCGCCCACGCACGAAGAGGTCTCATCGCCTGAGAAGATGAGGAGCAGTTCAGCCGTCCATAAAGTAGAAAGCACTGCTAAGCAGCACGGCAGGGTGTAGTGTTTCCTACTTTATGGATGAGTGGACTGGAGGCTACGGACCAGGAAGATGCCGACCAGAGAAGCACCTGACTGGACGCCATGTTCATAAGATGTCTGCCACGCACTGACGGTCATTCACTGCCCTGCAGTCTCCTATCTGATTGATGATGTCATCTGTTGGAGTCTGTATCCACGCATGTAGCATGTTAGTCATAATCCATTATCTTCTACATGAAATGCTAGAAATCATGCTCTCCTGTCACATGTGATATCTCGGTAAGTGTCCCTGCAAAGCAGTCTGTATCTGTTTCACCTGCAGCACTTCAGAGATTGCACCCTCCATTCTCTGGTTTTACTGCCTCACGTGTGATTAATTGCCAGATTCACAAAGGTGATATGCCACAGATATTACCCTGCTGCCACTTGTGTCTGTCTCACATATGATTTCTCAGTGAGCATAGCCTCCCTTACAGTCTGTTCCCATCTCACGTATGATATCTCTGATAATGCACTCTGTTTCAGCCTGCGTCTCTTGCAGACCTGATATATTGGTGATATTACCTTCCTCTGTTGCAGTTTCTTTCCCTTTCAAGTGTGATATTTCAGTGGTATGCAGTACGTTTCGGCATGTCTTTATCAGTGATGTATCTCAGTGATAATGCCCTGTGTTCCAGTCTGTATCCATCACATGCAAGATCTGTGGTAATGTCATGTGTTGTAGACATTGGAGTGATATACACACAACATCAACCTGAAACCATTGCACTTGTGGTACCTAGGAGATAATGCCTTCTTTTACAGTCTGCATCCATCACGTGACATTTCCGTGACAAAGGCCTCTGTTATCGCCTGTGTGCAAAATTTAAGTGACGGTGGCCTTGGTTAGTTTGCTACCAGCTCACACATAATTTCTCAGCGATAATGCCCTGTGTTTTCACTATGTTCCTTGTGAATGTGCCATATCAGTAATTATGCCCTGTTACAACCGATAATTATTGCACAAAATGCCTTCAGTGATCTTTCCCTTTGTTACAGTGTGTATCCCCCTCACCTGTCATTTCGCAGTGACAATTCCAACAACTTCAGAGTGTATTCATCGCACATGATAGTTCGGTGATAATCCCCTCTGTTACAGCCTATTCCCATCACACATATAATATGTCAGTGATAATGCCCTCTGTTACAGTGTAGATACTGCTCGCGTAATTTATCGGTGGCATTGCTACCCACTTCACTGCACGTGATATGCTAGTGATTGCCCTTCACTGTTACAGTTTCTATTTGTCTCCTATGTGATATGCCCTCCATTAAAGCTGGTGTATATTAAACTTGTGATATTGCAATAAAATGCCCCTCTGTTGCAGCTGTGTCCCTCTCACGAGTGATGTCTCAGTGATATGTCCTTCAAGTCAGCCTGTATCACTCACATAAGTGATATGCCATCAATAATGCCCTTTGTTAGAGTCTGAATATGTCTCACAAGTGATATGTCAGCGATAATGCCCTTTGTTAAAGTCTGAATATGTCTCACAAGTGATATGTCAGCGATAATGCCCTTTGTTAAAGTCTGAATATGTCTCACAAGTGATATGGCAGCGATAATGCCCTTTGTTAGTCTGAATATGTCTCACAAGTGATATGTCAGCGATAATGCCCTTTGTTAAAGTCTGAATATGTCTCACAAGTGATATGTCAGCGATAATGCCCTTTGTTAAAGTCTGAATATGTCTCACAAGTGATATATCAGCGATAATGCCCTTTGTTAAAGTCTGAATATGTCTCACAAGTGATATGGCAGCGATAATGCCCTTTGTTAGAGTCTGAATGTCTCACAAGTGATATGTCAGCGATAATGCCCTTTGTTAAAGTCTGAATATGTCTCACAAGTGATATGGCAGCAATAATGCCCTTTGTTAGAGTCTGAATATGTCTCACAAGTGATATGTCATCAATAATGCCCTTTGTTAGAGCCTGAATATGTCTCACAAGTGATATTGCAGTGATAATGCCCTTTGTGAGTTTGAATTTGTCTCACAAGTGATATGTCATCAATAATGCCCTTTGTTAGAGTCTGAATATGTCGCACAAGTCATATGGCAATGATAATGCCCTTGGTTACATTCTGTATACGTCTCACAGTGCTCTTTGTTAGTCTGTATCCATCTCACATGTGATATCTCAGTGATTTGTCCTCCACTTCAGCCAGTGTCCATCACACGTGTTGTATGAAATACAGCCTGGTGCAGCCTGCACCCCCTACAAGCGTGGTATTTCATTGATACTGACCAAAGCAAGATGTATCTGTGCTCTTTAAAGGTCACCTTTTCACCTTGAAGACTAAGGCATTGGGCTGATGCCCCTTCATCCCAAAAGGGTCTATGTAAGGGCTGTTTTCTTAGGTCTTCTCAAGCAAAAAAGCAGGTCTGCCAATGCGCTGTCAGCTAAAGCTATTATTCACAAAAAAGCTTAAAACATGCTTAAAGCCTGCCCATTACATACTACTACTTAGATTGGTTGTCTTCTACGGTACTCTAGTTTCCTTGCTTCTTACTGGTCACTGGTGCCATACAGTGCCATGCAGTCTGGGGCACTGTATGATCTCCTCACCAATGCCCTCCCCCCGCAGACTGTTGTTTGTTCCCCACCTCCCTTCTCCCACTGTGCGTTTTGTCCCCCACCCGCCATCCTCCCTTGTGTTGCTTGCCCCCCGCTTGTGCTGTTTTTACACATATTCCATAGCAGCTTGGGCTGCTGTGCAATGTGACTTGAAGGAGAAACACTAAGGGGGTGATTCTGACCCCGGCGGTCATGGACCGCCGGGGCCAGGGTTGGCGGGAGCACCGCCAACAGGCTGGCGGTGCCCCGCAGGGCATTCTGACCGCGGCGGTTTGGCCGCGGTCAGAAGTGGAAAACCGGCGGTCTCCCGCCGGTTTTCCGCTGCCCAAAAGAATCCGCCATGGCGGCGCAGCTTGCTGCGCCGCCATGGGGATTCTGACAGCCCATACCGCCGTCCTGTTCCTGGCGGTTCGCCCGCCAGGAACAGGATGGCGGTATGGGTTGTCGTGGGGCCCCTGGGGGCCCCTGCAGTGCCCATGCCAATGGCATGGGCACTGCAGGGGCCCCCGTAAGAGGGCCCCAAAAAGAATTTCAGTGTCTGCTTTGCAGACACTGAAATTCGCGACGGGTGCAACTGCACCCGTCGCACCTTCCCACTCCGCCGGCTCAATTCTGAGCCGGCGTCCTCGTGGGAAGGGTGTTTTGCACTGGGCTGGCGGGCGGCCTTTTGGCGGTCGCCCGCCAGCCCAGTGCAAACCCCAAAATACCCTCAGCGGTCTTTCGACCGCGGAGCGGTATTTTGGAGGGGGGAACTCTGGCGGGCGGCCTCCGCCGCCCGTCAGAGTCAGAATGACCCCCTAAGATGCTGCCAGCGTTGACCTTATAATAGCACTTTTTAAAACTTTAATCTATGTTGCAAAGCAGTACACGCTGCAGTGCGACTTATCTGAAAAACATTGACAAAGCCAATAGAGCTTGCATAGGTGAAACCTTTTGGCTTTGCCAATGCTTGTTACTGTTGATTTCCCTATTATTACCACAAACGTTGTCTGCCACAAGCACAGGTGCGTGCAGTCTCCCATACCGTGTGAAGCAGCTATGCAGTGTGTCTTTACAACTTCAAAACTGTCCTAATTTGCAATATGGTCCACTTTATTAGCTATCTGATTTCTAAAGAGGGTCAGTTTTACTTTGATGCCCAGGCATACTTTTTGTACCAGCCCAAAATGTGTCTGCATCCCAAGATCAAACAATGTCTTTGTATTGTAAAGTAAAACACAATTTCTTCTCGGGGCCGGCACCGTATAACACCATCCTAGAGCGTCAAGTAGGAACAATAGTTTGACAAGGCCTTTGGAACGGGAGGGTCTCATGATGTTCGGACACTATTAAGGTTTTACACATCTGCTTCTATAAACCAGGGTAATAGCGCCCTCGGAGGAGACAATCTCAAAGCAGACAGAATAAAGCTGCAACACAACAGTAAAAATAAATCCCACCCACTTTGTTGGAGTGTTTGAAGCCATCTCCCAAATGGCTATAGTCTTTTATAGTTCTCTGTTCCAGAGTGAGGATCAGCGTCTCTCTCTCTCTCTCTAGGGGTCCCTCTCCATAAAGTAAGGAGTAGCAGCTGCCTCTAAACCAGAGGTCTCTAACCTGTTCTATGTTTGTTCTATGAAAAGCATCCTGAGCTACTAATATTGTTAGAGTTGTAATAGTGACATCAGATAAGGTAACATTAGTGGCCACCATATGCAAGCATACCAGTAGTAATCATCTCCGGACAACAGGCACAGTTGACAGAAGAAGTAAAGGAATGCCTTGTCAATGTTGAATACCTCTAATGGTTAATTCATTACAGCCATAGCTGCAATGCCCCTGGTGCCAAGTACATTTTAGTAAAAGTCTCTCCAACACCACATTATTTATTGCTCAAATGTCAAATATATTTGGAAAATTCAAAAAATGTTCTCAAAACGTCAGCTTATGAATTCTAAAAATACACTCATTTTTGTTTTCTGTACACAATTTTCTATTTTATATATTTACATTTTAATTCAACCAAGCAAAGCTTCTAATTTAGTAGGCTGGGCTGCACACAGGAGAGCTACTAAGATGTAGCTATAGATCTACCTGTAGTAGCCTACAAGCTACTAGTTGGAGAAACGTGCTCTAAACACCTTCCAAGTTTTCTCCCAAGAATAAGGGCTGCGTCTACCTTTCCAGGGCACTCTCTCAAGAATAAAGGCTAGGTTCTGCCTCTCCAGAGAGGGCTCTCAGCAGAGTAAGGGCCAGTGTCTGCCTCTCCAGAGCACTCTCGCCCAAAGTAAGGACTCATATCTGCCTCTCCTGAGCATTCTTACAAGAGTAAGGGTCAGTATCTGCCACTCCAGAGCACCTCTCTGATATGGTGGCTAAAAGACCCCCACTTTGCAGGTATGTCTTGCAGTCGTGGATCCAGCCCCACTGCTCCCGCCTAGGCACTGCAAAATACCCCTGGTACTGCATTTTGGTTCTTTGACAATTGTAACACCCTCAAAGAACAAGCAAGGTCACTCAGCCATTTATGAGCTGTGAAAGAGGTACCTATCGGTAGGGAGGAGGGAGAAGCTGCAGCACAGGAGGAGTCCTGCACGTAGAGTCCAGCTGGACTCGTTCTAGTGTTTCTGCCAGCCACTCTGCTGAGGGCTGGTCTTACATGTGCACCCCACACCCACCCAACACAGGCGTCACCAGTCAGGTGACCCTGCCAATAAAAGGGTCCGGGCTCACGTGCCTGAGGCCAGTTAGTAATACCCTACCACTGTGTCTGCGTCACGTTACTTCCCAGCATGAGGGCCTAGGGCCCCATCCTACACTGCACAATGCAGCTGAAGCAGCATGTTCAGTTATTGAGAAAATCCAGCGAATCCAGCCACCTGACGACAACCAGCCCGGAAGGTATTAATGAGTACCGAGCTGTGGACCTATCTATCCATGGTTACTTTTGCTTTAAGCCTGTTTCAAAGTACTCACATGTTATCAGATCAATGGACGGAAGTAGAGGGATGGTATGATTTGCCCAGGATTAAACTGATAGTGAAGTAGTGGACCTGAGAATGCAGGACGCTGCCACATGCTGAAAAGGCTGCACATTTACCACTATACTGCATGCTGGTGAATATACCACGAAATTGGGCACTTCTTTTCTCCCAGGTAATATCCAGTCCATTTTTTAAACCCCACGCTTACTAGCAGCTTTTGGACACCAGCGTGTTCATCTTCTGAACTTGTCTTTCACAAGTTGCAATAGTGAGCTGTCAAGGCTTACTCCAGGAGGTGGTAAAGGGAGAGAACTCAAATACAGTGTGAATAAAAATCACCTTCTATAAACTTAATCTCCAGATGGATTAAATCTTTTAAGATGGCCTCATTTAGAGGAAAAGGTTTAGACTAAAACCCCAAAAATGCGCAATGAGAACTCATTGTACCCTGCTTCCCAACATAGGTCTTCTGTCTTCTTATGCACAATATGTTTCTGTAGCAAGGTGGCAGTATTATGTGGAATAACTGGGGAGTGTTACCATGGAAGTGGACCTCGGGTTCACACTAGTAAACATTAGCTCAGTCCTGGTAGTGTGGCAGGGAGCAGTCGGGCTGCTTAGAGGAACATGTGTAAAGCATTTCACAATACCAACCTAGACGATAAGTAACTGACACAACTTAAAAGAAATCCGACACCAATTTAGAAAATAGATCTTATTTTTATAAAAATGTAGATACCAGAATCAAGCCTTTAAGTTATACCCAACCGGAGTTATGAATTTTTAAGGTGTTGATAAATCACTATAATTCACTCTTTAATACAGTCTCCATTGAAGTCAATGAGGGAAAATCGGGGTGTGCACTCGGGCACTTAGAGGGTGTGTTCTGGGGACCCCACCAAGACTTAAGGTTCTGGGGTGGCCTAGACCAAGAATCAACCGTTAGATTTTGGTTACCTTGCCCAGAGAACCCAGGTGCAGAGATGCTTTGACTGTCCTTGGTGCTGAAGGGGATCTGCAGTTTATGGCACACTTGCACCAATTGGCATAAGGGTACTTAGGTGTGGATCCACACTCTACCCTCAATGTGTAGAGGTCCTTGGGGGGCCAGGACCAGGATTCGACAGTTGGATCGATGCTACCATGTCCGGTGATTCTGGGTGCATAGATGGCTTCCAGCTATCAATCCCGGGAGCTGGTTGCGCCACCAAAACTTTGCTGCAGTCTCTGGGGACAGTGATGTCCGAGTGGCCGTCGGTTCTGCCAAAACAGCAGAGTGCTAGTTAACTTGGTGGGCAGCCTCTAAGGGTGCCTCCAGGGCTGGCGCAAGTTAATCCTGAGTACTGGCATCATATTCAGGGTTAAAAAGCACAGTGTTTGATACCAAACATGGGGGGAATTGGTCAGGTCAACACTGAGCCGGACATCTGGGTAGAGCCCGGTCACCAGCCCATGTTATCCTTTGAACCGCCAGTTACTCATGTCGGCATTACGTTTTAAATGCCAGCACGGGGTCGTATGTGCTCATGCATATATGTCCTCAATCATAGAATAGTGCACCCTGCTTCCTGAGCTATAGGAGGCCTGCCTTAGTGGTGACTGACCTGTCTATGGACAGTAAAATGGGGCTCTGCCGGCACTTGGTGTGGGCAGAGTTTCGCTCAAGTAGCAAGCTGCTTGTTAAAGCTGACATGGCAGCTCTGCAGTCTATCTTTTACTTGGGTCACTTAGGGTGGCAAAATCAGTGCTGCAGGACTGGTGACCCCTTTACCATCCTTGCCCTGGGTAACCCTGGTACCGTGTACTAGGGACTTATAGGGGTGGTAAAGTCTTTGCCAATTGGCCAATGCAATTCTACGTACAGTTTAAGGAACAGAGCATAAGTACTGAGGTCTGGTAGGCAGACCTCAGTACACTAACAGGTCAAAAATTATAGCATCAAACAGTGGGGGTTGACCATCTTAAAAGGGGGACTCATGGAAAACAGATTGCAGGTAAGTACTCGCGGTTTCAGGTCATAGACCTGGGGGGTTTAGGTCAGCCCCGGGGGGGCCACAGTTCAACACCAAACACACACCCTCATCGGCAGAGGGGCGGCCGGGTGCACGGTGCAAACACAGAGCTTGGTGCCCAATGCTTTTCATTGGGGGGCCCCTGGGGGTCACAAAAGATGCTGCAGGCTGGGTCCAGGGGGTCGGTTTCAGAAAACCAAAGACTGGACAAGCAGACAAGGTGCCTGCTGGAAGTTGCTGGACCATTGGCCAGATTCCCCAAGGCCAGGGGGGCTGCGGGTGCAGGGGTCTCCTTGGGCATCGGAAATCTTTGTCAGATCCAGTCGCAGTCACGGGGTGTAAGAAGATGGCTCTGTAAATACTATCTCAAAGTAAGGGTTCCCGTTAGAGGTTGGTAGTGGCAAAATTAGATAATTCTAATGCTATATTTTGTGGTAGTGTGGTCGAGCAGTAGGCTTATCATAGGGAAGTGTTAAGCATTTGTTGTACACACACAGGCAATAAATGAGGAACACACACTCAAAGACTTATCTCCAGGCCAATAGGTTTTTTATAGAAAAATACATTTTCTTAATTTTTAGAACCACAAGATTCAAATTTGAGTTAAGTACATAAAATGCAAGGTACTTCACACGAATCAAGTTTAGGACTTTGATTTAAAACAGTAGTGTACTCAGTTCTGGTTAAAATGGCAAATAGCTATTTTTAAGGTGGACACTGCAAAAATCAACAGTTCCTGGGGGAGGTAAGTAAACGTTAGCTTCTCAGGTAAGTAAAGCACTTACACAGTCAGTATCCTGGGCATAGGCAGCTCACCGTTGGGGGTTAAGGCAACCGCAAAGCCACAGCACCAGCTGGTCAGGTGCAGAGGTCAAAGGAGGGCCCAAAACACATAGGCACCTATGGAGAACAGGGGTGCTCCGGTTCCAGTCTGCTAGCAGGTGAGTACCTGCGTCCTTGGGGAGCAGATGGGGGGGGTTGTAGAGCACTGGGGGGGACACACACAAGCACACAAAACACATCCTCAGCGGCACAGGGGTGGCCGGCTGCAGTGTGCAAAGTAGGTGTTGGGTTTGCTATAGAACTCAATGGAGGGACCCGGGGTTCACTCTGGCGATACAGGCAGGGCACAGGGGGCCTTCTCGGGCCAGCCACCGACTGGGCCAGGATGAGGGCCGCATGCTGGCCACTCCTGCACTAGTAGGTGATTCTCTCGGTCCTCGGGGCTGCGGGTGCAGTGCTTGGTCCAGGCATTGGGTTCCTTTGTTACCAGACAGTCGCGGTCAGGGGGAGCCTCTGGATCCTCTATGCAGGCATCACTGTGGGGGTGCAGGGAGGTCGACTCAGGGTGTCCACGTCGTTGGAGTCGCCTAGGAGTCCTCTCTGCAGGGTTGGTTGTCCTGAACTCATGCCGGGGGCATTGGGTGCAGAGTGTGAAGACTCACGCTTCTGGCAGGAAGTGAGAGTCTCTTTAAAGTTGCTTCTTTGTTGCAATTTTGTTGCTGTTTCTGGACAGAGCCACTGTCCTCGGGAGGTTCTTGGTCTTTTAGGTGCAGGTCAGTCCTCCGAGTCCTCAGAGGTCGCTGGTCCCGCTGGATGCGTCGCTGTGCAGGTTCTTTGAGTCTGGAGACTAGCCGGTAAGGATGTGGTCAAGTCAGTTGTCGTCTCCATCATCTCTGCGGGGCTCTCAGGTCAGCAGTCCTTCTTCTTCTTGTAGGTTGCAGGAATCTGATTTCCTGGGTTCATGGTCGCCCCTAAATATTGAATTTAGGGGTGTGTTTAGGTCTGGGGGGCAGTAGCCAATGGCTACTGCCATGGAGGGTGACGACACCCTCTTTGTGCCTTTTCCCTGAGGGGAGGGGGGCACAGCCCTATTCCTATTGGGGGAATCTTCCAAAACCAAGATGGAGGATTTCTTAAGGCAGGGGTCACCTCAGCTCAGGACACCTTAGGGGCTGTCCTGACTCGTGGGTGACGACTCCTTGTTTTTCTCATTATCGCCTCCGATCTTGCCGCCAAAAGTGGGGGCTGTGTCCGGAGGGGCAGGCATCTCCACTAGCTGGGATGCCCTGGGGTGCTGTAACAACAGGCATGAGCCTTTGAGGCTCACCAACAGGTATTACAGTTCCTGCAGGGGGAGGTGAAAAGCATTTACATTCACATTTAAAAGCTCAACTTAGACAGCTGCACTAATATGTATTTTAAAAGTGTACACATTTTAAATTGTGGTGGACATTGTGACAGACGTTGTGCCTACCAAAACTGATAAAATGTTAACTTGATTAAACATAGCTGAAATATAAAAATCATTAGAATGAATTATTATGAGTAGAAATTAGCATGACTTATGTTGAACTATGATTTATTAGGTTAAAGTTACATGTGTGCAGGAAAATAAATGCACATTTCTGTCATATCTAATGTAATGCGCTAACAAAGTTTGCAATTAAAATTGAAATGTTTTTGCCTATCTTATAATATATTATTAATGATGAATTCATAAGTTCGCATATTATGTGTGTTTCAGTAATGACAATAGTAATGCATTTAACTTTTTGTGTTAGCATAATTAGGCCTGAAGTTTTCATATTGCAGTGACACAAAATATTATTGAGTATTCTTCTTTCCCTCTAACATGAATTTTTTGATTAGGTTGTTTCACACAATTAGTAAAGAGTTCTATTATATTATGTGTAAGTTTCATTCACAGCAACCGTGGATGTTTCAACATGAGAACATAAGGACTGGAAAGTAAAGCAGCCCCTTTGTTTACTTGTTAATTCTCATGAGAACCATTGCAACTGTTGTGAGCTATGGGATGATGTTGGAGTGTATCAAGAAATGTACAGAGTTGCTAGTTATTACCGGTGTCGCACAGAAGGAGAGATGACTTCACCCAGACCTAGGAATCGCCATCATTGTTGCAAATTCATCTTGTGTTTTAATTTGCATAGGATATTTGGCCTTTTTGTGTAATGTGGACTCATCGAATTGACCAATCAAACTGTTCAAAGTTATTTTAAGTAGGGATTGGACTTGTAAGTTAGAGAGTAGAGCCTCTTTGCATCTTGAACTGTTAACTTGTCCCTTTGGGCTTTTCCTGTTTCCTGTGTGCAGCTCGTGTTCTGCACTTTCCCCAGATGGTGCCTCTAGTGCACTTTGATGAAGATTCTTTGTTCTGTTGAGGAACCTGAATTGTGTACTGATCCCAGGAGAGGTATCAATTGAAATACTAATTGTCCCCCTGCTTTGTTTTTTTAGCGTTAGCATGTTGACACCTGCCTTGCCTATTTTTCTTAGTCAGACTAATTTAGCCCGAGATAGATGGCTTTTCTAAGTTACTTTTGTCTTCTTTTTACTTTTGCCCCATGTGTTAGCCCATCCCCACACATGCTTGTCCTACCTTGTGGATCTAATTTAATGTATTGATGTGTGGAATTGGCTTGGCTACTGTCATCAACAAATGATTTTAAATCTGTTTCTGTGGCTACATTGGCCATGGTGTTTACATTTTGTTGTTGTATTGAATGAGATTGGAATGATTGTATATGGTTAACCACACTCCTCACTGGGTCCAAAGATCCCATCAACCTCAAGGAAGTGTTTTCGAATCCTGCAATAGGGAGAAAACGCGTTAGCATATTTTTGGTAGCAGGGACGGTTATGTCCCTTGAGAGGGGTAACCGTGATTTTGTTCAGTATTAGGATTGACAACTCTGTTGTTGGATTAATGAGCGGTTATGTTTAAAAACAATTGCCCACATTGTGAGTTGTTATAAGTTAGTTGAGAGGTTGATGAAGTTCCGGAGTTGTTACGGTATATGTATGAGTAGGGTTTTGCGCTTGCAGTGCTTTTGCTAAAATTGCGGAGAAGTGTGATGTTGTTAGGTGGTTGTGGAGTCGTCGTAGTCAAAGTGATTGTGGCGCTTTGTGCTAAAAAATGCCAATGGCTGTTGTTATTGACGGGCCCATCCTGGCCTAAGACCCGTGGGTAACGGAGAAGTGTATGGAGACACTTGGTTAATTTATTGTCTGCAGTGAGGTATTGGTCATGAGGCGCCATTGACAATACCAGTAGTTTCCTTGAGTAAGTGTGAGTTGGTGGTTGGTATTAGGTGAATCCTGAGGGCACTTGGAGGATCTGTATCAACCAGTGTGAGATTTGCTGGTCAAGTTTCACTTGTTTAAGTGCGTTCACAGCGTTTGAGTCCTACCCGTAGTGAGCAGACATGTTTTTTCTAGTGCTCGCAATATTTGCATTTAGTGTGTGTGTGAGTTGTGTCAGAGACAGCTGCGAGGTGACTTGCAGCTACTGAGTGAAATGAGTTTGACATCATTTGGTCCATGCTGGGATTGGTTGGTTAGTGAGAAAGTCGCGCACGTATTGGTGGACTGTACTGCGTTGTGATTGGTTGAGGACAGCTTGCAAAAAGGATTGTGGGATTTAAATGATTTCCTGTTTTTTCTTAGAATTCGTATTTGTGGATTGAAAATTGTATAAAAATGAATTTTTTCAAAGCTTTAAGAAGTGTGCTGAGAGGAGATATGTTTATTCCAGCTATGGAGGGTGAACCAACACCGCCTGAGGGAACACCAACATATGAGGTGATAGAGGCAAGAGAAGTTTCGGCCTCCATTTGGATTAAACAATGGTGTAAAATGACAGAGGAGGGTTCATTAGCTTTACCATGTTATGGAACCTTTAATTCGAGAATTTTTGAAAATTTGAGGAGGATATTGTGCAAATTAAAGCCTCCTCAGAGACCCGCACAATTTGAAGCAGTTGCTATTTGGCAATTAGTAACAAAACAAAAAGAAACACTGCGATTTGAGAATAGAATGAGGAGAACAGAAAAGACACTGGCAGAAGCTAGATGAGATGAGGAACAGACAATTTGGAGATCAGATATGCTAGAAGGAGTAAAAATATATCCAACCATAACAGAAGAAGTTGATGGGAGTACAAAAGCTAAACCAACGAAAAAGAAGCAGACTGACAAGATAGAGCAGAAAATAGATGAGAATAAAAGGACAGTTGTGCATGACAGTGATTCAGAATATGAGTTTATAAATCAGCTTTAATGAATCATCCCCTGCCATATCGGTCAGTTGAAAGAGTAGTTTAGAACGTAGCCCTAAGTATGCCCACAGCTCCAGTTTCACAGAGTCTGGTTCAGGTAGGCCCGAGTACCTGTGTTAGTTCAGTGATGCAGGTACCTACAATTTATCCAGCAGTTCCGGTTGTTAGTACAGCACAGTAAATTGCAAGACCAGTTGTGAATCAGGTAATGCCAAGTACAAAAGTGATTCAGATGGAATCAACACCTATTGTGACAGCATCTGTGCAGAATTTTAATCAGAGACAGACAATGTCTATGTCTTCTCCATTATTGACAACCCCAAATATTGCCCGAATCAATCAGGACAGACTTATAATACAGTATTAACAGGTCAAAGTGCAGGAATGATGATTCCGCGAAATCAGCCAAATTTGACACAACCAGAAGCATTGACAGTTCCTGTACCCTTAGGTCCAGTTGTCCCACTGTAAGCTCAGAATAATATTAGGAGTAACCTTCCGACTCCAAATCATGTGTCTGCTGGAGTTTCACCATATTAGCTGATTCAGAAATGGAAAGGTTAGCTACATCCGTTCCATCTATGACACCAATGAGAATTGCACATCCCAATCAGATATTAGATTAAACAGGTCCAATAATAGATGTGAGATGTCCTCCAGGAACTCCAGTTACACACGTCCTCGCCAGAACCGATTATGAGGGTCCCATGTAATACCCCACAGAACATGACACAGGGAAAGTTCAGTTTGCAGAGATTTTCAGCACAGCAATTGACTGAGTGTCCAGATAGATTGAGTGGAGCAACAGGTATAGTAAACAATAGTGACAGAACAGAAGTGACCCCAAAGAGAGACAGGACAGTGAATGAGCCCAGAATAAAATTAGAACTAAATGAATTAATTTAGGGAACACTCGAGCTGGAAAGATTGGATACGTACACTAAAGAAGAATTGTGCTTCATGTGCAAGGATTTCACAAATCATGCATGATTGGTTTATGAAAAATTGGCTGAGAAACATGAAGTGGATTTAGATAAATCAAAACCCTTAAGGAAAACGTTACAGATTATAATTTAGTTCCAAAGCCATTGCAAACTTGAGGTCATCCGACATGAGAATGCACATTAAAGAATTAATTCTGAACATTCAGACACAAGGAACATTAGATAAATGGAAAGGCAGATGGGCAATGAAAAGAGATTAGAAGAAAGCAAGGCAGAATTTGCCCTCGACTGAAGCAAATCAGGCTGTTGAGAATGTAAAAATGGTGCCAATGAGAGAGATACCAGCTGGAGGTTATATAGAGCAGGAGTGACACACTGTTATTCACAAATGATTACCTGAGATTGAGGGAGAAACCAGTAGAGTGGTACGCGCAAACAGAGAGATTTGTGAAAATTCCAAAATACCTGTGGGAAGATTTTAACACCTTATTTGACATTGTGGTAACTGTTGATTTGCAGATTGAGTGCAAGCAGAGTGTTGATTGGCCAAGTGTGAACCGCCAAGAGATCCAGTAACAGGTGCGCCATCTGAAGAGGTAATGAAAGGATATTACAAAGTGATTGAGTTCCTGAAAAACAGAGTTTTCCCTAAAGATGTTGATTGGCAAAGGATTGACAGGACAGCCCGAGAAACAAAGGAGTCAGTTCATGCGTAGTATGAGAGATTGTTGCAAGCATTCAAACAGCATAGTGGGTCAGAAGCCATTGAGCCGGAAGACATGAGTCATTTTGTGTTCACATTCATGCAAGGATTGAAACCTGAAATTAGCAGCATGATCCAGAGTCATTTGATTTGCTGGAAGAATAAATCCATTGATGAAGTGCTGCAGTATGCTAGGTAGTGTAGTGATGACATTGAAGTGAAGCAGAAAAAGTTAAAGGATAAGGAGATGGTGATGCAAATTAAGTCTGCCCAGGCAGAAAGACAGAGTCCGCAAGGGATGGTTAACACTAGAGGGATGCAAGGTGTGCAACAGCAGGGTAACAACATGTCTCAGTTTAGAGGTAGAGGATGCAGAATTTCAATAGATCGGAGTGGTGATGCAGTTGATGTTCAGTTAACGAAGAAGCTGAGCCCATGTCATGCTTGCTGTAGTTTTGGGCACTGTAAGCAGGAGTGTCCGTATAGTAATGTAAATAATTTGGTGCAGAATGGTGGTGTTGCACAGACCTTGAACAATAGTCAAGTTAAAATTCAGAGTATTCAAAGACCCAGAGTGGTGATGATGAGACGTCCAGCAAAATTGATGAGATGTATCCTCTCATCTCATTGTTCTCAATGATGACAGTTAATGATTTGCCCGAAGAATTGCAAGGAACAGTGATGGTGAACGTTTAGGATTATTCAGGGAAAGGTATTGGACTCATCAGAGGAGTTGAGACAGTCAAAATAACAATAAAGTCAAATGCAGAGTTTCCCAAGATCCCCCAGTATAACATGGCCCCAGAAGGGATTGTAGACATTTTTCCTGTGATTGAAAATTTTGTTGAGCAAGGAGTCCTGAAGGAAGTCATGGGAAGCCCATGGAATTCTCCCATCATGGGACTGCGGAAGCCCAATGGAAATTACTGCAAAGTCCAAGATTTGACAGAGGTGAACAAAATTGTCCTTCCCTGTTTTCCTGTGGTACTGAATCCTGCTGTGATTTTGTTTCAGATACCTTGTGAAGCTGAATGGTTGTCTGTCATTGACTTGTATTAGACATTCTTTTCCGTCCCGCTCCATGAAGCAAGCCAGTTCTTATTTTCATTTAAGTTTGGAAGCCATGTATATTCTTGGTGTCGTACTGCTCAGGAGTATACAGAATCACCATCCATTTTAATCAGATTTAAAAAAAAAGAATTTAGAGTCTCTGGACATGCCATTTCATTCAGTTCTATTTCAGTACATTGATGATTTGATGGTCACATCAAACACATGTGAAGCCTATAGGAGAGATACCATTGCCCTGTTTAACCATTTAGGTGAGAATAACCATAAAGTTTCCCTTGCAAAATTACAGTATTGTCAGAGAGAAGAGAATTATTTGGGTCATCACACAGAGAAAGGAACAAGGAAGGTGTCCCAAGAGAGAATTACAGCAATCATGCAAATGAATCCACCCGTGACACAGAGAGATGTCATAATGTACCTGGGAATGGTTGGCTCCTGCCGCCAGCAGATCCTGAATTTTTCAGTGATTTCCAAGCCATTGCAAAAATTGACACACAAGGAGGTGTCTGATCCGGTACCATTTGATGACACATGCCTTAAAGCCTTCTCTGAGCTCAGAGAATGCCTGTGTCGGGCCCCAGCCCTGGGAATGCCCGATTACAATCAATGTTTTTCATTGTTTTGCCACAAACATGATAGTTGTGCACTTTCTGTTTTGATACAATTACATGGAGGGGTTAATAGGCCATTAGCTTATTTTTGTGCTACACTGGAACCTGTGCCTGCTGCTTGGCCTAGCTGTTTAAAATCTGTGGCTTTGGTTGGTGCCAGCCTCAGTCAGTGCAAAGGCATTGTCATGGGTCACCCCCTGAAGGGCTATGTGCCCCATTCTTTTGAGGTCGTTTGACCCGAACTAAAACTCAGTATTTGACCAATGCTCGTTTGACCCATTATTAGTTAACAATCCTCGATTCACCAAGTGTTAATATCAAAAGATGTACTACTCTGAATTCTGCAACTCACTTGCCTGTGAATATTGACAATGTTAATGATGAAGATGAAGTGGAAAATGACTGTTTTAATATGACTGAACTATGCACCAAACCTAAACCCGATATTCAAGAAACCCCATTAAACGGAAATTACTCTGTTGTGTACGTTGATAGCTCCCGCTGGAGGGATAATGAAGGAATCTGGTTGTGCGGTTTGCACAGTCTCAGGCTTGATAGAAGTTTCTTGGCTTCGAGGAGTCATTTTTAGCCTAGGTAGCCAAATTGTTGGCTCTTACTAGAGCATGCTGTGCTTCTGAGCAGCTCAAAATGACCATTTTCACTGATAGTCGGTACGGGATTGGCGTGGTTCACGACTTTGGATAGCTGTGGTCCCAGAAAGATTTATGACCTCTTCGGGATCACAAATCCAAAATGGTGAAAGAATCTTATCAGTTATTGAAAGCATTACAATTACCAGTAAAAAGTGCAGCTGTGAAATGTGCAGCACATCAAAAGTCAAGCAATTCTATCTTGTTGGGCAATGCCTATGCTAATCAAGTGGCCAGATACTGTGCGCTCCACTCCACATCCTTTAATGAGGAATGAAGTGATGGAAGTAGCACCAATGAGACAAACCAAAGTTTCTTGATAACAGCAATTGGTACCTGCGAATAGGTTAGGAGATTACAGGAAGACGTGACTGAAGAGGAATGCAGAGGTTAGATTAGAGCAGGCTGTGTTCAGAGAGATGAAGATGATGTTCAGGTTTCAAATGAAGGAAAAGCAGTGCTGCCAAACAGTTTGTTGCCTTCAGTGGCAAGGTATTACCATGATCAGGTACACCTTGGCAAGGACACTATGATCAGAACATTGAAACAGACATGGTACAACCCCAGATGCAGAAGCAGTGTATCACAGATGCATAATGTGTCAGCAGATGAATGTTTGTAAATGTACTGTGGTTAATCTGAGCCACATTGGCAGAACAGAAGTCCTTTCAACAGAATGCAGTTTGATTCCATTGAGATGCCTGCATGCAATGGACTGTAGTACGTGTTGGTGATAGTGTGTGTATTTTCACATTGGGTGGAAACTTATCCAACTCACACTAATTATTGTCTCACTGTTCCAAAGCTGGTTTCAAGGGAATTGATCCCAAGGTTTGGATTCCCAACCTCTTTAGAATCAGAACAATGATCTAATTTTAATGACGAGATCATAAAATTGTTGTGTGTGGCATTACACACTGAGCAAAGATTGCACTGCAGTTACAGACGAGAGGCATCTGGATTGGTCGAGCAAATTAATGGAACTTTAAAGTCTTGATTGGCAAAGGTGTGTGCTTCTACAACATTGAAATGGCCTGATGCATTGCCACTTGTTATGATGAGCATGCGTTTCACTCCTAACAGGAAGACAGGATTGGCCCCGCACGAGATTCTCATGGGACGCGCCATGAGACTGCCAGTTGTGCCTGAAAATTCACTTGTGAACATTACAGATGACTTAGTGCTGGATTATTGCAAAGGACTAGCTGATGTTCCCTGTTTTTCTCATCCGGTTGAAAAAGCAACAGCTCAACCGCCACAGGAACAATGTCATGACTTGAGTCCAGGCGAATGGGTTCTGGTGAGAAAACATGTTAGAAAGACATGTCTTGAGCAGTGCTGGAAAGGGCCATATGAACAAGTTACTTACCTTCGGTAACGAGGTATCTGGTAGAGACTCTATCTAGCTGCAGATTCCTTACCTTAGAATTCCCTGGCGTCAGCTTTGAATCCGTAATTTTTCTGCTGAGCAGTACCCTCCACACGCCATCGGGTGGCGTCGGTCGGATATGCGTGCGTCGACCAGCTCCGCGTGCGTCGACAGCCTCGTTGGAGCTGTCTATGACGTCATGGTTGTCTATATAGACGCCGCCTCAGCACGCATACATCAGTTCTTTTCCCACAACTTTCCACGCCAGAAGCGCAGTGTCATGGAAGAACCAACAGTTATGGATTTTATCTCTTTATTTGACTGTTTGAAGTAAAAATTCTTACATGCCTTTAAGAAAGGCAAAAATGCCACAATCATATATATATACATAAATATATATATATATATATATATATATATATATATATATATATATATATATATATATATATATATTTTGTATAAAAATATCCGCAGAGCGAAGAGGCTTGGGTGGGTGTAAGGAATCTGCAGCTAGATAGAGTCTCTACCAGATACCTCGTTGCCGAAGGTAAGTAACTTGTTCATTTGATAGACTTCTAGCTGCCGCTTCCTTACCTTAGAATAGATACCCAAGCTATAACCCATGGTGGTGGGTCTGAAGGAGATTTTTATACCAGGAAATCCTGCAAGACAGAATGGGCAAAATGCCCCTCTCTTCTCACCTGGCTAGCCAGGCAGTAGTATCTTGCAAACGTGTGCAAGGAAGCCCAGGTTGCAGCCTGACAGATGTCTACCACAGGTGCACCACGTGCTAACGCAGTGGTAGCAGCTTTCCCCCTAGTAGAGTGAGCTCTCAAGCCCTCAGGAGGCTGCTTCTTTGCCAAAGCGTAGCAGATCTTTATACAGAGAACGACCCAGTGTGAAATGGACCGTTTCTGTACTGCCCGACCCTTCTTTGCACCAACGTACCCCACAAAGAGTTGGTCATCCACCGGAACTCTTTAGTGTGGTCAAGATAGAACAATAATGCTCTTTTTGGGTACAGCCGATGGAGACGCTCCTCTTAGAGGGATGCGGTGGTGCAAAGAAGGTGGGCAGGGTCATATTTTGACCCAGATGGAAAGGGGTCACCACCTTGGGGAGGAAAGAGGCATGAGTTCTGAGAACCACTTTTTCAGGAAAGATTGTGAGATAAAGCCTGTAGCTCACTCACTCTTCTGGCAGCTGTAATTGCCACCAAAAAGGCTGTCTTAATAGTGAGCAGCCGAAGAGGGCAGTTATGTAAGGGCTCGAAGGGAGCACACATTAGGAAAGTAAGAACCAGATCAAGGTCCCACTGGGGCATAACAGAAGGCACAGGCGGGAACAAATGCAAAAGCCCTTTCAAAAATCTCTGTACTATAGGTGATTTAAACAAAGATGGTTGATCGGGCAACCGAAGAAAGGCCGATAAGGCTGCAAGATAGCCCTTGAGACTCCCTAAGGAGGAACCCTGTTGGGTGAGAGATAATATAAACAAAAGGATATTAGACAGAGAAGAAGAAAGAGTATCAATAGACCTCTCTGTACAATATGAAACAAAACGTTTCCAACGGCAGGCGTAGATCGACTTCGTAGAGGGACGCCTGGCTGCCAGAATGACATCACAGACCTCGGGAGGGAGGTCATAAACCATCAACTGTTGCCGCTCAATCTCCACGCATGAAGGTGCAGAGTTGACTGGTTCGGGTGGAGAACCCTCCCCTGCTGCTGCGACAGAAGATCCTCCTGAAGAGGCAGCCTGATTGGAGGACTGATGCTCAGTTTGAGAAGCTCTGGATACCAAACTCTCCATTCCCAATCCGGAGCCACTAGGATTACTTGGGCCCGGTCATTCTTGATTTTCTTGAGAACTCTGGGCAGAAGTGGTATAGGCGGAAAGGCGTACAGGAGGCCTGAACTCCACTTGCGACGAAAAGCGTTGCCTAGCGATAGCCCCCGTGGAAACTCCAATGCGCAAAACTGCTGACACTGCGCGTTCTCTACGGAGGTGAACAGATCTAACCAAGGCTCTCCCCACTGCTGAAAGAGTCCTTGCGCCACCTCCGGATGGAGACACCAATCATGATCCTCTAAGCATTTTCCGCTGAGCTCGTCCGCCCTGGCTTTCAGAGAACCTGCCAGGTGTTGAACCACCAGGGTTATGCCCTGCTGTTCCAGCCATGTCCAGAGACGTAAAGCCTCTTGACAAGGGGTGCACGACCCCACATCGCCCTGCTTGTTGCAGTACCACATTGCGGTAGTGTTGTCCGTGAACACCTGCACTACCTTCCCTTTCACAAAAGGAAGAAATGCTTTAAATGCTAGTTGGATCGCCCGAAGCTCCAGCAAGTTGATGTGGAGCCCAGATTCCGCCAGAGACCAGTGACCTCTGATCTCCACCTCTCCCAGATGGCGGCCCCATCCCAGAAGTGACACATCTGTCACTACTGTGAGATCTGGTTGGGGAAGGGAGAAGAGTCTGCCTTTGACCCAATTGCAGTTCACTAACCACCACTGCAGATCTTTTGCAGTCCCCTCCGAGATCTGAACCATGTCGGTAAGATTTCCCTGATGCTTTGCCCATTGGAACTTCAGGTCCCACTGCAGAGCCCTCATGCGCCATCTGGCATGCTTTACCAATAGGATGCAGGAAGCCATGAGTCCCAACAGCCTCAGAGTCTGTCTCACCGAAATCCAGGATAGAGGCCGAAACATCGGTATCATAACCTGAATATCCTGGACCAGCTGTTCGGGAGGATAGGCCCGATACTGCACTGTGTCCAGAACAGCTCAGATGAAAGTGAGCTTCTGAGAGGGAGTCAGGTGTGACTTCGGCACATTTATAGTGAACCCCAGCGAATGCAGGAGGTTTGCCGTCGTCTGGAGGTGGGTGACGAGAGCCTGGGGCGTAGGAACCTGCAACAGCCAATCGTCTAGGTAGGGGAAAACTGAAATCCCTGACCTGCGCAGATGAGCTGCCACCACCGCCATCACCTTTATGAACACCCGAGGGGCACTGGTGAGACCGAAAGGGAGCACAGTAAACTGAAAGTGCTCGTGGCCCACCTTGAACCGCAGGTAACGCCTGTGGGCTGGCAGGATAGGAATATGGAAATACACATCCTGCAGATCCTAAGCTACCATCCAGTCTCCTTGGTCTAGGGCAGACAAAACCTGAGCAAGAGTGAGCATCTTGAATTTCTCCTTCTTGAGGAAGAGATTGATGTCCCTTAAATCCAAGATAGGGTGAAGGCCTTTGTTCTTTTTGGGTATCAGAAAGTAGCGGGAATAACAACCACTGCCTACTTCTGATATCGGGACTCTTTCTTGGCTCCCTTGGCCAAGAGAGCCGTAACTTCCTCGCGGAGCAAAACCAGATGGTCCTCCATCAGCCATTCCTTTGTCGGAGAGATAGAAGGAGGAAAAGACTGGAAGGGAAGGGAGTAGCCCTTCCGTATGATCTTGTCCGTTGTGATGGAAAGCCAGTGAGAGAGATGAAAATGAATCCTCCCTCCAACTGGATGGACGTGATCCTGCAGAACCATACTAGGAGGGCTTGGGCGCAGTGGAGGGGGGCTGTGGGGTGGCCGACCTCTGGCCAGACCCTCTGGGTCTGATGGTACCACAACCACATCCTCTTCCGGGATGTAGTGAAGCCTGAGGGCGGTGGCTAAACTGTGGCTGGTGTGGTATCACGCACCTTCTGAAGCCTCGAAAGGGGCAAAAGACAGACTGCTATCGTGATGGTGCTGAAAGGCCCAAGGATCTGGCTGTAGCTCGAGAATCCTTGAACCTCTCAAGCGCGGAGTCTGCCTTTTCGCCAAAAAGGCAAGAGCCATCAAAGGGCATGTCCATCAAACTTGACTGGACCTCCCCTGAGAAACCAGTTGAACGTAGCCAGGCGTGGCGACGTAGGGCCACTGACGATGAAATCGCTCTGCCCAGCGAGTTGGTCATGTCCAAACCACAACTGATCGTAAACTTGGCTACATCTCTCCCATCCTTGACAGCCTGGGAAAGAGTGTCCCGTACGCCCTCTGGGACCTGGGGCAGCACCTGTGCCACAGTATCCCATAAAGTATGGGAATAACGGCCCAATACGCAAGAGGTTTTTACGGACCTCAATGCCAGGCTGGTGGAAGAAAACATCTTCTTCCCAAGCTGGTCCAGCCTCTTGGATTCCCTATCCCGGGGAGCGGAAGGGAAGGCACCACGGGAAGTAGAGGCTTGGACAACCAAGCTCTCAGGAATAGGGTGTTGAGTCAGGAAACTAGGGTCGCTCGGAGCGGGTCTAGGGCGGCGGCTGACCGTCCTATTCACAGGAGCCCCTGTGCTGGGTTTGGACCATGTACCCAGAAGGACGTCTGTAAGAGACTCATCGAAGGGCAACATCGGCTCTGATG
Organism: Pleurodeles waltl; assembly: GCF_031143425.1. Taxonomy (NCBI): domain Eukaryota; kingdom Metazoa; phylum Chordata; class Amphibia; order Caudata; family Salamandridae; genus Pleurodeles; species Pleurodeles waltl. The sequence goes on from NC_090441.1 coordinate 87,261,773, forward strand.
TTGTCACCCCTGGTTGAAGCACTGTCAGGATATTCGTCCTGACTGACACCGTAGGCAAATCTAGGTCCAAGACCTCAGCTGCCCTACGCACCAGCATAGCAAATGAAGCACCCTCCTCCATAGCCACATTAGGAGGAGAGAGCATACCAGCATCTGGAGACGTGTCCAGTCCACTGGCCTCCCCTAGATCCTCATACCAGTCCTGTTGCAAGCCACATTCTACAGGGTCTTCAGACCCCTCCCATTCCTCTCCTGCGTCTGGCTGAACTTAATAATGCTCAGACAATGATCTGGGCTGAATTGGCTCAGTCGAAGTCGGAGTCGTTCGACGTCGCTCCGGATCATCCGGAATAAGAATGTGGCTACCATCGGTGGGCGCATGTGGCGGAATCGTCGACGTCGGACCTGGCGCCGGAGGAGGTCGACTGTGAGGGACTGGTGCCGGTCCGGATCCGATATCGGATCCTGGGATCCCCAACGGCCCCAAGGATGAAGTCGCTGACGTAGAATCCGAAGGGGCCCCTGCTGACCCCACAGGGCCCAAAGACCGATCCAAGGGTGCAGCCCGCTCAAAAATGAGACGCATGGCCTCGTAAAATTCTTTAATCTGAGCGGGGTTCGCTCCAGTCCCCGGAAAAGGGGGAAGATGCAGAGTCGGCCCTGGCGCTCCGGACGTCGACGTTCCTCAGACACCTTGTCGACCGACGGGCGTGGCGAAATCGAAGTCTGCTTGGACTTCTTCTTCTTGTGCCTCTTACCTTCAGATGACCTCGAATGCGAGGAAGAGGACTTGGGGCTCCAGGAGCGGTGCTGCTACCTCCTCCTAGTGCGGGACCGTGACCTCCGTGGAGTTGCGTCGACCGAAGACGTATGTAATTTGAGCAGGGGTCGCTTCGGTCCCGGGAAAAGGGGACCGACTCCGCGGAACCGCGCTCGAACATCTACGTTCCTTAGACGTCTCGTTGGCTGTCGGTGGCAAAGTCAAAATCTGCTTGGACTTCTTCTTCTTTTTGTGCCTCTTACCTGAGTGCCCTGATGACCTTGAATGCTTGGGGGGCTCCGGGAGTGGTGTCGCGACCTCCTCCTAATGCGGGACCTTGACCTCCTCGGAGTCGCGCTAACTGAAGATGGCTGTTGGGCCACCAAAAGTTTGAGGGATCTCTCCCTCAAGGCCTTCTGACCCATGGCCCGACAGTCGGAGCACGAGGTGGAGTCGTGGTTGGTCCTTCTCCAGGCACCAAAGACAAACACGGTGCGGGACCGTCACTGACATGGTGCGATGACACACACCACATGGCTTGAACCCTGTCTTTCTCGAAGACATGACTTCAAACAGTCAAAAAAGCCTCGACAAACCGTCGAAAAAGGGTAGCTCTTTCCAGAACTGCGCTTAACTGGCACGGAAGGAAAAGAACTGACGTATGCGCGCCGAGGCGGCATCCATATAGACAACCGTGACATCATAGATGGCTCCAATGACGCTGGTCGACACACGCGGATCCGAAAGACGCCATCCGACGGCGCGCGCAGGGTACTGCTCAGCAGACAAATTCCGGATTCGAAGCTGATGCCAGGGAATTCTAAGGTAAGGAAGCTGCAGCTAGAAGTCTATATCAAATTAGATTGTTCTAGTACATCTGTGAAGTGTGCTGGTCTGCCAAACTGGGATTACACGAGCCATACACCCAAAGTTCCAAGTCCTCTCAAAAATACAGTGCCAGTTCCTTCGGGTCGGAATCGGTGAGTGAAGGGGTCCAAGGTTGGGCAAAATGTGAGGACTGGAAAAGTGGCTGTCGAAGAGCCTGTACTAACTGGTGAGAGTCTGAATGCGTCAAAGACTGTTGGAGGTGCAGGAGAGTCACGTCAAAGTCAGCTGAATCCTGCTAGCTCAGCTAAACGTTGCAATTGTGTCTGAAATGCAAACTGTGAGAAGAGACCACTGGCCTACGAAAATCTAGACCCAGTTGCAGATGTGTTTCCAACAAATGCTGAAGCAGCTGAAGAGTCTGATGAAACTGATGGTGAAAACTGTACAGCAAGGAGATCCAAGAGAAAAAAGGGTGCCAAGCCGCAGGTACTCTGAACCTGAATGGACTTTGCTGCAAATGAATGGGAGAAGGAATTTAGTACTGTAGGAAAATGCCACTGTTGGCATGGTAACCCCCCCACACACAGTTTTCGTCTAGTATTGATGTTAACTTTGATTGAAAATGTGCTGGGATCAGTGTTCTTTCCCAAAAACTGTACCTTTGTTTCCACAATTGGCACAACCCTGGCACACAGTTAAGTCCCTTGTAAAAGGTAGCTATGGTACCGAGGGCCCTGTGGCTAGGGAAGGTCTCTAAGGGCTGCAGCATGTTTTATGCCACTCCAGCGGATCCCTCACCAAGCACATGTACACTGCCTTGCAGCTTGTGTGTGCTGGTGGGGAGAAAAAGACAGTCGACGTGGCACCCCTCTCAGGGTGCCATGCTCACAAACCACTGCCTGTGGCATAGGTAAGTCACCCCTCTAGCAGGCCTTACAGCCTTAAGGCAGGGTGCACCATACCATAGGTGAGGGCATAGCTGCATGAGCAATATGTCCCTAATGTGACTACGTCCATTCTTAGAGATTGTAAGTGCAGTGTAACCATATTGAACATATGGTCTGGGAGTTTGTCATTACGGAATCCACAGCTCCATAATGGCTTCACTGAATACTGGGAAGTTTAGTATCAAACTTATCAGCACAATAAACCCACACTGATGCCAGTGTGGGATTTATTACAAAATGCACACAGAGGGCATCTTAGAGATGCCCCCTGCATGTTAGCCAAACTGCTAGTGTAGGACTGACTGGTCTGTACCAGCCGGCCACTTTCACACAAGTTTCTGGCCACATGGGGTGATAAACCAACAACCAAAGACTCCCACCTCACTCTGGATGCGTGAATCCTGATCCCTGTGCACCCGACGCCCACGGCCTGTGTCCAGGTGTTCCACCCAGGAAGAGAGGGTCCCCAGGTGATTGTGAGCAAGTGCCCACCCTGGGTTGACCTCTCCAATATGATGGCTGTAGAGGGAATCCCGAGGACCCGCATGACCTCGAAGCACCAAAGGAAGATATCCATTGCCTAAAGACATACTGCACCTGCAGCCCCCAGCCCTTGGAGAAACCGACACCCGGTGAAGTTACGTTCAGCATGCGGCCCTCCTCCCTGTCCGACCGGTGGTGTGCCCGAGACACCCTCTTCCCAACGCCCCCACCCCCACCCCCGGACTACGCCTGCAGCCTCTGAGTGATCCCCTGGGTCGTCTCATAGACTAGCATTGGAAACGTGACATCCTGTTTGCACCCTGCACCCGGCTGCCCCTGTACCACTGGGGGTGTGTGATTGGTGCCTACTTGTGGCCCCTCCAGTGCTCCTTCAATCCCCCCTGGTCTTTCCTCCGAGCCATAGGTACTTTACCTGCAGGCAGGCCTGATTCCTGGTATCCCCTGTCTCCATAGGACCCTACGTTAAAATTGCTCATCTTTGATCTGTGCACCCGGCTCGCCCCATGTTGCTGGTGGTGGGTGTTTGGGGTTAACTTGAACCCCAACCAATGGACTTCCTAAAACCTAGAGATTGAAACTGTAAGTGTTGTAATTACCTGCAATTGAACTAATATTTCCTCCCTCCAGAAACTGTTTCTGGAAATTGCAGTGTGTCCATTTTTAAAACAGATTATTGAAAAATAGTTCAAGAACTGTATAACTCAAACAAACAAAATACTGTTGATACATGTGTGAAATACAAATCTATTGAAGTACTTAACTGCAACTTGAATCTTGTGGTTTGAAAAATAAACTAAGACAATATATATTTGATATATATAAACCACTGGTCTGGAGTTAAGTCATTGGGTGTGTGCTTCTTCTATTGTCTGTGTGTGTGTACAACAACTGCTTTGTACTACCTTCTGATAGGCCTAACTGCTCAACCACACTACCACAAAAGAGAGCATTAGTATTATCTACTTTAGCCTCTGTTAAGCCTCTGGGGAACCCCTGGCCTTATGTATCATTATTCACAATAGCGATGACCTAATTGTGATTTTTTACGAATCGCAATTAAGTAATCGCTATTGGAATGTATGAAACTCCAGGAGTTTTATACTGTGATTCACCTGGGTAAGCAAAAGGACCTACCTCATTAATATTCATGAGGTAGGTCGCAATTTGCGAGCCACTGCTAATGGCTACAACCACCTTTTTTTTAATTAAATGCATCCCGTTTTCCTTAAAGGAAAACGGGATGCGTTTAAAAATGAAAACTTTTCTTTTAATTTTTTAAGAGTAGGCTGTGGTCCGTGGGACCACCACCTGCTCTTAAAAAACGTCTTTGCATGCATTCACAAACGGGAAGGGGTCCCTTGGGGACCGGTTCTCCTTTGCGAATGGGTTACCACCTTCTTGAAGTAGGTGGTAACTGCGATTGTTTTGCAACCCCATTCACGGTCACAAAACAATCGTACATACCTCTGTGATTCAGCATTAGAAAGGGATGCCCTTGCCACACCCCTTCCTAATACCAAATCTGTATGTAGTCCGCAAATCCAATTTGCGATTCGGTAACCAGTTACTGAATCGCAAATTGGACTTGTTACATCCCAAAATGCATTTTTGCGATCGGGCCATTTGCGATCGCGAAAATGTTTGAGACATCTGGCCCTATATCTCTTTTTGATATAGTATATACAGAGCCAGCTTCCTACAATTACCTTTTGTATTGACCTTGTGGATTCAGCTGAATGTTATGGAACTAGAAATTGCCCTTGAGTTGAACTTTGAAATAACCTTGTTAATTGACTAAGAGAGACACTATTTGCTGGAAGTGCTAATCAGTGATTACCAAACGTTAATTTATTAAGACTTTTTCCTCCTGAACTTTGAGAAAGTTTTAGTAGAAACTTGATGAACTTTCTAGAAGATCAGAAACTGTTGTAAATAAGTGTAAAAAGACTTTGAAGTATTTTTGATTTTGCTTTGCTTAAGTTAAGAAAAAAAAAAGCTTTATATATTTATTTATTTTTAAATTGGTATTTTTGGTCTGATTCTTGACAAGTCAGAAATCCGGATTAAAGTAAACGGTGTAAATGTAAATATGTGTTTATTGGTTTAGCAATACTATGTGTGATTGGAAGCATATTGGTGATTGCAGGATTGAGTATGTCAATGAAGGAAACTTTAAAGAGCACAGTTACACCAGTGCATGAGGAAACAAATACAAGATCAATTGTATGAGGATGATAGATTGCTTCACCTTGACAACTCAAAGGGAGACTTGTCTTCGAATGTGTACTACAGATTACTGTATGAATACATTAAAACTGTGGATGTGCGTGGTTGTTATGTGTGTACACCGATTCCTTAATCTGTACTGGACAGAATTACATACCATAGTCTGCCTTTGACTTATGGTATTAGCTGTAGTTTTTTTATTAACACGTCTACATAAACAAGAGTATATTCAGTATTTTTATTCTAACTTTGACCTTGTCTTTTCCTTTGTGCCTATTAACCAGCATTTGAGTAGCATTGCTAAAACTAAAAACATTGACATAGTGGGAGGTTTCTTCAAACCAACACTAACCTTTGGTACTGCTTATGCACACAATAATAATTTAACCTGCATTCTAACACAAGTGGAGAAAGATTTAATTAATCAAGTGTATGACAGGAGAAAGGCAATGAAAACCAAAATAGAAAAGGGAATAGTGTTATAGGATTGTCAGAAGGATGCTATACATTTTGCAGTTGGTGATACATAAGGACGCTTAGCGTTAGATTGGCAACGTGTAGGGAAGCTATGTATATACAGGCCGCAATCAAAGACTGATAATAAGTTTGTATGTACTAGTGAATGTATGCGTGTTTTTGTTTAGAATTGTTTGGAATTTCATGCTAAATGGACAGGATCCTGCTGTACCAGGTGTTAATTTTATTTGTGGGAAAATGCATATTACAAGCTGCTGAAAGGCTGTTATGGCACATGCTACTTGGGGGTAGTTTTTCCGAAAATCTACCATATGGACAATTTTGACAATCCAGTCTGGAAAGGGAAATCTAATTCCAGGACAAGAAGAGGAGCTTGTGCAACAGAGATTACTGGTGACATTTTTGATACCAATATTCCATCAGTTGGTGTGATTCTGAATGACATCAAGATTAGAAAGTTGGCAACTATTGTAGATAAGAATTTAACTTGCTAACAAGTTTTCTCCCCCAAGTCAGGATTAGAAAATGATTTCCCCTGAGGTCAATGGGATCTTTGGACCCAGTGAAGAGCGTGGCCAGCCGTACACAATCATCCCAATCTCAATCAATACAACAACAAATTTAAACACCTTGACCAATGAGGCCACAGAACAAAACTAAAATCTGTGAAAAGTTTCAAAGCTTTATTACAACCACAAAGCCAAAGTCACGTAAATTGTGCACAACATCAGATTATACAACTAAATGAAAACCATAGACTGACCAAATATGTGAAATAAATTTAATCAATTAAATATGAGTACCATTCGACATTCCAAAAGATTTACACGCACTAGCAAAGATATAATTTGTGCAATCTAAACAGATTTCAAATCATTTGATGGTGACATTAGTAAAATTCTGATTCACAGATTAATACATCAATTTTCATGGGCAAGACTATCCCTACTACTGTCACCAATTAGGACAAGCATGTGTGGAAAAGGGCAAACACACGCAGGCAAAATCAAAAAGAAAAAAAAGAAAAAATAATTAAAAAAAAAATCTATCTCAGGTTAGGTTGAACTAACTAAAAAAGAACGAACAGGTGTCAACATGCTTTTCTAATTAGAAAAACAAAGGAAAAAGACAAATGTGCATTATATCATACCTCACCTTGGATCAACATACAATTCAGGTTTGTCAGCAGAGCATGACATGATCAGCAAAATTCATTAGAACCATCATCAGGGGAAAGTGCAGAACACAAGCTGCACATCAGGAACATCCAGCGGACAAGTTAACAGCTTAAGATTCAAGGGGGCTCCTTAGCAGTACATGAAGGGCTTAAAAATACCAGCATCAAGTGGGGACTGATTAAAAATTGCAAAAGTCTCTGCCTAACTAAGAATGTTCAAAGCATTTGAACTGGTTAGCTGTATTGGTCCACATCACGTAAAAAGAACAATATCCAATTAAATTAAAGACACCCATTAGGTTTGCAACATCTCCAAATTCTCTCAGACTAGGTGTGAAATCATCTCTCCTGTGTGACACCGGCAATAACTATCTACTGTGCACATTATTTGAAGCACTCCAACATTTTCCCATGGCTGACAGTTCCAGTGATTCCCATGAGACTAAGGCCCTCATTACAACACTGGTGGTCAGTGGAGAAGTGGCGGTAATACCGCAAACAAGCCGGCGGTAAAAAAAATTGGAATTACAAGCATTGGGGTGAACACCATGCAAAACCGCCACTTCTCCACTCCGACCGCCAGGGTGGTAAAGACCACTGGGCTGGAGACTTCGGTCTCCAACCCGGCGGCCGTTACTACACCGCCAGCGGCATCACGACCCCGCATACCGCCATGGATTTCGTGGGGTTCTGTACCGCCACGAAATCCATGGTGGTAGGCACTATCAGTGCCAGGGAATTTATTCCCTGGCACGGTCTCCCCCACCCCTCTGCCCCTCCCCAGAGTCCTCCCCCCAAACCCACAACCCCTCAGCCACCCCCAAAGGTGGTAGGACCTCCCTCCCCACCCCCCAACATTGACCAACACACCCCCCTACACGCACACTTACACTACAACTACACATACACGCACACATACACACAGACAGATGTGCACACATTTTCCAAACACACAGCACACCCCGCATGCATACATGCACTCACCCCCCCCTCTACACACTCACGCAAACCCCCATGCACGCACACAGCACACAACACCCACCCACCCCCCTCCCCTAACGGATGACCACCTTACCTGGTCCGGTGATCCTCCGGGAGGGAACGGGATCCATGGGGGCTGCTCCGCCACCAGCTCCCCGTCACCAGAACACCGCCACATCGAATCATGGGACGTGATTCGGTGGGCGGTGTTCTGATGACGTGGCGGTGGAGGTGGAGCAGCATCCACTTTCCCGCCGACGGCCAGTATGGCTGCTAACGGGTCTCCATCCGAAAAAGGGCGGAGGGCTGCCAGCAGTCATGATACTCTGTGTTGAAAACCGCCTGCACTGGCAGTCTTCAGCACGGCGGTACCTCAGCGGTCTTGCTTAAAGACCACTGAGGTTGAAATGAGGCCCTAAACGATCGAACAGTGGAGTCTGTTTTAATTTCCAAATCTCCAGCTCTCAATATACCAGATTCAAGGTCAATTGGGAAACTCAAACATAATACAGTAGGACTCGTCACTGTTCATATGAAACAACCTAATGAAAACAATTCTGGTTAAAGGGAAAAAAATGATTTAGCATGTCATTTGCTGCTGCATTATGGAAACGTCAGGCTTAACTATGCTAACACAGGAAATTAACTGCATTAATCCTCATTAATAAAACTTGCATAATATGCAAACTTATGAATTCATCATTAATAAGATATCATAAAATATGCAAAAAGCTTTTCAATATTAGTTGCAAACTTTGTTACGGCATTACATTAAATATGACAGATGTGCATTTGGGTTTTTGCACACATGTGACTTTAAACTTAAAAATCATAAATCAACACAAATCATTTTCATTTTTACTCATAATAATTCATTCTAATGATTAATATACTTCAACGCTGCTATTAATCAGATTAGCACATTATCAAGCACAGGTGGGCACTATGTTTGCCATGGTAGGCACAATGTCCACCATGAATCAAAATGTGTACACTTTCAAAATACATGTTAGTGCAACTATATAAATTGAGCATTTAAATACATATTTAAAGTTGCCTAGTGCTGACTTCTGACAAACGGTGAGCTATGTGAGTTCTTTTAATTTAGCGTCATCTTTTGTTAAATTGTTAATCAAACCTCTAACCTCTTCACTGTTGTCTGGTATGAAGGTACAACAATGACGCCAACCTATCAATTTACAAACTCTACCCTCCTTTGCTAGAATAATGTCTAATGCAAGGGCGGTTCTGAAGAGACATATTTCTTAACGCAGCCATTTCTGTATCCCGAAGGATAAAAGCTCTGGAATATCTTGTCAGCATGTTATCCTCAACTGTAGATATCTATTAAATTTTAATACAATTCAAAAGAACTCCCACTGAAGGAATTATTGTTCCAAATATGTATCCAACAATGCTAGAAACCGATTCTTGCTTTTGTCTCTTTCGTTGTAATTCAGTCATTTTAGGAAATGTACTCAAATCATCAAGTTGATACATTTTCGAGAAGACTATTGCCAAATAACATGTGCCATACCATCCTCTAGGAAGATGGTAATATGCATTTTTCCACAAATGTAATAGACTCCAGGCACAGGTGGGTCCTGACCATTTAACATAAATGTCCACTTATTCTCAAACAAAAACACATCTACATTCACTCATTCCCACAAATATTTTATCTACCCAAGATTGTGGTCTGTATAAAAAACCAAAGCTTTCCAATAAGCAGCGCATCTATGGTTAGTCTCCCTTGTTTAGTAATGTCAGTGTATGCGTAGTCAATTCCAGGACTAAGTGAAACTAATCCGTTATCTAATTTAGCCTTGATCGCCCTTCTCCTATCATCTTAAAAACTATTTTCTAATGATGAAAGCAAACAGGTTAAATTGTTCCTGTGTGCGAAAGCAGTTCCAAACGTTAATGTATGTTCCAAGAAACCCTTCACTATTTCTATGTTATTATCCTTAGCTATCTTACTGAGATCCCTAATGACAGGTACAAAAGAAACCACTACATCTATATTATAGTAGAAATACTGAATATACTCCTGGTTATAGAATCATGCCGTAACTAAGCGGTAAACTATGATATGCAGTTTCCTCCTCAAAAGAGGCTGGAATCTGTGTGCAAACATAACAATCTCTTGCATCCATTATATCAACATACTCATGCAACAAGCAACATACGACATTAGAAGAAAGTTCTCCCTGTGAATGCAAATATTTCTCATCTATTTTAAATCTATCTATTATTGAAAGAGTGGGCACTAATTCTGAAGAAATTGTTTCTATAGCAATGGTATGGTTGGGCCCATTCTTATCAAAGACAATCACACCGACAATCAGTACCAAACATACAATTGCACAAACAATCACCAAACCAATACCCATGTATTTACAGCATCTATTTTTAGTGTTCCGATGATTGCGGTTACCCATGGTCTGTAAAGAATCAGAAAGTAAAAACAAAAACAAAAAAATATGGCTATTCAGCTAAAACAAAAAATACAAAAAACAAAAACAAAACAATTTCAAAAAAGTTTCAGTCTTCAATTTCAATCCCTACTTATATTTTTTTATTTATTTTTTTCAATACCGTTCACAGCTTCTTTCACACAGGACCCTTTTTGTTAATAATTGGTAAAGTTGTCAAAATCAGTTTAGCATCTTTGTCAAAGTCAGGTTATCAAAGTCTCTCAAAAATATTTTTTTCTCAACATAGTCTCTTTCATTTAGTTTTCAAATTTTCAATTTTTTATTTACTCAACAAATCCCTATCAGTTTTCTTCATGTGCCAAAATATAAACCTGGAATATCTCTGTAAAAACAAAAACTTAAAACATTCTTCTTGCCATTCACTAGTAGTTGCATATGCCCATCCAGGACCAGAGTATCTTCTATTGAGAACTCTTTTTCTTTTTGATTTTCGACCATCACATGATTCACCATCACTCAGATCTTCACTTCTGATGTTATCGACCTCTTCCTGTATTGGTTGCACCAGATTTGTCTTCTTTGACTTTGAACTTGTTTCTGGCCAGTTGTCACCTTTCAGAGATTTTCTTGTTAATACTCTTTTCAGTATTGGACTCTAAATCTTCTCCTTCGGCGGTCCTGCAACCGGTTCAGGAGGAATCAAATCTGTTTGGTTTAGATCTTTCTCAACTCCTTTCCTGCTGGGGTCAGTCACTTGTTCAGTCTTGTTTATCAGACCATCTGCTTCCAAGGACACCTTTCTATGAGCGGGTCTTCTCTGGACTAAAGCATTACTCAAATTTTACTCTCCAACAATCCCTCCTTTGGCGGCAATCTATTCCCTCACAAAAGGACACTCTCATTTACAATGAGACAACTCAAAGCCTAGTTATTTGATAAAGTAAGGGCCTTGGTCTACTGAAATTCTCAATTCTCCTCAGGTTCTTGTAATAACTGTTTCTCATTTTCTCCATTTCAAACTCTTCCCTCCTCTGTTTATTCATAGCTCTTTGCTTCTTCCAGAAATTGCATGATTCGTAAAGTCCAAGTGTGACAGTAGCGCACAGAGTTACAATTAACAAAGGTCTCAGGATCATTCTGACAATTCTCTTTCCTCTATCTCCAAACCAAGATCCAACATGTGAAAATCCTTTTCCTATTGATTCCTAGATATTTGTCTGCTTCAGATCTTTCAGGTCATTTTTCAAGTTTGTCATGTCTAATATAAATCTCCTTACTGTTATCAGGAATGTACGTACAACAATGTTGCACGTCTAAAACTTTGCAGACTCTGCCTTCACTTGTCAATAAGATGTCTAACATTAGACAATTTTGCAAAACCATTGATATCATAGCACCCATTTCCATGTCCACTAAAAACATAGTGTAGGAAGCTGGCTCTTTATATACTATCTCAAAGTGAGAGGTAGTGTGCACAGAGTCCAGGGGTTCCCCAAGGGGCTTGACAGAGACAATAATAGATAATACTAATGTTCTATTTGTAGTAGTGTGGTCGAGCAGTTAGGCTTATCAGAGGGTAGTGTTAAGCATTTGTTGTACACACTCAGGCAATAAATGACAACACACACTCAAAGACTTAACTCCAGGTCAATAGGTTTTTATATAGAAAAATATTATTTTCTTAATTTATTTTAGAACCGCAAGATTCAGCTTGCAGGTAAGTACATTAAATGTAAGGTACTTGGAACAGGTATTTTAAAAGTGGACACTGAAAATACAATGGAACCTGGGGAGGTAAGTACAGGTTAGTTTGTAAAGTAAGTAAAGCACTTACAAGTTCAGTCTTCAGAACATAGGCAGCCCACCGTTGGGGGTTAAAGTTAACCCCAACACCCAGCACCAGCAACACAGGGCCGGTCAGGTGCAGAGGTCAAAGAGGGGCCCAAATAACATAGGCACCTATGGAGACTAGGGTGCTCCGGTTCCAGTCTGCTAGCAGGTAAGTACCCGCATTCTCGGAGGGAAGACCAGGGGGTTTTGAGGGAGTACTGGAGGGGCCCCAAGAGGGCACACAAACCACACCCTCAGCAGTACGGGGGCAGCCGGGTACAGTGTCAGGGCATTGACCGGCCCTGTGTTGCTGGTGCTGGGTGTTTGGGGTTGCCTTGAACCCCCAACGGCGGACTACCTATACCCAGGAGAATGAACCTGTAAGTGTGGTACTTACCTCTGAAACTGTACTGTACTTACCTCCCCCAGGAACTGTTGAAAATTGCAGTGTCCACTTTTAACATAGCTTTTTTCCATTTTAATGATTACTGTGTACAATATTGAATCTATTCAAAAGTCTCAACTATTAGTATGCAAAGTACCTTTCATTTAATGTACTTACCTGCTAAATGAATCTTGTGGTTCTAAAAATAAATTAACAAAATAATATTTTGCTATATAAAAACCTATTGGCCTGGAGTTAAGTCATTGAGTGTGTGTTTTCACTTATTGCTTGTGTGTGTGTACAACAAATGTTTAACACTACCTTCTGATAAGCCTAAGTGCTCGACCACACTACCACAAATAGAGTATTAGTATTATCTATTATTGCCTCTGTTAAGCCTCTTGGGGAACCCCTGGACTTTATATCTCATATCTCAACATCCTTTCGGGGAACTGTGTTTTTGAGAAACTCAATTACTTTATAGTACCCTTTCTTCCTTTCTTCAGATGGCGCACCTGTTACTGGCTATCTCGGCGGTTCCTGAGTTGGCCAATTAACACTCCGCTTGCACTCAAAACCACAAATCAACTGGAACCACACTGTCAAATACAGTGTTTAAATCTTCCCACGTGCATTTTGAAAGTTTCAACTCCCCTCAATATCGAGTAATCATTTGTGAATGACAGTATGGTGGTCATTATGAACATGACGGGTTGGCCCGCCATACTGGCATTGGCGGGTTAAACCACCAGCCGGCATGGCGGGCCAACCCGCCACATAATGAACACGGTGAGGGCTGCCATCGGCAACCCTCACTCACCGCCAGGCTTCCTCCGTCAGGCAACCTGGCAGCGTGTGGAAACATCATCCGACAGGGCAGCCGTGCTACCCCTGAGATAATGTTTCCGAATCCTCCAGCCTTTCCCTGGTGGAGGGGGTGCCGACGGGTGCAGCTGCACCCGCTGCACAGAGGTATCAATGTCCCGGCCAGGCCTTCCTGTGGGCCGGTGGGCGGAAACAATGTTTTCGCCCACCGGCCCACAGGAAGGTACATTATTTGGCCGTCGGGGATCTGGGGACGCTGGAGGTCAGTGTTTTGACCGCCAGAAAGAACACGCTGGTTGTTACCGCCGTGTTCATTATGAGGGCCTATGTCACTTCTGCTCCAAAGGACAAGGACATAACTTCCACCTGGTATATCTCTCATTGGCAGCATTTTTACACTCTCTTCAGCTTGATTTTCTCTAACTGGTGGCAATTTCTGCTTTGCTTTCTTCTGCTCTCTTTTCCTTCCCCTTCTGCTTTCTAGTTTATCTAATGCTCCCCATGTTCTAATGCTCAAAATGAATTCTCTAATATGCGTTCTTATGCCGGGTTACCTCATGTTTGCAATGTCTTTGGAACTAAATTCTAATCTATAGCTTTTTCTTAAGGATTTTGATTTGTTCAATTCCACTTATATTTCTCAGTCAGTTCTTCTAATTTTGCAAAAGACAATCCTGCACAATTTGTGACATCCTTGCACATAAAGTGGAATTCATCAATATAAGTATCCAATCTTTGCAGCTTGAGTGTTCCTTTGATTAACTCATTTAATTCTAATATTAATCTGGGCACATTTATGGTCCTATCTCTCTCTGGGGTCTCTTATGATCTGCCACTAGAGTTCACGGTACTTGTTGCTCGACTCAGACTGTCTAACCACTCAATCAATTGCTGTGCTGAAAAGTCCTGCAAACTGATGTTTCCTTGTGTCATGTTCTGTGGGGTATTACATGGGACCCTCATAATCTGTTCTGGCGAGGATATGTGTTTAACTGGAATTCCTGGAGGACATCTCACATCTATTATTGCACCTGTTCGATCAACTACCTAGTTGGAATCTGCAATTTGCATAGGTGTCATAAGTGGACCTGATGTAGCTAATCTTCCCATCTCTGAATTAGTTGACTATGGTGAAACTGCTACAGACACAGAATTTAGGGTCTGAAGGATACTCCCAGTATTACCTTGAACATAGTGTGGAACAACTGGACTTATGGTTACGGGGACTGCCAAGGCTTCTGGTCCTGTCACATTTGTCTAATTTTGTGGAATCATCCTTTTCACTTTGACCTATTACTACTGTACCAACATTCTGTCCTGATTGATTCCGGGCAATATTTGGGGTTGCTGATACTGGAGAATACATGAGCAGTGTCTGGCTCTGATTAAGATTCTGTGCAGATGCTGCCACATTAGGTGAGGAGTCATTTGAATCACCTTTACACTTAGCGTTACCTGATTCACAACTGGACTTTTAATTTGCTGTGCTGTACTAACAACTGGAACTGCTGGATAAATTGCAGGAACTTGTGTCACTGAGCTGACAGAAGTACTCAGGACTACCTTAACTGGACTCTGTGGAAATGGTGCTGTCGGCACAGCTGGGGCTATGTTCTAAACTCTTCTCTCAACTGCATGAAATGGCAGGGGACGATTCAGTAAAAGCTGATTTATAAACTCGTCTTCTGAATCACTGTCATGTTCAGTTGCCTTTTTACCCTCATTTGCTGTCTGCTCCTGTAGGAGGCTGGCCTGGCTTATAGTGGGTACCAGATGGTACTCACACGTTGTACCAGGTCCTGTTATCCCTTATTAGTAAATTAGTAGTGTTCTAGCAGCTTAGGCTGATAGAGGTAGCTATAGCAGAGCAGCATAGGCTGAACTAGGAGACATGCAAAGCTTCTACTGTACCACTTATATCATATAGGTGCTATATCATAAGAAAGACAATACTCAGAGTTAGTAAAAATAAAGGTACTTTATTTTTGTGACAATGTGCCAAAAGTATCTCAGAGGATATACTCCCTTAGGAGGTAAGTAAAATACACAAAATATACACACAAACCAAAATCAGGTAAGTTAAACCGTCAGAAAGTAGTGCAAACACTGTAGAATACAATAGCATGCAATAGGCCTAGGGGCAACACAAACCATATACTAAGAAAGTGGAATGCGAACCACAAATGGACCCCTAGGCTAGTGTAGTGTGTAGAGGGTCACTGGGAGTGTAAGGAAACATTAAGGGTTTCCAAGATACCCCAACCCAAGACCCTGGAAAGTAGGAATAAAGTACTACTATTTCCCCAGAAACACACTAAAGTCGTGATAGAGGATTTTGCAAAGACCACAACAGACTGCAAAGCACTAAAGACAGGTGCAGTGCTTGGTCCAGGTGTTGGGTTCCTTTGTTACCAGGCAGTCACGGTCAGGGGGAGCCTCTGGATCCTCTCTGCAGGCATCACTGTGGGGGTGCAGGGAGGTCGACTCAGGGTGTCCACATCATTGTAGTTGCCTGGGAGTCTTCTCTGCGGTGTTGGTTTCTCCAAACTCAAGCCGGGGGCGTTGGGTGAAGAGTGTGAAGACTAATGCTTCTGGCGGGAAGTTGGAGTATCTTTAAAGTTGCTTTCTTGTTGCTGTTTTGTAGTTCTTTCTGGACAGAGCCGCTGTCCTTGGGAGGTTCTTGGTCCTTTAGGTGCAGGTCAGCCCTCTGAGTTCTCAGAGGTCGCTGGTCCCGCTGGATGCGTTGCTGTGCAGGTTCTTTGAGTCTGGAGACAGGCCAGTAGGGCTGGGGCCAAGTCAGTTGTTGTCTCCGTCGTCTCTGCTGGACTTTCAGGTCAGCAGTCCTTCTTTCTTCAGGTTGCAGGAATATGATTTCGTGGGTTCACTGTCGCCCCTAAATACTGAATTTAGGGGTGTGTTTAGGTCTGGGGGGCAGTCCTGCAGGGTGGCTACACCCACTTTGTGCCTCCTCCCTGAGGGGAGGGGGGCACATCCCTATTCCTATTCGGGGAATCCTCCAAAACCAAGATGGAGGATTTCTTAAGGCAGGGGTCACCTCAGCTCAGGACACCTTAGGGGCTGTCCTAACTGGTGGGTCACTCCTCCTTGTTTTTCTCATGATCTCCTACGGACTTGCCGCTAAAATTGGGGGCTGTGTCCGGAGGGTTGGGAATCTCCACCAGCTGGGATGCCCTGGGGCACTGTAACAACAGGCATGAGCCTTTGGGGTTTACCACCAGGTGTTACAGTTCCTGCAGGGGGAGGTGAGGAGCACCTCCACCCAGTGCAGGCTTTGTTCCTGGCCACAGAGTGACAAAGGCACTCACTCCAAGTGGCCAGAAACCCGTCTGGTTGTGGCAGGTTGGCAGGAACTGGTCAGCCTAACACTAGGAATTGGACGTGTATACAGGGGGCATCTCTAAGATGCCCTCTGTGTGCATTTTTCAATAAATCCCACACTGGTAGCAGTGTGGATTAATTGTGCTGAGAAGTTTGATACCAAACTTCCCAGAATTCAGTGTAGCCATTATGGAACTGTAGAGTTTGTGTTTGACAAACTCCCAGACCATATACTCCTTACGGCTACCCTGCACTTACAATGTCTAAGATTTGGCTTAGACACTATGGGGCATAGTGCTCATGCAACAGTGCCCTCTCCTGTGGTATAGTGCGCCCTGCCTTAGGTCTGTAAGGCCTGCTAGAGGGGTGACTTACCTATGCCACAGGCAGTGGGTTGTGGGCATGGCACCCTGAGGGGAGTGCCATGCCGACTTAGTCATTTTCTCCTCACCAGCACACACAAGCTGTGAGGCAGTGTGCATGTGCAGAGTGAGGGGTTCCCAGGGTGGCATAATACATGCTGCAGCCCTTAGAGACCTTCCCTGGCCACAGGGCCCTTGGTACCAGGGGTACCAGTTTAAGGGACCTATTTGTGTGACACGGCTGTGCCAATTGTGGGAACAAAGGTACAGTTTAGGGAAAGAACACTGGTGCTGGGGCCTAGTTGGCAGGATCCCAGCACACTTTCAATCATAACTAGCATCAACAAAAGGCAAAACGTTAGGGGGTAACCATGCCAAGGGAGGCATTTCCCTACAAAGCCTAAAAAAGTCTCTCCATCTCTCTCTCTCTATCTCTATCTCAAGTTCTCTCTGTCAATCTCTTTCTCTTAATTTCTCACCCTCTCTCAATCTCTTACTTTCCATCTCTCTCTCTCTTTCTATATACCATCCCATAATTTTTTGTTGTATTGATTGAAATTGTAATGATTGCGTAAGGCTGACCACTCTCTTCAGTGAGTCCAAAGAGCTCATCGACCTCCAGAGAAATCGTTTTTGAATCCTGACTGGGAGGAAAAACTGCATTACCAAATTCCTAGTAGCAGAGTTATGGTGTTGTCCCATGAGGAAATAAACCATATATTTGGATTCATTTTTAAACAAGTGAAATTTCTGGTAGCAAGGTGACGGTTGTGTCTCTTGGGGGGGTACCTGTGAGTTTGTTCAGCATTAGGATTGTCAATTCTGTTGTTGGATTGATTGGTTATGTTCCAAAATATGCCCACATTGTGAGTTGTTCTATTGTTAGTTTGAGAGCTTGATGAAATTCCAGCTTTGTGTTGCAAATGTTAAGGTATACGTGTGAGGAGGGTTTTGCGCCTTGTTGTCCTTTTGCTAACAAAAATTGCAGTGAAGTGTGATGTTGTGAGGTGTTTGTGGAGTTGTCGTAATCTAAGTGATTGTGGCAATTTGTGCTAAAAAATGTCTGTGTTTTTTTTTGTTGTGTACGGGTCCGTCATGGGCTAAGACCCCCTGGGTAATGCCCAAGTGTATGTAGACACTTGCTTAATTTATTGTCTGCAATGAGGTATTAGTCATGAGGAACCCTTGACGATACCAGTAGATTTCCTTGAGTGAGAGTGAGATGTTGGTTGGTATTAGGTGAATCCTGAGTGCTGTTTGGGAGCATCAGTATCATCATTTGCTGGTCAAGGTTCGCTTGTATAATTGCGAAAGCCACAGTTGGATGTTTAAGCCATACAGCTTTCAAAGCGTTTCAGTCCTACCCGTAGTGAGCAGAGAGGTTTTTGTTTTTTCTAGTAGTTGCAATATTTGCATTTAGTGTATGTTTGAGTTGTGTCGGAGACAGTTGTGAAGCAATTTGCAGGTGCTGAATGAAGTGTGATGTCATTTGATCCGCGCTGGGATTGGCTGGGATTGGTTGGTTAGTGAGAAAGACAGGTACGTGTTAGTGGACAGTAGTGCATTGTTATTTATCGACAGCTTGCGAAAAGGTTTGTGGAATTGAAAACGACTTACTGGTTTTGTTAGCATTCATATTGTGGATTGACATTTTTTTAAAATGATTGTTTTCCAAGCTTTAAGAAGTGCGCTGAGAGGAGATGTGTTTGTTTCATGTTGGGGAGAGTGTGCTAACACCGCCTAGAGAAAACCAGCATATGAGGTGTTAGAAGCAAGAGGAGTTTCGGCATCCATTTGGATTAAAAAGCGGTGTAAAATTACAGAGTAGGAGGGTTCATTAGCTTTTCCATGTTATGGAACCTTTAATTTGAGATTTTAGAAAATTTGAGGAGGATATTGTACGAATTAAAGCCTCCTCCGAGACATGCACAAGTTGAAGCACTTGCTGTTTGGGAACTAGTTGCAAGACAAAAAGAAACACTAAGATTTGAGAATAGAATGAGGAGAGCAGAAAATACATTAGCAGAAGCTAGATGGATGAGGAAGACAAAATATGGAGATAAGACATGCTGGAGGATGTAAAATTGTATCCAGCCATAACAGAAGAAGGGGATGGTAGTATAAAGATTAACATGAAAAAGAAGCAGACAGACAATTTCAACTGGCACACTGGAACACCCTTATAATTCCCTAGTATATGGTACCTAGGTACCCAGGGTACTGGGGTTCCAGGAGATCCCTATGGGCTGCAGCATTTCTTTTGCCACCCATAGGGAGCTCAGACAAACCTTTACACAGGACTGCCACTGCAGCCTGAGTGAAATAACGCGCATGTTATTTCACAGCCATTTTCACTGCACTTAAGTAATTTATAAGTCACCTATATGTCTAACCTTCACTTGCTGAAGGTTAGGTGCAAAGTTACTAAGTGTTCAGGGCCATTTCCCCGGACTTTGTGAGTGTGGGGACACCATTACACGCGTGCACTACATATAGGTCAATACCTATATGTAGCTTCACAATGGTAACTCTGAATATGGCCATGTAACATGTCTAAGATCATGGAATTGTCCCCCCCCATTCCAAATCTGGTATTGGGGAGCTAATTCCATGCATCCCCGGTGCTCGACTATGGACCCCAGGTACTGCCAAGCCAGCTTTCTGGGATTTTCTCTGGGTAGCCAATCCTCCTCTGAGGGCTATTTAGGGTCCCTCTGTTGGGCTTTTCCTCAGATAACGACTTGCAAGAATTCACCAGAGTTCCTCTGCACCTCTCTCTTCGTCTTCTGCCAAGGATCGACTGCTGACTGCTTCTGGACGCCTGCAAAACAGCAACAAAGTGGCAAGAAGACTACCAGCAGCATTTTAGTGCCTAATCCTGATGGCTTTCTCGACTGTTTCCTGGTAGTGCATGCTTTGGGGGCTGCCTGCCTTCATCCTGCACTGGAAGCCACAAAGAAATCTCCTGTGGGTCGACGGAATCTTCCCCCTGCTCAAGCAGGCACCAAACTTCAGCATCACCAGTACTCTGGGACCCCTCTCATCCTGACGAGCGTGGCCCCTGGAACAGAGGTGGTGGACCCGAGTGACCCAGACTGTCCAGTGGTCCAACTGTCTAAATTTGGAGGAGGTAAGTCCTTGCCTCCCCTCTCCAGACAGTAATCCTGTGTATCGCGTGAACTGCAGCTACCAGGGCTTCTGTGCACATTTCCACGGAATCCTGCATGCACAGCCAAGCCTAGGTCCCCAGCACTCTGTCCTGCGATGCTCAGCTCCCTGAGTTGCTCTTTGGTGTCGTGGGACCCTCTTTTGCAGTGCTGAGACGACCGCCTTGTTCAGACTTCTTGAACCTGTGTTCAAGGACTTCTGCGGATGCTACCTTCTTGTGCTTGGGCTCTCTACTTTGCTCTCTACTTTGCTGAGGGCCCCCTCTGCCTCCTCTTCCAAGTGCACCTACCAGTGCAGGAGTGACCAGCAGGTGGCCCTCATCCTAGCCTAGTTGGTGGCTGGCCCGAGAAGCCCCTCTGTGCCCTGCCTGCATCGCCAGAGTGACCTCCGGGTCCCTCCATTGTTTTCAATACAAAACCCGATGCCTACTTTCCACACTGCACCGGGCCGCCCCTGTGTCGCTGAGGGTGTGTTTTGTGTGCGTCCCCCCCAGTGCTCTACAAACCCCCCCCTGGTCTGCTCTCCAAGGACGCAGGTAGTTACTTGCTAGCAGACTGGAACCGGAACACCCCTGTTCTCCATAGGCGCCTATGTGTTTTGGGCCCTCCTTTGACCTCTGCACCTGACCGGCCCTGTGTTGCTGGTGCTGTAGCTTTGGGGTTGCCTTGAACCCCCACGGTGGGCTGCCTATGCCCCAGAACTGAGACTTGTAAGTGTTTTACTTACCTCCTAATCTAATCTTTACTTACCTCCCCCAGGAACTGTTGATTTTTGCACTGTGTCCACTTTGAAAATAGCTTATAGCCATTTTTACAAAGACTGTACATGATATTGTTTTCATTCAAAGTTCCTAAAGTATCTAAGTGAAGTGTCTTACATTTAAAGTGTTTAATGTAAATCTTGAACCTGTGGTTCTTAAAATAAACTAAGAAAATATATTTTTTCAATATAAAAACCTATTGGCCTGGAGTAAGTCTTTGAGTGTGTGTTCCTCATTGATTGCCTTTGTGCGTACAACAAAAACTTAACACTACCCTCTGATAAGCCTACTGCTCGACCACACTATCACAAAATAGAGCATTAGAATTATCTAATTTTGCCACTATCTTACCTCTAAGGGGAACCCTTGGACTCTGTGCACACTATTTTATACTTTGAAATAGTATATACAGAGCCAACGTCCTACACCAGGTCCAGCCAGGTGTACAGGTTTTCAGATAATGGAAGATTGTCAGTGTAATCTTAGGCGGGGAATGCTTCTCTGAGATGCTTTTCTGAGATGGACAAGAAGAAGCAAAATACTAGCACAGCTATGGGCCACAGGAAGACTCAACACAAACATACATTAGACCATGCACTGATCACTCTTGTAATAAGCACATCCCATCCGGTAAGCTCAGTGCATTCAACTGGTAATCTCAGCAACTCTTAATGGCTCTCTCATCTCTTGGATTAGTGGGCAAAAAATAAAGGAATCTGAATGTACCAAAACTGTTTAGGTAGTTCACCAGGTCTCTTGTGTTGATCTGACACTTTCTAAATAATTGGCATAATGAACAAGCTATTTACCTTCTGTAACAAATTATCAGGTAGAGACCCTATCTAGCTGCAGATTACTTACCTCAGAATTCCCTGGCGTCAGCTTCGAATCCAGAATTTTTCTGCTGAGCAGTACCCTGCACGTGCCGTCGGGAGGTGTTGTTCGGGTCCGCGTGCGTCGTCCGGCTCCGCGTGGTGTCATCAGCGTCGTTGGAGCCGTCTGTGATGTCACGGTGTTGTATATAGGCACCACCCCAGCGTGAGTACGTCAGTTCTTTTCCACAACTTCCCACACCAGAAGCACAGAGTTATGGAAGAACCAACAATTATTTACTTGTCTTTTGATTGTTTGAGTAAAAAGACATGCCCTTGAGAAAGGTAAAAAATATGAAAAACATAATGTATATATCCGCAGAGCGGGGAGGCTGTAAGGAATCTGCCGCTAGATAGAGTCTCTACCAGATAATTCGTCACTGAAGGTAAGTAACTTGTTCATCTGATAGAGACTTCTACCTGCAGATTCCTTACCTTAGAATAGATACCCAAGCTATAACTCCTGGTGGTGGGCTGCGAGAATACACTTTACACCAGGAAGTCCTGTAGGACCCAGCGAGCAAAATGCCCCTCTCTCCTCACCTGGCTATCCAGGCAGTAGTGTCTTGCGAATGTGTGCAAAGAAGCTCATGTTGCCGCTTGGCAAATATCAAGTACCAGCACGTCTCGAGCTAACGCAGTGGTAGCAGCTTTTCCTCTGGTAGAGTGAGCCTTCAAGTCCTCAGGAGGCTGCTTCTTAGCCAAAGCGTAGTAAATTTTTATGCAGAGAACAACCCAGCGCAAAATGGTTCTTTTCTGGACTGCCGACCCTTCTTTGTACCAGCGTACCCCACAAAGAGTTGGTAGTCCATCCTGAACTCTTTTGTGTGGTCAAGGTAGAACGATAGCGCTCTTTTTGGGTCCAGCCAATGGAGACGCTCCTCTTCTTTAGAGGGATGCGGTGGAGCAAAGAAGGTGGGCAGGGTGATATTTTGACCCAGATGGAACGGGGTCACCACCTTGGGGAGGAAAAAAGCACGAGTTCTGAGGACTATCTTATCAGGATACATCATGAGATACGGCGGTCTTGATGATAAAGCCTGCATCTCACTCACTCTCCTGGCAGATGTTATCGCCACTAAGAAGGCTGTTTTGATAGTGAGAAGCCGAAGAGGACAGTTATGTAAAGGCTCAGAGGGAGCACTAGATTAAGGTCCCACTGGGGCATAAAAAAAGGCGTAGGTGGAAACATATGTACAAGCCCTTTTAAGAGTCTCTGTACAATGGGAGACAAACAAAGATGGTTGATCGGGCAAGCGAAGAAAAGCCAGTAAGGGAGAAAGATAGCCCTTAAGAGTCCCTAAGGAGGAACCCTGTTGGGCGAGTGACAGAATGAACAGAAGGATATTAGAAAGAGAAGAATAAAGGATCAATAGACCTCTCTGTACAATATTAAACAAAACATTTCCAACGGCAGGCATAAATCGACTTAATAGAGGGACGTCTGGCTGCTAGAATGACATCACAGACCTTGGGAGGGAGGTCATAAACCATCAACTGTCGCCGCTCAATCTCCATGCATGAAGCCACAGAGTTGCCAGGTTCGGGTGGAGAACCTTCCTGTAGGAAGTTGGCTCTGTATGTACTATTTCAAAGTAAGAAATAGCATGCACAGAGTCCAAAGGTTCCCCATAGAGGTAAGATAGTGGCAAAAAGAGATAATTCTAATGCTCTATTTTGTGGTAGTGTGGTCGAGCAGTAGGCTTATCAGAGGGTAGTGTTAAGCATGTGTTGTACACACACAGGCAATAAATGAGGAACACACATTCAAAGACAATTCCAGGCCAATAGGTTTTTATATAGAAAAATATATTTTCTTAGTTTATTTTAAGAACCACAGGTTCAAGATTTACAAACAATACTTTAAATGAAAGGTATTTCACTTAGGAACTTTAGGAACTTTGAATTAGCAAAATAGCATATCCAGTTGTCACACAAATGGCATACAGCTATTTTAAAACTAGACACTGCAATTTTCAACAGTTCCGGGGGGGGGGGGGGGTAAGTGTTTGTTAGTTTTGCAGGTAAGTAAACCACCTACAGGGTTCAAAGTTGGGTCCAAGGTAGCCCACCGTTGGGGGTTCAGGGCAACCCCAAAGTTACCACACCAGCGAGGGGCCGGTCAGGTGCAGAGGTGAAAGTGGTGTCCAAAATGCATAGGCTTCAAAGGAGAAGGGGGTGCCCCGGTTCCAGTCTGCCAGCAGGTAAGTACCCGCGTCT
Source organism: Pleurodeles waltl (assembly GCF_031143425.1). Lineage (NCBI taxonomy): Eukaryota > Metazoa > Chordata > Amphibia > Caudata > Salamandridae > Pleurodeles > Pleurodeles waltl. Next base: position 87,285,872 of record NC_090441.1, read on the forward strand.
TCGGAGGCAGACCAGGGGGGTTTTGTAGGGCACCGGGGGGGGGACACAAGTCAGCACAGCAAGTACACCCTCAGCGGCACGGGGGCAGCCGGGTGCAGTGTGCAAACAAGCATCGGGTTCGCAATAGGATTCAATGGGAGACCAAGGGGTCTCTTCAGCGACGCAGGCAGGCAAGGGGGGGGCTCCTCGGGGTAGCCACCACCTGGGCAAGGTAGAGGGCCACCTGGGGGTCGCTCCTGCTCTGGAGGTCGGATCCTTCAGGTCCTGGGGGCTGCGGATGCAGTGTCCTTACCAGGCGTCGGGTCTTTGAAGCAGGCAGTCGCGGTCAGGGGGAGTCTTGGGATTCCCTCTGCAGGCGTCGCTGTGGGGGCTCAGGGGGGTCAACTCTGGCTACTCACGGGCTCGCAGTCGCCGGGGAGTCCTCCCTGTAGTGTTTGTTCTCCACAAGTCGAGCCGGGGGCGTCGGGTGCAGAGTGCAAAGTCTCACGCTTCCGGCGGGAAACATGTGTTGTTTCAAAGTTGCTTCTTTGTTGCAAAGTTGCAGTCTTTGTGGAGCAGAGCCGCTGTCCTCAGGAGTTCTTGGTCCTTCTAGATGCAGGGTAGTCCTCTGAGGCTTCAGAGGTCGCTGGACCCTGCGGAATGCGTAGCTGGAGCAGTGTCTTTAGAAGTGGAGAGACAGGCCGGTAGAGCTGGGGCCAAAGCAGTTGGTGTCTCCGTCTTCTCTGCAGGTTTTTCAGCTCGGCAGTCCTTCTTCGTCTTAGGTTGCAGGAATCTAGTTTCCTAGGTTCTGGGGAGCCCCTAAATACTGAATTTAGGGGTGTGTTTAGGTCTGGGAGGGCAGTAGCCAATGGCTACTGTCCTTGAGGGTGGCTACACCCTCTTTGTGCCTCCTAACTGAGGGGAGGGGGGCACATCCCTATTCCTATTGGGGGAATCCTCCAAAATCAGGATGGAGGATTTCTAAAGGCAGGGGTCACCTCAGCTCAGGACACCTTAGGGGCTGTCCTGACTGGTGGGTGACTCCTCCTTGTTTTTCTCATTATCTCTCCTGGACTTGCCGCCAAAAGTGGGGGCTGTGTCCAGGGGGCGGGCATCTCCACTAGCTGGAGTGCCCTGGGGCATTGTAACACGAAGCCTTAGCCTTTGAGGCTCACTGCTAGGGGTTACAGTTCCTGCAGGGGGGAGGTGTGAAGCACCTCCACCCAGAGCAGGCTTTTGTTTCTGTCCTCAGAGAACACAAAGGCCCTCACCACATGGGGTCAGAAACTCGTCTCTCAGCAGTAGGCTGGCACAGACCAGTCAGTCCTGCACTGAACAATTGGGTAAAATACAGGGGGCATCTCTAAGGTGCCCTCTGTGTGCATTTTTTAATAAATCCAACACTGGCATCAGTGTGGGTTTATTATTCTGAGAAGTTTGATACCAAACTTCCCAGTATTCAGTGTAGCCACTATGGAGCTGTGGAGTTCGTTTTTGACAGACTCCCAGACCACATACTCTTATGGCTACCCTGCACTTACAATGTCTAAGGTTTTGCTTAGACACTCTAGGGGCATAGTGCTCATGCACCTATGCCCTCACCTGTGGTATAGTGCACCCTGCCTTAGGGCTGTAAGGCCTGCTAGAGGGGTGACTTACCTACGCCACAGGCAGTGTGAGGTTGGCATGGCACCCTGGGGGGAGTGCAATGTCGACTTAGTCATTTTCTCCCCACCAGCACACACAAGCTGGAAAGCAGTGTGTCTGTGCTGAGTGAGGGGCCCCTAGGGTGGCATAAGACATGCTGCAGCCCTTAGAGACCTTCCCTGGCATCAGGGCCCTTGGTACCAGGGGTACCAGTTACAAGGGACTTACCTGGGTGCCAGGGTTGTGCCAATTGTGGAGACAATGGTACATTTTAGGTGAAAGAACACTGGTGCTGGGGCCTGGTTAGCAGGGTCCCAGCACACTTCTCAGTCAAGTCAGCATCAGTATCAGGCAAAAAGTGGGGGGTAACTGCAACAGGGAGCCATTTCTTTACACTTCCCCTGCTACTGCGACAGAAGATCCTCCCGAAGAGGCAACCTAATTGGAGGACTGATGCTCATTTTGAAAAGCTCTGGATACCAGACTCTCCGTGCCCAATCCGGAGCCACTAGGATTACTTGGGCCTGGTCGTTCTTGATTTTCTTGAGAACTCTGGGCAGAAGTGGTATGGGCGGAAATGCATACAGGAGGCCTGAATTCCACTCACAATGAAAAGCATCCCCTAGCGATAGCCACCTTGGAAACTCCAACGCGTAATACTGCTGACATTACGCGTTCTCTGCGGAGGCGAACAGATCTAACCAAGGATCTCCCCACTGCTGAAGGAGTCCTTGTGCCACCTCCAGATGGAGATACCATTCGTAATCCGCTAAGCATCGCCGGCTGAGTTTGTCCACCCTGGCGTTCATAGAACCTGCCAAGTGTTGAACCACCAGGGTTATGCTCTGATGTTCCAGCCATGTCCAGAGACATAGAGTCTCTTGACAAAGAGTCCACGCCCCCACACCGCCCTGCTTGTTGCAGTACCACATCGCGGTGGTGTTGTCCGTGAATACCTGCACTACCTTCCCTTTCACAACAGGAAGAAATGCCTTTAATGCTAGTCAGATCGTCCAAAGCTCCAACAAGTTGCTATGGAGCCCGGATTCCGCCGGAGACCAGAGACCTCTGATCTCCAACTCTCCCAGATGGCTGCCCCATCCCAGAAATGACGCATCTGTCACTACTGTAAGATCTGGTTAGGGAAGGGAGAGGAGTCTGCCTTTGACCCAATCGCAGTTCACTAACCACCACTGCAGATCCCTTGCAGTTCCCTCTGAAATCTGAACCACGTCAGTAAGATTTCCCTGATGCTGTGCCCATTGGAACTTCAGGTCCCACTGCAGAGCCCTCATATGCCATCTGGCATGCTTGACCAATAGGATGCAGAAAGCCATGAGTCCCAAGAGCCTTTGAGATTGTCTTACCGAAATCCAGGATAGAGGCCGAAACATCGGTATCATAACCTGAATATCCTGGACTTGCTGCTCGGGAGGATAGGCCCGATACTGCACTGTGTCCAGAACAGCTCCGATGAAAGTGAGCTTCTGAGAGGGAGTCAGGTGTGACTTCGGCACATTGATAGTGAACCCCAGCGAATGGAGGAGGTTCACCGTCATCTGGAGGTGGGTGACGAGAGCCTGGGGCGTCAGAGCCTGCAACAGCCAATCGTCTAGGAAGGGGAAGACTGAAATCCATAACCTGCACAGATGAGCTGCCACCACTGCCGTCACCTTCGTGAACACCCGAGGGGCACTGGTAAGACCGAAAGGGAGCACAGTAAACTGAAAATGCTAGTGGCCCACCTTGAACCACAAGTAACTCCTGTGGGCCGGCAGGATGGGGATGTGGAATATGCATCCTGCAAGTCCAACGCTACCAACCAGTCTAGGGCAGACAAGACCTGAGCAAGAGTAAGCATCTTGAATTTCTCCTTTTTAAGGAAGAGATTGACATCCCTTAAATCCAGGATAGGGCAAAGGCCCTTGTTCTTTTTGGGAATCAGAAAGTAGCGGGAATAACAACCCTTGGCCAAGAGAGCCATAACTTCCTCGCGGAGCAAAACCAAATGATCCTCCATCAGCCGTTCTTTTATTGAAGGGATAGAAGGAGGGAAAGACTGGAAGGGGAGGGAATAACTCTTCAGTATGATCTGCAAGACCCATGTGTCTGATTTGATGGATTGCCAGTGAGGGAGATGAAATTGAATCATCCCTCCAACTGGACGGACATGGTCTTGCAGAACCACACTAAGAGGGCTACCATGACCACGTCCTCACACAGGATGTTGTGAAGCCGGAGGACGGTGGCTAAGTTGTGGCTGGCATGGTACTGCGCCCTTTCCGAAGCCTCGAAAGGGACGGAAGGCAGACTGCTGACGAGCTGGCGCAGAGACTCAAGGATCTGGCCGTAGCTCAAGAATCCTTAAACCTCTCAAGTGCGGAGTCTGCCTTCTCACCAAAAAGACGAGAGCCATCAAAAGGCATGTCCATCAAACTCAAATGGACATCCTCTGAAAAGCAAGTAGAACGAAGCCAGGCATGGCGACGTAGGGCCACTGTCAACGCAATCCCTCTACCCAGCGAGTCAGTCCTGTCCAATCCACACCTGATAGTAAACTTGGCTGCATCTCTCCCATCCTTGACAGCCAGGGTGAGTGTCCCCTGTACGCTCTCTGGGACCTGGGGCAGCACCTGTGCCACCATATCCCATAAAGTATGGGAAAAACAGCCCAATAAGCAAGAGTTGTTTACTGACCTCAATGCCAGGCTGGAGGAAGAAAACAACGTCTTTCTAAGTTGGTCCAGCCTCTTGGATTCCCTATCCTGAGGGGCAGAAGGGAATGCACCATGGGAAGTGGAGGCTTGGACCACCAAGCTCTCCGGTGTGGTGTGTTGGGTGAGGAAACTAGCATAATTTGAAGCAGGTCTTTGGCGGCAGCCGACTGTCCTATTCACAGGAGCCCCTGTGCTGGGTTTGTACCATGTTCCCAGAAGGACGTCCGTTAGGGCTTCATTGAAGGGCAACATCGGCCCGATGTAGTCCCCCCTGGCTGAAGCACCTCCGTCAGGAGATTCGTCCTGACTGGCACCGTGGGCCAGTCTAGCTCCAAGACCTCAGCTGCCCCACGCACCACCATGGCATAGGAAGCCCCTTCCTCCGTAGCCACATTGGGAGGAGAGAGCATGCCAGTATCTGGAGAAGTATGCAGACCACTGGCTTCCCCTAGATCCTCATACCAGTCCTGTTCTTGCTCCAGTTCACACTCTAAAGGGTCCTCAGAACCCTCCCACCCCTCTCCTATGCCTGGCTGTCCAAAATAAGGCTCAGGCATTGATCTGGGTCTATTCAACGCCATCGAAGTTGGGATCGGCGTCGTATGACGTCATTCCGGGTCATTCGGAATGAGGATGGGGGTACCGCCAGTGGGTGCTAGTGGTGGATGAAGCGTCGACGTCGGACCTGGCGCCAGAGGAGGTCGACTGTGAGGGACCAGCGCCGATCAGGATCCGCTATTGGATCCTGGGGTCCCCAAAGGCGCCGAAGCCACCGATGTCGATCTGATGGGCCCCTGCTGACCCCTGCCACCCGAGGGTGCAGCCCACTCAAAAACAAGGCACATAGCCTCGTAAATTCTTTAATTTGACCGGGGGTCGCTTCAGTCCCCGGAAAAGGGGGAAGACGCGGAGTCGGCCCTGACGACGGCTCAGCGGAACCGCACTCTAGCATCTACATTCCTTAGACGCCTCGTTGGCTGACGGTGGCGAAGTCAAAGTCTGCTTGGACCTCTTCTTCTTTTTGTGCCTCTTACCTGAGTGCCCCGATGACCTTGAATGCTTGGGGGGCTCAGGGAATGGTGTCGCAACCTCCTCCTAATGCGGGACCTCAACCTCCTCGGAGTCGCGCTAACCGAAGACGGCTGTCGGGCCACCAAAAGTTTGAGGGATCTCTCCCTCAACACTTTCGGAGTCATGGCCAGGCAGTCGGAACACAATGTTGAATCGTGGTCCTTCTCAAGGCATCAGAGACACACTCTGGCCCTCATTATGACCCTGGCGGTGTTGCACCGCCAGGGCCAACGGGGGCGGGAGCACCGCCGACAGGCTGGCGGTGCTCCCTTGGGCATTCTGACCGCGGCGCTTTGGCCGCGGTCAGAAATGGAAAACCGGCGGTCTCCCGCCGGTTTTCCGTTGCCCATTTGAATCCCCCATGGCGGCGCAGCGGGGATTCTGACACCCCCTACCGCCCGCCAGGAACAGGATGGCGGTAGGGGGTGTCGCGGGGCCCCTGGGGGCCCCTGCAGTGCCCATGCCAATGGCATGGGCACTGCAGGGGCCCCCGTAAGAGGGCCCCGCTAGTATTTCACTGTCTGCATAGCAGACAGTGAAATACGCGACGGGTGCAGTAGCACCCGTCGCAGCTTCCCACTCCGCCGGCTCGATTACGAGCCGGCTTCATGGTGGGAAGGTCGTTTTCCCCTGGGCTGGCAGGCGGCCTTTCGGCGGCCGCCCGCCAGCCCAGGGGAAAAGTCAAAATACCCGCCGCGGTCTTGCGACCGCGGTACGGTATTTTCACGCCGGGACTTTGGCGGGCGGCCTCTGCCGCCCGCCAAGGTCCGAATGAGGGCCTCTGTGTGGATCCTTGACCGACATGGTGTGATGACATGCACCATGCGGCTTGAATCCTGTCTTTCTCGAAGACATCTCAAACAATCAAGAAAAAACGTCATCAAAGAAAAAGGGTAGCTCTTCCTGGATCTGCGCTTAACCGGCGCGGAAGGATAAGAACTGACGTACGCGCGCCGGGGTGGTGCCTATATAGAAGACCGTGACGTCAGACGGCTCCAATGACATTGATGAAGCCACGGGGAGCCGGACGACACACACGGATCCAAACGACACCACCTGATGGCGTGCACAGGGTACTGCTCAGCAGAAAAATTCCAGATTCGAAGCTGCAGCTAGAAGTCTCTATCAGATATTCCACTGCACAAACGAGTAATACATTATTACAATATAGTTAAATAACAAACATCAGGTATTCTCAGTACAGGGTTGCAGAAAACTACTTGCATATACAGAAACCAATAAACAATCGGAAGTCCGTGGTTTCACACTCACCAAACAAACCTTCTTCCTAGACTGACTCTTTAAAATCATTGAATAGAGAGACCATTGCAATACCAATCTCTCTCTCTCTTCCATCCCATCATGGGATGGAAGAATGAGAGACACAGGGAAATGACCACTGTCCAAGAGCTTTCCCAGGACAACAGAAGAGAGACTGCTCTGCTTTGCACCAAAACGCAACTATACAACTAGAACCAAACATCTTCCTAGTTTGACTCTTTTAAATCATTGAATGGACAGACAATTACAATGAAAATCACTCTCTCTCTTCCATCCCATTATTGAATGGAAGAGAGAGAAGGAGAGAGAGAGAAAGTAAGAGACTGAGAGACAGAGAGAGAAATTAAGAGAAAGAGATTGACATAGAGAACTTGAGAAAGAGAGAGAGAAGGAGGGGGGTTTCTTAGGCTTTGATGAATGATATACATAGAATGAGATCTTGTATGGAAAATTGAAAAGAAAAGTGTATTTGTCAATTAAAACAACTGAGATCCCTTTTCAGTATGAACTGTAAACATTTCAAGTTGAAAAGAAATAAAAACAGGGAAATGACCACAGACACACCTTGACTAGAGCTCTAAGCTTTCGGTGTCAGCGTCGGAGACCTTAACTATTAGGCCATAGGTGACTCCTTTCTATGGTCTATCCAGACATATCTATGAAATGCACCCAACCATTTCAAGAGGATTGAAAGATGAATGTGCCTTCACTAGGAAGCTTTAGCAGTCAAAACTCTAGTACATAAACAGACCGACTACCATGAGATATTTGGATTTGTACCTTAAACTTACTGAATGACAGTCCAAGAGCTTTACCATTAGAAAAGAAGAGAGACTGTTCTGCTTTGCATCAAAACATAACTATAGAATTCGTATCAAACATATTCCTAGTCTGACTCTTTGAAATCATTGAATGGAGAGACCATTGTAATAATAATCTATCTCTCTTTTCCATCCCATTATGGGATGGAAGCGAGAGAGGCAGAAAGAAAGCGATTGAGAGAACTGGAGAGAAATTAAGAGAAATAGATTGAAGAAGAGAACTTGAGAGAAAGAGAGAGAAGGAGAGAGGTTTTTAATCTGTAGAATGAGATATTTTAGGACTAACTGAAAGGAAAAATGCATTTGTCTATTAAAACGGGTGAGATCGCTTTTCAGTATGAACCTTCAACATTTGAAGTTGGAAAGAGATCAAAGCAAGGAAATTAACACCTACATACATGCACTAGAACACTCAAATTCCACAGTCAGGGTCTGAAACCTTAACCAATGGGCCAGAGGTGACTCCCTACTATGGTATGTCGAGACATAGCTACGACATGCACCCCAACCTTTGCAATAGGAATGAGTAATGAATGTCCCATCACCAGGAAGCTTTACCAGTCAAAACACTAGTAAATAAACAGACCTTCTACCAGGAGATACTAGGATTTGAACCATAAACCTACTGAGTGACAGTCCAAGAGCTTTACCAGAAGAAAAGAAGAGCGATTGTTGTGCTTTGCATCAAATCATAAATATACGGTTCGAACCAAACCTTTTTTCTAGTCTGACTCTATGAAATCATTCAATGGAGAGACCATTGCAATAAGAATCTCTCTCTCGCTCTTCCATCCCATTATGGGATGGAAAAGAGAGAGCGCGAGACAGAGTAAGAGATTGAGAGACACTGAGAGACATTAAGACTGAGAAATTGACAGAGAGAACTTGAGAGAGAGGCGGGAGGTCTTTTAGGTTTTGATGAGTGGTATACATAGAATGAGAAATTTTAGAGTAATTTGAAAACAAAAGTGTATTTATCAATTAAAACTAGAGATCAGTTTTTAGTATGAACCTTAAACATTTGAAATCAAAGCAGGGAAATGACTTAACTACAGGAACACCTGGACAAGAACTCTCAACTTTCAGTGTCAGAGTCTAAGACCTTAGCCATTAGGCCACAGCTGACTCCTTAATATGGTCTCTCCAGACATATCTGTGACATGTATCCCACGCATTTCAATAGGATTGAGAGATGAATGCTTCTTCACTAGAAAGGTTTAGCAGTCAAAACGCTAGTAAGTAAACAGACCCACTACCATGAGATACTAGGATTTGAACGTTAAACTTACTGAGTGACGGTCTAAGAGCTTTACCAGTAGAACAGAAGAAAGACTGTTCTGCTTTGCATCAAATGTAACTTTTAAATGTGATCCAAACATCTTCCTTGTCTGACTCTTTGAAATCATTGAATGGAGAGACCATTGCAATACGAATCTCTCTTTCTCTCTCTTCTATCCCGTTATGGGATGGAAGAAAGAGAGAGACAGAATAAAAGAGATTGAGAAATATGGAGAGAAATTAAGAGAAATACATTGACGGAGAGAACTTGAAAGAGAGAGAGAGAGAAGGAGGGAGGCTTTTTAGGCTTTGATGAATGTTATAGATAGAATGAGATATTGTAGGGCAGATTGAAAAGAAAAGTGTATTTGTCAATTAAAACAAGTGAAATCACTTTTCAGTATGAACCTTACACATTTGAAGTTGAAAAGAAATGAAAGCAAGGAAATTACCACACACACACCTGAACTAGAACCCTCAACTCTTCTGTGTCAGGGTCTGAGACTGTAGTCAGTAGGTTAGAGGTGACTTCTTACCATGATGGTTCGAGACATAGCTATGACATGCAACCTAACCATTGCAATAGAAATGCGTAATTAATGTTCCATCACTAGGAAGCTTTAACAGTCAAAACGCTACTAAATAAATGGACCTACTAACATGAGATACTGGGATTTGAACCTTAAACCTGCTGAGTGACAGTCCAAGAGCTTTACCAGTAGAACAGAATGGAGACTTCTAGCAAGGTGAAGGTGTTATATGGTATGACTAGGTAGTCTTACCATGGAATACCAACACAATACCTAGTAGTGGACCTCCGATTCACCCTCAGTAAACCCTAGCTCAGTCATGGTAGTGTGGCATAGAGCAGTCAGGCTACTTAGAGGTACGTGTGTAAAGCATTTAACATTACCAAAATGGATGATAAGTAAATGACACAACTCAACAGAAATCCGACTCCAATTTAGAAAAATAGATTCGATGTTAATCTTAATTTAGACACCAAAATGAACTTTGTAGCTTTTATACAACCCGGGTTGTGAATTTTTAAGTCTTTGGAAAATACAGTACTTTGAAGATTTAAAGGAATACAAAGACTCCCACCATCTTGCAATAAAGATAAGATGTAAAATATCCTAACACCCTAGCATGATGAACCTATTCTCTAACCTAATGAGAGCTAGGTGTGATAAATCTAATCTGCCAGTACCATGTCCATGAGAAGCAGCGCCCAACCCTTGTTACCTTGGGATGAGGTCACTAGATCAGACTCCGTGGGGACACGCAGGCTGGGTCGGCATCAATGCAACGTGTTGATGGTATCTGGTAGGAATCCCTCTGATAACCCTGTCTGCGTGTGATGTATTTATACAGATCTTGTAGGACCCCTGACGCAGGTATGTTCCCAAACAATAGACAAGGTGGCATGCTTGGGGCACCAATTATATAAACAATTCCCTCCAGAAGTACATTATGCTCCTGTCACACCTACGTGTGAAAGGGACATGATGTGAATACCTATGTGTCTTACTTAACTTTTACGCTGATAGTGAAGCCTTTACAGAGTGGCACTGATATCGTAAAATCAAAACATTTTACTAACTATAAACATAGCAGCCATTTTGAAAGAAATAATTAAATAAATATGCTAAGACAGAGCAAGCTAAGTAGGTTAAAAGTCACTAAGTGACAGGGGCACAGGCCTGCAAGCCAGATGGCTAAGCTTAAACTCCTGATTCCCATTAAAACTAAATAGGATCCACTACACCCTCCCCATTTCAGGAACATGGATAAAGCCAGAATATAGATGACGCCAGAGTGATGATGCCAGAGAAGGTGTAATCTTATTAAAAACTAGTTAAAACAGCTAAAACACACAAAGATATAAAAATGACAACCATGACAAGCACAGCAGATCAAAGCCAAGCTTATCAATAATCCAATTTGGCATAATGGTGGTCATTACAACCAAACAATTTGCAATTACGACTGTGGCGGAAACCGCCAACAAAGACAGCCACTTTAACACTCCGACCGCCACGGCAGTACAAACAAACAGCTTGGCGGTCACCACCAACAGACAGGCAGAGGACAATGTACTGCCCACAGTATCACAACCTACCAATCCGCCACCTTTTCCGGGGCGGATTCACCGTGGACAAAAACGCGGTGGAAACAGGACTCTGAAGGGAAAACGCTCACCTCTACACAACCCACGAGGAATCAGGATACCATGGAACCCGAGCCCCAGATTCTGCCAGCCCTCATCTTCTTACTCCTCTACCAGGAGTACGAACACCGGCGGCGAAGACAACGGTGAGTACTGCACCTGCGACACAGGGAAGGGGTGAGGGAAAAAACAGGATCACACACACGCAACACCCCCACCCTCACCCACTACAAAAAACACACTAATACAGCATGACACATTACAGTTACACCTCCCAAACCCCCCAGAAGAATTCAAAGACAAAAGCAAATGAGTGTAACCATTGTAATATATTAAAGTCCAGGACGCAAAAATATATATACACTATAAACAAATATATACACCAAGAAGAGTGGTCTAGGTAGTGCTCCATTGAAGTCCGTGGAACACTGGGCCCACATGGCATGGGTGAGGCCCACACTCAATCCCCAAACATGACGGAGAGAACACTGCAGGGGCATCAGATAGCAATAAAACAGGTACCTCAGGGGGAAGGGAAAGGGAGGGCACATCAGCCCGTTGAGTGCACGGCGCCAAATCCACGAGGGGGCCACATGCCCACTGTCCAATCCTGGGGAGTGCAAAGCCACAGTCTCTCAAGTCTCTACAGTGGGTGGGTTGCCAACTGTTCAATCCTGGGGAGTGCAAAGCAACAGTCTCTCAAGTCTCTACAGTGGGTGGGTTGCCCACTGTTCAATCCTGGGGAGTGCAAAGCAACAGTCTCTCAAGTCTCTACAGTGGGTGGGTTGCCCACTGTTCAATCCTGGGGAGTGCAAAGCCACAGTCTCTCAAGTCTCCACAGTGGGTGGGTTGCCCACTGTTCAATCCTGGGGAGTGCAAAGCCACAGTCTCTCAAGTCTCCACAGTGGGTGGGTTGCCCACTGTTCAATCCTGGGGAGTGCAAAGCCACAGTCTCTCAAGTCTCTACAGTGGGTGGGTTGCCAACTGTTCAATCCTGGGGAGTGCAAAGCAACAGTCTCTCAAGTCTCTACAGTGGGTGGGTTGCCCACTGTTCAATCCTGGGGAGTGCAAAGCCACAGTCTCTCAAGTCTCCACAGTGGGTGGGTTGCCCACTGTTCAATCCTGGGGAGTGCAAAGCCACAGTCTCTCAAGTCTCTACAGTGGGTGGGTTGCCAACTGTTCAATCCTGGGGAGTGCAAAGCCACAGTCTCGCAAGTCTCTACAGTGGGTGGGTTGCCCTCTGTTCAATCCTGGGGAGTGCAAAGCCACAGTCTCTCAAGTCTCCACTGTGGGGGGTTGCCCACTGCTTTATCCTGGGGAGTGCAAAGCCACAGTCTCTCAAGTGGATAACCGTCTCCACTGGTTCTGGAGGGGGCTTTGTGCCCAGAGTGCTTCATCCTGCCAAGGACTGAGGTAGTGGATGTGATACTCCAGTGGTTCTGGATGGGGCCTTGTGCCCAGAGTGCTTCATCCTGCCAAGGACTGAGGTAGTGGATGTGATACTCCACTGGTTCTGGAGGGGGCTTTGTGCCCAGAGTGCTTCATCCTGCCAAGGACTGAGGTAGTGGATGCCTTTCTCCACTGGTTCTGGAGGGGGCTTTGTGCCCAGAGTGCTTCATCCTGCTAAGGACTGAGGTACTGGATGTGATACTCCACTGGTTCTGGAGGGGGCCTTGTGCCCAGAGTGCGTCATCCTGCCAAGGACTGAGGTAGTGGATGTGATACTCCACTGGTTCTGGAGTAGGCCTTGTGCCCAGAGTGCTTCATCCTGCTCGTGACGGACTCAGTAGCGTCAGTGCCCTTGGCGCTCATGGTCCAGCGGTGCTTGTTGCGGCGGTGTCCTTGGCAGCGGTGCTTGTTGCGGCAGTGTCCTGTTCAGCGGTGCTTGTGGCGGCGGTGTCCTGTTCAGCGGTGCTTGTGGCGGCGGTGTCCTTGGCAGCGGTGCTTGTGACGGAGGTGTCCTGTTCAGCAGTGCTTGTGGCGGCGGTGTCCTTGGCAGCGGTGCTTGTGGCAGCGGTGTCCTGTTCAGCAGTGCTTGTGGCAGCGGGGTCCTTGGCAGTGACTCAGCTGCTGGCGTTCCTGTCTGGCCCAGCGGGGCTGGTGCTGGCGGTCCTGTCTGGCCCAGCGCGGCTTGTGCTGGCGGTCCTGTCTGGCCCAGCGGGGCTGGTGCTGGCGGTCCTGTCCTGGGCAGCAGGGCAGGTGCTGGCGGGGGCCTCCTGGGCATCTGGGCTGGTGCTAGCGGGGGCCTCCCGGGCATCTGGGCTGGTGCTGGCGGGGGCCTCCTGGGCAGCAGGGCTGGTGCTGGCAGGGGCCTCCTGGGCAGCAGGGCTGGTGCTGGTGGGGGCCTCCTGGGCAGCAGGGCTGGTGCTGGCGGGGGCCTCCTCGGCAGCGGGGATGATGGCGGTGGCCTCCTGGGCAGCGGGGATGATGGTGGTCTTGCTGACTTTCTTGTAGCCCTTCCCCACCTTGGAAGGTGTCGCAGCTGACTCCACACTCCCACCTGTACCCCTGGGAGTGGCTTTGGTGGCTGGAGTCTTCCCCCTCTCCCGCCGGGCACTGGCCAACTTTTGATGCTTGACAGGTGGGGGACTGTCCGTGCTGTGGCTCCGTGCCACAATGGCTGCCCTGGTGGCCGGTGCACTCCAGGTTCCAGTGACTACTGGCACCACTGGTCCCGGAGATGTTGTGGCTGAGGTGCTAGGTTGGGACCTGGAGAGTCGGGCCCTAGGAGACGGACGGGGTGGGGGAGGTGAGGGAAAGAGGTCAAGGTTGGACAGGAAAAGTTTCTTAGAAACACTGGGACGGGTAGCGGGAGGGGGTTTGGGAGTGGAGGAAGAGGTTGTGGTTGTACGAGGTGTTCATTTGGTGACTTTGGGTGAAGGTGCATGCGCTGGAGGCTGTTGTGAGATGGATGGCTGTTGGGTGGGTGTGTGCCTGCGTTTGTGTATCTTGGGAGGTGGCGTCACAGACACACTGGGAGAGGATACAGGGGACGTGTGAATGGCAGTGGGGGTGGTAACTGCAGGTGAGCGGGGTGTGGTGGTGTGTGTGCTGGTGATGGAAGTAGTGGCTGTAGATGTAGTGCATGCAGGTGTAAGTGTAGACGAGACTGGGAGGGAGGAGGGAGACGAGGAGGAGGGGTACACAGTGGAGGCAGTGGATGTTGGTGTGTATGCATGTGTGTGATGCTTGCATGAGTGCCTGTGGGATGTGTGGTGCTTATGTTTGCCTGAGCTTCCCTTGTGTGTTGACGTGTGTTCATGCTGGCCTGAAGGTGTGCTTGGGAAAGGCTGAGGTGGAGGAAGTTGGAGGGGGGAGGCTAGAGACAGGGACAATGGATGCCATCAGTGCTGAGGCAAGAGTCTGAAAAGCTCGCTTAAGGGCCGCCTGACCAGAAAGAATGCCCTCCAGGAATGCTTTTGTTTGTTGCAACTGCCTTTCTACACCCTGGATGGCATTCAAAATGGTAGACTGCCCAACAGTGAGGGACCTGAGGTCAATGGCCTCCTCACTGAGGGCAGCAGGGGTGACTGGGGCAGGGCCTGAGGTGCCTGGGGCGAAGGTGATGCCCATCCTCCTGGGTGAGCGGGCACGGGGCAAAGGCTGAGGGGCAGCTGGGAGGGCAGTGCTGGTAGAGGCGATACAATGATGCCCATGGGCGAGCTAGGAGGATTATAGAGCGGACCTTCGGCCTCCTGAAGGCCTGGTTCAAGTGCCTCCATATGACAGGTGGATCCCTATTCTACTCACCAAAGAAGGTGTGCCAGATCATCGTGGCCTGCTGTATGCTTCACAACTTAGCTTTGCGACGACAGGTGCCTTTTCTGCAGGAGGATGGTCCAGATGGCGGTGTTGTTGCAGCTGTGGAGCCTGTGGACAGTGAAGGCGAGGAAGCAGAAGAAGAGGACATCGACAACAGGAACTCTGTGATCCTGCAATATTTCCAGTGAGACACAGGTAAGAATACAAACCTGCTTACTACATGTACTTTAACACTTCTACCTCTCTACTGTCTGTCATTTTCACCCAGTGTATGGTCCCTGAGTTGTCACTTTCCCTTACGATTTCAAAGATGTGGGTCCCACTGTGTGACATCTGCTTTGTTTCCTCATGGACTTGAGCTGTGTGACATAGGTATGTTGACATTACATTTGAAAGAGCATTTTGACACTGTAATTGCTAATACACAATTTCGAAATCACAGACTGACTCCAGATTGTTTTGTGCTTTAAGGGTGTTTATTTAAGTGCTCAATATTGGAGGGGGTTGTAAAATGGTGAGGGGTGATGGGCATAGGAAGTGGAGCTGGGGCAGTTTGAGGATGGACAGGGTGACAAAGTGGGACAGAAGGATGACATTCAGGGTGGTCTCATTTCTTGGCGGGGTCTTGGCATCGTTCTCTGTCTTGGTCCTGGATCTCAGGGACTGTTTGCGGGGTGGTTCTCCCTCTGCAGGGGGTGGGGTGCTGGTGTGGTGGTCCTGTGGCAGTGCCTCCTGTCCACTAGCGCCGGCGGAGGTGGCGGGCAGTTCATCGTCCAGGCTAGTGTCAGGGGCCCCTTGTTGTGCCACAGTGTCCCTCCTGGTGTTGAGTACTTCTTTCAGCTCCCCTACAATGGTGCCCAAGGTGGAATAGATGGATCTGAGTTCCTCCCTGATGCCCAAATACTGTTCCTCCTGCAGCCGCTGGGTCTCCTGAAACTTGGCCAGTACCGTTGCCATTGTCTCCTGGGAATGGTGGTATGCTCCCATGATGTTGGAGAGGGCCTTGTGGAGAGTGGGTTCCCTTGGCCTTTCCTCCCCCTGTCGCACAGCAGCCCTCCCAGTTCCCCTGTGTTCCTGTGCCTCCGTCCCCTGGACCGTGTGCCTCCTGCCGCTGCCCCTAGGTCCCTGTTGTTGTTGGGGTGGTGGGTTAGCCTGGGTTCCCTGTAGTGGTGGACACACTGCTGATTGACATGTCCTGGGGACAGAGGTATGGGCCCGCTGGGTGGGTGCTGTGCTGGTGTTTCCAGAGGGGGGGAAGGTCTGTGGTGGGCTGTGACTGTGTGAGGGGAACTGACTGTCCAGAGATCCCCGATGGGCTGGGCTGGTCATCCAGATCCAATTGGACAGAGGTGCTGTCATCACTGTGGGCCTCTTCTGTTGGTGGTGTGGACATGTGTGGACCCTCCTGTCTGGTGACATTGGGTAGGGGTCCTGCAGGGGTATAAAAGGATGTTTGTTACATCTGTGTGTGCCATGGTGTGCAATGGGTGGGTGACCGTGTACCCCAGTGCTTGCATTCCTATGTGGGTCCTTGTGTGATGGTGGTTTAGGGGGGTGTATGGGTATGTGCAGTGGCCATGCTTTGGTGATGGGTGTCCATGCTTTGTTGTTGCATGCAGGGCTTGGTGTTAGGATGTGTGGTTTGTGATGTTTGTGAGGAGTTGGAGTGATGGGGGTGAGGGTGGGGGTATGTGATAGCATGCAAGTAGGATGGGGGATGAAGTAGTTAAAGCTTTGACTTACCAGAGTCCATTCCTCCATCTACTCCTGCGAGGCCCTCAGGATGCAGCATCGCCAAGACCTGCTCCTCCCATGTTGTTAGTTGTGGGGGAGGAGGTGGGGGTCCGCCGCCAGTCCGCTGAACCGCAAGGTGGTGTCTTGAGACCACGTAACGCACCTTCCCCCATAGGTCGTTCCACCTCTTCCTGATGTCATCCCTATTTCTTGGGTGCTGTCCCACTGTGTTGACCCTGTCCACTATTCTTCACCATAGCTCCATCTTCCTAGCTATGGAGGTGTGCTGCACCTGTGCTATGAATAGCTGTGGCTCTACCCGGACGATTTCCTCCACCATGACCCTGAGCTCCTCCTCAGATAACCTGGGGTGTCTTTGCCGTGCCATGGGGTGATGTGTGTAGTGATAAGAGGGGTGATATGTAGTGGTGTGTTGTGTGAGGTGTGTGGAAGTAATGTGGGTGATGGTATTGTGGGCCTATGGATGCTTGGTAGTTGTTTGTAGTGTCTCTCTCTGGCCTTCTCTCGGTAATTTTGTCGTAGGGGTTTGTGGGTGTGTGTTTTATCTTGTAAAGGGTGTGTGGGAGTGGTGTGTGTATGTATATCAGGTGTGTGTATTTCGAATTGTCCAATGTGGTTGTGTTTTATAAATGTGTGTGTATTTTGAGCGCGGCAGTGTGTACCGCCAATGGAATACCGCGGTTGAAAGACCGCCGCGTGGATTCGTGTGTCGTGATAGTGTGGGCGTATTTCTGTTGGCGTGACGGTGGAGGTTTTGTTTTTGCCAGTTTATCACTGACCTTTGGTGTGGCGGACTTGTGTGGGTGTCTGAATTTTGGCGGATTCCGAGCAGTGGGTCATAATGACCGTGGCGGAATTCCGCTGCCGCAGCGGTGTGTTGCCGGTCTTCTGCACGGCCAATGTTGTAATGACCCCCAATATGTTTGAAACTTTGGAATAATGCCAATGGTCAAATCAGTTAACAATAGTCATGATCTTGAAGAATGTCTCAGAAGTCATCGAAAGGAAGTGCATCCAGGAATGACTCCACATTGCCAGTTTTTTATGAAAACTAGTATAATTTTCACACATTAGAATAAAAAAATTAACAATAAAACCACTTGGTAGCACTCGTTACTGTATAATTCAATATAGAGCCTATTTTGAGGTAATATAACACAATCGGTAATCATGTAAACCAATAAGAATATTGGAGTTATCTTATTATTATCCACTGAACACCGCATGGTGAGTTAAATTGGCAACATTACAAATTTGTTTCATTATGGTCTATGTTATATATCACAGCCCTGATGAAGTCTACGGGGAGATTTCCCTGACGAAACATGTGTTGGCTGATTTGACGGATATAAGGTTGATGTAATGTGGAGATCTAACGCAAAGTTCATATGATTTGGAATTTGGATGGACATATAAAGGATTTATGTTGGACTTTCATAAGTTACAAGGATCAATGTGGATGCCACATAGACGCATATATGGTCTGTGAGGAATTTAAATAAAAACCACATGAAACAAATTGGAAACATTGGTGGTATCATAAGGCTAGACGTTTATAATGAGCAGTTTAATATGTATTGTTGAGAGGATTGCATAATGAACAACTGTTACTAATGAAAACTGATTATATACTGTGAAATATATAAACTACAAATTATAAGATGGATGAGTGCCTGATAATAACCAAATGTAACTTACCAGTACATTTTTTGCTGGTATACAGGGTATTTTTAGGGGTGTTCACCCTGTTCAGTGCACCTTCTAGACTAACAAATTAGTGAATCAAGGGCAGGAAGCACCATTATACTCTGTGAAAACTTCCCCAAATATGTTAATACCACTTTGTCAGGATGTATGGCAAGGAAAGGTAGCTTAGATGACAGAGCCTGGAGTTCACTAAGTCTGCGGGCAGAAGTAATGGCAACTAAAAAGACAGTCTTTATAGTTAAGAGCCATAGAGGACAGTTGTGAAGCGGTTCAAATGGGGTACACATACGATATGTTAAGACCAGGTTGAGATCCCATTGGGGCATGATGAATGGGATAGGAGGAAAGAGATGTGTGTGGCCTTTAGGAAACCTCCCAACTATGGGAGATTTAAATAAAGAAGGCTTATCTGGTAACCTCAAGAAATCAGAGATAGCATAGAGATATCCCTTAAGACTGCCCAAGGGAAAGAATAAACTTGAGAAAGAGGAGCAGATAGAGGATCAACAGATTTGTCGATGCACCATGCCACAAATTTCTTTCAGCAACAGGCGCATACAGTTTTGATTGAAGGACGCCTGGCTGCCAAGTTAATGTCACAGACTTCGGGTGGCAGGTCAAAAGACGTCAACTGTTGCCGCTCAATCTCCACGCATGAAGCTGGAGAGTTGACAGGTTCAGGTGGATACACTCCCCTGCTGCTGTGACAGAAGATCCTCCCGAAGGGGCAGTCTGATCGGAGGAACTATGGCCATGTTCAAAATCTAGGGATACCAGATTCTTCGTGCCTAGTCCGGAGCCACCAGTATTACCTGGGCCGGTCTTGCCTGATCTTCTTCAGAACTCTGGGCAGAAGTGGTATAGGCAGAAAGGCGTACATGAGGCCTGAATTCCACTTGCTTCGAAAAGCGTCGCCGAGCGAGTGTCGCCTTGGAAACTTCAACGCACAAAACAACTGACATTGCGTGTTCTCTACGGAGGCCAACAAGTCTAACCACGGTTCTCCTCACCGCAGGAAGATACCTTGCGCCACCTTCGGATGGAGACGCCATTTGTGATCGACTACACATCGTTGGCTGAGTTCACCTGCTCTGGCATTCAAGGTGTTGAACCACCAGGTAAATGCCTTGATGTTCCAGCCAAGTCCAGAGGCGAAAGGCTTCTTGACAAAGGGTCCATGACCCCAAACCGCCGTGTTTGTTGCAATACCACATTGCAGTGGTGTTGTCTGTGAACACCTGCACTGCTTTCCTCTTGAGGGAGGGAAGAAATGCTTTCAATCCCAGTCGAACCGCTCAGAGCTCCAGATGACTGATATGGAGCCTAGTTTCTGCCGGAGACCATATGCCTCTGATCTCTGCCTCTCCCATCTGGCCACCCCATCCCAGGAATGATGCATCTGTCACTACAGTAAGATCTGTTAGGGGAAAGGAGAGGGATCTGCCCTTGACCCAATCCTGATTCGTTAACCACCACTGCAGGTCTCTCGCAGTTCCTTCCGAGATCTGGACCTTGTTGGAGAGATTCCCCTGATGCTGCGCCCACTGGAACTTCAGGTCCCACTGCAGAGCCCACATATGCCATCTGGCATTTTGAACTAGAAGGATGAGGGAGGCCATGAGGCCCAGCAGCCTCAGAGTAATTCTCACCAAAATCCAGGACAGAGGCTGAAACATCGGTATCATAGCCTGAATATCCTGGACTCGCTTTTTGGGAGGATATGCCCGAAACTGCACTGTATCCAGAACAGCTGCGATGAAAGGGAGCTTCTGAGAAGGAGTCAGGTGTGACTTCGGCACATTGATAGTGAACCCCAGCGAATGCAAAAGGTTTGCTGTGGTCTGGAGGTGGGAGACGACTGTCTGGGGCGACTTTGCCTTCAACAGCCAATTGTCGTGGTAGGGGAAGACTGGGACCCCTAACCTGCGTAGATGAACTGCCACCACTACCATCACTTTTGTGAACAGCCGAGAGGCAGTGGTAAGGCCAAAGGGGAGCACGGTAAACTGAAAGTGCTTGTGACCTACCACGAATCCTAGGTAATGTCTGTGGGCCGGCAAGACGGGAATGTGAAAGTATGCATCTTGCAAGTCCAATGCTACCATTTAGTCTCCGGGATCCAGGGCAGATAGGGCCTGAGCCAATGTCAACATTTTGAACTTCTCCTTTTTGAGGAAGAGATTGAGGGAACGAAGATCTAATGTAGGCCGAAGACCTTTGTCCTTTTTTCGGAACCAGAAACTAGTGGGAATAGCAACTACGACCTACTTCTGGCAACAGAACCCTCTCTATATCTCCTTTGGCCAAAAGGGCTTGGACTTCCTCAAGAAGAAGTGCTATATGATCCTCCGATATCTAATTGTATGAAGGTGGCATGGCTGGAGGATATGTCTCGAAGGGGAGGGAGTAGCCCCTTCGGACAATTTGGAGGACCCACCGAGGTAATGGATTGCCATTGGGGCAGGTGGTGGCGTATCCTGCCACCCACTGGCTCCTGATGTACCGACTAGGAAGGCTTGGAGGCTGAAGAGGGGGTGGGGGTGGACTGGGCGACCCACTGGCTCCCTGATCCCCAGAGGCGTGGGTTCCCGCGACAGCGCAGGGGCTGTACAGCATTCGCGGGTCGGTGGCCAGGGGGGAAAGGACTGGGTTGGGTGCCCCTTCCCTAGCCACGAAAGGGGTGAAAAGCGGACTGCTGGGGTCTATGTGCGGGCGCGAGGCCAAGGGACTGGGCCGTGGCTCAGGAATCCTTAAGACGCTCAAGCGCTGAGTTCGCCTTGTCTCTGAAGAGACGTGTGCCATCAAAGGCATGTCCATCAAGGATTGCTGGACATCCCCTGAAAAGCCAGATGTTCTCAGCCAGTCATGCGTCTCAATGCCACCGTTGATGCAACCGATCTGCCCAGAGAGGAGTCGTATCCAGTCCACAATGAATCATGAACTTTGCTACATCCCTCCTGTAAGGAAATGCCTCCTTGGTACTGATATTGCCAGATCGTTGGGATCCCTACAGTACAAGTGTACTCCCTTTCGGGGAGCCAGGGGTAGAGGCCGCTCCTCTTTTCGAGGTGGCTACCAGTCTTTTTGTTACCCAGCCTACTCCTCCCAGTATCAGTCATCCAGACTCCAGTATCATCAAAAGCAGCCTCCGGCGGCAGCATACAGCAGACCTCCTTCTAGAGGAAGATCAGGACGACAGTCCAAGGACGCCTCGCGTAGGCAATGACAACCTTCAGGGGCCGGCTACCCCTCCCTCCTTGACTCGTCACCTGCGTCGTTGGAGTCAGATTACAAGCGACGAGTGGGTTGTGGACATCATAACTCATGGCCATCTCATAGAATTCACTCCCAGGCCTCCCAAAACTCCACCTTCCCGGGAGCATCAACAGCATCTACATCTCCTCCTCCTGGAGATAGAGGGCATGTTATCCAAAGGGGCAATAGAGGTGGTACCCTCTTCGCAGGGAGGAAGAGGTTTTTATTCTCGATTCTTCCTCATCAGAAAGAAGTCCCGCTTGTGGAGGCCCATCCTGGATCTGAGGAAGCTCAACAAATATCTCAAAAAGCAATCCTTTCGAATGGTAACTTTGAAGGACGTACTACAGCTTCTCAACAGAGGCAACTTCAGGATGCGTATTTCCACGTTCCCATTCACACCAAGCACAGGAAATTTCTGAGATTTATGGTAGCCGGTCAGCACTTTCAATTCAGAGTGCTACCCTTCGGACTCAAATCCGCCCCTCGCATTTTCACAAAGTGCTTAGGCCCACTGGCTGCATATCTGAGACGTCTCAAGCACCAGGTATTCCCATATCTGGACGATTGGTTACTAAAGGCTCCAAACATCTCTGCCCTATCTCACTCTCTCACGACCACGTTGCGTCTCTTCCAACAACTAGGTCTCACTCTCAATAGAGACAAGTCACAGATTCAACTTACCAGAAGGATAGTGTTTCTGGGTGTTATATTGGACACGACTCTTGCAAAAGCCTTTCCTGCAGAAGAACGTCAACTCAGGCTTTTGTCCCTGGCAGACTCAGTTCGAAGGTTCAAATCATTACTGGGGATGATGTCCTCCTATATCAGCCTAGTTCCACACTGTCGTCTTCGGATGCACCCTCTTCAGGAAGAGCTCAACAAACAGTGGAAGCAGGTGCAGGGGCCCTTTGGGGACATGTAAGGAAATGCCTCCTTGGCATGGTTACCCCCTAACTTTTTGCCTTTGCTGATGCTAAGTTATGATTTGAAAGTGTGCTGGGACCCTGATAACCAGGCCCCTGCACCAGTGTTCTTTCCCTAAACTGTACCTTTGTCTCCACAATTGGAACAACCCTGGCACTCAGGTAAGTCCCTTGTAATTGGTACCCCTGGTACCAAGGGCCCTGATGCCAGGAAAGGTCTCTAAGGGCTGCAGCATGTCTTATCCCACCCGAGGGACCCCTCACTCAGCACATGCACACTGCTTCACAGCTTGTGTGTGCTGATGGGGAGAAAATGACTAAGTCGACATGGCACACCCCTCGAAGTGCCATGACAACCTCACACTGCCTGTGGCATAGGTAAGTCACCCCTCTATAAGGCCTTAGAGCCCTAAAGCAGGGTGCACTATACCACAGGTGAGGGCATATGTGCTTGAGCACTATGCCCCTACAGTGTCTAAGCAAAGCCTTAGACATTGTAAGTGCAGGGTAGCCATAAGAGTATATGGTCTGGAAGTTTGTCAAACACGAACTCCAGAGTTCCATAATGGCTACACTGAAAACTGGGAAGTTTGGTATCAAACCTCTCAGCACAATAAATGCACACTGATGCCAGTGTGCAATTTATTGTAAAATACACCCAGAGGACATCTTAGAGATGCCCCCTGAAAACATACCCGACTTCTAGTGTAGGCTGACCAGTCCCTGCCAGCCTGCCACACACCAGACATGTTGCTGGCCACATGGGGAGAGTGCCTTTGTCACTCTGTGGCCAGGAACAAGGTCTGTACAGGGTGGAGGTGCTTCTCACCTCCCCCTGCAGAAACTGTAACACCTGGCGGTGAGCCTCAAAGGCTCACCCCCTTTGTTACAGCGCCCCAGAGCACCCCAGCTAGTGGAGATGCCCGCCCCTCCGGCCACTGCCCCCACTTTTGGTGGCAAGGCTGGAGGAGATAATGAGAAAAACAAGGAGGAGTCACCCACCAGTCAGGACAGCCCCTAAGGTGTCCTGAGCTGAGGTGAGCCCTGCCTTGAGAAATCCTCCATCTTGAGTTTGGAGGATTGCCCCAATAGGATTAGGGATGTGCCCGCCTCCCCACAGGGAGGAGGCACAAAGAGGGTGTAGCCATCCTCAAAGACAGTAGCCATTGGCTACTGCCCTCCCAGACCTAAACACCCCCCTAAATTCAGTATCCAGGGGCTCCCCAGATCCCAGGAAATCAGATTCCTGCAACCTGAAGAAAGAAGAAGGACTGCTGACCTACAAGCCTGCAGAGAAGGAGGAAGACGACAACTGATTTGGCCCCAGCCCTACCGGCCTGTCTCCAACTCCGAAAACCTGCTCCAGCGATGCATCCGACAGGGACTAGCGACCTCTGAAGCCTCAGAGGACTGCCCCGACCCCCAGGACCAAGAAACTCCTGTGAATAGCGGCTCTGCTCAACAATCTGCAACAAACTTGCAACTTTTTTGAACAACTTTAAAGACTTCACGTTTCCCGCCAGAAGCGTGAGACTTCGCACCCTGCACCCAACGCCCCCGGCTCGACCTGCAGAAAACCAACACCTCAGGGAGGGCTCCCCGGCGACTGCAAGCCTGTGAGTAACCAGAGACGACCCCCCTGAGTCCCCACAGCGACGCCTGCAGAGAGAACCCAGAGGCTCCCCCTGACCGCGACTGCCTGTGATAAGGGACCCGACGCACAGAACCAACACTGCACCCGCAGCACCCAGGACCTGAAGGAACCGAACTTCAGTGCAAGAGCGACCCCCAGGTGACCCTCTGACTAGCCCAGGTGGTGGCTGCCCCAAGGAGCCCCCCTTGTGCCTGCCTGCATCGTTGCAGAGACCCCCAGGTCTCTCCATTGTTTTCAATCTAAAACCCGACGCCTGTTTGCACACTGCACCCGGCCGCCCCTGTGCCGCTGAGGGTATACTTTCTGTGCCGTCTTGTGTCCCCCCTGGTGCTCTACAAAACCCCCCTGGTCTGCCCCACGAGGACGCAAGTACTTACCTGCTGGCAGAGTGGAACCCCTGTTCCCCATAGGCGCCTATGTGTTTTGGGCACCTCTCTGACCTCTGCACCTGACCGGCCCTGAGCTGCTGGTGTGGTAACTTTGGGGTTACCTTGAACCCCCAATGGTGGGCTGCCTATGCCCCAAACTTGATACTTGTAAGTGTTTTACTTACCTTCAAAACTAACCTTTACTTTCCTCCCCCAGGAACTGTTGATTTTTGCACTGTGTCCACTTTGAAAATAGCTTATTGCCATTTTTACAAAGACTGTACATGATAGTGTTTTCATTCAAAGTTCCTAAAGTATCTAAGTGAAGTACCTTACATTTAAAGTGTTTAGTGTAAATCTTGAACCTGTGGTTCTTAAAATAAACTAAGAAAATATATTTTTCAATATAAAAACCTATTGGCCTGGATTGAGTGTGTGTTCCTCATTTATTGCCTGTGTGTGTACAGCAAATGCTTAACACTACCCTCTGATAAGCCTACTGCTCGACCACACTACCACAAAATAGAGCATTAGAATTATCTACTTTTGCCACTATCTTACCTCTAAGGGGAACCCTTGGACTCTGTGCACACTATTTCCTACTTTGAAATAGAATATACAGAGCCAACTTCCTACAGGACATCATTCACATAACACCAAGGATGGTCCACTCCCTCCAGTGGTGGTCAACGCCTGCAAACATTTCAGTAGGTCTAGAGTTCCTGCATCAAATCCCTCTGTTCATGATCACGACGGATGCTTCGATGGAGGGGTGGGGAGCATGTCTCCAAGATCTGCAAGCCAGTGGCAGATGGCCCAATTCTCATCCGATTCTCCACATCAACCTCCTCGAACTCAGAGCTGTGTACCTTGCACTACAAGCTTTTCTACAGAGAATCCGAGGTTCGTTGGTGCTGGTCCGGACGGACAATACGACCACCATGCACTACATAAACAAGCAGGGCGGAATTCGGTCTCGCTTACTTTCCACAGAAGCGCAGCTCATCTGGACCTGGTGCATTCAGAATTGAGTGCACATACGGGTGGAACATCTCCCGGGAGTCAGCAACACCACAGCAGACTCACTAAGGAGGCTAAGCACATCTCCGCACAAGTGGGGACTGAACCAGGCAACGCTGGATGCAGTCTTCCGCAGGTGGGGGACACCGAACCTGGACCTCTTCACAACGTCTCAGAATGCGCAATTACGGTTTTATGGAAGCTGGCATCCCTAACTAGGGTCGTGGGGAAGTGCCCTTTCAATAGCATGGCCAGGGATTTATGCTTACGCCTTTCCTCCAATACCCCTTCTTCCTCGGTTCATCAGCAAGATCCAATCAGAGCCCTGTCAGATAATTCTAATTGCTCCAGCTTGGCCACATCAACCGTGGTACACGGAGGTACTTTTGCTATCCTCGTGTCCTCCCATCAGGTTAGCGCCCATTCTGGACCTACTCACCATCAGCCAGGGCCAAGTGAGGCATCCGGATCCCAGACATCTCAGATTATGTGCATGGCTCCTGAGTTCAATTATGTCGGCCATCTAAATATCCCCGTGGACTGTCAAACAGTTTTGGCTAAAGCACGTGCAGATAGCACCAATAAGATGTATACCTTAAAATGGAAGCAGTTTTGTTTGTGGTGTACGGCGAATAACATTCATCCGGTTACATCTGCTCCAGAACAAGTTTTACCGTACCTTCTCCACCAGGCGAAGTCTGGTCTCACCCATGCTGCCATTAAGGTCCCCTTAGCTGCTATCTCCAGATATAGACATCTATCCAAAGGACCGTCCCTCTGGTCTCATCGACTCATAAAGCAGTTTATCAAAGGCTTATTCCGATCTTTTCCTTCAGCCAAACGACCTCTTCCATCTTGGCAACTGAATACAGTCCTATATCAGTTGATGAAGGAGCCATTTGAACCTATTCATAAATCTGACATTAAGTATCTTACCTGGAAGGTAGCACTTCTATTAGCGTTAACATCGGCGCAGAGAAAGTGAGAATCAAGCCTTTACAATCCAAGAGCCTTTCATGAGATTGGCAGACGACACAGTCATCCTACGAACAAACCCGAAATGTATTCCAAAGGTGCCAACTGATTTCCACATTAACGAGCCAGTGGTCCTATAGACTTTCTTTCCGTGGCCCCAGACTGAGGCAGAAAGATCGCTGCATTCTTTGGACGTCAAACGATGCCTGAAATTTTATGTGCAGCGGACATCCTCAATCAGAAAATCTATTCACCTGTTTGTGGCATTTAGTGAGCCCAGGAGAGGGCTTTCCGTTTCTAAACAAACCATCTCTAGATGGATTTCTAGTGCCATAGCCTTTTGCCACCACAAAGCTGCCCGACCGCTGGACACTAAAGTTTGTGCACATTCTACCCGGGCAGTGTCCACTTCTTGTGCTCTCTTCTCTGGAGTATCCTTTCCAGACATCTGTCGTGCAGACACGTGGAGGACAACGCACACCTTCACGAAGCACTACTGCTTGGATGCTGAGACGCTCCATGATTGTAGGAGGCTGGACTGGCTTGTAGTGAGTACCAAGGGGTACTTACACCTTGCACCAGGCCCAGGTATCCCTTATTAGTGTATAGGGTGTCTAGCAGCTTAGGCTGATAGATAATGGTAGCTTAGCAGAGCAGCTTGGGCTGAACTAGGAGACGAGGGAAGCTCCTACATTACCACTAGTGTCATATGCACAATATCATAAGAAAACACAATACACAGATATACTAAAAATAAAGGTACTTTATTTTTATGACAATATGCCAAAAGTATCTCAGTGAGTACCCTCAGTATGAGGATAGCAAATATACACAAGATATATGTACACAATACCAAAATATGCAGTAATAGCAATAGAAAACAGTGCAAACAATGTATAGTCACAATAGAATGCAATGGGGGCACATAGGGATAGGGGCAACACAAACCATATACTCCAAAAGTGGAATGCGAACCACGAATGGACCCCAAACCTATGTGACCTTGTAGAGGGGCGCTGGGACTGTAAGAAAACGGTGAGGGGTAGAAAAATAGCCCACCCCAAGACCCTGAAAAGTGAGTGCAAAGTGCACTAAAGTTCCCCAAAGAGCACAGAAGTCGTGATAGGGGAATTCTGCAGGAAAGACCAAAACCAGCAATGCAACAACGATGGATTTCCAGACGAGGGTACCTGTGGAACAAGGGGACCAAGTCCAAAAGTCACAATCAAGTCGACAGTGGGCAGATGCCCAGGAAATGCCAGCTGTGGGTGCAAAGAAGCTGCTACTGGACAGTAGAAGCTGAGGATTCTGCAAGAACGACAAGGGCTAGAAACTTCCCCTTTGGAGGATGGATGTCCCACGCCGTGGAGAGTCATGCAGAAGTGTTTTCCTTAAGAAAGACCGCAAACAAGCCTTGCTAGCTACAAGTCGTGCGGTTAGGGTTTTTGGATGCTGCTGTGGCCCAGGAGGGACCAGGAGGCAGCACCTGCAGAAGTGCCGGAACAGGCACTACGAAGTGGAGTGAAACGGTGCTCACCCGAAGTTGCACAAAGGAGTCCCACGCTGCCGGAGGACAACTCAGGAGGTCGTGCAATGCAGGTTAGAGTGCCGTGGACCCAGGCTTGGCTGTGCACAAAGGATTCCCTCGGAAAGTTCACAGGAGCCGGAGTAGCTGCAGAACACGCGGTTCCCAGCAATGCAGTCTGGCGTGGGGAGGCAAGGACTTACCTCCACCAAACTTGGACTGAAGAGTCACTGGACTGTGGGAGTCACTTGGACAGAATTTCTGGATTCAAGGGACCTCGCTCGTCGTGCTGAGAGGAGACCCAGAGGACCGGTGATGCAGTTCTTTGGTGCCTGCGGTTGCAGGGGGACGATTCCGTCGACCCACGGGAGATTTCTTTGGAGCTTCTAGTGAAGAGAGGAGGCAGACTACCCCCACAGCATGCACCACCAGGAAAACAGTCGAGAAGGCGGCAGGATCAGCGTTACAGAGTTGCAGTAGTCGTCTTCGCTACTTTGTTGCAGTTTTGCAGGCTTCCAGTGCGGTCAGCAGTCGATTCCTTGGCAGAAGGTGAAAAGAAAGATGCAGAGGAACTCGGATGAGCTCTTGCATTCGTTATCTGAGGAAATCCCCAAAGCAGAGACCCTAAATAGCCAGAAAAGAGGGTTTGGCTACTTAGGAGAGAAGATAGGCTAGCAACACCTGAAGGAGCCTATCAGAAGGAGTCTCTGACGTCACCTGCTGGCCCTGGCCACTCAGAGCAGTCCAGTGTGCCAGCAGCACCTCTGTTTCCAAGATGGCAGAGGTCTGGAGCACACTGGAGGAGCTCTGGGCACCTCCCAGGGGAGGTGCAGGTCAGGGGAGTGGCCACTCCCCTTTCCTTTGTCCAGTTTCGCGCCAGAGCAGGGCTGAGGGGTCCCTGAACCGGTGTAGACTGGCTTATGCAGAAATGGGCACCATCTGTGCCCATGAAAGCATTTCCAGAGGCTGGGGGAGGCTACTCCTCCCCTGCCTAAACACCTTTTTCCAAAGGGAGAGGGTGTAACACCCTCTCTCTGAGGAAGTCCTTTGTTCTGCCATCCTGGGCCAAGCCTGGCTGGACCCCAGGAGGGCAGAAACCTGTCTGAGGGGTTGGCAGCAGCAGCAGCAGCTGCAGTGAAACCCCTGAAAAGGCAGTTTGGCAGTACCCGGGTCTGTGCTACAGACCCGTGGGATCATGGGATTGTGCCAACAATGCCAGGATGGCATAGAGGGGGCAATTCCATGATCATAGACATGTTACATGGCCATACTCGGAGTTACCATTGTTAAGCTTCACATAGGTATTGACCTATGTGTAGTGCACGCGTGTAATGGTGTCCCCGCACTCACAAAGTCAGGGGAATTTGCCCTGAACAATGTGGGGGCACCTTGGCTAGTGCCAGGGTGCCCACACACTAAGTAACTTAGCACCCAACCTTTACCAGGTAAAGGTTAGACATATAGGTGACTTATAAGTTACTTAAGTGCAGTTGTAAATGGCTGTGAAATAACGTGGACGTTATTTCACTCAGGCTGCAGTGGCAGGCCTGTGTAAGAATTGTCCGAGCTCCCTATGGGTGGCAAAAGAAATGCTGCAGCCCATAGGGATCTCCTGGAACCCCAATACCCTGGGTACCTCAGTACCATATACTAGGGAATTATAAGGGTGTTCCAGTATGCCAATGTAAATTGGTGAAATTGGTCACTAGCCTGTTAGTGACAATTTGGAAAGAAATGAGAGAGCATAACCACTGAGGTTCTGATTAGCAGAGCCTCAGTGAGACAGTTAGTCATGACACAGGTAACACATACAGGGCACACTTATGAGCACTGGGGCCCTGGCTGGCAGGGTCCCAGTGACACATACAACTAAAACAACATATATACAGTGAAATATGGGGGTAACATGCCAGGCAAGATGGTACTTTCCTACACAACCCCCCCCCCCCCCAAATGAAGGACAATAAGACTAGCCATGACCTGATGAGTCTTCATTGTCTAAGTGGAAATATCTGGAGAGTCCATCTGCATTGGAGTGGGTACTCCCAGGTCTATGTTCCACTGTATAATCCATTCCCTGTAGGGATATGGACCACCTCAATAATTTAGGGTTTTCACCTTTCATTTGTTTTAGCCAAAGTAGAGGTTTGTGGTCTGTCTGAACAATGAAGTGAGTGCCAAACAGGTATGGCCTCAACTTCTTCAGTGCCCAGACCACAGCAAAGGCCTCCCTCTCTATGGCAGACCAACGCTTTTCTCTAGGGGTCAACCTCCTGCTGATAAAAGCAACAGGTTGATCCTGGCCCTCAGAATTAAGTTGTGATAAGACACCCCCCCTACCCCTAATTCAGATGCATCAGTTTGGACAATGAATTTTTTGGAGTAACAGGGGCTTTTCAGGACAGGTGCAGAGCACATGGCCTGCTTCAGCTCCTCAAAAGCTTCCTGACAGCTAGCTGTCCACAATACCTTTTTAGGCATTTTCTTGGAGGGGAGGTCATTAAGAGGGGCTGCAATGGAGCCATAGTTCTTTATGAACCTCCTGTAATACCCAGTGAGGCATAAGAAGGCTCTCACCTGGGTCTGAGTTGTAGGGGGAACCCAATCTATAATAGTTTGGATTTTCCCCTGAAGTGGTGCAATCTGTTCTCCACCTACCAGGTGTCCCAGATAAACCACCTTACCCTGCCCTATCTGGCACTTTGAAGCCTTGATAGTGAGGCCTGCCTTTTGCAGGGCCTCTAAAACTTTCCATAGGTGGACCAGGTGATCATCCCAGCTGGAGCTAAAGACAGCTATATCGTCTAGATATGCTGCACTAAAAGCTTCCAGCCCTTGCAGGACTGTATTCACCAACCTTTGAAAAGTGGCAGGTGCATTTTTCAATCCAAAAGGCATTACTGTGAATTGGTAATGGCCTCCAATGGTTGAAAATGCAGTTTTTGCTTTTGCATCTTCTGATAATTTGATCTGCCAATACCCTGCAGTCAAATCAAAAGTGCTTAGATACTTGGCAGATGCCAGTGTATCTATTAGCTCATCTGCCCTGGGTATAGGGTGAGCATCAGTTTTGGTTACCTGGTTGAGACCTCTATAGTCTACACAAAACCGCATTTCCTTCTTTCCATCCTTGGAATGAGGTTTTGGTACAAGTACCACAGGAGAGGCCCATGGACTTTCAGAGTGCTCAACCACTCCCAGTTCAAGCATTTTCTGCACCTCTTGCTTTATGCAGTCTCTGACATGGTCAGGCTGCCTATAGATCTTACTTTTGACAGGCAAGCTGTCTCCAGTATCTATAGTGTGCTCACACCAAGAAGTGGTGCCTGGCACAGTAGAGAAGAGTTCAGAAAACTGACCCAGGAGATTTATGCAGTGGTCTTTCTGCTCAGCAGTAAGACAATCTGCCAATACTACACCTTCCACTAGAGCATCTTGTTCTGTGGAAGAGAAGAGATCAGGGAGAGGGTCACTCTCTTCTTCCTGTCCCTCATCTGTTGGCATGAGCAGGGTGAGATCAGCCCTGTCATAGTAGGGTTTCAGGTGATTGACATGGAGCACCCTAAGGGGACTCCTGGCAGTGCCTAAGTCAACTAAGTAGGTGACTTCACCCTCCTTTTCAACAATTGTGTGGGGTCCACTCCATTTATCTTGGAGTGCTCTTGGGGCCACAGGCTCCAAGACCCACACTTTCTGCCCTGGTTGGTACTGAACCAAAACAGCCTTCTGGTCATGCCATTGCTTTTGGAGCTCTTGGCTGGCCTGAAGGTTTTTACTGGCCTTTTTCATGTACTCAGCCATCCTTGATCTGAGGCCAAGTACATAGTCCACTATGTCTTGCTTTGGAGCTTTTAAAGGTTGTTCCCAACCCTCCTTAACAAGTGTTAGAGGACCTCTCACAGGGTGTCCAAATAGGAGTTCAAAGGGGCTAAAGCCCACTCCTTTTTGGGGTACCTCCCTGTAAGCAAAAAGGAGGCAAGGTAACAGGATATCCCATCTCCTGCGGAGTTTTTCAGGGAGTCCCATAATCATGCCTTTGAGAGTTTTGTTAAATCTCTCCACCAGTCCATTTGTTTGTGGATTATAGGGTGTGGTGAACTTGTATGTCACACCACACTCCTTCCACATGGCCTTTAAGTAAGCAGACATGAAATTGCTTCCCCTGTCTGATACCACCTGTTTTGGGAAGCCCACCCTGGAAAAGATTCCCAGGAGGGCCTTTGCCACTGCAGGAGCTGTAGTGGTCCTTAGAGGAATTGCTTCAGGATATCTGGTGGCATGGTCCACTACCACCAAGATAAACCTATTGCCTGAAGCAGTAGGAGGGTCAAGGGGGCCAACTATGTCAACCCCTACCCTTTCAAAGGGAACCCCAACCGCAGGCAGTGTGATAAGGGTGCCTTTGGAGTGCCACCTGTCTTGCCACTGGCTTGACAGGTTTCACAGGACTTACAAAATTCCTTTGTGTCCTCTGACATTCTAGGCCAATGAAACAAGGGAACAAGCCTGTCCCAAGTTTTCATTTGCCCCACATGTCCAGCTAAGGGAATGTTGTGGGCTAGAGTTAGGAGGAACTTTCTGTACTCCTGAGGAATCACCAATCTCCTGGCAGTTCCAGGTTTTGGATCACTTGCTTCAGTGTACAAGAGGTTGTCCTCCCAGTAAACTCTGTGAGAGTCACTGACATCCCCATTTGCTTGTTTGACAGCTTGCTGCCTTAGACCCTCTAGTGTGGGACAGGTCTGCTGTGCCACACTCAGCTCCTCCCTGGCAGGCCCCCCTTCACCCAAAAGATCAGCAGTGTCTGCTTCCAGCTCCTCTGGTGTAGGTTCTGCACAGGGTGGAAATTCTTCTTCCTCAGAAGAAGAATCCACTATAGAGGGAGGGATAGTAGGTAGTGCTTTACTTCTACTAGCCCTAGCTTTAGGGAGCACTTGGTCCATTCTTCCAGGATCGAAGTCACCCTGTCCTTTTTGCTTTTTGGCCTGAGCCCTGGTTAAAGCAAAAATATGCCCTGGTATGCCCAGCATTGCTGCATGGGCCTCCAACTCCACATCTGACCAAGCTGATGTCTCTAAATCATTTCCTAGTAGACAGTCTACAGGTAAATCTGAGGCAACCACAACTTTCTTTGGACCAGTAACCCCCCCCCCCCCAGTTGAGATTTACAACAGCCATGGGGTGGCTAAGTGTGTTGTTGTCAGCATCGGTTACTTGGTACTGGTGACCAAGTAGGTGTTGTTCAGGGTGGACCAGTTTCTCTATTACCATTGTAACACTGGCACCTGTGTCCCTGTAGGCCTGAACCTCAACACCATTTATTAGGGGTAGTTGCTTGTACTTATCCATGTTAAGGGGACAAGCAACTAAGGTGGCTAAATCAAAAGCCCCCTCAGAGACTAACACAGCCTCTGTGGTCTCCCGAAACAAGACCAACCCCAACTAAGTTACCAAAAGTGAGCCCAGCTACTCCCTTGGATTGGCTATTAGTAAGTTTGCTCCCACCACCACTGCTATTACTAGGGGCACTAGGTGTAGCAGCAGGGGTTGTAGTGGTAGGAGGCTTGGTGCTTTTCTTTGGACAACTGGGATCTGTTGTCCAATGGCCTTTTATTTTACATAAATAGCACCATGGTTTCTTTTCTTTGTTTTGATTTGAAGAGGATTTGGACCCACCACCCCCACCAGAGTGTTTTTGTGGGCCTGATGAAGACTAATTTTTAGATTTGTCCCCACCCTTGTCAGAAGGCTTACCATCCTTCTTCTTGCCATCTTTGTCACCCCCTGTATGAACTTTTCTGTTCACCCTTGTTCTGACCCATTTGTCTGCCTTCTTTCCCAATTCTTGGGGAGAGGTCAGATCAGAGTCTACCAGGTACTGGTGCAACAAATCATACACACAATTATTAAGAATATGCTCTCTCAAGATTAAGTTATACAGGCTTTCATAATCAGTAACTTTACTGCCATGTAACCACCCCTCCAAGGCCTTCACTGAATGGTCAACAAAGTCTACCCAGTCTTGTGAAGACTCCTTTTTGGTTTCTCTGAACTTCATCCTGTACTGTTCAGTGGTTAAGCCATAACCATCTAGGAGTGCATTCTTAAGAACTGCAAAATTATTGGCATCACTTTCTTTCACAGTAAAGAGCCTATCCCTACCCTTTCCACTAAATGATAGCCATAGGATAGCAGCCCACTGCCTTTGAGGGACATCCTGTACAACACAGGCCCTCTCAAGTGCAGCAAACCACTTGTTAATGTCATCCCCCTCCTTATAAGGGGGAACTATCTTGTGCAGATTCCTAGAATCATGCTCTTTTGCAGGATGACTATGGAGAATACTGCTGCTGCCACCATGGGTTTCTAAACCCAATTTCTGTCTTTCTCTTTCCACTTCTAAGGACTGCCTATCCAAATCCAGCTGTTGCTTCTTGAGCTTCAGCCTGGTTTGTTCCACTCTCAATCTATTGAGCTCCCTTTCTAACACTCTGTCATCAGGGTGGGTGGGTGGGACATGCATTGAAACAGAAGTATGGTGAGAATGAACAGAAGGAGACCTGTCCCTAACAGATGGCACCCTAACAGCTTGGCTAACAGAAACATCACTTCTACTATGATGAGAAGGAATACTCTTACTGTGATGTGAGACAACACTATCAGTATGGTGTGACTCTACATCAGTACCAGCTATGCTAGGTTGTCTGATAATGGGCAGGCTAGGAAGTTTCCTTTCTAAATCTTTTGCTAGTGGTGCCCCAGGGTCAGATTGGGAACCATCAGCTAATTTCTCTACAGAAGTGGCACCTCTGGCCTTATCCTGTTCAACAAGCATATTAACCAACAGTTCTCTAGAGGGATTCTTCCCTACACTTAAACCTCTTTCTATGCAGAGACTCCTTGCTCCTTTCCAGCTAAGGTGATCATAAGCAAGTTTGGACAGATCAACAGTTTGGCCTGTGCCAGACATTTTAGAAAGTGTTTAAGTGATAGAAAAAGTGAGAAAAAAGTTTTTCAGACCTTTTGGAAAGACAGAAAAAAACTTTTTTAACTTTTTAAGAACTTTTTAGAAAGTTTAGAGGTACTTTTCAGCACTTTGAAAAGAAGTGAGAGAAGAAAAGCAAAACTTTTTGGTTAGGTGTACATACACTGAACTTGTTTTGTATATTTTTCTCTTATGAAAAGTACAATGACAAAAGTGGTAAGTAGTTGCAAAGTACTTATCCCACCGCTGCAGAACCAATGTAGGAGGCTGGACTGGCTTGTAGTGAGTACCAAGGGGTACTTACACCTTGCACCAGGCCCAGGTATCCCTTATTAGTGTATAGGGTGTCTAGCAGCTTAGGCTGATAGATAATGATAGCTTAGCAGAGCAGCTTGGGCTGAACTAGGAGACGAGGGAAGCTCCTACAGTACCACTAGTGTCATATGCACAATATCATAAGAAAACACAATACACAGATATACTAAAAATAAAGGTACTTTATTTTTATGACAATATGCCAAAAGTATCTCAGTGAGTACCCTCAGTATGAGGATAGCAAATATACAGAAGATATATGTACACAATACCAAAATATGCAGTAATAGCAATAGAAAACAGTGCAAACAATGTATAGTCACAATAGAATGCAATGGGGGCACATAGGGATAGGGGCAACACAAACCATATACTCCAAAAGTGGAATGCGAACCACAAATGGACCCCAAACCTATGTGACCTTGTAGAGGGTCGCTGGGACTGTAAGAAAACAGTGAGGGTTAGAAAAATAGCCCACCCCAAGACCCTGAAAAGTGAGTGCAAAGTGCACTAAAGTTCCCCAAAGAGCACAGAAGTCGTGATAGGGGAATTCTGCAGGAAAGACCAAAACCAGCAATGCAACAACGATGGATTTCCAGACGAGGGTACCTGTGGAACAAGGGGACCAAGTCCAAAAGTCACGATCAAGTCGACAGTGGGCAGATGCCCAGGAAATGCCAGCTGTGGGTGCAAAGAAGCTGCTACTGGACAGTAGAAGCTGAGGATTCTGCAAGAACGACAAGGGCTAGAAACTTTCCCTTTGGAGGATGGATGTCCCACGCTGTGGAGAGTCGTGCAGAAGTGTTTTCCTGAAGAAAGACCGCAAACAAGCCTTGCTAGCTACAAGTCGTGCGGTTAGGGTTTTTGGATGCTGCTGTGGCCCAGGAGGGACCAGGATGTCACCAATTGCGTCAGGGGACAGAGGGGGCGCCCAGCAAGACACGGAGCCCTCTCAGAAGCAGGCAGCACCTGCAGAAGTGCCGGAACAGGCACTACGAAGTGGAGTGAAACGGTGCTCACCCGAAGTTGCACAAAGGAGTCCCACGCCGCCGGAGGACAACTCAGGAGGTCGTGCAATGCAGGTTAGAGTGCCGTGGACCTAGGCTTGGCTGTGCACAAAGGATTCCCTCGGAAAGTTCACAGGAGCCGGAGTAGCTGCAGAACACGCGGTTCCCAGCAATGCAGTCTGGCGTGGGGAGGCAAGGACTTACCTCCACCAAACTTGGACTGAAGAGTCACTGGACTGTGGGAGTCACTTGGACAGAATTGCTGGATTCAAGGGACCTCGCTCGTCGTGCTGAGAGGAGACCCAGAGGACCGGTGATGCAGTTCTTTGGTGCTGCGGTTGCAGGGGGACGAGTCCGTCGACCCACAGGAGATTTCTTTGGAGCTTCTAGTGCAGAGAGGAGGCAGACTACCCCGACAGCATGCACCACCAGGAAAACAGTCGAGAAGGCGGCAGGATCAGCGTTACAGAGTTGCAGTAGTCGTCTTCGCTACTTTGTTGCAGTTTTGCAGGCTTCCAGTGCGGTCAGCAGTCGATTCCTTGGCAGAAGGTGAAGAGAAAGATGCAGAGGAACTCGGATGAGCTCTTGCATTCGTTATCTGAGGAAATCCCCAAAGCAGAGACCCTAAATAGCCAGAAAAGAGGGTTTGGCTACTTAGGAGAGAAGATAGGCTAGGAACACCTGAAGGAGCCTATCAGAAGGAGTCTCTGACGTCACCTGCTGGCCCTGGCCACTCAGAGCAATCCAGTGTGCCAGCAGCACCTCTGTTTCCAAGACGGCAGAGGTCTGGAGCACACTGGAGGAGCTCTGGGCACCTCCCAGGGGAGGTGCAGGTCAGGGGAGTGACCACTCCCCTTTCCTTTGTCCAGTTTCGCGCCAGAGCAGGGCTGAGGGGTCCCTGAACCGGTGTAGACTGGCTTATGCAGAAATGGGCACCATCTGTGCCCATGAAAGCATTTCCAGAGGCTGGGGGAGGCTACTCCTCCCCTGCCTAAACACCTTTTTCCAAAGGGAGAGGGTGTAACACCCTCTCTCTGAGGAAGTCCTTTGTTCTGCCATCCTGGGCCAAGCCTGGCTGGACCCCAGGAGGGCAGAAACCTGTCTGAGGGGTTGGCAGCAGCAGCAGCTGCAGTGAAACCCCTGAAAAGGCAGTTTGGCAGTACCCGGGTCTGTGCTACAGACCCGTGGGATCATGGGATTGTGCCAACAATGCCAGGATGGCATAGAGGGGGCAATTCCATGATCATAGACATGTTACATGGCCATATTCGGAGTTACCATTGTGAAGCTTCACATAGGTATTGACCTATGTGTAGTGCACGCGTGTAATGGTGTCCCGCACTCACAAAGTCCGGGGAATTTGCCCTGAACAATGTGGGGGCACCTTGGCTAGTGCCAGGGTGCCCACACACTAAGTAACTTAGCACCCAACCTTTACCAGGTAAAGGTTAGACATATAGGTGACTTATAAGTTACTTAAGTGCAGTGGTAAATGGCTGTGAAATAACGTGGACGTTATTTCACTCAGGCTGCAGTGGCAGGCCTGTGTAAGAATTGTCCGAGCTCCCTATGGGTGGCAAAAGAAATGCTGCAGCCCATAGGGATCTCCTGGAACCCCAATACCCTGGGTACCTCAGTACCATATACTAGGGAATTATAAGGGTGTTCCAGTATGCCAATGTAAATTGGTGAAATTGGTCACTAGCCTGTTAGTGACAATTTGGAAAGAAATGAGAGAGCATATCCACTGAGGTTCTGATTAGCAGAGCCTCAGTGAGACAGTAAGTCATAACACAGGTAACACATACAGGGCACACTTATGAGCACTGGGGCCCTGACTGGCAGGGTCCCAGTGACACATACAACTAAAACAATATATATACAGTGAAATATGGGGGTAACATGCCAGGCAAGATGGTACTTTCCTACAATGATGCTGCAGTGGGTCAAGCAGTTCTTAGACATTTGTTCGGATAAGGTGAGCTGTTTGTTTCCCTCCATCCGCTTCTGATTTAATCACATTTTCTGGTTGTTATTAACGTACCTTTCTTGCATATTCATATATTTGTGTTTAATGACACTGTTTTATAATGATGGAGGTAGACAGTATTTCTTGGTACCGAAAATGGGTTACATACAGCTTGCTACTCTATTCAAGCATGTGAATCTATGAAAGTTCCAATACTAGAGTAAGAAATAAGTTACTTACCTGTAACTGTAGTTCTCCAGTATTGGACACTTTCATAGATTCACATGTGGCCGCCCACCTCCCCGGAGGAGCTCACCTTCTCTCTTTTCAGTGTGCTGGGTTATTTCAGCACATGTGCTCAGAAAATCTGAGGGAAGGCAGCTCCTCACAGGTGGTTCTAGAGGGATGAGGCAATCTGATTGGTTCAAGTTTGAGTTTGGATCTATTTTACAAAACAACTATGATGGGTTATTGTATTGAGGCCTACTTCATGTATTGTGTGCATACATCTTCAGGCTTGGTTTTATATTCCACCGGGAGACTCCCATCTTGACGACGGGGAAGTATTCAAGCATGTGAAACTATGAAAGTGTCCAATACTGGAGAACTACAGTTACAGGTAAGTAACTTATTTCTTTTCAATAGCTGAAGAAAAAGTGTTCCGGGATCCTTCCAAATGCACAGGAATATTCTTAGTTTATGACTATCAGTGAGAATCCTACAATGCAGAAACAATACTGACAGTGACCTGTCATAGATGGTACAGAATGGACCATATAATTTAATTATGCTTAGTTCAGATTGAGTTGCCCTATGGCCAAAAGAAACTGATGTATGTATGTACAGAATTTTGTCTAAAGCTGCTGGTCCATTAGAAAACTGACCAGACACCAGATATAACATATATTGCTTTATGACTGTAACTCCTTACAGGGCTGGTAATTGTGCCAGAGGTGATTAACTCATTTTAGTATTAATGCTGTGAAATAACAATTGTCAAAATTAGTGACGATATGGACTTAAGTGATTTTTTCTGGAGTCACATCTAGTAAAACAAAGAGTTATATATAAACACACTCTGATAAATGCTGCTATAAAGATAGAACAGACACATTCTGAAACAGAAGTTCAGAAAGAATTAGAGAAATAAACAAGGAAATAATGCAAAGTACTTTTAAGATAGCTGATGATGGTTTTCGGACACTTTAATAGGCATATATATAGTACCATTCATAATCTCTTCTGCTGTCGTTCTTCTGAAAGAAGATTTGAATCTCCTATAACAAAGGCAGATTAAAGCATTAATACAACTAAATTGGGCATACAAACTCTGAAAATAATTGAAGTGCCTTGACAGCTGATAAATGAAATGGATGTCTCTGAACTCCTAAAATCTGATGTCAAGATAGATAATGCTCACTACCAAGAAGGCACCATACCACCTTTAACAAACACAGAAGATAGAGAGCACCTCATGTTCTGTACTAGAACACTCACATCTTATCAGGCCCCTGCATGCAGTAATCCTTCCGAACACTGCATTTCATTTCCATAATTGTCAAAAGCAATAATCCTTGGGTTGGTATAAAAAAATACTCAATGCCATTCTTCAACATGTCCAAGAATTCTCTTTCAAATTCAGATGCTGGACAAAAGACAAACCTGCATTCATTGGTATACCTGCATGTACCAACACAGTAGAACATTCCCTTCTCTGTGATTCTATCACTCTCCAAGGAGCTTAAACCATTTAAAGGCCAGTCTTGCTTCTAAATTACATACAGCATCTGCTTCATTAATTCCTTCCTATCATACACTCTCAGGAAACAGCTCATATCTAATTAGAACAAATTAAATGTATTGTGGGTTGACCTCCAGTTTTATGTGTGTTAACCGTTCAAAAACAGTGAAATGTTGTGGTATTACAGTTTATCCTCCCCAATAGAAATTATTTGAAAGTGTTCCTTGGCCAAAAATAGACATGATAAAAACGCCCTTTGAGGTTGTAGTGATTATGAGACAGAAATAAGTGTCTTTAATCTCTGCAAAGGAAACATTTGCTTTGGAAACAGCCCTATCTGTATCCAAAGTCCAATGCCTATTGCAGACCCAGTTCCTAACACATTCTGTTGTTTTGCTGCACCCCCCCCCACTACGCATCAAATACCAAAGGCGCAGTCCATGTTTGTAAAACTATGATATTTGGCCTATTGACTGCTGTAAGAAAATGCCTTTTTGGCATGGTTATCCCCTGACTTTTTGCCTTTTGCTGATTCCAGTTATGATTAGAAGTGTGCTGGGACCCTGCTAACCAGGCCCCAGCACCAGTGTTCTTTCCCTAAACTGTACCTTTGCTTCCGCAATTGGCACAGCCGTGGCACTCAGATAAGTCCCTTGTAATTGGTACCCCTGGCACCAAGGGCCCTGATGGCAGGGAAGGTCTCTAAGTGCTGCAGCATGTTTTATACCACCCTGGGGACCCCTCACTCAGCACATACACACTTCCTCACAGCTTTTGTGTGCTGGTGGGGAGAAAATGACTAAGTCGACATGGCACTCCCCTCAGAGTGCCATACCAACCTCACACTGCCTCTGGCATAGGTAAGTCACCCTACTAGCAGGCCTTACAGCCCTAAGGCAAGGTGCACTATACCACAGGTGAGGGCATATGCGCATGAGCACTATGCCCCTACAGTGCCTAAGCAAAACCTTAGACATTGTAAGTGCAGGGTAGCCATAAAGAGTATATGGTCTGGGAGTTTGTCAGACACAAACTCCACAGTTCTATAATGGCTACACTGAAATCTGGGAAGTTTGGTATCAAACTTCTCAGCACAATACATGCACACTGATGCTAGCGTGGAATGTAGTGTAAAATGCACCCAGAGGGCATCTTAGAGATGCCCCGTGAATACCAATCCGACTTCTAGTGTTAGGCTGACCAGTTTCTGCCAGCCTGCCACAACCAGACGAGTTGCTGGCCACATGGGGAGAGTGCCTTTGTCACTCTGTGGCCAGGAACAAAGCCTGTACTGGGTGGAGGTGCTTCTCACCTCCCCCTGCAGGAACTATAACACCTGGCTCACCCCCTTTGTTACAGCGCCACCGGGCATCCCAGCTAATGGAGATGCCCGCCCCTTCGGCCACTGCCCCTTTTGGCGGCAAGGCTGGAGGAGATAATTAGAAAAACAAGGAGGAGTCACCCACCAGTCAGGACAGCCCCTAAGATGCCCTGAGCTGAGGTGACCCCTGCCTTTAGAAATCCTCCATCTTAGTTTTGGAGGATTCCCCCAATAGGATTAGGGATGTGCCCCCCTCCCTTCAGGGAGGAGGCACAAAGAGGTTGTAGCCACCCTCCAGGTCAGTAGCTATTGGCTACTGCCCTCCCAGACCTAAACACACCCCTAAATTTAGTATTTAGGGGCACCCAAGAACCCAGGAAATCAGATTCCTTCAACCTTAACAAAGAAGGACTGCTGACCTACAAGCACTGTAGAGAAGACAGAAGACGACAACTGCTTTGGCCCCAGCCCTACCGGCCTGTCTCCTGACTCGAAAACCTGCAACCAGTGACGCATCCGACAGGGACCAGCGACCTCTGAAGCCTCAGAGGACTGCCCTGAACCAAAGGACCAAGAAACTCCCGCGAGCAGTGGCTCTGCTCAACTTCAATAACAACTTTGCAACTTTCTTGCAACTTTAAAGGACTTCACTCTTCCCGCCGGAAGCGTGAGACTTCACCCTCTGCAACTGACGCCCCCGGCTCGAGATCCAGAGAACTAACACCACAGGGAGGACTCCCCGGCGACTGCGACCCCGTGAGTAGCCTGAGACGACCCCCGTAGGCCCCCACAGCGACACCTGCAGAGGGAATCCAGAGGCTCCCCCTGACCGCGACTGCCTGTAACAAGGGACCCGACGCCTGGGCCAAGCACTGCACCTGCAGCCCCCAGGACCAGAAGGAACCAAACCTCAGTGCAGGAGTGACCCCCAGGCGAGCCTCTGCCTGGCCCAGGTGGTGGCTGGCACGAGAAGCCCCCCTGTGCCCTGCCTGCACCGCTAGAGTGACCCCTGGGTCCCTCCATTGAAACCAATACAAAACCCGACGCCTGCTTTGCACACTGCACCTGGCCTACCTTGTGCTGCTGAGGGTGTGTTTTGTGTGCCTACTTTTGTCCCCCAAAGTGCTCTACAAAACCCCCCTGGTCTGCACCCGAGGATGCGGGTACTTACCTGCTGGCAGACTGGAACCGGAGCACCCCTGTTCTCCATAGGCGCCTATGTGTTTTGGCCACCTCTTTGACCTCTGCACCTGACTGGCCCTGAGCTGCTGGTGTGGTAACTTTGGGGTTGCCTTGAACCCCCAATGGTAGGCTTCCTATGCCCAGTAACTAAGACTTGTAAGTGTCTTACTTACCTCACAATCTAACCAATACTTAGCTCCCCCAGGAACTGTTGATTTTTGCACTGTGTCTACTTTTAAAATAGCTTATTGCCAT
Source organism: Pleurodeles waltl (assembly GCF_031143425.1). Lineage (NCBI taxonomy): Eukaryota > Metazoa > Chordata > Amphibia > Caudata > Salamandridae > Pleurodeles > Pleurodeles waltl. The sequence continues at coordinate 87,328,558 of NC_090441.1, forward strand.
TTTAACAAAAACTGTATATGTTACTGCTCTAATTCAAAGTTCCTAACTTACCTGTGTGGAGTACCTTGCAAACTGAAGTTGTAAGTGCTTTACTTACCTCAGAAACTTAACCTTACATACCTCCCCCAGGAACTGTTAATTCTTGCACTGTCTACTGCTTTAATTCAAAGTTCCTTACTTACCTGTGTGGAGTACCTTGGATTTTATGTATTTACTTCAAATCTTGAACTTGTGGTTATAAAAATAAAGAAAATATATTTTTCTATATAAAAACTATTGGCCTGGCGTTAAGTCTTTGAGTGTGTTCCTCATTTATTGCCTGTGTGTTCAACAAATGCTTAACACTACCCTCTGATAAGCCTACTGCTCGACCACACTACCACAAAATAGAGCATTAGAATTAGCTAATTTTGCCACTATCTTTCACCTCAGGGGAACCCTTGGACTATGTGCACACTATCTCTTACTTTGAGATAGTATATACAGGGCCAATTTCCTGCCACTACCTTTCAATTCATTCATCAGTTCAGTGTTTTCTAATCCCAACTACACATCTGATCATTGTTTGTGTAATTATTTTTACCTAGTGAAGAAATAAAGACTGCATTAATGCCAACATGGCTTAAAATGAAAACTAAACAACAATGCAATGAAACAATGGCATTCATTTTGGAGGAGACCTTTGAACAGGATAAGTGAGTATGGGCCCATGTTGTTTCACATGTTTCAAGCCACTCATGTGAGACCTGGAGTTTGGTGTATAATCTGTTTTGAAACTGAATTATGCAACTTCCACTGGAGCAATCACCAGTAATGGCTTTAGATGCTGGATAAATATTTTGAACAAGGACAGAGTATGAAGCATATTCTATAGCAATGCAGTTACCAATCATTTGAGAGGATACATTTGACAATCTAACAATGCCTTCACCTGGGTCATCAATTACTATGCAAACCCTGATAAGCATAAGCCTGCCAATGGTATCTGCTTTGTTGAATGTAATTGCCATTGTTCTCAGGAATGCATCAACTCCATTTTCAACATCAACAATCTCTCTGCTTCCGGATTCAGTCAATAAGTTCCTGCAAATTTCTTGGGCTTCATCTTAGACATCATTACCGATGACACAATTTTCACCTGTGGCTTCAATCTCCTCATTTTTGAAAGACTTATGACAACCTCAGTACCATAGGGGTGACTTTACAGTGACCTGGTGCAGTGACCTGTAGTGAAAGGGTGCATGCACCTTTTTACACAGGCAGCAATGGCAGGTCTGCAGACACATTTTGTATGGGCTCCCATGGGTGGCATAAAACATGTTGCAGCTCATGGGGATCCCCTGGTGTCCCAATGCCCTGGTTACCTAGGCACCAAATACTAGGGAGTTATATGGGGGCACAGGATGCCAAATGTGGGGTGTACTAAGTCAGGAAAAAACAAATTTAGGGGGAGAGAGCACAGTCACTGGAGACCTGGTTAGAAGGATCCCAGTGAACACAGTCAAAACACACTGACAGTAGGCAAAATGTGGGGGTAACCATGCCAAAAAGAGGATACTTTCCTACAGCTTCATTAAAGGGTAATATCGGTTCGAATGGGAAACCCCTGGCTGAAACACCTCTGTCAGGAGGTCAGTCCTGACTGGCACCGTAGGCAGATCTAGGTCCAAGACCTCAGCTGCCCTACGCACCACCATAGCATATGATGCTCCCTCCTCCGTAGCCACAGTAGGAGGTGAGAGCATGCCTTTATCTGGAGGTCTCCAGTCCACTGGCTTCTCCTAATTCCTCATAACAGTTCATTTACTCCAACCCATACTCAAGAGGGTACTGAGACCCCTCACATTCCTCACCAATGCCTGGTTGATCATAATAAGACTCAGGCAATGATCTAGCCCCTGTTGGAGCCATCGGAAACCGGAATCCGCGTTGTGCCGGCTTCGGATAATCAGGTATGAGAATGGGGCTCGTGCCACTGGTGGGCACGCCAGCCCACTCAAATACGAGACACATGGCCTCATAAAACTCTTTGAACTGAGCGGGGGTCGCTTTGGCTCCCAGAAAGGGGGGGGGGAGGCTCAAAGTCAACCCTGGCATTGGCTTAGCGGAACCGTGCTCGGAACGTTGTCATTCCCAACCTGCCTTGATAGCCGAAGGACAAGGTGAAATCGAAGTCCGCTTGGACTTCTTCTTCTTCTTGTGCCTCTATCCCAGAGTGCCTGGAGGACCTTGAGTGCTCCTGGAGCGGTCCTACTACTTCCTCCTCCTTGACCGGGACAGTGACCTCTGAGGAGACCGCTCCTTCAAAGCTTCCAGAGCCATGGCCTGGCAGTCAGAACACGACTTCGAGTTGAGGCTCGGTCCAAACACCAGAGACATACCTTATGGGGATCTGCACACCTTGAACCCGATCTTCCTATATGACTTTCTCGCAGACTTGAAAAAAATCTTGGACTAAAAGGTCGAAAAAGGCCTGTCAAAAAAAGACAGAGGGTAGCTCGATTCCAGATCTGCGCTAACTGGCATGGGAGGAAAAGAACTGACGTACACGCACCTAAGTGGTGCCTTTTATAGGCGACCGTGTTCTCACAAACGGCTCTAATGCCGATGGCACCCGGATCCGAACGATGCCACCCGACAGCTCATGCAACTTCCGGATTCCAAGCTGACACCAGGAAATTCTAAGGTAAGGAATCTGCAGCTAGAAGTCTCTATCTGATTAATGAAATATTTGAAGTGCATGTTCTAAAATGTATTACCCTTCACAGAATATATCGGAAGACAAAGAGATCTCCTTCATAAATACAGCCCGATAGGCAGGGGCAGGACTCAATTCTGGAAAAATGCCAGGAGTGAGGTTGAAACAAGGAGCCATTCGTGGGCTAAATTTGCTTCATCAGATACTCCAAGAATCTCGAAGGATGTACAGGCTGTCTTTTGGTGATCTATAAAAATACTAGCCAGGTCCATGTTTATCAATTCAGTTGAAGCTGAGAGACCTGGGTCGTTTACCCAGAGTCTACCAAAACTTACACACACACCACACGTTCTCATAATATATTCTTTGAAAGTCTACCAAAACTTACACACACCACACGTTCTCATAATATATTCTTTGAAGAAAAAACCCACAACTTCACCATGCTTCTGTGAAAATATACTTTATTAGAATAAAATGTATCTGTGTTTTTAATCAAAACATATTGCATCGCCCACTCCTAGTGTCCCGAAACCAAACCCCAGTCCACCTTCAATACCTTCATGAAACATAAAATAATTAACTAATAAATATTCGGAATACTGATGTAGAAATCTTGTGATACAAAAACACCATACTTTTAAAAAAGTGATAAATTCTAAATTCATATTTATGTGTGGCTTCCAACAAGAAACCAATTCCTAACGTTTAATAGGTGTAGTGTTAATATATACTCACAGAAAATAAAATTAAAACCCCTCGAAAGGGTTATTCTCAACACCTGCTCACTCTTAAAAAAAGAAAATAAACCGAAATGTTTCGGAACTTGCATTCCTACTGGGTTTTAAGGTCATCAGATTCCCAAGGGTGCTCAAGGATCATATCTAATAACAGTCAATACTATGTAAACCGGTAAAACTTGTAAATAGATAAAATAAGGCAGAACGTATTCATTTTCCAACATGCTTCCAATACACACATGACCTTTTACTCAATAACTTAAAAAGCATATGCTACCAACATTGAGCGGGGAAAGCCCTAAAGGCCAGAAGCCCCAATACATGAACGCTAATTGGGCCCCGTCATAAAGGACAAGAGAGTGCGTTGTCTCAGACACAGCTGCAGATTTCCACACATACACAACGAACAGAAATTCAGGCAGTCTGAAGGAGATCCTAGGTGGGCAAGCCAGTGCAAATATCTGCTATGCGCCAAGGCGACCTCATCTTAACGGAAGAGAAGGAATTTCCAGTGCAATTTATATGCTAGGGAACTCACAGTATTACAACAGATGTAGCCCCTGTCTTTGAACCAGAGATGAACAGGAAAGCAGAAATTAATGCAAGCATGGAGACCATGTTCACAGGTTTTCCTATGACTGAGAATCTTCTAACTAACTGGTAAATGGTGACCAGGCGATCAATTCATTGCCGTGGGTTCTCTAACGTTTGGCCTCCACACATGGAGGAAGTTCATAGTCAGACCACCCACCTAGTAGGCAATCAGCAATAACTCTACAAGAAAGAAATACCTTAAAACGTGTTACATTTACTGCCTCTCTCCCCCTGTGTGAAGAAAGCAAGGCTAGACATGAATATCAGGTATCGCACAACACTGTGCTATACGGCTGTATTAGTCTCTTTTATTAGATCCCAGTTTAAAAAAAAAGTTCTGCCTTTAAAGAACAACCCTTTCTTCTTTTTGCTCCAAGGATTAATGTCCAACAATTCTACTTGCTCTGGTGTTGAATGACAAAGTCAGTAGTGAGCTGGATCTTCGCCTGAGTCCGGAGATGCCTGCATCAATTCACTGTAAGCTTCTAAACTAGACTAAAAATAAGAGAGACAGACAGTGAGAAATGTACTATTACAATCCACAAAAATATAAACTTTTGAAACTTTCCTGCATGCCTGTAAATAACACGAGATGCAGAGTTACGTAGATGTTTGTGAGCACATATTGTTGAACGTGTACTAGCGGGTGAGATTTTAATGGTTGATTACATGGCACATTTAAAACATTCCGAGCTGTAGAAAAGTTGTCAGCATCTACAGCACTATCGCCAGAGTGCAGTCAACATGTGTAACTCACATATAACCGCTCATTAGGCATACCAAAGTCCTTAAGACCATAAATTCATTGACTTCACCTTATTCAGACCCGGATGCTCAGTGACTACTTGTCCTGTTATTTGCCAAGAAAAGTAAGCATGAAAAAGTACAACATTTCTCAATGACATGAACGTTGACATTTTTCAAGGAACATTTACATAACTGTAGTCCTAGTTCTGCATCGTAAATATCTTCATTGAAGTCATAAATGCTGAATAATTTTCCGTTGCCAGCACGGACCCCCAAAAACCTTCTTAAACATATACTTGAACGTTTGGAAATGAGACTGAAGAATGTTCATCACTGAAAACTATTTTCCATAAATCTCCAGTGTAGGCTGTAAGGGATGTATTTTCCTTTGTAGCAGAATGGATGAAAAACCTGTAAAAGAGTCTTTTAAACTTGCACCCTTTGACATGGAAAAAAGTCTGCCTCTGACCAACAACATGAAGAGAAATTGCAGTCCGATAGGAACTTTAAAAAAGACCTGTACCTTTAAGAACCTCAGAAGAAACCTATCCCACAATGCACTGTAGTGGCAGTTTGCCTGTGAGTGTCATTTTTTTAATAGTGAAGTTAAGAACACATATGCTTTGACAACTAGGGAGGAGGAAGGGCCGTTTATGACTGTAATGAAGATGCCTATGATGCAGAACTAGGACTACATGTATGTAACTTTTCCTTGTGCATTGTAGGATCTTCATTGATAGTATTAAGCGCTGAATAGAGTAGCAAGCTAAAGAAAAAAGAGCTCCACTATGGCTGACAGATGTAAGTGTGACAATTTTTTTCCGTACCCTAATTGTACCATACTCAGTGTCCTCAGATAATAAATCTCCACGCCCCACCAAAAAACAAAAATGGAGCTATTTAAACAGATTCCATGTCCGAACCTTGCATGAGCCTAACTGACTGTGTCAAGGAAATAATGTCTTGAAAAAGTGTGTAAAGACCTCCAAATGGCTGCCTTACAGATATCTGTAATGGGGATTTGTCTGGCCCAAATTGTAGTAGGTGCCTTCACTCTCATAGTGTGTGCTGTGGGTTCACCTAGCAAAGGTTTGTTAGCAAATTGGTAGCAGAAAGAAATACAAACTATCCATCTTGATATGGATTGTTTTGAAGCTGCCAAACCTGGTCACCAAGGACCACAATTTATAAAGAGGGTGTTCGATTTTCTAATACTCTTTAACTTGTTCAAATAGAACTCAAAACTCTTAACACTAAGAGAATGTAGAGTTCTCTCGAATGCTGTGGTAGGATTAGGAAAAAAGTAGGGAGTGCGATAGATTGGTTAGTATGAACATCTGAAACTAACTTAGGTTGAAATGAAGTACGAGTTACTTACCTACAGTAACGATATATCTGGTAGAGACATATTCTAGTTGCAGATTCCTTACTTTTGAATTTCCCAGGTGTCAGACTGGATCCGGAGATTTTTCTTCGAGCAGTACCTCTGCGCGCCGTCAGATGGCGTCGGTTGACTCCGCAGGCGTCGTTGGCATCGTGCTCACCGTGATGACATTGTGGTCGTAAATAGACGCCACCCCGGTGCGCTGACATCAGTTTCTTTTCACGACTTTCCACGCCAGTAGCGCAGAGCCACAAAGATCACTATGAGTGGTGCGCCAAAACTAGGCCCCTTAAGGGAAAGTTCCTGTCCCTAGAAATCAGTTCTCAGTGCAGGGAGGATGGGCGGGTCTGTAAGGAATCTGCAACTAGAATATGTCTCTACTAGATCTATTGTTATCGAAGGTAAGTAACTTGTGCATCTGATGGAGACTTCTAGTTGCAGATTCCTTACCTTTGAATAGATACCCGACCAATACCATCCCCGGTGGTGGGCTGCGAACCAAGATCACACCAAGAAGTCCTGCAGGACCGAACTGCCAAAGTAGCTGTCCCTTCGGACCTGATTGTCCAGGCAGCAGTGTTTGGTAAAAGTGTGCAGAGATGCCCACGTCACTGCCTGACAGATGTCCAGGACTGGAACGCCCCGTGCTACCGCTGTGGTAGCACAAGTAGCTCCGGTGGACTGAGCGCGAAAACCTTCGGGAGGTTGCTTTTTAGGCAGAGTGTAGCACAGTTTGATGCATAAGACTACCCACCATAAAATGGTCCTGTTGTGCACCGCCTTCCTCTTCTTTGCACCCACATATCCCATGTAAGGAAATCCCTCCATGGCATGGTTACCCCCTGACTTTTTGCTTTTGCTGATGCTAACTTATGGTTTGAAAGTGTGCTGGGACCCTGCTAACCAGGCCCCAGCACCAGTGTTCTTTCCCTAAACTGTACCTTTGTCTCCACAATTGGCACAAAGCTGGCACTCAGGTAAGTCCCTTGTAACTGGTACCCCTCGCACCAAGGGCCCTGATGCCAGGGAAGGTCTCTAAGGGCTGCAGCATGTCTTATGCCACCCTAGGGCACCTCACTCAGAACATGCACACTGCTTCACAGCTTGTGTGTGCTGGTGGGGACAAAATGACTAAGTCGACATGGCACTCCCCTCAGAGTGCCATGCCAACCTCACACTGCCTGTGGCATAGGTAAGTCACCCCTCTGGCAGGCCTTACAGCCCTAAGGCAGGGTGCACTATACCACATGTGAGGGCATAGGTGCATGAGCACTATGTCCCTACAGTGTCTAAACAAAACCTTAGACATTGTAAGTGCAGGGTAGCCATAAGAGTATATGGTCTGGGAGTCTGTCAAACACAAACTCCACAGCACCATAATGGCTACACTGAAAACTGTGAAGTTTGTTATCAAACTTCTCAGCACAATGAATGCACACTGATGCCAGTGTACATTTTATCGTGAAATACACCCAGAGGGCATCTTAGAGATGCCCCCTGAAAACATACCCGACTTCCAGTGTGGGCTGACTAGTTTTTGCCAGCCTGCCACACACCAGAAATGTTGCTGGCCACATGGGGAGAGTGCCTTTGTCACTCTGTGGGCAGTAACAAAGCCTGTACTGGGTGGCGGTGCTTCACACCTCCCCCTGCAGGAACTGTAACACCTGGCGGTGAGCCTCAAAGGCTCACCCCCTTTGTTACAGCGCCACAGGGCATCCCAGCTAGTGGAGATGCCCGCCCCTCCGGCCACTGCCCCCACTTTTGGCGGCAAGGCTGGAGGAGATAATGAGAAAAACAAGGAGGAGTCACTGGCCAGTCAGGACAACCCCTAAGGTGTCCTGAGCTGAGGTGACTCTGACTTTTAGAAATCCTCCATCTTGCAGATGGAGGATTCCCCCAATAGGATTAGGGATATGCCCCCCCTCCCCACAGGGAGGAGGCACAAAGAGGGTGTAGCCACACTCTGGGCCAGTAGCCATTGGCTACTATCCTCCCAGACCTAAACACCCCCCTAAATTGAGTATTTAGGGGCCCCCAGAACCAAGGAAGATAGATTCCTGCAACCTGGAGACGAAGAAGGACTGCTGACCTGAAGCCCTGCAGAGAAGACGGAAACACCAACTGCTTTGGCCCCGGCCCTACCAGCCTGTCTCCCCACTTCGAGAAAAACTGCAACAGCGGCGCGTCCCCCAGGGTCCAGCGACCTCTGACGCCTCAGAGGACTACCCTGCATCTAAAAGGACCAAGAAACTCCTGAGGACAGCGGCCCTGTTCCACAGAAACTGCAACTTTGCAACAAAGAAGCAACTTTTAAAAACCACACGTTTCCCACCGGAAGCGTGAGACTTTCCCCTCTTCACCCGACGCCCCCGGCTCGACCTGCGAAAAACTAACACTACAGGGAGAACTCCCCGGCGACTGCGAACCCGTGAGTAGCCAGAGTTGACCCCGCTGAGTCCCCACAGCGACGCCTGCAGAGGGAATCCAGAGGATCCCCCAACCACGACTGCCTGCGTCAAGGAACCCGACGCCTGGTAAAGACACTGCACTCACAGCCCCCAGGACCTGAAGGAACCGAACTCCAGTGCAGGAGCGACCCCCAGGTGGCCCTCTTCCTAGCCCAGGTGGTGGCTATCCCGAGGAGCCCCTCCCTTGCCTGCATTGCTGAAGAGACCCCTGGGTCTCCCATTGAAACCTATTGCAAACCTGACGCCTGTTTGCACTCTGCACCCGGCCGCCCCTGTGCCGCTGAGGGTGTACTTTCTATAAATGCTTGTGTCCCCCCCAGTGCCCTACAAAACCCCCCTGGTCTGCCCTCCGAAGTCGCGGGTACTTACCTGCTGGCAGACTGGAACCGGGCACCCCTATTCCCATTGAAGCCTATGTGTTTTGGGCATCACTTTGACCTCTGCACCTGTCCGGCCCTGAGCTGCTGGTGTGGTAACTTTGGGGTTGCCCTGAACCCCCAACAGTGGGCTACCTTGGACCCAACTTTGAACCCTGTAAGTGCTTTACTTACCTGTGAACCTAACAAATACTTACCTCCCCCAGGAACTTTTGATTTGTGCACTGTGTCCACTTTTAAAATAGCTTATTGCCATTTTTGCCAAAACTGTACGTGCTATTGTGATACTTCAAAGTTCCTAAGATACCTGAGTGAAATACCTTACATTTAAAGTATTGTTTGTAAATCTTGAACCTGTGGTTCTTAAAATAAACTAAGAAAATATATTTTCCTATATAAAAACCTATTGGCCTGGAATTGTCTTTTGAGTGTGTGTTCCTCATTTACTGCCTGTGTGTGTACAACAAATGCTTAACACTACCCTCTGATAAGCCTACTGCTCGACCACTCCCACAAAATAGAGCATTAGAATTATCTCTTTTTGCCACTATCTTACCTTCAAGGAGAACCCTTTTACTCTGTGCATGCTATTTCCTACTTGGAAATAGTACATACAGAGCCAACTTCCTACATTGGTGGATCAGCGGTGGGGTACAAGACTTTGCATTTGCTGGACTACTCAGCCAATACCTGATCACACGACTAAATCCCCAAAATTATCATTAGAAACTGATTTTTGAAATTTGAGCTATTTTTCTACATTTTTAAAAGTCCTGCTAGGGCCTTGTGTTAGTCCCTGTTAGCATTTCTTTTAGAGTTTAAAAGTTTTGTAAAAGTTTGAATGAAGTTCTAGGGATAGTTTTAGATTCTTAAAAAGTATTCCAACTTTTAGAAACAAAATGTCTGCTGCAGAAGAGATGGTGGTGAAACTCAACCTCACCCCTTACCTGCATATTAGGATGTCAGAGTTAAGGTCTCTCTGCAAAATCAAAAAGATAAAAACTGGTTCAAACCCTACCAAAGTACAGCTCCAGGAGCTTTTGGCAGAGTTTGCTAAAAACAACCCCTCTGATGATGCCCTCACAGAGGGGGACACTAGTGATTTGGAGGACTTCCCACCTCCAGTCCTAGATAGGGAGTCCAGGGTTTTTCCAACCCTGACTCCAGAAGTGATAGTCAGAGATGTTGCTTCTCTCACAGGAGAGTCCAACAGCTCTATAACCATTGAGAGCAGTCTCAATGAAGATGACCTCCTGCTAGCCAGGATGGCCAAAAGATTGGCTTTGGAGAGACAGCTCCTAGCCATAGAAAGGGAAAGACAAGAGATGGGCTTAGCTCCCATCAATGACAACAGCAACTTAAATAGGGTCAGAGATACTCCTGACATGCTAAAGATCCCTAAAGGGATTGTAACTAAATATGAAGATGGTGATGACATCACCAAATGGTTCACAGCTTTTGAGAGGGCTTGTGCAACCAGAAAAGTAAACAGATCTCACTGGGGTGCTCTCCTTTGGGAAATGTGAACTGGAAAGTGTAGGGATAGACTCCTCACACTCTCTGGAAAAGATGCAGAATCCTATGACCTCATGAAGGCTACCCTGATTGAGGGCTTTGGATTCTCAACTGAGGAGTACAGTATTAGGTTCAGGGGGGCTCAAAAATCCTCGAGCCAGACCTGGGTTGATTTTGTTGACTTCTCAGTCAAAACACTGGATGGTTGGATTAATGACAGTGGTGTAAATGATTATGATGGGCTGTACAATCTGTTTATGAAAGAACACCTTTTAAGTAATTGTTTCAATTATTAACTGCATCAGCATCTGGTAGACCTAGGCCCAATTTCTCCCCAAGAATTGGGAAAGAAGGCGGACCATTGGGTCAAGATTAGGGTGACCAAGACTTCCACAGGGGGTGACCAAAAGAAAGGTGTCACAAAGACTCCCCAGGGGAAGAGTGTTGAGACATCCAAGGGTAAAAGTAAAGAGTCTTCTACAGGGCCCCAAAAACCTGCTCAGGAGGGAGGGTCCAAAGCCGCTTCACAATCTAATTTTGGGTACAAGGGTAAAAACTTTGATCCCAAAAAGGCCTGGTGTCGTAGCTGTAATCAGCAGGTACACCAAACTGGAGACAAGGCCTGTCCCAAGAAAGGTTCCACTTCAAACTCTTCTCTAGTTAGCACTGGAATAGCCAGTCTCCAGGTGGGATCAACAGTGTGCCCAGAGCAAATCAGGGTTCACACTGAAGCTACATTAGTCTCTGAGGGTGGGGTGGACTTAGCCACACTGGCTGCCTGGCCCCCTAATATGCAAAAATACAGGCAGCAACTCTTAATTAATGGGACTAGTGTAGAAGGCCTTAGGGAAACAGGTGCCAGTGTCACAATGGTGACAGACAAACTGGTTTCCCCGGGACAATACCTGACTGGACAAACTTATCCAGTCACTAACGATGACAATCAGACTAAAGTACATCCCATGGCTATGGTAACTTTAGAATGGGGAGGGGTCACTGGCCTGAAACAGGTGGTAGTCTCCTCAAATATCCCTGTAGACTGTTTGCTTGGAAATGACCTGGAGTCCTCAGCATGAGCTGAGGTAGACCTCAAAACCCATGCAGCCATGCTGGGTATCCCTGAACTAATGTGTGTCAAGACAAGGGCACAGTGCAAGGCTCAGGGTGAAAAAGTGGTGTTGGAGCCTGGAATAATGGCCCAACCCTCCAAGAGAAAAGGAAAGACTGGGGAACCAGCCTCAACACAACAAAAGAAAAAGAACCTCTCTTCCCAGGAAGAAGTTCTGCCCTCTGAGGGAACTTAGACCATGGAGTTGGAACCTTATCAGGTTGAACTCTTAGGCCCAGGGGGACCCACAAGGGAACAGTTGTGTAAGGGGCAAGAAACCTGTCTCTCTCTTGAAGGCCTTAGGCAGCAAGCTGCTGAAGAGACCAAAGGAAAAATCACTGGAACACATAGGGTCTATTGGGAAGATGGACTCCTCTACACTGAGGCAAGATATCCTAAACCTGGTGCCACTAGGAGAGTGGTAGTGCCTCAGGAGTTTAAGAAGTTCATTCTGACCTTAGCCCATGATATTCTACTTGCTGGGCATTTGGGACAAACGAAGACTTGGGAGAGGTTGGTCAACCATTTCTATTGGCCCAACATGTCCCAGAAAGTAAAGGAGTTTTGTGTCTCCTGTGCCACCTGTAAAGCCAGTGGTAAGACAGGTGGCCATCCAAAGGCCCCCCTCATTCCACTTCCAGTGGTGGGGGTCCCCTTTGAAAGAGTGGGTGTGGACATAGTGGGTCCACTGGAACCTCCCACAACCTCAGGGGACCAGTATATCCTAGTGGTAGTGGATCATGCCACTAGGTACCCTGAAGCAATTCCCCTTGGGTCCACTACTGCCCCTGCAGTAGCTAAAGAACTCATTGGTATCTTTACCAGAGTGGGATTTCCTAAGGAAGTGGTGTCTGACAGGGGTACCAACTTCATGTCAGCATACCTGAAACACATGTGGAATGAGTATGGGGTGACTTACAAATTCACCACACCATACCATCCACAAACCAATGGTCTTGTAGAAAGATTTAACAAGACATTGAAGGGCATGATCATGGTGCTCCCTGAAAAGCTAAAAAAGGAGATGGGATGTCCTCTTGCCATGTCTGCTTTTCGCCTACAGAGAGGTGCCTCAGAAGGGAGTAGGGTTTTCCCCCTTTGAACTTCTGTTTGGCCATCCTGTTAGGGGACCACTATCTCTTGTGAAAGAAGGCTGGGAGAGAGCTTCTTCATGAGCCTAAGCAAGATATAGTGGACTATGTACTAGGCCTACGTTCCAGGATGGCAGAGTACATGGAAAAGGCAAGTAAAAAACTTGAGGCCAGCCAACAACTCCAGAAGATGTTGTATGACCAAAAGGCTGCTATGGTTGAGTTTCAGCCAGGGCAGAAAGTCTGGGTTCTGGAGCCTGTGGCTCCCAGGGTACTTCAGGACAGATGGAGTGGCCCTTACCCAGTGCTAGAGAGAAAGAGTCAGGTCACCTACCTGGTAGACCTAGGCACTAGCAGGACCCCCAAAAGGGTGATCCATGTGAACCGCCTCAAACTCTTTCATGACAAGGCAGATGTAAACATGTTAATAGTTACAGATGAGGACCAGGAAGCTGAGAGTGAACCTCTCCCTGATCTCCTCTCCACTGACCCTAAAGATGGCTCAGTCGATGGAGTGGTCTACTCAGACACCCTCTATGGCCAACAGCAAGCTGACTGCAGGAAGGTCCTACAACAGTTTGCTGAGCTCTTTTCCCTAACCCCTGGTCAGACACACCTGCGTACCCAAAATGTGGACACAGGAGACAGCATGCCTGTCAAAAACAAAAGTTTTAGACAGTCTGACCAAGTTAAGGAAAGCATCAAAGTGGAAGTCCACAAGATGTTGGAATTGGGAGTCATTGAGCACTATGACAGCCCCTGGGCTAGCCCAGTGGTCTTAATCCCAAACCTCACACAAAAGATGGCAAGAGAGAGATGAGGTTTTGTGTGAACTACAGAGGACTTAATTCTGTCACCAAGCCAGATGCCCATCCCATTCCAAGGGCAGATGAGATAATTGACAAATTCGGCGCTGCCAGATACTTAAGTACCTTTGACTTGACAGCAGGGTACTGTCAAATAAAAATGGCACCAGGAGCAAAAGAAAAGACAGCATTCTCTACACCTGATGGGCACTATCAGTTTACTGTGATGCCCTTTGGCTTAAAGAATGCCCCTGCCACCTTCCAAAGGTTGGTGAATCAAGCCCTTGCTGGCTTGGAGTCCTTTAGTGCAGTTTATCTTGATGATATCGCTGTCTTTAGCTCCAGCTGGCAGGATCACCTGGTCCACCTGAAGAAGGTTTTGCAGGCCCTGCAAGCAGCAGGCCTCTCTATCAAGGCATCTACATGTCAGATAGGGCAGGGTACTGTGGTTTACTTGGGCACCTTGTAGGTGGAGGCCAAGTTCAGCACTCCAACCCAAGATCCAGACTATTCTGGACTAGGTAGCTCCAAAAACCCAGACTCAAGTCAGGGCATTCCTTGGCTTGACTGGTTATTGTAGGAGGTTTGTGAAGGGATATGGATCCATAGTGACACCCCTCGCAGAACGTATCTCTAAGAAAATGCCCAAGAAGGTAAACTGGACTGCAGAATGCCAACAGGCCTTTGACACCCTGAAGCAAGCTATGTGCACAGCACCAGTTCTCAAAGCTCCAGATTACTCCAAGCAGTTCATTGTGCAGACTGATGCCTCTGAACATGGGATAGGGGCAGTTCTGTCCCAAACAAAAAATGATGGCCTTGACCAGCCTGTTGCTTTCATTAGCAGGAGGTTACTCCCCAGGGAGCAGCGTTGGAGTGCCACTGAGAGGGAGGCCTTTGCTGTGGTCTGGTCCCTGAAGAAGCTGAGACCATACCTCTTTGGTATTCACTTTGTAGTTCAGACTGACCACAGACCTTTCAGATGGCTAATGCAAATAAAAGGTGAAAATCCTAAACTGTTGAGGTGGTCCATATCCCTACAGGGAATGGACTTTATAGTGGAACACAGACCTGGGACTGCCCATGCCAATGCAGATGGCCTTTCCAGGTTCTTCCACTTAGAAAATGAAGACTCTCTTGGGAAAGGTTGGTCTCATCCTCTTTCATTTGGGAGGGGGTTGCGTAAGGAAATGCCTCCTTGGCATGGTTACACCCTGACTTTTTGCCTTTGCTGATGCTAAGTTATTATTTGAAAGTGTGCTAGGACCCTGCTAACCAGGCTCCAGCACCACTGTTCTTTCCCTAAACTGTACCTTTGTCTCCACAATTGGTACAACCCTGGCACTCAGTTAAGTCCTTGTAACTGGTACCCCTTGTACCAAGGGTCCTGATGCCAGGGAAGGTCTCTAAGGGCTGCAGCACGTCTTATGCCACCCTAGGGACCCTTCACTCAGCACATAAACACTGCTTCCCAGCTTGTGTGTGCTGGTAGGGAGAAAATGACTAAGTCGAAATGGCACTCCCCTCAGAGTGCCATGCCAACCTCACACTGCCTGTGGCTTAGGTAAGTCACCACTCTAGCAGGCCTTACAGCCCTAAGGCAGGGTGCACTATACCAGAGGTGAGGGCATATGTGCATGAGCACTATGCCCCTACAGTGTCTAAACAAAACCTTAGACATTGTAAGTGCAGGGTAGCCATAAGAGTATATGGTCTGGGAGTCTGTCAAACACGAACTCCACAGCACCATAATGGCTACACTGAAAACTGTGAAGTTTGGTATCAAACTTCTCAGCACAATAAATGCACACTGATGCCAGTGTGCACTTTATTGTAAAATACACCCAGAGGGCAGCTTAGAGATGCCCCCGAAAACATACCCGACTTCCAGTGTGGGCTGACTAGTTTTTGCCAGCCTGCCACACACCAGACATGTTGCTGGCCACATGGGGAGAGTGCCTTTGTCAGGCCAGGAGCAAAGCCTGTACTGGGTGGAGGTGCTTCTCACCTCCCCCTGCAGGAACTGTAACACCTGGCGGTGAGCCTCAAAGGTTCACCCCCCTTGTTACAGTGCCACAGGGCATCCCAGCTAGTGAAGATGCTCGCCCCTCCGGCCACTGCCCCCATTTTTGGCGGCAAGGCTGGAGGAGATAATTAGAAAAACAAGGAGGAGTCACCCTTCCGTCAGGACAGCCCCTAAGGTGTCCTGAGCTGAGGTGACTCTTACTGTTAGAAATCCTCCATCTTGTAGAAGGAGGATTCCCCCAATAGGATTAGGGATGTGTCCCACTCCCCACAGGGAGGAGGCAATAAGAGGGTGTAGCCACCCTCAAGGACAGTAGCCATTGGCTACTGCCCTCCCAGACCTAAACACACCCCTAAATCCAGCATTTAGGGCCCCCCAGAACCGAGGAAGATAGATTCCTGCAACCTAAAGAAGAAGAAGGACTGCTGACCTGAAGCCCTGCAGTGAAGACGGAGACAACAACTTATTTGGCTCCAGCCCCACTGGCCTGTCTCCCTACTTCGACAAAAACTGCAACAGCGACGCATCCAACAGGGACCAGTGACCTCTGAAGCCTCAGATGACTGCCTTGCATCTAAAGGACCAAGAAGCTCCCGAGAACAGTGGCCCTGTTCAACAAACTGTAACTTTCTGCAACAAAGAAGCAACTTTAAAGACTTCACGTTTCCCGCCGGAAGCGTGCGACTTTCCACTCTGCACCCAACGCCCCCGGCTCGACCTACGGAAAACTAACACTACAGGGAGGACTCACAGGCGACTGCGAGCCCGTGAGTAGCCAGAGTTGACCCCCCTGAGCCCTCACAGCAACGCCTGCAGAGGAAATCCAGAGGCTCCCCCTGACCGCGACTGCCTGTAACAAGGAACCCGACGCCTGGAACCAACACTGCACCCGTAGCTCCCAGGAGCTGAAGGAACCGAACTCCAGTGCAGGAGCGACCCCCAGACGACCCTCTGCCTAGCCCAGGTGGTGGCTACCCCGAAGAGCCCCCCGTGCCTGCCTGCATCGTTGAAGAGACCCCCAGGTCTCCCCATTGCTTTCAATACAAAATCCGACGCCTGTTTGCACTCTGCACCCGGCCGCCCCTGTGCCGCTGAGGGTGTACTTTCTGTGCCTGCTTGGGTCCCCCCCGGTGCCCTACAAAACCCCCCTGGTCTGCCCTCTGAGGACGCGGGTACTTACCTGCTGGCGGACTGGAACCGGGGCACCCCTGTTTCCATTGAAGCCTATGTGTTTTGGGCACCTCTTTGACCTCTGCACCTGACCGGCCCTGAGCTGCTGGTGTGGTAACTTTGGGGTTGCCTTGGACCCCCAACGGTGGGCTACCTTGGACCCAACTTTGAACCCTGTGAGTGTTTTTCTTACCTGTGAACTTAACATTTACTGACCTCCCCAGGAACTGTTGATTTTTGCACTGTGACCACTTTTAAAATAGCTTATTGCCATTTTATCAAAACTGTACATGCTATTGTGATTATTTAAAATACCTAGAATACCAAAGTATTACTTGTAAATCTTGAACCTGTGGTTCTTAAAATAAACTAAGAAAAAATATTTTTCTATATAAAAACCTATTGGCCTGGAGTAAGTCTTTGAGTGTGTGTTCCTCATTTATTGTCTGTGTGTGTACAACAAATGCATAACACTACCCTCTGATAAGCCTACTGCTAGACCACACTACCACAAAATAGAGCATTAGAATTATCTCTTTTTGCCAATATGTTACCTCTAAGGGGAACCCTTGGACTCCGTGCTCACTATTTCTTTCTTTGAAATAGTATATACAGAGCCAACTCCCTACATCCCACAAAGAGTTGATCGACCGCCCGAAGTCTTGGTACGATCAAGATAGAACGCCAACACTCTTTTTGGGTCCCGACAGTGGAGTCTCTCCGCTTCATGAGAGGGATGTGGGGGTGCATAAAAGGTAGGCAAGGTGATGGACTGTCTGACATGGAAGGGTGTCACTATCTAAGGTAGAAAAGAAGTCCTAGTGCGAAGCACCACTTTGTCAGGATGTATGGCCAGAAAAGATGGCTTAGATGATAGAGCCTGGAGTTCACTTACTTTGCGGGCAGAAGTAATGAGAACTAAAAGACAGTCTTGATAGTTAAGAGACGTAAGAGACAGTTGTGAAGCAGTTCAAACGGGGTACATATAAGGTATGGTAAGACCAGGTTGAGATCCAATTGGGGCATGATGAATGGGATAGGAGGAAAGAGATGTGTAAGGCCTTTAAGAAACCTCCCAACTATAGGAGATTTAAATAAGGAAGGCTGATCTGGTAACCTCAAGAAAGCAGAGATAGCAGAGAGATATCCCTTAAGAGTGCCCAAGGTGGAACCCTGCCTGGCAAGGGAAAGAATAAAGAGAAGGACTTGAGAAAGAGGAGCAGATAGAGGATCAACAGATTTGTCGATGCACCATGCCACAAATTTCTTCCAACGACAGGCATATACAGTTTTGATTGAAGGACGCCTGGCTGCCAAGATAATGTCACAGACTTCGGGTGGCAGGTCAAAAGACGTCAACTGTTGCCGCTCAGTCTCCACGCATGAAGCCGCAGAGTTGACAGGTTCGGGTGGAGGACCCTCCCCTGCTGCTGTGACAGAAGATCCTCCCGAAGGGGGAGTTTGATCGGAGAAACTATGGCCATGTTCAAGAGCTCAGGACACCAGAGTCTTCGTGCCCAGTCCGGAGCCACCAGTATTACTTGGGCCCGGTCTTGCCTGATCTTCTTCAGAACTCTGGGCAGAAGTGGTATAGGCGGAAACACATACAGGAGGCCTGAATTCCACTTGCATTGAAAAGCCTTGCCGAGCGAGTGCCGCCTTGGAAACTCCAAGGCGCAAAACAGCTGACATTGCGCATTCTCTACGGAAGCGAACAAGTCTAACCAAGGTTCTCCCCATGGCAGGAAGAAATCTTGCACCACCTCTGGATGGAGATGCCATTTGTGATCGACCACGCATCGTCGGGTGAGTTCATCTGCTCTAGCATTCAAGGAGCCTGCCAGGTGTTGAACCACCAGGTAAATGCTCTGATGTTCCAGCCAAGTCCAGAGGCGAAGGGCCTCTTGACAAAGGGTCCATGACCCCACTCCACCTTGTTTGTTGCAATACCACATGGCGGTGGTGTTGTCTGTGAAAACCTGCACTGCTTTCCCCTGGAGAGAGGGATGGAATGCTTTTAATGCTAGTTGAATCTCTTGGAGCTCCAGATGATTGATATGGAACCCGGTTTACGCCAGAGACCAGATGCCTCTGATCTCTGTCTCTTCCATGTGGCCACCCCATCCCAGGAGTGACGCATCTGTCATGACTAAGATCTGGTTGGGGAAAGGAGAGGGATCTGCCCATGACCCAATCCTGATTTGTTAACCACCAATGCAGGTCTCTCGCAGTTCCTTCTGAGATCTGGACCTTGTCGGAGAGATTCCCCTGATGCTGCGCCCACTGGAACTTCAGGTCCCACTGCAGAGCCCGCATATGCCATCTGGCATTTTGAACCAGCAGGATGCAGGGGGCCATGAGGCCCGGCAGACTCAGAGTCATTCTCACCAAAATCCAGGACAGAAGCTGAAACTTTGGTATCATAGCTGAATATCCTGGACTCACTTTTTGGGTGGCTATGCCCGAAACTGCACTGAATCCAGAACAGCTCCAATGAAAGGCACGTTGAAAGTGAACCCCAGCGAATACAACAGGTTCGCTGTAGTCTGAAGGTGGAAGACGACTGTCTGGGGTGAGTTCGCCTTCAACAGCCAATCGTGGACTGTAAGGAAATGCCTCCTTGGCATGGTTACCCACTGAATTTTTGCCTTTTGCTGATGCCAGTTATGATTGAAAGTGTGCTGGGACCCTGCTAACCAGGCCCCAGCACCAGTGTTCTTTCCCTAAACTGTACCTTTGCTTCCACAATTGGCACAGCCCTGGTACACAGATAAGTCCCTTGGAAACGGTAGCCCTGGTACCAAGGGCCCTGATGCCAGAGAAGGTATCTAGGGGCTGCAGCATGTCTTATGCCACCCTGGGGACCCCTCACTCAGCACATGCATACTGCCTCTCCATCTTGGTTTTGGAGGATTACCCCAATAGGAATAGGGATGTGCCCCCCTCCCCTAAGAGAGGAGGCACAAAGAGGGTGTAGCCACCCTCCAGGGCAGTAGCCATTGGCTACTGCACCCCAAACGTAAACATCCCCCTAACTTTAGGATTTAGGGGCACCCCAGAACCCAGGAAATCAGATTCCTGCAACCTACTACAAGAAGAAGGACTGCTGACCTGAAAGCCCTGCAGAGATGACGGAGACGACAAATGACTTGGCCCCAGCCCTACCGGCCTGTCTCCAGACTCAAAGAACCTGTACAGCGACGCATCCGACAGGGACCAGCAAGCTTTGAAGCCTCAGAGGCCTGCCCTGAACCCGAAGGACCAAGAAGCTCCAGAGAACAGCGGCACTGTTCAAATACAGCAACAACTTTCTTGCAACTTTTAAAGAACTCACTTTTCCCACCGGAAGCGTGTGACTTCACACTCTGCACCCGACAACCCTGGCTCGAGATCCAGAGAACCAACACTGCAGGGAGGCCTCCCAGGCGACTGCGACCTTGTGAGTAACCTGAGATGACCCCCCTGGACTCCCACAGCGACGCATGCAGAGAAGATCTAGAGGCTCCCCCTGACCGCGACTGCCTGGAACAAAGAACCCGATGCCTGGACCAAGCACTGTACCTGCAGCCCCCCGACCAGACGGAACCAAACTCCATTGCAGGAGTGACCATCAGGTGACCCTCTGCCTAGCCCAGTCAGTGGCTGCCCCGAGAAGCCCCCTGTGCCCTGCCTGCACCGCTAGAGTGACCCCCTGGTCCCTCCATTGATTCCTATTGAAAACCCGACGCCTGCTAAGCACACTGCACACGGCTGCCCCTGTGCCGCTGAGGGTGTGTTTTGTGTGCCTACTTATGTCCTCTCCAGTGCTCTGCAAAACACCCCCTGGTCTGCCCTCCGAAGACGAAGGTACTTACCTGTTGGCAGACTCGAACCGGAGCGCCCCTGTTCTCCATAGGCGCCTATGTGTTTTGGGCCCTCCTTTGACCTCTGCACCTGACCAGTCCTGTGTTGCTGGTGCGGTGACTTTGGGGTTGCCTTGAACCCCCAATGGTGGGCTGCCTATGCCCAGGAACTTTAACTTGTAAGTGCCTTACTTACCTGAAAAACTAACCAATACTTACCTCCCCCAGGAACTGTTGATTTTTGCAGTGTCCACTTTTAAAATAGCTTATTGCCATTTTAACAAAGACTGTATATGATATTGCTTTTATTCAAAGTTCCTAACTTACCTGTATGACGTACCTTGCATTTTATGTGTATACTTCAAATGTTGAACCTGTGGTTCTTAAAATAAACCAAGAAAATATATTTTTCTATATAAAAACCTATTGGCCGGGAGTAAGTCTTTGAGTGTGTGTTCCTCTTTTATTGCCTGTTTGTGTACAACAAATGCTTAACACTACCCTCTGATAAGCCTACTGCTCGACCACACTACCACAAATTAGAGCATTAGAATTATCTAGTTTTGCTACTATCTTACCTCTAAGAGGAACCCTTGGACTCTGTGCACACTATTTCTTACTTTGAAATAGTATATACAGAGCCAACTTCCTACAGGTGGGATGCCCTGGGGCGCTATAACAACAGGCATGAGCCTTTGATGCTCAGTGCCAGGTGTTACAGTTCCTGCAGGGCGTTGTGAGAAGCACCTCCACCCAGTGCATGCGTTGTTCCTGGCCACAGAGTGACAAAGGCACTCACCCTATGTGGCCAGAAACCCTTCTGGTTGTGGCAAGCTGGCAGGAACTGGTCAGCCTAACACTGGTGTTTGGACTGGTACACAGGGGCATCTCTAAGATGCCCTTTGTGTGCATTTTTCAATAAATCCCACACTGGCATCAGTGTGGATTTATTGTGCTGAGAAGTTTGAAACCAAACTTCCAAGATTTCAGTGTAGCCATAATGGAACTGTGGGGTTCGTAATTGACAGACTCCCAGACCATATACTCTTGATAGCTACCCTGCACTTACAATGTAGAGCACTGGAGAGGACACAAGTAGGCACACAAAACACACCCTCAGATGCACAGGGGCGGCCGCTGGGGCCTGGTTAGCAGGATCCCAGCACACTTTCAATCATAACTAGCATCAACAAAAGGCAAAGGATTAGTGGGTAACCATGCCAACGGAGACATTTCCCTACACCTGATGAGAGCTTTGATTATTTGGAACCACTAACACTATCACTAAGAGTTGCCTGCACTCTGTAAAAGGTGCCTCACCCATAGATGTATACCATATACTGAGTCAGCCGCCTACAACATCCTTGACACACACAAATAAAAACTCGACAAAAAATTTGAGAAAAAGCCTATCAAAATGCGACAGAGGGGTAGCTCTCTCCAGATCTGCGGTAACTGATGCAGAAAGAAAGAACTGACACCCGTATGCCTGGGTGGTGTCTATATTAGTGCCAACAACGCCAACAATGCCACGCAGAGCCGAATGGAGCTACCTGATGGTGCACGCAAGGGGTATTGCTCAGCAAACATTTCAGGATCCAGCCGGCAGCCTGGGAAAACAAATGCTAAGGAATATGCAGCTAGAAGTCTCTATCAGGTAAGTGCTGCCTCCATACTGTTGTTGCTTCGAAAGCAGGATTCCGAGTGGTCAAGAAGACTGCAAAGTTGCAGGTGGTTGGTGAATTGTTGGTTGACTGTCTTCTCTTATATCACCTTTGCTGGATAGAGGTAGAGGGGAGATGGGGCGGAAGTTGCTTGGTTCGTTGGAGTCTGCCAACGGTTTATTGAGGAGGGCCATGACTGCAGCATGATTTCAGTCCTTGGGGAAGGTTGCAGACTTGCTAAATGAGTTGATGATGTGAGTGAGGAATTTGATCACAGGTCCTCCCTAGTAATAGATATGATCTGGACATGGGTCTGTGGGCTCCCTGAAATGGATGATTTTCATGACTGAAGTGGTATCTTCCTCAGTGAGTGCTCTCCAGTTAGTTAGGTATCTGTCTGAGTGGTAGGCGGGCAGCTTGCTAATGATGTCCTCAGGGTTTGGTTGTTTCTCAAAACTGTTTGTAGATCTTTTCAATTTTGCTGTTGAAGTTTGCAGATTAGTTACAGAGTTCTTAGGAAGGGTGGTGGAGTTGGCTGAGGCTTCTTAGGTGGTGTATTCCTTTATGATATCAAATTTTTCTTTGACATTGTTGGAGCTGGCTTCGATCCTATTCGTGAGGGTTCTTCTCTTGGGGTCTCCTAGGAGGTGGTGGTAGTGCCTGAGGGCAGCCTCATAGGTTGATCTGGAGTTGGCATTATGGTTGGCTATCCGTTTCCTTTCCAGCTCTTTGCAAAATCTTTTGGTGTCTCCGAGTTCTTCCGTTTACCAGGAGGCTTGTTTCTTGGTTCAGCAGTGTTCATGAGTTTTGATGGGTGGCAGAATTTCAGCACAGTTGGAATGCCACTGGTTGAAACTGATGATGTCCTCGGCTTGGTTGTTGGTGGTGTTGGGTTGGTCTGTTTCGAGTGTGCTACGCAAGTCAGTTTCCATTATTCTGTTCCCAGCTCCGGCTGAGCTGGTTTATGTTGATGGGAGCTTTGGCTTGTGGCGTGGAGATTTTGAAATGGATAATGTAGTGGTCAGTCTATGTGAGTGGTGAGGTAGATTGGTAGCTGAAGCTGTTGCTGTAGAAGATTGTGTCTAAAGTGTGCTCTGCATTGTGAATGGGATCTGTGACAAGCTGTTTACGTTGTGCAGAGTTCAAGGTTGTCAGAGGAGCAGGTATCTGAGGGTTCTTCCAGATGGTAACTGAAATTGCAGAGGACAAGGAAGTACTTGGAGTTGATGATGAGGGGGGCAATAAAGTCTGATATGAGGCAGCTGAAGATGCATACCGACCAGTGCTTATATTGAGGTTGGTGATTTCCGGAGTGAGGCACTTATTTGTGAGAGTCAGCACTTAGTTTTCTGCATCAGGCATTTACTGTGAGCAAAAGACTCAATTGGGAAAAGTGGAGGAAGAGAAAAACGAAAAATGGTAACAAAGGGAGAAAGCAGAAAGCTGCAAGAGTGAGCTGAAGGGGCCGGGAGTGGCTGTAAATGGATTAAAGAGGACTGAGATGGCTCGCACATTTAAATGCTGCAGCCGCGTGTTTCAAAATAGTGATTTGGGCACCAGCATGTTTTAATTTACAAATTAAGCACTGAAACAGACTGGGCAGATTAAGAATGCCTTAGCCAATAATGATGAATAAGAGCATATGGCCTATGACAGAAGTGATGCATGGGACCTGTGTGCTTTTGTCACACAACTAAAATATCACTTGATAGAACCCATCAAAAAGGTTTTTGATTTGTAAGGTCATTAGGCGCTTAATGGATTATGACCATCCTACTTACACAGATGAACAACTTACCTTCGGTAACACATTATCTGGCAGAGACTCTATCTAGCTGCAGATTCCTTACCTTAGAATTCCCTGGCGTCAGCTTTGAATCCGGAATTTTTCTACTGAGCACTGCCCTGCGCGCGCCGTCGGGTGGCGTCGTTCGGATCCACGTGCACCGTCCGCAGAGCGGGGAGGCTTGGGTGGGTATAAGGAGTCTGCAGCTAGATAGAGTCTCTACCAGATAATTTGTTACCGAAGGTAAGTAACTTGTTCATCTGCTAGTGACTTCTAGCTGCAGATTCCTTACCTTAGAATAGATACCCAAGCTATAACTCCTGGTGGTGGGTCTTGAGGATATATTTCACACCAGGAAGTCCTGCAGGACCGAGCGGGCAAAATGCCCCTCTGTCCTCACCTGCCTATCCAGGCAGTAGTGTCTCGCAAACGTGTGCAAAGAAGCCCACGTTGCTGCTTGGCAGAAGTCAAGTACTGGCATGCCATGAGCTAACGCTCTGGTAGAGTGAGCCCTCAAGCCCTCTGGAGGCTGCTTCTTGGCCAAAGCGTAGCAAATCTTTGTACAGAGAAAGACCCAGCGCAAAATGGACCATTTCTGTACAGCCCAACCCTTCTTTGCACCAACGTGTCCCGCAAAGAGTTCGTCGTCTGCTCTTTTGTGGGGTCAAGGTAGAATGAAAACGCTCTTTTTGGGTCCAGCCGATGGAGACGCTCCTCTCCTAAAGAAGGTGGGCAGGGTGATATTTTGACCCAAATGGAAAGGGTTCACCACCTTGGGGAGGAAAGAGGCACCACTTCTGAGGACTACTTTATCAGGATATATTGTGAGATACAGCAGTTTCGATGATAAAGCCTGCAGCTCACTCACTCCCCTGGCACATGTAATTGCCACCAAAAAGGCTGTTCTGATAGTGAGCAGCCGGAGAGGACAGTTATGTAAAGGATCAAAAGGAGGACACATTAGGAAAGTAAGAACAACATTAAGATCCCACTGGGGAATGACAAAAGGCACAGGTGGAAAAATATGCACAAGCCCTTTTAAAGATCTTTGTACGATGGGAGACTTCAACAAAGATGGTTGGTCGGGCAAGCATAGAAAAACCGATAAGGCCGCAAGATAGCACTTGAGAGTCCCTAAGGAGGAACCCTGTTGGGGCAAAAGATAGAATAAACAAAAGGATATTAGATAGAGAAGAAGAAAAAGGATCAATAGACCTCTCTGTACAACATGAAAGAAAACTTTCCACCGGCAGGTGTAAATCTACTTAATAGAGGGACGCTTGGCTGCCAGAATGACATTACAAACTTCAGAAGGGAGGTCAAAAATCATCAACTGTCACCGCTCAACCTCCACGCATGAAGCCGCAAGGTTGACAGGTTCGGGTGAAGAACCTTCCCCTGCTGCTGCGACAGAAGATCCTCCTGAAGAGGCAACCTGATTGGAGGACTGATGCTCCTTTTGAGAAGCTCTGGATAGCACACTCTCTGTGCCCAATTCGGAGCCACTAGGATTACTTGGGTCCGGTCGTTCTTGATTTTCTTGAGAACTCTGGGCAGAAGTGGTATGGGCAGAAAAGCGTACAGGAGGCCTGAACTCCACTTGTAATGAAAAGCGTTGCCTAGCGATAGCCCCCTTGGAAACTCCAACACGTAAAATTGCTGACATTGCGCATTCTCTATGGAGGCAAACAGATCTAACCAAGGCTCTCCCCACTTCTGAAAGAGTCCTTGCGCCGCCTCCAGATCGAGATACCATACGTGATCCGCTAAGCATCGTTGGCTGCGTTTGTCTGCCCTGGCAATCAGAGAACCTGCCAGGTGTTCAACCACCAGGGTTATGCCCTGCTGTTCCAGCGATGTCCAGAGACGCAGAGCCTCTTGACAAAGGGTCCACAACCCCACATCGCCCTGCTTGTTGCAATACCACATTGCAGTGGTGTTGTCCGTGAACACCTGCACTACATTCCCTTTCACAACAGGAAGAAATGCCTTTAATGCTAGTCGGATCGCTCGAAGCTCCAACAAGTTGATATGGAGCCCGGATCCTGCCGGGGACCAGAGATCCCTGATCTCCACCTCTCCCACATGGCCACCCCATCCCAGAAGTGGTGCATCTGTCACTACTGTGAGATCTGGTTCGGGAAGGGAGAGGAGTCTGCCTTTGACCCAATCGCAGTTCACTAACCACCACTGCAGATCGTTTGCAGTCCCCTCCGGGATCTGAACCACGTCAGTAAGATTTCCCTGTTGCTGTGCCCATTGGAACTTCAGGTCCCACTGCAGAGCCCTCATATGCCATCTGGCATGCTTGACCAACAGGATGCAGGAAGCCATGAGTCCCAACAGCCTCGGAGCCTGTCTCACTGAAATCCAGGACAGAGGCCGAAACGTCGGTATCATAACCTGAATATCCTGGACTCGCTGCTCGGGAGGATAGGCCCTATTATGCACTGTGTCCAGAACAGCTCTGATAAAAGTGAACTTCTGGGAGGGAGTCAGGTGTGACTTCGGCACATTGATAGTGAACCCCAGCAAATGCAGGAGGTTCACCGTTGTCTGGAGGTGGGTGACGAGAGCCTGGGGCATCGGAGCCTTCAACAGCCAATCGTCGAGGTAGGGGAAGACTGAAATCCCTGACCTGGGCAGATGAGCTGCTACCACCGCCATCAACTTTGTGAACACCTGAGGGGCGCTGGTGAGACCGAAAGGGAGCACGGTAAACTGAAAGGACTCGTGGCCCACCTTGAACCGCAAGTAACGCCTGTGGGCGGGCAGGATGGGGATATGAAAATACACATCTTGCAAGTCCAACGCTACCATCCAGTCTCCTTGGTCTAGGGCAGACAAGACTTTAGCAAGAGTGAGCATCTTGAATTCCTCCTTCTTGAGGAAGAGATGGACGCCCTTTTAATGCAAGATAGGGCAAAGACCCTTATTCTTTTTGGGTATCAGAAAGTAGCGGGAATAACAACCACTGCCTACTTCTGACATCGGGATCCTTTCTATAGCTCCCTTGGCCAAGAGAGCCGTAACTTCCTTGCGGAGCAAAACCAAATGGTCCTCAATCACCCGCTCTTTTGTCGGAGGGATAGAGGGAGGAGAAGACTACAAGGGGAGGGAATAGCCCTTCCTTATGATCTGCAAGACCCATTTGTCCGTTGTGATAGAATGCCAGTGAGGGAGATGAAATTGAATCCTCCCTCCAACTGGACAGACATGGTCTTGCAGAACCACAGTAGGAGGGCTTGGGCGCAGTGGAGGGGGGCTGTGTGGTGGCTGACCGCTGGCCAGACCCTCTGGGTCTCATGGTACCACGACCACGTCCTCTCCCGGGATTGTGTGAAGCCTGAGGATGGTGGCTTAGTTGTAGCTGACGTGGTACCGCACCCCTTATGAAGCCTCGAAAGGGACGGAAGACAGACTGCTGTCGAGCTGGTGCTGAGAGTCACAAGCATCTGGCCGTAGCTCAAGAATCCTTAAACCTTTCAAGCGCGGAGTCTGTCTTCTCACCAAAAAAGCGAGAGCCATCAAAGGGCACGTCCATCAAACTTGACTGGACATCCCCTGAAATGCCAGTTGAACGTAGCCTGGCGTGGCAACGTAGGGGCACTGTCAACGCAATCACTCTACCCAGCAAGTCAGTCGTGTCCAATCCACACCTGATTGTAAACTTGGCTGCATCTCTCCCTTCCTTGACAGCCTGGGTGAGATTGTCCCGTATGCCCTCCGGGACCTGGGGCAGCACCTGTGCCACCATATCCCATAAAGTATGGAAGAAACGGCCCAATAGGCAAGAGGTGTTTACTGACCTCAATGCCAGGCTGGAGGAAGAAAACATTTTCTTTCCAAGCTGAGCCAGCCTCTTGGCCTTCCCTATCCCGGGGAGCGGAAGGGAAGGCACCACGGGAAGTAGAGGCTTGGAGCACCAAGCTCTCTGGGGTGGGGTTTTGGGTATGGAAACTAGGGTGGCTTAGAGCAGGTCTATGGCAGCAGCTGACTGTCCTATTCACAGGAGCCCAAGCTGGGTTTGGACAATGTTCACAGAAGGAGGTCCGTTAGGGCCTCATTGAAGGGCAACATCGGCTCTGATGTAGTCACCCCCGGCTGAAGCACCTCTGTCAGGAGATTCGTCCTGACCGGCACCGTGGACAAGTCTAGGTCCAAGAAGCCCTACGTACCACCATAGCATAAGAAGCTCCCGAGAGCATAGAAATATCTGGAGATGTGTCCAGTCCACTGGCCTCCCCTATATCCTCATACCAGTCCTGTTCTTGCTCCAGGTCGTACTCTAAAAGGTCCTCAGACCCCTCCCACTCTTCTCCTGTGCCTGGCTGTTCAGAATAAGGCTCAGGCAATGATCTGGGCTTAAATGGCGCCGTCGGCGTCGTACGACGTCGCTCTAGATCATCCGGAATGAGGATGGGGCTACCACCGGTGGTGGAGGAAGCGTCAACATCGGACCCTGTGCCGGAGGAGGTCGACTGTGTGGGACGGGCGCCGGTCCGGGTCTGCTATCGGATCCTGGGGTGCCCAACCGTGCTGAGGCCGAAGCGCCCGATGTTGAACTTGATGGGGCCCCTGCTGACTCCACGAGGCCCAAAGACCCAACCGAGGGTGCAGCCCGCTCAAAAACAAGACGCATGGCCTTGTAAAATTCCTTTATTTGAGTGGGGGTCGCTCCAGTCCCCGGAAAAGAGGGAAGACATGGAGTCGGCCCTGGCGACGGCTCCACGGATCCACGCTCGGAACGTCGACGTTCCCTAGACGCCTCATCAACTGACGGCTGTGGTGAAGTTGAAGTCCGCTTGGACTTTCTTCTTCTTGTGCCTCTTACCTGAGTGATCGGATGACCTCGAATGCGAGGAAGAGGACTTGGGGCTCCGGGAGCAGTGCTGCGACCTCCTCCTATTGCGGGACCGTGACCTCCTCGGAGTCGCGCTGACCGAAGACAGCTGTGGGGCCGCAAGAAGTTTGAGGGATCTGTCCCTCAAGGTCTTTGGAGCCATGGCCCGATAGTCGGAACACGAAGTCGAGTCGTGATCCTTCTCAAAACACTAGAGACACACTCTGAGTGGATCAGTGACTGACATGGTGCGATGACATGCACCAAGCGGTTTGAATCCAGTCTTTCTAGAAGACATGCTTCAAACAATCAAGACGAAAAAACTTTGACATCTGTTGATGCAAAGGATAGCTCTTCACGGATCTGCACTTAAATGGCACGGAAGGAAAAGAACTGACATACGCACTCCGAGGTGGCGTCTATATAGACAACCACAGACAGCTCCAATGACGCTGCCGACGCCCTGTGGAGCCGGACGACGCACGCAGATCCGAACTACGCCACCCTACGGCGAGCGCAGGGTACTGCTCAGTAGAAAAATTCCAGATCCGAAGCTGATGCCAGGGAATTCTAAGATAAGGAATCTGCAGCTAGAAGTCTCTATCAGATAACTACATTCCTCAAATCAAATAGTTTGTTCTCACTTCACATCCAACTCAGCTATGAAAATGGCTGCAGTAGCCATCTGTATGCATGCAGTGCACAAATTAAAATCTTAAACAAAAGCTTTTGTTCTGTATGCAAGAGTAAAAAAGTAGCGTTGCAAAGGCTGGTGCAGTAGCATAAGATAACAACAGATTTCCAATCTTAGAAGTAAGCTCTATTTGGAATTATAAAACTACAGTTCTTCCAAGAAAGGTATAACATAAAAGTTTAATGAATGTGTTGAGCACATAGTTCACTTACATCCATGCTCTCTTTTTTCTATCATTTCCTTCTTTTCTTCCTCAATCTCTGTGGAACAATAAGCATGAGGTGCACAAAACAAATACAATGAACACATTAAACAATTGCTAATGCTTGGTTGTAGAATCAATGCAGTGATAACATGTAAAAAAAGAACTACAAATAATACTTCTAGCCCTATCCAAATCACCCCATCCCATTTTTTTAAAACAATTTCCGTATCACTGAAAGAACGCCTCACAAATAAATGTTAATTTAGCTCTGGTGCTTCTAAACATCTGTCTACAAAAAAGGCCATGAAACCATATGCCCGGACCCTATAAATATCTGCAATCCCAACTAACTGCTCATGTCATCGACATGAAGAACAAGTTACTTACCTTCGGTAACGCTTTTTCCGGTGGATACAATAGCTACCCTGTGGATTCCTCACCTTATGAATTCACACATGTGCCAGCATCCAACGTATAATCTTCTTCCCAGCTCTCCACGTCGACGAGGACGTCACAATTGCACGGCTCCACGCGACTCCGTGTGACATCACCGTGCCAATAAGAAGTCCCCACCGGCGTGCTGACATCAGTTTCACCCAATTTTTACATGCCTTTGAGGCGAACAGGTGAGAACCGACCCCACAATAACTCCAAGAAATACATATATACATAAAACTACCATGATGCAAAATAATCAAAGCCATCATTTATATTTACAGGAAAAGAGATAAATATATACATACCCATATACAACCACATATCTTAATGTAACCAGACAGGCAATGGGGAGGCGGGGGGGACTGTGAGGAATCCACAGGTAGCTATTGTATCCACCAGAAAAAACCTTACGGAAGGTAAGTAACTTGTTCTTCTAATGGATACAACTACCTGTGGATTCCGCAACTTATCAATAGAGTCCCAAAGCAGTACCGCACTCAGAGGTGGGACCCTGCCTGGTTACACCAAGAAGTCCTGCAATACAGATTGGCCAAAATGGCCGTCTCTCCTAACCTCCGAATCCAAGAAGTAATGCTTTGCAAAGGTGTGGAGGGACGCCCAAGTTGCTACCTTGCACATGTCCACCACTGGAACCCCTCTTGACAAAGCTGAAGTAGCTGATTTGGTGGAATGGGCTCTGAAACCCTCAGGGGGAACTTTCTTTGCCAACGAGTAGCAAATCTTGATACAAAGAATGACCCACCTGGAGATTGTTCTTTTATGACCTGCTCTGCCCTTCCTCTGTCCAATATACCACACGAACAGCTGGTCCTCCAGGCGAAAGTCTTTCGTCCTTTCAATATAAAAACCAAGTGCCCTTTTAGGGTCCAAACGGTGGAGCCTCTCTTCTTCCTTCGCAGGGTGAGGAGGAAGGTAGAAAAATGGAAGGGTAATGGTCTGCCCTATATAAAAAGTAGTGACAAATATTGGCAGGAAAGACGCCCTGGTTTTCAACACCACTTTATCTGGGAAAAACAAGGTAAAGGGGGTTTTAACAGAAAGAGCTTGAAGCTCACTAACCCGCCTAGTTGAGGTTATAGCAACAGGAAAAACTATTAACTAGACCCTTCAGAAACCTAACCACAATAGGAGATTTAAATAATGAGGGCTGATCAGGGAAACAAAGAAAGGCTGACAGAGCAGCTAAATAACCCTTAACTGCAGCCACTGGACAACCCTACTTTGCTAAATCTAAAGCAAATAGAATATCAGAGAGGTGGGCCTTCAAGGGATCAATTTTTCTTCCTCCACACCAAGCCACGAATTTTGCTCACCTGCCGGCATAAACGGTCTTAGTGGAGTGTCGCCTGACCGATACAATAAAATCCACTATATCTGGTCGGAGAGAAAAGGAACTCAGGTTGCCCTGTTCAATCTCCAGGCATGAAGGTGCAGGCTCTGGAGGTGGGGGTGTAGAACCTGCGACTGCGAGAAGAGGTCTGCCCTGAGAGGGAGATGGAGCGGAGAGCACAGCGAGAGTTGGAGAAGGTCTGTGTACCACAGACCAATCCGGGCTATTAAAATAACCTGAGCCCGTTCTTGGCGAATCTTCCTCAGAACCCGAGGAATCAAGGGTATTGGGGGGGGAATGAGTTAGGCAACTAGTTGTACCAAGAGATCTGAAATGCATCCCCCAAAGCTTCTTGCACCGGATACTGGAGGCTGCAGAATGACGGACAGTGCGTGTTCTCCCGAGTGGCAAACAGATCTATCACCGGAGAACCCCACATCCGAAAGATGTGCAGGACCAGATCCAGATGGAGACGCCACTCGGGATCGGCCAAAAAATGCCGACTGAGAGAGTCCGTACATACGTTGAGCACCCCGGCCAGATGATTAGCTATCAAGCAAATCCGATGGTCCTGAAGCCAGGACCAGAGACGCAGAGCTTCTCTGCTGAGAAGATACGACCCTACTCCTCCCTGCTTGTTTATATACCACATCCCGGTAGTGTTGTCTGTCAGGACCTCGACTGCGAAGGGATGGGAGGAAGGCCTTGAGAGCCAAACGTATTGCCCGCAATTCTAACAGATTGATATGGAAAGTCTGTTCCACTGGAGACCAACGACCCTTGATCTCCAGGTCCCACAGTTGAGCTCCCCACCCTAGAGTGGAAGCATCTGTCATGACCGTGGCCACCGGAGGCGGCAGTGAAAACGGCCTTCCTTGAGAAAGGTTGCTGTCCACAGCCCACCATCTTAGATCCACTGCAGCGTCTCTGGAGATCGTTATCGACACCTCGAGATCCCCTTTGTGTTGAGAGCCCTCATGTGCCAACGTGCATGATTGACCAACAGAATGCAAGAAGTGAACAGACTGAGCAGACGCAAGGCCTTGAGGACTAGAACAACCGCTCCATTTTGAAACACTGGAATCAATGCCTGAATGTCCTGAATCCGCTGAGGCGGAGGATAGGCCTGATTCAATGTAGTATCCAGTACTGCCCCTATGAATAGGAGGCGTTGAGAGGGCTCCAGGTGAGACTTTTCGAAAAACCCAGACTGAACAACAACTGAGTTGTGTAGGAAGTTGGCTCTGTATGTACTATTTCAAAGTAAGAAATAGCATGCACAGAGTCCAAGGGTTCCCCTTAGAGGTAAGATAGTGGCAAAAAGAGATAATTCTAATGCTCTATTTTGAGGTAGTGTGGTCGAGCAGTAGGCTTGTCAGAGGGTAGTGTTAAGCATTTGTTGTACACACACAGGCAATAAATGAGGAACACACACTCAAAGACAATTCCAGGCCAATAGGTTTTTGTATTGAAAAATATATTTTCTTAGTTTATTTTAAGAACCACAGGTTCAAGATTTACAATCAATACTTCCAATGAAAGGTACTTCACTTAGGTATCATAGGAACTTTGAATCAGCAAAATAGCATGTGCAGTTTTGGCAAAAATGGCAATAAGCTATTTTAACCCCTTCGCTGCCAGGCCTTTTCCCCCTCCTGTGCCAGGCCTTTTTTTGCCTATTTGGGGCAGTTCGCGCATAACTTTTTGTCCACATAAGCTAACCAAGCCAAATTTGCGTCCTTTTTTTCCAACATCCTAGGGATTCTAGAGGTACCCAGACTTTGTGGGTTCCCTTGAAGGAGGCCAAGAAATTGGCCAAAATACAGTGAAAATTTCGATTTTTTCAAAAAAATTGGAAAAAGTGGCTGCAGAAGAAGGCTTGTGGATTTCCCCCTGAAAATGGCATCAACAAAGGGTTTGCAGTGCTAAACTCAGCAGCTTCCTAGCTTTCAGGAACAGGCAGACTTGAATCAGAAAACCCAATTTTTCAACACAATTTTGGCATTTTACTGGGGCATACCCCATTTTTGCAATTTTTTGTGCTTTCAGCCTCCTTCCAGTCAGTGACAGGAATGGGCATGAAAACCAATGCTGGATCCCAGAAACCTAACCATTTCTGAAAAGTAGACAAAATTCTGAATTCAGCAAGGGGTCATTTGTGTAGATCCTACAAGGGTTTCCTACAGAAAATAACAGCTGAAAAAGAAAAATATTGAAATTGAGGTGAAAAAAACATCAATTTTTCTCTACGTTTTACTCTGTAACTTTTCCCTGCAATGTCAGATTATGGAAAGCAATATACTGTTACGTCTGCTGGATTCCTCCGGTTGCGGGGATATATAGGGCTTGTAGGTTCATTAAGAACCCGAGGAACCCAGAGCCAATAAATGAGCTGCACCCTGCAGTGCGTTTTCATTCTATACCGGGTATACAGCAATTCATTTGCTGAAATATAAAGAGTAAAAAATTGCTATCAAGAAAACCTTTGCATTTCCAAAAAGGGCACAAGATAAGGTGCTGAGGAGCAGTGGTTAGTTGCACATCTCTGAATTCCGGGGTGACCATACTAGCATGTGAATTATAGGGAATTTCTCAAATAGATGTCTTTTTTACACACTCTCCTATATTTGGAAGGAAAAAATGTAGAGAAAGACAAGGGGCAATAGCACTTGTTTTGCTAATCTATGTTCCCCCAAGTCTCCCGATAAAAATGATACCTCACTTGTGTGGGTAGGCCTAGCGCCCGCGACAGGAAACGCCCCAAAATGCAACGTGGACACATCCCATTTTTTTTAAAGAAAACAGAGGTGTTTTTTGCGAAGTGCCTACCTGCAGATTTTGGCCTCTAGCTCAGCCGGCACCTAGGGAAACCTACCAAACATGTGCATTTCTGAAAACTAGAGACCTAGGGGAATCCAAGGAGGGGTGACTTGCGGGGCTCGGACCAGGTTCTGTTACCCAGAATCCTTTGGAAACCTCAAAATTTGGCTAAAAAAACACATGTTCCTCACATTTCTGTGGCAGAAAGTTCTGGAATCTGAGAGGAGCCACAAATTTCCTTCCACTCAGCGTTCCCCCAAGTCTCCCGATAAAAATGATACCTCACTTGTGTGGGTAGGCCTAGCGCCCGCGACAGGAATCACCCCAAAGCGCAACGTGGACACATCCAAAATTTTGGAAGAAAACAGAGGTGTTTTTTGCGAAGTGCCTACCTGTAGATTTTGGCCTCTAGCTCAGCCGGCACCTACGGAAACCTACCAAACCTGTGCATTTCTGAAAACTAGAGACCTAGGGGAATCCAAGATGGGGTGACTTGCGGGGCTCGGACCAGGTTCTGTTACCCAGAATCCTTTGCAAACCTCAAAATTTGGCTAAAAAAACACATGTTCCTCACATTTCTGTGGCAGAAAGTTCTGGAATCTGAGAGGAGCCACAAATTTCCTTCCACCCAGCGTTCCCCCAAGTCTCCCGATAAAAATGATACCTCACTTGCGTGGGTAGGCCTAGCGCCCGCGACAGAAAACACCCCAAAGCGCAACGTGGACACATCCAAAATTTTGGAAGAAAACAGAGGTGTTTTTTGCGAAGTGCCTACCTGTAGATTTTGGCCTCTAGCTCAGCCGGCACCTAGGGAAACCTACCAAACCTGTGCATTCCTGAAAACTAGAGACCTAGGGGAATCAAAGGAGGGGTGACTTGCGGGGCTCGGACCAGGTTCTGTTACCCAGATTCCTTTGCAAACCTCAAAATTTGGCTAAAAAAACACATGTTCCTCACATTTCTGTGGCAGAAAGTTCTGGAATCTGAGAGGAGCCACAAATTTCCTTCCACCCAGCGTTCCCCCAAGTCTCCCGATAAAAATGATACCTCACTTGTGTGGGTAGGCCTAGCGCCGGCGACAGGAAACACCCCCCAAAGCGCAACGTGGACACATCCAAAATTTTGGAAGAAAACAGAGGTGTTTTTTGCGAAGTGCCTACCTGTAGATTTTGGCCTCTAGCTCAGCCGGCACCTAGGGAAACCTACCAAACCTGTGCATTTCTGAAAACTAGAGACCTAGGGGAATCCAAGGAGGGGTGACTTGCGGGGCTCGGACCAGGTTCTGTTACCCAGAATCCTTTGCAAACCTCAAAATTTGGCTAAAAAAAACACATGTTCCTCACATTTCTGTGGCAGAAAGTTCTGGAATCTGAGAGGAGCCACAAATTTCCTTCCACTCAGCGTTCCCCCAAGTCTCCCGATAAAAATGATACCTCACTTGTATGGGTAGGCCTAGCGCCCGCGACAGGAAACACCCCAAAGCGCAACGTGGACACATCCAAAATTTTGGAAGAAAACAGAGGTGTTTTTTGCGAAGTGCCTACCTGTAGATTTTGGCCTCTAGCTCAGCCGGCACCTACGGAAACCTACCAAACCTGTGCATTTCTGAAAACTAGAGACCTAGGGGAATCCAAGATGGGGTGACTTGCGGGGCTCGGACCAGGTTCTGTTACCCAGAATCCTTTGCAAACCTCAAAATTTGGCTAAAAAAACACATGTTCCTCACATTTCTGTGGCAGAAAGTTCTGGAATCCGAGAGGAGCCACAAATTTCCTTCCACCCAGCGTTCCCCCAAGTCTCCCGATAAAAATGATACCTCACTTGTGTGGGTAGGCCTAGCGCCCGCGACAGGAAACACCCCAAAGCGCAACGTGGACACATCAAAAGTTTTGGAAGAAAACAGAGGTGTTTTTTGCGAAGTGCCTACCTGTAGATTTTGGCCTCTAGCTCAGCCGGCATCTAGGGAAACCTACCAAACCTGTGCATTTCTGAAACTAGAGACTTGGGGGAATCCAAGGAGGGGTGACTTGCGGGGCTCGGACCAGGTTCTGTTACCCAGAATCCTTTGCAAACCTCAAAATTTGGCTAAAACAACACATGTTCCTCACATTTCTGTGGCAGAAAGTTCTGGAATCTGAGAGGAGCCACAAATTTCCTTCCACTCAGCGTTCCCCCAAGTCTCCCGATAAAAATGATACCTCACTTGTGTGGGTAGGCCTAGCGCCCGCGACAGGAAACACCCCAAAGCGCAACGTGGACACATCCAAAATTTTGGAAGAAAACAGAGGTGTTTTTTGCGAAGTGCCTACCTGTAGATTTTGGCCTCTAGCTCGGCCGGCACCTAGGGAAACCTACCAAACCTGTGCATTTCTGAAAACTAGAGACCTAGGGGAATCCAAGATGGGGTGACTTGCGGGGCTCGGACCAGGTTCTGTTACCCAGAATCCTTTGCAAACCTCAAAATTTGGCTAAAAAAACACATGTTCCTCACATTTCTGTGGCAGAAAATTCTGGAATCTGAGAGGAGCCACAAATTTCCTTCCACCCAGCGTTCCCCCAAGTCTCCCGATAAAAATGATACCTCACTTGCGTGGGTAGGCCTAGCGCCTGCGACAGGAAACACCCCAAAGCGCAACGTGGACACATCAAAAGTTTTGGAAGAAAACAGAGGTGTTTTTTGCGAAGTGCCTACCTGTAGATTTTGGCCTCTAGCTCAGCCGGCACCTAGGGAAACCTACCAAACCTGTGCAGTTCTGAAAACTAGAGACCTAGGGGAATCCAAGGAGGGGTGACTTGCGGGGCTCGGACCAGGTTCTGTTACCCAGAATCCTTTGCAAACCTCAAAATTTGGCTAAAAAAACACATGTTCCTCACATTTCTGTGGCAGAAAGTTCTGGAATCTGAGAGGAGCCACAAATTTCCTTCCACCCAGCGTTCCCCCAAGTCTCCCGATAAAAATGATACCTCACTTGTGTGGGTAGGCCTAGCGCCCGCGACAGGAAACACCCCAAAGCGCAACGTGGACACATCATAAATTTTGAAAGAAAACAGAGGTGTTTTTTGCGAAGTGCCTACCTGTAGATTTTGGCCTCTAGCTCAGCCGACACCTAGGGAAACCTACCAAAGCTGTGCATTTCTGAAAACTAGAGACCTAGGGGAATCCAAGATGGGGTGACTTGCGGGGCTCGGACCAGGTTCTGTTACCCAGAATCCTTTGCAAACCTCAAAATTTGGCTAAAAAAAACACATGTTCCTCACATTTCTGTGGCAGAAAGTTCTGGAATCTGGGGGGAGCTACGAATTTCCTGCCACCCAGCGTTCCCCCAAGTCTCCCGATAAAAATGATACCTCACTTCTGTGGGTAGGCCTAGCGCCCACGAAAGGAAATGGCCCAAAACACAACGTGGACAGAACATATTTTTTCACAGAAAACAGAGGTGTTTTTTGCAAAGTGCCTACCTGTGGAGTTTGGCCTCTAGCTCAGCCGGCCCGGGAGGGAGGGTGGGGGGGGGGGGGGGGGCAGAAATGCCCTAAAATAAATTTGACCCCCCAAACGCCCCCTGCCCCTGCCCGGGAACAACCCCTGCCTACGGGGTCGCTCCCCCTGCATGACATTGGCGCCAAAAAACAAATCCCAGGTGCCTAGTGGTTTCTGCCCCCTTGGGGGCAGATTGACCTAAAATCGGCCAATCTGCCCCCAAGGGGGGCAGAAATGGCCTAAATACAATTTGCCCCCCAGGGGAGCGACCCTTGCCTGATGGATCGCTCCCCATCTCAAAATAAAAAAAAAAAAAAAAAAAAACACAACAAAAAAATTTGCCCTGGTGCCCTGAGGGTTCTGCCCCCCCCCCTGGGGGCAGAAATGGCCTAAAATAAATTTGCCCCCCCCAGCCCCCACCACCGGGAGCGACCCTTGCCTACGGGGTCGCTCCCCCTGCGTGACATTGGCGGCAAAAAACAAATCCCAGGTGCCTAGTGGTTTCTGCCCCCTTGGGGGCAGATTGACCTAAAATCGGCCAATCTGCCCCCAGGGGGGCAGAAATGGTCTAAATACAATTTGCCCCCCAGGGGAGCGACCCTTGCCTGATGGGTCGCTCCCCATCTCTAAAAAAAGAAACAAAAAACAAACAACAAAAAAAAAAAAATTGCCCTGGCGCCTAGAGGGTTCTGCCCCCCCCCCCCGGGGGCAGTTCGGCCTAATAATAGGCCGAACTGCCCCCAGGGGGCGCAGAAATGGCCTAAAATAAATTGCCCTCCCCCCCCAGGGAGCGACCCTTGCCTAAGGGGTCACTCCCTTTGCGTGAAATTCACGCAAAGAAAAAACTCCCTGGTGTCTAGTGGTTTCTACCCCTCTTGGGGGCAGATTGGCCTCATCAAAATAGGCCAATCTGCCCCCAAGGGAGGCAGAAATGGCCAAAATATAATTTTCCCCCAAGGGGAGCGACCCTTGCCTAAGGGGTCGCTCCCCACCAAAAAAAAAAAAGAAATGAAACATAAAAAAAAAAAAAAAAAAAAAAAAAAGGTCCCTGGTGCCTAGAGGTTTCTGCCCCCCCTGGGGGCAGAAAAGGCCTTCTCAAAAAAATGCCCCCCCTGGGAGCGACCCTTGCCCAAGGGGTCGCTCCCTTTTGTCAGTTTCAATAAAAAAAAAAAATCCCTGGTGTCTAGTGGGGTTTCAAAAGCCGGATTGCAAGCAATCCGGCTTTTGAAACCCTCGGAGGGACTTCAAAGGGAAGGAAATACTTTTCCTTCCCTTTGAAGCCCCTCCGGGCCTCCCAAGTGATTGAAAAAGAAATGCTTTTGCATTTCTTTCTCAATCGCGCTGGAAGCAGAGCTTCCAGCGCGACTAGGGAGGCCCCTGTGACAAATCAGCGCGCGCTCACGCGCTGACGTCACAGGGGGGGGGGGTCGGGGGTGGAAGGGGAAGGTCTTCCCCTTCCATCCCGACTTGGGGGGGGGGGGAGGGGGGTGCACGGGGGGCGCGCTAGCGCGCCCCCAAGTTCCCCTGTGCCATGGACGAGATCATCTCGTCCAAGGCACAGGGGAACTGTAGCCTTGGACGAGATCATCTCGTCCAAGGCACAGAACCGGTTAAAACTAGACACTGCAATTTTCAGCAGTTCCTGGGGGAGGTAAGTATTTGTTATTTTTGCAGGTAAGTAAACCACCTACAGGGTTCAAAGTTGGGTCCAAGGTAGCCCACCGTTGGGGGTTCAGGGAAACCTCAAAGTTACCACACCAGCAGCTCAGGGCCGGTCAGGTGCAGAGGTCAAAGTGGTGCCCAAAACGCATAGACTTCAATGGTGAAGGGGGTGCCCCGGTTCCAGTCTGCCAGCAGGCAGGTACCCGCGACTTCGGAGGGCAGACCAGGGGGGTTTTGTAGGGCACCGGGGGGGACACAAGTCAGCACAAAAAGTACACCCTCAGTGGCACGGGGGCGGCCGGGTGCAGAGTGCAAACAGGCATCGGGTTTGCAATGGAGTTCAATGGGGGATCCAGGGGTCTCTTCAGTGAAGCAGGCAGGCAAGGGGGGGCTCCTTGGGGTAGCCACCACCTGGGCAAGGGAGAGGGCCACCTGGGGGTTGCTTCTGCACTGGAGGTCGGATCCTTCAGGTCCTGGGGGTGCGGGTGCAGTGTCTTTACCAGGCTTCGGGTTCTTAGAAGCAGGTAGTCGCGGTCAGAGGGAGCCTCTGTATTCCCTCTGCAGGCATCGCTGGGGGGGGCAGGGGGGTCAACTCTGGCTACTCACAGGGTCGCAGTCGCCGGGGAGTCCTCCTTGTAGTGTTGGTTCTCCGCAGGTCGAGCCGGGGGTGTCGGGTGCAGAGTGGAAAGTCTCACGCTTCCGGCGGGAAACGTGTGGTCTTTAAAAGTTGCTTCTTTGTTGCAAAGTTGCAGTCTTTGTGGAACAGGGCCGCTGTCCTCGGGAGTTCTTGGTCCTTTCAGATGCAGGGTAGTCCTCTGAGGCTTCAGAGATCGCTGGACCCTGGGGGACGCGTCGCTGGTGCAGTTTTTCTCGAAGTGGGGAGGCAGCCGGTAGGGCTGGGGCCAAAGCAGTTGGTGTCTCCGTCTTCTCTGCAGGGCTTTCAGGTCAGCAGTCCTTCTTCGTCTTCAGGTTGCAGGAATATAGTTTCCTAGGTTCTGGGAGCCCCTAAATACTCAATTTAGGGGTGTGTTTAGGTCTGGGGGGTTAGTAGCCAATGGCTACTAGCCCTGAGGGTGGCTACACCCTCTTTGTGCCTCCTCCCTGAGGGGAGGAGGGCACATCCCTAATCCTATTGGGGGAATCCTCCATCTGCAAGATGGAAGATTTCTAAAAGTCAGAGTCACCTCAGCTCAGGGCACCTTAGGGGCTGTCCTGACTGGTCAGTGACTCCTCCTTGTTTTTCTCATTATCTACTCCGGCCTTGCCGCCAAAAGTGGGGCCGTGGCCGGAGGGGGCGGGCATCTCCACTAGCTGGAGTGCCCTGGGGCGCTGTAACAAAGGGGGTGAGCCTTTGAGGCTCACCGCCAGGTGTTACAGTTCCTGCAGGGGGAGGTGAGAAGCACCTCCACCCAGTACAGGCTTGGTTACTAGCCACAGAGTGACAAAGGCACTCTCCCCATGTGGCCAGCAACATGTCTGGGGTGTGGCAGGCTGGCAAAACTAGTCAGCCCACACTGGAAGTCGGGTAGGTTTTCAGGGGGCATCTCTAAGATGCCCTCTGGGGTGTATTTCACAATAAAATGTACACTGGCATCAGTGTGCATTTATTGTGCTGAGAAGTTTGATACCAAACTTCCCAGTTTTCAGTGTAGCCATTATGGTGCTGTGGAGTTCGTGTATGACAGACTCCCAGACCATATACTCTTATGGCTACCCTGCACTTACAATGTCTAAGGTTTTGCTTAGACACTGTAGGGGCAAAGTGCTCATGCACCTATGCCCTCACCTATGGTATAGTGCACCCTGCCTTAGGGCTGTAAGGCCTGCTAGAGGGGTGATTTATCTATGCCATAGGCAGTGTGAGGTTGGCATGGCACCCTGAGGGGAGTGCCATGTCGACTAAGTCATTTTCTCCCCACCAGCACACCGGCGTGGATGTATCTACCAAGAACACAGGTAGCATTTGCTGCAAGAAGGGAAAGTCTTCTTTGCGGATTGCTCTATCCTTTTGGATTCCCTGTCTGTAGGAAGTTGGCTCTGTATATACTATTTCAAAGTAAAATATAGTGTGCACAGAGTCCAAGGGATCCCCTTAGAGGTACGATAGTGGCAAAAAGAGATCATTCTAATGCTCTATTTTGTGGTAGTGTGGTCGAGCAGTAGGCTTATCAGAGGGTAGTGTTAAGCATTTGTTGTACACACACAGGCAATAAATGAGGAACACACACTCAAAGACAATTCCAGGCCATTAAGGTGCTGTGGAGTTCGTGTTTGACAAACTCCCAGACCATATACTCTTATGGCTACCCTGGACTTACAATGTCTAAGGTTTTCCTTAGACACTGTAGGGGCATAGTGCTCATGCACTTATGTCCTCACCTGTGGTATAGTGCACCCTGCCTTAGGGCTGTAGGGCCTGCTAGAGGGGAGACTTACCTATGCCACAGGCATTGTGTGGTTGGCATGGCACACTGAGGGGAGTGCCATGTCGACTTGGTCATTTTCTCCCCATCAGCACACACAAGCTGTGAGGCAGTGTGTCTGTGCTGAGTGAGGGGTCCCTAGGGTGCCATAAGACATGCTGCAGCCCTTAGATACCTTCCCTGGCATCAGGGCCCTTGGTACCAGGGGTACCAGTTACAAGGGACTTACCTAGGTGCCAGGGTTGTGCCAATTGTGGAGAGAAAGGTACAATTTAGAGAAAGAACATTGGTGCTG
This sequence comes from Pleurodeles waltl, assembly GCF_031143425.1. NCBI lineage: Eukaryota > Metazoa > Chordata > Amphibia > Caudata > Salamandridae > Pleurodeles > Pleurodeles waltl. The sequence continues at coordinate 87,370,786 of NC_090441.1, forward strand.
GGACCTGGTTAGCAGGGTCCCAGCACACTTTCAAGTCATAACTTAGCATCAGCTAAGGCAAAAGTCAGGGGGTAACCATGCCAAGGAGGCGTTTCCTTACACTGTCCGATGGAATCACAGGGAATGAGCCTGGAGCAGACCGAGTAGAGCAAGAGGCCTGAACAACCAGGCTCTCCGGGGTAGGGTGTTTCAATAAAAACCCCAGATCTCCAGGCGCCACTCTGTATCTTTGTGCAACAGACCTAGTCACAGCAGGAGACGACACAGGCTTCCTCCAAAGCTCTAATATGGGCTCCGTAAGAAAATCATTGAACAGAAGCAAAGGATCCGCAGAGTTCGAAGAAGGGCGTAGGACCTCTGTTAAAATGTTTGTTTTAACCTCTGCAGCAGGTAATGGAAGCTCTAAAAAGGTTGCCGCCTTTCTAATCACTGTCTGAAAAGAGGCCGCCTCCTCCGTGAATTCCCCCGGTGAAGACAAGTCCCATTCCGGGGACGTGTCAAGCCCACTGGCCGAATGCAGCCCTTGATATTCCCCTAAGGGCTCCTCAATCGCCCCCTCCTCCAACAGCTGCCTTTGGTACTCATCCTCTTCTAATAGTCTCAAGGCCTTTCTACAAGACTTCAGCCTGGCCTCTAACCTCGGCTTTGGCATAGAATTGGCAGACGCCGATGGCACTGGCTTCAACACCTGATGCAGAACAGTAGAGGAAGGTTGGCTTCGATCGAACCCATCACTTGGATCCGGCACCGGAGCGGATCCCAACGCCGCAGAGGACACTTGCGTCTCCACCATCGGCGTCGACTGACGAGGCAATGAAATAGACGCCATAGGCCTGGAAGGCGACGTCATGGGAACCACAGGGCCTTGAGGCGATGTCATCGGCGCTGGTCCAGCACTCTCAGCCGGATAGAATGGCATAAACGGCGCCACCTTGTATGGAGCAGGGGAGCCCAATGAAACTGCCAATGGACTCGTGAGAGCAGCCGGTGCACCAGCAGTGGCCATCGCATTGAACATCGAGAACATGGCATTCAACAATGCCGCCGGATCCGCTCCCAGAGCTGGGAAGGTAGGATATCACCGATCTCCATGCTGCACCTGTGCTTGCTGAACATCAGAATCACGAACAGCAGGTGAAAATCGAGGACTGTCTGAAGGTGCCACTACCTCGTAGACCGACGTGGCCAGAGAAGCCTCAGGGCTCTGAGGCTGTGGAGTCACCGTCAGACGCACCTCCCACGTCGCACGGCGCCGTCGTGATGGAGACCTTGATCTTTACCGGCTCCAAGCCGAACGATGCAGAGAGTTGTGACAACGCCGTTTCTTATGTCTCTTCGAAGAAGCATGGGAAGAGGATCTACGATGCCTCTTGTGCCCCTTCTTTGCCTTGGACAAAAAGAGTTTGGCCTCTCTTTCCTTCAGAGCCTTAGGATTCATGCTCTGGCAAGAAACACACTCCTCGACGTCATGCTCAGAGTTCAGACACCAAAGGCAATTGTCATGAGGGTCAGTAACCGACATGCGACCCCCGCACTCTCGACATGGCTTGAATGCCGACTTCCTAGGAGGAGACATTGTAACTAGAAACCGATAGAAACTAGCAACAAGATTGAACACCTCCAACAGTAGCGAGAGCTAGGAGGAAACCGTTAGCGCCGAAGGCACAGAAAAAAAGGGAACTGACGTCAGCACGCCAGCGAGGACTTCTAATTGGCACGGTGACGTCACACGGAGTTGCGTGGAGCCGTGCAATTGTTAGGTCCTAGTTGATGTGGAGAGCTGGGAAGAAGACTTTCCGTCGGATGCTGGTGCATGGGTGAATTCATAATGTGAGGAATCCACAGGTAGTTGTATCCATCAGAATTACTTTTATTCTCAAACTTGGATACTTTAAAGTAGCTGCCAAAAAACACCTAAATCTCAAACCTCTATCAGGAAACATGACTCCTAGAAATGTGTGGAAATCGTGGATGTTTGTAAGAAGCATTTCAAGATCGGCAAGCAAATACTATGTTTCTTACTCTTGTTAAAATCGCCAGTATGAATGTTTTTTTCCACTTTTCATTCATTATGAAAAGAAATTCTACAACTATATCATGGAATGAAAATTTGCATTAAAAACAGTGTAATATATGCAAATCACTAACTTAAAAAATAGCACAAAATAAGGATATGCTAAAAAAGGAAAACATAGGGAGTGTCTGAAGTATGCCATCTGGCTTGCTCCTGTTCTAAATGAATGGGAAGACATTAGCAAACAGTTGAATCGATGAGGTAAGGCGGCAAAGACCCAGATGAGACTACCAGCAGACACGTGGAAAAAACCAGCTTTGAACTGTGCACAAACATCTAAAGCTGTGACACAAATCTCTCTCACTACGATGCGTTTTTGGAAATTTAAAGACACTGTCTTAGTTTCTGCGCAAAGTAAACTCTAGAAAAATTCCCCCTGGTTTATCACAAAAATGTGCGATCTAAAAGACAATCTAACATCAAATGAAGGTGATAAGGAACAAGTTACTTACCTTCAGTAACAAATTATCTGGAAGAGACATAGGCCCTCATTATAACAGTGGTGGTAAAAACCGCCTACCGCCGTGGCGACAGCCGCTAAAAGACCGTTGCCTCGGCTACAAGCCTTCCGCCATAATATGACCACAGCTGGATTTCCGCCAGAAGAATGGTGGAATTACAGCTGTGGCCATGCCGGAGAATGGCAGAAAGGTGGCCCTGCTGCCACCAGCAGCACCACGCCAGTAGACCGCCGTAGTAGATGGCCTGGCGGTGATCTGCAGGTGGACGCAGCTGCTGGCAGCAGCATCTGTCCCATCTCCTGCCGGAGGACTCCCTGGACACAGGTAAGTGGGTGCTCTGACAGGGTAGGGGTGTGTGTATGTCTGTGCGTGCGTGTATGCGGGTGTGTGTTGCATTCTGTATGTGTGTGCATGTTTAGGGGTGTGAGTGCGTGTATGTGGAGTTGTGTGACTGTGTCTGCGTGAATGTCGGAAGGTGTGTGCGGATGCGTGTTAATGGATGTAAGCATGCGTGGATGAATGTGGGAATGGGTGTGTGCGTGCATGTGTGCGGGGAGGGTGTGTATGAAGGGCGGGTCTGGGGAGAAAAGGGGGGGAACCTGTGGAGGAGGAGGGGGGTGGGGAACACCCCTATCAGTGACAGGGAAGGAATTTCCTGTCACTGATAGTGCCTACCGCCATGGTTTTCATCGCAGTAAGGAAGCCACGAAAACCATGGCAGTAGGCGGGGTCATAATCTTGCAGGCGGTCAAGTGACGGCCAGCAGGCTGGAGATTGATGTCTCCAGCCCGGCAGCCATTACCGCCAGCCAAACCACCAATGTCATAATATGGAGGAAAGTACCGCCAGCCTGTTGGTCATAATGATCCCCATTTTCTTGTTGCAGATTTCTAACCTTAGAATTTCCCTAGGCCTCAGACAGGATCTGGAGATTTTTCTTCGAGCAGTACCTTTGAGTGGCGTTGGTCGACTCCGCGTGCGACGTTGGTGTCATGGTCGCCGTGATGACGTCGCATTTGTATAGGCACCACTACAGCACGCTTATGTCAGTTTCTTTTCACAAATTCACATGCTAGTAGCGCGAAGCCATGAAGAACACTGAGATTGGTGCAGCCCGAGAACTAGGGCCCTGAAAAGGTAGTCCCTGTCTCTAGAAATAATTTTTCAAAGCGGGGAGGATGGGTAAGGAATCTGCAGCTAGAATATGTCTCTACCAGATAATTTGTTACCGAAAGTAAGTAACTTGTTGATCTAATAGAGACTTCCAGTTGCAGATTCCTTTTCTTCGAACGGATACCAAATCAATATCATCCTCGGTGGTGGGCTGCCAACCAACATCAGACTAAAAGGTCCTGCAGCGCCGAACGGCCAAAGTAGCTGTCTCTGCGGATCCAATTGTCTAGGCAGTAATGCTTTATGAACGTGTGCAGAGATGACCACGTTCCTGCCTGGCAGATGTCCATTATTGGAACACCACATGCCAATGCAGTGGTCGCAGCAGTAGCTCTTGTGGGATGAGCACGCAAACCCTCAGGGGGTTGCTTCTTTGACAAAGCACAGCACATCTTGATGCAGAGTGTAGGAAGCTGACCTGGTGTGTGGTGAGCACCTATGGTGTTATCACCTTACACCAGGTCCAGGTATTAGTGAAGTGTAGGCAGTGTCTAGGAAGCCAGGTCTCTCTAGTGGTCTCTCTGGATGAGCAGCCAAGGCTTATCCAGGAGACATGCAAAGTATATGAAATACCACTATTGTCACACCGCATTTACACACATGAAAGAACCACACAGTTTTACAAAAACTAAAGGCACTTTATTATGGTAATGTAGGAAAGTAATCACTTTTTGGCGTGGTTACCCCCACTTTTTGCCTGCTGTCAGTGTGTTTTGACTGTGTTCACCGGGATCCTGCTAACCAGGAGCCCAGTGACTGTACTCTCTAGCTCTAAATTTGGTTGTCCCTGACTTAGTACACCTCATGACTGCCATACTGGTGCCCCCATATTAGTGTCTCTCTGAGCATTTCTGCAGCCCAATCCTAAAGTGATCGGGCTGCAGAAATGGCCACTAGACATCAGGAATTTGTGTTTATGTTTGTTTGTGTTGTATTTATCAATAAAGAGAGAGGCCCCTTTGTCAAGGGCTGCTCCCCAGGGGGGGCAAACATTAGGCCTTTTCTGCCCCCCATTCCCCGCAGGGGCAGATCGGCCTATTTTAATTAGGCGGGCGGGCAGATACAACCAGACACCAGGGATAATTTTTGTAGGAAGTTGGCTGTGTATATATTACCTCAAAGTAAGAAATAGTGTGCACAGAGTCTATGGGTTCCCCTTAGAGGTTGATAGTGACAAAATTAGATAATACTAATGAACTATTTAGTGGTAGTGTGGTCGAGCAGTAGGCTTACCAGAGGGTAGTTTTAAGCATTTGTTGTACACACACAGGCAATAAATGAGGAACACACACTCAAAGACTTAACTCAAAGCCAATAGGTTTTTATACAGAAAAATTTATTTTCTAAATTTATTTTTAGAACCACAAGATTCAAATTTTAGGTAAGTACATAAACTGTAAGGTACTTCACCCAGGTAAGTATAGAACTTTGATTTAAAAGAGTAGTACACACAGTTTTGGTTAAGATGGCAATAAGCTATTTTAAAAGTGGACACTGCAAAAATCAACAGTTCCTGGGGGAGTTAAGTTTTGGTTAGTTTCTCAGGTAAGTAAAGCACTTACAAAGTCAGTCTCCTGGGCATTCGCAGCCCACCGGTGGGGGTTCAAGGCAACCCCAAAGGCACGGCACCAGCAACACAGGGCCGGTCAGGTGCAGAGGTCAAAGGAGGTACCAAAACACGTAGGTGCCTATGGAGAACAGGGGTGCTCTGGTTCCAGTCTGCTAGCAGGTAAGTGCCTGCATCCTTGGAGAGCAGACCGGGGGTGTTTTGTAGAGCACTGGCAGGGGGAGGGGGGCAGAGACAGGCACACAAAACACACCCTCAGCGGCACAGGGGCGGCCGGGTGCAGTGTGCAAAGTAGGTGTTGGGTTTTGTATTGAAAACAATGGTGGGACCCGAGGATCACTCTGGCGATGCAGACAGGGCACAGGGGGGTCCTCTGGCCAGCCACCGACTGGGCTAGGCAGAGGGTCACCTGATGGTCACTCCTGCAGTGGAGTTTAGTTCGTTTTGGTCCTGGGGGCTGCGGTTGCAGTGCTTGGTCCAGGCATCGGGTTCCTTTGTTACCAGGCAGTCGCGGTCAGGGGAAGCCTCTAGATCCTCTCTGCAGGCGTTGTTGTGGGGGTGCAGGGAGGTTGACTCAGGATGTCCACGGGAGTCGTGTGGGAGGTGGGAGTCCTCTCTGCAGTGTTGTTTGTCCTGAACTCGAGCCAGGGGCGTCAGGTGCAGAGTGTGAAGACTCACGCTTCTGGCGGGAAGTTGGAGTCTCTTTAAAGTTGGTTTCTTGTTGCTTTTTTTGAACAAAGCCACTGTTCTCTGGAGGTTCTTGGTCCTTTAGGTGCAGGTCAGTCCTCTGAGTCCTCAGAGGTCGCTGGTCCCGCTGGATGCATCGCTGTGCAGGTTCTTTGAGTCTGGAGACAGGCCGGTAGGGCTGGGGCCAAGTCAGTTGTCTACATCATCTCTGCAGGGCTTTCAGGTTAGCAGTCCTTCTTGTTGTAGGTTGCAGGAATCTGATTTCCTGGGTTCAGGGTCGCCCCTAAATACTCAATTTAGGGGTGTGTTTAGGTTTGGGGGCAGTAGCCTATGGCTACTGTGCTGGAGGGTGGCTACACCCTCTTTGTGCCTCCTTCCTGAGGGGAGGGGGACACATCTCTATTCCTATTGGGGTAATCCTCCAAAACCAAGATAGAGGATTTCTTAAGGCAGGAGTTACCTCAGCTCAGGACACCTTAGGGGCTGTCTTGACTGGTGGGTGACTCCTCCTTGTTTTTCTCATTATCTCCTCCGGACTTGCCGCCAAAAGTGGGGGCTGTGTCCGGAGGGGCGGGCATCTCCACTAGCTGGGATGCCGTGGGGCGCTGTAACAAAAGGCATGAGACTTTGAGGCTCACCGCCAGGTGTTAGCTTTCCTGCAGGGGGAGGTGAGAAGCACCTCTACCCAGTGCATGCTTTGTTCTTGGCTACAGAGTGACAAAGGCACTCACCCCATGTGGCCAGAAACGTATCTGGTTGTGGCAGGCTGGCAGAAACTGGTCAGCCTAGCACCAGGAGTCGGACTGGTATTCAGGGGGCATCTCTAAGATGCCATCTGGGTGTATTTCACAATAAATTCCACACTGGCATCAGCGTGCATTTATTGTGCTGAGACATTTGATACCAAACTTCCTAGATTTCAGTGTAACCATTATGGAACTGTGGAGTTCGTGTTTGACATACTCCCAGACCATATACTCTTTATGGCTACCCTGCACTTACAATGTCTAAGGTTTGGCTTAGACACTGTAGGGGCATAGTGCTCATGCAACTATGCCCTCACCTGTGATATAGAGCACCCTGCCTTAGGTCTGTAAGGCCTGCTAGAGGGGTGACTTACCTATGCCACAGGCAGTGGGTTGAGGGCATGGCACTCTGAGGGGAGGCAAATTTATTTTAGACCACTTCTGCCCCCCTTGGGGGCAGATCAGCCTATTTCAATTAGGGGTGCAGAAACCACTAGGTACCAGAGATTTTTATTTAAAACATTTTTTTTACAGATGGGGTGCGTCCCCTTACGCAAGGGTACCTGCCTTGAGGGGAAATTTATTTTAGGCCTTTTTCTCCCCCCTTGGGGGCTGATCGGCCTATTTCTCTATCAGGCCATTCTGCCTCTAGAGGAGGCAAAAACCACTTAGGCACCAGGAATTGGTGAGTGTGTGTTTTGTTGCGGGGGGCACCTCATTGGGCAAGGTTTGCTCCCCATTTGGGCATATCAGTGTTGGCCATTTCTGCCCCCCTTGGGGGCAGATTGGGGTATTTTTGTAAGGCTAAAGTAGATAATACTAATGCTCTCTTGGTGGTAGTGTGGTCGAGCAGTTAGGCTTATCAGAGGGTAGTGTTAAGCATTTGTTGTACACGCACAAGCAATAGGTGAAACTCACACTCAATGACACAACTCCAGACCAATAGTTTTTATCTTGCTAAAATATATTTCCTTAAGCTATTTCTAGAACCACAAGATTCAAGTTGCAGGTAAGTACATAAATAAATAATTATTTCAGATATGTATCAATATCACTTGGATTGGAATTGCTAAATTGTACAGTTTTTGAATAAATGGCAATAATCTGTTTTACAAGTTGACACAATGCAATTTTCAGAACAGTTCCTGGGGGAAGGAAAAGGTAGATCTGTTTGAAGGTAAGTACAACACTTACAGTCTCAGTCTCTGGATTTTAGGAAGTCCACTGGTTGGGATTCAAGTTAACCCCAAACACCCACCACCAGCAACTCGGGCTGGTCAGGGGCAGAGGTCAAAGTTGAGCAAAATTAACATGGGCTCCTAAGGAGACAGGGGTACTCGGAATCCGGTCAGCCAGCAGGCAAGTACCCGTGACTCGAAGGGCAGAACAGGGGGGTTAGAGGAGCACTGGAGGGGCCACAAGTAGGAACCAAACACCCCTCCTCAGTGGCAGGGGGGGGGTTCATGCAGGGTGCAAACAGGATGACGGGTTTCCAGTGGTGGTCTATGAGGAGATGCCGGGGTCACTCAGAGGCTGCAGGCATGATAGGGGGTGGGAGGGGGGGATCGTGTCTCGGGTACACCACTGGTCGGACAGGGAGGAGAGCCGCCTGCTGAACGATGAGGAAACGGGGGTCGGTTTTTCAAAGGCCTGGGGGATGCGGGAGCTGTGTGTTCTCTAGGCATCGGATATCTTCGCCCAGAGCGCGCGGTCAGGGGTTTTTCGGGATTCCCTCTGCATGCGTCGTCGTGGGGGGGTGGAGAGGTCAACCCAGGGTGGGCACTTGCTTGCAATTACCTGGGGACCCTCTCTTCCTGGGTGGACCAATTGAACACCAGCCGTGGGCGGCGGGTGTAGAGGGGTAAGGACTCATGCATCCGAAGTGAGGTGGGAGTCCTTGGTTGTAGGTTTCTTTAGACAGAGCTGCTGTCCTCAGGAGTTCTTGGTCCTTATGGGTGCAGCACAGTCCTCTGGAGTTGGCAGAGGTTAATGGGCCCACTGGATGCCTTGCTGGTCTTTTTGCAGGTTCTTTGAAGCAAGAGACAGGCCGGTAGGGCTGGGGCCAAAGCAGTTGTCATCGTCCTTCTTCTCTGCTGGGGGTTTCAGCTTAGCAGGCCTTCTTCTTGTAGGTCGCGAGGAATCTGGCGAGCTGGGTTCAGGGAAGCCCTTAAACACAAGAATTAGGGGCATTATAGGGGCAAGAGGGCAGTTGCCAATGGCTACTGTCCCTGAGGGTGGCTACACCCTCCTTGTGTCCACTCCTTTTGGGGAGCAGGGGCACATTCCTATCCCTACTGGTCCTTGTCCTCCAAAACAAGATGGAGGATTCTGCAGGGACAGGGTCACTTCAGCTCTGGACACATTAGGGGAGGTCCCAGCTAAAGTGGTCACTCCTTGTTTTTCTTAACTTTTCCGCCGAACTGGCCACCAACAGTGGGAGCTTGTCCGGGGGGAGGACATTTACACTAGCTGGAGTGCCCTGGGGCACTACAACACTAGGCCTGAGCCTCTGAGGCTCACCGCCATGTGTTACAGTTCCTGCAGGGGGGAGATGTGAAGCACATCCCCAAAAACAGGCTTTGTTTCTGGCCTCAGAGGGCACAAAGGCCCTCACCTCATGGGGACAGAAACTCATCTCTTAGTGGCAGACTGGCATAGACCAGTCAGTCCTACACCAAAGTATTGGGTAAAATATAGGGGGCATCTCTAAGATTCCCTCCGTGTGCATTTTTGAATAAATCCAAAACTGACAACAGTGTGGGTTTATTGTGCTGAGAAGTTGGATACCAAACTTCCCAGTATTCATTGTAGCTATTATTGAACTGTGGAGTTCGTTTTGACAAACTCCCAGACCATATACTTAATATGGCCGCACTGCACTTAACAATGTCTAAGAATTGACTTAGACACTGTAGGGGCATATTGATCATGCAGCTATGCCGTCACCTGTGGTATAGTGCACCCTGCCTTTGGGGTGTAAGGCCTGCTAGAGGGGTGACTTACCTATGCCACAGGCAGTGTTTTGTAGGCATGGCACCTTGAGAGGGATGCCATGTCGACTTTGCCTTTTTCTCCCCACCAACACACACATTCTGCAATGGCAGTGTGCATGTGTTAGGTGAGGGGGTCCCTTGGGGTAGCAGAACATGCTGCAGCCCTTAAGGACCTTCCCTGGCCACAGAGCCCTTGGTACCACTGGTACCTTTTACCAGGGACTTTCTGTGTGCCAGAGGTGTGCCAATTGTGGAAACAATAGCACATATTTAGTGAAAGAACACTGGTGCTGGGGACAGGTTAGCAGGATCCCAGCACACTCTCAGTAAAGTCAGCATCAATATCAGGCAAAAAATTAGGGGAGGGGAGTGTAACTGCAACAAGTGCCAGTCCCTAGAAATGGGACAACATTTTTCTGCCAACCGGTGGGCAGATGGGGCAATTACCCTCGATCCACTCCACGGGGGAGAGCCGGGGGGGTGCAGAAAGCCTACTAGATGCCAGGGAATTTAAAAAAAAAAATTTGTGGGGTGGTGGCTACCACCCCAACTGAAGGGGGTAACAGTCTTTCAGCTCTGCCCCCTCACACTAAAGAACAAGTTACTTACCTTCTGTAAGGAATTATCTGGTTGAGACTCTTATCTAGCTGCAGATTCCTTACCTTAGAGTTCCCTGGTGTTAGCTTCGAATCCGCAATTTTTCCACTGAAAAGTACCCTGCGTGCACCGTCGGGTGGCGTCGTTCAGATCCGCATGTGTCGTCCGTCTCCACGTGGCATCGTTGGAGCCATCTGTGACGTCACGGTTGTCTATCTAGACGCCACCTCGGCACGAGTACATAAGTTCTTTTTCCACAACTTCCCACGCCAGAAGTGCATTCATGGAAGAACCAACAACTTTCTTATTTTAATTCTTTTAATTTTTATGCTTGATTGTTTGAAGAAAAAAAAAAAGACACGCCTTTAAGAAAGGCAAAAATGTAAAAACATGATATATATATATATACATATATATATATATCTGCAGAGTGAGGAGGCGTGGGTGGGTGTAAGGAATCTGCAGCTAGGTGGAGTCTCTAACAGATAATTTGTTACCGAAGGTAAGTAACTTGTTCATCTGATAGAGACTTCTAGCTGCAGATTCCTTACCTTAGAATAGATGCCCAAGCTATAACTCCTGGAGGTGGGTCTTGAGGATATATTTCACACCAGGAAGTCCTGCAGGACAGAGTGGGCAAAAAGCCCCTCTCTCCTGACCTGGCTGTCCAGGCAGTAGTATCTGGCATACATGTGCAAAGAAGCCCATGTTGCTGCTTGGCAGATGTCAAGTACCTTTATAGTAAACCCCAGCGAATGCAGGAGGTCCGCCGTAGTCTGAAGGTGGGTGACGAGAGCCTGGGACATAGGAGCCCTCAACAGCCAGTCGTCGAGGTAGGGGAAGACTGAAATCACTAACCTGCGCAGATGGGCGGCTATCACCACCATCACTTTGGTGAACACCCGAAGGGCACTGGTGAGACCGGAGCGAAGCACAATAAACTGAAAGTGGTCGTGGCCCACCTTGAACCGCAAGTAGCGCCTGTGGGCGGACAGGATGGGGATGTGAAAATACGCATCCTGCAAGTCCAACGCTACCATCCAGTCTCCTTGGTCTAGAGAAGACAATACCTGAGCAAGAGTGAGCATCTTGAATTTCTCCTTCTTGAGGAATAGATTGACATCCCTTAAATCCAAGATAGGGCTAAGAAAGTAGCGGGAATAACAACCACTGCCAACTTCTGACATCGGGACCCTTTCAATGACTCCCTTGGCCAAGAAAGACTTGCTCGCGGAGCAAAACCAAATGGTCATCCATCAGCCGTTCTTTTGTCGGACGGATAGAGGGAGGAAAAGACTGGAAGGGGAGGGAATAGCCCTTCTGTATGATCTGCAAGACCCATTTGTCCGTTGTGATGGAATGCCAGTGAGGGAGATGAAATTGAATCCTCCCTCCAACTGGACGGACATGGTCCTGCAGAACCACACTAGGAGGGCGTAGGCGCAGTGGAGGTGGGCTGGGTGGTGGCCAATCGCTGGCCACACCCTCTGGGTCTGATGGTACCACGACCACGCCCTCTTCAGGAATGGTTTGAAGCCTGAGGACGGTGGCTGAGTTGAGGCTGGTGCGGTACCGCACACCTTCCGAGGCCTCGAAAGGGACGGAAGACAGACTGCTGTCGAGCTGGCTCTGAGAGGCCCAAGGATCTGCCCGTAGCTCGAGAATCCTTGAACCTCTCAAGCGCGGAGTCTCCCTTCTCACCAAAAAGGCGAGTGACATTAAAGGGCATGCCCATCAAACTTGACTGGACATCCTCTGAAAAGCCAGTTGTGGCGACGTAGGGCCACTGTTGATGCAATCGCTCTACCCAGCGAGTCGGTCGTGTCCAATCCACACCTGATTGTAAACTTGGCTGCATCTCTTCCATCCTTGACAGCCTGGGTGAAAGTGTCCTGTACGCCCTCCGGGACTTGGGGAAGCACCTGTACCACTGTATCCCATAAAGTATGGGAGAAACAGCCCAATAGGCAAGAGGTATTTACTGACCTCAATGCCAGGCTGGAGGAAGAAAACATTTTCTTTCCAAGCTGATCCAGCCTCTAGGATTCCCTATCCGGAGGAGCGGAAGGGAAGGCGCCTCCATTGATTTCTACAGCAAACCTGAAGCTTACTTTTCAAACTGCACCCGGCCGCCCCTGTGCCGCTGAGGGTGTGTTTTCTGTGCTTGTGTGTGTGTCCCCCAGTGCTCTACAAACCCCCCCTGGTCTGCTCCCTGAGGACGCAGGTACTTACCTGCTAACAGACTGGAACTGGAGCACCCCTGTTCTCCATAGGCACCTATGTGTTTTGGGCCCTCCTTTGACCTCTGCACCTGACCGACCCTGTGTTGCTGGTGCTGTGGCTTTTGGGTTGCCTTGAACCTCCTAACGGTGGGCTGCCTATGCCCAGGAGACTGACTGTTGATTTTTGCACTGTGTCCACTTTTAAAATAGCTATGTGCCATTTTAACCGAAACTGTGTATACTACTGTTTTAAATCAAAGTTCTATACTTACCTGTGTGAAGTACCTTGCATTTTATGTACTTACCTCAAATTTAAATCTTGTGGTTCTAAAATAAATTAAGAAAATATACTTTTCTATATAAAATCTATTGGCCTGGAGTTAAGGCCTGGAGTTAAGTCTTTGAGTGTGTGTTCCTCATTTATTGTCTGTGTGTGCACAACAAATGCTTAACACTACCCTCTGATAGCCTACTGCTTGACCACACTACCACAAAATAGAGCATTAGAATTATCTAATTTTGCCACTATCAACTTCTAAGGGGAACCCTTGTACTCTGTGCACACTATCTCTCACTTTGAGATAGTATTTACAGAGCCAACCTCTTACAGGGCCTAAGCACGAAGTGCCCCAAATAGCCAAAAAAAGGCATGGCACCTGAGGGGGAAAAAGCCTGGCAGCAAAGGGGTTAATTAGCCCAAAAAGGGGGCTTGATCACTCTCTGGAGTGACCACCTATAAAGAGGGTTCTCTGACTTCAGGTATCTGGCCTACCCATTCAGATGTTCCCAGAGGCCTCTGCACATCTTGTTTTCAAGACGGCAGAGGCAAGTGGCCACCTAGAAGAGCTCGCAGGGTGGTGCTGGACAGAGGAGTGAACACTCCCCATTCCTTTGTGTGTTTTGGGCCAGAGCAGGGACCAGTGGTCCCTGGACTGCTGCAAACCAAAATATGCCAGGAGGACACCAAGGGGGTCATAACAACCCTGGCGGTCCAAGACCGCCAGGGCTGTTATGACGGAAGCACCGCCAACAGGCTGGCGGTGCTTCCCAGGTCATTGCGACCGCAGCAGAAATGCCGCGGTCGCACTGCTGGGGCCGGTGGTTTCCCGCCACAATGGCCCCGGCAGTAGTAATCCGCCAGGGCTGCGCTGCTAGCAGCGCTGCCCAGGGGATTACAAGTCCCCCCTACCGCCAGCCTTTTCCTGTCGATTTGAACCGCCAGGAAAAGGCTGGCAGTACAGGGAGTCCCGGGGCCCCCTGACAGGGCCCCGTGCAGCTTTTCACTGTCTGCTATGCAGACAGTCAAAAGCGCAACGGGTGCAACTGCACCCGTCACATGGCCGCAACACCGCTGGCTCCATTTGGAGCCGGCTCCTGTGTTGCGGCCGAGATCCCCGCAGGGCCAGCGGGCGGAAACTAGGTTTCCGCCGGCCGGCCCAGCGGGGATCTTCAAATGGCTGCGGCGGGGGTGCGGCTGCGTTGGCGGCCGCCCGGCGGTCCGATCTTGGCAGACGGCTTCAGCTGCCCGCCAAAGTCATAATGAGGGCCCAAATGTGTCCTTCAAAGCAAACCAATGGCGTGGGAAGGCTACTCCTTCTCAGCCTATTAACACCTACTTCCAAAGGAAAGAAAGTTGCACCCCTCTCCTACAGGAAATCCCTAGTTCTGCTGTCCCTTGCTTGAGCTGGTCAAGCAGCAGGAGGGCAGAATCCTGTTTGAGGGGCTGCAGCAGCACGGGCTGCCCGCAAACCCTGGAAGACTGGGAGGAGCAGAACTGGGGGATCCTCTAAGGAACCCCCAGGCTGCATTGAATCATGTCACCAATACTAGAATCAGTATTGGGATGTGATTCCGACATGTTTGATACCAAACATGCCCAGGATCGGGAGTTACCGTTATGTAACTGGACCACAGGCGGACAGTACACAACTAAAATGGCTTCCCCGCATTTACAAAGTCCAGGAAATTGGAACTGGAGTTCGTAGGGGCACCTCTGCTCATGCAGAGGTGCCCCCACACACAGGGACCACCACTCTGCCATTTCCAATATGCCCCTACAATGTCCAAGTCTAGTCTAAGACATTGTAAGTGCAGTGTGGCTATACTGAGTACATGGGTTGGGAGTTTGTCATTACGAACTCCACAGCTCCATGACTAGGAAATTTGGTATCAAAATTCTTAGCTCAATAAACCCACACTGATGCCAGAGTTGGATTTATTGTAAAATGCACATGGAGGACATCTTAGAGATGCACCCTGTATTTTTCCCAACCCCACCTAGCAGGAGAGGTCGCACTGGCACGACCAGCATCGGCACGGATCTGACAACGCATCCCGAGGGGCCCTAGGAGCCAGGACAAAGTTGCCGGCCCGGATCGCGAGGGGGCCTCCTCCAACCCCACTGGGCCCGAAGGCATTGCAGGGAGGTGGGTCTGGCCAAAAATGAGGCACATGGCCTCATGGAATTCTTGGAGTTGGGCAGGGGAGGCTCTGGCTTCCGGAAAATCGGCGAGGCTCAGAGTCGACCCAGAAACAGGCTGCGAAACAGAGGCCTAGAGCATCGATGCTGTTCCTGCATCGCATTGTCCGAGCGAAAGTGAAGAACAATTGTACTTCTTCGACTTCTTCTTGTGACCCTAATGTCCCGAAGACTTTGAGTGGGATGAAGAAGAGTGGTGGTGGCTGTAGGAAAGTACCATCTTGCCTGGCATGTTACCCCCATTTTTCACATATATGTAGATTTGTTTTTGCCTGTCTCACTGGGATCCTGTTAGCCAGGACCCCAGTGCTCATAGTTTGTGGCCAGAATGTGTGTACCAGTGTAGTGCCTAACTGTGTCATTCAGGCTCTTCTAACCAGAACCTCAGTGCTTATGCTCTCTCTGCCTTTAAAATTGTCACTATAGGCTAGTGACCATTTTCACCAATTCTAATTGGCACACGGGAACACCCTTATAATTCCCTAGTATACCAAGTACCTAGGGTATTGGGGTTCCAAGAGATCCCTATGGGCTGCAGCATTTCTTTTGCCACCCATAGGGAGCTCAGACAAACCTTACACAGGACTGCCACTGCAGCCTGAGTGAAATAACGCACATGTTATTTCACAGCCACTTTACACTGCACTTAAGTAATTTATAAATCACCTATGTGTCTAACCCTCACTTAGTGAAGGTTAGGTGCAAAGTTACTAAGTGTGAGGGCACGCTGGCACTAGCCAAGGTGCCCCCACATTGTTCAGGGCAATTTCCTCAGACTTTGTGAGTGTGGGGACACCATTACCCATGTGCACTACATATAGGTCAATACCTATATGTAGCTTCACAATGGTAACTCCGAATATGTCCATGTAACATGTCTAAGATCATGGAATTGTCCCCCCATGCCAAATCTGGTATTGGGGTGCCAATCCCATGCATCCCTGGGGCTCCACCATGGA
The DNA here is from genome assembly GCF_031143425.1 of Pleurodeles waltl. NCBI lineage: Eukaryota > Metazoa > Chordata > Amphibia > Caudata > Salamandridae > Pleurodeles > Pleurodeles waltl. The sequence goes on from NC_090441.1 coordinate 87,386,744, forward strand.
CCCCGGGTACTACCAAACCAGCTCTCTGGGGTTTTCTCTGCAGCTACCATTGCTGCCAACCGACAGACAGGCTTCTGCCCTTCTCGGGTCTGGGCAGCCAAGTCCCAGGAAGGCACAACAACGAATTTCGTCTGAGAGAGGGTGTTACACCCTCCCCCTTTGGAAATAGATGTTAAGGGCTGGGGAGGAGTAGCCTCCCCCAGCCTCTGGAAATGCTTTGAAGGGCACAGATGGTGCCCTCCTTGCATAAGCCAGTATACACTGGTTCAAGGAACCCCCAGTCCCTGTTCTGGCGCGAAACTGGACACAGGAAAGGGGAGTGACCACTCCCTTGTCCATCACCACCCCAGGGGTGGTGCCCAGAGCTCCTCCTGTGTGTCCCAGACCTCTGCCATCCTGAATCCAGAGGTGTGCTGGCACAATGGAGGACTCTGAGTGGCCACTGCCAGCAGGTGACGTCAGAGACCCCTCCTGATAGGTGCTTACCTCACTAGGTGGCTAGTCCTCCTCTTAGGGTTATTTAGGGTCTTTCCTGTGGGCTTTTCCTCAGATAACGATTTGCAAGAATTCACCAGAGTTCCTCTGCATCTCCATCTTCGACTTCTGCCAAGGATCGACCGCTAACTGCTCCAGGACGCCTCCAAAACTGCAACAAAGTACCAAGAGGACTGTAGCACGACATTGTAGCGCCTAATCCTGCCGGCTTTCTCAACTGTTTCCTGGTGTTGCATGCTCTGGGGGCTGTCTGCCTTCACCCTGCACTGGAAGCCAAGAAGAAACCTCCTCTGGGTCAACGGAATATTCCTCCTGCACCAGCAGGCACCAAACTTCAGCGTCACGGGTACTCTGGGAACCCTCTCATCCTGGCGACCGTGGCCCCCGGAACACAGGTGGTGGACCCAAGTGCCCCAGACTGTCCATTGGTCCAACTTTCCACATTTGGGGGAGGTAAGTCCTTGCCTCCCCTCTCCAGACAGTAATCCTGTGTACTGTGTGAACTGCAGCTGCTAGGGCTTCTGTGCACTTTTGCAAGGAGTCCTTTGTGCACAGCCTAGCCCAGGTCCCCAGCACTCCGTCCTGCATTGCTCAACTCGGCTTCATGGGACCCTCCTTTGTAGTGTTGAGACAACCACCATGCTCAGTTTTCTTGAACCCGTGTTCAGTTAATTCTGCGGGTGCTGCCTTCTTGTGCGTGGGCTCTCTGTGTTGCTAAGGGCCCCCTCTGTCCCCTCTTCCAAGTGGCGGCCTCCTGGTCCTTCCAGGGCCCGGGCAGCACCCTTTTTCTTCAACCGCGACCTTTGCAGCTAGCAAGGCTTGTTTGTGGTCTTTCTCCAAAGAAACAACTCTGCATCCTCTAGCACTCCGTGGGACATCTTCTGTGCAAAGGAAAAGTTCCTGGCATCTTCCGTTGTTGCAGAAGCTTTACCTTCTTCCACCCGGATGCAGCCATTTTGCACCTTCAGTGGCTCCTGCACCCCCTGGACATTTTCGTGACTCTTGGACTTGGTTCCCTTCCTTTACAGGTCGTCAGGTCCAGGAATCCGTCTTCAGTGCTTTGCAGTCTGTTGTGGTCTTTGCAGAATCTCCTATCACAACTTTAATGTGTTTCTCGGAAAGTAGTATCACTTTACTCCTACTTTTCAGGGTCTTGGGGTGGGGCATCTTGAACACCCTTATTGTTTTCTTACACTCCCAACGACCCTCTACACACTACACTAGGCCAGGGGTCCCTAAGTGGTTCGCATTCCACTTTCTTAGTATATGGTTTGCGTTGCCCCCAGGCCTATTGCATCCTATTGTATTCTGCAGTGTTTGCACTACTTTTCTAACTGTTTACTTACCTGATTTTGCTTTGTGTGTATATTTTGTGTATTTTACTTACCCCCCCGAGGGAGTATATCCTCTGAGATGAATAAGTTACTTACCTTCGGTAACGCTTTCACCTAAAGAATTCTCCCCTCGCGCCAGCCCTCGACGGAAATTTCTTCTAGCTCTGCACGTCGACGATGACGTCACAATCGCCCAACTCCACGCGACGCCACATGACGTCATCCAGGCAATAAGAAGCCCTCGTCGACTTGCAGACGTCAGTTTTCACCATTTTTTACGTGACATAGAGGCGAACAGGTTAAACCTAAAGAGTACACATTCATCCAGAACAGATGAAAAATAAAACATTTAATATAAAACTCAATAAAAGTCACAGATATGACTGCTCAATCCGAGACAGAAATAAATATATATATGTGTCTAAATCCAGTCCAAAATGTCCCTTTCACTATCTTAATGTGCAAAGGAAAAGTATATACAATGAAAACAACTTTATGTATGAAACAGCTATATATAAATATATTACAAGATCAAGGATGCGCACCCAAAGAGGTCTTGGTTTGACCAGACAGGCAACGGGGAGGTGGGTGGGACCGTGAGGAATCCACAGGTAGTTATTGTATCCACCAGAAAAAGCGTTACCGAAGGTAAGTAACTTATTCTTCTGATGGATACACCTACCTGTGGATTCCTCACCTAAAGAATAGAGTCCCAAAGCAGTAAAACCTCCGGTGGTGGGTGCCCGAATGGTCAAACCAAGAAATCTTGCAGCACCGAGCGAGCAAAATGGCCATCCCTCCTAACCTCAGAGTCCAAACAGTAATGCTTGGCAAAAGTATCTAGGGACGCCCAAGTCGCTGCCCTGCAGATGTCAGCCACAGGAACACCTCTAGCCAAAGCTGATGAAGCTGCTTTGGCTCTGGTGAAATGGGCACGAATCCCCACAGGTGGATCCTTCTTCGCCAAAGAATAGCAGATCTTAATACATAGAATGACCCACCTGGATAGCGTTCTCTTGTGGACCGCTCTACCTTTCCTCTTCCCCACGTATCCAACGAAGAGCTGTTCATCCTGTCTGAACTCTTTCGTCCTGGCGGCGTAGAAGCTCAGAGCTCTTCGCAGATCCAGCCGGTGGAGCCTCTCTTCCTCTTTGGATGGGTGAGGTGGAGGGTAAAATGAAGGGAGAGTAATCGACTGCCCCAGGTGAAAGGGTGTAACAACCTTCGGTAGGAAAGCCGCCTTGGTCTTCAACACCACTTTGTCCTTAAAGAAAGAAAGGTATGGGGTTTCCACTGAGAGAGCCTGAAGCTCGCTAACCCTTTTGGCAGATGTTATGGCCACCAGGTAAACAGTTTTTAATACTAGGTACCGTAAAGAACAAGAATGCATTGGTTCGAACGGAGCCCCCATAAGAAAAGTTAAGACTAAATTAAGGTCCCACTGAGGCATAACGAATGGCGTGGGTGGATACCAATTAGTGAGTCTCTTTAGAAACTTTAAAACAATTGGTCATTTAAAGAAGGACGGTTGATCAGGAAGGCACAGAAAAGCAGATAGTGCAGACAGATAACCTTTAACAGTGGCAATTGTAAAACCTTTCTGTGCCAGATGGAGTGCAAATGACAAAATGTCAGACAAAACAGCTTTTAGAGGATCTAAACTATTCTCTCCACACCAGCTTGTAAATTTAGCCCAACGATTAGCATAGATTGACTTGGTGGAGTGTCACCTGGCCGATAAAATAACTTCCACCACTTCTGGAGGGAGAGAAAAGGAACTCAGATTGCCCCGTTCAATCTCCAGGCATGAAGATGCAGGCTCTGGAGGTGGGGGTGTAGAATCTGCCCCTGCAATTGTGAGAGGAGGTCCACCCTGCAAGGGAGACGGAGCGGAGGGCACTGAGAGAGTTGGTGTAGGTCCGAATACCACACCCTTCTCGGCCAATCCGGAGCTATTAAGATGACTTGAGCTAGGTCTTGGCAGATCTTCCTGAGAACTCGAGGAATCAAGGGTATGGGGGGAAATGCGTAAAGCAACTGACCCTTCCAGGACATCTGAAACGCGTCCCTCAAAGCTCCTTGCACCGGATACTGGAGGCTGCAAAACAGCGGACACTGCGCATTCTCTTGAGTCGCAAAGAGATCTATTTGTGGATATCCCCACATCCGGAAGATACCCAGAACTAGATCCGGATGAAGACGCCACTTGTGATCGACCGAGCTGCGTCGACTGAGAATGTCCGCACGCACGTTCAGGACTCTGGCCAAATGATGTGCAACTAAGCAGATCTTGTGATCCTGAAGCCAGGACCAGAGACGAAGAGCTTCTCTGCAGAGAAGATACGACCCCACTCCTCCCTGTTTGTTTATATACCACATCGCGGTCGTGTTGTCCGTTAGAACTTGGACTGATTGACCGCAAATGGAAGGGAGGAAGGCCTTGAGTGCCAGGCGTACTGCCCGCAACTCTAACAGATTGATATGCAACTTTTGTTCCCCTGGAGACCAACGGCCTTTGATCTCCAGGTCCCCCAGATGAGCTCCCCACCCTAGAGTGGAAGCATCCGTTACCACCGTGGCCACTGGAGGAGGCAGCGAGAACGGTCTTCCTTGAGACAGGTTGTCGACCGCTGCCCACCATCGAAGATCCTCCGCAGTGTCTCTGGAGATCTTTATCGAATCTTCGAGATCCCCTTTGTGCTGAAACCACTGCCTGCGGACGCACCACTGGAGAGCCCTCATGTGCCAGCGTGCATGAGTGACCAACAGTATGCAAGAAGCAAACAGACCAAGCAGACGAAGGACCTCGAGGACTGGAACTACCGCTCCATTTCGAAACATTGGAATCAAAGCCTGGATGTCCTGAACCCGCTGGGGCGTAGGAAAGGCCCGATTCAATGTCGTGTCCAATACTGTCCCTATGAACAGGAGGCGTTGAGAGGGCTCCAGGTGAGATTTGGGTGCATTGACTGAAAAACCCAGGTCGTACAACAATTGAGTCGTCAACTGGAGATGGCACCGCACGAGCTCCGGAGTTTTGGCCTTGATCAACCAATCGTCCAGATAGGGAAACACAGCTATCCCCCTTCTGCTGAGCTCTGCTGCTACCACCGCCATCACCTTTGTGAAGACTCGAGGTGCTGAAGTAAGACCAAAGGGAAGGACCGCAAACTGATAATGCTGTGATCCCACTACAAACCGGAGATACTTCCTGTGCGATTTGAGTATCGGAATATGAAAATACGCGTCCTGCAAATCGACCGACACCATCCAGTCTCCTTCGTTCAATGCCAAAAGAACCTGTGAGAGGGTCAGCATTTTGAACTTTTCCTGTTTGAGGAACCAATTCAAAATCCTCAAGTCCAAAATCGGTCTCAGTCGACCATCCTTTTTGGGAATCATAAAGTATCTTGAATAGCACCCCTGACCCCTCCCTTGCTCGGGAACCAACTCTATTGCACCTTTTTGTAATAGGGATAATACCTCCTGCTGTAACAGGAGAAGATGGTCTTCCGAACAGAAGGATGGGCGGGGAGGGAATGACGGAGGGAACTCCCGAAAGGGAAGAGCGTACCCCCTCTTCACAATGTCGATGACCCAGGAGTCCGATGTTATGACCTCCCACATTGGAAGAAAAGAGGCAAGTCTCCCCCCTACCGGAGACGAATGGACAGGGAGTGGTGGAGGACTACGGCTGCTTTCCTTGCTGCACCCCTCCCGAGGAAGAGGAAAAGGCAGAGTGCTGCAAGGTGGCTCCTCTCGTACGGACTCTGCCCCTGCCCCTGAAGGATCTGTAAGGCAGGGTAGAAGTAGATTGCTGTGGTCCTTGCAATCTTCCTCGAAAGGAACCACGTCCAAATCCCTTAAATCTCCAAAAGCCTCTAAAGGTGGATGAGGCCGACGACTGGAGTCCCAAAGATCTAGCTGTCGCTCTGCTCTCTTTAAAACGTTCCAAGGCAGAGTCAGCCTTAGTGCCGAAGAGCTTTTCTTCATCAAACCGAAGATCAAGGAGTGTGGCCTGCACGTCCGACGAGAAGCCTGATGATCGAAGCCAAGACTGCCTCCTAGAGACTATGGTCGTGCCCATAGCCCTAGCCACTGAGTCCGAAGTGTCCAATCCAGACTGGATCATTTGCGTCGCAGCCGCCTGAGCATCCGCTAATAGTTGCAGCATCTCCTGGGAAAAATTAGGGTGGCCCTTCGCCTCTTTCATAAGGGCATGGATGTAACGCTCCAGTATACATGTGGCATTGGAAGGTTTTAGGGCCATACTGCAAGATGAAAATGTCTTTTTAGCAGTATGGTCCATCTTTTGACTCCCTGTCCGCAGGGGCCCCAGGAAACGAGCCAGGAGAGGATCTGGAAGAACATGAAGCTTGGACCACTAGACTCTCCGGAGTTGGTTGCCTAGAAAGAAACACCGGATCCCCAGGTGCCGTCCTATACTGCTGAGCCACCACTCTGTTGACCGCAGCGGTGGATACAGGTTTCAGCCAGATATCCTTAATGGGGTCCAGCAGAGCCTCATTGAATGGTAGAAGAGGCTCAGCAGAAGCAGATGTCGGATGGAGGACTTCTGTCAATAAATTTCTCTTGACCTCCGCGGTAGGAAGATCCAAAAAGTCTGCAACCTTACGAATGACTGCATGGAAAGAAGCAGCATCCTCCGTGACCTCTCCAGGGGAAGCCATTCCGGGGTAGTGTCAAGGCCACTAGCTGAGTCTAGTCCCTGGAAGTCACCTGAGGGCTCTATAACTTCTCCTTCCTCCAGGTGTTGCCTCGCGTACTCCTCCTCCTCCAAGAGACGAAGGGCCAGACGTCTTGACCTAAGTCTTGACTCCAAGTCTGGAGTCGACAAGGCGGCGGCCGACGCCGAAGATCTTCGTCGGCGCCGAACCTCGGATTCGTCCAAAGCCGGAAGCTCCGGCTCCAAAGTGTTCTTGGACGTCGATCGTATCCGAGGCGAATCCAGGTATAGCCACCCTGGGCGACGTCGTAGGCATCGGCGCCGCTTCAGGTGCAGCAGACAAAAACGGGGTGAACGGCGCCGACCTGTAAGACGCCGGAACACCCAAATCAAAGGCCAAAGGGCCAGCCGGACCTGCATGACTTCCACCCGGCGTCATGGAAGCAAAGATGTTATACATAGCGTTTAAAAACGCTGCAGGATCCGATCCCGGAGTCGGGAAAGCAGGGTACTGCTGCTGCTGAACCGGCGCCGGCATATATGCCGAGGAGGGTCCAGGTAACTCCTGGCCAGGAGAACCTTCAGGCCTCTGGGGAGGCTTGACCTCAAAGACCGACCCAGGTGACGTCGGGGTTGCCGGAGGTGGAGCGGTGACGGTCGGGCTTATCTTCCACGTCGGCCGCCGCCGAGCCGACGGAGAAGCCGATCTTGATCTGGACCGTCCCTTGCTCGATCAGCACCGAGATCCATGACGGCGCCGAGAGTCACTATGATGACGATGAAGAGACCTCGAAGATCTCGACGAAGACACCCTCCTATGACGCCTCTCCTTCTTCTTCTTGGACCGGGCCAAGAACAACTTCGCCTCCCTCTCCTTAAGTTCCTTAGGGTTCATGCGTTGGCACGAACCGCATGCCTCGACCTCATGGTCGGAACTAAGGCACCAGAGGCAGTTTTCGTGGGGGTCGGTAACCGACATCCGACCCCCGCACTGGCTACAAGGTTTAAAGCCGGATTTTCTAGGCTGCGACATCGTAACCGCCGTTGGAAACAGTAGCTCCCTGTGAGCCTCGAAGAATTAACCGTTATTCGGGCACGGAAAAAAGGGAACTGACGTCTGCACGTCGATGAGGGCTTCTTATTGCCTGGATGACGTCATGTGGCGTCGCGTGGAGTCGGGCGATTGTGCCATCATCGTCGACGTGCAGAGCTAGAAGAAATTTCCATCGAGGGCTGGCGCGAGGGGAGAATTCTTTGGGTGAGGAATCCACAGGTAGGTGTATCCATCAGAAATTTTTTGCACATTGTCACTAAAATAAAGTACCTTTATTTTTTAGTAACTCTGAGTATTGTGTTTCTTATGATATAGTACCTATATGTTATAAGTGGTATAGTAGGAGCTTTGCATGTCTCCTAGTTCACCTTACGCTGCTCTGCTATAGCTACCTCTATCAGCCTAAGCTGCTAGAACACAACTAATCTACTAATAAGGGATAACTGGACCTGGCACAAGGTTTAAGTACCATCAGGTACTTCACTATAAGCCAGGCCAGCGTCCTACAGTGGCTGCATGAGTGGTCTTGTGACCTTCCTCTCAATCGAGACCTTTGGTAACGCATTATCTGGTAGAAACTCTATCTAGCTGCACATTCCTTACCTTAGAATTCCCTGGCGTCAGCTTGGAAGCAGGAACTTTTGCAGAGCAATACCCTTGCGCACGCCATCGGGTGGCGTCGATCAGATCCACGTGGCGTCACTGGCATCGTTGGAGCCATTTGTGACATCATGGTTGCCTATAAAGGCACCACCCAGACGCACATCAGTTCCTTTTCCACGAACCTCCACGGCAGAAGTGCAAAGCCATGGAAAGAACCAACAATTTGTCTGTGCAAAAACTAGGGCCCTGAAAGGGACAATTCCTGACCCTCTTAGCCTTGTCCACTGAGCATAGAAGCATGAGTGGGAGTAAAGAATCTGCAGCTAGATAGAGTCTCTACCAGATAACGCATTACTGAAGGTAAGATAATGCATGACTGCTCATCTAATAGAGACTTCCAGCTGCAGATCCCTTATCTTAGAATAGATACCAAAGCCATAACCTCCTGGTGGTGGGCTGCGGACAAATCTTCTTTACACTAAAAAGTACTGTAGGAGCGAACGGGCAAAGTGTCCCTCTCTACAGACCTGATTGTCCAGGCAGTAATGTCTTGCAAATGTGTGAAATGAAGCCCACGTTGCTGCCTGACAGATGTCCAGGACTGCAACCCCTCGTGCTAGCGCAGTGGTAGCAGCCTTGCCCCGGTTAGAATAAGCCCTCAGGAGGCTGTTTCTTGGCCAGTGCATAGCAGATCCTAATGCAGTGAATGACCCAGGTTGAAATGGTTAGTTTCTGCACTGCCCGTCCCTTGTTTGCTCCCACGTACCTGACAAAGAGTTGATCATTGTAGATAGCTGGCTCTGTATATACTATTTCAAAATGTCTGGGTGCAGGGTGCAAACAGAATGTCGAGCTCCCAATGCTTTCATATGAGGGGAACCCGGGGGTCACATAGATGCTGCAGGCTGGGACCAGGTGGTTGGTTCCGGAAAACCACAAGCTAGACAAGCAGGAGGGCTGCCTGCTGAACTATGCTGCACCAGAGATCGGGTTCTCCAAGGCCTGGGTGCTGCGGGTGCAGTGTACCTTTTGGCATTCAATAGCTTTGTCCAGAGCTTCCGCGGTCAGGGGGGGGTCCTCTGGATTCATACTGCAGGTGTTGTTGTGGGGACAGCAGAGGTCAACCCAGTGTGGGCACTTGCTTGGCATCACTTGGGGATCCTCTCTAGTTGCTTGGGGTCAGAAACTTGTCTTCTAGTGGCAGGCTGGCACAGACCAGTCAATCCTACACTAGAGGAGTGGGTAAAATACAGGGGGTATCTCTAAGATGCCCTCTGTCTGCTTTTTACAATAAACCCAACATTAGCATCAGTGTGGGTTTATTGCGCTGAGACGTTTGATACCAAACTTCCCAGAAGCCATTATGGAGCTGTGGAGTTTGTAATGACATACTCCCAGACTGTAGGAAGTTAGCTCTGTATATACTGTCTCAAAGGGAGAGATAGGCCCTCTTTACAACTTCGGCAGTCTTACAAAAAGACCACCAAAGCTGCGGGCGCCACTATACCGCCAGTGGTATTTGTGGCTCCCTATTATGACTTTTCCACTGGGCCAGCGGATGGAAACAGCGTTTCCATCCGCTGCCCCAAAGGAAAAGTCACGTCAACATTGCAGCCGGCTCATAATAGAGCCGGTGGCAATGTTGATGTGCAGCGGGTGCAGCAGCACCCATCGTGCATTTCACTGTCAGAAATTTGGGCAGTGAAATGCGTGATAGAGCTGTGCCCGGGGGTCCCTCGAGTCCGCCATGGGCAGGCTGGCGGTTGGGGACTCAATCCCCAGGGCAACGGTGCTTGCACCACTGCCCTGGGGATTATGACGCCTGGCGGAAGTCTGGCAGTCAGTTGCAAGGGTCGGCGGTATGGTTGTGGCTAATGTGCCACGGTCATAATACACTGGCGGTACACCGCCAGCCTGTTGGCAGTGTTACCGCCAGTGTACAGCCGGCTGCCAGGGTCGGAATGAGGCCCATACTGTGCACAGAGTCCAAGGGTTCCCCTTAGAGGCTGATAGTGGCAAAATTAGATAATTCTAATGCTCTATTTTGTGGTAGTGTGGTCGAGCAGTACGCTTATCAGAGGATAGTGTTAAGCATTTGTTGTACACACACAGGCAATAAACGAGGAACACACACTCAAAGACTTGACTCCAGGCCAATAGTTTTTATACAGAAATAAAATATTTTCTTAATTTATTTTAGAACCACAAGATTCAAGATTTGAAGTAAATACATAAAATGCAAGGTACTCCACACAGGTAATTAAGGAACTTTGAATTAAAGCAGTAGACAGTGCAAAAATTAACAGTTCCTGGGAGAGGTAAGTAAGGTTAAGTTTCTGAGGTAAGTAAAGCACTTACAAGTTCAGTTTCCTGGGCATAGGCAGCCCACCGTTGGGGGTTCAAGGCAACCCCAAAGTCACTGCACCAGCGACACAGGGCCGGTCAGGTGCAGAGGTCAAAGGAGGGCCCAAAACACATAGGCACCTATGGAGAACCAGGGTGCTCCGGTTCCAGTCTACCAACAGGTAAGTACCTGCGTCTTCGGAGGGCAGACTAGGGGGGTTTTGTAGATCACTGGGGGGAACACAAGTAGACACACAAAACAAACCCTCAGGGGCACAGGGGCGGCCGGGTGCAGTGTGCTTAGCAGGCGTCAGGTTTTCAATAGAAGTCAATGGAGGGACCCGGGGTTCACTCTAGCGGTGCAGGCAGGGCACAGGGGGGCTTCTCGGGCCAGCCACCGACTGGGCTAGGCAGAGGGTCGCCTGATGGTCACTCCTGCACTGGAGTTTGGTTTGTTTTGGTCCTGGGGCTGCGGGTGCAGTGCTTGGTCCAGGCAGTCACAGGGGGAGCCTCTAGATCCTCTCTGCATGCGTTGCTGAAGGGGTGCAGGGGGGGGTCGTATCAGATTACTCATGAGGTCGCAGTCACCTGGGAGTCCTCTCTGTAGTGTTGGTTCTCTGGAGCTCTAGCAGGGGCATCGGGTGCAGAGTGTGAAGTCTCACGCTTCCGGCGGGAGGAGTGAGTTCTTTAAAAGTTACTTCTTTGTTGCAAAGATGTTGCTGTTGGTAAACAGTGCCGCTGTTCTCGGGAGTTTCTTGGTCCTTCGGGTTCAGGGCAGTCCTCTGTGTCTTCAGAGGTCGCAGGTCCCTGTAGGATGCGTCACTGTGCAGGTTCTTTGAGTCTAGAGACAGGCCGGTAGGGCTGGGGCCAAGTCAGTGTCGTCTCCATTGTCTCTGCAGGGCTTTCAGGTCAGCAGTCCTTCTTCTTTGTGTGGGTTGCAGGAATCTGATTTCCTGGGTTCTGGGTCGCCCCTAAATACTAGATTTAGGGGTGTGTTTAGGTCAAGAGGGCATTAGCCAATGGCTACTGTCCTGGAGGGTGGCTACACCCTCTTTGTGCCTCCTCCCTGAGGGGAGGGGGGCACATCCCTAATCCTATTGGGGGAATCCTCCAATCTCAAGATGGAGGATTTTTAAACGCAGGGCTCACATCAGCTCAGGACACCATAGGGGCTGTCCGGACTTGTGGGTGGTGACTCCTTGTTTTTCTCATTATCTCCTCCAGCCTTGCCACCAAAAGTGGGGGCATTGGCCGGAGGGGCGGGCATCTCCACTAGCTGGGATGCCCTGGGGTGCTGTAACAAAAGGCATGAGCCTTTGAGGCTCACCGCCAGGTGTTACAGTTTCTGCAGAGGGAGGTGAGAAGCACCTCCACCCAGTCAGGCTTTGTTCCTGGCAACAGTGTGACAAAGGCACTCTCCCCATGTGGTCAGAAAGTCGTCCGGTTGTGGCAGGCTGGCAGAAACTGGTCAGCCTAGCACTAGGAGTCGGACTGGTATTCGGGGGTATCTCTAAGATGCCCTCTGGATGCATTTTATAATAAATTCCACACTGGCATCAGTGTGCATTTATTGTGCTGAGAAGTTTGATACCAAACTTCCCAGATTTCAGTGTAGCCATTATGGAACCGTGGAGTTCTTGTTTAACAAACTCTCAGACCATATACTCTTTATGGCTACCCTGCACTTACAATGGCTAAGGTTTTGCTTAGACACTATAGGGGCATAGTGCTCATGCACATATGCCTTCACCTGTGGTATAGTGCTCCCTGCCTTAGGCCTGTAAGGCCTGCTAGAGGGGGGACTTACCCATGCCACAGGCAGTGTGAGGTGGGCAAGGCACTCTGAGGGGAGTGCCATGTCGACTTAGTTATTTTCTCCCCAACAGCACACACAAGCTGTGAGGCACTGAGCATGTGCTGAGTGAGGGGTCCCCAGTGTGGCATAAGACATGCTGCAGCCCTTAGAGACCATCCCTGGCATCAGGGCCCTTGGTACCAGGGGTACCATTTACAAGGGACTTATCTGAGTGCCAGGGCTGTGCCAATTGTGGGAACAAAGGTACAGTTTAGGGAAAGAACACTGATGATGGGGCCTGGTTAGCAGGGTCCCGGCGCACTTTCAATCATAACTGGCATCAATGAAAGGCAAAAAGTCAAGGGGTAACCGTGCCAAGGAGGCATTTCCTTACACTCCCCGGCACAGTTCAGATCTCAGAGGGAGGTGCAAAAGATAGGCAGTGGTGGTTAGTGAAGTGTGATTGGGTCAGAGACAGACTCCTCTGCATTCCCCAACCAGATCTCACAGTAGTGACAGATGCGTCACTTCTGGGGTGGGAGGCGGCCATCTGGGAGAGGTGGAGATCAGAGGCCCCTGATCTCCAGCGGAATCCAGACTCCATACCAAGCTGCTTTCCGCCTCCCCCTGCAGGAATCTTAACACCTGGCGTGAGCCTCAAAGGCTCAAGCCTCAGGTTACAGTGCCCCAGGGCACTCCAGTTAGTGCAGATGCCCCCCCGCCCCCAACTGGACAATGCCCATTATGGAAATGCAAATTAGGGAAAACAGGGAGGAGTGACCACCCCAGCCAGGACCACCCCTAAGGTGTCCAGATCTGAGGTGACCCCCCTCCCTGCAGGATCCTCCATCTTAGTTTAAAGGACAGGGACCAATAGGGATAGGAATGTGTCCACTTCCCCAAAGGGAGTGGGCACAAGGAGGGTGCAACCACCCTTGGGGACATTAGCCATTGGCTACTGCCCTCTGACCCCTAAAACGCCCCTAAATCTAGGATTTAAGGGCCTCACTGAACCCAGCTCACCAGAATCCTAGCGACCTACAAGAAGAAAGACTGTTAAGCTGAAACCACCAGCAAAGAAGGAAGACGACAATTGCTTTGGTCCCAGCCCTACCAGCCTGTCACCTGCTTCAGAGAAGCATAAAAAAGACCAGTGATGGGTCCAGCGGGCCCAGTGACCTTTGCCAACTCCAGAGGAATGCCCTGCACCCAAAAGGACCAAGAACTCCTGAGGACAGCGGCTCTGTCTGAAGAAACCTACAACTAAGGAATCCCACCTCACTCCAGATGCGTGTGCACCCTATGCCCACAGCCTGTGTCCAGGTAATCCACCAAGCAAGAAAGAGTCCTCAGGCGATTGTGAGCAAGTGCCCACCCTAGGTTGACCTCTTCACCCTCCACGACGATGCCTGCAGAGGGAATCCCGAGGACCCCTCTGACCGCGAGCTCTGGACGAAGATATTTGACTCCTAGAGAACACACTGCACCCGCAGCCCCCAGGCCTTGGAGAAACCGACCACTGGTGCCTAATCATTCAGCAGGCGGCCCTCCTCCCTATCCGACCAGTGGCGTGCCTGAGGCACCCCCCAGGACCTCGCCTGCAGCCTCTGAATGACCTCCGGCGTCTCCTCATAGACCAGCATTGGGAACCTGACATACTGTTTGCACCCTGCACCTGGCCGCCCTGTGCCGCTGAGGGTGTGTGTTTGGTGCCTACCTGTGGCCCCTCCAGTGCTCCTCTAAACACCCCTGGTCTTCTCTCCGAGTTGCGGGTACTTACTTGCTGGCTGACCAGATTCAGAGTACCCCCTAGGATTCAGAGTACCCCCTATCTCTATAGGAGCCCACAGTAAAATTGCTCAACTTTGACTTCTGCACCCGGCCGGCCCGTGTTGCTGGTGGTAGGCATTTGGGGTTAACTTGAACACCAACCGGTGGACTTCCTAAAACCCGGAGACTGAAACTGTAAGTATTGTACTTACATGTAAACAGATCTAACTTTTCTTCCCCCAGGAACTGTTTGAAAATTGCAGTGTCCATTTTTAAAATAGCTTTTTGTGAATAATTCAAATACTGTATTACTTACCTATTTCAAACCTAGTACTGTTGATATCTGTGTGACATACAAAACTTTTAAGGTACTTACCTGCAACTTGAGTCTTGTGGTTCTAAAAATCAATTAAGAAAATATATTTTTACAATATAAAAACTATTGGTATGGATTTAAGTCATTGAGTGTGTCCTCCTTCTATTTTCTGTGTGTGTACAACAAATGCTTTGCACTACCTTCTCATAAACCTAACTGCTTAACCACACTACTACAAATAGAGCATTAGTATTCTCTATTTTTGCCTCTGTGAAGCCTCTGGGGAACTCCTAGACTCTGTGCACACTATATCTCATTTTGATATAGTCTATACAGAGCCAGCTTCCTACTGCTTTGTTAAAGGGTAACATCGGTTCCGAAGTGGTAACCCCCAGCTGAAGCATTTCAGTCAGGAGGTTAGTCCTGACTGCCACCATAGGCAGATCTAGGTCCAAGACCCCAGCTGCCCTACGCACCACCGTAGCATAAGATGCTCCCTCCTCCGTAGCCAAAGACGCAGGTGAGAGCATGCTGGTGTCTGGAGAGGTGTCCAGTCCACTAGCTTCTCCTAACTCCTCATACCAATTAATTTGCTCCAATCCATACTCAAGAGGGTCTTCAGACCCCTTCTAATCCTCACTAATGCCTCGTTGATCATAATAAGACTTAGGCAATTATCTACCCCTGTTAGAGATGTCGGCGCCGGAATCGATGGGGCATGCACCACCGGTGGGCGCTGGTGGCGCGGGGAGCGTTGATGTCGGGAATCGTGCCAGGAAATGCCAACTGTGTGGTCTCTGCGTTGTTTCAGATCCAATATCGGATCCAAGAGTTTCCACTGGCACTGAAGCCACCATCATAGAACCAAAAGAAGCTTTCTGAACCATGGCACGGCAGTCGGATCACAACTTCGAATTGTGGTCTTGGTCCAGAGACACACCTTATGGGGATCTGTCACCGACATGGCGCGATGGCAGAGGCTTGAACCCCGTCTTGATGATATTCTACAGAGGCTAGAAAAAAATCTTTGACAAGAAGGTAAAAAAGGCCTTTTTAAAAAGACGGTAGCTTGATTCTCGATCTGCAATAACCTGTTCGGAAGGAAAAGAACTGAGGTACGGGCACGTGGGTGGTGCCTTTATAGGGGAGCGTGACATCACCAATGTCTCCAACAACGCCAATGACGCCACGCGAATCCGAACGACGCCATTTGACAGCACATGCAATGGATCCGACGACACACCAATGACCACAAGGACAAACCCTGCAAGTGTGTCAAGTTTGGTGGAAATGCGTCCTCCAGTGGTCGAACAGTACCAATACACTGGGTACTGGTTAGCTGACATCGGACACCAAGAAAGCCAGCCTACCCGGTGCTGAAAAAGGACCAGGAAGAAGCCAACTCCAGGCCAATAGGTTTTTATATAGACAAATATATTTTCTTAGTTTATTTTAAGACCCACAGGTTCAAGATTTACAATCAATACTTTAAATGAAAGGTACTTCAATCAGGTATCATAGGAACTTTGAATCAGCAAAATAGCATGTACAGTTTTCACAAAAATGGCAATAAGCTATTTTAAAACTAGACAGTGCAAATTTCAACAGTTTCTGGGGGAGGTAAGTACTTGTTAGATTTGCAGGTAAGTAAACCACCTACAGGGTTCAAAGTTGGGTCCAAGGTAGCCCACCGTTGGGGGTTCAGGGCAACCCCAAAGTTACCACACCAGCAGCTCAGGGCTGGTCAGGTGCAGAGGTCAAAGTGGTGCCCAAAACACATAGGCTTCAATGGAGCAGGGGGTGCCCCGGTTCCAGTCTGCCAGCAGGTAGGTACCCGCGTCTTCGGAGGGCAGACCAGGGGGGTTTTGTAGGGCACCGGGGGGGACACAAGTCAGCACAAAAAGTACGCCCTCAGTGGCATAGGGGCGGCTGGGTGCAGAGTGCAAACAGGCGTCGGGTTTGCAATAGGTTTCAATGGGAGACCCAGGGGTCTCTTCAGTGAAGCAGGCAGGCAAGGGGGGGGGCTCCTCGGGGTAGCCACCACCTGGGCAAGGGAGAGGGCCACCTGTGGGTGCAGTGTCCTTACCAGGCGTGGGGTTCTTAGAAGCAGTCAGTCGCAGTCAGGGGGAGCCTCTGGATTCCCTCTGCAGGTGTCGCTGGGGGGGCTCAGGTGGGTCAACTCTGGCTACTCACAGGGTCGCAGTCGCCGGGGAGTCCTCCCTGTAGTGTTGTTTCTCCGCAGGTCGAGCCGGGGGCGTCGGGTGCAGAGTGGAAAGTCTCACACTTCCGGCGGGAAACGTGCAGTCCTTTAAAGTTTGTTTCTTTGTTGCAAAGTTGTATCTTCTTTGGAGCAGAGCCGCTGTCCTTTGGAGTTCTTGGTCCTTTTAGATGCAGGGTAGTCCTCTGAGGCTTCAGAGGTCGCTGGACCCTGGGGTACGCGTCGCTGTTGCAGTTTTTCTTGAAGTGGGGAGACAGGCCGGTAGGGCTGGGGCCAAAGCAGTTGGTGTCTCCGTCTTCTCTGCAGGGCGTTCAGGTCAGTAGTCCTTCTTCGTCTTTAAGTTGCAGGAATCTATCTTGCTAGGTTCTGGGGGCCCCTAAATACTCAATTTAGGGGTGTGTTTAGGTCTGGGGGGTTAGTAGCCAATGGCTACTAGCCCTGAGGGTGGCTACACCCTCTTTGTGCCTCCTCCCTGAGGGGAGGGGAGCACATCCCTAATCCTATTGGGGGAATCCTCCATCTGCAAGATGGAGAATTTCTAAAAGTCAGAGTCACCTCAGCTCAGGACACCTTAGGGGTTGTCCTGACTGGCCAGTGACTCCTCCTTGTTTTTGTCATTATCTCCTCCGGCCTTGCCGCCAAAAGTGGGGCCGTCGCCGGAGGGGGCGGGCATCTCCACTAGCTGGAATGCCCTTGGGCCCTGTAACAAAGGGGGTGAGCCTTGGAGGCTCACCGCCAGGTGTTACAGTTCCTGCAGGGGGAGGTGAAAAGCACCTCCACCCAGTACAGGCTTTGTTTCTGGCCAGAGAGTGACAAAGGCACTCTCCCCTTGTGGCCAGCAACATGTCTGGTGTGTGGCAGGCTGGTAAAACTAGTCAGCCCACACTGGAAGTCGGGTATGTTTTCAGGGGGCATCTCTAAGATGCCCTCTGGGGTGTATTTCACAATAAAATGTACACTGGCATCAGTGTGCATTTATTGTGCTGAGAAGTTTGATACCAAACTTCCCAGTTTTCAGTGTAGCCATTATGGTGCTGTGGAGTTCGTGTTTGACAGACACCCAGACCATATACTCTTATGGCTACCCTGCACTTACAATGTCTAAGGTTTTGCTTAGACACGGTAGGGGCATAGTGCTCATGCACATATGCCCTCACCTGTGATATAGTGCACCCTGCCTTAGGGCTGTAAGGCCTGCTAGAGGGGTGACTTACCTATGCCACAGGCAGTGTGAGTTTGGCATGGCACTCTGAGGGGAGTGCCATGTCGACTTAGTCATTTTCTCCCCACCAGCACACACAAGCTGTGAAGCAGTGTGCATGTGCTGAGTGAGGGGTCCCTAGGGTGGCGTAAGACATGCTGCAGCCCTTAGAGACCTTCCCTGGTATCAGGGCCCTTGGTACCAGGGGTACCAGTTACAAGGGACTCACCTGAGTGCCAGGGTTGTGCCAATTGTGGAAACAAAGGTACAGTTTTAGGGAAAGAACACTGGTGCTGGGGCCTGGTTAGCAGGCCTCAGCACGCTTTCAAATCATAACTTGGCATCAGCAAAGGCAAAAAGTCAGGGGGTAACCATGGCAAGGAGGCATTTCCTTACAACCGTCATATAAAAACCTTTACAAAAAGTTCCTTAAAGAGAACATACCATCATGAGCAGTTTGCAAACATGGAAATAACCTGAATCGCAACTATGAACATATATACATACATAGAAACATAGAAATTAAGGCACTGAAGTGCACACCCAAGATGTTCCCGGTATGACCAGACAGACAACGGGGAGGTGGGAGGGCCCGCGAGGAATCCACAGGTAGCTAATGTATCCACCAGAAAAAGCGTTACCGAAGTTAAGTAACTTGCTCTTCTGATGGATACAACTACCTGTGGATTCCTCACATAATGAGTAGAGTCCCAAAGCAGTACCACCTCGGAGGAGGGTGTCCGTCAGGTCACACCAGGAACTCCTGCAACACAGACCGCAGAAAATGGCCATCCCTCCGCACCTCCCAATCCAGACAATAATGCTTTACAAAGGTGTGGAGGGACGACCAAGTCGCGGCCTTACAGATGTCTGCCACCGGAACACCTCTGGCCAAAGCCAATGAGGTCGACTTGGCCCTTGTGGAATGGGCTCTGATCCCCTAAGGAGGATCCTTCTTCGCCAATTAATAACATATTTTTATACAAAGAACAACCCACCTGGAGAGCGTTCTCTTGTGGACGGCCTTTCCCTTCCTCTTCCCCACGTATCCGATAAAGAGTTGTTCATCCAACCGGAAGTCTCTCGTCCTGTCAATATAAAAGCTGAGAGCCCTCCTGGGGTCCAGACGATGGAGTCTTTCCTCCTCCTTAGATGGGTGCGGAGGAGGGTAGAATGACGAGAGAGTTATGGATTGTCCCAAGTGAAACGGAGACACTACCTTGGGGAGGAAAGCCGCCCTGGTCCTCAAAACCACCTTGTCCTTATGAAAAGTTGTAAATGGCGGATCAACAGAAAGGGCCTGTAGTTCACTAACACGTCTAGCCGACGTAATGGCTGTCAGAAACACAGTTTTGATAAACAAATACCTCAAGGGACAAGAATGAAGCGGCTCAAAGGGAGAGCCCATCAAAAAAGTCAACACTAGATTCAAGTCCCACTGCGGCATGATAAAGGGAGTGGGAAGAAACCTATTCGTCACCCCTTTCAAAAATCGTAAACCCAAAGGAGATTTGAATAAAGAGCGTTGATCTGGAAGACATAAAAACGCCGAAAGGGACGAAAGATAGCCTTTAACAGTGGCCACAGCACAACCGCGCTGAGCCAACGATAATGCAAATAACAATATATCTGAAAGATGGTCACTTAAGGGATACATTTTCTGCTCTCCACACCAACGAACGAATTTAGCCCACCTACTAGCATAGACCGATTTGGTGGAGTGTCGCCTGGCCGATAAAAGAACGTCCACCACCTCGGTGGGAGAGAAAAAGCACTCTGGTTGCCCTGTTTAATATCCAGGCATGAAGGTGCAGGCTCTGGAGGTGTGGGTGTAAAACCTGCCCCTGCGACTGCAAGAGGAGGTCTGCCCTGAGAGGGAGACGGAGTGGAGGGCACAGAGAGAGTTGGAAAAGGCCCGCATACAATACCCTTCGTGGCCAATCCGGAGCTATTAGAATGACTTGGGCCCGGTCTTGGCGAATCTTCCTCAAAACCCGAGGAATCAAGGGTATGGGGGGAAACGCATAAAGCAACTGGTTGCACCAGGACATCTGAAACTCGTCCCCCAATGCTCCTTGCATCAGATACTGAAGGCTGCAGAACGACGGACAGTGCGCGTTCTCCCGAGCGGCGAACAGGTCTATCTGAGGAAAACCCCACATCCGAAAGATGTGAAGAATCAGATCCGGATGCAGACGCCACTCGTGGCCGTCCGAGAAGAAGCGTCTGAGTCTGTCCGCCCGTACGTTTTGAACCCCGTCCAGATGGTTTGCTACTACGCAAAGCCGATGGTCCCGAGCCCAGGACCAAAGTCGCAGAGCCTCTCTGCAAAGAAGGTACAACCCTACACCCCCCTGCTTGTTGATATACCACATTGCGGTCGTGTTGTCCATTAGGATCTGAACCGACTGACCGTGAAGGGAAGGGAGGAAGGCCTTGAGGGCCAAACGAATCGCCCGCAGTTCCAGCAGATTGATATGAAACTTCTGCTCTACTGGAGACCAACGACCCTTGATCTCCAGATCCTCCAGATGAGCTCCCCACCCTAAGGTGGAGGCATCCGTTATCACCGTGGTCACCGGAGTTGGCAGCGAAAACGGCTTTCCTTGAGAAAGGTTGCCGTCCGCAGCCCACCATCGGAGATCCGCTGCAGTGTCTCTGGAGATCTTTATCGACTCCCCAAGATCTCCTCTGTGTTGAAACCCCTGCCTGCGGAGGCACCACCGAAGAGCCCTCATATGCCAGCGTGCATGAGTGACCAACAGAATGCAAGAAGCTAACAGGCCGAGCAGACAAGGAACCTTGAGAACTGGAATTACCGCTCCTTCTTGAAACATTGGAACCAACGCCTGAATGTCCTGTATCCGCTGTAGCGGAGGAAAGGCCCGGTACTGCCCCTATGAACAGGAGGCGTTGAGAGGGCTCTAGGTAAGACTTTATTGAAAAACCCAGACTGAAAAACAACTGGGTTGTCAGCTGCAGATGACGCAACACAAGCCCCGGAGACTCGGCTTTGATCAATCAATCGTCCAGGTAAGGGAATACTGCTACTCCCTTCCTCCTGAGGTGTTCTGCAACAACTGCCATCACCTTCGTGAAGACCCGAGGTGCGGAAGTAAGACCAAAAGGAAGGACCGCAAACTGATAGTGCTGCGACCCTACCACAAACCAGAGATACTTCCTGTGCGACTTGAGAATGGGAATGTGGAAATAAGTATCCTGCAAGTCGCTCAACACCATCCAATCCTCCTTGTTCAACGCCAAAAGCACCTGTGCCAGAGTCAGCATTTTGAATTTCTCCTGTTTGAGGAACCAATTCAGAACCCTCAGGTCTAAAATAGATCTCAGACGGCCATCCTTTTTGGGGATCAGGAAGTACCTGGAATAGCACCCCTGACCTCTCTCCTGCTCCGGAACCAACTCCACTGCGCCCTTCAACAATAGGGAGAGAACCTCCTATTCTAGCAACAGGAGATGATCTTCTGAACAGAAGGAAGGACGGGGAGGGAAGGGAGGAGGAATCTCCCAAAAGGGAAGAGCATAACCTCTTCTTACCACACTGATGACCCAGGAATCTGATGTTACGGACTCCCACATGGGAAGAAAAAGAGAAAGCCTCCCCCATACCGGAGAGACATGAGAGACGATGGCAAGAGGACTAGGGCTGCTTTCCTTGTGGCAACCCTCCAGAGAAAGAGGAAGAGGAAGGGTGCTGCTGATGGGTGGCCCCTCTTGTGCGGACTCTACCCCGCCCCCTAAGCGATCGATAAGGGAGGCTTGAAGACTGCTGCCCCGGCTGCTGTGACCTCCCAAGAAAGGAAGTCCCTCTACCAAAAACTTGCAGCCGCCTGAATGACCGAAACGGAGCGGAAGCAGCCTGCAGACCCAAAGACCTAGCAGTGGCCCTACATTCTTGAAAGCGCTCTAGTGCAGAGTCCGCTTTAGATCCGAATAGTTTTGCCCCATCAAAAGGCAAATCCAATAGCGTGGTTTAGACATCAGTAGAAAAACCAGAAGTGCGTAACCACGCATGACGCCTGGTGGCAACGGAAGTCCCCATGGCTCTTGCAAGAGAGTCCGTGGTATCCAGCCCTGACTGAATAACTTGCGAAGCTGCTGCCTGAGCGTCCGAAAGAAGAAGGCTATGCAAGTCCTGGGGCATGTCCGGAAGAACAGCCTTTGCCGCATCCATTATAGCATGTATATACCTGCCAAGAATACAAGTAGCATTGGCAGATTTTAGAGCCATGCAGCATGACGAAAACACCTTCTTGGCCGATTGGTCCATTCATCTGGATTCCCGGTCTGATGGGACTCCCGGAAACTAACCAGGGGCCGACCTCGAAGAGCAGGATGCCTGCACTACCAGACTCTCTGGCGCAGGGTGCTTTGACATAAACTCCGGGTCCCCAGGCTCAGACCTATAACGCCTGGCCACTGACCTACTAACAGCCGAAGAGGTGACAGGCCTCTTCCACACCTCTTTGATTGGTTCCATCAGAGCCTCATTAAAAGGTAAAAGAGGATCAGCCATGGCTGTAGCAGGGTGCAAAACTTCAGTCAACAGGTTGGTCTTAACCTGTGCTGTAGGTAAGGGAAGTTCCAAAAAAGTTGCAGCCTTCCTAATCACTGAATGGAAAGTGGCTGCCTCCTCCGTATATTCTCCTTGGGAGGCCAGATCATATTCTGGAGAAGTGTCAAGTCCACTTGCAGTATCCAGTCCTGGGAACTCCCCCTGGGGATCAGTGATATCCCCTTCTTCAAGGAATTGTTGTTGATATTCCCTTTGTTCCAGCAACCTCAGGGCCTTTCGCCGAGACCTCAACTTGGCTTCCAGCCCCGGTGTCGACATAGAGTGCAACGACGTCGGTGAATGGCTCCGGGAAGGCGTCATGATAGGATCCCCGGATCCACCCGACGCCGCAGATGGATCCATCGGCGCCATGGACAAGGCTCCTGCATCCGACGACACCATCCGACCTCTAGGCTCCATCCCCTCCGACAACGACATCAAAGGTCTCTCCCTCGACGTCGAGGGCTGCGCCGCCGCAGAGGTGCTTGACCAGAGTCTCCAGCCGAACAGAACGGCATAAACGGCGTCGGCTTGTATGGAGCCGGAATGCCGAGATTGAAAGCCAGGGGACCAGTGGGGCCAGCTGGCGCACCACCTCCCGGAGCCATATTTTGGAATATGGCAAACATGGCATTAAGAAATGCTGCCGGATCCGTACCCGGAGCCGGGAACGAAGGATAACCTTGCGGAGCCGGAGCTGGCACCGGGCTGGACTCTTGAGCGCCTGGATGCACCGGAGAAGCCAGATGACTCTGAGGCTCCACGACCTCGAAGGCTGACAGCGCTGGGGACGTTTGTGGTGTCACTGGCTGTGGGGACACCGTTGGACTCACTTCCCAAGACCTGCGGCGCCGCGTCGATGGAGACCTCGACTCCGGCCGACTCCTGGATCGACGCCAAGAGTCATGATGACGCCGCTTCTTGTGAGCCGACTTTCCTGAAGACGACCCATGGTGCTGCTTCCTCTCCTTCTTTGACTTAGCTAAAAATAGCTTCGCCTCACGCTCCTACAACGCCTTCGGATTCATCTTCTGACAGGAGCCGCATTCCTGGATGTCGTGATCCGAACTGAGGCACCAAAGGCAGTCGTTGTGAGGGTCAGTCACCGACATCTGACCTCCACACTTCCTGCAGGGCTTGAAACCCGATTTCTTTGGAGCCGACATCGAGAAAAATACTAAGTATCCCTTCCGAAGAGAAACGATACAGGTAGCCAGAAAAGTAACCGTTATCCAAGTCACAGAAAAAAGGGAACTGACGTCAGCATGCCGGCGAGGGCCTCTTATTGCCACGATGAGGTCACACGGAGCTGTGTGGAGTAGGGCAATTGTGACGTCCACGCCGACGTGTAGAGCTACAGAGAAGTTTCCGTTGAATGCTACGCATGGGGAGAATTCATTAGGTGAGGAATCCACAGGTAGTTGTATCCATCAGAAAGAGGCTACTTTCCTACAACGGCCAAGAAATTTGCAGAGGGCTTGCAATGCACGGGGGCAAAGTTGCAGTAGGAGCCCTCCTGGTAGTTGCAGTTTTGTCAGGGTTCCCAGTGAAAACAAGCAGCAGTTCCAGTGTCCAGGTCGCAGAAGTGTCTTACAGACAAATCTAGGGCCCCACCTTCAGGAGATCCATTAAGTAAACCAGGAAGGAGATTGGACAGCTTCTGTAATGACCCACCTCTCAGGTGGACTTACCAGTCAGATGCTCCCAGAGGCCTCTGCTCATCCTATTTCCAAGATGGCAGAATAAAGTTGCCACCTGGCAGAGCTCTGGGCACTTCCCTAGTGGAGGAGCTGGACAGGGGGGTGGTCACTCCCCTGTCTTTTGTGTGGTTTTGTGCCAGAGCAGGAGCCAGGGGCTTCTGCACTGGAGTAAACTGGTTTATGCAAGAAGGGCACCAAATGTGCCCTTCAAAGCAGTCTGATGGCACTCAGGAGCACACCCATACTAACCCAGAGACATCTATTCCTAAATGAGAGGTGGTATAACCTCTACTCTACAGGAAATCCTTTGCTTCGCCTTCCCCTGTCCAAGTTAGGCTCAGCAGCAGGAGGGCAGAACAATGTCTGGGGCCCGCGGCAGCACTGGCTTGCATGCAGAGCCTGCAAGGCTGTACAGGCAGACATGAGGAATCCTCTAAGGAACCCCCACAATACATGGCATCATGAAATAACACTGAAATAGGTGTAGTTGCATGATTCCAACATGTTTGATAGCGAATATGACTAGGTTTGGTGAAGCCATTATGTACTTCGACATCACATGATTACCAGCGTCCACTACATACCTTTAAATGGCTTCCTCGCACCTACACAGCCCAGAAAAAGGGAGTCTGGGGTTTGTAAGGGGGCCATCACACTTAGAACCATGCACCCTGAAGGGCCTACCTTAAGGGGGACTTATAGGGTCAGAGTGCAGTGACTGAGATATAAGGCAAACCTTTTAATCTGAGGTGAAAGGTGCATGCACCATTTCATAAAGGCTGCAATGGCACGCATGTAGTCATAGTTTGCATGGGCTCCCATGGGTGGCATAATACACGCTGCAGCCCATGGGGGACCCCTGGTGTACCAATGCCTTGGGAACCTAAGCACCATATACTAGGGTCTTACAGGGGTACACCAGTATGCCAATTGTGGGGTATAAATGTTGCTTACCAACTAAATTTAGGGGACAGAAAACAGACACTGGAGTCCTGGTTAGCAGGATCCCAGTGTACTACAGTCAAAACAAACTGACACCAAGCAGAAAGATCCTACTTTTCTATATAACCCCTTTCCAAACAAAAAAGGATAAGACTAACCTTGTATAGTTGAGTTTTCATATTATAAGTAGAAATATCTGGAAAGTTGATCTGCGTTGGCATGGTTACTCCCAGGGCTATGTTCCACTGAAAAGTCCATCACCTGCAGGGTAATGGACTACCTCAACATTTTTGGATCTCATCCTTAATATGTTTAAGCCATATTAGAGGCTTGTGGTCTGTCTAAACGATGAAGTGAATGCCAAACAGGTATTGCCTCAATTTCTTCAGTGCCCAGACCACAGCAAAGGCCTCCCTCCATAGAGCTGCCCAAAGGTTCTCCTTGGGGGTCAACTTCCTGCTAATAAAAGCTACTCGTTGATCCTGGCCACCTTTATTAAGTTAGGACACTACTGCTCCTATTCCTATTTCTGAAGCATCTGTCTGAACAATGAATTGTTTTGAGTAGTCAGGTTTTTTTTTTTTTTTTTTTAGAATTGGAGCTGAGCACCTGGCCTTCTTCACGGCAGCAAAGGCCTCTTGACAGCTAACTGTCCAGTTTACTTTTGTAGGTATTTTCTTAGAGGTAAGTTCATTCAGGGGTGTCATGATGGACCTATAGCCCTTTACAAATCTCCTGTAATACCCAGCTGGGCCCAGAAAAGCTCTGACCTGAGTCTGAGTAGTAGGAGCAACCCATAACACAATAGTTTGGATTTTGCTCTGTGAAGGTTGAACGTTGCCTCCACCTACCAGGTGGCCCAAGTAAACAACTTTGCTCTGCACTATCTTGCATTTACTGGCCTTGATAGTGACGTCTGCCTTTTTCAAGGCCTCAAGTTCACTCCT
Organism: Pleurodeles waltl; assembly: GCF_031143425.1. Classification (NCBI taxonomy): domain Eukaryota; kingdom Metazoa; phylum Chordata; class Amphibia; order Caudata; family Salamandridae; genus Pleurodeles; species Pleurodeles waltl. The sequence goes on from NC_090441.1 coordinate 87,412,722, forward strand.
AAAGTGAACCAGGTGATCCTGCCAGGTGGAACTAAAGACAGCAATATGGTATAGATATGCTGCACTTAAGTCTTCCACACCTGCCAATCAGGAGTGGAAAATGCAGTTTTGAGTTTGGCAGCCTGATCTGCCAATAGCCTGTAGTCAGGTCAAAAGTGCTTAGATACTGGGCTGCAGCCACAGCATCAATATGTTCATCTGCCTTGGGGATAGGATGGGCATCAGTCTCCGTGAATACAATGAGACCTCTGTAGTCTACACAGAACCTAATTCCGTTCTTTCCACTCTGGTAATGAGCCCAAGGGCTGTCTGAAGGCTCAATAACCCCCAACTCTAGCATCTTTGAGACTTCTGCTCTGGTGCAATCTCTAACATGGTCAGTTTCCCTGTATATTTTACTCTTAACATGCAGGCTGTCACCTATGTCCACATCATGGGGACACCAGGTAGTCTGACTGGGTGTCAGAGAAAAGCGTTCTGGGAACCGACTGTACACCTGTTTGCAATCACTTTGTAGTTGGTCAGTGAGGCTGTCAGCAATGATTACTCCATCTATTGAACCATCAACAGGGTTGTGTGAGAGGAGATCAGGAAGAGGGTCACTCTCTTCTTCCTGTCCCTCGTCAGTGGCCATGAGTCCTACCAAAGTAAGGCTTTAGGCGGTTCACATAACACCCCCTATTGGGGCTTCTTAGAGTACCCAGGTCCATCAAATAGGTGACCTCACCTTTCTTCTCTACTGTTGTATAGGGGCCACTCCACTTGTCTTGCAGTGCTCTTGGGGCCACAGGCTCCAATGCCCACAATTTCTGCCCTGGCTGGTAAACAGTCAGAACAGCCCTTTGGCCATGCCATAACCTTTGCAGTTCGTAGCCGGCCTCAAGGTTTTTCTTGGCCTTCTACATGAATGCAGGCCTAGTACATAAGCCACAATGTCCTGTTTGGGAGGTTTGAGAGGCTGTTCCCATCCCTCCTTCGCAATACAAACAGGACCATACCTGAATGTCCAAACAGAAGCTCAAATAGACTGTAGCCCACTACACCTTTTGTGGAACCTCCCTGTAGGCAAATAGAAGGCAAGGTAGTAGGGCACTGCATCTCCTCCTGTGCAACTAACCTGTTTCCTTGTAGATGATAGCAGTGGTGAAGTTATAAGTTACACTACACTCCTTCCCTACTGCTTTCAGGTAGCCAGACATGAAGTTTGCGCCTCTGTTTGACACCACCTCCTTAGGAAAATCCACCCTGGAAAAGCTTCCTAAGAGGGTCTTGGCCACTGCAGGAGCTGTAGTGGCACTAAGGGGAACAGCTTCTGGGAACCTGGTGGCATGGCCCACTGGGATAAATCTGTTCCCAGAGGTTGTAACAGGGCCTAAGGACCAACAATGTCAATCCCTACCCTCTCAAAGGGAACTCCAACCACTGGCAGTGGGATTAAGGAAGCCTTTGTAGTGCCACCTGATGTGCCACTGGCTTTGCAGGTGACACAGGAGTGACCAAACTCCTTTGTATCTTCAGACATATAGGGCCAGTTAAAGTGTGGAACAAGTCCTTCCCACGTCCTGTTTTGCCCATGATGACCTGCAAGGGGTATGCCATGTGCCAGGTGTAGGAGGCTGGCTCAGTTTATGGAGTGCACCTAGGTGTGGCACCCTATACTGAGTCCCGGCCACCCTTAGTGACAGTGAATAGGTGTCCAGATAGCAAACGTTCTCTAGGGGTAGCTGAGACGAGCAGATAAGCTTATCCAGGAGGTATGTAAAGCACCTGCAATACCACAATAGTCGGTCAGTAGCTCACTCACAAGAAAGGACCACATAAGTGTTGCAAAAATAAAGGAATCTTTACTACAGTACTACTTCTAGGCTAGATAGATATCTACATACACTATATACACAAAATAACAAGCAGAAAAAGCATAAAATGTAATGGGCACTATGGGGGGGTGAACCATATACTACGTAAGTGGAATGCGAATTGTGAGTCCAAACAAGATAAGTATTGTATATAGGTAGGAGCTGGGGAAAGAGGAAAACACCAGAGGTAAGTACTGCAAGTGTCCAGAGTGACTGGGTCCAGAGTGGTTACCTACCGAATCGTTCCATAGGCTAACATAGGAAAGAAGAGGTTTCAGGACCCTTCCCAATGGACCTCGAGAAAACCAACAGACAAGAGGAAGGTTGGACAGTGTCCCCAGGGATACCCAGAAGACGGAGTATCTACACCAGGGGAACCGGATGCAGAGGGGAGAAGGGACACTCTCTGAAGTCAGTGGAAGCCTCAGATTGTCAGAAGCTTAGGCTACTAGCCAGACCCCGCAAGGCTGCACAGGCAGAATGGGAGGATCCTCTAAGGAACCCCCATAGTACAGGGGATCATGCAATTGGCACCAGAATTTCTCAGAAATAATATATATTTTTCGTGCATATTTCATACTTTATATGTGTGTATTTTATATATGCTCCGGAGTCCCCACACAAGGGCGGGAATATTCAATGTTTATGACTTTGATGAGGATACCCCTGGAAGAGAACTAGGATTTACAGGTAAGTAACTTATCCTTGTTGCAGAATCTTCAGCTTCTTTTGTCCGGAGGCAGCCATTTTGCATCTTCATCTGGGTTTCAGTGGGTTCCTGCCCCACCTGCAGGTCCTCAGGTCCAGGAATCCGTCTTCAGTGCTTTGCAGTCTGTTGTGGTCTTTGCAGAATCCTCTCATGAGTTTAGTGTGTTTCTGGGGAAGTAGGATCACTTTACTCCTACTTTTCAGGGTCTTGGGGTGGGGTATCTTGGACACCCTTAGTGTTTTCTTACACTCCCAGCGACCCTCTACACACTACACTAGCCTAGATGTCCATTCGTGCTTTGCATTCCACTTACAGGGTATATGGTTTGTGTTGCCTCTAGACCTATTGCATCCTATTGTATTCTACAGTGTTTGCACTTCTTTCTAACTGTTTTACTTACCTGATTTTTGTTTGTGTGTATATTTTGTGTATTTTACTTACCTCCTAAAAGAGTATATCCTCTGAGATATTTCTGCCACATTGTCACTAAAATAAAGTACCTTTATTTTGTGTTTCTTGTGATATAGTACCTATATGATATAGGTGGTATAGTAGGAGCTCTGGATGTTTCCTAGTTCAGCCTAAGCTGCTCTGCTATAGCTACCTCTATCAGCCTAAGCTGCTAGAACACTACTAATCTACTAATAAGGGATAACTGGACCTGGCACAAGGTGTAAGTACCATCAGGTACCCAGTATAAGCCAGGCCAACCTCCTACAGTGTGCATGTATTGTGCTGAGAAGTTTGATACGAAACCTCCCAGATTTCAGTGTAGCCATTATGGAACTGTGGAGTTTGTTTTTACAGACTCCCAGACCATATACTCTTATGGCTACCCTGTACTTACAATGTCCAAGGTTTGGCTTAGACACAGTAGGGGCATAGTGCTCATGCAACTATGCCCTCACCTGTGGTATAGTGCACCCTGCCTTAGGGCTGTAAGGCCTGCTAGAGGGATGACTTACCTATGCCACAGGCAGTGGATTGAGGGCATGGCACTATGAGGGGAGTACCATGTTGAATTAGTCATTTTCTCTCCACCAACACACACAATGTGCATGCTGCAGCCCTTAGAGACTTCACCCCAACCTACCCTCTCTGAGCTTGACGGCATGGCTCCTGAATTCCTGCAGTATGGGCACCTAGGGCTCTCGCAGGAGTGCATGAACATCTTGAAGGAGTCCAGACGGCCTTCCACGCGGCGTTCTTACGCGTTCAAGTGGAAGAGGTTCTACATATGGTGTCGTCAGCAAGGTCAGAATCCTATACTGGCTCAGGAGGAGGTCATACTGTCTTACCTACTCCATTTGGCAAAATCCGGTCTGCAGGTATCATCTATTAAGGTACATTTATCTGCCATTACAGCCTATCGTAAGTCACCTTCTCAGGAATCCTTTTTTACAAGACCAGTAGTCAAGGATTTCTTAGAAGGTTTGAAAAACGTTTTTCCACCCATTCGGAAACCCTCCCCTCCATGGGAGCTGAACATAGTGCTATCAAAACTTATGGGCCCTCCTTTCGAACCTATACACAAAGCCTCTTTGCAACACCTTACGTGGAAGACGGCTTTTTTGGTAGCCATTACTTCCGCAAGGAGGGTCAGTGAGATTCAGGCTTTGTCCTCCAAAGAACCGTACACAGTCTTCCACGAGAATAGAGTGGTTCTACGAACTCACCCATCATTCCTACCGAAGGTGGTGTCAGAATTTCACATCAATCAGACTATTTCTCTACCAACTTTTTTCCCCAATCCAGAGACTCCGGCGGAGAAAGCTTTGCACTCCCTAGATTTGAAAAGAGTGCTAAACTTTTATTTGGATAAAACCAAGCTAATTAGACATTCCAACCACTTGTTTATAAATTATGGTAATTTGAGAACAGGAGAGGCAGCATCAAAATGAACCATATCTAGATGGATAGTTTCTTGTATTGTTAATGCATACCAATTGGCTAACAAACAACGACTTGCTAGACCTAAAGCGCATTCGACAAGAGGAAAGGCGGCTACTGCTGCCCTCCTTAATAATGTTCCAATCTCTGAAATTTGTAAGGCTGCTACATGGAAGTCTGTACATACATTTACTAGACATTACTGTTTGGACTCAGACGCAAGAGCAGACGCCCAAGTTGGGCAAGCTTCTCTGAGAAATTTGTGTGCATGATACATATCTATTCCTGCACTTCTATTGGACAGTCCGCAGAGTCAGGGGATGGGCTTGCTAATCTATTCAATGTTTATGACTATTGATGAGGATCCCCTGGAAGAAAAGGATAAGTTACTTACCTGTAAATCCTAGTGCTCTTCCAGGGGTATCCTCATCAAAGTCATAAACAACCCACCCTCCTCCCCGGACGCACGTCTCCTAGAAGTGCAGGACAGGCTATCTTTCGAATCTGCTACACAGCTTGTCACTGTAAAAAAAGTACTGACCTAAATGTGAACCAACTGTCACCTCCCCTTCACCCCTGAGGCATTGTGGGATACTGGAGGTGCTCAGGGTCTTACAGGCACGGTGCCAGAATTTTTATGGTTCTCCTGTGTTAACCTGCATGCATCCTATTGGCTAAGAATGCTCCACTGTTTTTCAATGTAGTTTTTCTTTTTTTCTCTGATGTTACTACTGCTTATTTCCCTAGGCCCAGTTATGGGGCTTTGGTAAATATTATTTTCTCTTATTGTAATTTTGAAAAGGACTTAAAAAAAAAAAAAAAAAACTCCATAGAAATAAAGCATTTTAGCCTGTTAATGATTATAGTCTGCATTGCTGTTTTACACATGTATATATGAGTTTAGTATGAGAATTTGTCTACTAAAAATGCTATATATATATTTTTCGTGCATATTTCATACTTTATATGTGTGTATTTTATATATGCTCCGGGGTCCCCGCACAAGGGCGGGAATATTCAATGTTTATGACTATTGAGGAGGATCCCCTGGAAGAGAACGAAAGGTGCTAGGAACTTCTCTTTTGTGCAGAAGATGTCCCACGGAGTGCTGGAGGATGCAGTGCTGTTTCCTTGGAGAACGAATGCAAACAAGCCTTGCTAGCTGCAAAGGTCGCGGTTGAAGAAAAAGGGTGCTGCCTAGGACCAGGATGTCGCCACTGGGGATGGGAGACAGAGGGGGGCCCTCAGCAACACAAAGAGCCCACGTACAAGAAGGCAGCACCCGCAGAAGTCCTTGAACACGGGTTCAAGAAAACTGAGCGCGGGGGTCGTCTCAACACTACAAAAGAGGGTCCCACAAAGCTGGTGGTCAACTCAGCGAGTTCAGCAATGCAGGACGGAGTGCTGGGGACCTGGGCTAGGCTGTGCACGAAGGATTCCTTGCAAAAGTGCACAGAAGCCCGGTTGGACCACTGGACAGTCTGGGTCACTTGGGTCCACCACCTGTGTTCCAGGGGCCACGCTCATCAGGATGAGAGGGGTCCCAGGGTACCGGTGACACTGAAGTTTGTAGCCTGCTGGAGCAGGGGGAAGATTCCGTCGACCCACAGGAAATTTCTTCGTGGCTTCCAGTGCAGGATGAACGCAGACAGCCCCCAAAGCATGCACCGCCAGGAAACAGTCGAGAAAGCCAGCAGGATTAGGCGCTACAATCTCGCTGGGAGTCTTCTTGCTACTTTGTTGCAGTTTTGCCGACGTCCTGGAGCAGTCAGCGGTCGATGCTTGGCAGAAGTCGAAGAGGGAGATGCAGAGGAACTCTGGCGAATTCTTGCAGGTTGTTATCTGAGGAAAAGCCCACTGGAGAGACCCTAAATAGCCCTCAGAGGAGGATTAGCCACCTTGTCAGGTAAGCACCTATCAGGAGGGGTCTTTGACGTCACCTGCTGGCACTGGCCACTCAGAGACCTCCATTGTGCCACCACACCTCTGGATTCAAGATGGCAGAGGTCTGGGACACACTGGAGGAGCTCTGGGCACCACTCCTGAGGTGGTGATGGACAGGGGAGTGGTCACTCCCCTTTCCTTTGTCCAGTTTCGTGCCAGAGCATTGACTGGGGGTTACCTGAACCGGTGTAGACTGGCTTATGCAAGGAGGGCACCATCTGTGCCCTTCAAAGCCTTCCCAGAGGCTGGGGGAGGCTACTCCTCCTCACCCCTTAACACCTATTTCCAAAGGGAGAGGGTGTAACACCCTCTCTCAGAGGAAATTCTTTGTTCTGCCTTCCTGGGACTGGACTGCCTAGACCCCAGGAGGGCAGAACCCTGTCTGTGGTTTGGCAGCAGCGGTAGCTGCAGAGAAAACCCAAGAGAGCTAGTTTGGCAGTACCCAGGGTCCATAGTGGAGCCCGAGGGATGCATGGGATTAGCACCCCAATACCAGATTTGGCATGGGGGGACAATTCCATGATCTTAGACATGTTACATGGCCATATTCGGAATTACCATTGTGAAGCTACATATAGGTATTGACCTATATGTAGTGCACACGTGTAATGGTGTCCCCGCACTCACAAAGTCTGGGGAAATTGCCCTGAACTATGTGGGGGCACCTTTGCTAGTGCAAGGGTGCCCTCACACTCAGTAACTATGCACCTAACCTTCACTAAGTGAGGGTTAGACATATGGGTGACTTATAAGTTACTTAAGTGCAGCGTAAAATGGCTGTGAAATAACGTGTGTGTTATTTCACTCAGGCTGCAGTGGCAGCCCTGTGTAAGTTTTGTCTGAGCTCCCTATGTGTGGCAAAAGAAAAAAAGCAGCCCATAGGGATCTCCTGGATCCCCAATATTCTGGGTACCTAGGTACCATATACTAGGGAATTATAAGGGTGTTCCTGTGTGCCAATTAGAATTGGTGAAAATGGTCACTAGCCTATAGTGACAATTTTAAAGGCAGAGAGAGCATAAGCACTGAGGTTCTGGTTAGCAGAGCCTCAGTGACACAGTTAGTCACTACACAGGTACACACATTCAGGCCACAAACTATGAGCACTGGGGTCCTGGCTAGCAGGATCCCAGTGCGACAGGCAAAAACAAACTTACATACATGTAAAAATGGGGGTAACATGCCAGGCAAGATGGTACTTTTCTACACCCCTCCACCCCACCAAACGAGGGACAATAAGGCTAACTTTGCCCAGATGAGTCTTCATTGTCTAAGTGGAAATATCTGGAGAGTCCATCTGCATTGGAGTGGGTACTCCCAGGTCTATGTTCCACGGTATAGTCCATTCCCTGTTGGGAGATGGGCCACCTCAACAATTTAGGGTTTTCACCTTTCACTTGTTTAAGCCATAATAGAGGTTTGTGGTCTGTTTGAACAATAACGTGAGTACCAAACAGGTATGGTCTCAACTCTTTCAGTGCCCAGACCACAGCATAGGCCTCCCTCTCTATGGCAGACCAATGCTTTTCTCTAGGGGTCACCCTCCTGCTGATAAAAGCAACAGGTTGATCCTGGCCCTCAGTGTTAAGCTGTGATAGAACTGCCCTTACCCCTAATTCAGAAGCATCAGTCTGGACTATGAATTTCTTGGAGTAACAAGGGCTTTTTAGGACAGGTGCAGAACACATGGCCTGTTTGAGCTCATCAAAAGCCTTTTCACAGCTAGCTGTCCACAATACGTTTTTAGGCATCTTTTTGCTGGTGAGGTCATTAAGAGGGGATTCAATGGAGCCATAGTTCTTAATGAACCTCCTATAGTACCCGGCGAGGCCTAGGAAGGCTCTCACCTGGGTTTGAGTTGTAGGGGGAGCCCATTCCATAATGGTCTGGATCTTCCCCTGCAGTGGTGCAATCTGTTCCCCACCTACCAGGTGGCCCAGATAAACCACTTGCACTTTAAGGCCTTGATAGTGAGGCCTGCCTTTTGCAGGGCCTCCAAAATTGTCCATAGGTGGACCAGGTGATCATCCCAGATGGAGCTATAGACAGCTATATCATCTAGATATGCTGCACTAAAAGCTTCCAATCCTTGTAGGACTGTATTCACTAACCTCTGAAAAGTGGCAGGTGCCTTTTTCAGACAAAGGGGCATAACAGTGAACTGATAGTGCCCTCCAATGGTTGAAAATGCTGTCTTAGGTTTAGCATCTTCTGACAACTTAATCAACCAATACCCTGCAGTTAAGTCAAAAGTGCTTCGATACTTGGCAGAAGCCAGTGTATCTATTAACTCATCTGCCCTGGGTATAGGGTGAGCATCAGTTTTGGTTACTTGATCGAGTCCTCTATAGTCAATACAAAACCTCTTTTCCTTTTTACCATCTTTACTATGAGGTTTAGGGAGAAGCACCGCTGGGCTAGCCCATGGGCTTTCAGAAGGCTCAATCACTCCCAGATCTAACATTTTTTGTACCTCTTGTTTTATGCAGTCTCTGACATGGTCAGGCTGCCTACAAATCTTACTTTTGACAGGTAAACTGTCTCCAGTGTATCTTACTTTTGGCAGGTAAACTGTCTCCAGTGTTGATTGTGTGCTCACACCAGGTAGTTGTATCTGGGATCAGTGAGAAGAGGTCAGAGAACTGGTCTAGGAGATTTATGCAGTTGTCCTTCTGTTCAGCAGTAAGGCAATCTGCAAGCACAGCTCCCTCCACTAAGCCATCAGCTTCAGTGGTGGAGAAGAGGTCAGGGAGAGGGTCACTCTCTTCTTCCTGCCCCTCATCAGCTGCCATGAGCAGGGTTAAGTCAGCCCTGTCATAATAAGATTTTAGGCGATTGACATGGAGCACCCTAAGCGGACTCCTGGCAGTGCCCAGGTCTACCAAATAGGTGACCTCACCTTTCTTTTCTATTATGAGATGGGTCCACTCCAATTGTCCTGGAGTGCTCTTGGGGCCACAGGCTCTAATACCCACACCTTCTGTCCTGGGTGGTACTGGGTCAGGACAGCCTTCTGGTCATGTCATTGCTTTTGGAGGTCTTCGCTGACTTGAAGGTTTTTACTGGCCTTTTTCATGTACTCAGCCATTCTGGATCTTAGGCCAAGTACATAGTCCACAATGTCTTGCTTAGGAGCTTTTAAAGGTTGTTCCCAACCTTCCTTCACAAGAGCAAGGGGACCTCTTACAGGGTGCCCAAAGAGGAGTTCACAGGGGCTGAATCCCACTCCTTTTTGGGGTACCTCCCTATAAGCAAAAAGGAGGCATGGCAACAGGACATGCCATCTCCTTCTGAGTTTTTCAGGGAGTCTCATGATCATAACTTTGAGAGCTTTATTAAACCTGCCAACCAGGCCATTTGTCTGTGGATGACAAGGAGTACTGAACTTGTAAGTTACACCACACTCCTTCCACATAGCTTTCAGATATGCAGACATGAAATTACAACCTCTCTCTGACACCACTTCCTTAGGGAAACCCACTCTTGAAAAGATTCCCAGGAGGGCTTTTCCCACTGCAGGAGCTGTAGTGGTCCTTAAGGGTATAGCTTCGGGATACCTAGTGACATGGTCCACTACCACAAGGATAAAACTATTGCCTGAAGCTGTTGGAGGGTCAAGGGGACCAAATATCTCAACCCACAACCTTTCAAAGGGCACCCCAACCACTGGAAGTGGAATTAAGGGGGCTTTAGGTGTGTCACCAGTCTTGCCATTGGCTTGGCAGGTGAAGTGAAAATAAGTATGTTTGATCACTGACTTTGTGTTTCACCACTGTGCATATTAGTTGTTCAATTTTCACCAGTAGCACATAACATTTTGTATTCGGTTTAGCTGCCTATTGGCTTTAACGTGGCATTAGACCTTTTTTGTATTCAGTTTAGCTGCCTATTGGCTTTATCGTGGCATTAGACATTGCAGTTGAGACATTGCAGATGAGCTGTGGTTTTCCACATGGTAAACCAAGCTGTGTTTTTCATAGATTCTCTCACTGAACACTAATCATGATAAGGAAGCGCATATTTGTGTATTTCTCTAGTCAGCTTTGGGAGGAACAGGCCTTGAAGACTTGGCCAACCTTCGACACTTGTTTCTTCCAACTCTGACCTACAGTAGCCAGCTTGTTTTGACTATTAGGTGGAAGGGATAAAAGGTGTCCCTGGGCAGCAGAGAGGGGAATTTTCCGAGACTTCAGTTAGGAGCAGACATCAGCTGCCTGACCTGTCCCGTATGGGTGGAAAATCTCTTTCTCGCAGTTGAACAGGAGTCATCAACTTGCAGGCATGAGAAAGATGAAGAGCAGTGATAGGCCCTACAGTGATGCATTTTTACTTTTATTCTTTGCTTTGAAGTTATGCTATAATATAATCACATATATTTGCTGTGCATATTGCAATTATCACTTTGATATATTTTCCTTTCATTGCTGTGACTATTTTTAAACATGTGCCTCTAACCTACTAATCTCCTCTCTCAGGAACCTCATGGTGAAGTATTAATAAATGTCTTCTTTAAACTAAGAAGTGCATTCCAGAGATTGTTTTCAGCTCGGTCATTAGTGAAAGCAAAACATTTTGTCGAGTCGGAAGTCTGGGAGAGGAATTGTAGATTGGAAGGGCACGATTTAATAGCGTAATTGCTTTTTTGTTGTTGTTTAGAGATTTAAAGGAAGCACAGCAGATCATGAAATGCATGTGACGTTAAACTGCCTTATGGTGCTCTGAGAAACATTTTTTCTTGTTTATCAGGACTTTCTAAGTTTTGGGATGAGTGCTTGGATAAAACAAAAGTGTTTTCATATTTAGAAAAGGTGCTTTTTGAAAGAAATTATGTCCCTTTTGTTCTTTACAGAAGGGTTTGGATACTTTTGTCTGCTTACAGAAAAATGCATGAGAGATGTAAGCAGTTAGAACATGAAAATAAGAATTTACATGAGCAAATTAGCCAGAACAACTTATTGAAAGAAAAAACTGAAATCTACAAAGTTGTTGCAGGAGAATCTGGCTTTTCACATTCCACTACTGAGGAGGTTAAAAAAGGTGGGGGCCAGTGTGAGTCTCATGAGCAGAGCGTAGATCTCCGTGCGCAGAGCAGCCCACAGTTTTTGGCAGGAATTGAAGTGCATTCTTTAGAAGATAACACTGAGCAAGAAGTTGACGATGTTATATTCAGACCACTTTTGCAAAGTACGATGTGTAAAATTAATTCAGACAAGGCAGAGGTACTGTCGCAAAATGTTCAGTTTCTGGGAATTCGGTGGAATCCAGAAAATAGACAGATGTTGTAACAGGTAAAACAAAAGATTTTAGAGTTTCTTACTATTTGCACTAAGCAAGAGACACAGAGTTTCAGAAGCTTGTTTGATTTTTGGAAACAGTATAGCCCTCATCTGAGTGAAATCTTTACACTTTGGTACAAAGTAACTAGGAAAAAACATGAGTTTGAATGGAGTGAGAAGCAGCTGCATGCTTTTGATTTGGCAAATGAAATAATTCGATAGACTTTAGATTTGTGCGCAGTGCAAGGGGGAAACACTGATGTAAACTTGAGTATGTGGCACAAACGGGGAGGACAAGGGTGCGCCTGGGGCTTTGGATTAGAAAACTATCTGACTTTGTGGAGTGCTGTACTCCTTTTGAAAAACAGCTTTTGACTTTTTATTGGGCTCTAGTGATTACAGAGCAAATCACATTAAATGATAATGTAATTCTGAAACCTGAACTTCCAATCATGCAGTGGGTGATGAGTTCACCTAAATCTCACAGTATAGGACCGGCACAAGAGGCTAGTATCATACTTTGGATCTGGTACATACAAAACAGGGCTCGAGTAGGACCTATAGGCACTACATCACTACAGGAACAGGTGTCACAAGCCTCTTTACAGGATGAGGACAGGATGCAGGCAGTTCCACAGGTAAAAGAGTTACCATTGAAATTGAGTGCACCATTTGAATTCTTGTCCCCTGAGGATAAAAAAAGTGTTTGTTTGACTAATGATTCACTGAAATACGTGAGTACTAAAAGGAGGTGAGGAGCAAAGAGTTGTGGCAGGAAGTTTGGGAAATGTTAAAACAGAGCATAGTCATAGATGCTCATTGTCCCATTGACTCATTAGAACGCTGGTTCAATTCCCTTGCAGATGTTAAAGAGAAAAGTTCAAAGGCAGAAGTGTCAACCCAGAATTCTGACTTGGTGGGGATGGTTAAGTGGGCGTACCAGAAATGTGGACACCTGGGAGAAAAAGCCACTGACAGGTGGGCAGAGATTAGAGAGAAATGCACATTCCCCTAGATTTGATAAAAACTGTGATTTTGCAATGTCCTATTTGTCAGCACACACAACAGAGATCTGTCCCACAAACAGTCAAAAATCAGTTGGGGAGAGGAAAGTTACCAGGACAGATATGGCAAATTGATCAAGTTTTAGGGGGAGTGATTGCTGCAGATTACCAAGGAGAAATCCAAGTTATTCTGATAACTAGAAGAGAATCTGATTTATTCATACAGATTGGAGAAAGAATTGCCCACCTTGTCAAAAGTGGAGTGAATGGAAGTTTGGTAAGGAAGGAGTCTGCCCCAGCCCTTCTGACAGTGCAAGGAAAGGGAAGCTGTGGTGCAGCAGATAAAACCCTCAGTGCTAAGGTGTGGGTTGAACCCCCAAATGGCCCCCCAGAACCTGCAGAAATTATAGCAAAGGGCCCAAATAACGTCCTGCTGATTATAAAACAGGGAAAGGAGAAAGGAGGGCACATTTCAGATGACAAATGTTATTTGCAAGAAAAGTCATTCTTTTTTCTTTTGCAGATCCTACTATGACTCACCACTGACCATGAGTGTGCTGTGTGGTCTCCCTTCGGGTGTTTGCGTGTGGGGTCAGGGGAGGAACCGCACCCCCAACCTGAACCTGATTGATTAAAATACAAACCCCATGGATCCATTTTGCGCAACTGGCGCCTTCAGTTCAAGTTCTACATGGGATCAATACAGAGGACCACTGCAACTTGTTTGATTACATTCTTCCACTGGAACTAAGCAACACTGACAGTTAACTGTCTGTTTTATTTTTTCGTGTGGAAACCTGACTTTCACTTACATTCCAGTAAACCTTTCAGGGGAACCGTGTACCTTTACATAAGTAGAACTCATGCTTCATCAACTTGCTATTTTAGAGACACTATTCCATCAGTTATTATCCCAATCAAAGTATATAAGCTTCAGTCTTTTCATTGTAGGTGTATCTGATTTGAAAGGTTATGAGATCAATACGTTAATCCACTTCCATTGCTTTACAGTGATTGCTTTTATCATTCAAACCTGATTTGCTTATAATGTTTTTTTTTCTTTTCCTTTGAAATAAGAGAAAAGTAAACAAAAGTCATTGGTCAGAGAGTGGAGATGTAGTGAAAATAAGTATGTCTGACCACTGACTTTGTGTTTCACCACTGTGCATATTAGTTGTTCAATGTTTACCAGCAGCACATTACATTTTGTATTCGGTTTAGCTGCCTATTGGCTTTAACTTGGCATTAGACACTACATTCTGTATTCAGTTTAGCTGTCTATTGGCTTTAACGTGGAATTAGACATTTTGTATTCAGTTTAGCTGCCTATTGGCTTTATCGTGGCGTTAGACATTGCAGTTGAGACATTGCAGATGACCTGTGTTTTTCCACATGGTAAACCAAGCTGTGTTTTTCGTAGATTCTCTCACCGAACACTAATCATGATAAGGAAGCGCATATTTTGTGTTCTTCTCTAGTCAGCCTTGGGAGGAACAGGCCTTGAAGACTTGTCCAACATTCGACACTTGTTTCTTCCAACTCTGACCTACAGTAGCCAGCATGTTTTGACTATTAGGGTGAAGGGATAAAAGGTGTCCCTGGGCAGCAGAGAGGGGAATTTTCTGAGACTTTAGTCAGGAGCGGACATCAGCTGCCTGACCTGTCCCGTATGGGTGGAGCATCTCTTTCTCCCAGTTGAACAGGAGTCATCAACATGCAGGCATGAGAAATATGAAGAGCAGTGATAGGCCCTACGGTGATGAATTTTGACTTTTATTCTTTGCTTTGCAGTTATGCTGTAATATAATTACATATATTTGCTGTGTACATTGCAATTGAGAATCACTTTGATATATTTTCCTTTCATTGCTGTGACTATTTTTAAACATGTGCCTCCAACCTACTAATATCCTCTCTCAGGAACCTTGTGCTGAAGTAATAATAAATATCTTCTTTAAACTAAGAAGTGCATTCCAGAGATTGTTTTCAGCTCGGTCATTAGTGAAAGCAAAACAGCAGGTCACACAGGAACGACAAAACTCCTTAGTGTCCTCTGACATGTGAGGCCATTGAAACAATGGAACAAGTCTGTCCCAAGTTTTACTCTGGCCCAAATGCCCCGCCAAAGGAATATCATGAGCTAAAGTCAGAAGAAACTCCCTATACTGCAAAGGGATGACCAATCTCCCGGCATCTCCAGGTTTAAGGTCCTTTGACTCAGTGTAGAGAAGGTTATCTTCCCAATAGACTTTATGGCTATCAGTGATATCCCCATTCTGCTGTTTGACAGCTTGCTGTCTTAAACCCTCTAGTGTGGGACAGGTCTGCTGTACCACACTCAGCTCTTCCCTAGCGAGCCCGCCTGCACCGAAAAGCTCAGCAGTGTCTGCTGCCAGCTCACCTGGTGTAGGTTCTGCACAGGGAGAGGATTCCTCTTAATCAAAAGGGGAATCTTCTGGAGAGGGAGGAATAGTGGGCAAAGATTTACCCTTTCTACCCCTAGCTTTTGGGAGCACTTGGTCCATTGTTCCAGGATCCAACCTTCCCTGTCCTCTTTGCTTGTGGGCCTGAGCCTTGTGAGAGCAAAGATATGCCCTGGAATGCCCAGCATTGCTGCATGAGCCTCCAACTCCACTTCAGCCCAAGCTGATGTTTCCAAATTATTGCCTAGTAAGCAGTCTACAGCAGTGGTTCCCAACCTGTGGGCCGGGGACCCCTGGGGGTCCGCGACTGCTTAAAAAATTTAATAATATTAGCTCCCAGCTATCAGTAATGACTCAGTAGGGGTCCCTGTGTTCCAATAATGATTCAGTGGGGGTCCCCGGGCTCTAGTATTGATAAAATGGGGGTCCACAGAAGTCAAAAGGTTGGGAACCACTGGTCTACAGGAAAGTCAGTGGCTACCACAACTTTCTTTGGACCAGTAAGCTCACCCCCACCCACACTTGAGATTCACAAAAGCCATGGGATGGCTAAGAGTGTTGTTATGAGCATGTCACGTGGTACTGCCGACCAAGTAGGTGTTGATCAGGATGAACCAGTTTCTCAATCACCATAGTGACACTGGCTCCTGTATCCCTGTAGGCCTCAACCTCAACACCATTTATTAGGGGAAGTTGCTTGTACTTACCCATAATAAGAGGACAAGCAACCAAGGTGGCAAAGTCAATATCACCATCAGAGACTAAAACAGCCTCTGTGGTGTCCCTAACAAGACCAACCTCAACTACATTACCAATGGTGAGCCCAGCTACACCCTTTGATTGGCTATTTGTAGTATTCTTCCCACCACCACTGCTATTACTAGGGGCACTAGAGGACGCAGTTGGGGTTGTGGTAGTGGGAGCCTTGGTGTTTTTCTTTGGACAAGTGGAATCACTTGCCCAATGGCCTTTAATTTAACATAAATAACACCAGGGCTTCATTTGATTGTTAGAAGAGGATTTGGGTCCACCTCCCCCAGAGGATTTTTATGGGCCTGATGAAGATTTAGAATTCTCTTTATCTTTGTCCCCACCCTTGTCAGAAGACTTACCATCCTTCTTCTTCCCATCCTTGTCACCACCTGTATGAGCTTTTCTGCTCACTCTTGTTCTGACCCATTTGTCTGCCTTCTTTCCCAATTCTTGGGGAGAGGTCAGATCTGAGTCTACCAAGTACTGATGTAACAAGTCAGACACACAATTATTCAAAATATGCTCTCTCAAAATAAGATTATATAGGCCTTCATAGTCAGTCACCTTACTGCCATGTAACCATCCCTCCAAGGCCTTCACTGAATAGTCTACAAAGTCTGTCCAGTCTTGAGAGGACTCTTTTCTGGTATCTCTGAACTTTATCCTGTATTGTTCAGTGGTTAAGCCAAATCCATCTGAGTGTATCTTTCAAAACTTTGCAGTTGTTGGCATCACTCTCTCGGACAGTAAGGAGCCTATCCCTACCCTTGCAAGTGAAAGATAGCCACAAGATAGCAGCCCACTGGCTTTGAGGGACCAACTGTACCATACAGGCCCTCTCAAGTACAGCAAACCACTTGTTTATGTCACCCCCCTCCTTGTAAGGGGGGACAATTTTGTGCAGGATTCTTGAATCTGTTTCTCTTACAGGATGACTATCAAGAACACTGCTGCTGCCACCATGGGGAACTAACCCCAACTTCTGTCTTTCCCTCTCTACATCTAGAGACTCCCTGTCTAATGCCAACTGCTGCTGTCTCAGCTTCAGTCTGGACTCTTCCAACCTCAGCTTTGTGAGTTCTCTGTCTAGGGTGTTATCCTCAGGGTGGGAGGCTTGGGAATGCTCTGAAACAGAGGTGTTGTGTGTAAATTGGCAGAAGTGGACCTGTCTCTAACTGCCTGAGCTCTAGTTACCTGGCCTTTTGGAGTGAAAGGTGCCCTACTGATGTGTGACCCCCTCTCACTTCTAGCTTCACTAGATGGCCTGTTAGCTGACAGGTATTTGGAGGAATCCTCCCCAGAGTCCTCAGGGCCCTCCCCTGATTCCACCTGGGTACCCTCCTCCTCTACCTCCTGATCCTGGTATGGGCCAGACTGGTTCTGGTCACATTCTAGGAGAAGGCTAAGGAGAAGATCTTTGGTAGGGTTCTTACCAATTCTTAAATTACTTTCTATGCAGAGACCCCTCAAACTTTTAAAGTTTAAATTGCCATACGTTGCCTGGACAACTTTGGGAGTGGCCTCTACTACAGACATAGTTGCAAGAAAGAGTTTAGGATAGTGAAAAAAACGTTTAGAAACTTTTTAAAGAAAAGAGAAAAACCTTTTCAAACTTTTCAAAACTTTTAGAAACTTTATAGAAAGTTTTCAGAAAGAGAGTTAGACTGTTTAGGTTAACTGTGTATATTTTTAAGTACTTGGAATATGTTTTTCTTATGAAAAGCACCAATGACAAAGTGGTAAACCTGTTACAAGTACTTATCCCACCGCTGCACCACCAATGTAGGAGGCTGGCCTGGCTTATAGTGGGTACCTGATGGTACTTACACCTTGTGCCAGGTCCAGTTATCCCTTATTAGTAGATTAGTAGTGTTCTAGCAGCTTAGGCTGATAGAGGTAGCTATAGCAGAGCAGCTTAGGCTGAACTAGGAGACATGCAAAGCTCGTACTATACCACTTATATCATATAGGTACTATATCACAAGAAACACAATACTCAGAGTTACTATAAATAAAGGTACTTTATTTTAGTGACAATGTGCCAACAATGTCTCAGAGGATATATTCCCTTAGGAGGTAAGTAAAATACAAAAAATATACACACAAACCAAAATCAGGTAAGTAAAACAGTTAGAAAGTAGTGCAAACTCTGTAGAATACAAAATGATGCAATAGGCCTAGGGGCAACACAACTTAGTATATACAGAGTCAGCTTCCTACAATCTCAAAGTGGGAGATAGTGTGCACAGAGTCCCAGGGTTCCCCTTAGAGGTAAGATAGTGGCAAAATTAGATTGTTCTAATGCTCTATTTTGTGGTAGTGTGGTCGAGCAGTAGCTTATTCGAGGGTAGTGTTAAGCATTTGTTGTACACACACAGGCAATACATGAGGAACACACACTCAAAGACTTACTCCAGGCCAATATTAATTCTTAATTTATTTTTAGAACCACAAGTTCAAGATTTGAAGTAAATACATAAAATGCAAGGTACTCCACACAGGTAAATTAGGAACTTTGAATTAGAGCAATAAGGAATGGTTTCTTACCTGTAACTCCAGTTCTCTCGTAGGGGTATTTCCATGATAGTCATAAGCACTGAATAGTTCTGCGCGCCTGCGGGGACCCCGGAGCACTGATGTGAAGTATATTCTTAAGTGCAAATACTAGCCCTTTGAAAAAGGTCTGTCAAAAACCATTAAAGAATAACACTGTGCAGCCTATGTGAACAGCTACACAGACCAAATTGTTGAAAAGAAAAACAGCTGTAGTGTAAATTCACGTTCAAATACCTATTTATTCTAGGAATGTAATAAAAAATACATTCTCATACTTTATTTATACCTCTCATGAGAATAAAACAATGCAGGGCAGTGTAGCCCATAGGCTGCCATTATACAGAATGTAAATAGAGTTGTGCCTTTAAGAAAGTAAAGTCTTCCTGTATCCCATCATGCACAGCAAAAGGCAGTTGCCTCAGTTCTTTTTGAAGGCTTGTAACCTGAGATGAAGGAACAAAACATTTGTTGGAGTACCAACATCGATACTATTATGGCAACCTTTTCTATGTCAACTCCACCGGGGAGGAGGGAGGGTTGCTAATGACTATCATGGAAATACCCCTACGAGAGAACTGGAGTTACAGGTAAGAAACCATTCCTTCTCTCGTAGGGGATTTCCATGTATAGTCATAAGCACTGAATAGACTAGCAAGCCCATCCCCATAACCGCGGTGGAGTAGACAGAGTAATACTGACAAAAACATGAGTCATGCAAATAAATTCTTAAGCAAGGCCTGTCCAACCTGCGCATCTGCCCTAGCGTCTGTATCAAGGCAGTAATGCTGTGTAAAGGTATGGACCGATTTCCAAGTGGCTGCCTTGCATATCTCTGCCAAAGGGATATTTCTCATTAAGGCCGCAGTAGCTGCCTTCCCTCTAGTAGAATGGGCTTTTGGCCTGCCACCAAGAGATTTGTTCGCTAACTGATAACATAACAGTATACATGAAACAATCCCCACCTGGATAATGATTGTTTAGACGTGCCCAACCGTGTTCTAACTGGGCCATAGTTAACAAAGAGCTGCTGTGATTTACGTAAGCATTTTGTCCTGTCCAAGTAAAATTTCAAAACCCTCTTTACATCCAGAGAATGCAGAGTTCTCTCGGCAGGGGTAGTTGGATTTTGAAAGAAAGTTGGTAATGAAATGGTTTGGTTCACATGAAAGTCGGAAACGACTTTTGGTAAAATTTTTGGATAAGTCCTCATCACTACTTTCGCAGAATGAAAGACCGTGTAGGGTTCTTGGGCGCAAAGGGCCTGGATTTTGCGGACCCTACGCGCTGATGTGATTGCAACCAGAAAGGCAGTTTTCCACGTGAGATGTTGAAGTGATGCTTTATGTATTGGCTCAAACGGAGGTAGCATCAGACGTGATAGGACAATATTCAGTTCCCATGGAGGAGATGGCCTCCTAATGGGAGGAAAAACCTTTTTTAAACCCTCCAGGAAGTCCTTGATAATTGGGATCCTAAAAAAGGAGGTCTGAGAGGGGCTCTTTCTATATGCCGTTAGAGCCGCCAAGTGCACTTTTATTGATGACAATTGTAAACCCGATTTTGCCAAACTTAGCAAGTATGGTAGGATAGTCTCCTCTCCACAGGATACCGGGTCAACGTTGTTGTCTAAACACCACACACAGAATCTTTTCCACTTGCATGCATAAGCCGATCATGTGGAAGGGCGCTTTGCTTCTCTTAGGATTTCCATACAGTCCTGAGGTAGGTTCAAATGTCCATATTGCACTAGCTCAGGAGCCATGCTGCCAAACTCAGCGATGAGAGGTTGGGATGAGATATCTGCCCTCTGAACTTCGTGAGCAGGTCCGGACGATGAGGCAGTCTGATGTGTGGCTTGAGTGACCGGTGAAGAAGGTCTGGAAACCACCATTGGCGTGGCCATTCTGGAGCAACTAGAATCATTTTGGACTGGGCATTGGATAGCTTCTGGAGGACTGCCGGTATCAGGGGAAGCGGTGGAAAGGCGTAAAGAAATGCTCCTGACCAGCTTATCCACAGGGCATGCCCCAGTGTCCCTGGATGGTAATATCTGGAGGCGAAGCTTTGGCATTTTTTGTTTTCTGGGGTTGCGAATAGGTCTATAGAGGGGGTACCCCATAGTGCGAAAATGGAACGAACGTCGTCGTCGTGTAATACCCATTCGTGGTTCTTGTCCATTACGCGGCTGAGAGCATCCGCTTGAACATTCTGGCTGCCCGGCAGGTGAGTTGCCACTATCGACAGGTTCCTGGCTAGAAGCCAATGCCAGATTGTCTGAGCCTCTCTGGATAATATCCTGGACCTAGTGCCTCCTTGTTTGTTTATGTAATAATCAATCAATCATGGTATTTATAAAGCACGCTATGTACCCGTCAGGGTTTCGAGGCGCTGAGGGGGGGGGGGGGGGAGCGCTGCTGGATTAGCGGTCGAAGAGCCAGGTCTTGAGGAGCCTTCTGAATGTGAGGAGGTCCTGGGTCTGGCGAAGAGATGTGGGGAGAGAGCTCCAGGTCTTCGCTGCGAGGACGGAGAAGGATCTGCCGCCGGATGTCTTGCGCTGGATTCGGGGTACGATGGCGAGGGCGAGGTTGGCGGATCGGAGTTGACGTGTTGGAGTGTAGAAGTTGAGTCTGGTGTTGAGGTAGGAGGGTCCGGTGTTGTGAAGTGCCTTGTGAGCGTGGGTCAGGAGTTTGAAGGTTATCCTCTTGTCTACCGGGAGCCAGTGGAGTTCCTTTAGGTGAGGGGAGATGTGACTTCGGCGAGGTATGTTGAGGATCAGTCGGGCGGAGGCATTTTGGATACATTGGAGGCGTTTGATGTCTTTGGTTGGTATGCCTGTGTAGAGTGCGTTGCCGTAGTCAAGTCTGCTGCTGACGAGGGCCTGGGTCACCGTCTTTCTGGTTTCTGTTGGAATCCACTTGAAGATTCTGCGGAGCATTCGAAGGGTGTTGAAACAGGAGGAGGAGACGGCGCTGACCTGTTTGGACATGGTGAGGGCGGAGTCCAGGATGAAGCCGAGGTTTCTTGCGTGGCTGGCAGGGGTGGGTGGGAGTCCGAGGACGGAGGGCCACCATGATACATGGAGGCCACGTTGTCCGTCTGGAGGAGTAGAATTTCCGTTTTCAGAGAAGGTAGGAAGGCCTTGAGCACAAGATGGACTGCGCGAAGCTCCAGCAGGTTGATATGATAGAGAACCTCTCTCTGTGACCACTTGCCTTGGATTCGAAGATGATCCATGTGCGCTCCCCATCCGAGCAATGATGCGTCTGTTACGATGGTTTGAGCTGGAGGCTGCTGCTGGAAAGGAATCCCCACCAAGAGATTGTTGGGTGAACACCACCACTTGAGGGACTGTAAGGCGTAGGGAGAAAGAAAGACTCTGCTCTCCCAATCGTCCGTCAGTTGACACCATTGATCCTCCAGGCATTCCTGTAAGGGTCTCATATGGAGGCGAGCATTGGGAACAAGGTGGATACAAGACGCCATCGAGCCCAGTAGAGAGGCTATTACTCTTGCAGTGGTCTGTGGATTTCTCTCTAGTTGTTTGCACTTTTGGAGAATCGAAAATTGTCGTTCCTCCGAAGGAAACACCTTTCCTTTATTGGTATCTATAATGGCCCCTAAGTAATGCAGCCTCTGAACAGGCGTTGCTGTGGACTTCAGAAGATTGACTTGAAGACCGAGATTCTGTAGCAGCTGTTGCGCCCATTTGAAATGTTGTTGGGCCTCTAGATAGTTGGAGGCCTTTATGAACCAATCGTCTAGATAGGGGTAGACAAATATTCGATGCTTCCTCAGATGGGCGGCTACCACCGCTATGCATTTGGAAAAAGTTCTCGGTGCTGATTTGAGGCCGAAGGGTAGAACCGCAAATTGGTAATGACTTTTGCCGACGGTGAACCTTAGGAATTTTCGATGTTTCTTGCTCACTGGAATGTGAAAATAAGCATTGCAAAGGTCTATCGTGCAGAGCCAATCGCCCTGACGAAGATGTGGGTAAATTTGGTGCAAGGATAGCATCCAGAATTTCTCTTTGCGAATCCACTTGTTTGCTGTCCTTAGGTCTAGAATGGGACGAAACTCTTGTTTGTCTTTCTTTGGCACTAGAAAATACCTCAAATAAATCCCTTTCCCGCGTTGGTTGATTGGGACGGGTTCTATAGCTCTTTTTTGTAATAGAATAGCGACTTCTAACTGAAGAGCTTCGAGGTGGTGGCTGACTGGTTTGGGTGGAACAGATGAAGGAGGGCTGGTGAATCTGAGAGCGTAACCATTTCGCACAATATTCAATACCCAGGCGTCTGATGTGATGCGTAGCCACTCGTCCAGATGATTTGAGATACTTCCCCCTACCGGAGTGGATAACGGAGGAGGGGGAAGCGAAGATTCAGGGCTTAGACGCGGGAGCCTGGCGAGTTGCCGGAGTTTGCGGTGTGGAACGACCCCTTGTCGACTTTCGCTGTGTCGAGAAGGCCCTTTGATGTTGCTGTTGCTGCTGGGGACGCGAGGACATCCAGTGTGGTGTCTGATATCTGTGGTAGAAAAGCCTTCGCTGGTAGGGACGGAATACTTTTCGCTGTTGCTTTGGGCGTTCGATGCCTACCGCTTTTAAAGTGTCTAGCTCAGACTTCATTCTTGACATCTCGTCATCGGCATGAGAGCCGAACAAAGTGGAGCCTGAGAATGGTAAATTCTGAATTCTCTACTGTGCCTCTGGTTTGAGAGATGTCAATCGCAACCATGCGTGTCGTCTTAGCGCTACTCCAGGAGCGTAGTTATGTGCCGAAAGCACCGAAGAATCAGCAGCAGCGCTTATTACCTGGTTGGAAACCATGGCTCCCTCACCCACGACCTCTAAGAAATCTTCCCTTTTGTCCTTGGGTAGGTGCTCCGCAAACTGCAGCATTGATTCCCAAAGGGCCCGATCATATCTTCCTAATAAAGCAGTGGCACTGGCTGCTTTCATTGTGATGGCTGCGGTAGAGCATACTTTTCGACCTGCATTGAAGATGCCCTCTGGTGTAAAGTCTCGAAAATCACTGAGGTCGATGGGGCGGGTACCGCCAGCGGGATATTTAGTTTGGTCGCCCCGCGCACTAGGACCTCTTGGAATGTATTTACGTCATCTATGGGGGACACTCTTGGGGACGGTGAGTCCGATAGGGTTGGAGAGTAGTCTCGTGTAGACGAAGAAGAATGCCTGTGACGTGAATGTGGAGATCTCTGAAGTGACTCATGACGATGGTGCAGAGAAGAAGACGAACGTCTAGAGGAATGTCTGGAATGTCTTCTGGATTCCGCTGGAGTCCTCGGAACAGACTCTGAAGGAGGAGCCGGAAGAGGAGCCGTAGGTGTTACTGGCGTCTGCGGCAACAGCGACTGTTGAGGAGAGAGCTGCGGCGAAGCTGGAAGTAGGATGAGTGAGGCCGAGGATTCTGAAGTGGTATAAACCCTTCTAGGTCTCTTTGACTGCCGCCTCGACGTCGACACACTCCTCGACGTCGAAGTACGGTGACAGCGGGTGCCTCCTGACGTCGATTCCCCTCGTCGCTGAGATCCTCTCGAAGACGACCTTCCTCGCCGTCGATGAGATGACGACGACCGTCTCCGACGGAGAGCACTCTCTCTCAACGCCGATCGTCCTCGCCGACGGCGAACCGGACCCAGATCTTCTCGACGTCGACCGTCCTCGTCGCGTCGACGGTGACCCAGACCTTCTCGACGGCGAGCGTCTACGCCGTCTTGACGGTGAAACGGTTGCCGACGTCGAACGATGTTTCTTTCTCGCCGGTGAAACGGTTCTCGACGGCGAGCATGTTGGCGCCGTTCCTGGTCTCGACGTCGATGCCCTCGACGTCGTCGGAGACCTATGCAGTTTCTGAGCAGGTCTGGCAGAAGTTGCAGAGGAAACAGGGTGAGCCCTGGTAGAAGACTGACCTTCTCCTCGCTCTGTGGCAGATTGACCACTTCTTCTCCTGTCCTCTCTAGCCTGAAGTCGAATTTTCTCCCTATCACGAAGAGTCCTTCTGGAGGAAGTTCTACAGATGTCACAGGAATCAGGTTTGTGGCTGGATGGAAGGCAAATTATACAGACCCGGTGTGGATCTGTTTTAGCCTTTTTTCTGCCACAAGAAGGTCATCTGTCAAAAAGTGAAGGCATTTCTAAATAGAAAAATCTTAAATTTCTGTCAGAATTTGACAGAAAAGGTTAGGAAATGTTCACTAAATATTAAAAACGTCGAGTGAAATTGAAAATTCAAAAGATTTTAATAGAATTTCTGTCAAAAAAACGTTTTGTGAAGTAGAGCTCAATGCTTCAGGGTCCTGTCAAAAGGAGCCGGAAAAAAGGAATGACGCAACTGCCTTTTGCTGTGCATGATGGGATACAGGAAGACCTTACTTTCTTAAAGGCACAGCTATATTTACATTCTGTATAATGGCA
The DNA here is from genome assembly GCF_031143425.1 of Pleurodeles waltl. Lineage (NCBI taxonomy): Eukaryota > Metazoa > Chordata > Amphibia > Caudata > Salamandridae > Pleurodeles > Pleurodeles waltl. The sequence goes on from NC_090441.1 coordinate 87,437,572, forward strand.
GCCTATGGGCTACACTGCCCTGCATTGTTTTATTCTCATGAGAGGAGTAAATAAAGTATGAGAATGTATTTTTTTATTACATTCCTAGAATAAATAGGTATTTGAACGTGAATTTACACTACAGCTGTTTTTCTTTTCAACAATTTGGTCTGTGTGGCTGTTCACATAGACTGCACAGTGTTATTCTTAAGTGGTTTTTGACAGACCTTTTTCAAAGGGCTGGTATTTGCACTTAAGAATATACTTCACATCAGTGCTCCGGGGTCCCCGCAGGCGCGCGGAACTATTCAGTGCTTATGACTATACATGGAAATCCCCTACGAGAGAACATGTATAGTTTTTGTTAAAATGGAAATAAGCTATTTTAAAAGTGGACACAGCACAAAAATCAACAGTTCCTGGGGGAGGTAAGTAATGGTTAGATTGTGAGGTAAGTAAAACACTTACAGTACAGGCTTTGTTCCTGGCCACAGAGTGACAATGTGGCCAGCAACTCGTCTGGTTGTGGCAGGCTGGAAGAAACTGGTCAGCCCCACACTAGAAGTCGCATTGGTATCCAGGTGGAATCTCTAAGATGCCCTCTGGGTGCATGTTACAATAAATTCCACACTGGCATCAGTGTGCATTTATTGTGCCGAGTAGTGTGGTCCAGCAGTAGGCTCATCAGAGGGTAGTGTTAAGCATTTGTTGTACACACACAGGCAATAAATGAAGAACACACACTCAAAGACTTACTCCAAGCCAATAGGTTTTTATATAGAAAATTCTGAGTTTATTTTAAGAACCACAGGTTCAAGATTTGAAGTAAACACATAAAATGCAAGGTACTTCACACAGGTAATTTAGGAACTTTGAATAAAAGCAATATCATATACAGTCTTTGTTAAAATGGCAATAAACTATTTTAAAAGTGGACACAGTGCAAAAATCAACAGTTCCTGGGGGAGGTAAGTAAAAGTTAGATTGTGAGGTAAGTAAAACACTTACAAGTCTCTGGTCGTAGGCAGCCCTCCGTTGGGGGTTCAAGGCAACCCCAAAGTTACCACACCAGCAGTTCAGGGCCGGTCAGGTGCAGAGGTCAAAGAGGTACCCAAAGCACATAGGCGCCTATGGAGAACAGGGGTGCTCTGGTTCCAGTCTGCCAGAAGGTAAGTACCCACGTCCTCGGGAGGCAGACCAGGGGGGTTTTGTAGAGCACTGGGGGGGGGGGGGGGGGGGGGGGGGGGACACAAGTAGGCACACAAAACACACCCTCAGCGGCACAGGGGCGGCCGGGTGCAGTGTGCAAAGCAGGCGTTGGGATTAAGATAGGAAACAATGGAGGGACCTGGGGGTCACTCTAGCGGTGCATGCAGGTACAGGAGGGGCTTCTCGGGACAGCCACCACCTGGGCTAGACAGAGGGTCGCCTGGGGGTCACTCCTGCGCTGTGGTTCGGTTCCTTCTGGTCCTGAGGGCTGCGGGTGCAATGCTGGTTCCAGGCGTCGGGTCCCTTGTTACAGGCAGTCGCGGTCAGGGGGAGCCTCTGGATTTTCTCTGCAGCCGTCGCTGTGGGGGTCCAGCTGGGTCGTCTCGGGATACTCATGGGGTCGCAGTCGCCGGGGAGTCCTCCCTCTGGTGTTTGTTCCCTGTATCTCGAACTGGGGGCGTCGGATGCAGAGTGTGAAGTCTCACACTTCCAGCGGGAAGAGTGAGTTCTTTAAAAGTTGCTTCTTTGTTGCAAAGAAGTTGCTGTTGCTGAGCAGAGCTCACAGGAGTTTCTTCGTCCTTTAGTCCAGGGCAGTCCTCTGAGGCTTCAGAGGTTGCTGGTTCCTGTCGGATGCGTCGCTGGTTACAGGTTTTCGAGTCAGGAGACAGGCCGGTAAGGCTGAGGCCAAAGCAGTTGTCATCTTCCGTCTTCTCTGCAGGGCTTTTAGGTCAGCAGCCCTTCTTGTTTCTCCAGGCTGCAGGAATCTGATTTCCTGGTTTTGGGGTGCCCCTAAATACTAGATTTAGGGGTGTGTTTAGGTCTGGGAGGGCAGTAGCCAATGGCTACTGTCCTGGAGGGTGGCTACACCCTCTTTGTGCCTCCTCCCTGAAGGGAGGGGGGTTCACATCCCTAATCCTATTTGGGGAATCCTCCAAAACTAAGACGGAGGATTTCTAGAGGCAGCGGTCACCTCAGCTCAGGGCACCTTAAGAGCTGTCCTGACTGGTGGGTGACTCCTCCTTGTTTTTCTCATTATCTCCTCCAGCCTTGCTGCCAAAAGTGGGGGCAGTGGCCCGAGGGGCGGGCATCTCCACTAGCTGGGATGCCATGGGGCGCTGTAACAAAAGGGGTGAGCCTTTGAGGCTCACTGCCAGGTGTTACAGTTCCTGCAGGGGGAGGTGTGACGCACCTCCACCCAGTGCAGGCTTTGTTCCTGGCCACAGAGTGACAAAGGCACTCTCCCCATGTGGCCAGCAACTTGTCTGGTTTGTGGCAGGCTGTCAAGAACCGGTCAGCCTACACTAGAAGTCGGATTGGTATTCAGAGGGCATCTCTAAGATGCCCTCTGGGTGCATGTTACAATAAATTGCACACTGGAATCAGTGTGCATTTATTGTGCTGAGAAGTTTGATACCAAACTTCCCAGATTTCAGTGTAGCCATTAGGGAAATGTGGAGTTCGTGTTTGACAAACTCCCAGACCATATACTCTTATGGATACCCTGCACTTACAATGTGTAAGGTTTTGCACATATGCCCTCACATGTGGTATAGTGCACCCTGCCTTAGGGCTGTAAGGCCTGCTAGAGGGTGTGTAGGAAGTTGGCTCTGTATATACTATTTCAAAGTAAGAAATAGTGTGCACAGAGTCCAAGGGTTCCCCTTAGAGGTAAGATAGTGGCAAAAAGAGATAATTCTAATGCTCTATTTTTGTGGTAGTGTGGTCGAGCAGTAGGCTTATCAGAGGGTAGTGTTAAGCATTTGTTGTACACACACAGGCAATAAATGAGGAACACACACTCAAAGACAAATTCCAGGCCAATAGGTTTTTATATAGAAAAGTATATTTTCTTAGTTTATTTTAAGAACCACAGGTTCAAGATTTAGAAGTAATACTTTAAATGATAGGTATTTCACTCAGGTATTCTAGGAACTTTGAATAATCACAATAGCATGTACAGTTTTGACAAAAATGGAAATAAGCTATTTTAAAAGTGGACACAGTGCAAAAATCAACAGTTCCTGGGGGAGGTAAGTATTTGTTAAGTTCACAGGTAAGTAAAGCACTTTCAGGGTTCAAAGTTGGGTTCAAGGTAGCCCACCGTTGGGGTTTCAAGGCAACCCCAAAGTTACCACACCAGCAGCTCAGGGCCGGTCAGGTGCAGAGGTCAAAGTGGTGCCCAAAACACATAGGCTTCAATGGAAATAGGGGTGCCCCGGTTCCAGTCTGCCAGCAGGTAAGTACCCGCGTCTTCAGAGGGCAGACCAGGGGGATTTTGTAGGGCACCGGGGGGGGGGGACACAAGCAGGCACAGAAGGTACATCCTCAGCGGCACAGGGGCGACCGGGTGCAGAGTGCAAACAGGCGTCGGGTTTCCTATAGGAATCAATGGGGAGACCCGGGGGTCTCTTCAACGATGCAGGCAGGCACAGGAGGGGTTCCTCAGGGTAGCCACGACGTGGACTAGGCAGAGGGTCGCCTGGGGGTCACTCGTGCACTGGAATTCGGTTCCTTCAAGTCCTGGGGGCTCCGGGTGCAGTGCTGGTTCCAGGCGTCGGGTTCCTTGAAGCAGGCAGTCGCGGTCAGGGGGAGCCTCTGGATTTCCTCTGCAGGTGTCGCTGTGGGGGCTCAGGGGGAACAACTCTGGCTACTCACGGGCTCGCAGTCGCCGGGGAGTCCTCCCTGTAGTGTTAGTTTTCTGCAGGTCGAGCCGGGGGCGTCGGGTGCAGAGTGGAAAGTCTCACGCTTCCGGCGGGAAACGTGTGGTCATTAAAAGTTGCTTCTTTGTTGCAAAGAGTTGCAGTTTCTTGAACAGGGCTGCTGTTCTCTGGAGTTTCTTGGTCCTTTAGATGCAGGGTAGTCCTCTGAGGCTTCCGAGGTCGCTGGACCCTGTTGAATGCGTCGCTGTTGCAGTTTTCTTCGAAGTAGGGAGACAGGAAGGTGGGGCTGGGGCCAAATCCGTTGTTGTCTCCGTCTTCACTGCAGGGCTTCAGGTCAGCAGTCCTTCTTCTTCTTTAGGTTGCAGGAATCTATCTTCCTCGGTTCTGGGAGCCCCTAAATACTGAATTTAGGGGTGTGTTTAGGTCTGGGAGGGCAGTAGCCAATGGCTACTGACTCTGAGGGTGGCTACAAAGACACCCTCTTTGTGCCTCCTCCCAGTGGGGAAGAGGGCACATCCCTAATCCTATTGGGAGAATCCTCCATCTGCAAGATGGTGGAGGATTTCTAAAAGTAAGAGTCACCTCAGCTCAGGACACCTTAGGGGCTGTCCTGACTGGTGGGTGACTCCTCCTTATTTTCCTCATTATCTCCACCAGCCTTGCTGCCAAAAGTGGGGGCAGTGGCCGGAGCGGCGGCATCTCCACTAGCTGGGATGCCCTGTGGCGCTGTAACAAAGGGGGTGAGCCTTTGAGGCTCACCGCCAGGTGTTACAGTTCCTGCAGGGGGAGGTGAGAAGCACCTCCACCCAGTACAGGCTTTGTTCCTGGCCACAGAGTGACAAAGGCACTCTCCCCATGTGGCCAGCAAAATGTCTGGTGGGTGGCAGGCTGGCAAAAACTAGTCAGCCCACACTGGAAGTCGGGTATGTTTTCAGGGGGCATCTCTAAGATGTCATCTGGGTGTATTTTACAATAAAGTGCACACTGGCATCAGTGTGCATTTATTGTGCTGAGAAGTTTGATACCAAACTTCCCAGCTTTCAGTGTAGCCATTATGGTGCTGTGGAGTTCGTGTTTGACAGACTCCCAGACCATATACTCTTATAGCTACCCTGCACTTACAATATCTAAGGTTTTGCTTAGATACTGTAGGGGCATAGTGCTCATGCACATATGCCCTCACCTGTGGTATAGTGCACCCTGCCTTAGGGCTGTAAGGCCTGCTAGAGGGGTGACTTACCTATGCCACAGGCAGTGTGAGGTTGGCATGGCACTCTGAGGGAAGTGCCATGTCGACTTAGTCTTTTTCTCCCCATTAGCACACACAAGCTGTGAGGCAGTGTGCGTGTGCTGAGTGAGGGGTCCCCAGGGTGGTATAAGACATGCGCAGCCCTTAGAGACCTTCCCTAGCATCAGGGCCCTTGGTACCAGGGGTACCAGTTACAAGGGACTTATCTGAGTGCCAGGGCTGTGCCAATTGTGGAGACAAAGGTACAGTTTAGGGAAAGAACACTGGTGCTGGGGCCTGGTTAGCAGGGTCCCAGCACACTTTCAATCAAAACTTAGCATGCCAAGGAGGCATTTCCTTACACATGGCTTCATAAAATTGCTTTAGTTTGGGGGGGGGGGGAAGGGGTCACTCGGGGTCCCAAAAACTTAGAGAAGCACAGAGACGGCCCAGGCTCAGGCCCAAACTTCTGAGGCCTAGAATGTGGATGGTTCCGCATCTTCTCGGCCAACAGCTGTGGAGAAGTCAAAGCACTACTCTGAATTGATCTTCTTGTGTTTCAACTTACCCGAGTGTCCTGAAGATTCTGAATGGGACCATGTCCTTAGACTCCGCAACTGATCCCTGGAGCTTTCTCTCGACCGGTGCGGAGTCACACAAAGGGCGGCCATGAGCTTGAGGGAGTGCTCACTCAGTCTTCAGGTTCATCGCGCAGCACTCAGAGCATGATTTTGTGTTGTGGTCATGCTAGAGGCACCACAGGCAAACAAGGTGCAGGTCAGTCACCAGCCGGCGACAGGCACCACAGGGCTTAAAGCCGGCCTTCCTAGATGACATCCTGCCACACCAGGAGGTAAACCTAAAAAAGGCTTTGACAAAACATTGAAGAAAGCTCAGTCAAAAAGGCTAAAGAGGTAGCTCTTCCCGGACAGGTGCTGGCTGGCACAGAAAGAAAAGAACAGACATCAGAGCACCTGGGTGGCACCTTTATAAGTGCCACGGACGTCACCTCTGGCGCGGACGATGATGCATGCAGAGCCGAACACCATCACCTACTGGTGCGCAGGGGTACTACTCACAAAAAATCGTCCAGATCCAGTCTACGCCTGCGATCATTCTAAAGTAGGGAATTTGCAGCTAGATGTCTCTATCAGAAAAGCCCAACCCTGACGGCTGATGTAAGTTGCTTATATTTTTCCTTTAGCACCCTTGGATGTGGAGCTTGGAACATATTGTCTGAGACAGGATGCTGATCTTCTAATTTGGGACCTTTCTAGATGTTAAAGAGGTTACTCCACAGAATGTTATGGTATCTTTTCTGAAGGTGAGGAATCTGTGGTTAGATCGGGTATCCACCAGAAAGAGTATTACCAAAGGTAATTAATTTATCTGATGTCTACTTCTAACCACAAATTCCTCACCTTTATAATAGATGCCATAGCAGTACCTCCCAAATGAAGAAGGTCTGGAGAGTTGACTCAGACCACAAAGTCCTGCAGAATAGAGCAAGTGAAGTGATCTTCCTAACTAACCTGACCATCAAAGCAGTAGTGTTTTGTGAACAAATGCACTCAAGACCACATCAGAGCCTACCAGATGTCTAACAGGTACACCGAACACCTAAGCCGTTGTAGAAGCCATGGCCCTGCTAGAAGGAGCTCAAGGCCTTCAGGTGATGCTTCTTGGCCAGTGAGTAGCAGATTTTGCTGCGGAGGACAATTCATTTTAACAAGGTCCTCTTTCACACCACCATGGTCTTCTTTACACCAGAAAATCCCACAAAAAAGCTGGTCAGCCACATAAATGTCCTTTGTGGGGTTGATGTAAAAACTCAGGACCATATAGGGTCAAGGCAATGGAGTCTCTCGTCTACTTTCGAGGGGTGAGGCAGGGTAAAAAATGTTAGCAGTGATTAACTGGCCAACGTGGAAAGGAGTCACAACCTTTGGTGGGAAGGGCGCATGGGTTCTCAACATTTGCCCGGGAAGAAAGTGGTGTGGTTGCAGCGAAAGCACCTACAGTTCACTTGTGGGGTGGGCTGATATAATTACTGAGGAAGACAGTCTGTTTACTGTTCACTCATATGGCGAGGTGACGTAATTAGAACGAGGAAGACAGTTTTATGTGTCAAAAGCTTTGGGGTATTCCTATGCCTGGGCCAAGTTCGGCTCTTACTGGGGCAAAATTAATAACTTGGGGAAAACAAGCAAGTCAAATATGGTGTAAAATGTATCACCAACTGTGAATTAAACAGAGACAACTGATCAGGTATATAGAAAAATGTCAAAGGGGCCGATAAGTAACCTTTGGCTGTGCCCAACACAGAACAACGCTGGGCTAACAGAAAAACAAAGAGAAGAACATCAGAAAATTTGGTTTGTATAGGGACAGCATTTGGGCACCAAACCAGGCAACAAATTTGTCCAAGCACAGATAGACTTCATAGAAGGGTATCTGGTCACAAATATTACATCAACCCGCTTGGTCGGCAAGTCAAACAAGTTACTTACCTTCGGAAATGCCTTGTGTGGTACAGACAATATCTTGCAGCCTATTCCTTACCTTTGAATTCTCCCCAGGTGTCAGACTGGATCCGGAGGATTTTTTGTGAAGGTACCCCTGCGCACAGGTAGGTGGCATCAATCAGCTCCAAACATCATTGTCAGTGTCCATGCCAGAAGTGACATCCGCTTCATCTATATAGGCACCACCTCAGCACGGTGACATCAGTTACTTTTCACAACTTTCCACGCGAGAAACGTGCAGCCATGAGCTTCTCTGACACTAATGTGTTCAAACTAGGGCCCTGGGTCAGTAAGGAACCTGCGTCTAGATATTGTCTCTACCACATAAGGCACCACCAAACATAAATAACTTGTTTATCTGATAGAGACTTCTAGCCACAGATTCCTTACCTCTGAAGAGATACCAAAGCAATACCATCCCCAGTGGAGGGTCTGCAGACAAATTTAAACAAGGAAGGCCTGCAGGACCAAACGGGCAAAATGCCCGTCCCTATGGACCAGACTGTTCAGGCAGTAGTGCTAGGTAAACGTGTGCAGGGAAGCCCATGTTGCTGCCTGGCAAATGTCCAGGACTGGGACTCCCTGTGCTAATGCAGTGGTTGCAGCTTTAGCTCTGGTGGAATGAGCCCATAGGCCTGCAGGAGGCTGCTTTTTTGCCAGTGCGAAGCAGATCTTCATGCAGAGAATGACTCATCAAGATATAGTTTCTGCACTGCCCGACCTTTCTTCGCCCCAACATACCCCCCTGAAGAGATGGTTGTCCACCCAGAACCTTTCTTCTATTGCTCTTTTTGGGTCCAGACGGTGGAGTCACTCCTCTTCCTTAAAGGGATGTGGAGGAGAGTAAAAGGTGGACAAGGTGAGAGACTGGCATACATGAAATGGTGTTACCACTTTCGGCAGGAAAGAGGCCCCAGTGTGAAGCACCAGTTTAACCAGATATACTAAGAAAATGGAGGCTTGAAAAGGTAAAGCCTGCAGCCCGCTCACCCTCCGGGCAGATGTAATTGTGAGCAGCCAAAGGAGATAATTGTGATAAGGCTCAAAAGGAGTACACATCAAAAATGTGAGGACCAAATTAAGGTCCCACTGAGGCATAATAAAAGGAGAACGGGGAAACATATGTGCATGGCCATTCAGAAATCTATTTACAATAGGGGATAAAGAAAGGGTTGGTCAGGCAGCTGCAAGAAGGCAAATAGAGCAGAAAGATAACCCTTTGCTGGGCAAGATTAAGGATAAAAAGCAAAATATCATAAAGGAAGGCAGAAAGTTGTTAATTGGACTTTTCTGTACAGTATGTCATAAATCGCTTCCAACTGCAGGCGCATACTGTTTTGATGGAGGGATTTCTGGCTGCCAGAATAACACTGCAGACTTCGGGAGGAAGGTCAAAAGCTATCAACTGCTGCTGCTCAATCTCCACGCAAGAAGACGAAGAGTTGACAGGTTCAGGTGAAGGTCTCTCGTCTTGCTGCGACAGAAGATACTCCAGCAGGGGCAACCTGATCGGAGGATCTACACTCATGTTCAGAAGATTGGGGTACAAGACTCAACGTGCCTAGTGCAGAATCACAAGGATGACTTGGTGTAGGAGGCTGGCTAACTATGCATTGCACCAGTTTATGGGGGCACTAAGCAGATAATGCAGATGACCTTTATTGGTTTACCGGCTTACAAATGACAATCTGCCTGGCATGTACCCCCATTTTTCACATATATGTAAGTTTGTTTTTGCCTGTCTCACTGAGATCCTGCTAGCCAGGACCCCAGTGCTCATAGTTTGTGGCCTGAATGTGTGTACCTGTGTAGTGCCTAACTGTGTCACTGAGGCTCTGCTAACCAGAACCTTAGTGCTTATGCTCTCTCTGCCTTTAAATCTGTCACTATAGGCTAGTGACCATTTTCACCAATTCTAATTGGCACAATGGAACACCCTTATAATTCCCTAGCATATGGTGCCTAGGTACCAAGGGTATTGGGGTTCCAAGAGATCCCTATGGACTGCAGCATTTCTTTTGCCACCCATAGGGAACTCAGACAAATCTTACACAGGACTGCCACTGCAGCCTCAGTGAAATAACGCACACATTATTTCACAGCCATTTTACACTGCAATTCAGTAACTTATAAGTCACCTACATGTCTAACCCTCACTTAGTGAAGGTTAGGTGCAAAGTTACTAAGTGTGAGGGCACCCTGGCACTAGCTAAGGTGCCCCCACATAGTTCAGGGAAATTTCTCCGGACTTTGTGTGTGCGGGGACACCACTACACGCGTGCACTATATATAGGTCAATACCTATTTGTAGCTTCACAATGGTAACTCCTAATATGGCCACGTAACATGTCTAAGATCATGGAATTGTCCCCCCCATGCCAAATCTGGTATTGGGGTGCCAATCCCATGCATTCCCGGGGCTCCACCATGGACCCCGGGTACTGCCAAACCAGCTCTCTGGGGTTTTCTCTGCAGCTACCGCTGCTGCCAACCCATAGACATGCTATTGCCCTCCTGGGATCTGGGAAGCCCAGTCCCAGGAAGGCAGAACAAAGAATTTCCTCTGAGAGATGGTGTTACACCCTCTCCCTTTGGAAATAGGTGTTAAGGGCAGGGGAGGAGTAGCCTCCCCAGCCTCTGGAAATGCTTTGAAGGGCACAGATGGTGCCCTCCTTGCATAAGCCAGTCTACACCGGTTCAGGGAACCCCCAGTCCCTGCTTTGGCACGAAACTGGACAAAAGAAAGGGGAGTGACCACTCCCCTGTCCATCACCACCCCAGGGGCGGAGCCCAGAGCTCCTCCAGTGTGTCCCAGACCTCTGCCATCTTGAATGCAGAGGTGTGAGGGCACAATGGAGGCCTCTGAGTGGCCAGTGCCAGCAGGTGACGTCAGAGACCCCTCGAGATAGGTGTTTACCTGACTAGGTGGCCAATCCTCCTCTGAGGGCTATTTAGGGTCTCACCAGTGGGCTTTTCCTCAGATAACGATTTGCAAGAATTCACCAGAGTTCCTCTGCATCTCCCTCTTCGACTTCTGCCAAGGATCGACCGCTGACTGCTCCAGTACGCCTGCAAAACCGCAACAGAGTAGCAAGAAGACTACCAGCAACATTGTAGCGCCTTATCCTGACGGCTTTCTCGACTGTTGCCTGGTGGTGCATGCTCTGAGGGCTGTCTGCCTTCACCCTGCACTGGAAGCCAAGAAGAAATCTCCCGTGGGTGAACGGAATCTTCCCCCTGCCAACGCAGGCACCAAACATCTACATCACTGGTCCTCTGGGTCCCCTCTCATCCTGACAAGCGTGGTCCCTGGAAAACAGGAGGTGGGTCCAAGTGCCCCCGACAGTCCAGTGACCCTTCTGTCCAAATTTGGTGGAGGTAAGTCCTTGCCTCCCCACGCCATACAGTAATCCTGTGTACTGTGTGAACTTCAGCTGCTAGGGCTTCTGTGCACTTTTGCAAGACTTCCTTCATGCACAGCCTAGCCCAGGTCCCCAGCACGCCGTCCTGCGTTGCCCAACTCGCTGAGTTGGACTCCGACTTCGTGGGACTCCCTTTTGTTGTGCTGAGTCGACCATCGTGCTCAGATCTTCTGAACGCCTGTTCAGGTGCTTCTGCGGGTGCTGCCTGCTTTTGCGTGGGCTCTCTCGGTTGCTGAGCGCCCCCCCTGTCTTCTCCTCCAAGGGGCGATCTCCTGGTCCTTCCTGGGCCCTGGCAGCACCCAAAACTTTCAACCGCAACTCTTGCAGCTAGCAAGGCTTGTTTGTGGTCTTTCTGCGTGAGAACAACTCTGCATCCTCCAGCACGGCGTAGGACATCTTCTGACCAAAGGAGAAGTTCCTGGCACCTTCCGTTATTCCAGAATCTTCGGCTTCTTCCAACCGGAGGCAGCCCTTTTGCACCTTCATCCGGGGTTAGTGGGCTCCTGCCCCCCTGGACACTTGCATGACTCTTGGACTTGGTCCCCTTCCTTTACAGGTCCTCAGGTCCAGGAATCAGTCTTCAGTGCTCTGCAGTCAGTTGTTGTCCTTGCAGATTCCCCTATCTCGACTTTACTGTCTTTCTGGGGTAGTAGGGTAACTTTACTCGTACTTTTCAGGATCTTGGGGTGGGGTATATTGGACACCCTTAGTGTTTTCTTACACTCCCAGCAACCCTCTACACACTACACTAGGCCTGGGGTCCATTTGTGGTTCGCATTCCACTTTTGGAGCATATGGTTTGTGTTGCCCCTAGGCCTATTTTTCCACTATTGCATTCTATTGTGTTCTACAGTGTTTGTACTAATTTTCTAACTGTTTACTTACCTGATCTGGTGTGTGTGTATATTTTGTGTATTTTACTTACCTCCTAAGGGAGTATATCCTCTGAGATACTTTTGGCATATTGTCACTAAAATAAAGTACCTTTACTTTTAGTAACTCTGAGTATTGTGTTTTCTTGTGATATAGTACTAAGTGATATAAGTGGTACAGTAGGAGCTTTGCATGTCTCCTGGTTCAGCCTAAGCTGCTCTGCTATAGCTACCTCTATCAGCCTAAGCTGTTAGAACACCTGTAATCTACTAACAAGGGATAACTGGACCTGGCACAAGGTGTAAGTATCACAAGGTACCCACTATAAGCCAGGCCAGCCTCCTACAAAGCGTGAGACTTCACCCTCTGCACCCGACGCCCCCGGCTCGAGCTCCAGAGAACCAACACTGCAGAGAGCACTCCCAGGTGACTGTGACCTCGTGAGTAAACTGAGACGACCACCCTGCACCCTCACAGCGACGCCTGCAGAGAGGATCCAGAGGCTCCCCCTGATCATGAATGCCTGGAACAAAGAACCCGACGACTGGACCAAGCACTGCACCTGCAGCCCCCAGGACCGAAAGGCACCAAACTCCAGTGCAGGAGTGACTATCAGGCGACCCTCTGCCTAGCCCAGTCGGTGGCTGGCCCGAGAATCCCCCCTGTGCCCTGCCTGCATCGCAAGAGTGACCCCTGGGTCCCTCCATTGATTTCTACTGAAAACCCCACGCCCACTAAGGCACCCGACTGCCCCTGTGCCGCTGAGGGTGTGTTTTGTGTGCATGTTCCAGTGCTCTACAAAACACCGCTAGTCTGCCCTCTGAAGACGCAGGTACTTACCTGTTGGTAGACTGGAACTGGAGCACTCCTGTTCTCCATGAGCGCCTATGTGTTTTGGGCCCTCCTTTGACCTCTGCACCTGCCCGGCCCTGTGTTGCTGGTGCAGTGACTTTGGGGTTGCCTTGAATCCCCAACGGTGGGCTGCCTATGCCCCGGAAACTGAACTTGTAAGTGCTTTACTTACCTCGGAAACTTAACCTTACTTACCTCCCCCAGGAACTGTTGATTTTTGCACTGTGTCCACTTTTAAAATAAGTTATTGCATTTTAACCTATACTTTGTATGTTACTGCTCTAATTCAAAGTTCCTTACTTACCTGTGTGGAGTACCTTGCATTGTATGTATTTACTTCAAATCTTCAATCTTGTGGTTCTAAAATAAATTAAGAAAATATATTTTTCTATATAAAAACTATTGGCTTGGAGTTAAGTCTTTGAGTGTGTGTTCCTCATTTATTGCCTGTGTGTGTACAACAGATGCTACCCTCTGATAAGTCTACTGCTCGACCACACTACCACAAAATAGAGCATTAGAATTATCTTATTTTGTCACTATCAACCTCTAAGGGGAACCCTTGGACACTGTGAACACTATCTCTCACTTTGAGGTAGTATATATAGAGCCAACTTCCTACAGCTACTTACCTTGGGGTACTTACACCCCCATACATGGTGACGTCCCACGGGACTTCAGCATATTTCTATCCCAGAAGGCCTAGTTCCAACCAAAACCAAGATAGTGGAACCCTTCCTCGAGTGTCCACCTTGGGTAGCCGACCTCAGAGGTGTGGTTATCCCAGAGGTGGCTAGTAGGGTTCGGGGGGAACCTCTAAGGTGCCCTTTGGGTGCACATCAAACAAGTTACTTACCTTCAGTAACGCCGTATCTGGTAGAAATAGAATCTAGCCACAGATTCCTTACTTTAGAATTATCTCCCTGGAGCCAGACTGGGTCTGGAAATTTTTCCCAGCAGTACCTCTGCGAATTGGAAGAGGGCGCCGTGTGACTCCATAGCGAAGTCGTCCACCGGAGTCAGGTAAGATACCTCTCACCTCCTTGGGGCTCAAAAGCGCACCAGAGGGAGGTAGGGGCCCAAAGATGGCATAGGGCGAATTATATTAGTCCCACATCTAGGCCAGAGTCGTCCTGGCTTCAGGGAAGGCAAGGGGGCACAGTGTGGGCTCATGCGCCAATTCCTGAGCCGGAAGCTGGGAGAGGGCCTCGGAAATGCAGGACTTACGTGATGGTGGATGCAGCAACTTTGACTGCCTGCGTTTCGATGTCTTATGCTTCGAAGTTGAAGCTGAAGTATACACATGTGAACTACTCCTGGATTAGTCGCGAAATCATACCCGGGACCTGGAACGAGACTGATGAAGATGTGGGGCCTCCGGCAGTGGCACAGCCAGGATCTTCAGGTGCGGTTCCTGTAAAGCTTTAGGCCGAAGGCGACAACAGGAACCACAACACTCGGAGTTGTGATGTTCCCCGAGGCACTACATACAAAGAGTATGAGGGTCTGTGGCCGACATCTGCCTGCCACAAGACCCACAAGGTTTGAACCCGAGGACATATGAAAAAAGGGGGCACACTGTTCCTTCAAGAGAAAAATGTAGAAAATAGGCCAAAAGAGTTGCTCCAGATCTCTGTTGGAAGAGCAGAAAAGAAGGAACTGTCGTACAAGTTACTTACCTTCGGTAACAAAATATCTGGTAGAGATATATTCTAGTTGCAGATTCCTTACCTTTGAATTTCCCCAGGCGCCACACTGGATCCGGAGATTTTTCTTCGAGCAGTACCTCTGCGCGCCGTCAGGTGGCGTCGGTTGACTCCGCGGGCGTCGTTAGCATCGTACTCGCCGTGATGACGGCGATGTCGTATATGGGCGCCACCCTGACGCGCGACATCTGTTTTTTTTCACGACTTTCCACGCCAGTAGCACGGAGCCATGAAGAGCACTGAGAGTGGGGCACCAAAACTAGGGCCCTTAAGGGGAAGCTCCTGTAACTAGAAACCAGTTCGCAGTGCAGGTAGGATGGGTGGGTCGTAAAGGAATCTGCAACTAGAATATGTCTCTACCAGACATTTCGTACCGAAGGTAAGTAACTTGTACATCTCTTAGAGCCTTCTAGTTGCAGATTCCTTACCTTTGAATAGATACCCGAACAATACCACCCCCGGTGGTGGGCTGCGAACCACGATCACATCAAAAAGTCCTGCAGGACCGAACTGCCAAAGTAGCCGTCCCTTCAGACCTGATTGTCTAGGCAGTAGTGTCTGGTAAAAATGTGCAGAGATGCCGATGTTGCTGCCTGACAGATGTCCAGGACTGGAACTGTAGGAGGCTGGACAGGCTTGTAGTGAGTACCAAGGGGTACTTGCACCTTGCACCAGGCCCAGTTATCCCTTATTAGTGTATAGGGTGTCTAGCAGCTTAGGCTGATAGATAATGGTAGCTTAGCAGAGCAGCTCAGGCTGAACTAGGAGACGGGTGAAGCTACTACAGTACCACTTAGTGTCATATGCACAATATCATAAGAAAACACAATACACAGTTATACTAAAAATAAAGGTACTTTATTTTTATGACAATATGCCAAAGTATCTTAGAGTGTACCCTCAGTGAGAGGATAGGAAATATACACAAGATATATACACACAATAGCAAAAATATGCAGTATAGTCTTAGAAAACAGTGCAAACAATGTATAGTTACAATAGGATGCAATGGGGAAATATAGGGATAGGGGCAACACAAACCATATACTCCAAAAGTGGAATGCGAACCACGAATGGACCCCAAACCTATGTGACCTTGTAGAGGGTCGCTGGGACTATTAGAAAATAGTGAGAGTTAGAAAAATAACCCTCCCGAGACCCTGAAAAGTGAGTGCAAAGTGCACTAAAGTTCCCCTAAGGACAAAGAAGTCGTGTTAGAGGAATAATGCAGGAAAGACACAAACCAACAATGCAACAACTGTGGATTTCCAATCTAGGGTACCTGTGGAACAAGGGGACCAAGTCCAAAAGTCACAAGCAAGTCGGAGATGGGCATATGCACAGGAAATGCCAGCTGTGGATGCAAAGAAGCTTCTACTGGACAGAAGAAGCTGAGGTTTCTGCAGGAACGAAAAGGGCTAGAGACTTCCCCTTTGGTGGACGGATCCCTCTCGCCGTGGAAAGTCGTGCAGACGTGTTTTCCCGCCGAAAGAACGCCAACAAGCCTTGCTAGCTGCAAATCGTGCGGTTAGCGTTTTTGGACGCTGCTGTGGCCCTGGAGGGACCAGGAGGTCGCAAATTGGACCAGGAGAGAGAGGGGACGTCGAGCAAGACAAGGAGCCCTCTCAGCAGCAGGTAGCACCCAGAGAAGTGCCAGAAACAGGCACTACGAGGATGCGTGAAACGGTGCTCACCCGAAGTTACACAAAGGAGTCCCACGTCGCCGGAGACCAACTTAGAAAGTCGTGCAATGCAGGTTAGAGTGCCGTGGACCCAGGCTTAGCTGTGCACAAAGGATTTCCGCCGGAAGTGCACAGGGGCCTGTAGGAGGCTGGACTGGCTTGTAGTGAGTACCAAGGGGTACTTGCACCTTGTACCAGGCCCAGTTATCCCTTATTAGTGTATAGGGTGTCTAGCAGCTTAGGCTGATAGATAATGGTAGCTTAGCAGAGCAGCTTAGGCTGAACTAGGAGACGTGTGAAGCTACTACAGTACCACTTAGTGTCATATGCACAATATCATAAGAAAACACAATACACAGTTATACTAAAAATAAAGGTACTTTATTTTTATGACAATATGCCAAAGTATCTTAGAGTGTACCCTCAGTGAGAGGATAGGAAATATACACAAGATATATATACACAATAGCAAAAATATGCAGTATAGTCTTAGAAAACAGTGCAAACAATGTATAGTTACAATAGGATGCAATGGGGAAACATAGGGATAGGGGCAACACAAACCATATACTCCAAAAGTGGAATGCGAACCACGAATGGACCCCAAACTTATGTGACCTTGTAGAGGGTCGCTGGGACTATTAGAAAACAGTGAGAGTTAGCAAAATAACCCTCCCCAAGACCCTGAAAAGTGAGTGCAAAGTGCACTAAAGTTCCCCTAAGGACAAAATAGTCGTGTTAGAGGAATAATGCAGGAAAGACACAAACCAGCAATGCAACAACTGTGGATTTCCAATCTAGGGTACCTGTTGAACAAGGGGACCAAGTCCAAAAGTCACAAGCAAGTCGGAGATGGGCAGATGCCCAGGAAATGCCAGCTGCGGGTGCAAAGAAGCTTCGACTGGACAGAAGAAGCTGAGGTTTCTGCAGGAACGAAAAGGGCTAGAGACTTTCCCTTTGGTGGACGGATCCCTCTCGCCTTGGAGAGTCGTGCAGAAGTGTTTTCCCGCCGGAAGGACGCCAACAAGCCTTGCTCGACGCAAATCGTGCGTTTGGCGTTTTTGGACGCTGCTGGGGCCCAGGAGGGACCAGGAGGTCGCAAATTGGACCTGAAGAGAGAGGGGACGTCGAGCAAGACAAAGAGCCCTCACTGAAGCAGGTAGCACCCGGAGAAGTGCCAGAAACAGGCACTACGAGGATGCGTGAAACGGTGCTCGCCGAAGTTGCACAAAGGAGTCCCACGTCGCCGGAGACCAACTTAGAAAGTCGTGCAATGCAGGTTAGAGTGCCGTGGACCCAGGCTTGGCTGTGCACAAAGGATTTCCGCCGGAAGTGCACAGGGGCCGGAGTAGCTGCAAAGTCGCGGTTCCCAGCAATGCAGCCCAGCGAGGTGAGGCAAGGACTTACCTCCACCAAACTTGGGCTGAAGAGTCACTGGACTGTGGGGGTCACTTGGACAGCGTCGCTGGATTCGAGGGACCTCGCTCGTCGTGCTGAGAGGAGACCCAAGGGACCGGTAATGCAGCTTTTTGGTGCCTGCGGTTGCAGGGGGAAGATTCCGTCGACCCACGGGAGATTTCTTCGGAGCTTCTGGTGCAGAGAGGAGGCAGGCTACCCCCACAGCATGCACAAGCAGGAAAACAGTCGAGAAGGCGGCAGGATCAGCGTTACAGAGTTGCAGTAGTCGTCTTTGCTACTATGTTGCAGGTTTGCAGGCTTCCAGCGCGGTCAGCGGTCGATTCCTTATCAGAAGGTGAAGAGAGAGATGCAGAGGAACTCGGCTGAGCTCATGCATTCGTTATCTAAAGTTTCCCCAGAGACAGAGACCCTAAATAGCCAGAAAAGAGGGTTTGGCTACCTAGGAGAGATGATAGGCTACTAACACCTGAAGGAGCCTATCAGCAGGAGTCTCTGACGTCACCTGGTGGCACTGGCCACTCAGAGCAGTCCAGTGTGCCAGCAGCACCTCTGTTTCCAAGATGGCAGAGGTCTGGAGCACACTGGAGGAGCTCTGGACACCTCACAGGGGAGGTGCAGGTCAGGGGAGTGGTCACTCCCCTTTCCTTTGTCCAGTTTCGCGCCAGAGCAGGGGCTAAGGGGTCCCTGAACCGGTGTAGACTGGCTTATGCAGAATTGGGCACATCTGTGCCCAACAAAGCATTTCCAGAGGCTGGGGGAGGCTACTCCTCCCCTGCCTTCACACCATTTTCCAAAGGGAGAGGGTGTCACACCCTCTCTCAGAGGAAGTTCTTTGTTCTGCCATCCTGGGCCAGGCCTGGCTGGACCCCAGGAGGGCAGCTGCCTGTCTGAGGGGTTGGCAGCAGCAGCAGCTGCAGTGAAACCCCAGGAAGGGCAGTTTGGCAGTACCAGGGTCTGTGCTACAGACCACTGGGATCATGGGATTGTGCCAACTATGCCAGGATGGTATAGAGGGGGCAATTCCATGATCATAGACATGTTACATGGCCATATTCGGAGTTACCATTGTGAAGCTACATATAGGTAGTGACCTATATGTAGTGCACGCGTGTAATGGTGTCCCCGCACTCACAAAGTTCAGGGAATTGGCTCTGAACAATGTGGGGGCACCTTGGCTAGTGCCAGGGTGCCCTCACACTAAGTAACTTTGCACCTAACCTTTACCAGGTAAAGGTTAGACATATAGGTGACTTATAAGTTACTTAAGTGCAGTGTAAAATGGCTGTGAAATAACGTGGACGTTATTTCACTCAGGCTGCAGTGGCAGGCCTGTGTAAGAATTGTCAGAGCTCCCTATGGGTGGCAAAAGAAATGCTGCAGCCCATAGGGATCTCCTGGAACCCCAATACCCTGGGTACCTCAGTACCATATACTAGGGAATTATAAGGGTGTTCCAGTAAGCCAATGTAAATTGGTAAAAATGGTCACTAGCCTGTCAGTGACAATTTGAAAAGAAATGAGAGAGCATAACCACTGAGGTTCTGGTTAGCAGAGCCTCAGTGAGACAGTTAGTCACTACACAGGTAACACATTCAGGCACACTTATGAGCACTGGGGCCCTGGGTTACCAGAGTCCCAGTGACACATACAACTAAAACAACATATATACAGTGAAAAAATGGGGGTAACATGCCAGGCAAGATGGTACTTTCCTACACAACCCCCCCCCCCAAACGAAGGACAATAAGACTAGCCATGACCTGATGAGTCTTCATTGTCTAAGTGGAAATATCTGGAGAGTCCATCTGCATTGGAGTGGCTACTCCCAGGTCTATGTTCCACTGTATAGTCCATTCCCTGTAGGGATATGGACCACCTCAACAATTTAGGATTTTCACCTTTCATTTGTTTTAGCCAAAGTAGAGGTTTGTGGTCTGTCTGAACAATGAAGTGAGTGCCAAACAGTGCTTCAGCTCCTCAAAAGCTTTCTGACAGCTTGCTGTCCATAATACCTTTTTAGGCATTTTCTTGGATGTGAGGTCATTAAGAGGGGCTGCAATGGAGCCATAGTTCTTAATGAACCTCCTGTAATACCCAGTGAGGCCTAGGAAGGCTCTCACCTGAGTCTGAGTGGTAGGGGGAACCCAATCAATAATAGTTTGGATTTTCCCCTGAAGTGGTGCAATCTGTTCCCCACCAACAAGGTGTCCCAGATAAACCACCTTACCCTGCCCTATCTGGCACTTTGAAGCCTTGATAGTGAGGCCTGCCTTTTGCAGAGCCTCCAAAACTTTCCATAGGTGGACCAGGTGATCATCCCAGCTGGAGCTAAAGACAGCTATATCGTCCAAATATGCTGCACTGAAAGCTTCCAGCCCTTGCAGGACTGTGTTCACCAACCTCTGAAAAGTGGCAGGTGCATTTTTCAAACCAAAAGGCATTACAGTAAACTGGTAATGTCCTCCAATGGTAGAAAATGCAGTCTTAGGTTTAGCATCTTCTGACAATTTGATCTGCCAATACCCTGCAGTCAAATCAAAAGTGCTTAGATACTTGGCAGATGCCAGTGTATCTATAAGCTCATCTGCCCTGGGTATAGGGTGAGCATCAGTTTTGGTTACCAAGTTGAGACCTCTATAATCTACACAAAACCGCATTTCCTTCTTTCCATCTTTAGAATTGGGTTTTGGTACCAGTACCACAGGAGAAGCCCATGGACTGTCAGAGTGCTCAACCACTCCTAGTTCCAACATTTTCTGAACTTCTTGCTTTATGCAGTCCCTGACATGGTCAGGCTGCCTATAGATCTTACTTTTGACAGGTAAACTGTCTCCAGTATCTATAGTGTGCTCACACCAAGAAGTGGTGCCTGGCACAGTAGAGAAGAGTTCTGAAAATTGTCCTAGGAGATTTATGCAATTGTGTTTCTGCTCAGCAGTAAGACAATCTGCCAAAACTACACCTTCCACAAGAGCATCTTGTTCTGTGGAAGAAAAGAGATCAGGTAGAGGATCACTGTCTTCTTCCTGTCCCTCATCTGTTGCCATGAGCAGGGTGAGATCAGCCCTGTCATAGTAGGGTTTCAGGCGGTTGACATGGAGCACCCTAAGGGGACTCCTGGCAGTGCCTAAGTCAACCAAGTAGGTGACTTCACCCTTCTTTTCAACAATTGTGTGGGGTCCACTCCATTTATCTTGGAGTGCTCTTGGGGCCACAGGCTCCAAGACCCACACTTTCTGCCCTGGTTGGTACTGAACCAAAACAGCCTTCTGATCATGCCATTGCTTCTGGAGCTCTTGGCTGGCCTGAAGGTTTTTACTGGCCTTTTTCATGTACTCAGCCATCCTTGATCTGAGGCCAAGTACATAGTCCACAATATCCTGCTTAGGAGCTTTTAAAGGTTGTTCCCAACCCTCCTTTACAAGTGTGAGTGGACCCCTAACAGGGTGTCCAAAAAGAAGTTCAAAGGGGCTGAAGCCCACTCCTTTCTGGGGTACCTCCCTGTAGGCAAAAAGGAGGCATGGTAGAAGGATATCCCATCTCCTGCGGAGTTTTTCAGGGAGTCCCATAATCATGCCTTTGAGAGTTTTATTAAATCTCTCCACCAGTCCATTTGTTTGTGGATGATAGGGTGTTGTGAACTTGTACGTTACACCACACTCCTTCCACATGGCCTTTAAGTATGCAGACATGAAATTGCTTCCTCTGTCTGATACTACTTCCTTTGGGAAGCCCACCCTGGAAAATATTCCCAGGAAGGCCTTTGCCACTGCAGGAGCTGTAGTGGTCCTTAAAGGAATTGCTTCAGGGTATCTTGTGGCATGGTCCACTACCACCAAGATAAACCTATTGCCTGAAGCAGTAGGAGGGTCAAGGGGGCCAACTATGTCAACCCCTACCCTTTCAAAGGGAACCCCAACCACAGGCAGTGGGATAAGGGGTGCCTTTGGGGTGCCACCTGTTTTGCCACTGGCTTGACAGGTTTCACAGGACTTACAAAATTCCTTTGTGTCCTCAGACATCCTAGGCCAATGAAACAATGGAACCAATCTGTCCCAAGTTTTCATTTGACCCAGGTGCCCAGCTAGGGGAATGTCATGTGCCAGTGTTAGGAGGAACTTTCTGTACTCCTGAGGAATCACTAATCTCCTGGCAGCTCCAGGTTTAGGATCCCTATGCTCAGTGTACAAGAGGTTGTCCTCCCAGTAAACTCTGTGAGAGTCACTGACATCCCCATTAGCCTGTTTGACAGCTTGCTGTCTGAGACCCTTTAATGTGGGACAGGTTTGCTGTGCCACACTCAGCTCCTCTCTGGCAGGCCCCCCTTCACCCAAAAGCTCAGCAGTGTCTGCTTCCAGCTCCTCTGGTGTAGGTTCTGCACAGGGAGGGAATTCTTCTTCCTCAGAATTAGAATCCACTGTAGAGGGAGGGATAGTAGGAAGTGGTTTGCTTCTACTAGCCCTAGCTTTAGGGAGCACTTGGTCCATTGTTCCAGGATCCAAGCTTCCCTGTCCTTTTTGCTTTTTGGCCTGAGCCCTTGTCAAAGCAAAAATATGCCCTGGGATGCCCAGCATTGCTGCATGGGCCTCCAACTCCACATCTGACCAAGCTGATGTCTCCAAATCATTCCCTAATAGACAGTCTACAGGTAAATCTGAAGCTACCACAACTTTTCGTTGGACCAGTTACCCCCCCCCCAGTTGAGATTTACAACAGCCATGGGGTGGCTTTGTGTTATGTTGTGAGCATCGGTTACTTGGTACTGGTGTCCAAGTATGTGTTGTTCAGGGTGCACCAGTTTCTCAATCACCATTGTGACACTGGCACCTGTGTCCCTGTAGGCCTGGACCTCAACACCATTTATTAGGGTTAGTTGCTTGTACTTCTCCAAGTTATGGGGGCAAGCAACCAAAGTGGCTAAATCAATAGCCCCTTCAGAGACTAAAGTAGCCTCTGTGGTCTCCCTAATCAGACCAACCCCAACTAAATTACCAAAAGTGAGCCCAGCTACTCCCTTGGATTGGCTATTAGTAGGTTTGCTCCCACCACCACTGCTATTAGTAGGGACACTAGGTGTAGCAGTAGGGGTTGTAGTGGTAGGAGCTGTGGTGCCTTTCTTTGGACAACTGGGATCTGTTGTCCAATGGCCTTTTATTTTACATAAATAGCACCATGGTTTCTTTTCCTTGTTCTGATTAAAGGAGGATTTGGACCCACCACCCCCACCAGAGTGTTTTTGTGGGCCTGATGAAGACTCATTTTTAGATTTGTCCCCACCCTTGTCAGAAGACTTACCATCCTTCTTTTTGTTGCCATCTTTGTCACCCCCTGTATGAACTTTTCTGTTCACTCTTGTTCTGACCCATTTGTCTGCCTTCTTTCCCAATTCTTGGGGAGAGGTCAGATCAGAGTCCACCAAGTACTGGTGCAACAAATCAGACACACAATTATTAAGAATATGCTCTCTCAGGATTAAGTTATACAGGCTGTCATAATCAGTAACTTTACTGCCATGTAACCACCCCTCCAAGGCCTTCACTGAATGGTCAATGAAATCAACCCAGTCTTGTGAAGACTCCTTTTTGGTATCTCTGAACTTTATCCTGTACTGTTCAGTGGTTAAGCCATAACCATCCAGGAGTGCATTCTTAAGAACTTGGAAATTATTAGCATCATTTTCTTTCACAGTAAGGAGCCTATCCCTACCTTTTCCACTAAATGATAGCCATAGGATAGCAGCCCACTGCCTTTGAGGGACATCCTGTACAACACAGGCCCTCTCAACTGCAGCAAACCACTTGTTAATGTCATCCCCCTCCTTATAAGGGGGAACTATCTTGTGCAGATTCCTGGAATCATGCTCTTTTGCAGGATGACTATGGGGAATACTGCTGCTGCCACCATGGGTATCTAAACCCAACTTCTGTCTTTCCTTCTCTAATTCAAAAGACTGTCTATCCAAATCCAGCTGTTGCTTTTTAAGCTTCAGTCTGGTTTGTTCCACCCTCAACTTATTGAGTTCCCTCTCTAACATTCTGTCATCAGGGTTGGTGGGAGGGACATTTCTAGAAACAGAGCTATGATGGGAATGGACAGAAGGAGACCTGTCCCTTACAGAAGCCAACTTAACAGCTTGGTTTACAGAAACATTACTACCAGTATGGTGTGAATAAATGCTTTTGCTATGATGTGAGACAACACTATTTATTTGGTGTGGCTCATCATCATTACCATCTATGCTAGATTGTCTAGTAATGGGCAGGTTAGGAAGTTTCTTTCCTGAATCTTTTCCTGGGGGAGTCCCTGAATCAGATTGTGAACTATTAGGTACTTTTTCAACAGATGGGGCACCTATGGCCTTATCCTGTTCTCTAAGCATGTTAATTAACAGTTCCAAGGCAGGATTCTTCCCTACACTCAAACCTCTCTCTATACAGAGACTCCTGGCTCTTTTCCAGCTAAGGTTGTCATATGCAAGTTTGGACAGATCAACACTTTGGCCTGTGCCAGACATTTTTAGAGAGAGTTAAAGTGATAGAAAAAGAGAAAAAAGTTTTCAGAACTTTTTGGAAAGACAGAAAAAACTTTTTAAACTTTTAAGAACTTTTTGAAAGTTTAGAAGTACTTTTCAGCACTTAGAAAAGAGTGAAAAGAGGAAATGCAAAACTTTTTGGCTATGTGTATATACACTGACCTTGTTTTGTATATTTTTCTCTTATGAAAAGTACAATGACAAGAGTGGTAAGTAGTCTCAAGCACTTATCCCACCACTGCACAACCAATGTAGGAGGCTGGACTGGCTTGTAGTGAGTACCAAGGGGTACTTGCACCTTGTACCAGGCCCAGTTATCCCTTATTAGTGTATAGGGTGTCTAGCAGCTTAGGCTGATAGATAATGGTAGCTTAGCAGAGCAGCTTAGGCTGAACTAGGAGACGTGTGAAGCTACTACAGTACCACTTAGTGTCATATGCACAATATCATAAGAAAACACAATACACAGTTATACTAAAAATAAAGGTACTTTATTTTTATGACAATATGCCAAAGTATCTTAGAGTGTACCCTCAGTGAGAGGATAGGAAATATACACAAGATATATATACACAATAGCAAAAATATGCAGTATAGTCTTAGAAAACAGTGCAAACAATGTATAGTTACAATAGGATGCAATGGGGAAACATAGGGATAGGGGCAACACAAACCATATACTCCAAAAGTGGAATGCGAACCACGAATGGACCCCAAACCTATGTGACCTTGTAGAGGGTCGCTGGGACTATTAGAAAATAGTGAGAGTTAGCAAAATAACCCTCCCCAAGACCCTGAAAAGTGAGTGCAAAGTGCACTAAAGTTCCCCTAAGGACAAAATAGTCGTGTTAGAGGAATAATGCAGGAAAGACACAAACCAGCAATGCAACAACTGTGGATTTCCAATCTAGGGTACCTGTGGAACAAGGGGACCAAGTCCAAAAGTCACAAGCAAGTCGGAGATGGGCAGATGCCCAGGAAATGCCAGCTGCGGGTGCAAAGAAGCTTCGACTGGACAGAAGAAGCTGAGGTTTCTGCAGGAACGAAAAGGGCTAGAGCCTTCCCCTTTGGTGGACGGATCCCTCTCGCCTTGGAGAGTCGTGCAGAAGTGTTTTCCCGCCGGAAGGACGCCAACAAGCCTTGCTCGACGCAAATCGTGCGTTTGGCGTTTTTGGACGCTGCTGGGGCCCAGGAAGGACCAGGAGGTCGCAAATTGGACCTGAAGAGAGAGGGTACGTCGAGCAAGACAAAGAGCCCTCACTGAAGCAGGTAGCGCCCGGAGAAGTGCCAGAAACAGGCACTACGAGGATGCGTGAAACGGTGCTCGCCGAAGTTGCACAAAGGAGTCCCACGTCGCCGGAGACCAACTTAGAAAGTCGTGCAATGCAGGTTAGAGTGCCGTGGACCCAGGCTTGGCTGTGCACAAAGGATTTCCGCCGGAAGTGCACAGGGGCCGGAGTAGCTGCAAAGTCGCGGTTCCCAGCAATGCAGCCCAGCGAGGTGAGGCAAGGACTTACCTCCACCAAACTTGGGCTGAAGAGTCACTGGACTGTGGGGGTCACTTGGACAGCGTCGCTGGATTCGAGGGACCTCGCTCGTCGTGCTGAGAGGAGACCCAAGGGACCGGTAATGCAGCTTTTTGGTGCCTGCGGTTGCAGGGGGAAGATTCCGTCGACCCACGGGAGATTTCTTCGGAGCTTCTGGTGCAGAGAGGAGGCAGGCTACCCCCACAGCATGCACAAGCAGGAAAACAGTCGAGAAGGCGGCAGGATCAGCGTTACAGAGTTGCAGTAGTCGTCTTTGCTACTATGTTGCAGGTTTGCAGGCTTCCAGCGCGGTCAGCGGTCGATTCCTTATCAGAAGGTGAAGAGAGAGATGCAGAGGAACTCGGCTGAGCTCATGCATTCGTTATCTAAAGTTTCCCCAGAGACAGAGACCCTAAATAGCCAGAAAAGAGGGTTTGGCTACCTAGGAGAGAGGATAGGCTACTAACACCTGAAGGAGCCTATCAGCAGGAGTCTCTGACGTCACCTGGTGGCACTGGCCACTCAGAGCAGTCCAGTGTGCCAGCAGCACCTCTGTTTCCAAGATGGCAGAGGTCTGGAGCACACTGGAGGAGCTCTGGACACCTCCCAGGGGAGGTGCAGGTCAGGGGAGTGGTCACTCCCCTTTCCTTTGTCCAGTTTCGCGCCAGAGCAGGGGCTAAGGGGTCCCTGAACCGGTGTAGACTGGCTTATGCAGAATTGGGCACATCTGTGCCCAACAAAGCATTTCCAGAGGCTGGGGGAGGCTACTCCTCCCCTGCCTTCACACCATTTTCCAAAGGGAGAGGGTGTCACACCCTCTCTCAGAGGAAGTTCTTTGTTCTGCCATCCTGGGCCAGGCCTGGCTGGACCCCAGGAGGGCAGCTGCCTGTCTGAGGGGTTGGCAGCAGCAGCAGCTGCAGTGAAACCCCAGGAAGGGCAGTTTGGCAGTACCAGGGTCTGTGCTACAGACCACTGGGATCATGGGATTGTGCCAACTATGCCAGGATGGTATAGAGGGGGCAATTCCATGATCATAGACATGTTACATGGCCATATTCGGAGTTACCATTGTGAAGCTACATATAGGTAGTGACCTATATGTAGTGCACGCGTGTAATGGTGTCCCCGCACTCACAAAGTTCAGGGAATTGGCTCTGAACAATGTGGGGGCACCTTGGCTAGTGCCAGGGTGCCCTCACACTAAGTAACTTTGCACCTAACCTTTACCAGGTAAAGGTTAGACATATAGGTGACTTATAAGTTACTTAAGTGCAGTGTAAAATGGCTGTGAAATAACGTGGACGTTATTTCACTCAGGCTGCAGTGGCAGGCCTGTGTAAGAATTGTCAGAGCTCCCTATGGGTGGCAAAAGAAATGCTGCAGCCCATAGGGATCTCCTGGAACCCCAATACCCTGGGTACCTCAGTACCATATACTAGGGAATTATAAGGGTGTTCCAGTAAGCCAATGTAAATTGGTAAAAATGGTCACTAGCCTGTCAGTGACAATTTGAAAAGAAATGAGAGAGCATAACCACTGAGGTTCTGGTTAGCAGAGCCTCAGTGAGACAGTTAGTCACTACACAGGTAACACATTCAGGCACACTTATGAGCACTGGGGCCCTGGGTTACCAGGGTCCCAGTGACACATACAACTAAAACAACATATATAGAGTGAAAAAATGGGGGTAACATGCCAGGCAAGATGGTACTTTCCTACAGGGCCGGAGTAGCTGCAAAAGTCGCGGTTCCCAGCAATGCAGTCTAGCGAGGTGAGGCAAGGACTTACCTCCACCAAACTTGGACTGAAGAGTCACTGGACTGTGGGGGCCACTTGGACAGAGTTGCTGGATTCGAGGGACCTCGCTCGTCATGCTGAGAGGAGACCCAAGGGACCGGTAATGCAGCTTTTTGGTGCCTGTGGTTGCAGGGGGAAGATTCGGTCGACCCACGGGAGATTTCTTCGGAGCTTCTGGTGCAGAGAGGAGGCAGACTACCCCCACAGCATGCACAAGCAGGAAAACAGTTGAGAAGGCGGCAGGATCAGCGTTACAGAGTTGCAGTAGTCATCTTTGCCACTATGTTGCAGGTTTGCAGGCTTCCAGCGCGGTCAGCAGTCGATTCCTTGGCAGAAGGTGAAGAGAGAGATGCAGAGGAACTCTGATGAGCTCTTGCATTCGTCATCTAAAGTTTCCCCAGAGACAGAGACCCTAAATAGCCAGAAAAGAGGGTTTGGCTACCTAGGAGAGAGGATAGGCTACTAACACCTGAAGGAGCCTATCAGAAGGAGTCTCTGACGTCACCTGGTGGCAGTGGCCACTCAGAGCAGTCCAGTGTGCCAGCAGCACCT
The DNA here is from genome assembly GCF_031143425.1 of Pleurodeles waltl. Classification (NCBI taxonomy): domain Eukaryota; kingdom Metazoa; phylum Chordata; class Amphibia; order Caudata; family Salamandridae; genus Pleurodeles; species Pleurodeles waltl. The sequence goes on from NC_090441.1 coordinate 87,465,534, forward strand.
CTGTTTCCAAGATCGCAGAGGTCTGGAGCACACTGGAGGAGCTCTGGACACCTCCCAGGGGAGGTGCAGGTCAGGGGAGTGGTCACTCCCCTTTCCTTTGTCCAGTTTCGCGCCAGAGCAGGGCTAAGGGGTCCCCTGAACCGGTGTAGACTGGCTTGCCCAACAAAGCATTTCCAGAGGCTGGGGGAGGCTACTCCTCCCCTGCCTTCACACCATTTTCCAAAGGGAGAGGGTGTAACACCCTCTCTCAGAGGAAGTCCTTTGTTCTGCCATCCTGGGCCAGGCCTGGCTGGCCCCCAGGAGGGCAGATGCCTGTCTGAGGGGTTGGCAGCAGCAGCAGCTGCAGTGAAACCCAAGGAAGGGCAGTTTGGCAGTACCAGGGTCTGTGCTACAGACCACTGGGATCATGGGATTGTGCCAACTATGCCAGGATGGCATAGAGGGGGCAATTCCATGATCATAGACATGCTACATGGCCATATTCGGAGTTACCATTGTGAAGCTACATATAGGTAGTGACCTATATGTAGTGCACGCGTGTAATGGTGTCCCCGCACTCACAAAGTTCAGGGAATTGGCTCTGAACAATGTGGGGGCACCTTGGCTAGTGCCAGGGTGCCCTCACACTAAGTAACTTTGCACCTAACCTTTACCAGGTAAAGGTTAGACATATAGGTGACTTATAAGTTACTTAAGTGCAGTGTAAAATGGCTGTGAAATAACGTGGACGTTATTTCACTCAGGCTGCAGTGGCAGGCCTGTGTAAGAATTGTCAGAGCTCCCTATGGGTGGCAAAAGAAATGCTGCAGCCCATAGGGATCTCCTGGAACCCCAATACCCTGGGTACCTCAGTACCATATACTAGGGAATTATAAGGGTGTTCCAGTAAGCCAATGTAAATTGGTAAAAATAGTCACTAGCCTGTCAGTGACAATTTGGAAAGAAATGGGAGAGCATAACCACTGAGGTTCTGATTAGCAGAGCCTCAGTGAGACAGTTAGTCACTACACAGGTAACACATTCAGGCACACTTATGAGCACTGGGGCCCTGGGTTACCAGGGTCCCAGTGACACATACAACTAAAACAACATATATACAGTGAAAAATGGGGGTAACATGCCAGGCAAGATGGTACTTTCCTACAGGAACGCCCTGTGGTAACAGCAGTAGCTCTGGTGGAGTGAGCACGCAAACCTTCAGGGGGTTCGTTCTTAGCTAGAGAGTAGCACATTTTGATGCATAAGAGCACCCATCTTGAAATGGTCCTCTTCTGCACCGCCTTACTCTTCTTTGCACCCACCTATCCCACAAAGAGTTGATCGTCCACCTGTAAGTCTTTGGTACGATCAAGACAGAACGCCAACGTTCTTTTTGGGTTCAGACGGTGGAGTCTCTCCTATTCATGAGAGAGATGTGGAGGTGCATAAAAGGTAGGCAAGGTGATGGACTGTTCAACATGGAAGAGTGTCACTACCTGGGGTAGCAAAGAAGCCCTCGTGCGCAGCAACACTTTGTCAGGGTGTATGGCAAGAAAAGGTGGCTTAGATGACAAAGCCTGGAGTTCATTAACTCTGCAGGCAGAAGTAATGGCAACTAAAAAGACAGACTTTATAGTGGAGAGCCTCAGAGGACAGTTGTGAAGCGGTTCAACCGGGGTACACATAAGGTATGTTAATAACGGATTGAGATCCCATTGGGGCATTGCATGAGGCTGGCCTGGCTTATAGTGGGTACCTGATGGTACTTACACCTTGTGCCAGGTCCAGTTATGTCTTAATAGTAGATCAGTAGTGTTGTAGCAGCTTAGGCTGACAGAGGTAGCTATAGCAGAGCAGCTTAGGCTGAACTAGGAGACATGCAAAGCTCCTACTATATCACTTACATCATATAGCACTATATCACAAGAAACACAATACTCAGAGTTACTAAAAAATAAAGGTACTTTATTTTAGTGACAATATGCCAAAAATATCTCGGAGGATATACTCCCTTAGGAGGTAAGTAAAATACACAAAATATACACACAAACCAAAAACAGGTAAGTAAACAGTTAGAAAAGTAGTGCAAACACAGTAGAACACAAATAGCATGCAATAGGAGACAACAGGCCTAGGGGCAACACAAACCATATACTCCAAAAGTGGAATGCGAACCACAAATGGACCCCAGGTCTAGTGTAGTGTGTAGAGGGTCGCTGGGAGTGTAAGAAAACACTAAGGGTGTCCAAGATACCCCACCCCAAGACCCTGAAAAGTAGAAGTAAAGTTACCCTACTACTCCAGAAAGACAGTAAAGTCAAGATAGGGGATTCTGAAAAGACAACAAATGACTGCAAAGCACTGAAGACGGATTCCTGTACCTGAGGACATGTAAAGGAAGGGGACCAAGTCCACGAGTCACGCAGGTGTCCAGGGGGGGACAGGAGCCCACTAAACCCCAGATGAAGGTGCAAAAGGGCTGCCTCTGGGTGGAAGAAGCTGAAAATTCTGGAACAATGGAAGGTGCCAGGAACTTCTCCTTTGGTCAGAAGATGTCCCACGGCATGCTGGAGGATGCAGAGTTGTTTCCATGCAGAAAGACTGCAAACAAGACTTGCTAGCTGCAAGAGTCGCGGTTGAAGATATTGGGTGCTGCCAGGGCCCAGGAAGGACCAAGAGGTCGCCCCTTGGAGGAGGAGGGAGAGGGGGCGCTCAGCAACAGAAGGAGCCCACGCAGAAGCAGGTAGCACCCACAGAAGCACATGAACAGGCGTTCAAGAAATCTGAGCATGGCCATCATCTCAGCACAACAAAAGAGGGTCCCACAAAGTCGGTGGTCAACTCAGCGAGTTGAGCAATGCAGTACGGAGTGCTGGGGACCTGAGCTAGGCTCTGCACTAAGGAATCCTTGCAAGAGTGCACAGAAGCCCTAGCAGCTGCAGATCACGCAGTACACAGGATTACTGTCTGGTGTGGGCAGGCAAGGACTTACCTCCAGAAATTTGGACAGAAGGACCATTGGACTGTCAAGATGAGAGGGGGCCCAGAGGACCGGTGATGCAGAAGTTTGGTGCCTGCGTTAGCAGGGGGGAGATTCCGTCGACCCACTGGAGATTTCTTCTTGGCTTCCAGTGCAGGGTGAAGGCAGACAGCCCTCAGAGCATGCACCACCAGGAAACAGTTGAGAAAGCCGGCAGGATTAGGCGCTACAATGTTTCTGGTAGTCGTCTTGCTAATTTGTTGCAGTTTTGCAGGCGTCCTGGTGCAGTCAGCGGTCGATCCTTGGCAGAAGTTGAAGAGAGAAGTGCAGAGAACTCTGGTGAGCTCTTGCATTCGTTATCTGAAGAGAAACCCACAGGAGAGACCCCAAATAGCCCTCAGAGGAGGATTGGCTACCTAACCAGGTAAGAGCCTATCAGGAGGGGTCTCTGACGTCACCTGCTGGCACTGGCCAGTCAGAGGTCTACATTGTGCCCTCACACCTCTACATTCAAGATGGAAGAGGTCTGGGACACACTGGAGGAGCTCTGGGCACCACCCCTGGGGTGGTGATGGACAGGCGAGTGGTCACTCCCATTTCCTTTGTCCAGATTCGCGCCAGAGCAGGGGCTGGGGGATCCCTTAACCGGTGTAGACTGGTTTATACAAGGAGGGCACCATCTGTGCTCTTCAAAGCATTTCCAGAGGCCAGGAGAGGCTACCCCTCCCAGGCCCTTAACACCTATTTCCAGAGGAAATCCTTTGTTTTGCCTTCCTGGGACTGGGCTGCTCAGGCCCCATGGGGGCAGAAACCTGTCTTAAGGTTGGCAGCAGCGGTAGCTGCAGAGAAAACCCCAGAGAGCTAGTTTGGCAGTACCCAGGGTCAATGCTGGAGCCCCAGGGATGCATGGGATTGGCACCCCAATATCAGATTTGGCTTGGGGGGACAATTCCATGATCTTAGACATGTTACATGGCCATGTTCGGAGTTACCATTGTGAAGCTACATATAGGTATTGACCTATATGTAGTGCACGGGTGTAAGGGTGTCCCCGCACTCACAACGTCTGGGGAAATTGCCCTGAACAATGTGGGGGCACCTTGGCTAGTGCCAGGGTGCCCTCACACTTAGTAACGTTGGACCTAATCTTCACTAAGTGAGGGTTGGACATATAGGTGACTTATAAGTGCAGTGTAAAATGGCTGTGAAATAACGTAGACGTTATTTCACTCAGGCTGCAATGGCAGTCCTGTGTAAGAATTGTCTGAGCTCCCTATGGGTGGCAAAAGAAATGCTGCAGCCCATAGGGATCTCCTGGAACCCCAATACCCTGGGTGCCTAGGTACCATATACTAGGGAATTATAATGGTGTTCCAGTGTGCCAATCAGAATTGATGAAAATAGTAATTAGCCTGCAGTGACAATTTTAAAAGCGGAGAGAGCATAAACACTGAGGTTCTGGTTAGCAGGGCCTCAGTGATACAGTTAGGCACCACACAGGGAACACATACAGGGCACACATTATGAGCACTGGGGTCCTGGCTAGCAGGATCCCAGTGGCACTGGCAAAAACAAGCATACACACAAGTAAAAATGGGGGTAACATGCCAGGCAAGATGGTACTTTCCCACAGGCATGATGAATGGGATAGGAGGAAAGAGATGTGTGAGGCCTTTAAGAAACCTCCCAACTATGGGAGATTTAAATAAGGAAGGCTGATCTGGTAACCTCAAGAAAGCAGAGGTAGCAGAGACATATCCCTTAAGAGTGCCCAGGTGGAACCTTGCCGGGCAAGGGAAAGAATAAAGAGAAGAACTTGAGAAAGAGGAGCAGATACAGGATCGAAAGAATTGTCGATGCACCATGCCACAAATTTCTTCCCATGACAGGCATATACAGGTTTGGTTGAGGGACGCCTGGCTGCCAAGATACCGTCACAGACTTCGGGTGGAAAGTCAAAAGACGTCAACTGTCGCTGCTCAATCTCCATGCATGAAGCCTCAGAGTTGACAGGTTCAGGTGGAGGACCCTCCCCTGCTCCTGCGACAGAAGATCCTCCCGACGAGGCAGTCTGATTGGAGGAGCTATGGCCATGTTCAAGAGCTCGGGATACCAGACTCGCCGTGCCCAGTCCGGAGCCACCAGTATTACTTGGGCCCGGTCTTGCTTGATCTTCTTCAGAACTCTGGGAAGAAGTGGTATTGGCAGGAAGGCATACAGAAGGCCTGAATTCCACTAGTGACGAAAAGCATCGCCGAGCGAGTGCCGCCTTGGAAACTCCAAAGTGCAAAACAGCTGACATTTTGCGTTCTCTACGAAGGCGAACGAGTCTAACCAAGGTTCTTCCCACTGAAGGATGAGACCTTGCCCCACCTCCGGATGCACACGCCATTCGTGGTCAACCACTTATCATCGGCTGAGTTCGTCTGCTCTGGCATTTGAGGAGCCTGCCACGTGTTGAACCACCAGGGAAATGCCCTGATGTTCCAGCCAAGTCCAGAGACGAAGGGCATCTTGACAAAGAGTCCAAGATTGCACTCCGCCTTGTTTGTTGCATTACTACATGGCGGTGGTGTTGACTGTGAACACCTGCACTGTTTCCCCTTGAGGGAGGGAAGAAATGCTTTCAATGCTAGTTGAATCGCTCGGAGATCCAGAAGACTGATATGGAGACCAGTTTCCGCCAGAGACCAGATACCTCTGATCTCTGCCTCTCCCATGTGGCCACCCCATCCCAGAAGTGACCTATCTGTCACGATCATAATATCTGGTTGGGGAAAGGAGAGGGATCTGCCCTTGACCCAATCCTGATTAGTTAACCACCACTGCAGGTCTTTCGCAGTCCGTTCCGAGATCTGGACCTTGACGAAGAGATTCCACTGATGCTGCGCCCACTGGAAGTTCAGGTCCCACTGCAGAGCCTGCAGATGTTATCTGGCATTTTGAACCAACAGGATGCAGGAGGCCATGAGGCCCAGCAGCCACAGAGTCATTCTCTCCGAAATCCAGAATAGAGGGTGAATCATTGGTATCACAGCCTGAATATCCTGGACTCGCATCTCGGGAGGATATGTCCGAAACTGCACTGTATCCAGAACAGCTCTGATGAAAGGGAGCGTCTGAGAAGGAGTCAGGTGTGACTTTGGCACGTTGATAGTGAACCCCAGTGAATCCAAAAGGCTCGCCGTAGTCTGTAAGTGGGTGTAGGAAGTTGGCTCTGTATATACTATCTCAAAGGAAGAGATAGTGTGCACAGAGTCCAAGGGTTCCCCTTAGAGGTAAGGTAGTGGCAAAATTAGATAATTCTAATGTTTTATTTTGTGGTAGTGTGGTCAAGCAGTAGGCTTATCAGAGGGTAGTGTTAAGCATTTGTTGTACACACACAGGCAATAAATGAGGAACACACACTCAAAGGCTTAACTCCAGGCCAATAGTTTTTATATAGATTTTTTTTTTTTAAATTTATTGTAGAACCATAAGATTCAAGATTTGAAGTAAATACATAAAATGCAAGGTACTCCACACAGGTAAGTTAGGAACTTTGAAAAAGAGCAGTAACATACACAGTTTTGTTAAAATGGCAATAAGCTATTTTTAAAGTGGACACAGTGCAAAAATCAACAGTTCCTGAAGAGGTAATTAATGGTTAGTTTTTCAGGTAAGTAAGGCACTTACAAGTTCAAGTTCCTGGGCATAGGCAGCCCACCGTTGGGGGTTCAAGGCAACCCCAAAGTTACCGCACCAGCAACACAGGGCCGGTCAGGTGCAGAGGTCAAAATGAGGGCCCAAAACACATAGGCGCCTATGAAGAACAGGGGTGCTCCGGTTCCAGTCTGCCAACAGGTAAGTACCTGCGTCTTCGGAGGGCAGACCATGGGGGTTTTGTAGAGCACTGGGGGGACACAAGTAGGCACACAAAACACACCCTCAGCGGCACAGGGGCAGCCAGGTGCAGTGTGCAAAACAGGCATCTGGTTTTGAATAAGAATCAATGGAGGGACCCAGGGCTCACTCTAGCGGTGCAGGCATGGCACAAGGGGTTTCTCGGGCCAACCACCGACTGGGCTAGGCAGAGGGTCACCGGATGGTCACTCCTGCACTGAAGTTCAGTTCCTTCTGGTCCTGGGGGCTGCGGGTACAGTACTTGCTCCAGGCTACAGGTTCCTTGTAACAGCCAGTCAAAGTAAGGGGGAGCCTCTGGATTCTCTCAGCATGCGTCGCTGTGGGGTCCAGGGTGGTCGTCTCGGGCTACTCATGAGGTCTCAGTCGCCAGGGAGTACTCCCTGTGGTGTTGGTTCTCTGGATCTCGAGCCGGGTGCAGAGGGTGAAGTCTCAAGCTTCCGGCGGGAAGAGTGGGTTCTTTGAAGTTCTGGAAAAGTTGCAAGTTTGTTGCTGGTTTTTGAGCAGAGCCGCTGCTCACAGGAGTTTCTTGGTCCTGGGGGTCAGGGCAGTCCTCTGAGGCTTCAAAGGTGGCTGGTCCCTGTTGGATGTGTCGCTGGTTGCAGCTTTTCGACTCTGGAGACAGGCTGGTAGGGCTGGGGCCAAAGCAGTTGTCGTCGTCCGTCGTCTCTGCAGGCTTGTAAGTCAGCAGTCCATCTTTGTAGTTCAGGTTGGAGGAATCTGATTCTGGGGTGCCCCTAAATACTAGATTTAGGGGTGTATTTAGGTCAGGAGGGCAGTAGCCAATGGCTACTGTCCTTGAGGGTGGCTACACCCTCTTTGTGCCTCCTCCCTGAGGGGAGGGGGGCACATACTTAATCCTATTGGGGGAATCCTCCAATCTCAAGATTAAGGATTTCTAAAGGCAGGGTTCAGCTCGACTCTGGATATCTTAGGGGCTGTCCTGACTGGTGGGTGACTCCACCTTGTTTTTCTCATTATCTCCTCCAGCCTTGCCACCAGAAGTGGGGGCAGTGGCCGGAGGGGCAGGCATCTCTACTAGCTGGGATGCCATGGGGTGCTGTAACAAAAGGCATGAGCCTTTGAGGCTCACCACCAGATGTTACAGTTCCTGCAGGGGGAGGTGAGAAGTACCTCCAACAAGTACAGGCTTTGTTCCTGGCCACAGAGTGACAAAGGCACTCTCCCTATGTGGCCAGCAACTCGGCTGGCTGTGGCAGGCTGGCAGAAACTGGTCAGCCTAGCACTAGGAGTCGGACTGGTATTCAGGGGGCATCTCTAAGATGCCCTCTGGGTGCATTGTACAATAAATAACACACTGGAATCAGTGTGCATTTATTGTGCTTAGAAGTTTGATACCAAACTTCCCAGATTTCAGTGTAGCCATTATGGAACTGTGGAGTTCGTGCTTGACAAACTCCCAGACCATATACTCTTTTTGTCTACCCTGCACTTACAATGTCTAAGGTTTTGCTTAGACACTCTAGGGGCATAGTGCCCTCACCTGTGGTTTAGTGCACCCTGCCTTAGCGCTGTAAGGCCTTCTAGAGGGGTGACTTACCTATGCCACAGGCAGTGTGAGGTGGGCATGGCACTCTGAGGGGAGTGCCATGTCGACTTAGTCATTTTCTCCCCACTAGCACACACAAGCTGTGAGGCAGTGTGCATGTGCTGAGTGAGGGGTCCCCAGGGTGGCATAAGACATGCTGCAGCCTTTTTGAGACCTTCCCATTGAAGTGTTTAATGTAAATCTTGAACCTGTGGTTCTTAAAATAAACTAAGAAAATATATTTTTCAATATAAAAACCTATTGGCCTGGAGTAAGTCTTTGAGTGTGTGTTCCTCATTTATTGCCTGTGCGTGTACAACAAATGCTTAACACTACCCTCTGATAAGCCTACTGCTCGACCACACTACCACAATATAGATCATTAGATTTATCTAATTTTGCCACTATCTTACCTCTAAGGGGAACCCTTGGACTCTGTGCACACTATTTCTTACTTTGAAACAGTATATACAGAGCCAACTTCCTACATTGGTGGATCAGCGTTGTGGTCTAACACTTTGCATTTGCTGGACTACTCAACCAATACCTGATCACACGACTAAATTCCAAAAGCTATGTTTCTAAATTTTTAAAAGTCCTGCTAGGGCCTTGTGTAAGTCCCTGATAGCATTTCTTTTAGAGTTTAAAAGTTTGTAAAAGTTTGGATTAAGTTCTAGAAATAGTTTTAGATTCTTAAAAAGTATCCTAACTTTTAGAAAAATAATGTCTAGCAGAGAAGAGATGGTGGTGGAACTCAACCTCGCCCTTACCTGCATCTAAGGATGTCAGAGTTAAGGGCTCTCTGTAAGATAAAAAATATAAAAACTGGATCAAACCCTACCAAATTACAGCTCCAGGAGCTTTTGGCAGAGTTTGCAAGAGACCACCCCTCTGAAGATAACCTGACAGAGGGGGAAACTAGTGACCAGGAGGATAATTCCCTCCCTCCTGTCCTGGTTAGGGAGACCAGGGTCCCTCAAACCCTGACTCCACAAGTCATAGTCAGAGATGCTGGTTCTCCCACAGGCGAGTCGAGCAACTCTGGAAGCACTGAGGGCAGCCTCAATGAAGATGACCTCCTGTTAGCCAGGATGGCCAAAAGATTGGCTTTGGAGAGACAGCTCCTAGCCATAGGGAGGGAACGAAAAGAGATGGGTTTAGCTCCCATCAATGGTGGCAGCAACATAAATAGGGTCAGAGAGAATACTGACATGCTAAAAATCCCCAAAATGGATTGTAACAAAATATGAGGATGGTGATGACATCACCAAATGGTTCACAGCTTTTGAGAGGGCTTGTGCACCCAGAAAAGTAAACAGATCTCACTGGGGTGCTCTCCTTTGGGAAATGTTCACTGGAAAGTGTAGGGATAGACTCCTCACACACTCTGGAAAAGATGCAGAATCCTATGACCTCATGAAGGCTACCCTGATTGAGGGCTTTGGATTCTCAACTGAGGAGTACAGGATTAGGTTCAGGGGGGCTCAAAAATCCTCGAGCCAGACCTGGGTTGATTTTGTTGACTTCTCAGTCAAAACACTAGATGGTTGGATTAATGGCAGTGGTGTAAATGATTATGAAGGGCTGTATAATATGTTTATGAAGGAACACCTTTTAAGTAATTGTTTCAATGATAAACTGCGTCAGCATCTGGTAGACCTAGGTCCAATTTCTCCCCAAGAACTGGGAAAGAAGGCAGACCACTGGGTCAAGACAAGGGTGACCAAGACTTCCACAGGGAGTGACCAAAAGAAAGGGGCCTCAAAGCCTCCCCAGGGGAAGAGTGTTGAGACATCCAAGGGAAAAAGTAAAGAGTTTTCTACAGGGCCCCAAAAACCTGCACAGGAGGGTGGGTCCAAAGCCCCTTCACAATCCTCATTTGGGTACAAGGGTAAAAACTTTGATCCAAAAAAGGCCTGGTGTCGCAGCTGTAGTCAGCATGGACACCAAACTGGAGACAATGCCGGTCTCAAGAAAGGTTCCGCTTCAACTACTACTACAGTTAGCACTGGAATAGCCAGTCTCCAGATGGGATCAACAGTGTGCCCAGAGCAAATCAGGGTCCACACTGAAGCTACATTAGTCTCTGAGGGTGGGGTGGGCTTAGCCACACTAGCTGCCTGGCACCTAACATGTAAAAATACAGGCAGGAGCTCTTTATTAATGGGACAAGAGTAGAGGCCCTGAGGGATACAGGTGCCAGTGTCACTATGGTGACAGACAAACTGGTTTCCCCAGGACAATACCTGACTGGACAAACCTATCCAGTCCCCAATGCTGACAATCAGACTAAAGTGCATCCTGTGGCAACTTTAGAATGGGGAGGGGTCACTGGCCTGAAACAGGTGGTAGTCTCTTCTGCTATACCAGTTGAATGTCTGCTTGGAAATGATCTGGAGTCCTCAGCATGGGCTGAGGTAGAACTCAAAACCCATGCAGCCATGTTGGGTATCCCTGAACTGCTGTGTGTCAAGATTAGGGCACAGTGCAGAGCTCAGGGTGAAAAAGAGGTGTTGAAGTCTGGAATAATGGCCCAACCCTCCAAGAGAAAAGGAAAGAAGACTGGGAAACCCGCTTCAGCACAGAAAAAGAAACAGAACCTCTCTTCTCAAGAAGATGATCTATCCCCTGAGGGAAAACTGAGCCTATTGAGTTAGAACCTTACCAGGTTGAGCTCTTGGGCCCAGGGGGACCCCCAAGGCAACAGCTGTGCAAGGGGAAAGATACTTGTCCCTCCTCTTGAAGGCCTAAGGCAGCAAGCTGCTGAACAAGAAAAAGGAATGGTCAGTGGAACATACAGGGCCTATTGGGAAGATGGACTCCTTCACACTGAGGCAAGAGATCCCAAACCTGGTGCCACTAGGAGAGTGGTAGTGCCTCAGGAGTTTAGGGAGTTCATTCTGATCTTAGCCCATGACATTCCCCTTGCTGGACATATGAGAGGTTAGTTAACCATTTCTATTGGCCCAATATGTCCCGGAAGGTAAAGGAGTTGTGTGCCTCCTGTGCCACCTGTCAAGCCAGTGGTAAAGCAGGTGGCCATCCAAAGGCCCCCCTCATTCTACTGCCAGTGGTGGGGGTTCCCTTTGAAAGAGTGGGAGTCGACATAGTGGGTCCACTTGAACCTCCCACAGCATCAGGGAATCAGTATATCCTAGTAGTAGTGGATCATGCTACTAGGTATCCTGAAGCAATTCCCCTCAGGTCCACTACTGCCCCTGCAGTAGCCAAAGCACTCATTAGTATCTTTACCAGAGTGGAATTTCCTAAGGAGGTGGTTTCTGACAGAGGTACCAACTTCATGACAGCTTACCTGAAACACATGTGGAATGAGTGTGGGGTGACTTACAAATTCACTACACCATACCATCCACAAACCAATGGTCGTGTTGAGAGATTCAACAAGACATTGAAAGGCATGATCATGGGGCTCCCTGAAAAACTCAAAAGGAGATGGGATGTCCTCTTGCCATGCCTGCTTTTAGCCTACAGATAGGTGCCTCAGAAGGGAGTAGGGTTTTCCCCCTTTGAACTTCTGTTTGGCCATCCTGTTAGGGGACCACTAGCCCTTGTGAAAGAAGGCTGGGAGAGACCTCTCCATGAGCCTAAGCAGGATATAGTGGACTATGTACTAGGTCTATGTTCAAGGATGGCAGAGTACATGGTAAAAGCAAGTAAAAACCTTGAGGACAGTCAACAACTCCAGAAGATGCGGTATGACCAAAAGGCTGCTATGGTTGAGTTTCAGCCAGGGCAGAAAGTCTGGGTTCTGAAGCCTGTGGCTCCCAGGGCAACTTCAGGACAAATGGAGTGGTCCTTACCCACTGCTAGAGAAAAAGAGTCAGGTCACCTACCTGGTGGACCTAGGCACTAGCAGGACCCCCAAGAGGGTGATCCATGTTAACCGCCTAAAGCTCTTCCATGACAGGGCAGATGTAAACATGTTGATGGTTAGAGATGAGGACCAGGAAGCAGAGAGTGAACCTCTCCCTGATCTCCTCTCCACTGACCCTAAAGATGGCACAGTAGATGGAGTGATATACTCACACACCCTCTCTGGCCAACAGCAAGGCAAGTCCTCCAGCAGTTTGCTGAGCTCTTTTCCCTAACCCCTGGTCAGACACACCTGTGTACCCATGATGTGGAATCTGGAGACAGCATGCCTGTCAAAAACAAAATATTCAGACAGTCTGACCAAGTTAAGGAAAGCATCAAAGTGGAAGTCCAGAAGATGCTGGAGTTGGGAGTGACTGAGCACTCTGATAGTCCCTGGGCTAGCCCAGTGGTCTTGGTCCCCAAACCTCACACAAAAGATGGAAAGAGAAAGATGAGGTTCTGTGTGGACTACAGAGGGCTACATTCTGTCATCAAGACAGATGCTCACCCCATTCCAAGGACAGATGAGCTGATTGATAAATTGGGTGCTGCCAAATACCTGAGTACCTTTGACTTGACAGCAGGGTACTGGCAAATAAGAATGGCAACAGGAGCAAAAAAGAAAACAGCATTCTCTACACCTGATGGGCACTACAAGTTTACTGTAATGCCCTTTGGCTTAAAGAATGCTCATGCCACCTTCCAAAGGTTGGTGAATCAAGTCCTTGTTGGCTTGGAGTCCCTTAGTGTAGCTTATCTTGATGAAATTGCTGTGTTTAGCTCCAGCTGGCAGGATCACCTGGGCCACCTGAAGAAGGTTTTGCAGGCCCTGCAAGCAGCAGGCCTCTCTATCAAGGCATCTAAATGTCAGATAGGGCAGGGTACTGTAGTTTACTTGGGACACCTTGTAGGTGGAGGCCAAGTTCAGCCACTACAACCCAAGATCCAGACTATTCTGGACTGGGTAGCTCCAAAACCCAGACTCAAGTCAGGGCATTCCTTGGCTTGACTGGTTACTGTAGGAGGTTTGTGAAGGATTATGGATCAAAAGTGACCCCCCTCACAGAACTTACCTCCAAGAAAATGTCCAAGAAAGTTAACTGGACCTTGGACTGTCAAAAGGCCTTTGTAGGAGGCTGGACTGGCTTGTAGTGAGTACCAAGGGGTACTTGCACCTTGCACCAGGCCCAGTTATCCCTTATTAGTGTATAGGGTGTCTAGCAGCTTAGGCTGATAGATAATGGTAGCTTAGCAGAGCAGCTTAGGCTGAACTAGGAGACGTGTGAAGCTACTACAGTACCACTTAGTGTCATATGCACAATATCATAAGAAAACACAATACACAGTTATACTAAAAATAAAGGTACTTTATTTTTATGACAATATGCCAAAGTATCTTAGAGTGTACCCTCAGTGAGAGGATAGGAAATATACACAAGATATATATACACAATAGCAAAAATATGCAGTATAGTCTTAGAAAACAGTGCAAACAATGTATAGTTACAATAGGATGCAATGGGGAAACATAGGGATAGGGGCAACACAAACCATATACTCCAAAAGTGGAATGCGAACCACGAATGGACCCCAAACCTATGTGACCTTGTAGAGGGTCGCTGGGACTATTAGAAAATAGTGAGAGTTAGAAAAATAACCCTCCCCAAGACCATGAAAAGTGAGTGCAAAGTGCACTAAAGTTCCCCTAAGGACAAAGTAGTCGTGTTAGAGGAATAATGCAGGAAAGACACAAACCAGCAATGCAACAACTGTGGATTTCCAATCTAGGGTACCTGTGGAACAAGGGGACCAAGTCCAAAAGTCACAAGCAAGTCGGAGATGGGCAGATGCCCAGGAAATGCCAGCTGCGGGTGCAAAGAAGCTTCGACTGGACAGAAGAAGCTGAGGTTTCTGCAGGAACGAAAAGGGCTAGAGACTTCCCCTTTGGTGGACGGATCCCTCTCGCCTTGGAGAGTCGTGCAGAAGTGTTTTCCCGCCGGAAGGACGCCAACAAGCCTTGCTAGTCGCAAATCGTGCGTTTGGCGTTTTTGGACGCTGCCGGGGCCCAGGAGGGACCAGGAGGTCGCAAATTGGACCTGAAGAGAGAGGGGACGTCGAGCAAGACAAAGAGCCCTCACTGAAGCAGGTAGCACCCGGAGAAGTGCCAGAAGAACGAGTTACTTACCTTCGGTAACGACTTTTCTGGTGGATACATTAGCTACCTGTGGATTCCTCACCTAATGAATACTCCCATGGCGCCAGCATTCAACGGAAATCTTCTTACTAGTCTCTGCACGTCGACGAGGACGTCACTCTAGCCCACGCGACGCCGTCTGACGTCATACAGGCAATAAGAGGTCCTCGCCGACGTGCCGATGACAGTACCAACATTTTTTACGTGCATGAGAATAATAATAACGCAATGTAATGAAAGAGCAAAGCAACATCTCTTAATATTGTAAATCACACAACATTGCAATAAAATAGCTGTAGATTTAATATAACCTTCTCCTTTTTTTTTTTTTTAACAAATAAATATATTTATACATACGAATCAAGTATATACACAATATATATAGATTTATATATAAATATACACATATATACAAATATATATATGCAAAATGTATTGCAACTTTGAAGACCAAAAGGAGCACACTCAAGGATTGCTTGGAGAGACCAAAAAGGCAACGGGGAGGCGGGTGGGACCGTGAGGAATCCACAGGTAGCTAATGTATCCACTAGAAAAGTCGTTACCGAAGGTAAGTAACTCGTTCTTCTGATGGATACAACTACCTGTGGATTCCTCACCTAATGAATAGAGTCCCAAAGCAGTACCACGCCCGGCGGTGGGTGCCTAAATGGTCAAACCAAGAAATCCTGCAGCACTGACCGTGCAAAATGGCCGTCCCTTCTAACCTCAGAATCCAAACAGTAATGTTTTGCAAAAGTGTGAAGGGACGACCAAGTTGCGGCCTTGCAGATGTCGACCACAGGAACACCTCTGGCCAAGGCCGAAGTGGCCGACTTAGCTCTGGTGGAATGAGCTCTAATGCCCTCAGGAGGATCCTTCTTTGCCAAAGAGTAACAGATTTTAATGCAAAGAACAACCCACCTGGATAGTGTTCTCTTGTGGACTGCCTTTCCTCTCCTCTTGCCCACGTATCCAATAAACAGCTGATCCTCCAGCCTGATATCCTTCATTCTGTCGATATAGAAGCTCAACGCCCTTTTTGGGTCCAGGCGATGTAGTCTTTCTTCCTCCTTTGAAGGATGAGGCGGAGGATAAAACGTGGACAAAGTGATTGTCTGAGCCAAATGGAAGGGTGAAACAACCTTCGGAAGGAAAGCAGCCTTGGTCCTCAACACCACCTTATCCTCATAAAACATTATATAAGGGGGTTTAACCAATAAGGCCTGCAACTCACTCACTCTCCTTGCAGATGTTATAGCTACCAGGAATACTGTTTTAATAACCAAATACCTTAAGGGGCAAGAATGCATAGGCTCAGAAGGGGACCCCATAAGGAAAGTCAGGACCAAGGACAAATCCCATTGAGGCATAACGAATGGTTTTGGAGGATATTGATTCAGAAGACCTTTCAAGAATCTGAGAACAATAGGGGATTTAAATAACGATGGTTGGTCTGGAAGACAAATGAAGGCTGACAAGGCCGACAAATAACCCTTAATGGTAGCCACTGCACAACCTTTCCGCGCTAGAGACAGTGCAAAAGACAAAACCTGTGACAGATGAGCATGTAAGGGATCAATCTGTCTCTCTCCACACCACATAACAAATTTAGACCACCTATTAGCGTAGATAGATTTAGTGGAGTGTCGCCTGGCCGCTAAGATAACATCCACTACATCAGGCGGGAGAGAGAAGGAACTCAGGTTGCCCCGTTCAATCTCCAAGCATGTAGGTGCAGACTCTGGAGGTTGGGGTGTAAAACCTGCCCCTGCGACTGCGAGAGGAGGTCTGCCCTGAGAGGGAGACGGAGCGGAGGGCACAGTGAGAGTTGGAGAAGGTCGGAGTACCATACCCTCCTTGGCCAATCCGGAGCTATTAAGATGACTTGGGCCCGGTCTTGGCGAATTTTCCTCAACACTCGAGGAATCAAGGGTATGGGGGGGAAACGCGTAAAGCAACTGGTCGCACCAGGTTATCTGAAACGCGTCCCCCAACGCTCTCTGCATCGGATACTGGAGGCTGCAGAATAACGGGCAATGCGCATTCTCTAGAGTGGCAAACAGATCTATCCGAGGAAACCCCCATATCTGGAAGATTAGACAGACCTGATCTGGATGGAGACGCCACTCGTGGTCTGCCGAGAATTGGCGACTGAGACTGTCCGCATGTAAATTCAAGACCCCGGCCAGATGATTTGCCACCAAGCAAATCTGATGGTCCTTTGCCCAGGACCATAGCCGAAGAGCTTCTCTGCAGAGAAGGTACGACCCTAGTCCTCCCTGTTTGTTTATGTACCACATCGTGGTAGTATTGTCCGTCAGGACCTGTACCGAGTGACCACGAAGGGATGGGAGGAAGGCCTTGAGAGCCAGACGTACAGCCCGTAACTCCAACAGATTGATATGAAACACCTGTTCCTCTGGAGACCAAAGCCCTTTGATCTCCAGATCCCCCAGATGAGCTCCCCATCCTAGGGTGGAAGCATCCGTTATGACCGTGGCCACTGGTGGCGACTGCGCGAACGGCTTTCCCTGTGAAAGATTGTTGCCCGCAATCCACCACTTCAAGTCCACAGCAGCATCTCTGGAGATCTTGACAGTACCTTCTAAATCTCCCTTGTGTTGAGACCACTGCCTTCGGAGGCACCACTGAAGAGCCCTCATGTGCCAGCGAGCATGCGTGACCAACAGAATGCAGGAGGCGAACAGACCGAGCAGACGAAGGACCTTGAGGACTGGAACTACCGCTCCATTTCGAAACATTGGAACCAATTCCTGAATATCTTGAATCCGCTGAGGCGGAGGAAAGGCTCGACTCAATGTTGTATCCAGTACTGCCCCTATGAACAGGAGGCGCTGAGAGGGCTCTAGGTGAGATTTGGGCTCGTTCACCGAAAAACCCAGGTCGAACAACAACTGGGTTGTTGACTGCAGATGATGCGACACAAGCTCCGGGGACTTGGCTTTGATCAACCAGTCGTCCAAGTAAGGGAATACTGCTATCCCCTTCCTTCTGAGCTCCGCCGCAACCACTGACATCACCTTTGTGAAGACTCGAGGTGCTGAAGTAAGACCAAACGGGAGGACCGCAAACTGATAGTGCTGCGACCCTACCACAAACCGGAGATACTTCCTGTGCGACTTGAGTATCGGGATATGAAAGTAAGCATCCTGCAAGTCGACAGACACCATCCAATCTTCCTTGCTCAACGCCAAAAGTACCTGAGCTAGGGTCAGCATCTTGAACTTTTCCTGTTGGAGGAACAAATTCAAGATCCTCAGATCCAGGATTGGTCTCAACCGACCATCCTTTTTGGGAATCAGGAAGTATCTTGAGTAACAACCCCGACCCCTTTCCTGCTCTGGGACCAACTCTACCGCGCCCTTTGAAAGGAGGACTTGAACCTCCTGTTCTAGCAACAGGAGGTGTTCTTCTGAACAATAAGATGGGCGGGGCGGGATGAGGGGCGGGAACTCCCGAAAGGGAAGGGCGTAGCCTTTCCCCACAATGCCGAGAACCCAAGTGTCCGTTGTGATAGACTTCCACTTGTGGAGAAAATGCTGTAATCTTCCCCCTACAGGAGAGGAGTGAGTGGGAAACGGTGGAAGCCTAAGGCTGCTTCCCCTGCTGCACCCCTCCAGAGGACGAGGAAGAGGCAGAGTGCTGCTGAGAGGCTCCTCTGGTGCGGGCCCCACCCCTCCCCCTCCCTCTAAATGACCTATAGGGGAGGGAAGAGGCGGGTTGCTGGAACCTCCCCCGAAAGGAAGAGGAAGAAGAACCACGCCCAAATCCCCGAAACCTCCTGAAAAATCTAGAAGAGGCAGAGGAAGAAGGAGCTTGCAGTCCTAACGATTTGGCTGTGGCTCTGCTCTCCTTAAATCGTTCCAAGGCCGAATCTGCCTTGGCTCCAAACAGTCTGTCCCCATCAAATGGGAGGTCCAGCAGGGTCGACTGCACATCCGCAGAAAACCCTGAGTTTCGGAGCCAGGCCTGTCTTCTTGCCACCACAGCCGTGCCCATCGCCCTGGCCACCGAGTCGGTCGTGTCCAACCCAGACTGGATAATCTGGGTCACGGCAGCCTGGGCGTCCGAGACCACATCCAAGAGACCCTGGGGGAGCTCCGTAAATGAAGACAAAATATCATCCATCAGAGCATGAATGTACCTCCCCAGAATGCACGTTGCGTTGGTGGCCTTCAACGCCAAACTGCATGACGAAAATATTTTCTTGGACTGCGCATCCAGTTTCTTGGAGTCTCTGTCTCCAGGCACCGTCGGGAAGGAACCAGGCGCTGACTTTGAGGAACAGGAGGCTTGCACCACCAAGCTCTCCGGCGTAGGATGTCTAGAGAGAAAGCCAGGGTCAGATGGTGCAGCTCGATACCTCCTGGCCACAGCCCTATGAACGGCCGAGGAAGACACCGGCTTCTTCCACACCTCCAACACCGGATCCAGCAAAGCCTCATTAAATGGCAAGAGAGGCTCAGCTGCAGCAGAGGCCGGATGCAATACCTCCGTCAGCAAATTCTGCTTTGCCTCCGCCACCGGCAAAGGCAGGTCCAAAAAGCTCGCTGCCTTCCTCACCACAGCATGAAAGGAAGCAGCCTCCTCCGTATATTCCCCTGGAGACGAAAGGTCCCACTCAGGGGAAGTGTCCAGCCCACTGGCTGTATCCAGACCATGTAGTCCGTCTCCAGAGTCCTCAATCTCTCCCTCCTCTAAGACTCGCTGGTACTCCTGCTCTTCTAAAAGACGGTGAGCACGCCTCCTCGAATGAAGTCTCTCCTCGATACGCGGAGTCGACATGGCCTCCGCCGACGTCGAAGAACGGTGCCGATCTCCAGAAGCATCTGACGCCGCGTCCGGCGCCGAGGTAGGAGCCGGAGGACGAGGTCTTGGAGCCGATGGACCAACCGGAGTCACAGGGCAAAATCCTGACTTCGACGGAAGGGCAACCTCCGGGGCCGAAACATCCGAAGCCACCGGAGCGGCCACTGACGCCGGCACCGGCGCCGAACCCACATTCCCAAAAGGGAGAAAGGGCATAAAGGGTGCCGGCCGAAGAGGCGCAGGATCACCCAACGAAAAGGCTAAGGGTCCCGAAGGACCAGCCGGAGCAGCTCCTGGAGCCATCTGCTGAAAGATGGTATACATCGCATTAAGAAACGCGGTACTATCGGCTCCAGGAGTGGGAAAAGCCGGATACTGGGGTGCCTGTCTCGGAGGCGACCCCGACGCCGGCCTCGACGTCTGCGACGCCGGAGAAAACACAAGAGGTTGCACCACCTCAATCACCGACGCCTGACCAGGCGAAGTCGGTGACGCCGGAGAGGGCAACGGCGTCGATGGATGCGGCGTGACCGTGGGGCTGACCTCCCAAGTCCTCCGACGCCGAGCCGAAGGTGACCTCGAACGAGACTCCTTACTGGAATGACGTCGTGAGTCTCTACGGCGCCGGGAGTCTCGATGGCGCCGGTGAGACCTTGGCGAAGAAGACTTCTTATGATGTTTCTCCTTCTTCTTTGACTTTGCCATGAATAACTTGGCCTCACGCTCTTTGAGGGCCTTCGGATTCATGTGTTGACATGAATCGCAAGTCGAGACGTCGTGGTCGGAGCTCAAACACCATAGACAGTCGGAGTGAGGATCTGTAACCGACATCTTGCCCCCACACTCTCGACAGGGCTTGAAACCCGACTTCCTCCGAGACATTATTACCGCAGAGAAGACTACGCAGCAGACAATACACTGTAACCACGAAGGTAACAGTAGCTCCCTCGAAGATAACCGTTTCGAATGCACAGAAAAAAGGGAACTGTCATTGGCACGTCGGCGAGGACCTCTTATTGCCTGTATGACGTCAGACAGCGTCGCGTGGGCTAGAGTGACGTCCTCGTCGACGTGCAGAGACTAGTAAGAAGATTTCCGTCGAATGCTGGCACCATGGGAGTATTCATTAGGTGAGGAATCCACAAGTAGTTGTATCCATCAGAAACAGGCACTACGAGGATGCGTGAAACGGTGCTCGCCGAAGTTGCACAAATGAGTCCCACGTCGCCGGAGACCAACTTAGAAAGTCGTGCAATGCAGGTTAGAGTGCCGTGGACCCAGGCTTGGCTGTGCACAAAGGATTTCCGCCGGAAGTGCACAGGGGCCGGAGTAGCTGCAAAGTCGCGGTTCCCAGCAATGCAGCCCAGCGAGGTGAGGCAAGGACTTACCTCCACCAAAATTGGACTGAAGAGTCACTGGACTGTGGGGGTCACTTGGACAGAGTCGCTGGATTCGAGGGACCTCGCTCGTCGTGCTGAGAGGAGACCCAAGGGACCGGTAATGCAGCTTTTTGGTGCCTGCGGTTGCAGGGGGAAGATTCCGTCGACCAACGGGAGATTTCTTCGGAGCTTCTGGTGCAGAGAGGAGGCAGACTACCCCCACAGCATGCACAAGCAGGAAAACAGTCGAGAAGGCGGCAGGATCAGCGTTACAGAGTTGCAGTAGTCGTCTTTGCTACTATGTTGCAGGTTTGCAGGCTTCCAGCGCGGTCAGCAGTCGATTCCTTATCAGAAGGTGAAGAGGGAGATGCAGAGGAACTCGGATGAGCTCTTGCATTCGTTATCTAAAGTTTCCCCAGAGACAGAGACCCTAAATAGCCAGAAAAGAGGGTTTGGCTACTTAGGAGAGAGGATAGGCTACTAACACCTGAAGGAGCCTATCAGCAGGAGTCTCTGACGTCACCTGGTGGCACTGGCCACTCAGAGCAGTCCAGTGTGCCAGCAGCACCTCTGTTTCCAAGATGGCAGGGGTCTGGAGCACACTGGAGGAGCTCTGGACACCTCCCAGGGGAGGTGCAGGTCAGGGGAGTGGTCACTCCCCTTTCCTTTGTCCAGTTTCGCGCCAGAGCAGGGGCTAAGGGGTCCCTGAACCGGTGTAGACTGGCTTATGCAGAATTGGGCACCTCTGTGCCCAACAAAGCATTTCCAGAGGCTGGGGGAGGCTACTCCTCCCCTGCCTTCACACCATTTTCCAAAGGGAGAGGGTGTCACACCCTCTCTCAGAGGAAGTTCTTTGTACTGCCATCTTGGGCCAGGCCTGGCTGGGCCCCAGGAGGGCAGATGCCTGTCTGAGGGGTTGGCAGCAGCAGCAGCTGCAGTGAAACCCCAGGAAGGGCAGTTTGGCAGTACCAGGGTCTGTGCTACAGACCACTGGGATCATGGGATTGTGCCAACTATGCCAGGATGGCATAGAGGGGGCAATTCCATGATCATAGACATGTTACATGGCCATATTCGGAGTTACCATTGTGAAGCTACATATAGGTAGTGACCTATATGTAGTGCACGCGTGTAATGGTGTCCCCGCACTCACAAAGTTCAGGGAATTGGCTCTGAACAATGTGGGGGCACCTTGGCTAGTGCCAGGGTGCCCTCACACTAAGTAACTTTGCACCTAACCTTTACCAGGTAAAGGTTAGACATATAGGTGACTTATAAGTTACTTAAGTGCAGTGTAAAATGGCTGTGAAATAACGTGGACGTTATTTCTCTCAGGCTGCAGTGGCAGGCCTGTGTAAGAATTGTCAGAGCTCCCTATGGGTGGCAAAAGAAATGCTGCAGCCCATAGGGATCTCCTGGAACCCCAATACCCTGGGTACCTCAGTACCATATACTAGGGAATTATAAGGGTGTTCCAGTAGCCAATGTAAATTGGTAAAAATGGTCACTAGCCTGTCAGTGACAATTTGGAAAGAAATGAGAGAGCATAACCACTGAGGTTCTGGTTAGCAGAGCCTCAGTGAGACAGTTAGTCACTACACAGGTAACACATTCAGGCACACTTATGAGCACTGGGGCCCTGGGTTACCAGGGTCCCAGTGACACATACAACTAAAACAACATATATACAGTGAAAAATGGGGGTAACATGCCAGGCAAGATGGTACTTTCCTACACAACCCCCCCCCCCCAAACGAAGGACAATAAGACTAGCCATGACCTGATGAGTCTTCATTGTCTAAGTGGAAATATCTGGAGAGTCCATCTGCATTGGAGTGGCTACTCCCAGGTCTATGTTCCACTGTATAGTCCATTCCCTGTAGGGATATGGACCACCTCAACAATTTAGGATTTTCACCTTTCATTTGTTTTAGCCAAAGTAGAGGTTTGTGGTCTGTCTGAACAATGAAGTGAGTGCCAAACAGGTATGGCCTCAACTTCTTCAGAGCCCAGACCACAGCAAAGGCCTCCCTCTCAATGGCAGACCAACGCTTTTCTCTAGGGGTCAACCTTCTACTAATAAAAGCAACAGGTTGATCCTGGCCCTCAGAATTAAGTTGTGATAGGACTGCCCCTACTCCTAATTCAGATGCATCAGTTTGGACATAGAATTTTTTAGAGTAACAAGGGCTTTTCAGGACAGGTGCAGAGCACATGGCCTGCTTCAGCTCCTCAAAAGCTTTCTGACAGTTTGCTGTCCATAATACATTTTTAGGCATTTTCTTGGATGTGAGGTCATTAAGAGGGGCTGCAATGGAGCCATAGTTCTTAATGAACCTCCTGTAATACCCAGTGAGGCCTAGGAAGGCTCTCACCTGAGTCTGAGTGGTAGGGGGAACCCAATCAATAATTGTTTGGATTTTCCCCTGAAGTGGTGCAATCTGTTCCCCACCAACAAGGTGTCCCAGATAAACCACCTTACCCTGCCCTATCTGGCACTTTGAAGCCTTGATAGTGAGGCCTGCCTTTTGCAGGGCCTCCAAAACTTTCCATAGGTGGACCAGGTGATCATCCCAGCTGGAGCTAAAGACAGCTATATCGTCCAAATATGCTGCACTGAAAGCTTCCAGCCCTTGCAGGACTGTGTTCACCAACCTCTGAAAAGTGGCAGGTGCATTTTTCAAACCAAAAGGCATTACGGTAAACTGGTAATGTCCTCCAATGGTAGAAAATGCAGTCTTAGGTTTAGCATCTTCTGACAATTTGATCTGCCAATACCCTGCAGTCAAATCAAAAGTGCTTAGATACTTGGCAGATGCCAGTGTATCTATGAGCTCATCTGCCCTGGGTATAGGGTGAGCATCAGTTTTGGTTACCAAGTTGAGACCTCTATAGTCTACACAAAACCGCATTTCCTTCTTTCCATCTTTAGAATTGGGTTATGGTACCAGTACCACAGGAGAAGCCCATGGACTGTCAGAGTGCTCAACCACTCCTAGTTCCAACATTTTCTGAACTTCTTGCTTTATGCAGTCCCTGACATGGTCAGGCTGCCTATAGATCTTACTTTTGACAGGTAAACTGTCTCCAGTATCTATAGTGTGCTCACACCAAGAAGTGGTGCCTGGCACAGTAGAGAAGAGTTCTGAAAATTGTCCTAGGAGATTTATGCAATTATCTTTCTGCTCAGCAGTAAGACAATCTGCCAAAACTACACCTTCCACAAGAGCATCTTGTTCTGTGGAAGAGAAGAGATCAGGTAGAGGATCACTGTCTTCTTCCTGTCCCTCATCAGTTGCCATGAGCAGGGTGAGATCAGCCCTGTCATAGTAGGGTTTCAGGCGGTTGACATGGAGCACCCTAAGGGGACTCCTGGCAGTGCCTAAGTCAACTAAATAGGTGACTTCTCCCTTCTTTTCAACAATTGTGTGGGGACCACTCCATTTATCTTGGAGTGCTCTTGGGGCCACAGGCTCCAAGACCCACACTTTCTGCCCTGGTTGGTACTGAACCAAAACAGCCTTCTGATCATGCCATTGCTTCTGGAGCTCTTGGCTGGCCTGAAGGTTTTTACTGGCCTTTTTCATGTACTCAGCCATCCTTGATCTGAGGCCAAGTACATAATCCACAATATCCTGCTTAGGAGCTTTTAAAGGTTGTTCCCAACCCTCCTTTACAAGTGTGAGTGGACCCCTAACAGGGTGTCCAAAAAGAAGTTCAAAGGGGCTGAAGCCCACTCCTTTCTGGGGTACCTCCCTGTAGGCAAAAAGGAGGCATGGTAGAAGGATATCCCATCTCCTGCGGAGCTTTTCAGGGAGACCCATAATCATGCCTTTGAGAGTTTTATTAAATCTCTCCACCAGTCCATTTGTTTGTGGATGATAGGGTGTTGTGAACTTGTACGTTACACCACACTCCTTCCACATGGCCTTTAAGTATGCAGACATGAAATTGCTTCCTCTGTCTGATACTACTTCCTTTGGGAAGCCCACCCTGGAAAATATTCCCAGGAGGGCCTTTGCCACTGCAGGTGCTGTAGTGGTCCTTAAAGGAATAGCTTCAGGATATCTTGTGGCATGGTCCACTACCACTAAGATAAACCTATTGCCTGAAGCAGTAGGAGGGTCAAGGGGGCCAACTATGTCAACCCCTACCCTTTCAAAGGGAACCCCAACCACAGGCAGTGGGATAAGGGGTGCCTTTGGGGTGCCACCTGTCTTGCCACTGGCTTGACAGGTTTCACAGGACTTACAAAATTATTTTGTGTCCTCAGACATCCTAGGCCAATGAAACAGGGGAACAAGCCTGTCCCAAGTTTTCATTTGTCCTAGATGCCCAGCTAAGGGAATGTCATGTGCCAGTGTTAGGAGGAACTTTCTGTACTCCTGAGGAATCACTAATCTCCTGGCAGCTCCAGGTTTAGGATCCCTATGCTCAGTGTACAAGAGGTTGTCCTCCCAGTAAACTCTGAGAGAGTCACTGACATCCCCATTAGCCTGTTTGACAGCTTGCTGTCTGAGACCCTCTAATGTGGGACAGGTTTGCTGTGCCACACTCAGCTCCTCTCTGGCAGGCCCCCCTTCACCCAAAAGCTCAGCAGTGTCTGCTTCCAGCTCCTCTGGTGTAGGTTCTGCACAGGGAGGGAATTCTTCTTCCTCAGAATTAGAATCCACTGTAGAGGGAGGGATAGTAGGAAGTGGTTTGCTTCTACTAGCCCTAGCTTTAGGGAGCCCTTGGTCCATTGTTCCAGGATACAAGCTTCCCTGTCCTTTTTGCTTTTTGGCCTGAGCCCTTGTCAAAGCAAAAATATGCCCTGGGATGCCCAGCATTGCTGCATGGGCCTCCAACTCCACATCTGACCAAGCTGATGTCTCCAAATCATTCCCTAATAGACAGTCTACAGGTAAATCTGAAGCTACCACAACTTTCTTTGGACCAGTTACCCCCCCCCCAGTTGAGATTTACAACAGCCATGGGGTGGCTTTGTGTTATGTTGTGAGCATTGGTTACTTGGTACTGGTGTCCAAGTATGTGTTGTTCAGGGTGCACCAGTTTCTCAATCACCATTGTGACACTGGCACCTGTGTCCCTGTAGGCCTGGACCTCAACACCATTTATTAGGGTTAGTTGCTTGTACTTCTCCAAGTTATGGGGGCAAGCAACCAAAGTGGCTAAATCAATAGCCCCTTCAGAGACTAAAGTAGCCTCTGTGGTCTCCCTAATCAGACCAACCCCAACTAAATTACCAAAAGTGAGCCCAGCTACTCCCTTGGATTGGCTATTAGTAGGTTTGCTCCCACCACCACTGCTATTAGTAGGGACACTAGATGTAGCAGTAGGGGTTGTAGTGGTAGGAGCTGTGGTGCCTTTCTTTGGACAACTGGGATCTGTTGTCCAATGGCCTTTTATTTTACATAAATAGCACCATGGTTTCTTTTCCTTGTTCTGATTAAAGGAGGATTTGGACCCACCACCCCCACCAGAGTGTTTTTGTGGGCCTGATGAAGACTCATTTTTAGATTTGTCCCCACCCTTGTCAGAAGACTTACCATCCTTCTTTTTGTTGCCATCTTTGTCACCCCCTGTATGAACTTTTCTGTTCACTCTTGTTCTGACCCATTTGTCTGCCTTCTTTCCCAATTCTTGGGGAGAGGTCAGATCAGAGTCCACCAAGTACTGGTGCAACAAATCAGACACACAATTATTAAGAATATGCTCTCTCAGGATCAAGTTATACAGGCTGTCATAATCAGTAACTTTACTGCCATGTAACCACCCCTCCAAGGCCTTCACTGAATGGTCAATGAAATCAACCCAGTCTTGTGAAGACTCCTTTTTGGTCTCTCTGAACTTTATCCTGTACTGTTCAGTGGTTAAGCCATAACCATCCAGGAGTGCCTTCTTAAGAACTTGGAAATTATTAGCATCATTTTCTTTCACAGTAAGGAGCCTATCCCTACCTTTTCCACTAAATGATAGCCATAGGATAGCAGCCCACTGCCTTTGAGGGACATCCTGTACAACACAGGCCCTCTCAACTGCAGCAAACCACTTGTTAATGTCATCCCCCTCCTTATAAGGGGGAACTATCTTGTGCAGATTCCTGGAATCATGCTCTTTTGCAGGATGACTATGGGGAATACTGCTGCTGCCACCATGGGTATCAAAACCCAACTTCTGTCTTTCCTTCTCTAATTCAAAAGACTGTCTATCCAAATCCAGCTGTTGCTTTTTAAGCTTCAGTCTGGTTTGTTCCACCCTCAACTTACTGAGTTCCCTCTCTAACATTCTGTCATCAGGGTTGGTGGGAGGGACATTCCTAGAAACAGAGCTATGATGGGAATGAACAGAAGGAGACCTGTCCCTTACAGAAGCCACTCTAACAGCTTGGTTTACAGAAACATTACTACCAGTATGGTGAGAATAAATGCTTTTGCTATGATGTGAGACAACACTATTTATATGGTGTGGCTCATCATCATTACCATCTATGCTAGATTATCTAGTAATGGGCAGGCTAGGAAGTTTCTTTCCTGAATCTTTTCCTGGGGGAGTCCCTGAATCAGATTGAGAACTATTAGGTACTTTTTCAACAGATGGGGCACCTATGGCCTTATCCTGTTCTCTAAGCATGTTAAGTAACAGTTCCAAGGAAGGATTCTTCCCTACACTCAAACCTCTCTCTATACAGAGACTCCTTGCTCTTTTCCAGCTAAGGTTGTCATATGCAAGTTTGGACAGATCAACACTTTGGCCTGTGCCAGACATTTTTAGAGAGAGTTAAAGTGATAGAAAAAGAGAAAAAAGTTTTCAGAACTTTTTGGAAAGACAGAAAAAAACTTTTAAAACTTTTAAGAACTTTTTGAAAGTTTAGATGTACTTTTCAGCACTTAGAAAAGAGTGAAAAGAGGAAATGCAAAACTTTTTGGCTATGTGTATATACACTGACCTTGTTTTGTATATATTTTTTTCATATGAAAAGTACAATGACAAGAGTGGTAAGTAGTCTCAAGCACTTATCCCACCACTGCACAACCAATGTAGGAGGCTGGACTGGCTTGTAGTGAGTACCAAGGGGTACTTGCACCTTGCACCAGGCCCAGTTATCCCTTATTAGTGTATAGGGTGTCTAGCAGCTTAGGCTGATAGATAATGGTAGCTTAGCAGAGCAGCTTAGGCTGAACTAGGAGACGTGTGAAGCTACTACAGTACCACTTAGTGTCATATGCACAATATCATAAGAAAACACAATACACAGTTATACTAAAAATAAAGGTACTTTATTTTTATGACAATATGCCAAAGTATCTTAGAGTGTACCCTCAGTGAGAGGATAGGAAATATACACAAGATATATATACACAATAGCAAAAATATGCAGTATAGTCTTAGAAAACAGTGCTAACAATGTATAGTTACAATAGGATGCAATGGGGAAACATAGGGATAGGGGCAACACAAACCATATACTCCAAAAGTGGAATGCGAACCACGAATGGACCCCAAACCTATGTGACCTTGTAGAGGGTCGCTGGGACTTTTAGAAAATAGTGAGAGTTAGAAAAATAACCCTCCCCAAGACCCTGAAAAGTGAGTGCAAAGTGCACTAAAGTTCCCCTAAGGACAAAGTAGTCGTGTTAGAGGAATAATGCAGGAAAGACACAAACCAGCAATGCAACAACTGTGGATTTCCAATCTAGGGTACCTGTGGAACAAGGGGACCAAGTCCAAAAGTCACAAGCAAGTCGGAGATGGGCAGATGCCCAGGAAATGCCAGCTGCGGGTGCAAAGAAGCTTCGACTGGACAGAAGAAGCTGAGGTTTCTGCAGGAACGAAAAGGGCTAGAGACTTCCCCTTTGGTGGACGGATCCCTCTCGCCTTGGAGAGTCGTGCAGAAGTGTTTTCCCGCCGGAAGGACGCCAACACGCCTTGCTAGTCGCAAATCGTGCATTTGGCGTTTTTGGACGCTGCCGGGGCCCAGGAGGGACCAGGAGGTCGCAAATTGGACCTGAAGAGAGAGGGGACGTCGAGCAAGACAAAGAGCCCTCACTGAAGCAGGTAGCACCCGGAGAAGTGCCAGAAACAGGCACTACGAGGATGCGTGAAACGGTGCTCGCCGAAGTTGCACAAAGGAGTCCCACGTCGCCGGAGACCAACTTAGAAAGTCGTGCAATGCAGGTTAGAGTGCCGTGGACCCAAGATTGGCTGTGCACAAAGGATTTCCGCCGGAAGTGCACAGGGGCCGGAGTAGCTGCAAAGTCGCGGTTCCCAGCAATGCAGCCCAGCGAGGTGAGGCAAGGACTTACCTCCACCAAACTTGGACTGAAGAGTCACTGGACTGTGGGGGTCACTTGGACAGAGTCGCTGGATTCGAGGGACCTCGCTCGTCGTGCTGAGAGGAGACCCAAGGGACCGGTAATGCAGCTTTTTGGTGCCTGCGGTTGCAGGGGGAAGATTCCGTCGACCCACAGGAGATTTCTTTGGAGCTTCTGGTGCAGAGAGGAGGCAGACTACCCCCACAGCATGCACAAGCAGGAAAACAGTCGAGAAGGCGGCAGGATCAGCGTTACAGAGTTGCAGTAGTCGTCTTTGCTACTATGTTGCAGGTTTGCAGGCTTCCAGCGCGGTCAGCAGTCGATTCCTTATCTGAAGGTGAAGAGGGAGATGCAGAGGAACTCGGATGAGCTCTTGCATTCGTTATCTAAAGTTTCCCCAGAGACAGAGACCCTAAATAGCCAGAAAAGAGGGTTTGGCTACTTAGGAGAGAGGATAGGCTACTAACACCTGAAGGAGCCTATCAGCAGGAGTCTCTGACGTCACCTGGTGGCACTGGCCACTCAGAGCAGTCCAGTGTGCCAGCAGCACCTCTGTTTCCAAGATGGCAGGGGTCTGGAGCACACTGGAGGAGCTCTGGACACCTCCCAGGGGAGGTGCAGGTCAGGGGAGTGGTCACTCCCCTTTCCTTTGTCCAGTTTCGCGCCAGAGCAGGGGCTAAGGGGTCCCTGAACCGGTGTAGACTGGCTTATGCAGAATTGGGCACCTCTGTGCCCAACAAAGCATTTCCAGAGGCTGGGGGAGGCTACTCCTCCCCTGCCTTCACACCATTTTCCAAAGGGAGAGGGTGTCACACCCTCTCTCAGAGGAAGTTCTTTGTTCTGCCATCCTGGGCCAGGCCTGGCTGGACCCCAGGAGGGCAGATGCCTGTCTGAGGGGTTGGCAGCAGCAGCAGCTGCAGTGAAACCCCAGGAAGGGCAGTTTGGCAGTACCAGGGTCTGTGCTACAGACCACTGGGATCATGGGATTGTGCCAACTATGCCAGGATGGCATAGAGGGGGCAATTCCATGATCATAGACATGTTACATGGCCATATTCGGAGTTACCATTGTGAAGCTACATATAGGTAGTGACCTATATGTAGTGCACGCGTGTAATGGTGTCCCCGCACTCACAAAGTTCAGGGAATTGGCTCTGAACAATGTGGGGGCACCTTGGCTAGTGCCAGGGTGCCCTCACACTAAGTAACTTTGCACCTAACCTTTACCAGGTAAAGGTTAGACATATAGGTGACTTATAAGTTACTTAAGTGCAGTGTAAAATGGCTGTGAAATAACGTGGACGTTATTTCACTCAGGCTGCAGTGGCAGGCCTGTGTAAGAATTGTCAGAGCTCCCTATGGGTGGCAAAAGAAATGCTGCAGCCCATAGGGATCTCCTGGAACCCCAATACCCTGGGTACCTCAGTACCATATACTAGGGAATTATAAGGGTGTTCCAGTAGCCAATGTAAATTGGTAAAAATGGTCACTAGCCTGTCAGTGACAATTTGGAAAGAAATGAGAGAGCATAACCACTGAGGTTCTGGTTAGCAGAGCCTCAGTGAGACAGTTAGTCACTACACAGGTAACACATTCAGGCACACTTATGAGCACTGGGGCCCTGGGTTACCAGGGTCCCAGTGACACATACAACTAAAACAACATATATACAGTGAAAAATGGGGGTAACATGCCAGGCAAGATGGTACTTTCCTACAGCCTTTGACACCCTGAAGCAAGCAATGTGCACAGCACCAGTTTTGAAAGCTCCAGATTACTCTACGCAATTCATTGTGCAGACAAATGCCTCTAAACATGGGATAGGAGCAGTCCTGTCCCAGACAAATGATTACGGCCTTGACCAGCCTGTGGCTTTTATCAGCAGGAGGTTACTCCCCAAGGAGCAGCGTTGGAGTGCCATTGAGAGGGAGGCCTTTGCGGTGGTCTGGTCCTTGAAGAAGTTGAGACCACACCTTTTTGGTACTCACTTCATAGTTCAAACTGACCACAGACCTCTCAGATAGCTCATGCAAATGAAAGGAGAAAACCCTAAACTGTTGAGGTGGTCCATATCCCTACAGGGAATGGACTTTATAGTGGAACACAGACCTGGGACTGCCCATGCCAATGGAGATGGCCTTTCCAGGTTCCTCCACTTAGAAAATGAAGATTCTCTTGGGAAAGGTTAGTCTCATCCTCTTTCGTTTGGGGGGGAAGGGGGTTGTGTAAGGAAATGCCTTCTTGGCATGGTTACCCCTAACCTTTTGCCTTTGCTGATGCTAGTTATGATTTGAAAGTGTGGTGGGACCCTGCTAACCAGGCCCCAGCACCAGTGTTCTTTCCCTAAACTGTACCTTTGTCTCCACAATTAGCACAACCCTGGCACTCAGGTAGGTCCCTTGTAACTGGTACCCCTGGTACCAAGGGCCCTGATGCCAGGGAAGGTCTCTGAGGGCTGCAGCATGTCTTATGCAACCACATGCACACTGCCTCACAGCTTGTTTGTGCTTGTGGGGAGAAAATGACTAAGTCGACATGGCACTCCCCTCAGAGTGCCACGCCAACCTCACACTGCCTGTGGCATAGGTAAGTCACCCCTCTAGCAGGCCTTAAGGCAGGGTGCACTATACCACAGGTGAGGGCATATGAGCATGAGCACTATGCCCCTATAGTGTCTAAGCAAAACCTTAGACATTGTAAGTGCAGGGTAGCCGTAAGAGTATATGGCCTGGGAGTTTGTCAAACACAAGCTGCAAAGTTCCATAATGGCTAAACTGAAAACTGGGAAGTTTGGTATCAAACTCCTCAGCACAATAAATGCACACTGATGCCAGTGTGCAATTTATTGTAACATACACCCAGAGGGCATCTTAGAGATGCCCCCTGAATACCTACCCGACCTCTAGTGTTGGCTGACCAGTTTCTGCCAGCCTGCCACACACCAGACATGTTGCTGGCCACATGGGGAGAGTGCCTTTGTCACTCTGTGGCCAGGAACAAAGCCTGTACTGGGTGGAGGTGCTTCTCCCCTCCCCCTGCAGGAACTGTAACACCTGGTGGTGAGCCTCAAAGGCTCACCCCTTTTATTACAGCGTCCCAGGGCATCCCACCAAGTGGAGATGCCCCCCCCCATCTAGCCACTGCCCCCACTGTTGGCGGCAAGGCTGGAGGAGATAATGAGAAAAACAAGGAGGAGTCACCCACCAGTCAGGACAGCCCCTAAGGTGTCCTGAGCTGAGGTGAACCCTGCCTTGAGAAATCCTCCATCTTGAGTTTGGAGGATTCCCCCAATAGGATTAGGGATGTGCCCCTCTCCCCACAGGGAGGAGGCACAAAGAGGGTGCAGCCACCCTCAAGGACAGTAGTCATTGGCTACTGACCTCCCAGACCTAAACACACCCCTAAATTCAGTATTTAGGGGCTCCCCAGATCCCAGGAAATCAGATTCCTGCAACCTGAAGAAAGAAGGACTGCTGACCTACAAGCCTGCAGAGAAGGAGGAAGATGACAACTGCTTTGGCCCTAGCCCTACCGACCTGCATTCTTGGTTTTGAGAGAATGGATGAGAGGGAGGATAACTTAAGAGGTGGGGGGGAGGGGCCTGTTGGAGAGGGGAGTAAACTGGATGTAATTTTGCCGTCCTCGCCCCTGGGTAGGCAGTCGGTATCTGCATTAGTTACCACTGCTGTACCCGCAGAGTCATTATTAGATGTAATGTTCCTAATGCAAAAGACCCTGCAAGCGATATTAGAGGTACTGATGGCAAATAATAGTCTGGGGAAATCCCATAAAAGTCAATTACAAGGGATTACTGAAGAGTTGAAATGTATTAATGGTAGTATGCCTGCTTTAGTACGACCCATTTTGGAGAAGAGGGATCAAGAAACAGAAACAGATACCCTCGATATCCCAGAACAAAATAACGAAGAAAGAGAAGTAGCTATAGCTCAGACTTTACAGGTATTAAATGACCCTCCAGTATATGTTTCCAAACATCCAATGTTAGTGATAAAGAGGAATCGGAGATGGAGGAGAAAGGGTAATAGTTTATATAAGCTACCCTACCAATCGAAATATAGGAAGGAAAGCAAGCAAGGTAATGTTGGGTGTAAAACAGTAAGAAGGAGGAAGGGGAAGTTAGGGCAGGTTGTTCAGGACAACCTCTCAAGGCCAGGTAGGGGAGCCATATCCCCAAAGCAAGGGGTCACGTTACAAATGGTGCCTAGTATATCCAAAGAAGTTAACTGGCGAGGGGAGAGAAAGAAGGGTAGACAAGCAGTGGAAGTGGATGTGGAAATAGTAGAAGAATCAAGAGAGCAAAGTAGTGGATCGGGGGGGGAGGGAACATTATCAAGAGACTAGAAAGAAGGAGGGGGAGCAGAGAAGTAGCTAACTCAACTTGCCCAGCGAAAAGCAGGGCTCCTTTTTCATCTATAGACATTGAGAATAAGGAAGAGAGAGAGAAAGAGCAGGAAAGTTTTGGTGGGAGTAAAGGAAGGTGGATATATTTGGCGCCGTGGAGAGGAGAAATTGGGAGGAAATGCCTAACGAAGTTAAAATCATTAAATCGTTCCCATCTCCTAGAAGTTATGGCCTCGTGTCCAAGCCTATGTGAGATCGAGTCAGATGATATAAAACAAATAGGATTTATATTAAGTCCGGTCAGGAAGAGATTACTAAAGCACTCTTTTACTCTGACTACTTTAGGCGATTGGTATTACAAGCAGAGGCGGAGCTGATGAAAGAAGGTATAAGAGTAGTGCAGGGAAACGTGATAAAGGACGTGATACACGATAGGCGCGCCCTTAGGTGCCATGCAGGTATGCTCCCAAATCAAGTCCAATGTAATCTGCCATATAATAAAAATTGCGGTAGGCGTGTGGATGGAAACGATGGTAGTTTAAGTGTGACTGTAGCCTCAGAATGTAACGACCCACAATGGAGGAATTGTTTTGAACCCTTTGTAAATCTCCGTGATAAGTATAGTAGGGGTGAGTTGAGTGATGTGGATTAGGAATTAAGCCCCACGCACAGCCATTTGGTTTTATCTCGGAATCTGGGAGGTTATAACAAACATTTAAAACAAAAGCGGTTTAAAGGAGAGCTTGAAGAGTACGATGTAATGTGTTTCCAAGAAACCTGGCTGTGCGATGATCCGGAACCAGTGGATGGATTCATGGGGCTACCCGGCAAGGGTCAAGACAAGCATCAGGGGGACTAATAACCCTAGCTTCTACCAGAATAGCGGATAAGTTCATAGAAATAAAAACTAAATGTCGTTGGCTATTGGCAGGCCAGGTAGATCTCTACAATGTAATAGGTGGCGCTAAACAGCTTTTGATTCTTAACGTTTATATACAACCGGGTAATGTGTTTGATTATAATACACAGCGAGGACTGTCCAAGGAAGATCTGGAACTATTATGCACAGGTAAAGCTGACCGTCTGATTTTAATGTTGGGAGATTTTAATCAAACTCGATCCTAATGGCAGTGACATTTTATATAAGGAGCTATTGGCAGCAGCACAAATCCCTAGAAGTATCTTTCCAAACGCAGAATGCTCCGCTCGTGATTTGTCCTTAGCAAGAACATTAGGATCTTTAGGCATGTTTTGCCTAAATGGGCGTATGGAGAACGATTGTCCGGCCAAAAAGACCTTTCAAACAGGTAATTAGGAATGCCCTATTGATTATGCCTTTGTAAACACCTGGTTCCTTGGAGAAGTGCAAAATTTTGAGGTTGGGCAATAAGAGGGCAGTGATCATTGGCCAATCCAAATAATACGCTCAGCTGATAAAATTCAAAAAGAAAGAGAAAAGCCACTGATAGCGTTGGTTGATTATCCCCGTAGGGTAACGACCCACCTAACAGATAGCAGTTTAGAAGCACTTAATAATTTGCTTGTAAACTATCCTATCCTTAATATGGAAGAAGACCCAAATGACATATTCAAAGGTTATCATAAGGGTATTGTGTTAATGGTCAATTGCCTTAAAAGCAAACTAAAAATATCTCGAGAGGGAAAGAGGAAGGGAGAACCATATATGATGAATAATAGTAAAGTATGGTTTAATCAGGAATGTAGGTGTAGAAAGCAAATGATGCGAAGATTACTAAGGGATTATAAGAAAAGACCCTCTGTTGTCAAAGAAGAGAAGATTCGAAAAGCAAAACAGGATTATAAGATGCTGATAAGACAGAGGAAACGAGAATACATTAATCAAAACTGGGACGTAATGATGGAGGTGATAAAAACACAGAATATTAGGGGTTTTTGGCAGTTGGTAAGAGAGGGGAAAAAGGTAGGAGCAATGCGGTGCTTGGTCGGAGAAGAAGATTGGTATAAATATCTGTCATCTGTATATAAAGGTACCAAGGATGAAGAGGGCTATGGTATTGCTAGGAAGCTTGGTGAGAAGATAAGATTAGCATTTGCCCCACAGAAAATAAAAGATACAATTGTAGCCTTGAAATTAACTAAAGCAGCAGGCCCAGACAACCTCCCAGCAATAATAATAAAAAAGAATATCGATTGGTGGACTAAATTCTTCTATGTTACGTTTTGTAAAATTCTTGATTATGGCAGTTTTCCGGAGAGTTGGAAGGGTGCCATGATAAGGCCGATTTACAAAAAGGAGGATCCAACCCAACCAAAAAACTATCGGCTGATAAGTTTATTAGACGTAGGGGAAAAGGTTTTCACAAAGTTATTGCTGGGGTTAATCAAAGAATGGGCAGATGACAAAAATGTGATACCAACAGAGCAAGGTGGTTTCAAGGAGGGGCATTCGACAATTGACTACTGCTTTAGTCTGTGGGTATTAGCAAAAAAATCAGTTGAATTGCGAGGAAGCCTATTATGCTGTTTTGTCGATTTTCGTGCCGCATTTGATTTGGTAGACAGGAAATCGCTATGGGATATGTTGAAACAGCTAGGAATTGATTTGGATATACTATGTCTTCTCCAGGGCCTGCATTCACAAAACTGGGCCCAAGTATTTTAGATATGAGTGGCTCACTTTCAAAAAGGATCCCTATAATGAATGGTCTCCGTCAAGGGTGTGTGTTAGCCCCAATTTTATTCTCATTATTCTTGTCAGATTTGCCAGGGTTGTTACGGAAGGTTAATGGGCTAAGACCAAAAATGGATGGTGTGCATGTTTCCTGCCTACTATACGCTGATGATTTAGTGATAATGGATATGACAGAGTTAGGGCTACAAAGGAAGTTAGAGATGTTTTATACCTATTGTCAAAGGAAACAATTGATAGTAAATATGGAGAAAACGAAAATAATGTTTATACGGAAAGAGAAAAGTCTATTTAATTACAATCTGGGGGGGGGAATAGAGAAGGTAAAGAGTATAAATATTTGGGCATATGGTTCGATTCACACTTAAGATGGAAAGTACATACTGAAACTTTAAAAAATAAAGCCTTATCTTCAGTCTGGGGATTAAAACAATTCAATAGTAAATACGGAGGTCCTTCTCTTCAGCCGGTTATCTCTGCTTTTAATGCTATGGTTTGCCCCCAATTTCAATATGGGGTGGAAGTTTTAATTTTCTCAGGGAAGCTAAATTGGGAAATAGAAGAAAGCATTTGCGTAAAGCGCATGCTTTCATTGCCCCCCTCAGAACTGAATATCAAATGACGGCGTGGACTTGTTTGGGCCTATGAGCCGCACTGAAGTTTTGGTTAAGCATAACATATGAAGGGTTCTGTAAGATCGCAAGATTGTGTAAGAAAGAAATTATAATAAGCGAGTTACATTGGGCATTGCAAGTGAGAGGACGGTTAAAAAAGATCTGTGTCCTCCTAGGTTTACCTGATAATCAATGGTGTGGTGAGCAAATCTCGAAGTATAATTTAAGAATAATAGTGAAGGAAAGAGCAAGAGAATCAGACCTGAAGTATTTAGAAAGTAAAATATCAACCCAGGTTATGATAGCTGGATGGAGGAATCCGGAAAACTTCCCGTATATAGAGGCTCTTCCTAATTCAAGATTAAGAAATTTAGGGGGTCATTCTGACCTTGGCGGTCCATGACCGCCATGGCGGAGTGCGGCGGAAGCACCGCCAACAGGCTGGCGGTGCTTCCTGGGCCATTCTGACCGCGGCGGTAAAGCCGCGGTCGGAAAAGGGGAGCCGGCGGTTTCCCGCCGGTTTCCCGCTGGCCCAGGGAACCCGCCATGGCGGCGCTGCTTGCAGCACCGCCATGGGGATTCCGACCCCCTTACCGCCAGCCTGTTTCTGGCGGTGTCCACCGCCAGAACCAGGATGGCGGGAACGGGTGCCGTGGGGTCCCTGGGGGCCCCTGCACTGCCCATGCCACTTGCATGGGCAGTGCAGGGGCCCCCTAACAGGGCCCCACAAAGATTTCCACTGTCTGCTGTGCAGACAGTGAAAATCGCGACGGGTGCCACTGCACCCGTCGCACCCCTTCAACTCCGCCGGCTCCATTCCGAGCCGGCTTCATTGTTGAAGGGGCTGTCCCGCTGGGCCGGCCGTCGGTCTTCTGGCGGTCGCCCGCCAGCCCAGCGGGAAAGCCGGAATGGCCGCCGCAGTCAGAATGACCGCCTCAGTGTTACAGTTCCGAATTGGGCTGAACCCTGGA
Organism: Pleurodeles waltl; assembly: GCF_031143425.1. Taxonomy (NCBI): domain Eukaryota; kingdom Metazoa; phylum Chordata; class Amphibia; order Caudata; family Salamandridae; genus Pleurodeles; species Pleurodeles waltl. The sequence continues at coordinate 87,503,154 of NC_090441.1, forward strand.
TATATGGATCCCAAAGCAAAAGCAATTCTTAAGGATAGCCAGGGTCTGTGTACATGTGGCTTACAGCAGAAATATACTATGCAAAATTTACTTGTGGATTGTCAATGGTTTTTAGGAGTGCACAAGAAGTTATTAAAACCGATTTTTAAGGAAAATAATATTACCAATCGGGACCAAGCGCTCAGGCTACTTATTGATATGAGATTTTTAAATGTAACTTGTGCACTGGGCCTATTCTTAGATGACTTAAGAAGGGAAATACTCAGATTTATAGGGGTTGATAGAAGGTAGGGTATAATGTGGAATGTAGAGTTTTAAATGTTATAATTGATTACTATTTTATTAGTTGATGATTTTAGGACATGTTCTACGCTAGGAGAAGGTAAGAAAGAATATGGAGCGCACTTTTTAATTAAAAAAAAAAGGCACTTTATGATGAAGTAAGGATGGAGCTCTTTTAGAGCTGTATAGGGGTTAAATTGGCTGGCATGTTGTACCTTATGATCCTATAAGAACTTGAATTATGGAAGAAGTAAAGGAAAAGAAGAGCTTGTTTAACCTAAAATGAAATTGGTTGGTGGTATTCTATATAACCTCGCTACGTATAATAAGGCAGAAAAATATAACGTGGAGTATTCAAAAATGGGAAACTGCACGTAGGAGATCGCAAGGACCAGAGTCTAATTAGAACTGTATGTGGGATAATTTAAGTTGGCACGCTGCACTTTTAGGAACTGTAAGAACTTGATTTTTAATTAAATGAATTATGCAATTAGAGTTGGTTAATAAGAATTAGAAAGATCTAAGAACTCTGTATGTTAATGTAATATGTAATTGTAAATTTTATTGCATTTATACTTTTAAGGCTTATGCCAAATAAAAGGATTTTTCACCTCCCCCTGCAGGAACTGTAACACCTGGTGGTGAGCCTCAAAGCCTCACCCCTTTTATTACAGCGCCCCAGGGCATTCCACCTAGTGGAGATGCCCCCCCTCTAGCCACTGCCCCCACTGTTGGCGGCAAGGCTGGAGGAGATAATGAGAAAAACAAGGAGGAGTCACCCACCAGTCAATCCTCCATCTTGAGTTTGGAGGATTCCCCCAATAGGATTAGGGATGTGCTCCCCTCCCCACAGGGAGGAGGAACAAAGAGGGTGTAGCCACCCTCAAGGACAGTAGTCATTGGCTACTGCCCTCCCAGACCTAAACACACCCCTAAATTCAGTATTTAGGGGCTTCCCAGATCCTAGGAAATCAGATTCCTGCAACCTGAAGAAAGAAGAAGGACTGCTGACCTACAAGCCTGCAGAGAAGGAGGAAGACGACAACTGCTTTGGCCCTAGCCCTATCGGCCTAACTTCGAAAACCTGCTCCAGCGACGCATCCGACAGGGACCAGCGACCTCTGAAGCCTCAGAGGACTGCCCTGGACTACAGGACCAAGAAACTCCAGTGAACAGCGGCCCTGTTCAAAACCAGCTACTTCTTTGCAACAAAGAAGCAACTTCCAAGGACTTCACGTTTCCCGCCGGAAGCGTGAGACCCTACACTCTGCACCGGACGCCCCCGGCTCGACCTGCAGAAAACCAACACCTCAGGGAGGACTCCCTGGCGACTTCGAGCCTGTGAGTAACCAGAGATGACCCCCCTGAGCCCCAACAGCGACGCCTGCAGAGAGAATCCAGAGGCTCCCCCTGACTGCGACTGCCTGTAACAAGGGACCAGACGCCTGGAACCAACACTGCACCCGCAGCCCCCAGGACCTGAAGGAATGGAACTTCAGTGCAGGAGTGACCCCCAGGTGACCCTCTACCTAGCCCAGGTGGTGGCTGTTCCGAGAAGCCCCCCTGTGCCTGCCTGCACCGCTAGAGTGACCCCCGGGTCCCTCCATTGTTTTCTACCTGAAACCCAACGCCTGCTTTGCACACTGCACCCGGCCGCCCCTGCGCCACGGAGGGTGTGTTTTGTGTGCCTACTTGTCCCCCCCCAGTGCTCTACAAAACCCCCCTGGTCTGCCCCCAGAGGACGCAGGTACTGGACAGAGGACTGGAACCGGAGCACCCCTGTTCTCCATAGGTGCCTATGTGTTTTGAGCACCTCTTTGACCTCTGCACCTGACAGGCCCTGAGCTGCTGGTGTGGTAACTTTGGAGTTAACTTGATCCCCCAACGGTGGGATGCCTATGCCACAGGACTGAGACTTGTAAGTGTTTTACTTACCTTCTAATCTAACCTTTACTTACCTCCCCCAGGAACTGTTGATTTTTGCACTGTGTCCACTTTGAAAATAGCTTATTGCAATTTTTACAAAGACTGTACATGATATTGTTTTCATTCAAAGTTCCTAAAGTATTTGAGTGAAGTACCTTACATTTAAAGCATTTAATGTAAATCTTGAACCTGTGGTTCTTAAAATAAACTAAGAAAAGATATTGTTCAATATAAAAACCTATTGGCCTGGAGTAAGTCTTTGAGTGTGTGTTCTCATTTATTGCCTGTGTGTGTTCAACAAATGCTTAAAACTACCCTCTGATAAGCCTACTGCTCGACTACACTAGCACAAAATAGAGCATAAGAATTATCTAATTTTGCCACTATCTTACCTCTAAGGGGAACCCTTGGACTCTGCACACTATTTCTTACTTCGAAATAGTATATACAGAGCCAACTTCCTACAGTCACCTATATGTCTAACCCTCACTTGGTAAAGATTAGGTGCAAAGTTACTAAGTGTGAGGGCACCCTGGCACCAGCCAAGGTGCCCCACATTGTCCAGGGCAATTTCCCCGGACTTTGTGAGTGTGGGGACACCATTACACGTGTGCACTACATATAGGTCAATACCTATCTGTAGCTTCACAATGGTAACTGGCCATGTAACATGTCTAAGATCATGGAATTGTCCCCCAAGCCAAATCTGGTATTGGGGTGCCAATCCCATGCATCCCCGGGACTCCATTAGACCCGGGTACTGCCAAACTAGCTCTCTGGGGTTTTCTCTGCAGCTACCGCTGCTGCCAACCCTCAGACAGGTTTCTACCCCCCTGGTGCCTGGGCAGCCCAGTCCCAGGAAAGCAGAACAAAGGATTTCCTCTGAGAGAGGGTGTTACACCCTCTCCCTTTGGAAATAGGTGTTAAGGGCCTGAGAGGAGTAGCCTCTCCACTGGCCTCTGGAAATGCTTTGAAGGGCACAGATGGTGCCCTCCTTGCATAAACCATTCTACACCAGTTCAGGGATCCCCCAGCCCCTGCTCTGGCGCGAAACTGGACAAAGGAAGGGGGAGTGACCACTCCTCTGTCCATCACCACCCCAGGGGTGGTGCCTAGAGCTCCTCCAGTGTGTCCCAGACCTCTGCCATCTTGAATGCAGACGTGTGAGGGCACAACGGAGACCTCTGAGAGGCCAGTGCCAGCTGGTGACGTCAGAGACCCCTCCTAATAGGCTCTTCCCTGGTTAGGTACCCAATCCTCCTCTGAGGGCTATTTAAGGTCTTTCCTGTTGGTTTCTCTTCAGAAAACGAATGCAAGAGCTCAAAAGAGTTCCTCTGCACTTCTCTCTTCAACTTCTGCCAAGGATCGACTCCTGTCTGCTCCAGGATGCCTGCAAAACCACAACAAAGTAGCAAGACGACTACCAGCAACATTGTAGCGCCTAATCCAGCCGGCTTTCTCAACTGTTTCCTGGTGGTGCATGCTCTGAGGGCTGTCTGCCTTCACCCTGCACTGGAAGCCAAGAAGAAATCTCCAGTGGGTCGACGGAATCTTCCCCCTGCTCCCGCAGGCACCAAACTTCTGCATCACCGGTCCTCTGGGTCCCCTATCGTCTTGACGAGCGTGGTCCCTGGAACACAGGAGCTGGATCCAAGTGACCCCGACAGCCCAGTGGTCCTTTTTTCCACACTTGGTGGAAGTAAGTCCTCCCCTCCCCACGCCAGACAGTAATCCTGTGTACTGCGTGATCTGCAGCTGCTAGGGCTTCTGTGCACTTTAGCAAGACTTCCTTCGTGCACAACACAGCCCAGGTCCCCAGCACTTCGTCCTGCATTGCCCAACTCACTGAGTTGACCTCCGGCATCGTGGGACCCTCACTTGATGTGCTGAGTTGACCTCCGTGCTCAGATTTCTTGAATGTCTGTTCGAGTGCTTCTGCGGGTGCTGCCTGCTTCTGTGTGGGATCTCTCTGTCGCTGAGCGCCCCCTCTGTCTCCTCCTCCAAGGGGCGACCTCCTGGTCCTTTCTGGGCCCTGGCGGCACCCATTATCTTCAACCGCGACTCTTGCAGCTAGCAAGGCTAGCAAGGCTTGTTTGCGGTTTTTCTGCTTGGAAAAAACTCTGCATCCTCCAGCACGTAGTGGGACATCTTCTGACCAAAGGAGAAGTTCCTGGCACCTTCCGTTGTTGCAGAATCTTTAGCTTCTTCCACCCGGAGGCAGCCCTTTTGCACCTTCATCCGGGGTTAAGTGGGCTCCTGCCCCCCTGGACACTTGCGTGACTCTTGGACTTGGTCCCCTTCCTTTGCAGGTCCTCAGGTCCAGGAATCCGTATTCAGTGCTTTGCAGTCAGTTGTTGCCTTTGCAGAATCCCCATCTCGACTTTAATGTCTTTCTGGGGTAGTAGGGTAACTTTACTCCTACTTTTCAGGGTCTTGGAGTGGGGTATCTTGGACACCCTTAGTGTTTTCTTACACTCCCAGCGACCCTCTACACACTACACCAGGCCTGGGGTCCATTCGTGGTTCGCATTCCACTTTTGGAGTATATAGTTTGTGTTGCCCCAAGGCCTATTGTGTCCTATTGCATTCTATTGTGTTCTACAGTGTTTGCACTACTTTTCTAACTGTTTACGTACCTGATTTTGGTTTGTGTGTATATTTTGTGTATTTTACTTACCTCCTAAGGGAGTATATCCTCTGAGATACGTTTGGCATATGTCACTAAAATAAAGTACCTTTATTTTTAGTATCTCTGAGTATTGTGTTTCTTGTGATACAGTGCTATATGATATAAGTGGTATAGTAGGAGCTTTGCCTGTCTCCTAGTTCAGCCTAAGCTGCTCTGCTATAGCTACCTCTATCAGCCTAAGCTGCTAGAACACTACTAATCTACTAATAAGGGATAACTGGACTTAGCATAAGGTGTAAGAACCATCAGGTACCCACTATAAGCCAGGCCAGCCTCCTACATTTATCCAACAAGAGTCCACAGTTTTGCACAAAATGTCTATCCAACTGGAGCACTTTCTACTGTTAAGTTATTAAGTTTTACTTTGTTGGGTTAATGGCCAGGGTGGGTGAAGGGGGCCACGCGGCCCACCTCCCCCACTCAATTTCGGCCCCAGAGACCCCATTCCCCAGGCCCACTACAATTCAATAGGGGGAGCTATGTGGCACCCCCCCCTTGCTGACTTTGGCATATACTGAGCCAGTGTAGATACATGTGACTGGCTCACCCATGTTAATTTCATCCTTTGTCCTTTGACTTTGGGAGGTGGCGGTCACTGGGGCTGCGGGAGAGGGCTGCCGTGCTGGCCCCCGCATTAATTTCGCCATTTGTGCTGGGGAGGTGGTGGTTCCCCTGGCATAAAATGCCCTAAGAGGGGGGTCCCCATGCACCCCCCCCTTTATTTTTCATATGCCCCTGGGACCTGGACCACCCAGGGGATTTATTGTTTTTTTTTTGCCATGAATTCGCAATATCGTCGTGAATTTGTGGCAAAAACGGAGGGGGGGTAAACCCTACACTAAAAAAATGGAATGCGAAAACTACACCCAACCCACACGGACACCCTAGGATCCTTAGGATTGGGGAAGTACTAACCATCCAAAGGTAAGTAGGTAGGATTTCCCAGGCGCCCGTGTGCAAAGTAGAAATCTCAGGTTAGTGTCCAAAGGCTAACATGGGGAAGTCACGGTTGGAGCTTTCACGTTTTAGGACCCTTCTCAGTGGACCCCGAGGAAATCCTTTGGGACAAGGGAGGTTGAATAGTGACCCCCACCAGTGGATACCCAGAGCAGTGGAGTACCTACACCAGGGAGCCCAGGTGCATAGGGGTGAAGTTATAACAGAACCTTCCACTGAAGCCAATGGGGAATCCGTCGTCCAGCTGCTGTCATGACCTGTGGTCCAGGTCGGTGTAACCCAGGTGTGGAATCCGGAGAAAGAGGACCTAGGGAGATAAGGGACAGAATCCAAACCACCCAGTAGTGCCCAGGCGGTGCAGATGGGCAATGCACACCCTTCTAGGTGATGCTTCCTGAAGGACGGTAGACCAGGAAGTGCAGTAGTGGACTCCAAGCGATGCAGGGGGATCCCAGGACTCGTCCAGGAACTGTCCGACGCCAGTCGTCAGATTGCAGAGGGAGTTAGTGCTCAGCAGGACCATCAACAAGCCTCGGCAAAAACAAGACAAGTTGTGCAGAGTTTGCTAGGTCCAGATGATTCAACCTTGGCAGATAGGTCAGGGCCAGCTGTCAGCAGTCAGGAGAGCCAGTAGGAATCGGAGCCCCACAGCAGGACCCTGTGGAAGAAGGCACAGGGAGGCCTCAGCAGCACAGAAAAGAGAGATGCCCATGTTGCAGGAGTTGCAGAGAGGACATCATTCTTGGAGCTGAAGAGTGCTGGAGGCAAGGGCTTCTTCAAGCTAGGAGGGCTTCAGACTGAAGAGCCAACAAGCTGTGGCAACGACAAGCAGACACGGTGCACAAGGGTTCCAGCCAAGCAGCTCCTGCAAGGGACCACAAACTTCCCAGTTGCAAGGAAGATAAATCAGACCTCTGAGAGCCACAGAACCACCATCTGTGTTGCAGAGCCTTGGAGAGTCTGTGGGACAGCAGGATCCACAAGCCGGTTGTCATCGTTGAGGTGCCTGCGGATGAAGGGGAGTGCCTCCTTCACTCCAAGGGAGATTCCTTCTTGCTTTCCTGAGTGCAGGAAGAGCCCCAGTGACTCCTGAGGATGTCGACTAAGGGGAAGAAGTCTTTGCAGAAAGAAGAAACAAAGTTGCAGCAGGGGCCCTCCTACTGGTTAGACCCCTGCTTGACAGATCACCCCAAAACTTTATGTGCACAACAAGAATCACCGGTACATACTTTGTGGAAAAGTTTGTGAAGATTCGTAGAGGAGACTTGTTGACGGTTCATGAAGTCTTACAGACAAATCTGGGGACCCATCCTCAGGGGAGCCCTTAAGTAACCCAAAAAGGGAATTGGACACTATCTGCTGTGAACCTATCAGGGGGGGTCAGGGACATCACCCACCTGGACTAACCAGTCAGATGCTCCCAGGGTCCTATGCACATCTTGCTTTCAAGATGGCAGAATCAAATGGCCACCTGGCAGAGCTCCCAGGGGAGGTGCTGGACAGGGGGGTAGTAATTCCCTTGTCTTGTATGGTTCTGTGCCAGAGCAGGAACCAGGGGTTCCTGCACTTGTGCAAACCAGTTTATGCGAGGGTACCAAATGTGTCCTTCAAAACAGTCCGTGGTGCTGAGAGACACCCACAACCCAGAGACACCTAGTTCTAAAGAAGAGGTCACACCTCTCTCCTAGCGGAAACCATTTGTTCTGCCTTCCCCTGCCAGAATGAAGCTCAGCAGCAGGGGAGCAGAACAATGTCTGGGGTGGGCAGCAGCATGGGCTGGCATGCAGAACCTGCAAGGCTGTACAGGCAGACATGGGGGATCCACTAGGGAACCCCCAGAGTACATGGGATCATGCAACACTGGAATCGGTGTAGTTGCATGATTCCAACATGTTTGATAACAAACATTCCTAGGTTTACTGAAGCCATTATGTAGTTGGACTACTCGTGTTGACCAGTGTCCACTACATACCTTAAAATGGTCCCCCGCACTTACAAAGCCCAGGGAATTGAGTCTGGGATTTGTAGGGGCACCTCTGCTCGTGAAGGAGTGCCCACACACTTCGAACCATGCACCCTGCCCTTGGGCTGAAGGGCCTACCTTGGGGGTGACCTACAGGGTCAGAGTGCAATGTCCATGATATAAGGCAATCATATCTGAAGTGAAAGGCACATACACCATTTCATGCAGGCTGAAAAGGCAGGCCTGCAGTCACAGTTTGCATGGGCCCCAATGGGTGGCCAATACATTCTGCAGCCCGTGGGGACAGCTGGTATACCAATGCCCTGGGTACCTAAGTACCATCTACTAGGGGCTTACATGGGTGCACCAGTACGGCAATTCCGGGTGTGAACTTACCTTACAACTAAATTTAGGGGAGAGAGCACTGACACTGGAGTCCTGGTTAGCAGGAGCCCAGTGTACTAGTCTAAATACAGTGACACCAGGCAGAAAGTGGGTGTAAATATGCCAGAAAGATGCTACTTTCCTACACACATGCACATTCCAATTTGGCCACAACTACAGAACTGTTATTATTGCAGACTGTAGGAAGTTCCCTCTGTCTATACTATCTCAAAGTGAGATATAGTGAGTCCAAGGGTCCCCCTTAAAGGCTGACAGTGGCAAAATTAGATAACACTAATGCTCTAGTTTGTGGTAGTGTGGTCGAGCAGTAGGCTTATCAGAGGGTAGTGTTAAGCATTTGTTGTACACACAGAGGCAATAAATGAGAAGACACACTTAAAGACTTAACTCCAGGCCAATAGGTTTTATATAGAAAAATATATTTTCTTAATTTCTTTTAGAACCACAAGATTCAAGATTTAAGGTAAGTACATAAAATGCAAGGTACTTCACACAGGTAAGTATAGAACTTTGATTTAAAACAGTAGTACAAACAGTTTTGGTTAAAATAGCAATAAGCTATTTTAAAAGTGGACACTGCAAAAATCAACAGTTCCAGGGGGAGGTAAGTTTGGTTAAGTTTCTCAGGTAAGTAAAGCACTTACACAGTCAGTGTCCTGGGCATAGGCATCCCACCGTTGGGTGTTCAAGGCAACCCCAAAGCCACAGCACCAGCAACACAGGGCCGGTCAGGTGCAGAGGTCAAAGGAGGGCCCAAAACACATAGGCGCCTATGAAGAACAGGGGTGCTCCGGTCCTAGTCTTGCTTACAGGTAAACACCTGCGTCCTCAGGGAGCAGACCAGGGGGGTTCTGTAGAGCACTGGGGGGGGGGGGAGGAGGGGACACAAGCACATAAAACACACCCTCAGCGGCACAGGGGTGGCCGGGTTCAGTAGGCAAAGTAGGTGTTGGGTTTGCAATAGAAAGCAATGGAGGGACCCTGGGGTCACTTAGGCGATGCAGGCAGGGCACAGGGGGGCTTCTCGGGCCAGCCACCAACTGGGCTAGGGTGAGGGCCGCCTGCTGGTCACTCCTGCACTGGTAGGTGGTTCCTCTTGGTCCTGGGGGCTACTGGTGCAGTGCTTGGTCCAGGTGTTGGGCTCCTTTGTTAAGAGGTAGTCGCGGTCAGGGGGAGCCTCTGGATCCTCTCTGCAGGTGTCGCTGTGGGGGCGCAGAGGGGTCGGCTCAGGGTGTTCACATCATTGGAGTTGCCTGGGAGTCCTCTCTGCGGTGTTTGTTGTCCCGGACTCGAGCCGGGGGGGTCGGGTGCAGAGTGTGAAGACTCACGCTTCTGGCGGGAAGTGAGAGTCTCTTTAAAGTTGTTGCAGTTTCTGAACAGTGCTGCTGTTCTCAGGAGGTTCTTGGTCCTTTAGGTGCAAGGCAGTCCTCTGAGTCCTCAGAGGTCACTTGTCCCCCTGGATGTCTCGCTGTGCAGGTTCTTTGAGTCTGGAGACAGGCCGGTAGGGCTGGGGCCATCTCAGTTGGTGTCTCTGTCAGCTCTGCAGGGCTTTCAGGTCAGCAGTCCTTCTTTCTTCAGGTTGCAGGAATCTGATTTCCTGGGTTCAGGGTCGCCCCTAAATACTAAATTTAGGGGTTTGTTTAGGTCAGGGGGCAGTAACCAATGGCAACTGTCCTGGAGGGTGGCTACACCCTCTCTGTCCCTCCTCCCTGAGGGGAGGGAGGCGCATCCCTATTCCTATTGGGGGAATCCTCCAAACTCAAGATGGATGATTTCTAAAGGCACAGGTCACCTCAGCTCAGGGCACCTTAGGGGCTGTCCTGACCAGTAGGTGACTCCTCCTTGTTTTTCTCATTATCTCCTTCGGACTTGCTGCCAAAAGTGGGGGCTGTGTCCGGAGGCGCACGCATCTCCACTAGCTGGGATGTCCTGGGATGCTGTAACAACAGGCAGGAGCCTTTGAGGCTCACTGCCAGGTGTTACAGTTCCTGCAGGGGGAGGTGAGAAGCACCTCCACCCAGTGCAGGCTTTGTTTCTGGCCACAGAGTGACAAAGGCACTCATCCCATGTGTCCAGAAACTCGTCTGGTTGTGGCAGGCTGGCAGAAACTGGTCAGCCTAGCACTAGGAGTCGGACTAGAATTCAGGGGGCATCTCAAAGATGCCCTCTGGGTGTATTTAACAATACATTCCACACTGGCATCAGTGTGCATTTATTGTGCTGAGAAGTTTGATACCAAACTTCCCAGATTTCAGTGTAGCCATTATGGAACTGTGGAGTTTGTAATTGGCAGACTCCCAGACCATATACTCTTTATGGCTACCCTGTACTTACAATTTCTAAGGTTTGGCTTAGACACTGTAGGGGCATAGTGCTCATGCAACTATGCCTTCACCTGTGGTATAGTGCACCCTGCCTTAGGGCTTTGAAACCTACTAGAGGGGTGACTTACCTATGCCACAGGCAGTGGGGTAAGGGCATGGCACTCTGAGGGGAGTGCCATGTCGTCTTAGTCATTTTCTCCCCACCAGTACACACAAGCTGTGAGGCAGTGTGCATGTGCTGAGTGAGGGGTCCCCAGGGTGGCATAATACATGCTGCAGCTCTTAGAGACCTTCCCTGGCCACAGGGCCTTGGTACCAGGGGTAACATTTACAATGGACTTATCTGAGTGCCAGGGCTGTGCCAATTGTGGGAACAAAGGTACAGTTCAGGGAAAGAACACTGGTGCTGGGGCCTGGTTAGCAGGGTCCCAACACACTTTCAGTCATAACTAGCATCAACAAAAGGCAAAAAGTTAGGGGGTAACCATGCCAAGGAAGGCATTTCCTTACACAGACTCTTGTCAATATGTGGGAAAAAAAAGAATTTGTGAAACCTATACTGCTTTGCCCTACATTAGCTAAGACGAAACTGTCTTACCTGTCGCTCACTGTGTAGCCCTTGAGAGTCTACATCCTGAGGCAGGATCCCATTGGTTGCTTTTCCAGTTAGTGCGGATACCTCCAGGAAATTGGAAGGGACAAGGCCTCTATGTCCATTTAATTCCCCCTGAAATGGTAAAAAGGATACGCACAATTTAATAATTAAATGATAAACTTTTGGCCTGTGAAACTTTGAAAAGGTAACAAAGAAGAAAAAATTACTTACCTACAGTAATAATGTTTCTCGTAGAAACTCTACCTGTAGATTCCTCACTTGTGGAACAATCTCAACCATAAGACTGCATCCAGAAACTTCAAAGCTCTCATATCACCAGCGGGGGCCGGTGGCTACGCGTCGATTCAAGTGGGGTCAGATGACGTCACTGAAGCGATGCAGTGCCCACTCCAGCACAACTTCAGTCTCGTTTTTCCATGCCTTTGACGCAAATCTGAAGCTCACTCTTACATGAGAGTTCTGAAATTTTTCCTAACAGAAAATGAATACCTCTATATGCAGATGCCTGCAGATTAGAGATCAATACCCTACCCATAGAAGTGGGTTGATGGATAGTTAGACCAGGAAATCCTGCAGAAAAGCCATGACAAAGGGCACGTCCTCAAACATTTCACAATCCGGACAGAAGATTTTGGCTAAGGTGTGCAGGTACACCCACGTCACAGACTTACAGATATTTGTGATTGGCGCTTTCTCAACAAGGGCCCAATACATGGATTTGGCCCTGGTAGAATGGGCCCTACGTCCTTCTAGAGGGTCTTGCTTGGCAAAGACGCAGCAGGTTTTGATTCATAGGATGATCCATCTCAAGAGTTCTTTTCTCTACTGCTTTTCCCTTCTTAGCACTGTAGTAACCAACAAAGAGCAGGTCATCCAGTCATATGTTTATGGCGCTGTTGAGATAGTAGTAGACAGCCTGCCCAAAATTCAACTGATTCAGCTGCTCCTCTTCCTTTATGGGGTGGGGCCGTATACAGAGGTTTGTGAGGGTAATGGCTGTACCCGGATAGAAAGGAGTCATCACTATTGCCAGAAAACCGGCCCTGTTTCGCAACATCAATTTGTCTGGATAAAAAGAGGTAAATGGGGAATGAGAAATGAGAGCTTGTAACTCGCTCACCTGTCTGGCAGATGGGAATAGCCACTAAAACACAGTTTTAAACATTAACATCTGTAGGAAACTGGCTCTTCATATAATGTAGACCAAAATGAGATATACTGTGCAGAGAGTCCAAACAATCCCCAGAGGTATCATAGGTGCAAATTACATCCCAAATGCTCTCTTTTTGGGTAGTGTGGTCGAGCAGTTAGGCATATCAGAGTGTAGTGCTAAGTATGTAAGGCACACACTTATGCAATAAGTGAGACACACACTCAATAAAAAAATCCAACACCAACTTTTGATTCCACACATGAGTACTTTTCGAGAGAGGATTTTTTGGGGTTTTTAAAAGTTGACAGTGCAATGTTTGGGTTCAGTAATGTTATCCTATGGGGGAAAAAAATGTACTGCATTTTGACATCTTTGAGGTCCACGGCCATGTGGGGACACCATCGGTCACTTCATCTTGGGCTGTGGGACGTGGGTACACTGGTGTCTTATGCCGTCGGGTCCAGTGCTGGAGTTCCTCACGGTTGCAGAGGGGCCTGCACATACAATCTGCAGGCATGGACAGTGGTCCAGTCTAAACCAAGTCAACAAGTGGGCTCAGGTCTCCGAGGCTGGGGGAAAATGGGCCTGGAGTTTGTGGGGTCACCTCTGCTAGTGCAGAGGTGCCCTCATACACAGGTACGTGGCACCCTGCCCTCTGGGCTGGAAGGTCTGCCATAGAGGTGTCATAGAAGTGAGCTGGTGTAGTGAAAAGTGGCAGTGAAAGGGTACTTGCACATTTTCATACAAGCTGCAATGGCAGTCCCACAGAACCCTTTGCTTGGGCACCCTATGAGTGGCAAAATGTATGCTGCATTCCATAGGGATACCCTGAAACACCAATGCCCTAGGTACCTAGGTACCATTTACTAGGGACTTATAATGGGGCATAAGTGTGCCAATTGTGGGTGAAATACAGACTGGTGGGAAATAGAGCGTAATCACTGGGGTCCTGGTTAGCAGGATCCCAGTGAACACAGTCAAACACACTGACATCAGGCAGAAAAAGGGAGTAACCATGTCAAGAAAGAAGGTACTTTCCTCCACAGAGGTGCAAATTTAATGTCTGCTTACCTAAAAGCCATGTGGAAGGAATGTGGTGTGACTCTTTGTAGGAAGGTAGCCTCTTTCTAGCCTTGTTACCCACACTTTTGGCCTGTTCGTGAGTATATGTCAGGGTGTTTTTACTGTCTCACTGGGATCCTGCTAACCAGGGCCCAGTGCTCATAGTGAAAACCCTATGTTGTCAGCATGTTTGATAGGTGTCACTGGGATCCTGCTAACCAGGAACCCAGTGCTCATAAGTTTGTGGCCTATATGTGTTGTTCCCTGTGTGGTGCCTAACTATATCACTGAGGCTCTGCTAACCAGAACCTCAGTGTTTATGCTCTCTCTGCTTTTAAAATTGTCACTGCAGGCAAGTGACTAATTTTACCAATTCTGATTGGCACACTAGAACACCCTTATAATTCCCTAGTATATGGTACCTAGGTACCCAGGGTATTGGGGTTCCAGGAGATCCCTATGGGCTGCAGCATTTCTTTTGCCACCCATAGGGAGCTCAGACAATTCTTACACAGGACTGCTACTGCAGCCTGAGTGAAATAATATCCACGTTATTTCACAGCCATTTTACACTGCACTTAAGTAACTTATAAGTCACCTATATGTCAAACCCTCACTTAGGGCCAGATGTAGCAAAGGTTTAGCGACTCGCAAACGGCGAAGAACGCCGTTTGCGAGTCGCTAAAGCCACTTTGCTATGTTGAAATGCATTTTGCGAGTCGGAACCGCCTCACAAAATGCATTTCCGAGTCGCACGCGGTCGCAAATGGACTCGCAGTTACCATCCACTTGAAGTGGATGGTAACCCAGTCGCAAACGGGAAGGGGTCCCCATGGGACCCCTTCCCCTTTGTGTCTGGCATAAAAAATAATTTTTCAGAGCAGGCAGTGGTCCAATGGACCACTACCTGCCCTGAAAAATACTGAAACTAAAGGTTTTGGTTTATTTTTCAAAGTGCAGCTCGTTTTCCTTTAAGGAAAACGGGTTGCACTTAGGAAAAAAAAAACTGCTTTATTTAAAAGCAGTCACGGACATGGAGGTCTGCTGACTACAGCAGGCCTCCATCCCCGTGAGTGCCCTGAATCGCTATGGGGTCGCAAATTGCGACCCATCTCATTAATATTAATGAGGTGGGTCTTTGCGACCCCATAGCGACTCGCAGACGGTGTCTGAGACACCGTTCTCCATAGCAAATTGCGAGTTGCAATTTGCGAGTCGGAAGGACTTGCAAATTGCAACTCGCAATTTGCCTTCTTGCTACATCTGGCACTTAGTGAAGATTAGGTGCAAAGTTACTTAGTATGAGGGCACCCTGGCACTAGCCAAGGTGCACCCACATTGTTCAGGGAAATTTCCCCGGACTTTGTGAGTGCGGGGACACCATTACACACGTGCACTACATATAGCTCAATACCTATATGTAGTGTCACAATGGTAACTCCGAACATGGACATGTAACATGTCTAGGATCATGGAATTGTCACCCCAATACCATTCTGGTATTGGAGGGACAATTTCATGCATCACCGGGGCTCCAGAATAGAGCCCGGATACTGCCAAACTAACTCACTGGAGTTTTCTCTGCAGCTACTGCTGCTGCCAACCCACAGATAGGTTTCTGCCCCCTGGGGCCTGAGCAGGCCAGTCCCAGGAAGGCAGAACAAAGGATTTCCTCTGAGAGAGGGTGTTACACCCTCTCTCTTTGGAAATAGGTGTTAAGGGCCTGAGAAGAGTAGCCTCTCCTGCCCTCTGGAAATGCTTTGAAGGGCACAGATGGTGCCCTCCTTGCATAAACCAGTCTACACCGGTTCAGGGATCCCCCCCAGCCCTTCTCTGGCGCGAAACTGGACAAAGGAAAGGGTAGTGACCACTCCCCTGACCAGCACCTCCCAAGGGGAGGTGCCCAGAGCTCCTCCAGTGTGTTCCAGAACTCTGCCATCTTGGATGCAGAGGTGTGAGGGCACAATGGAGGCCTCTGAGTGGCCAGTGGCAGCAGGTGACGTAAGAGACCCCTCCTGATGGGTGCTTACCTTTCTCTGTAGCCAGTCCTCCTCTGAGGGCTATTTAGCGTCTCTCCTGTGGGTTTCTCTTCAGATAACGAATGCAAGAGCTTACCAGAGTTCCTCTGAACTTCTCTCTTCGACTTCTGCCAAACCGCAACAAAGTAGCAAGAAGACTACCAGCAACATTGTAGCACCTCATCCTGCTGGCTTTCTCGACTGTTTCCTGGTGGTGCATGCTCTGAGGGCTGTCTGCCTTCACCCTGCACTGGAAGCCAAGAAGAAATCTCCCATGGGTCGACGGACTCTTCCCCCTGCCAACGCAGGCACCAAACTTCTGCATCACCGGTCCTCTGGGTCCCCTCTCATCTTGACGAGTGTGGTCCCTGGAACACAGGAGCTGGATCCAAGTGACCCCGACAGTCCAGTGGTCCTTCTGTCCAAATTTGGTGGAGGTAAGTCCTTGCCTCCCCACGCCAGACAGTAATCCTGTGTACTGCGTGAGCTGCAGCTGCTAGGGCTTCTGTGCACTTTTGCAAGACTTCCTTCGTGCACAGCCTAGCCCATGTTCCCAGCACTCTGTCCTGCATTGCCCAACTCGCTGAGTTGGACACCGACTTCGTGGGACCCTCTTTTGTTGTGCTGAGACGACCGCCGTGCTCAGATCTTCTTAATGCCTGTTCTGGTGCTTCTGCGGGTGCTGCCTCCTTCTGCGTGGGCTCTCACTGTTGCTGAGCGCCCCCTGTCTCCTCCTCCAAGAGGCGACCTCCTGGTCTTTCCTGGGCCCTGGCAGCGCCCAAAATCCTCAACCGCGACTCTTGCAGCTAGCAAGGCTTGTTTGCGGTCTTTCTGCGTGGAAACAACTCTGCATCCTCCAGCACGCCGTGGGACATCTTCTGACCAAAGGAGAAGTTCCTGGCACCTTCCGTTGTTGCAGAATCTTCGGCTTCTTCCACCCGGAGGCAGCCCTTTTGCACCTTCATCCGGGGTTTAGTGGGCTCCTGCGCACCCTGGACACTAGCGTGACTCTTGGACTTGGTCCCCTTCCTTTACAGGTCCTCAGGTCCAGGAATCCGTCTTCAGTACTTCGCAGTCAGACGTTGTCTTTGCAGAATCCCCTATCTAGACGTTATTGTCTTTCTGGGGAAGTAGGGTAACTTTACTCCTACTTTTGGGGTATCTTGGACACCCTTAATGTTTTCTTACACTCCTACGACCCTCTACACACTACACTAGGCCTGGGGTCCATTCGTGGTTCGCATTACCCTTTTGGAGTATATGGTTTGTGTTGCCCCTAGGCCTATTGTCTCCTAATGCATTCTATTGTGTTCTACAGTGTTTGCACTACTTTTCTAACTGTTTACTTACCTGATTTTTGGTTTGTGTGTATATTTTGTTTATTTTACTTACCTCCTAAGGGAGTATATCCTCTGAGATACTTTTGGCATATTGTCACTAAAATAAAGTACCTTTATTTTTAGTAACTCTGAGAATCGTGTGTCTTATGATAAAGTGCTAAGTGATATAAGTGGTATAGTAGGAGCTTTGCATGTCTCCTAGTTCAGCCTAAACTGCTCTGCTATAGCTACCTCTATCAGCCTAAGCTGCTAGAACACTTCTAATCTACTAATAAGGGATAACTGGACCTGGCACAAGGTGTAAGTACCACAAGGACACACTGGAGGAGCTCTGGGCACCACCCCTGGGGTGGTGATGGACAAGGGAGTGGTCACTCCCCTTTCTTTTGTCCAGTTTCGCACCAGAGCAGGGGCTGGGGGCTCCCTGAACCGGTTTAGACGGGTTTATGCAAGGAGGGCACCATCTTTGCCCTTCAAAGCATTTCCAGAGGCCAGGAGAGGCTACTACTCTCAGGCCCTTAACAACTATTTCCAAAGGGAGAGGGTGTAACACCCTCTCTCAGAGGAAATCCTTTGTTTTGCCTTCCTGGGACTGGACTGCCCAGGCCCCAGGGGGGCAGAAACCTGTCTGAGGGTTGGCAGCAGCGGTAGCTGCAGAGAAAACCCCAGAGAGCTACTTTGGCAGTACCCGAGAGCTAGTTTGGCAGTACCCGGGGTCCTTGCTGGAGCCCCAGGGATGCATGGGATTTTCACCCCAATACCAGAATGGTATTGGGGTGACAATTCCATGATCTTAGACATGTTACAGGACCATGTTTGGAGTTACCATTGTGAAGCTACACATAGGTATTGACCTATATGTAGGTCACGCGTGTAATGGTGTGCCCGCACTCACAAAGTCCAGGGTAATTGCCCTGAACTATGTGGGGGTACCTTGGCTAGTGCCAGGGTGCCCTCACACTTAGTAACTTTGCACCTAACCTTCACTAAGTGAGGGCTAGACATATAGGTTACTTATAAGTTACTTAAGTGCAGTGTAAAATGGCTGTGAAATAACTTGGACATTATTTCACTCAGGCTGCAGTGGCAGTCCTGGGTAAGAATTGTTTGAGCTACCTATGGGTGGCAAAATAAATGCTGCAGCCCATAGGGATCTCCTGGAACCCCCAATACCCTGGGTACCTAGGTACCATTTACTAGGTAATTATAAGGGTGTTACAGTGAGCCAATGAGAATTGGTCAAATTAGTCAGTAGCCTGCAGTGACAATTTTAAAAGCAGAGAGAGCATAAACACTGACGTTCTGGTTAGCAGAGCCTTAGTGATACAGTTAGGCACCACACAGGGAACACATATAGGCCACAAACCTAGGAGCACTGGGGTCCTGGCTAGCAGGATCCGAGTGACACATATGAAACACACTGACAACATAGGGTTTCCACTATGAGCACTGGGGCCCTGGCTAGCAGGATCCAAGTGAGACAGTAAAAACACCCTGACATATATACTCACAAACAGGCCAAAAGTGGGGGTAACAAGGCTAGAAAGATGCTACGTTCCTACAATTACCAACCCCCAGTTCTACCTCTAGTGCCTCTAGCAATAGCAGCAGTGGTGGGACAGCTAACAGTAGTCAGTCTAAGGGAGTAGCTGGGCTCACGTTAGGGACTGTAGTGAGGTCTGGTTGGTTAGAAAGACCAATGAAGCAGTGTTAGTCTCTGATGAGGGCACTGAAATTGCCACCCTTGCTGCCTGTCCCCTTAACATGGGTAAGTACAGGCAGAATCCTCTTATAAATGGTGTTGAGGGTGAGGCCTACAGGGACACTGGTGTCACTGTCACTATGGTTATTGAAAACCAGGTGTCTCCTGAGCACCACCTACTTAGTCACCAGTACCAAGTGACACTGATGTTCATAACAACACTGTGTGCCACCCATGGCAGTTGTTGGTTTCAGCTGGGAGGGGGTGTTACTTATCCTAAAAAGTCGTAGTGTCCACTGACCTACCTGTAGAGTGTCTACTAGGGAACGACTTGGAGATTTCAGCTTGGGCTGAAGAAGATTTGGAAGCCCATGCAGCAATGCTGGGCATCCCAGGGCATATTTTTGCCCTAACAGGAGCACAGGCCACAAAGAAGAAAGAACAAGGAAACTTGGAGCCTGGAACAATGGTCCAAGACCTTCCCAAACCTAAGAGTAGAAAGGACAATAAAGTGCACTCTACTCCAGCCTCCAGTGAGGATTCAACCCCAGAGGGAGAAGAATCAACTCCCTTGGCAGAACGTACACCAGAGGAGTTACACACTGACACAACTGAGCTCTTAGGTGCAGAGGGGCCTGCCAGGGAGGACTTGAGACAGCAAGCTCTCACACAAGAGGCAGGGAATGTCAGTGGCACCCACAAGGTGTATCGGGAAGACAGCCTCTTTTACTCAGAGCCAAGGGAACCCAAACCTGGTGCCACCAGGAGGCTGGTGGCCCCTCTGCAGTACAGAGAATGTTTGTTAACCCTAGCACGACATTCCCCAGGCAGGTCACCTGGAACAAAGCAAAACTTGGGACAGACTTGTCCCTCACTTTCACTGGCCCCACATGTCAGAAGACACAAAGGAGTTTTGTTGCTCCTGTGTCATCAGTCAAGCCATTGGCAAGATAGGTGGCACCCCGAAGGCCCCCTTTATTCCACTTCCAGTGATTGGGGTACCCTTTCAGAGGGATGGGGTGGATATTGTTGGCCCGCTAGATCTTCCCACAGCCTCAGGGAACAGATTAATTCTGGTGGTGGTGGACCATGCCACCAGGTACCCAGAAGCTATTCCTCTTAGGACCACTACAGCTCATGCAGTGGCCAAAGCCCTTCTTGGAATCTTTTCAAGCGTGTATTTTCCTAAAGAGGTGGTGTCAGACAGAGATGCAAACTTCATGTCTGCACACCTGAAAGCAATGTGGAAGGAGTGTTGTGTTACTTATGAGTTCACCACCCCTTACCACCCCCAAACAAATGGTTTGTTAGATAGGTTTAATAAATCTCTCAAAGGCATGATCATGGGACTCTCTGAAAAACTCAGGAGGAGATGGTATGTCCTACTGCCATGCCTCCTCTTCCCCTATAGGGAGGTCCCTCAGAAGAGTGTGGGATACAGCCCATTTGAACTTCTGTTTGAGGACCATGTTAGGGGTCCTCTTGCTCTAGTAAGAGAAAGCTGGGAGCAACATCTCAAGCCTCCCAAGCAAGACATAGTGGATATGTACTTGGCTTCAGATCAAGGATGGCTGAGTATATGAAGAAGGCCACCAAAAACTTTCAGGAAAGCCAGGAGCTGCAAAAGCAATGGCCTGACCAGAAGGCTGTACTGACTGTATACCAGCCAGGACAGAAAGTGTGGGTACTGGAGCCTGTGGCTCCTAGGGCACTCCAGGACAAGTTAAGTGGTCCCCACACAATAGTGAAGAAAAAGGGTGAGGTTACCTATCTGGTAGACCTAGGATCTCCCAGAAGCCCCCTCGGGTGCCTAATGTGAACCGACTAAAGCCCTACTATAACAGGGCTAATATTACACTGCTCATGGCCATTGATGAGGGACAGGAAGAAGTGAGTGACCCTCTCCCTGACCTCTTCTCCCACACTGCAGCGGATGGCTCAGTTGATGGGGTATTCTTTGCCGACTGCCTCTCTGAGTCACAAAAAGAAGACTGCAGGAATCTCCTGGGACAGGACTCAGAACTGTTCTCATTGACACCTGGTCAAACCACTTGGTGTGAACACACAATTGACACTGGGGAGAATTTGCCAATAAAAAGTAAACTTTATAGGCAACCTGACACCATGTCAGAGACTGCATCAAATCGGAGGTTCAGATCATGCTAGATCTGGAAGTCATTAAGGAATCAGACAGCCCCTGGGCTAGTCCAGTAGTTTTAGTTCCAAAACCTCACTCCCAAAATGGAAAGATAGAAAAGAGGTTTTGTGTTGACTATAGAGGGCTCAACACTGAAACAAAAACAGATGGTCATCCTATCCCTAGGGCAGATGAGCTAAAAGATACACTGGCATCTGCCAAGTATCTGAGCACATTTGATTTAACTGCTGGGTATTGGCAGATTAAATTATCAAATGATGCTAAACCCAAAACAGCATTTTCAACCATTGGAGGGCATTATCACTTTACTGTGATGCACTTTGGTCTGAAGAATTCACCTGCCACATTTCAGAGGCTGGTGAATACAGTCCTCCAATAATTGGAAGCCTATAGAGCAGCTTATCTTGATGATATAGCTGTCTTTAGCTCCACCTGGGAGGATCACCTGGTCCACCTGTGGAATGTTTTGGAGGCTCAGCAGAAAGCAGGCCTCACCTTCAAAACCTATAAGTGCCAGATAGGGAAGGGGAAGGATGTATATCTGGTTAACCTGGTAGGTGGAGGCTAGATTCAACCACTGCAGGGGAAGATTTAAACCATTCTTGGACTCCCCCTACTACTCAGGCCCAGGTGAGAGTCTTTTTAAGCCTCACTGGGTATTACAGGAGGTTCATTAAGACCTGTGGCTCCATTGTAGCCCCTCTTAATGACCTCAGCTCAAAAAGAATGCTCAACAAAGTTTTATGGACAGATAAGTGTCAAAAAGCTTTTGAAGAACTCAAACAGGCCATGTGCTCTGCACCTATTTTAAAAAGCTCTGACTACTCCAAGCAGTTCATAGTTCAGACAGATGCTTCTGAAGTAGGGGTTGGGGCAGTGTTATCATAACTTAACACTGACGGCCAGGACCAACCTGTAGCTTTTATAAGCAGAATGTTGAGTGTTAGTCAGTCAAAGAAAAGGAGGCCTTTGCTGTGGCTTTGGTTTAAAGAAGCTGAGGCCATACTTGTTTGGCACTCACTTCCTTGTTCAGACAGACCTCAAGCCCCATCTATGGGTAAAACAGATGTAAGGTGAAAATCCCAAACTGTTGCGGTGGTCCATATCCCTACAGGGAATGGACTATACAGTGGAACGCAGACCTGGGAGTAACCACTCCAATGCAGATGGACTCTCCAGACATTTCCACTTTTTGCCTGTTGTATCATTTGCCTGTTTTCACTAGGATCCTGCTAACCAGGACCCCAGTGACTATGCTCCCTCTCTTTAAATTTGGTTGCTTGGACCACACACACTGCACATTTGGCATACTCGTACTCCCCTGAAAATCCCTAGTATATGGTACCTAGGGCAACAGGGCACCAGGGGTTCCCCATGGACTGCAGCATGTATTATGCCACCCATGGGGAACCCATGCAAAGTGTATCTGCAGGCCTACTATTGCAGCCCCGTTAAAAGGTGCATGCACCCTTTTCACTACAAGTCACCCCTATGTTAGACCCTCCTAGCACAGTGGGCAGAGTGCAGGTACTTGTGTGTGAGGGCACCCAAGCATGAGCAGCAGTGCCCCCACAAACTCCAGGCCCATTTTCATGGACTTCGTGAGTGCAGGGATGCCATTTTACACGTGTACTGGACATAGGCATGTTTGTTATCAAATATGTCAGAATCATACCCCAATACTGTTGCCAATATTGGAAGTATGATTCCATGCACTCTGGGTGCCCAGCATTGCTTAGAGGGTTCCCTAGCATTGCTCCTACCAGCTTTCTGGGGTTTTCAGGGTAGCCCAAGCTACTGCCACACTTTGACAGGTTTCTGCCTTCCTGCTGCTACAGCTGCTCAAACCCAGGAAGGCAGAACAAAGGATTTTCTTTGGGAGAGGTGGGGTACCACCCTCTCCCTTTGGAAATTGGTGTTACATGGCTTGGGAGGGGTAGCCTCCCCAAGCCACTGGTATGCTATGAAGGGCATATTTGGCAACCTCCATGCTCTGGTGCAAAACTGGACAATGGAAAGGGAAATGACCACTCCCCTGTCCATCACCACCCCAGGGGTGGTCCCCAGAGCTCCTCCAGAGGGTCCCTTGAATCCAAGGCAGGCAGAGGCCTCTGGGAGCATCTGAGTGGCCAGGTCAGGGAGGTGATGTCAGAGACCTCTCCTGATAGGGGGTCACCTGGCTAGGTGACCAATCTCCCTTCCAGGGCTATTTAGGGTCTCCCTCTTGGGTGGGTCCTCAGATTCGACAAGCAAGACTCCAGCAGGATTGCTCGGCATCGTTTACTTCAACATCTTGCCACTGAAACTGCAAATGGAGCCTCCAAGAACCAACAATCTGCATCCACAACGAAGGCTCTGCTTGCAACATTGTTTCCACGGCTCCTTCCAGCGTCTGCAACACTTCCCCGGCTCTTCGGTCTGCACGAGAAGGAAGAAGGAATCTCCCTTGGAGTGAAGGAGTCACCCCCCCCTTCATCCGCAGGGACCAACTGCAATAACGACTGGCTGCGTGGATCTCCTCTCAACCTGAGCTGTGTGGATCCTGCATCACGGGTGCTGGTCTGTAGTGATCCCCTTGGTCTTCTATGCCAGCTGTCCAACTTTGGTGAAGGTAAGCCCTTGCCTCCCCATGCAGGGCAGTACCCCTGTGCACCGCGTCTCTTGCAGCTACCAAGGCTTGTTGGTGTCTCCTCTAAGGTATGTTCAGGCTCCGATTATCCTCAGCCCCCAGCACTCTTTCCTGCGATGTACAGCCCTCTGTCTGCTTCTGCTGTGGCTTGGGACCCTCATTCAGTTGTGCTGTGTGGGCTCCTCTGTGACTCCTGGGTCCTCTTCTAGTGTGTCTCCTGTGGGGGCTGCCTTTTCTTCTGTGGACTCTCTGCATCACTGAGGGTCCCCTGGGACTCCCCTCCGTGGGTTGAGTCCTCCTGGACCTTGCCGGTCCTGAGCAGCTCCACTTTTCATTTACCACGAATCTTGCCTTAGCCAAGGCAGCTTGGTGGTTTTTCTACGCCACAGGCAGCCTGCAATCTTCCATTCTGCATGTGACGTCAACTGCATCCTCCAGGAACTCTTCAACAACTCCAGGGCTGCAGTGCTGACCATCTTCGTTCTACCGCGGACCAACTCATGCAACCACACTTGGGTGGGTAGTGGCTCCTGCCACCACCAGACACTCCTGCGACTTCTGGACTTGGTCCCCTTCTTTTTCAGGTCTTCCTCTTCAGGAATCCACTGCTGGTTTCTTGTATTCATATCTGGGTGGTGCATTTTTCTTCTTTTTAGTCCTTTTGGTGGTTTGGGGAAAATCTAGTAACTTACTCCTTTCTTCCAGGTCTCTGGGGGGCAGAGTGGTACTCACCTTTTGGGGTTCCTAGTTCCTCTGGCTCCCCTCTACAGATTCCACTTACCTGAGTGGGGGATCCTGCATTGGCATTCCATTATTTTACTACATGGTTTGGGCCTCCCCTAGGGTCACTACTGTCTATTGCTATTGCACTGTTTTCTACTGCTATTTATTCCTATTTCTGATTACTAGTGTACCTATATAGTTTGTTACTTACCTCCGATTGGAGGGTTGCCTATCTAGTACTTTTTGATAATTGTGTCACTAAAATAGAATGCCTTTATTTTTATAACAATGAGGCCCACAGCCTATAACTTTGGCGGTAACTGGCGCCTACCGCGACGGCCGCCAACATACCGTCGCCGTGGCTACCAGCTGCCCACCCACATCATGAACGTAGATGGAATTCCACCATAAGGCTGGCGGAATACTGTCGACAGTCATGGCAGCGGACGGCGGTAAGGTGCAGCAGCGCCACACCTGCAAAACACCGCTGACCTTATCATGAGCCAGGATACGGCCTGGCGGTGTTTTGCTGGCGGACACTGCTGCTGGCAGCAGCGCCACGTCCTGTCTCCTGCCGGAGGACCCCCTGCAAGCAGGTAAGTCGGGCTCTCCGACAGGAGAAGGGGGAAGGGGTGGTGTGTGCGTCTGGAGGAGTGTTGTGTGTGGGGGGGTTGTCTGTTTTTGTATGTGTGCATGCGGATGTGAGTCACGTTGAATGCGTGCGTGAATGACAATGTCAGTGAACGTGTATGTTGTGTGTTGTGAATGCATGTGTGCGACAATGTATGTTGGTGTGTGTTGTGTGTGTGTGTGTGTATGTGTGCATGTGTGGGTGGATGTGGGTATGCATGTGTGTATGATTGTGTATGTGTGCGCGTGTACATGTGCGGGGGACGGGGGAGTGTGGGGGAGGACTCTGGGGAGGGGGGAGGGGGAGGGGGAGGGGGGAGAGGGTGGGGGAGACCCCTATCAGTGTCAGGGAAGGAATTCCCTGGCACGGATAGTGCCTACTGCCATGGTTTTCGTGGCAGTACGCTTGCCACGAAAACCATGGCGGTAGGCGGGGGTCAGAATCCTGAGGGTGGGATTGTGACGGTCGCCTGGGTGGAGACCGAAGTCTCCAGCCCAGCGGCCGTTCCCACCCTGGCAGACGGAGTGGTACATTGGCGGTTTGGCTTGAGCCAAACAGCCAATGTCATAATTTCGGAAAAGGTACCGCCAGCCTGTTGGCAGTACCTTTCCCAAAATTACCACCGACCGCCAGGGTCGTAATGAGGGCCTGAGTGTTTTCTTTCATGTGTGTAAGTGCTGTGTGACTACAGTGGTATTGTATAAGCTTTGCATGTCTCCTAGACAAGCCTTGGCTGCTCATCCACAGCTACCCCTAGAGAGTCTGGCTTCTAGACACTGCCTATACTACACTAATAGGGGATACCTGGGCGTGGTAAAAGGTGACAGTACCTTAGGTACCCATCACACACCAGGCTACCTTCCTACAACAGTTTTCTCTTCAATAAAACATAGTATTGTTATCTATGTCTCCTTTCTTTCGGAGTTTCAGAAATTCTGGAGTTCTTTTTCATATTTATTAACGGAAAACCTAACAAACATTAGACATGTTTTTACCTTTATAACATAGTCTGCATAAATATATATATTGGGAATCATCGAATGCTTATGACTATGGAAGAGAACTTCAGTTTCTGAACCATCTACACCTTTTGAAAAAGCTCTAGCATCTGCAGACACAAAGAAGCCTACCTTGGAATTACAGTGGGATTCCCAACTGGACAAAGAGGAAGATTCAATCATGTGAATCTATGGAAGATTCAATACTGGGGAGATTTGATTTAGTTTGTGGGACCTACCTGACTATGAAGCAGCATGTGTAGGATGGGCAAGCACTAAATGCTTGTAATTCAATGATACACTTCGCTGAAGTAACAGCAACCAGAAAGTACAAGTTACTTACCTCCGCTAATGATATATCTGGTAGAGACATATTCTATTTGCAGATTACTTACCTTTAAATTTGCCCAGCCGTTAGACTGGATCCGGAGGTTTTTTCTTCTAACAGTACCTCTGCGCGCTATCAGGTGGCGTCAGTCGACTCAGCGGGTGTTGTTGGTGTTGAGTTTGTCGTGAAGACGTTGTGGTCGTATATAGGCGCCACACCGGCGTGCTTACGTCAGTTTCACGACTTTCCACGCCAGCAGCGCAGAGCCATGAAGAACACTAAGATTGGTGCACCAAAACTAGGGCCCTTAAGGGGAAGCTCCTGTCCCTAGAAATCAGTTCGTAGAGCGTGGAGGATGGGCGGGTCGGTAAGGAACCTGCAACTAGAATATGTCTCTATCAGATATTTCGTTACCAAAGGTAAGTAATTTGTACATCTGATTTCTAGTTGCAGATCCCTTACCTTTGAATAGATATCCCGAGCAATACCAGCCCTGGTGGTGGGCTGCAAACCAAGATCACACCAAGAAGTCCTGCAGGACCGAACGCCCAAAGTAGCCGTCCCTTCGGATGTGATTGTCCAGGCAGTAGTGTTTGGTAAAAGTGTGCAGAGATGCCCACGTCGCAGCCTGACAGATGTCCAGGACTGGAACGCCCTGTGCTAGCGCTGATGCAGCAGCAGTAGCTCTGGAGGAGTGAGCGTGCTAACCTTCGGGAGGCTGCTTTTTAGCCAGAGTGTAGCACATTTTGATGCATAAGAGTACCCATCGTGAAATGGTCCTCTTCTGCACCGCCTTACCCTTCTTTGCACCCACATATCCCACAAAGAGTTGATTGTCCACCAGGAAATCTTTGGTACGGTTAAGATAGAACGCCAACGCTCTTTTTGGGTCCAGACGGTGGAGTCTCTCCTCTTCATGAGAGGGATGTGCGGGGTGCAAAAAAGGTAGGCAAGGTGATGGACTGTCCGACATGGAAGAGTATCACTACTTTAGGTAGAAAAGAATCCCTCTTGCAAAGCACCAGCTTGTCAGGATGTATGGGCAGAAAACGTGGCTTAGATGACATAGCCTGGAGCTCACTTACTCTGCGGACAGAAGTAATCGCAACTAAGAAGACAGTCTTGATAGTTAAGAGCGGAAAGGACAGTTGTGAAGCGGCTCATCAGGGTAAACATAAGGTATGTTAATACTAGGTTTTAATCCCATTGGGGCATGATAAATGGGATAGGAGGAAAGAGATGTGTGAGGCCTTTAAGAAACCTCCCAACTATAGGAGATTTAAATAAGGATGGCTGATCTGGTAACCTCAAGAAAGCAGAGATAGCAGAAAGATATCCCTTAAAAGGGCCCAGGGTGGAACCCTGCTGGGAAAGGGAAAAATAAAAACAAGGACTTGAGAAAGAGGAGCACATAGAGGATCAACAGATTTGTCAATGCACCATGCCACAAATTTCTTCCAACGACAGACGTATACAGTTTTGGTTGAGGGACGCCTGGCTGCCAAGATAACATTACAGACTTCAGGTGGCAAGTCAAAAGACGTCAACTGACGCCGCTGAATCTGCACGCCAGGAGGCGGAGGGTTGACAGATTCGGATGGAGGACCCTCCCCTGCTGCTGTAACAGAAGACTGCAGGCTAATCGGAGGAGCTATGGCCATGCACAACAGCTCAGGATACCAGACTCTTCATGCCCAGTCTGGAGCCACCAGTATTACTTGGGCCCGGTCCTGCCTTATCTTCTTCAGAAATCTGAGCAGAAGTGGTATGGGTGGAAAGGCGTACAGGAGGCCTGAATTCCACTGGAAATTCCAACGCAAAAAACAGCTGACATTGCACGTTTTCTAAGGAGGCGAATAAGTCTAACCAAGGTTCTCCCCACTGAAGGAAAAGACCTTGCGCCACCTCCGGATGGAGACGCCATTCGTGATCGACCACGCATTGTCGGCTGAGTTCGTCTGCTCTGGCATTCAAAGAGGCCTCCAGGGGGGAACATCCTTTTTTACGACTTTTTTTTTTCCGAAAGTCGTGGTTAACGAAAGCGCAACAACGCTTTTTTTAACCACGACTCCGGTTTTTTGTGCCTTAACTACATATGTTCTGAACAACGAACATGCGTGGTTAAGGTAACAAAAAAGTGAGTTGGCGAAGGTAAGTGGTGGGTTTAGGTTTTGGGGAGGGGGTGGGGGGTCAGGGGGTTTTAGGTTTTGGGGTGGGGGAGGTGGGGGGTTTTAGGTTTTGGGGTGGGGTTGGGGCGTTTTTGGTTTTGGGGAGTGGGTGGGGGGTCAGGGGGTTTTAGGTTTTGGGGGGTGGGGCGTTTTTGGTTTTGGGGAGTGGGTGGGGGGTTTTAGGTTTTAGGGTGGGGTTGGGGGGGTGGGGCGTTTTTGGTTTTGGGGAGTGGGTGGGGGGTCAGGGGGTTTTAGGTTTTGGGGTGGGGTTGGGGGGGTTGGGCGTTTTTGGTTTTGGGGAGTGGGTGGGGGTCAGGGGGTTTTAGGTTTTGGGGTGGGGTTGGGGGGGGGGTGGGGTGAGGGATGTAGGGTGAATGGTGCATATTGCTAATGATTTTATCAGGAATGCCTTTACAACGAAATATCGTTGTTAAGGCATTCGCGGTAAAATCATTAGTAGTAGCAATGAGGTCGGTGTTCCGACCTCGTTGTTAAGGCAGTAGTTGTTTTTGAAGTCGTTGTTTCGTCGTACAGTCCCTCCAGGTGTTGAACCGCCAGGGAAATGCCCTGATGTTCCAGCCAAGTCCAGAGGCGAAGAGCCTCTTGACAAAAGGTCCATGACCCCACTTCGCCTTGTTTGTTGCAATATGGCGGTGGTGTTGTCTGTGAAAAGTTGCAATGCTTTCCCCTTGAGAGAGGGAAGGAATGTTCTCAATGCTATTCGAATCGCTCGGAGCTCCAGATGATCGATATGTAGTCCGGTTTATGCCAGAGCCCAGAGGTCTCTGGTCTCTGCCTCTCCTATGTGGCTGCCCCATCCGAAGAGTGATCTGTCACAACTGTAAGATCTGGTTGGGGAAAGGAGAGGGATCTGCCCTTAACCCAATCGTCCTGATTCGTTAACCACCACTACAAATCTCTCGCAGGTCCCTCCGAGATCTGGACTTTCTCAGAAAGACTCCCCTGATGCTGCGCCCACTGGAACTAAAGGTCCCACTGCAGAGCCCGCATATGCCATCTAGCATTTTGAACCAGCAGGATGTAGGAGGCCATGAGGCCCAGCAGCCACAGAGTCATTGTAGGAAGTTGGCTCTGTATATACTATTTCAAAGTAAGAAAGTGTGTGGACATAGTCCAAGGGTTCCCCTTAGAGGTAAGATAGTGGCAAAATTAGATAATTCTAATGCTCTATTTTGTGGTAGTGTTGTCGAGCAGTAGGCTTCTCAGAGGGTAGTGTTAAGCAAGTGTTGTACACACAGGCAATAAATAAGGAACACACACTCAAAGACTTACTCCAGGCCAATAATTTTTTATATTGAAACATATCTTTACTTAGTTTATTTTAAGAACCACAGGTTCAAGATTTACAGTAAACACTTTAAATGTAAGATATTTCACTTAGATACTTTAGGAACTTTGAATAAAAGCAATATCATATACAGTCTTTGTAAAAATGGCAATAAGCTATTTTCAAAGTGGACACAGTGCAAAAATTAACAGTTCCTGGGGGAGGTAAGTAAAGGTTAGATTAGGAGGTAAGTAAAATACTTACAAGTCTCAGTTATGGGGCATAGGCAGTCCACCATTGGGGGTTCAAGGCAACCCCAAAGTTACCACACCAGCAGCTCAGGGCCGGTCAGGTGCAGAGGTCAAAGAGGTGCCCAAAACACTATCAGGAACAGGGGTGCTACGATTTCAGTCTGCCAGCAAGTAAGTACCTGCGTCCTCGGGGGGCAGACCAGGGGGGTTTTGTAGAGCACTGGGGGTGGCACAATTAGGCACACAAAACTCACCCTCAGCGGCACAGGGGCGACCGGGTGCAGTGTGCAAAGCAGGCGTCGGGTTTCAGGTAGAAAACAATGGAGGGGCCCGGGGGTCACTCTCGCAGTGCAGGCAGGCACAGGGGGGCTTCTCGGGACAGCCACCACCTGAGCTAGGCAGAGGGTCGCCTGGGGGTCACTCCTGCAATGAAGTTCGGTTCCTTCAGGCCCTGGGGGCTGCGGGTGCAGTGTTGGTTCCAGGCGTCGGGTCCCTTGTTCCAGGCAGTCACGGTCAGGGGGAGCCTCTGGATTCTCTCTGCAGGCATTGCTGTGGGGGATCAGGGGGGTCATCTCTGGTTACTCACGGGCTCGCAGTCGCCGGGGAGTCCTCCCTGAGGTGTTTGTTCTCTGGATCTCGAGCTGGGGCGTCGGGTGCAGAGTGTGAAGTCTCACGCTTCCGGCAGGAAACGTGCAGTCTTTGAAAGTTGCTTCTTTGTTGCAAAGAAGTAGCTGGTTTTGAACAGGGCCGCTGTTCACTGGAGTTTCTTGGTCCTTTAGTTCAGGGCAGTACTCTGAGGCTTCAGAAGTCGCTGGTCCCTGTTGGATGCGTCGCTGGAGCAGGTTTTTGAAGTTGGGGACAGGCTGGTAGGGCTGAGGTCAAAGCAGTTGTCATCTTCCTCCTTCTCTGCAGGCTTGTAGGTCAGCAGTCCTTCTTGTTTCTTCAGGTTGCAGGAATCTGATTTCCTGGGATCTGGGGAGTCCCTAAATACTGAACTTAGGGGTGTGGTTAGGTCTGGGAGGGCAGTAGCCAATGGCTACTGTCCCTGAGGGTGGCTACACCCTCTTTGTGCCTCCTCCCTGTGGGGAGGGGGGCACATCCCTAATCCTATTGGGGAATCTTCCAAACTCAAGATGGAGGATTTCTAAAGGCAGGGGTCACCTCAGCTCAGGACACCTTAGGGGCTGTCCTGACTGGTGGGTGACTCCTCCTTGTTTTTCTCATTATCTCCTCCAGCCTTGCCGCCAAAAGTGGGGGCAGTGGCCGGAGGGGCAGGCATCTCCACTAGCTGGGATGCCCTGGGGTGCTGTAACAAAAGGGGTGAGCCTTTGAGGCTCACCGCCAGGTATTACAGTTCCTGCCGGGGGAGGTGAGAAGCACGTCCACCCAGTACAGGCTTTGTTCCTGGCCACAGAGTGACAAAGGCACTCTCCCCATGTGGCCAGCAACATGTCTGGTGTGTGGCAGGCTGGCAGAAACCGGTCAGCCTACACTAGAAGCCGGGTAGGTATTCAGGGGCCATCTCTAAGATGCCCTCTAGACGTATGTTACAATATATTGCACACTGGCATCAGTGTGCATTTATTGTGCTGAGAAGTTTTATACCAAACTTCCCAGTTTTCAGTGTAGCCATTATGGAACTGTGGAGTTCGTGTTTGACAAAGTCCCAGACCATATACTCTTATGGCTACCCTACACTTACAATGTCTAAGGTTTTGCTTAGACACTGTAGGGGCATAGTGCTCATGCACATATGCCCTCACCTGTGGTATAGTGCACCCTGCCTTTGGGCTGTAAGGCCTGCTAGAGGGGAGACTTACCTATGCCACAGGCAGTGTGAGGTTGGCATGGCACTCTGAGGGAAGTGCTATGTCGACTTAGTCATTTTCTCCCCACCAGCACACGCAAGCTGAGAGGTAGTGTGCATGTGCTGAGTGAGAGGTCCGCAGGGTGGCATAAGACATGCTGCAGCCCTTAGAGACCTTCCCTGGCATCAGGGCCATTGGTACCAGGGGTACCAGTTACAAGGACTTACCTGAGTGCCAGGGTTGTGCCAATTGTGGAGACAAAGGTACAGTTTAGGGAAAGAACACTGGTGCCGGGGCCTGGTTAGCAGGGTCACAGCACACTTTCAAATAATAACTTAGCATCAGCAAAGGCAAAATGTTCGGGGGTAACCATGCCAAGGAGGCATTTCCTTACAGGACTTATCTGTGTGCCAGGGGCTGTGCCAATTGTGGGAACAAAGATACAGTTTAGGGAAAGAACACTGGTGCTGGGGCCTGGTTAGAATGGTCCCAGCACATTTTCAATCAAAACTGGCATCTACAAAAGGCAAAAAGTCAGGGGGTAACCATGCCAAAGAAGGCATTTCCTTACAAGATACCATTGCAAGAGAACTAGGATCAAAAGCATGCAGCATTTCATTTACATTAGCCCAAGAAATGCTGCTTCTAGTTTAATTTCTTCTACTTTCCTTTTATATGTAGAATTAAAAGGATTTGTTAAATGAAGTACATTGTTTCAATTATTTCTATTTTTAGATTAACAGCAGTATAAAGACAGAAATGGTTATCTTTTGGTAATGTTCAAATATGGCTTCTAGGATCTCACA
Source organism: Pleurodeles waltl (assembly GCF_031143425.1). NCBI lineage: Eukaryota > Metazoa > Chordata > Amphibia > Caudata > Salamandridae > Pleurodeles > Pleurodeles waltl. Next base: position 87,535,379 of record NC_090441.1, read on the forward strand.
AACAGAGATATTGACTATTCATAAATATTAATAAGGATGCCATGATCTTTGTATATTCCTATAAAAAGTACCTCAACTCAACAAACTTTATCCTAGAAAGCTTGAAAAGACATATATGTTCGATAGTTAATAATATAATGAGACATCCCTCATATATGTTACCTACATAATAGAATCCATCATCATCCATGCTCCCATAGATAGTTATAATATCGCCTGCATTAAAGGTCAGCTCAGCCTAGGAAAGAGGTAACAAGAAAACAGGTTACTATAGCGATTCACATTTGAACTATAAAAAGTGGAGGATACGCATACAAACACACACACGCACACACTTGCAGTAAATATATGAAACAGTGCAGCATATGCAGCCCTGCATTTGTGCGTATGTTAGCTTTCAAAAGCACCATGCTTTACAATTTACTTAACTTGTTTATTTCAAATGTTTGTAGCACTATCATTAACACTAAAGCAGCACCTAAGTACTGCCAAAGAAAATAATATGTCAACCATCCCATTAGAGGTTAGTTACTATCTTCATTTCATTTTTTCTATTTACACTACCCACCCTATCATAGAGGGATTGATACACCTTAAAGGCAGAGGTCTTTGTTATAATGAAAGAAACAATGGAGGTGTAGGTCTCTGAGTTAACAAGGAAACATTGAACTTATCTGTAGTATTGTAGTGTTGAACAAGTTACTTACCTTCGGTAACGATTCATCTTTTAGAGAATCTATCTAGCTGCGTCGGGTGGCGTCGTTCGGATTCGCGCGCATCGCCCGGCTCCGCGTAGCTTCGTCAGCATCCTTGGACCCGCCTGTGACGTCACGATTGCCTCTAAAGGCACCACCCCGGTGCGCGTACGTCAATTCTCCTCCTTCCGCACTGGTTAAGCGCAGGTCCGGAATCGAGCTACCCTTTGCCTTTTTTGGCAAGCCTTTTTTCGACATTTTGTCGGAGATTTTTGTCATCTGTGCGAGGAATATGGCATCTAGGAAGATGGTGTTTAAGCCACCTTAGGGGCTGTCCTGACTAGTGGGTGACTCCTCCTTGTTTTTCTCACTATCCTCTTCTGCCTTGCCGCCAAAAGTGGGGGCAGTGGCTGGAGGGGCGGACATCTCCACTAGCTGGGATGCCCTGGGGTGTTGTAACAAAAGGCATGAGCCTTTGATGCTCACGGCCAGGTGTTACAGTTCCTGCAGGGGGAGATGAGAAGCACCTCCACCCAGCGCAGGCTTTGTTTCTGTCCTCAGAGAGCACATAGGCTCTCACCCCAGAGGGGCAGAAACTCGTCTCAGTGGCAGGCTGGCACTGACCAGTCAGTCCTGCACTGAAGGACTGGGTACAAATACAGGGGGCATCTCTAAGATGCCCTCTGTATGCACGTTGTAATAAATCCAACACTGGCATCAGTGTGGGTTTATTATTCTGAGAAGTTTGATACCAAACTTCCTGGTATTCAGTGTAGCCATTATGGAACTGTAGAGTTCGTTTTTGACAAACTCCCAGACTTAATATGGCCACACTGTACTTACAATGTCTAAGAATGGACTTAGACACTGTAGAGGCATATTGCTCATGCAGTTATGCCCTCACCTGTGGTATATAGTGCACCCTGCCTTAGGGCTTTAAGGCCTGCTAGAGGGGTGACTTACCTATGCCACAGGCAGTATTTTGTGTGCATGGCATCCTGAGGGGGATGCCATGTCGACTTTGCCTTTTTCTCCCCACCAACACACACAATCTGCTATGGCAGTGTGCATGTGTTAGGTGAGGGGTCCCTTAGGGTGGCACAACACATGCTGCAGCCCTTAGGGACCAACCCTGGTCAGAGTGCCCTTGGTACCACTGGTACCTTTTATAAGGGACTTATCTGGGTGCCAGGGATGTGCCAATTGTGGAACAATGGTCCATTTTTTGTGAATAAATACTGGTGATGGGGCCTGGTAAGCAGGGTCCCAGCACACTTCTGTCAAGTCAGCATCAATACCAGGCAAAAAGTGGGGGTAACTACAACAGGGAGCCATTTTCCTACACACAGCGTGTGCAGGAGGTTCGCCGAAGTCTAAAGGTGGGAGACAACTGCCTGGGGCAAGTCCGTCTTCAGCAGCCAGTCGTCGAGGTAGGGGAAGACTGAGACCCCTAACCTGCGCAGATGAGCTGCAACTACTGCCATAACTTTTGTGAACACCCGAGGGACGCTGGTAGGGCCAAAGGGAAGCACGGTAAACTGAAAGTGCTCGTGACCTACCATGGATCGAAGGTAACGTCTGTGGGCAGGCAGGATAGGGATGTGGAAATAAGCGCCCTGCAAGTCCAACGCTACCATCCAGTCTCCCGGGTCTAAGCCAGACAGAACCTGAGCCAGGGTGAGCATTTTGAATTTCTCCTTCTTGAGGAAGTAGTGCAGGTCCCGAAGGTCTAGGATAGGACATAAGCCCTTGTCCTTCTTTGGTATCAAAAGTAGTGAGAATAACAACCACTACCTACTTCTGGCACATGGACCTTTTCTATAACTCCCTTGGTCAAGTGAGCCGTGACTTTCTGGCGGAGAAGCGCCAAATGCTCCTCCGGAAGATGATGGAAGGAGGGTGGCATGTGTGGTGGAGCAGATTCGAAAGGGAGGGAGTAGCCCTTCCGAATGATCTGCAAAACTGACCCGTCCGTGGTGATATGTTCCAAGTGGGGCAGGTGATGGCGGATCCTGCCACCAATAGGGCGGGAGTGAGGGGACGGACTAGGTGGGTTTGGAGGCTGCAGCGGGGGGCAGAGGTGGACTGGATAGACCTGTGGTTCCCTGTCCCACAGCCACGTGGGATTCCGAGTCCTCGGCCACGCATAGGCTGGCCAGTGTGCGTGGCACGGTGGCTGTGTGGAGGACGCGACAGGGCGCCCCTTCCGTGTCCATGAAAGGGACAAAAAGCGGACTGTGGTGGGTGAGGGGCAGAGGAAAGACCGAGGGACCGAGCCGTAGCCCGGGAATTCTTGAATCTCTCCAAGGCCGAGTCCGCTTTGTCTCCGAAGAGACGGGTGCCATCAAAGGGCATGTCTATGAGTGGCTGTTAGACATCCCCTGAGAAACCAGAAGTGCGTAACCAGGCATGGCATGTAAGGCCACTGTCGTTGCAACTGATCTGCCCAGAGAGTCGGTCGTATCCAGCTGACAACGGATTGTGAACATCGCTGCGTCTCTCCCATCGTTTCCTGCTTGGGAGACAATAGCACGGGCCTCCTCTGGTATCTGTGGCAGGACTTGCTAAACCGTATCCCACAGGGAGTGGGTATAATGGCCTAAAAGGCATGCGCTGTAAACAGACTGCAGCGCTAGACTGGAGGACGAAAACAACTTCTTGTCAAACTGTTTCAGCCTTCTCGATTCCCTATCTGGGGGGGGGGGGCAGAAGGGAACGCGCCTGAAGAAGAGGAAGCCTGGATAACAAGACTCTCAGGCGTGGGGTGTTGGGACAGGAATTATGGGTCGTTTGGAGCAGGTCGATGGCGGCGAGGGATAGTCCTGTTCACAGGAGTCCCTGTGTTGGGTTTGGACCATGTACCCAAAAGGACATCGGTGAGGGCCTCATTGAATAGTAAAAGGGGTTCTGAAGTAGAAGCCCCAGGCTGAAGCACCTCCGTCAGGAGATTAGACCTGACTTCAACAGTAGGTAGCTCAAGGCCGAGGACCTGAGCTGCCCTACTGACCACCATACTATAAGTTGCTCCCTCCGCCGTAGCCACGGTAGGAGGAGACAGCATGTCAGCGTCAGGAGAAGTATCCAGGCCACTGGTTTCGCCTAAATCCTGCGCCCAGTCCATAGCAGGGTCATCCTGGTATTCATAAGGGTCCAAGTACCCCTCCAATTTCTCCCCATATCCGTACCCATAGGAAAAAGGGTCTGAATCTGACCTGGGGCGAATAGGCCCCACCGAAGCCGGAGGCGGCGTCAGCCGATGCCGCTCCGACTCAGAGTTGTCAGGGATAAGAATTGGGTCAATGTCGATAGTGGGCACTACTGACATCGGGAGCGTCGATAATCGACCCGGTGCCGGCGAAGGTCTCGAGGGTGCGACCGACTCTGGAGGTGACCTCGGTGGCCGGGGCCGAAGCCGCCAGCGCAGAACCCGAAGGCCCCTCGGCCGAACCCCTTGGGCCCGAAGGCGCAGTATCGGGGACGGACCGCCCAAATATGAGGCACATGGCCTTTTAAAACTCTTTCAGTTGGGTGGGGGGTCGCTCTGGGAAACTCAGGGAAGCACGGAGTCGACCCAGACGCAGGCTCTGAGGATGGAGGCGTAGTGCGTGGACGATAGTCCTGCACGCGTCGGCCGATCGATGGGGTGAAGTCAGAGAGCGATGGGACTTCTTTGACTTCTTCTTCTTCTTACCTTGACCCGAGGATTTCGAAGAAGATGAGTGGTGATGACTCCGCAACCGATCTCGAGACCCTCCTCTCGAGCGAGACCGGGACCTACACGGAGTCGAGTGCCAGGCCGTCATTAGCTTTAGGGACTGCTCCCTCAAAGCCTTCGGGTGCATGGCCAGACACTCGGAGCAGGACTTTGGGTCGTGGTAGCGCTCGAGGCACCACAGACAAACGCGATGAGGATCCGTCACCGACATCGTCCAATGGCAGTCCTCACAAGGCTTGAACCCTGCCTTCGGGGACATCTCGACGCACCAAAGTCGCACACAAAAAACCTCAACAAAGCGGTCAAATTCAGCCAAAAAATAGCCTAAGGTAGCTCTTCTACAGATTAGCGGGTGGCGGGGAAAGAAAAGAACTGATGTCACTGCGCAAGTGCGGCGTCTATGTACTACTCCCTACGTCATCACGGCGACCACGATGCCTCGGAGTCGACCAACACCACCTACTGACGCGCAAGGGTATTGCTAGAAGAAAAATCTCTGGATCCAGTCTGACGCCTGGGGGGAAATTCTGAGGTAAGGAATCTGCAACTAGAAGTCTCTATCAGATACAGCAACGCATCCTGCGGGCTCAGCAATCTCTGCCGACTCAGAGGACTGCCTGCATCACAAAGAATCAAGATCTCCCATGGACTGCGGCCCTGTCCAAAGAAGAACAGAAGAAGAAACCTCTTCTGAAGGACTCCCACCTTATTCCAGAAGCGTGAGTCCTAACCACTCTGCACCCAACGACGTCTGCTCGAGTCCAGGTGGCCCAACCAACCAGAGAAGGACCCCCAAGCGACGGTGACCAAGTTCCCACCCTGGGTTGACCTCTCCACCCCTCCACGATGACACCTGCAGAGGGAATCCCGAGGACCCCTGTGACCGCGACTGACCTGAACGAAGATAACTGATGCCCAAAGGACCCCCTGCACCCACAGCCCCCAGGCCTTGGAGAACTGTCCACTTTTAAAATAGATATTCTCTGTTTACTTAAAAACCGTTTACTTGACTAAAGTGAAACTAAGTTACATTGATGTCTATGCTAAATGCTTACCTGCAACAGCATTTACTTCTGAACTGAGTCTTGTGGTTCTAGTAATAAAGTAACAAAAATATATTTTTCTATATAAAATCCTATTGGTCTGGAGCTAAGTCACTGAGTGTGTGTTTCTTCTATTGCTTGTGTGTGTATAACAAATGCTTAACACTACCCTATGATAAGCCTAACTGCTGGACCACACTACTACAAATAGAGCACTATTATTATCTACTGTTGCCTCTGTCAAGCCTCTTGGGGAAACTCTGGACCCTGTGCACACAATGGGGGTTATTACAACATTGGAGGAGGTGTTAATCCGTCCCAAAAGTGACGGTAAAGTGACGGATATACCACCAGCCGTATTACGAGTTCCATAGGATATAATGGACTCGTAATACGGCTGGTGGTATATCCGTCACTTTACCGTCACTTTTGGGACGGATTAACACCTCCTCCAATGTTGTAATAACCCCCTATATCTCATTTTGATATAGTATAGACAGAGCCAGCTTCCTACACCCTTTTACTACAGGTCACTGCACCAGGTTACTGTAAGTCACCTCTATGGCAGGACCTCCTGGCCCAGAGGACAGGGTGCAGGTACCTGTGAGTTAGGGCACCACTGCATGAGCAGAGGTGCCCCCATGAACTCCAGCTCCATTTTCATGGACTTTGTGAGTACGGGGATGCAATTTAATGCGTGTACTTGTCATTACCTGTGTTCAGCTACATAATGCTAACTCCGAACCCGGGCATGTTTGGAATCAAACATGGTGGAATCATACCCCAAAACTGTTACAAGTATGGGAAATATGATCCCATGCACTCTGGGGGCTCGTTAGAAGACCCCCAGCATTGCTACCACCAGTGTTTCAGGGTTTTCCAGGAAGCCCAGCTGTTACTAACCCTCAGACAGGTATCTGCCCTCCTGATGCTTGACCAGCTCAGGAGAGTAAGGTAGAACAAAGTATTTCCTGTGGGAGAGGAAGTAACATCCTCTCCCTTGGAAACAGGTGTTACATGACTTGTAAGGGGTAGCCTGCCGAAGCCACTGGTATGCTTTCAAGGGCACATTTGGTTTCCTCCTTGAATAAACCGGTTTGCACCAGTCCAGGGACCCCCGGTCCCTGCTCTGGCGCATAACAATAACCACTCCACTGTCCATCACCACCCCAGGGGTGGTGCTCAGGGCTCCTCCAAGTGGCCACTTGATTCTGCCATCTTGAAATCAAGGTGGGCAGAGGGCCCTGGGAGCATCTGAGTGGACAGTTCAGGTAGGTGATGTCACAGCCCCCTCCTGATGGGTGGTCACCCTGCTAGGTGACCAATCCTCCTTTATGGACTATGTAGGGTCTCCCTCTTGGGTGGGTCCTCAGAGTTAACGTGCAAGATTCCAGAGGGACTCCTTTGCATCGTGTACTTAATATTCAGTCCACCGGGACTGCAACTGGATCCTCCAGGAACCGACAGTCTGCAACTCCATCGACACCCTACTTTGCAACATTGTTTCTCCAGCTCCTTCCAGCAATTGCAACATTTTTCTGGCTGTGCATCCTCTGAGGGCAACGAGTCTTCAACCTGCACAGGAAGTAAGGAGGAATCTCCCTCGGAGTGAAGGAGTCACTCCCCTGCATCTGCGGCACCAACTGCAATGCCGACTGGCTGAGTGGAACTTCTCTCCTCCAGAGCTGCATGGATCCTGCATCACATGTGGTGGTCTGGAGTGGTCCCCTTGGTCCTCTCTACCAGCTGTCTAACTTGGGAGATTGTAAGCTCTTGCCTCTCCTTGCAGGACAGTACCCCTGTGCACTGCAACACTTGCAACTACCAAGGCTTGTTTGTTCCTCCTCTAAGGGATCTTCAGGCTTTGTGTAGCCCCAGCCCCCAGCACTCCTTCCTGTAAAGCACAGTCTCCTGTCTGCTGCTATAACGACATGGGACTCCACTTTAGATGTGCTGAGTGGGCCTCACTTTGACTCCTGTTCCTGCTGCCTGTGGGACGCCTGTGGGGGCTGCCTCCTCTTCTTGTGACTCTCCCAGCTGCTGAGGGTCACCTTAGACTCCCCTCCTTAGGTCGAGTCCCCTGGACCTTGCTGGTCCTCTTCAGCCTCGCAAAACCTTCTTCGCCGACTCTTGCTTTTGTCAAGGCTTGTTGGTGGTTATCCAGCACCAATGACATACTGCATCACGACCGCTGACATGGGACATCACTTGCATCACTTCTGGAACTCCTCTTCTGCTCCTCTGCTCCTCTGCTGCACTGCTGACTTTCTTCTATCACTGTCGACCAGGTCTTGCATCAACAGAAGGGTGAGTAGTGGCTCCTGCCACAGCCGGACAATCCATCACAAACTGGACTTGGCCCCCTTCCTTTGCAGACCCTTTTCTGTCAGGATCCACCTTTGCTTTTTTTCCAGTCTTGTCTTGGTCTTGCATAGTTCTTTTCCAAAGTCCTCCTGTTGGTTTTGGGGAAAGCCAGGTACTTACCTCTGCTCCCCTGGTCCCTGGGGGTCACTCTGGTACTCACTTCTTGGGGGTCCTACTGCCTCAAGCTACCCTCTATATATTTCTCTTCCTTGAGTGTGGGACTGGCTTTCACATTCCACTTTTTTAGTAGATGGTTTGGCCCTCCCCTAGGGCTCTCACTGTTTGCTATTGCTTTTCCCAATACCTATTGCTTTCTATGCTATTTACTGATTGCTAATGTGTATATAATAGTGTGTTTACTTACCTCCAGTTGGGATATTTTCTATACAGTATTTTGGTATTTGTATTACCATATGTAGGAAAATGGCTCCCTGTTGCAGTTACCCCCCACTTTTTGCTTGATATTGATGCTGACTTGACTGAGATGTGTGCTGGGACCCTGCTAACCAGGCCCCAGCACCACTGTTCTTTCACTAAAAATGTACCATGGTTTCCACAATTGGCACACAGATAAGTCCCTTGTAAAGGGTACCAGTGGTACCAAGGGCCCTGTGACCAGGGAAGGTCTCTAAGGGATGCAGCATGTGTTGTGCCACCCTAAGGGACCCCTCACCTAACACAGGCATGCTGCCATTGCAGACTGTGTGTGTTGGTGGGGAGAAAAAGGCAGTCGACATGGCATCCCCCTCAGGATGCCATTCTCACAAAATACGGCCTGTGGCATAGATAAGTCACCCCTCTAGCAGGCCTTACAGCCCTGAGGCAGGGTGCACTATACCATAGGTGAGGACATAGCTGCATGAGCAATATGCCCCTACAGTGTCTAAGTCCATCCTTAGACATTGTAAGTACAGTGTGGCCATATTAAGTATATGGTCTTGGAGTTTGTCAAAAACGAACTCCACAGCTCCATAATGGCTATACTGAATACTACGAAGTTTGGTTTCAAACTTCTCAGAATAATAAACCCACACTGATGCCAGTGTTGGATTTATTACAAAATGCACACAGAGTGCTTATTAGAAGATACCCCCTGTATTTTACCCAATCCTTCAGTGCAGGACTGACTGGTCTGTGCCAGCCTGCCAATGAGACGAGTTTCTGCCCCCCTGGGGTGAGAGCCATTGTGCTCTCTGAGGATAGAAACAAAGCCTGCACTGGGTGGAGGTGCTTCTCACCTCCCCCTGCAGGAACTGTAACACCTGGCGGTGAGCCTCAAAGGCTCATGCCTTTTGTTACAGCACGCCAGGGCATCCCAGCTAGTGGAGATGCACGCCCCTCTGGCCCACTTTTGGCGGCAAGGCTGGAGGACATCATTAGAAAAACAAGAAGGAGTCACCCACCAGTCAGGACTGCCCCTAAGATGCCCTGAGCTGAGGTGCCCCTGCCTTTAGAAATCCTCCATCATGAGATATGAGGATTCCCTGTAGGAAGTTGGCTCTGTATGTACTATTTCAAAGTAAGAAATAGTATGCACAGAGTCCAAGGGTTCCCCTTAGAGGTAAAAGAGTGGCAAAAATAGATAATTCTAATGCTCTATTTTGTGGTAGTGTGGTTGAGCAGTAGGCTAATCAGAGGGTAGTGTTAAGCATTTGTTGTACACACACAGGCAATAAATGAGGAACACACACTAAAAGACAATTCCAGGCGAATACGTTTTTGTATAGAAAAATATCTTTCTTAGTTTATTTTAAGAACCACAGGTTCAAGATTTACAATCAATACTTCAAAAGGTATCATAGGAACTTTCAATCAGCAAAATAGCAAGTACAGTTTTGGCGAAAATGGCAATAAGCTATTTTAAAACTAGACACTTAATGCAAATTTCAACAGTTCCTGGCGGAGGTAAGTGTTTGTTAGTTTTGCAGGTAAGTAAACCACCTACAGGGTTCAAAGTTGGGTCCAAGGTAGCCCACCGTTGGGGGTTCAGGGCAACTCCAAAGTTACCACACCAGCAGCTCAGGGCCGATAAGGTGCAGAGGTCAAAGTGGTGCCCAAAACACATAGGCTTCAATGGAGAAGGGGGTGCCCCAGTTCCAGTCTGCCAGCAGGTAGGTACCCGCGACTTCGGAGGGCAGACCAGGGGGGTTTTGTAGGGCACCGGGGGGGACAAGTCAGCACAAAAAGTACACCCTCAGCGGCACAGGGGCGGCTGGGTGCAGAGTGCAAACAGGCGTCGGGTTTGCAATGGAGTTCAATGAGAGACCCAGGGGTCTCTTCAGCGAAGCAGGCAGGCAAGGTGGGGGGGGGGGGGGCTCCTCGGGATAGCCACCACCTGGGCAAGGGAGAGGGCCACCTGGGGGTCGCTTATGCACTGGAGGTCGGATCCTTCAGGTCCTGGGGGCTGCGGGTGCAGTGTCTTTACCAGCCGTTGGGTTATTAGAAGCAGGCAGTCGCGGTCAGGGGGAGCCTCTGGATTCCCTCTGCAGGTGTCGCTGGGGGGTTCAGGGGGGTCAACTCTGGCTACTCACAGGGTCGCAGTCGCCGTGGAGTCCTCCCTGTAGTGTTGTTTCTCCGCAGGTCGAGCCGGGGGCGAGGAAAGTCTCACGCTTCCGGCGGGAAACGTGCAGTCCTTTAAAAGTTGTTTCTTTGTTGCAAAGTTGTTTCTTCTTTGGAGCAGAGCCGCTGTCCTCTGGAGTTCTTGGTCCTTTTAGATGCAGGGTAGTCCTCTGAGGCTTCAGAGGTCGCTGGACCCTGGGGGACGGGTCGCTGTTGCAGTTTTTCTTGAAGTGGGGAGACAGGCCGGTAGGGCTGGGGCCAAAGCAGTTGGTGTCTCCGTCTTCTCTGCACGGCTCCACGCCAGCAGTCCTTCTTCGTCTTCAGGTTGCAGGAATCTCTTTTCCTAGGTTCTGGGAGCTCCTAAATAATCTTTCTCTCTAGCACTGGGTAAGGCCACTCCATCTGTCCTGAAGTGCCTTGGGAGCCACAGGCTCCAGAACCCAGACTTTCTGCCCTGGCTGAAACTCAACCATAGCAGCCATCTTCTGGAGTTGTTGGCTGGCCTCAAGGTTTTTGCTTGTCTTTTCCATGTACTCTGCCATCCTGGAACGTAGGCCTAGTACACAGTACACTATATCTTGTTTAGGCTCATGAAGAGGTCTCTCCCAGCCTTCTTTTACAAGAGCTAGTGCTCCCCTTACAGGATGGCCAAACAGAAGTTCAAAGGGGGAAAACCCTACTCCCTTCTGAGACACCTCTCTGTAGGCGAAAAGCAGACATGGCAAGAGGACATCCCATCTCCTTTTGAGCTTTTCAGGGAGCCCCATGATCATGCCTTTCAATGTCTTGTTAAATCTTTCTACAAGGCCATTGGTTTGTGGATGGTACGGTGTGGTGAATTTGTAAGTCACCCCACACTCATTCCACATATGTTTCAGGTATGCTGACATGAAGTTGGTACCCCTGTCAGACACCACCTCCTTAGGAAATCCCACTCTGGTAAAGATACCAATGAGTGCTTTAGCTACTGCAGGGGCAGTAGGGGACCTAAGGGGAATTGCTTCAGGGTACCTAGTGGCATGATCCACTACCACTAGGATATACTGGTTCCCTGAGGCTGTGGGAGGTTCAAGTGGACCCAGTATGTCCATACCCACTCTTTCAAAGGGGACCCCCACCACTGGAAGTGGAATGAGGGGGGCCTTTGGGTGTCCACCTGTCTTACCACTGGCTTGACAGGTGGCACAGGAGACACAAAACTCCTTTACCTTCTGGGACATATTGGGCCAATAGAAATGGTTAACTAACCTTTCCCACGTCTTGGTTTGTCCCAAATGCCCAGCAAGTGGAATATCATGAGCTAAGGTTAGAATGCACTCCCTAAACTCCTGAGGCACTACCACTATCCTAGTGGCACCAGGTTTGGAATCTCTTGCCTCAGTGTAGAGGAGTCCATCTTCCCAATAGACTCTGTGTTCCAATGATTTTTTCTTTGGTCTCTCCAGCAGCTTGCTGCCTAAGGCCTTCAAGAGAGGGACAGGTTTCTTGCCCCTTACACAACTGTTCCCTTGTGGGTCCCCCTGGGCCTAAGAGTTCAACCTGTTAAGGTTCCAACTCCATGGGCTCAGTTCCCTCAGAGGGCAGAACTTCTTCATATGAAGAGAGGTTCTTTTTCTTTTGTTGTGTTGAAGCTGGTTCCCCAGTCTTCTTTCCTTTCCTCTTGGAGGGTTGGGCCATTATTCCAGGCTCCAACACCACTTTTTCACCCTGAGCCTTGCACTGTACCCTTGTCTTGACACACACCAGTTCAGGGATACCCAGCATGGCTGCATGGGTTTTGAGTCCTACCTAAGCCCATGCTGAGGACTCCAGGTCATTTCCAAGCAAACAGTCTACAGGAATATTTGAGGAGACCACCACCTGTTTCAGGCTAGTGACCCCTCCCCATTCTAAAGTTACCATAGCCATGGGATGTACTTTAGTCTGATTCTCAGCATTGGTGACTGGATAAGTTTGTCCAGCCAGGTATTGACCAGGGGAAACCAGTTTCTCTGTCACCATGGTGACACTGGTACATGTATCCCTAAGGCCTTTTACACTAGTCCCATTAATTAAGAGTTGCTGCCTGTATTTTTGCATATTAGGGAGCCAGGCAGCCAGTATGGCTAAGTCCACCCCACCCTCAGAGACTAATGTAGCTTCAGTGTGTACCCTGATTTGCTCTGGGCACACTGTTGATCCCACCTGGAGACTAGCTATTCCAGTGTTAGCTGGAGTAGAGTTTGAAGTGGAACCTTTCTTGGGACAGGCCTTGTCTCCAGTTTGATGTCCCTGCTGATTACAGCTACGACACCAGGCCTTCTTGGGATCAAAGTTTTTACCCTTGTACCCAAAATTGGATTGTGAAGAGGCTTTGGACCCTCCCTCCTGAGCAGGTTTTTGGGGCCCTGTAGAAGACTCTTTACTTTTACCCTTGGATGTCTCAACACTCTTCCCCTGGGGAGTCTTTGTGACCCCTTTCTTTTGGTCACCCCCTGTGGAAGTCTTGGTCACCCTAGTCTTGACCCAATGGACCGCCTTCTTTCCCAATTCTTGTGGAGAAATTGGTCCTAGGTCTACCAGATACTGATGCAGTTTATCATTGAAACAATTACTTAACAGGTGTTCTTTCACAAATAAATCGTACAGCCCATCATAATCATTTACACCACTGCCATGAATCCAATCATCCAGTGTTTTGACTGAGAAGGCAACAAAATCGACCCAGGTCTGGCTCGAGGATTTTTGAGCCCCCCTGAACCTAATCCTGTACTCCTCAGTTGAGAATCCAAAGCCCTCAATCAGGGTAGCCTTCATGAGGTCATAGCATTCTGCATCTTTTCCAAAGAGTGTGAGGAGTCTATCCCTACACTTTCCAGTCAACATTTCCCAAAGGAGAGCACCCCAGTGAGATCTGTTTACTTTTCTGGTTGCACAAGCCCTCTCAAAAGCTGTGAACCACTTGGTGATGTCATCACCATCTTCATATTTAGTTACAATCCCTTTAGGGATTTTCAACATGTCAGGAGAATCTCTGACCCTATTTATGTTGCTGCCACCATGGATGGGACCTAAGCCCATTTCTTGATTTCCCTTTCTATGGCTAGGATCTGTCTTTCCAAAGCCAATCTTTTGGCCAACCTGGCTAGCAGGAGGTCATCTTCATTGAGGCTGCCCTCAATGCTTGCAGAGCTGTTGGACTCTCCTGTGAGAGAAGCAACATCTCTGACTATCACTTCTGAAGTCAGGGTTGGAGAAACCCTGGGCTCCCTAACTAGGAGAGGGGTTGTTTTTAGCAAACTCTGCCAAAAGCTCCTGGAGCTGTACTTTGGTAGGGTTTGAACCAGTCTTTATCTCTTTGATTTTGCAGAGAGACCTTAACTCTGACATCCTAAGATGCAGGTAAGGGGTGAGGTTGAGTTCCATCACTATGACTTCTGCAGCACACATTATGTTTCTAAAAGTTTGAATACTTTTTAAGAACCTAAAACTATCTCTAGAACTTAATTCAAACTTTTATAAAACTTTTAAACTCTAAAGGATATGCTAACAGGGACTAACACAAGGCCCTAGCAGGACTTTCAAAATTTTAGAAAAATAGCTCAAATTAAAAAAATTAGTTTCTAAAGACAATTTTTGGAATTTAGTCTTGTGATCAGGTACTGGCTGAGTAGTCCAGCAAATGCAAAGTCTTGTACCCCACTACTGATCCACCAATGTAGGAAGTTGGCTCTGTATGTACTATTTCAAAGTAAGAAATAGCATGAACAGAGTCCAAGGGTTCCCCTTAGAGGTAAGATAGTGGCAAAAAAAGAGAATTCTAATGCTCTACTTTGTGGTAGTCTGGTCGAGCAGTGGGCTTATCAGAGGGTAGTGTTAAGCATTTGTTGTACACACACAGGCAATAAATGAGGAACGCACACTCAAAGACAATTCCAGGCCAATAGGTTTTTGTATAGAAAAATATATTTTCTTAGTTTATTTTAAGAACCACAGGTTCAAGATTTACAATCAATACTTCAAATGAAAGGTACTTCACTTAGGTATCATAGGAACGTTGAATCTGCAAAATAGCATGTACAGTTTTGGCAAAAATGGCAATAAGCTATTTTAAAACTAGACAGTGCAAAATTCAGCAGTTCCTGGCGGAGGTAAGTATTTGTTAGTTTTGCAGGTAAGTAAACCACCTACAGGGTTCAAAGTTGGGTCCAAGGTAGCCCACCGTTGGGGGTTCAGGGCAACCCCAAAGTTACCACACCAGCAGCTCAGGGCCGGTCATGTGCAGAGGTCAAAGTGGTGCCCAAAACACATAGGCTTCAATGGAGAAGGGGGTGCCCCGGTTCCAGACTGCCAGCAGGTAGGTACCCGCAACTTCGGAGGGCAGACCAGGGGGGTTTTGTAGGGCACCGGGGGGGACACAAGTCAGCACAAAAAGTACACCCTCAGCGGCACAGGGGCGGCCGGGTGCAGAGTGCAAACAGGCGCCGGGTTTGCAATGGAGTTCAATGGGAGACCCAGGGGTCTCTTCAGCGAAGCAGGCAGGCAAGGGGGGGGGGCTCCTCGGGGTAGCCACCACTTGGGCAAGGGAGAGGGCCACCTGGGGGTTGCTTCTGCACTGGAGGTCGGATCCTTAAGGTCCTGGGGGCTGCGGGGGCAGTGTCTTTACCAGGCATCGGGTTCTTAGAAGCAGGCAGTCACGGTCAGGGGGAGCCTCTGGATTCCCTCTACAGGCGTCGCTGGGGGGGATTCAGGGGGGTCTACTCTGGCTACTCACAGGGTCGCAGTCGCCGGGGAGTCTTCCCAGTAGTGTTGTTTTTCCGCAGGTCGAGCCTGGGGCGTCGGGTACAGAGTGGAAATGTAGGAGGCTGGACTGGCCTGTAGTGAGTACCTAGGGGTACTTACACCTTGCACCAGGCCCAGTTATCCCTTATTAGTGTATAGGGTGTCTAGCAGCATAGGCTGATAGATAATGGTAGCTTAGCAGAGCAGTTTAGGCTGAACTAGGAGACGAGTGAAGCTCCTACAGTACCACTAGTGTCATATGCACAATATCATAAGAAAACACAATACACAGTTATACTAAAAATAAAGGTACTTTATTTTTATGACAATATGCCAAAAGTATCTCAGTGAGTACCCTCAGTATGAGGATAGCAAATATACACAAGATATATGTACACAATACCAAAATATGCAGTAATAGTATTAGAAAACAGTGCAAACAATGTATAGTTACAATAGGATGCAATGGGGAAACATAGGGATAGGGGCAACACAAACCATATACTCCAAAAGTGGAATGCGAACCACGAATGGACCCCAAACCTATGTGACCTTGTAGAGGGTCGCTGGGACTATTAGAAAATAGTAAGGGTTAGAAAAATAGCCCAACCCAAGACCCTGAAAAGTGAGTGCAAAGTGCACTAAAGTTCCCCAAAGGACATAGCAGTCGTGATAGGGGAATTCTGCAGGAAAGACACAAACCAGCAATGCAACAACGATGGATTTCCAGTCGAGGGTACCTGTGGAACAAGGGGACCAAGTCCAAAAGTCACAAGCAAGTCGGAGATGGGCAGATGCCCAGGAAATGCCAGCTGTGGGTGCAAAGAAGCTGCTACTGGACAGTAGAAACGTAGGTTTCTGCAGGAACGACAAGGGCTAGGAACTTCCCCTTTGGAGGACGGATCCCTCACGCCGTGGAGAGTCGTGCAGAAGTGTTTTCCCGCCGAAAGACCGCCAACAAGCCTTGCTAGCTGCAAATCGTGCGGTTAGTGTTTTTGGATGCTGCTGTGGCCCAGGAGGGACCAGGATGTCGCCAATTGCGTCAGGGGACAGAGGGGGCGTCGAGCAAGACAGGGAGCCCTCTCAGCAGCAGGCAGCACCCGCAGAAGTGCCAGAAACAGGCACTACGAGGATGCGTCAAACGGTGCTCACCCGAAGTCGCACAAAGGAGTCCCACGTCGCCGGAGAACAACTTAGGAGGTCGTGCAATGCAGGTTAGAGTGCCGTGGACCCAGGCTGGACTGTGCACAAAGGATTTCCGCCGGAAGTGCACGGAGGCCGGAGTAGCTGCAAAAGTCGCGGTTCCCAGCAATGCAGTCTGGCGTGGGGAGGCAAGGACTTACCTCCACCAAACTTGGACTGAAGAGTCACTGGACTGTGGGAGTCACTTGGACAGAGTTGCTGGATTCAAGGGACCTCGCTCGTCGTGCTGAGAGGAGACCCAGGTGGTGATGCAGTTATTTGGTGCCTGCGGTTGCAGGGGGACGATTCTGTCGACCCACGGGAGATTTCTTCGGAGCTTCTAGTGCAGAGAGGAGGCGGACTACCCCCACAGCATGCACCACCAGGAAAACAGTCAAGAAGGCGGCAGGATCAGCGTTACAGAGTTGCAGTAGTCGTCTTTGCTACTATGTTGCAGTTTTGCAGGCTTCCAGCGCGGTCAGCAGTCGATTCCTTGGCAGAAGGTGAAGAGAGAGATGCAGAGGAACTCGGATGAGCTCTTGCATTCGTTATCTAAAGAATCCCCAGAGACAGAGACCCTAAATAGCCAGAAAAGAGGGTTTGGCTACCTAGGAGAGAGGATAGGCTAGCAACACCTGAAGGAGCCTATCAGAAGGAGTCTCTGACGTCACCTGATGGCACTGGCCACTCAGAGCAGTCCAGTGTGCCAGCAGCACCTCTGTTTTCAAGATGGCAGAGGTCTGGAGCACACTGGAGGAGCTCTGGGCACCTCCCAGGGGAGGTACAGGTCAGGGGAGTGGTCACTCCCCTTTCCTTTGTCCAGTTTCACGCCAGAGCAGGGCTGAGGGGTCCCTGAACCGGTGTAGACTGGCTTATGCAGAAATGGGCACCAAATGTGCCCATGAAAGCATTTCCAGAGGCTGGGGGAGGCTACTCCTCCCCTGCCTTCACACCATTTTCCAAAGGGGAGAGGGTGTAACACCCTCTCTCAGAGGAAGTCCTTTGTTCTGCCATCCTGGGACAAGCCTGGCTGGACCCCAGGAGGGCAGAAACCTGTCTGAGGGGTTGGCAGCAGCAGCAGCTGCAGTGAAACCCCTGAAAAGGCAGTTTGGCAGTACCAGGGTCTGTGCTACAGACCACTGGGATCATGGGATTGTGCCAACTATGCCAGGGTGGCATAGAGGGGGCAATTCCATGATCATAGACATGTTACATGGCCATATTCGGAGTTACCATTGTGAAGCTACATATAGGTAGTGACCTATATGTAGTGCACGTGTGTAATGGTGTCCCCGCACTCACAAAGTCCGGGGAATTGGCCCTGAACAATGTGGGGGCACCTTGGCTAGTGCCAGGGTGCCCTCACACTAAGTAACTTTGCACCTAACCTTTACCAGGTAAAGGTTAGACATATAGGTGACTTATAAGTTACTTAAGTGCAGTGTAAAATGGCTGTGAAATAACGTGGATGTTATTTCACTCAGGCTGCAGTGGCAGGCCTGTGTAAGAATTGTCAGAGCTCCCTATGGGTGGCAAAAGAAATGCTGCAGCCCATAGGGATCTCCTGGAACCCCAATACCCTGGGTACCTCAGTACCATATACTAGGGAATTATAAGGGTGTTCCAGTAAGCCAATGTAAATTGGTAAAATTGGTCACTAGCCTGTTAGTGACAATTTGAAAGAAATGAGAGAGCATAACCACTGAGGTTCTGATTAGCAGAGCCTCAGTGAGACAGTTACTCACTACACAGGTAACACATTCAGGCACACTTATGAGCACTGGGGCCCTGGCTGACAGGGTCCCAGTGACACATACAACTAAAACAACATATATACAGTGAAAAAATGGGGGTAACATGCCAGGCAAGATGGTACTTTCCTACACAACCCCCCCCCCCAAACGAAGGACAATAAGAATAGCCATGACCTGATGAGTCTTCATTGTCTAAGTGGAAATATCTGGAGAGTCCATCTGCATTGGAGTTGCTACTCCCAGGTCTATGTTCCACTGTATAGTCCATTCCCTGTAGGGATATGGACCACCTCAACAATTTAGGATTTTCACCTTTCATTTGTTTTAGCCAAAGTAGAGGTTTGTGGTCTGTCTGAACAATGAAGTGAGTGCCAAACAGGTATGGCCTCAACTTCTTCAGTGCCCAGACCACAGCAAAGGCCTCCCTCTCAATGGCAGACCAACGCTTTTCTCTAGGGGTCAACCTTCTACTAATAAAAGCAACAGGTTGATCCTGGCCCTCAGAATTAAGTTGTGATAGGACTGCCCCTACTCCTAATTCAGTTGCATCAGTTTGGACATAGAGGGGGTCATTCTGACCCCGGCGGTCCGAGACCGCCGGGGCCAGGGTCGGCGGGAGCACCGCCGACAGACCGGCGGTGCCCCGCAGGGCATTCTGACCGCGGCGGTTCGGCCGCGGTCAGATGCGGGAAACCGGCGGTCTCCCGCCGGTTTCCCACTGCCCTGCAGAATCCTCCATGGCGGCGGAGCGTGCTCCGCCGCCATGGGGATTCTGACACCCCCTACCGCCATCCTGTTCCTGGCGGGTCTCCCGCCAGGAACAGGATGGCGGTAGGGGGTGCCGCGGGGCCCCTGGGGGCCCCTGCAGTGCCCATGCACATGGCATGGGCACTGCAGGGGCCCCCGTAAGAGGGCCCCACAAAGTATTTCAGTGTCTGCTATGCAGACACTGAAATACGCGACGGGTGCCACTGCACCCGTCGCACCTTCCCACTACGCCGGCTCAATTCTGAGCCGGCGTCCTCGTGGGAAGGTTGATTTGCCCTGGGCTGGCGGGCGGCCTTTTGGCGGCCGCCCGCCAGCCCAGGGCAAATCCCAAAATACCCTCAGCGGTCTTTCGACCGCGGAGCGGTATTTTGGTGGGGGAACTTCGGCGGGCGGGAGGTTAGAATCACCCCCAGAATTTTTTTAGAGTAACAAGGGCTTTTCAGGACAGGTGCAGAGCACATGGCCTGCTTCAGCTCCTCAAAAGCTTTCTGACAGTTTGCTGTCCATAATACCTTTTTAGGCATTTTCTTGGATGTGAGGTCATTAAGAGGGGCTGCAATGGAGCCATAGTTCTTAATGAACCTCCTGTAATACCCAGTGAGGCCTAGGAAGGCTCTCACCTGAGTCTGAGTGGTAGGGGGAACCCAATCTATAATAGTTTGGATTTTCCCCTGTAGTGGTGCAATCTGTTCCCCACCAACAAGGTGTCCCAGATAAACCACCTTACCCTGCCCTATCTGGCACTTTGAAGCCTTGATAGTGAGGCCTGCCTTTTGCAGGGCCTCTAAAACTTTCCACAGGTGGACCAGGTGATCATCCCAACTGGAGCTAAAGACAGCTATATCGTCCAGATATGCTGCACTAAAAGCTTCCAGCCCTTGCAGGACCGTGTTCACCAACCTCTGAAAAGTGGCAGGTGCATTTTTCAATCCAAAAGGCATTACTGTAAATTGGTAATGGCCTCCAATGGTTGAAAATGCAGTTTTAGGTTTAGCATCTTCTGATAATTTGATCTGCCAATACCCTGCAGTCAAATCAAAAGTGCTTAGATACTTGGCAGATGCCAGTGTATCTATGAGCTCATCTGCCCTGGGTATAGGGGTGAGCATCAGTTTTGGTTACCTGGTTGAGACCTCTGTAGTCAACACAAAACCTCATTTCTTTCTTTCCATCTTTGGAATGAGGTTTTGGTACAAGTACCACAGGAGAAGCCCATGGACTTTCAGAGTGCTCAACCACTCCTAGTTCTAACATTTTCTGCACCTCTTGCTTAATGCAGTCCCTGACATGGTCAGGCTGCCTATAGATTTTACTTTTGACAGGTAAGCTGTCTCCAGTATCTATAGTGTGCTCACACCAAGAAGTGGTACCTGGCAAAGTAGAGAAGAGTTCAGAAAACTGACCCAGGAGATTTATGCAATGGTCTTTCTGCTCAGCAGTAAGACAATCAGCCAAAACTACACCTTCCACTAGAGCATCTTGTTCTGTGGAAGAGAAGAGATCTGGTAGAGGATCACTGTCTTCTTCCTGTCCCTCATCAGTTGCCATGAGCAGGGTGAGATCAGCCCTGTCATAGTAGGGTTTCAGGTGATTGACATGGAGCACCCTAAGGGGACTCCTGGCAGTGCCTAAGTCAACTAAGTAGGTGACTTCACCCTTTTTCTCAACAATTGTGTGGGGTCCACTCCATTTATCTTGGAGTGCTCTTGGGGCCACAGGCTCCAAGACCCACACTTTCTGCCCTGGTTGGTACTGAACCAAAACAGCCTTCTGGTCATGCCATTGCTTCTAGAGCTCTTGGCTGGCCTGAAGGTTTTTACTGGCCTTTTTCATATACTCAGCCATCCTTGATCTGAGGCCAAGTACATAATCCACAATATCTTGTTTTGGAGCTTTTAAAGGTTGTTCCCAACCCTCCTTGACAAGTGTTAGTGGACCCCTAACAGGGTGTCCAAAGAGGAGTTCAAAGGGGCTGAAGCCCACTCCTTTCTGGGGTACCTCCCTGTAGGCAAAAAGGAGGCATGGTAACAGGATATCCCATCTCCTGCGGAGTTTTTCAGGGAGACCCATAATCATGCCTTTGAGAGTTTTGTTAAATCTCTCCACCAGTCCATTTGTTTGTGGATGATAGGGTGTAGTGAACTTGTAAGTCACACCACACTCCTTCCACATGGCCTTTAAGTATGCAGACATGAAATTGCTTCCCCTGTCTGATACTACTTCCTTTGGGAAGCCCACCCTGGAAAATATTCTCAGGAGGGCCTTTGCCACTGCAGGTGCTGTAGTGGTCCTTAAAGGAATTGCTTCAGGATATCTTGTGGCATGGTCCACTACCACCAAGATAAACCTATTGCCTGAAGCAGTAGGAGGGTCAAGGGGGCCAACTATGTCAACCCCTACCCTTTCAAAGGGAACCCCAACCACAGGCAGTGGAATAAGGGGTGCCTTTGGGGTGCCACCTGTCTTGCCACTGGCTTGACAGGTTTCACAGGACATACAAAATTCTTTTGTGTCCTCAGACATTCTAGGCCAATGAAACAGGGGAACTAGCCTGTCCCAAGTTTTCATTTGTCCCAGATGCCCAGCTAGGGGAATGTCGTGGGCTAGAGTTAGGAGGAACTTTCTGTACTCCTGAGGAATCACTAACCTCCTGGCAGTTCCAGGTTTAGGATCCCTTGCTTCAGTGTACAAGAGGTTGTCCTCCCAGTAAACTCTGTGAGAGTCACTGACATCCCCATTAGCCTGTTTGACAGCTTGCTGTCTTAGACCCTCTAGTGTGGGACAGGTTTGCTGTGCCACACTCAGCTCCTCCCTGGCAGGCCCCCCTTCACCCAAAAGCTCAGCAGTGTCTGCTTCCAGCTCCTCTGGTGTAGGTTCTGCACGGGGTGGAAATTCTTCTTCCTCAGAAGTAGAATCCACTGTAGAGGGAGGGATAGTAGGAAGTGCTTTACTTCTACTAGCCCTAGCTTTAGGGAGCACTTGGTCCATTGTTCCAGGATCCAAGTTTCCCTGTCCTTTTTGCTTTTTGGCCTGAGCCCTTGTAAAAGCAAAAATATGCCCTGGGATGCCCAGCATTGCTTCATGGGCCTCCAACTCCACATCTGACCAAGCTGATGTCTCCAAATCATTTCCTAGTAGACAGTCTACAGGTAAATCTGAGGCTACCACAACTTTCTTTGGACCAGTAACCCCCCCCAGTTGAGATTTACAACAGCCATGGGGTGGCTAAGTGTGTTGTTGTGAGCATCGGTTACTTGGTACTGGTGACCAAGTAGGTGTTGTTCAGGGTGGACCAGTTTCTCTATGACCATTGTAACACTGGCACCAGTGTCCCTTTAGGCCTGAACCTCAACACCATTTATTAGGGGTAGCTGCTTGTACTTATCCATATTAAGGGGACAAGCAACTAAGGTGGCTAAATCAATAGCCCCCTCAGAGACTAACACAGCCTCTGTGGTCTCCCTAACAAGACCAACCCCAACTAAGTTACCAAAAGTGAGCCCAGCTACTCCCTTGGATTGGCTATTAGTAGGTTTGCTCCCACCACCACTGCTATTAGTAGGGACACTAGGTGTAGCAGTAGGGGTTGTGGTGGTAGGAGGCTTGGTGCTTTTCTTTGGACAATTGGGATCTGTTGTCCAATGGCCTTTTATTTTACATAAATAGCACCATGGTTTCTTTTCTTTGTTTTGATTAGAAGAGGATTTGGGCCCACCACCCCCACCAGAGTGTTTTTGTGGGCCTGATGAAGACTCATTTTTAGATTTGTCCCCACCCTTGTCAGACGACTTACCATCCTTCTTCTTGTTGCCATCTTTGTCACCCCCTGTATGAACTTTTCTGTTCACCCTTGTTCTGACCCATTTGTCTGCCTTCTTTCCCAATTCTTGTGGAGAGGTCAGATCAGAGTCCACCAAGTACTGGTGCAACAAATCAGACACACAATTATTAAGAATATGCTCTCTCAGGATCAAGTTATACAGGCTGTCATAATCAGTAACTTTACTGCCATGTAAACACCCCTCCAAGGCCTTCACTGAATGGTCAATGAAATCAACCCAGTCTTGTGAAGACTCCTTTTTGGTCTCTCTGAGCTTTATCCTGTATTGTTCAGTGGTTAAGCCATAACCATCCAGGAGTGCATTCTTAAGAACTTTGTAATCATTGGCTTCACTTTCTTTCACAGTAAGGAGCCTATCCCTACCTTTTCCACTAAATAATAGCCATAGGATAGCAGCCCACTGCCTTTGAGGGACATCCTGTACAGCACAGGCCCTCTCAAGTGCAGCAAACCACTTGTTAATGTCATCCCCCTCCTTATAAGGGGGAACTATCTTGTGCAGATTCCTGGAATCATGCTCTTTTGCAGGATGACTATGGGGAATACTGCTGCTGCCACCATGGGTTTCTAAACCCAGTTTCTGTCTCTCCTTCTCTACTTCTAAGGTCTGTCTATCCAAATCCAGCTGTTGCTTCTTGAGCTTCAGTCTGGTTTGTTCCACTCTCAATCTATTGAGCTCCCTTTCTAACAATCTGTCATCAGGGTGGGTGGGAGGGACATGTCTTGAAACAGAGGTATGATGAGAATGGACAGAAGGAGACCTATCCCTTACAGAAGGCACCCTAACAGCTTGGTTAACAGAAACATCACTTCTACTGTGGTGAGAATGAATGCTTTTTCTGTGATGTGAGACAACACTATCTGTATGGTGTGACTCAACATCAGTACCAACTATGCTAGACTGTCTAGTAATGGGCAGGATCTGAAGTTTCTTTCCTGAATCTTTTCCTAGGGGTGTCCCTGGATCAGATTGGGAACCATTAGCTACTTTTTCAACAGATGGGGCCCTTTTGGCCTTATCTTGTTCTCTAAGCATGTTAAGCAATAATTCCAAGGAAGGATTATTCCCTACACTCAAACCTCTTTCTACACAGAGACTCCTTGCTCCTTTCCAGCTAAGGTGGTCATATGCAAGTTTGGACAGATCAACATTTTGGCCTGTGCCAGACATTTTTAGAAAGAGTTAAAGTGATAGACAAAGGATAAAAAGTTTGTCAGAGCTTTTAGAAAGACAGAGAAAAAAACCTTTTTAAACTTTTTAGAACTTTTAGAAAGTTTAGAAGTAATTTTCAGCACTTAGAAAAGAGTGAACAGAGGAAATGCAAAACTTTTTAGCTATGTGTACACACACTGAACTTGTTTTGTATATTTTTCTCTTATGAAAAGTACAATGACAAGAGTGGTAAGTAGTCTCAAAGCACTTATCCCACCGCTGCGCAACCAATGTAGGAGGCTGGACTGGCTTGTAGTGAATACCTAGGGGTACTTACACCTTGCACCAGGCCCAGTTATCCCTTATTAGTGTATAGGGTGTCTAGCAGCATAGGCTGATAGATAATGGTAGCTTAGCAGAGCAGCTTAGGCTGAACTAGGAGACGAGTGAAGCTCCTACAGTACCACTAGTGTCATATGCACAATATCATAAGAAAACACAATACACAGTTATACTAAAAATAAAGGTACTTTATTTTTATGACAATATGCCAAAAGTATCTCAGTGAGTACCCTCAGTATGAGGATAGCAAATATACACAAGATATATGTACACAATACCAAAATATGCAGTAATTGTATTAGAAAACAGTGCAAACAAAGTATAGTTACAATAGGATGCAATGGGGACACATAGGGATAGGGGCAACACAAACCATATACTCCAAAAGTGGAATGCGAACCACGAATGGACCCCAAACCTATGTGACCTTGTAGAGGGTCGCTGGGACTATTAGAAAATAGTAAGGGTTAGAAAAATAGCCCACCCCAAGACCCTGAAAAGTGAGTGCAAAGTGCACTAAAGTTCCCCAAAGGACATAGAAGTCGTGATAGGGGAATTCTGCAGGAAAGACACAAACCAGCAATGCAACAACGATGGATTTCCAGTCGAGGGTACCTGTGGAACAAGGGGACCAAGTCCAAAAGTCACAAGCAAGTCGGAGATGGGCAGATGCCCAGGAAATGCCAGCTGTGGGTGCAAAGAAGCTGCTACTGGACAGTAGAAGCTTAGGTTTCTGCAGGAACGACAACGGCTAGAGACTTCCCCTTTGGAGGACGGATCCCTCACGCCGTGGAGAGTCGTGCAGAAGTGTTTTCCCACCGAAAGACCGCCAACAAGCCTTGCTAGCTGCAAATCGTGCGGTTAGTGTTTTTGGATGCTGCTGTGGCCCAGGAGGGACCAGGATGTCGCCAATTGCGTCAGGGGACAGAGGGGGCGTCGAGTAAGACAAGGAGCCCTCTCAGCAGCAGGCAGCACCCGCTTAAGTGCCGGAACAGGCACTACGAAGTGGAGAGAAACGGTGCTCACCCGAAGTCGCACAAAGGAGTCCCACGTCGCCGGAGGACAACTTAGGAGGTTGTGCAATGCAGGTTAGAGTGCCGTGGACCCAGGCTGGACTATGCACAAAGGATTTCTGCCGGAAGTGCACGGAGGCCGGAGTAGCTGCAAAAGTCGCGGTTCCCAGCAATGCAGTCTGGCGTGGGGAGGCAAGGACTTACCTCCACCAAACTTGGACTGAAGAGTCACTGGACTGTGGGAGTCACTTGGACAGAGTTGCTGGATTCAAGGGACCTCGCTCGTCGTGCTGAGAGGAGACCCAGGGTACCGGTGATGCAGTTCTTTGGTGCCTGCGGTTGCAGGGGGACGATTCCGTCGACCCACGGGAGATTTCTTTGGAGCTTCTAGTGCAGAGAGGAGGCAGACTACCCCCACAGCATGCACCACCAGGAAAACAGTCGAGAAGGCGGCAGGATCAGCGTTACAGAGTTGCAGTAGTCGTCTTCGCTACTTTGTTGCAGTTTTGCAGGCTTCCAGCGCGGTCAGCAGTCGATTCCTTGGCAGAAGGTGAAGAGAGATGCAGAGGAACTCGGATGAGCTCTTGCATTCGTTATCTAAGAAAATCCCCAAAGCAGAGACCCTAAATAGCCAGAAAAGAGGGTTTGGCTACTTAGGAGAGAAGATAGGCTAGCAACACCTGAAGGAGCCTATCAGAAGGAGTCTCTGACGTCACCTGATGGCACTGGCCCCTCAGAGCAGTCCAGTGTGCCAGCAGCACCTCTGTTTCCAAGATGGCAGAGGTCTGGAGCACACTGGAGGAGCTCTGGGCACCTCCCAGGGGAGGTACAGGTCAGGGGAGTGGTCACTCCCCTTTCCTTTGTCCAGTTTCGCGCCAGAGCAGGGCTGAGGGGTCCCTGAACCGGTGTAGACTGGCTTATGCAGAAATGGGCACCATGTGTGCCCATGAAAGCATTTCCAGAGGCTGGGGGAGGCTACTCCTCCCCTGCCTTCACACCATTTTCCAAAGGGAGAGGGTGTCACACCCTCTCTCAGAGGAAGTCCTTTGTTCTGCCATCCTGGGCCAGGCCTGGCTGGACCCCAGGAGGGCAGAAGCCTGCCTGAGGGGTTGGCAGCAGCAGCAGCTGCAGTGAAACCCCGGGAAAGCCAGTTTGGCAGTACCAGGGTCTGTGCTACAGACCACTGGGATCATGGGATTGTGCCACCTATGCCAGGATGGCTTAGAGGGGGCAATTCCATGATCATAGACATGTTACATGGCCATATTCGGAGTTACCATTGTGAAGCTACATATAGGTAGTGACCTATATGTAGTGCACACGTGTAATGGTGTCCCCGCACTCACAAAGTCCGGGGAATTGGCCCTGAACAATGTGGGGGCACCTTGGCTAGTGCCAGGGTGCCCTCACACTAAGTAACTTAGCACCCAACCTTTACCAGGTAAAGGTTAGACATACAGGTGACTTATAAGTTACTTAAGTGCAGTGTAAAATGGCTGTGAAATAGCGTGGACGTTATTTCACTCAGGCTGCAGTGGCAGGCCTGTGTAAGAATTGTCAGAGCTCCCTATGGGTGGCAAAATAAATGCTGCAGCCCATAGGGATCTCCTGGAACCCTAATACCCTGGGTACCTCAGTACCATATACTAAGGAATTATAAGGGTGTTCCAGTAAGCCAATGTAAATTGGTAAAATTGGTCACTAGCCTGTTAGTGACAATTTGAAAGAAATGAGAGAGCATAACCACTGAGGTTCTGGTTAGCAGAGCCTCAGTGAGACAGTTAGGCATCACACAGGGAACACATACCTATAGGTCACAAACTTATGAGCACTGGGGTCCTGACTAGCAGGGTCCCAGTGACACATAACAAACATACTGAAAACATAGGGTTTTCACTATGAGCACTGGGCCCTGGCTAGCAGGATACCAGTGAGACAGTGAAAACACCCTGACATACACTCACAAACAGGCCAAAAGTGGGGGTAACAAGGCTAGAAAGAGGCTACTTTCTCACACTCCCCACCAGCACACACAAGCTGGCAAGCAGTGTGTCTGTGCTGAGTGAGGGGTCCCCAGGGTGGCATAAGACATGCTGCAGCCCTTAGAAACCTTCCCTGGCATCAGAGCCCTTGGTACCAGAGGTACCAGTTACAAGGGACTTGCATGGATGCCTGGGTGTGCCAATTGTGGAAACAAAGGTACAGTTTTAGGGAAAGAACACTGGTGCTGGGGCCTGGTTAGCAGGCGTCAGCACACTTTCAAATCATAACTTGGCATCAGCAAAGGCAAAAAGTCAGGGGGTAACCATGCCAAGGAGGCATTTCCTTACAATACCCCACCCCAAGATCCTGAAAAGTAGGAGTAAAGGACTACTATTTCCCCAGAAACACACTAAACTCGTGATAGAGGATGTTGCAAAGACCACAACAGTCTGCAAAGCACTGAAGACGGATTCCAGGACCTGAGGACCTGCAAAGGAAGGGGTCCAAGCCTAAGAGTTGTTAAAGTGTCCAGGGGGGGCAGGAGCCCACTAAACCCCGGATGAAGGTGCAAAATGGATGCCTCTGGATGGAAGAAGCTGAAGGTTCTGCAACAACGAAAGGTACTAGGAACTTATTCTTCGTGCCGAAGATGTCCCACAGAGTGCTGGAGGATGCAGAGTTGTTTCTTTAGCAAAAGACCGCAATCAGGCCTTGCTAGTTACAAAGGTCGGGGTTGAAGAAAAAGGGTGCTGCCCGGGCCCAGGAAGGACCAGGATGTCGCCACTTGGGAGAGGAGACAGAGGGGGCCCTCAGCCACATAGAGAGCCCACGCACAAGAAGGTAGCACTCGCAGAAGTCCTTGAACACGGGTTCAAGAAGACTGAGCATGGCAGTCGTTTCAACACTACAAAAGAGGGTCCCACGAAGCCGGAGGTCAACTCAGGGAGTTGAGCAATGCAGGACGGAGTGCTGGGGACCTGGGATTGGCTGTGTACTAAGGATTCCTTGGAAAAGTGCACAAAAGCCCTAGCAGCAGCAGTTCACGCTGTGCACAGGATTACTCTCTGGAGAGGGGAGGCAGGGACTTACCTCCTCCAAATTCAGACAGTTGGACCACTGGACAGTGGGTCACTTGGGTCCCGCACCTGTGTTCCAGAGGCCACGCTCGTCAGGATGAGTGGGGTCCCAAAGTACCTGTGATGCTGAAGTTTGGTGCCTGCTGGAGTAGAGGGAAGATTCCGTCAACCCAAAGGAGATTTCTTCGTGGCTTCCAGTGTAGGATGAAGGCAGGCAGCCCCCAAAGCATGCACCACCAAGAAACAGTTCAGAAAGGTGCCAGGATTAGGCACTACAATGTCACTGGTAGTATTCTTGCTAATTTGTTGCAGGCTTGCAGGCGTCCTGGAGCAGTCAGCGGTCGATCCTTGGCAGAAGTCGAAGAGAGAGATGCAGAGGAACTCTGGTGAATTCTTGCAAGTCATTATCTGAGGAAAAGACCACAGGAGAGATCTTAAATAGCCCTCAGAGAAGGATTGGCCACCTAGTCAGGTAAGCACCTATCAGGAGGGGTCTCTGACTTCACCTGCTGACACTGGCCACTCAGAGGCCTCCACTGTGCCCTCACACCTCTGGATTCAAGATGGCAGAGGTCTGAGACACACTGGAGGAGCTCTGGGCACCACCCCTGGGGTGGTGATGGACAGGGGAGTGGTTACTCTCCTTTCCTTTGTCCAATTTCGCACCAGATCAGGGACTGGGGGTTCCCTGAACCGGTGTAGACTGGCTTATGCAAGGAGGGTACCATCTGTGCCCTTCAAAGCATTTCCAGAGGCTGGGGAGGCTACTCCTCCCCAGCCCTTAACACCTATTTCCAAAGGGAGAGGGTGTAACACCCTCTCTCAGAGGAAATTCTTTGCTCTGCCTTCCTGGGACTGGGCTGCCCAGACCCCAGGAGGGCAGAACCCTGTCTATGGGGTGGCAGCAGCGGTAGCTGCAGAGAAAATCCCAGAGAGCTGGTTTGGCAGTACCTGGGGTCCATAGTGGAGCCCCGGGGATGCATGGGATTGGCAGTCCAATACCATATTTGGCATGGGGGGACAATTCCATGATCTTAGACATGTTACATGGCCATATTCGGAGTTACCATTGTGAAGCTACATATAGTTATTGACCTATATGTAGTGCACATGTGTAATGGTGTCCCCGCACTCACAAAGTCCAGGTAAATTGCCCTGAACTATGTGGGGGCACCTTTGCTAGTGCAAGGGTGCCCTCACACTTAGTAACTTTGCACCTAACCTTCACTAAGTGGGGGTTAGACATATAGGTGACTTATAAGTTACTTAAGTGCAGTGGAAAATGGCTGTGAAATAACATGTGCGTTATTTCACTCAGGCTGCAGTGGCAGTCCCACGTAAGATTTGTCTGAGCTCCCTATGGCTGTCAAAAGAAATGCTGCAGCCCATAGGGATCTCCTGGAACCCCAATACCCTGGTTACCTATGTACCATATACTGGGGAATTATAAGGGTGTTCCAGTGTGGCTATTGGAATTGGTGAAAATGGTCACTAGCCTACAGTGACAATTGTAAAGGCAGAGAAAGCATATGAACTGAGGTTCTGGTTAGCAGAGCCTCAGTGACACAGTTAGTCACTACACAGATTGATCAGTATAGGGAAAGGTGCGGAAGACATTGTGACGCAAAGGGTTAATTAGTTTGAACAGTGTAGATGAGCGTGATGCCTGCTGAAATCTGAAACAACGTGGAAAAGTCCACAATGTCATTTTCAAGCGTGTTTTCCAACATTCCATAGATAAAAGTATCCGCAGGTGCACATGTAAGAAGTAGGATGTGTAGGAGAGAGACACGAAGGTCGTTCTAACCCTGAGAAAAGGAGCACAGGAAAAGGACGGAAAAAACAATGGCTAGGGAACGGCAGAGCAGCCAAGGGACATGTGCCGATAACATAGCTAGAAGATGCGAGAAAAGGGATAGAATCCAAGCTTCAGGTTATTTAAGCACTGAAGCGCGGGTGAGGGGATTGAAGCTCGCAGATGGGGTTGTGCAAGCTGCCATCGCCAAGCCCACATCGCTGCCTCCCTGGTTTTGCTGTTCAGAGACCGTGACGCTCGAGGGGGAGAGAGGTCCAAGCAGGCCGTAGAGGGCTTCCCAGCATTTGTAGATAAAGTTAAGTTCCACCCAGGGATTGTTTCTCTGCTCTATTATGATTGATTATTATGCTTGCACTATGTTTATAATCTGAAATATTCTGCTCCTCTATATTTTGTTTACTGAATGTCTTAATGTGAGCATGCTGCAGTAATTGAGATATGCGTTTCGTACACAGTTAACCAAAGCTGATATCTGTCAATGAACTCTTTGCTTATATATAAATAGATGCTCTTTATTGCTGGTTTTCATTCTACTTCATTGATGTGCCAAATGCATACATTTTCCTGAAATTCTAGTAAAGCTAAATTGTGTTCATAATTGGCGTGTGGTCCTTCATTGAGGGTCCTTATTGACTTAAATCGAACAGATCAGGTGTCAATCAGTCACCTGGATAAGACACAGATACACACATTCAGGCCACAAACTATCAGCACTGGGGTCCAGACGAGCAGGATCCCAGTGAGACAAGCAAAACAAACTTACATACATGTAAAAATAGGGGTAACATGCCAGGCAAGATGGTACTTTCCTACACAACCCCCCCTCTCCACCCCCCTCCCCACCCCCCAAACGAGGGACAATAAGGCTAACCTTGCCCAGATGAGTCTTCATTGTCTAAGTGGAAATATCTGGAGAGTCCATCTGCATTGGAGTGGGTACTCCCAGGTCTATGTTCCACTGTATAGTCCATTCTCTGTAGGTAGATGGACCACCTCAACAATTTAGGGTTTTCACCTTTCATTTGTTTTAGCCAAAGTAGAGGTTTGTGGTCCGTCTGAACTATAAAGTGAGTAACAAACAGGTATGGTCTCAACTTTTTCAGTGCCCAGACCACATCAAAGGCCTCCCTCCCTATGGCAGACCAACGCTTTTCTCTAGGGGTCAACCTCCTGCTGATAAAGGCAACAGGTTGATCCTGGCCCTCAGTGTTAAGCTGCAATAGAACTGCCCCTACCCCCTAATTCAGAAGCATCAGTCTGGACTATGAATATTTTGGAGTAACAAGGGCTTTTTAGGAGAGGTGCAGATCACATGGCCTTTTTGAGCTCATCAAAAGCCTTTTGACAGCTAGATGTCCACAATACATTTTTAGGCATCTCTTTGCTGGTGAGGTCATTAAGAGGGGCTGCAATGGAGCCATAGTTCGTAATGTAACTCCTATAGTACCCTGTGAGGCCTAGGAAGACTCTCACCTGGGTTTGAGTTGTAGGGAGAGCCCATTCCATAATGGTCTAGATCTTCCCCTGCAGTGGTGAAATCTGTTCCCCACCTACTAGGTGGCCCAGATAAACCTTCCCTGCCCTATCTGGCACTTTGAAGCCTTGATAGTGAGGCCTGCCTTTTGCAGGGCCTCCAAAACTTTCCATAGGTGGACCAGGTGATCATCCCAGGTGGAGCTAAAGACAGCTATATCATCTAGGTATGCTGCACTAAAGGCTTCCAATCCCTGCAGGACTGTATTCACCAACCTCTGAAAAGTGGCAGGTGCATTTTTTAATCCAAAGGGTATAACAGTGAAGTGATAGTGCCCTCCAATGGTTGAAAATGCTGTTTTAGGTTTAGCATCTTCTGACAACTTAATTTGCAAATACCCTGCAGTTAAGTCAAAAGTGCTTAGATAATTGGCAGAAGCCAGTGTATCTATGAGTTCATCTGCCCTGGGTATAGGGTGAGCATCAATTTTGGTTACTTGATTGAGACCTCTGTAAGTCAACACAAAACCTAATTTCCTTTTTACCATCTTTACTGTGAGGTTTGGGGAAAAGCACCACTGGGCTAGCCCATGGGCTTTCAGAAGGCTCAATCACTCCCAGATCTAACATTCTTTGTACCTCTTGTTTTATGCAATCTCTGACATGGTCAGGCTGCCTATAAATCTTACTCTTGACAGGTAAAATGTCTCTAGTGTCGATTGTGTGCTCACACCAGGTAGTTGTGCCTGGGATCAGTGAGAAGAGGTCAGAAAACTGATTTAAGAGATTTATGCAGTTGTCCTTCTGCTCAGCAGTAAGGCAATCTGCAAGCACCACTCCCTTCACTAAGCCATCAGCTTCAGTGGTGGAGAAGAGGTCAGGGAGTCACCCTCTTCTTCCTGTCCCTCATCAGTTGCCATGAGCAGGGTTAAGTCAGCCCTGTCATAATAAGGTTTTAGGCGACTGACATGAAACACCCTAAGGGGATCCTGCCAGTGCCCAGGTATACCAAATAGGTGACCTCACCTTTCTTTTCTACTATGAGATGGGGTCCACTCCATTTGTCCTGGAGTGCTCTTGGGGCCACAGGCTCCAATACCCATACCTTCTGTCCTGGGTGGTACTGGGTCAGGACAGCCTTCTGGTCATGCCATTGCTTTTGGAGCTCTTGGGTGGCCTGAAGGTTTTTGCTGCCCTTTTTCATGTACTCAGCCATTCTAGATCTTAGGCCAAGTACATAATCCACAATGTCTTTCTTGGGAGCTTTTAAAGGTGGTTCCCAACCATCCTTCACAAGAGCAAGGGGACCTCTTACAGGGTGCCCAAAGAGGAGTTCAAAGGGGCTGATGTCCACTCCTTTTTGGGGTACCGCCCTATAAGCAAAAAGGAGGCATGGCAACAGGACATCCAATCTCCTTCTGAGTTTTTCAGGGAGTCCCATGATCATGCCTTTGAGAGTTTTATTAAACCCTCTACCAGATCATTTTTTTGTGGATGATAAGGAGTAGTGAACTTGTAAGTTACACTACACTCCTTCCACATAGCTTTGAGGTATGCAGACATGAAGTTACTACCTCTGTCTGACACCACTTCCTTAGGGAAACCCACTCTGGAAAATATTACCAGGAGGGCTGTTGACACTGCAGGAGCTGTAGTGGTTCTTAAGGGGATAGCTACTGGATACCTAGTGGCATGGTCCACTACCACAAGGATAAACCTATTGCCTATATGCCACCCTGGGGACCCCTCACAACACATGCACACTGCCTCACAGCTCGTGTGTGCTGATGGGGAGAAAATGACTAAGTCGACATGGCACTACCCTCAGAGTGCCATACCAACCTCACACTGCCTGTGGCATAGGTAAGTCACTCTTCTAGCAGGGCTTACAGCCCAAAGGCAGGGTGCACTATACCACAGGTGAGGGCGTAAGTGCATAAGCACTATGCCCCTACAGTGTCTAAGCAAAACCTTAGACGTTGTAAGTGCAGGGTAACCATAAAGAGTATATGGTCTGGGAGTTTGTCACACACTAACTCCACAGTTCTATAATGGCTACACTGAAATCTGGGAAGTTTGGTATCAAACTTCTCAGCACAATAAATGCACACTGATGCCAGTGTGGAATGTATTGTAAAATACACCCAGAGGGCATCTTAGTGATGCCCCTGAATACCAGTTCAACTCACAGTGCTAGGCTGACCAGTTTCTGCCACCCTGTCACAACCAGATGAGTTGCTGTCTACAAGGGGAGAGTGCCTTTGTCACTTTGTGGCCAGGAACAAAGCCTGTACTGGGTGGAGGTGCTTCTCACCTCCCCCTGCAGGAACTGTAACATCTGGCGGTGAGCCTCAAAGGCTCATGCCTTTTGTTACAGCACCTCAGGGCATCCCAGCTAGTTGAGATGCCCGTCCCTCCGGGCACTGCCCCCACTTTTGGCGGCAAGGCTGGAGGAGGTAATGAGAAAAACAAGGAGGAGTCACCCACCAGTCAGGAAAGGCCCCTAAGGTGGCCTGAGCTGAGGTGACCCGTGCCTTTAGAAATCCTTCATCTTGAGATAGGAGGATTCCCCCAATAGGATTAGGGATGTGCCCCCCTCCCCTCAGGGAGGAGGCACAAAGAGGGTGTAGCCACTCTCAAGGACAGTAGCCATTGGCTACTGCCCCCCAGACCTAAACACCCCCCTAAATTTAGTATTTAGGGGCACCCAAGATCCCAGGAAATCAGATTCCTGCAACCTGAAACAAGAAGAAGGACTGCTGACCTCAAAGCCCTGCAAAGACGACGGAGACGACAACTGCTTTGGCCCCAGCCCTACCGGCCTGTCTTCTGATTCGAAGAAAACTGCAACAGCGAGGCATCCGATAGGGACCAGCGACCTCTGAAGCCTCAGAGGACTGCCCTGAACCAAAGGACCAAGAAACTCCCGTGAGCAGCGGCTCTGCTCAAACAACAGCAACAACTTTGCAACTTACTTGCAACTTCTAAAGACTTCACACTTCCCGCCAGAAGCGTGCGACTTCACCCTCTGCACCCGACGCCCCCGACTCGAGCTCCAGAGAACCAACACCACAGGGAGGACTCCAAGGCGACTGAGACCTCGTGAGTAGCCCACGACGACCCTCCTGGATCCCCTACAGCGACGCATGCAGAGAGAATCCAGAGACTCCCCCGCGACTGCCTGTAACAAGGAACGCGACGCCTGGACCAAGCATGGCACCCGCAGCCCCCAGGACCAGAAGGAACTGAACCTCAGTGCAGGAGTGACCCCCAGACGACCCTCTGTCTAGTCCAGTCGGTGGCTGGCCCGAGAAGCCCCCTTGTGTCCTGCCTGCACTGCTAGAGTGACTACTGGGCCCTCCACTGATTCTAATACAAAACCCAACGCCTGCTTTGCACACTGCACCCGGCCGCCCCTGTGCCGCTGAGGGTGTGTTTTGTGTGCCTACTTGTGTCCCCCCCAAGTTGTAGGAAGGTAGCCTCTTTCTAGCATTGTTACCCCCACTTTTCGCCTGTTTGTGAGTATATGTCAGGGTGTATTTACTGTCTCACTGGGATCCTGCTAGCCAGGACCCCAGTGCTCATAGTGAAAACCCTATTTGTCAGTGTGATTTAATATGTCTCACTGGGACCCTGTTAGTTAGGGCCCCAGTGCTCATAGTTTGCAGCCTGTATGTGTATCCCTGTGTAGTGCCTTAATGTGTCACTGAGGATCTGCTAACCAGAACCTCAGTACTTATGCTCTCTCTGCCTTTAAAATTGTCACTATAGGCTAGTGACCATTTTCACCAATTGTAATTGCCACACTGGAACACCCTTATAATCCCCTAGTATATGGTACCTAGGTACCCAGGGTAGTAGGGTTCCAGGAGATCCCTATGGGCTGCAGCAGATCTTTTGCCATCCATAGGAAGCTCAGACAAATCTTACACAGGACTGCCACTGCAGCCTGAGTGAAATAACGTCCACGTTATTTCACAGCCATTTTACACTGCACTTAAGTAACTTATAAGTCCGCTATATGTCTAACCTTCACTTAGTGAAAGTTAGGTGCAAAGTTACTAAGTGTGAGGGAACCCTGGCACTAGCCAAGGTGCCCCCTCATAGTTCAGCGCAATTTCCCGAGACTTTGTGATTGCGGGGACACCATTACAAGTGTGCACTAGATATAGGTCAATACCTATATGTAGCTTCACAATGGTAACTCCGAATATGGCCATGTAACATGTCTAAGATCATGGAATTGTCCCCCATGCCAAATCTGGTATTGGGGTGCCAATCCCATGTGTCCCGGGGCTCCAGCATGGACCCCGGGTACTGCCAAATCAGCTCTCTGGGGTTTTCACTGCAGCTACCGTTGCTGCCAACCCACAGACAGGCTTCTGACCTCCTGGGATCTGGGCAGCCCAGTCCCAGGAAGGCAGAACAAAGAATTTCCTCTGAGAGAGGGTGTTACACCCTCTCCCTTTGGAAATAGGTGTAAAGGGCTGGGGAGGAGTAGCCTCCCCCAGCCTCTGGAAATGCTTTGAAGGGCACAGATGGTGCCCTCCTTGCATAAGTCAGTCTACACCGGTTCAGGGATTCCCCAGCCCCTGCTCTGGCGTGAAACTGGACAAAGGAAAGGGGGGCGACCACTCCCCTGTCCATCACCACCCCAGGGGTGGTGCCCAGAGCTCCTCCAGTGTGTTCTAGACCTCTGCCATCTTGAATCCAGAGGTGTGAGGGCACAGTGGAGGCCTCTGAGTGGCCAGTGCCAGCAGGTGAAGTCAGAGACCCCTCCTGATAGGTGCTTACCTGACTAGGAGGCCAATCCTTCTCTGAGGGCTATTTAGGGTCTCTCCTGTGGGCTTTTCCTCAGATAACGACGTGTAAGAATTCACCAGAGTTCCTCTGCATCTACCTCTTCGGCTTCTGCCAAGAATCGACCACTGACTGCTCCAAGACGCCTGCAAAACTGCAACAAAGTAGCAAGAAGACTACCAGCGACATTGTAGCGCCTAATCCTGCTGGCTTTCTCGACTGTTTCCTGGTGGTGCATGCTCTGGGGGCTGTCTGCCTTCACCCTGCACTGGAAGCCAAGAAGAAATCTCCCGTGGGTTGACGGAGTCTTCCCCATGCTAACGCAGGCACTAAACTTCAGCTTCACCAGTCCTCTGGGTCCCCTCTCATCGTGATGAGCGTGGTCCCTGGAACACAGGTGGTAGATCCAAGTGACCCCGACAGTCTAGTAGTCTATCTGTCCAAATTTGCCGGAGGTAAGTCCTTGCCTCCCCTCACCAGACTGTAATCCTGTGTACTGCGTGAACTGCAGCTGCTAGGGCTTCTGTGCACTTTTGCAAGGAATCCTTCGTGCACAACACAGCCCAGGTCCCCAGCACTCCGTCCTGCATCGCTCAACTCGCTGAGTTGACCACCGCCTTCGTAGGACCCTCTTTTCTAGTGTTGAAACGACCGCTGTGCTCAGTTTTCTTGAACCCGTGTTCAAGTAATTCTGCATGTGCTGCCTTCTTGTGCGTGGGCTCTCTGTGTTGCTGAGGGCCCCCTCTGTCTCCTCTTTCAAGTGGCCACCTCCTGGGCCTGGGCAGCACCCTTTTTCTTCAACCGCGGCCTTTGCAGCTAGCAAGGCTTGTTTGCGGTCTTTCTCCAAAGAAACAACTCTGCATCTTCCAGCAGTCCGTGGGACATCTTCTGTGCAAAGGAGAAGTTCCTGGCACCTTCTGTTGCAGAATCTTCAGCTTATTCCACCCGGAGGCAGACATTTTGCACCTTTATCCAGGGTTTAGTGGGCTCCTGACCCCCCTGGACACTTTCGTGACTCTTGGACTT
This sequence comes from Pleurodeles waltl, assembly GCF_031143425.1. NCBI lineage: Eukaryota > Metazoa > Chordata > Amphibia > Caudata > Salamandridae > Pleurodeles > Pleurodeles waltl. The sequence continues at coordinate 87,572,743 of NC_090441.1, forward strand.
GGTCCCCTTCCTTTACAGGTCCTCAGGTCCAGGAATCCGTCTTCAGTGCTTTGCAGTCAGTTGTGGTCTTTGCAGAATCTCCTATCACGACTTTAGTGTGTTTCTGGGGAAGTAGGGTCACTTTACTCCTACTTTTCAGGGTCTTGGGGGGGGGGTATCTTGGACAGCCTTAGTGTTTGCTTACACTCCCAGCAACCCTCTACACAATACACTAGGCCTGGGGTCCATTCGTGGTTCGCATTCCATTTTTAGAGTATATGGTTTGTGTTGCCCCCAGACCTATTGCATCCTATTGTGTTCTACAGTGTTTGCACTACTTTTCTAACTGTTTACTTACCTGATTTTGATTTGTGTGTATATTTTGTGTATTTTACTTACCTCCTTAAGAAAGCAGAAATATCAGAAAGATATCCCTTAAGAGTGCCAAAGTTGGAACCCTGCCGGGCAAGGGAAAGATTAAAGAGAAAAACTTGAGAGAGAGAAGCAGATAGAGGATCGACAGAATTACCATGCCACAAATTTCTTCCAATGACAGGTGTATACAGTTTTGGTTGAGGATGCCTGGCTGCTAAGATAACGTCACAGACTTCGGAAGGCAAGTCGAAAGACGTCAACTGTTGCCGCTCAATCTCCACACAAATAGTTGCAGAGTTGACAGGTTCGGGTGGGGGACCTTCCCCTGCTGCTGCGACAGAAGATCCTCCCCAAGAGGCAGTCTGATCGGAAGAGCGATGGCCATGTTCAAAAGTTCGGGATACCACATGCTTCGTGCCCAGTCCAGAGCCACCAGTATTACTTGGGCCCGGTCTTGCCTGATCTTCTTCAGAACTCTGGGCAGATGTGGTATTAGCGGGAAGGTGTATAGGAGGCCTGAATTCCACTCGCAACGAAAAGCGCAGCGGAGTGAGTGCCACCTTGGAAACTTCAACGCGCAAAACAGCTGACACTGCGCAATCTCTACGGAGGCAAACAAGTCTAACCAAGGTTCTCCCCACTGCAGGAAGAGACCTTGCCCCACCTCCGGATGGACACGCCATTCGTGGTCGACCATGAATCGTCGGCTGAGTTCGTCTGCTCTGGCATTCAAGGAGCCTGCCAGGTGTTGAACCACCAGGGAAATGCCCTGATGTTCCAGCCAAGTCCAGAGACGAAGGGCCTCTTGACAAAGAGTCCACGACCCCACTCAGCCTTGTTTGTTGCAATACGCATTGGCGGTGGTGTTGTCTGTAAACACCTGCACTGCTTTCCCCTTGAGGGAGGGAAGAAATTGTTTTGATGCTAGTCGAATCGCTCGGAGCTCCAGATGATTGATATGGAGCCCGGTTTCCGCTGGATACCAGATGCCTCTGATCTCTGCCTCTCCCATGTGGCCACCCCACCCCAGAAGTGACGCATCTGTCACAACTGTAAGATCTGGAAAAGAGAGGTATCTGCCCTTGACCCAATCCTGATTCGTTAACCACCACTGAGGGGCTTTCACAGTCCCTTCCCAGATCTGGACCTTGTCGGAGAGATTTCCCTGATGCTGCACCCACTGGAACTTCAGGTCCCACTGCAGAGCCTGCATATGCCATCTGGCATTTTTAACCAGCAGGATGCAGGAGACTATGAGGCCCAGCAGCCTCAGAGTCATTCTCACCAAAATCCAGTACAGAGGCTGAAACATCAGTATAATAGCCCGAATATCCTGGACTCACTTTTTGGGAGGATATTTCCAAAACTGCACTGAATCCAGAACAGCTCCAATGAAAGGGAGCATCTGAGAATGAGTCAGGTGTGACTTCGGCACGTTGACAGTGAACCCCAACGTATGCAAAAGGTTTGCCGTAGTCTGGAGGTGGGAGATGACTGTCTGGGGCGAGTTCGCCTTCAACAGCCAATCGTCAAGGTAGGGGAAGACTGGGACCCCTAACCTGCACAGATGAGCTGCAACCACTACCATAACTTCTGTGAACACCCGAAGGGCACTGGTAAGGCCAAAGGGGAGTACTGTAAACGGAAAGTGCTCATGACCTACCACGAATTGTAGGTAACACCTGTGGGCCGGCAAGACGGGAATGTAGAAGTATGCATCTTGCAAGTCCAACGCTACCATCCAGTCTCCGGGATCCCGGGGCGGATAGGACCTGAGCCAATGTCAACATTTTGAACTTCTCCTTTTTTAGGAAGAGATTGAGGGACCGAAGATCTAATATAGGTCGAAGACCTTTGTCCTTTTTCGGAACAGGAAAGTAGCTAGAATAGCAACCATGACCTACTTCTGGCAACGGAACACTCTCTATAGCTCCTTTGGCCAAAAGGGCTTGGGCTTCCTCGCGGAGAAGCGCTATATGATCCTCCGATATGTAACTGTATGATGGTGGCATGGCTGGAGGAGATGTCTTAAAGTGGCGGTAGTAGCCCCTTCGGCCAATTTGGAGTACCCACCTGTCCAAGGTAATGGCTTGCAATTTGGGGCAGGTGTTGGCGTATCGTGTTACCTACTGGCTCCTTAAGTACCTGCGGACTAGGAAGGCTTGGAGGCTGAGGAGGGGACGGGGGTGGACTGGGCGACCCGCTGGCTCCCTGCTTCCCAGGACGTGGGATCACGCGTCCGCGCAGAGGCTGTACAGCATGCGCGGGTCTTTGGCCAGGGAGAAAAGGATGCGGTTGGGTGTCCCTACCCTAGCCACGAAAGTGGCGAAAGGCAGACTGCTGGGGTCTAGGTGCTGGCGCGAGGCCAAGGGACCGGGCTGTGGCTCGGGAATCCTTAAAGCGCTCAAGCGCCAAGTCCACCTTGTCGTCAAAGAGACGTGTGCCATTAAAGGGCCTGTCCATCAAGGATTGCTGGACATCCCCGAGAAGCTAGATGTTTTCAGCCAGGCGTAACGTCTCAATGCCACTGTCGATGCAACCGATCTGCCCAGAGAGTTGGTCGTATCCAATCCACAACGAATCATGAACTTAGCTGCATCCGCCCCATATGTTACGGCTTGGGACAGGACAGTCCGGGCCTCCTCCGGAACTGCAGGCAGCACTTGCACGCCTGTATCCCAGAAAGTATGGGAATAGCGGCCCAAAAGGCATGTGGTTTTCATGGACCGCAGCGCTAGACTGTTGGAAGAAAACAACTTCTTCCCCAAATTACCCAGTCTTTTTGATTCCCTATCCGGGGGTGCGGCAGGGAATGCGCCAGATGAAGAAGAAGAACAAGCCTGGATGACAAGGCTCTCAGGAGTGGGGTGTTGGGTCAGGAATTTCGGGTCTGACGGCGCAGGCCGATGGTGGCGGGCAATGGCCTATTCACAGGAGCCCTGTGCTGGGTCTGGACCAGGTACCCAAAAGGATGTCTGTCAGTGCTTCAATAAAGGGTAAAAGGGGCTCAGAAGAGGAAGACCCTGGATGAAGCACGTCAGTTAGGATGTTAGGCCTAACCTCCACAGAAGGAAGCTCGAGGTCCAGGACCTCAGCCGCCCTTCTCACCACCATAGAGTAAGAAGCACCCTCCTCTGTAACCACACTAGGAGGAGAGAGCACACCAGTGTCAGGGGAAGTGTCTAGATCACTGGTATCACCCAAATCCTGTACCCAGTCCATTTGAGGGGTAAGCTGGTATTCTAAAGGGTCCAGTGACACCTCCATACTCTCCCTGTATCCATATCCACAAGAATAAGGGTCGGGATCAACCCTGGGCGCAGGAGAGCCCATAGAGAACGGAATCAGCGTCAATCAACGTCGTTCCGGCTCGTCGGGTATGAGGATGGGACCGATGTCCATTGTAGGCCCAACCGACGTCAGGAGCGTCGAAGTCTGACCCAACGCCCGGGAAGGTTGCCATGGCACGACCGGCGTCAGAACGGATCCACGATTGGGCCCCAATCGGCTCACCCATGCCCGAAGGCTCTGAAGGTTGTTCGGACCACCCAAAAATGAGGCGCATGGCCTCGTAAAATACTTTAGGTTGGGCAGGGGTTGCTCCAGCTACCGGGAAGTCAGGGAAGCGCGGAGCCGACCCAGAAGAAGGCTCCGATGACAGAGGCCTAGAGGGTCGACGCTCTTCATGCGTCGTATCATCCGATCGACGGGGTAAAGTCGAAGAACACTTGTCTTTCTTCGACTTCTTCATTTTGTGACCTGAATGTCCCGATGACTTGGAGGACGAAGAGTGGTGGTTACTCCGTAGCCGGTCTCGAGACCTTCCTTGAGCTTTAGGGACCGCTCCCTCAAAGCCTTCGGGTTCATGGTCCGACACTCTGAGCACGACAGGAGTCGCAGGGCTCAAATCCGGTCTTGCGGGGCATCCCTCGACGCATCCACAAACTCGTAAAAAATATGACACAAATGTTTACATAGTCAAAAAATGACTGAGGTAGCTCTTCTCCGGAGCTGCGCGTAGGCTAGCGAGGAAAGAAAAGAACTGATGTCAGCGTGCCGGGGAGGCACCTATTTATGACTGCGACGCCATCACGGCGAGCACGACGCCCACAGAGTCGACCGACACCACCTGACGGCGCACAGATGTACTACCCGAAGAAAAAATCTCCGGATCCAGTCTGATGCCTGGGGAAATTCTAAGGTAAGGAATCTGCAAATGAAGTCTCTATCAGATACATATGTTGAATACTTATTTATTCATGTTCTTACCTGCAACTTGAATCTAGTGGTTCTAGAAATAAATTAACAAAATATATTTTTCCTAAATAAAAAACAGTGGTCTGGAGTTAGTCATTGAGTGTGTGCTTCTTTTATTGTCTGTGTGTGGCCAACAAATGCTCTGCACTACCCTCTTATAAGTGTAACTGCTCGCCCACACTACCACAAAAGAGAGTGTTTGGGGTTGTCACTTTTACCCGTATAAACCAATAAGGATGGCCAGTGTACCTCTACATTTGATATACTGCATAGACAGCCAACCTCTAACAGAAACAATATGAAGCACCATTCACCCAGGACACAGATTTAATTTATAACGCTTTATGCACTATGCTTCTGCATTACGTCCTATGCCAATTACCAAGCCTTGAAAAAGTTTCAAAGGCAAGAGCACGTAACTAGTAGTTATCATTTTGTAACTATGATGCTGCTTACAGGGTTAACATTTATTTTATACTGTTAAAGACTACAGTAGCCTGCAGACCTAAACAGCACACGCTAACGATGGGATAAATACACCATGTTTCAAACAATAAAAGTAGCAATACATTTTATACAGATGTCAGAAAAGCAGTAGATACCTCTACATCCACATTTGGAGAACTCTCACGGGGATTGTAGTCAAAGATAGCAACCATGGTCCTGGCAACATTCAGCTCAGTTCGGCAAACTTGCAAGTTCAGCTCTGTACATCACCAAAAAGGGAAATGTTACTCACTGTCATAGTTCCATATACTTTTTCATGATTTTATAGTTAACGTGTTAATACTGCAATAGTCGATGTTGATGCAAATGATAGATTCACATATAACAAAGAAGTCGCATCATCATTGTAGGAAGTTGACTCTCTATATTGTGCAGTAAAATGAAGCACACTGTGCAGAGAATCCAGTGGATATCCAAATTGGTATTGCAGAGGCAAAAGTAGTTAGGACTAATGCTCTATTTGTGGTAGTGTGGGCGAGCAGTTAGGCTTATCAGAGGGTAGTGCTAAGCATTTGTTGCTCTCGCAGAGGCAATACATGAGACACAGACTCAAAGAAAAAGTCAGAGACCAAAGTAGAAAAAGAACACTTCTTTTTATATATACTTTAAAACCAAGAACTTCATTACAAATTAAGCACATTTTTAAGCCTAAATACTTTTCACTTGGACACTTAGTGCAACACTTGAGTTCTTCAATATTACCCTATGGGAGGAAACAAAGGTTCTGCCAACAGGTAGAGTCCAGTAAATTACAAGACCAATCTCCTGGGTTTAGGGTGAGCAGTGGGCAATGTCCAAGGCAGCATCCTCAGTGACACAGGGGCGGCCAGGTGCAGGGTACAAAACAGCGTTGGGTGACAAATATGCTCCTATGGAAAAGAGGCTGTATAAAGAGGCTGAAGGCTAGAACTGGGCGCCCTGTTTGGGTGTGCCTCCAAGTGGTTTCGAGTCCTAGCATGCTCGGGGACGTTGGAATACCTGCGGTCCTCGTCTCCTTGTCTGGAGTGTCCAGGTGCAGAGGGTCTTGGACCGTTAGGTGTCCGTCACCAGTGGTGGTCGCGGATGGGGGGGCTACAAAGAACAGGCTGCAGGGGTGGACTGGGGTATCAGTCCGGGTGTACTAATGAACAAGTTACTTACCTTTGGTAACAATGTATCTGTTAGAGACAGGCTCTAGCCTCAGATTCCTTAATGTAGAATCTTCGCAGGCGTAATCCTGGATCCAGAAACGTTTTCCCAAACAACGTCCACACGTTGGTAGAGGGCATGGCACAACTCCGTAATGACGTAGTCCGCCAGGTGTGACGTCAATGGAGTCCATATAACTCCCCAGCCGAGGCAATGACGTCAGTTTCTTCTGTGACTATTTTCTGCGCTCAAAATGTGGAGTCACATATAGAAACTGCAATGGAGACAGTGTGCTTCAAACAAAGACACCCTTGTGTCACTAATCAACTAAGCTTTAATTGTAGGTATCGATTTCGACCAAGGAAATATTTTGAGACAACAGAGAAGCTCAGTTCAGAGAATGGGGAGGATGGGAGGGTTGTTAAGGAATCAGCAGCTATAGCCTGTCTCTACCAGATACATTGTTACGGAAGGTAAGTAACTTGTTCATCTGATAGAGATGTCTAGCTGGAGATTCCTTAACTTAGAATCGGATACCAAAGCATAAAAACCCAGGAGGAGGGGCTGTGTACTGAGACAGTCTAAAGTCTCAAAATTTTGTTAAACCGGTCGAGAACAAGAGTAAAAGACCAGAAAACATGAGGGATAATTATCACATGTTGTATGACATTTCAACCTATGGAAGTACCCACAGGTAATTACACCATAAAATAGGAGAGTATAAGCTCATCCATGTTACAGCATAGAAAAAAGCTACTCAATGTTAGCATATCAATGTTGTGTGATAAGCGACTGAGCCACAATGAAAACCTTTCAGCCAGAAGAAAAACTGATTGGTACTGAAGAAATAGACTAAGTACTTGAAAAAATACCTATGAGGACGAGCATCCTCATGAGGAAAAAGAATTGGAGAAAAGAACACTAATAAAAACGGATACAGAAAACGGTAAGAACGTGGGTAAAACCTCACCCATAATCAATACAATTAAAATTATGTTCTGAGAACACAAGCAGTCTAGAGAAATGTAAAAAAACCTGCATACACAAGAATGTATGTGAGCCTTAACATATTGCACTACCAAGGATTCCTCAGAGAAACCACTGATTAGGAGTCAGTAACAATAAAAATAATATGGAATGAAGAAAGCCATGTGAACATGAGCAAACGGTGTAAAAGGCGAACAACAGTACCGGAGAACAACTTACTTACCTTCGGTAATGATTTATCTGGTAGATAAATATATATTCTAGTTGTAGATTTCTTACCTTAGAATTTCCCCTAGGTGTCAGACAGGATCAGGAGATTATTCTTCGAGCACTACCCTTGCACGCTGTCAGGTGACATCCACGTGAGTCCTTTGCATCGTGGTCACCGTGATGAGATTGCGGTCGTATATAGGCGCCTCCCGGCACGCTGATATCAGTTTCTTTTTACAACTTTCCATGCTAGTAACACAAAGCCATGAACAACACTGATATTGGTGCGCTAGAACAAGGGAGAAAAGGGAGTCCCTGTGCCTAGAAAACAGTTTGCAAAGTGGGGGCGATTGGTGGGTCGGTAAGGAATCTGCAACTAGAATATGTCTCTACCAGAGAAATCATTACGAAAGGTAAGTAACTTGTTCATCTTATAGAGATTTCTAGTTGCAGATTCCTTACCTTAGAATAGATACCCAAGCAATACCATCCTCGGCGGTTGGCTGCAATCCAAGATCAGACTAAAAAGTCCTGAAGGACCGAAAAGCCAAAGTAGCTGTCTCTGCGGACCTGACTGTCCAGGAAGTAGCACATTGTAAATGTGTGCAGACACGCCCATTTTGCTGCCTGGCAGATGTCCAGGACAGGAACGCCGCATGACAACGCGGTTGTTGCAGCAGTAGTTCTGGCGGAATGAGCACACAAACCCTCAGAGGGTTGCTTTTTTGCCAAAGCATAGTACATTTTAAGGCAGAGGACAACTCATCAAGAGATGGTCCGCTTCTGCACCGCCCATCCTTTCTTCACACCCACATAACCTACAAGGAGTTTAAGGCTTTAAGGGAGCCCAAAGCAGAGCTCTGCTGGGCAAGGGAAAGGATGAACAGTAGAACCTCAGAGAGAGGTGCAGAAAGGGGATCAACAGGTTTGTAGGTTTGTTGGTACACCATACCACAAATGTGTTCCAACAACAGGAGTATACCATTTTGGTTGAGGGACGTCTGGCTGCCAAGATAACATTACAGACTTCGGGCAGAAGGTCGAAAGCTGTCAACTGTCAACTGCAGCTGCTCAAACTCCATGCACAAAGGCAGAGACTAGACAGGGTCGGGTGGAGAACCGTCCCCTGTTGCTGTGACAGAAGATCCAATTGAGGGGGCAGTCTGATTGGAGGATCGATGGCCAGGCTCAGAAGCTCGGGATACCATACGCTTCATTCTCAATCTGGAGCCACCAGGATTACTTGGGCCCAGTCATTCTTCATCTCCTTCAGAACTCTGGGCAGAAGTGGTATTGGAGGAAAGGCATAAAGGAGGCCTGAGTTACACTTAAGACGAAAAACATCGCCAAGTGAGTGCCACCTTAGATACTCCTGTAGGAAGCTGGCCGGTGTGTGGTGGACACCTCTGGTGTTATCACCTTATACCAGGTCCAGGTATCCCCTACTAGTGAAGTGTAGGCAGTGTCTAGGAAGTCAGGGCTCTCTAGAGGTAGCTGTGGATGAGCACTCAAGATCTACGAGACATGCAAAGCTTATGCAATACGAACACACTCACACAGCACCATCACACATGAAAGAACCACACAGTGGCCCTCATAATGATCAAGGCGGGATGCCCCGCCGCCAACCGTGCCGGCGGTAAAGAGAAGACTGCTAGTGGCGGAGTTCGGCATACCGCCAAATAATGACGCCTGGAGCTGTGGTGGTGAGCGCCACTAGGCACCATGCTGGCCGTCGGTGGCAGTGGTGGATGCTGCTCCACCCTCACCGCCACGTTAGTCCACACACTGTCACACCTATATTGATGCAGTCGTAGGCGCGGCGGTGCATGGAGACGCAGCGATGATGGCGGAGCAGAATCCACAGAGCCCGTTCCCTCCCAGAGCAGCACCCCAGGTAAGTGCTGCCCGGGAGGGGGAGGGGAGGTGTGTGTGTGTGTGTGTGTGTGTGTGAGTGTGAGTGTGAGAGTGCATGGGGGTGTGCGTGACAGTTTCTGTAGGGGGGGGATGTGTTTCTGAGTGTATGTGTGCATGTAGGTGAATGGGTGTGTAGGAAGTTGGCTCTGTATATATTATCTCAAAGTGAGAGATAGTATGCCTAGAGTCCAAGGGTTCCCCTTAGAGGTTCATAGTGGCAAAATTAGATAATACTAATGCTCTATTTTGTGGTAGTATGGTCGAGCAGTAGAGTTATCAGAGGGTAGTGTTAAGCATTTGTTGTACACACACAGGCAATAAATGAGGAACACACACTCAAAGACGTAACTCCAGGCCAATAGGTTTTTATATAGAAAAATATATTTTCTTAGTTTATTTTAAGAACCACAGGTTCAAGATTTACAAACCATACTTTAAATGAAAGGTATTTCACTCAGGTATCTTAAGAACTTTGAATCATCACAATAGCATGTACAGTTTTGGCAAAAATGGCAATAAGCTATTTTAAAATTGGACACTGTGCAAAATTCAACAGTTCCTGGGGGAGGTAAGTAAATGTTAAGTTCACAGGTAAGTACAACACTTACAAGGTTCAAAGTTGGGTCCAAGGTAGCCCACCATTGGGTGTTCAGGGCAACCCCAAAGTTACCACACCAGCAGCTCAGGGCCGGTCAGCTGCAGAGGTCAAAGTGGTGCCCAAAACGCATAGACTTGAATGGAGAAGGGGGTGCCCCGGTTCCAGTCTGCCACCAGGTAAGTACCTGCGACTTCGGAAGGCAGACCATGGGGGCTTTGTAGGGCACCGGGGGGGACACAAGTCAGCACAAAAAGTACACCCTCAGCGGCACAGGGGCGGACAGGTGCAGAGTGCAAACAGGCATCAGGTTTGCAAATGGTTTCAATGGGAGACCAAGGGGTCTCTTCAGATAAGCAGGCAGGCAAGGGGGGGCTCCTCGGGGTAGCCATCACCTGGACAAGGTAGAGGACCACCTGGGGGTCGCTCCTGCACTGGAGGTCGGATCCTTCAGGTCCTGGGGCTGCGGGTGCAGTGTCTTTACCAGGCGTCGGGTTCTTTGAAGCAGGCAGTCGCTGTCAGGGGGAGCCTCTGGATTCCCTCTGCAGGCGTCGCTGGGGGGATAAGGGTGGTCAACTCTGGCTATTCACAGGGTCGCAGTCGCCGGGAAGTCCTCCCTGTAGTAGTGTTTCTCCGCAGGTCGAGCCGGGGGTGTTGGGTGCAGAGTGGAAAGTCTCACGCTTCCGGCGGGAAACGTGCAGTCCTTTAAAAGTTGTTTCTTAGTTGCAAGTTTCAGTCTTTGTGGAACAGGGCCGCTGTCCTCAGGAGTTCTTGGTCCTTTTAGATGCAGGGTAGTCCTCTGAGGCTTCAGAGGTCGCTGGACCCTGGGGGACGCGTTGCTGTTGCAGTTTTTCTTGAAGTGGGGAGACAGGCCGGTAGGGCTGGGGCCAAAGCAGTTGGTGTCTCCGTCTTCTCTGCAGGGCTTCAGGTCAGCAGTCCTGCTTCGTCTTCAGGTTGCAGGAATCTATCTTCCTAGGTTCTGGGGGCCCCTAAATACTTAACTTAGGGGTGTGTTTAGGTCTGGGGTGTTAGTAGCCAATGGCTACTAGCCCTGAGGGTGGCTACACCCTTTTTGTGCCTCCTCGCTGAGGGGAGGGGGGCAAATCCCTAATCCTATTGGGGAAATCCTCCATCTGCAGGATGGAATGGTTTCTTACCTGTAACTCCAGTTCTCTCGTAGGGGTATTTCCATGATAGTCATAAGCACTGAATAGTTCTGCGCACCTGCAGGGACCCCAGAGCACTGATGTGAAATATATTCATAAGTGCAGATACCAGCCCTTTTGAAAAGGGCCTGTCAAAAACCACTTAAGAATAACACTGTGCAGCCTACGTGAACAGCTACACAGGCCAAATTGTTGAAAAGAAAGACAGCTGTAGTGTAAATGCATCTTCAAACACACATTTATTCTAGAAATGTAATAAAAAATACATTCTCATACTTTATTTACACTTTATTTACACCTCTAATGAGAATAAAACAATGCAGGGCAGTGTAGCTCATAGGCTGCCATTATACAGGATGTCAATAGAGCTGTGCCTTTAAGAAAATACTTTTTTGGAGGCTTGTAACATGACATGAAGGAACAAAAACATTTGTTGTAGTACCAACATCGATATTATTATGGCAACTTTTCCTATGTCAGCTCCACCGGGGAGGAGAGAGGGTTGCTTATGACTATCATGGAAATACCCCTACGAGAGAACTGGAGTTACAGGTAAGAAACCATTCCTTCTCTCATAGGGGATTTATAGTCATAGTCATAAGCACTGAATAGACTAGCAAGCCCATCCCCATAACCGCGGTGGAGCAGACAGAATAATACTGAAAACATGAATCATGGAAATAGATTCTTGAGAGAGGCCTGTCCGACTTGCGCATCTGCCCTAGCATCTGTATCAAGGCAGTAATGTTTTGTAAAGGTATGGACCGATTTCCAAGTGGCCGCTTTGCATATCTCTGCCAAAGGGATATTTCTCATTAAGGCCGCAGTAGCTGCCTTCCCTCTGGTAGAAAGGGCTTTTGGCCTGCTATCAAGAAATGTATTCGCTAACTGATAACAAAAAACTATACATGAAACAATCCATCTGGATAAAGATTGTTTAGATGTGCCCAACCTTGTTCTAACTGGGCCATAGTTAACAAAGAGCTGCTGTGATTTATGCAAGCATTTTGTCCCGTCCAAGTAAAACTTTAAAACCCTCTTTACGTCAAGAGAATGCAGGGTTCACTCGTCAGGGGTAGTTGGATTTTGAAAGAAAGTTGGTAATGAAATGGTTTGATTCACATGAAAGTCTGAAACGACTTTTGGTAAAAATTTTGGATGTGTCCTCATCACTACTTTCGAAGAATGAAAAACCGTGTAGGGTTCTTGAGCGCAAAGGGCCTGGATCTCACTGACCCTACGAGCTAATGTGATTGCAACCAGAAAAGAAGTTTTCCACGTAAGGTGTTGTAGAGATGCTTTATGAATCGGTTCAAACGGAGGTAGCATCAGACGTGAGAGGACAATATTCAGTTCCCATGGAGGAGATGGTCTCCTAATGGGAGGGAAGACCTTTTTCAAGCCCTCCAGGAAGTCCTTTATGATTGGAATCCTAAAGAAAGAGGGTTGAGAGGGGCTCTTTCTATATGGTGTTAGAGCCGCCAGGTGTACTTTTATTGATGACAATTGCAATCCAGATTTTGCCAAACCTAATAAGTACGGCAGGAGAGTCTCCTCTCCACAGGATATTGGGTCAACGTTGTTGTCCAAGCACCACACGCAGAACCTTTTCCACGTGCAGGCATAAGCTGTCCTTGTGGAAGGGCGCTTTGCTTCCCTTAGGATTTCCATGCAGTCCTGAGGTAGGTTCAAGTGTCCATATTGTACTAACTCAGGAGCCATGCTGCCAAATTCAACGATGAGAGGTTGGGATGAGATATCTGGCCTCGGAACTTCGTGAGAAGGTCTGGGCGATTAGGAAGCCTGATGTGTGGCTTGAGTGATCGGTGAAGGAGGTCTGGAAACCACCATTGGCGTGGCCATTCTGGGGCAATTAGAATCATCTTGGTGTGAGCATTGGACAGCTTCTGGAGGACTGCCGGTATCAGGGGAAGCGGTGGAAAGGCGTAAAGGAATGCTCCTGACCAGTTTATCCACAGGACATTCCCCAGGGTCCCTGGAAGGTAATCTGGAGGCGAAGTTTTGGCATTTTTTGTTTTCTGGGGTTGCGAATAGGTCTATTGAGGGGGTACCCCACATGGCAAAAATGGAACGGACGACGTCGTCGTGCAATACCCATTCGTGGTTCTCGTCCATTGCGCGGCTGAGGGCATCCGCTTGAACATTCTGTATGCCCGGAAGGTGAGTTGCCACTAACGACAGGTTCCTGGCTAGAAGCCAGTGTCAGATTGTTTGAGCCTCTGTCGACAAGATCCTGGACCTGGTGCCTCCTTGTTTGTTTACGTAATACATGGTGGCCACGTTGTCCGTCTGGAGGAGGAGAGTTTCTGTCTTCAGAGATGGGAGGAAGGCCTTGAGCGCAAGATGGACTGCTGCGAAGCTCCAACAGGTTGATATGATACAGACGTTCTCTCTGTGACCACTTGCCTTGGACTCGAAGGTGATCCATATGTGCTCCCCATCCGAGCAGCGATGCGTATGTTACGATGGTTTGAGCTGGAGGCTGTTGTTGGAAAGGAATCCCCACCAAGAGACTGTTGGGTGAACACCACCACTTGAGGGATTGAAAGGCGTGGGGAGAAAGAAGGACTCCGCTCTCCCAATCGTCCATCAGTTGACACCATTGATCCTCCAGGCATTCCTGTAAGGGTCTCATATGGAGGCGAGCATTGGAAATGAGGTGGATGCAAGACGCCATCGAGCCCAGTAGAGAGGATATTGCTCTTGCAGTGGTCTGAGGTGTTCTCTCGAGCTGCTGGCATTTTTGGAGAATTGATAACCGTTGTTCCTCCGAAGGAAACACCTTTCCTTGTTTGGTATCTATAATGGCACCTAAGTAATGCAGCCTCTGAACAGGTGTTGCTGTGGATTTGGGAAGATTGACTTGAAGGCCCAGGCTCTGGAGAAGCTGCTGAGACCAGTTGAAATGCTGTTGAGCCTCTAGAGAGGTGGAGGCTTTTATGAGCCAATCGTCTAGATAGGGGTAGACGAATATTCAATGCTTCCTCAAATGGGCTGCCACCACCGCCATGCATTTGGAAAAAGTTCTTGGTGCTGATTTGAGACCGAAGGGTAGTACCGTAAATTGGTAATTACTTTTTCCAACGATGAACCTTAGAAATTTTCGATGTTTCTCGATCACTGGAATGTGAAAGTAAGCGTCGCAGAGGTCTATCGCGCAGAGCCAGTTGCCCTGACGAAGTTGAGGGTAAATTTGGTGCAAGGATAGTATCCTGAATTTTTCTCTGCAAATCCACTTGTTTGCTATCCTTAGGTCTAAAATGGGACGAAACTCTTGTTTGTCTTTCTTTGGTACCAAAAAGTACCTCAAGTAAATCCCCTTTCCATGCTGATTGATCGGGACGGGTTCTATTGCTCTCTTTTGTAATAGGGTTGCTACTTCTAATTGAAGAGCTTCGAGGTGGTGGCTGACTGGTTTGGGTGGAACAGATGGAGGAGGTCTGATGAACCTGAGAGCGTAGCCATTCCGCACAATATTCAATACCCAGACGTCTGATGTGATGCGTAGCCACTCGTCCAGATGATTTGAGATACTTCCCCCTACCGGAGTGGGTAACGGACGAGAGGGAAGCGAAGATTCAGGGCTTAGACGCGGGTGCCTGACGAGTTGTCTGGGTTTGCGGTGTGGAACGACCCCTTGTCGACTTTCGTTGTGTCGAGAAGGTTCTTTGATGCTGTTGTTGCTGCTGGGGTCGTGAAGCCATCCACTGTGGCGTTTGATATCTGTGAGTGAAAAGCCTTCGTTGGTAGGGGCGGAATGCTTTCCGTTGCTCCCTTGGTCGTTCGATGCCCACCGCTTTCAAAGTGTCTAGCTCAGATTTCATTCTCGACATCTCGTCATCGGCATGAGAGCCAAACAAGGTGGAGCCTGAGAAGGGTACATTTTGAATTCTCTGTTGTGACTCTGGTTTGAGAGACGTCAAGCATAGCCAAGCGTGTCTTCTTAAGGCCACTCCATGATTTTAGTTATGTGCCGATAGCACCGAAGAGTCAGCAGCAGCACTTATCACTTGGGTGGAGACCATGACACCTTCACTCACGATCTCCAAGAAATCTTTTCTTTTCTCTTTAGGTAGATGCTCCGCAAACTGTAGTACAGAGTCCCAAAGAGCACGATCATATCTACCTAATAACGCAGTAGCACTGGCTGCTTTCATTGTGATGGCTGCGGTAGAGCATACTTTACGAACTGCGGCATCGATCTTTCTGCTCTCCTTGTCCGGAGGCGAGGAGGAAGATGGAGATGTAGAGTGTAACTTTTTTGCCGCTACTATAACCACCGAGTAAGGCACTGGATCCGACCTTAGGAATAGAGGATCTTGCTTCGGTGGGCGATACTTTTTTATAAGCCTGGAAGGAGCAGTTTTAGTTGTGGTCTGTGTTAGAAATATATCCATTGCCGGTTCAAGAAGACCCGGGACCAGTGGTAGTAATGGTCTTGAGGATGTTCTTTGATGTAAAGTCTCGAAAATCACTGAGTTCGTTGGGGCTGGTACCGCCAGTGGGATGTTTAGTTCGGAAGCACCGCGCACTAGGACCTCTTGGAAGGTGTTCACGTCGTCTATGGGAGAAACTCTTGGAGACGGTGAGTCAGATAGGGTTGGAGAGTAATCCTGTGTGGAAGAAGAAGAATGTCTATGACGTGAATGAGAAGATCTTTGAACTGATTCATGTCGTCGATGATGTCGAGAGGAAGAAGAGCATCTTGAGGAATATCAGGAATGTCTTGTGGATTCCGCTGGAGTCACCGGGACGGACTCTGAAGGAGGAGCCGGAGGAGGAGCTGTAGGTGCCACAGGTGTCTGTGGCAGAGGTGACTGCTGAGGAGACGGCTGAGGTGAAGTTGGCAGAAGAATGAGAGGCCGAGGATTCTGAGGTGGTATAAACCCTTTTAGGCCTCTTTGAATGTCTCCTCGACATCGACACACTTCTCGACGTCGAAGTACGGTGATGGCGAGTACCTCTCGGCGTTGACTCCTCTCGTCACTGAGATCCTCTCGACGATGATCTTCCTCGACGTCGATGAGATGACGGTGAGCGTCTTCGACGGCGAGCACTCTCCCTCGATGTCGATCGTCCTCGTCGCGTCGACTGCGACCCGGACCAAGACCTTCTTGACGGCGAGCGTCTACGCCGGGATCGACTGCGAAACGGCTGTCGACGTCGAGGGATGCCTCTTTCTCGACGGTGAGCCGGTCCTCGACGGCGAACATGTTGGCGCCGTTCCCGGTCTCGACGTCGATGCTCTCGACGTCGTCGGAGACCTATGTCGTTTGTGAGCAGGTCTGGCAGTTGCTCCACAGGAAACAGGGAGAGCCCTGGTAGAAGACTGACCTTCTCCTCGCTCTGTGGCAGATTGACCACTTCTTCTCCTGTCCTCTCTTGCCTGAAGTTGAATTTTCTCCCTGTCGCGAAGAGTTCTTCTGGAGAAAGTTCTGCAGATGTCACAGGAGTCAGGTTTGTGACTGGATGGTAGGCAAATAATACAGACCTGGTGTGGATCTGGTTTGGCCTTTTTCCTGCCACAAATAGGGCATTTGTCAAAAAGTGAAGGCATTCTAAAGACAGAAAAACTTTAAATTTCTGTCAGAATTTGGCAGGAAAGGCTAGCAAATGTTCACTCAAGATGAAAGACGTCGAGTGAAATTGAAATTCAAAAGATTTTAATTGAATTTTCTGTCAAAAAAGGCTTTGTGAGGTAGAGCTCAATGCTTCAGGGTCCTGTCAGAAGGAGCCGGAAAAAAGAACTGAGGCAACTGCCTTTTGCTGTGCACGATGGGATACAGGAAGACTTTACTTTCTTAAAGGCACAGCTCTATTTACATCCTGTATAATGGCAGCCTATGGGCTACACTGCCCTGCATTGTTTTATTCTCATTAGAGGTGTAAATAAAGTATGAGAATGTATTTTTTATTACATTTGTAGAATAAATGTGTGTTTGAAGATGCATTTACACTACAGCTGTCTTTCCTTTCAACAATTTGGCCTGTGTAGCTGTTCACATAGGCTGCACAGTGTTATTCTTAAGTGTTTTTTGACAGGCCCTTTTCAAAAGGGCTGATATCTGCACTTATGAATATATTTCACATCAGTGCTCCGGGGTCCCCGCAGGTGCGCAGAACTATTCAGTGCTTATGACTATACATGGAAATCCCCTACGAGAGAAGGAGGATTTCTAAAAGTCAGAGTCACCTCAGCTCAGGACACCTTAGGGGTTGTCCTGACTGGCCAGTGACGACTCCTTGTTCTTCTCATTATCTCCTCCGGCCTTGCCGCCAAAAGTGGGGCCGTGGCCAGAGGGGGCGGGCATCTCCACTAGCTGGAATGCCCTGTGGCGCTGTAACAAAGGGGGTGAGCCTTTGAGGCTCACCGCCAGGTGCTACAGTTCCTGCAGGGGGAGGTGAGAAGCACCTCCACCCAGTACAGGCTTTGTTACTAGCCACAGGGTGACAAAGGCACTCTCCCCATGTGGCCAGCAACATGTCTGGTGTGTGGCAGGCTGGCAAAACTAGTCAGCCTACACTGGAAGTCGGGTATGTTTTCAGGGGGCATCTCTAAGATGCCCCCTGGGGTGTATTTTGCAATAAAACGTACACTGGCATCAGTGTGCATTTATTGTGCTGAGAAGTTTGATACCAAAATTCCCAGTTTTCAGTGTAGCCATTATGGTGCTGTGGAGTTCGTGAAAGACAGAATCCCAGACCACATACTCTTATGGCTACAATGCACTTACAATGTCTAAGGTTCTGCTTAGACACTGTAGGGGCATAGTGCTCATGCACCTATGGCCTCACCTATGGTATAGTCCACCCAGCCTTAGGGCTGTAAGGCCTGCTAGAGGGCTGACTTATCTATGCCATGGGCAGTGTGAGGCTGGCATGGCACTCTGAGGGGAGTGCCATGTCGACTTAGTCATTTTCTCCCCACCAGCACACACAAGCTGGCAAGCAGCGTATCTGTGCTGAGTGAGGGGTCCTCAGGGTGGCATAAGACATGCTGCAGCCCTTCGAGACCTTCCCTGGCATCAGTGCCCTTGGTACCAGTGGTACCCGTTACAAGGGACTTACCTGGATGCCAGGGTGTGCCAACTGTGGAGACAAAGGTACAGGTTAGGGAAAGAACACTGGTGCTGGGGCCTAGTTAGCAGGCCTCAGCACACTTTCAAATCATAACTTGGTGTAGGAAGTTGGCTCTGTATGCACTATTTCAAAGTAAGGAATAGTATGCACAGAGTCCAAGGGTTCCCCTTAGAGGTAAGATAGTGGCAAAAAGAGATAATTCTAATGCTCTATTTTGTGGTAGTGTGGTCGAGCAGTAGGCTTATCAGAGTGTAGTGTTAAGCATTTGTTGTACACACACAAGAAAGAAATGAGGAATACACACTCAGAGACAAATCCAGGCCAATAGGTTTTTGTATAGAAAAATATATTTTCTTAGTTTATTTTAAGAACCCCAGGTTCAAGATTTACAAGTAATGCTTTAAATGAAAGGTACTTCACTTAGGAACTTTAGGAACTTTGAATTAGCAAAATAGCATATACAGTTTTCACACAAATGTCATATAGCTATTTTAAAACTAGACACTGTGCAATTTTCAACAGTTACTGGGGGAGGTAAGTGTTTGTTAGTTTTGCAGGTAAGTAAAACACCTACGGGGTTCAAAGTTGGGTCCAAGGTAGCCCACCGTTGGGGGTTCAGGGCAACCCCAAAGTTACCACACCAGCAGCTCAGGGCCGGTCAGGTGCAGAGGTCAAAGTGGTGCCCCAAACGCATAGGCTTCAATGGAGAAGGGGGTGCCCCGGTCCAGTCTGCCAGCAGGTAAGTACCCGCGTCTTCGGAGGGCAGACCAGGGGGGTTTTGTAGGGCACCGGGGGTAGGCGGGGGGGGGGGACACACACAAGTCAGTACAAAAAGTACACCCTCAGCGGCACGGGGGCGGCCGGGTGCAGTGTACAAACAGGCGTCGGGTTTGCAATAGGTTTCAATGGGAGACCAAGGAGTCTCTTCAGCGATGCAGGCAGGCAAGGGGGGGGGGGCTCCTCGGGGTAGCCACCACCTGGGCAAGGGAGAGGGCCACCTGGGGGTCGCTCCTGCACTGGAGGTCGGATCCTTCAGGTCCTGGGGGCTGCGGATGCAGAGTCTTTACCAGGTATCGGGTCTTTCAGGCAGGCAGTCGCGGTCAGGGGGAGCCTCGGGATTCCCTCTGCAGGCGTCGCTGTGGGGGCTCAGGGGGGCCAACTCTGGCTACTCACGGTCTTGTAGTCGCCGGGGAGTCCTCCCTGTGGTGTTTGTTCTCCACAAGTCGAGCCAGGGGCGTCGGGTGCAGAGTGCAAAGTCTCACGCTTCCGGCAGGAAACGTGTGTTGTTTCAAAGTTGCTTCTTTGTTGCAAAGTTGCAGTCTTTGCGGAACAGAGCCGCTGTCCTCTGGAGTTCTTGGTCCTTCTAGATGCAAGGTAGTCCTCTGAGGCTTCAGAGGTCCCTGGACCCTGTGGAACACGTCGCTGGAGCAGTGTCTTTAGAAGTGGGGAGACAGGCCGGTAGAGCTGGGGCCAAAGCAGTTGGTGTCTCCGTCTTCTCTGCAGGTTTTTCAGCTCAGCAGTCCTTCTTCGTCTTAGGTTGCAGGAATCTATCTTGCTGTGTTCTGGGAGCCCCTAAATACTCGATTTAGGGGTGTGTTTAGGTCTGGGGGGTTAGTAGCCAATGGCTACTAGCCCTGAGGGTGGCTACACCCTCTTTGTGCGTCCTCCCTGAGGGGAGGGGGGCACATTCCTATCCCTATTGGGGGAATCCTCCATCTGCAAGATGGAGGATTTCTAAAAGTCAGAGTCACCTCAGCTCAGGACACCTTAGGGGCTGTCCTGACTGGCCAGTGACTACTCCTTGTTTTCCGCATTATCTCCTCCGGCCTTGCCCCTTAAAGTGGGGCCGTGGCCAGAGGGGGCGGGCATCTCCACTAGCTGGAGTGCCCTGGGGTGCTGTAACAAAGGGGGTGAGCCTTTGAGGCTCACCGCCAGGTGTTACAGTTCCTGTAGGGGGAGGTGAGAAGCACCTCCACCCAGTACAGGCTTTGTTACTAGCCACAGAATGACAAAGGCACTCTCCCCATGTAGCCAGCAACATGTCTGGTATGTGGCAGGCTGCTAAAACTAGTCAGCCCACACTGGAAGTCGGTATGTTTTCATGGGGCATCTGCTCGACCTGCGGAAAACTAACACTGCAGGGAGGACTCCCCGGCGACTGCGAGCCCGTGAGTAGCCAGAGTAGACCCCCTGAGCCCCCACAGCGACACCTTCAGAGGGAATCCAGAGGCTCCCCCTGACCTCGACTGCCTGCTTCAAGGAACCCGAAGCCTGGAAAACACACTGCACCCGCAGCCCCCAGGACGTGAAGGAACCGACCTCCAGTGCGGGAACGACCCCCAGACGACCCTCTTCCTAGCCCAGGTGGTGGGGCTACCCTGAGGAGCCCCCCGTGCCTGCCTGCATCGCTGAAGAGACCCCGAGTCTCCCCATTGATTCCTATTGGAAACCCGAGGCCTGTTTGCACTCTGCATCCGGCCGCCCCTGTGCCGCTGAGGGTGTACTTTCTGTGCCTGCTTGTGTCCCCCCCCCGGTGCCCTACAAAACCCCCCTGGTCTGCCCTCCGAAGTCGCGGGTACTTACCTGCTGGCAGACTGGAACCGGGGCACCCCTATTTCCATTGAAGTCCATGTGTTTTGGGCACCACTTTGACCTCTGCACCTGACCGGCCCTGAGCTGCTGGTGTGGTAACTTTGGGGTTGCCTTGAACCCCCAACGGTGGGCTACCTTAGACCCAACTTTGAACCCTGTGTTTTACTTACCTGTGAACTTAACATTTACTTACCTCCCCCAGGAACTATTGATTTTTGCACTGTGTCCATTTTTAAAATAGCTTATTGCCATTTTTGCCAAAACTGTACATGCTATTGTGACAATTCAAAGTTCCTAAGATACCTGAGTGAAATACCTTTCATTTAAAGTATTGTTTGTAAATCTTGAACCTGTGGTTCTTAAAATAAACTAAGAAAATATATTTTTCTATATAAAAACCTATTGGCCTGGAATTTGTCTTTGAGTGTGTGTTCCTCATTTATTGCCTGTGTGTGTACAACAAATGCTTAACACTACCCTCTGATAAGCCTACTCCTCGACCACAGTACCACAAAATAGAGCATTAGAATTATCTCTTTTTGCCACTATCTTACCTCTAAGGGGAACCCTTGGACTCTGTACATGCTATTTCTTACTTTGAAATAGTACATACAGAGCCAACTTCCTACACGCGGATTCTGCCTTTTTTGCCAAAAAGGCGAGAGCCATCAAAGGGCATGTCCATCAAGCTGGACTGGACATCCCCTGAGAAACCAGTAGAACGTAGCCAGGCGTGGCGACGTACATCCACTGACGATGAAATGGCTCTGCCCAGCGAGTCGGTCGGGTCCAAACCACACAGGATCGTAAACTTGGCTGCATCTCTCCCATCCTTGACAGCCTGTGTGAGAGTGTCCTGTACGCCCTCCGGGACCTGGGGCAGCACCTGTGCCACTGTATCCCATAAAGTATGGGAATAACGGCCCAATAGGCAAGAGGTGTTTACGGACCTCAATGCCAGGCTGGTGGAAGAAAACATCTTCTTCCCAAGCTGATCCAGCCTCTTGGATTCCCTATCCGGGGAGAGGAAGGGAAGGCACAACGGGAAGTAGAGGCTTGGACAACCAAGCTCTCAGGAGTGGGGTGTTGTGTCAGGAAACTAGGGTCGCTCGGAGTGGGTATATGGCGGCGGCCGACCGTCCTATTCACAGGAGCCCCTGTGCTGGGTTTGGACCATGTACCCAGAAGGACGTCTGTAAGAGCCTCATTGAAGGGCAACATCGTCTCTGATGTTGTCACCCCTGGCTGAAGCACTTCTGTCAGGATATTCGTCCTGACTGGCACCATAGGCAAATCTAGGTCCAAGACCTCAGATTCCCTAGGCACCACCATAGCAAAAGAAGCACCCTCCTCCGTAGCCACATTAGGAGGAGAGAGCATACCAGTATCTGGAGATGTGTCCAGTCCACTGGCCTCCCCTAGATCCTCACACCAGTCCTGTTGTAGACCACATTCTAAAGGGTCCTCAGACCCCTCCCATTCCTCTCCTGCGTCTGGCTGATCTAAATGATACTCAGACAATGATCTAGGCCGAATTGGCTCTGTCGAAGTAGGAGTCGGCGTCGTACGACGTCGCTCCGGCTCATCCAGAATAAGGATGGGGCTGCCACCGGTGGCGGAATCGTCGATGTTGGACCCGGCGCCGAAGGAGGTCAACTGTGAGGGACTGCGCCAGTCCGGAACCAGTATCAGACCCTCGGGTCCCCAACGGCGCTGAGGCCGAAACCGCCGGTGTCGAATCCAAAGGAGCCCCTGCTGACCCCGCGGGTGCAGCCCGCTCAAAAACGAGACGCATGGCCTCGTAAAATTCTTTTATTTGAGCGGGGGTCGATCCGGTCCCTGGAAAGGGAGGAAGACGCAGAGTCGACCCTGGCGACGGCTCTGCGGAACCGCGCTCGGAACGTCGACGTTCCCTAGGCGCCTCGTCGGCGACGGGAGTGGCGAAGATGAAGTCCGCTTGGACTTCTTCTTCTTCTTGTGCCTCTTACCTTCGGATGACCTTGAATGCGAGGAAGAGGACTTGGCGCTCCGGGAGCGGTGCCGCGACCTCCCCCTACTGTGGGACCGTGACCTCCGCGGAGTCGCACCGACCGAAGACGAATGTCGGGCTGCAAGAAGCTTGAGGGATCTCTCCCTCAAGGCCTTCGGCGCCATGGCCTGACAGTCGGAGCACGAGGTGGAATTGTGGTCTTTCTCCAGGTTCCAAAGACAAACAAGGTGCGGGTCCGTCACCGCCATGGTGCGATGACACGCACCACACGGCTTGAACCCTGTCTTTCTCGAAGACATGACTTCAAACAGTCAAAAAAGCCTCGACAAACCGTCAAAGAAGGGTAGCTCTTTCCGGAAGCGCGCTTAACCGGCGCGGAAGGAAAAGAACTGACGTACGCGCGCCGAGACGGGACGGCGTCTATATAGACAACCGTGACATCATAGACGGCTCCAATGACGCTGATGACGCACACAGAGCTGGTCAACGCACGCGGATCCGAACAATGCCGCCCGACGGCACGCGCAGGGTACTGCTCAACAGAAAAAATCCAGATTCAAAGCTGACGCCAGGGAATTCTAAGGTAAGGAAGCTGCAGCTAGAAGTCTCTATCAGATAGAACTATTTAAACTACCCATGGAACTATTTATGGTTCTGTTTGACATTTTCAGCATTATTTTTGGGGGTTGGTTTTGTGACTGTTTTCTTTTTGCTCATAAATGGTTATTACATTCCTGAACGCTCCTCTGTAGAGCCTGTGGATGAAGTCTTAACTCCATATCATTCCTCACATAAGGTCCGAAGAGACTTGTCCCTTGTGAACATTTCAGCAATACCAATTCCTGATGGGCTTGTATGGGACAACGTTCCCTTTGATATATACAGGCCTACTGAGGTAATTCAAATTCCATATGTGTTCAAAATATCTACGACAGATGCAACTACACCTGATGTTGTATCTGATGTTTGAGATGTCCAAACAGTTGATCCCATGCTAACTGAAATGAAGGACTATTCTGTATTTTGAAAGTGATGATTTATATGAACATACAATTAATTATGGGGAAATATTCTGTTACAACAATTGGGGACATTACTACCTACACCGTGCTCCTAGACACAGGCCAGTATTGAACTATACACAGTGGGAACACTGTTCAACACCACCAGTGGTGAGCCCAAAACACTATATACAGATAAATTCACATATTTCCCTAGGCATGACACGAAAAATGTGGAGTCATATTATTTGAGGTTGCCTCCTTCACAAATGAGGAAAATTTTCCTAGAGAATACGAAACTGATTTATTCAGATCCCTTTGTTTCCCAGCTCGCAGTTAAAGGGTACGAATACTGGAAGAGCACTATTGACTTAAAAAGTGTATGGGGAACACAAGATTGGCAGACACAGGGTAAGGAAGCTTTATTTAGAGCATGCCTGATTCCTGTGCAAATGATCTTTTTAAATGACACGATTCAACAGACATCCTGTCTGGGGTTAGCAAAAATGAAAGACATGAACACGCCCAGGATCCCCACACCGGCAGAGTTTACTGATTGGCAATATTTCCTTAATACCACTGAGGAAACGCTAGATGCAATGTGTAAGGAAATGCCTCCTTGGCATTGTTACCCCCTGACTTTTTGCCTTTGCTGATGCCAAGTTATGATTTGAAAGTGTGCTGAAGCCTGCTAACTAGGCCCCAGCACCAGTGTTCTTTCCCTAAAACTGTACCTTTGTCTCCACAATTGCCACACCCTGGCATCCAGGTAAGTCCCTTGTAACTGGTACCCCTGGTACCAAGGGCCCTGATGCTAGGGGAGGTCTCTAAGGGCTGCAGCATGTCTTATGCCACCCTGGGGACCCCTCACTCAGCACAGACACACTGCTTGCCAGCTTGTGTGTGCTGGTGGGGAGAAAATGACTAAGTCGACATGGCACTCCCCTCAGAGTGCCATGCCAACCTTACACTGCCTATGGCATAGATAAGTCACCCCTCTAGCAGGCCTTACAGCCCTAGGGCAGGGTGCACTATACCACAGGTGAGGGCATATGTGCATGAGCACTATGCCCCTACAGTGTCTAAGCAAAACCTTAGACATTGTAAGTGCAGGGTAGCCATAAGAGTATATGGTCTGGGAGTCTGTCATACACGAACTGCACAGCACCATAATGGCTACACTGAAAACTGGGAAGTTTGGTATCAAACTTCTCAGCACAATAAATGCACACTGATGCCAGTGTACATTTTATTGTGAAATCCACCCAGAGGGCATCTTAGAGCTGCTCCCTGAAAACATACCCGACTTCCAGTGTGGGCTGACTAGTTTTGCCAGCCTGCCACACACCAGACATGTTGCTGGCCACATGGGGAGAGTGCCTTTGTCACTCTGTGGCTAGTAACAAAGCCTGTACTGGGTGGAAGTGCTTCTCACCTCCCCCTGCAGGAACTGTAACACCTGGCGGTGAGCCTCATAGGCTCACCCCCTTTGTTACAGCACCACAGGGCATCCCAGCTAGTGGAGATGCCCGCCCCCGTCCGGCCACGGCCCCACTTTTGGCGGCAAGTCCAGAGGAGATAGTGAGAAAAACAAGGAGGAGTCACTGGCCAGTCAGGACAACCCCTAAGGTGTCCTGAGCTGAAGTGACTCTGACTTTTAGAAATCCTCCATCTTGCAGATGGAGGATTCCCCCAATAGGATTAGGGATGTGCCCTCCTCTCCTCAGGGAGGAGGCACAAAGAGGATGTAGCCACCCTCAGGGCTAATAGCCATTGGCTACTAAACACCCAGACCTAAACACACCCCTAAATTTAGTATTTAGGAGCCCCCAGAACCAAGCAAGATAGATTCCTGCAACCTGAAGACGAAGAAGGACTGCTGACCTGAAGCCCTGCAGAGAAGACGGAGACACCAACTGCTTTGGCCCCCGCCCTACCGGCCTGTCTCCCCACTTCAAGAAAAACTGCAACAGCGACGCATCCCCCAGGTTCCAGCTACCTCTGAGGGAGTATATCCTCTGTGACATTTTTGGCACATTGTCACTGTAGGAAGTTGGCTCTGTATGCACTATTTCAAAGCAAGAAATAGCATGCACAGAGTACAAGGCTTCCCCTTAGAGGTACGATAGTGGCAAAAAGAGATAATTCTAATGCTCTATTTTGTGGTAGTGTGGTCGAGCAGTAGGCTTATCAGAGGGTAGCGTTAAGCATTTGTTGTACACACACAGGCAATAAATGAGAACACACACTCAAAGACTTAACTCCAGGCCAATAGGTTTTCATATAGAAAAATATTATTTTCTAAATTGGCATAGGTAAATATGGAACTTTGAATTAAAACAGTAATGTACACAGTTTTGGCAAAAATGGCAAAAAGCTATCTTATAAAAGAGGACACTGTGCAAAAATCAACAGTTCCTGGAGGAGGTAAGTAATAGTTAGATTTTCAGGTAACTAAAGCACTTACAAGTTCAGTCTCCGGGGCACAGACAGCCCACCGTTGGGGGTTCAAGTCAACCCCAAACAACCAACAACACAGGGCCGATCAGGTGCAGAGGTCAAAGTAGGGCCCAAATAGCATCGGCGCCTATGGAGACCAGGGGTGCTCCGGTTTCAGTCTGCTAGCAGGTAAGTATCTGTGTCCTCGGGAGCAGACCAGTGGGGTTTTGTAGAGCACTGGGGGGGACGGGGTGTCACAAACAGGCACACAAAATACACCATCAGCGGCATAGGGGCATCTGGGTGCAGTGTGCAAAGTAGGTGTTGGGTTTTGTGTTGAAAGCAATGGAGGGACCCGGGGGTCACTCTTGGGATGCAGGCAGGGCACAGGGGGTCTTCTCAGACCAGCCACCAACTGGGCAAGGATGAGAGCCGCCTGCTGGTCACTCCTGCACCGATAGTTGGTTTCTCTCGGGCCTGGGGGCTGCGGGTGCAGTGCTTCTTCCAGGTGTTGGGTTCTTTGTTACCGAGCAGTCGTGGTCAGGGGGAGCCTCTGGATTCTCTCTGCAGGCATCGCTGTGAGGGTGCAGGGAGGTTGCCTCAGGGTGTCAACGTTGTTGGGAGTCACCTGGGGGTCCTCTCTGCAGTGTTGATTCTTCTGGACATGAGCCAGGGGCATCGGGTGCAGAGTGTTGGAGACTCACGCTTCCGGGGTGAGGCTCGTGTCCCTTTAAAGATGGTTTCTTTGTTGTTGTTTGGACATAGCCGCTGTCCACAGGAGTTTCTAGGTCCTTTGGATGCAGGGCAGTGCTCTGAGTCCTCAGAGGTCACTGGTCCCGCTGGATGCGTCGCTGTGCAGGTTCTTTGATTATGGAGACAGGCCGTTAGGGCTGGGGCAAAGTCAGTTTTTGTCTCCGTGGTCTAAGCGGGGCTTTCAGGTCAGCAGCCCTTATTCTTTCTAAGTCGTCAGGAATCTGGTTTCCTGGGTTCAGGGTTGCCACTAAATACTCAATTTAGGGGTGTGTTTAGGTGTAGGGGGCAGTAGCCAATGGCTACTGTCCTTGAGGGTGGCTACACTCTCTTTTGTGCCTCCTCCCTGTGGGGAGGGGGCACATCCCTAATCCTATTGGGGGGAATCCTCTAAAACAAGATGGAGGATTTCCTAAGGCAGGGGTCACCTCAGCTCAATACACCTTAGGGGCTGTCCTGGCTGGAGGGTGACTCCTCCATGTTTTTCTCATTATCTCCTACAGACTTGCTGGCAAAAGTGGGGGCTGTGCCCGGGGGGGCGGGCATATCCACTAGCTGGAGTACCCTGGGGCGCTGTAACAACAGGCTTGAGCCTTTGAAGCTCACCATCAGGTGTTACAGTTCCTGCAGGGGGAGGTGTGAAGCACCTCCACACAGTACAGGTTTTGTTCCTGGCCACAGAGTGACAAAGGCACTCAACCCGTGTGGCCAGAAACCCATCTGGATGTGGCAGGCTGGCAGAAACTGGTCACAGTGGGTGTGGGAGGGGACACGCACACAAAACACACCCTCAGCGGCACAGGGGCGGCCGGGTGCAGATTGCAAAATAGGTGTCGGGTTTGCCATAGAAAACAATTGAGGGACCCGGGGGGTCACTCTGGCGATGCAGGCAGGGGCACACCCTCAGCGGCACAGGGGGGCTTCTGAGTCACAGGGCCCTTGGTACCAAAAGGGACTTATCTGTGTGCCAGGGGTGTGGCAATTGTGGAAACAATGGTACATTTTTAGTGAAAGAACACTGGAGCTGGGGCCTGGTTAGCAGGGCCCCAGCACACTTCTCAGTCAAGTCAGTCAAGTCAGCATCAATATCATCATCAAGTAACTGCAATAGGGAGCCATTTTCTTACACTCCCCCTGACCGCGACTGCCTGGTAACATAGGAACCGGACGCCTGGACCAAGCACTGCACCCGCAGCCCCCAGGACCAAGAGGAACCACCTACCAGTGCAGGAGTGACCAGCAGGCAGCCCTCATCCTAGCCCAGTTGGTGGCTGGCCCGAGAAGCCATCCTTTGCCCTGCCTGCATCGCCTGTGATCCCCGGGTCCCTCCATTGCTTTCAAAAGGAAACCCAACGCCTGCTTTGCTCACTGCACCCGGCCACCCCTGGGCAGCAGGGGGAGAGGGGGTGTTTTGTGGGCTTGTTTGTGTCCCCCCCAGGGGTCTACAAAACCACCCTGGTTTGCTCCCCGAGGACGCAGGTACTTACCTGTAAGCAGACTAGGACTGGAACACCCCTGTTCTTCATAGGCGCCTATGTGTTTTGGGCCCTCCTTTGACCTCTGCACCTGACCGGCCCTGTGTTGCTGGTGCAGTGGCTTTGGGGTTGCCTTGAACCCCCAACGGCGGGCCGCCTATGCCCAGGATACTGACTGTGTAAGTGGTTTACTTACCTAAAAAACCTAACCAAACTTACCTCCCCCAGGAACTATTGATTTTTGCACTGTGTCCACTTTTAAAATAGCTTATTGCCACTTTAACCTAAACTGTGTATACTACTGTTTTAAATCAAAGTTCTATACTTACCTGTGTAAAGTACCTTGCATTTTATGTACTTACCTCAAATCCTGAATCTTGTGGTTGTAAAATAAATTAGGGAAATATATATTTCTAATAAAAACTATTGGCCTGGAGTTACGTCTTTGAGTGTGTTCCTCATTTATTGCCTGTGTGTACAACAAATGCTTAACACTACCCTCTAGTCTACTGCTTGACCACAATACCACAAAATAGAGCATTAGTATTATCTAATTTTGCCACTATCAACCTCTAAGGGGAACCCTTGGACTCTGTGCACACTATCTCTCACTTTGAGATTGTATACAGAGCCAACTTCCTACACTGTGCCCATTGGAACTTCAGGTCCCACTGCAGAGCCCTCATTTGCCATCTGGCATACTTGACTAACAGGACGCAGGAGGCCCAACAGCTTCAGAGTCTGTCTCACTGAAATCTAGGATAGAAGCTGAAACATCGGTATAATAACCTGAATATCCTGGACTCGTTGCTCGGGAGGATAAGCCAGAAACTGCACTGTGTCCATAACAACCAAGGGAGCTTCTGAGAGGGAGTCAGGTGTGACTTCTGCATGTTTCTAGTGATCTCCAGCAAATGTAGGAGGTTTGCCGTAGTCTGAAGGTGGGTGACGACAGCCTGGGGCGAAGGAGCCTTCATCGGCCAGTCATCGAGGAAGGGGAAAACTGAAACCGCTAACCTGCGCAGTTGAGCTGCTACCACCGCCATCACTTTGGTGAACACCCGAGTAGCACTGGTGATGCCAAAGGGGAGCAAGGTAAACTGAAAGTGCTCGTGGCCCACCTCGAACCGCAAGTAACGCCTGTGGGCGGGCAGGATGGGGATGTGAAAATACAAGCCCAGCCACCAAGTCCAGCACTACCATCCAGTCTCCTTGGTCTAGGGCAGACAAGACCTGAGCAAGAGTGAGCATCTTGAATTTCTCCTTTTTGAGGAAGAGATTGACGTCCCTTAAATCCAAGATAGACTAAGACCTCTTTTTTTTTATCAGAAAGTAGCAGGAAAAACAACCACTGCCTACTTCTGACATCTGGACAATTTCTATGGCTCTCTTGGCCACGAGAGCCGTAACTTCCTTGCGGAGTAAGATCAAATGATCCTCCATCAGATCATCGAGATCAAATTTTACCAGAGGGATTGAGGGAGGGAATAGCCCTTCTGTATGATTTGGAAGACCTGTTTGTCCGCTGTTATGGACTGCCAGTGAGGGAGATAAAATTGAATCCTCCCTCCAACTGGACGGACATGGTCTTGCAGAACTATACTAGGAGGGTTGGGCTTTGTGGAAGAGAGGGGCTGGGTGGTGGCTGACCTGTGGCTAAACCCTCTGGGTCTGAAGGTACCACGACCTTGTCCTGGCACGGGATGCTGTGAAGCCAGAGGACAGTAGCTAACCTGTGGCTGGCGTGGTACCACGCCCCTCCTGAAGCCTCGAAAGGGGCGACAGGAAGACTGCTGGCAAGCCAGCGCTGAGAGGCCCAAGGATCTGGCCGTAGCTCGAGAATCCTTGTACCTTTCAGGTGCAGAGTCTACCTTCTCACCAAAAAGGCGTGAGCTATCAAAAGGCATGTCCATCAAGTTTGACTGGACATCCCCCGAAAAGCCAGTGGTAGTAGCCAGGCATCGGTGGGCCACTGTTGAAGAAATCGCTGTACCCCGCAAGTCGGTCGTGTCCAAGCCTCACCTGATGGTAAACTTGGCTGCATCTCTCCAATCCTTCAAAGCTTGGGTGAGAGTGTCCCGTACACCCTCCGGGACCTGGGGCAGCATTTGTGCCACTGTATCCCATAAAGTATGGGAAAAATGGCCCAATAGGCAAGAGGTGTTTACCGACCTCAATGCCAGGCATTTTTTCTTTCCAATGTGGTCCAGGCTCTTGGATTTCCCATACAGGGGGGAGGAAGGGAAGGCACCACGGGAAGTGGAGGCTTGGACCACCAAGCTCTCCAGGGTGGGGTGTTGAATGAGGAAACTTGGGTCGTTTGGAGCTGATCTATGGCGGCAGCCGATTGACATATTCACAGCCTCTGTGCTGGGTTTGGCCCATGTCCCAGAAGGACATCTGTGAGGGCTTCATTGAAGGGTAACATCGGCTCTGATGTAGCAACCCCCGGATGAAGCACCTCCGTCAGGAGATTAGTCCTGACTGGCACCATAGGGAAGTCTAGGTCCAAGACCTCAGCTGCCCTATGCACCACAATGGCATAAGATGCGGGAGGAGAGAACATGCCAGCATCTGGAGAAGTATCCAGTCCACTGGCTTCCCCTAGATCCTCATACCAGTCCTGTTCATGCTCCAATCCATATTCTAAAGGGTCCTCAGACCCTCCCACTTCTCTCTTGTGCCTGGCTGTTCTGAATAAACCTCAGTCGAAATCGGCGTCATATGATGTCGGCTCCGGACCATCCTGAATGAGGATGGGTCTAACACCACCAGTGGGTGCCAGTGGTGGAG
Source organism: Pleurodeles waltl (assembly GCF_031143425.1). Classification (NCBI taxonomy): domain Eukaryota; kingdom Metazoa; phylum Chordata; class Amphibia; order Caudata; family Salamandridae; genus Pleurodeles; species Pleurodeles waltl. Next base: position 87,604,005 of record NC_090441.1, read on the forward strand.
GGAGGGCAGAGGTTGAGCCCGGCACCGGAGGAGGTCGACTGTGAGAACCCGGCACCAGTCCAGATTCACTATCGGATCCTGGGATCTCCAATGGCGCCAAACCCGCCGGTGTCGACTACGATGGGGCCCCTGCTGACACCACGGGCCCGAAGACCCACCCAAGTGTGCAGTCCACTAAAAAACAAGGTGCATAGCCTCATAAAATTCATTAATTTGAGCAGGGGTCGCTCCGGTTCCCAGAAAGGAGGGAAGACGCGGAGTCGGCCCTGGTGACGGCTCTGTGGAGCCACGCTCGGAACGTCGATGTTCCCTAGACGCCTTGTAGGTCGACGGGCATGGCGAAGTCGAACTCCTCTTGGATTTCTTCTTCTTTTTGTGCCTCTTACCTGAATGCCCCGAAGACCTCGAATGTGAGGAAGATGACTTGGGGCTCCTGGAGCAGTGCGGCAACCTCGTCCTAGAGCGGGACCGTGACCTCCTCGGAGACGCGCTAACCGAAGACGGCTGCCAGGCCGCTAGAAGTTTGAGATCTCTCTCTCTCAAGGCCTTTGGATCCATGGCCCGACAGTCGGAACATGACTTCGAATCCTGATCCTTCTAGAGGCACCAGAGACAAACCTGGTCTGGATCAGTGACCGACATGGTGCAATGACATACACCACACAGTTTAAATCCAGTCTTTCTCGAAGTCATTCCACAGACAATTGAATAATCCTTAAAAAAATAAAAGCTGAAAAAAGGTTAGCTCTATCCAGACCTGCGCTTAACCGCCGAGGAAGGAAAAGACCTGACGTATGAGCGCCGTGGTGGTGCCTATATAGAAGACCGTGATGTCACTGACAGCTCCAACGATGCTGACATCGCCATGAAGAGCCAGACGATGCACACGGATCCAAACGGCGCAACCCGACGGCGTGCACAGGGTGCTGCTCAGCAGGAAAATTCCGGATTCCAAGTAGACGCCAGGGAATTCTAAGGTAAGGAATCTGCAGCTAGAAGTCTCTATCAAATAGGCCTATCAAAAAAGACAGAGGGTAGCTCGATACCGGATCTGCACATAACCGCCGTGGAAGGAAAAGAGCTTACGTATGCGCCACGGTGTGGTGCCTTTATAAGCAACTGTTATGTCGCAGACGGCTCCAACAATGCCACACGGATCCGAACAATGCCACCCGATGGCACGCATAGGGTACTACTCAGCAAAAATTCCGGATTCCAAGCAGATGCCAGGAAATTCTAAGGTAAGGAATCTGCAGCAAGAAGTCTCTATCAGATAAGTGAGTAACTGCAGAAGTTGTCCAACCCCCTTCCTGGGTGACTTAAGGGCTCCCATGAGGGTGGGACCCTAGATTTGTCTGCAAGATTCTTCTTCAAGACACTTCTGCGACCTGGACACCAGATTCTGCTGCTGGATTTCACCAGGAACCAAAACAAGATTGCTAGTGGTCGGAGGGATCCTAATACAACTTTGTCCCCAGGTATTGGAAGGACTCTCCAACTTCCATCACTGTGCATCCTCCAGAGTCACAAGGACTCTGCCCTGCACTAAGGACATCCAGAAGGAATCTCCCTTGGATTGAAGAAGTCAATCCCCTGCACCCGCAGGCATCTCATCCTCAACGATCAGTTTGTGGATCCTGCTGTCCCACGGGTCTCCAAGGCTGTGTAACACAGGTGGTGGTTCTGTGGTTCTTCAGAGGTCTGTCTTCATTGCAACTAGGAAGATTGTGGTCCTTTGCTGGAGCTGCTTGGATGGAACACCTGTGTATCAAGTCTGTTTGTCGTTGCCAAGGCCTGTTGGCATCTTCTTCTCTGACAGTAAGGAGTCTGTCCCTACCCCTGTCAGAGAAGGAGAGCCACACAACTGCTGCCCACTGCCTTTCGGGGACCCTCTGTACCTTTCAGGCCCTCTCCAAATCAGTGAACCACTTGTAGATGTCATCCCCTACTTTGTAAGGGGGGACTACATTGTCCAGGTTCCTGGAGTCAAACTAGTCCTCCCTGACCCTAGTGTCCCTGAAGCTAAAACTGCTGCCACCATGGGGTGCTAACCCCGTATCCTGTCTCTCTCTCTCCAGTGCCAAGGTCTCCGTATCTAGGGCTGGAGCCTCAGGTTAGCCTCCTCCAGTTTCAGTTGTCTGAGCTTCCTGTCTAGGGAGTCCTCACCTGAAGCTGAGCAGTGGGTCCCCTTAGAGACTGAGGAGACATGAGAATGTACAGTGGAGGATCTGTTCCGATTTTTGGAAACCATCTTAACCAGTCCTCTAGGGACAATGGTGGGCCTACTTGTATGACCCCCTTCCCACTACCAGTAGTGCTCCTAACAGGACTGTGAGTGTTTCTAGGTTCCCTCTGATCCTCCCTGGGTACTTTCTGACCATCTTCAGTGTTTAACTCTTCTCTCTCTAGCACTGGGGGGGGGGGGGGGGGGGGGGGCAGATTCTACTTCTTCCTCCTGGCTACCAGCATTGTCCTGGTCAGCCAGGAGAAGTAGGCCTAGCAGCAGACTCTTATTGGGATGTCTCCCTGTCTTCAGTTTTCTCTCAGCACACCTCTCCCTCAACTCTTGGAAAGTTAGACCCCCATATTGGGAGCACAGGTCATGAGAGGTGTCCTCTACTGAGGACATGTTGTCTAGCTAGAGTGATGTAGGAGTCCCTAACTACTCTAACACTAGGCTCTCAGCAAAGTTTGGAGCAAGGCTATGCCAGACCTTAGCTTACCCAAACTTAGGTAACTAGGGGCCAGATGTAGCAAAGTTTTGCGAGTCGCAAATGGCCCAATTCGCAATTTGCGACTTCGTAAAATCCGAAATGGGATGCAAAAATCCCATTTCCGAAATGCAAATTGCGATGCGAGCCATTACTGACTCGCAAAAATAGCGACCTCATTGTGCGACCCGCAAAGAGGAAGACGCAATTTGCGAGTCGCAAACCATATGAAAAAGCCACTCGCAAATTGCGACTAGTCGCAAAAAGCCCATTTTGCACACCCAAATTACCACTAAGTCAGAGCAGGTGGTAACCAGAACCAAAGTATAAAAGGAGACCCAGAAGGCACCTGGGTTCCTCAAAATGGCTGAACTGTATGTGATAGCATGGAGGAGGAGAGTCCACGTCGCCCAGCAGATGAGGAGGAGAAGCCAGAGACAGGAGAGAATGTACCGGACCAGGCAGACACTTTTCCAACAAACTGAGGAGGAGATTTATGACAAATATAGACTGAGTAGTGCAGCAATATTAGAATTAATTGAACTACTCAATCCTCAGCTTCAACGACAGACAATGCGCGGCAGCGCCATCCCCACACGTGCAAGTGCTATGCTCACTGCACCTCATGGCTTCGGGTAGCTATCAGGGGGTTATTGCAGTGGCAGGTGGGGTATCCCAAAGTGCACTCTCACGATTCGTCCGGTGTTTCCTAGATGCCATACTCACACACATGTCCAGATACATATACCTACCCAGGAATGAGGCATAAATTAACAGCATCAAGTTGGACTCCTACGGAATTGCCAACTTCCCCCATGTAATAGGGTGTGAGGACGGGACACATATACAAATCTGCCCTCCTGCAAATCTGGAATATGTGTTCCGCAATAGGAAATGTACCCACTCACTAAACATCCAGGTGGTATGCGACGCCCATAATGTCATCACTGACATTGTAGCCAAATTTCCAAGGAGTACTCTTACATATTCAGGCACAGTGGGATACACCAACGCCTAGAACGTGGGAAGTTTGGAGACGGATATCTATTAGGTATTGGTGAATACACCCTGAAGCCATACATACAGGTCACTGTAGAAACCATCCATGCCCTGCTAACATTGCTTATTTTTGCCAAACAGGTGACAGTGCATATGCGCTAAGACCATGGATACTTACCCCGTACCTAACGCCTGGCAATGAGAATGAGAGGCGATATAACAGTGCCCATCGGCGGACCAGAACTGTCACCGAGAGGACCTTTGGACTGTTAAAGGCAAGATTCAGATGCCTCCACAAAAGTGGAGGTGCGCTCCAGTATGCCACAGTTACAGCATTCAAGATCGTTGGCGCATGTGCAATCCTAAACAACATTGCCACCAGACATGGGCTACATCTCACCCCTGAAGACACAGATTCGGAGGATGAGGAGCAAGAGCTACCACATCGACAGCCTGGGGATAGAAGCATTTCAAATCAAGGCATACAGAGACGGGACCACATAGAAACCCAATATTTTGGCAGGTACGTGGCAACTGTCACCACACTCACTGATGTCACACAAACAGAGCCCAGTTGTGTAGTGGAACAAACAAAACCTTTTTTATTTGTTAACTAAATAATGAATGAAAAGTGCTGTCCGTTAAGGTCTGTACATGTCCAAACGTAATGAGGACACATTCACATCATGTGCCTCATGAGTCATGCTGTCTGATGGCCTACACCCTCCTCCTTGTGCGCCCAGCATGGTTCATCCCAGGTGGGTCAGCTGACCCCTGCCGTGCACTTGCACTCCTCAGCACTGCTTATTGTGGACCCCTCCTCACTGTCCTGAGGGGTCTCACCTGTGCCCCTTGCCACCTGCCTAGCTTCCAACAAGTCCACTGTGTGGCTGATGCGGCCAAGGCCACGTGCCACATCCCCTGCAAAGTGGCCAAGTTCTACCTGTAGACTCACGGTCCGTCTAGACAGGCCAGTAGTGTTTGTAGCAAGACGCCTAAAAGATGCTGCCATGGGGTCAAAGCGTGCCACTGTGTGGTGCTCCCTGCGCCTTGCGCTGTGTCTTTCTGCCACCAGTTCCGTAACAAGTTGGCGGATGGCCTGGGTGAGATCCCCCACATTATCATTCAGTCTAGTGAACTGTGCGTTCACTTCAGCCAGGCCAGTGGTCATGTTGCTCTCCATTCTGTGCAATGTACTTGATATTGACCGCAATTGTCTGTTTTGCAGGCGCTGACCGTTAAGGAGGGATCCCTCTACTCCTGACATTGCTGCCTCCCCTATCTCCTCCTGGGGCACCACCAGAACTTGGAGTCTGTGTCTGCACCTTTGTCGTGCTGCTGGCTCTGGACGACTTGCTGTGGGGCTGGGGCCAGGGGTTGTGTGAGCTTCCCCCATTTTCTGCTCTTGTTCCTGAGGGGACTGTGGTGGTGTCCTGCTGGGCCCAGGAATTTCTGCTGCAGCCTCCTGCACTGTCTCTGGCCTGTTGTCTCCTCCCTGCATGTTGTCGCTGCTGGGGGTGTCGTGTGGGAAACCTGTGGGACATAGGGAATACACTGTCAGTCTCTCACATCTGTTGTATGCCTCATAATAAACATTTGCCTATATGCTGACTACTGTACTACATTGCCCATAATGCAGCATTCTAGTGGTTGCTAGACTGGAATGGAGCTAGTCTGGTTGTGCCTGATGCTGTGTACTGGGAGAGTGTGGATACTGCATTTGTAGGTGTGAATGAATATCTCATGGTACTCACTTTTGGATGTCCCTGGCGCAGAACTGTCCTCTTCTCCCATTTCAGAAACGGCCTCAGGCTCCAGGGTCTGCTCCACCATTGCTTCAATGGCTGTGGGTGGTGGGACGGCGGATGGGCCTCCTCCGGTGCCCCTCATTTCTCTGAGCCGCTCTGCCACCCTCTCCTTTGTCCTGGAGCGCAGGTCATACCACCTTTTTTTTTTAATTTCCTCCAGTGTACAGTGGCTCACCCCTATGGCATTAATCCGGTCCTGGATTTTCAGACAAATCTTCTTTTTTTCTGTGTCTGGGACACTCAGGGCTGCCTTCCCAAACAGTTTGTCATGGTGCTGGCAGCATTCCTCAGTGAGCACCTCCAGTTCTTTGTCAGAAAACTTAAGTTTTCTTCTTCTCCCAGCACTGCCTGTTTCCTCCATAGTAGCAGCAGGTCCTCTCTCTCTCCAGGGTGTTGCACTGCAGTTTGGAAAGGGTGTGGTCCTCCCTCCTCCCAGGTGTATTTGATGACTTCCTGGTTCTGATGTCATCACCAAGAGCCAGGAAGTGTATTTCCCAACTGTTATGCTGCACCTGTAGGCAATTTGCGGGCCAGTCGCAATTTGCGTCACCCGACTCGCAAATTGCGAGCTCGCAAAAAGCGACCTCGCAAAATGCAGTGCGACATCATTTGCGAGTCGCAAATTGGTGTCGCACTTTTTTCTTGGATTCCATTTTGCGAGTCGGAAATTGCGATTCGCATTGAATCGCAATTTCCGACTCGCTATTTTTTTCCTACCTACATCTGGCCCTAGTTCCCTAACACTAAGTGCATAGTGTACCTACAGTTAGTAAATGGTCTTTCCTGTGTAAAGTACCTAGTGACAGAGTGGTAAGGCAATTGCAAGTCTTTACCCTACCGCTGCACCACCAATGTAGGAAGCTGGCCTGGTGTGCGGTAAGCACCTATGGTGTTACCACCTTATACCAGGTCCAGGTACATCCTATTAGTGAGGTGTAGTCAATGTCTAGGAAACCAGTCTCACTAGGGGTAGTTATGGATGAGCAGGCAAGACTTATCTAGGATACATGCAAAGCTTATGCAATACCATGTATATTCATACAGAACATACACACTTGAAGGAACCACACAGTGCTACAAAAATAAAGGCACTTTATTAGTCATCAGGAATGGGCATAGAAAGCAATAGAAAACAGTGAAAAAGTAAATAATAGAGATCCTATGGGGAGACCAAATCATATACAGTAAATGTAATGCGAACAGCAGGCCCCCACCTTCGGAAGTGGAATCTGTAGAGGGGAGCTGGAGGAACTAGGAACCCCAAAAGGTAAGTACCAGAGTGCCCCCCAGCGACCAGGAGAGAAGAGGTAAGTACCTTGTTTTTCCCAAACCCACAGGTAAACTTTGTAAAAGGACTGTGCAAGACCCAAACAAGATTGGAAGAAACAGAAGATGGATCCTGACAGTAGAGGACCTGCAAATGAAGGGGACAAAGTCCAGTTCCAGTTGGAGTGTCCGGTTGGAGCAGGGGCCACTACCCACCCTTCTTGAGATGCAGGACCAGCTTGACGGTGATGACCAGGAGTCCGTTATGCAGCACACGAGCAGAAGAAGAGTTCCAGAAGTGATGCAGTTGTTGTCCCACCTTGGAAGAAGAGTTGCAGTCAGTCAGTGGTGTGTGAAAAACCTCCAACAAGCCTTGGCAAATACAATAGTTGCAGAAGAAGAGTTGCAGAGCTGCTGGGGACCAAGAAGGTCTGAGGGGACTCAACCCAAGAAGGGGAGTCCCAGAGTTAGACGTCGAGGGTGCAGTCCCCACAGGCAACTCACAGGCAGCAAGCACAAGAGTTACAGTAAGGCCCACTCAGCACACTTGGAAAGGACTCGCACGTCGCTGGAGCAGGAGGCAGGAGGGCACCAGTATGCAAATTGTGGGGTGTGTAAAGTAATTACAACCAAATTTAGAGGGAGAGAGCACAGGCACTGGGTTCCGGGTTAGCAGGATCCCAGTGAACACAGTCACAACACACTGACAGCAGGCAAAAAGTGGGGGTAACCATGCCAAAAAGAGGGTATTTTCCTACAGCTGCAATATGCTTGGCATGGTGGTCAAACCCCATGTCAAATAGCAAGCTAGGCCCCCTGACCCTGTTGACCAAGGTGGGGTTACTCCATTTGTGGGTAAGCTGGGTGTTGCCCTGGCTAAGATAGGGTTAGCAGAGGTGGACACCTCTCATCTCATGGTTTGGGAAAAAGCAAACTAAGAACATTCTAAATGAAGTCCAAACACTGTGGAGGTGGGCCAGCTTCCCAAAGGAAATGACCTGAACAGTAGGGTTTGAGGCAGAGTAGGCCCTGCAACCATGCAGCCTGCTCCCTTACTCTTCCTCGCCTGACAGATCAGGAAGACTCTCCCAGGTTTGGCTGAGTCTGGCATGTTGGCTGAGGGGTTGGGCTTGTGTAGGGAGCTCAGTTCTGGTTGCAGTACAACCCACTAGATGCAACTTTGACTGAAGTGCACTTGGGTTACTGCTAATCAGGTCAGCAGTGCCGGAGTTCCTTCCCTAAAACAAGACACCTGGGGCCATATGTACGAACACCTTTTCCCATTTACACAGAATGGGTAAAAACCTTTGCTACATCTGGCCCCTGGTCACTTGATCCCAAAGTGACCAGGCCATACCAAGCCATTAGGTTCCCTATACGTCCCTAGTAAATGGTACCCCTGTATGTAGGGCATGGCTACTGAAGAGATCCTCTCAGAGCTGCAGCACAACTTGTGCCACCCTGAGGGACCCAGCACCAACCTTAGGCAGACTACATGACATGGTGCTCCCAAAATTTAAAACATGACACGGCACAAAGCATGTGTGCCATGTCCCCTAACACTTCATGCAATATATGTGAGTTAAGCCTCTAGCAGACCTTACCGCCCTAAGGCAGGGTGCATTATATTACATATGAGGGCATATATGTATGAGTGGATATGGCCCTGCTATGCCACTGCCAATTCTGAGACACAGTAAGTACAAATGAAGCCATTTTAAATGCATGTGCGGGGCACTGGACACTACGAGTTCCCCAGCTGGTTTCTTTGAACCATTGGATGTTTGGTAGCAAACATCTCAGAATAATAAACCCTTAATGATTCCAGAGATGGGTTTATTAAGAAATGCACACAGAGGCACCTTAGAGGTGTCCCTTGAAAATCCAACAGCTACTGGTGTATTGACTGACTGGTCCTGACCAGTTCAAGCCACCACAGACACGTTTCTGGACCCTTACGGTGAGAGCCAGTGCAGTGGGCAGAGGAGCTACCTCCACTCCCAGGCAAGATGGACATTTCAGGGCCGGGAGCTTCAAAGGCCTTTCCGGCTTAGTAATGCAACCCAGGTCTCTTCAGATGGTGGAGGTGATCAACCCACCACCTTGAGCCCACTTCTGGCAGCAGCACAGGTGGGTAAATTAGGTAAATTAGGAGGAGTGCCCACCTCATGCCAGTCCCACTCCTAAAGTGGTTGAGCTAAAGTGGACACTGTAGGAAAGTACCATCTTTCTAGGCATGTTACTCCCATTTTTACCTGTATGTCACTATGTTTTTGCCTGTCTCACTGTGATCCTGCTGGTCAGGACCCTAGTGCTCATAGTTTATGGCCTAATGTGTGTGTCTGTATAGTGCTTAACTGTGCCACTGAGGCTCTGCTAATCAGAACCTCATGCTTATGCTCTCTCTGCTTTTAAATTTGTCACTATAGGCTAGTGACTTCATTTACCACTTTCAATTGGTACACTGCACCACCCTTATAAGTCCCTAGTATATGGTACCAAGGTACCCAGGGCATTGGGGTTCCAGGAGATCCTTATGGGCTGCAGCATTTCTTTTGCCACCCATTAGGAGCTCAGACAAACCCTTTCACAGGACTGCCACTACAGCCTGCGTGAAATAACGTATACGTTATTTCACAGCCATTTTCACTGCACTTAAGTAACTTATAAGTCACCTAAATGTCTAACAATCAGTTGCTGAAGGTTAGGTGTAAAGTTACGAAGTGCGAGGGCACCCTTGCACTAGCAAACATGCCCCCACATAGTTCAGGGCCATTTCCCTGGACTTTGTGAGTGCAGGGATGCCATTACACTTGTCCACTACACATAGGTCAATACCTATATGTAGCTTCACAATGTTAACTCCGAATATGGCCATGTAAGGTGTCTAAGATCATGGAATTGTCCCCCCATTCCAAATCTGGTATTGGGGAGCCAATTCCATGCATCCAGAGGGCTCCACTGTGGCCCTCCAGTACTGCCAAACCAGCTCTCTGAGGTTTGCACTGCAGCTACAGCTACAGCTGCTGCCACCTCACAGACAGGGTTCTGCCCTCCTGGGGTCTGAGCAGCTCAGTATCAGAAAGGCAGAACAAAGCATTTCCTTTGGGAGCAGGGTGTTACACCCTCTCCCTTTGGAAATAGTTGTTACAGGCTGGGGAGGGGTAGCCTCCCCCAGCCTCTCCAAATGCTTTGAAGGGCACAGATGGTGCCCTCCTTGCATAAGCCAGTCTACACCAGTTCAGGGACCACTTGTCCCATGCTCTGGCGCGAATAGGGGTGGTGCCCAGAACTCCTCCAGTGTGCCCCAGACTTCAGCCATCTTGCTCTGCAAGGTGTGGGGGCACTCTGGAGGACTCAGAGTGGCCAGTACCAGCGGGTGACGTCAGAGACCCCTCCTGATAGGTCCTTACCTGATAAGGTAGCCAATCCCCCTCTCAGGGCTATTTAGGTTCTCTCCTGTGGGTTCTCTTCAGATTCTACTTGCAAGTTTCCAGAAGGAATCCTCTGCAACTACTACTTCAACTACTACTTCATCCTCTGACCTCGGATCAACCGCAGCCTGCTCCAGGAACTGCTGTAACAGCAAAGTATCCAAAAGGGATACTTTTCTTCTGCAACTTTAAGCTCCCGCCAGCAACTGCAACAGTTTCCACAGTGTGCACACTCAGAGTACTCCCTGTCTTCATCCTGCACCAGAAGGACTGAAGAAATCTCCTGTGGGGTGATGGAGTCACTCCCCTGCTCCAGCAGGGGCCTTCTAAGACGACGACCGGTACCCTTGGACTCCTCTCACATCGATGAGCGTGCTCCTAAGGACACAGAGGTTGGACCCCATCGACATAGCCTGTCCTGAGGTCCTGCTGATGCAATTTGGAGGAAGTAAGTCCTTGCCTTCCCTGAGAGCGACGGTACCCCTGTGTACTGCGTCTTCTTCACCTCCTGAGGCCTCACTATCCTATTTGCAAAATTCCTTCGTGCACAGCCTGGCCCAGGTCCCCAGCACTCCATCCTGCAATGCTCAACTCGCTGAGTTGTTCTCCGACGGCGTGGGACCTTCCTTTGTTGTGCTGCACCAACAGTGTTTTGCACCTTCTTTGTCCCCGTGTCCTGGGACTCCCGTGGGTGCTGCCTGGCATCCTGAGGGCTCTCTAAATGCTGAGAGCCCCCTCTTCCTCCTCACACAGAGTTGAGGCCCCCAGGTCCCTCCTGGGTTCAGCCAGTGCCATTTTGACGCAAAACACACTTTTGTCGTACTCAAGGCTTGTTGGCGACTTCCAACACGAAATCACGTCTGCATCCATCTTCACGATGTGTTACATCCTTTGCATTATGCAGGAACCCGCTGGCATCTTCCTAGGGTGAATTTCTGCAGTCTTCGCCTAACCGTGGCCTTTTCTTTTGCACCCTCTTCTGGGTTGGCAGGGGCTCCTGTCCTTCCTGGAACTTCTTTCGACTTCTGGACTTGGTCTGCGAAGTCCTGCAAAATGGCCCTGAACTATGTGGGGGCACCTTTGCTAATGCAAGGGTGCCCTCACACTTAGTAACTTTGCACCTAACCTTCAGCAAGAGAAGGTTAGACATTTAGGGGACTTATAAGTTACTTAAGTGCAGTGAAAATGGCTGTGAAATAACATGTGCGTTATTTCACGCAGGCTGCAATGGCAGGCCAGTGCAAGGGTTTGTCTGAGCTCCCTATGGGTGGCAAAAGAAATGCTGCAGCCCATATGGATCTCCTGGAACCTCCATGCCCTGTGTAACTAGGTACCCTATGCTAGGGACTTATAAGCGGGTCCAGTGTGTCAATTAAAATTGGTAAATGAAGTCACTAGCCTACAGTGACAAATTTAAAAGCAGAGAGAGCATAAGCACTGAGGTTCTCATTAGTAGAGCCTCAGTGACACAGTTAAGCACTACACAGACACACACATTAGGCTATAAACTATGAGCACTGGGGTCCTGACCAGCTGGATCCCAGTGAGACAGGCAAAAACATGCTGAAATACAGGTAAAAATGGGGGTAACATGTCAAGGAAGATGGTACTTTCCTACACAAACCTTAGACAATCTAATTGCAGGGTAGCCAAAAAGAGTATATGGTCTGGGAGTCTGTCAATTACGAATTCCACAGTTCCATAATGGCTACACTGAAATCTGGGAAGTTTGGTATCAAACTTCTCAGCACAATCAATGCACACTGATGCCAGTGTGGGATTTCTTGTAAAATGCACACAGAGGGCATCTTAGAGATGCCCCCTGCATGCCAGACTCCTAATGTTAGGCTGACCAGTTCATGCCAGCCTGCCACAACCAGACGGGCTTCTGGCCACATGGGGTGAGTTCCTTTGTCACTGTGTGGCCAGGAACAAAGCCTGCACTGGGTGGAGGTGCTTCTCACCTCCCCCTGCAGGAACTGTAATACCTGGCGGAGATCCTCAAAGGCTCATGCCTGTTGTTACAACGCTCCAGGGAATCCCAGCTGGTGGAGATGCCCGCCCCTCCGGACACAGCCCCCACTTTTGGCAGCAAGTCCGGAGGAGATAATGAGAAAAACAAGGAGGAGTCACCCACCAGTCAGGACAGCCCCTAAGGTGTCCTGAGCTGAGGTGACCCCTGCCTTAAGAAATCCCCCATCTGGTTTTGGAGGATTCCCCCCGTAGGAATAGAGATGTGCCCCATCCCCTCAGGGAGGAGGCACAAAGAGGGTGTAGCCACCCTCCAGGGCAGTAGCCATTGGTTACTGCCCCCCAGACCTAAACACACCCCTAAATTCAGTAATTAGGGGCGACCCTGAACCCAGGAAATCAGATTCCTCCAACCTACAAGAAGAAGAAGGACTGCTGACCTGAAAGCCCCGCAGAGACGACAGAGATGACAACTGACTTGGCCCCAGCTCTACCGGCCTGTCTCCAGACTCAAAGAACCTGCACAGCGACGCATCAAGCGGGACCAGCGACCTCTGAGGACTCAGAGGATGGACCTGCACCTAAAGGACCAAAAACCTCCCGAGGACAGTGGCTCTGGCCAGAAACAGCAACAAAATTGCAACAAATTAGCAACTTTAAAGAGACTCTCACTTCCCACCAGAAGCATGAGTCTGCACACTCTGCACCTGACGCCCCCGGCTCGAGTTCAGGACAACAAGCACTGCAGAGAGGACTCCCAGGCGACTCCTACAACGTGGACACCCTGAGTCGACCCCCTGCACCCCCACAGCGACGGCTGCAGAGAGGATCCATAGGCTCCCCCTGACCACGACTACCTGGTAACAAAGGAACCTGACGCCTGGACCGAGAGGAACCACCTACCAGTGCAGGAGTGACCAGCAGGCGGCCCTCATCCTAGCCCAGTCAGTGGCTGGCCGAGAAGCCTTCTGTGCCTGCCTGCATCGCCAGAGTGATCCCCGGGTCCCTCTATTGATTTCTACAGGAAACCCGACGCCTACTTTGCACACTGCACCCGGCCGCCCCTATGCCGCTGAGGGTGTGTTTTGTGTGCTTGAGTGTGCCCCCCCCGTGCTAAAAAAAAAAAAAAAAAAAAAAACTTGGTCTTCTCCCCGAGGACGCAGGTACTTACCTGCTAGCAGACTGGAACCGGAGCACCCCTGTTCTTCATAGGTGCCTATGTGTTTTGGGCCCTCCTTTGACCTCTGTACCCGACCGGCCCTGTGTTGCTGGTGCTGTGGCTGTGGGGTTGCCTTGAACCCTCAACGGTGGGCTGCCTATGCCCAGGAGACTGACTGTGTAAGTGCTTTACTTACCTGAGAAACTAAACAAAACTTACCTCCCCCAGGAACTGTTGATTTTTGCAGTGTCCACTTTTAAAATAGCTATTTGCCATTTTAACCAAAACTGTGTGTACTGCTGTTTTAAATCAAAGTTCCATACTTACCTGTTTGAAGTACCTTGCACTTTACGTACTTACCTCAAATTTGAATCCTGTGGTTCTAAAAATAAATTAAGAAAATATTGTTTGCATATAAAAACCTATTGGCCTGGAGTTAAGTCTTTGAGTGTGTGTTCCTCATTTATTGCCTGTGTGTGTACAACAAATGCTTAACACTACCCTCTGATAAGCCTGCGTTTGACCACACTACCACAAAATAGAGCATTAGTAGTATCTAATTTTGCCACTATCAGCCTTTACGGGGAACCCTTGGACTCTGTGCACACTATCTCTCACTTTGAGATAGTATATACAGATCCAACTTCCTACAACTACCTTTATTTTTGGTAACACTGAGTATTGTCTTTAGTTGTGTATAAGTACTGTGTGACTATGAGTGGTATTGCAGGAGCTTTGCATGTCTCCAATTCAGCCTAAGATGCTCTGCTATAGCTACCTCTATCAGCCTAAGCTGCTAGAACACTACTACTTCACTAATAAGGGATAACTGAACCTGGTATAAGGTGTAAGTACCCAAGGTACCCACTACAAACCAGGGCAGCCTCCTACAGACACTAAGTTTTAAACTCCTCCATCTTGTTTGGAAGGAATTAGGCCAGAACGGTTAGGTTATGCCCACTCAGAAAAAGGTGGTCAGCCCATTGGCTACCATCTGGCACGCCATGTAACGCCCCTAAATTGAGTATATAGGTGGCACCACTGACCCCTAGAACTCAGATTCCTGATGACCTAAGAAGAGCCGGACACTACGGAGTCGCATCAGCAGAGAAGACTGCAGGAACCAACTGAGTTGGGCCCAGCCCTACCAGTCTGTCTGCAGCCCTCAACGATCCTGCGCAAAACAACAACCTGCCCTGCAGCCCAGCGACCTTCAAAGCTTTGTGAGGACTGCCTGCCTCCAACAAAGATCAAGATCTCCCGAGAATGGCAGACCTGTTCAAGAAGAAACCAACTTTAAAAGAAAAATAACTATGCCCTGAGGAACCGCAAAATTGCCTCCAGATCCATCTCTGCACCCAACACCCAGTGCCCGAGCCCAAGTGGCCCACCGGTCCTCTGAAGGTTTCCCAGCAATTCTAAGTCCGAGGCCACTGTGGACTGACCCCTGCTGGACTCTGCCTCAAAGTCTGCAGACTCAAACCGAAGACTCCCCCTGACCGCGACCTGCCCAGTAAGCTGTTCCCGATGCCAAAGGACACCCCTACACCCGGAGCCCCTGGGCCTTCGGGAGATGAACTGTCAGTGTCCTTACGTCCCCTAGCATGATAACTTACCTGGGCAGCTGTGGGTTTTGTTTGTTAAGCCTCCTGGCCTGAGCCTGAAGCCTTTTTCCAAAACTGATCTACCCCATTGACCTACATTGGGCGCCCGATGCTGTGTTGGCACTCTTCACCTGGCTGCCCGTGTCACTGAGGTTGTAAGTTTGGTGCTGTCTTGTCCCCCCCCCAAGCTTACATCACCCCAGGAGATCGACCCCTGACACCGCTTTACTCACCTGTGAGCAGCGCATCTTCGATTATCCTCAGTCTCAATTGGTTAACATTGGGCACTCAACGCTGTGTTGGCATTCTCTGTGCCACTGAGAGAGTAAGTTTGGTGCAGCCATGTGGCACCCCTTGTCTTACCTCAACCTCAGAAGACCGACACTTGACATCACTTTACTCCCCCATGAGCAGTTCATCTTCGTTCACCCCCAGTCTCCATTGGCTAACATTGGGCACCCGACTCCGAATTCGGCCTCTGCACCCAGCCGCCCCTGTGTCGCTCTTGGTACTGATTTGAACCTTGCTTGGTGTTGACATAAAACCCCAAAGACTGGATTAGTAAGTTGTGTACTTAACTGCAAAACTGCATTCTTCTTTTCCTCCTAACATTGCTGAACTAAAAAATTGCATTAAGTGCTGATTTTTGAAACTGCAAAGTATTTTTGTTTATAAATCTACTTACTTGATTACAGGTTCATGGGTTTGAAACATATAGGAAAAGAAAAGTTATTTTTCTAAATTGGTCTTGGATTTATTCTTTGAGTGTGTGTCTCATTTATTACCTCCGTGAGTACAATAAATGCTAAGCACTACCCTCTGATAAGCCTAACTGCTCACCCACCCTACCACAAATAGAGCATTAGTCCTATCTACTTTTGCCTCTGCAATATCAATTGGGGACCCACTGGACTCTCTGCACAGTGTACTTCATTTTAGTGCAGTATATAGAGTCAGCTTCTTGCAGTGCCATGTCGTGTTTTCGCCTGACTTGCAACAGGACATGCAGTCTGCAATGACAGTTGTGTGCAACTTTTTAGGAGGATCACTGAGGGTGGCACAAATAACGCTGCAGCACTTACGTACCCTCTCCAGTACAGAGGCCCTAGATACAGAGCTACAGTAGTGTGTGGCAACTGTACACATTTTATCTTGTTTACAGAAAGAGCGCTAGCACTGGGGACCTGTCAGGCAGGGACCCAGTGCACCTTGGTTTAAAAAACCTCAGTATCAGTGAGCAAAAAGTGGGGGAAGACCGCTGCAAATCTCAATGGGAGGGATGGGGTGGGGGGAGAGGATGGAGACGGAGGGGTGAAAATAAAAATAAATAAACTTACCTTACCGCTGTCTCTGTCTCCTGCCGCCTCGCTCCTCTTCCCTCCATGTGGTGTCCCAGCATTCACCAGAGCACCAGCACAGGCTCCCCAGCAATCATGGCGCTGCCTTAATGCTAAACATAGCATGAAAGCAGCGTCAGGATTGGGCTGAGCGGCAGTGACTGCCTCGCAGACACAGCCCTGGGGTCTGTGCAGTTTCTCCAGTCCAGCTGTTCAACATAGCCAGACTGGAGAAACCGAAGTGTGCATGTGTGTTTGGCCGGCCTGAGACGGGTCACCAAACACACATGGGCACTTAGGTGCACTCTCTCTCCTCCTCCCTCCTGTAGCCCTGCCCTGCCCCTCCCTGTACTGACGGCTGAGCCAGCAGATGAAAAATAAAACGATATAGCTCCAGCTCCTGTAAAAGTGGGGAGGCGTGGAGTCGGCCAATGCACAGGCTTCGAAGAGCTGCATCTCAAACGCTGATGTTCCCTCGCTTTGACCTACTCTGCCTCTGACCAGAGTGTCATGATGACTTTGAGTAGGACGAAGAGGACTTGGGGCTCCTGGAGAGGTCCCGTGAGTATCCTTTGACTGGAACCGAGAACTCTGAGGAGTCGAGCGACTCGGGTTTGCCTGCTGGGCCACTAACAGCTTTAGGGAACGCTTCCTCAAAGTCTTTGGCGCCATGGCCCAGCAGTTGGAGCACGAACTAGAGTCATGGTTGTGCTCCAGATACCACAGACACACAAACTTTGTGTCTGTAACTAACATGCCGCAGTGACAGGCGCCACATGGTTTAAAACCAATATTCACAAAAGAAGTCAACATTATCCAGGCAAAGGCTGATATCCCGGAATTCTTCCCACTGGAAGCTAAACTTCTCCTTACCAATATTAAGGAGCATAAATTGTCCTAAATCTACAAGATGCTACAGAGGAACCTCCTGGATCACACTGGATCCCATGGTGGCGGTACAGAGGGCTAGGCAGGAGGAGCACGTGGTCTTGAAGATGACAATTGGAAAGGGGTGCTGGAGGCCCCCAGAGAGGCGGTAACAGCCTCTCAGTTCAGACACATACTACTGAAGTTGCCCCACCATGTATACTACACTAGAGTTTGGTTCCATCGCATGGACCTGATACCCGAAGGGAGGTGCTTGAGGTGTAAGGACTCCCAGGGAAGCCTGTGTCACACGTTTTGGCATTGTCTGGTTCTTTGTCACTTTGGGAGAGGATTGTGGGGTGATGGGGTGCTGGGTTGGAACATCCCGAGGGACCCCAGGCTTGTGCTCCTCCATGTATCGGATGACTTGGGCGGCACAAGATATCAGAGGGCGCTTCTTCGGTTGGGCCTCATTTATGCCAAGCAAGACATTGTGAGGGCCTGAAGGGACGTGGCAGCCCCCTCTATAGAGACAAGGGCCAAGGGCATGGACTTTTGAATGGGTCTGGAATGCCAAATCTATATAGCAAGAGGATGTCCCAGGAAAAACTTTAAGATATGGATAGACTGGGTGGAATTTAGGTGCATGCACATATAACCTTGCCGAAACAGGCACTGGACCCAGAAGCGCAATACATATCAACACAGCAGGGTTCCATCCAGTATATGGGTGGGGGGAGGACCAACCGAAGAAGCATCCTCTGATATCTTGTGCCACCCAAGTCATCCGATACATGGAGGAGCACAAGCCTGGGGTCCCTCGGGATCTTCCAGCCCAGCAAAAACCTCATCTCTATTGTGTTCAAGAGGCCAGTCCAGGGACATCCAATATGGAGGTGTGTACAACAAATGTTCAATGCTCCCCTCTGATATGCCTAAGTTGTTTGACCACACTACCACAAAAACAGAACACTAGGGATTATTAAAGAAAGAAAGGTTGTCTGAAATGTTTGCATGGTGTATTCCTACATTGGTACACCACATAAAAAGCCATGGGCCAGAAGAATCTAGCAATTTTGCAGTCGCAAACGGTGCGGATTGTAAAATTTGGCTGTTTGCAAATGCAAAAATGCCTTTCAAGATGTATGAAAGGCATTCGCTGGGCAATTTTAAGGAATCGCAAAAATAGCAATTTCTTAAAATTGCGACCCCATTTAGAGAATCCCAAATTGTGATTCTCTAAATAGGAAATCGCATATAGGGAATTCCTATTTGCGATTTCCAAAGCACATGTATCAAACATTTCCTAAATGCGAATTGGGCATTCAGGAAATGCAAATACCGCCTTGCCTAACTGAAAAAACAGGTAGGTGAAACAAAAGTCAGTATACCAATTTTTAGACTATATTAAAAATGGCATCAAAAGCTTTCATGTCTGATATGTTAAAACACATAGTATAGGTAAGCAAAGGAGGTGAAATAAAGGAGGTCTAAAATACAAAGTCCATGCAAGACAGACCTTTCTTCAAGCGTCTGGGTTTTGGAGGAGGGATGGCGAGTCGGTGTGGAGTAGGTGGGAAAGTGCTGAACACTTCTTTATATCCATGACAAACCAGGAAAAAATCAAAACAAGCAACGAGAAAAACATTGTGAGACAGAACACAAGCAATAAAAATAAAACAGTGAGTGAAGACACTTAATGAGCCTTTCCTATTTATTGACTGCTGGACCACAAGTAGCCAAACAGGTGCCTCATATAAAAACCATTTAACTCCCAGATGCATTCGTCATTTAAATTGTTACTGCCTCTCGCAAAACATCCAGGAAGAGGTAACTTTGTAAACAGAAACAATTTAAAGGAGATTTTTACACCTCAGAAAGAGCAAAATATCAAACACCAAAAAATGTTTGAAGAGATAATGCAATACTGTAAATGGCTGTAACATTCCACTCTAAATCAATAACACTAACATCAAACTAATCATGTAAATGCAAACCTTATGTTGAAAAAGAGAAATAATAGGGCCAACTTGTTGGATCTAGGTGAAAATGAATAATGCCAACAAACGGCAACACCACGATAATGGTCACACAATCAAGAAACCATAACAGTAAACTAAGACCCCCACCCCTCCCATTGTTTATCATTGTTGGTTTTATTGTCACCCTTTATAGCTTCATTTAATTTGTCAGTCTTCCTGTGTTTGCCCCTCTCCTGGAGTATGGCTGCTGTCTCCTTCATGTACTGACCCCACCCCTAACGCTACATATTGCTCTGTCTCGACATATGCTTCTTCCCAGCCACCCTCCATATTGAGCTTGCCCTTATATGCTTCTTGGTGCCAGCTCCACTAGGCTCTTTCACTCATTTGCTCCCCCATACACACACCATCTGTGCATCTTCACCCATCCGCACCCTCTTCCACGGCTTCCCCAACCACATTTCCCATTTTGCTTATGCTGCACTCCCACGTCCCCATGTTTTATACTTCTACCCTCACTTGAGTCCTCCATGTTACTTCTGCCCCCACTGGTTCTTTCGCTCCTGTATTGCGTGTCCTCCCTACTTAAAAAAAATGCTTCAGCATTTTTTCAGGTCGAGCGTGCTAGCACTTTGACCTATTGTTAATATTGTGGGCTTTTAACCACACCCACCTCACGCCCATCACTTTCACTCCTCGTGGGCTTGCCTTTCAGAACTCACTTGATGTCACTGGTAAATGCTTTACATGTGTCCCGCCTTGAGGCTGTTTTTGTCACACCTTGCAGACTGCCCCTGTTACATGGATAATTGCACAATCTCAGATATACTTCAGCTAGGCGAACAATTGTTTTGCTTTTGTCTCGCCGCTTCTCGCTGTACGGTGGTCATGGCGTTCACAGCGTAAACAGGCACAAAAAGCGTGAACTTGTATAAATCCTATCTGTTCACTGAATATTTTGTACAGATACAATGCACTTTTGCCTTCCCTTCCACCCTAGTGAAAATAAGATAAGCGTCTTTATTCAGCATATTTTTTGTACTGTCGCACCCCTTGCATACCGACCTTGGAGGGCCTAGAGCGCGTTAAAGAGGTTAAAAAAATTAAGTGTCTGCGGCCTGGCTGCCTGGTGTTTATTCCATGCTAGCTTGGGGGATTGAGTTTCCTGCCCCTTCAGCTGCCACAAAGCATAACATAAAAAAATATAACACAACATTGCATAGCATAAAAATTACACAACATAGCATAACATACCATGACATAACATAACACAACATAGCATAATAACATAACATAACACAATATAATACAACACAGCATAACATAACACAACACAACACAGCATAGCATGCCAACACAACATAACATAGCATAACATAACACAACAAAGCATAACACAGCATAGCATAAAATAATGCAACATAACAGAACATAGCACAGCATAACATAATAAAACATAGCATAACACACTATAGCACAGCATAACATAACACAACATAGATTAGTTTAGGATAACAAAATATAACACTACATAGTACAGCATAACATAACACAACATACCATAGCATAACATAACACAACATAACATAACACAACACATCATGACATAATACAACATAGCAAAAACATAACCCAACATAGCATAGTATAACTCAACATAGCGTAACATAACATAACACAACATGGCATAACATAACACAACATAGAATAGCACAATATAACACCATTACACGAAATAGCATAAAATAACACAACACAGCATAACATAACACAACATAGCATAACAAAACATAACAATATCAAACAGCATAGCATAACACAATATAACATAACATACCATAGCAAAACACCGCAACATAGCAATACATAACACAATATAACACAACATAGCATAACATAACACAGCATAGCATAACACAACATAGCATAACACAACATAGCATAACACAACATAACACCATAACATAACACAACATAGCATAATACAACATAGCATAACATAACACAATATAACACAACATAGCACAGCATACCATAACACAGCATAGCACAGAATAACAACACTGCATAACATAACACAACATAGCATAATATTACATAACATAGCATAACATAACACAACATAGGATTCCACAACATAACACAATATAGCAAAGCATAACATAACACAAAATAGCATAACATAACACAAAATAGCATAGCGTAACACAACATAACATAGCATAACATAATATAACACAACATAGCATAGCATAACGTAACACAACAACATAGCATAACATAAGACAACATAGCATAACACAACATACCATAACATAAGACAACATAGCATAGCATAACATTACAAAACATAGCATAGTATAGCCTAGCATAACCCTACATAAAATAACATAGCCAATCATAGCATAAACATCATAAAGCAACACAGCATAACATACCACAATATACAGCAAAGCATAACATAACACAACACAGCATAACATAACAAAACATAACATAGCATAAAACAAAATAGCATACCATAACACAAGATGAAACAACATAGCTAGCAAAACACAACGGAAGACATCATAGCATAGTATAACAGAACAAAACATATAACATAGAATACCATAACATAACACAACATAGCATAAAATAACATAATAACCCACATAATTCCACGCCACATTGTATACATCCACTCCATTCCAAACTAAAACACATGAGTAAAAACCAATGTCATTTACACCGCCAATACCTCTAAAAATGGCACTGCCCAGGACCAGGAGGGACCTGGTGAATTCTACCCAGAAGGGGGAGTGTAGGAGGTACCTTGGGTACTTACACCTTATACCAGGTCCAGTTATCCCTTATTAGTGAAGCAGTAGTGTTCTAGCAGCTTAGGCTGATAGTGGTAGCTATAGCAGAGCAGCTTAGGCTGAACTAGGAGACATGCAAAACCCATGCAATACCACTTACAGTTACACAGTACTTATACACAACTAAAGACAATACTCAATAAAGGTATTTATTTGGGGGACACTACCAAAAATATCTTAGAGACAATACTCCTTCTGGAGGTAAGTAATATAGACAATACATACAGTAGACACCAAAATTAGACAAGTAAATAGTCATAGAACAATGCAAACAATAGGAAATGCTATAGAATGCAATGGGAAAAAATAGGTCTAGGGGCAACTCAAAACCATAAACTAAGAAAGTGGAATGTGAACCACGAATTCCCCCCTAGACAAGTGTAGTATGGGCAGAATTGCTGGGATAGTAAGAATACAGTAAAGGTAAGTAAATTACCCCACCCCAGAGCCCAGAAAAGCAGGAGTAAAGTACTGTAAGTTTCCTTACAACACACTACACCTCGTGATATGGATTATTGCAGTAACCAACCAAGTCTGCAAACAACAACTGCTGGATTCCTGGACCTGAGGACCTGCAAAAGGGGACCAGGTCCAGAAGTCGTAAGAAGTTCCAGGAAGGATAGGAGCCCCTGCCAACCCAGAAGAGGGTGCAAAGTTGAGCGTTGCAGGATGGAGTGCTGGGGACCTGGGCCAGGCTGTGCACGAAGCAATTTTGCAAATTGTGCACAGAGGCCTCGGGGATGAAGACGACAGTGCATAGGGGTACTGTCGCTCTCAGGGAAGGCAAGGTCTTACCTCCTCCAAATTGCGTCTGCAGGAACTCAGAACAGTCTGTGTCGATGGGGTCCACCCTTTGTGTTTCTAGGAGCACGCTTATCGCTGTGAGACGAGTCCAGCAGTACCGGCCGTTGACTTAGAAGGTGCCTGCGTGAGCAGGGGAGTGACTCCGTCACCCCACGGGAGATTTCTTTGGTCCTTCTGGTGCAGGGTGAAGACAGGGAGCCCTCAGACTGTGCACACCGTGGAAACTGTTGCAGTTGCTGGCTGGAGCTGAAGTTGCAGAAGAAAAGTATCCCTTGTGGATACCTTGTTGCTGTTCAGTGGTTCCTGGAGCAGGCTGCGGTTGATCCGAGGTCGGAGGATGAAGTAGTAGTTGCAGAGGATTCCTGCTGGAAACGTGCAAGCAGAATCTGAGGAGAACCCACAGGAGAGACCCTAAATATCCCTGAGAGGGGACTGGCTACCTTATCAGGTATGGACCTATCAGGAGGGGTCTCTGACATCACCTGCTGGCACTGGCCACTCAGAGCCCTCCAGAGTGCCCCCACACCTTGCAAAGCAAGATGGCTGTAGTCTGGGACACACTGGAAGAGCTCTGGGCACCACCCGTATGGTGGTGATGGACAGGGTAGTGGTCACTCCCCTTTCCTTTGTCCAGTTCCGTGCCAGAGCAGGGGACAAGGGGTCCCTGAACCTGTGTAGACTGGCTTATGCCAAGGAAGGCACCATCTGTGCCCTTCAAAGCATTTCCAGAGGCCACCCCTCCCAAGCCTGTAACACCTATTTCCAAAGAGAGAGGGTGTAACACCCTGCTCTCACAGGAAATGCTTTGTTCTGCCTTCCTGGGACTGAGCTGCTCAGACCCCAGGAGGGTAGAACCCTGTCTGTGAGGTGGCAGAAGCTGTAGCTGCAGAGCAAGCCTCGGGGAGCTGGTTTGGTAGTACTGAGGGTCCATAGTGGAGAACCCAGGATGCATGGAATTGGCTCCCCAATACCAGATTTTTAATGGGGGGACAATTTCATGATCTTAGATTCCTTACATGGCCATATTCTGAGCTACCATTGTGAAGCTACATATAGGTATTGACCTATATGTAGTGCATGCGTGTAATGTCATCCCCACACTCACAAAGTCCCGGGAAATGGCCCTGAACTATGTGCGGGCACCTTTACTAGTGCAAGGGTGCCCTCACACTTAGTAACTTTGCACCTAACCTTCAGCAAGTGAAGGTTAGACATATAGGTGACTAATAAGTTACTTAAGTGCAGGGAAAATGGCTGTGAAATAGTGTGTGCACTATTTCACCCAGGCTGCAATGGCAGGCCTGTGGAAGGGTTTGTTTGAGCTCCTTATGGGTGGCAAAAGAAATGCTGCAGCCCGTAAGGATTTCCTAGAACCCCAATGCCCTGGGTACCTAGGTATTATACACTAGGGACTTATAAGGGAGGTCCAGTGTGCCAATTGAAATTAGTAAATGAAGTCACTAGCCTACAATGACAAATTTAAAAGCAGAGAGAGCATGAGCACTGAGGTTCTGGTTAGCAGAGCATCAGTGACACAGTCAAGCACTACTGACAAGACAAACTATGAGTACTGGAGTCCTGGCTAGCAGGATCCCAGTGAGACAGGCAAAACACACAGACATATAGGTTTTTTATCTATGAGCACTGTTCCTGGCTAGAAAGATTCCAGTGACACAGTAAAAACACACTGACACACACTCACAAACAGGCTAAAAGTGTAGGTAACCATGCTAGAAAGAAGCTACTTTCTCACAGGGATTAAGAGGGGGCTCTCAGCAACTCAGAGAGCACTCAGAAGACCAGGCAGCATGCACAGGAGTCCCACAGCACGGGACAAGAAGGTGCAAAAGGAGGCCCATGCAGCACTACAACAAAGGGTCCAACGCTGCAGGAGAACCACGCAGGAAGCTGTGCGTCCCAGGAAGGAGTGCTGGGGGCTGCAGCTGCACGGCTCACGAAGAACTTCATAGAAGGATGCCAACAAGCCTTGGCAACTGCAAAACATGCGGTGCACGGTGGTTGGTACTGGCTTGCGTGGCCACTGAGGATTCAGAGGACTGCCCTGCACCCAAAGGACCAAGAACCTCCCGAAAACAGCAGCACTGCTCAGCAACAGCAACAAACTTGTAACAAAGAAACACCTTTAAAGAGACTCTCACTTCATGCCAGAAGCGTCAGTCTTCACACTCTGCACCTGACGCCCACAGCGTACAGGACAACCAAAACCGCAGAGAGGACTCCCAGGTGACTCCAGTGACGTGTACACCCTGAGTCGACCCCCCTGTACCCCCACAGCGACTCCTGCTGAGAGGATCGAGAGGCTCCCCCTGACCGCGACTGCCTGGTAACAAAGGAACCCGACGCCTGGACCAAGCACTGCACCCCCAGTCTCCAGGACCGAGGAACCACCTACCAGTGCAGGAGTGATCAGCAGGGGGCCCTCTTCCTAGCCCAGTCGGTAGCTGGTTCGAGAAGGCCCCCTGTGCCCTGCCTGCATCGCCAGAGTGACCCGCGGGTCCCTCCATTGCTTCAATAGCAAACCTGATACCTAATTTGCACACTGCACCCGGCCGCCCCTGTGCCACTGAGGGTGTGTTTTGTGTGCTTGTGTGTGTCCCCTCCAGTGCTCTACAAAACCCCCCCTAGTGTGCTTCCCGAGGACGCAGGTACTGACCTGCTAGCAGACTGGAACCGGAGCACTCCTGGTCTTCATGGGCGCCTATGTGTTTTGGGCCCTCCTTTGACCTCTGCACCTGACCGGCCCTGTGTTGCTGGTGCTGTGGTTTTGGGGTTGCCTTGAACCCCCAACAGTGGGCTGCAAATGCCCAAGAGACAGACTGTGTAAGTGGTTTACTTACTTCAAAAACTAACCAAAACTTACCTCCCCAGGAACTGTTGATTTTTGCACAGTGTCCACTTTTAAAATAGTTATTTGCCATTTTAACCAAAACTGTGTGTACTTCTGTTTTAAATCAAAGTTCTATACTTACCAGTGTGAAGTACTTTGCATTTCATGTACTTACCTCAAATTTGAATCTTGTGGTTCTAAAAATAAATTTAGAAAATATATTTTTCTATATAAAAACCTATTGGCCTGGAGTTAAGTCTTTGAGTGTGTGTTCCTCATTTATTGCCTGTGTGTGTACAACAAATGCTTAACACTACCCTCTGATAAGCCTACTGCTCGACCACACTACCACAAAATAGAGCATTACTATTATCTAATTTTGCCACTATCAACCTCTAAAGGGAACCCTTGGACTCTGTGCACACTATCTCTCACTTTGAGTTAGTATATACAGAGCCAACTTCCAACATTGGTGGATCAGGGGTGGGGTTTAAGACTTTGCATTTGCTGGACTACTCAGGCAATATCTGATCACACCACTAAAATTCCCAAAATTGTCATTAGAAATAGATTTTTGCAACTCAACTATTTTTCTAAAATGTTAAAAGTCCTGCTAGGGCCTTGTGTAAGTCCCTGTTAGCATTTCTTTTAGAGTCTAAAAGTTTGTAAAAGTTTGGATTTAAGTTCTAGAAGTAGTTTTGGGATTCTTAAAAAGTAATCCCAACTTTTAGAGTCATAATGAGTCAGACAGATGAGATGGTGATGGAACTCAACCTCACCGCTTCCCTGCATTTAGGAAGGTCAGAGTTAAGTTCTCTCTGTAAAATAAAAAAAGACTGGGTCCAACCCTACCAAGGCAAAGCTCCAGGTGCTCTTGGCAGAGTTCACAAGGGACCACCCCTCTGATGTGGAGGATGCTCCTTCAGATGGGGAAATTAGTGAACAGGAGGAGGAACTCACACCTCCTGTCCTAATTAGGGAGAACAGGGTTCGCAGAACCCTGACTCCACAAATCATAGTCAGAGATCCTGGTTCTTCCACATGGGAGACCAGTACCTCTGTGAGCATTGAGGACAGACCCAATGAAGAGGATATCCTATTAGCCAGGATGGCCAAAAGATTGGCTTTGGAGAAGCAGCTCCTAGCCATAGAAAGGGAAAGAAAAGAGATAGGTTTAAGTCCCATAAATGGTGGCAGCAACTTAAATAGGGACAGAGAGAATACTGGCATCCTAAAAATCCCCAAAGGGATTGTAACTAAATATGAAGATGGTGATGACATCACCAAATGGTTCACAGGTTTTGAGAGGGCTTGTGCAACCAGAAAGGTAAGCAGATCTCACTGGAGAGATCTCCTTTGGGAAATGTTTACTGGAAAGAGTAGGGATACACTCCTCACATTCTCTCCTAAAGGTGCAGAATCTTATGACCTCATGAAGGGTACCCTGATTGAGGGCTTTGGATTCTCAACTAAGGAGTACAGGGTTAGGTTCAGGGGGCTCATAAATCCTCGAGCAAGACATGGGTTGATTTTGTTGACTTCTCAGTCAAAACACTAGATGGCTGGATAACTGTCAGTGGTGTAAGTGATTATGAAGGGCTGTATAGTTTATTTATGAAAGAAAATCTGCTAAGTAATTTCTTCAGTGACAAACCGCATCAATATCTGGTAGACCTAGGTCCAATTTCTCCCCAAGAATGAGGAAATAAGGCAGACCATTGGGTCAAGACTAGGATGACCAAGACTTCCACAGGGGGTGACCAAACGAAAGGGGTCACAAAGCCTCCCCAGGGGAAAGGTGTTGAGACATCCAAGGACAAAGTAAAGAGTCTTCTACAGGGCCCCAAAAACCTGCACAGGAGAGTGGGCCGAGCCTCTTCACAGTCCAAAAATGGGTATAAGGGTAAAAACTTTGATCCCAAGAAGGCCTGGTGTCAAAACTGTAGACAGCATGGACATCAAACTGGAGACAAGGCCTGTGCAAAGAAAAGTCAACAACTACTCCAGTTAGTAGTGGAATAGCGAGTCTCCAGGTGGGATCAACAGTGTACCCAGAGCAAATCAGGGTCCACACTGAAGCTACATTAGTCTCAGAGGGAGGGGTGGATTTAGCCACACTTACTGCCTGGCCGCCTAACATGCAAAAATACAGGCAACAGCTCTAGATAAATGGGACTAGAGTAGAAGCCCTGAGGGATACAGGTGCCAGGGTCACTATGGTGACAGACAAACTGGTTTCCCCGGGACAGTACCTGGCTGGACAGACATATCCAGTCACTAATGCTGACAATCAAACTAAAGTCCATACCATGGCAATGGTAACTTTAGAATGGGGAGGGGTCACTGGCCTGAAACAGGTGGCAGTCTCCTCTGCAACTCCAGTAGAATGTCTGGTAGGGAATGATCTGGGGTCCTCAGCATCGGCTGAGGTAGAGTTCAAGACCCATGCAGCCATGCTGGGTATCCCTGAACTGGTGTGTGTCAAGACAAGGGTACAGTGCAGGCCTCAGGGTGAAAAAGAAAGGCTGGAGTCTGGAATAATGGCCCAACCTTCCAAGAGAAAAGTAAAGAAGACTGGGGAACCAGCTTCTGTACAGCAAAAGAAGCAGAACCCCTCTTCTCAGGAAGATGTTCTATCCCCTGAGGGAACTGAGTCCATGGAGCTGGAGCCTTATCACGTTGAGCTCTTGGGCCCCGGGGGACCCTCAAGGGAACAGCTGTGTAAGGGGCAAGAGACTTGTCCCTCTCTTGAAGCCTAAGACAGCAAGCAGCTGAGCAAGAAAAATGAACTGTCAGTGGAACCCACAGGGTCTATTGGGAAGATGGACTCCTTTACACTGAGGCAAGAGATCCAAAACCTGGTGCCACTAGGAGAGTGGTAGTGCCTCAGGAGTTTAGGGAGTTAATTCTGACCTTAGCTCATGACGTTCCCCTTGCTGGGCATTTGGGACAAACCAAGACTTGGGAGAGATTAGTCAACCATTTCTATTGGCCCAATATGTCCCAGAAGATTAAGGAGTTTTGCACCTCCTGTGTCACCTGTCAAGCTAGTGGTAAAGACAGGTGGCCATCCATAGGCCCCCTCATTCCACTTCCAGTGGTGGAGGTACACTTTGAGAGAGAAGGAGTGGACATAGTGGGTCCACTTGAACCTCCCGCAGCATCAGGAAACCAATATATCTTCGTAGTAGTGGATTATGCTACCAGGTACCCTGAGGCAATTCCCCTTAGGTCGACTATTGCTCCTGCAGTAGCTAAAGCACTCATAGGTATTTTTATCAGACTGGGACTTCCAAAGGAGGTGGTTTCTGAAAGAGGTACCAATTTCATGTCAGCTTACCTGAAACACATGTGCAATGAGTGTGGGGTGACCTACATGTTCACCACACCATACCATCCACAAACTAATGGTCTTTTAGAGAGATTTAACAAGACATTGAAGGGCATGATCATGGGGCTCACTGAAAATCTCAAAAGAGATGGGATGTCCTCTTGCTATGCTTGCTTTTCGCCTAAAGAGAGGTGTCACAGAAGGGAGTAGGGTTCTCCCTTGTTGAGCTTCTGTTTGGCCATCCTGTAAGGGGACCACTGGCACTTGTAAAAGAAGGCTGGGAGAGACCTCTCCATGAGACTAAACAAGATGTAGAGGACTATATACTAGGCCTCCGCTCTAGGATGGCAGAGTACATGGAAAAGGCAAGCAAAAATCTTGAGGCCAGCCAACAACTCGAAAGGTTGTGGTATGACCAAAAGGCTGCTATGGTTGAGTTTCAGCCAGGGCAGAAAGTCTGGGTTTTGGAGCCTGTGGCTCCCAGGGCACTCCAGCACAAATGGAGTGGCCCTTAGCCAGTGCTAGAAAAGAAGAGTCAGGTGACCTACCTGGTAGACCTGGGCACTAGCAGGACCCCCAAGAAGGAGATCCATGTTAACCGCCCTTAAGTTTATAATGATAGGGCAGATGTAAACATGTTAATGGTTACAGATGAGGACCAGGAAGCAGAGAGTGAACTTCTCCCTGATCTCCTCTCCACTGACCCTAAAGATGGCTCAGTAGATGGAGTTGTATATTCAGACACTCTCTCTGGACAACAGCAAGCTGACTGCAGGAAGATCCTCCAGCAGTTTGCTGAGCTATTTTTATTGACCCCAGGTCAGACACACCTGTGTACCCATGATGTGGACACATGAGACAGTATGCCTGTCAAGAATAAAATATTCAGACAGTCTGACCAAGTCAAAGAAAGCATCAAAGTGGAGGTCCACAAGATGATGGGGTTGGGAGTGATACAGCACTCTGACAGTCCCTGGGCTAGCCCAGTGGTCTTGGTCCCCAAACCTCACACCAAAGATGAAAAGAGAGAGATAAGGTTATCTGTGGACTACAGAGGGCTCAACTCTGTCACCAAGACAGATGCTCACCCCAGCCCAAGGGCAGATGAGCTCACTGACAAATTAGGTGCAGCCAAATTCTTGAGTACCTTTGACTTGACAGCAGGGTACTGGCAAATCAAAATGCCACATGGAGCAAAGGAAAAGACAGCATTCTCTACACCTGATGGGCATTATCAGTTTACTGTTATGCCCTGCGGCTTAAATAATGCCCCTGCCACCTTCCAATGGTTGGTGAATCAAGTCCTTACTAGCTTGGAGTCCTTTAGTGCAGCATACCTAGATGATATTGCTGTCTTTAGCTCCAACTGGCAGGATCACCTGGTCCACCTGAGGAAGGTTTTGCAGGCCATGCAAGCGGAAGGCCTCTCTATCAAGGCATCTAAATGTCAGATAAGGCAGGGTACTGTGGTTTACTTGGGACACCTTGTAGAAGGAGGCCAAGTTCAGCCACTTCAACCCAAGATCCAGACTATTCTGGACTGGGAAGCTCCAAAAACCCAGAATCAAGTCAGGGCATTCCTTGGCTTGACTGGGTACTACAGGAGGTTTGTGAAGGAATACGGATCCATAGTGACACCCCTCACAGAACTTCCCTCCAAGAAAATGCCTTTGACACCCTGAAAGAAGCTATGTGTTCAGAACGGGTTTTGAAAGCTCCAGGTTATTCTAAAGCCGTTCATTGTGCAGACTGATGCCTCTGAGCATGGGATAGGAGCAGGCCTTAACTAGCCTGTTGCTTTTATTAGCAGGAGCTTACTCCCCAGGGAGAAGCGGAGTGCCATTGAGAGGGAGGCCTTTGCTGTGGTTTGGTCCCTGAAGAGGTTGAGACCATACCTGTTTGGTGCTCACTTCACAGTTCAAACTGACCACAGACCTCTCAGATGGCTGATCCAAATCAAAGGAGAAAACCCTAAACTGTTGAGGTGGTCCATATCCCTGCAGGGAATGGACCTTGTAGTGGAACACAGACATAGGACTGCCCATGTCAATGCTGATAGCCTTTCCAGGTTCTTCCACTTAGAAAATAAAGAATCTCTTGGGAAAGGTTAGTCTCATCCTCTTTTGTTTTTGTGTGTGTGTGTGTGGGGGGGGGGGGCAGGTGTAGG
Organism: Pleurodeles waltl; assembly: GCF_031143425.1. NCBI lineage: Eukaryota > Metazoa > Chordata > Amphibia > Caudata > Salamandridae > Pleurodeles > Pleurodeles waltl. The sequence goes on from NC_090441.1 coordinate 87,635,154, forward strand.
GAAATGCCTCCCTTGGCATGGTTACCCCCTAACCTTTTGTTGATGCCAGTTATGACTGAAAGTGTGATGGGACCCTACTAACCAGGCCCCAGCACCAGTGTTCTTTCCCTAAATTGTACCTTTATTCCAACAATTGGCACAGCACTGGCACACAGATAAGTCCCTTGTAACTGGTTCCACTGGTACCAAGGCCCTGTGGCCAGGGAAGGTCTCTAAGGGCTGCAGCATGTATTAAGCCACCCTAGAGACCCCTCACTCAGCGCATGCACACTGCCTCAGAGCTTGTGCGTGCAGGTGGGGAGAAAATGACTAAGTCGACATGGCACTCCCCTCAGAGGGCCATGCCCTTAACCCACTGACTGTGGCATAGGTAAGTCACCCCTCTAGCAGGCCTTACAGCCCTAAGGCCGGGTGCCCTATACCACAGGTGAGGGCATAGTTGCATGAGTACTATGCCCCTACAGAGTCTGAGCCAAACCTTACACATTGTAAGTGTAGAGTAGCCATAAAGAGTATACGGTCAGGGAGTCTGTCAGATACGAGCTATTTAATTCTATGTTGATAGAAGGGGCCCATATTCCTAACTCCTGGAGAGAGGCGACAATCTGTTTATTGTTAAAGCCAGGTAAGGATTCATCGTCTTGTTCCTCCTATAGGCCCATCTCCTTGCTGAACACGGACTATAAACTTTATACAGGAATCTTAGCTAAGAGATTGGGGAGAGTCATCGGCAATCTGATCCATCTGGACCAAAAGGGTTTCATGAAGGGGAGGCAGCTTCACGAGATAACCCACGAGTTATTTGCTGCAGTAGATTTGGCGGAACACGAGAAGGCGCCATTGGCGATTTTGGCTTTTGATGCGGCTTAGGCCTTAGATCGCGTTAATTGGTTGTTTTTGAAGGTGGTGTTGGAGAAAGCGGGCTTGGGAACCCCCTTCCTCAGAGCGATAGGGGAATTGTATAGATGCCCCTCAGCGAGAATCCTGGTTAATGGCCAATTATCACAAGAATTTAGGATCTGACGGGGTACGCGACAGGGTTGCCCCCTATCTCCCTTGCTTTTCAATTTATACATTGAACCCCTGGCTACTTTACTCCGGTCTTCTAAGGAGATTATTCCATTTCGAATTGGGGGTTGGGAAAAAAAACTAGCGTTATATGCAGACGATTTGATGATATACACGAGTGATGTTAGGTCTACTCTACCTAGGGTCATCGCCTTGATGGAACGATTTGGTAGATATTCCGGGTACAGCATAAACGTAGAAAAGACGGAAATAATGTGTTGGAACTTGTCGTATGCTTCCCCCTTAGTTAAACAAGAGATCAGATACTTGGGTATTCGATTAGCAGCTGATCTTAATGAGGTAGCTAAATTGAACTTTGACATAACATATAGGGACACCAAAAAACTGTTAAAGGCGTGGGCCGCTCTTCCTCTTACGATAATTGGAAGATCCAACATTTTGAAGATGTGTATTCTTCCAAAATTTACTTTTTTATTTAACACTATCCCACTAGAGTTCAAGAAGAGCTGGTTTAAAAAACTACAGGGGGACTTATCCTCATTTGTATGGGCTTCCAAGGGAGTAAGGATTGCTTGGAAAAAGATGAGTAGAAAAAGAGAGTGGGGGGGGATCGCATCTCCTGACCTTTTTAGGTACTATTTGGCTTTCCAATTAAAAAACATTAGAGTCTTATTGAATAAAAAGTCAGAGCACGATTTAGTCTGGAGAGCATTAACGGCACACCTTGAAGAAGGAGCAGACCATTTTTTATATAAATTTGGACACCCCAGGTACTTCAAGAAAGTTTGTTTGAAACTTCCCAGACATGCATGCAATGTTTGGATGTATTTTCGGAGGGTGTTAGAGATACCTTATTTTTGTAGTTCGGCTCCCATTTGGGATTCTCCTGGCACTCCGGAATGCCTTATAGACAAACTATCAACTCCTTTGAGAGCAAGTGGGATGGTAAGATGGGGCCAATTAATAGAAGGAGTTGAATTGTTAAGTTGGTGTGCATTCCAGGAAGGTACTGGTGGGACAGTTTCTAGATTCAAGTACCTTCAGATATCTAGTTGGGTAAAGTCTCGTTGAGATGGAGAAATAGGGAGGAGCATATGGGAAGGGAAGCTAAACCAGAAAATCATTAATAAAGAGGTTGCAGTATGGTACCATGCTTTGTTGGAATCAACAGAGGATAGTGCATCCCTTCCCTTGTTGAAGTGGGGAGCGATTTTTCCAACTCTAGATGTTATAGCATTGTGGCAAAAGTCTTGTTCAATATTGTGGCTTACCACCAACCAGTCCAGCAGGGCTGAAGAAAAATCACTTGTTTACACTGCATAGGGTTTACTGGACTCCGGCCAAATTAACAGCTACTGGGAAAATTCAGAAGAAGTGTCCAAGGTGTGGGGAAGATAAGGCTTATGATATCCATATGTTTTGGCAATGCTCTAAGTTGTTGAATTACTGGGGGGATATAGGCAGTATCTTAAAGGTAATCTTTAATGTTAATTTAGTTTTAAACCTAGCAATAGTGGTGTTTGGGGTTCGGGAACAGGATACAAACTACCAGATATTGTCAGTTCAGCAGGAGTATTTGCTGTTTATATTAATCCTTCTAGCTAGGCGAGAAATTTGTCGTAAATGGATTGATCCTCTTCCTCCTCGTGTGCTGGATTGGCAAACAGGTGTAAATCGAATTTGTACATTGGAACAACGGGGTCCCCTGTCTAGAAAAGATAACTTTAGGTTGTATTGGGAAAATGTGTATCAATAACATATTATTCTATGCTGTATAGGTTCTTTTGTTTTGTCTCTTCCCTTTAATTTTTTTTGAATTTTTGAACTCTTAAAGTCCAATGATTAGATCCCCCCCCCACCCTATTGGGGTGCTGCTTTGGTTATGATCGGGTTCTAGAAAGTAACAATTAGCAGAACAGGAGGGATGGATCATCCGAGGTATGGATTATATACTTGGAGGCACGCTGTCGCCTGCCGTGCCAGTGCTTTTCCTACCCAACCAAGGCAGGGGTGATGAATATGAGGACGAAAAAAAAAAAAGAAAAGGGAGTCCGTCAGATACGAACTCCACAGATCCATAATGGCTACACTGAAATCTGGGAAGTTTGGTAACAAACATCTCTGCACAATAAATGCAAACTGATGTCAGTGTGGAATTTATAGCAAAATGCACACAGAGGGCATCTTAGAGATGCCTCCTGCCTGCCAGTCCAACTCCTAGTGTTAGGCTGACCAGTTCCTGCCAGCCTGCCACAACCAGACGAGTTTCTGGCCACATGGGGTGAGTGCCTTTGTCACTCTGTGGCCAGGAACAAAGCCTGCACTGGGTGGAGGTGCTTTTCACCTCCCCCTGCAGGAACTGGAACACCTGGCAGTGAGCCTCAAAGGCTCATGCCTGTTGTTACAGCGCCCCAGGGCATCCCAGATAGTGGAGATGCCCGCCCCTCCAGACACAGCACCAACTTTTGGCAGCAAGTCCAGAAGAGATATTAAGGAAAACAAGGAGGAGTCACCTACGCCAGGACAGCCCCTAAGGTGCCCTGAGCTGAGGTGACCCCTGCCTTTAGAAATCCTCCATCTTGATTTTGGAGGATTCCCCTAATAGGAATAAAGATGTGCCCCCCTCCTCTCAGAAAGGAAGCACAAAGAATGTGTAGCCACCCTCCAGGGCAGTAGTCATTGGCTACTGCCCCCCAGACCTAAACACCCCCCTAAATTCTGTATTTAGGGGCGACCCTGAACCCAGGAAATCAGATTCCTGCAACCTACAACAACAAGAAGGACTGCTGACCTGAAAGCCCCGCAGAGACGACGGAGACGACAACTGACTTGTCTCCAGACTCAAAGAACCTGCACAGCGACGCATCCAGCGGGACCAGCGACCTCTTAGGACTGAGAGGACTGTACTGCACTCAAAGGACCAAGCACCTCCCGAGAACAGCAGCACTGTTCAGAAACAGCAACAAACTTGCAACAAAGAAACAACTTTAAAGAGACTCTCACTTCCCGCCAGAAGCATAAGACATCACACTCTGCACCCTACGCCCACGGCTCGAGTCCAGGACAACCAACACCGCAAAGAGGACTCCCAGGCAACTCCAACAACGTGGACAGCCTGATTTGACCTCCCTGCACCCCCACAGCGACACCTGCATAGAGAATCCAGAGGCTCCCTCTGACTGCGACTGCCTAGTAACAAAGTAACCCGACGCCTAGACCAAGCACTGCACCCGCAGTCCCCAGGACCGAGAGGAACCATCTACCAGTGCAGGAGTGACCAGCAGGCGGCCCTCATCTTAGCCCAGTCGGTGGCTGGCCTGAGAAGCCCCCCTGTGCCCTGCCTGCATCGCCAGAGTGACCCCAAGGTCCCTCCATTGCTTTCAATAGCTAAGCTGACTCCTACTTTGCACAATGCACCCGGCCGCACCTGTGCCGCTGAAGGTGTGTTTTGTGTGCTTGTGTGTCCCCCCCCCCCCCCAAGTGCTCTATAAAACCCCCCTGGTCTGCTCCCTGAGAATGCAGGTACTTACCTGCTAGCAGACTGGAACTGGAGCACCCCTGTTCTTCATAGGCACCTATGTGTTTTGGGCCCTCCTATGACCTCTGTACCTGACCGGCCCTGTGTTGCTGGTCCGGTGGCTTTGGGGTTGCCTTGGAGCCCCCAAAGGTGGGCTGCCTATGCCCAGGAAACGGACTGTGTAAGTGCTTTACTTACCTGAGAAAAGTAACCAAACTCACCTCCCCCAGGAACTGTTGATTTTTTCATTGTGTCCACTTTTGATATAGCTATTTGCCATTTTAACCAAAACTGTGTGTACTACTGTTTCAAATCAAAGTTCTATACTTACCTGTGTGAAGTATCTTGTATTTTATGTACTCAACTCTTGAATCTTGTGGTTCTAAAATAAATTAAGAAAATATATTTTTCTATATAAAAACATAGTTGGCCTGGAGTTAAGTCTTTGAGTGTCTGTTCCTCATTAATTGCCTGTGTGTGTGTAGGAGGCTGGCCTGGCTTATAGTGGGTACCTGATGGTACTTACACCTTGTGCCAGGTCCAGTTATCCCTTATTAGTAGATTAGTAGTGCTCTAGCAGCTTAGGCTGATAGAGGTAGCTATAGCAGAGCAGCTTAGGCTGAACTAGGAGACATGTAAAGCTCCTACTATACCACTCATTTAGCACTATATCATAAGAATCACAATACTCAGAGTTACTAAGAATAAAGGTATTTTATTTTAGTGACAATGTGCCAAAAATGTCTCAGAGGACATACTCCCTTAGGAGGTAAGTAATACACACAAAATATACACACAAACCAAAATCAGGTAAGTAAACAGTTAGGACAATAGTGCAAACACTATAGAACACAATAGGCCTAGGGGCAACACAAATATACTCCAAAAGTGGAATGCGAACCACGAATGGACCCCAGGCCTAGTGTAGTGTGTACAGGGTAGCTGGGAGTGTAAGAAAACACTAAGGGTGTCCAAGATACCCCACCCCAAGACCCTGAAAAGTAGGAGTAAAGTTACCCTACTACACCAGAAAGACAGTAAAGTCGAGATAGGGGATTCTGCAAAGGCAAGAACTGACTGCAAAGCACTGAAGATGGATTCCTGGACCTGAGGACCTGAAAAGGAAGGGGACCGAGTCCAAGAGTCACGCAAGTGTCCAGGGGGGGCAGGAGCCCACTAAACCCCAGATAAAGGTGCAAAAGGGCTGCCTCCGGTGGAAGAAGCAGAAGATTCTGCAACAATGGAAGATGCCAGGAAATTCTTGTAGGAAAGTACCATCTTGCCAGGCATGTTACCCCCATTTTTACTAGTATGTAGGTTTGATTTTGCCTGTGTCACTGGAATCCTGCTAGCCAGGACCCCATTGCTCATAAAGTGTGCCCTGTATGTGTTCCCTGTGTGGTGCCTAACTGTATCACTGAGGCTCTGCTAACCAGAACCTTAGTGTTTATGCTCTCTCTGCTTTTAAAATTGTCACTGCAGACTAGTGACTAATTTTACCAATTCTGATTGGCACACTGGAACACCCTTATAATTCCCTATTATATGGTACCTAGGTACCCAGGGTATTGGGGTTCCAGGAGATTCCTACGGGCTGCAGCATTTCTTTTGCCACCCATAGGGAGCTCAGACAATTCTTACACAGGACTGCCACTGCAGCCTGAGTGAAATAACGTCCACGTTATTTCACAGCCATTTTACACTGCACTTAAGTAACTTATAAGTCACCTATATGTCTAACCCTCACTTAGTGAAGGTTAGGTGCAAAGTTACTTAGTGTGAGGGCACCCTGGCACTAGCCAAGGTACCCCCACATTGTTCAGGGCAATTTCCCCGGACTTTGTGAGTGCGGGGACACCATTACACGTGTGAACTACATATAGATCAATATCTATATGTGGTGTCACAATGGTAACTCCAAAGATGGCCATGTAACATGTCTATGATCATGGAATTGTCCCCCCAAGCAAAATCTTGTATTGGGGTGCCAATCCCATGCATCCCCAGGGCTCCAGCATGGACCCCGGGTACTACCAAACTAACTCTCTGGGGTTTTCTCTGCAGCTACCGCTGCTGCCAACCCTCAGACAGGTTTCTGCCCTCCTGGGGTCTGGGCAGCCCAGTCCCAGGAAGGCAGAACAAAGGATTTCCTCTGAGAGAGGGTGTTACACCCTTTCCCTTTGGAAATAGGGGTTAAGGGACTGAGAGGAGTAGCCTCTCCTGTCCTCTGTAAATGCTTTGAAGGGCACAGATGGTGCCCTCCTTGCATAAGCCAGTCTACACCTGTTCAGGGATCCCCCCAGCCCTGCTCTGGCACGAAACTGGACAAAGGAAAGGGAAGTGACCACTCCCCTGCCCATCACCACCCCCGGGGTGGTGCCCAGAGCTCCTCCAGGTTGCCCCAGACCTCTGCGATCTTGAATGCAGATTTGTGAGGGCACAATGGAGGCCTCTGAGTGGCCAGTGCCAGCTGGTGACGTCAGAGACCCCTCCTGATAGGCTCTTACCTGGTTAGGTAGCCAATCCTCCTCTGAGGGCTATTTAGGGTCTCTCCTGTGGGTTCCTCTTCAGATAACGAATGCAAGAGCTCACCAGAGTTCCTCTGCATCTCTCTCTTCGACTGTTTACTGGTGGTGCATGCTCTGAGGGCTGTCTGCCTTCACCCTGCTAACCAGGCCCCAGCACCAGTGTACTTTCCCTAAACTGTACCTTTGCTTCCACAATTGGCTCAACCATGGCACATAGATAAGTCCCCTGTCAATGGTACCCCTGGTACCAAGGGCCCTGTGATCAGGGAAGGTCTCTAAGGGCTGCAGCATGTATTATGCCACCCTGGGGACCCGTCACTCAGCACATGCACACTGCCTCACAGCTTGTGTGTGCTGGTGGGGAGAAAAAGACTAAGGCCCTCATTATGACCTGGCGGGCCGCCCGCCAAGATCTGACCGCTGGTCGGCTGCGATCATTATGAGATCCCATTGGGCCGCAACATAGGAGCCAGCTCCAAATGGAGCCGGCGGTGTTGCGGCCGTGCGACGGGTGCAGTTGCACCCGTTGCACTTTTGAAAAGCTGTATGGGGCCCTGTCAGGGGGCCCCTGCACTGCCCATGCCAATGGCATGGGCAGTGCAGGGGCCCCCAAGGGCCCCGCGACTCCCCGTACCACCAGCCTTTTCCTGGCGGTTCAAACTGCCAGGAAAAGGCTGGCGGTCGGGTACTCGTAATCCCCTGCGGATTATCACCGCCGGGGCAAATGTGGCAGAAAACCGCTGACCCCGGTGGTGCGACCGCGGTGCTAACGCCACGGTCGTAATCCCCTCTGAAGCACCGCCAGCCTGTTGGCGGTGCTTCAGCCAAAACAGCCCTGGCGGTCTTGGACCGCCAGGGTTGTAATGAGGGCCTAAGTCTACATGGCACTCCCCCAGAGTGCCATGCCCACAACCCACTGCCTCTGGCGTAGGTAAGTCACCCCTCTAGCAGGCCTTACAGCCCTAAGGCAGGGTGCACTATACCACAGGTGAGGGCATAGTTGCATGAGCACTATGCCCCTACAGTGTCTAAGCAAAACCTTAGACATTGTAAGTGCAGGGTAGCCATAAAGAGTATATGGTCTGGGAGTCTATCAAACACGAACTCCACAGTTCCATAAATTGTTACACTGAATACTAGGAAGTCTGGTATCAAACTTCTCTACACAATAAATCCACACTGATGCCAGTGTGGGATTTATTGAAAAATGCACACAGAGGGCATCTTAGAAATGCTCCCTGTATACCACTACTAGTGCTTGGCTCACCAGTTTCTGCCAGCCTGCCACATCCAGACGGGTTTCTGGCCATATGGGGTGAGTGCCTTTGTGCACTCTGTGACCAGGAACAAAGCCTGTACTGGGTGGAGGTGCTTCACACCTGCCACTGCAGGAACTGTAACACCTCGCGGAGTGTAGTGGAGATGCCCGCCCCTCCGGACACAGCCTCCACTTATAGCAGCAAGTCCGGAGGAGATAATGAGAAAAATAAGGAGGAGTCACCCTCCAGCCAGGACAGCCCCTAAGGTGTCCTGAGCTGAGGTGACCCCTGCCTTAGAAAATCCTCCATCTTGCTTTGGAGGATTTACCCCAATAGGATTAGGGATGTGCCCCCCTCTTCACAGGGAGGAGGCACAAGGAGGGTGTAGCCACGCTCAGGGACAGTAGCTATTGGCTACTGCCCTCCAGCCCTAAACACCCCCCTAAATTGAGTATTTAGGGGCGACCCTGAACCCAGGAAAACAGATTCCTGATGACCTGAAACAAGAAGGACGACAGCTGACCTGAAAACCCCGAAGAGACGACGGAGACAACAATTGACTTGGCCCCAGCCCTTCCGGCCTCTCTCCAGACTCAAAGAACCTGCAACAGCGACACCTCCAGCGGGACCAGTGACCTCTGCCGAATCAGTGGACTTCCCTGCAACCCAAAGGACCAAGAAACTCCCATGGACAGCGGCTCTGTCTAATCTACAAAGAAGAAACCATCTTTAAAGGGACTCCACCCTCACTCCGGAAGCGTGAGTCCCCAACACTCTGCACCCGATGCCCCCGGCTCCTGGCCAGAAGATCCAACACTGCATCGAGGACCCCCAGGCGACTCCAACGATGTGGACACCCTGAGACGACCTCCCTGCACACCCGTAGCGATGCCTGAAGGGAGAATCCAGAGGCTCCCCCTGACAGCTACTGCCTGGTAACAAAGAACCCGATGCCTGGAAGAAGCACTGCACCCAAAGCCCCTAGGCCTGAGAGAAACCAACTACTGGTGTAGGAGTGATCAGCAGGCGGCCATCATCTTTGCCCAGTCGGTAGCTGGCCCGAGAAGCCCTCCTGTGCCCTGCCTGCCTTGTCAGAGTGACCCCCGGGTCACTCCATTGATTTCTTTCTAAAACTCGACACCTACTTCACACACTGCACCCGGCCGCCCCTGTGCCACTGAGGGTGTATTTTGTGTGCCTGTTTGTGACCCCCCCAGTGCTCTAGAAAGCCCCTGGTCTGTTCCCCGAGGACACAGGTACTTTCCTGCTGGTAGACTGGAACCGGAGCACCCCTGGTCCCCATATGCGCCTATGCTATTTGGACCCTACTTTGACCTCTGCACCTGACCGACCCTTTGTTGCTGGTGCTGGGTGTTTGGGGTTGACTTGAACCCTCAACAGTGAGCTACCTATGCCCTGGAGACTGAACTTGTAAGTGCTTTATTTACGTGAAAAACTATTAATTAACTCCCCCAGGAACTGTTGATATTTGCACTTTGTCCACTTTTAAAACAGTTTATCCCCATTTTTGCCAAAATGTGTCCCTTACTATTTTACTTCAAAGTTCCACACTTACCCATGCCAAGTACCTTACAATTTATGTATTTACTTGAATTCTGAATCTTGTGGTTCTAAAATAAAAGAATATTTTCCAATATGAAAACCTATTGGCCTGGAGTTAAGTCTTTGAGTGTGTGTTCTCATTTATTGCCTGTGTGTGTACAACAAGTGCTTAACACTACCCTCTGATAAGTCTACTGTTCCACCACACTATCACAAAATAAAGCATTAGTATTGTCTAATTTTGCCACTATCAACATCTAAGGGGAACCCTTGGACTCTGTGCACACTATCTCTCACTTTGAGATAGTATATACAGAGCCAACTTCCAACAGCAAAGATAGCAGAAAGATATCTCTTAAGAGTGCCCAGCGTGGATCCCTGCTGGGCAAGAGAAACAATGAAGAGGAGGACTTGAGAAAGAGGAGCAGATAGAAGATTTGTCAATGCACCATGCCACAAATTTGTTCCAAAGACTGACGTATACGGTTTTGGTTGAGGGACGCCTGGCTGTCAAGATAACATTACAGACATCAGGTGCCAGGTCAAAGGAAAGGAGGCGGAGGGTGGACAGGTTCAGATGGAGGACCCTCCCCTGCTGCTGCGACAGAAGATCCTCCAGAAGGGGCAGTCTGATCGGAGGAGCTACGGCCATGTTCAAGAGGTCGGGATACCAGACTCTTCGTGCCCAGTCTGGAGCCACCAGTATAACTTGGGCCCGGTATTGCCTGATCATCTTCAGAACTCTGGGCAGAAGAGGTATGGGCGGAACGGCGTACAGGACGCCTGATTTCCACTAGCGACGAAATGCGTCGCAGAGCGAGTGCCGCCTTGGAAACTCCAACACGCAAAACAGGTGACATTGCACGTTCTCTACAGAGGCGAACAAATCTAACCAACGTTCTCCCCACTGAAGGAAAAGACCTTGCGCCACCGCCGGATGGAGACGCCATTTGTGATCGAACACGCATCGTCGGCTGAGTATGTCTGCGCTGGCATTCAAGGAGTCTGCCAGGTGTTGAACCACCAGGGAAATGCCCTGATGTTCCAGCCAAGTCCAAAGGCGAAAAGCCTCTTGACAAAGGGTCCATGATCCCACTCCGCTTTGTTTGTAGCAGTACCACATGGCGGTGGTGTTGTCTATGAACACTTGCACTGTTTTCCCCCTGAGAGAGGGAAGTAATGCTTTTAATGCTTGTCGAATTGCTCAGAGCTCCAGATGACTGATATGGAGCCCAGTTTCCGTCGGAGACCAGAGGCCTCTGATCTCCGTCTCTTCCATGTGGCCGCCCCATCCCAGGAGTGACCTGAAGTATATCTTTCCGGATCTACTAACGGGCTGGCGCAGAAAGAAAAGAATTGACGTCAGGACACTGTGGTGGCGCTTATATACGACCGCAACGTCATCACGGCGAACACAAAGCCAATGACACCCGCGGAGTCAACTTACGCCACCTGACGGCGCACAGAGGTACGGCCCGAGAGCAAAAGGGCTGCGTTTTTTTACCGAGGTTTACGAGAAGAAAAGATGTGCTAGCCCGGATTCCAGATCGACCTACTAATTTGTCAAAATTAATTGATCTAGTCTTACAGATTGATCAATGTCTGTTTGAAAGAAAAGTTGTACGAAAGAGAGAATTTCATCCTATCCCAACACGCTTTGGCAGGAGTAAAGTGGAAATATCAAGACCTTCGGGACACACTCTTCGGAAGAGCCAATGCGAATCAGCAATGATAGAGGTTCCCTGTCTAAAGAGGAAAAAGACAAGCGAAGATCTAAGAATCGATGTCTCTATTGTGGTTTGTCTGGGCATTTTGTAATAGAATGCCCAAAGAAGCCTAAACAAGATAATTCAGGAAAAGAGAAAACTAATTTGTAGGAAAATAGCTCCCTGTTACAGTTTCCCCCCACTTTTTGCATGATATTAATGATGACTTGACAGAGAAGTGTGCTGGGACCCAGCTAACCATGTCCCACCACCAGTGTTCTTTCACTAAAAATGTACCATTGTTTCAACCACTGGCACACCCCTGGCACACAGATAAGTCCATTGTAACAGGTACTAGTGGTACAAAGGGCCCTGTGACCAGGGAAGGTCCATAACAGCTGCAGCATGTGTTGTGCCACCCTAAGGGACCCCCTCACCTAACACATGCACACTGCCATTGCATATTGTGTGTGTTGGTGGGGATAAAAAGGCAAAGTCGACATGGCATCCCACTCAGGATGCCATGCACACAAAATACTGCCTGGGGCATAGGTAAGTCACCCCTCTAGCAGGCCTTACAGTCCTAAGGCAGGGTGCACTATACCACATGTGAGGGCATAGCTATATGAGCATTATGCCCCTACAGTGTCTAAGTCCATTCTTAGAGGCATTGTAAGTACAGGGTGGCTATATTAAATATATGGTCTGGGAGTTTGTCAAAACGAACTCCACAGCTCCATAATGGCTACACTGAATACAGGGAAGTTTGGTATCAAACTTCTCAGAATGATAAACCCACACTGATGGCAGTGCTAGATTTATTAAACAATGCACACAGAGGGCATCTTAGAGATGCCACCTATATTTTACCCAATCCTTCAGTGCAGGACTGACTGGTCTGTGCCAGCCTGCCACTGAGACAAGGTTTCTGTCCCTCTGGGGTGACAGCCTTTGTGCTCTCTGAGGCCAGGAACAAAGCCTGCACTGGGTGGAGCTGCTTAACACCTCCACCCTGCAGGAACTTTAACACCTAGCAGTAAGCATCAAAGGCTCAGGCTTCGTCTTACAATGCCCCAGGGCACTCCAGCTAGTGGAGATGCCCGCCCCCTGTACACAGCCCTTACTTTTGGTGGCAACTCCAGAGGATATAATGAGAAAAACAAGGAGGAGACACCTACCAGTCAGGACAGCCACTAAGGTGCCCTGAACTGAGGTGACCCCTGCCTTTTGAAATTCACCCCTCAGGGAGGAGGCACAAGGAGGGTGTAGCCACCCTCAAGGACAGTATCCATTTGCTACTGCCCCCCAAGACCTAAACACATCCCTAAATTCAGTATTTAGGGGTGACCCTAAACCCAGGAAATCAGATTCCTGCAACCTGAAGAAGAAGGACTGTTGACCTGAAAGCCTCGCAGAGACGACGCCGACACCAACTGACTTGGCCCCAGCCCTACCGGCCTGTCCCCAGACTCTCACAGCGGCGTATCCGACGGGGACCAGCGACCTCTGAGGACTCAGAGGACTGCCCTGAACGTAAAGGACCAAGAAACTCCTGAGAACAGTGGCACTGTTCAGAACCAGCAACAACTTTGCAACAAAGAAGAAACTTTTAAAGAGACTCTCCCTTCCCGCCGGAAGCGTGAGGCTTCACACTCTGCACCTGATACTCCCTGTGACGCTGAGGGTGTGTTTTGTGGGCTTGTGTGTGTGTGTCCCAGTGCTCTACAAACCCCCCCTGGTCTGCTCCCCGAGGACGCAGGTAGTTACCTGTAAGCAAAGACCGGTAGCACCCCTGTTCTCCATAGGCGCCTATGTGTTTTGGGCCCTCCTTTGACCTCTGCACCTGACCGGCCTGTGTTGTTGCTGTGGCTTTGGGGTTGCTATGAACCCCCAGCGGTGGGCAGCCTATGCCCAGGAGACTGACTGTAAGTGCTTTACTTACCTGAGAAACTAACGTTTACTTACCACCCCCATGAATTGTTGATTTTTGCACTGTCCACTTTTAGAATAGCTATTTGCCATTTTAACAAAAACGGTGTACACAACTGCTTTAAATCAAAGTTCTACACTTACCTGTGTGGAGTACCTTGCATTTTATATACTTACCTCATATATGAATCTTGTGGTTCTAAAATTAAATTAAGAAAATATATTTTTCAATTTAAAACTATTGGCCTGGAGTTAAGTCTTTGAGTGTGTGTTCCTCATTTATTGCCTGTGTGTGTACAACAAATGCTTAACACTACCATCTGATAAGCCTACTGCTCGACCACACTACCACAAAATAGAGCATTAGTATTATCTAATTTTGGCACTATCAACCTCTAAGGGTAACCCTTGGACTCTGTGCACACTATCTCTCACTTTGAGATAGTATATACAAAGCCAACTTCCTACATCACTCTACTAAGAGAGTACCCCGGTTGACTCAACACCAACCAGCCCCTGAATCCCAATTAGTGGCAAACACCTTCCAGTCTGCTTCCCCTCATCTAATCATCTACTTTGACCTCAACTTCAGAGAAAAGAAGCTGCAAGAGGTTTCAGTGATGATTGACTCAGGAGCTACGGGAAATTTCTGCAACATCCAGTATGCCACAAAAATGGGAATACATTTTGTCAAAAAAAGAATTGCAGAGCCTGTTCGTGCGGTGGATGGAACAAACCTGTCTTCAGGCTCTATCAGAGATGAAACTGAACCTATAGTTCTGAAAGATCATCTAGGACACCAAGAAAAGATATCTTTTTATCTCACAGATGCTCCTCGATTGCAGCTGATTTTGGGCTTACTGTGGTTTACGGAGCACAACCCTGAAATTAATTGGGAAAAGATGACTGTCCAATTAAATTCAAGCTACTGTCGGAAACATTGTTATGGTCATCAAGAGAAACGTAGTGCACCATCTCCTGCTCAAGTTTTAGCTAGTAAATGCAATGTGGTTTGTGCTCTGGAAAAGGTTGTCATTCCCCCAGAATATATAGAATGATCTGCAGTGTTTGACCAAGCAGAGGCAGAGAAGCTACCTCCCCACAGATCTTATGATTGCAGGATTGAACTTGAGCCAGGTGCAAATCTACATTGCAGTAGAATGTATGCCCTTACTGAAAAGGAGAACAAGTTCCTAAAAGAATATTTGGAAAAATATTTGGCAAACGGTTTTATTAGTATCTCGCAATCCCCAGTCTCTTCCCCCCTTTTTTTCGTTCCAAAGAAGTAGAATGACGAGTTAAGAACTTGTTTAGATTATAGAGCGTTAAATCAAGTTATGGTGAAGAATTGAAATCCCCTTACCTTGAGTTCAGTACCGCTAGATCAGGTAAGAGACGCAAAAACCTGCACCAAACTAGATCTTCGCGGAGCGTCCCATTTAATTCGAGTTGCTAAGAAACACAAATGGAAAACGGCCTTCCGCAACCGGTTTGGTCTATACGGGTACCAAGTGATGCCTTATGGGCTATGTAATGTGCCGGCCGCTTTCCAGCACTTTGTGAACGATGTTCTGAGAGATTTTTTAGATCAATCTGTAGTAGTCTACATTGATGATATTTTAATCTTCTCTCTAATCTGCGAGACCATGTAGATCACATGAGAGCAGTGTAGGAAAGTACCATCTTGCCTGGCATGTTACCCCCATTTTTACTTGTGTGTCAGTTTGTTTTTGCCTGTCTCACTGGGATCCTGCTAGCCAGGACCCCACTGCTCGTAGTTTGTGGCCTATATGATGTTACCTGTGTGGTGTCTGTGTCACTGAGGCTCTGCTAACCAGAACCTCAGTGCTTATGCTGTCTCTGTCTCTGTCTTTTAAATTGTCACTGCAGGCTAGTGACCATTTTTACCAATTCTGATTGGCACAATGGAACATCCTTATAATTCCCTAGTATATGGTACCTAGGTACCCAGGGTATTGGGTTCCAGGAGATCCCTACTGGCTGCAGCATTTCTTCTGCCACCCATAGGGCGCTCAGACAATTCTTACACAGGACTGCCACTGCAGTCCACGTTATTTCACAGCCATTTTACACTGCACTTAAGTAACTTATAAGTCACCTCTATGTCTAACCCTCTCTTGGTGAAGGTTAGGTGCAAAGTTAATTAGTGTGAGGGCACCCTGGCACTAGCCAAGGTACCCCCACATTGTTCAGGGCAATTTCCCCAGACTTTGTGAGTGCGGGGACACCATTACAAGCGTGCACTACATATAGGTCAATACCTATATGTAGCTTCACAATGGTAACTCCGAATATGGCCATGTAACATGTCTAAGATCGTGGAATTGTCCCCCATGCAAAATCTGATATTGGGGTGCCAATCCCATGCATCCCCTGGGCTCCAGCATGGACCCAAGGTACTGCCAGACTAGCTCTCTGGGGTTTTCACTGCAGCTACCGCTGCTGCCAACCCTCAGACAGGTTTCTGCCCTCCTGGGATCTGGGCAGCCCAGTCCCAGGAAGGCAGAACAAAGGATTTCATCTGAGAGAGGGTGTTGCACCCTCTCCCTTTGGAAATAGGTGTTAAGGGTTGGGGAGGAGTAGCCTCCCCCAGCCTCTGGAAACGCTTTGAAGGGCACAGATGGTGCCCTCCTTGCATAAGTCAGTCTACACCGGTTCAGGGATCCCTAAGCCCCGGCTCTGGCACGAAACTGGACAAAGGAAAGGGGAGTGACCACTCCCCTGTCCATTACCACCCCAGGGGTGGTGCCCAGAGCTCCTCCAGTGTGTCCCAGACCTCTGCCGTCTTGAATGCAGAGGTGTGAGGGCACAATGGAGGCCTCTGAGTGGCCAGTGCCAGCAGGTGACCTCAGAGACCCCTCCTGATAGGCTCTTACCTGTTTAGGTAGCCAATCCTCCTCCGAGGGCTATTTAGGGTCTCTCCTGTGAGTTTCTCGTCAGATAACGAATGCTAGAGCTCACCAGAGTTGCCTCCTCAGATTGGGAGGACAGGCCCAAAACTGCACTGTGTATATGTAAGGAAATGCCTCCTTGGCATGGTTGCCCCCTGACTTTTTGCCTTTGCTGATGCTATGTTTACAATTGAAAGTGTGCTGAGGCCTGCTAACCAGGCCCCAGCACCAGTGTTCTTTCCCTAACCTGTACTTTTGTATCCACAATTGGCAGACCCTGGCATCCAGATAAGTCCCTTGTAACTGGTACTTCTAGTACCAAGGGCCCTGATGCCAAGGAAGGTCTCTAAGGGCTGCAGCATGTCTTGTGCCACCCTGGAGACCTCTCACTCAGCACAGACACACTGCTTGCCAGCTTGTGTGTGCTAGTGAGGACAAAACGAGTAAGTCGACATGGCACTCCCCTCAGGGTGCCATGCCAGCCTCTCACTGCCTATGCAGTATAGGTAAGACACCCCTCTAGCAGGCCTTACAGCCCTAAGGCAGGGTGCACTATACCATAGGTGAGGGTACCAGTGCATGAGCATGGTACCCCTACAGTGTCTAAACAAAACCTTAGACATTGTAAGTGCAGGGTAGCCATAAGAGTATATGGTCTGGGAGTTTGTCAAACACGAACTCCACAGCACCATAATGGCTACACTGAAAACTGGGAAGTTTGGTATCAAACTTCTCAGCACAATAAATGCACACTGATGCCAGTGTACATTTTATTGCAAAATACACCCCAGAGGGCACCTTAGAGGTGCCCCCTGAAACTTAACCGACTGTCTGTGTAGGCTGACTAGTTCCAGCAGCCTGCCACACTAGAGACATGTTGCTGGCCCCATGGGGAGAGTGCCTTTGTCACTCTGAGGCCAGTAACAAAGCCTGCACTGGGTGGAGATGCTAACACCTCCCCCAGGCAGGAGCTGTAACACCTGGCGGTGAGCCTCAAAGGCTCACCCCTTTGTCACAGCCCAGCAGGGCACTCCAGCTTAGTGGAGTTGCCCGCCCCCTCCGGCCACGGCCCCCACTTTTGGCGGCAAGGCTGGAGGGAACAAAGAAAGCAACAAGGAGGAGTCACTGGCCAGTCAGGACAGCCCCTAAGGTGTCCTGAGCTGAGGTGACTCTAACTTTTAGAAATCCTCCATCTTGCAGATGGAGGATTCCCCCAATAGGGTTAGGATTGTGACCCCCTCCCCTTGGGAGGAGGCACAAAGAGGGTGTACCCACCCTCAGGGCTAGTAGCCATTGGCTACTAACCCCCCAGACCTAAACACGCCCTTAAATTTAGTATTTAAGGGCTACCCTGAACCCTAGAAAATTAGATTCCTGCAAACTACAAGAAGAAGGACTGCCTAGCTGAAAACCCCTGCAGAGGAAGACCAGAAGACGACAACTCCTTGGCTCCAGAAACTCACCGGCCTGTCTCCTGCCTTCCAAAGAACTCTGCTCCAGCGACGCCTTCCAAGGGACCAGCGACCTCTGAATCCTCTGAGGACTGCCCTGCTTCGAAAAAGACAAGAAACTCCCGAGGACAGCGGACCTGCTCCAAAAAGACTGCAACTTTGTTTCAAGGAGCAGCTTTAAAGACCCTGCAATCTCCCCGCAAGAAGCGTGAGACTTGCAACACTGCACCCGGCGACCCCGACTCGGCTGGTGGAGAACCAACACCTCAGGGAGGACCCCCGGACTACTCTCCGACTGTGAGTACCAAAACCTGTCCCCCCTGAGCCCCCACAGCGCCGCCTGCAGAGGGAATCCCGAGGCTTCCCCTGACCGCGACTCTCGGAAACCTAAGTCCCGACGCCTGGAAAAGACCCTGCACCCGCAGCCCCCAGGACCTGAAGGACCGGACTTTCACTGGAGAAGTGACCCCCAGGAGTCCCTCTCCCTTGCCCAAGTGGAGGTTTCCCCGAGGAAGCCCCCCCCTTGCCTGCCTGCAGCGCTGAAGAGATCCGTTGATCTCTCATAGACTAACATTGCAAACCCGACGCTTGTTTCTACACTGCACCCGGCCGCCCCCGCGCTGCTGAGGGTGAAATTTCTGTGTGGGCTTGTGTCCCCCCCGGTGCCCTACAAAACCCCCCTGGTCTGCCCTCCGAAGACGCGGGTACTTACCTGCAAGCAGACCGGAACCGGGGCACCCCCTTCTCTCCATTCTAGCCTATGCGTTTTGGGCACCACTTTGAACTCTGCACCTGACCGGCCCTGAGCTGCTGGTGTGGTGACTTTGGGGTTGCTCTGAACCCCCAACGGTGGGCTACCTTGGACCAAGAACTGAACCCTGTAAGTGTCTTACTTACCTGGTAAAACTAACAAAAACTTACCTCCCCCAGGAACTGTGAAAATTGCACTAAGTGTCCACTTTTAAAGTAGCTATTTGTCAATAACTTGAAAAGTATACATGCAATTGAAATGATTCAAAGTTCCTAATGTACTTACCTGCAATACCTTTCAAACAAGATATTACATGTTAAATTTGAACCTGTGGTTCTTAAAATAAACTAAGAAAAGATATTTTTCTATAACAAAACCTATTGGCTGGATTTGTCTCTGAGTGTGTGTACCTCATTTATTGTCTATGTGTATGTACAACAAATGCTTAACACTACTCCTTGGATAAGCCTACTGCTCGACCACACTACCACAAAATAGAGCATTAGTATTATCTATTTTTACCACTATTTTACCTCTAAGGGGAACCCTTGGACTCTGTGCATGCTATTCCTTACTTTGAAATAGCACATACAGAGCCAACTTCCTACAGTATAGAACAGCTCCGATGAAAGGGAGCCTCTGAGAAGGAGTCAGGTGTGGCTTCGGTACATTTATAGTGAACCCCCGCGTGTGCAGGAAATTCGCTGTAGTCTGAAGGTGGGAAACGACTTTGTGGGGCGAGTCTGCCTTCAACAGCCAGTAGTCGAGGTAGACAAAAACTGAAACTCCCAACCTGCGCACGGCATATTGAAAGTGCTTGTGATCTACCACGAATAGTATGTAACGTCTGTGGGCAGGCAGAATGGGGATGTGGAATAAGCATCCTGCAAGTCTAACATAGCATTGGACCATTCAGACTCCTGGGTCCAAGGCAAACAGGACCTGACCCAAGGTGAGCATTTAGATTTTCTCCTTCTTGAAAAAAAGAGATTGAAGTCCCAAAGGTCTAGGATAAGACGTCAGCCCTTTTCTTTTTTATGCACTAGAAAGTAGTGGTGTACGAAAGTACCCTCTTCTTTGGCATGGTTACCCCTATTTTCTGCCTGTCAGAGTGCTCTACGGTGTTCACTGGATCCTGATAGCCAGCACCCCAGTGAATATGCTCCCTCTCCTAAATCTCGGCAGTTCATCCACAATTGGCTTACTGGTTCCCCCTTATAAGTCCCTAGTATATAGTACCCAGGTACCAAGGGCATAGGGGCTCCAGGGGATCCCTATGGGCTGCAGCATATATTTTGCCGCCCATAGGGAGCCCATGTAAAGGCTTCTGCCACTGCAGCCCGCATGAAAAGGTGCAAGCACCCTTTCACTGCCATTTTCGCTGCACCAGGTCACTTATAAGTCAACTCTATAGCAGGCCCTCCAACCCTGGGGGCACAGTGCAGAGGTTCCCCACGAACTCCAGGACAATTTTCCAGGACTTCGTGAGTGCGGAGATGCCATTTGACATGTGTACTGGACGTAGGTCACTACCCATGTCCAGCTACATAAGGGTAACTCCGAACATAGGCATGTTTGTTATCAAACATGTTGGAATCATACCCCAAGGCTTTTGCAAACATTAGTTGTATGATTGCATACAGTCTGAGGGCTCCTTAGAGGACCCCCAATATTGCCATCTCAGCCTTCTGAGGTTTTCCAGGCAGCCCGAGCTGCTGCTGTCTCACAGACAAGTTTCTGCCCTCCTTGTAGGAGGCTGGACTGGCTTGTAGTGAGTACCAAGGGGTACTTGCACCTTGCACCAGGCCCAGTTATCCCTTATTAGTGTATAGGGTGTCTAGCAGCATAGGCTGATAGATAATGGTAGCTTAGCAGAGCAGCTTAGGCTGAACTAGGAGACGAGTGAAGATCCTACAGTACCACCTAGTGTCATATGCACAATATCATAAGAAAACACAATACACAGTTATACTAAAAATAAAGGTACTTTATTTTTATGACAATATGCCAAAAGTATCTCAGTGAGTACCCTCAGTATGAGGATAGCAAATATACACAAGATATATGTACACAATACCAAAAATATGCAGTATAGTCTTAGAAAACAGTGCAAACAATGTATAGTTACAATAGGATGCAATGGGGACACATAGGGATAGGGGCAACACAAACCATATACTCCAAAAGTGGAATGCGAACCACGAATGGACCCCAAACCTATGTGACCTTGTAGAGGGTCGCTGGGACTATAAGAAAATAGTAAGGGTTAGAAAAATAGCCCACCCCAAGACCCTGAAAAGTGAGTGCAAAGTGCACTAAAGTTCCCCAAAGGACATAGAAATCGTGATAGGGGAATTCTGCAGGAAAGACACAAACCAGCAATGCAACAACTATGGATT
This sequence comes from Pleurodeles waltl, assembly GCF_031143425.1. Taxonomy (NCBI): domain Eukaryota; kingdom Metazoa; phylum Chordata; class Amphibia; order Caudata; family Salamandridae; genus Pleurodeles; species Pleurodeles waltl. Next base: position 87,656,198 of record NC_090441.1, read on the forward strand.
TCCAGTCGAGGGTACCTGTGGAACAAGGGGACCAAGTCCAAAAGTCACAAGCAAGTCGGAGATGGGCAGATGCCCAGGAAATGCCAGCTGTTGGTGCAAAGAAGCTGCTACTGGAAAGTAGAAGCTTAGGTTTCTGCAGGAACGACAAGGGCTAGAGACTTCCCCTTTGGAGGACGGATCCCTCACGCCGTGGAGAGTCGTGCAGAAGTGTTTTCCCGCCGAAAGACCGCCAACAAGCCTTGCTAGCTGCAAATCGTGCGGTAAGGGTTTTTGGACGCTGCTGTGGCCTAGGGGGGACCAGGATGTCGCAAATTGCGTCAGGAGACAGAGGGGACGTCGAGCAAGACAAGGAGCCCTCTCAGCAGCAGGTAGCACCCGCAGAAGTGCCAGAAACAGGCACTACGAGGATGCGTGAAACGGTGCTCACCCGAAGTCGCACAAAGGAGTCCCACGTCGCCGGAGAACAACTTAGGAGGTCGTGCAATGTAGGTTAGAGTGCCGTGGACCCAGGCTGGACTGTGCACAAAGGATATCTGCCGGAAGTGCACGGAGGCCGGAGTAGCTGCAAAAGTCGCGGTTCCCAGCAATGCAGTCTGGCGTGGGAAGGCAAGGACTTACCTCCACCAAACTTGGACTGAAGAGTAACTGGACTGTGGGAGTCACTTGGACAGAGTTGCTGGATTCAAGGGACCTCGCTCGTCGTGCTGAGAGGAGACCCAGGGGACCGGTGATGCAGTTCTTTGGTGCCTGCGGTTGCAGGGGGAAGATTCCGTCGACCCACGGGAGATTTCTTCGGAGCTTCTAGTGCAGAGAGGAGGCAGACTACCCCCACAGCATGCACCACCAGGAAAACAGTTGAGAAGGCAGCAGGATCAGCGTTACAGAGTTGCAGTAGTCGTCTTAGCTACTTTGTTGCAGTTTTGCAGGCTTCCAGCGCGGTCAGCAGTAGATTCCTTGGCAGAAGGTGAAGAGAGAGATGCAGAGGAACTCGGATGAGCTCTTGCATTCGTTATCTAAAGTTTCCCCAGAGACAGAGACCCTAAATAGCCAGAAAAGAGGGTTTGGCTACCTAGGAGAGAGGATAGGCTAGCAACACCTGAAGGAGCCTATCAGAAGGAGTCTCTGACGTCACCTGGTGGCACTGGCCACTCAGAGAAGTCCAGTGTGCCAGCAGCACCTCTGTTTCCAAGATGGCAGAGGTCTGGAGCACACTGGAGGAGCTCTGGACACCTCCCAGGGGAGGTGCAGGTCAGGGGAGTGGTCACTCCCCTTTCCTTTGTCCAGTTTCGTGCCAGAGCAGGGCTAAGGGGTCCCTGAACCGGTGTAGACTGGCTTATGCAGAAATGGGCACCAAATGTGCCCATGAAAGCATTTCCAGAGGCTGGGGGAGGCTACTCCTCCCCTGCCTTCACACCATTTTCCAAAGGGAGAGGGTGTAACACCCTCTCTCAGAGGAAGTCCTTAGTTCTGCCATCCTGGGCCAGGCCTGGCTGGAACCCAGGAGGGCAGAAGCCTGTCTGAGGGGTTGGCAGCAGCAGCAGCTGCAGTGAAACCCCTGAAAAGGCAGTTTGGCAGTACCAGGGTCTGTGCTACAGACCACTGGGATCATGGGATTGTGCCAACTATGCCAGGATGGTATAGAGGGGGCAATTCCATGATCATAGACATGTTACATGGCCATATTCGGAGTTACCATTGTGAAGCTACATATAGGTAGTGACCTATATGTAGTGCACGCGTGTAATGGTGTCCCCGCACTCACAAAGTCTGGGGAATTGGCCCTGAACAATGTGGGGGCACCTTGGCTAGTGCCAGGGTGCCCTCACACTAAGTAACTTAGCACCCAACCTTTACCAGGTAAGGGTTAGACATATAGGTGACTTATAAGTTACTTAAGTGCAGTGTAAAATGGCTGTGAAATAACGTGGACGTTATTTCACTCAGGCTGCAGTGGCAGGCCTGTGTAAGAATTGTCAGAGCTCCCTATGGGTGGCAAAAGAAATGCTGCAGCCCATAGGGATCTCCTGGAACCCCAATACCCTGGGTACCTCAGTACCATATACTAGGGAATTATAAGGGTGTTCCAGTAAGCCAATGTAAATTGGTAAAATTGGTCACTAGCCTGTTAGTGACAATTTGAAAGAAATGAGAGAGCATAACCACTGAGGTTCTGATTAGCAGAGCCTCAGTGAGACAGTTAGTCACTACACAGGTAACACATTCAGGCACACTTATGAGCACTGGGGCCCTGGGTGACAGGGTCCCAGTGACACATACAACTAAAACAACATATATACAGTGAAAAATGGGGGTAACATGCCAGGCAAGATGGTACTTTCCTACACTCCTGCTGCTTAAAAAGCTCGCACCCAGGAAGGTAGAGCAAAGGATTTCCTTTGGGAGAGGGTTTTTACACCCTCTCCCTTTGGAAATAGGGGTTAAAGGCTCAGGAAAGGTAGCCTCCCCAAGCCACTGGAAATGCTCTGAAGAGCACATCTGGTGACCTCCATGCATTAACCAGTCTACACTTCTTCAGGGACCCCCAGTCTCTGCTCTGGTGCGAAACTAAATAAAGGAAAGGGGAGTGACCACTCCCCTGTCCATCACATCTCGAGGGGTGGTGCTCAGAGCTCCTTCAGATGGTACCTGGGTTTTGCCATCTTCGATTCAAGGCTGGCAGGGAAATCTGGGAGCATCTGAGTGGTCAGTGCCAGCAGGTGACCTCAGAGCCCTCCCCTGATAGGTGCTTACCTGGATAGGTGGCCAATCCCCCTTTCAGGGCTATTTAATGTCTCTCTGAGGGACACTGGCTCTGTATATACTATATCAAAATGAGAGATACTGTGCACAGAGTCCAGGGGTTCCCCAAGAGGCTCGACCGAGGCAATAATAGATAATACTAATGCTCTATTTGTGGTAGTGTGGGTGAGCAGTTAGGCTTATCAGAGGGTAGTGTTAAGCATTTGTTGTACACACAGAAGCCATAAGTGAAAACACACACTCAATGACTTACCTCAAGGCCAATAGGTTTTTATATATAAAAAAATATTCTTTTAATTTATTTTTAGAACCGCAAGATTCATTTAGCAGGTAAGTACATTAAATGAAAGGTACTTTGAATAGTAATAGTCGAGACTTTGAATAGATTCAATATTGTACACAGTTTTCATAAAAATGGCAAAAAACTATTTTGAAAGAGGACACTGCAATTTTCAAAAGTTCCTGGGGAGGTAAGTCCAGTACAGTTTCAGAGGTCTAAGTACCACACTTATGGGTTCATCTCCTGGGTATAGGTAGCCCACTGTTGGGGGTTCAAGGCAACCCCAAACACCCAGCACCAGCAACACAGCGCCGGTCAGGTGCAGAGGTCTAACAGGAGCCAAAATAACGTGAGCGCCTATGGAGATGGGGGTAATTCGCTTCCAGTCTGCTGGCAGGTAAGTACCCACATTCTCGGACGGCAGACCAGAGTGGTTCGGAGGAGCACTGGAGGGGCCCCAAGTAGGCACAAAAACCATACCCTCAGCGGCACGGGGTGGCCGGGTGCAATGTGCCAACAGGGTGTTGGGTTCTCAACAGAACTCTATGGAGGGACCCAGGGGTCACTTAGCTGCTGCAGGCAGGGCACAGGGGGGCCTCTGGGGAAAGCCACCACTTGGGCAAGGGTGAGGGCAGTCTGCTGGTCGTTGCTGCAGAGATGGTTGGTTTCTCACAGGCCTGGGACCTGCGGGTGCAGTGCATCTTCCAGGCGTCGGATATCTTCGACCCGGGCAGTCGCGGTCATGGGTGGTCCTCTGATTTCCTCTGCTGGTGTCGTCGTAGGGGTGCAGGGAGGTCAGCCCAGGGTGGACATGTCGTCGGAGTCGCCTGGGGGTCCTCTCTGGATAGGTGGTTTCTTTGGACACGAGCCAGGGGCATCGGGTGCAGAGTGCTGGGAACTCACGCTTCTGGAGTGAGCACGAAGTCCCTTTAAAGATGGTTTCTTCTTTCTTGGTTGGACAGGTCTGCTGTCAACTGGATTTCTTGATCCTTCTTAGATGCAGGGCAGTCCTCTGGGCCCGAAGGATGTGTCGCAGTGGTGCAGGTTCTCTGAAGTAGGAGACAGGCCGGTAGGGCTGGGGCCAAAGCAGTTGTTGTCTTCCTTCTTGTCTGCTGGGTTTTTCAGGTCAGCAGTCCTTCTTCTTCTTAGGTCGCCAGAAATCTGAAGTCCTGGGTTTAGGGTCACCCCTAAATACTCAATTTAGGGGTATGTTAGGGTCACAGGGCAGTAGCCAATGGCTACTGTCCTTGAGGGTGGCTACACCCTCTTTGTGCCTCATCCCTGTAGGGAGGGGGATACATCCCCAATCCTATTGGGGGGAATACTCCAAAACAAGATGGAGGATTTCCTAAGGCAGGGGTCACCTCAGCTCAGGACACCTTAGGGGATGTCCTGATTGGAGTGTGACTCCTCCTTAATTTTCTCCTTATATCCTCTGGACAAATCTGCCAAAAGCAGGGGCTGTGCCCAAGGGGCGGTGTAAGGAAATGCCTCCTTGGCATGGTTACCCCTAACTTTTTGCCTTTGCTGATGCTGAGTTATGATTTGAAAGTGTGCTGGGACCCTGCTAACCAGGCCCCAGCACCAGTGTTCTTTCCCTAAACTGTACCTTTTTCTCCACAATTGGCACAATCCTGGCACTCAGGTAAGTCCCTTGTAACTGGTACCCCTGGTACCAAGGGCCCTGATGCCAGGGGAGGTCTCTAAGGGCTGCAGCATGTCTTATGCCATCCTAGGGACCCCTCACTCAGCACATGCATACTGCTTCACAGCTTGTGTGTGCTGGTGGGGAGAAAATGACTAAGTCGACATGACACTCCCCTCCGAGTGCCATGCCAACCTCACAATGCCTGTGGCATAGGTAAGTCACCCCTCTAGCAGGCCTTACAGCCCTAAGGTAGGGTGCACTATACCACAGGTGAGGGCATATGTGCATGGGCACTATGCCCCTACAGTGTCTAAGCAAAACCTTAGACATTGTAAGTGCAGGGTAGCCATAAGAGTATATGGTCTGGGAGTTTGTCAAACACGAACTCCACAGTTCCATAATGGCTACACTGAAAACTGGGAAGTTTGGTATCAAACTTCTCAGCACAATAAATGCACACTGATGCCAGTGTGCAATTTATTGTAAAATACACCCAGAGGGCATCTTAGAGATGCCCCCTGAATACATACCCGACTTCTAGTGTAGGCTGACCAATTCCTGCCAGCCTGCCACACACCAGACATGTTGCTGGCCACATGGGGAGAGTGCCTTTGTTACTCTGTGGCCAGGAACAAAGCCTGTATTGGGTGGAGGTGCTTCTCACCTCCCCCTGCAGGAACTGTAATACCTTGAGGCTCACCCCTTTTGTTACAGCACCCCAGGGCATCCCAGCTAGTGGAGATGCCTGCCCCTCCAGCCACTGCCCCAGTTTTTGGCGGCAAGGCTGGAGGAGATAATGAGAAAAACAAGGAGGAGTCACCCACCAGTCAGGATAGCCCCCAAGGTGTCCTGAGCTGAGGTGACCCCTGCCTTGAGAAATCCTCCATCATGAGTTTGGAGGATTCCCCCAATAGGATTAGGGATGTGCCCCCGTCCCCACAGGGAGGAGGCACAAAGAGGGTGTAGCCACCCTCAAGGACAGTAGCCATTGGCTACTGCCCTCCCAGACCTAAATACACCCCTAAATTCAGTATTTAGCGGCTCCCCAGATCCCAGGAAATCAGATTCCAGCAACCTGAAGAAAGAAGAAGGACTGCTGACCTACAAACCTGCAGAGAAGGAGGAAGACGACAACTGATTAGGCCCCTGCCCTACCGGCCTGTCTCCAACTTCGAAAACCTGCTCCAGCAACGCATCCGACAGGGACCAGCGACTTCTGAAGCCTCAGATGACTGCCCTGGACTACAGGACCAAGAAACTCTTGTGAACAGCGGCCCTGTTCAACACCTGCAACTTCTTTGCAACAAAGAAGCAACTTCCAAAGACTTCATGTTTCCCGCCGGAAGCGTGAGACTTCATACTCTGCACCCGACGCCCCCTGCTCGACCTGCAGAAAACCAACACCTCAGGGAGGACTCCCCAGGGACTGCAAGCCAGTGAGTAACCAGACACGACCCCCCTGATCCCCCACAGCGACGCCTGCAGAAAGAATCCAGAGGCTCCCCCCTGACCATGACTGCCTGTAACAAGGGACCCGACGCCTGGAACCAACATTGCATCCGCAGCCCCCAGGACCTGAAAGAACCGAACTTCAGTGCAAGAGCGACCCCCAGGCGACCCTCTGCTTAGCCCAGGTGGTGGCTGTCCCGAGAAGCCCCCCCTGTGCCTGCCTGCAACGCTAGAGTGACCCCCGGGTCCCCCCATTGTTTTCAATCTAAAACCCGACGCCTGCTTTGCTCACTGCACCCGGCCGTCCCTATGTCGCTGAGGATCTACTTTGTGTGCCTTCTCGTGTCCCCCCTAGTGCTCTAAAAAAAAAAACCCTGGTCTGCCCCCCGAAGACGCAAGTGCTTACCTGCTGGGAGACTGGAACCGAAGCACCCCTGTTCCCCATAGGTGCCTATGTGTTTTGGGCACCTCTTTGACCTCTGTACCTGACCGGCCCTGAACTGCTGCTGTGGTAACATTCGGGTTGCCCTGAACCCCCAACGGTGGGCTGCCTATCCCCCAAACTTGAGACTTGTAAGTGTCTTACCTTCAAAACTAACCTTTACTTACCTCCCCCAGGAACTGTTGATTTTTGCAGTGTCCACTTTGAAAATAGCTATTTGCCATTTTTACAAAGACTGTACATGATATTGTTTTCATTCAAAGTTCCTAAAGCATCTAAGTGAAGTACCTTACATTTAAAGTGTTTGATGTAAATCTTGAACCTGTGTTTCTTAAAATAAATTAAGAAAATATATTTTTCAATATAAAAACCTATTGGCCTGGAGTAAGTCTTTGAGTGTGTGTTCCTCATTTATTGCCTGTGTGTGTACAACAAATGCTTAACACCACCCTCTGATAAGCCTACTGCTCGACCCCACTACCACAAAATAGAGCATTAGAATGATCTACTTTTGCCACAATCTTACCTCTAAGGGGAACCCTTGGACTCTCTGCACACTATTTCTTACATTGAAATAGTGTATACAGAGCCAACTTCCTATATTGGAGGATCAGCGGTGGGGTCTAAGACTTTACATTTACTGAACTACTTAGCCAATACCTGATCACACGACTAAATTCCAAAAATTGTCATTAGAAACAGATTTTTGAAATTTGAGCTATTTTTAAAAAAAAATTAAAGTTCTGCTAGGACCCTGTGTAAGTCCCTGTTAGCATTTCTTTTAGAGTTTAAAAGTTTTGTAAAAGTTTCGATTAAGTTCTAGAGATAGTTTTAGATTCTTAAAAAGTACCCCAACTTTAAAAAAAATAATGTCTAGCACCGAAGAGATGGCGGTGGAACTCAACCTCACCCCTTACCTGCATCTTAGGATGTCAGAGTTAAAGACTCTCAGTAAAATAAAAAATATAAAAACTGGATCAAACCCTACCAAAGTACAGCTCCAGGAGCTTTTGGCAGAGTTTGCTAGAGTCCACCCCTCTGAAGACAACCTTACAGAGGGGGAAACTAGTGACCTGGAGGATAACTCCCTCCCTCCTTTCCTAGTTAGGAAGACCAGGGTCCCTCAAACCCTGACTCCACAAGTGATAGTCAGAGATGCTGGTTCTCCCACAGGGGAGTCCAGCAACTCTGGAAGCAATGAGGACAGCCTCAATGAAGATGACCTCCTGTTAGCCAAGATGGCCAAAAGATTGGCTTTGGAGAGAGGAGCTCCTAGCCTGAGAGAGGGAAAGACAAGAGATGGGTTTAGCTCCCATCAACGGTGGCAGCAACTTAAATAGGGTCAGAGAAAATACTGATATGCTAAAAATCCCCAAAGGGATTGTAACAAAATATGAAGATGGTGATGACATCACCAAATGGTTCACAGCTTTTGAGAGGGCTTCTGCAACCAGAAAAGTAAACAGATCTCACTGGGGTGCTCTCCTTTGGGAAATGTTCACTGGAAAGTGTAGGGATAGACTCCTCACACTCTCTGGAAAAGATGCAGAATCCTATGACCTCATGAAGGCTACCCTGATTGAGGGCTTTGGATTCTCAACTGAGGTTTACAGGATTCGGTTCAGGGGGGCTCAAAAATCCTCGAGCCAGACCTGAGTTGATTTTGTTGATTTCTCAGTCAAAACAATAGATGGTTGGATTCATGGGAGAGGTGTACATGATTATGAAGGGCTGGCTGTATAATTTGTTTATGAAGGAACACCTTTTAAGTAATTGTTTCAATTGTACACTGCTTCAGCATCTGCTAGACCTAGGTCCAATTTCTCCCCAAAAATTGGGAAAGAAGGCAGACCACTGGGTCAAGACAAGGGTGACCAAGACTTCCACAGGGGTGAGCAAAAGAAAGGGGTCACAAAGCCTCCCCAGGGGAAGAGTGTTGAGACATCCAAGGGAAAAAGTAAAGAGTCTTCTACAGGGCCCCAAAAACCTGCACAGGAGGGTGGGTCCAAAGCCTCTTCACAATCCTCATTTGGGTACAAGGGTAAAAACTTTGATCCCAAAAAGGACTGGTGTCGCAGCTGTAGTCAGCATGGACATTAAACTGGAGACAAGGCCTGTCGCAAGAAAGGTTCCACTTCAACTACTACTCCAGTTAGCACTGGAATAGCCAGTCTCCAGGTGGGATCAACGGTATGCCCAGAGCAAATCAGGGTTCACACTGAAGCTACATTAGTCTCTGAGGGTGGGGTGGACTTAGCCACACTAGCTGCCTGGCCGCCTAACATGCAAAAATACAAGCAGCAGCTCTTTATTAATGGGACTAGAGTAGAGGCCCTGAGGGATACAGGTGCCAGTGTCAATATGGTGACAGACAAACTGGTTTCACCAGGACAAAACCTGACTGGACAAACTTATCCAGTCACCAATGCTGACAATCAGACTAAAGTACATCCCATGGCGATGGTAACTTTAGAATGGGGAGGGGTCACTGGCCTGAAACAGGTGGTAGTCTCTTCTGCTATACCAGTTGTCTGCTTGGAAATGATCTGAGGTAGAACTCAAAACCCATGCAGCCATGCTGGGTATTCCTGAACTGGTGTGTGTCAAGACTAGGGCACAGTGCAGAGCTCAGGGTGAAAAAGAGGTGTTGGGAGTCTGGAATAAAGGCCCGACCATCCAAGAGAAAAGGAAAGAAGACTAGGGAACCAGCTGTAGCAGAAGAAAAAAAAACAGAAACTCTCTTCTCAGGAAAAAGTTCTATCCCCTGGGGGAACTGAGCCTATAGAGTTAGAACCTTTTCAAGTTGAACTCTTGTGCCCAGGGGGACCCTCAAGGGAACAACTGTGCAAGGGGCAAGACACTTGTCCCTCTCTTGAAGGCCTAAGGCAGCAAGCTGCTGACCAAGAAAAAGGAAAAGTCAGTGGAACACACAGGATTTATTGAGAAGATGGACTCCTTTACACTGAGGCAAGAGATCCCAAGCCTGGTGCCACTAGGAGAGTGGTAGTGCCTCAGGAGTTTAGGGAGTTCCTTCTGACCTTAGCCCATGACATTCCCCTTGCTGGGCATTTGGGACAAACCAAGACATGGGAGAGGTTAGTCAACCATTTCTACTGGCCCAATATGTCCCAGAAAGTGAAAGAGTTTTGTGCCTCCTGTGCAACCTGTCAAACCAGTGGTAAGACAGGTGGCCATCCAAAGGCCCCCCTCATTCCACTTCCAGTGGTGGGGGTCCCCTTTGAAAGAGTGGGTGTGGACATAGTGGGTCCACTGGAACCTCCCACAGACTCAGGGAATCAGTATATCCTAGTAGTAGTGGATCATGCTACGAGATACCCTGAAGCAATTCCCCTTAGGTCCACTACTGCCCCTGCAGTAGGCAAAGCACTCATTGGTATTTTTACCAGAGTGGGATTTCCTAAGGAGGTGGTTTCTGACAGAGGTACCAACTTCATGTAAGCTTACCTGGAACATATGTGGAATGAGTGTGGCGTTACTTACAAATTCACCACACCATACCATCTACAAACCAATGGTCTTGTTGAGAGATTTAACAAGACATTGAAGGGCATGATCATGGGGCTCCCTGAAAAACTCAAAAGGAGATGGGATGTCCTCTTGCCATGCCTGCTTTTCGCCTACAGAGAGGTGCCTCAGAAGGGAGTAGGGTTTTCCCCCTTTGAACTTCTGTTTGGCCATCCTGTTAGGGGACCACTAGCTCTTGTGAAAGAAGGCTAGGAGAGACCTCTCCATGAGCCTAAGCAGGATATAGTGGAGGATGTACTAGGCCCACGTTCCAGGATGGCAGAGTACATGGAAAAGGCAAGTAAAAACCTTGAGGCCAGCCAACAACTCCAGAAGAAGTGGTATGACCAAAAGGCTGCTATGGTTGAGTTTCAGCCAGCGCAGAAAGTCTGGGTTCTGGAGCCTGTGGCTCCCAGGGAACTTCAGGACAAATGGAGTGGCCCTTACGCAGTGCTAGAGAAAAAGAGTGATGTCACCTACCTGGTGGACCTAGGCACTAGCAGGACCCCCGAGAGGGTGATCCATGTTAACCGCCTAAAACTCTTTCATGACAGGGCAGATGTAAACATGCTGATTGATGGTTACAGATGAGGACCAGGAAGCAGAGAGTGAACCACTCCCTGATCTCCTCCCCACTCACCCTAAAGATGGCACAGTAGATGGAGTGATCTACTCAGACTCCCTCTCTGGCCAACAGCAAGCTGACGGCAGGCAAGTCCTCCAGCAGTTTGCTGAGCTCTTTTCCGTAACCCCTGGTCAGACACACCTGTGTACCCATGATGTGGACACAGGAGACAGCATGCCTGTCAAAAACAAAATATTCAGACAGTCTGACCAAGTTAAGGAAAACATCAAAGTGGAAGTCCGCAAGATGCTGGAGTTGGGAGTGATTGAGCACTCTGACAGTCCCTTGGCTAGCCCAGTGGTCTTGGTCCCCAAACCTCACACAAAAATGGCAAGAGAGAGATGAGGTTCTGTGTGGACTACAGAGGGCTTAATTCAGTCACCAGGACAGATGCTCACCCCATTGCAACAGCAGATGAGCTGATTAATAAATTCGGTGCTGCCAAATACCCGAGTACCTTTGACTTGACAGCAGGGTACTGGCAAATAAGAATGGTACCAGGAGCAAAAGAGAAAACAGCATTCTCTACACCTGATGGGCACTACCAGTTTCCTGTGATGCCCTTTGGCTTAAAGAATGCCCCTGCCACCTTCCTAAGGTTGGTGAATGCAGAGAAGGAGGAATACGACAACTGATTTGGCCCCAGCCCTACCGGCCTGTCTCCAACTTCGAAAACCTGCTCCAGCATCGCATCCGACAGGGACCAGCGACCTCTGAAGCCTCAGAGGACTGCCCTGGACTACAGGACCAAGAATCTCCTGTGAACAGCAGCCTTGTTCAAAACCTGCAACTTCTTTGCAACAAATTGTAACTACTAATGGGAAGGGGTGTCTAATAAAGGAAGAGGTGGTGCACAACGTATTTAGGATTGTATAAATTTAACACATTAATCTACAACGGTGCACTACAGTGGGGATTACACCCTCAAATCCCCCACATTGATTTAACAAGTCAATCAATCAAACACACAACAATACTGTGGCACTCGTTGCTATCACATTATAATGAAGAGTACCTGATATTAGTTACATTGATTAACCTACCAACAATATCAAAAACTCCTTCAATATCACATTGAATACACAAATTCAACAGTGATCTAACCAAAGAAAGGCGTTGACATTCATGCAATTGACTGCAGAATTTCTTTTGTCATAAAGTCTTGTTAATATCTCTATTTCTTGTCACGTACTCCCCTCACAACAGAATATTAATCAGAATTAAATCCGATGAATTAATCCATGATTTTAATTTGAATATATATATCACATCATATCCCCACTCAAGAATTTTGAATCTTCCCAAACTCCTGATCAAAAATTATATGTCCATTCTTCATGTATTATTCTGAAAGGCAGTTCCGTATTGGCCTCATAGTCCGTAATTATTAGTCCATCCTTTCCATATCCACTTCACTGCCGTATTGATCTCCTAGTCATTAATTATTAGTCTATCACTTCCATAACGACCTCACAGCCAACACGTGTTTCGTCTAATGACTTCATCAGGGCTGAAACATCATATACAATTGTTTAAATAATCAATAGTCACCATGAATCAATAGATAGTTAGAATTCCCTATATTTGAAATAGTTAAATAGAAAGAACAGAACCCCACTCCATTGGCCAATATCCAATTACAATCCATAACTGAGAGTAATTAACTGTTAGTATTAAGATGCACCCCTTGTGAGCTCATTAAACACTCATCCATGTGCCACCGAAAATAAAACACCAAGAGCCAATATTAATCTTAAATTACTGCGGCTATATTGAGCAATGTAATGGTAGCATACCAGATTCTAATATGAATAAAAATTATTTGTTAGTACGTGAAACAGACGGACACTTTTACTGTCACATAGCGTACAAAATCCATCAAAACACCCAACCATCATAAATCCAAGTGCTGGTTACATTAGGCATAAGTATCGAGTACCTGAAATTTAGTCGCTTCGTCAGATGAGAAACCACCTGAATATCAAGGCAGATAAGATCTCAGGGAACAATGATCCTTTCAATAGGGGTTAACCGCTAAACGATAAATTACAGAGAATCCATAAATATTAGCAATACTAGATATCGTACAAACGGAGTCGAGCGTTTGCCAAGCAAAGGCCTATGAACTCCGTAAAGCGAGAAAGGAAGCAATGCGGATAATGCGCCTTAGAGCGGTGGAAGAAGGTCTAAATACAGATCGGGAATTGGAGTACTTCTTGGGAGAATAGGTTCAGGTACAATAATGAAGTTCAGTTTCAGTTAATTACAAGTTAACATCATCAGAAATATGAATTTTATTTCCGTAAGGGGCCTATTTGGCGGTGCTTGTCTAGGTATATTTAACAACCTTAACGTTTGCCCAACAGAACTGTCAATTACAGTATTAATTACTATTGTACTATTTTATTTGAACGTGCCCACCATTGTACTCTAGGATAAATATGTCGATAGTCAGTGATTTAGAATGTGATATACGTAAAATGTTTGTATAATTGTAATCTAAAGTGACGATGTACTTATAAAATCTGTGATAATGGTATCAAAGTAATTTGAAGTAGGACATTTTATATTAGCTAACAGAGGAATATGTTTTGTTATTTTGCACTTTTTAATATTTTCCTGTCTTTCTTTTCAATATTTTCTATATATTTATTTTTGGTTGATATGTTTTCGTTTAATGACACATAATGGACGACACTTTTACTGGACACACTTGTATTTAAGTGGTTCTTGTTGAGGGTAGTTAGTTTCTGATAAACATGCAAGTACTGAGGAGGTCTAAAGGTCTATACTTTTTGTCGGGTAGAAATGTTTAAATATTAGATCGTTGTTGGTGCCGGTATAGAGGCTGTAGTCTAGGGAGTCCTCTTTCTACTGCTCTGATTTAGATGGTAAATAGGAGTCCTTCGGGCGCGGTACTGACAGCGTACTCGCGTCCGTTCGAGTGAAGTGGAAATCGGAAGCTTAACTGCCGGCTTTTCTTGTTGCCGGGATATGGTTTCAGGAGGTAAATATTCAAACTAATGGAACCATTAACTTATACGCTTTATGGAGTTCGTAGGCCTTTGCTTGGCACACGTTCGACTCCGTTTGTACGATAACTAGTATGGCTAATATTTATGGATTCTCTGTAATTTATCGTTTAGCGGTTAACTCCTATTGAAAGGATCATTGTCCTCTGAGATATTATGGGCCTTGATATTCAGGTGGTTTCTCATCTGACGAAGCAACTAAATTTCAGGTACTCGATACTTATGCCTAATGTAACCAGCACTTGGATTTATGATGGTTGGGTATTTTGATGGATTTTATACGCTATGTGACAGTAAAAGTGGCCGTCTGTTTCATGTACAACAAATAATTTTTATTCATATTAGAATCTGGTATGCTACCATTACATTGCTCAATATAGCTGCGGTAATTTAAGATTAATATTGGCTCTTGGTGTTTGATTTTCGGTGGCACATGTATGTGTGTTTAATGAGCTCACAATGGGTGCATCTTAATACTAACAGTTAATTACTCTCAGTTATGGATTGCAATTGGATATTGGCCAATGGAGTGGGGTTCTGTTCTTTCTATTTAACTATTTCAAATATAGGGAATTCTAATTATCTATTGATTCATGGTGACTATTGATTATTTAAACAATTGTATATGATGTTTCAGCCCTGATGAAGTCATTAGACGAAACACGTGTTGGCTGTGAGGTCGTTATGGAAGTGATAGACTAATAATTAATGACTAGGAGATCAATACGGCTGTGAAGTCGAAATGGAAATGATGGACTAATAATTACGGACTATGAGGCCAATATGGAACTGCCTTTCAGAATAATACATGAAGAATGGACATATAATTTTTGATCAGGAGTATGGGAAGATTTGAAATTCTTGAGGGGAGATATGATGTGATATATATTCAAAATAGAATCATGGATTAATTCATCAGATTTAATTCTGATTAATATTCTGTTGTGAGGGGAGTACGTGACAAGAAATCGAGATATTAACAAGATTTTATGACAAAAGAAATTCTGCAGTCAATTACATGAATATCAACGCCTTTCTTTGGTTAGATCACTGTTGAATTTGTGTATATAATGTGATACTGAGTTTTTTTTTTATATTGTTGGTAGATTAATCAATGTAACTAATATCAGGTATTCTTCATTATAATGTGATAGCAACGAGTGACACAGTATTGTTGTATGTTCTTTGCAACAAAGAAGCAACTTCCAAAGACTTCATGTTTCCTGCCGGAAGCGTGATACTTCACACTCTGAACCCGACGCCCCCGGCTCGACCTGCAGAAAGCCAACACCTCAGGGAGGACTCCCCGGTGATTGCGAGCCCGTGAGTAACGAGAGACGACCCCCCTGACCTCCCACAGCGACGCCTGCAGAGAGAATCCAGAGGCTCCCCCTGACCGCGACTGCCCGTAACAAGGGACCCGATGCCTGGAACCAACACTGCACCCGCAGCCCCCAGGACCTAAAGGAACCAAACTTCAGTGCAAGAGCGACACCCAGGCAACCCTCTGCTTAGCCCAGGTGGTGGCTGTCCCGAGAAGCCCCCCCTGTGCCTTCCTGCAATGCTAGAGTGACCCCCGGGTCCCTCCATCGTTTTCAATCTAAAACCCGACGCCTGCTTTGCTCACTGCACCCGGCCGCCCCTGTGCCGCTGAGGGTGTACTTTGTGTGCCTTCTTGTCCCCCCCCCGGTGCTCTACAAAACCCCCATGGACAGCCCCCGAGGACGCAAGGACTTACCTGCTGGCAGACTAGAACCGAAGCACCCCTGTTCCCCATAGGCGCCTATGTGTTTTGGGCACCTCTTTGATCTCTGCACCTGACCGGCCCTGAGCTGCTGGTGTGGAAACTTTGGGGTTGCCTTGAACCGCCAATGGTGGGCTGCCTATGCCCCAAACTTGAGACTTGTAAGTGTTTTACTTACCTTCAAAACAAGCCTTTACTTACCTCCCTCAGGAACTGTTGATTTTTGCCCTGTCCACTTTGAAAATAGCTATTTGCCATTTTTACAAAGACTGCACATGATATTGTTTTCATTCAAAGTTCCTAAAGCATCTAAGTGAAGTACCTTACATTTAAAGTGTTTGATGTAAATCTTGAACCTGTGGTTCTTAAAATAAACTAAGAAAATATATTTTTCAATATAAAAACCTATTGGCCTGGAGTAAGTCTTTGAGTGTGTGTTCCTCATGTATTGCCTGTGTGTGTACAACAAATGCTTAACACTACCCTCTGATGAGCCTACTGCTCGACCACACTACCACAAAATAGAGCATTAGAATTATCTACTTTTGCCACTATCTTACCTCTAAGGGTAACCCTTGGACTCTGGGCACACTATTTCTTACTTTGAAATAGTATATACAGAGCCAACTTCCTACAGCTGGGCATCTCCACTAGCTGGAGTGCCCAGAGGCATCGTAACACGAAGCCTGAGCCTTTGAGGTTCACTGCTAGGTGTTACAGATCCTGCAGGGGGGAGGTGTGAAGCACCTCCACTCAGTGCAGGCTTTGTTTCCGGCCCCAGAGAGCACAAAGGCTCTCACCCCATGGGGTCAGAAACTCGTCTCAGTGGCAGGCTGGCACAGACCAGTCAGTCCTGCACTGAAGGATTGCGTAAAATACAGGGGGCATCTTCTAAGATGCCCTCTGTGTGCAGTTCCTAATAAACCCAGCACTGGCATCAGTGTGGGTTCATTATTCTGAGAAGTTTGATACCAAACTTCCCAGTGTTCAGTGTAGCCATTATGGAACTGTGGAGTTCGTTTTGACAAACTCCCAGACCATATACTTACTATGGCCACACTGTACTTACAATGTCTAAGAATAGACTTAGACACTGTAGGGGCACATTGCTCATGCAGCTATGCCCTCACCTGTGGTATAGTGCACCCCGCCTTAGGGCTTTAAGGCCTGCTTCAGGGGTGACTTAGCTATGTCACAGGCAGTATTTTGTGTGCATGGCATCCTGAGGGGGATGCCATTCGACTTTACCTTTTTCTCCAACCAATACACACAATCTGCAATGGCAGTGTGCATGTATTAGGTGAGGGGGTCCCTTATGGTGGCACAACACATACTGCAGCCCTTAGGGACCTTCCCTGGTCACAGAGCCCTTAATACCACTGGTACCTTTTACAAGGGACTTGTCTGTGTGCCAGGGGTGTGCCAATTGTGGAAACAAGGGTAAGTTTTTAGTGAAAGAACACTGGTGCTGGGGCCTGGTTAATAGGGTCCCAGCACACTTCTTAGTCAAGTCAGCATCAATATCAGGCAAAAAAATGGGGGGGGTAACTGCAAAAGTGAGCCATTTTCCTACACAAGCCCCCTCCCAGCACACAGGCCAAGAGACTCAGCCAAAGCTGGGAGAGCCTGCCTAGTCTGTCAGGCGAGGAAGAGCAGGGAAAACAGGCTGGTTTGTTGCAGGGCCTACTCCACCTTACATCCTCCTGTTCAGGGCATTCCCTCTGGGGAACTGCCCACTTCCATAGTGATAGGACCCAGTCTGAATTGTGCCTTGTCTGTGTTTTAATGTCTTCACCCATTCTCTCTATTTTGGGGTTAGAGGTATCCACCTCTCCTAATCTTATTTTAGCCAGGGAAACTCCTAGCTTACCCAAAGAGGCTACCCAGAGCTGGAGTAACCCCACCACCACCAACCGGGTCAGGGGGCTTAACTTGCTATTTGGCATGGGGTCAGACCACCATGCCAAGGACAGTGCAGCCATAAAGGCTAACACCCAGCAGAGGCCATTGACAGCTGTCGGTGCCCAGAACCACACCTTTAGCTCTTCACCAGCAAGGGAAGGGGTTAAGTTACAGGCTTCTTTGGGTTCTGGTTGCCTGTCTGCTGTGGTAGAATGGGGGGTTACCACATCTTGTAGTAAACACCCTTCTTCCACTCTTTCTTCTGTTAACTGAAGAGCCACTCACTCATGCTTAACAGTTGACTGACTAGCCAGGACTTCTTGTGGGTCAGGTTGGACTTTACCAGTGCCACTTTTGGAGTTCCCCCCTACTTGAGCAGAATCTCCTTGGCTTGCTGGAACCTTGGCTAAAGGTTGTCCACCTTTCCTGCACTGTTTTCTTTTCTTTTTCTTCTGGGGCCTACTTGCAGTTACTGCAGAGGCAGCACCTCCAGAATCCTTGGGAGAGGACTGGCACTTGGCCAGTTACTCTCTTGGGCTCTGACTAACCTCTGGGTAGTCATTTCCAAGGAGAAAATCAAGGGGGAGGTCTGTACTGAGTACCACCCTTATCCAGCTAAAAGTCCCACCCATTTCCAGGGGCACAAAAGCCACAGGCCTATCAGTGCCTTGTCTGGGCTAACTCTTACTCTGGCAGTCTCACCAGCCTATCATGCCCAATAGTGTGACTGGCACAAGTGTCTCTCAGGGCAGTGGCTGGGATTCCATTCACTAGTAGGTGGTGGAAGTGTCTACTTCCCTCTGGAATCTCCAACTCACCTGTTGGGCCCTTTCTCCACTTGAAGGCTATGAGGACCTCCTCAACAGTTTAGGGTTTTCTCCTTTCATTTGCATTAGCCATCTGAGAGGTCTGTGGTAAGTTTGAACTATGAAGTGAGTACCAAAAAGGTATGGTCTCAAATATCATCAAGATAAGCTGCACTAAAGGACTCCAAGCCAGCAAAGAAGTTGATTCACCAACATTAGGAAGGTGGCAGGGGCATTCTTTAAGCCAAAGGTCATTACAGTAAACTGGTAGTGCCCATCAGGTGTAGAGAATGTGCCATTCTTATTTGCCAGTACTCTGCTGTTAAGTCAAAGGTATTTAAGTACTTGGCAGCACCCAATTTTTCAATTCATTCATCTGCCCTTGGAATGGGGTGAGCATCTGTCTTGGTGACAGAATTAAGTCCTCTGTAGTCCACACAAAACCTCGTCTCTCTCTTGCCATCTTTTGCATGAGGTTTGGGGACCAAGACCACTGGGCTAGCTCAGGGACAGCCAGAATGCTCAATCACTCCCAACTCCAGCATCTGGTGGACTTCTACTTTGCTGCTTTCTTTAAATTAGTCAGAATGACTAAATGTTTTGTTTTTGACAGGCATGCTGTCTCCTGTGTCCACATCATGGGTACACAGGTGTGACTGACCAGGGGTTAAAGAAAAGAGCTCAGCAAACTGCTGGAGGACTTGCCTGCAGTCAGCCTACTGTTGGCCAGAGAGGGTGTCTGAATAGAGCACTCCATCTACTGAGCCATCCTTAGGGTCAGTGGAGAGGAGATCAGGGAGAGGTTCACTCTCTGCTTCCTGGTCGGCATCTGTAACCATTAACATGTTTACATCTGACCTATCATGGAAGAGTTTGAGGCGATGAACATGGATCACCCTCCTGGGGGTCCTGCTAGTGTCTAGGTCCACCAGGAAGGTGACCTGACTCTTCTTTTCTAGCCCTGGGTAAGGGCCACTCCATTTGTCCTGAAGTGCCCTGGGAGCCACAGGCTCCAGAACACAGACTTTCAGCCCTGGCTGAAACTCAACCATAGCAGCCTTTTGGTCATACCACATCTTCTGGAGTTGTTGGCTGGTCTCAAGGTTTTTGCTTGCCTTTCCATGTACTCTGCCATCCTTGCACATAGGCCTAGTACATAGTCCACCACATTTTATTTAGGCTCATGGGGAGGTCTCTCCCAGCCTTCTTTTACAAGAGCTAGTGGTCCCCTAACAGGATGGCCAAACAGAGGTTCAAAGGGGGAAAACCCTATTCCCTTCTGAGGCACCTCTCTGTAGGCGAAAAGCAGGCATGGCAAGAGGACATCCCATCTCCTTTTCAGTTTTTCAGGGAGCCCCATGATCATGCCCTTCAATTTCTTGTTACATCTCTCAACAAGACAATTGGTTTGTGGATGGTATGATGTGGTGAATTTGTAAGTCACCCCCCACTCATTCCACATATGTTTCAGGTAAGCTGACATGAAGTTGGTACCTCTGTCAAAAACCACCTCCTTAGGTAATCCCACTCTGGTAAAAATACCAATGAGTGGCTTGGCTACTGCAGGGGCAGTAGTGGACCTAACGGGAATTGCTTCAGGGTACCTAGTAGCATGATCCACTACTACTAGGATATACCGATTCCCTGATGCTGTTGGAGGTTCAAGTGCACCCACTATGTCCACTCTCACTCTTTCAAAGGGGACCCCCACCACTGGAAGTGGAATGAGGGGGGCCTTTGGATGGCCACCTGTCTTACCACTGGCTTGACAGGTGACACAGGAGGTACACAACTCCTTTACCTTCTGGGACATATTGGGCCAAAAGAAATGGTTGACTAACCTCTCCCATGTCTTAGTTTGTCCCAAATAACCAGCAAGGGGAATGTCATGGGCTAAGGTCAGAATCAACTCCCTAAACTCCTGAGGCACTACCACTCTCCTAGTGGCACCAGGTTTGGGATCTCTTCCCTCAGTGTAAAGGAGTCCATCTTCTCTATACACCCTGTGTGTTCCACTGACATTTCCTTTTTCTTGCTCAGCTGCTTGCTGTCTTACGTCTTCAAGAGAGGGACAAGTTTCTTGCCCCTTGCACAGCTGTTCCTTTGAAGGTCCCCCTGGGCCCAAGAGCTCAACCTGGTAAGGTCCCAGCTCCATGGACTCAGTTCCCTCAGGGGATAGAACATCTTCCTGGGAAGAGAGGTTCTGTTTCTTGTGCTGTGCTGAAGCTGGTTCGCCAGTTTTCTTTCCTTTTCTCTTTGAAGGCTTGGCCATTATTTCAGACTCCAACACCTCTTTTTCACCCTGAGCCCTGCACTGTGCCCTTGTCTTGACACACACCAGTTCAGGCATACCAAGCATGGCTGCATGGGTTTTGAGTTCTACTCCAGCCCATGCTGAGGACTCCAGATCATTTCCAAACAGACATTCTACTGGTATAGTAGAAGACACTACCACCTGTTTCAGGCCAGTGACCCCTCCCCATTCTAAAGTTACCATTGCTATGGGATGGACTTTAGTCTGACTGTCAGCATTGGTGACTGGATATGTCTGTCCATCCAGGTATTGTCCTGGGGAAACCAGTTTGTCTGTCACCATAGTGACACTGGCACCTGTATCCCTCAGGGCTTTTACTCTAGTCCCATTGATTAAGAGCTGCTGCCTGTATTTTTGCATGTTAGGCGGCCAGGCAGCAAGTGTGGCTAGGTCCACCCTACCCTCTGAGACTAATGTAGCTTCAGTGTGAACCCTGATTTGCTCTGGGCACACTGATGATCCCACCTGGAGGCTGGCTATTCCAGTGCTAATTGGAGTAGTAGTAGTGGGACTTTTCTTGTGACAGGCCATGTCTCCAGTTTGGTGTCCATGCTTAGTAAAGATGCGACACCAGGCCTTTTTGGGATCAAAGTTTTTACCCTTATACCCAAATGAGTATTGTGAGGAGGCTTTGGACCCTCCCTCCTGAGCAGGTTTTTGGGGCCCTGTAGAAGACTCTTTACTTTTTCCCTTGGATGTCTCAACACTCTTCCCCTGAAGAGGCTTTGTGACCCCTTTCTTTTGGACACTTCCTGTGGAAGTCTTGGTCACCGTAGTCGTGACCCAGTGGTCTGCCTTCTTTCCCAATTTTTGGGGAGAATTTGGACCTAGGTCTACCAGAGGCTGATGCAGTTTATCATTGAAACAATTACTTAAAAGATGTTCTTTCATAAACAAGTTATACAGCCCATCATAATCATTTACACCACTGCCATTAATCCAACCATCTAGTGTTTTGACTACGAGGTCAACAAAATCAACCCAGGTCTGGCTCGAGGATTTTTGAGCCCCCTTGAACCTAATCCTGTACTCTTCAGTTGAGAATCCAAAGCCCTCAATCAGGGTAGCCTTCATGAGGTCATAGGACTCTGCATCTTTACCAGAGAGTGTGAGGAGTCTATCCCTACACTTTCCAGTGAACATTTCCCAAAGGAGAGCTCCCCAGTGAGATGTGCTTACTTTTCTGGTTGCACAAGTCCTCTCCAAAGCTGTGAACCATTTGGTGATGTCATCACCTTCTTCATATTTGGTTACAATCCCTTTGGGGATTTTTAGGATGTCCGTATTCTCTCTGACCCTATTTAAGTTGCTGCCACCATTTATGGGAGTTAAACCCATTTCTTTTCTTTCCCTTTCTGTGGATAGAAGCTGCTTCTCCAAAGCCAATCTCTTGGCCATCCTGGCTAACAGGATGTCCTCTTCGTTGTGGCTGTCCTCAATGCTTGCAGAGGCACTGGACTCCCCTGTGGAAGAACCAGGCTCTCTGAATATGATTTTTTGAGTCAGGGTTCTAGGAACCCTGTTTTTCCTATTTAGGACAGGAGGGGAAGTTCTTCCTCCGGTTCACTTATTTCCCCATCTGAAGGAGTATCTTCCATATCATAGGGGTGGTCCATTGCTAACTCTGCCAAGAGCCCCTGGAGCTTTGCCTTGGTAGGGTTGGACCCAGTTTTTATCTTTTTTAACTTACAGAGAGACCTTAACTCTGACATCCCTAGAGAGGTTGAGTTCCATCACCGTCTCATCTGTTTGACTCAAAATCCTAACTTTTACAAACTTTTAAACTTCAAAAGAAATGCTAACAGGGACTCACACAAAGCCTTAGCAGGACTTTTTAAACATTTAGAAAAATAGTCAAATTGCAAAAATCAATTTCTAATTAATTGTTTTTAAATTTTGTTGTGTGATCAGGTATTGGCTGAGTAGTCCAGCAAATGCAAAGTCTTAGACCCCACCGCTGATCCACCAATGGAGGAAGTTGGCTCTATATAAGCTATCTCAAAGTGAGAGATAGGCCCTCATTCTGACCTTGGCGGGCGGCGGAGGCCGCCCGCCAAAGTCCCGCCGTCAGGTTACCGTTCCGCGGTCGAAAGACCGCGGCGGTAATTCTGACTTTCCCGCTGGGCTGGCGGGCGGTCGCCTTTAGACCGCCCGCCAGCCCAGCGGGAAAGAGGCTTCCACGATGAAGCCGGCTCGGAATCGAGCCGGCGGAGTGGAAGCTGTGCGACGGGTGCAGTTGCACCCGTCGCGTATTTCACTGTCTGCGCAGCAGACAGTGAAATACATTTAGGGGCCCTCTTACGGGGGCCCCTGCAATGCCCATGCCCCCCCGCGACCCCCCCTACCGCCATCCGGATCCCGGCGGTCGGACCGCCGGGATCTGGATGGCGGTAGGGGGGGTCGGAATCCCCTCGGCGGCGCAGCAAGCTGCGCCGCCTTGGAGGATTCAATGGGGCGGCGGTACACTGGCGGGAGCCCGCCAGTGGTGCCGGTCCGACCGCGGCTTTACCGCCGCGGTCGGAATCCCCATTGGAGCACCGCCGGCCTGTCGGCGGTGCTCCCGCGGTCCTCCGCCCTGGCGGTCTTTGACCGCCAGGGTCAGAATGACCGCCATAATGTGCACAGAGTCCAAGGGCTCCCTTTAGAGGTTGATAGTGGCAATATTAGATAATACTAATGCTCTATTTGTGATACTGTGGTCGAGCAGTAGTCTTATCAAGTAGTGTTAAGCATTTGTTGTACACACACAGGCAATACATGAGAACACACACTCATGACTTAACTCCAGGCCAATAGATTTTTTATATAGAAACATATTATTTCCTTAATTTATTTTATGGATCAAATCTGTTTATTGTTTTCAAGTTATTAACATAGAAAGTACAACTCTTCACAATAAGGCAATCACAATGCAGCAGTACTAGTCCGGAAGTATTGGGGCGACCCATAGCGATCGTCTCCTGCATAGCCATGTCTGAGGGGACCTCCTCCTCACCTCCTCCCTGCACGCCCATGCCTAGGAGGGTCAACCACCATCATGTGCTGCACTGTGAAGCGAACTCCACGCATAGTAATATACAACATAGAAATGATTAGTAAAACACTAACATTGTTTCCCTGAAAAGGCCCTGACATCCACCAGTCTCTCGAGTCCCCCGCCTTACCCCTGCATGTTCCCGGTTCTCCCAAGAATCTCTCCAACAGACATACTCCCAGAAGCTCAGGTCAGTCCCAGCACTCTCAAGTAGGCCGGGCATGTGACCTCAGTGGATAAGATCTGAAAGAATGGTCGCCACAAGCCCATGAAATCACCCCCGCTGCTGTGAGGCCAGAGTTAACTTCTCCATAGCCAGAATAAACCACAGCTTATGAATCCATGATATGTCGGTATCCTGTCTGTACCCCACCACGCTAATATCAGCTGCAACGCCACAGTGAGGGCCAGGGCCATCTGCCGCCCTTTTAATGATCTCAGGGGGAAGTTGAGCGGATTGGGCAATCCCAACAAGGTATACGATGGGAATCTGGGGATCTGAGTACTAAACGCTGCATCAATAGCATCTATAGCACTCTCCTAGTATCTAGGGAGCTTGGGGCGATGCCAGAGTAGATGCACAAGCGTAATCCTGCCCCCACACCCCCTCCAGCAGAGGCTAGACTTAGTGGGATCCCAAGCGTGTATCCCTGTTGGGGTGAAAGTACCAATAGGAGGCCACCTTGTATGCTGTCTCTGTGCCTGCCGCATTGTAAGCCGTATGATGTGTCCTATAAAAGATACTATCCCAATCTTCGTCAGACAGCTCCCTTTCCAACTCCCTCTCCCATCGCAACTGTCCTTTAGACTTAGGCGGGCACTCCTCCCCCTGCAGTATCCTGTAAAGTTCCGAGATCACACGTTTATCATCCTTCTTCACTAGGAGCCATTTCTCAAACGGCGTTAGCAGCCTATCTATTAATGCTCTATTAGCTGGCAACAGGGCCCGATGCCGTATTTGATAATACATCATCCTGTCTGCCTCTGTTAAGCCATATGTCTCCCTCATCTGGTCAAAGGAGATCACTCCTTGCTCATCAAAGAGACTCCCCACCCTTTTACATGCCCCTTCATACCATCGGCGCAACGCTTCCACTTGTAGCCCCGGTTCAAAGTCAGGATTCGTACCTAGAGGGGTCATCAGGGACGGGAATAACGTCAGCCCCAATCAACCGGCCACTGCATCCCATACACGCAACGTTGCCTCCGTAATCGGGGATGAATAAAGACCGCTTGCCCTGTGCCGACGTCGAAGTCGGGGCTCCTTCCATATATGGGAGCCCGCCACCGCTTGGTCCATGAAGCACCAATGTTTCTCAGTAGACGGGCGACTCCACTCTAAAAAAAAAACGCAACTGCGCCGCCTGAAAATATCGCAAGAGGCAGGGAACCGCCAACCCTCCCATCCCATTGGGGCGATACAGAACCCGTCGCGGGAGACGCGTCGCTCTAGCCTCCCAGATAAATCTTAAAACCATCGTTTAAAGGGTTGCAATCATCCGGTGCGGAGGTGTCAGGGGAAGCGCCTGGAACACATACAGGACACGCGGCAAGATAGTCATCTTCACCGCCGCAATTCTGTCCAGCCAGGACAGCTTGAGTCTCCCCCAGGTCTCTAGATCTCGCTGCACCTCCCGAACCAATTTCGTGTAGTTCAAACTCGCCGTTCTAGCAACGGAGGGTGCCAAGTCAATCCCTAAGTAAGGAAGCCGTGAGGCCCACCATATAAAAGGGAACCGGGCCCTCAGGTCGCTTTCATGCTCCGCGCTAATACAACGACTTAGGACCTGTGACTTCTGCATATTCATCCGGAATCCCGAGACCCGGCCAAATTCATCAAGTATCCCCATAAGCGCAGGCAGCGAGGTTGCGGGCTCTGCCAGGGTAAGGATCACATCGTCCGCATACAGTGAAATGAGGTGATCATCGCCCCCGAATTTCATACCAGTCATCTGAGGACTATCACGCAGACGCTGCGCCAGGGGCTCCATGTAAAGCGCAAACAGGAGAGGAGAGAGTGGGCACCCCTGCCGAGTCCCTCGTCAAATTGCGAACGGCAATGATAGCATCACATTAACCCGGACCGCAGCACGAGGCGACTGGTAAATATAACGGATCCACGCCATAAAACCCGGGCCCAGCCCGAAGCGTTCAAGCACCCTGAAAAGATATGGCCAATGGACCCTATCGAACGCCTTCTCCGCGTCAATAGAAAGGCAGAGCGCCTCCCGGCGGGAACGAACCGTTTTGTCTAGTGCATAAAGCAATCGCTTCGTGTTATCGCTGCACTGCCTGTGCGGTATAAAACCTGCTTGGTCAGGATCCACAAGACCCGGCATGTAGTAACTAAGACGATGGGCAAGTATTCCTGTAAATAATTTGGCATCTATATTCAAGAGCGAGATCGGCCTATAGGAAGCGCACTCCTCAGGATCTTTCCCCGGCTTATGTATAACCACAATAGTGGCATCCAGCATACTGGCTGTTAGTACTCCCGACGCCCGTAAGGATGTGAAAAGCCGCAGCCAATATCAGTACCAGTTCCACACAAAAGGTCTTATAAAAGAGTGCTGTAAAGCCATCTGGGCCAGGGGACTTCCCCACCTGCAAGCGTGAAATTGCTGATATGACCTCTTCAGCTCTTACAGGTTGATCTAATGAAGCTGCCTCCCTCTCACCCAGGGAAGTAATTGCAATACCCTCTAAAAATGCATCAGGAGCCACATTGCCCCGATCATCTGCCTCATACAATCCCTGATAGAACTCCGCAAACGCCTCTGCAATTTGATCGCTCGTTCGCGCTTCCACTCCCGAGGGGGAACGGACCAACTTTATCGTCGACGCTGCGCGTTGCGCTCGTAACCGGTGTGCCAGAAGCTTCCCACATCTATTACTCCCAATGTAATACTTGTGCTTACGGCGCGCCACCGCGTATTCCGCCCTGTCCCAATCTAGCCGTTTCAGCTGCTTCCTTACCTTCTCCAGCTCCAGCCAGATTCTAGGGGCACCTGTATGTTTATGGGAGCGTTCCAATACAGCCACCTTCTGTTCTAGCTCCTCCCTCATCAGTCTCCTTGCTTTATTATCCCTAGGGGACAACAACATCACCTCTCCTCTCACCACCGCCTTCAAGGCCTCCCACAGCGTCCCCAAGCAGGTGCTGCCATCGTCGTTAAAACTAAGGTAATCCGTGATTGCACGTCAGATCGACTCCACCGTCGCGTCATTCTGAAGCAACGAGTCCCTAAATCGCCAACCCGATGCCCCCACCCGCTCCACGCTCATAGCCCTCCTCCAAACGTCCTCCAAGCCACACTCAGCCAGCCACTGGCGGCCTGCCGTTGTCAAGGACCCCGTCTGCCCATGGCGGTGACGAAGCAGTCCAGATCATTATCCATCACTAAGTTAAAATCGACCCCACCAAAATGACGCCATCCGGCGAGTGCAGCATCAGGGTCAAAGCATGCCTCAAGAAGACTTCCTGCTGAGTATCAGGAGCATATAGGGAAGCAATAGTAAAGGAAAAGGCCCCCAACCTCATCCTTATGGCCAAAAGCCTTCCTTGCACCTCGTGTAAGTTTGCCACCACTTCCCCAGGAAATGAGCGCGCAAGTAATATCGCAACCCCAGCATGTTTCGAGGAAGCTGAAGACCAGAATTGCCTAGGGAACCACTTAGAGCGCATGCGGCAGATGTCCTTCTGTACTAGGTGTGTCT
Source organism: Pleurodeles waltl (assembly GCF_031143425.1). Lineage (NCBI taxonomy): Eukaryota > Metazoa > Chordata > Amphibia > Caudata > Salamandridae > Pleurodeles > Pleurodeles waltl. The sequence continues at coordinate 87,683,476 of NC_090441.1, forward strand.
CCTGCAACAGGCAGATATGACTCCCAGACCTCTCTAGGGCTGACAGGATCGGCAACCTCTTAGTCGGACTATTAAGCCCTCGGACATTCAAGCTTATACATTTAATAATCATACATCAAGATGAGTAAAGCAGTCAAGAAGGGAGAAACCTCGCGCGAAAACCACACCCCAGACGAAACCTTCAACCACTCTGAACACCGGGGCCAGACCACAACTCCACACAATAACCAGCATCTCAGGGAAGCACACCAACATTCAACCAGTACGCACAACAGGTGCTCATAACCGATAAGTCCTCGCACATACATCTCCACGAGGTAAAGTTTCCACAGGGCTGTAGAACCACTCAAGTTCATCGAGCCGGGTCCGTCGACCCCGTCTCCCTGGCCCCTCTTGAGCGGCCACCAGGCTGAAAACGATGCGACCCCCAGCAGTCCAGCTCTCCTCGGCCACCACTCCCTTAAGCATTAGTCCCAGCGGCCACACTGCTCAAGACAGACTCCCGCACCGACCTCAGCTCCGAAACCTTAGGGTGCTGTAGCTTCCTCCTTTTCTCCTTCCGCCGCCAGGGCAGGTGATCCCCGCCAGCCAAGCCCTCCTTAACGCCCGAGTCCCGGCTGACATTCTCCAAGCGTAGGATCCGGTTTGCCTCCGATATGGACCTCACCTGCCGGAACTGATCCTCCCACCGGAAGATAAGGCGGAACGGGTGGCCCCGAGAGTAAGTCACATCATGCGCTCGCAGATGCTCCGTAATGGGCTTGAATTCTCGCTGCCTCTGCAGGGTCCGTGCAGAGAGGTCCTGGAATAATTGGAGCTCATGGCCTCTGAAATGCACCTGCTGAAGATTACGGGCACGCTGCAAGATGCTCTCTTTAAGCCCATAGTTGTGAACACAGGCTAGAATATCCGGTGGTCGGTCTCCAGCCCCACCGGCGCGGCCCACTCGATGAACTCTGTCCAAGGTAATCTCCCGGGTCTCTTCCAGACCCCTATTAGTGAATTTTAATCAGTGTCTAGGAAGCCAGGATCTCTAGAGGTAGCTGTGGATGAGCAACCAAGGCTTATCTAGGAGACATGAAAAGCTCATGCAATACCACTTACAGTCACACAGCACTTACACACATGAAACAATCACACAGTGTTACAAAAATTAAGGTACTTTATTTTAGTGACATAATTACTAAAATACTGTATAGGCAATGCTCTACTAGCAGGTGAGTAAACACACTATTATATAGACCTTAGTTGTCAGGAATGAGCATAGAAAGTAATACAAAACAGTGCACTAACAATAGTGATCCTAGGGGGAGCCCAAACCATATACTAAAAAAATGGAATGCGAATGATGGACCCCCACTCAGGTAAATGAAACATGTAGAGGGGAGCTGGAGGAACTAGGAACTAGGAACCCCAGATGGTAAGTACCATAGTGCCCACCAGCGACCAGGAAAGAAGAGGTAAGTACCTGGTTTTTCCCAAACCCACAGAGAAACTTTGTGAAAGGACTGTGCAAGACCCAAGCAAGACTGCAAGAAACAGAAGATGGATAGAATAGGACCTGCAAATGAATGGGACCAAGTCCTGTTCCAGTTGGAGTGCCCGGCTGGAACAGGGGCCACTACCCACTTTTCTGAAGATGTAGGACCAGGTAGGCGGTGAGGACCAAGAGTCGGCTATGCAGCACAGGAGCAGAGGAAGAGTTCCAGAAGTGATGCATTCGATGTCCCACGTCGGAAGAAGAGTTGTAGTCAGTGGTGTGGAAAAACCACCAACAAGCCTTGGCAAAGGGAGGAGTCGCAGAAAAGTTGCAGAGCTGCTGCGGACCAGAAAAGTCAGAGATGACTCAACCCAAGGAGGGGAGTCCCAAGCGAACCCCAGCAGTCAGGAGAGCAAGAAGTCATGGAAGCAGCTGACTCAACCCAAGGAGGGGAGTCCCAGACGAACCCCAGCAGTCAGGAGAGCAAGAAGTCTCGGAAGCAGCTCCCACAGGCAATTCACACACAACAGCAGGCACAGGAGTTGCAGTGAGGCCCACTCAGTAAACCCGGAAAGGAGTCCCACTTCCTTGGAACAGCAGGCAGGACACCACGTGTTGAAGGGAAGAGTGCTGGTGGCTGGGGCTACATGGAGCCTGAAGATCCCTTGGAAGAACAGTCAACAATCCTTGGTAGTTGCAAAACTTGCAGTGCACAGGGGTACAGGCCTGCAAGGAGTGGCAAAGACTCACCACCTCCAAAATTAGAAAGCTGGTAGAGGGGACCAAGGGGACCACTCAAGACCACCACCTGTGTTGCAAGGTCCACGCACAGTTGCAGGAGAGAAGACTCATGCAGCCAGTAGTCGTTGCAGTTGGTGCCTGCGGATGCAGGGGTGTGACTCCTTTACTCCAAAGGAGATTCCTTCTTGCTTCTTGGTGCAGACAGAAGACTTGCTGCCCTCAGAGGATGCACAACCAGGGAAATGTTGCAGTTGCAGTTGCTGGAAGGAGCCAGAGAAACAATGTTGCAGAGCGAAGTCGTCTCTGGAGCTGCAGATTGTCGGTTCCTGTGAAGTCCAGTTGTGGTTCCAGTGGCAAGACATTAAAGTAAATGTTGCAGAGGAGTCCTGCTGAAATCTTGCACGTCGAAACTGGGGACCCGCCCAAGAGGGAGACCCTATATAGCCATAAAGAACGAGTTACTTACCTTCGGTAACAACTTTTCTGGTGGATACATTAGCTACCTGTGGATTCCTCACCTAATGAATACTCCCATGGCGCCAGCATTCGACGGAAATCTTCTTCCCAGCTACTGCACGTCGACGAGGACGTCACATTAGCCCACGCGACGCCGTCTGACGTCATACAGGCAATAAGAGGTCCTCGCCGACGTGCCGACGTCAGTACCAACATTTTTTACGTGCATGAGAACAATAACCCTATGCAATGAGAGATCAAGGCAACATCTGATAACATTGTAAAGTACACAACATTTCCTTGAAAAGGCCATAGATTTAATAGGACCCTTGTTTCTTTCTAAAACAAAACATTTATATATATCAAATATGCATATACGCAAGGAAATATATATATATATATATATATATATATACATGAACAAGTATCCATATATACAAAATCTATTACAGCCCCAAAGACCAAGAGGAGCACACTCAAGGATTACTTGGTTAGACCAGACAGGCAACGGGGAGGCGGGTGGGACCGTGAGGAATCCACAGATAGCTAATGTATCCACCAGAAAAGTCGTTACCGAAGGTAAGTAACTCGTTCTTCTGATGGATACAACTACCTGTGGATTCCTCACCTAATGAATAGAGTCCCAAAGCAGTACTGCGCTCGGTGGTGGGTACCTGTATGGTCAAACCAAGAAATCCTGCAGCACTGACCGTGCAAAATGGCCGTCCCTTCTGACCTCAGAGTCCAAGCAGTAGGGCTTCACAAAACTGTGAAGGGACGACCAAGTTGCGGCCTTGCAGATGTCGACCACAGGAACACCCCTAGCCAAAGCCGAAGTGGCCGACTTAGCCCTGATGGAATGAGCTCTAATACCATCAGGAGGATCGTTCTTTGCTAAAGAGTGACAGATTTTAATGCAAAGAACAACCCACCTGGAGAGTGTTCTCTTGTGGACTGCCTTTCCTCTCCTCTTGCCCACGTATCCGATAAACAGCTGATCCTCCAGCCTGATATCCTTCATTCTGTCAATGTAGAAGCTTAACGCCCTCTTTGGGTCCAAGCGATGTAGTCTTTCTTCCTCCTTTGAAGGATGAGGCGGAGGATAGAACGTGGACAAAGTGATTGTCTGGGCCAAATGGAAGGGTGAAACAACCTTCGGAAGGAAAGCAGCCTTGGTCCTCAACACCACCTTATCCGCATAAAAAGTTGTATAAGGGGGTTTTACTGATAAAGCCTGCAACTCACTCACTCTCCTTGCAGATGTTATGGCCACCAGGAAAACTGTTTTAATAACTAAATACCTTAAGGAGCAGGAATGCATAGGCTCAAAAGGGGACCCAATAAGGAAAGTCAGGATCCAAGGACAAATCCCCTTGTGGCATAACAAATGGTTTTGGAGGATATTTATTTAGAAGACCCTTCAAGAATCTAAGAACAATAGGAGACTTAAACAGTGATGGTTGGTCTGGCAGACAAATGAAGGCTGACAAGGCAGACAAGTAACCTTTAATAGTAGCCACTGCACAACCTTTCTGCGCTAGAGACAAAGCAAAAGATAAAACATCTGACAAATGAGCACGTAAGGGATCAATCTGTCTCTCTTCACACCATACTACAAATTTAGACCACCTATTAGCGTAGATAGTTTTAGTGGAGTGTCGCCTGGCCGCTAAGATAACATCCACTACATCAGGCGGGAGAGAGAAGGAACTCAGGTTGCCCCGTTCAATCTCCAGGCATGAAGGCGCAGGCTCTGGAGGTGTAAAACCTGCCCCTGCGACTGCGAGAGGAGGTCTGCCCTGAGAGGGAGACGGAGCGGAGGGCACAGTGAGAGTTGGAGAAGGTCGGAATACCACACCCTCCTTGGCCGATCTGGAGCTATTAAGATTACTTGGGCCCGGTCTTGGCGAATTTTCCTCAATACTCGAGGAATCAAGGGTTATGGGGGGAAACGCGTAAAGCAACTGGTCGCACCAGGTTCTCTGAAACGCGTCCCCCAAAGCCCCCTGCACCGGATACTGGAGACTGCAGTATAACGGACAGTGCGTGTTCTCCCGGGTGGCAAACAGATCTATCCGAGGAACCCCCCACATCTGGAAGATTAGACGGACTTGATCTGGATGGAGACGCCACTTGTGGTCGGCCGAGAAATGGCGACTGAGATTGTCCGCACGTACATTCAAGACTCCGGCCAGATGATTTGCTACCAAGCAAATCTGATGGTCCTTTGCCCAGGACCATAGTCGAAGAGCTTCTCTGCAGAGAAGGTACGACCCCACTCCTCTCTGTTTGTTTATATACCACATCGCGGTAGTATTGTCCGTCAGGACCTGAACCAACTGACCGCGAAGGGATGGGAGGAAGGCCTTGAGAGCCAGACGTACAGCCCGCAACACCAACAGATTGATATGAAAAATCTGTTCCTCTGGAGACCAAAGCCCTTTGATCTCCAGATCCCCCAGATGAGCTCCCCACCCTAGAGTGGAAGCATCCGTTATGACCGTGGTCACTGGTGGTGACTGCGTGAACGGCCTTCCTTGGGAAAGATTGTTGTCCGCAATCCACCACTTCAAGTCCGCAGCAGCATCTCTGGAGATCTTGACAGAACCTTCGAGATCTCCTCTGTGTTGAGACCACTGCCTTCGGAGGCACCACTGAAGAGCCCTCATGTGCCAGCGAGCATGCGTGACCAACAGTATGCAGGAGGCAAACAAACCGAGCAGACGAAGGACCTTGAGGACTGGAACGACCGCTCCATTTCGAAACATTGGAACCAACTCCTGAATATCTTGAATCCGCTGAGGCGGAGGAAAGGCTCGATCCAATGTTGTATCCAGTACTGCCCCTATGAACAGGAGGCGTTGAGAGGGCTCTAGGTGAGATTTGGGCACGTTCACCGAAAAGCCCAGGTCGAACAACAACTGGGTTGTTGACTGCAGATGATGCAACACAAGCTCCGGGGACTTGGCTTTGATCAACCAGTCGTCCAGGTAAGGGAATACTGCTATCCCCTTTCTCCTGAGCTCTGCCGCAACCACCGACATCACCTTCGTGAAGACTCGAGGTGCTGAAGTAAGACCAAATGGGAGGACCGCAAACTGATAGTGCTGCGACCCTACCACAAACCGGAGATACTTCCTGTGCGACTTGAGTATCGGGATATGAAAATAAGCATCCTGCAAGTTGACAGACACCATCCAATATCCTTCGTTCAACGCCAAAAGCACCTGAGCTAGGGTCAGCATCTTGAACTTTTCCTGCTTGAGGAACCAATTCAAGATCCTCAGGTCCAGAATTGGTCTCAACCGACCATCCTTCTTGGGAATCAGGAAGTATCTCGAGTAACAACCTTGACCCCTTTCCTGCTCTGGGACCAACTCCACCGCGCCCTTTAATAGGAGGACTTGAACTTCCTGTTCTAGTAACAGGAGATGTTCTTTTGAACAATACGATGGGCAGGGCGGGATGGGGGGCGGAAACTCCCAAAAGGGAAGGGTGTAGCCTTTCCCCACAATGCTGATAACCCAAGTGTCCGATGTAATAGTCTGCCACATGTGAAGAAAGTGTCGTAACCTTCCCCCTACAGGAGAGGAGTGAGTGGGGACTGGTGGAAGCCTAAGGCTGCTTCCCCTGCTGCACCCCTCCAGAGGACGAGGAAGAGGCAGAGTGCTGCTGAGAGGCTCCCCTGGTGCGGATCCTACCTCTCCCTCTAATCGATCTAAAGGTAAGAGAAGAGGCAGGTTGCTGGTATCTCCCCCGAAAGGAAGAGGAGGAAGAACCCCGTCCAAAACCACGAAACCGCCTAAAAAACCTAGAGGAGGCAGAAGAAGGGGCTTGCAGTCCCAGTGACTTGGCTGTGGCTCTGCTCTCTTTAAACCTTTCCAAGGCCGAATCCGCTTTGGCTCTGAACAGTTTGTCCCCATCAAACGGGAGGTCCAACAGGGTCGACTGCACGTCCGCAGAGAACCCTGAGTTGCGGAGCCAAGCCTGTCTCCTCGCCACCACAGCCGTGCCCATCGCCCTAGCCACTGAGTCAGTCGTATCCAACCCAGACTGGATAATCTGGGTGGCGGCAGCCTGGGCATTCGAAACAATGCCCAAAAGTCCTTAGGGAAGCTCCGTATATGAAGAAGACATGTCGTCCATAAGAGCATGGATGTATCTCCCCAAAATGCAAGTCTTGTTGGTGGCCTTCAACGCCATACTGCAGGACGAAAAAATCTTTTTGGATTGTGCGTCCAACTTTTTGGAGTCCCTGTCCCCTGGTACTGTCGGGAAAGATCCAGGCGCTGATCTAGAAGAACAGGAGGCTTGCACCACCAAGCTCTCCGGCGTAGGATGTCTAGACAGAAAGCCAGGGTCAGATGGCGCAGCCCGATATCTCCTGGCCACAGCCCTATGAACAGCCGAGGAAGATACTGGCTTCTTCCACACCTCTAACACCGGATCAAGCAAAGCCTCATTGAATGGCAAAAGAGGCTCCGCTGCAGTAGAAGCCGGATGTAGCACCTCAGTCAGCAAATTCTGTTTCGCCTCTGCCACCGGCAAAGGCAGTTCCAGAAAGTTAGCTGCCTTTCTTACCACAGCGTGAAAGGTAGCAGCCTCCTCCGTATACTCCCCTGGAGATGATAGGTCCCACTCAGGGGAAGTATCCAGCCCACTGGCTGTATCCAGACCATGAAGTCCATCACCAGAGTCCTCAATCTCTCCTTCCTCCAAGACTCGTTGGTATTCCTGCTCTTCCAAAAGACGGAGAGCACGCCTTCTAGAGTGGAGCCTTTCTTCGATATGCGGAGTCGACATGGCCTCCGCCGAAGTCGAGGATCGGCGCCGATCTCCGGATCCATCCGACGCCATGTCCGGCACCACAGGCAGCTTCGGCGCCGAAGTAGGAGCCGGATGAAGAGAGTTGCGTCTTGGAGCTTCTGATGGTCCCGCCGGAGTCACAGGTTGAAATCCTGAAGTCGACGGGATGGAAACCTCCGGGGCCAAAAGCTCTGGAGCCACCGGAGCGTCCACCGACGCCGACATCGGCGCCGAGCCCACATTCCCTAAAGGGAGAAAGGGCATAAAGGGTGTCGGCCGTAAAGGCGCCGGAGCACCCAAGGAAAAAGCCAACGGCCCCGACGGACCAACTGGAGCACCTCCTGGAGCCATCTGCTGAAAGATGGTATACATCGCATTCAAAAATGCGGTATTATTGGCTCCAGGGGCAGGAAAAGCTGGATACTGGGGTGCCTGGATCGAAGGCGACCCGACGCCAGCCTCGACGTCTGCGACGCCGGAGAAAACACCTGAGGCTGCGTTACCTCAATCACTGAAGTCTGTCCAGGCGAAGTCGGTGACGCCGGAGAAGGCAACGGCGTCGACGGATGTGGCGTGACCGTGGGACTGACCTCCCAAGTCATTCGACGCCGAGCCGAAGGCGACCTCGAACGAGACTCCTTGCTGGAATGACGCCGTGAATCTCGATGACGCCGATGAGACCACGGCGAGGAGGACTTCTTATGATGCTTTTTTTCCTTCCTCTTCGACTTCGCCATGAAGAGTTTATCCTCTCGTTCTTTTAGGGCTTTTGGATTCATGTGTTGACATGAATCACATGTTGCGACGTCGTGATCGGAGCGTAAGCACCATAAACAGTCGGAGTGAGGATCAGTAACGGACATCTGGCCCCCACACTCCCGACAGGGCTTGAAACCCGACTTTCTCTGAGACATAATAACCGCAGAGAAAATTCACACAGCAGAAAATATATACTGTAACCACGAAAGTAACAGTAGCTCCCTCGAAGATAACCGTTTCGAATGCACGGAAAAAAGGGAACTGACGTTGGCGAGGACTTCTTATTGCCTGTATGACGTCAGACGGCGTCGCGTGGGCTAATGTGACGTCCTCGTCGATGTGCAGAAGCTGGGAAGAAGATTTCCGTCGAATGCTTGCGCCATGGGAGTATTCATTAGGTGAGGAATCCACAGGTAGTTGTATCCATCAGAAAGAGGGACTCGTCACCTAACAGGGTTATCACCTATCAGGAGGGGGCTGTGACGTCAACTGCCTGACCTGGGCACTCAGATGCTCCCAGAGGCCTATGCCCACCTTGGATTCTAAGATGGCAGAATCAAGTGGCCACCTGGAGGAGCTCTGGGCACCACCCCTGGGGTGGTGATGGACAGGAGGGTGGTTACTCCCCTTTCCATTGTCCAGTTTCATGCCAGAGAATGGACTGGTGGTCCCCCTGAACCAGTGCAGACTTGTTTATGCTAGGAGGGCACCAAATGCGCCCTTCAAAGCATACTAGTAGCTTGGGGAGGCTACCCCTCCCAAGCCATGTAACACCTATTTCCAAAGGGAGAGGGTGTTGCCTTTCTCTCTCAAAGGAAATCCATTATCTGCCTTCCTGGGCTTGAGCTGTTCAACCCTGCAAACTCGTAGGAGCAAAGCTGGGGGTCCTCTAAGGAGCCCTCAGAGTTACCATTACGTACCTGGACAGATTGTGTCCAGTACACAGGTAAAATGGCGCTGGAGTTCGTCGGGGCGCCAATGCTCATGCAGGGGTGTCCTCACACACAGGTACTTGCACCCTGTCCTCTGGGCTAGGAGGGCCTGCCATAGTGGTGACTTACAGGGACCTGGTGCATGAGCAAAACCTTAGACATTGTAAGTGCAGGGTAGCCATAAAGACCATATGGTCTGGGAGTATGTCAAACATGAACACCAGAGTTCCATAATGGCTGCACTGAAATCTGTGAAGTTTGGTATCAAACATATCAGCACAATAAATGCACACTGATGCCAGAGTGGAATTTATTGTAAAATGCACCCAGAGGGCATCTTAGAGATGCTCCCTGAATACCAATCCGACTTCTAGTGTTAGGCTGACCAGTTTCTGCCATCCTGCCACAAGCAGACGAGTTGCTTTGTCACTCTGTGGCCAGGAACAAAGCCTGTACTGGGTGGAGGTGCTTCTCACCTCCCCCTGCAGGAACTGTAACACCCGGCGGTGAGCCTCAAAGGCCCACCCCTTTTGTTACAGCGCCACAGGGCATCCCAGCTAGTGGAGATACCCGCCCCTCCGGCCACTGCCCCCACTTTTGGTGGCAAGGCTGGAGGAGATAATTAAAACAAATAAGGAGGAGTCACCCACCAGTCAGTACAGCCCCTAAGGTGTCCTGAGCTGAGGTGACCCCTGTCTTTAGAAATCCTCCATCTTAAGTTTGGAGGATTCCCCCAATAGGATTAGGGATGTGCCTTCCTCCCCCACAGGGAGGAGGCACAAAGAGGATGTAGCCACCCTCCAGGACAGTAGCCATTGGCTACTGCCCACCAGACCTAAAACCACACCCCTAAATTTAGTATTTAGGGGCACCCAAGAACCCAGGAAATCAGATTCCTGCAACCTGAAACAAGAAGAAGTACTGCTGACCTGAAAGCCCTGTAGAGACGATGGAAGATGACAACTGCTTTGGCCCCAGCCCTACCAGCCTGTCTCCTGACTCGGAAAACTGCAACAGCTTCAGAGAACCAACACCACAGGGATGACTCCCAGGCGACTGCGACCTCGTAAGCAGTTCGAGACGACCCCCCTGGACCCCCACAGCGACGCATGCAGAGAGAATCCAGACCGCGACTGCCTGTAACAGGGAACCCGACGCCTGGACCAAGCACTGCACCCGCAGCCCCCAGGACCAGAAGGAACCAACCTCAGTGCAGGAGTGAAACCCAGGCGACCCTGTGCCTAGCCCAGTTGGTGGCTGGCCGGAGAAGCCCCCTTGTGCCCTGCCTGCACTGCTAGAGTGACCCCCGGGTCCCTCCATTAAATCCTATACAAAACCCGATGCCTGCTTTGCACACTGAACCCGGCCGCCCCTGTGCCGCTGAGGGTGTGTTTTGTGTGCCTACATGTGTCCCCCCCCAGTGTGCACTCCGAAGACACAGATACTTACCTGTAGGCAGACTGGAACCGGAGCACCCCTGTTCTTCATAGTCACCTATGTGTTTTGGGCACCTCTTTGACCTCTGCACCTGACCGGCCCTGAGCTGCTGGTGTGGTAACATTGGGGTTGCCTTGAACCCCCAGTGGTGGGCTGCCTATGCCCAGGAACTGAGACTTGTAAGTGTCTTACTTACCTGAAAAATGAACCATTACTTACCTCCCCCAGGAACTGTTGATTTTTGCAGTGTGTCCACTTTAAAAATAGCTTATTGCCATTTTAACAAAGACTGTATATGTTATTGCTCGAATTCAAAGTTCCTAACTTACCTACGTGGAGTACCTTGCATTTTATGTACTTACTTCAAATCTTGAACTTGTGGTTCTAAAAATAAATTAAGAAAATATATTTTTCTATATAAAAACTATTGGCCTGGAGCGAAGTCTTTGAGTGTGTGTTCCTCATTTATTGCCTGTGTGTGTACAACAAATGCTTAACACTACCCTCTGATAAGCCTACTGCTCGACCACACTACCACAAAATAGAACATTAGAATTATCTAATTTTGCCACTATCTTACCTCTAAGGGGAACCCTTGGATTCTCTGCACACTACCTCTTACTTTGAGATAGTATATACAGAGCCAACTTCCTACAGAACCCCAAGTGATGGCTTGATCTGATGGATCTCTGGGCATTCAAGATTGCCAGACAGAGGGAAAAGAGGCAAGGGCCCTGGCGGAGGCGTTCACGGCAACACAGACAGCAGAACTACATGGGGGCATTATAAGTGAAATGCTAACACATTCTACCTCGAGTGACTCATGATAAGGCTGGAGGGCTCAACAGCACTATTAAAGTGGACTGGGTTACAGGGGCCCTGGGAAGAAACGATAGGGGTAAGCTGGAGCAAATCTGGAGAACACATGAGCAGATAGGATGATGGACACAATCAATAAGATCACCTGGAAAGTACGGGGTTTGAATGCATTTGTGAAACAGCACATGGTACAGTTATACCTGAGAAGGTAGGGAGTTTGCATAGCATTCCTTAAAGAAACTCACCTTTTAGAGGGACAAGTACAGAAGCTGGGGAAAAAGTAGTGGAGACAATTATACTCCTCAACCTTCTCCAACTATGTGAGGGGACGATCACAATTTGGATTGCACCAGGGATTCTGTCCCAGATGTGCTATTTTAAAGCTGATATTAAGGGCAGATATGTGTTGCTTTATGGCACCCTAGAAAGTAGGGACTTGTGCTTCCTGAACGTGTATGTCCCTAACACAGACGACATGGAGTTCTATGCTGCTGTATGAGGATTAGACCCCCTACACAGATACACCACCATATGCATTGGGGACTTTAATTGTGCTATGGACACTTTAGCGGATAGACACCCGCACCGCCCAGCTAAGAACAAAACTCAATATGACATCCCGGCTCAGGGAAACCATGATGAACATTCACTTTGTAAACATCTGGAGGGCTGCCCACCAGGACAGTAGCCAGTTTTTGTGCTACCCCTCCACCATACCCACGGGGCATACAGCACACTGCATCCATTCTTAATGACTGACTGAGCACAGGGTGGGCGGCTGCAGTACCTCAAGAGATTTCTCTCTGACCAAACCCCAATCTTACTGGAGTTTATTATGGAGAGAACCCAACCCCGTTCACCATTGTGGAGGCTCAATCTTGAAACCCTCCAAGAAGAAGCCTATAATATGTGGATCGGATAAGTGCTGATGGGCTAGTTTGAAAATTTCTGGATGCCCACCAGGGGAGCAGTGTAGGAGTCCCTGAAGGTGGTCATGAAGGGGGAACACCAACTTGTACACGCAGGCAGGTGGAAAGGGAATTAAGGGAATGCGAACAGCAGCTGGCCAGAATGCAGGCCGACAAACTGGCGAGGGCTACAGAGTGTGGCCACAAGGTGGGTGCCATCTCAAAAGAGCACAGCCAACACCCGTGATACTAGCCCTGACCCGTCCTAGGGAGAGACTGTAGCAACTCATACAGGAATTAATGAGCTGCTCATGGAACACCTACAGGAGATATAGGGAAGCAGTACAACACCTGATTTTCTAAACTCAGTGATCCTGCCCAGTCTAAGATTGGAACAATATTTGAGTATAGAAGCAGACCTTGGTAATGACAAGCTGGTAGAGGCACTCAAGGAGCTCAATAGATGTAAGCTGCCAGGCCCGGGTGGGTTGCCAGCGGAGTTCTATCAAATATATTCTGGTAGGTTAATGCCTAAACTGCTGGACACCCTACGGGAGGCTAGGCAGTTGGGAGAACTCCTGGAAACCATGAGAGAACCCACAATCATTATCCTTCCAAAACCAGGCAGAGATCCCATGGATCCAGGTTCCTACTGTCCTCGCTCAATAACAAATGTAGACACCAAAATACTTAATAGGGCCTTAGCAAACACACCTCAGTAGAGTGGTGACCAGACTGACTGGGGAGGACCAATTTGGCTTTATGCCCAGAAAAGGTACTCAAATGAACATCAGAAGACTTGCATGTTATGCATGTGACTCAGAGAGCCGGCACGCAAGTAGCGTTAGATATTGAGAAGGCATTTGATACCCTCAACTGGGACTATCTCTGGAGGGTGATGGGGTTTGGACCACACTTCCTGCAACAGACTAAGCTGCTATATGCTCAGCCTCTGGTACAGATCCACATTGGAGGAATGAAGGCATCGATATTGCCCGAGGGACAAGGCAGGGCTGCCACTTGTCCCCAACTTTGTTTGCCCTGGCTATGGAGCCACTGAAAGTATATCTAAGGGATATGTTGCAGGATTGGAGGATGCAAGTGGGACACACCAAGCATATTGTGTCAATGTATGCAGACGACACCCTACTGTACCTAAGACAGCCAGATTGGTCAATCTTGGTATTATTCCGGGCACTGGAGAAATTTGGTGTGGCATGGGGACTTCGGTTCAACAAAAATAAGATGGTGCTGTTCCTGCTGGGAGGACTGATTGGCGAGGCTAAGTGGAGCTGCCAGATCCAGAACTTAAGCAGGAAACATGGGTGCTCTGATACCTGGGCATATAAATAACCCACTAGCCTCTTGAGCAGTGTAACCATATTATGGGTAATGTAGTGGCTGGACTCTGGAATTCGGTCGGGTCCTGGAACATGCTCACGTAATTGGTCATGGGCAGGTTGGTGAACAGCAAAATGGTGTTCCTGCATAGATGTCAATATCTTCTCCAGAACTCATTCTCGTTACATCAAGGATGAAATTTAAAAAATTCAATACCCTCTTGATTTCATTGGTAAGGGCCGGCAAGCAGAGCAGGGTAAAACTGGAGCTACTAAAGTTGGACAAGGTGAAAGGGACTCCCCAACCTACTAATGTATTATTTGGCGGCTTTACAGCAATATGCAGTGCAATGGTGTGATGAGCGACAAAACACAGAAATATGGATGCTGGTAGGAATAATGGAGGAAACGGAGGTCTGTCAAAGACTAATGGAGGGGTCACCGGTCTCAGAGGACTGTTCCTTTGTGGTAAGGCAAGTAGCAGACGCTTGAGAAAGGACTGTTAAAACTGTGCTATGCAATCGCAATTTGAAGAGGTGCAGCGAGTGTTGAATTTTGGCCCAGGGCAACTCTTGCAGTTTTCCAAAATGTCTAGTATGGTCTGGGAAACCTGGACATGCTTCCCACAGAAACGAGCAGAATCACAGATGCTTAAATTGATACTCAGTCAGGGGCCAAGCAGAGGACCGATCTCAGTCATATATACAGTACTGAAGGAGTACAACCCCCGTGACACTTAAGGCCCGAACTATCTAGGATAGAGTGCTGCCAGAACCAGCGACAGGTGGTGAATGACAACAGTATATGTACAAGTGCAGGAGCTAGGCAGTAAAGCTGTGTTTAAGAATGTGCAGTTTTATTACCTACAGTATGTCTATCCTACGCCACAATGCCTGCACAGAATGTCTCAGGAAAAACTGGAGAAGTGTCCCCTCTGTGACCACTGCCCGGCGGCATTTCTACACAGAGCATGGGAATGCGCAGCCCTACATGATTTCTGTAAGCAGGTGGTGGCCACAGTCATTGCAGTGATGGGGGTATGACTGGTGTTGATTGTCAAGCAATGCCTGCTGGGTTTAATGCCACTGTTGAAGCAAGGTCGACAACGCACCACCCCCTGGTTATGAGGCGATGAAACTTGGACCTGGGAGATTTAGGTGGCAGAGGTGAAACAACATCTACTGCATAAGGTGCGCAGAGAGAAGAATGCGGAGAAGGAATTGGGTTTCATCACACAAGGGGCATGGAGAACTGCACTTGCAGGAGCAGGGAGGTTATGTGTTATTTTATTTGATATTATATTAATTTGTACAGCGCATTAATCCCGAGAGGATATCCAGGTGCTTGGGCAGGTGTGTAGTTTTGTGGTCCCCACATTGCTTATATGTAGAGCTAAATCTTCAGCTTTTTGCAGAACTCAAGAAGTGAAGAGGCGGCACTGATGTGTAGAGGGAGGTCATTCCATGTCTTAGGTGCAATGTAGGAGAATAAGTGGAGGTAACAAAGCGGAATGAGATCCTTCTCCAATCCCCCCCCCCCCTTTCCCCGGTAACCTAGAAGAGCTGGATTGGGCACAAACTGCCACCCCTGCAAAACTGTGGTGATCATGTTATTCCAACTGTGAAAGTTTTTTCCCCTCCTTATCACAGGATTAAACCTGATTTGATAGTCTTGGACTGTGCACTGTGCTTTCAGTATCATTAAGTGAACGTGAAATTGATCGTCATGAGCTGAGCTATTCTCGTTACTTGTTGCTGTAACCAAAAAAAGTTAATGTTTAAAAAAGTTACATTCTTAAAATACGAGCAACTCAGGATATAACATTTCTAAATTTAACATGATGTCAGTTAAGGTGACCACTGGTAGCAAAGATAAGGATAAGTTACTTACATGTAAATCCTAGTTCTCTTCCAGGGGTATCCTCATTAAAGTCATAAACATTGAATATTCCCGCCCTCGTGCGGGGACCCCGGAGCATACATAAAATACACACATGTATAAGTATGAAATATACACACAAAAATATATATATATATATATATATAGCATTTTTAGTAGACAATTTTCATACCAAACTCATGTATACATGTGTACAACAGCAATGCAGACTATATTGATGAACAGGCTAAAATGCTTTATTTCTATGTATTTTTTTTTGTCTTTTTTTTATAACAGTCCCTTTCAAATTTACAAGAAGAGAAAACCTTTCCAAAGCCCCATAGCTGGGCCCAGGGAAAGAAGCAGTAGCAACACCAGTGAAAAAAGAGAAAAAACGACATTGAAAACAATGGAGCATTATTAACCAATAGGCTGCGTGCAGGTTAACACAGCAGAACCATAAAATTCTGGCACCGTGCCTTTAAGACCCTGAGCACCTCCAGTATCCCATCATGCCTCAGGGGTGAAGGAGAGGTGACAGTTGGTTCACAGTTAGGTCAGTACTTTTTTACGTGACAACGTATCCAACAGATTAGAGAGATGGTCTGTCCTGCACTTCTAGGAGACTTGCGTCCGGGAAGGAGGGTGGGTTTGTTTATGACTTTGATGAGGATACCCCTGGAAGAGAACTAGGATTTACAGGTAAGTAACTTATCCTTCTCTTCCAGGGTATCCTCATCAATGGTCATAAAAATTGAATAGATTAGCAAGCCCATCCCCTATCTCTGCGGACTGTCTAACAGAAGTGCAGGAAAAGATATACACTATGCAAACAAATTTCTCAGAGACGCTTGCCCAAATTGAGCATCCGCTCTGCCATCTGAGTCCAATCAGTAATGCCTAGCAAATGTATGTACAGACTTCCATGTAGCAGCCTTACAGATTTCAGAGATTGGAACATTATTAAGGAAGGCAGCAGTAGCCGCTTTTCCTCTTGTCAAATGAGCCTTAGGCCTAGCTAATAACTGTTTGTTAGCCAATTGATATGCAGTAACAATACATGAAACTATCCATCTAGATATTGTTCATTTCGAGGCTGCATCGCCTGTTCTCATATGACCGTAATTTACAAATAGGTGGTGAGATCGTCTAATCAATTTGGTCTTATCCAAGTAAAATTTTTGCACTCTTTTCAAATCCAGAGAGTGCAAAGCTTTCTCCGCCGGAGTATCCGGATTGGGGAAAAAAGTTGGTAGTGAAGTAGTCTGATTAATGTGACAATCTGACACCACCTTCAGTAAGAATGATGGATGAGTTTGTAGAACCACTCTATTTTCATGGAAAACCGTGTACGGTTCCTTGGAGGACAAAGCCTGAATTTCACTGACTCTCCTCGCTGAAGTAATGGCTACGAGAAAAGCTGTCTTCCACGTAAGGTGTTGCAAAGAAGCTTTGTGGATAGGTTCGAAAGGAGGGCCCATGAGTCTAGATAATACTATGTTTAGTTCCCATGGAGGAGAGGGTTTTCGAATGGGTGGAAAAACCTTCTTCAAACCTTCTAAGAAATCCTTGACTACTGGTCTTGTAAAAAAGGATTCCTGAGAAGATGACTTACGATAGGCTGTAATGGCAGATAAATGTACCTTAATAGATGACACTTGCAGACCCGATTTCACCAGATGGAGCAGGTAAGACAATAGGACCTCCTCCTGAGCCAGAATAGGACTCTGACCCTGCTGACGACACCATATGTAGAACCTCTTCCACTTGAACGCGTAAGAGCGCCACGTGGAAGGCCGCCTGGACTCCTTTAAGATGTTCATGCACTCCTGCGAGAGCCCTAGATGCCCATACTGCAGGAATTCAGGAGCCATGCCGTCAAGCTCAGAGAGGGAAGGTTGGGGTGAAGTATCCTGCCTCCCAGCCTGCAAAGGAGATCCGGTCTGCACAGCAGCCTCCTGTGCGGTTGTTCTGATAGGTTGAGGAGATCCATGTACCAGAACTGACGAGGCCATTGCGGGGCTATGAGAATCATTCTGGTGCTGGGTCTGTAGAGTTTGTTTATCACAGCTGGTATGAGGGGAATCGGTGGAAAGGCATAGAGAAATATCCCTGACCAGTCGATCAACAGGGCATTCCCTAGAGACCCCGGACGGTAGAACCTGGACACGAAGTCTGGGCATTTCTTGTTTACCTCGTCTGCGAAGAGATCTAACTGAGGCCGACCCCATTGAACGAAGATGTCTTCGACGACCTCGTCGTGAAGAACCCAATCGTGGGCGAACTCGAGGGTTCTGCTTAGGAAGTCCGCCTCCACGTTTTGCTACCCTGGGAGGTGAATTGCTGTAAGAGACATTCCCCTCGCTAAGAGCCAATGCCAAATGGCCTGAGACTCCCGAGACAGGGGCAGGGATCTCGTTCCTCCTTGTTCAGATAATACATTGTCGTCGTATTGTCTGTTTGTACCAGGAGAGATTTCCCCTAAATCGATGGAGCAAAAGACTTGAGAGCCAGATGAAGTGCTCTGAGCTCCAGCAGGTTGATATGTTACGCTCTTTCTTTGTTGGACCACAAGCCCTGAGCTTGAAGGGAACCCAGCCGAGCTCACCAGCCCTGAAGCGACGCATTCGTTACCAGAGTGTCAGACGGGATCGGCTAATGAAAAGGAACTCCTACTGACAGGTGATGTCTGTGCATCCACCATCGTAACGATTGTCGTGCTCCTATCAGAAGAAGCATTCTGTCCTCCCAGTGGCCTGTGTTTTGATTCCAGTTGTTCTCCAAAGCCTCTTGAAGAAGCCTCATATGCAATCTGGCGTTCGGGACAATGAAAATGCAAGAGGCCATGGAGCCTAACAGAGATGTCACCTGACGGGCCGTAGGTGCGGGGGAACTCAGAAGGTCTTGACACTTCCTCCTTATTGATAACAGCCGTTCCTCTGAAGGATACACTCTTTCGAGCTCTGTATTCCGTATTGCTCCCAGGTAGTGGAGGGTTTGTGTTGGGATGAGGGTGGACTTTTGGTAGTTGACTTGTAGACCTAGAGATCGGAAAACACGGAGCACAATGTCCAGATGGTTTTTCGCTTGCTCCGGAGAGGAGGCTTTCAGCAGGCAGTCGTCTAGGTATGGATAAATGAAGATTTTCTGCTTCCTTAAATGCGCCGCTACCGTTGCTGCACATTTGGAGAAAGCCCGAGGGGCAGATTTTAGGCCGAAAGGAAGCACCTTGAACTGATACTGTTAGGAGGCTATCAGAAATCGTAGGAATTTCCGATGTTTGGGAATGATTGGGATATGAAAATACGCATCTTGCAGATCTATGCGGCACATCCAGTCTCCTCGAAGCAGTTGAGGGAAAATCTGGTGGAGAGCCAGCATCCTGAACTTTTGCTTCTTTATGTACTTGTTCAGCAGCCTCAAGTCTAGAATCGGTCTGAAAACTCCTTCCCGACCCTTCTTTGCTACTAGAAAATAGCAGGAGTACACCCCTTTTCCTCTGTGTGCGACTGGAACCTTTTCTATTGCTTTTTTCTGTAACAAAGCGTGAACCTCTTTGCCTAATAAGCTCATGTGAGCCGGACAGGATTTGGTTGGTGGCAAGTGAGGAGGAGGTTGCCGGAAAATAAGAGAGTACACACTCTCTACAATGTTCAGCACCCATTTGTCTTTTGTTATGCCACGCCACTTGTGAATGAACGCTGTGATACTTCCCCCAACAGGAGTGGTGTACGGTATTAAGAGAAGCGAATCCTCATTGTTTTGCAGGGGCTTTGGGGGTAGACTGCTAAGGTCTGCTTGACCCTCGGTCTCTTGTGGCTTTACGAGACTGGAAGAGTGGGCGCCCTTGTTTCTGTTGTGGCCTCTGGGACCAATGAGGGGTTTGAACCCTCGGTTGGAACGGGCGCCTGTCATAAGGCCTATACCTTCACCTGAAGTCTTTCCTTCTCTCGAGGCCCAATGCCCTCATAGTGTCAACCTCCGCCTTCATACGTGCCATCTCCTCATCTGTGTGGGTTCCAAATAGCGAGTTTCCGTTAAACGGAAGATTCAGGATACGCTGCTGCGCTTTCTGTTTCAATACGGTGAGTCTTAGCCAGGAAGACCTTCTCGCACAAACCCCATGCGCGTAACCATGTGCTGCTAAGTCTACACCATCTGCTGCCGCACTGATGACCTGATTGGACACCAGACTTCCCTCCTGAAGGATCTCCTGAAAATCCTGTCTCTCCTCTCTAGGCATCTTTTCTGTAAACCTGGTCAGTGAGTCTCAGAGTGACCAATCGTATCTGCCTAGGAGTGCGGAGGAGCTGGAGACCTTCATAATTGAATCCGCAGTTCCACACATCTTCCTCCCCAGAGAGTCCAGGTGTCTACTCTCCTTGTCCGGTGGAACCGTGGAGGATGATGCCACTGAGTGTGTCTTCCGGGCTGCGGCCAATATGACTGAGTCCGGTGGTGGATCAGCCCTGAGAAACAAAGGATCTTGATCAGGTGCCTTGTATTTCTTTAAGAGCTGAACGGAGGTTGGCTGGTACTAAAAAAGTCTCCATGGTTGGTTGTAGAAGACCAGGCACCAGCGGTAACAATTTCTTTGAAACCGCCCTGTGTTGCAGGGTTTCAAAGATTACGGATGAGGAGGTTGAAGGCTCCGGGACCTCAATATTCAGCTTTTGTGCTCCCCTGAGAAGCACCTCGTTGAAAGTTGTGATGTCGTCCACCGGGGAAACTCTAGCTGGTGGAGAATCCGTTAGAGCCGGGGAGTACCCTCTTACTGAAGACCCCGACGATGTGGACCAAGAAGGAGACATTCTGTGACGGTGTGATCTTGATCTTGATCTTCTCTGGGTGCGTGACCTGCTCCTAGATCTTGTTGCAGTTCGCCGAGGCCTAGTGGCAGACTGGCGAGACGCAGAACGAGCCCGTTCTGTCCACGCTGTTGGCAATGGTGTCCTCAGGAGAGAAGCCGATAATGAGTACATTCTCGAGTATTGAGAGTCTGGAGAAGCAGCCGTTTCATTAAGACTCTCCAACCACCTTGGCGATGGGTTGATGGGCGAGATGTGCCCAGACGATGCGGCTCTCGACCGCCCAAACAAACCACTCCTTATGGAGACCACTGGATTTGTTGGAGTGTTCTTAGCAGCCGGCGGTAGCTGACGCTCTTCTCCTTGCGAGATAGGCAACACCTGTGTTGACGTTGATGTTGAAAGATGCAACGACCTGGAAGGGAGTACCACGGACTGCTCTGGTCTCGACGTTGAGCGCCTCAACAGTGACCGGTGGTCCATTGACTGCTACCTGCTCGACATCGTGTGCCTCGCCGTCGAGCGATGGCCCGCCGCCGCCGCCTGATGTCTTTGCTCTCGCCGTTGAGGTGATCTCGACGTCGTCTTCCGTGCCGTTGAGGGATGCGAGGCCTCCGACCGCGAATGAGCATGGCGGTGCTGGCTCGACGTCGATCAGTGGGTTGCCGTCGATGGAAATCTGCCTTTATGATGGCTATGTACCTTCGACGTCGTATCCATCGACGTCGGTCGGCTCGCCGTTGACTGCGATCTGTGACGATGCGACGGTGGCAGCGATGACGTAGACGGGGAACAGACAGGCACCTTTCTAACAGCTGACGCCGATCTAGCCTGTCTCTCCGGAGAATGGCTTGTTGGCTGCCTAGGAAGTGAAGAGGATGATGTCTTCTGCCTCTCATGAAGACCATGAAGCCTGATTTTCTCTCTGTCCTTCAGAGTTCTTTTTGACATGTTCTTGCAATATCTGCAGGTGTCAGGGCAGTGGCTCTGAGGCAAACACACAATACAGAGAGAGTGTGGATCAGACTGGGCCTTCTTCTTCCCACAGGAAGGGCACTTCACAAAAAGAGAAGGCATTTTCCAGTCAGGAAAAAATCCCTTGACTCAGACAAAGGTGTGAAATGTCGAGTGAAGGAAGAAAAAATGCTGTTTTTAAATATTTTCCTGAGAAAAACTCAAAAAAATTGAGAGCTCAATGCTCCAGGATCCTCTCAGAAGAAGCTGGAAAAAAGAACTGACCTAACTGTGAACCAACTGTCACCTCTCCTTCACCCCTGAGGCATGGTGGGATACTGGAGGTGCTCAGGGTCTTAAAGGCACGGTGCCAGAATTTTATGGTTCTGCTGTGTTAACCTGCATGCAGCCTATTGGCTAACAATGCTCCATTGTTTTCAATGTAGTTTTTTCTCTTTTTTCCACTGGTGTTTCTACTGCTTCTTTCCCTGGGGCCAGCTATGGGGCTTTGGAAAGTTTTTCTCTTCTTGTAAATTTGAAAGAGACTGTTATAAAAAAAAAAAAAGAAAAATCCATAGAAATAAAGCATTTTTGCCTTTTTATCAATATAGTCTGCATTGCTGTTGTACACATGTATACATGAGTTTGGTATGAAAATTGTCTACTAAAAATGCTAGATATATATTTTTCGTGTATATTTCATACTTATACATGTGTGTATTTTATGTATGCTCCGGGGTCCCCGCACAAGGGCGGGAATATTCAATGTTTATGACTATTGATGAGGATCCCCTGGAAGACAAACAATGGTAATACTTCAAATTGATCAGAAGCACCCCATACAAAAAGATAATGTTTATTGCTGACAATAAAAATATATTCCCCACTAAATGCTAATCAAATGCATTTTAAAAACATTTTTAAAAAATGAAAAAAAGAGAAGGCTGCCATCCGGGCCTTCTTGTGTCCTCCTCGAGTTATGGAGGTTGGAGTCCCTCGGGTCAAAAGGAAAGAGGCACCTAGGTTCCGTGTAGCTGGGCTGTAGTTGGCGCTATATATCGCAATGCAGGATGCTGGACCTGTTTCCTCCTCCTCCTTGTTTCTGTATCCTCTCCTGGGATCAGGAGATTTGGAGTTTCTCGGGTCAAAAGCAAAGAGGCACCTGCATCCCCTTAATATTTTGGGCACACAGACTGACCCTCCTCCTACCATGTTTCAGCTCCGGGAAGGTGAGGGTGCTGTTAATGTGACAGTAATGCATCAGACAGGTTATAGATTATATACTCTGACAAATCAGAGCAAGGACTTCTCGATCCAGCAGTCTCTCCAACTCCTCTAACTACTCCTCGTCTGCCTAGCATACGTTTTAATTCCCTATCGGGAGGCTTAGTAGGAAAAGAGGCAGGTGGACTTCTGGACCACTAAACCTTGAGGCATAGGGTACTGCAAGACAATGCCGGGTCCCCTGGGGTAGGTCTGTTTCTTCTAACTATCTGCCGATTTACTGCTGGGCAAGAACAAGGTTTGGCCCAAGTGTCTGTTAGTGTATCTGTCAGGGCTTCATTAAACGGAAGAAGTGGTGCTGTAGAAGCCACCCTATGTTGTAGGACTTCTGTCAGACATTGGTTATAACCTCAATGTACAACAGTTGTGGGCCTAACAGTTTAGCAGCATACTGGTTAACCACCACAAAAGAGGCTGATTCTATTGTGCTAGGGCTGGGGACATAGGTGGTGTGCTCAACACAGTGTCAGTGGAGCTGACCAGCCAACTGGCCTCCATAGTTATACATGAAGATTGTCATAATAATGGGATGTGTCATCCTCAACATCTTCGTTATCATCTCCCAGGACATGCTGACTATGTTCAATCTGAACCAAAAAGATTTTGAAGTGATTGTGGAAGACTACTTGTAGGAAAGTACCATCTTGCCTGGCATGTTAACCCCATTTTTACATGTATGTAAGTTTGTTTTTGCCTGTCTCACTGGGATCCTGCTAGCCAGGACCCCAGTGTTCATAGTTTGTGGCCTGAATGTGTGTACCTGTGTAGTGACTAACTGCGTCACTGAGGCTCTGCTAACCAGAACCTCAGTGCATATGCTCTCTCTGCCTTTAAAATTGTCACTACAGGCTAGTGACCATTTTTACCAATTCTAATTAGCACACTGGAACACCCTTATAATTACCTAGCATACGGTACCTAGGTACCCAGGGTATTGGGGTTCCAGGAGATCCCTATGGGCTGCAGCATTTCTTTTGCCACCCATAGGGAGCTGAGAAAAATCTTACACAGGACTGCCACTGCAGCCTGATTGAAATAAAGCACACTGTTATTTCACAGCCATTTTACACTGCACTTTAGTAACTTACAAGTCACATATATGTCTAACTCCCACCTTGTGAAGGTTAGATTCAAAGTTATTAAGTGTGAGGGCACCCTTGCACTAGCAAAGGTGCCCCTACATAGTTCAGGGCAATTTTCCCGGAATTTGTGAGTGCGGAGACACCATTACACGTGTGCACTACATATAGGTTGATACCTATATGTAGCTTCACAATGGTAACTCCAAATATGGCCATGTAACATGTCTAAGATCATTAAATTGTCCCCCCATGCCAAATATGGTATCGGGGTGCCAATCCCATGCATCCCCGGGGCTCCACTATGGACCCTAGGTACTGCCAAACCAGCTCTTTGGGGTTTTCTCTGCAGCTAGCGCTGCTGCCAACCCACAGACAGGGTTCTGCCCTCCTGGGGTCTGGGCAGCCCAGTCCCAGGAAGGCAGAACAAAAGATTTCCTCTGAGAGAGGGTGTTACACACTCTCTCCCTTTGGAAATAGGTGTTAAGGGCTGGGGAGGAGTAGCCTTCCCCAGCCTCTGGAAATGCTTTGAAGGGCACAGATGGTGCCCTCCTTGCATAAGCCAGTCTACACTGGTTCAGGGAACCCCCAGTCCCTGCTCTGGCGCAAAACTGGTCAAAGAAAAGGGGAGTGACCACTCCCCTGTCCATCACCCCACCAGGGGTGGTGCCCGGAGCTCCTCCAGTTTGTTCCAGACCTCTGCCATCTTGAATCCAGAGGTGTGAGGGCACTATGGAGGCCTCTGAGTGGCCAGTGCCAGCAGGTGACGTCAGAGACCCCTCCAGATAGGTGCTTACCTGACTAGGTGGCCAATCCTCCTCTGAGGGCTATTTAGGGTCTCTCCAGTGGGCTTTTCCTCAGATAACTACTTGCAAGAATTCACCAGTGTTCCTCTGCATCTCCCTCTTCAACTTCTGCCAAGGATCGACCGCTGACTGCTCCAGGACGCCTGCAAAACTGCAACAACGTAGCTAGAAGACTACCAGCGACATTGTAGCGCCTAATCCTGACGGCTTTTTCAACTGTTTCCTGGTGGTGCATGCTTTGGGGGCTGCCTGCCTTCATCCTGCACTGGAAGCCGCGAAGAAATCTCCTGTGGGTCGACAGAATCTTCCCCCTGCTCCAGCAGGCACCAAACTTCAGCGTCACTGGTCCTCTGAGACCCCTCTCATCCTGATGAGCGTGGCCCCTGGAACACAGGTAAGTCATTGCCTCCCCTCTCCAGACAGTAATCCTGTGCATGAACTGCAGCTGCTAGGGCTTCTGTGCACTTCTGCAAGGACTCCTTCGTGCACAGCCTAGCCCAGGTCCCCAGCACTCCGTCCTGCATTGCTCAACTCCCTGAGTTGACCTCCGGCTCTGTGGGACCCTCTTTTGTAGTGTTGAGATGACCTCAGTGCTCAGTTTTCTTGAACCCGTGTTCAAGGACTTTTGCGGGTGCTGCCTTCTTGTGCGTGGGCTCTCTGTGTTGCCTGAGGGCCCCTTCTCAGTCTCTCTCCCACGTGGTGACATCCTGGTCCTTCCTGGGCCCGGGCAGCACCCTTTTTCTTCAACCGCAACCTTTGCAGCTAGCAAGGCTTGTTTGCGGTCTTTCTCCAAAGAAACAACTCTGCTTCATCCAGCACTCCGTGGGACATCTTCTGCACAAAAGAGAAGTTCCTAGCACCTTTCGTTGTTGCAGAATCTTCAGCTTCTTCCATCCGGAGGCAGCCATTTTGCAACTTCATCCAGGGTTTAGTGGGCTCCTATACCCCCCCCCACCAGACACTTTCACAACTCTTCAACTTGGTCCCCTTGCAGGTCCTCAGGTCCAGGAATCCGTCTTCAGTGCTTTGCAGTCTGTTGTGGTCTTCGCAGAATCCTCTATCCCGAGTTTAGTGTGTTTCTGCGGAAGTAGTATCAATTTACTCCTACTTTTCAGGATCTTGGGGTGGGGTATCGTGGACACCATTAGTGTTTTCTTACACTCCCAGCGACCCTCTACACACTACACTAGCCTAGGGGTCCATTTGTGGTTTGCATTCCACTTTCAGAGTATATGGTTTGTGTTGCCCCTAGGCCTATTGCATCCTATTGTATTCTACAGTGTTTGCACTATTTTCTAACTGTTTTACTTACCTGATTTTGGTTTGTGTGTATATTTTGTGTATTTTACTTACCTCCTAAGGGGGTATATCCTCTGAGATATTTTTGGCACATTGTCACTAAAATAAAGTACCTTTATTTTTAGTAACTCTGAGTATTGTGTTTCTTATGATATAGTACCTATATGATATAAGTGGTATAGTAGGAGCTTTGCATGTCTCCTAGTTCAGCCTAAGCTGCTCTGCTATAGCTACCTCTATCAGCCTAAGCTGCTAGAACACTACTAATAAGGGATAACTGGACCTGGCACAAGGTTTAAGTACCATCAAGTACCCACTATAAGCCAGGCCTGCCTCCTACACTACCGGATAACAGTAGTGTTTGATCAGAATGAGGATGAGGTTGGACTTGTTGTGGAGAACGCAACTTCAGTCAGATTGTGTAGGGTTTGGATCGGAGGTAGATGCAACAATTGGGTCGTCCTCTTGTGTCGACACAGTAGGAACTGGGATGGAACCCTAGACACCAGAGATATGCCTCATGGGGATTTGACACAGATATCCGCTGGTGATAATGGATACAAGGTTTAAAACCTGTCATTTGTAGAGGGTACATTTCACTTAAAACACTGTAAAAAGGATGTTATCGAACAATTTTTGAAAGGATGAGAAAAAGTTTTAGGAGAAAGTGTTCAAAGGTGCAGAAAGAAAGGAACTGATGTTAGCACACAGAGGTGGTGACTTATAATGCAGCTCTGAAGCCACTTCCTGAACTGAACAAAGTCAGTACAGAATCTCACAATGTTACCTACTGGCACATAGGAGCAATGCTGAAAAGAATATCCAGATCCAATTTGGCATCTGGGGGCAATTAACAAGGAAGTGAATCTGTGGGTACATGTATTCATCAAAAGCCTGAGCACTTAAGTGGTGACACTGTCCATACTGCACTGAAAAAGGATTATTTTACTTTGTGGGAGAATCTCCTCACAAGAAGACTACAGTTTACATTATGACTTCCATACATGTCAAGAAAACTTGTGGTGCTCACTTCTGGCCGAAGGAGAGACCGTGAAATTTATAGTTAAAGTTAAAGTGCCCCACTTCAAATGTGAAGCAGAGGAATTTGTAATATGTCTTGAACACTAGGATATCAAAGTAGGCATCCTGTAGGTCTATTAATGCAAACCAATCTCCTTTCTGAAGATTGGAAAAAAGATGGTGTAGAGCCAGAATCAAAGTTTTCTCCCTCTTCACCTATTTATTCACATGCTTCATATCGGATGGAATTCCAATTTCTGACTTCTTTTCAAAACCAAAGAGTAAAAGGAATGAATTCCTTTGGTTCTTTGTGCAGTAGAGAGTTTACTTTTAGTATTTGAGGTCTTTTTTAATTACTCTTTTTTTCAGTAGAGTTTATTTCTGTTGATAGATGTTTCAAGTGTAGATGTTTTGTCATCTTTGATAGTTTGGAAGGTGGTGAAGAACAGAATCTGATTATGTAACCAGATCTGATAATACCCAGCACCCAATTGTCGCTTATTTTTTGCCATGAAGGGAAATGATTGTAACATTCCCACTGTAGGAAAATGCCCCTGTTGGCATGGTTATCCCCTCAATTTTTGCATAGTGTTGATGCCAGCTTTGATTGGAAGTGTGCTGGGACCCTGCTAACCAGGCCACAGCACCAGTCTTCTTTCCCAAAACTGTACCTTTGTTTACCCAACTGGCACAGCCCTTAATCAATGGGACAAAGGTAGAAGCCTGAGGGATACATATGCTAGTGTCACCATGGTGAGAGAAAAACTAGTTTCCCCAGGACACTGTTGGGCTGGACAAACATATCCAGTTACCAATGCTGACAATGAAACTAAAGTCCATCCCATGGCTATGGTGACTTTAGAAGGTGGACAGGTTACTGGTTTGAAACAGGTGGTGGTCTCTTCTGCAATCCCAGTAGAATGTTTGCTAGGGAATGATTTGGAGTCCTCAGCATGGGCTGAGGTAGAACTCAAACCCCATGCTGCGATGCTTGGTATCCCTGAACTGGTGTGTGTAAAAACAAGAACACAGAGAAGAGCACAGGGTGAAAAAGAAGTGTTGGAGCCTGGAATAATGGCCCAACCTTCCAAGAGAAAAGGGTAACAGGACTGGGGGACCAGCCTCTGTACAGCAAAAGAAAGAGTACCTCTCTTCCAAGGAAGATGTCCTATTCCCTAAGGGAACTGAGTCCATGGAGCTGGAACCTTACCAGGCGGAGCTTTTGGGCCCAGGGGGACTCTCAAGGGAACAGCTGTGCCTGGGACAAAGGATGTGTCCCACTCTTGAAGGCCTGAGACAGCAAGATGCTGAACAGGAGAAAGGAGATGTCAGTGACCCCCACAGGGTCTATTGGGGAGATTAACTCCTTTTCACTGAGGAAAGAGATTCCAAACCTGGTGCCAGTAGGAGAGTGGTAGTGCCTCAATGTTTAGGGAGTTCATCCTCACGTTGGCCCATGACATCCCCCTATTTGGGCATTTGGGAAAAACCAAGACGTGGGACAAATTAGTGAACCATTTCTGTTGACCCAATATGTCCCAGAAAGTAAGGTAGTTTTGTAGCTCCTATGTCACCTGTCAAGCATGTGGCAAGTCAGGTGGCCATCCAAAGGCCCCCCCTCATTCCACATCCAGTGGTGGGGGTCCACTTTGAAAAGGTTGGTGTGGACATTGTGGGTCCACTTGGACATCCCAAAGCCTCAGGGAACCAATACATACTAGTAGTAGTGGATCATGCTACCAGATACCCTGAAGCAATTCCCCTTAGTTCGAATACTGTACCTGCAACAGCCAAAGCCCTAATAGGTATCTTTACCAGAGTGGGCTCCCCTAAGGAGGTGCTTTCTGACAGAGGTACTGACTTCATGTCACCTTACCTCAAACTCGTGTGGAATGAGTGTGGGGTGACTTACAAATTCACCACACCATATCGTCCAGAAACCAATGGCCTTGTTGAAAGGTTTAACAAGACATTGAAGGGCATGACCATGGGGCTCCCTGAAAAACTCAAAAGGATATGGAATGTCCCCCTGCCATGCTTGCTTTTTGCCTACAAAGAGGTGCCACAGAAGGGAGTAGCGTTTTCCCCCTTTGAGCTTCCGTTTGGCCATCCTGTAAGGGGACCACTGGCACTTGTTAGAGAAGGCTGGAAGAGACCTCTCCATGAGTCTAAACAAGATATGGTGGACTATGTGCTTGTCCTCCGCTCAAGGATGGATGAGTACATGGAAAAGGCATACAAAAACCTTGAGGCCAGCCAACAACTCCAGCCGTTTTGGTATGACCAAAAGGTTGCAATGGCTGAATTGCAACCAGGGCAGAAAGTATGGGTTCTGGAGCCTGTGGCTCCCTGGGCACTTCAGGACAGATGGAGTGACCCTTACCAGATTCTTGAGGAAAAGAGTCAGGTCACTTATCTGGTGGACCTGGACACTAGCAGGACCCCCAAAAGGGTGATCCATGTTAACCGCCTTACACTCTACAGTGATAGGGCAGACATAACCATGCTGATGGTTACTGATGAGGATCAGGAGGCAGAGAGTGAACATCTCCCTGCCCACCTCTTAACTGACCCTAAAGATGGGACAGTAGAAGGAGTGGTCTATTCAGACACCTTCTCTGCCCAACAGCAGGCTGACTGCAGGCAAGTCCTGCAACAGTATGCTAAGCTCTTCTCTTTGATCCCTGGTCACACTCACCTATGTACCCATGATGTGGACACAGGACACAGTTTACTTGTCAAAAACGAAATATTCAGACAGTCTGACTGTAAGGAAATGCTTCCTTGGCATGCTTACCCCATGACTTTTGTTGATGCCAGTTATGATTGAAAGTGTGTAGGGACCCTCCTAACCAGGTCCCAGCACCAGTGTTTTTTCCCTAAACTGTACCTATGTTCCCATAATTGGCACAGCCCTGGCACACAGATAAGTCCCTTATAAATGGTACCCCTGGTACCAAGGGCCCTGATGCCAGGGAAGGTCTCCAAGGACTGCAGCATGTCTTATGCCACCCTGGGGACCCCTCACTCAGGACAGACACACTGCTTGCCAGCTTGTGTGTGCTGGTGGGGAGAAAATGACTAAGTCGACATGGCACGTCCCTCAGAGTGCCATGCCCACCTCACACTGCCTCTAGCACAGGTAAGTCACCACCCTAGCAGGCCTTACAGCCCTAAGGCAGGGTGCATTATACCACAGGTGAGGGCATATGTGCATGAGCAAAACCTTAGACATTGCAAGTGCAGGGTAGCCATAAAGAGCATATGGTCTGGGAGTTTGTCAAACACAAACTTCACAGTTCCATAATGCCTACACTGAAATCTGGGAAGTTTGGTATCAAACTTCTCAGCATAATAAATGCACACTGATGCCAGTGTGGAATTTATTGTAAAATGCACCCAGAGGGCATCTTAGAGATGCCCCCTGAATACCAGTCCGGCTCCTAGTGCTAGGCTAACCAGTTTCTGCCAGTCTGCCACAACCAGATGAGTTTCTGGCCACATGGGGAGAGAGCCTTTGTCAAACTGTGGCCAGGAACAAAGCCTGTACTGGGTGGAGGTGCTTCTCACTTCCGCCTGCAGGAACTGTAACACCTGGCAGTGAGCCTCAAAGGCTCATGCCTTTTGTTACAGCACCTCAGGGCATCCCAACTAGTGGAGATGCCTCCCCCTCTGGCCACTGCCCCCACTTTTGGGGACAAGGCAGGAGGAGATAATGAGAAAAACAAGGAGGAGTCACCCACCAGTTAGGACTGCCCCTAATGTGCCTTGAGCTGAGGTGACCTCTGCCTTTAGAAATCCTCCATCTTGAGATTGGAAGATTCCCCCAATAGCATTAGGTATGTGCCCCCCTCCCCTCAGGGAGGAGGCACAAAGAGGGTGTAGCCACCCTCCAGGACAGTAGCCATTGCCTACTGCCCTCCTGAACTAGACACACCCCTATATCTAGTATTTAGGGGCGACCCAGAACTCAGGAAATCAGATTCCTGCAACCTACACAAAGAAGAAGGACTGCTGAACTGAAAGCCCTGCAGAGACGAGGGAGACAACAACTGACTCGGCCCCAGCCCTACCGGCCTGTCTCCAGACTCAAAGAATCTGCACAGCGACGGATCCGACAGGGACCAGCGTCCTCTGAAGCCTCAGAGGACTGCCCTGAACCGAAGGACCAAGAAACTCCAGAGAACAGCAGCACTGTTCACCTACAACAACATTTTTGCAACAAAGAAGCATCTTTTAAAGAACTCACTCTTCCTGCCGGAAGCGTGAGACTTCACCCTCTGCACCCGACGCCCCCGGCTCGAGCTCCAGAGAACCAACACTGCAGAGAGGACTCCCAGGCGACTGCGACCTCGTGAGTAACCTGAGACGACCCCCCTGGGCTCCCTCAGCGATGCCTGCAGAGAGGATCCAGAGGCTCCCCCTACCGTGACTGCCTGGAACAAAGATTCCGACGCCTGGACCAAGCACTGCACCCACAGCCCCCAGGAATGAGAGGAACCGAACTCCAGTGCAGTAGTGACCATCAGGCAACCCTCTGCCTAGCCAAGTCGGTGGCTAGCCTGAGAAGCCCCCCTGTGCCCTGCCTGCATCGCTAGAGTGACCCCCAGGTCCCTCCATTGATTTCTACAGAAAACCCGACACCAACTTTGCACACTGCACCCGGCCGCCCCTGTGCGGCTTGAGGGTGTGTTGTGTGTGCCTGCTTGTGTCCCCCCCAGAGCTCTACAAAACCCCCTAGTCTGCCCTCCGAAGACGCAGGTACTTACCTGTTGGCAGACTGGAACCGGAGCACCCCTGTTCTCCATAGGCACTTATGTGTTTTGGGCCCTCCTTTGACCTCTGCACCTGACCGGCACTGTGTTGCTGGTGCGGTGACTTTGGGGTTGCCTTGAACCCCCAACAGTGGGTGGCCTATGCCCAGGTAACTGAACTTGTAAGTGCTTTACTTACCTCAGAAACTTAACCTTACTTACCTCCCCCAGGAACTTTTGATTTTTTCACTGTGTCCACTTTTAATATAGCTTATTGCCATTTTAACCTATACTGTGTATGTTATTGCTCTAATTCAAAGTTCCTTAATTACCTGTGTGGAGTACCTTGCATTATATGTATTTACTTCAAATCTTGAATCTTGTGGTTCTAAAAAAAATTATGAAAATATATTTTTCTATATAAAAACTATTGGCCTGGAGTTAAGTCTTTGAGTTTGTGTTCCTCATTTATTGCCTATGTGTGTACAACAAATGCTTAACACTACCCTCTGATAAGCCTACTGCTCGACCACCCTACAACAGAATAGAGCATTAGAATTATCTAATTGTGCCACTATCAACCTCTAAGGGGAACCCTTGGACTCTGTGCACACTATCTCTCACTTTGAGATAGTATATACAGAGCCAACTTCCTAAACTGACCAAGTCAAAGAGAGCATCAAAGTGGAAGGCCACAAGATGCTGGAGTTAGGGTGTAATAGAGCACTCTGACAGACCCCGGGCCAGCCCAGTGGTCTTAGTCTCCAAACATCATACCAAGGATGGAAAGAGAGAAATTAGATTTTGTGTGAACTACAGAGGACTCAATTCTGGCACTAAGACAGATGCTCACCCCATACCCAGAGCAGAAGAACCTATTGACAAACTAGGTGCAGCCAATTTCCTAAGCACCTTTGACTTAACTGCAGGGTTCTAGCAAATTAAGATGGCACCTGGAGCGAAAGAGAAAACAGCATTCTCAACATCTTATGGGCATTATCAGTTCACTGTTATGCCCTTTGGCGTAATGAATGCCCCTGCCACCTTCCAAGGGTTGGTGAATTAAGTCCTTGCTGGTTTGGAGTCCTTTAGTGCAGCACATCTAGATGATATTGCTGTATTTAGTTCCAACTGGCAGGATCACCTGCTTCATCTGGGGAAGGTTTTGCAGGCCCTGCAAGCAGGAGGCCTATCTATCAAGGCATCCAAATGGCAGATAGGGCAGGGAACAGTTGTATATTGGGCCACCTTGTTGGTGGAGGCCAAGTGAAACCTTTACAACCCAAGATCCAGACAATTCTGGACTGGGAGGCTCCAAAAACCCAGACTCAAGTCAGGGCATTCCTGGGCTTGACTGGGTAACACAGGAGGTTTGTGAAGGGATATTGGTCCATTGTGACTCCCCTCACAGAATTGACCTCTAAGAAATGCCCAAGAAGATAAACTGGACCCTTGACTGTCAAAAGCCCTTTGACACCCTAGAAGAAGCTACGGGCTCAGCACCAGTTATAAAAGCTCCAGATTGTTCTAAGAAATTAATTGTGAAGACAGATGTCTCTGAACATGGGATAGGAGCCATCCTGTCCCAGATCAATGATGATTGCTTTGACCAGCCTGTTGCTTTCATTAGTAGGAGGTTACTCCCTAGGGTGCAGCGTTTGAGTGGCATAGAGAGGGAGGCCTTTGCTGTGGTCTGGTCCCTGAAAAAGTTGAGGACATACTTGTTTGGCACTTACTTTGTTGTTCAAACTGACAACAGACCTGTCACGTGGCTCATGCAAATGAAAGGAGAGAAACCTAAACTTTTGAGGTGGTCCATAGTGGAACACAGACCGGGGACTGCCCATGCCAATGCAGAGGGCCTTTCCAGGTTCTTCCACTTAGACAATAGAGACTCTATTGGGAAAGGTTTGTCTCATCCGCATTCGTTTTTTTTTTTTTGGGAGGGGGGCAGCCTGTTGGCGTAAGACTTGGGTCTCCAGCCCGGCGACCGTCACAATACCGGCGGCGATATCATGACCCGGCTAACCACCATGGATTTCATGGGGTTGGGAACCGCCATGAAATCCATGGCGGTGAGCACTATCAGTGCCAGGGAAGGAATTCCCTGTCACTGATAGGGGTCTCCACCACCCCCCACCCCACGAGTCCTTCCTCGACACTCCTCACCCCCCTGCCACCCCCCAAAGGTGGCAGGACCCCCCTCCCCAACCCACCCCCAACATCACATTACAGATTCACACCCGACACGCACACAGGCAACACCAACACACATACCCGCACAAACACCAACAAACATGCCAACAGCCACACACACAGTCATACACACACACACCCACATTCAGACATACAAGCACACATCCATACATACATACAGACATGCACACATTTACAAACACACAACACCCCCGCATGCATACACGCACTCACACACCCCCTCTACATACTCAGACGCACACCCCCATGCACGCACACAACACATAACACCACCTCCACCCCCTCCCCTAACGGACGATCAACTTACCTGGTCCGTTGATCCTCCGCGAGGGAACGGGATCCATGGGAGCTGCTCCGCCACCAGCACCCCGTCAACAGAACACCACCACGCCGAACGCGGTGTTCTGTTGATGTGACGGTGGAGCAACCTCCACTTCCCCGCCGACCGTCAGTATGGCTTGCTGGCGGCTCTCCGTCCGGAAAAGGACGGAGGGTTGCCAGCAGTCATAATGCGCCGAGCGGAAAACCGCCTGCACTGGCGGTCTTCAGAACGGCGGTCCCTCGGTGGTCTTGTAAAAAGACCGCCGAGGTTGCAATGACCCCCATTGTCACTAAAATAAAGTACCTTTATTTTTAGTAACTCTGAGTATTGTGATTCTTGTGATATAGTGCTATATGATTTGACTGGCGGTCTTCAGCACGCCGGTCCCTCGGCGGTCTTGTAAAAAGACCGCCGAGGTTGCAATGACCCCCATTGTCACTAGAATAAAGTACCTTTATTTTTAGTAACTCTGAGTATTGTGATTCTTGTGATATATTGCTATATGATGTGAGTGGTATAGTATGACTGGACCTGGCACAAGGTGTAAGTACAATCAGGTACCCACTATAAGCCAGGCCAGCCTCCTACAAAAGTACCCTTCATTTAATGTACTTACTGCTAAATGAATCTGGTGGTTCTAGAAATAAATTAACAAAATATATTTTTCTACATAAAAGCCTATTGGTCTGGAGTTAAGTCATTGACTGTGTGTTTTCACTTATGCTTGTGTGTGTACAACAAATGCTTAACACTACCCTCTGATAAGCTTAACTGCTCGACCACACTGCCACAAATGAGCATTAGTATTATCTATTATTGCCTCTGTCAAGGCTTTTGGGGAACCCAGGGACTCTGTGCACAATATATCTCATTTTCTTACAGTATATACAGAGCCAGCTTCCTACACCCACCCATTGAATTGCTGATGGATGGTGGCATGGCAGTCACTGTTTTCTGGAGGGGTTTTACGTGCAATCACAGGAACTTGCGGTTCTGATATTTCTTTGGAACTATTATTTTTGAGGTTGTTGCTCTTACTGCTGAAGTTATTGTTGCCTCTTCCAAAAGGGGAAATTGGAAGGTGGTTGAACTTTTCCATAACCATTAAACTGGGCTTGTGAGAATTCGTTTTTCTTTTTCAGTGACACAGATTTGAGGGTCTCTAACTCAGTTCTCATTTGTTGGAGCTAGTCATTTGTATGTTTGCTGAACAGACAAGTTTAAAAAAAGTAATATGTCCAACATTTATTCTTGCTATTGAGGAGACAGTGTGGCGAGCTTCAACCAAGAAATGCATCACTGCATCTTCTACAGCATTAATGATTTGAGCAGAAGTATTGATTGACTTTTTAAAGTATTTTCTTGAAGTCTTCTGTCTTCTGCATGACGTTTTTCCTAGACCTAACCAAATAAATTAAATAGCTGCTTATTTGATTGGCTTAATAAGCTTATAGAATTGGCAACCTTAAGAGCTGAGGAGGAGGTGGAGCAAACCTTCTCCCCAAAAAGGGCCATTCTTTTGCTTTCCTTTTCTAAAGTGCAGGTGAGACTAACCTAGAAGAGGTGTAACCTTTTCTCGCCGCAGACACTACTACGAATCAGGTGCCAAACTCTCTCAGGAACAGAGGATCTGATTCTGGAGCTCTATAATTCTTTTCTTATCAGTGGTCGACAGATTGCCCGTCTGCTGTGTTACGATTCCAATATAGCCTATGGACATCGTTGAGGGGATATCTGTCACGTATGTGATGGAGTAACCCGTCCGTCAACTCTAAACTAGGCCCTATGACACTGAAGTGTACATTACTGGTTCAAGACCAGGCTTTGGAGACTTGGTAAAGAGATGTAGACATTTTGTTTGTCTCTTCGATGTCAACAGTGATCTGATTGACAGGATGATGCATTTCCATCAATGAAGGTGATATGGCCAATGGTGTACAGTTTCTTTTCGCCACTGACTGACGCCAACAGTGATCCCACTTCTCTTCTCATCTATGTTGTTGTAATGGTGGGGCCTTTTCGATGTCAAAGCTGACCGGTTTTGATGAAGTGTGGACCTTGATCCCTCTCTGCGCTAACGGTCTTGACGTCATCATCAGTGAGCTCAAAATAGTTTTTCAGTGACATTGGAAATTATGCTGCTTTTTTCTATTACTTCTCTCCTTTGATCTACCCTCTGTGATGTTTAGGGATAGGCAGTAGAAATAATGAGACAGGTTTAGGTGCTGACCTTGCAAGTCTTCTTCTCTCTGTTGTCATTATGCCTCTTACCCTTATGCATTCTTTGTCTTTCAACATTTTTTTTTTTTACACATCTTCTTGCAGATGTTGCATTCAGAGACAGAAACAAACACACTATGCACACTTTGTAGGGATCAGTTATGTCCTTTTTTCTTCCACATGAATGGTGCTTTAAGAAGAGAGAAGGCATTTTACCGGAAGTCAAGTTAGAATATAAAAAGAACTGGCTCACTCAACAGCAAGTGATAAGAAAATGTTGAGTGAAACTAATGAACAAGTTACACACCTTCGGTAACACATTATCTGGTAGAGACTATCTATCTGCAGATTCCTTACCTTAGAATTTCCTGGTGTCATCTTGGAATTCGGAATTTTTGCTGAGCAGTACCCTGCGTGCGCCGTCTGGTGGTGGTGTTCGGATCCACATGGCGTCAGAGTCGTCTGTGAAGTCACAGTCGCCTATAAAGGCACCACCCTAACGCGTGTACATCAGTTCTTTTACCCACAAACTTTCATGTCAGAGGCGCAGAGCCATGGATAGAACTAACAGTTTGTACAAAAAAACTAGGGCCCTGAAAGGAATGATCCCTGATTCTATTAAACATATCCGCAGAGGGGGGAGGCATGGGTGGGTGTAAGGAATCTGCAGCTAGATAGAGTCTCTACCAGATAATGCGTTGCCGAAGGTAAGTAACTTGATCCTCTGATAGAGACTTCTAGCTGCAGATTCCTTACCTTAGAATAGATACCTAAGCCATAACCTCCTGGCGGTGGGCTGCGGATAAATCTTTGCATACTAGAAAGTCTTGTAGAACCGAACTGGCAAAGTGTCGAACTTTCGGGACCTGATTCTCCAAGCAGTAGTGTTTTGCACACATGTGTAAGGATGCCCATGTTGCTGCCTGACAGATATCCAGGACTGAAAAACCTTGTGCTAGCGCAGTGGTAGCAGCCTTGCCCCTGGTGGAATGAGCCCACAAGCCCTCAGGAGGCTGCTTCTTGGACAGTACGGAGCAGATCTTAATGCAGAGAACGAACCAGCGCGAAATGGTTTCTTTCTGCACTGCCCAACCCTTCTTTGCTCCCACAAAGAGTTAGTCATCCACCCAGAACTCTTTTGTGCAGTCAAGGTAGAACGACGATGCTCTTTTTGGGTCCAGTCGGAGGAGTCACTCCTCTTCCTTAGAGGGATGCGGTGGAGCAAAGAAGGTGGGCAGGGTGATATTCTGACCCAGATGAAATGCGGTCACCACCTTGGGAAGGAAAGAGGCATGTGTTCTAAGAACCACCTTGTCTGGAAACATAGGCCCTCATTACAACCCCGGCGGTCGGTGTTGAAGCGGCGGTAATACCGCCAAAAGGCCGGCGGTAAAAAAAAAAAGGGATTTGGACCATGGCAGTTACCGCCATCCAGAACCGCCACTTTAACACACAGACAGCCAGGGTGGTAACGGCTGCTGGGCTGGAGACTTCGGTCTCCATCCCGTCGGCTGCCACAATCCCACCCTCCGGATTACGACCCGGCCTACCGCCATGGTTTTCGTGACAAACATACTGCCACGAAAACCATTGGGGTAGGCACTATCAGTGCCAGGGAATCCCTTCCCCAGCACTGATGGGGGTCTCCCCCGGCCCCTCCCCAGAGTCCTCCTCCACCCTCCCCCTCCTGCCCCCACACATATACACACCCACACACGCACCAATACACACACATGCATACCCACCCACACACCGCAACACACACCAACATACCTTGTCACACACACATGCATTCACAAAACACTCACACTCATTCATGCATGCATCCTACACGACTCACAAATGCATGCACGCATACCACTACATACACACACACACACCCACATACACACAACACCCCCCTCTCTAGTCGAAGAACCCAACTTACCTGCTTGCAGGGGGTCCTCTGGCTGAAGACGGTCCGTGGCGCTGCTGTCAGCAGCAAAACACCGCCAGGCCGTATCCTTGCTCCTGATACGGTTGGCTGTGTTTTGCTGGCGTGGTGGTGCTGTTGTCCTCAGCGCTGCCTTACTGCCCTCCATCGCCATAACTGTCGGCGGTGTTCCGCCAGCATTCTGGCGGAATACCGTCCGTGGTCATGATACTGGTAGACGGCTGGTAGCCACAGCGGCCGTTGCCGTGGCAGTAGGTGATTGATACCGCCAATATTGAAATGAGGGCAATAGTGCGATAACGTGGCTTAGATGAAAGAGCCTGCATCTCACTCACCCTCCTGGCAGATGTTATTGCCACTAAGAAGGCTGTCTTGATGGTGAGCAGACGGAGGGGACAGTTGTGTAAAGGCTCGAAGAGAGCACACATGAGAAATGTGAGGAAAAGATTTAAGTCCCATTGAGGCACAAAAAGGGCATAGGGGGAAACATATGTAAAGCCCTTTAAGAAATCTATGTACAATAGGAGACTTGAAAAGTGAAGGCTGATCAGGCAGCTGAAGGAACACCGATAAGGCAGAAAGATAACCCTTGAAAGTACCCAAGGCAGAACCCTGCAGGGCAAGGAATAGTAGAAAGAGAAGGATATCAGAAAGAGAAGCAGAAAGCAGATCAACAGATCTTTCTGCACAATAATATACAAAATGTTTCCAACTGCAGACGTATACCATTTTAGTGGAGGGACGTCTGACTGCCAAAATAACTTTACAGACTTTGTGAGGAAGGTCAAAAGCCGTCAACTGCTGCCGCTCAATCTCCATGCATGAAGTCAAAGAGTTGACAGGTATGGGTGGAGAACCTTTCTCTACTGCTGCGACAGAAGATCCTCCGAAGCACAATACTGCTGACATTGCACGTTCTCTGCAGAGTTGAACAGATCTAACCAAGGCCCTCCCCATTGCTGAAAGAGTCCTTGCTACACCTCTGGGTGGAGACACCACTTGTGACCCGCTAGGCATCGACGGCTCAGTTTGTCTGCCCTGGCGTTCAGAGAACATGCCAGGTGTTGAACCACCAGGGTTATGCCCTACTGTTTAAGCTATGTACAGAGACGCAGAGCCTCTTGACAAAGGGTCCACGACCCCACACTGCCAGGCTTGAGGCAGTACCACATTGCAGTGGTGTTGTCCGTGAACACCTGCACTATCTTCTCTTTTACAACAGGAAGAAATGCTTTCAATGCCAGTCAGATATCCCAGAGCTCCAATAAGTTGATATGAAGTCTGGATTTCACTGGACACCAGAGGCCTCTAATCTTCATCACTCCCAGATGGCCCCCCATCAAAGAAGTGACGTATCTGTCACTACTGTGAAATCTGGTTGGGGAAGGGAGAGGAGTCTGGCTCTGACCCAATCGCAGTTCACTAATCACCACTACAGGTCTTTTGCAGTTCCCTCTGAGATCTGAACCGTATTGGTAAGATTCCTATGATGCTCTGCACACTGGAACTTCAGGTCCCACTGCAGAGCCCTCATAGGCCATCTGGCATGTTTGACGAACAGGATGCAGGAGGCCATGAGGCCCAGAAGCTTCAGAGTCTGTCTCACCGAAATCCAGGATCGAGGCCGAAACATCGGTATCCTAACTTAAATATCCTGGACTCACTGCTCAGGACGATAAGCCCGAAACTGCCCTCTGCACAGAACAGCTCCGTTGAAATGAAGCTCCTGAGAGGGAGTCAGGTGTGACTTCAGCATGTTTATCGTAAACCCCAGCGAATGCAGGAGGTTCACCGTGGTCTGAAGGTGGCTGACGAGAACCTGGGGCATAGGAGCCGTCAAAAGCCAGTCGTTGTGATGCTATTAATTGTGTTTGACCAATGACTTTGTGTTTCCCCACTGTGCATATTAGTGGCTCAATGTTCACCAGTAGCACATTATATGTTTTGTTCAGTTTAGCCGCCTATTGGCTTTGACATGGCATTAGCCATTACATTTTGTATTCAGCTCAGCTGCCTATTGGCTTTGACATGGCATTAGACATTACATTCTGTATTCAGTTTAGCCGCCTATTGGCTTTGACATGGCATTAGCCATTACATTTTGTATTCAGTTCAGCTGCCTATTGGCTAATGGCATTAGACATTACATTATGTATTCAGTTTAGCTGCCTATTGGCTTTGACATGATATTAGACATTACATTTGATATTTAGGTTAGCGGCCTATTGGCTTTGACATGACATTAGCAGCTTAGCTGCCTATTGGCTTTGACATGACATTAGACATTATATTTGATATTTAGGTTAGCTGCCTATTGGCTTTAACGTGGAGTTAGACATTGCAGTTGAGACATTGCAGAGATGTCTGTGTTTTTTCCAAGCTGTGTTTTTCCACAAGATGGACCAAGCTGTTTTCTTCACACCAGACCTTAGCTGATAAGAGCACGTGGATTTTGTGTTTACCTCGCAATCCAGTCTGAGAGCGGAATGGCTCAAGAGAAGTGGCCATTCTCCAAGGTCGTTCAGATCTCACACTGAGTTTGCTTTTAAGGATGACTCTGGGCTACAGTGAGTTAGATCCGAATCGGCTTGACTTCAGGCTGGGGCTAGACGTCAGTTGCCAGTCTCCCGTTTGGGTAGATAATCTCTTTCTCGCAGTTGACCGGAGTCATCAACTTGCAGACCCCAGAAAGATGAAGCTGAAGATAGGCCCTA
Organism: Pleurodeles waltl; assembly: GCF_031143425.1. NCBI lineage: Eukaryota > Metazoa > Chordata > Amphibia > Caudata > Salamandridae > Pleurodeles > Pleurodeles waltl. The sequence continues at coordinate 87,724,442 of NC_090441.1, forward strand.
CTTGCCCATACGGTGATGAATTTTGACTTTTATACTTTGTTTTGATACTATAATCATATATATTTGCTGTGTACATTGCAACTGAGAAGTACTGTGATATATTTTGCTTTCATTGCTGCGACTACTCTTTTTAACGTGTGCTTGAAATCTACTAATTTTGTCTCTCAAGAACTTGTGGGTGGGGGAGAATTAACAACAATAAAGGTCTTCTTTGAACTCAGAAGTGCATTCCAGAGAGGTTCTGTAAGCTCCGATAGGAGATATGTAGGAAAGCAGAACAGTCGTCAAGGTAGGGGAAGACTAAAATCCCTAACCTGCTGTAGGAAGCTGGCCTGGTGTGTGGTGGGTACCGAAGGTACTTACACCTTATACCAGGTCCAGGTATCCCATATTAGTGAAGTGTAGGCAATGTCTAGAAGCCAGGCTCTCTAGAAGTAACTGTGGATGAGCAGCCGAGGCTTATCTAGGAGACATGCAAAGCTCATGCAAAACCACTGAAGTCACACAGTACTCACACACATGAAAGAGGTTTCAGTGTTACAAAAAAAAAGGTACTTTATTTTTGGTCACACAATGCCACAAAGTACTAGAGAGGCAACCCTCCAATAGGAGGTAAATAATACACTGATTATAAACACTAGTAAACAGTAATAGGCATAGAAAAGGTTTGAAAACAGTACAGTTGGAAATAAACAATAGTGACCCTAGAGGGAGCCCAAAGCACTTACTAAAAAATGCGAACACAGGACCCCCACCTAGGTAAGTGGAATGTGTAGAGGGCAGCAGCTGGGAGTACTAGAAAACCACAGAGGTAAGTAACCAGTGATAAGGAAAGCAGGAGAAAATCACTGGAAATTCCCCAAACCACCCAAAAGGATGAAAATGAAGAAATGAGGACACCCAGACAAGATTGCAAGAAACCAGCTGTGGATTTATAGAGGAAGACCTGTGGAGAGAGAGGACCAAGTCCAAAAGACACAGTGGAGTCCAGGAGGAATAGGAGCTACTACCCACCCAGCTGTAGTTGCAGGAACTGGCTGTCAGCACTGCAGACCTGGAGCTGAAGGAGAGTTCCTGAGGAATGCAGAAGATGCCCCACGTTGGAGTGAAAATTGCAGATGGGTGCTGGTGCAGGAATTCCACCAACAAGCCTCGGCAAAGGCAAATTTGCAGTTAGTGGAAAAGTGGTGCTGCCAGAGACCAGCAAGGCCCAGGAGGACTCAATCCAGGAGGGGGATTCACAGGGGACCCTCAATGACACAGAGGGCCCACAGAAGGAGAGGAAGCACCCACAGAAGTCCCACAGGACGGGGACACAGAAGTTGCAGGAGCCCGCACAGCACTACTGAAAGTGGTCACACTCTGCAGGAGAACCACGCAGAGGGCTGTGCATTGCAGGAAGGAGTGCTGGGTGATGGCGCTGCAGGTAGCGTGAAGTTCCCTTGGAGGAAACCCAAACAAGCCTTGACAGCTGTAAGAGATGCAGTGCACAGGGGTACTGTCCTGCGTGGGAAGGCAAAAGCTTACCTCCACCAAACTTGAAAAGCTGGCAGAGAGGACCAAGAGGACTACTCTGGACCACGAACTGTGATGCAGGATCTAAGCAGCTCAGGATAAGAGGCGCTACACAAAGCCAATCGCCATTGCAGTAGGTGCCTGTGGATGCAGGGGAGTGACTCCTTCACCCCAAGGGAGATTCCTTCTTTCTTCTAGTGCAGACTTAAGACACGCCACCCTCAGTGGATGCACAGCCAGTGGAAATGTTGCAGAAGATGGCAGGAGTTGTGGAAACAATGTTGCAGAAGAGTTCTTCTTTGTGAAAGCAGATTGTCAGACCTGGAGGGTCCAGTTCGAGTTCCAGAGGCCAGAAGTCGATGTGAAGGTTGCAGAAGAATCCTGCTGGAATCTTGCAAGCCAATTCTGAGTACCCACCCAAGAGAGGGACCCTAAATAGCCCTGAAAGGGGGATTGGTCACCTAGCCAGGTGACCATCTATCAGGAGGGGGCTCTTATGTCACCTGCATGGCCTGGCCACTCAGATGCTCCCAGAGGTCCCAGCCAACCTTGGGTTGAAGATGCCAGAACCCAGGGACCTTCTGGAGGAGCTCTGGGCACCACCCGTGGGGTGGTGATAGACAGGGGAGTGGTCACTCCACTTTCCATTGTCCAGTTTTGTACCAGAGCAGGGACTGGAGGTCATCAATGCACAGAGGGCATCAAATGTGCCCTTCAAAGCATACCAGTGGCTTGGGGAGGCTACCCCTCCCAAGCCAGTCACACCTATTTCCAAAGGGAGAGGGTGTTACTTCCCTCTACCAAAGGAACTCCTTCGTTCTGCCTTCCTGAGCTTGATCAAGGAGGCATTTCCGTACAGCCAGGTAGAGTTAAAGACAACAATATCATCAAGTTATGATGCACTAAGTCTTCTAACCCACCAAGGACTTTGTTCATCAACCGTAGGAAGGTGGCAGTGGCAATGTTCAAACCAATGGATGTAAGGAAATGCCTTCCTCAGCATGGTTACCCCCTGACTTTTTGCCTTTTGTTGATGCCAATTATGATTGAAAGTGTGCTGGGACCCTGCTAACCAGGCCCCAGCACCCGTGTTCTTTCCCTAAACTGTACCTGTTTTCCCACAATTGGCACAGCCCTGGCACACAGATAAGTCCCTTGTAAATGGTACCCCTGGTACCAAGGGCCCTGTTGCCAGGGAAGGTCTCTAAGGGCTGCAGCATGTCTTATGCCACCCTGGGGACCCCTCACTCAGCACAATCACAATGCCTCACAGCTTGTGTGTGCTGGTGGGGAGAAAATGACTAAGTCGACATGGCATTCCCCTCAGGGTGCCATGCCCACCTCTCACTGTCTGTGGCATGGGTAAGTCACCTCTCTAGCAGGCCTTACAGCCCTAAGGCAGGGTGCACTATACCACAGGCGAGGGCATATGTGCATGAGCACTATGCCCCTACAGTGTCTAAGCAAAACCTTAGACATTGTAATTGCAGGGTAGCCATAAAGAGTATATGGTCTAGGAGTTTGTCAAATACGAACGCCACAGTCCCATAATGGCTACAATGAAATCTGGGAAGTTTAGTATCAAACTTCTCAGCACAATAAATGCACACTGATGCCAGTGTGGAATTTATAGTAAAGTACACCCAGAGGGCATCTTAGAGATGCCCCCTGAATACCAGTTGACTCCTAGTGCTAGGCTGACCAGTTTCTGCCAGCCTGCCACAACCAGACGAGTTTCTGGCCACATGGGGAGAGTGCCTTTGTCACTCTGTGGCCAGGAACAAAGCTTGTACTGGGAAGAGGTTCTTCTCACCTTCCCCTGCAGGAACGGTAACGCCTGGCGGTGAGCCTCAAAGGCTCATGCCTTTTGTTACAGCGCCCCAGGGCATCCCAGCTAGTGGAGATGCCCGCCCCTCCGGCCACTGCCCCCACTTTTAGGGGCAAGGCTGGAGGAGATAATGAGGAAAACAAGGAGTCACCACCCACCAGTTAGGACAGCCCCTAAGGTGCCCTGAGCTGAGGTGACCCCTGCCTTTAGAAATCCTCCATCTTGAGATTGGAGGATTCCCCTAATAGGAATAGGGATGTGTCCCACCCACCCCCCTCAGGGCGGGGGCACAAAGAGGGTGTAGCCACCCTCCAGGACAGTAGCCATTGGCTACTGCCCCCCAGACCTAAACACATCCATAAATTTAGTATTTAGGGGCGACCCTGAACCCAGGGAATCAGATTCCTGCAACCTACAACAACAAGAAGAACGCCTGACCTGAAAGTCCTGCAGATATGACGGAGACGACAACTGACTTGGCCCCAGCCCTACCGGCCTGTCTCCAGACTCAAAGAACCTGCACAGCGACGCATCCGACAGGGACCAGCGAACTCAGAGGACTGCCCTGAAACCGAAGGACCAAGAAACTCCAGAGAACAGCGGCAATGTTCAAAAACTGCAACAACTTTAAAGCAACTTTTAAAGAACCCTCTCTTTCTGCTGGAAGCGTGAGACTTCTCACTCTGCACCCGACGCCCCCAGCTCGAGCTCCAGAGAATAAACACCACAAAGAGGACTCCCAGGCGACTACGATGACGTGAGTACCCTGAGTCGACTCCCCTGCACCCCCACAGCGACGCCTGCAGAGAGGATCCAGAGGCTCCCCCTGACGCGACTGTCTGGTAACAAGGAACCCGACGCCTGGACCAAGCACTGCACCCGCAGCCCCCAGGACCGAAAGAAACCAACCTCCAGTGCAGGAGTTATCAGCAGGCGGCCCTCTTCCTAACCCAGTCGGTGGCTGACCCGAGAAGCCCCTCTGTGTCCTGCCTGCATTGCCTAAGTGACCCCGGGTCCCTCCATTGCTTTCTATAGCAAACCCAATGCCTACTTTGTACACTGCACCTGGCCACCCCTGTGCCGCTGAGGGTGTGTTTTGTGTGCCTGTTTGTGTCCCTCCCAGTGCTCTACAAAACCACCCTGGTCTGCTCCCCGAGGAAGCAGGTAGTTACCTGCTAGCAGACTGGAACCGGAGCACCCCTGTTCTCCATAGGCGCCTATCTGTTTTGGGCCATCCTTTGACCCCTGCACCTGACCGGCCCTGTGTTGCTGGTGCTGTGGCATTGGGGTTGCCTTGAACCCCCAACAGTGGGCTGCCTATGCCCAGCAGACTGACTGTGTAAGTGCTTTAGCTAACCAAACTTACCTCCCCCAGGAACTGTTGATTTGTGCACTGTGTCCACTTTTAAAATAGCTTATTGCCATTTTTACTAAAACTGTGTGTACTACTGATTTGAATCAAAGTTCTATGCTTATCTGTGTGAAGTACCTTGCATTTTATGTACTTACTTCAAATCTTGAATCTTGTGGTTCTAAAATAAATTAAGAAAATATATTTTTCTATATAAAAACTACTGGCCTGGAGTTAAGTCTTTGAGTGTGTGTTCCTCATTTATTGCCTGTGTGTACAACAAATGCTTAGCACTACCCTCTGATAAGCCTACTGCTCGACCACACTACCACAAAATAGAGCATTAGTATTATCTAATTTTGCCCCTATCAACCTCTAAGGGGAACCCTTGGACTCTGTGGACACTCTCTCTCACTTTGGGGGAGTATATACAGAGCCAACTTCCTACAATGGACATAACAGTAAACTGGTAATGCTCATCAGAAATATAGAAAGCTGACTTCTCTTTTGCTCCATGGGTCAGACCAATCTGCCAGTACCCTGATATAAGATCAAAAGTACTGAGATATATGGCTGCAACAGTCTGTCAATCAACTCATCAGCTTTAGGAATTGGGTGGACATCTATTTTGGCCACAGCACTGAGACCCCTATAGTCCACACAAAAGTTCAATTCTTTCTTCCCATCCTGGGAATGAGGCTTGGGGACTAAAACCACTGGGCTGGCCAAGGGGTTCTCACACTGCTCAAGGACTTCCAATTTTAGCATCTTTCTGACCTTAGTTTTGATGCTCTCCTTGACATGATCAGACTGTTTACAGATTTCGTTTTTGACATGTAAGCTATCCCTACTCTTCACATCATGTGTACTGATCAGGGGTCAAGGAGAAGAGCTCAGCATACTGATACAAGACTTGGTTGCAGTCAGTTTGCTGTTGGTTAGAGCGGGTGTCTGAAAAGACCACTCCTCCTACGAATCCATCTTTTAGATTGCTTGAGAGGAGGTCAGGGAGAGGTTCACTCTCAGCTCCCTGTCCCTCATCACTGACCATGAAGATCTCAGCTTTGTTGTGACAGAGTTTAAGATGATTTACATGGATAACCCTTTTGAGGTTCCTGCAAGAGCCAAATTCCACCAGGTAGATGACTTCCCTTTTACTATGTAGAACAGGGTAGGGTCCACTTCACTTGTCTTGGAGAGCCCTAGGAGCCACATGCTTCAAAACCCATATCTTCTGCCCTGGTTGGAACTCCACCATTGCAGTCTTCTGGTCTGACCAGAGCTTCTGGAGCTTTCTGCTGGCCTCACGATTTGGGGAAGCTTTTTCCATGCACTCAGCCAACCTGGAACAAAGGCCAAGCACATAGTCCACAATACCCGGCTTGGGTACTCTGAGAGGTCTCTCCCATCCCCCTTCACAAGAAAAAGTGGTCACTTTCCCGGATGCCCAAGGAGAAGTTCAAAGGGGAAAAACCTACTCCCTTCTGTGGCACTTCCCTGTAAGCAAATAGAAGGCTTGGAAGTAAGACATTCCCATCTCCTTCTGAGTTTTTAAGGGAGTCCACCAATCATACCTTTCAATGTCTTATTATATCTCTTAACAAGGCTATGATTTTGGGTGTGAAATGGGGATAGTGAACTTATAGGTCACCCCGCAATCAGCCCACATGTGTTTCAAGTAGCAAGACATGAAGATTGTACCTTTGTCTGACACCACCTCCTTTGGAAAGCCCACTCGGGTGAATACACCAATGAGGGCCCTAGCTAATGCAGGAGCGATAGTGGCCCTCAGGGGAATCGCTTCAGGATACCTGGTTGCATCATCCACTACAAGGAGTATAAATTTGTTCCCTGATGCTCTTGGAGAGTCAGGGGGACAGACAATATCAATCCCTACCCTTTCAAAGGGAACTCCAATCATTGGAAGTGGAATTAAGGGGCCTTTGGGTGGCCACCTGTCTTACCATTGGCTTGACAGGTGGTACAGGAGTTACAAAACTCCTTCACCTTCTGGTACATGCCTGGCCGGCAAAAGTGGTTCACCAACCTACTCCATATTTGTGCATGGCTAAGATGCCCAGCTAGGGGGATACCATGGGCCAAAGTGAGGAGAAACTCTCTAAACTGCTGATACACTACCACTCTCCTAGTGGCACAAGGTTTAGGGTCTCTGGCCTCAGTGAACAGGAGCCCCTGCTCCCAATAGGCCCTGTGGGAGCCACTGATATCGCTCTTTTCCTGATCAGCAGCTTGCTGTCCCAGGCATTCAAGAGCAGAGATCCTCCCTAGAGGATCCTCCTGGTCCAAAGAGCCCTGACTTAGAAGGTCCAAGCTCCTGAGGAGCAGTTCCCTCTGGGGCTCACAAGTTTTCTCCAAGAGAAGAGGGAACCTGGTCTGGTGCCTGATTGGAAGCTGTCTGCCCAGACTTTTTGCCTTTTATCTTGGTAGGTAGGGCCATTATTCATGACTCCAACTCTACTTTTTCACCCTGGGACTTACTCTGTGCTCTTGTTTTCACAGAAATCCATTCAGGGAGACCCAGCATAACTGCAAGGGTCTTTCATATGAACTCAGCCCATGCTGAGGACTGCAGATCAATGCCTAATAGACATTCTACAGGTATTGCAGGAGATACCATCACCTTCTTCTGGCCAGTAACCCCTCCTTATTCTAAGGATACCATTGCCATGGGATGTACCTTAGCCTGATGTAGGAAGCTGGCCTGGAGTGTGTTGGCTACCCATGGTACTTATACCTTATTCCAGGTATCCCCTTTTAGTGAAGTGTAGGCAGTGTCTAGAAGCCAGGCTCTCTAGAGGCAGCTGTGGATGAGCAGCCAAGCCTTATCTAATAGGCATGCAAAGCTCATGCAATACTTCTGTAGTCACACAGCACTTACACACATGAAAGAAAACACTCAGTTGTACAAAAATAAAGTTAGTTATTTTTGGAACAAATCACCACAAAATACTAGACAGGTATCCCACCCTTAGGAGGTAAGTAATACACTAAATATATACTCTAGCAATCGGAAATAGGCATAGAAAAGGTTGGAAAACAGGGAAAATAGTAATAACCAATAGTGACCCTAGAGGGAGCACAAACCATATATTAAAAAAATTGAATGTGAACAAGGTACCCTCACCTAGGTAAGTAAAATGTGTAGAGGGGAGCTGGGAGTACTAGAAAACCACAGATGTAAGTAACCCCTCCAGCGACCAGGAATGTAGGAGTAAAACACTGGATTTCCCAAAACAACCTAAAAGGAGGAAAAGAAGAAAAAGAAGACACACAGAGAAGACTGCAAGAAAAACTGCAGTGAATTCCTGAAGAAAGAAGACCTCTGTGGGACCAAATCCAAGAGTTACAGTGGAGTCCAGGAGGAGTAGGAGGTGCTACCCACCCAGCTGTGGATGCAGGAGTTGGTCGACAGTAATGAAGAACAGGTCAGCACTGCAGCCCTGGAGCCGGAGAAGAGTTCCTGATTAATGCAGATGAAGCCTCATGCTGGAAGGAAGATAGCAGATGGGTGTCGGTGCAGGAATTCCACCAACAAGCCTTGACAAAGGCAAACTCGTGGTTAGTGGAAAAGAGGTGCTGCCGGGGACCAGCAAGGCTCAGGAGGACTAAACCCAGGAGGGGGAGCCACAGGGGACCAGCAGCGTTGCAGAGAGTCCACAGGAGCAAAGGCAGCACTCACAGAAGTCCCACAGGATAGGGACACAGGCGTCGCAGAAGAAGCCCACGTAGCACTACAAAAGAGGATCCCACGCCGCAGGAGAACCACGCAGGAGGCTGTGCTTTGCCGGAAGGAGTGACGGGGGCTGGAGCGTCAGGCCACCTGAAGATCCCTTGGAGGAGATGCAAACAAGCCTTAGCAGCTGCAAGAGACACAGTGCACGGGGGTACTGTCCTGTGTGGAAGGGCAAGGGCTTAACGTCACCAAATTAGGAAATCTGGCAGAGAGGACCAAGAGGACTACTCCGGACCACCAGACATGATGCAGGATCCACGCAGCTCAGAAGGAGAGAAGATCCACGCAGTCGGTTGTCGCTTGTTGTAGGTGCATGCGGTTGCAGGGGAGTGACTTCTTCACTCGAAGAGAGATTCCTCCTTCTTCTTGTGCAGGCTGAAGAGTTGCAGTTTTCTGAGGATGCCTGGCAAAGGAAATGTTGCAAAGCTGGCAGGAGCCCTGGAAACAATGCTGCTGAAGAGTCCTTTCTTCTTGGAAGCAGCTTGTCGGGTCCTGGAAGTTCCAGTCGCAGTTCCGGAGGCCAGACGTCGAAGTAGAGGTTGCAGAGGAGTCCTGCTGGAATCCTGCCAGCCGAATCTGAGGGCCCACCCAAAAGAGAGACCCTAAACAGCCCTGAAAGTGGGATTGGTCACCTAACCAGGTAAGCAACTATCAGGAGGGGGATCTGACATCACCTGCCTGGCCACTCATAGGCTCCCAGAGTTCCCTGCTAACCTTGGAAACAAGATGGCAGAACCCAGGGACCCTCTGGAGGAGCTCTGGGCACCACCACTGGGATGGTGATGGACAGGGGAGTGGTCACTTCTGTCTCAACTGTCCAGTTTCGCGCCAGAGCAGGGACTGGGGGTCTCTGAACAGGTGTGGACTGGTTTATGCATGGAAAGCATCAAATGTACCCTTAAAGCAAGCCAGTGGCTTGGGGAGGCTACCCCTCCCAAGCCAGTTATACCTATTTCCAAAGAGAGAGGGTGTTACCTCCCTCTCCCAAAGGAAATCCTTTGTTATGGCCTTCTGAGCTTGATCAGATCAAGCAGCGGGAGGGCAGAAACCTGTCTGAGAGGTGACAGCAGCTGGGCTGCCCGGAAAACCCTGTAAGACTGGTGGTAGCAATGTTGGGGGTCCTTCTAAGGAGCCCCTAGAGTGCATGGAATCATACTTACAAAACTTGCAATGTTATTGGGGTATGATTCCAACATGTTTGATACCAAACATGCCCAGGTTCGGAGTTACCATTATGCAGCTGGACATAGGTAGTGACCTATGTCCAGTACCTGTGTAAAATGGCATCCCCGCACTCACAAAGTCCAGGAAAATGGATCTGGAGTTTGTGGGGGCACCTCTGCTAGGTACTTGCGCCCTGCCCTATGGGCTGAGAGGGCCTACCATAGGGGTGACTTCTAGTGACCTGGTGTAGTGAAAACAGGTGCATGTACCCGTTTCACTCGAGCTGCAATGGCAGGCCTGCAGAACACTTTGCATGGGCTCCCTATGGGTGGCAGAGTAACTGCTGCAGCACAAAGGGGTCCCTTGGAACCCCAATGCCCTGGGTACCTAGGTACCATATACTAGGGACTTACATGGGGGGGTTAGCAGCAACCAAATTTAGAGGAGAAAGCACAGTCACTGGGGTCCTGGTTAGCAGGATCCCAGTGAGCACAGTCAAGCACACCGACAAACAGGTAAAAAGTGGGGGTAACCAAGTTAGAAAGAGGCTACTTTCCTACACCTAATTATCAGCGTTGAGGACTGTATATGTCTCATCAGTCAGATATTGTTCTGAAAACACCAGCTGCTCAGTCACCATGGAGTCAGTGGCACCAGTGTCTCTCAGTGCTTCTACCTTAATCCCACTGATATGTTGCTGTTATCTGTATCTTTCCAGGTTACTGAGCCAGACAGGCAGGGCAGCTACATTCACTCCACCCTCTGAGACTAAGGTTGCCTCGGTAGGCTCAGTGACATGGTTGTCAGTCTCAAGTTGGGTGTCCATTGGCTTTAGCGTCATTGCACCAAGCTTTCCTCGGATCCCAATTTCTGCCCTTGTACCCACCATTCGGTTTGGATGAATCTCAAGTCCCACCCTCCTGTGCAGGTTTTTGGGGGCCTTTAGAAGACTTCTTGTTTTTATCTTTGTTTTGGTTATCCTCTTTCCCTTGTGGGGGCTTTTTGGCCTCTTTCTTGTGAGCTCCACCACCAATGGAACTTTTGGTCACCCTTGTTTTGACCCTGTGGTCTACCTTCTTCCCCAGCTCTAGAGGCGAAAGTAGACCTAGGTCTACCAGGTCAAAAGAAAGGACTCTGCAGCCTCCGGAACAGCAAAGACCCGACACCCGAAGTGACCTCTGCACCAGACGTCCACGACCCGTGGTGAAGCCAAACAACGGTGCCAGCTAGGTTCCCCAACTGTCCAGAGTCCGAGTCCAGTCTTGTCTCACCCATCTTGGACTACTCCAAGTCACCTGCAGCCTCTGCACTCAGGCCCCCTCTCTTGCAGCCTTGTGGTGATAGAAAACCCAACACCTCCAGCAAACACTGCACCTGTTGCTCCAGACCCCATCTAAGGTGGGTCACTGGAGCCAACGACCTACCCCGGATTCTCTGAGCTCAAGTCCACCATAGGTCCCACCGGTGGACTCCCTGACGACACCTGTGGCCTCAACACACAGGACCCCCCGACCATGAGCTCTCCAGGACAAAGAAACCCGATGCCTAAGAACACCTTTGCATTCATCAACACTGGGCCCTGTAGAAAAGAGCCAAAGGTGCATCTATGCCCTGAGCCCTCCAAGTCTACAACTGACCTGTTTGTTGTCCCCGACCTGTTTGTTGTCCCTGACTGGCTTCCTAGCCAGAACCTGCAGTCTGTCTACCCGAGGACCAAACTCCCATAGGAAACCATTGGGCACCCGACACCTTGCGGCACCCCTGCACCTGTCTGCCCCAGTTCTGCCTGGAGTGACCTGCTGGTGCGATTCTGATCAGTACCCAATACTTACATTAATTCCCTGAGACTGGCCTCGTAAGTCGTCAATAACCCTGCGTTTGCTGAACATTGTTTCCTCCATAGGTTAACACTGAAGAACTGTGAGAATTGCACTAAGTGTTGATTTTTAAATCTGAAAGGTATTTATGCTTGAAAAACTACTTACCTGATAACAAAGTTCTTGGGATTAAAACATATATATAAAGAAAGGGATATATTCTAATTTGGTCTTGGATTTATTCTTTGAGTGTGTGTCTCATTTATTGCCTCCGTGAGGGAACAAATGCTTAGCACTACCTTCTGATAAGCCTAACTGCTCATCCACACTACCACAAAATAGAGCATTAGTCCTATCTACGTTTGCAAACCAATTGGGGATGTACTTGACTCTCTGCACAGTGTAGTTCTTTTTAGTGCACCATAGAGAGAGCCAGATATATATATATATACACACACACACACACACACACACACACACAAATCAGAAGGGAGAACTCTGGGCAATTCCCAAGTTTATGTGGAGAGTAGCGCTAGTAAGGAGAATCCTGGAACACCAGCGACACTGTAGATTTGCTCTTGGATTTGCTCTCTCTTCTGACTTGCATAAAGTATGCATCACTCTAACCCTGAAAAGGTCTTGTTTTGACATAAATATATATATATATATGGGTACCATGTACATTGAAGCGGTTATAAATATATATATATATTTAATATGTGGTCCGGGGTCCCCGCACATAGGAGGATCTATTTAGTGCTTATGACTGTTGATGAGGATCCCTGGAATAGAATTGGGTGAGACAGCTGGATTAAAAAAAAAAATTTGAGACACATTTTGATAAGGTTTCATTACTGGTACTCAAGCTTTAACCTAGTATAATACAAACCTCTGGTATTCTTGACATAGAATATTTTTTCTATACTAACATGAATTGAAATCTTAATTTGATTAACAACATGGAGGCAGGTGATATGTAGCCAACTATCTCCAAACTGAAGTGCCACACAATCTCTCCCTTACCACCGGTCACTCCAAGGGGCTTCAAAGCTGTGCTTTATTCTTCCTCAAAAACAGCTTCAGAAGCCAGAGTAACAGGGGTAAACAATTAAACGTGCATGTATGGTGGACTGGCTTCCCCAGCTCAGTACATCAGATAAGCACAATTTGCACAGATTTAAATCACTAATGACAGAGTCCTATTTATAGAGTCTTTACCAGAAAACTGGTAAGTGCTGTGTATCAGGGCTGCCAGTGGCAGGCCATACATTATATTATCAATGTCAATTACACATTATGTTTGATGCAGTCTCTGTCTTGTCACCCAAATGAAGAGATAGGGCAACAAACACAGGATTCAGACCCCAGTGGATGAAAATGGTAAGCATTAAAAAAACTCTAAAAGCCTGTGTTTGCACTTATGCCTGTTTCTATGTATGTGCGGGTGTTCATGAGTTAGTGCATTATTGTGTGTGAATCCATATGAATGTGTATTAAAGTTTTACCCACCCTGTTAAAATATTGTCCCTGTGATAGTACTGGCAATTCCTGACATTTATGGCTTCAGTGGCATGGGGACACTCACTATTGGTATAATGCTGACCCTGAAATTATGATGATAATTCTTGCCACATTGTGGACAGCTACAATGGTGCACAATACTGCTACCCCCAATACACTGCTGCTCCTGGTATGATGGTGGTAATTCTGTCCATATTGTAAGCATCCATCTCTTGATGTGTCTACCAATGAAATCAAGCTGACCCTAGCATAACAGAGATAGCTGTTTGCAAATAGTGGGTGTAGGAAGCTGGCTGTGTACATACTGTAGCAAAATGAGATATAGTGTGTACAGATTCCAGGGGTTCACTAGAGGCTTAGCAGAGGCTAAAGTAGATAATACTAATGCTCTCTTTTGTGGTGGTGCAGTCCAACAGTTAGGCTGATCAGAGGGTAGAGCAAAGCATTTGTTGCACACACACACAGGCAACAGAAGAAGCACACACTCAATGACTTAACGCCAGACCAATGTTTTTTATATAACAAAAATATATTTTGTTAATTTATTTCTAGAACCATAAGATTCAAGTTGCAGGTAAGTTAATAAATAGATATGTATTTCACATATGTATCAATACCACTTTGATTGGAATTTGTAAGTTGTACTGTTTTTTAATAAATGGCAATAATCAGTTTTAAAAGTTGACAGTGTAATTTTCAGAACAGTTCAGAGGGGGGGGGAGGAAAGTTAGCACATTTTGCAGGTAAGTACAAGACTTACAGTTCCAGTCACTGGGGGTTAGGAAGTCCACTGGTTGGGGTTCAAGTTAACCCCAAACACCCACCACCAGCAACATGGGGCCGACCAGGTGCAGAGGTCAAAGATTAGGCAAGTTTAACATGGGCTCCTATGGAGACTGGGGGCACTCGGTTTCAGATCTGCGGGCAGGTAAGTACCCGCGTCTTCGGAGGGCAGACCTGGGGGGCTTAGAGGAGCACCATGCGGGGCTACAAGTAGGCACCAAGCTCACACCCTCAGTGGCGCATGGGCGGCTGGGTGCAGGGTGCAAACAGAGCATCGAGTTCCCAATGCTTTCCTATGAGGGGATCCCGGGGGACACTTAGATGCTGCTGGCAGGGTCCAGGGGATCAGTTCCTGAAAACCGCAGGCTTAACAAGTAGGACAGCCGCCTGCCCAACATTGCTGCACCAGAGGTTGGGATCTCCAAGGCCTGGGGGCTGCGGGTGCAATGTACATTTTCGCATCGGATATCTTTGTCACGAGTTTTCGCGGTCAGGGTGGTCCTCTGGATTCACACTGCAGGCATCGTCGTGGGGGACAGGAGAGGTCAACCCAGGGTGGGCACTTGCTCGGAATCACCTGGAGATCCTCTTTAGTCGGCTGAACCATCTGGTAATGGGCTGTGGGCGTCGGGTGCAGAGTGGTCAGGACTTGTGGATCTGGGGAGGCTCTGGAGACTTTAGAAGTAGTTTCTTGTCTGACAGGACTACTGTCCTTGGGAGTTCTTGATAGTCTGTGAATGCAGGCAGTCCTCTGGAAGCTTGGCAGAGGTCGCTGGACCCCGCAGGACGTGTCACCTTCTTTTGCAGGGCTTTTGAAGCAGGAGACAGGCTGGTAAGGCTGGAGCCAAGTCAGTTTTCCTCTTCCTCCTTCTCTGCTGGGGTTTCAGCTTAGCAGTCCTTCTTCTTTCTTCTTGTGAGGTTGCCAGAAATATGAAGAATTGGGTTCAGGGAAGCCCTTAAATCCTAGATTTAGGGGCATTACAGGGGTCAGAGGGCAATAGCCAGTGGCTACTGACCCTGAGGGTGGCCTCACCCTTCTTGTGTCCTATCCCTTTTGGGGACAAACCTAACCCTACTGGTCCCTGTCCTCCAAACTAAGATGGAGGATTTTGCAGGGAGGGCGGTCACCTCAGCTCTGGACATCTTAGGGGTGGTCCCAGCTGGGGTGGTCACTCCTTCCTGCTTTCCCTAATTTTCCCACCGGACTTGCCGCCAAAAGTGGGACTTTGTCCGGGGGTGGGCAACTCCAGTAGCTGGGGTGCTCTGGGGCACAGTCACAAGAGGCCTGAGCCTCTGAGGATCACCACCAGGTGTTACAGTTCCTGCAGGGGGGAGGTGTGAAGCACCTCCACCCAGGGCAGGCTTTGTTTCTGGCCACCGAGAGCATAAAGGCTCTCACCCCATGTGGCCAGAAACACGTCTCTGGCAGGCTGGCACAGACCAGTCAGTCCTGCACTAAATGGTTGGGTAAAATACAGGGGGCATCTCTAAGATGCCCTCTGGATGCATTGTTCAATAAATCCAACACTGGCCTCAGTGCGGGTTTATTATGCTGAGAGGTTTGATACCAAAATTCCCAGTATTCAGTGAGGCCATTATATAGCTGCGGAGTTCGTAATGACAAACTCCCAGGCCATATACTTAATATGGCTACACTGCACTTACAATGTCTAAGAATGGACTTAGACACTGTAGGGGCATATTGCTCATGCAGCTATGCCCTCACCTGTGGTATAGTGCACCATGTCTTAGGGCTGTAAGGCCTGCTAGAGGGGTGCTTACCTATGCTACAGGGAGTAGTTTGTGGGCATTGCACCCCGAGAGGCGTGCCATGTCTACTCTGCCTTTTTCTCCTCACCAGTACACACAAGTGCAAAGGTAGTATTCATGTGCTTGGTGAGGGGTTCCCCAGGGTCGCACAATACATGCTGCAGCCCTTGGGGACCTTGCCCGGCCACAAGGCCCTTGGTGCCATGGGTACCTTTTACAAGGGACTTATCTGGGTATCAGGGGTGTGCCAACTGTGTAAACAAAGGTACAGACTGTGGGAAAGAACACTGGTGCTGGGGCCTGGTTAGCAGGAACCCAGCACACTTTCAATCAAAGTTGGCATCAATATCGGGCAAAAGGTATGTGTGTGTGTGTGTGTGTGTGCAAGGGCACTTTTCTATAGCGGGCAGGTATAGCATAATGGCGCTTACTCCATGTAGCCCTCACAAGTCTTGGCTCATTGTGGGCATCTCTGGCATTCTAGATATCACCTCAGATATAGACCTGAAACCTGTGCTAATTTCTTGCATACTGTATCATCTATATTATAAGACAGTAATGAATGGACATGCAAGACATAATCTATCCATGTAAAGCAAAATGTATGTATTGTAAATACATTAAACATATATACTGTAAAAGATATAAGGAAATGTACATATTTCCATAAACTAATCAGTTCATTTCTGGGGACAAAATACCTGCATTCAAAAATATATTTAAACTCAATTCTGAGTGAAAATCACTATTACTGTTTGATACTGTAAATCCTCTGAAGCTTGAGTAAGTACACTGCTATTTAAGTCTGTAAAATCTGTTTATATCTGCCGTGCAATTTGTTCAAATGTGAAAGTTGTATATGTTTATATGTTTTCAGCCTGCCCCTTCAATGAGGTTCTAAATCATAACGTGTAACTGAAAAAACATCTTGGAAGGGGGCAATGGAAAATATAAACAAAAGCAGATATTGACGTGTAGGTAAATGCTATGAAAAATTATAAGCCAAGTAACAATGGATTTCTTGATTCAGGTGAGCCTGCGAAAGTCCCATGTAGGGTTCTTCTTGCCTAGCACACCCTGATTTCAATTTGAAATTTGTTTATTTGTCTCTATGATGACTGAACAGGTGGTATGCATAAAAAAAGTGGAACTACGACAGGACATGACATATGCAACTGCACGGCCTATAAACTGTACGACTGCTATTATATATTTTTGGTTTAACTGTTTATTTGTGCAGTCTACATAGGAATCTCACAAAGTACAAAGGTTATACCCAGAAGGAGATCTCAAGTTCTACATGCCATCTGAGTCAAGCAGCACCCCACAGATGACGCCCATGAACACCAAAACCGTTCAGGGATTGCTGGTTTTTCCTTTCAGTGAGAAGATGGCTTAGCACTTCAGACTAATATTTCTCCTACTTAGCAAGACAAATGCTGATTTGCATTTAGTTCTCTATCTTGGCACAGATGAGCTAAACGACAATGGGCTGGTATGTGATCCAAAGCACCTCAGAGTGGCTGAGATTAATTAAGGTATTCCTGCCTGTATGTTTGTAATGGGGTTTAATGTAATATAATATAATATTAAGTGTGTGTTTTTAGCATATAAAATTGGTATTCAATATCTCCATAAAGAAAAAAAAGCCATGACAAAATCAGACAGAAGCAGTAATATTAATTAACAGCCCAAACGTGGGAGTAGGTTTCTAGTCTACTACAATTATTCTGTAGGGGTGCATTTCAGTTTAGCCCAATAAGCAAACCACAAAGGAGAAAACAAACAAGATTGGCAAGAGCAAAAACAAGCCGAACAGACATTAAGTGAGTTGGGCTATACCTAGTTCTTCCAGGGATGTCTTCGCTGTCAGAAACTCATGATGTAACAACTGGTGTTCAACTTCCTCATTTTCTACTTCCAGTTCAGAAACCATGTTACAGGGAATATATCCTTTTTTTCCGTTACATTCCCCTTTATAGAAACCATCAGCATCTTTGTCACCAAACACCTGTTTGAAGAAAAGAGATAAGAATTTCAAGGGTAGTTTTGGTCTCAGAACAAGTAATTATGTATGCAAAATAATAATCCAAATTTTCCACAATACATTTTGGCTTGTTTAACAAACTCCAGAACACTTTCATTATCGAGAAAAATCTAAGAAACATTTATAAAAAGGTCTGTGCAAACGTTACTTAGCTGCAACACTCGTTCTCAATTACTGGTATTTTATTACACTTATAAACAATGAAAGTGCACAATTCGAAACCATATGTACGACAGAAACAAAGAAATCTCTTCAATTAAGTAAACAAATGCCTATTTATTTAAAGGCAATACCTGATTTTAATAGATAGATAGATGAAAATAAGTTACTTTCCTACAACTGTAGTAGTATTGGAATATTGCATAGATTCACCTGCTTGAATAATTTCCCATTGTCGAGATGGGAGTTGCTGGTAACCTAAAAAAGCAATGCAATGATATGCATAGACCATAAAGGCCCTAGGCGTTTCAGTTTAGTAGCATATCATAGTCATTATTTAAAAAAAGAACTAAAGTTAAGGTTTAACCAATCAGGTTGCACCACCCTGTAGATAACTCCTGTGAGAAGCTCCAGTCCCTCAGATGTTAGAGCACAAGTGTGAATACATAAATATCCATTGAGAGATGGATGGTGAGCTGCTGAGGGTAGGAGGATGGGTCGTATGTGAATCTATGAAAGATTCCAATACTGGAAAACTGAAGTTACAGGTAAATAACTTATTTTCGTACCACGGTACTGGAACTTTCATAAATTTACATGCTTGAATCAGACTAAATAGCAGTGAAAAGCACATTTTCCTTCAAATGTAGCACATATCTCTTGAGGAATACAACACATACATATACAAATAAATAGCAAGAAAAATGTGCATAACAGGTAAGAGGAGGGAGGAAATAAAGGGACATCTCCCCTTCACTGGAAAAGATGTCAACACTGCTTGTCCCTTTGCTGCATCACTGTAAACTGCAGAGTCCAAGCAGTAGTATTAGGTCGTAGAAGGTAGTAGTAATAGTAGTAAAGGTCTGTCTATGTTTTCAGGTCATTGCTCGGTAGATATCTGGCAGTAACACACCAGCAAACAACGCCATAGTAGTAGATCTAGTTCTTGTTGAATGACGCACCATTGTGATTAATGGTCTGCTAGCCTTCTGGTGACAGTATTGATTGGTGACAGATATCCAACTTAAAGATGGTTTGCTTTGACAGAGGAAGACCTTTTCTTAGAGCGCTATAAGCTACAAAGAGTTGATTGGATTTGTAAAAGCTCCTAGTTCTATCCAAATTGAACTTTAATCCTCTTTTGAAGTCTAAAGAGTGCAATGCTCTTTCAGCTACCATTTGAGGGCCCAGAAAAAAAAAGACTTGAAAAACACTGGTTCATTGAAGCGAGAGTCTGATGGAACTTTAGGAAGAAATGTAGGGTTTGGGTGGAGAATAAACCTATTGTCCCTGCACTGGAGGAAAGGTTCCTGAATGGTGAAAGCCTGAATAGGGAACTGACGATACCCAGAGTAACCTGAATTAGGTGGTCGAAAGATCCTGTCGCTTGAAGCCATTGCCTGTCCAATTCCTCTTGAAGTAGACGTATCCGTAGACGGCAGAATGGAACTAGAGGAATGCACGATGAAATCTCCCTAGTATAGACCTGCAAAGGTGAACAGGAAGTAACTTTTTTTGTTGCACTAATTTTGCTTGATTTATCCATTTTAGTTGCCTTTCTGGTGTGGAGTACACTTTCGTGTGCACTCTATCCAATGTGGCTCCCAGAAATGTTATGTTATGCAATGAAGAACTGACTTGTCTAGTTTCAGAGTGAGGCCTAGGTCTCCGAAGAGTTTTCTGTACGCTGTTGTTGATAATTGTGCAGCCTGACTGGAGGAGGCCTTGGTAAGCCAGTCATCCAGATAAGGGAATAGTTGATGTTTGTGTTGTCTTAGAAAGACTACTACAGGTGTGAGGCACTTTGTGAAGATGCCAGAGTAGGATTTCAGCACAAAGTGAAACACCGGTAATTGATATTGGCTGCCGGTTACTGTGAATCTTAGAAATTTTCTGTGTTTTGGTTGAATGGGGACCTGGAAATATGCATCTTGGAGATGTCACCAGCTACTCGTTGTTTATGTCTTTGGCCCACTGGAACTGCAGAGTGGTCTTGATTCTTGTAGGTTCCGCCTTGACCAAGGTAAGGGTGGCCCTTTCTGGTAGCCACGGTGCTGCTGACAAAGGAACGCCAAAAGGCAGTCCGTGCCCTCCAGAAGGAGTCCCAGAGGAAAAAACCCCAAAGGGAAAAACCTCTATAGCAGGAACTCCCTGGAACAAAAAGAAGAAAAAAGTCGTCCAACAAGAAAAAACAATACTGAAAGAAACTGGAACAAGCGAGGGGAAAAACTGGAGAACAAAATAACAGGAGCGAAGATCACCACCAAAGGAAGTGTTGCACCTTATATACCCTAAAACAGGAAATGACCAACAGAAGAAGAAAGACACCATATTGGATTGGGAAAGAAACATAGGAACATATAGAGAAAAGGCACCACTTTATAAAGGGTCCTAAGGCATGCAGGGAAAAGGCATACTGGGAGAAAGAAGAACATGGCTGCTAAGTGTGAAAATAAAAACAAGAGGAAAAGGAGAAAGAAGAGAAAAAAGAAGTAAGGAAGAAAGAAACAGGCTGCACCAAGTAAGTAAGGGGTTGGGGGGAAGGTGCCCACGTTTAATATCGAGGGCGCGCCACGCGCAATACTTGCCGAGGCCCCATGCCCACTTTGGGGCGTTGTGTGAGAAAATAAAGAACTGAAGGGGCACGGCACGGCTGGCCGGAAGGAACACTGGCACGACAGTAGGTCCCCCCCAGGAGTCTCAGGTTTGTGCGGATACAGGCGAAAAAAAAACGATGGATCAAAAGCAGGGAGTGCACAGAAGAAGCATCTTCCCAAGAACATTCACTAAGAGGACAGCCTTTCCAATGAATAAGATATTGGAGATGGTTTCGAAATATGCAAGAATCACATTTCTTGAACTTCATACTCAGGTTCGTCATTCACCAACAAAGGGGGAGGACATGTGAATTGTCTATGAAAAGGGTCAGGCTTATAGGTTTTCAATTGAGAGACGTGAAAAACTGGATGGATTTTCCATGTTCGAGGTAAACGGAGACAGAAGGGCACTGGATTAATTTTCGGAAGAATTGAAAAGGGTCCATAATAGCAGGGTTTAAACTTATTTTGTGATAGGCGGAGGGGCAAAATTCTGGAAGAAAGCCAGACTTTATCTTGGATTTGATAAGATGGAGCCTCACATCGATTCTTATCAGCCATTCTTTTCATGTGCCTTTTCGTTAACAAAAGATTAGACCGTATAGGACGTTGAATTCTATGTAATCTTTGGGAAAAGGAGGTGACTGCAGGAAGTGTAGAAGAGGTCTTAGGAGTGACCGGAAAAGATTTCGGATAAAATCCATATGAGCAGAAAAAAGGAGTGGCTTTTGAGGCACTATGTACGGTATTATTATAGGAAAATCCAGCAATGGGTAAATATATGGAGCAGTTACTTTGAGTAGTATTACAAAAACAGCGGAGATATAGCTTCAGTCCTTGATTCAGGTGTTCGGCCTGCCCATTAGTTTGAGGACGAAATGCATAAGATAAGGCTATATTGATATTTAGGGTTTTACAGAAGTGCTTCCAAAACTGTGATATGTATTGAGGGCCCAGATCTGAAACAATAACTTGAGGAAGGCCATGTAGACAAAAGATTTCTTGGATGAAGACCTGGCTTAATTCTTTGGATGTGGGAAGCTTCTTCAAGGCAGTAAAATGAGCCATTTTTGTAAACAAATCTAGAGTCACCATTATAACTCGGTTTCCTGCTGAGGGTGGGAATGAACACATACAATCAGTTGATATAGTATGCCAAGGGACTGGTGGAACCAGTAAAGGTTGAAGTAGTCTTGCAGGCCTCGTATGGGGTATTTTTCCTTGGGCGCAGTTGGGACAAGATACCACATAACTTTCAGTATCTTGCTTAAGTGTAGGCCACCAAAAAGAACGAAGGAGTAATTCCTGCGTGGCTTTGATACCAAGATGACCGGCCACAGGGTAGTCATGACATATTTGTAGTGCCTTTCTTTGCACTATCTAAGGTAGGAATAACGCGTCTTTAAAGTAGTAGTACCCTTTACTCTCGCATAATTTTGGACGCAGTTCATCTCTTGTTCTGAGAGGGTTGAGTACTCAGACTGAACATCATCGAGGAAAGTCAGGACTAAACCAATTATTCTGTCTGTCTCAATTAGGTGCTGCGAAGGGGTGTTAGTACTTTCAGGGTAGCGTTGAGACAGACCATCAGCCAAGATATTTTGAGAACTTGGAATATAGGTTAAAATAAAAATCGAATTGGCTAAAGAAAAAAGCCCAACGAGCTTGGCGACTGTTCCGGCACTGAAAGTTTTGTAGGCATTGTAAATTGCAACGGTCTGTTCTCACTTTAAATGGTTCTTTAGAACCCATAAGGAATTGTCTTCACTCTTGACAAGCTGTTTTTAGAGCTTAAAGTTCTCTTTTCCACACCGAATAATTTTGCTCAAATCAGAGAGCACATGAGACAGATAAAATATTTGATGTTCTAATCTGTTGTCGTACTGTCTTTGTAATAATACTGCCCCAATAGCTCTTTCTGAAGCATTTGTGAATACAATAAATTGTTTGCTGGTGTTTGGATGCCGTAGTATAGGTGCTTGGGTGAAAGATTGTTTTAGGTTTTGGAAAGCGTTTTCAGCCACATCTGTCCAGATGAACCTGTTTTGCAAACTCTTTTTTAAGAGTCTATGGCCCTCATTAAAACCCTGGTAAAAAAAAAAATGGGATCACGACCACTGGGGAAACTGCCAACACAGACAGCCACTTTAACACTCAGACCGCAACGGCGGTAGCAACAAACACCGCGGCGGTAACCGCCAACAGACAGGTGGAAGACAATGTACCGCCCACCCTATCACAACCCACCAACCCGCCAGCTTTTCCGCGGCGGTACCAACGCCATCAAAAGCATGGCGGAAACAGTACACAGAAGGGGAACCACTCACCTTTCGACACTCAACGAAGAACCAGGACTCTATGGAGCCCGAACGACAGGTCCTGCCGATGTATCTGCTACTACACCAGGAATATCAAAGAAGGCGGCAGCGACGACCACTGTGAGTACTGCAGCTAGCACACAGGGGAGGGGGGGGGGGGGGAAAGAGAGTGACACACACACGCAACACCCCCACCTTCACCCACAACACCATACACACAAAAACATGCATCAACATTACATTTACAACCCGTAACCCCCTGGAAGAACGCAAGGACAAAAGGAATTGAGTGCAAATAGTGATATTTAA
Source organism: Pleurodeles waltl (assembly GCF_031143425.1). NCBI lineage: Eukaryota > Metazoa > Chordata > Amphibia > Caudata > Salamandridae > Pleurodeles > Pleurodeles waltl. The sequence goes on from NC_090441.1 coordinate 87,747,375, forward strand.
AAATATGCAGATAAAGTTAATGATTGTGAACAACAGTATATACAAATATTTACAATATATATAGAAGGCCGTACACTGTCCTTTGCAAATGTCAGTGGGCAAACAAACAAGGGCGAAGTCCACACTTGACTCCTGCCTCAAAACGGAGAGAACACTGCAGGGGCATCAGGTCGAAAACACACAGGCACCCCAGGGGGAAGTGGAGAGGGGACACCTCAGCCGGAAGATGGTACTACGCCTCTGCTCCTGGAGGGGGCAACAGCTCACTGCTTGGTCCTGGGGAGTGCAAAGCCACAGTCTCTCAAGTGGGCGGTTTGCCCACTGCTTGTCCTGGGGAGTGCAAAGCCACAGTCTCTCAAGTGGGTGGTTTGCCCAATGTTTGCTCCTGGGGAGTGCAAAGCCACAGTCTCTCAAGTGGGTTGTTTGTCCACTGCTTGATCCCGGGGAGTGCAAAGCCACAGTCTCTCAAGTGGGTGACATGTTCCACTGGTTCTGGAGGGGTGCTTAGTACCCAGTGTGCTTCATCCTGCCAAAGAAAGTGATAGTGGATGCATATCTCCACTAGTTCTGGAGGGGGGCTTGTGCCTAGTCTGCTTCATCCTGCCAAGGAAAGTGATAGTGGATGCATATCTCCACTGGTTCCGGAGGGGGCCTTGTGCCCACTCTGCTTCATCCTGCCAAGGAAAGAGATAGTGGATGCATATCTCCACTGGTTCTGGAGGGGGCCTTGTGCCCAGTCGGCTTCATCCTGCCAAGGAAAGTGATAGTGGATGCATATCTCCCCTGGTTCTGGAGGGGGCACTGTGCCCAGTGATGCTGCACCTGGGGTGTGGCAGTTCCCATTCCCTCACCTGGGTGTCTGAGGCACGAGATGTACAGGGAACAGGTAGCATGATACTCCATGGAGGCAGAGCCAGACTCCATCCTGCGGCGACTTAGGTTGCAAACTGCTGGTAGTGCTGGTGCTGGTGGTGGTGCTTCAAGTGGTGCGTGGAGGGTCCAGGCCGCCTCCTGCATCACCGGACGGCTGCCCACTGGGGATGCTGGTGATGACAGATGTAGTGGCACCAGCTGTGCATGTGGCGGTGTAGGTGGTGGTGCTTGCGGCGGTGTCTGCGGTGGAGATGCTGGCGGTGCTGGCCGTGGTGCAGGTGCTGGTAGTAGTGGAGGAAGACACCAGGCCGTCTTCTGCAGCCTCATACAGCTGCAGACTGGGGATGATGCTGCTGACTGTTGTTGTGGCAGCGGCGGTGCAGGTGGCAGTGCAGGGGGCGTGCAGGTGGCGGGGCAAATGGCGGTGCTTTCCGCGGTACAGGTCGCTGTGCTCTCAGGACTGATGGTGGGCACCAGTTCCTCATCTGGAGGCTCCGAGACCTGAAGTGCCTTGCCTTGGGTTTTCTTGCCCTTCCCCACCTTGGCAGACGCTGTTGGGACCTTGGCACTGGCAGATGCAGTTTTGGAGGAGGCCTTGCTGGGTGGGTCGTGCTTTTTGGCAGTGCTGCATGCTAGCACCTTCTTCACCTTGGCAGGTGGCGGAATGTGTTGGTCCTTTGCAGGGCTCGGTGGCACACTAGCAGCCCTGACGGGTGCCCCTTTTGATCCCCTGGGACTAGCAGGTACCACAGCGGATGCCGACTTGGTGGCTGAGGTACTGGCCTGAGATCTTGACACCCTGGCCCAAGGGAATGGACGGGAGGGGGGGGGGATTAGGCATAGGGAAGAGGTCAAACTTTGCAAGGAAAAGTTTTTTAGACACACTGGGATGGGAAGATGGAGAGGGTTTGGGAGGGGAGGAAGTGGTAGTGGTTGTAGGAGGTGTCTTTCTGCTGAGTTTGGGTGAAGGTGCATGGGCTGGATGCTGTTTTGAGGTGGATGGCTGTTGAGTGGGTGGTGCTTGCGTTTGTGTACTTTGGGAGGAAGAGTCACAGACACACTGGGAGAGGACACAGGGGATGTGTGCATGGTTGTGGGGGTGGTGACTGCTCGTGAGGGGCGTGTTGTGATGGCCGTGTTGGTGATGGATGTAGTGGATGAGGATGTAGTGCATGCAGATGTGAGTGAAGACGATACTGGGAGGGGTGGACGACGAAGAGGAGGGGGACACAGTGGAGGCAGTGGATGTTGGTGTGTCTGCATGGGGATGGTGCTTGTGTGAGAGCCTGTGTGATGAAGTGTGGTGCTTGTGTTTGCCTGAGCCACTTCTGTGTGTTGATTTGGGTGATTGTTGGTCTGAAGGTGTGCTTGGGATAGGCTGGGGTTGAGGGGATTGGGACTGGGTAGAGGAAGTTGGAGGGGGGAGGCTAGACACAGGGACAATGGCTGCCATCAGTGCTGAGGCCGGAGCCTGAAATGCCCTCTGTTGGGCCCCAACGCCAGAATGAATGCCCTCCAGGTATGCATTTGTTTGTTGCAAATGCCTCTCAACACCCTGGATGGCATTCAATGGTTGCCCAACAGTGAGGGATCTCAGGAGGTCAATAGCCTCCTCACTTAGGGCAACAGGACTAACTGGGGCAGGGCCTGAGGTGCATGGGGCGAAGGAGATGCCCGCCCGTCCTGGGTGAGAGGTGCTGGTAGGGGGGGTGGCGGCTGTACCTCTTGTTGGGGTGGGCACAGAGGTGTCCGCCACCGCCAGGGAGCTTCCATCGGAGGAGGAGTCGCTGTCACTGGTCTCACCCTTCTGTCATTGTCGTGATGCTCCCCTCGCCCTCTGTCCTACTGGTGCTTTCACCCTCAGTGGATTCGGCCTCATGGGCCATGTGGGATGCAGCTCCCTCCGTCGCCGGTGCCTCTCCTCCTCCGCCAGATGATGCTAATGCACACAAGGACAGGGTGACAAAATAAAAAAGGGGGGGAGAGACAGAGGATACACTTGGTCAGTGCCAGCAACAACACTACCGTTGGCATACACAACACACAGGGAGCTGCCCTATGCACTAGGCCATGCCCAACCAGTCACTAAGGTAGTCACAATCCCATGGGGTACAATGCCTAACGCCAGCATCTGCACACCTGACACCCACAGGATCCTGCCCAGTAGTATATGCCCACTTACACCATTGGGTTTGGAGTGCTTCAGAGCCTGGACAAAAGGGACCTACCCTGCCATGATTGCCCTGGCCTAGGGGCACCCACAGCCCACAACCCCCACCCACAGCCCACATCCCCCACCCAGCTAGGTCCTAAAGCGCACAAAGTCAGGAATCAGAATCTGTACTCACCCCCTTGTGGCTGCTGTGATGCCTTCAAGCGCCCATCCAACTCCGGATAGGCCACTGCCAGGATGCAGAACATCAGGCGGGTCATGGTGCGACAGGCACCACTTCCAAGTTGGGAGGCAAGCCCCAGTTGGGCCTCCGCAGCTTTCTTGGTCAAGCGGCGCAGGTCCTCCCATCTTCTGCAGCAGTGGGTGCTCTGCCTGTGATAGCCCCCCAGGGTCCGCACCTCCTTGGCGATGGCACGCCAAATACCCTTTTTCTTGTGGGCGCTGACCTAGAGGGAAAAGACAGCAGAAAAGGAAATTACTCACACGTCCGGACCGGCATACTCATTGCCCCCCAGTTCTCACCCATGCCCTGAGATACACATACACTGACCACCTCTCATGCAGCACTCAGGCCAGGACGCATCAGCACCCCCCAACATGTGGCTTACATCCACACCACTTCAAACATGCATTGCCCACACATCATGCTCACAATGTACTCACTTGTTTGTCTGGAAGACCGTAGAGTAACGTGTACTGGGGTAGGACCCCATCCACCAGTTTCTCCAACTCCTCTGCAGTGAAGGCAGTGGTCCTTTCTCCAGACACTGTAGCAATTGTTGCTTCCAGGCTCAGGTCACAGCAGCACTTGCAGTGTAGGTCCTCTCCTGTTGACGGTCAGGTAGCAAGTGAGTGAATAGTTAGAAAATGGCTGTGATGTCCGCGGCGGTGCGTACCGTCACCGCTGGCGTACATCACCATTGGCTCCTGGAACCCATAGGGCCCAATGATAACCAATGCGAAGTTGCTCAGCGGTCATCGACCGCGACAGCGCACAACGCCAGCGCACTTACCTCATTTCTACTGGTCCCTCCTCACAGGTCAGGCAGCCGCCATTTCAGGGGGGCACATGGCATGGCACATAACTGTGTCACAGCAGACATTGGCCCATCAACTGACTCTCGACTTCACATACTGCTTGTGTGACCTAAATTCAGCAACAGTTGTGCATTCTATGTGGAAATATGACCTTCTGCTCACGGTTCTCCTCCATAGGCTACAACCACTGAGGCAGATGATGAGATGGCGGCATCCTCCAGTGTACAGACCCCTGGTGGACCTGTCGACAATGGAGGACAGACACATTATCATCACATACAGACTTGATTGTGCCACAATTGAAGAACTGTGTACCCAATTGGAGCCAGACCTGATGTCAGCTATCCCCCAGGAATACCCCCTCTAGTGCAGGTTCTGTCAGTGCTGCATTTCCTGGCAAGTGGTTCCTTTCAAACTACAGTGGCCATGGCATCACGAATGTCTCAGCCAATGTTCTCCAAAGTGTTGTCCAGAGTGTTGTCTGCCCTGCTGAAACACATGTGCAGCTACATCCTGTTCCCCAAGGTGGATGATTTGGCCACAGTGAAAGCTGACTTCTATACCCTGGGACATATCCCAAACATCATTGGTGCCATTTGTTCCCCCCCGGAGAAATGAACAGGTTTACAGGAATAGGAAAAGCTATCACTCGATGAATGTGCAGATGGTGTGTTTGGCGGAACATCTCCCATGTGAATGCCAAATATCCTGGCTCTGTGCACGACGCCTATATCTTGAGGAATAGCAGCATCCCTTATGTGATGGGCCAACTCCAGAGGCACCGGGTGTGGATAATAGGTGAGCCCAAGGTCCCCACCCAGTATAAGTAAGTGTCTGGGTATGGGGTTGTTCCTAAGGGTTAGTGTGTGTCTAACAGTTGTCGCTCGATATTTACAGGTGACTCTGGTTACCCCAACCTTTCATGGCTACTGAACCCAGTGAGGAATCCCAGGAAAAGGGCAGAGGAACGTTACAATGAGGCACATGGGCGTACAAGGAGGATTATTGAGAGAACCTTTGGCCACCTGAAGGCCAGGTTCCGGTGCCACCATCTGACAGGTGGATCCCTGTACTACTCACCGAAGAGGGTATGCCAGATCATCGTGGCACACTGTGTGTTGCACTACCTGGCCTTGAGACATCAGGTGTCTTTTCTGCAGGAGGATGAGCCTGGAGATGGTCTTGTGGCAGCAGTGGAGCCTGTGGAAAGTGAGGAAGAAGAGGCAGATGAAGATGTGGATAACAGAACAAACATTGTACAGCAGTACTTCCAGTGACACACAGGTAGGAGACTGTAACTCAACTTTACTTTTCGGTAATCTTTTGGACATTGTACATGGCAGTCTCTTACCCTCTGTCTATGGACACTGACTGTACCCTTTGGATTCTCTATTCTCAGATCTATGTGCCCCATTCTGGCTCCTGCTATATGTACTGCTGCCCACCAAAGGTCATCCTGTAGTATATTTCACTGAATATATACGTTGCAATGCTTTGATAATGTTGTACTAATAAATTTTTTGATTCATGACACTGACTCCAGTATGGTATTTGTTTCAAGGGTGTTTATTTTTGTGCCAATAAGTATGGGGGTATGTGCAAGGGGCTGGGATGTCCAGTTAGAGTCCAGTCTATTGGTATAACAGGTGCATTGTCCTAGGGGACATAGGAAGTGGAGAAATGGCAGTTCAAGGTGGACAGGGTGACATAGTGGGACAGAAGGGTGACAATCAGGAGGGTCTTATTTCCTGGCGGGGTCCTGGCAATATTCTCTGTCTTCAGCCTGGATCGCAGGAACCGTTTGCAGGGTGGTTCTCCTTCTGCAGGGGGTGGGGGGCTGGTGGCCTGTTGGTCCTGTGGCGGGGTCTCCTGTCCACTAGCGCCGGCAGAGGTGGAAGGCTGTTCCTCAGTTTGGCTAGTGTCAGGCACTCGTTGTTGTGCCACTGCCTCCCTCATGTTCTTGCCCATGTCAGCCAGCACCCCTGCAATGGTGACCAGGATGGTGTATATTTTTGTTAGGTCCTCCCTGATCCCCAGGTACTGTCCCTCCTGCAGCCGCTGGGTCTCCTGTAACTTGGCCAGTACCTGGCCCATGATCTCCTGGGAATGGTGGTACGCTCCTATGATGTTTGAGAGTGCCTCCTGGAGAGTGGGTTCTCTAGGCCTGTCCTTCCCCTGTCGCACAGCAATCCTCCCAGCTTCCCTGTTGTCCTGTGCCTCTGTCCCCTGAACCATGTGCCCACTGCCACTGACCCCAGGTCCCTGATCGTCCTGTGTTTGTGGGGTGTCCTGGGGTCCCTGTAGTGGTGGACACACTGCTAATTGACGTGTCCTGGGGATGGTGGCATGGGCCCGCTCAGTGGGTGCTATGCTGGCGTTTCCTGAGGGGGGAGGCTCAGTGGGGGTTTGGGACTGTGGCAGGGTAATCGACTGTCCGGAGGTCCCTGATGGGCCAGGTTGCTCATCGTGATCCAGGAGTGCAGAGCTGCTGTCATCACTGTGGGCCTCTTCTGGGGGGTGGGGGCGGGGGGCTAAATGTGGCTGGCACCTCCTCTCCGGTGACGTGGGGTAGGTGTCCTGTTGGGAAGAAAATGCATTGTCAATGTATCTGCGTGTGCCATCTTGCGCATGGCTGTGCTTCCCTCTATGAATGTGATTTCCCTGCCGGCTTGGCCTTGTGTGAGTGGTGGGCTGGGTGAGTCTCTCTATTGGCCATGCTGGGGTGATGGGTGTCCATGCAGGTCTGTGATGGGTGTCCATACATTGGGGGTGCATGCAGGGTTTGGTATTGGGATGGGTGGGTTGTGTTAGTGCGGTATATGTGAGTTCGTGGAGAGGGGGTGAGGTAGGAGTTTGTGATGGCATGCAGGTAGGGGGGGATAGTAGTAAAGCTTTGACTTACCAGAGTCCAGTCCTCCTGCTACTCCTGCAAGGCCCTCAGGATGCATGATCGCCAAGATCTCCTCCTCCCATGTTGTTAGTTGTGGGGGAGGAGGTGGGGGTCCACCGCCAGTCCTTTGTATAGCAATCTGTACAGAGGACCACAGAACGCACCTTCCCCCATAGGTCGTTCCGCTTCTACCTGATGTCATCTCTTGTTCTTGGATGCTGTACCACGGCGTTGACCCTGTCCACGATTCTCCGCCGAAGCTACATCTTCCTTGCAATGGATGTCTGCTGCACCTGTGATTCGAATAGCTGTGGCTCTACCCGGATGATTTCCTCCACCATGACCCTTAGTTCCTCCTCTGAAAAGGTGGGGTGTTTTTGGGGTGCCATGGATGTGGTGTGAGTGGTATGTGTGAGGATGTGTGGGGTGCTGTGCTGTGGTGTGTGCTGTGAGGTGCGTGGATGGTGTATGGGTGATGGTGTTCTGTGGCTCAGATTGAGTGGGTGCTCCTGGCTTGTGTCTCTCTGTTCGCAATCTTTTTTTTAGTCGTAAAGGGTTGTGGGTAATGTGGGTGTTTGTTTTATATTGGATTGGGTGTGTGAGTGTGGTGTGTGTATGTGTGTCAGGTGTGTGTAGTTTGAATTGTCCAATGTGGTGTAGCTTTGTAAGTGTGTGTGTATTTTGAGCGTGGCGGTGTGTACTGTGAGAAAGTAGCCTCTTTCTAGCCTTGTTACCCCCACTTTTGGCCTGTTTGTGAGTGTATGTTAGGGTGTTTTCACTGTCTCACTGGTATCCTGCTAGCCAGGACCCAGTGCTCATAGTGAAAACCCTATGTTTTCAGTATGTTTGTTATGTGTCACTGGGACCCTGCTAGCCAGGACCCCAGTGCTCATAAGTTTGTGACCTATATGTATGTGTTCCCTGTGTGATGCCTAACTGTCTCACTGAGGCTCTGCTAACCAGAACCTCAGTGGTTATGCTCTCTCATTTCTTTCCAAATTGTCACTAACAGGCTAGTGACAATTTTACCAATTTACATTGGCATACTGGAACACCCTTATAATTCCCTAGTATATGGTACTGAGGTACCCAGGGTATTGGGGTTCCAGGAGATCCCTATGGGCTGCAGCATTTCTTTTGCCACCCATAGGGAGCTCTGACAATTCTTACACAGGCCTGCCACTGCAGCCTGAGCGAATTAACGTCCACGTTATTTCACAGCCATTTTACACTGCACTTAAGTAACTTTTAAGTCACCTATATGTCTAACCTTTACCTGGTAAAGGTTGGGTGCTAAGTTACTTAGTGTGTGCTCACCCTGGCACTAGCCAAGGTGCCCCCACATTGTTCAGGGCCAATTCCCCGGACTTTGTGAGTGCGGGGACACCATTACACGCGTGCACTATACATAGGTCAATACCTATGTATAGCTTCACAATGGTAACTCCGAATATGGCCATGTAACATGTCTAAGATCATGGAATTGCCCCCCCAATGCCATCCTGGTATTGGGTAGACAATCCCATGATTCCCCGGGTCTCTAGCACAGACCCAGGTACTGCCAAACTGCCTTTCCCGGGGTTTCACTGCAGCTGCTGCTGCTGCTGCCAACCCCTCAGACAGGTTTCTGCTCTCCTGGGGTCCAGCCAGGCTTGGCCCAGGAAGGCAGAACAAAGGACTTCCTCAGAGAGAGGGTGTTACACCCTCTCCCTTTGGAATAAGGTGTCAGGGCTGGGGAGGAGTAGCCTCCCCCAGCCTCTGGAAATGCTTTGATGGGCACAGATGGTGCCCATCTCTGCATAAGCCAGTCTACACCAGTTCAGGGATCCCTCAGCCCTGCTCTGGCGCGAAACTGGACAAAGGAAAGGGGAGTGACCACTCCCCTGACCTGCACCTCCCCTGGGATGTGCCCAGAGCTCCTCCAGTGTGCTCCAGACCTCTGCCATCTTGGAAACAGAGGTGCTGCTGGCACACTGGACTGCTCTGAGTGGCCAGGGCCAGCAGGTGACGTCAGAGACTCCTTCTGATAGGCTCCTTCAGGTGTTGCTAGCCTATCCTCTCTCCTAGGTAGCCAAACCTCCTTTTCTGGCTATTTAGGGTCTCTGCTTTGGGGAATTCCTTAGATAACGAATGCAAGAGCTCATCAGAGTTCCTCTGCATCTCTCTCTTCACCTTCTGCCAAGGAATCGACTGCTGACCGCGCTGGAAGCCTGCAAAACTGCAACAAAGTAGCAAAGACGACTACTGCGACCTTGTAACGCTGATCCTGCCGCCTTCTCAACTGTTTTCCTGGTGGTGCATGCTGTGGGGGTAGTCTGCCTCCTCTCTGCACTAGAAGCTCCGAAGAAATCTCCCGTGGGTCGACGGAATCTTCCCCCTGCAACCGCAGGCACCAAAGAACTGCATCACCGGTCCTCTGGGTCTCCTCTCAGCACGACAAGCGAGGTCCCTTGAACTCAGCAACTCTGTCCAAGTGACTCCCACAGTCCAGTGACTCTTCAGTCCAAGTTTGGTGGAGGTAAGTCCTTGCCTCCCCACGCTAGACTGCATTGCTGGGAACCGCGTGTTTTGCAGCTACTCCGGCTCCTGTTCACTCTTCGAGGATTTCCTTTGTGCACAGCCAAGCCTGGGTCCCCGGCACTCTAACCTGCATTGCACGACCTCCTGAGTTGTCCTCCGGCTTCGTGGGACCCTCCTGTGCAACTTCGGGTGAGCTCCGGTTCACTCCACTTCGTAGTGCCTGTTCCGGCACTTCTGCGGGTGCTGCTTGCTTCTGAGTGGGCTCCTTCTCTTGCTGGGCGCCCCCTCTGACTTCTCACGCAATTGGCGACATCCTGGTCCCTCCTGGGCCACAGCAGCATCCAAAAACCATATCCGCGACCCTTGCAGCTAGCACGGCTTGTTTGCGGTCTTTCTGCATGAAAACACTTCTGCACGACTCTTCACGACGTGGGACATCCATCCTCCAAATGGGAAGTTTCTAGCCCTTGTCGTTCCTGCAGAATCCTCAGCTTCTACCATCCGGTGGCAGCTTCTTTGCACCCACAGCTGGCATTTCCTGGGCATCTGCCCACTCCCGACTTGATCGTGACTCTTGGACTTGGTCCCCTTGTTCCACAGGTACTCTCATCAGGAAATCCATCGTTGTTGCATTGCTGGTGTTGTTGTTTCTGGCAGAATTCCCCTATCACAACTTCTGTGCTCTTTGGGGAACTTAGGTGCACTTTGCACCCACTTTTCAGGGTCTTGGGGTGGGCTATTTTTCTAACCCTCACTGTTTTCTTACAGTCCCAGCGACCCTCTACAAGGTCACATAGGTTTGGGGTCCATTCGTGGTTCGCATTCCACTTCTAGAGTATATGGTTTGTGTTGCCCCTATCCCTATGTGCCCCCATTGCATTCTATTGTGACTATACATTGTTTGCACTGTTTTCTATTGCTATTCCTGCATATTTTGGTATTGTGTACATATATCTTGTGTATATTTGCTATCCTCATACTGAGGGTACTCACTGAGATACTTTTGGCATATTGTCATAAAAATAAAGTACCTTTATTTTTAGTATATTTGTGTATTGTGTTTTCTTATGATATTGTGCATATGACACTAGTGGTACTATAGGAGCTTCACTCGTCTCCTAGTTCAGCCTAAGCTGCTCTGCTAAGCTACCATTTTCTATCAGCCTAAGCTGCTAGACACCCCTCTACACTAATAAGGGATAACTGGACCTGGTACAAGGTGTAAGTACCCCTTGGTACTCACTACAAGCCAGGCCAGCCTCCTACATGTACCGCCAATGGTTTACCGCGTTGAAAGACCGCCACGTTGATTCATGGATCGTGATACTGTGGGCGTATTCCTGTTGGCTTAACGGTGTGGGTTTTCCTATTGCCAGTTTATCACTAACCTTTGGTCTGGAGGACTTGTGTGGGTGTCTGTATAGTGGCGGATTTCTATGTGTGGGTCATAATACCAGTGGCGGATTACTTCCGCAGTCACGGTATGTTGGCGGCCGTCAGCAAGGCGGTAAGTGGCGTTTACCGCCAGGGTTGTAGTGAGGGCCTATGTGATTTGACTAGTTTGTTGAGCAAAGTCCAAAATAAATTAGCGATAAAAGTTGGCCAGACCTAAAAAACACTAAGGCCCTCATTAAAACCGGCATGTTCATCCGCCACTTCTTCACTCCGACCGCTGGGCTGGAGACTTTGGTCTCCAGCCTTGCGGCTGTCACCAGACCGCCAGCGGTATCAGGACCCTGCATACTGCCATGGATTTCGGGTGGTTTGGAACCGGCACGAAATTCATGGCGGTAGGCACTATCAGTGCCAGGGAATTCCTTCTCTGGCACTGATAGGGGTCTACCCCTCCCACTTCCCCCACCCCAAGTCCTCTCCCCACACCCCCAACCCCAACATGCACATACACACATACCTACACACACATACAAAACACATGCCCGCACACATACAGACATGCACACAGACCGACCCGCACACATTTCCCATACACACAACACACTCCCCGCATGCATACACGCACTCACACACCTCCTCTACATACTCACATGCACACCCCCATGCACGCACACAACACCCTCCCACCCTCCTCCAGGACCCCAGTGCTCATAAGTTTGTGACCTATATGTATGTGTTCCCTGTGTGATGCCTAACTGTCTCACTGAGGCTCTGCTAACCAGAACCTCAGTGGTTATGCTCTCTCATTTCTTTCCAAATTGTCACTAACAGGCTAGTGACTAATTTTACCAATTCTCATTGGCACACTGGAACACCCTTATAATTCCCTAGTATATGGTACCAAGGTACCCAGGGTATTAGGGTTCCAGGAGATTTCTATGGGCTGCAGCATTTCTTTTGCCACCTATAGGGAACTCAGACAATTCTTACACAGGACTGCCACTGCAGCCTGAGTGAAATAACAACCACGTTATTTCACAGTCATTTTAAACTGCACTTAAGTAACATATAAGTCACCTATATGTGTAACCCTCACTTAGTGAAGGTTAGGTGCAAAGTTACTTAGTGTGAGGGCACCCTGACACTAGCCAAGGTGCCCCCACATTGTTCAGGGCAAATTCCCCAGACTTTTTGAGAGCGGGACACCATTATACGCGTGAACTACATATGGGTCAATACCTATATGTAGCGTCACAAAGGGTATCTCCGAACATGGCCAAGTAACATGTCTAGGATTATGGAATTGTCATCTCAATACCATGCTGGTATTGGGGGGACAATTCCATGCATCCCCGGGGCTCCAGCATAGTGCCCGGGTACTGCCAAACTAGCTCTCCAGGGTTTTCTCTGTAGCTACTGCTGCTGCCAACCCTCAGACAGGTTTCTGCCCCCCCTGGGGCCTGGGCAGTACAGTCCCAGGAAGGCAGAACTAAGGATTTCCTCTGAGAGAGGGTGTTACATCCTCTCCCTTTGGAAATAGGTGTTAAGGGCCTGAGAGGAGTAGCCTCTCCTGGCCTCTGGAAATGCTTCGAAGGGCACAGATGGTGTCCTCCTTGCATAAGCCAGTCTACACCGGTTCAGGGATCCCCCCAGCCCTGCTCTGGCACAAAACTGGACAAAGGAAAGGGGAGTGACCACTCCCCTGACCAGCACCTACCCAGGGGAGGTGCCCAGAGCTCCTCCAGTGTGTCCCAGACCTCTGCCATCCTGAATGCAGAGGTGTGAGGGAACAATGGAGACCTCTGAGTGGCCAGTGCCAGCAGGTGACGTGAGAGACCCTTCCTGATAGGTGCTTAGCCAATCCTCCTCTGAGGGCTATTTAGGGTCTCTTCTGTGGGTTTCTCACCAGATAAAGAATGCAAGAGCTGCACTTCTCTCTTCGACTTCTGCCAAGGATCGACGGCTGACTGCTCCAGGACCCCTGCAAAACTGCAACAAAGTATCAAGAAGACTACCAGCAACATTGTAGCGCCTCATCCTGACGGCTTTCTCGACTGTTTCCTGGTGGTGCTTGCTCTGAGGGCTGTCTGCATTCACCCTGCACTGGAAGCCAAAAAGAAATCCCCTGTGGGTCGACGGAATCTTCCCCCTGCTAACGCAGGCACCAAACTTCTGCATCACCGGTCCTCTGGGTCCCCTATCATCTTGACGAGCGTGGTCCCTGGAACACAGGAGCTGGATCCAAGTGTCCTCGACAGTCCAGTGGCCCTTCTTTCCAAATTTGGTGGAGGTAAGTCCTTGCCTCCCCACGCCAGACAGTAATTCTGTGTACTGCGTGAACTGCAGCTGCTAGGGATTCTGTGCACTTTTGCAAGACTTCCTTTGTGCACAGTCTAGCCCAGGTCTCCAGCACTCCGTCCTGCATTGCCCAACTCGCTGAGTTGGACGCCGACTTCGGGGACCCTCTTTTGTTGTGCTGAGACGACCGCCGTGCTCAGATCTTCTGAACGCCTGTTAAGGTGCTTCGGCGGGTGCTGCCTGCTTCTGCGTGGGGTCTCTGCCTTGCTGAGCGCCCCCTCTGTCTCCTCCTCCAAGGGGTGACCTCCTGGTCCTTTCTGGGCCCTGGCAGCACCCAAAACCTTCAACCGCGACTCTTGCAGCTAGCAAGGCTTGTTTGCTGTCTTTCTGCGTGGAAACAACTCTGCATCCTCCAGCACGCCATGGGACATCTACTGACGAAAGGAGAAGTTCCTGGCACCTTCTGTTGTTGCCGAATCTTTGGCTTCTTCAACCCGGAGGCAGCCCTTTTGCACCTTCATCCGGGGTTGAGTGGGCTCCTGCCCCCCCGGACACTTGTGTGACACTTGGACTTGGTCCCCTTCCTTTACAGGTCCTCAGGTCCAGGAATCCGTCTTCAGTGCTTTGCAGTCAGTTGTTGTCTTTGTAGAATCCCCTATCTCGACTTTACTGTCGTTCTGGGGTAGTAGGGTAACTATACTCCTACTTTTCAGGGTCTTGGGGTGGGGTATCTTGGACACCCTTAGTGTTTTCTTACACTCCCAGCGACCCTCTACACACTACACTAGGCCTGGGGTCCATTTGTGGTTCGCATTCCACTTCTGAAGTAAATGTTTTTTGTAGCCCCTAGGCCTATTGTCTCCTATTGCATTCTATTGTGTTCTACAGTGTTTGCACTACTTTTCTAACTGTTTACTTACCTGATTTTGGTTTGTGTGTATATTTTGTGTATTTTACTTACCTCCTAAGGGAGTATATCCTCTGAGATACTTTTGGCATATTATCACTAAAATAAAGTACCTTTATTTTTAGCATTGTGTTTCTTGTGATATAGTGCTAAGTGATATAAGTGGTGTAGTAGGAGCTTTGCATGTCTCCTAGTTCAGCCTAAGCTGCTCTGCTATAGCTACCTCTATCAACCTAAGCTGCTAGAACACTTCTAATCTACTAATAAGGGATAACTGGACCTTGCACTAGGTGTAAGTACCACTAGGTACCCACTATAAGCCAGGCCAGCCTCCTACAATCCAACAGTGGTATCAGTGTGGGTTTATTATTCAGAGAAGTTCGATCCCAAACTTCCCAGTGTTCAGTGTAGCCTTTATGGAACTGTTGAGTTCGTTTTGACAAACTCCCAGATCATATACTTAATATGGCTGCACTGTACTTACAATCTCTAAGAATGAACTTAGACACTGTAGGGGATATTGCTCATGCAGCTATGCCCTCACCAGTGGTATAGTGCACCCTGCTTTAGGACTGCAAGGCCTGCTAGAGGGGTGATTTACCTATGCCACAGGCAGTATTTTATCTGCATGCCATCCTGAGGGGGATGCCATGTCGACTTTACCTTTGTCTCCCCACCAACACACACTCTGCAATGGCAGTGTGCATGTGTTAGGTGAGGGGTCCCTTAGGGTGGCACAACACATGCTGCAGCCCTTAGGGACCTTCCCTGGTCACAAGGTCCTTGGTACCACTGGTATCTTTAACAAGGGACTTATCTGTGTGCCAGGGGTGTGTCAATTGTGGGAACACAGGTACAGTTTAGGGAAAGAACGCTGGTGCTGGGGCCTGGTTAGCAGGGTCCCAGCACACTTTCAATCATAACTGGTATCAACAAAAGGCAAAACGTTAGGGAGTAAACATGCCAAGGGAGGCATTTTCCTACATATATATTTTTTTGTGTGTGTTTATTTTGCAAAATGCTCCATGATCTCATGCGTGGAGGGACAATTCAATTCTTCTCACTATGGATGAGGATCTCCTGGAAGAGAATGTTTGATTTACCCACCAACAAGGTACCTTTGTGCCACCAAAGACAAATTAAAGTGATTTGGAATCTGATGTAGCTTTGGGTGGGTATAGGGTTTTCCCTGTGATCTGTACATTGTCTGATTGATCCCTGTCTCTGGACAGGAAAGGACATATGTGGCTATTGTGGGGGAGGCATGGGCTAGCTAGCATTGTCTATACACTAAAGGAGCAAGACTGATGGGGAAACTGACAAGGAGGAGTGGAACGTTTAAAGCAATACTGAGTGGCCCCGCTTTCCCTAAAGTGTTCAAGGGCGGAGTCAGCCTCCTCCCCAAACAGTCAGAACAAACTGAAAGGCATATCCTTAAGAGATGATTGCACACCTTCAGAGAAGCTGGTGGATCGCATCAACTCATGTATGTGGAACACCACACTAGTGCCAACCCCTTTCCGCAAGCAATCAGTAGTTTTAAAGACAGCCCTAACTACATACTTGGCTGCATCTTGGCCATCCTGAATAATTTCAGTCCAAGAGGCCTGGAACGTCTCCAGGACCAGTTGCAAAATCTTGCTGGACATATCCCGAATGGCATGTGTAGGACGACCTAACAGGCAGCCCGCAATGGCCAAACTCATTGCCACGCTGGCCAAAAAGAACATTGCTTCCTTAATACCTCAATCCTTTTTTTGACTCTCTGTCTAGAGGAGTCAAAGGGATCAAATTTGGATATACTTTGCTGGTGGCAGCGTGGACCACCAACCCCTTAGGAGTAGGCAGCTGCGTAAGAAAATCTGGGTCACCAGTTGCCGGTCTGTGTCGTCCGGTCACTTGCCTGTTCACTGCTGGGAAGGAGCAAAGCTTAGCCCAAGTGCCTATAAGGGTGTCAGTCACGGCCTATTAAATGGGAATAAATGAGACTGACAAAGGGTGAACTTTTTTTGTGAGAAGCTGCAGTTTTGAATACAGCAGAAGGCATCTGTAGGTCCAGAACATCAGCTACGCGTCTAATCACCATTGGAAAAGAAGAACTTTCCTCGGTTGTGACTCCAAGTGGTAAAATCAATCATGTATAAGCCCATATCAAAAAGGAAGATTATCCTGGAGTCATTCTGAAGTCATCTGATAACTTCAGCTGAGCTATTCCTGTAATTATCTGGGGAAGTCACCCAAAACAATCCTGGAGTATGTGTATAGGGTGAAATATTTAAATAAGATGACTTTGGAGTCATCCCAAAAACTACTTCAGGATTGTGTACTGATTACTTCAATTGAAAAGATGTGATGATCATTTACTATTCTAGGAATACCAAGTGACAACTTGAGGATTAATGAAGATTACCCTAGGATGATTTTGTGACAACTTGTAGATGAGTGCAGATTACTCTGGGATGATTCTATAACAACTTCATGAAGACTACAGATTACTCTGGGATAACTCCACTACAAATGGAGGATGACTAAAGATTACTCTGAGATGGTTTTAGGACAACTTTAGGAAGAATGCCTCAGCATGCCTCATCCCGGACATCCCCAGCCACATCACAGACCACATGAAAAACCTGCACTGGCTCCCAGTCAACAAGGGAATCACCTTCAAACTTCTCACCCACGCTCACAAAGCACTGCACAACACCAGACCAGAATACCTCAAGAGACGACTCTCCTTCTAGACCCCGACCGGCATTTCCGCTCCGCCGACCTTGCCCTCGCAACCATCCCACGTGTCCGCAGAACTACAACCTGCGGTAGATCATTCTCGCACCTCGCTACCAAAACGTGGAACACTCTTCCCACCCACCTGTGCCAGACCAAAGACCTCCTTACCTTCAGCAAACTTCTCAAGACCTGGCTGTTCGAGCAGTAGCAGCACCTTCCACCCCCGTTCCCCCCCTCCCCTCCTCAGCACCTTGAGACCCTAATGGGTGAGTAGTGCACTTTACAAATTCCTGATTGATTGATTGAAGACTACAGATTACTCTGGGATAACTCCACAACAACTTTTGGATGAGTGATGACTACTCTGGGATGATTCTATGACAGCTTCAGGAAGACTGCAGATTACTCTGGGGGAACTCCACGACAACTTGTGAAAAACTGAAAACTACCCTCGGATGGTTCTGACAACTTCAAGAAAACTGCAGATTATGTTTAGATAATTCAACAACTTTGCAATGACTGAAGATTACTCTGGGATGATTCTATGACCAACTATATATGAGTGAAGATTGCTCTGGGGTGATTCTATGTCAACCTTAGGATGAGGTTAGATTGCTCCAGGATAATTTTGTAAAACCTTTAAAAGTAGTCTAGATTACTCTAGGATAAAACTGGGACTGCTGCAGAATGAGTGAGGATTACTCCTTGAGAATTGTATTGCAACTTCTCAATGATTGGGAGCCACTTGTTGCGGATTCCAATTTAATCTTCAGTATAGTGTTGAACTACTGCATGATTCCATCACAACACTTTCTAGAGATTTTCAATGGCAGAAAGTCAATATAACCCCTCTGTCACAGGTATTTAATGTGCACCAGCACTACCGGCTAGAATCTTTGCATTAAATTCACTAATGTCAAACTTCTAATTTGCACTCTACCTAGGAGCAGCCACATTTGATTGTCATCCCCTTATCAGCCGAGATAAAGAACTGTTTTGAAGACATGATCATGGGTGATGAAGGAAAGTGTATGCCTTGGTGAAATTTAAATTATCCTGGCCTAATTTTTGGGATTGCATGTTTTGCAAAAATCTCGTAATTATGTTCCATTCGGTAATGCACTGGAACAATAGCAGGTAAGCAGCTGTTGCTCACAGTGCTTGTTAAGTGTGTCCACACATCAAAAATTACTGCAAAGATGCATTTCACGCTAAAATATAATATGAAATGACTGATTTGCATTTTACGTAATTACATGTAATTTTGTTAAAATTGCGAGTAATTAGGTGAAAGTAAATTACAAAAATGTCACACACATCGGGTGATAAGCTTAAATGGTGATAAATGGCACGGATGGCAAAGGCACTGTGGATTGGTGGGAATTTGTTGTGAGGGGGATATAAGTGTGGTGGGCAAAAATACATGAAACATTGTGACTGAGAGAAGCTGTAAGTGAGCGTCTTTACGTGAGGGTAAGGGGACCAATTTAGGGAAGTCATGAGGCAATGAACAACTGCAGGTGAGTGTTTGGGGTAAACCAGTAGTAGCTGGCTGAGAGGGCAGGATAGTCTGAGGTTGCCTCATCAAGAAGGGAAAGTAAGGTGAGGGAAGATGTGATATAGGGTGTGTGAAATTTCATTTATTCTCTAGTACTTACAGAAATTTAATGTTTCACAAAATACGATTAGGATCAGTAATAATGCAAGGGGAACATTTCACACATTTTTTGACACTGGGGATTAGATCAATCAGAAAATATTTTGCAGGAGAATAGCTGGAGCAGAAAACATGTTGCAGGAGATTTTTTTTTCTCTATGAGCAAGTCTGCTTCTCAAAATTTTAAGTGGCTTTTGAATGACAGGAATGCTCTAGCGTTCACATTTTACTTGAGATACCCCAAAGAGCATTTGGGAAAATTAATAGCAATTTCCCTGAAATGTTACCAAATTTCCAAGAAAAGAAACAGTGATTTCATACACCCACAGCTGAGTCCTGTTAACTGGTTCTAGTGTCCCATCCAGTCTTAACTTTTCTTTAGCAATCTTGTTATTATAGTTCTGGTTTATCCCTTATAAATCACACTGCTGCAAGTATCAACATGTAAAGAAAGAACAGGTCGAGATGAGATACCTACACCTGATATGCCTTAACCTGAGAGCTCTGCGTTTTAGGACAACAGAAGCTGCGAGTGGCTAAATATCTATAATGGATGCATGCTTGAGTGCTGGGTGTCTGTGCAAGCCTAACCTAGATGTACAATGGGTCCTGGCCTTGGTACCAGAACATTTAACCTGTGGTCTGATTTCTAGAATCTGGGATGGGACTGGGTTAAAGATGAGTCTTTGGTTGGATATCTGAGTTGCTGGCAAAGACAGGCCCATGAGGTCTGCATTCACAGATCGGACATTGTGGGCCTTGATCTCTGGGCTTTTAGTCTGGCTCTGGACATTTGGGATCATGTCAGGAAGGAGTTTAGGTGACTAACTCCCAGGTGTCTTGTGGGTGTGGGAACGTGAATCAGTCAAATAGGAGCAATCTAGGACTTGGAATCCTGCTGCAATTCAGTTGAGGCAATTCAGACAACTTGTGGCAACATTCGTTTGTAAAGGGCTGGAAACGCCTTGACCCAGTTTCTTGGAGTCATCTGCTAACCGTACCCCAACACCCACTTTCAACATGCAGGCTCTATACTTACATACAATCCCTGGAATCCCATGTGTCTGGGTGATGAAATAGCATTGGGAGTCTAAGCCCTATAGGTGACAAGTGGAACATCAGTATGTGCGGAGATATTAATCACGGGCCTCTGTAGCGTTGGGCGAGTCAGTAATGGAGTCTCTAGAAATGATTTCTAGAGTGGGTGATCGCAGAAGGGGCCAAAGGTAAAGAGGTAAAAGTGGAATCGGCAAACATGGTGTTACATGGTGTTTAAATTGCCTCAGTAACTCCAGTTCTCAACTCACTGTGGCACAGATTTACTATTTGATGCAAGGCAGTGCAGCAAGCAAAGCTGCTGAGGCCTTGCATCAAGGGGAAAGAGAAAAATGTGCCATATCTCTTTTAAGATATGGGCATTTTATTCTTTTCCCCAGTACGGGTTCACTTTTGGTTGCCGTGCACCAATCCACACACCCTTGTGTCACTGTGCAAGTGTGTGTTCTTTAAAGCAGATTTTGTACTGAAAGGTGATCCTTCCAGTAAAAACCTATCCTGTAACACTTTTTCTACTTTGTATGTGTGCTATACAATACAGCACACATGCAAAGTTTGCTTGGTAATCAGACGTATCGAGGAGGAGTAAGGTTTTGGCTCAAATCACTGTCTACAAGTGTTAGTAGATAGGGATTTGGGCAAAAACCCTTTGGTGACTGCATCTGAATGCCCATGTATCACCCATGAATCCCCCCTCCACCAACTCCCCCTGTTGATGCTAAGTGGCGTTGTGCGCAACTTTGCATTAATTTAGGGAACTTCCAAATGCAAATCCGGGTTTGCGTTAAATAATAAATGGCACAAGGGTGTAGCCAGAAGATTAAAATACCCCCTCACTTTGAACCAAAGCTCTTAAGGCACTAAGCAAGCGAAGCAATTTATCACAACTCTCCCCAGAAGTGTTCTCTTGTCTCTTTCATCCAAGCATTTATCCATTCATCCTTTAATCCTTTCATCCTTTCATCCACTGACCGATATCCACCATTTCACCCTTACATTGTCATCCATTCATTCTTTTACCCATCAGTATTTCACCATTTTCCCGTTCATCCATCCATCCGCCTATCCATATCCAAATATCTTCATTAATTACCAAACCTATCCATCAAACCTATCCACCCAGCCTTCCTTTTAGTCATCCATCCCCAATTTCATTCATCCATCCCTCCATCCACCCTTTCACTCATCCATCTTTTCACTGCATCCATCCTCTCTTTCACTCAGACATCCATGATTTCATTCAGCCATCTATCCACTCTTTCACCCATCCATACATTAACTCATCAATCTATCCATCTATCTGTCCATTCACATCCCTTTCACGCATCCACTCTTTCTTTCACTTATCCATCCTTGAGCACACATCCGTTCACTCATTTATCCATCCGCCTTTTCTTTCATAACCCACCCTTTCACTCACATATCCATCCATTCAGTCAACCTATCCACCTCTAAACTTATCCATCTAACCTTTCACTCATCCTTCCATCTAGCTACCCTTTCACTTCCCTCCACCCATCCTTTCAGCCCTCCATGCTTTTGCTCATCCAACCATCCATTCTTCATTCCAAGCAATCTCTTTCACTCATCCATCCTTTCACTCAACCATCCACCCTTCCATTCACCCACCCATCCACCTTTTTGCTCAGCCATCCATCCTTTCACTCATCCATCCACCCTTCCACTCAGCCTTCAATCCACTCTTTCACTGAGCCATCCACCCTTTTCATTCATGCTCCCACCCATCCATCCTTTCGCTTACCCTTTCCTACATCCATCCTTTCTCTCATTTATCCAGCCATCTCTCCATCCACCCATTCACTCGTTCATCCATCCTTTCACTCACGTAATCATACATCCACCCTTTCACATTAATTAAAAGCATTTGTCTGTCGAGCTCCAGACAGAAGACTCATGAAGAATTCCACCCATGCTATAGCTGCTAAAGCAGAGGCCTCCGATGCCATTGAAATTGTAATCCAACTCTTTACACCAGTTTTCTGTTACAACCCTGGGACATCTGGGCACACTTTTTATGCAGTCTGTCAGTTACACCCATACACTGCTTTTCTCCTTCCTGAAACCCTCTATCTGCTTATCACATACATTTTTGGTTTTGTCTCAAACACCCTCCTTTCACTCTCTCCTGCACATACTTCCTTGAATCTCCTTTTTCATTTAGCTCTAAAACACACACAAATGAAGCCACTCATCTGTTAGCACTGTCTTTTCTTTATTTTTTGCCGTGGCAATATTTCGACAGTTGTGTACTTGCTTGACAACACTTTTGCATAGAATCATAATAACAGTGATACATCTAACCATTGCCCTACGTAGAGATGCCAAGGCTTGCAGGAACATATATTCTGAACCCCTTTACTGCCCACTGATGGGCACTGTGAGAAGTTTTCTGTTCCTTAGGCCTGAAATCAACATCTCTCAATCATGGCCTTTTAAGAAGACCCCCAAAAAACTTAAACTCATGCAGACATATAAAAGCAGCTTTTTCTCACTTTGCTTTATATATGTAAGTAATATGTTACAAGAAATAAAAACTACAGAAACAAACATCCTGAAGAAAAAATAGTTCAAGGGAAATCGTTAGTAAGTGAAAGGTAAATGGGAAAGCTGCTCACAGGTTGAGAGGGCAGTGTCTGTTTTTAGGGTCGAGCGAGCAAGTGCTCTGTCTCTGGTGTAATTTCTCTGTGGGCTTTTAACCATGCCCATCACGTTCAATGGTTCGTGTGCTTGCCTTTTTAAATGAGCTTGATTACATTAGTGAAAGGCATGCATACCTCATATGCCTTTTCCCCGTGTTTAGCTGTCCTCAAGCCCACCGGCCTACTGCTGAAAAGGTGCGAGGCTCTGGACTACATTTTTTTTTTATTTCCTACACAGCGCTATCTCTTTTGTTTGTTAAAAAAAAAAAAATCTAAGTTCCCCCTGGTCCCATCCACACCCCCACCCTCCCCTTGAGGTTTGCGGCAGCTGCTGCTGCACATATGCATTACCACGCGTCCTCTAGTTTACAAGGCTAATAGCTCTAACTCGAGCAAACGCGAAACACGTGGCATTGCAAATGCTTGTTGTAGGAAGTTGGCTCTGTATATACTATTTCAAAGTAAGAAATAATGTGCACAGAGTCCAAGGGTTCCCCTTAGAGGTAAGATAGTGGCAAAATTGGATAATTTTAATGCTCTATTTTGTGGTAGTGTGGTCGAGCAGTAGGCTTATCAGTGTTAAGCATTTGTTGTACACACACAGGAAATAAATATGGAACACACACTCAAAGACTTACTCCAGGCCAATAGGTTTTTTTAATAGAACAATGTATTTTCTTTATTTTTAGAACCACAAGTTCAAGATTTGAAGGAAATACATAAAAGGCAAGGTACTCCATACCGGTAAGTTAGGAAATTTGAATTAAAGCAATATCATATACAGTCTTTGTTAAAATGGCAATAAGCTATTTTAAAAGTGGACACTGCAAAAATCAACCGTTCCTGGAGGTAAGTAATGGTTAGATTGTGAGCTAAGTAAAACACTTACAAGTCTCGGTTCCTGGGCATAGGCAGCCCACCGTTGGGGGTTCAAGGCAACCCCAAAGTTACCACACCAGCAGCTCAGGGTCGGTCAGGTGCCGAGGTCAAAGAGGTGCCCAAAACGCATTGGCGCCTATGGAGGACAGGGGTGCTCTGGTTCCAGTCTGCAAGCAGGTAAGTACCCACGTCCTCGGGGGCCAGAAAAGGGGGGTTTTGTAGAGCACTGGGGGGGACACAAGTAGGCACACAAAACACACCCTCAGCAGCACAGGGGCGGCCGGGTGCAGTGTGCAAAGCAGGTGTCGGGTTTTAGATAGGTTTCAATGGAGGGACCCGGGGGTCACTCTAGCGGTGCAGGCAGGCACAGGGGAGGATTCTCGGGACAGCCACCACTTGGGCTAGGCAGAGGGTCGCCTGAGGGTCACACCTGCACTGAGGTTCGGTTCCTTCAGGTCCTGGAGGCTGTAGGTGCAGTGCTTGGTCAAGGCGTTGGGTCCCCTGTTACCGGCAGTCGCGGTCAGGGGGAGCCTCTGGATTCTCTCTCCAGGTGTCGCTGTGGAGGTCCTGGGGGGTCGTCTCAGGCTACTCAGGGGGTCACAGTCGCCAGGGAGGCCTCCCTATGGTGTTGGTTCTCTGGATCTCGAGACGGGGGCGTCGGGTGCAGAGTGTGAAGTCTCACCCTTCCGGCGGGAAAAGTGAGCTCTTTGAAAGTTGCTTCTTTGTTGCAAAGATGTAGCTGTTGTTGAGCAGAGCCGCTGATCACTGGAGGTTCTTGGTCCTGGGGGTCAGGGCAGTCCTCTGAGGATTCACAGGTCGCTGGTCCCTGTTGGATGAATCGCTGGTTGAAGGTTTTCGATTCTGGAGACAGGCCGGTAGGGCTAGGGCCAAAGCAGTTGTCGTCGTCCGTCGTCTCTGCAGGTTTGTAGGTCAGACGTCCTTCCTTGTAGTTCAGGTTGCAGGAATCTGCTGCCGGGGTTCTGGGGAGCCCCTAAATAGTAGATTTAGGGGTGTGTTTAGGTCTGGGAGGGCTGTAGCCAATGGCTACTGTCCTGAAGGGTGGCTACACCCTCTTTGTGCCTCCTCCCTATGGGGAGGGGGCACATTCCTAATCCTATTGGGGGAATCCTCCAAAATTAAGAGGGAGGATTTCTAAAGGCAGGGGTCACCTCAGCTCAGGGCACCTTAGGGGCTGTCCTGACTGGTGGGTGACTCCTCCTTGTTTTCCTAATTATCTCCTCCATCCTTGCCGCCAAAAGTGGGGGCAGTGGCCGGAGGGGCGGGCATCTCCACTAGCTAGGATGCCATGGGGCACTGTAACAAAGGGGGTGAGCCTTTGAGGCTCACCACCAGGTGTTACAGTTCCTGCAGGGGGAGGTGTGAAGCCCCTTAACCAGTGCAGGCTTTGTTCCTGGCCACAGAGTGACAAAGGCACTCTCCCCATGTGGCCAGCAACTCGTCTGGTTGTGGCAGGCTGTCAGAAACTGGTCAGCCCCACACTAGAAGTCGGATTGGTATTCAGGGAGCATCTCTAAGATGCCCTCTGGGTGCGTGTTACAATACATTGCACACTGGCATCAGTGTGCATTTATTGTACTGAGAAGTTTGATACTAAACTTCCCAGATTTCAGTGTAACCATTATGGAACTGTGGAGTTCGTGTTTGACAAACTCCCAGACCATATACGCTTATGGCTACCCTGCACTTACAATGTCTAAGGTTTTGCTTAGACACTGTAGGGGCATAGTGCGCATGCACATATGACCTCACCTGTGGTATCGTGCACCCAGCCTTAGGGCTGTAAGGCCTGCTAGAGGGGTGACTTATCTATGCCACAGGCAGTGTGAGGTTGGCAGAGCACTCTGAGGGGAGTGCCATGTCGACTTAAGTCATTTTCTCCCTACCAGCACACACAAGCTGTGAGGCAGTGTGCATGTGCTGAGTCAGGGGTCCCCACGGTTGCATAAAACATGCTGCACCCCTTAGAGACCTTCCCTAGCATCAGGGCACTTGGTACCAGGGGTACAAGTTACAAGGGACTTATCTGAGTGCCAGGTCTGTGACAATTGTGGAAGCAAAGGTACAGTTTAGGGGAAGAACACTGGTGCTGGGGCCTGGTTAGCAAGGTCCCAGCACACTTTCAATCAATACTTAGCATCAGCAAAGGCAAAAAGTCAGTGGGTAGCCATGCCAAGGAGGCATTTCCTTACACAACCCCCACCTCCCTCAAACGAAAGAGGATGAGACTAATCTTTCCCAAGAGAGTCTTCATTTTCTAAGTAGAAGAAGCTGGAAAGGCCATTAGCATTGGCATGGGCAGTCCCAGGTCTGTGTTCCACTACAAAGTCCATTCCCTGTAACAGTTTAGGGTTTTCTCCTTACATTTGCATTACCCATCTGAGAGGTCTGTGGTCAGTTTGAACTATGAAGTGAGTACCAAAAAGGTATGGTCTCAACTTCTTCAGGGACCAGACCACAGCAAAGGCCTCCCTCTCAATGGCACTCCAACGCTGCTCCCTGGGGAGGAACTTCCTGCTAATAAAAGCAACAGGCTGGTCAAGGCCATCATCATTTGTTTGGTACAGGACTGCTCCTATCCCATGTTCAGAGACATCTGCCTGCACAATGAACTGCTTAGAGTAATCTGGAGCTTTCAAAACTGGTGCTGTACACATAGCTTGTTTCAGGGTGTCAAAGGCCTTTTGACAGTCCACGGTCCAGTTCACTTTCTTGGGCATTTTCTTGGAGGTAAGTTCTGTGAGGGGTATCACTATTGATCCATAACCCTTCACAAACCTATATTCTGGGTTTTGGAGATACCCAGACCAGAATAGTCTGGATCTTGGGTTGGGGTGGCTGAACCTGGCCTCCACCTACAAGGTGACCCAAGTAAACCACAGTACCCTGCCCTATCTGACATTTAGATGCCTTGATAGAGAGGCCTGCTGCTTGTAGGGCCTGCAAAACCTTCCTCAGGTGGACGAGGTGATCCTGCCAGTTGGAGCTAAAGACAGCAATAGCATCACGATAAGCTGCACTAAAGGACTCCAAGCCAGCAAGGACCTGAATCACCAACCTTTGGAAGGTGGCAGGGGCATTCTTTAAGCCAAAGGGCATCACAGTAAACGGGTAGTGCCCATCAGGTGTAGAGAATGCTGTTTTCTCTTTTGCTCCTGGTGCCATTCTTATTTGCCAGTACCCTGCTGTTAAGTCAAAAGAACTTAAGTATTTGGCAGCACCCAATTTGTCTATAAGTTTATCTACCCTTGGAATGGGGTGAGCATCTGTCTTGGTGACAGAGTTAAGCCCTCTGTAGTCCACGCAAAACCTCATCTCTATCTTGCCAACTTTGGTGTGAGGTTTGGGGACCAAGACCACTGGGCTAGCCCACAGACTGTCAGAGTGCTCAATCACTCCCAACTTCACCATCTTGTGGACTTCCACTTTGATGCTTTCTTTAACTTGATGAGACTGTCTAAATATGTTCTTTTTGACAGGCATGCTGTCTCCTGTGTCCACATCATGTCTTACCACTGGCTTGACAGGTGACACAGGAGATGCAAAACTCCTTCACCTTCTGGGACATATTGGGTCAATAGAAACGGTTGACTAACCTCTCCCATGTCTTGGTTTGTCCCAAATGCCCAGCAAGGGGAATGTCATGGGCCAAGGTCAGAATGAACTCCCTAAATGCCTGTGGCACTACCACTCTCCTAGTGGCACCAGGTTTGGGATCTCTTGCCTCAGTGTTAAGGCGTCCATCTTCCCAATAGACCCTGTGTGTTCCATTGACAATTCCTTTTTCTTGCTCAGCTGCTTGCTGTCTTAGGCCTTCAAGAGAGGGACAAGTTTCTTGCCCCTTACTCAGCTGTTCCCTTGAGGGTCCCCCTGGGCCCAGGAGCTCAACCTGATATGTTTCCAGCTCCATGGGCTCAGTTCCCTCAGAGGATAGAACTTCTTCCTGGGAAGAGAGGTTCTGTTTCTTTTGCTGTGTTGAAGCTGGTTCCCCAGTCTTCTTTCCTTTTCTCTTGGAAGGTTGGGCCATTATTCCAGACTCCAACACTTCTTTTTCACCCTGAGCCCTGCACTGTGCCCTAGTCTTGACACACACCAGTTCAGGGATACCCAGCATGGCTGCATGGGTTTTGAGTTCTACCTCAGCCCATGCTGAGGACTCCAGATCATTTCCAAGCAGACATTCTACTGGTTTCCCCTCCCCATTCTAAAGTTACCATTGCCATGGGATGGACTTTAGTCTGATTGGCAGCATTGGTGACTAGATATGTATGTCTAGCCAGGTATTGTCCTGGGGAAACCAGTTTGTCTGTCACCATAGTGACACTGGCACCTGTATCCCTCAGGGATTCTACTCTAGTCCCATTGATTAAGAGCTGCTGCCTGTATTTTTGCATGTTAGGCAGCCAGGCAGCAATTGTGGCTAGGTCCACCCCACCCTCTGAGACTAATGTAGCTTCAGTGTGAACCCTGATTTGCTCTGGGCACACTGTTGATCCCACCTGGAGACTGGCTATTCAAGTGCTAACTGGAGTAGTAGTTGTTGTGGAATCTTTCTTGGGACAGGCCTTGTCTCCAGTTTGGTGTCCATGCTGAGTACAGATGCAACACCAGACCTTGTTGGGATCAAAGTTTTTACCCTTATACCCAAATGAGGATTGTGAAGAGGCTTTGGACCCACCCTCCTGAGCAGGTTTTTAGGGCCCTGTAGAAGACTCTTTACTTTTTCCCTTGGATGTATCAACACTCTTCCATTGGGAGGCTTTGTGATTCCTTTCTTTTGGTCACCCCCTGTGGAAGTCTTGGTCATCCTTGTCTTGACCCAGTGGTCTGCCTTCTTTCCCAATTCTTGGGGAGAAATTGGACCTAGGTCTACCAGATGCTGATGCAGTTTATCAGTGAAACGATTACTTAAAATACGTTCTTTCATAAACAAGTTATACAGCCCATCATAATCATTTACACCACTGCCATTAATCCAGCCATCTAGTGTTTTGACTGCGAAGTCAACAAAATCAACCAAGGTCTGGCTCAAGGAATTTTGAGCCCCCCTCAACCTAATCCTGTACTCCTCAGTTGAGAATCCAAAGCACTCAATCAGTGTAGCCTTCATGAGGTCATTGGATTCTGCATCCTTACCAGAGAGTATGAGGAGTCTATCCCTACACTTTGCAGTGAACATTTCCCAAAGGAGAGCACCCCAGTGAGATTTGTTTACTTTTCTGGTTGCACAAGCCCTCTCAAAAGCTGTGAACCAGTTGGTGATGTCATCACCATCTTCATATTTTGTTACAATCCCTTTGGGGATTTTTAGCATGTCAGTATTTTCTCTGACCCTATTTATGTTGCTGCCACCACTGACAGCAGCTAAACCCATCTCTTGTCTTTCCCTCTCTATGGCTAGGAGCTGTCTTTCCAAAGCCAATCTTTTGGCCATCCTGGGTAACAGGAGGTCATATTCATTGAGGCTGCCTTCATTGAGGCTGCCCAGAATCACTGGTCTACCCTGTGGAAGAACCAGTATCTCTTACTAACACTTGTGGAGTCAGGGTTTGAGGGACCCTGTTCTCCCTAATTGGGACAGGAGGGAGGGAATCATCCTCCTGGTCACTAGCTTCCCCCTCTGTAGGGTTATCCTCAGAGGGGTGGTCCTTTGTAAACTCTGCCAAAAGCTCCTGGAGCTTAACTTTGGCAGGGTTGGACCCAGTTTTTATATTTTTTAGCTTACAGAGAGTCCTTAGCTCTGACATCCCTAGATGCAGGTAAGGGGTGAGGTTGAGTTCCACCACCATCTCATCTGTGCTAGACATTATTTATCTAAAAGTTGGGATAACGTTTTAAGAATACTGGAGAACCACAGTTACAGGTAAGTAATTTACTTCTCCAGTATTGGATCTTTCATAGATTCACATGCTTGAATTAGAGTAGAGAGCAGTAATATTGATTAAGTAGACATGTAGCTGTACCTTTACAATCCGAACACACATCAGAATAGCAGTAGAAATGAGAGTAACAGTACCTCCAGTTAGTGTTCAATGGCAACGGAACAATGTTCTTCTGAAAGTACCAATCAGTCATAATAAGCATAGATCTCTGCATTACACCAAATATGTAGCATTCTACAATAATCAAGCACTACCATAAGCATTAGAAATAGAACAATTTAACCTCAGTTAGAATAAGAAACTGTTGTTCACCTACCGTTTGCGGAGGTGGGATGATTCAAGAGGCTCACCTTAACTAAACAAATGCCTCAAGACTGCTTGCCCCACCGATGTGTCAATGTTATTTGTCTCCTTGAGACAGTAGTGTTTCGTGAACGTATGCTGGCTGGACCATGTGGCCACTCTACAGGTCTGCTGCAGGGGTACTCCTGCGAAGAGGGCAGCCGATGTGGCTACAGCCCTTGTCGTGTGGGCTCTTACCCTGCTGTGGAAAGGCTTGCCAGCTTGAATATGACAGAATTGGATCGCCAGGCCAATCCACCTGGCTACAGTCTGTTTGGATACTGGAAGGCCCTTCCTTGCATCTCCAAAGGCCACCAACAACTCGTCTGACTTGCGCCTGCTCTGAGTCTTTTGTAGGTAAAACTTCAGAAACCTTTTAACATCCAGGGAATGCAATGCCTTTTCTGCCACTGTCTGCAGATTAGAAAAAAAGGTTTTCAAGATAACCGGTTCATTCAAATGGAAAGTTGAGGGCACTTTCGGAATGTACTTAGGATTCGTTCTCAGAATTATGCTAGTAGTGGTGAACTGAAGAAAAGGCTCCTTGATGGTGAATGCCTGTATGTCACTCACTTTCTTAGCGGAAGTAACAGCCAGCAACAACGCCGTTTTCCATGAAATGAACTTTAACTCCGCTCTATGGATGTGCTCAAAAGAAGGTTTCATGAGCTGCCCCAGGACCACGTTTAGGGACCACAATGGTGGAGGCTTCCGCACCGGTGGAAAAGCACGAAACAGGCCTTTCAGGACTGCTTCACAATTCTGGTGGAATATAACGAAACCGTTTTCTGGGACCTGCGGTATCTTGAAATTGCGCCACAGGCACACGGATGGAAGAATATGAGAGTCCAGACTTTGCTAGGTGTAACAATTACAGTAGTACCTGTTCTGGAGGAAAGGAGATCGGATGGATCCCTTCAGTTGCGCACCACAGACAAAAACAAACTCCCTACATTCCGAAGAAATGTTTACGGTGGAGTACTCATGGAACTCAGGAGCCAGGCCGATAAGTGGAGAGATGACGGATCCGGATGTTTGACTTGGCCCCGTGCATTGTCAACAGGGATGGCTTCCATTTGAGTAGCACATGTGGCTGTTCCAAGAACATGAGGAGCTCCGTGAACCATACCTGTCTGGGCCACCTCGGTGCTATTAACAGGAGGCGACAACCCTCCGCCTTCATCTTGCTGATGACTCTCGGTATCAGTGGGATTGGAGGAAAGGCGTAGGCATAAACACCGGACCATCTCATCGAAAACGCGTTCCCCCACGATCCTCTTTGGGGAAGCCAGCTTGCGTAGTAAGGGCATTTCTTGTTCTCGAGCATGGCAAACAGATCAATGTTTGGTCTGCCCCATAACTGGAAGAGTTGGTCCAGAATCTCCTGGTCTAGATCCCAATCGTGGTAGGGGATAATTGTTCTGCTCAGGGTATCTGCCAGCACGTTGGTGTGTCCTGGAACGTGCTCCGCCTTCAGAGAAATGTTGTGCGCTATGGCCCATTTCCAGATGTTCTGAGCCTGTTGCGAGAGCTGTAGAGACCTTGTGCCACCCTGCTTGTTTAGATAAAACATGCTCGAAGTATTGTCCGTCCTGATTAAGACATTCGAACCCTGAAGCCTTGGTAAGAAAGCCTTTAGAGCAAAATCTATTGCTTTGAGCTCCAGCTGACTGATGTGGAGCTGGCTGTCCTTCGGAGTCCAGGATTCACTGATTCGAAGATCTTGAAGGTGGGCACCCCAACCTTCGAGGGAGGCATCTGTCGTCACGATATAGCGAGGTACCTGATGAAGAAATGTGAGACCTCGACAAGTTTGCCGGTGTCGCCCACCAAGCCATATCCGATGTGACGAGAATTTTGTCCTCGAAAGAGCCCTGAACCTGGCACCATTGGACATCCAATTGCTCTTGTAGGGGCCGCATATACAGTCTGCAGTCTGGAACCATCGGAATGCATGACGAGATCATTCCCAGCAATGACTTGTAAGTGCGAACTGAAACGCAATTTTTTTGCCGAGAGGTTGCGGGCCAACCTGTTGAGCTTTAATTTCCTTTCCTGCGACGGGTACGCCTTGCTTTGGACAGTGTCTAGTACCGCTCCTAAGAAGTTGAATGTCTGTGTGGGGTGAAGATGCGACTTCTGGTAATTGACAGTAAGCCCCAGATCGTCGAACAACTGGAGGCAGAGAGAGATGTGACGCCCCACTTGGCCTTTTGAGGGTGCTTTGATGAGCCAGTCGTCGAGATAGGGAAACACCTGCATGCCCGACTGGCGGAGATGAGCTGCCACTGGAGCCAGCATTTTCGTAAATATTCTGGGGGCTGATTTCAACCCGAAAGGAAGGACCTGAAACTGTAGATGCATACCAGCCACCTTGAACCTGAGGAATTTTCGATGGTTGCGGTGTATCAGAACATGAAATTACGCATCCTAGCTGTCTAGGGATGCCATATGATCTCCGGTACTCAGGAGGCGCAAGATGTCCTGCAGTGTTACCATCCTGAACGATTGTTTCTTCAGAAACTTGTTTAGTGACCTTAACTCCAGAATGGGGCGCCAGTCTCCTGAAGGTTTCTTTACCAGAAAAAAGCGTGAATAGAACCCCTTGCTCCTGTGAGGAGCAGGGACCAGCTCTATTGCGCCCTTACGTAGCATCACCTGTACTTCCTTGAGGAGTTGGGCTAATCGTGGAGGTGGAGGGCCCGACGGAGGGACGTCCGGTGATTTCTGTATGAACTCCAGAGTATGCCCTCTGGCCACAACATCCAACACCCACCTGTCTGATGTAATGGCTTTCCAACGAAGGAAGTGAGAAGTGATACGACCCCCGATCTTTGAGCCCCTGGTAGCGTAGGAAGCTGGTTTGGCTAGCTGATCATTGTTATCCGCTGGTATCTCTTCCTCATGGTGCTGGTCTTCCCTTCGCCGGGTGCCTATATGCAGAGGTAGGTGGCAATCGGTAATGCTGCTGATGTTGGCTGTATTGCTGTCTGGGTCCTGCTGTAGAGGACTGATACTGGGGTCTGTACTGTTGAAAGCCCCCTCGAAAGGGGTAATTTCCTCTACCCTTTGCTCCACAAAAGGGCTGCCTGCGGTACTTCAAGGTACCAAGCGATCTCGCCATGTCAGTATCTGTTTTGATGGACTGTAGCATGTCGTCAACATGCTTCCCAAATAGACTTTCCCCATCATAAGCCATATCCAAAATGCGGCTCTGGATCTCTGGACGGAAGGATGTAGACTTGAGCCACCCCTGCCTACGCAAGACCGCTGCTCCTGCGAGCTGTTGGAATCCTGTTAAGGAAATGTCTATTGCGCAGTCAATGATTTCTGCTGCGATCCGCTCACCCTCCTGCAGCACCTTCTTTGCTTCCACTATGACATCCTCAGGTAAGAGATCTATGTAAGCTAACATGTCCTCCCAGATCTGGCAATCGTACCTCCCTAGTATGGCCAAGGAGTTGGCCGCCTTTACTGTGATCGCTGCCACCGAGGAGAACTTCTTACCAATGTTATCCAACCTCCTCCCATCCTTGTCTGGAGGCGCTGCGATAGGTGCTGAAGGGTTTTTTGATCGACGCTGTGCAGCCTGGGATATTACGGAATCCGGCTTTGGTTGTGATATTAAACAGGCTTGAGTTTTGTCAGGGGCCTTGTATTTCTTTTCCAGCTTTGGCATCTGGGAAGGCACTGTGGCTGGATTTTTCATTGCCTTCAAGCCCTCCTGACATAGGAAATCCACTACTGGGATCTCTCTTACTGATCTCCTTGATGGCTCTTTGAAATCATCTAATAAACAATCTGTTTCCTAGGAAATGATAGGCAAGTCGAATCTCTTGGCCGCCCTTTCCATTAAATTGTGAAAACCCCCGATGTCCTCAGAGGGTGAATGAACTGGTCCTGCCGGCATCGGTGACGGTGTGGCAATGAGGTAGTTATCCCACTCACTAGGAGCCGCCTCCGGAATCTCTCCTTCTTCCCTCTTGTCATCCGTCGAGATGTGGTCATCCTGTGGCTGTGGAACCAATGGGACGCTTCTGTGCAGTGTTCCTGGGAGATTGGTAAGAGGGGTTTGCATAGGTGTCCGCTGGCTGTAAGGTCTAGATGGAGTTACCGGCGTTGACAGTGGAAACCGCCTATAGTAGTCTTTTAGCATACCCTGTAGATCTGTCACCAGAGACCTAGGCATGGGGAAGGACGATTCCTGTTCCCTCGTTGGGTATGAAGAGTCCTGTTGATATATGGTTGAGGAATAATAGAGCTGCTGCAGGCCTTCCGCCTCCTCATCTAAGTCCTGGCATTTTACAGGCAGCTGAGATGGACTACTGGCTGCACCGAACATTCCGTCATCCTGGGAATAAATGCCCTCATCATCATCCAGGAGATGCTGTGGGGGATATGGTAAGACCTTGGTTGGAGACGTATGTTTTGGAAGGATTGGTGATGTTCTTTCTCCTGTGGTGATAAAGGAAAGAGGGAGGAATCTTGTGGAATCATGCTGTGCTCCGAAATCCCCAGAGGGGGGCATGATGGTCGACGATTGGGTCAACAAAATTCCCATCCCTGCTGTTGACAGTTCAGTGTTAGTCGTCGACGGTTCTCTCGTCGACGGTGGTGCCGTCGACGGTTCTCTCATCGACGGTGGTGTCGTCGACGGGTCCCTCGTCGACGATGCAGGTGTGCTCGTCGACGGCGTTTTCTTCATCCTCGCAGACAGGTGCTTCGTTGACTATAGTGCCGTCGTCGACGGGTGGACCATTGCTGCTTCCGCTGTCGACGATGTCTTTGTCGACGATGCCTTCTTGAATATTTTAGCAGTTATAATCGTCGTCGATGAAAGCGGCGATGATGTTATTATCAATGAAGACACCGCCGTAGCAAACGTCGATGTCATTGTCGTCGTCGTGACCGTCAACACTGTCGTCGACGGGGTCGTCGTTGGCAGATGTTTTTTGGAAGCATCAGAGGAAGGCCTTACCGGATCCTTCGTCAGCGACAGGGACAGAGAGGCACTTTTTGAGGGTGCCTTTTTTCCCACAGGCGTCATAGGCTCTGAACAAACCTTTTTTTAAAGTTTTGCCTGGGTCTCTGATCCGGAAGTAGCAGGCTCCGGGTGCCCCTGTTTCTCCATAGATTTATGCTTTGTCTTTTTAACCACTTTCTTTGGTGGTTCCTCAGATAGTCTTCCCTTCTCTCCAGGTCATTTGAGGGAACGAGATGATGTTTCACTCTCATCTGAAGATGGATTTTCCATGGCCTTCTGTCTCTGCAGCCACAACAGAAGTCTACCCTCATGGTCCTTGAGGGTTTTCTGACTAAAGGTACAACAGATTTTGCAGTCTCTCACCTTGTGATCAGGATGCAGGCAGTAGATACACTTTCTGTGGGCGTAATCAACGTGAAGTCTCTTCTTCCCACAGCTGCCACAATCTCTAAACAGACCATTCTTAGTCTGCTGAGAAATATTGAGATGATAAAAGTGAAGTTTTCCGAGAGAAAAATTCATGTCAGAAAGGTATACTGAGCAGAATTCAGGGAGACTCCCTTCACACGATGTGCAGTAGAAAATCTGAGGGAAAGAGCTTCTGTTGGGAGTATTCTGGAGGGAGTGGACGCCTGATTGGCTGAGGTTCAACTTTGGGTCTTTTTGCAAAACGACATGGATGGACTATAAAAGAACCTAAGGGGGGCCTAGTGTATAAAGTGTACTGCTATGTCTATTTGAGGTTACCGTGAGGCTCCCACCTCGACGACTGGAATGATTCAAGCATGTGAATCTATGAAAGATCCAATACTGGAGAACTAAAAACTACTTCTAGAACTTAAATCCAAACTTTTACAAGCTTGTAAACTCTAAAAGAAATACTAACAGGGATTTACACAAGTCCCTAGCAGGACTTTTAATAATTTAGAAAAATAGCTCAAATTTCTAAAATCAATTTCTAATGACAATTTGTGGAATTTAGTCGTGTGATCAGGTATTGGCTGAGTAGTCCATCAAATCCAGCAAATGCAAAGTCTTAGACCCCACCGCTGATCCACCAATGTAGGAAGTTGGCTCTGTATATACTATTTCAAAGTAAGAAACCTTAGAGGTAAGATAGTGGCAAAATTAGATAATTTTAATGCTCTATTTTGTGGTAGTGTGGTCGAGCAGTAGGCTTATCAGAGGGTAGTGTTAAGCATTTGTTGTACATACAGAGGCAATAAATGAGGAACACACACACTCAAAGACTTACTCCAGGCCAACAGGTTTTTATATAGAAAAATCATATTTTCTTAACTTATTTTTTTTTTGAACCACAAGTTCAAGATTTGAAGTAAATACATAAAATGCAAGGTACTCCACACAGGTAAGTTAGGAACTTTGAATTAAAGCAATATCATATACAGTCTTTGTAAAAATGGCAATAAGCTATTTTAAAAGTGGTCACAATGCAAAAATCAACAGTTCCTGGGGGAGGTAAGTAATGGTCAGATTGTGAGGTAAGACAGACACTTACAAGTCTCAGTTCCTGGGCATAGGCAGCCCACCGTTGGGGGTTCAAGGCAACGCCAAAGTTACCACACCAGCAGCTCAGGGCCGGTCAGGTGCAGAGGTCAAAGAGGTGCCCAAAACACATAGGCACCTATGGAGAACAGGGGTGCTCCGGTTCCAGTCTGCCAGCAGGTAAGTACCCGCGTCCTCGGGGGCAAACCAGGGGGTTTTGTAGAGCTCTGGGTGGGACACAAGCAGGCACACAAAACACACCCTCAGCGGCACAGGGGCGGTCGGGTGCAGTGTGCAAAGCAGGCATCGGGTTTTAGAAAGGTTTCAATGGAGGGACCCGGGGGTCACTCTAGCAGGGCAGGCAGGCACAGGGGGGGTTCTCGGGGCAGCCACCACCTGGGCTAGACTGAGGGTCGTCTGGGGGGGGGGGGTCACTCCTGCACTGAGGTTTGTTCCTCAGGTCCTGGGGGCTGCGGGTGCAGTGCTTGGTCCAGGCGTCGGGTCCCTTGTTACAGGCAGTCGCAGTCAGGGGGAGACTGTGGATTCTCTCTGCAGGCATCGCTGTGAGGGTCCAGGGGGGTCGTCTCGGGCTACTCACGGGATTGCAGTCGCTGGCGAGGCCTCCCTGTGGTGTTGGTTCTCTGGATGTACATTTTTGGGTGCAGAGTGTGAAGTCTCACGCTTCCAATGGGAAGAGTGAGTTCTTTAAAAGTTGCTTCTTTGTTGCAAAGATGTAGCTGTTGTTGAGCAGAGCTGCTGCTCACTGGAGTTACTTGGTCCTGGGGGTCAGAGCAGTACTCTGAGGCTACAGAGGTCGCTGGTCCCTGTTGGATGCGTCGCTGGTTGCAGGTTTTTGATTGTGGAGACAGGCCGGTAGCAGTTGTCGTCGTCCATCGTCTCTGCAGGCTTGTAGGTCAGCAGTCCTTCTTTGAAGTTCAGGTTGCAGGAATCTTCTTTCCTGGGTTCTGGGGTGCCCCTAAATACTAGATGTAGGGGTGTGTTTAGGTCTGGGAGGGCAGTAGCCAATGGCTACTGTCCTGGAGGGTGGCTACACCCTCTTTGTGCCTCCTCCCTGTGGGGAGGGGGGCACATCCTTAATCCTATTGGGGGAATCCTCCAAAACTAAGATGGAGGATTTCTAATGGCAGGGGTCACCTCAGCTCAGGGCACCATAGGGGCTGTCCTGACTGGTGGGTGTCTCCTCCTTGTTTTCCTAATTATCTCCTCCAGCCTTGCCACCAAAAGTGGGGGCAGTGGCCGGAGTGGCGGGTATCTCCGTTAGCTGGGATGCCCTGGGGCGCTGTAAAAAAGGGGGTGAGCCTTTGAGGCTCACCGCCAGGTGTTACAGTTCCTGCAGCGGGAGGTGTGAAGTACCTCCACCCAGTGCAGGCTTTGTTCCTGGCCACAGAGTGACAAAGGCACTCTCCCCATGTGGCCAGCAACTCGTCTGGTTGTGGCAGGCTGGCAGAAACTCGTCAGACCCACACTAGAAGTCGGATTGGTATTCAGGGGGCATTTCTAAGATGCCCTCTGCATGTATTTTACAATAAATTCCACACTGGCATCAGTGTGCATTTTTTGTGCTGATAAGTTTGATACCAAACTTCCCAGATTTCAGTGTAGCCATTATGGAACTGTGGAGTTCGTGTTTGACAAACTCCCAGACCATATACTCTTATGGCTACCCTGCACTTACAATGTCTAAGGTTTTGCTTAGACACAGTAAGGGCATAGCGCTCATGCACATATGCCCTCACCTGTGGTATAGTGCACCCTGCCATAGGGCTGTAAGGCCTGGTAGAGGGGTGACTTACCTATGCCACAGGCAGTGTGAGGTTGGCATGGCACTCTGAGGGGAGTGCCATGTCGACTTACTCATTTTCTTCCCACCAGCACACACAAGCTGTGAGGCAGTGTGCATGTGCTGAGTGAGGGGTCCCCAGGGTGGCATAAGACATGCTGCAGCCCTTGGATACCTACCCTGGCATCAGGGCCCTTTTGTACCAGGGGTACCAGTTACTTATCTGACTTATCTGAGTGCCAAGTCTGTGGCAATAGTGGAAGCAAAGGTACAGTTTAGGGAAAGAACACTGGTGCTGGGGCGTGGTTAGCAGGGTCCCAGCACACTTTCAATCAAAACGTAGCATCAGCAAAGGCAAAAAGTCAGGGGGTAACCATGCCAAGGAGGCATTTCCTTACACTTGTTTTAAGAAATGCATGGTATGCAGTTTTCCGGATCTAGCAGACTTCAAGTGTGACACAAGAGGGTGGATTTCTATAGGTGGAGAAGATGAATTCAGGTATTGTGGGCCTTCCTTAGTCTCACTCGAGTAGCAATACATATTATAAACAAAGAGGGGCACGTGATTTCACTCGGGGAATTCACAAGTGCATGCGTGTGGCAGAGTGAAAGAAATAAGGGGATGAGAGCGCACTCTTCAGCAGTCATGTTTCTATACTGCCAGCACTGAAGTGATGCCCTCTCTCTGGAATGTTTATGGGACTTGAATCAAAGAGGATGTTGCATTGTTTCATGTTTCCGCACACTGGATTGTTATTCCGTTGAAAGTAGAGACTAAAGAAACTGAAAAAATTAAATAAATAAAACGAAGAGTTTAACGTATGGGGGCGTATCTTTCAGTAAGTAAAATGCTGCAACACAGGGCTTCCATTTTGTTTATTACTATCGCTTCACCGTAATTCTCGTTTTAATGCATATCACTTGAAATTGCTATTTACGTGTGAGATGCTGTGTTGCTGCCAACGGGGTGCAAATGGTGCAAACTGGTTTACAAAAGGAATATTAGCGCTTCGAAGTTGAAAAGTCAACACATTTTATACTCTGCAGAAAACATATCTAAACAAATAGAACCTTAACTCGTCACTAATACAAAACACCACAAGACATGACTCAATACATGTTTCACAGCCAGTTAATTTTGTGGTCGGTACCTTGCTAGACCTCTAGCCTTTTTCCAGTTTCACAGTGCTAAGCAAATAATTATTTCTGCATACTGGCACACTTAAGACCCCACTACCATAATACAGGCGAAACCACAGATGATCTGTCAAAACGTGTGCAATTGCTTCAAATCAAATACATAGGTGCCTGGCTGTCCTCATGTTGTCACTAAAAAGTGCCACACAGATCTTAAGGGTACTATCACTGATGAGCTGTTAAAGCACTTTACAGATTGGTAGCTAACTACTCTGTTGGATGCGCACAACATGAGACATTTTGACATGTATGTATATGAAATTACAGTTTGTTATGCTGTTTTACACAGTTATTCTCTGTGTACACAATCTATTGTGCATGTTTTTATATATGGAAATTACAAACGTGTCGTTTAATTATCATGTAATTGTTTGTACTCATTGTTGGGCCAAACGTATTTCGGGGGCCCATGTCTGGAACAGCTTTGAATTTATTACCCAATTTCAGCTGTTTTATACCCTCATCCTCTGTGCCTTGGTAATGTAAAACGGTGGGGGCTACAGAACAAACTAATGTGGACCCCTGGGGGGGGGGGGCAGTGGCTGACTGGACGGGGGCACAGCAGGGATCAAGGCCCAGCTCACACGGCCTTGTGGCTAGAGCTTCCTGGCTTCTTGGGGTCCCTGAGACGCAGCACAGTCACCTCATTTTCGAGACCCACATACCTGCCCTTGGCCTCTTGGGAGTTATTTGGCCTTTGATGGGCGGCATTAGAGACAGACCCTTTCTCTTTCTTAGGTCGAGTGCGCAAGTGAACTGAACTGTTGTAATCTATCTGTGGGCTTTTAACCAAGCCTATTGCCTGCCCATCACTATCACTCGTTTGTGGGCTTGCTTTTCAAAAATCCTTTGTTATCATTGGTAAATGCTTTACTTTTGTCTTTCCTTGGGGCGGTTTGGTTACTGCCTTGGACATCGACCCTGTTACATGGATAATTGCAGGATTGCCGATACATTTGACTGTGAGCAAACTCATTTTGACTTCTGTATCGCTCCTTTGCGCTCATGGCGGCCGTGGCTCTTTGAATCGGCGCACTTATGTCAACTGTTTTACTTTTTTTTTAAATGTTCAATTTAAGTGGTAAGAAAAGTCCAGTTAGGAACTTACAACGTTAACAGCTCTAACTGGAACAAACACAAGGCCTATTGCATTGTAAATGCGTGTTTCTTGTTGCATCCATGATGTGGTAGAGTGACATAAGGAAGGGTTGAGGGGCAGCATAATTTCAGATAGGGCACCGACCTTGAAGGAGTAAATTATGAGGCAGAGAATTGGTGTTCTAATATTGGCTGGGGGAAGAGATCCAGTGTGTTTTGTGGCCGTCCTATATGTTTCCCTAGGCTAGTCAAGATCTGAGCATTGGATCCAATGCCAGATGCATGCATAGCCCCATGTCATGTCGGTTAGTTTGGCTCGTCTATCCAGCTCCAGCAAGCATTCAAGAAAATGCTAACATGCACAGTGCAATCAGATAAAAAGTCCGGGCGTCAATGGGTGTACGGCAGAAAGCCCAGACAGGCTCGATGTGTAGCCGATATGGCTACTTGCCATCTATACGCACATCTTTCACGCTACCCCTATTTCACACCACTCTTTACCTCCCACCCCCATGCAACTTGGCGCCTCTTTTCTTGAAAAACATCTGAAAATCTGTCCAAGGGGCTTTAAGCTACCTGGCTGGCTTAGAGTATTGGCTGCCCCAACACCTGTCAGTTTTTGGACCTCAGGGGTCGAATATTCCCAGGGTCTCTGCATCTTCCATTCCAAAGGGGAGCCTTTGAAGTAGCATGCTTGTCCGGCACTCGAAGATCTCTGAAGGGTGCAAAAGGCAATGGAATCTGATTGTTCAGGTAAAGGACAACTGAGTTAAACCAAAACCTTCCCGGGGGAAGGGCAGAATATTTACCGAGTTCTGATTTATTAACTGTGGCCAATCCTGCACACATAATACAGAATGTTTGCTTCTGGATTACTCTTCCAATTCTCCTTTTTCAGGCAGCGTTGGTGAGGGGTGGTGGCGGGGGTGTTAGATTTAGATTTCCCACACTGGCACGTGATGCTAAAATACACTGCAGACATGCAAGGGCACACGAGAGGGATTAAGAGGCAGTGGAAGGGAGAGGAATGCAGCTTGGTAGATGCACTGAGTGAGAGAAAGGGCATTATTGTCAGAAATAACCAACATTTTTTAAAGTCTTTCCAAATAGAGCGAGGGAGACAGTGTGTCAGATTTTGCCTGTGCGTTTAAAAATTCCTGGTGAAATTCGACAGGCGCCTCACCATACCCAACTGAAAGCACCTGCACCCACTATTTATCATAAAATAAATGTATTAGGGGGTGTAACACCCCCACCCCCTGAAGCTACGCCCCTGAGTGAAACTCGAGTTTTTTTCAGCAAACGATTATGATTCTGTTTTACTTTTCTTCCTCTTTAAATGTTTTCCACTATAGCGCACAGGACATGTTTGCAAACCGAATAGAGGTTCAAAAAGTCGACTTTTCCTTTAAATAAAGCCTTTTACTGGCGTACTATTTCCAACAAAAGAATATGCAACATATTTAAAATATTTAACATTCATTTTTACAGTGCTTTGCTGTGGTTACACAGCTTTTCTTTATAGAGGGAGATGAGGGGCAATGCGGAGCATAAGGCAAAATATGCATCTTTATGTGCACACTCTGTGGCAGTGTTTCTCTATTTTGTTATTTCATTTTAACACACATTCTGATACGAAAGGGATCCCAACGGCAAGCAAAATACAAAGGTTTCAT
Organism: Pleurodeles waltl; assembly: GCF_031143425.1. Classification (NCBI taxonomy): domain Eukaryota; kingdom Metazoa; phylum Chordata; class Amphibia; order Caudata; family Salamandridae; genus Pleurodeles; species Pleurodeles waltl. The sequence continues at coordinate 87,788,952 of NC_090441.1, forward strand.
AATAAAGAAAATAGCGTACCTTCACTAAATCCTAATAAAAAAGTGTACTCACCAACAAGTAATGTTTGTTTCTTGCGGTGACTGGGACTGATAATTGCCAATACTGAAAATGGCCTTGAGTGACTCAGTCGGTAATCACTTGACTTTGTGTACACTCACCAGTCCTTATATGCACTTTTTCATCCATCCATACACCAGATCACACACCCTTCGATCCTTTTATTTGGCCTTTGACTCATTTGCACATTCTAGCACTCACTAATTAACATACTTAGAGACACAAAATGGTCAATCACTGACGGTCACTAAAAATGAAAAACGCTTGAACAGTTGGCTTTGCCAGCCAGTGAAACAAGCACTCCAGACAGTCCTGCAATACCTTCAAACAGTCCAGCCAGCCCGTTGAGTGCTCACTCCTTTTACCCATCACCTGAAGAGTGTGCTGCAACTGTTTTTCTGCTAGTTCTGCATTCTTGATTATGCATATAAAAGAAAACTAATTTCATACATAAATGTGTTAACTATGCAGTTAGCGCAAATAATTATGAAATCGTGCAACTTCTCCAATAAAAATTAAACCAAATGCTTGACATGATTTTGACGTAATCATCAAATCATTCACAAATCATCAGGAGCAAGCTCATTTTTTTAAGTCATCAGATACTCATTTTCACTCATCCTCAAATCATCAAGAAAAACTGCACCTTGTGAAGTCATCAGATACTCATTGTCAAGTCATTCTCAGATCCTCTGGAACATGTTTCTAAGGTTTGCCGATGCCTTCAAGAGCTTTATGATGTCAGATGATGTGAAAATGACTTTGGTAGTAGTTGGATGATCATCTAATCACTGAAATGGCTTCTAAAGTCATCCCGTTTGACGTGGGAAGGGAAGCAGCAAGGCCACTAGCTCTCAGAAAACTTTGGGCCCCTAGACAGTAAGAGGCCCATTCCCTGGGAAGTTCTCTTGGTCATCCCTTTGGATCCCAACCCTTAACCTACGTTCTACCCCAGAAACGTACTTTCTCCTGCACACGTCCTCAGCCATTCCAAACATTTAAGACTTTCAAGGACTCAAAAACACTAAGGCAATATCTTGTCAAAAAACATAATGTATATCAATCGTTTTCCTTCCCATTATTTATGCCCACACAACCTTAGAAGGAAAAGTGCAGCCTTCTAAACGGGGACCGGTCCCATAGTGGCTGGGGCTGTGCTTCCCCTCCTGCAACATTCCCCCAGGAATACCCTGCGCGGTTGGTCCTGCGTTACTCCTTTTAGATAGGACTTCAGTGGAGCGGGCTCCCTTGCAAGAATATCTGAGCTCCTGGGGTGGCCTTTTGTATTACCAAGCCTACTTAAACCCTTCCAGACACGCCCCTGGGAATCTTGATGCTTCACATTTAGAACAGCCAGAGGATCGTAGCTCCATTGTGCTTCTGTTCAGTGCCAGTTTTCCCAAAGAACTCCACTAGGAGAGCTGAATGAAGGGCAACACTCCAGTTACGCTCTGGACTCAGATAAGTCACTGCGCCTGCATCTAGCTGCTTGTACACTAACGCTTACAAAAATTGCCAGCACTTGCAACTAATCTTAATCAGCGCTCAGCAGGAGGACGCAAATTTAGGGTAAGTAACCCCCAGCTTGTTTTGACACAAACTTTGTTCAACCTCTGTGTTTGTTTCTGTGAGTGGTCTCTCTGGTGTAATCTCTCTGTGGGCTCTTAACCATGCCCATCAGTTTGGTTGGTTCGTGAGACTGCCTTTTAAAATTTGCTTGATTTAATTAGTGAAAGGCATGCATACGTCATGCCTTTTCGGTGTTTAGCCCACCTCAAGCGCACCAGCCAACTACTGAAAACATACGAGGCTCCATGTTTTCGGTATGGTTTCTGGATTACTTTTTCTCTTTATTTCATAGGCAGCACAATCTTGCTCGGCAGTGGTGGAGAGCTTTGCATGACATCGACCTTGCTGTACAAGTTACTTACTTTCGGTAACAATATATCTGGTAGAGACATATTCTAGTTGCAGATTCCTTAATTTAGAATTTCCCCAGGCGTCAGTCTGGATCCGGAGATTATTCTTCAAGCAGTACCTCTGCACACTGTCAGGTGGCATCGGTCGACTCCGCTGCGTCGTTTTCGCCATGATGATGTCGCGGTCGTATATAGGCGCCACCCCGGTGCTTTGACGTCAGTTTCTTTTCACAACTGTCCACACCAGTAGCGCGGAGCCATGAAGAATACACAGTGGTGTGCCAAAACTAGGACCCTTAAAGGGAAGTTCCTGTCCCTCAATATCAGTTCGCAGTGAGGGGAGGATGGGTGGGTTGGTAAGGAATCTGCAACTAGAATGTGTCTCTACCAGATATATCTGATGACTTCGAACCTGAGTGGGCCCTCACCAACTCACCTGTGCCCAAGGGCGCCGAAGGTGGGTCGGTCTGCCCAAAAAGAAGGAGCATTGCCTCCTAAAACTCTTTGAACTGGGCAGGGGTGGCTCTGGCTCCCGGGAAGTCGGGGAAGCGCGGGTCGACCCAGATGAAGGCTCTGAGGATGGAGACCTAGAGCGTCAATGTTCTTCCCACACCGCATTGTCTGAGTGACAGGGTGAAGTCGAAGAATGTTTGTTTTTCTTCGACTTCTTTTTCTTATGACGCAAATGTCCAGATGACTTAGAGGCCGAAGAGTGGTGGTGACTCCACAGGCGGTCACGAGATCTTCCTCTCGAACGAGACCGTGAGCGCTGCGGAGTCGAGTGTCGGGCTGCCATGAACTTTAGGGACCGCTCCCTCAAAGCTTTCGGGTTCATGGCCTGACACTCAGAGCACGACTTTGGGTCGTGATCGCGTTCCAGCTACCAAAGACACACTAGGTCCGGATCTGTCACCGACATCATTCAGTCACAGGAGTCGCAGGACTCTAAACCGGTTTTGAGGGACATCCCTCGACACATCCACGACCTCGTCAAAAAGAATTCTACAAAAGTGTCGTAGTCAAAAAGTGACTGACGTAGCTCTCTCCAGATCTGCGCGTAGGCTGGCGCGGAAAGAAAAGAACTGACATCAGCGCGCCGGGGTGGCACCTATATACCCCTATATATGAACGTGACGTCATCACATGAATACGATGCCAATGATACCCGCGGAGTCGACCGATGCCACCTGACGGCACGCAGAGGTACTACTCGAAGAAAAATCTCCAGATCCAGACTGACGCCTGGGGAAATTCAAAGGTAAGGAATCTGCAACTAGAAATATCTATCAGATACATGGATATTTGAACTTTTGCCGGTTACATGGATAACTGCTCTTTTGCTGGTTACATGGATAATTGCACTTTTGCCGATATGTTTCACTGCGAGCGAACTTCTGTTATCTTTTGTGTGTCTGCTTGGTGCTCATGGCGGCCGTCGTCTTGCATATGTGAAACTGTTTTGTAAGGAAATGCCTCCTTGGCATGGTTACCCCCGACTTTTTTGCCTTTGCTGATGCCAAGTTATGATTGAAAGTGTGCTAGAACCCTGCTAACCAGGCCCCAGCACCAGTGTTTTTTCTCGAAACTGTACCTTTGCTTCCACGATTGGCACAGCCCTGGCACTCAGATAAGTCCCTTGTAACTGGTACCCCTGGTACCAAGGGCCTTGATGCCAGGGAAGGTTTCTAAGGGCTGCAGCACGTCTTATGCCACCCTGGGGACCCCTGACTCAGCACATGGACACTGCCTCACAGCTTGTGTGTGCTGGTGGGGAGAAAATGACTAAGTCGACATGGCACACCCCTCAGGGTGCCATGCCAACCTCACACTGCCTGTGGCATAGGTAAGTCAGCCCTCTAGCAGGCCTTACAGCCCTAAGGCAGGGTGCACTATACCCCAGTGGAGGACATTCAGACATTTCCTCTGGGCTGGCGGGCGCTCTCCAAAAGAGCGCCCGCCGGCCCAGAGGAAATGCCCCTGCAACGAGGACGCCGGCTCAGAATTGAGCCGGCGTAGTTGCAGGGGTGCGACGGGTGCAGTTGCACCCGTTGCGTATTTCAGTGTCTGCTTAGCAGACACTGAAATACTTTGCGGGGCCCTCTTACGGGGGCCCCTGCAGTGCCCTTGCCATGGGCATGGGCACTGCAGGGACCCCCAGGGGCCCGCGGCACCCATGCCATGGGCATGGGCACTGCAGGGGCCCCCAGGGGCCCCGCGGCACCCCCTACCGCCATCCTGTTCCTGGCGGGAGACCCGCCAGGAACAGGATGGCGGTAGGGGGTGTCAGAATCCCCATGGCTGCGGAGCGCGCTCCGCAGCCATGGAGGATTCACAAGGGCAGTGGTAAACCGGCGGGAGACCGCCGGTTTACCCTTTCTGGCCGCGGCTGAACCGCCGCGGTCAGTATGCCCTCGGGAGCACCGCCAGCCTGTTGGCGGTGCTCCCGTGGTCGGTGACCCTGGTGGTCACCGGCCACCAGGGTCAGAATGACCCCCTATGTCTCTACAGTGTCTAAACAAAACCTTAGACATTGTAAGTGCAGGGTAGCCATAAGAGTATATGGTCTGGGAGTTGGTCAAACACGAACTCCACAGTTCCATAATGGCTACACTGAAATCTGGGAAGTTTGGCATAAAACTTCGCAGCACAATAAATGCACACTGATGCCAGTGTGGAATTTATTGTAATATGCACCCAGAGGGCATCTTAGGGATGCCCCCTGAATACCAATCCAACTTCTAGTGTGGGGCTGACCAGTTTCTGCCAGCCTGCCACAACCAGATAAGCTGCTGGCCACATAGGGAGAGTGCCTTTGTCACTCTGTGGCCATAAACAAAGCCTCTCACCTCTCACCTCCCCCTGCAGGAACTGTAACTACTGGCGGTGAGCCTCAAAGGCTCACCCCTTTTTTTTACAGGGCCACAGGGCAGCCCAGCTAGTGGAGATGCCCGCCCCTCCGGCCACTGCCCCCACTTTTGGCGGCAAGCCTGGAGGAGATAATTAGAAAAACAAGGAGGAGTCACCCACCAGTCAGGACAGCCCCTAAGGTGTCCTGAGCTGAGGTGACCCCTGCCTTTAGAAATCCTCCATCCTAGTTTTGGAGGATTCCCCCAATAGGATTAGGGATGTGCCCCCCCTCCCCTTGGGGAGGAGGCACAAAGAGAGTGTAGCCATCCTCCAGGACAGTAGCCATAAGCTACTGCCCTCCCAGACCTAAACACACCCCTAAATTTAAGTTGCAGAAAATCAGATTCCTGCAACCTGAAACAAGAAGAAGGACTGCTGACCTACAAGACCTGCAGAGACGACGGAAGACGACAACTGCTTTGGCCCCAGCCCTACCGGCCTATCTCCTGACTCGAAAACCTGCAACCAGCAACGCATCCAACAGGGACCAGCGACCTCTGAAGCCTCAGAGGACTGCCCTGAATCCCAGGACCAAGAAACTCCCATGAGCAGCGGCTCTGATCAACAACCAGCAACATTCTTGCACCTTTTCTCCAACTTCAAAGACCTCACTCTTCCCGCCAGAAGCATGAGACTTCACACTCTGCACCAGACGCCCCCAGCTCGAGATCCAGAGAACCAACACCACAGGCACGACTCCCCGGGGACTGCGACCCCGTAAGTAGCCCGAGGCGACCCCCCTGGACCCCCACAGCGACGCCTGCAGAGAGAGTCCAGAGGCTCCCCCTGACCACGACTGTCTGTAACAAGGGAACCGACGCCTGGACCAAGCACTGCACCCGCAGCCCCCAGGACCAGAAGGAACCGAACTTCAGTGCAAGAGTGACTCCCAGGCGACCCTCTGCCTAGCCCAAGTGGTAGCTGGCCCGAGAAGCCCCCCTATGCTCTGCCTGCACCGCTAGAGTGACCCTCGGGTCCCTCCATTGAAACCAATACAAAATCCGACGCCTGCTTTGCACACTGCACCCGGTCGCCCCTGTGCCGCTGAGGGTGTGTTTTGTGTGCCTACTTGTGTCCTCCCCCAGTGTTCTACAAAACCCCCCTGGTCTGCTCCCCGAGGACATGGGTACTTACCTGCTGGCAGACTGGAAGCGGAGCACCCCTGTTCTCCATAGGCGCCTATGTGTTTTGGGCACCTCTTTGACCTCTGCACCTGACCGGCCCTGAGCTGCTGGTGTGGTAACTTTGGGGTTGCCTTGAATCCCCCAAAGGTGGGCTGGCTATGCCCAGGAACTAGGACTCGTAAGTGTCTTACTTACCACTCGTAAGTGTGTTACTTACCTCACAATCTAACCAATACTTACCTCCCCCAGGAACTGTTGATTTTTGCACTGTCTACTTTTAAAATAGCTTATTGCTACTTTAACGAAAACTGTATATGTTATTGCTCTAATTCAAAGTTCCTAACTTACCTGTGTGGAGTACCTTGCATTTTATGTATTTACTTCAAATCTTGAACAAGTGGTTCTAAAAATAAATTAAGAAAATATATTTTTCTTAATAAAAACTACTGGCCTGGAGTGAAGTCTGAGTGTGTGTTCCTCATTTATTGCCTGTGTGTGTACAACAAATGCTTAACACTACCCTCTGATAAGCCTACTGCTCAATCATACTACCACAAAATAGAGCATTAGAATTATCTAATTTTGCCACTATCTTACCTCTAAGGGGAACCCTTGGACTCTGTGCACACTATCTCTTACTTTGAGATAGTATATACAGAGCCAACTTCCTACATGTTTTACTTTTCATTTTCATCTTGTGTGTAAGAAAAGTTCAGTTAGTTATGTGAAACTGTTTTACTTTTCATTTCAGTTTATGTGGTAAGGAAAGTATGGTTAAGAGTTTACAACGCTAATAGCTTTAACTCGAGATAACGCAAGACCCATAGCATTGCAAATGCTTGTTTAGTATATGGTTGGTCCCTCCCCTAGGGACCTCACTATTTGCTATTGCTTTTACCAATGCCAATTGCTTTTTATGCTATTTACTGATTGCCAATGTGAATATATTAGTGTGTTTACTTACCTCCAGTTGGGGTATTGCCTATACAGTATTTTAGTATTTGTGTTACCTTAATAAAGCACCTTTATTTTTGTAACATTGTGGTTCTTTCAGGTGTGCAATTGCTGTGTAACTATAGTGGTATTGCATAAGCTTTGTACGTCTCCTTAATACGTCTTGGCTCCTCATCCACAGCTGCCTCTAGAGAGCCCTGGCTTCCTAGACACTGCCTACATGTTATTAATAGGGGATACCTGAACCTGGTAGAAGATGATAATACTATAGGTGCTCACGACACAACAGGCCTGCTTCCTACACCAAACATCTTGCCAGTTTGACAATCTGAAGTCATTGCACGGAGAGACTATGGGATGGAAGAGAGAGAGTGACAGGACCGCAGAGGATCCTGAAGGCCCCCGCAGTCATAGCCGGCTCCCCACATCCTATGGGACCCGACATTGCTCCCACAAGCAGGAAGCTGCTTTAAATAGTATTATCTTGCTGGTGGGAGCAATGTTTTCATCTGTTTCCCTGCACACATATTTGTGTGCAGGGAAACAGATGCAAACTCCCCTTTCTGATAGTGATACGGACTCTCCTGATTATTTCATTTTAGCCCCAGGGAGGAGACGGTCCCCAGGGCTGCAGAGGGGAGAGGGGGTTGCCCCAGCATTCTATTTATCTACAGTCCTGGGGAGGTGGTGGTCCCCGGGGCTGGCCCCCCCTGCATCAAATTTGATTGAAGCCTCTGGGAGATGGTGCTGTGGCCCACCCGGGAGCTTCACAAAAAGGGCCATCTGTTTTTTTGGGGTTTTTTTTACGTCGGAAAAATCAGTGGATCTGGATCCCTAGTTTTTCCTGACGAATAAAAAAAATGCTTTTAAGACCTGGCAGGGTCCATTCTGGGGTCCGAGCACCAGTGCTAAGGCTCCAGGGTGTCCCTTCCCTGGCACCATTTAAAAAATCCCAAGATGGCAGCCAACACTTTCTTGTTGAAGTGTTGGCAGTGAATCAGATAACTGCATGGGGACAGCCGGATCCGCAGAGAATCTGTGTCCCTAGGCATCCATATTTTTTCACCTTTAATTTCTCCAAAACTACTGAATGGATTTACACCAAACTACTAAAAGCACAATCTGCACAACAACACCTTCTTTCCTGCAAAATTTGGTGTAAATCTGTTCAGTAGTTTGCACTGTAGGCATGTATAAATACCCTATGGAAAAATGAATGGGGAAAACACGCTTTGGGCCCCCCTTTTTCTCTGCCCCTGCTTGACAGATCACCCCGCAACTTTCAAGACAGCAGCTGAACTGACCAAAGTATACGTTTTTAAATTTCGTGAAAATTTGCCAAGCGGCACAAAAAGTTATTGGCACAACAAAAAATTATCCATCGATGGAAACTAGGTCCTAACTATAACTACCTGGGTTATTATATATATATTTACATACACACCAACACATATATATGCATGATGTCATCACTCTATTTTCAAGTTGAGGCAAACTATGATATCAGAATCTAGAGCCAAAAACATGATGAGCCTCTCAAGAAAGTTCAGTGGTTGAGGAAAGGTTTTATCTGAGTTAGAATTACATGAACTGGGTACACTAGAACGCATTCATAGAGCGTCCTCATTTACTGTAAATATGCATTCAGTAGGGACTCGATCCCTGGTGCCGGTGAAGACGGCACAGGCGTCAATGAAGTAGGAACCAAAGCAGATCTTGGAGCTGGTGTGGAAGTCTGCACCAGAGTCAGTGCAGAAACCTAGGTTGATACGAGGGACGGCAAAGGCAGATCTGCCAATGATAACCCAACTGGAGGCCCCTGTTGATCCTCAGGTTTCAAAGGTATGCCTGAGGGAGCCGAAAAAGTATTAAAAAAACAGTCTTAAAGGATTCAGTCTGCTGCAGTGTTGTTAATGGCCTGGAAAATGAGGCACAGTGAGACCAGTTGTGCAACTGGCTCCTCGATCAGGAATCAGGAGCAAGACACACTCCCAACTTCTATTTGGACAGAGTGACAGGATGGGGGTTGAGTCCAGCATTGTTTTTTTAGGTTCTTCTACCTGGAGTTCAACTTACCACATGATGCATAACACCTGTCGCAGGAAAAGGTATGCACCTTCGACTTCATAAGGGAACATGACTTGTGTGAGGTCCATGTCTTTTTTAGGTGTTCGGTTGACATAGAACTTGGCTTCATGGTCCCAGATCGCTCTTGGGTGCATGAAGGCACATTCTTTGCCCATCTTGGAGTCGCATCCCAAGCCCAAACATCAGAGGAATACCTTAAGTGGGTCTGTCACCAACATCTGCTTCCAAATGTAGTCTTCAGTGGGGATATCATTTCCTTGCACACTGGTATGAAATAATTCAGCAACCAATGGAAAAGAGAGCACAGCTGCAGTTCTGTGTTTGCAGATGTGGAAAGAAAGGAACTCATGTCAGCACGCAGAGGTGGAAGCCTAGATGCAGCTCCAGATCGTTACTACCGGGATAGGATGAGGTCATCGCAGAGCACAGAACGCCATCTAGCGCACGCAGGAGCGCAGCTGTGAAAACATCCAGATCCAGTATAGCACCTGGGGAATATTCAAAAGGTGAGTAATCTGCAAATAGAAGTATCCATCAGATGTCTGGTCTTGTTTGGGTACAAGGTAGGTCAAAACTCAGTTCTGGGAGGGGAGTTTAAATTGGGATTGTTACATGCTGGTCCTTACAGTAAGAGAGGTTAGGCATGCACGATGTGTGCCACGATCCAAAAGCTTACCATAAGGGTATCTTACAGTGCTTTGTTTACTATACTTCAAAACCTATGTGTGGCATTACTGGATAGAAATGGAGCTGAAGCAGAGGTTACACAATGATCAACTATTATAAGTAGGTACAATATTTTAATGTGGAATGTCTGGGTAGTCAGACACTTGATTAAACCATATCACATACACTTGTTCCTCAGGGGACATAGGGTCCACTTTGTGATCCCACAGAAAAAAACATATTTTAATTAAATCTAAAAAGGAGAGGCTTACTGATAGATGGATGGGCCAGGATTTCTGCACCACATACTCTGCATAAGCTAGAGGGGGTTTGATATGGGTATGAGAGGGAGTTCCATGTGTGCCTGTAGCACAACTTATCCATTCCTACAGACGATATGTCTTTGGGGCTGATTTGCTTGATGGTAAGAAAATATATATTCTTGGACAATACCGCCCCAGTGCTGGACAAGTAACACTCAAACACTATCACCACTCTACTGACGGCAACCTCTAACAAGCCTCTTATAGTGGCAGGAAATGTTAATTGTGGCTTTGGCGTAGGGCGTAACAGTCAGGCATACCTACCCAGAAAACCACAAAACACTTAGGGCCATATGTATGAACACATTTCTCATAGACACAATATGGGTGAAACCCTTTGATACATCTGGCCCTTAGTAGATTGGGGACACATGGAATCTTGGAGGGTGGCAAATCTCAGATCAAAGCAATACTCTCATTATTTACTTGTGCATTCATTACATAGCCTCATAGATATGAATATCTTTACATCTCAAATATATGTGTTGGTACATGGGGCAGGTATCTGTCAAAAAAAACATGTTGAGCCATAATCTTGTGCTATTGATGAAACAGCAAGGGAACACAGCAGATCACTATATAAACATGACCTTTACAGAACTCGGCCTTACTTGATGCAGTTTACTAAGACAATTCCTGAAGAAATAACTTGATCCTTTGACAAACGTGGGCTCCATAGGAGATACACTCATCAAATGGGAAGCCTCTCTGGAAGGGGAATTGGCATAAATACTGCACGATTTACCTGGGCAACTCTACAAAGTCACTTGCAGGCCTTGAAGAACAAGTTACTTACCTTCTGTAACGCCTTAATTGGTAGCATCTATATCTAGCTGCAGATACCTGTGAATTTCCCAGGCATCAGTCTGGATCCAGAAGATTTTTGTGAGCAGTACCCCTGCGCGCCATCAGGTGGTGTTGACTGGCTCCACAACCGTTGTCCCCACTAGAATGACATTGCGGTACCTATGTGGGTGCCACTCGGGCACGATAACGTCAGTTACTTTTCACACCAGAAGCGCTGACCCATGAAGTGCACTGACCACTGGTGTGAACAAGTAGGGCCCTGAAAGGGATCAGCCTTTTCCCAAGAAATCCATTCGTAGAGTGGGGAAGATGGATGGGTTGGTAAGGAATCTGCAGCTAGATGTAGTCTGTACCTGATGAACAAATTACTTACCTTCGGTAACGCATTATCTGGTAGAGACTATATCTAGCTACAGGTTTCTTACCTTTGAATTTCCCAGGTGTTAGGCTGTATCTGTAAACCTTTGCTTGAGCAATACCCCTGCGCACGCCGTCAAGGGTCTCCATTCGGTTCTGAGTGGCTTCATCAGTGCAGGGTGGGACGTCGCACCACCTAGGCACCACTCAGTACATTCTTGATTTTCTTGAGAACTGTAGGCAGGAGTGGCATGGGCGGAAAGGCGTACAGCAGGCCTGAGCTCCACTTGTGACAAAAAGCGTTGCTGAGCGATAGTGATTGCCGCTTTGGAAACTCCAACACGCAATACTGTTGACATTGCGCGTTTTCTACGGAGGCGAACGGATCTAACCAAGGTTCTCCTCAATGCTGAAAGAGACCTTGCGCCACCTCCATCTGGAGACACCACTCGTGATCTGCTAGGCATTGACGGCTAAGATTGTCTGCTCTGGGGTTCAAAGAACCTGCCAGGTGTTGAACCTGCCAGGTGCTGAACCACCACAGTTATGCCCTGCTGTTCCAGCCACGTCCAGAGATGCAGGGCATCTTGACAAAGGGTTCACAACCCCACCCTGCCCTGCCCTGCTTGTTGCAGTACTATATGGCAATGGTGTTGTCCCTGAACACTTGGACCAGCCTTGCCTTGATGGAGGGTATGAAATGGTTTCTTACCTGTAACTCCAGTTCTCTCGTAGGGGTATTTCCATGATAGTCATAAGCATTGAATAGTTCCGCGCGCCTGCGGGGACCCCGGAGCACTGTTGTGTAGTATATTCTTAAGTGCAATCATCAGCTCCTTGACAAAAAGGTCTGTGAAAAACACTTAAGAATAACAATGTGCAGCCTATGTGAACAGCTACACAGGCCAAATTGTTAGAAGAAAAAAACAGTTGTAGTGTAAATTTCACGTTTAAACCTCTATTTATTGTATAAATACATAAATAAATACATTCTCATATTTTATTTACACCTCTCATGAGAATAAAACAATGTAGGGCAGTGTAGCCCATAGGCTGCCATTATACAGAATGAAAATAGAGCTGTGCCTTTAAGAAAGTAAAGTCTTCCTGTTTCCCATCATGCACAGCAAAAGGCAGTTGCCTCAGTTCTTTTTTGGAGGCTATTAACCTGACATGAAGAAAAAACAAAACATTTGTTGGAGTACCAACCTCCATAATATTCATGTTCTATGTCAACTCCACCGGGGAGGAGGGAGGGTTGCTTATGACTATCATGGAAATACCCCTACGAGAGAACTGGAGTTACAGGTAAGAAACCATTTCTTCTCTCGTAGGGGATTTCCATGTATAGTCATAAGCATTGAATAGAGTAGCAAGCCCATCCCCATAACCGCGGTGGAGTAGATATAAGAATACTGAGAAAAACATGAATCATGCAAACAAATTCTTGAGCAAAGCCTGCCCAACCTGAGCATCTGCCCTAGCGTCTGTATCAAGGCAGTAATGCTTAGTAAAGGTATGGACCGACCTCCAAGTGGCAGCCTTGCATATTTCTGCCAAAGGGACATTTCTCATCAAGGCTACAGTAGCTGCTTTCCCTCTGGTAGAGTGGGCTTTTGGCCTACCACCAAGGGATTTGTTTGCTAACTGATAACATAACATTATACATGAAACAATCCACCTGGATAAAGATTGTTTAGATGTACCCAAACCTGTTCTGATTGGGCCATAGTTAATAAAAAGCTGTTGTGATTTTCGTAAGCTTTTTGTCCTGTCCAAGTAAAATTTCAAGACTCTCTTTACATCCAGAGAGTGCAGAGTTCTCTCAGCAGGAGTAGCTGGATTCTGAAAGAAAGTCGGTAATGAAATTGATTGGTTCACATGGAAGTCGGAGACTACCTTAGGTAAAAATTTTGGATGAGTTCTCATTACCACTTTTGCAGAATGAAAAACCGTGTAGGGTTCCTGAGCGCAAAGGGCCTGGATTTCGCTGACCCTACGCGCTGAAGTGATTGCCACCAGAAAAGCAGCTTTCCATGTGAGATGTTGCAGCGATGCCTTATGTATTGGCTCGAATGGCGGCAGCATCAGACGTGATAAGACAACGTTCAGTTCCCATGGAGGAGAAGGCTTTCTAATGGGGGGAAAAACCTTCTTTAAACCTTCTAGGAAATCCTTAATAATCGGAATCCGAAAAAAGGAAGTTTGTGAAGGACTCTTTCTGTATGCTGTGACAGCCGCCAAGTGAACTTTTATTGACGACAGTTGTAAGCCCGATTTTGCCAAACTTAACAAGTATGGCAGGATAGATTGTTCTCCACAGGAAACCGGGTCAATGTTGTTGTGTAAACACCAAATGCAGAATCTCTTCCACTTGCTTGCATAGGCTGATCGTGTGGAAGGGCGCTTTGCTTCCTTCAGAATTTCCATACAATCCTGAGGTAGGTTCAAGTGTCCATATTGCACTAGCTCAGGAGCCATGCTGCCAAACTCAACGATGAGGGGTTGGGATGAGATATCTGCCCTCTGAACTTCGTGAGAAGGTCCGGACGATATGGTAGCCTGATGTGTGGTTTGAGTGACCGGTGAAGAAGGTCTGGGAACCACCACTGGCGTGGCCACTCCGGAGCAATTAGGATCATTTTGGTCTGAACATTGGACAGCTTCTGGAGGACCGCCGGAATCAGGGGAAGCGGTGGAAAGGCGTAAAGAAATGCTCCTGACCAGCTTATCCACAGGGCATTCCCCAGTGTCCCTGGATGGTAATATCTGGAGGCGAAGTTTTGGCATTTTTTGTTTTCTGGGGTTGCGAATAGGTCTGTAAAGGGGGTACCCCAGAGTGCGAAAATGGAATGAACGACGTCGTCGTGTAGTACCCATTCGTGGTTCTCGTCCATTACCCGACTGAGGGCATCCGCTTGAACATTCTGGATGCCGGGCAGGTGAGTTGCCACTAGTGACAGGTTCCTGGCTAGAAGCCAATGCCAGATTGTCTGAGCCTCTCTGGATAAAATTCTGGACCTGGTGCCTCCTTGTTTGTTCACGTAGTACATAGTGGCCACGTTGTCTGTCTGGAGAAGGAGAGTTTCCGTTCTCAGAGAGGGAAGGAAGGCTTTGAGCGCAAGGTGGACTGCGCGAAGTTCCAGCAGGTTGATGTGATAGAGACTCTCTCTCTGTGACCACTCGCCTTGGACTCGAAGATGTTCCATGTGCGCCCCCCATCCGATCAGTGACGCATCTGTTACGATGGTTTGAGATGGGGGCCGTTGTTGGAACGGAATCCCCACCAAGAGATTGCTGGGTAAACACCACCACTTGAGGGATTGTAGGGTGTGAGGAGAAAGAAGGACTTTGTTCTCCCAATCGTCCCTCAGTTGACACCACTGATCCTCCAGGTTTTCCTGCAATGGTCTCATATGGAGGCGAGCATTGGGAACCAGATGGATACAAGACGCCATCGAGCCCAGTAGAGAAGCTATTATTCTTGCAGTGGCTTGAGGTCTTTCCTGCAGTTGTTTGCACTTCTGGAGAATCGATAACCGTCGTTCCTCCGAAGGAAACACCTTTCCTAGCCTGGTATCTACAATGGCCCCTAAGTAATGCAACCTCTGAACAGGTGTTGCTGTAGATTTCAGGAGATTGACTTGAAGACCAAGTTTTTGCAGCAGTTGTAGAGTCCATTCGAAATGTTGCTGTGTCTCGAGACAACTGGAGGCCTTTATGAGCCAATCGTCTAGATAGGGGTAGACGAATATTCGCTGTTTCCTCAAGTGGGCGGCTACTACCGCCATGCATTTGGAAAAAGTTCTTGGCGCTGATTTTAGGCCGAAAGGTAGAACTGCAAATTGGTAATGGCGTTTTCCGACAGTGAACCTTAGGAATTTTCGATGTTTCTTGGTTACTGGGATGTGAAAGTAAGCGTCGCAAAGATCTATCGCACATAGCCAGTCGCCCTGACGTAGATGTGGATAAATTTGGTGTAAGGCTAACATCCTGAATTTTTCTTTGCGAATCCATTTGTTTGCTGTCCTCAGATCTAAGATGGGACGAAACTCTTGTTTGTCTTTTTTCGGTACAAGGAAATATCTCGAATAAATCCCCTTCCCTTGCTGGCTGATGGGAACGGGTTCTATGGCTCTTTTTTGCAATAGGATATTGACCTCTAACTGTAGAGCTTCGAGATGGCGGTTGGCTGTTTTGGGTGGAACAGATGGTGGAGGACTGGTGAATCTGAGAGCGTAACCATGTCTCACAATATTCAATACCCAGGCGTCTGTTGTGATGCGTAGCCACTCGTCCAGATGATTTGAGATACTTCCCCCTACCGGAGTGGATAACGGAGGAGGGGGAAGCAAAGATTCAGGGCTTAGACGTGGGAGCCTGTCGAGTTGCCTGAGTTTGAGGTGTTGAACGACCCCTTGTCGACCTTCGCTGAGTAGAGAAACCCCTTTGATACTGCTGTTGTTGCTGTTGCTGGGGGCGCGAAGACATCCAGTGTGGCGACTGATACCGGTGGGTGAAAAGTCGTCGTTGATATGGCCGGAAAACCTTTCTTTGTTCTTTCGGTCTTTCCATCCCTACCGCTTTCAAGGTATCTAGTTCAGCTTTCATTCTAGCCATCTCATCATCGGCATGAGAACCGAACAAGGTGGAGCCCGAGAAAGGCAGGTTTTGTATTCTCTGCTGCGCTTCAGGTTTGAGTGATGTAAGTCTCAACCATGCATGCCTTCTGAGCGCTATCCCGTGTGCATAATTGTGTGCGGATAGCACCGAAGAGTCAGCTGCAGCACTTATAATTTGGTTAGACACCATGGATCCCTCACCCACGACCTCCAGGAAATCTTCCCTTTTATCCTTAGGAAGATGTTCCGCAAACTGTATTAAAGAGTCCCAGAGGGCACGATCGTACCGCCCTAATAACGCAGTAGCGCTGGCTGCCTTCATCGTGACGGCTGCAGTAGAGCATACTTTTCGTCCTGCAGCATCTATCTTTCTGCTCTCTTTATCTGGAGGTGAAGAAGAAGATGGTGAGGTTGAATGCAGTTTCTTTGCCGCTACTATGACCACCGAATCAGGAACTGGGTCCGACCTCAAGAATAGAGGATCTTGTTCTGGTGGACGATATTTTTTAATAAGTCTGGAAGGAGCAGACTTTGTTGCGGCCGGTGCAAGGAAAATATCCATTGCTGGTTCAAGGAGACCTGGAACCAGTGGAAGCAAAGGTCTGGAAGATGTCCTGTGATGCAAGGTCTCGAAGATCACTGACGTCGATGGGGCAGGTACCGCCAGCGGGATGTTCAGCTTGGTTGCCCCTCGTACTAAGACCTCCTGAAACGTATTCACATCATCTATGGGGGACACTCTCGGGGACGGTGAGTCCGATAGGGTTGGAGAGTAGTCCCGTGTAGACGAAGAAGAACGCCTGTGATGTGAATGCTGAGATCTCTGTGGGTCATGACGGTGCCGAGAGGAAGAAGAGCGTCTAGAGGAATGTCCCGAACGTCTTACAGACCGCGTTGGAGTCCTCAAAACAGACTCTACAGGCGGAGCCGGAAGAGGCGCCGTAGGTGTTACCGGCGTCGGTGGCAATGGTGATTGTCGAGGAGAGAGTTGTGGAGACGCTGGAAGGAGGATGATTGAAGCCGAGGATTCTGAGGTTGTATAAACCCTCCTAGGTCTTTTTGATTGTCTCGACGTCGACACACTCCTCGACGTCGAAGTACGGTGACGGCGAGTGTCCTTCGCCGTCGATTCTTCTCGCCGTTGAGAATCTCTCGACGACGACCCTCGACGTCGCCGCGATGACGGTGAACGTCTACGACGTCGAGCACCCCTCGACGTTGATCGATCTCGCCGTTTCGACGGCGAACCGGATTCAGATCTCCTCGACGTGGAACGTCCTCGCCGTGTCGACGTTGACCCAGATCTCGACGGCGAAAGTCCACGCCGTCTCGACGGCGAAATCGTCGTCGACGGCGAGCGATGTCTCTTTCTCGCCGGCGAACCACTCCTCGACGGCGAGCATGTTGGCGCCGTTCCTTGCCTCGACGTCGACGCCCTCGACGTCGTCGGAGACCTGTGCCGTTTTTGAGCCGGTCTGGTCGGAGTTATAGAGGAACCAGTGTGAGCCCTGGTAGAAGACTGACCTTCTCCTCGCTCTGTGGTAGAATGACCACTTTTCCTCCTGTCCTCTTTCGCCTGGAGTCGGATCTTCTCCCTGTCACGAAGGGTCCTTCTGGAGAAGGTTTTGCAGATGTCACACGACTCCGGTTTGTGGCTGGATGGAAGGCAAATTATGCAGACCCGATGTGGATCTGTTTTGGCCTTTTTTCTGCCACAAGAAGGACATTTGTCAAACAGTGAAGGCATTTCTGAAGTAGAAAAACCTCAAAATTCTGTCAGAATCTAACAGAAAAAAGCAGAAAATTATCACTCAATGTTAAAAACGTCGAGTGAAAATGAAATTCAAAAGATTTTAAATGAATTTCTGTCACAAAAGGATTTTGTGAGGTAGAGCTCAATGCTTCAGGGTCCTGTCAGAAAGGAGCCGGAAAAAAGAACTGAGGCAACTGCCTTTTGCTGTGCATGATGGGAAACAGGAAGACTTTACTTTCTTAAAGGCACAGCTCTATTTTCATTCTGTATAATGGCAGCCTATGGGCTACACTGCCCTACATTGTTTTATTCTCATGAGAGGTGTAAATAAAATATGAGAATGTATTTATTTATGTATTTATACAATAAATAGAGGTTTAAACGTGAAATTTACACTACAACTGTTTTTTTCTTCTAACAATTTGGCCTGTGTAGCTGTTCACATAGGCTGCACATTGTTATTCTTAAGTGTTTTTCACAGACCTTTTTGTCAAGGAGCTGATGATTGCACTTAAGAATATACTACACAACAGTGCTCCGGGGTCCCCGCAGGCGCGCGGAACTATTCAATGCTTATGACTATACATGGAAATCCCCTACGAGAGAATGAGACTTTCAGTGTCAGCTGGATCGCTCAGAGCTCCAGTATGTTGATGTGGAGCACTGCTTCCACTGGAGACAAGAGTCCTCTGATCTCCACCTCTTCCAGATGGCCACCCCATCATAGGAGTGACACATCTGTCACTTCTGTCAGATCTGCTTGGGGACGGGAGAGGGATTTACTTCTGAACCAATTGTGGTTCATTAGTGACCACTGCAGGTCTTTCGCAGTCCAACCGAGATCTGGACCATGCCAGAGAGATTCCCCTGATGCTGCACCCACTGGAACTCCAGGTCCCACTTTAGAGCCTGCATATGCCAGCGGGCATGTGTCACTCGCAGGATGAAGGAGGCCATGAGGCCCAGCAGCCTCAGTCAGAAGAAACACATAAAAAAAGATAAGGGGGGCAGGATACATTTACCCTAAGCCTTGGGACAGAAATCCCCCTGAGGCCCCACGAGGGCAGAAAAACATTTTTTTTAAAATTTACAGTGAAATTCACAATTATTTGTAAATGTTGCCATTTTTTTTTTTTTTTTTTAAAAAGCAAGCACTGTCTCCCATGCTTGCTTTTAGTATTGCCCCTGGGTGGGCCAGGTCCCAGGGGCACTGCGTCAATATGAAGGGGGGGGGGGGGAGGGGGCACACGGGCCTCCATCCAACAGCTTTGAAAATCCCAGAGGACCACCACCTCTCTGTGGCTAAATGTAAAATAAATTTGGGGGGGGTGGGGGAGGGGGTTTGGTGCACAGACTCCCCCTCCCTCCCCCGGTCTCGGTGACCGCCACCTCCCCGGGGCAAAAAGCAAGTACAGATGCTGGTGGGGTTGCGTGGTCCCCTGGGCTAATTTTAAAACAAAACAGTGGGGCGGGGGAGGGAGGTGGGGGCAGCGTACTGTGCAAGGGGAACCACCACCTCCCTTGGGCTATGTCTATATATATGGGGGGATGAGGGGTGCCCCGCTTTCTAGTGGCCACCACTTTCCAAGGTCTTAAGTTCTAATATAATAATAGAGCCCACCACCACCTTCTTGGGGCTATACTTATAAAAAAAAAAGTTGGGGGGCCGTACACAGCCCCCTCCATCCCGGAGACCCCCACCTCCTAGGTGGAACAAAGAAAAATACCCCCAGGTACCGCCACCTCCTCGGGGCTATTAATACATTTGAGAAGGGGGTCTGTCGCGCCCCCTTGGCTCCGAGGACAATGTAGCCCCCTTAGTGGAGCCACATAGGGCCCTGGGGATCGGCACCACCCAGGGCCGGCTCCTGCTACCTCCTCAGTTGCCCACCCTCCAGAGGTAGCTCTTGGTTTACAAACATAACTCCGATTTCAACATGTGGGAGCTTAAGAAAATGCTGCTGCACCCTGAAAGCATAGTTTTCACCTCTTTACCTGCCCACTAACAAGTGGGCAGGAAAAGAGATGAAATGATTGCTCTTGCACACACAGGGTGCTGCTATTTGGAGGAGCTTCCTGTGTTCAGGAGCAATGTCTGCTTCAGCAGGAGATGGGAGCCAGTGGCACCGTAGGGGCCTTGAGGCTTCCTCACGCGGTCCACACACGTCTTAATTGGATGCCCTGGGTGTGGCCAGGGCACCCATGAACATGTGGCTGGGTCCCTGGGGCTGAAATTGGTTATTGTGGCCCTGGGAAGGTGGTGGTCCCTGGTTGGGTCCGTGCATTCCCCCCCCCCCACCCCCACTTTGTTTAATTGTTGTAGACCCAGGGAGGAGGTGGACCCCTGGGGTCCAGGCGATTTGTGTGGCCCTTCCGCTTCATTTGCTTATTGAGGCCCCCTCAAGGTAGGGGTCCCCGGGGTCCACATAGCCCCTCCGTATAATCATAAAATGTGCCCCAGCGAGGTGGTGGTACCTGGCAGCCTGGAGGGTCCGCACGCCCCCCAGCTTTAAAAAAAATATGTATCTAGGCTCTGCGGCTGCCAAAGGCTGTGTGTGGCTTGGGGTTGGGTGATTGTAGGAAGCTGGCTCTGTATATACTATATCAAAATGAGATACAGTGTGCTCTGAGTCAGGAGTTCAAGAAGAGGCTTGACAGAGGCAATAATAATTAATACTAATGCTCTATTTGTGGTAGTGTGGTCAAGCAGTTAGGCTTATCAGGGGTAGTGTTAATCATTTGTTGTACACACACAAGCAATAAGTGAAAACACACACTCAATGACTTAACTCCAGACCAATAGATTTTTATAGAGAAAAATATGCTTTCTTAACTTATTTCTAGAACCACAAGATTCATTTAGCAGGTGAGTACATTAAATGAAAGGTACTTTGCATAGTAATACTTAGAACTGTGAATGTAATCAACAATGTACACAGTTTTCCTTAAGATGGCAAAAAGCTATTTTAAAAGTGGACCCAGTGCTTTTTTTAACAGTTCCTGGGGGAGGTAAGAAAAGTAAAGTTGGTGAGGTAAGTAACAAACTTACGGGTTCAGTCTCCGGGGCATAGGTAGCCCACCATTGGGGGTTCAAGATAACCCCAAACAGCCAGCACCAGAAACACATGGCCTTTTAGGTGCAGAGGTCAAACAGGAGCCAAAAATAGCATGGGTGCCTATGGAGACAGGGGGTACTCCGGTTCCGGTCTGCTTGCAGGTAAGTACCCGTGTTGAGGGCAGACCAGGGGGGTTTTAGAGGAGCACTGGAGGGGCCCCAAGTGGGCACCAAACCCACAACCTCAGCGGCACTGGTACGGCTGGGTGCAGGGTGCAAAGAGGGTGTTGGGTTCCAAACGGAACTCAATGGGCGGACCTGGGGGTCACTTAGGTGCTGCAGGCAAGGCACAGGGGGGCTTCTCGGGCAAGCCACCCACTGGGCAGGGAGGACGGCCACCTGCTGGTCACTTCTGCACCAGTGGTCGGGTTCTCTCAAGTCTGGGGGCTGTGGGTGCAGTGCTTCTCCACGCGTCGGATATCTTCATTCCACGCAGTCGCTGTCAGGGGGATCCACAGGATTCCCTCTGTACGTGTCGCGGTGGAGGGGTGGAGAGGTCAGCCCAGGGTGGACACTTAGTCGCGATCGCCTGGGGATACTCTCTGGCTGGATGGTTCCTCTGGACCCAGGCCAGGGGGGGCGGGTGCAGAGTAGTTTGGACTCATGCTTCTGGAGTGAGGTGAGAGTCCCTTTAAAGATGGTTTCTTTGTCTTCTTGTTGGACAGGTCCACTGTCCACAGGAGTTTCTTGGTCTTCGGTGAGGCAGAAAGTCCGTTATACTGCAGAAAGCCTTGCTTCTTCTTTTGCAACTTTTTGAAGCAGGAGACGGGTGAGTCAGTTTATTATCTCCTTCTCTTCTCTGCAGGGTTTTCAGGTCAGCAGTCCTTTCTCTAGGTTGTCAGGAATCTGAATACTAAATTTAGGGGTGTGTTAGGGTCTGGGGCAGTAGCCAATGGCTACTGTCCCTGAAGTTGGCTACACCCTCCTTGTGCCCACTCCCTCTGGGGAGGGGGCCACATCCCTATCCCTATTGGTCCTAATCCTCCAAAGCAAGATGGAGGATTTCTGAAGAAGGGGGTCACTTCAGCTCTGGACACTTTAGGGGCGGTCCTGGCTGAGGGGGTGACTCATCCTTGTTTTTCTCACTATCCTTCTGGACTTGCCACCACAAATGGGAGCTGGTCCGGGGGGTGGGCATCTCCACTGACTGGAGTGCCCTGGGGCACTGTAACACCAGGCCTGAGCCGTTAAAAGAGCAGAGCCACGATGAACACTAACCACTGGTGTGCATTTCTCTAGGCCCTAAAAGAGGGGTAACCCTATCACTGTAATCCGTTCGCAGGGCAGGGAGGATCGGTAAGGAATTTGCAGCTCGACTGCGTATCTATCAGAGAAGGCGTTGCCAAAGTAAAGTAACTTGTTCACCTGCTAGAGGATTCCAGTTGCGGATTCCTTACCTTAGAATAGATACTCAAGGTATACCTCCCCGGAAATGGGGGTGCAAAACAGATACCAGAAAACCCTCAGGACAGAAAGAGCAAAGTGCCTGTCACAATGACTTGACTGTATAGGCAGAAGTGTTTTGTGAACATGTGCATAGATGCCCATGCTGCTGTCTGACAGATGTCCAGGACAGGGATTCCACAAGCTAATGCAGTGATTGCAGCTTTGGCTCTGGTGGAAAGAGCATTCAAGCCCTCAGGGGGTTGCTTCTTGGCCAGTGTGTGGCAAATTTTGATGCAGAGTACTCGTGACATGGTACATTTCTGCATCACCCTCCCTTTCTTGGCCAAAACACAACCTACAAAGAGTTGATCGTCCACCTGGAACTCTATGGTATGATCAAGGCAGAACGACAACACAATTTTTAGGTCCAGGCGGTGGAGTTTCTCCTCCCCTTTAGTAGGATGTGGTGGGGCATAAAAGAAAGGTAGAGTGATGGACTGGCGTACATGAAATCAAGTTACCACCTTTGAAAAGAAGGATGTTTGAGTCCAAAGGACCAGCTGGTCTGGATATGACAAGACATAAGGAGGGTTAGCAGAGGATGCCTGCAACTCACTTACATTCCCAGCAGATGTGATGTTATGGGCACAAGAAATACCATGTTGATGGTGAGGAGTCTCAGTGGGCAATTGTGAAGCAGTTCAAATGGAGTGCACATTAGGAATGTCAGAACCAGGATGAGGTCCCACAGAGGCATAACAAAGGGTGTTGGTGGAAGCATGTTGAAGACCTTTCAAAACACTATTTACAATAGGGGACTTGAGGAGGGATGGCTGGTTTGGCAACCACAAAAAAGGCAGAGATAGCAGGGAGGTAACTTTTGATGGTGCCCAACACAGAGCCCTACTGAGCCCAAGAAGAAATAAATAAGAGAACTTGTGAAAGAGGTACAGACAAGGGATCAATATTGTTTTCTGTACATTATGCCACTTACCTGTCACAATGGCAGATGTATAATGTTTTGGTGAATGGGCGCCTGGCTGCCAGAATAACTTTACAGATTACAAGAGGGAGGTCAAAAGCTGTCAACTGGTGCCACTCGATCTACAAGCATAAAGACAGTGTTAGCAGGTTTGGAGGCAGTACACTGCCCTGTTGCGGCGACAGGAATTCCACCCTAAGAAGCAGCATGATTGGAGAACCGATGTTCATGCCCAAGAATTGCAGGTACCAAGCTCTCTGTGCATAACCCGGAGCCACAAGGGTAACTTGGGCCTGGTTGTTCCTGATCTTCTTGAGAACTCTGGGTAGGAGTTGTATTGGTGGCCGCATTGTGCATTCTCAGCAGTGGCGAACAGATCTAACCAGGGCTCTCCCCACTCTAGAAAGAGGCCATCTCCAGAGAGAGACATCATTTGTGATCCCCTGCTTGGCATTGACAGCTGAGTTTGGAGGTTGTGGCTACTAGGGTATGGCAGACTGGGCAGATTTCTGCCTGTGGGTCCCCTGAGGCTTGTAGCAACTGACTCCACAGTCACTTAAGGACTGGGGAGCAGTGGCAGCTAGCTTGCTTTTACAGTAGTGGGGTGGGGGGGTCAATAATGTATTTACATTTTTTTTTTTTTTAAATAAAAGGCACTTACCTTCATGCTGTCCTCAAGGCGTACTCCTCTTGGACGAGGAACCAAGAAACTACACTAACCAATCCTGGAATTGCTGTCATGCTGTTCGAAAGCATAAGAGCAGCGTCAGGATTGGAGGGAGCGGCCTTAAGACAGCTGGGTTAGAGAAGTTTAAAGGGCCCATGTCAGGCTTGTTATCGCAAGAGCACCTGCTGCTCCCACTCAGCAGCTATTGTCCTGCCCTGTCCTGACACTCTGTTCAGGACATGGTGCTGAAAAATAAAAAGGTAATAAATGAACGTTATTACTATTTTATTTTTCAGCTCTGGGGGCATTTTATTAGTGGACAGCCATCCTCCCATGGAGGAGCCGCTCGCCCCTGCTGGGGGGCCTCTTGACCATGGTGGCTGGGTGGGACTGGACACGGTTGGTAATGCTACCATAGCCACAGAAGGGGTGAAAGCAAAAGTGGGGCTGGCGTGGTGCCATGGAGAGATCTAGCAATCTGGTGTTGGCCCTGCTTTCCATAAAACGCTCTAGCACTGTTTCTGCCTTATCACTAAAAAGGTGCGTGTCATTCAAGGACACGTCCATAAGGGATGCCTGGACGTCCACCAAAAAGCCAGTAGACATCAACCTGGCATGGCAACATAGTGCCACTGACGAAGCAACTGCTCTGCCTAGCGAGTTGGTCTGGTCCAGTCTGCTGCATATAGTGAACTTTGCTGCATCCCCACCATCAGCAATAGCCTGGGACAGGATACCTTGGGCCTCCTCCGAGACCATGGGCAGCACTTGTGCAACCCACTTCCAAATTGCGTTGGAATATCAGCCCAAGAGGCACACAGTTTTTACTGACTGCAGTGCAAGGCTGGTGGAAAAGCAAATCCTCTTACCGAAGGTGTCCAGCCTCTTAGATCCCCTAGCTGGTTGTTTGGTAGGGAACGTGCAAGGTTTGACTTTGGATGCAGAGGCCTAGGAAAACAGACTCTCCAGGATATGGTTCTAGGTGAGGAAACCTGGGTTCCCAGGAGGGGGTGATGGCAGCAAGCAGTCATCCTATGCACAAGAGCCCCTGTGCAGTGCTTGGTCTATTCATCAAGCAGGACATCAGTGTGGGCTTCCTTAAAAGGGAGAAGAGGTTATGTGGGGGCAGCTCTGGATTGAAGCACCTCTGTTAAGACGGTCATCTTGACTGCCACAGAGGACATGGTAAGGTCCAGGACCTTCCCCGCTATCCTCACCACCATGGCAAGTGAAGCACCTTTCTCTGGAGCCACACTAGGAGGAGAGACTAGGCCAGTGTTTGGAGAGATGTGTAGATCAGAGGTATCCTCCAGTTCCTCATACCAGTTAAGTTTGGGCTCTCCCATGGGGTCGGGATAACCATACAGATTGCCTATTCACCCCAACTGTAATAACCACAGGGCCTATAAGTGAAAGGATGCACTGTCTCTGACAGAGGGTCGTGGTTGGGCTGGTGCTGGAGTGGCTCTGTATTGGATATAACAATGGGCCCGCCGTGGGGTATTGGTGGGACTGGGAAAGGTGCCACTGGAATGGGCTCCAAGGAAGGTCTCAGTCTCACAATCGGAGCGATCTGAATCCAGGAATGGTTCCAAAGTGTCTGACTGGTGTAGAGGGCGAACTTGCCGGTGTGAATCTAGTGGGGACACCTGCTGAACCCATGGCATCAGAAGGGTTGACCCACCAAAATATTAGGTGCATGGTCTCCTAAAACTCCTTAAACTAGGTGTGGATTGCTCCAGCTCTGAGAAATTCTAGTAGGCAAGCAGGAGACCTAGAACCAGGCTCCGCAGTTGAAGGGAAGCCTAGATTTGTGGCATCCTTGCAACTCGTACAAAGACTTGGACCGGCATACCATAGTCAAAGAATGCTTCGACTTTTTTAGACTTTTGGTTTTCTTTTATGACTTACCTAATGACGACTTTGAGCGTAATGAGGTGGACTGCGAATGGCTCTGGAAGCAGGCCAGGGACTTACCCCACGAACAGGATCTAAAGCATTGCTTTGTAAACTGGCGTTGGGCAACCAAGAGCTTCAGGGAGTGTTCCCGAACTGCTTTAGTGATAGTGGCTCAACAGTCAGAGAAAGCCTTTGAGTTGTGGCCCGGCTCCAGGCACCAGAGGCAAACCAGGTAGGGATCTGTCACAGACCTGTGCCTATGACAGGAACCACAGGGTTTAAACCTCACCAATATTTTTAAGGGACTTCCCCATCCACTCATAGGGAGCAAAAGTACAAAAGTATTGGAAAAAAAACTAGAAAAAAAGAGTCAAAAAAATGTACTGAGGTAGCTCTCTCCAGATCCACGCGGACAATGCGGAAAGAAGAGAACTGGGGTTGACACCAATTTAAGCACTACACAAGTCACATCCTGCGCAGACTAAGCCATGGAGCCGATTCATGCTACCAACTTGCAGGTACAGTTACTAGTCAAGATTTTATCAGGTACGGTCTTATGTCTGGGGAATAATCTAAGGTAAGGAATCTGCCACTAGAAGTCTCTATCAGATACCTTCTTCAACAGCATCCTCCTGCCTTCCTCAGTTACTTAATATGTTTTTTAAAATGGTAGGTGAGGGGGCAGAGTCTGTCCTCCGACTGCCTGACCATCTCCCATTAAGTGTCCCCCCACCCTGATGAGGGACCTCACTAGCAGAGGACTAGGAGAGCTATACCAGAACCTGAGATGCTCTGAGGACTGGCCTGGGAACCCTGTTTTCTCCTGCTCGCTGCCCTTGTCTGCTCGGCTACTTGAGACTGGCTGTTTGTTTGCGGAAGAACACATAAGGTCCCTCGTGGCCCAGTATGGACCAGCCTACTTCCCTTGCGGCCTCGGCTGCTACCAGGTGGCGGCGCCCAGGATGATGCATATAATACCCCTGTAAGAGGAGACAGATGATCCTCGGAAAGCAGCGTCAGAGCCGGAGCTGCTCCTGCCTACTGCCACGCCTGGACTTGGAATTCCATGCTGCAGTCTACAAGGCCGATCCACATCAAAGGGGGAAACTGCCTTCTTGGCAGTCCCCACTCACTGATTTCCAACTAGGAGGGCTCAGCGCAGGCCCGTGATTCCTCCAAGGTGAGAGAAGGGAAGTATTAGGATCACGGACCCCCACAAGGGCCATTTAGATTGTGATTGCCCTCCACTACCTTCCTTCTTGGGCCATTGGCATTAGCAAGGGACACCATCATGTTCACCCTCCACTAAACCTGCTGCCGCACAAGCTGGACCCTCTGCTTATGAAGGCCCCTGAAAGCCTGCTTTCTGTGGCATAGCACTCTGAGGGGGGCTCACTATTAGCCGGCACTGACTCTCCCCCACCCCTCTGGGTTTTGGACCACACCTGACACCACCTCTACCTTTGGGATGGGAAGGTCCACATTTGTTTCATTGTCTCCTTGGCTACTACCTCGCCTCTATCTGCCTACGGACACTAGCCCTCTTGGTCATGCGCTGGGTCCTGCCCTGCAGAACTGCCTCACGGCTCCACTCCCTTTACTGTGTGGGCCATCCTGGCAATCCTCTTTGCCCTGTTCAGTATTGTAAACCCCCTAACCACCCCCCCACCCCACCAGGGCAGAGACTGGCGACCATGGCTAGCGGTAAAGCCACCCGACAGCAGTTGGGGGCACAATGGTGACAGCCTTGCAAGAGATCATTGCCACCTTTACAGCCTATCACACATGCCTCTACAGTTCAGAGGATGGGGACGACATTAGTGTGGAAGATCGTTTCTTTGTAGACAATGCCCAAGGTAGGACCCATCTTATGGGAGAAATATTGCTGGCTATTACCTGACTTGCTTATAACAAAGCACCATGAGAAGATGGATTCCAGGGGGAGTTTTGCAGGTGGATGCAACCGATAGTGGTTGACTCCCTGTATGATGCACTTAAGGAGGCTGAGGAAACTGGCAGCTTAGCCCACCTTTCCAACATACAGCACTTATCACAGTCCTCCCTAAAACTGGAAAAGATCCGCTGCAATGAGGCAGCTACCACCCTATATCGCTGCTTAATGCTGACATAAAGATACTAGGTGTGATGCTCCAAACCTGATTCATGACTCCCAGGTGGGCTTTGTGCCCTTTGGGATGTCCCGCAACCATCTCCGCACCCTCTCCCAAATCCGGTGGCTCTCTAAATGTGCTGGTGAGGAGAAAATCTCTCCCTCTCTGGACTTCAAAAAGGCATTTGACTTTATTGAGTGGTCCTATGTCTTCGGGACGCTCCAGTAGTTTGGACTTGGAGAAGACTTTATTTTGAAGGTCCGCTGTCTGTATGAGGCACCAATGATACAGGTCAACTACAACAGCTTTCTCTCTGACCTATTTGCAATTAAGATGGGTACGCACCATAGCTGCCCTCTCTTTTTGCTACTGTTCTGCCTAGTTTTGGAGCCTTTGGCAGTTGCGATCCAGCGACACTCTCTCATTATGGGGGTCCTTACCCTGGCAGCCACTTCCAAAATTCTGCTGTATGCAGATGATATTCCGCTCATCCTGACCATCCTTTGAAAGGCTTTAACTCACTGTTATCAGGAGACAGTGTTTTTAGTAGTTGTTAGCGATACCTATCTTTATAATTGCACACCTTTTAAACTTTCTATTACACTTCATAATACCTTAATCTGGGGCTTATATTGATTTTATTCCACATTTTACTTTATTTCACTCGCTGCCAACAGTCCGTGTTCAGAGGCCTTTGGCAGTAATTTTACCTTGGTGCATTTAATAGCAAGCCATCTTTCCCCCTGGCTCGGGACATTTGCAGAGGCCATCTTTGAAGGTCAGCGGTCTAGCCGTTGGACTCTCCTGACTGGGAATCTCATTTAAGAGCGGCCATGCTGCGGTCGCGCAGCGGAAGGCTTTAACTCACTGTTATCAGGTGACAGTTTTTTTTTAATAGTAGTTGTTAGCGATACCTACCTTTGTAATTGCAGATCTTTTAAACTTTCTATTACACTTCATAATATCTTAATCTGGGGCTTATAATGATTTTATTCCACATTTTACTTTATTTCACTCGCTGCCAACGTCCATGTTCAGAGGCCGTTGGCAGTAAATTTACCTCAGTGCATTTAATAGCAAGCCATCTTTCCCCCTGGCTCAGGACATTTGCGGAGGCCATCTCTGGAGCTCAGCGGTCTAGCTGTTGGGACTCTCCTGATTGGGAATCTCCTTTAAGAGCGGCCATGCTGCCAGCGTGCAGCGGGCGTGTCTAAGGCAAGCCCGTCTGCGTCTGGCGGGGTCCAGAGCCCAGTAACCCTGCCTTTTTTAATAGGCATAGGATTTCTTATCATGTGAATTTTAATTTTCTCCTCTCACTTAGACCGACGCTGGCAGATAAATGCCAAGGTCTCTCTGCTCCTATAGGTCTCACTGTACCATGGGCTGGCTCTAATTGGCACGCACCGCCTACAACACCGATTGATTTAATGTTGTATACAGCTTTACAAAGTACTTTTCTTTTGGCCAATATCTGCTCACTGTCCACCCACAATTTGGAAATTAACTTCTTTCTGAACGATATGAAACCCACAGCCCTTTTTTTGTCTGAGAACTGGCTTCACGAGGGATCAGCACCCAATGTAGCCCTTGCCTTGCCTAATAGTTACTCAATAATTAGGATAGATAGAGCCTCTGCAAAAGGGGGTGGGATTGCCATCATTTTTAAGGAATCAGCCAAGGTCACTTCTCGCCCTCAAGAGATACCAGGCTGTGAGAGCTTGTTTTTCTCTATCTTTTAAAATCCTCAGTGTAGTTTCTCAGGGGCCCTAGTATATCGTCCTCCCGGCTGATTGCAACATTTTTTACAATCATTCCCTGAGTAAGTTGCTGAATTCATTTGCAACAAACCAAATTTCACTATTCTTGGGGATTTCAATATTCATGCAGAGAACCAAGGCAATGCCTCAGTTAAAAGATGTTTGTCTGATATAGCTGCCTTGGACCTAACACAACTGGTCAAAGACCCTACACATAATAAAGGGCACACTATTGACCTAGTCTTTAGTAATACAGTCGGTCTAACTGCCCTGTCCCCCGTTCCATTGGTCTGGTCGGATCATTTCTTAATTCCCCTTAATCTCCTTTCCCCAGCCTCAGTTAAATCCTCTCAAAGTATAACACAACCTTACAGGCGCTGGCACACGCTTAATGTTAGTGAGTGGATCAGTACACTAGAGAGTTTGAAATCGGCCCTACGGGGGAATATGGCCTGTTCCCTAGAGTTATTCAATGCTTCGACTTCCAAAGGTTTAGATATTGTCCTTCCTTATAAGTTCAGGTGTAGAGGACAACAAAAAAGGTTCCCCTTGGTTCTCCACTCACTTATGTCTATTAAAGAGGGAATGTAGACGGTTGGAAAGAAGATGGAGAAAAACCTATGATACTTAATTGAAAGAAGACTATAGGAAGGCCATTAGACGGTTTCGTACAGAAATTAAGTTAGCTCAAAACACTCATTATGCATCCAAAACAGAACAAAGTTCCAACACCCCTAAAGAGATTTTCCATCTATTAAGAGAAATCTCCCATTCTCACTCCTACACTGAATCTGTGGAAGCCTCTCACAAACATAGCAATGATCTGGGTCTATTTGTTCAGCAAAAAATCTCAGACATTTACTCTACCTTCTTAAAGGACACTTAAAGCTTTCCAGTTCTAGGTGAGGAATGTCTAAATGGCAAGGTGGTTCTCTCACAGTTTCCACCTCTTTCTCCAGAGATGGTCTTAAATGTATTAAACACCCTAAAATCAGGTTCCCCGCTGGACCCTGCACCCCCCTCAATTCTAACCCTAGGGGCATCTGCATTAATTCCTACTTTGAATGACCTGCTGAATTTATCGCTGCCCAGCAATACTATTCCCAACCAATGGAAACACGCCATAGTGAAACCACCGCTTAAGAAGCCCAATCTAGATGCATCTGTACTCAATAATTATAGGCCCATTTCCTTGCTGTCAGCCTTTTCTAAGATTCTCGAAAAATATGTGAACACCCATTTGTCTAATTTTCCTGAAGACAACTATATTGTTCATCCCTCTCAGATGGGCTTTAGGCCCCTACACAGCAAACAGGGAATCTGCACTGATTGGAGTCACAGAAGAAATTAGAAAGCGTCTTGATCAAGGACTGGTGTAAGCGATCATT
The DNA here is from genome assembly GCF_031143425.1 of Pleurodeles waltl. Classification (NCBI taxonomy): domain Eukaryota; kingdom Metazoa; phylum Chordata; class Amphibia; order Caudata; family Salamandridae; genus Pleurodeles; species Pleurodeles waltl. The sequence goes on from NC_090441.1 coordinate 87,819,835, forward strand.
CTTCTTGACCTCAGCGCTGCCTTTGATGCCGTAGATCACAATGGCCCTCATTACAACCCTGGCGGTAAATGCCACTTACCACCGTGCTGACGGCCGCCAAGATACCGTGAGCGTGGTGGTATACCGCTACGGGTATTATGACCCACACAGAGAAATCCGCCACTATACAGACACCCACACAGGTCTGCCAGCCCAAAGGTCAGTGAAAAATTGGCAGTACCAAAACCCACACCGTTAAGCCAACAGAAATACGCCCACAGTATCAGGAGCCACGAATCACCGGGGCAGTCTTTCAGCCGCGATAAACCACTGGCAGTACACACCGCTGCGCTCAAAATACACACACATTTAGAAAACACCACCACATTGGACAATTGAAACTACACACACCTAACGCTCATACACACACCACACCCACACACTCAGACCACTATAAAACACACCCACATTACCCACAACCCTTTCAACAAACAAAAAAGATTGCCAACAGAGAGAGAGACAACCCAGGAGCACCCACTCAATCTGAGCCACAGAACACCATCACCCATACACCATCTACGCACCTCACAGCACACATTACAACACAACACATCACCCCGCACATCCTCAGACATATCACTCGCACCACATCCATGGCACCCCAAAGACACCCCAGGTTTTCAGAGGAGGAGCTAAGGGTCATGGTGGAGGAAATCATCCGGGCAGAGCCACAGCTATTCGGATCACAGGTGCAGCAGACGTCCATTGCTAGGAAGATGGAGCTATGGCAGAGAATCGTGGACAGGGTCAACGCCGTGGGACAGCACCCCAGAACAATGGATGACATCAGGAAGAGGTGGAATGACCTACGGGGAAGGTGCGTTCAGTGGTTGCAAGACACCAGGGAGCTGTACAGAGGACTGGCGGTAGACCCCCTACCTCCTCCCCCACAACTAACAACATGGGAGGAGCAAGTCTTGGCAATAATGCATCCTGAGGGCCTTGCAGGAGTAGCAGGAGGACTGGACTCTAGTAAGTCATATGTTTACTACTATATCCCCCACCCTACCTGCATGCCATCACAAACTCCTAACCCTACCCTCACCCCCATCACTCCACCACCTCACATATACCCGACTATCACAACCCACCCATCCCAAAACCACGCCCTGCATGTAACACCAATCCAGGGACCCTCATCACAGACCTGCATGGACACCCATCACCACAGCATGCACACTAGTGACAATCACTTAGCCAAACCAAGCACAACTCACACAAAGCAAAGCTGACAGGGCAATCATAACCATACAGGGAAATACAGGTTGCACAGGTTGGCGCAGGCAGATACAATAACACTGCATTTTCATCCCCACAGGACCCCTACTCAACGTCATCAGAGAGGAGTTGCCAGCAACATTCAGCCCCCCCCCTCAGAGGGGGCCCACAGTGAAGACAGCAGCTCTGCACGCCTGGATCACGATGACCAACCTGGCCCTTCAGGGACCTCTGGACAGTCGGTTACCCAGGCACAGTCCCATACCACCACAGACCCTCCCCCCTCAGGAAACACCAGCAAAGCACCCACCCAGCGGGCCCATGCCACTGTCCCCAGGACGTGTCAATCAGCAGTGTGTCCACCACTACAGGGACCCAAAGCAACCCGACAAACACAGGACGATGAGGGACCTGGGGTCGTGGCAGTGGGCACATGGTTCAGGGGACAGAGGCATAGGACAACAGAGAAGGTGGGAGGACTACTGTGCGACAGGGGGAGGACAGGCCCAGGGAACCCACTCTCCAGGAGGCACTCACCAATATCCTGGGAGCATACCACCATTCCCAGGAGACGATGGGCCAGATACTGTACAACTTGTAGGAGACCCAGCGGCTGCAGGAGGGACAGTACTTGGGGATCAGGGAGGACCTAAAAAACATCTACACCATCCTGGTCACCATTTCAGGGGTGCTGGCCGACATGAGCAACACCATGAGGGGGACAGTGGCACAACGGGCCCCTGTTACGAGCTACACCAAAGAACAGCCCTCCACCCTCTGCCGGCGCTAGTGGACAGGAGGCCCCGCCACAGGACCAACAGGCCACCAGCACCCCACCCCCTGCAGAAGGAGAACCACCCCACAAACTGTCCCTGCCATCCAGGCAGAAGCCAGAGAATATTGCCAGGACCCCTGCCAGGAAATAGGACTTTCCTGATTGTCACCTTTCTGTCCCACTCTGTCACCCTGTCCACCTTGAACTGCCATTACTCCCCTTCCTGTGCCCTCTTGGACAATGCACCTGTGATACCAAGAGGCTGGACTCTAACTGGACATTCTTCCACCATCATCCCAGCCCATTGCACATCCCCCTCTACGTATGAGCACTTAAATAAACACCCTTTGAACAAATACAAACCTTAAGTCTGTCAAATGATTGAAAATGTATTAGTACAACATTCTGAAAACATTGCAAGTCATATGTACAGTTATATGTACATTGGTATGACCTTTAGTGGGCAGCAGTAAAACATAACAGGAGCCAGAGTGGGCCACAGAGATCTGAAAATAGAGTTGCCAAAGGGTAAAGTAAGTGGCCATAGACATAGGGAAATCAGGCTGCCATGTACAATGTCCACCACAAAACTTAAAAGTAAAGGGAAGTTACAGTGTCTCAACTTCTTCCTCTGCCTCATCTTCCTCACTGTCCACAGGCTCCACCGCTGCCACAAGACCATCTCCAGGCTCATCCTTCTGCAGAAAAGGCACCTGGCGTCTCAAGGACAGGTTGTGCAACATGCAACATGCAACTATGATCTGGCACACCTTCATGGGTGAGCAGTATAGGGATCCACCTGTCAGATGGAGGCACCAGAACCTGGCCTTCAGGAGGCCGAAGGTCCTCTCAATTATCCTTCTTGTTCGCCCATGTGCCTCATTGTAACGTTCCTCTGCCCTTGTCCTGGCATTCCTCACTGGGGTCAGTAGCCATGAGATGTTGGGGTAACAAGAGTCAACTGCAAATATCGAGGAACAACTGTTAGACACACACTAACCCTTAGGGACAACCCGATACCCAGACACCAACATGTACTGGGTGGGGATCTTGGGCTCACCTATTAGCCACAACCGGTGCCTCTGGAGTTGGCCCATCACATATGGGATGCTGCTATTCCTCAAGATAAAGGCCTCATGCAGAGAGCCAGGATACTTGGCATTCACATGGGAGATGTACTGGTCCCCCAAACACACCATCTGCACATTCATAGAGTGATAGCTTTTTCTATTCCTAAACACTTGTTCATTTCTCCGGGGGGGAGAGACCGGGGATACACTTGGTCAATGCCAGCAACAACACTACCGTTGGCGTACACAACTCACAGGAAACAGCCCTGCACTATTCCATACACTACCAGTTACAATGCCAGTCACCATCCCATGGGGTACAATGCCTAACGCCATCAGCTGCACACCTGAAATAAACAGGGCCCTGACCAGTAGTAGATGCCCACTAAAACTATTGGGGTTGGAGTGCTTCAGAGCCTGCCCAACAAGGGGACTACCCTGCCATGTTCGCCCCGGCCTAGGGGCACCCACATTCCACATCCCCACCCAGGTAAAAGATTAACGCACGCAAAGTACTGAATCAGAATTTGTACTCACCCCTTATGGCGGCTGTGATACCCTCAAGCGCCCATCCAACTCCAGATAGGCCACCGCCAGGATGCGGAACATCAGGGGGGTCAGGGTACGAGGGGCACCCCTTCCTCGTTGGGAGGCCAGCCTCAGCTGGGCCTCCACAGTCTTCCTTGCCCAGCATCGCAGGTCCTCCCACTGTTTGCGGCAGTGGGTGCTCCGCCTGTCAAAGACCCCCAGGGTCCGCACCTCCTTGGTAATGGCACACCAAATACCCTTTTTCTGGTGGGCGCTGACCTTCCAGGAAAAAACAGCAGAAAAGGGAATTAGTCAACCGTCCGGACCGTCACACTCACGGCCCACCAGATCCCTCCCATCCCCTGACGCACATACATTGACCACCATACATGCAGCACTCTGGCCAAGACGCCTCTACCCTCCCCTACATGTGGCTTACACACACAGCAATCCCTACATTCATGGCCCACGCATCATGCTCACAGTGTACTCACCTGCTTGTCTGGAGGACCAGAGAGTAACGTGTACTGGGGTAGGACCCCATCCACCAACTCCTCTGCAGTGAAGGCAGGGGCCCTTTCCCCAGACACATGAGCCATTGCCGCTTCCAGACACAGGTCACAGCAGCACTTGCAGTGTAGGTCCTCTCCTGTTGAAGGTCAGGTAGCAATTGAGTGAACAGATAGAAAATGGCGGTCACGTCCGCGGCGATGCGTACCGTCACCCCCGGCGTACATCGCCATTGGCTCCTGGAACCCATAAGGCCCAATGATAACCAATGCCAAATTGTGCGGCGGTCTTTGACTGCCTACCGCATCGGCGCACAACGCCAGCGGAATTACCTCATTTCCACTTGTCCTCCTCACAGGTCAGGCAGCCACCATTTCTGGGGGGCACAAGGCATGGCACCTAACTGCGTCACAGCAGACATTGGCACAGCAACTGATTTTCGGACTCACATACTGATGGTGTACAGGAAAAAATGCATCATTAGTGTAATAGATGTGTGAATATGACCCATTGATCACCGTTTTCTTCCAAAGGCTTCAACCGATGAGGCTGAATATGAGATGGCAACATCCTCTGGTGTACAGACCCCTGGTGGACCTTGCGACAATGGAGAACAGAAACATTATCATAACATACAGACTTGATTGGGCCACAATCCAAGAACTGTGTGCCCAAATGGAGCCAGGCCTGATGTCAGCTATCCGCCAGCCAACAGGTATCCCCCCTCTAGTGCACGACCTGTCAGTGCTCCATTTCCTAGCATGTGGTTCCTTCCAAACTACAGTGGCCATGGCATCAGGGATGCCTCAGCCAATGTTCTCCAACGTGTTGACCAGAGTGTTGTCAGTCCTACTGAAACACATGCGCAGCTACATCGTATTTCCCCTGGTGGAGGATTTGGCCACATTGAAAGCTGACTTTTATGCCCTGGGACATATCCCCAACATCATTGATGGTACACATGTGGCATTTGTCCCCCCCCGAGAAATGAACAAGTTTTCAGGAATAGAAAAAGCTATCAATCTATGAATGTGCAGATGGTGTGTTTGGTGGACCAGTACATCTCCCATGTGAATGCCAAGTATCCTGGCTCTGTGCATGACGCCTTTATCTTGAGGAATAGCAGCATCCCATATTTGATGGGCCAGCTCCAGAGGCACCAGGTGTGGTAATAGGTGAGCCCAAGGTCCCCACCCAGTAAAAGTAGGTGTCTGCGTATGGGGTTGTCCTAAGGGTTAGAGTGTGTCTAACAGCTGTCCCTAGATATTTGCAGGTGACTCTGGTTACCCCAACCTCTCATGGCTACTGACCCCAGTGAGGAATGCCAGGACAAGGGCAGAGGAACGTTACAATGAGGCACATGGGCGAACAAGGCGGATAACTGAAAGAACCTTCGGCCTCCTGAAGGCCAGGTTCAGGTGCCTCCATCTGACAGGTGGATCCCTGTACTACTCACCCAAGAAGGTGTGCCAGATCATCGCTGCATGATGCACAACCTGGCCTTGAGACGCCAGGTGCCTTTTCTGCAGGGGGATTAGCATGGAGATAGTCTTGTGGCAGTGGTGGAGCCTGTGGGCAGTCAGGAAGAGGAGGCAGAGGAAGAAGATGTGGACAACAGAAGTAATATAATACAGCAGTACTTCCAGCGACACACAGGTATGAGACTGTAACTCAACTTTTCAGTAATCTTTTGGACATTGTACATGGCAGCCTCTTACCCTCTGTCTATGGACACTGGCTGTACCCTTTGGATTCTCTAATCTGTGTGCCCCATTCTGGCTCCTGCTATATGTACTGCTGCCCACCAAAGGTCATCACTGAACATATACGTTGCAATGCTTTGATAATGTTGTACTAATACATTTTTCGATTCATGACACTGACTCCAGTATGGTATTTGTTTCAAGGGCGTTTATTGTTGTGCCAATAAGTATGGGGGTATGTGCAGGGGGCTGGGGTGATGGTGGAGCAAAGTCCAGTGTAGAGTCCAGTCTCTTGGTATCACAGGTGCATTATCCAAGGGAGCATAGGTGGACAGGGTGACAGAGTGGGACAGAAGTGTAACAATCAGGAGAGTCTTATTTCCTGGCGGAGGTCTTGGCAATGTTCTCTGGCTTCTGCCTGGATCGCATGGACCATTTGCAGGGTGTTTCTCCTCCTGAAGGGGGTGGGGTGCAGGTGGCATGTTGGCCCACTAGCGCTGGCGGAGGTGGAGGCCTGTTCTTCAGTGTGGCTAGTGTCAGGGGACCGTTGTGGTGCTACTGCCCCCCTCATGGTGTTGCCCATGTCAGCCAGCACCCCTGCAATGGTGACCAGGGTGGTGTAGATGTTTTTTAGGTCATCCCTGATCCCCAGGTACTGTCCTTCCTGCAGCCGCTGGGTCTCCTGCAACTTGTACAGTATCTGGCCCATCGTCTCCTGGGAATGGTGGTATGCTCCCAGGATGTTGGTGAGTGCCTCCTGGAGAGTCGGTTCCCTGGGCCTGTCCTCCCCCTGTCGCACAGCAGTCCTCCCAGCTTCCCTGTTGTCCTGTGCCTCTGTCCCCTGAACTGTGTGCCCACTGCCACTGACCCCAGGTCCCTGACCGTCCTGTGTTTGTGGTGTTGCCTGGGGTCCCTGTAGTGGTGGACACACTGCTGATTGACGTGTCCTGGGGACAGTGGCATGGGCCCGCTGGGTGGATGCTGTGCTGGTGTTTCCTCAGGAGGGAGGCTCTGTGGTGCGTTGGGACTGTGGCAGGGTAACCGACTGTCCAGAGGTCCCTGATGGGCCAGGTTGGTCATCTTGATGCAGGCGTGCAGAGCTGCTGTCATCACTGTGGGCCTCTTCTGGGGAGGGTGGGAGGCTGGATGTTGCTGCCAACTCCTCTTCGGTGACGTTGAGTAGGGGTCCTGTGGGGATGCAAATGCAGTGTTATTTTTTCTGCGTGTGCCATCCTGTGCATGGGTATGTTCGCCACTATGGTTGTTATTCTCAAGGCAGCTTTGGCTTGTGTGAGTTATGCTTGGTTTGGCTAAATGATTGTCACTAGTGTGGATGCTGTGGTGATGGGTGTCCATACAGGTGTGTGATGGGTGTCCATGCATTGGTGTTGCATGCAGGGCTTTGTATTGGGATGGGTGGGTTGTGATAGTGGGGTATATGTGAAGTGGTGGAGTGATGGGGGTGAGGGTAGGGGTGGTTGTTTGTGATGGCATGCAGGTAGGGTGGGGGATCCAGTAGTAAAGATTTGACTTACCAGAGTCCAGTCCTCCAGCTACTCCTGTCAGGCCCTCAGGATGCAGTATTACCAAGACTTGCTCCTTCCATGTTGTTAGTTGTGGGGGAGGAGGTGAGGATCCACCGCCAGTCCTCTGTACTGCTACCTGGTGTCTTGCAACCACGGAACGCACCTTCCCCTGTAGGTCGTTCCACCTCTTCCTGATGTCATCCCTTGTTCTGGGGGTGGTGTCCCATGGCTTTGACCTTGTCCACGATTCTCCACCATGACTCCATCTTCCTAGTAATGGACGTCTGCTGCACCTGTGATCCGAATAGCTGTGGCTCTACCCAGATGATTTCCTCCACCATGACCCTTAGCTCCTCCTCCGAAAACCTGGGGTGTCTTTGGGATACCATGGATGTGGTGTGAGTGATATGTGTGCAGGTGTGTGGGGTGCTGTGTTGGGGTGTGAAGTGTGTGGATGGTGTATGGGTGAGGGCGTTTTGTGGCTCTGATTGAGTGGGTTCTCCTGGCTTCTCTCTCTCTCTCACTCACTTGCCAAAATGTTTGGATCGTAAAGGGTTGTGGGTATTGTGGGTGTGTGTTTTATATTGGATTGGGTGTGTGGGTGTGGTGTGCTTATGTGTGTCAGGTGTGTGTAGTTTGAATTGTCCAATGTGGTGGAGCTTTATTAGGGTGTGTGTATTTTGAGTGCGGCGGTGTGTACCACCAATGATTTACCGTGGTTGAAAGACTGCTGCAGTGATTCGTGGGTCCTGATACTGTGGGCGTATTTCTGTTGGCATAACTTGTGGGTTTAGGTACCGACAGTTTATCACTGACCTTTGGTCTGGCAGGCTTGTGTTGGTGTCTGTATAGTGGCAGATTTCTCAGTGTGGGTCATAATACCTGTAGCAGAATACACACCGCGGTCACAGTATGTTGGCGGCCGTCAGCACGGCGATAGGCGCCATTTACCGCCAGGGTTGTAATGAGGACCATAGTCTGAATGCGCGGAGCTTGTTGAAAACCACAAGGGTTCTGGTAATCCAGAATGAAATTCACCCTTTTTGAAATACTTTCGAAATACTTAATAACTGGTACTGGTCCCCTTTCAGACTGAGACAGGCAGGTCTGCTGCACCATCAGGACTTCTAGAAGTGTACCCATGACCATTGTGACGTATCAAATATTCTTAATCAATGCCCACAACCTTACACGCATTGGACTCCCATTAAGACATCGTTTATCAAGACGTTAGAGATTTCGGTCCCCTTCACACAAATGCTAGCCTTGCTCCATGACATGTGTGACCTCCCATGCTTGATGATCCACAGGCCATGCCTCCTGTCCACAGGGCTCACCGTGGCTAAGATGGATAAGTTACTTACCTGTAAATCCTAGTTCTCTTCCAGGGGTATCCTCATCAAAGTCATAAACATTGAATATTCCCGCCCTTGTGCGGGGACCCCGGAGCATATATATAAAATACATACATATTATCATGTGTAAAACAGCAATGCAGGCTATAATCATAAATAGGCTAAAATGCTTTATTTCTATGAAGTTTTTTTTTTTTTATATTATAAAATCACAATAGATCATAAATATCTACCTAAGCCCCCAAAAACTGGACTTAGGGAAGTAAACAGCAGTAAATAGCAGAGAAAAATAGAAAAAACTACATTGAAAAACAATGAAGCATTCTTAGCCAATAGGCTGCATGCAGGTTAACACAGGAGAACCATAAAAACTTTGGCACCGTGCCTTTAAGACCCTGAGCACCTCCAGTATCCCACCATGCCTCAGGGGTGAAGGGAAGGTGACAGTTGGTTCACAGTTAGGTCAGTACTTTTTTACGGTGACAATCTGTGTAACTGATCAGAAAGATAATCTGTCCTGCACTTCCAGGAGACTTGAGTCCGGGGAGGAGGGTGGGTTGTTTATGACTTTGATGAGGATACCCCTGGAAGAGAACTAGGATTTACAGGTAAGTAACTTATCCTTCTCTTCCAGGGGATCCTCATCAATAGTCATAAACATTGAATAGATTAGCAAGCCCATCCCTAAACTCTGCGGACTGTCTGAAAGAAGTGCAGGAAAAGATATATATTCATGCAAATAGATTTCTAAGAGAGGCCTGCCCCACCTGGGCATCCGCTCTTGCATCCGAGTCTAAACAGTAATGCTTAGTAAAGGTATGCACAGACTTCCATGTAGCAGCCTTACAAATCTCGGAAATTGGTACATTGTTAAGGAGGGCAGCAGTAGCCGCTTTTCCCCTTGTGGAATGCGCTCTTGGCCTAGCCAGTAATCTCTTATTAGCCAGTTGGTAAGAGTTAACAATACAAGACACAATCCATCTTGATATCGTTCGTTTAGACGCTGCCTCTCCTGTTCTTAAATGACCATAATTTAGAAACAAATGGTTAGAATGTCTAATCGGTTTTGTTTTGTCCAAATAGAATTTCAGCACTCTTTTCAAGTCTAAGGAGTGCAATGCTTTCTCAGCCGGAGTCTCCGGCTTGGGAAAGAAAGTCGGTAAAGATATAGTCTGATTGATATGGAATTCTGACACCACCTTCGGAAGGAAAGATGGGTGAGTTCGCAGAACCACTCTATTATCGTGAAAAACCGTGTACGGTTCTCTGCAAGACAGAGCCTGAATTTCGCTGACCCTCCTCGCTGAAGTAATGGCCACCAAAAAAGCCGTCTTCCACGTAAGGTGCTGTAAAGAGGCCTTGTGGATAGGTTCAAAAGGAGGGCCCATAAGTTTTGACAGGACTACATTCAGTTCCCATGGAGGAGAAGGTCTCCGAATGGGAGGAAAAACCTTTTTCAAGCCTTCTAAAAAATCCTTGACTACAGGTATCGTAAAGAAGGATTCCTGAGAAGGCGACTTACGATACGCTGTAATTGCAGACAAATGAACCTTAATAGAAGATACCTGCAGACCAGACTTCGCCAGATGAAGTAAATAGGATAGTATGACGTCCTCCTGAGCTCGTATGGGATTTATACCTTGTTGAGAGCACCAGATGTAAAATCTCTTCCACTTAAAAGCGTAAGAACGCCGCGTGGAAGGTCGTTTTGACTCTTTCAAGATGCTCATGCACTCCTGTGAGAGCCCTAGGTGCCCATACTGTAGGAATTCAGGAGCCATGCTGTCAAGCTCAGAGAGGGAAGGTTGGGATGTAGGATTCTGCCTTCCATTCTGCTCAGGAGATCCGGTCTGCACAGCAACCTCCTGTGAGGTCTTTCCGATAAGTTGAGTAGGTCCGTGTACCAGAATTGGCGGGGCCATTGTGGCGCTATCAGAATCATTCTGGTTCTGGAGTTGTAAAATTTGTTGATTACTGCCGGTATGAGGGGAATCGGTGGAAAGGCGTAGAGAAATGTCCCTGACCAGTTGATCAACAGGGCATTCCCTTGAGATCCCGGACGGCCGAACCTGGATGCGAAGTCTGGGCATTTCTTGTTTGTTTCGTCTGCAAAGAGATCCAACTGAGGTCGACCCCATTGACCGAAGATGTCCTCGACGACTTCGTCGTGTAGCACCCAGTCGTGCGCGTCTTCCAGATGTCTGCTCAGGAAATCTGCCTCTACGTTTTGCTGACCTGGCAGGTGTACCGCTGTGATAGACATTCCCCTGGCCAGGAGCCAATGCCATATCGTTTGGGATTCTCGAGACAGAGGTAGTGATCTTGTTCCCCCCTGTTTGTTCAGGTAATACATTGTGGTTGTATTGTCTGTCTGAATTAGGATAGATTTCCCCTGAACCAATGGAGAGAAAGATTTGAGAGCCAGATGGACTGCTCTGAGTTCCAGTAGATTTATGTGATAGTTCTTTTCCTTGTCGGACCACAGACCCTGAGCTTGGAAGGAACCCAGATGAGCACCCCAACCCTGAAGAGACGCATCCGTTACCAGAGTGTCGACTGGAATTGTCTGGTGAAACGGAGAACCTATCGACAGGTGAGGTCTGTGCATCCACCATTGTAGTGATTGAAAAGCCACTGCTGGTAGTCGAACTCTGTCCTCCCAGTGACCAGTCTTTTGGCTCCAATTGTTCTCTAATGCCTCCTGAAGGGGCCTCATGCGTAGCCTGGCATTCGGGACAATGAAGATGCATGAAGCCATGGAGCCCAGAAGCGATGTCACCTGACGAGCTGTAGGTGCATCGGCTGTTAATAGTTGTTGACACTTCCTGTGGATTGATAAAAGTCGTTCCTCCGAAGGATACACTCTTTGGAGCTCTGTGTTTAGTATCGCTCCCAGGTAGTGGAGGTTTTGTGTTGGAATCAAGGTTGACTTGTCGTGGTTGATTTGAAGACCTAGAGATTCGAAAGTTCTTAGAACGATATCTCGATGTTTTCTCGCCTGATCCGGAGATGAGGCCTTCACTAGCCAGTCGTCCAGGTAGGGGTAGACGAATATTTTTTGTCTTCGAAGGTGTGCCGCTACCACTGCTACACATTTTGAAAAGACTCGGGGTGCAGACTTCAGGCCGAATGGAAGGACTCTGAATTGGTAGTGCTGTGACGCTATCTGGAAACGTAAAAATTTCCGATGTTTGGTTGCTATTGGGATGTGAAAATATGCATCCTGTAGGTCGATGGAGCACATCCAGTCTCCCTGATGCAGTTGCGGGACAATCTGGTGAAGGGCTAGCATCCTGAACTTTTGTTTTCTTATGTACTTGTTCAGGAGCTGTAAGTCCAGAATTGGCCTGAAGAGGCCCTGTTGACCTTTTTTCGCCACCAGAAAGTAACGGGAGTACACCCCTTTTCCTTTTTGTGCCGGAGGAACCTTTTCTACAGCTTTCTTTTGTAGGAGTGCGAGAACTTCCTTGCGTAGCAGGCTGAGATGAGAAGGAAAACACCTTGCTGGCGGCAAGTGTGGAGGAGGTTTTTTGAAAAGGAGAGAATAGCCATGTTCGACAATATTGAGCACCCATTTGTCTTTTGTGATTGAGTGCCACTCGCGAAGATGATGCGTAACACTTCCCCCCACCGGAGTGGTGCACAGTGCTGAGGGAAGCAATGCCTCATTGCTTTGATGGTGTCTTTGCTGTAGACTGTTGAGGTCTACTTGACCCTCTGTCTCTTGTGGGTCTACGTGCCTGAAACAGGGGACGTCCCTGTCGTTGTTGTGGCCTTTGAGACCAGTGAGGGGTTTGAACCCTCTGCTGGAATGGTCGTCTGTCATACGGCCTGTACCTCCGCCTGAAGTCTTTTTTACGTTCCAGGCCCACTGCCCTCATCGTGTCGACTTCCGTTTTCATTCGGGCCATCTCTTCATCCGCGTGGGTACCGAACAACGAACTCCCGCTGAATGAGAGGTTCAAAATGCGCTGCTGTGCTTCCTGTTTCAGACCCGTGAGCCGTAGCCAGGAAGACCTCCTAGCGCAGATTCCGTGCGCATACCCATGCGCAGCCAAATCCGCCCCGTCCGCCGCCGCGCTGATGACCTGGTTAGATACTAGGCCCCCTTCCTGCAAGATTTCCTGGAAGTCCTGTCTATCTTCCCTGGGCAACTTTTCTGTAAATCTGTGGAGTGAGTCCCACAGAGAGCGGTCATATCTGCCCAGAAGTGCTGAGGCGCTGGAGACCTTCATAGCAGATGCCGCCGTACCGCACATCTTTCTCCCCAGAGAGTCTAGGTGTCTGCTCTCCTTATCCGGGGGGACTGTGGAAGATGATGCCACAGAGTGTGTTTTTCTGGCTGCGGCTAAGATCACAGAGTCCGGTGGCGGATCCTTCCGCAGGAATAAAGGATCTTGTTCCGGAGCTTTGTATTTCTTTTGAATCCTAGCCGGGGCAGACTTGAGAGTGGCTGGAGACAGAAAAGTGTCCATAGTCGGTTGCAGCAAACCCGGTACTAGTGGCAGCAGTTTTCTCGAGACTGATCTGTGTTGTAGGGTCTCAAAGATAACTGAGGATGAGGTGGCCGGCTCCGGTACCTCAATATTTAGCTTCTGCGCTCCCCTTAGAAGAACCTCATTAAAAGTGGTGATATCATCCACCGGGGAAATCCTAGCAGGTGGAGAATCTGTGAGTGTGGGGGAGTAGCGCCCAACAGACGATCCTGAAGAAGACCAAGAAGGTGATCTTCTGCGTGGTGTTCGTGACCTGGATCTCCTTCGGGAACGGGACCTGCTCCGAGAGGCTGTAGCAGAGTGTGCAGGTCTTGTGGTCGGCTGACGAGAAGCAGAACGAGCCCGTCCTGCTCTAGCTGTAGGCGATGGCGTTCTCGGTAATGAGGCAGTAGGAGAATACATCCTAGAGTATTGTGAATCCGGGGATGCTGCCGGTCTATTCAGGCTCTCTAACCATCTGGGTGATAGAGTGATGGGAGAAACATGCCCCGATGCTCTGGAATGGGATGATGCACTCCTTATAGAGACCACCGGTGAGGGAGCTTTGTCCGCTGGCTCTACTGCCTGTGACACAGCTGAAGGTTGTGTCGACGTCGATTGCATCCTCGACGTCGAAGGTTGCGATGGCTGATCTGTTCTCGACGTCGAAGGTCTTGACGTCGGAGGTCTTGCCGTCGAGTGTCTTGACGCCGATCGCCTATCGCGGGACCTGGACCTACTCGCCGTCGTGTGTCTCGACGTTGAGTGGCGAGTGGTCGACGGCGGATGTTCATGCCGTCGAGGTGTTTTTGGTGTCGTGTCCTTCGACGCCAAGGGGTGAGACGTTCTCAACGGCGAACGGGAGCGCCGGAGATGGCTCGACGCCGAACGGCGGCCTGCCGTCGACGGAGATGTACCCCTGTGTCCATGCTTCGACGTTTTGTCCCTCGACGTCGGTCTGGTCGCCGTCGATCTATGCCGGTGAGACGGTGGTGCCGATGACGTCGATGGAGAACAAACAGGTACAATCCTACCTGTCGACGTCGATCGGGCCATTCCTTCTGCTGTAGGTCTGGGAAGTGAAGAGGATGTTGACTTTTTCCTCTCCTGAAGCCCATGTAGCCTGATCTTCTCTCTGTCTTTGAGAGTCCTCCTTGACATGTTCTTACAATACTTGCAGGTGTCAGGACAGTGACTCTGTGGCAGGCAGACAATACACAGAGAGTGTGGGTCTGACTGGGCTTTCTTCTTCCCACAAGAAGGACATTTTACAAAAAGAGATGGCATTTTCTGTCAAAAAAGACTTCCAAACTCAGACAAAAGATGTTATCTGTCGAGTAAATAGGAAAAACACTATTTTTAAGGATTTTTCTGAAGAAAAACTCAGAAAAACTGAGAGCTCAATGCTCCAGGATCCTCTCAGAAGAAGCCGGAAAAAAGAACTGACCTAACTGTGAACCAACTGTCACCTTCCCTTCACCCCTGAGGCATGGTGGGATACTGGAGATGCTCAGGGTCTTAAAGGCACGGTGCCAAAGTTTTTATGGTTCTCCTGTGTTAACCTGCATGCAGCCTATTGGCTAAGAATGCTTCATTGTTTTTCAATGTAGTTTTTTCTATTTTTCTCTGCTATTTACTGCTGTTTACTTCCCTAAGTCCAGTTTTTGGGGGCTTAGGTAGATATTTATGATCTATTGTGATTTTATAATATAAAAAAAAAAAAAAAAAAAACTTCATAGAAATAAAGCATTTTAGCCTATTTATGATTATAGCCTGCATTGCTGTTTTACACATGATAATATGTATGTATTTTATATATATGCTCCGGGGTCCCCGCACAAGGGCGGGAATATTCAATGTTTATGACTATTGATGAGGATCCCCTGGAAGAGAACTGTGTCCTACGCCACATGAGAGTGCCACAGAGACAGACACATGACGAATGGCTTGTCGAAATGCACAAAACAGCTAGATTTGAGGATCTTAGTTACAGGGTGGTCTTCATTCTGACCGCTATTTTATCTTTTAAAGAGGGATCTACTACAATTGTTGATGTAACATTGCCCTATGTCAAACTACCCCAATTATAATTATGTTTTGTTTCTGTTTCTGATGATGCTCCTATTTGTTTCTCTGGTTTCATGAGAAAGCTGTGCTTTGCCTTGCCTACCTCCATGCACTGTACCAAGTTTTGAGTTCTGCATTATTGTACCAACGCTGATGGGAGATGTGGTCTATTTGCTTGTCATGCACACTGGTTTGTACTGCAATACATTTCAATATGTGGGGCTCTGCATTAGGCAAGACTACTATATTCAATTCAGTGTCAGCAGATTATTAAGCTTCTGGAATTTAAATGCAAAACTAAATATGTGATTTATGTCACCATTTGTCACTGTCATAAGATTCACGTAGGCAGACCTACACACACACACTAAAGCAGCTAATACAGGAATACATAATGGCAATCAGAAATACAAATTATAGCTATCCCCGGCAAAGCATTACAATACTCCGCAGAACTTGAATAGATCACTCTTTGTTTTCATGCCATAGCATTAGTCAAAACCAAGTCTTGGGTGGCAACAGAGCTCTTACATTATGTAAAACAAAAGCAAATTGGATATTTAGACATAGAGCAGTTGATAGAGATAGAGAGTGTCACTACTTCTTTGTGGACTAATATGCCTCCCATACTACCTACTGAGATATATTTATCCATAGCCTTAAGGTTGTTAATTTCACATTCATACTGTTAACTAGGATTTTTTTTCTTACCATTTTCATGCATCAAGCTTTTCTTCACTCTTCCTCTGTCAACATAAATACATTCACAGCACAAATGTCAACCTCCTCCTCCTCTTTTCCTCCACATGAAACACCACTGATTGGCAAACGTGACAAACAATCTGCCACACATTGTTTTCCTTTCACATACTTTATCAAAGGTAAATTCCTTCACCATTAATAGTCATTGTGACCATAATATGAGTCACACTACCCTTTAGTCCGCTATTACACTTAAATATGTGTAGTACTGGCTTATGGTCAGTAAAAACTGTAAAGGATAAACCCCACAAATAGTACTTGAAATGAATTATTACCCAACAGTATGCAGCACTTCCTTCTCTATAGTGGAATAGGCTTGTTCAGCACCATGCAATCTTCAGGAAGCAAACCCTATAAGCCTCTCCTCATCATTTTAGTTATACTCTGCAACAGCTGTCTGTCCACCCCTATGTTCTTGTTCAACTCTCGCAAATCAATGCATAAGCATATATTTCCAGCTTCCTTTGGAGCCCCCTCCACTGGGGATAGCTAGTCTGAGGACTCAAACTGTTCTTTTATTCCTTCTGCTGTCCATTTATCCAACTCATTTTTTAGCTGCTATCTCAACACTTAAGGCACAGGTCTTAATCTATGTTCCACTAGGACTGCTTTTTCCTTCAGAATTACTTTTGAGTATGAAACCCTTCATCAATCATACTTTTTCTGAAAGAATCTGAGGAAACGTTTGTATTATGTTCTCACATGCCTCACAACACCCTTGTATCCTTTTTGTGCCCATCAACTGCTTCAATCATCATGACAGGCTCCTCAGCATTAGAATCTAAAACAATATTCAGATCTTTCTGATGACGCCACCCCAAAAGATCTGACCCTTCCTTAGTTATGTACACTTACCATCAGACTTCAATGCCTTACGAGAGTAAAGAAACTCCCTGAATCTACTAACTCTCGGCCACTCATTTTATCCAGAACCACATCACAATGCAGTTTGTCCAATTTCTCTGTGCTTTCCATTTTTATTTCCCTGGGAATTCTTCATATTTTCAGGACACTTTCTTACCTTTACTTTATTCCACTGTCAATACCACCTCTCTAATATCTTCACCCAAATCTTCTACCATCTTTACAATCTGTAACATACCCTTCATTCTACACACTCTGGCTAAATGACCCTCTTGCCACAACTTCTGCAAATCCAATTTCTAGCTCCACATACTGTACTTGAACTAATATGCCCAGAACCTCCACATCTATAGCAAACAATAGCTCTTCGTTCAATTCCCAAACCACTAGTTGCTCCACCAATAATTACATGATTCGTATTCTGTTTCTTTTGTTTAACTTTTCAAATCTACTACCCATTCTTCCTTGATTTTTTACCCTTCCATTACTTGTATCTATTCATTTTAGCCACACTGCAGCAATCTCTCATGCTTCTTGCACACTGGACTCTCTCTTCCAAAGTTAAGTCTTTTGTTAGTAATTTCTCTTTGACCCTTTTATTATTAGTGCAACATTCAGTTTGATCACAAATCAGAGAATGTGCTAAATCTTAGAATGTAATGGTCAAACCTCTTAACGCAGCCACATAAGTTAATATGTCTTTATCTTTTTAAACGGGAGAAAAGAACTTGTGGTGTTCAAAAACTATATTCACTTCGGTATTAAACATTTATCCAGCATTGATAATGACATGGCGTATACATCTGCAGCTTGACCATCTCCAACACCCAATGAGAACTCAGGAAGATCACTCTACTTCCTTCTACTCCCAAGTGGTGGAAAATAATCGCTTGCTTTCTCACTGCTCCGAATTTGTCACCTCCTAATGCCAACATATAGGTGAAAACCCCAATTTCCACCTTTTTTATGGAATTACCGTTTCAACTGGTGTTGGCAAAAAAAGTAGGCGAAGTAATGATTAATACAACAAATTAAAATAATTTACTAAAAAAAGTAAATAATAAAATAGATGAATATAACTAACTAATATAACAATCTAAAATAATAACATTCTCACAGATGATGCTCATATCTTCTCCTTTCTTTTGAAAGCAATTAACTTGTGCAGAAAAGCTAAGTAGTCTTGTGTTTATATCATTTCTCCAAGATAGTTCTTCCTTTGTTGTTACAGTCTCAGAAAAAGAGGTATGGCAGAGGCTATTGTTTCCTGCTCGTCATTGCAGACAGGAAGGTAAACAGTTAACTTTTTTCTCTGCTGTCAATCGGCAGCCCGGCTCGCACTTCACACTGGAACACAGGGGGTCAGCTATTAAATCAGCCGCACATCAGGAACTCTGAGGATCACATTTCCAGGCGTCCCGTTTTACAGCTATTGATGCTTCAGCTGCTCCTACAGTAAAGGATGAGCATTCAATTGAAGTCTGAAGATAAACGCTGTGTGGCTAGTTTCCAAAGAGCTAAAATCCACACTGAACTCGTGCACTGAGGTGCTGAGCTGAGGCTCGCGCTTGCTGAGGCAAGAGCCCATGCGTTGAGGCTTTACACAGCTTAGATTTTCAAGCTGCAGAGTGGCTCGTGGTTCCAACCAGCTCACTACACTTCATTGAGTCTTCATACGTCCGGAGCTTGTGCACAAAGATTTTACATGGCACAGATTCTGTGTCAGTACCGGTGGCTCTAATTATACTTTCTCTTTCTTTTACTGAAAATCTCAGCAGCCAATCACAAGACATTAAAACGAAAACTTCATTACCCATGTACATGTATGATATGTATCACAATATAATCAATATGTATCACAATACAGAAACCCTATATATATATATCTATATATATCTATATATAGATATATATAGATATATATATATCATCAACCTGAAAATAGTGTCCTGTTCATGGGTAATTAAGTTTTTGTTTTACTGTATTGTGATTAGGTGCTGAGATTTTCAGGAAAAGAAAGAGAAAGCATTATCATGACCCCCATGTCCTTCCTAGAGTTGAAAATTCTTGACCGTTAGCTAGAATTTTGTTTTTTATTTCCAAGCAGTGGCGCGGCTCACGTATCTAAGCGGCTTGCGCCTCACACTTAAAATTTTTAAACGATAAGACTGCATCCGCAAAAGTGCTCATTATAATTATTATTTTTTAATTAATTGAAGGAAAATGGCTACCTGTTGCAGTTACCCCCCACTTTTTGCCTGATATTGATGCTGACTTGACTAAGAAGTGTGCTGGGACCCTGCTAACCAGGCCCCAGCACCAGTGTTCTTTCACTAAAAAGGTACCAGTGTTTCCACAATTGGCACACCCCTGGCACACAGATAAGTCCCTTGTAAAAGGTACCAGTGGTACCAAGGGCTCTGTGACCAGGGAAGGTCCCTAAGGGCTGCAGCATGTGTTGTGCCACCCTAAGGGACCCCTCACCTAACACATGCGCACTGCCATTGCAGATTGTGTGTTGGTGGGGAGAAAAAGGCAAAGTCGACATGGCATCCCCCTCAGGATGCCATGCACACAAAATACTGCCTTTGGCTTAGGTAAGTCACCCCTCTAGCAGGCCTTACAGCCCTAAGGCAGGGTGCACTGTACCACAGGTGAGGGCATAGCTGCATGAGCAATATGCCCCTACAGTGTTTACGTCTATTCTTAGACATTGTAAGTACAGTCTGGCCATATTAAGTATATGGTCTGGGAGTTTGTCAAAATGAACTTCACAGCTCCATAATGGCTACACTGAATACTGGGAAGGTTGGTATCAAACTTCTCAGAATAATAAACCTACACTGATACCAGTGCTGGATTTATAAAAAAAATGCACACAGAGGGCATCTTAGAAGATGCCCCCTGTATTTTACCCAATCCTTCAGTGCAGGAGTGACTGGTCTGTGCCAGCCTGCGACTGAGACGAGTTTCTGACCCCCTGGGGTGAGAGCCTTTGTGCTCTCTGAGGCCAGAAACAAAGCCTGCACTGGGTGGAAGTGCTTTACACCTACCCCTGCAGGAACTGTAACACCTAGCAGTGAGCCTCAAAGGCTGAGGCTTCGTGTTACAATGCCCCAGGGCACTCCAGCTAGTGAAGATGCCCGTCCCCTTGACACAGCCCCCCCTTTTGGCAGCAAGTCCAGAGGAGATAGTGAGAAAAACAAGGAGGAGTCACCCTCCAGTCAGGACAGCCCCTAAGGTGTCCTGAGTTAAGGTGACCCCTGCCTTAGGAAATCCTCCATCTTGTTTTGGAGGATTCCCCCCAATAGGATTAGGGATATGCCTTCCACACAGGGAGGAGGTACAAAGAGGGTGTATCCACCCTCAAGGACAGTAGCCATTGGCTACTGCCCCCCAGTCCTAAGCACACCCCTAAATTGAGTATTTAGAGGTGACCCTGAACCCAGGAAATCTGATTCCTGCAACCTGAAGAAAGAAGAAGGACTGCTGACCTGAAAGCCCCGCAGAGATGACGAAGACACCAACTGACTTGGCCCCAGCCCTACCGGCCTGTCTGCAGACTCAAAGAACCTGCACAGCGATGCATCTGACAGGGATCGGCGACCTCTGAGGACTCAGAAGACTGCCCTGAACCTAAAGGACCAAGAAACTCCCGAGAACAGCGGCACTGTTTAGAACCTGCAACAACTTTGCAACAAAGAAGCAACTTTTAAAGAGACTCCACTTCCCGCCAGAAGCATGAGTCTTCACACTCTGCACCCGGCGCCCCAGGCTCGAGTTTGGAGAAACCAACGCCGCAGAGAGGACTCCCAGGCGACTCCAACAACGTGGACACCCTGAGTTGACCCCCCCTGCACCCTCACAGCGACCCCTGCAAGGAGGATCCAGAGACTCCCCCTGACCATGACTGCCTGGTAACAAAGGAACCCGACGACTGGACTAAGCACTGCACCTGCAGCCCCCAGAACCGATAGGAACCACCTACCAGTGCAGGAGTGACCAGCAGGCAGCCCTCATCCTGGCCCAGTTGGTGGCTGGCCCGAGAAGCCCCACTGTGCCCTGCCTGCATCACCTAAGTGACCCCCAAGTCCCTACATTGCTTTCTACAGCAAACCAGACGCCTACTTTGCCTACTGCACCCAGCCGCCCCTGTGCCGCTGAGGGTGTGTTTTGTGGACTTGTGTGTGTCCCCTACAGTGCTCTACAAACCCCCCTGGTCTGCTTCCCAAGGACACAGGTACTTACCTGTAAGCAGACTAGGACCGGAGCACCCCTGTTCTTCATAAGCGCCTATCTGTTTTGTGGTGCTGTGGCTTTGGGGTTGCATTGAACCTCAAACAGTGGGCTACCTATGCCCAGGAGAATGACTGTGTAAGTGCTTTACTTACCTAAGAAACCTAACCAAACTTACCTCCCCCAGGAACTGTTGATTTTTGCACAGTGTCCACTTTTAAAATAGCTTATTGCCATTTTAATCAAAACTGTGTGTACTACTACTTGAAATCAAAGTTCTATACTTACCTGTGTGAAGTACCTTGCATTGTAAGTACTTACCTCAAATCTTGAATTTCGTGGTTCTAAAATAAATTAAGAAAATATATTTTTCTATATAAAACCTATTGGTCTGGAGTTAAGTCTTTAGAGTGTGTGTTCTTCATTTATTGCCTGTGTGTGTGTACAACAAATGGTTAACACTACCCTCTGATAAGCCTACTGCTCGACCACACTGCCACAAAACAGAGCATTAGTATTATCTAATTTTGCCACTATCAACCTCTAAAGGGAACCCTTGGACTCTGTGCACATTATCTCACACTTTGAGATAGTATATACAGAGCCAACTTCCTACATTCATCCAAGTCAATGAGATTCAATAATGACAGGTGGCTTAAGCTTACATTTCAAAAGAAAAGATTAAGGTGGTCATTACAACCCTGGCGGACAGTGTTAAAGTGGCGGTAAGACCGCCAACAGGCCGGCGGTAAAAAATTTGGAATTATGACCGTGGCGGAAACCGCCAACAAAGACAGCCACTTTAACACTCCGACCACCACGGCGGTACAGACAAACAGCGCGGCAGTCACCGCCAACAGACAGGCGGAAGACAATGTACAGCCCACAGAATCCCAACCTACCAATCCACCACCTTTTTCTGGGGTGGATTCACTGCGGATAAAAACACGGCGGAAACAGCCATTTCAAAGGGAAAACGCTCACCTCTACACACTCCACGAGGTAGGAGGGCACCAGGGAGCCGGAACTCCATATTCTGCCAGCGCTAGTCTTCCTGCTCCTATACGAGGATCATCAACGCCGGCGGCGAGGACTGTGAGAAGGTAGCCTCTTTCTAGCCTTGTTACCCCCACTTTTGGCCTGTTTGTGAGTGTATGTCAGGGTGTTTGTCACTGTTTTCACTGTCTCACTGGGATCCTGATAGCCAGGCCTCAGTGCTCATAGTGAAAACACCATGTTTTCAGTATGGTTGTTATGTGTCACTGGGATCCTGCTAGTCAGGACCCCAGTGCTCATAGGGTTGTGGCCTATATGTATGTGTCACTGGGACCCTGTCACACAGGGCCCCAGTGCTCATAGGTGTGCATGTATATGTTCCCTGTGTGGTGCCTAACTGTCTCACTGAGGCTCTGCTAACCAGAACCTCAGTGGTTATGCTCTCTCATTACTTTCAAATTGTCACTAACAGGCTAGTGACCAATTTTACCAATTTACATTGGCTTACTGGAACACCCTTATAATTCCCTAGTATATGGTACTGAGGTACCCAGGGTATTGGGGTTCCAGGAGATCCCTATGGGCTGCAGCATTTCTTTTGCCACCCATAGGGAGCTCTGACAATTCTTACACAGGCCTGCCACTGCAGCCTGAGTGAAATAACGTCCACGTTATTTCACAGCCATTTTACACTGCACTTAAGTAACTTATAAGTCACCTATATATCTAACCTTTACCTGGTAAAGGTTAGGTGCAAAGTTACTTAGTGTGAGGGCACCCTGGCACTAGCCAAGGTGCCCCCACATTGTTCAGAGCCAATTCACTGAACTTTGTGAGTGCGGGGACACCATTACACGCGTGCACTACATATAGGTCACTACCTATATGTAGCTTCACCATTGTAACTCCGAATATGGCCATGTAACATGTCTATGATCATGGAATTGCCCCCTCTATGCCATCCTGGCATTGTTGGTACAATTCCATGATCCCAGTGGTCTGTAGCACAGACCCTGGGACTGCCAGACTGCCCTTCCTGGGGTTTCACTGCAGCTGCTGCTGCTGCCAACCCCTCAGACAGGCATCTGCCCTCCTGGGGTCCAGCCAGGCCTGGCCCAGGATGGCAGAACAAAGAACTTCCTCTGAGAGAGGGTGTGACACCCTCTCCCTTTGGAAAATGGTGTGAAGGCAGGGGAGGAGTAGCCTCCCCCAGCCTCTGGAAATGCTTTGTTGGGCACAGAGGTGCCCAATTCTGCATAAGCCAGTCTACACCGGTTCAGGGACCCCTTAGCCCCTGCTCTGGCGCGAAACTGGACAAAGGAAAGGGGAGTGACCACTCCCCTGACCTGCACCTCCCCTGGGAGGTGTCCAGAGCTCCTCCAGTGTGCTCCAGACCTCTGCCATCTTGGAAACAGAGGTGCTGCTGGCACACTGGACTGCTCTGTGTGGCCAGTGCCACCAGGTGACGTCAGAGACTCCTTGTGATAGGCTCCTTCAGGTGTTAGTAGCCTTTCCTCTCTCCTAGGTAGCCAACCCCTCTTTTCTGGCTATTTAGGGTCTCTGTCTCTGGGGAAACTTTAGATAACGAATGCATGAGCTCAGCCGAGTTCCTCTGCATCTCCCTCTTCACCTTCTGATAAGGAATCGACCGCTGACCGCGCTGGAAGCCTGCAAACCTGCAACATAGTAGCAAAGACGACTACTGCAACTCTGTAACGCTGATCCTGCCGCCTTCTCGACTGTTTTCCTGCTTGTGCATGCTGTGGGGGTAGTCTGCCTCCTCTCTGCACCAGAAGCTCCGAAGAAATCTCCCGTGGGTCGACGGAATCTTCCCCCTGCAACCGCAGGCACCAAAAAGCTGCATCTCCGGTCCCTTGGGTCTCCTCTCAGCACGACGAGCGAGGTCCCTCGAATCCAGCGACACCGTCCAAGTGACCCCCACAGTCCAGTGACTCTTCAGCCCAAGTTTGGTGGAGGTAAGTCCTTGCCTCACCTCGCTGGGCTGCATTGCTGGGAACCGCGACTTTGCAAGCTTCTCCGGCCCCTGTGCACTTCCGGCGGAAATCCTTCGTGCACAGCCAAGCCTGGGTCCACGGCACTCTAACCTGCATTGCACGACTTTCTAAGTTGGTCTCCGGCGACGTGGGACTCCTTTGTGCAACTTCGGCGAGCACCGTTTCACGCATCCTCGTAGTGCCTGTTTCTGGCACTTCTCCGGGTGCTACCTGCTTCAGTGAGGGCTCTTTGTCTTGCTCGACGTCCCCTCTCTCTGCAGGTCCAATTTGCGACCTCCTGGTCCCTCCTGGGCCCCAGCAGCGTCCAAAAAAACGCCAAACGCACGATTTGCGTGTAGCAAGGCTTGTTGGCGTCCATCCGGCGGGAAAACACTTCTGCACGACTCTCCAAGGCGTGGGGGATCCATCCTCCAAAGGGGAAGTCTCTAGCCCTTGTCGTTCCTGCAGTATTCACAGTTCTTCAGCCTAGTAAGAGCTTCTTTGCACCAACCGCTGGCATTTCTTGGGCATCTGCCCATCTCCGAGCTGCTTGTGACTTTTGGACTTGGTCCCCTTGTTCCACAGGTACCTTCAGACAGGAATCCATCGTTGTTGCATTGCTGATTTGTGTTTTCCTTGCATTCTCCCTCTAACACGACTATTTTGTCCTTAGGGGAACTTTGGTGCACTTTGCACTCACTTTTCAGGGTCTTGGGGTGGGTTATTTTGCTAACTCTCACTATTTTCTAATAGTCCCAGCGACCCTCTACAAGGTCACATAGGTTTGGGGTCCATTCGTGGTTCGCATTCCACTTCTGGAGTATATGGTTTGTGTTGCCCCTATCCCTATGTTTCCCCATTACATCCTATTGTAACTATACATTGTTTGCACTGTTTTCTAAGACTATACTGCATGTTTTTGCTATTGTGTATATATATCTTGTGTATATTTCCTATCCTCTCACTGAGGGTACACTCTAAGATACTTTGGCATATTGTCATAAAAATAAAGTACCTTTATTTTTAGTATAACTGTGTATTGTGTTTTCTTATGATATTGTGCATATGACACTAAGTGGTACTGTAGTAGCTTCACACGTCTCCTAGTTCAGCCTAAGCTGCTCTGCTAAGCTACCATTATCTATCAGCCTAAGCTGCTAGACACCCTATACACTAATAAGGGATAACTGGGCCTGGTGCAAGGTGCAAGTACCCCTTGGTACTCACTACAAGCCAGTCCAGCCTCCTACATTGGTTGTGCAGTGGTGGGATAAGTGCTTTGAGACTACTTACCACTCTTGTCATTGTACTTTTCATAAGAGAAAAATATACAAAACAAGGTCAGTGTATATACACATAGCCAAAAAGTTTTGCATTTCCTCTTTTCACTCTTTTCTAAGTGCTGAAAAGTACTTCTAAACTTTCAAAAAGTTCTTAAAAGTTTAAAAAGTTTTTTTCTGTCTTTCCAAAAAGTTCTGAAAACTTTTTTCTCTTTGTCTATCACTTTAACTCTCTCTAAAAAATGTCTGGCACAGGCCAAAAAGTTGAACTGTCCAAACTTGCATATGATCACCTTAGCTGGAAAGGAGCAAGGAGTCTCTGCATAGAGAGAGGTTTGAGTGTAGGGAAGAATCCTTCTTTAGAACTGTTAATTAATATGCTTAGAGTACAGGATAAGGCCATAAGTGCCCAATCTGTAGAAAAAGTAGCTAATGGTTCTCAATCTGATCCAGGGACTCCCCCAGGAAAAGGTTCAGGAAAGAAACTTCTCAGCCTGCCCATTACTAGACAGTCTAGCATAGTTGGTACAGAGGTTGAATCACATCATACTGATGATGTGCTCTCACATTATACTGGTAGCCAAGCTGTTAGGGTGCCCTCTGTAAGGGACAGGTCTCCTTCTGTTCATTCCCATCATACCTCTGTATCTAGAAATGTCCCTCCCACCCACCCTGATGACAGATTGTTGGAAAGGGAGCTCAATAGATTGAGAGTGGAGCAAACCAGACTGAAGCTCAAGAAGCAACAGCTGGATTTGGATAGACAGTCTTTAGAAATAGAGAGGGAAAGACAGAAAATGGGTTTAGATACCCATGGTGGCAGCAGCAGTATTCCCCATAGTCATCCTGCAAAAGAGCATGATTCCAGGAATCTGCATAAGATAGTTCCCCCTTACAAGGAGGGGGATGACATTAACAAGTGGTTTGCTGCACTTGAGAGGGCCTGTGTTGTACAGGATGTCCCTCAAAAGCAGTGGGCTGCTATCCTATGGCTATCATTTACTGGAAAAGGTAGGGATAGGCTCCTTATTGTAAAAGAAAATGATGCTAACAATTTCCAAGTTCTTAAGAATGCACTCCTGGATGGTTATGGCTTAACCACTGAACAGTACAGGATAAAGTTCAGAGATGCCAAAAAGGAGTCTTCACAAGACTGGGTTGATTTCATTGACCAGGCAGTGAAGGCCTTGGAGGGGTGGTTACATGGCAGTAAAGTTACTGATTATGACAGCCTGTATAACTTGATCCTGAGAGAGCATATTCTTAATAATTGTGTGTCTGATTTGTTGCACCAGTACCTGGTAGACTCTGATCTGACCTCTCCCCAAGAATTGGGAAAGAAGGCAGACAAATGGGTCAGAACAAGGGTGAACAGAAAAGTTCATACAGGGGGTGACAAAGATGGCAATAAGAAGAAAGATGGTGAAAAATCTCAAGATAAGCATGGGGATAAGGGTAAAGCCAAAGATCCCACTTCAAATCTTAAACACTCTTCAGAGGGTGGGGATAAAACAAATTCTTCCTCTTCTTCCCAACCTGCACACATTAAAAAGCCTTGGTGCTTTGTGTGTAAAAACAGAGGCCATAGGCCAGGGGATAAGTCCTGTCCAGGTAAACCCCCTGAGCCTACCACCACTAATACATCAAGCTCTAGTGCCCCTAGCAGTAGTGGTACTAGTGGTGGGACTGCTGGCAACAGTCAAGCAAAGGGTGTAGTTGGGTTCACTTATGGGTCCATAGTGGAAACTGATGTCATCAGTCCCAAGACAGTTTCTGTCACACCTAGTGGCATTGGCCTTGCCACACTGGCTGCTTGTCCCCTTACAATGGATAAGTACAGGCAGACAGTTTCAATAAATGGTGTTGAGGCCTTGGCCTACAGGGACACAGGTGCCAGTTTCACTTTGGTGACTGAAAACCTAGTGCCTCCTGAACAACACATCATTGGACAACAGTATAAGATTATTGATGTCCATAACTCCACTAAGTTTCTTCCCTTAGCTATAATTCAGTTTAGTTGGGGTGGAGTTACTGGCCCTAAGCAGGTGGTGGTATCACCTAGCTTACCTGTAGACTGTCTCTTAGGTAATGACCTAGAGGCCTCAGGTTGGGCTGATGTAGAGTTTTATGCCCATGCAGCCATGCTGGGCATCCCTGAGGAATTGTTCCCTCTCATTTCTACTGAAATGAAAAAGCAAAGGAGAGAAGGCCTGAAAACTCAGGATCCCTCTCCATCAACAGGTAAAAAGGGTATCACAGTATCCCCTAACCACCCTACCATTCAGGATACCATTCCTGTGGTGGGAGAAACCTCTCCTGGGGTGGCACCTGTTCCAAGGGAATCATCAGCTGGCATAGCTGGACTCCCTGAGGTAGAAGTACCTCTCTGTGGGATAACTAACATTGGTGACAAAAAGAACACCATTTTAGTTAACATGGAGCATCCCTCCAACCCTCCCAGAGAAACTTTAGTGCAGAAACCCTGTACTGCCTCACAACACTTAGGACAGCATCCCTGCCCTAGTGTGGAGCTCATAGGACAGCATCCCTGCCCTGCTCCAACTCAAGAGAAACAGCATCCCTGTTCCCTCTTCCAGCCAAATGGACAAAGTTTTTGCCCAGCTATGGCTTTACTGAGACAGCATCCCTGTCTGGCATTTCCATCATTACAAATAGGTTCAGTGGATAATTCCCACTGCTCTAAACTAAAACTTACTGATAGAAACTCTGAAAATACATCTTCACATTGTTGGTTAGCTAAAAAACTTCAAACAGGGTGGTTTACATCCCCACAGGGAAGTAACCATATAGTGGATGATAAAGGGAGTAACCAGTCTATTGCAGAGCTACTCTCTACTTATCACCACTTAGACAATAAAGTCTCAACTGGCCAAGGTTAGCCTTATTGTCCTTCGTTTGGGGGGGGGTTGTGTGAGAAGGTAGCCTCTTTCTAGCCTTGTTACCCCCACTTTTGGCCTGTTTGTGAGTGTATGTCAGGGTGTTTGTCACTGTTTTCACTGTCTCACTGGGATCCTGATAGCCAGGCCTCAGTGCTCATAGTGAAAACACCATGTTTTCAGTATGGTTGTTATGTGTCACTGGGATCCTGCTAGTCAGGACCCCAGTGCTCATAGGGTTGTGGCCTATATGTATGTGTCACTGGGACCCTGTCACACAGGGCCCCAGTGCTCATAGGTGTGCATGTATATGTTCCCTGTGTGGTGCCTAACTGTCTCACTGAGGCTCTGCTAACCAGAACCTCAGTGGTTATGCTCTCTCATTACTTTCAAATTGTCACTAACAGGCTAGTGACCAATTTTACCAATTTACATTGGCTTACTGGAACACCCTTATAATTCCCTAGTATATGGTACTGAGGTACCCAGGGTATTGGGGTTCCAGGAGATCCCTATGGGCTGCAGCATTTCTTTTGCCACCCATAGGGAGCTCTGACAATTCTTACACAGGCCTGCCACTGCAGCCTGAGTGAAATAACGTCCACGTTATTTCACAGCCATTTTACACTGCACTTAAGTAACTTATAAGTCACCTATATATCTAACCTTTACCTGGTAAAGGTTAGGTGCAAAGTTACTTAGTGTGAGGGCACCCTGGCACTAGCCAAGGTGCCCCCACATTGTTCAGAGCCAATTCACTGAACTTTGTGAGTGCGGGGACACCATTACACGCGTGCACTACATATAGGTCACTACCTATATGTAGCTTCACCATTGTAACTCCGAATATGGCCATGTAACATGTCTATGATCATGGAATTGCCCCCTCTATGCCATCCTGGCATTGTTGGTACAATTCCATGATCCCAGTGGTCTGTAGCACAGACCCTGGGACTGCCAGACTGCCCTTCCTGGGGTTTCACTGCAGCTGCTGCTGCTGCCAACCCCTCAGACAGGCATCTGCCCTCCTGGGGTCCAGCCAGGCCTGGCCCAGGATGGCAGAACAAAGAACTTCCTCTGAGAGAGGGTGTGACACCCTCTCCCTTTGGAAAATGGTGTGAAGGCAGGGGAGGAGTAGCCTCCCCCAGCCTCTGGAAATGCTTTGTTGGGCACAGAGGTGCCCAATTCTGCATAAGCCAGTCTACACCGGTTCAGGGACCCCTTAGCCCCTGCTCTGGCGCGAAACTGGACAAAGGAAAGGGGAGTGACCACTCCCCTGACCTGCACCTCCCCTGGGAGGTGTCCAGAGCTCCTCCAGTGTGCTCCAGACCTCTGCCATCTTGGAAACAGAGGTGCTGCTGGCACACTGGACTGCTCTGAGTGGCCAGTGCCACCAGGTGACGTCAGAGACTCCTTGTGATAGGCTCCTTCAGGTGTTAGTAGCCTTTCCTCTCTCCTAGGTAGCCAACCCCTCTTTTCTGGCTATTTAGGGTCTCTGTCTCTGGGGAAACTTTAGATAACGAATGCATGAGCTCAGCCGAGTTCCTCTGCATCTCCCTCTTCACCTTCTGATAAGGAATCGACCGCTGACCGCGCTGGAAGCCTGCAAACCTGCAACATAGTAGCAAAGACGACTACTGCAACTCTGTAACGCTGATCCTGCCGCCTTCTCGACTGTTTTCCTGCTTGTGCATGCTGTGGGGGTAGTCTGCCTCCTCTCTGCACCAGAAGCTCCGAAGAAATCTCCCGTGGGTCGACGGAATCTTCCCCCTGCAACCGCAGGCACCAAAAAGCTGCATCTCCGGTCCCTTGGGTCTCCTCTCAGCACGACGAGCGAGGTCCCTCGAATCCAGCGACACCGTCCAAGTGACCCCCACAGTCCAGTGACTCTTCAGCCCAAGTTTGGTGGAGGTAAGTCCTTGCCTCACCTCGCTGGGCTGCATTGCTGGGAACCGCGACTTTGCAAGCTTCTCCGGCCCCTGTGCACTTCCGGCGGAAATCCTTCGTGCACAGCCAAGCCTGGGTCCACGGCACTCTAACCTGCATTGCACGACTTTCTAAGTTGGTCTCCGGCGACGTGGGACTCCTTTGTGCAACTTCGGCGAGCACCGTTTCACGCATCCTCGTAGTGCCTGTTTCTGGCACTTCTCCGGGTGCTACCTGCTTCAGTGAGGGCTCTTTGTCTTGCTCGACGTCCCCTCTCTCTGCAGGTCCAATTTGCGACCTCCTGGTCCCTCCTGGGCCCCAGCAGCGTCCAAAAAAACGCCAAACGCACGATTTGCGTGTAGCAAGGCTTGTTGGCGTCCATCCGGCGGGAAAACACTTCTGCACGACTCTCCAAGGCGTGGGGGATCCATCCTCCAAAGGGGAAGTCTCTAGCCCTTGTCGTTCCTGCAGTATTCACAGTTCTTCAGCCTAGTAAGAGCTTCTTTGCACCAACCGCTGGCATTTCTTGGGCATCTGCCCATCTCCGAGCTGCTTGTGACTTTTGGACTTGGTCCCCTTGTTCCACAGGTACCTTCAGACAGGAATCCATCGTTGTTGCATTGCTGATTTGTGTTTTCCTTGCATTCTCCCTCTAACACGACTATTTTGTCCTTAGGGGAACTTTGGTGCACTTTGCACTCACTTTTCAGGGTCTTGGGGTGGGTTATTTTGCTAACTCTCACTATTTTCTAATAGTCCCAGCGACCCTCTACAAGGTCACATAGGTTTGGGGTCCATTCGTGGTTCGCATTCCACTTCTGGAGTATATGGTTTGTGTTGCCCCTATCCCTATGTTTCCCCATTACATCCTATTGTAACTATACATTGTTTGCACTGTTTTCTAAGACTATACTGCATGTTTTTGCTATTGTGTATATATATCTTGTGTATATTTCCTATCCTCTCACTGAGGGTACACTCTAAGATACTTTGGCATATTGTCATAAAAATAAAGTACCTTTATTTTTAGTATAACTGTGTATTGTGTTTTCTTATGATATTGTGCATATGACACTAAGTGGTACTGTAGTAGCTTCACACGTCTCCTAGTTCAGCCTAAGCTGCTCTGCTAAGCTACCATTATCTATCAGCCTAAGCTGCTAGACACCCTATACACTAATAAGGGATAACTGGGCCTGGTGCAAGGTGCAAGTACCCCTTGGTACTCACTACAAGCCAGTCCAGCCTCCTACAAGGACCACGGTGAGTACTGCACCTACGACATAGGGGAGGGGGGAGGCAAAAACACAGGGACACACACAACCAACATCCCAACCCCCACCCCGACCCTCACCCACTACAACACACACACCAATGCATATCTATACATTACAGTAAAACCCCCCCCGGAAGAATGCAAAGACAAAAGGAAATGAGTTGAACCATTGTAATATATCAAAATACAGGAAGCAAATATATATATATATATATATACACAATAAACAAAATATACACCACGATTAGTAGTGCAGGTATTGCACCATTCCTAGTCCGTGGACCAGTGGGCCCAAAATGCATGGGCGAGGCCCACACTCAATACCCGATCAAAACGGAGAGAACACTGCAGGGGCATCAGATAGAAAAACAACAGGCACCTCAGGGGGAAAGGAAGGGGGGGCACCTCAGCCGGATGAGTGCACCATGCCAGATCCACAAGGGGGCTCCATGCCCATTGATGTATCCTGGGGAGTGCAAAGCCACAGTCTCTCAAGTCTCTACAGTGGGTGGGTTGCCCACTGTTCAATCCTGGGGAGTGCAAAGCCACAGTCTCTCAAGTCTCTCCAGTGGGTGGTTTGCCCACTGTTCAATACTGGGGAGTGCAAAGCCACAGTCTCTCAAGTCTCTACAGTGGGTGGGTTGCCCACTGTTCAATCCTGGGGAGTGCAAAGCCACAGTCTCTCAAGTGGATGCCTTTCTCCACTGGTTCTGGAGGGGGACTGGTGCCCAGAGTGCTTCATCCTGCCAAGGACAGACGGAGTGGATGCTGTTCTCCACTGGTTCTGGAGGGGGACTGGTGCCCAGAGTGCCTCATCCTGCTAAGGACAGACGGAGTGGATGCTGTTCTCCACTGGTTCTGGAGGGGGACTGGTGCCCAGAGTGCAGCACACACCCCGTGACGGTCCCAGTTGCGTCACTGCCCCTGCCGCAAATGGGCTAGCGGTGCATTCCATGGCGGTCTTTGCCCTGTTCAGCAGTCCTTGGCCTGTTCAGCGGTGCTTGAGTTGCCAGTGTCAGACCTGTTCAGCTGTGTATTCCATGGGGGTCTTTGCCCTGTTCAGCGGTCCTTGGCCTGTTCAGCGGTGCTTGATTTGCCAGTGTCAGACCTGTTCAGCGGTGCATTCCATGGCGGTCTTTGCCCTGTTCAGCGGCCTCTGCCTGTTCAGCGGTGCTTGAGTTGCCAGTGTCAGACCTGTTCAGCTGTGGATTCCATGGCGGTCTTTGCCCTGTTCAGCGGTCCTTGGCCTGTTCAGCGGTGCCTGAGTTGCCAGTTTCAGACCTGTTCAACAGTGCATTCTATGGCGGTCTTTGCCCTGTTCAGCGGTCCTTGGCAAGGCGGTCCTTCATTGCCCAGCAGGGCTGTGGCTGGCGATCCTTCATGGGGAAGCTGGGCTGTGGCTTGCGGGGCCCTCCTGGCCAGCTGGGCTGTGGCTGGCAGTGGCCTCCTGGGCAGTGATTTTGGCAGTGGCCTCCTGGTCAGTGACTCTGGGGCTGGCGGTGGCCTTCTGGGCAGTGACTCGGGGGCTGGCGGTGGCCTCCTGGTCAGTGACTCTGGGGCTGGCGGTGACCTCCTGGGCAGTAACTCTGGCGGAGGCCTCCTGGGCAGTGACTCTGGTGGTGGCCTCCTGGGCAGTGACTCTGGGGCTGGTGGTGGCCTCCTGGTCAGTGACTCTGGGGCTGGTGGTGGCCTCCTGGGCAGCGGGGATGATGGCGGTCTTCTCCGCCGTGCTGCTCCTCCCAGACTTTGGAGATTTCTTCTGCCCCTTCCCCACCTTGGGAGGAGTCACAGCTGAGTCGACACTCCTCCCAGGACACTTGTGATTGGCTTTGCTGGCTGGAGTCTTCCCCCTCTCCCGCCGGGCACTCTCCAACTTCTGGTGCTTCACAGGGGGGGGGGGGTGACTGGCTGTGCTGTGGCCCCGTGCCACACTGGCTGGCCTGGTGGCCGGTGCACTCCACATACCTGTAACAACAGGCACCACTGGTCCCAGAGATTTTTTGGCTGAGGTGCTAGTACGGGACCTATGAGTTGGGGGGGGGGGAGAATAGGTTAAGGCTGGACAGGAAATGTTTTTTGGAGACACTGGGACGGGTAGCTGGAGGGGGTTTGGGAGTGGAGGAAGAGGTGGTGGTTGTAGGAGGTGTAAGTTTTATGGATTTGGGTGCAGGTGCATGGGCTGGAGGCTGTCGTGAGGTGGATGGCTGTTGGGTGGGTGTGTGCCTGCGTTTGTGTATCTTCGGAGGGGGCGTCACAGACACACTGGGAGAGGACACAGGGGACGTGGAAATGGTAGTGGGGGTGGTGACTGCACGTGAGCGGGGTGTGGTGGTGGGTGTGCTGGTGCGGGACATAGTGGCTGTAGTGGAAGTGCATGCAGGTGTGAGTGTAGACGAGACCGGGAGGGAGGATGGAGACGAGGAGGAGGGGTACACAGTGGAGGCAGTGGATGTTGGTGTTTCTGTATGTGTGTGATGCTTGCGTGAGTGCCTGTGGGATGTGTGGTGCTTATGTTTGCCTGAGCTTCCCTTGTGTAATGAGGTGTGTGCAGGCTGGTCTGATGGTGTGCTTGGGACAGGCTGGGGTACAGGGGATTGGGTCTGGGTGGAGGAAGTTGGAGAGGGGAAGGCTAGACACAGGGACAATGGCTGCTATCAGTGCTGATGCCAGAGTTTGCAGGGTTCGATGAATGCCCTCCAGGAATGCATTTGTGTGTTGCAATTCCCTTTCTACACCCTGGATGGCATTCAAAATGGTAGACTGCCCAACAGTGAGGGACCTGAGGAGGTCAATGGCCTCCTCACTCAGGGCAGCAGAGGTGACAGGGGCAGGGGCTGAGGTGCCTGGGGCGAAGGTGATGCCCACCCTCCTGGGTGAGAGGGCACGGGGCGAAGGCTGAGGGGCTGCTGGGAGGGCAGTGCTGGTAGGGGGGGTGGCGGCTGTACCTGTAGAAGTTGGGGGCACAGATTTTGCCACCACCACAAGGGAGCTCCCATCGGAGGATGAGTCCGTGTCGCTGGTTGCAGATCCTGTGACTGCCGTGGTGCTCCCCTCGCCGTCCCACTGGTGTATTCTGAGGCCGTGGTGTGGCCCTGTATGGCCATGTGGGATACAGCTCCCTCGTGCTCCGGTGCCACTGTACCTCCGCCTGATGATGCTAATGCACACAAGAACAGGGAGACCACAAAAAGAGGGATGAAGACAGAAGAAAGACAGGTTGAGTGCAAGGCTTACTGCTACCGTTGGCGGACAATATAGACACAGCAGCCCCCTGCACTACGTCGCGCTGTTGGGCTCTACAGATGCAATTCCTGGGACATGGCCTGCATGGCTATGGACGACATCTGCACACATAGATGACACTGGGGCATTAATACCTGTACTTGGCACTCTACAGAGGTGGGGTGGGGTGCCACATGGCCTGCATTACGGAGGGGCCTAGCCTATGGAACTCGCCCTGGCCTAGGGAAAACCCACAGCCCTCCTCCCCCACCCAGACACCTTCACTGCGCGCAAAGTCCGCTGAATGATGTTGTACTCACCCCCTTGTGTCTGCTGTGGTGCCCTCAAGCACCCATCCAACTCAGGGTAGGCCACCGCCAGGATCCAGAACGTCAGGGGGGTCATGGTTCGACGGGCACCCCCCCCCACGTTGGGAGGCCATCCCCAGCTGAGCCTCCGCCATCTTCTTGCTCCAGCGGCGAATGTCCTCCCATCTTTTCGGGCAGTGGGTGCTCCGTTTGTGGTGGACCCCCAGGGTCCGGACGTCCTTGGCGATGGCACACCAAATATCTTTCTTCTGGTGGGCGCTGACCT
Source organism: Pleurodeles waltl (assembly GCF_031143425.1). Classification (NCBI taxonomy): domain Eukaryota; kingdom Metazoa; phylum Chordata; class Amphibia; order Caudata; family Salamandridae; genus Pleurodeles; species Pleurodeles waltl. Next base: position 87,855,148 of record NC_090441.1, read on the forward strand.
ACATGACATGTACAGGGGAAGAAGAGAAGTCATTACCAACTGCACCGTCTAAGTGAGTGGCCCACATCCCTACCCTTGCCATGTGGCACATGCATTCACAGTCCTTCATGCACGCAGAACTGTGCCCCCTTCATTCTTACAACCAGCCCTCTCCACACAGGCATAGCCCATACAACATGCTCCCTGTGTACTTACCTGTTGGTCTGGAGGACCGTAGAGTAGCGTGTACTGGGGGAGGACCCTGTTGAGCTTCTCCAACTCCTCTGCAGTGAAGGCAGGGGCCCTTTCCCCAGACGCACAAGCCATTGTCTCTTCCAGACCGAGGTCACAGCAGCACTTGCAGTGTAGGTCCTCTCCTGTCGAAGATCAGGTATCGAGTGATTGAAGTGATAGAAAATGGCGGTCACGTCCGCGGCGGTGCGTATCATCACCGCCGGCGTACATCGTCATTGGCTCCTGGGACCCATAGGGTCCAATGTTAACCAATGCAGCATTGCGCTGCGAGCCAGCGCAGTTACCTCACATCCCATTGTCCCAGTTTAGAGGTCAGGCAGCCGCCATTTCAGGGGCCCACATGGCCTAATTACCAACTGCGTCACACATACCTAGGCCTTGTCTTACAACACAAATACAGGCCACATTTTGTGTATGAATGGGGTTCTGTGTAGACTGTGGGTACATACCTCTGAGTTGTTTGACTCTGTGGTCGCTGTTGTCCTTCATAGGCACTGTCCGTTGGGACATGTGAGGAGATGGCGGAATCCTCCGGTGTACCAACCGCTGGTGGACCTGTCGACAATGAAGGAAAGAAGTTTGATCATCACCTACAGGTTTGACCGTGCCACAATCCAGGAACTGTGTACCCAGTTGGAGCCTGACCTGATGTCAGCAATCCGCCATCCCACAGGAATCCCCCCTCAAGTGCAGGTGCTATCAGTGCTCCATTTCCTGGCAAGTGGGTCATTTCAAACAGTGGCCATGGCATCAGGGATGTCCCAGCCTATGTTTTCCAACGTGTTGTCCAGAGTGTTGTCTGCCTTTCTGAAACACATGCGGAGCTATATTGTTTTCCCTCAGGTGGAGGACTTGCATACAGTGAAAGGTGACTTCTATGCCCTTGGACATATCCCCAACATCATAGGTGCCATTGATGGGACCCATGTAGCTCTGGTCCACCCCACAGGAGTGAACAGGTGTACAGGAACCGGAAGAGTTATCATTCCATGAATGTACAGATGGTATGTTTGGCAGACCAGTACATCTCCCAGGTAAATGCCATGTTCCCTGGCTCAGTGCATGACGCCTACATCCTGCGGAATAGCATTATCCCTTATGTGATGTGTCAACTCCAGAGGCACCGGGTGTGGCTATTAGGGGACTCTGGTTACTCCAACCTGTCATGGCTACTGACCCCAGTGAGGAATCCCAGGACCAGGGCAGAGGAACGCTACAATAAGGCACATGGGCGGACTAGGAGGGTGATCGAACGCACCTTCGGACTCCTGAAGGCCAGGTTCAGGTGCCTCCATATGACAGGTGGTTCCCTATTCTACTCACCAAAGAAGGTGTGCCAGATCATCGTGGCCTGCTGTATGCTTCACAACTTGGCTTTGCGACGACAGGTGCCCTTTCTGCAGGAGGATGGTCCAGATGGCGGTGTTATGGCAGCTGTGGAGCCTGTGGACAGTGATGAGGAGGAAGCAGAGGAAGAAGACATTGACAACAGGGACTCAGTTATCCAGCAATATTTCCAGTGACACACAGGTGAGAAAACATTCCTGCCTACTACAAGTACTTTAACACTTCTACCTCTATCCTGTCTGTCGATTTCAACCAGTATATGGTCACTGAGTAGTACATTTCCCTTACGGTTTCACAGGTGTGGTTTGCAACGTGTGTCATCTGCTTAGATTACTTGTGGACTTGTGATGTGTGACATAGGTATGTTGACATTACATTTGAAAAAGCATTTTGTCACTGTCATTGCTAATACACATTATCGAAATCACAGACTGACTCCAGATTGTTTTGTGCTTCAAGGGTGTTTATTGAAGTGCTCAATATTGGAGGGGGTTGTAAAATGTTGAGGGGTGATGGTGGAGGAATGTCCATGGCAGAGTCCAGTTTATTAGTCTCACAGCTGCATTGCCCATATGGGCATAGGAAGTGGAGCTGGGGCAGTTCCAATATGGACAGGGTTACAAAGTGGGACACTGGTTTGACAATCAGGGTGTTCTCATTTCTTGGCGGGGGTCTTGGCATCGTGCTCTGTCTTGTTCCTGGATCTCAGGGACCGCTTGCGGGGTGGTTCTACGTCTGCAGGGGGTGGGGTGCTTGTGTGGTGGTCCTGTGGTGGTGCCTCCTGTCCACTAGCGCCGGCGGAGGTGGTGGGCAGTTCATCGTCCATGCTAGTGTCAGGGGCCCCTTGGAGTGCCACAGTGTCCCTCCTGGTGTTAAGTATTTCCTTCAGCACCCCTACGATGGTGCCCAGGGTGGAGCTGATGGTTCTGAGTTCCTCCCTGAACCCCAAATACTGTTCCTCCTGCATGCGCTGGGTCTCCTGAAACTTGGCCAGGACTGTTGCCATTGTCTCCTGGGAGTGGTGGAATGCTCCCATGATGGAGGAGAGGGCCTCGTGGAGAGTGGGTTCCCTTGGCCTGTCCGCCCCCTGTCGCACGGCAGCCCTCCCAGTTCCCCTGTGTTCCTGTGTGTCTGTCCCCTGGACCGTGTGCCCACTGCCACTGCCCCCAGGTCCCGGTTTTTGTTGGGGTAGTGAGTTATCCTGGGTTCCCTGTAGTGGTGGACACACAGCTGATTGACGTGTCCTGGGGACGGAGGTATGGGCCCGCTGGGTGGGTGCTGTGCTGGTGTTACCAGAGGGTGGAAGGTCTGTGGTGGGCTGTGCCTGTGTGTGGGGAACCGACTGTCCCGAGGCCCACGATGGTCCGGGCTGGTCATCTGGATCCAGTTGGACAGAGCTGCTGTCATCACTGTGGGCCTCTTCTGTGGGTGGGGTGGAGATGTCTGGACCCTCCTGTCTGGTGAAGTTGGGTAGTGGTCCTGCAGGGGTGTAAAAGCATGATTATTGCATCTGTGTGTGTCATGGTGTTCAATGGGTGGGTGACCGTGTACCCCAGTGCTAGCATTCCTGTGTGTGGGCTTGTGTGATGATGGTTGAGGGGGGTGTTATGGGTATGTGCAGTGGGCATGCATTAGTGATGGGTGTCCATGCTTTGTTGTGTCATGCAGGGCTTGGTGTTGGGATGTCTGGTTTGTGTTAATAGTACATTTGTGAGGAGCTGGAGTGATAGGGGAGGGGGCGAGGGTGGGGGTCTGTGATAGCATGCAGGTAGGGTGGGGGATATGATAGTTAAAGGTTTGACTTACCAGAGTCCATTCCTCCACCGACTCGTGCGAGGCCCTCCGGATGCAGAATCGGCAAGACCTGCTCCTCCCATGTTGTTAGTTGTGGGGGAGGAGGTGGGGGTCCGCCGCCAGCCCGCTGTACCGCCAGGTGGTGTCTGGAGACCACGGAACGCACCTTCCCCGTAGGTCGTTCCACCTCTTCCTGATGTCGTCCCTATTTCTTGGGTGCTGTCCCACTCCGTTGACCCTGTTGACTATTCTTCGCCATAGCTCCATCTTCCTAGCTATGGAGGTGTGCTGTACCTGTGCTCCAAATAGCTGTGGCTCTACCCGGACGATTTTCTCCACCATGACCCTGAGCTCCTCCTCCGAGAACCTGGGGTGTCTTTGCCGTGCCATGGGGTGGTGTAGGTGATGTGTGGGGTGGGGTGTGTGGTGATAAGTGTGGTGATATGTAGTGGTGTGTGGTGTTTTGTGCGTGGAAGTTGTGTGGGTGATGGTGTTGAGTGCCTGTGGCTGCTAGTTTGTGGATGGTGGTGTCTGTCTCTGGCCTTCTTCGGAATTTTTTTGGTAGTAGGGGTTTGTGAGTGATGTGGGTGGGTGTTTTATATTGTAATGGGTGTGTGGGAGTGGTGTGTGTATATGTATCAGGTGTGTTTCTTTCAAATTGTCCAATGTGGTGGTGTTTTGTATGTGTGTGTGTATTTTGAGCACGGCGGTGTGTACCGCCAATGGAATACCACGACTGAAAGACCGCCGCTTGGATTCGTGGGTCGTGATAGCATGGGCGTATTTCTGTTGGCGTGACGGTCGAGGTTTTGTTTTCGCCACTTTATCACTGACCTTTGGTGTGGCGGACTTGTGTGGGTGTCTGGATTTTGTCGGATTTCGAGATGTGGGTCATAATAGCTGTGGCGGAATCCCGCGACCGTGGCAGTGTGTTGGCGGTCTTCTGCACAGCAGTAAGCGGCTTTTACCGCCAATGTTGTAATGACCACCTAAGTATTAATTACAGCTTAGTGTTGCTCTGCTTTACCATATCAGGTTTCCCCAGGGGTGGAGGCCCCAGATAAATGGGTCCATCCCCTGCACGGACTCTTGTCACCAAAATGTGTAGTAATTTCCACACAAAGAGTAGTTTTTCTGCCTCCTTTATTAGCGACCTCAAGCTAGCTGACAGCTCATCCAACCGACCCCCACAGAATTATCACTTGTCCCACATTCTTTATCTTACATTACTAGAAAGAACACTGAACATTCCTACAATCTTGTTGGCTTTCTGGTAGCATAAAAAGATGCAGGACACTATCCATTGGGTGATGGATTATTTGGATGTAGCTAGGCTGTGCAGACCAGACCGTAATTAATAAACAATTGGTCCAATCCGCGTTGTCTTGTGTTTTGTCTAGATAAAACTTTAAGACTCGCCTCACATCAAGGGAATGGAGCGTCCTTTCAGCTGATGTTGAAGGATGCTGAAAGAAGGTTGGTAAGGTAATTGTCTGAGTGACATGAAAATCAGAAATCAATTTTGGAATTAATTCTGAATGATTCCTTATCACTACTTTATTGAAATGGAAGACGGTGCAAGATTCATGAACATATAACGCCTGGATTTCGCTAACCCTACGTGCTGATGTGATGAGGAAAACCGCTTTCCAGAAGAAAAGTTGTAAGGATCGTAGGAAAGTAGCATCTTTCTGACATGGTTACCCCCACTTTTTGCCTGGTCTCAGTGTGTTTAGACTGAGGTACACTGGGATTCTGGGGATTCTACTAATCAGGACCACAGTGTTAGTGCTCTCTCCTCTAAATCTGGTTGTTGGTTAACTTTACCACCCCATAATTGGCATACTGGTGCACCCATGTAAGGCCCTAGTGTATGGTACTGGTACAACAGGGGTCTCCCATGGACTGCAGCATGTATCATGGCACCCATCGGAGCCCAGGCAAACTGTGTCTGCAGGCCGGCCTTTGCAGCCTGCATGAAACGGTGCAAGAACCTTTCACTTTAGATACAAGGCTTGTCTTATAACGCAGGAGCTGCACTTGGACACTTTAAGTCACCCCTCTGGTATGCCCTTCAGCCTAATGGCAGGGTGCATGGTCCTGAGTATGTGCAGAGGTACCCCCCTACAAACCTCAGACTCCATTCCCTGGGCTTTGTAAGAGTGGAGAAGCCATTTTAAGGTATGTAGTGGACACTGTCAACACGAGTAGCCAACTACATAATGTTTCTCTGACCCCAGGCATGTTTGGTGTCAAACATGTTGGAATTGTGCAACTACACTGATTCCAGTGTAAGTTGCAAGATACCATGTACTCTGGGGGTTCCTTAGAGGACCCCTAGATCTGCCTGTACAGCCTTGGCGGTCTGCCTGCCAGCCCACGCTGCTGCAGACCCCAGACACTGTTGTGCCTCCCTGCTGCTGAGCCTAACTCAAGCAGGGGAAGGTAGAACAAAAGGATTTCCTGTAGGAGGGAGGTGTGATATCCTCTCCTTTAGAACTAGGTGTCTCTGGCCTGGGGTGGGGTGGCCTCTCAGCGCCACAAGACTGCTTTGAAGGGCACATTTGGGGCCCTCTTTTCCTTTTAAACTGGTTTGCACCAGTGCAGGAACGCCCGGTTCCCGCTCTGATGCGGAACCACACAAAGGACAGGGGAGTGACCACCTCTAGGGAGGAGCACAGAGCTCTGCCAGGTGGCCAGTTAATTCTGCCATCTTGGAAACAAGGTAGGCAGAGGCCCCTGGGAGCATCTGACTGTTTAGGCCAGGTAGATGACTTCCCTGACCCACTCTGATAGGTGGGTCACTGCAGACAGTGACCAACCCCCATTTAAGTTTACTTAAGGGCTTCCCCGAGGGTGAGTCCTCAGATTCGTCGAGCAAGACTCTACAAGGGAACTCTCTGCAAGACTCTCCTGCTCCTGGCCTTCGGAACCGCTGCTGGTCTTTCTTAGGAACTGAAACAAAACTGTATCCAGTTGGGAGGGCTACCACTGCAACATTGTTTCCCCAGCTCCTGCCACATTTCTGCAACATCTGTGGATGCGCATCCTCCAGGGTCACAAGGGCTCTGTATGCATCCAAGAAGGAATCTCCCTAGGAGTGAAGAAGTCCCTCGTCTGCATCCACAGTCCCCTCCAGACGACATTGACCAGCTGCTGGGTCCTGCTGTCCCACGGACATCGAAAGGCTCTGCAACACAGTTGGTGGGTCTGTGGTCCTCTCCGGGTCCAACTTGTCTTCTGACCAACTTGGGAGATGGTGTGCCATTGCTGCAACCACTGGAACGGAACACTCCTGTGCACCGCAACTTGCTCTTGCCAAGGCTTGTTGACTCTTCCTCCAGGAGATCGTCAGGCTCCAATAAGCCCCAGCATCCAGCACTCGGAAATTCCAAGTTCAGCTTTCACTCTGCAGCTTTTGCAACGTAGGACTCCTGTTTTGTTGTGCTGCCGAGGCCTCCCTGTGACTCCCTGTGCCTGCTGTCAGTGGGTCACTCGTGGGGACTCCGGCTGCCCTTCTTTCCTGCTGAAAGCATGCCCTGACTCCCCTCCAATGGTCGAGTCACTAGGACTATGTTGGTGCTCAAAAACCTACAGTCTTCCTTGCAACACCTATTTGCATTTGCCACAGCTTGTTGGTGGTCCTGCGAGCCACTCATCCTTTTGCAATCCGGTGACCGACACAGGACAGCTCTTGGGTGACTCCATTGATCTCCAGCATCCCCTGGAATCCGCAGCTGGATTTCCTCCTTCACCATCCTGCAGGAACTTCACCTCCAAGAGGGAGGGTATTGCCTACCTGCACCGCCTCAACATCTCAGAGTGGTCTGGACACTGCCCCTTCTTTTTCAGGTTCTTCACATCCAGAATCTACCCTTGGGTCACACTGACCTGGTCCACGGGTGCCAACAGCAGCTGGACAATCAAGGCTTCCATTGACTCCAACAAAGGTTACTGACGTCACTTCACCCCTATGCATCTGGGCTTCCTGGTGTACATACTCCACTCTTTTGGTTATCCATGGGTGGGGTTACTATCCAACCTTCTTTGTGCCAACTGGTTTCCTTGGGGTCAACTGGGAAGGGTCCTGAATCCATAAAAATCCAACTGCGAAGGTCCTGTCTTAGCCTACGGCTCGATAACAACTATGCACCTGGGCACCTGTGGGATTTCTGGTAATTACCTCTGGTAATTTCTAACTCCCCCAGCCCATGGGATTCCCACACACTTACCCTGGTTAGGCACCTCCATTCTTTCTTAGTATATGGTTTGGCCCCCGCATAGGGCCCCATGTATTTCTATGCTATTCCTGTTTGATCCCAAGTATATATTTGGTGTGTAGATATCTCCAAAGGGAAATATACCAATGTTAGAATAGTCTTAGTGATATAATAAAGAATACTTTATTTTTGTAACACTTGGTGTGGTTCTTTCTTGTGTGACAATCACTGACTAACTACTGTGGTATTGTAGGTGCTTCACACTCCTCCTTGATAAGCCTGAGCTGCTCTCCACAGCTACCCCTAGAGAGCTTTGGTTATCTAAACACCAAAACTTTATCACTAAGGGTTGCCTGGACTCCTGTGGGTGCCACACTATAGGTGTACACCACAAACTGAGCCGGCCTCCTAAAGGATTATTTGTGAATGGGCTCAAAAGGATCCTAAATGAAGTATGGGAGTACTATATTGAGCTGCCAAGAAGGAGACGGATGCCAGATGGAAGGAAAAACCTTATTTAACCCAGCTAAGAAGAATATTATGACTGTGATTTTGAAAAAAGAGGTTTGTGAAGGACATTTTCTGTAAGCACTAAGAGCTGCTAATTGAACCTTTATGGAAAACAATTGTAAGACAGATTTTGCCAAATCGAGTAAGTAAGAAAGAATGAAATCTTCCTGGCAGGCTGTTGAGTCCATGTTCTTGATAGAACACCAAATGCAAAATCTCTTCCATTTGAAAGAGTAGGCTGAATGAGTTGACAGCTGTTTAGCCTCCTTGAGGATGTCCATACAGTCTTGCGGCAGGTTCAAGTGTCCAGACTAAACTAGCTCAGTAGCCATACTGACAAGTTCAGGGAGAAGAGATTGGAGGGAACCATCTGGCCTGTGAATGTTAGAAGATCCAGTATGCATGGCAGCTTGAGATGTGGACACTCGAAACAGTGAAGAAGGTCCGTGAACGACCACTGACATGGCCACTCCGGAGCAATCAAGATTATTCTGGTTCTCGAATAGGACAGCTCGTCAAGCATTCACAGGATCAGGGGGATCAGAGGAAAGGTGTAAAGGAATTTGCCGGACCAGTCTATCCATAGGGTATTCCCCAGTGCCCCTGACTGGAAGAACCTTGAGGCATAGCTGGAGCACTTTTTGTTTTGTGCAGTTGCGATCAAATCGATGTGCGGAGCGCCCCACAGCTTGAAGATGTATTGCACAACGTCGTCATGAAGGACTCAATGATTTTCCTGCCAGACTTTGCTTAGGGAGTCTGCTTTCACAATTTGGACACCAGGGAGATGAGTTGCTGTGATCCTCAGTTTTCTGGCTATGAACCACTTCCAGATAGTTTGAGCCTTGTGGGATGGAGGTCTGGACCTCGTTCTCCCCTGCTTGTTGAGGTAGTACACGGTTGCTGTGTTGTCCATATGAACAAGCAGGAATCAAGTTGTGAATGACAGAAGGAAAGCTTTCAGTGCCAGATGAACTGTGCAGAGTTCGAGGAGACTGATGTGTTACGTCGTTTCTTTCTGAGACCACGTCCCTTCGATTTGAAGGTGATCCATGTGCGTGCCTCATCCTAGTAACGAGGTGTCTGTTACCATGGTCTAAGAGGGAACAGCCTGATGAAAAGGCATCCCTTGAAGCAGATTCTTTGGAGAGCACCATAATTTCAGAGACTCTGTTGCATGGGGGGAGAGTGTGATCCTGTCAACCCAATTGCCGGTGAGTTGGTCCCATTGATCCTCAAGATATTCCTGTAGAGGATGCATATGGAGATGGGCATTCAGAATTAGGAATAAGCATGAAACATTGATCCGAGGAGAGATGACACTGCTCTCACCCTGGGATGACAGGCTTTCATGAGAGAGTGACTCTTCCAATGGATTGATAACTGTCTCTCCTCTGAAGGACACACACTTGCTTGACTGGTGTTGATGGAGGCCCCCGAATAATGCAGCGTCTGAACAGGAGAGGACATTGACTTGGCATGGTTGACATGGAGCCCTAATGTGTGAGGGGGAATACTTGTCCACTGGAAATGAAGACAGGTTTCCTGAGAATTTGACGCCTTGATGAGCCAATCGTCTAGGTGGGGGTAGATGAAGGCTCGATGTTTCCTTAGGTGGGCAGCTACCACCGCCATGTACTTTGCGAATGTTTTGGGCGCTGACGTGAGGCCAAGTGGAAGAACTTTGTATTGATAATGGTCTTGACTCACCCCAACCCTTAAGAACTTGCGATGCGTCTTGGCTATTGGTATATGGAAGTACGCATCTTTAAGGTCTATGGAGCAGAGCCAATCTCCCTGGTGTAAATGGGGATAGATTGGATACAGTGCCAGCCTTCGAATTATCTCTTACAGAATCCACTTGTTGGCCAATTTCAAGTCGAGAATGGGTCTGAACTCGTTTTTAGGCCCTTTCTTCTTTACCAGAAAGTATCAAGAGTAAATGCCTTTTCCCTGTTGCTATAGAGAAACGGTCTCCACTGGCTGCTTCTGGAGAAGCATGTTGACTTCCGATCACGGCATCTGCAGATGTTGTTTGGGTGGCTTTGGGTACATAGCGCGCTTTATAAATACTATGATTGATTGATTGATTGATTGATTGATATTCGGTGGAAGACCCAGGCGTCTTTTGTGATGTTTTGCCACTCTGCCAGAAAATGTGAAATGCTTCTCCTTCCTGGAGTGGGTAACGGAAGACAGGAAAGAAAAGATAAATGGTTTTGAGCCTGCTGTGAATTTTCCCCGTTGAGCAGGCTGTTGGTGTTTCTCTCTCTAGGTTGTTTTCACAGCTGTTGCTGGTGAGGCCTCTGCTGTTGGGATTGCCGGCGACCTTGATACCAGTGAGGGGTTTGAACCCTCTGGGAGTAAAAACGCCACTGGTTGGACTTCTTAGTTCTTTTTGCCTTACCAGGCCAGCTGCCTTGAGGGTTTCCATATCTGATTTTATTCGAGCCCTTTCATCATCTAAGTGGCTGACAAAAAGTGTGGATCCTGAGATTGGCAGATTCAGGATCTTTGTCGTGGCTCATGTTTGTGGGGCCATGAGTCGAAGGCAGGAGTGCTTGTGCAATGCCACTCCTTGACAGTAATCATGTGCAGATAGCAAAGAGGAATCAGCTGCGGCACTGATCTGATTTGAGACCATCATCCGCTCATTGACGACTTACAGGAAATTCTCACATTTCTTTCTAGAAAGATCCTCTGCAAACTTCTATGTGGAGTCCCATAAGTCCCTATTGTGTCTTCTCAGAAGAGAAGCTGCACTTACTGCCTTCATAGAGGTTGCAGCTGTACTGCATACCTTGCGGCCCACTTGTCCAGCTTCTTGCTTTCTTTGTTAGGTGGTACAGAAGATAAAGGAGTAGTAGAATTATGTTTCTTGGCTGCCAAAATGACCACAGAATCTCGAAGTGGGTCAGAGCAGAGAAAAGAGAGGATCCTGCTTAGGAGGTCTATTTTTTCTGTAGCCTGGATGGAGCAGGATGAAGCTGGAATGAAGAATAGTTCCGTTGCTGGTTCTAAGAGGCCTGGTACCAATGGAAGGAGAGGCTTTGACAGAGGCTGATAGCTCAAGTATAAACAACGTGGAAGGTGTTGGGACGGACATTTGGTATGTTGAGCTTCGCAGTCCCTTTCACCAGGATTACTAGGAAAGTGGTGATGTCATTCACCAGAGATTTGTAGTTGTGGCAAGTCTGATAGTGTTGGTGAATATCTTCCTGTGGAAGTCGAATCATGAGAATGATGTTTAGATCTTGTGCATGATCTTGATCTAGAAGAATGATGGTGATGACAAGAGCACCTTGAAGACAGACGGGGTGAAGAATGTCAGGATCTTTGGCTTCAGGAATGGTGTGAATGATGAGGCGTTCTTGAATGTGAACTGCATGGAGAAACTCTAGGCCTTGGAAGAAGGGCCTCCACAGGAGGAATTGGCGTCAGTGGAAGAGGTGCCGGAAGTGGAGGCTGTGAATGTGGAGGAGGTGGAGAAGGAGGCGATGGTGGCGGAGGAGTAGGATGATCTGATAACAATATTGACGAAGGAGAGCTGACTTTGGAATATTCAGTCAGGAGATGTAGAAGTGCATTTCTGCTTCCTTTCTCCCTCATGTTGTGATGTCCTCGATGTCGATACACTCTTTGAAATCGACCTCCTCCTACGCCTCAACGTCGAGAGATCTCTCTGCCTCAACATTGACACACTCCTTGACATCAACCTTCTTCTGTGTGAAAAACTCTCTATAAGGGTTAAGATCATGACTTAAAACAGATAAAATGGTAAGTATATTTATTGACTTGGATTTATTGATAGCAAAGCAAGCTATCACATTGCACTAGAAACTCAACCAGGCATCTGAAAAAACAAAACAGCAGACTGAGCTGTACAATGGGCACAAGATGAAGATACTGTGAACAGATTCATGAAATATAGTGCCAAGAAACTACCAGAGTTGATAGATAAGACTACTACTCTGTTAACCCTTGTAATCTAATAACATCAGCTCAAAATAAAATGCTAATGTAACACTTTATCCCCTTTCAACATGTTTAACTGTTTGTGCTGAAAATGAGTCACGGCTCTGGGATTGATGTTTACTGCTAAAGCTCAGGTTATATACGCTTACATTTATGCTCTCTGGACCTGCTAATGAGTTATCTCTCTGACTGTTCATTGTTCACACAACCTACCTTTTATTTTTGCGGGAACACCCTTAACATGCACCTTTCAAGCTACGACTTAGCAATGCTTTCTAAATCCATTTTGCTATTCAGAAACATTTTTCTGTATCATGAAATGGACTTGGTACACATACAAAGGGGTTTTGTGGTATCAAACGTTGTATCTTACTGAATTAGAGGGTTTTCAAATGCAAAAACTCTTTGTTCATCTGGCCCCCAAAACCATAATTGATGACCTGCACGAAGATAAATGATGCAACATTGAATGGGCTAACGCAAGCCTGTGTCTCAATATCGATGTATGCCGCAACAATGACATGTCTTGTTCTAAGTTAAGATGGAGACCGTACCTGTCCTTGGGGTGAGGGGAACCTAGACATAAACCAGGAGAGTTGGAAATAATAATGTATATATTGATGCTCCTTATGCCTTCCTGAGATCTCTCTTTATGGACATTCTTAGGAGGCTCAAGGGGATGGTCACGGTGGAAGGAGCATCTTCCCTGGAAGTCTTATCTCTCTCATGCACTTTAGGTCGTCCAACTTGATCTATTGCCTTCTTAAGTGTTTTAGAGTCTTGGCGTCCTGAGGTCACAGTCCTTCACAGGATGTGAGGAGTGTAGAACAGACCAAGAACACAGAAAGGGGGTCATTTGCTGTTTTTACCTTTAACTGAAATGTTAAGGACAGACACAAAAAGTGAAGGCATACTTCTGTAAAAGCAAACAAGAGACAAATACAGATAAAAAGGGATTGGTATGTTCCAAGGAAGGAGATCTACCAGGTAAAGTCAGGAACAAAATCCAGCTTCAGACATAAATCCTATCAAAAAAATTGACAAAAACCTAACAGTGCTCTAGGATCTTTTTCAAACATGCCAAAGAAAACAGAAGAAAGCTTCTGGAGAAACTGACATGCAAGAAATGTTAGGATACAGAGTCTTCTGCCTCTTTAAAGGATCGATAGAGGTTTTTCAAGCTTTTCTACCAAAAACACAAAAAGGTATGGTGGCTATGTAGTGCTTTTTATATCAGTGTTATATGTACAAATCACTGGTTCCTTAATTACCAAGATTCTGGTGTGGAAGGGGGTAGCAAGAAGAGAGGCCAATCTTTTTGGAAGAGGAAGCCTCATTCACATAATGTGACATGCCTCATTATAGGCAGCCTCTCCCCACCCTGGTAGGACAATACCATCAAAGCGAACTTGACCTCCTAGTAGACCGATGGAGGTACTTGCTAGGTATTTTCCTGGACAAAGCAGGAGATCCAGATAAAACTAAACGTACCTAGAGGTAACCAGGTGTTCACCTTTAATAATGGTAGCCTCTGGTGCACCTATTAAGCGATGGGAGGACAGTGGAATGACTCAGACCATTGTCTTTTTGCCAGCATGTTTCTGCCCTAGTTTAAGTCACTTGTACAGGTTGGAGACATTCATCAAGGCTGTGGACCCCTAAGAACCTAGATTAACAGATAGTAAAAGTCATGCACTGAAAGGATCGGAGTGATTCCTACCTTGTCTCAGTGCTAGTTTACCCTTACCAAGGGGATAAAAGGATACCTGCAATCCGGTCTGGGGAGCGAAGATGTCCTCTGTATTTACAGAGTCATTAAGAGGTACATCATAAAAAGATACCTATAGTACGTCCTCGCCCAGCCGCACGTACCTAAAATGTAGGTAAGAAGAAGAGAGTTTTCAAGCTTTGCTATCAGGATTTCCTTAGGCACCATAATTAGAGGTTGTGTTGCAATGATGTTTTAGATATTCTATTATTATTGAAAAACAAAACACTACAATACACACTTTTTTGGGAAATGTAGGCTTATATTTGTATACCTGGATTTACAAATCCCAGATTGTCAAAGATATCTGTAAATAACAAAGTGTGCCGAGGAATAGCCTAACATTTATGAAGCACCTAAGGTGTGGAACAGTGATTTTCCTAGACTGGGTACTGAGTCAAATAAAATTCAAAGTTGTTTAACTGTGATTAAAATAAACATTACAATGGCAATCCATGCAGCATTAATAGTACTATGCTAAAGGCACATAACTTTTCTGCTCACCTTTATTATCTGCCCTTCCTTGAATGGTAGTTCCTCAAATGCAGCATCAAGGTTGGGTGACATTGTTACTGGGTCATAGTCAAACAGTGCCACAAAAAGGCGCAGAGAATCATGTTGAAGAGACTTTTTAGAACTCCTCACCCCTTCCAGGATCGCTGTATTTGACAATTCCAAATCGGACTCTTTCATCACTTCTAAAGTTACTCTTTTCAAGTCTTCAGAAGTCAAATCTTTTAAATCATCTCGAGCTGCACAAATAAAGCAAGACAGGAAAATTATATTTGATATACAGACAGTCATACTTGCATTAGGGGACTTAAAGAACCACCCTGAAGTTGATTTATTATTCTTGGTTAAGTGAATACACACATCATCACATCATGCAAAGCACTTTTTCTACACAAGACTAACCAGTTAGAAACTCACCTTCATCAGAATGGTTTGCTTGCTGGTTTAGTTTCATTTTCCTGATTGAACCCTGTTTCAGTGGAGCACATGCTGATAGCTGAAATATGCTGTTTCTGCTTTGACTCCCCTAAAATGTAACAAAAGGTAATGAAGCTGAGGAATAATCTTACTACTCTTCCACATCAACTGTAAACAACTACTGCTAGCCACAATGAAGGGAACACAAACACACCTTTTCAGCTGCTGTTTCATGATACACTTAACATCAGCATACGAAGAAAGGAAAAGCGATGAATTACAATACTCCTCTCCAGTGTCAAAAATTAGAGTGGAAACTGTGAGACAAAATCCCTGCACTCAGGGCTGGCTTTATTGCTCGTGCGCCCTGTGCAACAGACTTTTTTGGCACTGCTCCTCCCCCATGATCACCTCCAAGGATTCCCTCACTACCATCAGGCAAATGTGCTCCTCATCTCTTCATAGCCCCCCTTTACTATACATTCGTTTTAAAGTGCTTGTAAAGGCTGGCTTTACACTCAGCTATTCACATAAAATATAGTTTTCTTCTTTACAGCAGGCATATTAACCCTCTACACTACTTTATGGCGAGTCAAAGCTGCCCCCAGACAAAACTCCTTTCTTCCTAGCAGGAATATTAATCACAAGAGGTATCTTGACATTAAAATTGCTTCCTGAAGGCTGGAAGCAAAAGGAACTTTTCAGCAGGTGCTTTTAAATTGCAAGTTTCTAAGTTATTGCTAAACACAGCGCCCCCCCCTGAGGTCAGCGCCCCCTAATTCAGGTCAGCACCCGGTGCTGCTGCACCGATCGCACCGCCATAAAGCCGGCCCTGCCTGCACTAAATATTCACAGTCTTTCTAGGATGAAAATCACTTTGTGTATCAGTTTGGGAACCTATTTTCATGTAGAGTCGATTAAATCACTTCAAGTCGGCAGGAAAAAGAGAGTTAAAGCAATGTAAGACCACTTCTCCATCATACCAATCTCTAAGGAATTTAAGAACAGATCTGGACGTCTGCAGAGTAACAGAACACTTTTAAACATAAGAATGCCTATCTAAAGCCTTGTGTTCTTTTATTTTAAAGTGTAGCCAAGTAAACCTTAAAAAAAGCATTTGATGCCACATACACCAGGGTAAAGCTTCTTTCTGTTAAACAAAAGCATGAAAGAAAATGGCAGAATAGGATGAATCAAAAACACTATTTTTGGACTTGACAGGCAGTTCTTACTTCTGCAAGTAAGCTTCCTGAACACTAGCCTCTGTCATTAAATATGCATTTGAATCTTAAGAAACAAGTAACCACTTGGTGTCCCAAAGGGATAGATTATTCATTAACTCGATCACAATTACAATAATGGAGAAGTAAAATTACAAGTAGCTTACTTTACCATGGAATTCTCATTGACATTTATGAAAACTTGATCAGGAAAGAAAAACCAAAGCGTGAAAAAAGGTGGACAGCAAGAAGATAAATTGCATCTAAATATACAGGTTCTGCAATCTGTTCTGGGGTCCAACCCTAGGCAGCTGTGTCTTGTAAAACTATCAACAAATCTTCCGGTAGCTGCTCTGCCAATTTCAGCATTAGGGCTATTTTCTATGAATGGTTGCAAGGCTGTTCTTTATGTGACAGAATGCACCCTAAGGTTTTCTGTGAGGGATTTGTTTGCCTTTCAATTACTATACAGGATTCTATTCAGCATGGATGTCACCATTCATGTATGGATGGGACCACAATTTACAACGAATATTTGTACGTCCTAGGCTGCTTTGCTGTATCTAAATAAAAAACAAACCCCTTTTAACTCAGGACCTTAAGGGCCATTTTTGTTGCAGAGAACAGATTTGAAAAAACCTAGGAAATGATGCACTTTGATTTACATGCAAATTTAACGGCATGTGAGAAAGAGAAATTTGGACGGGTTATTAAAACAACCTTTATTCAATGGAGTATAATTAGAACACAGGGTTTGGATCTTACTAACGTTGCATACAAATGTGACAGCAACAAGGAAAGAAACCCTCCACAACAGTGCTGTAACCTTATTTGAGCATTGGCTTAAAAGAAGGACGCATGAACTCCCAAGAGGGAGAAGGTGTTTTTGTGTAACCAAGGAACAACTCTCTTAAGAGCCGCTAAAGGGTTTCATATCACTGGGATAGTCAATAAGGAAGTATGGGAAAGACTTGTCATTTCGGAAGAGACAGTTGCCAAGTCAAACTTTATTACAGAGAGTTGCAAGTCAGGTGTAGCCAATTCTAGGATGCTGGGTAATACTATTTCTGCCTGGCTTTTCACAGGCTCAAAATACTTTGCTGAGAAGCAGATGTAAAACCTTTTCCACTCTAATGTGAATGATGTTATGCTGGGAGACAATTTGGCTTCTTTGAAAATATTCATGTACTCTGATAACAGTTTTAAATACCCATAATAGTGGAATTTCGGATCCAGACTATCAAGCCCAGTGATTTTATTGTAGTGCACATTTTACCCTGCATTCTGTCCAGTCTGCACAGAAATCCACACGATGGTTGCTCTCATAGGTGAAGCTGGTGTATGAGAAGTGACTGGCATGGATATTCTGGAACTAAAATAATTCAAATCTTGAACATTTTCAGACTGAGGGTCACCTATTAAATCAGTGGAAAAGTACAGAGAAACATCTTTGATCAGCTCAGGCAAAGCCCATTCCCTCTGGATCTGGTCTCTGAATAGAAGGAATATCTGAGGTATTCCCCAGTGATGAAAGATTGATCAAGAAAGCTGACACAGATGATTTATGATTTTCTCTTACCGCGTTGACTTATTTTTTAAAACTCCTTTGGTAAGTGACCTACTGTGATGGGCTAAATATCAGAGTTTGGTGGGAACACAAAATCTTCCTTATGATGTGGGTTTGAAATGTGCACAGTGCCCAAAACGTCTGTCTGAATATTAATGTGAGATAGCAAAGGCAATACGCTGGCCTGAAAGCTTGATATATGTAGAGTAGCCACATCAGAACTGATTGGGCAACATTTCATGGTGTTAGGACCGTAACACATGGCTCAGAGGACTAGACCGTGTCCTCCAGAGAGGCAAGGGAAAGTGCTGAGGCATAAAAAAACAAAGACTTTCCTGAAAGCAGTAATTGAAAAATGAATTAGTATAAACCTAAAACTTAAATTCCATGTCTTAACTAGCCAAGAACATCTTGCATTTTAAAAAACATGGATACAAAAGGCAACAATACAAAATACCTTTAAAACACTTTATACTGTTAAAAGCAAATTAACAATTACATTAAAAAACAGTAAATGGCCCTGTCGATCTACCATAGGGCTATTACACTAGCATGTTAACAGAAAGTCCCAGACAGATTGCCTTATGGATGAAAGACCACCACCTAACGTTAGGGAATGACAACACAGGCAATGGGATATTGGTAACGTAGAAGATCTTAGAAGCAAGTGGTGCAGAGAGAAGACGGATTCATCAAGCTGTGGGTGCCATTCCTGAAATACACAGCTTCATAATTTATGGCGCTTAAGTGCCTTAGGTACTTCAACATGATGAATATGCTCCCTTTCACCAGCTTCAGAATTTATGGAGCTTGCGTACCTTAGGTCCTTCAAAGTGCTGGATATAATCCCTTTCACCAGTACTGACTGGGGCAGAACACAGGCCTACACAAAGACATCACTTGCCAGCTGGCAACCGAGGTTGTGTCTTCATAACTCATGAAAAATAACATGCTTGAACACTTGCGCTGATAAGGTGGAAGGGCATTATCAGATGATAACATGCTTGTAACGTTTTGATTCCTTTGTCTGCCTTCATTTTAGGTGAATGAGTCACTCATAAAATCAATTAAAAGATTTAATCTTAAAACATAAAAGCTAAGCAAGTTGGTGGAGAACAATCCAGAACAAAGAAAGGGCCAGATTTACAGTCTGGTGGACAGGTACTCCATTAGAAATGTGAAAAATATCCTAACATACTTGCAATATGGCAGATGTGATATCCATCATGTTTGTGACAGAGCAGTAGTCTGCCAAATTCTAAATCAGGTCCAAAGGCCTTTAAGACAAGTGAGAGAGACTAGTCCTACATCAACAAACTAAATGCTACGATATGCAATAAAAATCCAACTGAATGTTAGTCAGAACAGTAAGAAATTGGGGACAGCAAGTATTCAGGAATCCTACCTATTTAGAAAGAAAACATTCTTTATCTAAAGGTGCACTGCCCACTGACCTAGTTTTTTTCATTAAAAATAATGCATTAAAAAGCTATAGAGGATGTAGGCTCTGATGTATCATTATAAAGGTGCAATTGACTACTCTTCTAAGCTTTATTTAAAATGCACCATTAGATAAAAACACGAGGCAGAGTTTTTTCTTGTAAAGTGTTACGGAATTGTGCGAAAGGCAGAGTTATTCAGAGTGCATGAAAATAAGTGATGAAAACCTAACAAAAACATTTTTGAATTGTTGTTTTTAAGAGTATTAGCCCAATTTATTTAACTACAATGAATCAAGACTACATCTCCTAAAACGTGTTAGGTTATCAAATGAAAGACCTGGATTGAGAAAAGGGTGTCCAGATGACCTGGAGAGATCTGACAACTCTAGTTTCAGCAGACAACCATATTTACCTTGGAAATGTTTGAGAAAATGTTCCAAGATGACTGTCATGTTCAATGCACAATGCACATAAGCAATTTGTCAATGTGGTGTTAATGTTGAAAACTACAAAATTCTCTCTGAAAATAAAGGATTCATACAATACAAAAAAAATATAATTTGTGTTGAAATGATTCTCAGTTCTAACGCCCACTCTCATGCAGACAGGCATGCAGCTTGTTCTATATGAATCCAATGTACAATATGTATTTTCTCAGCCAGAATCAATTAACTGACATGGAATTTCCAGTACCGAAATGCAACAACGCTCCTTGCAAAAAAGTGGTGAGACCAACAAGGCCAGAGACGGCATGTAATAAAGGATGAACTCTTAAGATACGTAAAGTGAAAGATCACAACTGAATCACAAAATGTCATAATATAAACAGGCAATAAGGAATGCATTGGCTATGTCAATCACCAATGGTTAATTAGTAGTAGTTTTTGTGGGCTAAACCAAATAATTATTAGCTCTAGTCAATTGCATGTTAACAAAAACCGATACTGCCTGGTAATTTGTGGTGATCCATATGTGATGACCCAGGAGTTTAGAAGTCAAAGGTAATCAGGCTTAGTGGCTCTTTCCTATCTAATGGCATTTATTCTGAAGAGGAATAGTGCATGATTGATGTCTTTATGTTTATCTGAACACCACTAAAAGCAGCTGACATGGAGCAACACACATGGAAGCATACATTTATATGGCTGACAAACTACAGAAATGGTGCCGCGTTAACCACAACTACATTAATTGCTGCAGAAGATTGGAGAAAATATATACTTGGGGTTTGGGTGATTATGGGTGTGTGATAGAGTTATGGTTACTAAAAGATGCATCTGAAACCTGGGAAGGGTGAGGGCTTACACATATCCTGGAATGCAGAGACACATCAGGATTCTCCTTTTCATGTCTTTTATGCCTTTCTTTGCAAATCATTTTATTGTGTTCCTTTCTCCATCCCCGATCTTCTGAATCTCTCCTGGGATCAAAGGAGTTCATTTGTGATTGTGCTGGGCCACTCCACACAGAGGTTACTCCATTTTCACAACTCAAATATCCATTTCCATCACTTTCAACAACTGCTTGCTGTGTTAGCTCCTTCCTTTTCTGCCTGGACAGAGTTGAATCAAACTGGCTAGACCAACTACTGCAGCTTAAATGGTGTCCTTTCAATCTACAGTCTGGACTCTGTTGGATAACAGACTTAGATATGTTTAACACGCCATCCTCATCTTCAGTATCATACTCAATATCAATTTCCATTCCTTTTGTGAAGAAAGAGCTGGTTGATTTAGATGTGGGTTTGGTGAAGGAAGAAGCATGTTTGCGGCAGGAGTTGTGAGATGTACCTTGTCTTCCCTTCCAAATATCTATGTCAGCCTTTGGAAAGTCACAGGCCCCTGAGGTAACCCTTTCATTAAGGACATGCATTTTTCTCCTGGAACCTCCTGGCTGATTGCAACTGCTCAACAAGCGACTGCATTGCTCCTTTACAAATGTATGAGATTTCCTGAAACTCTCACATCTACCTTTGGGTTGTTCGTTGGTATAACAATCTTTATTTTTGTGGCACCCTGCAATCTCAGCTGAAGTACATGTTACACTACTTTCTTGCTGATCAGACACACAGGCATTTTTTCTCAGGCACCAATCCTGCTGTGGCACAATTTGCTCATCTGGATAAAATGTGTCTAACTGCCCCTCACCAGAAGCCCCAGGTAAGGAATTTTGATCTGGCTCACAAATATTTGTTTTTGGGACTTCTTGCAGATTTTTTAATAAAGCCATATCTTCTGCTATGTAGTAATTTAGACTCTCCTTGCTGCAACTTGGATGAACATTGGTTTCTTGTGGTGCTAAGCTTTCATCATCATCTTCCTCCTCTTCAGTTACTTCTGGAATGCTGAACAGTTTCTTATTACAATACTTCTGTAGTGGCAACTCCAGAATCCTTTCCAAAATGTCCTCATCGCTGTCAGTTTCACAAGAGTCAAGCTTTATAATGACATCACAAGGGTCAGTAGTGAGTTGGTACCCAAAACAAAATACAAAAAAAGAAAGAAAAAGAGAAGAGAAACAAAATGCATTAACCTACAGCAATAATACCCGCTATCAGTATACAAGGGGGAACATGAGGAAACCTCTCAGAAACAATGTCAGAGAATATACAAACAATAGTAATGCTACCAGAATACATGTTGTACATCATATCACAAAGAAGGACACCCTCATATGCTAAGACACTGAGTACTCACTGAATACCGAAGAGAAAGACTCATATGAACTAGAACAGACATTGGCTTGCTTTTAAATATTTATAAACTCAAATGAACATAGTCAACATTGAAATATTCAATACTTGCCTTTATTTTCACTTCCCATGTGTTCATAATTGTTAGAATACTATTCCACTTTTGTGTATTTTAGGCAAGGATCCAAGCTTAGCATCAAAGGTGGGAGCAAGGAGGTCAACTGTCAGCACAGGATCCCTCCCTCTGCATCTTCACGTGAAAACAGAATAAGTTAGTTTAGGTGACTCTGTTTCTCTTAATCTGTAGTCTCCTTCTCATTTTCAACTTGAGTTTACCTGCAATATAATGGTTTAACACTAAACTAATACTTGAGCTGTTCAAAATTTAGAGTTTTCCATGTTGATACTTCGTACATTTGCAAAAGCCATAAGTGCCTGTCCTCCATCCCAACATATATGAGCAATCTGGCTCGTTACCTTCGATTTTAAAAAGAGCTAAATGGAGTGTGTTTTCTGGTTGACGGTAGAGGGTTAGGTGGGAGGCGGAATGATAACAGAAGTAAACCTATATATCGAGAGAAACTCAGTTTCTGTAAAGGTAATTGTATCCTGTTCTTAAGTCCTGGATCTTTTCCAGTCTGAGCTGATCATAAAAGTGTGATCATGGAGAAAATAAAAATAACCGCTGGCAGCTAAGGTCTAGGTGAACCTTTCTGCAGAACAATCTAGCCAAATTTCGCACTGCTTGGAAGGAAGTCTCTAGAGTGCAGTGATGAGAGAATGCATGTGAGGTAGCCTAGGCTGTCGTCCGGCATGTCTGTTCGACAGACACATCACTAGAGAATGCCAACAAAACTGCATTAATTCTTGCTAGGGTTTGCCCTTGCACCAAATGGAGTCTGGGCTTCGGAGAGCATAGCAGTAATTAATGCATGTGATCCATCTGGAAATGGTGGTGCATGTAGCAGCAAGCGTGACATCACTTTCCTCAGTGGTCACAGAAAGTTTGTCTAAAGTGTGGGAGTCCTTTGTTCAATTTACATACAAGCTCAACACTTGTTTTACCTCCAAGTTATGAATAGTCTGCTCTCCTGAGGAGGGATGCTAACATTGAAAGAATGTATTGAGCACAATTACTCAGCATTCAAAAGCATCCATTTACCTCGCTGCACGATCCTGACCTGACTCCCTAATCTATGCAAAAACAAAGGAACAAAGCAAAGAGTTTCCGTGATCCGTTGCTAAATCACACAGACATTTTCACTTTTCTAAAGTGCCTTTTGCCTATGAATATTTTGAAACATTTCAATATTTCATTGTGTTACATTTAATTTGATGATTGAGACATTCTATTAGTTTTACAATTAATTGTAGTGTTTTCTTCTTTCCTTCATTTTATACCATTACTGGTTTGATCCATGCACTAAGTTGTTTTTTATCGTTGTTGGCAATTCAGATAATAATTTGTTTCCCTTTCTAAAAAATATTCTCACTCTTGAATGTGTTGAGTAAACAACTTTTGGTTACTTATGTGAGGTTTTTTAAGGATTACATAGGTCCACTGGGCATCTTTTCTCAGTATTTTCAGTTTAGACTGGGCCTATTTTTTAGGACCTCTGTAAGATCCCAGTACCCTTTGCACTACAATACAATGACAAAACCACAGTCATGTGCTCCTATATGAGGTTCTGGTTGAAAGTTTCCTGATAGCTGACAGGACCTTCAAGTTTCCTGAAGAGAGGCCCAGGATTTGAAGTATCAACTCCCATTAGCCATGTGCCTAAAGATGGGCAACGCTGGGGAGGGCTGTAGCATTGTCCCTCCATATACAGAAGTTCCTTCTCCATGGAAGGCAGATATAGTCACTGCAAAGGAATGGTGTGGGTATAAGAACCAAACATGGCATGAACAAGTTGGAAAGCATAAAGAAACACCCTGTTCATGCCAAGGTTAAGCAGATAGGTTGTAAAAGTGACTATGGGATGCTGACCTCAGGCTGCTCAAGGAGAAACGTGGAGGGTCTTCGACTTGCAAGATAAATAAAAGCACTTTCTAAGGCAGTCCACTCTACTGTAACCCCAACACCTCACCCCCTATGCGGGAGACTGGTAGAAGCATATCTTCTTGCAAAGTCCAGTCCCACAGAGCTCAAGCCATCTGGCACAGTTGTGGAGAATGGATGTTCCCTTGTTTTCAAATGTATAAAGAGTTGGGGTGCAGCCTGTGTAAAAGATCACCACCCTGTTAAAAAAAACACTTTGAATCCCAGGAAACCGGCTTTTGCTCCAGCACATTTAGGTGCACAGACATATCTGATATATCCCACAAGGTACTGATGCAAGATCCCTGCGATGTGCTGCCTACCCATACTTTGATGAGCCACTGGTAACTGTGCGCTACTGATATGGCGGGCAGAAAGTGTATCTAAGACAGCACACCCACCTTTCCAAGATAGGTGCTCAGGTGTAAATGCAGTGAGAGCATAGGGAGGTTTGTATATGTACTCACTTTGATGCAGGACACCTATAGCCCCTTGAACCTTTAGAATCACAACCATTCAAACTTATTGATTGAGAGGTGGTCCCACTTGTTTAATGCCTCTCTGGTGGACGTTGGAGTAACAAATTGACTCTACACCCAGGATACTTCTGAAGGGAACCAGAAAAGCTTTCAGAAAGTTCACTAAGAACAAACATTTTAAGAAATTCTCTAATTTTACAGTGAATGCAGACCATAAACGATCCATGAACACTTCTCAAATGAGACAGTCAGTTAGGTATGGGTAGGCATGTACACACTGCTCATGCACAAAAGCTGCCACTAAGCAAAGCTCAATGTCAAAATCTAAGTCATGGCATTCAGACCAAACGGTAGCATCCAGTACTGTTGTGGTGTGCAGGAAGTGCGTCCTGTGTGACTTCAGATGTGTACATAGAAGTAGTTATCCTGAAAGCCCACTGAACACAGTTATCATTCTGTACAGCTGTCAGTACATAAAACAAAGACAGCATCTTGGACTCCTTCAAGGGAAGGAACACACAGACTAGCAAGATCCAGAATGGGGTCTAGTCCAACTCAAATTTGGAAGCTATGGGAGTGGTAAGTATCCTTGCTACCTTTCTTGGGATGGGCCAGCTTAGCTGCTCTTACAGTGAGAAGCCTCTCAATCTTTTGCCAAAGTTCTTGGGATGGTGACAGAGGTGGGGGTGACAATGTAGTGGAGACTGCAGCAGTAGTTGCAAATATCCCTTTTTCAACACATACATTTCCTGGGCATCGTGCAGAAGCATAGCTGTTGAGCTTGTTCCAGAGGTGCAAATGACAGCTGATGATGTGTGTGCATCCCAGTGGAAGAGACTGCCAATGTGTAAATCGGTTTCCTTTGAGTCCCCATGTAGCTCATCGCCTTACCCAAGTGGAGGGGTGTTGCTTTAGCTTTCACATAAGCCGCCATTATCAATTCAGGTAAAATGAGCAAATTCCCAACATAAACATGTTGAAAGAGATAAAAAATTATGCCAATGCATGCCATGATATGTATGTGCATAACAACAAACTCACATTACTACTGTCAATTCCACCCGATGTGACTGCCTCATCAACCCCAAGTCAGAAATACGTGGTCAGGCAAGCCCTGCAAGCTGGGCCTTAAGCAATTGATCACAGGTGGGGTAACATGTAGCCCGTAGACAAATGCTGGAACAGGAAAAACCCAGAACGATCTCTCAGATAGGCAGCGACACTACATTAATTGTAAGAGATTGGCCGCCAATAAAACTTATTTGGCAGGAGAGGCGCGTGTTCCCAAAACACCATTGAAGTTAGATGCCACAAGAAGTTAGGAATACACAGACGATCAGAACACAACACACACACAACACAACCAAGCTCTCCTCATGCCAGACATCTGGATATGTTAACTACTGGCCCGAATTTTGTCCACGGAAGGTCGAGACCCACCTGAACACTTTATCAGATGGTCAGTTTTACGACTCTGTGACTAGGCCCGGATTTCTTCCTGTATTTAAGGGCACGCAGAACTCTATAACTTTGAGAGAGAGTCATTAGACCGGCCCGGATTCTTTTCTGCATTTAAAAGCGCTCAGAACTCTGTAATTTTGAAAGACAGTCATCACCCCCGAATCTGTACTAAGCTCTCCCGGCCACGGAGTTTATTTAAATCAACTGTTCCTGTTTTGCCAAACTCCTTTTCTCTTTCATTTCTTAAAGGTTAATCCTCATTTGAGCAATATTTTGGCCAACCAGATAGGAGAGATTGGTTTTTCAAGCCTGACAGCAGCTGAAGGAAGAGGACTTCACTCGTACAGATTCACACCTGCGCAACAAAAAGAGGTGAGCAGATGCTGCAATTGATTGAACGTTCTGCTGAATCCGCGGGCGGAGGTCCATCTTGAAGCCCCCATCAGGGCATAAGACACTACATCTGATCCTTAGCCCCAGCATTTGGCATACTATGAAGAAGCATAAAAATGTAATAACCTGATCGCCCTGCCACTGACAGAAATCTGACATTTGCACATTTTATGTGTCTGAAATAAGTAGTTGCAAGACTGCCTCGAAGGAGATCCCACGGAGGTCACTTTTTTACGATAGTCTACACACGGCTAGGGGAGATGAACGTCTTGTTTAGTCGCTTTAACTGCTTGGGGTCACACAGATGGTATGCTTGATCCCTGAGTGTGATGTAGGGATGAGGTGTCACTGCTTGGACCACTGGGCGTGACACAGACTATGCATAGTCTCTGGGTGTGATATAGGGCCAACAACTCAATCTTATTTCCTAGGCTAAAAGGGTTTCTCAGCACTACTGATCTCTTAAGACCTGGTGGTGTCTGAAAGAAGTGAGAGGTCTTATTCGCTTGGACCACTGGGCGTGACACAGATGGTACGCTAAGTCCATGGGTGCGAAACAAGTTGCATTTCAGACATTAGGGAAAGATTTTGACCTTGGAGATTAGGTGTAGCTTGTGCATTTCCGAGGAGGGCCTGTAGTTGTCAAATTGTTCCTTCTCTATGTAAATTGTTGCTATCTTTGTCCCTGAGCTGGTACTGACAGACTATCTGGCTCACTTATTGCTGTGTATCGCACGGAACCTCCCTCGCGACAATTCGCTAGGAGCAGGCTAAGGTTTTATTTTGGACAAAGTCATCATTTTTAGGTCGAGCCTACGCAGCATGCATACGCTGTCCGCAAGACATGCTGCATTCAATCTATGGGCTTTTAACAACGTCCACTTTTGCCATTTGTTCTTTGTTGTGCTTGTCTTAAATGGTTCCTTTTTATTGGTGCATTTCTCTAAATATTCCTCCCTCTGTGTGCTTAGTTCCCTCCCAGGTGATTACACTAGGAGAACATTTTTGTTGGCCTTTAACGTCATGCTTGCTCCTGTTACAGCGTGTGATGGCTCCTCCTCCCTCCTCCTGTCTGGTTTCGATTTGGCCTTTAATCCCAGCCACAAAAACATTTGCTGACCACCTCACTACATCATGCTTCCTTCTGTTACAGTGTATGATTGCCCCTCCTCCCACCTGACAACAGATGCAAGTTCCCTCTTTCTGGCATAGTTATCCCACTTTTTGCCTGATGTCAGTGTGCTTAGAGTGTTTTCACTGGGATCCTGCTAACCAGGACCCCAGGGATTGTGCTCTCTCCTCCAAATGTTGTTGCTCTGGTACTTCTTACACACCCCAACAACTGGCATTGAGGTATACCCCTGTAAGTCCATAGTATATGATACTTAGGTACCCAGGGCATTGGTACACCAGGGATCCCCCATGAGCTGCAGCATGCAGTTAACCACCCATGGGAGCCCATGAAAACTGCATCTGCAGGCCTGCCATTTGCAACCTGCATGAAAAGTTGCATGCACTGTTCCACTGCTGGTCACTACACCAGGTCACTGTAAGTCACCCCTAACGTAGGCCCTTTTAGCCCAAAGGGCAGGGTGCAGGTCCCTGTGTACGTAGACACCCTTGCATGAGCAGAGGTGCCTCTACGAACTCGAGTTCCAATTCCCTGGACTTTGTAAGTGCGGGGAAGCTATTTAGCAATGTACTGGCCACTGGTCTCTCACTACCTGTGGTCCAGCTACATAATGGGAACTCCGAACCTGGGCATGTTTTGTATCAAACATGTCGGAATCATACCCAATATATTGGTGGCATGATTCCATGCACTCTAGGGTTTCCTTAGAGGATCCCCCAGTTCTGCTCCTGCTAGTCTTCCAGGGTCTGCGGGCAGCCTGTGCTGTGGCAGCCCCATAGACACGATTGTGCCCTCCTCCTGCTTGACCAGCTCAAGTAGGGGACAACAGAACAAAGGATTTCCTGTAGGAGAGGGGTGCAACCTCCTCTCCTTTGGAAATAGGTGTTTCTGGGCTATGGAGGAGTAACCTCCCCATGCCACTGGACTGCTTTGATGTCCTCCTTGCATAATCCAGCTTACCTTAGGAACCAACCTTATCCCAGTCAAGGTAAGGAAGAACTGAGCAGTTAATGATAGCAAATCTCTATCACATCACAGCCCCCTCGTACTCACCAACTATACATAGTGAGAGTCATTACCAGAACATACCAGAAGCTGCTGGGTGGTTTAATTATTAAATGCACAAAGTTTGATTGCAAGACATCTGAACTGCTTTTTGTGGCACACTTCACTGATAGAAATTGAGCCGTTAAGATTTTTTGACTTGCAAATATTGTTGAAGGGTTTAGGTTTTCAGTTATCAAATCAAGAGATTAAATAATGTGCCATTAATGTGAGCTATATAATGCTATCACTTAGAATACGTGAAAAATAAATACTGTCCCGCTATTACCAAACCAACTTGGTTTAGGTTACATGCATGGCTGTAAAGTTTTTCCGCTTCTGTGCCTGCTTGAGAAGTGATGACACTATGACCCATTTTTTCACAGTATTTGTGCTGACTCTTTATTTAGCATCCATAATTTGTGCTGGAATAATTCGCACATCTCTTGCTTTTCAAAAGTGTCTGTTTTTGTAAAAAAACACAAAAAAAGAGTTGAGGCTGGCATATAATTATTTATTTTTATGTTGAATTCAGACTTGTATGCAAAAAGGTTGGAGATGAAATTAAAGAGTCCTAGGTTTAGGGATCAGCGTACTCTTGCTACTGTGAGACATAGTTAAACACTCAACCATGCGCTCATGTGCTGCATGGTTAAACACTTATAATGTCCCAAAGGCAAGAGCTATTGGCTACGCCAATGCTTGTTTTTTCGCTTATTTCCACAGGGGTTTTCAGTTGATGCATTGTTGATGTAGTGGCGCTGATAAACTATTGTTATTATATTTAATGCTGAAATGCAATGTCTCGTTAAATGTTTAAGGCGCGCATGAAGAAGTCATTATCAATCTCTCACAAATCGTTATTCCAAATTTGCTATTCCACTGCTAAAAACAGTCTATAACGTTTTAAACTAACCATTGACATTTCTTTCACGTTGTGACCCTTCACATGCGTTGTTTTATGTAGTGTGTAAAGTTTGTTTGATGCATCTCTGTCTGAAGTTGAGCTTCTAGCTAATAGTTATTGCCGGCATAATCCTGTGTTTCCCCATATTTCCCCACAGTCAGAGTATAATTTATGATTATATAAAGCTCAAGACACATGCAAATTACATTCCCCACGCAGGCAAAAAAAAAGCTAGAAAAAATCTTCCTTGAATGACACGCACATACTAAAGCACACGCGTTCCCCCTGGCCAGAGGGGGGAACCTTCAACACCAACATCAACATCAACACAAGGACACACATTTGAACCATATTTATAGGGCGAAAAAAGACTAAACGAGAGGCACTGTTAGAAATATGGGCCCACAACCTGTAACCACCCAGAATCTGCAACCAAGCCTTACGCACCTCCCCCATCATACATAAGTATGGAGGTGCTCTCTCGGATGCCTCTCATCTCAGCCGTTCCGGCACTAGGCTACACCAACCTGCCGGTTATAGGGCCCGGAGGGTCCCCTGCTGGGCAGCGAGCCGCTGGGTCCAGGGCTGGGGGCCACCAGACCAGCAGGCAAAGCTGGGTCCAGCCCCATCCCAGGTCGGCACTAGCATTCCCCCAAGTTCAACCCTCCCGCTCGTCGCACCAAGATGTTCAAGCTCCAGCAGCATGGGAAGCACATTCTCCAACCTGTCCGATAGAGGGCTTTCAGGTGACTGGGAGGTTCATAGCGGTCCTCTACAGTGACACCACCAGTGGGGGTGGGTGGGGGAGGAAAAAGTTCTCAGCCTTCCGGGGTCCGACACGGGGGGGAGCCAAAGGGTGCACTTCCCCAAGGGGTGC
This sequence comes from Pleurodeles waltl, assembly GCF_031143425.1. Taxonomy (NCBI): domain Eukaryota; kingdom Metazoa; phylum Chordata; class Amphibia; order Caudata; family Salamandridae; genus Pleurodeles; species Pleurodeles waltl. The sequence continues at coordinate 87,885,181 of NC_090441.1, forward strand.
TCAGGCAACGGAAAAGACAAAGGAATGAGCTTTAGGTCAAGTTCCCACCTAGGAGAACCTTGCACAACACCCAGCAAAGGAGGCAGCCCAGGTGGTAGTTAGAAGAAAGGCACGGGTTGAGGAGAGAGCTCTCGCCTGGGATACACAAAATGAGAATAGAACATGGCGCCCTCCCCCTGAGGAGAGCAGAGCTAGGAACCAGGATCCACGTGAAGAGGAATCTGAAATAGAATCAGAAGGGAGGCCTCGAACCACACCAGATCGTCAGTGTAGGTGAGGCGCCGACCAAGAAATAAGGGATCAGAGAAGCCTAGTACAAACCCAATTAAGGCATAGGAGAAGCAGAATGGCACCTTTACACATGCACGAGGAGAGCAGTGACGATGATGTCCATCATTCCCCCCAAGCGCGCCAGTCAGACAAACTGACCCACAGAGAGAGATAGTATCTAGAAAAGAAGGCGAGGCCTTTGCGTGCCCACCCGCTGGACCAAAAGGGACGGTCAGTATGATAGACCCTGGCCGGAGCAGGGATCCTTTGAACCAGAGGACATGGCCGTCACGGAAGACTGCATCCGACACGGAGGGAAAGATCCCAAATGGAACTTCCCCTATATGCTGGAATGCCTGAGAAGATGGGACCGCTGTGTTGAGGAAAAACCAGCGGAGCTTCTCTCAGCCAAAATTTGCCCGTTGTTGACACCAGGAAATTCTAGAGTAAGGAATGTGCAGCTAGAAGTCTCTATCAGATGGGCACATCAGGGACCATCTATGTGCCATGGGCTCAATACTAAACTGCCCTTATTGATGGATGGGGCAGAAAAGTGGATCTCATGTTTTGAGAAAAACACCACAGGAATAAACCTAGCAATAGACGATGTCAATAGTCTGATCAGCAGCCTCATCGGAGAGCAGACAAACAGTGTTTTCCTGAGTCGCATCCAAGCAGTCACGCTGACTAAAACGGAGCACGACTGGGGAACATTCAATTCACTCAGACACCAGACATGGATGCCCCTGAGGGAAATTTCCCTGACAGTGCAGTCGAAGGAGGATTAATGGCAGAGAGTATAAAGCCTGGGGAAACCATGACTGACTTTCTAGAAAGAATGAAGGACTGATGGGGACAAGAGACAGGCCAGCCATGACCCACACAGGCCCCCAGGTTGCATTCTTTTTCAACATCCTCAAAAATGAGCTGCCCACCAAAATACAGAGTGCGCTGGAGAGCATAGCAGGGTTAGACACCAGACCATGGCGGGAAATACAGGCTCACATATTACACTACTACAGGAAGAAGCAGGAAAAGGACAGGGAGCCCAGAGAGACATTGTTAAGCTGGTCCAACATAAGTAAAAAAAGACCACCCTCAAGGGAGCCACGTTGGCCGCAAGCGTCAAAATGGCACCAGTCTTGAAGGAAGCTTTGCATCAGAATCTAAGAGGATTTCCACCAAGTCCTAGCGTTAGAGTTCAGGGAGGCTGGCAGCAGCCAGACCTCAGAGTGCTACTATTGTCACAGAATGGGCCACATGGCCGACCGATGCCGCCTAAAGGCGTATCATGAGCAAATAGCGACAAGCTTTGGCCAGTCCCCTAAAATTCCCCATCCACAGAAAAAACCCAGGTCTACCCAAATGCATACTACATTCAGCTGCAGGGAAATCAGGCAGCCACCACACCACTACAGCAGGAACCAAATGGTTGGCCAAACACATGGCAAAGGCAGACAGGGAATGCAGTCCACCAACGACCCGGGGAACAGCCGTGGTAGGGAGGGGTAACTGTCTTGGAAGGCAGTGCCTTTACACAATCGCAAAATCCAAGTACACAGTTGGTCCTAAATCCCCAATACATTTACATTCACATCATACCCACTTCAAAACTCATCTAAAAATGTAAAGACTAGTGACAACATTAGGAGAAAACTCATGCCTTTACTTGTGTTCGGGAAAAGCTCAAGGCTGCTGTATGTTTTGTTGATCGGGAATCCACACTACAGTCTTCCATTTGGGTGCCTGTAGGGGCCTAGGACCCACCCTGCTGCTTGTGCCCCAGCACGGAATTGGCTGGCCATGCCCCAAGGGGAGGACAGTCTAACAAGGGGGCGTAGCACCCCTTAACCATCCATAAAAGCAGATGCCATAACCCAGGTACTTGCTGACGAGATACAAGTCAAAAGGACCCCATTCTTCAACAACAGGCCTCCAGTTAATGGAGGCCCCCTTTCAGTTCCAAAACGAAGTGATATTCCAATGCCGGGAGCCAGGTTCTCCACGCACTTGGGATAATGATGTCCCCATAAAACGTTTAAGTCTACGCAAATCTGCCAGGTTATGAAGCAACAACATGGCACAAAGTCAACAGGGAAATTCACCAGAACAGTCAGCTGTCCCAGTTCATTACCTGTATTGGGCAAATCTCGACGAGTCCTGGCCGCGCACCGAACTCTCACCATAAGCATATGATCTGCTGCCTCCTCTTCCCAAAAGGCTTCCAAATGTTTAAAGGCTGCTCGTTAGACTAAGTCCCTCCAAAGCAGTGAGGGGAGCGTGTCGCCGAGTAGAAGTCCCTGGTCCCAGGTGAGGGGTGGCAGACCCAAAAACATCCTGGATTTGAGTGAGAGGGGGTGCCGGGAGGGAAAGGGATTCTCTAAATAACCACCAAAACCCCCTGTGAGGGGCAAGGACACACTAACTGCAGAGTCTGTCCTGCCAATCAGATCACATAAGGCCTCACACACAAACACAGTCTGAGGAAGAAACAGGCCCTATCCCAGTCATTGTCGCATCAAAGGTCACACAGGAGCTACAGATCACCTCTCGACCCTCTCCAGCATACTGCAATAAAACCAGCATTCCATGAAGATCTAGAAAGGTGCCCAACCACTCACAAAAAATTGCTTCCAGAGAAAGGGTGTAGCCAAGACACCTGACTCCGTTAGGGAGAACCTCAATGCATGCCACCTGCAGGGACTAGGAGCACGCGCACACACACACACACACACACACACACACACACACACACACACACACACACACACACACACACACACACACACACACACACACACACACACACACACACACACACACACACACACACACACACACACACACACACACACACACACACACACACACACACACACACACACACACACACACACACACACACACATTACGGGAAAAAAATGAATAATCCCATGAAGATCACCCCACAGAAACACTCTCCTTTATCATGGAGAGGGGAGGGCCAAATGGTGCACAAAACGAAACTCAGGCGATCCACAACTAAAGCAGCTGCCCCAACTAAAGTCACCTCCAAAGTAAATGCACAGAACATGTGTGAAAAGAAAGCCACAGGAATCTCCCGAAACTAAATAATGATGTATGTTTTTCTGAAAGCTAACCTACAAACCATAGCTCTTATCCAACAGGTCTGGGACCGAACCTCAAGTGCACCACTTTTACAGCAGCCCGCCACCTCTTAGGCAACAACTTCCAGGATTCCAACAAAGCCTAAGTGTACAAGACAAAGACCAAGAACTGTTTTGGAATATTTTTACGGACATTCTTCTACGAAGTGTTTTTCTAAAAACAAAGACACGCTCGGTGTAGGAGGCTGACCTGGTTTGTAGTGGGTACCCAAGGTATTACACCTTTACACCTTATACCAGGTCCAGTTATCCCATATTAGTGAAATGTAGACAGTGTCTAGATGCCAGGCTCTCTAGGGGTAGTGTGGATGAGCAGCCAAGGCCTAAACAGGAGAAATGCGAAGCTTATGCAATACCACTGTAGTCACACAGTACTCACACACATGAAAGAAATTGCTCAGTGTTACAAAAATAAAGGTACAATTGCCAAAAATACCATAGAGACTATACTCCCTTAGGAGGTAAGTAATATACAAATTATATACACTAGTATGCAGAAATAGCTGTAAAAACAGTTAGAAAACTGCAAACAGAGAAAATCACAATAGTTAGAAATGGGCCTAGGGGGAACACAAACCATATACACTAAGAAAGTGGAATACAAAAGTCGGTTTACCACCTAGGCAAGTGTAGTGTGTAGAGGAGCGCTGAGAGTATTAGAAAACACCAAAGGTAAGTAATAGAACCCACCCCAAAGCCCACGAAAGCAGGAGTAAATCACAGTGACTTTCCTAGAACACACAAGAACACGAGAAAGAAGATATTGCAAGAACCAGAAGAGACTGCAAGATACCAATGATGGATTCCTGGACGTGAAGACCTGTGGAAGAGGGGACCAAGTCCAAGAAGCACAGAAGAGTCCAGGGAGAATAGGAGCCCCTGTTAACCCAGATGAAGGTGCAAAAGAAGAACCACCGGTGAAGAACAACAGCCAGTACTGCACCCAAGAAGACAGACACGGGTTCCTGGTTGGTGCAGAAAATGTCCCATGCCAGATGGATGATTGCAGTCTGGTTTGCATTGCTGGAGTCTGCCAACAAGCCTTGGCACACGCAAAGCTTTTGGTATGCGGAAAATGGTGCTGCCTGGGACCAGAAGGGACCTGGTGGACTCTAACCAGGAGAGGGAGTTAGAGCGGGCTCTCAGAAACTCAGAGAGCCCTCAGAAGACCAGGCAGTGCGCACAGAAGTCCCATAGCACGGGGACTAAGAAAGTGCAAAAGGAGACCCATGCAGCACTACAATAAAGGGACCCACACCGCCTGAGAACCACACAGGAAGCTGTGCATTGCAGGAAGGAGTGCTGGGGATCAGAGCTGCCTGGTGCACGAAGAACTTCGTGGAAGGGTGCCAACAAACCTTGACAACTGCAAAACACGTGGTTCACGGGGGTACTGTCTTGCGTGGGGAGGCAAGCTCTTACCTCCACCAACGTTGGACAGTTGGACGTCAGGACCATTTTAGTCCACCACCCATGATGCAGGATCCACGTAGCTCATCAGCAGAGGGGTCCCACACAACCAGTCATCGTTGCAGAGAGGTGCCTGCTGATGCAGAGGAGTGACTCCTTCACCCCAAGGGAGATTCCTGTGTTCTTCGGGTGCAGGCTGAAAATGGGCTGTCCTCTGAGGATGCACGACCGTGAAACAGTTGCAGTTGCTGGCAGGAGCTGAAAATACAATGTTGCAGATGTTGTCTTTGCTTCATTGTTGCAGTTTGTAGAGTACCTATGGAGTCCATATTTCTTCGGTAAGAAGGTGAGGTAAAGGATGCAGAGGATTCCTGCTGGAGTCCTGCAATCCGAATCTGAAGAACCACCCATGACAGCGACCCTAAATAGCCTTTAAAGGGGGACTGGTCAGCTAAACAGATAAGCACTTATCAGGGGAGGACTCTGACGGCACCTGCTGGCACTGGCCAATCAAATGCTCACAGAGTGCCCTACCAACTTGGAATCCAAGATGGCGAAACCCAAGGACCCTCTGGATGAGCTCTGAACACCACCGGGGGTGATGATGGACAGGGGAGTGGTCACTCCCCTTTCCTTTGTCCAGTTTCGCGCCAGAGCAGGGACTGGGGATCCCTGAACAGGTGTAGACTGGATTATGCAAGGAAGGCACCATCTATGCCCTTCAAAGCATATCCGGAGGCTTGGGTAGGCTACCCTCCCAAGCCTGTAACACTTATTTCCAAAGGAAGAGGGTGTAACACCCCTCTCCAAAAGGAACTCCTTTGTTCTGCCTTCCTGGGCTTGAGCTGCTCAAGCAACAGAAGAGCAGAAACCTATCTGAGAGGTGGCAGCAGCTGGGGCTGCCTGGAAAACCTCAGAAGGCTGGAATGGCAGTACTGGGGGGTTCTCCAAGGAGCCCCCAGAGTGCATTGAATCATACAACCAATGCTCGCAAAAGCCTTGGGAGATGATTCCAACATGTTTGATACCAAACATGCCTATGTTTGGAGTTAACAATATGTAGCTGGACATGGGTAGTGACCTAGGTCCAGAACACATGTAAAATGGCGTCCCCGCACTCACGAAGTCCAGGAAAATGTTCCTGGAGGTCGTGGGGGCACCTCTGCTAGTGCAAGGGTGCCCTCACACATAGGTACTCTCCACCCTGCCCTCAGGACTGGAGGGCCTGCTATAGGGGTGACTTATAAGTGAACCGGTTCAGTATAAATGGCAGTGAAAGGGTGCATGCACCTTTTCACGCAGGCTTCAATGGCAGTCCTGAAGAAGCCTTTGCATGGGATCCCTATGGGTGGCAAAAGAAATGCTGCAGCCCATAGGGATCCCCTGGAAACCCAATGCCCTGGGTACCTAGGTACCATATACTAGAGAATTATAAGGGGGCACTAGTATACTAATTTTGGGTGAAATACTGGGTTACATGTAGTGACAACATTTAGAGGAGAGAACATAATCACTGGGGTCCTGGTTAGCAGGATCCCAGTAAACACAGTCAAGCACACTGACATCAGGCAGAAAATCGGGGTACCCATGGCAAAAGAGTACGTTCCTACACAACCCTCCCCCAGATGAGGGACAATAAGTCTAACCTCGCCCAGATGAGTCTTCATTGTCTAAGTGGAAATATCTGGAGAGTCCATCTGCATTGGAGCGGTTACTCCCAGATCTATGTTCCACTGTAAAGTCCATCTCCTATAGGGAAATGGACCACCTCAACAATTAGCCATAAGAGAGGTTTGTGGTCTGTCTGAACAATAAAGTGAGTCCCAAAGAGGTATGGTCTCAACGTCTTCAAGGCCCAGACTACAGCAAAGGCCTCCCTCATTATGGCTGACCAACACTTTTCTCTAGGGGTCAACCTTCTGCTGATAAAAGCTAAAGGTTGATCCTGGCCCTCTGTATTTAGTTGTGATAAAACTGACCCAACCATTACCTCTGAAGCATCATAAGGAACTATGAACTTCTTGGAGTAGTTTGGGCTTCTTAAGACAGGTGCAGTGCACATAGCCTGCTTTAGCTCCCCAAAATCTTTCTGACAGCTAGCTGTCCATTTACCTTTTTAGGCATCTTCTTTGAGACGAGGTCATTAAGAAGGGCAACAATGGAGCCATAGTTCTTAATTAACCTCCTATAATACTCAGTAACACCAACAAAGGCTCTGACCTGGGATGTGTTATAGGGGGAGCGCAGTCTAAGATAGTCTGGATCTTCCCCTGCAGTGGTTCAATCTGTTCTCCACCTACTTGGTGTCCCAGATAAACCACCTTCCCTTGCCCTATCTGGCACTTTGAGGCCTTGATAGTTAAGCCTGCCTTCTGCATGGCCTCCAAAACTTTCCATGGGTGGACCATGTGGTCATCCCAGGTGGAGATGAAGACAGCAATATCATCAAGATAGGGTGCACTAAAAGCTTCCAGACCTGTGTACACCAACCTCTGAAAAGTGGCAGGTGCATTCTTAAAATCAAAGGGCATAACAGTAAACTGATAATTCCCTCCAATGGTAGAGAAAGCTGTCTTAGGTTTAGCATCTTTTGATAGTTTGATCTGCCAATACCCTGCAGTCAAATCAAAAGTGCTCAGATACTTGGCAGATGCCAGTGTATCTATCAGCTCATCTGCCCTGTGCATAGGGTGAGCATCAGTCTTTGTGACTGTTTTGAGCCCTCTGTAATCCCTTTTCCCATTTTGAGAGCAAGGTTTGGCTACAAGCACCACTGGGCTGGCCCAGGGGCTATCAGAGTGCTCAATCTCTCCTAAATCAAGCATTTTCTGAACCTCAGATTTAATGCAATCTCTGACGTGGTGAGGCTGCCTATCAATCTTACTTTTGACAGGTGAACTGTATCTAGTATCAAGGGTGTGCTCACACCATGTAATCTGAACAGGTGCCAGAGAAATTAGTTCAGAAAATTGATTTAAGAGGTTCCTGTAGGCCTTCTTCTGAGACTCAGTAAGGCAGTCTGCAAGGATAACTCTTTCCACTGAGCCATCAGCTGCAGTGTTGTAGAAGAGATCAGGGAGAGGGTCACTTTCATCTTCCTGTCCCTCATCAGTGGCTATGAGTAGGGTTATGTCAGCCCTGTCATAGTAGGGCTTTAGGTGGTTCACATGAAGTACTCTAAGAAGACTTCTAGGAGTACCTAGGTCAACTAAATAAGTGACCTCGCCATTCTTTTCCACTATGATGTGTGGTTCACTCCATTTGTCTTGGAGTGCTCTGGGTGCCACAGGCTCCAGTACCTACACCTTCTGTCCAGGTTGGTACACTGTCAGGACAGCCTTTTGGTCATGCCATAGTTTCTGTAACTCTTGGCTTGCCTGAGGATTTTTAGTGGCTTTTTTCATGTACTCAGCCATTCTTGATCCTAGGCCAAGCACATAATCCACTATATCTTGTTTAGGGTGCTTCAATGGTTGCTCCCACCCCTCTTTCACAAGAGCTAATGGACCCTAACAGGGTGACCAAAGAGAAGTTCAAAGGGGCTGCAGCCCACTCCTTTCTGGGGTACTTTCCTGTATGCACAAATGAGGCATGGTAACAGGACATCCCATCTCCTTCTTTGTTTTTTAGAGAGTCCCATAATGATGCCTTTGAGGGTTTTGTTAAACCTCTCAACCAACCAATTTGTCTGGGGATGGTAAGGTGTGATGAATTTGTAGGTTACATCACACTCTTTCCACATTGCTTTCAGGTATGCAGACATAAAGTTACTACCTTTGTCTGACACCACCTCTTTTGGAAAACCCACCCTACAAAAGATTCCCAGGAGGGCTTTGGCCACTGCAGGAGCTGTAGTGGTCCTCTGAGGTATGGCTTCTGGATATTTAGTAGAATGGTCCACCGCCACTAAAATGAACCTACTACCAGAGCAGTGGGAGGGTCAAGGGTCAACAGTGTCAACCCCTACCTTTCAAAGGGCACCCCAACCACTGGAAGTGGGATCAAGGGGGGCCTTTGGAGTGCCACCACTGGCTTGGCAAGTCTTACCACTGGCTTGACAAGTGACACAAGAGCGACAAAACTCCTTTGTGTCCTCTTACATGGGAGACCAGTGAAAGTGAGGGACCAGTCTGTCCAAGGTCTTACTTTGCCCAGGATGTCCAGGAAGGGGAATACCATGAGCTAAGGTCAACAGAAAGTATTTATACTGCAAGGGTATGACCAGTATCCTGGTGGCACCAGGTTTTGGGTCCCTTGTATCAGTGTATAAGAGGTTGTTTTCCTAATACACCCTATGGGTGTCACTGATATCCCCTGCCTCTTGTTTGACAGCTTGCTATCTGAAACCCTCAAGTGTGGGACAGGTCTGCTGTGCCACACTTAACTCCTCCCTTGCAGGCCTGCATGCACCTAAAAGCTCAGCTGTGTCAGCTTGCAGCTCCTCATGTGTAGGTTCTGTCCAAGGAGTTGACTCCTCCTCAAAGGGGGAATCATCAGTGGAGGAAGGTATAGTGGATAATTTCTTACCCTTTCTACCCCTACTTTTGGGAAGCTTTTGGTCCATTGTTCCATGATCCAAGTTTCTTGTCCTCTTTGCTTCCTGACATGAGCCCTGGTAAAAACAAAGATGTGCCCAGGAATACCCAGCATGGCAGCATGGGCCTCCAAACTCCACTTCAGCCCAAGCTCAAGTCTCCAAGTCGTTCCCTAGTAGACATTCTACAGGTAGGTCTGTGGACACCACAACTTTCTTTGGACCAGTACCCCCCACCCCTCGCAGTTGTTTTCAACAACAGCTATAGGGTGGGTTACAATGTTGTTTTGGCACCTGTGTCCCTGCAGGGCTCAACCTTAACACCATTTATTAGGGGTTGTTGCTTGTACTTATCCATCTTAAGGGGACAAGCAACAAGGGTGGCAAGGTCAATGCCACAATCAGAGACCAAAACAGCCTCAGTGGTTTCCCTAACTAAACCAACCCCCACTACATTTCCCAGAGTGAGCCCTACTAAACCCTTGGATTGACTATTGGTAGTGTTATTATTTTTCACCTCTACTGCTATTGCTAGGGGCACTAGTTGAAGCAGTGGGGTTGTGGTGGTGCTTTTTTTTGGGCAAGCACTATCTCATGTCCAATTGCCTTTATTCATACAGATATAGCACCAAGGCTTTTTATTCTGATGGTGTGAAGAGGATTTAGTCCCACCCCGACAAGATTTTTGCGGGCCTGATGAAGACTTTGTTTTTATTTTTCTCTCCACTCTTGTCATGAGACTTACCATCCTTCTTCTTGACCCTGTCACCCCCTGTATGAGCTTTTCTGCTTGCCCTTGTTCTGACCTATTTGTCTGCCTTATTTCCCAATTCTTGGGGAGAGGTCGAATCAAAGTCTACCAAGTACTGGTGCAACAAGTCAGACACACAGGTCCTCATTATGACTTCGGTGGTCTATAACGTAGATCGCCGAAGTCCCGTCCGCCACAAGTCTGCCAGGGATGGCGTTCATCTGACCACCATATTATGACTGCTGGGGTCTCTCTGCCCGATTTTGGGTGGAGAGCCGCCAGCAGTCATACTGGTGGTTGGCGGTGCAGTGGAGGATGCTCCACTTGCACCATGTCATCACAACACTGCTACACATATTACGAGTTGGTAATCGGCGTGGCAGTGCTGTGGTGACGGGGCGCTGGCAGCGGAGCAAGCCCCAAGTAACCTGTCCCCTCCTGGACGACCTATGAGAAAAGGTAAGTGCCCATCTGATAGGGGGGGGGAGGTGATGAGTGGTGCGTGCGTGCATGGGGGTGTGCGTTTCTCTGATTGGAGGGGGTGGTGTTTCTGTATGTGTAAGTGTGTGATTGTGAGTGTCTGTGTCATTGTGTGAATGGATGCAAGGGTGGTGGGGGTGTGTGCGACTGTATGGGTGTGTCTGTATGAGTGTGTGAACACGTGCTTGCATGTGTGTGTGTGTGTCTGTGGAGCGTGCATGCATGCTTGGATGGGGTAGGGGTGGGGGGTCTCTCCTGGCTTAGAGAGGGACCGTGGCTGTGTGTGTGTGTGTATGTGGGAGGGGGGTCTGGGAAGAGTCGCATACTAGAGACAGGAATGCAAATTCCTGTCGCCAATATCCTTTCCGCCAGGGATTTCATGGCGGGGTAGCCGCCAGAAAATCCCTGGCATAAAGGAGGCTCAAATATCGTGCGCGGTCTATGGTGTACCGCCGGGGCCAAGCTGGTCCACCTTCGCCCCGGTGGTGCGACCGCACTGGCGGTACAGGCGGTGAACTGGCTGCTTTGCAACCTGTTCACCGCCGTGGTCATTATCTGGGGGTCGTGCAGTGCCATGCCGGCGGCGGCGTTAACGCCGCTACCAGCATGGCAGAGTCTGATCGCCAATGTCATAACGAGGGCTACACTTATTCAAAATATGCTCTCTCAAAATCAGATTGTATAAGCCCTCATAATCAGATACTTTGCTGCCATGTAACCGCCTTCTAATGCCTTAACAGAGCAGTCCACAAAGTCGACCCAATCTTGTGAGGACTCTTTTCTGGTTTCTCTGAACTTAATCCTGTATTGATTAGTGGTTAAGCCAAATTAATTCAAGAGTGCAGTTTTAAGAATACCACAGTTGCCTGATGTAAGGAAATGCCTCCTTGGCATGGTTACCTCCTGACGTTTTGCCTTTTGTTGATGCCAGTTATGATTGAAAGTGTGCTGGGTCCCTGCTAAGGAGGACCAGCACCTGTGTTCTTTCCCTAAACTATACATTTGTGCCCACAATTGGCACAGCCCTGGCACCTAGATAAGTCCCTTGTAAATGGTACCCCTGGTACCAAGGTCCCTGATGCCAGGGAAGGTCTCTAAGGGCTGCAGCATGTCTTATGCCACCCTGGGGACCCCTCAGCACATGCACACTGCCTCGCAGCTTGTGTGTGCTGGTGGGGAGAAAATGACTACGTCGACATGTACTCCCCTCAGAGTGCCATGCCCACCTCACACTGCCTGTGGCATAGGTAAGTCACCCCTCTAGCGGGCCTTACAGCCCTAAGGCAGGGTGCACTATACCACAGGTGTAGGCATATGTGCATGAGCACTATGCCCCTACAGTGCCTAAGCAAAACCATAGACATTGTAAGTGCAGGGTAGCCATAAGAGTATATGGTCTAGGAGTTTGTCAAACACGAACTTCACAGTTCCATAATGGCTACACTGAAATCTGGGAAGTTTGGTATCAAACTTCTCAGCACAATAAATGCACACTGATGCCAGTGTGCAATATATTGTAACATACGTCTAGAGGGCATCTTAGAGATGCCCCCTGAATACCAAACCGACTTCTAGTGTAGGCTGACCAGCTTCTGCCAGCCTGCCACACACCAGACATATTTCTGGCCACTGGCCACATGGGCAGAGTGCCTTTGTCGTTCTGTGGCCAGGAACAAAGCCTGTACTGGGTGGAGGTGCTTCTCAGCTCCCCCTGCAGGAACTGTAACACCTGGTGGTGAGCCTCAAAGGCTCACCCCTTTTGTTACAGCGCCCCAGGGCATCTCAGCTAGTGGAGATGCCCGCCCCTCTGGCCACTGCCCCCACTTTTGGTGGGAAGGCTGGAGGAGATAATGAGAAAAACAAGGAGGAGTCACCCACCAGTGAGGACAGCCCCTAAGGTGTCCTGAGCTGAGGTGACCCTTGCCTTTAGAAATCCTCCATCTTGAGTTTGGAGGATTTCCCCAAAAGGAATAGGGATGTGCCCCCCTCCCCTCAGGGAGGAGGCACAAAGAGGGTGTAGCCACCCTCAAGGACAGTAGCCATTGGCTACTGCCCTCCCAGACCTAAAAACAGCCCTACATTTAGTATTTAGGGGCACCCCAGAAATCAGATTCCTGCAACCTGAAGAAACAAGAAGGACTGCTGACCTACAAGCCTGCAGAGAAGGAAGAAGAGAACAACTGCTTTGGCCCCAGCCCTACCAGCCTGTCTCCAACTTCGAAAACCTGCAACCAGCGACTCATCCGACAGGGACCAGCGACCTCTGAAGCCTCAGAGGACTGCCCTGGACTAAAGGACCAAGAAACTCCTGTGAACAGCGGCCCTGTTCAAAACCAGCTACTTCTTTGCAACAAAGAAGCAACTTTCAAAGACTGCACGTTTCCCACCGGAAGTGTGAGACTTCACACTCTGCACCCGACGCCCCCGGCTCAAGATTCAGAGAACCAACACGTCAGGGAGGACTACCCGCCGACTGCAAGCCCGTGAGTAACCAGAGACGACCCCCGAGCCCCCACAGTGACGCCTGCAGAGTGACTCCCCCTGACCGCGACTGCCTGTAACTAGGGACCCGACACCTGGAAGCAATACAGCACCCGCAGCCCCCAGGACCCGAAGGAACCGAACTCCAGCGCAGGAGTGACCCCCAGACGACCCTCTGCCTAGCCCAGGTGGTGGCTGTCCCGAGAAGCCCACCCTGTGCCTGCCTGCACCGCTAGAGTGACCCCCGGGTCCCTCCATTGTTTTCTACCTGAAACCAGGCGCCTGCTTTGCACACTGCATCCGGCCACCCCTGTGCCGCTGAGGGTGTGTTTTGTGTGCCTACTTGTGTCCCCCCCAGTGCTCTACAAAATCCCCCTGGTCTGCCCCCCGAGGACACGGGTACTTACCTGCTGGCAGACTGGAACCAGAGCACCCCTATTTTCCATAGGCACCTATGTGTTTTGGGCATCTGGTTGACCTCTGCACCTGACCGTCCCTGAGCTGCTGGTGTGGTAACTTTGGGGTTGCCTTGAACCCCCAACGGTAGGCTGCCTATGCCCCAGGACTGAGACTTATAAGTGTTTTACTTACCTCCTAATCTAACCTCTACTTACCTCCCCCAGGAACTGTTGATTTTTGCACTGTGTCCACTTTGAAAATATCTTAATGCCATTTTTACAAAGACTGTATATGATATTGCTTTTATACAAAGTTCCTAAAGTATCTAAGTGAAGTACCTTACATTTAAAGTGTTTACTGTAAATCTTGAACCTGTGGTTCTTAAAATAAACTAAGAAAATATATTTTTCTATATAAAAAACTATTGGCCTGGAGTAAGACTTTGAGTTTGTGTTCCTCATTTATTGCCTGTGTGAGTACAACAAATGCTTAACACTACCCTCTGATAAGCCTACTGCTCGACCACACTACCACAAAATAGAGCATTAGAATTATCTACTTTTGCCACTATTTTACCTCTAAGGGGAACCCTTGGCCTCTGTGCACACTATTTCTCACTTTGAAATAGTATATACAGAGCCAACTTCCTACACAAACTTATCAGCACAATAAATGCACACTTATGCCAGTGTGGAATCTATTATAAAATGCACCCAGAGGGCATCTTAGAGATGATCCCTGAATACCAGTCCGCCTCCTAGTGCTAGGCTGACCAGTTTCTGCCAGCCTGCCACACACCAGACATGTTGCTGGCCACATGGGGAGAGTGCCTTTGTCACTCTGTGGCCAGGAACAAAGCCTGTACTGGGTGGAGGTGCTTCTCACCTCCCCCTGCAGGAACTATAAGACCTGATGGTGATCCTCAAAGGTTCATGCCTTTTGTTACAACATCCCAGGGCATCCCAGCTAGTGGAGATGCCCGCCCCTCCGGCCACTGCCCCCAATTTTGGCAGCAAGGCTGGAGGAGATAATTAGAAAAACAAGGTGCAATCACCCACCAGTCAGGACAGCCCCTAAGGTGTCCTGAGCTGAGGTGACTCCTGCCTCTAGAAATCCTCCATCTTGAGATTGGAGGACTCCCCCGATAGCATTAGGGATGTGCCCCCCTCCCCTCAGAGAGGAGGCACAAAAAGGGTGTAGCCAATCTCCAGGACTGTAGTCATTGGCTACTGCCCTCTTGACCAAAACACCCACCTAAATCTAGTATTTAGGGGCACCCCAGAACCCAGGAAATCAGATTCCTGCAATCTACAACAAGAAGGAGGACTGCTGACCTGAAAGCCCTGCAGCGATGACGGAGACGACAACTGATTTGGCCCCAGCCCTACCGGCCTGTCTCCAGACTCAATGAACCTGCACAACAACGCATCCGACAGGGACCAGCGACCTCTGAAGCCTCAGAGGACTGCCCTGAACCCGAAGGACCAAGAAACTCCAGAGAACAGTGGCACTATTCACAAACAGCAACAACTTTGCAACTTTCTTGCAACTTTTAAAGAACTCACTCTTCCCGCTGGAAGCGTGAGACTTCACACTCTGCACCAGCCGCCCCCAGCTCGAGCTCCAGAGAACCAACACTACAGGGAGGACTCCCAGGCGACTGCGACCTTGTGAGTAACCTGAGACGACCTCCCTGGACCCCTACAGCGACACATGCAGAGAGGATCCAGAGGCTCCCTCTGACCGCGACTGCCTGGAACAAAGAACCCAACGCCTGGACCAAGCACTGCATCCCACAGCCCCCAGAACCAGAAGGAACCGAACTCCAGTGCAGGAGTGAACACCAAGCGACCTTCTGCCTAGCCCAGTCAGTGGCTGGCCCGAGAAGCCCCCCTTTGCCCTGCCTGCACCGCTAGAATGACCCACGGGTCCCTCCATTGATCCCTATTGAAAACATGACGCCTGCTTTGCACACTGACCCGGCCGCCCCTGTGCCGCTGAGGGTGTGTTTTGTGTGCCTACTTGTGTCCCCCCCAGTGCTCTACAAAACCCCCCTGGTCGGCCCTCCGAAGACACAGGTACTTACCTGTTGGCAGACTGGAACCGGAGCACTCCTGTTCTTCATAGGGGCCTATGTGTTTTGGGTCCTTCTTTGACCTCTGCACTTGACTGGCCCTGTGTTGCTGGTGTGGTGACTTTGGGGTTGCCTTAAATCCCGAATGGTGGGCTGCCTATGCCCAGGAACTTGAACTTGTAAGTGCCTTACTTACCTGAAAAACTAACCAATACTTACCTCCCCCAGAAACTGTTGATTTTTGCACAGTTGCCACTTTTAAAATAGCTTATTGCCATTTAACTAAAACTGTGTATATTACTGCTCTAATTCAAAGTTTCTTACTTACCTGTGTGAAGTACCTTGCATATTATGTATTTACTTCAAATCTTGAATCTTGTGGTTCTAAAATAAATTAAGAAAGGATATTTTTCTATACAAAAACTATTGGCCTGGAGTTAAGTCTTTGAGTGTGTGTTCCTCATTTATTGCCTGTGTGTGTACAACAAATGCTTAACACTACCCTCTGTTAAGCTGACTGCTCGAAAATAGAACATTAGAATTATCCAATTTTGCCACTATCTTACCTCTAAGGGGAACCATTGGACTCTGTGCACACTATCTCTCACTTTGAGATAGTATATACAGAGCCAACTTCCTACATCTGAGTATTCTTCTCTGACAGTGAGAAGTCTATCCCTCCCCTTGTCAGAAAAGGACAACCACAGAATAGCAGCCCACTGCCTTTGAGGGACCCTCTGAACTTTGCAGGCCCTGTCAAGTGCAGCAAACCACTTGTAGATGTCATTCCCCACCTTGTATGGGGGAACAATTTTATGCAGGTTTCAAGAAAAAATGGTGTCCTTCCTGACACCATAACTCCTGAAACTGCTGCTGCTGCCACCATGCAGTACTAACCCCAACCCCTGCCTTTCCCTTTCCACAGCCAAGGCCTCCCTATCTAGGGCTAGCTGTTGCTGCTGCAGCCTCGGCCTGGCCTCCTCCAGTCTGTTTCCTGAGCTCCCTATCTATGGAGTCATCACCTGGAGTTAAACCATGGGATCCCTCAGACACTGAGGTGATATGGGAATGTGAGGAGGTAGACCTTTCTCTAACTTTTGTCACCCTATTAACTTGGCCTCCGGGTGTTAAGGGAACCGTACCTGAATGACTACCCCTCCTACTACCAGCTACAATATTGGGTCTACTAGGTGTAATGTCTTTGGAAAGGCCTTCCCCTGAACCTGAAGGATAATTTATTGATTCTAAGGGGTTAGAATCTCCCTCTACCTCCTCCTCCTCCTGGCTATCAGCATGCTTATGATCATCCTGAAGAAGGAGGTAATTCTTGTTGGGGTTCTTCCCCACATCTAGTTTCCTATTGGTGCAAATCCCTTCCAATTAGTTGAAGGTCATGCCCTCAAAGGGAGTACGTATGACCTCAGAGCTAGGCCCAGCAGTAGACATGATGTGAGTGTGTTAGTGTAGGAAAACCTAACAGACCTAACCTCTAGTTTCTTGGAAAGGAAAGGAAGAGACTAGAGCCCTGTACTAGTGTAGGAAAGTACCATCTTTCTTGGCATGTTACCCCCATTTTTACCTGTATGTCAGTATGTTTTGCTTGTCTCACTGGGATCCTGCTGGGTAGGACCCCAGTGCTCATAATGTATGGCCTAATGTGTGTTTTGTCAGTAGTGCTTAACTGTGTCATTGAGGCTCTGCTAACCAGAACCTCAGTGCATATGCTCTCTCTGCTTTTAAATTTGTCACTATAGACTAGTGACTTCATTTACCAATTTCATTTGGCACACTGGACCACCATTATAAGTCCCTAGTATATGGTACCTAGGTAACAATGGCATTTCGGTTCCAGGAGATCCTTATGATTGCAGCATTTCTTTTGCCACCCATAAAGAGCTCAGACAAACACTTTCACAGGACTGCCACTGCAGCCTGTGTGAAATAGTGTACACATTATTTCACAGCCATTTTCACTGCACTTAAGTAACTTATAAGTCAACTATATGTCTAACCTTCATTTAATGAAGGTTAGGTGCAAAGTTACTAAGTGTGAGGGCACCCCTGCAGTAGCAAAGGTGACCCCACATAGATGAGGGCCAATTCCCAGGACTTTGTGAGAGCGGGGAAGACATAACACATGTGCACTACATAAAAGGTCAATACTTATATGTAGCTTCACAATGGAAACTCCAAATATGGCCATATAAGGTGTCTACGATCATAGAATTGTCCCTCCATTCCAATTCTGCTATTGGGGGCTCCACCATGGACCCCCAGTACTGCCAAATCAGCTCTCTGAGGCTTGCACAGCAGCTACAGCTGCTGCCATCACACAGACAGGGTTCTGCCCTCCTAGGGTATGAGCAGCTCAGTCCCAGGAAAGCAGAACAAAGCATTTCCTTTGGGAGCAGGGTGTTACACCCTCTACCTTTGGAAATAGGTGTTACACGCTAGGGAGGGGTAGCCTCACCCAGCCTCTGGAAATGCTTTGAAGGGCACAGATGGTGCCCCCCTTGCATAAGCCAGTCTACACCGGTTCAGGGACCCCCAGTCCCTGCTCTTGCGCAAAACTGGACAAAGGAAAAGGGTTCGACCACTCCCCTGTCCATCACCACCCCAGGGGTGGTGCCCGGAGTTCCTCCAGTGTGTCCCAGACCTCAGCCATCTTGTTTTCCAAGGTGTGGGGACACTCTGGAAGCCTCTGTGTGGCCAGTGCCAGCAGGTGACGTCAGAGACCCCTCCTGATAGGTCCATACCTGATAAAGTAGCCAATCCACCTCTCAAGGCCATTTAGGGTCTCTCCTGTGGGTTTCTCTTCAGATTCTACTTGCAGGTTTCCAGCAGGAATGCTCTGCAACTACTACTTCATCCTTTGACCTCGGATCGATCGCAGACTGCTCCAGGAACCGCTGTAACAGCAACAAAGTATCCAGAAGGGCTACTTTTCCTCTGCAACTTCAGCACCAGCCAGCAACTGCAACAGTTTCCATAGTGTGCATGGTCTGGGGACTACCTGTCTTCACCCTGCACCAGAAGGACCAAAGAAATCTCCAGTGGAGTGATGGAGTCACTCCCCTGCAGGTACCATCTAAGACAACGGACGGTTCTCTTGGACTCCTCTCCTGGCGACGAGCTTGCTCTTTGAAACACAGGTGGTGGACCCCTTTGACACAGACTGTCCTAAGGTCCTGTTGTCCCAATTTGGAGGAGGTAAGTGCTTGCCTTCTCCGAGTACGACAGTACCCCTGTGCACTGCATCTTCTTCACCTCCTGAGGCCTCTGTGCACTATTTGCAAAATTCCTTCGTGCACAGCCTTGCCCAGGTCCCCAACACTCTATCCTGCGACGCTCAACTCGCTGAGTTGACCTCCGGCGGCGTGGGACCTTCCTTTGCAGTGCTGCACTAACCGTATTTTGTACCTCCTTTGTCTCCGTGTCCTGGGACTCCCGTGGGTGCTGTCTGGTCGAATGTGGGCTCTCTGAAGTGCAGGGAGACTACTGAGGCTGTTTTAGACTCTGAGGATGGCATTGACCTTGCCACCTTAGTTGCTTGCCCCCTTAATATGGGCAGGTACAAGCAACTATCCCTAATAAATGGTGTTCAGGTTGCGGCCTACAGGGACACAGGTGCCAGTGTCATTATGGTGATGGAGAAACTGGTTGTCCCTGAGCAACACCTACTTGGTCATCAGTACAAGTGACAGACTCCCATAACAACACTGTTAGCCACCCCATGGCTGTTGTGAATTTCAACTGAGGGGGGGAGGGGTACTGGTCCAAAGAAAGTTGTGGTAGCCACTGACTTACCTGTAGAATGTCTATTAGGAAATTATTTAGAAACTTCAGCTTGGGCTGAAGTGGAGTTGGAGGCCCATGGAGCAATGCTGGGCATTCCTGGGCATATCTTTGCTCTTACTAGGGCTCAGGCCAAGAAGCAAAGAGGACAGGGAAACCTGGATCCTGGAACAATGGACTAAGTGCTCCCAAAAACTAGGGGTAGAAAGGGCAAACATTTGCCCACTAGCTCTCCCTCTCCAGATGATTCCCCTTTTGATGAGGAGGAGTCCTCTATCCTTGTGCAGAACCTACACCAGAGGAGCTTGAAGCTGATACAGCTGAGCCTTTGGGTGCAGGGGGGCCTGCCAGGGAGGAACTGAGTGTGGCACAGCAGACCTATCCCACACTAGAGGGTCTCAGGCAGCAAGCTGTCAAACAGCAGAAGGGGGATGTCAATGACAGCCACAGAGCTTACTGAGAGAATAATCTCCTCTATACTGAAGCAACGGACCCTACACCTGGTGCCACCAGCAGACTGGTCATCACCCTCCAGTATAGGGAATTCCTCCTAACTCTAGCTCATGACATTCCCTTGGCTGGGCATTTAGGCCAGAGTAAAACATGGGACAGACTTGTTCCACATTTTCACTGGCCCCATATGTCAGAAGACACAAAGGAGTTGTGTCGCTCCTATGTCACCTGCGAAGCCAGTGGCAAGACTGGTGGCACCCCAAAGGCCCCTTAATCCCACTGCCAGTGGTTGGGTGCCCTTTGAAAGGGTAGGGGTTGACATTCTTGCCCCCCTTGACCATCCTATAGCTTCTGGCAATCGATTCATCCTTGTGGTAGTGGACCGTGCCACAAGATATCCAGAAGCTATTCCCTTAAGGACCACTACAGCACCTGCAGGGGCAAAAGCCCTCCTGGGACCTAAGGAAGTTGTATCAGACAGAGGTAGTAACTTTATGTCTGCATACCTCAAAGCAATGTGGAAGGAGTGTGGTGTTACCTACACTTTCACCACCCCTTATCATCCACAAACAAATGAATTGATTGAGAGGCTTAGTAAAACTCTCCAAGGCATGATCATGGGACTCTCTGAGAAACTCAGAAGGAGATGGGATGTCCTCTTGCCATGCCTCCTTTTCGCCTACAAGGAGGTACCCCAAAAAGGAGTGGGCTACAGCCCCTTTGAGCTCCTCTTGGTCACCCTGTTAGGGGTCCCCTTGCACTTGTTAAGGAGGGTTGGTAACAACCTTTAAAACCTCCAAAGCAAGACATTGTGGACTATGTACTTGGCCCAAGATCTAGAATGGCTGAGTACATGAAAAAGGCCACTAAAAGAGCTCCAAAAGCAATGGCATGACCAGAAGGCTGTCCTGACAGAGTACCAACCAGGACAGAAGGTGTGGGTATTGAAGCCTGTGGCCCCAAGAACACTCCAGGACAAATGGAGTGGACCCCATCTCATTGTGGAAAAGAAAGGTGAGGTCACCTATCTGGTGGACCTGGGCACTGTCAGAAGCCCCCTTCGGGAGCTTGATGTCAATCGCCTTCAGCCTTACTATGACAGGGCTGACTTAACCCTGTTCATGGCCGCAGATGAGGGGCAGGAGGAAAAGAGTGACCCTCTCCCTGACCTCTTCTCCAACAGTGAAGCTGATGGCTTAGTGGAAGGAGTTGTTCTTGCAGAATACCTCACTGCTGAGCAGAGGGAGAACTGCAAAAATCTCCTAGGACAGTTTTCTGACCTCTTCTCTATCATACCTGGTACACCTACCTGGTGTGAACATTCAATTGATACTGGACACAGTTTACCTGTCAAGAGTAACATTTACAGGCAGTCTGACCATGTCAGAGATTGCATTAAAACAGAGGTACAGAAAATGTTGGATCTAGGAGTTATTGAGCCCTCTGATAGCCCCTGGGCAAGCCCAGCAGTGCCTGTCCCCAAACCGCATAGCAAAGAAGGAAAGAAAAAAATGCTGTTTTGTGTGGCCTATAAGGGTCTTAATACTGTAACCAAAACTGATGCTCACCCTATACCCAGGGCAGATGAGCTAATAGATATACTTCTGCCAAGTATCTAACCACCTTTGATTATACTGCAAGATATTGGCAGATCAAATTGTCAGAGGATGCTAAAGCAAAAACTGCATCTTCTACCATAGGAGAGCATTATCAATTCACTGTTATGCCCTTTGGTTTGAAAAATGCACCTGCCCCTTTTCAGAGGCTGGTGAATACAGTCCTCCAAGATTTGGAAGATTTAAGCGCAGTATACTTAGATGATATTGCTGTGTTTAGCTCCCACCTGGTCCACCTCTGGAAAGTTTTGGAGGCCCTTCAAAAGGCATACCTATATATCAAGGCTTCAAAGTGCCAGATAGAGCAGGGGAAAGTGGTTTATCTGGGCCACCTGGTAGGTGGACAACAGACTGAACTACTACAGGGGAAGATTCAGACCATTAAGACATGGACAGCCTTCTTGGGTATCACTGGGTAGTACAGGAGGTTCATTAAGAACTATGGGTCAATTGTTGCCCCTATTAATACCCTCACCAGTAAGAAAATGCCTAAAAAGGTATTGTTGACAGCTAGCTGTCACAAAGCGTTTGAGGAGCTTAAGCAGGATCTGTGCTCTGCACCTGTCTTGAAGAGCCCAAACTACTTGAAAATATTAATTGTCCAAACAGATGCTTCTGAATTAGGGGTAGGGGTTCTACTATCACAACTTAACTCAGAGGGCCAGGATCAACCTGTCGCTTTTATCAGCAGCAGGTTCACCCCTAGAGAAAAGCGTTGGTCTGCCATAGAGAGGGAGGCCTTTCCTGCGGTCTGGGCCTTGAAGAAGCTGAGACCCTACTTGTTTGGGACTCACTCCATTGTTCAAACAGACCACAAACCTCTATTATAGCTTAAAGAAATGAAAGGTGAAAACCCTAAATTGTTGAGGTGGTCCATTTCCCTACAGGGTATGGACTTTACAGTGGAACAGAGACCTGGGAGTACCCACTCCAATGCAGATGGACTCTCCAGATATTTCCACTTATAGACAATGAAGACTCATCTGGGCAAGTCAGCCTTATTGTCCCTCGTTTGGCGGTGTTGTGTAGGAAAGTACCATCTTTCTTGGCATGTTACCCCCATTTTTACCAGTACGTTTTTCCCTGTCTCACTGGTATCCTGCTGGGCAGGACCCCAATGCTCATAATGTATGGCCTAATGTGTGTGTTGTCAGTAGTGCTTAATTGTGTCACTGAGGTTCTGCTAACCAGAACCTCAGTGCTTATGCCCTCTCTGCTTTTAAATTTGTCACTATAGGCTAGTGACTTCATTTACCCCCCTTATAAGTCCCTAGTATATGGTACCTAGTACCCCAGGGCATTGGGGGTTCCAGAAGATCCTTATGGGCTGCAGCATTTCTTTTGCCACCCATAAGGAGCTCAGACAAACCCTTTCACAGGACTGCCACTGCAGCCTGCGTAAAATAGTGCATACATTATTTCACAGCCATTTTCACTGCACTTAAGTGACTTATAAGTCACCTATATGTCTAACCTTCATTTAATGAAGGCTAGGTGCAAAGTTACTAAGTGTGAGGGCACCCTTGCACTAGCAAAGGTGCCCCCACATAGTTCAGGGTCAATACCCGGGACTTTATGAGTGCGGGGACGCCATTACACACGTGCACTACATATAGGTCAATACCTATATGTAGCTTCACAATGGTAACTCTGAATATGGCCATGTAAGATGTCTAAGATCATGGAATTGTACCCCCATTCCAAGTTTGATATTGGGGAGCCAATTCCATGCATCATGGGGGCTCCACCATGGACACCCAGTACTGCCAAACCAGCTCTCTGAGGCTTGCACTGCAGCTGCTACCACCTCACAGACACGGTTCTGCCTTCCTGGGGTCTGAGCAGCTCTGTCCCGGGAAGGCAGAACAAAGCATTTCCGTTGGGAGCAGGGTGTTACACCCTCTCGCTTTGGAAATAGGTGTTACAGGATGGGGAGGGGTAGCCTCTCCCAACCTTTGGAAATGCTTTGAAGGACACAGATGGTGCCCTCCTTGCATAAGCCAGTCTACACCGGTTCAGGGACCACCAGTCCCTCCTCTGGCACGAAACTGGACAAAGGAAAGGGGAGTGACCACTCCCCTGTCCATCACCACCCAAAGGGTGGTTCCCAGAGCTCCTCCAGTGTGTCCCAGACCTCAGCCATCTTGTTTTCCAAGGTGTGGGGACACTCTGGGGGCCTCAGAGTGGCCAGTGCCAGCAGGTGACATCAGAGAACCTTCCTGATAGGTCCATACCTGATGAGGTAGCCAATCCCCCTCCCATGGCTATTTAGGGTCTCTGCTGTGGTGTTCTCTTCAGATTCTACTTGCAAGTTTCCAGCAGGAATCCTCTACAACTACTACGTCATCCTCTAACTTCTGATCAACCGAAGACTGCTCCAGGAACCGCTGTAAAAGCAACAAAGAATCCAGGAGGGCTACTTTTCCTCTGCAACTTCAGCACCAGCCAGCAACTGCAACAGTTTCCATGGTGTGTATGCTCTGGGGACTCCCTGTCTTCACCCTGCACCAGAAGGACCGAAGAAATCTCCCGTGGACTGACGGAGTCACTCCCCTGCTCCTGCAGGCACCTTCTAAGACGACGACAGGTTCTCTTGGACTCCTCTCCTGGCGACCAGCTTGCTCCTTGGAACACAGGTGGTGGACCCCTTAGACACAGACTGTCCTAAGGTCCTGCTGTCCCAATTTGGAGGAGGTAAGAGCTTGCCTTCCCCGAGTACGACAGTACCCCTGTGCACTGCGTCTTCTTCACCTCCTGAGGCCTCTATGCACTATTTGGAAAGTTCCTTCATGCACAGCCTGGCCCAGGTGCCCAGCACTTTATCCTGCGATGCTGAACTCGCTGAGTTGACCTCCATCGGCGTGGGACCTTCCTCTGTAGTGCTGCAGCAACCGCATTTTGCACCTCCTTTGTCCCCATGTCTTGGGACTTCCATGAGTACTGTCTGGACGACTGAGGGCTCTCTGAAGTGCTGAGAGCCCCCTCTTCCTCTTCACGCAGAGTTGAGGTCCCAAGGTCCCTCCTGGGTCCAGACAGCAGCATTTTGACGCAAAACGCAACTTTGCCGGAACCAAGGCTTGTTGGACGAATATAGCACCAAAACTCACCTGCAACCAACATCTCTTCCTGGGACATGCATTGCATCATGCAGGAACGGGCTGACATCTTACTTGGGTACATTTCTGCAGTCTTCATCCAACCGGGGACTCTTCTTTTGCGCCCTCTTCTTGGATGGCAGGGGCTCCTGTCCTTCCTGGAACTTCTTCCGACTTCTGGACTTGGTCTCCTTCCTTTGCAGCTCTTCAGGTCCAGGAATCCACCATTTGTTGTTTGCAGTCTTGCTTGGTTCTTGCAATAACTCCAATCACAACTTGTAGTGTGTCCTAAGGAAACTTGCAGTACTTTACTCCTACTTTCCTGAGCTCTGGGGTGGGGTATTTTACTTACCTTTGCTGTATTATTACTCTCCCAGCGATTCGCCACACACTAGGCTTGTCTGGGGGGAATTCGTGATTCGCATCCCACGTAATATATGGTTTGTGTTCCCCTAGACCTATTTTCTCCCATTGCATTCTATAGCATTTCCTATTGTTTGCACTATCCTATGTCGAATTACTTACCTTATTTTGGTGTCTAGTGTAAATATTGTGTATAGTATTAACCTCCAGAAGGAGTATTGCCTCTAAGATATTTTTGGCCCCGTGTCACTTAAATAAACTACCTTTATTTTTGGTAACACTGATTATTGTCTTTACTTGTGTATAAGTGCTGTGTAACTATAAGTGGTGTTGCAGGAGCTTTGCATGTCTCCTAGTTCAGCCTAAGCTGCTCTGCCATAGCTACCTCTATCAGTCTAAGCTGCTAGAACACTACTACATTTCACTATAAGGGATCACTGGACCTGGCGTAAGTACCCAAGGTACCCACTACAAACCAGGCCAACCTCCTACACCTAGGTATATGTGTATAGCTCTAGGTATAGAGAATTCTTTCCTGTGGTTAGTGTAAGTGATAAGGTAAATGCAAGTACTTATCCCACCGCTGACACTAATGTAGGAGGCTGACCTGGTTTGTAGTGGGTACCTAAGGTACTTAAACCTTATACCAGGTCCAGTTATCCCTTATTAGCAAAATATAGACAGTGTTTAGAAGCCAGGCTCTCTAGGGGTAGTATGGATGAGCAGCCAAGGCTTATCTAGGAGAGATGCAAAGCTCATGTAATACTACTGTAGTCACACAGTACTCACACACATGAAAGAAATTACTCAGTGTTACAACATAAAGGTACTTTATTTTAGTGACAAAAATGTCAAAAATACCATAGAGACTATACTCCCTTAGGAGGTAAGTAATATTCAAATTATATGAACTAGTATGCAGAAATAGCTGTAAAAACAATTAGAAAACAGTGCAAATAATGAAAATCACAATAGTTAGAAATGGGCCTGGGGGAACACAAACCATATACTAAGAAAGTGGAATGTAAAAGTTGGTTTCCCACCTAGGCAAGTGTAGCATGTAGAGGGGCGCTGGGAGTTTTATAAAACACCAAAAGTAAGTAAAACAACCCACCCCATAGCCCAGGAAAGCAGGCGTAAATCAGTGACTTTCCTAGAACAAACAAGAACACGAGAAAGAAGATACTGCAAGAACCAGAAGAGACTGCAAGACACCAACGATGGATTCCTGGACCTGAAAACCTGTGGAAGAGGGGAATAAGTCCAAGAAGCACAGAAGAGCCCTGGGAGAACAGGAGCCCCTGCTAACCCAGATGAAGGTGCAAAAGAAGAACCACCAGTGAAGAACAACAGTCAGTATTGCACCCAAGAAGATGGATGTGGGTTCCTGGTTGGTGCAGATGTCCCACACCGGATGGATGATTGCAGTCTGGTTTGCGTCACTGGATTCCGCCATCAAGCTTTGTCACACGCAAAGCTCGTGGTTAGTGGAAAATGCCGCTGCCTGGGACCAGGAGGGACGTGGTGGACTCTACCCAGGAGAGGGAGTCAGAGGGGGCTCTCAGCAACTCAGAGAGCCCTCAGAAGACCAGGCAGTGCGCACAGGGGTCCCACAGCAGGAGGACAAAGAAGGTGCAAAAGGAGGACCACGCAGCACTACAACAAAGGGTTCCACTCCGCCGGAGAATCACACAGGAAGCTGTGCATCGCAGGAAGGAATGCTGGGGGCCAGAGCTGCACGGTGCACAAAGAACTGTGCAAGGATGCCAACAAGCCTTGGCAACTGCAAAACATGCGGTGCACAGGGGTACTGTCTTACATGGGGAGGAAAGCTCTTACCTCCACCAAAGTTGGACAGTGCGACATCAGGAACACTTCAGTCCACCACCCATGATGTAGGATCCACGCAGCTCATCAGGAGAGGTGTTCCACACAACCGGTCATCATTGCAGAGAGGTGCCTGCTGAAGCAGTGGAGTGAATCCTTCACCCCAAGGGAGATTCCTTCGTTCTTCTGGTGCAGGCTGAAGACGGGCTGTCCTCTGAGGATGCATGACGGGAAACAGTTGCAGTTGCTGGCAGGAGTTGAAGATACAGTGTTGCAGAAGTCATCTTTGCTTCTTTGTTGCAGTTTGTAGAGTTCCTGGAAGGTCCAGATAAAGTTTCTTCAGTAAGAAGGTGAAGTAAAGAATGCAGAGGATTCCTGCTGGAGTCTTGCAATCCGAATCTGAGGAACCACCCAAAAGAAAGTCCCTAAATAGCCCTGAAAGGGGGATTGGTCAGCTACACAGGTAAGCACCTATCAGGGAAGGGCTCTGATGTCACCTTTTGGCACTGGCCACTCAGATGCTCCCAAAGTGCCCAGACAACTTGGAATCCAAGATGGCAAATCGCAGGGACCCTCTGGAGGAGCTCTGAGCACAACCCCAGGGGTGGTGATGGACAGGAGAGTGGTTGCTCCCTTTTCTTTTGTCCAGTTTCGTGCCAGAGCAGGGACTGGGGTCCCTGAACCGGTGTAGACTGGATTATGCAAGGAGGGCACTATCTGTGCCCTTCAAAGCATTTCCAAGCCAATATTACCTATTTCCAAAAGGAGAGGGTGTAACACCCCTTTCCCAAAGGAACTCCTTTGATCTGCCTTCCGGGGCTTGAGCTGCTCAAGCAACAGGAGGGCAGAAACCTGTCTGAGAGGTGGCAGCAGCTGGGGCTGCCTGGAAAACCTCAGAAGGCTGGAATGGCAAAACTGGGGGGTCCTCTAAGGAGCCACCAGAGTGCAGGGAATCATACAACCAAAGCCTTGGGGTATGATTCCAACATGTTTGATCCCAAACATGCCTATGTTCGGAGTTACCATTATGTAGCCAGACATAGGTAGTGACCTATGTCCAGTAAAAGTGTAAAATGGCACCCCGCACTCACAAAGTCCGGGAAAATGGTCCTGGAGTTCATGGGGGCACCTCTGCTAGTGCAGGGGTGCCCTCACATACAGGTACTCTGCACCCTGCCCTCAGGGATGGAGGGCCTGCTATAGGGGTGACTTATAAGTGACCTGGTGCAGTGTAAATGGAAGTGAAAGGGTGCATGCACCTTTTCACGCAAGCTGTAATGGCAGTCCTGCAGAAGCCTTTGCATTGGCTCCCATTGGGTGGCAAAAGAAATGCTGCAGCCCATACGGGATCCCCTGGAACCTCTATGCCCTCGGTACCTAGGTATGATATACTAGAGACTTATAAGGAGGCACCAGTATGCCAAGTTTGGGTGAAATACTGGGTGACAAAATTTAGAGGAGAGAGCATAATCACTAGGGTCCTGGTTAGCAGGATCCCATTAAAAACAGTCAAGCACACTGACATCAGGCAGAAAATGGGGTAACCATGCAAAAAGAGGGTACTTTCCTACACAACCTCCTCCCCCCACGTAATGCAGTATTAGCCAGAGCAGAAAGACCCCCAATCGCCAGAAGACCGCGGATGTTTCCCCAGGAAGCCAGTCCAAGACCTGCAAAATTCCAAAAGTTATGAATTATTGTAGCATTGAACACTCTATTTGTTGTAGGTATGGCCGTATACATAGCCAGAAATCTGCCTAGTCACATAGAGTCCACCTCAACACTTCTACAGCGCTTGCGTAGAGGCCTTTCCCACATCACTTACATTTACACTGAACCTAATGTTAGTATTCCACAAGCATTACACAGCAAACTCTTACACAACACATGGTACCAGCATATGACCGCCGTGGGCACCCAGACATCAGCCAGTCCGTGCTACGTCTGTGCACTGATACCACACGCTGTAGATGCTGATATATCGCAGGAGACATCCCCAAGAAAGCAAAATGCTTTAGGATCAGGGCCAAGTTACAACCTAGTAGAGTGGAACCCCACAGGGTGGTAGTAAACGTCACTCAATATGAGACCAATCCCACCGCACTATACATTTACACAGAGCCTAACAATATTCAAACTGAGCTAGACAGGCTACACAGGCGAGCATTATAGGGGAGGACACTGGCTCAGAAACTCTCCAGAAAAGAGTGTCTTGGAGGTAGCAAAACAATGTACCAGTGCACAAACACATCCGCTCTGACCTGTCTGTGGGTCAGGGTGGCCCTTAGCGTATCTGGGGCAGTCTTCTTTAATAACAAATGGACCCCAGACATGAAGTTCCTGTGTAGGGCCATCCACCTTAATGATACAAGAGGAAATGTGTCTCATAGGGGAGGACTGAATACCAGCATAGATACCCCATGTCAAGAAATCTGGGGTGCTGAGAAAGGTAGGTGCATGTGGTTGGAGGGGAAGGGGCCCCCCCTAATTGTAAGGAAACTTACACTGTATTCCTTGCGTTTCAGAGAAAAAGGGATGATCCCGCTCGGCACAAATGAGAATTGTGAACCAATACTGACTGTACCAGACATGCACTGGGGCTCCTACGCGCTGATGAACTTCTACTGGCAGTGTGGAGAATTCACCTACACACACCTCGTCTCCAGATGGCGGGGCCTCTGCTCCCTTGTGACCGTATACACCCAGATTCTGGTCATCCCTGGAGAAGGCCTGTACGAGTTGTTCCAACGTCTGCTACAGAAGAAAACAGCTCTGATGCTTCAGGCTTGAGAAAAAAGAACTGCAAATTATTTTGGCTGATCTCAGATTAAGGACCTTACGGAAGAATTCAGACTATTTATTGACGCTCAAGTAATCATGGGAGGGGTCATCCCCTTCCACCCTACGGACAAAAGCAAACGACGCTGGTTGCAACTAACCAGGTGGGAAATGTTCAAAATGATCAACGATACTGAGCTCAGCCTAAACGCTGTAAGGGAACAAGTAAGAGCCATCCGCCTCATAGTGATGCAACACCAGTATGTGTTGGACTTGGGGACCGCAATGATAGGTGGGGTATGCACCAAGATCGGTGTGGCCTGCTGTACATTTATCCCCGGTAACTACCTGAACAATGGGTCACAATCTTCGGCCATCCAAGCACTGCATCATCTACAAGCCGACTTGAAGAAGAAGGAGGTGCCCCTGAGCAGGACTGGGTATTTGATTGGTTTTCCTGACTCCCCCTGTAGGTGACCAGACTTTGCATGTCATTGCTTCAGATCCTCATTCTTGTGCTGTATTTGTGTTGTTCCCTACAAGTGGAAGGCTTCCTCCTGCTGTAAAAACACAGTCCTCAAATTTGTAGAGTGCAAATAACTAGGAAAATAGAAGTGGGAAAACCAGAAACACATCAAACCTCAAATAATATGACTGTCATGAAGTATGGGGTGGATAAAGAAGTTGGAAATTAAACTAGATGGGGCAATGTTGATAGAGATAAAAACAAGTCAATGTACGCCATGATATGTGTGCGCATAACAACAAACTTGCATTACTATTGTCGATTCCATCCAATGTGACCTCCTCATCAAACCATAATTAGAAATACGTTATCAGGCAGGCCCTGCGACTTAGCTCTAAAGCAACTGACTGACAGATCACAGGTGGGGTGACAAGTAGCCCGTGGACAAACGCTCAAACAGGAAAAATCCAAATTGATCCCTCAGATAAGCAGCAACATTATAATAGTTGTAGGAGATTGGACCCCAATAAAGCACGTTTTGGCTGAAGGGGCCTGCATTCCAAAAATACTGTGAAAGATAGAGATGCCACATGAAGTTAGGAACACTCAGCCAATCAGAACATAACACACACACAACACGCAGTGATCACATGCACCTCATGCTGGACATCTGAACATGTTACCTACTGGCCTGCATTTTGCCCATGGAAGGTCAAGACCCACCTGAGCACTTTATCAGGTGGTCAGATTTACAACTCTGTGACTAGGCCCGGATTCCTTTCTCCAAAGAGTGCATAGAATTATTTTATAACCCTTCAAGAATTATACATAAAGGCACTCAGCAACTTTGCAAGACAGTCATTGGACCCCAACTCAGTACTGCGCTCTTCTAAGCCCCAGCGTTTAATTAAACCAACTGTTCCTGTTTTGCCAAACACCTTTTTTCTCTCATTTCTTCAAGGTAAATTTGCATTCAAGCAACAAATACAGGACAGCCCTTATACCCAGATTTTGGAAACTGCAGGCTCAGAAAAAGTTTTCTTCCACATCTTCCTGGACTGCTTGAGGACTTTGGGTGTAAAGGCCATGGCTGAGTTTGGTGTAGGACCAGAAATGTCCTCTAACACAGGTGCCAGTGGTGCTTAGATGCATGCTGGCACTCTGGGTTACTAGTGTTGCTTTTTTGGTCAGTGCCTTTGCCAGGAATGTCCTCTGGATGAACGGGACCTGGAGAACTGAACATAGAGGAATATTTCACCCCCAAAGAACAAGCAGGTGCAATCTGGCCCAAAGTCAGAGATGTTAACTTCAACAGAGACAGCTGATAGAAGGAAACTGATATTGTCAAACTACAACAGGGAAGGTGGGAGCACCACCAAAGACATCAGACTGGGAACTTTGGTCACATACAATGCAGGCATATCTCTGTTTTCAGTTAGCAACAATGGACTGGAAGACAAAAGTCTACCTTTTGGGTTAGGATTAGGTGGTGATGGTCCCTTTACATGGTAATATCTCATTACCACAGGGCTGGAGACAATGCCTTCCTATTTTAATTAAGAAGAGGCAGATAAACGACTGACCCATAACAGCAGCTGCAAGTCAACAGATGCAGAGGGTTCATACTAGATCAAGAGGACACTTTCTCTATATGTAGCTAGCTGTCAAGTCAATGAGTGATGTACCTATGCCAAATCAGTAGGATCTACAAAACAAAATAACAAAGAGGTGGTAGGGAGAAGAAGTGTGCTTGCTGGGCACTATTCTGTTCTCTTGTACTTGTAGATGTAGTTACTTTGGAAGCCCTCCTCCAGGCCCTCATGAGGGGTATGGATGCCAAAAAGTTTTTTTTTAAATCTCTGAACTCTCCAAGTGAGCCTCCACATACCCAAAACTGGCAGCAGCAGGCAAGCAGAGCTTTAGCAGGGTCTTATGACTTTTTCCTAACCAGGAAACCAGGAGGAAATGGCTGGAACTCCAGGCGCACCAACATCGTCCAAAAGTGTCTGGCTTCATGATGAGTTTCAGCTAGATGATGTGGAGCAACAACGCTTTTCAGTTGCTGCCTAAGTAATGCTCTCTTTCTTAACAGTGACATGCCCAATGCAGGACAGTGTGCATCTACAAAAACTCTGACATGACCACCCAAAGGAGGAGATGGGTTTACCTCCCTTGTTCAAGTGACCAGAACAACACAACACTGTAGCTTAAGACTATCGCCCAGAGGGACTAAAATATTTGACCTTTTGGTGCAGTGGGCCTGCGGTAGCACATGCAAAAGGCGCTGTACCATAAAGGATTTACCCAAATTTCAACATGGTTGGGAAACATACTTTGTGCACTGTAGGTATAATAACAAACGAACAAGCAAAGAGCTGCTTCAGGTAGAAATTTGTCCCTAATAGTGGTCAGTATTAAGCTGAACAAGAAACAAAGTATATCAAACCTAAGAATCTAGGTGACCACAATGTGTTGAAGTGGACATAGCTTCTAACACAGGCTAATAGGTTGGGAAATGTAAGCAGTTGGGTTTTATTAAAAAAATAAAAAATACAAAATAAAAAATACATTAAAACATTGGTAACATATAGGTTTTGTGCTTGCATTTCAGAAAATGCACTGTTATAGAAACCCATGTAGGAATATAACTGTATTCCATCAAGTGGGATGGCCCTTTGTGGGGATGTTTTGCTGTATGTCTGTCTGGGTGTAGAAGGTTGTACCATAGGTGACTTTGCGACTGTGGATACCTGTTCTGCACACACTGTCATACATGGAAAACACTTTCTATAATATGAGAGCATGAATTTTAAGTCTGAAATCAGAGAAACAGGTGTAGAGACCATTTCCTCGTAGTATAGATACTGATAGTGCTCCTAAGAAGTACAGTACTCCTATTGTTCATAAACCCCTTCATCATACTCTTCTTCCTCCTCCTGGCACTTTACGTGCAGTTCGGATGTCCAGTGTGCAACACCGAAGGGCTCTTCATCCTCCGAGTCTTCCACATGTGCCGGAACCAGAGAAGTCACCTTGCTCGAAGAAGTGTGTGATGGGGTCAAATATTTCCTTTTTTTACATCTATGTGTTTGTCCCTCATTGATGGGGTCATCAACAGAGTCATCAACGAGGTGTCAAGGATCATCGTCACGAAAACCATCTCTTCTGTTGATGCAGAAGTTGGTGTCGGTCTCATTGTTGTCGATGATGGGATGGACATCGATAGAGGATCCGTTACCGCTGTTGACGACTGTGAGGTGAGGGAAATCTTCAGCGTCGACGATCGAGTTGTTGATGTCGTCGACAAGGATGTTGTTCTTGTGAAGGAATAAGTGGTGTACAGTGTGGAGACAGTGCTGGGAGTCGCTGTTGTTCATGCTGCTGTGAATATGTTTGTAGTGGATGACAAGGTTTTCGTTGACGGTGAGACGCTCATCAATGACTTGTTAGATGATGGAGCTGAGGAAGGTTTTTTTTTTTTTTTAAACATGAAGAACCTGAGGAGGTGGTGTGTCATCTGAATCACATACTTTTTTTAGCCTTTCTAGGGAGGCAGATGTACAAGTTACTTACCTTCCAAAATATCTGGAAGAGACCAATTCTAGTAGCACATTCCTTACTTTTGAATTTCCCCAGGCGTCAGACTGGATCCGGAGAAATTTTCTTCGAGCAGTACCTCTGAGCGATGTTAGGTGGCGTCGGCCGACTCCACGGGTGTCGTGATGACGTTGCGGTCATATATAGGTGCCACCCAGGCGCGCTGACGTCAGTTTCTTTTCATGACTTTCCACACCAGTAGCGCGGAGCCATGAAGAACGCAGAGCGGTGCGCCAAAAGTAGGGCCCTCAAGGGAAAGTTCCTGTCCCTAGAAATCAGTTTGCAGTGTGGGAAGGATGGGCGGGTTGGTAAGGAATATGCAACTAGAATATGTCTCTACCAGATATTTAGTTACCGAAAGTAAGTAACTTTTACATCTGATAGAGACTTCTAGTTGCAGATTCCTTACCTTTGAATAGATACCCGAGCAATACCATCCCTGGTGGTGGGCCTGCGAACTAAGATCACACCAAAAAGTCCTGTAGGACCGGACGGCCAAAGTAGCTGTCCCTTCTGACCTGATTGTCCAGGCAGTAGAGCTTGGTAAAAGTGTGCAGAGAGGCCTACTTTGATGCCTGACAAATATCCAGGACTGGAATGCCCTGTGCTAACGCTGTGGTAGCAGAAGTAGCACTGGTGGAGTGAGCTCGCAAACTTTCAGGGGGTTGCTTTTTAGCCAGAGCGTAGCACATTTTGATGCATAAGAGTACCCATCTTGAAATGGTCCTCTTCTGCACCGCCTTCCCCTTCTTTGCACCCACAAAGAGTTGATCGTCCACCCGGAAGTCTTTGGTTCAATCAAGATAGAACACCAACGCTCTTTTTGGGTCCAGACGGGGGAGTCTCTCTTCTTCATGAGAGGGATGTGGAGGAGCAAAAATGGTAGGCAAGGTGATGGATTGCCCGACCTTGGGTAGGAAAGAAGCCCTCGTAGGAAGCACCACTTTGACAGGGTGTATGGCAAGAAAAGGTGGCTTAGATGACAGAGCCTGGAGTTCACTAACTCTGCGGGCAGAAGAAATGGCAACTAGAAAGACAGTCTTTATAGTTAAGAGCCTTAGAGGACAGTTTTGCAGCGGTTCAACAGGGTACACATAAGGTAAGTTAAGACCAGGTTGAGATCCCATTGGGGAATGATCAATGGAATAGGAGGAAAAAGATGTGTGAGGCCTTTAAGATTAAGGGAGATTTAAATAAAGAAGGCTGATCAGGTAACCATAAGAAAGCAGAGATAGCAGAGAGATATCCATCAAGAGTGTCCAAGGTGAAACCCTGCCAGGCAAGGGAAAGATTAAAGAGAAGTACCTGAGAGAGAGAAGCAGATAGAGGATCAACAGAATTGTCGATGCACCATACCACAAATTTCTTCCGACGACAGGCGTATACAGTTTTGGTTGAGGGACGCCTGGCTGCCCAGATAATGTCCCAGACTTTGGATAGCAAGTCGAAAGACGTCTATTGTCATCGCTCAATCTCCACGCAAGAAGTCGCAGAGTTGACAGGTTCAGGTGGAGGACCTTCCCCTGCTGCTGCGACAGAAGATCCTCACAAAAGGCCATGTTCAAGAGCTCGGGATACCAGACTCTCCGTGCCCAGCCCAGAGCCACCTACATTACTTGGGCCCGGTCTTGCCTGATCTTCTTCACAACTCTGGGCAGAAGTAGTATTGCCGGGAAGGCGTACAGGAAGGCCGAGTTCCACTCACGACGAAAAGCATCGCTGAGTGAGTGCCACCTTGGAAACTCCAACGCGCGAAACAGCTGACATTGCGAGTTCTCTACCGAGGAGAACAAATCTAACCAAGGTTCTCCCCACTGCAGGAAGAGACCTTGCGCCACCTCTGGATGGAGATGCCATTTGTGGTCAACCATGCATCGCCGGCTGAGTTCGTCTGCTCTGGCATTCAAGGAGCCTGACAGGTGTTGAACCACCAGGGAAATGATGCCCTGATGTTCCAGCCAAATCCAGAGGCGAAGGGCCTCTTGAAAAAGAGTCCACGACCCCACTCCGCCTTGTTTGTTGCAATACCACATGGCGGTGGAGTTGTCTGTGAACACCTGCACTGCTTTCCCCTTGAGGGAGGGAAGGAATGCTTTCAATGCTAGTCAAATCGCTCAGAGCTCCAGAAGATTGATATGGGGACTGGTTTCTGCCGGAGACCAGATACCTCTGATTTCTGCCTCTCCCATGTCGCCACCCCATCCCAGAAGTGACGCATCTGTCACAATCGTAAGATCTGGTTGGCGAAAGGAGAGGGATCTGCCCTTGACCCAATCCTGATTCGTTAACCACCACAGCAGGTCTTTCGCAGTCCCTTCTGATATCTGGACCTTATCGGAGAGATTCCCATGATGCTGCGCCCACTGGAACTTCAGGTCCCAATGCAGAGCCCGCATATGCCAGCTGGCATTTTGAACCAACAGGATGCAGGAGGCCATGAAGCCCAGCAGCCTCAGAGTCATTCTCACCGAAATCCAGGATAGAGGCTGAAACATCGGTATCATAGCTCGAATATCCTGGACTCGCTTCATGGGAGGATATTTCCGAAACTGCACTGTATCCAGAACAGCTCAGATGAAAGAGAGAGTCTGAGAAGGAGTCAGGTGTGACTTCGGCACGTTGATAGTGAACCCCAGTGTAGGAAGTTGGCTCTGCATATACTAACTCAAATTAAGAGACAGCGTGCATAGAGTCCAAGGGTTCCCCTTAGAGGTAAGATAGTGGCAAATTTAGATAATTCTAATGCTCTATTTTGTGGTAGTGTGGTCAAGCAGGAGGCTTATCAGAGGGTAATGTTAAGCATTTGTTGTAAACACACAGGCAATAAATGAGGAACACACACTAAAAGACTTAATTCCAGGCCAATAGTTTTTATATAGAAAAATATATTTTCTTAGTTTATTTTAAGAACCACAAGTTCAAGATCTGAAGTAAATACATATAATGCATGGTACTCCACACAGGTAAGTGAGGAACTTTGAAGTAGAGCAATAGCATATAGAGTTTTAGTATAAATGGCAATAAGCTATTTTAAAAGTGGACACAGTGCAAAAATCAACAGTTCCTGGGGAGGTAAGTGTAGGAAGTTGGCTCTGTATGTACTATTTCAAAGTAAGAAATAGCATGCACAGAGCCCAAGGGTTCCCCTTAGAGGTAAGATAGTGGCAAAAAGAGATCATTCTAATGCTCTATTTTGTGGTAGTGTTATTGAGCAGTAGGCTTATCAGAGGGTAGTGTTAAGCATTTGTTGTACACACACAGGCAATAAATGAGGAACACACACTCAAAGACAATTCCAGGCCAATAGGTTTTTATATAGAAAAATATGTTTTCTTACTTTATTTTAAAAACCACAGGTTCAAGATTTACAATCAATACTTCAAATGAAAGGTACTTCACTTAGGTATCATAGGAACTTTGAATCAGCAAAATAGCATGTACAGTTTTGGCAAAAATGGCAATAAGCTATTTTAAAACTAGACAGTGCAAATTTCAACAGTTCCTGGGGGAGGTAAGTATTTGTTAGTTTTGCAGGTAAGTAAACCACCTACAGGGTTCAAAGTTGGGTCCAAGGTAGCCCACCGTTGGGGGTTCAGGGCAACCCCAAAGTTACCACACCAGCAGCTCATGGCCGGTCAGGTGCAGAGGTCAAAGTGGTGCCCAAAACGCATAGGCTTCAATGAAGAAGGGGGTGCCCCGGTTCCAGTCAGCCAGCAGGTAGGTACCCGCAACTTCGGAGGGCAGACCAGGGGGGTTTTGTAGGGCACTGGGGGGGACACAAGTCAGCACCAAAAGTACACCCTCAGCGGCACGGGGGCGGCCGGGTGCAGAGTGCAAACAGGCGTCGGGTTTGCAATAGATTTCAATGGGAAACCCAGGGGTCTCTTCAGCGAAGCAGGCAGGCAAGGGGGGGGGGGGGGGGGGGAGGGGGCTGGCTCCTCTGGGTAGCCACCACCTGGGCAAGGGAGAGGGCCACCTGGGGGTTGCTTCTGCACTGGAGGTCGGATCCTTCAGGTCCTGGGGGCTGCGAGTGCAGTGTCTTTACCAGGCGTCGGGTTCATAGAAGCAGTCCTTTACAGTTTGTTTCTTTGTTGCAAAGTTGTTTCTTCTTTGGAGCAGAACCACTGTCCTCGGGAGTTCTTGGTCCTTTTAGATGCAGGGTAGTCCTCTGAGGCTTCAGAGGTCGCTGGACCCTGGGGAGCGTGTCGCTGTTGCAGTTTTCTCTTGAAGTGGGGAGACAGGCCGGTAGGGCTGGGGCCAAAGCAGTTGGTGTCTCCGTCTTCTCTGCAGGGCTTCAGGTCAGCAGTCCTTCTTTGTCTTCAGGTTGCAGGAATCTATCTTGCTTGGTTCTGGGGGGCCCCTAAATACTCAATTTAGGGGTGTGTTTAGGTCTGGGGTGGGTTAGTAGCCAATGGCTACTAGTCCTAAGGGTGGCTACACCCTCTTTGTGCCTCCTCCCTGAGGGGAGGGGGGCACATTCCTAACCCTATTGGGGGAATCCTCCATCTGCAAGATGGAGGATTTCTAAAAGTCAGAGTCACCTCAGCTCATGACACCTTAGGGGTTTGTCCTGGCTGGCCAGTGACTTCTCCTTGTTTTTCTCATGATCTCCTCCGGCCTTGCCGCCAAAAGTGGGGCCGTAGCCGGAGGGGGCGGACATCTCCACTAGCTGGAATGCCCTGGGGTGCTGTAACAAAGGGGGCGAGC
The DNA here is from genome assembly GCF_031143425.1 of Pleurodeles waltl. Taxonomy (NCBI): domain Eukaryota; kingdom Metazoa; phylum Chordata; class Amphibia; order Caudata; family Salamandridae; genus Pleurodeles; species Pleurodeles waltl. The sequence goes on from NC_090441.1 coordinate 87,923,444, forward strand.
CTTTGAGGCTCACCGCCAGGTGTTACAGTTCCTGCAGGGGGAGGTGAGAAGCACCTCCACCCAGTACAGGCTTTGTTACTAGCCACAGAGTGACAAAGGCACTCTCCCCATGTGGCCAGCAGCATGTCTGGTGTGTGGCAGGCTGGCGAAACTACTCAGCCCAGACTGGAAGTCGGGTATGTTTTCAGGGGCATCTCTAAGATGCCCTCCGGGGTGTATTTCACAATAAAATGTACATTGGCATTTATTGTGCTGAGAAGTTTGATACCAAACTTCCCAGTTTTCAGTGTAGCCATTATGGTGCTGTGGAGATCGTGTATGACAGACTCCCAGACCATATACTCTTATGGCTACCCTGCACTTACAATGTCTAAGGTTTTGCTTAGACACTGTAGGGGCATAGTGCTCATGCACCTATGCCCTCACCTATGGTATAGTGCACCCTGCCTTAGGGCTGTAAGGCCTGTTAGAAGGGTGACTTACCTATGCAGTAGGCAGGGTAAGGTTGTCATGGCACCCTGAGGGGAGTGCCATGTCGACTTAGTCATTTTCTCCCCACCAGCACACACAAGCTGGCAAGCAGTGTGTCTGTGCTGAGTGAGGGGTCCCCAGGGTAGCATAAGACATGCTGCAGCCGTTAGAGACCTTCCCTGGCATCAGGGCCCTTGGTACCAGGGGTACCAGTTACAAGGGACTTACCTGGATGCCAGGGTGTGCCAATTGTGGAAACAAAGGTACAGTTTTAGGGAAAGAACACTGGTGCTGGGGCCTGGTTAGCAGGCCTCTGCACACTTTCAAATCATAACTTGGCATCAGCAAAGGCAAAAAGTCAGGGGGTAACCATGCCAAGGAGGCATTTCCTTACAGTAAGTAACGGTTAGTTTGTCAGGTAAGTAAAGTACTTATAAGTCTAAGTTCCTGGGCATAGGCAGCCCACCGTTGGGGGTTCAAGGCAACCCCAAAGCTACCACACCATCAGCTCAGGGCCGGTCAGGTGCAGTTGTCAAAGAGGTGCCCAAAACACATAGGCGCCTATGAGGTACAGGGGTGCTCCGGTTCCAGTCTGCCAGCAGGAGTACCCATGTCCTTGGAGGGCAGACCAGGGGGGTTTTGTAGAGCACTGTGGGGGACACAAGTAGGCACACAAAACACACCCTCAGTGGCACAGGGGCGGCCGGGTGCAGTGTGCAAAGCAGGCATCGGGTTTTGTATTAGAATCAATGGAGGGACCCGAGGTCACTCTAGCGGTGCAGGCCGGGCACAGGGGGGCTTCTCGGGCCAGCCACCAACTGAGCTAGGCAGAGGGTCACCTGATGGTCACTCCTGCACTGAGGTTCGCTTCCTTCTGGTCCTGGGAGCTACGGGTGCAGTGCTTGGTCCAGGCGTCGGATTCCTTGTTACAGGCAGTCGCAGTAAGGGGGAGCCTTTGGATTCTCTCTGCATCCGTCGCTGTGGGGGTCCAAGTGGGTCGTCTCGGGTTACTCACGAGGTCGCAGTCACCTGGGAGTCCTCCCTGTAGTGTTGGGTCTCTGGAGCTCGAGCCGGGGCCATCAGGTGAAATCTCACGCTTCCGGCAGGAAGAGTGAGGTCTTTGAAAGTTGCAAAGTTGTTGCTGTTGTTGAACAGAGCCGCTGTTCATAGGAGTTTCTTGGTCCTTTGGTTCAGGGCAGTCCTCTGAGGCTTCAGAGGTCGCTGGTTCCTGTCGGATGCGTTGCTGTTGCAGTTTTCTTCGAGTCAGGAGACAGGCTGGTAGGGCTGGGGCCAAAGCAGTTGTCGTCTCCGTCGTCCCTGCAGGGCTTTCAGGTCAGCAGTCCTTCTTCTTGTTTCAGGTTGCAGGAATCTGATTTCCTAGGTTCTGGGGTGCCAATAAATACTAAATTTAGGGCTGTGTTTAGGTCTGGGGGCAGTAGCCAATGGCTACTGTCCTGGAGGGTGGCTACACCCTATTTGTGTCTCCTCCCTGAGGGGAGGGGGGCACATCCCTAATCCTATTGGGGGAATCCTCCAATCTCAAGATGGAGGATTTCTAAAGGCAGGGGTCACCTTAGCTCAGGACACCTTAGGGGCTGTCCTTACTGGTAGGTGACTCCTCCTTGTTTTTCTTGGTATCTACTCCAGCCTGCCGCCAAAAGTGGGGGCAGTGGCCGGAGTGGCGGGCATCTCCACTAGCTGGGACGCCCTGGGGTGCTCTAACAAAAAGGCATGAGCCTTTGAGGCTCACCGCCAGGTGTTACAGTTCCTGCAGGGGGAGGTGAGAAGCACCTCCACCCAGTACAGGCTTTGCTCCTGGCCACAGAGTGACAAAGGCCTCTCCCCATGTGGCCAGCAACTCGTCTGGTTGTGGCAGGCTGGCAGAAACTGGTCAGCCTAGCACTAAGAGTCGGACTGGTATTCAGGGGGCATCTCTAAGATGCCCTCTGGGTGCATGTTACAATAAATTCCACACTGGCATCAGTGTGCATTTATTGTGCTGAGAAGTTTGATTCTAAACTTCCCAGTTTTCAGTGTAGCCATTATGGTGCTGTGGAGTTCGTTTATGACAGACTCCCAGACCATATACTCTTATGGCTACCCTGCACTTACAATGTCTAAGGTTTTGCTTAGACACTGTAGGGCATAGTGCTCATATGCCCTCATCTGTGGTACAGCCTTGGGGCTGTAAGGCCTGCTAGAGGGTTGACTTACCTATGCCACAGGCGAGGTTGGCATGGCTCTCTGATCCCTGGGAACGTGGGATCCCACGTCGGCAGCCGTGCAGGGGCTGTACAGCATGCGCAGGTTTGTGGCCAGGTGGAAAAGGATGAGGTTGGGTGCCCCTGCCGTAGTCACGAAAGGGGTGAAAGGTGGACTGCTGGGGTCCAGGTGCAGCTGCGAGGCCATGGGACCTGGCCGTGCCTCGGGAATCCTTAAAGCGATAGAGCGCTGAGTCCGCCTTGTCTCCGAAGAGACGTGTGCCATCAAACAGCAGGGTCCCAGTACACTTTCAATCATAACTGGCATCAACAAAAGGCAAAAAGGCAAAAAGTCAGGGGGTAACCATGCCAAGGGAGGCATTTCCCTACAGTATGTGTAGAGAAGTTATAATAGCATGTTATATTAATGATTTGATGTTATGTATTTACTTATTAACCATAGGCCTTAAATTAGCAAGGCTTGAGCCTTCTATTTCACAGCCTTATATTAAACTGCAATGTCTGAATAAAATTGTGGGAATGTATGTTCAGAAAATCGAATGCATTTATTGTTCACACTACGTTGAGCAAACGTTTAGCAAATTTCTTTAACTTTCTCAGGAGAACTGCTTGCTAGAGAGTTCTGTATTAGTACTTGATACTTTGTTAACTTAATGCGTGAGACAGCGATGTACCCAGGTACCAACAATGGATGCACAGACTGGAGTAAGGAGTGTTACAAAATTGTTTCCTGACAAGCCAGATGATGGGAACGGAAGAAGAGGAGCCAATCATCGACATGTGAAAAACAGTTTAGTTATATCTTTGATTTGAAGTTTAATTCTAATTGGATTGACTGTTAACCTACGATTTTCTAACCAATTACAATGTGGGAAGTTCTTTAGGTGATTTTACCTTAGCCGAAATGCACGGAGGTAAGGCACGCTCATTCTATTCTGTTTGGGAGCAGAGCAGTTCCTGATGACTTTATTCTTAACTTAAACTCTGAAGCTTAATGGCTAAATAATTGATGCTGCCCTTAGAGATTGCTTCTTAAATAATTCAGATTGTTTAGAGACCCCTGTGTTTGAGCCATTCCCTTTCACTGCCCTTTTGCTGACGAAGACCTGACTGATGTCCAACTGACAAAAATAATCGCAGCTTGCTGATCCATATTGAGGAGAGGTACAACCAAACACTATTGTCTCGATTGCAAATTTTTCTTTGTTTCTATGTACCAACCGCTATTTTGTTAGAGCCATAGCTAGATGTTTTCCAAATTACTTTTGACTAGAAAATGTTTTGCATGATGCCCAACATGCTATTTGAATCTGAAGGTTAAGTAGGAAGACACAGAAATGTTAACAGACCTTTACTAAAAGGATTCATGTTGTCATTCCCAATGTGCAGTTATTATTGCTCTTGATTTGTACTGTGATTTTAGAATGTTTGATAGCCAATGCTATCTAGCTAAATTGAGATTATTTAGAAGATTTGGTCAACCAGTGTTGTGTATACATACCATTTGGTCTTGAGACTAGGGGCCATATGTACAAACACATTTTTCCATGGACACAGAATGGGTAAAACCATTTGCTACATCTGGCCCTAAGTTACATGATATTAGCGTTGTTAATCTAGGGACATAAACCTCTTAACTTTTATTAAAGGTATGGTTAGTCATGACCAAATGGGTCATGGTGTGTGACAATTAATGAGTCTAAAGAGTTTTGTTGATGTTTATAGATTATGATGATGTATTGCATTGAGTTTCGAGACTTATGGTGGAATCACTCTAAGCATAGTCAAAAGGTTCATCGAGCTATAACGTGTCCCCTTATCTACTAACATTAAAAGACCAAATAAGGATTGATGCGCTAACACCTCCAGACAGCTTTGATTTTCAACTAACTAAAATAGCTCAAGTGAGCGGATGGTCTAAAGATCAACATCCCTCTGGGACCATGGGGCATTGCCAGGCGGTGACCTCCCCCAGAGTTCATACCATCCTCCTTGAAATTAGATTCGATCTGCTAAATCTTATTTCTTACAATCCTTTATCCTTTTTTTATTCGTTTTTTATTTAATTTGGTTGTGATTATTTTATATGAATTCTGTGGTTTTATTGTAATGGACATGTGCTTGCTCTCAAAGTCGGATGTTCGATAATTATAGTTTGATAAAAAATGGTTAATAAACCCAAACCCAAACCCAAAGGGGAATAATAGTAAAACATTTACACGTCACTGAATGAACTTTCGTGACCTTTCCCCGCTTAATCCCCTCCCACCCCCAACCACCTCCTTTAATCCTGGCCTACCCCATTATTTGCCATATGTTCTCAGTCTTCTGCCACACAAGTAAAACCGGTTATAGCCTGAACCAGAAATTTACAAAGCTCGGTCTGACCATCACTCCCGGATCGAACTAGTATGTGAGCAACTAAACTTTATAACAGTGGCACTACAAACATACACATCTATCACATGCAAGTGGTGCTTGTAACTGCACTGTAAATGTGTTTTACATACAACCTCCCAAATGCAATACAACATCTACACTTTTAAAATTGTATGGACTAATTATGAAAATCCTCGCTTCAATCTGCGCCCACTAACTGATAATGTTTATCCACAGCTCACTGATTTATATCTGCTGGCACTCTATAAATCCCATAACACTGCACCCATAAGCGGTTTACTAAAAGCACACAAATGCAGTTAACAGCACAGAATAGAAGAGATGTTAGTTTCAATAATTAATTTTAGCATACACCCAAATTATGGTATTTATTTGTGGATTTTACAGAAATTATAACAAGAGTAGAGGCGATTTGTTGGAAATATTATTGGGCGCATAAGGACCCCGCTTTAGAAAATATTTAGTGAATTTTCATAGCATTCGGTGAGTCAGTCACCCTTTTTCATCAGAAATCTTGATTTTGACAGTCTGGTTAATGACCTTCAGAGAAATAAGCTGCCCAAAGGCAATACATTTCATGTTTAATGCATGAAATATATTTTTCCTCCTTTGTGCGTGTTGTTTGGTTGAGGTTGGGGGCTGGAGAGGGTAATGTTTCATCATGTAAAACGCAATCAACCCACGGTTGGAGGTTCACCCCCTGGACCAGAGAGGGCTGGTTAACTATTTTATGCTCTGGGCTGGACCTCCCCTGGCGGATGGTCGCACACCTGTTCCGCTAGTCAGGCCTGCATACCCGGCTTTATTCCACATCCAAAGTGAGCACAACAAAAACTCACTTATTTTAAACAACTTCATTTTTTTCATTTATAAGTAACACTTGCTCTCAAAAAAAGAAACTATTTGAAGAAGGTTTGGACTGAAACTGCACCCGCCTGCTTAGTCTGCGCTGTAACTCATTGATTCTATGTCAGGACTGGAGGCTTTGGATTATGCTATCTCTTTCTTTACTGTCAACACGCAGCAGCCAATAAAAATAAATAAAAATCAAACTACATTTCCCATCAGTCCACAGCCTCGATATGACCCCCAATTAGGGCCTACCATCCAGTATATATAACATAATCCTCAAAGTCTGTCCTCTTTCTTTGCTGCTGCAACACAGAGCTAAGTACTTTTCATTTCCACTAAACGATTTATAAATGCAAATCTTTGTTTGTGGTTTAGCGCGGCCCTGTGCCTTCAATCGCTTTCGGTTTACGTGTTACGGAATTTCTATTGTAAGAATTTGACGTCTCGCAGCATGCCGTTAGCCGAGAATTAGTGACTTGCCTTTATTACAGATTCCCTCGCGCATGCGTGCGATGTTGATTGTAACCCCGCCGGTGAGGAGAGTTTGAGAAGGCTGCGTGGCTTTCCTGAGCAGTCCGTTTTCACTCATTGTGGCCGCGCAGGTGCACAGACGCGTAGGACTCTGTGCGAGCAGGATTCGACGAGTGAAGACAGTTTCCCCTTCGGTTCAGCGCGCCTTATGAATTACGCCCAGAGGGACTGTAACTATACGTCAGAGCTTTCTTTAGGGAAATTCTGGTGCCTCCCTCCACTCTTACTTTGATTATACCGGCAAGCACATTTATTATTGGTGGCACCTGGGTTTTCCCCCCAATATTGATATTTTTGTGCATCTGGGACCTCTAATTATTATACTGCTTTTGCACAGAATATAATGGCCCAACAATATATAGATGATGACCAGTATGGGGAATATGATGCTGGACACTATAACCAGCACATGGAAGGGCACCTTGTGGAGGCCTTAGACTTCCACGTTCAGGACTCAGTTAATAGAGCTTTAGCGAAAGCACTGCGTCCTTTTGCACAACCTATATTACATTTTGGAGTTAGGCGCTTTGGCGCAGGCTAGGGGAACCGCACCCCGGTAGAGGTCAATATAAATGAGCCTGGCCGGTTATCTCATGACCCTTTAAACCAGACCGTTAACACTGTCCTGAGTGATCACGAATATGGGGCTTTCAGGAGTCATAAAACTCTCTCCGTCCAAACTAGTCAGCATTTTTCGGACTCTTCTGATTCCGACGTGTCACCTGTGCAGGATAAACCCCAGGGCAAATGTAAGGCTCATCACGCCGAGGACTCTTCGATGTCAACACCTAGTAAAAATTTGCAATTTGATCCTGAAGCTATTCTACATCCTAGGTCCACGGAATGGACACCATGTCAGGAAGTGTCATAATATGTACAATCTAGACTCAGAAAGAGTTTTTAAAAAGATGTTTGCAACACTCTGCAGTCTGAGTGCCCTCGCCCAACTCTCTCTGGTAAGGCTGCGGAGATCCCGGAACTTAATCCTCATATGGTAAAGTTTCTAAAGAAATACACTAAGAACCCCAAAAAGGGTATTGACAGCTCCTGGCGAGGATGTCAGGACAAATTATTAGATATTTCTGGACCTCTTACAAAAGTTCTAGACTTAGCAGTGCGAGCAAAAGAGACCCAAGAAATAATAGATCCAGCGGTCCTGTTAGAATGGGCTCAACAGGCCATTTGTCTTTTGGGGAATGCTAATTGTTCCATTTCCACGGAATGTAGAAAATCCCTTCTACTTCGCATCGACCTGAACCTGGTAGAGTTAGCACCAATGGATGCAGGTTCTTCAGCGAACGGGCTTCTGTTTGGCAACAGATTTGTCAAAGACTTGGCCAAATATCTAGCCACCTTCTTGGCTTTGGATCAGGCCCAAACTTCCATCAAGAAGCTATTTAATAGTGGCCTTTTTCACAGAGACGGGCACTTCGGAGTTTGGGCGTCAGGCTGTTTCAGCCCCCAAACTTCCCGGCCATACTACAGAGGCAGAGGATCCTCCGGCTTTCAATCTAACTCTAACTTCTACCCTTCAAGAGGGTGAGAATAAAGGGGTCCCAATCCCAGAGGACCTCACAGAGGAGGTGTAGAGAAATGCCTCCCTTGGAATGGTTACCCCCTACCTTTTTGCCTTTTGGTGATGCCAGTTATGATTGAAAGTGTTCTGAGACCCTGCTAACCAGGCCCAAGCACCAGTGTTCTTTCCCTAAACTGTACCTTTGTTCCCACAATTGGCACAGCCCTGGCACACAGATAGGTCCCTTGTAACTGGTACCCCTGGTACCGAGGGCCCTGTGGCCACGAAAGGTCTCAAAGGGCTGCAGCATGTATTATGCCACCCTGGAGACCCGTCACTCAGCACATGCACACTGCCTCACAGCTTGTGTGTGCTGGTGGGGAGAAAATGACTAAGTCGACACGGCACTCCCCTCAAGGTGCCATGCCCTCAACCACTGCCTGTGGCATAGGTAAGTCACCCTTCTACCAGGCCTTCCACCCCTAAGGCAGGGTGCCATATACCACAGGTGAGGGCATAGTTGCATGAGCACTATGCCTCTACAGTGTCGAAGCCAAACCTTAGACATAGTAAGTGCAGGGTAGCCATAAAGAGTATATGGTCTGGGAGTCTGTCAATTGCAAACCCCACAGTTCCATAATGGCTACACTGAAATCTGGGAAGTTTGGTATCAAACTTCTCAGCACAATAAATACACACTGATCCCAGTGTGGAACTTATTGAAAAATGCACACAGAGGGCATCTTAGAGATGCCCCCTGTATACCAGTCCAATTCCTAGTATTAGCCTGACCAGATTCCTGCAACCTACAACAAGAAGAAGGACTGCTGACCTGAAAGCCCCGCAGAGACGACAACTGACTTGGCCAAGCCCTACCGACCTGTCTCCAGACTCAAAAAACATGCACAGCGACGCATTCAGTGGGACCAGCGACCTCTGAGGACTCCAAGGACTGACCTGCACCTAAAGGACCAAGAACCTCCTGAGTACAGCGGCTCTGTCCAGAAACAGCAACAAAATTGCAACAAAGAAGCAACTTTAAAGAGACTCTCACTTCCTGCTAGAAGCGTGAGTCTTCACACTCTGCACCCGACGCCCCCGGCTCGTGTTGAGGACAACAAACACTGCAGAGAGGCCTCCCAGGCGACTCCAATGACGTGGACACCCTGAGTCGACCCCCCTGCACCCCTGCAGTGACGCCTACAGAGAGGATCCAGAGGCTCCCCCTGACCGCGACTGCCTGGTAACAAAGGAACCCGACACCTGGACCAAGCACTGCACCCGCAGCCCCAAGGACCGAGAGGAACCACCTACCAATGCAGGAGTGACCAGCAGGCGGCCCTCATCCTAGCCCAGGCAGTGGCTGGCCCGAGAAGCCCGTGCCCTGCCTGCATTGCCAGAGTGACCCCAAGGTCCCTCCATTGATTCCTACAGCAAACCTTATGCTTATTTTGCAAACTGCACCGGGCTGCCCCTATGTCGCTGAGAGTGTGTTTTGTGTTCTTGTGTGTGTCCCCCCCAGTGCTCTACAAAACCCCCATGGTCTGCCCCCCCAGGACGCAGGTACTTACCTGCTAGCAGACTGGAACTGGAGCACACCTGCGAGGAATCCACAGGTAGCTAATGTATCCACCAGAAAAACCGTTACCGAAGGTTAGTAACTTGTTCTTCTGATGGATACAACTACCTGTGGATTCCTCACCTTATGAACAGAGTCCCACAGCATTGCCGCACTCGGAGGTGGGTGCCTGACTGGTCCTACCAAGAAATCCTGCAATACAGAATGTGCAAAATGGCCGTCACTCCTAACCTCTGAGTCCAAGCAATACTGCTTTGCGAAGGTGTGGAGGGACGCCCAAGTTGCTGCCTTGCAAATATCCACCACCGGAACCCCTCTAGCCAGGGCCGAAGTGGCGGACTTAGCCCTGGTCGAATGGGCTCTAATACCCTCAGGGGGAACCTTCTTTGTCAACGAGTAACATACCTTGATACAAAGAATGACCCACCTGGATATAGTTCTGTTATGGACCGCTCTGCCCTTCCTCTTTCCTACATATCCCACGAACAGCTGATCTTCGAACCGAAAGTCCTTTGTCCTCTCAATATAAAAACTGAGAGCCCTTCTGGGGTCCAAACGATGGAGTCTCTCTTCCTCCTTTGAGGGATGAGGAGGAGGGTAGAAAAATGGAAGGGTAATGGTCTGCCCCATATGGAAAGGAGTGACAACTTTAGGTAGGATGGTTCGCACCACATTGTCAGGAAAGAATAAAGTAAAGGGAGGTTTAACACTAAGGGCCTGAAGCGCACCGACATGCCTAGCCGATGTAATAGCTATCAGGAAACCTGTCTTAAGGACTAAAAATTGTAATGGACAAGAACGCATGGGTTCAAACGGTGAACCCATTAAAAAAGTTAAAACCAGATTCAAATCCCACTGAGGCATGAGAAAAGGAGTGGGAGGAACTATATTCGTTAAACCCTTTAAGAACCTTAGAACAATAGGTGTTTTAAACAAGGAGGGGTGATCCGGAAGGCAAAGAAAGGCTGGCAGTGCTGCCAAATAGCCTTTAACAGTAGCAACTGCACAACCCTTCTGTGCTAAAGCTAATGCAAACAACAGGACATCAGGCAGATGGGCCCACAAGGGATCTATTTGTTTCTCTCCACACCAAGTCCCAAATTTTGCCCACCTGCCGGCATAAACAGTCTTAGTAGAGTGTCGCTTGGCAGATTAAATAGAGAGAGAAAGCACTCAGATTGCCCAGGCATGTAGGTGTAGGCTCTGGAGGTGGGGGTATAGAACCTGCCCCTGCGAGAAGAGATCTGCCCTGAGCGGGAGACGGAGCAGGGGGCTGTAGGAAAGTACCAACTTGCCTGGCATGTTACCCCAATTTTTACTGTATGTATGTTTGTTTTTGCCTGTGTCACTGGGATCCTGCTAGCCAGGACCCCAGTGCTCATAAAGTATGCCATGTATGTGTTCCCTGTGTGGTGCCTAACTGTATCACTGAGGCTCTGCTATCCAGAACCTCAGTGTTTATGCTCTTCTGCTTTTAAAATTGTCTCTGCAGGCTAGTGACTAATTTTACCAATTCTGATTGGCACACTGGAACACCCTTATAATTCCCTTGTATATGGTACCTACGTAACCAGGGTATTGGGGTTCCAGGAGATCCTTATGGGCTGCAGCATTTCTTTTGCCACCCATAGGGAGCTCAGACAATTCTTACACAGGACTGCCACTGCAGCCTGAGTGAAATAACGTCCACGTTATTTCACAGCCATTTTACACTGCACTTAAGTAACTTATAAGTCACCTATATGTCTAACCCTCACTTAGTGAAGGTAGGTGCAAAGTTACTTAGTGTGTGGGCATCCTGGCACTAGTCAAGGTGCCCCCACATGGTTCAGGGCAAATTCCTCGGACTTTGTGAGTGCGGGGACACCATATAGGTCAATACCTATATGTAGCGTCACAATGGTAACTCCGAACATGGCCATGTAACATGTCTAGGATCATGGAATTGTCACTGGTATTGGGGGACAATTCCATTCATCCCCGGGTCTCCAGCATAGAGCTCGGGTACTGCCAAACTAACTTTCCGGGGTTTTCTCTGCAGCTGATGCCAACCCTCAGAAAGGTTTCTGCCCGCCTGGGCAGCCCAGTCCCAGGAAGGCAGAACAAAGGATTTCCTCTGAGAGAGGGTGTTACACCCTCTCCCTTTGGAAATAGGTGTGAATGGCCTGGGAGGAGTAGCCTCTCCTGGCCTCTGGAAATGCTTTGAAGGGCACAGATGGTGCCCTCCTTGCAGAAGCCAGTCTACACCGGTTCAGGGATCACCCCAGCCCTGCACTGGCGCAAAACTGGACAAAGGAGAGGGGAGTGACCGCTCCCCTGACCAGCACCCCCCAGGGGAGGTGCCCAGAGCTCCTCCAGTGTGTCCCAGACCTCTGCCACCTTGGAAACAGAGGTGTGAGGGCACAATGGACAGCTCTGAGGGGCCAGTGCCAGCAGGTGACGTCAGAGACCCCTCCTGATAGGTGCTTACCTTTCTCTGTAGCCAACCCTCCTCTGAGGGCTATTTAGGGTCTCTCCTGTGGGTATCTCACCAGATAACGAATGCAAGAGCTCACCAGAGTTCCTCTGCACTTCCCTCTTCGACTTCTGCCAAGGATCGACCGCTGACAAAGTAGCAAGAAGACTACCAGCAACATTGTAGCGCCTCTTCCTTCCGGCTTTCTCAACTGTTTCCTGGTGGTGCATACTCTGAGAGCTGTCTGCCTTCACCCTGCACTGGAAGCCAAGAAGAAATCTCCCGTGGGTCGACGGAATCTTCCCCTTGCCAAACGCAGGCAACAAACTTCTGCATCACCGGTCCTCTGGGTCCCCTCTCATCCTGACGAGCGTGGTCCCTGGAACACAGGAGCTGGGTCCAAGTGTCCCCGACAGTCCAGTGGCCCTTCTGTCCAAATCTGGTGGAGGTAAGTCCTTGCCTCCCCCGCCAGACAGTAATCCTGTATACTGCGTGAACTTCAGCTGCTAGGGCTTCTGTGCACTTCTGCAAGACTTCCTTCGTGCACAGCCTAGCCCAGATCCCCAGCACTCTGTCCTGCATTGCCCAACTCACTGAGTTGGACTACGACTTCATGGGACCCTCTTTTGTTGTGCTGAGTCGACCGTTGTGCTCAGATCTTCTGAACGCCTTCTGTGCTGCCTGCTTCTGCATGGGCTCTCCGTGTTGCTGAGCGCCCCCTCTGTCTCCTCCTCCAAGGGGCGACCTTCTGGTCCTTCCGGGGCCCTGGCAGCACCCAAAATCCTCAAACCACGATTCTTGCAACTAGCAAGGGTTGCTTGCGGTCTTTCTGCGTGGAAACAACTCTGCATCCTCTAGCACGCCGTGGGACATCTTCTGACCAAAGGAGAAGTTCCTGGCACCTTCTGTTGTTGCAGAATCTTCGGCTTCTTCCACCCGGAGACAGCCCTTTTGCACCTTCATCTGGGGTTTAGTGGGCTCCTGCCCCCTCTGGATACTTGCGTGACTCTTGGACTTGGTCCCCTTCCTTTACAGGTCCTCAGGTCCAGGAATCCGTCTTCAGTGCTTTGCAGTAAGCTGTTCTCCCTACAGAATCCCCTATCTCGACTTTACTGTCTTTCTGGGGTAGTAGGGTAACTTTACACCTACTTTCCAGGGTCTTGGGGTGGGGTATCTTGGACACCCTTAGTGTTTTCTTACACTCCCAGCGACCCTCTACACACTACACTAGGCCTGGGGTCCATTCGTGGTTCGCATTCCACTTTCTTAGTATATGGTTTGTGTTGCCCCAGGCCTATTTTTCCCTATTGCATTCTATAGTGTTCTACAGTGTTTGCACTACTTTTCTAACTGTTTACTTACCTGATTTGGTTTGTGTGTGTATATTTTGTGTATATTACTTACCTCCTAAGGGAGTATATCCTCTGAGATACTTTTGGCATATTGTCACTAAAAATAAAGTACCTTTATTTTTGGTAACTCTGAGTATTGTGTTTTCTTATGATATAGTGCTAAGTGATATAAGTGGTATAGTAGGAACTTTGCATGTCTCCTAGTTCAGCCTAAGCTGCTCTGCTATAGCTACCTCTATCAGCCTAAGCTGCTACAACACTTCTAATCTACTAATAAGGGATAACTGGACCTGGCACAAGGTGTAAGTACCACAAGGTACCCACTATAAGCCAGGCCAGCATACTACAAGGGCACAGTGAGAGTTGAAGAAGGTCCGTGTACCGCACCCTTTGCGGCCAATCCGGAGCTATGAAAATGACTTGAGCCCAATCTTGTCGAATCTTCCTCAGAACCCGAGGAATCAAGAGTATGGGGGGAAACACGTAAAGCAACTGGTCGCACCAAGACATCTGAAGTGCATCCCCCAAAGCTCCTTGCACCGGATATTGGAGGCTGCAGAACGACGGGCAGTACGAGTTCTCTCGAGTGGCAAACAGATCTATCCACGGAGAACCCCACATATGAAAGATGTGACGGACCAGATCCGGATGGAGACGCCACTCGTGATTAGCTGAGAAATGTCGACTGAGAGTCTCTGCACGTACGTTGAGCACTCCGGCCAGATGATTTGCTACCAAGCAAATCAGATGGTCCTGAACACAGGACCAGAAACGCAGAGCCTCTCTGCAGAGAAGGTACAGCCTCACTCCTCCCTGCTTGGTTATATACCACATCGCGGTAGTGTTGTCTATCAACACTTGAACTGACTGACCACGAAGGGACGGGAGGAAGGCCTTGAGAGCCAGACGTATCGCCCGCAATTCAAACAGATTGATATGAAAAGTCTGTTTCACTGGAGACCAAAGACCTTTGATCTCCAGGACCCCCAGATGAGCTCCCCAACCTAGAGTGGAAGCATCAGTTATGACTGTGGCCACCGGAGGAGGCAGTGACAATGGCCTTCCTAGAGAGAGGTTGCCGTCCACAGCCCACCATCGTAGATCTGCTGCAGCGTCTCTGGAGATTGATATTGACTCCTTGAGATCCCCTTTGTGTTGAAACCACTGCCTGTGGAGGCACCATTGGAGAGCCCTCATGTGCCAACGTGCATGAGTGACCAACAGAATGCAAGAAGCGAACAGACCGAGCAGGCGTAGGACCTTGAGGACTGGAACAACCGCTCCATATTGAAACATTGGAATCAACGCCTGGATGTCCTGAACCCGCTGAGGCGGAGGATAGGCCCGATTCAATGCTGTATCCAGTACTGCCCTACTGCCCTTATGAACAGGAGGCGCTGCGAGGGCTCCAGGTGAGACTTGGGCATGTTTATCGAAAAGCCCAGAATGAACAACAACTGAGTTGTCATTTGCAAGTAATGCAGCACTAGCTCCGGAGACTTGGCTTTGATCAACCAATCATCCAGGTAAGGGAATACCAATATTTCCTTCCTTCTGAGACTTGCTGCAACCACCGCCATCACCTTGGTGAAGACTTGAGGTGCTGAAGTAAGACCAAACGGAAGGACTGAAAACTGGTAGAGTTGCAACCCCACCACAAACCGGAGATACTGATTACTTGAGAATAAGGATATGAAAGTAAGCATCCTGCAAGTGCTTACCATCCAATCCTCTTTGTTCAACGCCAGAAGTACCTGCGCTAGAGTTAGTATCTTGAATTTCTCCTGCATGAGGAACCAATTCAAAATCCTCAGGTCCAGGATTGGTCTCAATCGACCATCCTTCTTGGGAATCAGGAAATATCTGGAATAACAACCCTGACCCCTTTCCTGCTCTGGAACCAACTCCACTGCACCTTTTCATAACAGTATTTCAACCACCTGCTGCAACAACAGAAGATGGTCTTTGGAACAAAATGAAGGACGGGGGGATGGGAGAGGGGAATTCCTGAAAAGGAAGAGCATATCCTTTCCTCACAATATTCAGAACCCAGGAGTATGATGTGATTAACTCCCACTTGCGGAGAAAAAGATGTAATCTTCCCCCTACAGGAGAAGTATGGTGGAAAAAGGGCAGAAAACTAGGGCTGCTTCCCTTGTTGTGGTCCTCCAGAGGAAGAGGATGATGCAGGGTGCTGCTGGTTGGCCCCTCTTGTCCGAGCCCTCCTCCTGCCCTCTAAAGGACCTATATGGGAAGCTGGTAGGCTGTCTGACTGTGGACTGCGGTCTCCCACGGTAAATGGCTCCATGCCCAAACCCCCTGTACCTCTGAAAGGACCTGAAAGGGGTAGAAGTGGGAGCCTGCGGACCCAAAGACTTTGCTGTGGCCCTACTATCCTTAAAGATCTCTAAGGTAGAGTCAGCTTTAGTTCCAAACAGCTTTTCCCCATCAAAAGGCAAGTCCAAGAGAGTAGTCTGGACATCCGAAGCCAGAGGACCTCAATCACGCCTTCCTCCTGGTAGCGATAGAGGTACCCATCGCCCTTGCCACCGAATCTGTAAAATCCAGACCAGACTGGATAATCTGTTTAGGCACCGCCTGAGCATCTGCCAGGAGTTCTCCAAATTATACTTGCATCTCCTGCGGCAGGTCTGAAACCATCGCCTTAGCTATGTCCATCAGAGCGTACACATATCTACCTAATACACAGGTAGCATTTGCTGCTTTGAGGGCCATACTACAGGAAGAAAAAGTCTTTTTCGCCGACTGTTCCATCCTCTTCTACTCCCTGTCCGAAGGAATTACAAGGAAGGAGCCTAGTGCTGGCCGTGTGGAACATGAGGCTTGAACAACTAGACTCTCTGGGCTAGGATGTTTCGACAAAAATCCCGGATCTCCAGGAGCCACCCTATACCTTCTTGCCACAGATCTGTTGACAGCTGGGGACGACACAGGCTTCCTCAGTACCTCTAAAATAGGCTCTGTAAGAGCATCATTAAATGGCAGCAATGGTTCTGCTGAAGCCGAAGAACGATGCAGGACCTCTGTTAGAATATTAGTTTTCACATCTGCAGCCGGCAACGGAAGATCCAAACAATTTGCCGCCTTCCTGACCACAGTATGAAAAGACGCCGCTTCCTCAGTAAATTCCCCAGGAGAAGAAAGGTCGCACTCCGGGGAAGTATCTATCCCACTGGCTGAGTCAAGTCCTTGATACTACCCCAAGGGCTCCGCAATCTCTCCTTCCTCCAGCAGCTGGCTTTCAAAAGCCTTAAAGCATTTCTGCACGGCCTCAGCCTGCCCTCTAACCTTGGCGTCGACATAGAATTAGCCTGCGTCTATGACACCGGCTTCAGGACTGAAAGACGCACATCAGGTGAAGAAGGCTGACTACGGTCCAATTCGGAGACATCCGGCACTGGAGCGGATCCCATCAGCGCTGTGGTCACCTGAGGCTCCGTCACTGGCGTTGACTGATAAGGAGATGTCATCTGCGCGACAGGTCTATAAGGAGATGTCATCAGCGCCGCAGGTCTTTGAGGCGACGTCATTTGTGCCGAACCGGCACCCTCCGCCGGATAAAAGGGCATAAACGGAACCGCCTTTTAAGGAGCCGGGGAGCCCAACGTAAATGCCAAAGGACCTGTGGGACCAGCCGGTGCACCAGCAGAGGCCATTGCATCAAACATACTAAATATGGCATTTAAAAATGCAGCCGGATCGGCTCCTGGAGCCGGGCAGGCAGGATACCACTGGTCTCCATGCGGCACTTGCGTCCTCGGGGAGCAGACGAGGGGGGTTTTGTAGAGCACTGGGGGGGGGGGGGGGACAAAAAGCACACAAAACACACCCTCAGTGGCAGAGGGGCGGTTGGATGCAGTGTGCAAAGTAGGCATTGGATTTGCTGTAGAAATTAATGGAGGGACTCGGGGGTCACTTAGGCGATGCAGGCAGGGCACAGGGGGGCTTCTTGGGCCAGCCACCGAATAGGCTAGGTAGAGGGCTGCCTGCTGGTCACTCCTGCACTGGAAGGTGGTTCCTCTCGGTCCTGGGGGCTGCGGTGCAGTGCTTGGTCCAGGCGTCGGGTTCCTTGTTGCTAGGCAGTCGCAGTCAGGGGGAGGCTCTGGATCCTCTCTGCAGGCATCGCTTGGAGGGTGCAGGGGGGTCGACTCAGGGTACTCACGTTGTCGTTCTCGTCTGGGAGTCCTCTCTGCGGTGTTTATTCTGGAGCTCGAGCCAGGGGCGTCGGGTGCATAGTGAGAAGTCTCACGCTTCCGGCGGGAAGAGAGAGTTCTTTGGAAGTTGCTAAAAAGTTGCAGAGCTGTTGCTGTTTTTGAACAGTGCTGCTGTTCTCTGGAGTTTCTTGGTCCTTCGGGTTCAGGGCAGTCCTCTGAGTCCTCAGAGGTCGCTGGTCCCTGTCGGATGCTTCGCTGTACAGGACAGTCTGGAGACATGCCGGTAGGGCTGGGCCCAAGTCAGTTGGTGTCTCTGTGGGGCTTTCAGGTCAGCAGTCATTCTTCTTTCTTCAGGTTGCAGAAATCTGATTTCTTAGGTTCAGGGTCACCCCTAAATACTATATTTAGGGGTGTGTTTAGGTCAGGGGGAAGTAGCCAATGGCTACTGTCCTGGAGGGTGGCTACACCGTCCTTGTGCCTCCTCCCGAGGGAAGGGGGGCACATCCCTATTCCTATTGGGGGAATCCTCCAATCTCAAGATGGAGGATTTCTGAAGGCAGGAGTCACCTCAGCTTAGGGCACCTTAGGGGCTATCCTGACTGGTGGGTGACTCCTCGTTTTTCTCAGTATCCTCTTCTGCCTTGCTGCCAAAAGTGGGGGCAGTGGCCAGAGGGGCGGGCATCTCCACAAGCTGGGATGCCCTGGGGTGCTGTAATAAAAGGCATAAGCCTTTGAGGCTCACCGCCAGGATTTACAATTCCCGCAGGGGGAACTGAGAAGCAGTTCCACCCAGGGCAGGCTTTGTTCCAGGCCACAGAGTGACTCACCCCATGTGGCCAGAAACTCGTCTCGTTGTGGCAGGCTGCCAGAAACTGGTCAGCCTAGCACAAGGACTCAGACTAGTATTCAGGGGGCATCTTAGAGATGCACTTCGGGTGTATCTTACAATAAATCCCACACTGGCATCAGTATGCATTTATTGTGCTGAGAAGTTTGATACCAAATGTAGGAAGTTGGCTCTGTAAGTACTATTTTAAAGTAAGAAATAGCATGCACAGAGTCCAAGGGTTCCCCTTAGAGGTAAGATAGTGGCAAAAAGAGATAATTCTAATGCTCTATTTTGTGGTAGTGTGGTCGAGTAGTAGGCTTATCAGAGGGTAGTGTTAAGCATTTGCTGTACACACACAGGCAATAAATGAGGAACACACACTCAAAGACAATTCCAGGCTAATAGGTTTTTATATAGAAAAATATATTTTCTTAGTTTATTTTAAGAACCACAGGTTCAAGATTTACAAAAAATACTTTACCTGAAAGGTATTTCACTCAGGTATCTTAGGAACTTTGAATCAACACAATAGCATGTACAGTTTTGGCAAAAATGGCAATAAGCTATTTTAAAATTAGACATTACAAAATTCAACAGTTCCTGGGGAGGTAAGTATTTGTTAGTTTTTCAGGTAAGTAAAGCACTTACAGGGTTCAAAGTTGGGTCCAAGGTAGCCCACCGTTTTGGGTTCAGGGCAACCCCAAAGTTACCACACCAGCAGCTCACTTCGGAGGGCAGACCAGGGGGGTTTTGTAGGGCACTGGGGGGACACAAGTCAGTGGCACAGGGGCGGCCGGGTGCAGAGTGCAAACAGGCGTCAGGTTTGCAATAGGTTTTAATGGGAGACCCACGGGTCTCTTGAGCGATGCAGGCAGGCAAGGGGGGGGGGGGCTCCTCGGGGTAGCCACCACCTGGGCAAGGGAGAGGGCCACCTGGGGGTCGCTCCTGCACTGGAGGTCGGATCCTTCGGGTCCTGGGGGCTGCGGGTGCAGTGTCTTTACCAGGCGTTGGGTTCTTTGAAGCAGGCAGTCGCGGTCAGGGGGAGCCTCTGGATTCCCTCTGCAGGCGTCGCTGGGGGGGACCAGGGGGGTCAACTCTGGCTACTCACAGTGTCGCAGTCGCCGGGGAGTCCTCCCTGTAGTGTTTGTTCTCCGCAGGTCGACCCGGGGACGTCGGGTGCAGAGTGGAAAGTCTCACGCTTCCGGCGGGAAACGTGTGGTCTTTAAAAGTTGCTTCTTTGTTTCAAAGTTGCAGTTTCTTTGGAACAGGGCCGCTGTCCTCGGGAGTTCTTGGTCCTTTTAGATGCAGGGTAGTCCTCTGAGGCTTCAGAGGTCGCTGGACCCTGGGGGACGCATTGCTGTTGCAGTTTTTCTTGAAGTGGGGAGACAGGCCGGTAGGGCTGGGGCCAAAGCAGTTGGTGTCTCCGTCTTCTCTGCAGGGCTTCAGGTCAGCAGTCCTTCTTCATCTTCAGGTTGCAGGAATCTATCTTACCTGGTTCTGGGGGCCCCTAAATACTCAATTTAGGGGTGTGTTTAGGTTTGGGAGGTTAGTAGACAATGGCTACTAGCCCTGAGGGTGGCTACACCCTATTTGTGCCTCCTCCCTGAGGGGAGGGGGGCACATCCCTAATCCTATAGGGGGAATCCTCCATCTGCAAGATGGAGGATTTCTAAAAGTTAGAGTCACCTCAGCTCAGGACACCTTAGGGGTTGTCCTGACTGGCCAGTGACTCCTCCTTGTTTTTCTCATTATCTCCTCCGGCCTTGCCGCCAAAAGTGGGGCCGTGGCCAGAGGGGGCGGGCATCTCCACTAGCTGGGATGCCCTGGGGTGCTGTAACAAAGGGGGTGAGCCTTTGAGGCTCACCGCCAGGTGTTACAGTTCCTGCAGGGGGAGGTGAGAAGCACCTCCACCCAGTACAGGCTTTGTTACTAGCCACAGAGTGAGAAAGGCACTCTCCCCATGTGGCCAGCAACATGTCTGGTGTGTGGCAGGCTGGCAAAAACTACTCAGCCCTCACTGGAAGTCGGGTATGTTTTCAGGAGGCATCTCTAAGGTGTCCTCAGGGTGTATTTCACAATAAAAGGTACACCGGCATCAGTGTGCATTTATTGTGCTGAGAAGTTTAATACCAAACTTCTCAGTTTTCAGTGTAGCCATTATGGTGCTGTGGAGTTCGTGTATGACAGACTCCGAGACCATAATACTCTTATGGCTACCCTGCAGTTACAATGTCTAAGGTTTTGCTTAGACACTGTAGGGGCATAGTGCTCATGCACCTATGCCCTCACCTGTGGTATAGTGCACCCTGCCTTAGGGCTGTAAGGCCTGCTAGAGGGGTGAATTATCTATGCAAGAGGCAGGGTGAGGTTGGCATGGCACCCTGAGGGGAGTGACATGTCGACTTAGTCATTTTCTCCCCACCAGCACACACAAGCTGGCAAGCAGTGTGTCTGTGCTGAGTGAGGGGTCCCCAGGGTGGCATAAGACATGCTGCAGTCCTTAGAGACCTTCCCTGGCATCAGGGCCCTTGGTACCAGGGATACCAGTTACAAGGGACTTACCTGGATACCAGGGTGTGCCAATTGTGGGGACAAAGGTACAGGTTAGGGAAAGAACACTGGTGCTGGGGCCTGGTTAGCAGGCCTCAGCACACTTTCAAATCATAACTTGGCATCAGCAAAGGGAAAAAGTCAGGGGGTAACCATGCCAAGAAGGCATTTCCTTACACCAAACTTCCAAGATTTCAGTGTACCCATTATGGAACCGTGCAGTTTGTCTTTGACAAACTCCCAGACCATATTCTCTTTATGGCTACCCTGCACTTACAGTGTCTAAGGTTTTGCTTAGACACTGTAGCGGCATAGTGCTCATGCACCTATGCCCTCAACTGTGATATAGTGCGCACCCTGCCTTAGGGCTGTAAGGCCTGCTAGAGGGGTGACTTACCTATGCCACAGGCTGTGTGAGGTGGGCATGGCTCTCTGAGGGGAGTGCCATGTCGACTTAGTAATTTCCTCCCCATCAGCACACACAAGCTGTGAGGCAGTGTGCATGTGCTGAGTGAGGGGTCCCGAGGGTGGCATAAGACATGCTTCAGCCTTTGCAGACCTTCTCTGGCAACAGGGCCCTTGGTCATCTGTGTGCCAGGGCTGTGCCAATTGTGGGAACAAAGGTACATTTTAGGGAAAGAATACTGGTGCTGGGGCCTGGTTAGCAAGGTCCCAGCACACATTCAATCATAACTGGCATCAACAAAAGGCAAAAAGTCAGTGCGTAACCATGACAAGGAAGGCCCCTCCTAGCCCCCAAATGAAAGAGGATGAGACTAACCTTTCCCAAGAGAGTCTTCATTTTCTAACTGGAAGAACCTGGAAAGGCCATCAGCATTGGCATGGGCAGTCCCAGGTGTGTGTTCCACTACAAAGTCAATTTCCTGTAGGGATACGGACCACCTCCACAGTTGAGGGTTCTCTCTTTTCATTTGCATCTGAGAGGTTTGTGGTCACTTTAAACTGTGAAGTGAGTACCAAACAGGTATGGTCTCAACTTCTTCAGGGACCAAATGACTCCCTCTCAATGGCACTCCAATGCTGCGCCCTGGGGAGTAACCTCCTGCTAATAAAAGCAACAGGCTGGTCAAGGCCATCATCATTTGTTTGGGACAGGACTGCTCCTAGCCCATGCTCAGAGGCATCAGTCTGCACTATGAACTGCTTAGAATAATCTGGAGCTTTCAAAACTGGTGGTGTACACATAGCTTGCTTGAGTGTGTCAAAGGCCTTTTGACAGTCCACAGTCCAGTTCATTTTCTTGGGCATTTTCTTAGACATCAGTTCTGTGAGGGGTATCACCACTGATCCATATCCGATCACAAACCTCCGATAGTACCCAGTCAAGCCAAGGAATGCCCTGACTTGAGTCTGGGTTTTTAGAGCTACCCAGTCCAGAATAGTCTGGATCTTGGGTTGGAGTGGCTGAACATGATCTCTACCTACAAGTGGTCCCAAGTAAACCACAGTACCCTGCCCTATCTGACATTTAGATGCCTTGATAGAGGGACCTGCTGCTTGCAGGTCCCGCAAAACCTTCTTCAGGTGGGCCAGGTGATCCTGCCAGTTGGAGCTAAGGACAGCAATATCATCAAGATAAGATGCACTAAAGGACTCCAGCAAGGACTTGATTCACCAACCTTTGGAAGGTGGCAGGGACATTCTTTAAGCCAAAGGGCATCACAGTAAACTGGTAGTACCCATCAGGTGTAAATAATGCTGTTTTCTCTTTTGTTGCAGGTGCCATTTCTATTTGCCAGTACCCTGCTGTCAGGTCAAAAGTACTTAAGTATTTGGCTGCACCCAATTTATCTATGAGCTCATCTGCTCTTGGGATGGGGTGAGCATCTGTCTTGGTGACAAAGTTGAGCCCTCTGTAGTCCACACAAAACCTCATCTCTTTCTTGCCATCTGGGGTGTGAGGTTTGGGGACCAAGACCACTGGGCTACCCAGGGACTCTCAGAGTGCTCAATCACTCCCAACTCCAGCATCTTGTGGACTTCCACTTTGATGCTTTCCTTGACTTGGTCAGACTGTCTGAATATTTTATTCTTGACAGGCATACTGTCTCCTGTGTCCATATCATGGGTACACAGGTGTGTCTGACAAAGGGTCAAAGAAAAGAGCTCAGCAAACTGCTGGAGGACTTGCATGCAGTCAGTCTGCTATTGGTCAGAGAGGGGGGTCTGAATAGATCACTCCATCTACTGAGCCATCTTTAGGGTCCGTGGAGAGAAGATCAGGTAGATGTTCACTCTGTGCTTCCTGGTCCTCATCTGTAACCATTAACATGTTTACATCTGCCCTGTCATGAAAGAGTTTGAGGCGGTCAACATGGATCATCCTCTTGGGGGTCCTGCTAGTGCCTAGGTCCACCAGGTAGGTGACCTAACTCTTTTTCTCTAGCACTGGGCAAGGGCCACTCCATTTGTCCTGAAGTGCCCTTGGAGCCATAGGCTCCAGAACCCAGACTTTCTGCCCTGGTCGGAACTCAACCATAGCAGCCTTTTGGTCATACCACATCTTCTGGAGTTGTTGGCTGGCCTCAAAGTTTTTGCTTGCCTTTTCCATGTACTCTGCCATTCTTGAACATAGGCCTAGTACATAGTCCACCACATCTTGTTTAGGCTAATGGAGAGCTCTCTCCCAGCCTTCTTTTACAACTGCCAGTGGTCCCCGGACAGGATGGCAAGAGGACATCACATCTCCTTTAGAGTTTTTCAAGGAGCCCCATGATCATGCCCTTCAATGTCTTGTTAAATCTCTCCACACGACCACTGGTTCCTGGATGGTATGGTGTGGTGAATTTATAAGTCACCCCAAACTCATACCACATGTGTTTTAGGTAAGCTGACAAGAGGTTGGTACCTCTGTCAGAAACCACCTCCTTAGGAAATCCCACTCTGGTAAAATTACCTGTGAGTGCTTTTGCTACTGCAGGGGCAGTAGTGGACGTAAGGGGAATTGCCTCAGAGTAACTGGTAGCATGATCCACTACTACCAAGATATACTGGTTCCCTGATGCTGTGGGAGGTTCCAGTGGACCCACTATGTCCTATCCAGCTCTTTCAAAGAGGACCCCCACCACTCGAAGTGGAATGAGGGGTACCTTTGGATGGCCACCTGTCTTACCACTGGATTGGCAGGTGACACAGGAGGTGCAAAATTCCCTTACCTTCTGGGACATATTGGGCCAGTAGAAATGGATGACTAATCTCTTTCATGTCTTGGTTTGTCCCAAATACCCAGCAAGGGAAATGTCATGGGCTAAGGTCAGAATAAACTCCCTAAACTCCTGAGGCACTACCACTCTCCTAGTGGCACTAGGTTTTGGATCTCTTGTCTCAGTGTGAAGGAGCCCATCTTCCCAATAGACTCTGTGGTTCCATTGACAGTTCCTTTTTCTTGCTCAGCTGCATGCGGTCTTAGGCCTTCAAGAGAGGGACAAGTTTCTTGCCCCTTACACAACTGTTCCCTTGAGGGTCCCCCTGGGCCCAAGAGCTCAACCCGGTAAGGCTCTAGCTCCATGGACTCAGTTCCCTCAGGGGATAGAACATCTTCCTGGGAAGAGAGGTCCTGTTTCTTATGCTGTGTTGAAGCTGGTTCCCCAGTCTTCTTTCCTTTTCTCTTGGAAGGTCGGGCCATTATTCCAGACTCCAACACTTCTTTTTCACCCTGAACCCTGCTCTGTGCCATTGTCTTGACACACACCAGTTCAGGGATACCCAGCATGGCTGCATGGGTCTTGAGCTCTACCTCAGCTCATGCTGAGGACCCCAGATCATTCCCTAGCAGACATTCTACTGGAATTGCAGAGGAGACTACCACCTGTTTCAGGCCAGAGACCTCTCCCCATTCTAAAGTTACCATTGCCATGGGATGGACTTTAGTTTGATTGTCAGCATTAGTGACTCGATATGTCTGTCCAGCCAGGTACTGTCCTGGGGAAACCAGTTTGTCTGTCACCACTGTGACATTGGCACCTGTATTCCTCAGGGCTTCTACTCTAGTCCCATTGATTAAGAGCTGCTGCCTGTATTTTTGCATGTTAGGCGGCCAGGCACCTAGTGTGGCTAAATCAAACCCATCCTTAGAGACTAATGTAGCTTCAGTGTGAACCCTGATTTCCTCTAATCAAACTGCTGATCCCACCTGGAGACTGGTTATTCCAGTGCTAACTGGAGTAGTATTTGCTGTGGGACTTTTCTTTGGACAGGCCTTGTTTCCAGTTTGGTGTCCATGCTGACTACAGATTTGACAACAGGCCTTCTTGCGATCAATGTTTTTACCCTTATACCCAATTGAGGACTGTGAAGAGGCTCTGGGCCCACCCTCCTGAGCAGGTTTTTGGGACCCTGTAGAAGACTCTTTTCTTTTGCCCTTGGATGTCTCACCACTCTTCCCTTGAGGAGGCTTTGTAACCCCTTTCTTTTGGTCACCCCTGTGGAAGTCTTGGTCACCCTAGTCTAGACCCAATGGTCTGCCTTCTTTCCCAATTTTTGGGGAGAAATTGGACCTAGGTCTATCAGGTGTTGATGCAGTTTGTCAATGAAACAATTACTTAACAGATGTTCTTTCATAAACAGGTTATACAGCCCATCATAATCATTTACACCACTGCCAGTTATCCAACCATCTAGTGGTTTGACTAAGAAGTCAACAAAATCAACCCAGGTCTGGCTCGAGGATTTTTGAGCCCCCTGAACCTAATCCTGTACTCCTCAGTTGAGAATCCAAAGCCCTCAATCAGGGTAGCCTTCATGAGGTCATAAGATTCTGCATCTCTATCAGAGAGTGTGAGGAGTTTATCCCTACACTTTCAAGTGAACATTTCCCAAAGGAGAGCACCCCAGTGAGATCTGTTTACTTTTCTGGTTGCACAAGCCCTCTCAAAAGCTGTGAACCATTTGGTGATATCATCACCATCTTCATATTTTGTTACAATCCCTTTGGGGATTTTTAGAATGTCAGCATTCTCTTTGACCCTATTTATGTTGCTGCCACCATTGATGGGAGCTTAACCCATCTCTTGTCTTTCCCTTTCTATGGCTAGGAGCTACTTATCCAAAGCCAATCTTTTGGCCATCCTGGCTAACAGGAGGTCATCTTCATTGCGGCTGGCCTCAATGCTTCCAGAGTTACTGGTCTCCCCTGTTGAAGAACCAGTCTTTCTGACTGTGATTTGTGGAGTCAGGGTTCGAGGAATCCTGTTCTCCCTGGTTAGGACAGGAGGGTGGAATTCATCCTCCTGTTCACTAACTTCCCCATCTGAAGGATTATCCTCAGAGGGGTGGTCCCTTGTAAACTCTGCCAAAAGCTCCTGGAGCTTTACTTTGGTAGGGTTGGACCCAGTTTTTATCTTTTTAATTTTACATAGAATCCTTAACTCTGACATCGCTAGATGCAGGTAAGGGGTGAGGCTGAGTTCCATCACCATCTCATCTGTATTAGATTTTATCACTCTAAAAGTTGGGATTACTTTTTAAGAATTTAAAAACTACTTCTAGAACTTAAATACAAACTTTTACAAACTTTTAAACTCTAAAAGAAATGCTAACAGGGACTTACACGAGGCCCTAGCAGGACTTTTAAAAATTTAGAAAAATAAGTCAAATTGCAAAAATCAATTTCTAATGACAATTTTGGGAATTTAGTTGTGTGATCAGGTATTGGCTGAGTAGTCCAGCAAATGCAAAGTCTTAAACCCCACCGCTGATCCACCAATGTAGGAAGTTGGCTCTGCATATACTATCTCAAAGTGAGAGTGTGCACAGAGTCCAAGGGTTCCCCTTGAAGGTTGATAATGGCAAAATTAGATAATTCTAATGCTCTATTTTGTGGTACTGTGGTCGAGCAGTAGGCTTATCAGAGGGTAGTGTTAAGCATTTGTTGTACACACACAGGCAATAAATGAGAACACACTCAAAGACTTAACTCCAGGCCAATCGTTTTTATATAGAAAAATATATTTTCTTAATTTATTTTAGAACCACAAGATTCAAGATTTTAGGTAGGTACATACAATGCAAGGTACTTCACACAGGTAAGGATGAACCTTTGAATTAAAGCAGTAGTACACACAGTATAGGTTAAAATGGCAATAAGCTATTTTAAAGGTGGACACTGTGCAAAAATCAACAGTTCCTGGGGGAGGTAAGTTTGGTTAAGTTTCTCAGGTAAGTAAAGCACTTACACAGTCAGTCTTCTGGGCATAGGCAGCCCAATGTTGGGGGTTCAAGGCAACCCCAAAGTCACCACACCAGCAACACAGAGCCGGTCAGGTGCAGAGGTCAAAGTAGGGCCCAAAACACATAGGCGCCTATGAGAACAGGGGTGCTCCGGTTCCAGTCTGCTGGCAGGTAAGTACCCGCGTCCTCAGGGAGCGGACCAGGGAGGTTTGGTAGAGCACTGGGGGGGACACAAACAGGCACACAAAACACACCCTCAGTGGCACAGGGGCGGCCGGGTGCAGTACGCAAAGTAGGCGTCAGGTTTGCTATTGAAAGCAAAGGAGGGACCCGCGGGTCACTTAGGCAATGCAGGCAGGGCACAGGGGGGCTTCTTGGGCCAGCCACCGACTGGGCTAGGTAGAGGGCTGCCTGCTGGTCAGTCCTGCACTGGAAAGTGTTCCTTTCGGTCCTTGGGGCTGCGGGTGCAGTGCTTGGTCCAGGCATCGGGTTCCTTGTTACCACGCAGTCGCGGTCAGGGGGAGCCTCGAGATCCTCTCTGCAAGCGTCGCTGTGGGGGTGCAGGGGGGTCGACTCAGGATACTCAGTCGTCATAGTCGTCTGGGAGTCCACTCTGCGGTGTTTATTCTGGAGCTCGAGCCGGGGACGTCGGGTGCAGAGTGAGAAGTCTCACGCTTCCATCGAGAAGAGAGAGTTCTTTGGAAGTTGCTAACAAGTTGCAAAGTTGTTGCTGTTTTTGAACAGTGCACCTGTTCTCTGGAGTTTCTTGGTCCTTCGGGTTCAGGGCAGTCCTCAGAAGTCGCTGGTCCCTGTTGGATGCGTCGCTGTGCAGGTTCTTTGAGTCTTGAGACAGGCCGGTAGGGCTGGGCCCTAGTCAGTTGGTGTCTCCGTCGTCTCTGCGGGGCTTTCAGGTCAGCAGTCCTTCTTCTTTCTTCAGGTTGCAGGAATCTGATTTCCTGGGTTCAGGGTCACCCCTAAATACAAAATCTAGGGGTGTGTCTAGGTCAGGGGGGCAGTAGCCAATGGCTACTGTCCTGGAGGGTGGCTACACCCTCTTTGTGCCCCCCCCGAGGGGAGGGGGGCACATCTCTATTCCTATTTGGGGGAATCCTCCAATCTCAAGATGGAGGATTTCTAAAGGCAGGAGTCACCTCAGCTCAGGGCACCTTAGGGGCTGTCCTGACTGGTGGGTTACTCCTCCTTGTTTTTCTCATTATCCTCTCCTGCCTTGCAGCCAAAAGTGGGGGCAGTGGCCAGAGGGGCGGGCATCTCCACTAGCTGGGATGCCCTGGGGTACTGAAACAAAAGGCATGAGCCTTTGAGGCTCACCACCAGGTGTTACCGTTCCTGCAGGGGGAATTGAGAAGCACCTCCACCCAGTACGGGCTTTGTTCTTGGCCACAGAGTGACAAAGGCACGCTCCCCATGTGGCCAGAAACTCGGCTGGTTGTTCCAGACTGGCAGAAACTGGTCACCCTAGCACTAGGAGTCGGACTGGTATTTAGGGGGCATCTCAAAGATGCCTTCTGGCTGTATTTTACAATAAATCCCACACTGGCATCAGTGTGCATTTATTGTGCTGAGACGTTTGATACCAAACATCCCAGATTTCAGTGTAGCCATTATGGAACTGTGGAGTTTGTGTTTGACAAACTCCCAGACGATACAGTCTTTATGGCTACCCTGCACTTACAATGTCTAAGGTTTTGCTTGACACTGTAGGGGAATAGTGCTCATGCACTTAGGCCCTCACCTGTGGTATAGTGCACCCTGCCTTAGGGATGTAAGGCCTGCTAGAGGGGTGACTTACCTATGCCACAGGCAGTGAGAGGTGGGCATGGCACTCTGAGGGGAGTGCCATGTCAACTTAGTCATTTTCTCCCCACCAGCACACACAAGCTGTGAGGCTGTGTGCATGTGCTGAGTGAGGGGTCCCCAGGGTGGCATAAGACATGCTGCAGCCCTTAGAGACATTCCTTGGCAACAGACCCTTGGTACCAGGGGTACTATTTACAAGGGACTTGCCTGTGTGCCAGGGCTGTGCCAATTGTGGGAACAAAGGGACAGTTTAGGGAAAGAACAGTAGAATGGGTCCTGGTTAGCAGGGTCCCAGCACACTTTCAATCATAACTGGCATCAACAAAAGACAAAAAGTCAGGGAGTAACCATGCCAAGGAAGGCATTTCCTTACACAGTGGTTTTGGCACTTTGTTGCACAGCCCCAGTTCGAATTCAGAGGATCTCTTTTTGGATCTGATGGGTGTATCACTTCCTCTCATTCTGGAAGGGCAGTTATCACTCATGGCATGGAGGAATTCGGGAGATCAGAGCAAGTCTCTCAAGTTTCAGCGAGCACTAAATTCTTTCTCGCCCAATCCCTGGCCCCTAGCACACATAAAAGATATGCTTCCGCATGGAAGCGATGGTTGAGTTGGTGCAGTCAGAGGGGTGTGGATCCCTTGGGGGCCTCTGTGCAAATGATTGCAGATTTCTTGTCACATTTGGCTACTCAAGGCTTAGCCTATCGAACGGTTAATAATTTTAGGTCAGTTATTTCAACTAAACATCCTCGAATTGATGGTAAACCGTTTGTTGAACATCCGCTGATATGTAAACTTCTATGCAGTATTGGCTAAATATTCGTTTTTGTGGGATGTTAATATAATTTTGAAATTTCTGGTGGCATGGCCAGCCAACTAGGGTTTATCCCGGAAGCAATTGTCAGCAAAAGTGTTACTTTGTCTGATTTCATGCAGGATAGTATCAGACGTTAAAGCACTGGACATTGCTGGTAGAGATTTTACTCCTACAGGAGTTTCTTTCCAAATTTCTAAACATACAAAATCGAATTCTACATGTATTTCTTACCAAAGTTTTAGAGACAACTCTAAATTATGTGAGGTCACAAGCTGGACAATTATTGATTTATTTGCAGAAACCCTATGGGCCTGTGTCTTCGGCATCTTTGGCCAGGTGGGTTAGGTGGTTACTTCAAGAAGCAGGAATTGACATTTCAGTCTTTGGGACACATTCTGTTAGAGGGGCTATGGCTTCAAAAGCCTTTAACTAAAGGTCCAGATGAAAAGCTATTATGGTGGCAGTAGATTGGTCTTCAGATTCCACCTTTAAATTATTCTATCATAAACCTATTGTGGATGTAGCTTCTGGGGTTGTGGATCAGCTTTAAACTAGCATAATCCGAAGCCTCCGGTCCTGACATAGAATCAAAAATGTTCTAGCTTATGCAACAAGAATTTTCAATTCTATTAAGGACACGGAGGCGAGGATTATCCCACCCCTGATATGAGTAATTTAAAAGATAATGTGTGGCATGATGTATTATTGTATAAAAGTGTCCCTCCCGATATATTACGATGTATTATGATGTTTTTTCCTCTGTTGGAGATATTATGTCATTATTTTCTTTTACAGAGGAGAAAACTACTTGAGCGTTTGAGGGAGTTGTTCCTGATGTTCTTCTTGGACGTATGTTGCACCAGTTGTGCTGTTCCTTCGACCAGAAGAGGCCATGGTTGGAGTTTGACTTTGTTTGATGTTTAAGTTCTCTAGATGAGCGAAGAAAGAGGACGGACTTTGAGGATTATGTTATATACACTGGATGGTAGGCCCTAATTGGGGGGTTCATATCGAGGCTGTGGACTGATGGGAAATGTAGATTGATTTTTTTATTGGCTGCTGTGTGTTGATAGTAAAGAGATAGCATAATCCTCGCCTCTGTGTCCTTAATAGAATTGAAAATTCTTGTTGCGTAAGCTAGAACATTTTTGATTCTCTTTCAATACTCATCAGTTTTCTGCTCCATGCTGTACCTGATGCACTTCCCTTTGTAGGGAATGTACTGCGATCTGGCGCCACCTTGTGGTCAGCTTGTTTATAGTCAAATACGCAATGTTTCCTAATGTGACTCTTTCTGGTCAAGTGCTGTTTGTAAATTAGTAGCGTTTTTGGCTGGGGTGCCAAATGTAGTAGAAACAAGGAAAAGGAATGGTTTCTTACCTGTAACTCCAGTTCTCTCGTAGGGGTATTTCCATGATAGTCGTAAGCACTGAAAAGTTCCGCGCGCCTGCGGGGACCCCGGAGTACTGATCTGAAATATATTCTTAAGTGCAGATAGCAGCCCTTTTAAAAAGGGCTTGCCAAGAACCACTTAAGAATAACACTGTGCAGCCTATGTGAAGAGCTACACAGGCCAAATTGTTGGAAAGAACGACAACTGTAGTGTAAATACATCTTCAAAAACACATTTATTCTAGAAATGTAATAAAAAATACATTCTCAAACCTTACTCACACTTCCAAAAGATAATAAGAACAATGCAGGGCAGTGTAGCCCATAGGCTGCCATTATACAGGATGTAAATAGAGCTGTGCCTTTAAGAAAGCAAAGTCTTCCTGTATCCCATCATGCACAGCAACAGGCAGTTGCCTCAGTTCTTTTTTGGAGGCTTGTAACCTGACATGAAGGAACAAAAAAAAATTTGTTGTAGTACCAACATCGATAATATTATGGCAACTTTTCCTATGTCAGCTCCACCGGGGAGGAGGGAGGGTTGCTTATGACTAACATGGAAATACCCCTACGAGAGAACTGGAGTTACAGGTAAGAAACCATTCCTTCTCTCGTAGGGGATTTCCATGTATAGTCATAAGCACTGAATAGACTAGCAAGCCCATCCCCATAACCGCGGTGGAGTAGACCGAATAATACTGAAAAACATGAATCATGCAAATAGATTTTTGAGGGAGGCCTGTCCGACCTGCGCATCTGCCCTAGCATCTGTATCAAGGCAGTAATGTTTTGTAAAGGTATGGACCGATTTCCAAGTGGCCGCTTTGCATATCTCTGCCAAAGGGATATTTCTCATTAAGGCCGCAGTAGCAGCCTTCCCTCCAGTAGAATGGGCTTTTGGCCTGCTATCAAGAGATTTATTCGCTAACTGATAACAAAACACTATACATGAAACAATCCATCTGGATAAAGATTGTTTAGACGTGCCCAACCCTGTTCTAACTGGGCCATAGTTAACAAAGAGCTGCTGTGATTTACACAAGCATTTTGTCCTGTCCAAGTAAAACTTTAAAACCCTCTTTACGTCAAGAGAATGCAGGGTTCTCTCGGCAGGGGTAGTTGGATTTTGAAAGAAAGTTGGTAATGAAATGGTTTGATTCACATGAAAGTCTGAAACGACTTTTGGCAAAAATTTTGGATGTGTCCTCATCACTACTTTTGCAGAATGAAAATGTAGGGTTCTTGAGCACAGAGGGCCTGGATCTCACTGACCCTACGAGCTGATGTGATTGCAACCAGAAAAACGGTTTTCCACGTAAGGTGTTGTAGCGATGCTTTATGGATCGGTTCAAACGGAGGTAGCATCAGACGTGAGAGGACAATATTCAGTTCCCATGGAGGAGATGGTCTCCTAAAGGGAGGGAAGACCTTTTTCAAGCCCTCCAGGATGTACTTGATGATTGGAATCCGAAAGAAGGAGGGTTGAGAGCGGCTCTTTCTATATGCCGTTAGAGCCGCTAGGTGTACTTTTATGGATGACAATTGTAATCCAGATTTTGCCAAACCTAATAAGTATGGCAGGACAGTCTCCTCTCCGCAGGATACTGGGTCAATGTTGTTGCCCAAGCACCACACGCAGAACCTTTTCCACTTGCATGCATAAGATGTCCTTGTGGAAGGGCGCTTTGCTTCCCTTAGGATTTCCATACAGTCCTGAGGTAGATTCAAGTGTCCATATTGTACTAACTCAGGAGCCATGCTGCCAAATTCAACAATGAGAGGTTGGGATGAGATATCTGGCCTCGGAACTTCGTGAGATGGTCCGGGCGATGAGGCAGCCTGATGTGTGGCTTGAGTGACCGGTGAAGGAGGTCTGGAAACCACCATTGGCATGGCCATTCTGGGGCAATTAGAATCATCTTGGTGTGGGCATTGGACAGTTTCTGGAGGACTGCCGGTATCAGGGGAAGCAGTGGAAAGGCGTAAAGAAATGCTCCTGACCAGCTTATCCACAGGGCATTCCCCAGCGTCCCTGGATGGTAATATCTGGAGGCGAAGTTGTGGCATTTTTTGTTTTCTGGGGTTGCGAATAGGTCTATAGAGGGGGTACCCCACATGGCAAAAATGGAACGGACGACGTCGTCGTGTAATACCCATTCGTGGTTCTTGTCCATTGCACGGCTGAGGGCATCCGCTTGAACATTCTGTATGCCCGGTAGGTGAGTTGCTACTTAAAACAGGTTCCTGGCTTGAAGCCAATGCCAGATTGTTTGAGCCTCTTTCGATAAGATCTTGGACCTGGTGCCTCCTTGTTTGTTTACGTAATACATGATGGCCACGTTGTCCATCTGGAGGAGTAGAGTTTCTGTCTTCAGAGATGGTAGGAAGGCCTTGAGCGCAAGATGGACTGCGCGAAGCTCCAACAGGTTGATATGATACAGACGCTCTCTCTGTGACCACTTGCCTTGGACTCGAAGGTGATCCATATGCGCTCCCCATCCGAGCAGTGATGCGTATGTTACAATGGTTTGAGCTGGAGGCTGTTGTTGGAAAGGAAACCCACCAAGAGATTGTTGGGTGAACACCACCACTTGAGGGATTGTAAGGCGTGGGGAGAAAGGAGGACTCTGCTCTCCCAATCGTCCATCAGTTGACACCATTGATCCTCCAGGCACTCCTGTAAGGGTCTCATATGGAGGCGAGCATTGGGAATGAGGTGGATGCAAGATGCCATTGAGCCCAGTAGAGAGGATATTACCCTTGCAGTGGTCTGAGGTGTTCTCTCGAGCTGCTGGCATTTTTGGAGAATCGATAACTGTTGTTCCTAGAATGGGACGAAACTCTTGTTTTTCCTTCTTTGGTACCAAAAAGTACCTTGAGTAAATCCCCTTTCCGTGCTGATTGATCGGGACGGGCTCTATTGCTCTCTTTTGTAATAGGGTTGCTACTTCTAATTGAAGAGCTTCGAGGTGGTGGCTGACTGGTTTGGGTGGAACAGATGGAGGAGGACTGATGAACCTGATAGCGTAACCATTCCGCACAATATTCAATACCCAGGCGTCTGATGTGATGCGTAGCCACTCGTTCAGATGATTTGAGATACTTCCCCCTACCGGAGTGGATAACGGAGGAGGGGGAAGCAAAGATTCAGGGCTTAGACGCGGGTGCCTGACGAGTTGTCTGGGTTTGCGGTGTGGAACGACCCCTTGTCGACTTTCGCTGTGTCGAGAAGGTTCTTTGATGCTGTTGTTGCTGCTGGGGTCTTGACGTAATCCACTGCGGCGTTTGATACCTGTGAGTGAACAGCCTTCGTTGGTAGGGACGGAATGCTTTTCGTTGTTCCCTTGGTCGTTCAATGCACACCGCTTTCAAAGTGTCTAGCTCAGATTTCATTCTCGACATCTCATCATTGGCATGAGAGCCAAACAAGGTGGAGCCTGAGAAGGGTAAATTCTGAATTCTCTGTTGTGCCTCTGGTTTGAGAGATTTCAAGTGTATGCATGTCTTCTTAAGGCCTCTCCATGAGCGTAGTTATTTTCGATAGCACTGAAGAGTCAGCAGTAGCACTTATCACCTGGTTGGAGACCATGGCACCTTCACTCACGATCTCCAAGAAATCTTCTCTTTTCTCTTCAGGTAGATGCTCCGCAAACTGTAGCATAGAGTCCCAAAGAGCACGATCATATCTACCTAATAAAGCAGTAGCACTGGCTGCTTTCATTGTGATGGCTGCGGTGGAGCATACTTTACGACCTGCGGCATCGATCTTTCTGCTCTCCTTGTCCGATGGCGAGGAGGAAGACGGAGATGTAGAGTGTAACTTTTTTGCCGCTACTATAACCA
The DNA here is from genome assembly GCF_031143425.1 of Pleurodeles waltl. Classification (NCBI taxonomy): domain Eukaryota; kingdom Metazoa; phylum Chordata; class Amphibia; order Caudata; family Salamandridae; genus Pleurodeles; species Pleurodeles waltl. Next base: position 87,958,437 of record NC_090441.1, read on the forward strand.
CAGAGTCCGCCACTGGATCCGACCTTAGGAACAGAGGGTCTTGCTCTGGTGGGCGATACTTTTTTAAAAGCCTGGAAGGAGCAGTTTTAGTTGTTGCCGGTGTCTGAAATATATCCATTGCCGGTTCAAGAAGACCCGGGACCAGTGGGAGTAATGGTCTTGAGGATGTTCTCTGATGTAAAGTCTTGAAAATCACTGAGGTCGTTGGAGCGGGTACCGCCAGCGGGATGTTTAGTTTGGTAGCCCTGTGTACTAGGACCTCTTGGAAGGTATTCACGTCATCTATGGGAGAAACTCTCGGAGACGGTGAGTCAGACAGGGTTGGAGAGTAATCCCGTGTGGAAGAAGAAGAGTGTCTATGACGTGAATGAGACGATCTTTGAACTGATTCATGTCGATGGTGTCGAGAGGAGGAAGAGCGTCTCGAGGAATGCCGGAAATGTCTTATGGATTCTGTTGGAGTCACCGGGACGGACTCTGAAGGAGGAGCTGTAGGTGCCACAGGTGTCTGTGGCAAAGGTGACTGCTGAGGAGACGGCTGAGGTGAAGTTGGAAGAAGAATGAAAAGAGGCCGAGGATTCCGAGGTGGTATAAACCCTTCTAGGCCTCTTTGAATGTCTCCTCGACATCGACACACTTCTCGACGTCGAAGTACAGTGACGGCTGGTGCCTCTCGGCGTTGACGCCCCTCGTCGCTGAGATCCTCTCGACGGTGATCTTCCTCGACGTCGGTGGGATGACGGTGGGCGTCTTCGGCGGCAAGCACTGTCCCTCGACGTCGATCGTCCTCGTCACGTCAACGGTGACCCAGACCAAGACCTTCTTGACGGCGAGGGTCTACGCCGTCTCGCCGGCGAAACGGCTGTCGACGTTGAGCGATGCCTCTTTCTCGACGGTGACCCGGTCCTCGACGGCAAACATGTTGGCGACATTCCCGGTCTCAACGTCGATGCCCTCGACGTCGGAGACCTATGTCGTTTTTGAGCAGGTCTGGCAGTCGCTCCAGAGGAAACAGGAAGAGCCCTTGTAGAAGACTGACCTTCTCCTCGCTCTGTGGCAGATTGACCACTTCTTCTCCTGTCCTCTCTTGCCTGAAGTCGAATTTTCTCCCTGTAGCGAAGAGTCCTTCTGGAAAAAGTTCTGCAGATGTCACAGGAGTCAGGTTTGTGACTGGATGGTAGGCAAATAATACAGACCTGGTGTGGATCTGTTTTGGCCTTTTTTCTGCCACAAGCAGGACATTTGTCAAAAAGTGAAGGCATTCTAAAGACAGAAAAACTTTAAATTTCTGTCAGAATTTGGCAGGAAAGGCTGGCAAATGTTCACTCAAGATGAAAGACGTCGAGTGAAATTGAAATTCAAAAGGTTTTAATTGAATTTTCTTGTCAAAAAAGGCTTTGTGAGGTAGAGCTCAATGCTTCAGGGTCCTGTCAGAAGGAGCCGGAAAAAAGAACTGAGGCAACTGCCTGTTGCTGTGCATGATGGGATACAGGAAGACTTTGCTTTCTTAAAGGCACAGATCTATTTACATCCTGTATATCGGCAGCCTATGGGCTACACTGCCCTGCATTGTTTTTATTCTCTTTTGGAAGTGTGAATAAGGTTTGAGAATGTATTTTTTATTACATTTCTAGAATAAATGTGTTTTTGAAGATGTATTTACAATACAGTTGTCGTTCTTTCCAACAATTTGGCCTGTGTAGCTCTTCACATAGGCTGCACAGTGTTATTCTTAAGTGGTTCTTGGCAAGCCCTTTTTAAAAGGGCTGTTTCTGCACTTAAGAATATATTTCAGATCAGTGCTCCGGGGTCCCCGCAGGCGCGCGGAACTATTCGGTGTTTTTTTCTTTTTAAGTTTACTTCGATATCGCAGGTACTTTTGGTGATTAGAGCAGTTGCGTGTTTCTGTTCTTTCGTTTTTTATGTTTTTTACTTTGACGAGCGTGAGAAATTGTTTGAATAATGTAGTGGAAGCTAGGGCGCGTGGAAACTTGCTGCATACATAGGGGTCCTTGGTGTGATCTTCGGGGCTGTTTTGGCTCTACTGGCAGGCTTACTCACAACCTTGCACAACTCGTGTTGTATTGAGCTGGAACATTATAGACAGCATTGCAGGTCTGAGCAGGTGACTTGTTGAATAGATCCAGACAGGTGAGCCCACTGCGGGTACATTGGGTGTGAGGTGGACGGTGCACAGAACAGTGTCACTCATTGGCTCCGCCTGCGGTAGGTAGCATGATTTAGTGCATATTGCTATTAAAAGATTCCACTTCATGAGGGGCTCACAGCAAATAAAGTAATTTTAAAACTACCCCTATTATCTTTTCAGCTGCTGTCCTAGTTTCCGAAGTCCATTTATGACTTGCTGCTCCAGTCCCGGAATTGTATTTGCAATCTGGGATTTGTAGTCCTGGTATGCTGATGTCTAACCCACATATCAAGGGCAAATTCGGTCTTCAGACTTTCTGTCTGAGAGGGGCTGCCAAAATAATGCAGCTGTAAACCTGGACGCCTTGTGATGCAATATTTCAACGCATAGTGAACAAATGGTATGGAGTTTAATTGTACTTTTTAAACTGAAAGCGAAACCATGGTCACACCTGTTAGCAGAAAGGTATTCCCGATTCTGTTGCCTATGATATGAAATAAGGAGTCACAAGGATGGGGTACTGGTCAGCAGCTGTTCATGCCAACCTTCCCTCAAAACTAAAAAAAAAAAAAAAACAGATCATCATATGAGTAAAGCTAGAGAATTTACCATGTCAGCCAAGCTGGTAGCAGTTGCTTACATCACTGCTGTCTGAAAGAGCGGCTATTCATTTTTCCCCCTGTTGTCCACTGAGGAATGCTGGTACTCACCCTCACATTAAAGAAGGGCAGGTTCTCGGCACCAGCCCAAGTGGGCAGACCTACTACTAGCTAGTGCCTTAAGTGGTCGGTGGGACTTATTCACTGAGGCAGAAGCTATGGGACAGTCAAGAAAAAAGGATCTCTACTGAATTTTGTCCCAAGAGCAATTGTGTTGTTTCGTCCTGCGATTTGCGCGTGTGCTGTTCTGTTGCCGGTACTGACTGCCCAACATACCACATAGCTACCAAGGTTTCATATTGCTATGTGTGACATTTTCAAAATTTCTGTGTAATTATGAGTGACATTTCAACGACTATGAGTGATACTTTACTGCAAGCAAAATCAAGTGACGAAGACGAGGGAACCATATAAATATCGTAATATATTGAGAATCATATATCTCCCGTTGTACACCATCGCCACCTTGTGGCATTTGATAAAAACTATTCGGAGCTTACCTAGCAAAGTGAGAAATTGGAACAAGAAGGTTTTACCGCACTTCAGGACTTGCGTGACAATCTCGGGCTTTGCGGTGATGCATGAAAATGATCGGAAATGTGTTATTCTAACGTAAGATGTGTGACACTTGGTAGGGCTGATACCATATTGTGGGGGTGTAAATGTTTGCCTGTGTCGAAGCTTGAAAGCGTGCAACAGAATCCATCTTGTACTGCTCCACTCCCCTGTTCAGCAGCAGCATTTGGTGTTTTGACAGGACTGTTTGCTGCCACCCCATCGCTACCAACCTTCTGCCTGCTCTGGGTGGTGAGTTGCAGTCAGGCAGCCAGAATAACCCAGATGCGATAAATGTCCGACGTTACATTAGATGGTGGCTAATACTTTGAAGCATTTGACCTTCCTTGCTTATGCATTTTTTGGGATGCAAAAGATCATCACTTGCCAATCCAAAGAGCTTGAAAGCCAAATTGTGTGAGAACTGACTGTTTTAGAAATACAGATTAATGGTATTTTAGAAAAAAAGCTGCTTTCCAGATGTACATTTTGTAGCAGTCTATATTATACTGTGTGATGCAAGTTTTAAATAATAACTTACATATTCACAGGCTCCAACCTCGTAGCACTAAACACACACAACTCACTATTCTCCACTGCACAAACCAAGATTTAATTCTGTTTCCAGAGTCATACATGTATTCCTGAATCAGACTGCATAACCCAGTGTGCAGTAACTTTGTACCTCTTCAATCCCTAATGGCACAGCACCCAGGGTAATATCCTGCATGGATAACACTTTTAAGGTCCCAAAAGGGAGACCTATTGACTATGCCAATGCTTGTTTCCCCTTATGTCTGGCAGAAGGCATATGTTCCAGAGGAGATTTAGAAGAACTGTGGTCTTTGTAAGACCCTTGAGTTGCCTTTTTTGAGGCTTTTTTTGGTTGCTTACTGGAAGAGCAAGAATGAGGAGATCTGTCCCTTTTATGAGATCTTCTTGGGGATACAGAGGAGCCCTCCCTATCAGATCCAGGTACAGTCTCCTTCCTAGATTTTAGCTTCTGGAGCCAAATCAGCAGCCTTCTTTCTCTATCCTGTATACCTTACCGTCTTTTGTTGTATGAACTGGGTTGAAGACAATAAATGCAATCCTGATGAGGATCCTTAAAGTGAAGTCTCTTTTTACCACAGGTTTCATGGGCCCTGAAGAGACGTTTCTTCTATCTGACAAGATGAGATGGGAAGTCAGATTTGTCACAAACAAGTACTTTGGTGCAAAGGAAAGAATACCCAAAACACAGAAGTACTGGGAAGTTTGTAGAAATAACTGTTAGTAGTTCTATCTGAGCAGAGCTTAGTGGAGACCCCCTGATACAACGTGCTGTAGAAAATCTGAGGGACCGGAGCTTCTCACAGGCGTGTTCTAGAAGGAAAAGCAGCTTGACTGGCTGAAACCTATGTTTGGTCTCTTTTTTAAGCTGACTAAGATATGCTACAAAAGTGAGGGGGTTTCATGCACTATGTTTAACATTACATTGCTATTGTAAGGTTCTGGAGGACTCCCATCTTGATGACGCGGAATGATTCAAGCATGTGAATCTATGAAAGTTCCAATACTGGAGTAAAAAAAAAAATATATATATATATATATATATATATATATATATATATATATATATATATATATATATATATATATATATATTCACATATCAACCCCTGAACTCATCCACCCCTAAACGTAAAACAAATACCCCTTACCCACTCTAAACCCTAAAAAATACCCTTTCCATCAAAATACACTTACCCACCTCTAAACCCTAAAAATATCCCTGCTGCCCAAATACCCTTACCCACCCCTAAACCCACTTCCATCCAACAACCCTTGCCCACCCCTAAAAATGCCCTCACCCTAATATACACACATACACACACTTACCTGGCATATACATACTATTTAGTGGTAAAGGCATGCATGTGCTAAAGGCATATCCGTGGTAATGGATGCACAGTAAAGGTATTGCGTTGTAAAGGTTGTTTCCCGCCTGAGATACATATTTATATACTTTAATAATATATTAAAATACTTTATATGTTAATCTATGTTCTCCACAAGAAGACAAGACATTAGTATTAGTTTCAACAGCTTAGACTGAAAAAATAAATATGGCCAATACTTTTATCTCATGGCTTTCATATTATTATACCAAATATACCAGTGATATGGAAGCCATGACCTTCATCAACAGTTAACTGTCATATTTCATTATTAAACAGTACTTTACCTTTCCACTACTCTCACCGATGTTGTCATGATCCTTCTGGCTAAATTTATTTTTCGTTGGCATCTCGGTATGCTGATTATCTTCTTCCTCTTCCAAAATATCAGAAAGATCCGAGCTGCGATTGGCAGGGGAAGCAAAATGCACATCTTCCGGATTAGACATTTCTTTTTCCTGGAAACGAGACAATGACTTCATAGTGAAAGATATTTAGATATTTACAAACCAAGTCTTTGTAAACCTTTGCAAAGGTCTGTGACTAGGTGAGTAGGCCTGCTTTATAAGAAGCAGATTTAATGTAAAAACAAACAAGAAGGGGAACTGAATGGGCCTCCTTTCCCGACTGGGGTACCATAAGATTGTAACTAGCAATGACACGTTCTAGCTTATACAAGTCAAGATATAACATAGAGCCTATTTTACCTTTCCTGCTCTTAGTAAAATCTATCAGAGGAATGCCCAGGATGCAGGCAGTGAGCAGTGGATCTGTTACACATGATACGGACCTGCCTGGTGAGCACACAATATATTGTAAGATCACATAATCTTTAGCTAGGATTCAAGTTTGAGGTTGCTCTCTAAAACACTGTGTGCTGGGGTTGCATCCTAAATACAGAAAAGGGAAAACAAGATACACATTTGTGTCGCTGGTATTACTGTTAGCAAAGTGCAGAATCATGATATACTGGACACACTCAGGAGGCCTCCCGCCAATCTTGCGGTGTTTGGGACGTCAGTGGATGGTTGGTGGCTGAGGAGTTTCATCTTGCAATGGTCCAAACAGGTTATAGGGCCCAAGAGGATATCCAAACTTGGTGCATGATGACAGACCTGCTGCGAGACTTGAATTCCGATTCATGGGCACAGATCTCTTAGGGGATGCAGTCCCCTTGAACTGATCGATCCACCTGAGAAGGTGGCAATAATGGGTTGGACATGGATACATGGGTGAGAAATAGGATACTGTTCTGAGAACAATAAGATGGACTAAACGCAGTTAATGAAAGCTCGGAATGTCTGTGAACATTTCACTTGTGGTATTTGTTGTTATACAAAATGAATACAAATATTTCCAAAAAAGGAGAAGAACTGAAGGAGGAACAAAATTACAAACTGAAAGATGGAAAAAAAATATGAAAGCAGCACAAGAGATCATTTTTACTATTACGTAGTAACACAAACCTCCGCTTCATCTGTCGTTTGCCACGTAAAACTATCTTCTGCATCCACTTTTTCATCGCTGGAAAGTTCTAGGAACTCTTGGACAGAACCTCCCCTGAAACCTGCTTTGTTGACATGGTCCCTGTCACACTCGGACAGTGCAGTTTCAGAACTCAAACAGCTTTCACTGACTTTCTCAGCCTGATTTAAATGAGTAACTCCATCCTTCATCTGTTTCTCAGAAATCCTGGCATTACGTGCTTCCTTTTTTAGTTCAAAGTCACTCAAAGTTATTTGGCAATTCCACACTGAGCTTCCAAATAAAGGCAACTCCTGCTGGGGAAAACACACATCTTAATGTTTTCCTCCTTTCTATTTTACAGAGAAACAACAGAACAAATAAAGAAATCCTACTTACAGTTTACCATGTCAGAGAACAAAACGATATTACTTCCAGTTAGATGGGCATTTTATACAGTTTAATACCTGTTCGAATATCTCTTGCTTTGGTGCAAGGACTTTAAAAAAAAACTTAAGGAAGGGGCTGGCAGAGGATACATTGATGTTATTAATATTCTGATAACAACTATAATTAAATTATATAAAGTATCCAAAGTGAAGAAGAAAGAGTTGAGCAAGTTACTTACCTTCGGTAACGCATTATCTGATAGAGACTATCTAGCTGCAGATTCCTTACCTTTGAATTCCCTGGCGTCAGCTTGGAATCCGGAGTTTGCTGAGCAATATTCTGCACGCGCCGTCAGGTGGCGTTGTTTGGTTCTGCGTGCGTCCTCTGGCTCTGCGTGGCTTTGTCAGCATCGTTGGAGCAGTCTATGACGTCACGGTTGTCTATATAGACACCACCTTGGAGCGCGTATGTCAGTTCTTTTATCCACAAAACGTCCATGTCGAAAGCACAGTCATGTATAGAACCAACATTTGTCTGTGCAAAACTAGGGCCATGAAATGGGATAAACCCTAACCCTACTAGTCATATCCGCAGAGTGGGGAGGCATGGGTGTGTGTAAGGAATCTGCAGCTAGATATAGTCTCTACCAGATAATGCGTTACCGAAGTAAGTAACTTGTTCATCTGATAGAGACTTCTAGCTGCAGATTCCTTACCTTTAAATAGATACCCAAGCCATAACCTCCTGGAGGTGGGCTGCGGATCCCACTCCTTACACTAGAAAGTCCTGCAGGACTGAATGGGCGAAGTAACCGTCCTTTCGTACCTGAGTGTCCAGGCAGTAATGTTTTGCAAACATGTGCAAGAAAGCCCATGTTGCCGCCTGACAAATCTCCAGGACTGGTACGCCTCGAGCTAGCGCAGTGGTAGCAGCTTTGCCCCAGTAGAATGAGCCCGCAAGCCCTCAAGAGTCTGCTTCTTGGCCAATGCGTAGCATATCTTAATGCAGGGAACAGCCCAGCGCGAAATGGTTTGCTTCTGCACTGCCCGACCCTTCTTTGCTCCCACGTACCCCACAAAGAGTTCTCCACCAGGAACTCTTTTGTGTGGTCAAAGTAGAACGACAACGCTCTTTTTGGCTCCAGTCGATGGAGTCGCTCCTCTTCCTTAGAGGGATGCGGTGGAGCAAAGCAGATGGGCAGGGTGATATTCTGACCCAGATGGCATGGGGTTACCAACCTTGGGGAGGAAAGAGGCACAAATTCTGAGAACCACTATATCTGGATGGATAGTGAGATACAGTGGCCTTGATGACCGGGCTTGCAACTCACTCACCCTCCTGGGCGATGTTATTGCTACTAAGAAGGCTGTCTTGATGGTGAGCCGCCGGGGGGACAGTTGAGTAAAGGCTCGAAGGGAGCACACATGAGAAATGTAACGACAAAATTTAAGTCCCTTTGAGGCATAATAAAGGGCGTAGGGGGAAACATATGTACAAGTCATTTGAGGAATCTATTTACAACCGGAGATTTGAACAAGGAAGTCTGGTCAGGCAGCTGAAGAAATGCTGATTAGCCCAAAAGATAGCCCTTTAGAGTCCCTAAGGAAGAACCCTGCTGGGATAGAGACAGAATGAAAAGAAGAATGTCAGAAAGAGAAGCAGAAAGAGGGTCAATAGACCTTTTTGTACAATAATATACAAAGCATTTCCAATTGCAGGCGTATGCCTTTTTAGTGGACGGACGCCTGGCTGCCAAAATAACTTTACAGACTTCGTGAGGAAGGTCAAAAGCCATCAACTGCCGCTGCTCAATCTCCACGCATGAAGGCGCAGAGTTGACAGGTTCGGGTGGGGAAGCCTCCCCTGCCGCTGTGACAGAAGATCCTCTCGAAGGGCAGTCTGATCAGAGGATTGATGCTCATTTTGAGTAGCTTGGGATACCAGACTCTCCGTGTCCAATTCAGAGCCATTAAGATGACTTGGGCCCAATCATTCTTGATCTTCTTGAGAACTCTGGGCATAAGTGGTATGGGCGTAAATGCATATAGGAGGCCTGGATTGCACTCGCGACGAGAAGCGTCGCCGAGCGATTGCTGCCTTGGAAACTCGAACGCGCAATATTGCTGACATTGCACGTTCTCTGCGGAGGCAAACAGATCTAACCAAGGATCTCCCCACTGCTGAAAGAGTCCTTGCGCCACCTCCGGATGGAGATACCATTCGTGATCCGCTAGGCATCGGTGGCTGAGTTAATCCGCCCGGGCATTCAGAGAACTTGCCAGGTGTTGAACCACCAGGGTTATGCCCTGCTGTTCCAGAGCCTGGGGCGTAGGAGCCTTTAACAGCCAGTCGTCGGGGTAGGGGAAGACTGAGATCCCTAACCTGCGCAGATGAGCTGCCGTCACTTTGGTGAACACCCAAGGGGCACTGGTGAGACCAAAGGGGAGCACGGTAAACTGAAAGTGCTCGTGGCCCACTTTGAACTGCAAGTAACACCTGTGGGCAGGTAGGATGGCAATATGAAAATAGAAACCCAGCAAGTCCAACGCTACCATCCAGTCTCCTTGGTATAGGGCAGACAAGACCTGAGACTGAGTGAGCAACTTGAATTTCTCCTTCTTGAGAAAGAGACTGATGTCCCTTAAATCCAGGATAGGGCGAAGGCCCTTGTTGTTCTTGGAAATCATAAAGTAGCGGGAATAACAACCACTGCCTACTTCTGATATCGGGATTCTTTCTATAGCTCCCTTGGCCAAGAGAGCTGTAACTTCCTCACGGAGCAAAACCAAATGGTCCTCCATCAGCCGTTATTTTATCGGCAGGATAGAAGGAGGGAAAGACTGGAATGGTAGGGAATAGCCATTCCGTATGATCTGCAAGACCCATTTGTCCGTTGTGATGGAATGCCAGTGAGGGAGATGAAATTGAATCCTCCCTCCAACTGGACAGTCATGGTCTTGCAGAACCACACTAGGAGGGCTTGGGTGCAGTGGAGGGGGGCTGTGTTTTGGTCGACCGCTGGCCAGACCCTCTGGGTCTGATGGTACCACATCCACATCCTCTTCCAGGATTCTGTGAGGCCAGGGGGTGAATTGTGACTGGAGTGGTACTGCGCCCCTTCCAAAGCCTCTAAAGGGATGGAAGACAGACTGCTGTGGAGCTGGCGCTGAGAGGCCCAAGGATCTGGCCGTAGCTCGAGAATCCTTGAACCTTTCAAGCGCTGAGTCTGTCTTTTCACCAAAAAGGTGAGAACCATCAAAGGGCATGTCTATCAAACTTGACAGAACATCCCCTGAAAAGCCAGTTGAACGTAGCCAGGCGTGGCAACATTGGGCCACTGTCGACGCCATCGCTCTACCCAGCAAGTCGGTTGTGTCCAATCCACACCTGATTGTAAACTTGGCTGCATCTCTCCCATCATTGACAGCCTGGCTGAGAGTGTCCCGTACGTCATCTGGGACCTGGGGCAGCACCTGTGCCACCATATCCAATAAAGTATGGGAAAAACGGCCCAATAGGCAACAGGTGTTTGCTGACCTCAATACCAGGCTGGAGGAAGAAAACAACTTCTTTCCAAGTTGGTCCAGCCTCTTGGATTCCCTATCCAGAGGGGCGGAAGGGAAGGTACCACGGGAAGTGGAGGCTTGGACACCAAGCTCACCGGGGTGGGGTGTTGGGTAAGGAAACTAGGGTCGTTAGGAGCAGGTCTATGGCGGCGGTCGACTGTCCTATTCACAGGGGCCCCTGTGCTGGGTTTGGACCATGTTCCCAGAAGGACGTCCGTTAGGGCCTCATTGAAGGGCAACATCGGCTCTGATGTAGTCACCCCTGGCTGAAGCACCTCTGTCAGGATATTTGTCCTGACTGGCACCGTGGGCAAGTCTAGGTCCAAGACCTCAGCTGCACTATGCACCACCATAGCATAAGAAGCTCCCTCATCAGTAGCCAAGTTAGGAGGAGAGCGCATGCCAGTGTCTGGAGACGTGTCCAGTCCACTGGCTTTCCCTAGATCCTCATACCAGTCCTGTTCTTCCTCCAACTCACACTTCAAAGGGTCCTCAGACCCCTTCCACTCCTCTCCTGTGGCTGGCTGTTCAGAATAAGGCTCAGGCTATGATCTGGGCCTAATCGGTCTCGGCGTCGTTTGACGTCGCTCTGGCTTTGGATCATCCAGAATGAGAATGGGGCTACCACCAGAGGGCGCCGGTGGTGGAGGAAGCGTCAACGTCGGGCCTGGCGCAGGAGGAGGTCAACTGTGTGGGACCAGCGCTGGTCCAGATCTGCTATCGGATCCTGGGATCCCCAACGGTGCAGAGGCCAAAGCCGCCGACATCGAATCCGATGGGGCCCCTGCTGACCCCGCGGGGCCCAAAGACCCACCCGAGGGTGCAGCCCACTCAAAAACAAGGTGCATGGCCTCGTAAAACTCTTATTTGAGCGAGGGTCACTCCGGTCCCAGGAAAAGGGTGAAGACGCGGAGTCGGCACTCGGAACGTCGGTGTTCCCTAGACGCCTCGTCAGCCAACAGGTGTAGCGAAGTCGAAGTCCGCTTGGACTTCTTCTTCTTCTTGCGCCTCTTACCTGAATGATCGGATGACCTTGAATGCGAGGAAGAGGACTTGGGGCTTTGGGAGTGGTGCCGCGACCTCCTCCTACTGCAGGACCGTGACCTCCTCGGAGTTGCGCCGACCAAAGACAGCTGTCGGGCCACTAAAAGTTTGAGGGATCTCTCCCTCAAGGCCTTCGGACCATGGCCCGACAGTCGGAACACAAAGTTGAGTCGAGGTCCTTCTCCAAACACCAGAGACACACTCTGTGTGGATCCGTGACTGACATGGTGCGATGACATGCACCACATAGTTTGAATCAAGTGTTTCTAGAAGATATGTTCAAACAATCAAGTAGAAAAACCTCGACAACCGTCGAAGAAAAAGGGTAGCTCTTTCTGGATCTGCAATTAACCGGCGCGGAAGGAAAAGAACTAACGTACGTGAGCCGGGGTTGTGCCTATATAGAAGACAGTGACGTCACAGACGGCTCCGACGACGCCATGCGGACCTGGACAACATACGTTGATCTGAACGACGCCACCCAATGGCGCGCCCAGGGTACTACTCAGCAGAAAAATTCCAGATTCGAAGCAGACGCCAGGGAATTCTAAGGTAAGGAATCTGCAGCTAGAAGTCTCTATTAGATACATGGATAATTACATGATTGCCGATATGTTCTACTGTAGGCAAACTCCATTTTCCTTTTGTCTCTCTCCTTCATGCTCATGGCAGCCATGGTGCTTAGAAGTTTCAGAAAGCGCAACCTCGATCGGCGGTAATGCAGCGCTTCGAAAGACTACCAGGTACATCACATTGTTTTTGTCTCTCCTTTGTGCTCTGTGGCAGCCATGCCACTTTTAAGTTTCATAGAGCCCAAACGTATTTCTTCAGTGCCTTTTTTTCAGCCATTTGCTTGTTTTCTAAAATCTTTTACCACACAGAGGTGGAGATATTTTGCACCAGGGCAAAGTGAGAAATATATTTCCAGAAGCAGTAGACATCACTTGACGTTGAGCAGTCTTCAGCGTTCGCCATTTTGCATACGTTTGTTTAGCACAGCGCAGGTGGCTGTGTGAGACCCTTCTCATGTCAGCTGTGATTTCGAAACACTTGGCTGATTTGCTTATCATTGTTGTGTCTGCGCTGCCAGGTAGATTTGATAGCAGAGATCTTGGTCAGTGCCACTGTCATTCATGTTTTGCTCATAGAATACTCTCTGCATCGAGAACATGTCAGATCTGCTAGCTCTGTTACTGTTCATGTATTATTCTCCTTAAATTCCATCTTTCCGGCGCTAGTTCCATTTCCCCAAGTCCCGCCCACTTTCAGTCTCCGACCCCATCCTAATTCCATGCTCCTTCTCCTTCCCCATTCTTGTGCTTCTCTTTTCTTTCTTTCCTTCCCTTTACTCGCCCTGTGTTTCATTTCCCTAGCTTTCTTTACCCTCCGTTTTAGTTGCCACAATTAAAATAAATGAATAAAAGAAAAAAGAAAAATTAGAATTAAGGTTAAACAGATCGTCGAGTCCAGACTTGGAAAATGGTAAATCCTGTTGTGAGGAGCATGCAGAAGGTGGCATTGGTGGCCTTAACCACAATACAGTAATGGTACAGAATAATAGATATCACCCTGTATCTACCAAGTCACACACTACGTTCTTTTTTGGGTGTTTTAAGAGTAGAGCAGTCCAGCCTTGAATATTTGTTTTAAGTAATATCAAGACTCTGCAGCCGATTTGCCTATTTTTCCCCGTTGCAAAACTTGTGTAAAACCTATCAAAGTCCAATGCTGAAAAAATATTGTGGAAGTTATTCTTTTTATTAACTGCACATTGACATTTTAGATTTCTATATTGTGTTTAGGTATTCCGTTAATCCAAACCTTTGTGATTTAACCAAAATTCTATTTATAGTATACTTATAAGGGCTTTCGGACAGCACTCTTCATTCATTGGTCTTTTATCGTCATACACAGTTTCCTTCCACACACTATAGCATGCACAGTATCAGCCATTCGCTAACTTCTCTGTAAGTGACAGCATTTAGCCCTTTCACATGGAGTGCTTCACCGCAGTAAGTCACTTTCTTCAGTGCCAAGGACTATTTCAATGAGTGCTTATTCAAAAACCCAAAATATCTTTGCTTTGAGACACTTTTTTTTCTTCTTAAGATTGATTAGGGCCCGGTAATTTTTCTAAAATTAAAATAAAAAACATTGCAAAAGAAGTCTTGACAGAGCCACTAGTCTGCCAATCAGTGCAACACCTAATGGCTTTGCCAATGCATGTTTACATTTTACTGATTTCTGGACAGCATATGAACGGCTGGAACCAACATTAGGAAAATGTAGAACAATAGAAGGAGAAAGAACCAGTGAGTCGCATTCCAGTTTGAGAAGTGTGTATTTTCTATAGCCCATCGCCTAGAACATTAGCATGAGTACTCCAAGGACATGCAATTAGCTCAGCTTGCATTAAAGATAGTGGGTCCAGTATGAAAACATGTACAAGTTAGCAAAACCTAACAATTTTTAATGCTAGATGTTTATGTGTAAACATTCATAGTGAAAAGGGAAGATTAGTTAATGCTTTCAAAATAAAATGTACAAAAAATGGTGTAACTTGATTTTTTTCTGAAATATGTATTGTGCAACTTTACATTTTTATTCAAAGCTTTAGTCAGTAAAACATTTTTAAATCATGCCAATAATTTAAAACAAAATAAGGACAACACCGTGCAAATACACTATGAGCTACATTATGAGCAGTATGAATATAAACCGGGGGGCTTCATTCTTCAAGAAAGTCACAAAAATGCAATCACATGCATTTGTATAGGAATTTGGGCAAATGTACAACTTTAAGAAATTCACAAGAGCTTAAAGAAGTAGATCTTGAAACTGTAATAACAAACCAACATGAAGTAAATTTCTCATGAGCAAAATAAACATATGCATTTGCTCATGTGAAAATCTGCTGAGCGATTGCAAAACCACTTTTTCATACACCCTATTTTTGCACTATACAAAGGAGTACATTTCCAACCTTTTCTGGTGTGGGAAGAGATCAGAGAGGAGTTGGTGAATACTTTTAACATGACAGTCTGTGGGTGTGCTTAGACTTTCCAAATATGGATCTTCAATTTCACAAGTTTCTGTTGAGCTAGGACACCAAGTTGAGCATGTGGTAGGTAGCATGTTGTATTTGTTTTGTGTTGTGGTTATCATCTTATGGGATGCAGTATTTAGATGAAACATTAGATGAAGGATTTCAGTAAGCTGGCATATTCCACTTAATTAGTTACTTCCCTGTGTTGTGCATTTGGAGATATTTTGTTTAAAGTGTAAGGTCCTGAGCAAGCACAGATCAAAGGACAAAATTATAGAGAGATCTGCTGGGATGAACTTCATTTCATCCTTTATCTGATTATCATTGTGAGATGTCAAGAATCGGCTGAGGTATGTAGCTAGTTAGGACCTGTGGTGATGAACTAAATTAAAGTCCTCCTTTGCTCAGAAATGTGTGCAGATCTATTCATTTATTCCATGCCTGGTCAGGTGTGTATGGATGTTTTTTTAATGTGGGTTGGTGTTATGCCATTAATTGTTTGACCAATGACTTTGTGTTTCACCACTGCGCATATTAGTTGTTCAATGTTCAGTAGTAGCACATTACATGTTGTATTCAGTTTAGCTGCCTATTGGCTTTAACATGGCATTAGACATTAAGGCCCTCATTCCGACCCTGGTGGTCAAAGACCGCCAGGGCCGCGGGCAACGGAAGCACCGCCAACAGGCTGGCGGTGCTTCATTGCCCATTCTGACCGCGGCGGTAAAGCCACGGTCAGAAAAGGGGATCCGGCGGTTTGCCGCCGGATTTCGCCTGGCTGGGCTGAACCTCCATGGCGGCGCTGCTTGCATCGCCGCCATGGGGATTCCGACCCCCTTCCCGCCAGCCTGTTTCTGGCAGTTTTTACCGCCAGGAACAGGATGGCGGGAACGGGTGTCGTGGGGCCCCTGGGGGCCCCTGCACTGCCCATGCCACTGGCATGGGCATTGCAGGGGCCCCCTAACAGGGCCCCAGCATGATTTTTACTGTCTGCATAGCAGACAGTGAAAATCGCGACGGGTGCTACTGCACCCGTCGCACACCTGCAACACCGCCGGCTCCATTCGGAGCCGGCTTCTGTGTTGCAGGCCCTTTCCCGCTGGGCCGGCGGGTGCTCCCTTGGCGGGCGCCCGCCGGCCCAGCAGGAAAGTCAGAATGGCCCCGCGGTCTTTTGACCGCGGGGTGGCCATTTGGCGGTTCCCGCCAGGCGGGCGGCGACTGCCGCCCGCCCGGGTCAGAGTGACCCTCTAAATTTGGTATTTAGGTTAGCTGCCTATTGGCTTTAACATGGCATGAGACATTACATTCTGTATTCAGTTTAGCTGCCTATGGGGTTTATTGTGGAGTTCGACATTGCAGTTGAGACATTGCAGATGAGCTGTGTTTTTTCACATGGTAGACCAAGCTGTGTTTTTCGTATTGTGTCCACACCGAACCCTAGCGTGATAAGAGAGCGTATATTTTGTGTTTTCCTCTCTACTCAGCCTTGGAAAGGAGCGAGGTAGGAGATCTGGCCAATCTCCAATGGCTTGTTTTCTTCCCAACTCTGCGAGGAAGGGGCCTGTTAGCAGGCTTTTTCATTATAAGACGATGTCCCTGGGCAGCAGCGAGGGGGAATTTTCCAGGACTTCAGTCAGGAGCGGACATCAGCTGCCTGATCTCCCGTTTGGGTGGAAAATCTCTTTCTCGTACTTGAACAGGAGTCATCAACTTGCAGGCATGAGAAAGATGACAAGCAGTGATAGCTCCTACAGTGATGAATGTTGACTTTTATTCTTTGCTTTGAAGTTATGCTATAATATAATCACATGTATTTGCTGTGTACATTGCAATTGAGAAGTACTTTGATATATTTTCCTTTCATTGCTGTGACTACTTTTAAACGTGTGCTTCCAACCTACTAATCTCGTCTCTCAGGAACCTTGTGGTGAAGTAATAATAATAAATGTCTTCTTTAAAGTAAGATATGCATTCCAGAGAAGTTTTGTCAGCTCGGTCATAATATAATGAAAGCGAAACATTTTGGCATGCGTCTCCAGTCTGGGAGTCGAATTAGAGATTGGAGGTGCACAATTTAAAAGTGTCATTGTTTTTGTTGTTTAGAAAATTAAAGAAGCACGGCAGACCATGTTTGAAAATGCATGTGAAGTTAAACTGCCTTATGGTGCCGTGAGAAACATGTTTTTTTGTTTATCAGGACTTTGTGAGTCTTGGGATGAGTGCTTGGATAAAGCAAAAGTGTTTTCATATTCAGAAAATGTGCTTTTTGAAAGAAATGATGTCCCTTTTGTTCTTAACAGAAGGGTTTGGATACTTTTGTCTGCTTACAGAAAAATGCATGAGAGATGTAAGCAGTTAGAACTTGAAAATAAAAATCTACGTGAGCAAATTAGCCAGAACAAATTATTGCAGGATAAAACTGAAATTGTTAAAGCTGTTGCAGGAGAATCTGGCTTTTTACATTCCATTAATGAGGAGGTTAAAAAAGGTGGGGGCCAGTGTGAGTCTCATGAGCAGAGTGGAGATCTACGTGCGCAGAACAGCCCACAGTTGTTGGCAGGAGTTCAAGTGCATTCCTTAAAAGATTACACTGAGCACGAAGTTAAGAATGTTATATTCATACCGCTTTTGCAAAGTACAATGTGTAAAATTAATTCGGACAAGGCAGAGGTACTGTCTCAAAATGTGCAGTTTCTGGGAACTCAGTGGAATCCAGAAAATAGACAGATGTTGTCACAAGTAAAACAAAAGATTTTAGAGTTTCTTACTATTTGCACTAAGCAAGAGACACCGAGTTTCGCAAGCTTGTTTGATTTTTGGAAACAGTACAGCCCTCATCTGTGCAAAATCTTAACACTTTGGTACAAAGTAACTAGGAAAAAACATGAGTTTGAAAGGAGTGAGAAGCAGCTGTGTGCTTTTGATTTGACAAATGAAATAATTCAACAGACTTTAGATTTGTGCGCAGTGCAAGAGGGAAACACTGATGCCACCTTGAGTATGGGTCAGAATCAGGGGAGGACAAGGGTGCCCCTGGAACTTTGGATCAGAAAACTATCTGACTTTGTGGAGCGCTGTACTCCTTTTGAAAAACTGTTTTTGACTAGTTATTGGGCTCTAGTGAATACTGAGCAAATGACGTTAAATGATAATGTAATTCTGAAACCTGAACTATTAATCGTGCAGTGGGTGAAGAGTTCACCTAAATCTCACAGTATAGGACAGGCACAGGAGGCTAGTATCACACACTGGATCAGGTACATGCAAAAGAGGGCTCGAGTCACTGCAGCCCTACATGAACAGGTGTCACAAGGCCCTTTACAGGATGAGGAGAGGGTGCAGGGAGTATCACAGGTAAAAGAGTCAGCAGTAAAATTGAGTGCACCATTTGAATTCTTGTCCCCTGAGGATAAAAAGCATGTTTGTTTGACTAATGATTCATTGAAATGCATGAGTGCTAAAAGAAAATGGAAAGCAGTGTTTTACAATCAAGTTACTGAAAAGTTCTTGTCTACCACAGGAGAAGGAAAAAGTAACCAATATGCAGAGTGGTACAATGTGTGTCAGACTTTAAAGCAAGAGCTGCTTGAGAGGTGTCATTTTTACACTGATTCTTGGTTCACTGCCAATGGATTAGCCGTTTTTTTTTCCACATGGCTTGTACCTAACTGGTTCATTTATTCAAAGGAGGTGAGGAGCAAAGAGTTGTGGATGTTAAAACAGAGCATAGTCATAGATACTAATTGTCCTATTGACTCATTAGAACGCTGGTTCAATTCCCTTGCAGATGTTAAAGAGAAAAGTGCAAAGACAGAAGTGTGAACCCAGAATTCTGACTTGGTGGGGATGGCTAAGTGGGCGCAACAGAAATGTGGACATCTGGGAGAAAAACCCACTTACAGGTGGGCAGAGATTAGAGAGATGCACATTCCCTGAGATTTGATAAAAACTGTGATTTTGCAATGTCCTATTTGCCAGCACACACAACAGAGATCTGCCCCACAAACAGTCAAAGATCAGTTGGGGAGAGGAACGTTACCAGGGCAGATATGGCACATTGATCAGGTTTTAGGGGGAGTGATTGCTGCAGATTACCAAGTCGAAATCAAAATGATGCTGATAACTAGAAGAGAATCTGATGCATTCATACAGATTGGAGACAGAATTGCCCAACTTGTCAGAAGTGCAGTGAATGGAGGTTTGGTAAGGAAGGAGTCTGCCCCAGCCCTTCTGACAGTGCAAGGAAAGGGAAGCTGTGGTGCAGCAGATAAAAACCTCAGTGCTAAGGTGTGGGTTGAATCCCCAAATGATCCTCCAAAACCTGCAGAAATCATAACAAAGGGCCCCAATAACGTCCTGCTGATTATAAAACAAGGAAAAAAGGAAGAAGAAGGGTGCATTTCAGATGACAAATGTTATTTGCAAGAAAAGTCATACTTTTTTCTTTTGCAGATCCTACCACGACTCACCACTAACCATGAGTGTGCTGTGTGGTCTCCCTTCGGGTGTTTGCGTGTGGGGTCGGGGGAGGGACCACACCCCCAACCTGAACCTGACTGATTAAAGTAAAAACCCCATGGATCCATTTTGCGCAACTGGCGTCTTCAGTTCAAGTTCTACATGGGATCAATATAAAGTTTGTCAACTTGTTTGATTACATTCTTCCACTGGAACTAAGTAACATTGCCAGTTAACTGTCTGTGTTTTATTCGTGTGGAAAATTGACTTTCACTTACATTCCAGTAAACCTTTCAGGTGGACCGTGTTCCTTTACATGAGTAGAGCTCATGCTACATCAACTTGCTATTTTAGAGACACTTTTCAATCAGTTATTATCCCAATCAGAGTAAAAAAGCTTCAGTCTTTTCATTGTAAGATGTATCTGATTTGAAAGGTTATGAGATCAATATGTTAATCCACTTCCATTGCTTTACAGTGATTGCTTTTATCGTTCAAATCTGATTTGCTTTTAATGATTTTTTTTTTTGTGTTTTGTTTTTTTGTTTTTGTTTGAAATAAGAGAAAGTCATTGGTCATAGGGTGGATATGTTATGCCATTAATTGTGTTTGACCAATTACTTTGTGTTTCACCACTGCGCATATTAGTTGGTCAATGTTCATTAGTAGTACATTACATGTTGTAATCAGTTTAGCTGCCTATTGGCTTTAACATGGCATTAGACATTACATTTGGTATTTAGGTTAGCTGCCTATTGGCTTTAACATGGCATTAGACAATACATTTGGTATTTAGGTTAGCTGCCTATTGGCTTCAACATGGCATGAGACATTACATTCTGTATTCAGTTTAGCTGCCTATGGGCTTTATCTTGGAGTTCGACACTAAGAGCCTGGAGCTCACTCACTCTTCTGGCTGATGTTTTGGCCACTAGAAACACAGTCTTTAAAACTAGGAATCGTAAGGATCAAGAGTGCAGCGGCTCAAATGGCGACCCCATTAGAAAGGTCAATACTAAATTAAGATCCCACTGTGGCATAACAAACAGAATGGGCGGAAACTTATTAGTGAGACCCTTAATGAACCTCAATACCAAAGGTGACCTAAACAGAGAGGGTTGGTCTGGGAGGCACAGAAAAGCCGACAGCGCTGATAAATAGCCCTTAACTGTGGCAACTGCACAACCTTTTGTGCCAAGGTTAAAGCAAATAATAATACATCAGACAAATGAGCCTTCAAGGGATCAATTTGGTTCTCTCCACACCAACTGACAAATCTGGCCCCTTGCTTGCATAGATCGATTTGGTGAAGTGTCGCCTGGCCGATAAAATAACATCCACCACCTCTGGAGGGAGAGAAAAGGAACTCAGATTGCCTAGTTCAATCTCCAGGTATGAAGGTGCAGGCTCGGGAGGTGGGGGTGTAGAACCTGCCCCTTCGACTGCGAGAGGAGGTCTGCCCTGTAAGGGAGACGGAGCAGAGGGCAGAGAGAGAGTTGGAGAAGGTTTGAATACCACACCCTCCTTGGCCAATCTGGGGCTATTAAGATGAGTTGAGCCCGGTCTTGGCGGATCTTCATCAGAAACCGAGGAATCAAGGGTATGGGGGGGAGGGGAAACACGTAAAGCAACTGACCCTACCAGGACATTTGAAACTCATCCCCTACATTTCCTTGCACCGGATACTGGAGGCTGCAAAACGACGGGCAGTGCGTGTTCTCCTGAGTGGCAAACAGATCTATCTGAGGATACCCCCACATCTGGAAGATGTAAAGAACTAGATCCGGATGAAGACGCCACTCGTGATCGGTCGAGATGAGCTGACTGAGACCGTCCGGACGCACGTTCAGAACTCCGGCCAAATGATTTGCTACCAAGCAAATCTTGTGGTCCTGAAGCCAGGACCAGAGTCGAAGAGCTTCTCTGCAGAGAAGATACGACCCCACTCCTCCTTGCTTGTTTATATACCACATCACGGTAGTGTTGTCCGTCAGGACCTGAACTGGCTGACCGCTAAGGGAAGGGAGGAAGGCCTTGAGAGCCAGACGGATCGCCCGCAATTCCAACAGATTGATGTGAAACCTCTGTTCCACTGGAGACCAGAGACCTTTGAACTCCAGGTCCCCCAGATGAGCTCCCCACCCTAGAGTGGAAGCATCCGTTACAACTGTGGCCACCGGCGGAGGCAGCGAGAATGGCCTTCCTTGCGACAGGTTGCCGATCGCAGCCCACTATTGAAGATCCGGTGCAGTGTCTCTGGATATCCTGATCGAATCCTCAAGATCTCCTTTGTGTTGAAACCACTGCCTGCGGATACAGCACTGAAGAGCCCTCATGTGCCAGCGTGCATGCATGACCAGCAGAATGCAAGAAGCGAACAAACCGAGCAGATGAAGGACCTTGAGGACTGGGACGACCGCTCCATCTTGAAACATTGGAATCAACGCTTGAATGTCCTGAATCCGCTGCGGCGGAAGAAAGGCGCGATTCAATGTTGTGTCCAGTACTGCCACTATGAACAGGAGGCGTTGAGAGGGCTCCAGGTGAGATTTGGGCACTGAGAATCCAAGGTCGAACAACAACTGAGTTGTCGACTGCAGGTGACACCGCAAGAGCTCCGGAGACTTGGCTTTGATCAACCAATCGTCCAGATAAGGAAATACTGCTTTTCCCTTTCTTCTGAGCTCCGCTGCTACCACTGCAATCACCTTCGTAAAGACTCGAGGTGCCGAAGATAGACCAAACGGAAGGACCGCAAACTGATAGTGCTGCGACCCCACCACAAACCGGAGATACTTCCTCTGTGACTTGAGGATCGGAAAATGGAAGTATGCATACTGCAAATCGACAGACACCATCCAGTCGCCTTCATTCAATGATAAAAGAACCTGTGACAGGGTCAGCATCTTGAACTTTTCCTGCTTGAGGAACCAATTCAAAATCCTCAGGTCCAGGATTGGTTGCAACCGACCATCCTTTTTGGGGATCAGGAAGTACCTTGAATAGCAGACCTGACCCCTATCCTGCTCTGAAACCAACTCCACTGCGCCTTTCGACAAAAGGGACATCACCTCCTGTTGCAATAACAGAAGATTGTTGCCCGAACAGAAGAAGGGACGGGGAGCGAAGGGAGGAGTAATTTCCCGAAAGGGAAGAGCATACCCCTTCTTTACAATGCCGATGACCCAGGAGTCTGATGTTATGGTCTCCCACATGGGAAGAAAGTGGGCAAGTCTCCACCCTACCGGAGACGTGTGAGCAGGGAGTGGTGGAGGACTAAGGCTGCTTTCCCTGATGCACCCCTCCTGAGGAAGAGGAAGAGGCAGAGTGCTGCTGGCTGGCACCTCTAGTGCGTACTCTACCCCTGCCCCTGAAGGATCTGTAAGGTAGAGTTCCTGCAGATTGTTGTCCTGCCGCATGGAGCCTGCCACGAAAGGAAGCGCCACAACCAGAACCTCTAAACTTCCTAAAAGATCTAAAAGTAGACGAAGTGGCTGCCTGAAGTCCCAATGACCTCGCAGTGGCTCTACTCTCGTTAAAACGTTCTACAGCAGAATCAGCTTTTGCCCCAAAAAGTTTATCTCCATCAAATGGCAGGTCCAGGAGAGTGGTCTGTACATCCGGGGAGAAACATGATGAACGCAGCCAGGCCTGCAGTCTCGTCGCTATGGATGTGCCCAGAGCCCTTGCCACTGAATCCGAGGTGTCTAGCCCAGATTGAATCACCTGGGTCGCCGCCGCCTAGTGTCCGACAATAGGTTCAATACCTCCTGTGGCAAACCAGGGTGACCCTTAGCCTCATCCATAAGGGCATGAATATAACGCCCCAAAATGCAAGTCGCATTGGTAGACTTTAATGCCATGCTACAAGAAGAAAAGGTATTTTTCGCTGCAGGGTCCATCTTCTTAGACTCCCTGTCCGCAGGGGCCCCGGGGAACGAACCAGGAGCTGAACGGGAGGAGCACGACGCCTGAACAACCAAACTCTCCGGAGTTGGATGCTTGGTGAGAAAGCTTGGATCACCTGGGGCCAAACGACAGCGTCTCGGTACCGCCCTGTTGACGGCTGCCGAAGTCACTGGCTTTTTCCAGATGTCTTTAATGAGGTCCAAAAGAGCCTCAGTGAAAGGCAAAAGAGGCTCCGCCGACGCTGGATGCAGCACTTCGGTCAGGAGGTTTGTCTTCACCTCCGCAGTAGGAATTGGAAGGTCCAAAAAGTCTGCAGCCTTCCTCACCACAGCATGAAATGAAGCAGCCTCCTCCGTATACTCCCCTGGGAAAGCCAGATCCCAATCAGGGGAAGTGTCCAGGCCACTTGCTGTATCTAAGCCTTGTAGGTCTCCCGAAGGCTCCATGATCTCACCTTCCTTTAAATGCTGTCTGCTATACTCCTCTTCCTCCAGGAGCCGTAAAGCCAATCTCCTGGATCGAAGTCTGGATTCGAGCCGCGGCATCGATAAGTCGTTGGCCGACGCCGAAGATCTTCGACGGCGCCACTCCTCGGATCCATCCGACGCCGGACCCTCCAGCGCCACAGGCAACTTCACCGTCGACTGGATCCGTGGCGAATCCATTGGTGCCGGAACAGCGGACGTCGTCGGTGTCACAGGCCTTCTGGGCGATGCCAAGGGCATCGGCGCCAAAGCAGTTCCAGAAGGAAGAAAGGGCATAAAGGGTGTTGGCTTGTAAGGAGCCGGAGCACCCAAGTTAAAGGCCAAAGGACCTGACGGACCCGCATGCCCTCCACCAGGCGCCATGGTGGCAAAGATATTAAACATTGCATTTAAAAATGCAGCGGGATCCGTACCCGGCGCCGGGAAAGCCGGATAAGTCTGAGGTACCGGCACCGGAGGAGAAGCCTATGATGGTCCAGGCATTTCCTGCTCCGGAGAAGCCCTCGCCTCCTGATGATGCTTGACCTCAAACACCGACAGTGGAGACGTCGGAGAAGCCGGAGTCGTCGGAGGTGGAGGCGTGACAGTCGGGCTAATCTCCCACGTCGGCCGTCGTAGAGCTGGCGGAGATCGGGATCGGTCCCTGCTCGATCGGCGCCGTGATTCGTGACGACACCGAGTGTCCCCATGGCGTCGATGAGTCTTCGAAGATCAAGAAGACTCTCTCCAATGCTGCCTTCTCCTTCCTCTTCTTCGAACGGGCAAGAAACAATTTTGCCTCTCGTTCCCTAAGGGCCTTAGGATTCATGCATTGGCATGAGCCGCATGACTCGACCTCATGGTCGGAACTAAGGCACCGTAAACAATTTTCATGGGGGTCCGTGACCGACGTTCGATCCCCACACTGGTTTCAGGGTTTAAAACCCGATTTCCTCGGTTGAGACATAGTTACACCGAAGTGAAACTGTAGCTCCCTGGTAGCCTCAAAGAAAAACCGTTACTTGAAGGCACGGAAAAAAGGGAACTGACATCTGCACGTCGACGAGGGCTTCTTATTGCCTGGATGACATCATACGGCGTCGTGTGGAGTCGGGCAATTGTGACGTCATCATTGACGTGCAGAGCTAGAAGAAAAATCTCTGTCGAAGCTGGCGTGTGGGGAAACTTCTTTAGGTGAGGAATCCACAGGCAGTTGTATCCATCAGAAGAAAGGGGTTACAAAACCTCCCCAGGAGAAAGTGGGTGACACTCTGAGAAATAAAGAAAAAGAGTCCTCTGTAGGCCCCTAAAAACCTGTCCAGGTGGGTGGGCCCCAAGACACCTCACAAAACAAATGTGGGTACCAGGGGAAAAACTGTTGCGCCACAACTGTTGACAGATAGGGCACCACACCAAGGACACCTCTTGTCCCAAAAACAAACCCACTAGCAAATCAGCCACTGTAGCCATAGTGGATGACTCCTCAGATGAGGAAGTCCTCATGGACTTTAACTGGAAGGTGGGCCCCACAAGTGTGTTGGAGATTCCAGAGGGGAGTAGACAATTCCACCACTTACTTGTGAATGGAATACTAGCCACTGCCCTGAGAGATACCTGTACCAGCCACACAATTATGTATGACAGGCTGGTGCTCTCAAACTAGTACATCCAAGGTGAGACTGCCAGGGTACAGTCTAGCCCAGGGGAGGTCAATTATAGGCCTGTAGCCACACTGCCACTAGAGATAGCTGGGACCCTTAGCTGGAGAAGGGTGGTAGTCAGTACAGACCTCCCCCTTGACTGTCTCCCTGAAAATGATCACCCAGAGGTTGGTCAGAGCTAAAAAACCCACCCACTAGGCCTGCCCTCCGATGATGTAGGTACTTACCTACTGGCAGATCCAATTCCGAGTGCCTCAACTTGACCTCTGGACCCGGTCAGACCCTTTGTTGCTGCTGGTGGGTGTTTGGGGTTAACATGAACCCCAATCTGTGCACAACCTAACCCCCAGAGACTTGAGCTGTTTGTCTTGTACTTACTTCAAAACTTTACTAACTTTTCTTCCCCACAAGAACTGTTTCTAAAAATTGCAGTATCCACTTTCAAAGCAGATTTATTATTTTCTTGAAAACCATTTAACTTGCCAGATTGAAACAAAGTGGTGTTCATACATATGTTTGATACTTTGTTATAAATGTACTTACCTGCTGTAGGATGTTGGCTCTGTATGTACTATTTCAAAGTAAGAAATAGCATGCACAGAGTCCAAGGGTTCCCCTTAGAGGTAAGATAGTGGCAAAAAGAGATAATTCTAATGCTCTATTTTGTGGTAGTGTGGTCGAGCAGTAGGCTTATCAGAGGGTAGTGTTAAGCATTTGTTGTACAAACACAGGCAATAAATGAGGAACACACACTCAGAGACAATTCCAGGCCAATAGGTTTTTGTATTGAAAAATATATTTTCTTAGTTTATTTTAAGAACCACAGATTCAAGATTTACAAACAATACTTTAAATGAAAGGTACTTCACTTAGGAACTTTAGGAACTTTGAATTAGCAAAATAGCATATACAGTTTTCACACAAATGGCATATAGCTATTTTAAAACTAGACAGTGCAATTCTCAACAGTTCCTGGGGGAGGTAAGTGTTTGTTAGTTTTTGCAGGTAAGTAAACCACCTATGGGGTTCAAAGTTGGGTCCAAGGTAGCTCACCGTTGGGGGTTTAGGGCAACCCCAAAGTTACCACACCAGCAGCTCAGGGCCGGTCAGGTGCAGAGGTTAAAGTGGTGCCCAAAACGCATAGGCTTCAATGGAGAAGGGGGTGCCCCAGTTCCAGTCTGCCAGCAGGTAAATACCCGCGTCTTCGAAGGGCAGACCAGGGGGGTTTTGTAGGGCACCACGGGGGACACAAGTCAGCACAAAAAGTACACCCTCAGCAGCACGGGGCGGGCGGGTGCAGTGTGCAAACAGGCGTCGGGTTCGCAATAGGTTTCAATGGGAGCTCTTCAGCGATGCAGGCAGGCAAGGGGGGGGGGCTCCTCGGGGTAGCCACCACCTGGACAAGGGAGAGGGCCACCTGGGGGTCGCTCCTGCACTGGAGGTCGGATCCTTCAGGTCCTGGGGGCTGCGGGGCAGTGTCTTTACCAGGTGTCGGGTCTTTGAAGCAGGCAGTCGCGGTCAGGGGGAGCCTCGGGATTCTCTCTCCAGGCGTCGCTGTGGGGGCTCAGGGGGGTCATCTCTGGCTACTCACGGGCTTGCAGTCGCCGGGGAGTCCTCCCTGTAGTGTTTGTTCTCCACAAGTCGAGCCAGGGGCGTCGGGTGCAGAGTGCAAAGTCTCACGCTTCCGGCGGGAAACATGTGTTGTTTCAAAGTTGCTTCTTTGTTGCAAAGTTGCATTCTTTGTGGAGCAGAGCCGCTGTCCTCTGGAGTTCTTGGTCCTTCTAGATGCAGGGTAGTCCTCTGAGGATTCAGAGGTCGCTGGACCCTGTGGAACGTGTCGCTGGAGCATTTTCTTTAATAGTGGGGAGACAGGCCAGTAGAGCTGGGGCCAAAAGAGTTGGTGTCTCCATCTTCTCTGCAGGTTTTTCACCTCAGCAGTCCTTCTTCGTCTTAGGTTGCAGGAATCTATCTTGCTGTGTTCTGGGAGACCCTAAATACTCAATTTAGGGGTGTGTTTAGGTCTGGGGGGTTAGTAGCCAATGGCTGCTAGCCCTGAGGGTGGCTACACCCTCTTTGTGCCTCCTCCCTGAGGGTAGGGGGGGCACATTCCTATCCCTATTGGGGGAATCCTCCATCTGCAAGATGGAGGATTTCTAAAAATTAGAGTCACCTCAGCTCAAGACACCTTAGGGGCTGTCCTGACTGGCCAGTGACTCCTCCTTGTCTTTCTCATTATCTCCTCCGGCCTTGCCGCCAAAAGTGGGGCCGTGACCGGAGGGGGCGGGCAACTCCACTAGCTGGAGTGCCCTGGGGTACTGTAACAAAGGGGGTGAGCCTTTGAGACTCATCGCCAGGTGTTACAGTTCCTGCAGGGGGAGGTGAGAAGCACCTCCACCCAGTACAGGCTTTGTTACTAGCCACAGAGTGACAAAGTCACTCTCCCCATGTGGCCAGCAACATGTCTGGCAGGCTGCTAAAACTAGTCAGCCTACACTGGTAGTCGGTTAAGGTTTCAGGGGGCACCTCTAAGGTACCCTCTGGGGTGTATGTTACAATAAAATGTACACTAGCATCAGTATGCATTTATTGTGCTGAGAAGTTTGATACCAAACTTCACAGTTTTCAGTGTAGCCATTATGGTGCTGTGGAGTTTGTGTATGACAGACTCCCAGACCATATACTCTTATGGCTACCCTGCACTTACAATGTCTAAGGTTTTGCTTAGACACTGTAGGGGCATAGTGCTCATGCACTTATGCCCTCACCTATGGTATAGTGCACCCTGCATTTGGGCTGTAAGGCCTGCTAGAGGGGTGACTTATCTATACCTATAGGCAGTGTGAGGTTGGCATGGCACCCTGAGGGGAGTAAACGGCGGGAAACGTGGAGTCCTTTAAAAGTTGTTTCTTTGTTGCAAGTTTCAGTCTTTTTTTCGGAACAGGGCCGCTGTCCTCAGGAATTCTCGGTCCCTTTAGATGCAGGGTAGTCCTCTGAGGCTTCAGAGGTCGCTGGACCCTGGGGTACGCGTCGCTGTTGCAGTTTTTCTTGAAGTGGGGAGACAGGCCGGTAGGGCTGGGGCCAAAGCAGTTGGTGTCTCCGTCTTCTCTGCAGGGCTTTCAGGTCAGCAGTCCTTCTTCGTCTTCAGGCTGCAGGAATCTGTTTTCCTCGGTTCTGGGGGCCCCTAAATACTAAATTTAGGGGTGTGTTTAGGTCTGGGGGGTTAGTAGCCAATGGCTACTAGCCCTGAGGGTGGCTACACCCTCTTTGTGTCTCCTCCCTGCGGGGAGGGGGGCACATCCCTAATCCTATTGGGGGAATCCTCCATCTGCAAGATGGAGAATTTCTAAAAGTCAGAGTCACCTCAGCTCAGAACACCTTAGGGGTTGTCCTGACTGGCCAGTGACTCCTCCTTGTTTTTCTCATTATCTCCTCCGGCCTTGCTGCCAAAAGTGGGGCCGTGGCCGGAGGGGGCGGGCATCTCCACTAGCTGGGATGCCCTGTGGCGCTGTAACAAAGGGGGTGAGCCTTTGAGGCTCACCGCCAGGTGTTACATTCCCTGCAGGGGAAGGTGAGCAGCACCTCCACCCAGTACAGGCTTTGTTACTAGCCACAGAGTGACAAAGGCACTCTCCCCATGTGACCAGCAACATGTCTGGTGTGGGGCAGGCTGGCAAAACTAGTCAGCCCACACTGGAAGTCAGGTATGTTTTCAGGGGGCATCTCTAAGATGCCCTCTGCGGTGTATTTCACAATAAAATGTACATTGGCATCAGTGTGCATTTATTGTGCTGAGAAGTTTGATACCAAACTTCCCGGTTTTCAGTGTAGCCATTATGGTGCTGTGGAGTTTGTGTATGACAGACTCCCAGACCATACACTTTTCTGGCTACCCTGCACTTACAATGTCTAAGGTTTTGCTTAGACACTGTAGGGGCATAGTGCTCATCACCAATGCCCTCACCTATGGTATAGTGCACCCTGCCTTAGGGCTGTAAGGCCTGCTAAAGGAGTGACTTATCTATGCCATGGGCAGTGTGAGGTTGGCATGGCACTCTGAGGGCAAGATGCCAAACAGTGTGTCAGTGCTGAGTGAGGGGTCCCCAGGGTGGCAGAAGACATGCTGCAGCCCTTAGAAACCTCCCCTGGCATCAGGGCCCTTGGTACCAGTTACAAGGGACTTACCTGGATGCCAGGGTGTGCCAACTGTGGAGACAAAGGTACAGTTTTAGGGAAAGAACACTGGTGCTGGGGCCTGGTTAACAGGCCTCAGCACACTTTCAAATCATAACTTGGCATCAGCAAAGGCAAAAAGTCAGGGGGTAACCACGCCAAGGAGGCATTTCCTTACACCTCCCTTGGCATGGTTACCCCTAACATTTTGCCTTTTGTTGATGCAAGTTATGATTGAAAGTGTGCTGGGATCCTGCTAACCAGGCCCCAGCACCAGTGTGCTTTCCCTAAACTGTACCTTTGTTCCCATATTTGGCACAGCCCACACTGGTAAGTCCCTTGTAACTGGTACCCCTGGTACCAAGGACCCTGTGGCCAGGGAAGGTCTCTAAGGGCTGCAACATGTATTATGCCACCCTGGAGACCCCTCACTCAGCACATGCACACTGCCTCACAGCTTGTGTGTGCTGGTGGGGAGAAAATTACTAATCTGACATGGCACTCCCCTCAGAGTGCCATGCCCTTAACCCACTGCCTGTGGCATAGGTAAGTAACCCCTCTAGCAGGCCTTACAGCCCTAAGGCAGGGTGCACTATACCACAGGTGAGGGCATAGTTGCATGAGCACTGCGCCCCTACAATGTCTAAGCTAAACCGTAGACATTGAAAGTGAAGGGTAGCCATAAAGAGTAAATGGCCTGGCAGTCTGTCAAATACGAACTCCGCAGATCCATAATGGCTACACTGAAATCTCTGAAGTCTGGTATCAAACGTCTCAGCACAATAAATGCACACTGATGCCAGTGTGGAATTTATTTCAAAATGCACACAGAGGTCATCTGCCCCCTGCATGCTAGTCCGACTCCTAGTGTTAGGCTGACCAGTTCCTGCCAGCCTGCCACAACCAAATGAGTTTCTGGCCACATGGGGTGAGTGCCTTTGTCACTCTGGCCAGGAACAAAGCCTGCACTGGGTATAGGTGCTTCTCTTCTCACCTCAAAGGCTCATGCCTGTTGTTGCAGCGCCCCAGGGCATCCCACCTAGTGGAGATGCCTGCCCCTCCAGACACAGCCCCCACTTTTGGCAGCAAGTCCGGAGGAGATAATGAGGAAAAAAAGGAGGAGTCACCTAAAGTGCCCTGAGCTGAGGTGACCCCTGCCTCAAGAAATCCTCCATCTTGATTTTGGAGGATTTCCCCAATAGGAATAGGGATGTGCCACCTCCCCTAAGGGAGGAGGCACAAAGAGGGTGTAGTCATAAACACACCCCTAAATTCAGTATTTAGGGTCGACCCTGAACACAGGAAATCAGATTCCTGCAACTTACAACAAGAAGGACGGCTGACCTGAAAGCCCCGCAGAGACGACGGAGATGATAACTGACTTGGCCCCAGCCCTACCGGGCTGTCTCCAGACTCAAAGAACCTGCACAGTGATGCATCCAGCGGGACCAGCGACCTCTGAGGACTCAGAGGACTGCCCTGCACCCAAAGGACCAGGAACCTCCTGGGAACAGCGGCACTGTCCAGAAACAGCAACAAACTTGCAACAAAGAAACAACTTTAAAGCCCACGGCTGGAGTCCAGGACAACCAACACCGCAGAGAGGACTCCCAGACGATTCCAATGAGGTGGACATCCTGAGCTGACCTCCCTGCACCCCCACAGCGACGCCTGCATAGAGGATCCAGAGGCTCCCCCTGACTGCGACTGCCTGGTAACAAAGGAACCCGACGCCTGGACCAAGCACTGCACCCGCAGCCCCCAGGACTGAGAGGAACCACCTACCAGTGCAGGAGTGACCAGCAGGCGGCCCTCATCCTAGCCCAGTCGGTGGCTGGCCTGAGAAGCCCCCCTGTGCCCTGCCCGCATCAGCAGAGTGACCCCCGGGTCCCTCCATTGCTTTCAATAGCAAACCCGATGCCTACATTGCACACTGCACACAGCCGCCCCTGTGCCGCTGAGGGTGTGTATTGTGTGCTTGTGTCCCCCCACCCCCCCAAGTGTTCTACAAAACCCCCCTGGTCTGCTCCCGGAGGACTTACCTGCTAGCAGACTGGAACCAGAGCACCCCTGTCCTCCATAGGTGCCTATGTGTTTTCGGCCCCCTCTGACCTCTGCACCTGACTAGCCCTGTGTTGCTGGTGTGGTGGGTTTGGGTTGCCTTGAACCCACAACAGTGGGCTGCCTATGCCCAGGAAACTGAACTTGTAAGTGCTTTACTTACCTGAAAAACTAAGCCATACTTACCTCCCCCAGGAACTCTTGATTTTTGCACTGTGTCCACTTTTAAAATAGCGTATTGCCATTTTAACTAAAACTGTGTATGTTACTGCTTAAATTCAAATTTTCTTACTTATCTGTGTGGAGTACCTTACATTTTATGTATTTACTTCAAATCTTGAATCTTGTGGTTCTAAAAGAAAAGGTATTTTTCTATATAAAATCTGTTGGCCTGGAGTTATGCCTTTGAGTGTGTGTTCCTCGTTTATTGTCTGTGTGTGTAGCACAAATGCTTAACACTACCCTCTGATAAGCCTACTGCTCAACCACACTACCACAAAATAGAGCATTAGAATTATCTAATTTTGCCACTATCTTACCTCTAAGGGGAACCCTTAGACTCTGTGCACACTATCTCTTACTTTGAGATAGTATATTCAGAGCCAACTTCCTACAATCACCTTTTTCTTTGTGTTGAGTTATTTATTCTAAGGCAGGGGGAATTAAACACAATGGATCCTACTATCACATATTTCAGAAAGTGATATTGTAGGTGTAGGAGGCTGGCTCAGTTTATTGTGTACATCTATGGTGTGGCACCCTATACTGAGTTCAGGCAACACTTAGTGATAGTGTGTTGGTGCCTAGGTAACAAAAGCTCTGTAGGGGTAGCTGTGGAGAGCAGCTTAGGCTTATCAGAGAGGAGTGTAAAGCACTTACAATACTGCAATAGTCAGTCACTGATGTTCACACAAGAAAAAAACCACACCAATTGTTACAAAAATAAAGTATTCTTATTTTACCACTAGTACTATCCTAATGTTGGCATATCCCCACTCGAAGAGATCTACGCATAACAAATATACTTAGTAACAAATAGGAAAATCATAGAAATATATGGGACCCTATAAGGGGGGGGGGGGAAGACGTCACCTAGCTTGCCTAACCATTCAAATGTTCCCAGGGGTGTCTGCCCATCTTGTTTCCAAGATGGCAGAATCCAGGGGCCACTTGGCAGCTCCCTAAGGGAGGAGCTGGACTTTGGGTTAGTCTTTCCCCTGTCCTTTGTGTGGTTCCTGAACTGGTGCAAACCGGGTTATGCGAGGAGGGCACCACATGTGCCCTTCTAAGCAGTCTGGTGGCGCCCCACCCCAACCCAGAGACACCTATTTCTAAAGAAGAGGTGGTCACACCTCTCTCTTATAGGAAATCCTTTGTCCTGCCTTCCCCTACCCAAGTTAAGCTCAGAAGCAGGAGGGAAGAACTTTGTCTGGGGTCGGCAGCAGCACGGGCTGGCATGCAGACACTGCAAGGCTATACAGACAGATTTGGGGGATCCTCTAAGGACACCCCCCAGAGTACATGGTATCATGCAACTTACACTGTAATCAGTATATTTGCATGATTTCATCATGTTTGATACAAACGTTCCTAGATTCAGAGAAGCTATTATGTAGTTGGACCTTGCTTGTTGACCAGTGTCCACTACATACCTTAAGCTGACTTCCACGCACTTACAAAGTACAGAAAATGGAATCTGGGGTTTGTAGGGGTACTGCTCATGCAGGGGTATCCTCACACTCAGGACCATGCACCCTGCCCTTGGGCTGAAGAGACTACCAGTGTGGTATTCAAGTGCAGTGACCACAATATAAGGCTAGCCTTATATCTAGAGTGAAAGGTGCATGCCCCATTTCACACAGGCTGCAATGGCAGGTCTGCAGACACATTTTTTGTGGGCTCCCATGGGTGGCATAATACATGCTGCAGCCCATGGGATACCCCTGGGGTACCAATGCCCTGAGTACCTAAGAACCTTTTACCAGGGACTTACTGGGGGACCCCATATGCCAATGGTGGGTGAAGGAATCACTTACCAGGTCAATTTTAGGGGAGAGAGCACCCACACTAGGGTCCTGGTTAGCAGGACTCCAGTGTACTACACTCTAAACACACTGACACCATGCAAAAAGTGGGGGTAACTATGTCAGAAAGATTCTACTTTCCTACAGTAAGTCACTTAGGATTGTTTAATCATGACTTTTATGGAAATACTTTGTTGAAAAATAGACTTTAGCAAAGGTAGAACAGTGTACAGTATCTTCCTCACTGGGGAAAATATCCTAACTGACTCCCTCGTGGCATGAAGTGATTGTGCATCCTGCAAGAGTCCTAGAGAACAGTGTCAGCTTTCCACTGCTTGCAGTACATGCATTCAGTCACCACTTCCTGTTTTTATTTTTACATGTACAATAAATGTTATTTAGCAGTGGCGCCTTCACCCAAATTTACTGTTTTGTGTGTATTTTCTTGATGAGATAAAAGACAGAAAGAAATTGTTGCCTTATTAGGGATGCTTTATAGGTTTGTGTTGGTTGCATCTAAAAACATGTTATTTAAAAAAACTGTGTTCTGGGATACCAGACGTGAGCAGAGATACTCTCCGTTTTATGACTGGCCAATACAATCCTATGATCTTGAAAGGTGACGTTTTATTTTATATGTGTACCTAGCTTAGCATTTTACGTGTTTCTTAACTTTCTTTTCTCTTTTTTTCCTCTGGAGGCTTTAAGGTGATACATGGTGATGAACAATTGATTACATTTAACATACAATGACATAACATTTAGATAAGGATTTCAAATAGCAAAGTATTATTTTCAGTTAGTACTAAGTTTTTATTACACATACTGTTCTTCTTCAGCCAGGACTAAAAGCACTTACCTGGTTCTCATGTTGTAAGTTACTGTCAATTGCCGGCAGAGTTGACATTCTTGGTATTGCTGAAACTTCACAAAACTTAGGATGTAAGGCATGTTCTACAGGATGGCCACAATCTGCAGCATGAACAATGGTACAAGGTGTACCTTGGATGTGAGCCATGTGTGCTTTTGCTTCTAACAAACTGATGCTTTGGCTTATAACTCGACATGGATGCCCAGAGAAAGCACAGTGGCCTAAATCAAGATCATTTACAGGCTCCTCATTAGGCAGAGAATCAAACTGTCCACCACCACCTACAGGTGATTCAGTGTGAAGCGTGTGTTCCTTAATTTCAAATTCATTGGCGACAGTCTGGTTGGAGAGTTTGGCATTAGATTTGGAAGTTGTTTCACTCTGTGTAGAGTATGGGGATGATGTAAGCCTTTTTCGAGAGTCTAGGTATTCACTAAATGGTGGCTCATAAACAAGGCTATTGTTAAGGAGAAACAAAGAGTCTGGTACTTTCAACAAGGCAGATGGGATCTGAGCTGGCACTGAATCTACAGATTCCCCTTGAGGAGACATAGTCCTCACTGATACCTCTCGTGACACTTGCAGTAGCTGCAGGTGGGACATTCCCAACAGTACGCTTCCAGCAGTTGGAGATGTAACTTCCAGCACCTGAAAGACAAAGAAGAAAATAAATTGATATTCAATCTTTACGATTTTAGCTGCACTAAGTAGATACCATCTGTAATGATATGTGAGTTTTGACCACTGACTCCACGTTGCACTTAGCCTAGCAGTACACCGTCACATTAGTGACCATCAGCTTAATTTTGCCTACTGACTTTATTTTAGCATTAGCCACTGCCACGTCAAAAGCTTCAAGTAGTTTTCCACTCTTACAATGTGCACATGTATATAATTTTTTGTGTACTTTTCCACCAAGGGCTTAGGCTGATAAGAATGTACTAAGACGGCAGGGAACGGTCTTATTTTGAATTGGCACCTTGGAATTGTGTTATTGTCCATGCTGGCCTAAAGGAATCAGTATTTTATTAATAAACTTCTGCAGTGAGAGGGTTCTGAAATTTTCCTCTCTTGTTTGTTCAAAGTATGAGGCTGAGACCAGATGGACCGGGGACAGAAAGTGTTTGCAGATATCAAGCATTTCCAGGACGCTGGAGTGTGTCATCCTTCTTGTGAGAATAATTGATCTCTCTCTCTTCGATCGATTCTGGGATCTGATGCTGAATAGGAGGGAGATGAAGCAGTGATGCCCTTGCCTCATGGTGATGCATATTTTTTAATTCATTATTTGCTTCGCATTATAATATAGATACAAATATTTGCTGTGTATATTACAGTGGAGAATCATTTGTGCATGTTTTTATTTCACTGCTGTGACCAGTTTTAAACGTGTGCTTTCAGCATGCTAATCTCCTTTAGGAACCTTGCGTAGTGAAATAATAAATGTCTTCGTTGGACTAAAAAGTGCATTCCAGAGATTTCTGTCAGTGCATGAGTTTTTCAGCTCGGTCACTAGTGAAGCAAAACATTTTAGTCGGACAGTCTAAAGAGAGGTTGGAAGTTGAAAGTGTACGATTAAAAGTGTAAATGTTTTTATTCAGAGAGTTAAAGGAAGCACCGCACCGCAAACCATGTCTGAAAATGCATGTGAAATTAAAATGACTTATGATGTCTTGGCAAATGTGTTTTCTTGTTTATCAGGACTTTCTACATTTTGGGATGGCTGCTTGGATAAAACAGAATTAATAACTGTACTGATATGTTTAAAAAAGGTGCTTTTTGAATGGAATGATGAACTTTGTGTTCTTGACAGGAGGGTTTGGACACTTTTGTCTGCTTTTTTTAATTATTTAATTATTTATTCATTATATATAGGTAAACATACAACAACTGCATTCAATAACATAAAAAAAAAAACATAGTTAAATGTCACTGGATCACTGGTATCTATCAACACCAGATGTGTAACCTGTGATATCTAGCAATTTTACAAGAACAATTTTACTACATTTCCATTTAGCGCAATAATAGACAATATCATCTACAATGGTATGTTAACATGTTAGTGCGGACCCAGAATTGGGTCTAGGTCACACAGGTGTTCAAGTATAGAGAAAATACACCAGAGTCCAGTTGAATAAAGAGGAAATGGAGACAGGCAGTGAGGAAGAAGGGAAAGCGACAGAGTCGTTCATTTATATCCAACTGTGCAGCGGCAGGGAAACAGGTATAGCAACCAGGATATCGGTTGGAGTAGCCAGTTATGTTTTCTCTTTTTTTCCTTCTCCCTTTTCTTTTCCTTCTCTTTTTTTTCTTCTGTCTCCTCCTTTTTCCCCCCGTATCCTTACAAAGCAGACTCTAAATATGATCTCAGTGGGGCCCATATATCCCTCGGAAGCGAGCCCTCAGGGCCAGCTCCCAGCAAATTATTAATTGTTCCTGACAAAATGAGGCATCTCGAAGCCAGTCCGGTACGCGTGGGGCTCTGCCATGTCCCCAACACATCGCAACCCTGCGCTTAGCCATCAGCAACAACAGACCGACCAGCCTTCTATAGGTCGACGACACTCCCTCCACGCATCCAAGTAGCGCCAGTCTGGGAGAGATGGGCAGGTCCAAGCCAGTCATTTCCCCGAGTGTGCGTATTACCTCTAGCCAATAAGTATGGACTCCCTGACAGTACCAAGCAAGGTGCAAAAAGCCGGCCTTTGGAGCGTGGCACCTCTCACAGCATGCATCAGCGCGCAGCCCATGGTGTGCAACTTTTGGGGGGTATAATATAAGCGGTGCAGGAATTTAAAGTGTATAAGGCGCAGCCTATAATTTGGCAATAAAACTCTCATATGTGCACAACTCTTTTGCCATTCCTCCTCAGAGATGCTCTTGCCAATATCCGTCTCCCATCTAATTCTGGCAGACGAACCAGCACTCCCCCGCTGACCTTGAGCATTATTATATAGTTTGGTAATTAACCTACGGGGGACTGCGTGCAGCACATCATCTCTAATGCCTGGCACGCCAATGGTGCTTCGGGGAGGCCAGAAAAGCAGGTGCGGAGCATCGCACTGACTCACAATACATACAACCTATGTAGCGCATTATCGCGTCCATCCTCAAGCGGCATCTAGGAGGAGATCAGCCGCCCCTCAACAAACCAGTCATCCAGCTTAGTCAAATCCGAGTCTCGAAGGAAGCCACACAGCCGCGCATCTCGGTGCATCCACTTGTCCGCGACATCGAGCACAGACCTCGATGGAGCGAAGGGCTCGCCCATGCCACAGCAGCGCAACAGGACAATCCAAGCTCGGGCCGTGCACGCAACAGCATCCACCCCATGAGGCCGAGGCCGGACAGGGTTCCCTAAAAATCTGAGACAGACCGTCAGGCCACACCAAATCACTTTCAGGCGCAAGGTGTATCAGATATCGGACAGGGTGTATCCCGTAGGGCGCGAAGTGTGCCTCAGCACAGTAATAGTAAAGTTCTAAGTCAGGGGCAGCCAGACCACCCAGCTCGAAGGGCAGCGTAAGCATCTCCCAGGAGTCCCTGGGCTGACCGCCCTGCCCATGCCAGTCGTATCACAGCAGAGCGGAGTCGTCGCAAGAAGCTCGCAGTGAGATGTATAGGGATATTCACAAACAAATATAGAAACTTGGGCAATACCATTATCTTTGCAATAGCAATGCGTCCCGTTAACGAAAGAGGCAGCAAGCGCCACATCTCCACCTTCTCCTCCAGCCAAGCGACGGCCCTGCCATAATTGGCCAGCCAGAGAGCATCAACATCTTGACTCAGCTAAATTTCCAAGTAACGTACAGGTTCATCCGTCCAGCCGATCGGATACCCGGAAGAGGAGCGCATCGTTTTGGTAGAGAGAGACATCACCACCGACTTGGACCAGTTAATTTTAATGCCTGAGAAGGTGCCAAACTGCACTATTTCATAAAGCAAAACTTCAAGATTTAGCCGTGATTCACGGACATAAAGTGCAATGTTATCTGCATACATAGAAGCCAGTATTGAGCACTGACGGTATGCAAGCCCCCGATCGCTATGATGTTGTTTTAAGCACGCAGCCAGAGGCTCCATTGCAACCGCGAAAAGCAGCAGCGATAGAGGGCACCCCTGGCGAGTTCCCACAGCCACTCGAAAGGGGCCAGAGGCACTTCCATTTAACCGCAGCCTAGCAGTGGGCACCGTATACAACAGGTGAATCAGTTTCACAAAGCGAGCGCTCATTCCCACTCTGGCGAGCAGCTCAAACATGTACTTCCATGCCAGCGAGTCAAAAGCTTTAGTAGCGTCTAAAAACACCGCGGCCGCATCCTCTTCAGCATCAATTGTGCCTGCAACCGCAAAATACGTATGCAAATTATGGGATGTGGATCGGCCCGGCACAAAGCCAGACTGGTCTAGAAGAACCAGCTTCAGAAGCAGCAGCGGTAATCGTGCCACTATCATTTTGGCCATGATTGTATTATTTATATTAATCATAGAAAGCGGGCAGTACGAGTCACAACAGCGTGGATCCTTGCCAGGTTTCAAAATTTTAACTAATAAAGCCTCGTGCACGGATGCAGGGAGAACCCCAGTCTCCATTGCCTCCGCATACACTCCGGGAAGCTGGGGGCAAGTACTTCTGCGAATTCATTACAGAAGGCAGGGGTCAGGCCATCTTAGTCCAGGGGATTTATCTCCAGGAAGACCCCAGATGGCTGATTTCACCTCCTTGACTGAGAAGGGCACGTCTAAATAGGATCTGTGCGCATCATCAAGCCAAAGAAGACTAATCTCGGAGAAGTAAGCCTGCGCTGCCTTGGTATCTAACCCAGAGGGCTCCGCATACAGCACCACAAAAAAAAAAAAAAAAAAAAAAAAAAAAAAAAAAAGAAAATCGGTCAACACCTGCATTACCCCCTCCACCCCGGCCATGCTGCAAGAAGAGAAAATTTTCTTCGAGGATTGCTCCATCCTCTTGGATTCTCTGTCTGTTGGAACACCAGGGAATGTACCGGGGGCAGATTTCACAGAACATGATGCCTGAACCACCAAACTCTCCGGAGTCAGGTGACGAGATAGAAATGGTGGATCTCCTGGGGCACTCCTATGCCTTCTCGCCACTGCCCTGTTCACCGCAGGAGATGTCACTGGCTTTTTCCACAGGTCCATAATAGGCTCAGTCAACGCCTCATTAAAAGGCAACAAGGGGTCAGCACTGGAGGAAGAAGGATGAAGAACCTCTGTGAGCAGGTTAGTCTTGACTTCTGCCGAGGACAAAGGCAAATCTAGATAGTCAGCCGCCTTCCTCACCACAGCATGGAAAGAGGAGGCCTCCTCAGTAAACTCCCCCGGAGAAGCAATGTCCCACTCCGGGGAAGTATCCAAGCCACTTGCAGTGGAAAGTCCTTGAAAATCATCAGAAGGCTCTATCTCACCTTCCTCAAGCCTTCTGTATTCCTCTTCCTCCAGAAGCCTCAACGCCTTCCTCCGAGATCTTAAATGGGTTTCCAGAGCCGGCGTCGACATGGACTCCATCGACGCGATGATCTCAGACCTTGAGTTGGTTCCGGAAGACCCCCGGATTCAACCGGCGCCGATGACCTCCTCGACGCCGAATGTGCAGAAGGAGATGGAGCCGGTCTGGATGAGGCCACCAATGACGCCGGATGGCGCGGAGAAGGAGTCGGACGAGAAGCCGACGGATCCACGGTCCCAGGCGAAGGACTCCTGCCAGGGGAAACCCCCGGCGCCAGACCACCAGGCTCTGAAGGGCAGAAGGGCATGAATGGAGCAGCCCTGTACGACGCCGGCGAGCCCAAATTGAATGCCAATGGCCCTTGGGACCCGCCGGTGCACCAGCAGGGGCCATGGCATGAAACACAGCATACATCGCATTAAAAAATGCGGCCGGATCCGTCCCTGGAGTCGGGAACGCTGGGTACTGCTGTGTAGACGTCTGGGGAACATCAGGATCCCTCGGCGCCGGTGAGAAACGAGGACTACCTTGAGTGACCTCATAGACTGAAGGTGCCGGTGACAACCCCGGACTCTCCGGCTGAGGCGTGACCGTAGGACTCATTTCCCACGTCTTCTGGCGCCGTGACGAACGAGACCTCGAACGACTCCTCGATCAGCTCCGCTCCGACCGGTGCCGAGAGTCATGACGGCGCCTGGAGTCATGATGATGTCGCTTCTTATGTTTTTTTGGGAGAAGCATGGGAAGAAACCTTCTTGTGTTCCTTCTTCTTTGCCTTGGCCAAGAAGAGCTTCGCTTCTCGTTCCTTCAGAGCTTTTGGATTCATGCTCTGGCACGAAGAACAGCCTTCCACATCATGCTCAGAGCTCAAACACCAAATACAATCCGAATGGGGGTCGGTCACTGACATCCGACCCCCGCATTCCCTACACGGCTTAAACCCGGACTTCTTCGGAGGCGACATTGTAACCTCAAGAGATCGCTACAGTAACCAACGGGCCAGGAAGAAAAACCGTTGAAGTCGGATGCACGGAAAAAGGAAAAACTGATGTTAGTACGCCGACGGGGACCTCTTATTGGCACGCTGACGTCAGACGGAGTCACGTGGAGCCGTGCCATTATGACGTCCTCGTCGACGTAGACAGCTAGGAAGAAGACTTTCCGTCGGATACTGGCACAGGGATCGAATTCATAAGGTGAGGAATCCACAGGTAGTTGTATCCATCAGAAACAAGCCTTGCTAGCTGCAAGAGTCGCGGTTGAGGATTTTGGGTGCTGCTAGGGCCCAGGAAGGACCAGGAGGTCGTCCCTTGGAGGAGGAGACAGAGGGGGTGCTCAGCAACAAGGAGAGCCCACACAGAAGCAGGCAGCACCCGCAGAAGCACCTGAACAGGCACTTAGAAGATCTGAGGATAGGGGTCGACTCAGAGTCACAAAGGAGGGTCCCACGATGTCGGAGTCCAACTCAGCGAGTTGGGCAATACAGGACGGAGTGCTAGGGACCTGGGCTAAGCTGCGCACGAAGTAAGTCTTGCAAAAGTGCACAGAAGCCCGAGCAGCTGCAGTTCATGCAGTACACAGGATTACTGTCTGGCGTGGGAAGGCAAGGACTTACCTCCACCAAATTTGGACAGAAGGGCCACTGGACTGTCGAAGACACCTGGACCCAACTCCTGTGTTCCAGGAACCACGCTCGTCAGGATGAGAGGGGACCCAGAGGACCGGTGATGCAGACGTTTGGTACCTGCGTTGGCAGGGGGAAGATTCCGTCGACCCACAGGAGATTTCTTCTTGGCTTCCAGTGCAGGGTGAAGGCAGACAGCCCTCAGAGCATGCACCACCAGGAAACAGTCGAGAGCTGGCAGGATGAGGCGCTACAATGTTGCTGGTAGTCTTCTTGCTACTTTGTTGCGGTTATGCAGGCGTCCTGGGGTAGTCAGCGGTCGATCCTTGGCAGAAGTTGAAGAGGGAAGTGTAGAGGAACTCTGGTGAGCTCTTGCATTCGTTGTCTGGCGAGATACCCACAGTAGAGACCCTAAAGAGGAGGATTGGCTACTGAGAAAGGTAAGCACCTATCAAGAGGGGTCTCTGACGTCACCTGCTGGCACTAGCACCATCTGTGCCCTTCAAAGCATTTCCAGAGGTCAGGAGAGGCTACTCCTCCCAGGCCCTTCACACCTATTTCCAAAAGGAGAGGGTGTAACACCCTCTCTCACAGGAAATACTTTGTTCTGCCTTCCTGGGACCAGGCTTCCCAGGGGGGCAGAAACCTGTCTGAGGGGTTGGCAGCAGCAGTAGCTGCAGTGGAGACCCCGGAAAGTTAGTTTGGCAGTACCCGGGCTCTGTGCTGGAGACTCGGGATGCATGCAATTGTCCCCCCAACACCGGAATGGTATTGGGGTGACAATTCCATGA
This sequence comes from Pleurodeles waltl, assembly GCF_031143425.1. NCBI lineage: Eukaryota > Metazoa > Chordata > Amphibia > Caudata > Salamandridae > Pleurodeles > Pleurodeles waltl. The sequence goes on from NC_090441.1 coordinate 88,000,759, forward strand.
TCCTTGACATGTTACATGGCCATGTTCGGAGTTACCATGGTGACACTACATATAGGTATTGACCTATATGTAGTGCACACGTGTAATGGTGTCCCCGTACTCACAAAGTCCAGGGAATTTGGCCTGAACAATGTGGGGGCACCTTGGCTAGTGCCAGGGTGCCCACACACTAAGTAACTTTGCACCTAACCTTCACCAAGTGAGGGTTAGACATATAGGTGACTTTTAAGTTACTTAAGTGCAGTGTAAAATGGCTGTGAAATAACGTGGATGTTATTTCACTCAGGCTGCAGAGGCAGTCCTGTGTGAGATTTGTCTGAGCTCCCTATGGGTGGCAAAAGAAATGCTGCAGCCCATAGGGATCTCCTGGAACCCCAATACCCTGGGTACCTAGGTACCATATACTAGGGAATTATAAGGGTGTTCCAGTGTGCCAATCAGAATTGGTAAAATTAGTCACTAGCCTGCAGTGACAATTTTAAAAGCAGAGGGAGCATAAACACTGAGGTTCTGGTTAGCAGAGCCTCAGTGATACAGTTAGGCACCACACAGGGAACACATATAGGCCACAAACGTATGAGCACAGGGGTCCTGGCTAGCAGGATCCCAGTGAAAATTATCAAACACACTGACAACATAGGGTTTTCACTATGAGCACTGTGCCCTGGCTAGCAGGATCCCAGTGAGACAGTAAAAACACCCTGACATATACTAACAAACGTGGGGGTAACAAGGCTAGAAAGAGGCTACCTTCCTACACTCAGTCCCAGCTCTCAATCATGGGCGGTGAGGGAAGATCAGGCAAGGCCAGACACGGCCGTCTCAAAATTTGTGCCAGTGCCTCACCCAGTCCGACGCGACCGGCGATAGGGCGCACCCAGGGCGAAAGCCCGCGTGAGGCCAAGCGCGGGAGCCCAACTCCAGCACTCCACCAGAGCCGAGGGCTGCCACGCGGTCCGATCCACCCGCAGGAGAATCCAGCACAGGCAGAGCAAAGGGAGCACCCGCCCTAGGCAGCAGGCCAGCAGGTCCCCATCTCGGCCCAGAGGCCCAAGTCCATAGCCTCCGAACCTCCTCCTCAGCTCCGGGAGCGGAGATAATCCAGCAGCTCACCTCCACACCAGCGTCAGGGTCAGAGAGCTTCCAGCACCCTCAGTTCTCCCCTCTGGCGTAAGGGAAATATCGGCCGGCCGCGCCAGGGGCCCCCCGGCGATAGGCGCTAGGAGGAAGTCCACCGGCGTCAGAATGGGCACAGGCTGCGCCCACAAGATGCGGTGAATCTGAGGGAAGAAGGGGGTCCGCGGTCCGATCCGACCCCAGGCAGGGGAGTCGCCGCTCCCCTCTGCCACCAGGGGAAGCACCCAGCAGCGCTGCGACGCCTATAACGCATGCTGTCCGCAGGGGGAGCCCCTGGGCGATGAGCCCCTTAAGGCGTCCAGGGCCCAGCGAGAGCCGCAAGGCCCGCCTCCCAGCACAGGGAGAACCGAAGCCCCTGACCCTCCGCAGGCACCCGCCTCTCCGAGACGCCCCCTCGGTCAAATAATTCGGGGACAGCCACTCTGGAAGGAAAATTTACAGGATTAGGCCCTCAGCCCAGCTTAGCCTCACAATGTGACGCCCATCTTGCTGGCAGGCCTAGCCACGCCCCCCCCACTTTTGTCTGCTTACGGAAAAATGCATGCGAGATGTAAACAGTTAGCATATGAAAATCAGAAATTAAAGACAGCTTGACACAAAAATACTGTAACTATGCTGTCTTGTCAGAATAAGTTATTACAAGATAAGGTTGATATCTACCAAGTCGTCGCAGGGAAATCAGATTTTTCACATTCCAGTAATGAGGAGGTTAGAAAAGGTGGGGGCCAGTGTGAGCTACATCTGCAGAACGTAGTTCGTGCTCAGCTAATATTTAGACAAAAAATACAGAGTAGTCCACAGTTTTTGGCAGGAGCTGAAATACATTCTTTAAAGGATTACACCCAGACAGAAGTTAAGGATGCTAACAATATATTCACAGAGCTTTTGCAGAGTAAAATGTGGCCAGGACATAGAGAGGTGTTACTACTGGTAAAACTAAAGATTTTGGAGTTTGCTACTTGTCGCACTAAGCAAGAGACACAGCGATTTATGGGATTGTTTGATTTTTGGAGACAACATGACCCTAATCTGAATAAAATCTTAACCCTTTGGTACAAAGTGACAAGAAAAAAATATGAGTTTGAATGGGGTAAAGAGCAGCAGTGTGCTTTTGATTTGGCAAAATAAATAATTCAACAGGCTTTAAACTTGTGGACAGTTCAAGAAGGAGACACTGTGTTGCATGTAACTATCCAGGGACCATATGTAGATTGGAGCAGGTGGCAAAAGCAGAGAAGAACAGGAGTGTCCCTGGGGTTTTGGACTAAAAAATTATCTGATGGGACTTTGAGAAACTGGAGAGAGCATTTAAGTGAATCTCTCCAGATTCTGAATAACCATTACAAAATGCTGAAACTGCCCTGATGAAAATGTTAACTCAGATACAACAACGTGTGGCCACCAACACCATTGTGTACTGGGAAATAAAACATGGAGCTTCAGCAACTTACAGAGCGACATCAGAATCTGCAGGTCTTGACCTACATGCTTACAAAATTGCCCAACTTGTCATAATTCCAGTGTATGAAGGATTGGTGAGGAAGGGGACTGCCAAATTTATTGATATAAAAGTTACTGATTATTGAGGAGACCCTGTCCTCAATCAATAAGCAGCTGACATAGAATGCAAACTCTCTCTTGGAATCACAGGGAAAAGCCTGCAGCCTCATAGGAAGACCCACTAGGAGTTTAAGGATTGTGTTGTAGCCTCCTGAAAGACTAGCTTGAGCTACTTGGACATTTTACATGTAGTGAATTTCCAAATCCTGTGGGTCCCTCAAATACAGTTAAGTGCATTCATACTATCAATGATGCAGACCTTATATAATGCAGAGATTTTACTGCTTGACACCAGACTCCATGCAATCATGCTAAAGACTCTCAACAAAGGAAATGGAAATATTAAGATGAGACGCAGCATGAATATTGAAATGGGTAGACGTACAGAAAGAGGGATTGTTAGACTCTGTTCAGTCCTCAGGACAGGCAAGAGCTAATGGTCCACAACGGTGGTGGTTGGGTTTGTTTGCCTTTGGTAACGTCAAGTCCATCCTACCATGGTTTTGAAAACGGGGCTAAGTACACATTTGACTTTCAAGGTAGCAAGGAGGCAAAGGCTTCTCTAGGCGGTAATCTGGGGGACAAAGCCTCAGAACTCAATAGTCAAACAACCAACACAATGAACATTTTATTTATCTTAGGTAACACTTTTCTGGTGGATGCAATATTTATCTGCTGAGTCCTCAACTTTTAAATATCCCCATGCACCACTTTGGAACAGAAACTCTTTCAACAGTTCTCCCAAGGTGACAGGGTGTCGGCTTTAGCGCGGATCCACATGCAACACAGTTTAATGTCACTGGAGACATAAAGAGCCCTCATAGATGTGCTGACGTCGGTTTTCATCCACTTTTAACGTGTTGAGGCAAACAGATAAAAACTAACATCAAAATTGTAGGTGCAGTTTTTAATTTTCGTATTATAACCATTTTAATAAAAGCTTAAACCCAGTGACTACTAAACATACATGTCTAGGCTCGGTTTGGTATATACAGTCATGCAACGGGTGGAGGGTTGGTCAGCGAGGAATCCACAAATAGATACTGTATCCACCAGAAAAGCGTTACCAAAAGTAAGTAACTTGCTCTTCTGATGAATACATCTACCTGGGGATTCCTCACATTTTGAATATAGTTCCCAAGTAGTTCAACACTCAGAGGTGTGTGCATGACTGTCTATACCAAAGAATCTTGCAAAACATATGAGGGAGGTGCCCATCCCATCTCACTTCAGAATCCAAACAATTATGTTTCGCAAAAGTATGAAGGGAGGCCCAAAGCGCTGCCGTACAAATATCTGCCACAGGGGCCCCTCTATCAAAGGCTGATGTAAAAGATTTAGTTACAGTTGTAAAGTGAGAACAAATAGTTTCAGGAGGCTCCTTGTGTACCATGTTGTAGCAGTTCTTGATATGGAGGATAATCCACTTTGATAGAATCCTCTTGTGCACCATCATTTTTCCAATGTACCCCACTAACAGTTGGTCATCAAGTCTACATTCACATGCCCTATCCACTTAAAAACTGAACGCTCTTTTGGGGTCCAAACAATAAAGTCTTCCCTTCTCTTTGGTTGGATGGGGAGGAGAATAAAATGTAGAAAGTTTGATAGATTGATCCAAATGGAAGGGAGGACCACTCTTGACAAGAAAGTAGCCATGGTTCTCAACACCAACTCATCAAGAAAGAAAGAATGTGGTGAAGGGTGGTTGAAAAATAGTTTTAAATGTCAACAGTTGTAAAGGACAACAAGTAAGAGGTAGAAATGTTGGAACACATTAGATATATTAAAACTAAGTTAGGATCCCGCTGAGGCATAATGAAGAGAGTGGGAGTATATTTATTTATATGTCCCTTCATAAATCTCAAAACTACAGGTGATTTAGATGGGGAAGGTTTATCCGGCAAACAGATAAAAGCCTAAAGGGATGATAAATAACCTTAAACTGTGGCAATCGTGCAGCCCTGCCAAACTAAAGAGAGGGAAAAATACAAAACCTCAGATGAATTAGCTTTTAAAGGATCTAATGAATTATGATCACACCACTTAACCTATTTAGACCATCTGCCAGCGTACACAGATTTGGTGGAAGGCCTTCTGGACAATGAAATAATATTACATTGGGGGAAAGAGAAAAGAACTAAGGTTGCCCCATTCAGTCGCCAGGCATGTTGGTGCAGGCTCTGGACGTTTGAGTGTAGGACCTGCCCCGGCGACTGTGAAAGAGGTCTGCCCATTGAGGGAGAAGGACTGGAGGGTAGAGGGAGAGATTAATTAGGTATGCATACCACATCCTTTATGGCCATTCTGGAGCAATCTGTCGAGTCAAATCTTTCTCAGCACCCAAGAAATCAAGAGTATAGGAGGAAACGCGTAAAGCAGCTGAGGGCTCCAACTCAAACAAAACGTACAGTCAAAAACTCCCTGCATTAGATAGAGAAGGCTGCTCAACATCAGGCAGTGTGCGTTCTCTTGAGTGGCAAAGAGGTCTATTGAGGAGTCCTCTATAGCTAGAAAATAGATCGTACCAATTCTGGATGGAAACACCACTGGTGATCAGCCAGAATACCAGTGACTGAGACTGTTCGGACGCATGTCAAGTACTCCGGCCAGGTGATTTGCTACAACACAGATTCAATTATCCTAAGCCCAGAGGAGAGACAACACTACGCCCCCTTCTTTTTTGATGTACCCTACTGCGGTAGTGTTGTCCATCAGGACCTGGACTGACTGACCGTGAATGGAAGGGAGAAAGGCCTTGAGAGCCAGACATATCTTCCACAATTCTAAGAGACTGATATGAAACACCTGTTCTTCTGGCGACCAAGGGCCTCTGATCTCTAGTTCCTTTTGATGAGGTCCTCACCCCAGGGTGGAGGTGCTAATTATGACTGTAGTCACAGGAGTAGCCTGGTGAAAGTTTCTCCTGCGAGAGACTGCCGGTCGCACCCCCGCATTGAATATGCATTGCAGTCTATCTGAAGATTCTGGTACAGAGATCACTGCTGTATTGAAGCCTCTGCTTGCAGAGGTGCCACTAGAGGGCCCTCATGTGCATGGGTGAGCAACAGTATGCAGGGGGCAGGCATGAGACTTTTAGGGCTGTAATAACTGCTCCATCCTGAAACATTAGAATCACAACCTGAATGTTGTGAATCCTCTGAGGAGGGAAGGTTCAATTTACAGTTGTGTCCCGTACCCTATTATCAGGATGCACTGAGAGGCTATTAGATGAGATTTGGAGTTATTGATGGAAAAGCCAAAGTCAAACAATACCTGAGTCTATGGTATCTTTTGTATTAAGAGCAAATAGCCAGTTATGGAGGGAATTCACTACCTGACCGCTATGTCAGGTAACTTGTAGGTCATTTTGAGGTTAAGCAAACAGTGTTCAAGCTAGCAATGTTACTTTTCAATGGTAGGGCTACCTGTACAGTTTAAGATGGAGTCTTTTGAATCCAGCCCCGTTGTTCCCTGTTTAAGGAGATGCAAGTCAACAACGTTGTTCCTCACCCAAGCAACCTGGATGAATCAGTGTGACCAGCCTCGTCGGTGAATGCTTTCCCCAAGGCTCTAGGAAAGGTTCTCCACTAGAGCAATAAAGATGATCTCCACAGCTGGGCAGCAGCACAAGTCCCTCCAGATCTGCTGTGATGGTGCCAGACTGGATGCTTTGGAAAGATATCCAGCTTCTCTGTGCTGTTCTCCAAATGAACGTTGAATGAAAACCAGGTGATCTCTGACATTTTTGCCTCTGCCGGGTACCCTCTCAGTCAGCTATTTCTGGGTGCTTCACACACTGGGAACATGGCTGGGCTTCTTCTAGTGGACAGCCTTTTATCCTGCAGGGCCAAAAACTTGATTTTCTTCTCTGAGCATGCAAGCAGGCTAGTAGGCTAAGCCCACAGCATGTACATTCAGACCTACAGTCCTTCCAGCAAGATTCAGAGAATTCAGGTGGTCTTCTTACCTGTGGGAGGCTGGCTGTCATGCAGACACCAGCCATGATATCACAGCTGCTCTCCAAATGCTTGGTGGAAAACTTTCCTTACTTGGTCTGTGAAACAGCTTGGAGCTGAAACTAAGTGGGATTGTTTGGATCCCACCTTTCTGCTAGTTTATCAGACAGGAAATGTGGCTCCAATGTCTAAGGTCCTGGAACCAGTTTGGTGAGGTTCCATTTCAGATGTCATATTCTGGCTGAAGTTCAATCACAGCCTTTGTGCAACGTGATGGCTCTCACAACCAGTAGCGATGATGCTGGCTTTAAGTATCCAAAACATGGGCACAATAACATGTGGCGATCGTGCCTTCTTGAAGTAGAAATCAAGAAAGACAAAAGGGGCGGGGAGAGAAAGTCTCACCCTTAACAACTGAATCTGCAGACTAACCCCCTTTTCCCTATCATCCAACAAATGTCAGTGCTCAGAAAAAAAACAAAAGTTTAAAATGTCTCTAATGTAATTTTCTATGGGTTAACCTGTCTCCATCTTCCCTCACTTCAGTGTCTGGGTCTCCACCCTCTAGCTTTAGGAATTCAGGTAGTACACTTCTATTGCCTGGGAAGTCTGTAAACAGTCCTCCATCTTCTGCTATGTCGCACTAAGTGCCATCCTAAATGGATCCTAGTGGCCCCAACACTCTAACTCTCCTTATATACGGAGCCCTGCCAACATACTTCTACTTACATCTACCAGTCATACACACATTTGACACACAGGAAGAATGGTAGCACAATGGTTTGGAAGATGGAGCTTTGCATGGGTGGGGCCAGCAGGCAGCACTCACCATTAAAAGAGGAAAAAAAGAAGCCTGCTTAGTACTTGATACAAATTTCTTCAGAAATGCAGGGATAGGACTTCTAACCCACCGGTGAAAGGATTCGGTTCAGTGCATCAAAGCTGAGTAGGGTTCACCGTAGTCCCAGCATTAGTCCGCCAAGCTAGGCAGTGTTTTCAGTTTACTATTAGCTGTCCCAGTAAAAAATTTCAAGGCACAGTGGAAATTCAAACAATTCTTTTGTCTTGTGAATAACACAGTATTTGCACTGAGTAACCAAGAATTGTAGTTTAAAAACATTTATTTTGGAAGACTTGGGCCCTCATTATGACATTGGCGGTAAATCCCGCTTACTGCCATGCCGACTGCCGCCAACATAACGCCGCCGCAGTGGATAACCGCCAACCATATTATGACACACACATACCAATCTGTCACTAAATAGCCACACACACAAGTCCGCCAGCCCAAAGGTCAGCGATAAACTGCCAGTAGCAAAACCCACACCGTTACGCCAACAGAACTACACCCACGGCATTATGACCCATGAATCACCACAGCGGACATTCAATGGCGGTAAACCATTGGCGGTACATACAGGCGCACTCAAAGTAGAAACACACAAACAAAACAACATTACATTGGTCAATTCAAACTACGCACACCTGACACCCATACACACACCACTATAAAACACACACACACACACACACACACTATCCACAACCCTTTACGACTAGATAAAGAATTACCACCAGACAGAGACAGCAAGAGCACACACACAACCAGAGCCACATAACAACATCACCTATACACCATCCACGCACCTTACATCACACACCCCAACACATCACTCCACACACCCTCACCCACACCACTCACACTACACCCATGGCACCACAAAGACACCAGACTCTCTGGGGAGGAGCTGAGGGTCATGGAGGAGGAAATAATTTGGGTAGAGCCACAGCTATTGCAATCACAGGTGCAGCAGATATCCATTGCTAGGAAGATGGAGCTATGGCGGAGAATCGTGGACAGGGTCAACACCGTGGGACAGCACCCAAGAACAAGGGACGACTTCAGGAAGAGGTGGAATTTCCCTACGGGGGAAGGTACCTTCTACAGCAGCAAGACACCAACTAGCTGTACAGAGGACTGCAGTGGACACCCACCTCCTCCCGCACAACTAACAACATGGGAGGAGCAGGTCTTGGCAATCATGCATCCTGAGGGCCTGGCAGGAGTAGGAGGAGGACTGGACGCTGGTAAATCAAATCTCTATTACTATCACCCCCCCCTACCTGCCTATCGTCACAAACCCCCACCTTTACTCTCACTCCCATCACTTCACCACCTCCCACATACTCCACCATCACAACCCACTCATCCCTATACCAAGCCCTGCATGTAACACCAATGCATGGACACCCCTCACAGACCTGCATGGACACCTATCACCACTGCATGCACACTGGAGAGAATCACCTAACCCACCAAATAGCTACTCACTCAAAGGCAAATCTGCCAGGGCAACAACAACCATAGAGGGCAACACACCCATGCACATGATGTCACACGCAGAAACAATAACACTGCATTTACATCCCCAGAAGGTCCCCCAGCCATAGTCACCTGAGAAGAGGTGCCAGCAACATCCAGTTCCCCCCCAGAAGAGGCCCACCATGATGACAGTAGCTCTGCTCGCCTGGATCCGGGTGACCAACCTGGCCCATCAGGGATCTCTGGAAGGTCGGTTACACAGGCACAGTCCCATACCACCACAGAGCCTTCCCCCTCAGGAAACACCAGAACAGTACCCACCCAGCAGGCCCATATCTCTGTCTCCAGGACACATCAATCAGCAGTGTGTCCACCACTACAGGGACCCCAGGCCACCCCACAAACACAGGATGATCAGGAACGTTGGGTCAGTCGCAGTGGGAACACGGTTCAAGGGACACATGCAAAGGACAACAGGGAAGCTGGGAGGACTGCTGTGTGACAGGAGGAGGACAGGCCCAGGGAACCGACTCTCCAGGAAGCACTCACCGCGATCCTGGGAGCATACCACCATTCCTAGGAGACGAAGGGACAGATACTGGACAAGTTGCAGGAGAACATGCAGCTGCAGGAGGGACAGTATCTGGGGATCAGGGAGGACTTGAAGGACATCAACACCATCCTGGTCTCCAGTGCAGGGGTGCTGGCAGACATGGGCAACTCTATGAGGGAGGCAGTGGCACTCCACTGGGCCTCTGCCACTAGCCAAACAGATGAACAGCCCTCCACCTCTGCTGCCGCTAGTGGACAGGAGGCCCCGCCACAGGACCAACAGGCCACCAGCACCCCTCCCCCTGCAGAAGGAGAACCACCACACAAACGGTCTCTGCGATCCAGACAGAAGCGAGACTAATGGCAAGACCCCGGCCAGGAAATAAGACTCTCCTGATTGTCACACTTGTGTCCCACTCTGTCACCTTGTCCACCTTGAACTGCCATTGCTCCCCTTCCTATGCCACCTTGGACAATGCACCTGTGATACAAATAGACTGGACTCCAACCTGGACTTTCCTCCATCATCACCCCAGCCCATTGCACATTCCCCTTTACCTCTTAGCACTGAAATAAACACCCTTTGAAAAAAATACACGTATGGAGTATGTCAAATGATTTAAGTATGTATTCGTTTAACAAGGTTGAAACATTGAAAATCAACTGTACAGAAATGTATACATAGGAATGACCTGTAGTTGGCTGCTGTCAACACACCAGGAGTGATAGTGGGGGACAATTATCTGCAAACAGAAATGCCAAAGACTAAAGTGAATGGCCACAGAAGTGGGAAAGTCAGCCTGCCAGTGACAATGTCAACCACAAAACTGTCAATTAAATGTGAAGTTACAATGTCTTACCTGTGTGTCATTAGAAATATTGATGAATTACTGCACTTCTGTTGTCCTCATCCTCATTCTCTGCCTCCTCATCTTCACTGTCCACAGGATCCACTGCTGTCACACGGCCATCTCCAACCTCATCTTCCTGCAGAAAAGGCACCTAGCAACATAAGGCAAGGTTGTGCAACATAGTGCATAGCACGATGATCTGGCAAACCTTCTTGGGTGAGTAGTACAGGGATCCACCTGTTAGATGGAGGCAACGAAACCTGGCCTTCAGGAGGCCAAAGGTCCTCTCTATAATCCTTCTTGTTCGCCCATGTGCCTCATTGTAACGTTCCTCTGCCCTTGTCCTGGGATTCCTCACAGGGGTCAGTAGCCATGAGAGGTTAGGGTAACCAGAGTCACCTGCAAATATCGAGGGACAACAGTTAGCCACACACCAACCCTTAGGGCCCACACCATACCCATACACCAACATCCACTGGGTGGGAACCAGGGCTCACCTATTAGCCACACCCTGTGCCTCTGGAGTTGAGCCATCACATATGGGATGCTGCTATTCCTCAGGATAAAGGCATCATGCAAAGACCCAGGATATTTTAAGTTGACGTGGGAGATGTACTGGTCTGCCAGGCACACTATCTGCACATTCATCGAGTGAACGCTTTTTCGCTTTCTGAACACCTGTTCATTTCGGCAGTGGAGTGGGGGGGGGGGGGGTTACAAAAGCTATATGTGTACCATCAATTGCCCCAATAATGTTGGGGATATGTCCCATTGCATAGAAATCAGCTTTCACTCTGGCCAAATCCTCCATCTGGGAGAAAACGATGTAGCTGCGCATGTGGATAGCACTTGCGCAAGAGGGGGGATCCCGGTTAGGTGACGGATATCAGATATAAGGTCAGGCTCCAATTGGGCACACAGCTCTGTGATTGTGGCCCTGTCCAGTCTATAAGTGAGGATAATGTGCCTGTCCCTCCAGTGTTGCCAAGTCCACCAGGGGCCTGTACACAGGGGGATGTCTCCATCTCCTATTCATCCGCAGCAGTTGCAATCTATAGGGCAAAATGGTGAGCAGCTGGTCAGTATCTCTTATTTCCAACCACTACATTTCAATGCATGTCGTGATTGTAACAGTATTGTTTTGGAGAGGTCCAAATGGTGCATATGTGTACTGTGATGCAGTTAGGAGCCATGGCCTGCACCCCCCCTGAAATGGTGTCCGCCTGTCCTGTGTGGAGGGACAGGTGGAAATAAGGTAATACTGCTGACGTTGTGTGCCGTTGCGGGAGGCAGTCGAAAACCGCCGTGCAACTCCTCATTGGTTAACACTGGGCCCTATGGGGTACAATGGCCAATGGTGATGTACGCCAGAGGTGAGGGTATGCACCGTCGCGGACGTCACTGCCATTTTCGATATGTTCACTCACTTGCTACCTGACCTTCAACAGGAGAGGACCTAGACTACAAGTGCTGCTGTGACCTGTGTCTGGAACTAACCATGGCTCGTGTCACTGGGAAAAGGACCCCTGCTTTTACCTCGGCGGAGTTGGAGCGACTGGTGGATGGGGTTCTACCCCAGTACCGAATGATGTATGGGCCTCCAGATCAACAGGTGGGTACACCCTAAGTACGATGCATGGGGCGTGAATGCATGGACTGCTGTGTATGAAGGCCTTATGTGGGGGGGGGGCCCTGGGGACCGTGCTGCATGTATGGTGGGCCATGAGTGTAACAGGCAGGATGTTCGGACTAATACCTTTCCCTGTAGGTCAGAAAAAGGGAATATGGTGTGCCATCGCGAAAGATGTGCAGACCCGGGGGTCAGGTAATTGGCGTTAGGTGTCCCTATCCATGGCCTGGTGACTAGGGGGGGGGGGGGTTGTGTGTGTGTGTGGGTGTGTGTGCCGCCAACGGTGGTGTTTCCTTTGTCTCTCCCCCCACTTTTTGTTTTGTCATGCTGTCCTTATGTGCATTATAGGTAGTTGGCTCTGTATATACGATCTCAAAGTGTGAGGTAGTGTGAAGAGTCCAAGGGTTCCCCTTAGAGGTTGATAGTGGCAAAATTAGAAAATACTTATGCTCTATTTTGTACACACACACTCACAAGCCCACAAAACACACACTCAGCAGCACAGGGGCGGCCGGGTGCAGTAGGCAAAGTAGGCGTCGGGTTTGCTATTGAAAGCAATGGAGGGACCCATGGGTCACTTAGGTGACGCAGGCAGGGCGCAGGAGGGCTTCTCGGGCCAGCCACCGACTGGGCTAGGATGAGGCCCGCCTGCTGGTCACTCCTGCACTGGTAGGTGGTTCCTCTCGGTCCTGGGGGCCGCGGGTGCAGTGCTTGGTCCAGGCGGCGGGTTCCTTTGTTACCAGGCAGTCGCGGTCAGGGGCAGCCACTGGATCATCTATGAAGGCGTCGCTGTCAGGGAGGTCGACTCAGGGTGTCCATGTTGTTGGAGTAGCGTGGGAGTCCTCTCTGTAGTGTTGATTCTCCTGAACTCGAGCCGGGGACATTGGGTGCAGAGTGTGAAGTCTCACGCTTCCGGTGGGAAGGGAGAGTCTCTTTAAAAGTTGCTTCTTTGTTGCAGGTTCTGAATAGTGCAGCTGTTCTCAGGAGTTTCTTGGTCCTTTAGGTTCAGGGCAGTCCTCTGAGTCCTCAGAGGTTGCTGGTCCCCATCGGATGCTTTGCTGTGCAGGTTCTTTGAGTCTGGAGACAGGCTGGTAGGGCTGGGGCCAAGTCGGTTGGTGTCTCCGCCGTCTCTGCGGGGCTTTCAGGTCAGCAGTCCTTCTTCTTTCTTCAGGTTGCAGGAATCTGATTGCCTGGGTTCAGGGTCGCCCCTAAATACTAAATTTACGGGTGTGTTTAGGTTTGGGGGGCAGTAGCCAATGGTTACTGTCCTTGAGAGTGGCTACACCCTCTTTGCGCCTCCTCTCTTACGGGAGGGGGGCACATCCCTAGTCCGATTGGGGGAATCCTCTAAACTCAGGAAGGAGGATTTCTAAAGGCAGGGGTCACCTCAGCTCAGGGCACCTTAGAGGCTGTCCTGACTGGTTGGTGACTCAACCTTGTTTTTTGCATTATCTCCTCTGGCCTTGCCGCCAAAAGTGGGGGCAGTGGCCGGAGGGGTGGGCATCTCCACTTCCTGTCCCAGACAAATGATGATGGCCTTGACCAGCCTGTTGCTTTTATTAGCAGGAGGTTACTCCCCAGGGAGCAACGATGGCGTGCCATTCAGAGGGAGGCCTTTGCTGTGGTCTGGTCCCTCAAGAAGTTGAGATCATACCTTTTTGGTACTCACTTCATAGTTCAAATTGACCACAGACCTCTCAGATGGCTTATGCAAATGAAAGGAGAAAACCCTAAACTGTTGAGGTGGTCCATATCCCTACAGGGAATGGATTTTGTAGTGGAACACAGACCTGGGACTGCCCATGCCAATGCTGATGGCCTTTCCATGTTCTTCCACTTCAAAAATTAAGACTCTTGGGAAAGGTTAGTCTCATCCTCTTTCGTTGGGGGGGGGGGGGGGGGGTTGTGTAGGAAATGCCTCATTGGCATGGTTACCCCTTGACCTTTTGCCTTTGCTGATGCTAAGTTTTGATTAAAAGTGTGCTGGGACCCCGCTAACCAGGCCCCAGCACCAGTCTTCTTTCCCTAAACTGTACCTTTTCTTCCACAATTGGTACAGCCCTGGCACTCAGATAAGTCCCTTGTAACTGGTACCCCTGGTACCAAGGGCCCTGATGCCAGGGAAGGTCTCTAAGGGCTGCAGCATGTCTTATGGTCTCTTCTGCAATCCCAGTTGAATATCTGCTAGGGAATGACCTGGAGTCCTCAGCTTGGGCTGAGGTAGAACTCAAAACCAATGCAGCCATTTTGGCAATCCCTGAGGTGGTGTGTGTGAAAACTAGAGCACAAACCCGAGCACAGGGTGAAAAAAAAGTGTTGGAGCCTGGAATAATGACCAAACCTTCCAAGAAAAAAGGCAAGAAAACTGGAGGACCAGCTTCTGTACAGCAACAAGCACAAGACTCCTCTTCTCAGGAAGAAGTCTTAACATCCGCTGATAAAACTGAGCTGTTAGAACTGGATTGTTACTAGGTAGACCACTTGGGCCCAAGGAGACCGTCTTGAGACCAGCTGTGCAAAGAACACGGAACCTGTCCCACTCTTGAAGGCCTGAGGAAGCAAGCAGCTGCACAGGAAAAGTGAGATGTCAGTGGCTCCCCCAGGGTCTATTGGGAGGAGGGACTCTTCTTATACACTAAGGCCAGGAACCCCACACCTGGTACAACCAGGAGAGTGGTAGTGCCTCAGCAGTTCAGGTAGTTCATCCTCACTTTAGCACATGACATCCCCCTAATACCATTTTTTTTAGATGAGAAGAGCACACGGCCTGATAATTGGAATTCAAGTGGCATTGGTATGTGAGACCCACCTCGAGAATATATACATTTCAAAGGTAAGTAATTTTTTAAAAAGGTTGTTTAAGACTTTGAGACATTTTCCTGAGAGAAAAATGTCTTTCAAAAGATAGCACTGCAGAGGAGCGTGGCCATGGCAGCAATAGAGTAGGACGTTTAGCTTGGAGCTCCAAGGCTGACAGCCTGCTGGTGCCTGGATCCTGCATCATCTGCCTCAGCCTTGTTCCCCTCATCACTGCCTGGCTGTCGGGGGGTGCTGAGGACATTGTTTCAGAGCTGTGGGTCCCACGGAACCTGTTGGGGCCATGATTTCTGGGTCGGCCGTGGGCTGTGGCCGACGCAGCACAGGCTGAAGTGAGGAGCTGGGCCATGCTGGGGCCTGCAGGCAACGGCTGCCTGCTGGGGGTGTGCGCAGACGCCCAGTAGCAGAGGGGCAGTGGGACTGAGAGGGCCTGAGGGGCAGTGCTGTAGAGCCGCGACCGGAGTACAGAACGAGGCTCGGTGGCGGCAGAAGCTGTCATTTTGGGATGTCACTGACAGCACTGGAGGAAGAGCAGTGCTGGTCCAGAGAGTTGTGCCCATCTCCAGCTGGCTGGTGTGGTGTAGGGGGGGCCCAGGGAACTTGCAGTGAACCAGGGACTATCAGGGGACACCCATGGAACTGGCTCGGACCAGAGAACACTACAGTACATGCTCACCTAGCGAGGGGGCAGGAGTGGGAGCCAACAACCTTGTGTAGAGCAAAGGGTGCAGGAGACGGGCCTTGAGGCAGTCGAGGGGCCCTCTGGAGCACCGGCCTAGAGTGCAGTGGTTCTGTTGGCCTTGTACAGTACTGGAAGGGGACGGAGGAGCCCTATGAGTGCAGGTCTGGCTCTGGAGGGACATTGCTGTGGCATGTGGAGCTGTGGGTGCTGACTGGGGCCGGTGCTGACCCGGTTGGAGAAGGAGAGGGAGGTGGTGGAAGGGACGCCCAGCCATGGACACAAACGCCTATGATGCTAGCAGGTATTCGGCACACAAAAGACACCCTGGAACACAAAATTGAGGTGTGATAATTGACCTGGGTCTCCTGATGGTGGACTATACCAAACTGGCTGATAGCGTCACAGATGTGGAACTGACTATGGATTTGCTTCATCCACTGGTGGTGAACCAGGAGGGGAAGATTATCCTGGCTGCAGAAGGAGGTGGAGGCCCTTTCCAAAACGGATGACAGACCCTGTTCAACTAGTGCGGGTTCCGGAGAAGGCAAAGGGCTGCTCGATGGAACGGCTTGTTAAGCGGTGGCTGGCCTCTGAGGTGCTGGGGGGCATGGTGACACGACTTTTCTCATTGGAGAGGACACAATGGTTTCTGGGCCGGCCCCTAGAGCACAACCCAGACCCATTGTGGCTTGCTTACATAACTTCAGGGACTAAGACCATATTCTACAACTGGTACATACTGATGGGCCCCGTAGGCTTGACCATAACCCCGTAGGGGGCCCTCAATTTCAAGTATGCCTTGTTGTCCCCAGTCCGTCTCAAGGTGAGCTCTACAATGTACTTCTTTACTGAGGCGAGGGAGGTGTGAGGCTGGCTGGAGAGGCAACGTTACCCGATGGCAAAGGACCGAGCTGTTGAGAGATCATCTAAGTAGCAGACTGCAGCAGAGTGGCGTTCACTTAGAGGGTCGAAGGTGAGCCTCTCCAGAATTGAGGCACGTATGGATAGGGACAAGGTATGCAAAGAGCAAGGTACTCAGGGCCAGATGTAGGAAACATTTTGCATGCTGCGAAAATCGCAGTTTGAGCCATGCAAAATGCCGATCACGATGCTTATTCACAATTTGCGAGTGAATGCGACTCACAAATAGGAAGGGGTGTCCCCTTCCTATTTGCGACTCGCACCGCTATGCTAAATTGCTTTGTGACCGCGAATGCGGTCGCAAAGCAATTCGCAGTTACCACTAGTGTCACACTGGTGGTAACCCATTCGCAAAAGGGAAGGGGTCCCCATGGGTCCCCTTTCCCTTTGTGAATGTTGCCAAACAGGGTTTTTCAGAGCAGGCAGTGGTCCAATGGACCACTGCCTACTCTGAAAACCAAAAACCAAATGGTTTCGTTATTTTTTATTTATTTTGCAACTCGTTTTCCTTTAAGGAAAACGGGCTGCAAAATAAAACCAAAACAGATTTATTTAAAAAACAGTCACAGACATGGAGATCTGCTGTCTTCAGCAGGCCACCATCCCTGTGAGTGCAGGGACTCGCTATGGGGTAGCAAAATGCGACCCACCTCATTAATATTAATGAGGTGGATCTTTGCGACCCCATAGCGAATCGCAGACGGTGTCTGAGACACCGCTCTGCATCCGCAGTTGCGGGGTGATCATCCCCGGGATCTTCAGAAGGCACAAGCTGTACTGCTCCATAAACCTGGGAGGCTAATTTCTCTACTGAATGTGGAAACCAAACTGTAGGAAGATGGCTCTGTATATACTATATCAAAATGAGATATAGTGTGCACATAGTCCAGGGGTTCCCCCAAGAGGCTTGACAGAGGCAATAATAGATAATACGAATGCTCTATTTGTGGTACTGTGGTCCAGCAGTTAGGCTTATCAGAGGGTAGTGTTAAGCATTTGTTGTACACACACAGGACATAATTTAAAACACACACTCAATGACAACTCCAGGCCAATAGGTTTTTACATTAAAAAAATATTTTCTTAATTTATTTTAGAACCACAAGATTCAAATTGCAGGTAAGTACATTAAATGTAAGGTACTTTGCATAGTAATACTTAGAACTTTGAATACAATCAACAATGTACACAGTTTTCTCTAAAATGGCAAAAAGCTATTTTAAAAGTGGACACAGTGCAATTCTCAGTAGTTCCGGGGGAGGTGGGTAAAGTACAGTTTTTGAGGTAAGTAACAAACTTACGGGTTCAGTCTCCGGGGCATTGGTAGCCCACCGTTGGGGGTTCAACATAACCCCAAACACCCAGCACCAGCAACATAGGGCCGGATAGGTGCAGAGGTCAAACAGGAGCCAAAATAACGTGGGCCCTTAATGAGACAGGGAAAACTCCGGTTCCGGGCTACTTGCAGATAAGTCCCTGTGTTGTCAGAGGGCAGTCCTTACTGAGACAGGGGGTACTCTGGTTCCGGGCTACTTGCAGATAAGTCCCTGTGTTGTCAGAGGGCAGTCGAGGGGGGTTTAGAGGAGCACTGGGGGGGACCCCATGCAGGCACCAAACACGCACCCTCAGCGGCACTGGGGCGCCCGGTTGCAGGGTGCAAACAGGGTGTCAGGTTCCCAATGGAACTAAATGGGCAGATGTAGGAGGCTGGCCTGGCTTGTAGTGGGTACCAGAGGTACTTACACCTTGTGCCAGGTCCAGTTATCCCTTATTAGTGTAGAAGAGGTGTTTCTAGCAGCTTAGGCTGATAGAAGGTAGCTATGGCAAAGCAGCTTAGGCTGAACTAGGAGACATGTAAAGCTCCTACTATACCACTGGTGTCATATGCACAATATCATAAGAAAACACATTACACAGAAGTACTAAAAATAAAGGTACTTTATTTTTA
Source organism: Pleurodeles waltl (assembly GCF_031143425.1). Classification (NCBI taxonomy): domain Eukaryota; kingdom Metazoa; phylum Chordata; class Amphibia; order Caudata; family Salamandridae; genus Pleurodeles; species Pleurodeles waltl. The sequence goes on from NC_090441.1 coordinate 88,019,139, forward strand.
TGACAATATGCCAAAAGTATCTCAGTGAGTACCCTCAGTATGACGATAGGATATATACACAAGATATATGTACACAAACCACAATTATGCAGGTTATAGCAAGAAAAGTATTGCAAGCAGTGTAAAGTTACAATAGATTGCAATAGGAGCACATAGGTATAGGGGCAACACAAACCATATACTCCAAAAGTGGAATGCGAACTACGAATGGACCCCAAACCTATGTGAGCTTGTAGAGGGTCGCTGGGACTGTAAGGAAACAGTGAGGGTTAGAAAAATAGCCCACCCCAAGACCCTGAAAGGTAGGTGTAAAGTGCACCTACTACCCCCAGAGAGCACAGAAGTCGTGATAGGGGGTTTCTGCAAGAGGAACAACACCAGCAATGCAACAACAGTGGATTTCCGGACCTGGGTACCTGCAAGAGAAGGGGACCAAGTGCAAGAGTCGCGACAGTGTTGAGAGTGGGCAGGAGCCCAGGAAATGCCAGCTGAGGGTGCAAGGAAGCTGCCACCTGTTGGAAGAAGCTTGGTGTTCTGCAAGAACAAAGAGGACTAGGAACTTCCCCTTTGGAGGATGGATGTCCCACGTCGTGAAGAAGCTTGCAGAGGTGTTCCCACGCAGAAAGACCGCAAACAAGCCTTGCTAGCTGCAAGGGTCACGCTAGAGGTTTTTGGATGCTGCTGTGGCCCAGGAGGGATCAGGATGTCGCCACTTGGCGGAGACAGAGGGGGCGCCCAGCAACGTAGGAGCCCTCACAGAAGCAGGCAGCACCCGCAGAAGTACCTGAACAGGCACTTGGAAGAAGAGTGAACCGGAGTCCACGCGAAGTCACAAAAGGGAGTCCCACGACGCCGGAGGACAACTCAGAAGGTTGTGTACTGCAGGAAGGAGTGTCGGGGACCCAGGCTTGGCTGTGCACAAAGGAAATCCTGGAAGAGTGCACAGGAGCCGGAGCAGCTGCAAATCACGCGGTACCCAGCAATGCAGTCTAGCGTGGGTAGGCAAAGACTTACCTCCACCAAACTTGGACTGAAGAGTCACTGGACTGTGGGAGTCACTTGGACAGAGTTGCTGAGTTCCAGGGACCACGCTCGTCGTGCTGAGAGGGGACCCAGAGGACCGGTGATGCAGTCTTTTGTTGCCTGCGGTTGCAGGGGGAAGATTCCGTCGACCCACGGGAGATTTCTTCAGCACTCCTGGTGCAGAGAGGAGACAGGCTACCCTCAGAGCATGCCCCACATGGAAACAGTCGATAAAGCTGGCAGGATGAAGCGATACAAGTTTGCTAGTAGTCGTCTTGCTACTTTGTTGCGGTTTTGCAGGCGTCCTGAGCAGTCAGCGGTCAATCCTTTGGCAGAAGGTGAAGAGGGAGATGCAGAGGAACTCTGGTGAGCTCTTGCATTCGTTATCTGGTGAGATCCCCAAAGCGGAGACCTTTAATAGCCAGAAAAGGAGGTTTTGCTACCTAGGAAGGAGGATTGGCTACCGAGAGAGGTAAGAGCCTATCAGAAGGAGCCTCTGACGTCACCTGCTGGCACTGGCCACTCAGAGCAGTCCTGTGTGCCACAAACACCTCTGTTTCCAAGATGGCAGAGGTCTGGGACACACTGGAGGAGCTCTGGGCACCTCACCGGTCAGGGGAGTGGTCACTCCCCTTTCCTTTGTCCAGTTTCGCACCAGAGCAGGGCTGGGTGATCCCTGAACCGGTGTGGACTGGCTTATGCAGACATGGGCACCATCTGTGCCCATCAAAGCATTTCCAGAGGCTGGGGGAGGCTACTCATCCCCAGCCTTCACACCTATTTCCAAAGGAAGAGGGTGTTACACCCTCTCTAAGAGGAAGTCCTTTGTTCTGCCTTCCTAGGCCAGGGCTGCCTGGACCCCAGGAGGGCAGAAACCTGTCTGAGGGGTTGGCAGCAGCAGCAGCTGCAGTGGAGACCCCGGAAAGGCAGTTTGGCAGTACCCGGGTTCTGTGCTAGAGACCCGGGGGATCATGGAATTGTCCCCCCAACACCGGAATGGTATTGGGGTGACAATTCCATGATCTTAGACATGTTACATGGCCATGTTCGGAGTTACCATTGTGACGCTGTACATAGGTAGTGACCTATGTACAGTGCACGCGTGTAATGGTGTCCCCGCACTCACAAAGTCCTGGGAATTTGCCCTGAACGATGTGGGGGCACCTTGGCTAGTGCCAGGGTGCCCACACACTAAGTAACTTTGCACCCAACCTTCACTAGGTGAAGGTTAGACATATAGGTGACTTATAGGTTACTTAAGTGCAGTGGTAAATGGCTGTGAAATAACGTGGACGTTTTTTTACTCAGGCTTCACTGGCAGGCCTGTGTAAGAATTGTCAGATCTCCCTATGGGTGGCAAAAGAAATGCTGCAGCCCATAGGGATCTCCTGGAACCCCAATACCCAGGGTACCTCAGTACCATATACTAGGGAATTATATGGGTGTACCAGTATGCCAATGTGAATTGGTGAAATTGGTCACTAGCCTGTTAGTGACAAATTTGGAAAGCGGAGAGAGCATAACCACTGAGGTTCTGGTTAGCAGAGCCTCAGTGAGACAGTTAGGCATCACACAGGGAACACATACAGGGCACATACTTATGAGCACTGGGGCCCTGTCTGGCAGGGTCCCAGTGACACATAGACTAAAACAACATATATACAGTGAAATATGGGGGTAACATGCCAGGCAAGATGGTACTTTCCTACAGCAGACCCAGGGGAAACTTAGGTGCTGCATCCAAAGCCCAGGGGTGGCTTCTCGGGCAAGTGACCGACTGGGCAGGAAGGAGGGCCCCCTGCTGGTCACTTCTGCACCGGTGGTCGGTTTCTCTTGAGTCTGGGGGCTGCGGGTGCAGTGCTTCTTCAGGCATCGGTTATCTTTGTCACGGGCAGTCGCGGTCAGCGGGATCCTCGGGATTCCCTCTGCAGGTGTCGTCGTGGAGGGGTGGAGAGGGCAACCAAGGGTGGACGATTAGTCGAAATCACCTGCGGGTCCTCTCTGGCTGGTTGGTTCCTCTGGACACGGGCCAGGGGCGTCAGGTGCAGAGTAGTTTGGACTCACGCTTCTGGAGTGAGGTGGGAGTCCCTTTATAGATTTTTATTTCTTCTTCTTGGTCAGTTGTTGTCTCCGTCTCTTCTCTGCTGGGTTTTCAGCTCAGCAGTCCGTCTTCTTTCTTGAGGTCATCAGGAATCTAATGAGCTGGGTTCAGGGTCGCCCCTTAATACTAAATTTAGGGGTGTGTTAGGGTCAGGGGGCAGTAGCCAATGGCTATTGTCCATGAGGGCGGCTGCACCCTCCTTGTGCCCACTCCCTCTGAGGAGTGGGGCACATCCCTATCCCTACTGGCACTACCCATCCAAAGCAAGATGGAGGATTTCTCAAGGATGGGGTCACTTAAGCTCTGGGTACCTTAGGGGTGGTACTGGCTGAGGGGGTGACTCCTACTTGTTTTTCTCATTATCCCTCTGGACTTGCCGCAAAAAGTGGGTGCTTGTACGGGGGCGGGCATCTTCACTAGCTGGAGTGCCCTGGGATGCTGTAACACCAGGCTTGAGCCGTTGAGGCTCACCGCCAGGAATTACAGTTCCTGCAGGGGGAGGTGTGAAGCGCCTCCACCCAGGACAGGCTTTGTTTCTGACCACAGAGTGCACAAAGGCACTCACCACATGTGGTCAGAAACTTCTCTGGAAGTGGCAGGCTGGCAGAGACACTACCAGGCTGGCTGACATACAGGGGGCATCTCTAAGATGCCCTCTGTGTGCATTTTTCAATAAATCCCACACTGGCATCAGGGTGGGTTTATTGTGCTGAGAAGCTTGATTCCAAACTTCTCAGTATTCAGTGTAGCCATTATGGTGCTGTGGAGTTTGTAAAGACGAACTCCCAGACCATATACTTAGTATGGCTACCCTGCACTTACAATGTCTACGAATGGACTTAGACACTGTAGGGGCATAGTGCTCAGGCAGCTATGCCATCACCTGTGGAATAGTGCACCCTGCCTTAGGGCTGTGAGGCCTGTTAGAGGAGTGACTTTCCGATGCCACAGGCAGTGATTGGTGGGCATGGCACTCTGAGGGGCGTGCAATGTCGAATTTGTCTTTTCTCCCCACTAGCACCCACAAGCTGCAAAACAGTGTGCATGTACTGAGTGAGGGGTCCCTTAGGGTAGCATAATACATGCTACAGCCCTTTAGGGACCTTCCCTGGCAACAGGGCCCTTGGTACCAGGGCTATCTTTTAGAAGTGGCTTAACTGTGGCCCAGGGCTGTGCCAATTGGGTAAACAAAAGTACAGTTTTGGGGAAAGAACACTGGTGCTGGGGCCTGGTTAGCAGGGTCCCAGCACACTTCCAATCAAAGCTGGCATCAACACTAAGCAAAAAGTGAAGGGGCAACCATGTAGACAGCGGCATTTTCCTCCACAAGAAACTCACCCCCCACCCCACAAACGAAAGAGGATGAGACTAACCTTTCCCAAGAGAGTCTTCATTGTCTAAGTGGAAGAACCTGGAAAGGCAATCTGCATTGGCATGGGCAGTCCCAGGTCTGTGTTCCACTACAAAGTCCATTCCCTGTAGGGATATGGACCACCTCAAAAGTTCAGGGTTCTCTCCGTTCAATTGCATTAGCCACCTGAGAGGACACTGGTCAGTTTGAACAATAAAGTAAGTGCCAAACAAGTATGGCCTCACCTTTTCAGGGACCAAACCACAGCAAAGACCTCCCTCTCAATGGCACTCCAACGCTGCTCCCTGGGGTAGTAACCTCCTGCTAATGAAAGCAACAGGCTGGTCAAGGCCATCATCACTGGTTTGGCATAGGACTGCTCCTATCCCATGTTCAGAGGCATCTGTCTCCACAATGAGTTGCTTGGAATAATCTGGAGCTTTTAGAACTGGTGCTGAGCGCATAGCTTCTTTTAGGGTATCAAAGGTCTTTTGACAGTCCATGGTCTAGTTTACCTTCTTGTCCATTTTCTTAGAGGTTAATTCTATGAGGGGAGTCAGAATGGACCCATATCTCTTCACAAACCTCCTGTAAGACGCAGTCAAGGCAAGGAATGCCCTGACTGGAGCCTGGGGTTTTGGAGCATCCCAGTCCAGAAATATCTGGATCTTGGGTTGTAAAGGTTGCACTTGGCTTCCACCTACAAGGTGGCCCAAGTAAACCACTGTGCCTTGCCCTATCTGAGATTTAGATGCTTTGATAGAGAGGCCTGCTGCTTGCAGGGCCTGCAAAGCCTTCCCCAGGTGAACCAGGGGATCCTGCCAGTTGGAACTAAAGACAGCAAAATCACCTAGATATGCTGCACTGAAGGACTCCAAACCAGCAAGGACTTGATTTACCAACCTTTGGAAGGTGACAGGGGCATTCTTTAAGCCAAAGGGCATAACAGAGAACTGATAGTGCCTATCAGGTGTTGAGAACGCTGTTTTCTGTTTTAGATCCAGGTGCCATCCTAATTTGCCAGTACCCTGCAGTTAAATCAAAGGTACTTAAGAATTTGGCTGCACATAGTTTGTCAATTAGGTTCATCTGCTCTGGTTATGGGGTTTGCATCTGTCTTGGTGACAGAAGTGAGCCCTCTGTAGTCCACACATAAACTAATTTCTCTCTTTCCATCCTTGGTATGAAGTTTGGGAACTAAGACCACTGGGCTAGCCCAGGGACTGTCAGAGTGCTCTATTACTCATAACTCCAGCATCTTGTGGACTTCCACTTTGATGATCTCTTTGACTTGGTCATACTGTCTGAATATTTTGTTTTTGACAGGCATGCTGTCTCCTGTGTCCACATCATGGGTGCACAGGTGTGTCTGACAAGGGGTCAAAGAGAAGAGCTCAGCATACTGCTGCAGGACTTGCCTACAGTCAGCCTGCTGTTGGACAGAGAGGGTGTCTGAACAGACCACTCCATCTACTGTCCCATCTTTACAGTCAGTTGAGAGGTGGTCAGGGAGAGGTTCACTCTCTGCCTCCTGATCCTCATAAGTAACCATCAGCATGGTTATGTCTGCCCTTTCATTGTAGAGTTTAAGGCAGTTAACATGGATCACACTTTTGGGGGTCCTGCTAGTGCCCAGGTCCAAAAGATAAGCGACCTGACTCTTCTTCTCAAGAACTGGGTAAGGCCCACTCCATTTGACCTAAAGTGACCTGGAAGCTACATGCTCCAGAACGCAGATTTTCTGCCCTGGTTGGAATGCCACCATTGCAGCCTTTGGTCATACACAACTTCAGGAGTTGTTGGCTGGCCTCAAGGTTTTTGGATGCCTTTTCCAATGTACTCAGCCATCCTTGAGTGGAGGCCAAGCACATAGTCCACCACATCTTGTTTAGGCTCATGGAGAGGTCTCTCCCAGCCCTCCTGAACAAGTGTCAGTGGTCCCCTTACAGGATAGCCAAACAGAAGCTCAAAAGGGAAAATCCAACTCCCTTCTGTGGCCCCTCTCTGTAGGCGAAAAGCAGGCATGGCAAGAGGACATCCCATCTCTTTTTCAGTTTTCAGAGACCACCATGATCATGCCCTTCAATGTCTTGTTAAATCTCTTTACAAGACCATTGGTTTGTGGATGGTATGATGTGGTGAACTTGTAAGTCACCCCACTCTCATTCCACATGTGTTTCAGGTAAGCTGACTTGAAGATGGTACCTCCGTCAGAAACCATCTCCTTAGGAAATCCTACTATCGTAAAAATACCTATGAGTGTTTTAGCTACTGCAGGAGCAGTAGTGGACCTAAGGGGAATTGCCTCAGGGTACCTGGTAGCATGATCCACTACTATCGGAACACATTGGTTCCCTGATGCTGTGGGAGGTTCAAGAGGACCAACTATGTCTACTCCCACTCGCTCAAAGGGGACCCCCACCACTAGAAGTGGAATGAGGGGGGCCTTTGGATGGCCACCTGTCTTACCAGTGGCTTGACAGGTGGCACAGGAGGTGCAAAACTCCTTAACCCTCTGGGACATATTGGGCAAACAGAAATGGTTGACTATTCTCTCCCAAGTCTTGGTTTGTCCGAAATGCCCAGCAAGGGGAATGTCATGGGCTAAGGCCAGAATGGACTCCCTAAACTCCTGAGGCACTACCACTCTCCTAGTGGCACCAAGTTTGGGATCTCTTGCCTCAGTGTAAAGGCGTCCATCTTCCCAATAGACCCTGTGAGTTCCACTGACATTTCCTTTTTCTTGCTCAGCTGCTTGCTGTCTTAGGCCTTCAAGTGTGGAACAACTCTTTTGTCCCTTATACAGCTGTTCCCTTAAGGGTCCCCCTGGGCCTAAGAGTTCAATCTGATAAGGCTCCAGCTCCATGGACTCGTTCCCTTAGGGGATAGAACATCTTACTGAGAAGAGAGGTTCAGTTTCTTTTGCTGTGCAGAGGCTGGTTCCCCAGTCTTCATTCCTTTCCTCTTGTAAGGTTGGGCCATTATTCCAGACTGCAACACTTCTTTTTCACCCTGTGCTCTGCACTGTGCCCTTGTCTTGACACACACCAGTTCAGGGATGCCCACCATGGATGCATGTGCTTTGAGCTCTACCGCAGCCCATGCTGAGGACTCCAGATCATTCCCTTGCAGACATTCTACTGGAATTGCAGAGGAGACTACCACCTGTTCCAGGCCAGTGACTCCTACCCATTCTAAAGTTACCATTGCCATTGGATGGACTTTAGTTTGATTGTCAGCTTTTGTGAATGAATATGTCTGTCCAGCCGGGTACTGTCCTGGGGAAACCAGTCTGTCTGTAACCATGGTGACACTGGCACCTGTATCCCTCAGGGCTTCTATTCTATTCCTATTTATCAAGAGCTGCTGCCTGTATTTTTGCATGTTAGGCGACCAGGCACCTGGTGTGGCTAAATCCACCCCACCCTCTGAGACTAAAGTAGCTTCAGTGTGGACCCTGATTTGCTCTGGGCACACTGTTGATTCCACCTGGAGACTGGCTATTCCAGTACTAACTGGAATAGTTGTTGTTGTGGGACTTTTCTATGGACAGGCCTGGTCTCCAGTCTGGTGTCCATGCTGTCTACAGTTGTGACACCAGGCCTTCTTGGGATCAAAGTCTTTACCCATATACTCATTTGTGGACTGTAAAGAGGCTCGGGCCCACCCACCTGAGTAGGTTTTTGGGGCCCTGTAGAAGACTCTTTGTTTTTGTCCTTGGATGTCTCACCACCCTTCCCCTGGGGAGGCTTTGTGACCCCTTTCTTTTGGTCACCACCTGTGGAAGTCTTGGTCACCCTAGTCTTGACCCAGTGGTCTGCCTTCTTTCCCAATTCTTGGGGAGAAATTGGACCTAGGTCTACCAGATGTTGATGCAGTTTGTCACTGAAGCAATTACTTAACAGATGTAGTTTCATAAATTAATTATACAGCCCATCATAATCACTTACACCACTGCCAGTTATCCAACCATCGAGTGTTTTGACTGAGAAGTCAACATAACGCACGTCTGGCTCGAGGATTTATGATCCCCCCTAAACCTAATCCTGTACTCCTCAGTTGAGAATCCAAAGCCCTCAATCAGGGTAGCCTTCATGAGGTAATAAGATTCTGCATCTTGTAGGAAAGTACCTTATTGTCTGGCATGTTACCCCCATTTTTACTTGTGTGCATGTTTGTTTTTGCCTGTGTCACTGGGATCCTGCTAGCCAGGATCCCAGTGCTCATAACCTGTGCCCTGTATGTATTCCCTGTGTGGTGCCTAACTGTATCACTGAGGCTCTGCTAACCAGAACCTCAGTGTTTATGCTCTCTCTGCTTTTAAAATTGTCACTGTCACTGCAGGTTAGTGACTAATTTTACCAATTCTGATTGGCACACTGGAACACCCTTATAATTCCCTAGTATATGGTATCTAGGTACCCAGGGTATTGGGGTTCCAGGAGATCCCTGTGGGCTGCAGCATTTCATTTGCCACCCATAGAGAGCTCAGACAATTCTTACACACGACTGCCACTGCAGCCTGAGTGAAATAACGTCCACATTATTTCACAGCCATTTTACACTACACTTAAGTAACTTATAAGTCACCTATATGTCTAACCCTCACTTAGTGAAGGTTAGGTGCAAAGTTACTAGGTGTGAGGGCACCCTGGCACTAGCCAAGGTGCCCCCACATTGTTCAGGGCAATTTCCCTGGACTTTTTGAGTGTGGGGACACCATTACACGAGTGAACTACATATAGGTCAATACCTATGTGTAGTTTCATAATGGTAACTCTGAACATGGCCATGTAACATGTCTAAGATCATGGAATTGTCGGGTACTTTCAAACTAGCTCTCTGGGGTTTTCGCTGCAGCCCAGTCCCAGGAAGGCAGAACAAAGGATTTCCTCTGAGAGAGGGTGTTACACCCTCTCCCTTTGGAAATAGGTGTTAAGGGCCTGAGAGGAGTAGCCTCTCCTGGCCTCTGCGAATGCTTTGAAGGGCACAGATGATGCTCTCCTTGCATAAACCAGTCTACACCAGTTCAGGGAACCCCCAGCCCCTGCTCTGGCACAAAACTGGACAAAGGAAAGGGGAGTGACCACTCCCCTGTCCATCACCACCCCAGGGGTGGTGCCCAGAGCTCCTCCAGTTTGTCACAGACCTCTGCCATCTTGAATGCAGAGGTGTGAGGGCACAATGGAGACCTCTGAGTGGCCAGTGCCAGCAGGTTACGTCAGAGACCCCTCCTGATAGGCTCTTACCTGGTTAGGTAGCCAATCCTCCTCTGAGGGCTATTTAGGGTCTCTCCTGTGGGTTCCTCTTCAGATAACGAATGCAAGAGCTCACCAGAGTTCCTCTGCACTTCTCTCTTCGTCTTCTGCCAAGGATCGACCGCTGACTGCTCCAGGACACCTGTAATACCGCAACAAAGTAGCAAGAAGACTACCAGCAACACTGTAGCGCCTAATCCTGCTGGCTTTCTCAACTGTTTCCTAGTGGTGCATGCTCTGAGGGCTGTCTGCCTTCAGCCTGCACTGGAACCCAAGAAGAAATCTCCGGTGGGTCGACGGAATCTTTCCCCTGCTACCCAGGCACCAAACTTCTGCATCATCTTGATGAGCGTGGTCCCTGGAACACAGGAGCTGCATCCAAGTGACCTCGACAGTCCAGAGGTCCTTCTGTCCAAATTTGGTGGAGGTAAGTCCTTGCCTCCCCACGCCAGAAATAATCCTGTGTACTGCGTGAACTGCAGCTGCTAGGGCTTCTGTGCACTTTTGCAAGGATTCCTTCGTGCACAGCTTAGCCCAGGTCCCCAGCACTCCGTCCTGCATTGCCCAACTCACTGAGTTGACCTCCGGCTTCGTGGGTCCCTCTTTTGTTGTGCTGAGACGACCGCCGTGCTCAGATTTCTTGAATGCCTGTTCAGGTACTTCTACATGTGCTGCCTGCTTCTGCGTGGGCTCTCTCTGTTGCTGAGCGCTCCCTCTGTCTCCTCCTCCAAGGGGCGACCTCCTGGTCCTTCCTGGGCCCTGTCAGCACCCAAAACATTCAGCCATGACTCTTGCAGCTAGCACAACTTGTTTGCGGTCTTTCTGCATGGAAACAACTCTGCATCCTCCAGCACGCCGTGGGACATGTTCTGACCAAAGGCGAAGTTCCTGGCACCTTCTGTTGGTGCAGAATCTTCGGCTTCTTCAACCCGGAGGCAGCCCTTTTGCACCTTCATCCAGAGTTTAGTGGCTCCTGCCCCCCCGGACACTTGTGTGACTCTTGGACTTGGCTCCCTTCCTTTGCAGGTCCACAGGTCCAGGAATCCGTCTTCAGTGCTTTGCAGAATCCCCTATCTCGACTTTACTGTCTTTCTGGGGTAGTAGGGTAACCTTACTCCTACTTTTCAGGGTCTTGGGTTGGGGTATATTGGACACCCTTAGTGGTTTCTTACACTCCCAGCGACCCTCTACACACTAAACTAGGCCTCGGGTCCATTGGTGGTTCGCATTCCAATTTTGGAGTATATGGTTTGTGTTGCCCCTAGGCCTATTTTCTCCTATTGCATTCTATTGTGTTCTATAGTGTTTGCACTACTTTTTTAAGTGTTTTACTTACCTGATTTTGGTTTGTGGGTATATTTTGTGTATATTACTTACCTCTTAAGGGAGTATATCCTCTGAGATACTTTTGGCATATTGTCACTAAAATAAAGTACCTTTATTTTTAGTAACTGGGTATTCTGTTTTCTTGTGATCTAGTTCTATATGATATAAGTGGTATAGTAGGAGCTTTGCATATCTCCTAGTTCAGCCTTAGCTGCTCTGCTACAGCTACCTCTATCAGCCTAAGCTGCTGGAACACACGTAATCTACTAATAAGGGATAACTGGACATGGCACAAGGTGTAAGTACCACTAGGTACCCACTATAAACCAGACCAGCCTCCTACATTTGTGGTGCAGTGGTGGGATAAGTACTTGTAACTGCTTTACCACTTTGTCATTGGTGCTTTTAATAAGAAAAACATATACCAAATACTTCAAAACATACACAGTAACCTAAACAGTTCAACTTTGCCTCTCTAAAACTTTCTAAAACGTTTCTGAAAAGTTTCTGAAAACTTTTAAAAGTTTTCAAAAGTTTTTATCTGTTCTTTAAAAAGTTCTAAAAAAATCTTTCTCTCTCTGTCCTAAACCTTTTCTGTCATGTCTGCAGTAGAACATATTCCCACAGCTGTCCAGGTAACATATGGGAATCTAAAGTTTAAAAGTTTGAGGGGTCTCTGCATTGAAAGAGGTTTAGCAATTGGTAAGAATCCTACAAAAGATCTTCTCCTTAGCCTTCTCCTAGAAAGTGACCAGAACCAGTCTGGCCCATCCCAGGATCAGGAGGTAGAGGAGGGGGGTACCCAGCTAGACTCAGAGGAGTCCCCTGAGGATGTTGGGGAGGGTTCTTCCAAGGACCTGTCAACTAACAGACCATCTAGTGGCACTGGTAGTGGGAGGGGGTCACACATTAGTAGGGCACCTTTCACTCCTAAAGGCCAGGTTACTAGAGTCCAGTCAGTTAGGGACAGGTCCAACTCCGCCAATTCCCACAGGATAACTTAATGGAAAGGGAACTCAGAAAGCTGAGGTTGGAAGAGGCCAGGATGAAGCTTAAACTGCAGCAGCTGGCCTTAGACAGAGAATCTCTGGATGTGGAAAGGGAAAGGCAGAGGTTGGGGTTAGTTCCCCCATGGTGGCGGCAGCAGCAGTGCGTTTGATAGCAATTCTGTTAGAGAGCAAAATTGCAGAAACCTGCATAAAATAGTTCCCCCTTACAAGGAGGGGGATGACATTAACACATGGTTTGCTGCACTTGAGAGGACCTGTATGGTACAGTTGGTCACTCAAAGGCAGTGGGCTGCTATCTTGTGGCTATCTTTCACTGGTAAGGGTAGGGATAGGCTCCTTACTGTCAGAGAAAGTGATGCTAATAACTACAAAGTTTTGAAGGATGCACTCTTGGATGGATTTGGCTTAACCACTGAACAATACAGGATTAAGTTCAGAGACACCAGAAAGGAGTCCTCTCAAGACTAGACAGAATTTGTAGACTGTTCAGTGAAGGCCTTGGAGGATTGGTTACATGGCAGTAAGGTGACTGACTATGAAAGCCTGTATAATATAATCCTGAGAGAGCATATTTTGAACAATTGTATGTCTGATTTGTTACATCAGTACTTGGTAGACTCAGATCTGACCTCTCCCCAAGAATTGGGAAAGAAGGCAGACAAATGGGTCAGAACAAGAGTGAACAGAAAAGTTCATACAGGGGGTGACAAGGATGGCAAGAAGAAGGATGGTAAGTCTTCTGACAAGGGTGGGGACAAAGATAAAAAACATTCTGAGTCTTCATCATGCCCACAAAAATCCTCTGGGGGTGGTGGGTCAAAATCCTCTTCTCACAATCAGAAAAAGCAATGGTGTTATTTATGTAAAGTAAAAGGCCATTGGGCAAGTGATGCCACTTGTCCAAAGAAAAACACCAAGGCTCCTACTACCACAACCCCAACTGCAACTTCTAGTGCCTCTAGTAATAGCAGGGGTGGTGGAAAGTCTACTACAAATAGCCAATCCAAGGATGTAGCTGGGCTCACTATAGGCAGTGTAGTTGGGGTTGGTCTTGTTAGGGAGACCACAGAGGCTGTTTTAGTCTCTGATGGTGGCATTGACTTTGCCACCTTGGTTGCTTGTCCCCTTAATATGGGTAAGTACAAGCAACTACCCCTAATTAATAGTGTTGAGGTTGAGGCCTACAGGGACACAGGAGCCAATGTAACTATGGTTATAGAGAAAATGGTGCACCCTGATCAACACCTACTTGGTCAGCAGTACCAAGTGACTGATGCTCACAATAACACACTTAGGCACCCCGTGGCTGTTGTGAATCTCAACTTTCGGGGGGGGGGGAGGGGGGGGGGGTAATACTGGTCCAAAGAAAGTTGTGGTAGCCACTGAATTACCTGTAGATTGCTTACTAGGCAATGATTTGGAGACATCAGCTTGGGCTGAAGTGGAGTTGGAGGCTCATGCAGCAATGCTGGGCATTCCTGGGCATATTTTTGCTTTCACAAGGGCTCAGCCCAAAAAGCAAAAAGGACAGGGAAACTTGGATCCTGGAACAATGGACCAAGTGCTCCCAAAAGCCAGTGAAGAGCTGAGTGTGGCACAGCAGACCTGTCCCACACTAGAGGGTTTAAGACAGCAAGCTGTCAAACAGCAGAATGGGGATGTCAGTGATAGCCATAAGGTGTATTGGGAAGACAACCTCCTGTATACTGAATAAAGGGACCCTAAACCTGGAGTTGGCAGGACATTGGTCATCCCTCTGCAATACAGAGAGTTTCTTACCTTGGAACATGACATTCCTTTGGCTGGGCATTTGGGCCAAAGTAAAACTTGGGACAGGCTTGTTCCCCTGTTTCACTGACCTCATATGTGAGAGGACACCAAAGAGTTTTGTCGCTCTTGTTTGACCTGCCAAGCCGGTCGCAAGAGTGGTGGACCCCCAAAGGCCCCCTTAATCCCAATTCCTGTGGTTGGGGTGCCCTTTGAAAGGGTAGGGATTGACATAGTTGCCCCTCTTTATCCTCCAACAGCTTCAGGCAATAGGTTTATCCTGGTGGTAGTGGACCATGCCACTAGGTACCCTGAAGCTATTCCCTTAAGAACCACTACAGCTCCTGCAGTGGCAAAGGCCCTCCCAGGAATCTTTTCCAGAGTGGCCTTCCCTAAGGAAGTGGTGTCAGCCAGAGGTAGTAACTTCATGTCTGCATACCTCAAAGCAATGTGGAAGGAGTGTGGTGTAACATACAAGTTCAATACTCCTTATCATCCACAAACAAATGGTCTGGTTGAGAGGTTTAATAAAACTCTCAAAGGTATGGTAATGGGACTCCCTGAAAAAACTCAGAAGGAGATGGGATGTCCTGTTACCTTGCCTCCTTTTTGCTTACAGGGAGGTACCCCAAAAAGGAGTGGACTTTAGCCCCTTTGAACTCCTCTTTGGTCACCCTGTGAGAGGCCCCCTTGCACTTGTTAAGGAGGGATGGGAACAAGCTTTAAAAGCTCCTAAACAGGACATTGCGGCTTATGTACCTGGCCTAACACCAAGAATGGCTGAGTACATGAAAAAGGCTAGTAAAAACCTTAAGGCCAGCCAGGAGCTGCAAAAGCAATGGCATGACCAGAAGGCTGACCTGACCCAGTTCCACCGAGGACAGAAGGTGTGGGTATTGGAGCCTGTGGCCCCAAGAGCACTCCAGGACAAATGGAGTGGACCCCATCTAATTGCAGAGAAAAAGGTTGAGGGTACCTACTTGGTAGACCTGGGCACTACCAGGAGTCCCCTTAGGGTGCTCCATGTCAACCGCCTAAAACCCTACTATGACAGGGCTGATCTCACCGTGCTCATGGCAACTGATGAGGGACAGGAAGAAGAGAGTGATCCCCTCCCTGATCTCTTCTCCACCACTGAAGCTGATGGCTTAATGGAGGGAGTAGTACTTGCAGATTGTCTTACTGCTGAGCAGAAAGATAACTGTGTAAATCTTTTAAGTCAGTTTTCTGAACTCTTCTCACTGATACAAGGTACCACTACTTGGTGTGAGCATACAATCAATACTGGAGACAGTTTACTTGTCAAAAGTAAGATGTATAGGCAGCCTGACCATGTCAGGGACTGCATAAAACAAGAGGTTCAGAAAATGTTAGACTTAGGAGTGATTGAGCCTTCAGAAAGCCCATGGGCTAGCCCAGTGGTGCTGGTTCCAAAACCTCACAGTAAGGATGGAAAAAAAGAGATGAGGTTTTGTGTTGACTATAGAGGGCTCAACCAAGTAACCAAGACAGATGCTCACCCTATACCCAGGGCAGATGAGCTGATAGAGACACTGGCTTCTGCCAAGTATCTAAGCACTTTTGATTTAACTGCAGGGTATTCGCAGATTAAATTATCAGAAGATGCTAAACCCAAAACTGAATTTTCAACCATTGGAGGGCACTATCAATTCACTGTGATGCCCTTTGGTCTGAAGAATGCACCTGCCACTTTTCAAAGGTTGGTGAACACAGTCCTGCAAGGGTTGGAAGCTTTTAGTGCAGCATATCTGGATGACATAGCTGTCTTTAGCTCCACCTGGGATGATCACCTGGTTCACCTGTGGAAAGTTTTGGAGGACCTGCAAAAGGCAGGCCTCACTATCAAGGCCTCAAAGTGCCAGATAGGGCAGGGGAAAGTGGTTTATCTGGGCGTGAAACTGGACAAAGGAAAGGGGAGTGACCACTACCCTGTCCATCACCACCCCAGGGGTGGTGCCCAGAGCTCCTCCAGTGTGTCCCAGACCACCTCTGTCATCTTGAATGCAGAGGTGTGAGGGCACAAATGAGACTTCTGAGTGGCCAGTGCCAGCAGGTGACGTCAGAGACCCCTCCTGATAGGCTCTTACCTGGTTAGGTAGCCAATCCTCCTCTGGGGGCTATTTAGGGTCTCTCCTGTGGGTTCCTCTTCAGATAATGAATTTAAGAGCTCACCAGAGTTCCTCTGCACTTCTCCCTTCAAATTCTGCCAAGGATGGACCGCTGACTGCTCCAGGACGTCTGCAAAACCGCAACAAAGTGGGAAGAAAACTACCAGCAACATTGTAGTGCTTAATCCTGCCAGCTTTCTCGACTGTTTCCTGGTGGTACATGCTGTGAGGGCTGTATGCCTTCACCCTGCACTGGAAGCCAAGAAGAAATCTCCTGTGGGTCGACTGAATCTTCCCCCTGCTACTGCAGGAACCAACCTTCTGCATCACCTGTCCTCTGGGTCCCCTCTCATCTTGACGAGCGGGATCCGTGGAACACAGGAGCTGCATCCAAGTGACCCCGACAGTCCAGTGGTCCTTCTGTCCAAATTTGGTGGAGGTAAGTCCTTGCCTCCCCACGCCAGACAGCAATCCTGTGTTCTGCGTGAACTGCAGCTGCTATGCACTTTTGCAAGGATTCCTTTGTGCACAGCCTCCGTCCTGCATTGCTCAACTCGCTGAGTTGACCTCCGGCTTCGTGGGTCCCTCTTTTGTTCTGCTGAGACGACTGCTGCGCTCAGATTTCTTGAACGCCTGTTCAGGTACTTCTGTGGGTGCTGCCTGCTTCTGCATGAGCTCTCTCTGTTGCTGAGCGCCCCCTCTGTCTCCTCCTCCAAGGGGCGACCTTCTGGTGCTTCCTGGGCCCTGGCAGCACCCAAAACCTTCAACCGCGACTCTTGCAGCTAGCATGGCTTGTTTGTGGTCTTTCTGTGTGGAAACAACTATGCATCCTCCAGCACGCCGTGGGACATCTTCTGACCAAATGAGAAGTTCCTGGCACCTTCCGTTGTTGCAGAATCTTCGGCTTCTTCCACCCGGTGGCAGCCCTTTTGCACCTTCAGCCAGGGTTTAGTGGGCTCTTGCCCCCCCGGACACTTGTGTGACTCTTGGACTTGGTCCCCTTCCTTTGCAGGTCCTCAGGTCGAGGAATCCGTCTTCAGTGCTTTGCAGTCAATTGGTGTCCTTGCAGAATCGCCTATCTCGACTTTACTGTCTTTCTGGGGTAGTAGGGTAACTTTACTCCTACTTTTCAGGGTCTTGGGGTGGGGTATCTTGGGCACTCAGTTTTGTCTTACACTCCCAGTGACCCTCTACACACTACACTAGGCCTGGGGTCCATTGGTGGTTTGTATTCCACTTTTGGAGTATATGGTTTGTGTTGCCCCTAGCCCTATTTTCTCCTATTGCATTCTATTGTGTTCTACAGTGTTTGCACTACTTTTCTAAGTGTTTTACTTACCTGATTTCGGTTTGTGTGTATATTTTGTGTATATTACTTACTTCCTAAGGGAGTATATGCTCCGAGATACTTTTGGTATATTGTCACTAAAATAAAGTACCTTTATTTTTAGTAACTCTGAGTATTGTGTTTTCTTGTGATCTAGTGCTATATGATATAGGTGGTATAGTAGGAGCTTTGCATGTCTCCTAGTTAAGCCTAAGCTGCTCTGCTATAGGTACCTCTATCAGCCTAAGCTGCTAGAACTCTACTAATCTACTAATAAGGGATAACTGGACATCTTTACCAAAGAGTGTGAGGCGTTTAGCCCTACACTTTCCAGTGAACATTTGCCAAAGGAGGGCTCCCCAGTGAGATCTGCTTACTTTTCTGATTGCACAAGCCCTCTCAAAAGCTGTCAACCCATTGGTGATGTCATCAACTTCTTCATATTTAGTTACAATCCCTTTGGGGATTTTTAGGATGTCAGTATTCTTTCTGACCCTATTTAAGTTGCTGCCACCATACTTAACTCATTTGTTTTCTTTCCCTTTCTATGGCTAGGAGCTGCTTCTCCAAAGCCAATCTCTTAGCCATCCTGGTTAACAGGATGTCCTCTTCATTGAGGCCGTCTTCAATGCTTACATCGGTACTGGACTCGCCTGTGGAAGACCCAGGCGCTCTGACTATGATTTTTGGGGACCGGGTTCTAGGAACCTTGTACTCCCTATTTAGGACAGGAGGGGTGAGTTTTTCTTCCTGTTCACTAATTTCCCCACCTGAAGGTGTATCCTCCAACTCAGAGAGGTGGTCCCTTGTGAACTCTGCCAAGAGCTCCTGGAGCTTTGCCTTGGTAGGGTTGGACCAAGTCTTTATCTTTTTTATGTTACAGAGAGACCTTACCTCTGACATCCCTAGATGCAGGTAAGGTGTGAGTTTGAGTTCCAACACTGTCTCTTCAGTTGGGATTACTTTTTAAGAATCTAAAAACTACTTCTAAAACTTAAATCCTAACTTTGATAAACTTTTAAACTTCAAAAGAAATGCTAACAGGGACTTACACAAGGCCCTAGCAGGACTTTCAAAAGTTTTGAAAAATAGTCAAATTTCAAGAGATCAGTTTCTAATTAAATTTTTTGGGAATTTTGTCATGTGATCAGGTATTGGCTGAGTAGTCCAGCAAATGCAAAGTCTAAACCCCACAGCTGATCCACCAATGTAGGAAGTTGGCTCTGTATATACTATCGCAAAGTGAGAGATAGTATGCACAGAATCCAAGGGTTCCCCTTAGAGGTTGATAGTGGCGAAATTAGATAATACTGATGATCTATTTTGTGGTGGTGTGGTCGAGCAGTAGGCTTATCAGAGGGTAGTGTTAAGCATTCGTTGTACACATACAGGCAATAAATGAGAACACACAATCAAAGACTTAACTCCAGGCCAATAGGTTTTATATAGAAAAATATATTTTCTTTATTTTTAGAACCACAAGATTCAAATTTTAGGTAAGTACATAAATTGTCAGGTACTTAACACAGGTAAGTATAGAACTTTGATTTAAAACAGTAGTACACACAGTATAGGTTAAAATGACAATAAGCTATTTTAAAAGTGGACATAATGCAAAAATCAACAGTTCCTATGGGAGGTAAGTAATAGTTAGTTTTTCAGGTAAGTAAAGCACTTACAATTCAGTCTCCTGGGCATAGGCAGACCACCGTTGGGGGTTCAAGGCAACCCCAAAGCCACCGCACCGGCAACACAGGGCCGGTCAAGTGCAGAGGTTAAATGAGGGCCCAAAACGCATGGGCACCTATGGAGAAAAGGGGTGCTCTGGTTCCAGTCTAGCAGAGTCGGTGTCCTCGGGAGGTTCTTGGTCCTTTAGGTGCAGGTCAGTCCTCTGAGTCCTCAGAGGTCGCTGGTCCCGCTAGATGCGTCCCTGTGCAGGTTCTTTGAGTCTGGAGACAGGCCGGTAGGGCTGGGGCCATGTCAACTGTCGTCTCAGTCGTCTCTGCGGGTCTTTCAGGTCAGCAGACCTTCCTCTTTCTTCAGGTTGCAGGAATCTGATTTCCTGGGTTCAGGGTCACCCCTAAATACTCAATTTGGAGGTGTGTTTAGGTCTGGGGGGCAGTAGCCAATGGCTACTGTCCTGGAGGGTGGCTACACCCTCTTTGTGCCCCCGCCCTGAGGGAAGGGGGGCACTTCCCTATTCCTATTGGGGGAATCCTCCAAAACCAAGATAGAGGATTTCTTAAGGCAGGGGTCACCTCAGTTCAGGGCACCTTAGGGGCTGTACTGACTGGTGGGTGACTCCTCCTTGTTTTTCTCATTATCTCTTCCGGACTTGCGCCCAAAAGTGGGGGCTGTGTCTGGAGGGGAGGGCATCTCCACTAGCTGGGATGCCCTGGCGTGCTGTAACAACAGGCATGAGCCTTAGAGATGCTTCATATATACCAGTCCAATTCCTAGTGTTAGGCTGACCAGTTCCTGCCAGCCTGCCACAACCAGACTGGTTTCTGGCCACATGGGGTGAGTGCCTTGATCACTCTGTGGCCAAGAACAAAGCCTGCACTGGGTGGAGGTGCTTCTCACCTCACCATGCAGGAACTGTAACACCTGGCGGTCTGAAATCCATCGAGCGATGATTACTTTAGTCACTGGGGCACCCTTGTGAATGTGACTGTAGGATACTAAAAGCTGAGTTGTCTTTCTGATATCCTTTGTGTGATGTAGATAAACTTGAGGCACCTTTAGATATCCAGTGTGGGCAACGATCTTTCTGCTGATGAATTTGGATTCAGGAATAAAGTTCTCAATATTATAGGCTCACTGAGATGAAAATCCAAGGGCACTTTAGGGATGAACCGTGGATTAGTTCTTAGGGTGACAGCATCATCTGTAAAATGCATGAAAGGTTCTTGAGTTGCAAAGGCCTACATTTTACTAATTCTTCTGGTGCTTGTCAGAGCCAAAAGTAAAGCAACCTTCCAGGTGAGAAACTTGAGGTCTGCTGTGTGTGTGTGTCCTAAAAGTTGTTTCCTCAATTGAGAAAGTACTATGTTTAGGTACCATTCTGGTGCAGGAGCCCTCACTGGAGGGAAGGTTTTAATCAAACCTTTAACAAATTGCTTGATGATCCTGTTGGAGCACAAGGAGAGAGAATGCTCTGAACATGTGTATCTGGAAATCACAGCCAGGTGCACTTTAATAGAGCAATGAGCCAAACCTCAATGAGCCAATGAGAGACGATATGGCAGAATCTGCTCAGTCTCTACTCTTAGAGGGTGTAAGTTTGACTTCTGACACCAAATGCAGGACCTTTTCCATTTTAATCTGTATGTCTTTGGTGTAATACTTGCTAGGTTGTCGAAGGATCCGTTTTTTTGGACCCAATGATTGTCGAGCTCCACTTGCAAAGGCCTCATCTTTAAGCGGGCTAAAGGAAGCAGATCTATGGATGAGGAAATCATTTCTAGGAGCGACTTGTACAGATGCACTAAAACTGACTTTTTGGTTTGCAGTTTCAGGGCTAAACGCTGTTGTCTGTCTTATGATAGAAAAGCTTGTTTTCCATGGTATCCAAAGCTGCTCCTAGGAACACTGTGTGTGCTGATGGCATAGTTGATGATTTGAGATGATTGACTGTAAGCTCCAACTTGTTGAATACTGTTATGCAAGTTGAGGTGGCTTCCATAGCTTGACTGGTTGTGGGTGCCTTTATCAGTCAGTCGTTGAGGTATAGGAATACCTGGTATCCTGAGCTCCTCAGTGAAGCCGCCACAGAAGCGAGGCATGTTGTGAAAATATGTGGCTCTGATTTGAGACTGAAGGGAAGACCTTTAAATTGGTAATGAGTGACGGCTACTGTAAATCTCAGTAATTAGTTGAATTCTTAAAATGAGTGTAACTTTGGG
Source organism: Pleurodeles waltl (assembly GCF_031143425.1). Taxonomy (NCBI): domain Eukaryota; kingdom Metazoa; phylum Chordata; class Amphibia; order Caudata; family Salamandridae; genus Pleurodeles; species Pleurodeles waltl. The sequence goes on from NC_090441.1 coordinate 88,040,336, forward strand.
AAGGCCCCACTCGCCTAAGGAGTCTAGTACTCTTTTAGCGAGCAAAATGCCAAAATCATGTAAGAGCAACTAAGAAGCCTTGAGACACAGGTCTCTTGCATAAGAAACATATTTCATCTGCCCGAATGTTAAAATAAGGAGCTTGTCAATATGGTAGTATGCAATACTTTCAATTATACACTAGCTATCTGAGAACATTAGTTGTTTCATATAGTGCTACATAAATTAGCTATGTAGCTGCATTTGAACAATGTCACATCGCGGTCCATCTTTAGGATGAAAGGAGTATCATTATTCACCCTGAGGCTTTGTTTCTCATATATCATGTCCCCACCAATGCACAGGACAAAATAATCCACTTTATACACCATAACAGACTAACAACACACATAGACATCACCATCTTAAGACATGCATTTTAATTACATTTCATAGTGGCAGCAGCCACAGGTTCTATTTCTTGTGAAAAACTGTTCACATTACCTTTTGCCCATCGGCGTATACTGCGTAGCCTGTTACTCGAACCCCATTGGATGTTCCGGCTGCGTCAATAGTCACTGGGAGCCAGCTGATGATGAGAATCCCTGGTGTTGGACCAAGTTCAACCTGCACATCAAGGGGAGCATCAGGAGGACCTATGGAGAGGGACCAAAATAAATAAAGGATATATTCAACAGTTCTGAAAACCAAACAATCTTATTTGATCTATCCCTCTAACAATCATGCTTAGCTTTCATAAGATACTTACATGCTATAACTCAGTATCTCATTTATAATTAGGCATGCTATGGTGAATGTGACCGCTGGATTTTCTCTGAACTATCACTTGGTGCAGGAGGACTGAATGAGGTTGTCTTTATATTAGGGATCTTCAACATGTATACATCTTTCATGCAGCCTTGGATCCCACCACCATTTGCTCCCTCAAACATACTACCATCATGCAATTTATATCAGCTGAGAATGAGAAAAAATGCAGAGCAAGACCTCAGCCAACAAGAGTACTGGTAATGTATAGACTAAGAGTATGACTAAGGAATAAGCCAGGTTAGGCCAATGGCAACATGCCACTAAATAGAAACGTCTGGGCACAATAGGTATTTGTTCTGGAAGAAAAACCATTACTAATAATCTTACTTCTCCTTTACTAATATTCATTCTTAAAAGGTAGCGATCCTCTACGATTTTACACCTAAATTTGTGAATAATGTAAAAAGAGCTGCTGCACCTTTAAAGATCTTGGACTGTGCCTTTTAAGCATTTTATTTTTGAAGGACTGGAAGAGGAAAGAGAAGCAAGCTCAGATCATGATGCTGGAATAGGGGGGTTGGGGGAGTAGGTGGCACTTTTATGAAACCTGAGAAAACCCATAATGGAGAATTAGGTGTACAAGTCATCAACATTCCCTTCTCCATTAAGGGATGTCCCCGATATTCATATGAGGCGGAAAATAATAAAAAGATAACACATCCCCAAAAGTGTATATCCATGAACACTTAAAGAGCCGTCAGAAAAAACAAAACTGCACAGTGAAGTATGACACACCAGGTTATCGGACCTGGAGCAATAATAGCTCAACCAATAATGCTTGCAAATAGTATGGACCAATATCCATGTACCAGTCCTATAAATTTATGAAATAGGCGTAGAGCTTCAATTGTTGCTTTGTGTCATGGGCTTTTGGGGCGATAGGGGCTTGACGGCGTTCCCATAATAATTTCTAGTAATAACAAATGGAACAAGCCAAACGTGTACCAACCTCGCTTATGTGTTTAGTCTTATCTAATAAATAATGAAATGCCCTCTACAATTTGAAGGTGCCTAAGACCTTTCAGACAGAAAAAAACAGGATTTGAAAAAAGACATAAACAGAGAGATTTTAGTTGATATGAAAATCAGAAACAACACTGTAAAGGAAAGAAGTGTAGGTCCTGATTAAGACATTATGATATTAGGTTGCCATAGTCTCATCAGTACATGTAGCCTGAATGATTTATAGCCATAAGAAAATTAACTTTCCAAGAGAGATGTTCCAGATTAATTTCATTTGGAAGAACTTTTAATAAGATTAATAATTGCAATTTAATAATACTTTTGCAATATGAAGACAAATTAATTTGCAATTAAATGTGTTGAATTTCCAAGGAAGTGAAAGTTTTCTAACTGGAACATAAAACTTTCCTAGGGCCCCCTAAAATATTTAGTAACTGGAAGAATGAAAAAAAGCCTGAGAGGAACGTTTATGGAATGCACCATTGGTAGCGAAAATGTACTCTGATTCAGGAAAACTGAATGTCATATTTAACTAGGTGAAGGTAAGGTAACGCATCTGATTCTAGCATGTTCTCTAGTGCAGATATCTGCGTGAAAACCATAAGCAAAATCTCCACCATATAAGACACATAAATATCAAGTGAAAGGATGCTTGGCTTCTTTTAAGACAGCCACACCTTCTCCTAGAAGACAAAATAACTGAATTGCAGGTACTCAGGAGCCACCCAGTTCAGTGTCATAGTAAATAGTGCTGTTCCAATCTATGAAAGATTCCAATGCTGGAGAACTACAGTTACTGGTAAGTAAGTTATTCTTTTACTCCAGTATTGGAACATTAATAGATGCAGTTGCTTGAATCAGACTAAATAGCAGTGAAAAGTACATATTCATTTAAATTTAACACGTCTCCCTAGAGGAATACACAGTTTACATATACATATAAAGAGCAAGTAAAATGTTCTTAACAAGTAAGAGGATGGCGTTGATAAATAGACAGTTGACATTCACTGGAAAAGAGGTTGTAACACTACTTGCTCCACTGCTGCTTCATTGTGAACTGCAGAGCCCAAGCAGTAGTGCTGCATAAAGGTGTGTCTATTTTCCCAGGTCACTGCTTCGCAGATATCTGGAAGTGACACACCAACAAACAATGCCATAGAAGTAGACAGTTATTCTCGAGTGAGTACGCACAGTTGTGCTCAATGGTGTGCCAGCCTTCTGATGACAGTATTGAATGGTGCTGGATATAGAGATGCTTTGATTTGATAGAGGAAAACCCTTTCTTGAAGCGCAGTAAGCTACAAAGAGTTGATTGGATTTACGAAAGAAGACTGTAATGCTCATTCCACTGGCATTTGAGGGTCTGGGAAAAAGGACTTGAGAACCACAGGTTCACTGAGGTGAAAGTCTGATAGAACTCTAGGAATGAATGTAAGGTTTGTGCAGAGCACAGACCTATCATCCCTGAACTGGAGGAAAGGTTCCTGAATTGCAAAATCCTGACTTTTGCTGACTCTTCTTGCTTAGGTTAAAGCCAGGAGGAGAGCTGCCTTAAAAGAGAGAAATCTGATATCTGCTTTATGGATGGGCTCAAATGGATTCTACATTAACTGCGAAGAACGAGTTACTTACCTTTGGTAACGACTTTTCTGGTGGATACATTAGCTACCTGTGGATTCCTCACCTAATGAATACTCCCATGGCGCCAGCCTTCGACGGAAATCTTCTTCCTAGCTTCTGCACGTCGACGAGGACGTCACTCTAGCCCGTGCGACGTCGTCTGATGTCATACAGGCAATAAGAGGTCCTCGCCGACGTGTCGACGTCAGTACCAACATTTTTTTACGTGCATGAGACTAACCCAATGCAATGAAAGAGCAAGGCAACATCCCATAACATTATAAATCACACAACATTGCAATAAAATGGCTGTAGATTTAATATAACTCTACTTTGTTACTTTGCAAAAAAATATGCAAATCATGTATATACAAAAAGATATATACATATATATATATATATATATACAAGTATCCATATATACAAAATCTATTGCAGCCTTGAAGACCAAGAGGAGCGCACTCAAGGATTACTTGGTAAGACCAGAAAGGCAACGGGGAGGCGGGTGGGACCGTGAGGAATCCACAGTTAGCTAATGTATCCACCAGAAAAGTCGTTACCGAAGGTAAGTAACTCGTTCTTCTGATGGATACAACTACCTGTGGATTCCTCACCTAATGAATAGAGTCCCAAAGCAGTACCACGCCCGGTGGTGGGTGCCGAAATGGTCAAACCAAGAAATCCTGCAGCACTGACCGTGCAAAATGGCCGTCCCTTCTGACCTCAGAGTCCAGACAGTAATGTTTTGCAAAAGTGTGAAGACGACCAAGTTGCGGCCTTGCAGATGTCGACCACAGGAACACCCCTGGCCAAGGCCGAAGTGGCCGACTTAGCTCTGGTGGAATGAGCTCTAATGCCATCAGGAGGATCCTTCTTTGCTAAAGAGTAACAGATTTTAATGCAAAGAACAACCCACCTGGAGAGTGTTCTCTTGTGGACTGCCTTTCCTCTCCTCTTGCCCACGTATCCGATGAACAGTTGATCCTCCAGCCTGAAATCCTTCGTTCTATCAATGAAGAAGCTTAACGCCCTCTTTGGGTCCAAGCGATGAAGTCTCTCTTCCTCCTTAGAAGGATGAGGCGGAGGATAGAACGTGGACAAAGTAATTGTCTGGGCCAAATGGAAAGGTGAAACAACCTTCGGGAGGAAAGCAGCCTAGGTCCTCAACACCACCTTATCCCCATAAAAAGTTGTATAAGGGGGTTTTACCGATAAGGCTTGCAACTCACTCACTCTCCTTGCAGATGTTATAACCACCAGGAAGACTGTTTTAATAACTAAATACCTTAAGGGGCAAGAATGCATAGGCTCAAAAGGGGACCCCATAAGGAAAGTAAGGACCAAGGACAAATCCCATTGAGGCATAACGAATGGTTTTGGAGGATATTTATTTAGAAGACCTTTCAAGAATCTGAGAACAATAGGGGATTTAAATAACGATGGTTGGTCTGGAAGACAAATGATGGCTGACAAAGCCGACAAATAACCCTTAATGGTAGCCACTGCACAACCTTTCTGCGCTAGAGACAGAGCAAAAGACAAAACGTCTGACAGATGAGCATGTAAGGGATCAATCTGTCTCTCTCCACACCACATAACAAATTTAGACCACCTATTAGCGTAGATAGATTTAGTGGAGTGTCGCCTGGCCGCTAATATAACATCCACTACATCAGGCAGGAGAGAGAAGGAACTCAGGTTGCCCCGCTCAATCTTCAGGCATGTAGGTGTAGACTCTGGAGGTTGGGGTGTAAAACCTGCCCCTGCGACTGCGAGAGGTCTGCCCTGAGAGGGAGACGGAGCGGAGGGCACAGTGAGAGTTGGAGAAGGTCGGAGTACCACACCCTCCTTGGCCAATCCGGAGCTATTAAGATGACTTGGGCCCGGTCTTGGCGAATCTTCCTCAACACTCGAGGAATCAAGGGTATGGGGGTAAACGCGTAAAGCAACTGGTCGCACCAGGTTATCAGAAACGCGTCCCCCAATGCTCCCTGCACCGGATACTGGAGGCTGCAGAATAACGGACAATGCGCGTTCTCCAGAGTGGCAAACAGATCTATCCGAGGAAACCCCCACATCTGTAAGATTAAACGGACTTGATCTGGATGGAGATGCCACTTGTGGTCGGCCAAGAATTGGCGACTGAGACTGTCCGCACGTACATTCAAGACCCCGGCCTGATGATTTGCTACCAAGCAAATCTGATGGTCCTTTGCCCAGGACCATAGTCGAAGGGCTTCTCTGCAGAGAAGGTACGACCCTACTCCTCCCTGTTTGTTTATGTCCCACATCGTGGTAGTATTGTCCGGCAGGACCTGTACCGACTGACCACGAAGGGAAGGGAGGAAGGCCTTGATAGCCAGACGTACAGCCCGTAACTCTAACAGATTGATATGAAACATCTGTTCCTCTGGAGACCAAAGTCCTTTGATCTCCAGATCCCCCAGATGAGCTCCCCACCCTAGAGTGGAAGCATCCGTTATGACCGTGGCCACTGGTGGCGACTGCGCGAACGGCTTTCCTTGTGAAAGATTGTTGCTCGCAATCCACCACTTCAAGTCAACAGCAGCATCTCTGGAGATCTTGACCGCACCTTCTAGATCTCCTTTGTGTTGAGACCACTGCCTTCGGAGGCACCACTGAAGAGCCCTCATGTGCCAGCAAGCATGCGTGACCAACAGTATGCAGGAGGCAAACAGACCGAGCAGACGAAGGACCTTGAGGACTGGAATGACCGCTCCACCTTGAAACATTGGAACCAACGCCTGAATGTCTTGAATCCGCTGAGGCGGAGGAAAGGCTAGATTCAATGTTGTATCCAGTACTGCCCCTATGAACAGGAGGCGCTGAGAGGGCTCCAGGTGAGATTTGGGCACGTTCACCGAAAAGCCCAGGTCGAACAACAACTGGGTTGTTGACTGCAGATGATGCAACACAAGCTCCGGAGACTTGGCTTTGATCAACCAGTCGTCCAAGTAAGGGAATACTGCTATCCCCTTCCTTCTGAGCTCTGCCGCAACCACCGACATCACCTTTGTGAAAACTCGAGGTGCTGAACTAAGACCAAACGGGAGGACCGCAAACTGATAGTGCTGCGACCCTACCACAAACCGGAGATACTTCCTGTGCGACTTGAGTATCGGGATATGAAAATAAGCGTCCTGCAAGTCGACAGACACCATCCAATCTTCTTTGATCAACGCCAAAAGCACCTGTGCTAGGGTCAGCATCTTGAACTTTTCCTGTTTGAGGAACCAATTGAAGATCCTCAAATCCAGGATCAGTCTCAACCGACCATCCTTCTTGGGAATCAGGAAGTACCTTGAGTAACAACCTCGACCCCTTTCCTGCTCTGGGACCAACTCCACCGCGCCCTCTGAAAGGAGGACTTGAACCTCCTGTTCTAGCAACAGGAGGTGTTCTTCTGAACAATAAGATGGGCGGGGCGGGATGGGGGGCGGAAACTCCCGAAAGGGAAGGGTGTAGCCTTTTCCCACAACACTGATAACCCAAGTGTCCGTTGTAATAGTCTCCCACTTGTGGAGAAAATGCCGTAACCTTCCCCCTACAGGAAAGGAGTGAGTGGGAAATGGTGGAAGCCTAAGGCTGCTTTCCCTGCTGCACCCCTCCAGAGGACGAGGAAGAGGCAGAGTGCTGTTGAGAGGCTCCTCTGGTGCGGGCCCTACCACTCCCTCTAAATGATCTATAAGGGTGGGAAGAGGCGGGTTGATGGAATCTCCCCCGAAAGGAAGAGGAGGAAGAGCCACGCCCAAATCCACGAAACCTCCTGAAAAACCTGGAAGAGGCAGAGGAAGAAGGAGCTTGCAGCCCTAACAATTTGGCTGTGGCCCTGCTCTCTTTAAATCGCTCCAAGGCCGAATCTACCTTGGCTCCAAACAGTTTGTCCCCATCAAACGGGAGGTCCAATAGGGTCGACTGCACGTCCGCAAAAAACCCTGAATTACGGAGCCAGGCCTGTCTCCTTGCCACCACAGCCGTGCCCATCGCCCTAGCCACCGAGTCAGTCGTGTCCAGCCCAGACTGGATAATCTGGGTTGCGGCAGCCTGGGCGTCCGGGACAACATCTAAGAGTCCCTGGGGAAGCTCCGTAAATGAAGATGAAATATCGTCCATAAGAGCATGGATGTATCTCCCCAGAATGCAAGTTGCGTTGGTGGCCTTCAACGCCAAATTGCAAGATGAAAATATTTTCTTGGATTGTGCATCCAGCTTCTTGGGGTCCCTGTCTCCAGGTACCGTCGGGAAAGATCCAGGCGCTGACTTCGATGAACAGGAGGCTTGCACCAACAAGCTCTCCGGCGTAGGGTGTCTAGAAAGAAAGCCAGGGTCAGATGGTGCAGCTCGATATCTCCTGGCCACAGCCCTATGAACCGCCGAGGAAGATACTGGCTTCTTCCACACCTCTAACACCGGATCAAGCAAAGCCTCATTAAACGGCAAGAGAGGCTCCGCTGCAGCAGAGGCCGGATGCAATACCTCCGTCAATAAATTCTGCTTCGCCTCTGCCACCGGCAAAGGCAGGTCCAGAAAGTTAGCTGCCTTCCTTACCACAGCGTGAAAGGTAGCAGCCTCCTCCGTATACTCCCCTGGAGATGAAAGGTCCCACTCAGGGGAAGTATCCAGCCCACTGGCCGTATCCAGACCATGCAATTAATCTCCAGAGTCCTCAACCTCTCCTTCCTCCAGGACTCGTTGGTACTCCTGCTCTTCCAAAAGACGGAGAGCACGCCTCCTCGAATGTAGTCTCTGCTCGATACGCGGAGTCGACATGGCCTCCGCCGAAGTTGAAGATCGGCGCCGATCTCCAGCAGTATTCGACGCCGCGTCCGGCGCCACAGGCAGCTTCGGTGCCGTTAAAGGAGCAGGACGAAGAGATCTTGGAGCCGATGGACCCACCGGAGTCACAGGACGAAATCCTGACGTCGACGGGATGGAAACCTCCGGGGCCAATCCCTCTGAAGCCACCGGAGCGGCCACCGGCGCCGACACCGGCACCGAGCCCACATTCCCAAAAGGGAGAAAGGGCATAAAGGGTGCAGGCCGTAGAGGCGCAGGATCACCCAATGAAAAGGCCAAAGGCCCCGAAGGACCAGCCGGAGCACCCCCGGGAGCCTTCTGTTGAAAGATGGTATACATCGCATTCAGGAATGCGGTACTATCGGCTCCAGGGGTGGGAAAAGCCGGATACTGGGGTGCCTGGATCGAAGGCGACCCCGACGCCGGCCTCGACGACCTCGACGCCGGAGACAACACCAGAGGCTGCATCACCTCAATCACAGACGCCTGTCCAAGCGAAGTCGGTGACGCCGGAGAGGGCAACGGCATCGATGGATGCGGCATGACCGTGGGACTGACCTCCCAAGTTCTCCGACGCCGAGCCGAAGGCGACCTCGAACGAGTCTCCTTGCTGGAATGACGCCGTGAATCTCTACGGCGCCGGGAGTCTTGATGACGCCGATGAGACCTTGGCGAAGAAGACTTTTTATGATGTTTTTCCTTTTTCTTCGACTTCGCCATGAATAGTTTAGCCTCATGTTCTTTGAGGGCCTTCGGGTTCATGTGCTGACATGAATCGCAAGTCACGACGTCGTGGTCGGAGCTCAAACACCATAGACAGTCGGAGTGAGGATCTGTAACGGACATCTTGCCCCCACATGCTCAACAGGGCTTGAAACCCGACTTCCTCTGAGACATTATTACCGCTGAGAAGAACTTCGCAGCAGAAAATACACTGTAGCTACGAAAGTAACAGTAGCTCCCTCGAAGATAACCGTTTCGAATGCACGGAAAAAAGGGAACTGACGTCGGCGAGGACCTCTTATTGCCTGTATGATGTCAGACGGCGTCGCGCAGGCTAGAGTGACATCCTCGTCGACGTGCAGAAGCTAGGAAGAAGATTTCCGTCGAAGGCTGGCGCCATGGGAGTATTCATTAGGTGAGGAATCCACAGGTAGTTGTATCCATCAGAAAGTAGAGTTTTTTTTAAATAAAAAACTTATTTTTATTGGTATAAACAGTTGCTCACTACTTAACAATTAACACCAAGTCTTTGCAGAGGATCGAGTTTGGTTCTCGTATCTACATAGCAATTATCAATGCATCATCAATACAGTATCCTCGATAGGGACGTAGTCTGCCCCAGAAGTCTACAATGCACAGTATATTATTTACCCCACAATTGCAGCTAAAGATGGTAGGTTCATGCTACTGCCCATCTAGTCCTCTGCTTCAGCTCCATTCCATTACCTGCTTCTATAGTCCTCCAATTTACACCAGATTTTGTTATACTTCAGGAGGCATCCGCGGCTCAGATAAATCACCTGATCTGCTCGTTAGCACCATTCCAACTTATTTTCCTAGCCCTGTATCTCTGGAGGCTCGACCGCTCCCAATGTTCTCGCTATATCTCTTTTGGCCACTTCTGATGCTAGCATTAGCCACAACCTCTGATAACGCGGCCACCATTCTTCACCAGCTAGGTGAAGTACTAGTCATCTGGCCTCCTGGGGAACTGCAAGGCCCTTGACCTGAGTCATAATGCGGACCACTAGCTGCCAGAATTCCTATATGGCCAGGCAGCTCCACAGAATATGAAAGAATGAGCCCTCCATGCCATATCCCCTCTTACACAATGCAGACTTGCTGCGGCCAATGCAATGTAGTAGAGATCTGGAGTAATATGATCTGTGAAGGTTTCTAAGTTGTATTAGGCAAAACCAAGCACGGATTTCCCCCTCTCTCGGACTCTGGAGGGCCTTTTGCCAGTTCTCCTCCTCTATTGTTCCTAGGTCACCCTCCCAAGCCTCCCGCAGAGAACACCCAGGGTCGGGGAGTTTTTTTTTTTTTTAAGTTCTTTATATGTCAGAGGGAGATTGCCTTCTCCGGCATTGGCTCTGACAGCAACCGATCCTCCAGTGGAGACGATTGCCTAAGCTGATCGGCTACGTGTACATGCCTCTTTAGTGCGTGTCTCAGTTGAAGGTATTGGAAATCAGCAGACACCCTCATTGTATATTCCTTTCGCAGGTCCTCGAGAGAGACCAGTGCCCAGTTCTCCAGATGTCACCCAGATGGTCAATTCCTATTAGGCCCCAGCAACAGGAGCCCTTTAAACTACGGCGTTCACTGGTCGTAGTCCAGAGAGAGGTCATATCTGTTAACCTACCCTCCCATTTTAAGAATTTGGTGGCCTCCCCCCACGCTCTTACCACTGTCTCCGTGTGACACAGAAGCAGGCCATCCCTTTCTTTCTTTCTTTTTTTGTATAAAGCCTCTCTCTCCCATGGCCGCTCGGTCCACCCTGTAGGAAGGCTTTTTCCTGTCAGCAAATACCCATTCATTCACCGGGACCAGCTGAGTCACCCAGTAATATGCTTGGATGTTTGGTACCGCTAGACCCCCCCTCAAACTCCCTTCTCTGTAGCTTACCCAAAGTTATGCGGGGCTGCCCCATCCCACACAAGAGTACGTAATTCCCTATTGACATGGGCAAAGACGGTCAGCGGTATTTTAAATGGTGTGTTCTGGAGCACATATAGTAGGTGGGATAGGAACATCATTTTAAAAAAGGCAGTTCGGCCCATCCACTAAAGTAGCAGCCTTCGCCAGTGCGATACATCTTTGCGGAAGCAATTAAGTTGTGGATAAACATTCCGTCTGTGAAATTCCTCAGGATTTCTTGTTACATATATTCCCAAATAGGAGAATCCCTCCACTACCAGCGGAGCTACACATCTCACCGGCATGCCCAATTCACCTCCAGTTAGTGGGTTTCTCCCTGTTTATTTGGTATCCAGAGTATGTTTCCAAAGAGATGGAAGATATCTACCAATCTATCTATGGAACAACAGGGTTTAGTGACATATAGGAGGATATTGTCAGAATACAGGGATATTCTAGTCCTCCACCATCCCCCTTCTAGAATACCCCACACAAGAGGGTCCTGCTGCACCCAGGTGGCCAGCGGCTCCAGTGCCAGGGCAAACAACGGGGACAGAGGACAGCCCTGTCTTGTGCCCCTGTTTAAGGCAAAGGAGCTTGATGTCAACCCATTGACCCTCACACTCGCTCGTGGGTCACTGTATAACAGTTGGATCCATGCACATAATTGAGGGCCGAAGACCATTCTAGTTAGGACTGCACGTAGATATGTACATTCAATACTATTTAAGGCCATTTTTGCTTCAAGTGCAAGCAATGCCGCTTCCTCCGCCCCCGGGGCACCAGTCACATGCTAGATCCAATAGCGGCGCCTCAGATTCAGTCTGGTGTTCCTATGTGGCATGAAACCTGTTTGGTCACAATGGATCAGGTAGCTCATTCCTGGCCGAAGCCTATTTACCAGAACTTTAGCTAATACCTTAACCTTGAGGTTAAATAGCGATATGGGTCTGTATGACACTCTGTGTGGCTTGCCATCTTTGTGTATTACTACAATAGTTGCTATTTTTTGATCCATATACAATGTACCCACCCTAGCTGCCCGAAACATCACCAACATATGCAGCGCTACAATATTTGCCATGCACTTGTATAGCTCTACTGGCAGAACGTTAGGGCCCACCGCCTTCCCTGTCCGTTTCTCCATGATTGCCTCCTCTACTGTTATGTCCTAATTCGCCAAGGAGTTCCATACAATTCTCATACGTGTGGGCCATCATGGAGGAATAAACTTGTTCATAGTAGGCGGCAAAGGCCTCAGCAATGGCATCCCCTGTGGTATGTTGCCTACCTGCCTTGTCCCTTATCTCAGCCACCCAGTTCCTGCCCTCTCTTCTTTCCAACCAGGCCAATAGTTTATTCGCCTTATACTCTATGTCATATAAACGCTGTTGTGTGGCCAAAGCATGTGTGTGTGCCTTAGTGTCTGCTAGGTCCCTCAGCTCCTTCTGTGTAAGTAATAGCTTATGATAGTGGTGACAGTGCCTCACACTGAAGACGCCACTTCTTCTTTAACCCTCCTAGTAACTCCTGCACTTGCCCTCTAATGACCACCTCAAAGGCCTCCTAGAGTACTCGTGCCGAGGTCACACCTCCTAGGTTGTAAACGAAATATCGCTTAGCCTCCTCTCGTATCTTTTCGGGTTTCAGGAAAATCTTTCTCCTTTAAGTACCAGGGGTCTACTCTGGGTGGCAGTCCTGTGCCTTTAACTGTACAGAGCAGTGTGGCTACCACCGGCGAATGATCTGATATGCCACGCGCAACATGTGTCACCCCCTGAAAGCATCCAGCCCCTGAGTGATGTGTGAAAAGGTAGTCAATTTGTGAGAAGCTCCTATGGGCCACAGATACAAATGTAAATTGTCTATCAGGCCCAACACGTCTGCAAAGGTCCTCAAACCTCCAGTACCTCCCCTTTTCTAACGTTAGACATCCTGTCCAGAGCCGGATCCACAGTATCATTCATGTCTACCACAAGTATAATGGTGCCGGGGGGTAAGTACAACAGCATGTCCCCAAGCGCTGGCAGGGTATCTGCATGTAGTTTCGGAGGCACATATACAGAACAGAGATTTAGAGTCTGGCCATTCCAGGGTCCGGTCTGTGCCACAAACCAACCTAATGAGTGTCTTCACAGGACCCAGGACAAAAGGTGTAGATTTTTTAAGTAAGATACCCACTCCCCTGGAATTAGAAGTGAACCCCGCATGTGGCACCAGCCTGTAACCCATTTGATTTAATGTCCTGCATTGGTTGCCTTGTAGATACATTTCTTGTATGAGGGCCACATCCAATGCAGGCTTGCTGAGGAATTGTAGGACCAGTATCCGTTTATCCACGTGATGACCTTCAAGGGCTGGGGTCTAACTGTAATCATTATGTACCTGTTCATGTCTCAGGCCCGTGAATGCTCAACGTCATGTATCAGCCATCCCCCTACCCTCTTCTCTGGGGTCTCCCTGTCTTTCTTTGTGTTAAGCCTTGTAAGCTGAACTTAAAAAGCTTCATAGAGGGCCTCAAACCATTGTGCCCTTGAACTCCCAAACAACACCCCTTACTCCCTGCTACCCTGCGCAGTAGGCCTAAAACTGTCCCTCCACCCAACTACCTGTACCTGTCGCCCAAACTGTAAGATAAAATGCGGTACAGGTTGGCTGGCTCAATCCAGATGGCTCATATGATGTACGGAATATAATCATCCCTTTTTAAAAAAAATATTAGTACATAAAGCTTCCTACTTAACACCTATAATGTTAGAGTTGCTCACCTCCACCCTTCCCGAGGAGAGGGTGCCATTCCTGTGCACAGGTTTGCATTATACATGGCACATTGTGTCCCCCTTCCTCACCTTGGTCCTCCATCCCTTTACCCTGTCTTATGTTCCACCCATCGTCGGCGGGCAGGCAAGTCCACAACCCCCTGGAATCTAAGTTTGGGTCCTTTCAGGATCACTTCACTTCCTTTGTCCCAGTGTCAGAATGGTCCAGTTCACTTTCAGGGTGATTGTCCGATTGCTGCGCCTTCGGGCGTCCTCTTGACTCTCCTTTCCTGTCTTGCTGGCCTACTGGGCACCAGCCCTTAATCCATTCCCAGGCCTCCTCCAGTGATGAGAAGAACCAGGATTTGCCCTCTGTCAGTACAGGGCCCTTCGCTGGGAAAAGCATCACGTACTCTAGTTCTTTTGCTCTTAGGGCTTTCTCTACTTCAGGGAAAAAACACACAAGCTGCTAGAACACTACTAATCTACTAAGGGGGGCAGAAAGCTGTCTGAGGGTTGGCAGCAGCGGTAGCTGCAGTGAAAACCCCAGAGAGCTAGTTTGGCTAGTGCCAGCGTGCCCTCACACTTAGTAACTTTGCACCTAACCTTCACTGAGTGAGGGTTAGCCATATAGGTGACTTATAAGGTACTTAAGTGCAGTGTAAAATGGCTGTGAAATAACGTGGACGTTATTTCACTCAGGCTGCAGTGGCACTCCTGTGTAAGAATTGTCTGAGCTTCCTATGGGTGGCAAAAGAAATGCTGCAGCCCATAGGGATCTCCTGAAACCCCAATACCCTGGGTACCTAGGTACCATATACTAGGGAATTATAAGGGTGTTCCAGTGAGCCAATCAGAATTGGTAAAATGGTCACTAGCCTGCAGTGACAATTTTAAAGAAAGAGAGAGCATAAGCACTGAGGTTCTGGTTAGCAGAGCCTCAGTGACACAGTTGGCACCACACAGGGAACACGTTCAGGCCACAACCTATGAGCACTGGGGCCCTGGCTAGCAGGGTCCCAGTGAGACATATAAAACACACTGAAAAATAGGGTTTTCACTATGAGCACTGGGGTCCCGGCTAGCAGGATCCCAGTGAGACAGTAAAAACACCCTGACATACTCACAAACAGGCCAAACGTGGGGGTAACAAGGCTAGAATGAGGCTACCTTCCTACACAGCTGACTTGAAAATCTTGTAAACAGGCTGCCCATCTCTCCAGAGAAGCGTCAGTTGTGAAGAACAAAGGAGAAGTTTGAGGAAGAAAAGCGAGGCCGACTGAAAGATGATCTTGCTGTGTCTACCAGGACGGGACGTTGACCATACCCTGAGAGACCTGAATCAGTTTTGTGAAAGATTCTGTTGCCTGAAGCCATTGCCTGTCCAACTCCTCTTGAAGTGGACGCATCTGTAGACGGCCGAATGGAACTAGAGGTATGCAAAATGAAATCATTCCTAGGACAGACTTATTGAGGCGAACGGAAGGACACTTTTTTCTATGCACCACGTTTGCTAATCCAGCGTGGCTCCCAGAAATGTTTTGTTTTGTGATGGATGAAGAACTGACTTGTCTGGATTCAGAGTGAGGCCTAGTACTCCAAAGAGGTTTTTGCACGCTGTTGTTGAAACTTGTGCAGCCTGACTGGAGGAGGCCTTGACCAGCCAATCGTTGATATAAGGAAGTACTTGATGTTTGTGTTGTTGTAGAAAGGCTTCTACAGATGTGAGGCACTTCGTAAAGATGCAACGGGTGGATTTCAGACCAAATAGGGAGCACCCAAAATTGATAGCGGCTGCCGGCTACTGTGAATCTTAATAATGTTCTGTGTTTTCGGTGGATAAGGATTTGGAAATACAAATTTGGGAGATCTAGGGTTGACAAAGTCTCCTTGGTTAAATAACTATAGAGGTACCATGTGGAATTACTTTCCTATTTAGATATTTGTTTAGGTTTCTTACATTCAGAATTGATCGCCACTGTCTTGACTTCTCGCGAGGCAAGAAGAAACAGGATTAGAAACCTTTCCCTTTCTAAGCCATTAGAACTCTCTCTATAGCTCCTTTTTGGAGCATGGTTTGACCTCCAACTTGAGGAGTCGTAGGTGTTTTTGTATGGAGGTTTGAGGTGGGTTTGGAGGAGGTGTCTGGATGAATTCCAATGCCTGGCCGAAGAGGACAAGGTCTAAGACTCATTGGTCGGTTGTTATCTCTTGCCAGCTGGTTGGTTATTCTCCCCCCCCAGTCTGGAAGGGGAAAATAGTGGAGTAGCCGGAGACTGCCACAGGTCATTGATGGAGACTGGTATCCTTGGAGACTGGTATCCTTACTTTGGCACCCCAATTTTCCCTCTGGAAGGGGTCTGTCATAGGCAGCTTGCGGTGGCTGTCTTTGTTGGAACTGGGTTTGACACTCTTGTGAGGCTAATGACTATGTGGGATATCAATATTGCTGATACCCTCCTCTATATGAAGGCTGTGCTCTATGCCTGAGCACCACAAAAGGCTATTTTCTATACTGTAGGATCCTCAAAGACTTGGCTGTATCAGTTTTATGGCTTCAAGTGCCTCATCCACATCCATGCTGAAGAAGGCTTCTACATCAAAAGGAAGGTTGATTATCTTAGTTTGAACCCCTGGTCAAAAACCCTTAAACCAGACTTGACGCCTGAGCACTGCTGCACCTGCTAGCTGTCTGAAAGCGGTACTGGAAATATCCATGGAACAATTTATCATTTCAGCCAATGTGTGTTCATCTTCCTGTGAAACATGTTTTAGCTTGATGTCGTCCAGTAGTTTGTCTAGGTATGGAGCGATGTCCGACAACATCTGGCAGTCATACCTTCCAAGAACTGCTAACGAGTTTGCTGCCCATACTGTCAGTACTGACATGGAGGAAAATCTCTTCCTGATATTGTTGAGGTGCGTACCCTCCTTGTCTGGAGGCACTGAAAGAGGTGTCAACAGGTTCTTGGACCTACCTTGGACCATCTGTATGACTACTGAATTTGGCTTGGGTGTCCAGTAAGACATGTGGGAGCATCTTCAGGGGCCTTGTATATTTTTATCAAGGTGTGGTAACACCGCTTCTACAGAAGCTGGGGGTCTCCATGATGTTTATGCCCTCTTCCCAGATATAGCAAATTATGGGCAT
Organism: Pleurodeles waltl; assembly: GCF_031143425.1. Classification (NCBI taxonomy): domain Eukaryota; kingdom Metazoa; phylum Chordata; class Amphibia; order Caudata; family Salamandridae; genus Pleurodeles; species Pleurodeles waltl. Next base: position 88,057,100 of record NC_090441.1, read on the forward strand.
AGCTCTGATGCTCTCACAAAAGGGTTCCTTAAAACTGTATAATAAACCAGTCCATTTGTTTTGTGGGCACTGGAAGATCAAATCTCTTTGCTGCCCTCTCAAGAAGATTATGGAAGCCTCCAATATCTTTGTGGGAGAATCCACAGCAGGCGGTGTGGGCGATGAAGGCATTGCTGTCATATAATCATCCAATTCAAACTGAGTATTAGGAAGTTCCCCTTCTTCTCTCTCGTCAACTGAGTATGTGGGGTCCTGGAGGGGAATCATATGCGGGGCGTGTGTCGAAGATGTAGCCAACAGTAGACGCCATGGAGGCTGAATCAGTGTAGGAAGAGCTGGTGAAGAAGGTTGTGATGCAGCTGGCGGGAAGGGCGTGCAATAGACGAAAGCATGAAATGCAGGTCAGACACTAAAGAAGAAGAAAGGCAAAGCATTTCTTCTTTGTACTGCTGGTGGAATTGCTGTGGAGGATCATAATAATCCTGGTCATAGTGCTCCTGCTCATCTTCGTCGTCCTGCTGACATTTAACATGCAACTCTGAAGGACTGTGAGCCACGCCAAAGGGTCCCCACATCATCCGAGTCCTCTTCAGCTAACAAGTGGGTAGGCAGTAATTATGATACCTTACTTGGGGAGGTATGTGAAGGAGTGAGATGTGTGGATTTGTCTTGTGATTTTTGTTTCGTCTACGAGGTCTCTGATAAAGCCATTGACAAGAGTAACAGTGATGTTGACGGCAAGTTATTCGTAGATGGAGTTGTCATCAATAGGCATGTCTTCAGCGACTGTACTGCCATTTGATGGAGTTTGTTTTGACCAATGACTTTGTGTTTCACCACTGCGCATATTAGTTGCTCAATGTTCACCAGTAGCACATGGTATGTTTTGTTCAGTTTAGCCGCCTATGGGCTTTGACATGGCATTAGCCATTGCTTTCTGTATTCAGTTTAGCCGCCTATGGGCTTTGACATTGCATTAGTCATTACATTCTGTATTCTGCCTATTGGCTTTGACATGCTGTATCCAGTCTAGCCGCCTATTGGCTTTGACATTGCATGCCTATTGGCTTTGACATGATGTATTCAATTTAGCTGCCTATTGACTTTGACATGCTATTAGATATTCTGCCTATGGGCTTTGACATGATATTACATATTGCATTTTGTATTCAGCTTAACTGCCTATTGGCTTTGACATGATATTCAGCTCAGCTGCCTATTGGCTTTGACATGATATTATACATTGCATTTTGTATTCAGCTCAGCTGCCTATGGGCTTTGACATGATATAAAACATTGCATTTTGTATTCAGCTTAGATGCTTATTGGCTTTGACATGACACTAGACATTGCATTTGATATTTAGGTTAGCTGCCTATTGCCTTTAACATGACATTGCATTTGATATTTAGGTTAGCTGCCTATTGCCTTTAACGTGGAGTTAGACATTGCAGTTGAGAATCCAAGCTGTATTTTTCCAAGCTGTGTTTTTGCACAAGAGAACCAAGATGTTTTTCTCACAGTAGACTAGACATGATAAGAGAGAGTACATGGGTGTTGTTCTCTCTGCTTGAGCTTGGGAACAGGAGTAGTCTTGGAGACCTGGCCAGTCTCCAAAAGGCTTGCTCAGTTTCCCAGGTCTGAGAGGAGGGGGCACACCTTTGTAACGAATGTAACAGGCTGCAGAGAGTCAGATTCGAATCTGCCGGACCTCGTGCTGGAGCTTGGCGCCAGCTGCCAGCAATCCCGTGTGGGTAGATGAATCTCTTTCTCGCGGCTGACAGGGGTCATCAGCTTGCAGACCTTAGAAAGATGAAGCTGTAAATAGTTCCCACACGGTGAAGTATTTGTTTTGCTTTGCATTCAATATCTTATAAATATAACCTGCTGTGTATATTGCAAACTGATATATTTTGTTTGATTAACGCGGACTTGAAAGCTACTAATTCGTCATACATAAAAATTGGGGTTGCGGAAGAATTAACAACAATAAAAGTCTTCTTTGACCTCAGAAGTGCATTTCTGTTGTGTTATGTTAGTGCTTAGAAACTAGATAAGAGGAAAGCACTACAATTGGTACCAGGAGTGGGGTCGGTCATTAAGAGGTGATTAAGAGGGTGTTGACGAGTTGGTAGATTTCTAAGTGCACACTTTAAAAGTGTAATTGTTTTTGTTGTTTGGAGAATTACAGAAATTGTTTTTTTTGGAGAATCACAGTAGCACGGCAGACCATGTCTGGGAATGCATGTGTTGATAAACTGCCTGATGGTGCTAAGAAAAACTGTGAGTTGTTTTTTGTTTGGAGAATCACAGTAGCACGGCAGACCATGTCTGAGAATGCATGTGTTGATAAACTGCCTGATGGTGCTAAGAAAAACTGTGAATTGTTTTCTGTTTGGGGAATTACAGAAGAAAATGTATGTGTAGCTAAAATGCCTGATAATGCTTTGAGAAATAATTTCTGTTGTACATATGTAGAAAATGTGTCTTTTGGAAGTAATGATGACAGAAAGGTCTGGATACCTTTATCTGCTTACAGAGAAATGCAGGAGAAATGTAGGCAGTTGGAACATGAAAATAGGAATTTACGTGAGCAAATTAGCCCGACTGAAAGTTATAAAAAGGCTGTTTTTGAAGAATCTTTCTTGTCCCATTCCAGTAATGAGGGGGTTAAGACAGCTCCGAGCTGCACTGAGTTTTCGTGTGAGCCAGGGTTTTTGGCAGACAAAATGCATTCCTTAACTGATAACACGGACGAGAGAGCTCGGAATGTGATTTACGAGTTACTGTTGCAAAATGCACAAGTAAAACGAAGGATTTTAGAGCAAGACACCCCGAGTTTCATTAGCTTGTTTGATTTTTGGAAAAAGAATAGCCCTCATTTGAGAGAAATCCTAACACTTTTGTATATGGTCACTGTGAAAAATTATATGCAGTTGCGCGCTTGTGATTTGGCAAATGAAATAATGCAGACTTCAGGTTTCTGCGCAGTGCAAGAAGGAAATACTTATGTACATGTAACTCAAGAACAAGGAAAGAAAATAGTGCCCCTAGCTAGAATCATACAATGGATCTGGTACTTGCAAGACAGGGCTAGAGTACCACAGGTAAAAGAGTTATCAATGAAGTTGTGTGCACCATTTGAATTCGTGTCTACTGAAGATAAAAAGCATGTTTGTTTTACTAATGATTCATTGACTGAAATGTTGTTTTCTGGCACAGGAGAAGGAATGGAGTTGTATAATGTGTGTCAGATTTTAAAGCAAGAGCTACGTGAGATGTGTCATTTTTACGCTGATTTTTGGTTCATTGCTAATGTTTTAGCATCTAATTGGTTCAATTACCTTGCAGATGTTAATGAGAAAAATTCAGAGAGAGAAGTGTTCACCCAGAATTCTGCCTTAGTGGGGATGGCTAAGTGGGTGCCCCAGAAATGTGAACAGCTGAGAGAAAAAGCCACTTACAGGTGGGCAGAGATGAGAGGGATGCACATTCCCCTAGATTTGATAAAAACTGTGCAGCATGCACAAAAGCAATCTGTCATGCAAGCAGTCACAGAGCAGTTGGGGAGAGGAAAGTTACCAGGACAGAAATGGCAAATTGATCAGGTTTTAGGGAGAGTGATTGCTGCAAATTACCAAGGAAAAATCGAAATTATGCTGATACCTAGAAAAGAATCTGATTCATTCATACAAATTGGAGACAGAATGGCCCAACTTGACAAAAATGCAGTGAATGGAGGTTTGGTAAAGAATGAGTCTGCCCCAGCCCTTCTGACAGTGCAAGAAAAGGGAAGCTGTGGCGCAGCAGATAAAAACCTCAGTACTGATGTGTGGGCTGAAGCCCCAAGTGATCCTCCAGAACCTGCAGTGAATATAACAAAGAGCCCCAAAAACGTCCTGCTGATTATAAAACAGGGAAAGAAAGAGGAAGGGTGCAGTTTAAATGAAAAATGTTATTTGCAAGAAAAGTCATACTTGTTTCTTTTGCAGATCCTACCACGTTTCGCCACTGTCCCTGAGTGTGCTGTGTGGTCCCCTTTCCAGTGTGTGCGTGTGGGGTCGGGGAAGGGACCGAACCCCCAACCTGAACCTGGTTGAGTAAAGTGCCAGCACCATGGATCCATTTTGCGCAAACTGCGCCTTCAGTTCAAGTTCAACTTGTTTGATTGCATTCTTCCACTGGAACTAAGCTGTGGTTTTTTTTTTTCCCCTCTCGTATGGAACTCTGACTTTTGCTTACCTTCCAGCAAACCTTTCAGGTGGACCGTGCACCTTTACATGAGCAGAACTCATGCCACATCAAATTGCTAACACTGTTGAATTAGAGACTCATTCAGAGTATAAAAATTGCCCAGTCTTCTCTATGTAGATGTATCTGATGTGAAAGGTTATGAGATCAATGTGTTAATTCACTTCTATTGCTTTACAGGGATTGTTTTGATCATTCAAATGTGACTTGCTGATAATGTTTTTTTTGTGCTGATGGTTTTTTTTGTTTTTGTTTGAAACAGGAGATATGTGAAACAAAAATTCATTGGTTAAAGGGCGGAATGTACTGCCATTTGATGGAGTTTGTTTTGACCAATGACTTTGTGTTTCACCACTGCGCATATTAGTTGCTCAATGTTCACCAGTAGCACATGGTATGTTTTGTTCAGTTTAGCCGCCTATGGGCTTTGACATGGCATTAGCCATTGCTTTCTGTATTCAGTTTAGCCGCCTATGGGCTTTGACATTGCATTAGTCATTACATTCTGTATTCTGCCTATTGGCTTTGACATGCTGTATCCAGTCTAGCCGCCTATTGGCTTTGACATTGCATGCCTATTGACTTTGACATGATGTATTCAATTTAGCTGCCTATTGACTTTGACATGCTATTAGATATTCTGCCTATGGGCTTTGACATGATATTATATATTGCATTTTGTATTCAGCTTAACTGCCTATTGGCTTTGACATGATATTCAGCTCAGCTGCCTATTGGCTTTGACATGATATTATACATTGCATTTTGTATTCAGCTCAGCTGCCTATGGGCTTTGGCATGATATAAGACATTGCATTTTGTATTCAGCTTAGATGCTTATTGGCTTTGACATGACACTAGACATTGCATTTGATATTTAGGTTAGCTGCCTATTGCCTTTAACATGACATTGCACTTGATATTTAGGTTAGCTGCCTATTGCCTTTAACGTGGAGTTAGACATTGCAGTTGAGAATCCAAGCTGTATTTTTCCAAGCTGTGTTTTTGCACAAGAGAACCAAGATGTTTTTCTCACAGTAGACTAGACATGATAAGAGAGAGTACATGGGTGTTGTTCTCTCTGCTTGAGCTTGGGAACAGGAGTAGTCTTGGAGACCTGGCCAGTCTCCAAAAGGCTTGCTCAGTTTCCCAGGTCTGAGAGGAGGGGGCACACCTTTGTAACGAATGTAACAGGCTGCAGAGAGTCAGATTCGAATCTGCCGGACCTCGTGCTGGAGCTTGGCGCCAGCTGCCAGCAATCCCGTGTGGGTAGATGAATCTCTTTCTCGCGGCTGACAGGGGTCATCAGCTTGCAGACCTTAGAAAGATTAAGCTGTAAATAGTTCCCACACGGTGAAGTATTTGTTTTGCTTTGCATTCAATATCTTATAAATATAACCTGCTGTGTATATTGCAAACTGATATATTTTGTTTGATTAACGCGGACTTGAAAGCTACTAATTCGTCATACATAAAAATTGGGGTTGGGGAAGAATTAACAACAATAAAAGTCTTCTTTGACCTCAGAAGTGCATTTCTGTTGTGTTATGTTAGTGCTTAGAAACTAGATAAGAGGAAAGCACTACAGCGACGAATCGAGAGTTGTCACTTTCGATGGTGTCGATGTCGAAGACTAATCTGATAAAATTTTGGGCATCAACGGAATCGGTGTGTGCCTTGTCGACAAGGATGTTGTTGTCAATGTGGAGACAGTGCTGGCAGTAGTTGCCTTGATCGTAGATGGTGCCGCCGTCTATTTTCTCATTGACGGTGAGAAACTCATCAGTGACCTCTCTATCGATGGTGTAGAAGATGATTTCTTAAAGAACAAGTTACATACCTTCGGTAACGCATTATCTGGTAGAGACTCTATCTAACTGCAGATTCATTACCTTTGAATTCCCTGGCGTCAGCTTTGAATCCGGAATTTTTTGCTGAGCAATACCCTGCGCATGCTGTCTGGTGGGGTTGTTCGGATCTGCGTGCATCATTTAGCTCTGCGTGGCCTCGTCAGCATCGTTTGAACCATCTGTGACATCACAGTTGCCTATAAAGGCACCACCCTGGCATACGTACATCAGTTCTTTTAACCACGACCTTCCACGCCAGAAGTGCAGAAACATGGCTAGAACCAACATTTGTCTGTGAAAAACTAGGGCCCCGAAAGGGATAAACCATAACCCTACTAGACATATCCACAGAGCGGGAAGGCATGGGTGGGTGTACAGATTGTGCAGCTAGAGTCTCTACCAGATAATGGGTTATCGAAGGTAAGTAACTTGTTCATCTGATAGAGACTTCTAGCTTCAGATTCCTTACCTTAGAATAGATTCTCAAGTCATAACCTCCTGGCGGTGGGCTGCGGATAGATCGCCTTTACACTAAAAAAGGTTCTGTAAGACTGAACGGGCAAAGTGTTTGTCTATCCCTACCTGATTGCCCAGGCAGTAATGTTTTGCAAACGTATGCAAAGATGCCCATGTTGCCGCCTGACAAATCTCCAGAACTAGAATGTCCCGAGCTAGCCCAGTGGTAGCAGCTTTGCCCTGGTAGAATGAGCCCTCAGGAGGCAGCTTCCTGGCCAATGCGTAGCAGATCTTAATGCAAAGAACGACCACGCACGAAATGGTTCACCTCTGTACTGCCCGACCCTTCTTTTCCCCAACATACCCCATGGGTCGCATTATTAGCCTCGAGCGTTAGAAGTAGGGGAGGTTGGCTCGTGGGGACTCCTAGGCCAAGGGGACACCGCCAGAAGTTGTGATACCAGGTTGTGGGGCTCTGGTGTAGAGAGGCTTGGCTATCTGGCCACTTGCGTTTGAGGCTCTCACGGTTCTGAGGTTGACCTGAGAGAGAAAGAAAACAAGACAGCAGGGCCAGTCTCGGTGTGGACCTTGTCGGTCCTGAAGTCCCTTGTCAGCAGGTCGGCGTTTGCAGCGGAAGTGTCCAGGCTGGACACTCAACAAGTCTTGGTTGCGGCAAATGCTCCAGTGCCCAGGGCTTTGGTGTAGGGAGGCTCCTGGAGGGTCTAGTGTCTCGAAACGCACTGGAGATATGGGACTGACTTCTTGGAATCATGGTGACCTCCTTCTATCCGATGCTCCCTCCGTGGGCCCAATGGCAAGCAAAATGAAGTACCGGAAAAGTGTGGTCAGTGCCTGCAGATGCAGGGGGATGTCTCCTCCACCTCAAGATAGATACTAAGTGGTCGTTGATGTGCTGGGTAGTCCTGCAAGGGATTAGGAGGATGCACAGCTTTTGGACAAGTTGGGTTGCTGCAACTGTCAAGGTACAAGCAGAAAGGCACAGTTTGGTGTCACGTTAAGGTTAAGTCCTCAGTTCTCACAATGACTGCTCTTCTTTGTCTTTCTTTTGAAGGTAAGTAACTTTTCCATCTGATAGACTTCTAGATGCAAATTCCTTACCTTTGAATAGATACCCAAGCAATACCATCCCCAGAGGTGGGCCAGTGAACCCCTTTCAAAGGAGGAACTCCTGCAGGATCGAACAGGCAAAGTGCCCATCCCTACGGAGCTGATTGACCAAGCAGTAATGTTTGGTAAACATGTGCAGAGATACCCACATTGCTGCCTGGCAGATGTCCAGGACCGGAACTCCCACGTTCCAACGCAATGGTCGCATCTTTAGCTCTGGTGGAATATGCTCACAAGCCTTCATGAGGTTGCTTCTTAGCCAGTGCGTAGAAGATCTTGATGCAGAGTACAATCCAATGAGAGATGGTTTGCTTCTGCCCTGCCTGACCTTTCTTCCCACCCATATACCTCACAAAGAGTTGGTAGTCCACCCGGAACTCTTGGTTATGGTCAAGGTAGAATGCCAATGCTCTTTTTGGGTCCAGACGAACGAGTTACTTACCTTCGGTAACGACTTTTCTGGTGGATACATTAGCTACCTGTGGATTCCTCACCTCATGAATACTCCCATGGCGCCAGCATTCGACGGAAATCTTCTTACTAGTCTCTGCACGTCGACGAGGACGTCACTCTAGCCCACGCGACGCCGTCTGACGTCATACAGGCAATAAGAGGTCCTCGACGACGTGCGGACGTCAGTACCAATCATTTTTTACGTGCATGAGAACAACCAGGCAATGCAATGAAAGAGCAAGGCAACATCCCATTATATTGTAAAAATACACAACATTGTATGAATAACTGTAAATCTTTTTATATAAATATATATATAAAACTTTCTCTTTTAAAATATATACACACACCAAGTATATACACAAAGATATATACATATATACATATATATAAATATATATTATATACACATCTATTGCACCCTCAAAGACCAAGAGGAGCGCACTCAAGGATTACTTGGTAAGACCAGAAAGGCAACGGGGAGGCGGGTGGGACCGTGAGGAATCCACAGGTAGCTAATGTATCCACCAGAAAAGTCGTTACCGAAGGTAAGTAACTCGTTCTTCTGATGGATACAACTACCTGTGGATTCCTCACCTCATGAATAGAGTCCCAAAGCAGTACCACGCCCGGCGGTGGGTGCCTAAATGGTCAAACCAAGAAATCCTGCAGCACTGACCGTGCAAAATGGCCGTCCCTTCTAACCTCAGAATCCAAACAGTAATGTTTTGCAAAAGTGTGAAGGGACGACCAAGTTGCGGCCTTGCAGATGTCGACCACAGGAACACTCCTGGCCAAGGCCGAAGTGGCCGACTTAGCTCTGGTGGAATGAGCTCTAATGCCCTCAGGAGGATCCTTCTTTGCCAAAGAGTAACATATTTTAATGCAAAGAACAACCCACCTGGATAGTGTTCTCTTGTGGACTGCCTTTCCTCTCCTCTTGCCCACGTATCCAATAAACAGCTGATCCTCCAGCCTGAAATCCTTTGTTCTATCAATAAAGAAGCTCAACGCTCTCTTTGGATCCAGACGGTGCAGTCTTTCTTCCTCTTTGGAAGGATGAGGCGGAGGATAGAACGTGGACAAAGTAATTGCCTGAGCCAAATGGAAGGGTGAAACAACCTTCGGGAGGAAAGCAGCCTTGGTCCTCAACACCACCTTATCCCCATAAAAAGTTGTATAAGGGGGCTTTACTGATAAGGCCTGCAACTCACTCACTCTCCTTGCTGATGTTATAGCTATCAGGAAGACTGTTTTTAAAACCAAATACCTCAAGGGGCAAGAATGCATAGGTTCAAAAGGGGACCCCATAAGGAAAGTCAGGACCAAGGACAAATCCCATTGCGGCATAACGAATGGCTTTGGAGGATATTGATTTAGAAGACCTTTCAAGAATCTGATAACAATAGGGGATTTAAATAAAGATGGTTGGTCTGGAAGACATATGAAGGCTGACAAGGCCGATAAATAACCCTTAATGGTAGCCACTGCACAACCTTTCTGCGCCAGAGATAGAGCAAAAGACAAAACGTCCGATAGATGAGCATGCAAAGGATCAATCTGCCTCTCTCCACACCACGCAACAAATTTAGACCACCTATTAGCGTAGATAGATTTAGTGGAGTGTCGCCTGGCCGCTAATATAACATCCACTACCTCAGGCGGGAGAGAGAAGGAACTCAGGTTGCCCCGTTCAATCTCCAGGCATGTAGGTGCAGACTCTGGAGGTTGGGGTGTAGAACCTGCCCCTGCGACTGCGAGAGGAGGTCTGCCCTGAAAGGGAGACGGAGCGGCGGGCACATTGAGAGTTGGAGAAGGTCGGAGTACCACACCCTCCTTGGCCAATCCGGAGCTATTAAGATTACTAGAGCCCGGTCTTGGCGAATCTTCCTCAATACTCGAGGAATCAAGGGTATGGGAGGAAACGCGTAAAGCAACTGGCCGCACCAGGTTATTTGAAACGCGTCCCCCAACGCTCCCTGCATCGGATACTGAAGGCTGCAGAACAACGGACAATGCGCGTTCTCTCGAGTGGCGAACAGATCTACCCGAGGAAACCCCCACCTCTGGAAGATTAAACGGACTTGATCTGGATGGAGACGCCACTCGTGGTCTGCCGAGAAGTGGCGACTGAGACTGTCCGCACGCACGTTCAAAACTCCGGCCAGATGGTTTGCTATCAAGCAAATCCGATGGTCCTTTGCCCAGGACCATAGTCGAAGAGCTTCTCTGCAGAGAATGTACGACCCCACTCCTCCCTGCTTGTTTATGTACCACATCGTGGTAGTATTGTCCGTTAGGACCTGTACCGACTGACCACGAAGGGAAGGGAGGAAGGCCTTGAGAGCCAGACGTACAGCCCGTAACTCTAACAGATTGATGTGAAACATCTGTTCCTCTGGAGACCAAAGACCTTTGATCTCCAGATCCCCCAGATGAGCTCCCCACCCTAGAGTGGAAGCATCCGTTATGACTGTGGCCACTGGTGGCGACTGCTGGAACGGCTTTCCTTGTGAAAGATTGTTGCTTGCAATCCACCACTTCAAATCCACAGCAGCATCTCTGGAGATCTTGACAGTACCCTCTAGATCCCCTCTGTGTTGAGACCACTGCCTTCGGAGGCACCACTGAAAAGCCCTCATGTGCCAGCGAGCATGCGTGACCAACAGAATGCAGGAGGCAAAAAGACCGAGCAGACGAAGGACCTTGAGGACTCGAACTACCGCTCCATTTCGAAACATTGGAACCAAATCCTGAATATCTTGAATCCGCTGAGGCGGAGGAAAGGCCCGACCCAATGTTGTATCCAGTACTGCTCCTATGAACAGGAGGCGCTGAGAGGGCTCTAGGTGAGATTTGGGCTCGTTCACCGAAAAACCCAGGTCGAACAACAACTGGGTTGTTGACTGCAGATGATGCGACACAAGCTCCGGGGACTTGGCTTTGATCAACCAGTCGTCCAAGTAAGGGAATACTGCTATCCCCTTCCTTCTGAGTTCTGCCGCAACCACCGACATCACCTTCGTGAAGACTCGAGGTGCTGAAGTAAGACCAAACGGAAGGACCGCAAACTGATAGTGTTGCGATCCCACCACAAACCGGAGATACTTCCTGTGTGACTTGAGTATCGGGATATGAAAGTAAGCATCCTGCAAGTCGACAGACACCATCCAGTCTTCCATGTTCAACGCCAAAAGCACCTGCGCTAGGGTCAGCATCTTGAACTTTTCCTGCTTGAGGAACCAATTCAAGATCCTCAGGTCCAGAATTGGTCTCAAACGACCATCCTTCTTGGGAATCAGGAAATACCTTGAGTAAACTCCTCGACCCCTTTCCTGCTCCGGGACCAACTCCACCGCGCCCTTTGAAAGGAGGACTTGCACCTCCTGCTCTAGCAACAGGAGGTGTTCTTCTGAACAATACGAAGGGCGGGGCGGGATGAGGGGCGGGAACTCCCGAAAGGGAAGGGTGTAGCCTTTTCCCACAACACTGAGAACCCAAGTGTCCGATGTAACAGTCTTCCATTTGGTGAGAAAATGCTGTAATCTTCCCCCTACAGGAGAGGAGTGAGTGGGAAATGGTGGAAGCCTAAGGCTGCTTCCCCTGCTGCACCCCGCCAGAGGATGAGGAAGAGGCAGAGTGCTGCTGAGAGGCTCCTCTGGTGCGGACCCTACCTCTCCCCCTGAAAGATCTATAGGGATGGGAAGAAGCAGGTTGCTGATATCTCCCTCGAAAGGAAGAGGAGGAAGAGCCACGCCCAAATCCACGAAACCTCCTGAAGAATCTGGAAGAGGCCGTGGAAGAAGGAGCTTGGAGCCCTAACGACTTAGCCGTGGCCCTGCTTTCCTTAAAACGTTCCAAGGCCGAATCAGCCTTAGCTCCAAACAGTTTGTCCCCATCAAATGGGAGATCCAACAATGTGGACTGTACATCTGCCGAAAAGCCCGAGTTACGGAGCCAGGCCTGTCTCCTTGCCACCACAGTTGTGCCCATTGCCCTGGCTACCGAGTCGGTGGTATCCAGTCCCGTCTGGATAATTTGGGTCGCAGCAGCCTGGGCATTTGAGACAAGATCCAAAAGACCCTGGGGAAGCTCTGTAAACGAAGAGGAAATGTCATCCATCAGAGCATGAATATACCTCCCCAGGATACAGGTTGCATTGGTGGCCTTTAACGCCAGACTGCAGGACGAAAAAATCTTCTTCGACTGCGCCTCTAGCTTCTTTGAATCTCTGTCCCCAGGCACCGTCGGAAAAGAACCAGGCGCTGACTTGGACGAACAGGAGGCCTGCACCACCAAGCTCTCCGGCGTAGGGTGCCTAGATAGGAAACCAGGGTCAGTCGGAGCCGTCCGATACCTCCTGGCCACGGCTCTGTGAACTGCTGGGGAAGATGCCGGCCTCTTCCACACCTCTAACACTGGATCCAGCAGAGCGTCATTAAATGGTAACAGAGGCTCCGCCGCGGCTGAGGCCGGATGTAACACCTCTGTCAAAAGGTTTTGTTTTGCCTCCACCACCGGCAAAGGCAGGTCCAAAAAACTAGCTGCCTTCCGTACCACTGCATGAAAGGAAGCAGCCTCCTCAGTATATTCCCCCGGGGACGAAAGGTCCCACTCAGGGGAAGTGTCCAGCCCACTGGCCGACTCCAGTCCACGCAGCCCATCACCCGAGTCCTCTAGCTCTCCTTCCTCTAGGGCTCGTTGGTACTCCTGCTCTTCTAATACCCGGAGAGCACGTCTCCTTGAATGAAGTCGTTGCTCAATACGCGGAGTCGACAATGCCTCCGTCGAAGATCGGCGCCGATCTTCAGAAGCCACTGACGCCGCATCCGGCGCCACAGGTAACTTCGGCGCCGACGGAAGAGCAGCTGAAGCAGATGGACCCACCGGAGTCACAGGCCGAAATCCCGACGTCGACGGGATGGAAATCCCCGGGGCCAATCCTTCTGAAGCCACCGGAGCGGCCACCGGCGCCGACACTGGCGCCGAGCCCACGTTCCCAAACGGGAGAAAGGGCATAAAGGGTGCCGGCCGAAGAGGCGCAGGATCACCCAAAGAAAAGGCCAAAGGCCCAGCCGGAGCACCCCCTGGAGCCATCTGTTGGAAGATGGCATACATCGCATTCAAGAATGCGGAACTATCGGCTCCAGGGGTGGGAAAAGCCGGATACTGGGGTGCCTGTCTCGGAGGCGACCCCGACGCCGGCCTCGGCGTCTGCGCCAGAGAAAACACTTGAGGCTCCAATACCTCAATCACCGACGCCTGTCCAGGTGAAGTTGGAGACGCCGGAGAGGGCAACGGCGTCGAAGGATGCGGCGTAACCGTGGGACTGACCTCCCATGTCCTTCGGCGCCGATCCGGAGACCTAGAACGAGTCTCCTTTGAATGACGCCGAGATTCTCTACGGCGCCGGGAGTCTCGATGACGCCGATGTCTTGGGGAAGAAGACTTCTTGTGATGTTTCTCCTTTGACTTGGCCATAAACAGCTTCGCCTCACGTTCCTTGAGGGCCTTTGGATTCATGTGCTGACATGAATCACAAGTCGAGACGTCGTGGTCGGAGCTCAAACACCAAAGGCAATCGGAATGAGGATCCGTCACCGACATCTTGCCTCCACACTCACGACAAGGCTTAAATCCAGACTTTCTCTGCGACATTATTTCCACAGCGAAAGACTACGCAGCAAGATATACACTGTAACCGCAAGAGTAACAGTTGCTCCCTCGAAGAAAACCGTTTCGAATGCACGGAAAAAAGGGAACTGACGTCCGCACGTCGTCGAGGACCTCTTATTGCCTGTATGACGTCAGACGGCGTCGCGTGGGCTAGAGTGACGTCCTCGTCGACGTGCAGAGACTAGTAAGAAGATTTCCGTCGAATGCTGGCGCCATGGGAGTATTCATGAGGTGAGGAATCCACAGGTAGTTGTATCCATCAGAAAGAGGAGTTTCTCCTCTTCCCTAGGACGTTGGAGTGCGTAAAAAGTAGGCAGGGTGATAAATCGGCCTCCATAAAAAGGTGGGACCACTTTTGGCACAAAAGAGGCCACTGTGCGAAGCACCAGTTTGTCAGGATATATAGAGGGGAAAGGCAGCTTAGACGACAAGGCTTGCAGCTCACTCACTTGGCAGGCATATGTATTTGCCACAAGGAAGGCTGTTTTCAATGTGAGCAGCCATAGTGGACAATCGTGCAGAGGCTCTAAAGGAGCACACATCAAACATATTAGAATCAAATTAAGGTCCCTCTGGGGCATAATGAATGGAGAGGAAGGCTGATCAGACAACTGCAAGAAGGCAGAAATGGCAGATAATTAGCCCTCAAAAGTGCACAAAGCTGATCCCTGCTGGGCAAGGGAAAGAATGAAAAGTAAGACCTCAGACAGATGGGCATACGGGGGAATCAGCAGATTTTAATGCACACCATGCTCCAAATTTTTTCCAACAGCAGGTTTACACCATGTTGGTGGAGGGACGCCTGGCTGCTGAGATGGCGTTACAGACTTCGGGAAGAAAGTCAAAAGCTGTCAACTGCTGCCACTCAAAATCTTCGCAAGAATGCAAAGAGAGGACAGGTTAGGGTGAAGAATGTTCCCCGCTGCTGCGACAGAAGATCTAACTGAAGGGGCAGCTTGATTGGAGGGTCGATGGCCATGCTCAGGAGCTCGGGATACTAGACTCTCTTTGCCAAGTCGGGAGCCACAATTGCGAAGATGTGATGCGAGTACCCATGCGCCGCAGGGTCTGATGCATCTGCTGCTGCACTTATGATTCAGGATTTCTTGAAAGTCCTGTCTGTCTTCTTTAGGCAGAGAACCTCCTGAGGGAGTCCCACAGGGACCTGTCATACCTCCCTAGTAAAGCAGAACTACTAACCATTTCGGAGCACTTACAAGATTTGAAACCTTGTCCTAGGGGAGCTTTTTAATTGGGACTTGTCTGAGTCCCGAGACTTTCTAGTTCAAGTGTTTGGAGTCAGACACATCTCAGCATGAGATCTGTCGGATCTGCGGACCCTCCGCATCCCTAAATATCTATATTTATTTTTTCATTAATAACACAAAAACTACTGTACAGATTTGCACCACATTACAAAAAGAAGATCTTTCTGGACCAAGATCTAGCTTTCTACCAAATTTGGTGTAATTTGGTGTAATTCCACTCAGCGGTTTAGGCTGTAGTTGTACTAAAAGTCCCTCAGGGAAATTTCATGGAGAAAAAAACATGTTGGTACCTCCCCCTTTTTCTTGGCCACCACTTGATGGATCACCCTGAAACTGTACAAGCAGCAGCTGAATTGGCAGGGTCCCAGGAGGTGAGGGTGGGGGCAGTGGCAGTCCCCAGGGCCAAAAACGGCATGAGGTGGGGGAGGAGGGGCATGTATGGTCTAGCCCCTCATAATAATCATAAATACACCCATGGTCCTGGCCCACCCGGTTAGGGCAGATAAAAAAGAGAAGCACAAGAGACAGCGCTTGGATTTCATTTTAAATATTTGCCTGGATTCCCAGATAACTCCGTGGATAAATTTTCTAAAAAATGTTTTTGGGCCCCGGCGGGGATCACAACCAGGCCTAGGGGGTCAGTGTATCCCTACCCTGAACCCTTTTGTGTTTTTTTACTTTTTTCCTGGGACTAACCATGTCCTAGATATCTATATTTATTTGTTCTATATTAATGCAAAAACCACTGTACTGATGTGCAACAAAATACAAAAATAGATCTTTCTGGACTAAGACCTAGCTTTCTGCCATATTATGTATAATTCCGTTCAGTGGTTTGGGTTGCATTCATGCCTAAAATCGCTATAGAAAATTGCATGGGGAAAACATGTTGGGACCGCCCCCCCCTTTCTCGGCCCCACTTCACGGATCACCCCAAAACTTTCCAGACAGCAGCTGAAGTAACCAGAACACTAGTTTTGAACATTTTGTGAAGAATTGTCACACAGCGCCAACAATATAGGCAAAACAAAAAAAAGCTTTTCCTATGGTAAGTAGGTCCTCACTGTAACTACGTACTGGTGACCGCCAGTAGGTAATATATGTGGGTTGTACTATCTACATTATTATTACAGGCACAATATATATATATATATATATATATATATATATATATATATATATATATATATATATATATATATACATATATATATATATATACATATATATATATATACCCACACAAGCACAAACACACATATTACCTACTGGTGGTCGCTGTAGGAAGCGGGCCTGGTTTGTGGGGAGTATCTTTGATATTATCATCTTATAAAAGGTCCAGGTATCCCCTATTAGTGAGGGTTGTCAGTGTCTAGAAGCCAGCCTCGCTAGAGGTAGCTGTGGATGAGAAGCCAAGGATTATCTAGGAGACATGCAAAGCTCATGCAATACCACTTACAGTCACACAGCACTTACACACATGAAAGAACCACACAGTGTTACAAAAATAAAGGTACTTTATTTTAGTGACACAAATACTTAATTACTAGAGAGGCAATTCTCCAATAGGAGGTAAGTAAACACACTATTGTATGTACAGTAGCAATAAGAAATAGGCATAAAAGCAATGGAAAACTGTGAAAAGCAATAGGCAATACTAAAGGCCTGGACGGGATCAAGCCATATACTAAAAAAGTGGAGTGCGAAGGTCGGGTCCCTAACCAAGGAACTGGAATCAGTAGAGGGGAGCTGGAGAAACTAGGAAACCTCTAAGGTAAGTACCAGAGTGCCGCCCAGCGACCAGGAGGAAAGATTACTGGTTCTACCCAAACCAACCCAAAGGACTTCAGAGAAGGATACTGCAAGACCTAGAGAAGACTGCAAGAAACCAAAGGTGGATCCGGGAAGAGAAAGAACTGGAAAAGAAGGTCCGGTGGTGGCAGGAGCCATTACACACACATTTGTGGATGCAGGAATTGGTCAACGGTGAGACGAAGACGGTCAGCAAAACCACCAACAAGCCATGGAAAAGGCAAATGTTGCGGTTGGTGGAAAGGTGGAGCTGCCGGGGACCACCAAGGTCCAAGGGGGACTAAACCCACGGAGGGAGTCCCAGGTGACCGTCAGCAGTGCAGATGGTCCAAAGAAGAGGAGACAGCCCTCACAGAAGGCCCAGAGGCCAGGAGCCCAGGAGTCACAGAGGCCCACGCAGCACAACTGAAGAGAGCTCCCACGTCGCAGAAGAAGGACACAGAGGGCTGTGTGTAGCAGGGAAGAGTGCTGGGGCTACACGTAGCCTGAAGATCCCTTGATGGACATGCCAATAAACCTTGGTAGCTGCAAGTGACATGATGCATGGGGGTACTGTCCTGCTTGGGAAGGCAAGAATCTACCTTCACCAAAGTTGGACAGCTGGCAGAGAGGACCAAGGAGACCACTGCAAACCACCACCCATGACACAGGATTCACGCAGCTCAGGAGGAGAGGAGATCCATGCAGCCAGTTGTTGTTGCAGTTGGTGCCTGCGGATGCAGGGAAGTGACTCCTTCACTCCAAGTGTGATTCCTTCTTGGGCAGACAGAAGACTTGCCGCCCTCAGAGGATGTACAGCTGGGGGAATGCTGCAGTTGCTGGAAGGAGCCGGAGAAACAATCCTGCAGGGCGCAGTCATCGCTGTTGCTGCAGATTGTAGGTTCCTGTGGAGTCCAGTTGCAGTTCCAGTGGCCAGAAGTTGAAGTAAGTGTTGCAAAGGATTCCTGCTGAACTCTTCCACTTTGAATCTGAAGACCCACTCAAGAGGGAGACCCTAAATAGCCCTGGAAGGGGGACTGGTCACCCAGCCAGGTGACCACCTAGCAGGAGGGAGCGCGACGTCACCTGCCTAACCTGGACACTCAGATTCTCCCAGAGGCCCCTGGTCACAATGGATTGAAGATGGCAGACTCAAGGAGCTATCTGGAGGAGCTCTCGGCACCACCCCTGGGGAGGTGATGGACAAGGGAGTGGTCACTCGACTTTCCATTGTCCAGTTCCGCACCAGAGCAGGGACTGGAGGACCCTGAACTGGTGCAGCCTAGTTTTAGGAAGGAGGGCACCAAATGTGACCTTCAAAGCATAACGGTGGCTTGGGGAGGCTCACTGAGAAACTAGAATATGTCTCTACCAGATATTTTGTAACCGAAGGAAAGTAACTTGTACATCTGATAGAGACTATTAGTTGCAGATTCCTTACCTTTGAATAGATACCTGAGCGATACTATCCCCGGTGGTAGGCTGCGAACCAAGATCACACCAAAAAGTCCTGCATGACCAAACGGCCAAAGCAGCCGTCCCTTTGTACCTGATTGTCTAGGCAGTAGTGCTTGGTAACCGAGATGCCCACGTTGCTGCCTGACAAATATCCAGGACTGGAATGCCGACATGGAAGGGTGTCACTAACTTAGGTAGAAAAAAAGTCCTTGTGCGAAGTACCACTTTGTCAGGATGTATGGCAAGAAAAGGTGGCTTAGATGACAGACCCTGGAGATCACTAACTCTGCGGGCAGAAGTAATGGCAACTAAAAAGACAGTCTTTATAGTTAAGAGCCATAGAGGACAGTTGTGAAATGGTTCAAACGGGTACACATAAGGTATGTTAAGACCAGGTTGAGATCCAATTGGGGCATGATGAATGGGGTAGGAGGAAAGAGATGTGTGAGGCCTTTAAGAAACCTCCCAACTATGGGAGATTAACTAAAGAAGGCTGATCTAGTAACCTCAAGAAAGCAGAGATAGCAGAGAGATATCCCTTAAGAGTGCCCACGGTGGAACCCTGCCGGGCAAGGGAAAGAATAAAGAGAAGAACTTGAGAAAGAGGAGCAGATAGAGGATCCACAGAATTGTCGATCCACCATGCCACAACTTTCTTCCAACGACAGGGGTACACAGTTTTGATTCAGGGACGCCTGGTTGCCAAGGTAACGTCACAGACTTCGGGTGGCAAGTCAAAAGACGTCAACTGTCGCTGCTCAATCTCCACACATGAAGCAGGTGAGTTGACTGGCTCGGTGGAGGACCTTCCCCTGCAGCTGCGACAGAAGATCCTCCCGAAGGGGCAGTGTAGGAAGTTGGCTCTGTATGTATTATTTCAAAGTAAGAAATAGCATGCACAGAGTCCAAGGGTTCCCCTTAGAGGTAAGATAGTGGCAAAAAGAGATAATTCTAATGCTCTATTTTGTGGTAGTGTGGTCGAGCAGTAGGCTTATCAGAGGGTAGTGTTAAGCATTTGTTGTACACACACAGGTAATAAATGAGGAACACATACTCAAAGACAATTCCAGGCCAATATGTTTTTGTATAGAAAAATATATTTTCTTAGTTTATTTTAAGAACCACAGGTTTAAGATTTACAATCAATACTTCAAATGAAAGGTACCTTCACTTAGGTATCATAGGAACTTTGAATCAGCAAAATAGCAAGTACAGTTTTGGCAAAAATGGCAATAAGCTATTTTAAAACTAGACACTTAGTGCAAATTTCAACCGTTTCTGGGGAGGTAAGTTTTTGTTAGTTTTGCAGGTAAGTAAACCACCTACAGGGTTCAAAGTTGGGTCCAAGGTAGCCCACTGTTGGAGGTTGAGGGCAACCCCAAAGTTACCACACCAGCAGCACAGGGCCGGTCAGGTGCAGAGGTCAAAGTGGTGCCCAAAACACATAGGCTTCAAAGGAGAAGGGGGTGCCCCGGTTCCAGTCTGCCAGCAGGTAGGTACCTGCGTCTTCGGAGGGCAGACCAGGGGGGTTTTGTAGGGCACCGGGGGGGACACAAGTCAGAACAAAAAGTACACCCTCAGTGGCACGGGGGCGGCCGGGTGCAGAGTGCAAACAGGCGTCGGGTTTGCAATGTAGTTCAACGGGAGACCCAGGGGTCTCTTCAGCGAAGCAGGCAGGCAAGGGGGGGGGGGGTGGCTCCTCGGGGTAGCCACCACCTGGGCAAGGGAGAGGGCCACCTGGGGGTTGCTTCTGCACTGGAGGTCGGATCCTTCAGGTCCTGGGGGCTGCGGGTGCAGTGTCTTTACCAGGCGTCGGGTTCTTAGAAGCAGGCAGTCACGGTCAGGGGGAGCCTCTGGATTCCCTCTGCAGGCGTCGCTGGGGGAGGCTCAGGGGGGTCAACTCTGGCTACTCACAGGGTTGCAGTCGCCGGGGAGTCCTCCCTGTAGTGTCGGTTCTCCTCAGGTTGAGCAGGGGGCGTCGGGTGCAGAGTGGAAAGTCTCACGCTTCCGCCGGGAAACGTGCAGTCCCTCAAAAGTTGTTTCTTTGTTGCAAAGTTGTTTCTTCTTTGAAGCAGAGCCGCAGCCCTCGTGAGTTCTTGGCCCTTTTACACGCAGGGTAGTCCTCTGAGGCTTCAGAGGTCGCTGGACCGTGGGGAGCGCGTCGCTGTTGCAGTTTTTCTAGAAGTGGGGAGACAGGCTGGTAGGGCTGGGGCCAAAGCAGTTGGTGTCTCCGTCTTCTCTGCAGGGCTTTCAGGTCAGCAGTCCTTCTTCGTCTTCAGGTTGCAGGAATCAGTCTTGCTTGGTTCTGGGGGCCCCTAAATACTCAATTTAGGGGTGTGTTTAGGTCTGGGGGGTTAGTAGCCAATGGCTACTAGCCCTGAGGGTGGCTACACCCTCTTTGTGCCTCCTCCCTGAGGGGAGGGGGGCACATCCCTAATCCTATTGGGGGAATCCTCCACCTGCAAGATGGAGGATTTCTAAAAGTCAGAGTCACCTCAGCTAAGGACACCTTAGGGGTTGTCCTGACTGGCCAGTGACTCCTCCTTGTTTTTCTCATTATCACCTCCGGCCTTGCCGCCAAAAGTGTGGCTGTGGCCAGAGGGGGCGGGCATCTCTACTAGCTGGAATGCCCTGGGGCGCTGTAACAAAGGGGGTGAGCCTTTGAAGCTCACCGCCAGGTGTTACAGTTCCTGCAGGGGGAGGTGAGAAGCACCTCCACCCAGTACAGGCTTTGTTACGAGCCACAGAGTGACAAAGGCACTGTCCCCATGTGGCCAGCAACATGTCTGGTGTGTGGCAGGCCGGTAAAACTAGTCAGCCCACACTGGAAGTCGGGTATGTTTTCAGGGGGCATCTCTAAGATGCCCTCTGGGGTGTATTTCACAATAAAATGTACACTGGCATTATTGTGCTGAGAAGTTTGATACCAAACTTTCCAGTTTTCAGTGTAGCCATTATGGTGCTGTGGAGTTCGTGTTTGACAGACTCCCAGACCATATACTCTTATGGCTACCCTGCACTTACAATGTCTAAGGTTTTCCTTAGACCCTGTAGGGGCATAGTGCTCATGCACCTATGCCCTCACCTATGGTATAGTGCACCCTGCCTTAGGGCTGTAAGGCCGGCTAGAGGGGTGACTTATCTATGCCAGAGGCAGTGTGAGGTTGGCATGGCACCCTGAGGGGAGTGCCATGTTGACTTAGTCGTTTTCTCCCCACCAGCACACACAAGCTGGCAAGCAGTGTGTCAGTGCTGAGTGAGGGGTCCCTAGGGTGGCATAAGACGTGCTGCAGCCCTTAGAGACCTTCCCTGGCATCAGGGCCCTTGGTACCAGGGGTACCTGTTACAAGGGACTTACCTGGATGCCAGGGTGTGCCAATTGTGGAAACAAAGGTGCAGTTTTAGGGAAAGAACACTGGTGCTGGGTCCTGGTTAGCAGGCCTCAGCATACTTTCAAATCATAACTTGGCATCAGCAAAGGCAAAAAGTCCTAATCTAATGTATCCACCAGAAAAGTCGTTAGCAAAGGTAAGTAACTCGTTCTTTAGTGACAATGTGCCAAAATGATCTCAGAGGAACTACTCCCTTAGGAGGTAAATAAAATACACAAAATATACACACAAACCAAAATCACGTATGTGGATTCCTCACCTGATGAATACTCCCATGGCGCCAGCATTAGACGGAAATCTTCTTCCTAGCTTCTGCACGTCGACGAGGACGTCACACTGGCCCACGCGACGCCGTCTGACGTCATACAGGCAATAAGAGGTCCTCGCCGACGTGCCGACGTCAGTACCAAAATGTTTTACGTGCATGAGAACAATAACCTGACGTAATGAAAGATTAAGGCAACATCTCATAACATTGTAAATCACACAACATTGCAATAAAATGGCTGTAGATTTAATAAAACTCCTTTCTTTTCTTTTTTTTTTTTTTTAAATCAAAACAAATATACACTAATTATGTATACCCACAAAGATATATATATATATATACAGGGAGTGCAGAATTATTAGGCAAATGAGTATTTTGACCACATCATCCTCTTTATGCATGTTGTCTTACTCCAAGCTGTATAGGCTCGAAAGCCTACTACCAATTAAGCATATTAGGTGATGTGCATCTCTGTAATGAGAAGGGGTGTGGTCTAATGACATCAACACCCTATATCAGGTGTGCATAATTATTAGGCAACTTCCTTTCCTTTGGCAAAATGGGTCAAAAGAAGGACTTGACAGGCTCAGAAAAGTCAAAAATAGTGAGATATCTTGCAGAGGGATGCAGCACTCTTAAAATTGCAAAGCTTCTGAAGCGTGATCATCGAACAATCAAGCGTTTCATTCAAAATAGTCAACAGGGTCGCAAGAAGCGTGTGGAAAAACCAAGGCGCAAAATAACTGCCCATGAACTGAGAAAAGTCAAGCGTGCAGCTGCCACGATGCCACTTGCCACCAGTTTGGCCATATTTCAGAGCTGCAACATCACTGGAGTGCCCAAAAGCACAAGGTGTGCAATACTCAGAGACATGGCCAAGGTAAGAAAGGCTGAAAGACGACCACCACTGAACAAGACACACAAGCTGAAACGTCAAGACTGGGCCAAGAAATATCTCAAGACTGATTTTTCTAAGGTTTTATGGACTGATGAAATGAGAGTGAGTCTTGATGGGCCAGATGGATGGGCCCGTGGCTGGATTGGTAAAGGGCAGAGAGCTCCAGTCCGACTCAGACGCCAGCAAGGTGGAGGTGGAGTACTGGTTTGGGCTGGTATCATCAAAGATGAGCTTGTGGGGCCTTTTCGGGTTGAGGATGGAGTCAAGCTCAACTCCCAGTCCTACTGCCAGTTCCTGGAAGACACCTTCTTCAAGCAGTGGTACAGGAAGAAGTCTGCATCCTTCAAGAAAAACATGATTTTCATGCAGGACAATGCTCCATCACACGCGTCCAAGTACTCCACAGCATGGCTGGCAAGAAAGGGTATAAAAGAAGGAAATCTAATGACATGGCCTCCTTGTTCACCTGATCTGAACCCCATTGAGAACCTGTGGTCCATCATCAAATGTGAGATTTACAAGGAGGGAAAACAGTACACCTCTCTGAACAGTGTCTGGGAGGCTGTGGTTGCTGCTGCACGCAATTTTGATGGTGAACAGATCAAAACACTGACAGAATCCATGGATGGCAGGCTTTTGAGTGTCCTTGCAAAGAAAGGTGGCTATATTGGTCACTGATTTGTTTTTGTTTTGTTTTTGAATGTCAGAAATGTATATTTGTGAATGTTGAGATGTTATATTGGTTTCACTGGTAATAATTAATAATTGAAATGGGTATATATATTTTTTTGTTAAGTTGCCTAATAATTATGCACAGTAATAGTCACCTGCACACACAGATATCCCCCTAACATAGCTAAAACTAAAAACAAACTAAAAACTACTTCCAAAAATATTCAGCTTTGATATTAATGAGTTTTTTGGGTTCATTGAGAACATGGTTGTTGTTTAATAATACAATTAATCCTCAAAAATACAACTTGCCTAATAATTCTGCACTCCCTGTATATACAAGTATCCATATATACAAAATCTATAGCAGCCTTAACCCCTTCCCCGCCACGGACGTAATGGTTACGTCCATGGCAGCGCCCGTGTGGCGCCATGGACGTAACCATTACGTCCTGAATGCTTCCCTCGGGAGAAGCGCTAGCACTCCTCCCGAGGGCCGCCCCCCCACCCCCCTAGGTCAGGGCTGACCGGGGAATCCCTTCCCCTTCCACCCCCGACCCCCCACCCCCCCCTGTGACGTCAGCGCGCGAGCGCACGCTGATTTGTCACAGGGGCCTCCCTAGTCGCGCTGGAAGCAGAGCTTCCAGCGCGATTGAAAAAGAAATGCAAAAGAATTTCTTTTTCAATCACTTGGGAGGCCCGGAGGGGCTTCAAAGGGAAGGAAAAGTATTTCCTTCCCTTTGAAGTCCCTCCGAGGGTTTCAAAAGCCGGATTGCTTGCAATCCGGCTTTTGAAACCCCACTAGACACCAGGGATTTTTTTTTTTCTTCATTGAAATTGACAAAAGGGAGCGACCCCTTGGGCAAGGGTCGCTCCCAGGGGGGGCATTTTTTTTAAAAGGCCTTTTCTGCCCCCCCTGGGGGCAGAAACCTCTAGGCACCAGGGACCATTTATTTTTTTTTTTTCATTTTTTTTTATTGAGGTGGGGAGCGACCCGTTAGGCAAGGGTCGCTCCCCTTGGGGGAAAATTATATTTTGGCCATTTTTGCCCCCCTTGGGGGCAGATTGGCCTATTTTGATGAGGCCAATCTGCCCCCAAGGGGGGTAGAAACCACCAGACACCAGGGTTTTTTTTATTTTTATTATTGTTATTTACAAAAGGGAGCGACCCCTTGGGCAAGGGTCGCTCCCAGGGGGGGCATATTTTCGGGAAGGCCTTTTCTGCCCCCCCTGGGGGCAGAAACCTCTAGGCACCAGGGACCTTTTTTTTTTTTTTGTTTCATTTTTTTTTTTTTTGGTGGGGAGCGACCCCTTAGGCAAGGGTCGCTCCCCTTGGGGGAAAATTATATTTTGGCCATTTCTGCCTCCCTTGGGGGCAGATTGGCCTATTTTGATGAGGCCAATCTGCCCCCAAGGGGGGTAGAAACCACTAGACACCAGGGAGTTTTTTCTTTGCGTGAATTTCACGCAAAGGGAGTGACCCCTTAGGCAAGGGTCGCTCCCTGGGGGGGAGGGCAAATTGTATTTAGACCATTTCTGCCCCCCTGGGGGCAGATTGGCCGATTTTAGGTCAATCTGCCCCCAAGGGGGCAGAAACCACTAGGCACCGGGGATTTGTTTTTTGGCGCCAATGTCACGCAGGGGGAGCGACCCCGTAGGCAAGGGTCGCTCCCGGGGGGGGGGGGTGGGTGTTGGGGGGGCAAATTTATTTTAGGCCATTTCTGCCCCCCCGGGGGGCAGATCGGCCTATTATTAGGCCGATCTGCCCCCGGGGGGGGGGGGCAGAAACCTCTAGGCGCCAGGGGAATTTTTCTTTTTTTTCTTTTTTTTTTTCTTTTTTTTTTTTTTTAGAGATGGGGAGCGACTCATCAGGCAAAAGTCGCTCCCCTGGGGGACAAATTGTATTTAGGCCATTTCTGCCCCCCTTGGGGGCAGATTGGCTGAGTTTAGGTCAACCTGCCCCCAAGGGGGCAGAAACCACTAGGCACCGGGGATTTGTTTTTTGGCGCCAATGTCACGCAGGGGGAGCGACCCCGTAGGCAAGGGTCGCTCCCGGGGGCGGGGGGTGGGGGTTGGGGGGGCACATTTATTTTAGGCCATTTCTGCCCCCCCGGGGGACAGATCGGCCTATTATTAGGCCGAACTGCCCCCCGGGGGGGGGGGGCAGAACACTCTAGGCGCCAGGGCAATTTTTTTTTTGTGTTTTTTTTTTTGTTGTTTCTTTTTTTAGAGATGGGGAGCGACCCATCAGGCAAGGGTCGCTCCCCTGGGGGGGCAAATTGTATTTAGACCATTTCTGCCCCCCTGGGGGCAGATTGGCCAATTTTAGGTCAATCTGCCCCCAAGGGGGCAGAAACCACTAGGCACCAGGGATTTGTTTTTTGGCGCCAATGTCACGCAGGGGGAGCGACCCCGTACGCAAGGGTCGCTCCCGGGGGGGGGTGGGTGTTGGGGGGGCAAATTTATTTTAGGCCATTTCTGCCCCCCCGGGGGGCAGATCGGCCTATTATTAGGGCGATCTGCCCCCGGGGGGGGGGGGGCAGAAACCTCTAGGCGCCAGGGGAATTTTTCTTTTTTTTCTTTTTTTTTTTTTTTTTTTAGAGATGGGGAGCGACCCATCAGGCAAAAGTCGCTCCCCTGGGGGACAAATTGTATTTAGGCCATTTCTGCCCCCCTTGGGGGCAGATTGGCTGAGTTTAGGTCAACCTGCCCCCAAGGGGGCAGAAACCACTAGGCACCGGGGATTTGTTTTTTGGTGCCAATGTCACGCAGGGGGAGCGACCCCGTAGGCAAGGGTCGCTCCCGGCGGGGGAGGGTGGGGGTTGGGGGGGCAAATTTATTTTAGGCCATTTCTGCCCCCCCGGGGGGCAGATCGGCCTATTATTAGGCCGATCTGCCCCCGGGGGGAGGGGGGCAGAAACCTCTAGGCGCCAGGGGAATTTTTCTTTTTTTTCTTTGTTTTTTTTTTTTTAGAGATGGGGAGCGACCCATCAGGCAAAAGTCGCTCCCCTGGGGGACAAATTGTATTTAGGCCATTTCTGCCCCCCTTGGGGGCAGATTGGCTGAGTTTAGGTCAACCTGCCCCCAAGGGGGCAGAAACCACTAGGCACCGGGGATTTGTTTTTTGGTGCCAATGTCACGCAGGGGGAGCGACCCCGTAGGCAAGGGTCGCTCCCGGCGGGGGAGGGTGGGGGTTGGGGGGGCAAATTTATTTTAGGGCATTTCTGCCCCCCCCCTGGGGCCGGCTGAGCTACAGGCCAAACACCACAGGTAGGCACCTTGCAAAAAACACCTCTGTTTTCTGTGAAAAAATATGTTGTGTCCACGTTGTGTTTTGGGCCATTTCCTTTTGTGGGCGCTAGGCCTACCCACAGAAGTGATGTACCATTTTTATCGAGAGACTTAGGGGAACGCTGGGTGGAAGGAAATTTGTGGCTCCTCTCAGATTCCAGAACTTTCTGTCACCGAAATGAGAGGAAAAAGTGTTTTTTGGGCCAAATTTTGATGTTTGCAAAGGATTCTGGGTAACATAACCTGGTCAGAGCCCCGCAAGTCACCCCATCTTGGATTCCCCTGGGTTTCTAGTTTTCAAAAATGCACTGGTTTGCTAGGTTTCCTCAGGTGTCGGCTGAGCTACAGGCCAAAATCCGCAGGTAGGCACTGCTTTTTATAAAAAAAATTGATGTGTCCACGTTGTGTTCTGGGCCCTTTCCTTTCGTGGGCGCTAGTCCTACCCACACAAGTGATGTATCATTTTTATCGGGAGACTTGGGGGAACGCTGGGTAGAAGGAAATTTGTGGCTCCTCTCAGATTCCAGAACTTTCTGTCACAGAAATGTGAGTAACATATGTATTTTTAGCCAAATTTTGAGGTTTGCAAAGGATTCTGGGTAACCTGGGTAACCTGGTCCGAGCCCCGCAAGTCACCCCTCCTTCGATTCCCCTAGGTCTCTAGTTTTCAGAAATGCACAGGTTTGGTAGGTTTCCCTAGGTGCCGGCTGAGCTAGAGGCCAAAATCTACAGGTAGGCACTTCGCAAAAAACACCTCTGTTTTTTTCCAAAATTTAGGATGTGTCCACGTTGCGCTTTGGGGTGTTTCCTGTCGCCGGCGCTAGGCCTACCCACGCAAGTGAGGTATCATTTTTATCGGGAGACTTGGGGGAACGCTGGGTGGAAGGAAATTTGTAGCTCCTCTCAGATTCCAGAACTTTCTGCCACAGAAATGTGAGTAACATGTGTATTTTTAGCCAAATTTTGAGGTTTGCAAAGGATTCTGGGTAACAGAACCTGGTCCGAGCCCCGCAAATCACCCCTCCTTGGATTCCCCTAGGTCTCTAGTTTGCAGAAATGCACAGGTTTGGTAGGTTTCCCTAGGTGCCGGCTGAGCTAGAGGCCAAAATCTACAGGTAGGCACTTCGCAAAAAACACCTCTGTTTTTTTCCAAAATTTAGGATGTGTCCACGTTGCGCTTTGGGGTGTTTCCTGTCGCCGGCGCTAGGCCTACCCACGCAAGTGAGGTATCATTTTTATCGGGAGACTTGGGGGAACGCTGGGTGGAAGGAAATTTGTAGCTCCTCTCAGATTCCAGAACTTTCTGCCACAGAAATGTGAGGGACATGTGTTTTTTTAGCCACATTTTGAGGTTTGCAAAGGATTCTGGGTAACAGAACCTGGTCCGAGCCCCGCAAGTCACCCCTCCTTGGATTCCCCTAGGTCTCTAGTTTTCAGAAATGCACAGGTTTGGTAGGTTTCCCTAGGTGCCGGCTGAGCTAGAGGCCAAAATCTACAGGTAGGCACTTCGCAAAAAACACCTCTGTTTTTTTCCAAAATTTAGGATGTGTCCACGTTGCGCTTTGGGGTGTTTCCTGTCGCCGGCGCTAGGCCTACCCACGCAAGTGAGGTATCATTTTTATCGGGAGACTTGGGGGAACGCTGGGTGGAAGGAAATTTGTAGCTCCTCTCAGATTCCAGAACTTTCTGCCACAGAAATGTGAGGGACATGTGTTTTTTTAGCCAAATTTTGAGGTTTGCAAAGGATTCTGGGTAACAGAACCTGGTCCGAGCCCCGCAAGTCACCCCTCCTTGGATTCCCCTAGGTCTCTAGTTTTCAGAAATGCACAGGTTTGGTAGGTTTCCCTAGGTGGTGGCTGAGCTAGAGGCCAAAATCTACAGGTAGTCACTTTGCTAAAAACAGCTCTGTTTTCTGTGATATGTCCACGTTGTGTTTTGGGGCATATCCTGTCGCGGGCGCTAGGCCTACCCACACAAGTGAGGTATCATTTTTATCGGGAGACGTGGGGGAACGCTGGGTGGAAGGAAATTTGTGGCTCCTCTCAGATTCCAGAACTTTCTGCCACAGAAATGTGAGGAACATGTGTTTTTTTAGCCAAATTTTGAGGTTTGCAAAGGATTCTGGGTAACAGAACCTGGTCCGAGCCACACAAGTCACCCCTCCTTGGATTCCCCTAGGTCTCTAGTTTTCAGAAATGCATAGGTTTGGTAGGTTTCCCTAGGTGGCGGCTGAGCTAGAGGCCAAAATCTACAGGTAGTCACTTTGCTAAAAACAGCTCTGTTTTCTGTGATATGTCCACGTTGTGTTTTGGGGCATATCCTGTCGCGGGCGCTAGGCCTACCCACACAAGTGAGGTATCATTTTTATCGGGAGACGTGGGGGAACGCTGGGTGGAAGGAAATTTGTGGCTCCTCTCAGATTCCAGAACTTTCTGCCACAGAAATGTGAGGAACATGTGTTTTTTTAGCCAAATTTTGAGGTTTGCAAAGGATTCTGGGTAACAGAACCTGGTCCGAGCCCCGCAAGTCACCCCTCCTTGGATCCCCCTAGGTCTCTAGTTTTCAGAAATGCACAGGTTTGGTAGGTTTCCCTATGTGGCGGCTGAGCTAGAGGCCAAAATCTACAGGTAGTCACTTTGCTAAAAACAGCTCTGTTTTCTGTGATATGTCCACGTTGTGTTTTGGGGCATATCCTGTCGCGGGCGCTAGGCCTACCCACACAAGTGAGGTATCATTTTTATCGGGAGACGTGGGGGAACGCTAGGTGGAAGGAAATTTGTGGCTCCTCTCAGATTCCAGAACTTTCTGCCACAGAAATGTGAGGAATATGTGTTTTTTTAGCCAAATTTTGAGGTTTGCAAAGGATTCTGGGTAACCGAACCTGGTCCGAGCCACACAAGTCACCCCTCCTTGGATTCCCCTAGGTCTCTAGTTTTCAGAAATGCACAGGTTTGGTAGGTTTCCCTAGGTGGCGGCTGAGCTAGAGGCCAAAATCTACAGGTAGTCACTTTGCTAAAAACAGCTCTGTTTTCTGTGATGTGTCCACGTTGTGTTCTGGGGCATATCCTGTCGCGGGCGCTAGGCCTACCCAAACAAGTGAGGTATCATTTTTATCGGGAGACTTGGGGGAACATAGAATAGCAAAACAAGTGTTATTGCCCCTTGTCTTTCTCTACATTTATTCCTTCCAAATATAGGGGTGTGTGTAAAAAAGACATCTATTTGAGAAATTCCATGTAATTCACATGCTACTATGGTCACCCCGGAATTAATTCAGAGATGTGCAAATAACCACTGCTCCTCAACACCTTATCTTGTGCCCTTTTTGGAAATGCAAAGGTTTTCTTGATAGCTATTTTTTACTCCTTATATTTCAGCAAATGAATTACTGTATACCCGGTATAGAATGAAAACGCACTGCAGGGTGCAGCTCATTTATTGGCTCTGGGTTCCTCGGGTTCTTGATGAACCTACAAACCCTATATATCCCCGCAACCAGAGGAGTCCAGCAGACGTAACGGTATATTGCTTTCGATAATCTGACATTGCAGGGAAAAGTTACAGAGTAAAAAGTAGAGAAAAATTGATGTTTTTTTCACCTCAATTTCAATATTTTTCTTTTTCAGCTGTTATTTTCTGTAGGAAACCCTTGTAGGATCTACACAAATGACCCCTTGCTGAATTCAGAATTTTGTCTACTTTTCAGAAATGTTTAGGTTTCTGGGATCCAGCATTGGTTTCATGACCATTCCTGTCACTGACTGGAAGGAGGCTGAAAGCACAAAAAATTGCACAAATGGGGTATGCCCCAGTAAAATGCCAAAATTGTGTTGAAAAATTGGGTTTTCGGATTCAAGTCTGCCTGTTCCTGAAAGCTGGGAAGCTGCTGAGTTTAGCACTGCAAACCCTTTGTTGATGCCATTTTCAGGGGAAAAACCACAAGCCTTCTTCTGCAGCCACTTTTTCCAATTTTTTTGAAAAAAACAAAATTTTCCCTGTCTTTTGGCCAATTTCTTGGCCTCTTTCAGGGGAACCCACAAAGTCTGGGTACCTCCAGAATCCAAAAAGGACGCAAATTTGGCTTGGTTAGCTTATGTGGACAAAAAGTTATGCGGGCCTAAGCGCGAACTGCCCCAAATAGGCAAAAAAAGGCCTGGCACAGGAGGGGGAAAAGGCCTGGCAGCGAAGTGGTTAAAGACCAAAAGGAGCACACTCAAGGATTACTTGGTAAGACCAAAAAGGCAACGGGGAGGCGGGTGGGACCGTGAGGAATCCACAGGTAGCTAATGTATCCACCAGAAAAGTTGTTACCGAAGGTAAGTAACTCGTTCTTCTAATGGATACAACTACCTGTGGATTCCTCACCTGATGAATAATGTCCCAAAGCAGTACCACGCCCGGCGGTGGGTGCCTAAATAGTCAAACCAAGAAATCCTGCAGCACTGACCGTGCAAAATGGCCGTCCCTTCTGACCTCAGAGTCCAACAGGGACGACCAAGTTGCGGCCTTGCAGATGTCAACCACAGGAACACCCCTAGCCAAGGCCGAAGTGGCCGACTTAGCTCTGGTGAAATGAGCTCTAATACCATCAGGAGGATCCTTCTTTGCTAAAGAGTAACAGATGTTAATGCAAAGAACAACCCACCTGGAGAGTGTTCTCTTGTGGACTGCCTTTCCTCTCCTCTTGCCCAAGTATCCGATGAACAGCTGATCCTCCAGCCTGAAGTCCTTTGTTCTATCAATGTAGAAGCTTAACGCCCTCTTTGGGTCCAATCGATGCAGTCTCTCTTCCTCCTTTGAAGGATGAGGCGGAGGATAGAACGTGGACAAAGTAATCGTCTGGGCCAAATGGAAGGGTGAAACAACCTTCGGGAGGAAAGCAGCCTTGGTCCTCAACACCACCTTATCCCCATAAAAAGTTGTATAAGGGGGTTTTACCGATGAGGCCTGCAACTCACTCACTCTCCTTGCAGATGTTATAGCCACCAGGAAGACTGTCTTAATAACTAAGGGCCTGATTCTAACTTTGGAGGACGGTGTTAAACCGTCCCAAAAGTGGCGGATATACCACCTACCGTATTACGAGTTCCATAGGATATAATGGACTCGTAATACGGTAGGTGGTATATCCGCCACTTTTGGGACGGTTTAACACCGTCCTCCAAAGTTAGAATCAGGCCCTAAATACCTTAAAGGGCAAGAATGCATAGGCTCAAAAGGGGACCCCATAAGGAAAGTCAGGACCAAGGATAAATCCCATTGAGGCATAACGAATGGTTTTGGAGGATATTTATTTAGAAGACCTTTCAAGAATCTAAGAACAATAGGGGATTTAAATAACGATGGTTGGTCTGGAAGACAAATGAAGGCTGACAAGGCAGACAAGTAACCTTTAATAGTAGCCACTGCACAACCTTTCTGCGCTAGTGATAAAGCAAAAGACAAAACATCTGACAGATGAGCATGTAAGGGATCAATCTGTCTCTCTCCACACCACATAACAAATTTAGACCACCTATTAGCGTAGATAGATTTAGTGGAGTGTCGCCTGGCCGCTAATATAACATCCACTACATCAGGCGGGAGAGAGAAGGAACTCAGGTTGCCCGCTCAATCTCCAGGCATGTAGGTGCAGATTCTGGAGGTTGGGGTGTAAAACCTGCCCCTGCGACTGCGAGAGGAGGTCTGCCCTGAGAGGGAGACAGAGCGGAGGGCACAGCGAGAGTTGGAGAAGGTCGGAGTACCACACCCTCCTTGGCCAATCCGGAGCTATTAAAATGACTTGGGCCCGGTCTTGGCGAATTTTCCTCAACACTTGAGGAAGCAAGGGTATGGGGGGAAACGCGTAAAGTAACTGGTCGCACCAAGTCATCTGAAACGCGTCCCCCAAAGCCCCCTGCAGTGGATACTGGAGACTGCAGTATAACGGACAGTGCGTGTTCTCCTGGGTGGCAAACAGATCTATCCGAGGAACCCCCCACAACTGTAAGATTAGACGGACTTGATCTGGATGGAGACGCCACTCGTGGTCGGCCGAGAAATGGCGACTGAGACCGTCCGCACATACATTCAAGACTCAGGCCAGATGATTTGCTACCAAGCAAATCTGATGGTCCCTTGCCCAGGACCATAGTCGAAGAGCTTCTCTACAGAGAAGGTACGACCCCACTCCTCCCTGTTTGTTTATATACCACATCGCGGTAGTATTGTCCGTCAGGACCTGAATCGACTGACCGCGAAGGGATGGGAGGAAGACCTTGAGAGCCAGACGTACAGCCCGCAACTCCAACAGATTGATATGAAAAATCTGTTCCTCTGGAGACCAAAGCCCTTTGATCTCCATATCCCCCAGATGAGCTCCCCACCCTAGAGTGGAAGCATCCGTTATTACTGTGGCCACTGGTGGTGACTGCGCGAACGGCTTCCCTTGTGAAAGATTGTCGCCCGCAATCCACCACTTCGAGTCCGCAGCAGCATCTCTGGAGATTTTGACCGAACCGTCTAGATCCCCACTGCCTTCGGAGGCACCACTGAAGAGCCCTCATGTGCCAGCGAGCATGCGTGACCAACAGTATGCAGGAGGCAAACAGACCGAGCAGACGTAGGACCTTGAGGACTGGAATGACCGCTCCACCTTGAAACATTGGAACCAACGCCTGAATGTCTTGAATCCGCTGAGGCGGAGGAAAGGCCCGATTAAATGTTGTATCCAGTACTGCCCCTATAAACAGGAGGCGTTGAGAGGGCTCCAGGTGAGATTTGGGCACGTTCACCGAAAAGCCCAGGTCGAACAACAACTGGGTTGCCGACTGCAGATGATACGACACAAGCTCTGGGGACCTGGCTTTGATCAACCAGTCGTCCAAGTAAGGGAATACTGCTATCCCTTTCCTCCTGAGCTCTGCCGCAACCACCGACATCACCTTCGTGAAGACTCGAGGTGCCGAAGTAAGACCAAATGGGAGGACCGCAAACTGATAGTGCTGCGTCCCTACCACAAACCGGAGATACTTCCTGTGCGACTTGAGTATCGGGATATGAAAATAAGCATCCTGCAAGTCGACAGACACCATCCAATCTCCATTGTTCAACGCCAAAACCACCTGAGCTAGGGTCAGCATCTTGAACTTTTCCTGTTTGAGGAACCAATTCAAGATCCTCAAGTCCAAGATTGGCCTCAACTGACCATCCTTCTTGGGAATCAGGAAGTACCTCGAATAACAACCTCGACCCCTTTCCTGCTCTGGGACCAACTCCACCGCGCCCTTTAATAGGAGGATCTGGACTTCCTGTTCTAGCAACAGGAGGTGTTCTTTTGAACAAAACGACGGGCGGGGCGGGAACTCCCGAAAGGGAAGGATGGAACCTTTACCCACAATACTGAGAACCCAAGTGTCCGATGTAATAGTCTGCCACTTGTGAAGAAAGTGCCGCAACCTTCCCCCTACAGGAGAGGAGTGAGTAGGGACTGGTGGAAGCCTAAGGCTGCTTCCCCTGCTGCACCCCTCCAGAGGACGAGGAAGAGGCAGAGTGCTGCTGCTGAGAGGCTCCCCTGGTGCGGATCCTACCTCTCCCTCTAATTGGTCTAAAAGTGATAGAAGAGGCAGGTTGTTGGTATCTCCCCCGAAATGAAGAGGAGTAAGAATCCCGACCAAAACCCTGAAACCTCCTAAAAAACCTAGAGGAGGCAGAAGAAGGGGCCTGCAGTCCCAGTGACTTGGCTGTGGCTCTGCGTCCTTAAACCTTTCCAAGGCCGAATCCGCTTTGGCTCCAAACAGTTTGTCCCCATCAAGCGGGAGGTCCAAAAGGGTCGACTGCACGTCCGCAGAGAACCCCGAATTGCGGAGCCAAGCCTGTCTCCTTGCCACCACAGCCGTGCCCATCGCCCTAGCCACCGAGTCGTTTGTGTCCAACCCAGACTGGATAATCTGAGTCGCGGCAGCCTGGGCATCCGAAACAATGTTCAAAAGCCCCTGGGGAAGCTCCATATAAGAAGATGAAATGTCGTCCATAAGAGCATGGATGTATCTTACCAAAATGCAAGTCGCGTTGGTGGCCTTCAACGCCATACTGTAGGACGAAAATATCTTCTTGGACTGTGCATCCAACTTTTTGGAGTCCCTGTCCCCTGGCACCGTCGGGAAAGATCCAGGAGCTGACCAAGAAGAACAGGAGGCCTGCACTACCAAGCTCTCCGGCGTAGGGTGTCTAGATAGAAAGCCAGGGTCAGAAGGCACAGCACGATATCTCCTGGCCACAGCCCTATGAACCGCCGAGGAAGATACTGGCTTCTTCCTTACCTCCAACACCGGATCAAGCAAAGCCTCATTAAATGGCAAGAGAGGCTCCGCTGCAGAAGAGGCCGGATGCAGAACTTCAGTCAGCAAATTCTGCTTCGCCTCAACCACCGGCAAAGGCAGGTCCAGAAAGTTAGCTGCCTTTCTTACCACCGCGTGAAAGGTAGCAGCTTCCTCCGTATACTCCCCTGGAGATGAAAGGTCCCACTCAGGGGAAGTATCCAGCCCACTGGCCGTATCAAGACCATGAAGTCCATCACCAGAGTCCTCAATCTCTCCTTCCTCCAAGACTCGTTGGTATTCCTGCTCTTCCAAAAGACGAAGAGCACGCCTTCTAGAGTGTAGCCTCTCTTCGATGAGCGGCGTCGACATGGCATCCGCCGAAGTCGAGGATCGGCGCCGATCTCCGGATCCATCCGACGCCATATCCGGCACCACAAGCAGCTTGGGCGCTGAGGCAGAAGCCGGATGAAGAGGGTCGCGTCTTGGAGTCTCCGAAGGTCTCGTCGGAGTCACAGGTCAAAATCCCGAAGTCGACGGGATGGAAACATCCGGGGCCAAACCCTCTGAAGCCACCAGAGTGGCCACCGGCGCCGATACCGGCGCCGAGCCCACATTCCCTAAAGGGAGAAAGGGCATAAAGGGTGCCGGTCGTAAAGGCGCCGGAGCACCCAATAAAAAAGCCAACGGCCCGAAGGACCAGCCGGAGCACCGCCTGGAGCCATCTGTTGAAAGATGGTGTACATTGCATTCAAGAATGCGGTATTATCGGCTCCAGGGGCAGGAAAAGCCGGATACTGGGGTGCCTGGATCGAAGGCGACCCCGACGCCAGCCTCGACGTCTGCGACGCCGGAGAAAACGCCCGGGGCTGCGTCACCTCAATCACTGAAGCCTGTCCAAGCGAAGTCGGTGACGCCGGAGAAGGCAACGGCGTCGACGGATGTGGCGTGACCGTGGGACTGACCTCCCAGGTCTTCCGACGCCGAGCCGAAGGCGACCTCGAACGAGACTCCTTGCTGGAATGACGCTGTGAATCCTTACGGCGCCGGGAGTCTCGATGACGCCGGTGAGATCTCGGCGAAGATGACTTTCTATGATGTTTTTTCTCCTTCTGTTTCGACTTCGCCATGAAGAGCTTAGCCTCTCGTTCTTTCAGGGCCTTCGGATTCATGTGCTGACATGAATCACATGTAGCGACGTCGTGGTCAGAGCTCAAACACCATAAACAGTCGGAGTGAGGGTCAGTAACTGACATCTTGCCCCCACACTCTCGACAGGGCTTGAAACCCGACTTTCTCTGAGACATTATAACCGCAGAGAAAATCATGCAGCAAAAAAATACACTGTAACCACGAAAGTAACAGTAGCTCCCTCGAAGATAACCGTTTCGAATGCACGGAAAAAAGGGAACTGACGTCAGCACGTCGGCGAGGACCTCTTATTGCCTGTATGACGTCAGACGGCGTCACGTGGGCCAGTGTGACGTCCTCGTCGACGTGCAGAAGCTAGGAAGAAGATTTCTGTCGAATGCTGGCGCCATGGGAGTATTCATTAGGTGAGGAATCCACAGGTAGTTGTATCCATCAGAAAAAAGTGCCTTTATTTTGAGTAACTCTGAGTATTGTGTTTCTTCTGATATAGTGCTATACGATATAAGTGGTATAGTAGGAGCTTTGCATGTCTCCTAGATCAGCCTAAGCTGCTCTGATATAGCTACCTCTATCAGCCTCTGCTGCTAGAGCACTAATAATCTACTGATAAGGGATAACTGGACCTGGCACAAGGTGTAAGTACCATCAGGTAACAACTATAAGCCAGGCGAGCCTCCTACAGATGCCCGCCCCTCCGGCCACTGCCCTTACTTTTGGTGGCAAGGCTGGAGGAGATAATGAGAAAAACAAGGAGTCACCCACCAGTCAGGACAGCCACTAAGGTGTCCTAAGCTAAGGTGACCCCTGCCTTAAAAAATACTTCATCTTGAGATTGGAGGATTCCCCCAATAGGATTAGGGATGTGTCCCCTTCCCCTCCTGAAGGAGGCACAAAGAGGGTGTAGCCACCCACCAGGACAGTAGCCATTGGCTACTGCCCTCCTGACCTAAACACACCCCTAAATTCAGTATTTAGGGGCACCCCAGAACCCAGGAAATCAGATTCCTGCAACCTACACAAAGAAGAAGGACTGCTGACCTGAAAGCCCTGCAGAGATGACGTAGACGACAACTGCTTTGGCCCCAGCCCTACCGGCCTGTCTCCAGACTCAAAGAAAACTGCACAGAACGCATCCGACAGGGACCAGTGACTTCTGAAACCTCAGAGGACTGCCCTGAAACCCGAAGGACCAAAAAAGTCCTGAGAACAGCGGCACTGTTCACCAACAGCAACATTTTTGCAATAAAGAAACAACTTTTAAAGAACTCACTCTTCCCGTCGGAAGCATGAGACTGCAACCGACGCCCCAACATTACAGGGAGGACTCTTAGACGACTGCAACCTCGTGAGTAGCCTGAGATGATCCCCCTGGACTCCCACAGCGACGCATGCAGAGAGAATCCAGAGGCTCCCTCTGACCGCGACTGCCTGTAACAAGGAACCCGTCGCCTAGGCCAAGGACTGCACTCACAGCCCCCAGGACCAGAAGGAACCGAACTTCAGTGCAGGAGTGACCATCAGGCGACTCTCTGCCTAGCCCAGTCAGTGGATGGCCCGAGAAGCCCGCCCGTGCCCTGCCTGCACCGCTAGAATAACCCCCGGGTCACTCCATTGATTCCTATTGACAACCCGACGCCTGCTTTGCACACTGCACCCGGCCGCCGCTGTGGATGTGTTTTGTGTGCCTACTTGTGTCCCCCCAGTGCTCTACAAAACCCCCCTAGTCTGCCCTCTGAAGACGCAGGTACCTACCTGCTGGCAGACTGGAACCGGAGCACCCCTGTTCTCCATAAGCGCCTATGTGTTTTGGGCCCTCCTTTGACCTCTGCACCTGACCGGCCCTGTGTTGCTGGTGCGGTGACTTTGGGGTTGCCTTGAACCCCCAATGATGGGCTGCCTATGCCCAGGAACTTGAAATTGTAAGTGCCTTACTTACCTGAAAAACGAATCATTACTTACCTCCCCCAGAAACTGTTGATTTTTGCACTGTGTCCACTTTTAAAATAACTAAAACTGTGTATATTACTGCTCTAATTCAAAGTTCCTAACTTACCCGTGTGGAGTACCTTGCATTTTATGTACTTACTTAAAATCTTGAACTTGTGGTTCTAAAAATAAATTAAGAAAATATATTTTTCAATATAAAAACCTATTGGCCTGGAGTAAGTCTTTGAGTGTTTGTTCCTAATTTATTGCCTGTGTGTGTACGACAAATGCTTAACACTACCCTCTGATAAGCCTACTGCTCGATCACACTACCACAAAATAGAGTATGAGAATTATCTAATTTTGCCACTATCGTATCTCTAAGGGGAACCCTTGGACTCTGTGCACACTATCTCTTACTTTGAGATAATATATACAGAGCCAACTTCCTACAGATAGGACCTGAGCCAATGTCAACATTTTGAACTTCTCCTTTCATGAAGAGATTGAGGGACCGAAGATCTAATGTAGGTTGAAGACCTTTCTCCTTTTTCGGAACCAGAAAGTAGTGGGAATAGGAACCACAACCTACTTCTGGCAACGGAACTCTCTCTATAGCTCCTTTGGCCAAAAGGGCTTGGACTTCCTCGATGAGAAGCGCCATATGATCCTCCTATATCTGATTGTATTAAGGTGGTATGGCTGGAGGAGATGTCTCGAAGGGGACGGAATACCCCCTTCGGACAATTTGGAGGACCCACCTGTCCGAGGTAATGGATTGCCACTGGGCAGGTGATGACATTTGCTGCCACCCACTGGCTCCTGATGTATCCGCGGACTAGGAAGGCTTGGAGGCTGAAGAGGGGGCAGGGGTGGACTGGGCGACCTATGGCTCCCGGATCCCCAGAAGCGTGGGATCCCGTGGCAGCGCAGGGGATGTACAGCATGCGCTTGTTGGTGGGCAGGGGGGAAAAGGACGCGGTTGGGGTGCCCCTTCCGTAGCCACAAAAGGGGCAAAAGGCGGACTGCTGGGGTCTAGGTGCAGGCGCGAGGCCAAGGGACCAGGCTGTGGCTCGGGAATCCTTAAAGTGATCAAGCGCCAAATACGCCTTGTCTCCAAGAGATGTGTGCCATCAAAGGGCATGTTCATCAAGGATTGCTGGACATCCCCTGAAAAGCCAGATGTACTCAGTCAGGCGTGGCATCTCAATGTCACCGTCGATGCAACCGATCTGCCCAGAGAGTCGGTTGTATCCAGTCCTCAACTAATCATGAACTTAGCTGCATCCCTCCCATCTGTTACGGCTTGGGAAAGAACAGTCCGAGCCCCTGTGCTGAGTCTGGACCAAGCACCTAAAAGGATGTCTGTCAGTGCTTCATTAAAGGGTAGAAGGGGAGTTGGAAGAGGAAGACCCCGGCTGAAGCATGTCAGTTAGGATGTTAGGCCTAACCTCCACAGGAGGTTGCTTGACGTCCAGGACCTCAGCTGGACCACCATCGAATAAGAAGCACCTACCTCCGTAGCCACGCTAGGAGAGAGCATACCAGTCTCAGAGGAGGTGTCTAGACCACGGGCATCACCCAAATCCTGCAACCAGTCCATCTGGGGATCAAACTGGTACTCTAAAGGGTCCAGCGTCCCCTCCATACTCTCCTCGTATCCATACCCACAAGAATAAGGGTCTGGATCAACCCTGGGCTCAGGAGGGGCCATAGAGAACGGATTTGGCGTTGATCGTCGTCATTCCGGCTCTGGGTCGTCGGGTACGAGGATGGGATCGACGTCAATTGTGGACCCAACCGATGTCGGCAGCACCGATGTCTGACCCGACGCCGGGGAAGGTCGAGGGAACCTCAAGCGACTCACCAGACACCGAAGGTGGGTCGGACCGCCCAAAAATGAGGCGCATGGCCTTATAAAATTCCTTAAGTTGGGCAGGGGTGGCTCTGGCTCCTGGGAAGTCGGGGAAGCGTGGAGCCGAACCAGAGGAGGCCTAGAGAGTCGATGCTCTTTCTGCGTCGTATCATCCGATTGATGGGCTGAAGTCAAAGAACGCTTGTCCTTCTTTGACTTCTTCTTCTTGTTGTGACCCGAATGCCTCGATGACTTGGAGGACGAGGTGTAGTGGTGACTCCGCGGCTGGTCTCCAGACCTTCCTCTCGAACGGGACCGCGAGCGCCGCAGAGTCGAGTGTCGGGCCGCCATGAGCTTTAGGGACCGCTCCCTTTCGGGTTCATGGCCCGACACTCGGAGCACGACTTTGGGTCGTGATTGCGCTCCAGACACCAAAGGCACACGAGGTGCAGATCCATCACCGACATAGTTTGGTGACAGGAGTCAGAGGGCTTGAATCTGGTCTTGCAGGACATCCCTCGATGCATCCACAAACTCGTCAAAATTTCGACAAAAGTGTCGACATAGACAAAAAATTACTGAGGTTGCCCTTCTCCAGATCTGCGAGTAGGATGGGGCAGAAAGAAAAGAACTAACTTTGGCGCACCGGGGTGGCGGCTATATACGACCGCAACGTCATCACGGCGAGCACAACACCAATGGCACCCGCAGAGTCGACCAACGCCACCTGATGGCGCGCACAGGTACTACTCGAAGAAAAATCTCCGGATCCAGTCTGACGCCTGGGGAAATTTAAAGGTAAGGAATCTGCAACTAGAAGTCTCTATCAGATATACAGACTCAACATGGCACACTGTCTGTGTGCCCTATCCACTACACACTGCATGCAATATACGAAAGTCGCCCCTCTGGCAGGCCTCCTAGCCCTAAGGCAGGGTGCACTATACTGTATGTCAGGGCATAGCTGCATCAGCAATAAGCCCCCACTGTGTGATTGCCAAACTGGAACATAGTGAGTGAACAGAGCAGCCATTTTAAATGCATGTGCTGAATACTGGTCAGTATGAGTTTCCCAGCTACATGATGGCCACTTTGAACCTTGGGTTGTTTCGTATCCAACAACTCAGAATGATAACTTCAAACCAGTTTTGGATTTATTCTAAAATGTACACAGAGGCCACCTTAGAGGTGCCCCCTGCAAAAGCTAACTACCATGACATGGTTGCTTGCCAGTCACATCCAGCCTGCCACCTCCAGACAGAAGTCTGCATTCTTGGAATGAGGGCCTCTGCCGTCTGGGATTCAAAACAAATCCCTTACTGGGTGGAGGTGTAAACCCCCCTCCCTCAGGAATATACACAATCCTGACGTTGAGCTTCAAAGGGCTTACTGCCATGGAAACTTGGCTCCCAGGCCTGCTACTAGCAGCAGATGGTCGCCTGGTTGCTAACCCCCACTTTCTGCAGGAGCAATGGTGGGAAAACTAAACAAAGGACAAGAGGAGTGGCCCCACCTAGCATGCACCACTCCCAAGGTGTTATATGTGAGGTGACATCTCCATTTGATATTCATCCATCTTGGACGGAAGAAAAAAGCCATTTGGGTGAAGGGAAGTGATCCCTGCCCACCAGAAGTACAAGTTACTTACCTTCAGTAACAAAGTATCTGGTAGAGACATATTCTAGTTGCAGATTCCTTACCTTAGAATTTCCCCCAGGCGTCAGACTGGATCCGGAGATTTTTCTTCAAGCAATACCCTTGCGAGTCGGTAGGTGGAGTTGGGTCGACTTCGCAGGCGTCGTAGGCGTCAAGGTCGCCGTGATGACGTTGGGAGTAGTACACAGATGCCGCCCTTGCGCAGTGATGGCAGTTTCTTTTAACGACTTTCCACGCCAGAGCGCAGAGCGCAGAGCCACACTGAGATTGGTGCGCCAGAGCTAAGGACGTGAAAGGGGGGAATCCCTGTCCCTAGAAATCAGTTCGCAAGTGGGGAGGATGGGTGGGCGGTAAGGAATCTGCAACTAGAATATGTCTCTACCAGATATTTCCTTACCGAAGGTAAGTAACTTGTACATCTGATAGAGACTACTAGTTGCAGATTCCTTACCTTAGAATAGATACCCAAGCAATGTCATCCTCGGTGGTGGGCTGCGAACTAAGATCATACCATAAAGTCCTGCAGGACCAAACAACCAAAGTAGCCGTCCCGACCGACCTGACTATCCAGGCAGTAATACTTAGCAAACAAGTGCAGAGATGCCCACGTAGCTGCCTGACAGATATCAAGGACAGGAAGTCCACGTGCTAATGCAGTGGATGCAGCAGTGGCTCTGGTAGAATGAGCCCGCAAGCTGTCAGGAGGTTGCTTTTTTGTCAAAGCGTAGCACATTTTGATGCAAAGAAGCACCCATCGAGAGATGGTACGCTTCTGCACCGCCTTCCCTTTCTTCGCACCAACATAGCCAACGAAGAGTTGATCGTCCACCCGGAAGTCTTTAGTGCGACTGAGATAGAACGCCAACGCTCTTTTTGAGTCCAGATGGTGGAGTCTCTCCTCCTAATGGGAAGGATATGGGGGTGCGTAGAAGGTAGGCAAAGTGATGGACTGGCCTACATGAAATTGTGTAACCACCTTAGGAAGGAAGGAAGCTCTAGTGCGTAACACCACTTTGTCAGGATGCACAGACATGTATGGAGGCTTTGAAGAAAGGGCCTGAAGCTCACTCACCCTGCAAGCAGAGGTGACAGTGATGAGAAAGACAGTTTTGAATGTGAGGAGCCACAAGGGACAATTATGCATTGGCTCAAAGGGGGTACACATCAAGTAAGTAAGTACAAGATTAAGATCCCACTGAGGCATGATGAAGGGAGTGGGAGGAAATAAGTGGGTGAGCCCCTTCAAGAACCTACTCACAAGAGAAGATTTAAAGAGTGAGGGCTGATCAGGAAGCCTAAGAAAGGCGGAAATGGCAGACAGATACCCTTTAAGGGTGCCCAATGAAGAGCCCTGCTGGGATAAAGAAAGAATGAACAGAAGAACCTCGGAAAGAGGGGCAGAAAGCGGGTCAACAGATTTGTTGGTGCACCATGCCCCAAATTTATTCCAAAGACAGGCGTATACAGTTTTAGTCGATGGACGCCTGGCTGCCAAGATAACATTGCAGACTTCGGGTGGAAGGGCAAATGCCGTCAACTGTTGCCGCTCAATCTCCACGCATGAAGGCGGAGGTTGGACAGGTTCGGGTGGAGGACCGTCTCCTGCTGCTGCAACAGAAGATCCGCCCGAAGAGGTAGTCTGA
Organism: Pleurodeles waltl; assembly: GCF_031143425.1. NCBI lineage: Eukaryota > Metazoa > Chordata > Amphibia > Caudata > Salamandridae > Pleurodeles > Pleurodeles waltl. Next base: position 88,100,481 of record NC_090441.1, read on the forward strand.
GTGGAGGATCGATGGACATGCTCAATATCTCTGGATACCATAACACTCGAGCCCAGTCCGGAGCCACCAAGATGACTTGGGCCTGGTTGTTCCTGATTTTCTTGAGAACTCTGGGCAGAAGAGGTATAGGCGGAAAGGAAGCCGGAGTTCCACTCAAGACGAAAAGCATCTCCGAGCGAGTGCCGCCTTGGAAACTCCAACACGCAAAACAGCTGACATTGCGCATTCTCTGCAGAGGCGAACAGATCTAACAAAGGCTCTCCCCACTGCTGAAAGAGACCTTGCGCCACTTCCAGATGGAGACGCCATTCGTGATCGGCTGTGCATCGACGGCTGAGTTCGTCCACTGTGGCGCTGAGGGAACCCGGCAGATGTTGAACCATCAGGGTAATGCCCTGATGTTCCAGCCATGTCCAGAGGTGTAGTGCCTCATGACCAAGGGTCCAGGACCCTACTCCGCCCTGTTTGTTGCAATACCACATGGCGGTCGTATTCTCCGTGAACACCTGCACCACGTTCCCTTTGAGAGAGGGAAGGAATGCTTTCAACACAAGCCCGATCGCCCGGAGCTCCAGCAGATTGATATGGAGCCCTGACTCCGCTGGAGACCAGAGTCCTCTGATCTCCGCCTCTCCCATGTGGCCACCCCAACCCAGAAGTGACGCATCTGTCACTATATAGAGATCTGGTTGGGGAAGGGAGAGGGATCTGCTGTGGACCCAATGCGGATTTAAAAGCCACAGCTGCAGGTCTTTCGCAGTCCCCTCCGAGATCTGGACCAGGTTGGAGAGATTCCCCTGATGCTGCGCTCACTGCAACTTCAGGTCCCAGTGCAGATCCTGCATATGCCATCTGTGTAGGAGGCTGGCCTGGCCTATATTGGGTACCTGATGGTACTTACACCTTGTGCCAGGTCCAGTTATCCCTTATCAGTAGATCAGCAGTGTCCTAGCAGCTTAGGCTGACAGAGCTAGCTATAGCAGAGCAGCTTAGACTGAACTAGGAGACATGCAAAGCTCCTACTATACAACTTATATCATATAGCACTATATCATAAGATACACAATACTCAGAGTTACTAAAAATAAAGGTACTTTATTTTAGTGACAATATGCCAAAAGTATCTCAGAGGATATACTCCCTTAGGAGGTAAGTAATATACACAAACTATACACACAAACCAAAATCAGGTAAGTAAACAATTAGAAAAGTAGTGCAAACACTGTAGAACACAATAGAATGCAATAGGAGAAAATAGGCCTAGGGGCAACACAAACCATATACTCCAAAAGTGGAATGCGAACCACAAATGGACCCCAAGCCTAGTGTAGTGTGTAGAGGGTTGCTGGGAGTCTAGGAAAACACTAAGGGTGTCCAAGATACCCCACGCCAAGACCCTGAAAAGTAGGAGTCAAGTTACCCTACTACCCCAGAAAGACAGTAAAGTAGAGATAGGAGATTCTGCAAAGGCAACAACTGACTGCAAAGCACTGAAGACGGATTCCTGGACCTGAGGACCTGTGAAGGAAGGGGGCCAAGTCCAAGAGTCACGCAAGTGTCAGGTGGGCAGGAGCCCACATAACCCCGGATGAAGGTGCAAAAGAGCTGCCTCCAGGTGTAAGAAGCCGAAGATTCTGCAACAACGGAAGGTGCCAGGAACTTCTCCTTTGGTCAGAAGATGTCCCACAGCGTGCTAGAGGATGCAGAGTTGTTTCCACGCAGAAAGACCGCAAACAAGCATTGCTAGCTGCAGGAGTCGCAGTTGAAGATAATGGGTGCTGTCCCGGCCCAGGAAGGACCAGGAGGTCGCCCCTTGGAGGAGGAGACAGAGGGGGCGCTCAGCAACAGAGAGAGCCCACGCAGAAGTAGGCAGCACTCACACAAGCACATGAACAGGCGTTCAAGAAATCTGAACACATCGGTCATCTCAACACAACAAAAGAGGGTCCCACGAAGTCGGTGGTCAACTCAGCGAGTTGAGCAATGCTGGACGGAGTGCTGGGGACCTGGGCTGTGCTGTGCAGGTAGGATTCCTTGCAAAAGTGCACAGAAGTCCTAGCAGCTGCAGATCACACAGTACACAGGATTACTGTCTGGCGTGGGGAGGCAAGGACGTACCTCCACCAAATTTGGACAGAAGGACCACTGGACTGTCCGGGTCACTTGGATCCAGCTCCTGTGTTCCAGGGACCACGCTCGTAAGGATGAGAGGGGATCCAGAGGACCGGTGATACAGAAGTTTGGTGCCTGCATTAGCAGGGGGAAGATTCCGTCGACCCACAGGAGATTTCTTCTTGGCTTCCATTGCAAGGTGAAGGCAGACAGCCCTCAGAGCATGCACCAACAGGAAACAGTTAACCCCTTCTGTGCCCAGGACGTAATGGTTACGTCCTGAGGCACAGTGCTGCTGTGCCCAGGACGTAACCATTACGTCCTGTGCACAGAGCCCAGAGGGAGCGCTCTCGCTCCCTCTGTGGGGTTCCCCCCCACCCCCCCAAGTCAGGGATGGAAGGGGAAGCCCTTCCCCTCCCACCCCCGACCCACCCCAACCCCCCCTGTGACGTCAGCGCGCGAGCGCGCGCTGATTAGTCACAGGGTCTCCCCCATCGCGCTGGAAGCAGAGCTTCCAGCGCGATTGAAAAAGAAATGCTTTTGCATTTCTTTTTCAATCCCATGGGGGAGGCCCCGAGAGGCTTCAAAGGGAAGGAAATGTATTTCCTTCCCTTTGAAGTCTCTCACAGGTTTCAAAAGCCGGATTGCTTGCAATCCGGCTTTTGAAACCCCACTAGACACCAGGGATTCTTTTTTTTCTTGAAATTGGCAAAAGGGAGCGACCCCTTGGGCAAGGGTCGCTCCCAGGGGGGCATTTTTTTAGGAAGGCCTTTTCTGCCCCCACCTGGGGGCAGATTGGCCTATTATTAGGCCGATCTGCCCCCAGGGGGGGCAGAAACCTGTAGGCACCAGGGACCATTTTTTTTTTGTGTTTTTTTTTTTTGTTCTTTTTTTTTTTTTTAGAGATGGGGAGCGACCCATCAGGCAAGGGTCGCTCCCCTGGGGGGCAAATTGTATTTAGACCATTTCTGCCCCCCTGGAAACCAGAAACAACTAGGCACCGGGGATTTGTTTTTTGGCGCCAATGTCACGCAGGGGGAGCGACCCCGTAGGCAAGGGTCGCTCCCGGGGGGGGGGGGGGGGGGGGGGGGGGGCAAATTTATTTTAGGCCATTTCTGCCCCCCCCCCCCCCCCCCCCCCTGGGGCCGGCTGAGCTACAGGCCAAACACCACAGGTAGGCACCTTGCAAAAAACACCTCTGTTTTCTGTGAAAAAATATGTTGTGTCCACGTTGTGTTTTGGGCCATTTCCTTTTGTGGGCGCTAGGCCTACCCACAGAAGTGATGTACCATTTTTATCGAGAGACTTAGGGGAACGCTGGGTGGAAGGAAATTTGTGGCTCCTCTCAGATTCCAGAACTTTCTGTCACCGAAATGAGAGGAAAAAGTGTTTTTTGGGCCAAATTTTGATGTTTGCAAAGGATTCTGGGTAACATAACCTGGTCAGAGCCCCGCAAGTCACCCCATCTTGGATTCCCCTGGGTTTCTAGTTTTCAAAAATGCACTGGTTTGCTAGGTTTCCTCAGGTGTCGGCTGAGCTACAGGCCAAAATCCACAGGTAGGCACTGCTTTTTATAAAAAAATGTGATGTGTCCACGCTGTGTTTTGGGCCCTTTCCTTTCGTGGGCGCTAGTCCTACCCACACAAGTGAGGTATCATTTTTATCGGGAGACGTGGGGGAACGCTGGGTGGAAGGAAATTTGTGGCTCCTCTCAGATTCCAGAACTTTCTGCCACAGAAATGTGAGGAACATGTGTTTTTTTAGCCAAATTTTGAGGTTTGCAAAGGATTCTGGGTAACAGAACCTGGTCCGAGCCCCGCAAGTCACCCCTCCTTGGATTCCCCTAGGTCTCTAGTTTTCAGAAATGCACAGGTTTGGTAGGTTTCCCTAGGTGGCGGCTGAGCTAGAGGCCAAAATCTACAGGTAGTCACTTTGCTAAAAACAGCTCTGTTTTCTGTGATATGTCCACGTTGTGTTTTGGGGCATATCCTGTCGCGGGCGCTAGGCCTACCCACACAAGTGAGGTATCATTTTTATCGGGAGACGTGGGGGAACGCTGGGTGGAAGGAAATTTGTGGCTCCTCTCAGATTCCAGAACTTTCTGCCACAGAAATGTGAGGAACATGTGTTTTTTTAGCCAAATTTTGAGGTTTGCAAAGGATTCTGGGTAACAAAACCTGGTCCGAGCCCCGCAAGTCACCCCTCCTTGGATTCCCCTAGGTCTCTAGTTTTCAGAAATGCACAGGTTTGGTAGGTTTCCCTAGGTGCCGGCTGAGCTAGAGGCCAAAATCTACAGGTAGGCACTTCGCAAAAAACACCTCTGTTTTTTTCCAAAATTTAGGATGTGTCCATGTTGCGCTTTGGGGTGTTTCCTGTCGCCGGCGCTAGGCCTACCCACGCAAGTGAGGTATCATTTTTATCGGGAGACTTGGGGGAACGCTGGGTGGAAGGAAATTTGTAGCTCCTCTCAGATTCCAGAACTTTCTGCCACAGAAATGTGAGGAACATGTGTTTTTTTAGCCAAATTTTGAGGTTTGCAAAGGATTCTGGGTAACAGAACCTGGTCCGAGCCACACAAGTCACCCCTCCTTGGATTCCCCTAGGTCTCTAGTTTTCAGAAATGCACAGGTTTGGTAGGTTTCCCTAGGTGGCGGCTGAGCTAGAGGCCAAAATCTACAGGTAGTCACTTTGCTAAAAACAGCTCTGTTTTCTGTGATGTGTCCACGTTGTGTTTTGGGGCATATCCTGTCGCGGGTGCTAGGCCTACCCACACAAGTGAGGTACCATTTTTATCGGGAGACTTGGGGGAACATAGATTAGCAAAACAAGTACTATTGCCCCTTGTCTTTCTCTACATTTTTTCCTTCCAAATATAGGAGTGTGTGTAAAAAAGACATCTATTTGAGAAATTCCCTGTAATTCACGTGCTACTATGGTCACCCCGGAATTCAGAGATGTGCAAATAACCACTGCTCCTCAACACCTTATCTTGTGCCCTTTTTGGAAATGCAAAGGTTTTCTTGATAGCAATTTTTTACTCCTTATATTTCAGCAAATGAATTGCTGTATACCCGGTATAGAATGAAAACGCACTGCAGGGTGCAGCTCATTTATTGGCTCTGGGTTCCTCGGGTTCTTGATGAACCTACAAACCCTATATATCCCCGCAACCAGAGGAGTCCAGCAGACGTAACGGTATATTGCTTTCGATAATCTGACATTGCAGGGAAAAGTTACAGAGTAAAACGTAGAGAAAAATTGATGGTTTTTTCACCTCAATTTCAATATTTTTCTTTTTCAGCTGTTATTTTCTGTAGGAAACCCTTGTAGGATCTACACAAATGACCCCTTGCTGAATTCAGAATTTTGTCTACTTTTCAGAAATGTTTAGGTTTCTGGGATCCAGCATTGGTTTCATGACCATTCCTGTCACTGACTGGAAGGAGGCTGAAAGCACAAAAAATTGCACAAATGGGGTATGCCCCAGTAAAATGCCAAAATTGTGTTGAAAAATTGGGTTTTCTGATTCAAGTCTGCCTGTTCCTGAAAGCTGGGAAGCTGCTGAGTTTAGCACCGCAAACCCTTTGTTGATGCCATTTTCAGGGGAAACACCACAAGCCTTCTTCTGCAGCCACTTTTTCCAATTTTTTTGAAAAAAACGAAATTTTCACTGTATTTTGGCCAATTTCTTGGCCTCCTTCAAGGGAACCCACAAAGTCTGGGTACCTCTAGAATCCCTAGGATGTTGGAAAAAAAAGGACGCAAATTTGGCTTGGTTAGCTTATGTGGACAAAAAGTTATGAGGGCCTAAGCGCGAACTGCCCCAAATAGGCAAAAAAAGGCCCGGCACAGGAGGGGGAAAAGGCCTGGCAGCGAAGGGGTTAAGGAAGCCTGGAGGATTAGGCGCTACAATATTGCTGGTAGTCATCCTGCTACTTTGTTGCGGTTTTGAAGGCGTCCTGGAGCAGTCAGCGGTCGATCCTTGGCAGAAGAGGGAGATGCAGAGGAACTCTGGTGAGCTCTTGCATTCGTTCTCTGAAGAGAAACCCACAGGAGAGACCCTAAATAGCCCTCAGAGGAGGATTGGCTACCTAATCAGGAAGGATCTCTGACGTCACCTGTTGGCACTGGCCACTCGGAGGTCTCCACTGTGCCCTCCCACTTCTGCATTCAAGATGGCAGAGGTCTGGGATACACTGGAGGAGCTCTGGGCACCACCCCTGGGGTGGTGATGGACAGGGGAGTGGTCACTCCCCTTTCCTTTGTCCAGTTTTGTGCGAGAGCAGGGGCTGGGGGATCCCTGAACCAGTGTAGACTAGCTTATGCAAGGAGGGCACCATCTGTGCCCTTCAAAGCATTTCCAGAGGCTGGGGGAGGGTACTCATACATATCCAGTCACAAATGCTGACAATGAAACTAAAGTCCATCCCATGGCAATGGTAACTTTAGAATGGCGAGGGGTCACTGGCCTGAAACAGGTAGCAGTCTCCTCTGCTATTCCAGCAGAGTGTTTGCTAGGGAATGATCTGGAGTCCTCAGCATGGGCTGAGGTAGAGCTCAAGAGCCATGCTGGGTATCCCTGAACTGGTGTATGTCAAGACTTGAGCACAACATAGAGCACAGGGTGAAAAAGTGTTGGAGCCTGGAATAATGGCCAACCTTCCAAGAGGAGTGGAAATAAGACTGGGGGACTAGCTTCTTCACAGCACAAGAAACATAACCTCTCTTCTCAGGAAGATGTTCTACCCCCTGAGGGAACTGAGACCATGGAGCTGGAGCTTTATCAGGTACAGCTCTTGGGCCCAATGGGACCCTCAAGGGAACAGCTGTGTCAGGGCCAAAAGATTTGCCCCACTCTTGAAGGCCTAAGACAGCAAGTAGCTGAGCAAGAAAAACGTAATGTCAGTGGAACCCACAGGGTCTATTGGGAAGATGGACTCCTTTACACTGAGGCAAGAGATCCCAAACCTGGTGGCACTAGCAGAGTGATAGTGCCTCAGGAGTTTAGGAAGTTCATTCTGACCTTAGCCCATGACATTCCCCTTGCTGGGCATTTAGGACAAACAAGACTTGGGAGAGATTAGTCAAGCATTTCTCTTGGCCCAATATGTCCCAGAAGGTAAAGGAGTTTTGCAGCTCCAGTGTCACCTGTCAAGCCAGTGGCAAGACAGGTGGCCATCCAAAGGCCCCCCTCATTCCACTTCCAGTGGTGGGGGTCCCCTTTGAGAGAGTGGGAGTGGACATAGTGGGTCCACTGGAGCCTCCCACAGCATGAGGGAACCAATATATACTGGTAGTAGTGGATCATGCTACCAGGTACCCTGAGGCAATTCCCCTTAGGTCCACTACTGCTCCTGCAGTAGCCAAAGCACTCATAGGTATTGTTATGAGAGTAGAAATTCCTAAGAAGGTGGTTTCTACAGAGGTACCAACTTCAGGTCAGCTTACCTGAAACATGTGGAATGAGTGCGAGTTGACTTATAAGTTCACCACACCATACCATCCATAACGGTCTTGTAGAACGGTTTAACAAGACATTGAAGGGCATGATCATGGGGCTCCCTGAAAATCTCAAAAGAAGATGGGATGGCCTCTTGCCATGCCTGCTTTTCATCTACAGAGAGGTGCCACAGAAGGGAGTAGGGTTTTCCCCCTTTGAGCGTCTGTTTGGCCATCCTATAAAGGGACCACTGGCAATTTGTGAAAGAAGGCTGGGAGAGACCTCTCCATGAGCCTAAGCAAGATGTAGTGGACTATATACTAGGCCTCCGCTCCACGATGGCAGAGTACATGGAAAAGGCAAGCAAAAATCTTGAGGCCAGCCAACAACTCCAGAAGTTGTGGTATGACCAAAAAGCTGCACTGGTTGAGTTTCAGCCCGGGCACAAAGTCTGGGTTCTGGAGCCTGCGGCTCCCAGGACACTTCAGGACAGATGGAGTGACCCTTACCCAGTGCTAGAAAAGAAGAGTCAGGTCACTTGCTTAGTGGACCTGGGCACTAGCAGGACACCAAAGAAGGTGATCCATGTTAACTGTCTCAAACTCTACAATGATAGGGCAGACTTAACCATGCTGATGGTTACTGATGAGGATCAGGAAACAGAGAGGGAACCTCTCCATGACCTCCTCTCAACAGACCCTAAAGATGGCTCACTAGATGGAGACGTCTACTCAGACAGCCTTTCTGGCCAACAGCAAGCTGACTGCAGGCAAGTCCTCCAGCAGTTTGCTGAGCTCTTATTTTGACCCCTGGTCAGACACACCTGTGTACCCATGATGTGGACACAGGAGACAGTTTACCTGTCAAGAATACAATATTTAAACAGTCTGACCTAGTCAAGGAAAGCATCAAAGTTGCTGGAAATGGGAGCGAGAGAGCACTCTTAGTCCCCAATCCTCACACCAAGGATGGAAAGAGAGGGATGAGGTTTTGTGTGGACTACAGAGGGCTCACCTCTGTCACCAAGACAGATGCTCACCCCATACCAAGGGCAGATGCCTCTGAACATGGGATAGGAGCAGTTCTATCGCAAAGCAATGATGATGGCCTTGACCAGCCTGTTGCTTTGATTAGCAGGAGGTTACTCCCCAGGGAGAAGCGTTGGAGTGCAATTGAGAGGATTGCCTTTGCTGTGGCTTGGCCCCTGAAGAAGTTGAGACCATACCTGTTTGGTACTCACTTCACAGTTCAAACTGACCACAGACCTCTCAGATGGCTCATGTAAATGAAAGGAGAGAAACCTAAACTGTTTAGGTGGTCCATATCGCTACAGGGAATGGACTTTGTAGAGGAACACAGACCTGGGACTGTCCAAGCCAATGCAGATGGCCTTTCCAGGTTCTTCCATTTAGAAAATGAAAACTCTCTTGGGAAAGGTTAGTCGCATTCTCTTTCGTTTTTTTGTTGTTGTGGGGAGTGATGTAGGAAAATGCCACTGTTGGCATGGTTACCCCTTAACATTTTGCCTTTTGGTTACGCTAGTTATGATTAAAAGTGTGCTGGGACCCTGCTAACCAGGCCCCAGTACCAGTGTTCTTTCCCTACACTGTACCTTTGTCTCTACAATTGGCACAGCCATGGCATACAGATAAGTCCCTTGTAAATGGTACTCCTGGTACCAAGGGCCCTGTGGCTAGGGAAGGTCTCTAAGGGCTGCAGCATGTCTTATGCCACTCTGGGGACCCCTCACTCAGCACATACACACTGCTTGCCAGCTTGTGTGTGCTGCTGGGGAGAAAATGACTAAGTCGACATGGCACTCCCCTCAGAGTGCCATGCCAACCTCACACTGCCTATGGCATAGGTAAGTCACCCCTCTAGCAGGCCTTACAGCCCTAAGGCAGGGTGCACTATAGCACAGGTGAGGGCATAGGTGCATGAGCACTATGCCCCTACAGTGTCTAAGCAAAACCTTAGACATTGTAAGTGCAGGGTAGCCATAAAGAGTATATGGTCTGGGAGTTTGTCAAACACAAACTCCACAGTTCCATAATGGCTACACTGAAATCTGGGAAGTTTGGTATCAAACTTCCCAGCACAATAAATCCACACTTATGCCAGTGTGGGATTTATTGTAAAATGCACACAGAGGGCATCTTAGAGATGTCCCTTGTATACCAGTCCAACTCCTAGTGCTAGGCTGACCAGTTTCTGCTTGCCTGCCACATCCAGACGGGTTTCTGGCCACATGGGGAGAGTGCCTTTGGCACTCTGTGGACAGGAACAGAACCTGTACTGGGTGGAGGTGCTTCTCACCTCCCCCTGCAGGAACTGTAACTCCTGGCGGTGAGCCTCAAAGGCTCATGCCTTTTGTTACAGCACCCCAGTGCATCCCAGCTAGTGGAGATGCCTGCACCTCCGGCCACTGCCCCCACTTTTGGTGGCAAGACTGGAGGAGATAAAATTAGAAAAACAAGGAGGAGTCACCCACCAGTCAGGACAGCCCCAAAGGCTTCCTGAGCTGAGGTGACCACTGCCTTTAGAAATCCTCCATTTTGAGATTGGAGGATTCCCCCAGTAGGATTAGGGATGTGCCCCCCTCCCCTCAGGGAGGAGGCACAAAGACGGTGTAGCCACCCTCCAGGACAGTAGCCATTGGCTACTGCCCTCCAGACCTAAACACACCCCTAAATTTAGTATTATGGGGCAACCCAGAACCTAGGAAATCAGATTCCCGCAACCTACAACAAGGAGAAGGACTGCTGACCTGAAAGCCCCGCAGAGATGACGAGACACCAACTGTCTTGGCCCCAGCCCTACCGGCCTTTCTCCTGACTCATAGACCTGCACAGCGACGCATCCGACAGGGACCAGCGATCTCTGAAGCCTCAGAGGACTGCCCTGAACCGAAGGACCAATAAACTCCAGAGAACAGCAGCACTGTTCAAAAACAGCAACAACTTTGCAACTTTTTTGCAACTTTCAAACACCTCACTCTTCCCGCCGGAAGCATGAGACTTCACCCTCTGCACCCAACTCCCCCGGCTCCAGCTCCAGAGAACTAACACCGCAGAGAGGACTCCAAGGCGACTGGAACTCCGTGACTAACCTGAGACGACCCCCCTGCACCCCTGGAGCGACGCATGCAGAGAGGATCCAGAGGGCCCCCCTGACCGCGACTGCCTGGAACAAAGAATCCGTCGCCTGGACCAAGCACTGCACCCGCAGCCCCCAGGTTCAAAAGGAACAGAACTCCAGTGCAGGAGTGACCATCAGGCGACCCTCTGCCTAGCCCAGTTGGTGGCTGGCCTGAGAAGCCCCCATTTGCCCTGCCTGCACCGCTAGAGTGACCCCCGGGACCCTCCATTGACTTCTATTGAAAACCCGACGCCTGCTAAGGACACTGCACCCGGCCGCCCCTGTGCCGCTGAGGGTGTGTTTTGTGTGCCTACTTGTGTCCCCCCCAGTGCTCTCCAAAACCCCCCTGTTCTGCCCTCCGAAGACGCAGGTACTTACCTGTTGGCAAACTGGAACCAGAGCACCCCAGTTCTCCATAGGCACCTCTGCACCTGACCAGCCCTGTGTTGCTAGTGGGGTGACTGTGGGGTTGCCTTGAACCCCCAATGGTGGGCTGCATATGCCCAGGAAACTAAACTTGTAAGTGCTTTACTTACCTGAGAAACTAACCAATACTTACCTCCCCCAGGAAGTGTTGATTTTTGCACTTTGTGAGGGGTCCCCAGGGTGGCATAAGACATGCTGCAGCCCTTAGAGACCTTCCCTGGCATCAGGGCCCTTGGCTCCACGGGTACCATTTACAATGGACTTATTCTTGCTACTTTGTTGCAGTTTTGTAGACGTCCTGGAGCAGTCAGCAGTCGATCCTTTGTAGAAGTCAAAGAGAGAGGTGCAGAGGAACTCTGGTGAATTCTTGCAAGTTGTTATCTGAGGAAAAGCCCACAGGAGAGACCCTAAATAGCCCTCAGAGGAGGATTGGCCACCTAGTCAGGTAAGCACCTATCAGGAGGGGTCTCTGACGTCTCCTGCTGGCACTGGCCACTCAGAGGCCTCCAGAGTGCCCTCACACCTCTGGATTCAAGATGGCAGAGGTCTGGGACACACTGGAGGAGCTCTGGGCACCACCCCTAGGGTGGTGATGGACAGGGGAGTGGTCAGTCCCCTTTCCTTTGTCCAGTTTCGCACCTGAGCAGGGACTGGGGGTTCCCAGAACCGGTGTAGACTAGCTTATGCAAGGAGGGCACCATCTGTGCCCTTCAAAGCATTTCCAGAGGCTGGGAGAGGGTACTCCTCCCCAGCCCTTAACACCTATTTCCAAAGGGAGAGGGTGTAACACCCTCTCTCAGAGGAAATTCTTTGTTCTGCCTTCCTAGGACTGGGCTGCCCAGTCCCCAAGAGGGCAGAACCCTGTCTGTCGGTTGGCAGCAACGGTAGCTGCAGAAAAAAACCTAGAGAGCTGGTTTGGCAGTACGCAAGCTCCATAGTGGAGCCCTGGGGATGCATGGGATTGGCACCCCAATACTAGATTTGGCATGGGGGGAGATTTCCATGATCTTAGACATGTTACATGGCCATATTCGGAGTTACCATTGTGAAGCCACATATAGGTATTGACCTATATGTAGTGCACACGTGTAATGATGTCCCCGCACTCACAAAGTCCGGGGAAATGGCGCTGAACTATGTGGGGGCACCTTGGCTAGTGCAAGGGTGCCCTCACACTTAGTAACTTTGCACCAAACCTTCAGCAAGTGAAGGTTAGACATATAGGTGACTTATAAGTTACTTAAGTGCAGTGAAAATGGCTGTGAAATAATGTGTGCGTTATTTCACTCAGGCTGCAGTGGCAGTACTGTGTAAGATTTGTCTGAGCTCTCTATGAGTGGCAAAAGAAATGCTGCAGCCCATAGGGATCTCTTGGAACCCCAATACCCTGGGTACCTAGGTACCATATACTAGGGAATTATAAGGGTGTTCCAGTGTGCCAATTAGAATTGGAAAAATGGTCACTAGCCTATAGTGACAATTTTAAAGGCAGAGAGAGCAAAAGCACTGAGGTTCTGGTTAGCAGAGCCTCAGTGACACAGTTAGTCACTACACAGGTACACACATTCAGGCCACAAACTATGAGCACTGGGGTCCTGGCTAGCAGGATCCCAGTGAGACAGGCAAAAACAAACTTACATACATGTAAAAATGGGGGTAACATGCCAGGAAAGATGGTACTCTCCTACAAGGCCCCTGTGGTTCCTCGGGCCCGAAGAAGCTCCAGACGGAGCCGGTAAAGTGCTTAAGATCCGCAGCATAGCACCCCGGAAGAATTCTACTTGGTGAGGCATTTGGAAAGTCAGGATGTATCAGTAACAGAGACAAAATAGGCCTTGATGGAGATCGGGAGAGAGACCAGGAGGAAGGGTGCTGCCTTCTCTGGAGTTTGAGATTGGCAGGAAGGGTCCATTTAAAGCTTGGATTTCTTAGGTTTATTTTCTTTGGCTTACCTGAAGACTTCAAGTGTGGCAAGGAGCTGCCACAGGAATAGCTTTGGAAGCGGGAACAGAGCCTTCCTTTTGACTTTCACCGGGCACAGCACAGGGTTTTCTTGTGCCTGGCAATGCATAAGCTGGCTTTACGTTCCTGTAAAGCTTTGGGTTTATTGGGGTGCAGTGGCAACTGGCCCTGGAGTCGTTGTCTGATCTCATGCACCACAAATCGCATTCATGTGGCCCCCTCACCACCATTTGCTTGCGACAGTACCTGCACGACTTAAGCCCTGTAGTTTTAGGGGGTGACAAGTACCGTGCACACTGGATACGTTTTGACAAAAAGTCTGGTCAAACTCCAGGAAGAAGCAGCAGATATGGGTTTGAAGGAGCGTAAAGAAAGGTACTGATGACAGAGCACATTGCACTTTTATGCAGCTCTAGTCCACTTCCACAGCAGAACAACATCGGCACTGAGTTGTATGATGCCACCAAGCAATCACCAGGAGAGCTACTCTGAAAGTGTGTGGGTCCAGTCTGGCGCCTGGGGATTAGTCGCAAGGTGAGGATTCTGCAGTTAAAAATATCCATCAGAAAAATGCTGCAAACCTTTAACACATCTCAAGACGTTCTTGATTCTTTTCGTAATAGGACAAGGGACAGGAGAGGCAGAGTCTGGAACTCCACTCTAGTCTGACGGCGTCTCTGAGAGCTGCTTCAGATACTCCAATGGTTGAAAGTGCCGACATTGCGTGTTCTCAGCTGTGTCAAAAAGGTCGAATCAGACCTCACCCTATTGCTGGAAGAAGCCCTTTGCCACTTCCTGCAGCAATTGCCATTTGTGATCCGCTCTGCATCAGCAAGCGAGTTTGTCCATCATGGTGTTTAGTCATTCTATCAGGTGGTTTATGGCTTGGCGACAGTTACTTCGAGGGCCACAGAGCTTGTTGCAGGACAACATGGCAGTGGTGTTGTCCAAGAATACCTGCATCAGCTGTCGTCTGATAGTGGACAGAGACTGCTAACGCCATGTGCATAGCCCACAACTCTAATGATTTGATGTGGAGATGAGTCTCTGCTGCAGACCAGAGGTATCTGATCGCCACCTCTTACCAACCCAGTAGTGATCCAACTGCGAACAACGTCAGGTTTGTATGAGGTAAAGAGAGGGTTTTGCCACCGACCCAATTGCGGTCCAGTAGCCTCAACTGCATATCTTTTGCAGTATCTTCCCGAAATATGGATACAATCCAACAGATTTCCCTGATGATGTGCCCACTGGGATTTGAGGTCCTACTACAAAGCATGCATGTGCCACCTGGTATATTTTACCAGTAGGATGCAGGAAGCCAACAGCACCAGAAGCCTCAGATTGGTCCATACTGAGATCCAGAATCTGAGGCTGAAACATCAGAATTATAGCCTGAATGTCCTGGACTCTGCCAAGGGGAAACAAGTCACAAAACCATACTGTATTCAGAATAGCTTAGATGAGAGGGAACATCTGTGTATGAGTCAGGTGTGACTTCGGCACGTTGGTAGTGAACGTCAATGTTGTTAAGAAGTTTGCCATAGTTTGGAGGTGATTGCCAACTGCCTGAGCCAAGCCCGCCAATCATCGAGGTAAGGGAAGAAAGGTACCCCTGACCTCCGAAGGTGTGCTGCAACCACAGCCATCAGTTTCTGCAACAACCACGGAATGTTAAGAGTACTGAGAACAGAAAATCCTCTTGATCCACTGTGAACCATCAAGAGCAAGTGGCAATGGTGGGCCTGGAGGATGGGGACATAAAAATAAGTGTCCTGCAGGTCCATGCCCATCATTCAGTCTTCAGGACCCAGGTAGATGGTACATGAGCTGGTTTGACAATTTTGAATTTGTCCTTCTGCAGGAAGAAGAGGGCAAATATTTTAAATAGGAGGAAGGCCTCCATCCATCTTCAGCAAAAAGAAGTAGCAGGAAAAACACCCAGCTCCTACTTCTGAGGCCGGGATTTTCTCTATGGACCCTTCAGCCAAACGGGCCAGCACTTTCTGCTGAAAAGCAGACAGATGGTCTTCTGTTCATTGCCCTAAAGGTGGTGGAAGGTGAGGGTGGGTAGAAAGAAATGGGAAGGCATAGCCCTAAATGACAATTTGGAGGGCCTACTTGTCTGAAATAATGGCCTGCTACCCTTGCCTCCTGAATCAGACAGGATGGCTGATTGCAGGCAAGGTCACATTAAACCATTTTTGCAGCTGTTGGGGTCGATGGAGCTATTCTCAGCTTTGTCATTACAAACTGAGGCCTTGTCCACGAAAGGGCAGAAACGAATACTGGGCAGGTGAAGCAGTTTGGCATTGGCAAAAAAAAAAAATCTCTGTTTCGTGGAAGCAGAAAAGTCTAAGTAGCATACTGTGGCTCCGCTCTCTACTTGAATCATTTCAGGGCTAAGTCTGTTTTTTCAACATAAACTGAGTTTTGTCAAATGGCATGCCCAGTAAGGATGTTATGTTTTGTCTATCTCTAAAACGCACTATAATTCGCAAGGGTAAACCAGCACTGAGCAGGTGTGTGTGCCTAGTCCAGCCTGTGTTGGGTTGACTAAATGAAAAGCCAGGTCTTCAGCTTCTTGCAGAATTCAAGAAGGAAGGAGGAGGTTCTGATGGTGAGAGGGAGGTCGTTCCATGCTTTAAGAGCAATGTAAGAGAATTCACATCCTCCTGATCTGGTTCTATGTATGTGCGGGTCGTGTGAGACAAAGAGTTCTCGGAGCAGAGGTGTCTAGGAGGTTGGTAGAAGGAGATGCATCTGTTCAGGTAGGTGGGACTTGAGTTGTGTAGTGCCTTAAATATGTGTGTGTGGACTCTAAATTGAGCTTGTTTGTTTATCTGAAGCCAGTGTAGTTCCCTGAGGTGCGCTGTGATATTAGTTCTGTGTGGGAGCTTAAGGATTCATTGACTGCTGAGTTCAGGATGGTTTATAGTCTTCTAGTGAGCTGCTTGGTCATCCTGGCATAGAAGGTGCTCCCATAGTCAAATCTGCTGGAGACTAGGTTGTGAGTGACAGTTTTTAGTGTCGCTTGGGAGCCATCTGAAGAACTTCCTCAGCGTCTTTAGGGTGTGGAAGCAGGATGCAGATGCCTGGCATCATTGGAGAAGCCCAATCAGATGCGGTTGCAAAGACCCACACTAGAGCCTATCGCCTGACCTAAACAGTCTGTTGTGTCCAAGCCAGAATGTATAACAAACTTCGTAGCATCACAACAGTCTTGCATAGCCTAGCCAACCATAGCTACATGTCTCTTGCCCAATATCAGTACAATAGATGCCAGGTGCCATTAGAGAGGTATCACCAAGCAGGGTCATCTGAACCAAGTGGGGTCTACAGCATGTCACACACAATTTCATTCTTGCCAAACCAGAAAAACTTTCAGGCAGTTCTATGCCACGTGCAGGAATGCTGTGTTAACCAAACCACAGCGTTTGCAGGAGCACTGATCCCCATTTGTGAAGTGAGAGCACCATTCAGGAGTGTAATCTTGATGCAGCTATTTAAATTGTATCAGTTTATGCTTGTAATTAAAAGGTGTCTGTAGGAAGCTGGCTCTATACATTGTGCACTAAAAAGAAGTACACCGTGAAGAGAATCCAGCGGATACCCAAATGGCTTGCAGAGGCAAAAACAGATAGTACTAACGCTCTATTTTCTGGTAGTGTGGGCAAGCAGTTAGGCTTATCAGAGGGTAGTGCTACGCATTTGTTGTACTCACAGAGGCAATAAAATGAGACACACTCCATAAATCTGAGACCACTTAACACTTCCTTTCAGATAGGTGTTGAAAAACCAAGAACTGTTTTACAAGGTAAGCACGTTTTTAAGCCTAAATACTTTTCACTTGCAAAAAATAGACACAGTGCAATTTTTGAGTTCTTCAATCTTAACCTACAAAAATCAATCAATCAGGAACTTGTAAAGCGCACTACCCACTTGTGGGGGTCTCAAGATGCTGAAGGGGGTGGAAGAAGTGCTGCTACTGCCCGAACAGCCAGGTCTTGAGAAGGAAGGAAAACAAAGTCAGCAAACAGGTACTGTACGACGACTTACAAAACTAACCTCAGAGACTTAAGGTAAGTACTGGGCAAGGGTCAGGAGCACACCAACAGGTCACTCTGGGTAGCACAAGTGCAGAGGTGTAGTGCGATGTCAGATGCCCAATGTATTTCAATGGGGATATGTCTCAGTGGAAATAGCCGGAGGCTCCGGATAGGAAGCCAGTCGGGGAAAACCAACGGGTAGGTAACAAACGCTGGGTGCTCTGGGACGTAGGTGCACCTTTGGTCCTCCTCTCCAAGGCCCTGGGGTGATGGATTCAGGGGGGTCCTTTGGCATCAGGTTCCTGTGTCTGGGGGCACTCACGGTTGAAGCTTTAGGCGTCGTCACAGAGTCAAAGAGGGGTGAAACCACAGTGGACTCAAGATCAGGAGAGCAGGGGGACATCGCTGACACCAGGGACCCACTACCGATTGGGCCGTAGGCGCCGGATGCAGTGGTTGCTTAAGGTGTCGAGTTTCTCTCACCACAGAGGCTGCGGGAGGGGGGCCTGCATGCAGAGGCAGCAGGTGACTTCAGGGAGTCTAGGAGAGGTGCAACCAGAGTTGACTTGGACTCTGGGGAGCTGAAAAACCTTGATGGCATTGGAGGTCCACCCCCACTCAAATGTGACTGCGGGTGCAGTGGTGGCTTCATGTGTCGGGTCTTTGCAGTCCCGGAGGCTGCAGAGTCCTTTCTTTGGAGTTTGTTGGGGAGCTGCTGCTCACAGGATTCTTGAGTTCTTGTCGAAGGCAGGCAGTCCTCCTGGGTGTCTGGAGGCTCAGCTGCAGGGGGAGCCGTCTTTTGGACTGTCGTGGGTTGCAGCCAGGATGGCAGGGTTGGTACCAGGTCAGCTATTTCTTTTCTCCTCATCTACGGGTGCAACTCTTCTTTGTCCTTGCTCTTCTTAGGCCGTCAGGATCTGAGTTCTTGTGTTCAGAGGTGCCACCTAAACACTCAATTTAGGGGTGTTACCAGGAGTGCCAGGTGGAAGCCAATGGGTGGCCCACCTTTAGGGTGACAATACAATTTTTATGACCACTTCCATTGGGAAGTGGGCATAACCCTGACCCTAGAGGGCTAATTCCAACCAAAACAAGATGGAGGCGTTTCAAATTTAAAAAGTGGTGTCCTTTTCAGCTCATCCACCTTAGGGGTGGGACTGGCATGAAGTGGGCACACCTCCTAATCCAAAGTGGGGTCAGGAGAGGGGGTTGGTC
Organism: Pleurodeles waltl; assembly: GCF_031143425.1. Taxonomy (NCBI): domain Eukaryota; kingdom Metazoa; phylum Chordata; class Amphibia; order Caudata; family Salamandridae; genus Pleurodeles; species Pleurodeles waltl. The sequence goes on from NC_090441.1 coordinate 88,118,823, forward strand.
AACTCTGCCATTTGGAGAGACCTGGGCTGCATTACAAAGAAAGCTAGGCCTTCAAAGCTTCCCGCTCTGGAACATCCATCCTGCCTGGAGGAGATGTCAACACCCCCGGCCAGTGAAAGATTTTGTCTCTGAACCCTGAAAGCGCTGGCTCTCACCTTAGGTTGTCAGAAACGTGGCTCAAATGATAACGACCAGTCAGTTAACACACTAGTAGTTGGCATGTTTTCAGGGGGGCACCTCTAAGGTGCCCTCTGGGTACATGTATTGGTAAATCCAACAATGTCATAAGTGTGGGTTCACCAATACGAGATGTTTGATACCAAAAATCCCATTCTTCAGGGAAGCCATCATGAAGCTGGGGAACTCGTAATGACCAGTGTCCAGCACATGCATTTAAAATGGCTTCCCTGGTCACTTACTATGTCTGAGACTCGACAAAGACACAGCAGGGGCATAATATAATGCTCCCTGCCTTAGGGTTGTAAGGCCTGGTAGAGGAGTGACCTACATATATTGCATGCAGTGTTAGGGGACATGGCACCCAGGCTGTGCGCCATGTCATGTTATCACTTTTGTCTGCACCAAGACACGCAGCCTGCAATGGCAGCCTGTCGTGTGTTTGGTGAGGAGTCCCTAAGGGTGGCAGAATTCTAGCTGCAGGTCTTAGGGACTCTCTTTAGTACCCCAGGCACCAGGGGTACCATATACTAGGGACTTACAGAGAGTGCTAAAAGTTTTGCCAATTGGGAAAACAGCTGTGCAGTTTTGGGGAAAGAGATCTAGCACTGGGGATCTAGTTAGCAGTAATCCACTGCACTTTCAGTCAAAATCATATCCGATACCAGGGAAAAGCTGAAGACTAACCATGCCAAAAAAGGTGCTTTTCTACAGTGTATCCTTCACCTGTGTGCAACAGTAAGCCCAGTACTAGTCGAGGATGCCCTAAGGACTCCTCCCACTTTCATTTGGCCTCTGGAAGCATGTCAACTGTACAGGACAAGAAACCCTGCCATCTTTGGGAGTGACATTTGCCCTAGGACTGGAATTTTTAAAAATATTTGTGGTCCAAAGACTAGGGAGAAGCTCCTGCTGAGCATGTGAAGACAATGAAAGAAAGGACCTCTCAGAGTGCATGGGTGGCACTTATATGCAGCTCTGCTCATCACTTCTGCAGCAGCACAACTTTGACACGGAGCCGTACAATGCCATTTACGGGCACACAGGGGTACTGGTTTTAAGCTTTTGGATCCAGTCTGATGCTTGTAAAATATTCACAAAGTGAGGACTCTGTTGTTAGAAGTATCCATCAGAAAGAGCTCTTCATGGCGAATAATGACATTAAAGACCTCCTCATGAGGCTGAAAGCATTCATGACGTCAATGACATCATCATGGACTTGAGGGTCTCACTATGAAGCAGTGAGACACACCATTAAGTAAAAGGTCCCTCCATGAGGTCGAGGGTTCCTCCACTATGTAGAGGACCTCTCCATGTCATTGAGGTCATCCTCCATTATATCAAAGGCCTTTTTTTTTTTTTTTTTACTTTTTACGTTCACGACCTCGCCATGTCATTGAGATCCTTCACCATTATAATGAAGGCCTTTTTATGCTTTAAGTGCTGCCACATGGCGTCAAGGGCATCTTCATGACTTCAAGGGTGCTTGGCGAAGTGTGGCAAGATGCTCTGAAAGAACCTTTTCTGGGGTGGCAGTGGATGCGTTAGAGGGGCTTAGGTAGGAACATATCTCCTCCATGACCCATCACTCTCCTGGCACTTATGCTGGGTGAAGAACCAGGCAACTCTACAACATCACAGTCCTCAGCCATGAAATAGCTGTGCCACTTTTCCCTCAAAATCTGGCATCCGCTGAAAGAAATCACAGTTTTTTCTAATCAGAAAAATTACATAGAGAGGAAAATCAGTGGGAAAACCTAAATATTTAATCTTAAAGCACCAGTGAGTAAAATCACTGCCAAAAAAACAGCACCACTTGACTGAGAAAATTTAGATACAACACAGCTCAGAATCATCTGGCAGAGAAAAAGGTTTTGAAAATCTGTAAAAGGTAAAAGATTTGGAGGGAAGCATAACATATGCCACTTAGAAGCACCCTCTTTGATAAACAGAGATGAAAGAAAACAGCCCTGCATTCTGAAAACCAGTAATTTCTATGTGCATTAGTCTATATATGTATGTATGCATATATATATATATATATATATATATACACACACACACACACACAAGTTATATTAATTTCCCTCACTTTTAGAAAGAGGAAAGTAAGAAATGTTCCTAAGCAGCACAGATATATGACATATTTTGAACCAACAGATGGATTTATATTGAGTTTTTGATATTTTGCTAATTCATTAAAAAATGTTCCCTGGTCAAAGGGATCTTGTTTTCTTATTCGTACGAATAAAATGCTCCTGGATTACATGCATGGGCAGGACAATTCACAGATAATGAATATTAATGAAAATCTCTAGGCAAATAATCTGGTTTATAGAACATGGTTCAAGACTCATTCCGTAGCAGGCCTGTGGAACAAAAAAAGCACCAAGAGAAGACTTATTTGTGTAACAGTTCAGCAGGAGGGTAGCTGTAGGAAGCTGGCCTGGTATGTGGTGAGCACCTATGGTGTTATCACCCTATACCAGGTCCAGGTATCCCCTATTAGTGAGGTGTAGTCAGTGTCTAGGAAGCCAGTTTCTCTAGCTGTGGATGAGAAGCAAAGGCTTATCTAGGAGACTTGCAAAGCTCATTCAATACCACTTATAGTAACACAGCGCTTACACACATTAAAGAACCACACAGTGTTACAAAAATAAAGGCACTTTATTTTAGTGACACAAATACTAAAATACTATATAGGCAATACTCTACTAGCAGGTGAGTAAACAAACTATTATATACACCTTAGTTGTCAGGAATGAGCACAGAAAGAAATAGAAAACACTCCAATAACAATAGACAAATAGTTACCCTAAGGGGTGCCCAATCCATATACTAAAAAAAGGAATGCGAATGATGGGCCCCCACCCAGGTAAGTGGAATCTGCAGAGGGGAGCTGGAGGAAGTAGGAACCACAAAACGTAAGTGCCAGAGTTCCCCCCAGCGACTAGGAGAGAAGAGGTAAGTACCTGTTTTTTCCCAAAACTCACAGAGAAACTTTGGAAAAGGACAGTGCAAGACCCAAGCAAGACTGCAAGGAACAGAAGATGGATCCAGACAGAAGAGGACCTGCAAATGAAGGGGACCAAGGTGGAGTGTCCGGTTGGGGAGGGGGCCACTACCCACCCTTCTGGAGATGCAGGACCAGGTCGACAGTGAAGACCAGGAGTCGGCTATGCAGCACAGGAACAAAGGAAGAGTTCCAAAAGTGATGCAGTCCATGTCTCACGTCGGAAGAAGAGTTGCAGTCGTTTAGTGGTATAGAAAAACCACCACTAAGCCTTGGGCAAAGGCAAGAGATGCCAAAGAGGAGCTGCAGAGCTCCCGGGGAACAGGAAGGTCTGAGGGGACTCAACCCAAGGAGGGGAGTCCCAGGCGTCCCCCAGCAGTCAGGAGAGCATGAAGTTGTGGATGCAGCCCCCACAGGCAACTCACAGGCACTGGAGTTGCAGTGAGGCCCACTCAGCACACCTGGAAAGGAGTCCCACGTCGCTGGAGCAGCAGGCAGGAGATCACGCGTTGCAGGGGAGAGTCCTGGAGGCTGGGGCTACATGGAGCCTAAAGATCCCTCGAAAGAAGAGCTAACAAGCCTTGGTAGCTGCAAGAGTCGGGGTGCACAGGGGTACTGCCTTGAAGGAGAGGCAAAGTCTCACCACCTCCAAAGTTGAACATCTGGCAGAGGTAACCAAGGGGACCAGTCAGGGCCACCACTTGTGTTGCAGAGTCCACGCAGAGTTGCAGGAAAGAGGACCCACCCAGCTGGTTGTCATTATTGCAATTGGTGCCTCTGGATGCAGGGGAGTGGCTCCTTCACTCCAAGGGAGATTCCTAATTTGCTTGCTTGGTGCAGACTGAAGACTTGCTGCCCTCAGAGGATGCACAGCCGGGGAAATGTTGCAGTTGCTGGTAGGAGCCGGAGAAAGAATGTTGCAGAGCGGAGTTGGTCACTGTAGTTGCAGATAGTAGGTTTATGTGGAGTCCAGTTGCAGTTTCCATGGCAGAAGTCAAAGCAGAAGTTGCAGAGGAGTCCTGCTGGAATCTTGCAAGTCGAATCTGAGGACCCACCCAAGAGAGAATCCCTATGTAGCCCTAAAAGGGGGATTGGTCACCTAACAGGGTGACCACCTATCAGGAGAGGTCTGTGACGTCATCTGCCTCACCTGGCCACTCAGATACTCCCACAGACCTCTGCTCACCTTGGATTAAAGATGGAAGAATCAAGTGTACACCTGGAGGAGCTCTGGGCACCACCCATGGGGTGGTGATGGGCAGGGGAGTGGTTACTCTCCTTTCTATTGTCCAGTTACACACCAGAGCAGGGACTGAAGGTCCCTGAACCGGTGCAGACTGCCTTTCAAAGCATACCAGTGGCATGGGAGGCTATCCCTCCAAAGCCATTTAACACCTATTTCCAAAGGGAGAGGGTGATGCCTCCCTCTCCCAAAGGAAATCCTTTTTTCTGCCTTCCTGAGCTTGAGGTGTTCAAGCAGCAGGAGGGCAGAAACCTGACTGTAGGATGGCAGCAGCGTAGGCGGCCCGGGAAAACCCTGCAAACCAGTAGGAGCAAAGCTGGGGGTCCTCTAAGGAGCCCCCAGAGTGCATGAAATCAAACGACCAATACTGGCAACAGTATTGGGGTATGATTCTGACATGTTTGATACTAAACATGCCTAGGTTCGGAGTTACCATTATGTAGCTGGACACAGGTAGTGACAAATGTCCTGTACAAGACTAAAATGGCTTCCCCGCATTCATGAAGTCCAGGAAAACGAAGCTGGAGTTTGTGGGAGCACCTCTGCTCATGCAGGGGATTTCCCTCATACACAGGTACTTGCACCCTGCCCTCTGGGACAGGCGGGCCTCGCATTGGGGTGACTTACAGTGACATGGTGCAGTGACCTGTAATGAAAAGGGTGCATGCACCCTTTTACGCAGGCCACAATGGCAGGCCTTCAGACACATTTTGCATGGGCTTCCATGGTTGGCATAATACATGCTGCATCCCATAGGGAACAACTAGTGCCCCATTGCCCTGGGTACCATATAATAGGGACTTATATGGGGGCACAAGTATGACAAATGTGGGGTGTGTGAAGTCCCAGCAACCAAATTAGGAGGGAGAGAGCACAGTCACTTGGGTCCTGGTTAGCAGGATCCCAGTGAACACAGTCAAAACACACTGACATCAGGCACAAAGTGGGGGTAACCATGCTAAAAAGGGGCTTCTTTCCGACAGTGGCTCTGACATACAGTGAAGCTGATAGCTAACCAGAAAGGAGACAATTGCTACAGATCTTCTGAATTCAAATTGGCACTGGTCTGTCCTAAAAATGTGGGAGGAAACATGTCTAACTTCACAAGTAGAGAGCCATAGCTTGTTTAGATTGGTTTAACAGTTGAATCTCTGATCCAGAAAGTGAAGGAAGAGGAGGCAACAACAGAGAGAAGCCCCAGGCTTCACACAGCCATTCCTGAATGCATCTGAAGATTGGCAAAGAGGTTAAACACATTAGTTGGGTTGGGTAAAAAAATATACACTGCAAAAGGTTGCCTTCGTATTACAATCCACCTTGATGATTCCCCAACCTGTCTTCCAGGAAGCAACAGCTGTTAAAAAATTCAATCGTGGGATGAGAAAAAAAAAGTTTTAAATTTGGAGGACTGAGTCTCAGTAGGGGAGGGCGGGTGGAGCTATTACACAAGATGAAAATAAAACTGCAGAGACAGAATGGTAGAATATATTTGCCTCCGAGAAAAGAGCACAACACATTAGAGATGCTGAAGGGAAGTTGAATTAAGTATGTGACTTGAATAGTTGCATTATACGTTAAGGTGCTGAACATATGCTCTTGCTTATCAGGGAATGGTTGCTTAATAATTAGGAAGGCTGATTATTAGTTGTTCTAAATGTATTCATATTTATTTTTATTAGCTGCTTTGCTCTTCTGTCACTTCATCACAAACTACATCCTCTCAATAAGGCAGGGAAAGTTACTTACCTTCGGGAGTGACTTATCTGGTAGAGAAAATAATTAGCTGCAGATTCCTTACTTTTGAACTTCCCAGGCGCCAGACTGGATCCAGAACATTTTTGTTGACTAGTAACCCTGCGCACCTTTGTTTGGTTCCGTGCTGCGTCGTACCTGCCGGAAGTGACAACACAGTCCCTCATATATGCACCACCTCGTCATGTGGACATCAGTTGCTTTTCAAGACCTTTCATGCTAAGAGCACAGACCCATGAAGTGCACTGACATTGATGTGCCCAAACTAGGGCCCAGAAATGGATCATCCCTAACCCTAAAAATCTGTCCGCAGAACATGGAGGAATGGGTGGGTCAGTAAAGAATCTTCAGCCAGATATTTTCTCTACAGATAATTGGCTATTGGAGGTAAGTAATTTGTTCATCAAATATAGACATCTAGCCGAAGATTCCTTGACTTTCAGTAGATACCAGAGCAATACCATCCCCGGCGATGGGCTGCAGACACACTAAAAATTCCTGCAGGCTTGAACGGATGAAATGCCTGTCTCTGCGGATCTGATTGTCCAAGCAGTAGTGTTTGGCTAATGTGTGTAGGGATGTCCACATTGCTGAATGGCAGTTGTACCGGACTAGGACTCCACGTGCTAATGCAGTGGCCACAGCTTTTCCTCTAGTGGAATAAGCTCTTAGGCCCTCAGGAGGCAGTATTTTATTTTAGCCAAAGTGAATAGTCTGTCATCCACCCGGGACTCTTTTGTGCAGTCAAGTTAGCACAACAATGCTCTTTGTGGGTCAAGACAGTGCAGTTGCTCCTCTCCTTTAGAGGGGTGTAGAGGAGAGTAAAAAGTAGGAAGAGTGACTGATTGGGCACACATGCAATGGAGTCACCACTTTCGAAAAGAAAGAGGCCGTAGTGCGAAGCACCAGTTTGTCTTGGAAAACAGGCAGGAATGCAGGTTTGGATGACAAAGCCTGCAGCTCACTCACAGTCCAGGCAGATAATATTGCTACTGGAAAAGCTGTCTTGATGGTGAGCAGCCATCGGGGACAATTATGTAAAGGTTCGAAAAGAGAACAAATTAGGCAAGCGAGAACCAAATTGAGGTCCAACTGAGGCATAATGGACGGTGAAGGGGGAAACATATGTACAAGTCCTTTTAGGAATCTACTTACAAGAAGGGACTTAAAGAGAGAGATGGTTGGTTAGGCAGCCACAGGAAGGCAGACAGAGCAGAAATGTAACCCTTAAGAATACCCAGAGGAGAGCCCTGCCGGGCAAGGGTAAGGATGAAGAGAAGAGTATCAAAGAGAGAGGCCGAAAGAGGGTCAATAGAGTTTTCTGTGCAATATTTTACAATTTTTTTCTATCGGCCAGCGAACACCGCCTTGGTAGAAGGACGCGTGTAAGGAAATGCCTCCTTGGCATGGTTACCCCCTGACTTTTTAACTTTGCTGATGCCAAGTTATGATTTGAAAGGTGTGCTGAGGCCTGATAACCAGACCCCAGCCCCAGTGTTCTTTCCCTAACCAGTACTTTTGTCTCCACAATTGGCACACCCAGACATCCAGGTAAGTCCCTTGTAACTGGTACCTCTGGTACCAAGGGCCCTGATGCCAGGGAAGGTCTCTAAGGGCTGCAGCATGTCTTATGCCACCCTGGGGACCCCTCACTCAGCACATACACACTGCTTGCCAGCTTGTGTGTGCTGGTGGGGAGAAAATGACTAAGTCGACATGGCACTCCCCTCAGAGTGCCATGCCAACCTCACACTGCCTATGGCATAGGCAAGTCACCCCTCTAGCAGGCCTTACAGCCCTAAGGCAGGGTGCACTATACCACAGGTGAGGGCATAGGTGCATGAGCACTATGCCCCTACAGTGTCTAAGCAAAACCTTAGACATTGTAAGTGCAGGGTAGCCATGAAGAGTATTTGGTCTGGGAGTCTGTCATACACGAACTCCACAGCACCATAATGGCTACACTGAAAACTGGGAAGTTTGGTATCAAACTTCTCAGCACAATAAATGCACACTGATGCCAGTGTACATTTTATTGTGAAATACACCCAGAAGGAATCTTAGAGATGCCCCCTGAAAACATACCCGACTTCCAGTGTGGGCTGACTAGTTTTGACAGCCTGCCACACACCAGACATGTTGCTGGCCACATGGGGAGAGTGTCTTTGTCACTCTGTGGCTAGTAACAAGCCTGTACTGGGTGGAGGTGCTTCTCACCTCCCCCGGCAGGAACTGTAACACCTGGCGGTGAGCATCAAAGGCTCACCCACTTTGTTACAGCGCCACAGGGCATCCCAGCTAGTGGAGATGCCCGCCCCCTCCGGCCACGGGCCCACTTTTGGCGGCAAGGCCGGAGGAGATAATGAGAAAAACAAGGAGGAGTCACTGGCCAGTTAGGACAACCCCTAAGGTGTCCTGAGCTGAGGTGACTCTGACTTTTAGAAATCCTCCTTCGTGAAGATGGTGGATTCCCCCAATAGGATAAGGGATGTGCCCCCCTCCCCTCAGGGAGGAGGCACAAAGAGGGTGTAGCCACCCTCAGGGCTAGTAGCCATTGGCTACTAACCTCCCAGACCTAAGCACACCCCTAAATTGAGTATTTAGGGGCCCCCAGAACCAAGCAAGACAGATTCCTGCAACCTGAAGAAGGACTGCTGACCTGAAGCCCTGCAGAGAAGACAGAGACACCAACTGCTTTGGCCCTAGCCCTACCGGCCTGTCTCCCCACTTCAAGAAAAACTGCAACAGCGTCCCCCACGGTCCAGCGACCTCTGAAGCCTCAGAGGACTACCCTGCATCTAAAAGGACCAAGAACTCCCGAGGACAGCGGCCCTGTTTCACAAAGACTGCATCTTTGCAACAAAGAGGCAACTTTTAAAGACCAAACGTTTCCCGCCGGAAGCGTGAGACTTTCCACTCTGCACCCGACGCTCCCAGCTCAACCTGCGGAGAACCAACACTACAGGGAGGACTCCCCAGCTAATACGACCCTGTGAGTAGCCAGAGTTGACCCCCCTGAGCCCCCACAGCGACGCCTGCAGAGGGAATCCAGAGACTCCCCCTGACCGCGACTGCCTGCTTCAAAGAACCCGACGCCTGGGAAACACACTGCACCCACAGCCCCCAGGACATGAAGGATGCGAGCTCCAGTGCAGGAGCGACCCCCAGGTGGCCCTCTCCCTTGCCCAGGTGGTGGCTACCCCGAGGAGCCCCCCCTTGCCTGCATCGCTGAAGAGACCCCCAGGTCTCCCATTGAAACCTATTGCAAACCCGACGCCTGTTTGCACTTTGCACCCGGCCGCCCCTGTGCCGCTGAGGGTGTACTTTTTATGCTGACTTGTGTCCCCCCGGTGCCATACAAAACCCCCCTGGTCTGCCCTCCGAAGTCGCGGGTACTTAACTGCTGGCAGACTGGAACCGGGGCACCCCTTTCTCCATTAAAGTCCATGCGTTTTGGGCACCACTTTGACCTCTGCACCTGACCGGCCCTGAGCTGCTGGTGTGGTAACTTTGGGGTTACCCTGAACCCCCAACGGTGGGCTACCTTGGACCCAACTTTGAACCCTGTAAGTGCTTTACTTACCTGAAAAACTAACAAATACTTACCCCCCCCAGGAACTGTTGAATTTTGCACTAAGTGCCTAGTTTTAAAACAGCTTATTGCCATTTTTGCCAAAACTGTACATGCTTTTGTGATGATTCAATGTTCCTACGATACCTGAGTGAAATACCTTTCATTTAAAGTATTGTTTGTAAATCTTGAACCTGTGGTTCTTAAAAAAAACTAAGAAAATATATTTTTCTATATAAAAACCTATTGGCCTGGAATTGTCTTTGAATGTGTGTTCCTCATTTATTGCCTGTGTGTGTACAACAAATGCTTAACACTACCCTCTGATAAGCCTACTGCTCGACCACACCACCACAAAATAGAGCATTATAATTATCTCTTTTTGCCACTATCTTACCTCTAAGGGGAACCCTTGGACTCTGTGAATGCTATTTCTTACTTTGAAATAGTGCATACAGAGCCAACTTCCTAAATTGGTGGATCAGCGGTGGGGTACAAGACTTTGCATTTGCTGGACTACTCAGCCAATACCTGATCACACGACTAAATTCCAACAATTGTCATTAGAAACTGATTTTTGAAATTTCAGCTATTTTTCTAAATTTTTTAAAGTCCAGCTAGGGCCTTGTGTTAGTCCCTGTTAGCATTTCTTTTTAGAGTTTAAAAGTTTTGTAAAAGTTTGAATAAAGTTCTAGAGATAGTTTTAGATTCTTAAAAAGTATTCCAACTTTTAAAAACAAAATGTCTACTACAGAAGAGATAGTCATGGAACTCAACCTCACCCCTTACCTGCATCTTAGGATGTCAGAGTTAAGGTCTCTCTGTAAAATCAAAAAGATTAAAACTGGTTCAAACCCTACCAAAGTACAGCTCCAGGAGCTCTTGGCAGAGTTTGCTAAAAACAACCCCTTTGATGATGGCCTCACAGAGGGGGACACTAGTGAGTTGGAGGAACTCCCACCAAAAGTCCTAGATAGGGAGACCAGGGTTTCTCCAACCCTGACTCCACATGTGATAGTCAGAGATGCTGCTTCTCTCACAGGAGAGTCCAGCAACTCTGGAACCACTGAGAGCAGTCTCAATGAAGATGACCTCTTGCTAGCCAGGATGGCCAAAAGAGTGGCTTTGGAAAGACAGATCCTAGCCATAGAAAGGGAAAGACAAGACATGGGCTTAGGTCCCATCAATGGTGGCAGCAATTTTAATAAGGTCAGAGATTCTCCTGACATGCTAAAAAACCCAAAGGGATTGTAACTAAATATGAAGATGGTGATGACATCACCAAATGGTTCACAGCTTTTGAGAGGGCTTGTGCAACCAGAAAAGTAAACAGATCTCACTGGGGTGCTCTCCGTTGGGAAATGTTCACTGGAAAGTGTAGGGATAGACTCCTCACACTCTCTGGGAAAGATGCAGAATCTTATGACCTCATGAAGGCTACCCTGATTGAGGGCTTTGGAATCTCAACGGAGGAGTACAGGATTAGGTCCAGGGGGGCTCAAAAATCCTCGAGCCAGACCTGGGTTGATTTTGTTGACTTCTCAGTCAAAACACTGGATGGTTGGATTAATAGCAGTGGTGTGAATGATTATGATGGGCTGTACAATCTGTTTATGAAAGAACACCTTTTAAGTAATTGTTTCAATGATAAACTGCATCAGCATCTGGTAGACCTAGGACCAATTTCTCCCCAAGAATTGGGAAAGAAGGCAGACCATTGGATCAAGACTAGGGTGACCAAGACTTCCACAGGGGGTGACCAAAAGAAAGGGGTCACAAAGACTCCCCAGGGGGAGAGTGTTGAGACATCCAAGGGAAAAAGTAAAGAGTCTTCTACAGGGCCCCAAAAACCTGCTCAGGAGAGAGGGTCCAAAGCCTCTTCACAATCCAATTTTGGGTACAAGGGTAAAAACGTTGATCCCAAAAAGGTCTGGTGTAGTAGCTGTAATCAGCAGGGACACCAAACTGGAGACAAGGCCTGTCCCAAGAAAGGTTCCACTTCAAACTCTACTCCAGTTAGCACTGGAATAGCCAGTCTCCAGGTGGGATCAACAGTGTGCCCAGAGCAAATCAGGGTTCACACTGAAGCTACATTAGTTTCTGAGGGTGGGGTGGACTTAGCCACACTGGCTGCCTGGCCCCCTAATATGCAAAAATACAGGCAGTAGCACTTAATTAATGGGACTAGTGTAGAAGGCCTGAGGGATACAGGTGCCAGTGTCACCATGGTGACAGAGAAACTGGTTTCCCCAGGACAATACCTGACTGGACAAACGTATCCAGTCACCAACGCTGACAATCAGACTAAAGTACATCCCATGGCAATGGTAACCTTAGAATGGGGAGGGATCAATGGCCTGAAACAGGTAGTAGTCTCCTCAAATATCCCTGTAGACTGTTTGCTTGGAAATGACCTGGAGTCCTCAGCATGGGCTGAGGTAGAACTCAAAACCCATGCAGCCATGCTAGGTATCCCTGAACTGGTGTGTGTCAAGACAAGGGCACAGTGCAAAGCTCAGGGTGAAAAAGTGGTGTTGGAGCCTGGAATAATGGCCCAACCCTCCAAGAGGAAAGGAAAGAAGACTGGGGAACCAGATTCAACACAACAAAAGAAAGGGAACCTCTCTTCCCAGGAAGAAGTTCTGCCCTCTAAGGGAACTGAGCTCATGGAGTTAGAACCTTATCAGGTTGAGCTCTTAGGCCCAGGGGGGCCCACAAGGGAACAGTTGTGTAAGGGGCAAGAAACATGTCCCTCTCTTGAAGGCCTTAGGCAGCAAGCTGCTGAAGAGACCAAAGATAAAATCACTGGAACACATAGAGTCTATTGGGAAGATGGACTCCTCTACACTGAGGCAAGAGTTCCCAAACCTGGTGCCACTAGGAGAGTGGTAGTGCCTCAGGAGTTTAGGAAATTCATTCTGACCTTAGCTCATGATATTCCACTTGCTGGGCATTTGGGACGAACCAAGACTTGGGAGAGGTTAGTCAACCATTTCTATTGGCCCAACATGTCCCAGAAGGTAAGACAGGTGGACACCCAAAGGCCCCCCTCATTCCACTTCCAGTGGTGGGGGTCCCCTTTGAAAGAGTGGGTGTGGACATAGTGGGTCCACTTGAACCTCCCACAGCCTCAGGGAACCAGTATATCCTAGTGGTAGTGGATCATGCCACTAGGTACCCTGAAGCAATTCCCCTTAGGTCCACTACTGCCCCTGCAGTAGCTAAAGCACTCATTGGTATCATTACCAGAGTGGGATTTCCTAAGGAGGTGGTGTCTGACAGGGGTACCAACTTCATGTCAGCATACCTGAAACACATGTGGAATGAGTGTGGGGTGACTTACAAATTCACCACACCATACCATCCACAAACCAATGGTCTTGTATAAAGATTTAATAAGACATTGAAAGGCATGATCATGGGGCTCCCTGAAAAGCTCAAAAGAAGATGGGATGTCCTCTTGCCATGTCTGCTTTTCGCCTACAGAGAGGTGCTTCAGAAGGGAGTAGGGTTTTTCCCCTTTGTACTACTGTTTGGCCATCCTGTCAGGGGACCACTAGCTCTTGTAAAAGAAGGCTGGGAGAGACCTCTTCATGAGCCTAAACAAGATATAGTGGACTATGTACTAGGCCTACGTTCCAGGATGGCAGAGTATATGGAAAAGGCAAGTAAAAACATTGAGGCCAGCCATCAACTCCAGAAGATGTGGTATGACCAAAAGGCTGCTATTGTTGAATTGCAGCCAGGGCAGAAAGTCTGGGTTCTGAAGCCTGTGGCTCCCAGGGCACTTCAAGACAGATGGAGTGGCCCTTACCCAGTGCTAGAAAGATAGAGTCAGGTTACCTACGTGGTAGACCTAGGCACTAGCAGGACCCCCAAAAGGGTGATCCATGTGAACCGCCTCAAATTCTTTCATGACAGGACAGATGTGAATCTGTTGATGGTGACAGATGAGGACCAGGAAGCTGAAAGTGAACCTCTCCCTGATCTCCTCTCCACCGACCCTAAAGACGGCTCAGTAGATCGAGTGATCTATTCAGACACCCTCTCTGGCCAACAGCAATCTGACTGTAGGAAAGTCTTACAACATATTGCTGAGCTCTTTTCCATAACTCCTGGTCAGACACACATGCATACCCATGATGTGGACACAGGAGACAGCATGCCTGTCAAAAACAAACTTTTCAGACAGTCTGACCAAGTTAAGGAAAGCATCAAAGTGGAAGTCCACAAGATGCTGGAATTGGGAGTCATTGAGCACTCTAACAGCCCCTGGGCTAACCCAGTGGTCTTAGTCCCCAAATCTCACACCAAGGATGGTAAGAGAGAGATGAGGTTTGGTGTGGATTACAGAGGACTTAATTCTGTCACCAAGACAGATGCCCATCCCATTCCAAAGGCAGATTAATTAATTGACAAACTAGGTGCTGCCAGATACTTAAGTACCTTTGACTTGACAGCAGGGTACTGGCAAATCAAAATGGTACCAGGAGCAAAAGAAAAGACAGCATTCTCCACACCTGATGGCCATTATCATTTTTCTGTTATGCCCTTTGACTTAAAGAATGCCACTGCCACCTTCCAAAGGTTGGTGAATCAAGTCCTTGCTGGCTTGGAGTCCTTTAGTGCAGCTTATCTTGACGATATTGCTGTCTTTAGCTCCAGCTGGCAGGATCACCTGGTCCACCTGAAGAAGGTTTTGAAGGCCCTGCAAGGAGCAGGCCTTTCTATCAAGGCATCTAAATGTCAGATAGGGCAGGGTACTGTGATTTACTTGGGACACCTTGTAGGTGGAGGCCAAGTTCAGCCACTCCAACCCAAGATCCAGACTATTCTGGACTGGGTAGCTCCAAAAACCCAGACTCAAGTCAGGGCATTCCTTGGCTTGACTGGCTACTACAGGAGGTTTGTGAAGGGATATGGATCAATAGTGACACCCCTCACAGAACTTACCTCCAAGAAAATGCCTAAGAAGGTAAACTGGACTATAGAATGCCAACAGGCCTTTGACACCCTGAAACAAGCTATGTGCACAGCACCAGTTCTAAAAGCTCCAGATGAACGAGTTACTTATCTTCGGTAACGACTTTTCTGGTGGATACATTAGCTACCTGTGGATTCCTCACCTACTGAATACTCCCCTTGCGCCAGCATCCGAGGAAAATCTTCTCCCTAGCTTCTGCACGTCGATAAGGACGCCACAATTGCCCACGTGACGCCGTCTGACGTCATACAGGCAATAATAGGTCCTCGCCGACATGCCGACGTCAGTACCAACATTTTTTACGTGCCTGAGACTAATAGGCCATTGAGACAATCAATCAAACAACAATATTTAATAAATTTCAAGATTAACACATCATTCCAAAAAAACTCAAGATTTTTTTTTTTTTTTTAATAAATAAATCAATATTTATAGTATATGTACAAGCCCTCAAGTACCAAGAGGAGCACACCCAAGAACAACTTGGTTAGACCAGACAGGCAACGGGGAGGCGGGTGGGACTGTGAGGAAACCACAGGTAGCTAATGTATCCACCAGAAAAGTCGTTACCGAAGGTAAGTAACTCGTTCTTCTGATGGATACAACTACCTGTGGATTCCTCACCTATTGAATAGAGTCCCAAAGCAGTACCGCACTCGGTGGAGGGTGCCTGAATGGTCAAACCAAGAAATCCTGCAGCACTGACCGTGCAAAATGGCCATCCCTCCTAACCTCCGAATCCAAGCAGTAATGCTTCGCAAAAGTGTGGAGGGATGACCAAGTTGTGGTCTTGCAGATGTCGACCACAGGAACACCCCTAGCCAAGGCCGAAGAGGCCGACTTAGCTCTGGTGGAATGAGCTCTTATACCATCAGGGGGTTCCTTCTTTGCTAGAGAGTAACACAGTTTAATGCAAAGAATGACCCACCTGGAGAGTGTTCTCTTGTAGACTGCCCTTCCTCTCCTCTTTCCCACATACCCGATGAAGAGTTGATCCTCCAACCTGAAATCCTTTGTTCTGTTCACATAGAAGCTTAACGCTCTCCTCGGGTCTAAGCGGTGTACTCTTTCTTCTTCTTTTGAAGGATGAGGCGGAGGATAAAACGAGGAAAGAGTAATTGTTTGGGCCATATGAAAGGGTGAAACAACCTTCGGTAGGAAAGCAGCCTTGGTCCTCAACACCACCTTATCCCCATAAAAAGAAGTGTAAGGGGGTTTAACAGATAGAGCCTGCAGCTCACTCACTCTTCTTGCGGAAGTAATTGCAACAAGGAAAACAGTCTTTAGAACCAATAACCTTAAAGGGCAAGAATGCATAGGCTCAAACGGAGAACCCATAAGAAAAGTCAAGACTAGGTTTAGATCCCACTGAGGCATAATGAAAGGAGTGGGAGGAAATTTGTTAACAAGACCTTTTAAAAATCTTAGTACTATAGGGGATTTAAATAGAGAAGGCTGGTCAGGAAGACATAGAAAGGCTGACAGGGCAGATAAATATCCCTTGACTGTAGCCACTGCACAACCCCTCTGTGCCAGGGACAACGCAAAAGACAAGATATCCAATAAATGGGCACGTAAGGGGTCAATTTGCTTCTCTCCACACCACTTCACAAATTTAGCCCACCTATTAGCGTAGATAGATTTAGTGGAGTGTCGCCTGGCCGATAAAATAACATCCACTACGTCAGGTGGGAGAGAAAAGGAACTCAGGTTGCATGAAGGTGCAGGCTCTGGAGGTAGGGGTGTAGAACCTGCCCCTGCGACTGTGAGACGGAGCGGAGGGCACAGAGAGAGTTGGAGAAGGTCCGAATACCATACCCTCCTTGGCCAATCCGGAGCTATTAAGATGACTTGGGCCCGGTCTTGGTGAATTTTCCTCAAAACTCGAGGAATCAAGGGTATGGGGGAAATGCGTAAAGCAACTGGTCGAACCAGGTCATCTGAAACGTGTCCCCCAACGCTCCTTGCACCAGATACTGGAGGCTGCAGAATAACGGGCAGTGCGAGTTCTCCCGAGTGGCAAACAGATCTATCCGAGGGATCCCCCACATCTGGAAGATTTGACGGACTTGATCCGGATGGAGACGCCACTCGTGATCGGTCGAGAAATGACGACTGAGACTGTCCGCATGCACGTTCAAGACTCCTGCCAGATGATTTGCTACCAAGCAAATCTGATGGTCTTTTGCCCAGGACCAAAGCCGTAGAGCTTCTCTGCATAGAAGGTACGAACCTACTCCTCCCTGTTTGTTTATATACCACATCGCAGTAGTATTGTCCGTGATGACCTGAACCGACTGACCGCAAAGGGACGGGAGGAAGGCCTTGAGTGCAAGACGTATAGCCCGCAACTCCAACAGATTTATATGAAACATCTGTTCCACTGGAGACCAAAGACCTTTGATCTCCAGGTCCCCCAGATGAGCTCCCCACCCTAGAGTGGAAGCATCCGTTATTACTGTGGCCACCGGCGGAGTTTGCGAGAACGGCCTTCCTCGGGAAAGATTGCCGTCCGCAATCCACCATTTTAAATCCGTGGCAGCATCTCTGGAGATCTTCACTGAACCCTCAAGATCCCCTTTGTGTTGAGACCACTGCTTCCGAAGGCACCACTGAAGAGCCCTCATGTGCCAGCGAGCGGGAGTGACCAGCAGAATGCAAGAAGCAAACAGACCGAGCAGACGTAGGACCTTGAGGACCGGAATGACCGCTCCACTTTGAAACATTGGAACCAACGCCTGAATGTCCTGAATCCGCTGAGGCGGAGGAAAGGCGCGACTCAATGTTGTATCCAGTACTGCCCCTATGAACAGGAGGCGCTGAGAGGGCTCTAGGTGAGATTTGGGTACATTCACTGAAAAACCCAGGTCGAACAACAACTGGGTTGTCGACTGAAGGTGATGCAACACAAGCTCCGGAGACTTGGCTTTGATCAACCAGTCGTCCAGGTAAGGGAATACTGCTATCCCCTTCCTTCTGAGCTCTGCCGGAACCACCGACATCACCTTTGTGAAGACTCGGGGTGCTGAAGTAAGACCAAATGGAAGGACCGCAAACTGATAGTGCTGCGACCCCACTACAAACCGGAGATACTTCCTGTGCGACTTGAGTATCGGGATATGAAAGTAAGCATCCTGTAAGTCGACAGACACCATCCAATCTCCATCGTTCAGCGCCAAAAGCACCTGAGCTAGGGTCAGCATCTTGAACTTCTCCTGTTTGAGGAACCAATTCAAGATCCTCAGGTCCAGGATTGGCCTCAACCGACCATCCTTCTTGGGGATCAGGAAGTATATTGAATAACAACCCTGACCCCTCTCCTGCTCTGGAACCAACTCCACTGCACCTTTTGAAAGGAGGACTTGAACCTCCTGTTCTAGTAACAGGAGATGCTCTTCTGAACAGCAGGATGGGCGGGGCGGGATGGAGGGAGGAAACTCCCGAAAGGGAAGGGCATAGCCTTTCCCCACAATGCTGATGACCCAGGAGTCTGATGTTATAGCCTCCCACTTGCGGAGAAAGCCCAATAACCTCCCCCCTACAGGAAGGGTGTGAGAAGCAATTGGTGGAAGGCTAAGGCTGCTTCCCATGCTGCACCCCTTCAGAGGAAGAGGAAGAGTGCTGCTGGGTGGCTCCCCTGGTTCGGACTCTACCCCTCCCCCTGTAAGATCTATAGGAGAGAGCCGAGGTGGTTTGTTGCTGGAATCTCCCTCGAAAGGAGGAGGAGGAACCACAACCAAATCCTCGAAACCTCCTAAAAAGTCTGGAGGAAACAGAAGAGGAGGCCTGCAAGCCTAAAGACTTCGCCGTGGCCCTACTCTCCTTAAACCTCTCTAGTGCAGAGTCCGCCTTGGAGCTAAAAAGTTTATCGCCATCAAAGGGAAGGTCCAAGAGGGTTGACTGTACATCGGACGAGAAACCAGAGCTACGAAGCCAGGCTTGCCTCCTTGTAGCAACAGCAGTACCCATAGCCCTGGCTACAGAGTCAGTTGTATCTAGTCTAGATTGAATAACTTGGGTTGCCGCTGCTTGAGCATCAGAAACTAGGCTCATAACCTCTTGAGGCACCTCAGTATGAGACGACTTTATTTCGTCCATCAGGGCGTAAATGTATCTCCCTAAAATACAGGTAGCCTTAGTATATTTTAAAGCCATGCTACATGACTAAAAAGCCTTTTTTTTATCAAATGTCCATTTTCTTAGAGTCTCTCTCTGAGGGCACAGCTGGAAATGATCCTGGGGCAGACCAGGCTGAACATGAAGCCTGAACCACTAGGCTTTCAGGAGTTGGAGAGGAAGCCTGGGTCAGCAGGAGACACTCGATATCTTCGAGCCACAGATCTGTTCACTGCCGAAGATGACAACAGCTTCTTCCAAATTTCCATGATTGGATCCAACAGAGCCTCATTAAAAGGCAGAAGTGGCTCTGCAGTAGTTGAGGCAGGATGCAACACTTCTGTTAAAATGTTCGGCTTAGGCTCAGACACCGGCAAAGGGAGGTCTAAAAAGTCAGCTGCTTTCCTGATGACTGAATGAAATGTTGCAGCCTCCTCCGTATACTCTCCAGGTGATGACAAGTCCCATTCTGGAGAGGTGTCCAGACCACTAGCCGTGTCTAATCCATGGAGATCTTCTCGCGATTCCTCAATCTCTCCTTCCTCTATTGCCTGTCTCCAATATTCTTGTTCCTCAAGGAGGCGAAGAGCAAGCCTCCTCGAATGTAATCTTTCCTCAATCCTCGGCGTCGACATGGCTTCAGCAGACGTTGAAGCTTGACGCCGCTCCTCGGATCCATCAGACGCCGGATCCAACGCCGCCATGGAATTTCTTCGGTGCCGAACGAGGAGAAGGGCGGACAGAAGACTGTTCCGGCGCCAGAACCACAGGTCTACTCGGCGTCACTGGCTGAGATGCTGACGCCACAGGCGCCGACGCCGAGCCCACATTTCCAATGGGAAGGAAGGGCATAAAAGGTGCCGGTCGTAACGGAGCCGGAGCACCCATATTGAAGGCCAAAGGGCCCGAAGGACCAGCCGGTCCACCACCTGGAGCCATCTGCTGAAAAATTGAGAACATCGCATTCAAGAATGCGGAACTGTCGGCTCCAGGGGTCGGGAAAGTCGGGTACTGAGGAGCCTGGGTTGGAGGCGACATTGACGCCGGTCCCGATGTCTGCAAAGCTGGAGAAAACTCTTGACGCCGAGGAACCTCGAATACAGAAGGAGGATTCACAGGCGACGTCGGCGAAGTCGGGGATGTCGGGGATGCCAACGGCGTCTGCGGTTGGGGAGAGATGGTGGGACTCACTTCCCATGTCTTCCGGGGTCGAGTTGAAGGTGACCTCCATCGCGATCTCTCCCTACTCGACCGGCGTCGAGATTCTCGACGGACCCGGAATCATGATGATGCAGATGCGACTTCTGTTCGGAGAAGATGACTTGCGATGATGTCTTTTCTCTTTTTTCTTCGATTTTGCCAAAAAGAGCTTTGCCTCACGCTCCTTTAAGGCCTTTGGATTCATTCGTTGACAAGAGTCACATTTGTCAATGTCGTGGTCGGAGCTAAGACACCACAAACAGTCAGAATGTGGGCCCGTAACCGACATTTTACCATCGCACTCATTGCAGGGCTTGAATCCAGATTTTCTTTGCAACATTTTAACTTGTCTCAAAGAGAAAATAGCAATATTAACTGTAACTACGTCGAGTAGTAACACTAGCTCCCTCGAAGAATAACCGTTGTTCGAATGGCACGGAAAAAAGGGAACTGACGTCGGCACGTCGGCGAGGACCTCTTATTACCTGTATGACGTCAGACGGCGTCGCGTGGGCAATTGTGACGTCCTCGTCGACGTGCAGAAGCTAGGAAGGAGATTTCCGTTGAATGCTGGCGCAAGGGGAGTATTCAATAGGTGAGGAATCCACAGGTAGTTGTATCCATCAGAATACTCCAAGCAGTTCATTGTGCAGACTGATGCCTCTGAACATGGGATAGGGGCAGTTTTGTCCCAAACAAATGATGATGGCCTTGACCAGCCTGTTGCTTTCATTAGCAGGAGGTTACTCCCCAGGGAGCAGCGTTGGAGTGCCATTGAGAGGGAGGCCTTTGCTGTGGTTTGGTCCTGAAGAAGCCGAGACCATACCTCTTTGGCACTCACTTTGTAGTTCAAACTGACCACAGACCTCTCAGATGGCTAATGCAAATGAAAGGTGAAAATCCAAAACTGTTGAGGTGGTCCATCTCCCAACAGGGAATGGACTTTATAGTGGAACACAGACCTGGGACTGCCCATGCCAATGCAGATGGCCTTTCCAGGTTCTTCCACTTAGAAAATGAAGACTCTCTTGGGAAAGGTTAGTCCCATCCTCTTTCGTTTGGGGGGAGGGGTTGTGTAAGGAAATGCCTCCTTGACATGGTTACCCCCTGACTTTTTGCCTTTGCTGATGCCAAGTTTTGATTTGAAAGTGTGCTGAGGCTTGCTAACCAGGCCCCAGCACCAGTGTTCTTTCCCTAACCTGTACATTTGTCTCCACAATTGGCACACCCTGGCATCCAGGTAAGTCCCTTGTAACTGGTATCTCTGGTACCAAGGGCCCTGATGCCAGGGAAGGTCTCTAAGGGCTGCAGCATGTCTTATGCCACCCTGGGGACCCCTCACTCAGCACATACACACTGCTTGCCAGCTTGTGTGTGCTGGTGGGGAGAAAATGACTAAGTCGACATGGCACTCCCCTCAGAGTGCCATGCCAACCTCACACTGCCTATGGCATAGGTAAGTCACCCCTCTAGCAGGCCTTACAGCCCTAAGGCAGGGTGCCCTATACCACAGGTGAGGGCATAGGTGCATGAGCACTATGCCCCTACAGTGTCTAAGCAAAACCTTAGACATTGTAAGTGCAGAGTAGCCATAAGAGTATATGGTCTGGGAGTCTGTCATACACGAACTCCACAGCACCATAATGGCTACACTGAAAACTGGGAAGTTTGGTATCAAACTTCTCAGCACAATAAATGCACACTGATGCCAGTGTGCATTTTATTGTGAAATACACCCAGAGGGCATCTTAGAGATGCCCCCTGAAAACATACCCGACTTCCAGTGTGGGCTGACTAGTTTTGCCATCCTGCCACACACCAGACATGTTGCTGGCCACATGGGGAGAGTGCCTTTGTTACTCTGTGGCTACTAACAGAGCCTGTACTGGGTGGAGGTGCTTCTCACCTCCCCCTGCAGGATCTGTAACACCTGGCGGTGAGCCTCAAAGCCTCACCCCCTTTGTTACAGCACCACAGGGCATCCCAGCTAGTGGTGATGCCCGCCCCCTCCGGCCACGGCCCCACTTTTGGCGGCAAGGCCGGAGGAGATAATGAGAGATACAAGGAGTCACTGGCCAGTATGGACAACCCCTAAGGTGTCCTGAGCTGAGGTGACTGACTTTTAGAAATCCTCCATCTTGCAGATGGAGGATTCCCCCAATAGGATTAGGGATGTGCCCCCCTCCCCTCAGGGAGGAGGCACAAAGAGGGTGTAGCCACCCTCAGGGCTAGTAGCCATTGGCTACTAACCTCCCAGACCTAAACACACCCCTAAATTGAGTATTTAGGGGCCCCCAGAACGAAGCAAGACAGCTTCCTGCAACCTGAAGACGAAGAAGGACTGCTGACCTGAAGCCCTGCAGAGAAGAAGGAGACACCAACTGCTTTGGCCCCAGCCCTACCGGCCTGTCTCCCCACTTCAAGAAAAACTGGAACAGCGACGCGTCCCCCAGGGTCCAGCGACCTCTGAAGCCTAAGAGGACTACCCTGCATCTAAAAGGACCAAGAACTCCCAAGGAAAGCGGCCCTGTTCCACAAAGACTGCATCTTTGCAACAAAGAAGCAACTTTTAAAGACCACACGTTTCCCGCCGGAAGTCTGAGACTTTCTACTCTTCACCCGACGCCCCCGGCTCGACCTGCGGAGAACCAACACTACAGGGAGGACTCCCCGGCGACTACGACCCTGTGAGTAGCCAGAGTTCAACCCCCTGAGCCCACACAGCGACACCTGCAGAGGGAATCCAGAGACTCCCCCTGACCGCGACTGCCTGCTTTAAAGAACCCGGCACCTGGGAAACACACTGCACCCGCAGCTCCCAGGACCTGAAGGATCCGAACTCTAGTGCAGGAGCGACCCCCAGGTGGCCCGCTCCCTTGCCCAGGTGGTGGCTACCCGGAGGAGCCCCCCCCCCCCCTTGCCTGTCTGCATCGCTGAAGAGACCCCTGGGTCTCCCATTGAAACCTATTGCTAACTCGACGCCTGTTGCACTCTGCACCCGGCCGCCCCTGTGCCGCTGAGGGTGTAGTTTTTGTGCTGACTTGTGTCCCCCCCGGTGCCCTAAAAACCCCCCTGGTCTGCCCTCCGAAGTCGCGGGTACTTACCTGCTGGCAGACTGGAACCGGGGCACCCCCATCTCTATCGAAGTCTATGCGTTTTGGGCACCACTTTGACCTCTGCACCTGACCGGCCCTGAGCTGCTGGTGTGATAACTTTGGGGTTACCCTGACCCCCCAACGGTGGGCTACCTTGGACCCAACTTTGAACCCTGTAAGTGCTTTACTTACCTGAAAAACTAACAAATACTTACCTCCCCCAGGAACTGTCGAATTTTGCAGTGTCCAATTTTAAAATAGCTTATTGCCATTGTTGCCAAAACTGTACATGCTATTGTGATGATTCAAAGTTCCTAAGATACCTGAGTGAAATACCTTTCATTTAAAGTATTGTTTGTAAATCTTGAACCTGTGGTTGTTAAAATAAACTAAGAAAATATTTTTCTTTATAAGAACCTATTGTCCTGGAATTGTCTTTGAGTGTGTGTTCCTCATTTATTGCCTGTGTGTGTACAACAAATGCTTAACACTACCCTCTGATAAGCCTACTGCTCGACCACACTACCACAAAATAGAGCATTAGAATTATCTCTTTTTGCCACTATCTTACCTCTAAGGGGAACCCTTGGACTCTGTGAATGCTATTTCTTACTTTGAAATTGTGCATACAGAGCTAACTTCCTACAACGCCTGACTGCCAGAATAACATTACAGACTTTGGGAGGAAGGCTGAAAGCTGTCAACTGTCACCGCTCAATCTCCACGCAAGAAGGTTCGGGTGGAGGGCCCTCCTCTGCTGCTGCAATAGAAGGTCTGCCTGAAAGGGCAGCCTGATCGGAAGAGTGATTCTTATGTTGAGAAGCTCAGAATACCAGACTTTCTGTGCCCTGTTCAGAGCCACAAGGATGGCTTGGGCCCAGTCATTCCTGATGATCCTGAAAACTCTGGGCAGAAGTTGTATGGGAGGAAAGGCATACGGGAAGCTTGAACTCCACTCGAGACAAAAAGTGTCTCCGAGTGATAGCAGTCTCGGAAATTCCAAAACGCAAAACCACTGACATTGTGTATTCTCTATGGAGGTGAACAGAATTAATTAAGCCTCTCCCCACTGCTGAAAGAAGCCTTGCGTTTTCTCTGGGTGGAGACACCACTCATGATCCGCTAGACATGGGCAGTTAAGTTCATCTGCACTGGCGTTCAGATAAACTGCTAGGTGTTGAACCACCACGGTTATGCCCTGGTGTTCAAGCCACATCCAGCTGTGCAGAGCTTCTTGACAGAGGGTGCACGACCCCCACCACGCCCTGCTTGTTGCAGTACCACATGGCGGTGGTGTTGCCCATGAACACCTGCACTATCTTTCCCTTGCTAGAGGGAAGAAATGCTTTCAACGCTAGCTGGATCGCTCGGAGCTCCAGCAAGTTGATGTGGAGTCCACATTTCGCTGGAGACCAGACTCCTTTGATCTCCACCTCTCCCAGATTGCCTCCCCAATCCAGGAGTGATGCACCTGTCACTACTGTGAAATCTGGTTTGAGAAGACACAGGAGCCTGCCTCTGACCCAATCATGGTTCGTTAGCCACGACTGCAGGTCATTTGCAGTTCCCTTCGAGATCTGGACCATGTCGGGGAGATTACCCTGATGCTGTGTCCATTGGAACCTCAGGTCCCACTGCAGAGCCCGCATATCCCATTTGGCATGTATCACTAGCAGGATGCAGGAGGCGATAATGCCCAGGAGCCTCAGAGTCATTCTACCGAAATCCAAGATAGAGACTGAAACATCAGTGTCATAGCCTGAACTCACTGCACAGGAGGATAAGCCCAAAACTGCACTGTGTCAAGAACAGCTGGATGAAAGGGAGTGTCTGAGAAGGAGTCAGGTGTAACTTTGGTATGTTTATAGTGAACCCCAGCAAATGCAGGAGGTCCGCCATAGTCTGGTGTAGGGAGATGACAGTCTGGGGTGAGCCCGCTTTCAACAGCCAGTCGTCGAGACAGGGGAGGACTGAAATTTCTAATCTCTGCAGGTACGCTGCAACTACTGCCATCACCCTGATGAACACTTGAGGGGTGCTAGTAAGGCCAAAGGGGAACACAGTGAACTGAAAGTGCTTGTGGCCTGCCTTGAACCACAGGTCATACATCTGTGGGCAGGCAGATTGGAATATGGAAAAACATGTCCTGCAAATCCAATGCTACAATTCAGTCTCCTTGGTCTAGAGCAAACAAGACCTGAGCCAAAGTGAGCATCCTGAATTTCTCCTTTATGACGAAGAGATTGAGAGTTCTGAGGTCTAAGATAAGCTGGACCCCCTTGTTCTTTTTGGGTACTAGAAAGTAGCGGGAATAGCAACCACTGGCTACTTCTTATATCGGAACCCTCTCTATGGCTTCCTTGGCCTAGAGTGCCGTGACTTCCTTGTGGAGAAAAAAAAGGTGATCATCTATCAAGTGATCATGTGTTGGGGGTATGGAGGAGGGGAGGATTCAAAGGGGAGGGACTAGCCCCGACAAATGATCTGCAAGACCCACCTGTCCAATGTAATGGACTGCCAGTGACAAGAGCTTGAGAAGCTTGCACCGGACGGTGGCTGGCACAGGGTTGGTGTGGTGGCATGTTCCTTCCGTATCTACAAAAGGTGCGAAAGGCAGACTGGGGACATATGGTCACTGAGCAGAACCAAGGACTTGGTCGTAGCTGCAAGTCCTGAAAGCGTGTGCTGAGTCTGCCTTCTCTGTGAACAGATGAGCACCATCAAATGGCGTATCCATAAGGATTGCCTGGATATCTCCCAGAAAGGCAGATGTCTTCAGCCAGGCGTGATGTTGAAGCACCACTGTCGAAGAAAACGCTCAGCCGAGCGAGTCAGTCATTTCCAAACCACACCTGATGGTGAACTTAGCTGCATCTCTTCTGTCCTTGAACACTTGGGAGAGAAAGGCCCGGCCCTCCTCCGGGACCTGTGGCAGCATTTGCGCAACCCTGTCCTAGAGTGTGTGGGAGTAGCAGCCCACAAGGCATTTTGTGTACACCAATCGCAATGCTAGGCTGGTGGAAGAAAACATTTTCTTCCCTAAGGTATTCAGCCTCTTGAATTCCTTGTCCAGGGGAGTGGCTGGGAACACACCATGGGAAGTGGAAGCGTGGACTACAAGCTTTCTGAAGTGAGGTGCTAGGTGAGGAAAGATGGGTCCCCTGGAGCAGGGCTATGGCGGCGGGCGATTGTCCTATTCACTAGAGCCCCTGTGCTGGGCTGCGACCAGGACCATCTATAGGAGCTTTGATAAAGGGGAGCAGGGGTTCAGAAGAAGTAGCTCCGGGCTGAAGCACTACTATCAAGATATTAGCCTTATCTACTACCGTGGGTAGTTCGAGGTCAAGGACCTCCGCTGCCCGCTTCACCACCATTGCATAAGATTCTCCCTCCTCTGTAGCCACTATACGGGGAGAAAGCAAGCCAGTATCTGGAGAGGTATCCAGTCCACTGGCATCTCTCAGTTCCTCACACCAGTCCATTGACTCCTGTCCTTCCAACTGGTATTCTAAAGGGTCCAGTGACACTGATTGCTAGCCCTTCAGAATAGGGCTCAGGGGGCATACTAGGACCCATGAGTCCTGACGGTACCGGTACTGTGGTTGAGTGAGCGATGTCGTTCCGTCTCAGAGTTGTCTGGGATCAGTATAACGCTGGCCCCAGAGCAGCACAATTGTGACTGGAGTTGGGGGAAGGTCCCGATGGCACGACTGACGCCGGTCCAGATCTGAGATCGGATCCACAAGGGCCCACTGGAGCCGAAGCTGAAGCTGCAGAACCTGATGGGGCCTTCTCTGACTCCGCGGGCCTGAAGGCGGTCCGGAGGGGTCAGCCCACTCAAATATGTGGAACATGGCCTTGTAAAACCCCTTTATCTGAGCAGGTGTTGCTAAGGCTCCCAGAATTGCAGGGTGGTGCAAAGCCGATGCAAAGTCGACTAAGGTGACGGCTCCACAGAGCAGTGTTGGGAACACCGATGTTCCTTCCTTGTTGCGTTGGTAGGCGGACGAGAAGTCAAAGCACGCTTCGATTTCTTATGCCTCTTCCCCGAGTGCCCTGAGGACTCTGAGTGGAACAAAGAGGACTTGGGGCTCCTGGAGCAGTCCAACGACCTTCTCATCAATCAGGACCGAGACCTATGAGGAGTTGCGGGACGTGGTGTCGACTGACGGGCTGCTAGCAACTTCAGGGACTGCTCCCTCAAAGCCTTCAGTGTCATGGACTGGCATTCCGAGCACAACACCATAAACAGACCAAACGGGGTCTGTAACAGACACTGAGCAGTGACAGATGGCACACAGCTTAAATCCTGTCTTCCTCAAAGACATCCACGGCACACCGAAAAAAGATTTCGACAAAACGTCAAAAAAATTCTGTCAAGAACCGACAGGGGTAGCTCTTCTCTGGATCAGCGATAAATGGCGTAGAAAGAAAAGAAATGACATCCGTTCACCGAGCTGGTGCATATATAGGGGACAGTGACGTCACTTCTGGCATGTACAATGACGACGCACAGAATAGATCAAAACCACCTACTGGCACACAGGGGTAGTGCTTACGAAAAATCTTCTGGATCCAGTCTGACGCCTGGGAAATTCATAGGTAAGGAATATGTGACCAGATCTCTCTAACAGATAGAGGTTTACACACAAAATGCAATTCAAGATACATTAAGGAAAATGTTCTAATTGAGGTTTGAAAAATGCTTTTGATGCTGCTTAACAATGAACCATTATCCATCTACCCTTTGCATTATCACTGTTTATTAAATACCTGCTGAAGGAGTTGTGAGCTGCATCACTGTGGATTTATTCTCCTGCCTTTCTGGGGGAAGTACCCAAGGTGTCCGATGAGGCCGGGACTCCACCTTCACATTGTATTGCGTGCTGGGCCTCAAGTTCCGTAAGACATACCAGTAGGTTCCAGCCTTTGTCAGGCCACACTCTTCCTCATTGAGGTACACTGCATGTGCGTAATTGCTATTGCTGGGTTGCCAGGTGATCTCAGCAGACGTGGCAGTAAGGCTTCGAACTCTCAAGTGAGCAGGTGCAATGGAATAGCCACTTCCCACTAGAAGTGTACAGCGCCATCTATCAGAGTTGCCATTCTCAGTCACACTCTGTACAGAGACACGATATACCTTTGTTTTTAGATCAAGCTTTTCCAGCAAGGCTTTGGTTGGTGATCCACATTGCACATTTTGGCGCAATTCTGTATCCAAGTAAATATTGTAACTTTGAATACTCCCACAACCAGCGGGAACTAGGGGCGGCTCCCAGCCCACAACAATGCTCCTTGCCAACTGCTTGATGAGTGTAAGCTTTCTAGGGTAAGGCACTGCTGAAATATCAGTTTGCTCATTACTGCTTCTTGGCAAGCCACTCAAAAGTGGGCTTAAGCTTCCTTCCTCTTCCTCAGGGAGATTGCTCCTTTCCACACTACAGCTACTAATAAAGCTGGTGTCCTGAAAAGAGCTGTGAGACAATTCACTGACTTCAGGAGGCTGGGCAGTCATCAGGTCATCATCGGAAACGCGTTCCACGAAATTTGAAGGGACCAGGCCACGTCTGCCATCCATAAGTTCTCCTATTGGTACAAAAGTACAACAGTTAGTCCTCATACTTAATCCAGAGTACAACTGTAAAATATAACATTCAACTACATGTCACATACGTATCCAACAACTGACCTTAGCACAGCTTATTAAAATTCATAGATATCATTGACGGCAACATAAAAAGATGTATAAACCAACTTACTCCTAGATGTAACATTACACAACAAGGTAACTTACCTATATCACAGGTCTCCAGAAAAAATGAATTAAAAACATACTTTTATGTATGTATTTAACCTGCAACCCGCCCCACCAGTAGCTTAAGAAAGGGCACAGAGAATGTAACAAACAGGATGAAGCCACACATCTTTATTGTTGAAAGATGCAATGAGAAGTCATCTGAAAAAAGTGAGCTACCAATTTTTCCAACAAAGCGTTTGCCTTAACATCTAAATCCAGGAAATAGGAAATTACAAATGAATGATGAGAAGATGGTGTCATAATCTTTTCAGCAAGATCACTCCACCCACCAGTCAGGACAGCCCCTACGGTGCCCTGAGCTGAGATGACCCCTGCCTTTAGAAATCCTCCATCTTGAATTTGGAGGAGTCCCCCAATAGGAATAGGGATGTGCCCCCCTCCCCTCAGGGGGTAGCCACCCTCAAGGACTGTAGTCATTGGCTACTGCCCCCCAGACATAAACACACCCCTAAATGTAGTATTTAGGGGCGAACCGGAACCCAGGAAATCAGATTCCTGCAACCTGAAGAAAGAAGAAGGACTGCTGACCTGAAAGCCCTGCAGAGACGACAGAGACACCAACTGACTTGCCCCCAGCCCTACCAGCCTGTCTCCAGACTCAAAGAACCTGCACAGCGACACATCCAGCGGGACCAGCGGCCTCTGAGGACTCAGAGGACTGCCCTGCACCTAAAGGACCAAGAAACTCTTGAGAACAGCAGCACTGTTCAGAAACTGCAACAACTTTGCAACTTTGAAACAACTTTAAAGAGACTCTCACTCTCGCCAGAAGCTTGAGTCTTCACATTCTGCACCCGACGCCCCCGGCTCGAGTCCAGGAAAACCAATCACTCCCAGGTGACTCCAACGACGTGGAGACCCTGAGTCGACCCCCCTGCATCCCCACAGCAACGCCTGCAGAGAGGATCCAGAGGTTCCCCCTGACCGCAACTGCATGGCAACAAAGGAACCCGATGCCTGGACCAAGCACTGCACCCGCAGCCCCAAGGACCGAGAGGAACCACCTACCAATGCAGGAGTGACCAGCAGGCGGATCTCTTCCTAGCCCAGTCGTGGCTGGCCCGAGAAGCCCCCCTGTGCCCTGCCTACATCGCCAGAGTGACCCCCGGGTCACTTGATTGCTTTCTATAGCAAACCCGACGCCTACTTTGCCTACGGCACCCGGCCGCCCCTGTGCCGCTGAGGGTGTGTTGTGTGTGTGCTTGTGTGTGTGTCCCCCCAGTGCTCTACAAAACCCCTCTGGTCTGCTCCCCGAGGATGCAGGTACTTACCTGTAAGCAGACTAGGACCGGAGCACCCCTGTTCTTCATAGGCACCTATGCTTTTTTGGGCCCTCCTTTGACTTTTGACCTCTGCACCTGACCAGCCCTGTGTTGCTGGTGCTGTGGCTTTGGGGTTGCCTTGAACCCCCAACAGTGGGCTGCCTTTGCCCAGGAGACTGACTGTGTAAGTGCTTTACTTACCTGAGAAACCTAGCCAAACTTACCTCCCCCAGGAGCTGTTGATTTTTGCACTGTGTCCACTTTTAAAATAGCTTATTGACATGTTACCCAAAACTGTGTGTACTACTGTTTTAAATCAAAGTTCTATACTTAC
Source organism: Pleurodeles waltl (assembly GCF_031143425.1). Lineage (NCBI taxonomy): Eukaryota > Metazoa > Chordata > Amphibia > Caudata > Salamandridae > Pleurodeles > Pleurodeles waltl. The sequence goes on from NC_090441.1 coordinate 88,149,388, forward strand.
CTGTGTGAAGTACATTGCATTTTATGTACTTACCTCAAATCTTGTGGTTCTGAAATAAATTAAGAAAATATATTTTTCTATATAAAAACTATTGGCCTGGAGTTAAGTCTTTGAGTGTGTGTTCCTCATTTATTGCCTGTGTGTGTACAACAAATGCTTAACACCACCCTCTGATAAGTCTACTGCTCGACCACACTACCACAAAATAGAGCATTAGTATTATCTAATTTTGCCTCTATCAATCTCTAAGGGGAACCCTTGGACTCTGTGAACACTATCTTTCACTTTGAGATAGCATATACAGAGCCAAAGTCCTACATCCACAAATCGAGAGAATCTACGATCCTTGCTGTTATCTGTATGATGTCCCCGAAGGAGCCTTGCATCTGTTTCCATTTTTTGTCGAGCTCTTCTTGTAGTGGGCGCTTCCAAAGGCGACAGTTGGGAATCAGATTGATACAGGAGGACATCATCCCCAGTAATGATTTGAGCTTTCAAACTAAAGAGACTTTCTTTTCTGAACTGCGCCTGCAAGGGTGATGAGTTTTAGTTGTCTTTCCTCCTCTGGGAACGCCTTTGTTTGAGTCGTGTCCAATATAGCACCCAGAAAAAAACTGTTCTTCTGGTAGGCTGAAGATGGGACTTCTCTCGATTGAGAGTGAGACCTAATTGTTTGAACATGCATAAAGTGGTCTTGAGAGAATAACGTAGAGACTGGATGCCGGAAGCCTTCAGTAACCAGTCGTCCAGGTGTGGGAATATTTTGGTGTCTGTAGCGCCTCAGATATGCTGCAACAGGGGCTAAGCACTTTGTAAAAATCCGGGGAGCGGATTGGAGTTCGAAAGGTAGCACTTTGAATTTAAAGTGGCGTCCGGCTACCATAAATCTTAAGAATTTCCTGTGCTTCGGGTGAATGGGTATGTGGAAGTAGGCATTGTGCAGGTCTAGGGAAGCCATAAAATCTCCTCTTTTGAGAAGTTGCAAAACATCCTTCAATGTTACCATGCGGAAGGACTGCTTCTTTAGATATTTGTTGAGCTCCCTCAGATGCAGGATGGGTCGCCACGGACGAGATTTCTTCCTGATTAGGAAGAAGTGAGAATAGAAGCCTCTTCCTTTTTGAGAATAAGGTACCGCTTATATCGCTCCTTTGGACAACATGACATCTATTTCCAGAAGGAGAAGATGTAGATGCTGTTAATGTACCCGGGAAGGCGGAGTCTCGGGGGGCATGCAAGTGAACTTTAGCAGATGACCATAAGTTATTATGTCCAGAACCCACTTTGTGATCTGACGCCAATGTTGGAGGTGATGTCTCAAAGAAGGAGAGGTAGCCGGCCCTTGGAGGCTGTCATTGTCTGCGGGAGGTGTCTTTAGATTGTCTCCCCGACTTTCCTCTGGGAGGAGGTCTGCTGTATGCCACCGCTGGAGGCTGTCTCTGATGATATTTGGGTCTGCAAGATTGGAATTGTGAGGAATAAGCTGGGTACCTGAATGATTGGTAACCACCTCAAAAGGAAGAGTGTCCCCTACCCCTGGCTCCTCAAAAGGGTGTGCGCTTATACTGCTGTGATCCTAAAGACCTGGCAGTATCAGTGTCTGCTTGGATTGTTTGAAGAGCGTCATCCACATGCTTGCCAAAAAGGTCTTGTCCATCATAAGGGAGGTCAAGAATTTCGGTTTGTACATCAGGTCGAACATTTGTGGCTTTAAGCCACCCTTGGCGCCTTAAGACAGCTGATCCAGCCAGGAGACAAAACCCATAGCGGCAATGTCTAATGCACCATCAATAACCTCTGCAGATGTGCGCTGACCTTCAATTATAATCTTCCTCACTTACGTCTTGCTAGAATCAGGAAGATCATCTACAGAATGAGAAATGTCCGACCATAGCTGCCTGTCATATCTTCCCAGGAGCGCCAGGGATATCGCAGCTCGGACCACAATGGCAGACATGGAAGAAATGTTTTTTCCAATGTTGTCACGGCGCCTAACATCCTGGTCTGGAGGTGCAGATAGAGGTGCTGAAGGGTTTCTAGAACGTCGCTGGGCAGCCTGAGAAACCACTGAGTCTGGTTTCAGATGTCCCACCAGGCAACCAGGGGCATCATCTGTCGCTTTATATTTTTTATCTAACTTTGGCAATACCGCTGGCACCGTAGCACGGTTATGCATCATTTTTAGTCCCTGATTCCATACGTGGTCTATAATAGGGATTGCTCTGACCACCTTCCTATGCGGTTCTTTAAAGTCGTATAAGAAGCAATTCTGCTGTGTGGATGGCATTTGGAGCTCAAATCGTGCAGCCGCTTTTTCTATTAAATTATGAAAAGATCCAATATCCTCCGGAGGGGACGCAACAGAAGTTGGCTCCGATGAAGGGGGTGCTGGGAGTACATAGTCATCCCATTCATCCTCCTCCGAAAGAACTTCTCCTTCTTCAGCCGCTTCGTCTGACGAAGCCTGGGCTTCTGGACTCTGTGGAGTTTGAGGAGGAATCTGCAGAGTAGCAGGGAGAACTAGAAGAGGCACTGGAGTACATGGTGCCATAACCACAGGAGTAGGATCCTTTGCAGACTGTGGATGGAAGCGCTCCCTATAATCCTCCAGCATGGCCTGTAGGTCAGAAACCAGACCAGAAGGTAAGCACACCATTCCTTGTCGTTGCGGGACTGGATCATAGTAATGCTGATTATATTAGGAGTCGTCATTGGAGTACTTCTGACATTTTACATGGAATTGTGATAGACTCCTGGCTACTCCAAATACTCTGTCTTGCTCTGATTCGTCATCATTGTCGCCATCTAAAAAGCGAAATGCCAAAAGTCTTGACCCCTTACTTGGTGATGTGACAGACAGTGTCAAATGAGTCTTTGAAAACCTCTTGAGAGGAGTATGCCCCACAGAGTGGTACGGAGGTAATGATGATGGTCTTTGCCGGAAACATTTTGACGGTCGACGAGAAAAAACCTGGTGTCGTCGACGGTGGTATCCATGATATCGTCGTTACTGGAAACATCGCTGACGGTGTGATTGATGACGATAGTACTGTCGACGCGAGTATCGTTAGAAGCGTCGTCGACTGAGGTGTCCTCGACGAGGGCATCGTCGATGGAGGCACTGACGAAAGGAGCATCAACGTAAGATCAATCGTCGACAGGGGGGTCGTCAACGAGAACAGCATTGACGAGTAGGGTGTCCCGTCGACGAGGTTAATAGCGTCGTCGACGAGGATCCTGCAGCCACTGCCGTCGACACTGATAGAGGGACTATGCCTGGTGTCACTGATGAAAAAGTCATTGACGAGAGTACCGTTGATGATGGCGCCGTCGTCAGTGCTGAACCTGGTTTCTTGAACTTGTGGAGAACTTTCAGTGGTGGAGTAGACGGTTCAGGAACAGTCTTTGTAGAGGATTTTTTAAGGCATTCTGTGCCTGTTTTCTTTTTCTGCGGAGAGCTATGACTTTTAGAAGAGGTCCCAGCTGATTTCTGTGACATTTTTTTGGGTGGCTCTTGAACATCTGAGCCCTCCTGTTTTCTTTTAACAGGTGTTTTAGGAGCAGAGATAGAGGAAGAGGCACTATCCTCATCAGAGGCTGAGTGGCCAGTCTTACCTTTCTGAAGCCACAAAAGCAGATGACTCTATCTGTCCTTCAAAGTCTTTGTAGAGACTTTTCTACATAGCTTGCAGTCCTTTGTGTTATGGCTGGGATATAAGCAGTAAATGCATTCCTCATGAGGATCATCCACATATAGGCCCTCATTACAACCCTGGCGATAAATGCCGCCTACCGCCCTGCTGAAGGCCGCAACATACCGCGAGTGTGGCGGTAATCTGCCACGGGTATTATGACCCACACATTGAAATCTGCCACTATAGAGACACCCACACAAGTCCGCCAGACCAAAGGTCAGTGATAAACTGGCAATAGCAAAACCCACACCGTTTCGCCAACAGGAATACGCCCACAGTATCACGACCCACGAATCACTGCGGCGGTCTTTCAACCGCGGTAAACCATTGGCGGTACACACTGCCGAGCCCAAAATACACACACACTTACAAAACTACACCACATTGGACAATTCAAAATACACATACACACACCACACCCCCATACCCAAACCAATATAAAACACACACCCACACTACCCACAACACCTTACAGCAAAAAAAAAAGAGCATGCACAAGGACAAACAAGGAGCACCCACTCAAATCAGAGGCACACAACACCATCACCCATACACCATTCACACACATCACAGCATACATCACATCACCCCTCACATCACCCCACACATCACCCCACGCATCACTCACACCACATCCATGGCACCCCAAAGACACCCCAGGTTTTCTGGTCCTCGCCGCCGCCTTTGATATTCCTCGTGTATGAGGAGGTAGACCAGCATGGGCAGGACGTGCTGCTCGGGCTCCATGGTGTCCTGGTTCTTCGTTGATTGTTTCAGCTGTGCTTTTGATGTCATTGGTACCGCCGTGGAAAAGCTGGCGGATTGGTGGGTTGTAATAGGGTGGGCGGTACACGGTCTTCCGCCTATCTGTTGGTTGTGACCGCCGCAGTGTTTGTTGCTACTGCCGTGGTGGTAGGTGTGTTAAAGTGGCTGTATGTCTTGGCGGTTTCTGCCGTGGTCGTGATCCCATTTTTTTACCCCCGGCCTGTTGGTGGTATTACCGCCGCTTTAACACCGACCACCAGGGTTATAATGAGGGCTATAATCTTTTCTTCAAACAAGAGGCACAGGATCTAAAAAGGCCTTTCCTTGGTGTCTCTGACATGGTAGTCAGTTTGAAGCACCATAGAAGAAAAGAAATATCCCAAAATTCAGGTAGTAGATCTTCTGAGAGAAAGGTTTTGAGCAGAGCTCAAAGGAGACGCCTCAGCATGACGTGCAGTGGAAAATCTGAGGGAAGGCAGCTCCAGACAGCAGGTTCTAAGGGGTGAGGCAAACTGATTGGTTCAAATTTAAGTGTGGGTCTATTTGACAAAATGACTGTGATAGGTTATTCTATTAAGGCCTAGGCCATGTATTGTATATGTACATTTTCAGGCCTAGGTTGTATATTCCACAGAGGACTCCCATCTCTTTGACGGGGAAGTATTCAAGCATGTGAATCTATGAAAGTTACAATACTGGAGTAAATGGTGCTTTCTTACTGTTAGGACCTTAAAACAGGAAACTATGAGTTCAAACCTTTAATAAAAGCACCCTGCGTTTAGGGCTCACTAGGCCTGCTCTAGGGGTGACTTATAACTATTCAAAGGGAAGGCTAGGAATTTGCCATCACTTGAAATGGCAAAGTCTAGTTAACAGTTTAAAGCTGCTCTGCCAGTCAGCATCAGCAGGCTGGGAGTCATATTTTTGCTTTGTCACACTCGAGAGGTACAAAGAGTGCTTCGGTCTACAAGAGACACTTTAAAATGGCTATCCCTGGTACCATATACTAGGGACGTACAAGTAAGTCATGTAATGTCAACTGAGGGAACGTCAATTAAACATGTCCTTTTTAACGGTTAGAGCACATGAACTGAGTCCTGATTACCAGGGCTCGGGGCATTTCAGAGCCATTACACCATTGGCTAGTAGTAGAAATGGGGGCAAAAATTGAGGGTAAACCTGCAAAAATACTGTTTCCACACAAATAACCTGCGATTAGGGGGCAACTCCATATCATATGGAAAAGGTCTGCTGCCAGGGATTTACAGCGGGCATGTCAGTCTCTAAACCAAATATCTTACTTAGCCTCTAGGGTGTCAAATATGATAAATGAAAATAAGTGAAGTGAGTACGCATAAACTGAGTATTCCGAAACACCTTTTACATTAGAGCCTTTTCCCATGCCTATCTTTCAGTCCTTTTCCAAAGTCAGTTTCCTAAGTAGTGCTGTGCCTGCTGAGATATGTTATCACCATTTTATTGAGTGTCTTAAAAAACAATGACTAGCTTGCAACTGGCTCTAACCTTGGAGGTCACATTGGTAGAGTTCCTGTGTTTTAGTGCCCCATTTAGCACAGTTATGTTCTAAAGCCCTATATGATAAAGACTAAACAGAATCCATGTCGTTCTATTCACATCTCTAGAGGGCTAAGCTCTCTGGCCCATAACATTTGTCTGGCAGTTAAAAAATAAATAAAAATAAAAAGCCATCCCTATGAGGAAGCCCAACCAGTGGTATCACCGCTGCGTATAGTTAAGAGTGTAATGCTTTTATTTAACCCTATCCCTCCAGAGTTACAACGTGGTCTTTAGGAGTACAGGTGGCAGTCCAACATTCTACTTCCCCAAACAGCAATGCCAGCAGAGGACCATGAATTCTTCGCTACTCAACTAACCCCTCACCTCCCTGTATTGGCCATCCATCAACTCAGCAATCCACTGCTGCTGTGCTACCAATCTATTTGTCTAAATGGGCTGCACTGTCAATTGATCAGTGTGATGACCGCTATTCCGGAAGCAGTGCAGGTGCTCCTCTGTTGCCAATGCTGAAAGTTAATGGATTTCTGGACTCATTATTAGGGCTACTAACTTTTCTTTGTCTTGATGAAGACCCCAGTAAAGTTTTTATAGGGGTCAAAACGTCAATGTGTTGAACTGCTGTCTGCTATTAACTGTGGATTTGAGTACAGTGTACTCTACATAGGACTTCTATGCTACAGACACTGTATTACTAGCCAACAGTGTGTAAGTCTTTGTTAATAACACACATGCACAAGTAATCACTTTTGTCAACTCACTTGCACTGTGGTGATTTCTGGAGCACCTCCTTGTTGTTTTGCTGTTTACCTAGGTAAGAAATGTGCTGATGTAGATGCAATGGAATGGGTATCTGATCCTTCGAATACATTTTTGCAAGCTTCTTTAGGCTGAAAGCATTCTCCAGAGGCAACCATTATTCCTTGTTATGTATTCTCAATTTATCTTGGGCACCGTCACTGTCACATTGGGCCCCCCCATGTGTCTGTTCTGAGGCACTCCTGGTCCCGAAATCTCTGATCGGAGCTCATACTAACCAGCGGATACAAGCTTGTTTTTGAAAACCAGCCAGGCTCCTTCGCCACCCTCCAGATACATGTCTGGATACGGATCCCAGGTGCCTGTCACGAGTCTCCGAGCTCCCAGGATCACAGCATGATAGAAGATGACAAGCAGGAGCTCAGCCCGACAGGCCTGCTCCATGCACTGTTGGCCCCCCTCCACCCCACAAAGGTAAGATGGAGATCTTTGCTGAAACACTGAAGATGGACCTATTTGGCAGAGAATATTTCACAAATCTTCATCATAGGAAATTATTGAGGCTGCCCTGGTAAAAGAAAAGTTTGCAATACAACTATATCCTCCTACCCAGATTTTACAACTGTGGCACAGGAGGCCTGCTGCTCGTTCCCAGGGGGCAAGACGTTGCAGAACCTGAACTTTACTTTTTCTTTAATATATCCAGCTTGCTTACAAACCTGCAACAACAATCTACACATCTTTTCTGACCCACATGCTGGCAAATCAGTTTCTCAAGAAAGTGGAAAAACAACAAATAGACAGATCAACTATTAAAAACTATATTCCACCACACGGAATGGAGAGGTCAATCAGACTTGGTATCTCATGAGAATTAACATGGAACTGAGAGAAGATGTGAACCAGAGCATTACTAGAATCAAGACTGAGGAGCGAGGTAACTTGTTCCAAAAAGTGAAAGACAAAATGAAAAAGTTATTTACCTTCGGTAACACCTTATCTGGTAGAGACATGATCCAGCTGCAGATTTTTCACATTAGAATTCTCCCCCAGGCACTGGACTGGATCCGGAAAAAATTTCAGCAGGACCTCTGCACGTCGGTCGAGGGCGTCGCGTGACTCCGTTGAAACGTCGTCCACCAGATGTAACGTCGACAGAGTTCATATAATCCCCTCCCCAACTGTGAGAAAGTAGGCTCTTTCTGCTTGTCGGGACCCCAGTGTTTATGGTTTTTGGCCTGTTTGTCAGTATGTTTGACTGTTTTGTCAGTATGCTTGAATGACTGTGTCACTGGGATCCTGCTAACCAGGACCCCAGTGTTTATGCTCTCTCTGTTCCCAAATTTATCACTAAATACTGGGAACCTAGTATTTCATCCCAAATTGGCATACTGGTGCCTCCTTATAAGTCCCTACTATATGGTACCTAGGTACCCATGGCATTGAGTTTGCAGGGGATCCCTATTGGCTGCAGCATGACTTTTGCCACCCATAGGGAGCCCATGCAAAGGCTTCTACAGTACTGCCATTGAAGCCTGAGTGAAATGGTGCATGCACCATTTCACAGCCATTTACACTGCATTGGGTCACTTATAAGTCACTTATATGTCAAGCCTTCCAACCCTGAAGGCCGGGTGCAAAGTACCTCTGTGGGGGGGGCACCCTGCACTAGCAGAGGTGCCCCCACGTCATCCAGGGCCATCTTCCCGGACTTCGTGAGTGTGGGGACACCATTTTACGCGTGCACTGGACATAGGTCAATACCTATGTCCAGCTTCACAATGGTAACTCTGAATATAGCCATGTAAGGTGTCTAACAACTGGGAATTGTACCCCAATATTGATTCCAGTATTGTTTGTACAATCCTATGCACTCTGGGGGGTCCACAGTGGACACCCAGTACTGCCATACCAGCCTTCTGAGGTTTTCCAGGGGGCCCCGCAGATGCTGCCACCTCACAGACAGGTTTCTGCCCTCCTGTTGCTGGAGCTGCTTAAGCCCAGGAAGGCAGAACAAAGCATTTCCTGTGGGAGAGGGGTGTTACACCCTCTCCCTTTGGAAATAGGTGTTACAAGCATGGGAGGAGTAGCCTCCGACAGCCTCTGGAAATGCACTGAAGGGCACAAATGGTGCCCTCTGTGCATAATCCAGTCTACACCAGTTCAGGGACACCCAGGCCCTGCTCTGGCACAAAACTGGACAAAGGAAAGGGGAGTGACCACTCCCCTGTCCATCAACACCCCAGGGCTGGTGCCCAGAGCCCCTCCAGAGGGTCCCTGGGTTTTGCCATCTTGGATTCCAAGGTGCAGGGCACTCTGGGAGCATCTGACTGGCCAGTGCCAGCAGGTGATGTCAGAGCCCTCCCCTGACAGGTGCTTACCTGTGAAGCCGACCAAGTCACCTTTCAGGGCTATTTAGGGTCTCTCTCCTGGGTGTTTCCTCACATTCGGACTGCAAGGCTCCAGCACGAATCCTCTGCATCCTTTACTTCATCTTCTACCAACTGAACTGCAGCTGAATCCTCCAGGAACTCTACAAACTACAACAAAGAAGCAGAAATGACTTCTGAAACATTGTATCCTCAGCTCCTGCCAGCAACTGCAACTGTTTCCAGGTCTTGTATCCTCGGAGGACAGCCTGTCTTCAGCCTGCACAAGAAGAACCGAAGGAATCTCCCGTGGAGTGACGGAGTCACTTCCCTGCTTCAGCAGGCACCTCTGCAGCGACGACCAGTGGTGTGGGTCCCATCTCCTGACGACGAGCGTGGATCCAGCAACACGGGTGGTGGACTTAAGTGACCCCGAAAGTCCCAAGGTCCAGCTGTCCAACTCTGATGTAGGTAAGGCCTTGCCTCCCCACGCAAGACAGTACACCCATGCACCCCGTGACCTGCAGTTGCCAAGGTCTGTGTGCAACCTTCCAAGAAGTTCTTTGTGCAAAGCACAGCTTAGGCCCCCAGCACTCCATCCTGCGACGCACAGCTTCCTGAGTAGTTCGGTGGCGTGGGATCCTTTTGTGTCGTGCTGCGTGGGCCTCCATTTGTACCTTCTTTGTCCCAATGCTGTGGGACTCATGTGCGTGCTGCCTGGTCTTCTGAGGGATCTCTGAGTTGCTGAGAGCCCACTCTGACTTCCCCTCCTGAGTTGAGGCCACCAGGTCCCTCCTGGTCCCAGGCAGCACCATTTTCCGCTAACCTCGAGCTTTGCATGTGACAAGGTTTGTTGGCGGAATCCAGCGCTGCAAACCAGACTGCAATTATCCATCCGGCGTGGGACATCTTCTACACTAACCAGGAACCTGCATCTGTCTTCTTAGGTACATAACTGATTTTTTTTAATCACCACTGGTTCTTCTTTTGCACCTTCATCCGGGTTAGCAGGGGCTCCTGTTCTCCCTGGATTCTTCAGTGCTTCTTGGACTTGGACCTTCTTCTACAGGTCTTCAGGTCCAGCAATCCATTTTGGTGTCTTGAAGTCAATTCTGGTTCTTGTGTGCTCTAGGAAACTTACTGTGATTTACTCTTGTTTTCCTGGGCTCTGGGTTGGGTTCTATTACTTACCTTTGGTGTTTTCTTACACTCCCAGCACCCCTCTACACATTACACTTGCCTAGGTTGGAGACCGACTTTCGCATTCCACTATTTTAGTATATGGTTTGTGATCCCCCAAGGCCCACTGCAACCTATTGTGATTTTCACTATTTGCACTGTTTTCTAAATGTTTTTACAGCAATTTCAGCATCCTAGTGTATTTACTGTGTATATTACTTACCTCATAAGGGAGTATAGTCTCTTAGGTATTTTTGGCATTGTGTCACCCTTATTTTTTTAACACTGAGTATTTTTTATGAATGTGAGTACTGTGTGACTACAGTGGTATTGCAAGAGCTTTGCATGTCTCCTAGATAAGCCTTGGCTGCTCAGCTGCAGCTACCCCCCGACAGCCTGCATTCTAGACACTGACTACATTTCACTAATAAGGGCTAACTGGACCTGGAATAAGGTGTAAGTACCTTAGGTACCCACTATAAACCAGGCCATCCTCCTACACCGATGCGCTGACATCATTTTCTTCCGTGACTGTTTTCCACGCCACAACATGGAGCCACTTATAGAAACTGACTATAGGAAAAAGTGTGTAAAAAAGAGACATTTCTGTGTTAATCAATTATGAGCTCCCGATGAAGCCATCTTAATGTCAGGAAAGGATCTTTGAAATAAAAAGAGAAATCAGCTCACAGAACATCCCCTGTAAGGGACTGCCTGGTCATAGAAATCAGTTCGCAGAGTGGGGAAGGTGGGTGGATTGAAGGAATCTGCTGCTAAATCCTGTTTCTATCAGATAAGATGTTACTAAGTAACTAGTTTATCTGATAGAGACATGTAGCCACAGATCCCTTACCTTTGAACTAGATACCAAAGCAATACCATCTGCGGATCGGACAAGAAAGACTGGCAGGGCTGAATGGGCTCATGCCTATCCCAACAGACCTGACTGTTCAGTCAGTAAAGCAGATAAACATGTGCAAGTAAACCACGCTAATGCAAGGTATGCTGCATTCTAATGCAGTAGTCGTGGATCTAACTGTGGTAGAATGAGCACACAAGCCCTCAGGGAGTAGCTTCTTGGGCAATATGTAGTAGATCTGAATGCAAGAGACTAATCTTGCTAAAAGTCACTGACTAGAACAAGCCAGACTAGAAAGAGAATAGATGCCCTTAGAAGCTGAGGTGAAACATAATTCATCATAACAACTGCAGAAGGAACCACAGACAGTTAAGACATAAAAGCATTGAAAAACATGGAAATAGTATTACTGTGGCAGCGGGACAAATGTGTCGGGAGATGTTGGAAAGTGACTTTTTTGACATGGTCAACCCCACTTTTTGCCACTTTTGCTGAGGTTTTTCGACTGAGGTGCACTGGGTTTCTGCTAAACAGGCCCCTCAGTGTTGTGTTCTTTTCCCGCAAACGGGTAACATGGAGTACAATGGGCACACTCCTCCACCCGTGAAAGTCCCTAGTATGTGGTATCCCTTTTACCTAGGGCCTGGGTACAAGAGAGGGTCCCTAAGGGCTGCAGCAAAGACTGTGCCACCCTCAGGGACCCCCCTAAAAATGAGAAGCACATAGTTGCCACTGCAGTCTGCGTGCCCTGGTGCAAGCCAGGAGAAAACACGAAATTGCATATCATGCCCCCATCACTGCAGCCAAGTGTATGTAAGTCACCCCCATGGCAGGCCTAGAAGTGTGCAGTACATATCTAGCCATATCTGCACAAGTGGATAAGGCCCTGTGATGCTCAGCCCCATTGCGAAACACTGCATGTGAACAGGGATGCCATTTTAAGGTATGTGCTGGACACTCATCAACACGAGTGACCCAGTCACATAATGGCTTCATCGAACCTCATGGTGTTTGGTATAAAACACCTTGTCTTAATAAATCTAGGTTGCTGCCAGCCTTGGATTTATTCAGACGTGCATCTAGAGGGCATCTTAGAGGTGCCCCCTGAAACCTACCTGTCTCTTGGTGTGCTGACTGACTAGTTTGGTCCAGAGTGCCACCACCAGACATGTTTCTGACCCCCTGGAGGTGAGAGCTCGTGCTCTCAGAGGGCAGAAACAATGCCTGCTCTGGGTGAAGGGTGTTACCACCCACTACAGCAGTATGTCTAGTAAATCTGCATATCAAGACTGAGAACTTCAAAGACCTGCCGTCTTGGGTTTGCACAGCCCCGGCTTCCCCAGGCCTGGGTGTGGCCACCAGCTGCCCTGAGTCCCATTTGGCACCAGGACAGGTAAGAAAACTAGCTAGTCAATAGGCATGTACCACCCGTGGACTAACCACACATCTAAGGTGGCTGCCAGAGGTGGACATTCGAAGAAGGGTTCCACCATCTTGGTTTTGGTTGGAACTAGGCCTTCTGGTATAGTGATATGCCCACTCCAGACAGGAAGTGGTCATAACGGGGTGTAGGCAACCCATTGGGTAAGTAGCCCATTGGCTACTACCCTACACTCCCCAAAACGCCTCTAAAAAGTTATTTTGGAACAAATTTTGGGTTTGTGCGAAGGATCACTCTATCATGCTTAAATTGAAGGAAAGGCTCTTGAATGGTTAAGCCTGGATTTCGCTGATGTATCTAGTAGAGGTAAGGGCCACCAGAAGAGCGACTTTCCACAACAAGTACTGCAATTCCACTTTGTGAATGGGTTCAAATGGATGTCTCATAGGCTGAGATAGAACCATGTTGAGTTGCCAGGAGGGCGGAGGAGCTCTTACTGGCGGAAAAAATGTAAAGAGTCCTTTCAGAAACTATTTTATTAACCTGGAGGACCATAAAGAAGGAGATGTCGGGGAACGTCTGAAACGAGATATGGCCGCCAAGTGTACTCTTATGGATGCATGAGCTAATCCCATTGATGCCAGATGGAGAAGTTAGGGCAATATCTCCTCTAGTCGTGACAATAGTGGATTCATCTGCTCTTTCTGACACCATAAACAAAACCTTTTCCATTTCGGAGTATGATTTGTTTGTGCTATTCGCTCTGGCCTTTGAAAGAATTCTCCTACATTTGGGGGAATGTTCAAATGAGCAAACTCATTGTGTTCAGGAGCCAGGCTGATAACTTTAGTGATTTGGGGTCCGAATGCAAGACTTGACCCTTTGTCCTTGTTAGGAGCTGTGGTGAGACTTTCAGTGGAATACTGTCTTTCTCTGAGAACAGGATTAGTTCCGAGAACCAATGTTGGCGAGGCCAATACGGAGCTATCAGGATTAGTCTGCAACGTTCTTTCTTGATTTTTGTGAGCGCTCCTGAAATCAGGGGAATGGGTGGAAAAGCGTAGGCAAATATTCCATGCTATGCCATCGAAAAGGCATTTCCCCACAAGCCTGAATGGTGATCCCAGCTTGCATAGAAGCGGCATTTGGTGTTCTGCGGAGTTGCAAAGAGATCTAGGTCATTCCTTGACGACCTGGTCGAACACCTCTTGGTTCAACTCCCATTCGTGACAGGAGGATGTTAATCTGCTGGGGGTGTCTGCTGTCTCATTCTGTTTTCCTGGCAGGTGTGCTGAGGGTGTCTGCTGTCTTGTTCTGTTTTCCTGGCAGATTCTCGAGATAGGAGACGAGATTTTGTTCCTCCCTGCTTGTCCAGGTAATGCATCGTTGTTCTATTGTCAGTTCTTATGAGAACTGCAAACTGTTTTTGGAGGAAAATGCCACTGTTAGCATGGTAACCTTCTAACTTTTTTGCCTTTTGGTGATCCCGGCTTTGATTGAAAGTGTGCTGGGACCCTGCTAACCAGGCCCCAGCACCAGTGTTCTTTCCCTAAAACTGTACATCTGTCTCCACAATTGGCACAGCCCTGGCACACAGATAAGACCCTTGTAAATGGTACCCCTGTGGCCAGGGAAGGTCTCTAAGGGCTGCAGCATGTATTATGCCACCCTGGGGACCCATCACTCAGCACATTGCCTCACAGCTTGGGTGTGCTCGTGGGGAGAAAATGACTAAGTCGACATGGCACTCCCTTCAGAGTGGTATGCCCACAACCCACTGCCTGTGGCATAGGGAAGACACCCCTCTAGCAGGCCTTACAGCCCTAAGGCAGGCTGCACTATACCACAGGTGAGGGTATAGCTGCAAGAGCAATATGACCCTACAGTGTCTAATTCTATTCTTAGACATTGTAAGTACAGTGTAGCATTATTGAGTATATGGTCTGGGAGTTTGTCATTACAAACTCCACAGCACCATAATGGCTTCACGGAATACTGGGAAGTTTGGTATCAGACTTCTCCGCACCATAAACCCCCACTGATGCCAGTGTGGGTTTTATTATAAAAAGGCACACAGAGGGCATCCTAGAGATGCCCCCTGTATTTTACCCAATGCTCTCATGCAGGACTGACTGGTCTGTGCCAGCCTGCCACTAGCAGATGAGTTTCTCACCCCATAGGGTGAGGGCCTTTGGGCTCTTTGAGGCCAGAAACAAAGCCTGCTCTGGGTGGAGATGCTTCACACCTCCCCCTGCAGGAACTGTAACACTTGGCGGTGAGCCTCAAAGGCTCAGCCTTCATGTTACAGTGCCCCAGGGCACTCCAGCTAGTGGAGATGACCACCCCCGGACAAAGCCCCATGTTTGGGTGGCAGTTCAGCAGGAAAGTTAAGAAAAACAAGGAGGAGTGACCACTTAGCTGGGACCACCCCTAATGTGTCCAGAGCTGAAATGACCCCTCCCTGCAGAATCCTCCATCTTGGTTTGGAGGACAGGGACCAATACGGATAGGAATGTGCCCCGCTCCGCAAAGGGAGTGGACACAAGGAGGGTGTAGCCACCCTCAGGGACATTAGCCATTGCCTACTGGCCTCTGACCCCTGTAACGTAGCTGAGCCCAGCTCACCAGATTCCGGGCGACCTACAAGAAGAAGGACTGCTAAGCTGAAGCCCCCAGCAGAGAAGAAGGAACTAATGTCAGTGCATCGGGGAGGGATTATATGGACCCCGTCGATGACCTATCTACAGAGTCGTACGAAGCCCTCTACAAATGTGCAAAGGTACTACTGGAAAAACTTTCCGGATCTAGTCTGCCGCTTGGGAGGGAATTCTAAGGTAAGGAATCTGTGGCTAGATGTCTCTATCAGATAGAAGAACATTGTAGGAAGCTGGCTCTGTATATACTATATCAAAATGAGATATAGTGTGCGCAGAGTCCAGGGGTTTCCCAGAGGCTTAACAGAGGCTAAAGTGGATAACAGTATCGCTCTCTTTTGTGGTAGTGTGGTCAAGCAGTTCGACTTATCAGAGGGCAGCGCAAAGCATTTGTTGTACGCACATAGGCAATAAATGAAGCACACATTCAATGACTAAATCCAGGTCAATTGTTTTTATATAGCAAAAATATATTTTGTTACTTTTTTTATAGAGCCACAACATTGCAGGTAAGTACATTTGCAAGTAAGTAGCAAGCATATGTATCAACACCACTTTGTTTCAATTTGGCAAGTTAAATGGTTTTCAAGTAATTAGCAATAATCTGGTTTAAAAGTTGATTTTGAAACAGTTCTAGAGGGGAAGGAAAGTGAGTACACTTTCAAGGTAAGTTCAAGACTCACAGTTCCAGTCTATGGAGGTTAGGATGTCCACAGTTTGGGGTTCAGGTTAACCCCAAACACCCACCACCAGCAACACAGGGCTGGCCGGGTGCAGAGGTCAAAGTTGCTGAAAGATTTAAATGGGCTCCTATGGAGACTGGGGGCACTCTGAATTGGATCTGCCAGCAGGCAAGTATCCGCTTCTACGCAGGGCAGACCAGGGGGGGTTTAGAAGAGCACTGGGGGGGGGAAGGCACAGGTCAGCACCAACCACCACCCCCCGCAGTGGCACAGGGGTGGCCATGCAGGGTGCAAACCCAGCGTCGAGCTCCCAATGCTTTTGAATAAGGCGACCCCAGAGGTCACACGTAGGCTGCTGGCTCGGTCCAGGAGGTCGGTTTAGGGAAACCACAGGTTGGACAGAAAGGAGGGCCATCTGCCGCACTGGAAGTCAGATTCCCCAAGGCTAGGGGGCTGCGGGTGCAGGGTACCTTTTGGCAATAGGTATCTTCATCTGGATCCTTCTGCAGGCATCATCATGTCAGTCAAGAGGGGTCAACCCTGACTGGTGGGCCATCTGGACACGGCTGTGGGCGTCGGGTGCAGAGTGGGCTGGGCTCGCGGATCCGGCCAGTTCTAGATTCCTTTGCTGGAGTTTCTTTGTGGACACGGTCGCTGTCCTCGAAAGATCTTGGTCCTCTGTGGGCAGGCAGTCCTCTTGGGGTTTTGAAGAGGTCGCTGGTCCTGCAGGATGCACTGCCTTTTTGTAGCAGGGGCTTCAGAAGCTGTAGACAGTCCGGTAGGGCTGGGGCAAAATCAGCTGCTGTCTGCCATCTTCTCTGCTGGGGGTCAGCTTAGCAGTCCTTCTTCATTCTTATTGTTGTCTTCTTGAGGTCACCAGGAATCTGGTGAGCTAAGTTCAGGGGTGCCCCTAAATACTAGATTTAGGGGCTTTACAGTGGTCAGAGGGCAGTAGCCAAAGACTACTGTCCCTTCCTGTGCCCACTCCATTCGGGGAAGAGCACACTCCTAACCCTATTGGTCCCTGTCCTCCAAATCAAGATGGAGGATTCTGCAGGGAGGGGGTCACTTCAGGTCTGGACACCTTAGGGGTGGTCCTAGCTGGGGTGGTCACTCCTCCCTGTTTTACCTAAGTTTCCGTCCGGACTTGCCTCCAAAAGTCGGGCTTCATTGGGGGGCGGGGGGAAGAGTTTGGGGGGCTGAGCATCTCCACTAGCAGGAACCTCTGAGGCTCACCGCCAAGTGTTACAGTTCCTGCAGGGGGGAGGTGTGAAGCACTTTCTGAGTCAAGAAGACACAAAAGCCCTCACCACAGGGGGTAAGAAACTCGTCTTTTAGTGGCAGGCTGGCACAGACTGGTCAGCCTTACACTAAAGGGTTGGTTAAAATACAGGGGGCCTCTCTAAGATGCCCTCTGGGTGTATTGTACGATAAATCTAACACTGGCATCAGTATGGGTTTATTGTGCTGAGAGGTTTGATACCAAACTTCCCAGTCTTCAGTGAAGCCATCATGGAGTTCGTAATGACAAATTACCAGCCCACGTACTTTATATGGCCACACTGCACTCACAATGTCTAAGAATGGACAATGTAGGAGCATATTGCTCATGCAGCTATGCCCTTACCTGTGGTATAGTGCACCCTGTCTTAGGGCTGTAAAACCTGCTAGAGGGGGCAATATACCTATGCCACAGGCAGTGGTTGGTGGGCATGGCATCCTGAGAGGGATGCCATGTCGACTTTACCTTTTTGTCCCAACCAGTACACACAAGCTGCAATGGCAGTGTGCATGTGCTTGGTGATGGGTCCCTTAGGGTGGCATAATACATGATGCAGCCCTTAGGGACCCTCCCTGGTCGCAGAGCCCTTGGTACTATTGGTAACTTTTAAAAGGGACTTAGCTGTGTGCCAGGGGTGTGCCAATTTTGGGAACAATATTATAGATTCAGGGAAAGAACACTGGTGCTGGAGCCCCGTTAGCAGGATCCCAGCACACTCGCAGTCAAGTCAGCATCAATATCAGGCAAAAAGTGGGGTGTACCATGCCAAAAGGGGCAATTTCCAACAGACACTATAAATGAAAAATACACTTAAGAAAAAATGAACAAGTTACTTACCTTTGCTAACGCTTTTTCTGGTGGATACGGTATCTGCCTGTAGATTTCCCACATTCTGAATACTCCCAATGCCTCATCATTTGCTGGAAAATTTATCTTTCTAGCTCTCCACGTTTACAAGGACCTCACAATAGAACGGCTCTGCACGCGACTCCGTCTGATGTCATCAGAGCCATAAGAATTTCTTGTCAGTGTACTTCTGTTTCACTCACGTTTTTTCGTGTCTTCGAGGCGAACAAGTGAACACCAACATCGCAAACACAGCATGTGCAAACTCAATGATTTATACACATTTATACATATAAACATACATTCCGTATATACAGTTTGCAACATATAAATCGTATATACAAACACCTTCCTTCTTGGTATAACCAGACATGCAACGGGGGCGGGTGGGTCAGTGAGGAATCCACCGGTAGATATTGTATCCACCAGAAAAAGTGTTACCAACGTTAAGTAGCTTGTTCTTCTGATGGATACATCTACCTGTGGATTCCTCACTTTTTGAATAGAATCCCAATGCAGTCCTGCACTCGGAGGTAAATGCCCGTCTGCCTATACCAAGAAATCCTGTAGCAATGAACGGGCAAAATGGCTGTTCCTCCTCACTTCTGAGTCCAAGCAGTAATGTTTTGTGAAAATGTGGAGGGAAGCCCAGGTTGCTGCCTTGCAAATGTCAACAACAAATCCCATCGAGGCATTATAAACAGAGTGGAAGGAAACATATTAGTCAAACCTTTAAGAAACCTTAAAACTATAAGAGACTTAAACTAAGAGTGTTGATCAGGTAAATAAATAAATGGCAACAGTGCAGACAGATGGCCCTTCACTGTCGCAACTGCACAACCTTGTTGTGCCAAGAATAGAGCATATTGCAAAACATTAGATAAGTGGGCTTTTCAAGGGTCAACATGTCTGTATCCACACAATTAGACAAACTTGGCCCATCTACCAGCAGACAGTTTTAGTGGAGTGTCGCCTGGCCAATAAAATAACATCCACCACTTCAGGGGAAAGACAAAAAAAAATTCAGGTTGCCTCGTTCAATCGCCAGGCATGTAGGGGCAGGGTCTGGAGCTGGGGTGTAGAACCTGCCCCTGCATTAGCAGAGCAGGTCTGCTCTGTGAGGGAGGTGGAGTGGTGGGCACAATAAGGGCTGAAGCTGAAGGAGGTCTGTGTACCACATCCTTCTCTGCCAGTCGGGAGATATTTATATGACTTGGGCCTGATCTTGGCAAATCCTCCTCAGAACTTGAGGAATCAAGGGTATGAGAGGAAACGCATAAAGCAGCTGGTTGCTCCAGCTCAAAAGAAATGCTTCCCCCAGAATTCCCTGAATCGGATACTGAAGGCTGCAGAACAATGCGTAGTGTGCGTTCTCGAGAGCGGCAAACAGGTCTATCTGAGACATCCCCCACAACTGAAAGAACCATCTCTAGATGAAGTCCCCACTCATGGTCCACTGAGAAATGCCAGCTAAGGCTGTCTGCACATACGTTGAGAACTCTGGCCAAATGGTTTACTACTATGCAAATCCCATCATCCTGAACCCAGGACCAGACTTGTATGACCCTACTCCTCCCTGCTTGTTGATGCATCACATCGCGATAGTGTTGTCTGTAAAGACCTGTACAGACCAACTACAAATGGAAGGGCAGAAGGCCTTGAGAGCCATGAAACACCTGATCTTCCGGAGACCAAAGACCCTTCACCTCCAGATCCCCCATATGCGCTCCTCTCCCTGGTGTGGAAGCATCCGTAACGATTGTGGCCACCAGAGGTGGTAGCAAAACAGCCTCCCTTGTGTTAATCTGCCATTCACAGTCCACCAATGAAGATCCGTTGCAGTGCTCCTAGAGATCCTTACGGACTCCTTGAGATCCCCAGTGTGTTGAAACCAGCGCTTCTAGAGGCACCACTGGAGGGTCCTCATGTTCCAGCGTGCATGAGTGACCAACAGAATTCAGGAAGCGAACAGACCGAGCTGACGTAAGACCTTTAGGAATAGAACGAACGTTCCTTTATGTGGAATCATAGCCTAAATGTTGTGAATACTCTGGAGGATGGGCACGATTAACTGTGGTGTCCAGTACTGCTCCCATGAACAGGATGCTCTAAGAGGGCTCAAGGTGAGATTTGGGCACATTGAAGGTAAACCCCAGGTTGAACAACAGATGGGCTGTCAAATGCAAGTGATGCTGCACCAACTCCCCAGAGTTTTGGTTTTGATCAACCAATCATCCAGGTAAGGGAATACTGGTATTCTCCACCGCCTGAGATGCGCAGCTATCACTGCCATCACCTTTGTGAAGACTCAAGGTGCACAAGTAAGATCAAACAGAAGGTCTGCAAACTAATAATGCTGCGACCCTATCGTGAGCCGGAGATACTTCCTGTGTGACTGAAGGATGTGAATATGAAAATATGCATCCTGCAAGTCTGTGGAAACCATCCAGTCTTATTTGTCCAGTGCAAGAAGCACATGTGCTAGAGTCAGCATTTTGAATTTTTCCTGTTTGAGGAACCAATTCAAAATCCTCAGGTCTAGGATCTTTTTTGGGGATCAGGAAATATCTTGTATAACAACCCTGATCCCTTTCCAGCCATGAACCCAACTCCACTGCTCCTTTTTAAAGAGATTTTGTACCTCCTGCTGAAGCAGCAGCAGATGCTCTTTCAAACATAAACTTTGCTGGGGAAGGAAGAGAGGGAGACTATTCCGGAAGGGAAGGGCATATCCATTTCGTACAATTCCCAACACCCAACTGCCCGGTGTTACGGCCTTCCACTCTTGAAGGAAATTAATTAATTCCCCTCAGGCTCATGAAGGGTGGGAGAACTAGGGTTGCTTTCCTGAAAGGTTAGCAGAGGAGGATAAAGTAGAGGACGAGGAAGGCTGGTGAACTGCACCACGCTGCCTAGCTTTCCCACGACCTCGGTAGGATCTATAGAGCGGGTTGGCAGATTGCTGCTGTTGTGTAGGGAAGTCACTCTTTTTTTGCATGGTTACCCCCACTTTATGCCTGTTATCAGTGTGCTTAGACTGTTCTCACTGGGATCCTGATAACCAGCACCCCAGTGATTGTGCTTTCTCCTCTTAATTTGGTTGCTTTGGTACCCTTTACATTTCACAATTGGCATACTGGTGTACCCCTGTAAGTACCTAGTATATGTTACTTAGGTACCCATGGCATTGGTACACCAGGGGTCCCTCATGGGCTGCAGCATGTTTTATGCCATCCATGGGAGCCCATGCAAACTGTGTCTGCAGGCCTGCCATTGCAGCCTGCATGAAAAAAGTGCATGCACCCTTTCACTACAGGTCACTGCACCAGGTCACTAGGTCACCCCTATGGTAGGCCCTCCTATCCCAGGGGGCATGGTGCAAGTTCCTGTGTGTGAGGTCACCTCTATGCATTAGCAGAGGTGCCCCTACGAACTCCAGTTCAATACACTGGACTTGGTAAGTGCAGGAAAAGCTATTTTAGCTGTGTACTGGCCACAGGTCACTCACTACCTGTGGTCTAGCTACATAATAGTAACTTCGAACCTAGGCATGTTTGGTATCAACCATGTAGGAATCATAACCCCAAACTAATGCCACTGTTGCATAATTCCATGCACTCTTGGGACTCTCTTAGAGGTCCCCCCCCCCAGTATTGCTCCTACCAGGCTTCCAGGGTTTGCGGGCAGCCCACACTGCTGCAGCACCTCAGACAGGTGTCTGTCCTCCTGCTGCTTGAGCAGCAGAACAAAGGACTTCCTGTGGGAGCCAGGATGCAACACCCTCTCCCTTGGAAATAGTTGTTACAAGGCTAAGGAGGGGTATCCTCCCCACGCCACTTGCTTGCTTTGAAGGGCACATTTGGTGCCCTCCTTGCATAATCCGGTTTGCACCAGTCCAGGGGCCCCCGTCCCTGCTCTGGCACAAAACCACACAAAGGAAAGGGGAGTGACCACTCCCCTGTCCATCATCATCCCAGGGGTGGTGCCCAGAGCTCCTGCAAGTGGCCACTTGGAAACAAAATGTGCAGAGACCCCTGGGAACAGCTGGTTGGTCACGATAGGTGACCCCCTCTGATAAGTGGTCACCCTGCAGAGTGACCAAGCCCCCTGTTAGAGCTATTTAGGAACTCCCTTGCAGTTGGGTCCCCAGATTTGGCATGCAAAACTTCACCAGAACGCTTCTGCATTGACCTCTTCTGCTCCTGGCCACCGGAACCGCTGCTGGATTTCACAGGAATCAATCAAGCCTGCAACACCCAAGACAACCTCACCTTGCAACATAGTTTCTCTGGCTCCTACCAGCAATTGCAACATTTCCATGGCTGTGCATCATCTGGGGTCGGCAAGACTTCAGCTGCACCAAAGAAGCAAGAAGGAATCTCCCTTGGAGTGAGGAGTCACTTCCCTGCATCCACAGGCACCTAAGCCAATGAAGTCTGGCTGCTGGGATCTGCTCTCCACAGGAACTGTTTGGATCCTCCAACACAGGTGGTGGTTCTGAGTGGTCCTCTTGGTCCTCTCTGCCCTCTATCCAACTTGGGAGACGTCGAGCCCTTACGTAGGAGGCTGGTCTGGCTTGTAGTGCATTCCAAAGGTACTTACACCTTATACCAGGTCCAGTTATCCCTTATTAGTGAAATGTAGTCCGTGTCTAGAAGCCAGGCACTCTAGGGTTAGTGTGGATGAGCAGCCAAGGCCTAACTAGGAGATATGCGAAGCTCCTGCAATACCACTGTAGTCACACAGTACTCAGATGTAGGAGGCTGGCCTGGCTTATAGTGGGTACCTTGTGGTACTTACACCTTGTGCCAGGTCCAGTTATCCCTTATTAGATTAGTAGTGTTCTAGCAGCTTAAGCTGCTAGAGGTAGCTATAGCAGAACAGCTTAGGCTGAACTAGAAGACAGGCAAAGCTCCTACTATACCACTTATATCACTAGAAAACACAATGCTCAGAGTTACTAAAAATAAAGCTACTTTATTTTAGTGACAATATGCCAACAGTATCTAAGAGGATATACTCCCTTAGAAGGTAAGTAAAATAGACAAAATAAACACACAAACCAAAATCAGGTAAGTAAACAGTTAGAAAAGTAGTGCAAACACTGTAGAACACAATAGAATGCAATAGGCCTAGGGGCAACACAAACCATATACTCCAAAAGTGTAATGCAAACCACAAATGGACCCCAGGCCTAGTGTATTGTGTAGAGGGTCCTTGGGAGTGTAAGAAAACACTAAGGGTGTCCAAGATACCCCGCCCCAAGACCCTGAAAAGTAGGAGTAAAGTTACCCTACTACCCCAGAAAGACAGTAAAGTCGAGATAGGGGATTCTGCAAAGACAACAACTGACTGCAAAGCACTGAAGACGGATTCCTGGATCGGAGGACCTGCAAAGGAAGGGGTCCAAGTCCAAGAGTCACGCAAGTGTTTGGGGGGGAAAAGGGGGAGTGAGGGGGGGCAGGAGTCCACTAAACCCCAGATGAAGGTGCAAAAGGGCTGCCTCCGGGTGGAAGAAGCAGAAGATTCTGCAACAACGGAAGGTGCCAGGAACTTCTCCATTGGTCAGAAGATGTCTCACGGCGTGCTGGAGGATGCAGAGTTGTTTCCACCCAGAAAGACCGCAAACAAGCCTTGCTAGCTGCAAGAGTCGCGGTTGAAGGTTTTGGGTGCTGCCAGGACCAGGAGGTCGCCCCTTGGAGGAGGAGACAGAGGGGGCGCTCAGCAAAATGGAGAGCCCACGCAGAAGCAGGCAGCACCCGCAGAAGCACCTGAACAGGCGTTCAGAAGATCTGAGCCCGATGGTCGACTCAGCACAACAAAAGAGGGTCCCACGAAGTCGGAGTCCAACTTAGCAAGTTGGGCAATGCAGGAAGGAGTGCTGGGTACCTGGGCTAGGTTGTGCACAAAGGAAGTCTTGCAAAAGTGCCCGAGCAGCTGCAGTTCACACAGTACACAGGATTACTGTCTGGCTTGGGGAGGCAAGGACTTACCTCCACCAAATTTGGACAGAAGGGCCACTGGACTGTCGGGGACACTTGGACCCAGCTCCTGTGTTCAAGGGACCACGCTCGTCGAGATGAGAGGGGACCCAGAGGACCGGTGATGCAGACGTTTGGTGCCTGCGTTGGCAGGGGGAAAGTTCCGTCGACCCACTGGAGATTTCTTCTTGGCTTCCAGTGCAGGGTGAAGGCAGACAGCCCTCAGAGCATGCACCACCAGGAAACAGCAGAGAAAGCCGGCAGGATGAGGCGCTACAATGTTACTGGTAGTCTTCTTGCTACTTTTTTGTGGTTTTGCAGACGTCCTGGTGCAGTCAGCAGTCGATCCTTGGCAGAAGTTGAAGAGAGAGATGCAGAGGAACTCTGGTGAGCTCTTGCATTTGTTATCTGACGAGAAACCCACAGGAGAGACCCTAAATAGCCCTCAGAGGAGGATTGGCTACTTAACCAGGTAAGAGCCTATCAGGAGGGGTCTCTGACGTCACCTGCTGGCACTCGCCACTCAAAGATTTCAATTTTGCCCTCACACCTCTGCATCCAAGATGGCAGAGGTCTGGGACACACTGGAGGAGCTCTGGGCACCTCCCCTAGGGTGGTGCTGGTCAGGCGAGTGGTCACTCCCCCTTTCCTTTGTCAAGTTCTGCGCCAGAGCAGGGCTGGGGGGTGGATCCCTGAACCGCAAGGAGGGCACCATCTGTGCCCTTCAAAGCATTTCCAGAGGCCAGGAGAGGCTACTCCTCTCAGGCCCTTCACACCTATTTCCAAAGGGAGAGGGTGTAACACCCTCTCTCAGAGGAAATCCTTTGTTCTGCCTTTCTGGGACTGGGCAGAAACCTGTCTGAGGGTTGGCAGCAGCGGTAGCTGCAGAGAAAACCCCGGAAAGTTAGTTTGGGAGTACCCGGACTCTATGCTGGAGCCCCGGGGAGGCATTGAATTGTCCCCCCAATACCAGAATGGTATTGGGGTGACAATTCCATAATCCTAGACATGTTACATGGCCATGTTCACACCTGGTGTGTGTAGTGCACACGTGTAATGGTGTCCCCGCATTCACAAAGTCCAGGGAAATTGCCCTGAACAATGTGGGGGCACCTTGGCTAGTGCCAGGGTGCCCTCACACTAAGTAACTTTGCACCTAACCTTCACTAAGTGAGGGTTAGACATATAGGTGACTTATAAGTTACTTAAGTGCAGTGTAAAAAGGCTGTGAAATAACGTGGACGTTATTTCACTCAGGCTGCAGTGGCAGTTCTGTGTAAGAATTTTCTGAGCTCCCTAGGGGTGGCAAAAGAAATGCTGCAGCCCATAGGGATCTCATGGAACCCCAGTACCCTGGGTACCTAGGTACTATATACTAGGGAATTATAAGGGTGTTCCAGTGTGCCAATCAGAATTGCTAAAATTAGTCAATAGCCTGCAGTGACAATTTTAAAAGCAGAGAGAGCATAAACACTCAGGTTTTGATTAGCGGAGCCTCAGTGATACAGTTAGGCACCACACAGGGAACACATACAGGGCATACTTTATGAGCACTGGGGTCCTGGCTAGCAGGACCCCAGTGATACAGGCAAAAACAAACATACATACAGTAAAAATGAGGGTAACATGCGAGGCAAGATGGTACTTTCCTACAGACGGTCCTGACGTCCTACTGTCCAACTTTGGTGGAGATAAGAGCTTGCCTCACCACGCAAGACAGTATTACCGTGCACCACATTTTTTGCAGTTGCCAAGACTTGTTGGAGTCCTTCTATAAAGTTCTTCG
Organism: Pleurodeles waltl; assembly: GCF_031143425.1. Lineage (NCBI taxonomy): Eukaryota > Metazoa > Chordata > Amphibia > Caudata > Salamandridae > Pleurodeles > Pleurodeles waltl. The sequence goes on from NC_090441.1 coordinate 88,175,163, forward strand.
TGCGCCATGCAGCTCCAACCTCCAGCACTCTATCATGTGACGCCAAGCTTCCTGAGTGGTTCTCCAGCGGCGTGACATCCCTTTGTCTAGTTCTGCGTGGTCCTCCTTTTCCACCTTCTTTGTCCCTGTGCTGTGGGACTCCTGTGCACACTGCCTGGTCTTCTGAGGGCTCTCTGAGTTGCTGAGAGCCCCCTTTGTCCCCCCTCCTGGGTAGAGGCCACCAGGTTCCTTCTGGTCCCAGGAAGCACCATTTTTTGCAAACTGCGTGCTTTGCGTGTGTCAAGGCTTGTTGGCGGAATCCAGCAACACAAACCAGACTGCAATCATCCATCTGGCGTGGGATGTCATCTGCATCAACCAGGAATCGCATTTGTCTTCTTGGGTGCAGTACTGACTGTTCTTCTTTACCAGTTTTTCTTCTTTTGCACCTTCATCCGACTTAGCTGCGGCTCCTGTTCTCCCTGGACTCTTCAGTGCTTTTTGGACTGGGCTTCACTGCAATTTACTGTGCCTGCTGCCTGTGGGGACTACGAATACATCTGCTGGCTCTCCCGACTTCTGAGGGTCTGCCTGGACTCCACTCCATGGCTCAAGTCCCCGGGCCTTTCTGGTCCCCTTCTTCTCTGCACATCGTCTACTGCCCAGATTTGCATATGCCAAGGCTTGTTTTGTTGGTGGTCCTCCTGACCACTGACCCGACTGCTACCCAGCAGCCAGTGTGGGACAGCTTCTGCACGACATCAGGGACTTCCCTTCAGCTCCAGGGCTCTACAGCTGGCCTCCTTCATCCACTGTCGACCCAGATCTTCATCCACAGAAAGGTGTGTAGTGGCTCCTGCCCTCCTGCATGGACTGGACTCTGTTCTCTTCTCTTAAAGGTCCTCTTCTAACGGAATCCACCACTGGTTCCACTGGAGTGGTCCTGTTCTTGCAAAGTTCCTTTTACAAGTCCCCTTGTTAGTCTTTGGGAAGTCCTTGTAACTTACCTCTGCTCTCCTTGTTGCTGGGAGTCATCTAGGTACTCACCTCCTGGGGTCCTGAGTTCTCCCAGCTCCCTTCTAACTACTCCACATCCTTGGGTGGGGGACCTTACTTTGCATTCCACTATTCTGGTGTATGGTTTGCCCCCCTAATAGGGCCCTACCTATTTGCTGCTCCTTCTTGCCAATACTTGTTATTTTTCTATGCTAATTCCTAATCCTTACCGTGTGTATATATTGTGTGTACTTCCTCCAGTTGGGAAACTGCCTATAAGTATTCTAGTTCAGTGTTACTGTCATAAAGTAGCTTTATATTTGCAACACTGTGTGGTTTCTTTCATATGAGATAAGCTACTGTGTGACTGCTGTGGTATTGCAAGTATGTACACTCCTCCTAGATGAGTTTTGGCTGCTCACCACAGCTTCCACTAGAGAGCCCTGACTTCCTAGACACTGTTTCACTAACTGATAAGGGTTCGCTGGAACTGGTATAAGGTGCTAACAGCATAGGTGTCCACCACATATAAGGCCAGCTTCCTACACTGGTGGTGCAACGGTGGGTGTAGGAAAATGCCACTGCTGGCATGGTCACCCCCGACCTTTTTCCTAGTGTTGAAGACAGCTTTGATTGAAAGTGTGCTGTGACCCTGCTAACCAGGCCCCACCACCAGTGTTTCCCTAAAACTGTACCTTTGTTCCCAAAATTGGCATAGCGCTGGCACACAGTTAAGTCTCTTTTAAAAGGTACCCCTGGTACCAAGGGCCCTGTGGCCAGGGAAGGTCCCTACAGGCTGCAGCATGTATTATGCCACCCTCAGGGACCCCTCACTCAGTGCATGCACACTGCCTTGCAGCTTGTGTGTGCTGGTGGGGAGAAAAGACAAAGTCGACATGGCACTCCCCTCAGAGTGCAATGCCTACAAACCACTGCCTGTGCTATAGATAAGACACCCCTCTAGCAAGCCACACAGACTAAGGCAGGGTGCACTATACCACAGGTGAGGGCACAGCTGCATGAGCACTATGCCCCTACAGTGTCTAAGTCCATTCTTAGACACTGTAAGTGCAGGGAAGCCACACTGAGTATATGGTCTGGGAGTTTGTCATTACAAACTCCACAGCACCATAATGGCTACAATGAATACTGGAAAGTTTGGTATCAAACGTCTCAGCACAATAAACCCACACTGATGTCAGTGTGGGCTTTAATGAGAAATGCACACAGAGGGCATCTTAGAGATACCCTCTGTATGTTAGCCCAGCTGCTAGTGCAAGGCTGACCGGTTTGTGCCAGCCTGCCACTTCCAGACGAGTTTCTGACCACATGGGGTGAGTGCCTTTGTGCACTCTGTGGTTAGAAAGAAAGCCTGTCCTGGATGGAGGTGCTTGAAACCTCCCCCTGCAGGAATTGTAACACCTGGCTTTGAGCCTCAAAGGCTCAAGCCTGGTGTTAAAATGCCCCAGGGCACCCCAGCTAGTGGGGATGGCAGACCCCCCCACCCTTAGGATAGCCCCCACTTTTGGCAGCAAGTCCGGAGGGATAGTGAGAAAAACAATGAGGAGTCACCCCCTCAGCCAGGTCCACCCCTAAGGTGACCAGAGCTGAACTGACCCACTCCTTGAGAAATCCTCCATCTTGCTTTGGAGGATAAGGACCAATAGGGATAGGGATGTGTCCCCCTCCCCAGAAGGAGTGGGCACAAGGAGGGTGTAGCCACCCTCAGGGACAGTAGCCATTGGCTATTGCCCTCCAACCCTAACACACCCGTAAATTTAGTATTTAGGGGCGACCCTGAACCCAGCTCTGCAGTTTCCTGACGACCTCACAAGAAGAATAAGGACTGCCTAGCTGAAAACCCTGCAGAGAAGAAAAGGAGACAACAACTGACTTGGCCATAGCCCTACCAGCCTGTCTCCTGCTTCAAAGACCCTGCAACCAAGAAGTGACACGTTCTGCAGGGCCAGCAACCCCCGAAAAGCCTCCAGGGGACTGCCTGCAACACCGAGGACCAAGAAGTCCTGTGGGCAGCGGCTCTGCCCAACAAGAAGAAAAGACATCCATCTTTAAAGGGACTCCCACCTCACTCCAGAAGTGGAGGTCCCCAAGTCCCCAACACTCTGCACCCGCCGCCCCAACCCGTGTCCAGAGAAACCAACTATCCAGAGAGGACCCCCAGGCGAACTCCGACGACATGTCCACCCTGGGCTGACCTCCCGGCACCCCCATGACGATGCCTGCAGAGGGAATCCCGAAGACAGCCGTGACTGCGATTGCCCGGGATGAAGATATCCGACGCCTGGAAGAAGCACTGCACCCGCAGCCCCCAGGCCTGTGAGAAACCAACCACCAGTGCAGCAACGACCAGCAGGCAGCCCTCACCCTTGCCCAGTCGGTGGCTTGCCCGAAAGGCCCCTCTGTGCCCTTCCTGCAGCGCCTAAGTGACCCCTGGGTCCCTCCATAGTGTTCTATTGAGAACCCGATGCCCTGTGTGCACACTGCACCTGGACGAGCCCGGTGCCGCTGAGGGTGTGGTTTGTGTGCCTACTTGTGGCCCATCCAGTACTCCTTCAAACTCCCCTGGTCTGCCTTCTACAATGCGGGTACTTAGCTGCAAGCAGACTCGAACTGGAGTACCCCCTATCTCCACAGGTGCCCATGGTATTTTGGCTCGGTGTCTGGAGGTGCCTTGAACCCCCAACGGTGAACTACTTATATCCCGGAGATTGAACCCGTAAGTGTGGTATTTACCTCTGAAACTGTACTGTACTTACCTCCCCAGGAACTGTTGAAAATTGCAGTGTCCATTTTTAAAATAGCTTTTTGTCATTTTAATGAAAACTGTGTACAATATTGAATCTATTTAAAGTCTCAACTATTACTATGTGAAGTACCTTTCATTTAATCAACTTACCTGCTAAATGAATCTTGAGGTTCTAAAATAAATGAACAAAAGAATATTTTTCCATATAAAAACCTATTGACCTGGAGTTGTCATCGAGTGTGTGTTTTCATTTATTGCTTGTGTGTGTACAACACATGCTTAAAACTGCCCTCTGATAAGTCTAAGTGCTCTACCACACTACCACAAATAGAGCATTAGTAATATCTATTATTGCTTCTGCCACCATCTTTGGGAAACCCTGGACTCTGTGCACACTATGGGCCTCATTACAACATTGGCGGGAGGCAACCGCCGCCTGTTAAGTTGCAACCGCCGTGCGGCCCCACTCCCACCGTGCCCATAATGACATCCTCGCTGGGCCGGGATGTGGGGCGCAACATGGGAGCCGGCTCCAAATGGAGCCGGCGGTGTTGCGGCTGTGCGACGGGTGCAGCTGCGCCTGTCGCGCTTTCACTGTCTGCTTTGCAGACAGTGAAAAGCAGTGTGGGGCTGTGCTTGGGGGCCCCTGCACTGCCCATGCCAAGTGCAGGGGCAGTGCAGGGGCCCAGCGACTCCCCTTCCCGCCAGCCTTTCCATGGCGGTTCCTACCGCCATGGAAAGGCTGGCGGGAAGGGGAGTCGTAATCCCCTGCATTAAAACCGCCGGGACCAACGTGTCGGAAAACCGCCGGTGCGACCGCGCCGAATAGGCAAGATTGCACCGCCAGCCTGTTGGCGGTGCAGTCGCCAAAACAGCCCTGGTGGTCTTTGACCGCCAGGGTTGTAATGAGGGCCTATATCTGATGTTGATATAATATATACAGAGCCAGCTTCCTACAGTGGGATAAAGCACTTACAATTGCCTTACTACTCTGTCAATGGGAGCTTTCCATAGGAAAGCACACCACTCATCTATAGAGTACACTACAACTGGTAGTTAGGATCACTAGACTTCTAGATTAGGGAAGTTGGCGGTCTAGCATAACCCTTTCTCTAAACTCTTAGAAAGTCGAGTTACTTAGAGTAGGCAGGTGCACCCACACTATTCTAGGGAAAATGTCTTCAGTAGAAAACAAAGCTAACGTCTCAGACTCTCAGTATGAGAACCTCACTTTTCAGGAATTGAGGGAGATGTGTGCTTCTAGGAAACTAAGCACAGGGAGAAATCCCAACAAATCTCTCCTCTTAGGATTGCTTCTCCAGGCTGATAGCCAGAGCACTGCAGGCCATGGAAGAGCAGGAGGAAGAGACTGACTTTCCAGTCTTAGACAGGGTGGACGTAGCGTTCACTGGGGAGGGTCAGGAAGAAACTGGGGAACACACTAGTCCTGCAGGCAGCCCTCATGGCAGTGAGAAAGGGACACACACCAGAAGGTCCATTTTTACTCCCAGGGGGTTAGTGCAAAGTGTCTCCAGGAGGAGGGGTAGGTCCTCCTCATCTGCCTATACCCATGTCTCAGCAGTATCTGATGAGACTAACCACAGAGTCCCTCGATAGGGAATTCAGCAAACTGAGTGCGAAGATGGCCAGACTAAGGCTGCCACAGCAATTGTCAGCCCTAGAAAGGAACTCCTTGGCAGTGGAAAGGGAAAGGCAGAATTTGGGGCTAACACCCCATGGTGACTGCAACAACTTAAGGTACAGCAGGGTCAGGGAAGACTCCTATGACTCCAGGAAACTAAGTACAAGTGTCCCACCTTACAAGGTTGGAGATGATCTTTACAAGTGGCTAACTACCTTGGAGAGGGCCTGTAAAGTACAGAGGGTCCCTCAAAGACAGTGGGAAGCCATCTTGTGGCTTTACTTTTCTGTCGAAGGAAGGGACAAACCCCTCACTGTCAGGGAGAAAGATGCAACTAACTATCAAGCACTTAAGAATGCACTCCTCAATGGATTTGGTTTAACCACAGAGGAATATAGAATCAAATTCAGGGAGAGCAGGAAGGAGTCCTCTCAGGATTGGAGTTTCTGGAAGGTTGGTTACATGGCAGCAATGTGCATGATTTACAGGGCTAGCATAATCTCGTGAGAGAGCACATTCTTAATAATTGCACATCTGACAGACTGCATCTTGGTGGACTCAGATCTGACCACTCCATAAGGATTGGGTAATATGGCAGACAAATGGGTTCACGTCAGGGTGGGTGGGAAACTTCCACAGTGGGTGACCACAAAAGGGATTCCAAGAATCAGGACAAAGGTGGGGACAAATCAAACAAGAAAGAGTCTTCATCAAGCCCACAAACCTCTGCTGGGGCTGGGTCTAAGTCCTCTTCCTCTTCCCACAAGAAACCTTTAGAGCTACATCTGTAGACAAAGAGGCCACAGGGCAGATGACAGCACCTGCCCTAAAAAAAAGCACCAAGCCTGCTACTACCACTACCACCTCTACCCCTACTGCCCCTCTCAATAGAAATGGTAGTAGTAGTCAGTCCAAGAGTGTAGCTGGGCTCACCCTGGGAACTGTTGTGGGGTCTGGGTTAGTCAGAGAGACCACTGAGGCAGTTTTGGTCTCTCAGGGTAGCATTGACCTTGCCACCCTAGCTGCGTGTCCCCTTAATATGGGCAAGTACAGGCAGCATTCCCGTATACATGGTGTTGAGGCTGAGGTCTCCAGGGATACAAGTGCCAGTGTCACAATGGTGACTGAAAGACCGGCGTTGCTGGAACAACACTTACTTGGTCACACTTACCAAGTCACTGGCAATCACAACAACACTCAGGGCCACCCCATGGCTGTTGCTTTAGATTGGGGGGGGAATTTACTGGCCCAAAGAAAGCTGTGGTGTCCCCTGATCTACCTGTAAAGTGTCTGCTAGGCAATAATTTGGAGATTTCAGTTTCGGTTGAAGTGGAGTTGGAAGACCATGCAGCAATGCAGGGTGTCCCTGGGCACATCTTTGCTTTAATCAGTGCACAGGCCAAGAAGCAGGGAAAGCAAGGTACACTGAAGCATGGAAAAATGGCCCAGGAAGCTCCCAAACAGAGAGGCAGGCAGGGCAAAAAGTTATCCCCTGTTCAGAATTCTAATGAGGATTATGGTTCTGAGGGAGAGGAACCTGCTCCTTGGGTGGAACCTACACCAGAGGAGCTTAAGCTGATACAGCTGAGCTCTTCGGTGCAGGGGGACCCACCAGGCAAAATCTTAGTCTAGAGCAGAAGCCCTGTCCTATTCTAGAAAGTCTGAGGAAGCAAGCTGCAGCTCAGGAAGCAGGGTATGTCAGAGAGACCCATAGGGTCTACGTGGACAATAACCTCCTTTATTCTAAGGCAAGAGACCCCAAACCTGGTGTCACCAGGAGGTTGGTCATTCCTCAGAAATTTAGGGAATTTTTATTGACCTTGGCACAAAACATTCCCCTTGCAGGCCAGTTGGAGGCAAAGCAAGACTTGAGACAGACTTGTCCCTCACTTTCAATGGCCCCACATGTCTGGGGATACAAAGGAGTTTTGTCGCTCCTGTGTAATCTGCCAAACCAGTGGCAAGACAGGTGGCACTCCAAAGGCCCTCTTAATTCCACTACCAGTGGTTGGGGTACCCTTGGAGAGGGAAAGGGGTGGACATTATTGGCTCCCTGGACCTTTCAATTGCCTCTGTGAACTGGTTTATGCTGGTGATGGTGGACCATGCCATTAGGTACTGAGAAGCAATTCTCCTTAACCACTACAGCTTCAGCAGTGGCCAAGGCTCTCTGGGGAATCTTTTCCAAGGTAGGTTTTCCAAAGGAGGTGGTGTCAGACAGAGGTGCTAATTTCATGTCTGCGCACCTTAAGGCCATGTGGAAGGAGTGTGGTGTAACATATAAATTCACTACCCCTTATCACCCACAAACAAATGGGTGGTTTGAAAGATTCAACAAAACCCTCAAAGGTATGATCTTGTGACTCCCATAGAAATTCAGGAGGAGATGGGATGTCCTATTGCCTTGCCTCCTCTTTGCCTACAGGGAAATTCCACAAAAGGGGGTGGGCTACAGCTCCTTTCAGCTTTTGTTTGGACATCCTCTTAGGGGTCCACTTGCCCTTGTTAGGGAAGGTTGGGAGCAACCTCTCAAACCCCCAAACAGGACATAGTAGATTATGTGCTAGGTTTAGAATCCAGAATGGCCTGGTACATGAAGAGGGCATCTAAAAGCCATGAGGCCAGCCAAGAACTGACAAGCAGTGACATGACCAAAAGGCTGCGCTGAATGTTTAGCAGCCAGGACAAAAAATGTGGTTCCTGGAGCCTGTGGCTCCAAGTGCACTCCAAAATAAGTGGAGTGGTCCTCACAATATTGTGGAGACTTAAGGTGAGGTCACGTAATTGGTTGACCTAGGCACTCCCAGAAGCCCCCACAGGGTGCTTCATGTGAATCGCCTGAAGCCTTACTACAACAGGACTGATGTGACTTTGCTCATGGCCACAGCTGAAGGTCAGGAAGAAGAGAGAGACCCTCTCCCTGACCTCTTCTCCCATAACCCAGTAGATGGCTCAGTAGAGGGAGTAGTTCTTGCTGGCTGCCTTTCTGACCAACAAAAGGATGACTGTGAAAACCTCCTGGGTCAGTTCTCTGAATTGTGTTCCTTGACCCCTGGTCAAACCACATGGTGTGAACCCACCATTGACACAGGTGACAGACTGTCTTTACAAAGCAAAATCTATAAGCAGCCTGATCATGTTAGAGAATGCATCAAAGCAGAAGTGCAAAAGATGCTTGACTTGGCAGTCATAAAGCCTTCAGACAGCCCTTGGGCTAGTCCTGTAGTCCTAGTACCCAAGCCCCACTCCCAAAATGGCAAAAGAGAGATAAGGTACTGTGTTGACTACAGAGGCCTGAATACAGCCACCAGGACTGATGCTCATCCAATCCCTAGGGCAGATGAGCTGATAGATATTCTTGCTGCTGCCAAGTATCTCAGTACAATTGATTTGACTGCTGCATACTGACAGATCAAATCAGATGATGCCAAACCCAAGGCAGCATTCTCAACACCTAGTGGGCATTATCACTTTACAGTGATGCCTTTTGTTTTGAAGAATGCCCCTGCAACATTCCAAATATTGGTGAACTAAGTTCTGCAAGGCCTGGAAAGCTTTAGTGCAGCATATCTAGATGATATAGCTGTCTTTAGCTCCACCTGGGAGGATCACCTGGTCCACCTTGGAAAGGTACTTGAGGCCCTGAAAAAGGCAGGCCTCACTACATGGTTGCCCCTGCTACTCACACCCAAGTCAGACCCTTCTTAGGCTTGACCGGGTACTACAGGAGGTTCATTAACGGGTATAGTTCCATTGTAGAACCCTTAAATGACCTCACATCCAAAAGTATGCCAAAGAAAGTTTTGTGGACAGCTAGCTGCCAGTAGGCCTTTGATGACCTGAAACAGGCCATGTGCTCTGCTCCCATTCTAAGAAGCCCTGACTACTCCAAACAATGCATTGTCCAGACAGATGCTTCTGAGGTAGGGATGGGGGCAGTACTTTCATAACTAAATGAAGAGGGCCAGGATCAACCTGCTGCTTTTATAAGTAGAAGGTTGACACCAGAGAGAAGCGTTGGTCAGCCATTGAGAAGAAGGACTTTGCTGTGGTCTGGGCCTTGAAGAAGCTGAGGCCATACCTGTTTGGCATGCACTTCCTTGTTCAGACGGAGCACAAGCCCCTCCTATGTCTTAAACAGATGAAAGGAGAAAATCCCAAATTGTTGAGGTGGTCCATCTCCTTAAGAGGATGGACTATATAGTTAAACATAGACCTGGGAGTAACCACTCCAATGCAGATGGACTCTCCAGGTATTTCCACTTACACAATGAAGACTCAACTGGGCAAGGTTAGTCTTATTGTCCTTCGTTGGTGGGGTTGTGTAGAAAAGTTACTCTTTTTGGCATAGTTATCCCCACTTTTTGTCCATCAGTGTGTTTAGACTGCTTTTGCTGGAATCCTGCTAACCAGGACCCCAGTGATTGTGCTCTCTCCTCCAAATTTGGTTGCTTTGGTACCCTTTAAAACCCACAATTGGCATACTGGTGTACCCCTGTAAGTCTCCAGTACATGGTACTTAGGTACCCAGGGCACTGGTACACCAGCGTGCATTATGCCACCCATGGGAGCCCATGCAAACTGTGTCTAGAGGCCTGCCATTGCAGCCTGCGTGAAAAGGTGCATGCAACCTTTCACTACTGGGCACTGCACCAGGTCACTGTAAATTCACCCCTATGGTAGACCCTCCTAGCCCAGAGGACAGGGTGCAGGTTCCTGTGTGTGAGAGCAACCCCTGCATGAGCAGAGGTGCCCTTACGCACTCCAGTTCCAATACACTGGACTTCGTAAGTGCGGGGAAGCCATTTTACCCATGTACTGGCCACAGGTCACTCACTACCTGTGGTCCAGCTACATAATGGTAACTCGGAATCATACCCAAATACTAATAGCAGTTTTGGTGGCATGATTCCATGCAATCTGGGGGCTCCTTAGATGACCCCCAGTATTGCTCATACCAGTTTGTTGGGGTTTGTGAGCAGTCAACGCTGCTGCAGTCCATCAGACAGCTTTCTGCCCTCCTGCTGCTTGACCAGGTCAAACAGGGGAAGGCAGAACACAGGATTTGCTTTGGGAGAGGGTTGCAACCTCCTCTCCCTTGGAAATAAGTGTTACAAGGCTGAGGAGGTGTAGCCTCCCCATGCCAACGGCTTGCCTTGAAAGGCACATTTGGAGCCCTCCTTGCATAATCCGGCTTGCACCAGTCCAGGCACCCCCGGCCCCTGCTCTGGCTCAAAACCACACAAAGGGAAGGGGAGTCCTCTTGGTCCTCTCTCTCTCTCCTCTGTCCAATGTGGGAGACAGTGACCCCTTGCCCCTCCTTGCAGGACAGAACCCCTAGGCACCACAATTCTTGCAGCTTGTTAACTCCTGCTCCGGGGGATCTTCAGGCTCCAAGTAGCCCCAGCCTCCAGTACTTCATCCTTGCAAGGACAGTCTCTCTTCTGCTGCTCCAGTGATGTGGGACTCCTCTCCAGGTGTGCTCGCTGGGCCTCACTGCAACTTACTGTGCCTGCTGCCAGTGGGTTCCTATGGGGGTTATGATTGCTTCTGCTCGCTCTCCCAATTGCTGAGGGTCAGCCTTGTGAGTCTTTTGGAGCACCAGGTAACTTCCCTCTGCTCTCCTGGTCGCTCTGGGTCATCTAGGTACTCACCTCTAGGGGTTCCGTGTTCTCCAACCTCCCTTCTAACTATACCACATTCTTGGGTGTAGGACCTAACTTCGCAATCCACTATTTTAGTATATGGTTTGGTCCCTGTAGGAAGGTACCATCTTCCTTGATATTTTACCCCCATTTTTCACATGTATGTCAGTATGTTTTTGCCTGTCTCACTGTGATCCTGCTGGTCAGGACCCCAGTGCTCATAGTTTGTGGCCCAATGTGTATGCCTGTATAGTGAATAACTGTGTCACTGAGGCTCTGCTAACCAGAACCTCAGTGCTTATGCTCTCTCTGCTTTTACATTTGTCACTGTAGGCCAGTTACTTCATTTACCAATTTCAATTGGCATACTGGACCCCCCTTATAAGTCCCTAGTATATGGTACCTAGGTACCCAGGGCACTGGGGTTCCAGGGGATCCATATGGGCTGCAGCATTTCTTTTGCCACCCATAGGGAGCTCAGGCAAACATTTACACGGGACTGCCACTGCAGCCTGAGTGAAATAACGCTCACGTTATTTCACAGCCATTTTCACTGCACTTAAGTAACTTATAAGTCACCTATATGTCTAACCTTCACTTGCTGAAGGTTAGGTGCAAAGTTACTAAGTGTGAGGTACTAGCAAAGGTGCCCCCACTTAGTTCAGGGCCATTTCCCTGGACTTTGTGAGTGCGGGGACACCACTACACGTGTGCACTACATATAGGTCAATATCTATATGTAGCTTCACAATGGTAACTCCGAATATGGCCACATAACATGTCTAAGATCATGGAATTGACCCCCCATTCCAAATATGGTATTGGGGAGCCAATTCCATGCATCCCCGGGGCTCCACTAAGGGCCCTGATTACTGCCAACCAACTCTCTGGGGTTTTCTCTACAGCTACCGCTGCTGCCACCCCACAGACAGGGTTCTGCCCTTCTGGGGTCTAGGCAGCCCTTGTCCCAGGAAGGCAGAGCAAAGCATTTCCTCTGAGAGCAGGGTGTTACACCCTTTCCCTTTGGAAATAGGTGTTCAAGGATGGGGAGGGGTAGCCTCTCCCATCCTCTGGAAATGCTTTGAAGGGCACAGATGGGGCCCTCCTTGCATAAGCCAGTCTACACCGGTTTAGGGAACCCCCAGTCCCTGCTCTGGTGCGAAACTGGACAAAGGAAAGGGGAGTGACCACTCACCTGCACATCACCACCCCAGGGGTGGTGTCCACAGCTCCTCCAGTGTGTCCCAGACCTCTTCCATCTTGGATCCAGAGGTGTGAGGGCACTGTGGGGGTCTCCGAGTCGCCAGTGACAGAAGGTGACATCAGAGACCCCTCCTGATAGGTGCTTATCTGACTAGGTGGCCAATCCTCCTCTGAGCGCTATTTAGGCTCTCTCCTGTGGGCTTTTCCTCAGATAACGACTTGCAAGAATTCACCAGAGTTCCTCTGCACCTCTCTCTTCAACTTCTGCCAAGGATCGACCGCTGACTGCTCCAGGACGCCTGCAAAACTGCAACAAAGTAGCAAGAAGACTACCAGCAACATTGTAGCGCCTAATCCTGCTGGCTTTCTCGACGGTTTCATGGTGGTGCATGCTTTGAGGGCTGCCTGCCTTCATCCTGCACTGGAAGCCACGAAGAAATCTCCTGTGGGTCGACGGAATCTTCCCCCTGCAACAGCAGGCACCAAACTTCAGTGTCACCGGTACTCTGGGACCCCTCTCATCCTGACAAGCATGGCCCCTGGAACACAGGTGGCGGACCCAAGTGACCATAACTGTACAGTGGTCTAACTTTTCAAATTTGGAGGAGGTAAGTCCTTGCCTCCCCTCTCCAGACAGTAATCCTGTGCACCGCGTGAACTGCAGCTACAAAGGCTTCTGTGCACATTTCCAAGAAACCCTGCATGCACAGCCAAGCCTAGGTCCCCAGCACTCCATCCTGCGATGCTCAGCCCCCTGAGCTGATCTCCGGTGTTGTGGGACCCTCTTTTGCAGTGTTGAGACGACCGCTGTGTTCAGACTTCTTGAACCAATGTTCAAGGACTTCTTGTGTGTGGGCTCTCTACGTAGCTGAGGGTCCCCTCTGTCTCCTCTCCCAAGTGGCAACATCCTGGTCCTTCCTCTGCCCGGGCAGCACCCTTTTTCTTCAACCGCGACCCTTGCAGCTAGCAAGGCTTATTTGCAATCTTATGCCAAAGAAACAACTCTGCACCTCCAGCACTCCGTGGAACATCTTCTGCACAAAGGAGAAGTTCCTAGCACCTTTCGTTGTTGTAGAATCTTTAGCTTCTTCCATCCGGAGGCAGCCAATTTGCACCTACATCTGGGGATTAGTGGGCTCCTGCCCCTCTGAACACTTTCGCGACTCTTGGACTTGGTCCCCTTCCTTTGCAGGTCCTCAGGTCCAGGAATCCGTCTTCAGTGCTTTGCAGTCTGTTGTGGTCTTTGCAAAATCCTCTATCATGACTCCTGCGTTTCTGGGGAAATAGTAGTACTTTACTCCTACTTTCCAGGGACTTGGGGTGGGTTATCTTGGACACCCTTAGTGCTTTCTTACACTCCCAGTGACCCTCTACACAATACACTAGCCTAGGGGTCCATTTGTGGTTCGCATTCCACTTTCTTAGTATATGGTTTGTGTTGTCCCTAGGCCTATTGCATCCTATTGTATTCTACAGTGTTTGCAAGTCTGTTTTACTTACCTGATTTTGGTTTGTGTGTATATTTAGTGTATATTACTTACCTCCTAAGGGAGTATATCCTTTGAGATATTTTTGGCACATTGTCACTGAAATAAAGTCCCTTTATTTTTAGTAAACCTGGGTATTGTGTTTCTTACGATATAGTACATATATGATATAAGTGGTATTGCAGGAGCTTTGCATGTCTATTAGTTCAGTCTAAGCTGCTCTGCTATAGCTACCTCTATCAGCCTAAGCTGCTAAAACACTACTACTCTACTAATAAGGGATAACTGGACCTGGAAAAAGGTGTAAGTACCATTGGTGCCCACTATAAGCCAGGCCAGCCTCCTACAGTGTTTACAGGGAGTGCAGAATTATTAGGCAAATGAGTATTTTGACCACATCATCCTCTTTATGCATGGTGTCTTACTCCAAGCTGTATAGGCTCGAAAGCCTACTACCAATTAGGCATATTAGGTGATGTGCATCTCTGTAATGAGAAGGGGTGTGGTCTAATGACATCAACACCCTATATCAGGTGTGCATAATTATTAGGCAACTTCCTTTCCTTTGGCAAAATGGGTCAAAAGAAGGACTTGACAGGCTCCGAAAAGTCAAAAATAGTGAGATATCTTGCAGAGGGATGCAGCACTCTTAAAATTGCAAAGCTTCTGAAGCGTGATCATCGAACAATCAAGCGTTTCATTCAAAATAGTCAACAGGGTCGCAAGAAGCGTGTGGAAAAACCAAGGCGCAAAATAACTGCCCATGAACTGAGAAAAGTCAAGCGTGCAGCTGCCACGATGCCACTTGCCACCAGTTTGGCCATATTTCAGAGCTGCAACATCACTGGAGTGCCCAAAAGCACAAGGTGTGCAATACTCAGAGACATGGCCAAGGTAAGAAAGGCTGAAAGAAGACCACCACTGAACAAGACACACAAGCTGAAACGTCAAGACTGGGCCAATAAATATCTCAAGACTGATTTTTCTAAGGTTTTATGGACTGATGAAATGAGAGTGAGTCTTGATGGGCCAGATGGATGGGCCCGTGGCTGGATTGGTAAAGGGCAGAGAGCTCCAGTCCGACTCAGACGCCAGCGAGGTGGAGTACTGGTTTGGGCTGGTATCATCAAAGATGAGCTTGTGGGGCCTTTTCGGGTTGAGGATGGAGTCAAGCTCAACTCCCAGTCCTACTGCCAGTTCCTGGAAGACACCTTCTTCAAGCAGTGGTACAGGAAGAAGTCTGCATCCTTCAAGAAAAACATGATTTTCATGCAGGACAATGCTCCATCACACGCGTCCAAGTACTCCACAGCGTGGCTGGCAAGAAAGGGTATAAAAGAAGGAAATCTAATGACATGGCCTCCTTGTTCACCTGATCTGAACCCCATTGAGAACCTGTGGTCCATCATCAAATGTGAGATTTACAAGGAGGGAAAACAGTACACCTCTCTGAACAGTGTCTGGGAGGCTGTGGTTGCTGCTGCACGCAATGTTGATGGTGAACAGATCAAAACACTGACAGAATCCATGGATGGCAGGCTTTTGAGTGTCCTTGCAAAGAAAGGTGGCTATATTGGTCACTGATTTGTTTTTGTTTTGTTTTTGAATGTCAGAAATGTATATTTGTGAATGTTGAGATGTTATATTGGTTTCACTGGTAATAATAAATAATTGAAATGGGTATATATTTTTTTTTTGTTAAGTTGCCTAATAATTATGCACAGTAATAGTCACCTGCACACACAGATATCCCCCTAACATAGCTAAAACTAAAAACAAACTAAAAACTACTTCCAAAAATATTCAGCTTTGATATTAATGAGTTTTTTGGGTTCATTGAGAACATGGTTGTTGTTCAATAATAAAATTAATCCTCAAAATTACAACTTGCCTAATAATTCTGCACTCCCTGTAAATATGAAATTTGTCAAACTTTGACATAAACGAGGAACGACAGGGACCTTTAATGAAGATTTGTTTTGATTTTCTTTTAGCCACTATCTCCTAACTTTCTCTCTGGGTAGGTGCTGCTCAGTCTCATATTCATTTTCATTCATTAGGCCACTGGTGGGCTGCCCACTGTGGAAACCAGGAGCAGGATTAGGAGGAGGGTGAATATTTAAGCAGTTGGGTTTCCTGAAGTCAATCCAGGACACACTCTACAGGTTAGAAAGAGCTATTCAAGATCTAGTACATGAGGACTCTCCGGACATAAAAAACACTGAGGGTACTGCAGGTAAAGATAGAAGAGTCTTGAACTGAAGCAGGTCTAGAGGTAAAATGTATATGGAAGAATGCAGTGGCCAGGAAATATGGGGAGAGCATAAAACCAGGAAGAACGTTAGTACAGCTCTTGAAACCGCTGTTGGCAATGCACGACGTAACAGAGATCGAAGCACACAAAAAGTCATGTATTAGACACCCTCTCACCCGTACATTAGCATGGTTCAGGGAATATTATGAAGCCCTTTATACCTCCCAAAACAATGTTAACGATGTAGAATTTTTTTTTCCTACTTATTCATCAAGGAATTCCTGGTGTAAGTTCTATTGTCAGGCTCCACTACGACACCTGAAGTCACGACTGCATCCGTCGTCACCGACGCAAGTGGGAGTAGATCTCCGGTGTCATAGAATTTCCCCAGCTCCCCAGAGTCCGAGTTCACCATGGTTTCACCCCTTCTGGACTCCCCAAAGTCACCTGCAGCCTCTGCATGCAGGCCCCCTCTCCCACAGCCTCTTTGGGGTAAGAAACCCGATACCTAAAGCAACCATTGCACCCGTCGCATACAGCCTGACCAGAAGTGGGTCCATGGTGTCAATGACAGCCCCCAGCTCTCCTTGACTGGAGTTCTCTGTGGTTTCATCCCTCTTTGACTCCCTGGTGATACCTGTGACCTTAGACCATAGGACCACTCAACTGCGAGTGCGCCCAGACACAGAAACCGAATGCCAAAGATCACCCCTGCATCCATCACCCCTGGTCCTTGCAGAAGAGGACTAAAGGTGCACCCTACATTTGTTACCTACCTGCTGGTTTTCTCCAACTGGCATCCTAGCCAGACCCTGCAGCCTATTTCCACTGACACCAATCTCCATTGAAATACATTGGGAACCTCTGCACCTGGCCGCCACAGTGCTGTCAGAGTGAACTGTTGGTGTGGTCCTGACCGGTGCCCAGTACCTACCTTAAGTCTCTGAGATTGGTCTTGCAAGTCGCCATTAAAGTACCTGTTGCTGACTTTGTTTTCCTCCCATAGTTTAACATTGAAGAACTCAAAAATTGCCCTAATTGTCCATTTTTACAAGAGAAAAGTATTTATGCTTAAAACGGGCTTTCCTTGTAACAAAGCTCACGGTTTCAAAGTATATATTTAAGGAAGTGTTATTTTTCTAAATTGGTCTCAGATTTATTCTTTGATTGTGTGTCTCATTTATTGCCTCTGTGCGTACAACAAATGATTAGCACTACCTTCTGATAAGCCTAACTTCTTGCCCACACTACCACAAAATAGAGCATTAGTACTATCTACTTTTGGCTCTCCAATCAATTGAGGATCCACTGGACTCTCTGCACGGTGTACTTCTTTTTAGTGCACCATACAGACAGCCAGCTTATTACAATAAAGATATAGCATTTTAATAAAAACAAAAGGTCTTGGTTAACTTCAGACCTAATTAGGGGCCCAATTTTTAAAGTCACAAAAGTGCACCCATGGAATATGTCCTTTCTATTAGTGCATATTAACGGCTTTCTTGAATTCACAAGAATTTCCAGAGGTAGGCCAAAAAATCGTAATTCTACAAAATATTTGTGTACTGCCTTTTAGCACAATCAAATATGCAGATGTAGATTTGCTCATGAGAAAATCTGTTGAGTGTTTACAAGTTCACTTTCCCTTCAACTACTTTTTTTCCAACCCTGGAAGAAATTTTACTTGTGCCCTTGTCAGGAGTGAACTTCCAACCTTTCTCAGTATGAGAAAAGCTGATGAAAACCCCTGAAACATGCAACTTAGTAGGATTGCACTGACTCTGAAGGGAATTCCAACCCAGGAAGTATCTGTTACCGCTACCTCCAGCCGCAGTATGTAGATCTGTGGAAAGGTGGCAATATAAAGGAATGATAGTATTCAAAGCCTACTATAGTATTAGCCCAGGCATAATCACAGAGGCTATGATCAGAGCTCCTATATAATGAAAATGCTGCCATAATGTGTTGCCGTACTACGTGGCTAAATGGAGCTTTAAACAAGGCAAGTAGATTTATGAAGCAACCTGTCCAATGGAGCATCCACTGGTCTGAAGTTATGCACCTCCGGACTAGAAGGTAGTAGGTTATATGACCCCCAACCGACCAATTGTGAGGCATCAATATCAACCTAGAGAGACTTTGAAGTAGTTGAAAAAGGGGTTGGGATGTAGTTTGGGCAAATCATTGTCTTTAGTGGTTGTACGCTTTTGTACCTGCTCCTCGACCACGTCCTCTAAATGCCTGGTTTGACTGCTGAACTGCTGGCATGTACCATTTCTGTAACTGAAGTTATCCTCTACTAAACCCTTAAAGAAGGCAACTGGTGCACCAGAGGTGTCAAACCTCAAGAATGTGCAGTCACTTTGCTACCCTTAAATCTCTCAAGGGCTGTATCGGCTTTCTCTTTAAACAATCTAGAGCCATCAAATGCCATACTGATCAAAGAATTCGGGACATCTGTTGAAAAGCCAGTTGAACAGATCCAAGCGTGCCATCTTATAACCACACTGGTCACCAAGATTGATCTAAACAATCAGTGTATCTAGTCCAGATTCTTAGGAAATTTTGAAGCATCCTCCTCATCCGAAACCAAGCTTTCCAAGATTTTCAGAGTGTCCTCTGGTACTGCCGGTAAAACATCAGCAACTCTAGCTCAAAGGATGAGAATATCTTTCCCACAGGAAGTATTTACTGAACTTAAGACTGAAGTTGTTGAAGAAAAAATCTTGTTTGCATATGTTTCCATCATTTTAGACTCCCTAACAGGTGGAGTGGTTGGGAAAGGATTGAGGTTAAATGAGAAAATTCCTGATTACCTGGGGCTGGCTGGTGCCTTCTCTCAATCTGGCTGCTTACGGCAGTGCACGATCCAGGCTTAGCCCAAGTACCCATCAAAACATCTGTCAAAGCCTCATTTAATGGCAATAAAGGCTCCTGTGGCACCTAAAAGATCTAAAATTTCAGTCCACAAAGTAGTTCTAACCTCTTGTGTAGGTAAAACTAAATCAAACGTTTCCATCGCTTTGCAAATTACAGTCGCAAAGGAATGTCTCTACTCAGTAGCTATAACTGGTGTAGGGGATAATAATCCTACATCGGGAAAAGTGTCAGGACCGCTAGTGTCTTGCAAATCCTGCAAAATATAATCTTGAGGATCTTCTGCACCAAAAAATACCCTTCTCATGAAAGATTTGCGTTCTTAACTACCATTTATCACAGGAGAAGGCAACTGACCTTCAGAATCCAATAAAACTATTGGATCTGAGATGCCAATCCCGGCGTCATCTGCAAACCTCGGATGAGGACCTTGTGACGTCAACTGCAGTGCCGATGTGAACACAGTCAAAGGTTCCACAACCATTGATTCCCAACATCCTCGGCCTCAAACCCTAAACAAGAGGCTCAGCTGGTGTCGAGGGCGGATCCATCGACGCCTGACGAACTGGAGGCATCTCCGGATCCCTAGAACCCGAATGCATACTAAAAGGATCCAGACTAACACCAAAGATCAAGTCCACCATAGTTTTCTTAAGCCGCTGGATCTGATGTGTCATAGCTACCTTTTCTGCTGGGAGTAGAAATGGAAAAGAGGTATAAAGGATATCCTTTGAAGGTGAATCCCTAACTGGAGAACAACCTAAAGTCAAAGGCCCCAGTACCTCATGCAACTTAAAATGGCAAAAACTATGAGTGGTGTGACGCAGGAGAACCATGCTTAGATTTCTCACGATTCTTATGGCTCTTTCTTGACCTAGATGAAGTCCTATCTATCTACCAACCTCTTGATGGAGAACAAGACCGCTCTGTGGTCTGTGCGCTCTGTGTGTTTGATTTCCTAAACTCCGCTACTGTGAGTTTCTTTACCATTCCAAATCACCTTCATGTTTATCTTGGCACATGAGGAACAAGACTTTGCGTCATGGCCTGAAGCAAAACACCAGAAACAGATATATGGATCTGTGACCGACATCTGTCATACATAGTTTAAAACCTGAAGGTTTTGTAAACATCAAGGACACAAAAAAATTATTTCTAGAAGACATTAACCAACAACCATCGAAAGACAGCTGAAGCTCTGGATCCACATCAGCTAGCGCAGAAAGGATGGAACTAACGTCAGCGCAAGCAGGTGGCGTATATGTAGGGAAGCCGACCTCACAGACGAACCAGATAGAGTTGCACATGGAACCATTGCGCTGTACAATTCCTCCTGTCGACGCTGGAGGACACTTCTATTGAAAAGTTTCCAGATTCAGTGTGACACCTGGAGGTATTCAAAAGGTGAGGATTCTCTATCAGAACGGAGAATGTAGAGGGATAAATAATGCTAATACTGCTTGCAGGAAGACCTCCTATGCTTTAATAATATACTCAGTGGCAAGGGTTAAAAAGTATTAACAGGAAACAATTCAATCCTTGTCAGAGACCAACCTATTTCTACAACCTAATCAAGCTGCTGTCAACGCATTCATCATGATCACATCAACCTCTCTACCAATCATCATCTTATAGTGAGAACATTACTAAGTGTAAAAAGAAATGTGAAACTAGTCAGTAATAGTTGTGGCTGGTCACTGGCCTGTTCAAAATACCCCACATTTGGTAGGTCAAAAATCCTCAACTTGGCATGGATGGTCAAGATAAAAATGGAATAGGTCTTTTTGCCTACTTTGGCGTGCTAGATTCCACCAGCCCTGAGTCTTTTGTATGAACTGCAGGTAGTGCTTTTAGGAGTTGCATTCTCTCCTTCTCTTAAGTGTATACTTAAACAAGTACCAGCAGACACTCCACTCATACTTCACTGAAGTACAATTAAATCTCCAATGCCTTCAGAGTTCCATCCAACCCTCACATATTTCAAAACTTACCTTCATAAAATCCATCATCATCCGTCTCCCCATAGATGTAAATATACTCCCCAGCAGTGAGTGGTAGTTCAGCCTCAGGATTTTCATTTGGGCCATCAAAAGGGTTATAGCTTAAGAGAGAAAATACAGGTCTATTTACACTACTTACACGGTCATGGATAAACACATTTCGTTAAGCAAAACAGAAATAGCAAAACATCAGTTATTACATTTCGGCTTATCTGTTCCCTCTACTAGCAATGAACAAACCACAGAAGGGAAAATTACTTATGTGCACTGACCCTTGACTTGATTTTACTGCTATTTCTTTTGGACATACTGCTACAATTTTTCACATGGGTTATGCCCATTCCTTCTTGCATTAGAGCAATGCAGAAGTGAAGAAATGTGAGGCGGTGATCCACTGTGTTTTTTTCTCCCACTATATCAACCACAAATACAAATACATCACACCACACAAAACATACCAAGTGCAACTCCAATATGGCATCCAGCTCACTATTATGCTACTCATTACTAAATGAGATTTTCAACACTGACTGAAGACCTCAAGAAGTCACATTGTGACTGCTGGGCACAGTTGTCTAATAGTTTAAATACAATGCAAAGGTGGCCACATGACATGGTATATTGCTTGAATTTAAGAACAAAGCTGACAATCCAAGCAAAAAAAAGAGACAATTTCTCTGTAGAATATCAAACTGCACTACCTCTTACTAGTAAGGGACAAAGTTTCCTCCCTTTTTGTGCTTCTGTTCATTTTTCATGTCTGGATACAGGCAGCTTTATTTGGAAGTGTTCATGTCAACACAAAAAACAACACATTGAGAGAGGCTTTCTGTTAGATCTCTTCAGCTATTGCATGTCCTTGGATCAGCTCACAGGAGTGTTGAAGACGTTTATATCTTGCATTGGACAGCAGTGGTGGCTAGAAAAGAAGTCTGTTCCAGACATTGCAGATAATGAAAAGGCTGGGAGAGCAACATTTTAGTTGCAAAGTGATCAAGCTCACAATATCACCTCTCAAAACCGGGAAATACATTTCCTTTAGAAAAAAACTGCTGGGCTGTATGGAAAGAGGTACAAAAAGTATTAGCAAAGTCAATAGGTCCCAAATATGAGGGAGCTATTGGCTTTCTCTTATGTCCTTTAGTCATGTTGTACAGCAGCAACAAAGGCAGGGACGAGTGGGTGGGGGCAAGCAGCAAAGGCAGGGGTGGGGGCAAGCAGCAAAGGCAGGGGTGGGTGGGTCAAGCAACAAAGGGAGGGGTGGGTGGGTGAAGCAACAAAGGGAGGGGTGGGTGGGTCAAGCAACAAAGGGAGGGGTGGGTGGGTGGGTCAAGCAACAAAGGGAGGGGTGGGTGGGTGGGTCAAGCAACAAAGGGAGGGGGGGGCGGGGGGGCAAGCAACAAAGGGAGGGGGGGGCGGGTGGGGCAAGCAACAAAGGGAGGGAGGGGCGGGTGGGGCAAGCAACAAAGGGAGGGAGGGGCGGGTGGGGCAAGCAACAAAGGGAGGGTGGGGCAAGCAACAAAGGGAGGGTGGGGCGGGTGGGGCAAGCAACAAAGGGAGGGGTGGGCGGGTGGGGCAAGCAACAAAGGGAGGGGTGGGCGGGTGGGGCAAGCAACAAAGGGAGGGGTGGGCGGGTGGGGCAAGCAACAAAGGGAGGGGTGGGCGGGTGGGGCAAGCAACAAAGGGAGGGGTGGGCGGGTGGGGCAAGCAACAACGGGAGGGGTGGGCGGGTGGGGCAAGCAACAACGGGAGGGGTGGGCGGGTGGGGCAAGCAACAAAGGGAGGGGTGGGTGGGGCAAGCAACAAAGGGAGGGGTGGGGCGGGTGGGGCAAGCAACAAAGGGAGGGGTGGGGCGGGTGGGGCAAGCAACAAAGGGAGGGGCGGGTGGGGCAAGCAACAAAGAGAGGGGTGGGCGGGTGGGGCAAGCAACAAAGGGAGGGGTGGGCGGGTGGGGCAAGCAACAAAGGGAGGGGTGGGCGGGTGGGGCAAGCAACAAAGGGAGGGGTGGGTGGGTGGGGCAAGCAACAAAGGGAGGGGTGGGTGGGTGGGGCAAGCAACAAAGGGAGGGGTGGGTGGGTGGGGCAAGCAACAAAGGGAGGGGTGGGTGGGTGGGGCAAGCAACAAAGAGAGGGGTGGGTGGGGCAAGCAACAAAGAGGGGTGGGTGGGGCAAGCAACAAAGAGAGGGGTGGGTGGGGCAAGCAACAAAGAGAGGGGTGGGTGGGTGGGGCAAGCAACAAAGGGAGGGGTGGGTGGGTGGGGCAAGCAACAAAGGGAGGGGTGGGTGGGTGGGGCAAGCAACAAAGGGAGGGGTGGGTGGGTGGGGCAAGCAACAAAGAGAGGGGTGGGTGGGTGGGGCAAGCAACAAAGGGAGGGGTGGGTGGGTGGGGCAAGCAACAAAGGGAGGGTGGGTGGGTGGGGCAAGCAACAAAGGGAGGGTGGGTGGGTGGGTGGGGCAAGCAACAAAGGGAGGGTGGGTGGGTGGGTCAAGCAACAAAGGGAGGGTGGGTGGGTGGGGCAAGCAACAAAGGGAGGGTGGGTGGGTGGGGCAAGCAACAAAGGGAGGGTGGGTGGGGCAAGCAACAAAGGGAGGGTGGGTGGGTGGGGCAAGCAACAAAGGGTGGTTGGGTGGGGCAAGCAACAAAGGGAGGGTGGGTGGGTGGGGCAAGCAACAGAGGGAGGGGTGGGTGGGTCAAGCAACAAAGGGAGGGGTGGGTGGGTGGGGCAAGCAACAAAGGGAGGGGTGGGTGGGGCAAGCAACAAAGGGAGGGGTGGGTGGGGCAAGCAACAACAAAGGGAGGGGTGGGTGGGTGGGGCAAGCAACAACAAAGGGAGGGGTGGGTGGGTGGGGCAAGCAACAACAAAGGGAGGGGTGGGTGGGTGGGGCAAGCAACAAAGGGAGGGGTGGGTGGGGCAAGCAACAAAGGGAGGGGTGGGTGGGTCAAGCAACAAAGGGAGGGGTGACAAAGGGAGGGATGGGTGGCTCAGGCAACAAAGGGAGGGGTGCAGGCAACAAAGGGAGGGGTGGGTGGGGGTGGGGCAGGCAACAAAGGGCGGGCTGGGTGGGGGTGGGGCAGCCAACAAGGGGTGGGTGGGTGGTTGAGGGTGGGGCAGGCAACAAAGGGAGGGGTGGGTGGTTGAGGGTGGGGCAGGCAACAAAGGGAGGGGTGGGTGGTTGAGGGTGGGGCAGGCAACAAAGGGAGAGGTGGGTGGGGGTGGGGCAGGCAACAAAGGGAGGGGTGGGTGGGGGTGGGGCAGGCAACAAAGGGAGGGGTGGGTGGGGGTGGGGCAGGCAACAAAGGGAGGGGTGGGTGGGGCGGGCAACAAAGGGAGGGGTGGGTGGGGCGGGCAACAAAGAGAGGGGTGGGTGGGGCGGGCAACAAAGGGAGGGGTGGGTGGGGGTGGGGCAGGCAACAAAGGGAGGGGTGGGTGGGGCAGGCAACAAAGGGGTGGGTGGGTGGGGCAGGCAACAAAGGGGTGGGTGGGTGGGGCAGGCAACAAAGAGAGGGGTGGGTGGGTGGGGCAAGCAACAAAGGGAGGGGTGGGTGGGGCAAGCAACAAAGGGAGGGGTGGGTGGGTGGGGCAAGCAACAAAGGGAGGGGTGGGTGGGTGGGGCAAGCAACAAAGGGAGGGGTGGGTGGGTGGGTGGGGCAAGCAACAAAGGGAGGGGTGGGTGGGGCAAGCAACAAAGGGAGGGGTGGGTGGGGCAAGCAACAAAGGGAGGGGTGGGCGGGGCAAGCAACAAAGGGAGGGGTGGGCGGGGCAAGCAACAAAGGGAGGGGTGGGCGGGGCAAGCAACAAAGGGAGGGGTGGGCGGGTGGGGCAAGCAACAAAGGGAGGGGTGGGTGGGGCAAGCAACAAAGGGAGGGGTGGGTGGGGCAAGCAACAAAGGGAGGGTGGGTGGGTGGGGCAAGCAACAAAGGGAGGGTGGGTGGGTGGGGCAAGCAACAAAGGGAGGGTGGGTGGGTGGGGCAAGCAACAGAGGGTGGGTGGGTGGGGCAAGCAACAAAGGGAGGGTGGGTGGGGCAAGCAACAAAGGGTGGGTGGGTGGGTGGGGCAAGCAACAAAGGGAGGGTGGGTGGGTGGGGCAAGCAACAAAGGGAGGGTGGGTGGGTGGGGCAAGCAACAAAGGGAGGGTGGGTGGGGCAAGCAACAGAGGGAGGGGTGGGTGGGGCAAGCAACAAAGGGAGGGGTGGGCGGGTGGGTCAAGCAACAAAGGGAGGGGCGGGTGGGTCAAGCAACAAAGGGAGGGGCGGGTGGGTCAAGCAACAAAGGGAGGGGCGGGTGGGTGGCTCAAGCAACAAAGGGAGGGGTGGGCGGGTGGGTGGCTCAAGCAACAAAGGGAGGGGCGGGTGGGTGGGGCAAGCAACAAAGGGAGGGGCGGGTGGGTGGGGCAAGCAACAAAGGGAGGGGCGGGTGGGTGGGGCAAGCAACAAAGGGAGGGGTGGGTGGGGCAAGCAACAAAGGGAGGGGTGGGTGGGGCAAGCAACAAAGGGAGGGGTGGGTGGGTGGGGCAAGCAACAAAGGGAGGGGTGGGTGGGTGGGGCAAGCAACAAAGGGAGGGGTGGGTGGGTGGGTCAAGCAACAAAGGGAGGGGTGGGTGGGTCAAGCAACAAAGGGAGGGGTGGGTGGGTGGGTCAAGCAACAAAGGGAGGGGTGGGTGGGGCAAGCAACAAAGGGAGGGGTGGGTGGGTGGGGCAAGCAACAAAGGGAGGGGTGGGTGGGGCAAGCAACAAAGGGAGGGGTGGGTGGGTGGGGCAAGCAACAAAGGGAGGGGTGGGTGGGTGGGGCAAGCAACAAAGGGAGGGGTGGGTGGGTGGGGCAAGCAACAAAGGGAGGGGTGGGTGGGGCAAGCAACAAAGGGAGGGGTGGGTGGGTGGGGCAAGCAACAAAGGGAGGGGTGACAAAGGGAGGGATGGGTGGCTCAGGCAACAAAGGGAGGGGTGCAGGCAACAAAGGGAGGGGTGGGTGGGGGTGGGGCAGGCAACAAAGGGCGGGCTGGGTGGGGGTGGGGCAGCCAACAAGGGGTGGGTGGGGGTGGGGCAGGCAACAAAGGGAGGGGTGGGTGGTTGAGGGTGGGGCAGGCAACAAAGGGAGGGGTGGGTGGTTGAGGGTGGGGCAGGCAACAAAGGGAGGGGTGGGTGGTTGAGGGTGGGGCAGGCAACAAAGGGAGAGGTGGGTGGGGATGGGGCAGGCAACAAAGGGAGGGGTGGGTGGGGGTGGGGCAGGCAACAAAGGGAGGGGTGGGTGGGGGTGGGGCAGGCAACAAAGGGAGGGGTGGGTGGGGCGGGCAACAAAGGGAGGGGTGGGTGGGGCGGGCAACAAAGAGAGGGGTGGGTGGGGCGGGCAACAAAGGGAGGGGTGGGTGGGGGTGGGGCAGGCAACAAATTGAGGGGTGGGTGGGGCGGGCAACAAAGGGAGGGGTGGGGCAGGCAACAAAGGGAGGGGTGGGGAAGGCAACAAAGGGAGGGGTGGGGCAGGCAACAAAGGGAGGGGTGGGGCAGGCAACAAAGGGAGGGGTGGGTGGGGCAGGCAACAAAGGGAGGGGTGGGTGGGTGGGGCAGGCAACAAAGGGAGGGGTGGGTGGGTGGGGCAGGCAACAAAGGGAGGGGTGGGTGGGGCGGGGCAGGCAACAAAGGGAGGGGTGGGTGGGGCGGGGCAGGCAACAAAGGGAGGGGTGGGTGGGGCGGGGCAGGCAACAAAGGGAGGGGTGGGTGGGGCGGGGCAGGCAACAAAGGGAGGGGTGGGTGGGGCAGGCAACAAAGGGAGGGGTGGGTGGGGCGGGTGGGGCAGGCAACAAAGGGAGGGGTGGGTGGGTGGTGGGGGCAAGCAACAAAGGGAGGGGTGGGTGGGTGGTGGGGGCAAGCAACAAAGGGAGGGGTGGGTGGGTGGTGGGGGCAAGCAACAAAGGGAGGGGTGGGTGGGTGGGGCAAGCAACAAAGGGAGGGGTGGGTGGGTGGGGCAAGCAACAAAGGGAGGGGTGGGTGGGTGGGGCAAGCAACAAAGGGAGGGGTGGGTGGGTGGGGCAAGCAACAAAGGGAGGGGTGGGTGGGTGGGGCAAGCAACAAAGGGAGGGGTGGGTGGGTGGGGCAAGCAACAAAGGGAGGGGTGGGTGGGTGGGGCAAGCAACAAAGGGAGGGGTGGGTGGGTGGGGCAAGCAACAAAGGGAGGGGTGGGTGGGTGGGGCAAGCAACAAAGGGAGGGGTGGGTGGGGCAAGCAACAAAGGGAGGGGTGGGTGGGTGGGGCAAGCAACAAAGGGAGGGGTGGGTGGGTGGGGCAAGCAACAAAGGGAGGGGTGACAAAGGGAGGGATGGGTGGCTCAGGCAACAAAGGGAGGGGTGCAGCCAACAAGGGGTGGGTGGGTGGGGGTGGGGCAGGCAACAAAGGGAGGGGTGGGTGGTTGAGGGTGGGGCAGGCAACAAAGGGAGGGGTGGGTGGTTGAGGGTGGGGCAGGCAACAAAGGGAGGGGTGGGTGGTTGAGGGTGGGGCAGGCAACAAAGGGAGAGGTGGGTGGGGCAGGCAACAAAGGGAGGGGTGGGTGGGGGTGGGGCAGGCAACAAAGGGAGGGGTGGGTGGGGCGGGCAACAAAGGGAGGGGTGGGTGGGGCGGGCAACAAAGAGAGGGGTGGGTGGGGCGGGCAACAAAGGGAGGGGTGGGTGGGGGTGGGGCGGGCAACAAAGGGAGGGGTGGGTGGGGCAGGCAACAAAGGGAGGGGTGGGGCAGGCAACAAAGGGAGGGGTGGGTGGGTGGGGCAGGCAACAAAGGGAGGGGTGGGTGGGGCGGGCAGGCAACAAAGGGAGGGGTGGGTGGGTGGGGCAGGCAACAAAGGGAGGGGTGGGTGGGGCGGGGCAGGCAACAAAGGGAGGGGTGGGTGGGGCGGGGCAGGCAACAAAGGGAGGGGTGGGTGGGGCGGGGCAGGCAACAAAGGGAGGGGTGGGTGGGGCGGGGCAGGCAACAAAGGGAGGGGTGGGTGGGGCGGGGCAGGCAACAAAGGGAGGGGTGGGTGGGGCGGGTGGGGCAGGCAACAAAGGGAGGGGAGGGTGGGGCGGGTGGGGCAGGCAACAAAGGGAGGGGTGGGTGGGTGGTGGGGGCAAGCAACAAAGGGAGGGGTGGGTGGGTGGTGGGGGCAAGCAACAAAGGGTGGGGTGGGTGGTGGGGGCAAGCAACAAAGGGAGGGGTGGGTGGTGGGGGCAAGCAACAAAGGGAGGGGTGGGTGGGTGGTGGGGGCAAGCAACAAAGGGAGGGGTGGGTGGGTGGTGGGGGCAAGCAACAAAGGGAGGGGTGGGTGGGTGGTGGGGGCAAGCAACAAAGGGAGGGGTGGGTGGGTGGTGGGGGCAAGCAACAAAGGGAGGGGTGGGTGGGTGGTGGGGGCAAGCAACAAAGGGAGGGGTGGGTGGTGGGGGCAAGCAACAAAGGGAGGGGTGGGTGGTGGGGGCAAGCAACAAAGGGAGGGAGGGGTGGGTGGTGGGGGCAAGCAACAAAGGGAGGGGTGGGTGGGTGGTGGGGGCAAGCAACAAAGGCAGGGGTGGGTGGGTGGTGGGGGCAAGCAACAAAGGCAGGGGTGGGTGGGTGGTGGGGGCAAGCAACAAAGGCAGGGGTGGGTGGTGGGGGCAAGCAACAAAGGCAGGGGTGGGTGGGTGGTGGGGGCAAGCAACAAAGGCAGGGGTGGGTGGGTGGTGGGGGCAAGCAACAAAGGCAGGGGTGGGTGGGTGGTGGGGGCAAGCAACAAAGGCAGGGGTGGGTGGGTGGTGGGGGCAAGCAACAAAGGCAGGGGTGGGTGGGTGGTGGGGGCAAGCAACAAAGGCAGGGGTGGGTGGGTATTGGGGGGCAAGCAACAAAGGCAGGGGTGGGTGGGTATTGGGGGCAAGCAACAAAGGCAGGGGTGGGTGGGTATTGGGGGGCAAGCAACAAAGGCAGGGGTGGGTGGGTATTGGGGGGCAAGCAACAAAGGCAGGGGTGGGTGGGTATTGGGGGGCAAGCAACAAAGGCAGGGGTGGGTGGTGGGGGGCAAGCAACAAAGGCGTGGGTGGTGGGGGGGCAAGCAACAAAGGCAGGGTTGGGTGGGTGGTGGGGGGGCAAGCAACAAAGGCAGTTGGCAAGCAACAAAGGCGCCAAAGGAGTTATTTACAGTGCCATAGATGTATGTCGCGGCACTGATGATGTTGTCTGTGGCGCCAGCGATCTGTTGTGATCCAAAGGCAATGAAGCTGTAACACACAACAGAAGCAGAGCTGGCATTTGTGCCACTGGCGTTGGGTTTCTAGGCACCTAAGTGACCGGGGGAATGGAAGGAAGGGGGGAAATGGTGCCTGTTTGTAAGGTGTCATAAAGTCTCTCAGAGAAGATATCAACTGCCCAATGGGGCTAGTTGGCTCACCAGAGGGGGAAAATATTGAACATGGCATTCAACAACAGAGATGGATCCATCCAAGGTTTTGGAAGATCTGCGTATGGGTTTCAAATCTGGAGCCTTGGATTCAGCGCCACATGAGGAATATTAGCTGGAGCCAGCGGCAGGTCAGATGGAGCCACTAAAACCAGGTCTACTGGAGCTGCCAGCATAGCTGGGTGCTGGATCTTTTTCCAGCTATTCTTGGTGAGATGCTGGGAGGGGTGAAGTCAAGCTTCTCTGAGACTTGCTTCTGAAAGATCGATGTTGGGATTTAGGACGTCTAATCTTTAAATGCCTTCTCTTCAATGATTTGGAAGAGTAAGGTGATAGAGATTTGGTCTTTGGATGAGATTTTCAATGTCCACTTCATTCAACCCCTGCTTTGGCCATGAATATTTTTGCCGTCCACTCTTTCAGTGCCTTAGGATGTTTTTTTGGGACAGGAGCAGCAGCCTCCAGCATTGTGGTGGGATCCAATTCTCCATAGACAGATACTGTGATGGTCCGTGATGGACAACTAGCCATTGAAGTCTTGGCACGGCTTGAATCCGGATCATTTAACGGGTTACTTATTTATGAAAGATGCACCTAATCAAATAAAGAAACTGAGAAAACATCATACAATACATTTCTCCTGATGAGTTGAAAAGCTCCAGATTGCGTCCATGGTGTGGAAAAAAGGGATCTGACATAAGGACACTGACAAAGGTGACTTATGGCTCCACTGATGTCATACGGTGCTGTCTCTCAAATGGAGACAGCACCCCTTACCAGTATGGGAGAGCTATCAAAAATGTTCTGTCTCTAGTCTCTTGCCTGGGAGATTCAAAACGTGAGGAAACTGGAGGTGGCAGTATCCATCAAAAGTCTTGTTTTGAATGTGATATCACTTTTGGGGAAATGTGGTCACTAAATTACATAACCCGAAACCCCTGACATGGAAGAACTGCACGGGGACTTCTCAGGAGTTCCAACCTGGTTGCAACATCAATTCTTCACCTCTTCCAAAGGTGGGGCAACCCATTAACCTGACAAAGTAGTCCTGACCTGAATGTGACGTCAACCATACTATCAGACCCAGAAGGCCCACCACAGAAAGGATGTCTCCTTGTCAGATCTGATCCACAAGCAACATAACTCCTATATCTGCCCCATGCATGCATTTTGGTCTTGAAGTTATAACCTGCGAGTAACATCATCCATGTGGCCTGACAGAACCCATCTTCCCTATAAGACTCTTATCACAGATGTGCCCTATCCTGGAGACCCTTTTCTGGAAGTAATCATGATACTTCAATCTCCTCCTCCATGTAATGGAGTGAAAATGATAACATAGGTACCAACATCCGATGCCCAAAGACCTGATGTACCCACTTTTAACACATTTGCAGTGCAGCAGTGCAAGGCTCATGAGGTTTAGGAGTAGAAAGAGGCTGCTATTATCTGTACACAAAAGGGCCCAAACTACTAAGGCGTTTTGACTGATGTGAAATGTGTTGGAAGTGATGAAGAATAACAAGAAAACTGGACATGTTATTTATTTCTAATGGCATAAATCATTGTAAAAGGGGTTTGCTATTATCATCAGATATGAGCTGTCAAATAATTGGATGATTGAAAAAAAAATACAAACTGTGATAAGTAAAAAATATTTTATGGTGTGTGTCTGTGTGAGAGGCACTATGCAAAAGCCTGTTTTCTACAGAACTAAAAGCTCTACAACCAGATTCTGTAATCTTAAAATTGATGGAAGAAAAAAACATATGCAGTTGTTACCTCAAAAAGGAATGTCATCATCAGCACCTAAATCCATTGGGCAAAAAAGCAAACGCAGCTGGAATGATAGACTTGACAGAGGCAATCAAACACAGACCATGCCTTTTCTACTAAAGGACTGACCTCGTGATAATGAAACTGGAAAAAAAATCCATTGCGTATGATATGTCACACACAAAAAACAGTTACTTTCAAACTGGATAACAGGATAACTTTTTCAAAAATGCAGTCAGGCTGATAAAGCCTGCTTTTTATTAGCTATGCTAGAAAGGGAAAGTTACTTACCTTCGATAATGCCTGTAGATGGCATGACTGTCCAGGCAGTAGTGTTTTGCGGATGTGTGCAAAGCAGCAGGCAGATATCCAGGACAGGAATTCCAGGTGCTAACGCAGTGATCACAGCTTTAGCTCTGGTGGAATAAGCATGCAAGAACTCAGGGGACTGCTTTTTGGCCAGTGCATAGCAGAATGAACAGCAGATCTTAATACACAGCAAGACATATTGCGAGCTAGTCTGTTTATGGATGGCCCAGCATTTCTTCACTCCGACATACTCTATGAAGAGTTGGTCGTCGACTCGAAAATCTTGTGTACTGTCAAGGTAGAATGGCAAGGCTCTTTTAGGGTGAAGTTGCTCCTCTTCCTTGGAGCGATGTCTCGGAGCGTAAAAAGTAGGCGAAGTGATGGATTGGCATATATGAAAGGGAGTGACCACCTTCGGTGCCACAAGGAAGGTCGTCTTAATGGTAAGTGATATAAGAGGACAATTGTGAAAAGGCTCAAAAGGAGCACACATAAGGAAAGGAAAGACCATTTTGAGGTCCCTGTAGGAAGCTGGCTCTCTATATGGTGCACTGAAAAAAGGGCACAGTGCAGAGAGTCCATTGGATCCCCAATTGGTTTGCAGAGGCAAAAGCAGATGGCACTATACTCTATTTTGTGGTAGTGTGGGCGAGCAGTTAGGCTTATCAGAGGGTAAAGCTAAGCATTTGTTGTACTAACACGGCCAATAAATGAGACACACAATCAAAGAATAAACCAGAGAACAATTTAGAAAAATAACACTTCTTTTTATATTTAGTTTGAAACCAAGAACTTTTTAAAAAGGTAAGCATGCTTTTAAGCATAAATACTTTTTACTTGCAAAAATAGACACAGTGCAATTTTTGAGTTCTTCAATGTTAACCTATGAGAGGAAAACAAGGATCTGCCAACAGGTACTGAAATGTAGGAAGCTGGCTTCCTATATGGTGTACTAAAAGTTAGTACACCATGCACAGAGTCTAACGGATCCCCAATTGGTTTGCAGAGGCAAAAGTAGATAGGACTAATGCTTGATTTTGTGGTAGCATGGGTTAAGGTATGCTTATCAGAGAGCAGTGCAAAGCATTTGTTGTACTCACAGAGACAATAAATGAGACACCCACTAAAATAATAAATCTGAGACCATATTTAGAAAAATAACACTTCTTTTTACATATACTTTAAACCCAACAACTTCATTATAAGGTAAGTAGGTTTTTAAGCATGAGTACTTTTCATTTGCAAAAATCGACAGTGCAATTTCAGAGTTCCTCAATGTTAGCCTATGGAAGAAAAACACAATAAACAAACAAGCACTTTACGACGACTCACGGGGCCAATGTTGTGAACTTAAGGTAAATACTGGACAAGGGTCAGACCACACCAACAGGTCACTCAGGGCAGCACTGGGACATCCAGGTGCAGAGGTGAAGAGTGGTGTCTGCTGCCCAATGTATTCCAATGGGGATTAATCCCCATGCATATAGCCTGCAGGCTCTGGCTGGGGGACCAGTCGGGGACAACCAACAGTTAAGTTGCAAATGTGGGGTGCTCGGGGATGTAGATGCACCTTTGGTCCTCTTCTCCAGGGCCCAGAGTCGACAGATGTATGGGTGTCCTACGGCCTTGGGTTTCCTTGTCCAGGAGCACTCGTGGTTGGGGGGGGTCCTGTGTTCTGAGGCTGCAGGCGTCGTCGTGCAGCCCAGAAGGGGTGAACCACAGTGGACTTTAACTCAAGAGAGCTGGGGGACGTTGTTGACACCAGAGGTCAACTTTAACTTGGGCAGGTGATGATGGGTGCAGTGGTTACTTTAGGTGTTGGGTTTCACTTACCCAGTAGGCTGCAGGAGAGGGGGCCTGGGAGGAGAGGCTGCAATTGGCTTTAGTGAGTCCAGGAGGGGTGAAACCTCGATGGACTCGGACTCGGACTCTGGACAGCTGGGAGACCTTGCTGCCACTGGAGGTCCACTCCCACTCAGGTCGGTGATGGCGGGTGCAGTGGTATCTTCAGGTGTATTTAGAATGGTTTCCCTGGCCACCTACCATGTCTGAGAATCGATAAAGACACAGCAAGGGCATATCTGCTTGTGCAGATATGCCCTCACATGTAATATAATGCACCCTGCCATACAGCTGTAAGGCCTGCTAGAGGGGTGACTTACATATATTGCATGCAGTGTTAGGGGACAGGGTACACAGGAAGTGTGCCTTGTCGTGTTTTCACTTGTGTCTGCACCATGACACACAGCCTGCCATGTGCTTGGTGAAGGGTCCCTCAGGGTGGCACAATAAGTGATGCAGCCCTTAGGGTCCCTCTTTAGTACCCCAGGCACCAGGGGTACCATTTACTAGGGACTTACAGAAGGTGCTAAAGGTTTTGCCAATTGGGCAGACAACTGTGCAGTTTTGGGGACAGAGATCTGGCAATGGGGACCTGGTTAGCAAGAACCCAGTGCACCTTCACTCAAAATTACATCAGATACTAGGCAAAACGTGGGGGGCTAACCATTCCAAAAATTGTGCTTTCCTACAGTCCCACTGAGGCACAATGAAAGAAGAAA
Source organism: Pleurodeles waltl (assembly GCF_031143425.1). Classification (NCBI taxonomy): domain Eukaryota; kingdom Metazoa; phylum Chordata; class Amphibia; order Caudata; family Salamandridae; genus Pleurodeles; species Pleurodeles waltl. Next base: position 88,209,044 of record NC_090441.1, read on the forward strand.
GTGGGAACAGATGTTGGAAACCTTTCAATAATCTATTTACAAGAGAGGATTTGAAGAGGGATGGCTGGGCAGGCAACCGCAGAATAGCTGAAATAGCAGAAAGATAGCCCTGAAAGTGCCCTGAGCAGAGCTCTGCTGGGCAAGTGAAAGAAGGAAGAGAAGAACCTGAGAAACGGGTGCAGAAAGGAGGATTGATGTGTCTTTCTGTACACCATGCCACAAACTTTCCTCAATGGCAGGTGAATACCAAGGAAGGAGGAGGGACACCTGGCTGCCAAGATAACATTGCAGGCTTCGTGAGGAAGGTCAAAAGCTGTCAACTGTTGCCGCTCAATCTCCACAAATGCAAAGAGTTGACAGGTTTGAGAGGAGAACCCTCCCCTGCTACTGCAACAAAAAAAGCTCCCGAAAGGGCAGCCTGATTGGAGGACTGATGGCCATGCTCAGAAGCTCGGGATACCAAACTCTCCGTGCCCAATCCAGGGCCCCAATGATGACTTAGGACTGGTCGTTCCTGATCTTCTTGAGAACTTTGGGCAGGAGTGGTATGGCATACAGGAGACCTGAGCTCTACTGAGACAAAAAGAGGCTCTCAGTGAAAGCAGCCTTGGAAACTCGAGCACGCAGAAAGGAGAACATCGCACATTCTCATTGGTAGCAAACAGATTTAACCAGGGCTCTCCCCACTGCCAAAGGAGACCTTGCACCACCTCCGGATGGAGACACAATTAGTGATCCACTAAGCATCTTCATCTGAATTTGTCTGCGTTAGCGTTCAGAGAGCCCACCAGGTGTTGAACCACCAGGCATATGCCCTGAGGTTCCAGCCATGTCCAGAAATGCACAGCTTCTTGACAAAGGGTGCACAATCTCACCCCCCTCGGTTTATTGCAGTACCACATGGGGGTGGTGTTGTCAGCGAAGACCTGCGATGCATTCCCTTTACGGAGGGAAGAAGGTCTTTCAATGCCAGTTGGATCGCTTGGCACTCCAACAGGTTGATGTGGATACCGGATTTCACCAGAAACCAGAGACCTCTCCCAGATGGCCGCCTCATTGCAGGAGTAATGCATCTGTCACCACTGTCAGTTCTGGTTATGGAAGGGTGAGGGACCACCACTGAAGATCTTTTGTAGAGATCTGGACAACGTCAGAGAGATTCTCCTGATGCTGCATCCACTGAAACATCAGGGCCCACATATGCTAGTGAGCATGTGTCGCAAGCAGGATGCAGAGGCCCTGAGGCTGAGCAGCCTCAGTCAGTCTCATCGAAATCCAGGAGAGAGGCAGAAAATTGCACCTTGTCCAGAACAGGTCTCTCTCTCTCTCTCTCTCTCTCTCTCTCTCTCTCTCTCTCTCTCTCTCGAGAGAGAGAGAGATTTTCAGGTGTGCCTTTGGCACCTATGTAGTGAACCCCAGTGAGTGCAGGAGGTCTGCTGTAGCCTGGAGGTAGGAGACCACAGCCAGGGGCGAGCCCGCCTTCAACAGCCAGTCATCGAGACAGGAGAAGACTGGCACCCCTTATCTCTGCAGATGAGCTGCAACCATGCCATAACTTGCTGAACACCCACAGGGTGCTGGTAAAGCCAAAGGAAAGCACAGTTCACTGAAAGTGAACAGCAGGTAGCCCCTCTGGACAGCTATAGTGAGGATGTTAAAGTATGTATCCTGCAAGTCCAAAGCTGCCAACCAGTGTACCGGGTCTAGGGCAGACAGGACCTGAGCAAGCATGAGCATTTTAAATTTCTCCTTCTTGGACAGGTCAAGTAAAGGATGAAGGCATCCATCTTTTTTGGGAAAGAAGTAGGGGCAATAACAACACGACCCAATTATGGTGTCAGCACCCTCTTTATGCCTCCTTTGGCCAAAACAGCTAGTCATGGAGGTAGGAGTAGTGATGAAGGGGAGGGAGTAGCCCCTTCAGACAATTTGCAAAAAAACATCCGTCTCATGTTAAAGACCCCCAGAGGGGCAGGCGATGGAGTATCCTGTCCCCCACTGGGTGCCTATTGTAGGAAGCTGGCCTGGTGTGTGGTGGGGACGTATGGTGTAGGCAGTGTCTAGAAGCCAGGCTCTCTAGAGGTACCTGTGGATGAGCAGCCAAGGCTTAACTAGGAGACATCCAAAGCTCATGTAATACCACTGTAGTCACACAGGACTTACACATATGAAAGAACCACACAATGTTACAAAAATAAAGGTACTTTATTTTGATGACACAAATGCCAAAAATACCTTAGAGACTATACTCCCTTAGGAGGTTAGTAACAGTGACACAATTACCAGAAGTACTAGACAGGCAACTCTCCAATAGGAGGTAAGTAAACACTAAATATGTACACAAGTAATCAGAAAATAGGCATAAAAAATGCAACAGAAACCAGTGCAATAGCAATAGACAACAGTGGCACTAGGGGGGAGTCCAAACCATATACTAAAAAATGGAATGTGAATGCAGGACCCCCACCCAGGTAAGTGCATTCTGTAGAGGGGAGCTGGAGGAACTAAAAACCCCAAAAGGTAAGTACCACAGTAACCCCCAGCGACCAGGAAGGAAGGATTAAGTTACTGTTTTTTCCCCAAACCACCAAAAGGACTGAAAAGAAGACTAATGCACCACCCAGACAAGACTGCAAGAAACCAGCGGTGGCTCCTGAAAAAGAAGGGGGCTAAGTCCAGAACTCGTAGAAGTGTCCGGTGGTGGCAGGAGCCAGTACCCACCCGTCTGTGGTTGCAGAAGTTGGTTGACGGTAAGACGAAGATGGTCAGCAATGCAGCCTTGGAGTCCGTGAAGAGTTCCTGGAGGATACAGTCGACGTCCCACGCCAGATGGAAGATTGCAGTCTGTCTGTGGTGTAGAAAGGCCACCAACAAGCCTCAGCAAAGGAAAAAGTTGCAGTAGACAAAAAGTGGGTCTGTCGGGGACCAGCAACGTCCAGGGGGACTCCACCCACGGAGGAGAGTCCCAGGGGACCTTCAGCAATGCAGACCGTCTACAGAAGAGGCAACCCCCACAGGAGACCCACTGGAAGAGGATCCAGGAATCGCAGAGGAGCCACACAGCACAACTGAAGATGGTTCCCACGCTTCAGGAGAAGCACGCAGGGGGCTGTGCATCACAGGGAAGAGTGCTGGAGGCTGGGGATAAACAGAGCCTGAAGATCCCTTTGAAGAGATACCAACAAGCCTTGGTAGCTGCAAGAGACGTGGTACATGGGGGTACTGTCCTGCATGGGAAGGTAAGGGCTTACCTTCACCAAAGTTGGAAAGCTGGCAGAGAGGACCAAGGTGACCACTCCAGACCACCACCGGTGATGCAGGATCCACGCAGCTCAGTATGAGAGGCGATCCACGCAGCCAGTCGTCATTGCGGTTGGTGCCTGTGGATGCAGGGGAGTGACTCCTTCACTCCAAGGGAGATTACTTCTTGTGCAGACTGAAGACTTGCTGCCCTCAGAGGATGAAAAGTCAGGGAAATGTTGCAGTTGCTGAAAGGAGCCGGAGAAACAATGTTGCAGCGCGAAGTCATCGCTGTTGCTGCAGATTGTAGGTTCCTGTGGAGTCCTGTCATGGTTCCAGTGGCCAGAAGTCAAAGTAAATGTGCAGAGAAGTCCTGCCGGAGTCTTGCCTGTCAAATCTAAGGACCCAACCAAGAGTGAGACCCTAAATAGCCCTGGAAGGGGGATTGGTCACCTAGACAGGTTGCCACATATCAGGAGGGGACTCTGACATCACCTGTCTGACCTGGCCACTCAGATGCTCCCAGAGGCTTCTGCCCACCTTGGATTCAAGATGACAGAATCAAGGGACCCACTGGAGGAGCTCTGGACACCACCCCTGGAGTGGTGATAGACAGGGGAGTGGTTATTTCCCTTTCCGTTGTCCAGTTTCGCACCAGGGCAAGGACAGGGGGTCCCTGAACCGGTGCAGACTGGTTTATGCAAGGAGGGCACCAAATGTGCCCTTCAAAGCATACCAGTGGCTACCCCTCCCAAGCCATGTAACACCTATTTCCAAAGGGAGAGGGTACTGCTACCGTCTCCCAAAGGAAATCCTTTGTTCTGCCTTTCTGGGCTTGGGCTGTTCAAGCAGCAGGAGGGCAGAAACCTGTCTGAGGGGAGTCTGAGGGGTGGCAGTAGCGTGGGCTGCTCGGAAAACCCCAGAAAGCTGGTCGGAACAGTACTGGGGGTCCTCTAAGGAGCCCCCAGAGTGCACAGAATCATACAACCAATACTGGCAACAGTATTGGGGTATGATTCCGACATGTTTGATACCAAACATGTTATGTAGCTGGACATAGGTAGTGACCTATGTCCAGTACACGTGTAACAATGGCATCCTTGCACTCACTAAGTCCAGGTAAATGCAGTTGGAGTTCCTAGGGGCACCTCTGCTCATGCAGGGGTGCCCTCACACACAGGTACCTGCACCCTGGCCTCTGGGCTAGGAGGGCCTACCATAGGTATAGTGACCTGGTGCAGTCACCTGTAGTAAAAGAGGTGCATGCACAGTTTCACGCAGGCTTCAATGGCAGGTGTAAAGAAATGCCTCCTTGGCATGGTTACCCCCTAACTTTTTGTCTTTGCTGATGCTAAGTTTTGATTGAAAGTGTGCTGGGACCCTGCTAACCAAGCCCCAGCACCAGTGTTCTTTCTCTAAACTGTACCTTTGCTTCCACAATTGGCACAGCCCTGGCACTCAGTTAAGTCCCTTGTAACTGGTACCCCTGGTACCAAGGCCCCTGATGCCTGGGAAGGTCTCTCAGGGCTGCAGCATGTCTTATGCCACCCGGGGGACCCCTCACTCAGCACATGCACACTGCCTCACAGCTTGTGTGTGCTGGTGGGGAGAAAATGACTAAGATAACATGGCACTTCCCTGAGAGTGGCATGCCAACCTCACACTTCCTGTGGCATAGGTAAGTCACCTCTCTAGCAGGCCTTACAGCCCTAAGGCAGGGTGCACTATACCATAGGTGAGGGCATATGTGCATGAGCACTATGCCCCTACAGTGTCTAAGCAAAACCTTAGACATTGTAAGTGCAGGGTAGCCATAAGAGTATATGGTCTGGGAGTTTGTAAAACACAAACTCCACAGTTCCATAATGGCTACACTGAAATCTGGGAAGTTTGGTATCAAACTTCTCAGCACAATAAATACACACTGATGCCAGTGTGCAATTTATTGCAACATACACCCAGAGGGCATCTTAGAGATGCCCCCTGAATACCAATCCGACTTCTAGTGTAGGCTGACCAGTTACTGCCTGCCTGCCACAAACCAGACAAGTTACTGGCCACATGGGGAGAGTGCCTTTGCCACTCTGTGGCCAGGAACAAAGCCTGTACTGGGTGGAGGTGCTTCACACCTCCCCCTGCAGGAACTATAACACCTGGTGGTGAGCCGCAAAGGCTCACCCCTTTTGTTACAGCGCCCCAGGGCATCCCAGCTAGTGGAGATGGCCGCCCCTCCAGCCACTGCCCCCACTTTTGGCGGCAAGGCTTGAGGAGAAATTGAGAAAACAAGGAGGAATCACCCACCAGTCAGGAAAGCCCCTAAGGTGCCCTGAGCTGAGGTGACCCCTGCCTTTAGAAATCCTACATATTAAGTTTGGAGGATTCCCCCAATAGGATTAGGGATGTGACCTCCTCCCCACAGGGAGGAGGCACAAAGAGGGTGTAGCCACCCTCCAGGACAGTAGCCATTGGCAACTGCCCTCCCAGACTTAAACACACCCCTAAATCTAGTATTTAGGGGCACCAAGAACCCAGGAAATCAGATTCCTGCAACCTGAAGAATCAAGGACTGCTGACTTACAAGCCTGCAGAGAAGGAGGAAGACGACAACTGCTTTGGCCCCAGCCCTACCAGCCTGTCTCAAACTTCAAAAACCTGCAACCAGAGATGCATCCGACAGAGACCAGCGACCTCTGAAGCCTCAGAGGACTGCCCTGGACTAAAGGACCAAGATACTCCCGTGAGCAGCGGCCCTGTTCAAAACCAGCTACTTCTTTGCAACAAAGAAGCAACTTCCAAAGACTGCACGTTTCCCGCTGGAAGCCTGAGACTTCTCACTCTGCACCCGACGCCCCCGGCTCGATATTCAGAGAACCAACACCACAGGGAGGACTCCCCGGCGACTGTGACCCCATGAGTAACCAGAGACGACCGCCCTGAGCTCCCACAGCGACGCCTGCAGAGAAAATCAAGAGGCTCCTCCTGGCCGCGACCGCCGGTAACAAGGGACGCCTGGAACCAGCACTGCACCCGCAGCCCCCAGGACCTGAAGGAACCGAACCTCAGCGCAGGAGTGACCTCCAGTCGACCCTCTGCCTTGCCCAGGTGGTGGCTGTCCCGAGACGCCCCCCCTGTGCCTGCCTGCACCGCTAGAGTGACCCCCGGGTCACTCCATTGATTCCTATCTGAAAGCCAACGCCTGCTTTGCATACTGCACCCGGCCACCCCTGTGCCGCTGAGAGTGTATTTGGTGTGCCTACTTGTGTCCCCCCCAGTGCTCTACAAAACCCTCCTGGTCTGCCCCCCAAGGACACAGGTACTTACCTGCTAGCAGACTGGAACCGGAGCACCCCTGTTCTCCATAAGCACCTATGTGTTTTGGGCACCTCTTTGACCTCTGCACCTGACCGGCCCTGAGCTGCTGGTTTGGTAACTTTGGGGCTGCCTTGAACCCCCACAGTGGGCTGCCTATGCCACAGAACTGAGACTTGTAAGTGTTTTACTTACCTCCTAAACTAACCTTTACTTACCTCCCCCAGGAACTGCTGATTTTTGCACAGTGTCCACTTTAAAAATAGCTTATTGCCATTTTTACAAAGACTGTATATGATATTGCTTTTATTCAAAGTTCCTAAAGTATCTAAGTGAAGTACCTTGCATTTAAAGTGTTTACTGCAAATCTTGAACCTGTGGTTCTTAAAATAAACTAAGAAAGGTATTTTCTATATAAAAACCTATTGGCCTGGAGTAAGTCTGCGAGTGTGTGTTACTCATTTATTGCCTGTGTGTGTACAACAAATGCTTAACACTACCCTCAAATAGGCCTACTGCTACCACAAAATAGAGTATTAGAATTATCGAATTTTGCCACTATCTTACCTCTAAGAGGAACCCTTGGACTCTGTGCACACTATTTCTTACTTTGAAATAGTATATACAGAGCCAACGTCCTACAGCAGGTCTGCAGATACACTTTGCATGGGTGTCCTATGGGCAGCATAATGCATGCTGGGACCCATGGGGGGGTTAGGTGGGGGAGGGAGGCGGGGTGTGGACTGGCCCGACCTCTGGCTACCAGACCCACGGGCTGTGGATACCACATCTTTAGGCATGCAGAGGCTGGGAGAGGACAGATGCAGCTGGAAGGCATTTCCATGGCCACAAACGAAGTGAAAGGCAGATTTAGGGTGACAAAGGGGCATGGAAAGGCCCAAGGCCCTGGCTTTAGCCCTGCTGTCCTTAAAGATCTCCAGAGCTGAATCCACCTTGTCGCCGAAGAGACGGGAGCCATTAAAGGACATGTCCATTAGCAACGCATAGACATCTTCAGAAATGTCAGATGTCCTCAACCAGGCATGGCACCATAAGGCCATTGTAGATTAAACTGCGCTGTCTGGTGAGTCAGTGGTATCCAGTCCTCAGTGAATCTTAAACTTTGCTACACCTCTCCCATTAGCAATAGCCTGGGAGAGTACAGCCTGAGCCTCCTCTGGAACAGTTTGCAGCACCTGCACAACTGTATCCCTGAGAGCATTGGAACAGCGGTCTAAAAGGCATGCAGTGTTCACAGACTACAGTACGAGGCTGGTGGAAGAAAACATCTACTTACCCAAGGGTTCCAACCTCTTGGATTCCCTGCACGGTGGTGTGGCAGGGAATGTGCTAGGATTTACATGGGAGGTAGAGGCTTGGACCACTGAGCTCTCTGGGGTAGGGTGTTGTGAGAAGGCTGGGGTCACCGGGGATGGGGCAGTTGGCAATCCTCCTGTTTACAGGAGCTCCTATGCTGGGATTGGACCAGGTCCCAAGTAGGTCGTCAGTATGAGCTTCATTAAACAGAAGAAGTAGTTCTGAGGGGGCACTCCTGGCTGAACCACTTCTGTCAAGACATTCGCCTTGACTGCCACTGAGGGCAAGCTAAGGTCAGGACCTCGGCTGCCATCTTCATCACCATTGCAAATGTGCTCCCTCCTCCGTAGCCACGGTAAGAGAAGGAAGCGTTCCAATATTTGGAGAGGTTTCCAGTAGATTGGTACCCACAAATCCTCACACCAATCTATGTTTGCATTATAAGGCCGGTATTTTTCAGGGTCAAGTGATCCTTCCCAATGTTCCCAGAGTCCTGAACCACAAGAATAGGGCTCAGGCTTCAGCTTGGAATGCATGGCTCTAGTTGGTGGTGGAGACTGCGTCAGATGATGCCCATCCAGCTCCATGTCGGAGATCAAAATGGGGATGGCGCCAGAAACATCAACATCGGGACCAGCACCGCGTAAGGTCAAGGTGGCACGACCGGTGTCAGTGCGGATTCCACACTGGATCAGAGGTGCCTGACTGGTGCCGGGGCTGCTGTCGAGGAACCAGTAGGAGTCCCTTCCGATGCCTCCGGGCCTGAAGGCGTCCCAGAAGGAACAGGCCATCCAAATACGAGGTTCATGGCCTCATAAACTTATTTTAGCTGGGTGGGGGTCGGAAACTCGTGGTGGCGCAGCAGTCCAGTCTTTGGCCCTACCACGGAGCCAGGCCTTGAATGCCCACGCTCTCTTGTCTCACCAGCAAAGAGACGAGGCAAAGTTGATTACTTGTTCCATTTCCTCTTCTTCTTGTGGTGGGACTTACCCCATTGAACTGACGAATTCAAGTGCGATGAAGATCTCATACTTTGCAACGGATCCTGGGGCCTTCCTCTCGACTGGGATCTTGATAGTTGCGCAATGCACGTTATGTCTCCAGGAGCTTGAATGATCACTCGCTTAAGGCCTTTAGATTGATGGTGTAACAACTGGAGCACGCCTTTGGATCATGGTCGTGCTTGAGGCACCAAAGGCATTCAAGATGCGGGACCTGTCACCGATTTCAAGTAATGACGACAGGCCCTGCAGGGCTTGAAGCTGGCTTTCCGAAATGACATCCTTACCACAGCAGGAGGAAAACCTCATAAAGACTTTGGAAAAAAAAGTCAAAAAGGTTTAGCCACAAAGTGACTAAGGAGTAGCTCTTCTCCGGTTTACACAGAGTGGGCTGAAAAGAAAAGAACTGATGTCAGAGCACTGGGGTGGCATCTATATAGGCACCGATCATTTCACTTTCAGTGCAAACTATGCCATGTGAAGACGAACAACGCCACCTACCGGCATACAGGGGTACTGGTTGAGAAAAATTTCTGAATCCAGTCTGACGCCAAGAGATAATTCAAAAGGTAAAGAATCTGCGACTAGAAGTCTCTATCAGATAGTTTCATTAAACATAACCCTGCAGAGGATGGTTTCAAAGTAGTAGGCGAGGGGGAAAATATTTTCTAGTCAAGTAGATTGTGCATGGAAGCCCAAATAACCCGAGTATCAGTCTTTAAGCCGGAGTCAATGCAGTAATTGCTTTGCAATCTTGCTCCCAGTGTTTAATTTGAGACAGGGATCTCTGGTGCTCAGCACCAGCACTTATAACAGTCTGCCACCTGATGGTGTTAATTGTCTAATTTAGAGATGAGCATAACAGGTGTTTAATAAATAAATACATAATACAATGACAAATTTCTGATTCCAAGCCATTCTTATAGCTTGGAAAACCTAGAATAGCCTGAATTGTCATGCTTATAGGAGTGTGAGGGTAAGTAGCTGCGGTGGTAGCACGGGGAGGGGCAATAGGTGGTGCAAGCTCCACTGGCCTCCTGACAAGGAACCCATCACCTAATTTCTTTTTACTAATGAAGCACTGCTTAGATCTATTACATAGCTGTAGATGTGCAAATAGTTGGGGTTGGTGCATTTCACACCAAGGGAAAATCAGTTGCTTTTCTACATTCTACATTAGAATGATCTTAGGCTCATTTGCATTGGGCCTGGTAGCGTTTTGGTAACTTAGTTATACAGGAATCAACAATCATGCCGTGTATCCAACCTACTACAAGCTGGCAATCCCAGCTGTGCATAGCTTTTGGTTGTATGTGGTGGGGTTTATCTACAGCGTAGGCCTATGGACAAGTCCTGTGCACATCCCACTGCAAGAGACCAAACCCCACTGTACTTGGCTGGAAGCCATGCACAGCATTTGTTGGCTGCAGGGCCTGGCTTTTGGTTAAGCCATGCGCCCAACCCACAACAGGCAAAACACTCCGGCTGCACTTGGTCTATGGTCCTGGTTTTCTTTTATATCTGTAAGGCTTTGGGGACTTGGCAGTCAAATTTGTCGACCCTAATTGGACCTTCTGTGAAGTCAGCAGACCCAGTTTAGGAAATGCAGATCACGTAGAAGGTCCAGCAAGGGTCCTGGACACTAGCTGCATGTTTGCAGTTGCTTGGGCATGGGTTGCAGACTTCAGGGGCTGAGAACCAAGACTGGGGTTCAACAAACCATGTAGCAAAATCATTTTTTCTTAAAAAGTGTTTTAATCACACAAGGGTGGGGTGTCCTTTGGCTCCTCCCTCTACTTAAGCAGGAGTTGGGGGTGTAATGGATGTTTACACTGCTAAGGACGGGAGGACCGAGTATGCTATGCATGGCGTGTTATGGTACCTGCAACATTTTTCCTGAGGTTTACCCGAAGTTGCACAAGCTATTGAGACAGTTTTGCATCCACAGTGCCAGCACTGGATAGCTGGAGAAAATCATACTTTATCGAATCAGATTTGAATATTTTTAAACTTTTGGTCTGCAAAACAGGGAAGGCAGCTCTCTGTGGAGTAACTGCTCAGATCTCTCTCTCTATAATTTACACTTTCAAATCACCAAAAATATTTTTCAATAATTTCTGTAGGAAAAGGAGGCTCTTTGCAGATTTCCCCCACTTTTTGCCTCCATTAAAACTGCTGGATGATGATTTTCAACTCTGACAGTAAACCGGGTCCCTGCTGACCAGGCCCCAGTGCCACTGTTCTGCCCGCTTAAGTGCCAAATGACAATTGTAACTCAACTAGCAAGGACTTTAGCACCACTGTAAGTCACTACTAAATTGTACCCCTGGTTCCCAGGGCATGGGTACTAATGAGGCTCCCTAAGGGCTGCAGCATGTATTTGCCACCCTACGGGACCCACACTCAAACACATGCAGACTGCCATTGCAGAACCTGTGAAATGGCCCAAACCATTTTGAAAACATGGCATTGCACATGCACTGTGTTCAATGCCCATACCCACTGCATGTAATGTATATAAGTCACCCATACAGCAGGCCATAGAGCCCTAGGGCAGGTGCAATATATTACATGTGAGAGCACATCTGCTTGAGCAAATGTAACCCTGTGATGTCTAGTTCCATTGCAAGATATTGCAAGGGACCAGGCAGTCATCTTAAAACATGTACTGGACACTGGTCATTACGAGTTACCCAGCTAAATGACGACTTGACTGAAAATACTGGTTATTGGTATCAAACACCTTGTTTTAATAAATGCAGTATCAAATTTATTATGATATGTACCCAGGGGGCACCTTACAGGTGCCACCCGAAAACCTACTAGTCTCTTAGTGTGCTGACTGACTGATATCGACCAGCCTGCCACCACAGGTGAGTTTCTGAACAACTGCAGGTGAGAGCCCATGCTTTCAGAGGCCAGAAACCATGCCTGCTCTGGAGGAAGGTGATCACACCTCCTCCAGCAGGATGGCTAGGATTTTAGAATATCAGAGCCAGGGGCTTCAAGCCCATGCCGCCTTTGATATGCTACCCTGGCTTTCCCCAGTCCTGGGAATGCCACCCCCTGCCCTGAGGCCAGTTTCTCACCAGAGCATGGGGGGAAATTAGAAATTCAGGAGGTGTGTTGCACTTCTAGGCTAGTCACACTCCTAACATAGGTTAACTGAAGTGGACACTCAAGAAAGGGTTCCACCATCTTATATTTGCTGAAACAATGACCTCTGGGTCAGGAATAGTCTCACTCCCCAGAGGAGGTGGACATAAAGGGGGTGTAGTCTCCCCAGGGGTAAGAAGCCCATTGGCTACTACCCAACACTCCCCTAAACCCCATCAATTCAGTATTTACGGGTCCCACTGACACCAGACTTCAAATGCATATACTGGACAAAGAAAAGCCGAAGTCGTGAGAACAGAGGCCCTACGCCAAAACTGGCGTCAAACGCTGCTTGGTTGCCTGCACAATGACAGTTATGAAGACCGACTCGCCCAGAAGCTGAACAGCCTCCCCAAAACCGTTGGAGAACTGTTCTTACCTTCAACAACCAAACAACATCTCCCTTGGGGTTGAGGCATCATCCTCCTGCATCTGCAGGTACCACAGGTCGTTGGCCATCGGGCATGGTTTTGTTGGCCATCGGGCCCACTGAGGGAACAACTCACCAGGAGGAGGTTGTTGTGAGTTCAGAAGGTCAGCCCTGTTGCTTCTACCAAGTCTTGAGCGGCTGTCCCCGCCAGGAACCTCTCAGCACCAATACCCTGGGTACCAGAGCCCTTGCACCAACCAAGGTTTGTTGCACGTCCAGTCTGGACACCACTGGGACGAATCTTCCATTGAGGGACGTCAGGATCCACGAGGCCTTCAATAAGAGTGGCACTGCTGCCCTGTTTTCTCTCTGTCCCTGGGTTACCATAGCCAAGTGAGAGACTCTAACTAAGTGACCCACCGGACAAAACACCTCTGCACTCGAACCTTTCAGCCTGGATTCGTGGACACCGACTGTCACTGTGTTCCAAAGACCCTAAAGAGCTGAGCACCCCTTTGGAATCTGCTGGGCTTGACCCCAAATCCCACCTTGCAGCCTTTCTTTCTTAGGTACCCTTCCACTGACTTTCACATGTAAACTCTAGGCTACCAACGTGACCAGCACCCCTGCACCTGGTCTCACCAGGGCAGGTAACCCCAAACTACTGGTGGTTTCTTGGACCTCGACTCCTAAGCACCTTCAGTCCCTAGGGACACCCTCAAGAATCGTTTTCAAGTATACCTATGTAGTGTATGTTTCTCACATAAGATAACATTACTATGTTCGAGACTCGTGCCTCAAATTTGATAGCTTTGCTATCTTTGGTGTTTTCCTATAAAAATCAATAATGCCTAAAATACTCACCCAGTAGCAATGGATCTTAGTATCTAAGTTTAAACAAAAATCTGTGTTATATATCTAAATTGGTCTTGGATTTATTTTTTGTGAGTCTCATTTATTGACTCTGTGTGTATAAAAAATGCTAAATTCTCCCCTCTGATAAACATAATCTGCTCGACCACACTACCACAAATAGAGCACTTGGGATTATTAAAGTAAGCCCCTCTAAACCAATAAGAGTCGTCTGAACTTTTTGCATGGTGTACCCCTACATTGGTACACTACATAAAAAGCCAGCTTCCTACACTTTCTGCAAAACTACTGAATGAACAACAAACCAAGCACAGGCACTTCCTTAAATACAGCTTTATTCCCTAATTCTTGCTAGGTTTGGCATAATTGTGTTGTACATTTTCTTCCTTATTGGACAGGAAGGAATCCTAGAATAATTGAAATGAGAACTGACACTATTTTTGACCATTCATAACTTTTTCTTGCCTCTCTCCATTTTTTGACTCTCACCTCTCGCTCTACTTGATGGATCTAAATGCAGAAATCAAATCAGCTACATTTTTTATTGGAAAGTTTTGTGCGCGTTATTAAGAAAACAAAAAATGTCTTATATTGGAAAATTAGACCTAACTATAACTACAATGAAATTTGGTAAAATATGAGCAAGTTACTTTACTTACCTTCAGTAATGCTCTTTCTGGTTGCTAATCCATATAACCGCAGATGCGTCATGTTCAGAACATTCCACAGGCATAAGAATGAATATGGAACTTTTCATTGCAGTGCTCCTGTATGCCGTTAAGTGGAAGTGTGCAACTCTACCTAGGCTTTATTTTGCCCAGGAAATGATGGAGCAGAACAGAAAACAAGTGTCACTCCTGCACGCTGACGTTTTTTTGCAGGTTTCTTTCCACACGCTTTTACGCGGAGCATGAAGAAATGTTTGTTCCAATGTGCAGATCTCTAATAAGAGACCTTTTTAGATGGTGAAAAGAGGCCACTCCACAAAAAGGCTAGGTGGGAGGGCAATGAGAAATCCGCAGTCAGATAGAGTATCCTCCAGAAAGAGCAATAAGAAGCTTGTTCTTCTGATGGATACTTCTAACTGCAGATTTCTCTATTTGATAATAGGTACCACCAGCTGAGCTTGTCAGCCCAGAGCTTAAAGGACCCCTCCAAGTGGCTCACAATCATGAACATGCCCTGACACTCTAGCCAACTCCAGAGCGGCAGAGGTTCTTGGTACTGGGCTTAGGACCCCACACCGCCCTGCTTGTTACAGTATCACATGGAGGTCTTGCTGTCTGTGAGAACTTGTACCAGCCTCTCCTTGGTGGATGCCATAAAGGCCTACTGACCCAGAAGAATGGCTCACAACTCCTACAGACTGATATGAAGGTGGGTCTCTGTTGGATCTCTACTTATCCCAGATCACCACCCTAACCCAGCAGTGATGCATCTGTCACCACCATCGGATGTGGATGGGGTACGGAGTTAAGCCTGCCACGGTCCAACTGAGGTCGAGCAGCTACCTCTGCATATCACGTACAGTCACCTACGAAACCTGGATGGTATCGACATGTTGGCTTGAGTCTGGGTCAAATGGGGCTTCAGATTCCACTGCACAGCCCATATATGCAACCTGGGGTAGCTGAAAAGTAGCATGCAGGAGGCTTAAAAGCCAAGAAGCATCAGAGCTGTTCTCACTGAGATCCAGGACTGAGAGCGAAACATCGGAATTATAACTCGAATGTTCAGGACTTGTTGTGCCATGCTTAAGATAGCTCCTATAAAGTCAGGAAAGCCTTTGCTAACTGATCGTGAAACCAAACAAGGCCAGGAGCTTTCCTGGTCTTTGGAGGTAGTTTATAACCGACTGGCAAGCCCACCTTCAACAGCATGTCATCTGGGTAGGGGACTGTAGGAAAGTACCATCTTTCTTGGCATGTTACCCCCAATTTTACATGTATGTCAGTATGTTTTTGCCTGTCTCACTGGGATCCTGCTAGCCAGGACCCCAGTGTTCATAGTTTGTGGCCTAATGTGTATGCCTGGATAGTGCCTAACTGTGTCACTGAGGCTCTGCTAACCAGAACCTCAGTGCTTATGCTCTCTCTGCTTTTACATTTGTCACTGTAGGCCAGTTACTTCATTTACCAATTTCAATTGGCATACTGGACCCCCCTTATAAGTCCCTAGTATATGGTACCTAGGTACCCAGGGCACTGGGGTTGCAGGGGATCCATATGGGCTGCAGCATTTCTTTTGCCACCCATAGGGAGCTCAGACAAACCTTTACACGGGACTGCCACTGCAGCCTGAGTGAAATAACGCTCACGTTATTTCACAGCCATTTTCACTGCACTTAAGTAACTTATAAGTCACCTATATGTCTAACCTTCACTTGCTGAAGGTTAGGTGCAAAGTTACTAAGTGTGAGGTACTAGCAAAGGTGCCCCCACTTAGTTCAGGGCCATTTCCCTGGACTTTGTGAGTGCGGGGACACCACTACACGTGTGCACTACATATAGGTCAATATCTATATGTAGCTTCACAATGGTAACTCCGAATATGGCCACATAACATGTCTAAGATCATGGAATTGACCCCCCATTCCAAATATGGTATTGGGGAGCCAATTCCATGCATCCTCGGGGCTCCACTAAGGACCCTGATTACTGCCAACCAACTCTCTGGGGTTTTCTCTACAGCTACCGCTGCTGCCACCCCACAGACAGGGTTCTGCCCTTCTGGGGTCTAGGCAGCCCTGTCCCAGGAAGGCAGAGCAAAGCATTTCCTCTGAGAGCAGGGTGTTACACCCTTTCCCTTTGGAAATAGGTGTTAAAGGATGGGGAGGGGTAGCCTCTCCCATCCTCTGGAAATGCTTTGAAGGGCACAGATGGGGCCCTCCTTGCATAAGCCAGTCTACACCGTTTAGGGAACCCCCAGTCCCTGCTCTGGTGCGAAACTGGACAAAGGAAAGAGGAGTGACCACTCACCTGCACATCACCACCCCAGGGGTGGTGTCCACAGCTCCTCCAGTGTGTCCCAGACCTCTTCCATCTTGGATCCAGAGGTGTGAGGGCACTGTGGGGGTCTCCGAGTCACCAGTGACAGAAGGTGACATCAGAGACCCCTCCTGATAGGTGCTTATCTGACTAGGTGGCCAATCCTCCTCTGAGCGCTATTTAGGCTCTCTCCTGTGGGCTTTTCCTCAGATAACGACTTGCAAGAATTCACCAGAGTTCCTCTGCACCTCTCTCTTCAACTTCTGCCAAGGATCGACCGCTGACTGCTCCAGGACGCCTGCAAAACTGCAACAAAGTAGCAAGAAGACTACCAGCAACATTGTAGCGCCTAATCCTGCTGGCTTTCTCGACGGTTTCATGGTGGTGCATGCTTTGAGGGCTGCCTGCCTTCATCCTGCACTGGAAGCCACGAAGAAATCTCCTGTGGGTCGACGGAATCTTCCCCCTGCTTCAGCAGGCACCAAACTTCAGTGACACCGGTACTCTGGGACCCCTCTCATCCTGACAAGCATGGCCCCTGGAACACAGGTGGCGGACCCAAGTGACCATAACTGTACAGTGGTCTAACTTTTCAAATTTGGAGGAGGTAAGTCCTTGCCTCCCCTCTCCAGACAGTAATCCTGTGCACCGCGTGAACTGCAGCTACAAAGGCTTCTGTGCACATTTTCCAAGAAACCCTGCATGCACAGCCAAGCCTAGGTCCCCAGCACTCCATCCTGCGATGCTCAGCCCCCTGAGCTGATCTCCGGTGTTGTGGGACCCTCTTTTGCAGTGTTGAGACGACCGCTGTGTTCAGACTTCTTGAACCAATGTTCAAGGACTTCTTGTGTGTGGGCTCTCTACGTAGCTGAGGGTCCCCTAATCAGAACCTCAGTGCTCATGCTCTCTCTCCCTTTAACAATTCTAATTGACATACTGGGCCCCCCTTATAAGTCCCCAGTATATGGTACCTAGGTACCCAGGGCATTGGGGTTCCAGGAGATCCATATGGGCTGCAGCATTTCTTTTGCCACCCATAGGGAGCTCAGACAAACCCTTACACAGGACTGCCATTGCAGCCTGCGTAAAATAACGCACATGTTATTTCACAGCCATTTTCACTGCACTTAAGTAACTTATAAGTCACCGTTATGTCTAACCTTCACTTGCTGAAGGTTAGGTGCAAAGTTACTAAGTGTGAGGGCACCCTTGCAATAGCAAAGGTGCCCCCACATAGTTTAGGGCCATTTCCCCGGACTTTGTGAGTGAGGGGACACCATTACACGTGTGCACTACATTTAGGTCTATACCTATATGTAGCTTCACAATGGTAACTCCAAATATGTCCATGTAACATTTCTAAGATCATGGAATTGTCCCCCCATTCCAAATGTGGTATTGGGGAGCCTATTCCATGCATCCTGGAGGCTCCACTATGGACCCCCAGTACTGCCAAACCAGCTCTCTGAGGCTTGCACTGCAGCTGCTGCCACCTCACAGACAGGGGTCTGGGTAGCCCAGTCCCAGGAAGGCAGAACAAACCATTTCCTTTGAGAGCAGGGTGTTACACCCTCTCCCTTTGGGAATAGGTGTTACAGGCTGGGGAGGGGTAGCCTCTCCCAGCCTCTGGAAATGCTTTGAAGGGCAAAGATGATGCCCTCCTTGCATAAGCCTGTCTACACCGGTTTAGGGAACCCCAGTCCCTGCTCTGGAGCGAAACTGGACAAAGGAAAGGGGAGTGACCACTTCCCCGTCCATCACCACCCCAGGGTGGTACTCAGAGCTCCTCCAGTGTGTCTCAGACCTCTGCCATCTTGTTTTCAGAGGTGTGGGGGCACTCTGGAGGCCTCTGAGTGGCCAGTGCCAGCAGGTGACGTCAGAGACCCCTCCTGATAGGTGCATACCTGACTAGGTAGCCAATCCTCTTCTGAGGGCTATTTAGGGTCTCTCCTGTGGGCTTCTCTTCAGATTACGACTTGCAAGCATCCAGCAGGACTCCTCTGCACTTCTCTCTTCGACTTCTGCCAAGGTTCGACCTTTACTGCTCCAGGATGCCTGCAAAACTGCAACAGAGTAGCCAGAAGACTACCAGCGACATTGTAGCGCCGAAATCCTGCCGGCTTTCTCAACTGTTTCCTGGTGGTGCATGCTCTGGGGGCCACCTGCCTTCACCCTGCACTGGAAGCCACGAAGAAATCTCCTGTGGGTCGACGGAATCTTCCCCCTGCTTCAGCAGGCACCAAACTTCAGCTTCACCGGTACTCTGGG
Organism: Pleurodeles waltl; assembly: GCF_031143425.1. NCBI lineage: Eukaryota > Metazoa > Chordata > Amphibia > Caudata > Salamandridae > Pleurodeles > Pleurodeles waltl. The sequence continues at coordinate 88,227,565 of NC_090441.1, forward strand.
TCCCCTCTCATCCTGACGAGCGTGGCCCCTGGAACACAGGTGGTGGACCCAAGTGACCCAGACCGTCCAGCGGTCCAACTGTCTGAATTTGGAGGAGGTCCTTGCCTCCCCTCCCCAGACAGTAATCCTGTGCACCGTGTGATCTGCAGCTACAAGGGCTTCTGTGCACATTTCCAAGAAATCCTACATGCACAACCGAGCGTAGGTCCCCAGCACTCTGTCCTGCGATGCTCAGCTCCCTGAGCTGACATCCGGTGCTGTGGGAAACTCTCTGCAGTGTTGAGGCGACAGTCGTGTTCAGTCTTCTTGAACACGGGTTCAAGGACTCCTGCAGGTGCTTTCCTCCTTCCAGTGGGCTCTCTACGTTGCTGAGGGCCCCCTCTGTCTCCTCTCCTGAGTGGCAACAACCTGGTCCTTCTTGGGCCCGGGCAGCACCCTTTTTCTTCAAACGTGACTTTTGCAGGTAGCAAGGCTTGTTTGTGGTATTTTGCCAAATAAACAACTCTGTATCCTCCAGCACGCCGTGGGACATCTTCTGCACAAAGCAGAACCTCCTACCTCCTTTTGTTGGTGCAAAACCAGCATCTTCTTCCAACCAGAGGCAGCTATTTTGCACTTTCAACCGGGGTTTAGTGGGCTCCTGCCCCCCCTGGACACTTTAGCAACTCTTGGACTTGGTACCCTTCCTTTGCAGGTCTCAGGTCCAAGAATCTGTCTTCCGTGCTTTGCAGTCTGTTGTGATCCTTGCAAAATCCTTTATCACGACTTTAGTGTGTTTTGGGGGAAATAGTAGTACTTTACTCTTACTTTCCTGGGTCCTGCGGAGGGGTCTCCTTTACACCCTTAGTGTTTTCTTACACTCCCAGCGACCCTCTACACACTACACTTGCCTAGGGGTGCATTTGTGGTTCGCATTTCACTTACTTAGTATATGGTTTGTGTTGCCCCTAGGCCTACTGCATCCTATTGTGTTTTAGTGTTTGCACTACTTTCTGACTGTTTTACTTACCTGATTTGGTTATTTGTGTATATTTTGTGTATGTTACTTACCTCCTAAGGGAGTATATCCACTGATATATTTTTGGCACATTGTCACTAAAATAAAGTACCTTCATTTTTAGTAACTATGAGTATTGTCTTTCTTATGATATAGTACCTATATGATAAAAGTGGTATTGCATGAGCTTTCCATGTCTCCTAGTTCAGCCTTGCCTGCTCTTCTATAGCTACCTCTATCAGCCTAAGCTGCTAGAACACTACTACACTCTACTAATAAGGGATAACTGGACCTGGTATAAGGTGTAAGTACCACTGGCACCCACTGCAAGCCAGGCCAGCCTCCTACAGGGAGACTGGTAACTTTGACCTCCAATGATAGACGGCAACCACTGACACCCCTTTAGTGAATACCAGAGAAACACTGGTGGTGAGGCTGAAGGTAAGCACAGCACACTGCAAATGGTCCTGGCCCACAGTGAGCGGCAGCTACTGTCTCTGGGAATGCAGGACAGGTATACGTGTCCAGCAAGTCCAAGGCCACCACACAGTTATCCAGAACCACAGCAGAGAAAACATGGGCCAGCATAAGCATTTTGAATATGTCTGTTTGTAGAGCATGACTATCTAAGATGGACTGAATCCCTCTATCTTTCGGCACAAGGAAATTGCAAGAGTGATAACCTAGCCCTAGTTTTCCTAACAACCCTTGTGATGACTCCTTTGTAGAGTAAATGTTTACCTCCTGCATAATAGACAGGTGCTCCTCTGAGAGCCGATCTGATGTGGGATAAAAGTGCAGTGGGGCAAAAAGAAATGGTAGCACATAACCATTGGGGAATGATCTGGAGGACCCATCTGTCTGAGGTGATGGACAGCCTCCTTGGGAGAAAATACTGGATTCTGCCTCCCACACAGAGGTTGGGCAGGCAAGCTTGGAGGCTGTTGAGGTAAGGGAGGGAGGACTGAGGCAGTGAATATCCTGTGCGCTGTTTGCCAGATCCACTTTCTTGGCCACGAAAGGATTGGGATAATTGCAGCAGAATCAGAGGAGACTGATGGTCTCTGAATTTGCTGAACTGCTGAGTAAACAGTTTGTCAGGGGTGAAGAGACCCAGAGAGCGTGCCATGACTTTACTTTTCTTGACACATTCTAAAGCAGAGTCTGCTTTCTCGCCAAAAAGGAATGAGCCATTAAACGCTAAGTCCTGGAGAGAGGCATTTGCCAACACAGAATTCTGTGGAATACATCCATGCATGGTAGTGGAACATCACACTGGTTCCAACCACCCTTCCCAGATAATCAGTTGCATCCCAGCACAAAATACTTATTTAGCCAGATCTTGACCATCCTGAATGGTCTGAATAAGTGATGTCCTAACTTATCAGAGACTCCTGGCAAAATCACACTGGACATGTCCCAGAGGCATGCATAAATCTTCCAAACAAACTGCTATGATTGACGGTAATGCTAGGCTGACTGAAGAAAACGTTGATTTTCCAAGCAGTTCAATCCTCCTAGACTCTCTATTTGGTAGAGTCAAGGTGAATGATTTGGGGTTCACCATACTGGGTAAAACCTGAATCACCAGATTTTCAGGAGTATGGTGTTTGGTGAGGAAATCTGCATCACCAGAATCCAGTCTGTGATGTATGGCTACCTCTCTGTTCCTGGGCGGGCAAAAATAGGGCTTTGACCAGGTGCTCATTAAAGTAAAGGGCTCAGATGTAGCTGGTCCAGGCTGCAGGGTTTTCTTAAAGACATTTGTCTTAGCCTAAATGCAGGGTAGCTGTGGGTATAAGACTTCAACTGTGCATGGAATTACCTCTGGAAATGAAGCACTCTCTTTCGCGGAAGGGCCAAATGCCAAGTTCAATCCTTTGTCAGGGTAGGCATTATGCCCTCTTGTCTCTTGTAAGGCCATGTAAAACCTCTCAGCAAAACTGAGAAGTAAAGTATCCCCATCTTCACTTGCATCAACATTTTTGGGTGATGACAGGATTTGATCAGAATCTGAGGCAAAAAGATAAGATAGCCTCTTAGTTAGTTCTAGAAGGGGAATAAGATTGGAATCAGGCTAAATAGTGACTGATAGGGCTTTTATGATTCTATAGCATGATTGGTTGCAACCATGCTGAAGTCAGATCAGGGTCAGACATAGGAGCCAGCACAGGATCTTCCAACAGTGACGTCGGTACGGGAACTGACAAGGGTGAGCCTGATGCAAGTCTGAGCTGAAGTTGATACAGAGCCTATGACAGGTCCAAGGGGGACAGTCAGTGGAGAGGACGGATCCACTAGGGATAAACCAAGTGATGGCCCCTGCAGATTCTTGTTGTGCAACCACTTGCCAGGGGGAGTCAGAAGAGTGGCAAATATCCACAACAAGGCATCCTTAAAGGCTTTGATTTGTTACAGCATCACCCGTGGTTCAATTAATTTGGGACACACCAGAACTAACTAGGATCCAGAGAGAGACTAACTGGAATCTTTAGATCAAGATTAGTGGGATGGCATCAGTAGACACCCAGTAAAGGCCCCGGACTCAGAACTGATCACAAATACACAAGTAACATGCTTGGGAATTTGAGGAGACCAGACACTACCAAAATATATCTTGTCCTTTGGCAATGTTGCATTGATGGTGGTCCACAGAGAGATAGTCCGACAGTGGGGGAGTGCAACATCACCGCTGATACAACAATAGATACAAAATATGAAGTGGTTATGAAATGCAGATAAATGAGTCAATCTACCCAACCCCCCATGGTCAGAAAACCTCCAAAGCACACAGCCTTCAGACATGCATAGTAGGCGTTGGGCACAGAATCTGGCCTTCATTTCCACCAGGACGGGCCCTGCCGTTCACAGACAGTTCAAGAACTCATATGTTTGGACTATCCTTGAAAAGGGTTCCAGGACAGTTAAAAAACAAAAAAACACTCTGGGTCAACAACCTCAGCTACACAGTTTGTGAAACCTGTGACAAACAATTTTTAAATTAAAAAAATCCACCTTCCTTTATAAGGCAGGGAGTCAGTGGATACTCTATCTTCCCTCTTATGACTAATTTTTATTTTGGTTGCAGGTCCTGGGAATTGAGCCCAGAGATCTGTAATGAAAGCCACAAGAGAATAATTTATTTTGCAGCCAGCCAATCAGAGCCATCTGGTTAGCAGACTCAGTTTTGGGCAACAGACAAGAGTGAAAAGTGCCCTCTTCCAATTACAGTTTTTTACTTTTTGAGGTCAGTTTCAGGACTTAAAGAGCAATATCTCTAAATTTTCATTTGTGATGCCCACTTGGCAAATATTTCACTCTCTGTAAGGAAATGCTTTCCTTGGCATGGTTACCCCTTAACCTTTTCCCTTTTGTTGATGGCAGTTATGATTGAAAGTGTGCTGGGACACTGCTAACCAGACCCAAGCACTGGTGTTCTTTCCCTAAACTGAACCTTTATTCCCACAATTGGTGCAGCCCTGGCACACAGGTAAGTCCCTTGTAAATGGTACCCCTGCTACCAAGGGCCATGTGGCCAGGAAGGTCCCTCGGGACTGCAGCATGTATTATGCCACCCTGGGGACCCCTCACTTAGCACATGCACACTGACGCACAGCTTGTGTGTGCTGGTAGGGAGAAAATTACTAAGTCGACATGGCACTCCCCTCAGAGTGCCATGCCCATAACCCACTGCCTGTGGCATAGGTAAGTCACTCTTGTAGCAGGCCTTACAGCCCTAAGGGAGGGTGCACTATATCACAGGTGAGGGCATAGATACATGAGCACTATGCCCCTACAGTATCTAAGCCAAACATTAGACATTGTAAATGCACGGTAGCCATAAAGAGAATATGGTTTGGGAATCTGTCAATAACGAACTCCACAGTTCCATAATGGCTACACTGAACTCTGGGAAGTTTGGTATCAAACTTCTCAGCACAATAAATGCACACTGATGCCAGTGCGGAAGTTACTGTAAAATACACCCAGAGGGCATCATATAGATGCCCCCTGAATAACAGTCCGACTCCTAGTGCTAGGCTGACCATTTTCTGCCAGCCTGCCACAACCAGGTGAGTTTCTGGACACATGCCTTTGTCACTCTGTGGCTAGGAACAAAGCCTACACTGGGTGGAGGTGCTTCTCACCTACCCTTGCAGGAACTGTAACACCTGGTGGTGAGCCTCAAAGGCTCCTGCCTGTTGTTACAGCACCCCAGGACATCCCAGCTAGTGGGGATGCCCGCCCCTCCAGACACAGCCCCCACTTTTGGAGGAGTCACCTACTAGTCAGGACAGCCCCTAAGGTGTCCTGAGCTGAGGTGACCCCTGCCTTTAGAAATCCTTCATCTTGAGTTTGGAGGTTTCCCCCAATAGGAATAGGGATGTGCCCCCCTGCCCTCAGGGAGGAGGCACAAAGGGTGTAGCCACCCTCCAGCACAGTAGACATTACCTACTGCCCCCCAGACTTAAACACAGCCATAAATTCAGTATTTAGTGGCGACCCTGAACCCAGAACCCAGAAATCAGATTCCTGCAACATGAAGAAAGAAGAAGGACTGCTGACCCAACTGACTTGGCCCCAGCCCTACCGGCCTGTCTCCAGACTCAAAGAACCTGGACAGTGACGCATTCAGCGGGACCAGTGACCTCTGAGGACCAGAGGACTGCCCTGCACCCAAAGGACCAAGAAACTCCCGAGAACAGCGGCACTGTTCAGAAACTGCAACAACTTTAAAGAGACTCTCACTTCCTGCCGGAAGTGTGAGTCTTCACACTCTCCACCCGATGCCCCCAGCTCGAGTCCAGAACAATAAACACTGCAGAGAGGACTCCCAGGCGACTCCAATGACGTGGACACCCTGAGTTGACCCCCCTGCACCCCTACAGCGACGCCTGCAGATGGAACCCAGAGGCTCCCACTGACCGCGACTGCATGGTAACAAAGGAACCCGACGCCTGGACCAAGCACTGTACCCGCAACACCTAGGACCGAGAGGAACCACCTGCCAGTGCAGTAGTGACCAGCAGGCGGACCTCATCCTAGCCCAGTCGGTGGCTGGCTCCGGAAGCCCCCGTGCCCTGCCTGCATTGCCTAAGTGACCTCCAGGTCCCTCCATTGCTTCCTATAGCAAACCCGATGCCTACTTAGCACACTGCACCCGGCCACCCCTGTGCCGCTAAGGGTGTGTTTTGTGTGCCTGTTTGTCTCCCCCCCCAGTGCTCTACAAACCCCCCTGGTCTGCTCCCTGAGGACGAAGGTACTTACCTGCCAGCAGACCGGAACCGGAGCACCCCTGTTCTCCAAAGGTGCCTGTGTGTTTTGGGCCCTCCTTTGACCTCTGCACCTGACCGGCCCTGGGTTGCTGGTGCAGTGACTTTGGGGTTGCTTTGAACCCCCAACAGTGGGTTGCCTATGCCCAGAAGACTGACTGTGTAAGTGCTTTACTTACTGAGAAACTTAACTAAGCTTACCTCCACCAGGAAATGTTGATTGTGTACACTTTTAAAGTAGCTTTTTGCTATTTTAACCTATACTGTCTGTACTACTGCTTTAATTCAAAGTTCCATACTTACCTGTGTGAAGTACCTTGCATTTTATGTACTTACCTCAAATCTTGAATCTTGTGGTTCTGAAATAAATTAAGAAAACATATTTTTCTGTATAAAAACTATTGGCCTGGAGTTCACTCTTTGAGTGTGTGTTCCTCATTTATTGGTTGTGTATATACAACAAATGTTTAACACTACCCTCTGATAAGCCTACTGCTCGACCACACTATCTGTGTGTATCTAATTTTGCCACTATCAACCTCTAAGGGGAATCCTTGGACTCTGTGCACACTATCTCTCACCTTGAGATAGTATATACAGAGCCAACTTCCTACACTGGTGGCAGCGGTGGCATCTAAGACTTTGCATTTGCTGGACTACTCAGCCAATACCTGATCACCCAACTAAATTCCAAAAATTGCCATTAATAACTGATTTTTGCAATTTGAACTATTTTTATACATTTAAGTCCCTGTTAGCATTTCTTTTAGAGTTTAAAAGTTTGTAAAAGTTTGGATTTAAGTTCTAGAAGAACAAATTACTTATGGTAACGCTTTTTCTGGTGGATAAACTAGCTACCTGTGGATTCCTCACCTTATGAATTCTCCCAATGCACCAGCATTCGACAGAAATTTTATCTTCACAGATTTCTACGTTGACAAGGACGTCACAATTGCCCAACTCCCACGCGACTCCATCTGACGTCATCGTGGCAATAAGAGGTCCTCGCCGGTGTGCTGACGTCAGTTTTCACCATTTTTTACGTGCCTTTGAGGCGAACAGGTGATTACCAACATCACATACTCAACATAAATATATCAATCAAATATAATACATAATATTTATTCAAATATAAACAGTAAAAACATATATATATATATATATATATATATATATATATATATATATATATATATACATATATATATACACTCACCCAAAGAAAACTTGGTATGACCAGACAGGCAGCGGGGAGGCGGTTGGGACCGTGAGGAATCCACAGGTAGCTAGTGTATCCACCAGAAAAAGCGTTACCGAAGGTAAGTAACTTGCTCTTCTGATGGCTACAACTACCTGTGGATTCCTCACCTTATGAATAGAGTCCCAAAGCAGTACCGCACTCAGATGTGGGTGCCTGAGTGGTCACACCAAGAAATCTTGCAGCACTGACCGTGCAAAATGGCCATCCCTCCTAACCTCCGAGTTCAAGCAATAATGCTTAGCGAAAGTGTGGAGGGAAACCCAAGTTGCGGCCTTACAAATGTCAGCCACTGGAACACCTCTAGCCAAGGCTGAAGTGGCAGACTTAGCCCTGGTGGAATGGGCCCTAATTCCAACAGGAGGATCCTTCTTTCCCAAAGAATAACAGATTTTAATACAAAGAATGGCCCTTCTGGACAGCGTTCTCTTATGGACGGCCTTGTCTTTCCTCTCCCCCACATAGCCAATGAAGAGTTGATCGTCCACTCGAAATTCTCTGGTCCTTTCAATATAAAAGCTTAAAGCCCTCCTTGGGTCAAGCCGATGCAGTCTCTCCTCCTCTTTCGATAGATTGGGAGGAGGGTAAAAGGACGAAAGTGTGATGGATTGCCCCATATGAAAGGGAGTAACTACCTCGGTGTGATGCTATTAATTGTGTTTGACTAATGACTTTGTGTTTTACCACTGCGCATATTAGTTGCTCAATGTTCACCAGTAGCACATTATATGTTTTGTTCAGTTTAGCTGCCTATTGGCTTTGACATGGCATTAGCCATTACATTCTGTATTCAGTTTAGCTGCCTATTGGCTTTGACATGGCATTAGCCATTACATTCTGTATTCAGTTTAGTTGCCTATTGGCTTTGACATGGCATTAGACATTACATTTGATATTTAGGTTAGCTGCCTATTGGCTTTAACGTGGGGTTAGACATTGCAGTTGAGACACTGCAGATGAGCTGTGTTTTTCCAAGCTGTATTTTTCCACAAGATGGACCAAACTGTTTTCTTCAAACCAGACCTTAGCTGATAAGAGCACGTAGATTTTGTGTTTACCTCGCAATCCAGTCTGAGAGCGAGGAGCCCGGGAGAATTGGCCACTCTCCAGGTTTCTTCGGTTCTCACACTGAGTTTGCTTCTAAGGATGACTCTGGGCTAAAGCAGGGGTAGATGGAATCTGCTTTGACTTCAGACAGGAGCTAGACGTCAGTTGCCTGTCTCCCGTTTGGGTAGAAAATCTCTTTCTCGCAGTTGACTGGAGTCATCAACTTGCAGACCCCAGAAAGATGAAGTTGAATATAGGCCCTACAGCCTTGCCCATACGGTGATGAATTTTGACTTTTATGCTTTGCTTTGAAGTTATGCTATAATATAATCACATCTATTTGCTGTGTACATTGCAACTGAGAAGTACTTTGATATATTTTGCTTTCATTGCTGCGACTACTTTTGAACGTGTGCTTCCAATCTACTCATTTCGTCTCTCAGGAACCTCGTGGTGGAGAATTAATAACAATAAATGTCTTCTTTAAATGCAGAAGTGCATTCCAGGGAGGTTCTGTAAGCTCGGTTATGAGATAAGGGCAGGAAAGCAGGACATTTTGGCGTAGTCGTCAGTTTTCAGAGTCGGAATTGGAGTTTCGAAGTGCACTATTTAAAAGTGTAATTGTGTTTTGTTGTTTAGAGAATTACAGAAGCACGGCAGACCATGTTTGAAAATGCATGTGAAGTTAAACTGCCATATGGTGCTGTGAGAAACATGTTTTCTTGTTTATCAGGACTGTATGAGTCGAAAATGTGGCTTTTGAAGGAAATGATGTTCCTTTTGTTCTTGACAGAAGGGTTTGGATACTTTTATCTGCTTACAGAAAAATGCAGGAGAGATGTAGGCAGTTAGAACATGAAAATAAGAATTTACGTGAGCAAATTAGCCAGAACACATTAATGCATGATAATGCTGAAATCTATAAAACTGCTGTTTTAGAAGAATCTGGCTTTTCCCATTACAGTAATGAGGGGGTTAAGACAGCTGTGAGCCAGTCTGAGCCTCCGTGTGAGCAGAGCATAGAGCAAAACATCCCGCATTCCTTAACAGGTTATACTGAGAACAGAGCTCAGAATGTTATTTACAGACCGCTTCTGCAAAGAAAAATTAATTCGGACCTGGCATAGGTACTGTCGCAAAATGTGCAGTTACTGGCACAAGTAAAACAAAAGATTTTAGAGTTTCTTATTGTTTGCACTGAGCAAAAGACACAGAGTTTCATGAGAAAAAAACATGGGCAGCTGCATGCTTTTAATTTGGCAAATGAAATAATTCAGACTTTAGGTTTCTGCGCAGTGCAAGAGGGAAACACTGATTTACGTGTAAATCAGGAACAGGGGAAGGCAAGAGTGCCCTGGAACTTTGGAGTACGCTTTTGACATGTTATCAGTGGGTGATGAATTCACCTAAATCTCACAGTTTAGAACAGGCACAGGAGGCTAGTATCATACATTGGATCTGGTACAGGCAAGACAGGGCTAGAGTCACTGCAGCCCTACATGAACAGGTGTCACAAGCCCCTTTTCAAGATGTGGTGAGGGTGCAGGGAGTACCACAGGCAAAAGAGTCACTATGAAATTGAGTACACCATTTGATTTTGTGTCCCCTGAGTATAAAAAGCATGTTTGTTTGAATAATGATTCATTGACTGAAGAGTTGTTTTCTAGCACAGGAGAAGTAACAGATTTGTACAATGTGTGTCAGACTTTAAAGCAAGAGCTGCTTGTGATGTGTCATTTTTACACTGATTCTTGGTTCACTGCCAATGGTTTAGCCATTTGGTTTTCCACATGGCTTGTACATAACTGGTTCAATTCCCTTGCAGATGTTAAAGAGAAAAATTCCGAGTCTGAAGTGTCCACCCAGGATTCTGACATAGTGGGGATGGCTAAGTGGGTGCACCAGAAATGTGGACAGCTGGGAGAAAAAGCCACTTACAGGTGGGCAGAGATGAGAGAGATGCACATTCCCCTAGATTTGATAAAAACTGTGCAGCACGCACAAGAGCAATCTGTCCCACAAACAGTCAAAGATCAGTTGGGGAGAGGAAAGTTACCAGGACAGATATGGCAAATTGATCAGGTTTTAGAGGGAATGATTGCTGCAGATTACCAAGTAGAAATCAAAATTATGCTGATAACTGGAAAATAATCTGATTCATCATACAAATTGGAGACAGAATGGCCCAGCTTGTCAAAAGTGCAGTGAATGGAGGTTTGGTAAAGAAGGAGTCTGCCCCAGCCCTTCTGACAGTGCAAGGAAAGGAAAGCTGTGGTGCAGCAGATAAAAACCTCAGTGCGGAGGTGTGGGTTGAAGCCCCAAATGACCCTCCATAACCTGCAGAAATCAAAAGAAAGGGCCCCAAAAACGTCCTGCTGATTATAAAACAGGGAAAGGAAGAGGAAGGGCACATTTCAGATGACAAATGTTATTTGCAAGAAAAGTCATACTTTTTTCTTCTGCAGATACTACCACGTTTCGCCACTGACCATGAGTGTGCTGTGTGGTCTCCCTTCGGGTGTGTGCGTGTGGGGTCGGGGAAGGGATCGAACCCCCAACCTGAACCTGAATGAGTAAAGTACAAACCCCATGGATCCATCTTGCGCAATTGGCGCCTTCAGTTCAAGTTCAACTTGTTTGATTACGTTCTTCTACTGGAACTAAGCAACCTTAACAGTTAACTGTATGTGTATTTTCGTATGGAACTTACATTCCAGCAAATCTTTCAGGTGGACCGTGTACCTTTACATGAATAGAACTCATGCTACATCCAATTGCTATTTTAGAGACACTATTATCTCATTCAGAGTATATAAGTTTCAGTCTTGTCTGTGTAGATGTATCTGATGTGAAAGGTTATGAGATCAATATGTTAATCCACTTCCATTGCTCTACAGTGATTGCTTTTATCATTCAAATCTGATTTGCTTATAATGTTTTTTTGTTGTTGATGCTTTTGTTTGAAATAAGAGGTATGAAACAAAAATTAATTGGTCATAGGGTGGAATGTGATGCTATTAATTGTGTTTGACCAATGACTGTGTTTCACCACTGCGCATATTAGTTGCTCAATATTCACCAGTAGCACATTATGGACCTCATTACAACATTGGGGGTAAAAGCCGCTTACCGCCGTGCAGAAGACCGCCAACACACCGCCGCGGAATTCCGCCACAGCTATTATGACCCACAGCACGGAATCCGCCAAAAGTCAGACACCCACACAAGTCCGCCACACCAAAGGTCAGTGATAAACTGGTGAAAACAAAACCTCCACCATCACGCCAACAGAAATATGCCCACACTATCACGACCCATGAATCCACGCAGCGGTTTTTCAACCGCGGTATTCCATTGGCGATACACACCACCGCGTTCAAAATACACACACACATACAAAACACAGCCACATTGGACAATTCGAAATACACACACCTGATACACATACACACACCACTCCCACACACCCATTACAATATAAAACACACACCCACAAACCCCTACTACCAAAAATTCTAAAAGAATGCCAGAGAGAGAGAGAGCACCAGCAAGAACAACAGCATCCACAGGCACACAACACCATCACCCACAGAACTTCCACGCACCTCACACAACACACCACTACATATCAGCACACTTATCACCACACACTCCACCCCACACATCACCTACACCACCCCATGGCACGGCAAAGACACCCCAGGTTCTCGGAGGAGCTCAGGGTCATGGTGGAGGAAATCATCCGGGTAGAGCCACAGCTATTCGGAGCACAGGTGCAGCACACCTCAATTGCAAGGAAGATGGAGCTATGGCGAAGAATAGTGGACAGGGTCAACGCAGTGGGTCAGCACCCAAGAAATCGTGGGGACATCAGGAAGAGGTGGAACGACCTACGGGGGAAGGTGCGTTCTGTGGTCTCAAGACACCACCTGGTGGTTCAGCGGACTGGCGGCGGACCCCCACCTCCTCCCCCACAACTAACAAAATGGGAGGAGTAGGTCTTGGCGATTCTGCATTCTGAGGGCCTCGCAGGAGTAGGTGGAGGAATGGACTCTGGTAAGAAATCTTAACTATTACATCCCCCACCCTACCTGCATGCCATCACATACCCCCACCCTCACCCTCACCCCCAGCACTCCAACTCCTCACATATGTCCCAACATCACAAACCACACATCCCAACACCAAGCCCTGCATGCAACAACAAAGCATGGACACCCATCACCAAAGCATGCCCACAGCACATACCCATACAACCCCCTAATCCATCATCACACAAGGTCCCACACAGGAATGCAAGCACTGGGGTACACGGTCACCCACCTATTTCACACCATGACACACACAGATGTAATAACCATCCTTTTATACCCCTGCAGGACCCCTACCCAACGTCACCGGACAGGAGGGTCCACACATGTCCACACCACCAACAGAAGAGGCCCACAGTGATGACAGCAGTTCTGTCCAACTGGATCTAGATGACCAGCCCGGTACATCGTGGACCTCTGGATCGTCGGTTGCCCTCACCCAGTCACAGGCCAACACAGAGCTTCCCCCCTCTGGAAACACCAGCACAGCACCCACACAGCGGGTCCATACCTCCGTCCCCAGGACACGTCAATCAGCTGTGTGTCCACCACTACAGGGAACCCAGGCTAACCCACCACCCCAACAACAACATGGACCTGGGGGCAGTAGTAGTGGGCACATGGTCCAGGGGACAGAGGCCCAGGAACACAGGTGAACTGGGAGGGCTGCTGTGCGACAGGGGGCGGACAGGCCAAGGGAATCCACTCTCCACGAGGCCCTCTCCTCCATCATGGTAGCCTACCACCACTCCCAGGAGACTATGGCAACGGTACTGGCCAAGTTTCAGGAGACCCAGCGCCTGCAGGAGGAACAGTATATGGGCTTCAGGGAGGAACTCAGAACCATCAGCTCCACCGTAGCCACCATCGTAGGGATGCTGAAGGAACTCGTCAACACCAGGAGGGACACTGTGGCACTACAAGGGGCCCCTGACACTAGCATGGACGATGAACTGCTCACCACCTCCGCCGGCGCTAGTGGACAGGACGCCCCGCCACAGGACCACCACACCAGCACCCCACCCCCTGCAGAGGGAGAACCACCCTGCAAACGGTCCCTGAGATCCAGGAACAAGACAGAGCACGATGACAAGACCCCCGCCAAGAAATGAGACCACCCTGATTGTCATCCTACTGTCCCACTTTGCCACCCTGTCCATACTTAAACTGCCCCAGCTCCACTTCCTGTGCCCATATGGGCAATGCACCTGTGAGACTAATAGACTGGACTCTGCCATGGACATTCCTCCATCACCCCTCACCTTTTCACTACCCCCTCAAATATTGAGCACTTAAATAAACACACTTAAAGCACAAAACAATCTGGAGTCTGTCTGTGATTTCGAAATAGTGTATTAGCAATTACAGTGACAAAATGCTCTTTCAATTGTAATGTCAACATACCTATGCCACACAGCTGTAGTCCATGAGGAATCTAAGCAGATGTCACACAGTGGGACCCACATCTGTGAAATCGTAAGGAAAAGTGACAACTCAGTGACCATACACTGGGTAAAAACGACAGACAGTAGAGAGGTAGTAGTGTTAAAGTACATGTAGTAGGCAGGTCTGTACTCTTACCTGTGTCTCACTGGAAATATTGCTGGATCACTGAGTCCCTGTTGTTCATGTCTTCTTTCTCTGCTTCCTCGTCTTCACTGTCCACAGCTGCCACAACACCGCCATCTGGACCATCCTCCTGCAGAAAAGGCACCTGTCGTCGCAAAGCCAAGTTGTGAAGCATACAGCAGACCACGATGATCTGAGACACCTTCTTTGGTGAGTAGAATAGGGATCCACCTGTCATATGGAGGCACCGGAACCTGGCCTTCAGGAGGCCGAAGGACCGCTCGATCACCCTCCTAGTTCGCCCATGGGCCTCATTGTAGTGTTCCTCTGCCCTTGTCCTGGAATTCCTCACTGGGGTCAGTAGCCATGACAGGTTGGGGTAACCAGTTACCTGCAAATGGCCAGGGACACACTAACCTGTAGGGAGATCCCCAGACCCAGGCAACCATTCCCACTGACTAGCTTCCAGGTGCTCACCTAATAGCCACACACAGTGCCTCTGGAGTTGACCCATCACATAAGGGATACTGCTATTCCGAAGGATGTAGGCGTCATGCACTGAGCCAGGGAACATGGCATTCACATGGGAGATGTACTGGTCTGCCAAACATACCATCTGTACATTCACAGAATGATAACTCTTCTGGTTTCTGTACACCTGTTCACTCCTGTGGGGCGGGGACCAAAGCCACATGTGTCCCATCAATGCCATCTATGATGTTGGGGATGTGTCCCAGGGCATAGAAATCACCTTTCACTGTAGGCAAATCCTCCACCTGAGGAAAAACGATGTAGCTCCGCATGTGTTTCAGAAGGGCAGACAAAACTCTTGACAATACGTTGGAAAACATAGGCTGGGACATCCCTGATGCTATGGCCACTGTTGTTTGAAAAGACCCACTTGTAAAGAAATGGAGCACTGACAGCACCTGCACTTGAGGGGGTATTCCTGTGGGATGGTGGATTGCTGACATCAGGTCTGGCTCCAACTGGGTACACAGTTGCTGGATTGTGGCAGGGTCAAGCCTGTATGTGATAATCACATGTCGCTCCTCCATTGTCGACAGGTCCACCAACAGTCGGTACACCGGAGGATGCCGTCATCTCCTCACATGTCCCAGCGGACGGTGCCTAAGAAGGACAACAGCAAGCACAGAGTCAAAAAACTCAGAGGTACGTACCCACAGTTTACACAGAACACCAGTCATACACAAAAGGGGGCCTGTATGTGTGTTGAGTCTAGGCCTAGGTATGTGTGACGCAGTTGAAAATGAAGCCATGTGGGCCCCAGAAATGGCGGCTGCCTGACCTCTAAAGTGGGACAATGACATGTGAGGTAACTGCGCTGGCGTTGTACACCGTCGCACTAAGCGGTCTAGGACCGCGGCGCAATGCTGCATTGGTTAACATTGGACCCTATGGGTCCCAGGAGCCAATGACGATGTACGCCAGCGGTGACAGCACGCAACGCTGCGGAAGTAACCGACATTTTCCATCTGTTCAATCACTCGATACCTTATCTTCGACAGGAGAGGACCTACACTGCAAGTGCTGCTGTCACCTCGGTCTGGAAGAGACAACGGCTCGAGTGTCTGGGGAAAGGGCCCCTGCCTTCACATCGGAGGAGTTGGAGAAACTCGTGGATGGGGTCCTCCCCCAGTACACGCTACTCTACGGTCCTCCAGACAAACAGGTAAGTACACAGGGAGCATGTTGTATGGGCTATGCCTGTGTGGAGAAGGCTGTATTTAAGAAGGAAGGGGGTAGAGTGCTGCGTGCATGAAAGACGGTGATGCATGTGCCACATGGCAAGAGTAGGGATGGGGGCCAATCAGTTTGACGGTGCAGTTGGTAATAACTTCTCTTTTTCCCCTGTACATTTCATGTAGGTCAGCGCCCACCAGAAAAAAGATATTTGGCGTGCCATCGCCAAGAATGTCCGGACCCTGGGGGTCTACCACAGACGGAGCACTCACTGCTGGAAAATATGGGAGGACATTCGCCGCTGGAGCAAGAAGACGGCGGAGGCTCAGCTGGGGATGGCCTGCCAACGTGGGAGGGGTGCCCGTCGCACCATGACCCCCTTGATGTTCAGGATCCTGGCGGTAGCCTACCCGGAGTTGGATGGGCGCTTGAGGGCATCACAGCATCCACAAGGGGGTGAGTACACTCTCATTCTGCTGACTTTGCGCGCAGTGGAGGTGTCTGGGTGGGGGAGGTGGGCTGTGGTTTTCCCTAGGCCAGGGCGAGTTCCGTAGGCAAGGCCCCTCCATAAGGCAGGCCATGTGGCACCCCATCCCACCTCTGTAGAGTGACAACTACACCTAGTCATGCCCCTGTGTCATCTATGTGTGCAGATGTCGTCCATAGCCTTGTAGGCCATTTCCCAGGAGTTGAACAGTGGAGCCCAAGAGCGCGGCGTACTGCAGGGGGCTTTTGTGTCTGTCGTGTCCGCCAACGGTAGCAGTAATGCATGCACTCAACATGTCTTTCTTCTGTGCCCCCCCCCCCCTTTTTTTGTGGTCTCCCTGTTTTTGTGTGCATTAGCATCATCAGGCAGAGGAACAGTGGCACCGGAGCACCAGGGGGCTGCATCCCACATGGCCATGGAGGGCCACACTATGGACTCGGAGTTCACCAGTGGGACGGAGGGCGAGGGGAGCTCCACGGCGGGGACAGGAGCTGAGACCAGGGAGCTCCCTTGTGGTGGCGGCAACATCTGTGCCACCCCCATCTACAGGTACAGTGCCACCCCCCCTTCCAGCACCGCCCTCCCAGCAGCCTCTCAGCCTTCGCCCCGTGCCCGCTCCCGGGAGGGTGGGCATCACCTTCGCCCCAGGCACCTCAGACCCTGCCCCAGTCACCCCTGCTGCCCTCAGTGAGGAGGCCATTGACCTCCTCAGGTCCCTCACTGTTGGGCAGTCTACCATTTTGAATGCCATCCATGGTGTAGAAAGGCAGTTGCAACAAACAAATGTATTCCTGGAGGGCATTCATTCTAGTTAGGCGGCCCCTCAGCAAGCTTTTCAGACTCTGGCCTCAGCACTGATGGCAGCAATTGTCCTTGTGTCTAGCCTCCCCCCTCCAACTTCCTCCACCCCGACCTAATCCCCTGTACCTCAGCCTATCCCAAGCACACCTACAGACCAGCATGCACACACGTCAACACACAAGAGAAGCTCAGGCAAACATAAGCACCACACATCCCACAGGCACTCACACAAGCATCACACACATGCAGACACACCAACATCCACTGCCTCCACTGTGTCCCCCTCCTCCTCGGCTCCCTCCTCCCTCCCAGTCTCGTCTACACTCACACCTGCATGCACTACCTCTACAGGCACTACGTACCTCTCCAGCACACCCACCACCACACCCCGCTCACGTGCAGTCACCACCCCCGCTCACGTGCAGTCACCACCCCCACTACCATTCACACATCCCCTGTGTCCTCTCCCAGTGTGTCTGTGACACCCCCTCCCAAGTTACACAAACACAGGCACACACACACCGAACAGCCATCCACCTCACGACAGCCTCCAGCGCATGCACCTTCACCCAAAGTCAGCAAACGAACACCTCCTACAACCACCACCTGTTCCTCCACTCCCAAACCCCCTCCAGCTACCCGTCCCAGTGTGTCCCAAAAACTTTTCCTGTCCAACCTTGACCTCTTTCTCACATCTCCCCCACCCCGTCCGTCTCATAGGTCCCGAACTAGCACCTCAGCTACAACATCTCCGGGACCAATAGTGCCTTTAGTCACCGGAATCTGGAGTGCACCGGCCACCAGGGCAGCCAGTGTGGCACGGAGCCACAGCACAGACAGTCCCCCACCTGTGAAGCATCAGAAGTTGGCCAGTGCCCGGCGGGAGAGGGGGAAGAGTCCAGCCACCAAAGCCACTTCCAGGGGTCCCGGTGGGAGTGTGGAGTCATCTGTGACACCTTCCAAGGTGGGGAAGGGCCACAAGAAACCCGGCAAGTCTGGGAAGAGCAGCACGGCGGAGAAGACCGCCATCATCCCCGCCTGGCAGAAGCCCAGCTGCCCAGGACAGGACCGCCAGGACAAGCGCAGCTGCCCAGGACAGGCCCGCCAGCACAAGCCCAGCTTTCCAGGACAGGACCGCCAGCACATGCCCAGCTGCCCAGGACAGGCCCGCCAGCACAAGCCCAGCTACCCAGGTCAGGCCCGACAGCACAAGCTCAGCTGCCCAGGAAGGGCCCGCCGGCACAAGCCCCGCTGGGCCATGAAGGCCCGCCAGCAAAAGCCCCGCTGGGCCATGAAGGACCGCCAGCAACTGAGTCCCTGCAATGGATACCGCCGCCTCAAGCACCGCTGAACAGGGCACCACCATCTCAAGCACCGCTGCACAGGGCACCGCCATCTCAAGCACCGCTGAACAGGGCACCGCCATCTCAAGCACCGCTGAACAGGGCACCGCCATCTCAAGCACCGCTGCACAGGGCACCGCCATCTCAAGCACCGCTGAACAGGGCACCGCCATCTCAAGCACCGCTGAACAGGGCACCGCCGTCTCAAGCACTGCTGAACAGGGCACCGCTGGCCCA
This sequence comes from Pleurodeles waltl, assembly GCF_031143425.1. Lineage (NCBI taxonomy): Eukaryota > Metazoa > Chordata > Amphibia > Caudata > Salamandridae > Pleurodeles > Pleurodeles waltl. The sequence continues at coordinate 88,246,372 of NC_090441.1, forward strand.
TGAGCCGCAAGGGCACTGATGCAACTGAGTCCGTCACGGGGTGAATGATGCACTCTGGGCACCATGCCCCCTCTAGAACCAGTGGAGACTGTCATCCACTATCTCTGTCCTTAGCAGGATGAAGCACTCTGGGCACCATGCCCTCTCCAGAACCAGTGGAGACTGTCATCCACTACCTCTGTCCTTAGCAGGATGAAGCACTCTGGGCACCATGCCCCCTCCAGAACCACTGTCCTTAGCAGGATGAAGCACTCTGGGCACCATGCCCCCTCCAGAACCAGTGGAGACTGTCATCCACTACCTCTGTCCTTAACAGGATGAAGCACTCTGGGCACCATGCCCCCTCCAGAACCAGTGGAGACTGTTATCCACTTGAGAGACTGTGGCTTTGCACTCCCCAGGATATGGCAGTGAGCAAACCATCCACTGTAGAGACTTGAGACTGTGGCTTTGCACTCCCCAGGATTGAACAGTGGGCAACCCACCCACTGTAGAGACTTGAGAGACTGTGGCTTTGCACTCCCCAGGATTGAACAGTGAGCAACCCACCCACTGTAGAGACTTGAGAGACTGTGGCTTTGCACTCCCCAGGATTGAACAGTGGGCATGTGGCCCCCTCGTGGATTTGGCATTGTGCACTCAACCGGGTGAGGTGCCCCCCATTTCCCTCCCCCTGAGGTGCCCGCTTAGTTGCTCTCTGATGCCCCTGCAGTGACCTCTCCGTCATGGTCGGGGATCTTGTGTGGGCCTCGCCCATACCGTGTGGTCCCAGTGTTCCACAGACTTTCTTAGAGCACTACCTGGACTACTATGCTTGGTATATCTTTTGTACATGGTGTATATATATATATATTTCTGCCTACTTGCTTTTAATATATTACAATGGTTACACTCATTTTCTATTGTCTTTGCATTCTTCCAGGGGGTTTGGGGGGTGTAACTGTGATGTATTGATTTGCATTAGTGGGTGGGGGTGTTGCATGTGTATGTCCCTGTTTTTTCCCTCCCCCCTCCCCTGTGTCGTAGGTGCTGTACTCACCGTGGTCTTCGCTGCTGACGTTCGTGCTCCTGGTAGAGGAGCAGGAAGACTGTTGCAGGGAGAATTTGGAGTTCCGGATCCATGGCGTCCTCGTTCCTCGTGGGGTGTGTAGAGGTGAGCGTTTTCCCTTCGGGATTCCTGTTTCCGCCGTGTTTTTATCTGCGGTGAATCCGCCCCGGCAAATGTGGCGGATTGGCCTGTCATAATAGTGTGGGCGGTACATTGTCTTCTGCCTGTCTGTTGGCGGTGACCGCCGCGCTGTTTGTTTGTACCGCTGTGGCAGTCGGAATGTTAAAGTGGCTGTCTTTGCTGGCGGTTTCCGCCACGGTCGTAATTGCAAACTTTTTACCGCCGGCCTGTTGGCGGTCTTACCGCCGCTTTAACACCGACCGCCAGGGTTGTAATGACCACCTATATGTTTTGTTCAGTTTAGCTGCCTATTGGCTTTGACATGGCATTAGCCATTACATTCTGTATTCAGTTTAGCTGCCTATTGGCTTTGACATGGCATTAGCCATTACATTCTGTATTCAGTTTAGTTGCCTATTGGCTTTGACATGACATTAGACATTACATTTGATATTTAGGTTAGCTGCCTATTGGCTTTAACATGGGGTTAGACATTGCAGTTGAGACATTGCAGATGAGCTGTGTTTTTCCAAGCTGTATTTTTCCACAAGATGGACCAAGCTGTTTTCTTCACACCAGACCTTAGCTGATAAGAGCACGCAGATTTTGTGTTTATCTCGCAAACCAGTCTGAGAGCGAGGAGCCCGGGAGAATTGCCCACTCTCCAGGTTTCTTCGGTTCTCACACTGAGTTTGCTTCTAAGGATGACTCTGGTCTACAACAGGGGTAGATGGAATCTGGTTTGACTTCAGACAGGAGCTAGACGTCAGTTGCCTGTCTCCCGTTTGGGTAGAAAATCTCTTTCTCGCAGTTGACCGGAGTCATCAACTTGCAGACCCCAGAAAGAAGCTGAATATAAGCACTCCCGCCTTGCCCATAGGGTGATGAATTTTGACTTTTATGCTTTGCTTTGAAGTTATGCTATAATATAATCACATCTATTTGCTGTGTATATTCCAACTGAGAAGTACTTTGATATATTTTGATATATTTTGCTTTCATTGCTGCGACTACTTTTGAACGTGTGCTTCCAATCTACTAATTTCGTCTCTCAGGAACCTCGTGGTGGAGAATTATTAACAATAAATGTCTTCTTTAAACTTAGAAGTGCATTCCAGAGAGGTTCTGTAAGCTTGGTTATGAGATAAGGGCAGGAAAGCAGAACACTCGGGTAGGAAAGCCGCCCTGGTTCTCAGCACCACCTTGTCTGCATGAAAAGATGTGAAAGCGGGTTTAACACTAAGAGCCTGAAGCTCATCACACGCCTAGCAGACGTGATGGCTGTGAGGAAAACTGTCTTCAAAACCAAAAGCCTTAACGGACAAGAATGCAAAGGTTCAAACGGTGGACCCTTCAGAAAAGTGAGAACTACATTCAAATCCCACTGAGGCATAACAAAAGGAGTGGGAGGAAACCTATTGGTTAGTTCTTTTAAGAACCTTACAACTATAGGGGACTTAAAACAAGGAAGGTTGGTCAGGAAGGCACAGAAAGGCAGACAGTGCTGATAAATAGCCCTTGACAGTTGCAACTGCACAACCCTTCTGCACCAAGGACAATGCAAACAATAAAACGTCTGACAAATGGGCTCCAAAGGGATCAATTTGCTTCTCCACACCAATCAACAAATTTTGCCCATCTGCCAGCATAGATAGTCTTGGTGGAGTGTCGCCTGGCCGATAAAATAACGTCCAACACTTCTGGCAGCAGAGAAAAGGAACTCAGATTGCCCTGTTCAATCTCCAGGCATGAAGGTGCAGGCTCTGGAGGTGGGGGTGTAGAACCTGTCCCTGCAACTGCGACAGGAGGTCTGCCCTGTGAGGGAGATGGAGCAGAGGGCACAGTGAAGGCTGGAGAAGATTTGTGTACCACACCCTTCTCAGCCAATCCGGAGTTATTAAGATGACTTGGGCCCAGCCTTGGCGAATCTTCCTCAAAACCTGCGGAATCAAGGGTATTGGGGGAAACCCGTAAAGCAACTGGCCGTTCCAGGACATCTGAAACGCGTCGCCCAACGCTCCTTGCACCGGATACTGGAGGCTGCATAACAACGGGCAGTGTGCGTTTCCCCGAGTGGCAAACAGGTCTACCTGAGGAAACCCCCACATCATTGGATCAGGTGTGGATGGAGCCGCCACTCGTGATCGGCCTAGAAATGCCGAAAGACTGTCAGCACGCCCGTTCAGAACTTCGTCCAGATGGTTTTCTACTAAGCAAATCCAATAGTCCTGAGCGCAGGACCAGAACTGCAGAGCCTCTCTACAGAGAAGGTACGACCCTACTACTCCCTGCTTTTTTATATACCACATTGCAGTAGTGTTGTCCATCAGGACTTGGACCAACTGACCACAAAGGGAAGGGAGGAAGGCCTTGAGAGCCAGACGTATCACCCGCAATTCCAACAGATTGATATGAAACATCTCTTCCATTGGAGACCAATGACCTTTGACCTCCAGGTCCCCGAGATGAGCTTTCCACCCTAGAGTGGAGGCATCCGGTATAACCGTGGCCACTGGAGGCGGTAGTGAAAATGGCCTTCCTTGAGAAAGGCTGGCGTCCACTGCCCACCATTGTAGGTCTGCTACAGTGTCTCTGGAGATCGTTATCGACTCCTCAAGATCCCCTTTAAGCTGAAACCACTGCCTGCGGAGGCACCAGTGAAGAGCCCTCATGTGCCAGCGTGAATGAGTGACCAACAGAATGCATGAAGCAAACAGGCGAAGGACCTTGAAGACTGGAACGACTGCTCAACTTTGAAACATTAGAATCAAGGCCTGAATGTCCTGAATCCGCTGAGGCGGAGGATAGGCCCGATCCAACGTTGTGTCCAGTACTGCCCCTATGAACAGGAGGCGCTGAGAGGGCTCCAGGTGAGATTTGGGCACGTTTATCGAAAAGTCCCGATCAAACAACAACTAGGTAGTCATCCACAGGTGATGCAGCACGAGCTCTGGAGACATGGCTTTGATCAACCAATCGTCCAGGTAAGGGAATACCGCTATTCCCTTCCTCCTGAGACTTGCTGCAACCACCGCCATCACCTTCGTGAAGACTCGAGGTGCAAAAGTAAGACCAAATGGAAGGAACGCAAACTGGTAGTGTTGCGAACCCACCACAAACCGGAGATACTTCCTGTGTGACTTGAGAATAGGGATATGAAAGTAAGCATCCTGTAAGTCGACAGGCACCATCCAATCCTCTTTGTTCAACGCCTGAAGCACCTGCGCTAGGGTCAGCATTTTGAATTTCTCCTGTTTGAGGAACCAATTCAAAACCGTCAGGTCCAGGATAGGCCTCAAACGACCATCCTTCTTTGGGATCAGGAAATATCTTGAATAACAACCCTGACCCCTTTCCTGCTCTGGAACCAACTCCACTCCACCTTTTGATAAAAGGACTAGAACTTCCTGCTGTAACAACAGGAGATGGTCTTCTGTGCAAAAGGATGAATGGGAAGGGATGGGAGGGGGAAACTCCCGAAAAGGAAGGGCATAACATTTCCCCACAATATTGAGGACCCAGGAGTCCGATGTGATTAACTCCCACCCGCGAAGAAAATAAAATGACCTTCCCCCCTACAGGAGAAACATGAGACATAATGGCGGAGAACTAAGGCTGCTTTCCTTGCTGAACCCCCCCCCGGAGGAAGAGGAAGAGGCAGGGTGCTGCTGAGTGGCCCCTCTTGTTCTAACTCTACCCTGCCCTCTATAGGATCTATAGGGCAGACTTGAGGATTGTTGGCCTGCTGGTTGGGGTCTCCCACGAAAGAAAGCTCTTCGTCCGAACAACATAAACCTCCTAAAGGATCTGAATGTGGTGGCAGTGGAATCCTGCAGGCCCAAGGGCTTGGCAGTAGCCCTACTCACCTTAAAGCGCTCTAATGCTGTCAGCTTTAGCCCCAAACAATTTGGCCCCATCAAAGGGCAGGTCCAAGGGGGTCATCTGGACATGTGTCGAGAACCCAGAAGACCTCTACCACGTATGTCTTCTGGTGACAATTAAGTGTCCATCACTCTGGCTGCAGAGTCTGTAGTGTCCAGACCCGACTGTATAACCTACGTAGCAGCAGCCTGAGCATCCGATAGGAGTCCCTGCATCTCCAAAGGCAGATCCGGTGGCACAGCCTTGGCCGCGTCCATCAGAGCACGTATGTATCTGCCCAAAACACAAGTCGCATTGGCAGATTTTGAGGGCCATGCTACATGAAGAAAAGGTATTTTTGGCCGACTGCTCCATCCTCTTGGATTCCCTGTCTGAAGGCGTGCCAGGGAAGGAACCAGAAGCTGAATAAGACAAACATGAAGCCTGGACCACCAAACTCTCCGAAGTCGTATGTTTCAACAGGAAACCCGGGTCCCCCGGAGCCACTCTATACCTCCTTGCAACCTATCTGCTAACAGCAGACAAAGTCACGGGCTTCTTCCAAACTTCCAGAATAGGTTCTGTAAGAGCATCGTTAAAAGGCAGTAGTGGCTCTGCACCAGCTGAAGCAGGATGGAGGAACTCTGTTAAGATATTAGTCTTGATCTTTGCAGATGGTAGTGGGAAGACCAGAAAATCTGCTGCCTTCCTTACCACTGTATGTAAAGAAGCTGCCTCCTCTGTAAATTCCCCAGGAGAGGCTAGATCCCACTCAGGGGAAGTATCTAGTCCACTTGCCGAGTCCAAACCCTGATAGTCCCCCAGGGGCTCAGCAATTTCTCCTTCCTCCAGGAGTTGCCTCTGATACTCTCATGCCTCTAAAAGTCTGAGAGCTTTTCTCCTTGACCTTAACCTGGCCTCTATTCTTGGCATCGACATGGAATTCACCGATGTCGAAGATCTCGGCTGACGCGGACCAGGAGACACACCCCGCTTTACGGATCCATCCGACGCCGGAACCGAATCCATCAGCGCCGAGGACACGTGGGCCCGCTGCAACGGCGTCAAATGAGTATGGGGCGACGTCATCTGCACCATTGGTCTCGCAGGTGATGTCACCGGCGTCGAAGGTCTTCCGGGCGACACCAACAGTATCAGCGCTGCCCCAACACCCTCCGCAGGGCAAAAGGGCACAAACGGCACCGGTCTATATGAAGCCAGAGCGCCTATTGAAAAGGCCAAAGGACCTGTGGGACCAGCTGGTGCACCACCAGGGGCCATAGAATTAAAGATGTTGAACATGGCATTTAAAAATGCCGCTGGATCCACACTCGGAGCCGGGAAGGCTGGATACCCCTGTTCCTCCTGTGGCGCCGGTGCCAGATCCGCAACATCCAATTGCGCTCCAGGCGAAAAACAAGGACTCTCCTGAGGCCAAACCACCTTGAAGACTGAAGGCACCGGACAAGCTTGAGGACTCTGAGATGATGGAGTCGCCGTCAGGCTAACCTCCCACGTCACATGACGCCTACTTGGCGGAGGCCTCGATTCGGACGGACCTCTATCCGAACGACGCCGGAAATCATGCCGATGCCGTTTCTTGTGCGACCTCGAGGATTTTCCGGAAGAAGACCTCCGATGACTCCCATGCTTCTCCTTCTTCGCCTTGGCCAAATAGAGTTTGGCCTCCTGCTCCTTGAGCACCTTCGGGTTCATCCTCTGGCATGAACCACACTCCACTCCACATCGTGCTCAGAACTCAAGCACCACAGGCAGTCATTGTGCGGGTCCGTCACTGACATGCGCCACCGCTCTCCCGACAAGGCTTGAATCCAGATTTCCGAGGAGGAGACATTGTAACCTACAATGAAACACCTTTGGTAACAGTAACTCCCAAAAGCTAGGAAAAAAACATTATGCTTCGAAGGCACGGAAAAAAGGGAACTGACGTCAGCACGCTGGCGAGGACCTCTTATTGCCACAATGACATCAGACCGAGTTGCGTGGAAGTCGGGCAATTGTGCCCTCCTTGTCGACGTGAAGAGCTGGGAAGAAAATTTCCGTTGAATGCTGGCGCATTCCGAGAATTCATAAGGTGAGGAATCCACAGGTAGTTGTATTCATCAGAAGTAGTTTTTAGATTCTTACAAGTAAATCCCAACTTTTAGAGTGATAATGTCTAATACAGGGGAGATGGTGATGGAATTCAACCTCACCCCTTACCTGCATCTAAGGATGTCAGAGTTAAGGTTTCTCTGTAAAATCAAAAAGATAAAAACTGGGTCCAACCCTACCAAAGTAAAGCTCCAGAGCTTTTGGCAGAGTTCACAAGGGACCACCCCTCTGAGGATAATCCCTCAGATGGGGAAGTTAGTGAACAGGAGGATGATTTCCCCCCTCCTGTCCTAACCAGGGAGAACAGGGTTCCTCAAACCCTGACTCCACAAATCATAGTTAGAGAGACTGGTTCATCCACGGGGGAGACCAGTAACTCTGGAAGCATTGAGGGCAGCATCAATGAAGATGACCTCCTGTTAGCCAGGATAGCCAAAAGATTGGCTTTGGAGAAGCAGTTCCTAGCCATAGAAAGGGAAAAACAAAAGATGGGTTTAGCTCCCATCAATGGTGGCAGCAACATAAATATGGTCAGAGAGAATACTAACCTCCTAAAAATACCCAAAGGGATTGTAACAATATATGAAGATGGCGATGATATCACCAAATGGTTCACAGCTTTTGAGAGGGCTTGTGCAACCAGAAAAGTAAACAGATCTCACTGGGGTGCTCTCCTTTGGGAAATGTACACTGGAAAGTTTAGGGATACACTCCTCACACTCTCTCGTAAAGTTACAGAATCCTATGGATGAAGGCTACCCTGATTGAGGGCTTTGAATTCTCAACTGAGGACTACAGGATTAGGTTCAGGGGGGCTCAAAAATCCTCGAACCAGACCTGGGTTGATTTTGTTGACTTCTCAGTCAAAACACTAGATAATTGGATAACTGGCAGTGGTGTAAATGATTAGGATGGGCTGTATAACTTGTTTATGAAAGAACATCTGTTAAGTAATTGTTTCAATGACAAACTGCATCAACATCTGGTAGACCTAGGATCAATTTCTCCCCAAGAATTGGAAAAGAAGGCAGACCACTGGGTCAAGACAAGGGTGACTAAGACTTCCACAGGGGGGTGACCAAAAGAAAGGGGTCAAAAAGCCTCCCCAGGGGAAGAGTGTTGAGACATCCAAGGGAAAAAGTAAAGAGCCTTCAACAGGGCCCAAAAAACCTGCTCAGGAGGGTGAGCACGAGCCTCTTCATAATCCGGAAATGGGTATAAGGGGAAAAACTTTGATCCCAAGAAGGCCTGCTGTCATATCTGTACTCAGCATGGACACCAAACTGGAGACAAGGCCTGTCCCAAGAAAAGTCCCACAACAAATACTACTCCAGTTAGCACTGGAATAGCCAGTCCCCTGGTGGGATCCACAGTGTTCCCAGAGGAAATCAGGGTTCACACTGAAGCTACATTAGTCTCTGAGCGTGGGGTGGATTTACGCACACTTGCTGCCTGCCCGCCTAACATGCAAAAATACAGGCAGCAGCTCTTAATCAATGGGACTAGAGTAGAAGCCCTGAGGGATGCAGGTGCCAGTGTCACTATGGTGACAGACAAATTGGTTTCCCCAGGACAGTACCTGGCTGGACAGACATATCCAGTCACTAATGCTGACAATCAAACCAAAGTCCATCCCATGGCAATGGTAACTTTAGAATGGGGAGGGATCACTGGCCTGAAACAGGTGGTAGTCTCCTCTAATTCCAGTAGACTGTCTGCTAGGGAATAATCTGGAGTCCTCAGCATGGGCTGAGGTAGAGCTCAATACCCATGCAGTCATGCTGGGTATCCCTGAACTGGTGTGTGTCAGGACAGAGGCACAAAGCAGGGCTCAGGGTGAAAAAAGAAGTGTTGGAGTCTAGAATAATGGCCCAACCTTCCAAGAGGAAAGGATCTGGGGAACCAGCTTCAACACAGCACAAGAAACAGAACCTCTCTTCCCAAGAAGATGTTCTATCTCCTGAGGGAACTGAGTCCATGGAGCTGGGACCTTACCAGGTTGAGCTCTTGGGCCCAGGGGGACCCTCAAGGGAACAGCTGTGCAAGGGGCAAGAAACTTGTCCCTCTCTTGAAGGCCTGAGACAGCAAGCTGCTGAACAAGAAAAAGGAATTGTCAGTGGAACCCACAGGGTCTATTGGGAAGATGGACTCCTTTACACTGAGGCAAGAGATCCCAAACCTGGTGCCACTAGGAGAGTGGTAGTGCCTCAGGAGTTTAGGGAGTTCATTCTGACCTTAGCCCATGACATTCCCCTTGGTGGGCATTTGGGACAAACCAAGATATGGGAGAGATTAGTCAACCATTTCTACTGCCCAATAAGTCCCAGAAGGTAATTTTGCACCTCCTGTGTCACCTGTCAAGCCAGTGGTAAGACATGTGGCCATCCAAAGGCCCCCCTCATTTCACTTCCAGTGGTGGGGGTCCCCTTTGAAAGAGTACAAGTGGATATAGTGTGTCCACCTTAACCTCCAGCAGCATGAGGGAACCAGTATATCCTGGTAGTAGTGGGTCATGCTACCAGGTGCGCTGAGGCAATTCCCCTTAGGTCCACTACTGCCCCTGCAGTAGCAAAAGCACTCATTGGTATCTTTACCAGAGTGGGATTTCCTAAGGAGGTGGTTCCTGACAGAGGTACCAATTTCATGTCAGCTTACCTAAAACACATGTGGAATGAGTGTGGACAAACCAATTGTCTTGTGGTGAGATTTAACAAGACATTGAAGGGCATGATCATAGGGCTCCCTCAAAAACTCAAAAGGAGATGGAATGTCCTCCTGCCATGCCTGATTTTCGCCTACAGAGAGGCACCACAGAAGGGAGTAGTGTTTTCCCCCTCTGAGCTTCTGTTTGGCCATCCTGTTAGGGGACCACTGGCACTTGTAAAAGAAGGCTGGGAGAGACCTCTCCATGAGCCTAAACAAGATGTGGTGGACTAAGTACTAGGCCTACGTTCAATGACCTAGGCACTAGCAGGACCCCCAAGAGGGTGATCCATGTGAACTGCCTCAAACTCTTTCATGACAGTGCAGATGTAAACATGTTAATGGTTACAGATGAGGACCAGGAAGCAGAGAGTGAACCTCTCCCTGATCTCCTCGCCACTGACCCTAAAGATGGAGTGATCTATTCAGACACCCTCTCTAGCCAACAGCAGGCTGACTACAGGCAAGTCCTCCAGCAGTTTGCTGAGACACACCTGTGTACCCATGATGTGGACACAGGAGACAGTATGCCTGTCAAGAATAAAATATTCAGACAGTCTGCCCAAGTCACGGAAAGCAGCAAAGGGGAAGTCCACAAGATGCTAGAGTTGGGAGTGATTGAGCACTCTGACAGTCCCTGGGCTAGACTAGTGGTCTTGGTCCCCAAACCTCACACAAAAGATGGCAAGAAAGAGATGAGGTTTTGTGTGGACTACAGAGGGCTCAACTCTGTCACCAAGACAGATGCTCACCCCATCCCAAGGGCAGATGAGCTAATAGACAAATTAGGTGCAGCCAAATACTTGAGTACCTTTGACTTGACAGCAGGGTACTGGCAGATAAAAATGGCACCAGGAGCAAAAGAGAAAACAGCATTCTCTACATCTGATGGGCACTACCAGTTTACTGTGATGCCCTTTGGCTTAAAGAATGCCCCTGCTACCTTCCAAAGGTTGGTGAATTAAGTCCTTGCTGGCTTGGAATCCTTCAGTGCAGCTTATCTTGATGATATTGCTGTCTTTAGCTCCAACTGGCAAGATCACCTGGTCCACCCGAAGAAGGTTTTACAGGCCCTGCAAGCAGCAGGCCTCTCTATCAAGGCATCCAAATGTCAGATAGGGCAGGGAACTGTGGTTTACTTGGGACTCCTTTTAGGTGGAGGTCAAGTTCAGCCACTCCAACCCAAGATCCAGACTATTCTGGACTGGGTAGCTCCAAAAAAACAGACTCCAGTCAGGGCATTCCTTGGCTTGACTGGGTACTATAATACTGACACCACCACATAACTGACCTCCAAGAAAATGCCCAGGAAAGTGAACTGGACCGTGGACTGTCAAAATGTCAAAAGGCCTTTGACACCCTGAAGCAAGCTAAGTGTACAGCACCGGTTTTGAAAGCTCCAGATTATTCTAAGCAGTTCATTTTGCAGACAGATGCCTCTGAGCATGGGACAGGAGCAGTCCTGTCCCAAACAAATGATGATGGCCTTGACCAGCCTGTTGCTTTTATTAGCAGGACGTTACTTGGAGTGCCATTGAGAGGGAGGCCTTTGCTGTGGTTTGGTCCCTGAAGAAGTTGAGATCATACCTTTTTGGTACTCACTTCACAGTTCAACCTGACCACAGACCTCTCAGACAGCTGATGCAAGTGAAAGGAGAAAATCCTAAACTGTTGAGGTGGTCCATATCCCTAGAGGGAATGGACTTTGTAGTGGAACACAAACCTGGGAATGCCCATGCCAATGCTGATGGCCTTCCCAGGTTCTTCCACTCAGAAAATGAAGACCCTTTTGGGAAAGGTTAGTCTCATCCTCTTTCATTTGGGGGTTGGGGAGGGGGGGCGTTGTATAAGGAAATGCCTTCCTTGGCATGGTTACCCCCTGACTTTTTGCCTTTTGTTGATGCCAGTTATGATTGAAAGTGTGCTGGGACCCTGCTAACCAGGCCCAAGCGCCAGTGTTCTTTTCCTTACCTGTACCTTTGTTCCCACATTTGGCACAGCCCTGGCACACAGATAAGTCCCTTGTAAATGGTACCTCAGGTACCAAGGGCCCTGTTGCCAGGGAAGGTCTCTAAGGGCTGCAGCATGTCATATGCCACCCTGGGAACCCCTCACTCAGCACATGCACACTGCCTTACAGCTTGTGTGTGCTGGTGGGGAGAAAATGACTAAGTTGACATGGCACTCCCCTCAGAGTGCCATGCTAACCTCACACTGCCTCTGGTAGAGGTAAGTCACCCCTCTAGCAGGTCTCACAGCCCTAAGGCAGGGTGCACTATACCACAGGTGAGGGCATATGTGCATGAGCACTATGCCCCTACAGTGTCTAAGCAAACTCTTAGACATTGTAAGTGCAGCCATAAAGAATATATGGTCTGTGAGTTTGTCAAACACGAACTCCACAGTTCCATAATGGCTACAGTGACATCTGGAAAGCTTGGTATCAAACTTCTCAGAACAATAAATACACACTGATGCCAGTGTGGGATTTATTTATTCTAAAATACACCCAGAGGGCATCTTAGAGATGCCCCTGAATACCAGTCCGACTCCTAGTGTAGGCTGACCAGTTTCTGCCAGCCTGCCACCACCAGATGAGTTTCTGGCCACATGTGGAGAGTTCCTTTGTCACTCTGTGGCCAGGAACAAAGCCTGTACTGGATGGAGGTGCTTCTCACCTTCCCCTGCAGGAACTGTAACACCTGGTGATGAGCCTCAAAGGCTCATGCCTTTTGTTACAGCGCACCAGGGTATCCCACCTGAAGGAGATGCCCACCCCTCCGGCCACTGCCCCCACTTTTGGTGGCAAGGCAGGAGGAGATAATGAGAAAAACAAGGAGGAGTCACCCACCAGTCAGGACAGCCCCTAAGGTGTCCTAAGCTGAGGTGACCGCTGCCTTTAGAAATCCTCCATCTTGAGATTGGAGGATTCCTCCAATAGGATTAGGGATGTGATCCCCTCCTCTCAGGGAAGAGGCACAAACAGGGTGTAGCCACTCTCCAGGCCAGTAGCCATTGGCTACTGCCCCCTAGACCTAAACCAACCCTTAAATTTAGTATTGAGGGGCGACCCTGAACCCAGGGAATCAGATTCCTGCAATCTACACAAAGAAGAAGGACTGCTGACCTGAAAGCCCTGCAGAGACGTCAACTGCCTTGGCCCCAGCCCTACCGGCATGTGTCCAGACTCAAAGAACCTGCACAGCGACGCATCCGACAGGGACCAGCAACCTCTGAGGGACTCAGAGGACTGTCCTGAACCCGAAGGACCAAGAAACTCCTGAGAACAAGCGGCACTGTTCACCAACTGCAACATTTTTGCAACTTTGAAAGAACTCTCCCTTCCCTTCGGAAGCGTGAGACTTCTCACTCTGCACCCGACGTCCCCAGCTCGAGCTCCAGAGAACAAGCACTGCAGAGAGGACTCCCAGGCGACTGCGATGACGTGAGTAACCTGAGTCAACCCCCCTGCACCTCCACAGCGACGCCTACAGAGAGGATCCAGAGGCTTGCCCTGACCGCGACTGCCTGGTAACAAGGAACCCAATGCCTGGACCAAGCACTGCACCTGCAGCCCCCAGGACCGAGAGGAACCAACCTGCACTGCAGGAGCGACCAGCAGGAGGCCGTTTTCTACTAAGGCGAACCGATCTAATCAAGGCTCTCCCCACAGCTGAAAGAGACCGTGTGCCACCTCTGGTTGGAGGCGCCATTCGTGATCCGCTAGACATTTTTGGCTGAGTTTCCCTGCTCTGGCACCAGTTGTTGTACCACCAGGGATATGCCCTGCTGTTCCAGGTACGTCCAGAGCCTCCTGACAAAGGGTCCACAACCCTACCCCGCCCTGCTTGTTGCAGTGGCGTTATCCGTGCACATCTGCATCATCTTTTCCTTGATAGAGGGAATAAATGCTTTTAATTTGAGCCACATCACACGCAGCTCCAACACGTTGATGTAGAGTCCGAATTCCAATGGAGATCAGATGCCTCTGATCTTGAACCTCTCCCAGATGGCCGCTGAAGGAAAGTACTCTTGTTGGCATGGTTACCCCCTCATCCCTCCCCTCACGCACACTTTTTGCCTGATTGCCTGATACTGATGCTAACTTTGATTGAGAGCGTACTGGGACCCTGTTAACCAGGTCCCAGCACCAGTGTTCTTTCCCTAAATATGTACCTTTGTTTCCACAATTGACACACAGCAAGTCCCTTGTAAAAGGTACCCATTGTACCAAGGGCCCTGTGGCCAGGGAAGGTCCCCAAGCATGTATTATGCCACCCTGGGAGTCCCCTCACCAAGTACATGCACACTGCCTTTGCAGCTTGTGTGTGGTGGTGGGGAGAAAAAGGCAAAGTCAACATGGCACCCCTCTAAGGCTGGCATGCCCACAAACCTCTGCCTGTGGCATAGGTAAGTCACCCCTTTACCAGGCCTTACAGCCCTAAGGCAGGGTGCACTATACAACAGGTGAGGGCACAGCTGTATGAGCAATATGCCCCTACAGTGTCTAAGTCCATTCTTAGGCATTGAAAGTGCAGTGCAGCCATATTGAGTATATGGTCTGGGAGTTTGTCATTACGAACTCCACATTTCCATAATGGCTTCACTGAATACTGGGAAGTTCAGTATCAAACTTCTCAGCACAATAAACTCACACGGATGCCAGTGTGGAATTTATTGAAACATGCACCCAGAGGGAATCTTGTAGAGGACTGATCAGTCTGTGCCAGCCTGCCACTTTCAGACAAGTTTCTGACCCCATGGGGTGAGAGCCCTTGTGCTCTCTGTGGGCAGAAACAAAGCCTGTCCTGGGCAGAGATGCTTCACACCTCCCCCTGCAGGAACTATAACACCTGCCAGTGAGACTCAAAAGCTCAAGCCTCTTGTTACAGTGCCCCAGGGCACTCCAGCTAGTGGAGTTGCCCACCCCCTGGATAAAGCCCCACTTTTGGCGGCAAGTCCAGAGGGAAAATTAGGGAAAGCAGGAAGGAGTGACCACCCCAGCTAGGGCACCCCTAAGGTGTCCGGAGCTGAGGTGTCCACCTCCCTGCAGAATCCTCCATCTCAGTTTGGAGGACAGGGACCAATAGGGTTAGGTTTGTGTTCCCCTCCCCAAAGGGAGTGGACACAGGAAGGGTGTAGCCAAACTCAGGGACAGTAGCCATTGGCCTCTGTCCCCTGTAACGTCCCTAAATTCAGGATTTAAGGGCTCCCCTGAACCCAGTTCATCAGATTCCTGGCGACCTCACAAGAAGAAAGAAGAAGGACTGCTAAGCTGAAACCCCAGCAGAGAAGGACGACGACAAAAACTGACTTGGCCCCAGCCCTAATGGCCTGCCTCCGGCTTCAGAGAACCTGGAAAAGAAGGTGATGAGTCCTGCGGGTCCAGCGACCTCTGCCAAGCTTCCAGAGGACTGCCTGCATCACAGAGGATAAAGAACTCCCATGGACAGCGGCCATGTCCAGAAAGAAACACCATCCAAGGATTCCAGAGACTCAGTGGAATGCGAGTCCTGAGCACTCTGCATCCAACGCCTACGACCCGTGTCCAGGTGGCCCAACGGACTAGAGAGGATCCCCAGGCGATTCCAAGCAAGTTCCCACCCTGGGTTGACCTCTCCAGTCCCCATGACAACGTCTGCAGGGTGAATCTAGAGGACCCCCCGATCGCTAAAGCTCTGGACGAAGATACCTGTTGCCTAAAGGTCCATTGCACCCGCAGCCCCCTGCCTTTGGGGAATCTCCCCTCCGGTGCAGAAACATTCAGCAGGCAGCCCTCCTACCTGTCCTGCCTGTGGTTTTCCGAAACCGACCCCCTGGACCCAGCCTGCAGCATCTAAGTGACCCCCCAGGGTTCCCCTCATAGGAAAGCATTGGGAGCCGGACGCTCTGTTTGCATCCTGCACCCAGCCGCCCCTGTGCCTCTCAGGGTGTGTGTTTGGGTGCCTACTTGTAGCCCCCAGTGCTCCTCTAAACCCCCCAAGTATGCCCTCCGAAGATGCGGGTACTTACTTGCAAACAGATCTGAATGAGAGTGTCCCCAGCCTCACCCTTGAACTCTGCACCACCGGCCGGCCCCGTGTTGTTGGTGGTAGTTGTTTTGTTGTTAACTTGAACGCCGACCTGTGGACTTTCTAACCCCCAGAGACTGGAACTGTAAGTCGAATACTTACCTGCAAATCGTACTAACTTTTCTTCCCCACAGGAACTGTTTCTGAAAATTTAACTGTTAACTTTTAAAACAGATTACTCACATTTATTCTAAAACTGTATAACTTGCAGATTTCAAACAAAGTGATATTGATACATATGTGAACTACGTATTTATTGATGTACTTACCTGCAACTTGAATACTGTGGTTCTAGAAATAAATTAACAAAAGCTATATTTTCCATATCAAAACAATTGTTCTGGAGTTAAGTCACTGAGCGTTTACTTCTTCTATTGTCTGTATCTGTACAACAAATGCTTTGCACTACCCTCTGATAACTGCACCTTGACGCATGAGCACCATCGCTGAGGATCCACTGCACCTTAGTTCCCTGGCTCGGGCTGTGACTTCCAACTGTGCCACCTGCTCTCCGGACAACCACCGATGGAGCCCCCCCCCCCCATTGGGAGCTCCCAGACTTATCCCCATGTCCCCCCTTGCATTTGTTTTCTAGGTGGCCCCCCCTCGTAGAGTGCTTAATGCGCAGGAACCCGACATGACCAACACCACTGCACCCAGAAGCTCCTGAGCAGGTAAACCTGAACTGCTGGTCTTGTCAATAACTTTGCACCCCTAGCACCTAACTGCCATCAGGGGACCGCTGAGAACCCAGTGTAAGAACTCCTATGCAGCCATAGTAACTTGCACCTTGTGTTGCTTAAAAGTACATTCAGCTACAAAAAGTGTCACTTATTGCCAATCGTTCTGAGAACTGCAACAGTATTATTTTTCTGCAAATGTCCTGGTGCTTATAAATAGTACAAAAGAACGAGTTACTTACCTTCGGTAACGACTTTTCTGGTGGATACATTAGCTACCTGTGGATTCCTCACCTCATGAATACTCCCATGGCGCCAGCATTCGACGGAAATCTTCTTACTAGTCTCTGCACGTCGACGAGGACGTCACTGTCTCGCACGCGACGCCGTCTGACGTCATACAGGCAATAAGAGGTCCTCGACGACGTGCGGACGTCAGTACCAATCATTTTTTACGTGCATGAGAACAACCAGGCAATGCAATGAAAGAACAAAGCAACATCCATTATATTGTAAAAATACACCACATTGTATGAATAACTGTAAATCTTTTTTATGTACATATATATATATATATAAAACTCTTTCTTTTAAAATATATACACACACCAAGTATATACATAAAGATATATACACCTATACCTATATATATATATAAATATATTATATATATACATCTATTGCACCCTCAAAGATCAAGAGGAGCGCACTCAAGGATTACTTGGCAAGACCATAAAGGCAACGGGGAGGCGGGTGGGACCGTGAGGAATCCACAGGTAGCTAATGTATCCACCAGAAAAGTCGTTACCGAAGGTAAGTAACTCGTTCTTCTGATGGATACAACTACCTGTGGATTCCTCACCTCATGAATAGAGTCCCAAAGCAGTACCACGCCCGGCGGTGGGTGCCTAAATGGTCAAACCAAGAAATCCTGCAGCACTGACCGTGCAAAATGGCCGTCCCTTCTAACCTCAGAATCTAAACAGTAATGTTTTGCAAAAGTGTGAAGGGACGACCAAGTTGCGGCCTTGCAGATGTCGACCACAGGAACACCTCTGGCTAAGGCCGAAGTGGCCGACTTAGCTCTGGTGGAATGAGCTCTAATGCCCTCAGGAGGATCCTTCTTTGCCAAAGAGTAACATATTTTAATGCAAAGAACAACCCACCTGGATAGTGTTCTCTTGTGGACTGCCTTTCCTCTCCTCTTGCCCACGTATCCAATAAACAGCTGATCCTCCAGCCTGAAATCCTTTGTTCTATCGATAAAGAAGCTCAACGCTCTCTTTGGATCCAGACGGTGCAGTCTTTCTTCCTCTTTGGAAGGATGAGGCGGAGGATAGAACGTGGACAAAGTAATTGCCTGAGCCAAATGGAAGGGTGAAACAACCTTCGGGAGGAAAGCAGCCTTGGTCCTCAACACCACCTTATCCCCATAAAAAGTTGTATAAGGGGGTTTTACTGATAAGGCCTGCAACTCACTCACTCTCCTTGCTGATGTTATAGCTATCAGGAAGACTGTTTTTAAAAACAAATACCTCAAGGGGCAAGAATGCATAGGTTCAAAAGGGGACCCCATAAGGAAAGTCAGGACTAAGGACAAATCCCATTGCGGCATAACGAATGGCTTTGGAGGATATTGATTTAGAAGACCTTTCAAGAATCTGATAACAATAGGGGATTTAAATAAAGATGGTTGGTCTGGAAGACATATGAAGGCTGACAAGGCCGATAAATAACCTTTAATGGTAGCCACTGCACAACCTTTCTGCGCCAGAGATAGAGCAAAAGACAAAACGTCCGATAGATGAGCTTGTAAAGGATCAATCTGCCTCTCTCCACACCACGCAACAAATTTAGACCACCTATTAGCGTAGATAGATTTAGTGGAGTGTCGCCTGGCCGCTAATATAACATCCACTACCTCAGGCGGGAGAGAGAAGGAACTCAGGTTGCCCCGTTCAATCTCCAGGCATGTAGGTGCAGACTCTGGAGGTTGGGGTGTAGAACCTGCCCCTGCGACTGCGAGAGGAGGTCTGCCCTGAAAGGGAGACGGAGCGGCGGGCACGTTGAGAGTTGGAGAAGGTCGGAGTACCACACCCTCCTTGGCCAATCCGGAGCTATTACGATTACTAGAGCCCGGTCTTGGCGAATCTTCCTCAATACTCGAGGAATCAAGGGTATGGGAGGAAACGCGTAAAGCAACTGGCCGCACCAGGTCATTTGAAACGCGTCCCCCAACGCTTCCTGCATCGGATACTGAAGGCTGCAGAACAACGGACAATGCGCGTTCTCTCGAGTGGCAAACAGATCTACCCGAGGAAACCCCCACTTCTGGAAGATTAAACGGACTTGATCCGGATGGAGACGCCACTCGTGGTCTGCCGAGAAGTGGCGACTGAGACTGTCCGCACGCACGTTCAAGACTCCGGCCAGATGGTTTGCTATCAAGCAAATCCGATGGTCCTTTGCCCAGGACCATAGTCGAAGAGCTTCTCTGCAGAGAAGGTACGACCCCACTCCTCCCTGCTTGTTTATGTACCACATCGTGGTAGTATTGTCCGTTAGGACCTGTACCGACTGACCACGAAGGGAAGGGAGGAAGGCCTTGAGAGCCAGACGTACAGCCCGTAACTCTAACAGATTGATGTGAAAAATCTGTTCCTCTGGAGACCAAAGACCTTTGATCTCCAGATCCCCCAGATGAGCTCCCCACCCTAGAGTGGAAGCATCCGTTATGACTGTGGCCACTGGTGGCGACTGCTGGAACGGTTTTCCTTGTGAAAGATTGTTGCTTGCAATCCACCACTTCAAATCCACAGCAGCATCTCTGGAGATCTTGACAGTACCCTCTAGATCCCCTCTGTGTTGAGACCACTGCCTTCGGAGGCACCACTGAAGAGCCCTCATGTGCCAGCGAGCATGCGTGACCAACAGAATGCAGGAGGCAAAAAGACCGAGCAGACGAAGGACCTTGAGGACTGGAACTACCGCTCCATTTCGAAACATTGGAACCAAATCCTGAATATCTTGAATCCGCTGAGGCGGAGGAAAGGCCCGACCCAATGTCGTATCCAGTACTGCCCCTATGAACAGGAGGCGCTGAGAGGGCTCCAGGTGAGATTTGGGCTCGTTCACCGAAAAGCCCAGGTCGAACAACAACTGGGTTGTTGACTGCAGATGACGCAACACAAGCTCCGGGGACTTGGCTTTGATCAACCAATCGTCCAAGTAAGGGAATACTGCTATCCCCTTCCTTCTGAGCTCTGCCGCAACCACCGACATCACCTTCGTGAAGACTCGAGGTGCTGAAGTAAGACCAAACGGAAGGACCGCAAACTGGTAGTGTTGCGATCCCACCACAAACCGGAGATACTTCCTGTGTGACTTGAGTATCGGGATATGAAAGTAAGCATCCTGCAAGTCGACAGACACCATCCAGTCTTCCATGTTCAACGCCAAAAGCACCTGTGCTAGGGTCAGCATCTTGAACTTTTCCTGCTTGAGGAACCAATTCAAGATCCTCAGGTCCAGAATTGGTCTCAAACGACCATCCTTCTTGGGAATCAGGAAATACCTTGAGTAAACTCCTTGACCCCTTTCCTGCTCCGGGACCAACTCCACCGCGCCCTTTAAAAGGAGGACTTCTACCTCCTGTTCTAGCAACAGGAGGTGTTCTTGTGAACAATACGAAGGGCGGGGCGGGATGAGGGGCGGAAACTCCCGAAAGGGAAGGGTGTAGCCTTTTCCCACAACACTGAGAACCCAAGTGTCCGACGTAACAGTCTCCCATTTGGTGAGAAAATGCTGTAATCTTCCCCCTACAGGAGAGGAGTGAGTGGGAAATGGTGGAAGCCTAAGGCTGCTTCCCCTGCTGCACCCCGCCAGAGGATGAGGAAGAGGCAGAGTGCTGCTGAGAGGCTCCCCTGGTGCGGACCCTACCCCTCCCCCTAAAAGGTCTATAGGGATGGGAAGAGGCAGGTTGCTGATATCTTCCCCGAAAGGAAGAGGAGGAAGAGCCACGCCCAAATCCACGAAACCTCCTGAAGAATCTGGAAGAGGCCGTGGAAGAAGGAGCTTGGAGTCCCAACGACTTAGCCGTGGCCCTGCTCTCCTTAAAACGTTCCAAGGCCGAATCAGCCTTAGCCCCAAACAGTTTGTCCCCATCAAACGGGAGATCCAACAATGTGGACTGTACATCTGCCGAAAAGCCCGAGTTACGTAGCCAGGCCTGTCTCCTTTCCACCACAGTTGTGCCCATTGCTCTGGCTACCGAGTCGGTGGTATCCAGTCCCGTCTGGATAATTTGGGTCGCAGCAGCCTGGGCATCAGAGACAAGATCCAAAAGACCCTGGGGAAGCTCTGTAAACGAAGAGGAGATGTCATCCATCAGAGCATGAATATACCTCCCCAGGATACAGGTCGCATTAGTGGCTTTTAACGCCAGTCTGCAGGACGAAAAAATCTTCTTCGACTGCGCCTCTAGCTTTTTTGAGTCTCTGTCCCCAGGCACCGTCGGGAAAGAACCAGGCGCTGATTTGGACGAACAGGAGGCCTGCACAACCAAGCTCTCCGGCGTAGGGTGCCTAGATAGGAAACCAGGATCAGTTGGAGCCGTCCGATACCTCCTGGCCACGGCTCTGTGAACTGCTGGGGAAGATGCCGGCTTCTTCCACACCTCTAAAACCGGATCCAGCAGAGCGTCATTAAAAGGTAATAGAGGCTCCGCCGCGGCTGAGGCCGGATGCAACACCTCTGTCAAAAGGTTTTGTTTCGCCTCCACCACCGGCAAAGGCAGGTCCAAAAAACTAGCTGCCTTCCGTACCACTGTATGAAAGGAAGCAGCTTCCTCGGTATATTCCCCCGGGGACGAAAGGTCCCACTCAGGGGAAGTGTCCAGCCCACTGGCCGACTCCAGTCCACGCAGCCCATCACCCGAGTCCTCTAGCTCTCCTTCCTCTAGGGCTCGTTGGTACTCCTGCTCCTCTAGTAACCGGAGAGCACGCCTCCTTGAATGCAGTCGTTGCTCAATCCGCGGAGTCGACAACACCTCCGCCGAAGTCGGAGATCGGCGCCGATCTTCCGAAGCCACCGACGCCGCATCCGGCGCCACAGGTAACTTCGGCGCCGACTGAAGAGCAGATGAAACGGATGGACCCACCGGAGTCACAGGCCGAAATCTCGAAGTCGACGGGATGGAAATCCCTGGGGCCAATCCCTCCGAAGCCATCGGAGCGGCCACCGGCGCCGACACTGGCGCCGAGCCCACGTTCCCAAACGGGAGAAAGGGCATAAAGGGTGCCGGCCGAAGAGGCGCAGGATCACCCAAAGAAAAGGCCAAAGGCCCAGCCGGAGCACCCCCTGGAGCCATCTGTTGGAAGATGGCATACATCGCATTCAAGAATGCGGAACTATCGGCTCCAGGGGTGGGAAAAGCCGGATACTGGGGTGCCTGACTCGGAGGCGACCCCGACGCCGGCCTCGGCGTCTGCGCCGGAGAAAACACCTGAGGCTCCAATACCTCAATCACCGACGCCTGTCCAGGCGAAGTTGGAGACGTCGGAGAGAGCAACGGCGTCGAAGGATGCGGCGTCACCGTGGGGCTGACCTCCCATGTCCTCCGGCGCCGATCCGGAGACCTGGAACGAGCCTCCCTTGAATGACGCCGAGATTCTCTACGGCGCCGGGAGTCTCGATGACGCCGATGTCTTGGAGAAGACTTTTTCTTGTGATGCTTCTCCTTTGACTTGGCCATAAACAGCTTCGCCTCGCGTTCTTTAATGGCCTTCGGATTCATGTGCTGACACGAATCACAAGTCGAGACGTCGTGGTCGGAGCTCAAACACCAAAGGCAATCGGAATGAGGATCCGTCACCGACATCTTGCCTCCACACTCACGACAAGGCTTAAATCCAGACTTTCTCTGCGACATTATTTCCACAGAGAAAGAGTACGCAGCAAGATATACACTGTAACCGCAAGAGTAACAGTTGCTCCCTCGAAGATAACCGTTTCGAATGCACGGAAAAAAGGGAACTGACGTCCGCACGTCGTCGAGGACCTCTTATTGCCTGTATGACGTCAGACGGCGTCGCGTGCGAGACAGTGACGTCCTCGTCGACGTGCAGAGACTAGTAAGAAGATTTCCGTCGAATGCTGGCGCCATGGGAGTATTCATGAGGTGAGGAATCCACAGGTAGTTGTATCCATCAGAAAAGTACTATTTCAAAGAAGCTTTATTGCGGCTACAAGAGCCAAAAAAGCGCGAGCAGTAATAAATACAAATAAATGCACATGATAAAATAAAATTGCAGGTAAATATGGTGATCAAAGGGAGTAAAATATAAATAAAAATTAAAATGGAATAAAAATGAGATAGAATAAAATGGAATGAAATTAGATAAAATGAAATGATGTGAAATGCACTGTGCAGGATGTTGGGACAGTCTTATTTGGAGTCTTTGTCCAGGAGAGTTTTCCCTCTAATAAGCCAACTAGCTCCGAGGAATTTGGCGATAGCGATCACTAGCGTTGGCCTGGTGTCTGATCTAAGGATTCGCAGAGCTAGCGCAGAGCAGCGTGCTCCCAGTAGTCTGCATGCCGGGGCCAGCCATTTCCTACGGGGGGCAGTATACGCGGGGCATGCAAAAAGGAGGTGAGGGAGATTCTCGACGGGGGCTTTGCAAGCAGGGCATGCGGTGGATTCGTTGTGTGACCAGCTGCTGGTGAAAAGTCTTAATGGGAGTGTTCCAATGCGGAGCTGGAAGTACAGTTTCCTTTCCCTTGGGGCCGTGATTAGGTCCCAAAAAGTTTCGTACTTGCATGACTCTTTTAGGTTGGCAAAGTCACAAGATAATGTAGTGTGGAGTGCAGCCCGAGTGTCTTCGTTGTTGGCCCTTTGCCAGTAAAGTTTCTTTAGTTCGCTTTTCGAGGGAAAGACTGACGTGGCTGGTGAGTTCCAGAGATCATCGAGCCCGATAGAGTGAAGTAAATCCTTGATGGATCGTAGCCAGGGGATTCTGTGCAGGTGGTCGGCTTTTAGGATGACCTGTAGAGCTTCGGTGAAGATGACAAGTTCCGGAGTGGTCCAGAGACGTCGCCAGTACAGCAGAGGTCGCAGGCGGGCTTTGTGACCAATGCGTTTGATGCCGAGGTCCTTGAAAAGAGGGAACAGTGGGGTGCTTAGCGGAAGGGACACAAGGTTTCTTAAGAAGTTGTTTTCAGCGGTGGTTAGGTCTTGGGTTTTGTTATAACCCCAAAGTTCAGCCCCGTACAGCGCTGAGGAAACTGACTGGGCTTCGTATAACTGTAATACTGGGCGAATTGGTTTTGTGTGTGAGAGGTGGAAATTTTTTAGTAGAGCCCCAGTTGTTTGTCTTAATTTAAGGGCTTGTTTTCCTATGTGTGGCTTCCAGGACATGTTGTCAGTGAGTGTTATGCCCAGGTAGCGGAAAATGCCCACCTTCTCGAGTGAGGAGCCCTCTAAAGTAAATTTCCCTTTGAAAGATCTGTGGGGATTAAGGGTCATTAGTTTGGTTTTCGTTGCGTTGATTTCGAGTCCCTGGGATGAACAGAAATGCTCGAAGCACGCAAGGAGTTTCCTTAGACCACTAGGGGTCTTAGATATCAAAAGAGTGTCATCGGCAAAGAGTAAGACTGGGATTTTTTGTGTGCCAAGTGAAGGTGCGTCAGCCTGCAGTCTGAGGAGGGAGGGGACAATTTCGTTGATGTACAGGGAAAAGAGGGTCGGGGCAAGTACGCAACCTTGCCGCACACCCCTAGAGACGTGGATTCTATCGGTAAGTTGGCCCTTGTTGCCCCACCTGACTTGTGCGTAGTTGTCCTCGTGGAGTCGTATCAAAATGGCAAGGATGTGTTCCGGGATTCCCATCCGAGAGAGAGTGACCCACAGTTTGTTGCGAGGTACTAGGTCAAAAGCAGATTTGAGGTCCACGAAAGCTACATAAAGGCTGCCTTTACCGATGAACACTGTTTTCCAATATAATAGTAGGAATCTGAGGGCTTGATCAGTGGTGGAAATCTTCTTTCGGAAACCGGCTTGGAGGGGGCTAAGGATATCGTGGTCAATTATCCATTCTTCTATCTTCCCTAGGAGGCAGTGGCAGAAGACTTTTTGGACACAGTCAATTAGACTAATGGGTCTATAGTTACAGGGAAGAGATCTGTCGCCCTTTTTAAAGATTGGAATAACAATGGCCGCTTTCCAAGAGTCGGGAATTGGCGCCCCAGATGCTATTGCGTTAGCTAGAATGGTGAGATATCTTGACCAGGATGCTAGGTCTGTTGAGAATAGGTCTGCAGGGACGCAGTCTGAACCAGGGGCCCTGCCGCGTTTTAGAGTGCTTAGAGAATAAGTTATATCACTTTGGGAGAACAACAGGGGTGCTGCGGTGGTTGGTGCTAATGAGTGAAGTAGGAGGGGGCCCGTACAAACAGAGGTGGGGCTATCATGATCAGGGGAGTACAGACTACTAAAGTGGGCTATCCAGTCTCTTGGGGCAATATTGGTTGTAATGTCCAAACCACTGGTTTCTGGGCCTCGCGCTGCCAGGGACCAGAACAGACTATAATTTCTCTCGCGCACAGCGTCGCTGAGTGATGTCCACCATTTGCTATCTTGATCACGCTTGGCTATGCATATTGCAGATTTATAGGACTTCCTAGCTACGCGGATGGCGATGGGGTCCTTGGATTTAATGGCTTGAACTAGGCGCTTGTTTAGGGACCGGCACGTTTTGTTGAACCAGCGGTGCCTGGCTTTGGGTCGTTTGTCGTCGTGGGCTGGGGGTGCTGAGAAGTGGGTTGCGATATCCCTAAAGCAGGAGGTGTGGATTGAGCTAATATCCTGGTAGGGTGTTGCAGAACCTGTCTCTAGGTCCCTTAGTGTGGATTTTAGGGTGTTGTTGGCAGCATTGATGAGTGCGGGCCGGGCCACAATATTGTCCCATTTTAGGTGTCTTTTGTTGTTGGCCAGGTAAATACCCTCGGGTGCTACTGCTGCGGGGTTAGACGTGGCTGGGAGGTTACCTAGGGCTAATGTGTGGACAGAGAGAGGGTTGTGATCACTTTCGGTCCGTTCGATGATTGTCATATCGATGACTAGAGGCCATAATCTTATATCGAATAGGCAATAATCGATTCTGCTGGTGTGGTTCGTTTTGTTGTATGTGTGACTACCGTTGGTGTCTGAATTAGTTCTGCCATTTAGCGCCCTGAGTCCAAACTCCATGGTCAATGATTTTACCTGAATCGCCACCGACGTCCACCTTTTGATGGGTGGAATGGACAGGGCGGGGATAGACCAGACTTGATCTTCCTCGCGGGTGGACCTGAGATCGTCCCAGTCAAGGGGTTCGAATGTGACGTTGAAGTCTCCAGCCACAATGGTTTTATGATGGCGGGGATAATTTTGTAAGAGGGCTACGAGGGCGCAGAGGGTTTTGGAGACTTGACCCCCCCTGACCCCTCGAGCGTAGATATTAAAGATGTTCACCACAGAGTCAGGCCCAAAGGATAGACGAAGGCCTAACAGGTCGGGAGAGGCGGTAGGTAGCTGTGATATATGGCAGCTAAGCGATGTTTTGATCCAGATGGTCAGACCCCCTGAGGGCCTGCCTCTCGTGCTGGCCACAGCGGGGATGTGGAAATTTGAGTAGCCTGTTCGGAAGAGTGGGTCGAGTGACCATGTTTCCTGTAGGAGACATATGTCATGTTCGTCAATAAATGAGGAGAAGGATGGAAGGGGAAGAATAGATTTCAGACCTGCCACGTTCCATGAGACAAGTCGTACCCCAGATTGTGACTGAGTTGTCCTGCCTAAGTGCCCGGGGTTTTTGAAGTTGGCTGTCAGGGGTTGGTTTGGCAGATGTGGCTGGGGGAGCAGGGATGGGTTGATGCCAATGTTTGCCCGTGAGGCTTGAGGTGGTTGGTGATGTTCCTCTGTTGGAACAGGCCTGGTCCTGATCAAGGAGATGCTTGCGGGCCTAGACAGCAGCTCTAGGTTTGGTGGGCAATGTGCCTGCAAGATGGGTGGAGCATCGTTGTCATGATTGCTCGGTGAGCCGGAAATGGTCGCGGTGTCATGGGTAGGGGGGTGAATACATGGACAGACAGTGGTGGGGTAAAAGGAGGATCTGGGGGTGATGGATGTTGGAAGGTTGCAAGGTTTGCCTGCATAGATTTTAGGTGGGGCTGTGAGTCAATCATGTTTACCAAGAGGGGATAGGTTTTCTGCCGGGTGGTAACTCGGGCGTTCCTCGTGGAGCGTGGGTGACCTGGGCTGTTTAAACTGGATGCGTGAGTGTGCAGGTGGGCTTGTTCTTGCGTCTAGGGCCACCAGATTGTTTGCCATGGTCCTGTTCTTGAGTGTCAGTTTTAGGATATCAAAGTGAGTTCCCGGGTCTGGCCGTCGTACTACGGTAATTAGGTCCTCACGTATTATGGATCGGCAGCCTCTAACATGGCGAATCCAGTGGATTGCCTTGTTTTTGATAGAGTCTACCCCTTCCTTGCGCGCCAATGTGGTTAACTTGGGAACGTTAACCATTAGAACTATATTACCTAAATGGGACTGGTCAGTGGCAGGTTGCGTAGAGTATTTTGAGGCGGTGTTGCTCGTGGGTTTGAGGGTATTATGATAGATGTCTAGTGAATTTCCTATGCCTAAATTGTGGAAGAGGGGAGACTGGTGGGAGTTCATGGTCTTTTCTTTGGTAGGGTGAGGGCCAGCGTGGCTAGAAGCCGAGGAGTTGGGCGAGTTTGTTGTGATGCCTAATAGGATTGGATTTTGGGCAAGGTTACTGGTGGTCGTGTTATTTGCGTGGGTTAGCTGTTTTACTATTGCAAGTAATGAGTTAACCATATGCTTGAGTTCTGTGACTTCCTTCCTTAGAGCTTGTATGTATTCGATATGCTGTGGGGTTACATGAGGAGAGTGCGTGTTGGTTGCTGCTGGCCCATCTGCCAGGGTGTCTGGGTTGATGTCGTCGCGTGATTCAGGGAGGTTGGTTAGGGGATTGAAGCGGTTACTGAGCTGGATGGAATCGTTGGTGGCAAGTGGTAGGTCTTCTGCTAGGGAGGGGGCCGCATGGGTGATAACGTTCCTACTTTCACCCGCCCCTGTAGTGTCAGTAACTTGTTGCCCACGTTTCACGAAAATCTCAGCGATTTTCATGGAACCTTCCTTCCTGCTAGTTGAAGTGGGCCCCTCCCCAGTTGCAATAGAAATGTTTCCCTGGGGGCTAGTTAGTATTCCGTTGCATTCGCCCAGGAGAGAGTCGATTCTATCCATAACGCAGTTGCTAGCAGCATGCTTATGCCTTTTTCGCTTGGCTTTTAGTACTGCCCCGGCCCCTGCCTCTGTTGCTTTCCTTTTGCCCATCAGGTGTTAGTGTAGGTGCAAGGTTAAATGATAAGGTGTCAGATTAAATGGGGCAGCTGACTGGGGAGACAGAGTAGGAAATAACAAAGGGACTGCGTACAATATGGCCTTCTTGGGAGATAGATGTTAGGGGGGTGGCCCAGCCCAGCCTCTGTCAGCCGCGGACGGGCGCAGGACGGGCCCGCCCTTGGCCCGGGCTTTGCCCGGGCGCCGCCCGCGCGCGTCCCGCGCTGCGGGAGCGCGAACAAGTTTTCAAGGGCTCCTGCCCCTCCTCCTAAGGTCACACAGCGCTTCCCGCGACGGCGGGAGCGCGAACAAGTTTTCAAGGGCTCCTGCCCCTCCTCCTAAGGTCACACAGCGCTTCCCGCGACGGCGGGAGCGCGAACAAGTTTTCAAGGGCTCCTGCCCCTCCTCCTAAGGTCACACAGCGCTTCCCCAAAAGTACTATTTTTCTAACCAATTGGTCTTGTGTTGCTTCTTGAGTGTGTGTCTCAATTACTGACTGTGTGTTCAACAAAAGCTAAGCACTACTCTCTGATAAGTCTAATTGCTCGCCAACACTAGCACAATCGAGAGCTTTGGGGATTGTCATTGTTTCCCCATGTAAACCAATAAGGGTCGCAGTGGACTATCTGCATAGTGCCCCTTTACACTGGGTGACTGCATTGATACCCAGCTTCCTACATATGGCATAAAGATGTATGTGAAATTTAGCAGCAGTGTAGATTATGGTGTGCAGAGTAACAAAACACCAAACTGCTCTGCCTTGCCGTTCTTCAGATATACCAATCAACTCAGGTCCATGAATAGTGGCCTTGTGTTCCTTTGTAAATTTGACTTAAGTATTGCATTGCCCATGCGACACCATGAGTGACACGAGGATACCGCAATCCAATAATACAGATAGGCATCAGTTATATTTTAAGCCGTGATATCTTTTCAGTATACCACGGTATATGGCAATTAAAAGCCAGTATATAATTGGGTAATGGCTATTTTTAAAGAATGAAAAGGCACCCATATTATTTTTACGTCACTTTGGTTGTGTTCAGTGTTAGGGACTTAGATACAGGTACGTAGTAGGTCCCTACCTATTACCAATTTGTTTAAGTGGTGGTAGGTAGGGACATTTGTTTGTATTTTCTATATGTATTTTTAAATAAGTCTGCGGCCATGCACCAAGGTAGTTCCACAAAATGTAGTGCAATTCTGCGAAAGTACTGCAGTGGCAGTTATCAATAAGTTTAAATGCCTTATAACTTAAAAAATACTTACCCTACTTAATTTCAGAATCCAAAAAGCATCATCTCTGCACCATGATGTATAACCCAGCTACATTTCATGTAAATCTGTTCAGCTGTGTTCATGCTACGTCAAATACAAGAGTCTATGGAAAATGCAATGGTGGAGAAACGCATTTTGGGACCCCTTTTTATCTTTGCACCCCGTTAAGGATTCACCACAACAATTTACATTATCTCAAAATGTAGAAAATACTATGGGTCTGGAACGTTTTGTGGTGATTTGTCAAACATGTGGAATGTTAATCGGAAGCTAGTAGCCAAGGAATTCCTATCTTTGGAAATACTATAACTAAAGAGAGGCAATCAGATTTAATGTGGTTTCTTTCTTTTTATCTATTGTTTTGGCTGTATTTTAGTTTATTGGGTTTCATAATCATGTCATCACAAACGTGTCTTTTAGTTGTTCATGTAGTATTTCTGACACATTACATATGCAGTCTAATTTATTTTTGGCCTTCCCTGCTACTTTTAGTAGGATTGTGCAACATACGAAGCCCAAAGTGAATGCAAGACAATCGGTGTTGTTAGAAACATTAAGATTATTATTTTTTTCCTAAAGGATAATTATCATACTCTCCATATCAGCGTGTGTAGCTCACAGCTAGGTCTCTTTTCCATTTTTTTGCACAGGACTACATAAGAAAGATGTTTTTTGTTTGCTTTGTTTGTTTTATTTTGTGAGCCAGGAAGCATGCAAAGAAAACTTACATACAGTAAGATGTATTCTATTTGTTATTTATGTAAGTATAGATTTCCATTAGCATGTAACCATAAATGGGTCTTTCAGTTGTTCATTTAGTAAATTTGAAACTGTACATATGCAGTCTAGTTTATTCTACGGTCTCCCTACCTACTTTTAGTAGTAAAGTGCTAGAAGATATAACTAAGTTGAAAAACCTTATAACTTAAGAAATACTTACTCTACTTACCTGCAGTACCCAGAAGAATCATCTGCACACCCCAATATCTGATGCTGCCAAATTTCAGCAAAATCCGACTGGCCGTCTTTGAGCTACGCGAAATACAAAAGTCTATGTAAAAGGCATCTGATTTCAAGCTTGTTTAGGGACCTCCCCTTTTTTTCTTTGCACCCCCTTGACCAAACACCGTGAAACGTTCAGTAGTCTGACAATAAAACTGGGGGCAGCAGGCGTGCATAGTTTCACAAATGGGTGCAAAGTTATTAAGGGACAAAGATAAAAAAAATACCTATCTCTGATCACCCTGTGATATACATACATAAATCAAGACCATGGTAAGTGCCACAAACCCACAGCTCCTCTGTTATGTGAATATATATATATATATATATACACACACACAAACACACACACACACACACACATGTGTATGTATATGAACAAGTTTCTTATCTTCCGAAACACATTATCTGGTAGAGACTCTAGCTGCAGATCCTCACCTTTAGAATTTTCTGGCGTCAGCTTGGAATCTATAACTTTTGCAAAGCAATACCCTTGCGTGTCGTCGGGTGGCGTGTTTCGGATCCACGTGCTGTCGTTGTTGGAGCCTTCTGTGATGTCACGGTCACCTATAAAGGCACCAGCCAGGCGCACGTCTGTTCCTTTTTTCACGAACTTCCACGCCCGAAGCGCAGAGCCATGGAAAGAACAGTTTGCCTGTGCCAAAAATCTAGGGTACTGAAAGGGACAATCCCTGACCCTAGCAGACGTGTCCGCAGAGTGGGGAGGCATGGGTGGGTGTAAGGAATCGGCAGCTAGATAGCGTTTCTACCACATAATGCGTTACCGAACGTAAGCTAACTTGTTCATCTGATAGAGACCTCTATCGAAAGATTCCTTAGCTTTAGAATAGATACCAAAGCCATAACCTCCTGGTGGTGGGCTGCGGTCCTGTAGGACCGAACAGACAAAATGTCCGTCTTCACTGACCTGATTGTCAAGGCAGTAATGTCTTGCGGACGTGTGCGGAGGATGCCCACAAAGCTGCCTGACAGATGTCCAGTACTGGAACACCCGGTGCAAACGCAGTGGTTGCAGCAGCCTTGCCCCTGGTGGAATGAGCTCTCAATCATCAGGCAGCTGCTTCTTTGCCAGCATGCAGCAGATCTTAATGCAGAGAACTACCCAGCACAAAACTGTTCCCTTCTACACTGCCCGATCTTTCTTTGCTCCCACATACCCCATAGAGAGTTTGTCATCCACCCGGAACTCTTTTGTGCGGTCAAGGTATAATGACAATGCTCTTTTTGGGTTCAGTCGCTCCTCGTGGGATGTAGTGCAGCAAAGGAGGTGGGCGCAGTGAAGTTCTGACCCAGGTGAAATGGGGTCACCACCCTGGGGAGGAAAGAGGCACGAGTTCTAAGTACCACCTTGTGTGGGAACATGGTGAGATACAGCAGCTTAGATGAGAGAGCCTGCATCTCACTCACCCTCCTGGCAGATGTTATTGCCACTAAGAAGGCTGTCTTGATGGTGACCAGCAGAGGGGACAGTTGTGCAGTGGCTCAAAAGGATCACACATGAGAAAAGTGAGGACCAGATTTCAGTCCTACGGAGGCATGGCACGGGGCATAGGAGGATATCTATGTACAAGCCCTTTAAGAAATATATGTACAATTGGAGATTTGAATAATGAAGGCTGATCAGGCAGCTGAAGGAACGCCGATAAGCTGGAAATATACCATTTGGGAGTGCCCAAAAGAGAGCCCTGCTGGGCAAGGGATAAGACAAAAAGAAAAATGTCAGAGAGAGAATAAGTAAGAGGATCAATTGATCTTTCTGTATAATAATATACAGCGAAGGGTAGCCTGGCTGCCAAAATAACTTTTCAGACTTCGGGAGGAAGGTTGAGGCCTGTCAACTGTCGCCTCTCAATCTCCATGCATGAAGGAGCAGAGGTGACAGGTTCGGGTGGAGAACCCTCCCCTGCTGCTGCAACAGAAGATTTTCCCAAAGGGGCAGCCTGATTGGAAGATTGATGTTCATTTTCAGAAGTTCGGGATACCAAACTCTCCCAGTCTGGAGCAACCAGGATTACTTGGGCCCGGTCGTTCTTGATCTTCTTGAGAATTCCGGGCAGAAGTGGTATGGGCGGAAAGGCGTACAGGAGGCCTGAGCTCCACTCGCGATGAAAGGCGTCGCTGAGCAAGTGCCATCTTGGAAACTCCAACGTGCAATACTGCTGACACTGCGTGCACTCTCAAGGGGCTCTAACCAAGGATCTCCCCACTGGAGAAAGAGTCCTTGTGCCACCTCCTGATGGAGACACCACTCTTCATCCGCTAGGCATTGATTGGTGAGTCCGTCTGCCCTGCCGTTCAGAGAACCTGCCAGGTGTTGAACCACCAGGGTTATGCCCTGCTGTTCCAGCCATGTCCAGAGACAGAAGGCCTCTGGACAAAAGGTAAATGACCACACACTGCCCCGCTAGTTGCAGAACCACACTGTAGTGGTGTTGTCCGTGAACACCTACACCATCTTCCCTTTCACAACAGGAAGAAATGCCTTCAATGCCAGTGGGACCAATCGGAGCTCCAGTAAGTTGACATGGAGTCCGGATTCCGCAGTAGAAAAGAGGCCTCCAATCTACACAACTCCCAGATGGCTGTCCCATCCCAGAAGTGATTCATCTGCCACTACTGTAAACTCTGGTTGGGGAAGGGAGAGGAGTCTGCCTCTGACCCATTCACAGTTCATTAACCACCGCTGCAGATCTTTGGCAGTTCCCTCTGAGATATGAACCGCGTCGGCAAGAATTCCTTGATGATGTGCCCACTGGAACTTCAGGTTCCACTGCAGAGGCCTCATATGCCATCTGGCATGTTTTACTAACAGGATGAAGGAGGCCATGAGCCTCAGAGTCTGTCTCACCAAAATCCAGGAAAGAGGCAGAAACATTGGAATCATACCCTGAATGTCCTGGACTTGCTGCTCAGGAGGATAAGCCTGAAACTGCACTATTTACAGAACAGCTTTGATAAAAGGGAGGGTCTGAGAGAGAGTCAGGGATGACTTTGGTACGTTTATAGTGAACCTCAGCGAATTCAGAAGGTTTGCCGTAGTCCAAAGGTGAGTGACAACAGCCAGGGGCGACGTAGCCTTCAACAGCCAGTCTTTGATGTAGAAGACTGAAACCCCCGACCTGCGCAGATGAGCTGCAACCAAGCCATCATCTTGGTGAACACTTGAGGGGTGCTGGCGAGTCAGAAAGGGAGAAAAAGTGCTTGTGGCCCACCTGGAACCGCAGGTAATGCCTGTGGATAGACAGGATGTGGATATGTAAGAAAATAAGTACTTACCTGTAACTGTAGTTCTCAAGTATTGGAATCTTTCATATATTCACATGCTTGAATCCTTCCCCGTTGTCGAGATGGGAGCCCCCGGTACATCAAAACAGCTATACATACAGGCTACTGCAAAGAAAAAAGGCCTAAGGCCTTCACTTTAGTAGCCTAGCCTCATCATTATGAGCAACAGGTCCGAAGCAAGGCCCAGCCAATCAGGCTTCCCCTCCCTCTAGAACACTCCTGAGAGGAGCTCCCCTTCCCTCAGATTTTCTCAAGCATGAGTGTAAGAGTATCTGAAGAAGACAGGAGAAGGTGAGCTTTCCAGGGGAGGAGGGAGCATCACATGTGAATCTATGAAAGATTCCAATACTAGAGAACTATAGTTACAGGTAAGTAACTTATTTTCTTACTCCAGTATTGGAACTTTCATAGATTCACATGCTTGAATCAGAATAGCAAGCAGTTATGAAGCACATTGTATAACATTAATGCATATGTATAGTTATTGATACATGTATACAAGAATGTATATATATACAAATTATATATATATATATATATATATATATATATATATATATATATAAATAAAACACTATATCTATACACCTTGGAACATACATATATCAGCAAAATCTTGAAGGAAAAGATTACGTAAGAAAGAATAGCATATTAGGTAAACAATAAGTAAGATAATAGGACGGTACCTTAAACGAAACTATGAATATGAGAGCCGTAAAGGAAGAAACAAAGTTATGTAATGTGCGCAAATTAGACTGGGCTGGCAGGAAAAAACGAATAAAGAACTTACAACAGCTCACGGTTACTGGAAAAGATGTTGCAACACCGCTTGTCCTACCGCCATATCTCCCTGCTGAGTTTCCTCCAAACAGTAATGTCTTGCGAAAGTATGCACAGACTTCCACGTGGCTGCTCTGCAGATGTCCTGAATGGGCACTCCAGCAAAAAGTGCTATGGATGCAGCCATTTTTCTTGTAGAATGTGCACGCGGTGGATTCTGCAAAGGTTTTCCTGCCGCTGTATGACAACAGTTAATAGCAGAGGCTATCCACCTCACAATTCCTTCGTTTAGATAAAGCTCGTCCCTTACGTGGAGCACTGATAGCCACAAAAAGCTGGTTAGATTGTCTAAACTGTTTAATTCTGTCCAGGTAAAACTTCAGGCACCTCTGAACATCCACAGAATGTAGAGCCTGCTCTGCTGGCATCGATGGATTAGGAAAGTATGTTTTTAGTATCACTGGTTGATTTATATGAAAATCGGACGGGACCTTAGGTATGAATTTTGGATTTTTCGCAAAATTACTCTATCCCTTTTGAATTGTAAGAAAGGATCCTGGATAGTGAATGCCTGTATTTCGCTTACTCTTCTAGCTGAGGTGAGAGCGAGCAGAAGAGACTTTCCAGGATAGGAACTTTATGTCCACCTAGTGAATTGGCTCAAACTGTGGTTTCATTAATTGAGACAAAACCAAATTAAGGTGCCATGAACGACGTGGAGGCCGCACTGGAGGAAATGACCTGAATAGACCCTTAAGAAACAGTTTTATGACTCTCGCTGACCACAGAGGAGGCACGTTCTCCGTACGCCTATTACGGAAAATTGCTGCCAGGTGAACCTTAATCGAAGAAATCGCCAAACCCGATCTGGCTAGGAGCAGAAGATAAGGTAGTATCTGCTGAGGTGATGAAGATAAGGGATGCACCTGAACCTGACCGAACCAAGAGCAGAATCTCTTCCACTTTAGACGATAACATTCTCAGCTACAGCTCTGGCAAGAATGGCCCTGCAATCTGATGTTATATCTAGATGCACAAACTCATGGTGTTCAGGAGCCAGGCTGTCAAGTGGATCCTGGTGGAGAACTTGGCCCTTCTTCATTGTAAGCAGGGAGGGCATAACTGGTAGAGGGATGCTGCGGCTCTGCGACAGGTGAAGGAGTTTCGTATACCAAAACTGACGAGGCCATGCCGGAGTAATCTGAAGGGGCTTGCAGCGTTCGATCTTGATCTTCGCCAGAACTCTTAGAATCAGGGGAATGGGAGGAAAAGCGTAGGCATAAATTCCTGATCATGCCATGGAAAACGCATTCCCCCAAGAGCCCCGAAGTGGAACCCGACTTGCGAAGAAATGGCATTTCGCATTCTGCGGGGTGGCAAAGAGATCCAGGTTCGGTTTCCCCCATCGGGCGAAGACCTGATTCAAGACACCCTGATCCAATTCCCACTCGTGGCTGGACGACCGTGATCTGCTCAGGGAATCCGCAATGATGTTCTGTATGCCTGGAACATGTTCTGCTCGAAGATTTACTTTGTGGCTGATAGACCATTCCCAAATGCGCTGAGATTCTCTCGATAAGAGCAGAGACCTGGTTCCTCTCTGCTTGTTGATGTAATGCATTGTCGTCGTGTTGTCCGGATGAGAGCCGAGGAACCTCTTATTTTTGGGAGAAAAGCGCAAAGCGCTAGTCGAACAGCCTTCAATTCGAGGTAATTGATGTGAAAGACTTTCTGATGTGGCTTCCATTTGCCTCTTACTTGTAGGGGCTGGAGGAAAGCACCCCATCCTTCGAGAAAAGCGTCTGTAGTTATCATCCAAGGTGCTTGTTGGGGAAGAAAAGAAAGCCCCTTTGCTAAGTGAGACTCCTGAGTCCACCAAGCTAGAGAGAGTATTATGAGTTTTGTTATCCTGATGATATCGTCGAAAGACCACATGGATTATGCCAATTGAAGATCTAACTGCTCCTGAAGGGGTCTCATTCTTAGACGACAGAAAGGCACCATAGGAATGCAGGAGGACATCATCCCTAACAGGGACTTGAAGAGGCGAACTGAAACGTACTTTCTTTTTTGTAAAAGCTTCGCAAGGGAGATGAGCTTTCTCCGTCTGTCCTCTGTAGGGGAAGTGTCCAGTACTGCCCCTAGAAAAGTTATTCTCCTTAAGGGCTGGAATGCTGATTTTTCGCGATTGACGGTAAGGCCCAGGCTCGTGAACAGCTCGATACAAGCTCTCGTGGACTTCCGCGCCTGAGATCTGGATCTGGCTTTGACCAGCCAATCGTCCAGATACAGGAAGACTTGATGGTTCTGTCTCCTGAGGAAAGCTGCCACTGGAAACAAGCACTTGGTGAAGATCCTGGGAGCCGATTTCAGGCCGAAGGGCAAGACTTTGAACTGGAAATGGTCTCCGGCTACTGCAAATCTGAGATATCTTCTGTGGGAGGGATGAATAGGGATATGGAAGTATGTGTCCTGCAAATCGAGGGTGGCCATGAAGTCCCCCGAATTTAGAAGGGACAGAATGTCTGATAGGGTGATCATACGGCATTATCGTTTTTTTTAGATAAGTGTTGAGATCCCTGAGGTCTAAAATTGGACGCCAACTTTTTTGCTTCTTTTGGACTAAGAAGAATCGGGAGTAGTAACCCTTCTCTCTTTCTCAATGTGGAACCCTTTCTATAGCTCCCTTGAGAAGCATGGACTCGACCTCCTGCCTGAGCAGATGCAAGTGCTTCACCTTTCAGGAAGGGGAGGCTTCGTAGGAGGGTAGTGCAAGAACTCCAGGGTATGGCCAAACTGTATGAGATTTAGGACCCATTGGGTCTGATGTTATCTTCTGCAAATTGTGGAAGTAGAGGGAAATCCTTCTCCCTAGTTTTGAACGCAAGTGACGGTTTGTAGCCGGAGACAATAGCAAGTCATTGTCTACGGCCTGTATCTTTTGGCTGTCTTCCAGCCTTTCCTCTCTGGGAAGCTCTCGAATAAGTCACCTGTTGAGGCATCCTCTGTTGAAATTGAGGATGAAAGGAATGGGATGCAGCAGAGACAGAAGGATATCTATAGTGCTGAAAACCTGGTCTATACTATGAGTAGCCACGGCCTCGAGCTCCTCGGAAAGGCTGCCTTTTAAACTGCAGGGTACCCAGGGACCTGGCAGTGTCACTGTCAGTCTTGAGTGATCGAAGCACATCATCAATGTACTTCCCGAAAAGGGCTTCACCATCAAAAGAGAGGTCGAGGATCTTGTTGTGGACTTTTGGTCTAAATGAAGTCATTCGAAGCTGTAGGATGTTGGCTCTGTATATACTATTTCAAAGTAAGAAATAGTGTGCACAGAGTCCAAGGGTTTCCCTTAGAGGTAAGATAGTGGCAAAAGTAGATAATTCTAATGCTCTATTTTGTGGTAGTGTGGTCGAGGAGTAGGCTTATCAGAGGGTAGTGTTAAGCATTTGTTGTACATCCACAGGCAATAAATGGGGAACACACACTCAAAGACTTACTCCAGGCCAATAGGTTTTTATATAGAAAAATATATTTTCTTAGTTTATTTT
Source organism: Pleurodeles waltl (assembly GCF_031143425.1). NCBI lineage: Eukaryota > Metazoa > Chordata > Amphibia > Caudata > Salamandridae > Pleurodeles > Pleurodeles waltl. The sequence goes on from NC_090441.1 coordinate 88,284,291, forward strand.
TAGGAACCACAGGTTCAAGATTTACATTAAACTCTTTAAATGCAAGGTACTTCACTTAGATACTTTAGGAACTTTGAATAAAAGCAATATCATATACAGTCTTTGTAAAAAATGGCAATAAGCTATTTTCAAAGTGGACACAGTGCAAAAATCAACAGTTCCTGGGGGAGGTAAGTAAAGGTTAGATTAGGAGGTAAGTAAAACACTTACAAGTCTCTGTCCTGGGGCATAGGCAGCCCGCCGTTGGGGGTTCAAGGCAACCCCAAAGTTACCACACCAGCAGCTCAGGGCCGGTCAGGTGCAGAGGTCAAAGAGGTGCCCAAAACACATAGGCGCCTATGGAGAACAGGGGTGCTCCGGTTCCAGTCTGCCAGCAGGTAAGTACCTGCGTCCTCGGAGGGCAGAACAGGGGGGTTTTGTAGAGCATTTAGGGGGGACACAAGTAGGCACACAAAACACACCCTCAGCGTTACAGGGGCGGCTGGGTGCAGTGTGCAAAGCAGACGTCAGGTTTCAGGTAGAAAACAATGGAAGCACCTGGGGGTCGCTCTAGCGGTGCAGGCAGGCACAGGGGGGGACCTTCTCAGGACAGCCACCACCTGGGCAAGGCAGAGGGTCGCCTGGGGGTCACTCCTGCGCTGAGGTTCGGTTCCTTCAGGTCCTTAGGGCTGAGGGTGCAGTGTGTTTTCTAGGCGTCGGGTTCCTTGAAACAGGCAGTCGTGGTCAGGGGAAGCCTCTGGATTCCCTCTGCAGGCGTCGCTGTGCGGGCCCAGGGGGGTCAACTCTGGCTACTCACGGGCTTGCAGTCGCCGGGGAGTCCTCCCTGTAGAGTTAGTTTTCTGCAGGTCGAGCCAGGGGCGTCGGGTGCAGAGTGCAAAGTCTTGCGCCTCCTGCGGGAAACGTGTGGTCTTTAAAAGTTGCTTCTTTGTTGCAAAGTTGCAGTTTCTGTGGAACAGGGCCGCTGTCCTCTGGAGTTTCTTGGTCCTTTTAGATGCAGGGTATTCCTCTGAGGCTTCAGAGGTCGCTGGACCCTGGGGGATGCGTCGCTGTTGCAGTTTTTCTTGAAGTGGGAAGACAGGCCGGTAGGGCTGAGGCCAAAGCAGTTGGTGTCTCGGTCTTCTCTGCAGAGCTTCAGGTCAGCAGTCCTTCTTCGTCTTCAGGTTGCAGGAATCTAGTTTCCTAGGTTCTGGGGAGCCCCTAAATACTGAATTTAGGGGTGTGTTTAGGTCTGGGAGGGCAGTAGCCAATGGCTACTGTCCTTGAGGGTGGCTACACCCTCTTTGTGCCTCCTCCCTGAGGGGAGGGGGGCACATCCATATTCCTATTGGGGGAATCCTCCAAAATCAAGATGGAGGATTTCTAAAGGCAGGGGTCACCTCAGCTCAGGACACCTTAGGGGCTGTCCTGACTGGTGGGTGACTCCTCCTTGTTTTTCTCATTATCTCCCCTGGACTTGCTGCCAAAAGTGGGGGCTGTGTCCAGGGGGCGGGCATCTCCACTAGCTGGAGTGCCCTGGGGCATTGTAACGCGAAGCTTGAGCCTTTGAGGCTCACTGCTAGGTGTTACAGTTCCTGCAGGGGGGAGGTGTGAAGCACCTCCACCCAGAGCAGGCTTTTGTTTCTGTCCTCAGAGAGCACAAAGGCCCTCACCACATGGGGTCAGAAACTTGTCTTTTAGCAGCAGGCTGGCACAGACCAGTCATTCCTGCACTGAACAATTGGGTAAAATACAGGGGGCATCTCTAAGATGCCCTCTGTGTGAATTTTTTAATAAATCCAACACTGGCATCAGTGTGGGTTTATTATTCTGAGAAGTTTGATACCAAACCTCCCAGTATTCAGTGTAGCCATTATGGAGCTGTGGAGTTTGTTTTTGACAAACTCCCAGACCATATACTTAATATGGCCACACTGTACTTACAATGTCTTAGAATAGACTTAGACACTGTAGGGGCATATTGCTCATGCAGCTATGCCCTCACCTGTGGTATAGTGCACCCTGCCCTAGGGCTGTGAGGCCTGCTAGAGGGGTGACTTACCTATGTCACAGACAGTATTTTGTGGGCATGGCATCCTGAGGGGGATGCCATGTCGACTTTGCCTTTTTCTCCCCACCAACACACACAATCTACAATGGCAGTGTGCATGTGTTAGGTGAGGGGTCCCTTAGGGTGGCACAACATATGCTGCAGCTCTTAGGGACATTCCCTGGTCACAGGGCCCCTGGTACCTTTTACAAGGGACTTATCTGTGTGCCAGGGGTGAGCCAATTGTGGAAACAATGGTACATTTTAGGTGAAAGAACACTGGTGCTGGGGCCTGGTTAGCAGGGTCCCAGCATACTTCTCAGTCAAGTCAGCATCAGTATCTGGCAAAATGTGGGGGGTAATTGCAACAGGGAGCCATTTCCTTACACCCGGTCAGACTGAGTTTAGTGGAGAGATTTAGAGACTTTGTGCAGGAGCTTGTTTGAGAGGCGGTTGTTCTGTATAGTGCTCTAATCCAGGACAGTCTCGGGGCTGTTTTCACTATCCCATTTTAGTTGTTTGAGGTTTTCTGTAAACATACCAGAGCTGGTGGATGGAGTGATTTCCTGTGTCGCTGGACAGATGGCAAGATAAATTTGCTGTTGTCGATGGTCACTGTCAAAGTGGTTACTTAGGGAAAAATTAATAATAACCCTGAAGAGGGAAGCTAAGCATAGAGCATAATCAATGTAAGCTTTCCTGCAGGTCAAGTCCACCAGGGAGATGTGTCTCTGCTGAAGCACCTACTGAGGAGTCTAAGACCTAGGCGGTTACAGTCTGTCAGGAAGGACTCGGACAGTCTCTTCCAACTGTTTTTTTGCAGAACGTCTCTGTAAAATATTTACCAGCAGGAATTTTAGCTAAGCTCTGTTATTATTGACACCAGTTCTCTGTATTTGGCCTTCTTCCCTGATCTGCTTAGATTCATGTAGATATTATTGAGCAGGAGAGGGAGCTTCTCGCTACAGTAGGGAACGCTGAAGTGGATTGCTTGAGTACATGCATCTTTTAAGAAGATCTCCTCCGCTGTGTAGAGCAACGGTGTGGAAATATAAATTGTTGGACAGCCCATTGGTAGGCCATAGTTTTTAACTTTAGTGGCTGGCTTCTGATATTCAGTGTAACCTGTCAGGGAGACTGTTGTTTGGCCCAGGTTTCTTACAAAATAAGAAGGCCAAAGTTGCTCCAGAATGTCGCAAGATCCCCATCTTCTAATTTTTACCTGAATCAGTTGATGTTCCAAAGACATAGGACTAACTGTGCCTTAGATGGGCATTGGCTGACTGAGCTCTTACGAATTTATCACTGTCACTAGGCTGGAAGGCGATGAGCAGCCAGTACCAGTCATTACAAGACTGAATGCGTGGAATAATTGACCTGGAGGGTGAACAAAACAGTATTTTTGTGACCCTGGGCTCCTTGTGCATTTTTTAAGATTAAGAACGTAGGAAGATTGGCCAGAAGATTGAGCACGGTCGGGTAGCCTTTTTCCTTCACTCTTTTTGGTACAATGCCCCAGCCTTCTAATAATGCTGTTTGCACTATGACTGCTTCCACCCATGTGGGAGATGCAAAAGTAACCTGGGTAGTTTCTGATACTTGGTCCCCTCAGGGTTGAAGAAATTCTATTGCCAGAATGTCTATAGGTTTAATTTGATTTAAAGCAGGGATCGATTGAAGCAACCAAATAATATTTCCCCTATTTAAAATGATGTGAGCCCCACTTGTTCGGTATTCCGCGATGAGAATCCGGTGGTTGGACTTGGAGAGACATCTAAGGGGGATCTGGGGATTCGGTAGCACTGAAGCATAAGCAAAGGATTGGTCAGACATGGTGCCATCCACAGCTGCTGTAATGAAAGGCTGCAGCAGTTGGTGCGGGAAGGCATGTGCTTTCGTTTTGTTGATTGTTGGCAAACACTGGGTAAAACATCCCTTGCCTTGCTGTAATAGGTGCCCTGTGGAGCTTGTTACATTGTTTCAATCATTTGCGACACCGTTTAGTCAGCTTGGCTAGAGGAGTGTTGCTGGGCGGAAGCAGTTTCGTCAAGGTCTTTGGAGGGGACTGCGGGGGCACCGCAGTTGTACTGGGAGGGTTTTCTTTCCTGAGTGGCAGAGCGACTAATGCCTCCCCATCCATAGCGACCACGGTAAAGGTAACTGTAGGAAAGTAGCCTCTTTTTAGCATGGTTACCCCCACTTTTTGCCTGTTGTCAGTTTGTTTTTGACTGTGTTCACTGGGATCCTGCTAACCAGGGCCTCAGTGGCTATGCTCTCTCCCTTTAAAATTGGTTGCCTGGACCCCCCCCCCCCACACACACATTTGGCATACTGGTGCCCCCATGTAAGTCCCTAGTATGTGGTACCCAGGGCATTGGGGTACCGGGAGATCCCCATGGGATGCAGCATGTATTATGCCACCCATGGGGAGCCCATGCAAAGTGTATCTGTAGGCCTGCCATTGCAGCCTGCATGAAAGAGTGCATGCATCCTTTTCACTACATGTCACTGCACCAGGTCACTGTAAGTCATCCCTATGGTAGGCCGTCCTAGCCCAGAGGGCAGGGTGCAAGTGCCGGTGTGTGAGGGCACCCCTGCACTAGCAGAGCTGCTCCCAAAAACTCCAGTTCCACTGGACAACAGGAAACAACCTATGTTCAGCTACATAATGGTAAGTCCGAACCTGGGCATGTTTAGTATCAAACATGTCAGAATCATACCCCAGTACTGTTGCCAGTATTGGAAGTCTGATTCCATGCACTCTTGGGGCTCCTTAGAGGACCCCCAGTATTGCTCATACCAGCCTTCTGGGGTTTTCCTGGCAGCCCAAGCTGCTGCCACCCATCAGCCAGGTTTCTGCCCTCTTGCTGCTTGACCAGCTCAAGCCCTGTAAGGCAGAACAAAGCATTTGCTTTGGGAGATGGGTATAACAGCCTCTCCCTTTGGAAATAGGTGTTACATGGCTTGGAAGTGGTAGCCTCCCCAAGCCACTGGTATGGTTTGAAGGGCACATTTGGTGCCCTTTGTGCCTAAACCAGTCTACAGCGGTTGACCAATCCACTGTCCATCACCACCCCAGGGGTGGTGCCCACAGCTCCTCCAGAGGGTCCCTGGCTACTGCCATCAGAGCCCCTTCCCGATAGGTGGTCACCTGGCAAGGTGACCAATCCCCCTCTCAGGGCTATTAAGGGTCTCTCTCTTGGGTGAAGCCTCAGATTCGGATTGCAAGTTTCCAGCAGGACTCCTCTGCAACCTCTACTTCGACATCTAGCCACTGGAACTGCGACTGGACCATCCACGAACTGACAAGCTGCATCCATGACAAATACTATGCTTGCAACATTGTTTCCATGGCTCCTTCCAGCTTCTGCAACATTTCCCCGGCTGTGCATCCTCTGAGGGCGGCAAGACTTCAGTCTGCATGAGAAGGAATAAGGAATCTCCTTTGGAGTAAAGGAGTCGACCCCCTTTATAGGGGCACCAGTATGCCAATTGTCGGGTGTACTAAGTACTGAGTGACTGTAGGAGGCTGGACTGGCTTGTAGTGAGTACCCAGGGGTACTTGCACCTTGCACCAGGCCCAGTTATCCCTTATTAGTGTATAGGGTGTCTAGCAGCTTAGGCTGATAGATAATGGTAGCTTAGCAGAGCAGCTTAGGCTGAACTAGGAGACGTGTGAAGCTACTACAGTACCACTTAGTGTCATATGCACAATATCATAAGAAAACACAATACACAGTTATACTAAAAATAAAGGTACTTTATTTTTATGACAATATGCCAAAGTATCTTAGAGTGTACCCTCAGTGAGAGGATAGGAAATATACACAAGATATATATACACAATAGCAAAAATATGCAGTATAGTCTTAGAAAACAGTGCAAACAATGTATAGTTACAATAGGGTGCAATGGGGAAACATAGGGATAGGGGCAACACAAACCATATACTCCAAAAGTGGAATGCGAACCACGAATGGACCCCAAACCTATGTGACCTTGTAGAGGGTCGCTGGAACTATTAGAAAATAGTGAGAGTTAGAAAAATAACCCTCCCCAAGACCCTGAAAAGTGAGTGCAAAGTGCACTAAAGTTCCCCTAGGGACAAAAGAGTCGTGTTAGAGGAATAATGCAGGAAAGACACAAACCAGCAATGCAACAACTGTGGATTTCCAATCTAGGGTACCTGTGGAACAAGGGGACCAAGTCCAAAAGTCACAAGCAAGTCGGAGATGGGCAGATGCCCAGGAAATGCCAGCTGCGGGTGCAAAGAAGCTTCGACTGGACAGAAGAAGCTGAGGTTTCTGCAGGAACGAAAAGGGCTAGAGACTTCCCCTTTGGTGGACGGATCCCTCTCGCCTTGGAGAGTCGTGCAGAAGTGTTTTCCCGCCGGAAGGACGCCAACAAGCCTTGCTACACGCAAATCGTGCGTTTGGCGTTTTTGGACGCTGCTGGGGCCCAGGAGGGACCAGGAGGTCGCAAATTGGACCTGCAGAGAGAGGGGACGTCCAGCAAGACAAAGAGCCCTCACTGAAGCAGGTAGCACCCGGAGAAGTGCCAGAAACAGGCACTACGAGGATGCGTGAAACGGTGCTCGCCGAAGTTGCACAAAGGAGTCCCACGTCGCCGGAGACCAACTTAGAAAGTCGTGCAATGCAGGTTAGAGTGCCGTGGACCCAGGCTTGGCTGTGCACAAAGGATTTCCGCCGGAAGTGCACAGGGGCCGGAGTAGCTGCAAAGTCGCGGTTCCCAGCAATGCAGCCCAGCGAGGTGAGGCAAGGACTTACCTCCACCAAACTTGGGCTGAAGAGTCACTGGACTGTGGGGGTCACTTGGACAGAGTCGCTGGATTCGAGGGACCTCGCTCGTCGTGCTGAGAGGAGACCCAAGGGACCGGTGATGCAGCTTTTTGGTGCCTGCGGTTGCAGGGGGAAGATTCCGTCGACCCACGGGAGATTTCTTCGGAGCTTCTGGTGCAGAGAGGAGGCAGGCTACCCCCACAGCATGCACAAGCAGGAAAACAGTCGAGAAGGCGGCAGGATCAGCATTACAGAGTTGCAGTAGTCGTCTATGCTACTATGTTGCAGGTTTGCAGGCTTCCAGCGCGGTCAGCGGTCGATTCCTTATCAGAAGGTGAAGAGAGAGATGCAGAGGAACTCGGCTGAGCTCATGCATTCGTTATCTAAAGTTTCCCCAGAGACAGAGACCCTAAATAGCCAGAAAAGAGGGTTTGGCTACCTAGGAGAGAGGAAAGGCTACTAACACCTGAAGGAGCCTATCAGCAGGAGTCTCTGACGTCACCTGGTGGCACTGGCCACTCAGAGCAGTCCAGTGTGCCAGCAGCACCTCTGTTTCCAAGATGGCAGAGGTCTGGAGCACACTGGAGGAGCTCTGGACACCTCCCAGGGGAGGTGCAGGTCAGGGGAGTGGTCACGCCCCTTTCCTTTGTCCAGTTTCGCGCCAGAGCAGGGGCTAAGGGGTCCCTGAACCGGTGTAGACTGGCTTATGCAGAATTGGGCACATCTGTGCCCAACAAAGCATTTCCAGAGGCTGGGGGAGGCTACTCCTCCCCTGCCTTCACACCATTTTCCAAAGGGAGAGGGTGTCACACCCTCTCTCAGAGGAAGTTCTTTGTTCTGCCATCCTGGGCCAGGCCTGGCTGGACCCCAGGAGGGCAGATGCCTGTCTGAGGGGTTGGCAGCAGCAGCAGCTGCAGTGAAACCCCAGGAAGGGCAGTTTGGCAGTACCAGGGTCTGTGCTACAGACCACTGGGATCATGGGATTGTGCCAACTATGCCAGGATGGCATAGAGGGGGCAATTCCATGATCATAGACATGTTACATGGCCATATTCGGAGTTACCATTGTGAAGCTACATATAGGTAGTGACCTATATGTAGTGCACGCGTGTAATGGTGTCCCCGCACTCACAAAGTTCAGGGAATTGGCTCTGAACAATGTGGGGGCACCTTGGCTAGTGCCAGGGTGCCCTCACACTAAGTAACTTTGCACCTAACCTTTACCAGGTAAAGGTTAGACATATAGGTGACTTATAAGTTACTTAAGTGCAGTGTAAAATGGCTGTGAAATAACGTGGACGTTATTTCACTCAGGCTGCAGTGGCAGGCCTGTGTAAGAATTGTCAGAGCTCCCTATGGGTGGCAAAAGAATTGCTGCAGCCCATAGGGATCTCCTGGAACCCCAATACCCTGGGTACCTCAGTACCATATACTAGGGAATTATAAGGGTGTTCCAGTAAGCCAATGTGAATTGGTAAAAATTTCACTAGCCTGTCAGTGACAATTTGAAAGTAATGAGAGAGCATAACCACTGAGGTTCTGGTTAGCAGAGCCTCAGTGAGACAGTTAGGCACCACACAGGGAACATATACATGCACACCTATGAGCACTGGGGCCCTGTGTGACAGGGTCCCAGTGACACATACATATAGGCCACAAACCTATGAGCACTGGGGTCCTGACCAGCAGGATCCCAGTGACACATAACAAACATACTGAAAACATAGTGTTTTCACTATGAGCACTGAGGCCTGGCTATCAGGATCCCAGTGAGACAGTGAAAACAGTGACAAACACCCTGACATACACTCACAAACAGGCCAAAAGTGGGGGTAACAAGGCTAGAAAGAGGCTACCTTCTCACAGTGACCAAAATTAGAGGGAGACAGAAGTCACTGGTGTCCTGGTTAGCAGGATACCAGTGAACACAGTCAAAACATACTGACAGCAGGCAAAAAGTGGGGGTAACCATGCCAAAAAGCGGATACTTTCCCACAGCAATCACATCATCACGTAGGGCTAGAAAAAACTAGGCGCTGTGTTATCACAAACCTTACCATTCATACATTATTCCAATAAGGACTCACCCAAAATTCCTTCCAAAAGTAATTTCAGAGTTTCATGTCAGATTACCTCCTTATTAACCTTCTTTCAGCATCCTTCCACTCCGGCTGAAAGAACACTCCATTCCCTTGACATTACTAAAGTCTTAGAGTTTTATGTAGACAAAACACAAGACTTACGCTGATAGGACCAATTGTTTGTAAATTATGGCCTGGTCTGTACAGATCTAACCACTTCCAAACAATCCTTCTCACGATGGATAGTATCTTGTATCCTTTTATGTCACCAAAAAACCAATAAGACTTTATCCACTAGACCTAAGGCTCATTTAAATAGGGGCAAAGCGGCTACTGCTCCTTTGATGAGACATGTCCCTATAGCTGAAATTGGCAAAGCTTACATGGAGATCTGTTCACACGTTTGCCAAACCCTACTGTTTGGCATTGAATGCTAGAACAGATGCTCAAGTAGGACAGGCTTCCCTGCTTGATTTGGTCGTTCCTCTGTCTTTTCTACCGCTCTTGGTGGCCATAGGTTTGCTACTCTATTCAGTGCTTATGACTGTCAATGGCAATCCCCTGAGAGAGCAGGAATTGTTTCTTACCTGTAATCCCAATTTTCTCTCAGTGGAATCTCCAATGAAGTCATAAGCAACCCTCCCGCCTCCTCGGTGGAGATAACAGAGACAACTATTGGATCTATCATTTATTGCACATCTCATCAAGAAGAACTGAAGCACCTGCCACTTTTTGGGCATGATGCTATACTGGTACTGATACTGGTGGCCTCTGGGTCCTTAAAGGCACAGACGATCTTTTATTCTAACATAATGGCAGTCTATAAGGCTACACTGTCCTGCTATCCTTCATCTCTCTACTTTTACAAAAAGGGTTTGTGAAAGAGAATTACACTATTTTTTTTTTACAAAGAATTGACTTTAATATATACATATATATGGGTTTCTTGACCCTTTTTAAGTACAGTGTGAAGAATGTTGGCCACTATAGCATTCCTTATAAGCTGCATAATATTCTTCTCTTAAGTGTATCTACAGGCCTTCCTGAAGAAAGGTGAACATCTACACTTACAAAGCTATAATATGGAAAAGGGCTCCAGGATCCCCGCATGTGGGCAGGACTACTCAGTGCTTATTAGTACCAATTGAGAGCCCCTGAGAAAGAATCAGTGCTTACAACTATAAATGAAGATCCCCTGCAGGAGAATGGCAAATTACATCACATAACTCTGAATGGCAGATCAAGGTGGACATAATTCTATCAATATGTAAAACATTTCCATCTTTAATAATGCATATGTGAAATGAGGCCCAGACCTTTTCATGTTTGCAGGTTCTATCACAAACTATTGCTGTTACTTCCTGAACAGCATATTTGGCCCAAATATTTGAACACCACAGAACTACTGGAGGTACATCTGACAGGTTCCAAGTGTTACAAACATTCGAGGTAGATTAGTAAAAAGAAAGGAGGTCTCCTCCCTGGTGTCACCAGAATATCCAGAGGGTCCAGCTCCAAATTAATATTTATACTATCTGTTATGTGTGGTAGAAATTCTATCAAATAAATCTGTATTTTATGGTATGACCATCACATAAGCAATATCATATCCAGTGCACCATAAATTCTCCAACACATTTCTGAACAGCTAAACATGACTGTCAATATAATCATGGGGTAGTACCATCTTGTTAATATATTATATGCATTTTCACAGTACTGGGGGTATACTGATCATTTAAATTCCCCCCAGTATTAACTGGATCATTCCACTTAAGTATTTCTCCTAATTGGCGATAATACATGACCTTATTTTGTTGCACTAGTCTAACCAGTAATATATAGGTGGTCATTCGGTCGCTGCCCGCCAAACTTACGCCGCCAATTGGCCGCTCCGCGGTCAAAAGACCGCGGGGGCCATTCAGACTTTCCCGCTGGGCCGGCGGGCGCCCGCCAAGGGAGCGCCCGCCGGCCCAGCGGGAAAGGCTCCGAATTGAGCCGGCGGTGTTGCAGGGGTGCGACGGGTGCAGTTGCACCCATCGCGATTTTCACTGTCTGCTATGCAGACAGTGAAAATCATGCTGGGGCCCTGTTAGGGAGCCCCTGCACTGCCCATGCCAGTGGCATGGGCAGTGCAGAGGCCCCCAGGGGCCCCACAACACCCGTTCCCGCCATCCTGTTCCTGGCGGTAAAAACCGCCAGAAACAGGCTGGCGGGAAGGGGGTCGGAATCCCCATGGCAGCGCTGCTTGCAGCGCCGCCATGGATGTTCAGCCCAGCCAGGGGAAATCCGCCGGATCCCCTTTTCTGACCGCGGCTTTACCGCCGCGGTCAGAATGGGCAGGAAAGCACCGCCAGCCTGTTGGCGGTGCTTTCCGTCGTTCACGGCCCTGGCGGGTTTTACCGCCAGGGTCGGAATGACCCCCATAGTCTGGAAATGCTTTTAAGGACTTGGTTTTGGTTAAAAAATACTCAACTGTGGTTTTGTCTCTGGATGTCTTTTCATAGACACCCTCCTAGCCCTGCTGTTGTATCATAGATGCTAGTTAAGATTACATTCATAGTTTTGTTGACATATGTTTTGTATCTTTAAATTGACATAGTGTGGTTGTTTTGTGTTTGTGTCCCAGCCCCCACCTGCCATTCTGGTTCTAGTTCACTGGATAGCTACGTTGTCCGTGATCTGGAGTCGATAGCACTGGACACATTGGATCGGCTCTTTTTTCTCCTGCACTTATTCTCAGAATAAATATCTACTAAGCCTAAAAGAAATGTGTATATAACCTCTCTTTTCACAACCTGATGGGAACCAGCTTCTACATATTTAGCGACCAGAAGGCGGAGCAATACTTACCATAAAGAGTCCATTGACAGAGGATGTCCAATCATGGCAATCGTTACCAGGAAATTGGAAGAGTCTTGTGGTCGCCTGTTGCATTCTTCCTTATTTTAGGGACATTTTCTGCAGATATCCTGTTGTGCCATAAAAGCCAGGCACGGCGTTGTGAACAATAACGCATCACAATATTGGTTACATGTGCAACATTCACACATCACATGTTTACGTGACGCAGCCATTTTGTTGGCTGCCAGGATACGGATGACGCAAAATATTATATTAAAAGTTGCCTCCATCTTCCTTAAGGGGTAACAATTCTGAGACATTTTGGGATTGCTATGTTGGTGCGCATGTTGGATACTGGTGTTCACACAGCTGTATTCCTGTAAGTGGTACATTCATGCATTTTATAAATACTTTTGCAGGCAAAGCTGTACATTTGCCACCGCATAAGATATGCTCCTTGCGAACTTAGACACTTTATTGCTGAAGACTGTTATTGCTACAACGTGTTTGGATTTTAACTTTGCCCACAGGAACTGATTAACTGTTGTAGGAAGTTGGCTCTGTATATACTATTTCAAAGTAAGAAATAGTGTGCACAGAGTCCAAGGGTTCCCCTTAGAGGTAAGATAGTGGCAAAAGTATTTTGTGGTAGTGTGGTCGAGCAGTAGGCTTATCAGAGGGTAGTGTTAAGCATTTGTTGTACACATACAGGCAATAAATGAGGAACACACACTCAAAGACTTACTCCAGGCCAATAGGTTTTTATATTGAAAAATATATTTTCTTAGGTTATTTTAAGAACCACTGGTTCAAGATTTACATTAAACACTTTAAATGTAAGATACTTCACTTAGACACTTTAGAAACTTTGAATGAAAACAATATCATGTACAGTCTTTGAAAAAATGGCAATAAGCTATTTTCAAAGTGGACACAGTGCAAAAAACAACAGTTCCTGGGGGAGGTAAGTAAAGGTTAGATTAGTAGGTAAGTAAACCACTTACAAGTCTCAGTCCTGGGGCATAGGCAGCCCACCGTTGGGGGTTCAAGGCAGCCCCAAAATTACCACACCAGCAGCTCAGGGCCGGTCAGGTGCAGAGGTCAAAGAGGTGCCCAAAACACATATGCGCCTATGGAGAACAGGGGTGCTCCGGTTTCAGTCTGCCAGCAGGTAAGTACCTGCGTCCTCGGAGGGCAGACCAGGGGGGTTTTGTAGAGCACTGGGGGGGGGGACACAAGTAGGCACACAAAACACACCCTCAGCGGCACAGGGGCGGACGGGTGCAGTGTGCAAAGCAGGTGTTGGGTTTCAGGTAGGAAACAATGGAGGGACCCAGGGGTCACTCTAGCGGTGCAGGCAGGCACAGGGGGGGCTTCTCGGGACAGCCACCACCTGGGCTAGGCAGAGGGTCGCCTGGGGGTCACTCCTGCATTGATGTTCGGTTCCTTCAGGTCCTGGGGGCTGCAGGTGCAGTGTTGGTTCCAGGCGTCGGGTCCCTTGTTACAGGCAGTTGCAGTCAGGGGGAGCCTCTGGATTCTCTCTACAGGCATCGCTGTGGGGGCTCAGGGGGGTCGTCTCTGGTTACTCACGGGCTCACAGTCGCCGGGGACTCCTCCCTGAGGTGTTGGTTTTCTGCAAGTCGAGCCGGGGGCGTCGGGTGCAGAGTGTAGAGTCTCACGCTTCCGGCGGGAAACGTCAAGTCCTTGGAAGTTGCTTCTTTGTTGCAAAGAAGTAGCTGGTTTTGAACAGGGCCGCTGTTCACGGGAGTTTCTTGGCCCTGTAGTCCAGGGCAGTCCTCTGAGGCTTCAGAGGTCGTTGGTCCCTCTCGGATGCGTCGCTGGAGCAGGTTTTCGAAGTTGGAGACAGGCCGGTAGTGCTGGGGCCAAATCAGTTGTCGTCTTCCTCCTCCTCTGCGGGCTTGTAGGTCAGCAGCCCTTCTTCTTTCTTCAGGTTGCAGGAATCTGATTTCCTGGGATCTGGGGTGCCCCTCAATACTGAATTTAGGGGTGTGTTTAGGTCTGGGAGGGCAGTAGCCAATGGCTACTGTCCTTGAGGGTGGCTACACCCTCTTTGTGCCTCCTCCCTGTGGGGAGGGGGGGCACATCCCTAATCCTATTGGGGGAATCCTCCAAAACCAAGATGGAGGATTTCTAAAGGCAGGGGTCACCTCAGCTCAGGACACCTTAGGGGCTGTCCTGACTGGTGGTTGACTCCTCCTTGTTTTTCTCATTATCTCCCCTGGACTTGCTGCCAAAAGTGGGGGCTGTGTCCAGGGGACAGCCAAGAAAGAATGGCAGTGTGCATATTAAACAAAGCTGCTGATCCTCCTCCCTCATTCAGGCAGTGCCGCCATTACAGCTGAAGAGTTCAGAGTACTCCCAGCGCTGCATCTGAACCATAAGCAGATCCCTTTAAACATGCCTAGGATTTGGAGCGATGCCATCCCTGTGGTCGCACCCGACACAGCCTTCCCACTGCAATGCCAGGCCCTCGCCATGCTTACTACCTAACCAGTACACGGATGTGCGAAAGGGTGACTATAACAGAAGACAATGATGCCTTAAACGGGTGGCAGGTCCCTTTAAAAACATCCCATTTTAGAAATGGAAAATGGAAACATGTTAAAAACAACAGAATTTAAAAGTGCAAGGGCATTTGGTGAACATGTAAAGCAAAGCTGTGCAGCAGAAAATATAAAGTTGCATACTTCACTATTCCAGCTTTTCGCTACATCATCATTTTGCTTGTTTATGTAATAAATAAAATATACACCAAAAGTTACAGCATTTTGTTTGTACCGGGGATAATGCAATCTACACAATACAGGCAGTGATATTACGACCAGCAGAAGGGACAGGCTGCAATCACATCGCCATGTTAATAATCCAAGCAGTTGTCTATTGTGGTAATATCATAGAGAAATAAAACATTCTATAAAACAAATCATTCCTTCACACCGCCATGGACCGTGCTCATATAAAGCACTACAATACATTTGGTCATGTTATAGCTACACCATTGCATGTTTTTAAAAATAACACATATATAAAATAGTGCAAAAATACTAAGACACAAACAAACTAGACAAGCTTCTAAGCGCTCAAACAACAATGCCCGGCAGCTAGAATGTTAGATGTCAGTGCTGTTAAAAGTATGCAGCCTGTCTTATACGGCCAGGAAAAGGAACAGGCTGCAATCACCGAAATTAAGGATTATCATCTGTGGAAAAGATGGGTTTATTTATTCTGCATAGTTAGAAAATTAAACATTCTCTACTCCTTCAGCAGTTTACCCAAAAAATCAAAAGGCAGTAAGTAACATAACGCTCAGCAAAAGGAACGGGCTGCAATCACATTGCTGTGTTTTCAATCCAAGCAGTTGTCTGCCACATACCTAAGTCAAACAATATGTAAAACAAATCATCCCTTCACACCAGCCACAGAGCGGCGGTGCTTTATAGGAGCGTGCTCACATAAAGCACTACAACACCTTAGGACATGTTACTGCTACATCAGTGCATGTTTTTAAAAGTAACATATATATATATATATATATATATATATATATATATATATATATGAGCAAATATAACAAATAAATGAAAATAGTAAAACACAAAATAGACAAGCTTCTTAGTGATACAACCACAATGCATGACGGCTGGAGTTTTATATGCCAGTGCTCTTGAAGTATGCAGTCTCCCTTCTCTGGCCACCAAAAGAAACAGGCTGCGAACACAAATCTTAAGGACTATCATCCGCGGCTGAAATGGACAGGTCAAAATGAAGACAATTAAAGGGACGGTAGCCAGCAGGCATGTCCATCTTGCAAGGAGATGCCATGCTGATAAAGGGAAACACACAAACGTCTGTGAAGAGCTCCTAAGAGCTGTTCAGAATTTAAAAGCAACCATTTGAACTGCAATGGATCTCACGTTCCCTCGAGTTAGAGCTATTAGCGTTTTACTGCCACACAAACTAAAAATAAAATGTAAAACAGTTGAAATAAGCAGCCGGTTCAAAGCCCCGCCGTGAGCTCGCAGAGACAGACAAAAGGAACAAGCATTTGCAATGCAAGAACAGAAAATGCACGAGGGAGAGTACGGAATGGAATAAACAATGTCACACATGACTGCAGATGAAAATAAGTAATAGACTGGAGCCCTGTTAACAGAAACAGACTGGAGCCACTGAAACATCCACACTCTTAGCCTTTGAAAAAAGTAATCCCTAAGCACGTGCTACATAGGCACAAGTGGAAGGGTACAAGTACTAGGGCCATGTTCCAGGGGAGTGTACAACTGTGGAAAAGGTGGGACAAAGAGCAAGGATTGACCACGAAAAAGCAAGGATTTTTTAACAACACTGAAACAAACCAGTGAAAAAGCAGAGACCCCACAAAGAAGTATAGAAGTATATACTAAAGTATATACAAAAGCTCTCGAATGCTCGACCTAAAAAAAGGGGGACAACTTCTGAGAGTTTGTAGAAGTGCAGGGATTAGTAGTGTCAAAGAACAGAATGCTTTAATTAAGCCTGATTCTGAGATAGGTGGCATACTTATAAGTAAGAGAGGTCCCTTCTGTAACGTGTGTATTGGAGGGATAGATGTCGCTATCATGGCTGATTCGGGTTGCCTGGTTACCAAGTTAGCTAAATCTACATTTAACCAAGTCTGGTCCAATAAGTTGTTGAAAACACCTGATATAAGAGCCATTGCGTATGGTGACAGTGAGATTTATTTTTTGAGGACACATTGACATTTTAGGATACAATGATTTTTACCAAAATTTGGTTGCCTATCAATGGAAGGGATATTATGGGTTGAGATGACCAAGGCAAGTTAGGAACTGTTCTGAGGCCGGGCACTTAAACTCCTGTTATGTTTGTTCAGCAGAAATCTGATGATAATAGTATTTGTTGTACAAACTTAGAAAACACTTATAGGAGTCACGTGATAGTGGTATTATAGGCCCTGTAAATTCTTCTGAATGGTTCAGTGAAATTGGTCTTGCTAAAAAAAAAAAAGAAAAAAAAAAAGACTGTAGGTCTCTGAACATTTTTGTGGATTGCTATCCTTTACCTACAGTACAGGAGCTTTTAACGAAGTGTTTTAGCACCATTGATTTAAGCTCTTCCTATCATCAGGTTGCAGTAAAGAAGAAATGTCAGTTATTAACAACTTTCATTATATCTTTTGGTGCTTGTAAGTATTTAAGGCTACCTTTTGGATTAGCATCAGCAGCTAGTGTATTTCAAAAGCTGATGTATTGTCTTTTCAAAGATATGTCGGGGTACAGGCATTCCAAGATGATATTCTGATTTTTGCCTTTAATCAATGAATAAATAACTCAGGATTTATAAAGCGCTGTAAATCATCCAAAAGAGTATCCAAGCGTATGGAGGGCACAGAGGCTCATTCGAACAGCAAGGTCTTGCGGGCCCTGTGGAATTCCGGAAATGAGGTGATGGTCTGGAGTTGC
Source organism: Pleurodeles waltl (assembly GCF_031143425.1). Classification (NCBI taxonomy): domain Eukaryota; kingdom Metazoa; phylum Chordata; class Amphibia; order Caudata; family Salamandridae; genus Pleurodeles; species Pleurodeles waltl. Next base: position 88,301,524 of record NC_090441.1, read on the forward strand.
ATGGGGAGAATGCTCTAGATCTTTGTTGCAATGTGAAAGAAGGAGCGTTGATCACTTCATCAGTAGATGCAGGAAGTATGAGCAAGTGAAAGGGAGGCAGAACAAACTTTTCTCAACTGTTGGTGGAAGTTCAGACAGTGGTTAATGTAGACAGGTCCTTGGTTGTGGTGAGCCTTGTGTGCATGGGCAGCAGCTGAACTGGCATCTCTTCTGTACGAAGAGCTAGTGGAGTTGCCATAGGTGGGGTGTGATGTGGGTTCGTCGGGGAAGTTTGAGGAGGAGTCTGGCTCCAGGGTTCTGTATGATCTGAGGTTTCTGTAGGAGGCGTGCAGCCATTCCTACATACAGGGCATTGCCAAGAGGGTCTGTGTCATGGTGCGTCTCGTATGCAAGGGTAGCCACTAAAAGATATACGTGTGGAAGCAGGTGGATGAGACAGGGTTGATCTCGGATTTCATGGTTAGCTTGTCATCAATGACGATTCTGAGGTTTCTGGTGTGGTCGGAGGGAGTGGGTTCTAGGTCTGATGGCCATGAGCCATCGTACCAAGCGTTGCTTTTGTTGCAGAAGATCAGTACTTCCGTCTTACCTGTGTTCAGCTGCGACCAGATGTTCTTCATCCAGTCAGCAACAATTTTTATGCATCTGTGGAAGTTGGTTCTTGTGGGGTTGTCAGTGAGTGAGAGGATGAGTTGTGTCTCATCTGAGTAGGAAATTATGTTAAGGCTTTGGGTCTCTTGATGTTGTCCAGCGGGCTCATATATTCGATGCAGAGCATGGGGCTGAGAGATGAGCCCTGCAGAACACAGCAGGCGATCTTCTTAGGTTCGGATGTGAAAGGGTGGGAGATGGATCCTCTGGATTCTTCCGGTGAGGAAGGAGGTGATCCATCTGGCTGCGTCCCTTTAGATGCGGATGTGATGGAATCTTCTGCTCAGCATGTGGTGGGATACGGTGGCGAAGTCTGCCAAGAGGTCGAGGAGGATAAGAGCTGCTGTTTTTCCTAGGTCAAGGAGGGTTTGGATGTAATCAGTGGCTGCCATCAGGGCAGTTTCGGTGCTGTGATTGCGTAAGAAGTCGGATTGGGAGGGGTCGAGTAGCTGGTTCTGCTCCAGATGTGTCATGAGTTGCTTGTTGATGATCTTTTTCTGTACCTTCGATGGGAATGGGAGCAGGGCCGATAGTTTTTGAGTTTACTGAGGTTGAAGGAGGGTTTTTTTGAGTAGTGGTCTGACAACAGAGTATTTCCAGGCGCTGTGATATGTTGCAGTGGCGATGGAGGTGTTGAGCAGGGTGGATGATCACTGTTACTTCTCTTAACTTGTTTGTGTGGTACTGGCGAGTGATTTAGTATCCATTGGGGATCGCGGTGACAAGGTCCGCAGAGGATGTGGGGTTCAGCGAGGTCATTGTAAAGAAGACGATGTCGGGTGTGAGGGCGGCGATGAGGTCCCCTAATTCAGTTAAGTGCTTGCGTATCAAGCGTATGTTAAGTAGTAGGTAATGGAATCTGTGTCTCTCTTCTGGTGTGGCAAGAGGTCGGCATGGTGTTTTGTGACTGTGGTTGTACTGGTGCAGGAGATGGTACATCTGGTGCAAGAGAACGATCCTGCCACAGAGTGTGGTGCGGGATGGCAGTAGCGCTCACTGGGTCACCCGTGGTGTTCAAGACGTGGAGATAGCAGAATATCTGCAGGTGGGCCGGGGACCAGGAGTACTGGCACTGGATGCGTTCTAGGTGCAGGTTGGTGCACATGGGCTTGCTGTGGTGCACCTAAGGCGCGCCTGCATCCAAACCTGTTGCGTGCCTGCCCTGCATTCTCCATTAAGTAGGTCCTGGAAGGAGGGACGGGCCAGGGAAGGTGGTAGGCAGAGCTAAGCGGGAAATGGGGGCAGGTGAGAGCAGGTGGCAGGGAGTGAAACAAGGAGAAAAATACACTAAAAAAATGGGGGAAACAGGAGAGAAAGGCACAAAGAAAAACAGGGGACACCAGAGAAAAAGGCACAGAGAAGAAAGAGGCACAAAGAGAACAGATGAAACAGAAGAGAGAGACACAAGGAAAACAGGAGAAAACAGGAGACAAATGAACAGGGGAAATAGGAGAAAAGGAAGCAAGGAAAACATGAAAAACATGTGAGAAAGGCACAGAGAAAACTGGAAAAACAGGGAACAAATGCACAAGGAAAACAGGAGAAAAATTAACAAAGAGAAAGGGGGACACAGGAGAAAAAAGAACAAGAAAAGCATTTCGAGGCAGGGTAAAAAGGAAGAATGAGGGAGAACATAACCATACTTTGGACAAAGTTTTGGAAATTCTTAAGGCACGTGGTATGATGGCTTCACAGGAAAAATCTACATTTTTGAGCGAGTCTGTGAATTATTTAGGGCACGAAATATCTGCGAACGGGATAAAAATTAAAGAATATTTTATCAAGGCATTAGTAGATGATCACGGTCAAATTGATAATGATCAGCTAATATCATTTGTTGACCTCAGTGATTAATATTTCTGTTTTGTTGAAGGTAACGCTGTGATTCCGAGACCTTTATAGAGAATGCTCAGGAAAAAGGAAAAGAAAGTATTTAATATTATAAAAGACAGTTTTTCTAATGTACCAGCACAAAAAAAAAGTTTGGTGTTAGGTTATAGATGTACAGCTATAACTGAACTAATGTTATTGGTGCCGTTCTGTGTCAACAGGTTGAGGGGGTTGAAAATACCATTGCGTTCGCATCTGGGGCTCTCCAGGGTGCTGAAAAGAGATATAGTACTATTGGAAGAGAAGCCCTGGCATGCGCTTGGGGTATTGAGCAATTCGAAACTTATTTTGGGGGCATACACTCTTCTTTACACTGATCATAAACCTCTTACCTATTTGTTGAGTGAAAATGGTGGAGTCTACTTCTTTAAGGCTTATTAAAATGTCATCAAAATTACAAAAAAATTATTTTGAAGTGCACTATGTAGCTTGTAGTGCCAATGTCAATGCAGACTGTTTATCTAGAGAGCCCTGGAGAATTACACAGATGTGTTGTTATTTGAAGATGAGTGTGTGATTGTTATGGTAGATGTTGTTAATGATTGCCAGAATTGTGTTTCAGAGAATGAGTGGCTGGAAGCTTGTCAAATGTACCGTTTTCTCCAGTTCCTCTAACATAACGCACTTGGTACAAGCTTGCTTTGTATTTTGCAGGACCTATCAGTCAGTTACGAAGGCAGATGAGAATTTAATTGTTCTCACTGATTAGTTTTCTAAGTGGGTGTATTACGTATTTGTGACAGAAATGCGTACAGATGTGGTCTTATTTTTGGATAAAAGATTTGCTTTGCAAGGTCTACCTGTTGAATTAGCTACTGACAATGGGGTACAATTAGTATCTGACAGAATTAAAGCATTATTACAGGATAGGAGTATAAAACGTAAGTCTGTGCCTTTATATAGCCCACAATCCCAGTGTGCTGTTGAGAGGGCAAATAGGTTGTTAAAGAAAGGTAGTCAAATTGATCTCACGTCTGCTTTATATGCTGAGGATTCTTTTGCAGAAAAAATATTTGCTTAACACAATACTCCACAACGTACTACTGAAGGCCCTTCTTTTATTTGTTGAGAGGACGAACAATGTTAGTTCCCGAATGGTTGGAGAGTAAAGTCTCAACTAAACCTTTTTGTTTTGAACATAATGGTATGCTAGAGAGGGTTAAGGAGAAACAAGAGTAAATTAACAATTATGACAGTAAGCACAAGTTGGTTTTTGAAGACATCACTGTGTGTTCCTGGGTTATGTTAAAATATAAGAATTCAAGAAGGAGCAAAACTGATGTTCTTTTTTCAGGACCCAACAAAGGTGTTCATGTCACGTGTAATTTTGTGACGTTGGAGGATGGTTTATGGTGGTCTAAACACAATATGGTTCTATTGCAGCGTTTCAAAGCAAAACCATTAAGGAAAAATGTGTGAAGCGCACCACTAATCCTTTTATAATTTGTATTATGGCGGTGAAGGAACTAATATAGAACCAACTAATGTGAATAGTTCTGGTGACATTAATGCTTCTATTCCAGCTGAGCAGAAAGTGTTCTTTGACAATGCAGAGGATAACTCTCTACAGCAAGATATGGATTCAAAGAATGAACAACATCAGCAAGATGTGTTACTGGATGATATAGGTATATGCATGCATTCCAAACAACTAGAGGTGGATGGTGGTGGTACTATTATGGATTCCTAAGTCATTACACACAGTGGTTGTGTATCCAAGTGGCCAGATGATTTAAAAGATTTTGTTATGGAGTTTTATTGTTTTTTTCCTTTTCATATTTACTAACAGGGAGATGTATATTTACTAATGGGGAAGATGTATTGTTGTTGATTGTTAAGATTGCATGCATGGTGTTTGACATCTGTCTTGTACTGGACTAGTTGAATTGGCTCTTTCTTCTTCTACGTTTATAAATATCTACTAAACCTAAAATAAAATGTGTGTAAATAACTTCTTTTACATCCTGATGGGAACCAGCTACTACTCCAGTGCAATACTTGTTTCAATCTAAAAATATCACACCGTGTAAATTCAAACCTTTCAATACAAATGACCCTGTATATGAGTTGCTCCTTTTAAACAGTACACAGAGACAAGAGGTGGGAGAGGTGATTGTGCCCTCTCGAACTTCTAAATCTAACATCCAGTTATCACTGAGGGAAATTTGGGTTACTATAAGGTGAGAGCGGGGAGGTTCTTAATATGAGGCCTGACCTGGACAGGATTCCAAGTCTGACTCGGATACATTTGAGGTATTTCAGAAGGAATTTGAGAGTATTCCTGCCCAACCTTTGTGCACAGATTTGTAAGTGGTATGCTCAACACTTCCCACTGCTTGGCCCTACCTCTGATTGCTGTGTAGGCTACTTTAGATTTGCTTTGGTGGCAGGAGGATGTCACTATCAAAATCCTACTCACCATTAATGCTTCACTAAGATTCATGTCTTGTGCCTCCTTGGATGAAGCAGCTCTCCCACACATGCATCCATGCCCCATGTATGTAAATTATTTAATTTATTATTCTTTTCAGCCCTGATTGGCCCAGGCTCCCAGAGCTCAGCAAGTAAATCAAGCCAAATCAGGAACTTTGAGTCCACAGGGCCGCAATGTGACAACTACCAATGGGACAGCTAACAGCCATAACTGAACAAAAATCATAGACTGGGTTAATATTATAGAGTCATTCAAAGCTTTGATGAAAGGCATAAAATGCACATGTTTAGAGGGCTGAGGCGGACTGTGTTCCATAAGCAGCTCGACTTTTGTATCCTCCGTCAGAACAGGGAGTTCTAACTCTTCCACAGAGCTCCTAAAAACTAAAGCACAGGGAGCGCTCTTCTCAGTAGGAAGATCAAGTGGGGGAATCATTAGCTGACGCGGGCAAAGTGTCAAGGCCACTGACATTGTGTGGGTTAAGATAAAGAACAGCATCAGAAAGATGGGGAGGGAGTTAACTAATTATCATTATGATAAACCACATTAGGCACTTGAATTAGGTCAGAATCAGCTTCCATTCTCTTAGAATATTGGTGTTGAGGAAGTGGAGCCACAGTGGAGCTTTAGACAACAAATGTTTTGCGTTTTGTAGCACAACAATCAGCAAATTCTTGCTCGTGAAAAATGTGGATTGGAGACCGGCACTACTGGAGCTGGCATTGACGTGACTAGAGCTGGTGGCACTGCTGATGAAGTAACATCTGCTAAGGTGCACATCACTAGAAACAGGGACTGGCTCCGAATTCATAACAGGAACACTCCACGTAATGCCAGTCAATGCCAGCAGAGTGCAGGCAAGCAGAAGTGTAACCAGAGGTCCCAATGATTTTGTGAAAATGGAAAGCATGCCAAAAGGAACCGAAGGTGGAGATCTGCAGCATGTCCTTCTTAAAAGCCATTGAACAGCTGGATGTGGCCCCAGGAATTGGAGAGCATTAGCTCCAGATTTAGAATGGGGCCCAAAGACAAAACAAAGTCTCAGTGGAGTTCTCCTTGAACACAAAATATGCAACATCCTTCGGGAATGAGAGCTTCTAGAACTCAAACAGTTTCACTTATATTTCTTGTGATTTTTCTTCGACTGGTCCTTCGATTTAGCTGAAGTGGGTGACTGGTGTCGGGACAAATCTAGTTTCTTATGTTGAGCTATGTGAACACTGGCCTCCTACTCACTGATCGCCTTCAGTGTTTCAGGGAACATGAGTTGCAAGACTTGGAGTCTTGCTGGCCGGCAGGCAAGAAAATGCCATGCAGGTCTCTGACCGACATCCGTTTCAGGGAAATGTGGCAAGTATGAGTCTTTGGTAGCAACAATTTGGCAATAACTCCTTAAGAATCCCTTGAAATCCACAGGATTGGAGCTCTTGATCTGCATCTACGTAAGCAGAGGAAAAAAGGAGCTGACATCAAGACACAGGGGTACTGCCTTTGTGCAACTTTGTGTTGTACTGTCCTGAAGGTGTGGTAGGTAGCAGATGGCAATTGAGGCCATCTATAGCTTAGCTTCCCTATCCCTGCATCTAGACAAATAATGCATGACGGAACGTCATGCAGCTTCACTAGGAAGCACGGACTGTCAGTCTGAGTGCTGGTTTATGACATCTGCTTTCGGTATGAACCGCATGGCTAGAAGCAGAAGATTTAGGAAGAGACATGGTCCTCTGATCTGAAGGAAAACTATTTAATTTTTTATTGAGTGAATTACAGTGTAGCATAGGTACAAAACAGGACAGACCATTTTAATTATAAAAAAAACAAGAAGTGAAAGTATTGACTTGGTGGAGTCATGGTGAAGTTGTACTTAAACTTGTGATAAATTAAACAAGAAGTGTGCAAGAGACGTATGGCCTCTAAATTAATAAAAATGCTTTCTGAAGGAAAAATCTAAACATCAAACCACCAAAATAGTCTTTGGTTCTGGATCCTCCACCAATGACAGCGAGTGCTAAAATAGAACTGATGTCACCATCACAACTTTGCATTTAACGTTGTTAAACGGGGACGTTGAGTATTACTGAAAAGAAATCTTGAGCCAACTCATTCTTAGGGAAAAGGTTAACATATGCAAACTGTGTGAGCAAACATCTCTTAGAAAGACTTTTCTTGACATATATGTTTTCGTTTCTCACTGATGCTACCACCCCATAAAATCTTTTGAAAATGTCCAAAAGAATCCGGTGGTCAATTTTTCAGTATGAGGCTGAAAGGTCAACAGATGTTGATTCCAGCTGTTTATTCTATTAGACCTCATAGGCAAGTATTTTCTGATATCTGCCAATCCAGAATCCTAGTCAAAGGATTTCTCAGACTGTTGATTGGGAGGATACTGTGGGTCTCTAGGAAAGTGTGAAGTCTCTGCACAGCTCCTTTCCACCATATTGCTTATGAATGGGACATTCAATGTATGCTAGAGTTTTTTTGGTGTCTCCCAGAAATTGTTTGGGGCAAGGAAGCTTTACTTTATCAGTTTAGTTCACATGGTATTGAGCTTTGGTGAAGGTAGCTTTCAGTACTTTGTTATCCACTGCAAGTGGCCCAATGCAAAGCTTCGTTGACTTGCCTAGATATTGTTTGCTCGGGAAACTAGACGCTTTGATTTTTCTTGCTGCCTGGATGGGTTCACAGAATCTTCACTTGGAACCCAGGAAGGGTGAAGGGTTTAAAGGTGATGCTTCAAAGTTGTCTCAGATGGCTGAAAAAATGCCTTCCTCATGAAAGTTGTGCAAGCTGTCACTATGTTGGTTTTCATATCCTGAACAGGTACCTCATGCCTTTAGTTGTATGGATTATTAGTAGCACGCACCGTTTTTTTCTTTTTTTTCTTTTACTCTCCAGGTTGAACTAAGGTAACCTTCGGGAATCTTTTATGTTGGTTTATGGTGTCTGGTATCTTCCTCTTCTTCCATTGATATTCCAATAGCCAGCAAGCAGATTCAAGATCTCCAATCGGGATACAACTAACCAGTAGTTGCCACAGATGGCAGGTTTTTTTAGTGGAAGAGTAGTGACACTGCCAAGGGCTTGTGAATTTTAATGTATATGCTTTCCCCAAATCATCTTGGTCAGTGTCTGATGCAGCAGAAGCTGGTGGATTGCTCAATGCATCTAGAAAGGTTGGATTGTTGACATCTTCTCATCACTGTAGAGGACCAAGACAGAAAGCCTGCCATGTTGGGGAGATCTTTTGTCATAAAAAGTTGATCACTTAATGTTCAGAAAATGCTGGTGCTGGATTGTTGGGTTACTTGAGACAATTCCAAAAGTGAAAATCAAGTCTAGAGTGTATCAGGCTATAGAAATAGAGGATTTGATTATTTGAATGCACACAATAAATGCCACGCTGGCTGTGGATTAGCTAGAGACATTGTGTAGGAAGTTGGCTCTGTATATTCTATCTAAAAGTGAGAGATAGTGAGCAGAGAGTCCAAGGGTTCCCCTTAGAGGTTGATAGTGGCAAAATTAGATAATACTAATGCTCTATTTTGTGGTAGTGTGGTCGAGCAGTAGGCTTATCAGAGGGTAGAGTTAAACATTTGTACACACACAGGCAATAAATGGGGAACACACACTCAAAGACTTAACTTCAGGCCAATAGGTTTTTATATAGAAAAATATATTTTCTTAATTTATTTTTAGAACCACAAGATTCAAATTTGAGGTAAATACATAAAATGCAAGATACTTCACACAGGTAAGTATAGAACTTTAAACCAGTAATACACAAAGTTTTGGTTAAAATGGCAAATAGCTATTTTAAAAGTTGTTACTGCAAAAATCAACATTTCCTGGGGGAGGTAAGTTTTGGTTAGTTTCTCAGGTAAGTATAGCACTTACACAGTAAGTCTCCTGGGCATAGGCAGCCGACCGTTGGGGGTTCAAGGAAACCCCAAAGCCACAGCACCAGCAAAATAGGGCCGGTCAGGAGCAGAGGTCAAAGGAGGGGCCAAAACACATAGGCGTCTATTGAGAACAGGAGTGCTCTGGTTCCAGTCTGTTAGCAGGTAAGTACCTTCGTCCTCGGGAAGCAGGCCGGGGGGGGGTGTAGAGCATTGTGGGGGACACGTAGAAGCACACAAAACACACCCTCAGCAGCACAGCGGCGGCCCGGTGCAGTGTGCAACGGAGGCTTTGGGTTTTGTATTGAAAATAATAGAGGGACCCGGGGGTCACTCTGGCGATGCAGGCAGGGCACAGGGGGGCTTCTCCGGCCAGCCACCGAATGGGCTAGGATGAGGGTCGCCTGCTGGTCAATCCTGCACTGGTAGGTGGTTCCTCTCAGTCCTGGGGCTGCAGATGCAGTGCTTGGTCCAGTCATTGGCTTCCTTTATTACAAGGCAGTCGCGGTCAGGGGGAGCCTCTGGATCCTCTATGTAGGTGTCACTGCGGGGGTGCAGGGAGGTCGACTCAGGGTGTCCACGTCGTTGGAGTTGCCTGGGAGTCCTCTCTGCGGTGTTGGTTGTCCGGACTCGAGCCGGGGGCGTCGGGTGCAGAGTGTCCAGACTCACGCTTCTGGCGGGAAGTGAGAGTCTCTTTAAAGTTGCTTCTTTGTTGCTGTTTCTGGACAGAGCCGCTGTCCTAAGGAGATTCTTGGTCCTTTAGGTGCAGGGCAGTCCTCAGAGTCCTCAGAGGTCGCTGGTCCCGCTGGATGCGTCGCTGTGCAGGTTCTTTGAGTCTGGAGACAGGTTGGTAGGGCTGGGGCCAAGTCAATTGTCATCTCCATCGTCTCTGTGGGGATTTCAGGTCAGAAGTCCTTCTTCTTGTTATAGGTTGCATGAATCTGATTTCCTGGGTTCAGGGTTGCCCCTAAATACTGAATTTAGGGGTGTGTTTAGGTCTGGGGGAGGGGGGGGTCAGTAGCCAATGGCTCTTTGTGCCTCCTCCCTGTGGGCAGGGTGGCACATCCCTAATCCTATTGGGGGCAATCCTCCAAAACAAGATGGAGGATTTCCTAAGGCAGGGGTCACCTCAGCTCAGGACATTTTAGGGGCTGTCCTGACTGGTGGATGACGACTCCTTGTTTTTCTCATTTTCTCCTGTGGACTTGCCGCCAAAAGTGGGGGCTATGTCTGGAGGGGCGGGCATCTCCACTAGCTAGGATGCCCTGGGGCGCTGTAACAACAGGCTTGATCCTTTGAGGCTCACCGCTAGGTGCTACAGTTCCTGCAGGGGGAGGTGAGAAGCACCTCCACCCAGTGCAGGCTTTTGTTCCTGGCCACAGAGTGACAAAGGCACTCACCCCATGTGGCCAGAAACTCGTCCTGCAGGCTGGCAAGAACTGGTCTGCCTAACACTAGGAATCGGACTGGCATGCAGGGGGCATCTCTAAGATGCCATATGTGTGCATTTTGCAATAATTCCCACACTGGCATCAGTGTGCATTTATTGTGCTGAGAAGTTTGATACCAAACTTCCCAGATTTCAGTGTAGCCAATATGGAACTGTGGTGTTCGTAAATGACAGACTCCCAGACCATATACTCTTTATGGCTACCCTGCACTTACAATGTCTTAGGTTTGGCTTAGACACTGTAGGGGCATAGTGCTCATGCAACTATGCCCTCACCTGTGGTACAGAGCACCCTGCTGTAGGGCTGTAAGGCCTGCTGGAGGGGTAACTTACCTATGCCACAGGCAGTGGGTTAAGGGCATGGCACTCTGAGGGGAGTGCCATGTCGATGTAGTCATTTTCTCCCCACCAGAGGGGTCTCCAAGGTGGCATAATACATGCTGCAGCCCTTAGTGACCTTCCCTGGCCGCAGGGCCCTGGGTACCAGGGGTACTAGTTACAAGGGACTTATCTGTGTGCCAGGGCTGTGCCAATTGTGGGAACAAAGGTGCTGGGGCCTGGTTAGCAGGGTCCCAGCCCACTTTCAATCATAAATACAGGTAGACCAAGGCACACAGAGAGGTAAAAGTTCTTCAATGTTTCTGGGACGAAAGTAAAGCCCAAGTATTGTAAATCCAAAGGTGAAGAGTGAAGCGATGAATCCAAGTTGTTGATATGTTAGAGTCTTTATTCACAGGTATAGGTTTGTGTCGTCTTACAGGAAACAGCCAACACGTGTTTCGTCACGCAAGTGACTTTATCAAGGCTGGGCCCATCCGGCCAGGTGCAGAAGACAGCAGTGAGTTCAGAGAGTCAAATAACACGATGGTCAGTCCCGGGTGGGACTGCCGCGGGTGTGCGGTGATTCGTGATGGATTGGACACTCCCTTACTGACTTTCAGGATCAATAATTCGGGCTTATCAGGGCCTCGGTAGCACCATCCTTTTGACTACTGGAATCACCGCACACCCGCGGCAGTCCCACCCGGGACTGACCATCGTGTTATTTGACTCTCTGAACTCACTGCTGTCTTCTGCACCTGGCCGGACGGGCCCAGCCTTGATAAAGTCACTTGCGTGACGAAATACGTGTTGGCTGTTTCCTGTAAGACGACACAAACCTATACCTGTGAATAAAGACTCTAACATATCAACAACTTGGATTCATCGCTTCACTCTTCACCTTTGGATTTACAATACTTGGGCTTTACTTTCGTCCCAGAAACATTGAAGAACTTTTACCTCTCTGTGTGCCTTGGTCTACCTGTATTCATTGTCTTTGTGTACCCCGGTACACAAATCTTTGTGCCCACCAGGGTAGTGGGGCACCTGACCGAGTGGCACCTTTTGATCTCTTATCGGACTCACTACGTTGCACAAACAAGAACTGTAATGGAACGGAAGTGCGGCTTTCTTACCACGCACTACCCTTGTATACCACTTTCAATCATAACTGGCCTCAACAAAAGGCAAAAAGTTAGGGGATAACCATGCCAAGGGAGGCATTTTCCTACACATTGTGATCTCCGCGTAGGATATTTGTACCTAATTTAGGAAGAAGGAAGCAATGGGATTGAAGAACAAGTTACTAACCTTTGGTAACGCATTATCTGGTAGAGACAGGATCTAGCCGCTGATTCCTTACTTTAGAATACTCCCCCAAGCATCAGCCTGGGTTCGGAAACGTTTTCCGTAGTGCATGTGCATGTTGGCAGAGGGCGTCACATGACTCCATATTCACGTCGTCCACATGATGTGACAATAACACACTCCATATAACCCCCCTGACGGCGCGCTGACATCAGTTTCTTTCGTGACTATTTTCTGCACTTAAAACGTAGAGCCACAATAGAAACTGTCTATTCAAGCAGTGTATGGTAACTCCGAACAAAGGCATGTTTGGTATCAAACATGTTGGAATCATACCCTAATGCTTTTGCAAGCATTGATTGTATGATTCCATGCACTCTGGGGGCTCCTTAAAGGACCCCCAGTATTGCCATTCCAGCCTTCTGAGGTTTTCAAGGTAGCCCCAGCTGCTGCCACCTCTCAGACAGGTTTCTGCCCTCCTGTTACTAGAGCAGCTCAAGTCCAGGAAGGCAGAAGAAAGGATTTCCTTTGGGAGAAGGGTGTTACACCATCTCCCTTTGGAAATAGGTGTTATGGGCCTGAGAGGAGTAGCCCCTCCTGGCCTCTGGGAATGCTTTGAAGGGCACGTTTGGTGCCCTCCTTGCATAATCCAGTCTACACTGGTTCAGGGACCCCCAGTCCCTGTTCTGGTGCAAAAGTGGACAAAGGAAAGGGAGGTGACTACTCCCCTGTCCATCACCACCCCAGGGATGGCGCTCAGAGATCCTCCAGAGGGTCCCTGGGTTTTGCCATCTTTGATTCCAAGTTGGCAGGGCACTCTGGAAGCATCTGAGTGGCCAGTGCCAGCAGGAGATGTCAGAGTCCTCCCCTGATAGGTGTTTACCTGTGTAGCTGACCAATCCCCCTTTCATGGCTATTTAGGGTCTCTCTCTTGGGTGGTTCTTCAGATTCGGATTGCAAGACTCCAGCAGGAATCCTCTGCATCCTTTACTTCACATTCTTACAGAAGAAATTGCATCTGGACCCTCCAGGAACTCTACAAACTGCAAAAAAGAAGCAAAGACGGCTTCTTCAACATTTTATCTTCAGCTCCTGCCAGCAACTGCAACTGTTTCCAGGTCGTGCATTCTCAGAGGACAGCCTGTCTTCAGCCTCCACAAAAAGAACAAAGGAATCTCCCTTGGAGTGAAGGAGTCACTCCCCTGCTTCAGCAGGCAACTCTCTGCAACAATGATGTGATGATGTTTGGGACCCCTCTCCCGATGAGCTGCGTGCATCCTGCATCATAGGTGGTGGACTGAAGTGGTCCCGACGGTCCTGACGTCCAACTTTGGTGGAGGTAAGAACTTGCCTCCCCACTCAAGACAGTACCTCATGCACTGTGTGTTTTGCAGTTGCCAAGGCTTGTTGGCATCCTTCCAAGAAGTTCTTCATACACTGTGCAGCTCCGGCCCCCAGCACTCCTTTCTGCGACGCACAACTTCCTGCGTGGTTCTCCAGCAGCGTGGGACCCTTTGTTGTAGTGCTGCGGGAGCCTCCTTTTGCACCTTCTTTGTCCCGTGCTGTGGGACTTCAGTGCACACTGCCTGGTCTTCTGAGGGCTCTCTGGGTTGCTGAAAGCCCCCTCTGACTCACCTCCTGGGTAGAGTCCACCAAGCCCCTCCTGGTCCCAGGCAACTACATTTTCCGCTAACCGCGAGCTTTGCGTGTGCCAAGGCTTGTTGGCGGAATCCAGCGATGCAAACCAGACTGCAATCATCCATCTGGCGTGGGACATCTTCTGCACCAACCAGGAACCCACATCTGTCTTCTTGGGTGCCGTACTGACTATTGTTCTTCACCAGTGGTTCTTCTTTTGCATCTTCATCCAGGTTAGAAGGGGCTCCTGTTTGCCCTGGACTCTTCAGTGCTACTTGGACTTGGTCCCCTTCTTCCACAGGTCCTTCAGGTCCAGGAATCCATCGGTGGTGTCTTGCAGTCTCTTCTGGTTCCTGCAAAAACTTCTATCATGTGTTTTTGTGTGTTCTTGGAAAGTTACTGTGATTTACTCACAGTTACTGAGGTAACTGCGCTGGCGTTGTGTAGCGTCGCGGTAGGCGGTCGAAGACCGCTGCGCAATTCAGCATTGGCTTTCATTGGGCTCTATGGGTTCCAGGAGCCAATGACGACGTACGCCGGCAGTGACGGTACGCATCGCAGCGGACATGGCCACCATTTTATATATGTTCACTCACTTGATACCTGACCTTCAACAGGAGAGGACCTACACTGCAAGTGCTGCTGTGACCTGAGTCTGGAAGCGACAATGGCTACAGTGTCTGGGGAAAGGGCCTCTGCCTTCACTGCGGAGGAGTTGGAGAAACTGGTGGACGGGGTCCTCCCCCAGTACACGCTACTCTACGGTCCTCCAGACAAACAGGTGAGTAAACTGTGTGCATAGTGGATGGCACATGATTGTATGAAGTGTCATGGATGGAAGAGACGGGGGCACAGGCCAGCATGTGAGGATGGTGAGTGTATGTTTTTATGGGCCAGGGTGGGAGGTTTGTGGCCAATGAGTGAGAAGAACTGTACGGGGGAGTAACATCCATTTTTACTTCACTATTCCTCTAGGTCAGTGCCCACCAGAAGAAGGGTATTTGGTGTGCCATCGCCAAGGAAGTGCGGACCCTGAGGGTCTACCATAGACGGAGCACCCACTGCTGGAAAAGATGGTAGGACCTGCGCCGCTGGAGCAAGAAGACGGGGGAGGCCCAGCCGGGAATGGCCTCCCAACATGGAAGGGGTGCCCCTCGCACCATGACCCCCCTGATGTACCGGATCCTGGCGGTGGCATATCCTGAGTTGGATAGGCACTTGACGGCATCACAGCAGCCACAAGGGGGTGAGTAAAGTCTCATTCAGCTGACTCAGCGCGCTTGACAAGGTGTCTGGGTGGGGGCGGGGGCTGTGGGTTCCCCTAGGCCAGGGCAGACGCGCCAAGGTACATCAACTGTTTTGCAGCATCAGTGACACTCCAACCCCAAATGTGGTAGTTGCCCTCTACACCTAGTCATGCTCCTATGGGTTCCAGCTGTGCATGAAATGGGTCTAGGCAGAGTCCCCCATGGGCATGTGCTTTTCCCCTGCACTGTTAGTGCATGCGCTAGTGCATAGGTATGTTCCCTGTGTGTTGTGTCCGCCAACGGTAGTGGTGTTGCAGGCATTGCCCATGTGTCTCTTGTGTCTTTTCCCCCTTTTTGTTTTGTCACCCTGGCCCTGTGTGCATGTGCATCACCTGGCGGAGGAGCATTGGCACCGGAGCAGGACGGAGCTGCAACCCACATGGCCCTGGAGGGTGAATTTACAGAGTCTGAAGGCACCAGTGGGACGGAGGGCGAGGGGAGCTCCACGACGGGGACAGGAGCAGACACCAGCGACAGCGACTCCTCCTCTGATGGGAGCTCCCGTGCGGTGGCGGGCACCTCTGTGCCCACTGCAACAACAAGTAACAGGTAACCATTTTGAATGCCATCCAGGGTGTCGAGAGGCATTTGTAGCAAACAAATGCATACCTGGAGGGCATTCATTCTGGCGTGGCGGCCAGAGAGCATTTCAGGCTCTGGCCTTAGCACTGATGGCAGCCATTGTCCCTGTGTCCAGCCTCCCCCCTCCAACTTCCACTACCAAGACCCAATCCCCTCTACCTCAGCCTATCCCAAGCACACCATCAGACCAGCATTCATCCAAATCAACACACAAAAGTAGCTCAGGCAAACATAAGCACCACACATCCCACAGGTACTCACACAAGCACCATACCCATGCAGACATACCAACATCCACTGCCTCCACTGTGTCCCCCTCCTCCACGTCCCCCTCCTCCCTCCCAGTCTTGTCTCCACTCACACCTGCATGCACTACATCTTCTGCCACTACCTCCATCACCAGCACCCCCATCTCCGCACACCGCTCATGTGCACTCACCACCCCACTACCATGCACACGTCCCCCTGTGTCCTCTCCCGGTGTGTCTGTGAGCCCTCCTCCCAAACTACACAAACGCAGGCACACACCCACCCAACAGCCATCCACCTCAACAGCCTCCGACCCATGCACCTTCACCCAAATTCAGCAGATGTACACCTCCTACAACCACTCCATCTTCCTCCACTCCCAAACCCCCTCCATCTTCCCGTCCCAGTGTGTCTAAAAACCTTTTCCTGGCTAACGTTGACCTCTTCCCTACACCTCCCCCCGTCCTTCCCCTAGGGCCAGGATGTCCAGGTCCCAGCCCAGCACCTCAGCCACCAAATCCTCCAGCACTGTGGTCTCAGCAAGTCCGGTCACATCGCGGGCGGCACCCATCAGGGCTGCCAGTGTGCCATCTAGCGAGGCCAAGGATCAGCCCAGTCCGCCACCTGCCAAGGTGAAGAAGGTGCCCACATGCCGTAGGGAGAAGCCGCACCAACCACCCAGCAAGGCCTCCTCCAAGCCAAAAGGGGACACTGCCAAGGGACCAGCAGCGACATCGAAGGTGGGGAAGGAACACAAGGCTAAGGGGAAGTCAGGACAGGGCACGGAGCCTCCTGCTGAGGGATTAGAGTCACCCCTTCTGGCAACCAGAACAGCATCATGTACGGCTGTGGACACCGCCACCTGCACGTCTGCTGCCTCAGCAACAGTCCCCGGCATCATCCCCAGTGGGCAGCTGTCCGAGGCAGCAGGAGACGTCCTGCTGTCTTCCTCCACAGGTGCTGACACATTCACCACCGGCAGCATCTCCGCCACAGACACCGCAGGAACCACCGCCACCAGCCCCACGACGTGCTCAGACAGTGCCATCACAGCCGACATGGCAAACATTCCCAGTGGACAGCCGCCTGGGGCTGGAGGAGACGTCCTGGACCCTGCACAGACTACTTGAGGCACGACACCAAGCACTGTTTGTACCAGCAGGTGGCAGGCAAAGTCGCAGTAGGTTGGAGTGTGTCTCTGCCTCCATGGAGTATCATGCTACCTGTTCCCAGGCAATCTCGTGGCACACACACCCAGGTGAGGGAATGGGACCTGCCACACTGCATGTGAAGCACTCTGGGCACCAAGCCCCCTCCAGAACCACTGGAGAACTGCATCCACTCACACAGTCCTTGGCAGGATGAAGCACTCTGGGCACCAAGCCCCCTCCAGAACCAGTGGAGAACTGCATCCACTCACACAGTCCTTGGCAGGATGAAGCACTCTGGGCACCAAGCCCCCTCCAGAACCAGTGGAGAACAGCTTCCACTCACCCTTTCCTTGGCAGGATGAAGCACTCTGGGTACCAAACCCCCTCCAGAACCAGTGCAGAAAAGCATCCACAGCCCCACTCCTTGGCAGGATGAAGCAATTTGGGCACCAAGCCCCCTCCAGAACCAGTGGAACATGTCAACAACTTGAGAGACTGTGGCTTTGCACTCCCCAGGATTAAGCAGTGGCCAATCCACCCACTTGAGAGACTTGAGAGACTGTGGCTTTGCACTCCCCAGGATAAGACAGTGGGCAAACCACCCACCTGAGAGACTTGAGTAACTGTGGCTTTGCACTCCCCAGGATAAAGCAGTGGGCAACCCAACCACTTGAGAGACTTGAGAGACTTGAAAGACAGTGGCTTTGCACACCCCTGGATAAAGCAGTGGGCAACCCACCCACTTGAGAGACTTGAGAGACTGTGGCTTTGCACTCCCCAGGGCCAAACAGTGGGCATTGAGCCCCCTCGTGGAGCAGTGGCGTCGTCCGTTCATCCCGCTGAGGTGCCCTCCCTCCTCCTCCCCCTGAGGTGCCTGTTTATTTTTGATCTGATGCCCCAGCAGTGTTCTCTCAGTTTCGAGTCAGGTATCATGTGTGGGCTTCGCCTATGCATTTTGGGACCAGTGGTCCACGGACAATCATTGGACTTGTGTAGTTGCTGTACATATTTGTATATACTGATGATTTAAAGTTATCTTGGCCTATCTGAATTTTTGATGATTACAGTTGTTACAATCATTTCATTTTGTCCTTGCATTCTTCCAGGGAGTGACGGGGTGTAAATTTAATGTTGCTGCATGTATTTGTGTGTATGTTGTTGTGGGTGGGGGTGTTGCGTGCGTGTGTGTCACTCTCTCTTTCCTCCCCCATCCCCTGTGTGCTAGGTGCAGTACTCACCGTGGTCGTCGCCGGCGTCTTTGCTGCTCCTGGTAGAAGAGGAGGTAGACCAACATGGGCAGGACCTGTAACTCGAGCTCCATGGCGTCCTGGTACCTCGTTGGGTGTTGAGATGTAAGTGGTTTCCGTTCCACAGACTGTTTCCGCCGTGCTTTTGATGGCGTTGGTACTGCCCCGGAAAAGGTGGCGGATAGGCCTGTTGTAATACAGTGGGTGGTACACTGGGTTCCGCCTGTCTGTTGGTGGTTACCGCCGTGGCGGGCGGAGTGATAAAGTGGCTGTCTATGTTGGCGGTTTCCGCCATGGTTGTGTTCCATTTTTTTTTTTTAACTGCCGGCCTGTTGGCGATATTACTGCCGCTTTAACACCGACCGCCAGGGTTGTAATGAGGGCCTATGTAAAGAAGTGCTCCAGAATACCACACATTGGCAAAACTATTGAAATGCTTATGACTATCAACGGAGATACTCTACGAGAGAACCTCTTACCATGTAAACGTATATTCCAACCAGACCTACATTATTGCATACACATAAAATGTTTATCTCCTGCAGAGAAAACATAAAATAGCCCTAGTTAAAAAGAAGCTGAAGACAACAATAATAATCATCTGGCATACAAAAGCAGCAGTTGGAATAGTTTTGTGCCTGTAACTCCAGTTCTTTTGTTGGGGTATTTCCATGATAGTCATAAGCGTAGAATAGTTCTGCCTGCCTGCGGAGACACACTTTGTTCCAATATATCTTCTTAAGTATTGATGTACGCCTTCAAAAAGACCTGCAAAGTCACTTAAGAATGTCAATATGCAGCCTAAAGTAAAGGCTACAGTGTCTGAAATTCTCCATCTTGTTTGCTTTCAAAAGGACAAAGCTAAGGCAAATGCATTAAAATGCATGAACAAGTTCACAATTTAGCAGAAAAACCCTTCACAAACCTTTTTGTAATGCAAAATAAGGATGAAGGAGTGCTGGGCAGTGTAGCCCATAGGCTGCCACTATAAATGAAGAAAAAGGAGACTGCCTTTAAGGACAGCTGGTCCTCCAGTATCCCATCATGCCTAGAGAGAGGCAGTTACCTCAATTTTTGTTGCGGGCAGTCCTAGCTGAGATAATGATATACCTTGAACATTATTTTGTCCACTCCACCCGGGAGGAGGGAGGGTTGCTTATGACTATCATGGAAATACCCCTTCAAGAGAACTGGAGTTACAGGTAAGAAACTATTCCTTTTCTCATAGAATAGAATAGCAACCCCATCCCATAGACAGCGGAAGAGTAGACAGAAAAATAATGAAATGCCGTATCAAGCAAAGAGGTTCCTGAGAGAAGCCTGTCCTACTTCAGCATCTGTCCTCGCATCGGAATCAAGACAGTAATGCTTAGTGAACATGTGGACAGACCTCAAGGTCGCAGCTCTGCAGATATCTGCAAAGGGAACATTACTCAAGAAGGAAGTTGTAGCAGAGTTGCCTCGGCTAGAGTGTGCTCTTGGTCTGCCAGCTAGGGTTTTGTTAGCTAGTTAGTAGCAAGAGAATACAGGAGACAATCCACATAGGGATTGATTGTTTGGAGGTAGCCAGGCCGGTGCAAACTGGCCCATACTTAACAAACACTTATTGAGATTTTTGCATAGGTTTGGATTTATCCAAGTAGAATTTTAAAACCCTCCTTACGTCTAGAGACTGGAGAGCCCTCTTAGCTGGAGTAGATGGGTTTTGAAAGAAAGTTGGCAAGGAAATCAACTGGTTGACATGATATCCTGGGCAGGAATTTAGGATGTGACTGAATCACTACACTGGAGAAGTTGAATATTGTGTAAGGTTTGTGAGCATAGAGAGCCTGAATCTTGCTAACCCTCCGTGTTGATGCAACTGCCATAAGGAATGCAGTTTTCCAAGTGAGGTGTTGGAGAGATACCTTGAGAATGGGCTCAAATGGATGTTGCATGAGGCGTGAAAGGACCACATTAAGCTCCCATGGTGGAGAAGGGTGCCTAACTGGAGGGGAAACCTTCTTTAACCCCCCCTAGGAAATCTTTTCTGCCTGGTATCCTAAAGAAAAAGGTTTGCAAAGGACCTTTTCTATATGCAGTCAGAGCTGCCAGATAGACCTTAATAGAAGAGAATTACAGACCAGATTTAGCCAGGTGTTACAAATAAGGTAGAATGACTGGCCTCCTGGCAAGATATAGAGTCTATCTTTTTGGAGGAACATCAGATGCAGAATCTCTTTCATTTGAAGACATATGCAGTTCGGGTGGATGCCTATTTTGCCTCTTTTATGTTCTTCATACAATCTTGTGGAAGACGTAAGTGCCCATACTGTACTAGCGCAGGAGCCATGCTGCCACACTCAAGGAGGAGAGGTTGGGGTGTCTCATCTGACCTCCGAATTTCATCAGGAGGTCTGGCCTGCATGGCACCTGAGATGTGGTCGGAGCAACCAGTGAAGAAGGTCCAAGAACCACCGTGGCCTCAGCCACTCTGGTGCAATGAGGATAATTCTGGCTGATGTCACTGAGAGTTTGATTAGGACTGCTGGGATCAGGGCAACTGTTGGAAAGGCATACAGAAATTTGTTGGACCATTCTATCCACAAAGCATTCCCCAATGATTCTGGATGGTGAAACCTGGCAGCGAAGCCGCTGCATTTTCTGTTTTACGCTGTGGCGAAGAGGTCGATAGAAGGTGGCTCCACAAACAGAAGATATCTTCAATGTCTTCGTTCTGTACCCACTCGTCGTTCCTGTCGAGAACCATGCTGAGGGTGTCCGCTTGGACAATCTGAAAGCTTGGAAGGTGAGTTGCTACTATCTTAAAATTCCTGGCAAGGACTCAGTGCCATATCGTCTGGGCCTCTTGAGACAAGACTCTGGATTTGGTTCCCTCCTGCTTTTTCAGTGTAGGAAGCTGGCCTTGTGTGTGGCGGGTACCTATGGTACTTACACCTTATACCAGGTCCAGGTATCACCTCTTAGTGAAGTGTAGGCTTATCTAGGAGACATGCAAAGCACATGCATTACCACTACAGTCACACAGTACTTACGCACATGAAATAAAATACATGGTTGTACAAAAATAAAGGTACTTTATTTTTGGAACTCAGTATCAGAAAATGCATATATATATATATATATATATATATATGCACCAATAAACAGTGAGAGGCATAAAAAGGTTGGAAAACAGTGTAAAATAGCAATAAGCAAAAGTAGCCCTGGGGGAGCCCAAACCATATACTAAGAAAGTGGAATGCGAACACAGGGCCCCCACCTACGTAAGTAAATCATGTAGAGGGGAGCGGGAGTACTCGGAAACCACACAGGTAAGTAATGCAGTACCCGCCAGCGACCAGGAATGCAGGAGTAAAACACTGGATTTCCCCCAAAACCACTCCAAAGGATGAAAAGAAGATACCCATAACAGCCTGCAAGAAACCAACAGTGGATTACCGAAGATGGTCCCCTCTCTCCACAGGTCTCCAAGTCCAGAAGTGTCTGTGGAGTCCAGGGGGAGTAAGAGATACTACCCACCCAGAGGTACCTTTTGGAGTTGGTTGACAAAGAAGGAAGACAGGGCAGCACTGCAGCACAGAAGCTGGAGAAGAGTTCCTGATGCATGCAAAAGGTGTCCCACGCTAGAAGCTGGATTGGAGATGGGTATCGGTGAAGGACTTCCACCAACAAGCCTTAGCAAAGGCAAATTCGTGGTGCTGCGGGAGACCAGCAAGGTCCAGGAGGACTCTACCCTGGAGGGGGAGTCACAGGGGACCCTCCGCATCGCAGAAGGCCCACAAGAGCACAGGCAGCACCCACAGGTGTCCCACAGGACAGGGACACAGAAGTCGATGCAGCAGCCCACGCAGCACCAAAGACATTCCTCCCACGTTGCTGGAGGACCAACCTGAGGCCCAGGAGTTGCAGGAGGGAGTGCTGAGGGCTGGAGCTACACGTTGCTTGATGTTTCCCTTGGAGGTGAAGCAAACAAGCCTTTGACAGCTGCAAACAACGCAGTGCACAGGGGTGCTGTCTTGCGTGGAGGGGAAAGGACTTACCACCACCGAAATGCGACAGCTGGTAGAAAGGACCAAGGGAAAATTTCCGGACCATCACCTATGATGTAGGACCCATACCACTAAGGAAAAGGGGAGATCCATGCAGCCGGTCATCAATGCAGCCAGGTACCTGTGGATGCAGGGGAGTAATGCCTTCACCCCAAGGGAGATTCCTCCTTCTTCTTGTGCAGGCTGAAGAGTTGCAGTCTTCTAAGGATGCACGGCTGGTTAATGTTGCAAAGCTGGCAGGAATTCTGGATACAATGTTGCAGAAGAGTCTTCCTTGTGGACCTGCAGCTTGTAGGTTCCTGGAGGGTCCAGTCACGGTTCCGGAGGCCAGAAGTCGAGGCAGAGGTTGCAGAGGAGTCCTGCTGGAATCTTGCAAGCTGAATCTGGGGTCCCACCCCAGAGGAAGACCCTAAATAGCCCAAAGAGAGGGCTTGGTCACCTAACCAGGTAACTAACTATCATAGGGTCCCTCTGACGTCACCTGCCTGGCCAGGCCACTCGGATGCTCCCAGACTTC
The DNA here is from genome assembly GCF_031143425.1 of Pleurodeles waltl. Lineage (NCBI taxonomy): Eukaryota > Metazoa > Chordata > Amphibia > Caudata > Salamandridae > Pleurodeles > Pleurodeles waltl. The sequence goes on from NC_090441.1 coordinate 88,324,220, forward strand.
CCTGCCAACCTTGGAATGAAGATGGCAGAACCCAGTGACCCTCTGGAGGAGCTCTGTGCACCACCACTGGGATGGTGATGGGGAGGGGAGTGGCCACTCCCCTTTCCATTGCCCAGTTTCACACCAGAACAGGGACTTGGGGGGTCCCTGAACCGGTGTGGACTGGTTTATGCATGCAGGGCACAAAATGTGCCCTTTAAAGCAAAACCAGTGGCTTGGGGAGGCTACCCTCTCCCAAGCCAGTCACACCTATTTCCACAGGGAGAGAATGTCACCTCCCTCTCACAAAGGAAATCCTTTGTTCTGGCTTCCTGGGCTTGATCAGATCAAGCAGCAGGAGGGCAGAAACCTGTCTGAGGGGTGGCAGTAACTGGGCTGCCCGGAAAACCCAGTAAGACTGGTGGTAGAAACGCTGGGGGTCCGCTAAGGAGCCCCCAGAGTGCATGGAATCATACTTCCAATCCTTGCAACAGTATTGGGGGATGATTACAACATGTTTGATACCAAACATGCCCAGATTCAGAGTTACCATTATGTAGCTGGGCAAAGCTAGTGACCTATGTCCAGTACACCTTAATATGGCATCCCCACACTCACGAAGTCCAGTAAAAATGGGTCTGGAGTTCGTGGGGGCACCTCTGCTAGTGCAGAGGTGCCTTCACACACAGGTACCTTCACCCTGCCCTCTGGTGCAGTGAACTGTAGTGAAACTGGGTGCGTGCACCTGGTTCCCGCAGACTGCAATGCAAGGTCTTCAGAACCATTTGCATGGGCTCCTTATGGGTGTCAGAATAACTATTGCAGCCCATAAGGATCCCCTGGAACCCCAATGTCAAACTCACTGACAATAGGCAGAAAATGGTGGTAACCATGCCAAGAAAGAGGGCACTTTCCTACATTCAGGTAGTACATGGTGGTTGTATCGTCCATATGGACAAGCAGGGTGTCCGTGTTGGACGGGAGAAACGCCTTGAGAGCTAGGTGCACCGCACGGAACTTGAGGAGATTGATGTAGTATGACCTCTCCATCGGGGAACCAGAGGCCTTGTATTTGTAGGTGATTCATATGAGCTCCCCATTCGAGGAGAAAGGCATCCATCACAATGGTCTGCGATGGAACCTGTGGATGAAATGGCATTTCTTGTAGGAGATTGGTTGGAGGGCACCACTATCTGAGGGATCTGATTGCTTGGGTGGATAGAATGATCCTGACTTCTTACCTTCCCAACAGTTCATTCCATTGGTCCTCCAGGCACTCCTGGAGAGGCCGCATGTGGAGGCGAGTGTTGGGAGTCAGAAAGATGCAGGAGGCCATGGATCCTCGAAGTGATGAGACTGTGCGCACTGTTGGGTTATGCATTGTTTTGAGCGCACAACACTTCTGGAGAATAGATAAGCATTGTTACTCTGAAGGACACTCTCTTCCCTGCAGCGTGTCTATGGTAGCTCCTAAGTAGAGCAACTTCTGGACTGGTGGTGTTGTGGACTTGAGAAAGTTGACATGTAGCCCCTAGCCAATAAAGGAGATTGCATGTCCATTTAAAGTGCAGCTGGCCTTCTGGAAAGGTGGATGCCTTGATTAGCCAGTCATCCAGATATAGGTAGACAAAGGGGGTCATTCTGACCCTGGCGGCCGGTGACCGCCAGGGTCACCGACCACGGGAGCACCGGCAACAGGCTGGCGGTGCTCCCGAGGGCATTCTGACCGCGGCGGTTCAGCCGCGGCCAGAAAGGGTAAACCGGCAGTCTCCCGCCGGTTTACCACTGCCCTTGTGAATCCTCCATGGCTGCGGAGCACGCTCCGCAGCCATGGGGATTCTGACACCCCCTACCGCCATCCTGTTCCTGGCGGGTCTCCCGCCAGGAACAGGATGGCGGTAGGGGGTGCCGCGGGGCCCCTGGGGGCCCCTGCAGTGCCCATGCCATGGGCACTGCAGGGGCCCCCATAAGAGGGCCCCGCAAAGTATTTCAGTGTCTGCTAAGCAGACACTGAAATACGCGACGGATGCAACTGCACCCGTCGCACCCCTGCAACTACGCCGGCTCAATTCTGAGCCGGCGTCCTCGTTGCAGGGGCATTTCCTCTGGGCCGGCGGGCGATCTTTTGGAGAGCGCCCGCCGGCCCAGAGGAAATGTCTGAATGCCCGCCGCGGTCTTTTGACCGCGGTGCGGTCATTCAGCGGCTGTACCTTGGCGGACGGCCTCCGCCGTCCGCCAAGGTCAAAATGACCCCCAAAGATTTGGTGCCTCCGAAGATATGCTACCACCACAGCCAAGCACCTAGAGAAAGTTCTGGGTGCTTACTTGAGACCTGCAACAAATCTCAGGAACTTCAGATGCTTTTCGCGAGGGGACTATGAAAGTAGTCGTCGTATAGGTCGACTGAGCAAAGCCAGTCCCCCTGGTGAATCTTGGGATATATTTGGTGTAAGGCCAGCATCCTGAACTTTTCCTTTTGGATCCATTTGTTGGCAAAATTTAGGTCTAGAGTGGGTCTGAGCTCTTTGTTGTCCTTTTTAGGGACAAGGAAGTACCTTGAGTAAATGCCTTTTCCCTGCTGGTTGAGGGGAACTGGTCCTACCGCTTTCTTTTCCAGAAAGATGGTCGAGATAAGAAGTGGTTGGCCTTGGCGGAATACTTGGCGGTGGGGTGGAAAATCTGAGACAATAACCATTCTGCACAATGTGCAAGACCCAAGCATATGTTGTAATTCATTGCCACTCTTCCAGGTAATTAGTGACGCTTCCCCCCAGTGGAGTGGTTAATGAACACGCGGAAGAAAGTTTTCAGGGTTTTGAAGCTGGAGGTTGTCGGGTACCCTGATTGGGCTGTTGAACCTTATCCTCTTTGTTGTTTCCGTTGAGGCTGGAAGGAGCTTTGGAATTGCTGCTGAGATCTTCCAAACAGCCACTGAAGGGTTTGAACCCTCTGTGAAGTATAGCAACACTGTAAAGAATGGAAGGATCTTTGTTGCGCTTTGGATTTTTCAAGGCCTACTGCCTTCAATGTGTCTACTTCAGCCTTCATCCTTGCCATTTCATAATCAGTAAGAGAGCCGAACAGAGTGGATCCTGAAAATGGCAAATTCTGAATGCTTTGCTGAGCATCCGGTTTCAGTGACGTTAGACGCAGCCAGGCATGCCTCCTTAAGGTTACTCCATGGCAGCATGTGTGTGCTGAGAGCAAGGATGATTCCGCCGCTGCACTAATGATCTAGTTAGAGACCATGGCATCTTCTTGGACGATCTCCAAAAATTCCTCTTTCTGGTCCCTGGGGAGGTGGTCGCAAAATGAAGTAGGGAGTCCCACAGGGCCGTATCATATCTACCCAAGAGGGCCGTTGCACTTGCCACCTTCATGAATGTTGCCGCCGAACAGACTTTGCGGCCTGTCGAATCCACCTTTTTACTCTCTTTGTCAGGTGGAGAGGAAGCAGCCAGAGTTGTGGTGTGAGATTTGCGGGCAGCCAGGATCACAACCGAATCAGGTGGGGGATCGGAACGCAGAAACAAATGGTCTTGTTCCGGAGAACGATACTTTTTTAGTAGCCTGGAAGGTGCAGACTTAGTCGTAGCAGGCGTAAGGAAGACTTCCATGGCTGGTTCCAGAAGACCCAACACTAGTGAAAGCAAAGGTCTGGAGGCTGTGCGCTGCTGGAGTGTCTTGAAAATGACTGAAGTGGATGGAGTTGGAAAAGCCATAGGAACGTTTAGTTTTGCTGCACCTCAACTAGAACTTCCTGAAAGGTGTTGATATTGTCCACTGGTGAGGTACGAGGTTGAAGCGAGTCCAATAGTGTGGGTGAATAGCCTCTGGTGGACGGTGAGGAATATCCGTGGTAACATCGGTAGAAATGTGATCTTGATCTTTGTTGCCATCTGTCATGGGAGTGTCTTGACCTTGATGATGAACGGCCAGATGCATGATGTCCATGACGGGAATGGTGGCGCGATCTTGAGTGCGGTCTGGCAGCTGGAGCAGTGCTAGGCACTTGCACACTGGAGGAGGTGGCGGTACAGGTGCCGGGAGAACCAGAGAATCCGGGAACACCGGAGACAGAACTTGAGGTGGAGGCTGAGCAGGAGGTGTCACAGCCGGCAGAAGAGAGGTGGTGGGAGGCGGAAAAGGCGACAAAGGGAGGAGCACCAGCGAAGAAGAAACATTCTGCTGCGAATCAGTGGAGGAATAGATCCTTCTTCGTTTTGTAGATTTCTGTCTCCTCAATGTCAAGTGACTCTTTGACGTCAATCTCTCTCTCCAAAGGCTATGTATCGATGTTGAGCGGGACCTCGATGTCGAACTGTGACATCAGCGCTTCCTTCGCCACAACGGCGAGTCTAACGACGTTGATATATTCTTCTCAATGTCATGCACCGAGTAGCAGGAGACCTTGGCGTCTTGCAGCGACGTTTGCACGACGTTGAGCCAGTCTTTGACGGTGAACATGTTGGCTCCATACCTCCTCTCGATGCCGATCTCCTCGACGTCGACCGGGTCCGAAAGTGTTTTCTTCCCAAAAAACACATCTCAGACCTTCCAAATCCACTGGAGACTGAGGGAAGAGCTCTGGTGGAAGACTGGCCTTCCCCTCAATCAGAGGTCCCACTGGCTTCTTGCTGGCATCGTCTCTGCTCTTCCTTGACGGCAAATCTTCTCCCTGTCACGCAGGGTAAGCCTTGAAAATGACGTACAGATGTTACAGGAGGCAGGAATGTGTGTGGGTCTTTGTAACCTATGCATAGAGGCTGCTTTATCAGGAAGAAAGGCAAGGGTCTACACTTTAGAAAATATATTAAAGAGATGCTCCTGGGTCCCCGCACGTGGACGGGACTATCCAGTGCTTATGACTATACATGGACATCTCCTACAAGAGAAGAATCCAAGCCACTAGCCACAGCTATGTTAGTTAACCAGTTGTCCTCTCAATGAGGTTCCAACTCCTCCACCACCTGTCCACCATGTCCCGAAGTAGGACCAACAGGAAGGAATTATTTTGAAGGTAGGCCAGGGATGACAAGCATGACTGGCGTCATGTCCGGTGTCGGGAAGGTGATTCCTCGATGTTGACTTCAGATGGAGACAGTGAGTTGACTTCCATCGGCAGCACCAGCGAAGTCACCGGAGGCGGCTCATCGGATACCAGCACCAAAGGTGGAAACCCCAAAGGGCTGACCAGCGCTGTAATGGCTTTGTCAACTGACATAGAATGGCTAACTGGAGCAGAGGACGTACCCATCGGCGTGGATACGGTCAAGGCACTTCTTACCTCCTTGGGACTCACAGGTGCTCCAGAGGGAGGTGACTGGCCAAAGACAGCGTGAAGAGAATAATAATATTTATGCATCTGGAAAAGAGTTGCACCATCTCCTGGAAAGGGAGAGAAACGCAGGGCAGACTCCGACCTCGTCTCCTTAACCGAGGAATGACAGGAGGTGGCATGGAGTGAAGACGGTAACTTTCATGACTTCGACCGCTTGCTAGACTTACCTTTGGGCTTCAATGGAGAATGGCACCCATGAGACCGACTCCTCGAACGGCACCGTGAACAGACGTCAGCGCAAGAAGGAGACCTCATTCGATGGGAAGACTGAAAAGACTAACATCTGTACTGCTAGAAGCTTCATCAGCATTCTCGTAGAGCTTTTGGGCAAAGTTGCTGAGAAGAGCCGCCCTCTTCGGTATCATACTGCTTGTCCAGGAATCATATGCAAACGGAATGGGGGTCAGTAGCCGACATCTGGCATCCACAGGACTCACTAGGTTGAAACCTCGAAGATATAGTAAGCACACTGTTTAATAGGACGAAAACGTCGAAGTAGGCTGAAAAACGGCATTTACTGGATTTGTGTTACAAGAGCAGATAAGACAGAACTGATGTCAGACCATCAGCAGGACACCATATGGACTCTGTTGACGTCACATCCGGTAAACAACATCAATACAGAGTCGAACAACGTCCTCTGTCGACGCGCAGATGCACTATGGAAAAAGTTTCCAGATCCAGGCTTGCGCCTGGGGGAGGATTCAAAAGTAAGGAATCTGCAGCTAGATGTCTCTATCATATTTTGCATCACAGCTTCACTAACACAAACAATTATATTAAGATAAGGAAAATACAGTGCTGGAGAAGATTTTCATCTCACTATACATCACCTTACAAATACTCCTTAATATATACTGATAACATCCTCCTATTAGCTACATAATCTCTTCATAATTTCAGTTCTCTATATGCGAATATAATCTTGGAATACTGCCGATGTAACTTTAAAAGCATTTACAATGGACTCCACAGAAATATATATTAAACTGTACCTGTATCGTGCAAGGAAGACTTGAAGTTTTGCAGGAGGTCGGCTCTGTGGCTCTGGAATCACAGATACACTATCCACCTCTATCTCTTCCATTTCACTTGCTGTATCCACCTGAGTACAGAAGAAAACAATTATGCCATGTTGAAGTCATACAGAATAGGTCACTTATATTTGCTGACAAAGTTGGGTGGACACAATGTCTAACCGCAAATTCCTCAGCTAATAAATCTCCAGTTTCCAGACTGAATCTGGAAAAGTTTAAATGCTTTCTTTGCACCAACAGGTGGTGTCATGGCTAAAACATAACTTTGATGCTTCTCCAGGTGTGACATCACAGAGCCTTCAATGGCAACACCCTGGGAGACTCTGATGTTAGTTTGTGTCCTTTTTTCCATGTCTTGAGAGGGGAACAAAAGACTGATGAGAGACAGAAATGGAGTGCAAAAATAATGTGGAACCTTACAATGAACACTGCAATATTCCTCTGAGCGGTTAGGCTGGGATGTTTATCACAAATGTACGGGTAGATTCAGTAACCACCAGAAACACTGTTTACCAAAGGAAAGTAACTTATTCTTAGTAGATAAGAGCTCTAATAGAAGCCTCTCTGATTATACAGGGAGTGCAGAATTATTAGGCAAGTTGTATTTTTGAGGATTAATTTTATTATTGAACAACAACCATGTTCTCAATGAACCCAAAAAACTCATTAATATCAAAGCTGAATATTTTTGGAAGTAGTTTTTAGTTTGTTTTTAGTTTTAGCTATGTTAGGGGGATATCTGTGTGTGCAGGTGACTATTACTGTGCATAATTATTAGGCAACTTAACAAAAAAAAATATATACCCATTTCAATTATTTATTATTACCAGTGAAACCAATATAACATCTCAACATTCACAAATATACATTTCTGACATTCAAAAACAAATCAGTGACCAATATAGCCACCTTTCTTTGCAAGGACACTCAAAAGCCTGCCATCCATGGATTCTGTCAGTGTTTTGATCTGTTCACCATCAACATTGCGTGCAGCAGCAACCACAGCCTCCCAGACACTGTTCAGAGAGGTGTACTGTTTTCCCTCCTTGTAAATCTCACATTTGATGATGGACCACAGGTTCTCAATGGGGTTCAGATCAGGTGAACAAGGAGGCCATGTCATTAGATTTCCTTCTTTTATACCCTTTCTTGCCAGCCACGCTGTGGAGTACTTGGACGCGTGTGATGGAGCATTGTCCTGCATGAAAATCATGTTTTTCTTGAAGGATGCAGACTTCTTCCTGTACCACTGCTTGAAGAAGGTGTCTTCCAGGAACTGGCAGTAGGACTGGGAGTTGAGCTTGACTCCATCCTCAACCCGAAAAGGCCCCACAAGCTCATCTTTGATGATACCAGCCCAAACCAGTACTCCACCTCCACCTTGCTGGCGTCTGAGTCGGACTGGAGCTCTCTGCCCTTTACCAATCCAGCCACGGGCCCATCCATCTGGCCCATCAAGACTCACTCTCATTTCATCAGTCCATAAAACCTTAGAAAAATCAGTCTTGAGATATTTCTTGGCCCAGTCTTGACGTTTCAGCTTGTGTGTCTTGTTTAGTGGTGGTCGTCTTTCAGCCTTTCTTACCTTGGCCATGTCTCTGAGTATTGCACACCTTGTGCTTTTGGGCACTCCAGTGATGTTGCAGCTCTGAAATATGGCCAAACTGGTGGCAAGTGGCATCGTGGCAGCTGCACGCTTGACTTTTCTCAGTTCATGGGCAGTTATTTTGCGCCTTGGTTTTTCCACACGCTTCTTGCGACCCTGTTGACTATTTTGAATGAAACGCTTGATTGTTCGATGATCACGCTTCAGAAGCTTTGCAATTTTAAGAGTGCTGCATCCCTCTGCAAGATATCTCACTATTTTTGACTTTTCTGAGCCTGTCAAGTCCTTCTTTTGACCCATTTTGCCAAAGGAAAGGAAGTTGCCTAATAATTATGCACACCTGATATAGGGTGTTGATGTCATTAGACCACACCCCTTCTCATTACAGAGATGCACATCACCTAATATGCTTAATTGGTAGTAGGCTTTCGAGCCTATACAGCTTGGAGTAAGACAACATGCATAAAGAGGATGATGTGGTCAAAATACTCATTTGCCTAATAATTCTGCACTCCCTGTATAAGGGCTGATAAATCAGAGTTTGAATTGTAGAAAAGCACTGATTGGGCCATCTTTCCACAAATCTATCAGTATAGGCTGGAAAAAAGTGAAGAGTGGTTGTTCTAGGTTTGGAATGCCCTGTGAGTCTGTGCACATCCGCAAACATATATTTAAGGGTATTAAATAACTCTTATCCAATCTCTTTCCAAGGTGGAAAAGGTTGTAAAGTTAATACTGGCAATGGCAAGAGTATACCCATTTTCCAGGGCCAGAAAAAAATGTGTGTAGGGCCATGGGCCTCCAAACTGGATGGGGCCTCAAGTGGTAATCGCACTGTGGAGACTTTTACTCATTATTAAGGCCTGCCTGACCAGAATGGTATGTTTAGCATAATGTATTTCATCCCATTTTCAAAACAGTAAAAGAACTTAACTGCAATGTTGAAATGAGTCTGGACACTTTTAAACATTGACAATTTAATAGAACAATTGTGAAAAATTCAGAAGGGGGGGCGTGGCTTGGCTCACGCTAAGATGGCCGCCAACTAAACGAGCTCCGCGGCTCCAAAATGAAAATTCCTGAAATCCAGACATAATCCGGCAACATCCTGCCCCACGAAAGGTTCGAGAGGCCATGCGGATCAGCGATGAACGAGGTACCGAGAAATTCGGAACGGCCATGATGGACACATGCCACGGGGGGAGGCGAGACATGTCTGGGCAGTGGAGCAGAGACAGTGCCTAAGCCCTGGTGTGAGACGTAAGAGCTCGTGCACAGCAAGAGGGGTCCCTGGTCCTCTCGCCCAGGCCTCAAGTAAGAGGCCAAGCGACACGAGTGGAAAAGGGTCAGCCTGGCCCCCTGGAGGGAGAGATAAGAGGGGCCAAGCGATCGACAGTGACCAGCTTGAGCGAGTCGGGATGGGGAGCTTCGTAGCGACGGGCTGTCCCACAAGCGGGATTGCAGAGGGCAGACAGAGAGGAGAACAAGACATGTGCTGAGCTTGACTTGACGACAGGAGGTGCACTGCACTTGTGGCCCTCTGCCCCGGCCCCCAGAGACCTGCAGTAAATACAATGGGTGGCCTGCGATAGGGGGGGGGGGGAGCCTGAAGTCCTGCACCCGGGACGAGTGAGGAGGAGTGGCCGTGCCCAGTCCCTCAACAGGGGTGCTTGTGAGAGGAAGTGACGATCTCTAAGGGCCAGCCCCATTATCAGTGACAGTCGAGGGAAGGGGGGCTGTGGAGGAGGCCCTCCCGGATGGAGAGACTCACGAGGACCAATCCAAATCAAAGTGGAGAGGCCTCTGTGAAGAAGTGGAGGTGGGGGGGCGGCTGAGAGAGGCAACTGTGATCGTAGTGGAGACGAGGGGCGCAGGAGGTGAAAGTGGCCAACAGTGCACAGATGCAAGGGCAGAGGCCTCATCTGCCGAATACCATAGTGCAACCCAAAATCCAAAGCCTCCTGCAATACAACAAAATGTACAAATATGCGATTATTAAACAGGCCCCAACCTCATTAGGACAGGACTCAGCAAGATTAGAGGCAACTGAACCCTCGGTGGGAGCTATAATGGCAGCAATCTCAGATATTAATTCCACTTTAGAACGCAACTTAGAAGCAGTAACGGCAGCCATCTCCCGCCTGCGCGCTGATCTACTGAAGATAGCAGATAAGGTGTCCATGGCAGAAACTGACATACAGGTGCTCAGGTCGTCCTCCAAGAGAGTAAAAGCGCAGCTGCAAATTCTCACAACACAACAAACAGCACTGGCGGCTAAGTTGGAGGACCAGAAAGGAAGCACAAGACAGAACAATATCAGGGTGGTTGGAGTACCGGAAGGGGCGGAGGGGGCTAGCATGGACCTTTTTCTGGAAGACCTCATCCTGAAAACCCTCTGCCCAGAGCGGTTGTCAAACTTCTCAGTGGAAATGGCGCACTGGGCACCGATTTTGCCAAAAGGCCAGGGGCTCCCCCAATAACAATCATTGCTAAAATCTTTAATCATCGAGATTGTGATGTCATTCTACAGGCGGCTCGCACCCATGGGAACTTGTATTACAGAAATTCTGTCATCAGGTTTTCTTGCCGGATTATACATTTCAAGTCCAGAAGCAACGGTGAAGTTTTGCTGAAGTTAAAAAAGCTCTGCGATCTAAGGAACTACATGATGCTCTTCCCAGCAATTCTCCATTTAATAGCGGAGGGCAAATGCTGGTACTTTACCTCACTAGCGGACGCATGGGACAGGACTGAAGGCTGGCATCAGGGAGAACAGGGAGCCTGAGAGAGAGGGAAGGATGAGAACCCAATAGCAGGCTGGCTCCTTCAAGCCACCCCAAGACCGTGATGCCTCAGGAGAGATGGAAAGCGGCGAGCCCTAGAACTAAACAGTTTCATGATCGTGGGGCGAAGTCCACCGGGGATGCCGTGGGACCAGAATCGAACAGACTCCCCAGGGAGGGAGGAGACTATAGTAAGAAATAAACAAGACTCTTCCTGGACAGGGGGGCATAAAAATCTAAAAGGACTGCGCAGCCCCAAAGGTCCGAAATACAGGCTAAGTAAGAGGATGATAGCGGGCAGAATGCTGAACGATAAGCTGACTGCAGAAAAGTAGCCTCTTTCTAGCTTGGTTACCCCCACTTTTTGGCCTGTTTGTGTTAGACTGTGTTTACTGGGATCCTACTAACCAGGACCTCAGTGACTGTGCTCTCTCCTCTAAATTGGGGTGCTGGTAACGTTTTATCCCCACAGCTGGCATGCTGGTGCCCCCATGTAAGCCCTGGGTATATGGTACATAGGTACCCAGGGCTTTGGAGTTCCAGGGGATCCCTAGGGGCTGCAGCAGTTACTCTGCCACACATAGGGAGCCCATGCAAAAGGGTTCTGCAGGCCTGCCATTGCAGCCTGAGTGAAACGGGTGCATGCACCCATTTTCACTACAGGTCACTGTAAGTCACCCCTATGGTAGGCCCTCTCATCTGCAGGGTGCAGGTACCTGTGTGTGAGGGCACCCCTGCACTAGCAGAGGTGTCCCCACAAATCCAGGATCCATTTTCTTGGACTTTGTGAGTGCGGGAACGCTATTTTACGCGTGTACTGAACATAGGTCACTACCTATGTCCAGCTACATAATGGTAACTCTGAACCTGGGCATGTTTGGTACCAAACATTTTGAAATCATACCCCAATACTGTTGCAAGTATTGTAAGTATGATTCCATGTACTCTGGAAGCTCCTTAGAGGACCACCAGCATTGCTACCACCAGTCTTACAGGGTTTTCTGACAGCCCAGCTGCTGCCACCCCTCAGACAGGTTTCTGCCCTACTGCTGTTTGATCTGATCGTGCCCAGGAAGGCAGAACAAAGGATTTCATTTGGGACAGGGAGGTAACACCCTCTCCCTTTGGAAATAGGCGTGACTGGCTTTGGAGAGGTAGCCTCCCCAAACCACTGGTTTGCTTTATAGGGCACAATTGGTGCCCTGCATGCATAAACCAGTCCACACCGTTCAGGGATCCCCAGTCCCTGCTCTGGTGTGAAACTGGACAATGGAAAGGGGAGTGACCACTCCCCTGTCCATCACCACACCAGGGGTGGTGCCCAGAGCTCCTCCAGAAGGTCTCTGGGTTCTTCCATCTTGTTTCCAAGGTTGGGGTGACAGGGACCTCTAGGAGTATCTGAGTGGCCAGGCCAGGCAGGTGATGTCAGAGCACCTTCCTGATAAGTGCTTACCTGGTTAGTTGACCAATCCCCCTTTCAGGGCTATTTAGGATCTCTCTCTTGGGTGGGTCCTCAGATTCGGCTTGACAGATTCCAGCAGGATTCCTCTGCAACCTCCACTTTGAACTCTGGCTACTGGAACCGTGACTATATGCTCCAGGAACTGACAGACCCTGCTACAACGAAGAAGACTCTTCTGCAACTTTGTTTCCACGTCTCCTGCCAGCTTCTCAACATTTACCCGGCTGTGCGTCTTCCGAAGACTGCAACTATTCAGCCTGCACAAGAAGAATAAGGACTTAAGGAGTCACTCCCCTGCAACCGCAGGCCCCTACAATAAGCAACGACTGGATGCATGGATCTCCCCTCATCTTGAGCTGCTTGGATCCTGCATCGTGGGTGGTGGTCCAGAGTAGTCCTCTTGGTCCTCTCTGCCAGATGTCCAACTTTGGTGAAGGTAAGCCCTTGCATTCCCAACACCATTTATTCCTGGCCCAAAATGGACTGATCCCCTGGGCAGGTTTGTGGCTCGATCCGGTACTTGGCATGGGCAGACCCTCAATCTTTGCTCTGTAAAAATTCCCCCAAGACTACACTCGGACACCCTTCCAGCCCTTGGGACCTTGTTGTTACAGTTGCCCCCTGGGATTCGGATCTTTTTTTGGGGGGGGGGGGGGTTAGTTGACCAATCCCCCTTTCAGGGCTATTTAGGATCTCTCTCTTGGGTGGGTCCTCAGATTCGGCTTGACAGATTCCAGCAGGATTCCTCTGCAACCTCCACTTTGAACTCTGGCTACTGGAACCGCGACTATATGCTCCAGGTAATGACAGACCCTGCTACAACGAAGAAGACTCTTCTGCAACTTTGTTTCCACGTCTCCTGCCAGCTTCTCAACATTTACCCGGCTGTGCGTCTTCCGAAGACTGCAACTATTCAGCCTGCACAAGAAGAAGAAGGAATTAAGGAGTCAATCTCCTGCAACCGCAGGCCCCTACAATAAGCAACGACTGGATGCATGGATCTCCCCTCATCTTGAGCTGCTTGGATCCTGCATCGGGGGTGGTGGTCCAGAGTAGTCCTCTTGGTCCTCTCTGCCAGATGTCCAACTTTGGTGAAGGTAAGCCCTTGCATTCCCAACACCATTTAGTCCTGGCCCAAAATGGACTGATCCCCTGGGCAGGTTTGTGGCTCGATCCGGAACTTGGCATGGGCAGACCCTCAATCTTTGCTCTGTAAAAATTCCCCCAAGACTACACTCGGACACCCTTCCAGCCCTTGGGACCTTGTTGTTACAGTTGCCCCCTGGGATTCGGATCTTTTTTTTTTGGAGGGGGAGGGGGAGGGGGGTAGTGCATGAATGATACCGTAGTTTAGAAGTATGACAGACCGACTCACTCAGGAGGGGTCGGGGAGTTAGTATACTGAAGTCCTTCATAGATTCAGTAGGGCTAACAGATCTGTGGAGGTCCCACAACCCAGGCAAGAGGTAATATATATTTCTGTCTGCATCTCACAAAAGCTTCTTGCGTCTAGATTACTTATTTACCCACCACTCAGATGTAGGCAACTTCCAGGGGATGACTCAGTTGGCACAAGGTATCTCTGATCATCCTCCAGTTCAGTTTCCATTAGGGACATGACGCAAATGCCCAGACTATATCCCTGGTGTTTGAGGGAGGAAAGATTCTCAGAAAAGATACCTGAGGATGCAAAGCGATATTTTTCTGAAAATGATGGGACAGTGGACTCTGCAAGTACACTTTGAAAGGCATTTAAGACAGTAGTTCGGGGGGAGACTCAGGCATTAATTGGGGGCCACAAAAAGGAGCTGGAACGTAAATATGCAACGCTGGAGAAGGAAGACTCCGACTTGGAGGTGGAGTCTCTTAGGAGGGTGGATGACCCGCATCAATACCACAGACTCTGACTTTAACAACAAGAAATGCAGGACCTAGGGACCAATGAGGCACAGGCCAAAGAGCTGGTTATACAAAGGCGTCTTTACGAGGTCATGGACAAAGCAAATAACTTGCTGGCATGGCTATAAAAAACAGGATAGAAGCAGGAACTGGGTGGCAAAGATCTGTGATGAGGAGGGAACACAACACTCAACGAGTGAGTCTTTAACAGGGGCCTTTGCCATCTACTACGAAAGTATATACTCTTCTTAGATGACCATTATACAAGAGGACTGTAAGGAGCTAATGCAGAACCTCCCGCTGGAGGAACTGTCTGGGGCTGATGGGGAGCATCTAGATCAAGAGCTGACAGTGGAAGAAGTGCAACAGGCCTTGGGGAAAATTACATCCGGGAAGGCAGTGGGCCCTAATGGGCTTCCGGTGGAACTCTTCAAATGTATGTTAGATATAGTGGCTCCTCATATGTTGGAAACATTCCAAGCAGCTAGGCTAGAGGGGATTCTCCTGGGGGGTCAGAGGCTCGCTACCATAGTGGTCCTGCATAAGGAAAACAAGGCCCTGAAGTCTTGCAGTTCATATAGTCCCAGCTCACTACTGAACTTGGAGGTCAAGGTATTAGCAAAGATTCTGGTAAACACACTGCGTCCACATATGGCCAAGCTCATACATCGGGACCAAACAGGGTTTATGCCATACAAAAACACTAGATTAAATTTGAGACGCTTGTATGGTATCTTACATGCTGCCAGGGCCCCAGGTGCGGAGGAGGCTGCGGTACCCTCACTGGATGCAAGGATGGCCTTTGACTAGTATCGAATGGCCTTATATCTATGCTGTCCTAATCAGGCTGTGATTTGGTCCAAGATGTTGTGCTTGGGTTAAACTACTATATACTGACCCGCATGCAAGGGTCAGAGTGAACAGGGTGAGGTCTCACCCCTTTGCCCTCCACAGACGCACTAGGCAGGGCTGCCCTTTATCGCCATGGCTATTTGCCCTTGCACTGGATCCACTGCCCACGTGGGTACACCAGGACCCCCTGGTGTGGGGTATACCCAAAGGGAGATGGTGGGAAGCCCAGATATCTCTGTACACCGATTATATTCTCTTATACGTCACAACAACTCGCCGGTCCATAGATAGACTATTACATATTTTTCATCTTTTTGGAACCTACTCTGGTTATCAGGTAAACTGGGAGAAATCCCTAGTCTTTCCTTTAACAGGCAGGGACATTTCCCTACCAGAACGGTGCTTGGCCCCAGTGACTATCAAGGGTTTTCCCTATTTGGGAATTTACGTGAAAAGAAACTCATCAGAGTTCCATAGGAAGAACATCTACTCACAACTGGACCGGCTTGGAGCTGATGTCTTGCATCGGCACACGCTCCCCTGTCCTTGATGGGCCAAGCCGCCCTATTTAAAATGATGTCCCTACCCCGCCTGATTTATGTATCTCAGAATACCCCATTGGGGGTTGCTCCCTGACTTCTTCTCAAAGATAAACAGCGAGATACGCAAGCTCCTATGGCAAGGAGGAAGCCCATGGATATCCCTGGGTAAACTGCAGAGAGGTGTATTCAATGGGGGTATAGTGGTCCCTAATAAACAGATGTACTACTGGGCGGCCCAACTACTTTCGGTGGGTGACTGGGTTTATGCGGATATGGGGAAGGCCGCTTACAGAACAGAATGTGAAGCAATGGGAGAAGGATACCCCTCAGCGTTATACTCCCTGAAAAGGGAGGGCTTACTCCCCCCTCAAACGCAAGCTGCGGTGAGGGCATGGAGGGAGGCCATCAAATACCTGAGGTGGGACGGTAAATTGACTGCCATGACTCCACTTTGGTGTAGTGACTAACTAAATGAGCTTTGCACTCTAAAGGGCTTCCGTAGCTGGGGACTACTCTGCATTGATAAACTTGGGGAAATCTGGAGGGGCGGGTCGTTGATGTCTATGGAGGACCTACAGAATTAATATGAAATGGGAATCTCCGAGAGCTTTAAATACATCCAGCTGGGCCATGCACTCAGGAGGCAGCTAAATGTAGGGGAACTTATTCCCGACTCCTCCCTGCAGGAGGATCGTTTGCTACTGGAGCCTATGCCAGAGAAAGCGATCTCCCTAATCTATAGGAAATGAATGAATAACTCCCCCGCTCCTGGCAGCCTCTCAGAGAAGCATGGGAGTGAGATGTAGGCAAAATTGAAGTGGATGACTGCCAGGATGCCCTCCAGAGTCCTAGAGAGGTGGCAATCCGGGCAAGGTTCCGCCTCCTTCAGTTGCGAATACTCCACAGGTCATACTTTTCCAGATCACTCCTGCACCCCGCATGGGCCTTGGTGATTCAGACCCATGTAAAAGACAGTGTGGCAGGGTGGGGACATTTTTTCACATCCTATGGGACTGCCTGATAATACAACAGTTTTGGGAAAAGGTGGTACATATCATGTCCCAAGTCACGGAACTCTCAATCCCATGGGGGGCCCGGTGGTTGGTACTACATTTTTGAGGGGAGGAGACTTGGCGAAGACATCAGAAGATGTGATTGATGCTAGCAACGGGGGTAGCCAAAAGAGACATAGCCCAAACCACTAGGACTATATGAAATTGTTTTCATATTTCAAAAAATGCCCAACCAGGACAAACCTGTTTCTCTTGTCCCTGTCCTCCAAAGATGTTAAAAATAAGGAAACCCCACTTTTGTAGGGAAAAGTGCTTTCTGGTCTTCAGGTTAGGTTTTTAGCTAGGCCTCCTACAAGGTTCAGTCTTCTATGGTCAGCTCTGTCTTCTTTGAGTCAGGAATCCTCCTGCTTTTTATGGCCTTGGAGTGGGAAAATTGGAAGCCAAACCTGTCAAAAGCAGTTTCAGCTCCTGGACACCAACAGGAGTCACAAATTCCTGAGTCCTCTTCTTCCAGTGGGAGACGGGGGTCCTTGAGTTCTTTTCTTCCAGCAGTCTTCTTCTTTCAGGTGTTGTCTTCTTAAGTGGTTATGAGGTACCAGTCTTACCTATGCACTAGCCACTAATTTGAGATATATTCATAATCAATCTTGTCTACTTTCTTGCCCTATGCAGCACTTTGTCTTTGTATTTTTCTTGAAATTCCCAGAAACCGTTAAGTCAAGATGGCTGAACCCTTCTTCCGTCTGGAAGAGCTCCAGACAACCCCTTTGCCGCTCCTCTATTTACATGAAGTCAGTTCTGTTAGGATCAAAATTATCTCTCTAATCTCCTGTAGAGGTGGGAGTCAAAGGGTCTAGGGGTCTCTGGTAACAAATGGGAGCAAAAAGGTCAGCCTCATTTGGGATCAACAAGTCAAAAAAAGAAGGTTATGACTGTCCTTTGTTCTGTCAACTGTCCTCTACCCCTCCCAGATGGCTAATTCATCTTACGTGACCTTTTATTTCTAACACATTATCCTTTCCTGTCCAGAGGTCAGGCTAGTGTCCTCTAATACAGAGAGTTGTTAAATCCAGACAAGAATGTACATTGGCTTCTGGAGATGTGATGAGTTTAAGTAGTGGTTTTAAGTCAGGCAGCCCAAAGTATATTTTTATAAAGTTGAGTTTGCACTAAAGTTATAAAAAATATGATTTCACCCTAAAACCAGATTTTGAAAACAACGCGGAAAATAACTTTGAAGTATATTTCGAGCAGTGCCAAGAAAAGGAACTGTGATATTAATATTTCAATCACACTGGCCTTTCTATGAACAATCCAGCCTAATCCTTTACATTCAAAATAGATCTTAGGCCGTAATTCACTGTGAAAGCATGTAGGAAAGTACCCTCTTTCTTGCCATGGTTACCTCCATTTTCTGCCTCATGTCAGTGTGTTTGACTGTGTTCACTGGGATCCTGCTAAGCAGGACCCCAGTGATTATGCTTTCTCTCCCAAAAGTCTGGATTTCACCCACAAATGGCATACTGGTGCTTCATTATAAGGCCCTAGTATATGGTACCTAGGTACGCAGGGCACTGGGGTTTCAAGGGATCCCTATGGGCAGCAGTATATCTTTTGCCACCCGTAGAGAGCCCATGCAAAGGGTTCTGCAGGACTGCCATGGCAGCCTGCTTGAAAAGGCGCAAGCACCCTTTCACTGCCATTTTCAGAGTGCAGGGTGCAAAGTACTTGTGTGTGAGGGCACCCCTGCACTAGCAGAGGTGCCCCACGAACTACAGGCCCATTTTCCCAGACTTTGTGAGTGCAGGGATGCCATTGTACACGTGTACTGGACATAGGTCCAGCTTCATAATTGTAACTCCGAACATAGGCATGTTTGGTGTCAAACATGTTGGAATCATACCCCAAGGCTTTTGCAAGCATTGGTTGTATGATTCCATGCACTCTGGGGGCTCCTTAGAGGACCCCCAGTATTGCCATTTCTGCCTTCTGAGGTTTTCCAGGCAGCCCCAGCGGCTGCCACCTGCCAGACAGGTTTCTGCCCTCCTGTTGCTTGAAAAGCTCAAGCTCAGGAAGGCAGAACAAAGGATTTCCTTTGGGAGAGGGGTGTTTCACCCTCTCCCTTTGGAAATAGGTGTTACAGGTTTGGGAGGAGTAGCCTCTCCAAGCCACTGGAAATGCTTTGAAGGGCACATTTGGTGCCCTACTTTCATAAACCAGTCAACACCGGTTCAGGGACCCCCAGTTCCTGCTCTGGCACAAAACTGGATAAAGGAAAGGGGAGTGACAACTCCCTTGTCCATCACCATCCCAGGGGTGGCGCTCAGAGCTCCTTCAGGGGGTCCCTGGGTTTTGCCATCTTGCATTCAAGGTTGGCAGAGAACTCTGGGAGCATCCGAGTGGCCAGTGCCAGCAGGTGACGTCAGAGCCCTCCCCTGATAGGTGCTTACCTGGTTAGGTGACCAATCCCCCTTTCAGGGCTATTTATGGTCTCTCCTTTGGGTGGTTCCTCAGATTCGGAATGCAAGACTCCAGCAGGAATGCTCTGCATCCTCCACTTCGACTTCTCACTGAAGAAACTGCATCCGGACCATCCAGGAACCTACAAGATGCAACAAAGAAGCAAGACGCCTCCTGCAACATTGTATCTCCGGCTCCTGCCAGCAACTGTAACAGTTTCCCAGTCGTGCATCCTCTGAGGACAGCCCGTCTTCAGCCTGCATCAGAAGGAAGAAGGGATCTCCCTTGGGGTGGAGTCACTCCCCTGCTTCTTCAGGCACCAACTGCAATGACGACCGGCTGTGAGGATCCCCTCTCCTGCAACTGTCCAACTTTGGTGGAGGTAAGAGCTTGCCGACCCACACAAGACAGTACCCCCGTGCACAGGGTCCTTTGCAGTTGACAAGACTTGTTGGCATCCTTCCTCCAAGATCTTCGTGCATCTTGAAGCCCCGGCCCCCAGCACTCTATCCTGTGACACACGGCTTCCTGAGTGGTTCTCCAGCGGCGTGGGAGCCTTTGTCGTAGTGCTGCGTGGGCCTCTTCTACAACGTTGTTGTCCCCATCCTGTGGGACTTCTGGGTGCCCTGCATGGTCTTCTGTGGGCTCTCTGTATTGCTGAGGGTCCCCTTTGATTCCCCCTCCTGGGTAGAGTCCACCTGGTCCTTCCTGGTCCCCGTCAACACCCTTTTCCCTCTAATCGCATGCTTTGCGTGTGCCAAGGCTTGTTAGCCGACTCCAACAACGCAAACCCGACTGCAATCCTCCATCTGGCATGGAACACCATTTGCACCCTCCAGAAACCAGACTCCGTCTTCTTGGGTGCAGTGCGGCGTGGGACCCTTTGTCATAGTGCTGCGTGGGCCTCTTCTACAACGTTGTTGTCCCCATCCTGTGGGACTTCTGGGTGCCCTGCATGGTCTTCTGTGGGCTCTCTGTATTGCTGAGGGTCCCCTTTGATTCCCCCTCCTGGGTAGAGTCCACCTGGGCCTTCCTGGTCCCCGTCAGCGCCCTTTTCCCTCTAACGGCATGCTTTGCGTGTGCCAAGGCTTGTTAGCCGACTCCAACAACGCAAACCCGACTGCAATCCTCCATCTGGCGTGGAACACCATTTGCACCCTCCAGAAACCCGACTCCGTCTTCTTGGGTGCAGTGCTGTCTTTTCTCCTTCACCTGGGGTTCACCTTTTGCACCTTCATCTGGGATAGCAGGGGCTTCTGTTCTTCCAGGACTTGGTCCCCGTCTTCCATAGGTCTTCTTGTCCAGGAATCCACTGTTGGTGTCTTGCAGTCTCTTTTGGATTTTGCATTCTTCTTCTTTACTTCTGTTTGTGTGTTCTGGGAACCTTAATGTGATTTACTCCAATTTTCCTGGGCACCGGAGTGTGCTGTGGTACCTACCTTTGGGTGTTTCTAGCACTCCTAGCTCCCCTCTACACACTACACTTCCCTAGGTGGGGACTGACTTTCGTATTCCACTTTCTTAGTATATGGTTTGTGCTCCCAGTAGGCCCATTTCTAACTATTGTGATTTTCACTAACTGCACTGTTTTCTAACTGTTTTATGCCTATTTCTGCATACTATTGTATATCATTTGTGTATTACTTACCTCTTAAGGGAGTATAGTCTATATGGTATTTTTGGTATTTCTGTCACCAAAATAAATTACCTTTAATTTTGTAACACTGAGTGTTTCCTTTCATGTGTGAGTACTGCGTGACTACAGTGGTATTGCATGAGCTTTGCATGTCTCCTAGATAAGCCTTGGCTGCTCGTCTACAGCTACCTCTAAAAATCCTGGCTTCTAGACACTGTCTACACTACACTAATAAGGGATAACTGGACCTGGTATAAGGTGCACCATAGGTACCCATCACACACCAGGCCTGTCTCCTACAGGACACATATTTCAAAGACAAGTGTCACTATTTATATATTAGGTGCCCAGCTTTGTGGGCTTTTAAGGCACACTTCAGTGCCTTATATGGGTATCGTCATATGGCACTTTCCGTCTCTATGTGACACTCCACTGCTTTCAAACTGCAGCCAAGCCAGAGCACAGTGGTGCTCCTTAGAGCCATGTGTTTTTGTGGATGGTGTAAATACACACTGCAGCCCAGATATACATTTAACTTTCACACTACTGGTGCAACCTCTACACCATCTACCATGGATGTATAAGTTAAATAGGCCAATTGGGTTAACCCTGTTTTACCAATACAATTTTAGGGCTAGAACACCCACAATGTAAGATTGAAAAGCAGTGTCAAGGCATTCTAAACCTACCCAAAATAGGGACCAAAAAAGGTGACAAATCAGAGGTCACCATGCAGATTTCCTCCACTTTGCTATAACAAGAAAAGTATACAGACATTTTCTGTTTAAACAACAGGAAACCTAATTTCTTCACACAAAGATATGACCAGAAGGCAGCACAGCCCTTGTTCGCCCTTGGTGATAAAAGGAGAGCACCAACGCCAGAAGAACACTGAATGATGGGTGGGTGAACACCTATGCTAAGTTGGGTGATATCAACACTCCCAATGAATAGGTGAGGAATTTGCTATCCCCAAATTAGAAATATATTTGTTCACTACTCAAACACACTTTGTGATCTATTGGCTGCAATCAATGAGCCAGATGCCAATCTTCTGACAGAAAGAGATGAGATCGAAAGGGGCACTCTGCAGACTGCATTAATGTCCAAACTGCCCAAATGTACCACCTTTATGCAAACAGATCTACCCACCTGGCAGTATCGATGATCGGAAGGGTAGGAGGAAAAGCAGATTTATTCTGCTGATATGACCACTGCAGGCACCCCGCTACTATTACCAATACTGGTTAGGTCAGTTGTAGACAGACTACCACAGATAACCACAGGTAGGGCTGACACACCCAGGGCAGTTATTTATTAAAGGCAGCTACATAACACTCAAGTGCTGAGCGTGATTTAACGGCGGTTGATTCACTAGCATATTCTAGACTCTATACCAGGCACTGCAAATAAGTTTTACCTCCTTCCCTAAAGAGTCTATAGAATTCCCTCAACTGACTCAGATGGGTTGGGATGAGTCTTGAAGCTATATGGTTTACATACTGAGTACTGTTCTGAGGCAGTCAACCCAGCAAGGAAAAAAATTTAATGCTCATTTAGAGTTTGGCATTAAGGAAAAATGTTGGCAATATTGCTGTAAAGAAAAGTTAATTTCAATAAACTATAAACATAAGCCTATACATTTTAAAATATTAAGCAAGCTATGCTGTATACCTATGCTTCTACACTGGCTAGACCCCTCAGTGAGCCAAGATTGTGGAAGATGTAGCTACTTTCCTGCAGGCTTTCTTCATTTAGCCTGGCTATGTCTGAAGGTGGGGACAGACATAACTTTGGAACCACTTGCCTTTAGCTAATGGTAAGACTCTTAGCTATGTGGCACACGTTCCCGTATCCATGAGGGAAACTTCTGGCTAAGTGGCTCGGGCTTAGTTGACAGGTTTGGCAACAAAAGTGTGGGATTGGCTGAAATATGCAGCCCTCAGTAATCAGGAGACTGAGGCATATGTATATGAGGCAGATGTATATCCTGTTACAGCTTTGGTGTAGAATATTTGGCAACCACAGCAGGCTTACCTCATTGGCCAGAAAGTTGATGTGGGCACTAGATGAGGATTACTGAAGGGCCAGCCTTATGATACTGGCACAAAACTGGCACTAATTGTTGGCAGATGGGTGGGGAGTGGGTTGCAAGGGGAGAGGTGCATAGGGGTCTGTCTGCAGTGCTACATGATGGGATGTGCCATGCTACATGCCTATAATTTATACACACACACACACACAAAACTGCAAATGCTTTTCATGCATACCTGTAGAGAGTTGACTTGGACAATGTGATTCAATATACTACTGAGACATGCTGAATGCATTTGCCCGTTAATATCCGTCCATTGATTAAACATCTAAGTACCTCAGATTGACTGGAGCAATGTAAAAGTCTGATGCAGAAAACAGAGCAGATGCATAGTCATAGATGAGGCATGAAGAGACTGGAGAAAGACGGGAAAGACCAAAACACACTAAAGGAGATGAGAAAGCGAAGTCTAGAAGTGGTGGAAGCCGCAGTAGGGTTCTGGAGAGAAGGGAAGTGCAATGGATATGGAGGTACACAGAGACCTCTCTGAAATGGACATCCAGGTATTTAATAATCCTAATGTGGCAAGGATGATGTTGTGGCTGAAGCATAGACCACGATGTTAAAATAACTTTTGGGAAGTTAAGAGGAGCTGCTGTTCATGCAACTACTTAGACGTTCCACATGACGATAACTTAGACATGAACTGATGATATACAATGCTGGTGCATTCCATTTTTGTATTGAGGGGTTTCTATTGATCTTCCAAGAGTTCGGTTTGCAAAGTTCTAGTATGCAAGTTGTGGCAACAGATGCTTTCTACATTTGGGAGAAAGGGAGTTGGAAGCCCACTGTATGGAAGTGTGGACTGGAGGAATGTTGAAATATTAAGATGTGTTTGTTTTGGGAAGGCAAGATTTCAATCTGTTTGTTGCACGTTTCATTCTTCTACTGAAACGTGGTTGGTATTAGTGAGTAGGTGGCTAAAATAACAATAAAAATTAAAAAGAAAACAATAATAAATGGACATACAAATGGCCCATCAAAGAGTGGGATATTTGACCTCAAAGTTGAAGGATATTATACATCTTAGAGATAACAGTAACAAGGGATGGAAGGTCACAAAAAAGTTATTTACTTTCAGTAACACTATTCCTCGTAGAGAGCATACCTAACTCCAGATTACTCACCTTCTGAATATCCCCCAGGTGTGATATTAGATGGGGAAAATCTTCAACAGTAAGTACCCCTGTGTGCCAGCAGGTGACGACGTGCAGTTCCACACCAACATCATTCTGCTCCAGAAGAGACATGCAGATTTGCATATAATCGCCACACAACAGGGCAAATATTAGCTGCTTTCAAGGCTGTCTGCACCCCAAGCACAGAGTCCAATAACAGACAATTTGGAGTTGTGTGCTGATTTTTAGACTTGGAAACTTTTGGTTAGAAAAGAGAGCATTAGTTCACAGAACAAGGAGGATGGGAGGGTCTGTGAGGACTCTGCAGTTAGAAAGAGTATCTACGAGAAGTATCTACCACAAAAAGAGTTACTTGTTCTTCTGATAGATACTTCTTACAGCACATTTCCCACCCCCTCCTGGGTAGTGGGATTGTAAACTGCCTGTCCTGCAGAGTCAACAGAGAAAATTGCCTATTTCGACGGACCTGGTTGTTCAGGCAGTGCTGTTTAATGAAATATGGCATAATACCCACAAAGCAGACTGGCAAATATCCAGAAAACGCACCCTGCATGCCAAAGCAGTGGTAGTAGCCTTGGTTCTGGTGGAATAAATCTACCAAACTTCCATGGGTTGCTTCTTAGCCACGGTGTAGCAGATTTTAATGCAGAGGAAGATCCACTAAGATCCCTCCTCACTGCCCTGCCCCAGAGAATTGCACAAAGATATCGCCATAGTATGGTATGGTGAAAGTAAAAGGTAAGATCTTTTTTACAATCTAGCTAATGAAGTCTCTCCTTCTCCATAGAGGGGTGAAGTGAAGTGATAAAAGTCGGCAAACTGCTATCTTGCCTAATGTGAAATGGTGGTCACCATTTTCGTGAGGAAGGAGGTCTGCGTTCTCAGAACCAGTTTGTCTGGATAACACATGGTATATGGAGGGTTGAATGAGAGGGCTGGTAGCTCACTCACCTGCAGCACTGAGGTTATGACAAAATAAAGACTGTCTTGTGGTCCAGGAGATACAGGGGACAGCTATGCAGTGGTTCAAAAGCGGAATGCACAGATCAAACCAAGGTTCACCCTATTCATGGAAGAACCTTTGCACCAGCTCTGGGTGTAACTGTTATATGTTATCAACTAGGTGTCAGGGGCTGAGTTTGTCTGCCCTGGCGTTTAGGGATCCCACCATGTATGGGGGAGCCACAGAGCCAGGCAGCAAGATGCCGCTATTAGGTGAGGCTGTGCCAACTGAAGGGATACTCCATTTATCCGCACAGTACAGAACATCACACCTTAAAACCAAGAGAGGGGCATTTTTTGGCTTCATTATAACAGAAATAATTGATTGCTTGCAGCAGGGACCGCGTGGGAGGTAGAAGGGGAGACTGCTGACTGTACTTCCCCCACAGGTTACAACCTGCAATGAGGCCTGTGCGGATGATACAGACTCTCTGCCACATCATGAAGAGAGCTTGGACCAGAGAAGCATTGGATTATTGGTGGCTGCATGCTCCTGCTGTCTTGACGAATTGCAGGGAGTAAGGCCTGTGCTACTTACTTACCATAAGGCCGGAAACCCGAAGGTCCAACAGGTGTGAGAGGGCCCAGATTGTCACTCTGAAAGACTCTGAGAAAGAATCCTGGATTGTGTGGATACCTTAGAACCCCTCACTGGGAGCAAAAACTAAGACAAAGCCTGTTAGTCCCGGGTCGGAGGCATGCTCGGCTTAGGATGCGTCCAGAGCCGATCTGGGTGCACTATGTAAGCTGCATTTACCTAAATCTCTTGGCGATGTTCTTTGCCATTTGTATACTGCTAGTCCCACTGTGTAATCTGTAAAATATAGGTCACCCTTGCTTGTGGGTAATGTGTTCAGATCATGTTTGAACCCATTGGGAAGGGCCCTTCAACCCAAGAGTGAGTTGATACATGCGCAGTGGGTAAGGACTGAGGTTTGACCCAGGGTGGGGGAGCGGATGTGGCCATTTCTGTATACTGCCCGATCCTGTAGGTGAACTCACATGTCTGCTCATGCTCCCCTGCCTGATTTGACCAGGGAGAGGCACAACCCTCAGGCTACGAAAAATAATAAAAATGTTACTAGACCTGCAGGTCAAGTAACTTGAATAATCTACTCGACCTAACTGTAATGTAATGTGAACTGGTCTCAAATTGTGTGATCACTGGCAAATATTTTATTTTACAATCACCTTTTTCTTCATTCTCACATGAGTGCACCTTCACCTTCAAATATGTGACTTCAGCATTTCTGATGTTTAAGAAAGACTTCTTTTTTTTGCTTCATGTGTAACAGGAATTGAGCCCACATATAGGGTACACATGATCTCTGACTTGCATCTTTACTAATAGCACTGCCATCAGGGCAGGGACAGGAGTTTTTCTCAGTTCATGTTTAAACGCTCACTTTAATAAATATATAATTAAAGCATGATGTTGTAGCACACTGTCATTTACAGACAGTATATTTCCAAGTAATGGCCAAAAAACTTCCCACTATCTTGCAGCTATACTGATAAAACTATATAGTGTATTAACAATAATTTGTGAAAATTGGGTTTCGAAAAACATATTTATCATTTGCACATAACCAAATAAAGTGTTCTGATTTGTTTTTCATCCTAATAAATTATTTTGTTTCACCACAGAAGTACAAAAATGGACTTTCACAATTACTGAAATATATTTTTAAATGTTTGTACAGTTGACCTATTAGATATTTAAGTGTGTGTTGGCAAAAACCTGACATACTACAGCCTCTCATTTCACACTATGTTGGACAGTTTGGATAAGTTACTTACCTGTAAATCCTAGTTCTCTTCCAGGGGTATCCTCATCAAAGTCATAAACATTGAATATTCCCGCCCTTGTGCGGGGACCCCGGAGCATATATATAAAATACATACATATTATCATGTGTAAAACAGCAATGCAGGCTATAATCATAAATAGGCTAAAATGCTTTATTTCTATGAAGTTTTTTTTTTTTTTTAGTTTTTTTTATATTATAAAATCACAATAGATCATAAATATCTACCTAAGCCCCCAAAAACTGGACTTAGGGAAGTAAACAGCAGTAAATAGCAGAGAAAAATAGAAAAAACGACATTGAAAAACAATGAAGCATTCTTAGCCAATAGGCTGCATGCAGGTTAACACAGGAGAACCATAAAAACTTTGGCACCGTGCCTTTAAGACCCTGAGCACCTCCAGTATCCCACCATGCCTCAGGGGTGAAGGGAAGGTGACAGTTGGTTCACAGTTAGGTCAGTACTTTTTTACGGTGACAATCTGTGTAACTGATCAGAAAGATAATCTGTCCTGCACTTCCAGGAGACTTGAGTCCGGGGAGGAGGGTGGGTTGTTTATGACTTTGATGAGGATACCCCTGGAAGAGAACTAGGATTTACAGGTAAGTAACTAATCCTTCTCTTCCAGGGGATCCTCATCAATAGTCATAAACATTGAATAGATTAGCAAGCCCATCCCTAAACTCTGCGGACTGTCTGAAAGAAGTGCAGGAAAAGATATATATTCATGCAAATAGATTTCTAAGAGAGGCCTGCCCCACCTGGGCATCCGCTCTTGCATCCGAGTCTAAACAGTAATGCTTAGTAAAGGTATGCACAGACTTCCATGTAGCAGCCTTACAAATCTCTGAAATTGGTACATTGTTAAGGAGGGCAGCAGTAGCCGCTTTTCCCCTTGTGGAATGCGCTCTTGGCCTAGCCAGTAATCTCTTATTAGCCAGTTGGTAAGAGTTAACAATACAAGACACAATCCATCTTGATATCGTTCGTTTAGACGCTGCCTCTCCTGTTCTTAAATGACCATAATTTAGAAACAAATGGTTAGAATGTCTAATCGGTTTTGTTTTGTCCAAATAGAATTTCAGCACTCTTTTCAAGTCTAAGGAGTGCAATGCTTTCTCAGCCGGAGTCTCCGGCTTGGGAAAGAAAGTCGGTAAAGATATAGTCTGATTGATATGGAATTCTGACACCACCTTCGGAAGGAAAGATGGGTGAGTTCGCAGAACCACTCTATTATCGTGAAAAACCGTGTACGGTTCTCTGCAAGACAGAGCCTGAATTTCGCTGACCCTCCTCGCTGAAGTAATGGCCACCAAAAAAGCCGTCTTCCACGTAAGGTGCTGTAAAGAGGCCTTGTGGATAGGTTCAAAAGGAGGGCCCATAAGTTTTGACAGGACTACATTCAGTTCCCATGGAGGAGAAGGTCTCCGAATGGGAGGAAAAACCTTTTTCAAGCCTTCTAAAAAATCCTTGACTACAGGTATCGTAAAGAAGGATTCCTGAGAAGGCGACTTACGATACGCTGTAATTGCAGACAAATGAACCTTAATAGAAGATACCTGCAGACCAGACTTCGCCAGATGAAGTAAATAGGATAGTATGACGTCCTCCTGAGCTCGTATGGGATTTATACCTTGTTGAGAGCACCAGATGTAAAATCTCTTCCACTTAAAAGCGTAAGAACGCCGCGTGGAAGGTCGTTTTGACTCTTTCAAGATGCTCATGCACTCCTGTGAGAGCCCTAGGTGCCCATACTGTAGGAATTCAGGAGCCATGCTGTCAAGCTCAGAGAGGGAAGGTTGGGATGTAGGATTCTGCCTTCCATTCTGCTCAGGAGATCCGGTCTGCACGGCAACCTCCTGTGAGGTCTTTCCGATAAGTTGAGTAGGTCCGTGTACCAGAATTGGCGGGGCCATTGTGGCGCTATCAGAATCATTCTGGTTCTGGAGTTGTAAAATTTGTTGATTACTGCCGGTATGAGGGGAATCGGTGGAAAGGCGTAGAGAAATGTCCCTGACCAGTTGATCAACAGGGCATTCCCTTGAGATCCCGGACGGCAGAACCTGGATGCGAAGTCTGGGCATTTCTTGTTTGTTTCGTCTGCAAAGAGATCCAACTGAGGTCGACCCCATTGACCGAAGATGTCCTCGACGACTTCGTCGTGTAGCACCCAGTCGTGCGCGTCTTCCAGATGTCTGCTCAGGAAATCTGCCTCTACGTTTTGCTGACCTGGCAGGTGTACCGCTGTGATAGACATTCCCCTGGCCAGGAGCCAATGCCATATCGTTTGGGATTCTCGAGACAGAGGTAGTGATCTTGTTCCCCCCTGTTTGTTCAGGTAATACATTGTGGTTGTATTGTCTGTCTGAATTAGGATAGATTTCCCCTGAACCAATGGAGAGAAAGATTTGAGAGCCAGATGGACTGCTCTGAGTTCCAGTAGATTTATGTGATAGTTCTTTTCCTTGTCGGACCACAGACCCTGAGCTTGGAAGGAACCCAGATGAGCACCCCAACCCTGAAGAGACGCATCCGTTACCAGAGTGTCGACTGGAATTGTCTGGTGAAACGGAGAACCTATCGACAGGTGAGGTCTGTGCATCCACCATTGTAGTGATTGAAAAGCCACTGCTGGTAGTCGAACTCTGTCCTCCCAGTGACCAGTCTTTTGGCTCCAATTGTTCTCTAATGCCTCCTGAAGGGGCCTCATGCGTAGCCTGGCATTCGGGACAATGAAGATGCATGAAGCCATGGAGCCCAGAAGCGATGTCACCTGACGAGCTGTAGGTGCATCGGCTGTTAATAGTTGTTGACACTTCCTGTGGATTGATAAAAGTCGTTCCTCCGAAGGATACACTCTTTGGAGCTCTGTGTTTAGTATCGCTCCCAGGTAGTGGAGGTTTTGTGTTGGAATCAAGGTTGACTTGTCGTGGTTGATTTGAAGACCTAGAGATTCGAAAGTTCTTAGAACGATATCTCGATGTTTTCTCGCCTGATCCGGAGATGAGGCCTTCACTAGCCAGTCGTCCAGGTAGGGGTAGACGAATATTTTTTGTCTTCGAAGGTGTGCCGCTACCACTGCTACACATTTTGAAAAGACTCGGGGTGCAGACTTCAGGCCGAATGGAAGGACTCTGAATTGGTAGTGCTGTGACGCTATCTGGAAACGTAAAAATTTCCGATGTTTGGTTGCTATTGGGATGTGAAAATATGCATCCTGTAGGTCGATGGAGCACATCCAGTCTCCCTGATGCAGTTGCAGGACAATCTGGTGAAGGGCTAGCATCCTGAACTTTTGTTTTCTTATGTACTTGTTCAGGAGCCGTAAGTCCAGAATTGGCCTGAAGAGGCCCTGTTGACCTTTTTTCGCCACCAGAAAGTAACGGGAGTACACCCCTTTTCCTTTTTGTGCCGGAGGAACCTTTTCTACAGCTTTCTTTTGTAGGAGTGCGAGAACTTCCTTGCGTAGCAGGCTGAGATGAGAAGGAAAACACCTTGCTGGCGGCAAGTGTGGAGGAGGTTTTTTGAAAAGGAGAGAATAGCCATGTTCGACAATATTGAGCACCCATTTGTCTTTTGTGATTGAGTGCCACTCGCGAAGATGATGCGTAACACTTCCCCCCACCGGAGTGGTGCACAGTGCTGAGGGAAGCAATGCCTCATTGCTTTGATGGTGTCTTTGCTGTAGACTGTTGAGGTCTACTTGACCCTCTGTCTCTTGTGGGTCTACGTGCCTGAAACAGGGGACGTCCCTGTCGTTTTTGTGGCCTTTGAGACCAGTGAGGGGTTTGAACCCTCTGCTGGAATGGTCGTCTGTCATACGGCCTGTACCTCCGCCTGAAGTCTTTTTTACGTTCCAGGCCCACTGCCCTCATCGTGTCGACTTCCGTTTTCATTCGGGCCATCTCTTCATCCGCGTGGGTACCGAACAACGAACTCCCGCTGAATGGGAGGTTCAAAATGCGCTGCTGTGCTTCCTGTTTCAGACCCGTGAGCCGTAGCCAGGAAGACCTCCTAGCGCAGATTCCGTGCGCATACCCATGCGCAGCCAAATCCGCCCCGTCCGCCGCCGCGCTGATGACCTGGTTAGATACTAGGCCCCCTTCCTGCAAGATTTCCTGGAAGTCCTGTCTATCTTCCCTGGGCAACTTTTCTGTAAATCTGTGGAGTGAGTCCCACAGAGAGCGGTCATATCTGCCCAGAAGTGCTGAGGCGCTGGAGACCTTCATAGCAGATGCCGCCGTACCGCACATCTTTCTCCCCAGAGAGTCTAGGTGTCTGCTCTCCTTATCCGGGGGGACTGTGGAAGATGATGCCACAGAGTGTGTTTTTCTGGCTGCGGCTAAGATCACAGAGTCCGGTGGCGGATCCTTCCGCAGGAATAAAGGATCTTGTTCCGGAGCTTTGTATTTCTTTTGAATCCTAGCCGGGGCAGACTTGAGAGTGGCTGGAGACAGAAAAGTGTCCATAGTCGGTTGCAGCAAACCCGGTACTAGTGGCAGCAGTTTTCTCGAGACTGATCTGTGTTGTAGGGTCTCAAAGATAACTGAGGATGAGGTGGCCGGCTCCGGTACCTCAATATTTAGCTTCTGCGCTCCCCTTAGAAGAACCTCATTAAAAGTGGTGATATCATCCACCGGGGAAATCCTAGCAGGTGGAGAATCTGTGAGTGTGGGGGAGTAGCGCCCAACAGACGATCCTGAAGAAGACCAAGAAGGTGATCTTCTGCGTGGTGTTCGTGACCTGGATCTCCTTCGGGAACGGGACCTGCTCCGAGAGGCTGTAGCAGAGTGTGCAGGTCTTGTGGTCGGCTGACGAGAAGCAGAACGAGCCCGTCCTGCTCTAGCTGTAGGCGATGGCGTTCTCGGTAATGAGGCAGTAGGAGAATACATCCTAGAGTATTGTGAATCCGGGGATGCTGCCGGTCTATTCAGGCTCTCTAACCATCTGGGTGATAGAGTGATGGGAGAAACATGCCCCGATGCTCTGGAATGGGATGATGCACTCCTTATAGAGACCACCGGTGAGGGAGCTTTGTCCGCTGGCTCTACTGCCTGTGACACAGCTGAAGGTTGTGTCGACGTCGATTGCATCCTCGACGTCGAAGGTTGCGATGGCTGATCTGTTCTCGACGTCGAAGGTCTTGACGTCGGAGGTCTTGCCGTCGAGTGTCTTGACGCCGATCGCCTATCGCGGGACCTGGACCTACTCGCCGTCGTGTGTCTCGACGTTGAGTGGCGAGTGGTCGACGGCGGATGTTCATGCCGTCGAGGTGTTTTTGGTGTCGTGTCCTTCGACGCCAAGGGGTGAGACGTTCTCAACGGCGAACGGGAGCGCCGGAGATGGCTCGACGCCGAACGGCGGCCTGCCGTCGACGGAGATGTACCCCTGTGTCCATGCTTCGACGTTTTGTCCCTCGACGTCGGTCTGGTCGCCGTCGACGGCGATCTATGCCGGTGAGACGGTGGTGCCGATGACGTCGATGGAGAACAAACAGGTACAATCCTACCTGTCGACGTCGATCGGGCCATTCCTTCTGCTGTAGGTCTGGGAAGTGAAGAGGATGTTGACTTTTTCCTCTCCTGAAGCCCATGTAGCCTGATCTTCTCTCTGTCTTTGAGAGTCCTCCTTGACATGTTCTTACAATACTTGCAGGTGTCAGGACAGTGACTCTGTGGCAGGCAGACAATACACAGAGAGTGTGGGTCTGACTGGGCTTTCTTCTTCCCACAAGAAGGACATTTTACAAAAAGAGATGGCATTTTCTGTCAAAAAAGACTTCCAAACTCAGACAAAAGATGTTATCTGTCGAGTAAATAGGAAAAACACTATTTTTAAGGATTTTTCTGAAGAAAAACTCAGAAAAACTGAGAGCTCAATGCTCCAGGATCCTCTCAGAAGAAGCCGGAAAAAAGAACTGGCCTAACTGTGAACCAACTGTCACCTTCCCTTCACCCCTGAGGCATGGTGGGATACTGGAGGTGCTCAGGGTCTTAAAGGCACGGTGCCAAAGTTTTTATGGTTCTCCTGTGTTAACCTGCATGCAGCCTATTGGCTAAAAATGCTTCATTGTTTTTCAATGTAGTTTTTTCTATTTTTCTCTGCTATTTACTGCTGTTTACTTCCCTAAGTCCAGTTTTTGGGGGCTTAGGTAGATATTTATGATCTATTGTGATTTTATAATATAAAAAAAAAAAAAAAAAAAAAAAACTTCATAGAAATAAAGCATTTTAGCCTATTTATGATTATAGCCTGCATTGCTGTTTTACACATGATAATATGTATGTATTTTATATATATGCTCCGGGGTCCCCGCACAAGGGCGGGAATATTCAATGTTTATGACTATTGATGAGGATCCCCTGGAAGAGAAAGACAGTTTCCTTTACAAAATCCCAGAACTCTGCAGTAAACTGACTTCTGACCTATGTCTCTGAACATGAAGGAAATGTGACGAGACAAAAACAATATTTAAAGGAATCTTTATTGTTCCTTCACTTTCTGACTGAACAGAACACTTGTTCTTAGTCAACTTGCCAGTACAGGCAAATAGGTCCTAAATATAGCTCGACCTGATAACATCTGACTCACCATGGCGAGTAGATGTTTTGAGGCCCGAACCTTTCAGCATTGAGATCCAGGGGTGAGCAGCTTTTACTTGTTGTAAGCCTGCAAGCCCTGCTGCTACCTGGCCCATAGATTGTGTGTTACGTTATCAATGGACTGATGTCCTGATGAGACTGGAGAAGACTCGGATGTTAAGCAATTGCTTTCTGTTACGAAACACAGCTGGTGCATAATAGACTCAAAAATTGGCACTAATTACAGACAGAGTGAACGGGTGACAAAGTAGATAAGCAAGAGGACCACCTAGACCACTAGAGTAAAGTACTTCTGATACAGAGGCTGGAGGAATGACTAGCAATGATTAGTTACTGAACATGGAAAAACCCATAAGGTCATCAAAGCAAAATATGAATGTAGGAAGTTGGCTCTGTATCTACTATCTCAAAGTAAGAGATAGTGTGCATAGAATCCAAGAGTTCCCTTTAGAGGTAAGATAGTGGCAAAATTAGATAATTCTAATGCTCTATTTTGTGGTAGTGTGGTCGAGCAGTAGGCTTATCAGAGGGTAGTGTTAAGCATTTGTTGTACACACACAGGCAATAAATGAGGAACACACACTAAAAGACTTAACTGCAGGCCAATAGTTTTAATATAGAAAAATATATTTTCTCAATTTCTTTTTAGAACCACAAGTTTAAGATTTGAAGTAAATACATAAAATGCAAGGTACTTACACAGGTAAGTTAGGAACTTTGAATTAGAGCAATAAGATATACATTTTGTGTTAAAATGGCAATACGCTATTTTTAAAAGGGGACACAGTGAAAAATCAACAGTTCCTGGGGAAGGTAAGTATTGGTTAGTTTGTCAGGTAAGTAAAGCACTTACAAGTCTCAGTTCCTGGGCATAGGCAGCCCACCTTTGGGGGTTCGAGGCAACCCCAAAGTTACCACACCAGCAGCTCAGTGCTGTTCAGGTGCGGAGGTCAAAGAGGTGCCCAAAACACATAGGGGCCTATGGAGAACAGCGGTGCACCGGTTCCAGTCTGCCAGCAGGTAAGTACCCGCGTCCTCGGGGGGGAGACCAGGGGGGCTTTGTAGAGCACTGGGGGGGACACAAGTAGGCACACAAAACACACCCTCAGTAGCACAGGGGTGGCCGGGTGCGGTGTGCAAAGCAGGCTTTGGGTTTTGAATTGGATTCAATGGAGGGACCCGGGGGTCACTCTAGGGGCACAGTGGGGCTTCTCGGGCAAGCCACCGACTGGGCTAGGCAGAGGGCTTCCTGGGGGTCACTCCTGCACTGAGGTTTTGTTCCTTCTGGTCCTGGGGGCTGCGGGTGCAGTGCTTGGTCCAGGCATCGGGTCCCTTGTTCTAGGCAGTCGCGGTCAGGGGGAGCCTCTGGATTCTCTCTGCATGCATCACTGTGGGGTCCAGGGAGGTCGTCTCGGGCTACTCACGGGGTCGCAGTTGCTTGGGAGTCCTCTCTGTGGTGTTGGTTCTCTGGATCTCGAGTCGGGGGTGTCAGGTGCAGAGGGTGAAGTCTCACGCTTCCGGCGGGAAGGTGAGGTCTTTCAAAGTTGCAGAAAAGTTGCAATATTGTTGCTGTTTGTTGAGCAGAGCCTCTGCTTACGGGAGTTTCTTGGTCCTTAGGTTCAGGGCAGTCCTCTGAGGCTTCAGAGGTTGCTGGTCCCTCTTCGATGCAACGCTGTTGCAGGTTTTAGAGTCAGGAGACAGGCGGGTATGGCTGGGGCCAAAGCAGTTGTTGTCTCTGCAGGGCAGCAGTCTTTCTTCTTAGTTCAGGTTGCAGGAATTTGATTTCCTGGGTTCGGAGGTGCCCTAATACTAGATTTAGGGGGGTGTTTAGGTCAGGAGGGCAGTAGCCAATGGCTACTGTCCTGGAGGGTGGCTACACCCTCTTTGTGCCTCCTCCCTGAGGGGAGAGGGGCACATCCCTATTTCTATTGGGGGAATCCTCCAAAATCAAGATGGAGGATTTCTAAAGGCAGGGGTCACCTCAGCACAGGACACCTTAGGGGCTGAGTGGGTGACTCCTCCTTGTTTTTCTCATTTTCTCCCCTGGACTTGTGGCCAAAGGTGGGGGTTGTGTCCAGGGGGCGGGCATCTCCACTAGCTGGAGTGCCCTGGGGCATTGTAACACAAAGCCAAAGCCTTTGAGGCTCACTGCTCGGTTTAACAGTTCCTGCAGGGGGGAGGTGTGATGCACCTCCACCCGGAGCAGGCTTTGTTTCTGGCCTCAGAGGGCACAAAGGCCCTCACCCCATGGGGTCAGAAACTCATCTCTCAGCAGCAGGCTGGCACAGACCAGTCAGACCTGCACTGAAGGATTGGGTCAAATACAGGGTGGGATCTCTAAGATGCCCTCTGTGTGCATTTTTTAATAAATCCAACACTGGCATCAGTGTGGGTTTATTATTCTGAGAAGTTTGATACCAAACTTCCCAGTATTCAGTGTAGCCATGATGGAGCTGTGGAGTTTGTTTTTGACAAACTCCCAGACCATACACTTAATATGGCCACACTGTACTTACAATGTCTAAGAATAGACATAGACATTGTAGGGGCATATTGCTCATGCAGCTATGCCCTCACCTGGGTATAGTGCACCCTGCCTTAGGGCTGTAAGGCCTGCTAGAGGGGCGACCTACCTATGCCACAGGCAGTATTTTGTGGGCATGGCATCCTGAGGGGGATGCCATATCGACTTTGCCTTTTTCTCCCCACCAACACACACAATCTGCAATGGCAGTGTACATGTGTTAGTTGAGGGGTCCTTTAGGGTGGCACAACACATGCTGCAGCCCTTAGGGACCTTCCCTGGTCACAGGGACCTTGGTACCACTGGTACCTTTTACAAGGGACTTATCTGTGTGCCAGGGATGTGCCAACTGTGTAACACTGGTACATTTCTAGGTTAAAGAACACTGGTGCTGGGGCCTAGTTAGCAGGGTCCCAGCACACTTTTCACTCAAGTCAGCATCAATATCAGGCAAAACGTGGGGGGTAACTGCAACAGGTAGCCATTTTCCTACAATGAAGATCTGGAGGCCCGCACCAGAAGGAACAATATTTGCTTCCTTGGGATTCCAGAGTCGATGGGCATGGACAGGATGAAGATCTATGTGGAATCTATGTTACAGTCGCTCTTTGGCATGTACCTAAGAAAATAAGTTACTTACCTGTAACTATAGTTCTCCAGTATTGGAATCTTTCATAGATTCACATGCTTGAATCATTCCCCGTCGTCGAGATGGGAGTCTCTGGTACCTTAGAAAAGACAATGTCCCAAAGACATAACAGGTATAACATAAAACTCTACATTTTAGCACTCTATCCAAGTCCTTATGAAAAAAGGACGAAACTTGAACCTCAGCCAATCAGAGAACTCCACCCTCTAGAACCCTCCCGAGAGAAGCTCCAGCACCTCAGATTTTCTAAGCACTAGTGTGCAAGTCAACGGTTGAACAAGAGATATTGAAGGTGAGCTTCCCCCGGGAGGCGGGTGGGTTGCATGTGAATCTATGAAAGATTCCAAAAGTGGAGAACTATAGTTACAGGTAAGTAACTTATCTTCTTACTCCAGTATTGGAACTTTCATAGATTCACATGCTTGAATCAGACTATAAAGCAGTATTCAGAGCACATTGCATTTATTCTACACCCTTCAACTTCATCAGAGATTACTGAGCTGTTGTTAATAGCATGAAAAACATTACCTTCCATACATATATTTTCATTAATTTCTACACATACTTATATGTTATTAAAAAAGAACGTATGCAAATGAAACATAGCAAACATAAACCATGCAAAGTGCGTAATAGAAAAGAAGGATGGAGGGAGGCCATGTGAGCTCACTGTTACTGGAACAGATGTCGCAGTACTGCCTGACCAACCGCTACGTCTCCCTTAGGAATGGCATCCAGATAATAGTGCTTCGTAAACGTGTAAGCAGTCTTCCAGGCGGCTGCTCTGCAAATGTCCTGCAGGGGTACAGCCGCAAACTTTGCCATGGACGCTGAGACAGATCAAGATTTCAAAACCACCAGGTGGTAATGTGAAAGTCTGATGGCACCTTTGGAACAAACTTAGGGTTCGTATGAAGCATCACTCTATCCTGTTTAAATTGGAGGAAAGGCTCCTGAATTGTCAATGCCTGGATCTCATTGACCCGTCTAGAAGAAGTAAGGGCTAGTAACAGAGCCACTTTCCACAATAAATGCTTCAGATCCGCTCTGTGTATCGGTTCAAATGGATGTTTCATAAGCTGAGAGAGAACCGTGCTGAGTTGCCAAGACGGTGGAGGAGGCCTTACCGGCGGAAAAACTCAAAAGAGTCCATTGAGAAATTGTTTGATTAATCTAGAAGACCTCAGAGATGGTGACGTCGGAGAAAGTCTGAAGCGAGATATAGCCCCCAAGTGCACCCTAATGTATGCATGTGCCAAGCCTGTAGACGCCAGATGCAGGAGATAGGGCAATATACGCTCCGGTGGCGATAGGAGTGGATCAATCTGGTTCTTCTGACACCACATACAAAATCTCTTCCATTATAAAGAGTATGATTTATTGGTGCTATCTGCTCTGGCTTTTGCCAGAATATCCCGACACTCAGGGTGAATGTTTAAATGGGCGAACTCATTGTGTTCAGCAGCCAGGCCGATCATTTGAGTGATTTGGGGTCCGGATGTAAAATATGGCCCCCGTTCCCTGTCAAGAGCTGTGGTGAAACTTTCCGCGGAATGTAAACAGCCTCCGAGAACAGTAGGTGTTCCGAGAACCAATGTTGGCGGGGTCAGCACGGAGGTATCAGGATAAGCTTGCAATGCTCCCGTTTGATCTTTGCAAGTACTCTTGAGATTAGAGAAATGGTAGGAAAAGCGTAGGCAAATATTCTGCACCATGAAATCGAAAACGCATTCCCCCAAGAGCCCGGATGGTGAACTCAACTTGCATATTAGCAGCATTTGGTGTTCTGAAGGGTTGCAAAAAGATCCAGTTTGGGCTTTCCCCACCTCCTGAAGACCTGATCGAGCACCACCTGGTTCAGCTCCCATTCGTGACAGGATGACGTCAGTCTACTGAGTGTCTGCTGTCTCGTTCTGCCTTTTTGGCAGATGTTCTGCTTGTAGACTGATGCCACTGCGAATAGCCCAATCCCAAATTGTCTGCAATTCCCGAGAAAGGAGGAGAGACTTTGTTCCCCCTTGCTTGTTTAATTAATGCATCGCTGCAGTATTGTCCGTCCTTATGAGAACTGCTGAGTGTTTTATTCTGGGGAGGAAAACCTGCAGGGCCAGGGAGATCTCTCTCAGCTCCAGGAAGTTAATATGATACTTTTGGAAGGAGTTGCTACACTTCCCACTGATTTGAAGATCTTGAAGATGTCCTCCCCACCCCTCCAGGGAAGCATCTGTGGTGATGACCACCGGAGGCCGAGGTGGTAGGAAAGGAAGACCTACTGCGATGTTTTGCTGTCTTTCCACCAGTGGAGCGCCTGACCCATCCGAGGAGTTACTGTGATTAGATTGTCGAACGAGTTCTCTCTCTGTATCCACTGAAGATCTAATTACTCCCGTAGGGGACGCATTCTTAGGTGACAAAAGAAGACTAACTGTATGCAAGAAGACATCATCCCCAGAAGCGATTTGTAGGTGCGTACAGAAAGAGACTTTTTTCTTTGTACTCTACTTGCTAGGCAAACGTGTTTCGCTTGGCTCTCCATTGACGGGAAAGCTCTGTCTTTGCTGGTGTTGATTGTTGCTCCTAAAAAGGTTGTCACTCTTGTTGGCAAGATGTTTGACTTGTTCTGATTCAAAGTGAGACCCAGCTCATCGAATAATGCTATGCAAGCCGTCGTTGAGTCGTGAGCTGCTTGAGAAGACCGCGCCTTTATTAGTCAATCGTCTAAGGAGGGAAAAATGTGCAATTTTTTCTTTCTCAAGAAAGCCGCTACCGGAGATAGGCACTTTGTATAGATTCTGGGGCGGACTTCAGGCCGAATGGAAGAACTTTGAATTGGAAACGGCTGCCGGCTACCACAAAACTGAGATATTTTCTGTGGGCAGGTAAAATCGGAATATGAAAGTAAGCAGCCTGTAGATCCAGAGATGTCATATAATCCCTGTGGTTCATGCGGAGAAGAATATCTTGCAATGTGACCATGCAAAAGGTTTGACGTTTGAGGTACTTGTTTAGGTCCCTGAGATCTAGAATGGGACGCCAAGATTCCCAGTTTTTGAGCACCAGAAAGAAACGGGAGAAAAAACCTTTGCCTTGCTCCATAGAAGGAACTCTCTCTATCGCTCCCTTTCTGAGCATGGTGACTATCTCCAGCCGGAGTTGTTTTAGATGCTTATGCAAGAAGGTATGAGGAGGACAAGAAGGTGGGCGTTGAATGAACTCTCAAATATGGCCAAATCAAACAATGTTTAAAACCCACGGATCTGATATTATTTGTTCCCACTTCTTGAAGAAGTGTGATATCCTTCCTCCTATCTTCCGGCTCTGATGTAAGGTTGTAGCCGGAGCCTGAAACTTTTCATTGACGTCTGAATGCCTCTTTGCCCTGACGCAGTCTTCCCATAGGAGGGGGTCTGGAATAGGATGCCTGTGGTGGTTGCCTTTGGGTGTATTGAGGCCGAAACTGCTGTGTAGCATTTGAGGGGTAACGAAAACTCTGGTAACCCCCTCGATATGTCAAGAGTCCATGACCTCTGGAGGCTGGAAAAGGCATTCTCTTAAATTGAAGTGTCCCTAAGAACCTTGCAGTGTCTGTGTCTGATTTGAAGGCCTCATCCACATGCTTGAAGAACAA
The DNA here is from genome assembly GCF_031143425.1 of Pleurodeles waltl. Taxonomy (NCBI): domain Eukaryota; kingdom Metazoa; phylum Chordata; class Amphibia; order Caudata; family Salamandridae; genus Pleurodeles; species Pleurodeles waltl. Next base: position 88,364,281 of record NC_090441.1, read on the forward strand.
CGCCTCTCCATCAAAAAGAAGATCCAACACCTTGTTCTGAACTTCTGGACGAAAAGTAGTTGCCCTCAGCCAGCCCGGACACCGCAGCACTGCTCCACCAGCTAGTTGTCGAAAGGCTGTTGTTGCGATATCCATAGCGCAGTCTATATCACCTCAACCGAGGTACGCTCACCCTCCAAGAGGATTTTCTTCACCTCCGCCTTAGAGTCTTCTGAGAGGTGGTCCAGATACGTGGAAATATCAGCCCACAGCTGCGTCATACCTCCCCAGGATTGCCAATGAATTCACTACCCTCACTATTAGGGCAGAGATGGAAGAGAAACGCTACCTGGCGCTGATGGAAACCTCCTTTTGTAATCTGACAACATAAACTGTAGATCAGATATAGATCAGATATAAGGGAACTCGGAACACAAACCATGTCCTCTGGTACATATATCTGCTGTCGCTGAGGAGAGTAATACTGTTGATAATATTCCTCTTCATCCTCCTGACACTTAACATGAAGCTGTGAAGGGCTATGGCTGCCCCAAACAACTCATCGTCAACCGAATCTTCCTCCAGTAGATGAGTTGGGATTAATGGTGTAACCTTGCTTGGTGATGTAGCTCTTGGAGTGATAGCTCCCCTCCCGGACACAGACTGCGTTTTTCTCTTCGTCGATGGTGACGACGACGGTACCGTCGGCGAAGTCTTCTTCGATAACCCCAGTGCTCCCGTCAACGACGACAGCGTAGACGTAGGGATCCTCGTCGTCGATGGTGTCGTCAACGGAGTCGATGGAGTCCATAGATTTTGTTACCATCGCCGTGGATGTTGTCGACGAGAAAGAAGTCACCATCGATAGACTGGTTATTGTCGATGGAGCCACCGTGTACGTTCTGACCTTGTCGACGGTGGAATCGTTGTCGACGACGGTCTATCTTCAGAAGCTGAAGAAGGCTTAACACCGTCAACACCTTTGGAGGGGGTGTAGAAGGCTCTGAGGAAGATTTTGGTACCTCCTTTGATGTTGAAGGTCGATGCCTGGACTTAGAGGAGGATCTTTTTTCCTGAGGTGAGGATGAGAGACTGCGGCCTTCACCAGACCCCTGTGAGGTCTTTTTAAAAGCTTTTGAGGGTTGTTTTGAACCCTTTTCAGAATGAGGTGATCTTTGCCTCTTTCGTGACTTCCTAGAAGACCTTGAAGACTCTGTCAGAGTCCTAGACAGAGTTTTTTCTTGAGCTTTTTAATCAACAACCTCCCCTCTCTATCCTTCAAAGTCTTTGATGAAAAGGTATGACATACCTTACAGTCAGTAGCAGAGTGTTCAGGATAGAGGCAATATATACAATCTCTATGAGGGTCTTCTGAATGGAGCCTTTTCTTCCCACAAGAGCTGCAGGCTCTAAAGAGACTTTTTCTCCATCTGTCAGGCATCTTGCTGGTACAACAGGCTCCAGAAAGTATGAGTGTAAGTCACAGACACCCAATGAGCAAAAAGAAATTCAGATATAGTGAGAAAATCTCCCTCCACAAGAACAAACTGAGCAGAGCTCAGAGGAGACTCCCTAGCACGACGTGCGGTAGAAAATCTGAGGTGCTGGAGCTTCTGTCAGGAGGGTTCTAGAGGGTGGTGCTCTCTGACTGGCTGTGGCTTGACTTGAATCTATGAAAGTTCCAATACTGGAGCTACTGGTATGACCTTGGTTGAGAGGGCTCGCTTGTCCTTGGGTCCAATGCACCCTCCTCGGGCCACTGCGCACCTGATCATTGCTCAATTATTATCGAAACTGTGACACAATCCTAAAGCTTGCAAGAGAGAAAAGAGCAGAAGAACCAGAATACCCTGGTGCCAATTTACCCAGATTTCGCTGTGGCTGTACAAGCAGGTTGGCAGGAGTTCCTCTCTGTAAACAGTTATTAACGAAAGCTGGCTTGCCATATGCTCTCCTCTACCTAGCGAGACAGAGTCACTATTAATGGAAAGACACATTTCTTTACTGATACCAAACTAGTCACTAAATTCTGCCACAAACAGGTAGCACGTGTCACAGATGGTGGAGAAGCTGCTGCGTACAACATTGGCTGTAGGGAGGAGGAGTATAGTGGGGAAGTCTGAGCCTCAGCGGATAGGATTGCGGCAAACCCATATGCCAAAAGAGGCTGTTGGTACTCTAATTTCCAGAAGTTCAAGTAATTACCTGGACAAAAGATTGTGGCGGTCATGGCGGGTCAAGCCCATACACCAAGGTCTGCACCTGACAGACTTACTGAGGACCGTGAAGTACATCACCTGAGATGGCACATCCTCACTGGGCTCCGCTGGGGAGCCAGAGGATCGAATCTAAGCCTCCTAACCTCTGTGAGGGGAAGACCTCATAGGAATGGGGGGTCCTTACCTCATCTTTGAGGAGCGTCAGCAACGCCGATCGATGAGAGAAGCTGAATTCCATGGAAAACCTGTCTTTGCTGTATAGGATCCAGACTCAAAGAGAGGGCCCTGCTGCACCGCTAAATGTTTCCATTCCGCCAGAGTGTTTAAGACTAAAACTGGACCTGTAGGGCCCCGGGGAACTCGTTGCTAATGGTGCTGCGGCACCACAGACATTTTTGACTAATGCCTTAAGAGTCAAAAGAGAACTCTTGAGTACGGCATATTAATAAGCATTCCTTGGATGCGACCACGAGTAAATGAGGGATAATCCCAAAATTTTAGAAGGAAGAAGTTGGAACAGGGATTTGCCTGACAACTTCCAGACCCCCTACCTCATGGAGATTGTTTTATTGCTCATGAATGTCATTATTCCTTTGAAAGTATACAGTTAGAAATAAAGGCCCTCATTATGACTTTGGCGATCTTTTTGGAAGACCGCCGAAGCCACGGGCGCCAGAAGACCGCAAGTGATGGCAGTTTTCCGACCACCAAATTGCGAATACTAAAGGATTTCCACCACAATTTGGGTGGAAATCCTCCAGTAGTCGTGCTGGCAGTCGGAGGTGCAGGGGCGGTTCCTCCACCTGCCTGCCCCGCCAAAAGGACTACACCACCCGTATTACGACCTGCCAGCAGAGAAAGTGCCTGTTCCTGTTCCCTGCTGGATGACCACCTTGCCAGACAAGTTAAGTCGATCGTCTGACAGGATAGGGGGGTGGGCGGTGTGTGTGTGTGGGTGTTGTCTGCGTGTGTGAATGTAAGTGTGTATATGCATGTGTTTATGGGTGTGTGTATGCATGTTTGAATGCGTATGCGTATGGGTGTCTGAATGCATGTGTGTATGGGTGTTTGAATGCGTGTATGATTGTTGATGTGAGTGTGAGTTCAAATGTTTGTGTGACTGCGAGTATGGTTGTGCGTGATTGAATGGGAGTACGGGTGCATGTCAATGAATGCGAGTATGTAAGTGTATGCGGGGTGCATGTGGGTGTGTGTGTGGGGATGGGGAGGTGGGTGCTGTTCTGGGGGGGTGGGGGTTGGAGGAGTCGTCTGCCAGTGACAGGAAGGATTAGTTACTTACCTGTAAATCCTAGTTCTCTTCCAGGGGTATCCTCATCAAAGTCATAAACATTGAATATTCCCGCCCTTGTGCGGGGACCCCGGAGCATATATATATAAAATACATACATATTATCATGTGTAAAACAGCAATGCAGGCTATAATCATAAATAGGCTAAAATGCTTTATTTCTATGCAAGTTTTTTTTTTTTTTTTTTTTTTATATTATAAAATCACAATAGATCATAAATATCTACCTAAGCCCCAAAAACTGGACTTAGGGAAGTAAACAGCAGTAAATATCAGAGAAAAATAGAAAAAACCACATTGAAAAACAATGAAGCATTCTTAGCCAATAGGCTGCATGCAGGTTAACACAGGAGAACCATAAAAACTTTGGCACCGTGCCTTTAAGACCCTGAGCACCTCCAGTATCCCACCATGCCTCAGGGGTGAAGGGAAGGTGACAGTTGGTTCACAGTTAGGTCAGTACTTTTTTACGGTGACAATCTGTGTAACTGATCAGAAAGATAATCTGTCCTGCACTTCTAGGAGACTTAAGTCCGGGGAGGAGGGTGGGTTGTTTATGACTTTGATGAGGATACCCCTGGAAGAGAACTAGGATTTACAGGTAAGTAACTAATCCTTCTCTTCCAGGGGATCCTCATCAATAGTCATAAACATTGAATAGATTAGCAAGCCCATCCCTAAACTCTGCGGACTGTCCGAAAGAAGTGCAGGAAAGAATACATATTCATGCAAATAGATTTCTAAGAGAGGCCTGCCCCACCTGGGCATCCGCTCTTGCATCCGAGTCTAAACAGTAATGCTTAGTAAAGGTATGCACAGACTTCCATGTAGCAGCCTTACAAATCTCGGAAATTGGTACATTGTTAAGGAGGGCAGCAGTAGCCGCTTTTCCCCTTGTGGAATGCGCTTTTGGCCTAGCCAGTAATTGCTTATTAGCCAGTTGGTAAGTGTTAACAATACAAGACACAATCCATCTTGATATAGTTCGTTTAGACGCTGCCTCTCCTGTTCTTAAATGACCATAATTCAGAAACAAATGGTTAGAATGTCTAATCGGTTTTGTTTTGTCCAAATAGAATTTCAGCACTCTTTTTAAGTCTAAAGAATGCAATGCTTTCTCAGCCGGAGTCTCCGGATTGGGAAAGAAAGTCGGTAAAGATATAGTCTGATTGATATGGAATTCTGACACCACCTTCGGAAGGAAAGATGGGTGAGTTCGCAGAACCACTCTATTATCGTGAAAAACCGTGTACGGTTCTCTGCAAGACAGAGCCTGAATTTCGCTGACCCTCCTCGCTGAAGTAATGGCCACCAAAAAAGCCGTCTTCCACGTAAGGTGCTGTAAAGAGGCCTTGTGGATAGGTTCAAAGGGAGGGCCCATAAGTTTTGACAGGACTACATTCAGTTCCCATGGAGGAGAAGGTCTCCGAATGGGAGGAAAAACCTTTTTCAAGCCTTCTAAAAAATCCTTGACTACAGGTATCGTAAAGAAGGATTCCTGAGAAGGCGACTTACGATACGCTGTAATTGCAGACAAATGAACCTTAATAGAAGATACCTGCAGACCAGACTTCGCCAGATGAAGTAAATAGGATAGTATGACGTCCTCCTGAGCTCGTATGGGATTTATACCTTGTTGAGAGCACCAGATGTAAAATCTCTTCCATTTAAAAGCGTAAGAACGCCGCGTGGAAGGTCGTTTTGACTCTTTCAAGATGCTCATGCACTCCTGTGAGAGCCCTAGGTGCCCATACTGTAGGAATTCAGGAGCCATGCTGTCAAGCTCAGAGAGGGAAGGTTGGGATGTAGGATTCTGCCTTCCATTCTGCTCAGGAGATCCGGTCTGCACGGCAACCTCCTGTGAGGTCTTTCCGATAAGTTGAGTAGGTCCGTGTACCAGAATTGGCGGGGCCATTGTGGCGCTATCAGAATCATTCTGGTTCTGGAGTTGTAAAATTTGTTGATTACTGCTGGTATGAGGGGAATCGGTGGAAAGGCGTAGAGAAATGTCCCTGACCAGTTGATCAACAGGGCATTCCCTTGAGATCCCGGACGGCAGAACCTGGATGCGAAGTCTGGGCATTTCTTGTTTGTTTCGTCTGCAAAGAGATCCAACTGAGGTCGACCCCATTGACCGAAGATGTCCTCGACGACTTCGTCGTGTAGCACCCAGTCGTGCGCGTCTTCCAGATGTCTGCTCAGGAAATCTGCCTCTACGTTTTGCTGACCTGGCAGGTGTACCGCTGTGATAGACATTCCCCTGGCCAGGAGCCAATGCCATATCGTTTGGGATTCTCGAGACAGAGGTAGTGATCTTGTTCCCCCCTGTTTGTTCAGGTAATACATTGTGGTTGTATTGTCTGTCTGAATTAGGATAGATTTCCCCTGAACCAATGGAGAGAAAGATTTGAGAGCCAGATGGACTGCTCTGAGTTCCAGTAGATTTATGTGATAGTTCTTTTCCTTGTCGGACCACAGACCTTGAGCTTGGAAGGAACCCAGATGAGCACCCCAACCCTGAAGAGACGCATCCGTTACCAGAGTGTCGACTGGAATTGTCTGGTGAAACGGAGAACCTATCGACAGGTGAGGTCTGTGCATCCACCATTGTAGTGATTGAAAAGCCACTGCTGGTAGTCGAACTCTGTCCTCCCAGTGACCAGTCTTTTGGCTCCAATTGTTCTCTAATGCCTCCTGAAGGGGCCTCATGCGTAGCCTGGCATTCGGGACAATGAAGATGCATGAAGCCATGGAGCCCAGAAGCGATGTCACCTGACGAGCTGTAGGTGCATCGGCTGTTAATAGATGTTGACACTTCCTGTGGATTGATAAAAGTCGTTCCTCCGAAGGATACACTCTTTGGAGCTTTGTGTTTAGTATCGCTCCCAGGTAGTGGAGGTTTTGTGTTGGAATCAAGGTTGACTTGTCGTGGTTGATTTGAAGACCTAGAGACTCGAAAGTTCTTAGAACGATATCTCGATGTTTTCTCGCCTGATCCGGAGATGAGGCCTTCACTAGCCAGTCGTCCAGATAGGGGTAGACGAATATTTTTTGTCTTCGAAGGTGTGCCGCTACCACTGCTACACATTTTGAAAAGACTCGGGGTGCAGACTTCAGGCCGAATGGAAGGACTCTGAATTGGTAGTGCTGTGACGCTATCTGGAAACGTAAAAATTTCCGATGTTTGGTTGCTATTGGGATGTGAAAATATGCATCCTGTAGGTCGATGGAGCACATCCAGTCTCCCTGATGCAGTTGCGGGACAATCTGGTGAAGGGCTAGCATCCTGAACTTTTGTTTTCTTATGTACTTGTTCAGGAGCCGTAAGTCCAGAATTGGTCTGAAGAGGCCCTGTTGACCTTTTTTCGCCACCAGAAAGTAACGGGAGTACACCCCTTTTCCTTTTTGTGCCGGAGGAACCTTTTCTACAGCTTTCTTTTGTAGGAGTGCGAGAACTTCCTTGCGTAGCAGGCTGAGATGAGAAGGAAAACACCTTGCTGGCGGCAAGTGTGGAGGAGGTTTTTTGAAAAGGAGAGAATAGCCATGTTCGACAATATTGAGCACCCATTTGTCTTTTGTGATTGAGTGCCACTCGCGAAGATGATGCGTAACACTTCCCCCCACCGGAGTGGTGCACAGTGCTGAGGGAAGCAATGCCTCATTGCTTTGATGGTGTCTTTGCTGTAGACTGTTGAGGTCTACTTGACCCTCTGTCTCTTGTGGGTCTACGTGCCTGAAACAGGGGACGTCCCTGTCGTTGTTGTGGCCTTTGAGACCAGTGAGGGGTTTGAACCCTCTGCTGGAATGGTCGTCTGTCATACGGCCTGTACCTCCGCCTGAAGTCTTTTTTACGTTCCAGGCCCACTGCCCTCATCGTGTCGACTTCCGTTTTCATTCGGGCCATCTCTTCATCCGCGTGGGTACCGAACAACGAACTCCCGCTGAATGGGAGGTTCAAAATGCGCTGCTGTGCTTCCTGTTTCAGACCCGTGAGCCGTAGCCAGGAAGACCTCGTAGCGCAGATTCCGTGCGCATACCCATGCGCAGCCAAATCCGCCCCGTCCGCCGCCGCGCTGATGACCTGGTTAGATACTAGGCCCCCTTCCTGCAAGATTTCCTGGAAGTCCTGTCTATCTTCCCTGGGCAACTTTTCTGTAAATCTGTGGAGTGAGTCCCACAGAGAGCGGTCATATCTGCCCAGAAGTGCTGAGGCGCTGGAGACCTTCATAGCAGATGCCGCCGTACCGCACATCTTTCTCCCCAGAGAGTCTAGGTGTCTGCTCTCCTTATCCGGGGGGACTGTGGAAGATGATGCCACAGAGTGTGTTTTTCTGGCTGCGGCTAAGATCACAGAGTCCGGTGGCGGATCCTTCCGCAGGAATAAAGGATCTTGTTCCGGAGCTTTGTATTTCTTTTGAATCCTAGCCGGGGCAGACTTGAGAGTGGCTGGAGACAGAAAAGTGTCCATAGTCGGTTGCAGCAAACCCGGTACTAGTGGCAGCAGTTTTCTCGAGACTGATCTGTGTTGTAGGGTCTCAAAGATAACTGAGGATGAGGTGGCCGGCTCCGGTACCTCAATATTTAGCTTCTGCGCTCCCCTTAGAAGAACCTCATTAAAAGTGGTGATATCATCCACCGGGGAAATCCTAGCAGGTGGAGAATCTGTGAGTGTGGGGGAGTAGCGCCCCACAGACGATCCTGAAGAAGACCAAGAAGGTGATCTTCTGCGTGGTGTTCGTGACCTGGTTCTCCTTCGGGAACGGGACCTTCTCCGAGAGGCTGTAGCAGAGTGTGCAGGTCTTGTGGTCGGCTGACGAGAAGCAGAACGAGCCCGTCCTGCTCTAGCTGTAGGCGATGGCGTTCTCGGTAATGAGGCAGTAGGAGAATACATCCTCGAGTATTGTGAATCCGGGGATGCTGTGATGGGAGAAACATGCCCCGATGCTCTGGAATGGGATGATGCACTCCTTATAGAGACCACCGGTGAGGGAGCTTTGTCCGCTGGCTCTACTGCCTGTGACACAGCTGAAGGTTGTGTCGACGTCGATTGCATCCTCGACGTCGAAGGTTGCGATGGCTGATCTGTTCTCGACGTCGAAGGTCTTGACGTCGGAGGTCTTGCCGTCGAGTGTCTTGACGCCGATCGCCTATCGCGGGACCTGGACCTACTCGCCGTCGTGTGTCTCGACGTTGAGTGGCGAGTGGTCGACGGCGGATGTTCATGCCGTCGAGGTGTTTTTGGTGTCGTGTCCTTCGACGCCAAGGGGTGAGACGTTCTCAACGGCGAACGGGAGCGCCGGAGATGACTCGACGCCGAACGGCGGCCTGCCGTCGACGGAGATGTACCCCTGTGTCCATGCTTCGACGTTTTGTCCCTCGACGTCGGTCTGGTCGCCGTCGACGGCGATCTATGCCGGTGAGACGGTGGTGCCGATGACGTCGATGGAGAACAAACAGGTACAATCCTACCTGTCGACGTCGATCGGGCCATTCCTTCTGCTGTAGGTCTGGGAAGTGAAGAGGATGTTGACTTTTTCCTCTCCTGAAGCCCATGTAGCCTGATCTTCTCTCTGTCTTTGAGAGTCCTCCTTGACATGTTCTTACAATACTTGCAGGTGTCAGGACAGTGACTCTGTGGCAGGCAGACAATACACAGAGAGTGTGGGTCTGACTGGGCTTTCTTCTTCCCACAAGAGGGACATTTTACAAAAAGAGATGGCATTTTTCTGTCAGAAAAAACCTTCCTAGCTCAGACAAAGATGTTACTTGTCGAGTGAAAAGTGAAAAAACGCTTTTTTAAAGAATTTTTCTGAGGAAAACTCAGAAAAACTGAGAGCTCAATGCTCCAGGATCCTCTCAGAAGAAGCCAGAAAAAAGAACTGACCTAACTGTGAACCAACTGTCACCTTCCCTTCACCCCTGAGGCATGGTGGGATACTGGAGGTGCTCAGGGTCTTAAAGGCACGGTGCCAAAGTTTTTATGGTTCTCCTGTGTTAACCTGCATGCAGCCTATTGGCTAAGAATGCTTCATTGTTTTTCAATGTGTTTTTTTCTATTTTTCTCTGATATTTACTGCTGTTTACTTCCCTAAGTCCAGTTTTTGGGGCTTAGGTAGATATTTATGATCTATTGTGATTTTATAATATAAAAAAAAAAAAAAAAAAAAAAAAACTTGCATAGAAATAAAGCATTTTAGCCTATTTATGATTATAGCCTGCATTGCTGTTTTACACATGATAATATGTATGTATTTTATATATATATGCTCCGGGGTCCCCGCACAAGGGCGGGAATATTCAATGTTTATGACTATTGATGAGGATCCCCTGGAAGAGAAAGAACTATCCTGTCACCGGTAGCCTTTCCACCAGACTTTTCGTGGCGGTGCTACCCTGACAGAAAGCCGACTCGCTGGGGGTCTTCAGTGGACCGCTGGGTCGGAGATGCTAATCTCCAGGTTGGCTGTCCAACTGCCCTGGCGATACCAGCAGGGATGTGGCTGTCTGTGCCTGTCGGCAGTGAGACCACCACCACGGCCCTGGTGGTCTTCTGAGTATTAGACTGGAAACTGATTTAATATTTGCACTGGGTGCATTTTGAGTTATGAGCCATGTTCACTCTCCTGTATTTACACTCCTAACCCAGCCCCCCAAGGTAATACCTGAATGCCCTGCGTCCCTCTGACAGGGGTTCTGACAGTTGGTAACTTTCCTTATATACCAAACATCAATATACAACAGAATGTGTGCATGGACACCAATATCAATGAGAGGAGGACCTAGGCTCAAAGGAAAACATATACTAGGAGGGGCACTGTTGCACGAAAGAACAAGTTACTTACGTTCTGTAACACATTATCTGGTAGAGACTCTATCTAGCTGCAGATTCCTTGCCCTAGAATTTCCTAGTGTCAGCTTGGAATCCAGACGTTTGGCTGAGCGATACCCTTGCGCGCGCCATCGGGAGGTGTTATTCGGATCCGCGTGGCATTATCTGCACAGTCTATGACGTCACCCATAAAGGCACCACCCAGGTGCGTGTACGTCAGTTCCTTTTCCATTAACTTCCACGCCAGAAGCGCAGAACCATAGAAAGGACTAACAGCTTGTTTGTGCAAAAACTAGGGCCCTGAAAGGGACAATGCCTGACCCTGTTAGACGTGTCCGCAGAGCGGGAAGGCATGGGTGGATGTAAGGAATCCGCAGCTAGATACAGTCTCTACCAGATAATGATTTACCGAAGGTAAGTAACTTGTTCATTGGATAGAGACTTCTAGCTGCAAATTCCTTACCTTATAATAGATACCAAGCCACAACCTCCTTGTGGTGGGCTGCAGAAAAATCTCCTTATATTAGAAAGTCATGTAAGACCGAACGGGCACACTGCCCGTCTCCATGATTCTGATTGTTCATGCAGTAGTGTCTTGCAAAAGTGTGCAACGTTGCAGCCTGACAGATATCCAGGACAGGAACACCTTGTGCTAGCGCAGTGGTAGCAGCCTTGCCCCTGGTGGAATGAGCCCTCCAGAGACTGCTTCTTGGCCAGTGCCTACCAGATCTTAATGAAGAGAACGACCCACCGCAAAATGGTTTGTTTCTGCACTGCCCGACCCTTCTTTGCTCCAATATACCCCACAAAGAGTTGGTCATCCTTCCGGAACCCTTTTGTGAGATCAAGGTAGAACGACAATGCTCTTTTTGGGTCCAGTCGATGGAGTCACCTTGGTGGAGCAAAGAAGGTTGGCGGGGTGATGTTCTAACCCAGGTGAAATGGGGTCATCACCTTAGGGAGGAAAGAGGCATGTGTTCTGAGTACCACCTTGTTTGGGAACATGGTGAGATACAGCAGCTTAGATGAGAGAACCTGCATCTCACTCACCCTCCTGGCAGATGTTATTGCCATTAAGAAGGCTGTCTTGATGGTGAGGGCTCAAAGGGAGCATACATAAGTAATGTGAGAACTAGATTTAAGTTCCACTGAGGAATAACAAAGGGCGCAGGGGGAAACCTATATACAAGCCCTTTGAGAAATCTGTGTAGCATAGGTGATTTGAATAATGAAGGCTGATCAGGCAGCCAAAGGAACGTCGATAAGATGAAAAGATAGCCTTTGAGAGTGCCCAAGGCAGAACCCTGCTAGGCAAGGGATAAAATAAAGAAAAGAATGTCAGAGAGAGAAGCAGAAAGAGGATCAATAGATCTTTCTGTACAATAACTTACATATCATTTCCAATGGCAGGCATATACTGTCATAGTGGGGGGACGCCTGGCTGCTAGAATAACTTTACAAACTTCGGGGCGAAGGTCGAATGTTGTCAACTGTCGCCGCTCAATCTACATGCATGAAGGCGCAGGGTTGACAGGTTCGGGCGGAGAACCTTCCCCTGCTGCTGTGACTGAAGAGCTTCCTGAAAGGGCAGCCAAATCGGAGGATCGATGCTCATTTTCAGAAACTTGGGATACAAGACTCTCTGTGCCCAGTCCAGAGTCACCAGGGTTTCTTGGGCCCGGTCGTTTTTCATCTTCTTGAGAACTCTGGGCAGGAGTTGCATGGGTGGAAAAACATACAGGAGGCCAGAGCTCCACTCGCGCCGAAAAGCGTAGCAGAATGAGTGCTGCACAATACTGCTGACATTGCGTGTTCTCTGCGGATGCAAACAGATCTAACCATGGCTCTCCCCACTGCTGAAAGAGTCCTTGTGCCACCTCCGTGAGGACACACCACCCGTGGTTTGCTAGGCATCGACAGCTGAGATAGTCTGCCCTGACGTTCAGAGAACTTGCCAGGTGTTGAACCACCAGGGTTATGCCCTGCTGTTCTAGCCACGTCAAGAGATGCAGGTCCTCTTGACAAAGCGTCCACACCGCCCTACTTGTTGCAGTACCACATTGCGGTGGTGTTGTCTGAACACCTGCACCATCTTCCCTTTTACAACAGGAAGAAATGGTTTCAATGCCAGTCGGATTGCCCGGAGCTCCAGTAAGTTGATAAGGAGTCTGGATTCCCGCTAAGACCAGAGACCTCTGAGTTCCACCTCTCCCAGATGGCCACCCCATCCCAAAAGCGACACTTCTGTCACTACTGTGAAATCTGGTTGGGGAAGGGAGAGGAGTCTGCCTCTGACCCAACTGCATTTTACTAACCACCACTGCAGATCTTTTGCAGTTCCCTCCGAGATCTGGACCGTGTTAGTGAGATTCCCCTGATGCTGTGCCCACTGGAACTTCAGGTCCCACTGCACAGCCCTCATTTGCCATCTGGCATACTTGACTAACAGAATATAAGAGGTCATGAGGCCCAACAGCCTCAGAGGCTGTGTCACCGAAATCCAGGATAGAGGCTGAAACATTGGAATCATAACCTGAATATCCTAGATGTGCTGCTCTGGAGGATAAGCCCGAAACTGCACTGTGTCCAGAACAGCTCTGATGAAAGGAAGCTTCTGAGAGATGGTCAGGTGTGACTTTGGCACGTTTATAGTGAACCACAGCAAATGCAGGAGGTTTGCCGTAGTCGGAGGGTGGGTGACGACAGCCTGGGGCAAAGGAGCCTTCACTGGCCAGTCATCGAGATGAGGGAAGACTGAAACCCCTAATCTGTGCAAATGAGCTGCTACCACCGCCATCACTTTGGTGAACACCCAAGGGGCACTGGTGAGACCGAAGGGGAGCATAGTAAACTGAAAGTGCTCGTGGCCCACCTTGAACCGCAAGTAACGCCTGTGGGCTGGCAGGATGGGGATGTGAAAATACGCATCCTGCAAGTCCAACGCTACCATCCAGTCTCCTTGGTCTAGGGCAGACAAGACCTGAGCATTTTGAATTTCTCCTTTTTAAGGAAGAGACTGACGTCCTGCAAATCTAGAATAGGTTGAAGACCCTTGGTTTTTTGGGGTGTAAGAAAGCAGCAGGGATAACAATCACTGCCTACTTCTGACATCAGGATCCTTTCTATGGCTCCCTTGGCCTTAAGAGCTGAAACTTCCTCACAGAGCACGACTATGTGATCCTCCATCAGCCATTCTTTTAACGGAGGCATAGAGGGAGGGAAAGACTGGAAGGGAAGGGAATAGCCCTTCTGTATGATCTGCAAGACCCATATGTCCGATGTTATGGACCGCCAGTGAGGGAGATGAAATTGAATCCTCCCTCCAACTGGACACGTGTAGTCTTTCAGAATCACACTAGGAGGACTTGGCTGCTATGGAGGAGGGGGCTGGGTGGTGGATGACTTCTAGCCAGACCCTGCTGGTCTGAAGGTACCACGACCCCGTGCCCGCACAGGATGCTGACCTGACGGAGGACGGTGGCTGGGCTGTGGATGGTGTGGTACCCCACCCTTTCCGAAGCCTCGAGGCGTAAGACAGACTGTTGGCAAGGGGTCACAGAGAGGACTTGGCTGTAGCCCAGGAGTACTTGAAGCCCTCCAGCGCTAAGTCTGCCTTTTCACCAAACAGGTGGGACCCATCAAAGGGCATGGCCATAAGGTTTTCCTGGACATCCCTGAAAAACCAGATGTACGAAGCCAGGTGTGACGAAGAAGGGCCACCGTCGATGAAATCGCTCTACCCAGAGAGTCAGTCACATCCAAACCACACCTGATAGTAAACTTGGCTGCATCTCTCCCATCTTTGACTGTTTATGAGAGAGAGTCCTGGACACCCTCTGGGACCTCTGGGACCTGAGGCAGCACTTGCACCACTGTTGCATAAAGTATGGGAACAACGTCCCAATCGGCATGAGGTCTTAACTGACCTCACTGCCAGCCTGGAGGAAGAAAACATCTTCTTCCCAAGCTGGTCCAGGCTCTTGGATTCCCTATCTGGGGGAGAGGAGGGGAAGGTGCCATGTGAAGTGGAGTCTTGGACCACCAAGCTCTCCAGGGTGGGTGTGCGTGAGGCAGCTAGGATCACTTGGAGCTGGACAATGGCGGCAGCCAATTGTCCTATGTAGGGGTGCCCCTGTGCTGGCTTTGGATCACGTCCTCAGCAGGACATCCGGAAGGACTTCATTAAAGGGTAACATCTGTTTTGATGTGAAAACCCCCAGCTGAAACACCTCAGTCAGGAGGTTAGTCCTGACCGGCACCGTAGGCAGATCTAGGTCCAGGACCTCAGCTGCCCTACGCACCACCATAGCATACGATGCTCCCTCCTCCGTAGCCACCATAGGAGGTCAGAGCATGCCAGTATCTGGAGAGGTGTCCAAGCCACTGGCTTCTCCTAACTCCTCATACCAGTTCATTTGCTTCAACTGAGACTCCAGAGGTTCCTGAGACCCCTCCAATTCCTCATCAATGTCTGGCTGACCATAGAAAGGCTCAGGCAATGATCTGGCGCCTATCGGCGCCATCTGTGCAGGAATCAGAATCATGCAACACCATTCCCGCTCCGGATCATCTGGTATTAGAATAGGCGTTGCGCTACCAGTGGGCACTGGTGGCGCGAGGAGCAACGCTGGAAGAGGCCGACTTTGTGGACTGGACGTTGTTCCGGATCCGCTATCCGATCCAAGAGACCCCATCGGTGCGGAGGCAGAAGTCATCGGCTTGGAATGTCGAAGTTCCCGACTCGCCTTGTCAGCTGACGGGCGAGGTGAAGTCGAGGTTTGCTTGGACAACTTCTTCTTCTGCCTCTTCCGAGTGCCCAGAGGACCTCGAGTGGGACAAAGAGGACTTGGGTCTCCTGGAGAGGTCCCACAACCTCCTCCTCGACCGGGGCTGTGACCACTGAGGAGTCACCCCAGCTGATGTTGACTGTCGGGCTGCCGCGAGCTTCAGGGACCGCTCCCTCAAAGCTTTTGGAGCCATGGCCCAGTAGTTGGAACACAACTTTGAGTCGTGGTCTAGGTCTAAATACCAGAGACATCACTTATGGGGGTCCGTCACAGACATGGAGCGGAGGCAGGTGCACACAGCTGCAACCCGGTCTTCCTAGATGTCATCTCGCACAGACTGAAAAAATCTTCGACAAAAAGGTTGAAAAAGGCCAGTCAAAAAAAAGAGGATAGCGCAACTCCGGATCTGCGCTTTGACCGTCGCAGAAGGAAAAAAACTGACATACGCGTCTGGGTGGTGCCTTTATACGCGACGGTGACGTCACAGATGGCTCCAATGATACCACGTAGATCAGCACAGCATGCGCAAAAGTATTGCTCAGCAAAACGTCCGGATTCCAAGCTGACGCCAGGAAATTCTAAGTTAAGGAATCTTCAGCTAGAAGTCTCTATCAGATAGAAGGTGCTCATTCAAGCAATGAAGATACCCTGAAATACCTAATACAGCAGAAGGAGACAATGCAAGATGAGCTTAATTAATGTTAGACATTTTAGATAGAGGTGGGTGATGTACTGTCTATGATCCTATGTGGTTGCAGTGCCACTAATGTTAGGGATAATAAATAATGTTGAATCGCTCATGTACAAACTGAATCTCTGCTCCTATGGGTCTGGTGATAGCAAAGAGAATTATAGCATTTGAGTGAGGAAGCATGCCCTGTCTTGCCAGTTAGGTGGAAAATGGGAAATGGACCAATCCATGAAAGCCAAAAGTGTGGTCAATTCTGGTCAGAATTTGTCCAGGAAATACCCAAAAATATGAGGACCATGCCAGACATATAATAGGCTGAGTGATGCAGGAGGCAGATGGGTCCAGGAGGCACTGGCAGAGTAAGAGTATGGACTCTATACATAGAGGCTACAACTCACTAAGAAGCTCTAGCAAATGCACCACAGGCAGGGGGCCCTCTGAGGGTACCTGCAACCTCCAAACATCTGATTATAGTTCAACATGTTTTTATTGTGGCTATGTTCAGAAATAACCAAAACATATATTCTGCTTCCAAGTCCCAGGAGGCATAGTAAAGTACACCTGAAGCTGACCAGGATCTATATAGTTTAGAGGCTTCATCTTCTATTCCCTAAAGCAGTCTCAAGATGTTTTCCCAAACTAGCTGTCTGTCTTTGCTTGCTGGTTTGACTTCACACTGTCCCTATTTCCCTCAACCCAAATGTTGCAAAGGAAAACAGCTGAATAAATACAACTGAAGGACTTTGCCACAAAGACATTTTTTTGGTGCAGAAATATATAAAACAGTAAACAATGCACACTGGAATGCTTAAAAAATAACCACTGAAAATCCTACCAAGAAGGAAGTCACTAGCTCAAGTATTTGATCACACCCCTTACTAGTATATGCTTTTGTTTGTTTTGACGAATTCCAAAGATCTTGATTTATATGAGGAATTATACTAAGGCTACCAGCTGAGAAACAGGTGGGCTGCTCATAACTTTAATGAAGATTTCCGTGATGAAGATCTACACGGAATACAGTAGCAGGTGCGTCTTCATCATACAGAGAAATAATCCAATGGATTGCAAGCCCCAAAATATACGACTCAATTAAGCTTTACCCACTTCAGTGTCTCTTCTACAGTTTGTATATAAACAGTAGTGTTTGTTAGATATATGCAGTACTGAATAACAAGCTGCATCCTGCAAATATCATAGATAAGGATTTTTCTTAATAGAGTAACTGCAACAGCTTTGCACCTAAGTAATGTGCCCTGGATTTCTAGACAGAGGCTGATTAACCCAAGAGTATGTAGGGTCTAGGCAGGATGCTATGAATCTGGAATGAGATTACCTGGATGACATTTAACGTGCTTGATCGAAACAATAACTCGCAAGTGTGCGAGTTTCCTGTTGCCTTTAGTTTTTCTCTCATACAATGTATAACACTTCTTATGATCTGCCTGAGAGTAACTTAAATTGTAAAGTTGAAGATGGTTCTCATGACCAACTATTAGACAGAAAACCATGAAAAGTTTGTAGTATCATAAGGCATATATTCAGTATCCTCACATGCATTAGTAATTGGTGCCAGAAAACCTTCCATGAAAAGTATATTTAAATGGCCTTTTAATAGGCTGACAAGGTAAGGTGTTTATCAATTTTGCCAAGACAAAATTCCTTTTATGCAGATAGTGACATGATTAGAGGGAAGACCTTTTAACTGCCCTTCAGGATATTTTTAATCATAGAAAGTGTGAAAAAGAAAACCTAAGAAGGACTGTAGGCGTAATAGCAGCAAATTAAAGTTTTATGAAAGATAATTGGACGTCTGACCGCCAAATAAAGGAAAGAAAGCAGATCTGCTACTTCTGTACAAGAAAGGATTGATGTTCTTCAAAAGAACCTGGATTCATAATTTCTTCCATATAAAAGAGTCAAAAGTTCTGATGGACGCACACTATACCTCATTCAAAGTGTGTTGGCTATTTTGTGGCCAATTTAAATGATCATAATAGATTAATTTAGAACCCACCAAGCTCAAAGACTGCGGGATGGATGAAAGATCTTGTACTTGAAATCTAGAAACGAGATGCACAACAGCCTCTTGGGTGGTCTCTCTGACAAGAGGAGGTAATCTGGAGTCATGAACCTTGACCAAGGCTCTTCCTGGTTTTAGATCTCAGCTCAGGTTTCTTTCCATCACAATGTTATAGGTTATGGTTTCCTTGTAGAAAGCTGCATCTATGTGTTTTCCATATTTATTATAGTCCGCACTTTTCATGTTTAGGTTATAACAATGTTGTAATATCATTTGGACTGGGTGAACTTTTTTATGCAAGCTTAATCCTGAAACAATCCCATTAATTAGGTTTAAATAATTTTGTTTTTTTCCTCCATCTTACACTTTTTCACATAATTTTCTCCTGCGGCACAAAACGTTTTGCAAGACCTGTGTAACCGCATGTGTGACTTTAGAAACTGTCCACAATTCATATTAAGTAGGTATCCAGCATGCCTTTTTGCACACGAGGGCATACCTCATATACAATTTTTATCCATGCAAATGTCCAATCATATTTTTGATGGAAAAATATAAGTCACATGAATAAAATCTACAATTTCATTCACCATAACCATGATATGTCATATGCGCTGTATGTTGGAGTGCTGCATTAAACATCTGGATTTCAGGAGGTTAATAAGCAACAAAGAGGCCTTTAAATATTGTGTTAATCTTGTCTCATTTGCTATGTGTTCAAAGAGAAAGGTCAGGTATCAGACTATGGGCCTGATTACGATCTTGGCGGACGGGGTTACTCTATCACAAACATGACCAACATCCCGTCTGTAGTATTACGATTCCATTATATCCTATGGAGATTGCAATACAGCGGACGGAATATCTGTCACGTTTGTGGCAGAGTATTCCATCTACCAAGATCGTAATCAGGCCCTATCTCTTATGACAAATTGCTGCTTATTGCGTAACTGGAGAGTACTTTTATTTCTCTGAATGCAAAGTGAGAGGATTTTCTAAAAGTGACCAAGTTGGCAATCCTGCTGGAAATGAAAGTAAATAAAAGGCTGTATCATGTCAGTTTTTTCTAACACATAGCAACATTTAAAGATTGGGAAATTAACAATACACAATTCAAATTATGTACTGGATATTGGTGAAAGCTCTGCTAAGGAAATCGGTTGCTTTAATTAATTGAAAAGAAGTTAATAATGCAAAAGACAAACTGGGGCAATTACATTTGAAATGGACAACAAACTAAGACAGAATAGTCGCAGTTTGAGCATGTTCTCCACTTCCAAATGTTGAGCCATTTTTCCTACACATTAAGGATTCTAAAGATGTCCATGGTTTGTGGATTCTGCTGCAATGAACAGGGACAGTAGCCAAAATGTAGCAACAGTTTAGGACCTTTTGGAAGAAAATTCAGTTGAAAAGTAGGCCTACGTTCTCAATTTAACAAGGGCTCATTTGTGTAGAATGCTCATGGTGCTCATGAAGTAAATAAATTGTTGAAATAAAGAAAAATCTAAAAAAAAGTAGGAAAAACAGAAATAGGTGAGAATGTTTTCATCAGTAATTTTTTTGCTCCAATTGCTGATTTACAAAACTAATATGTCGATTCTCTGTCAGACTGTTCTGGTCGCAGAGATATATAGGGGCTCATTCTGAGCCCGGCGGGCGGCGGGAGCAGCCCGCCTGGAGGGAGCCGCCAAATGACCGCACCGCGGTCAAAAGACCGCGGCGGCCATTCAGACATTTCCTCTGGGCCGGCGGGCGCTCTCCAAAAGAGCGCCCGCCGGCCCAGAGGAAATGCCCCTGCAACGAGGACGCCGGCTCAGAATTGAGCCGGCGTAGTTGCAGGGGTGCGACGGGTGCAGTTTGCACCCGTCGCGTATTTCAGTGTCTGCATTGCAGACACTGAAATACACAGTGGGGCCCTCTTACGGGGGCCCCTGCAGTGCCCATGCCATTGGCATGGGCACTGCTGGGGCCCCCAGGGGCCCCGCGGCACCCCCTACCGCCATCCTGTTCCTGGCGGGCGAACCGCCAGGAACAGGATGGCGGTAGGGGGTGTCAGAATCCCCCATGGCGGCGCAGCAAGCTGCGCCGCCATGGGGGATTCCAAGGGCAGCGGAAAACCGGCGGGAGACCGCCGGTTTTCCTTGTCTGACCGCGGTCTGAGACCGCCGGGGTCAGAATGACCCCCATAGTGTTTCTTGGTTGTTGACAAAAATGTTATTCAACAAGAGCCAACAAATGAGCTGCAGCTTATAATGATTTTTCATTGTGTAAAGACCATTCATCAATTCAGATGGTACAATCTAATGAATCAAAACACATTACACGAGAAAGCTATGCATTTTTTAAATGTGCCTAAGATAATGAGTTTAGAAATAGTGGCTATTTATACAATTGAACTTGGGTTACCCATACTATTGTGATTCTGAGGGCATTTTACAAAATGTGTTTTATATTGCAGTGTCATACATTTAGAAGCCAAACTGGAGAGAAATGTAATTGATAATGACAAACGTTCTACTATTCTGTGTTCCCATACTTCTCCCAATACAAACGACATACAACAGGAAAGATCCGAAAATGCAACAAGGAACCATCAAGAATTTGTCTTTCAAACTGGTCCACTGTAACAATGTAGGGAGCTGTGGTATTTGGGAATGGACTTGGTTGTCATCCACTGAATCTTACTAAACCCATACATTACTGAAAAATAGACACCTAGCAGAGTCCAGGGTTAGGTAACTTAAGTGGATCCCATTGTGTCTGTTTTATTTTTTTTGTTTTTAACTCAGAATGGCCTACAAATATCAAGATGTGGCTGAAAACAACCCCACATATTCCTCACATTTCTGTGGCGGAAAGTTCCAGAATCTGCAAGAACTGCAAGAAGACACAGAATTTGTACCACCAAGCATTCCCACACTTCTGCAAATAAAACCAGTATCTCATTTGTGAGGGAGGGACTATTGCCCGCAACAGGAACCTGGGAAAACATTGTGGTGTCAATGAGGCCTTCACATGGTTACAGTTTTGGTCCGGTCCAATGACGTGTTAGGCCCACTCACATCTGGGAGACAATATTTTAACTGGCAGAAGTGCAGCAATGGAGGATAGTAAGAGTTTGATACTGGCAGAAAGTGCCTGAGTTTTCAGTCAAATACGGGAAAAAAGCCTTCTTTGACACATACTTTGAGACTCATAGGGCATTCTTCATAAGAAAGCATTCCAGGATCCACACAAGTCACACCACCCTGGTTTCTTTTGGAACTATAGGTTCCAAAAATGCCAAGAGTTGGTACTGTTCCCAGGTTGGCAGAAGACCAGGAGCTAAAAGAAAAGTACAAACATTGACCATGGCAAGTGAGAGAAAATGGGGCAGTAGTTCTTTGGAGGTAATTTTGACCACCAAAGAGATTGGTGAACCTCCCATTCTGTTTCGCCCTGGATCAAAAAGTACTTTCAGGTGCAGTGGCCATGAAACCAAGATTGTTCCGCATACCACCCTATTCCTTTTTTTAACTTTTTTGCCCTGGTAGTCTAGTGGACATTCAGCCCCTCTGGGTGTGCCCAAGAGGGTCAAAAAGCCCACCAGACAACCAGGGGAAATGTGGGGTGCACAGTTTGAACATCTTGGCACCACATTGCATCCTTCACCCTTAGGCACCAGAGAGTCTTTCTGCCTTCCAGGAAAGGCAGATGGAGGGGGGACTAAACCCATCTCTGATTTATTTTTATTTTTTTAATATATTTTTATTAACATTTTGCTATTACAACGTTACATATTTATTCATTTCACATGCACTTTTATATCTGCTTCTTATTTTGTACTTTTTCGCTTATTGCTCGATCTTTATTAACAGTCGTTTTATTTCTCTTTATTCAACCAGTTACTCTTTTACTTATTCAATCACTTTTCTTTGTTACAGCTCTTTGTTCTGCATAAGCAATAGTCAAGCAACAGGTTTAAACCCCTTCTTCCTTGTAACTTGGAATAATGATATAGAGGGTTAGGTGCCACCCAATTGGGTGTGGGAGGAAGGAGGAAGAGGCGGGAATAAAAAAGAACAGGCCACACAGGGCCAACCATGCGGCTATGTGCAAATGATTTTTATAGTTGTTGAACTGAAGGTGCTATGTCAGATCCATTTTTTATTTTAATTTTAAGCAGGGGGTGATATCGACCCAGGGCGCAGGGACGCGCCGTGTAGACGGAGGGGCACGCACACTGCCTATCATGTTCGATGGCGAGGTGGGGATCCACGGCCCAGCTGCCTTCAGGCCTCTACACTTAATGAAAGCCACGTGGAGGTCGGGTTTGTTCTGGGCGCCTATCTATGTGCTACAATCGCCTGGCTCCGACCTCGGCGTGGGTTGGGAGTCGCTGGTTTCTCTTGCTGGGTTCACCAATCTCCTAATTATACTCTCCCAATTCGTCACTAAGTTCTCCCACCCCGGAGCTATGGGAACCCGGCGGATACTCCTGGCTTCTTCTGCTTTTAGGACCTGTAATTCAGCTCTAGCCCACGTTAATGTATCATTCTCCCAGACAGTCAGTAAAGGACAACCCGCAGCTTTCCAGCCCCTCGAGATTAGTCTCTTATAGGGTGAGGTCCAAAAAGCGCCCCTTCACTTTTCCACGGAGTGCCGTTGGTCCAAGGCCCAGCAAGCACATCTCGGGGCTGGGTCTTAACTCAATCTCAAGCAATTCAGTTAAGGTAGTCAACATTTCCTTCCAGCCAGTCTGGATCACCGGGCAAGTCCAAACCATGTGGTCGAAATTCGCCCCACCCCCCCCCCGCACCTCGGGCAGGTCGCTGGAGATCCACCGTATATACGGAACAGCCTGTGGGGTGTGAGGTATGTTCTATGCAGGTAATTATATTGAAGGTACCTTAAGCGTGTATTACGGGACACCATCCGGGGGTAAGCCAGTATCTTTTTCCACTCTGAGTCTGTGAGTTCTCGACCAACCGTGCCCTCCCAGCCTCCTCTCAGTGAACGTAGGGGGTCTAAAGCTGCCTCAACCTGGGACCGATATATCTTGGTGATGAGACGTGTTTCCTCACCTAATGTCATCAGTGAGTGCAAGACCCCGTGTGTGTCAGGTTCCGCATTTGCCGTGTCCCAGTGAGCCCTAAGGGTATGTACCAGTCTCCCGTACAGTAGAAACTGTCCACCGGGAACACCCTCCTCCATCAAGTCAACAAATCCCCTCAGGACTCCCTCTTTGAAAAGTCCTCCCACTACTTCTATTCCCGCTGCTAGCCAATGACTGAGTCCCATACTTCCCGGCCCCCTCCCCCTGGGTTCTATAGCAAGTACTGCCAGCGGCAGAGCTGGAGAATACGGGTGACCAACTCCTACTCTTTTCGTGCATCTTTTCCAACATCCTATTGCCGCTTTTATCATTATGTTGTTCCCAGGGAGAGTTATCTTCCTGTTTGCCATGTTTGCCGCAATCCACGCCGTATCAATCACTCCCTGGGCCGTATATAAATCCAATTGGCCCCGACCCGTAAGCCACCCGGCTATCCACTGCAATTGGGATGCAAGGTAATATGCCTCAAAGTCAGGTGCCCCCAGGCCTCCCGCTTGGGGAGGCCTGCAGATGGTCACGAGAGTGGTACGTCTTCGCCCCCTATCCCAAATTAGTTCTCTAAGCAATGTGTTCAGATCACGGAACCATGCCCGGGGTATTAGCAGCGGTAAATTGGCAAAGTAATAGAGCAGTCGGGGGAGCATGATCATTTTGGATAGCGCCACTCTAGCCATCACTGACAATTTTAAAGAGCGCCAGAATGTTACTGATGATCTCAGCGAACGAAGCGCTCCACCTAGGTTACCCTCTCTTAGGTCAGCCATACCATGGTAGATCTGGATCCCCAAGTATCTAAATGTACGCGGAGCCCATTTCAGGTCCACCGGGCACGCTATGGGGCGACCATATCCAGACGTCAGGGGGAACACATATGTTTTATTACGGTTAAGTCTTAATCCTGATACTAAACCAAATTCCTCAAGTACGTTCAGGGCCCAGGGGAGTCCACTCGCCCCGTCTCTAAGGTATATCAAAATGTCGTCTGCATATAGCGAGATAATGTGATCCCCTGGTCCCCACCGAATCCCTCTGCCCGCTCCTTCACCTCGCACCCACGCCGCTAAGGGTTCCATCGCCAACGCGAACAACAATGGAGACAGAGGGCATCCCTGTCTAGTTCCCCGATACACTGGGTAAGCAGCTGAGACCGTCCTACCCGTCTTGACCCTTGCCAATGGGGACGAATATAACAGGTCCACCCAGGCAACCCAGCCACCACCCAGGCCCATTTTTAACATTGTCGCCCTCAAGTAATCCCATCTGATCGAGTCGAAGGCCTTTTCAAAGTCCACAGCTAGCAAGGTCCCGGCTGGTGGCTTCGCCTCATCAGGCATATGCATTATAGAGAAAATCCGCCTAAGATTCAAGGAGGTGCTGCGACCAGGAATAAAACCGTTCTGGTCAGGGTGCACCAGGGTCGGCATAAGGGGCAGTAACCGATTAGCTAGTATCTTACTCAAGATCTTAAAGTCGCTATTTAGCATTGATAGTGGTCTAAATTCTGTTACCGATGGATCACTAATGTTTGTTTTTGGGAGCGGCACAACCAATGCTTCACGGAGCGTGGAAGGGAGCACCCCATTCTTTACCGCCTCCATATACATTTCCTTCAGTCTGGGAGTTAATAAGGATTTATACTTTTTATAAAAATCCATCGGAAGACCATCTGTGCCCGGGGTCTTCCCAGGAGCCAGCTGCGTGATTGCTTCGTTTATCTCTTCTGCAGTCACTGGACCCCCCAGGCCGGCCCCGTCCTCCGGGCTCAAAGCCGGCAGAGACATCCGAGTTAGGAAACCATCAAGGATCCCCACCTCCAAGTCTGTGGGCTTCCTATACAAGTACGTATAATAATCTTTTAATGCGTCGTTAATGGATTCTGGACTAATTCTGCGTGTCCCACCCCTGTCCAATACACTTGCAATAGGACCACTATCACCATTCGGGCGCAATAGCCATGCCAAAAGTCTACCGGATCTCCCCTCCTCTGATTGCATGGATACCAAGTATCTTTGCACACTGTGGCATCTAAGACGCTCTTCTATTCGGGAGTGCTCCCTACGCGCACTCTCGTACTCTTCATCCGCTTGTCTTGTGGGGCCCTGTCTCAACTCCCCCTCGTGGATGACCTTCTCCAGTGCGTTTAATTCTCTCTCAAGTGTACGTTTTATCCCCACTGACTGTCCCAGACAATGACCCCTCGTCCCCACCTTGAGTGTCTCCCACTCTATGCCTCTGGAGGAAGTGGATCCCCGGTTATCCTCTATGTGTTCCTCTAAGTAGCTTTGTACCCCCTCCCTGTACGCTTGGTCCTCCAAGGCCGACGGAAGCATTCTCCATGCCGGTATAGGAGGTCTGTCCCGAGATACATTCAATGTCATCAATAGAGGATTATGATCAGATATTGTGCGGGCAAGGTACTCCGCGTGGGTCATATTTCGGGCCAGCCCTGCTGTGCAAACTATTCTGTCGATTCTAGTATGTACCTGGTGGAGGCCCGAGTAAAACGAATAATCCCTGGCAACAGGGTGTTGTAGCCGCCAAGCATCCACCAGTCCCCAGGCGTCCAGCCACTCTGCTAGTTTTTTTGCTACTTTAATTGATGTTGCTCCCTGCAGTGGGGGGTTAGACCTATCTAGGTCGATATCAAGCACTGCGTTAAAGTCTCCTCCTATTAGTACTTCCCCCGTGCATTGACGAGTGAGATCCCCAGACAGGCCCGTCATGAATAATGCTTGTTCCTGGTTGGGGGCGTATATACAACTCAGGGTCAACTGGAGCCCCTGTAGTTTCCCTTCTAGAATGACACATCTTCCCTCCCTGTCTATGTTGGAGGAATCTAGCACAAATGGAACTCCCGCTCTAATCCAAATTAGGGTTCCTCTTGCGTAAGCTGAATATTCTGTGGCAAATACCTGACCCCTCCATCTCCTCCGTAATTTCTCCCCCTCTCCGGGCGCGAGGTGAGTCTCCTGTAGCATAGCTATATGCACCCCTCTTCTTTTTAAAAAGGAAAGAATTCTATGTCGCTTACTCGGAGTGCCCATCCCCCTAACGTTCCAGGTCATAGTGTTGTAGCCCCCCATCGTATTCTTAGAACCCGTTGTACATGGAGTCTACACGCCCCCGGCCCCGGCCAAGCCCCCCAGAAGCTTGCACCTTCATTATGATCAGCCCACATCGCACATATAGCCGGTATAACTAATAACAAAAAAAACCAACTCCCCTTCCCCAGGGCGCCTCCAAAACTGTAGGCTGCCCAATAAGTCCTACAACACTGCAGATCACACAAGCACATCAAGTCAATACTCGCCGGTCAGGGTTGACAGGCGAGAAACAGGTCCGGGGGGGCGGCCAGGTCCGGAGGGGCCACCGTACTTCTTATCTTGACTCGCCTTTCAGCGCCGGTGCGGGTTCTGTTTAGATCAGTTCATCAGCCGTTTGTGGGGTTACCTCCGGTGCACTAGTCGATCCCCCAGAGCCCTCGGGCGAGGACACCACTATGTCTTCTGATTCCTCTTCAGAGACCGCCGGCGGAGACGATTCCACTCCCATCTTGGCTGCCGCTTTTAGGGCTTCTCTCTTTCCAGTCTCCCTTTGTGCCTGCGTGGGTGCTAGCCGTCGGCCGCCCCCTGGCCTTCTCCCTCTCAGGGCCCGCCGGGACCCTCCCCCACCGCGGCCCCCCGGCGCAGGCCGCGCCGGGCCCGACCCCGAGCTCTCAAGCCACTCCCATGCCTCCTCCGGAGTCTGGAGGAAAGTGGTTTTCCCCTCCACAATCACTCGTAGTCTTGCTGGATAGAGCAATGAGTACTGTATCCCTTCTTCTCGTAAAGTTCTTTTAACGGCCAGGAAGGAGGCACGCTTGTTTTGGACCTCCAAGGTG
Source organism: Pleurodeles waltl (assembly GCF_031143425.1). Taxonomy (NCBI): domain Eukaryota; kingdom Metazoa; phylum Chordata; class Amphibia; order Caudata; family Salamandridae; genus Pleurodeles; species Pleurodeles waltl. The sequence goes on from NC_090441.1 coordinate 88,391,096, forward strand.
AAGTCAGGGAACAGTGTTGCTTCGCCATTGGCCACTTTAAACGGACCCAATTCCCTGGCTTTCTGCAGGAGGATGTCTCTGTCTCTATAGTGCAGGAGTTTAGCAATTACAGCCCGGGGCGGTCTGCCAGGGGCAAGCGGTCTAGCCGGCACCCGGTGTGCACGTTCCAATGAATAAAAGGGGGTCAGGCATCCTGGTGCCACAACCGTACTTAGCCATTTCTCCAGAAACTCCACCATGTTAGTCCCCTTGACCCCTTCAGGGAGACCCACCACGCGAATATTGTTTCTCCTGTTTCTGCCCTCTGCGTCCTCAGCTCGCCGTTCGAGCTTCGCCACTCTGTCTGCCAGAGAGGTCACCTCCGCTGATACTTCTGCTTGTTTTGGAACAACTTCCTCTAGTGTTGTTTCTGCCTCCTTTACTCTGTCGGCCAATTTGTGGTGGTCGGCTCTCAATAGCCCCACCTCTATCGCCACCTGATTAATGTCACGCTGTAGAGTGGATTTGGTGTCCTCAATGGCACCCAGTATCTTGTCCAGGGTGTCCTGAACCTTGGTTTGTGACTGGCTCTGTGTGGTCAGCTCGTTGTCCGCCATTGGTATCAGTGTCATGGGTTCCATGGCTTTGTTCTTGTGTCTGCCCTTGGAGGGCATTGGATATGCAGAGGAGGGCGTCTCAGCGAGGCCGGCGCGCTGTGCAGGTAATTATACTGCCTGCTGTTGGCCTGCCCGTTCACCCAATCTGTTGCCGTCAAGATCTCAGGTTCTGGTCGCTCTAGGAGGAGTCTCAGACACCATGCCAGTCATCCCCAGCTCGTTGGGCCACAGTAAGCAGGTGCGCCCAGGATCCTCGATGTCGCCGTGTAGCTCGCCTCCGCCGAGCGTCCCCACCAGCGGCGCAGTCGGAAACAAGGTGGTTTGGATCGGGTCGGGGGTGGCGCCTCCCCCAAGACCGCGCCGCCCTGCGCGGGAGGGGCAGCCGCGGCAGGCCCCCAAGGCCGCGCCGTCTCCAGCAGCCAGGAGGGACCCCAACCCCGGGCAACAATGGTGCGCAGTCTCAAATTTCGGATGATAACAGCAATCAGCACGGGGCGGACCCTCGCCGCCACACCCCGCGACGGGCGATCAGTGTCCAACTTGAACCGTCCTAGGCGCAGGGGGCCCCCCCGCCACCATACAGGGGGCACCCGGGCTACGACCACCGGCACCGCAGTCGTACGGCCCCCAGGGGGCACAGGAGAAGCGGGCTCCCTATCAGTCCTCCTCGGGGCGCCTCTTGTCCCCTTGTCTCCTCACCGTCCGTGCCCCCGCAGCCGGGAAGCACCAGGCCCCGCCTCCCGGGTGGGAGGCCAACTTCACTCCGTCCGGCGTCCCCACTCGGCACTCCGATCTGCCCCTCACACCTCGGGGCGGGCCCGCGCACAGCCTCCGCGCCCGGCGCGGCACGCCGCACGTCCCAGGACCGCGGCCGCAGCCCGCCAGCAGGCCCCCGGGCACGATCCCTGCCGGGCCACACGAATCCGCAGGGGGCCACCCCCGGGGCAACGGCCCCTCGCCAGTGGCCCCACCCGCAATCGCCGCTCACCTCCTCCTTCGCTCCGAGCCAGCGGCACCTCAATTCAGCGCGGGGCGGCCCCGCCCGTCAGCTAGGCCGCAGCCGCTCCGCAGCCCCGATCGGCCCCGGGAACCCAGGCGCTCACCCCGGGGGCCAAGCCGCGCCGCCACCGTCTCCCCACGTCTTCAGCAGTCGTTACGCTCCACTTTGAGCGCGACACTGCCCGCCCCAGCGCGTCTAGGCATACGTTTGAAGTCGGCCCCTCCGGAGCCGAGCGGTTAAGCGTGCGCCATGCTCAGCTCCGTGGCCACGCCCCCGACTAAACCCATCTCTGATAACGAATAAGTCAAAAGTATTCCCACGAGAATCTTAAATTCCTCTCACTTTCCAGAGGTAGGGGAATGCTCGAGACTAGTAGTTCCCAACTTGTGGTCCAGGGACTCCTGGGGGTCCGCAAAACCTCATCAGAGGGTCGAAGACTGCTTAAAAAATGTAATACTTTTAACAGATCACGTCCCGAGCTTTCAGTAATGACTCAGTGGGGGTCCCCGGATTCCAGTAATGCTTTTGTTGCGGTCCCTGGGTTCCATTATTGATAAAGTGGGGGTCCACAGAAGTCAAAATCTTGGAAACCACTGCTCTATGCTGTGGGGGTAGAAAGACTCCCGGGGCTTTAGAGGGGGTATACAGTCAGATATAAGGATGGACCATGCATTCAGCAGGCTTTCTGTTGTCTCAAATAGGGGATACATTTTCCATACTCCTCCATGCCCTTGGGAGCAGAACTGGGTAAAATTCCACCAATCTGTCCCACCTAGAGGCAGAAAGACTGTTTTGGTCGGGCTGGCCCCATCCATGTTTTTTTAAATCTATCCCTGGTGTCTAGTGGGCTTTTTGCCTTCCAGAGGGAGGCAAAGTGGGGTAACCCCCCCCACCTCAGCTGACCCGCTGGGGGAAGAAGAAGAAAGACTCCTGGGACCCTTAGGGGTCGAGGGTACAGACCACTACCTGGGTGCCACTCCCACCATATTTCTTTTTTGTGTACATTAAAATCCCTGGTATCTAGTGGGATTTTGGGATACCCCCAGGATACCCCCAACCTATAGGGAGGACAGATTGTGAGTAAATCCTCCAATCTATCCCCCACCCAGGGAATGGAAAGACTATTGGTGCTCTTATGGTGAGGGTATGGCCTAATTCCAGAACAGGCTAGCCTCAGCCCATTCTTTAATTATTTTTAAGAAAATCCCTGGGTCAATGGGCCTTTCCAGCCTCTGAGATGAGGGAGGGAGCATATGGGGTAAATCCATAATGACTCTGCTCAAGCAAGTTTTATTTAAATGTTTAGGGGACAGAGGTGAGACCTTGGCCATGACTAGGGTGGCACCCCCCACTTAAAAGGTTTTCACGGTGGCTTGATCCTTGATTCGAGATGGCCCTCCTGCAGCAATCTCCAAGAAGGGATCCACTTGGAAGAGTTAACATGGGAAAGAGGACAACGCCCCTTTCCAACGGTACCGCTCCCATCTTGATCAGTTTTTAGCTTATATTTTGAGGGGGAGGGATGTATGAGAGCTATGCCCGAGCAACAATCAGATTGAAAGCAGCCACACTGACTTATTTCACTTTCACTCTGCGTTCTGTGTAACAACAGTGAATTGGTGTCTAACAGAATTTAAAAAAAATCTCAGACAGCAAGGGAAGCTCTTCCCTTGCAGGTCAAGATAATTTTACAAAAAAGTTCAACCTCCAGAAAGATGTTCACTTCTTGGTGAGAGAACGAGACGTTCTGGCCTTCACACGAAGGCAGGGCTTTTTCTGTTTCCTGTGAATAATGAATCCTGAGTGCAGAAAGCACCAGTCTCAAAAGACAATGTGTATAATCTTGTTATTTAAGACCCAATTATGTAACTTTGGGAGCCTTTGCTGCCTGAGTGCTTCAACATTTGACACCCTATATGAGTACTGCTCCGATCTTGAGGTTTCAGACTATCAGTTATTTCCAGATAGCTTTTTCTTCTAGCAATAGAATTCTATACCTCATTTCCACTTCTTGTTGAGGAACTATGCTGTAATGGTACTGGCTGTATGACCCACAACAGACTGATTCAGCTGACAATAGAAATAAATTCTGATCTGGATGAACAGCCCTAAATTTCACTTCAATTTTATGAAACAGATATTTCTCTTTGGATCTACATGAGATGAACCCAAGTTGATCTATGTGAGGTCCCTAATCTGTGAGAAAAGTTTTCTTCACATTATCTTGATGAAAAATAATTCATGAGATTATTTGGAAGTACCAACATGACAGAAAATAAAGTACCTATTGTGTTGCATTTTTTTTTAGGAGTAACCATTCCTTTTAGAGTGTTTTATTTTCTTAGAATTGTAGAATAAATCACATTAATGCAACACTTGCTCTTGGGGCTCCCATGATATCCTAGAAGTACGTTGACAGGTGTCTTCTGGTTCAAAGGGACTGAAAGGTTGAAGTGTAGTCTCCTCCAGAGTAGCTTCTTTTGTTAAATAGTGAAGAAGTACCAGATATAGATCAGAAAGAAAGTCCAGAACGGTAACAAAACATTCTGTTTTTAGAGGTGAAATGACAAGGTCTTCAGAATCACTAAAGGGCGGAATATTCCTTAAAATTTACTGCTTTGCTAACCAAGTGTTTTGACTTTGAGTGCTTTAAAGATGTGGTATGTTTCAACATTAATTATCTCTTCATTGTCATAAAGGGACTCATAGTCCTATTAATCTTTAATAATAAACAATTTGTTGAAGGAGCCTGTCCAGAATGGAATAAAGCTGTCTCTATTTGGTTCTGTGCCATCAATAGTCACGAGATGAGGCAGGAAGGTTTAGAGTAGAAGGAGTGCCTTCTCTTGGCTTTACAGCTCGTTATCCATCTCCTGCAATTCGTCTTCTTAAAATGTATATTGGCTATTATCTAATGTATATATGTTCTTTAGGTCCTAAAATGGGCAGGGAGAAAATGTTCACTCATCCTGCGTGGCATCATAGACCTTATCTTTTAGAGTCAAGATATCTGAACTGAAACTCTTTCCTACATGGATAATAATTACCACTCTGGACTACTTGGCCAGAACCAGAGCCTGCTCATTGACTGGCATCATCATTTGCTTATAAATCAGAGCCCAAGAAGGGCCTTAGTGAACGGGAGACAGCACCCTTGCTGCTCTCGACCTAGGCAGAAGTGCTGAGGCAGAAGCCCATGGAGGAACAGCATCAGGGGGCTTCGTGGTCAGAAACACTAAGCTTTGGGAAACAGAGCACGCCCAATTCACCAAGACCCCACAACATCCACGCACCTAAGGAGTAGCAAAGGCTTGCAGAACTGTCCAGAAAAGACCCAATATCACCACCTGAAATTTCTTGCTCGGCTTGTGATATGCTATGGGGAAATGCTGGTCTCATCCTTTTAGATGCCTCGTTCCTATGGCTCTTTCTGTGTTTTTTCAGAAAATAACTCTTAGAAAAGCTTTCCTTTGGTTCCAGACTGACAGCTTTAAATACCTTGGAATAGATATCCTGACTGAGCCCTACAGAGAAGTTTGGACCTCAACTCTGCCCTTCTTTTAGTGCAGATGCAACAGGCCTTAAGGAGCTACCGCTCACTCTCCATCAAGATAATGGGTTGGGTAATACTGTGCAAAAATCATAGTCCTGAAACAGTTGTGCAAGCTACAAAATTACCCCAACGAATTTCCACCACACTTTTCTAAGCCATACAAAAGCCTTCCTGTGGTTAGACTCACACTCCAAGGTCTTTCCCCAAGTGAGTTCAGTCAGTGTACGACAGAGTTTGGGGGAGGCAGAATTTCAGCTCTAATACTGGCCTGCTTAGCTCAACAGACTTAATTACTAGCTCTTTGCTAGTAGGGATCACTCTGCATTAAGGTTTGAACTCAAGCTATTTAAAGGTCCATCTCTTCCTTGCTTTTTTTATATAGGGCTGCTGTCACAAAGACACCCCACTTGGCCACCAGGCACAAGCAGAACTGCTGGTGGAAGACCCTGAAGTGGACAGGATGGTATGGAAAACTCAAGCAACAGACTCCTCTTTGGCAGGACAAATGGGTATCTCAAGTAACAGCCTTGGAAGGTTTCAAAGCTTGAAATCTGATCAGGGATATTCAAATTAGACATATGGGATGAATATCAAATTAAATCCTTTGCTGTCTCACAGAAAGATTCAGTCTTCACAATTTACAGATTTGTAAATATCTGCAATTAAGACACACACTGGGGGCAATACCAGATGGATCTGACACCTGTTCAGGATGTTAGTCCTCTGGAGGCTTAGAATCACTTGGCAAAAAAAAGATACATAACACTTAAAGATCTCCAGTGGTAAACTCACCAGACAACCTCCTACCAGTTCAAGTACATATGGAAAGTTATGTAGGACCCCCCTAGATGAAGAAGAACGGCTATATGTCAGGATGGCCTCCCACACAATAGCAATATCTGCCTAGCTTTGTCTCATACAGTTTAATTTCTTTCATAGGGTCAGTTATGCATCTGAAGGCCTGTGGAAAATGGGCAGAGCAGAGAATCCTAATTGTGTATGTTGTAACACTACAATAGGCACCTTCTTCTACATGGTTTGGGAATGCCCATTAATCTGTACCTATTGGGATGAATTGAAGCTCTTTACTGAATGCCAAATCTATAACTTAGAGTTATCTCATCCTGACAGCTGGAAAGTCCGCTATAACAGTGGTTCCCAACCTGTGGTCCGGGGACCCCTGGGGTTCCGCGAAGCCTCCTCAGGGGTCCACGACGGCTTAGAAATTTAAATAATATTAACAGATTAGGTCCCTGTCTTTAAGTAATGGGTCAGTTGGGGGTGCCCGGATTCCAATAATGATTCGGTCCCCAGGTTCCAGTAATGATAAAGTAGGGGTCCAAAGAAGTCAAAAGGCTGGGAACCGCTGCCCTATAAGATCCAACTTGGCCAACGTTAAGTGGACGAGAGGAAAAGAGGTCAGTGTTCCAGCAGTTAGCCCACATTCAGAAGACAGAAAGCAACCACCCTAAATGGTTTTTATTTATTGTTGGAGCCAACAGGAAGAGGGAAGTCAGAGAACACTGCAGACCACAAGGGCTACAGGGAAGGTGGGCGGAGAGTGAAGTGATAGATGCAGAGGAGAGTAGAGTGACAGACGCAGAGGACAATGGACTGACAGAATCCAGGAGGCTGGAGGCCTGCCATGAGGACAGCAAGACAGCTGATGCAGAGATGGAGGACAGGGCCACAGGCAAGTGACTGTTATAATAACAATCGGATGGGCAGAGATGTGAGAAGGTTCAACGAAGTCTGCCTTAGGAGGGATGGGAGAGGCACTATAAACTGAAAAGGAGTGCACTGCTAAGCACAGACAGAGGAAATTGCACAAGGGGCAAACACTAATGCAGTCTGATATGGTGAGAACGGTACTTGGCGATGGTGAAAAGTGTGAGTAATGAAAGCATAAGATAAATACTCAGAATCTTTTTTTTTTTTTTTTCAGAGGGCCACTATATCCTAAAAAAGGTCAGTGGCAAGATAACTGCAAAGACCGAGCAGGACTGCAGAGAACCAGGAGCTCAAAGTGGAACTCTATAAGACTTTAACCATATTTTCCAACTTAAACCTATTAAACATTAACACCTTAAGACCAGTGGGGGGTTGGGGAGGGGGGGAGATTGTGATTTGCAGCCTGTGACTGTGGTTTCAGAACTGGATTTCCCCGAGGCTGCAGTAATGAAACAACCCATAACAATGAATGCTATTATCAAGCAGCTAGCCAAAGGTCAACAACACTTACAATTAGTTGTGGAGCAGCAGGCTCAGAAGCACAGCAAGATGGGGAGAATTTACAGTCTGGCTTAAAAATGCAAGTCACCCTCATTACTACAAATCAATAAATACAGGATACGGCTATATTACGATTAAGAAATGCAATAGTAAATGCAAAAGTACATCTCAATGTGCCTTGTACCAGTTTCCAAAAAAATGAAAAGGGGGGGGTTGTGTGAAGGGTTTATGGGGGATGGAGGGGAAGGAGTGACTTTTTTTTTTAAACTAACAACGAGAGGGTCACTTTCCCTGCTGTTTGGCCCCTGGAAGGTTGGGGCCAATAGACGGCTCCACTGTTGTCAGAGGAGCTTCAGTTGGCTTATCAAGTGGCAAAACCCTCCAGAACTACACATTACTCTGAGATAATAAAGCTATTATGGAGCACACAGAACGATGCCTGTGATGGTGTGACTCATGGTGCGTTCTGGAGCACGATCTAGGTCTTGGTAGTCGTGCTGGCACTGGAGGAATAGGTGCCAGTGGTGGAATAGGAGGAGGAGGAGGAGGCATGTCCGGTAGAACTATCGGTGAAGAAAGGGAATAAGGCCTGCAGTACTCCGTATCTGTTGAAGAATAAATGCACATTCTTTTCCTATTCCTTTCTGACCTTAACATCGAGATGGTCTTAGACGTCGACCTCCAATGACGACCCAAAAGTGACCTCCGTTGACTACTTGACGCCGATCTTCTTCTTCGACGTCAAGCCGCTCCTTAACGCAGAGAGTTCAGGCCACCTTGTTGTCAACAGATTCCTTGGCGTGCATCTCACTGTGCACGTCAACAGCATATGAGTTCTACCTTGCCTCAATGTCGATCTGTACCTTTTCTTCAACAACGAACCAGTCCTCGACGGCAAGCAAGTTGGTGTCGCCCCTGGTCTTGATGTCGACTCCCTAGACGTCAACCGAGAAAGATGTCATTTTCGAGCTGGCACTCTCTTGGTGGACCTCCATGTCCCTCAGAGGCAGATGTAAGATCCCTGGTAGAGAACTGACCCTCTCATCACTCTGAGGTCCCACACCTTAAGACTGGACTTGCTGCCTGCGCTGTTCTTCTGTGCCATGAAGGCAAATCTTTTCTCTCTCTCCCAGGGTGTGTTGTGAAAACTTTTTCCAGTGAGGACATTGCTCAGGATGATAACTTGAGGGAAGACAAAGAATACAGACATTACGAGGGTCTTTTTTAGCCTTCTTTCTCCCATAGGCAGAGCACTGGTCAAACTTGTAAAAATGTTTAAACCGAAGTTCAAGGTGAATTCTGAAGAAAACAGCCTAAAAGGTTGAGTTCAGTGCTCCAGGATTCTGTTACCAGGTAATGAAACTGAAGCAAATGCCACCTGCTGAGCATGATGGGATACTGGTGGTCTCTGCAGCCTTGAAGGCACAGTCACTGTTTTACATACACATAATAGCAGCCTATGGGGCTACACTATCTTTTTAGTCTTCATCTCTTCCTTTTCAAGAAAAGGGTTTGTGAAGGAGATTTGAGCTGTTTTTAGGTCGAACGTTAGCGTTCGGCCTGCTGTACACTAAAGTATATAATAGAGTGAGATCCAGCATTTTGATTTGTTAGCTGCAGTGTCCTTCAAAAATCCTTGCTTGCTAGTGGTCAGTTCTGCCTCTTTGTCCTGCCTTTTTTCACTTTGGGAGCAGCACAAAGTACTGTGTAATTACTCTAAGTCCTGGTTATCTCTTCTGAAGAGGACTTTTTCTTTCAGTATTGGCCTGTTTGCCTTGCACTTTGGGTGTGTGTTCAGTCCCTCCTCCCCACCAGCTCCCTCTGTAAACATAAACCAACATCGAAGGGGGGCTTTTCCAGAGCCAGCTCGCTCTCTTCCTCTTTTTATTTTCAGTCTGTGTGACAATAAAAGTTCAGTCAGTAATTTACAACGCTATGAGCTCTAACTTGAACAAATACAAGACTATTCCATTCCAAATGTTTGTTTAGAATTATCTAGGACAAGCTGCGTGTGTGAAAGATTTTCTAGTGATATGCTTTTGTAGACTGCTTTGGTTTGAGCAGCACGTGTGCCTTTCATTTGATCAGCACTGCGCCTGGCGCTGTGCTTGATCTTTCATTCTTTTACTTTTCGAGCAGCACACGGGGCTTTTTCGCAGCGGTCCATGTTTAATTTATTTCTATTTTTTATTGATCATCACATGCAGCTTTTCCCTGCGCTTCATTTTAATTTGTACTTTTCATTGACCAGCAGCTTTTCGCCGCACTTCGTTTCATTTTTTTTTTATTGAGCAGCACACACAGCTTTTCACCATGCTTTATTGATTTCAGAAGCCGTCTCTGACATTTGTTTGCATTCATTCCCCCCACAACCCCACCCTCAAACCACATGTCCTTGTCTCTGTGCAGCAAAGTCTTTGAAAAAAAGTGCTGTAAATCTATGAAACAAAACGCACTTGTTGTTTATTTTGACCCGGATGGCTTTCATAACAAAAAGTGATCAGTTACCCATTGTTTTTTTTGCCCTGTTTGTATTTCGATTGAGGTGTAAAATATGCACATACTTTTGCATTTGCTTTTGCTTTATCTTATTCTTTTGTTTTCAAACAGGCATCAAGGAGTAAGAATGACAGTGTACCACCTGTACTAAGTCATCAAAAGTCTGGCTTCTCTTCTCAGTTTCTTTCTAACCAAGTTGTATACTCTTTTGGCACATTTCTTACCTGAATATTCTGACCACTAGGTGCAGGTGGGCTAGAGAATTAGCACAAGGTACATTTTTCTCATGGAACCAGAGGTGAGTTTTGTGAAGCATCACAAGCATGAAAAGAATTGTGTGTATTAAAAAAAAAATTGTGTCTATGATGCTAAACTTCATGAACAGAAATGGTGGGCAAGAAAATGTCCCAGCTAGGCCGCAGCTTTATTCTAAGTGTGCAGATCAGAGCAGCTGTTGGTGTTAGGAGTGATATCATTTATAATTGGTCTGCAATTTTAGGCCTCATGGGCAGCTATGAGCAGTCTGGTGTGAGGCTGCTTGGACCCTTAGAAGGGAACCTTGGTTTAAGATTTTTTTTGTTGCTTACAATTTTAGCTGTTCTTGGTGCCAGAGGGACACACATGGTAACTGAACAGGGGTGTAACACAGGACCCTGCAGTGCCTGCGGCTGGGGGGACCCAATCATCCAAGGGGCCCCCAACCATTCAGGAGGGCCCAATTCAGCACAAGTCCAATAAATATTTGTTACATATGGAGGACTCGGGCCCCTAGTCGCATTCTGTAGGGGGGCCCAATCATTTTGCTTTACGCCACTGAGTATATAGAAAGCAGAGTGGTCACCCCATACTTCTGAAGGTTTTCTCCATATTTATGGTTGGAAAACAACAAGTTGTTTGGTAAGAGCGCCTATGAAAAATATTTTTTATATTTCTTTCCAAGAAACCAAACCCTGATCATTGAGAGGGCTAGGTAACTGAAGGTAACTCGCAAATAAAGATTAAAAAAATACATACCTCATGTTAGACCTGACAGCCTTAGGGTGGTCACCCCCCAACTTTTTGTCTACCTCCCTCCACTTTTCTGACACTTTTTGCTGGTTTTAGGACTCTGCGCACTTTACTATTGCTAAAAGGTGCTAAAGTGTATATGCTCTCTCCCTTAAACATGGTAACATTGGATCATACCCAATTGGCATATTTGATCTACTTGTAGGTCCCCAGTAACGAGCACTACATGTGCCCAGGGCCTGTAGATTGCATGCTAATAGTGGGCCTGCAGCATTGGTTGTGCCACCCACATAAGTAGCCCCTTAACCATGTCTCAGGCCTGCCATTGCAAGGCCTGTGTGTGCAGCTTCACTGCCACTTCGACTTGGCATTTAAAGGTACTTGCCAAGACTTAAACATGCCTTTTTCTATATATAAGTCACCACTAAGGTAGGCCCTAGGTAACCCATAGGGCAGGGTGCTATGTAGGTAAAAGGCAGGACATGTACATGTGTGTTTTATATGTTCTGATAGTGGAAAACTCCTAAATTTGTTTTCCACTACTGTGAGGCCTGCTCCTTTCATTGGATAACATTAGGGCTACCCTCATATACTGTTTGAGTGGTAGTTTCTGATCATAAAGGGGTAACCACGTCATATTTAGTATGGCCAGGATGGTAATCTAAATCCTGCTTATTGGTGAGGTTAGATTTTATATTACTATTTTAGAAATGCCACTTTTAGAAAGTGAGCATTTCTCTGCACTTAAAATCCATCTGTGCCTTACAGCCGGTCTCCAATCCATGTCTGGGATGGGCTGGTTGACAGCTCCCTTGTGCATTTCACCCAGACAACCACAAACACAGGATACCCAGTCATACCCACACTCATCTGCGTACTGAATGGTTCTTCCTGGGCTAGGAGGGTGGAGGGCCTGACACTTACATTTCAAAGGCTAGTGGCCTGCCCTCATACAATGGACTGACAAACCTTCTACTGGGACCCTGGCAGACAGACCTGTACTGAAAGGGGACCTTGTGCACTTCAAAACCACTCTTTGAAGTCTCCCCCACTTCAAAGGCATTTCTGGGTATATAACCTGGGTCTCTGACCACACCAAATCTAACACTTCTGGACCTGAGCTGGCAACCTGTCAAGAGGAACTGCCTGGCTGCCCAAAGGACTCATCTGGACTGCTTTGCTGTGAAGGACTGCTGCCCTGCTACCCTCTGACTCTGCTGATAAGTGCTCTCCAAGGGCTTGGATTGAGCTTGCCTTCTATTTCTGAAAAATCAGGTCCAAAAAGACTTCATCTCTTCAAGGAAACTCCTTGTGTTCTGAAAATCGCTGCACAGCCTGGCAGAAACTAAGCACAGCCTGCCCTGCAACGAGAAAATTGCCGCAGCCCGACTTCCTGAGCAAAGATCAACCCAGCGCCTGCGTTGCGATCAGAAATTCTACTCGATCGACGCATTGCCGAGCCGGAACAATGCATCCCGACTTCCTGAGAGATGAGTCGACACAGTACCTGCTGTGTGACAGAAAATTAGATGCATCGCCATACCAGATCAACACAATGCCTTGGACTTCGTCCTGCACACCCAGGATTTCCATGCATTGTCCCTGGGTGTCAAAGAGAAACCCACATCTCCGTGAGGAACGAAGACTGTGTGCCGGAAATCAATGCAAAGCCCCTTGCAGCATGGAATGAAACAACGCATCGTCTGTGCCGCGCCGGGAATTCCGACGTACACCCTATTTTTCCACGCATCTCCTCCTCTGCGGACTCCATCAGTGTAATTTCTGATGCAAACCAGGTACTTTGATACTGTTGATTTCTAAGATTTAAGACTCTTTTTTAAATTGTAAAACTGATATTTCAACTTGTGCTTATGGAATCTTTATCATTTTGACCTTAATTTAGCAAGATAAATATCTTATATTTTTCTAAACCTGTGTGGTGTATTTTTGTGGTGGTTTCACTGTGTTACTGTATGAGTTATTCCACAACTACTTTACACACTGCCTTCTAAGTTAAGCCTGATTGCTCAGTGCCAAGCTACCAGAGGGTGGGCACAGGATAATTTGGATTGTGTGTGACTTACCCTGACTAGGATTGTGGTCCCTATCTGGACAAGGGTGTATACCTCTGCCAACTAGAGACCCCATTTCCAACACCTCAGTAATGTTGGTGCTGCTGAATACTGTACTCCTTCTGCAAATTACATACCATTTGCTAGCTGAAACTCTGGGAGATATTTTACTTTCTCTGTCTCGGGGGACATATTTAAGACAGAGTGTGCTGCAAACAGCACTGAATAGCAGTGAACACATAGCGTACAAATGGCACAGCCCTGTCTGAACCAGTTAATTTCTATTTTCAATGCCCACGTATTAGGACTACAAAAGTGTTGGTGGGTGCATTCATAGTTCCAGTAGTCACAGAAATCTCCGACTTGTACATTTATTTATTTATTTTATTTTGAGATTTGTGGGTTTCTTTTGCAAACACAAGCAAGAAGAATTTAGCTTTAAAACTTATAGAAAGTGCACTGGTGGCATGACTGGTATATGTGGTGCTTGGGAATCAGTCATAAAAAACAGTAATGTAAAAGGTTTCTTAAGCATGTTCTCCAAGACTACATGCTCTCGGAAAAGGATTCATATGACTGAGTACAATTTGCTCCTCTGGCGCGGAACTTGTAGTTTCCACCACACCCGGGGTAGTGGAAGGGATTTCAACAGGAGTTCCTCAAAAGTACCAACTTATGTAAGGAGACTGACAACCAGAAAAACAGTAAACATTTTTACAGTGCACCAGAATGCCTATGTGCAATGTGATGTGTACTGGTCAAAGGAAAGCTAATAGGTACACTGAGGTAGAGGAACAATATCTGTGTTCTGCCACATATGAACTTGAGTTCCTCTTAACATGTTTTCTTGGTCCAGTATGTCTACTCTGCTAATGACATCTTAGATGTTTTCAACTGGGGCAAATCAACTCAAAGCATGAAAATCAAGAGATACATAAGAACAAATAAGGTATAAACAAGGTATAATCTGGCAGCCAGTTGAAATACTCACCTCTGTTGAATTGCAAGATTTAGAACTGTTATGGGATCCAGATTTTGGTGAACTGGGAAAGGTTTCCGACTTTTTCTTTTCCTTCTCATTAACGAGAGAAGGTAGTTCAACTGTAAATTTGTTAATATTGCATATTGCATTGCATGGCTGATGCACACCTTGCATTTCCGCAACTCCATCTTTGATATTGTCATCAAATGAGGCTGTGGGCAGATCTGAAATAGAAATTAGTTTTAATATTAGAAAACTGCATTGAGTCGAGAAGAATCCCACTGTACCAGGATTACTTTAGTGAAGGTGAACCAACCAGACTCAAACCATAACTCTGAAACTGACCAACACAGTGAGAAAGTGGAAAGTAAAAACTAACAAACAAACAAGCTGTGAAAGAGTGTTTGGGAAAATGGAAAAGAATGCAGGTGGGAAATCTTGAGTGGAAATGTATGCCTTCTCCATGCAGGGCCATTCTCTGACTTCATTTTATGTAACAGTATGCCAGTGTAACAATCATTTGTTTATATTTGAACATTCCCTTGGAAGGCACACACTTTCACAAACTTCAGTCTGGTGGATTTCTACACCGCTAAGCCCAGAATTCAGTCACAGGGTGTATTTAAGGGATTCCGTGGTACAGTCAGATCATCGCAACTTATTCCAAAATATAAAGGTTCGTTCAGCTGAATTCATTGGCTCTTGCACTGCAGACCCAACTAATACACATTACCTGACCAAACTCCAGGTTTCTATTGAAAACATTTTACCAGTAACATTACCAGATAATGAAAGGTATACAAAACTGGAGTGGCTCTCATCATGACTCAGGTCTCCCCAACTGATCACATCCCAGGAGGAAGAGGGATCTACAGAGACAGAGCAAGTTAAGCTGGATCAGACAAGAACCGGCCATATTTGAGCTGGCCTCCTAAACATAGAATAAATGTTTGATTTTGAAAATCTCATGTTATCACTGGGTCAGAAGAACAATATACCTTTCTCATTATGATTTTCCTTGGGGGAGGAGCAGCAAGGAGGGGTTGGTAGTTCAGAAGTCACCACTTTTGAAGGGAGGAGGTCAATTTTTCCATTATTTAGACGGAAGCGTTCGAGTTCCTGAGACAAGAGGCTAAACTGCTTTGTCTGGCTGAGGCACTTCTCTTCCAAGTCCTTTACCCGAGCCTAACAAAAAGAGAGACAAATGTACCAGCCGACAAATTAATTGGTGAGCACAAAAAGCAGCTGTATTTATTTTCACAGGTTAAGCCTTTTCCTCAGATCGATGATGCCAACCTCTTCCCTGCAATGATCATGTTGGAATAAAAGACACTATAATAGTTGAAAAAGGAAACCTCGATGGACATTTCCATTGAAGCTTGTCTATAACATGCATACTACTTTCTGCCCACCTCAAACAGAACAACTATACTACTATTTATACCATTTAACTCAAACACTAACTTCGGTAATTGATAAGCACCTTTTATACAACGTTTTGAACAGGTTTTTTCTTTTAAAGTTTTTTTTATCCTTACGAAAAGATTTTTCAAAGACTATTTATACTTTTTTGACATCAAAAAATCCTGCTGCTGGCAGCAAGACCCTTCATTCAACAATGTACCCACTAGTAATTATTATTAGACCCATTAGGGAAGTCAAGGGGAAAGCTCAGCCACATAACCGCAGAGGCATAGATCCTCTGCTCCAGCTTGAAGTCAGAAGCACGCCAGTCACATTCTTTAGGAGTGTCTGGTGGATGAACCAGAGTTAACTACTCGTGGTGGCTCATTTCTTCAAGGCAGGACTGTCTCGGCATTCAGGAAAGGGAAAACAGCTCTTCCTTCTGGGTCACACTCCAGGCGATGTCCTGTCACATCTAGCATGTGGCCATTGCCACACTACATGCATGGACCTGTGACATGGAGTGAGGTCCTCTGCCATTATGGAGGGCATGCTTTGTGCACTCCTCCATGCCCATGACAGGTCGAAGACTGGACTTTTGTCAAAGGGCAGGCCTTGGTGTTCACACACACACACAATACATTAACATGTGGCTGAGTTCAATATACAAAATTCAAGATACTTATAGCTGGGTTTGAAAGGCTGGGGACACAGCTATACATCAATCAAGGGACACATCTAACCCAATAATCACACACATGATTCACCACTACCAGTGAGGATTCATGATAGAGAAATCGACAAGACTCAACCTAAGGAGGTTCTAGAGCAACCTGCCCTTGGCCAGGACAGTTAAGGAACCTACATCATAGGTACTGCTACAAGCCCATAAAGCATCTTTGGTGAATTGGAGGTTCAATTTGGTGAAATGGGGGTTTATGTTCCAAGTCTACAAAATATGTTTTGGACAACATTTTATTTTTTAAGTTAGACAAATGTTCCAAGCGAATGTTAGGATAAACGGCACTCACTCAAGAGGTTTTCTAAATCACAGGGGGGAAAGGAAGAGACAGGGAAACCCTCTGTTCCAAAATAATTTTCACTGACAATCAAGCCCCTGGCTGAGCTGATATGCAGATGCCCAGATCAGAAAGTGAGGCTGGATACTTGAACGGGACAACCTGGACGGAAGCCTGGAAAGGTTTAAATTCTAATTTGGCAAATATGTGATCCTCTGCTACCTTGGGGACTCTGCAGCACACTGGATCCCCCCCCCCCCCCACCATCCACCATCTCACCTGGGGTCAGGTGGCACCTTTTAAGATGGCCAGACTTTTAAAATGACTACATACACTGCAGAACATACCATATGCAATTCCAAAGTGTTTCTGTAGGACAGATGACATGACAAGGGTGCTGCTCTCAGGATTAGCCCCCCGCCACTACCGGCAACATTATAGAGCGCCATTTAGGAAGGTGAAACTGAATTATCCAACATTAGAAATTACTATCAAGTTGTCTAACTGATGTCTGTAAATGGACGGGTGTAGGGACATGCCTCCCTTGGCATGGTTACCCCCTAACGTTTTGCCTTTTGTTGATGTCAGTTATGATTGAAAGTGGGCTGAGACGCTGGGAACCAGGCCCCAGGACCAGTGTTCTTTCCCTAAACTGTACCTTTGTTTCCACAATTTGGCACAGCCCAGGCACACAGATAAGTCCCTTGTAACTTGTACCCCTGACACCAAGGGCCCTGTGGCCAGAGAAGGTCTCTAAGGGCTGCAGCATGAATTATGCCACCCTGGGACCCCTCACTCAGCACATGCACACTTCCTAACAGCTTGTGTGTGCTGGTGGGGAGAAAATGACTCCCCTCAGGGTGCCATGCCCTCAACCCACTGCCTGTGCCATAGGTAAGTCACCTCTCTAGCAGGCCTTGCAGCCCTAAGGCAGGGTGCACTATACCACAGGTGAGGGCATAGTTGCATAAGCATTATGCCCCTAGAGTGTCTAAGCCACACCTTAGACATTGTAAGTGCAGGGTAGCCATAAGACTATATGGTCTGGGAGTCTGTCAGTTATGAACTCAACAGTTCCATAATGCCACACTGAAATCTGGGAAGTTTGGTATCAAACTTCTCAGCACAAAAAATGCACACTGATGCCAGTGTGGAATTTATTGAAAAATGCACACAGTGGGCATCATAGAGATGCTCCCTGTATACCAGCCCAATTCCTAGTGTTAGGCTGACCAGTTCCTGCCAGCTTGCCACAACCAGACAATTTTCTGTCCAGATGGGGTGAGTGCATTTGTCACTCTGTGGCCAGGAACAAAGCCTTCACTGGGGGGAGGTGCTTCTCACCTCCCCCTGCTGGAACTGTAACACCTGGTGGTGATCTTCAAAGGCTCATGCCTGTTGTTACAGCACCCCAGGGCATCCCAGCTAGTGGAGATGCCCGCTCCTCCAGACACAGCCCCCACTTTTGGCGGCAAGTCTGGAGGAGATAACGAGAAAAACAAGGAGGAGCCACTGGCCAGTCAGTACAGCCCCTAAGGTGTCCTGAGCTGAGGTGACTCTGACTTTTAGAAATCCTCCATCTTGCAGATGGAGGATTCCCCCAATAGGAATAGGGTTGTGCCCCCCTTCCCTCAGGGAGGAGGCACAAAGAGGGTGTAGCCACCCTCCAGGGCAGTAGCCATTGGCTACTGCCCCCCAGACCTAAACACACCTCTAAATTCAGTATTTAGAGGCAACCCTGACCCAGGAAATCAGATTCCCACAACATGAAGGAGGACTGCTGACCTGAAAGCCCCGCAGAGACGACGGAGACACCAACTGACTTGGCCCCAGCCCTACCGGCCTGTCTCCAGACTCAGAGAACCGGCACAGCGACGCAACCAGCGGGACCAGCAACCTCTGAGGACTCAGAGGACTGCCTGCATCTAAAGGACCAAGAACCTCCAGAGGACAGTGGCTCTGTCCAGAAAAAGCAACAAAAGAGCAACTTTAAAGAGACTCTCACTCCCCGCCAGAAGCGTGAGTCTTCACACTCTGCACCAGACGCCCTCAGCTCAAGTTCAGGACAACAAACACTGCAGAGAGGACTCCCAGGCGACTCCAACGACGTGGACACCCTGAGTCGACCTCCCTGCACCCCCACAGCGACGCCTGCAGAGAGGATCCACAGGCATCCCTGACTATGACTGCCTGGTAACAAAGGAACCCGACACCTGGACCAAGCACTGCACCCGCAGCCCTCAGGACTGAGAGGAACCACCCACCAGTGCAGGAGTGACCAGCAGGATGCCCTCATCCTAGCCCAGTCGGTGGCTGGCCCGAGAAGCCCCCTGTGCCCTGCCTGCATCACCAGAGTGACCCCCGGGTACCTCCATTGTTTTCAATACAAAACCCGACGCCTACTTTGCACACTGCACCCAGCCGCCCCGTGCCGCTGAGGGTGTGTTTTGTGTGTTTGTGAGTGTCCCCTCCCCAGTGCTCTACAAAACCCCCATGGTTCGCTCCCCGAGGACGCAGGTACTTACCTGCTAGCAGACTAGAACCGGAGCACCCCTGTTCTCCAAAGGCACCTATGTGTTTTGACCCTCCTGTTACCTCTGCACCTGACTGGCCCTGTGTTGCTGGTGCAGTGGCTTTGGGGTTGCCTTGAACCCCCAACAGTGGGCTGCCTATGCCCAGGAGACTGAATGTGTAAGTGCTTTACTTACCTGGGAAACTAACGTTTACTTACCTCCCCCTGGAACTATTGATTTTTGCACTGTCCACTTTTAAAATAGTTATTTGCCATTTTAACCAAAACTGTGTGTGCTACTGTTTTAAATCAAAGTTCTATACTTACCTGTGTGAAGTACCTTGCAGTTTATGTACTTACCTCAAATTTCAATCTTGTGGTTCTAAAAACAAATTAAGAAAATATATTTTTCAATATAAAAACCTACTGGCCTGCAGTTAAGTCCTTGAGTTTGTGTTCCTCATTTATTGTCTGTGTGTGTACAACAATTGCTTAACACTACCCTCTGATAAGCCTACTGCTTGACCAACTACCACAAAACAGAGCATTAGTATTATCTAATTTTGCCACTATCAACCTCTAAGGGGAAATCTTAGACTCTGTGCATACTATCTCTCACTTTGAGATAGTATATACAGAGCCCACTTCCTTCAATGGGTCTTCTAGGACTCAGGAAGAGCCAGCCTTCAGGATCGACAGATATGATATGATATAAGGTCCTATATTGGGGTTTGATTTCGAACCACACACAGCAGTTACAGAATAAGAGATTAAATCGTGTCATAACCTTAATGAGGAGGTGAGGTGTGCCGAAACACTAACACCAAAGGACACCACTGTGGACGCTGGAAGATGTGACAAAGTTGGCTGCCTTCAGGGGGTGGGATAACAGAGTATATCAACCTTAAACAGAGGTGGTTTGCTGCTAGAGCGATCCCATTCGCTCATCTTCAAACAGAATATAAAATAAACAACTTCAAGACCTCATATATTTGCAGCTTAAATATAGACACTTAACAAAACTAAGAAGTAAATGAGAATTAGACATGGGCACACTTGAGGAAGATGTGGCAGGAAGCTCTTTATTTTCCCAGAGATATTGATTAAGGAAAGTTTCAGGCTGATGCAACTCAGATACTACATGGGATGTATTGAACTAGGAAAAAAATGTATAAATTTGGAACGTCCATACAGGGAAATTAGAATAGGATGCTGTCGGAATGCCAACCCCTTATGGTTATGGTGCTGTTGCAGCCGCAAGGGGTTCCATCGCCACCACAAAAAGTAGCAGTAAAAGGGGGCAACCCTGATGAGTGCCCCCGGCAATCGGAAAATAATCCGACACTATACCGTTGATTCTCAATCGACCAGTCGGCTTGGAGTACAGCAGACGGATCATGTGAATGAATCTAGAGCGAAGCCCCACTCTAGCTAGTAGGGCAAACATAAACGACCAATCCAGCTAATCGAACGCCTTCGCGGCATCCAGAAAGACTGCTGCCGCGCAATCGTCAGGCCCAGTCATATGGGAAATCGCAAAAAAAGGTACGCAGATTATATAGTGTTGAACATCCTGGCACAAAGCCGGATTGGTCCAGTAATCCGAAGGATGGAAGTAGGGGCTGCAAACGCGCTGCAATGAGTTTTGCTAAGATCCTATTATCTATATTTATAAGCAAGAGTGGCAACTACTAGGGTCTTTCCCAGGTTTCAAAATCGTCACTATAAGAGCCTCCCACAATAAAGCCAGAAGAACACAGCCCTTGAGCGCTTCAGTGTAGATGGCGCAGCGCCATGACATTTGCATACTCCTAATACATGGCAGGCGTCAAGCCATCCAGTCCTGGGGCCTTATCACTTGGCAAACTACGTACAGCCTGAACCACATCCTCCACCGAAAAAGGAGCATCCAGGTACTGTCTATGGGGGTTCTCAAGGCAAAGCAAGCTAACCTCCTCAAAGTAAGCAGTAGCATCCGAACCACTCAGCCCTGGCCGCTCAGCATACAGTTCCGAATAGAAGTCTGACATGACACGCTGAACCTCTGCCGTACACGTCCAAAGGGTCCCCGTCGAGTCAGTCAGTTCTACAGTATAATTCCCAGACCATGGTCTACGAAGCATGGCCGCCAATGTCCTTCCTGCCCGATCACCTTCACCATTTTTTTTTTCTTCATAAATCTGTTTATTAGCTTTTTGAAACTTTACATTTTGTCATAGTTTGGCATTTGTTTCAGTCCAACATATTTTAGTGTGCAATGCTCACAGTGTTAAGTAGTGTTTAGTACATTGGAAACACAGTTGTACGGCATATGTTACATCATGTTTTTACAATTGTTCTTCGCAGTTGCATTGCTTATTGGTATAACACTGTTTCAGTCACAAATATCCAGTTATTGTGCTTTTGGTTAACAAGCAGATAATATGAATTTTATATAGATTAACGTTAGAATAAAAAGAAAAGGAAAAAGAACATTAATAACTTTTGCCGGGATCAGATACCTATGTGATTATTTTGACGTGACTATTTTCGTGTTGGGGATCAATTGTGACAGATCAATTTGCAGGCAGAGGGTGTTGGGTCGTTTATCAGGTCTGGTGCATGCGATTTTCCCGCCCCTCAATGTCATAGTTTGTCCAGTCGTCTTCTGCATTCTGCCTCCTTATATCGTATGACCTTCTAACCCATGTATACTAGTTCGCTTTAGTCCGGTCCCTCCTCTGTCGGGTGTGCATCCATGCTATGAAGTTGTAGTAAGAACCCCTCCCAGCAGGTGGAGATCAGAAATTGTTGCAGCCCCAGGGTTTCTTCTCATCTAAGTGCTAAGCCCTCTGCTCCCGCCCACACCTCGAGCGAGCGCCTCCAGGCCCGTATCGGCGGGGGATCTGGTGATTTCCACCTTCGGGTCACTAGTCGTTTCACGACAATGAGTCCTAGGTCTGTGAAGTGCGCCTCTGCTCTGTGTTGTTTGTTTCTAGGGAACACTCCTAGGATGCATGTCTCCCATGTGAAGGGTATTTGTTGTGTTATGCAGTTAGATAGATTGTCGATTACCACCCTCCAATAGGCGCTTAGGCTAGGGCAGGACCACACCATGTGCAACATATCAGCCCCAATCTCGCGGCATCGGGGGCAGGCCGCATCTTGACGAGCGAAGTATCTGTTCACGCGTGCAGGTGTGAGGTAGGCTCCATGCACTATATAATATTGGATTAGTCTGAATCGTGAGTTACGTGGTATGTTGAGATGGTCTGAGAGAGCAAATCTCCATCGCGTTATCGCAATAGAATCCCAGTGTCCGCTTCCCATGCCGCACGCAGTGCATCGTTGTCGGAGGCAGTTTGGGTTCTTAAGGCGTCCGCCAGCCAGCTGACCTGGTGTTGGCCACAGCCCACCACCTGTAGGTACTGTACCAGCAGGTGGGTAGGTGGAGCTGTTGTGATGTCTCCCCACTTGGACCCAAGAGTCCTCACCAGAGAGCAGTATAAGAGGAATTGGCCAGGTGGAAGTCTCATTTCCTGAAGCCTAGCAAATGGCAGTAGTTGGTTTTCTTCATAGAGGTCGCCCAGTGTGTGTAACTCTAATTCGTGCCATGTGCGCAATTCTAAATCTGATGTGACCCTGGGGCCCCTTGGTGTACCCGCCAACGCCAAGGCGGGTGCAAAGGGGATCACCGATCTTGTGAGGTGGATCGATCTGCGGAAGCATTTATGAGCTGTTCTGAGGAACAGTTGCTGTGGGGTTTGCGCGTGTGTGAGCGGGTGGAATAAAAGCTGTATTTTTTGGCGCGGGCGTGGCCCTTCCTCCGATGCTGTGTTTGCAAGCTGTATGCCAGCCAACCATCTAGATATCCATTGAAGTTGGGCTGCCAGATAATAGTGCTCCGGGTTGGGGACCGCAAGTCTGCCTTTTGTCAGGCGGCAGGTACAGTTTTTTAAGGGCAACCCTACAGCGGCCGCCGTTCCATATGAATTCCCTCAGCCCTGTCTCCAGTGCCCTGAAGAAACTGGGGGGAACGTAGTGTGGGAGGTTAGAGAAGAAGTACAGGAGCCGGGGAAGAACCACCATTTTTAGGAGTGCTATCCTGCCCGCCACAGATAGTGGCAACGTCCTCCAAAACGCCATTTGAGACCTGACTGAGGATACCACTTTTACAAGGTTACCCTCAAATATGTCTTCTTCGCTGTGGTAGACTCGGACGCCCAGGAATCTGAATGTGCTTGGTTGCCATGGGACAGGATTCCTGGCTAGGTTAAGTCCCGGATCTGGTAGGTCTGGGTTGAATGGGAAGAGGCATGACTTAGACCAGTTGACTTTTAGACCTGATATCGACACGAAGTGTTTTAGGATTAAACAGGCCATAGGTGGGATCTGCGTGATATCTATGAAATATAGCAAGAGGTCATCAGCGTACAGTGACACTATGTGTAAGTCATCTCCTAGAGGAATTCCCCAGTTGTTTCCCTCCCAGCGTAAGGCAACCGCCAGGGGCCCCATAGCAAGTGAAAATAGTAACGGTGAGAGGGGGCAGCCCTGTCTCGTACATCTGCATACCCGGATTGGTTCTGATATCTCAGCACCCAGCCCCACCCGGATCATTTGTCTGGTGTATAATAGTTTAACTAGACGAGTGAAAGATGGTCCCATGCTGAATTGTTGCAACACCCTGAACAGGTAGGGCCATTCCAGGGAGTCGAAGGCTTTTTCTAGATCAAGGACAAGGCAGCCCGCCTGCGGCCAGTCACGCCTCGCATATTGCATAACCCAGAATAGTCTCCTGATATTATGGGAGGTATCTCTGCCTGGTACAAGCCCGTTGTGGTCGGGGTGTATTAAGTCTGGCACACTTGGCGCAAGTCTTGTCGCCAACACTTTGGCTAATATTTTATAATCGGTGTTTAGCATTGCCAGAGGTCTATATGAGGCCATGTCCATTGGATCCCTCCCAGGTTTGGGAAGGGAGACCAACAACGCCTCCCTTTGTGTGGCCGATAGGTGGCCCTCCTGTCCAGCTGTCTCATATACCTGCAGTAGCCTGGGTGCTAACTGCACCGCGAAGGCTTTGTAAAAGTCGACTGGTAGCCTGTCTGGGCCCGGCGTTTTGCCGGATGTAAGTTTCCGGATACTGGTTTTGATCTCTTCAAGGTCGAGGGGTGCCTCAAGCGTCTCAATCTGGTCATTTTCTAGGTGTGGGAGCTTCACTCTAGCAAGAAATTCAGCACTGGAGTCTCCCTCAGGGGATGCCCTTGAAGTGTAGAGCGCCGCATAATGTATTATAAATTCGGCCTGTATCTCCACAGGTATGTATACTAGTTCCCCTGTTTGTGAGCGGATTTCCATTATCGGTTTCCTCTCACAATCCCGACGTATCAGCCAAGCCAATAATTTACCTGCTTTATCCGCTGATGTATGAGTTCTCGCGGAGTGTGCAGTGTAGTTTAGACATCTCAGAAGCTCTAGTAGTGCCTGGTGCTTTGCACATATTGTTGGTAGTCTTGTCTTTTCAGTTTGGTTATTAGTGGTTTCTTCTTCTGACTGCGGCAGGGTCTGCTCTATTCGGGTCAGGTGGCGTTCAACAGAACGGCGCATGTTAAATGGAGGCCCCAGACAGTGCCCCCGGACGAAGACCTTGAATGCGTCCCATTCGATCAACCCCGAGGTAGCCGTGCCTTCGTTCTGCTCAAAGAATTCTGGGATTGCAGCACTTAATGATGCTCTAAAATCAGCATCTTCTAGGAGTTCTGGCCTCAGTCTCCACGTGGGGATAGGTGAATGAGGGAATCCCCAGCACAAACGTGCTATCAATGGGTTATGGTCCGAGTGTGTGCGTCCCATATATTCCGAGTTCACCACCACCGGGGCAAGGCTCGCAGTGCAAAATATGCGGTCTAGGCTCACGTGTAAGGAGTGCGGGGCAGAGTAGAAAGAGTAGACTCTGTCCTCCCTGTGTCTCTGCCGCCACACATCCACCAGCTGCCATTGTTGGGTCCAGTTTACCAGACCGCGCGAGGCAGTTACCACCGGTGATGTGGGCAGCGGAGGAAAGGAGCGGTCCAGTTCAATGTCAAGCACGCTGTTAAAGTCTCCCCCCAATAGCCACGGAAGTGCACTCCAGCCTGCCAGGTGGTGTGATAGATTATGTAGGAAGGCAGTCTGGTCTGTGTTTGGGGCGTATATGGAGCCCAATACAACTGTGCGTCCTGCCAGCCTTCCCTTGACGAGTACGAATCTACCCTGCGGGTCTGTGATCTGTTCCTCCACCGTAAAGGAAGTGCCTGCCCTAATCCAGATAAGCGTGCCTCTGCCGTAGGCCAAGTGACCTGTCGCGTATAGTTGCCCTCTCCAGCGCTGACGCAGTCGGGGAATCTCGAGGCTTGTTAGGTGAGTCTCCTGTAAGAATGCTAATTGTATTGAGTGTCTTAAGATAGGAGTAAATGGCGTAGCGCCGCTTGGGGGTGTGAATGCCTCTTACATTCCAGGTAATTGTTGTGTATGTAGCCATGTCATGGGTGTTGGGTTCTTTTTCAGTTTTACCCGTCCAGACCCTCTACGCTGTGCTACTTCGTTAGTCTTCCGTGTCCAGAGAATTAGTGTGTGACCACCGGCAATAACAAAACATAACTAATGCCATCAGAGCAGTTAGACAACGGGTCACCGCCCAAACACTACAACAAAAACAATAACGTGAGATCGCACATCTATACATTTTGTGGCTCCACTGATAGGAGCGTCGGGGTAGGCCAAATATACCAGGGGATAGTGTAGTCTTAGGCCTTTTTGTCCAGCTGCAACGGATAATTAAAATAATAGGGAGGACCCCGGGGGAGGGGGGTCCTCATTGTATTTGATCGCCAAGAAGCGTAGTATGCAATGTCAGGTGTTGCATCCGTCTGTGCGTGTGGGCCGACACAGTGCTTCATAGTTAAGTTTGTTGTTTGCTCGTCTTTTGGGCTAAATTCGCGTAGGTGTCTCTAGTTGGATATTTCCTGCAGTGTGTTGTTTCTTTACATTGTTCAAGAGTCTTTTAGAAAAGTTCATCTGCGGTGGCCGGCGTCACAGGGGGTCCCTCGTTAAGGCCCGACTCCGATAAGCGATCCGGTGTGAGGGGACGGTCGCTGGTCAATTGTGAGAGTTCTGTGTCTGACCCAGAGCACGGGGGATGCCCCCATCGTTGCTGCAGTGTGAATCGCCTCTCTTCTTTCCTGAATTAGTTGTTCCAGGTCTGGAGCGCATTTTGTTGGTCCTGCGTGAGTTGTGTTTCTTTTCCGGTCACGCCTATTTCGACTGCGCTTGGTTCGGGGTGTCGGTTCAGCTCGCTCTGGCACGCCACCATTGGACAGTCCCGTCGACTCAAGCCATTCCCAAGCTGCCTCGGGTGTGGGGATGAAGTTTGTTTTATTTTTCACCACAACTCATAGTTTGGCCAGAAACAGCAAAGAGTAGGTTAGGCCAAGTGACCGTAGCTTACGTTTCAGTGGGAGGTAGGAGGCCCGATCTCTTTGCACCGCCAAGGTGTAATCTGGGAATAGCAAAATTTGCATGTCATCTATCCGGGGTAGAGGCGCGGCCCTTACCGTTCGTAGTATCATGTCTCTGTCCGCGTAGTGAAGGAGGAGAATGATGAATGGGCGCGGAGCGCTTCCCGGCAGTCTTGCCCGGGCCGGGATCCGGTGGGCGCGCTCCACGGAGAAAAAGGGGGTAAGCACTCCATCTGGTACCAGCCCTCGCAACCAGCCCTCCGAGGAAGTCGTCGGGTCTCGACCCTCCGTACCCTCCTGCAGGGGCTTCCATTCTAGGCGGGCCCGGCGTGTTCTCACCTTCCGCACAGCTGATGTAGGGTGTTGTGCCCCCCGTGCTCCCTCTAGGAAGCTAGTTTGGCCGGGTGTGGCGCGGAGCTCTAGCAGCTCGCGCCCGCCATGTTTGGTGGCTTGACCACGCCCCCCCGCTCACCTTCACCATAGCGCCGAGCCCTCAACTCCTTACCCAGGAAGCACACCTCCTCATAGAAAGACAGCACCTCCTGAACCTCAGCCAGAAGGCCTGCAGACCAGTCAGAAGCCAGCCGCCTCTTTAAGTCAGCAAGTCGCTCCTCCAGATCCGCCAACTCCCATCGAATTGCCCTCAGGACCACATGTTGCTTAGACAGACAAATGCTGCGGATCACAACCTTAAAGGCTTCCCAGAGGGTGCCCGCAGACGACACTGAGCCCTAACTGATCTCAAAGTAGTCCACAATAGCAGTACGAATTTCCTCCTGGAAGAAACGGGCTCTCAGCGCTCCACAAGGCAACCGCTACGAAAACGCGCGCCCAGGACCCACGGGCACATGCAGCTCAAACACGCCCGGCGAATGATCCGACAAGGTGCGAGGCGCGAGGCATATGCTTCATCCAGAGTTCCACATCTCTGGTGCCCAGCCATCTATTTTATTCTAGACCAGCTGCCATGCGCATAATTAACACATGTGCCATGCCTATCCCCACAGTATCTAGCCCTCCACAGATCCACCAGGTCTCCCTCAGCCGTGATGTGCGCCAGTGTCCTCGCAGCCGCCACATGTTGATGTCTGGCCTGGCTCTCGAGATCCGCCTCCGGGTCCAAGACCACATTGAAATCGCCACCCCATAAGATGGAGCCAGGACCCAGTGAACCAATCAAGCACCAAACTTCCCCAAAGAACTCAGGGTCGTCGACATTGGGGCCATAGATGGATATCAAACAGAACGGCTTATCATACAATGTGCCTCTAAGCATGACATAGCGCCCACCCGGGTCAACTAGCACCCCACCTGTGCGCCACGGCAGTCCCCTCGCGCGTAGCCCGAACACATCGCCATGTGACTCTCGCCGATCCAGCCAGCCCTCACCCTCGCTCTTGTGCCCTCAACCTCCTGCAGCATGCAGATATCAATCTTGTGGCGCTGCATATAGGCCGACAGCAATCGCATCTTGCGTCCATCATTCAGCCTCCTGACATTCCAAGTGAGGCACCTAACAGCCGTTGTACTTGCATGCACCATCCCAACAGCCACCCAATCGCTTGCCTTCCCCAGCCATTCTACATAAAACAGTGTAGGAAGTTGGCTTTGTATATACTATTTCAAAGTAAGAAATAGTGTGCAGAGTCCAAGGGTTTCCCTTAGAGGTAAGATAGTGGCAAAATTAGATAATTCTAATTCACTATTTTGTGGTAGTGTGGTCGAGCAGTACACTTATCAGAGGGTAGTGTTAAGCATTTGTTGTACACACACAGGCAATAAATGAGGAACACACACTCACAGACTTACTCCAGGCCAATAGGTTTTTATTTAAAAAAATACAATTTCTTAGTTTATTTTAAGAACCACAGGTTCAAGATTTACAGAAAACACTTTAAATGCAAGGTACTTCACTTAGATACTTTAGGAACTTTGAATAAAAGCAATATCATATACAGTCTTTGTAAAAATGGCAATAAGCTATTTTCAAAGTGGACACAGTGCAAAAATCAACAGTTCTTGGGGGAGGTAAGTAAAGGTTAGTTTGTGAAGTAAGTAAAACACTTACAAGTCTCAGTTCTGGGGCATAGGCGGCCCACCGTTGCTGGTTCAAGGCAACCCCAAAGTTACCACACCAGCAGCTCAGGGCCGGTCAGGTGCAGAGGTCAAAGAGATGCCCAAAACACATAGGCGCCTATGGAGAACAGGGGTGCTCCGGTTCCAGTCTGCCAGCAGGTATGTACGTGCGTCCTCGGGGGGCCGACCAGGGAGGTTTTGTAGAGCACTGGGGGGGGACACCTAGGCACACAAAACACACTCAATGGCACAGGGGCGGCCAGGTGCAGTGTGCAAAGCAGGCTCGGGTTTTGTATAGGTTTCAATGCAGGGACCCGGGGGTCACTCTAGCGGTGCAGGCAGGCACGAGAGGGGCTTCTCGGGGCAGCCACCACCTGGGCTAGGCAGAGAGTCGTCTGGGGGTCACTCCTGCGCTGACGTTCAGTTCCTTCGGGTCCTGGGGGCTGCGGGTGCAGTGCTGGTTCCAGGCGTCGGGTCCCTTGTTTCAGGCAGTCGCGGTCAGAGGGTGGGTTCTATTTCTTACCTTTGATGTTTTCTTACACTCCCAGGGCCCCTCTACACACTACACTTGCCTAGGTAGGAGACCGATTTTCGCATTCCACTATTTTAGTATATGGTTTGTGTATCCCTGAGGCCCACTGTAACCTATTGTGATTTTCATTACTTGCACAGTTTTCAAACTGTTTTACAGCTATTTCTGCATTTTAGTGTATATACTGCGTATATTACTTACCTCCTAAGGAAGTATAGTCTCTAAGGTATTTTTGGCATTGTGTCACTGTAGGAAGTTGGCTCTGTATGCACTATTTCAAAGTAAGGAATAGTATGCACAGAGTACAAGGGTTCCCCTTAGAGGTAAGATAGTGGCAAAAAGAGATAATTCTAATGCTCTATTTTGTGGTAGTGTGGTCGAGCAGTAGGCTTATCAGAGGAGTAGTGTTAAGCATTTGTTGTACACACACAGGCAGTAAATGGGGAACACACACTCAGAGACAATTCCAGGCCAATAGGTTTTTGTATAGAAAAATATATTTTCTTAGTTTATTTTAAGAACCACAGGTTCAAGATTTACAAGTAATACTTTAAATGAAAGGTACTTCACTTAGGAACTTTGAATTAACAAAATAGCATATACAGTTTTCACATAAATGACATATAGCTATTTTAAAAGTAGACAGTGCAATTTTCAACAGTTCCTGAGGGAGGTAAGTGTTTGTTAGTTTTTGCAGGTAAGTAAACCGCCTACAAGGTTCAAGTTTGGGTCCAAGGTAGCACACCGTTAGGGGTTCAGGGCAACCCCAAAGTTACCACACCAGCAGCTCAGGGCCGGTCAGGTGCAGAGGTCAAAGTGGTGCCCAAAACGCATAGGCTTCAACGGAGAAAGGGGTGCCCCGGTTCCACTCTGCCAGCAGGTAAGTACCCGAGTCTTCGGAGGGCAGACCAGGGGGGGTTTTGTAGGGCACCTGGGGGGACACAAGTCAGCACAAAAAGTACACCCTCAGCGGCAGGGGTGCAGTGTGCAAACAAGCGTCAGGTTCGCAATAGGATTCAATGGGAGACCAAGGGGTCTCTTCAGCGATGCAGGCAGGCAAGGGCGGGGGGGGGGCTCCTCGGGGTAGCCACCACCTGGGCAAGGGAGAGGGCCACCTGGGGGTCGCTCCTGCACTGGAGGCTGGATCCTTCAGGTCTTGGGGGCTGCGGGTGCAGAGTCTTTACCAGGCGTCGGGTCTTTGAAGCAGGCAGTCACAGTCAGGGGGGAGCCTCGGGATTCCCTCTGCAGGCGTCGCTGTGGGGGCTCAGGGGGGTCAACTCTGGTTACTCACGGTTTTGTAGTCGCCGGGGAGTCCTCCCTGTGGTGTTTGTTCTCCACAAGTCGAGCCGG
Source organism: Pleurodeles waltl (assembly GCF_031143425.1). Classification (NCBI taxonomy): domain Eukaryota; kingdom Metazoa; phylum Chordata; class Amphibia; order Caudata; family Salamandridae; genus Pleurodeles; species Pleurodeles waltl. The sequence goes on from NC_090441.1 coordinate 88,421,409, forward strand.
GGGCGTCGGGTGCAGAGTGCAAAGTCTCACGCTTCCGGCGGGAAACGTGTGTTGTTTCAAAGTTGCTTCTTTGTTGCAAAGTTGCAGTCTTTGGTGAACAGAGCCGCTGTCCTCGGGAGTTCTTGGTCCTTTTAGATGCAGGGTAGTCCTCTGAGGTTTCAGAGGTTGCTGGACCATGGGAACGCGTCGCTGGAGCAGTGTCGTTAGAAGTGGGGAGACAGGCCGGTAGAGCTGGGGCCAAAGCAGTTGGTGTCTCCGTCTTCTCTGCAGGTTTTTCAGTTCAGCAGTCCTCTCCTTCTTAGGTTGCAGGAATCTAGTTTCCTAGGTTCTGGGGAGCCCATAAATACTAAATTTAAGGGTGTGTTTAGGTCTGGGGGGTTATTAGCCAATGGCTACTAGCCCAGAGGGTGGCTACACCCTCTTTGTGCCTCCTCCCTGAGGGGAGGGGGGGGCACATCCCTATCCCTATTGGGGGAATCCTCCATCTGCAAGATGGAGGATTTCTAAAAGTCAGAGTCACCTCAGCTCAGGACACCTTAGGGGCTGTCCTGACTGGCCAGTGACTCCTCCTTGTTTTTCTCATTATCTCCTCCGGCCTTGCCGCCAAAGGTGGGGCTGTGGCCGGAGGGGGCGGGCAACTCCACTAGCTGGAGTGCCCTGGGGTGCTGTAACAAAGGGGGTGAGCCTTTGAGGCTCACCACCAGGTGTTACAGTTCCTGCAGGGGGAGGTGAGAGGCACCTCCACCCAGTACAGGCTTTGTTACTAGCCACAGAGTGACAAAGGCGCTCTCCCCATGTGGCCAGCAACATGTTTGGTGTGCGGCAGGCTACTAAAACCAGTCAGCCTACACGGGTAGTCGGTTAAGGTTTCAGGGGGCACCTCTAAGGTGCCCTCTGGGGTGTATGTTACAATAAAATGTACACTGGCATCAGTGTGCATTTATTGTGCTGAGAAGTTTGATACCAAACTTCACAGTTTTCAGTGTAGCATTATGGTGCTGTGGAGTTCGTGCATGACAGACTCCCAGACCATACACTCTTATGGCTACCCTGCACTTACAATGTCTAAGGTTTTGTTTAGACACTGTAGGGGCATAGTGCTTATGCACTTATGCCCTCACCTATGGTATAGTGCACCCTGCCTTAGGGCTGTAAGGCCTGCTAGAGGGGTGACTTATCTATACCTGTAGGCAGTGTGAGGTTGGCATGGTACCCTGAGGGGAGTGCCATGTCGACTTAGTCTTTTTTATCCCCACTAGCACACACAAGCTGGCAAGCAGTGTGTCTGTGCTGAGTGAGGGGTCCCCAGGGTGGCGAAAGACATGCTGCAGCCCTTAGAGACCTTCCCTGGCATCAGGGCCCTTGGTACCAGGGGTACCAGTTACAAGGGACTTACCTAGATGCCAGGGTGTGCCAATTGTGGAAACAAAAGTACAGGTTAGGGAAAGAACACTGGTGCTGGGGCCTGGTTAGCAAGATAACACTACAGACTCCAGGAAGACGGTTGAAAGCTGTCAACTGCTGCTGGTCAATCGCCATGCAAGATGGTGAAGTGCTGACATGTTCGGGTGGAGCACCCACCCCCTGCTTCTGCAACAGACAATCCTCTCAAAGGGGCAGCCTGATCAGAGGATCAATGGCCTTCTCAACAGCTCTGGATACCAAACTCTCTGTGCCCAGTCCAGAGCCACAAGGATGACTTGTGCTCCATTGTTCCTGGTTTTCTTGAGAACTCTGAGCAGGAGTGGTATGGGCGGAAAGACGTACAAGAGGCCTGTGCCCCACTTGAGATGAAAAGCATCTCTGAATGAGAGCTGCCTTGGAAACTCCATCTTCTAGAAATGTTGTCATTTTGTGTTTTTTTTGTGATGGTGAACAGATCTAACCAAGGCTTTCCCCACTGCTGAAAGAGACCATGCACCACCTCCAGATGGAGAAGCCATTCGTGATCCGTGACACATCGTCGGCTGAACTTGTCCGCTCTGGTGTTCAAAGAACCAGCCAGACGTTGAACCATCAAGAATATGCCCTTACATTCCATCCATGTTCAGAGAAGTAGGACCTTGTGACAAAGAATCCACAATCCCACCCACCCTCTTTTTTTGCTGTACCACATAACGGTGGTGTTGTGTGAACACACACACTAACTTTCCCTTGATGGAAGGTACAAAGGTTTTCAATGCCAATCGGACCACTCAAAGCGCCATCAGGTTCATGTGGAGACCAGATTCCACTGGAGAAAAGAGTCCTCTCCCAGATGGCCACCTCATTGTAGGAGAGAAATATCTGCCATTATTGTCAGAACTGGTTAGGGAAGGAAGAGACGTTTGCCGCTTACCTAAATGCGTTTGTTAGCCACCACTGTAGAACTTCTGCAGGTCCCTCCAAGATCTGGAAAATGTCAGGGAGATTCCCCTGATACTGCGCTCACTGGAACTTCAGGACCCACTGCAAAGCCATGATATGCCTGCAGGCATGAGTCAAATGCAGGAGGCTAGGAGTCCCAGCGGGCTTTGAGTCAGTCTCACCGAAATCCAGGATAGAGGCTGAAACATCGGTATCATAGCCTGAATACCCTGGACTCGCCGTTCGGGAGGATAAGCCTGAACCTGCAGTGTCCAGAGCAGCTCTAATGAAAGGAAGCAGCTAAGAGTCAGGTTTGACATTGGCACGTTGATACTGAATCCCAGCAAACGCAGGAGGTCTGATGTAGTCTGGTGGTTGGAGTTAACAGCTTGGGGGGAGCCCGCCTTCAACAGCCAGTCGTCAAGACAGGGGAAGACTGGCACCTCTGATATAGGCAGATGAGCTGCAACCACTGCCATCACCTTGGTGACACCTGAGGGGCACTGGTAAGGTCAAAGGGGAGTAAGGTAAACTGAAAGGGGTTGTGGCCCATCACGAGGTGCATGTATCTCTTGTGGCAGGCAGGACTGGAGTATGAAAGTATGCGTCCTGCAAGTTAAACGCCACGATCCAGTCTCCCAGGTCGATGGTAGTCAGGAACTGAGTTAATGTGAGCATCTTAAACTTCTCCTTCTTGAGAAAGAAATTGAGAGGGCCTAGGTCTAGGATAGAATGAAGGCCTTCATCCTTCTTGGGCACCATAAAGTAGTGGGAGTAGCAACCACAACCTACTTCTGGTGCTGGCACCCTCTTTACGGCTCCCTTGGCCAACAGAGCCATCATTTACTGGCAGAGGAAGGGTAGGGGATCCTCCATCAGTCTGTCGCAAGTTGGTGGCAGTGGGGGGAGGAGTAATCACGAAGGGGAAGGAGTATCCCCTTCAGATGATCTGCAAAACCCACCTGTCTGATGTTATGGATATCGAGGCAGCTGATGGCGAATCCTGTCGCCCACTGGGTTCCCATCATGGTAAAAGGACAGATTAGGAGGGCTTGAGGGCTGCAGCCGTCGGGAGAGTGGTGGACTTTCCTGACTGCTGGCTGCCTGACTCACAAAGTCTGTGGCAACCATGTACTCAGCCACGCAAAGGCTGGGGCAATGCTCGGCACTGCGGCTATGGGTGGGTTTGAGACATGACTTGAACCGCTTCCCTACCCATGAAAGTAGCAGAAGACAGCTTGCGGGTGACGAGGGTCCATAGAAAGGCTCCAGACCCTGGCCGTAGTCCTGCAGTCCTTAAAGCGTTCCAGCTCTGAAACCGCTTTGTCTCCAAAGAGATGCAAGCCATTAAAGGGCTTGTCCATAAACGATGCTTGGACATCCCCAGAAAAGCAAGTCATCCTCAACCAGGTGTGCTGTTGTAAGGCCACTGTTGATTAAACTGCTCTGTCCAGTGAGTCGGCTGGGTCTAATCTACACCGAAATGTGAACTTAGCTGCATCCCTTCTAGCGGCACCAGCATGAGAGAATACAGGGAATGAGCCAGGATTTACATGGGAAGTGAAGGCTTGGACCACCAAGCTCTCAAGGGTGAGGTGTTGAGAGAGGAAGTTTGGGTCCCCAGGAGCGAGAACGTGGTACTGGGCAAGTCAACTGGCCTCACCCAGATCCTCACACCAGTCCAGTGTGTCATAAAGCTGGTATTCCTCAGTGTACAGCGACCCCTCCCGCTCCTCCCAGAGTGACAGTCCATACGAATAGGGCTCAGTCTCTCACCTGCGAGATATTGCTCCAGTAAGCATTGGGCGACGTCCCTATGGTGCCATAATGGAGGCGGGGATTGGAATGGGTGCAGGGCTGATGGCGCTATGCTATTGACATTGGGACCGGCACTGAATGTTGAGATGTCATGACCGGTGTCGGGCTGGATCTAGGAATGTATCTGAGAGTCTGCAAGGGCCTGGACCGCTAGTGCAGAACCAGAAGGGGCCCCTGCCGAACCTTGGGGCTGGGGTTTGCTTCGGCTCCCTGAAACTCAGGCAGGTGTGGAGATGGCCCGGACATTGGCTCTCCTGCAGAGCGAAGCCTCAAATGTGGATGCTACCTCATCAGCCGACAGACAGGGTGAAGTCGAAGACCTCGTCCACATCTTCTTCTTGTGATGGTGTGAGTTACCCAAGTGGCCTGAAGACTTCAAGTGCAATGAAGATCTTGGACTCCGCAACCACTTACGGGCCCTTCCTCTCAACCAGGACTTTCCTCTCAACCAGGACCTCAATTGTCACACACTGAGCAGCTAGGAGCTTGGGGGATTTCTCCCTCAAGAGCTCTGGCTTCATGGTGTGGCAATCACTCCAACTTTTCAGGTCGTGGTTGAGTCTGAGACACCAGAGGCATACAGGGTATGGATCCGTCCTACTGACATGGTGTAGGAGAGTTTAAAGCCAGCTTTCCTTCATAACATCCTACCACACCAGGAGCAAAAACCTGAAAAAAGACTTTGACAAAAGTTTAGTCAAAGAATGACTAAAGGGTAGTTCTTCTCGGATCTGTGCTGACCGGTGCAGAAAGAAAAAAATTAAATCAGTTTGTTGTTGTGTGTCTATTTAGGCGATGCCACGTAGAGCCGATTGACACCAGCACGGGTATCGCTCACAAAAAAATTCCAGATCCAATTTGAATCCTGGGGATAATTCTAAGGTAAGGAATCTTGGCTAGAAGTCTGGCATTGAGTCATGAATGTTAAGACATCACCTATGGAGGGCCCATAATAGTGATGTGGTAAAAGACTATTGGAATCTTTATTTGTAGGGCATAACAGCAATGAATAATTCTTAAACGTCTATATGTACCTATGCTAATGTAAGGAAATGCCTCCTTGGCATGGTTACCCCCTGACTTTTTGCCTTTGCTGATGCCAAGTTATGATTTGAAAGTGTGCTGAGGCCTGCTAACCAGGCCCCAGCACCAGTGTTCTTTCCCTAAACTGTACCTTTGTCTCCACAATTGGCACACCCTGGCATCCAGGTAAGTCCCTTGTAACTGGTACCCCTGGTACCAAGGGCCCTGATGCCAGGGAAGGTCTCTAAGGGCTGCAGCATGTCGTATGCCACCCTAGGGAACCCTCACTCAGCACAGACACACTGCTTGCCAGCTTGTATGTGCTGGTGGGGAGAAAATGACTAAGTCGACATGGCACTCCCCTCAGGGTGCCATGCCAACCTCACACTGCCTGTGGCATAGGTAAGTCACCCCTCTAGCAGGCCTTACAGCCCTAAGGCAGGGTGCACTATACCACAGGTGAGGGCATAGGTGCATGAGCACTATGCCCCTACAGTGTCTAAGCAAAACCTTAGACATTGTAAGTGCAGGGTAGCCATAAGAGTATATGGTCTGGGAGTCTGTCATACTCGAACTCCACAGCACCATAATGGCTACACTGAAAACTGTGAAGTTTGGTATCAAACTTCTCAGCACAGTAAATGCACACTGATGCCAGTGTACACTTTATTGTAAAAATACACCCAGAGGGCATCTTAGAGATGCCCCCTGAAAACATACCCGACTTCCAGTGTGGGCTGACTAGTTTTGCCAGCCTGCCACACACCAGACATGTTGCTGGCCACATGGGGAGAGTGCCTTTGTCACTCTGTGGCCAGGAACAAAGCCTGTACTGGGTGGAGGTGCTTCTCACCTCCCCCTGCAGGAACTGTAACACCTGGCGGTGAGCCTCAAAGGCTCACCCCCTTTGTTACAGCACCACAGGGTATCCCAGCTAGTGGAGATGCCCGCCCCTCCGGCCACTGCCCCCACTTTTGGCGGCAAGGCTGGAGGAGATAATGAGAAAAACAAGGAGGAGTCACTGGCCAGTCAGGACAACCCCGAAGGTGTCCTGAGCTGAGGTGACTCCGACTTTTAGAAATCCTCCATCTTGCAGATGGAGGATTCCCCCAATAGGATTAGGAATGTGACCCCCTCCTCATCGGGAGGAGGCACAAAGAGGGTGTAGCCACCCTCAGGGCTAGTAGCCATTGGCTACTAACCTCCCAGACCTAAACACCCCCCTAAATTTAGTATTTATGGGCCCCCAGAACCTAGGAAGATAGATTCCTGCAACCTGAAGACAAAGAAGGACTGCTGACCTGAAGCCCTGCAGAGAAGACGGAGACACCAACTGCTTTGGCCCCAGCCCTACCAGCCTGTCTCCCCACTTCCAGAAAAACTGCAACAGCGACACGTCCCCCAGGGTTCAGTGACCTCTGAAGCCTCAGAGGACTACCATGCATCTAAAAGGACCAAGAAACTCCCGAGGACAGTGGCCCTGTTCACAAGAACTGCAACTTTGCAACAAAGAAGCAACTTTTAAAGACCACACGTTTCCTGACGGAAGCATGAGACTTTCCACTCTGCACCCTGCTTCAAGGAACCCGACGCCTGGAAAACACACTGCACCCGCAGCCCCCAGGACCTGAAGGAACCGAACTCCAGTGCAGGAGTGACCCCCAGACGGCCCTCTTCCTAGCCCAGGCGGTGGCTACCCCGAGGAGCCCCCCCCCTTGCCTGCCTGCATCGCTGAAGAGATCCCCGGGTCTCCCCATTGATTCCTATTGGAAACCCGACGCCTGTTTGCACTCTGCACCCGGCCACCCCTATGTCGCTGGGGGTGTACTTTCTGTGCCTGCTTGTGTCCCCCCAATGCCCTACAAAACCCCCCTGGTCTGCCCTCCGAAGTCGCGGGTACTTACCTGCTGGCAGACTGGAACCGGGGCACCCCTATTTCCACTGAAGCCTATGTGTTTTGGGTACCACTTTGACCTCACCACGTGACTGGCCCTGAGCTGCTGGTGTGGTAACTTTGGGGTTGCCTTGCACCCCTAACGGTGGGCTACATTGGACCCAACTTTGAACCCTGTAAGTGCTTTACTTACCTGTGAACCTAACAAATACTTACCTCCCCCAGGAACTGTTGATTTTTGCACAAAGTGTCCATTTTTAAAATAGCTTATTGCCATTTTCGTCAAAACTGTACATGCTATTGTGATGATTCAAAGTTCCTAAGATACCTGAGTGAAATACCTTTCATTTAAAGTACTGTTTGTAAATCTTGAACCTGTGGTTTTTAAAATAAACTAAGAAAATATATTTTCCTATATAAAAACCTATTGGCCTGGAATTGTCTTTTGAGTTTGTGTTCCTCATTTATTGCTTGTGTGTGTACAACAAATGTTTAACACTACCCTCTGATAAGCCTACCGCTCGACCACACTACCACAAAATAGAGAATTAGAACTCTCTCTTTTTGCCACTATCTTACCTCTAAGGGGAACCCTTGGACTCTGTGCATGCTATTTCTTACTCTGAAATAGTACATACAGTGCCAACTTCCTACAGCTAGTCATTTATGAACCAGGCTCTCAAGTTCAGCAATGGACTTCCACGCACCCACTCGTCTCCTCCACTCTGCTGACCTCGCCCTCGCCACAGTCCCAGGCATCCAACGTACCACCCACGGAGGCAGATCCTTCTCCTACCTCGCCTCCAAGACCTGGAACTCCCTCCCCACCAACCTAAGCAAGGCTCAGGACCTCATGACCTTCAGAAAGCTCCTAAAAACATGTTTTTTTGAGCAGTAATACGGCATCCCCCCCACCCCCAGCCCCACCCAGCACCTTGAGACCCTTCCGGGTGAGTGGCGCGCTTAATACATTTTTTGATTGATTGATTGATGGAAGGTAGGGTAGGTATTCAGTACGTCATGCCCAAACAAGAAATCTGAAAATGAAAGAAGCGCCACAAAGCTGTTGGATACAAAAAAAAAAAAAACATCCAATCGGAAAACCAAATCTATCTTAGAAGATGTCAAGTCCAACTATCACAAGACTATTGGAATGTTTGACTTCCTAAAGAGTCCTGTGTATCAGAGACACTGATAGAAAACATAGATAAATATGCCTGACTAGTTTCAATGATGAGAGGCAAACTGGGGAAATTAGTGATTGCCCTTCATCAGTTTATGCTTGTATGGTTCATGAGAGTTGTGATGAATATGGTGCATACAACCTAAGCTGGGCATCTACCTGGATATTCTTTTTAAAGATAGATGGTCAAAGAGAAAATGCTATTTTAACTCACACTTTCCTGAAATTTGAACAATTAGCTGGCTGGGGAATTCAACTGTATCCTTCTTAATTTCATGAAAAAGAAAAATGTCCGCTTTATTGGAGAGAATGCAGACAATTTGTCCTTAAAGTAGTGAAATAAATGTATTTAATCAAAGGAAAAATGTTTTCAAACCCAGAAGGTTTGTGTGTCGTTATACCAAGTTCCTGAATCTTATTTGCAGGCCTGGTGGCTGAAATGATTGGATTTTGATGAGCTTAGAGTCCCAATACCACCAGGTGAGAGACTCCAAAAGGTCCCTTAAGATAGGAACTGTCTTTGGCCTACACACTTGAAATTGATCCCAGTACCGAGCCAGATGGTGCTGTGACAACAAGGCAATAACTCAAAAGCATGTAAGCAGGCAAAGTGGTACATATGGAAACTGCGATCGACCAAGAGATACTGAAAACAACTAAAACTAAAATGGAGAGTCAACCAGAATGAATCTAACAAGAGCACCTGCAAATCTGCTCTAAGAGGCTAACACCAACATGTCAGCTCCAAAAGGAACAAGGAGATCTTCACAATCATCAAGGACTTCACCTCCTCAATAGCCATCCCAAAAATCATCCTCACTTAAGTCCTATGTGAAAATCTACCAGACCTTTTCTGCAACAAAATGTCAACTATCTACTGCAATTTTGACCCTCAACCAAACCCCAGCAGCCTCACCATCAGCCTATACACATAAGACACAGGATACGCCATGACCACACAGAAACCAAGGGGACTTTCAGTCTCCTCGTCATAAATTTCCTCCAGATCTGTATCCGGATCCTGACTGTTTGCAACGTCAACAATCTGTGTCTGACTCTGAAGTTATAGAACAAGCTCAAACCCCAATCAGAAGGTTCAGCCTAACCAAGCCTAGGCCTTAGTCCAGCTCATCCAGCAAACAAATGAAGGAGCTGCAACGACTGAGAGATAAGAATCTGGCTCTGCAGGAAGACCTGGCAGCTAGGGTTAGGGTATTTGATGTTCCAACTGTCTCTTTGGCAAATTCACACTTCTCAGAAGATCCTAATAAATCGAATGAATTTTTAGATTTCCTTATGGTCTTTCTTCCCTTCCGTCCACCTCAATTCTTAATTCTCAAACGAAAGAGGCAAAGTGGTTGCTTGATTACTGCCTTGTCTGGTGTGGCACTGTCTTGGGTGACCTCCTTAGTAGCCACAGAACATCCTGTCAAATCACTCCACTTTTCTGTTGACGTTCCAAGGAATGTTTAAGAGACCTGACCTGAACTTGAATTCTATGCGACATTCAACAAGCAGGGCAAGATGGTATGTCTTATCTTACCAGTTTTCGTCAGCTAGCAGCCGGAATCTGTTGTTTTATCTAGTGATGAGTCAATGCAGATTGGCATGGCCCACAGACCTCTTACGGAGGCCAAACAAGATCACAAACCCAAACGTGGGCTTTTTATGATCTGTGATCTCTGGTGCATATAGCTCGACTCTGTCCGGTGCATCCTCTGAAGTTACTGGGAAACATCAGGTACTGTCCTCTTTGAAGGGGGAATGGATAGGAAGAACTCAAACCCTTTTTGTTGGAATGTCTGGAAAATATGAAGCCTACCCTTTTCTCTTACCTGTGTCCATAGAACTTCAGAGTGGGGGTAGGGAACTGATATTGACTCTGTGAGACAGTGGTGCCAGTGGCGTATATTTGGATGAAGGCTGGGCCAAAGAGTGAAACATTCTACACATCACTAAGGAGACTCTTGAACAAGTTCAAACTGTTGATGAAATACTTCTGGTTTGTGGACAAGTCAAATAAAGGACAACACCTCTAGTTCTTTCTTTTGGTAATCATCTTTAAGCTACCACTTTTGAGCTCATCTCCTCTCCAAATCACATAGTAATCCTAGGAATTTCCTGGCTAACACAAACAACACAACCCCTACACAAACTGGAAAACACAGATAATTTCTTTATCCTCCCTAATCTATCATACATTTTGTTACTCCACAGAAGGTAACTGGACCCCTGAAGAGTTAGTGAAGTCTCCTAGAACATGCTCCAATACAATCAACCAATATCTGAATATTACTGATCTATTCAAGAAGCCAAAGGAACTGATTCTGTCATCCAACAGGAAATTTGACTGCACCATTTCTATAAAGCCAGCAGCCACTGTTCCCTTTGACAGGATTTATTGCCTCTCCAAATCTGAAAAGGAAACTTTAAGGCTATATTTAGAGTTTTGCGGAATGGCCTTATTACACAGTCCTCATCTACAGCTGCCTCCTTGTTCCTCGTCCCTAAAAAGTTGAACTAATTAATACCTTACATCAACTATAGGGGTCTAAACAAGATTACTGTAAAGGATTGACAACCAAGTATTTTCCAAAGGCTCACTCATACCTCATCAGAATGTCATCCAAGTACTACTTACGCTCCGTCAGAACCAACTGTTTTTAAGATGTGATAAATGTGAATCTCACCTAACCAAAATAGAATACCTAAGCTATCAGATCAACAGAAATGGAGTCTCTGTGGATCAGCGCAAGGTTTCCACCATTCTGGATTGGCCAAATCCATCTAACATAAAATAAACTCGGAGTTTCCTAGGGTTTGCTAACTTGTACAGAAAAATTATTGAGAATTTTGCCCAACTAACAAGTGAAATCACCCAAATTCTACAGAATGACATGCTTCGCCATGGTTTTCACTGGGACGATATAGCTGACAATGCTTTTAAAAGCTTTAAAAGGACCTTTACGCAAGCACCAATCCTGTGTCCTCCAGACCCCACTACAAAGTTAATTGTGGAAACTTATGCCTTAGACCGAGCTATTGGAGCAGCACTTCTTCAATGGCATGTAGATGATGGTCTTGAACATTAAATCTTTGATTTGTCCGATTTCATGTCTCCTACACAAAATAATTATTATGTCTTCTAGCAATGAAACAAGCCTGCACAGATTGGAGATATTTTATAATGGCCGCTCAAGAACCTTCTGAGATTTAAACCAACCACTGGAATCTACAAACCCTTAGAAATTTGCAGTGCAGAAACAGTGGTCAATCCACTGGGCATACTTCTTTAGCCAGTATGAAGTCAATGTTAGCTATATTCCTGGCACCAAAAACACTCTAGCAAAAGTGCTATCATGCCAATATCTTGATATTCCATTACTCTTCATCAGAATCTTCTCTCTCCTCAGCGAATAATAGGAGTTTTACAATTCTCTATGGAGAAAATTCTCTCAAGAGAAAAGGAACTCCCTACAAGGACTAATTGTTAGAAGAAACAATTTAGTGTGAAGAGGAATGACCCTATTTATTTCAACAAAGACACTCTGCCTCAAGGTATTCAAAATGTGACATGACTCACCAGCTGCTTGTCATAGGGGGTTTACACATCCACTTCAGGGCTCCGTCGACTTTCTTGCTCTTGGTAGCCACCTATCATTTGTGGGTTCTTGTCCAGTCTGTACCCAAAATAAGACTTCCTATTCTAAACCTTCAGGGCTACCCTTACCTTTCCCTCCAGAACCCTGGCATACCATTTCCACCAACTTTATTACTGCTTTCCCTCTGTCTGACGGTAATAGTGTCATAGTGGTTACGTTTGACTTCTTTTCCAAAATGGCTCATTTCACTGTGCTAAAGAAAGTACCTTCTGCTAAGGAGATGGTACTAATACTTTTACATTAAATTTTCTAATTGCATCGGATACCTCATTTTACAATATCTAAGCTTTATTCCAAAAGGTGTTTTTATATTTTTGGAAATCTTTTTGCAAATTCCTTTGGTACTGACCCCCGGGTTTCACCCTCAGACCAATTGCCAGAAAGAAGGTATAAATCAAGGCCTGGGACAATTTCTTTGTTGTTTTTTTAACTCCTTGCAGAGCAATTGGTGTCTTTTCCTACCCTTAGCTGAATTTTCTTATAACAATGCTGTTCATAGTGCTACTAAAATTACTCAATTTTTCTGTCTTAATGGTCTTCACCCTAGGGTTTTTCCTTCAGCCCTGCCAGGTGCAGTACAGGTTCCTGCAGCTGCTAGATCTTTACGCCAACTACAGTCCTTAGGACACAAAATCTTGTCCAACCTGGTTGACTTGGAAAACCAGGATGAAATCCTTTTCTGATTTCCATTACACTTGCACTCGTACTCCTACTCTGAAACTCGGGGACAGGGTATGACTTTCCTCTAAATTTCTGCCTGCCTCTCCCAGAACAAATTCAAACCCTGATTTTTTGGTCCCTTTGAGATCCTCCAAATCATAAATCCGGTGGCATTTACGGTGCAACTGCCCCTTCACTGGATTCAGTCCGCATTTCACTCCTCTCGATTAAAACCATACAGGGTTGAACCTTTCAACAACTTTTTTCCAGAGCTCCTAACATCTTGGTCAACGAGGTTCCTGGGTTTGAGCTACAATAGAACTGTGATTCCCGCTTTTTCAGGGAGAAATTACAATTCTTGGTTCACTGGAAAGGCTACCCTCCTAGTGAGCAATCCTGGAAAGACGCTTCCACTGTTCATGCTTTGTTTTGGTTCTCCACATTTTTTTTTTGGTAGTTCCCCGATAAGCCTGGGGTGTCAGGTGGGGGGCATACTAATGCACTGCTGGTTTCCAGCCCGATGCAGCTTCCAAAGGTCGCCTTGGTCAGACAGCACGCACACCGGTGCGAGTACAGCTCAGAACAGGGAGGGGCCGGCGTGCCATTGTGTTCCCTGCCTAAACTTACCTGTAGGATGCCAGTCTGCCACCATAATATCCCACGCTACCATTCTTCTTTCTGGGTGTGCCTTGCTGGGGGGACGCCATCAGCACATCCTCATGGAACATTTTGGGTGCCAGAATTTCCTGTACTTAATATAGCCTGTCCAATCTAAGATGGCTGCCATGCCTTCTTCCTTTATCCTTTTTTCCCATTCTAAAATGGCAACGCCTCGTTTTTGATGTAATTTCCTGCTTTCCAGAGTACATAGGGAAGCTTGTCCTTCCTCCTTTTTGCTGCAATGCTTCCGTGTGTTCGGTGTATTTACTAACTCCTGATTCCTGTCCAGAGGTCTCAGTTTTTACCTGTAGTTTTGGATTCCAGCGGTTTCAGCTTCTTCTCCTGCTTTCTTGCCTCATGATACGTGCTGTTGCCCTGTTCTTCTGCCATCGCAAACTTGTTGTTACCTAGAAGTTTTTTGCCATGGCTTTTTCCTTCTTCCTGAAGGCACTATCAAAGAAGTTACTTACCTTCCGGAGTGTCTTATCTGGTAGAGATTACACCTAGCCACTGACTCCTGAACTCAGAATTATCCCCAGTGTCCAGACTGGATCCAGAAGATTTTTTGTGAGCAGTACCTCTGAGTGCAGGTAGATGGCATCATTTGGCTCCAGGTGGCGTCATCGGAAGTGACATTCGCGATGCCACCCAGCTGTACTGTTTCAACTTTCAATGCCAGCAACCCGGTGCCATGAAGAACACTAACCAGTGATGTGGAAAACTAGAGCCCTAAAAGGGTATTAGCCCTATCTCTAGAACTCTGCTGACAGAGCGGGGAAGATGGATGGTGACTTCTAGCTGCAGATTCCTTACCTTAGGTACTCAAGCAATACCACCCCCAGAGGTGGGTCTGAGGACCAATTTCAAAAGAGGAAGTCCTGTAGGGTCGATCAAGCAAAGTGTCCGTCCCTACAGACCTGACTGTCCAGGCACTAGTGCTTTGTGTGCCTGTGTAAAGAGGCCCATGTTGCTGCCTGTCAGATATCCAAGACTGGAACTCCGCATGTAGTAGCAGCTTTAGCTCTGGTGGAATGAGTCTGCAAGCCCTCATAAGGCTGCTTTTTTGATCAGTGCGTAGCAGATTTTCATGCAGAGTGTTACCGATCTGGAAATGGTCGGCTTCAGCACTGCTCGTCCTTTCTGCGCTCCAACATACCCCAAAAAGATTTGGTCTTCCACACGGGATTCTTTTATGTGACAACACTCTTTTTCGGTTCAGACGGTGGAGTCACTCCTCTTCTTTAGAGGGATGTAGAGGAGCGTAAAAAGTAGGCAAAGTGATTGATTGGTCTACCTGAAATGGTGTGACCATCGTCGGTAGAAAGGAGGCCCTAGAGTGAAGCACCAGTGTCTCAGGATGGATGGAAAGGTATGGAGGCTAGGAGGAAAAAACCTGAAGCTTACCTACTCTTTGGCAGATGTGATCACCACGAGAAAAGAGGCGACAATTATAATGTGGCTCGAAGGGAGCACACATCAAAAAATGTTAAAACAAGTTTAATGGCGCGTTGAGGCACGATAAATGGCAAAGGAAGGAAAAGATGAACAATACCTTTTTGGAAAGAGGGATGGGCTGGTCAGAAGGCCGCAAAAAAAAAAAAAAGATAGCAGAGAGATTGCCCTTAAGAGTTACGAAAGCACAGCCTTCTTGGGCAGGAGAGGGGAGACCTGAGCAAGACGTGGAGAAAGGGGATCAAGTTTTTTTTTTTTGCATACCATGACACATTTTTTCCAATGGCAGGAGTATACTGTCTTGGTGGAGGGTCGCCTGGCTGTCAAGATTATATCACGGGATGGGGAGAGGATGGGTGGCATAGTCTCGCCAGGCTGCAAGATGTCCGCTCACTAGAGGCGCTCATCAGGACGGAGATAATAATCCAGTATAAATCTGTTTAAACGAGGTGGCCACGGGCGTCAAGATGGCGGTCGCACTCTAAGAGTGCTCCGGACCCCTCCGTCATCCGCCCAAATCCACTGCCATAATCAATCCTGTTTTGTCCCAGCCGGGACCCGAGGGGTGTCTTGGTGGCCCCCTGACTCCGGGACCTCAAAAATCCGGAGCTCGGGAGTGCCTGCAGCCGCCAGGGAGCGACGCCGACCCGGGAACCAGACCGCGCCTGAAGCGGGAACCGCCCTCCAGCTGAGACCGCCGAGCGAACAGCATACTGACCCCGGCCGGCGGGGCCCGACCGGGGCTGCCGGAGCAGCGTCCGGGGGCGCCACGCCATCCGGCGCGCCCGAGAGGGGGGCCCAGCGGGCGACCACACACACGGTCCGCAGCGCCGAGAATGGGCGACTCCGGGACAGACGGGCCCTGTGGTTCAGCGGACCAGACACCGAGAGCCCGAATGCCGGTGCACTGACTCAGGCAGTGCGACCTCAGAAGGTAGGAGGCATAGAGGGATGCGCGCTGGAGATCCGCGCCCTCTGAGCCCCAGGAGACATTACTGCACACCACTAAGGGCCTGTAACCCGGAACCCGGGGCTTGCTGGACTTTAACAACGAACTGAGGGTGCCCCCCCCCCCACCCCAGTAGACCATCCACTGGCTCCGCCCCCCAAACTGCGAAGCGCCGAAAACGTACCTGCTCCAGCGCGGGAACAAGAGCGGAGGAGCGATTGGAGGCAGGGGTGACGAAAAACGCGGCAAGGGCCCTGACCCACGTGGACCCACATACCGAAGTCCCAAAACCTGCGCCCCGGGGGTAATCAGCCAACCGAAGGGTGACACCGAACTGGCACAATAACAACCCCGTGGGAAACACATCGGGGCCAGTGGCTCCCCCTCGCCCGGGATCCGAGGAGTCTCGGGCCCCGGAGGAAGTTGGCCTCGGAGTGGCCCTGGGTCAACGCTGTCCTGCGCCTATGGGGGCACCAGACGCCATGGGCATGCTATGAGGGCACCAAGATAACAATTGGCTCGCCCGATGGAGGACTGCTGCCCCAGAAGAATCCGACAATTTAGACGCTTCCATGGCTCCGGACCTGTAGAGGGGTGAGTCCCTTTCCCTACTGACTGAATCCTGGGACATACCGCGAAGGGGACAGGTGATCCCACCCCCTCCTGCAGATCCAGTGAAAACCTGGTGACCGTCCCCTGCTCGGCTCCTGGCTGGATCACCCTCCCCGAGGTGGCCACCCCGAGTCGGACAAGAGACACGCGACCCTTGTCGTGGATACGTACTGCTCCCACTAGATCATATCTGCACATCCTTGGCCCTTTGGACAGCATGGGTAAGGATAGAGCCGCTAGGCAGGCACAGCCATCCCAGCAGAGGATCGACTAATTTACCACGCCAACGGTCCCCCGAACCGGAGGCGACGCTCCACTTAAAGAACAGACTGCAGACGGGGTCAGATCTATCCTTCTCGCAATTCAGACTTCGCAACAAGCAGTGGAAACCAAGATTGGAGAGGTGAGGGAAGAGATGGGCCTCGTAAGACAAGATCTCAGAAATGCAGTAGGCTGTATTACGGAGGTAGAGAACCGTGTCTCACAGACATAGGACGACTTGGCCGACCTTAGAACCAAGGTAGCTCAGCTACAGACTCGGACCGGCAAACTCCACTGCAGAGCGGAAGACGCAGAGAACCGCTCCAGACGCAACAACCTACGTTTCGTGGGTGTCCCGGAGGGGGCGGAAGATGGCAAAGCTACCGAGTTTCTAGAGAACTGGATTAAATCCTGGATGCCGGAGAACTCTCTTTCACCTTGGTTTGCGATTGAAAGAGCGCATAGAGCCCTGGCCCCACGACCCCCCCTGGGTGGCCCCCGAAGACCCATGATAGCGCGCTTTTTCAATTTTAAAGACCGTGATGCGATCCTCAGAGAAGCCAGGCGCTCTCCTGACCTCCTCTGGGACAATCAGAACATTTTGGTCTTCCCAGACTACACTCGAGAAGTCCAAACCAAACGCCGATCGTATGAGCAGGTGAAACAAAAACTGAGAGCGATGCAGCTCTCCTACATGCTCCTCTTCCCAGCTCGCCTAAAAGTAATCCTTGCCGGCAAGGCGCACTTCTTTGAGTCACCTGAGGAAGCGTGGGACTGGCTGACGGAGGAAGGTATCGGAAACCGAAGGGGTCTAATTGATTCGTCTGGAGGCCCCCGGGTGACACACCCGGGCACGCAAGCGATCATGCGGAGAGGTCGGAAGCGCACCAGATCCAGGAAAGGGTGGCCGAGGAACTCCAATGCCCAAACAGTCGAGGATAACTATCCGATCCTGGCCCCCACACCGGGGGAGGGACCAATGGCTCACCCTGGAGACCAGACCTCGAAAGAAGAGCAACGAGTGGACCGTTTGAGCCAATCTCCCGAACTTGGTTGACACTGGCCTTACATGTACTGAGCTCCTTCTGCAATGGGCCACACCAGCGGAACTAGATGGCGTCCACGTGATTGGTGCAGTGCACACCCACGACGGCACTATACCAAGCACCCCAACAACTTTATTACGGGTAGGGGTTTTTTCATTAATCAACTGCAATTGATCCGACATACAGGAGGGGTCCACCACTCCACTCAATGGCAATTTACACGGCTGTGTTGCCCCCGTTGGGCATTAGGGCGACAGATGCTTCAAAGGTAGAAGTATGGGGTGGGGGGGAGTTGGAGAGTTTAAAGCTCACGTTAGGGCTTAGTGAAATGGTTGTGATAAGTTACTATAGCAATACACACACCCGCCGCATAGATCCCTTCCATTCGAGGTGGCTATCCCTGGACCTCTGGTCAGGTCCCCGAATTCCCGTAACGCAATCATGGCACACACGGTCCCCGCACTGACACAGATTCTCTCATGGAATGTTAATGGCCTCCTAGATAAAATCAAAAGATCTGCAGTGTTCAACATCCTGCGCAGGTATGCCCCTTCAGTGGTCCTCCTACAGGAGACCCACCTATTGGGAACCAAGTGCCCTATCCTAGCACGGGGAGGGTTTGACAAAGCTTTCCACGCAGGTTTCTCGAGAGGTTCCAGGGGGGTGGCCATCTTATTCCATCGCTCACTGCCCATAGTGGTTACAGCCACGCAGTCAGACCCACAGGGTAGATTTGTAGCAGTGACCGGTATACTACACGGGTCACCGATAAATTTCGTATGTGTATACGCTCCCCCAGCTGGCTTTGACACCTTCTTATCAACTCTCCGCCGGATGATTATAGGCCTCCCACAGGGACTCACACTTATTGGAGGGGACTTTAACTCGGTCCTGGATCCAAAAATAAACGTATCAGGACCTATTTCATCCACCCGAGTAGGGAGAGCAACCAAATTAAATGGTTGGACCACAAGCCTAGCCCTGTGTGACGTATGGAGGACATGGCACCCCAAAACACGACAGTACACACACACTTCAGCGGCTCACCACTCTCAGGCAAGAATTGATCTTGTGCTCATGCCCGCCCTGGACGTCCCTAGAGTCACTGGCGCTGAGATATTACCTAGCGGAGTCTCGGATCACTCTCCAGTCCGAATCCGAATAGGAGACATAGCCCCAAATCAGCGTCCCATGTGGCGCATGAATGCATGATACCTGCAGAATAACAACTTCACTCTCGAAATAAGGGACCACCTCACCCAGTACTTTGAGCAAAATCTGGGATCCGTACAATCCCCTGACACAGTTTGGGCGGCATGTAAAGCCACACTTAGAGGCTATGCCAAGCACTGAGTGCGCGCCCGCGAACGGGCACGAGACTTACAGGTGACAACCCTCGAAGCCAGAGCCCTAGCCCTGGAGCAATCTGAAACTACTGTGGCATCAGCATCTGCTTTGAGGCGTTTAACAGTGATTAGAGAAGAAATAAGACAGCTGGTGTTTGAGGCCGCAAAACACACATGGAGGGCATCGGCGGCTCGCGTGTTTTGGATGGGGCGATAAAAATGGCAAACTCCTGCATTGGTTGGCCTCACGACCGCTAGCCGACAGAGTTATCCCAGAGGTCGCGGACGAGGCAGGCTCAATCGCGAAGACCCCTCGGGAAATTGCTAGGAGCTTCGCCTCATACTACGCCCAGCTATACGCTGAGCGCCCCCGCCCGCAAGTTGAAAGGGAATCTCCCCTTCTAGATGACATAATCCTCCCTAAAATCCCACAGGCAACGAAGGAGATCCTGGAGGAACCCATAACCCTGGCCGAAATAACAACGGCCATGTCCGGGCTAGCATCAGGCAAAACTCCTGGGCCGGACGGCTTACCATCCGAGCTCTATAACAGAAGCGAGGACATTTTATGTCCCCATCTACTCAACATGTTTAACGAAGCAGCAGAAATAGGACGTTTCCCCACAGGAATAGACCAAGCCACAATAGTGGTGATTCCGAAGACCTGCCCACCAGCGCCCGACCGCTCAGCCTATAGAACCATCTCCCTGCTAAACGCGGAGATTAAAGTTCTCTCAACATTACTGGCTACCAGGCTGAGGGAAGTGCTCCCCTCGCTGATACATCCAGACCAGTGCGGCTTCATGCCCTCACGTAGCACCAGACATTGTATTAGAAGGTTGCATAATGCCCTAGCTCGCCGTGGCGCCTTGTCCAGGTCCCCTCTTGCCCTCCTACTAATAGACTTTGAAAAAGCCTTTGACACTGTGGATTGGACGTACTCAGAACACGTTTTAAAGAAAAACGGTTTTGGACCCAAATTCCGAAACCTAGTAAAACTGCTTTACTCCAACCCGACAGCTTGTATTCAGGTGAACGGGGTGACATCCGATCCAATCCCCATCCGTCGCGGGACCCACCAGGGTTGCCCCCTATCACCGTTACTCTTCGCCCTGGCAATTGAGCGGCTGGCAAAATTGCTGAGAGAAGACCCACTAATAACAAGCTGGACATGGCCTGCGGGACCGGAGGACAGGGAGGCACTGAACGCTGACGACCTCCTCCTTTACCTCTCCAACCCGGCAATGAGTGGCCCGCGGGTCCTAGAACTCCTAGAACTCCTAGAGCTCTTCTCACAAGCCTCGGGGCTTACCCTGAACTCTAGCAAATCCTTACTGATCCCACTACACCCCTCGAGAGACTGTGTAAACTGGCAGGAAAACATCCCAATCCGCCGCAATAGTTTTAAATATCTGGGCGTTCACATAGCTCTGCTCCCTGAGCTAGCTTGGGAACTGAATATCACACCGCTCCTTAAGAACTCCAGGAAAGACCTTCAACGCTGGCGGAATTTACCACTCAACACGCTGGGGAGAATAGCTCTATACAAAATGATGGTACTCCCCAGATTCCTATACCAACTACAAAACTTCCCGCACCTAATCCCTCGGAAATGGTTCAACGAGGTCGAGACTATGGCACGCCAATTCCTGTGGCACGGCTCGCGCCCCAAACTAGCTCTAGCCATGTGTCAAAGAAACGTCTATGAAGGGGGACTGGGGATGTCCAACATTCATTTTTACTAACTAGCCATGCGCCTACTGGTGATTAATGACTGGCTAACGGGGGGATGGACCGACCCCGCGTACAGACTGGAACTTCAGGAGATGGGTTACAACAGGGTTTTCAATGCCCTGTATGGAGGCGTGATTCCACAATCCACCCCAGAGGTGACCAAGCTGGTCTTCACGGGATGGCGCGCAGCACAGAGAGCCACGGGGTGGTGGGCTCGCCTAACTCTTCAAACACTTCTCTGGCAGGGGAAATGGCTAAAGGAAGTCTCCACGCTAGAGGGCTTTCGGAAGTGGGACAATATTGGGAAAACCACGCTCGGCGACATCTGGGGAAACTCGCACATTCGACCCTACGAGGAGCTTCAGAAACCATACTCACTACACAACACTCAGTTTCACAAATATCTACAGCTCAGACATGCTCTATGGGTACACGTACGTCCAGGAGACAGCATCCCAGAGTATAGCCCGCTGGAAGCTAAGATTATGATGGGACACCTAAACAAAGGGGGAACCTCCCAAATATACCGCTCCATCCTCACTAACACATCCCCTCCCCTTGAGGAACTTCGCCTGAAATGGGAGGACTGGGTGGGTCCCATGGAGGATTTAGTCTGGAGAGAGGCACTAATGGCTCCCCGACCACTGGCCATATCCACACGGTTTCAGTTGCTACAGACCCTTTACCTACATGCAGCTTACCTTACCCCTAAGAGGCTCCACCGGGCGAGTCTTCGGCCCACAGACGAGTGCCCCCGGTACTCTCAGCCAGGAACTGATTTCTTCCACATGGTCTGGGCCTGCCCAGTTATAGAGTCATATTGGAGGGCGGTTTTAGAGGAGGTTTCCGAAGTGCTGCAGTCTATGGTGGAGGTATCCCCGACACCACTTTTACTGGGGGCATTGGGCGAGATAGGACTAAATAGATTGAGTCGTACATTCCTGGGAGTGGCTTGCTTGGTGGCAAAAAGGGACATTATGTCAGAATGGAAGGCCGTAAAAGCGCCGACCCTTAACAAATGGAGACGTGGAGTGGATTGGTGCGCAGGATGTGAAAGACTGGTGTACGAAGCGAGAGGTTGTCCTGAAAAATACAATAGAATATGGGGGAGTTGGGTGGGTCTGTTGGCTGACTGATTAAATTAAGATGGCAGGAAGCTCCATACACCCCCGAAGTAAGTCACCCAAGGTCCACGGGGCAGTAACAGCTGAAATCCTTGCTCTGTGTGTGGGAGGGACCGAACATAGGCCACAAAAGGTGGAGAGCAAACTGATCTCCCTCGGACATGGTATCAATTGGGGTCGGCCACCTATTCTAATGTCATAAAGACGGGACCAAAATGTCCAGATTCCTTAAAGACTAAAACTTATTTCAGACCGCATGGAGGCCGTGGGCCCACCAGGTCCCCGGGTCCCTCAGGACGAATGAGACAGAGATGGCAGATGCTACATCGTGAAGAGGGTGCTATGGAATTGATACTTGTATTTCTTAGGTATTGCTATAATGTATTTTCGTTGTGTATTTCTTTTTTGTTCTTCAAAATAAAATAAAAATCTTTATAAAAAAAATAAAAATCTATTTAAACGAATGACTTTGAGCCCGCCAAGAGTGGGGCACAGTGCATAGAGGCTGTTGCAGACAATGTAAGGAGCCATGGAGGCCTGCTGACAATCTGGGGGTTGCCGTACCACACCAGGGGTTGGGCGTGGCTTGGTGTGATTCTGGGACAGCGGCACAGCGTGCGCCCACGGTCGCGTACAGGAAAGGGCCATGGTGGGAGCCCAGAGAAGGGTATTGCTTCTTCTCCAAAGAAGTCTAAGAATATAAGTAGATCAGCAGCTAGACACCGATTATCACATCACCATACTGAAACCTGCGTCTGCGGCATCGCAATGGAGTGCGCCCGGCAGCACTGAGGTGGCGTGGTCCAGTAGGTGCCAAGGTGGGGGATCTGGAGTTCTGAAGTCGGGACTAGAAGGTTGCTGGATGGTCGCTGCTAGCTCCCCCACCCCTCCTCTGAACTGTGACGCAGGGCCCAGCCACGCACAGGGGAACAGTCTAGGGACCTCTGGGCTGGGTAGCCCCTCAACCGATTGCTTAGCAGGGTGACCTCAGGCGGAGAGGCGGGTGGGAAGCCATCCGGCGACAAACTCAACCTAACGCCCCTCTGAGATCATCCGCTGTTGGAGGAAGCCACGCTGACCTGCTCATGCCCCCCACCTTCATAGACGGGGAGTGGCAGGGCTTGCACAGCTGTGATACCTTGGCCCCTGGACTCACTACTATGTCTGGTGGGTGCAGCAACCCCATCAAGTTATGAGCAGATGTATACTGTGACACCAGGTTCAGGCTGACGGCACTAACTGGCAGAAATCATGGGGAAAACAGATACCAACCAAGCAAAACTCACCTTTGAGGGCAAAAAATGCAACCATAATACAGACGGTGGAAGGTTCCACGGTACAACAATGAACCCTCAGACTGAAGAAGACCCCGAGAAGCTTGATCTTAAAGGAATACTCATGGATGTGAAAACTAGTCTAAGGACCACAGACAGCAAGTTGGACCTCCTCACTGCTCGCCTAGACCAGGTCAAGCAGCGTGTGGACATGCATTTATCCACGTTGGATAGTCTGGAGAATCGTATATCTGATATTGACGACCAACAATCCAAGTCAAGGGTGCACTATTTAAAAATTGACAAGATACTAGACATCATTAAGGACAAAAACAAAGATCTGGAGGCTAGGTCTCGATGCAGCAACATTAGCATCAGAGGAATCCCAGATTTCACCCCAAGTCTAAAATGGAAGACTTTGTTGAGTTGCTGCTGCGCAGCCTGTTTAGCACAGCCCTATTACCAGCGTTCGTTGTAGAACAAGCCCACCGATCGCTGGGCCCTCGACCACCGCCCGGTAAGCCAGCCCGGTCGATAATCGCCAAACTACTGAATTATCGGGACAGAGACACAATTCTGAAACTTGCCTTGGAAAGAGGCCAGATACAGCACAATGGTAATGTCATATCATTTTTCCCTGACTTTACCCAGAGCATGCAGGACACCCGCTGCAAATTTATACCAGTGAAAAAACTCTTGCAGAACGCTGAAATCCTGTACTCTATGCTATACCGCGCAGAGGGTAAACCACACCTTTTTACGGATGCCAAGTCGGCAATGAAGTTCGCCAAGAGTGTAACAAAAAAACGATGTTTGGCGGGAGGATCGCCTGGATCAATCGAGCGCACCCCCCTTCGGTGACAATGATTGAGCAACACATGAGGCCCACAACTCTTCAGTAGCTGATTGTGTACTGTGTCCTTAACGCTCCTGAACACTAATGATAAATTAACTTAATTACATCCCAGGCTACCCAGCCATTTGGTTGGGTTTACATCTGTAGTCACTTCGCCCCCAGGGATATCTCCCATGTTTCTTTCCTTTTCAAAGTTAGGAGGAAGTCAGGGTGGGGGGGAGGTACTGCATCGCGACCAAGTTGTGAGGTTGGAGTGGGTGGGATGTTTGTTATGTAGTTCCTTTACTACTTTGTATGTTTTCGTATCTTCCACCGAGATACACAAACAGAACATCCCTACACATGGGTTCCGTGGACCACGGACCCCTCAAACAGCACAGATAGCAACAGAACAGACCTCACTGATATGACAACCCTAAAGTGCTTAACCTGGAATGTAAGCAGCCTCAATGATGCCAGAAAAGCACGCCTCATATGCTCTTACCTCAATAGACACAAAATTGACCTCTGTTTCCTACAAGAAACAAACTTGCCTGACCCACAGTCCCCCGGCCTACGTGCCATAGGCTACAATGTTGCTTTCTCATCCACATACCCTAACTACGCCAGGGGGTCACCATAATTCTACATAGAGGTCTTGCATGGCAAATGAGTAGTGAAGTGCTTTACCCTGCGGGCCAATATGTACTTCTGGTGGGATCACTGAGTGGGCACACTGGCTGCTGTATACGGTCCAAATGCAGATGACCCTGAATTCTACTCCACACTGTTGTCCAGGATACAGGGGTTAGGTCCACGGAATCTTATATGGAGTGGTGACTTCAATACCGTTATGGAGGACCAATATGACAGTTTGGGCGCCTCCCAGGAGCTGCATCCTCACTCCTCCAAGATGCTTCACACGATCATGTCTGACAATCAACTACAGGATATCTGGAGGCTGACACATCCACACGCATTCGAAGGAACATGCATCTCAGCATACCACAAAACGTGGTTCCAAATAGATTTTTGAATGGTGTCACCTGAGGTGATATCGTGGTTGGTTGAGGTCACCCACTACCCCCATACTTTATCGGACCACACACTGGTCCTACTTGAGCCACAATTCCCTCAATCAGGACCTTCTCCTGGCGCCTACCACTGGGCGCATTATGTGACGTTATATTCCGCGAAGACATTCGTAAGGGAATCATAGAGTTTTTTGCCCATAACGTAAACACTGTTCACCTGCCCTCCATGCTGTTGGAAGCCTTCAAGGTGTGCATAAGAGGCACATGCATAGCACATCAGGAGGGTGTTTTGAAATCTATTCGTTCAACGCTTGCTAATCTTGAATGCGAGATCTGCGCTCTAGAAACTTGATACTCTCACCATAAAAGTGCGGCCCTTCTGGCGGACATTAACACCAAATTAAAAGAATTCCAGAAGGAAGCCATCCGGGAAACTTATCAACTGCACAGGGATGCTCAAGCACGTAGGCATGGTGAAGGCGACCAACCGTGTAGAATACTAGCAAGATTATTACGCCCCAACCCAACAGCCCCTCATATCGCTGGGATCTTGGATTCGGATGATAACTTAGTAACCACCATACCGGAGGTGGTACAGCTCTTTTTATCATTCTAACCTAAACTGTATCAGGGGACCCCAGTGTTGGAAGGCCCGGATCTCACAGAATACCTAGACACTAGACAGCTGGTGTGGCTGGACCGTGCCCATCATGCCTACCTTGAGGCTCCTGTTAGAACTGAACAGATCGCACGGGTGATAGCGGAACTCCAAAGCGACAGGCAGAGATGGCCTTACTACTTCATTGTATAAAGAGTTTGCTCACCCGGTGGCCCCACACCCCCTTGCCATGTATCAAGAATCATTAGAAACGGGTAGCCTACCTGCCTCGCTACGGGAAGCCATGATAGTCACCCTGCTCAAACCAGACAAGCAAGCTACACAATGCGACTCCTACTGACCATTACTCCTAATTACCGTCGACAATAAAATATACGTCAAGGTACTTGCCAACCGATTACTACCTCCCTTACCGAAAATAATCAGGCCAGACCAGGCAGGTTTTATACCGGGTCGCTCCACCTCTCATAACCTCTGCACTATTTTTATCATTATGCATCATCTTGCTCCTTTTGTACAGGCCACTGCTGTAGGAAGGTAGCCTCTTTCTAGCCTTGTTACCCCCACTTCTGGCCTGTTTGTGAGTATATGTCAGGGTGTTTTTAATGTCTAACTGGGATCCTGCTAGCCAGGGTCCCAGTGCTCATAGTGGAAACCCTATGTTGTCAGTGTGTTTGATATATGTCACTGGGATCCTACTAGCCAGGACCCCAGTGCTCATAAGTTTGTGGCATATATGTGTTCCCTGTGTGGTGCCTAACTGTGTCACTGAGGCTCTGCTAACCAGAACCTCAGTGTTTATGCTCTCTCTGCTTTTAAAATTGTCACTGCACTCTGATTGGCACACTGGAACACCCTTATAAATCCCTAGTATATGGTTTCTAGGTTCCCAGGGTATTGGGGTTCCAGGAGATCCCTATGGGCTGCAGCATTTCTTTTGCACCCATAGGGAGCTCAGACAATTCTTACACAGGACTGCCACTGCATGTTATTTCACAGCCATTTTACACTGCACTTAAGTAACTTATAAGTCACCTATATGTCTAACCCTCACTTAGTGATGGTTAGGTGCAAAGTTACTAAGTGTGAGGGCACCCTGGCACTAGCCAAAGTGCCCCCACATTGTTCAGGGCAATTTTCCCAGACTTCGTGAGTGTGGGGACACCATTATACGCGTGAACTACATATAGGTCAATACCTATGTGTAGCTTCACAATGGTAACTCCGAACATGGCCATGTAACATGTCTAAGATCATGGAATTGCCCCCCCCCACACCCCCAAGCCAAATATGGCATTGGGGTGCCAATTCCATACATCCCGGGGCTCCAGCGTGGACCCCGGGTACTGCCAAACTAGCTCTCTGGGATTTTCTTTGCAGCTACAGCTGCTGCCAACCCTCAGACAGGTTTCTGCCCGCCTGGGCAACCCAGTCCCAGGAAGGCAGAACACATGATTTCCTCTGAGAGAGGGTGTTACACCCTCTCCCTTTGGAAATAGGTGTTAAGGGCTGGGGAGAAGTAGCATCCCCCAGCCTCTGGAAATGCTTTGAAGGGCACAGATGGTGCCCTCCTTGCATAAGCCAGTCTACACCGGTTCAGGGATCGCCCAGCCCCTGCTCTGGCGCGAAACTGGACAAAGGAAAGGGGAGTGACCACTCCCCTGTCCATCACCACCCCAGGGGTGGTGCCCAAAGCTCCGCCAGTGTGTCCCAGACCTCTGCCATCTTGAATTCAGAGGTGTGAGGGTACAATGGAGGCCTCTGAGTGGCCAGTGCCAGCAGGTGACATCAGAGACCCCTCCTGATAGGCTCCTACCTGGTTAGGTAGACAATCCTCCTCTGAGGGCTATTTAGGGTCTCGCCAGTGGGTTTCTCTTCAGATAACGAATGCAAGAGCTCACCAGAGTTCCTCCGCACTTCTCTCTTTGACTTCTGCCAAGGATCGACCACTGACTGCTCCAGGACGCCTGGAAAACTGCAACAAAGTAGCAAGAAGACTACCAGCAACATTGTAGCGCCTAATCCTGCCGGCTTTCTCGACTGTTTCCTGGTGGTGTATGCTCTGAGGGCTGTCTGCCTTCACCCTGCACTGGAAGCCAAGAAGAAATCTCCCGTGGGTCGACGGAATCTTCCCCCTGCTAACGCAGACATCAAACTTCTGCATCACCGGTCCTCTGGGTCCCCTCTCTTCTTGATGAGCGTGGTCCCTGGACCACAGGAGCTGGATCCAAGTGACCCCTTCTGTCCAAAGTTGCTGGAGGTAAGTCCTTGCCTCCCCACGCCAGACAGTAATCCTGTGTACTGCTTGATCTGCAGCTGCTAGGGCTTCTGTGCACTTTGGCAAGACTTCCTTTGTGCACAGCCTAGCCCAGGTCCCCAGCACTCCGTCCTCCATTGCCCAACTCGCTGAGTTGGACTCCGACTTCGTGGGACTCCCTTTTGTTGTGCTGAGTCGACCGTCGTGCTCAGATCTTCTGAACGTCTGTTCAGGTGCTTCTCCGGGTGCTTCCTGCTTCTGCGTGAGCTCTCTATGTTGCTGAGCGCCCCAGCGCCCCCTCTGTCTCCTCCTCCAAGGGGCGACCTCCTGGTCCTTCCTGGGCCCTGGCAGCACACAAAATCTTCAACTGCAACCCTTGCAGCTAGCAAGGCTTGTTTGCGGTCTTTCTACATGGAAACAACTCTACATCCTCCAGCACGCCGTGGGACATCTTCTGACCAAAGAAGAAGTTCCTGGCACCTTCTGTTGTTGCCGAATCTTGGGCTTCTTCCACCCGGAGGCAGCCCTTTTGCACCTTCATCCGGGGATTAGTGGGCGCCTGCCCCACCGGACACTTGCATGACTCTTGGACTGGGTCCCCTTCCCTTACAGGTCCTCAGGTCCAGGAATCAGTCTTCAGTGCTTTGCAGTCAGTTGTTGTCTTTGCAGAATCCCCTATCTCGACTTTACTGTCTTTCTGGGGTAGTAGGGTAACTTTACTCCTACTTTTCAGGGTCTTGGGGTGGGGTATCTTGGACACCCTTAGTGTTTTCTTACTCTCCCAGCGCCCCTCTACACACTACACTAGGCCTGGGGTCCCTTTGTGGTTCGCATTCCACGTTTGGAGTATATGGTTTGCATTCTATTGTGTCCTACAGTGTTTGCACTACTTTTCTAAGTGTTTTACTTACCTGATTTTAGTTTGTGTGTATATTTTGTGTATATTACTTACCTCCTAAGGAAGTATATCCTCTGATATACTTTTGGCATATTGTCACTAAAATAAAGTACCTTAATTTTTAGTAACTCTGAGTATTGTGTTTCTTGTGACATTGTGCCATATGATATAAGTAGTATAGTAGGAGCTTTGCATGTCTCCTAGTTCAGCCTAAGCTGCTCTGCTATAGCTACCACTGTAAGCCATGCCAGCCGCCTACAACTGCGCCCCTGCTGGATGCCACTAAGGCGTTTGATACACTGGAGTGGTCCTACCGCTTCCCTCTCCTGGCCAGGATTGGCCTTAGCCCACTATTCATAAAAAAAGATCCGCTTATTGTACACAAACCCAATGGCCCGAATGTGCGTGAATGGATTAGTTGCAGATCCCTTCCCAATAACTCTTGGACAGGGCAGGGATGCCCACTGTCACCCCTTTTATTCACCATTGCAATGGAGCCGCTAGCTGCACGCCTTCGTCAGCTCCATGCCCACAGGGGCATAGGACTTACCACAAGAGCCTTGGTTTGGTGGTCTCCATGTACGTTGACGATGTGGTGCTCTACACCTGTAATCTGAAAGACAACCTGGGCCAAACGATAAAGGAGGTAATCAGATTCGGTTGTTATTCGGGATCCAGATAAATTGGGGGAAATCAACGTTATTCCCTCCCACAGACGAGACCCAGCTTTCTTCATCTAGTTTCCTCTTTAGTGGGTCGAAGAACCAGTACAGTATCTCGGCATATGGCTAAGCCGCGATATGGACACTGTGTGGGAGGCAAATTATGGAAGGGCTATGACCTGGTTGGAGGACAGAATACCACTGAGGACTCAACTGTCCCCATCTCTAACAGGCCGTATTGCAATAGTAAAAATGGTGGTTCTCCTCAAATACCTCTGACGGCCACTTCCTTTAAACGCTTAAAATCAAACCTAAGTACCCTGGTCTGGGTGGGCAAACAACCTCGGGCATCCTGGGAACTCCTTAGCGCTAGATAGGGGAGTATTGGGTGCTCCAGACGTGACCTTATACGCATACTGCTCTCAAGCTCAATACCTACATTTTTGGGTACATCCCACCCCGTTTCAACCACATACTGCCATTGAGGCAGACAGGGCTGCCCATGGCCTCTTGGGACGGCACTGTTTACCCCCTATAAGAAGCTCAGAGCTCAAATAGATACTGTTGCCTGAGTCCGCTCGGCATGGGAAGGGATGCGCAAACACACCCGACTATCTCTGTTATACGCACCGTCTATATCCTTGTTGAATAACCCTATGCTCATGCCCCTTCAAGAACAGGTGTTAAAGTACAAGCACTAAAGCACAATGTATCACAATTTGCATGATGTATATCTCAGCAGCCATTTCCTCACACAATTACCAGAGGGGGGAACGAGTAAAACCCCTTTGGACACACTGACATATTACCAACTCTGAGCAGCATGTCGTACCCTGCACCCCACTTTTCTGGCAGCCCCGCCAACTATGATATCCCTAGAAATGGTGCTCAGGGCCACATCACTTAAACAACTGATTACACGCCTCTACACATCTACCCAGGCCTCTGCCCCGCTCTTGACCTCAAAAGCCAGGAGGGAGTGGGGCGAGAACCTCTCTATCATATTCACAGGTTAGCAGTGGGGCTACTGCTAAAACCAATTAAAACACATTTCCTCCAACCACAGACTCCTCCTCATCCACTTTCATTTTCTGCACCGATTTTACAGACACCCCTTACAACTTTTCAAAATTGGTCTATTTCCATTTGCAAGATGCATACAATGCGGAGACACGAGGGCCTCTTTTATACATCTAGCTTGGCAATGTCCTCGTATTCTGTCATTTTAGGAGGAACTGTATACAGTCATGCAAGAAAAGACAGGACACAGACCCTTCCCAGACACCACTGGTGGCAGTTTTGGGACACATTAAAGAGGTGTCAGATGAGAGTAGACGCCTCATTGCCATGCTACTTCTGCTGGAGAAGCTCAGGGTGGCCATGCATGGGGGGGGGGGCGCCCTGCTCCCACACTGACTGCCTGGTTACGTGCCAGGAGCAACTAGATACATACTTGGATTCAATGCCACAATGTTCCCGACCTAAAGATATTTGGGCTCTGTATGTACTATTTCAAAGTAAGAAATAGCATGCACAGAGTCCAAGGGTTCCCCTTAGAAGTAAGATAGTGGCAAAAAGAGATAATTCTAATGCTCTATTTTGTGGTAGTGTGGTTGAGCAGTAGGCTTATCAGAGGGTAGTGTTAAGCATTTGTTGTACACACATAGGCAATAAATGAGGAACACACACTCAATGACAATTCCAGGCCAATAGGTTTTTTGTATAGAATATCTTTTCTTAGTTTATTTTAAGAACCACAGGTTCAAGATTTACAAACAATACTTTGAATGAAAGGTATTTCACTTAGGAACTTTAGGAACTTTGAATTAGCAAAAAAGCATATACAGTTTTCACACAAATGGCAATAAGCTATTTTAAAACTGGACACTGCAATTTTCAACAGTTCCTGGGGGAGGTAAGTGTTTGTTAGTTTTGCAGGTAAGTAAACCACCTACAGGGTTCAAAGTTGGGTCCAAGGTAGCCCACCGTTGGGGGTTCAGGGCAACCCCAAAGTTACCACACCAGCAGCTCAGAGCCGGTCCGGTGCAGAGGTCAAAGTGGTGCCCAAAACGCATAGGCTTAAATGGAGAAGGGGGTGCCCCGGTTCCAGTCTGCCAGCAGGTAAGTACCCGCGTTTTCGGAGGGCAGACCAGGGGGGTTTTGTAGGGCACCGGGGGGGGGGGACGACACAAGTCAGCACAAAAAGTACACCCTCAGCGGCACGGGGCGGCAGAGTGCAGTGTGCAAACAGGCATCGGGTTTGCAATGTAGTTCAATGGGAGACCTAGGGGTCTCTTCAGCGATGCAGGCAGGCAAGGGGGGGGGCTCTTTGGGGTAGCCACCACCTGGGCAAGGGAAAGAGCCACCTGGGGGTCGCTACTGCACTGGAGGTCGGATCCTTCAGGTCCTGGGGGCTGCGGGTGCAGTGTCCTTACCAGGCGTCGGGTTCTTAGAAGCAGGCAGTCGCAGTCAGGGGGAGCCTCTGGATTCCCTCTGCAGGCGTTGCTGTGGGGACTCAGGGGGGTCAACTCTGGCTACTCACGGGCTCGCAGTCGCCGGGGAGTCCTCCCTGTAGTGTTGGTTCTCCACAAGTCGAGCCGGGAGCGTCGGGTGCAGAGTGCAAAGTCTCACGCTTCCGGCGGGAAAACGTGTGTTCTTTCAAACTTGCTTCTTTGTTGCAAAGATGTTTCTTCTTTGAGGCAGAGCCGCTGTCCTCAGGAGTTCTTGGTCCTTTTAGATGCAGGGTAGTCCTCCGAGGCTTCAGAGGTCGCTGGACCCTGTGGAACGCGTCGCTGTAGCAGTTCTTTTGAAGTGGGGAGACAGGCCGGTAGAGCTGGGGCCAAAGCAGTTGGTGTCTCCGTCTTCTCTGCAGGTTTTTCAGCTCAGCAGTCCTTCGTCTTAGGTTGCAGGAATCCAGTTACCTAGGTTCTGGGAGGCCTAAATACTCGATTTAGGGGAGTGTTTAGGTCTGGGGGGTTAGTAGCCAATGGCTACTAGCCCCGAGAGTGGCTACACCCTCTTTGTGCCTCTTCCCTGAGGGGAGGGGGGCACATCCCTAATCCTATTGGGGGAATCCTCCATCTGCAAGATGGAGGATTTCTAAAAGTCAGAGTCACCTCAGCTCAGGACACCTTAGGGGCTGTCCTGACTGGCCAGTGACTAATCCTTGTTTTTCTCATTATCTCCTCCGGCCTTGCCGCCAAAAGTGAGGCCGTGGCCGGAGGGGGCGGGCAACTCCACTAGCTGGAGTGCCCTGGGGTGCTGTAACAAAGAGGGTGAGCCTTTGAGGCTCACCGCCAGGTGTAACAGTTCTTGCAGGGGGAGGTGAGAGGCACCTCCACCCAGTACAGGCTTTGTTACTAGCCACAGAGTGACAAAGGCACTCTCCCCATGTGGCCAGCAACATGTCTGGTGTGTGGCAGGCTGCTAAAACTAGTCAGCCCACACTGGTAGTCGGGTATGGATTCAGGGGGCATCTTTAAGATGGCCTCTGGGGTGTATTTTACAATAAAATGTACACTGGCATCAGTGTGCATTTATTGTGCTGAGAAGTTTGATACCAAACTTCCCAGTTTTCAGTGTAGCCATTATGGTGCTGTGGAGTTCGTGCATGACAGACTCCCAGACCATATACTCTTTTGGTTACCCTGCACTTACAATGTCTAAGGTTTTGCTTAGACACTGTAGGGGCATAGTGCTCATGCACTTATGCCCTCACCTATGGTATAGTGCACCCTGCCTTAGGGCTGTAAGGCCTGCTAGAGGGGTGACTTATCTATAACTATAGGCATTGTGAGGTTGGCATGGCACCCTGAGGGGAGTGCCATGTCGACTTAGTCATTTTATCCCCACCAGCACACACAAGCTGGCAAGCAGTGTGTCTGTGCTGAGTGAGGGGTCTCCAAGGTGGCATAAGACATGCTGCAGCCCTTAGAGACCTTCCCTGGCATCACGGCCCTTGGTACCAGGGGTACCAGTTACAAGGGACTTACCTGGATGCCAGGGTGTGCCAATTGTGGAAACAAAGGTACAGGTTAGGGAAAGAACACTGGTGCTGGGGCCTGGTTAGCAGGCCTCAGCACACTTTCAAATCATAACTTGGCATCAGCAAAGGCAAAAAGTCAGGGGGTAACCATGCCAAGGAGGCATTTCCTTACAGGCCCCTTCCGGACATATTTATACACACATAATGCACCCGAATCCCCCACTGCCATGACACACACTGCCTATTTATCAATGGAAGGATAGGGAGAAATACAAACATGATAACCACATGCCCAACATATAAAATCTAAAGCTATGTTACAAGATCCCTATCTTGCATAATACCGCACCTCGAGAGGGGCACGAATGATAGGCGCGCAATTTCCAGGTTCCATCCACTAGCTGCAATGATAATGCTACAAGGGTCAAGTTATTTCCACTGGTATCTGAGTAACATGTTTAATGGACAAACAGATGCATACCATGGTGCCATAGGTCGATGAACATCTATCAATAATTTCTCCCATGTACCACAGGAAGTTTATTTGTAGTTGTACATGCAAAAATATAATAAAAAGAAATAAAAAATAAATAAAATAAAGATTATATCATTGACTTCAGGAGGAAGGTTGAAAGCTGTCAACTATTGCCGCTCAATCTCCACACAAGAAGGCAGAGACTGGACACGTTTGGGTGGAGGAACCTCCCCTGCTGCTGCGACAGAAGATCCTCACAAATGGGCACCCTGATCTGAGGATCGATGGCCATGCTCGAGAGCTTGGAATACTAGACTCTCCATGCCCAGCCTGGGGCCACAAGGATGACTTGGGCCCAGTCGTCTTTGATCTTCTTGAGAAACCTGGGCAGCAGCGGTATTGGAGGAAAAGCATACAGGAGCCCTGAACTACACTTGAGAGGAAAAGTGTATCTGAGCGAAATTCACCTTACAAACTCCAGTGCGGAAAACTGCTAGCATTGTGTGTTTTTGATAGAGGAAAACAGATCTAACCAAGACTCTCCCCACTGCTGAAAGAGACATTGTGCCACCTCCGGGTGGAGACATCATTCATGATCCGCTAGGCATCTTCGGATGAGTTGTCCACCCTTGCATTCAGTGAACCTGCTAGATGCTGATCCTCCAGGTATATACCCTGATGTTTCAGCCATTTCCAGTGGTAGAGAGCCTCTTGACAATGGGTCCATGACCCCACCCCGCCCAGTTTGTTGCAGTACCACATGGCGGTGGTGTTGTCCGTGAGCACCTGCTCTAGCCTTCCCTTGATGGAGGGTAGAAAAGATTTCAATGCCAACCGGATCACTCGGAGCTCCAGCATGGGGATGTAGAGTCCCGATTGCATCCTCTGATCTCCACCTCTCCCACCTGGCCACCTCATCCCAGGAGTGAAGTATCTGTCACTACTATGAGATCTGGTTGGGAAAGGGAGAGGGGTCTGCTGCTGACCCAATCACAGTTTGTTAGCCACTACTGCAGATCTCTTTGCAGTTCTCTCCTAGACCTGGACCATGTCAGAGAAATTCCCCTGATGCTGCAACCACTGGAACTTTAGGTCCTACTGCAGAGCCCGTATACGCCAACATGATTGTGTTACCAGCAAGATGCGGGAGGACATGAGTCCCAACAGCCTTAAGGGCTGTCTCACAGAAATCCAGGACAGAGGCTGAAACATCAGTATCATAGCCTAAATATAGTGAACTCGCTGTACAGGAGGACAGGCTCGAAACTGCACCATGTCCAGAACAGCTCTAATAAAAGGGAGCATCTGAGAGTGAGTCAGGTGTGACTTCGGCAAGTTGATAGTGAACCCCAGCAAATGCAAGAGGTTTGCCATAGTCTGGAGGTGGGAGAAGACAGCCTGCTGCAAGCACACTTTTAACAGCCAGTCATCCAGATAGGGGAAGACTGGCATCCATGGTCTTCACAGATGAGTAGGAACCACTGCCATCACCTTGGTGAACACCCGAAGGGCACTGGTCAGGCAAAGGGGAGCATGGTGAACTGAAAATGCTCATGGCTTATGTTGAACCGCAGGTAACGCCTGTGGGCAGGCAAGACGGGAATGTGGAAATAGTTGTCCTTTCAAGTCCAACGCTACCACCCAGTCTCCTGGCCAGCAGTCAGGACCTGAGCTAGCGTGAGCATCTTGAACTTCTTCTTGTGGAAGAAATTGAGAGAGCCCAGGGCACCAGCAAGTAGTGGGAATAACAACCACAAACCACTTCTGGCGTTAGCACACTCTTCACGGCTCCCTTGGCCAAGAGAACCGTGAATTTGTGGCGGATAAGGGATAAGAGATCCTCCGTCATCCTGTTGTAAGATGATGGCATTGGGGAACGGTAGTTACGAAGGGCGGGAGGAGTAGGAGTCGCCCCTTCAGATGATCTGCAAATCCCACCTGTCTGATATCAAGGACTGCCAGAGGGGCAGATGACGGCAAATGTTTTTGCCAACTAGATGCCCATAATGGTATGAGGGCAGATTAGGAGGGTTTAGGAGGCTGCAGATGCCAGGGGTGGTGAACTGACCTGACTGCTGGCTTCCCGACCTACAAGGTCTGTGGGTACCATGCCCTCGGCCACTCAGTGGCTGGGGATCATGCACTGCATGGTTGGTTGGGAGGGTAAAGACAAGGCCAGAAGCACCTTCCATGGCTAGGAAATAAGCGAAAGGCAGATTGAGGTTGACAAGGGACCATAGAAAAGCCCAATAACTTAACTATCTTTAAAGTGCTCGAACACTGACTCCACTTTTTCTCCAAAGAGACAGGAGCCATCAAATGGATTGTCAATCAGAGATGATTGGCCATCCCCAGAGAAGCCAGTCATCCTCAACCAGGTGTGGCACCTCAAGGACACTGTTGATGAAACCGATCTGCCCAGTGAGTCAGTTGATTTAAGTCCACAACATATGGTGAATTTTGTTGCACCTATCCCGTCGGTGTCGGACACTGGGAGCACCTGTGCAACTGTGTGCCACAAGGTGTGGGAGAAGCAGCCCAAAAGGCATGCAGTCTTCACAGACCACAATGCCAGGCTTATGAAGAAAACATCTTCTTTCCCAAAGTGACCAGCCTCTTCGATTCCCTGGGGCGGTGGTGATGGGCAATCGTCCTTTTCACAGGAGCCTCCATGATGGGTTTGGACCACGTCCCCAGTAGGACGTCAGTGAGAGGTTTGTTGAACAGGATTAGAGGTTCTGAGGGGAAGACTTCCATCTGCAGCAACTCTATCAAGACGTTAGTCTTGACTGCCTCCTAGGGTAGGCAAAGTCCGTGATGTCGACTGTCCTCCGCAACACCATTTCAACGGATGCTCCTCCTCTGTAGCCACGGTTGGGGAGAAAGCATACAAGTATCCGGAGAAGTGTCCAGTCCACTGACTTCACCCACGTCCGCACACCAGTCCATATTAAGGGCTTCACAGGGCTAGTATTCCTCAGGGTCAAGCGACCCCTCTCACTCCTCCCTGAGTCTTAGTCTGTAGGAATAGGGGTGAGGCTCCAACCTGTATTGCATGGCTCCACTCAAAGTGGAAGGTCGATGTCCCACCGGCTCTGTGTCAGAGTTGGGAATAAGGACTGGAGAGGTGCCACTGGAGGTCGCCAGTGGCGCTGGAAGCGCCGGCATCGGGGAAGGTGGACATGGTACGACCAGTGTCTGTCCAGGTCCAGG
Organism: Pleurodeles waltl; assembly: GCF_031143425.1. Lineage (NCBI taxonomy): Eukaryota > Metazoa > Chordata > Amphibia > Caudata > Salamandridae > Pleurodeles > Pleurodeles waltl. The sequence continues at coordinate 88,458,431 of NC_090441.1, forward strand.
AATGGACCCCAGGGGCCTTACTGGTGTTGAAGCCAGAGCCATTGGCGTGGAACCAGGAGGGGTCCCTTCACAGCCCTTGGGGCCCGAAGGCGAGCAGAGGACCAGGCACCCAAATATGAGGCACGATTGGGCAGGGGACGCTCCGGCTCCTGGAAACTCAGGGAGGTTGTAGAGACAGCCCAGGCACTGTCTCAGCCATGGAGCTAGGCCTTGATGCATGTCAGTCTCTCATCCCGTCGGCCGACGGATGAGGCGAAGTCAAAGATCTCTTTGACTTCTTCTTGTGGCGGTGGGACTTAGCCAAGTGGCCTGATTACTTTGAGTGCAACAAATATCTTGGGCTCCGCGACCACTCACGCACAGAAAATTTAGATGGAGAGGATGATTGACCCCTTGAATGACTGATTGTGTCTGGATCCCAAATAGGGCCAAGACCAAGCTTTTGACTTTGACCAGTTCTGTCAATAAATCCTCTGGTGCTTAGCGATGTAGAGCTTTGCAACAGAGCCTCAAATGGTCTTCGGATTCATCAATGAGCAGTCACTGCAGGCCTTAGAGGCAGCCTTAGAGTTGACATTTGTTTGCAACAGTCCTTACAGGGCTTACAAACTGTCATTTTGGGAGGTGGCATGCCCACTGCAGACAAACATTTTTATGAGAGAGCTAAGGGCCTCAAAGAGACAAGAGGTTGCTCTGGATCCATGTCTGGTCACACAGAAAGAAAGGACCTGTGTCAGTGAGTGGGAGCAGCTCCGATACAGGCTCTGCATGCCATTTCCGGAGTGGAACGGCATCAGTGTGGAGCACCACAGTGCGACCTAACAGCGCGCAGAGATACTGCTGAAAAATTTCCGGATCTAGTTGGATGCTTGGGGAATATCTAAAGAGTGAAGAATCTGCTACTATAAGTCTCTATCAGAAGATAACTTTACTCACTGAAGTGCCTTGCTTTGGTATGAATCTGTCTAGCGGTTTGTAAGAAATTATTTGATTTCTCTGGGGTGGGCCTAAAAGGGTTAAAAAGACTGAGAAACTATGGATCCTTTGTGGCTTTGCAAATTAATGGAAACCCACTAGATGAGGGAGCATTTTCCCATACTGTCCATTGCAGACTGCAAATCTACTGCTCTTCTATCAGTTGGCCATCACATAAAAATACCTATTGCAGCACCCATTACCCAACTGCAGAAAATGCCTCTTTTTGTATGGGCACCCCCAACGTTTTGAACGGATGCTGCTGCTTTTTGGACTCAGAGTGCACAGAGGCCTACTAACTAGACCTCAGTGCAGTGCCCTGACCTTAAAGCTGTCTGCTTGGTAGGCTTATACTCAATTAGCACAAACTAAATTACTACTAGGTCCCTATTATGTGGTACCAGAGGTACACAGGGACTGTAAGTTAGTGTGTTCCCTCAGGAGAATGGGACAAGGTAAAACGTGACTTTATGTCTGCCACTGCAGACTATAAGAGCAGTTTAAGACTGCTAACTCCACTTTGCCACTTTAATCAATGGCAAAACCCAAACCCCCTTTTTAAAGTGTGTAAATCACCCTGTATGAGGCATATTGAGTCCTAAGGCAGGGTGCAGTATATTACATAAGTAGAACATGTGCTTAACGAACGAGTTACTTACCTTCGGTAACGACTTTTCTGGTGGATACATTAGCTACCTGTGGATTCCTCACCTAATGAATACTCCCATGGCGCCAGCTTTCGACGGAAATCTTCTTCCTAGCTTCTGCATGTCGACGAGGACGTCACATTTGCCCACGCGACGCCGTCTGACGTCATACAGGCAATAAGAAGTCCTCGCCGACGTGCCGACGTCAGTACCAACATTTTTTACGTGCCTGAGAACAATAATCTAATGTGATCAAAGACAAAAGCAACATCTCATAACATTGTAAACCACACATCATTGCAAGAAGATGGCTATAAATTTAACATACATATATATATATATTTTTTAAATAAATATATATACTAAATACATATATATACAAATATATATATATATATACACACATATACAAATATACATATGTCCATATATACATAATCTATTGCAGTCCTCAAGACCAAGAGGAGCACACTCAAGAATTACTTGGTGAGACCAAAAAGGCAACGGGGAGGCGGGTGGGACCGTGAGGAATCCACAGGTAGCTAATGTATCCACCAGAAAAGTTGTTACCGAAGGTAAGTAACTCGTTCTTCTGATGGATACAACTACCTGTGGATTCCTCACCTAATGAATAGAGTCCCAAAGCAGTACCGCGCCCGGTGGTGGGTGCCTGTATGGTCAAACCAAGAAATCCTGCAGCACTGACGGTGCAAAATGGCCGTCCCTTCTGACCTCAGAGTCCAAGCAGTAATGCTTTGCAAAAGTGTGAAGGGACGACCAAGTTGCGGCCTTGCAGATGTCGACCACAGGAACACCTCTAGCCAAGGCTGAAGTGGCCGACTTAGCCCTGGTGGAATGAGCTTTAATACCATCAGGAGGATCCTTCTTTGCTAAAGAGTAACATATTTTAATGCAAAGAACAACCCACCTGGAGAGTGTTCTCTTGTGGACTGCCTTTCCTCTCCTCTTGCCCACGTATCCGATGAAAAGCTGATCCTCCAGCCTGAAATCCTTCGTTCTGTCTATGTAAAAGCTTAACACCCTCTTTGGGTCCAAGCGATGTAGTCTCTCTTCTACCTTTGAAGGATGAGGCGGAGGATAGAACGTGGACAGAGTAATTGTCTGGGCCAAATGGAAGGGTGAAACAACCTTCGGAAGGAAAGCAGCCTTGGTCCTCAACACCACCATATCCCCATAAAAAGTTGTACAGGGAGTGCAGAATTATTAGGCAAGTTGTATTTTTGAGGATTAATTTTATTATTGAACAACAACCATGTTCTCAATGAACCCAAAAAACTCATTAATATCAAAGCTGAATATTTTTGGAAGTAGTTTTTAGTTTGTTTTTAGTTTTAGCTATGTTAGGGGGATATCTGTGTGTGCAGGTGACTATTACTGTGCATAATTATTAGGCAACTTAACAAAAAAAAAATATACCCATTTCAATTATTTATTATTACCAGTAAAACCAATATAACATCTCAACATTCACAAATATAAATTTCTGACATTCAAAAACAAAACAAAAACAAATCAGTGACCAATATAGCCACCTTTCTTTGCAAGGACACTCAAAAGCCTGCCATCCATGGATTCTGTCAGTGTTTTGATCTGTTCACCATCAACATTGCGTGCAGCAGCAACCACAGCCTCCCAGACACTGTTCAGAGAGGTGTACTGTTTTCCCTCCTAGTAAATCTCACATTTGATGATGGACCACAGGTTCTCAATGGGGTTCAGATCAGGTGAACAAGGAGGCCATGTCATTAGATTTCCTTCTTTTATACCCTTTCTTGCCAGCCACGCTGTGGAGTACTTGGACGCGTGTGATGGAGCATTGTCCTGCATGAAAACCATGTTTTTCTTGAAGGATGCAGACTTCTTCCTGTACCACTGCTTGAAGAAGGTGTCTTCCAGGAACTGGCAGTAGGACTGGGAGTTGAGCTTGACTCCATCCTCAACCCGAAAAGGCCCCACAAGCTCATCTTTGATGATACCAGCCCAAACCAGTACTCCACCTCCACCTTGCTGGCGTCTGAGTCGGACTGGAGCTCTCTGCCCTTTACCAATCCAGCCACGGGCCCATCCATCTGGCCCATCAAGACTCACTCTCATTTCATCAGTCCATAAAACCTTAGAAAAATCAGTCTTGAGATATTTCTTGGCCCAGTCTTGACGTTTCAGCTTGTGTGTCTTGTTCAGTGGTGGTCGTCTTTCAGCCTTTCTTACCTTGGCCATGTCTCTGAGTATTGCACACCTTGTGCTTTTGGGCACTCCAGTGATGTTGCAGCTCTGAAATATGGCCAAACTGGTGGCAAGTGGCATTGTGGCAGCTGCACGCTTGACTTTTCTCAGTTCATGGGCAGTTATTTTGCGCCTTGGTTTTTCCACACGCTTCTTGCGACCCTGTTGACTATTTTGAATGAAACGCTTGATTGTTCGATGATCACGCTTCAGAAGCTTTGCAATTTTAAGAGTGCTGCATCCCTCTGCAAGATATCTCACTATTTTTGACTTTTCTGAGCCTGTCAAGTCCTTCTTTTGACCCATTTTGCCAAAGGAAAGGAAGTTGCCTAATAATTATGCACACCTGATATAGGGTGTTGATGTCATTAGACCACACCCCTTCTCATTACAGAGATGCACATCACCTAATATGCTTAATTGGTAGTAGGCTTTCGAGCCTATACAGCTTGGAGTAAGACAACATGCATAAAGAGGATGATGTGGTCAAAATACTCATTTGCCTAATAATTCTGCACTCCCTGTATAAGAGGGTTTTACCGATAAAGCCTGCAATTCACTCACTCTCCTTGCAGATGTTATAGCCACCAGGAAGACTGTTTTAAAAACTAAGAACCTTAAGGGGCAAGAATGCATAGGCTCAAAAGGGGACCCCATAAGGAAACTCAGGACCAAGGACAAATCCCATTGAGGCATAACGAAAGGATTTGGAGGATATTTATTCATAAGGCCCTTCAAGAATCTAAGTACTATAGGAGATTTAAATAACGAAGGTTGGTCTGGAAGACAAATGAAGGCTGACAAGGCAGACAAGTAACCTTTAATAGTAGCCACTGCACAACCCCTCTGTGCTAAAGACAAAGCAAAGGATAAAATATCTGACAAATGAGCACGTAAGGGATCAATCTGTCTCTCTCCACACCATACCACAAATTTAGACCACCTATTAGCGTAGATAGATTTAGTGGAGTGTCGCCTGGCCGCTAAGATAACATCCACTGCATCAGGCGGGAGAGAGAAGGAACTCAGGTTGCCCCGTTCAATCTCCAGGCATGTAGGTGCAGACTCTGGAGGTTGGGGTGTAAAACCTGCCCCTGCGACTGCGAGAGGAGGTCTGCCCTGAGAGGGAGACGGAGCGGAGGGCACAGTGAGAGTTGGAGAAGGTCGGAATACCACACCCTCCTTGGCCAATCCGGAGCTATTAAGATTACTTGGGCCCGGTCTTGGCGAATTTTCCTCAATACTCGAGGAATCAACGGTATGAGGGGAAACGCGTAAAGCAACTGGTCGCACCAGGTTCTCTGAAACGCGTCCCCCAAAGCTCCCTGCACTGGATACTGGAGGCTGCAGAATAACGGACAGTGCGAGTTCTCCCGGGTGGCAAACAGATCTATCCGAGGAAACCCCCACAACTGGAGGATTAGACGGACTTGATCTGAATGGAGATGCCACTCGTGGTCGGCCGAGAAATGGCGACTGAGACTGTCCGCACGTACATTCAAGACTCCGGCCAGATGATTTGCTACCAAGCAAATCCAATGGTCCTTCGCCCAGGACCATAGTCGAAGATCTTCTCTTTAGAGACGATACGACCCCACTCCTCCCTGTTTGCTTATATACCACATTGCGGTAGTATTGTCCGTCAGGACCTGAACCGACTGACCGCGAAGGGATGGGAGGAAGGCCTTGAGAGCCAGTCGTACAGCCCGTAACTCTAACAGATTGATATGAAACATCTGTTTCTCTGGAGACCAAAGCCCTTTGATCTCCAGGTCCCCCAGATGAGCTCCCCACCCTAGAGTGGAAGCATCCGTTATGACCGTGGTCACTGGTGGAGGCTGCGTGAACGGCCTTCCTTGGGAAAGATTGTCGTCCGCAATCCACCACTTCAAATCCGTGGCAGCATCTCTGGAGATCCTGACAGAACCTTCGAGATCTCCTCTGTGTTGAGACCACTGCCTTCGGAGGCACCACTGTAGAGCCCTCATGTGCCAGCGAGCATGCGTGACCAACAGTATGCAGGAGGCAAACAGACCGAGCAGACGAAGGACCTTGAGGACTGGAACGACCGCTCCACTTCGAAACATTGGAATAAACTCCTGAATATCTTGAATCCGCTGAGGCGGAGGAAAGGCTCGATCCAATGTTGTATCCAGTACTGCCCCTATGAACAGGAGGCGTTGAGAGGGCTCTAGGTGAGATTTGGGCACGTTCATCGAAAAGCCCAGGTCGAACAACAACTGGGTTGTCGACTGCAGATGATGCAACACAAGCTCCGGGGACTAGGCTTTGATCAACCAGTCGTCCAGGTAAGGGAATACTGCTATCCCCTTCCTTCTGAGCTCTGCCGCAACCACCGACATCACCTTCGTGAAGACTCGAGGTGCTGAAGAAAGACCAAACGGGAGGACCGCAAACTGATAGTGCTGCAACCCCACCACAAATCGGAGATACTTCCTGTGCGACTTGAGTATCGGGATATGAAAGTAAGCATCCTGCAAGTCGACAGACACCATCCAATCTCCCTTGTTCAACGCCAAAAGCACCTGAGCTAGGGTCAGCATCTTGAACTTTTCCTGTTTGAGGAACCAATTCAAAATCCTCAGGTCCAGGATTGGTCTCAACCGACCATCCTTCTTGGGAATCAGGAAGAACCTTGAGTAACAACCTTGACCCTTTTCCTGCTCTGGAACCAACTCCACCGCGCCCTTTGAAAGGAGGACTTGAACCTCCTGTTCTAACAACAGGAGGTGTTCTGAACAATAAGATGGGCGGGGCGGGATGGGCGGCGGAAACTCCCGAAAGGGAAGGGTGTAGCCTTTTCCCACAATGCTGGTAACCCAGGTGTCTGATGTGATGACCTCCCACTTGTGAAGAAAATGCAGTAACCTTCCCCCTACAGGAGAGGAGTGAGTGGGAATCGGTGGAAGCCTAAGGCTGCTTCCCCTGCTGCACCCCTCCAGAGGACGAGGAAGAGGCAGAGTGCTGCTGAGAGGCTCCTCTGGTACGGACCCTACCCCTCCCTCTAAATGATCTAAAGGTGAGAGAGGAGGTAGGTTGTTGGAATTTCCCCCGAAAGGAAGAGGAGGATGAGCCACGACCAAAACCTCAAAACCTCCTAAAAAACCTGGAGGAGGCAGAAGAAGCGGCTTGCAGTCCTAACGACTTGGCCGTGGCCCTGCTCTCCTTAAACCTCTCCAAGGCCGAATCTGCTTTGGCACCAAAAAGTTTGTCCCCATCAAACGGGAGATCCAACAGGGTCGACTGCACATCCGAAGAGAACCCTGAGTTGCGAAGCCAAGCCTGTCTTCTCGCAACCACCGCCGTGCCCATCGCTCTAGCCACCGAGTCAGTCGTATCCAACCCAGATTGGATAACCTGGGTTGCAGCAGCCTGAGCATCCGACACGAGATTCAAGAGTCCTTGAGGAAGCTCTGTATGCGATGATGTTATCTCGTCCATAAGAGCATAGATGTACCTCCCCAAGATACACGTAGCGTTGGTGGACTTTAACGCCATGCTACAAGACGAAAACACTTTCTTTGACTGTAAGTCCAACTTTTTGGAGTCTCTGTCCGCCGGCACTTTTGGAAAAGATCCAGGCGCAGATCTTGCAGAACAGGAAGCCTGGACCACCAGGCTTTCCGGCGTAGGGTGTCTGGAAAGAAAGCCAGGGTCAGATGGTGCAGCCCGATACCTCCTGGCCACAGACCTATTGACAGCCGAGGAAGATACCGGCTTCTTCCAAACCTCCAATACCGGTTCAATCAGCGCCTCGTTAAATGGCAAAAGAGGCTCTGCCGGATGTAAGACCTCAGTCAGTAAATTTTGTTTCGCCTCAGCCACCGGCAAAGGCAGTTCGAGGAAGTTAGCCGCCTTCCTTATCACAGCATGAAAAGTGGCCACCTCTTCAGTATACTGCCCTGGAGATGACAAGTCCCACTCAGGGGAAGTATCAAGGCCACTAGCTGTATCCAGTCCATGAAGACCCTTGCCAGAATCCTCAATTTCTCCTTCCTCCAGGACCCGTTGATATTCCTGTTCCTCCAAGAGACGGAGAGCACGTCTCCTCGAATGTAACCTCTCCTTAATTCGCGGCGTCGACATGGCGTCTGCAGAAGTCGAGGAACGACGCCGATCACCGGATCCATCCGACGCCATGTCAGGCGCCACAGGAAGCTTCGACGCCGAGCCAGGAGTCGGATGAAGAGAAGTGTGTCTCGGAGTCTCAGAAGGCCCTGCCGGGGTCACTGGCCGAAACCTCGAAGCCGATGGAGCCGAAACCTCTGGGGCCGAAACCTCTGGAGCCGACACCGGAGCCGACACCGGCGCCGAGCCCACATTCCCCAAGGGGAGAAAGGGCATGAAGGGTGCTGGCCGTAGCGGCGCCGGAGCACCTAAGCTGAAAGACAACGGACCCGAAGGACCAGTCGGAGCACTGCCTGGAGCCATCTGCTGGAAGATGGTAAACATTGCATTTAAAAATGCAGTATTATCGGCTCCAGGGGCCGGGAAAGCCGGATACTGGGGTGCCTGGAGCGAAGGCGACCCCGACGTCGGCCTCGACGTCCGCCACGTCGGTGAGAACACCTGAGGCTGTGGCACCTCAAACACTGAAGACGTCTGCCCAGGCGAAGTCGGTGAAGCCGGAGAAGGCAACGGCGTCGATGGATGAGGAGTGACTGTGGGACTGACCTCCCAAGTCTTCCGACACTGAGCCGATGGCGACTTCGATCGAGACCTCTCCTTGCTCGAATGGCGCCGTGAGTCCCGATGACGTCGATGGGACTTCGGCGAGGAGGATTTTCTATGATGTCTCTTCTCCTTTCTCTTCGACTTCGCCATAAAGAGTTTGGCTTCTCGCTCCTTCAGGGCTTTCGGATTCATGTGTTGACATGAATCACACGTGGCCACGTCGTGGTCGGAACTCAAACACCACAAACAGTCCGAATGTGGGTCAGTAACCGACATTTTGCCCCCACACTCTCAACAGGGCTTGAAACCAGACTTCCTCTGAGACATAGTAACCTCAGAGAAAAAACACGCAGCAGAAAAATACACTGTAACTCGAAAAGCAACAGTAGCTCCCTCGAAGATAACCGTTTCGAATGGCACGGAAAAAAGGGAACTGACGTCGGCACGTCGGCGAGGACTTCTTATTGCCTGTATGACGTCATACGGCGTCGCGTGGGCAAATGTGACGTCCTCGTCGACGTGCAGAAGCTAGGAAGAAGATTTCCGTCGAAAGCTGGCGCCATGGGAGTATTCATTAGGTGAGGAATCCACAGGTAGTTGTATCCATCAGAAATGTTCTACCAGTAAAAACCGCAATTGTTGTTTTTTTACAGGGAGAGAGATTGGTAGATCCATTGGCAGGAAGAGAGTTACACACTGACACCTGAGCTCTGCTACATCTGAATGAGACTACTAAAGTTGGAACTTCAAGGTATCAAACTCCTAGTTATATTAAGCCTGGCCCAAGTTAACATTAATTAACTTGTTGCCACGTGCAATTTTCAGAATGTTGCCACTCTGTTATGCAGTTTCCTAGCGGCCATGTGCTGAGGCTAGCCACAAGACAGCATTCTGCCCATCTGAGAAGTGGCAACGGCTCCCAGGACAGTAAACAATAGGGGCCTACTTCTGGAGGATGTGTTATCGCCTCCTGGCATGAAGCTTCAAGGGGTGGTGGTCCAAAAGGCGAGATTTGAAGGGGAAGCTGCCATTGAAGGGCAAATGATGATCGCACTAGAGAGGGGCTGCACTTTTGTTCCAGTACAGAGCGGGAGAAAACACTGGCCAAGCTGGTTTTCCCATGGGTGTGTAAATCACAGAAAGCCACACCACTTCAGCGGGCTACCACACACCAAGAAAGGAGTTCGACATCTTGGGAGTGACCAGACTAGAGCACTCTGGGATACCTAGATGCCACACTTCATAAGAAATTGCAACCTGACGGGAGGAAACCTATTAGCCCACTGGCTAGTGACCGCAACCTCCGCTGAGGTCATTTTTATGGGCATAAGAGTGGTACCCCTGGCACCCAGAACTTGGGTTTCACTTGACTGGAGAAGAGGATCAAAGAAGGACTGCCCCGCTGACTCATAAGTCAGCAAAGAAGAGGCTGTCAGAAGCTGGACTGCACCTGCTGCTCCCTGGGCTATCGAGGGAAAGGACTGTGTCTGCTATGTCTTGCTCATGGAGAAGTCATCCCCTAACCCCTGCTAGAAGCAGAGACTCCAAGAGTCAGTTGCCTGACGTCCTGTTCACATTGCAGGGCTGCAAAAGCTGAAGAAGCCAGCTGTGGCGAGCAGGCAGACCACATCACAGCTACTTGCTACTGTGCAGCCTAAAAGACAAGGATCTAACATTCAAAAGTTGCACCAGAGTCTGCTAGACCCAAAAGAGTCATTGGGGTGCAGTTTGATCACCTACAACAAAGAAGAAGACCGCTGATTCTGCTGGGCCAGAGGACCGGACTTCAGCTGACCCCTAAGAGGACCTTGAGGGACAGAATAACTTCGCCAGGACCATGGACCAAAGAGTAGGCCTAGGAAGACCCCTGTTGACTAAACAGCATCGTCAGCGTCCTTTTTTAAAATGTTATATTTTTATTGACATTTTTAGAAATTTCAAATATAACAGTAACCCCAAATTGGGTCGGTATGTGGAAAAATAAAATATCGCACCCTCATGCAATCACTGTGCCTTGACATCTGGACATCCATTTTGAGAGTAAGCATCCATTTTGAGAATGTGTTGACATTTTGGAGAATGCAGCTGGAGATAAATTGCAACGTGTGATGTGCTTCAGGCAGGATGTCAGCCACCCACATAGCTGTGGTTAAGCCGATTCTTCCGTTTCTAAGAAAAAGCTTGCTTCGACAGAATAACCTGTGGTTGGAAGAAAGTCACGCTTGTTTTCCCTTGTACTCTATTGTATACCCCACGCTTCTGACATTTCTCCGTCTGCATGCTAGCTTCACATATTTCCACTGACGCACATCGGAGTGTTCCAGCTTCACATATTTCCACTGACGCATATAGACTGTTTTGTTTTTTCTCTTTTTAAAGTTTGCTTGATGGAAAATTACCGAATACTGCCATTTGCTTGTGTTGTGCAAGAAATGTATAAAAGCTGCAAGCTGCGCAATGTTGGGCAGACCACTCCCTAACCCGCTTGGTGAGGGAGCTCTCCCTTAACTCGAGTTATTGAAATAAACCCTGATTATACTCCACGTCCCGGACTCTGTCTCCTTCCTCATTTACCTATTACTAGAAAATTATGAAATAAGATAAGGTAAAATAAATTATTTACCACATTTTTGGCGCCCGAATAGGGACCTTCCCTTCTCTACACGCGCCGGTTTTTGCCGGCCGCGGTGTTTTCCCCTGTTTCCTCTCTTGACGGACTTCAGGTGCACCCGGTGGGGATTTCCCACCGAATTCCTTCGGAGATGCGGGGGATTGACTGAGACCGGCATACATATGAGGCGGTGAGAGACGCGGGAGGTCCATACCCGAGCCCGACATCGAGGAACTGAGGAGTCCGAGACGTCTGAGACCCCTGACACGCGCAGCGTCTGGACTCGATCGAAAATTCTGGATTTGCTGTTCGGTGAGTATTACTGAATAGTATCAAGACGTTTTCCAATTAAGGAAACGGTAAAAGTATAGATTTAGTAACAAAATGTTGTTGTTTGCCAAATTTAAGACTAAATCTAAGGATAAAAAGTTTTTAGAAAAAGAGGTGGTTCTTCCACCTAAGGACACGCCAGCTAGATTTATGTATAATAAACATGGCATGTCGGCAATAGTCTTTTTGGACTTATGGGTGGAATATACTGAGAAGTTGGAAGAAAAATATCGGTGGCCCAGCAGCGGGACTTTTGATATAGAAAGTGTCCTTAAGGTAGAGGAACAGTTGTTCAAAAGGAAAGCGAGACAGGCTCAATTAGATTCTGTGGAATGGTGGAGGAAAGAAGCCCATAGGAGACAGGAGAAAGCTCAGAATAAAGTTGAAAAAGCGCAGAAAATGTCAGAAAAAGCGAAGTCAGACGAATTATTGCAGACAGGAAAGGAAACAGTTCTTGACCAAACAAATAGAGAAAAACAAGGAAATATGACCGGTCTGTATCCGGTGTTACCTAAATGTGAGGTTGCTGGTCAGGTTAAATTGAAACATGGTCTCCTTCTCAGCGCTCCTATAGATTTTGAAGAAGCACCCCTCATAGACTTATTGGACGTACCACCCCCGTATTCTACTGATATGAGGCCCGTCCATCCTGGACCTGGTCAAGTGGTAACACTTCCCCCAACTATAATTGACAACCTTTCAGAACGCACCCGACGCCTTTCTCTGGCAGAGACAGCGGGAGGAGACGAAGCAGCGGGCGGGGAGGATAAAGTGCAGTGTCCCCATGATCCATTATATAAAAGATATCCCGCTTTGGATGAACAAGGAAAACAGTTAGTTGATAGTTGGACTAAAATAGAGAAAATGCCTGCAGTACAAAGTACCATTGACAGTATGATTGAATATATGTTACGAGGTGGAGATTCCACCGCATATACAGATGTTATGAAGGGGAAAAATAAGAGACAAAAAATGCACATATATACTTTCATGACACTTCTCTTTGCACGATATTTTCAGGCAAATGGTTTGAAAATTCCTACAAAATTAGCAGACATTATTAATGACCTTAATGAAAAAACTGAAGAAGTAGAGGATGAGATAGATGGAGCAGTAGGTACCTTATTGGCCCTTATGATACAACAACAAAGTAAATTCAAAGAGGGTCCCTCACGATCTACTAAGCAATGTCCACTTCGTGGGGACCTCGGAAAAAGAGAAAAATTTACCCCCTCTACGTATACAACTGTTTCCTTTTTTCCCGAGGCCCCAACGAGTGAAGAATTATATGAGGAAACAGAGGAAGCCTTAGAATGGTTCCTTGATCAGGAACCTCCCTTAACAGTTGAGGAGCAGGAATTAGCTCGTACCGCCACCCTGTGGACCTCGCAACCAAAAATATACAATCCAGAGGTCATTGCCCAGTTATTTTCTAATCTCCCACTTACGCAACGTAGATTGGCCAGTATATATATGACCCAACACTTGATGACGCTAAATAAAATTATTAGACCCCATCAAAAGGCCCTCGAAGATTTTATTGTCTAAGTGCACGTCCTTAACATTCGTACAAGACCCAAGTCTGTTTTTGAACATATTCCTTGAGGCTAGACAGGAGTATCATGACGAAGTAACACGAACACTTCTTCGGTCACGACACCATGATTTACAACAGAAAGACACACTTCGTCATTTTCCTCTCAGAGAGGTACACCCACGAGCAGATGTTGGAAATAACTTGCACAGAGTTTTTGTATATACCCCCCTTACTAAAATGGAAATTATGAAAATGAAAGAAATGGTTCCATCCCATTCTAAGGATCCTGCAGGATTCTTTAAAGAACTCGCGGATGTCCTTACGATGGGAACATACACATTAGCGGATATGACAATCATGTTGAAACATTTGTTGCCCTCGGGGATTTATGAAAAATTGAGAGAGAAAAACTGGGTAGTTGATGCTGTTGAATTAAATTGGGCAAATCTTGAAACACATGAAAGTACTCGCGCACCGGGGGGAGATATACACCAGGAGATAAAGGCGTTGCCAGGTCTTATTCTCAAAGTATTACCCCAACTCCTCACTACTAAAAAAGAGGATTGGGACGCCATTTCGGCTTGTAAGCAAAAACCTGGTGAGGTTACTGGGGATTATTATTCCCGATTAGAGGAATGTTTTGCTATCAATAGCGGTCTTAAACCAAATAGTGACTCTTACCCCCACCTGTTTGTGTCCAAATTGGTAGAAAATAGCTTGCCTAAATTAAAGGAAAGGGTTCAAAGAGTTGAAAGTTCCTGGCAGGCTCAGACTCCCTCCCAAGTTTTACGAATATTACAATATCATCAAAATAGACTGAGGGAGGAAGAAGAGCGTGAAAAAACAAGACTGAAAGAAACTAAGATAAGAGCTTTAGTCGCACAGACTGTAATGCCCAGAACAGGCCCCCCGCCACAACAACAAAAGACAACAACTACCTCCAAGGGTGTTTGTAATTACTGTAAGAAACAAGGACATTATTTCAAAGACTTGCAAGGGAATGTAACATGCCCTGTTCTGAAACACAATTTGGCCACCGGTAAAACGTTATCTAGACCCCATGTTCCTCGGGAACAATACAAAACAGAGGGAAGAGTCCCCAGGAGCCAGGATAGAGAAATAAAACAGAGCGCACAGATGTACATGAATGGAGAGGATAATGGGTATGCAGACTTTCCCAGTTTCTTCTGAAGTTGCCCAGGGAGGGAAGAGGATAAATTGCCCCTTATCCCTATACCTGTGGACCAGACTGGTCCATATGTGGACGTTCACCTCCTGGGACAAGAAAATAAGTTTTTATTGGATACCGGGGCAAGCAAAACAACAATTGATCACAATGAACTGCCTCAAGCACCACTGTCAGGTAATAAAAATGTTTCCCTAGGTTTTTCAGGTCAGCCCATTACTAGTAGTACTTCAGAGCCCTTACCTTTACAAGTCGGCCCCCTCACCACGACCACCGATCTTCTTTTAACAGATGCTTGTCCCGAAAATTTGCTAGGCATTAAACAACTGAAAGAATTGGGAGCTATTATAGTATGCTCCCCCCAGGATGTACGCCTTTTCTTACGAGATTTTAAAGGCCACTATACCGTTAGAGAGTTGGATCCTCGGCTTGCACACCTTCCCCCCGAATTGTGGGCCACCAGCTCCACCTCGGTTGGGCGAATGACTATTGCGCCTCACAAAATTATATTGAAAGATGGAGCCATACTACCACGATTACGCCAGTATAAAATACCTCCGCAAGCTGAGAGAGATCTCATTTCCATCATAGAAGATCTCATCAAAGCAGGGGTAGTGATAGAAGTACCTTCAAACACAGTTAATTCCCCTGTATTACCAGTAGCAAAGAAAGTCCACCAAGGTGAAAATCCCAGTTATAGACTGGTAGTTGATCTACGAGAACTCAATAAGTGTGTGGTGTCCCAACATCCTGTTGTACCAGATATCTCCACACTTTTAACTACTATTGATTGTGAGGCATCTTATTTCACCGTCATCGACCTCAAGAATGCGTTCTTCAGCGTACCCATACATGAAGATAGCCAGTATTTGTTCGGGTTCTCACTGTCCGGAAGGAGCTTCCGGTTTACGCGAGCTCCTCAAGGCTTCACTGACAGCCCGAGCATCTACAGTCAGGCATTAAAAAGACAATTAGACACTATACAAATGCCTCAAAATACTGCACTCCTGCAATACGTTGATGATTTACTCATCACGGCTCGCTCTGAACAATCATGTGTACAAGCTTCGTTAATTGTATTAACGTTTCTTGCTGAAAATGGTCATAAGGTGTCACCAAACAAGTTACAGTTTTGTCAACAGCAAGTGGCCTACTTAGGGCACTTGCTGTCGAAGGAGGGTAGACAACTAACACAAGAAAGAATACAGCTGGTACTAAATATACCCCAACCAAAAACACAGAAACAAGTACGTGAATTCATAGGATTAACATCCTACTGCAGACAATGGATCCCTCAGTTTGCATTAATATCTAAACCACTTGTACACCTCACAACATTGGAAGCAAGTGCAACACCCCAACTTCCCTGGACAGAGGAACATACACACGCATTCCAAACGTTGAAACAAGCAATGTGTCAGGCTCCTGTATTAGCTACCCCCGATTACCACAAAGATTTTACATTATTTGTTACTGAGAAAAATGGGACTGCTTTGTCAGTTCTTACACAGGAACAAGCAGGCAAACAAAGACCGTGCGGATATTTTTCATCCACTCTGGATCCAGTAGCGCAAGCCCTTCCTGCATGCCTGAAAGCTGTAGCAGCGACAGCCCAAGCTATCAGACAAAGTGACACCATAGTATTAGGACACCCACTAGTAGTAAGGGTTCCTCATGCAGTGGAACTACTACTCAATAGAACACAGACTCAACATTTGACCATAGCCAGATTGACAGGGTATGAACTGACACTGTTCCAACCCCACATCCAAATACTTAGATGTAACACCCTGAATCCAGCGACACTCTTACCTCTTCCTGAAGAGATAGACGGAGTACATGATTGTATAGAAGTGATTGAACAAGTGACAAAACCAAGATCAGACCTAGGAGATATTCCTTTAAAAGAGGCGGAACAAAATATATATGTGGATGGCTCATGTAAAAGAAATGAAAAAGGGGAACTGAAAGCAGCCTATGCAGTCACCACAAAAACACAGGTACTAGAATGTCGACAAATACCAATTCTCTCGGCGCAGGCTGCAGAATTAATAGCCTTGAGTAGAGCTTGTCACATAGGGAAGAGAAAAAAGATAAACATTTACACCGACTCACAGTATGCCTTTGGGGTAGTACACAATTTCGGAACGCTATGGAGAGAAAGAGGCTTCATGACATCCCATGGATCAAAAATACAACATGCAGACCTCATAACACAGTTATTGGACGACATACACTTGCCCGAACAAATGGCTGTAATTAAATGCAAAGCACATTCAAAGGGAACAGACGATGTCGCTATAGGAAATGCCTTAGCAGACCAAACAGCTCAGGAAATGACACAGAAAGACATAGAAAAAGGGTCACCCCATGACCTTGCATTTATAGGACATACACAAACTACCAGAGATACCGCTATTGATATACTAGACATACAGAGTCATGCTACAAAAGAAGAAAAAGACAAATGGAAAAAGGAGGGAGGGATCTTGACAGACCAGGGATGGATGGTGCCACACAAAGCAGTCTGGTATCTACCGGACGCCATGGTACAGATCATTATAGAAACAATACATGGGCCAGCCCATTTAGGAGAAAAGGCTATGCTAGATGCAACAAGATCTATATGGGACAATAAGCACCTTAGAGCCGCAGCCAAAAACAAGGTCCAAACATGCATGATATGTTGCCAGTACAACATCGGGAAGGGTGTGACAGTAGGCTCAGGAGGATTTCATCCTCCAGAACATCCTTTTGAGGTCATACAAATGGACTATATACAAATGGAAAGATGCAGAGGATACAAGTATGTCCTTGTAGTAGTATGTACATTAACAAGGTGGACAGAAGCCTACCCCGTACCTGATTATACTGCCAACACCACTGCCAAAAAATTGATTAAGGAATACTTTCCTAGGTTTGGTCTACCTCGAGTCATATACTCTGACAATGGCCAACCATTCTCATCTGAATTAATGAAGAAAATTTCGCTCTTGCTGGGATACCAGTGGAAATTCCACTGCGTACGCCATCCACAAGCAGCTGGTCTAGTCGAGCGACACAACCAAACGCTAAAAAACAAATTGGCAAAAATTTGTGCCGATAAGAAAGTTGATTGGATAACAGCTTTACCTGTAGCATTGTTCTACATGAGAATGGTTCCCCATTCCAGGACTGGACTAGCTCCCTATGAGATAGTTTTTGGTAGACCACCTAACATTTGGGGGACACCGCGAGCTAAGGCTATAACAGACATTGAACTACCTGTGTTGACAGATTATCTGGCTTCTTTGATGTCTGCACTTCAATCTTGTCGTTCACAGGTTGCAGCTGCATTTCCTGATAATACCAAACCCAAAGAACACCAGATCAGACCGGGAGACTGGGTCCTCATCCGGAATTTTGATCGCGCGACGCCTCTTGAGCCCAGGTGGAAGGAACCCAAGCTTGTTCTACTGGTTACCCGAACAGCCGTGAAAGTCGAAGGACGGAAGGGCTGGTTACACGCCAGCCACTGTAAGAAATACTTTTCTAAAGAAGGGGCAGAGGACACCTTGCCTCACCTGATTCCAAAACATTCCGAACAATTGACATTACCCACAGAAGAAAGTCCCCAACAGTTATACAAGTCGAAACTTAGGTCTTCTTCCCGAGCCCAGGTCACTTAAGTCCAAACAAGCTCCTCTTGTTGGTGAAACGGCAGGGGCTCAAGGGAGATACGCCTAATGGCAAGGCTTGTGACAGAAACAAGGATGGAACAAAAGAGATTAAGGGACAAATACAAGAGAAGAATGTGTGCTGGGAAAAATATTTTTGTATTGATATTAATGTTTTTGTTGGCAGCAATAGCATGTGTGAGTTGGATACTGTATGTGGTTTTTCCCCCAAGCAAACGAGTTCAGATACCACTTAATGACACTCAAGAACACACACATCACGATCTTCCACCTCATGAGTTGGCACATGGAGTAGCTATGCAGAACAACACCTTTGTGAAGCTATTACACTACTCACATCAAGTGGTTAATACCACTAATTGCTGGGTATGTGGACGGATTCCCCCTCACCAAGATGAAGGGGGAATGCCATTAACACCATTTCCATTCTCATATAACGGCTCATGCGAGGCCTGGTTTGCCCTGATCACAGCTTACAACAGGTCTGAGATGCCAACAGATCAAAAGGACTGGCCCTGGGGTAATCTAAACACTGTCCTTCAAACGGTCTGTTATCCTGATGAGGAAGGGTTACCACAGGCTAATGGAACGGTATTCGAAAGCGAAGAATACCGACAGGATGACTTGACTTTTAAGCTGAAAAGGTCCAGGTCTCAAGGAGAGGGAGGGCCAATAACCATATCCGTTTTCAAAGTAAAAGGACACTTGTGCATCCAGAAGACGGGCACTATCTCTGTAGGATACAGTGAATGCAATTCTACTGTGAAATTTACGGATCATGGTCGGTCCTCATTTCAGACCACCAGACATACCTATTTCATTTGCGGCCAGTCTGCCTATGTCCGTCTTCCCTACAACTGGGGGGGGAGATGTTATATATCCTTCTTATTGCCACCTGTTTTCCTTGCCTCTTCAACGTATCACAAGGATCATCGAATTAGTGCAGGGAGGTACAAGAGGTATATAGATACATCCGGAATAGATCAAACTGAAACTGCTGCGGAACAATATACTGATTTTAATAGAGGTTTTTTCTTCTTCATCGGACCAGTGCAGAACAGTAAGCTTATACGTAGACTTACTCGAACAGTAGAGGCAGTTGTGAATCAGACTATAGCCGCTTTGGGGAACTTGACTCAGGAACAATCCGCTATTAGAATGGTAGCGCTCCAGAATCGTCTTGTTCTCGACGTCATACTAGCGGAGAAGGGTGGGGCTTGTAAAATTATCGGGTCGAGCTGTTGCGTTTTCATTCCCGATAATGCCCCCTCAGTCTATAAAGCTATTTCTAAATTACACAAAATAGCATCAGGATTACATCAGGAACCAGGCACCTGGACTTGGTCAGGATGGTTTTGGGGGTTGGTATCCTCCTGGGGCTGGAAGTTACTATCCATAGTTGGGATAATATTCGCAGTGCTTATGGGGTGTTGTCTCTGCCTACAGTGTGGTCCACCACTCTGTGGATTATGTGCTACCCTGTGCACCCCTAGAAGACATAAGCCGGAGGAAGAAAATGCCAGGATCTACCTCAATGGCCTGTACTAACAGTGATTGCACTCTGGTGCAAGGAGGGGATGTGGAAAAATAAAATATCGCACCCTCATGCAATCACTGTGCCTTGACATCTGGACATCCATTTTGAGAGTAAGCATCCATTTTGAGAATGTGTTGACATTTTGGAGAATGCAGCTGGAGATAAATTGCAACATGTGATGTGCTTCAGGCAGGATGTCAGCCACCCACATAGCTGAGGTTAAGCCGATTCTTCCGTTTCTAAGAAAAAGCTCGCTTCGACAGAATAACCTGTGGTTGGAAGAAAGTCACGCTTGTTTTCCCTTGTACTCTATTGTATACCCCACGCTTCTGACATTTCTCCGTCTGCATGCTAGCTTCACATATTTCCACTGACGCACATCGGAGTGTTCCAGCTTCACATATTTCCACTGACGCATATAGACTGTTTTGTTTTTTCTCTTTTTAAAGTTTGCTTGATGGAAAATTACCGAATACTGCCATTTGCTTGTGTTGTGCAAGAAATGTATAAAAGCTGCAAGCTGCGCAATGTTGGGCAGACCACTCCCTAACCCGCTTGGTGAGGGAGCTCTCCCTTAACTCGAGTTATTGAAATAAACCCTGATTATACTCCACGTCCCGGACTCTGTCTCCTTCCTCATTTACCTATTACTAGAAAATTATGAAATAAGATAAGGTAAAATAAATTATTTACCACATTTTGTGGCACCTCAATACAACACAGATCATGTACAACCTAAAAGGTCTCTGCAGCACATTGGCAATAAGTTAGTAGTGGAGGCATGGTATAGACTATCCGGTAATGTACTGTCATCGGGACATCCCCTTCCATCATTCTCGTTTCCATTAGGAGCACTACTATTCTACCTCTGTGCCCCCTTCTGAGACATTCTGGTATTGTCTCCAAGGTCCCCAGATCCTTAGGAATTTCCTGGGGCATCCTCTGGCCCGATACATCACCTTTTCCGCCATCATGTACATAGCCATCCCGGACCCCAATTCCCCCAGCGTGGGCTGCTCCGGCGCCCCCCAGTACGAACAACATCCCTCCTAGCCACAAGTAGTCCCATTTAGTCGAAGAGAAGTTTTGGTTGCAGGAGGTACATTTTCCTGGGTATCTCTAATACCACATACTTGGGGTCTGTGGTGAACTCTGTCTCCACTATCTTCCCTGGCTCACCCACTACCTTGGAACAGTATATCTGGATAGTGCCACATCTGCAGAGTGTGTAGTAAAGTGTCCCACTGTACGTCTTACATCTCAAACAGTCTGATGACTCTGCTCCCCCTTAGCTATGGAATCTGGCTTTACTATAATATACCCTGTGTAGTACCTTAAACTGTATTAACCTCAAGTATATTCTGATTGCTACTTCCCACAGGTGCATTAGGGCTGCTTCCCAATCAGTATCTTCTGGGGTTCCCAATTCCCGTTCCCATTTTTTTCTCAAGCCTCCCAACTTGTTTGGCATATTGTTATGGATCGTTTTATATGTACATGATACTGCTTTTTGATCTAGTTGCCCTATTAATAGCACCAATTCTAGTGTAGCGTATTCGGGGAGCTCTGTCAAGTCTACTGTCTCTGCTTGTCATGCATGTGTCAGCTGGAGATATTTATAGTGTTGTGTCGGTGACATTTGATATTCTGCTTGCAGACCGTCAAATGTCTTTAGTCTCCCTTCCTCTATCAGGTCTCCTATTCGAAGATTCAGATCATGTCCCAGTTTCCAAAATCTTGCAGCTTTCCTATCTCCTTCTGCTTTTTCGGCATCAAGTGACAGCAGCAGATGTGGGCCCATTCTCGACCGCACTACGGACATCCCGTTATGGAGCCATCGAAGGTTGAGGCTTGTTGACCTCCCGGGCACAAAGCGTGGTTGGTCTTGGTGTATCAAGGAGCCTATAACGGCAATGAGTCTTGTTGCCAATATAGTCGTCAGTATCTTTGTCTCGTTGTTGATGAGTGAAATTGGTCTGTAAGTGCTAAATTCAGAGGCTGGCTTACAAGCTTTGGGGATCACCATTATCGTGGCCCTCCGTAGGTCCCAGAGGAGGGTGCCTTGTGCCCTAGCTGCAATGAACATATTGAGTAGGTGTTGCTCGAGAATGTCAACATTCTTCTTGAGGAATTCCGCTGAGATCCCGTTGGGCCCAGGTGTTCTGCCTAGCTTCAGTTTACCCAGGGCATTCCTAACTTCTGTTATGTTCAAATCCCATTTCTGGAATTTTCAGTCCTCTGGAGATAGGCATGGGATTTCCAACCTTGCAGATATCTTCTGATTTTGGGAGTTTCCTGCAAGCTTACATTCTTTATACAAATCCTTGTAGAATCTTGCAAATTTGTTAGCTATTCCCTGATCTGTCTCATGACATTCCCCATGTGCCCCTTGGATGTTACATACCCAACATACTTCTCACTCACGATTACTTAACCATGTTAAGAGCTTGGGCGCCCTATCGCCCACCTCATAGAGGCGATGTTGTGTCGCTAGAGCCTGGGCTTTTCCTTCTTCATTTGCCAGTGCCTGGTACTCTCTACGCAGTAGTGCAAGTTTACGTAAGGTGGGGTGTTCATTTCGCACCTGTCTCTTTTCAAGTTTGCCTATTTGGGATTCTAAAGCTGCCAATTCCTGTTCTTTTTTCTTTTTATGTGCGATTATGTTTTGGGCCCTTACTCTAAGCACAACTTTATACACCTCCCATAAGGTGATTGCTGATGTGACTGAATTTGTGTTCTCTTTAAAGTACAGATCTGACTCTACCCTAATCTCTTGCACTACCTGTTCGTTTTTCAGATATTATGTTATGTTATAACTGCTTATATAGCGATTAAAACTGCCCAGAGGCCTCGTAGCGCTTATGCTGCAACACAGACAATATCACCGTCTATATTCGTATAGAGATTAAGCTTTAAATAACCAGGTTTTCAGGGCCTTCCTGAAAGGAATCTCTTGTGATTTAGATCTAATATTAAGAGGAAGGCTATTCCAGAGTATAGCCCCTTGATACGACAAAGATCTTCCTCCACATCTTGCTTTCTTCACTGTTGGAACTGTGGCCAGCATAGCTGAGGAGGATCTAAGCGGTCTAGTCGGGATGTAGACAGATGCCAGGGTTTTGAGCATTTCAGGGCCATAATCGAATATAGCTCTATGAATGTGGCATAAAGCCTTGAACTGAGTCCTTTTATCCACTGGGAGCCAATGTAAGGATGAAATTCCAGCCCGTATGGAATTATGTTTAGGAGTGTTTAGAAGTAAACGAGTGTCTGCATTTTGCACCCACTGCAGCCTTTGAATCACATATCTTGGTGCTCCTACAAACAATGCATTGCCATAATCAAGATGGGAGCCTATCAGTGGCTGAATACCCAGTCTCCTGGCAAGTAAAGGCAGTATTGTTAAGACCTTCCTCAAAGTTCTAAGCAGAGCAAAGGAGGTTCCAGCTATACTGTTGGCGTGTTGTGACATTGAAAGTTGAGGATCCAACCACACCCCAAGACTTTTAATGAGACATTTAGGGGGCGGGAGAGTAGGAACTCCTATTGATGTGCTTGGATTGATAGAGGGGGCTTTTGGTAGCCAAAAAACATAACCTCCGTTTTTTCATCATTGAGTTTCAATTTACTTCCTGACATTCATGCAGCAACTGCTTTCAGACAGGGACCCAGTGCTGTCCCCATGTCCGGGTGAGTGTTAGAAAGGGAGACAATCAGTTGAGTATCATCTGCATAAGACACCAAGTTCAGTCCAAATGGTTCAATAATCTCCGCTAAAGGTCGCATGTAGACATTAAAAAGTAGCGGGCTCAGAGAAGACCCCTGTGGAACTCCACAGTTGCTGAGAGTACGTCTAGAAGTACACGATCTATCTAGGACCTGGAAGGATCTTCCATGAATGAACGAGAGAATCCACTCCAGTGCGACTCCAGAGATGCCACATCCTTGTAATCTATCTTTAAGGATATTCAGATCAACCATATCGAACGCCGCACTCAAATCTAATAGGATGATAGCGGTTTCAATTACGTTATCCATCCTCTTTTTTGCTTCTTCTGTGATCGCAATCAGAGCAGTTTCAGTCCCATGCAGTGGCCTAAAACCCATCTGGGTGGGATGTAGAAGCTTTTTCTCTTCCAGAAGAGTGGATAACTGAGTATGTACATACTTTTCTGCGAGTTTAGCCATTATAGGTAGCAATGAAATCGGTCTGTATTTGGACAGTATTTTAGAATCCAAATTAGTTTTTTTTTTTTAGGAGAGGCTTGACAATAGCCAATTTCCAAGAGTCTGGTACAGTACCAGAGGCTAGCGAGGTATTAATAAGATTTGTGATTACCGGACCTAGCACTGGAATTCCCATACAGCGAATCTGCAGGGGAGCAGGATCCAGTGGAGAGCCTGACTTAGTTGACCCCAGTAATTTAGTAACTATGTCCAGACTAACCGGAATAAAATTTGCTAAAGTAATTTCTTCCCTAACCTCCAGGTTAACCACCACCTAATCTCTGGTACGGGTGTTAGGGAAGGAAACATAAATATCCTGAATTTTACTTTGAAAAAAGCTTGTGAGATCCTCCACATGTTGCTGCGGGGACTCCATAATTTCTGGCTCCTCCTTAGGGTGAATAAGGTATTTTAAGGCATTAAAGATTTCCTTAGGAGAGTTAGCTGCTGCTTCAATTCTACCAGAGTAATAAGTAGCCTGAACCTTTTTAATTTCTAAATGATAGACTCGGATCATATTCTTATATTCCTTTTTCAAGGAGTCATCTTGGGTATGCCTCCATTTCCTCTCTTGCTTCCTACATTCTCTTTTCATCTCTAGTAGGCTTGTGGTAAACCAAGGAGCTGACTTCTTTTGTGGCAGTTTTCTCACGGTAGAGAGGGGTATAATTTCCTCCAGGCTATCCTCTATCCACTTGTTTACGGAGTTAGTAAAATTAGTTATATTATTTGTATCTAGGTTTCCTGGTTTCTTCTTCTCCAAAGAGTTAATAAACTCTGTGGCCTCTAGTCTATGCCATTTCCTTCTATTTGGGGGGGCCTGATATTCACGGTTTTATGTCGAGAAATGGTTAATTCTAGCAGAAAATGATCAGACCATGCTAACGGACGGGATGATAAAAATTCTAGATCTGACACATAGGAGAATACCAAATCAAGTGTGCGACCTCTGTTATGAGTAGGGCCCTGAATTAACTGCACCAGATCACAGGCCTTCATATCTGCTATTAACATCTTAGTTGAAGCTTTATCTTCATTTTCTGCATGTAAATTGAAATCTCCCAGAAGTAGGAAGTTGGATTTAGTGTATACCAGTTGTGAGATATTCTCTGCCAGTGAGGTCATAAAGTCTCCAATAGGACCCGGTGGTCGGTAGACCAAGACACCAGAGAGTGTGTAGTGAGGGTTAACACTGATAGAAAAAGAAATGCTCTCACATCCTTTAATCAGTGTAGGAGCTGTTGTCATCCTACATGTGTCTCTATAGACAATTGCGATGCCACCCCCCTCGATTCGGTCTGTCAATTCTGCTAAGTTTACAGCCAGTAGGAAGAGCCATTGCAATGTCTGGGGCAGAACTTTCATCAAGCCAGGTTTCTGTAAGAAACAGGGCCAGGGGTTTTATTTGTTCCATGAAAAGGTGGATGTCCATTATATGGGCCCCTAGCGAGCGACAATTGACTAACGAAATGGATAGTTTATCGAACTCCTTATCCTTTTGAGGGTTCGTACGTAGTTGGGGGGACCAAGCACAAGCGGGGCATCTATAACTATTAGCACAAGGATCTAACCTCTGCGTACAACTATTATGATGTTTATTGTTAAGAGAAAGAAGTGTGTCTTTGGCATAAGTAATAATTACATTCTCTGTAGAATTTAAATCATAGTCTCTTGGCTCTTGGCACGGTCTGGCGCGGAAGGGCACAGACGGGTTTGCCTTTGGCGTGCCGCTGCACGCCACGGTCATGTCGACTAAAAATAGCTAAGCAGCAGTAGAAGGCTAGAGCACTTAACCCGCAAAATGGCACTCACAAAAGGGGAACACTGACCTAAAATGGCGGCGGTATTTCCGGTTTCCTGAGATTAAATAATTTTAAAACAAAACAGAATATCTATATAAAAAAACGAATTTCGTTACAATTTTGCAATTTTAAACGTGCAAATCAGCAAATGTGTGATGAGAAAAGTGCATCAGTACATCAGATTAAACACATTGATATCAACAGATTAAGAGAATTGATAGAAACGGTGACTTGCCGCTTGCAGCAAGCGTAGGTAGTCGGTCAAAACCTCAGACTACCTTCTGCTGCGCGCCGCGGTCATGTCGACTAAAAATAGGCCAGCAGCAGTAGAAGGCTAGAGCGCTTAACTCACAAAATGGCGCTCACAAAGGGGAACACTGACCTAAAATGGCGGCGGTATTTTCAGTTTCCTGAGATTAAATAATTTTAAAACGAAACAGAATATCTTTATAAAAAACGAATTTCGTTACAATTTTGCAATTTTAAACGTGCAAATCAGCAAATGTGCGATGAGAAAAGTGCATCAGTACATCAGATTCAACACATTGACATCAACAGTTTAAAAGAAATGATAGAAACGGTGACTTGCCGCTTGCAGCTAGCGTAGGTAGTCGGTCAAAACCTCCTCCTCCTCCCGCCATGACTTTGTCTGGGTCTATCTCCGACCAGCCCCCATAGGGGGGAGTGATCTGACAGACCCCTAACACGATAGTCTGCAGCCTCTATCTGTCCCACCTCCCCTGCTTGGGCCAGGACATACTCCAAGTGAGAAAAGACCTTATGTGCCCCTGAAAAGTATGAGTATTGTACAGTATCTAGGTAGCAGTGCCTCCAAAGATCAGTCAACCCCATGGTTCTTACAAATTCTGCCAGCAGGGTGTCACACGGGCATATCTGTGGGGTTCCTGAGTGATCCTTGTCTGTGTGTATCACACTGTTAAAATCTCCACCTAAAAGATGGAGGGATGCACTCGATTACACAAGTATATAGGAAAATAGCCTCTATCTAGCTTAGTCACCCCCTCTTTTGGCATGATTGTCAGTGTGTTTGACTGTGTCTACTGGGATCCTGCTAACCAGGACCCCAGTAGTTATGCTCTCTCCCTTAAATGTGGCTGCCACTTACTGTTAACACAGTATTTCACCAACAATTGGCATACTAGTGCCCCCTTATAAGTCCTTAGTATATGGTACCTAGGCATTGGGGTTCCAGGGGATCCCTATGGGCTGCAACATATATTTTGGCACCCAAAGGGAGTCCATGCAAAGGCTTCTGCAGGATTGCCATTGCAGTCTGCGTGAAAAGGTGCAAGCACCCTTTCTCTGTCATTTACACTGCACCAGGTCACTTATAAGTCACAACTATAGTAGGCCCTTCCGCCCTGAGGGCAGGGTGCAAAGCACCTATGTGTGAGGGCACCCCTGCACCAGCAGAGGTGCACCCACGACCTCAAGAACCATTTTCTTGGTCTTCATGTGTGTGGGGACACCATTTTACACGTGTACTGGACATAGGTCACTACCTATGTCCAGCTACATAATGTAACCCTAAAAATAAGCATGTTTGGTTTCAAACATGTAGGAATTATACCCCCATGCCTTTGCAAGCATTGGTTGTATGGTCCCAGGCACTTTGAGGGCTCCTTAGAGGACCCCCAGTACTGCCCTTACAGCCTTCTGAGGTTTTCCAGGCAGCCCCAGCTGCTGCATCCTCACAGACAGGTTTCTACCCTCCTGTTGCTTGAAGAGCTTGAGCCCAAAAAGGCAGAACAAAGGATTTCCTTTGGGAGAGGGCTGTTACACCCTCACCTTTTGGAAATAGGTGTTACAAGCTTTGGAGGGGCAGCCTCGTCAAGCCACTGGAAATACTTAGAAGGGCACATTTGGAGCCTTCCTTGCATAATCCAGTCTACACCGGTTCAGTTCCTTGTTCTGGCGCACAACTGGACAAAGGAAAGGGAAGTGACCACTCCCCTGTCCATCACCACCCCAGAGGTGGTGCTCAGAGATCCTCCAGAGGGTCCCTGGGTTTTGCCATCTTGGATTCCAAGTTGGAAGGGAACTCTGGGAGCATCTGAGTGGCCAGTGTAAGCAGGTGATGTCAGAGCCCTACCCTAATAGGTGCTTACCTGGTTAGCTGACCAACCCTCCTTTCAGGACTACTTAGGGCAATCCTTTGGGTGGGTCTTCAGATTTGGATTGCAAGACTCCAGCAGGAACATCTGCTACTTCAAGTGTGTGTGTGTGTGTGTGGGGGGGGGGTGGGTTATAGGTTTTGTTGCACCACTGATTTTAAGTTTTACCAATCAAAATCTTGACATCTTGACCTGATTGCGACCCCCCTCGGATAGCTACACCACTCTGCCCAGTCAGTATCATCTATGATTCACTCAAAGTGCTCTGAGTCCTGTCAATAAGAACTAGGTGCCAGTGCTCTGACCCTTTGTAGGAAGTTGTCTCTGTATACACTTTCTCAAAGTAAGAGATACTGTGCACAGAGTCCAAGGGTTCCCCTTTGAGGTAAGATAGTGGCAAAAAGTGATAATTCTAATGCTCTATTTTGTGGTAGTGTGGTCGAGCAGTAGGCTTATCAAAGGGTAGTGTTAAGCATGTGTTGTACACACAGGCAATAAATGAGGAACACACACTCAAAGACTTAACTCTAGGCCAATAGTTTTTATATAGAAAAATATATTTTCCTAATTTAAGAACCACAAGTTCAAGATTTGAAGTAAATACATAAAATGCAAGATATTCAACACAGGTAAGTTAGGAACTTTGAATTAGAGCAATAACATATACAGTTTTGTTAAAATTGAAAAAAGCTATTTTAAAAGTAGACAGTGCTAAAATCAACAGTTCCTGGTGGAGGTAAGTATTGGTTAGATTGTGAGGTAAGTAAAACACTTACAAGATGCAGTTCCTGGGCATAGGCAGCCCACCGTTGGGGTTTCAAGGCAACCCCAAAGTTACCACACCAGCAGCTCAGGGCCGGTCAGGTGCAGAGGTCAAAGGGGTGCCCAAAACACATAGGCGCCTATTGAGAACAGGGGTGCTCTGGTTCCAGTCTGTCAGCAGGTAAGTACCCGTGTTCTCAGGGGGCAGACCAGGGGGGTTTGTAGAGCACTGGGGGGGACACAAGTAGGCACACAAAACACACCCTCAGCAGCACAGGGGTGGCCGTGTGCAAAGCAGGCGTCGGGTTTTGTATGGATTTCAAAGGAGGGACCCGGGGGTCACTCTAGCAGTGCAGGCAGAGCACATGGGGGCTTCTCGGGACAGCCACCACCTGGGCTAGGCAGAGGGTCACCTGGGGGTCACTCCTGCACTGAGGTTCGGTTCCTTCAGATCCTGGGGTCTGCGGGTGCAGTGCTTGGTCCAGGCGTCGGTGTAGGAGGCTGGCCTGGCTTGTAGTGGGTACCAAGGGGTACTTACACTCTGCACCAGGTCCAGTTATCCCTTATTAGTGTAGAAGAGGTGTTTCTAGCAGCTTAGGCTGATAGAAGGTAGCTATAGCAGAGCAGCTTAGGCTGAACTAGGAGACATGCAAAGCTCCCACTATACCACTGGTGTCCTATGCACAATATCATAAGAAAACACAATACACAGATATACTAAAAATAAAGGTACTTTATTTTTATGACAATATGCCAAAAGTATCTCAGTGAGTACCCTCAGTATGAGGATGCCAAATATACACAAGATATATGTACACAATACCAAAAATATGCAGTAATAGCAAAAGGAAGTAATGCAAGCAATGTAAAGTTACAGTAGATTGCAATAGAAGCACATAGGGATAGAGGCAACACAAACCATATACTCCAAAAGT
Source organism: Pleurodeles waltl (assembly GCF_031143425.1). Lineage (NCBI taxonomy): Eukaryota > Metazoa > Chordata > Amphibia > Caudata > Salamandridae > Pleurodeles > Pleurodeles waltl. The sequence goes on from NC_090441.1 coordinate 88,487,731, forward strand.
GGAATGCGAACCACAAATTGACCCCAAACCTATGTGAACTTGTAGAGGGTCGCTGGGACTGTAAGAAAACAGTGAGGGTTAGAAAAATAGCCCACCCCAAGACCCTTAAAAGTAGGTGTAAAGTGCACCTATAACCCCCAGAGAGCACAGAAGTCGTGATTGGGGGTTTCTGCAAGGAAGACCAACACCAGCAAAGCAACCAAAGTGGATTTCCGGACCTGAGTACCTGTGGAACAAGGGGACCAAGTCAAGAGTCGCGACAATGTCGAGAGAGGGCAGATGCCCAGGAAATGCCAGCTGAGGGTGCAAAGGAGCTATCACCGGATGGTAGAAGCTGTGGATTCTGCAAGAACAAAGAGGGCTAGAAACGTCCCCTTTGGAGGATGGATGTCCCACGTCGTGAAGAAGCTTGCAGAGGTGTTCCCACGCAGAAAGACCGCAAACAAGCCTTGCTAGCTGCAAGGGTTGCAGTTAGGGTTTTTGGATGCTGCTGTGGCCCAGGAGGGACCAGGATGTCGCCACTTGGATGAGGAGACAGAGGGGGCGCCCAGCAAGTCAGGGAGCCCTCACAGAAGCAGGCAGCACCCGCAGAAGTACCGGAACAGGCACTTGGAAGAGGAGTGAACCGGAGTCCACCCAAAGACACAAAAGGGAGTCCCACGACGCCGGTGGACAACTCAGAAGGTTGTGCACTGCAGGTTAGAGTGTCAGGGACCCAGGCTTGGCTGTGCACAAAGGAAATCCTGGAAGAGTGCACAGGAGCCGGAGCGGCTGCAAATCACGCGGTAACCAGCAATGCAGTCTAGCGTGGGCAGGCAAGGACTTACCTCCACCAAACCTGGACTGAAGAGTCACTGGACTGTGGGAGTCACTTGGACAGAGTTGCTGAGTTCCAGGGACCACGCTCGTCATGCTGAGAGGGGACCCAGAGGACCGGTGATGTGGTCTTTTGTTGCCTGCGGTTGCAGGGGGAAGATTCCGTCGTCTCACAGGAGATTTCTTCAGAGCTCCTGGTGCAAGGAGGCAGGCTACCCCCAGAGCATGCACCCCTAGGAAACAGTCGAGAAGGCGGCAGGATAAGAGATACAAGGTTGCAGTAGTCGTATTTGCTACTTTGTTGCGGTTTTGCAGGCGTCCTGAGCAGTCAGCGGTCGATCCTTTGGCAGAAGGTGAAGAGAGAGATGCAGAGGAACTCTAGTGAGCTCTTGCATTCGGTATCTGAAGAATTCCCCAAAGCAGAGACCCTAAATAGCCAGAAAAGGAGGTTTGGCTACCTAGGAAGGAGGATAGGCTAGCAACACAGGTAAGAGCCTATCAGAAGGAGTCTCTGACCTGATGGCACTGGCCACTCAGAGCAGTCCAATGTGCCAGCAACACCTCTGTTTCCAAGATGGCAGAGGTCTGGAGCACACTGGAGGAGCTCTGGGCACCTTCCCTTGGAGGTGCAGGTCAGGGGAGTGGTCACTCCCCTTTCCTTTGTCCAGTTTCGCGCCAGAGCAGGGCTGGGGGATCCCTGAACCGGTGTAGACTGGCTTATGCAGAGATGTGCACCATCTGTGCCCATCAAAGCATTTCCAGAGGCTGGGGGAGGCTACTCCTCCCCAGCCCTGACACCTTTTTCCAAAGGGAGAGGGTGTAACACCCTCTCTCTGAGGAAGTCCTTTGTTCTGCCTTCCTGGGCCAGGCCTGGCTGGACCCCAGGAGGGTAGAAACCTGTCTGAGGGGTTGGCAGCAGCAGCAGCTGCAGTGAAACCCCGGGAAAGGTAGTTTGGCAGTACCCAGGCCTGTGCTAGAGACTCGGGGATCATGGAATTGTCTCCCCAATGCCAGAATGGCATTGGGGTGACAATTCCATGATCTTAGTCATGTTACATGGCCATGTTCGGAGTTACCATTGTGACGCTATACATAGGTAGTGACCTATGTATAGTGCACGCGTGAAATGGTGTCCCCGCACTCACATAGTCCGGGGAATTTGCCCTGAACGATGTGGGGGGCACCTTGGCTAGTGCCAGGGTGCCCACACACTAAGTAACTTAGCACCCAACCTTCACCAGGTGAAGGTTAGACATATAGGTGACTTATAAGTTACTTAAGTGCAGTGGTAAATGGCTGTGAAATAACGTGGATGTTATTTCACTCAGGCTGCAGTGGCAGGCCTGTGTAAGAATTGTCTGAGCTCCCTATGGGTGGCAAAAGAAATGCTGCAGCCCATAGGGATCTCCTGGAACCCCAATACCCTGAGTACCTCAGTACCATATACTAGGGAATTATAAGGGTGTTCCAGTATGGCAATGTGAATTGGTGAAATTGGTCACTAGCCTGTTAGTGACAATTTACAAAGCAGAGAGAGCATAACCACTGAGGGTCTGGTTAGCAGAGCCTCAGTGAGACAGTTAGTCATCACACAGGGAACACATACAGGGCACACTTATGAGCACTGGGGCCCTGGCTGACAGGGTCCCAGTGACACAATACACTAAAACAACATATATACAGTGAAATATGGGGGCAACATGCCAGGCAAGATGGTACTTTCCTACAGTCGGGTCCCTTGTTACATGCTGTCGCGGTCGGGGGGCTTCTAGATTCTCTCTGCAGGTGTCGCTGTGGAGGTCCAGGGGGGTCGTCTCGGGCTACTCACGGGGTCGCAGTGTAGGAGGCTGACCTGGCTTATAGTGGCTATCTTGTGGTACTTGCAACTTGTGCCAGGTCCCGTTAACCCTTATTAGTAGATTAGAGGTGTTCTAGCAGCTTAGGCTCATAGAGGTAGCTACAGCAGAGCAGCTTAGGCTGAACTAGGAGACATACAAAGCTCCTACTATACCACTTATATCACTTAGTACTATATCACAAGAAAACACAATACTCAGAGTTACTAAAAATAAAGGTAGTTTATTTTAGTGACAATATGCCAATATTAGGAGGTAAGTAATACACACAAAATATACACACACAAACCAAATCAGGTAAGTAAACAGTTAGAAAAGTAGTGCAAACACTGTAGAACACAATAAAATGCAATAGGGAAAAATAGGCCTAGGGACAACACAAACCATATACTCCAAAAGTGGAATGCGAACCACAAATGGACCCCAGGCATAGTGTAGTGTGTAGAAGGTCGCTGGGAGTGTAAGAAAACACTAAGCGTGTCCAATATACCCAACCCCAAGACCCTGAAAAGTAGGAGTAAAGTTACCCTACTACCCCAGAAAGACAGTAAAGTCGAGATAGGGGATTCTGCAAGGAAAACAACTGACTGCAAAGCACTGAAGACGGATTCCTGGACCTGAGGACCTGTAAAGGTAGGGGACCAAGTCCAAGAGTCACGCAAGTGTCCAGGGGGGGCAGGAGCCCACTAAACCCCAGATGAAGGTGCAAAAGGGCTGCCTCCGGGTGGAAGAAGCTGAAGATTCTGCAACAACGGAAGGTGGCAGGAACTTCTCCTTTGGTCAGAAGATGTCCCACGGCATGCTGGAGGATGCAGAGTTGTTTCCAAGCAGAAAGACCGCAAACAAGCCTTGCTAGCTACAAGAGTCGAAGTTGAAGGTTTTGGGTGCTGCCAGGGCCCAGGAAGGACCAGGAGGTTGCTCCTTTGAGGAGGAGACAGAGGCGGCGCTCAGCAACACAGACAGCCCACGCAGAAGCAGACAGCACCCGCAGAAGCACCTTAAAAGGCATTCAGAAGATCTGAGCACGACAGTCGACTCAGCACAACAAAAGGGAGTCCCACGAAGCCAGAGTCCAACTAAGCGAGTTGGGCAATGCAGGATGGAATGTTGGGGACCTGGGCTAGGCTGTGCACGAAGGAAGTCTTGCAAAAGTGCACAGAAGCCCTAGCAGCTGCAGTTCATGCAGTACACAGAATTACTGTCTGGCGTGGGGAGGCAAGAACTTACCTCAACCAAATTTGGACAGAAGGGCCACTGGACTGTCGGGGACACTTGGACCCAGCTCCTGTGTTCCAGGGACCACGCTCGTGAGGATGAGAGGGGACCCAGAGGACCGGTGATGTAGAAGATTGGTGCCTGCGTTGGCAGGGGGAAGTAGAGAAAGCCGGCAGGATGAGGCACTACAATGTTGCTGGTAGTCTTCTTGCTACTTTTTTGCGGTTTTGCAGGAGTCCTGGAACAGTCAGCGGTCAATCCTAGGCAGAAGTCGAAGAGGGAAGTGCAGAGAACTCTGATGAGCTCTTGCATTCGTTATCTGGTGAGATACCCACAGGACAGACCCTAAATATCGCTCAGAGGAGGATTGGCTACAGAGAAAGGTAAGCACCTATCAGGAGGGGTCTCTGACGTCACCTGCGGACACTGGCCACTCAGAGGTGTCCATTGTGCCCTCACACCTCTGCATCAGAGATGGCAGACGTCTGGGACACACTGGAGGAGCTCTGAGCACCTCCTCTGAGGGTTGGCAGCAGCGGTAGCTGAAGAGAAAACCCCGGAAAGTTAGTTTGGCAGTACCCGGGCTCTATGCTGGAAAACCGGGGATGCATGGAATTGTCCCCCCAATACCAGATTGGTATTGGGGTGACAATTCCATGATCCTAGACTTGTTACATGGCCATGTTCGGAGTTACGATTGTGACGCTACATACAGGTATTGACCTATATGTAGTGCACACGTGTAATGGTGCCCCCGCACTCACAAAGTCTGGGGAATTTGCCCTGAACAATGTGGGGGCACATTGGCTAGTGCCAGGGTGCCACACACTAAGTAACTTTGCACCTAACCTTCACTAAGTGAGGGTTAGACATATAGGTGACTTATAAGTTACTTAAGTGCAGTATAAAATGGCTGTGAAATAACATGGACGTTATTTCACTCAGGCTGCAGTGGCAGTCCTGTGTAAGAATTGTCTGAGCTCCCTATGCGTGGCAAAAGAAATGCTGCAGCCCATAGGGATCCCCTGGAACCCCAATAGCCTGGGTACCTAGGTACCATATACTAGGGAATTATAAGGGTGTTCTAGTGTGCCAATCAGAATTGGTGAAGATAGTCACTAGCCTGCAGTGACAATTTTAAAAGCAGAGAGAGCATAAACCCTGAGGTTCTGGTTAGCAGAGCTTCAGTGATACAGTTAGGCACCACACAGGAAACACATACAGAGCATACTTTATGAGCACTGGGGTCCTGGCTAGCAGGATCCCAGTGACACAGGCAAAAACAAACATACATACAGTAAAAATGGGGATAACATGCCAGGCAAGATGGTACTTTCCTACACGCAGTCACCGGGGAGTCCTCCCTGTGGTGTTGGTTCTCTGGATCTCGAGCCGGGGGCGTCGGGTGCAGAGTGTGAAGTCTGATGCTTCCGGCTTGAAGAGTGAGGTCTTTAAAGTTGTAGAAAGGTTGCAAGTTTGTTGCAGGTTGTTGAGCAGAGCCGCTGCTCACAGGAATTTCTTGGTCCTGGGGGTCAGGGCAGTCCTCTGAGGCTTCAGAGGTCGCTGGTCCCTGTTGGATGCGTCGCTGTTCGCAGGTTTTCGAGTCAGGACACAGGCCGGTAGGGCTGAGGCCAAAGCAGTTGTCGTCTCCGTCGTCTCTGCAGGGCTTGTAGTTCAGCAGTCGTCCTTCTTGTTTCAGGTTACAGGAATCTGATTTCCTGGGTTCTGGGGTGACCCTAAATACTAAATTTAGGGGTGTGTTTAGGTCTGGGAAGGCAGTAACCAATGGCTACTGTCCTGGAGGGTGGCTACACCCTCTTTGTGCCTCCTCCCAAAGGGAAGGGGGGCACATCCCTCATCCTATTGGGGGAATCCTCCAAAATTAAGATGGAGGATTTCTAAAGGCAGGGGTCACCTCAGCTCAGGACACCTTAGGGGCTGTCTTGACTGGTGGGTGACTCCTCCTTGTTTTTCTCATAATCTTCCCTGGACTTGGCAACAAAAGTGGGGGCTGTGTCCAAGGGGCGGGTATCTCCACTAGCTGGAGTTCCCTAGGGCATTGTTACATGAAGCCTGAGCCTTTGAGGCTCACTGCTAGGTGATACAGTTCCTGCAGGGGGTGAGGTGTGAAGCACCTCCACCCAGAGCAGGCTTTGTTTCTGGCCTCACAGAGCACAAAGGCCCTCATCCCAGGAGGTCAGAAACTCATCTCTCAGCAGCAAGCTGGCACAGAACAGTCAGTCCTGCGCTGAAGGATTGGGTAAAATACAGGGGGCATCTCTAAGATGCCCTCTTTGTGCATCTTTTTATAAATCCAACACTGGCATCAGTGTGGGTTTATTATTCTGAGAAGTTTGATACCAAACTTCCCAGTATTCAGTGTAGCCATGATGGAGCTGTAGAGTTTGTTTTTGACAAACTCCCAGACTATATAATTAATATGGCCACACTGTAGTTACAATGTCTAAGAAAAGACTTATACACTGTAGGGGCATATTGCTAATGCGGTTATGCCCTGACCTGTGGTATGGTGCACCCTGCCTTAGGGCGTTAAGGCCTGCTAGTGGGGTGACTTATCTATGCCACTGGCAGTATTTTGGGTGCATGGCATCCTGAGGGGATGCCATGTCGACTTTGCCTTTTTCTCCCCAGCAACACACACAATCTGCAATGGCAGTGTGCCTGTGTTAGGTGAGGGGTTCCTTAGGGTGCCACAACACATGCTGCAGCCCTTAGGGACCTTCCCTGGTCACAGGGCCCTTGTTATCACTGGTATCTTTTATAAGGGACTTAACTGTGTGCCAGGAGTGTGCCAACTGTGGAAACAATGGTGAATTTTTAGTGAAAGAACACTGGTGCTGGGGCCTGGTTAGCAGGGTCCCAGCACACATTTCCATCATGTCAGCATCAATATTAGGTGAAAAGTGGGGGGTAACTGCAACAGGGAGCCATTTTCCTACACAAGTCCCCCCATCGCCCCACCCCCAGCCCACAGGCCAGGAGACTCAGCCAAAGCTGGGAGAGTCTTCTTAGTCTGTCAGGCGAGGAAGAGTAGGGAAAATAGGCTGGTTTGTTGCAGGGCCTACTCTGCCTTACATCCAACTGTTAAGGTCACTCCCTCTGGGGGAACTGACCCAATTCCACAGTGATAGGACCTAGTCTGAATTGCCTCTTGTCTGAGTTTTTAATGTCTCCACCCATTCTCTCTAGTTTGGGGTTAGAGGTAGCCACCTCTGCCAATCTTATTTAAGCCAGTGTCACCCCTGTCTTACCCAAAGAGGTTACCCAGAGCTGGAGTAAACCCATCATGACCAACAGGGTCAGGGGGCCTAACTTGCTATTTGGTATGGGGTCAGACCACCATGCCAAGGATAGTGCAGCCATAAAGGCTAACACCTAGCAGAGGCCACTGCTAGCTGCCAGTGCCCAGAACCACACCTTTAGCTCTTCATCCACACGGGAAGGGGCTAAGTTACAGGCTTCTTTGGGTTCAGGGTACCTGAGTGGGGGGTTACTACATCTTGTAGTAAACACCCTTCTTCCACTCTTTCTTCTGTTAACTGGGGAGCCACCCACTCAGGTTTAACAGTTTCCTGACTAGCCAGGACTTCTTGTGGGTCAGATTGGATTTTACCAGTGCCACTTTTGGAGTTCTCCCCTACTGGAGCAGAATCTCCCTGGCTTGTTGGAACCTTGGCTAAAGGTTGTCCACCCTTCCTGCACTGTTTTCTTTTCTTTTTCTTCTGGGGCCTACTTGCAGTTACTGCAGGGTTGGCACCTCCAAAATCCTTGGGAGAGCACTGGCACTGGCCCAGTTCCTCTCATGGGCTCTGACTAACCTCTGGGTAGTCATTTCCAAGGAGACAATCAAAGTGGGGGTCTGTACTGACTACCACCCTTCTCCAGCTAAAAGTCCCACCCACTTCTATGGGCACAAAAGCCACAGGCCTATCAGTGACCCTGTCTGGGCTAACTCTTACTCTGGCAGTCTCACATGGGACGTACTGGTTTGAGAACACCAGCCTGTCATGCACAATAGTGTGACTGGCACAAGTGTCTCTCAGGGCAGTGGCTGGGATTCCATTCACCAGTAGCTGGTGGAAGTGACTTCTTCCCTCTGGAATCTCCAACTCACCTGTTGGGCCTTTTTTCCAGTTGAAGGCTATAAAGACCTCCTCATCTGAGGAGTCATCCCCAATAGCTACACTGGTCACCCCTGGGATTTCGCTAGGCGGTTTGTTTTTGGGGCAAGAAGTGTCTTTGTTGTGGTGCCCTGTCTGTCTACAGTTTTGGCACCATGCCTCAGTGGCATCCCAGTTCTTACCCTGGAAACCACCTGTGTGTTGGGTTGTGCCTTGGGGTCCACCCACCTGGTCTGGTTTTTGGGGGCCTACAGAGGATTCTTTTTCTATGTTTCTAGTGTCACCCACTTTCTCCTGGAGAGGCTTTGTAATCTCTTTCTTTTGGTCACTCCCAGTGGAAGTTTTGGTTACCCTAGTCTTGACCCAGTGGTCTGCCTTCTTTCCCAATTTTTGGGGAGAAATTGGACCTAGGTCTTCCAGATATTGATGCAACTTTTCATTGAAGCAGTTACTTAAAATGCGTTCTTTCATAAACAAATTATAAAGCCCAATATAGTCATGCACTTCATTTCCAGTTACCCAACCATCCAGTGTTTTCACTGACTAGTCTACAAAATCAACCCAGGTCTGGTTCGAGGATTTGTGAGCCCCCCTCAACCTAATCCTGTACTCCTCAGTGGAGAATCCAAAGCCCTCAATCAGGGTAGCCTTCATGAGTTCATAAGATTCTACATCTTTACCCGAGAGTTTAAGGAGTCTATCCTTACACTTTCCAGTGAACATTTCCGGAAGGCGAGCTCCCCAGTGAGATCTGTTTACTTTTTCTGGTTGCACAAGCCCTCTCAAAAGCTGTGAACCATTTGGTGATGTCATCACCATCTTCATATTTTGTTACAATCCCTTTGAGGATTTTTAGGATGTTAGTACTCTCTCTGACCCTATTTAAGTTGCTGCCACCATTGATGGGAGCTAACCCATCTTGTGTCTTTCCCTTTCTATGGCTAGGAGCTGCTTTTCCAAAGCCAATCTTTTGGCCATCCTGGCTAACAGGAGGTCATCTTGATTGAGGGTGCCCTCAATTCTTCCAGAGGTACTGGTCTTCCCTGTGAAAGAACCAGTCTCTCTGACTATGATTTGAGGAGTCAGGGTTTGAAGGACCCTGTTCTCCCTAATTAGGACAGGCGGCGGGAATTCATCGTCCTGTTCACTAACTTCCCCATCTGAAAGATTATCCTCAGAGGGGTGGTCCCTTTTGAACTCTGCCAAAAGCTCCTGGAGCTTTACTTTGGTAGGGTTGGGCCCAGGTTTTATCTTTTTTAGCTTACAGACAGTCCTTAACTCTGACATACTTAGATGCAGGTAAGGGGTGAGGCTGAGTTCCACCACCATCTCATCTGTGCTAGACATTATCACTCTAAAAGTTGGGATTACTTTTTAAGAATCTAAAAACTACTTCTAGAACTTTAATACAAACTTTTACAAACTTTTAAACTCTGTAAGGAAATGCCTCCTTGGTATGGTTACCCCCTGACTTTTTGCCTTTGCTGATGCTAAGTTTTGATTTGAAAGTGTGCTGAGGCCTGCTAACCAGGCCCCAGCACCAGTGTTCTTTCCCTAACCTGTACTTTTGTTTCCACAATTGGCACACCCTGGCATCCATGTAAGTCCCTTGTAACTGGTACCCCTGGTACCAAGGGCCCTGATGCCAGGGAAGGTCTCTAAGGACTGCAGCATATCTTATGCCACCCTGGGGACTCCTCACTCAGCACAGACACACTGCTTGCCAGCTTGTGTGTGCTAGTGGGGATAAAACGACAAAGTTGACATGGCACTCCCCTCAGGGTGCCATGCCAACCTCACACTGCCTATGCAGTATAGATAAGTCACCCCTCTAGCAGGTCTTACAGTCTTAAGGCAGGGTGCACTATACCATAGGCGAGGGCATAAGTGCATGAGCACTATGCCCCTACAGTGTCTAAGCAAAACCGTAGACATTGTAAGTGCAGGGTAGCCATAAGAGTATATGGTCTGGGAGTCTGTCATGCACGAACTCCACAGCACCATAATGGCTACACTGAAAACTGTGAAGTTTGGTATCAAACTTCTCAGCACAATAAATGCACACTGATGCCAGTGTACGTTATTGTAACATACACCCCAGAGGGCACCTTAGAGGTGCCCCGTGAAACCTTAACCGACTATCCGTGTAGGCTGACTAGTTTTAGCAGCCTGCCACACACCAGACATGTTGCTGGCCACATGGGGAGAGTGCCTTTGTGGGTAGTAACAAGGCCTGTACTGGGTGGAGATGCTTATCACCTTCCCCTGCAGGAACTGTAACACCTGGCGGTGAGCCTCAAAGGCTCACCCCCTTTGTTACAGCACCCCAGGGCATTCCAGCTAGTGGAGTTGCCCGCCCCCTCGGGCCACGGCCACACTTTTGGCGGCAAGGCCAGAGGAGATAATGAGAAAAACAAGGAGGAGTCATTGGCCAGTCAGGACAGCCCCTAAGGCGTCCTGAGCTGAGGTGACTCTGACTTTTAGAAATCCTCCATCTTACAGATGGAGGATTCCCCCAATAGGGATAGGAATGTGCCCCCCTCCCCTCGGGAGGAGGCACAAAGAGGGTGTAGCCATCCTCAGGGCTAGTAGCCATTGGCTACGAACCCCCCAGACCTAAACACACCCCTAAATTTAGTATTTAGGTGCTCCCCAAAACCTAGGAACTCAGATTCCTGCAACCTAAGAAGAAGAGGACTGCTAAGCTGAAAAACCCTGCAGAGAAGACGGAGACACCAACTGCTTTGGCCCCAGCTCTACCGGCCTGTCTCCCCACTTCTAAAGACACTGCTCCAGCGACGCTTTTCCCAGGGACCAGCGACGTCTGAAGCCTCAGAGGACTGCCCTGCATCTAGAAGGACCACGAACTCCAGAGGACAGAGGCTCTGTTCACCAAAGACTGCAACTTTGAAACAAAGAAGCAACTTAGCAACAACGTGCGTTTCCCGCCGGAAGCGTGAGACTTGACACTCTGCACCCGACGCCCCCGGCTCGACTTGTGGAGAACAATCACTTCATGGAGGACTCCCCGGCGACTGCGAGACCGTGAGTAGCCAAAGTTGACCCCCCACAGCGACACCTGCAGAGGGAATCCCGAGGCTCCACCTGACCGCGACTGCCTGCTTCCAAGAACCCGACGCCTGGTAGGGACACTGCACCCGCAGCCCCCAGGACCTGAAAGATCCGACCTCCAGTGCAGGAGCGACCCCCAGGTGTCCCTCTCCCTTGCCAAGGTGGTGGCTACCCCGAGGAGCCCCAACTTGCCTGCCTGCATCGCTGAAGAGACCCCTTGGTCTCCCATTGCTTTCTATTGAAAACCCGACGCTTGTTTGCACACTGCACCCGGCCGCCCCGTGCCGCTGAGGGTGTACTTTCTGTGTGGACTTGTGTCCCCCCGGTGCCCTACAAAACCCCCCTGGTCTGCCCTCCGAAGACGCGGGTACCTACCTGCTGGCAGAGTGGAACCGGGGCACCCCCTTCTCCATTGAAGCCTATGCGTATTGGGCACCACTTTGAACTCTGCACCTGACCGTCCCTGAGCTGCTGGTGTGGTAACTTTGGGGTTGCCCTGAACCCCCAACGGTGGGCTATCTTGGACCCAAACTTCAACCCCGTAGGTGGCTTACTTACCTGCAAAAACTAACAAACACTTACCTCCCCCAGGAACTGTTGAAAATTGCACTGTCTAGTTTTAAAATAGTTATATGTCATTTATGTGAAAACTGTATATGCTATTTTGCTAATTCAAAGTTCCTAAAGTACCTACCTGCAATACCTTTCATTTGAAGTACTACATGTAAATCTTGAACCTGTGGTTCTTAAAATAAACTAAGAAAATATATTTTTCTATACAAAAACCTATTGGCCTGGAATTATCTCTGAGTGGGTGTTCCTCATTTATTGCCTGTGTATGTACAACAAATGCTTAACACTACTCCTTTGATAAGCCTACTGCTCGACCACACTACCACAAAATAGAGCATTAGTATTATCTCTCTTTGCCACTATCTTACCTCTAAAGGGAACCCTTGGACGTGCATACTATTCCTTACTTTGAAATAGTGCATACAGAGCCAACTTCCTACATTGGTGGATCAGCGGTGGGGTACAAGACTTTGCATTTGCTGGACTACTCAGCCAATACCTGATCACATGACTAAATTCCAAAAAATTTCATTAGAAACTGATTTTTGCAATTTGAGCTATTTTTCTACATTTTTAAAAGTCCTGCTAGGGCCTTGTGTTATTCCCTGTTAGCATTTCTTTTAGAGTTTAAAAGTTTTGTGAAAGTTTTAATTAAGTTCTAGAGATAGTTTTAGATTCTTAAAAAGTATTCCAACTTTTAGAAACATAGCCCCTCATTCTGATTCTGGCAGGCGGCGGAGGCCGCCCGCCAGAATTCAGCCCTCCATAATACCGCTCCGCGGTCAAAAGACCGCGGAGGGTATTATGAGTTTTTCCCTGGGCTGGCGGGCGGTCTCCAAAAGACCGCCCGCCAGCCCAGGGAAAAACTCCCTTCCCACGAGGATGCCGGCTCGTAATCGAGCCGGCGGAGTGGGAAGGTGCGACGGGTGCTGTTGCACCCGTCGCGTATTTCACTGTCTGCCAAGCAGACAGTGAAATACTTGTAGGGGCCCTCTTACGGGGGCCCCTGCAGTCCCCATGCCATTGGCATGGGCACTGCAGGGGCCCCCAGGGGCCCCGCGACTCCCCCTCCCGCCATCCGGTTCCCGGCGGGAGAACCGCCAGGAACTGGATGGCGGGAGGGGGAGTCGGAATCCCCAAGCCGGCGCAGCAAGCTGCGCCGGCTTGGAGGATTCCTGGGGGCAGCGGGAAAGTGGCGGGAGACCGCCGGTTTCCCTTTACTGACCGCGGCTAAGCCGCCGCGGTCAGAATGCCCCGCGGGGCACCGCCGGCCTGTCGGCGGTGCTCCCGCGTGCCGCGGCCCTGGCGGTTCTATACCGCCAGGGTCGTAATGAGGGCCATAATGTATAATGCAGAAGAGAGAGTGATGGAACTCGACCTCACACTTTACCTCCATCTTAGAATGAGGGAGCTAAGGTCTCTCTGCAAATTCAAAAATATTAAAGCTGGCATAAACCCTACCAAACTACAGCTCCAGGAGCTGTTGGCAGAGTTTGCCAAAGCCAGCCCCTCTGAGGATGACCTCCCAGAGGAGGAAGCTAGTGATTTGGAGGAGAATCCCCCCTCCAGTCCTAGTTAGGGAGAACAAGCCCTGTCTCCAACTGTGATAGTCAGAGATGCTGTTTCCCTCACAGTAGGGTCCAGCACCTCTGTAATCACTGAGGATAGCCTCAGTGAAGATGACATCCTGCTAGCTAGGATGGCCAAAAGATTGGCTTTAGAGAGGCAGCTCCTAGCCATAGAAAGGGAAAGACAAGAGTTTTGGTCCCATCCATGGTGGCAGCAACATAAATAGGGTCAGAGATTCTCCTGACATGTTGAAAATCCCAAAAGGGATTGTAACTAAATATGAAGATGGTGATGACATCACCAAATGGTTCACAGCTTTTGAGAGGGCTTGTGCAACCAGGAAAGTAAACAGATCTCACTGGGGTGCTCTCCTTTGGGAAATGTTCACTGGAAAGTGTAGGGATAGACTCCTCACACTCTCTGGAAAAGATGCAGAATCCTATGACCTCATGAAGGGCACCCTGATTGAGGGCTTTGGATTCTCCACTGAGGAGTATAGAATTAGGTTCAGGGGGGCTCAAAAATCCTCGAGCCAGACCTGGGTTAATTTTGTTGACTACTCAGTGAAAACACTGGATGGTTGGATTCAAGGCAGTGGTGTAAATGATTATGATGGGCTGTACAATTTATTTGTGAAAGAACACCTGTTAAGTAATTGTTCAAATGATAAACTGCATCAGCATCTGGTAGACCTAGGACCAATTTCTCCCCAAGAATTGGGAAAGAAGGCGGACCATTGGGTCAAGACTAGGGTAACCAAGACTTCCACAGGGGGTGACCAAAAGAAAGGGGTCACAAAGACTCCCCAGGGGAAGAGTGTTGAGACATCCAAAGGGAAAAATAGTAAAGAGTCTTCTACAGGCCCCCAAAAACCTGCACAGGAGGGTGACCCCAGAGCCTCTTCACAATCCAATTTTGGGTACAAGGGTAAAAACTTTGATCCCAAAAAGGCCTGGTGTCGTAGCTGTAATCAGCCTGGACACCAAACTGGAGACAAAGCCTGTCCCAAGAAAGGTTCCACTTCTAACTCTACTCCAGCTAACACTGGAATGGCTAGTCTCCAAGTGGGATCAACAGTGTGCCCAGAGCAAATCAGGTGTCACACTGAAGCTACATTAGTCTCTGAGGGTGGGGTGGATTTAGCCACACTGGCTGCCTGGCCCCCTAACATGCAAAAATACAGGCAGCAGCTCTTAATTAATGGGACAAGTGTAGAAGGCCTGAGGGATACAGGTGCCAGTGTCACCATGGTGACAGAAACTGGTTTCCCCTGGTCAATACCTGGCTGGACAAACTTATCCAGTCACCAACGCTGACAATCAGACTAAAGTACATCCCATGCCTATGGTAACTTTAGAGTGGGGAGGGGTCAATGGCCTGTAACAGGTGGTGGTCTTCTCAAATATCCCTGTAGACTGTTTGCTTGGAAATGACCTGGAGCCCTCAGCATGGGCTGAGGTAGAACTGAAAACCCATGCAGCCATGCTGGGTATCCCTGAACTGGTGTGCATCAAGATAAGGGCACAGTGCAAGGCTCACGGTGAAAAAGTAGTGTTGGAGCCTGGAAAAAGGGCCCAACCTACCAAGAGAAAAGGAAAGACAACTGGGGAACCAGTTGCAACACAACAAGAAAAAGAGAACCTCTCTTCTCAGGAAGAAGTTCCGCCCTCTGAGGGAACTGAGCCTATGGAGTTAGGACCTTATCAGGTTGAGCTCCTAGGCCCAGGGGGACCCTCAAGGGAGCAGTTGTGTAAGGGGCAAGAAACCTGTCCCTCTCTTGAAGGCCTTTAGGCAGCAAGCTGCTGAAGAGTCCAATGGAAAGAAAACAGGAACACATAGGGTCTATTGGGAAGATGGACTCCTTTACACTGAGGCAAGAGATCCCAAACCTGGTGCCACTAGGAGAGTGGTAGTGCCTCAGGAGTTTAGGGAGTTCATACTGACCTTAGCTCATGATATTCCTCTTGCTGGGCATTTGGGACAGACCAAGACGTGGGAGAGACTAGTCGACCACTTCTATAGGCCCGACATGTCCCAGAAGGTCAAGGAGTTTTGTGTCTCCTGCACCACCTGTCAAGCCAGTGGTAAGACAGGTGGACACCCAAAGGCCCCCCTCATTCCACTTCCAGTGGTGGGGGTCCCCTTTGAAAGAGTGGGTGTGGACATAGTGGGTCCACTTGAACCTCTCACAGCCTCAGGGAACCTATACATACTAGTAGTAGTTGATCATGCTACTAGATACCCTGAAGCAATTCCCCTTAGGTCGACTACTGCCCCTGCAGTAGCCAAAGCACTCATTGGTATTTTTACCAGAGTGGGCTTTCCTAAGGAGGTGGTGGCTGACAGAGGTACCAACTTTATGTCAGCATACCTGAAACACATGTGGAATGAGTGTGGGGTGACTTACAAATTCACCACACCATACCATCCACAAACCAATGGTCTTGTTGAGAGATTTAACAAAACATTGAAAGGCATGATCATGGGGCTCCCTGAAAAACTCAAAAGGAGATGGGATGTCCCCTTGCCATGTCTGCTTTTCGCTTACAGAGAGGTGCCTCAGAAGGGAGTAGGGTTTTCACCCTTTGAACTTCTGTTTGGCCACCCTGTAAGGGGACCACTAGCTCTTATAAAAGAAGGCTGGGAGAGACCTCTTCATGAGCCTAAGCAAGATATAGTGGACTATGTACTTGGCCTACGTTCAAGGATGGCAGAGTACATGGAAAAGGCAAGCAAAAACCTTGAGGCCAGCCAACAGCTCCAGAAGTTTTGGTATGACCAAAAGGCTGCAATGGTTGAATTTCAGCCAGGGCAGAAAGTCTGGGTTTTGGAGCCTGTGGCTCCCAGGGCACTTCAGGACAGATGGAGTGGCCCTTACCCAGTGCTAGAAAAGAAGAGTCAGGTCACCTACCTGGTGGACCTAGGCACTAGCAGGACCCCCAAGAGGGTGATCCATGTGAACCGCCTTAAGCTCTTCCAGGACAGGGCTGATGTGAATCTGTTGATGGTAACAGATGAGGACCAGGAAGCTGAGAGTGAACCTCTCCCTGATCTCCTCTCCACAGACCCTAAAGATGGCTCAGTAGATGGAGTGATCTATTCAGACACCCTCTCTGGCCAACAGCAATCTGACTGTAGGAAGGTCCTGCAACAGTTTGCTGAGCTCTTTTCCCTAACCCCTGGTCAGACACACCTGTGTACCCATGATGTGGACACAGGAGACAGCATGCCTGTCAAAAACAACATTTTCAGACACTCTGACCAAGTTAAGGAAAGCATCAAGGTGGAAGTCCACAAGATGGTGGAATTGGGAGTCATTGAGCACTCTGACAGCCCCTGGGCTAGCCCAGTGGTCCTGGTCCCCAAACCTCACACCAAAAATGGAAAGAGAGAGAGGAGTGTTTGTGTGGACTACAGAGGACTTCATTCTGTCACCAAGACAGATGCCCATCCCATTCCAAGGGCTGATGAACTGATTGACAAATTGGGTGCTGCCAAATTCTTAAGTACCTTTGACTTAACAGCAGGGTACTGGCAAATCAAAATGGCACCAGGAGCAAAAGAAAAGACAGCATTCTCCACACCTGATGGGCATTATCAGTTTACTGTTATGCTCTTTGGTTTAAAGAATGCCCCTGCCACCTTCCAAAGGTTGGTGAATCAAGTCCTTGCTGGCTTGGAGTCCTTTAGTGCAGCTTATCTTGACAATATTGCTGTCTTTAGCTCCAGCTGGCAGGATCACCTGGTCCACCTGAAGAAGGTTTTGAAGGCTCTGCAATCAGCAGGCCTCTCTATCAAGACATCCAAATGCCAGATAGGGCAGGGAACTGTGGTTTACTTGGGTCACCTTGTAGGTGGAGGCCAAGTTCAGCCACTCCAGCCTAAGATCCAGACTATTCTGGACTGGGCAGCTCCAAAAACCCAGACTCAAGTCAGGGCATTCCTTGGCTTGACTGGGTACTACAGGAGGTTTGTGAAGGGATATGGATCCATAGTGACAGCCCTCACAGAACCTTCCTCCAAGAAAATGCCCAAGAAAGTAAACTGAACTGTAGAATGCCAACAGGCCTTTGACATCCTGAAACAAGCAATGTGCACAGCACCAGTTCTAAAAGCTCCAGATTACTCCAAGCAGTTCATTGTGCAGACAGATGCCTCTGAACATGGGATAGGGGCAGTTTTGTCCCAAACAAATGATGATGGCCTTGACCAGCCTGTTGCTTTCATTAGCAGGAGGTTACTCCCCAGGGAGCAGCGTTGGAGTGCCATTGAGAGGGAGGCCTTTGCTGTGGTTTGGTCCCTGAAGAAGCTGAGGCCCTACCTCTTTGGTACTCACTTTGTAGTTCAAACTGACCACAGACCGCTCAGATGGCTGATGCAAATGAAAGGTGAAAATCCAAAACTGTTGAGGTGGTCCATCTCCCTACAGGGAATGGACTTTATAGTGGAACACAGACCTGGGACTGCCCATGCCAATGCAGATGGCCTTTCCAGGTTCTTCCACTTAGAAAATGAAGACTCTCTCGGGAAAGGTTAGTCTCATCCTCTTTCGTTTGGGGGGGGGGGTGGTTGTGTAAGGAAATGCCTCCTTGGTATGGTTACCCCCTGACTTTTTACCTTTGCTGATGCTAAGTTTTGATTTGAAAGTGTGCTGAGGCCTGCTAACCAGGCCCCAGCACCAGTGTTCTTTCCCTAACCTGTACTTTTGTTTCCACAATTGGCACACCCTGGCATCCAGGTAAGTCCCTTGTAACTGGTACCCCTGGTACCAAGGGCCCTGATGCCAGGGAAGGTCTCTAAGGGCTGCAGCATATCTTATGCCACCCTGGGGACCCCTCACTCAGCACAGACACACTGCTTGCCAGTTTTTGTGTGCTGGTGGGGATAAAACGACAAAGTCGACATGGCACTCCCCTCAGGGTGCCATGCCAACCTCACACTGCCTATGCAGTATACATAAGTCACCCCTCTAGCAGGCCTTACAGCCCTAAGGCAGGGTGCACTATACCATAGGTGAGGGCATAAGTGCATGAGCACTATGCCCCTACAGTGTCTAAGCAAAACCTTAGACATTGCAAGTGCAGGGTAGCCATAAGAGTATATGGTCTGGGAGTCTGTCATGCACGAACTCCACAGCACCATAATGGCTACACTGAAAACTGTGAAGTTTGGTATCAAACTTCTCAGCACAATAAATGCACACTGATGCCAGTGTACATGTTATTGTAACATACACCCCAGAGGGCACCTTAGAGGTGCCCCCTGAAACCTTAACCGACTATCCGTGTAGGCTGACTAGTTTTAGCAGCCTGCCACACACCAGACATGTTGCTGGCCACATGGGGAGAGTGCCTTTGTCACTCTGTGGCTAGAAAAAAAGCCTGTACTGGGTGGAGATGCTTATCACCTCCCCCTGCAGGAACTGTAACACCTGGCGGTGAGCCTCAAAGGCTCACCCCCTTTGTTACAGCACCCCAGGGCATTCCAGCTAGTGGAGTTGCCTGCCCCCTCCGGCCACAGCCCCACTTTTGGCGGCAAGGCCGGAGGAGATAATGAGAAAAACAAGGAGGAGTCACTGGCCAGTCAGGACAGCCCCTAATGCGTCCTGAGCTGAGGTGACTCTGACTTTCAGAAATCCTCCATCTTGCAGATGGAGGATTCCCCCAATAGGGATAGGAATGTGCCCCCCTCCCCTCGGGAGGAGGCACAAAGAGGGTGTAGCCACCCTCAGGGCTAGTAGCCATTGGCTACTAACCCCCCAGACCTACACACACCCCTAAATTTAGTATTTAGGGGCTCCCCAGAACCTAGGAACTCAGATTCCTGCAAACTAAGAAGAAGAGGACTGCTAAGCTTAAAAACCCTGCAGAGAAGACGGAGACACCAACTGCTTTGGCCCCAGCTCTACCGGCCTGTCTCCCCACTTCTAAAGACACTGCTCCAGCGACGCTTTCCCCAGGGACCAGCGACCTCTGAAGCCTCAGAGGACTGCCCTGCATCTAGAAGGACCACGAACTCCCGAGGACAGTGGCTCTGTTCACCAAAGACTGCAACTTTGAAACAAAGAAGCAACTTTGCAACAACTTGCGTTTCCCGCCGGAAGCGTGAGACTTGACACTCTGCACCCGACGCCCCCGGCTCGACTTGTGGAGAACAATCACTTCAGGGAGGACTCCCCGGCGACTGCGAGACCGTGAGTAGCCAGAGTTGACCCCCCTGAGCCCCCACAGCGACGCCTGCAGAGGGAATCCCGAGGCTCCCACTGACCGCGACTGCCTGCTTCCAAGAACCCGACGCCTGGTAGGGACACTGCACCCGCAGCCCCCAGGACCTGAAGGATCCGACCTCCAGTACCAGGAGCGACCCCCAGGTGGCCCTCTCCCTTGCCCAGGTGGTGGCTACCCCAAGGAGCCCCCCCCCTTGCCTGCCTGCATCGCTGAAGAGACCCCTTGGTCTCCCATTGCTTTCTATTGAAAACCCGATGCTTGTTTGCACACTGCACCCGGCCGCCCCCGTGCCGCTGAGGGTGTACTTTCTTTGTGGACTTGTGTCCCCCCCAGTGCCCTACAAAACCCCCCTGGTCTGCCCTCCGAAGACGCGGGTACTTACCTGCTGGCAGACTGGAACCGGGGCACCCCCTTCTCCATTGAAGCCTATGCGTTTTGGGCACCACTTTGACCTCTGCACCTGACCGGCCCTGAGCTGCTGGTGTGGTAACTTTGGGGTTGCCTTGAACCCCTAACGGTGGGCTGCCTATACCCCAGGACTGAGACTTGTAAGTGTTTTACTTACCTCCTAATCTAACTTTTACTTACCTCCCCCAGGAACTGTTGATTTTTGCACAGTGTCCACTTTGAAAATAACTTATTGCCATGTTTACAAAGACTGTATATGATATTGCTTTTATTCAAAGTTCCTAAAGTATCTCAGTGAAGTACCTTGCATTTAAAGTGTTTACTGCAAATCTTGAACCTGTGGGTCTTAAAATAAACTAGGAAAATATATTTTTCTATATAAAAACCTATTGGCCTGGAGTAAGTCTGTGAGTGTGTGTTCCTCATTTATTGCCTGTATGTGTACAACAAATGCTTAACACTTCCCTCTGATAAGCATACTGCTCGACCACACTACCACAAAACAGAGCATTAGAATTATCTAATTTTGCCTTACTTTGAGATAGTATGTACAGAGTCAACTTCCTACATAAAACCCTTAAGAAACCTAACCACAATTGGTGATTTAAACAAAGAGGGCTGATCCGGGAGGCAAAGAAAGGCTGACAGAGCAGCTAAATAACCGTTAACCGTAGCCGCTGTACAACCCTTCTTTGCTAAACCTTAAGCAAATAATAAAATATCAGAAAGGTGGGCCTTCAAAGGATCAATTTGTCTTTCTCCACACCAAGCCACAAATTTCGCCCACCTACCAGCATAAATAGTCTTAGTGGAGTGTCGCCTGGACGATAAAATTACGTCCACTACATCTGTTGGGAGAGAAAAGGAACTCAGGTTGCCCCGTTCAATCTCCAGGCATGTAGGTGCAGGCTCTGGAGGTGGGGGTGTAGAACCTGCCCCTGCGACTGCAAGAGGAGGACTGCCCTGAGAGGGAGACGGAGCGGAGGGCACAGCGAGAGTTGGAGAAGGACCATGTACCAATGGACCAATCCTGGGCTATAAAATGACCTGAGCCCCATCTTGGAAAATCTTCCTCAGAACCCGAGGAATCAAGGGTATGGGTGGAAATGCATAAAGCAACTGGTTGCACCAAGAGATCTGAAACACATCCCCCAAAGCTCCTTGCTCCGGATACTGGAGACTGTAGAATGACAGGCAATGCGTGTTCTCCTGAGTGGCAAACAGATCTATCCTTAAAAAAAAACACATCTAAAAGATGTGTAGGACCAGATCCGGATGGAGATACCACTCGTGATCGCCGAAAAATGTCGACTGAGAGACGTACGTTGAGCACCCCGGTCAGATGATTCGCTACCAAGCAAATCCGATTGTGCCCGAACCCAGGACCAGAGTCGGAAAGCTTCTCTGCAGAGAAGATACGACCCTACTCCTCCGTGCTTGTTTACATACCACATCGCTGTAGTATTGTCCGTCAGGACCTGAACTCACTGACCGCGAAGAGACGGGAGGAAGGCCTTGAGAGCCAAACGTATTGCCCGCAATTCTAACACATTTATATGAAAAGTCTGTTCCACTGGAGACCAACAACCCTTGATCTCCAGGTCCGCCAGATGAGCTCCCCACCCTAGAGTGGAAGCATCCGTCATGACCGTGGCCAACGGAGGCGGCAGTGAAAATGGTCTTCCTTGAGAAAGGTCGCAGTCCACAGCCCACCATTGTAACTATGCTGCAGCGTCTCTGGAGATCGTTATCGACTCCTCGAGATCCCCTCTGTGTTGATACCACTGCCTGCATAGGCACCATTGGAGAGCCCTCATGTGCTAACGTACATGAGTGACCAACAGAATGCAAGAAGCGAACAGACCGAGCAGGCGTAAGACCTTGAGGACTGGAACAACCGCTCCATTTTGAAACATTGGAATCAACGCCTGAATGTCCTGAGGATAGGCCCAATTCAATGTTGTATCCAGTACTGTCCCTTTGAACAGGAGGCATTGAGAGGGCTCCAGGTGAGATTTGGGTACATTTATCGAAAAACCCAGCCTGAATAACAACTGAGTTGTCATCTGCAAGTGACGCAATACAAGCTCTGGAGACCTGGCTTTGATCAACCAATTGTCCAGGTAAGGGAATACCGATATCCCCTTCCTTCTGAGACTTGCTGCCACCACTGCAATCACCTTTGTGAAGACTCGAGGTGCTGAAGTAAGACCAAACGTAAGGACCGCAAACTGGTAGTGTTGCGACCCCACCACAAACCGGAGATACTTTCTGTGCAACTTGAGTATAGGGATATGAAAGTGAGCATCCTGCAAGTCGACAGACACCATCCAATCCTCTTTGTTCAACGCTTAAGTACCTGTGCCAGAGTCAGCATCTTGAATTTTTCCTGTTTGAGGAACCAATTCAAAATTCTCAGGTCTAAGATTGGTCTCAAACGACCGTCCTTCTTGGGGATCAGGAAGTATCTTGAATAACAACCCTGACCCCTTTCCTGCTCCGGAACCAACTCCAGCGCACCTTTTGACAACAGGATCTGAACCTCATGCTGTAACAACAGGAGATGGTCTTCTGAGCAAAACAGGGGACGGGAAGGGATGGGAGGAGGAAACTCCTGAAAAGTGAGAGCATATCCTTTTCTCACAATGTTTAGAACCCATGAATCTGATGTAACTAACTCCCACTCGTGGAGAAAAAGAAGTAATATTCCCCCTACAGGAGAAGTGTGGTTGATAAGGGGGAGAAAACTAGGAATGCTTCCCTTGCTGTTGTCCCCCAGAGGAGGATGATGCAGGGTGCTGCTGGGTGGCCCCTCTTGTCCTAACCCTCCCCCACCCTCTAAAGGATCGATATGGGAGGCTGGTAGGCTGCTGGACCAGAGACTGGGGTCTCCCTCGATAAACGGCTCCACACTCACCCCCCTGAACCTCCGAAAGGACCTGAAAGGGGTAGCAGAGGAGGCTTGCAGACCCAAAGATTTCGCCATGTCCTGACTATCTTTAAAGCACCTGAGGGCAGAGTCCGCTTTATCCCCAAACAGCTTTTCTCCATCAAAGGGCAAATCCAATAAAGTGGTCTGTACATCCAAAGAAAACCCAGAGGACCTCAACCAAGCGTGTCTCCTGGTAGCGTTAGATGTACCCATTGCCCTGGCCACCGAGTCCGTAGAGTCGAGACCAGGCTGGATTATTTGTTTTGCCGCAGCCTGCGTATCAGATAGGAGTTCACCGAATGGTCTCTGTACATCCTGCGGCAGGTCAGGAACCATGGCCTTTGCGGAGTCCATGAGGGCGTGGACATATCTATCCAGCACACAGGTAGTGTTTACAGCCTTGAGAGCCATGCTGCAAAACGAGAAAGTCTTCTTCGCGGACTGCTCCATTCATTTGGATTCCCTGTCTGATGGAATCACAGGGAAGGAGCCTAGAGCAGACCGTGTAGACCAAGAGACCTGAACCACCAGACTCTCCTGGGGGAGGATGTCTTGATAAAAACCCCGGGTCACCACGCGCCACTCTGTACCTTCGTGCTACAGATCTATTCACAGCAGGCGACGACACAGGCTTCCTCCAAAGCTCTAATATGGGCACCCTGAGAGCATCGTTGAATGGAAGCAAAGGATCCGCAGAAGTCGAAGAAGGATGCAGGACCTCTGTTAAAATGTTCGTCATAACCTCCGCAGCAGGCAATGGAAGATCTCAAAAGTCCACCGCCTTCCTAATCACTGTGTCAAAAGAAGCTGCCACCTCAGTGTACTTCCCCGGTGAAGACAAGTCCCATTCCGGGGAAGAGTGAAGCCCACTGGCCGAATCCAGCCCTTGAAATTCTCTCAAGGGCTCCACAATCTCCCCGTCCTCCAAAAAACTGCCTTTGATACTCTTCCTCATCTAAGAGTCGCAGGGCCTTTCTGCGTGACCTCAGTCTAGCCTCTAACCTCGCCGGAGACATAGAATTGGCCGACGTCGAAGACACCTGCTTCAATACCTAACGTGGAACAGGAGAGGAAGGTTGACTTCGGTCGAATCCATCACTCGGATCCGGCGCCGGCATGTATCCTAATGGCGCTGAGGATACTTGCGGTTCCACCAGCGGCAATGGCTGACGGGGTGAGGAAATCGGCGCCATAGGCCTGGAAGGCGACGTCAAGGGAACCACAGAGCCTCGTGGCGATGTCATCGGCGCTGGTCCGGCACCCTCCGCCGGATAGAATGGCATAAACGGCGCCGCCTTGTATAGAGCAGGGGAGCCCAACGAAAATGCCAACGGACCCGTGGGACTAGCCGGTGCACCAGCAGAGGCCGTCGCAACGAACATAGAGAACATGGCATTCAAAAATGCTGCCGGATCCGCTCCCGGAGCCGGGAAAGCAGGATACCGCTGGTCTCCCTGTTGCACCTGTGCTTGCTGAACATCGGACACATGAGCAGCAGGTGAAAAATCGAGGACTGTCCAGAGGTGCCACTACCTCGAAGACTGACGGCGCCGGAGAATCCTCAGGGCTCTGAGGTTGTGGAGTCACCGTCGGACTCACCTCCCACTTCGCACAGCGCCGACGAGATGGAGACCTTGATCTTGATAGGCTCCGAGCCAACGACGCCGAGAGTCATGACAACGCCGTTTCTTATGCTTCTTCGAAGAAGCATGGGAAGAGGATCTACGATGGCTCTTATGACCCTTCTTCGCCTTGGCCAAAAAGAGCTTGGCCTCTCCTTCTTCAAAGCCTTTGGATACATGCTTTGGCACAAAACACACTCCTTGACGTCATGCTCAGAGCTCAGACACCAAAGACAATCGTCATGAGGGTCAGTGACCAACATACGACCCCTGCACTCTCGGCATGGCTCAAACCGAACTTCCTAGTAGGAGACATTGTAACTAAAAATACAGATAGCAACAAAATGGAACACCTCCAACAGAAGCGAGAGCTAGGAGAAAACCATTAGCGTCGAAGGCCCGAAAAAAGGGAACTGACGCCGGCGTGGACCTCTTATTGGCATAGTGACGTCAGACAGAGTCGCGTGGAGCCGTGCAATTGTGATGTCCTCGTCGACGTGGAGAGCTGGGAAGAAGATTTTCCGTCGGATGCTTGTGCAAGGGTGAATTCATAAGGTGAGGAATCCACAGGTAGTTGTATCCATCAGAAGAAAAAGTTACTTACCTTCGGTAACAAATTATCTGGTTATCTGGCAGAGACTCTATCTAGATGCAGATTTCTTACCTTGGAATTCCCCGGCGTCCGCTCCAAATCCGGAATTTTTCTGCTGAGCAGTACCATGTGCGTGCCGTCGGGTGGCGTAGCTCGGATCCGCGTGGCGTCGTCAGCGTAGTTGGAGCCGCCTATGATGTCACCATTGTCTATATAGACGCCACCTTGGAGCACGTACGTCAGTTCTTTTGCCACAACTTTCCACACCAGAAGCGCCGAGTCATGGAATAAATAACAGTATGTAGTGTAGCGTTTTCACTTGACCGTTTGAAGAAAAAATATTACATGACTTTAAGAAAGGCAAAAATGCCCAAAACACATACATATATATATATATCCACAGAGCGGGGAGGCTTTGGTGGGTGTAAGGAACCTGCAGCTAGATTGAGTCTCTACCACATTATTTGTTACCGAATCCTTCTAGCTGCAGATTCCTTACCTTAGAATAGATACCCAAGTTATAATCCCTGGCGGTGGGTCTAAAGGATATATCTTATACTAGAAAGTCCTGCAGGACTGAGCAGGCAAAATGCCCCTCCCTTCTCACTTGGCTATCCAGGCAGTAGTGTCTCGCAAACGTGTGCAAGGAAGCCCACGTTGCCACTTGGCAGATGTCAAGCACCGGCACACCATGAGCTACTCCAGTAGAGTGTGCCCTCACGCCCTCTGGATGCTGCTTCTTGGCTAAAGCGTAGCAGATCTTTATACAGAGAACGACCCAACGCAAAATAGACCGTTTCTGTAATGCCCGACCCTTCTTTGCACCAACATACCCCACAAAGAGTTGGTCGTCCACCTGGAACTCTCTTGTGCGGTCAAGGTAGAACGATAATGCTCTTTTTGGGTCTAGCCGATGGAGACGCTCATCTTCCTTAGAAGGATGCAGTGGTGCAAAGAAGGTGGGCAGGGTGATATTTTGAACCAGATGGAAAGGGGTCACCACCTTGGGGAGGAAAGAGGCACAACTTCATAATACTACCTTGTCAGGATATATTGTGACATACGGTGGTTTTGAAGATAAAGCCTACAGCTCACTCACTCTCCTGACAGATGTAATTGCCACCAAAAAGGCTGTTTTAATAGTGTGCAGCCGGAGAGGACAGTTATGTAAGGGCTCAAAAGGGGAACACATTAGAAAAGTGAGTACTAGATTAAGGTCTGATAGGGGTGTCACAAAAGGCACAGGTGGAAACATATGTACAAGCCCTTTTAAAAATCTCTGTACAATGGGAGACTTAAACAAAGATGGTTGATCGGGCGAATGTAGCAAAGCCGATAAGGCAGCAAATTAGCCCTTAAGGGTCCCTAAAGAGGAACCCTGTTGGGCAAGAGATAAAATAAACAAAAGGATATAAGAAAGAGGATCAATAGACCTCTCTGTATAATATGAAACAAAACGTTCCCATCGGCAGGCCTAAATCGACTTAGTAGAGGCACGCCTGGCTGCCAGAATGACATCACAGACTTCAGAAGGGAGGTCATAAACCATCAACTGTCGCCGTTCAAACTCCACGCATGAAGTCGCAAAGTTGACAGGTTCGGGTGAAGAAACTTCCCCTGTTGCTGCGACATAAGATCCTCCCGAAGAGGCAACCTGATTGGAGGACTGATGCTCATTATGAGAAGCTCTGGATACCAGACTCTTCGTGCCCAATCCGGAGCCACTAGGATTACTTGGGCCAGTCCGTTCTTGATTTTCTTGAGAACTCTGGGCAGAAGTTGTATGGGCAGAAAGGAGTATAAGAGACCTGAACTCCACTTGCGACAAAAAGTGTCACCTAGCGATATCCCCCTTAGAAACTTCAACGCATAAAACTGCTGACATTGCGCGTTCTCTAAGGAGGCGAACAGATCTAACCAAGGCTCTCCCCACTGCTGAAGGAGTCCTTGCGCCACATCCGGATGGAGATACCATTAGTGATCTGCTAAGCATTTTCGGCTGAGCTCGTCCGCCCTGGCGTTCAGAGAACCTTAGCAACACAAAAGGATGATGGACGGAATGCTGAACAATGCAAACACTCACCCCCAGTCACAGATCTGGGTTTAATCCATCACTCTTTTGCTCACAACGCCACACCAGTTTGGACCCAGCCATATGCAAATCAGTCTTGACCATGTTCCTCATGGGAACAGTCCAGCCCGAACTGCCAAGCCAGGTCCTCCCTGGACCAGAAACAAGCATCCTGGGACAGGTTTCAGGGTATCACCCTTCATCAGCCAGACTAGCTTGAATCCAGTGGCACAGTGAGCACAGGACACACATCTGGGCATACCCTTCCCACTTAGAGCAACTTTAGCAACACAAAAAGATAATGGCCGGAATGCTGAACAATGCAAACACTCACCCCCAGTCACAGATCTGGGTTAAATCCATCGTTCTTTTGCTCACATTGCCACCCCAGTCTGACCCAGCCATATGCAAATCAGTCTTGACCATGTTCCTCATGGGAACAGTCCAGCCTGAACTGCCAAGCCAGGTCCTCCCTGGACCAGAAACAAGCATCCTGGGACCGGTTTCAGGGTATCACCCTTCATCAGCCAGGCTAGCTTGTATCCTGTGGCACAGTGAGCACGGGACCCACATCCCGAAAGGGAGCACGATAAACTGAAAGTGCTCGCTGCTCACCTTGAGCCGCATGATGGGGATATGAAAATACGCATCCTGCAAGTACAACACTACCATCCAGTCTCCTTGATCTAGGGCAGACAAAACCTGAGCAAGAGTGAGCATTCTGAATTTCTCCTTCTTCTTGAGGAAGAGATTGACGTCCCTTAAATCCAGGATAGGGTGAAGGCCCTTGTTCTTTTTGGGAATCAGAACATAGCGGGAATAACAACCACTGCCTACTTCTGACATCGGGACCCTTTCTATGCCTCCCTTGGCCAAGAGAGCCGTAACTTCCTCGCGGAGCAAAATTAAATGATCCTCCATCAGCCATTCTTTTGTCGGAGGGATAGAGGGAGGGAAAAACTGGAAGGGGAGGGAATAGCCCTTCCGTATGATCTGCAGAACCCAGTTATCTGTTGTGATGGGAAACCAGTGAGGAAGATGAAATTGAATCCTCCCTCCAATTGGACGGACGTGGTGCAGTGGAGGGGGGCTGAGTGGAGTCTGACCTCTTGCCAGGCCCTCTGGGTCTGATGGTACCGTGACCACATCCTCTTCCGGGATGGTGTGAAGCCTGAAGATGGTGGCTAAACTGTGGCTGGCGTGGTACCACGCCCCTTTCAAGGCGTCGACTGCTGTTGTGCTGGCGCTGAAAGGCCCAAGGATCTGGCCGTAGCTCGAGAATACTTGAACCTCTCAAACGCGGAGTATGCCTTCTCACCAAAAAGGCGAGAGCCATCAAAAGGCATGTCCATCAAACTCGACTGGACATCCCCCGAAATGCCAGTTGAACGTAGCCAGGCATGGCGACGTAGGGCCACTGACGATGAAATCGCTCTGCCCAGCGAGTCGGTTGTGTACAATCCACACCTGATCGTAAACTTGGCTGCATCTCTCCCATCCCTGACAGCCTGGGTGAGAGTGGCCTGTATGCCCTCCGGGGCCTTGGCCCGCACCGTGCCACCGTAGCCCATAAATATGGGAAAAATGGCCCAATAGGCAAGAGGTGTTTACGGACCTCAATGTATGGCTGGTGGAAGAAAACATTTTCTTTCCAAGCTGGTCCAGCCTCTTGGATTCCCTATCTGGGGGAGCAGAAGGGAAGGCACCACAGGAAGTAGAGGCTTGGACCACCAAGCTCTCCGGGGTGGGGTGTTGGGTCAGGAAACTAGGGTCATTCGGATCGGGCCTATGGCAGCGGCCGAACATCCTTTTCACAGCAGCCCCTGTGCTGGGTTTGGACCATGTACCCAAAAGGACGTCTGATTGGGCCTCATTGAAGGGCAACATCTGCTCTGATGTTGTCACCCCCGGTTAAAGCACCTCTGTCAGGAGATTCATTCTGACTGACACCGTAGGCAAGTCTAAGTTCAAAACTTCAGCTGCCCTACGCACCACCATAGCATAAGAAGCTCCCTACTCCGCTGCCACATTAGGAGGAGAGAGCATACCAGTATCTGGAGATGTGTCCAGTCCACTGGCCTCCCCTAGATCCTCGTACCAGTCCTGTTCCAGGTCATATTCCAAAGGGTCCTCAGACCCCTCCAATTCCTCTCCTGTGGCAGTTCTGAATAATGCTCAGACAATGATCTGGGCCAAATGGGCGCCTTCGAAGTCGTAGTCGGCGTCGTATGATGTCGCTCGGTCTCCGAATCATCCGGAACGAGAATGGGGCTACCACCAGTGGGTGCCGGTAGTGGAGGAAGCGTCAACGTTGGACCCGGTGCCAGAGGAGGTCGACTATGAGGGACAGTTGCAGGTCCGGATCTGATATTGGATCCTGGGGTCCCCAACAGTGCTGAAGCTGCAGACATCGAACCCGAAGGGGCCCCTGCTGACCCCATAGGGCCTAAAGACCCACCTGAGAGGGGGTCGCTCCGGTCTCCGGAAAAGGGGGAAGACACTGAGTCGAACCTGGTGACGGCTCCGCGGACCTGCGCTCGGAACGTCGACGTTACCTAGAAGCCTTGTCTGCCGACTGGCGCAGCAAAGTCGAAGTCTGCCTGGTCTTCTTCTTCTTGTGCCTCTTACCTGAATGATCAGACGACCTCGAATGTGAGGAAGAGGACTTGGGGCTCCGGGAGTGGTGCCGGACCTCCTCCTACTTCGGGACCGTGACGTCCTCGGAGTCGCGCCGACCGAAGACAGCTGTCGGGCCGCAAGAAGCTTGAGGGAACTCTGCCTCAAGGCCTTTGGATCAATGGCCCGACAGTCGAGGCACCAAAGGCAAACTCAGTGCAGGTCTGTCACCGACATGCTGTGATGACATGCACCACATGGCTTGAACCCAGTCTTTCTCGAAGACATGACTTCAAACAGTCAAAAAGGTGAAAAAACCTTGTTGAAGAAAGGGTAGCTCTAATCCGGATCTGTGCTTAACCGGCACCTAAGGAAAAGAACTGACGTACGTGCGCCGATGTGGGGTCTATATAGACAACTGTGATGTCATAGACGGCTCCAACGACGCAGACGATGGCACGCTGAGCCAGATGGCGCACGCGGATCCAAACGACACCACCCGACGGCGTGCGCAGGGTGCTGCTCAGCAGAAAAATTCCAGATTCGGAGCAGACGCCAGGGAATTCTAAGGTAAGGAATCTGTAGCTAGCAGTCAGTATCAGATACAGATTTTGACATTACTGCACAGTGAAGTTGCACCACCAATCTGCATAATAGTTCACATATCCCACAGCATGCAAGATTATTGAATATGTGGCTGCACCCACTTCCTTCTCAATAGCTATGCACTCTCACCAGTTCTAAGGTTACTGAATTATATAACAACATGTCACATCTAAACAAAAACTGACAAAAGGAAGGAGAACAAGCAGTGTTATTTCTTGGTCAAAATGCTTCCTAATTTGCGAGGAAGCATTAACAGTATAGGTAGTGCTCACAGAATAATCATGGGGAAGCCCGCATTTGTGCACTGCAGATATGCCAGGAGAACAGAACTCAAGCTTACATGACTGAGCAGAATATGCAAAGACACTAAACGGATAACATGCCACACTAAATGAGTACAGATAATAAAAACAGGAGGCTGCAGACCTGGCAGCTCATTTGTCAATAAAACTATGTGTTGAACAGCTGGTCAGAGAAAACATTTCCCATGTCCTTCTCAGGTAAAAAGTAACATTGATGTTTTGTAGAACATCAAAGACTGAGGGAGCATAAGGGCATGGAAAACAAAAACAGGAACCACATTTCTTAATGCAGATGAAAACTGGACAACAGTTTGTGCACAAAAGAAGGTTAAGTTTGAAAAATACATTGTCCTAATGAAAAACAGAAGCAAATAATCAGAAATTTTGACTCACATAGGGGCTTGCACCAGTATAATTTTTCCAGACCTAGAGAATAAACTTCCAAGAAAGTTCCTTTGGGTCAATTGTTCAAATGGGCTACATAGGTTGTGGCAAAGCAAGAGGTTCCAATCATATTTCACTTTAGCCCTCCTAAGTGTGGTGTTAAATAAATTTAAAAAGCAAGATTACGTATTCTTTGATGGACAGGTTGTAAAGGTGAAAATTATTTGCTCTGCATTTTTCAAAAGGCACCAATAACATAATGTATTTGTCATCGTCATCGTTGCTGTACGTCACTGCCACCTCAGTCAGTACCACGCAAGAAGGCTTTTAAGATCCAGATTCTGGCTTCCAGTTCTAAAACATTTATTGGAGAGGAGTTATCTAAACTGGAAAAGAAGGTACTTACGATCTCACAGTGTCCTCCCTGAAGTCCAAAACCAAACTTAGAGGAGTCTCTCTTCACCAAGATTTTTGGAATAGGTAAGTGAAACGAACACCTTGCAAGTCAACTGAGCACAACAGGTCTATGTGTTGATCAAGTGCCACTATTTACGTAAAACTCAACCTTATGAAGGGAGAAGAACTGACTGACGCTGTAATCTTACAGAAATGGCAATCTCAGATTATCCACATATTTGTCACCAGAAAAAAGCACCAAGTCACTAATTTTTCCTACTTCCTGCAGATCTTGTTCTTCCTTTCTGCAGAGCCTTCATTGTGAATGGCCACAATACCACAACATAAGGAGGGCCTGCAAAGATGAGTTAATTTCAGATCAAGGGTCAAAACCTAATAGTGCCTCATTCAAGCACTGCTCAATGGATTTAGACATACACTCAATGAACTGTCAAAATTCCCAGGATGTCTTGTAGCCCCCCCAAGTAGTCCATCCTACACCACTTTCAATGACCTTTGTGTCAGGACACTGAGGGTAAATCAAAAGACATGTCCCCTTCTGAAGGCCTTGTGCACCCGAACACACAATGACCACCCTAGTCCATGATGCCTATATAAAATGTGCCCACACCTACTACACTGCGAACCCCACTCAGCACCCAAAGCAAGAACCTACCCTCCCATTCCACCACTGAAATCCAAATATTCGAACTGCAACCAGATGGCTTAACCTAGCAAATTCAAGTCTCTCGAACACGCATACCATTTCCCTCCCTCACATAAATAACTGCTCATTTGATTTCTCCATTACTGAATCACCTAATACACTTCTAAGTTCATGTTTGCAGACTGCTCTCCTGATCATCTTGTCATGCAGGTTATGTCCACAATCAGTGAAGCTATTGCAAAGTCTGTACTTCACCCGAAAGTTCATTCCCACTGTCCTGATAACTAGATGCCCAAAACGAAATTTGAGATATATCTGCCCACGTAATCACAGACACATCACACTCCCCCACAGTACCAAACCAACACTCACTGCCTCATTCCCTAAATTGTAGGTCTGTAGATTCTAATGGCACGTCCATGTCTGCTCCAATATCAGAGTATCATCTTAACGCTCTAGAATTGATGGATACATGGTTCAGTCCATTCTCTACAAAAGTGTTTGATTCCTTTGTATCACCTGGCTACGTTATTAACCCTGGCAGACCTGAACAGGTAAGGGGAGGGAATGCATTAATACACAAGAAATCCTTTAAAGAGAGGCAAAGTAATTGACTCAGTAAATTCTTCACTTTCTAATACTTCGCAACTGATATCACAAATACAGCACTCACGGGGATGGTGGCCTGCTGGAGACAGCAGACCACCATGTCCGTGACTGCTTTTGAATAAAGCAGTTTTTATTTTTATTTTTGCAGCCCGTTTTCCTTAAAGGAAAACGAGCTGCAAATAGAAAAATTACCGAAACCTTTTAGTTTCGGTTTTTTTCAGAGCAGGCAGTGGTCCATAGGACCACTGCCTGCTCTGAAAAAATATTTTTGTGTGCATTCACAAAGGGGAAGGGGTCCCATGGGGACCCCTTCCTGTTTTTGAATGAGTTACCATCCACTTCAAGTGGATGGTAACTGCGACTTGATTTGCGACCGCTTTCGCGGTCACAAATCAACTCTACATCGCGATGCGATCGCAAATAGGAAGGGCACACCCCTTCCTATTTGCGAGTCAGAAACACATTTTGTGAGTCGGTACTGACTCGCAAAATGTGTTTCTGCATCGCGTGAGGCCTTTTGCGACTCACAAACGGCATTTTTCGCCGTTTGCGAGGCGCAAAATTCTACTTACATCTGGCCCTTGGTTTTACATTCATTAAATGATTTACAAAGCATGAAGATTTTTGTGTGGACAATTCTACTCACAAGGGCCAGAACCAGGTAGGAAATGATAGTTTCAGGGCTGAAATGCCCTGAGAGTTTGAGCATACTCACAAACTTAAGTGTGGATTAAGTCCTTCTCCAACTCTGTTCCACATTAGAGAAGATTATTAATTTACTCCAGACTAGGCCAGGAGCAAAATGTTTTCCAGAGTGGGAAGGCACCTTGCCCCATGTGGGCTGAATAGAATGGAGTTTCTCCATCAAGGGAAACATTTCTCCCATAGAGAATAAAAGAGTAAAGTTTAACAAGGGACTTTGTGCTGTCTTGAAAGGGGTCTTGCATATCAAAAATATGCATTTGTATATATGCTTATGCAAAAAATAGAATTTACAAATGTACGCCCGGAAAACTATAGCTACTTATAGGTCTATTTCTGTGAACTATTGTCAATTCTTGACGAACAAGTTGTTCACCTTAGGTAACGCCTTTTCTGGTAGACACTCTAGTAGCCGCAGATTCCTTACCTTGGAATATTACCCATGTGTCACACTGCATCCGGAACCTCTTCAGCAATACCTCTGTGTGCCAGTAGGTGGCGTAGATCGGTTACAAATTGTTGTAGGCATTATCCTCACCAGATGTGACTTGCACGGTGCCCATGTAGGTGCCACCCAGAACGCTAATACAAGTTTCTTCACATGACTTTTTCAATGCCAGAATCATGGAGCCATGTCAGAAGGCTGTTAAACCAGTGTGCGCATTCTGGAAGCATACAAGGACCTTTTCAGGCAGAGAAGTACAGTTTGCAGAGCAGAGAGCATTTGAGAGTTGGTAAGGAATGTGCAGCTAGGTAGAGTCTCTACCAGATAAGGCATTGCCAAAGGTAACTTGGACATCTGATCAAGACTTCCGGCCGCAGATTACACACCTTAGAATAGACTGTGAGAAAGTAGCCTCTTTCTAGCATGGTTACCCCCATTTTTCGCCTGTTTGTCGGTGTGTTTGACTGTGTCATTGGGATCCTGCTAACCAGGACCCCAGTGTTTATGCTCGCTCCCCTTTAAATTTGGTTGTTGGATAATGCTAACACAGTATTCCACTCATAATTGGCATACTGGTGCCCTCTTATAAGTCCCTAGTATATGGTACCTAGGTACCCAGGGCATTGGGGTTCCAGCGGACCCCTATGGGCTGCAGTATTACTTTTGCCACCCACAGAGAGCCCATGCAAAGGCTTCTACAGGACTGCCATTGAAGCCTCTGTGAAATGGTGCATGCACCCTTTCACAGCCATGTACACTGCACCAGGTCACTTATAAGTCATCCATATACCAGGTCTTCCAACCCTGAAGGCTGGGTGCTGAGTACCTGTGTGCCAGGGCACCCCTGCACTAGCAGAGGTGCCCCCACGTCGTCCAGGATAATTGTCCCGGATTTATTGAGTGCGGGGACACCATTTTACGCGCGCACTAGACATAGGTCAATACCTATGTCCAGCTTCACAATGGTAGCTCCGAATATGGCCATGTGAGGTGTCCAACATCTTCGAATTATAACCCAATGCTGATTCTAGCTTTGTTAGTATGATTCCATGCACTGTGGGGGCTCCCAGTACTGCCATACAAGCCTTCAGAGGTTTTGCCAGCAGCCCCAGCTCCTGCCACCTCACAGACAGGTTTCTGCCCTCCGGTTGCTCAAGCAGCTCCAGCCCAGGAAGGCAGAACAAATAATTTCCTTTGGGAGGGGGGTGTTACACTATCTCCCTTTGGAAATAGGTATGACTGGCTTGGAAGGGGTATCCTCCCCAAGCCACTGGTTTGCTCTGAGGGGCACAATTGGTGCATCCGTGCATAAACCTTCCCACACTGGTTCAGAAACCCTCAGTTCCTGCTCTGGTGCAAAACTGGACAATGGAAAAAGGAGTGGTGCTCAGAGCTCCTCCAGAGGGTCCCTGGGTTCTGCCATCTTGATTCCAAGGTTGCTGGGAGCATCTGAGTGGCCAGGCCAGACAGGTGACGTCAGTGCCCCCTCCTGATAGGTGCTTACCTGGTTAGGGACCAATCTCACTCTCAGGGCTATTTGGGGTCTCCCTCTTTGGAGGGTCCTCCGATTCGGCTTGCAAGATTCTGGCAGGACTCTCTGCAACCTTCACTTCAACTTCTGGCATCTGGGAACCACGACTGGGCCCTATAGCAACCGATAAGTTGCAGATCCATGAGAAAGACTCTTCTGTAACACTGTATCCAGAGTTCCTGCCAGCGTTGCAACAGTTTCCTCGCCGTGCATCCTCAGAAGATTGCAACTCTTCAGCCTGCACAGGAAGAAGGAGGAATCTCACATGGAGTGACTACCCTGCAACCACAGGCACCGTCGACAAGCGATGACCGGCTCCATTGATCCCCTCTCCTGCTGAGCTGCGTGGATCCTGCATCATGGGTGGTGGTTCCAAGTAGTCCTCTTGGACCTTTTTGCCAGCTGTCCAACTTTACTGGAGGTAAGCCTTTGCCTTCCCAAGCAGGACAGCGCACCATGCACAGCGTCACTTGCAGTTGCCAAGGCTTGTTTGCATCTCCTCCAAGGGATCTTCAGGCAACGTGCAGCTGAATCTCCCAGCACTCCATCTTGCAAAGCACATCCTCCTGCATGGTTCTCCTGTGGCGTGGGATCCTCTTTTGTAGTGCTGCGTGGGCTCCTTCACCGACTCCTGTGGGTGCTGCCTCTGCTC
This sequence comes from Pleurodeles waltl, assembly GCF_031143425.1. Classification (NCBI taxonomy): domain Eukaryota; kingdom Metazoa; phylum Chordata; class Amphibia; order Caudata; family Salamandridae; genus Pleurodeles; species Pleurodeles waltl. The sequence goes on from NC_090441.1 coordinate 88,523,736, forward strand.
CTGTGGACTCTCTGCAACACTGAGGGTCCCCTGTGACTCTCCATCCTGGGTTGAGTCCTCCTGGGCCTTGCTGGTTCCCGGCAGCACATCTTTTCCACTAATCACGAGTATGCTGTAATAATGTGAATCCACACCAGATGAAGATATGTGGTAGGAGGTGGGTAGTACCCCCTACTTCTCCTGGATTCCACTGTGACTCCTGGACTTAGTCCCCTCTCTCCACAGGTCTTCTTTCTTCAGGAATCCACCACTGGTTTTCTTGCAGTCTTCTATGGGTGTCTTCTTTTTCTTCTTTTCCTCCTTTTGGGTGGTTTGGGGAAAATCCAGTGTTTTACTCTTGCACTCCTGGTCGCTGGTGGGTACTGTGTTACTTACCTTTGTGTTTTTCTAGTACTCCCAGCTCCCCTCTACACAACCTACTTAACTAGGCGGGAGGGCCTTGTTCACATTCCATTTTTTAGTATATGGTTTCTGCTCCCCGTAGGGTCACTATTGCTTATTACTGTTTGCACTGTTTTCTAACCTTTCCTATGGCTATCTCTGATTGGTAGTGTATAAATTTAGTGTATTACTGTAGGAGGCTGGCCTGGCTTATAGTGGGTACCTGAGGGTACTTACACCTTGTGCCAGGTCCAGATGTCGATTATTAGTAGATTAGTAGTGTTCTAGCAGCTTAGGCTGATAGAGGTAGCTATAGCAGAGCAGTTTAGGCTAAACTAGGAGACATGCAAAGCTCCTACTATACCACTTACATCATATGGCACTAAATCATAAGAATCACAATACTCAGAGTTACTAAAAAATAAAGGTACTTTATTTTAGTGACAATGTGCCAAAAATATCTCAGAGGATATACTCCCTTAGGAGGTAAGTAAAATACACAAAGTATACACACAAACCAAAATCAGGTAAGTAAACAGAAAAATACTGCAAACACTGTAGAATACAATAGGATGCAATAGGCCTAGGGGCAACACAAACCATATACTAAGAAAGTGGAATGCGAACCACTTAGGGACCCCAGGCCTAGTGTAGTGTGTAGAGGGTCGTTGGGAGTGTAAGAAAACACTAAGGGTGTCCAAGATACCCCACCCCAAGATCCTGAAAAGTAGGAGTAAAGTGACCCTACTTCCCCAGAAACACACTAAAGTCGTGATAGGAGATTCTGCAAAGACTACAACTGACTGCAATGCACTGAAGACGGATTCCTGGACCTGAGGACCTGCAAAGGAAGGGGACCAAGCCCAAGAGTCGTGAAAGTGTCAAGGGGGGGCAGGGGCCCACTAAACCCCGGATGAATGTGCAAAATGGCTGCCTCCGGGTGGAAGAAGCTGAAGATTCTGCAACAGCAGAAGATGCCAGGAACTTCTCTTTTGCACAGAAGATGTCCCACGTCGTGCTGGAGGATGCAGAGTTGTTTCCATGCAGAAAGACCGCAAACAACCCTTGCTAGCTGCAAAGGTCACGGTTGTAGAAAAAGGGTGCTGCCCGGGCCCAGGAAGGACCAGGAGGTCGCCTCTTGGACGAGGGGACAAAGGGGGTGCTCAGCAACACCGAGAGCCCACGCAGAAGCAGGCAGCACCCGCAGAAGTACTTGAACAAGGGTTCAAGAAAACGGAGCACGGCGGTCATCTCAACACTACAAAGGAGGGTCCCACGAAGCCGGTGGTCAACTCAGCGAGTTGAGCAATGCAGGACGGAGTGCTGGGGACCGGGGCTGTGCTGTGCACGAAGGATTCCTTGCAAAAGTGCACAGAAGCTCTAGCAGCTGCAGTTCACACAGTACACAGGATTACTGTCTGGCGAGGGGAGGCAAGGACATACCTCCGCCAAATATGGACAGATGGACCATTGGACTGTTGGGGTCACTTGGATACAGCACCTGTGTTCCAGGGACCACGCTCGTCGCGATGAGAGGGGACCCAGATGACCTTTGAAGCAGAAGTTTGGTGCCTGCGTTAGCAGAGGGACGATTCCGTCAAACCACAGGAGATTTCTTCTTGGCTTCCAGTGCAGGGTGAAGGCAGACAGCCCCAGAGCATGCACCACCAGGAAACAGTCAAGAAAGCTGGCAGGATTAGGCGCTACAATGTCGCTGGTAGTCTTCTTGCTACTTTGTTGCAGTTTTGCAGGCGTCCTGGAGAAGTCAGCGGTCGATCCTTGTCATAAGTCGAAGAGAGAGATGCAGAGGAACTCTGGTGAACTCTTGCATTCGTTATCTGAAGAGAGGACCACAGGAGAGACTCTAAATAGCCTTCAGAGGAGGATTGGCCACCTAGTTAGGTAAGCACCTATCAGGAGGGGTCTCTGATGTCACCTGCTGGCACTGGCCATTCAGAGGCCTCCACTGTGCCCTCACACCCCTGCATTCAAGATGGCAGAGGTCTGGGATGCACTGGAGGAGCTCTGGGCACCACCCATGGGGTGGTGATAGACAGGGGGGTGGTCACTCCCCTTTCCTTTGTCCAGTTTCGCACTGGAGCAGGGGGATCCCTGAACCGGTGTAGACTGGTTTATGCATGGAGGGCACCATCTGTGCCCTTCAAAGCATTCCCAGAGGCCAGGAGAGGCTACTCCTCTCAGACCCTTAACACCTATTTCCAAAGGGAGAGGGTGTAACAAACCAGACGAGTTGCTGGCCACATGGGGAGAGTGCCTTTGTCACTCTGTGGCCAGGAACAAAGCCTGTACTGGGTAGAGGTGCTTCTCACCTCACCCTACAGGAATTGTAACACCTGGTGGTGAGCCTCAAAGGCTCACCCCCCTTGTTACAATGCCCCAGGGCATCCCAGCTAGTGGAGAAGTCCGCCCCTCAGGCCACTGCCCCCACTTTTGGCAGCAAGGCTGGAGGAGAGAATGAGAAAAACAAGGAGGAGTCACCCACCAGTCAGGACACCTCTAAGGTGTCCTGAGCTGAGGTGACCCCTGCCTTTAGAAATCTTCCATCTTAAGTTTGGAAGATTCCTCCAATCGGATTAGGGATGTGCCCCCTCCCCTCAGGGAGGAGGCACAAAGAGGCTACTGCCCTCCCAGACCTAAACACACCCCTAAATTTAGTATTTAGGGGCACCCAAGAACCCAGGAAATCAGATTCCTGCAACCTGAACTAACGAAGGAGGACTGCTGACCTACAAGCCTGCAGAGACGACAGAAGACGACAATTGCTTTGGATCCAGCTGTACCAGCCTGTCTCTTGACTCGAAAACCTGCAACCAGTAACGCATCCAACAGGGACCAACGACCTCTGAAGCCTCAGAGGACTGACCTGACCTCCAGGGCCAAGAAACTCCGGTGAGCAGTGGCTCTGCTCAACAATCTGCAACAAACTTGCAACTTTTCTACAACTTTAAAGACTTCACTGTTCCCGCTGGAAGCGTGAGACTTCATACTCTGCCCCCGGCTCGAGATCCAGACAACAAACACCACAGGGAGGACTCCCCAGGGCCCCCTGAGTAGCCCGAGACGACCCACCTCGATCCCCACTTTAACGCATGCAGAGAGAATCCAGAGGCTCCCCCTGACCGCAACTGCCTGTAACAAGGGACCCGACGTCTGGACCAAGCACTGCACCCGCAGCCCCCAGGACCTGAAGGAACCGAACCTCAGTGCAGGAGTGACCCCCAGGCAACCCTCTGCCTAGCCCAGTCAGTGGCTGGCCCAAGAAGCCCCCTCTGTGCCTGCCTGCACAGCTAGAGTGACCCTCGGGTCCCTACACTGATTTCTATCACAAACCCGACACCTGCTTTGCACACTGCACCCGGCCGCCCCTGTGCAACTGAGGGTGTGTTTTGTGTGCCTACTTGTGTCCCCCCCAGTGCTCTACAAAAACCCCTTGGTCTGCCCTCCGAGGATGCGGGTACTTACCTGTGGCAGACTGGAACCGGAGCACCCCTGTTCTCCATAGGCACTTGTGTGTTTTGGGCACCACTTTGACCTCTGCACCTGACCTGCCCTGAGCTGCTGGTGTGGTAACTTTGGGGTTGCCCTGAACCCCTATCGGTGGGCAGCCTATGCCCAGGAACTGAGACTTGTAAGTGACTTACTTACCTCACAATCTAACCTTTACTTACCTCCCCCAGGAACTGTTGATTTTAGCACGGTCTACTTTTAAAATAGCTTATTGCCATTTTAACAAAAACTGTAAATCATATTGCTTTAATTCAAAGTTTCTAACTTACCTGTGTGGAGTACTTTGAATTTTATGTATTTACTTCAAATCTTGAACTTGTAGTTCTAAAAATAAATTAAGAAAATATACTTTTCTATATAAAAAGTATTGGCCTGGAGTTAAGTCTTTGAGTGTGTGTTCCTCATTTATTGCCTGTGTGTGTACACGAAATGCTGATTTGACCTTTGCTTGGTGTTGACCTTAGACCACGGAGACTGGATTTGAAAGTTGAGTACTTGCCTGCAAAACTGCATTCCTGTTTTCCTCGCAAAGGTTAACATTGAAGACGATGAAACTTGCATTGTGTCTATTTTTGAACCTGAAAAGCATTTATCATTTAAAAACTGCTTACCTTATAACAAAGTTCTTTGGCTCAAAGCATATATAAAAGCAAATGTTTTTTTTCTAATGTGGCCTCAGATTTAATATTTTTGTGTGTGTAGGAAGTTGGCAATGTATGTACTATCTCAAAGTGAGAGGTAGTGTGCACAGAATCCAAGGGTTCCCCTTAGAGGTTGATAGTGGCAATAGTAGATAATTCTAATGCTCTATTTTGTGGCAATGTGGTCGGGCAGTAGGGCTTATCAGAGGGTAGTGTTAAGCATTTGTTGTACACACACAGGCAATAAATGAGAACACACACTCAAAGACTTAACTCCAGGCCAATAGGTTTTTATATAGAAAAATATTATTTTCTTCATTTATTTTAGAGCCACAAGATTCAGAATTCAAGTAAATACATAAATTGTAAGATACTTGGCATAAGTAAATAGGGAACTTTGAAGTGAAACAGTAAGGTACACAGTTTTGGCAAAAAAGGCAATAAGCTATTTCAAAAGTGGACACAGCAAAAATCAACAGTTCCTGGGGAGGTAAGTACAAGTTAGTTTAGCAGGTAGGTAAAGCACTTACAAGTTCAGTCTCCGGGGCATAGGCAGCCCACCATTGGGGGTTCAAGTCAACCCCAAACACCCAGCACCAGCAATACAGGGCCGGTCAGGTGCAAAGGTCAAGCTAGGGCCCAAATAACATAGGCGCCTATGGAGACTAGGGGTGCTCCGGTTCCAGTCTGCGAGCAGGTAAGTACCTGCGTCCTCGGGAAGCAGACCAGGGGGGGTTTGTAGAGCACTGGGGGGTTCACAAACAGGCACACACTGTCAGCGGCACAGGGGCGGACAGGTGCAGTGTGCAAAGTAGGTGTCGGGTTTTGCATTGAAAGCAATGGAGGGACCCAGGGGTCAATCCGGCGACGCAGGCATGGCACATGGGGTTTCTCTGGTCAGCCACCGACTGGGCAACGATGAGGGCCGCCTGCTGGTCACTCCTGCATAGGTAGTTCATTTCTCTTGGGCCTGGGGGGCTGCGGGTGCAGGCTTCTTCCAGGCATTGGGTTCCTTGTTAACTGGCAGTCGCGGACATGGGGAGCCTCTGGATTCTCTCTGCAGGTGTCGCCGTCGGGGTGCAGGGAGGTTGTCTCAGGGTGTCCACGTCATGGGATTAACCTGGGAGTCCTCGCTGCAGTATTGGTTTCTCTGGACACAAGCCGGGGACGTCGGGTGCAGAGTGTTGGGGACTCATGCTTCCGGAGTGAGGATGGAGTCCCTTTAAAGATGGTTTCTTATTTGTAGATTAGACAGAGCCGCTGTCCACTGGAGTTTCTTGGTCCTTTGGGTTGCAGGGCAGTCCTCTGAGTCCGCAGAGGTCGCTTGTCCCGTTAGATGCGCACTGTTGCAGGTTCTTTGACACTGGAGACAAGCCGGTAGGGCTGGGGCCAAGTCAGTTGTTGTCTGCGTCGTCTCTGCGGGGCTTTCAGGTCAGCAGTCCTTCTTCTTCTTCTCCTTCTTTAGGTAGTCAGGAAATCCATTTTCCTGTATTCAGGGTCACCTCTAAATACTAGATTTAGGGGGGTGTTTAGGGCTGGAGGGCAGTAGCCAATCCCCCCAGTCCTAATCTTATTGGGGGGAAATCCTCCAAAGCAAGATATAGTATTTCCGAAGGCAGGGGTCACCTCAGCTCAGGAAACCTTAGGGGCTGTCCTGGCTGGAGGGTGCCGACTCCTTGTTTTTCTCATTATCTCCTCCGGACTTGCAGCCAAAAGTGGGGGCTGTATCCGTGGGGGGGAGGGAGGGGATTGTCATCTCTACTAGTTGGAGTGTCCTGGGGCACTATTACACCAGGCTTGAGCCTTTGAGGCTCACCACTAGGTGTTACAGTTCCTGCATGGGGAGGTGTGAAGCACCTCCACCCAGCACAGACTTTGTTCTTGGTCACAGAGTGCACAAAGGCACTCACCCCATTGTGGCCAGAAACCCGTCTGGATGTGGCAGGCTGGCAGAAACTGGTCAGCCTAGCACTAGAAGTTGGGCTGATTTACAGGGGGCATCCCTAAGATGCCCTCTGTGTGCATTTCTCAATAAATCCCACACTGGCATCAGTGTTGATTTATTGTGTTGAGAAGTTTGATACCAAACATACCAGTATTCAGTGTAGCCATTATGGAACTGTGGAGTTTGTGTTTGACAAACTTCCAGACCATATACTCGTTATGGCTACCCTGCACTTACAATATCTAAGAATTGGCTTAGACACTGTAGGGGCATAGTGCTCATGCACCTATGGCCTCACCTGTGGTATAGTGCATCCTGCCTTAGGGCTGTAAGGCCTGCTAGAGGGTGACTTACCTATGCCACAGGCAGTTGGTTGTTGGCATGGCACCCTGGGGGGAGTGCCATGTCGACTTAGTCTTTTTCTTCCCACCAGCACACACAGGCTGTAAGGCAGTGTGCATGTGCTGAGTGAGGGGTCCCCAGGGTGGCATAATACATGCTGCAGCCCTTAGAGACCTTCCCCGGTCACAGGGCCCTTGGTACCAGGGGTACAATTTACAAGGGACTTATCTGTGTGTCAGGGCTGTGCCAATTGTGGAGACAAAGGTACAGTTTTAGGGAAAGAACACTGGTGCTGGGGCCTAGTTAGCAGGGTCCCAAGCACACTTTCAATCATAACTAGCAATAACAAAAGGCAAAAAGTTAGGGGGTAACCATGCCAACAGTGGCATTTTCCTACGGTGTGTGTCTCATTTATTGCCTCTTGAGTACAACAAATGCTTAACACGACTCCTTGATAAGCCTAACTGCTCCCCACACTACTACAAATAGAGCATTACACCTATCTTTTTCTGGCTCTGCAAACCTTTGGGGATCCACTGGACACTCTGCACGGTGTACTTCATTATAGTGCACCATATAGAGTGCCAGCTTCCTATAGTTGCCATCAAGTAAGCCAATACAAGGTTGAAATTCCACTAAGGAAGAATTAACCAGGAGGAGACATGTAAAGCACTTTTAGAAAATAAAGCATTAGTGGTTATCTAACCAAAGACGAATGGTCATGAAGACACATGAAGGCAGACATGGCTGGAGGTATCCCTTAACTAGCCCTCTGCCAGACCTTTCTATTCACACATAAACACAATAGCCTGTGCCTGCAGCCGAGTAAATAGGAGACCAATGAAAAGGCTGGAGGGATTCATCCACGAGTGCAGAGCTGGATGTATTGACTAGGCAATCTGCACTCAAACTGAAAGTCTCCATTGACATTAACGCCACTGTTTACTCAGGCACAGCTGAAGGGTTCTCATCCTCCATTTGGTGTGTGTCACCAACAGGAAGTAGGAGGCCATAAGGCTTAGCAGACTCAAGTCCTCCTGAATCGAGACCCAAGTTAATACCTCAGAATCATCTTCTAGAAATCAGTGATCCTATGTGGAGAAGGAAATGCTCTCAAGTGGGTTGGATACAATGTCATCCTATGAATGTTAACTGCTACGTAGTGGACAGGAAAGTCTTTAGGATGTGCAGCTCAAATTGTGGGGTAGAGCTAACATCTGTTGGAGATGACCCTTGACCAGAGCTGAAGACAATGCTTTTACGAACCAGTTGTCCAGTATGAGAATACATGGACTCATGACCGTAACACCGAAGCAGCTACAATTGCCATGTCTACATCCTCGGATACAAAGCAAGAACAATTGTTGGTAACAATATGCTGAATAATAACTTGGACCATATTAGATATTAAAAAGAGTCCATTCAACAGAAAGATGGGAGAGCAGTGAGGAATCTGCGGTTAGATAAACAGTATCCACCAAAAAGAGCATTTCCATAGCTAAGTAACTTGTTCAGCTGATGGACACTTCCAAATACACATTTGCCACCCTAGAATTGAAGGCAGCACCACCCCAATGTGGAAGAACTGTGGTTGGACTCTGACCAAATAGTACTGCAGAACTGAGAAGGAAAAAGTCAAGGCCAGAGTGCATAGCAAACATATGCACCAATGCCCACGTCACAGCCCGGCAGATAAAAAACATACAGACACAGCCCACATCAAAGCGGTAAAGCAGTGGTAGCAGTCTTGGCTCTGGTGGAATGGGCTGTCAGACATTCGGGGGGGATGCTTCTTAGTCAGTGCATTGCAGAATTTAATGTAGGGGACTATCTACCTGGATAAGGCACTTTTCTGCATAGCCTTCCCTTTCTTTGCTACAGAGAGCTCCACAAAAAACTGTTCATCTACTTGATAATCTTTGGCATGATCTTTGTAAAAGCTTAGAGACATTTTGGTGTCCAACCGATAAAGCCTCTTCTTTTTTCTTTGAAGTGTGAGGAGGAGCAAATAAATGCTGCTAGAGTGGTAGATTGTCTAACATGGCTAGGGAGTCGCAGCTTTAGTTAAGAGGGCAGCACGAGTCCCGAGCCCCAATTTGTCCAGGGAAAGGGTGGTGTTGGGCAGTTGCACTGAAAGAGCTTTGTAGTTCACTCATGCGATAAGAGGACGTAATCACGGGGAAGACAACCTTCAAGGTCAGGAGACACAGCGAGCCAATCTGCATCAGCTTGAAGGGTGTAGATAAAAGAATAGACTAATAGATATTTTTATAGTGCACCACTTAAAATAGATCAATAAAGTCCAGTTACATATCCTCACATTATCATCTTCATTTTATTTTTGCTTTTCTTGCACATAAAAAACATCAGCCAACGCGTTTCGTCTTTAACAAAGGACTTCTTCAGGGCGGAAATATGATAGAAAAAAGTATCCTAAATATGTTAAAAAGATACATACATTACAACAACACTAGATTAGAAACATAAAACATGGTGAAACAATGGCCAATAAGTTAGGCCAGTTTGTAAAACATACAGACAAAGGACACCCATAAAGAAATATGCTGAATTAAAAAGACACAATAATAAAGACACTGTAGGGGCATAGTGCTCATGCAACTATGCCCTCGCCTGTGGTATAGTGCACCCTGCCTTAGGGCTGTAAGGCCTGCTAGAGGGGTGACTTACCTATGCCACAGGCAGTGTGAGGTGGGCATGGCACTCTTAATCAATCATAACTGGCATCAACAAAAGGCAAAAGGTCAGGTGGGTAACCATGCCAAGGAGGCATTTCCTTACAATACCCCTTTAAAATGCCCACTAAGGAATGGTTTCTTACCTGTAACTCCAGTTCTCTCGTAGGGGTATTTCCATGATAGTCATAAGCACTGAATAGTTCCGCGCGCCCGCGGGGACCCCGGGGCACTGTTCTGTAATGTATTCTTAAGTGTAGATGTTAGCCTTTCTTGAAAAAAGCCTGTTAAGCCACTTAAGAATATCAATGTGCAGCCTAGGTGAAAAGCTACACAGGCCAAATTGTTTATTCTTGAGGTTGGAAAGAAAGAAAGCTGTAGTACAGATACACCTTCAAACACATATTTATTCTAGAAATGTAGTAAAAAACATATTCTCAAACTTTATTTACACCTCCAAATGAGAATGCAAACAATGCAGGGCAGTGTAGCCCATAGGCTGCCATTATACAGGATGTAAATAGAGCTGTGCCTTTAAGAAAGGAAAGTCTTCCTGTATCTCATCATGCACAGCAAAAGGCAGTTGACTCAGTTATTTTTTGTAGGCTTGTGACATGAAGAAAAATAACATTCTTTGTATTAACAACAACGTTATCATTATTGCAGATGAATAAGTTACTTACCTTCGGTAAGGCTTTTTCTGGTGGATACAGTTACTACCTGTGGATTCCTCACCAAAAGAATTCTCCCCTCGCGCCAGCCTCGACGTAAATTTCTTCTAGCTCTGCACGTCGAAGATGACGTCACAATCGCCCGACTCCACGCGACGCCACATGACGTCATCCAGGCAATAAGAAGCCCTCGTCGACGTGCAGACGTCAGTTATCACCATTTTTTACGTGCCATAGAGGCGAACAGGTTAAACCTAAAGAGTACACATTCATCCAGAATAGATGAAAATAAAAACATTTAATATAAAACTCAATAAAAATCACAGTTTCGAATGCTCAATCCGAGACAGAAATAAATATATATCTATATGTACAATTCCAGTCCAAAATGTCCTTTTCACTATTTTAAATTGCAAAGGAAAAGTATATACAATGAAAACAGCCATAAGCATGTGAAAGCTATATACATATATATATACAAGTCCAAGGATGCGCACCCAAAGAGATCTTGGCTTGACCAGTCAGGCAACGGGGAGGTGGGTGGGACCGTGAGGAATCCACAGGTAGTAACTGTGTCCACCAGAAAAAGCGTTACCGAAGGTAAGTAACTTATTCTTCTGATGGATACACCTACCTGTGGATTCCTCACCAAAAGAATTGAGTCCCCAAGCAGTATAACCTCCGGTGGTGGGTGCCCGAATGGTCAAACCAAGAAATCCTGCAGCACCGAGCGAGCAAAATGGCCATCCCTCCTGACCTCAGAGTCCAAACAGTAATGCTTGGAAAAAGTATGGAGGGATGCCCAGGTCGCTGCCCTGCAGATGTCAGCCACAGGAACACCTCTAGCCAAAGCTGATGAAGCTGCCTTGGCCCTGGTGGAATGGGCACGAAGCACCACAGGTGGATCTCTCTTCGCCAAAGAATAGCAGATCTTAATACATACAATGACCCACCTGGATAGCGTTCTCTTGTGGACCGCTCTACCTTTCCACTTCCCCACGTATCCAACGAAGAGCTGTTCATCCTGTCGGAACTCCTTCGTCCTGGCGACGTAGAAGCTCAGTGCTCTTCGCGGATCCAGCCGATGGAGCCTCTCCTCCTCCTTGGATGGGTGAGGTGGAGGGTAAAAGGAAGAGAGAGTAATTGACTGCCCCAGGTGAAAGGGTGTAACAACCTTCGGTAGGAAAGCCGCCTTGGTCCTCAACACCACTTTGTCCTTGAAGAAGGAAAGGAATGGGGTTTCTACAGTTAGAGCCTGAAGCTCACTAACCCTTCTGGCAGATGTTATTGCCACTAGGAAAACAGTTTTAAATACTAGGAACCGTAAAGAACAAGAGTGCATGGGTTCAAACGGGGCCCCCATAAGAAAAGTTAAAACCAAATTAAGGTCCCACTGAGGCATAACGAATGGCGTGGGCGGATACTTATTAGTGAGTCCCTTTAGAAACTTTAAAACAATTCGTGACTTAAAGAAGGATGGTTGATCAGGAAGGCACAGAAAAGCAGATAGTGCAGACAGATAACCCTTAACAGTGGCAACTGAAAAACCTTTCTGTGCTAAATAGAGTGCAAATGACAAAATGTCAGATAAACCAGCTTTTAAAGGATCTAAACTATTCTCTCCACACCAGCTTGTAAACTTAGCCCAACGATTCACATAGACTGACTTGGTGGAGTGTCGCCTGGCCGATAGAATAACTTCCACCACATCTGGATGGAGAAAAAAGGAACTCAGATTGCCCCGTTCAATCTCCAGGCATGAAGATGCAGGCTCTGGAGGTGGGGGTGTAGAATCTGCTCCTGTGACTGCGAGAGGAGGTCCACCCTGCAAGGGAGACAGAGCGGAGGGCACTGAGAGAGTTGGAGTAGGTCCGAATACCACACCCTTCTCGGCCAATCCGGAGCTATTAAGATGACTTGAGCTCGGTCTCGGCGGATTTTCCTGAGAACTCGAGGAATCAAGGGTATGGGGGGGAACGCGTAAAGCAACTGACCCTTCCAGGACATCTGAAACGCGTCCCCCAAAGCTCCTTGCACTGGGTACTGGAGGCTGCAAAATAGCGGGCACTGCGCATTCTCTTGAGTTGCAAACAGATCTATTTGTGGATATCCCCACATCCGAAAGATACACAGAACTAGATCTAGATGAAGACGCCACTCGTGGTCGACCGAGCTGTGTCGACTGAGAATGTCTGCACGCACATTCAGGACTCCGGCCAAATGATGTGCAATCAAGCAGATCTAGTGGTCCTGAAGCCAGGACCAGAGCCGAAGAGCTTCTCTGCAGAGAAGATACGACCCCACTCCTCCCTGTTTGTTTATATACCACATTGCGGTCGTGTTGTCCGTTAGAACCTGGGCTGACTGACCGCGAATGGAAGGGAGGAAGTTCTTGAGTGCCAGCCGTACTGCCCGCAATTCTAACAGATTGATGTGTCATTTCTGTTCTACTGGAGACCAAAGGCCTTTGATCTCCAGGTCCCCCATATGAGCTCCCCACCCTAGAGTGGAAGCATCCGTTACCACTGAGGCCACTGGTGGGGGTAGCGAGAACGGCCTTCCTTGAGACAGGTTGTCGACCGCTGCCCACCATTGAAGATCCACTGCAGTGTCTCTGGAGATCTTAATTGAGTCCTTGAGATCCCCTTTGTGCTGAAACCACTGCCTGCGGACGCACCACTGGAGAGCCCTCATGTGCCAGCGTGCATGAGTGACCAACAGTATGCAAGAAGCAAACAGACCGAGCAGACGAAGGACTTTGAGGATTGGAACTACCGCTCCATTTCGAAACATTGGAATCAAAGCCTGTATGTCCTGAACCCGCTGTGGCGGAGGAAAGGCCCGATTCAATGTCGTGTCCAATACTGCCCCTATGAAAAGGAGGCATTGAGAGGGCTCCAGGTGAGACTTGGGTACATTGACTGAAAACCCCAGGTCGTACAACAATTGAGTCGTCGACTGGAGATGGCACCGCACGAGCTCTGGAGTATTGGCTTTGATCAACCAATCGTCCAGATAGGGAAACACAGCGATCCCCTTTCTTCTGAGCTCTGCCGCTACCACCGCCATCACCTTCGTGAAGACTCGAGGTGCTGAAGTAAGACCAAACGGGAGGACCGCAAACTGATAATGTTGCAATCCCACCACAAAACGGAGATACTTCCTGTGCGATCTGAGGATCGGAATATGAAAATACACGTCCTGCAAATCGACCGACACCATCCAGTCCCCTTCGTTCAACGCCAAAAGAACCTGTGAGAGGGTCAGCATTTTGAACTTTTCCTGTTTGAGGAACCAATTCAAAATCCTCAAGTCTAAAATCGGTCTTAGCGGACCAACCTTTTTGGGAATCAGAAAGTATCTTGAATAGCACCCCTGACCCCTCTCTTGCTCGGGAATCAACTCTATTGCACCTTTTTGTAATAGGGATAATACCTCCTGCTGTAACAGGAGAAGATGATCTTCCGAACAGAAGGATGGGCGGGGAGGGAGGGTGGGAAGAAATTCTCGAAAGGGAAGAGCGTACCCCTTCTTCACAATGTCGATGACCCAGGAGTCTGATGTTATGACCTCCCACATTGGAAGAAAAAGGGAAAGTCTCCCCCTTACTGGAGACGAATGGACAGGGAATGGTGGAGGACTATGGCTGCTTTCCTTGCTGCACCCCTCCCGAGGAAGAGGAAGAGGCAGAGTGCTGCAAGGTGGCTCCTCTCGTACGGACTCTGCCCCTGCCCCTGAAGGATCTGTAAGGCAGGGTAGAAGCAGTTTGTTGTGGTCCTTGCAGTCTTCCTCGAAAGGAACCACGAGCAAAACCTTTAAATCTGCGAAAGCCTCTAAAGGTGGATGAGGCCGACGTCTGGAGTCCCAAGGATCTAGCTGTTGCTCTGCTCTCTTTAAAGCGTTCTAAGGCAGAGTCAGCCTTAGAACCGAAGAGCCTTTCCCCATCAAACGGGAGATCCAGGAGCGTAGCCTGCACGTCCGTTGAGAAGCCAGATGATCTGAGCCAAGACTGCCTTCTAGAGACTATGGTCGTGCCCATAGCCCTAGCCACCGAGTCCGAAGTGTCCAAACCAGACTGGATGACTTGCGTCGCAGCCGCTTGAGCATCCAAAAAGAGTTGCAGCATCTCCAGTGATACATTAGGATTGCCCTTTGCCTCTTCCATAAGGGCATGTATGTAACGTCCCAGTATAGATGTGGCGTTAGAAGATTTCAGGGCCATACAATGAAAAAGTCTTTTTTAGCAGTATGGTCCATCTTTTTCGACTCTCTATCAGCAGGAACCCCAGGAAACGAGCCAGAAGAGGATCTGGAGGAACATGATGCTTGGACTACAAGGCTCTCTGGAGTTGGTTGCCTGGAGAGAAACACCGGATCACCAGGCGCCGTCCTGTAACGCCGAGCCACCGCCCTGTTGACTGCAGCGGTGGATACAGGCTTCATTCAAATATCCTTTATAGGGTCCAGCAGAGCCTCATTGAATGGAAGAAGAGGCTCAGCAGAAGCAGATGTTGGATGGAGGACCTCAGTCAGCAAATTTCTCTTAACCTCCGCGGTGGGAAGAGTAATATCCAAAAGGTCCGCAGCTTTACGAATGACCTTATGGAACGTAGCTGCCTCCTCTGTGATCTCTCCAGGTGAAGCTAGATCCCACTCCGGGGTAGTGTCCAGGCCGCTAGCTGAGTCTAGACCCTGGAAGTCACCTGAGGGCTCAACAACTTCTCCTTCCTCCAGGTGTTGCCTTGCATACTCTTCTTCTTCCAAGAGACAGAGGGCCAGACGCCTTGATCAAAGTCTGGACTCCAAGTCTGGAGTCGACAAGGCGTCACCCGACGCCGAAGACCTCCGTCGGCGCCAAGCCTCGGATCCGTCCGAAGCCGGAGGCTCCGGCTCCACAGCGATCCTAGACATCGATGGGATCCGAGGCGAATCCAACAGCGCCGTAACAGGTGTAGCCATCGGCGCCGCTTCAGACGCAGTAGACATAAATGGGGTGAACGGCGCCGACTTGAAAGACGCCGGAACACCCAAATCGTAGGCCAAAGGACCAGACGGACCTGCGTGACTTCCACCCGGCGCCATGGAAGCAAAGATGTTAAACATAGCGTTCAAAAACGCTGCAGGATCCGATCCCGGAGTCGGGAAAGCCGGGTACTGTTGTTGCTGCACCGGCAAAGCTGCCGAAGAGGGTCTGGGTAACTCCTGGCCAGGAGAACCTTCAGGTCTCTGGAGAGGCTCGACCTCAAAGACTGACCCGGGTGACGTCTGGGTCGTCGGAGGAGGAGGGGTGACGGTCGGGCTTATCTCCCACGTCGGACGACGCCGAGCCGACGGAGAAGCCGATCTAGACCTGGACCGACCCTTGCTCGATCGGCGCCGAGATCCATGACGGCGCTGAGAGCCACTATGATGGTGGCGAGACCTCGAGGATCTCGACGAAGACTCCCTCCTATGACGCCTCTCTTTCTTCTTCTTGGACCGAGCCAAGAATAACTTTGCCTCTCTTTCTTTGAGCGCCTTAGGGTTCATGCACTGGCACGAACCGCATGCCTCGACCTCATGATCTGAACTAAGGCACCAGAGGCAGTTATCGTGGGGGTCGGTAACTGACATCCGACCCCCGCATTGGTTACAAGGTTTAAAGCCGGATTTTCTGGGCTGCGACATCGTAACCGTCAGTTGGTAACAGTAGCTCCCTGTGAGCCTCGAAGAAACAACTGTTATTCAGGCACGGAAAAAAGGGAACTGACGTCTGCACGTCGACGAGGGCTTCTTATTGCCTGGATGACGTCATGTGGCGTCGCGTGGAGTCGGGCGATTGTGACGTCATCGTCGACGTGCAGAGCTAGAAGAAATTTCCGTCGAGGCTGGCGCGAGGGGAGAATTCTTTTGGTGAGGAATCCACAGGTAGGTGTATCCATCAGAAATCCTTATGTCAACTCCACCGGGGAGGACGGAGGGTTGCTTATGACTATCATGGAAATACCCGTACGAGAGAACTGGAGTTACAGGTAAGAAACCATTCCTTCTCTCGTAGGGGATTTCCATGTATAGTCATAAGCACTGAATAGATTAGCAAGCCCATCCCCATAACCGCGGTGGAGTAGACAGAGCAATACTGAAACCATAAATTATGCAAATAAATTATTGAGAGAGGCCTGTCCGACCTGCGCATCTGCCGTAGCATCTGAATCAAGGCAGTAATGCTTAGTAAAGGTATGGACAGATTTCCAGGTAGCCGCTTTGCATATTTCTGTCAAAGGAAAATTTCTCATCAAGGCAGCAGTCGCTGCCTTCCCTCTAGTGGAATGGGCTTTTGGCCTGCCATCGAGAGATTTATTTGCTAACTGATAACAGAATACAATACATGAGACAATCCACCTGGATAAGGATTGTTTGGAAGTGGCTAAACCTGTTCTAACTGGGCCATAGTTAATAAACAGCTGCCGTGATTTTCGCAAGCATTTTGTTCTATCCAAGTAAAATTTTAAAACCCTCTTTACGTCGAGAGAATGTAGGGTTCTCTCAGCAGGGGTAGACGGATTTTGGAAGAAAGTTGGTAATGTAATGGTTTGGTTCACATGGAAGTCTGAAACGACTTTAGGTAAAAATTTTGGATGTGTCCTCATTACTACTTTTGAAGAATGAAAAACCGTATAAGGTTCTTGAGCACAAAGGGCCTGGATCGCACTGACCCTACGAGCTGATGTGATTGCGACCAGAAAAGCAGTTTTCCACGTAAGATGTTGGAGTGATGCTTTATGTATTGGTTCAAAAGGATGTAGCATCAGACGCGAAAGGAAAATATTCAGCTCCCATGGGAGGAAAGACCTTTTTCAAACCTTCCAGGAAGTCTTTTATGATTGGAATCCTAAAGAAAGAGGATTTGGAAGGGCTCTTTCTATATGCCGTTAGAGCCGCCAGGTGTACTTTTATTGATGACAATTGCAATCCAGACTTCGCCAAACTTGACAGGTATGGAAGAATAGCCTCCTCTCCGCATGATATTGGGTCGACGTTATTGTCCAAGCACCACAATGCAGAACCTTTTCCATTTGCAGGCATAAGCTGTTCTTGTGGAGGGGCGCTTTGCCTCCCTTAGAATCTCCATGCAGTCCTGAGGTAGGTTCAGATGACCATATTGTACTAACTCAGGAACCATGCTGCCAAATTCAACGATGAGAGGTTGGGATGAGTTATCTGGCCTCGGAACTTCGTGAGAAGGTCTGGGCGACAAGGTAGCCTGATGTGTGGTTTGAGTGACCGGTGAAGGAGGTCTGGAAACCACCACTGGCGTGGCCATTCTGGGGCAATGAGAATCATCTTGGTGTGAGCATTGGACAGCTTCAGGAGGACTGCCGGTATCAGGGGAAGCGGTGGAAAGGCGTAAAGAAATGCTCCTGTCCAGTTTATCCACAGGGCATTCCCCAATGTTCCTGGATGGGAGTATCTGGAGGTGAAGTTTTGGCATTTTTTGTTTTCTGAGGTTGCGAATATGTCTATAAAAGGGGTACCCCACATGGCAAAAATGGTACAGACGACGTCGTCGTGCAAAACCCATTTGTGGTTTTCGTCCATTGCTCGGCTGAGGGCATCCGCTTGAACATTCTGTATGCCCGGAAGGTGAGTTGCCACTAGCGAGAGGTTCCTGGCTAGAAGCCAGTGCCAGATTGTTTGAGCCTCTGTCGACAGAGTCTTGGATCTGGTGCCTCCTTGTTTGTTTAAATAATACATGGTGGCCATGTTGTCCGTCTGGAGAAGCAGAGTGTTCGCCTTCAGTGAGTGGAGGAAGGCCTTGAGCGCAAGATGGACTGCGCAAAGCTCTAAAAGGTTGATGTGATACAGTCGCTCTTTCTGTGACCACGTGCCTTGTACTCAAAGGTGATCCATATGCGCTCCTCATCCGGGGTCTGTGACAATGGTTTGGGTTGGCGGCTGTTGTTGGAATGGAATCCCCTCCAGAAGATTGTTCGGCGAACACCACCACTTGAGGGATTTATGGCGTGGGGAGAAAGAAGGACGCTGTTCTCCCAATCGTCCACAAGTTGACACCATTGATTCTCCAGACATTCCTGTAAGGGTCTCATATGGAGGCGAGCATTGGGAATGAGGTAGATGCAAGACGCCATCGAGCCCAGGAGAGAGGATATCGCTCTTGCAGTGGTCTGAGGCATTTTCTCGAGCTGCTGGCACTTTTGGAGGATTGATAATCGTTGTTCCTCCGAAGGAAACACCTTTCCTTGTGTGGTATCTATGATGGCACCTAAGTAATGCAGCCTCTGAACAGGTGTTGCTGTGGATTTGGAGAGGTTGACTTGAAGGCCCAGACTCTAGAGAAGCTGGTGTGTCCAGTTGAAATGCTGTTGAGCCTCTAGATAGGTGGAAGCTTTTATGAGCCAATCGTCTAGATAGCGGTAGACAAATATCCAATGTTTCCTTAAATGGGCTGCCACCACCGCCATGCATTTAGAAAACGTTCTCAGTGCTGATTTGAGGCCGAAAGGTAGTACCGTAAATTGGTAATGACTTTTCCCGACGACGAATCTTAGAAACTTTCGATGCTTCTCGATCACTGGAATGTGAAAGTAGGCGTCGCGGAGATCTATTGCGCAGAGCCAGTCGCCCTGATGCAGTTGGGGGTAGATTTGGTGTAAGGATAGCATCCTGAATTTCTCTCTGCAAATCCATTTCTTTGCTACCCTTAGATCTAGAATGGGACGAAACTCTTGTTTGTCTCTCTTTGGTACCAAAAAATACCCCGAGTAGATTCCCTTTCCGTGCTGGTTGATCGGGACAGGTTCTGTTGCTCTTTTTTGTAATAGGGTTGTTACTTCTAATTGGAGAGCGTCGAGGTGGTGACTCACTGGTCTGGGTGGAATAGACGGCAGAGGGCTGATGAACCTGAGAGAGTAGCCATTTCGCACAATATTCAACACCCAGGCGTCTGATGTGATGTGTTGCCACTCGTCCAGGTGATTTGAGATACTTCCCCCTACCGGAGTGGGTAACAGAGGAGGGGGAAGCGAGGATTCAGGGCTTAGACGCTGGTGCCTGATGAGCTGTCTGGGTTTGCGGTGTAGAGCGACCCCTTGTTGGCTTTCGTTGGGTCGAGAAGGTTCTCTGATGCTGTTGCTGTGATCTTGAAGATATCCACTGTGGCGTTTGATATCTCTGAGTAAAGAGTCTACGGTGGTAGGGACGGAATGTTTTCCGTTGCTCTCTTGGTCTCTCGTTGCCCACCAATTTCAGAGTGTCTAGTTCCGTTTTCATTCTCGACATCTCGTCGTCAGCATGAGAACCAAACAAAGTGGAACCTCAAAAGGGCAAATTTTAGATTCTCTATTGCGCCTCTGGTTTAAGTGATGTCAGGCGTAGCCAGGCGTGTCTTCTTAAGGACACTCCATGAGCATAATTATGGGCGGATAGCACCGAGGAGTCGGCAGCGGCGCTGATCACTTGATTGGAGACCATGGCACCTTCACTAACGATCTCCAGAAAATCCTCTTTTTTCTCTTTAGGGATATGTTCCGCAAACTGCAGCACAGAGTCCCAAAGGGCACGATCATACCTGCCTAACAGTGCAGTAGCACTAGCTGCTTTCATCGTGATGGCTGAGGTAGAGCATACTTTGCGGCCTGCGGCATCAATCTTTTTACTCTCCTTGCCCGGTGGTGAGGAAGAAGACAGAGATGTAGAATGCAACTTTTTAGCAGCCACTATAACCACTGAGTCAGGCACCGGATCCGACCTCAGAAACAAAGGGTCCTGCTCCGGACGACGATATTTCTTTATAAGCCTGGAAGGAGCAGTTTTAGCTGTGGACGGTGTTAAAAATATGTCCATTGCCGGTTCAAGTAGCCCTGGGACCAGCGGTTGTAATGGTCTAGAAGATGCACGATGGTGTAATATCTCGAAAATAACAGAGGTTGTTGGAGTGGGTAATGCCAGTGGGATGTTTAATTTGGTAGCACCGCGAACTAGGACCTCTTGGAAGGTGTTCACGTCGTCTATGGGAGAAACTCTCGGAGACGGTGAGTCAGATAAAGTCGGAGAGTAATCCCTTGTGGATGAGGAGGAATGCCTATGGTGGGAATGAGGAGATCTTTGAACAGATTCAAGTCGACGATGATGTTGAGAGGAAGAAGATCGTCTCGAAGAGTGTCGAGAATATCTTGTGGATTCTGCTGGAGTCACTGGAGCGGACTCTGAAGGAGGAGCGGCGGAGGAGCTGTAGGTGCCAGAGGTGTCTGTGGTAGGGGTGACGGCTGAGGAGACGGCTGAGGTGAAGGTGGTAGAAGAATGAGAGAAGCCGAGGATTCTGAGGTGGTATAAACCCTCCTTGGCCTCTTTGAGTGCCTCCTCGACGTCGACACACTTCTCAACGTCGAAGTACGATGACGACGAGTACCTCTCGGCGTTGACAGCCCCTCAACGGTGATCTCCCTCGACGGGATGACGGCGATCGCCTTCGACGACGAGTACTGTCCACCGATGTCGATCGTCCCTGTTGCGTCGACGGCAACCTGGACCAAGATTTTCTTGACGGCGATACGGCTGTCGAAGTCGAGCGATGTCTCTTCCTTGACGGTGAGCCAGTTCTCAACGGCGAGCATGTTGGCACCGTTCCTGGTCTCGACGTCGATGCTCTCGACGTCGTCGGAGACCTATGACATTTGTGAGCAGGTCTGGCAGCTGCTCCAGAGGACACAGTGAGAGCCCTGGTAGAAGACTGACCTTCTCCTCGCTCTGTGGCAGATTGCCCTCTTCTTCTGCTGTCCTCTCTTGCCTGAAGCCGAATTTTCTCCCTGTCGCGAAGAGTTCTTCTAGAGAAAGTTTTGCAAATGTCACAGGCACCAGGTTTGTGACTTGATGGTAGGCAAATAATACAGACTTGGTGTGGGTCTGTTTTGGCCTTTTTCCTGCCACAGCTAGGGCACTTGTCAAAAAGAGAAGGCATTCTGAAGACAGAAAAACTTTAAATTTCTGTCAGAACTTGACAGGAAAAGCTAGAAAATGTTCACTCTAGATGAAAAACGTCAAATGAAATTGAAATCCAAAGGATTTTAATTGAATTTTTGTCAAAAAAAGCTTTGTAAGGCAGAGCTCAATGCTTCAGGGTCCTGTCAGAAGGAGCCGGAAAAAAGAACTGAGGCAACTGCCTTTTGCTGTGCATGATGGGATACAGGAAGACTTTCCTTTCTTAGAGGCACAAATCTATTTACGTCCTGTATAATGGAAGCCTAGGGGCTACACTGCCCTGCATTTTTTTCATTCTCATTTGGAGGTGTAAATAAAGTTTGAGAATATGTTTTTTACTACATTTCTAGAATAAATATGTGTTTGAAGGTGTATCTGCAATACAGCTTTCTTTCTTTCCAACCTCAAAAATAAACAATTTGGCCTGTGTAGCTTTTCACCTAGGCTGCACATTGATATTCTTAAGTGGCTTAACAGGCCTTTTTTCAAAAAAGGCTAACATCTACACTTAAGAATACATTACAGAACAGTGCTCCGGGGTCCCCGCAGGCGTGCGGAACTATTCCGTGCTTATCACTATACATGGAAATCCCCTACGAGAGAAATACAGTATTTAGTGGGCATCCCTAGACCAAGAAATCAGATTCGAAGGACAAAAGAAGACCAGCAACAAAGACGACCCAAGGCTCGAGAACTGAAGTCCTGCTGCACCAGGAAAAGGTGCCCAAAACTGCCTGCTGCACCCAGGGCTTGACAATCACCGCTGAGGGGTTGCTTGGAAGTTAGACGGGCTCTACAAACCCCCCAGAGGACCTCCACTGTTCAAAAATCACCGAAGGTCTCCCTACAGAGTGATGGCATCACTCTGCAACACCAAGGAACAAAGGACCCAGTGAAGACCACTTCACTGACCGGCTGCTGACCAAGGAACCGGATGCCGCAGTCAGACAGTTAAGACAAACCCTGCCTGTGTGTAAAGTTTAGCAGCACTGCATGCTCCAGGGGCCAGACTGTGTAATAGCCCTAGGTACAGGTCACCTCATGTCGGATACCCAGAAGAACTGTTCATTCCTGACTGAAAAAGGACCAGGAGGAAGCCCAGTCAAGAGAATTAGGAACCAAACGGACCTCCCACCAGTGCCCTTGCTGATCTGCAAGCGACCCTCAAAGTGACCTACCTCCTGCTTCCAAGGGCACCTTTGCGCACAGCTCCTGGCTCACCGACTCGGACATCCCAAGGGGACCCAGCGGACTTACCCGTAAAGTCCACCTGTGCAGTTCTTTTCCAAATGGTTCCCCACAGTGGCCTGGCACCAGCGACTTTCTACAGCTGCTCCCGCCAGAACAAGGAGTTGCCCAAACTTCTCCATCTGGTCCAGGATGCCCATAGACAACTCTGACATACCTGCAAAAGGAGACACTGGTAAACACATAGGCGCTGATTCTGACTATGGCGGGCGGCGGAGGCCGCCCGCCATAGTCCCGCCGACAAATGACCGCACCGCGGTCAAAAGACCGTGGCGGCCATTCTTACATTTCCGCTGGGCCGGCGGGTGCTCTCCAAAAGAGCGCCCGCCGGCCCAGCGGAAATGCCCCTGCAACGAGGATGCCGGCTCCGAATGGAGCCGGCGGAGTTGCAGGGGTGCGACGGGTGCAGTGGCACCCGTCGCGTATTTCAGTGTCTGCATGGCAGACACTGAAATACTTTGTGGGGCCCTCTTACGGGGGCCCCTGCAGTGCCCATGGGCATGGGCACTGCAGGGGCCCCGCGGCACCCCCTACCGCCATCCTGTTCCTGGCGGGTGGCGGCGGAGCGCGCTCCGCTGCCATGGAGGATTCTGTAGGGCAGTGGTAAACCGGCGGGAGACCGCCGGTTTACCCTTTCTGGCCGCGGCTGAACCGCCGCGTTCAGAATGCCCTTGGGAGCACCGCCAGCCTGTTGGCGGTGCTCCCGTGGTCGGTGACCCTGGCGGTCACCGGCCGCCAGGGTCAGAATGACCCCCATAGTCTGATTTACTGTGAATTCTCTAAGTATTTCTCCATTGATTCATATGGAGCATAATTACGCACAAAAATACTAACTTTATTAAAACTTCAAAAATTCATAACTTGAAAAGTACTAACTTGACCTGGATGATCTTGGTCTTAAAAAATTTATAAGAATCTGAAGTATTTTTGTAAATTGGTCGTGAGCTATTCTTTTGAGTGTGTGTCTCGATTTATTGATACTGTGAGCACAACAAATGCTTTGCACTTCAAGATTAGCTTAACTGCTTGTCTAAGCTACCATAAACATTAGAGCAGTAGGTGGTCTAGTCTTTGCCATTGTAAACCAACGTGTGGTTGCCTGGACCCCCTGCACAGTGTGCCTAGCTTTGCACACTTCAGAGAGGACTAGCCTCCTATGTGGATATGGAAGTATGCATCCTGCATATTGAGGAGACCATCCAGTCTTCCGCATCCAATGAAAACAAAACCTGAGCCAGGGACAATATCTTGAACTTTTCCTTGCACAGGAACAGCTTCAAGAGCCCGAGATCTAGTATTGAACAAAGACCACTTTCCTTCTTTGGAACAAGGAAGAAATAAGTTACTTACTTGTAACTAGTTCTCCAGTATTGGAAGCTTTCATTGATTCACATGCTTGAATGTTTCCCCCTCCTCCAGATCGGAGTCCCCGGTGGAATATAAAAAAAACAGGCCTGAAAATGTATGCACACAATACATGGACTAGGCCTCAATATAATAACCCTTCATAGTCATTTTGTAAAATAGATCCAAACTCAAACTTGAACCAATCAGATTGCCTCACCCCTTTAGAACCTCCTGTGAGGAGTTGCCTTCCCTCAGATTTTCCGAGCATAAGTGCTGAAATAAACCAGAACACTGAGAAGAGAGAAGGTGAGCTCCTCCGGTGAGGCGGGTGGGCCGCATGTGAATCTATGAAAGCTTCCAACACTGGAGAACTACAGTTACAGGTAAGTAAGTTATTTCTTACTCCAGTATTTGAACTTTTAATAGATTCACATGCTTGAATAAGAGTAGCAAGCAGTACCTATTAACAAATACTGTCTATTCCAATCATCAGAGAACAATAAAAAGTAAACCTCTAAAACATACATGAATATGCAAGAAAGGTATGTTAAAACCGAACAGAAAATGTGATATGATATCAGGAGCGGATGGTGGGAAACAAACAGCTAACCTTATCTGAACAAATGTCTAAGAACTGCTTGACCCACCGCAGTATCACGGAGTGCCTCAGCATCCAGGCAGTAATGATTCGTGAAGGGGTGCGTTGTTCTCCACATGGCTGCTCGACAGATGTCTAGAAGAGATACACCAGAGAAGTGCGCACAAGAAGTGGACACTGCTCAGGTAGAATGTACACAAACCTTAGTGTCCAGGGGTCGACCAGCCTTCTGGTGGCAAAAAGCTACGGCACTTGAAATCCATCTAGAGATGGTTTGTTTAGAAACAGGAAGTCCTCTTCTGGCACACTAAATGCTACAAACAGTTGACTGGACTTTCTGATCAAGGATGTTCGCTGCAAATAAAATTTAAGGCATTGTTTGACGTCCAAGGAATGCAGCAATCTTTCTGCCCCAGTCTGAGGCCGTGGAAAGAAAGTCTTTAGCACTACTGGCTCGTTGATGTGGAAGTCAGATGAAACTTTGGGAATAAATTTTGGGTTTGTCCGTAGGATGACTTTATCATCTGTAAACTTCATGGAAGGTTCCTGGATGGTAAAGGCTTCGATCTCGCTTACTCTACGAGCAGATGTTAAGAGAACCGCTACCTTCCAGGGAGGATACTTAATGTCTGATTTATGAATAGGCTCGAATGGTTCCTTCATCAACTGACTTAGGACTTTATTCAGCTGCCAATATGGAGGAGGTTGTTTGGCTGAAGGAAAGGATCGGAACAAACTTTTCATGAACAGCTTGATAAGCCGATGAGACCAGAGGGATGGTCCTTTGGATAGCCGTCTATACCTGGAGATGGCAGCTAGGTGAACCTTAATGGATGCATGCGCGAGACCAGACCTCGCCAGGGGGAGAAGGAACGGTAAGACCTGTTCTGGAGCAGATGTAAGCAGATGAATGTCATTTGCAGCACACCATAAACAAAACCGCTTCCATTTTAAAGTATACGTCTTATTGGTGCTATCTGCATGTGCTTTGGCTAAAACGGTTTGACAGTCAACGGGAATATTTAGATGGCCGAATTCATTGAACTCAGGAGGCATGCACATAATCTGAGGGACTTGGGATCCGTATGCTTTACTTGGCCCTGGCTGTTGGTGAGCAGGTCCGGTATAGGTGCTAACCTGATGGGAGGTCAAGAAGACAGAAATAGAAGCTCTGTGTACCACGGTTGACGTGGCAGGGCTGGAGCAATTTGAATTATCTGTTAAGGCTCCAATTTGATCTTGCTGATGAACCGTGGAAGAAGAGGTATCAGAGGAAAGGCATAAGCATAAATCCCTGACCATGCTATCGAAAGGGCATTTCCGCACGACCCTGGTTGGTGATGCCAGCTTGCATAAAATCGGCATTTCGCATTCTGGGACATCGTGAAGAGGTCCAGGTTCGGTGTTCCCCACTTGAAAAATATTGCGTCCAGCATTGTCTGGTTCAGCTCCCACTCGTGTGAAGATGTGCTGAGCCTGCTTAGTGAGTCTGCTGTGGTGTTGCTGACTCCCGGAAGATGTTTTGCTCGTATGTGCACCGAATTCTGAATGCACCAGGTCCAGATGAATTGAACTTCTGTGGAAAGCAAGTGAGACCGAGTTCCGCCTTGTTTGTTTATGTAATGCATGGTGGTTGTACTGTCCGTCTGGACAAGCACAGATGAGCCTTGGATTCTCGGCAGAAAAGCTTGCAGTGCAAGGTACACAGCTCTGAACTCGAGGAGGCTGATGTGCAGGGTAGCATGAGAATGGGGCCATCTGCCACTGACCTGAAGATCTTGGAGACATGCTTCCCATCCTTCCATCAAAGCATCCGTTGTGATCGTAAATGGAGGGACCTGAGCTAAGAATTCTAGACCTTCTGAGATGTTTGCCAGTGTTGACCACCAATGAAGGGAGTCGACCATCTTTGTCGTTATCTGAATGATGTCCCCTAAGGAACCTTGCGCCTGCTTTTTCTGTTTGTTGAGCTCTTCCTGAAGAGGGCGCATCCAAAGGCGACAGTGCGGAACTAGGTTGATACAGGAGGACATCATCCCCAGTAATGACTTGAACCTTTGAACTGTAAGAGACTTTTTTCTTCGAACTGTATCCGCCAGGGTCAGAAGCTTGAGTTGACGTTCCTCAGCTGGGAAGGCCTTCACAAGAGTTGTGTCCAATATAGCACCCAGAAATACTATCCTTCTGGTAGGCTGAATCTGGGACTTATCTCTATTGAGAGTGAGACCTAGTTGCTGGAAGAGACGTAACGTGGTCCTGAGAGAGTGGCGTAGGGTAGAGATGTCTGGAGCCTTTAGCTACCAGTCGTCCAGATATGGGAATATCTGGTGTTTGAGGCATCTCAGATATGCTGCAACCGGGGCTAAGCATTTTGTGAAAACTGAGGGGTCAGGTCTGAGTCCGAAGGGTAGCACTTTGAATTGAAAGTGCCAGCCGGCTACCATGAATCTAAAAAAAAAATCTGTGTTTGGGGTGAACGGGTATGTGGAAGTAGTCATCCTGCAGATCTAGGGAAGCCATGAAATAGCCTCTGTTGAGAAGCTGCAGGGCATCCTTCAATGTTACCATACAGAAGGATTGCCTCTTGAGATACTGTTTGAGCTGCCTCAGATCTAGGATGGGCCTCTACAAATGAGACTTTTTTCTGATGAGGAAGAATTGAGAATAAAAACCGCTTCCTTGTTGCGAAGAGGGGACTACCTCTATCGCCCCTTTGGATAACATCACCTCTATCTCCAGGAGGAGAAGATGTAGATGTTGTTGATGCTCCCGGGAAGGTGGAGTCTCGGGAGGCATGCAAGCGATTTCTAGCACATGACCATAAATTATGATATCTAGAACCCACTTGTCGCTTGTGATCTGTCTCCAACGTTGCAGGTTATGAGTGAAGGAAGGAGAGGTAGCTGGCCCCTGGAGGTTTGTCATTGCCTACGTGAGGCATCCTTAGACTGTCTTCCTCACTCTCCTCTAGGAGGAGGCCTGCTGTATGCCGCCGCCGGAGGTTGCCTCTGGTGGTACAGTGGTCTGGATGATTGGTACTGGGAGGAGTACGCTGGATATCGAAAAGATTGGTAGCCACCTCAAAAGGAAGAGTGGCCTCTACCCCTGGCTCCGCGAAAGGGAGTACGTTTATACTGTAGGGACCCCAAAGACCTGGCGGCATCGGTATCAGCTTTAATCGCCTGAAAAGCATCGTCGACATGCTTGCCAAACAGGTCTTGGCCATCGTACGGGAGGTCCAGGATCTTGGTTTGGACATCCGGTCTGAAATTTGTGGTGCTAGGACATCCCTGGTGCCTTAAGATAGCTGAACCAGCCAGAAGGCGAAATCTCATGGCTGCAATGTCAAGGGCGCAGTCAATCACCTCTGTGGAGGTCCGCTGACCCTCCATAAGGATCTTTTTTGCTTCTGACTTGCTGGAATTCGGAAGATCATCCACAGAGTGCGAGATATCCGACCACAGCTGCCTGTCGTACCTGCCCAGGAGCGCCAGGGAATTTGCAGCACGGACTACAATTGCAGACACAGATGAAAACCTCTATCCGATGTTGTCAAGGCGCCTTCGGTCCTTGTCAGGAGGTGCCAATAATGGTGCTGAAGGGTTCCTGGAGCGTCTCTAGGCAGCCTGAGAAACCACTGAGTCTGGTTTTCGGTGACCCACCAGACAAGCAGGAGTGTCCTCTGTCGCTTTATATTTTTTGTCCGGCTTTGGTAACACCGCTCACACTGTTGCTGGGTTCTTCATTATCTTAAGCCCTTGATTCCAGACATGGTCAATAATCAGTATAGCCCTGACCGATTTCCTGTGCAGCTCTTTGAAATAATACAAAAAGCAGTCCTGCTGCGTAGACTGCATCTGCAGCTCAAACCGCGCCACAGCTTTTTCCAAGAGGTTATGAAAAGAGCGAATATCCTCAGGAGGAGACTCGACTGCCAATGGCTCCGGTGAAGGGGGTGCTGGGAATATGTATTCATCCCATTTGTCTTGGTCTGAGAGAATCTCTCCTTCCTCCGCTGCCTCATCCGAAGAGGCCTGGACCTGGGGACTCTGTGGAGCCTGAAGAGGAATTTGCGGCGTTGCAGGAAAAAGTGGCAGAGGTGCTGGAATAGCTGGTGCTGTTGGCGTGGGGTCCTTCCCCGGTTGAGGGTAGAAGGGCTCTCTGTAATCTGCCAGCATGGCCTGGAGATCGGACACAAAACCGGAAGAGAAACATACCATTCCCTGTTGCTGTTGATCAACTGGGTCAGAATACTGCTGACCATAATATGAGTTGTACTCCTGGCATTTGACGTGCAACAGTGAAGGACTCCTAGCCACTCCAAACAGAGCATCCTGATCTGAGTCCTCATCATCATCGCCATCCAAAAACCTAGAAGGCAAGAGCCTTGACACCTTGCTTGGTGACGTGATAGAAAGTGTCAAACGAGTCTTTGAGAGCCTTTTGAGAGGAGTAAGGTGTGCTGATTTATTCAAAGGCAATGTAGATGGTCTTTGCCTCTTCTTTGGAAACATTTTTACAGATGAAGACAAGAAACCAGTTGTCGTCGGCGATATCGTCGTCACTGGAAACATTGTAGCAGACGGTTGAACCGCCGACGAGAGCATCAGCGGAATCATCGTCGACGGATGTCTCTCGTCGACGAGGGCATCGTGGACGGGGGCGCCGTCGATGGGAGTGTTGTAAGATCAATCGTCATCGGGAGTGTCGTCGGCGAGAAAAGCGGCGACGAAATGGGGCGCCCCGTCGACGAGGATAACGCAGTGGACGAAGATCCTGCAGCCGCTGCCGTCGACATGGAGATAGTGACTACCACCGGCGTCACCAATGAAACAGTCGTCGACGAGGGTACCGTCGACGATGGCGCCGTCGACAGTGCTGAACTAGGCTTCTTAAACTTGTGTAGCACTTTAGGAGGAGGAGCAGCCGGTTCAGAAGCAGTCTTCTTTGCTTTTTTGAAGGATTCTGCACCGGCTTTCTTCTTCTGCGGACAGCCACGACTCCTAGCAGAGGCCCCTGCTGTCTTTTGTGTCATTTTTCTAGGTGGCTCTTGAACCTGAGAGCTTTCCTGTTTACTCTTCACAGGTGTTTTAGGGGCAGAAATAGAAGAAGAGGCACTGTCCTCATCAGAGGCAGAGTGTCCAGTCTTACCTCTTTGAAGCCATAACAGCTGGCGACCCTTCCTGTCCTTCAGGGTCTTTGTAGAACATTTTCTGCACATTTTGCAGTCCTTAGTCTTGTGGCTGGGGTACAGGCAATAAATACACTCCTCATGTGGATCCTCCACATATAACCTTTTCTTTAAACATGAGGCACGGGATCTGAAAAGGCCTTTCTTTGGTGTCTCTGACATGGCAGCCAGTTTGAATCACCAGAAAGGAAAAGAAATGTCCAAAAACTGTAGACATGTGGTGGAAAATCTGAGGGAAGGCAGCTCCTCACAGGTTCTAAAGGGGTGAGGCAATCTGATTGGTTCAAGTTTGCGTTTGGATCTATTTTACAGAACAACTATGATGAGTTATTATATTGAGGCCTAGTCCATGTATTGTGTGCATACATTTTCAGGCCTGGTTTTTATATTCCACCGGGGACTCGCATCTTGACGACGGGGAAGTATTCAAGCATGTGGAATCTATGAAAGTTCCAATACTGAAGTAAGTACCAGGTATAGCATCTCTACTCCTTTCCATTCTCAGGCACCAGCCCCACTGTTTATTTTTGGAACAGAATGCCTACCTACTGCTGCAGGATGTGGAGATGGTTTTCTGAATGGAGGGGTCTAGAAGTATGGATATGGGAAGGGGCCTGTTCAAAGGTACAGCATACTCCTTTTCCACAAACTGCAAGGCACACTGGTCTTCCAAGCCTATGAAAAGTGGTTCCCCATGCTTCAATAAGAACAAAATGAAGCTGGTTTCCTGATGAGATGAGAAAGAGGCTGACTGCTGGACCACACCTGTTCTCCCTTTACTCCAACCACAGCATGGTTTCTGAGAGTGGATTCTGAGCATGTGCTGAAACTGAGGTGACTGTCACTGTCTAAAGTTGCAGCCACTGGTGAAGTCTCAAACCCGAAGGAACTGCTTGTTCCTAGCTGTAAGCTCTACTCTCCTTAAAATACTCAGGTTTCAGACATCAAAACATATGTCCATGAGCACTGACTGGATGTCAGAGGAAAACTCTGAAGAATGTAGCTACACATGGAAACAGAGTGCTACAGATGAGCTCATTGCTCTCACCACCAGGTCTGATGTACCCAAGCTAGACTGTATGAACATGGACGTGTCTCCATCTGCCCATCTTTGACGAGGCCAGAGAAATGTGTCTGTAAATGGCTGGGCAAATTTGGAACTAGCCGCTGGTCCTTTTCCCTTAGCACATATATATATCCATCCAAAAAACAGCTCTCATTCAAGAATTTAAGGGCCAGAATAACAGCGAAAAACACCTTTTTCCCAGAAGATTTCTAACTTTTTTGATTCTCTGTCTGCAGGAGGGTAAGGAGAGCATGGAAATGCTCTAGGTGCATGTTTTCATGAGCAAGCTTGAACTACGAAGCCCTTTCGCAATGGGTGTACAGACACAAAGGATGGATCACCAGGAGCAAGCCTATAGTGCTAGAGAAGTAGTTGGCTTTCACCAGGCAGATGATACTGGTTCTCGTACCACTGCATCAAAGGTAGAAGGGGCTCTGAAGTTTTCATTGCTGATTGAAGGCCTTCCATTAAGATATCAGTCTTCACTTCAGCTGAAGGTAGAGGAATTTTGAAAACCTCTGTGGCTTTCTTTGTACATGAGAAATAAGATGTGACTGCCAGTGAGGGGTGGGGAGGAGGGACCAGAGAAGGCATAGGGAGAAGTGTTGATGCCACTGGCATCCATCAGGGTATGAAAAAATGGATAAGTTGGAATGAACTGCAGATCTGTAGTGTCAGTGTGTTGTCTAAAGTCCTCTAGGAGAGTTGAGTCACTCTCAAAATTAGTGTGCAGCATGTACTGCTGTTCCTCTACCAGACTCTGTGAGCCCGCAAGACTTGTGTACTGGAGATCTAGTATCTAGTGAAAGTTCAGATGGATTTGTCTTTGGTGGTTCCAGAGTCACCACCAAGGGGACAAGATCAATGAGTCGGGGTGCCAGAGTCAGGACCGGTGTCATTGCCATTGTGGGGAGAGGTAAGAAGCAGGTAAACAGCAAAAAGTGTAGCCCAGCTGCTGGAAGACAGCAAGGCATCCTCAGAGGAAAAATGAGTGGGACTGTGGCCCCTCGGAGGAACTGGAACATCGCATTCAGGAAGAATATGCAGTCCCTTCCCAGAACTCTGGGTAGGCCTGAGGAGCCTGAGGCCTCTCAGGCGGGTCCCCAGGCATTGGCGGGGACAGAGTTAGGTCCACCTGGGCCAGAGCAGCAGAATCCTTGAGTGGTATAATCATCATCTCTGGGAATAGGACACTTGCCTCTGTAAAAATATTATTTTGAAAAGTTTGCATGTCTCCTCTTCTTGTGCTTTCAGGGCATCTCCATCAACTACCACAACAACGATGACTCCAGAGACTTGGAATAAAGTCTAAATTTTCTTCTCGTCAAGCCTTTGTTGTTGAGTGGGCTGGTCTTGAAGCACTTAGCTTCCCCCTCTTTAATGGCTCTGGAGGTGCACGCTTAAGCATGATTTGCACAACTTTCTGTCGTGCTAAGCACAAGTGACATATCTCAGAGGTTTAAAGCCTGATTCTTTTGGGAGATGACATTCTGACAGTGAAGTTAAAAATATTGCAGTGAAAATAAAATCTCTCTGCAGACAATTTTGCCAGAGCAAGCTCTGGATCCATGTCAATAGCATGGAAAAGAAAGAACGGAAGTGAGAAAGATAGAGATGGCATCTCTACTTTGGTGCTGTTTCCAGTGCTAACTCATAGCCAGCGTCCCCTACTGGCTTAGAAGAATTATTGAACACATTTCTGGATCCAGTTTGCGCCTGGGATATTCAGAAGGTGAGGAATCTGCAGGTAGAAGAATCCATCAAAAAAGGGTTGATTAAATCCTTTGCTTGCAAAAGTAAGCTGCCACTTCAGTCCAGTCCTCAGGGTCCTCTTAAGGCTGAATCGAAGGACCGTGTACTGGTAGTGAGCCTTACCTCCCACGAATATGAGACTTTTTCTGTGTTGCTGCTGACCTCTAGCCTTCTTAGGTCATCGTTGGTATAGGGTCTGATATTGTTGACCTTGTGACAAAGAATAGAAGGACCACGGAGGGATTGACCCCGCCTGTCTTTGTTGGTGTTGATTATCCCTGCACTTATACTGAGAGCAGTAACACTTCTTTTTCTCCTCTAAATAAACCATCTACAAGGTCTCAGACTCTTTTTTTCATCTGTTCCATCCCATAATCTGTATGAGATCCAAAAATGACGCAGCCAATAAACAGGAGATTCATGATCGAGAGCTGTGCATCCAGCTCGAGAGATGTTGGGTGAAGACACTATTCAAAACAGAAACAAGTTCTGTGATAACCAAATCTCCTTCCTGCACCACCATGGTGGTGGTGACTGCTCGTGGATGTAACAAAGAAAGCAGCAGGACAGAAAACAACAACAAAGACAACCCCCAAAGCCCACTTACAGCCCGGCAGTAGATGAAGTGGTGGGCCGCTAATGCTGATGAGTACATCTACTGCAAAAAGAAAATAGTCTTGCTTGCAATTCCCTGGATGATCATCTGCAATGGAGGCCAGCAGAAGTGGCAGCTGTCTCTCTCCCTCCATTCTTTAAAGAGTTATCCTCTTTCACTCAGGCAGTATTATGATTCAGACAACCTTGTCAATGTATTTCCCACCTGCAGGGGTGACTTATAAAGCAGAGCCCCACTCTGGATCTTCAAAATAGTAAAATCTCACCATTCATAACTAAGCCAAGAGACAAACCAAACAAAACCCAAGTATGCCTCACCACACATGCCTATTCTTATTAGACCAAAATCCCTATAAATTGTTCAAAAGAATACTTGGCTGGATTACCTAACTAAATTACAGCATCCTAAATTATGTTAGTTTCCTGGCATACCTAACTTCTCTGCTGGGCCTGCAGTGGAATACGATCTTTCAGCATACCATCCTTAGCATAAGGTATGTGTCTAACTCCTCCCTTTTCTGGCTTCTGTCTAAACCTAAGTTTCCAATTATTTTTCAAAAGAGAGGGGAGGGACATTTCTGCCTAGCACATTTGTTGCTACTTCTGTAAGCAAACAGCACTCTCTTGCACAAGTGTATAGAAGGCAGATATTTAACAACTTTGCTTCCTTCTAAGCTAATTCTGCACAAGGAGGAATGGCCTTGTGGCTGCAAGCACAAGACACAGCTCAGGGAGATATCAAATTAATTCTCTGTCTTTTTTAATGTGAATAGTGTCAAAATGGAGTTTAGAAAAAACACATGGGAATACCATTCAAACACCTAGTACCAAGCCTAATGCACACATAATCGAATTATATGCTTGTGTACCCATGTTATCATACAAGCAGGCCTGACTTGTGCGTAACATATATGTATTACCAGGGAAGCCAGGTCACATACAACATCCCAACAAAGCAGACAAGTTTGCAGTTTTGAAAGCGCCTAATCCACATACTTTCCGTCCTGTCACATCAATCCACTTACTTTCTCTCTTGGATGGTAAGGAAGTGTATCTTTTTTTTCCACAGACAAGGCTAACAGAATTAGGTTTTGGCTCCTGTTTCATGTGCACTAGGACGTGATCTGGCCCTGTACCAAGACCTTTTGTCTCAGTACAGACATTTTAGTAGTAGCTGGAGAAAGAACATTTTCTTCAGCTAGCCGGGCAAAGCCAGGTCAAAAAAGGCCTAGAAATAGCTCTTGGATAATGTCTCCATTATTACTGAGAAAGTGGATTGGGGAGCCTCCACTTGGATATTCGATTTTGTCGCTTCTCATAGTTAGACATCTTGAAACCTTTTTCTACAGCCTATTTGTGTGATCATGTGCCAGAAATGTTGGGTGGTGTAATGAATGATATGCCAAAGAGTGGTGTTTAATGATGATGGGGAGATAGAACATGTTCTCCTCCTCTTACGTCTCCTCACTTTTCTATTTTTTCCCAATTTCTAGCTCCTTTTTTCTCTTCAGTTCATATTTTTGCCCATGTTAACTTCTGAGTGCTCCCCAAAATCCAGCATTTTCCTTCTACACTGTTATAAGTCCTCTTCATTCTGTTGCCAGTTTCCTGCCCAGCAGGATCTGCATCCCAGGCGTCCTAGGTGGCTCATTAATAGAAGCTACTGCTACCTAGTAAACTTTAATCCAGGTAAGATGATTTTTTAAAACGTGAATGAACTATTTATTGTATCATTAACATTTGCCTTATAACCCGATTGAGTGTAGCTGAGATACCAAATAGTGACAGTCATTATCTATTTCTCAAGATGAAAATAGCAGCTAAGATGTATTTTTCTCTGATCCCACCACTGTTTTCCTCTACTTCCTGTCTTTGTTGTTTGTGTTTGTACAGCATCAGGACAGAAGTGAAGGGAGGGTACAATTTACCACTGACAACTGGATCATGAACAACTCCTTACAATTACCGTGATCTTTCAACAAGCAGCACTACACAGTCTCACATTACAAATTATGTATGTTTTTCAATGCTATTCACTGCTCAGCTACCTAGTTATTTCAGGGTCATGAAGGATAATTATGATAATGTTCTCCTAATGCTCACATTAGATCTACTACCTGGACTTGAAAAGACAATTGTCTGTTGCTTGGGGGATTTTTTAGTTTGAAACCATTAACAAAGGGCTGAATGAAATGACACTGAGAGCTTTCCTGCAAAATAAGATGGACAAAGTTAGTGATTCTGATGCACCATGGTTGTGTAATATCCGAGATTTCAAAGAAAGCAACAGTTGTAGTGAGACTCTGGTACTGCAACGAACAGTAACAAGCAACAAGTAGATCAAAAGGCCTGGGTTTGTGTTTCAAGTAAAACATGACTCTGCTGTGTTGGAGCATGAAAACGTGCTTTGTTTGTAACGTAAATCAACACTTGAAAACAATGTTATTAAAGATGACAAGCATTCAACAATGAAAGAAAGAAAAGTCCATCTTATACAGCCACGATTAATCTTTTAACTTTAATTATGATCAATAAGAATACCTACTGCAGTGCTCTTGATACTGCAGAGTAGTAAAAAAAATAAACCTGCTAGCACTAACTTCTAAACAGGTTAGTTTAAATACTTTCCTGCAATTCTACTAGCAAATGAAACTGTTTAGGAACTACAAATAAAAAAAAAGTCTACAACAATTCTTGCAATTAGGTTTCAGGAACTGTATTTAGAAAGCACAAAACAGCAAAAGGTGATGATATGGTTGAAACAGAAGTATGGTTGCAGTGTGTTAGGTTATCAGTACCTGCATGCAATCCAAGGTATTCTGTGAGCATAGAAAAGCAAACAAAACATTTGTAAATATTACTCTTTAGCATGCTGGTAAACCAATACAATGGGTTTACAGTAAGGGAGAAATCTCATAGCGCTCAGTGACATTTAGTGTTATTGATTGAGTTACAATGTACCAGTTTATTTGGTTATAGCATCTTCATGTGGCACACTTTATCTCAGTAATGTCACAACTGCCTTTAATTCTAACCTCTAAACAAACACATCAGTTTACATATTCACACTTCACAATCTCTTTTTTCTTGCATATTGAGTAGGGATCTAGTTTGTTTCCTAAGAGTCAACTGGCAACTATGAACATTTGTCAGTGTAGGAAAGTACCCTCTTTTTGGCATTGGTACCTCCACTTTTGCCTATCAGTGTGCTTCGACTGGTTTGACTGGGATCCTGCTAACCAGGATCCCAGTGATTCTGCTCTCTCCCTCCAAATTTGGTTAACTTGGACTTTTGTGCACTCCACAATTGGCATACTAGTGTCCTCTTATATGTCCCTAGAATATTGTACTTAGGTACCCAGGGTACTGGGACACCAGGGATCCACACCTGGCCTGTGCGTGTATTAAGCCACCCATGGGAGCCCATGCAAAATGTGTCTGAAGGCCTACCGTTGCAGCCTGCGTGAAAAGGTGCATGCACCTTTTCATGACAGGTCACTGTAAGTCACCCCTATGGTAGGCCCTCCTAGCCCAGAGGGCAGGATGCAGGTCCCTATTTGTGAGAGCATCCCTGCATGAGCAGAGATGCCCCTACAAACTCCAGTTCCATTGCACTGGACTTCGTAAATGCGGGAAAGCAGCCATTTTACCCGAGTACTGGACTCAAGTCCTGTGTCCAGCTACATAATGGTAACTCCGAACCTGGGCATGTTAGGTATCAAACATGTCAGAATCATATCCCAATACTAATACCAGTATTGGTGGTATGATTCCATGCACTCTGGGGGCTCTTAAGAAGACCCCCCCCAGTATTGCTCCTACCAGTCTTCTAGGGTTTTCCAGGCATCCCACGCTGCTGCAAAGCCTCAGACAGGTTTCTGCCCTCCTACTGCTTGACCAGCTCAGACAGGGGTGGCAGGTAAAAAGATTTCCTGTGGGAGAGGGAGGCAACACCATCTGCCTTGGAAATAGGTGTTACAAGGCTTGGGAAGGGTAGCCTCCCAAGCCACTGGTTTGCATTTGGTGCCCTCCTTGCATAAACCGGTTTGCACAGTCCAGGGACCCCAGGTCCCTGCTCTGACACGAAACTGGACAAAGGAAGTGACCACTCCTCTGTCAATTACCAACCCAGGGGCGGTGCCCAGAGCTCCCCCAGGTGGCCACTCAATTCTGCCATCTTGAAAATAATATTTACAGAGGCCTCTGGAACCATCTGAGTGGCCAGGTCAGACAGGTGATGTGAGAGAACCCTCCTGATAGGTGACCAAACCCCCTTTTAGGGATATTTAGGGACTGCAACTCCTGAGACTAACTCGCCTTACAACACTGTTTCCCTGCCTCCCTCCAGCAACTGCAACATTTCCTTCGCTGTGCATCCTCTGGGGTTGGCAAGACTTCAGCTGCACTAGGAAACAAGACGGAATCTCACTTGGAGTGAAGGAGTCACTCCGCTGCATCTGCAGGCACCTACAGCAACGCAACCGGCTGCGTGGATCTGCTCTCCCCTGGAACTTTGTGGATCCTATAACACAGGTGGTGGTCTGGAGTGGTCCTGTGGGTCCTCTCTGCCGTTTGTCCACTTTGGGAGACAGTGAGCCCTTACGTCTCATTGCAGGACAGTACCCAGGTGCATCGTGACTCTTGCAGCAACCAAAGCTTCTTGTTTCCTGCTCCAAGGAATCTTTCAGGCTCCGAGCACTTCATCCTTCCAAGGGCAGTCTCCTCTCTACTACTCCAGCGATGTGGGACTCCTCTATAGGTCTGCTGATTGGGCCTCACTGTAAATTACTATGCCTGCTGCCAATGGGTTGCCTGTGTGGGCTGCGACTGCTTCTGCTGGCACTCCCGACCGCTGAGGGTCAGCCTGGATTCCCCTTCCAGGGTTGAGTCCCTTGGACCTTGCTAGTCCTCTTCATTCTTGCAACTCTTCTATTGCATCCACTTTCATTTGCCACGGCTTGTTGGTGGTTCTCCTAACCACTGACCATTTGCGACCTGGACCGACGTGGGACATCATCTGCACCGCTCCAAGGACTCCTCTGCAGCTCCTGGGCTCCAAAGCTGATCTTGTCCTTCCCCCGTCAACCAGGATCTTCTTCTGGACACTCCATCGTGGACTGGACTCTGTACCCTCCTTTTGCAGGTTGTCTTCTTCTAAAATCCACCTTTGGGTTCCCCTGGTCTGGTTCTGTTCTTGCACTTCTTAGTCCTCCTGTTAGTCCATGGGAAAACCAGCTCCTTACCTCTGCTCTCCTGGTCTCTGGAGGTCACTTAGGTACTCACCTCTTGGGGTCCCGAGTTCTTCCAGATTCCCTCCAACTACTTCATACCCTTAGGTGGGGGATTTCACTTCGCATTCTATTATTTTAGTGTATGGTTTGGCCCTCCCATAGGGCCCTCACTCTTTTCACTAATTCTTACCAATGCTTGTTGTTTCTTGTGCTAATTCCTACCTATTACTGTGTATACATAGTGGGTGCTTACCTCCAGTTGGGGATAGCCTATACATAATTTAGTTCAGTGTTATCATAATAAAGTACTTTTATCTATGCAACACTGTGTGGTTTTTCCAGTTGTAGTAAGCTGCTGTCTGACTGCTGTGGTATTGCAAGTGCTTTACACTCCTCCTCGATAAGTCTTGGCTGCTCATCCACAGATACCTCTAGAGAGCCCTGACTTCCTAGACACTGCCTTCATTCACTAATAGGGATTGCCTGGACCTGGTATAAGGTACCAACACCATAGGTGTCCATCACACACCAGGCCAGCTTCCTACAGTCAGACTAATACATAATGTAAAGGTTGCCACTATGGTGATTAACTAAGCACACAGACACTCAATAATCAAGCCCTTACTTTCCCTAAAGAAAAAGATACTTACTTTTAGCAATGTTCTTTCCAGTGAATATTCGATGTATCTGCAAATTCCTCACCTTTTGAATACCCCTGGCACAGACTAAATCCAGAAACGTTTCACAGCTCTACCATGCTGGTGATGGAGGCATCATCATGGTGAGGTCAGAGGGGCCATAAAGTGCCCCACAAGCTGTGCAATGTCAGTTTTCCACTCATTTTTTCAGCACCAAGGAGGCAGTTGGATGAGAACAACATCAACAAAATAAGGGTGCAGTACAATAAATACTTAGACCCTTATTTAGGCAACTATAGGAAGAATAATAACATTGAGACCTCATGGAATGGCTTATGATCATTCTCTAAGAAAGGGACTAGGGTGGGATCACTGAAGGCTCTGAAGGTAGCTAGAGTATCCAACTGAAGGATCATTACCGGACAAAAGAACGAGTTAGTTACCTTCGGTAACGACTTTTCTGGTGGATACATTAGCTACCTGTGGATTCCTCACCTAATGAATACTCCCATGGCGCCAGCATTCGACGGAAATCTTCTTCCTAGTCTCTGCACGTCGACGAGGACGTCACTCTAGCCCACGCGACGCCGTCTGACGTCATACAGGCAATAAGAGGTCCTCGACGACGTGCCGACGTCAGTACCAACATTTTTTACGTGCATGAGAACAACCACCCAATGCAATGAAAGAGCAAGGCAACATCCCATAACCTTGTAAAATACACAATATTGCAATGAATAGCTGTAAATTTAATATAACGAACAAATATATGCAAATCATGTATGTACACAAAGATATATACATATATATATATATTTATATACAGATAATATACACACGTATCCATATATACAACGTCTATTGCAACCTTGAAGACCAAGAGGAGCGCACTCAAGGATTACTTGGTAAGACCAGAAAGGCAACGGGGAGGCGGGTGGGACCGTGAGGAATCCACAGGTAGCTAATGTATCCACCAGAAAAGTCGTTACCGAAGGTAAGTAACTCGTTCTTCTGATGGATACAACTACCTGTGGATTCCTCACCTAATGAATAGAGTCCCAAAGCAGTACTACGCCCGGTGGCGGGTGCCTAAATGGTCAAACCAAGAAATCCTGCAGCACTGACCGTGCAAAATGACCGTCCCTTCTGACCTCAGAGTCCAAACAGTAATGTTTCGCAAAAGTGTGAAGGGACGACCAAGTTGCGGCCTTGCAGATGTCAACCACAGGAACACCCCTGGCCAAGGCCGAAGTGGCCGACTTAGCTCTGGTGGAATGAGCTCTAATGCCCTCAGGAGGGTCCTTCTTTGCCAAAGAGTAACAGATTTTAATGCAAAGAACCACCCACCTGGAGAGTGTTCTCTTGTGGACTGCCTTTCCTCTCCTCTTGCCCACGTACCCGATGAACAGCTGATCCTCCAGCCTGAAATCCTTTGTTCTATCAATAAAGAAGCTCAACGCCCTCTTTGGGTCCAGACGGTGCAGTCTTTCTTCCTCTTTAGAAGGATGAGGCGGAGGATAGAACGTGGACAAAGTAATTGTCTGAGCCAAATGGAAGGGTGAAACAACCTTCAGGAGGAAAGCAGCCTTGGTCCTCAACACCACCTTATCCCCATAAAAAGTTGTATAAGGGGGCTTTACCGATAAGGCCTGCAACTCACTCACTCTCCTTGCAGATGTTATCGCTACCAGGAAAACTGTTTTTATAACCAAATACCTTAAGGGGCAAGAATGCATAGGCTCAAAAGGGGACCCCATAAGGAAAGTCAGGACCAAGGACAAATCCCATTGCGGCATAACAAATGGTTTTGGAGGATATTTATTTAGAAGACCTTTCAAGAATCTGATAACAATAGGGGATTTAAATAACGATGGTTGGTCTGGAAGACAAATGAAGGCTGACAAGGCCGACAAACAACCCTTAATGGTAGCCACTGCACAACCTTTCTGCGCTAGAGAGAGAGCAAAAGACAAAACGTCCGATAGATGAGCATGTAAGGGATCAATCTGCCTCTCTCCACACCACGCAACAAATTTAGACCACCTATTAGCGTAGATAGATTTAGTGGAGTGTCGCCTGGCCGCTAATATAACATCCACTACATCAGACGGGAGAGAGAAGGAACTCAGGTTGCCCCGTTCAATCTCCAGGCATGTAGGTGCAGACTCTGGAGGTTGGGGTGTAAAACCTGCCCCTGCGACTGCGAGAGGAGGTCTGCCCTGAAAGGGAGACGGAGCGGAGGGCACATTGAGAGTTGGAGAAGGTCGGAGTACCACACCCTCCTTGGCCAATCCGGAGCTATTAAGATGACTAGCGCCCGGTCTTGGCGAATCTTCCTCAATACTCGAGGAATCAAGGGTATGGGAGGAAACGCGTAAAGCAACTGGCCGCACCAGGTTATTTGAAACGCGTCCCCTAACGCTCCCAGCATCGGATACTGGAGGCTGCAGAATAACGGACAATGCGCCTTCTCCCGAGTGGCAAA
The DNA here is from genome assembly GCF_031143425.1 of Pleurodeles waltl. Classification (NCBI taxonomy): domain Eukaryota; kingdom Metazoa; phylum Chordata; class Amphibia; order Caudata; family Salamandridae; genus Pleurodeles; species Pleurodeles waltl. The sequence goes on from NC_090441.1 coordinate 88,565,085, forward strand.
CAGATCTATCCGAGGAAACCCCCACATCTGGAAGATTAAACGGACTTGATCTGGATGGAGACGCCACTCGTGGTCGGCCGAGAATTGGCGACTGAGACTGTCCGCACGTACATTCAAGACCCCGGCCAGATGATTTGCTACCAAGCAAATCTGATGGTCCTTTGCCCAAGACCATAGTCGAAGAGCTTCTCTGCAGAGAAGGTACGACCCTACTCCTCCCTGTTTGTTTATGTACCACATCGTGGTAGTATTGTCCGTCAGGACCTGTACCGACTGACCACGAAGGGAAGGGAGGAAGGCCTTGAGAGCCAGACGTACAGCCCGTAACTCTAACAGATTGATATGAAACATCTGCTCCTCTGGAGACCAAAGGCCTTTGATCTCCAGATCCCCCAGATGAGCTCCCCACCCTAGAGTGGAAGCATCCGTTATGACCGTGGCCACTGGTGGCGACTGCGCGAACGGCTTTCCTTGTGAAAGATTGTTGCTCGCAATCCACCACTTCAAGTCCACAGCAGCATCTCTGGAGATCTTGACAGCACCTTCTAGATCTCCTTTGTGTTGAGACCACTGCCTTCGGAGGCACCACTGAAGAGCCCTCATGTGCCAGCGAGCATGCGTGACCAACAGAATGCAGGAGGCAAACAGACCGAGCAGACGAAGGACCTTGAGGACTGGAACTACCGCTCCATTTCGAAACATTGGAACCAATTCCTGAATATCTTGAATCCGCTGAGGCGGAGGAAAGGCTCGACTCAATGTTGTATCCAGTACTGCCCCTATGAACAGGAGGCGCTGAGAGGGCTCCAGGTGAGATTTGGGCTCGTTTACCGAAAAACCCAGGTCGAACAACAACTGAGTTGTTGACTGCAGATGATGCGACACAAGCTCCGGCGACTTGGCTTTGATCAACCAGTCGTCCAAGTAAGGGAATACTGCTATCCCCTTCCTTCTGAGCTCTGCCGCAACCACCGACATCACCTTCGTGAAGACTCGAGGTGCTGAAGTAAGACCAAACGGAAGGACCGCAAACTGATAGTGCTGCGATCCCACCATAAACCAGAGATACTTCCTGTGTGACTTGAGTATCGGGATATGAAAGTAAGCATCCTGCAAGTCGACAGACACCATCCAATCTTCCTTGTTCAACGCCCAAAGCACCTGAGCTAGGGTCAGCATCTTGAACTTTTCCTGTTTGAGGAACCAATTCAAGATCCTCAGGTCCAGGATTGGTCTCAACCGACCATCCTTCTTGGGAATCAGGAAATACCTTGAGTAACAACCTCGACCCCTTTCCTGCTCTGGGACCAACTCTACCGCGCCCTTTGAAAGGAGGACTTGTACCTCCTGTTCTAGCAACAGGAGGTGTTCTTCTGAACAATAAGATGGGCGGGGCGGGATGAGGGGCGGGAACTCCCGAAAGGGAAGGGTGTAGCCTTTTCCCACAATACTGAGAACCCAAGTGTCCGTTGTAATAGTCTTCCACTTGCGGAGAAAATGCTGTAATCTTCCCCCTACAGGAGAGGAGTGAGTGGGAAATGGTGGAAGCCTAAGGCTGCTTTCCCTGCTGCACCCCTCCAGAGGACGAGGAAGAGGCAGAGTGCTGCTGAGAGGCTCCTCTGGTGCGGGCCCTCCCTCTCCCTCTAAAAGATCTATAGGGATGGGAAGAGGCAGGTTGCTGGAATCTCCCCCGAAAGGAAGAGGAGGAAGAGCCACGCCCAAATCCCCGAAACCTCCTGAAAATCCTGGAAGAAGCAGAGGAAGGAGGAGCTTGGAGTCCTAGCGATTTGGCTGTGGCCCTGCTCTCCTTAAAACGTTCCAAGGCCGAATCTGCCTTGGCGCCAAACAGCTTGTCCCCATCAAAAGGGAGATCCAATAGGGTTGACTGCACATCTGCAGAAAACCCCGAATTACGGAGCCAGGCCTGTCTCCTTGCCACCACAGTCGTGCCCATTGCTCTGGCCACCGAGTCGGTCGTATCCAGCCCAGCCTGAATAATCTGGGTCGCAGCAGCCTGGGCATCTGAAACAACATCCAAAAGACCCTGGGGAAGCTCCGTAAATGATGAGGAAATGTCCTCCATAAGAGCATGAACATATCTCCCCAGGATACAAGTTGCGTTGGTGGCCTTCAACGCCAGACTGCAGGACGAAAAGATTTTCTTGGACTGCGCATCCAGTTTCTTCGAGTCTCTGTCCCCAGGCACCGTCGGGAAAGAACCAGGCGCTGATTTGGATGAACAGGAGGCCTGCACCACCAAGCTCTCCGGTGTAGGGTGCCTAGAAAGAAAGCCAGGGTCAGTTGGTGCAGCTCGATACCTCCTGGCTACGGCTCTATGAACCGCTGGGGAAGATACTGGTCTCTTCCACACCTCTAGCACCGGATCCAGCAAAGCGTCATTAAAGGGCAATAGAGGCTCTGCCGCAGCTGAGGCCGGATGAAGCACTTCTGTCAGAAGGTTCTGTTTTGTCTCTGCCACCGGCAAAGGCAGGTCCAGAAAACTAGCTGCCTTCCGTACCACTGCGTGAAAGGAAGCAGCCTCCTCCGTGTATTCCCCTGGAGACGAAAGATCCCACTCAGGGGAAGTGTCCAGCCCACTGGCTGTATCTAGACCATGCAGTCCATCAACCGAGTCCTCTAGTTCTCCTTCTTCCAGGACTCGTTGGTACTCCTGCTCCTCTAATAAACGGAGAGCACGTCTCCTCGAATGAAGCCTCTGCTCGATACGCGGAGTCGACAATGCCTCCGCCGAAGCCGAAGATCGGCGCCGATCTTCAGAAGCCACCGACGCCGCATCCGGCGCCACAGGTAACTTCGGCGCCAATGAAAGAGCACTCGGAGCGGATGGACCCACCGGAGTCACAGGACGAAATCCCGACGTCGACGGGATGGAAATCTCCGGGGCCAATCCCTCCGAAGCCACCGGAGCGGCCACCGGCGCCGACACCGGCGCCGAGCCCACGTTCCCAAAAGGGAGAAAGGGCATAAAGGGTGCCGGCCGTAGAGGCGCAGGATCACCCAATGAAAAGGCCAAAGGGCCAGCCGGAGCACCCCCTGGAGCCATCTGTTGGAAGATGGTATACATCGCATTTAGGAATGCGGTACTATCGGCTCCAGGGGTGGGAAAAGCCGGATACTGGGGTGCCTGTATCGAAGGCGACCCCGACGCTGGCCTCGACGTCTGCGACGCCGGGGACAACACCAGAGGCTGCACCACTTCAATCACCGACGCCTGTCCAGGTGAAGTCGGTGACGCCGGAGAGGGCAACGGCGTCGATGGATGCGGCGTGACCGTGGGACTGACCTCCCAAGTCCTCCGGCGCCGATCCGAAGACCTGGAACGAGTCTCCTTGCTCGAATGGCGCTGTGATTCTCTACGGCGCCGGGAGTCTCGATGACGCCGATGCCTTGGCGAAGAAGACTTCTTATGATGTTTTTCTTTCTTCGACTTCGCCATAAACAACTTCGCCTCACGTTCCTTGAGGGCCTTTGGATTCATGTGCTGACATGAATCGCAAGTCGAGACGTCGTGGTCGGAGCTTAAACACCAAAGACAGTCGGAGTGAGGATCCGTAACTGACATCTTGCCCCCACACTCACGACAAGGCTTAAAACCCGACTTTCTCTGCGACATTATTACTGCAGCGAAGGACTACGCAGCAAAAAATACACTGTAACCACGAAAGTAACAGTTGCTCCCTCGAAGATAACCGTTTCGAATGCACGGAAAAAAGGGAACTGACGTCGGCACGTCGTCGAGGACCTCTTATTGCCTGTATGACGTCAGACGGCGTTGCGTGGGCTAGAGTGACGTCCTCGTCGACGTGCAGAGACTAGGAAGAAGATTTCCGTCGAATGCTGGCGCCATGGGAGTATTCATTAGGTGAGGAATCCACAGGTAGTTGTATCCATCAGAAGTAACTATTTCTTCTGATGGATACCTCCACCTAAAAATTCCTCACCTTGGATTAGATTCCCAAGAAGTACATTACTTCTACATGGGGCCTGAAGGGATGGGTTTACCAGGAGGTCCTGGAGATTAGAAATAGCAAAACAGTCCATCATTCTCACTTTGGAGTCCAAGCAGTAGTGCTTTGCAAACCTCAATGCACAGAATAATCCACTCTTCTGTACAGTGTTTTTTTTAACTATTACTTGTATACCCAATGAAAAGCTGGTCATCCGTTCCAAATTCCTTAGTGCAGTTAATGTAAAAGCTGACCGTCCACCTTGGGTCTAGCCTGTGCAACCTATTCTCCTTGGTGAGTGTGGAAGGAGGTAAAATGAAGAAAGGGTGATGGACTGACCCAGGTGAAATGAGGTCACTGCCTTCAGTAGGAAAGCAGCTCAAGTTTGAAGCACAAACTTGTCAGGGGAAAAAAAAGTGAGGACAAAAACGGTGTTTGAAATTCACTGACCCACCATGCTGAAATTAAGGCAACTAAAAAAAGAGCTTCAATAGATAAAATTCTCAATCTGGCAACTATGAAGAGGTTAAAACGGGGATTCCACCAAAAGGGCAACACCAAATTATGGTTCCGTTATGTCAGACTTTTCAGAAAACGCAACACAATAGGAGACTTAAATAGGGCTGGCTGGTCCGGAAGGCAGAGAAAAGCCAGCAAGGCTTCTATGTATCTTTTGACAGTCCACACCACACAGCCTTGCTTACCTAGCAATATGGGAAACAAGTGGGATATTAAGAGATCCACATTGTTCTGAGCACATCATGACATGAAACTGTTCCACCTTCTGGAGTACATCAACTTGATGGAAAGACAATGAGCTAACAGAATGATATCAACCACCAAAGCAGGTAATGGAAATACGTCAGATGGCCCTGCCCTATCTTCATGCATGAAGGTGTAGAGTCTGTAGATTGCAGTGCAGAACATTCTCCTCCGTCTATCCTGAGTGGAAGACAGAGTGGGGAACAGAGGGAGAGGTGCAGAGAGTCTGCCAACCACACCCTGTTCAGCCAATTTGGTGCTATGAGAATGAATTGAGTCCAGTCTCATCAAAGTTAGTTTAGAACCTGAGAAATTAAGGGTATGGGGGAGGAACACATAATGAAGAGGAAAACCCTGCTGAAACTGAAGCGCGTACCCGAAGGCTCCTTGTGACAGATACTGAACAGCACAGAATTGTGGCCAAGTCATGTTGCTACATGTGGCAACAGATCATCTTGAGGGCTACCCCATTTAGCAAAGGACCACCTCTGGGTGAAGACACATCACATAATCAACAAGAAGACAGAGATTGAGGCTGTCAGCCATGGTGTTTAGCGAGCCTACCAGATGGTCATAACCTGCCATACTACATGCTGGTGAGCCAATAACCAGAGTCCCAGTGCTTCCCACCAGAGAAGCTGAGATCCCAGTCCTCTCTGCTTGTTAAGATATCACATCACAGTTGTGTTGTCTGTAAAGTTCTGGACAGTGAAGAAAGGAATGCCTCAGGTGCCAACCGAATCACCCTCAGTTTGAGCAGACTGATGTGATCGAGAACAATACCGAAGGAAAGTAGGTAGATACAGAGAAAACTGTATCATGACAGTGCCGAACTGGAGCAGAAGAGCACGTCCGAACACAATGGCAAAAGAAAACAATCTAACCATGGAATCTCCACCCAAGCACATTGCCAGCAAGAGGAGGAGTCACACTACCTCGTGACTCCAAAGACTTGCACACATCCAAACCAAACACTAGATCGCAGGATTATGCTAAGCATGTGTATCTACAGCCACACATGCCTTGAACCTATATTATTATTATTATTATATATAAATATATATATATATATACACATATATATATATATATATATATATACACACACACACACACACACACACACACACACACACACACGTGTGTGTTTGGGTCATAAATGTTTCCTTTCCAAAGTCTAATAGACCCGGGACAAGAGGTAGTAGAGCCCTTGATACAGGTCTTGGTTGGAGTGGCTCTAATATGATGGACACCAATAGTTGGGGAATCTCTGTAGGAATGATTCATTTTCCTACTCCTCTAGGTTGAACATTCTGAAATGTTAAAAGGCCATCTATTGGACCTAGTCTAGAAAGTGAATGAGTCAGAGAAGTTGGAGTGTAAGGGGAGTGTGATCAAGTTGTATAAGGTGATAAGATCAGGAGCTTAATAAGTGTGTTCTTAACCTTCTGTTGATAGGTGTCTTAAAGGTGATACTGATGTAGGAGAGAGGGTTTCCACTTCTTCAGTGGAGACATGGATTTTGACATTAAGGTCTTCTTCAGTAGAAGAAGACAGAGGCTTTTTCAATTGGGTCATCAGACACGATTAATGGTTTTATTAGGCAATACAACAGTGCAGCCAGGTCCGGTTCTTCTACCAGTCTAAAGCAATATATTGGAGCACATGGTTATTTCTTTCATTATATTACTGGCAGGGGTGTGTATATGAGAAACATGTCCTGATTGAACTGAAGGAGATCAAAACCATCTTGAAGATTATGACGATGTAATGTAACTTATGATGTCAATAGATAGTGAGATAGAGATGCACCATCCTCCGAAGCCTGCCCCCCAGGGCACAGCATGCCAGAGTCTGGGAAGGTATCTAAGCCATTGGCATCACCCAGCTCTTAATACAGTTTTCTTCTTCAGTGCCGTCCTCTAGAGGACCATACCTCCCTCAAGGTGGAGATGAGGAAGAGGTGTAAGGCCTGTTATTGGGTAAAAAGGTCAAGGGGTCTTGACCGCAACATCATTGGCATCGGTATTAGGGTTAGCTTGGTGTCAGGACGGATGAAGCTAGATTGGATGAATGGATGGTGGTGTCAGTCTGCATCCTGAAGTGGATCCTGAGGGCCTGACTGGTGTCACGAACACACCCGCCAATGGTAACCCAGAAGGGGAGACTTTCAGCTCTGTGGGGCCCGAAGGCATGCCAGAGGGAGTTGGTGTTTTAAAGATGGCATGCATGGCATTATAGAATCCCTTAAGTTGAATGGGGTAGAACAGAGTGGGCCCTTCTTCTGCTTCTTTGATTTACCAAAATTTTCAAAGAGGAGGTCTTGGAGCGGGAAGACAATCATCCACTTGAGCAGCTCTGGGTGCTGCCCCCAGGTCTTCCAAGGGAACAGGACCAAGAATGGCAGAAGCTTCATTGCCTGCTCGTGAGATGCATCCACCTGCATGTGGCACAGGCCTTTGGGTTGTGTCCCGACCCCAGGTACCAAAGACAGAATAGGCGGCGATTGGGTACAGACATCTTCCTGTGACAATCCCCCAATGCGTGAAACCTCAAGGTTTCACAGAGGACATGTCCCTAGAACACTGAGAGCGTAGGCTCAAAAGTCGAAACAAGTTGGTAAAAAAAATGACCAAGGCAGCCCTTCCGTCTGATCCATGTAGTTGGCACAGAAAGAAAGGAACTGATGTTGGCGCGCTGGGGTGGAGCCTATATGGGCACGAGGACGTCAATTTGGATGTGGAAGATGACAATGCCGAGCCGAACAATGCAACTTGCTTGCATGCTGAGGCACTGCTCAAAATTTTCTGGATCCATTCTGACACCAGGGGAATATTCAGCAATACTCTAAAGTGAGGAATCTGAAGTTAGAAGCCTCTACCAGAATATGAAATTATTCTAAGTCCCAAGTGGGCGGCAAAATCACAGAGTACCGGACAGCATCCCTAGCAGAAGAGGAAAAGACTTCTGGTGTACCCCCAAAATTGATGGTTTCTATGCATTATTTTTGCATATGAAACTACAATATCTGCAGACTCATTGCGGTGCAAGCAATTGCAGCATTTCAACATCATATTGCCTTAACGTTTAAGCACTAACCCACTAAATATTTATTCAGCACCTTCTATGCTGATACATGAAATGTAGGAATGAAGAAGCTGCAGTGGACCAAAGGAAGGACACTGGAAATGTTGCGAGCTGTGACTGAAAGTTCAAGCAGAGTAGAATATCAATAACAGCGGAAATAAACCAATGCATCTGTGTTCTTCAGATATTTAAAGGAGAGACATGGCCGGGAGGGTTGAGGGGTTAGGAGGGTGTGTTGGAGGACCTGAATGACAGAGATGTCTTCCATACTGGAAAAGATGGCATTTATGCTTAAACTGAAGCCTAGTTAACATAGATCAGAAAAATACCTTTTCTACGCATCATAGATCATTTGTTTCAGAAGCAACAGTGAAATTGAGCATACACTGCATTTTAATTGCCTTTACAGACCTTTATGAAGAAAGGCAAAAATTTCCACTTAAGAAGAACTGCTCTGGTGTCCCTGCACATGGGCAGGACGGATAAGTTACTTACCTGTAAATCCTAGTTCTCTTCCAGGGGTATCCTCATCAAAGTCATAAACATTGAATATTCCCGCCCTTGTGCGGGGACCCCGGAGCATATATATATAAAATACATACATATTATCATGTGTAAAACAGCAATGCAGGCTATAATCATAAATAGGCTAAAATGCTTTATTTCTATGCAAGTTTTTTTTTTTTTTTTTTTTCATATTATAAAATCACAATAGATCATAAATATCTACCTAAGCCCCAAAAACTGGACTTAGGGAAGTAAACAGCAGTAAATAGCAGAGAAAAATAGAAAAAAACCACATTGAAAAACAATGAAGCATTCTTAGCCAATAGGCTGCATGCAGGTTAACACAGGAGAACCATAAAAACTTTGGCACCATGCCTTTAAGACCCTGAGCACCTCCAGTATCCCACCATGCCTCAGGGGTGAAGGGAAGGTGACAGTTGGTTCACAGTTAGGTCAGTAGTTTTTTACGGTGACAATCTGTGTAACTGATCAGAAAGATAAGCTGTCCTGCACTTCTAGGAGACTTGAGTCCGGGGAGGAGGGTGGGTTGTTTATGACTTTGATGAGGATACCCCTGGAAGAAAACTAGGATTTACAGGTAAGTAACTTATCCTTCTCTTCCAGGGGATCCTCATCAATAGTCATAAACATTGAATAGATTAGCAAGCCCATCCCTAGACTCTGCGGACTGTCTGAAAGAAGTGCAGGAAAGAATACATATTCATGCAAATAGATTTCTAAGAGAGGCCTGCCCCACCTGGGCATCCGCTCTTGCATCCGAGTCTAAACAGTAATGCTTAGTAAAGGTATGCACAGACTTCCATGTAGCAGCCTTACAAATCTCGGAAATTGGTACATTGTTAAGGAGGGCAGCAGTAGCCGCTTTTCCCCTTGTGGAATGCGCTTTTGGCCTAGCCAGTAATTGCTTATTAGCCAGCTGGTAAGTGTTAACAATACAAGACACAATCCATCTTGATATCGTTCGTTTAGACGCTGCCTCTCCTGTTCTTAAATGACCATAATTCAGAAACAAATGGTTAGAATGTCTAATCGGTTTTGTTTTGTCCAAATAGAATTTCAGCACTCTTTTCAAGTCTAAAGAATGCAATGCTTTCTCAGCCGGAGTCTCCGGATTGGGAAAGAAAGTCGGTAAAGATATAGGGGGTGATTCCGATTCTGGCGGGCGGCGGAGGCCGCCCGCCAGAATTCCGCCCCCATTATACCGCTCCGCGGTCAGAAGACCGCGGAGGGTATTGTGAGTATTTCCCTGGGCTGGCGGGCGGTCTCCAAAAGACCGCCCGCCAGCCCAGGGAAAAACTCCCTTCCCACGAGGATGCCGGCTCGTAATCGAGCCGGCGGAGTGGGAAGGTGCGACGGGTGCAGTGGCACCCGTCGCGTATTTCAGTGTCTGCAAGGCAGACACTGAAATACTTTGCGGGGCCCTCTTACGGGGGCCCCTGCCGTGCCCATGCCATTGGCATGGGCACGGCAGGGGCCCCCAGGGGCCCTGCGACCCCCCCTACCGCCATCCTGTTCATGGCGGCTTTCCCGCCATGAACAGGATGGCGGTAGGGGGAGTCAGAATCCTCATGGCTGCGGAGCGCGCTCCGCAGCCATGGAGGATTCAAACGAGCAGCAGAAAGTCAGCGGGAGACCGCCGACTTTCCGCTTCTGACCGCGGCTGAACCGCCGCGGTCAGAATGCTCGTTGGAGCACCGCCAGCCTGTTGGCGGTGCTCCCGTGGTCGGTGGCCCTGGCGGCCACCGGCCGCCAGGGTCAGAATGACCCCCATAGTCTGATTGATATGGAATTCTGACACCACCTTCGGAAGGAAAGATGGGTGAGTTCGCAGAACCACTCTATTATCGTGAAAAACTGTGTACGGTTCTCTGCAAGACAGAGCCTGAATTTCGCTGACCCTCCTCGCTGAAGCAATGGCCACCAAAAAAGCCGTCTTCCACGTAAGGTGCTGTAAAGAGGCCTTGTGGATAGGTTCAAAGGGAGGGCCCATAAGTTTTGACAGGACTACATTCAGTTCCCATGGAGGAGAAGGTCTCCGAATGGGAGGAAAAACCTTTTTCAAGCCTTCTAAGAAATCCTTGACTACAGGTATCGTAAAGAAGGATTCCTGAGAAGGCGACTTACGATAAGCTGTAATTGCCGACAAATGTACCTTAATAGAGGATACCTGCAGACCAGACTTCGCCAGATGAAGCAAATAGGACAGTATGACATCCTCCTGAGCTCGTATGGGGTTTATACCTTGTTGAGAGCACCAGATGTAAAATCTCTTCCACTTAAAAGCGTAAGAACGCCGCGTGGAAGGTCGTTTTGACTCTTTCAAGATGTTCATGCACTCCTGTGAGAGCCCTAGGTGCCCATACTGCAGGAATTCAGGAGCCATGCTGTCAAGCTCAGAGAGGGAAGGTTGGGATGTAGAATTCTGCCTTCCATTCTGCTCAGGAGATCCGGTCTGCACGGCAACCTCCTGTGAGGTTTTTCCGATAAGTTGAGTAGATCCGTGTACCAGAATTGGCGGGGCCATTGTGGCGCTATCAGAATCATTCTGGTTCTGGAGTTGTAAAGTTTGTTGATTACTGCCGGTATGAGGGGAATCGGTGGAAAGGCGTAGAGAAATATCCCTGACCAGTTGATCAACAGGGCATTCCCTTGAGATCCCGGACGGCAGAACCTGGATGCGAAGTCTGGGCATTTTTTGTTTACTTCGTCTGCAAAGAGATCCAACTGGGGTCGACCCCATTGACCGAAGATGTCCTCGGCGACTTCGTCGTGTAGGACCCAGTCGTGCGCGTCTTCTAGATGTCTGCTCAGGAAATCTGCCTCTACGTTTTGCTGACCTGGCAGGTGTACCGCTGTGATAGACATTCCGCTGGCCAGGAGCCAATGCCATATCGTTTGGGACTCTCGAGATAGAGGTAGTGATCTTGTTCCCCCCTGTTTGTTCAGATAATACATTGTGGTTGTATTGTCTGTCTGAATTAGGAGAGATTTCCCCTGAACCAATGGAGAGAAAGATTTGAGAGCCAGATGGACCGCTCTGAGCTCCAGTAGATTTATGTGATAGTTCTTTTCCTTGTCGGACCACAGACCCTGAGCTTGGAAGGAACCCAGATGAGCACCCCAACCCTGAAGAGACGCATCCGTTACCAGAGTGTCGGCTGGAATTGTCTGGTGAAACGGAGAACCTATCGACAGGTGAGGTCTGTGCATCCACCAGTGTAGTGATTGAAAAGCCGCTGCTGGTAGTCGCACTCTGTCGTCCCAGCGACCAGTCTTTTGGCTCCAGTTGTTCTCTAATGCCTCCTGAAGGGGCCTCATGTGTAGCCTGGCGTTCGGGACAATGAAGATGCATGAAGCCATGGAGCCCAGAAGCGATGTCACCTGACGAGCAGTAGGTGCATCGGCTTTTAATAGATGTTGACACTTCCTGTGGATCGATAAAAGTCGTTCCTCCGAAGGATACACTCTTTGGAGCTCTGTGTTTAGTATAGCTCCCAGGTAGTGGAGGTTTTGTGTTGGAATCAGGGTTGACTTGTTGTGGTTGATTTGAAGACCTAGAGACTCGAAAGTTCTTAGTACAATGTCTCGATGTTTTCTCGCCTGATCCGGAGAGGAAGCCTTCAATAACCAGTCGTCCAGGTAGGGGTAGACAAATTTTTTTGTCTTCGAAGATGTGCCGCTACTACTGCTACACATTTTGAAAAGACTCGGGGTGCAGACTTCAGGCCGAATGGTAGGACTCTGAATTGGTAGTGCTGTGACGCTATTTGGAAACGTAAGAATTTCCGATGTTTGGATGCTATTGGGATGTGAAAATATGCATCCTGTAGGTCGATGGAGCACATCCAGTCTCCCTGATGCAGTTGCGGAACAATCTGGTGAAGGGCTAGCATCCTGAACTTCTGTTTTCTTATGTACTTGTTCAGGAGCCGTAAGTCCAGAATTGGCCTGAAGATGCCCTGTTGACCCTTTTTCGCCACCAGAAAGTAACAGGAGTACACCCCTTTTCCTCTTTGTGCCGGGGGAACCTTTTCTACAGCTTTCTTTTGTAGGAGTGCAAGAACTTCCTTGCGTAGCAGGCTGAGATGAGAAGGAAAACATCTTGCTGGTGGCAAGTGTGGAGGAGGTTTTTTGAAAAGAAGAGAATAGCCATGTTCGACAATATTGAGCACCCATTTGTCTTTTGTGATGGAGTGCCACTCGTGAAGATGATGCGTAATACTTCCCCCCACCGGAGTGGTGCACAGTGCTGAGGGAAGCAATGCTTCATTGCTTTGTTGGTGTCTTTGCTGTAGACTGTTGAGGTCTACTTGCCCCTCGGTCTCTTGTGGGTCTACGCGCCTGAAACAGGGGACGCCCCTGTCGTTGCTGTGGCCTCTGAGACCAGTGAGGGGTTTGAACCCTCTGCTGGAATGGGCGTCTGTCGTACGGCCTGTACCTCCGCCTGAAGTCTTTCTTACGTTCCAGGCCCACTGCCCTCATAGTGTCCACCTCTGTTTTCATTCGGGCCATCTCTTCATCCGCGTGGGTACCGAACAACGAATTCCCGCTGAATGGGAGGTTTAAAATCCGTTGTTGTGCTTCCTGTTTCAGACCAGTGAGCCGTAGCCAGGAAGACCTCCTAGCGCAGATTCCGTGCGCATACCCATGCGCAGCCAAATCCGCCCCGTCCGCCGCCGCGCTGATGACCTGGTTAGATACTAGGCCCCCTTCCTGCAAGATTTCCTGGAAGTCCTGTCTATCTTCCCTGGGCAACTTCTCTGTAAATCTGTGGAGTGAGTCCCACAGAGAGCGGTCATATCTGCCCAGAAGTGCTGAGGCGCTGGAGACCTTCATAGCAGATGCCGCCGTACCGCACATCTTTCTCCCCAGGGAGTCTAGGTGTCTGCTCTCCTTATCCGGGGGGACTGTGGAAGATGATGCCACAGAGTGTGTTTTTCTGGCTGCGGCTAAGATAACAGAGTCCGGTGGCGGATCCTTCCGCAGGAATAAAGGATCTTGCTCCGGAGCTTTGTACTTCTTTTGAATCCTAGCCGGGGCAGACTTGAGAGTGGCTGGAGTCAGAAAGGTGTCCATAGTAGGATGCAGCAAACCCGGTACTAGTGGCAGCAGTTTTCTCGAGACCGATCTGTGTTGTAGAGTCTCAAAGATAACTGAGGATGAGGTGGCCGGCTCCGGTACCTCAATATTTAGTTTCTGCGCTCCCCTTAAAAGAACCTCATTAAAAGTGGTGATATCATCCACCGGTGAGATCCTAGCAGGTGGAGAATCTGTCAGTGTGGGGGAGTAGCGCCCAACAGACGATCCTGAAGAAGACCAAGAGGGTGATCTTCTGTGTGGTGTTCGCGACCTGGTTCTCCTTCGGGAACGAGACCTGCTACGAGAAGCTGTAGCAGAGTGTGCAGGTCTTGTGGTCGGCTGACGAGGAGCAGAACGAGCCCGTCCTGCTCTAGCTGTAGGCGATGGCGTTCTAGGTAATGAGGCAGTAGGAGAATACATCCTAGAGTATTGGGAATCCGGGGATGCTGCCGGTCTATTCAGGCTCTCTAACCATCTAGGTGATAGAGTGATGGGAGAAACATGCCCCGATGAGCCCGCTCTGGAATGGGATGATGCACTCCGTATAGAGACCACCGGTGAGGGAGCTTTATCCGCTGGCTCTACTGCCTGTGACACAGCTGTAGGTTGTGTCGACGTCGATTGTATCCTCGACGTCGAAAGTTGCGATGGCTGGTCTGTTCTCGACGTCGAAGGTCTTGATGTCGAAGGCCTTGACGTTGAATGTCTCGAGGCCGAGCGTCGATCGCGGGATCTGGACCTACTCGCCGTCGAGTGGCGAGTGGTCGACGGCGGATGTTCATGCCGTCGTGGCGATTTTGACGTCTTATCCTTCGACGCCAAGGGGCGAGACGTTCTCGACGGCGAACGGGAGCGCCGGAGATGGCTCGACGCCGAACGGCGGCCTGCCGTCGACGGAGATGTACCCCTGTGCTGTCCATGCTTCGACGCTTTGTCCCTCGACGTCGGTCTGGACACCGTCGACGGCGATCTATGCCGGTGAGACGGTGGCAACGATGACGTCGATGGAGAACAAACAGGCACAATCCTACCTGTCGACGTCGATCTGGCCATTCCTTCTGTTGGAGGCCTGGGAAGTGAAGAGGCTGTTGACTTTTTCCTCTCCTGAAGCCCATGCAGCCTGATTTTCTCTCTGTCTTTGAGAGTCCTCCTTGACATCTTCTTACAATACTTGCAGGTGTCAGGACAGTGACTCTGTGGCAGGCAGACAATACACAGAGAGTGTGGGTCTGACTGGGCTTTCTTCTTCCCACAAGAAGGACATTTTACAAAAAGAGATGGCATTTTCTGTCAGAAAAGACTGCCAAACTCAGACAAAAGATGTTATCTGTCGAGTAAACAGGAAAAACACTATTTTTAGGGATTTTTCTGAAGAAAAACTCAGAAAAACTGAGAGCTCAATGCTCCAGGATCCTCTCAGAAGAAGCCGGAAAAAAGAACTGACCTAACTGTGAACCAACTGTCACCTTCCCTTCACCCCTGAGGCATGGTGGGATACTGGAGGTGCTCAGGGTCTTAAAGGCACGGTGCCAAAGTTTTTATGGTTCTCCTGTGTTAACCTGCATGCAGCCTATTGGCTAAGAATGCTTCATTGTTTTTCAATGTGGTTTTTTTCTATTTTTCTCTGCTATTTACTGCTGTTTACTTCCCTAAGTCCAGTTTTTGGGGCTTAGGTAGATATTTATGATCTATTGTGATTTTATAATATGAAAAAAAAAAAAAATAAAAAAAAACTTGCATAGAAATAAAGCCTTTTAGCCTATTTATGATTATAGCCTGCATTGCTGTTTTACACATGATAATATGTATGTATTTTATATATATATGCTCCGGGGTCCCCGCACAAGGGCGGGAATATTCAATGTTTATGGCTATTGATCAGGATCCCCTGGAAGAGAATATTCAGTGCTTATTACTATACAGTACATGGAAATCCCCTATGAAGAATTTATATTTGTTTTCCTCATAAATAAACTGAGCAAATACAAGCTTCTTTCACAATTCTACTTTAGGACAAATTGGTCCTGACGGAGTTATTAAAATAAAATAGGCAAGAAATTGAGCTTTTCATTGCTGCAGAGAAAGTTTATTTTAAATAAACTGATTAATGATAAATCCAGGCCTCCATGATTACCCTAGCCGTAAACGTAACACAGAAAGCTACAAAAAACAGACAGTGATGGCTATGCCACATTTTCACACAGCGGAGCAAAAACACAAGTAAGGAAGTACACTGTTATGCCAGTTGTTAAGCCTGTCAGTAAGCTGGTTCTCCCATGGTATGTTCACACTGCCACCAAGAGTGAAATATCTGGCCTGGAACAGAAATTCCAGAATGGAAAAACGTATTTACACTAATAGTGAAGCACACATATATTTCAGAAATGTGGGTTGATCGAAGGGTAAGTCCCAAGATGTATGGATGATTAAAGTATGTCTTTACTTCCCAACTTTCTTCATTTTATCCTACAAATCAAAAAGGAACAGCAGATGACACGTGTTTCGTCACTTGGATTTTCTCAAGGCTGCAAACAATATATATATATATAAAGCATCCATGTTGATTTCCACATGTTATGTTATGTTATAATTGTTTATATAGCGCCTAACTGTCCGAAGGCCTCGTAGCGCTTATGCTACCATAGCGGAAATGTACTATTTATGTTCGTGAAAGAGTTTAGGTTTTAAATAGCCAAGTCTTCAGGTCTTTCCTAAAAGAAGTCTCTTGTGAATTTGATCTTATAATGATAGGCAGGTTATTCCAGAGCAAAGCACCTTGATATGCCAATGATCTTCCTCCCCATCTTGCTTTCTTCACCGAAGGTACTATGATCAAGTTAGCTGATGAGGATCTGAGTGGCCTAGCTGGAATATAGACCTGTGCCAACGTTTTAAGCATTTCAGGACCCTTATCAAATATGGCTCTATGAATATGGCATAGGGCCTTGAACTGAATCCTTTCCTCTACCGGGAGCCAATGTAGGGACACGATTCCTGCTCGTATAGAGTGTTGCTTGGGAATATTTAAAAGCAGACGTGCAGCTGCATTTTGTACCCTTTGTAATCTTTGAATCACATATCTAGGTGATCCTATCAACAGGGCATTGCCATAATCAATCCGAGAGCCTATCAGTGCCTGAATAACCAGTCTTCTAGCCAGAAACGGTAATATAGTTAAAATCTTCCTCAAAGTCCTAAGCAGGGCAAATGAAGTTCCTGCTATTCTGTTGGCATGTTGGGCCATTGATAGTAGGGGGTCCAGCCAAACGCCCAGGCTTTTAATAAGACATTTAGGGGAGGAAGGGTGGGAGCTCCTCCTAATAGGCTAGAATTAACTAAGGGCATATTTCTCCCAAAGAACAGCACCTCAGTTTTTTCGTCGTTGAGCTTCAGTTTGCTTCCCGACATCCAGGTAGCAACTGCTTTCAGGCAGGGCCCTAGTGCCGTACCCATATCTGGGTGAGCCTTAGAGAAGGAGACGACCAATTGTGTATCGTCTGCATAAGAAACCAGGTTCAGTCCAAATGGCTCTATGATCCCTGCTAGAGGCCGCATGTAGACGTTAAAAAGTAGCGGACTCAAGGCCGACCCCTGAGGGACACCACAAGTACTGAAGGTACGCCTAGACGTATATGATCTATCCAGCACCTGAAAGGATCTTCCATGTATAAATGAAAGAATCCATTCTAGTGCGAGTCCGGCGATTCCACATCCCCGCAATCTATGAGGATATTTAGATCAACTGTATCGAATGCCGCACTCATGTCCAAGAGGATGATTGCGGTTTCAATTCCTTTGTCCATCCTCTTTTTTGCTTCCTCTGTAATGGCAATCAATGCGGTTTCTGTCTCATGCTTAGGCCTAAAACCCATCTAGGTGGGATGTAGAAGCTTTCTTTCTTCCAGAAGCGTAGACAACTGAAGGTGTACCTGCTTCTCCGCAAGTTTAGCCATTAGAGGCAGCAGTGAAATTGGTCTATAATTACTCAGTAACCTGGAATCCAGATTGGTTTTTTTTAGGAGAGGCTTAACAATAGCCTGTTTCCAGGATTCTGGTACCATACCAGAAACTAATGAGGTGTTAATAAGTTTAGTAATTATTGGGCCTGACACAATCACATGACATTTGATTGATGACAACATGAGAAAATAAGCACTTATCTAGTGAGCAGTTGCCACGAGGATACATGTAAAGAGAAGATTTCCTTGTGTAATTCAAACCTGAAACAGCAGAGGAGAAACTCCAGCAGGGGCACCCGCTTAGAAAAATGCCCCAAGGACAGAAAAATAAATAACTTCGTTTATTACTGTTTTATTTTTCAGTGTCCTGAGCAGAGTGTCAGGACGGGGCATGGCAACTGCTGCCGAGTGGAAGCAGGGAGCTGTGCACTTGTTTAAAGTGTGCATGTCCCTTTGGACGGCCATCTTGCAACTGCCAGCCAGAGATGCACACTTTAAACATCTCTAACCCAGCTGTCCCTAGACAGCTGGGTTAGAGAAGGCACAGGCCGAGCCCGCTCCCACCAATCCTGACACTGCTTTCATGCTGGTTACCGGCATGAAACCAGTGCCAGGATTGGCTACTGAAGTTTCCTGGATCCTGTCGTACGTTGATCCCAAGAAAGAAGGAGAGATGTTGAGAGAAGGTCATCTATCGAAATGTAAGTGCCGTTTTAAAAAAAATATCTTTTATTATTACTGTACCACCCCCGCCCCCTCACTGTTAGTAAGAACCAGCCGCCGCTGGACTCCAGTGCACATTGTATTTGCCGTATTGAAGTCTCCGGAGAAATTCAGGGAGCAGATCCCAAAGCCTTAAAGGTGCACAAAATAAGAACCCTAAAGAGTGCGCAAAAAGAAGGGGCATCACGCAAAAGAACATGTGCTTCTCAATATAAGGTAAAAACAAAAAATACTAAAAAGTGTGTCCCACATTGTAACACAAGTGTCTGAGAAAAATGAGGGGTTATACAGTGGGAAAGGAATACCTGATGATTTGTGGTGGACAATGCACTCCAAAGAAAGAATACTTCAAAGGTCCAGACTGCAATCAATGTAAACAAGGTTAACCACAGGCTATAAAGGGAATGGCATATACTAAGAGTCTGAATACAGATCTCCCTATTTGTAAAATGAAATATACTAAATTCACACTAAATGATGCACAGATACATTTTATCGACATGCATGATTAAATACATCAAATACTGTTGCCCAAGCTTGTGACAAGGAATAGAAGTCTAGGACATACGGATAGAACCATGTAATCACAAATCCATGATGTGTGGGCAGCACAATGTAACCAGAACAGAGCAAATAACCCCACTACATGTTCTTCCTGTTTCAGTCGTATATATGAAGAAAAAGGTTTATAAACTATTAAAATAGTTTATATGGTGCCTAAATCTGACCGAGGATATAGAAACGCATCACAAGAGTCTTCAAAAACCTTATTTAATTATGGAAAGGGGGATGTGAATCAAATACATTGTATCTGACCCCCTTCAGGGGTGAGTTCTAAATGCAAACTGTGAAGAACAAGCATTGTACATACAAATATACTCTCACCTGTAGAAAAGTGCCTTAATTTGAAAATAAATATTATAAAATAGTCTGTTGTCAACACAAATGTATAACAATAGTCCAGACGACCGCGTCTCTATGTACTGATATGTAGTATGTCACTTTAGACAACTGGCCATGATCAAAATAAAAAGAAATAGATGCTACAAAATTGGGCATGTTTCTGTTCAACAATATGTGGGCACCCTCTACAGCTGTAGGAGGCTGGCCCTTTATATAGTGTGCAAAGCTAGGCACACCATTCAGGGTGTCCAGGAAACCACACATTGATTTACAGGCTTAAAACTAGATCACCTAATGCTCTAATTTTGGAGGTAGCTTGGTCGAGCAGTTAGGCCAGTATTGGAGAAGTGCAAAGCTTTTGTTGTACTCACAGTATCAACTTTGCAGCTGACACACTCAAAGGAATAAGTACAGACCAATTTATAAAAATACTTCAGACTTTTATATATATATTTTAAGATCAAGATTATCAAAATTGGTTAATTACTTTTTGAGATATGAATTTTTGAACTTTAATGAAAATAATCTTTTTGTGTCTAAATACGCACCATAGGAATCAATGATGGATCAACTTTAAAAATACACGTTAAATCGTACCCTTGGGTTACCAAGTTCTTCTTTTGCAGGTTGATCGAGGTCGTCGTCGGGCACAATGTGCCAGCTGGTGCAGCTCAGGCCGCTCCTGGCGTAAACAGTGGGAGAAGGTCACTGGAGCTGGAGCAGGGTCACTGCGGGGGACCACTTGGAAAAGCTCTGCACAGTCACTTTTAAAGTTGGATTGTTGGGGCCCTTTTGGAGTCTCGAGATCGCAAGGGGCGGGGGACCATTAGGGCACAGCAGGTTTTTTGGTGCAGGGCACTGGGCGGTCGACTACAGAGAGAATTGGTGAGCCAGGAGCTGTGCGCACGGATGCCTTCTGGAGCAGAAGGTAAGTTGATTCCAGGGTTGGTTGCAGGACAACGGGGGCACTCTGGGGGGAGATCTGGGGTGCTCCTGAAGTCCCTTGACTGGAGCTTCCTCCTGGTCCGGTTGTAGCCTCAGGTGGGCTGTTTTGCTTGGTTTCCGATGTTAGCTGACCAATACCCAGGCTATTGGCATGGTTAGGCCGCCAGGGGTCGCAGTGCCACCAAACTTGGCACACTGGCAGGATTTGTCCTCGTGGTCATCGGGATGAAGATTGGTCTAGCTGCGGCATCGGGTTAGGGAGTTAGCAGCTGGTCAGTGAAGTGACCCTTACTGGCTTGCTGGTTCCTTTAAGTTGTAGAGAGGTACCTCCACTCTGAAGAGAGTTCTTAGGTGATTTGTGAAGCCTGGAGGTCCTCTGTGGTTCTTGTAGAGTTGTCCAGTTGTCCAGCAGCTCCTCAGCGGCAATTGTAGGGTCCTAAGTGCAGAAGGCAGGGTTTGGCACCTTTTCTTGGGTGGAGCAGGTCCACAGTTCTTGTGCTTTGGATTTTCGTGGTGCTGGTCTTCTTTTGTCCTTCTAATCTGATTTCCTGGTCTAGGGATGGCCACTAAATACTGTATTTTGTGGGCATTTTAGGGGGAACCTGAAAGTGACCAATGGGTCACCTACCTTTGGGTGGCTACATCCACTAAAGTGGCCACTTCATGTCCTAAGGGTCACTTTCCTCTCACTTATTGGCTATTTTTCTGCCATCTAAGATGGAAGAAAATTAAATGGAGTGTCCACCTCGCAGGCAACACCTTAGGGGTGGTGCATGCCAGGTGGGACCACTCCTCCTACTCTTTGTTTGAGTTTCCTGCAGTTGCTCCTGCCAAAAGTGGGCATTTGCATGGGGGTTGCCATCCACTGCTAGTAACAGGCCTGGGGGTCAAGTTTCAAAGGCGGTTAGCCTTTTGAAGCTCGCCACCAGGGCTGTGCGCATTCCTGAGGGAGGGGGCATTGGCACCTCCACCGAGGAAGGGTTTTGTTCTACAAACCAGAGAGGCAAATCTCTCCACCAAGGTTTGTAGATTGGATGTCTGGAGGTGGCAGGCTCAAAAGAACCAGTCAGCAACCATGCCAGGGTAGTTAATTTTTGTGAGGGACACCTCTAAGGTGACCCTGGGTACCTTTTAGAATAAATCCAACACTGGCACCAGTGTGGATTTATCATTCATTTGTTTGATACTAAACAACCCAAGGTTCAGAGTGGCCATCTTGTTGCTGTGAATCCCGTACTAACCAGTGTCCAGCACATGTGTTTTAAAATGGCTGCTCTGTTTACTCGCCATGTCCCAGGTTTGGCAAGGACACAGTGGGGGCATATTGCTCATGCAGCTATGCCTTTGCATACAATATAGTGCACCCTGCCTTAGGGCTAAAGGCCTGCCAGAGGGGTGACTTACCTACATGGTATGCAGTGTGGAGCGGACAGGACACGCAGGTAGGGTGCCATGTTGAGTTTGTACTTTAGGTTTGCATCAGGGCACTCAGCTTGCAATTGCAGTGTTGGGTGCACCTGGATGCAGGGCCCTGGAGGGTGGCACAATCAGTGCTGCTTCCCGCAGAGGCCTACCCTTAGTACCTCCTGCCCTGGGCACCTAAGTACTATTTACTAGGATATTATGGTGGCAGTCAAGGGTGTCTCCAATTGTGACAAGGCATCACTACAATTTAGGGAAAGAGCTCTGGCCCAGGGAACCTGGTTAGCAGGCACCCTGTGCACTATCAATTTCTAGACTACATCATACATCAGGCAAAAGGTGGGGGCTAACCATGTCAAAATGAGGCCTTTTCTAACACTAGCCAAAAACAAAGGGGTGTTTTCCCACCCGGCAAGTCTTATTCCCCCTTATGGTACATCAAAAAACTAGTGGGACTAGTTGGAGCATATATATGCAGCCACAAGCGTCAGCACGACCACAGAAATGAAATGAGGACTGTACAAATGGCTCCGCCACATTGGAAATACGAAAACAATTACTAAGGTAAAAGTACAAGCAAAGAAAGTAACCTCCGGGAAATATGTCTAAGTCGCATACAAGTTAATGGCAGATAAAGCGAATATCTGCGTCAACTTCAAAATTATATTGAGTGTTCAATATAAGCAAAGAAAAGGAGTATATATGGCACAATATCAAAACCACCACCAGAGAGAGTGGATACTGTGAGTCACGGAGTTGTAAATGCAATAAATGTAACAAAAGGGGAAAAGAGTAGCCTCAAGAAGGAGAATGAGATGCATGCAGGCATTAGGTAAAATATCGAGAACATCTTAATTATCATCTTGTATTCCTTAATCTTAGCCTAGAAACGTCTACGATGACTTCACAATTGTACCGCATTACGGTTGTAGTTTATCTTGTTATCATTGCAGTTGTACAGGGTTTCAAATGTTACGTCAATTAACAGTAAAGTCTTCAACATACCCCAAGAGTTATGATCTTGATTATATTAGGGAATCACATTTCAGAAGAACACTCTGCAAGTAATCAAATTGGTTATCACAACAGTTTTCCTGTTGCTTGCAGCGCATACAATCCCAGCCTTAAAATAAAAAAAAATTCAGACATAGATCTAAGTTGCTGGGCTAAAAAGTATCTCCAGTCCGCTCCCAGTGGTATGCGAGTCACGGATTTCAATCTGTCAAA
Source organism: Pleurodeles waltl (assembly GCF_031143425.1). Lineage (NCBI taxonomy): Eukaryota > Metazoa > Chordata > Amphibia > Caudata > Salamandridae > Pleurodeles > Pleurodeles waltl. The sequence continues at coordinate 88,587,688 of NC_090441.1, forward strand.
AACATTTGCAGTTCCTTATTGGTGTTTAACCCCGCATCCAGAGCTCTTAATTGGATAATTCATCTGCTTTCCAATCTCCTTAGTGATAGTGTTTTATTGCCACCTATCTATCTACTGTAGAATGAGATAATAATTATGTCGGGCTGACCCCGACCGAGGCTGGAAGTACAAGTTACTTACCTTCGGTAATGAAATGTCTGGTAGAGACATTCTAGTTGCAGATTCCTTACCTCTTAATTTCCCCAGGAGTCAGACTGGATCCAGAGAATTTTTCTTCAAGCAGTACCTCTGCACACCATCAGATGGCGTCGGTCGACTCCGCGGGCATCGTTGGCGTCACGCTTGCCGTGATTATGTCGCGGTCGTATATAGACGCCACCCCTGCGCGCTGACGTCAGTTTCTTTTCACGACTTTCCACACCAGTAGTGCAGAGCCATGAAGAACACAGAGTGGTGCGCCAAAACTAGGACCCTCAAGGGATAGTTCCTGTCCCTAGAAATCATTTAGCAGTGCAGGGAGGATGGGTGGGTCGGTAAGGAATCTGCAACTAGAATATGTCTCAACCAGATATTTCGTTACCGAAGGTAAGTAACCTGTACATCTGATAGAGAATTTAAGTTGCAGATTCCTTACCTTTGAATAGATACCCGAGCAATACCATGCCCAGCGGAGGGCCTGCGAACTAAGGTCACACCAAAAAGTCCTGCAGGACTGAACGGCCAAAGTAGCCGTCCCTTGGGACCTGATTGTCCAGGCAGTAGTGCTTACTAAAAGTGTGCAGAGATGCCCACGTTGCTGCCTGACAAATATCCAGGACTGGAACGCCCCGTGATAGCGCTGTTGTAGCAGCAGTAGCTCTTCTGGAGTAAGCTCCCAAACCTTCAAGGGATTGCTTTTTAGCCAAAGCATAGCACATTTTGATGCATAAGCGTACCCATCTTGAAATGTTCCTCTTCTGCACCGCCTTCCCCTTCTTTGCACCCTCATAATCCACAAGAGTTGATCGTCCACCTGGAAGTCTTTGGTACGATCAAGATAGAACGCCAACACTCTTTTTGGGTCCAGACGGTGGAGTCCCTCCTCTTCATGAGAGGGTTGTGGGGGTGCATAAAAGGTAGGCAAGGTGATGGACTGTCCGACATGGAAGTGTGTCTCTACCTTGGGTAGAAAAGAAGCCCTCATGCAAACCACCACTTTGTCAGGGTGTATGGTAATAAAAAGTGGCTTAGATGATGAAGCCTGAAGTTCACTAACTCTGCGGGCATAAGTAATGGCGACTAGAAAGACAGTCTTTATAGTTAAGAGCCTTAGAGGACAGTTGTGAATCGGTTCAAACGGGGTACACATAAGGTAAGTTAAGACCAGGTTGAGATCCCTTGGGGGCATGGTGAATGGGATAGGAGGAAAAAGATGTGTGAGGCCTTTAAGAAACCTCCCAACTATGGGAGATTTAAATAAAGAAGGCTGATCAGGTAACCTCAAGAAAGCAGAGATAGCAGAGAGATATCCCTTAAGAGTGCCCAAGGTGGAACCCTGCCAGGCAAAGGAAAGAATAAGGAGAAGGACCCGAGAAAGAGGAGCAGATAGAGGATCGAAGGAATTGTCGATGCACCATGCCACAAATTTCTTCCAACGACAGGCGTATACAGTTTTGGTTGAGGGAAGTCTGTTTGCCACGATAACGTCACAGACTTCGGGTGGCAAGTCGAAAGACATCAACTGTCGCCGCTCAATCTCTACGCAAGAAGTCGCAGAGTTAACAGGTTTGGGTGGAGGACCTTGCCCTGCTGCTGCGACAGAAGATCCTCCCGAAGAGGCAGTCTGATCAGATGAGCTATGGCCATGTTCAAGACCCGGGATACCAGATTCTCCGTGCCAAGTCCGGAGCCACCAGTATTACTTGGGCCCGGTCTTGCCTGATCTTCTTCAGAACTCTGGGAAGAACTGGTATTGGCGGGAAGGCGTAAAGCAGGCGTCGCCGAGCGAATACCGCCTTGGAAACTCCAATGCACAAAACAGCTGACATTGCACGTTCTCTACGGAGGCGAACAAGTCTAACCAAGGTTCTCCCCACTGCAGGAAGAGACCTTGTGCCACCTCTGGATGGAGATGCCATTCGTGGTAGACCATACATCGTTGGCTGAGTTCTTCTGCTTTAGCATTCAAGGAGCCTCCCAGGTGTTGAACCACCAGTGAAATGCCCCGATGTTCCAGCCAAGTCCACAGACGAAGGGCCTCTTGACAAAGAGTCCACGACCCCAATCCCTCTTTTTGTTGCAATACCACATGGCGGTGGTGTTGTCTGTGAACACCTGCACTGCCTTCCCCTTGAGGGAGGGATGAAATGCTTTCAATGCTAGTCCAATCGCTTGGAGCTCCAGAAGATTGATATGGAGAGTGATTTCCGTCGGAGACCAGATACCTCCGATCTCTGCCTCTCCCGTGTGGCCACCCCATCCCAGAAGTGACGCTTTTGTCACAATCGTAAGATATGGTTGGGGAAAGAAGAGGGATCTGCCCTTGACCATATCCTGATTTGTTAACCACCACTGCAGGTCTTTCATAGTCCCCTCTGAGATCTGGACCTTGTCGGAGAGATTCCTCTGATGCTGTGCCCACTAGAACTTCAGGTCCCACTGCAGAGCCTGCATATGCCATCTGGCATTTTGAACCAACAGGATGCAGGAGACCATGAAGCTCAGCAGCCTCAGAGTCATTCTCACCGAAATCCAGGATAGAGGCTGAAACATTGGTATCATATCCCGAATATCCTGGACTTGCTTTTCGGGAGGATATGCCCGAAACGGCACTGTATCCAGAACAGCTCCGATGAAAGGGAGCGTCTGAGAAGGAGTCAGGTGTGACTTCAGCACGTTGATAGTGAACTCCAGCGAATGCAAATGGTTCGCCATAGTCTGGAGGTGGGAGAAGACTGTCTGTGGTGAGTTTGCCTTTAACAGCCAATCGTCGAGGTAGGGGAAGACTGGGACCCCTAACCTCCAAACGTTCTCAGCCAGGTGTGGTGTCTCAATGCCACTGTCGATGCAACCGATCTGCCCAGAGAGTCAGTCATATCCAGTCCACAACGAATCATGAACTTAGCTGCATCCCTCCCATCTGTTACGGCTTGGGACAGGACAGCTCGGGCCTCCTCTGGAACTGCAGGCAGCACTTGCGCGACCATATCCCAGGGAGTATGGGAATAGCAGCTCAAAAGGCATGTGTTGTTCACGGACCGCAGCGCTAGACTGTTAATAGAAAACAACTTCTTCCCCACATTATCCAGTCTTTTTGATTCCCTATGCAGGGGTGCGGCAGGGCATGCGCCAGATGAAGAAGAAGCCTGGATGATAAGGCTCTCAGGCGTGGGGTGTTGGTTCAGGAATTTTGGGTCTGACGGCTCAGGCCAAAGGCGGCGGACAATCGTCCTACTCACAGGAGCCCCTGTGCTGGGTCTGAACCAAGTACCCAAAAGGACATCTGTCAGTGCTTCACTGAAGGGTAAAAGGGGCTCGGAGAGACCATACCAGTGCCAGGGGAGGTGTCTAGTCCACTGGAATCACCTAAATCCTGCGCCCAGTCCATTTGGGGTCAAGATGGTATTCTAAAGAGTACAGCTCTCCCCGTATCCATACCCACAAGAATAAGGGTCTGGATCAACCCTGGGCCCAGGGTAGCCCATAGAGAATGGAATCGGCGTCAAGCGACATTGTTCCGGGTTGTCGGGTATGAGTATGGGATTGACGTTGATTGTGGGCCCAACCGATGTCGGGAGCGTCAACGTCTGACCCGACGCCAGGGAAGGTCGTCGTGGCACGACCGGCGTCAGATTGGATCCGGAGGGGCCACCCGGAGCCGAGGCCGAAGCCGACGGCTTTGAAACGAAGGGACCTGGAGTGGGTGTATGTCTGGATTACAGTCTTAGATTGGGAAAACAGAAATCAAGCACAGTTTTTACTAAATAAATGTTTAGTTTTCTTTATTGATATTGAAGTTTTTGCTTATTTCACTAGTTTTCTTTTTCTTCTTTTATTTGCCTCTTTATACCTGCCAGTCTTTATTTTCCCTCCTCAGTTTCTCTTTCTTTCTCTCTTTCTCGCTCTCTGTCTTTTACGGTTGTCGTCTTCTTTTATTCATTTTTTATTCCTTTCTATCTTCTTTCTTACAGGTTCCTCCACTGTAAGCATAATCCTCAGAGGTATGATAAAGGAAAAGAAGGTAGTGAATGGGTAAGTTTATAGGATTTCACTTGTGCCTTTTTGTATCTGCAAGGGGGAGGGGCGTGAGGTTGTGCCTAAGAGTGCCGATATTCAGTTTAGAGTTTGAATGCGCAAGTGCTTGTGAAAAAAAAAAAAAAAAAAAGGATCCTTTATGCATGCACTTGTTTTCACTCCCTCTTCCCTTGTCTTGTCTGCTAGGCTTTCTCCCCTCCCCTCCCCCGTCATATGGTAAAACAGGTTTGGCAAATATGCCCCTACCTGTAGAAGCCATGTCCGTCCTGGGACATGGCGGGTGATGTTGGCGTTTTCGTCCTTGGCGGCGGCTCCGGCGGAAGACTGGTTCCGGAGTCCTCTCCGTAGCGGTCGTAGTGGTCTCCTCCGTCCTCCGCTTGTCGGTCCTCTCTGTTCTCGGTTCGGCGTCTCCTTTCTCCTCCTCGGAAGTCCTCCCTCTTCCTGTTTCCTCCGTCGTATTTCTGTTCTCTGGCATCCTCAGGCAACCCTCTACTTCCAGGTTTGCGCACTCTACGAGGGACTGAGACTATTCAAAGTGCACCTGGGGTACTTGCTTATCGGCCCCACTCGATTGGTGGGGTCGATCGTAACAGCTAGCCTGTTACATATGCCTTCCCTGGAAGAGGGCTGCTCGAGGCCCGAGTTCACAGGATTTCTAGACAAAAAAATCTGCGGGGACCAAGTCCTTCCCTGGGCAATGTTGTACCTGAAACACAAAAGGTTGCAACTCCATAAACCATGTTAAGATCCTCGAGTTAGTATCCTTATTTTTGTTCAACCATGTAAGAGGAGCATGATTGGTAATAAGAACAAAGGGATGTCCAAGCAAGTAATATTGAAGGGATTTAACGGCCCATTTCAAAGATAAACATTCCTTCTCAATTGTTGGATAGTGCGTTTCAAGAGGTAATAATTTTCTGCTGATATAGGCAATAGGATGATTCATCCCGTCATCATCCTTTTGGGATAAAACAGCACCAGTACCCACATCAGAAGCATCTGTTTGCAAATAGAAAAGTTTTGAAAAATCAGGGCAATGTAACACTGGTTGAGTAGTAAGGCTTTGTTTCAAAGATTCATAACTTTTCAGTTGTGTGGGTGTGAGCCCTCTAACATTAGTGGGTTGATCTTTTCCTAGGAGATTTGTCAAGGGGGTGGCCATGGTGGAATAGTTAGGAATAAATCTACGGTAGTAACCGACCAACCCCAGAAACGATCGAATATCTTTTTTCGTTTGTGGGGGCGATACCTTGAGAATAGCCTCTACTGTGTCAAGTTGGGGTAGTATACAACCCCTTTCAATGACATAACCAAGATATGAGATGGACTTTTTGGCAAGGTTACATTTTTCTGGATTAGCGGTTAAACCTGCATCTATCAAGATATGAAAAACGTCTGCTAGATGATGTAGATGGTCTTTCCAAGTCTCACTATATATGACGATGTCATCTAAATAGGCGGATACATATCCTGTATGTCCACGTAATAGCTTGTCCATCAGGCGTTGGAACGTAGATGGAGCCCCCTGTAAACCGAATGGGAAAACTGTGAAGTAGTATAACCCTGATGTTGTAAAAAAGGCTGTCTTTTCCTTATCTGTGGGGTTTAAGGGTATTTGCCACTACCCTTCTGTTAAGTGTAAAGTGGACATATATCGGGGCTTTCCCTAGACGTTCAATTAATTCATCCACTCTGGGTATTGGGTACGTATCAAAGTCAGAGATGTTATTTAATTGCCTAAAATCAATACAAAAACGAACAGCTCCGTTCAGATTGGGAACTAGTACCACCGGTGAACACCAGGGACTGGTGAAGGGCTCAATGATACCCATTTGTAACATAGATTGTACCTCTTATTCTACCACTTTTCTACGTGCCTCAGGAATACGATAAGGCCTAAGACACACCAATTTCCCGTCTTTTGTTTTGATTTTGTGATATATCAAAGAAGTTTTACCAGGTTTTAAAGAAAATAACCTTTTATTCTGCTCAAGGATCTTTTATAATTGTCCTTGTTGTTCAGGGGAAGTGTGGGGACTGATATGAGGAAGCCAATGCTCTGACGTATCTGTCTGGGGACATAATATTATGTCTAAGGGTTTTACTTTATTTATACAATATCCAGTGTCTAAATGCGGGAAAGAAATATCTGGTTCCTCCCATTTCTTCAATAGGTTGATATGATAGATCTGGGTTTTCCTAGGCGACTGAAATTTTAAGGTGATATGTAACTGGATTTATTAGTTCTATTATTTCATAGGGGCCTTGCCATCCTGCTAAGAGCTTGTCCTTTGAAGTAGGTAACAGTACAAGTACCTTCTCTCCCACATTTTGTTTCTCTTAATGAGTTTCCTTGATTGTAATACTTCTTCTGTCTATATTGGGCTTCCTCTAGATGTATTCTGACATCCTCCCACACTGTTTGTATTTGGTCTTTTAACTGTTGTGTATATTCTAGAATATTTCTGTCTCTTTCTCTTCCCAATGCTCAGCAGCCATATCTAATAAGGTTCAGGGTTGTCAGCCAAAAACAAGTTCAAAGGGACTATGGCCCTCATTACAACCCTGGAGGTCGGTGATAAAGAAGCGGTAATACCGCCAACAAGCCGGCTGTAAAAAAAATGGCATTATGACTGCGGCGGAAACCGCCAACACAGACAGCCACTTTACCACACCTACCGCCGCGGCGGTAGCAACAAGCACCATGGCGGTAACCGCCAACAGCTAGGTGGAAGACACGGTTCCGCCCACTGTATTACAATAGGCCTATCGGCCACCTTTTCCGGGGCGGTACCAATGACAATAAAAGCACAGCGGAGACAGATCTCAGAAGTTAAAGGACTCACCTCTGGAGACTCAGGGAACAGCCACAACACCATGGAGCCCGAGCTGCAGATCTTCCCCATGCTGGTCTACCTCCTTCTACACCAGGAATACCAACGCCGGCGACGACAACCACAGTGAGTACTGCCGCCTAGCACACAAGGGAGGGGGGAGGAAAAAGAGAGTGACACACACATGCAACACCTCGACCCCCAATACCATACATAAAAACAGATGCAACAACATTATACATCCATCCATTACCCCTCAGGAATAATCCAAGGACAAAAGGAAGTGATTAAAGTGAGTGTAATAAAATGAAAATCCAGAAAAACGTCCTGAAAATTCAAAACAGTATATACAGATATACAAATGGAGGGACACTGCCCAGTCCATAATGTCCGTGGGCCACAGGGCCACATCACATAGGCCAGGCCCCATTGTACTCCTGCATCAACACGGAGAGAACACTGCTGGGACATCAGGTCGAAAATACACAGGCACCTCAGGGGGACGGGGAATAGGGGGCACCTCAGCCGAAAGATGGTACAACACCACTGGTCCTGGAGGGGGCTATATGCCCTGTGCGATGTCCTTGGGAGTGCAAAGCTACAGTCTCTCTAGTGGGTGGTTTGCCCACTGCTTGGACCTGGGGAGTGCAAAGCCACAGTCTCTCTAGTGGGTGCTTTGCCCACTGCTTGGTCCTAGGGAGAGCAAAGCCACAGTCCCTCTAGTGGGTGGTTTGCCCACTGCTTGGTCGTGGAGAGTGCAAAACCACAGTCTCCATAGTGGGTGGTTTGCCCACTGCTTGGTCCTGCAAAGCCACAGTTTCACAAGTGGGTGGCTTCTCCACTGGTTCTGGAGGGGTCCTTGTGCCCTGTGATGCAGATCTTTGGGAGTGCAAAGTCACAGTCTCTCACCTGGGTGTCAGACCCACAAGATTTGCAGTAGGCAGGATGCATAACACTCCATGGAGGCAGGACTACAGTGCATCCGCCGGTGGCAACAGCTGCACAGTGGTGGCAGTGCTGGTGCAGTTGTCGTGCTGCCAGTGGTGGGGGGAGTCCCCAGCCATTTCCCTGCAGCTTCGGACAGCTGCCCACTGGGGCTGCTGCCAGTGGTTCTGGTGGCGGTGCATATGGCGGACATTATGGCAGTGCAGGTGGCGGTGCTTCCAGTGGTGGGGGGAGGCTCCAGACCCTCCCCTCCCCTGAAGCGCCATAGTTGGTTTTGGGGGCTCTGATTCTGTCACAAAACCAGGCCTCCTGTCCCTCCTGCCTGCAGGTGCAGGCCCTTTGCCCTTGCCAGCTGGTGGTGCCTCCTTGCCCTTGCTGTGTGGTGGTGCCCCCTTGCCCTTGCCATGTGGTGGTGCCTCGTTGCCCTTGGCAGCTGGTGGAACATCCTTGCCCTTCCGATTGGCAGCTGGTGCAGGCACATTGCCAGTGCTGATGGGTGTCTCCTTGGAGCCTCTCACACCTGCAGTAGCTGCCGAAACTACAGTGGCCATGGACTGGCTGAGGTGCTGGCCTGGGCTCTGCCCACCCTGGCCCGACGTGAAGGATGGGGGAGGGAGGGGTAGGGAAGAGGTCAAGGGCAGAGAGGAAAAGCTGCTTAGAGACACTGGTGCAGGAAGACGGGGGAGGTTTGGGAGTGGAGGAAGAGGGAGTGGTTATAGGAGGTGTCTGTCAGCTGTGTCTGGGTGCAGGTGCATGGGCTGGATGCTTGCGGTTGGGTACTTTAGGAGGGGGGGCACAGACGCAGTGGCAGAGGACACAGGGGACGTGTGCATGGATGTAGGGGTGGTGACTGCCAGTGAGGGGTGTGTACTGATAGGGGTGTGGATGTAGTGCATGCAAGTGTGAGTGCTGTTGGCAGGTCATGGCACCTAACTGCGTCACAGCAGACATAGGCACATTTGGGGCTAAACATCAACATACTGTTTCTGTCACAACATGCAATGCACTGTACATTTAGGAAATGTGGGAAACTGACCAGATGCTTATCGTTTTGCCCCCTCGATTACAACCGCTGAGGATGGCTAGGAGATGGAGACATCCCCCCGTTTACAGGCCCCTGGTGGACTTGGCAACAATGGAGGACAGGCACATTATCCTCACCTACAGACTTGATAGGGCCACAATCCAAGAGCTGTGTGCCCAATTGGAGCCAGACCTGATATCAGCGATCTGTCAGCCCACTGGGATGCCCCCTCTTGTGCAAGTCCTATCTGTCCTCTATGTCTTTGCAACTAGCTCCTTCCAAGTGACAGTGGCCTTGGCAGCAGGAATGTCATAGCCAATGTTCTCAAACGTGCGGACCAGAGTGTTGTGTGCCCTGATGAAACACATGCACAGCTACATCGTTTTCCCCCAGAAAGAGGATTTGGCCACAGTGAAAGCTGATTTCTATGCAATGGGACATATCCCCAACATTATTGGGGCAACAGATGGTGCACATATTGCCTTTGTCCACCCCCCCCCGAGAAAGGAACAGGTGTTTAGAAATCAAAAGAGCTTTCGCTCAATGAATGTGCAGATAGTGTGCCTGGCGGACCAGTACATCTCCCATGTGAATGCAAAGTATCCTAGGTCTGTGCATGATGCCTTTATCTTGAGGAATAGCAGCATCCCATATGTGATGGTTCAACTCCAGAGGCACCGGGTGTGGTGAATAGGTGAGCCCATGGTCCCCACCTAGTGTATGTTGGTATATGGGTGTGGTGTTGGCCCTAAGGGTTAGTGTGTGGCTAACAGGTGTCCTTCGATATTTGCAGGTGACTCTGGTTAACCCAACCTCTCATGGCTACTGACCCCAGTGAGGAATCCCAGGACAAGGGCAGAGGAACGTTACAATGAGGCACAGGGGGTGAACAAGAAGAATTATAGAGCGAACGTTTGGCCTCCTGAAGGCCAGGTTTCGTGCCTCCATCTAACAGGTGGTTCCATGTGCTACTCACCCAAGAAGGTGTGCCAGATCATCGTGGCATGTTGCACAACCTTGCCTTATGTCGTCAGGTGTCTTTTCTGCAGGAGGATGAGGCTGGAGATGGGCGTGTGGCAGCGGTGAAGCCTGTGGACAGTGACGAAGAGGAGGCAGAGGATGAGTATGTGGACAACAGAATAGCAATAATTCAACAGTACTTCCATTGACACACAGGTAAGACACTTTAACTTCACCTTCCATTGCAATTTTGTGTTCTAAATTTTCACTGGCAGGCTGCTATTCCCACTACTATGGCCACTTACTGTACCCTTTGACATGTCTATTCACAGATATCTGTGCCCTACTCTGGCTCCTGGTGTATTGACTGCAGCAAAATACAAGTCATACCTATGCATTAATTACTGTACAGTCTAATTGCAATGTCTACAGATTATTAAACCAATACATACTTAAATCATTTGACCTACTACATACTTGTATTTTTTTAAAGGATGTTTATTTAAGTGCTGAGAAGTAAATGGGGATGTGCAGTGGGCTTGGGTGATGGTGGAGGATAGTCCAGTCTATTTGTATCACAGGTGCATTATCCAATGGGGCATAGGAAGGGGAGCTATGGCAGTTCAAGGTGGAAGGGGTAACAGAGTGGGACACAAGGGTGACAATCAGGAGAGTCTTATTTCCTGGAAGGGGTCTTGACAATGTTCTCTGGCTTCTGCCTGGATCGCAGGGAATGTTTACCTGGTGGTTCTCCTTCTGCAGGGGGAGGGGTGCTGGTGGCCTGTTGTTCCTGTGGCGGGGCCTCCTGTCCACTAGTGTCAGTGGAGGTGGGGGGCTGTTCATTGGTGTGGCTAGTGTCAGGGGCCCGGTGGTGTTGCACTGCTTCCCTCATGGTGTTGGCCATGTCTGCCAGCACCCCTGCAATGGTGATCAGGGTGGTGTGGATGTCCCTCAGGTCCTCTCTGATCCACAGGTACTGTCCCTCCTGCAGCCGCTGGGTCTCCTGCATCTTGGCCAGTATATGGCCCATCGTCTCCTGGGAATAGTGGTATGCTCCCAGGATGTTGGTGAGGGCCTCCAGGAGAGTCTGTTCCCTGGGCCTGTCCTCCACCTGTCGCACAGCAGTCCTCCCAGCTTCCCTGTTGTCCTGTGCCTCTGTCCCCTAAACCGTGTGCCCACTGCCACTGACCCCAGGTCCCTGATCGTCCTGTGTTTGTGGGGTGTCCTGGGGTCCCTGTAGTGGTGGACACACTGCTGATTGTCGTGTCCTGGGGACAGAGGTATGGGCCCGCTGGGTGGATGCTGTGCTGGTATTTCCTGAGGGGGGAGGCTCTGTGGTGGTATGGGACTATGCCTGGGTAACCAACTGACTGTCCGGAGGTCCCGGATGGGCCAGGTTGGTCATCCAGGTGACCAGAGGTGCTGTCATCACTGTGGGCCTCTTCTGGGGGGGACTGGTTGTTGCTGGCACTTCCTCTCCGGTGACGTTGGGTGTGGGACCTGTGGGGATGTAAATGCAGTGTTATTGTTTCTGCGTGTGACATCTTGTGCATGGGTGTGTTGGCCTCTATGGTTGTGAGTGCCCTGTCAGCTTTGCCTTGTGTGAGTAGTTATTTTGTGGGCTAGGTTATTCTCTCTAGTGTGCATGCTGTGGTGATGGGTGTCCACGCAGGGTTGTGAATGGTGTCTATGCATTGTTGTTGCATGCAGTACTGGGTATGGGGATGGGTGGGTTGGGATGGTGGGGTTTGTGGGAGGTGGTGGAGTGATGGGGGTGAGGGTAGTGGTAGGGGTATGTGATGTCATGCAGGTAGGAGGGGGGGGGTGATAGTAATAGAGATTAGACTTACCAGAGTCCAGTCCTCCTGCTACTCCTGCCAGTCCCTCAGGATGCGGTATTGCCAAGACATGCTCCTCCCATGTTGTTAGTTGTGGGGGAAGAGGAGGGGTCCACCTCCAATCCTCTGTACAGCTATCTGGTGTCTTGCAACCACAGAACGCACCTTCCCCCGTAGGTCGTTCCACCTCTTCCTGATGTCATCCCTTGTTCTGGGGTGTTGTCCCACGGAGTTGACTCTGTCCAGGATTCTGCGCCATGCTCCATCTTCCTTGCAATGGATGTCTGCTGCACCTGTGATCCAAATAGCTGTGGCTCTACCCGGATGATTTCCTACACCATGACCCATAGCTCCTCCTCTGAGAATCTGGGGTGTCTTTGTGGTGCCATGGGTGTAGTGTGAGTGGTGTGTGCTGTGAGGTGCGTGGATGGTGTATGGGTGATGGTGTTCTGTGGCTCTGGTTGTGTGGGTGCTCTTGCTGAATCTCTCTCTAGTGGCAATTGTTGATAGTTGTAAGGGGTTGTGAGTAGTGTGGGTGTGGTATGTGTATATGTGTGTGTGTCAGGTGTGTGTAGTCTGAATTGTCCAATGTAGTTTTGTTTTGTGTGAGTATGTGTATTTGGAGTGCAGCGGTATGTACGGCCAATGGTTTACCACGGTTGAATGTCTGCTGCGGTGAGTCGTGGGTCATAATGCTGTGGGCGTAGCTCTGTTGGCGTAACGGTGTGGGTTTTGGTACTGCCAGTTTATCACTGACCTTTGGGCTGGCGGACTTGTGTGTGTGTCTATATAGTGACGGATTGCTATGTGTGTGTCATAATATGGGTAGCGGTATACCGCCGCAGTCGCAGTATGTTGGTGGTAGTCGGCATGGCGGTATGCAGGAGTTACCGCCAATGTCCTAATGAGGGCCTATGTCCGGTTGAAGCTTGTACGTGTGTTCTTATGGCATATTACACTAATAGTAGCTTTTTATCCCAGTCACGTCCCGAGACGGTTATGTATTTTTTCAATATTGTTTTAATAGTTCGGTTGTACCTTTCTACTAAACCATCTGTTTGTGGATGATATACTGATGTGCGAAGATGTTTTACTCCCAATAGTTGGCATATTTGGGTCATCAGCCTGCATATAAATGGGGTCTGTTAATAATTTTCGGGGAAACCCAACCCGGGAGAAAAACCCGATCATAGCATGTGCCACGTTCTTGGTCGTCATACTGGAAAAGGGATCGCTTCAGGGTATCTAGTTGCATAATCGAGCAACAAAAGAATATACATATTTCCCTTCCATGACGGTGTTAAGGGTCCTAAAAGATCCATACCCACTCAGGAAAAAGGGATAGCAATGATAGGTAATTGATGTAAGGAAGCTTTCTTGACTGTTCCGGGATTGACTAGTTGACACTTTGGACAGCAAGCATGTAAGGAAATGCCTCCTTGGCATGATTACCCCCTGACTTTTTGCCTTTGCTGATGCCAAGTTATTATTTGAAAGTGTGCTGAGGCCTGCTAACCAGGCTCCAGCACCAGTGTTCTTTCCCTAAACTGTACCTTTGTCTCCACAATTGGAACAACCCTGGCATCCAGGTAAGTCCCTTGTAACTGGTACCCCTAGTACCAAGGGCCCTGATGCCAGGGAAGGTCTTTAAGGGCTGAAGCATGTCTTATGCCACCCTAGGGACCCCTCACTCAGCACAGACACACAGCTTGCCAGCTTGTGTATGCTGGTGGGGAGAAAATGACTAAGTCGACATGGCACTCCCCTCAGGGTGCCATGCCAACTTCACACTACCTGTGGCATAGGTAAGTCACCCCTCCAGCAGGCCTTACAGCCGTAAGGCAGGGTGCACTATACCACAGGTGAGGGCATAGGTGCATGAGCACTATGCCTCTACAGTATCTAAGCAAAACCTTAGATATTGTAAGTGCAGGGTAGCCATAAGACTATATGGTCTGGGAGTCTGTCAAACACGAACTCTACAGCACCATAATGGCTACACTGAAAACTGTGAAGTTTGCTATCAAACTTCTCAGCACAATAAATGCACACTGATGCCAGTGTGCACTTTATTGTAAAAATACACCCAGAGGGCATCTTAGAGATGCCCCCTGAAAACATACCCAACTTCCAGTGTGGGCTGACTAGTTTTTGCCAGCCTGCCACACACCAGACATGTTGCTGCCCAGATGCGGAGAGTGCCTTTGTCACTCTGTGGCCAGTAACAAAGCCTGTACTGGGTGGAGGTGCTTCTCACCTCCCCCTGCAGAAACTGTAACACCTGGCGGTGAGCCTCAAAGGCTCACCCCCTTTGTTACAGTGCCACAGGGCATCCCAGCTAGTGGAGATGCCCGCCCCTCCGGCCACTGCCCCCACTTTTGGCGGCAAGGCTGGAGGATATAATGAGAAAAACAAGGAGGAGTCACTCCCCAGTCAGGACAGCCCCGAAGGTGTCCTGAGCTGAGGTGACTCTGACTTTTAGAAACCCTCCATCTTGCAGATGGAGGATTCCCCCAATAGGATTAGGGATGTGCCCCCCTCCCCACAGGGAGGAGGCACAAAGAGGGTGTAGCCACCCTCAGGGCCAGTAGCCATTGGCTACTGCCCTCCCAGACCTAAACACACCCCTAAATTGAGTATTTAGGGGCCCCAGAACCAAGGAAGATAGATTCCTGCAACCTGAAGACGAAGAAGGACTGCTGACCTGAAGCCCTGCAGAGAAGACGGAGACACCAACTGCTTTGGCCCCAGCCCTACCGGCCTGTCTCCCCACTTCGAGAAAAACTGCAACAGCGACGCATCCCCAGGGTCCAGCGACCTCTGAAGCCTCAGAGGACTACCCTGCAACTAAAAGGACCAAGAAGCTCCCGAGGACAGCGGCCCTGTTCAAGTAACCTGCAACTTTGCAACAAGGAAGCAACTTTTAAAGACCACACGTTTCCCGCTGGAAGTATGAGACTTTCCACTCTGCACCCGACACCCCGGCTCGACCTGCGGAAAACTAAGACCACAGGGAGGACTCCCCAGCGACTGCGAGCCCGTGAGTAGCCAGAGACGACCCCCCTGAACCCCCACAGCGACGCCTGCAGAGGGAATCCAGAGGCTCCCCCTGACCGCGACTGCCTGCTTCAAGGAACCCGATGCCTGGAAAACACACTGCACCCGCAGCCCCCAGGACCTGAAGGAACCGAACTCCAGTGCAGGAGCGACCCCCAGGCGACCCTCCTCCTAGCCCAGGTGGTGGCTACCCCGAGGAGCCCCCCCTGTGCCTGCCTGCATCGCTGAAGAGACCCCCGGGTCTCCCCATTGATTCCTATTGGAAACCCAACGCCTGTTTGCTCTCTGCACCCGGCCGCCCCTGTGCTGCTGAGGGTGTACTTTCTGTGCCTGCTTGTGTCCCCCCCGGTGCCCTACAAAACCCCCCTGGTCTGCCCTACACGGGTACTTACCTGCTGGCAGACTGGAACCGGGACACCCCTATTTCCATTGAAGCCTATGTGTTTTGGGCACCACTTTGACCTCTGCACCTGACCGGCCCTGAGCTGCTGGTGTGGTAACTTTGGGGTTGCCTTGAACCCCCAACGGTGGGCTACCTTGGAACCCTGTAAGTGTTTTACTTACCTGTGAACTTAACATTTACTTATCTCCCCCAGGAACTGTTGATTTTTGCACTGTGTCCACTTTTAAAATAGCTTATTGACATTTTTGCTAAAACTGTACATGCTATTGTGATAATTCAAAGTTCCTAAGATACCTGAATGAAATACCTTTCATTTAAAGTATTGTTTGTAAATCTTGAACCTGTGGTTCTTAAAATAAACTAAGAAAATATATGTTTCTATACAGAAACCTATTGGCCTGGAAATGTCTGAGTGTGTGTTCCTCATTTATTGCCTGTGTGTGTACAACAAATGCTTAACACTACCCTCTGGTAAGCCTACTGCTCGACCACACTACCACAAAATAGAGCATTAGAATTATCTCTTTTTGCCACTATCTTACCTCTAAGGGGAACCCTTGGACTCTGTGCACACTATTTCTTACTTTGAAATAGTATATACAGAGCCAACTTCCTACAAAGCACAAAACTTACGGATATCTGATAAAACTCCAGTCCAATAAAGACGTCTAAGGACATATCCTTCCGTCTTTTCCCTCCCATAATGTCCACCCCCTACCTGACTATGGGCCAAGTGTAATACCTGAGAACGGTAATGGGTGGGTACTACTAGCTGTTTCTTCTCGTGATCATCATGATGGATTACTTTATATAATAAGCCGTTCTGGGTGATAAAATGTGGACCTACCTGTCCGGTTTTCTCTGTCATTGCTGAGACCCAGGCGTTTTGTAAAGAGGGATCATCTCTTTGGCTAGCTCGGAAGGTTGGTAATGTAGCTAGGACAGGTCTCTCTGTCGGGAAGGAAGGTACAGATGCGATAACGGGTTAAACAACGTATTCTCTTTTGTTCTTATTTTTCAGACCTGGATAACTTCACCTTGTCTTTGCCTCCCTTAATGCTGAACTGACTGAAGGGGGCTTCTATTAGCCATTAATTTAACACTTCTGTTTGTGTTATGTTATTTAATAAATCATGAAAAACACTGTAGTTTGTTCCAATAATCATCTCTTCTACCAGGAGTGGTATGACTCCTACTACGAGAGATTCTTCTTTTCCCCTCCATTCTACTTGAACTTCAGCCAGGGGACGCATGTCTCCGTGAATACAACAGATTGAAACGTATTCATCAGATTTGATATGTTCAGGGTTTACTAAATCCGCTTTAATTACCGATTGGCTACAGCCAGAGTCAATTAGAGCCCTAACATTTCTCTGATTCACTATCATGTCTTTCATAAAGCGAGTTGTTCCTCAGGCAGTACATAGTACCCTTCCCCTGGTAATACCGATTTCCACTGGTTCGAGTTTGGACACAATGGAAACAATTACGAGCTATATGGCCCCACTCTGCACAATTATAACACTGGGGCGCCTGGTTAGTTTCTTTATCTGGGATACGTAGACTAGTGTTTTCTTCAGTTTTTCATTACCCTTGTTTTGAAATAGGGTTTCCCTCCAAGTGAGGGCCCCTTTTGGTGAGTGCCCTTAAATTCTGGAGCTCTATGAAATGCGCAGGCCAGGTCTATGGCTGTGGTGGTATTGATGTTAGGATGTTGTTTTATCCAACTACGCATTTGTAAGGGAAGAGCCTCTAGGTTATTGTTCTAATAAAATAATCTGAATGACCTCTTCCCTATTGGTTTCGATTGGCCCTAGCCATGTTAATCCTAGATCCTGTACTCGATAATAAAGAGCCCTAGGGTTTTCCATGGGTCTCCACTTTGTTTTGCAGAATTTTATTCTATAGTATTCTGTATCATAATCCACTCGCTCTAGAATAGCTTTTTTTATGTCCGTGTAGGGGGTTGTACCTCCAGGATTCACAGCCTGATACGAGGACTGAAAAGTCCCTGTCAAGAGGGGGGCTATATACTGACCCCCTCATTCTTGAGGCCAGTTTGCTGAAGAAGCAAACCTTTCAAAATTAGTAAAAAATGCATCAGGGTCTTCCCCTTCTTGAAATTTTTGTAGTACTGAGCTGGGTACTTTGGGGTGTACTCTAGTAGTGGCAATGGTGTCTGTAAGCTTTTGTAGAGCACTTTCATGTACCAATTGGTTGTTAGCAATTATGGTTGCTTGACTCTTTAATGCTTTTTGTAGCGTTTCTCTTTCACTCAGAGCTTCACAAACTTGTTCTTCCCATCCCATCTGAAGATGTCTTTGTCCTTCTGCCAATTGTTGTATCATTTCTTTCAGGGTAGGTTTGGTATCCATATTTATTCTTTTCCCGCATCTAAAATCCAACTTCTGACACCAATATGTAGTAGGTGTATGTCTGTATTAGAGACTTAGATTGGTAAAACAGAAATCAAGCACGTTTATTGCTGAATACATTTTTAGTTTTCTTTATTGATCCTGAGGTTTTTGCTTATTACACTAGTTTTGTTATTCTTCCTTCTTTACAGGCTCTCTTTCTTCTTTTATTTGCCTCTTTATTCCTGCCAGTCTTTATTTCCCTCCTAAGTTCCTCTTTCTTTCTTTCTCTTTTTCTCGCTCTCTGTCTCTTATGGTTGTCCTCTTCTTTTATTCATTTTTGATTCTTTTCTATCTTCTTTCTTACAGGTTCCTCCATTGTAAGCGTAATCCTCAGAGGTATGATAAAGGAAAAGAAGGTAGGGAACGGGTAGGTATATAGGATTTAACTAGTACCTTTTTGTATCTGTGAGGGGGAGGGGTGTGAGGTTGTGCCTAAGAGTACCAATATTGAGTTTAGAGTGTGAGTGCGCAAGTGCTTGTGAAAACAAACAAAAAAACAAGTCTCCTTTATGCATGCACTGGTTTTCACTCCCTCTTCCCTTGTCTTGTCTGCTAGGCTTTCTCCCCCTCCCCTACCTTTCTACCCGTCATATGGTAGAACAGGTTTGGCAAATATGCCCATACCTGTAGAAGCTATGTCCCTCCTGGGACGTGGTGGATGATGTTGGCGTTTTCGTCCTTGGCAGCGGATCTGGCGGAGGACTCTGGTTCCCGAGTCCTCTCCGTTGCGGTCGTAGTGGTCTCCTCCATCCTTCGCTTCTCGGTCCCCTCTGTTCTCGGTTCGGCGTCTCCTTCCTCCTCCTCCGAAGACCTCCCTCTTCCTGTTTCCTCGGCCATATTTCTGTTCTCTGGCTTCCTCATGCAACCCTCTATTTCCGGGTTTGCACACTCTACGAGGGACGGGGGACTATTCAAAGTGCCCCCGGGGTACTTGCTTATCGGCCTCTTACAGGACTCCAAGTGACTCACCTGTGCCTGAAAGCTCCGAAGGTGGGTCGGACCGCCCAAAAATGAGGCGCATGGCCTTATAAAACTCTGAGTTGGGCGGGGGTGGCTCCGGCAAGTCAGAGAATCGCAGAGCCGACCCAGAAGAAGGCTCTGTTGACGGAGGCCTAGAGCGACGACGCTCTTCCCGCATCGTATTATCCAATAGACGGGGTGAAATCGAAGATTGCTTGTCTTTCTTCGACTTCTTCTTTTTGTGACCCGAATGTCCAGATGACTTGGAGGACGATGAGTGGTGGTGACTCCGCTGCCGATCTCGACCTTCCTCTCGAACGGGACCGTGAGCGCCGCGGAGTTGAGTGTCGGGCCACCATGAGCTTCAGGGACCGCTTCCTCAAAGCCTTTGGGTTCATGGCCGACACTCGGAGCACGACTTTGGGTCGTGATCGCGCTCCAAACACCATATGCACATGAGGGGTGGATCCGTCACTGACATACTGACATCCCTCCACGCATCCACGATCTCATCAAAAATACAACAGAAATGTTGACGTAGTCAAAAAATTACTGATGTAGCTCTTCTCCGGATCTGCGCATAGGCTGGCGCAGAAAGAAAAGAACTGACGTCGGCAATGTCATCACGGTGAGCATGACGCCAACGACGCTCATGGAGTCGACCGACGCCACCTGACGGCGCGCAGAGGTAGTGCTTGAAGAAAAATTCTCCGGATCCAGTCTGATGCCTGGGGAAATTCAAAGGTAAGGAATCTGCAACTAGAAGTCTCTATCAGATACAGGTACTAGTTTGCCCTCTGTTGTACATTAGCAATAGATGATAAGGATAAGTTACTTACCTGTAAATCCTAGTTCTCTTCCAGGGGTATCCTCATCAAAGTCATAAACATTGAATATTCCCACCCTTGTGCGGGGACCCCGGAGCATATATAAAATACACATATATTATCATGTGTGAAAACAGCAATGCAGGCTATAATCATAAACAGGCTAAAAATGCTTTATTTCTATGAAGTTTTTTTTTTTTTTTTCATATTATGAAATCACAATAGAGAATAAATATCTAACCAAACCCTTAAAACTGGGCTTAGGGAAGTAAGCAGCAGTAAGCACTAGAGAAAAAGAGAAAAAACTACATTGAAAAACCAATGGAGCATTCTTAGCCAATAGGCTGCATGCAGGTTAACACAGGAGAATCATAAAAACTTTGGCACCGTGCCTTTAAGACCCTGAGCACCTCCAGTATCCCACCATGCCTCAGGGGTGAAGGAAAGGTGACAGTTGGTTGACAGTTAGGTCAGTTCTTTTTTTACGGTGACAATCTGTGTAACTGATTCAAAATACAGTCCGTCCTGCACTTCTAGGAGACGTGCGTCCGGGGAGGAGGGTGGGTTGTTTATGACTTTGATGAGGATACCCCTGGAAGAGAACTAGGATTTACAGGTAAGTAACTTATCCTTCTCTTCCAGGGGATCCTCATCAATAGTCATAAACATTGAATAGATTAGAAAGCCCATCCCTAAACTCTGCGGACTGTCCAATAGAAGTGCAGGAATAGATACGTATTATGCAAATAAATTTCTCAGAGAGGCCTGCCCCACTTGGGCATCCGCTCTTGCATCTGAGTCTAAACAGTAATGTCTAGTAAACGTATGCACAGACTTCCATGTAGCAGCCTTACAAATCTCAGATATTGGAACATTGTTAAGGAGGGCAGCAGTAGCCGCTTTTCCCCTTGTGGAATGCGCTTTAGGCCTAGCTAGTAATTGTTTATTAGCCAGCTGGTAAGTATTAACAATACAAGAAACTATCCATCTTGATATCGTTCGTTTAGATGCTGCCTCTCCTGTCCTCAAATGACCATAATTTACAAACAAGCGGTTAGAATGTCTAATCGATTTTGTCTTATCCAGATAAAATTTCAGCACTCTTTTCAAGTCTAAGGAGTGCAATGCTTTCTCTGCCGGAGTCTCCGGATTAGGAAAGAAAGTCGGTAAAGATATAGTCTGATTGATATGGAATTCTGACACCACCTTCGGAAGGAAAGATGGGTGAGTTCGCAGAACCACTCTATTGTCATGAAAAACCGTGTACGGTTCTTTGGAAGACAAAGCCTGGATTTCGCTGACCCTCCTCGCTGAAGTAATAGCCACTAAAAAAGCTGTCTTCCACGTAAGGTGTTGTAAAGAGGCCTTATGTATAGGTTCAAATGGAGGGCCCATACGTTTTGACAATACCATGTTCAGTTCCCATGGAGGAGAAGGTCTCCGAATGGGCGGAAAAACTTTTTTCAAACCTTCTAAGAAATCCTTGACTACAGGTTTCGTAAAGAAGGATTCCTGAGAAGGTGACTTGCGATAGGCTGTAACGGCAGACAAATGTACCTTAATAGATGATACCTGCAGACCGGACTTTGCCAGATGAAGCAAATAGGACAGTATGACATCCTCCTGAGCCCGTATGGGATTCTGACCTTGTTGACAGCACCATATGTAGAATCTCTTTGACTTAAAAGCGTAAGAACGCCGCGTGGAGGGTCGCTTGGACTCTTTCAAGATGTTCATGCACTCCTGTGAGAGCCCTAGGTGCCCATACTGCAGGAATTCAGGAGCCATGCTGTTAAGCTCAGAGAGGGTAGGTTGGGATGTAGAATCCTGCCCTCCATTCTGCTCAGAAGATCCGGTCTGCACGGCAGCCTCCTGTGAGGTTTTTCCGATAGGTTGAGGAGATCTGTGTACCAGAATTGACGGGGCCATTGTGGCGCTATGAGAATCATTCTGGTTCTGGATCTGTAAAGTTTGTTGAACACTGCCGGTATGAGGGGAATCGGCGGAAAGGCGTAGAGAAATATCCCTGACCAGTCGATCAACAGGGCATTCCCTCGAGATCCCGGACGGTAGAACCTGGATGCGAAGTCTGGGCATTTCTTGTTTACTTCGTCTGCGAAGAGATCCAGTTGAGGTCGACCCCATTGAGCGAAGATGTATTCGACGACTTCGCCGTGTAGGACCCAATTGTGTGCGTCCTCTAGGTGTCTGCTCAGGAAATCTGCTTCCACGTTTTGTTGACCTGGCAGGTGAACCGATGTAAGTGACATTCCTCTGGCCAGGAGCCAATGCCATATTGTTTGGGACTCTCGAGATAGGGGTAGGGATCTCGTTGCCCCCTGTTTGTTCAAATAATACATCGTGGTTGTATTGTCCGTTTGTATTAGGAGAGTTTTCCCCTGAATTAGTGGTATGAAAGACTTGAGAGCCAGATGGACCGCTCTGAGTTCTAGCAGATTGATGTGGTACTGCTTTTCCTTGTCTGACCACAGGCCCTGAACTTGAAGGGGACCCAGATGAGCCCCCCATCCCTGAAGAGACGCATCCGTTACCAGAGTGTCGGATGGAACTACCTGGTGAAACGGAGCACCTACTGACAGGTGAGGTCTGTGCATCCACCATTTCAATGACTGAAGTGCTACTGCCGGTAGTCGCACTCTGTCCTCCCAGCGACCTGTCCTTTGGCTCCAGTTGCTCTCCAATGCCTCTTGGAGGGGCCTCATGTGGAGTCTGGCATTTGGGACAATAAAAATGCATGATGCCATGGAGCCCAGCAGCGATGTCACCTGACGTGCCGTAGGTGCGTTGGCTTTCAACAGGTCCTGACACTTCCTGTCTATTGAGGATAGTCGTTCCTCCGAAGGATACACTCTTTGGAGTTCTGTGTTTATTATAGCTCCCAGGTAGTGAAGGTTCTGTGTTGGAGTCAAGGTTGACTTTTGGTAATTGACCTGAAGACCTAGAGACTCGCAAACTCTTTGCACAATGTCCCGATGGCTTCTCGCCTGCTCCGGAGAACAAGCCTTCAGTAACCAGTCGTCTAGGTATGGGTAGATGAATATCTTTTGTTTTCAAAGATGCGCCGCTACCACTGCCATACATTTCGAGAAGACGCGTGGGGCAGATTTCAGGCCAAATGGTAGAACTCTGAACTAATAATGTTGTAACGCTACTTGGAAGAGCAGGAATTTCCGATGTTTTGGAGCTATTGGGATGTGAAAATATGCATCCTGCAGGTCGATGGAGCACATCCAGTCTCCCTGATGTAGCTGAGGGAAAATCTGGTGAAGCGCTAGCATCCTGAACTTCTGTTTCCTTATGTATTTGTTCAGCAGCCGTAGGTCCAGAATTGGTCTGAAAACGCCCTCTCGACCCTTCTTCGCCACCAGAAAATAACGGGAGTAAACCCCCTTTCCTCTGTGCGCAGGTGGAACCTTTTCTATGGCATTCTTTTGTAAGAGGGCGAGAGCCTCTTTGCGCAGCAGGCTGAGATGAGATGGATTGCATTTGGTTGGTGGCAAGTGTGGTGGAGGCTGTTTGAAAAGAAGAGAGTAGCCATTTTCGACAATATTGAGCACCCATTTGTCTCTTGTGATAGAGTGCTACTCGTGAAGATAACCTGTAATACTTCCCCCCACCGGAGTGGCTTACAGTGTTGAGGGAAGCGAGATCTCATTGTTTGGCCGGCGCTTTCGGAGTGGACTGTGGAGGTCTACTTGACCCTCGCTCCCTTGTGTTCCTTCGCTGAAAAAGAGGGTGTCCCTGCCGTTGCTGTGACCTTTGGGACCAGTGAGGGGTTTGAACCCTCTGCTGGAAAGGGCACCTGTCATAAGGCCTATACCTCCGCCTGAAATCTTTCTTCCTTTCCAGGCCCACTGCCCTCATGGTATCCACCTCGGTCTTCATGCGGGCCATTTCCTCGTCTGCATGGGCACCAAACAGCGAGTTCCCGGCGAATGGGAGATTCAGGATGCGTTGTTGTGCTTCCTGCTTTAAACCAGTGAGTCTCAGCCAGGAAGACCTCCTTGCACAGATTCCATGTGCGTACCCACGTGCAGCTAAATCCGCCCCATCTGCCGCCGCGCTGATCACCTGGTTGGATACCAGGCATCCCTCTTGCAGGATCTCTTGAAAATCTTGTCTGTCCTCTCTGGGCAATTTCTCTGTGAATCTATTGAGAGAGTCCCACAGAGAACGATCATACCTGCCCAGGAGTGCAGAAGCACTGGAGACTTGCATTGCCGAAGCCGCCGTACCGCACATCTTTCTCCCCAGAGAGTCCAGATGCCTGCTCTCTTTATCCGGGGGGACCGTGGATGATGATGCCACCGAGTGGGTCTTTCGGGCTGCGGCTAATATTACCTACTCCGGTGGCGGATCCTTCCTGAGGAACAAAGGGTCCTGTTCGGGAGCCTTGTATTTTTTGAGAATCCTAGCAGGGGCAGATTTGAGTGTGGCTGGGGCCAGAAAAGTGTCCATGGTTGGCTGCAACAAACCAGGCACTAGAGGCAGCAGCTTTTTTGACGCTGATCTCTGTTGCAGAGTCTCAAAGATGACTGACGAGGAGGTAGATGGCTCTGGAACCTCTATGTTTAATTTCTGCGCTCCTCTTAACAGCACCTCGTTAAACGTGGTAATGTCATCCACCGGTGAGACCCTAGCAGGTGGAGAATCTGTTAGGGTGGGGGACTAACGCCCGACAGATGATCCTGACGACGACCAAGAGGGTGATCTTCTTCGTGAACGAGACCTGGATCGTCGTTGAGAACGAGACCTGCAGCAGAGCGCCCAGGCCTCGCGGTCGGTTGACGAGGAGCAGAACGAGCCCGTCCTGCCCTTGCTGTCGGTGATGGCGTTCTTGGCAGGGAGGCAGTAGGCGAGTACATTCGCGAATACTGCGAATCCGGGGAGGCCGCTGGTCTGTTAAGGCTCTCTAGCCATCTTGGAGATAGATTGATGGGCGAAACATGCCCAGATGATGCCGCTCTTGAACGAGATGAGTCACTCGGTATGGAGACCACTGGAGATGGTGCGGCCTTGTCTGGCGTGGGGCGATGTTCTACTCCCTGCGGGACAGGTAAAACCTGTGTCGACGTCGAAGGGCGCCCCACCGGTTCCTCTTGCCTCGACGTTGAGTGTCTCGACGTTGAGTGCCTCGACGTAGAGTGTCTCGACGTCGAACGGCGATCTTTGGACCTTGACCTGCTCGCCGTCGTGTGCCTCGACGTGGAGCGGTGGGAGGCCGACGGCGGATGTCTCATGCCGTCGTGGCGTTTTCGACGTCGTGTCTCTTGACGTCGGGGGCGCACATCCTTTGGCGGTGACCGGGCACGCCGGCGATGGCTCAGCGGGCTGCCGTCGACGGAGACCTGCCCCTGCGATGGTGTTCCCTCGACGCCGTCTCCTTCGACGTCGGGTGTGTCGCCGTCGACGGCGATCTATGCCGGTGAGACGGTGGTAGCGACGACGTCGACAGGGGACAAACAGGTACTTTCCTACCTGCTGACGTCGACCTAGCCATTCTCTCCTGAGGATGGCCTGCTGGTTGTCCGGGAAGTGAAGAGGACGATGTTTTCTGCCTCTCATGAAGCCCATGTAGCCTGATCTTTTCTCTGTCCTTCAGAGTTCTCTTTGACATATTCTTGCAGTGCTTACAAGTGTCAGGGCAGTGACTCTGAGGCAGGCACACAATACACAGAGAATGTGGGTCTGACTGGGCCTTCTTCTTCCCACAAGAAGGGCATTTGACAAAAAGTGAAGGCATTTTTTTGTCAGGAAAAAACTGCCAAGCTCAGACAAAGATGTTATCTGTCGAATGAAAAAGGAAAAAACGCTTTTTTAAAGGATTTTTCTGAGAAAAACTCAGAAAAACTGAGAGCTCAATGCTCCAGGATCCTCTCAGAAGAAGCCGGAAAAAAGAACTGACCTAACTGTGAACCAACTGTCACCTTTCCTTCACCCCTGAGGCATGGTGGGATACTGGAGGTGCTCAGGGTCTTAAAGGCACGGTGCCAAAGTTTTTATGATTCTCCTGTGTTAACCTGCATGCAGCCTATTGGCTAAGAATGCTCCATTGGTTTTTCAATGTAGTTTTTTCTCTTTTTCTCTAGTGTTTACTGCTGCTTACTTCCCTAAGCCCAGTTTTAAGGGTTTGGGTAGATATTTATTCTCTATTGTGATTTCATAATATGAAGAAAAAAAAAACTTCATAGAAATAAAGCATTTTTAGCCTGTTTATGATTGTAGCCTGCATTGCTGTTTCTACACATGATAATATATGTGTATTTTATATATGCTCCGGGGTCCCCGCACAAGGGCGGGAATATTCAATGTTTATGACTATTGATGAGGATCCCCTGGAAGAGAATAATTTATTTTTGTTTTTCTCAGAAATAAATCGAGAAAGTAAGCGCTTCTTTCTCAATCCTACATTAGGACAACAATTTACACTTGAACGCTCTAATAAAACAAAGTCAGGAAACTGATCTTTTTGTTGTTGAAGTGCAAGTTTATCTTAGCTAAACTGATTAAGGCAAAACTGGATCTCCTTGAGATCCCTGTGCACAAAAAATAAACCTTACACAGAAAGCCAACATTACCATTACTTCCGTTCTTAATTTAAATGGTTTTCATCTGTTCTCAGAACCAGCAAGCCAGTTATGTTTCAACCTTTTTTTCAAGAAACCAAAAGTGGACCATTTCAAATATAACTAATTATCATCCAATGTTATATTGCTGCTGCTTGGTTCGAAAGATTTTATAAATATTGGTTTCAGACCAAAGCACAGCACAGAGTCAGTTATGACTCTGGACTCTAGTAGCTGTGATCCTCTGATATTTCTGGCGCCATGGCATTGTCTCTCTCCCATTTCTTCTTCATCACCTGGCTGAAGTTTAGGTGGGAGACAGTGCACTGGCGTGGTTTGCAGTCTTCCAGGCCAATAATCCTCAAGCAGTTTATCTCACTACTTTTAAATCTTCATTTAGATCAACTGTCTGTGGGATATCACAAGGCTCATTATTGAGCCCTAACACATTTGAACATCAACGTTCTTCCACAGTTGTTCGTATTTATGCAAGCTATACTTGATTGTCCCCACAGATCTAGATGCTTCCTCAACTCAGTTTGGATGTGATTTAATAACTGATAATTCCTTCAGTCTGAACAGAATGTAAACAGAAGTGTTTATTTTGGTTAGCTTTACCATTACCTGGTCTCAAGCACGGAAGCACCTTCTCCCATTCTCCTATTCATGGTCAGAAACTGTGTTGTATTTTTTCATTTTGGGTTATTTTTTTTAAAAACACAAATGCCAGATTACTAGTCTTAGAGCTTCCAGGAAGATTCCTCCTATATTCTTGTCGGACTGCAGTGAGGGAAACTGTGTGTAATCACTTGGACTATGGTCATTCTATTTATTTAGGCTTATCAAAGTATGCCCTAGCGTATGTTCACAATGCCGCAACCAAAATACTATTGTGCCTTAAGCATTCAAACTCAAAGTCTAATAATCTGATATACACTCAATGGTTACCAGTTAGGAAAATAATGTTTTTAACTGTCATACAGCTACATGTCCTGATCTTCTCCTCCTGAAAAAAATATTTTTTGCAAT
This sequence comes from Pleurodeles waltl, assembly GCF_031143425.1. NCBI lineage: Eukaryota > Metazoa > Chordata > Amphibia > Caudata > Salamandridae > Pleurodeles > Pleurodeles waltl. Next base: position 88,614,802 of record NC_090441.1, read on the forward strand.
ACTCACTTCTGAGTCAATTTTGCTCCTGCATACTTGTTCTCCTCCAGATTCTAAAAACTAGGAGGCAGTGAGCAGGGAAATTTTTCGTACTTTTTTTTTTATAGTATGCTGAAAAACTGTAATATATTACCTCTGTATTTAAAGGCGAAAACGGCTACTGTTTTTATGTGGGACTCTATATGGTCCAAACAGGACTTGAGTCTTGTTTGGGCAATAATAAATGTCTGTTTGTTCCTGGATAAAGTGGGGCAAATTCGTTAGCTCGTTTATGTAAAAGGCATCTTTTTTTGCTGTGAGTTCCACAATATTTTAATGACCCGAAAACAGTGAGGGTATCATGTAAGAATTAAGTGGAAAACGTATATAATCTACCTTGAAAATGCCAGAATAATAACTGAAATAAGCAAACTTACAATGCAATCCCACATAGACTTACTGAAAGTGGAAGGACCGGAACCCTACCTTTTCAAATATCAAATCCTCAGAATAGATTTTACCTAATATGTTTTAAATGTAATGTTGTGCACTTTTAGATTGCATTCCCATACTGTGGAAATTGGTTTGAAAATCTTACTGTGATAATCAAACTCAGAGTGCACTGCACTTTATTCTTTTCTGTAAATTTTATTCATATCCTAGGAAATCTTATTTATTGCCATTCCTGCATGTATTAAAATTAAAAAGGGCCACTCAGGCATAGTCTTACAATAACTTTCATCTGAAATGTGCTGCCTGGCTTTGCTAATCTTATTCAAAGTGCCCTCAAAATAATATTAGTAGTATGAACACTGAACAGATGTGGAGAGTCATTTTAGATTATTTGTTTTAGCTAATTGGATGCGTTTTAGTCCACAGGGATAAAGTAGATATGTTTAAAGTTTGTGTTTTCATGGCTGTTTAGCAAAATAATGTTATTTTTGGAAGGGTTTGGACACAAACTATGTCCTTTAATGAAAACATCTAAAAACGTGTCTGTTTAGCAGCCCTGATTAAATGTTAAATATTACATTCTTTTATGTCCTTCCTATACTCAAATGAATAGGCTCAGCATAATCCTCCACAACAAGATATTTTTCGAAGTCAAAAGTGGTTTTAAAGTTTCTTTTCAAAGAAGGAAGTGTGTTCTACGCAAGTAATGGATAAAGTGGGATATTAGAGAGATTACCCTGGCACCAAAGCACTGTTCCAGAGGCTCCACTCGTTCAATCATCCCAATCATAAAGGCCCCAAAGTTCTAAACTCAATCAGCAATTGTTAAGTGGACCTATATTATACATTAGCAAACATAGCAAATATATAAATAGCAACAATAACAATAAACATTACAATTTAGTAAACTCAAAATCAATTGTCTTATGGACAATTAAATACTGACAATAAAAAATGTATACCTTACCTCCAGTAGATGTACAGCTCCTTCATGCTCTCTCTTTGCTTCAACATGAGCCTAATATCAAACAACACACAGAAGGATGTAGATTATGTTACCTCAGTAAGAGAGCACGCAAAGAATGTATATTTCATTATGCTGAATGTTTTTTTTCTCACTGATTGACACTACTGAATGTTCTGTACATTCCTCCTCGTAAGAAATCAAAATGATAGTTCATACTTTCAGGTTTCCTTTTACACTGTCATTAAAACAGTCATTGTTGATCACCTACTTCTCCTTTTCAGTTTCTATGCTGTTGACTCTAGACACGAGACACCTGTGTCAGAATTCTGGTCTCTGCCATGTATTACTGTAAGCTTTCATATGCTGCTCTAACAGTCTTCTCAGACGCTGTTGTGAATTTTATCATTGCTGAAATAAAATCTTTATTGTCCTTTATTCACAAATGTTACGTTCTCCTGTCATCAAAATAATTTCAGACTGATCTCTTATTCATGTAGCAGTCCGAAATTCTCTAAGTTTTTACAGCTTCATGCTGCAGTCACTCACCACAAAAGTCACTTATTGTACCTGATGGAGTCGTTTGACCTCTTCTTGCCTCCCTTGCAGAGCTATCAGTGCATCTTCATGCTCCTTCTCTAATTGCTGTCGCCGCTCTGCAACCTCTCTCATGTGCTGCAAACCAAGTGAAAAATTAAGCTTGTTTCTGTCTTTTGCTTTTGTTACCCTATTCTCCATAGAAAAACAATATTATTCTAAAGAGTTGTTGGTATTAGTTTAGGTGTAGTTATCTTAACTGAAGCTATAAACGTTCCATCATGACCTTTAACTCTGAACCAACATTAAACTATTTTATGAATTAAAGAAAGACTGACGTTTGGGGCTACTAATAATTGCTAGATTGATTTGTGAAATTACATATACTAACACTGTGCCTGATATAACATGTATAAATATAAATGTGCAATACCTATTTTACTGGGAAGAATGGTTTCTTACCTGTAGTTCTAAATTATATCTTCTTAAATTTAGACAACCACATGCTTTTTCACTTTCCCAAAAAGCAAGCAAATCGATAAACAATGAAATGCTTAGAAAACATGATATACTTGCCTGTAAATATAGATCTCTAGAATTTATATCTTCCAAAGATTCACATGTGGCCAACTTCACCCTCCCTTATGGGATTCCCAATGTTTACATGTTCTTGCTCAGAGTCTGAGCCCCACTGAATAAAGAATCCATTTTATAAGAATCTGAAAAAGCTGTGTTAGTATGTACACATGAGCAATTTGTACCAAGGAGCAACAGTCTAAGGGAGACTGAGCCAGCCGCCTGGCTTTGAGGATGCAGACGATGTAGCTGCTCGCTGCCCGTGATTACCCTTGACCTCGTCCAACAGCCCCTCTCTTCCCCGCTACAATAAGGGAGGCTTTGTGAAGGGTTTTGGGACCCTGGAGGTAATACATGGCTGCACACTAGAGACCGGGACTGGTGCTTAGATGCTGCTGTAGCTCCTTGGCTCTGGAGCTGCAGGTGTGCAAAATGGCAGCCTGCTTTGTTTGCAGTGGCCGCAGCAGTACCTCTCACAGGTCCAGTGCCTCTTTCTGGGACCCTTTTGCAGCGGGGACCTGCATAGGTGAGACCCCGCATCCCCACCTGTACTGCTTTGCTGAGGGTAGTGTGCAGTGATCGCCCGTGCCTGGAGAAGGACTCCTCTTGCCTGAAGGGACCCCGCTTTGTTATGGCAGCCATGTGGACATTTACCCGTGACTGTGGTGGTGAGTTTCGCAGGGCTGGTGCCTCATTGTCGGACTCTTTGCGGTGTGGGCCTGCATGCCTGTGAGCCCCTACGACCCTACCTACATTAACTTGTTGAGGCCTGCATGCTGAGCTAACCCGCACCCAGCTTTGGGATATCTATGCACGAGGCAGACCCACGTTGTTTGCAGCAGCCACACAGCCAATCACCTCACCTATTTCACCTTTGCTTGGCGGGGGTCCGCTGGCCCATGGGCCCGCACCTCCGGCTGAAGGGGATTAGCGGCAGCCCCGTACGGGGCATGGTGGTGAAATTGTCTGTGGTGCTTCTGTGGACTGGCTGTCCCTGACGCCCTTGGCTTCAGGTCTCCTACACCCCATCTGGGAACCCTGGTCTACAGATGATGTGCCTTCTTTTGTACCATAGGGGGAGTCAGTAGACTTGCATAGGGCTTTGCTGCTGGTGTTTCCTGGGGCCACTCTGCACTCTCTGAGTGCCAATGTGGGGCGCACCCAACGTTCTAAGGATGACAGGGCTGCAAGCGCTCCCCTGCAGGGGTATCAAGCAGGGAGCTGGCAGCGGAGACACTCCCTATATGGATCTTGCCCTCTTAAATGTTTATGCATTGAACATGCATCAATCCTTGTTTCTTACCAGCTTAGTGTCCCTCTTTCCCTTATGGTCCCTTACTGGAGAGTGGTGGAGAGTGATTTTAACTCAGTTTAGGACTTAGGTTAAGACAGGTCCCATCTGCCCTTACGTGGTGCTCTTACGGGCAAGCTGCCCTGATCACGCTCTGACCACAAGGATTTAATAGACTACTGGCAGGTTCGCTACCCGGACTCTAGGGTACACTCCTAGCGCTCTACACTGCACAACCTTGACGTTTGACTTGACAGATTCTAGCCATGTAGCGTGCTCTATGGCTAAATGGTTGGGGTGGAATACGTAGCAAGAACATATTCGGATCACAGTATCATGGTGGGCATGTTCCAATGTTCTTCTCCCAGACCTAGCATGCCTATGTGGCACTTTAATCCGACACTGCTAGATGATCAAGCCTTTTGAGGCTTGCTAGGAGAATATATTTCTCAGTATTGGACTTATAATACTGATACGGCCTCGTAAGCAGGAATGGAATGGGAGACTATGAAGGTGGTGATACAGGGGTATTGTGTGTCTAGTAGAGCGGGAGTTTGCACTCAGCTCCTCTCAGATATTCAACAGGAAGAGGCAGTGCTGGATGATGCTCCAAGTGGGCTAGAGGAGACTCCTCATGGTAGGGGACATTTGCTGGAGGAGCAAAAGAGGTTGTTTGCGCTGGTGGTGCTCCTCCACCACTTTGATTACAAGGCATTGTCGACTAGGGCTCATGCGAAGCAGGATAAGTCGAGTAGGATGCTGGCATGGCTTTTACGAGATGTCGGGGGAGGACCGTTTGTCCTTCAGTTACGAGCCCCTTCGGGACGGGATGCTTCAAACAGGAAGGGATCAATGCAGTATTACTGTGATCAGTACTCCTCGGGGAGGTGAGCAGTGAGAGGGCGATGTTAGGCTATATTGCTGATGCTTTTCCGGTGTCTTAAGTCAGCACTGGCTGATCAACTGGATATAACTGAGCAAGAGGTGCAGGAGCAATTAAGGATATGGAGAGGAGTACGGTACCAGGCCTCAATGGGTTTAAGGTAAAATGTTATGCAGCTTTTGCATCAGAACTTATTCCTAGGCTAGTGGCGCTGTTAGACCTAACAGGCTTAGGGTGGTCATCCCCCAACATTTTGCCTGCTTCCCTCCATTGTTCTGACCTTGTTTTTGCTGGTTTTAGGACTCTGCACACTTTTCCACTGCTGACCAGTGGTCTTTCCCCTAAACATGGTAACATTGGATTCTACACATTTGGAATAGTAAATATACCTGTAAGTCCCTAGTAAAGTGCACTAGAGATGCCTAGGGCCTGTAAATTAAATTCTATTAGTGGACCTGCAGCACTGGTTGTGCCACCCACATAAGTAGCCCCTTAACCATGTTTCAGGCCTGTCTTTGCAAGGCCTATGTGTGCAGTTTCACTGCCACTTTGACACAGCATATACAACTACTTGCCAAACCCTAAACTCCCCTTTGTCTACATATAAGTAATCCCTAAGGTAGGCCCTAGGTAAGCCAAAGGGCAGGGTGCCATGTAAGTAAAAGACAGGACATGTAAGTATGTGTTTTACATGTCCTGGTAGTGAAAAACAGCCCCCATATTCTTTTAAGTGGCATATTTTGATCTGAAAGGAGTAGCACTTTCATGCTTAGTATGGCCAGAATGGTAAAAGAAAATCCTGCTTTATGGTAAAGTTGGATTTAATATTACTATTTTAGAATTGCCACTATTAGAAGTGGGAATTTCTCTGCACTTACTACCACCTGTGCCCTACAGCCGGTCTCCAATCCACGTCTGGTCCGTGCTGGTTGACAGTTCCTCTTGTGCATTCCACCCAGACAGTCATAAATACAGGACACTGAGGCTCTCATTATGAGATTTAGGCTGGAAAACCGCCACACAGTTTTCCGCCCGCTGGCCCTATTAGAGTTTCCCGCTGGGCCATCGGGCAGAACCGCCCGTTGGCCCAACGGGAAACGGGGCAATACATTGATGCTGGCTCGTAATCAAGCCAGCAGCAATGTTACAGTGCGTTGGGTGCAACAGCAGTGAAAAGCGCGAGGGGCTGTCCTTGGGGTCCCCGGAACCCTGCCTCTGCTAACCTTTGCATGGAGGTGGAACCACCATTCAAAAGCCGGCCGAGAGAGGACCCGTAATCCCCAGGGCAGCTTTGCAGGCCAGGCTGACGACTGGCGGCAACCTGGCGGTGTCAGCAGTCGGACTGTAAAGGCTCCGCCAGAATCATAAGGTGGAGGCAGGTCCGCTGCTTTGGCGGTGGTCCGACCGCCACTGTGTGTCCTAGGACCGCCAGACTCGTAATTAGGGCCTACTGAATGGGTCTCCTTGGGCAGGAAGGGTGGAGAGGCTCTCTCTTACATTTCAAAGGCCAGTGGCCGGCCCTCAAACAAAGGACTGGTAACCCCCCTACAGGGATCCTGGCAGACAGGGCTGGGTTGAAAGGGGAACTTGTGCACTTCAAAACCACTCTTTAAAGTTTACCCCAGTTCAAAGGCATTTATATATATATATATATATATATATATATATATATATATATATATATATAGATATATATATAGAGAGAGAGAGCGATAGATATATACATACACTGGGTCTGTGACCCTCCAAATTTAGGCACTTCTGGACCTGCAACTGGACTCTGTCAGAGGGACTGCCAAGCTTCCCAAAGGACTCATCTGGACTACTTTGCTGAGAAGGATTGCCGCCCTGCATGGTGCCTTGCTGCCTGCTGGCCCCGGACTCTGCTGGAAACACTCTGCCTTCCCCACAAGTGCTCTCCAAGGGCTTGGATCGAGTTTGCCTCCTGTTCTGAAGTCTCAGGGCCAAAGAGACTTCCCCAAAGTGAAGAAAATCCCTGTGTGTCTGAAAATCAACAACACCTGCAGAAATGGACGCAGCATCTGCTGTGTGGCTAAAAAATCAGTGCCTCGCCTACTGGGTCGACGCAGCCGCTGCTCTTTCTTACCAGAGCGTCAAGGATTTTCAACGCATCTTCCCTGGAAATCAAAGTATCCCCTCATCGCACTGAGGAACCACAGCTGTGCTCATGGAAATCGACACATCCCCTTGTAGTGTGGAAAGAAACAGCGCATCGTCTGTGCCATGCGAGAAATTCTGACGCAGCGCCTTACTTTTCAATGCATATTCTTAGAACCAAGGCTGCACATCTGTAAATCGACACATCACATTGTAGCGTGGAGAAGGGAGCAACGTATCGTCAGTGGCACACCCGAAAATCCAACGCAACACCTTATTTTTCGACCCATCTCTTCCCTCTGCGACCCCTTGTGTAGCTATTTTTGAAGCATCCCGGGTACTGTGTTACAAGCATACTACATTGATTCTTAAGGATTGAGACGCCCTTAAACCTTTAAAAAGTGATATCTTGACTCGTGCAAATTGAATTTTTATCATTTTGGGCTTATTTTATTCAGATAAATATTGTCTATTATCCTAAACCGATGTGGATACTTTTTGTGGTGTTTTCACTGTTACTCTAAGAGTTATTGCACAAATACTTTATTCATTGCCTTCTAAGTTAAGCCTACCTGTTCTGGGCCAAACTACCAGAGGATGAGTATAGGATAATTTGGATTGTGTTGTGATCTACCCTGACTAGGATTATGGTCCCTACTTGGACAAGGGTGTATAATTCTGCCAACTAGAAACCTAATTTTCAGCAGGCGCTTTTTAAGGACTCCTGCCGGCGTAGCCAGCTTCCGTCATGTAGGGAAATGCCTCCTTGGCATGGTTACCGCCTGACTTTTTGCCTTTGCTGATGCCAAGTTATGATTTGAAACTGTGCTGAGGCCTGCTAACCAGGCCCCAGCACCAGTGTTCTTTCCCTAACCTGGACCTTTGTCTCCACAATTGGCACACCCTGGCATCCAGGTAAGTCCCTTGTAACTGGAACCCCTGGTACCAAGGGCCATGATGCCAGGGAAGGTCCCTAAGAGCTGCAGCATGTCTTATGCCACCCTGGGGACCCCTCCCTCACCACAGACACACTGCTTGCCAGCTTGTGTGTGCGGGTGGGGAGAAAATGACTAAGTCGACATGGCACTCCCCTCAGGGTGCCATGCCAACCTCACACTGCCTATGGCATAGATAAGTCACCCCTCTAGCAGGCCTTAAAGCCCTAAGGCAGGGTGCACTATACCATAGGTGAGGGCATAGGTGCATGAGCACTATGCCCCTACAGTGTCTAAGCAAAACCTTAGACATTGTAAGTGCAGGGTAGCCATAAGAGTATATGGTCTGGGAGTCTGTCATACACAAACTCCACTGCTCCATAATGGCTACACTAAAAACTGGTAAGTTTGGTTATCAAACTTCTCAGCACAATAAAAGCACACTGATGCCAGTGTGCATTTTATTGTGAAATACACTCCAGAGGGCATCTTAGAGATGTGTCCTGAAAACATACCAAACTTCCAGTGTGGTCTGACTAGTTTTGTCAGCCTGCCACACACCAGACATGTTGCTGGCCACATGGGGAGAGTACCTTTGTTACTCTGTGGCCAGGAACAAAGCCTGTACTGGGTGGAGGTGCTTCTCACCTCCCCCTGCAGGAACTGTAACACCTGGCGGTGAGCCTCAAAGGCTCACCCCCTTTGTTACAGCGCCACAGGGCATCCCAGCTAGTGGAGATGCCTGCCCCCTCTGGCCACGGCCCCACTTTTGGCGGCAAGGCCGGAGGAGATAATGAGAAAAACAAGGAGGAGTCACTGGCCAATCAGGACAACCCCTAAGGTGTCCTGAGCTGAGGTGACTCTGACTTTTAGAATCTTCCATCTTGCGGATGGAGGATTCCCCCAATAGGATTAGGGATGTGCCCCCCTCCCCTCAAGGAGGAGGCACAAAGAGGGTGTAGCCACCCTCAGGGCTAGTAGCCATTGGCTACTAACCCCCCAGACCTAAACACCCCCCTAAATTGAGTACTTAGGGGCTCCCAGATCCGAAGAAGATAGATTCCTGCAACCTGAAGGCGAAGGAAGACTGCTGACCTGAAGCCCTGCAGAGAAGACGGAGACACCAACTGCTTTGGCCCCAGCCCTAACGGCCTGTGTCCCCACTTAGAGAAAAACTGCAACAGCGACGCGTCCCCCAGGGTCCAGCGACCTCTGAAGCCTCAGAGGACTACCCTGCATCTAAAAGGACCAAGCACTCCTGAGGACAGCAGCCCTGTTCCGCAAAGACTGAAACTTGCAACAAAGAAACAACTTTTAAAGGACTCCACATTTCCCGCCGTAAGCGTGAGACTTTCCACTCTGCACCCGACGCCCCCGGCTCGACCTGTGGAGAAACAACACTACAGGGAGGACTCCCCAACAACTGCGAGCCCATGAGTGGACTCCCCGGCGACTGCGAGCCCGTGAGTAGCCCGAGTTGATCCCCCTGAGCCCCCACAGCGACGCCTGCAGAGGGAATCCAGAGGCTCCCCCTGACCGCGACTGCCTGCTTCAAAGAACCCGATGCCTGGTAAAGACACTGCACCCGCAGCCCCCAGGACCTGAAGGATCCGACCTCCAGTGCAGAAGCGACCCCCAGGTGGGCCTCTCCCTTGCCCAGGTGGTGGCTACCCCGAGGAGCCCCCCCCCCCCCCCCCCCTTGCCTGCCTGCTTCACTGAAGAGACCTGGGTCTCCCATTGAAACCAATTGCAAACCCGACGCCTGTTTGCACTCTGCACCCGGCGGCCCCTGTGCCGCTGAGCGTGTACTTTTTTGTGCTGACTTGTGTCCCCCCCCCGGTGCCCTACAAAACCCCCCTGGTCTGCCCACCGAAGTCGCGGGTACTTACCTGCTGGCAGACTGGAACCGGGCACTCCCCTTCTCCATTGAAGCCTATGCGTTTTGGGCACCACTTTGACCTCTGCACCTGAACGGCCCTGAGCTGCTGGTGTGGTAACTGTGGGGTTGCCCTGAACCCCCAACTGTGGGCTACCTTGGACCCAGCTTTGAACCCTGTAGGTGTTTTACTTACCTGCAAAACTAACCAAAACGTACCTCCCCCAGGAACTGTTGAAAATTGCACTAAGTGCCTAGTTTTAAAATAGCTTATTGCCATTTTTGCTAAAACTGTACATGATATTGTGTTGATTCAAAGTTCCTAAGATACCTGAGTGAAATACCTTTCATTTAAAGTATTGGTTGTAAATCTTGAACCTGTGGCTCTTAAAATAAACTAAGAAAATATATTTTTCTATATAAAAACCTATTGGCCTGGAATTCTTTGAGTGTGTGTTCCTCATTTATTGCCTGTGTGTGTACAACAAATGCTTAACACTACCCTCTCATAAGCCTACTGCTCGACCACACTACCACAAAATAGAGCATTAGAATTATCTCTTTTTGCCATTATCTTACCTCTAAGAGGAACCCTTGGACTCTGTGCATGCTATTTCTTACTTTGAAATAGTACATACAGAGCCAACTTCCCACACGTCTTCACTGAGGAAGGCTGCCGTTGTGTCACGCTTAAGAAATATAGAGACCCACTTCTTCTTGATTCCTATCACTGCCTTTCCAAGCTCAAGCAGATTATAAGATCTTGAGTAAAGTCCTGGTAAACCGGCGACTCCCTCACATGTTCTCTTGTTCACCCAGACCAAAGGGGCTTCATCCCTACAGGCAGAACCATTCCTAATATTCAGTAATTGTTTGTGGCCTTGGTCCATTGGAGGTTTCCCCCACCAGAAGCAATGATTGTCTTGGCGGATATTAGAAAAGTGTTTGTTTTGCTTCGCTAGGAGTTTCTCTATGCTTTTAAATTAGCATGGATCTGGGGCTACCCTTCATTAGGTGGACTAAGCTCCTCTACACTGATCCTCTGGCTAGATCTGGTACTGGAACCTTGCCAGTGGAGCGGGGTATTCAACAGGGCTGCACCCTGTTGTTTCTTTTATTTGCATTGGCCATAGACCCTTTTGCCTGTATGGTCTGCCAGGGACGACACTATCAGGGCCTAAGCATCCCCTCCAATTGTATCTATCTCTCTTTGTACGCAGACAATATGTTGAACCTTAGAGGAAAGAACATCAACCGCCTTGGAGGGGTACTGGCCCTGTGGGAATTTGGGACTCAAGGTCAATTGGAACAAGTCCTTTGTTTATTCCCATGGCTCCAATGCTGCAATGAGAACGTGATACCATACGGTCTCTAGGAGTGTCTGTTTACTGGTCCCTTGACTTCCTGTATGTGGGGAATTTCAGGTGTGTGTTGGCTGGGTTGAGTAGCTCTGTTGCCTTCTTGTCTACCTTGCCTCTGTTGGTAAATAGCCACATGGCTGTGTCCAAAACGTTCATACCGCTACACCTTCGCTATCTGTTTGCTGCGCTCCAGTTAGAGCTGCCTCAAAAATTCTTTTGGGAACTAGTTGGTTTGCTACTCTCGCTTTACTGGGGCTCCTCACACCATCGAGAGGCCCTCTGGAAATTGTGCCTGCCAATAGCTGGAAGGGGTTTAGCTGCACCCGACCTGCAGTTACATTACTTTGCTACACAGCTCTAGTGGGTGGCCCGTTGGCAGGCCTCTCTGTGGGGATGTGTGGGAACTGTAGAATATGGCTCTACTTCCAAGGATTGTCTCTTGGGTTTTTTATTGAAGTCTACACCTGCTTCCAGAGTGTGCACTTCAAGCGTCTTGATTAGGACAGCACATGATGTATGGGCCGTGCTTTGTCTCTCACTCAGTCGTCTAACCCATTTACCTGTGAAATCCCTCTTTTAGTAATTCGGCGTTGGGGATGTCCAGGGAAATGTTCGGGTCTCCGGAAGTGGCCGGTAGCATGAATCTATATCCTGGGAGATCGTTTTGCAGGGGAAAGCTATGTCCTTTCTCTGAGCTCTTGGGGTCTTATGAATTCCGGTGGCAGATTTCATTCTTCACAGAGCTTGAATAGTAAGATACAGGAATGGTAGGGTGCTGGAGTTGCGGAACATCCACAGTATGACTGTTTACAATCTTACTCATTATGGATCAAACAAAAGCAGTCACTTACTTATAGTATCTTGCTGGAGGGAGGTGTGGCCAGATCTGTCAGTCTTCAGGTCATGTTGGGAGTCGGACCTCGAGATGCCTCTTTCTGATTCCTCATAGAGGAAGATATTAGATTCTAGCCTTAGAGTGTCTTGTCATGCCTGCTTCAAATTCATTCAGTTCTTTTATTTACATTGAGCCTAAATGACTCCCAGACTGTAAGGAAATGCTTCTTTGGCATGGTTACCCCCTAACTTTTTGCCTTTGCTGATGTTAAGTTTTGACTGAAAGTGTGCTGGGACCCTGCTAACCAGGCCCCAGCACCAGTGTTCTTTCCCTAAAGAACAAGTTACTTACTTTCGGTAACCCCTTTTCTGGTGGATACATTAGCTACCTGTGGATTCCTCACCTAAAGAATTTTCCCCACGCAGCAGCATTCAACGGAAATTTTCTTCTAGCTCTGCACGTCGACGATGACGTCACAACTGCCCAACTCCCATGCGATGCCGTATGATGTCACCCAGGCAATAAGAGGTCCTCATTGACGTGCAGACGTCAGTTATCACAATTTTTTACATGCTTTTGAGGCGAACAGGAGAACATTGACACTACAGATGTGATATGAACATATCAATCAAACTTATATACCAACATTTATTTCCACTCATATGAAACATAACCAATAGAAATAAACAATCCACTGCATACAATCCTACAATACGAAATATATGCATAAATATATACACACGTCTTTTTGAAAAAATATATATAAACATAAACAAATATATACACATATATAAATCTTTACATCAGTATATACATATGTAAAACATACAGGTACTCACTCAAGGAATTCTTTTTAAGACCAGCCAGGCAACGGGGCGGTGGGTGGGACCGTGAGGAATCCACCGGTAGCTAATGTATACACCAGAAAAGGCGTTACCGAAGGTAAGTAACTTGTTCTTCTGATGCATACAACTACCTGTGGATTCCTCGCCTAAAGAATAGAGTCCCAAAGCAGTACCGCACTCGGTGGTGGGTGCCTGAATGGTCAAACCAAAAGATCCTGCAGCACTAAGCGTGCAAAATGGCCATCCCTCCTACCTTCAAAGTCCAAACAATAATGCTTGGCAAAAGTGTGGAGGGATGCCTTAGTTGCCACCTTGCAGATGTCAACCACAGGAACACCTCTAGCTAAGGCCGATGAAGCCACCTTAGCCCTGGTGGAATGGGCTCGTAGCCCCACAGGAAGTTCCTTCTTTGCTAAAGAATAACACAATTCGATGCAAAGAATGACACACCTGGAAAGCGTTCTCTTGTGGACAGCTTTGCCTCTCCTCTTCCCCACGTAACCGACGAAGAGCTGATCGTCTTGTCTGAACTCCCTCGTCCTGTTGACGAAGAAGCTCAACGCTCTTCTTGGGTCAAGTCGGCGAAGTCTCTCTTCCTCCTTTGATGGATGAGGTGGAGGATAGAAGGAAGAAAGAGTGACAGACTGTCCTAAATGAAAGGGTGTAACAACCTTCAGTAAGAAAACCGCCTTGGTCCTTAACACCACTTTGTCCCTGTAAAAGGAAGTATATGGGGGTTCCACACTAAGAGCCTGGGACTCACTCACTCTTCTAGCAGATGCAATGGCAACTAGAAAAACAGTTTTTAAAACCAAAAGCCTCAAGGGACAACAATGCATCGGTTCAAACGGTGAACCCATAAAAAAGGTCAACACTAAGTTCAGATCCCACTGTGGCATAACGAATGGAGTGGGCGGAAACTTGTTAATGAGACCCTTAATGAACCTCAAAACAATTGGGGACTTAAACAAGGAGGGTTGGTCTGGAAGGCACAGAAAGGCCGACAGCGCGGATAAATAACCCTTAACAGTGGCAACTGCACAACCCCTCTGTGCCAAGGATAACGCAAACAACAGTATGTCAGATAAGTGGGCACGCAAGGGATCAATTTGATTCTCTCCACACCAAATCACAAATTTAGCCCACATGCTTGCAGAGATAGATTTGGTGGAGTGTCATCTGGCCGATAATATAACTTCCACCACTTCAGGTGGGAGAGAAAAAGCACTCAGATTGCCCTGTTCAATCTCCAGGCATGTAGGTGCAGGCTCTGGCGGTGGGGGTGTAGAACCTGCCCCTGCGACTGCGAGAGGAGGTCTGCCCTGTAAGGGATATGGAGCGGAGGGCACAGAGAGAGTTGGAGGAGGTCCGAATACCACACCCTTCTTGGCCAATCAGGAGCTATTAAGAGGACTTGGGCCCGGTCTTGGCGGATCTTCCTCAGGACCCGAGGAATCAAGGGTATAGGGGGAAACGCGTAAAGCAAATGACCCTTCCAGGACATCTGAAACGTGTCCCCCAAAGCTCCTTGCACCAGATACTGGAGGCTGCAGAATGAAGGGCAGTGCGCGTTCACCGGAATGGCAAACAGATCTATCTGTGGATACCCCCACACCTGGAAGATGTAAAGGACCAGGTCTGGATGAATATGCCACTCGTGATCGGTCGAGATGCGCCGACTGAGACATTCCACACGCACGGTCAGAACTCCGGAACTCCGACCAAATGGTTTGCTATCAAGCAAATACGATGGTCCTGAACCCAGGACCAGAGCAGTAGAGCTTCTCTGCAGAGAAGATACGACCCCACTCCTCCCTGCTCGTTTATATACCACATCGTGGTCGTGTTGTCCGTTAGGACTTGAACCGACCGACCGCGAAGGGAAGGGAGGAAGGCCTTGAGAGCCAGACGGATCGCCCGCAATTCCAACAGATTGATGTGAAACCTCTGTTCCACTGGAGACCAATGACCTTTGACCTCCAGGTCCCCCAGATGAGCACCCCACCCTAGAGTGGAGGCATCCGTTATCACCGTGGCCACCAGAGGTGGCAGCGAGAACGGCTTTCCTTGGGAAAGGTTGCCGTCCGCAGCCCACCATTGAAGATCCGCTGCAGCATCTCTGGAGATCTTTATCGATCCCTCGAGATCTCCTTTGTGTTGAAACCACTGCCTGCAGATGCACCACTGAAGAGCCCTCATGTGCCAGCGTGCATGAGTGACCAGCAAAATGCAAGAAGCAAACAGACTGAGCAGACGAAAGACCTTGAGGACTGGAACAACCGCTCCATTCTGGAACACTGGAATCAACGCCTGAATGTCCTGAATCCGCTGCGGCGGACGAAAGGCCTGATTCAATGTACTGTCCAGTACTGCCCCAATGAACAGGAGGCGCTGAGAGGGCTCCAGGTGAGATTTGGGCACGTTCACCGAAAAGCCCAGATCGAACAACAACTGAGTTTTTGACTGCAGGTGACGCCGCAAGAGCTCCGGAGACTATCCTTTGATCAACCAATCGTCCAGATAAGGGAATACTGCTATCCCCCTTCTTCTGAGCTCTGCTGCAACCACCGCCATCACCTTCGTGAAGACTCGAGGTCGCAAACTGATAGTGTTGCGACCCCACCACAAACCGGAGATACTTCCTGTGCGACTTGAGGATCGGGATATGAAAGTAAACATCCTGCAAGTCGACAGACACCATCCAATCTCCTTCGTTCAACGCCAAAAGAACCTGTTCTAGGGTCAGCATTTTGAACTTCTCCTGCTTGAGGAACCAATTCAAAATCCTCAGGTCCAGGATTGGCCTCAACCGACCATCCTTTTTGGGGATCAGGAAGTATCTTGAATAACAGCCCTGACCCCTCTCTTGCTCTAGAACCTCTACTGCACCTTTCGACAAAAGGATTAGCACTTCCTATTGTAGTAAAAGAAGATGGTCTACCGAACAGAAGGATGGGTGGGGAGGGATGGGAGGGGAAACTCTCGAAAGGGAAGAGTATAACCTTTCCCCACAATATCAGTGACCCAGGAGTCCGATGTGATTGACACATGTGAAGAAATTGAGAGTCTCCCCCCTACAGGAGATGCATGTAAAGGGAGTGATGGAGGACTAAGGCTGCTTTCCTTGCTGCACCCCTCCGGAGGAAGAGGAAGAGGCAGAGTGCTGCTGGGTGGCCCCTCTAGTACGAACTCTACCCCTGTCCCTAAATGATCTATAAGGGTGAGCTGTCGAAGGTTGCTCTCCTGCTGCCTGGAATCTCCCTCAAAAGGAAAAGCCACACCCAAACCCCCTAAACCTCCTAAACAATGTCAAGGAAGTGGAGGTGGATGCTTGCAGTCCCAAGGATCTTGCCGTGGCCCTACTCTCCTTGAACCGCTTCAAGGCAGAGTCAGCTTTTGCCCCAAATAGTTTATCCCCATCAAAGGGCAGGTCGAGCAGGGTTGTCTGCACATCGGGAGAGAATCCCACTACCAAACTCTCCAGAGTTTGGTGTCTGGACAAGAACGCTGGATCTCCAGGAGCCACCCGATACCTCCTCAGCACAGACCTGTTTACTGCCGTTGAAGTCACAGGCTTCTTCCACACCTCCATTATCGGGTCAATAAGTGCTGCATTAAACAGAAGAAGCGGCTCTGCCACAGCTGAAGAAGGATGCAAAACCTCTGTGAGAATGTTTGTATTAACATCCGCAGCTGGAAGAGGAAGGTCAAGAAAATCCACCGCCTTCCTGACCACCGAATGGAAAGAGGCAGCCTCCTCAGTGTACACCCCCGGAGAAGCCAAATCCCACTCTGGGGAAGTGTCCAAACCACTAGCTGTGTCCAAGCCTTGCAGGTCTCCCAGTGGCTCCACAATCTCACCCTCTTCCAAGAGCTGCTTCTCATACTCCTGCTCCTCTAGCAGTCTCAGAGCCAACCTCCTGGAGCAGAGCCTGGATTCAATCCTTGGCGTCGATAAGGCATCTGCCGACGCCCAAGACCTCGGACGGCGTCGACCATCGGATTCATCCGAGGCCGGATCCATTGGCCCCGTAGGCTTCTTTAGAGTAGATGGAAGCTGCGGCGAACTCATCGGCGCCGGGGCAGTAAATGTCGTCGGCGTCACAGGTCTTCTAAGCGACGCCATTGGTACTGGCGCCGAACCAGCACTTCCCGAAGGAAGGAAAGGCATGAAGGGTGTCGGTCTGTATGAAGCCGGAACACCCATGTCATAGGCCAATGGACCCGAAGGTCCCGAATGACCACCTCCCGGAGCCATGGTGGCCAACATGTTGAACATTGCATTAAGAAATGCAGCAGTGTCTGTGCCTGACGGCGGGAATGCCGGATAACCTTGCAGAGCCGGTGCATCAGGCGAAGCCGGCGTCGGCTCGGGCATCTCCGTCTGTGCAGGAGAGACTGCCGGCTCCTGGTGAGGATCAACTTCGAAGACCGACAGAGGAGACGTCGGAGAAGTTGGAGTCGTCGGAGGCGGAGGAGTCACAGTTGGATTAACGTCCCAAGTCGTTCGACACCGAGCCGACGGCGACCTCAAGCGGGAATGGTCCTTACTTGACCGGCGCCTTGATTCATGCCGGCGTCAGGAGTCTCGATGTCGCCTGTGAGATTTCGATGACTTGGAAGAAGACTCACGGCGATGATGTTTCTCCTTCTTCTTAGACCTTGCCAGGAACAACTTGGCCTCCCGCTCCTTGAGAGCCTTCGGATTCATGCACTGACATGAACCGCACGCTTCGATCTCATGGTCAGAGCTCAGACACCACAAACAATTCTCGTGTGGGTCTGTGACCGACATTCGACCTCCGCATTCCCTACAGGGTTTAAAACCCGACTTCCTTGGCTGAAACACTGTTACACACGAAGTGAAACAGTAGCTCCCTGGTAGCCTCGAAGAAAAAAATGTTACTCGAAAGCACGGAAAAAAGGGAACTGACGCCTGCACGTCAACGAGGACCTCTTATTGCCTGGATGACGTCATACGCGTAGCGTGGGAGTCGGGTAATTGTGACATCATCGTCGACGTGCAGAGCTAGAAGAAAATTTCCGTCGAATGCTAGGGCGCATGGGGAAAATTTTTTAGGTGAGGAATCCACAGGTAGTTGTATTAATCAGAACTGTACCTTTGTCTCCATAATTGGCACAACCCTGGCACTCAGTTAAGTCCCTTGTAACTGGTACCCCTGGTACCAAGGGCCCTGATGCCAGGGAAGGTCACTAAGGGCTGCAGCATGTCTTATGCCACCCTGGGGACCCCTCACTCAGCACGTGCACACTGCCTTACAGCTTGTGTGTGCTGATGGGGAGAAAATTACTAAGTCGACATGGCACTCCCCTCAGAGTGCCATGCCAACCTCATACTGCCTGTGGCATAGGTAAGTCACCCCTCTAGCAGGCCTTACAGCCCTAAGGCAGGGTGCACTATACTACAGGTGAGGGCATATGTGCATGAGCACTATGCCCCTACAGTGTCTAAGCAAAACCTTAGACATTGTAAGTGCAGGGTAGCCATAAGAGTATATGGTCTGGGAGTTTGTCAAACACAAACTCCACAGTTCCATAATGGCTACACTGAAAACGGGGAAGTTTGGTATCAAACTTCTCAGCACAATAAATGCACACTGATGCCAGTGTGCAATTTATTGTAACATACACCCAGAGGGCATCTTAGAGATGCCCCCTGAATACCAATTTGACTTCTAGTGTAGGCTGACCAGTTTCTGCCAGCCTGCCACACACCAGAAATGTTGCTGGCCACAAGGGGAGAGTGCCTTTGTCACTCTGTGGCCAGGAACAAAGCCTGTACTGGGTGGAGGTGCTTCTCACCTTCCCCTGCAGGAACTGTAACACCTGGTGGTGAGCCTCAAAGGCTCACCCCTTTTGTTACAGCACCCAGGGGCATCCCAGCTAGTGGAGATGCCCGCCCCTCTGGCCACTGCCCCCACTTTTGGCGGCAAGGCTGGAGGAGATAATGATAAAAACAAGGAGGAGTCATCCACCAGTCAGGACAGCCCCTAAGGTGTCCTGAGCTGAGGTGACCTCTGCCTTGAGAAATATTCCATCTTAAGTTTGGAGGATTCCCCCATAGGATTAGGGATGTGCCCCGCTCCCCACAGGGAGGAGGTACAAAAAGGGTGTAGTCACCCTCAAGGACAGTAGCCATTGGCTACTGCCCTCTCAGACCTAAACACACCCCTAAATTCAGTATTTAGGGGCTCCCAAGATCCCAGGAAATCAGATTCCTGCACCTTAAGAAACAAGGAGGACTGCTCACCTACAAGCCTGCAGAGAAGGAGGGAGACGACAACTGCTTTAGCCCCAACCCTACCGGCCTGTCTCCAACTTCAAAAACCTGCAACCAGTGACGCATCCGACAGGGACCAGCAACCTCTGAAGCCTCAGAGGACTGCCCTGGACTAAAGGACCAAGAAACTCCTGTGAACAGCGGCCCTTGCAACAAAGAAGCAACTTCCAAAGACTGCACATTTCCCGCCGGAAGCGTGAGACTTCTCATTCTGCACCCGACGCCCCTGGCTCGAGATTCAGAGAACCAACACCTCAGGGAGGACTCCCCGGCAACTGCGAGCCTATGAGTAACCAGAAACGATCCCCCCTGAGCCCCCACAGCGACGTCTGCGGAGAGAATCCAGAGGCTCCCTCTGACCACGACTGCCTGTAACAAGGGACCCGACGCCTGGAACCAGCACTGTACCCGCAGCCCCCAGGACCTGAAGGAACCGAACCTCAGCGCAGGAGTGGCCCCCAGGCGACCCTCTGCCTTGCCCAGGTGGTAGCTGTCCCGAGAAGCCCCCTCTGTGACTGCCTGCACCACTAGAGTGACTCCCAGGTCCCTCTGCTGTTTCCTACTTGAAACCTGACGCCTGCTGTGCCGCTGAGGGTGTGTTTTGTGTGCCTACTTGTGTCCCCCCCAGTGCTCTACAAAAAACCCCAGGTCTGCCCCCAGAGGATGCAGGCACTTACCTGCTGGCAGACTGGAACCAGGGCACCCCTGTTCTCCATAGGTGGCTATGTGTTTTGGGCACCTCTTAGACCTCTGCACCTGACCGGCCCTGAGCTGCTGGTGTGGTAACTTTGGGGTTGCCTTGAACCCCCAACGGTGGGCTGCCTATGCCCCAGAACTTAGGCTTTTAAGTGTTTTACTTACCTCCTAATCTAACCTTTACTTACCTCCCCCAGGAACTGTTGATTTTTTCAGTGTCCACTTTGAAAATAGCTTATTGCCATTTTTGCAAAGACTGTATATGATATTGCTTCATTCAAAGTTCCTAAAGTATCTAAGTGAAGTACCTTGCATTCAAAATGTTTTATGTAAATCTTGAACCTGTGGTTCTTAAAATAAACTAAGAAAATATATTTTTCAATATACAAACCTATTGGCCTGGAGTAAGTCTTTGAGTGTGTGTTCTCATTTATTGCCTGTGTGTGTACAACAAATGCTTAACACTACCCTTTGATAAGCCTACTGCTCGACCACACTACCACAAAAAAGAGCATTAGAATTATCTAATTGTGCCACTATCTTACCTCTAAGGGGAACTCTTGGACTCTGTGCACACTGTTTCTTACTTTGAAATAGTATATACAGAGCCAACTTCCTACACAGACGCATACATTCTATGTTCCCAGCTATGGCCTCAGGATGTCTCTGGTGTGCCGCTGTGGCGTACTTTTTTCACATTGTCTGGTTTTGCCCACTCTTGTTGCTCTATTGGACATCGGTCCTCCAGGTGGTTCTGGGAGCCACGTACAGGGAATTCACTTTGAGCCCTTCGTTATGCCTACTAGGCCTTCATGAATGACCGGCATCTAGGAAGGTTACATTTCCAGAGCTGGTCTTGATCCTCGCCCACAGACAACTGGATAGGAGTTGGAAGTCTGCTTGGCGGCCCAATATATATAGTTGGTGGATGGATCTGAAGAAGTGGGTGCACTGTGAACGGGAGGTGATGAATCTTGGAAGATACCGATACTGCCTGCATGGGACACCATTTTGTTAGCTTGTCCGAATATGGACTGAGGAGGACGGAAGCTGGTGGATGATTCTCTGTCTGACAGCTCTCTTCCAACCTCAGACACGGAAACAATGAGTCTGACCTTGAGAGGCGGCCCCTTGTGGCCCTCAGCTCTCTTTATTTCACTGCTCTGCTGATTCTCACCATCCTCAGTAGGGGTCCGAGGGGTTTGAGCGAGGTGTCACTGTTTAGAGGGGACAACATCACTTGTCCATTTCCATTTGGTGTTTAACATACTCTTTTGTTTTCTAGGCCATTTCCTAAGGGAATGCAGTGCCTTGCAAGAACATGACATGCTGATTTTGTTTTTGCCTCTAACTGTACATCTATGGTGTTAGCTGATCACAGTTGTCCTGCCTATGCGCTACGTCTGCCGCCACTGTTTGTGCTTCTTTGTATTATTTTGTTATGATACGATATAAAAAAAGTCTAATAAGAATATTATTTTTTTTAAAGGGAGTCACTATCTGCTGATGTTGGGATATTCTCAAACGGTATGTGGACCCATGACAGATACCAATACTAGTTAACTATACAGATAAGGAACTTATTTTTAGTTAACTCTTCCTGCAGTCATACGATCTTCTCTTTAAGATCTACACTTCATGCTAGCCAAAGTATCCTCTTTTGCAGGTGGAGAAAAGGGAGACTGCATCGATAGGGCTTAGTGGGACTCTTGGGGATGGAGCTTTGTAACCTTCATGGCACTGCACACATTTCTGTACTACTAAAGTTAATGTGGGAATACCTACTGCTCTGTGAAAAAAAAAATTCTATTGATAATCATAAGCATTGAACAGTTCCGCCCATGTGCTGGGATCCCAGATAACGTCTTTAAAATTTACCTCGTAGAAATTCGCCTTATTTTAAGGAAGGCAGGACTAACACAAATTGTTAAAAACGTTTTGCAACCTGTAAAGTAAGCTATATTGCCCAATTACTTCAATTCACATTTAAAAAAGGTCAAAACATTATTAAAAACTAGGAAAACTTTCCAGGAGCTCTGTAGTTTTTCCTCATGGATATCCTTCCCAACTCATTTTAATGGAAATCGAGAAGAAAGAATACAGCCAGTGTTGGATTTATTGTACGATGCACTCAGAAGGCATCTTAGAGATGCCCTATGTATTTTAACCAACCCTTTAGTGTAAGGCTGACCAGTCTGTGCCAGCCTGCCACTAAAAGACAGGTTTCTAACCTTATGGGGTGAGGCCAGAAATAAAGCCTGCGTTGGGTGGAGGTGCTTTACACCTCCCCCATGCAGGAACTGTAACACTTGGCAGTGAGCCTCAAAGGCTCAGGCCTCCTGTTACAGTGCAAGGCACTCCAGCTAGTGGAGATGCCCAACCCACAGACAAAGCCACACATTTGGCATCAAGTCCAGTGGGAAAGTTAGGTAAAACAGGGAGGAATGACTGAAGTGACCCCCTCCCTGCAGAATCCTCCACCTTGGTTTGGAGTACAGGGACCAATAGGGTTAGGAGTGTGCCCCTCTCCCCAAAAGGAGTGGGCACAGGAAGGGTGTAGCCATCCTCAGGGACAGTAGCTATTGGCTGCTGCCCTCAGACTCCTGTAACGCCCCTAATCTAGGATTTAAGGGCTCCCCTGAACCTAGCTCACTAGATTCCTGGCAACCTCAACAAGAAGAAGAAAGAAGGACTGCTAAACCAAACCTGCAGCAGTGAAGACTCCAGATGACAATTGACTTGGCCCCAGCCCTACTGGTCTGTCTGCAGCTTCAGAAGCCCTGATACAAAAAGGTGACACATCCTACAGGACCAGCAAGACTCTCAAGGACAGCGGCCCTGTCCAGAAGTAATCCTTCAAACGGACTCCAGAACTGCACCGGATCCGCGGGTCCAGCCCACTCTGTACCCGACGCCCACAGCCCGAGTCCAGGTGGCCCAACAATACAGAGCTGGTACCTAGGCGATTCAGACCTTATGTCCACCTTGGGTTGACCCCTACTGGCCTAAATCCGAAGGACCCCCCCTGACCGCAAGAGAATCGGACAAAGATTCCCGATGCCCAAAGGTACCCCTGTACCTGCATTTCCCTGACCTTGGGGAATCCGACCACTGGTCCAGCAACGTTCAGCAGGCAGCCCTACTCCTTGTCCAGCCTGTGGTTTTCTAGTGCCGACCTTCGGGACCCAGCTTGCAGAATCTTTGTGACCCCCGGGGTCCACCTATTGCAAACCATTGGGAGCCCAATGCTGTGTTTGCACCCTGCACCTGGCTGCTCTGTGCCGCTGAGGGTGTGTGTTTGGTGCTGACCTGTGCCTCCCTCACTGCTCACCTAAACTCCCCAGGTCTGGCCCCCGAAGTCACGGGTACTTACCTGCCAGCAGATTTGTTTGAGTGGCCCCAGTCTCCATAAGACCCCATTCTAAATCTACCTTCAACTTCGACCTCTGCACTCAGCTGGCCCCGTGTTGCTGGTGGTTTAAGTTATGGGTCATCTTGAACCCCGACCAGTGGACATCCTAACCCCTGGAGACTCGAACTGTATGTCGAGTACTTACCTCAAAACTGCACTAACACTTTTCTCCCCACCTCCTCCGGACGGTTCTGAAAATTGCACTGTCAACTTTTAAAAGTGAATAGGGTTACCTGCCTGTAAACCGTTTTCTTTGCCAAATCTAAACAAAGTGCTATTGGTACATATGCTCAATACCTACTTGCAAATGTGCTTCCTTGCAACAAGATCCTTTTGGTTCTAGAAATAAAGTAGCAAAATATATTTTTCCAATATAAATACATTGGCCTGGAGTTTGTCATTGAGTGTGTGCCTCATTTATTGACTGTGTGTGTACAACAAATGCTTTGCACTGCCCTCTGATAAGCCTGACTACCCGACCACACTACCAGAAAAGAGAGCATTAGAATGATCTACTCTAGCTCGATCCACCTGAGGGTTCTGGAGAGAGAGAATTTACAAAGTATAGTAAACCAAACCATTTCACTCAACAAGTGTAACAGTTAAATGCATTTTCTCCAGGACAGTCCTCCAGGACAAGTAGAGCCAGGTACACTCCTTCCCTCCCTCAGCAGCAATGTTTTGTTGCACTTTAGGCAGACCCTCAGTTCCACCAGCAGAAAGTCAGACTTCAGATGACAACGCCTGCTCTCTGGAAGACTGGGTGTCAGGCATACACCACCCCTTGTTACACGGTTGAATATTTCCTGGTCAAGACAAACCTGGGACTGGAACAAAGTGGGATGGTTTGGGTCACACTTTTACATATTTTCTATAGATGGGATGTGGATCTACTGAATAAAGCTTCAGATCCCGTTTGAGTTGGTTCTCTTTCAAATGTCTGTTCTGGCTGATACTCAGATTAAGTTATTTACCTTTGGAAATGCCTTATCTAGTAAAGACTCTATTCAGCATCAGGTTCTTTCCTTAGAATAATCCTCAGTCATCAGACTGGATCCAGATTTTTTTTTTTAGCAATGCCCTTGAACGCAGGTAGGAGGCAATGGTTGACTCCATGTGGCATCATCCATGCTAGAAGTGATGTGAGCGGTACCTATATAGACACCACCCCATCGGGCTGGCTTCAGTTCTTGACTGTTTTTCCGCACCAGAGGCATGAAGCCAAGCTGAGGAGTAATGACTAAAATGTCAAAGTGAGGTCCTAAAGGAGATCTTTCCTGTGGTAAGACAGTGTGCAGAACGGGGGATGGTCAGTAAGGAATGTGCAGCTAGACAGAGTCTCTACCAGATTCCTTATCTTAAAATGGATACCGAAGCAATCTCTCCCAGGAGGTGGGTCTGTGGACTGTTTTAAACTAAAAAGTCTTGAGCCGGAATAAGCAAAATGCCCATCTCGCTGGACCTGACTATTGAGGCAGTAATGTTTGACGAACGTCTATATTGATAGCCATGTAGCGGCCTGACAGATGTCCAGGACTGAGGCGCCTCTAGCCGACACAGTTGTCGCAGTGTTACCTTGTGTGAAATTAGTTTTTAAGCCCTCAGGGGGCTGTTTCTCAGCCATTGCACAGCAGATCCTAATGCAGAGAATGATCCATCAAGAGATGGTTCTCTTCTGATTAGCCTTCCCTTTATTTGCCCTTGTAAATCCAACAAAGAGTTAATTCTCTAATTGGAAATCTTTGGTACGATCAATGTAGAACCAAAATGCTCCTTTTGGCTACAGGCAATGAAGTCTTGCCTCTTCCTCAGTAGGATAAAGGGATTGGAGGGAAGGAAATTAGGGTGATGTTCTGCCAGATGTGGAAAGGTGTGACTACCTTTGGTAAAAGGATGCTCTGGTTATCAGAACCAATTTGTCTGGGAAGAAGGAAGTGCAGAGGGAGGGTTAACTGAAAGTGCTTGTAGTTTGCTAATCTTGGCAGATGTTATTGCTACAAGAAAAATGGTATTGATAGTGAGACGCCAAAGAGGGTAGCTGTGCATCGGTTCAACAGGTGAACACATAAGAAAAGTGACAGCTAGGTTTAAGTCCCACTGGGGTGCAATCAAGGGCATAGATGACAAGGGCATTTGCTGTAAATCTTTTAAGGAATCTAGACACATCAGGTGACTTGAACAGGAAAGGTTTGCCCAGCAACTGGCAAAAAGCAGAAATGGAAATCAGATATCCCTTAACTGTGCCCAAAGCAAAGCCTTGCTGAGTGAGGGAGTGAACAAACAAAAGAAATTCAGACACAGGTGCAGACTGATTTACATGCACACCAAGCCATATACTTGTCCCATCAACAGGCATACATAGTTTTAGCGGAGGAACCCCTGGCTGGCAGAATGGGGAGGGAGATCAAACACCCTCAACTGATTGAGCTCAATCGCCACACACGAAGGTGGAGAGTAGACAGATTCTGGTGCAGTACCCTTCCTGCTGCTGCAACGGAAGAGCGTCCCGAAGGTGCAGTCTGACTGGAGGACAGATGCTCATGCTCAAGTGTTCAGGGTACCATACTCTCCATACCTAGTCCGGAGCCACTAGAATGACTTGGGCCCCATTGTTCGTCATCTTCTTGAGAAACTGTAGGAAGTTGGCTCTGTATGTACTATTTCAAAGTAAGAAATAGCATGCACAGGGTCCAAGGGTTCCCCTTAGAGGTAAGATAGTGGCAAAAAGAGATAATTCTAATGCTCTATTTTGTGGTAGTGTGGTCGAGCAGTAGGCTTATCAGAGGGTAGCGTTAAGCATTTGTTGTACACACACAGGCAATAAATGAGGGACACACACTCAAAGACAATTGCAGGCCATTAGGTTTTTATATAGAAAAATATATTTTCTTAGTTTATTTTAAGAACCATAGGTTCAAGATTTACAAGTAATACTTCGACTGAAAGGTATTTCACTCAGGTATCTTAGGAACTTTAAATCAACACAATATCATGTACAGTTGTGACAAAAATGGCAATAAGCTATTTTAAAACTAGACACTGCAATTTTCAACAGTTCCTGGGGGAGGTAAGTTTTGGTTACTTTTGCAGGTAAGTAAAACACCTACAGGGTTCAAAGTTGGGTCCAAGGTAGCCCACCGTAGGGGGTTCAGGGCAACCCCAAAGTTACCACACCAGCAGTTCAGGGCCGGTCAAGTGCAGAGGTCAAAGTGGTGCCCAAAACACATAGGCGTCAATGGGGAAGGGGGTGCCCCAGTTCCAGTCTGCCAGCAGGTAAGTACCCGTGACTTCGGAGGGCAGACCAGGGGGGTTTTGTAGGGCACCGGGGGGGACACAAGTCAGGTGTTACAGTTCCTGCAGTGGGAGGTGAGAAGCACCTCCACCCAGTACAGGCTTTGTTACTAGCCACAGAGTGACAAAGGCACTCTCCCCATGTAGCCAGCAACATGTCTGGTGTGTGGCAGGCTGGCAAAACTAGTCAGCCCACACTGGAAGTCGGGTATGTTTTCAGGGTGCACCTCTAAGATGCCCTCTGGGGTGTATTTCCCAATAAATTGTACACTGGCATCAGTGTGCATTTATTGTGCTGAGAAGTTTGATACCAAACTTCCCAGTTTTCAGTGTAGCCATTATGATGCTGTGGAGTTCGTGTATGACAGACTCCCAGACCATACAGGGAGTGCAGAATTATTAGGCAAATGAGTATTTTGACCACATCATCCTCTTTATGCATGTTGTCTTACTCCAAGCTGTATAGGCTCGAAAGCCTACTACCAATTAAGCATATTAGGTGATGTGCATCTCTGTAATGAGAAGGGGTGTGGTCTAATGACATCAACACCCTATATCAGGTGTGCATAATTATTAGGCAACTTCCTTTCCTTTGGCAAAATGGGTCAAAAGAAGGACTTGACAGGCTCAGAAAAGTCAAAAATAGTGAGATATCTTGCAGAGGGATGCAGCACTCTCAAAATTGCAAAGCTTCTGAAGCGTGATCATCGAACAATCAAGCGTTTCATTCAAAATAGTCAACAGGGTCGCAAGAAGCGTGTGGAAAAACCAAGGCGCAAAATAACTGCCCATGAACTGAGAAAAGTCAAGCGTGCAGCTGCCACGATGCCACTTGCCACCAGTTTGGCCATATTTCAGAGCTGCAACATCACTGGAGTGCCCAAAAGCACAAGGTGTGCAATACTCAGAGACATGGCCAAGGTAAGAAAGGCTGAAAGACGACCACCACTGAACAAGACACACAAGCTGAAACGTCAAGACTGGGCCAAGAAATATCTCAAGACTGATTTTTCTAAGGTTTTATGGACTGATGAAATGAGAGCGAGTCTTGATGGGCCAGATGGATGGGCCCGTGGCTGGATAGGTAAAGGGCAGAGAGCTCCAGTCCGACTCAGACGCCAGCAAGGTGGAGGTGGAGTACTGGTTTGGGCTGGTATCATCAAAGATGAGCTTGTGGGGCCTTTTCGGGTTGAGGATGGAGTCAAGCTCAACTCCCAGTCCTACTGCCAGTTCCTGGAAGACACCTTCTTCAAGCAGTGGTACAGGAAGAAGTCTGCATCCTTCAAGAAAAACATGATTTTCATGCAGGACAATGCTCCATCACACGCGTCCAAGTACTCCACAGCGTGGCTGGCAAGAAAGGGTATAAAAGAAGGAAATCTAATGACATGGCCTCCTTGTTCACCTGATCTGAACCCCATTGAGAACCTGTGGTCCATCATCAAATGTGAGATTTACAAGGAGGGAAAACAGTACACCTCTCTGAACAGTGTCTGGGAGGCTGTGGTTGCTGCTGCACGCAATGTTGATGGTGAACAGATCAAAACACTGACAGAATCCATGGATGGCAGGCTTTTGAGTGTCCTTGCAAAGAAAGGTGGCTATATTGGTCACTGATTTGTTTTTGTTTTGTTTTTGAATGTCAGAAATGTATATTTGTGAATGTTGAGATGTTATATTGGTTTCACTGGTAATAATAAATAATTGAAATGGGTATATATTTGTTTTTTGTTAAGTTGCCTAATAATTATGCACAGTAATAGTCACCTGCACACACAGATATCCCCCTAACATAGCTAAAACTAAAAACAAACTAAGAACTACTTCCAAAAATATTCAGCTTTGATATTAATGAGTTTTTTGGGTTCATTGAGAACATGGTTGTTGTTCAATAATAAAATTAATCCTCAAAAATACAACTTGCCTAATAATTCTGCACTCCCTGTATACTCTTATGGCTACCCTGCACTTCCAATGTCTAAGGTTTTGCTTAGACACTGTAGGGGCATAGTGCTCATGCACCTATGCCCTCACCTATGGTATAGTGCACCCTGCCTTAGGGCTGTAAGGCCTGCTAAAGGGGTGATTTATCTATGCCATGGGCAGTGTGAGGTTGGCATGGCACCCTGAGGGGAGTGCCATGTCGACGTAGTCATTTTCTCCCCACCAGCACACACAAGCTGGCAAGCAGTGTGTCTGTGCTAAGTGAGGGGTCCCCAGGGTGGCATAAGACATGCTGCAGCCCTTAGAGACCTTCCCTGGCATCAGGGCCCTTGGTACCAGGGGTACCAGTTACAAGGGACTTACCTGCATGCCAGGGTGTGCCAATTGTGGAGACAAAGGTACAGGTTAGGGAAAGAACACTGGTGCTGGGGTCTGGTTAGCAGACCTCAGCACACTTTCAAGTCATAACTTGGCATCAGCAAAGGCAAAAAGTCAGGGGGTAACCATGCCAAGGAGGCATTTCCTTACAGAAACTCTAGACAAGAGTGGTATCAGTGGAAAAAGATACATTAGCCCTGATCTCTACTTGAGATAAAATGTGTCTCAGAGCAAGAGAGCTACTATGGACGTTCCAGTGTACAGAACTGCTGACATTGCATGTTTTCAGTGGTGGTGAACAGATCTTACCAAGGCTCTCCCCAATCTTGAAAGAGACTTTGCACCCACTCCGGATGGACACGCCATTCATGATCCATTAGGTAACGACGGCTGAGCTCATCTGCTCAGGGGTCGGAGAGCTCACCAAATATTAAATCACCAGGAATATGTCCTGACAGTCCAGCCATGTCCAGAAACACAGAGCCTCTTGACATAGGGTCCACGACCCCACCCCGCCCTGCTTGTTCCAATACCACATGGTGCTGCTGTTGTCCATGAACACCTGAATGAGTCTTCCCTTGAAGGAAGGAAGAAAGGCCTTCAATGCCAGGGGAATTGTTCTCAGTTCCAAAAGGTTGTTGTGGAGCCGAGACTCTGCCAGAGACCAGAGTCCTCTGATCTCCATCTCTCCCAGGTGACCACTCCAACACTGTAGTGATAAATCTGTCACCACTGTGATCTGTGGGTGGGCATGAGAGAGAGAGAGAGGTCTGCCTTTGACACAACTGTGGTTGATAAGGCACCACTGCAGGTCTTTTGCAGGTCCCTTCAATATCTGGGCAAAGACGGAGGGATTTCCCTGACGTTGTACCCATTGGGTCTTCGAGTTCCAATGTAGAACCTGCATATGCCAATGGGCATGTTTTACTAACAAGAAGCAAAAGGTGATGAGGCTCAGCAACCTCAGAGTCAGTCTCACCGAAATCCAAGAGAGAGGCTAAAACATCAGTTTCATAGTCCGAATATCCTGGTCTCGTTGTTCTGGAGGATAATCCAAAACTGCTCTGCATCCAGAGTAGCTCCAGTGAAAGGGAGCATCTGAGAAAGAGTCAGGTATGACTGCCACATTGATAGTGAACCTCAGCGAATGCAGAAGGTCTGCCATAGCCTGGAGGAGGGAGATGAGTGCCTGGGGTGAGCCTGCCATAAAACAGCCAATCATCGAGGTACGGGAAGGCTGGAACTCCTGACCTACACAGTTGTGCTGCGACTACAGCTATCACGTTGATGAACACCCTAAGGGCACTGGTAAGTCCAAAAGGGTGCCCAGCAAACTGAGAATGCTTGTAGCCCACCGTGAACTGCAGGTACCGTCTGTAGGCAGGCAGGATGGGAACGTGGAAATAGGTGCCCTGTAAGTTTACCGTTACCATCCAGTCTCCAGGGTCTTAGGCAGATAAGACCTGAGCCCGGGTGAGTAGCTTGAATTTTTCCTTTTTCAAGAAGTAATTGAGAGCACAGGTCTAATATAGGATAGATATCTCCATCCTTCTTCAGCACCAGAAAGTAGCAGGAATAGCAACCACAGCCTTCTTCTGATGCGGACACCCTCTAGATGGCTCATTTGGCTGGAAGGGCCAGTACTTCCTGCCGTACAAGGTAGTCCACTGTCAGTCAATGGGTGCTGGCGGAAATGGTGTTTTAGGTCTGTTGGATGGGGAGGGCACAACCCCGTTGGACACACAGGAGCGCCCATTTATCTGTTGTGATCTCCCACTATTGCTGTAGTTGGTGTTGAATTCAGGATGGAGGGGTGGGTGAGGAAAGGAATGGATCGGAACCATAGGCAGCACTTGCTCAACTGAATCCCATGTAGTAAAGGAATAATGGCCCAATAAGCATGCAGTGTTCAGCAGTGACAGGCTGGGGGCAGAGAAAATCCTATTACCGAAGGTATCCAACCTCTTGCATTCCTTATCTGGTGGTGTGCTAGTAATAAGGGTTCTAAAGGAGATACCCCAGGCTGAAGCACCTCTGTCAAGACATTGGTCTTCACCTCAACCGTGAGTAGTGTTATGTTCAGGATCTCAGCTACCCTACAGACTACCATCATGAAAGAAGCTCCTTCCTCCGTAGCCACTGTGGGAAGAGAGAGGAGTCTAGTGTCTGGTGAAGTATTCAGGCCAGTGACATTAGGCAGGTCCTCGTACCACTTGCCTTCGTCCATGGACTCTGATGGGGGGCCAGTGTAGACATAATGTGGGTACAGGGATCCTCAGATAGTCTGGTTTGTGGCAGCGTTGAGAACAGCGCCACAGCAACAGTTCCCGGAGGACATAACAAAGCCTGGGCCAGGCCCGATCCAGATCCACCAACCAAACCTGAGAGATCGACTGGTGATGATGGGGGACACACTGGCGGAGCCCCAATAAAGACCTTCCTGAACCCAAGGCTCTGGGAAGCTCGAGAAAGCATCGAAAGGACCAAGTTTATGGTGCTGACTGCACAGGAGCAAACTGAGAGCAGGGCCCGGATTTGTGGTGTCGATATCTTGCGTTGTCCTAAGAATAAGAGCAATGCGTAGAAGTCAAAGAGAGCCTTGAATTCTTGGATTTCGCCTTATGGGACTTAACTGGAGAAGTCCAGGTGGGTGGCAAGGACGGCAAGCGACTCCAGGAGTAGTCCTCCCACGCCAAAGGGACCTGGAGTGGTGCGAAGTCGCATGGTGAGTGGCCATGAGCTACATGGCCCACTAGGGATGGCCTTACAGTTCATGGTCCTGCGCTCTTCACAAGACGCAAAGTTATGGTCCCACTCCAGGCACCATAGACACACTAAGCGGGGGGACGCTACTGACATCTGACAATGACAGGTTCCACAAGGCTTGAACCTGGTGGGTTTCTTTGGGAACATCCTCGGAAAAAATTTGAAAAAATGGCAAACTAATCAATAGCAAAAGGGCAGGTCCTACCTATAAACCTTCTCAACTTGCAACTGAAGTCCTGACTCCTACCACCTACCTTCCTGACATAAAAAGGCAGCTGAATAATTAGTACTAACAACGCCCTCACAGAATTTCTAAGGAAAGCCTGGCCTCCACACTTCTCATTTCACTGTCTCGGCCTCCACCTTTCAGCTTCAGGAATGCAGGCAATACACTGTCACTCTTTGGGAAACCTGTTCACATCTTGTGACATGCTCTACCAGGGGGATCCCGCTGATTCCAGCACTCACATACCATACATAGAGTCCAGCACCATACATCAGCTATGCACAAAACGCACATGCACACACACACTTAACATGCATAAGGAATGTTAGCACAGCATTTCAGAGGTTAAAGTAACAGTGGAACTATACACAAGAGGGCTCAGTAGACACCACTTTCTCTGCCACAGAGAGAAAGGTCAGGTGACACCAAAGATTCAAAACACAGTACGCTGTCACCACTGCTCTTTGTGTGTTACACCGAGTATGGGCAGTAGAAGAGACTTTTGACGAGGAGCCAAGAAGGCCCAAAATCTGCAGCGTAGACAGAGTTTGGAGTGGCACACTGAAATCTTGGAGAGCGGCCCCTCACCGGGGCCATGGCGCTCAGAGAGTCCAGCACCAGGGCCTGGAGGCTAATACTGAGCTAGGCGCCCACTGAGGAGAGAGTGCCTGCAGCATCACCAGAATGGACATTAAGCAGGCTAAGCTGACTGAGATCTGTCTCTACCCTGCCCCCATTCTCAAAAGAAGCCCATGGTGTAGAGGTATTCTCCAATGCTGACCACAACTGCCTCTGGGGAGCCCTCACCCCTCCCCTCATCACAGACAACCATGAGACAAAAAAGGCTGCAAAACAGTGGGAGGGGCCCCACAACGCGACTGGCATCACAGGGAAATCAGCACACGCCACCACTGTGGAAAGCACCTTGCAGAAACACACGTCCAGATTCAACATCATCTTGCAAGCTGTCCGGGACATGCAGACGGCCTTGGAGCTCAAGCTGGACGCCTCAGCGCTGGATTCAGGACTACTTCAAATGGATCACAAGAAGCTGAAAGACAATGGCTTCAAGATGCACTCAAACAAATGGCTAGGATAAAGATGCCGTACAATGACAGCTTGCCCATAGAGTTTTCTGCAATATATGCCTTGCCTGACACAACGGTTACTTTCAGTGCTTGAGAATGCCAAAACTAAAGGACAACCACCCACCTCTATGAGCGAAGCCTTGCTAGTGGACCTTTCCAAAGTAGGGCAGGGCCTCTTAGAGGTCAGGCCATACTGTCTCTTGTCACTACTCAACCTCAACTGCAATGTACTGGGGAAAATCCTGGAAAATCAGTTGATATCCATTATACATCAATTGGTACAAAGTGATCAGAACAGTTTTATAATGGGGAGCAACATCTTCCTCAAATTATGGAGGACAGAAAACAAGTATCACAGGGTGGCCTTCTCAGACATTAAAAAGGCTTTTGATACACTGAGCTGGCCCTTCGTGATGGAAGTGCTACTCAGAATGGGAACAGTCCCAGAATAAGTTGGCTGGGTGTGCATATTATACACAAAGCCACAGGTTCGGGTAATGTGGTCTCTGACAGCTTACCAACTGAAAGGGGGATCAGGCAAGGTTGCCCACATTCACTGCTGCTCATTGCATTGGTAAAGGAGAGCTTAGCATTCCTGCTATGAGCCTGGGGTCCAAATTGGTAGCTGAAAGTTGCTGAGAGATGGCATATAATATTGCTGTATGCTGATAATGCACTGATGTGTCTCTGCAGTACCGCAACAATCTAGCACTAAAGAGCTCCCTGAACAAATTTGGAGTACAGTCAGACCTACATATAAATGAAGGAAATCATGTATATTCCTGCTAGTGCCCTTATCAGATGGGAAGACACACTTGGTACCGGTGGTCGAGATGCAGTGGCGTTTTGACACCTTCAAGTATTTGGGAGTCAATATTTATGACAAAGAGTGGAACATGGTAGACAGGCTTGATAGGGCGGTGGCAGCGATATGGTATTCAACTCCCTTTTGGTGCCCTCTCCCTCTTTTGTCCATGGGCAGAGTGGCCATATGTAAGATGTTGCTTCTCTGTCATTTGTTATTCGTTTTTCACAGCTACTGCAGAGACAGACATTTTTCAGGAAGTGCGTTGACTATTGACAGCTCGAATATGGGGAGCTGAAAGACACAGGGTGGCCCAATCAAAACTCCACACATCAATGGAGGAGGGATGACTCAGTGCTCCTAATTAGGAACTGTATTACGCTGTAGACCAGCTTCAGTGGCTGGCTAGTCTTGGCTAGCCGTCGTCCGTAGCCTGGAACGAGATGTTATCCTCAAATGACTCGAAGGCTCTGACATATTTCGATGGCTCACAAGAAAGGGAAGTAGTACATATCCCAGTAGCATGCTCATGACAGCAGTGAAATGGTGTTAGGACACATATATATCCAGCCATGGATCAGGAGGGTTCCATAAGCACCAGAATTGCCACAGTGGACCCTTACTGACTGCTATCAACTCACAAAACACCACAACACCCGGCCATGGCAGAAAGCATGAATATACACCTGGGGAGACCTTGTCAATGAGATACTGTGAATCCCCTTTGAGGGACTGAGGTGCCAATATGACCTAGGGATGAACAGCTTCCTGCTATACTGCGTACTGCAAGCAGACAGAAGCAGAATTGAGAAACCATACACAAAGGTCCAGCCATTTTGATGGGCTATGGATCATAATCACACACTAGACCCACTGCAAGACTATCACTGTGTCATACAAAGCACTGCTGAAAGTAACAGACATTTCAATGTCCCATTTGCGACAATTTGAGTGCGGACCACCTGCACCTAGTGATCACAGGGGACAATGGGGGTATGTTTCGGTAGAGTTAAAACAGTCTCCAAAAATGACAGACAGAAATATACACAGTTCAATTAACTACATCATGCACTCTGACCCCAAAGCACATAGGGCATTTGTACTGAAGTACTTCATCCAAGTGTTTATGTTGTGCAGAGACAGAAGCAGATTTCTTCCACGTGGTTTGGCACTATGCACAAATATCTAGATGCTAGGATGAAATGACACAGAATCAGACCGGACGCTGATAACTAAGGAACTCACATGTTGTTTGTTAAGGCTGGCAATTTGCACACAAAAAATACCTGTAGAGCTTTGTGGACCTGGCTCTGGAGAAGAGGCACATAGCGATCTCTTTGAATGCACCAGTGGAGCACAACATTGTAGACTGGCTGCAAGATGTGAAGAAATACATTACGGCGGAACTACACTCGCTTTCTGCCCTTGATGTAGAGGGGAAAAACAGCTATCACTTTGATGCCTGGAATGTGTACTTGGAACAGGTGGAAGACAAATCAGATGCACAACCCCCCTGAACATAACTGCTGGCATGAGACTTGCGCTAGTTGATTTGAGTGTCTCATCAATGGTGAAGTAATAATGCTAAGCTGTTGGACAAGTTACTTACCCGCGGTAACGAAATATCTGGTAGAGGCATTCTAGCTGCAGACTCCTTACCTTAGAATTTCCCCCAGGCGTCAGACTGGATCCAGAGATGTTTCTTAGAACAGTACCATTGCGCAACCTCAGGTGGTGTCGTTCGACTCCACGTGTGTCCTTGGCGTCGTGTTCGCCGTGATGACGTTGCGGTCATATATAGGTGCCACCCAGATGTGCTGAGGTCAGTTTCTTTTCACGACTTTCCACACCAGTAGCACAGAGCCATGGGGAACACAGATTGGTGCGCCAGAACTAGGGCTCTGAAAATGGAATCTCTGTCACTACAAATTCGTTTGCAAAGTGGGGAGGATTGGTTGGTCGGTAAGGAGTCTGCAACTAGAATAAGTCTCCACCAGATAATTTGTTACAGAAGATAAGTGACTTGTTCGTCTGATCGAGACTTCTAGTTGCAGATTTCTTACCTTAGAATAGATACCCAAGCAACACCATCTTCTGCAGCAGGCTGCAACCCAAAATCAGACTAAAGTAGCCAACTCTGCAAGCCTGACTGTCCAGGCAGTAATGCTTTATGAACGTGTGCAGAGATACCCACGTTGGTGCCTAGCAGATGTCCAGGAACGGAACTCTGCATGCCAATGCTGTGGTTGCAACAGTTGCTAAGGTGGAATGAGCATGACAACCTTCAGGCGGTTGCTTCTTTGCCAAAGTGTAACACATCTTGATGCATAGGACAACCCATCAAGAGATGGTCCACTTCTGCACCGCCTGTCCTTTCTTCGCACCCACATAACTTACAAAGAGTTGATCGTCCACCTAGAAATCTTTTGTACGATTGAGGTAGAACACTAATGCTCTTTTCAGATCCAGATCACGGAGTGTTTCCTCTTCATGAGAAAGATGTGGGGGTGCGTAAACAGTAGGCAAAGTGATGGAATGACATACATAAAAGGCTGTGACCACTTTATGGAGGAAAGATACCCTGGTACAAAGCACAATTGTCAGGATGGACAGGTAGAAATAGTGGCTTCGAAGAAAGAGCTTGTAGCTCACTCACTCTGCAGGTAGAGGTGATGGCAGTAAGGAAAGCAGTTTTCAATGTGAGGAGCCGCAAAGGACAATTATGTAGTGGCTCAATAGGAGCACATATAAGGTACATAAGTATCAGGTGTAGGAAGTTGGCCTGGTGTATGGTGAGCAACTATGGTGTTATAACCTTTTACTAGGTATCCACTACTAGTGAGGTGTAGTCAGTGTCTAGGAAGCCAGGGCTCTCTAGAGGTAGCTGTGGATGAGCAACCAAGACTTAACTAGGAGACATGCAACGCTTATGCAATACCACTACAGTCACACAGCACTTACACACATGAAAGAACCACACAGTGTTACAAAAATAAAGGTACTTTATTATAGTAAAACAAATACCAGAATACTGTATAGGCAATACCCCAACTGGAGGTAAGTAAACACACTATTATGTACCCATTAGGAGTCATTGATCAGCATAAAAGGTAAACAAAAACAGTGAAAACAATAGTAAGTACTGAAGGCCCAAGCAGGGGACCAAACCATATACTAATTAAATAGAATGCGAAAGTCGAACCCCCACACAAGGAAGTGAAATCGATAGAGGGGAGCTGGCGGAATTAGGAATCCCAAAAGGTAAGTGCCAGAGTGCCCCCCCCAGCGACCAAGAAACCCACCAAAAGAACTTCAGAAGAGGATTTTGCAAGACTCGGACAAGACTGCCAGAAACCAAAGGTGAATCCTGGAAGAGGAAGCCCTGTAAAGGAAGGGGACCATATCCAGTTAGCGTTGGAGTGTCCGGTTGTGGCACGAGCAACTATCCACCCATCCGTGGATGCAGGACGAGGTCGATAGTGGACGAAGACAGTCAGCAGTGCAGCACTGGAGCAGCAGAAGAGTTCCTGAAGTGATGCAGTTGATGACCCACCTTAGAAGGAGAGTTGCAGTCCCTCTGTGGTGTGGAAAAACCACAAACTAGCCTTAGAGCAAAGGCAAGAGTCGTGGATAAAGAGATGCAGGGCTGCCAGAGACCAGCAAGGTCCAGGGGGACTCAACCCAGGGAGGGGAGTCCTGGTGAACCTCAGCAGTGAGGAGTCATGGGAAGAGGAGACAGCCCCACAGGCAGCAAGCACAGGAGTCGCAGTCAGACCCACGCAGCACACCTATCAAGGAGTCCCACGTCGTTGAGAAGCACACAGAGGGCTCTGCATCGCAGGGGAGAGTGCTGGGGGCTCGGGCTACACAGAGCCTGAAGATTCCTTGGAGGAGATGCCAACAAGCCTTAGTAGTTGCAAAAGATATGGTGCAAGGGGGTACAGTCCTGCGTGGAGAGGCAAGGGTTTACATCTCCCTGGATAGCTGGTAGAGAGGACCAAGGGGACAACTCCGTCCGGCCCCCGTGATGCAGGGTCCACGCAGCTCCAGAGGAGAGGAGATCTACGCAGCTGGTCATTGTTGCAGTTGGTGCCTACAGATGCAGGGGAGAATCATTCTAGTTTCTTCTGCAGGCTGAAGACTCGTCTCCTTCAGAAGATGAACAGCCGGGGAAATGTTGAAGTTGCTGGAAGGAGCCGGACAAACAATGCTGCAGAGCAGAGTCGCCGCTGTAGTTGCAGATCGTCAGTTCCTAGAGGGTCCAGTTGCAGTTCCAGTGGCAAGAGGTGAAGTAAACAATGCAGTCCTCCTAGAATGTTGCAAGTTTAATCTGAGGACCCTCCCAAGAGAGAGATCCTAAATAGCCCAGGAAGGGGGATTGCTCACCTAGCAGGGTGATCACCTAACAGGAGGGAGCTGTGATGTCACCTGCCTGTCTCCACCACTCATATGCTCCCAGAGGCCTTTGCCCACCTTGGATTCAGGATGGCAGAATCAAGTGCCCACCTGGAGGAGCTCTGGGCACCACCGAAGGGTGGTGATGGACAGGGGAGTGGTGACTCCGCTTTCTTTTGTCCATTTTTGCGCCACAGCAGGGACCAGGGGGTCTATGTACTGGTGCAAACTGGTTTATGCAAGTAGATCATCAAATGGGCCCTTCAAAGCATACCAGTGGCTTGGGAAGGCTACCCCCCTCCCAAGCCATGTAACATCTATTTCCAAGGGAGGGAGTGTTACCGCCCACTCCCACCGGAAATCCTTTGTTCTGCCTTCCTCTGCATGAGCTGGTCAAGCAGCAGGAGGGAAGAAACCTGTCTGAGCAGTGAAAGCTGTGCAGGCTGCCCGGAAAACCCCAGAAGACTGGTAACAGCAATGTTGGGAGTCCTCTAAGGACTCTCATACAACCAATACAGGCAACAAATAGCAAACATGCCTAGGTTCGGAGTTACCACTATGTAGCTGGACAAAGGTAGTGACTTGTGCCCAGTATATGGGTAAAATGGCTTCCCACAATTACAAAGTCCAGTAAAATGGAGCTGGAGTTCGTAGGGGCACCCCTGCTCATGCAGGGGTGCCCTTACGCACAGGTACCTGCACTCTGCCCTCTAGGCTAGGAGGGCCTACCATAGGGGCGACTTAGAGTGACCTGGTGCAGTGATCTGTAGTGAAGGTTTGCATGTATCTTTTCACACAGGTTGCAATGGCAGGCCTGCAGACACATTTTGCATGGGGTCCCATGGGTGGCACAATACATGCTGCAGCCCATGGGCTACCCCTGTTGCCCCAAAGCCCTGGGTACCTAATTACCATATACTAGGGACTTACATGGGGGCACCAGTATGGCAACTGTGGGGTGTACAAGGTCCTATATACTAGGGACTTATATGGGGGCACCAGTATGCCAATTGTGGGGTGTAAAAGGTCCTAGACAACCTAATTTAGAGTAAGAGCGCACAGTCACTGGGGTCCTGATTAGCAGGATCCCAGTGAACACAGTCCAAACACACTGACAGCAGGCAAAAAGTAGGGGTTCTTACATACACCCCCCCTTTTACCCCCCACAACAATGAAGGTCAATGAGACTAGCCCAGTTGAGTCTTCATTGTCTAAGTGGAGATATCTGCAAAATCCATCT
This sequence comes from Pleurodeles waltl, assembly GCF_031143425.1. Classification (NCBI taxonomy): domain Eukaryota; kingdom Metazoa; phylum Chordata; class Amphibia; order Caudata; family Salamandridae; genus Pleurodeles; species Pleurodeles waltl. Next base: position 88,653,994 of record NC_090441.1, read on the forward strand.
GCACTGGAGTGGTTACTCCCAGGTCTATGCTCCATTGTACAGACCATCCCCTGTAGGGATATGGACCACCTCAAAAGTTTGGGATTTTCACCTTTCAACTGTTTTAACCAAAGGAGGGGCTTGTGGTTTGTTTCAACAAGGAAGTGAGTGCCAAACAAGTATGTCCTCAGCTTCTTTAAAGCATAGACCACAGCAAAGGCCTCTCTATGGCTAACCAACACTTTTCCTTGGGGGGGTCAACCTTCTGCTTATGAAAGCTACAGGCTGGTCTTGGCCCTCCTCATTCAGTGTAGACAGTACTGCCCCTGTCCCTACTTCAAAAGCATTTGTCTGCACAATGTATTACTTGGAGTAGTCAGGGCTTCTTAGTATAGGAGTAGAGCACATAGCCTATTTGAGGACATCAAAATCTTTTTGGCAGCTGGCTGTCCATAAAATTATCTTGGGTCTCTCTTGAGATGTGAGGTCATTTAAGGGGGCTACAATGGAGCCATAGTTCTTAATGAACCTCCTATGTAGGCCTAGGAAGGCTCTGCCTTGGGTCTGAGTGGGAGGGGCAGTCCAATGCAGAATGGTCTGGATTTGGCCCTGTAGAGGTTGAATCTGGCCTCAACCTACCAGGTGGCCCAGGTAAACCACTTTTGCGTGCCCTATCTGTCACTTTGAGGCCTTGATAGTGAGGCCTGCCTTTTGAAGGGCCTCCGATACACTCCCAAGGGAGACAGGTTATACTCCTAGGTGGAGCTAAAGAGAGCTATATCGTCAAGATAAGTTGCACTGAAGCTTTCCAAGCCTTGGAGAAATGTATTCACCAGCCTTTGTAATGTTGCAGGGGCACTTATCTGTCCAAAGTGCATCACTGTATAGTGATAGTGCCCACTAGGAGTGTAGAATGCAGTTTTTGGTTTGGCATCCTCTGACAGCTTGATCTGCCAGTAGCCAGCAGTCAGTTCAAAGGTGCTCAGATATTTGGCAGAAGCCAGGGTTTCCATTAGTGCATCTGCCCTAGGGACAGGATAAGCATCTCTTTGGTTACAGAGGGCAGGTACCTGTGTGTATGGGCACCCCTGCGTGAACAGAGGTACCCCTACCAACTTCAGCACACTGGCTGGACTTTGTAAGTACAGGGAAGCCATTTTACCTGCGTTTTGGACACAGGTCACAACCTATGTCCATCTACATAATGTTAACTCCGAACCTGGGCATGTTTAGTATCAGACATGTGAAAATCATACCACATATACTGTTGCCTACTTGCATAAACCAGTTTGCACCAGTACGTGGACCCCTGGTCCCTGCTGTGGCACACAAAAGGACAAAACAAAGGGGAGTTTCCACTCCCCTGTCCATCACCACCCAAGGGGTGGTGCCCAGAGCTCCTCCAGGTGGCCACTTGATTCAGCTATCTTGGATCCAAGGTGGGCAGAGGCCCCTGGGAGCATCTGAGTGGCCAGGTCAGGTCAGGTAGAGTGATGTCACAGCCCCCTCCTGATAGGTGGTCACCCTGCTAGGTGACCAATCCCCCTTTCTGGGCTGTTTAGGGTTTCCCTCTTGAATGGGTCCTCAGATTCAACGAGCAAGATTCCAGTAGGACCACTCTGCATTGTTTACTTCATCTTCTGGCCACTGAGACTGCAACTGGACCCTCCAGGGACCGACAATCTGCAACTTCAGCGACAACATTGTTTCTCCGACTTCTTCCAGTAACTGCAACATTTCCCTGGCTATGCATTCTCTGAGGGCAATGAGCCTTCAGCCTGCACAAGAAGTAAGAAGGAATCTTCTTTGAGAGAAGGAGTCACTCCCCTGCATCCACAGGCACCAACTGCAATGACGACCGTCTGAGTGATTTTTCTTGCCTCAGGAGCTGCGTGGATCCTGCATCACAGTAGGTGGTCTGGAGTGGTCCCCTTGGTCCTCTCGACCAGCTGTCCAACTTGGGAGACGGTAAGCCCTTACTTCTCCTTGCAGGACAGCACCCCTGTGCACCAAGACTCTTGCAGCTACCTAGGCTTGCCTGATCCTCCACCGAGGAATCTTCAGGCTTCGTGTAGCCCTGGCCCCTAGCACTCCTTCCTGCAAAGCACAGTCCCCTGCCTGCTGCTCCAGCGATGTGGTACTCCTCTTCAGGTGTGCTGAGTGGGCCTCACTGCACCTCCAGTGCCTGCTGGCAGTGGGTTGCCTGTGGGGGCTGCCTCCTCTTCTTGAGACTCTCCCAGCTGCTGAGGGTCACCCCGAACTTCCCTCCTTCGGTTGAGTTCCTTGGACCTTGCTGGTTCTCTTCGGCCTTGCAAACCTTACTCTCCGTCTCTTGCATTTGCCAAGGCTTGATGGTGGTTTTCCAGAACCACAGACCAACTGCATCTCGACCGCCGATGTGGAACATCACTTGCATCACTTCTGGGACTCCTCTTCAGCTCCTGTGCTGAACTGCTGACCTTCTTCGTCCACCGTGGACCTGGTCCTGCATCCACAGAAGGATGGGTAGGGTCTCCTGCCACAACTGGACACCCCATCTTGAACTGGACTTGGTCTCTTTCCTTTGCAGGTCCTCTTCCGTCGGAATCCACCCTTGGGTTCTTCCAGTCTTGGTATGGTCTAGCACAATCCTTTTCCAAAGTCCTCCTGTTGGTTTTGGGGCAAACCAGGTACTTACCTCAGCTCTCCTGGTCGTTGGGGGTCCACTTCCTTGGTTGGGGGGACTGCATTTCACATTCCAATTTTTTAGTATATGGTTTGGCCTATTGCTTTCTATGCTATTTAATGATGGCAAATGTGTATATAATAGTGTGTTTACTTACCTCGAGTTGGGGGATTGCCTACGCAGTATTCTAGTATTTGCGTTACTATCATAAAGTACCTTTATATTTGTAACACTGTGTGGTTCTTTCAAGTGTCTAAGGGCCAGATGTAGCAAAGGTTTTTACCCATTCTGTGTCTATGGGAAAAAATGTTCGTACATATGGCCCTAAGTGCTGTGTGACTGTGGTAGTACTGCATAAGCTTTGCATGTCTCCTAGATAAGTCTTGGCTGCTCATTCACATCTACCCCTAGAAAGCCCTGGCTTCCTGGACACTGCCTGCACTTCACTAGTAAGGGATACCTGGTCCTGGTATAAGGTGATAACTCCATAGTTGCTCACCACACACAAGGCTGGCTTCCTACAACACTGACCCAACTACCACCCTCAGGAACCTGTGGAGTTTCTTTGTGATGTTGATATGAAAATACGCGTCTTGAAGATCTATCAAGCAGAGCCAATCTCCCTGATGTAGTAGGGATGTAATGCCAACATCCAAAACTTTTCCCCCAAACCCATTTATTGCCTATTTTTAAGTCCAAAATGGGCCTGTACTCGTTCTTACCTTTTTTCTTCACCAGGAAATATCTGGAGTAGATTCCTGTGCCTTGATGTTTGTGGGGCACAATATCCACCACATTCTTTTGAAGGAGGATGTTGACTTCTTTCCGAAACATGGACAAATGCTGGCTGGATGGTTTCGGTAGTATGGTTGGAAGAGTGCTGATAAATCTTAGAGAATATTGAGCACCCGTGAATCTTTTGTGAACTTTTGCCACTCTGCCAGATAGCATGAGATGCTTCTCCCTAGTGGAGTGGGAAACGGAAGAGGGGGAAGAGGAAATTCAATGTTCTGTCCCAGTTGTTGCCCTTCCTCCCTGGGTGGGTTGCTGAGAAGGTCGACCTCTAGATTGCCTTCACTGTTGTTGGTACGGACACTGCTGCTGTGCTTGGTGGCGCCCATAGTACCAATGATGGGGTTTGAGCCCACAGAGTAAAAACGGCGTTGGTAAGGCCTGAATGGACGTCGTTGGTCTTTCGGTCTTTCAAGTCCGACAGCTTTTAGCATCTCCATTTCTGCATTCACGCAAGCCATTTCTTCATCCGTGTAGCTGCAGAATAAGGTTGAACCTGAGAACGGAAGGTTTAAAATCAGTTGTTGGGATTCAGATTTTAATGAAGTGAGACTTAGCCTAGAGTGACGTCTCAAGGGAATCCAATAACAGTATTCATGAGCTGCCAACAAAGTGGAATCTTCTGCTGCATTGATTATCTGGTTGGACACCAGGAGACCTTTGTTGACTATTTCCAGAAAGTCCCCTCTCTTATCCCTAGGGAGGTCATCTGGAAGTTTCTGAATGAAGTTCCAAAGTACTCTATCATACCTACAGAGGAGAGCGGTAGCACTAACGGCTTTCATGGTTGTTGCGGCTGTGTTACACACCTTTCATCCAGCCACATCCAATTTCCTGCTCTCCTTATCAATAGGAATAGACGAAGCAGGAGCACTGGGATTAAATAGCCTTGAAGGAGCCACCTTGGTAGTTGCTGTTGTGAGAAAGACCTCCATTGCAGGTTCTAGCAGTCCTGGCACTAGCGGAAGCAGAGCTCTTGACGCTGCTATTTGGTGGAGCATCTCAAATATGACTGATGTCGTAGGTGTGGAAACTGACAAACAAGTTACTTACCTTTGGTAACGCATTATCTGGTAGAGACTCTATCTAGCTGCAGATTCCTTACCTCTGAATTGCCTGGCGTCAGGTTCGAATCCAGAATCTTTTTCCTGAGCAATACCCTGCGTGCGCTGTCGTTCAGCATTACTGGAGCCGTCTGTGACATCACTATCGCCTATAAAGGTACCACCCCGGCGTGCGTACTTCAGTTCTTTTATCCACAAAACTTCCATGCCAGAAGTGCAGACTCATGGATAGAACCACCAACATTTCTCTGTGCAAAACTAGGGCCCTCAAAATGGATAAACCCTAACCCTACTAGACATATCCGCAGAACGGGGAGGCATGGGTGGGTGTAAGGAATCTGCCGCTAGATAGAGTCTCTACCAGACAATGCGTTACCGAAGGTAAGTAACTTGTTCATCTGATACAGACTTCTAGTTGCAGATTCCTTACCTTAGAATAGATATCCAAGCCATAACCTCCTGGCAGTGGGCTGTGGATACCTCCACTCACACTAAGAAGTCCTGCAGGACTGAATGGGCAAGTGCCTGTTTCTTCGGCCCTGACTGTCTAGGCAGCAATGTTTTGCAAATGTGTGCAAAGATACCAAAGTTGCCGCCTGACAGACCTTCACGACAGGTACGCCTCGAGCTAGCGCAGTGGTAGCAGATTTGCCCCCTGGCAGAATGAGCTAAAAATCCTTCAAGAGGCTGCTTCTTGGCCAATGCGAAGCAGATTTTGCTGCAGAGAACGGCCCAGCGCGAAATGGTTGCTTCTGCACAGCCTGGCCTTTTTTTGCTCCAACATACCCCACAAACAGTTGGTCATCCACCCGGAAATCTTTTCTGAGGTCAAGGTAGAACGACAACACTCTTTCTGGGTCCAGTCGATGGAGTCGCTCCTCTTCTTGAGAGGGATGCGGTGGAGCAAAGAAGGTGTGCATAGGTGGATGATCTGACCCAGAAGAAATTGAGTCACCACCTTGGGGAGGGAAGGGGCACAAGTTTTAAGGACTACCTTGTCTGGATAGAGAGAGAGATACGGTGGCTTTGATAACAGGGCTTGCATCTCACTCACCCTCCTGGCAGATGTTATTGCCACTATAAAGGCTGTCTTGATGGTGAGCAGCCGGAGGGGACAGTTGCACAAAGGTTCGAAGGGAGCACACATCATAAATGAGGACCAGATTTAAGTCCCACTGGGGCATAACAAAGGGCATAGGATGAAACATATTTACAAGCCCTTTGAGGAATGTATGTACAATGGGGGATTTAAACAGAGAAGACAGATCAGGCAGCCGAAGAAAAGCAGATAAGGCAGAAAGATAGCCCTTGAGAGTCCCCAAGGCAGAACTCTGTTGGGCTATGGAAAGAAAGGAGAGAAGAATATCAAAAAGAGAAGAGGGTCAATAGACCTTTCTGTACAATAATATACAAAGTGTTTCCAATGGCTGTCGTATACTGTTTTAGTGGAGGGACGCCTGGCTGCCAAAATAACTTTACAGACTTCGGGAGGAAGGTCAAAAGCCATCAACTGTTGCCGCTCAATCTCCAAGCATGAAGGCGCAAAGTTGAGAGGTTCGGCTGGAGAACCCTCCCCTGCTGCTGTGACAGATGATCTTCCCGAAGGGACAGCCTGATCGGGGGGACTGATGCTCATTTTGAGATGCTCGGGATACCAGACTCTCTGTGCCCAATCCGGAGGGACTAAGATGACTTGGGCCCTGTCATTCTTGATCTTCTTGAGAAATCTGGTCAGGAATGGTATGGGCGGAAAACCGTACAGGAGGCCTGAACTCGACTCACAACGTTGCTGAGCAACTGCTGCCTTGGGAACTCCAATGTGCTATACTGCTGACATTGCGCTTCTCAGCGGAGGCAAACAGATCTACCCAAGGCCCTCCCTACTACTGAAAGAGACCTTGCGCCACCTCCGGATGGAGATACCATTCGTGATTTGCTAGGCATTGATGGCTGAGTTCGTCCGCCCTGGCGCTCAGAGAACCTGCCAGGTGTTGAACCACCAGGGTTATGCCCTACTGTTCCAAGCATGTCAAGAGACGCAGAGCCTTTTGAAAAAGTGTCCATGACCCCACACCGCCCTGTTTGTTGCAATACCACATTGTGTGGTCTGTGAACACCTGCCTTATCTTCCCTTTCATAAAAGGAAGAAATGCTTTCAATGCTAGTCGGATCGCCCTGAGCTCCAATAAGTTGATATGGAGTCCGGATTCCGCCAGAGACCAGAGGCCCATGATCTTGGCCTCTCCCAGATGGCCTTCCCATCCCAAAAGTGACGCATCAGTCACTACTGTGACACACTCCCAGACCATATACTCTTATGGCTACCCTGCACTTACAATGTCTAAGGTTTTGCTTAGACACTGTAGGGGCATAGTGCTCATGCACATATGCCCTCACCTGTGGTATACTGCACCCTGCCTTACGGCTGTAAGGCCTGCTAGAGGGGTGACTTACCTATGCCATAGGCAGTGTGAGGTTGGCATGGCACTCTGAGGGGAGTGGCATGTCGACTTAGTCATTTTCTCCCCACCAGCACACACAAGCTGTGAGGCAGTGTGCATGTGCTGAGTGAGGGGTCCCCATGGTGGCATAAGACATGCTGCAGCCCTTAGAGACCTTCCCTGGCATCAGGGCCCTTAGTACCAGGGGTACCAGTTACAAGGGACTTATCTGAGTGCCAGGGCTGTGCCAATTGTGGAAGCAAAAGTACAGTTTAGGGAAAGAACACTGGTGCTGGGGCCTGGTTAGCACGGTCCCAGCACACTTCAATCAAAACTTAGCATCAGCAAAGGTGAAAAGTTAGGGGGTAACCATGCCTAGGAGGCATTTCCTTACACTTCCTGTGCAACTTGAGGATGGGGATATGAAAGTAAGCATCCTGCAAGTCGACAGACACCATCCAATCCTCTTTGTTCAACACCAGAAGTCTCAGCATCTTGAATTTCTCCTGTTTGAGGAACCAATTCAAAATCCTCAGATCAAGGATTGGTCTCAATCGACCATCCTTCTTGGAAATCAGGAAATATCTTGAATAACAACCCTGATCGCTTTCCTGCTCTGGAACCAACTCCACTGCACCTTTGACAACAGGATTTGAACCTCCTGCTGCCCCAACAGGAGATGGTCTTCTGAACAAAACGAGGGACGGGGAGGGATGGGAGGGGGGAACTCCTGAAAAGGAAGAACATATCCTTTCCTCACAATATTTAGAACCCAGGAGTCTGATGTGGTTAACTCCCACTCGCAGAGAAAAAGACGTAACCTTCCCCCTACAGAAGTATGGCTGAAAATGGGCAGAAAACTGGGGCTTCTTCCCTTGTTGTTGTCCTCCAGAGGAAGAAGATGATGCAGGGTGCTGCCTGGTGGCCCCTTTTGTCCGAACGGTCACCCGCCCTCTAAAGGATCTGTATGGGAGGCTGGTAGGCTGTTGGACTGTGGACTGGGGTCTCCTAAGGTAAACAGCTCCACGCCCAAACCCCCTGAACCTCCGAAAGGACCTGAAAGGGGTATTATAGGAAGCCTGCAGACCCAAATACCTTGCTGTGGCCCTACTGTCCTTAAAGCGCTCTAAGGCAGAGTCAGCTTTAGCTCCAAAAAGCTTCTCTCCATCAAAAGGCAGGTGCAGTAGAGTGGCTGGACATCCGAAGAAAAGCCAGAGGACCTCAAGCACGCATGCCTCCTGGCAGCGATAGAGGTACCCACCGCCCTGGCCACTAAGTCTGTGGGATCCAGACCAGACTGGACAATATGCATAGCCGCCGCCTGAGCATCTGACGGGAGTTCACCAAATTGTCCTTGCATCTCCTGCGGCAGGTCTGGAACGATAGCTTTAGCCGAGTCCATCAGGGAGTGGACATATCTACCTAACACACAGGTAGCGTTTGCTGCTTTCGGGGCCATATTACAGGAAATAAAAGTCTTCTTCGCCGACTGCTCTTTTCTCTTGGACTCCCTGTTCGAAGGAATCACAGGGAAGGAGCCTGGTGCAGAACGTGTTTAACATGAGGCCTGAACTACTAGACTCTCCGGGGTGGGATGTTTTGACAAAAATCCTGGATCTCCAGAAGCCACCCAATACCGTCTTGCCACAGATCTGTTGACAGCTGGGGACAACACAGGCTTCCTCCATACCTCTAAAATAGGCTCAGTGAGAGCATGATTAAATGGGAGCAATGGTTCTGCTGAAGCCGAAGAAGGATGCAGAACCTCGGTTAAAATATTAGTTTTCACCTCAGCAGCAGGCAATGGAAGATCCAAGAAATTTTCCGCCTTCCTGACCACAGTATGGAGAGAGGCCGCTTCCTCTGTAAACTCCCCTGGAGAAGAAAGGTCCCACTCCGGGGAAGTGTCTAGCCCACTGGATGAGTAAAGTCCTTGATATTCCCCCAGGGACTCCACAATCACTCCTTATTCCAGCAGCTGCCTCTGGTACTCCAGCTTCTCTAAAAGCCTTAGTGCTTTTCTGCGCGACCTCAGCCTGGCCTCTAAACTTGGCGTCGACAGAGTTAGACTATGTCCGGCTTCAGGACTGAAAGACGCGGACCAGGAGAAGGAGGAGACACACTACGGTCCAATCCGGATCCATCTGGCGCCAGAGCGGATCCCATCGGGCCGTGGACACCTGAGGCTCCGTCATCGGCGTTGACTGATAAGGTGATGTCATCAGCGCCGCAGGTCTATAAGGTGATGTCATCGACGCCGTAGGTCTTTGAGGCGACTTCATCAGCGCCGAACCGGCACCCTCAGCCGGATAAAAGGGCATAAATGGCACCGCCTTATAAGGAGCTGGGGAGCCCAATGTAAATATCATAGGACTCGTGGGACCAGCCGGCGCACCAGCAGGGGCCATAGCATTAAACATAGTAAACATGGCATTTAACATCGCAGCCGGATCCGCTCCCGGAGAAGGGAAGGCAGGATACCGCTGGTCTTCATGCAGAACTTGCACCGGCTGAGCATCTGAATCCTGCACCCCAGGTGAAAAGCGAGGCCTCTCTTGAGGCGCAACCACTTCGAAGACCAACGGTGCCGGAGAAGCCTTAGGGCTTTGAGGCTGTGGAGTCACCGTAAGACTAACCTCCCACGTCGCCGTCTAGATGGAGTCCCGGACCTTGAACGGCTTCGAGCCGAACAACGGCAAGAGTCGTGTTGACGCCGCTTCTTATGTTTTTTCGAAGAAGTGTGAGAAGGCGATCTTCGATGGCTTCTATGTCCTTTCTTCGCCTTAGCCAAAAAGAGTTTGGCTTCTCTCTCCTTCAGTGCCTTCGGATTCATGCTTTGGCAGGACACACACTCCTGGACTTCATGCTCTGAACTTAAACACCAAAGGCAATCATCATGAGGGTCCGTAACCGACATGCAACAACCGTACTCCCAACAAGGCTTAAACCCCGACTTCCTAGGAGGAGACATTGTAACAAGAAACAAGAGGGAACACCTTCAACAGTAGCAAGACCTAGGAAAAACAAAAACGCTAGAGTCGAAGGCACAGAAAAAAGGGAACTGGCGTCAGCACGCCGCGAGGACCTCTTATTGTCACAGTGACGTCAGACGGAGTTATGTGGGAGCTGTGCAATTGTGACGTCCTCGTCTATGTGGAGAGCTGGGAAGAAGATTTTCCGTCAAATGGTGGCGCATTGGGAAAATTCATAAGGTGAGGAATCCACAGGTAGTTGTATCCATCAGAAGTAACGCCTGTGGGCAGGCAGGATGGGGATGTGAAAATACGCATCCTGCAAGTCCAACGCTACCATCCAGTCTCCTTGGTCTAGGGAATACAAGCCCTGAGCTAGAGTGAGCATCTTGAATGTCTCCTTTTTGAGGAAGAGATTGAGATCCCGCAAATCCAGAATATAGCGAAGACCCTTGTTCTTTTTTGGAATCAGAAAGTAGCGGGAATAACAACCACTGCGTACTTCTGACATCAGGACCCTTTCTATGACTCCCTTGGCCAAGAGAGCCGTAACTTCCTTGCGAAGCAAGATCAAATGATCCTCCATCAGCCGTTCTTTCAATGGATAGAGGGAGGGAAAGACTGGAAAGGGAGGGAACAGCCCTTCAGTATGATCAGCAAGACCCATTTGTCTGATGTTATGGACCACCAGTGAGGGAGATTAAATCGAATCCTCCCTCCAATTGGACGATCATGGTCTTGCAGAACCATACTAGGAGTGTGTGCTTGGGTCTGCACATGGGTGCATCAGCATGTGACAGTGTCTCTGAATGCGTGCAAGAGAGTGTGACTGGTTCTGTGATTGGGTACGTGAGAGTTTGACTGTGTCTACAAATGGGTGTTTGACAGTATGACTGGGTTTGTGAATGGGTATATGAGGCGTGAGTGGGTCTGTGTATAGGTGCATCAGCCTCAGCCTAAGTCTGTGAATGGGTGCATCAGGGTGTGAGTGGATCTGTGAATGGGTGCATGAGGGTATATCTGGATGTACAAATGGGTGCATGAAGGTTTTACTGGGTCTCTGAAAGGATGCACGAGTGTGAGTAGAGCTGTGCATAGGTGCACAAGGGTCTGAGTGGATAAATGAATGGGAGCATGAGGGTATCACTAGGTCTGCGAATGGATGCGTCCGGATGTCTGTGGATATGTAAATGAGTGCATGAAGGTATGACTAGGGCTCTGATTGGGTGTATGAGGGCGTGACTGGGTCTGTGACTTGGGCGTTGCGGAGGAGGGGGACTGGGTAGTGGCCGACCTCTGGCTAGACCCTCTGGATCTGAGTGTAACATGACCTCATCCTCGCACTGGATGCTGTGAAGCTGGAGGACAGTAGCTGACCTGTAGAGTGCGTGGTACCCAGCCCCTCCTGAAGCCTCAAAAGTGGCAATAAGCAGACTGCTGGCGAGTGGGTACTGAAAGGCCCAAGGATATGGCCATGGCTCAAGAGTCCTTGAACCGCTCAATGGCTGAATCTGCCTTCTCACCAAAAATGCGTGAGCCATCGAAGGGCATGTCCATCAGATTTGCTTGGACATCCCCCGAAAACCAGTGGTACGCAGCCAGGCATGGCGACAAAGGGCCAGTGTGGATGAAATCACCCTGCCCAGTGAGCCAGTCATAGCCAAGCCACACCGAATGGTAAACGTGGCTGCATCTCTCCCATCCTTGACAGCTTGGATGAGTGTGTCCCGTATGCCCTCTGGGAGCTAGGGAAGCAACAGTGCCACCGTATCCCATAGAGTATGGGAAAAACGGCCCAATAGGCATGAGGTGTTTGCCGACCTCAATGCAGGCTGGAGGAGAAAGCATCTTCTTCCCAAGTTGGTCCAGCCTCTTGGATTCCCTATCCAGGGGAGCGGAAGGGAAGGCACCATGGGAAGTGGAGGCCTGGACCACCAAGCTCCCCAGGGTGGGGTGTTGGGTGAGGGAACTAGGGTCTGTAGGAGCTGGTCGATGGCGGTGGCCAACTGTCCTATTCACAGCCACCCCTGTGCTGGGTTTGGACCATGTCTCCAGCAGGATACCAGTAAGGGCCTCATTGAAGAGTAACATTGGCTCCGATGTAGCAACCCCCAGCTGAAGCACCTCTGTCAGGAGGTTAGTCCTGACCGACACTGTAGGTAAGTTTAGGTCTAAGACCTCAGCTGCTCTACGCACCACCATGGCATACAACGCTCCCCCCTCCGACAGCATACCAGCATCTGGAGAAGTATCCAGGCCACTGGCTTCCATTAGTTCCTCATGCCAGTCCTGCTTCTCCAATCCATATTCCAAAGGGTCCACAGACCCCTACCACGCCTCACCTGTGCCTGGCTGATCTAAATAGGCCTCAGGCACTGATCTGGGCCTAGTTGTCGTCTTCTAAGTCAGAATCGGAGTCGTTGTTCCGGCTCCGGATCATCAGGAATGAGGATGGAGCTACCACCCCGGTGGGCGCCAGTTGTGGGGGGAGCATCGACGTCAGGCCTGGCGCCGGAGGCCAACTGTGGGGAACCGGCACTGGTCCAGATCTAATATTGGATCCTGGGGTCCCCAACGGCACCAAGGCTGAAGTTGCCGGTGTTGAACCCGATGGGGCCCCTGCTGACCCAACAGGGTCCAAACACCCACCCTCCAGGGCAGTCGCTCAAAAATGAGGCGCATGGCTTCGTAAAAGTATTTTATTTGAGCAGGGGTCATTCAGGCTCCCGGATAAGTGGGGGAGACGTAAAGTCGGCCCTGGCAACGGTTGAGTGGAACCATGCTGGGTACGTCGACATTCCAGAGGTGCCTCGTCGGCCATCGAGCATGGCAAAGTCAAAGTCTGCTTGGTGGTCTTCTTCTTCTTGTGCTTCTAGCCCGAATGTCCTGAGGTCCTCGAGTGGGAAGAGGAGGACCTGGGATTCTTGGAGCGGTCCCGCGACCTCCTCCTTGAGCGGGACCGTGATCTCCGAGGAGTCGCGCCGACCGAAGTCGACTGCCGGGCCACCATGAGCTTTAGAGACCGCTCTCTGAAAGCCTTTGGGACCATGGCCCGGCAGTCGGAGCATGACTTTGAGTTGTGGTCACTGTTGAGGCACCAGAGACATACCTGTGGGGGTTCGTCACTGACATAGGGTGATGACAGGTGCCACACGGCTTGAACCCCATCTTCCTGGATGACATCTCCTTGCACAGACAAAATAAATTATCTGACAAAAAGTCGAAAAAAGGCTTGCCAAAAAGACAAAGGGTAGATCGATCCTGGACCTGTGCTTAACTGGTGCGGAAGGAAAAGAACTGATCTACGCGCGCCGGGGTGGTGCTTTTATAGGTGACTGTGACATCACAGACGGCTACAACGACACTGACAAAGCCACACGGAGCTGGACGATGCATGTAGATCCAAACGACGCCACCAGATGGTGCATGCAGGGTATTGCTCAGCAAAAAGATTCCGGATTCAAAGCTGACGCCAGGGAATTCAAAGGTAAGGAATCTGCTGCTAGAAGTCCCTATCAGATACTTGTATATTTAGTTTCGCTACTACCCTTACTAATACCTCCTATACCTCCTGGAAAGTGGATATGTTGCCCACTGGACAGATGCGATAATTTGGTGAGTCAGTGAGAGTAGGTGAGTAGTGACCTGCTGACGAAGATGAGGACGTGGTTTATCTTGACCGATGCCTTGAGGTTGTTCTTGTACAAGAACAAGGACTATGGTACCAAGATCTAGAAGAAGTAGAGGTCCTGGAACGACGTCTGTGTCGGTGTGACCTATGGTGAGACATGGAGCGTGATCTAGGTTGTGCCAGAGTCACAGGCGCAGGAGCAGGTGGAACAGGAGTCACAGGAGATGGTGGAGACGGAGGCAGAGGTTATTCTTGAGGAGGTGGCTGAGGAGTAAGGCCTTGAGTACTCGGAATTGGATGACAAGTATATACCCCTCCTTTATGTCCTCAACGTTGGTGTCGAAGGGTCTGGTCGCCTCAACATCAATACACTTCTCAACATTGACCTCACTGTATGCGTTAACGGTGTGTAGGCTCCACCTTGTCTCAACGTCGATTGATGCGGTTTCCATGGCGAGTAAGTCATACCTGGTCCAGACATCATATCCCTCAACGTCGACCGGGAAAGGTGGTGTTTCTTCTGAGGCATTTTCTTGTGGACCTTCCACATCACTCTCCTCACTCTGAGGACCCTCCTTGAGCTTGTCTTCGCTGCTCCTCTTTGCCATGGAGGCAAATCTTCTCCCTCTCTCTCAAAGTACGACGTGAAAACTTCTTGCAGTGAGGACACTGATTTGGATGATGACTTGATGGGAGGCAAAGGATACAGAGACTGGGGGGGGTCTGTTTTTGCCTTTTTTCTCCCACGTGAAGGACACTTGTCAAACAAGGAGGGCATTATAAATGTTCAAAATGCCTCAAAATTCCCTCAGAAGAAGCGTTGAAAGGCAAGAGACTAATGAAAAACGTCAAGTGAACCAGTTTAAATGAAAATTCACAAGTGAATTTTGAAGGAAAAAAAAGCTTAAAAGGACGAGTTCAGTGCTCCAGGATCCTGTCACCAGGTCCTGGAACTAAGAACTGAAGCAACTGCCCTCTGCTCAGCATGATGTGATACTGGTGGTCTCTACAGCCTTAAAGGCACATTCATTATTTTCCACTCACATAATAGCAGCCATTGGGGCCACACTGCTTTCCTATTCTTCATCTGTACTTTGTTGGGAAAAAGGTTTTGTGAAGTAGATTTGAGGTTTGGTGTAAAACATTTACCTCAAAATATACATGTTAAGGGTATTTGAACCCTGTTTCCTAAGTAGATGAACACAGTTTTTAAGGCCTATCACTATTTTAACAGTGTTTACTGCTTTTTAATGGTACTAGGGATTCCCAGCATGGTGACAGGGAATGATTCATGGAGATGAATATATGAAAGATCAAACGCTGGGTAAGGAAGAGTTTTTATCAAAGAAAGATGAGGATGTGTATGATGCATTTGTGTTAGATTTGGATGACAAGGATGATCAAGAGGGCTGAGATATAGGTCATGTCCAGATGCAATAAGACACACTAGGAGTTTCAGACTGGTGGCCTCTGGGCAACGTGTTAGCATATTAAGGAGGGGATCCTCAAACACCTGGAAAAATAACTTTATGAAAGCATATTCTAAGCCAGGAATCAAGAACAAGTTCTTTTTGACTCTTAATCTGGTTCGGGAGTTCAACAATTTTCTGGTTTGACTACGAAGAGACCCAAGGAAGGTTCTGAGACAATCAATTAGGAATGTAGTAGAGATATGACTGAGAAGGCTTAGAAGAAGAGGTATAAGTGGACGTAGAGCAAGCAACAGACGCAATGAACATTGTATCTGCTGTATATTTTTTTAGGTTCTAACTGCTGTACAACTCTCTTTTAAGTATGACTTTCTCGCACAGAAAAAACAAGGTGCTGATTTAATGCATCACTCCTATACAACCTAGAACTTTGCACACCCATTACAGATTTAACAAATAATTCTTCACAAAACACCAGAAATGTCCACAGAAACAGTATAGGAAGCCTAAAATGCAAACCTCTCATGAGATCACACAGCTCAAATGCAATGAGGAAATGAAAATGATACAAGAAAAATGAAAAACCCTAACCAAATTAAACATTAAGAAAACACCTTTATACAAAATAATGGCCCAGCAGAAATCAAATTCCTAATGAAACCCCAGGTTGAGCACAATAAAAAATAAACCTATGCAGATGACTAAATAAGATCAAGATCAAATACCACACATCAGGTCTAGAGAAAATCACTTCCTTAAAGGATGTAGATGGAAATGTCAAAACCAAGGGTAAGGACATATCAGAAGCATTCTGGAATTTAACAGAACGCTGTAAACAAGGCCCAACTCCCATCAGTTTTGCAAAATACTTTGCCAACATATCTTGTAAAACACTGGATTATTAGTTCAGAGGGTACGTTCCCACCTCAAGTAATAATCATAATGCCTGTCAGGACTAAAGTCACTAGATACATCTGGTCTTAACACCCTCGTAGCACAGAGTAGACAGGCATAACTTAGAGCCAATGTATAAAGTATTAATGCAGTACTAAAACAGTAGTAAAGTTGATATGTAAGTCAATAAACATTAAAAATCCCAAAACAAATTAGAAAAACAGAGTTAAATTTGAAAACAAAAGGACAAAACTCCAAAACGGAGATACTGATTTTAGAAGTTGAGTAAAAATAGCACCAAGACACCCAAAGTGCCAGCACCCCCTAACACAGACGCAGCACAAAATGACCAGAGGGTAATAAAGCCTGCACACCTAGCAACTGGCCTATTGCAGACTCTTTAATGTTTATTATAAATTTTACAGTTAGTTATGCACCTTCACTGAGACACTATCATCATCAGGCTGACCTACCGCGTAATGCTATGACTTGCATGCTATATGTTGCTGTGGACGTTCAATGCGAGCCACACCATTAGCATGCGCGATTGGCAAACTATATGCTGAAAGGACGTTTGCACGCAGTGATGTACCTGTCTGTATGTAATAATGAAAAGCCCCAAAAGTCATTAAGAAAAATAGAAGCCCATAGTGCCAATAATAATCAATGGTTGCAGTAGAACAGGACCTATGCAAAATTTGTCGCTGACAAGTTTCATCCTAGTCAAGGATTTTACCTTCTGACTTTAGTCCCTTTAAGTCCCAATCCACTACACGTGTACATGTCTGAAGCCCCCCAGGATCTCAGGTGAGGTACTCAAGGAGCAGCAAGCACTGTACAGTCTAGGTCCCGTTGCCACTACTCAGCTGGGTAGTGCCTGGAAAGGATTTTGGAGCTTGTTGTACCCCTGTAGTGTGAATAGGTCAGCTTTGACGCATGGAGACCACTTTTTTGTCCTGGGTGCAAGAAAAAGCAGGTCCAGTCTTCTAGAATCTTCTCAGGTTACAGACAGCAGGTTCTGTCCTCTTCTGATGTTCCACAGATCCCAGGGTGTTCTAAAGTGGGTGCTTGGAGGTGTCACATTTATGCCTGCCACGAGCTAGTGGTTGGGAGCAACTCTGGGGATAACATACTCAATGGGGTAATGGTTCCTAGGGCTAACCCAAACCACTTTGGGCATTTCCAGATAGCCAAATTCTCTGGACACATTAAACGTGTGAGAATATATAAAAACTCGCCAACCCTGTAATTTGCATTGGTAAAAAATCAACCACAATAAATATGTAAATTAATATTTCGATCCACCGAACAATGAAAAACAAAAATGTATTAAGTCATCTGTAAAAACAGAGAAAAGGCTCTTGGGTCGTGAAGCCTTGTATCTTGCTCACTGTTCTAGCAGATGTGAGCACCAACAGCATAGCTAGTTTCCACATGAGAAATTTCAGGTCTGATTGTGAATAAGTTAGAACAGAGGCTTGATCAGTTGAGAGAGAACCACTTTTAGGTGTCAATCCAATGGAGGCGCTCGTACCAGAGGGAAAACCCTTAACGGTGCCTTCGTGAATAGCTTGATTATCCTAGTGGAACACAATGGGAGAGATTGTGATGAGCGTCTAGATCTAGATATTGCAGCAAGATATACCTTTTTAGATGCATGCATCAAACTTGACCAAATCAGAGAGAGAAGATAAGGTAAGGTCTGCTCCGGTAATGCCTCTAACGGATGAAGGTTGGATTGTTGACACCATAAACAGAATCTCTTCCATTTAGTATGTACGACTTGTTAGTGGAATCTGCTCTTGCTTTTGCGAGGATTTCCCTACATTCTTGAGGAATAGTCATATCCTGGAACTCATGGAATTCAGGAGCCATGCACATAATTGGAGAGAAGCTTGGGTCCGGATGAAGAACTTGGTCATGGTTCATTGTTAACAATGTTTGCATGGTCTGAAGGTGAATGGGTTTAGACTTTAAGAGGAGGAGAAGCTCCATGAACCAGTATTGTCTGTGCCACATGTGAGCCATCAGGATCAAGCAACTTTAATGATATCTGTATTTAACCCGTTCTGTGACCTCGTCCAAGGCTAGAGTTCCCGTGTGCCTTGGACGAGGTCACCTAGCACGCCCCCCCTGTGCACCCCCCTCCCCCCCAAGGCGGGGATGGTAGGGGAAGACCTTCCCCTTCCACCCCCGACCCCCCCACCCCCACCGTGACGTCAGCGCGCACTGATTTGTCACAGGAGCCTCCCACATCGCGCTGGAAGCTCTGCTTCCAGCACGATTGAAAGAGAAATGCTCAGCATTTCTCTTTCAATCACTGGGGGAGGCCCGGAGGGGCTTCAAAGGGAAGGAAATGTATTTCCTTCCCTTTGAAGTCTCTCCCAGGGTTTCAAAAGCCGGATTGCTTGCAATCCGGCTTTTGAAACCCCACTAGACATCAGGGATTTTTTTTTCTCCAGAAATTGAAATAAGGGAGCGACCCCTTGGGCAAGGGTCGCTCCCAGGGGGGGGCATTTTTCGGGAAGGCCTTTTCTGCCCCCCCCGGGGGCAGATCGGCCTATTATTAGGCCAATCTGCCCCCAGGGGAGGCAGAAACCTCTAGACGGCAGGGCATTTTTTTGTGTGTGTTTTTTTTTTTTTTTTTTTTTTTTTAGAGGTGGGGAGCAACCCATTAGGCAAGGGTCGCTCCCCTGGGGGGCAAATTGTATTTAGACCATTTCTGCCTCCCTTGGGGGCAGATTGGCCGATTTTAGGTCAATCTGCCCGCAAGGGGGCGTAAACCACTAGGCACCGGAGATTTGTTTTTTGGCGCCAATGTCACACGGGGAGCGACCCCGTAGGCAAGGGTCGCTCCCGGGGGGGTTAGGGGAGAAATTATTCTAGGCCATTTCTGCCCCCTCTGGAGGCAAATCGGCCTATTATTAGGCCAATCTGCCCCCAGGGGGGGCAGAAACCTCTAGACGGCAGGGCAATTTTTTTTGTGTGTTTTTTTTTTGTTTGTTTGGTTTTTTAGAGTTGAGGAGCGACCCATCAGGCAAGGGTCCCTGCACTGGGGGGCAAATTGTATTTAGACCATTTCTGCCCCCCAAGGGGGCAGAAACCACTAGGCACCGGGGATTTGTTTTTTGGCGCCAATGTCACGCAGGGGGAGCGACCCCGTAGGCAAGGGTCGCTCCCGGGCAGGGGGGGTTTGGGGTCAAATTTATTTTAGGGCACCAAAAATGTGAGGAAAACTTGTTTTTCTAGCCAAAGTTTGAGGTTTTCAAAGGATTCTGGGTTACAAAACCTGGTCAGAGCCCCACAAGTCACCCCATCTTGGATTCCCCTGGGTTTCTAGTTTTTAAAAATGCGCTGATTTGCTAGGTTTCCCCAGGTGCCGGCTGAGCTACAGGCCAAAATCCACAGGTAGGCACTGTTTTCTATGAAAAAATGTGATGTGTCCATGTTGTGTTTTGGGCCATTTCCTTTTGTGGGCGCTAGGCCTACCCACACAAGTGAGGCATCATTTTTATCAGGAGACTTGGGTGAACGCTGGGTGGAAGGAAATGTGTGCCTCCTCTCAGATTCTAGAACTTTCTGCCACAAAAATGTGAGGAACATGTGTTTTTTTAGCCACATTTTGAGGTTTGCAAACGATTCTGTGTAACAGAACCTGGTCAGAGCCCCACAAGTCACCCCATCTTGGATTCCCCTAGGTCTCTAGTTTTAAAAAATGCACAGGCTTGGTAGGTTTCCCTAGGTGCCGGCTGAGGTAGAGGCCAAAATCTGCAGGTAGGCACTTTGCAAAAAACACCTCTGTTTTCTTTCAAAAAATTGGATGTGTCCACGTTGCGCTTTGGGGCATTTCCTCTCGCGGGCGCTAGGCCTACCCACACAAGTGAGGTATCATTTTTATCGGGAGACTTGGGGGAACGCTGGGTGGAAGGAAATTTGTGGCTCCTCTGATTCCAGAACTTTCTGCCACAGAAATGTGAGGAACATGTGTTTTTTTAGCCAAATTTTGAGGTTTGCAAAGGATTCTGGGTAACAGAACCTGGTCAGAGCCCCACAAGTCACCCCATCTTGGATTCCCCTAGGTCTCTAGTTTTCAAAAATGCACAGGTTTGGTAGGTTTCCCTATGTGCCGGCTGAGCTAGAGGCCAAAATCTACACGTAGGCACTTTGCAAAAAACACCTCTGTTTTCTTAAAAAAAATTGGATGTGTCCACGTTGTGCTTTGGGGCATTTCCTGTCGCGGGCGCTAGGCCTACCCACACAAGTGAGGTATCATTTTTATCGGGAGACTTAGGGGAACATAGATTAGCAAAACAAGTGTTATTGTCCCTTGTCTTTCTCTACATTTGTTCCTTCCAAATATAGGAGAGTGTGTAAAAAAGACATCTATTTGAGAAATGCCCTGTAATTCACATGCTAGTATGGTCACCCCGGAATTCAGAGATGTGCAAATAACCACTGCTCCTCAACACCTTATCTTGTGCCCTTTTTGGAAATACAAAGGTTTTCTTGATAGCTATTTTTTACTCTTTATATTTCAGCAAATGAATTGCTGTATACCCGGTATAGAATGAAAACGCACTGCAGGGTGCAGCTCATTTATTGGCTCTGGGTACCTAGGGTTCTTGATGAACCTACAAGCCCTATATATCCCCGCAACCAGAGGAGTCCAGCAGACGTAGCAGTATATTTCTTTCGATAATCTGACATTGCAGGGAAAAGTTACAGAGTAAAACGTAGAGAAAAATTGATGTTTTTTTCACCTCAATTTCAATATTTTTCTTTTTCAGTTGTTATTTTCTGTAGGAAACCCTTGTAGGATCTACACAAATGACCCCTTGCTGAATTCAGAATTTTGTCTACTTTTCAGAAATGTTTAAGTGTCTGGGATCCAGCATTGGTTTCATGCCCATTTCTGTCACTGACTGGAAGGAGGCTGAAAGCACAAAAAAATTGCAAAAATGGGGTATGTCCCAGTAAAATGCCAAAATTGTGTTGAAAAATTGGGTTTTCTGATTCACGTCTGCCTGTTTCTGAAAGCTGGGAATCTGCTGAGTTTAGCACTGCAAACCCTTTGTTGATGCCATTTTCAGGGGAAAAACCACAAACCTTCTTCTAAAGCCATTGTATCCCATTTTTTTGAAAAAAAAAACCGAAATTTTCACTGTATTTTGGCTAATTTCTTGGCCTCCTTCAGGGGAACCCACAAAGTCTGGGTACCTCTAGAATCCCTAGGATGTTGGAAAAAAAAGGACGCAAATTTGGCTTGGTTAGCTTATGTGGACAAAAGGTTATGAGGACCTAAGCGCGAACTGCCCCAAATAGGCAAAAAAAAGGCCTGCCACAGGAGGGGAAAAGGCCTGGCAGCGAAGGGGTTAACCACTGCTCCATCTTGACCACTGACTCCATTTTGTGCTTAGCTTCACACAGCGTCACATTGACGGCCACCAGCTCCATTCTGATTACAGACTACTTTTTGTGCTTAACTTAGCAGTAGCCACTGCCACGTTAGAGGTGCAGACATTTTTCCGTGCACAAGTTATGCAATGTGTTTTTCGCTCATGTTTTCACTCTTCGTGATCTTTCTCACCAAGGGTTAGAACATTATATGGGGGAGTGAAATAAGCTAAGGATGTACCAGGATGATATTTATGGTACTGCAGGGAACAGTTTGGTCTTGGAAGACCACCTTGGGATGTGCCATTTCACAACGTGCCCTTATCAAAACCAACCTGCTTTGGCCAGCGTTTGAATAATAACTCAAAGGATGGGAGGGGGAGTTTTAGAATTGTTTAAGTTATATAAGCGACGAAAACTAGATGTCTGTGGAAATACTGAGCTCAGGAGGGAAAGGGACGCCTTTGCCCCCCGCAACTCTCCCTTGAGGGTAGATCTCTCTCTTCACAGTCGACTGGGTTCACAACCTGTTGCTGGCAAGGAGATGAAGCAAGCGAGCCCCATGGTGACGAATTCTTTTTGATCATTTCTAGATTTGCCTTGTGCATGAATAAATAATTACTGTGTATGCAGATATATAATCCATGATTACAGTAGTGTATTTTTATTGTTTGGTTTTATGAGCATTATTTTTCTACTACTGTGATTATTTTTGGAGGTGTACTTGTGTGGCTGCATTTGACCTACAGGTCTCCTCTATTCCAACCTGAAACAGTGCTTTAATAAATTTAATACTCAGACTAAGAGCTCTCCATTGATGGAATTCCTTTTATTCATGTTTCCTCTCAGTTCAAAGTAAAGCTGTACACTTTTATTTCACTTCAGTGATTTTCTTCAGATGTACACTTGTGTTGTAAATCATTGCAAAGTGCTTTGATAAATGTGTTTCTCTGACTGAGAGAATTGCATACCAGAAATTCTTTTCAGTATTTGTGTATTTCTTCTTAGTCTGCAGTAAAGCAAAACAGCGACACCTCTACACTTTCATCTTGTTGAGAACTTTCAGTACCATGGAGATGGGGGAAGCATATGCATAGATACCGGACAATCTTATCAAAAAGGCATTCCCCCACTATTCTGGGAGTGGGTGCGGGCTGGACAAGAATCGGCATTTGTTGTTCTTGTCCATTGCAAAGAGGTCCAATGCTGGTTTGCTCCAAAGCCGAAATATTCTGTTGAGTTCCGTCTGGTTCAGTTCCCACTCGTGGCAGCTATCTAAGGATCTGCTGAACGTGTACGCCAAGACGTTGTTTGCTCCTGATACGTGATCAACCTTCAGAGTGATGTTGTGTGTTGCTGACCAGTGCCATAGCTCCTGGGTTTCTTGAGAAAGTGCCAGCAACCTTGGACCTTCTGGTTTGTTGATGCAGTGCACGCCGGTTGTATTGTCTGTATGCACCAGCACTGAGGAACCTGCTATGGGAGGCAAGAAAGCCTGAAAGGTGGGAATATTGCCTTGAGCTCCAGGTGGTTTGTATACATGGAATTTAGTATGGTACGCTATCTCCCTTGAATTTGCATGTGTTGTAGTTGTCTGCCTTCTCTAAGACATCCGCTGTTAGGACAAAGTTGGGTATTAGAGGCAATAATGCCAGGTCCTTCGAGAGATGAGAGATCTGGGTCCACCACATTGAAGCTTGCACCATCCTTGGTGTGATATTGATGAGGTTGTCGAACAACCTTTCTGAATCCACTGTTGTTGTAGCTCCTGAAAAGGTCTCATTTTCAGACGTGCCAGTGGAAGAGATTGATTGCATAAACCTTTGCCTTGCTGTGCTGCCCTGCTGTTTGGGGACTCTGTGTCCCAGGATTCAACTGACAAGGACAGAGGGCTGAGCCTAAATCGCGAGCGCTTCAAAGCATGTCGCGCGCCCCCACAACGCAGGAAACCTTTGCCTTGCTGTGCTGCCCTCCTGTTTGGGGACTCCGTGTCGCAGGATTCAACTGACAGGGAGAGAGGGCAGAACCTAAATCGTGAGCGCTTCAAAGCGCATCGCGCACCCCCGCAACGTGGGAAACCTTTGCCTTGCTGTGCTGCCCTGCTATTTGGGGACTCCGTGTCCCAGGATTCAACTGACAAGGAGTGAGGGCGGAGCCTAAATCGCGAGCACTTCAAAGCGCGTCGCACACCCCCGCAACGCAGGAAACCTTTGCTTTGCTGTGCTACCCTGCTGTTTGGGGACTGTGAGAAAGTAGCCTCTTTCTAGCCTTGTTACCCCCACTTTTGGCCTGTTTGTGAGTGTATGTCAGGGTGTTTTCACTGTCTCACTGGGATCCTGCTAGCCAGGGCCCAGTGCTCATAGTGAAAACCCTATCTTTTCAGTATGTTTGTTATGTGTCACTGGGACCCTGCTAGTCAGGACCCCAGTGCTCATAAGTTTGTGGCCTATATGTATGTGTTCCCTGTGTAGTGCCTAACTGTCTCACTGAGGCTCTGCTAACCAGAACCTCAGTGGTTATGCTCTCTCATTTATTTCAAATTGTAACTAACAGGCTAGTGACCAATTTTACCAATTTACATTGGCTTACTGGAACACCCTTATAATTCCCTAGTATATGGTACTGAGGTACCCAGGGTATTGGGGTTCCAGGAGATCCCTATGGGCTGCAGCATTTCTTTTGCCACCCATAGGGAGCTCTGACAATTCTTACACAGGCCTGCCACTGCAGCCTGAGTGAAATAACGTCCACGTTATTTCACAGCCATTTTACACTGCACTTAAGTAACTTATAAGTCACCTATATGTCTAACCTTTACCTGGTAAAGGTTAGGTGCAAAGTTACTTAGTGTGAGGGCACCCTGGCACTAGCCAAGGTGCCCCCACATTGTTCAGAGCCAATTCCCTGAACTTTGTGAGTGCGGGGACACCATTACACGCGTGCACTACAAATAGGTCACTACCTATATGTAGCTTCACAATGGTAACTCCGAATATGGCCATGTAACATGTCTATGATCATGGAATTGCCCCCTCTATGCCATCCTGGCATAGTTGTCACAATCCCATGATCCCAGTGGTCTGTAGCACAGACCCTGGTACTGCCAAACTGCCCTTCCTGGGGTTTCACTGCAGCTGCTGCCAACCCCTCAGACAGGTTTCTGCCCCCCTGGGGTCAAGCCAGGCTTGTCCCAGAATGGCAGAACAAAGGACTTCCTCTGAGAGAGGGTGTGACACCCTCTCCCTTTGGAAAATGGTGTGAAGGCAGGGAAGGAGTAGCCTCCCCCAGACTGTGGAAATGCTTTCTTGGGCACAGATGTGCCCAATTCTGCATAAGCCAGTCTACACCGGTTCAGGGACCCCTTAGCCCTGCTCTGGCGCGAAACTGGACAAAGGAAAGGGGAGTGACCACTCCCCTGACCTGCACCTCCCCTGGGAGGTGTCCAGAGCTCCTCCAGTGTGCTCCAGACCTCTGCCATCTTGGAAACAGAGGTGCTGCTGGCACACTGGACTGCTCTGAGTGGCCAGTGCCACCAGGTGACGTCAGAGACTCCTTGTGATAGGCTCCTTCAGGTGTTGCTAGCCTATCCTCTCTCCTAAGTAGCCAAACCCTCTTTTCTGGCTATTTAGGGTCTCTGTCTCTGGGAAACTTTAGATAACGAATGCAAGAGCTCATCCGAGTTCCTCTGCATCTCTCTCTTCACCTTCTGCCAAGGAATCGACTGCTGACCGCGCTGGAAGCCTGCAAACCTGCAACATAGTAGCAAAGACGACTACTGCAACTCTGTAACGCTGATCCTGCCGCCTTCTCGACTGTTTTCCTGCTTGTGCATGCTGTGGGGGTAGCCTGCCTCCTCTCTGCACCAGAATCTCCGAAGAAATCTCCCGTGGGTCGACGGAATCTTCCCCCTGCAACCGCAGGCACCAAAAAGCTGCATTACCGGTCCCTTGGGTCTCCTCTCAGCACGACGAGCGAGGTCCCTCGAATCCAGCGACTCTGTCCAAGTGACCCCCACAGTCCAGTGACTCTTAAGTCCAAGTTTGGTGGAGGCAAGTCCTTGCCTCACCTCGCTGGGCTGCATTGCTGGGAACCGCGACTTTTGCAGCTACTCCGGCCCCTGTGCACTTCCTGCGGAAATCCTTTGTGCACAGCCAAGCCTGGGTCCACAGCACTCTAACCTGCATTGCACGACGTTCTAAGTTGGTCTCCGGCGACGTGGGACTCCTTTGTGCGACTTCGGGTGAGCACCGTTTCACGCATCCTCATAGTGCCTGTTTCTGGCACTTCTTCGGGTGCTACCTGCTGCTGAGAGGGCTCCTTGTCTTGCTCGACGTCCCCTCTCTCTCCTGGTCCAATTTGCGACCTTCTGGTTCCTCCAGGGCCACAGCAGCGTCCAAAAACGCTAACCGCACGATTTGCAGCTAGCAAGGCTTGTTGGCGTTCTTTCGGCGGGAAAACACTTCTGCACGACTCTCCACGGCGAGAGGGATCCGTCCACCAAAGGGGAAGTCTCTAGCCCTTTTCGTTCCTGCAGAAACCTCAGCTTCTTCTGTCCAGTAGAAGCTTCTTTGCACCCGCCGCTGGCATTTCCTGGGCATCTGCCCATCTCCGACTTGCTTGTGACTTTTGGACTTGGTCCCCTTGTTCCACAGGTACCCTAGATTGGAAATCCAAGTTGAAGAGGTTGAATCTATGTTAAATGGGAAGGAGAGCTGAGTAACAAAAGAGTCAACCAGTGCCCCATTTTCATCCTTTTTTAGGCCTAGAGCACCCAAAAGGGCCAATCCAGTCAGCTGCATGGATCCTGCCCTAAACCCGGTAACTGTAGCGGGGTCGGATGTCGCAGCTGATTTAGGGGGCTACAAGCTAAGGTTTTACACAAACTGTAGATATGGGTGCTGCTGATGGTATCATTACAGTGCATGACATACCCTGTTCTAATCGTTTTCCTGCATTAGGAGACCTCGATCAAAATATAGAAAAAGGTTGTTCGGATACCAATTTGCGAATGTCCAGCAGACAGGCCATTAGTGGAAATTCTCAGATAGAAGTGGTCAACTTAATTATGGACCTAAAACAAGAGATAAGGGACCAAAAAATGGATGCTGAATAAGGCTCTCACTTAGTCGACCGGAGGTTACAGAGGGTCGGGGAGTTTCCAGATGGAAAAAGTTTTAAACTCTACCCATTGCTAAAGATTGGAGCAAAGAATCCGCCGTGGGGTCCGATAATTTACTGACCAGAACAGGCCCACCTTTGGAAACTATAAAAACTCCCAGACCATCTAGTTACAGTATCCGTCTTTCGCAGTCTAGCTCCTGCATAGGAGAATCATGGAATATTCCTGCTAGGCAACACACAGGGAAAAATTACAATTATAAAAGTGACCATTTAATATACGTGTAACGTTCCGAAATTAGCAATAAACACGAATGAAGATAGTCTGTCGTTAAGGAATAAGGAAATGTCGCTCTATTATCCACTCAGATATTACTTTTGCCAAGCACCATATAGGCAAGATAGGCTGGTTGAGCTAGCATTAGCTACGCCTGACCTGGTTAAAGGCCTGATATCCTTAGAGACCTGGAACCCATTACGCAATGGATCGAACATTACTCTTCAAACAAACTGTCCTGTTGGGGATACCTTAGTTGAGGAACCATCTGCTACCCCCCAAAGTGGGGAGGTTATCACCGGCTCTATTGAGCCACCTTCTTCTATTCCAACGGTCCCTTCTGCGGACACTCCCTGAAGGGAGTGTGAGACCCGGGGCAAGCGGCTGAAATCTCCAAACAAAATGCCATGTTCAAATTTATCAGACATTGACTGACTCAAAGAAGCAACAGCACCCCTGAATACTATCTCATTGTACAAGAGTGGGAACTCATGCAGGAATTTGGATGGTGGTCCCCAGGAGTCCTTTCGGAAGGTTGTCACTCTGGATGAGAATCCAAGGATAACAGATGATTTAGTAACTTTGCCTTTAGTGCCTTGCCATGAGGTTGTCAATGATATTCATCCTAGACCTAGGACTCTCCATGCCTCCCTAATTTCTTGGAACATAGCAGGCTTACGAAACAAGATTGGTGATCCGGACTGGGGCTCTTATCGACTCCTGCAGTATTTGTCTTTTTCAGGAAACATGGGCTATTACAAATGTATAAAAGCAAGGGTATATTTCATTCTGCAAAGAGGCCATCCCTTCATCTGTGGGGAGGGCAGGAGAGGGTCTTATTATGTGGGTAAAGACTTCCCAGGCAGGAGAAGTGCAGGAAATCTCTGTGAATTCACCTGATATTTTGGCGGTTTCAATTAAACCAAAATTGGGTCCCCTGATTTTGTGTGTCAACCTCTATAATAGGCCAGGTCCCGCTAGCAAAATCTCAGAAACTATATCCTTGCTAAATACACTTGTGGCTGACCTACTTCTTTTGTATTTTGTCATCATGGCTGGTAACTTTAATGCTTTCTTAGAGCCCAATTCCCTTTTTGCAGAGCTAACCCAGGAAGAAGATGCAATATGAGGAATTCCATCTTTTCCCATGTTGAGAAACCAGCCTAAATCTAGCCCAAGGGTGTTGCAGGTTATTGAGTCAATGCTGCTATATGGCCTACGGCGAAGAAATGGGCATTTTCCCTCAGATATTCCAGCACGTTCAATTTTTTCTAGAGGGTCCTACAGTAGCTTGATTGACTATCTGCTTATTGATGTTAAGATCTGGCACGAAATTAAGGACCTTAAAGTGGGAGACCAATGCTACAGTGATCATTTCTCCCTTTTGCTAGAGTGGGATAGGTGGTTTCCTGGTTTTGGGACAAATAAGCAATATCAGAGAGTTACGCCTGGCCAGTAATCAGCATATACTAAGATGGGAGGCTTTCACAAACAAAGGTTGTACGAAGCTGGCTCTGTATATACTATTTCAAAGTAAGAAATAGTGTGCACAGAGTCCAAGGGTTCCCCTTAGAGGTAAGATCGTGGCAAAAGTAGATAATTCTAATGCTCTATTTTGTGGTAGTGTGGTCGAGCAGTAGGCTTATCAGAGGGTAGTGTTAAGCATTTGTTGTACACACACAGGCAATAAATGAGGAAAACACACTCAAAGACTAACTCCAGGCCAATAGGTTTTTATATTGAAAAATATATTTTCTTAGTTTATTTTAAGAAACACAGGTTCAAGATTTACAAGTAATACTTTAAATGTAAGGTACTTCCCTTAGATACTTTAGGAACCTTGAATAAAAGCAATATCACATACAGTCTTTGTAAAAATGGCAATAAGCTATTTTCAAAGTGGACACTGCAAACATCAACAGTTCCTGGGGGAGGTAAGTAAAGGTTAGTTTTGAAGGTAAGTAAAACACAAGTCTCAAGTTTGGGGCATAGGCAGCCACCGTTGGGGTTCAAGGCAACCCCAAAGTTACCACACCAGCAGCTCAGGGCCGGTCAGGTGCAGAGGTCAAAGAGGTGCCCAAAACTCATAGGCGCCTATGGGGAATAAGGGTGCTCCAGTTCCAGTCTGCCAGCAGGTAAGTACTTGCGTCCTCGGGGGCAGACCAGGGGGGTTTTGAAGAGCACCGGTGGGGACACAAGAAGGCACAGAAAGTGCACCCTCAGCGGCACAGGGGCAGCCGGGTGCAGTGTGCCAACAGGGTTCGGGTTTTAGATTGAAAACAATGGAGAGACCCGGGGGTCACTTCAGCGATGCAGGCAGGCAAGGGGGGGGGGCTCCTTAGGGCAGCCACCACATGGGCTAGGCAGAGGGTCGCCTGGGGGTCGCTCTTGCACTGGAGTTCGGTTCCTTCAGGTCCTGGGGGCTGCAGGTGCAGTGTTGGTTCCAGGCGTTGAGTCCCTTGTTACAGGCAGTCGTGGTCAGGGGGAGCTTCTGGATTCTCTCTGCAGGCGTCGCTGTAGGAGCTCAGGGGGGTCGTCTCTGGTTACTCACGGGCTCGCACTCGCCGGGGAGTCCTCCCTGAGGTGTTGGTTTTCTGCAGATCGAGCCGGGGGCGTCGGGTGTAGAGTGTGAAGTCTCACGCTTCCGGCGGGAAACGTGAAATCTTTAAAGTTGTTGAAAAGTTGCAAGTTTGCTGCACATTGCTTAGCAGAGCCATTGCTCACGGGAGTTTCTTGGTCCTGGGGGTCAGGGCAGTCCTCTGAGGCTTCAGAGGTCGCTGGTCCCTGTCGGATGCGTCGCTGGAGCAGGTTTTCGAATTGGAGACAGGCCGGTAGGGCTGGGTCAAAATCAGTTGTCGTCTTCCTACTTCTCTGCAGGCTTGTAGGTCAGCAGTCCTTCTTTCTTCAGGTTGCAGGAATCTGATTTCCTTGGATCTGGGGAGCCCCTAAATACTGAATTTAGGGGTGTGTTGAGGTCGGGGAGGGCAGTAGCCAATGGCTACTGTCCTTGAGGGTGGCTACACCGTCTTTGTGCCTCCTCTCCCTGTGGGGAGGAGGGCACATCCCTAATCCTATTGGGGGAATCCTCCAAACTCAAGATGGAGGATTTCTCAAGGCAGGGGTCACCTCAGCTCAGGACACCTTAGAGCAGTCCTGACTGGTGGGTGACTCCTCCTTGTTTTTCTCATTATCTCCTCCAGCCTTGCCGCCAAAAGTGGGGGCAGTGGCCGGAGGGGCAGGCATCTCCACTAGCTGGGATGCCCTGGAGCGCTGTAACAAAAGGGGTAAGCCTTTGAGGCTCACCACCAGGTGTTACATTTCCTGCAGGGGGAGGTGAGAAGCACCTCCACCCAGTACAGGTTTTTTTCCTGGCCACAGAGTGACAAAGGCACTCTCCCCATGTGGCCACCAACATGTCTGGTGTGTGGCAGGCTAGCAGAGACTGGTCAGCCTACACTAGAAGTCGGGTATGTTTTCAGGGGGCATCTCTAAGATGCCCTCTGGGTGTATTTTACAATACATTGCACACTGGCATCAGTGTGCATTTATTGTGCTGAGAAGTTTGATACCAAACTTCCCAGTTTTCAGTGTAGCCATTATGGAACTGTAGAGTTTGTGTATGACAAACTCCCAGACCATATACTCTTATGGCTACCCTGCACTTACAATGTCTAAGGTTTTGCTTAGACACTGTAGGGGCATAGTGCTCATGCACATCTGCCCTCACCTCTGGTATAGTGCACCCTGCCTTGGGGCTGTAAGACCTGCTAGGGGGGTGACTTATCTATGCCATAGGCAGTGTGAGGTTGGCATGGCACCCTGAGGGGAGTGCCATGTCAACTTAGTCATTTTCTCCCCACCAGCACACACAAGCTGGCAAGCAGTGTGTCTGTGCTGAGTGAGGGGTCCCCAGGGTGCATAAGACATGCTGCAGCCCTTAGAGACCTTCCCTGGCATCAGGGCCCTTGGTACCAGGGGTACCAGTTACAAGGGACTTAGCTGAATGCCAGGGTTGTGCCAATTGTGGAGACAAAAGTACAGTTTAGGGAAAGAACACTGGTGCTGGGGCCTGGTTAGCAGGGTCCCAGCACACTTTCAAATCATAACTAGCATCAGGAAAGGCAAAATGTTATGGGGTAACCATGCCAAGGAGGCATTTCCTTACAATTATACATCTAGTGGCACGTACACTTTACCTAAGACTCAGACTAGGATTTTTACCAGTGCATTAGGGATCGCCACTCGGCTCTCAGGATTTGTAGTACTAGTACCCATGGGCCGGTGGTGTGCGCTGTGGCAACGTTTTTATCAGCCATTTGGTGTATTAGAGCAAGTTTTTTATATTGACACAATATTTATTCAAGGACAGAGACTGTGTTTTTAACTGATTTAATATTGTAATTTTTAGATCTTGAATATATAGCTGTATTACACTAGGCTTCCTTTTAATATGAGAAGAATTTTTTTAGGTCTTTGGAATCTAAATTTACTTGCTTAAGTCTTATTCTGTTATTTGCTAGACTTAGAAAACAAGCTTGGTTAACCATTTGTTTGCCATAGGCTCCTAAATTTTAAGGGAAACAAAGCTACATGTATCTTTTGATAGAGAAATTCGGTGTCTGATTCGCAAGCCCTGGGTATTGGTAATGTGAAATGTTTTTTTTATCTCAAGGATTTTACTATTGTATTTTTAAATGTTGTTTGTGAATCATGGTTTTATGTGTGCATTTGCATTGCTTTTATGGTACTCGTTACCAAAATGAAGCTCGAATGATGATGATGGTGATGATGATTGCGAATGATTTCATTCTTAGTAATGGTTTGTACAGATGCACTGAAATGGACTTTCTTCTGGGGACCTTAAGAGATAACTGACTTAGTTTTGTTGTCTTTGTCCTGTATGGTACCTGCTGTGGGGCCCAAAAACATTATAAGAAACAATTTAACACAAGATTCTATCGCTTTGGGGGATTGCAAAGGTGTCTGGGCTTTTAGCAGTGAGTCGTCCAGGTAGGTAAATACCTGGTGACCTTCCTTTCGGAGAGCGGCTGCAACTGGGACAAGGCATTTGGTGAAAATGTAGAGAGCTGATTTGAGGCAGAATGGGAGGATTCGGAACTGGAAATGGTTACCAGCTATGGTGAATCGACGATACCTGTTATGCTTGGGATGTGTGGTGATGTGGAAATATGCATCCCTTAAGTCGAACCTTGTCACATAATACTCATAGATCACAAGATGCAGGATATTGGATAGAGTGACCAGGTGGAAGGAACTTGTTTGATTTCTCCCTTTGTGAGAATAGTGATGGTTCTTTTGTTAAAAAGTGAAGATGAGGGGGGGTGTGCTCCCCTTGGTGGGACCTTTGGCGGTTTGACGATAAACTCCAGGCTATGACCACAGGTGACAAGATCCAATACCCATCTGTATGTCTTTTTTTTTCACCACTGGTGGAGGTGGTTTGATATTTTCGCACCCACGACACAGGAAGAAGTGAGAGTAGCTGGCACCTGATCCGGGTCACTGCTTACAGCTGATGTCCTGGAAGTGGGTGGGCTGTTTGCATCAAACACTCTTTTTTGTGTAGGCTGCTGATGGTGGCAGGTAGTATGGCTGCTGTTGACCTATACTGATGTTTAAAGGGCTGGTATTGCTGTTAGTGTTGGTATCCTCCCTTGTAGGTAGAAAAACTTCTCCTGCGTACTCCTCGAAAGGGTAATTTTCTAAATTTCAAGGTGCCTGGGGATTTTGAAGTGTCTGTGTCAGTTTTTATGGCTAGCAAAGCATTGTCTATGTGCTTTCAACAGCGTCTCCCCATTATATGCCATATCTAGAATCTTGCACTGTACTTCTGGCCTGAAAGATGTTGATTTCAGCCAGCCCTGCCATTGTAAAACTGCTGCTCCAGCCATCTGCCCGAAGCCAGTGGAGACTATGTCCACTGGACAGGCTATTATTTCAGACGACATGTGCTCTCCCTCTTGAAAGATCTTCCTTGCCTCTGACTTACTGTGTTCAGGCACTAGATCGATCAGGGTGCCGATGTGTAACCACATCTGCCTCTCGTAGCAGCCTAACATGGCTAAAAAATTGGCTGCACAAACTGTTATGGCAGACATGGTAGAGAATTCCTTTCAGATGTTATTTAAGTGCATACTTTCCTTCTCTGGTGGAAGGATTTTTTGAACAGCACTGTGCCGCTTTGTAGACTACGGGATCAGGTTTAGGATGTCCTGTTAGGCAAGCAGGAAATCCTGTCTGCCTTTGTACTACTTAACAATACGTGGCACAACCACTGCTACTGTTTCTTGGTTTCTCGTAACCTTGATCCCCTTTTCCCATATATAGGGGGTCATTCTGACCTCGGCGGTAAAAGGCCCTTACCGCCGGTCAGAAGTCCGCCATTCTACCGCCACGGCAAACTGCCACGGTCATTCTGACCACCAACTGTGAAACCGCCAAAAACCCGACATCCACGGAAGGCCGCCTCATCAGCGGGCAGCGATAAACTGGAGATGACCAAACCTCCACCGCCACGCCAACACAAACACGCCCATGCCATTCTGACCCACGAATCCACGCGGCGGTCTTTCAACCGCGGTATTCCATTGGCGGTACACACCGCTGCGCTCAAAATACACACACAGCTCCAAAACACAGCCACATTGGACAATTTGAAATACACACACCTGATACACATACAAACACCACCCCCACACATCCAAGCAACTATAAAACACACACCCACAACACCCACAAGACCCCCACTAGTTGGAAATCGGAGAGAAGGCGATAGAGAGAGAGCGAGTGAGCACAGCAATCGAAAACCCCAACACACACAGGAACCCAACATCATCACCCACACCACATCTACGCACACATCACCACACATCACCACGCACATCACCACAAACACCACCCCACACCTCATCCACACCACCCCATGGCACCCCAAAGACACCCCAGGTTCTCGGACCAAGAACTCAGGGTCATGGTGGAGGAAATTATAAGGGTAGAGCCCCAGCTCTTCGGCACACAGGTGCAGCACACCACTATAGCAAGGAAGGCTGAGCTATGGCAAAGGATCGTAGACAGGGTCAACGCTGTGGGACAGCATCCCAGAAATCGGGAAGATATCCGAAAGCGATGGAACGACCTACGGGGGAAGGTGCGCTCGATGGTGTCGCGACACAACATCGCTGTGCAGAAGACTGGCGGCGGACCCCCACCCACTCCACCCCAATTCACAGCATGGGAGCAAGAGGTAGTAAACATCCTGCATCCTGATGGCCTCGCTGGAGTACACGGAGGAATGGACTCTGGTAAGTCGAATCTCAACTACTTCACCCCCCACCCCCAACCACCAGCATGCCAACCCCCACCCCCACCCTCACCCCCAATCTCAACCCCCCAGCACACATCCTCCCTGCCAATGTCTCACCAGCACAACCCACCCTAAACAACACCAACCCCTGAATGCCAACACAAACCATAGACAGCCATCACCAAAGCATGACCATTGCACATACCCATACCCCCCCCCCCCACCACCCTCACAACACCTCCCACAAGGGAATGCCAGCACTGGGGGACAAGGGCACTCAAAATGCACGCCATGGCACACACAAAAACAATAACCATACTCTTTTACCCCTGCAGGGCCCGAACGCCAACACACCGCCAAGGAGGGTCCAGATTTGTCCATCCCACCCCCAGAACAGGCCCCCAGTGAGGACAGCAGCTCTGTTGACCTAGAACCTGATGACCAGCCCGGACCATCGGGGACCTCTGGACAGTCGGTTCCCCACACACAGACACAGGCCACAGCAGACCCAACCCCCTCTGGGAACACCAGCACAGCTCCCACCCAGCGGGGCCCATGCCTCTGTCTCCAGGACGCGTCAATCAGCGGTGTGTCCGCCACTACAGGGCACCCAGGCTGACCCAACACCCCAACAACAACAGGGACCTGGGGGCAGTGGTAGTGGGCACACCGTCCAGGGGACAGAGGCCCGGGGAAACAGGGCAACTGGGAGGGCTGCTGTGCGACGGGGGGGGGAGGACAGGCCCAGGGAACCGACTCTCCAAGAGGCCCTCACCACCATCATGGGAGCATACCATCACTCCCAGGAGACGATGGCGACGGTACTGGCCAGGTTCACCGAGATCCAGGCACAGCAGGAGGAACGGTACATGGGGTTCAGCAATGAACTCAGGAACATTGGTACCGCTATGGGGACCATAGTCCAGGCCCTCAACCGGATAGAAACCACATTGCGGGACCATGTGGCACCACAAAGGGCCCCTGTCACTAGCCAGGACCAGGAACAGCCTACCACCTCCGCCGGCGCTAGTGGACAGGAGGCCCCACCACAACGACAGGCCACCAGAACCCCACCTCCTGCTGAAGAACAACCACCCAGCAAGAGGAACCTGAGATCTCACAGGAAGACAGAGTAGGATGCCAAGACCCCCGCCAGCATAAGATACCCGCTGATGTCATCCCACTGTCTCACATTGTCACCCTGTCCAACCTTGAACTGCCCCTGCTCCATCCTTCCACAGGCATATGGACAATGCACCTGTGAAACTGAGAACTGGACTCTGCCATGGACATAACTCCACCCTCACCCATCACCGTTTTAATATCATGTACCAATATCTAGCACTAAAAATAAATCACTCATTGCACTGAAATCATTCAGGAGTCAGCCTGTATTATTTACAAATGTATAACACATTACTGATCAATAATGTTCAGTTAATTTTGTGATGACAACATACCGATGTCAATAAGCATTAGTCCATGGGCTAACCAAGCTGAAGTCACGCAGTGGGTCATACAGCACTGAAAAGGGAAGGGAAAATCAAACATCAGTTTAAAAGAACTCGGGGGAAATACACAAAGTAAAGATGTAGGAGGCTTTCAGCAAATGTTAAATGGCGTGGGTGATTCTTACCTGTGTGCTACTGAAAATACTGTTGGATAACTGTGTCCCTGTTGTCTGTGTCGTCCCCGTCGTCTTCCTCCTCTTCACTCTCCACAGGCTCCACAGCTGCTACAACACCACCATCTGGCCCATCCTCCTGCAGGAAAGGCACCTGACGTCACAATGCCAGATTGTGAAGCATACAGCAGGCCACGATGATCTGGCACACCTTCTTTGGTGAGTACATCAGGGATCCACCTGTCATATGCAGGCACCTAAACCTGGCCTTCAGGAGGCCAAAGGTTCTTTCTATGATCCTCCTAGTTCGCCCATGGGCCTCATTGTACCGTTCCTCTGCCCTGGTCCGGGGATTCCTCACTGGGGTCAATAGCCAAGGCAGGTTGGGGTAACCAGAGTCACCTATTAGCCACACACGTTGTCTCTGTAGCTGTTCCATCACATAAGGGATGCTGCTATTACGCATAACATACGCGTCATGCACTGACCCAGGGAACTTGCCATTTACATGGGAGATGTACTGGTCAGCCAAACAGACCACCTGGACATTCATAGAATGGTAACTTTTCCTGTTTCTGTACACCTGCTCATCGTCTTTTGGGGGTACTAAAGCCACATGGGTCCCATCAATGGCACCAATGATGTTGGGGATATGTCAAAGGGCATAGAAATCACCCTTCACAGTGGCCAAATCAACCTCCTCAGGGAAAACAATGTAGCTCCGCATGTGTTTCATCAGGGCAGACAACACTCTGGACAAAATCTTTGAAAACATAGGCTGAGACATTCCAGATGACATGGCCACTGTTGTCTGGAATGAGCCACTTGCCAAAAAATGGAGGACTGACAGAACCTGCACTAGAGGGGGAATTCCTGTGGGTTGGCGGATGGGGGACATCAGGGCTGGCTCCAGCTGGGCACACAGTTCATGTATAGTGGCTCGGTCAAGTCGGTATCGTAGTATGATATGGCGTTCTTCCATTGTCGACAGGTCCACCAGCGGTCGGTACACGCAAGGATTCATCCTTCTCCTCGCAAGTCCCAGCGGACGGTGCCTAGGAAGGACAACATGGAGCACAGAGTCAAGCAAATCACAGGTACGTTCACCACAGCTTGCATAGCACACGATTATCTATGTATTGAAAGGCGTGTATGTGTGGCAATGCAAGGCCTAGGCCTGTGTGACGCAGTACAAATTATGCCATGTGGGCCCTTGAAATGGCGGCTGCCTGACCTGTGAAGTGGGACAATGGGATGTGAGGTCAATGCGCTGGCGTG
Organism: Pleurodeles waltl; assembly: GCF_031143425.1. Lineage (NCBI taxonomy): Eukaryota > Metazoa > Chordata > Amphibia > Caudata > Salamandridae > Pleurodeles > Pleurodeles waltl. Next base: position 88,690,877 of record NC_090441.1, read on the forward strand.
GCACACCGTGGCGGTAGGCGGTCGAAGACCGCTATACGAAGCCGCATTGGTTAACATTGAAGCCTATGGGTTTCAGGAGCCAATGACGAGGTGCGCCGGCGGTCGCGGTACGCACGGCCGCGGTACGCACCGCCGCGGGCGTGACCGCCATTTTCTATCTGCTTAATCACTCGAGACCTGATCATCCACAGGAGAGGACCTATACTGCAAGTGCTGCTGTGACCTCGGTCTGGAAGAGACAATGGCTGCTGCGACTAGGGAAAGGGCCCCTGCCTTCACGTCTGAAGAGTTGGAGAAACTTGTGGATGGGGTCCTCCCCCAGTATGCGTTACTCTACGGTCCTCCAGACCAACAGGTAAGTACACTGGGTGCACATTGAATGGGCTATGCCTGTGTTGAGTGGGGTGGATGTAAGATGGTGGGTGGGGAGCGAATGAGGAGTGCAACGCACGACAGATGAGAGCATGTGCCACATGGCAAAGTTGGGGAGGGGGGGGGGGGCAATCACATCTAACATGCAGATAAATGATGAATTTTCCTTTCCCACCCTGTACATGTCAAATAGGTCAGCGCCCATCAGAAAGTCGACATTTGGCGTGCCATCGCCAAGGAAGTCCGGGCCCTGGGGGGTCCATATCAGACGGGGCACCCACTGCCGCAAGAGGTGGGAGGACATCCGCTGCGGGACCAGGAAGACCGCCGAGTCACTGCTGGGGATGGCCTCTCAACCTAGGAGGGGTGCCAGTCGTACCCTGACCCCCCTGATGTCCCGGATCCTGGCGGTGGCCTACCCTGATTTGGATGGGCGCTTGAGGACATCACAGCAGACACAAGGGGGTGAGTATCAGCACATTCTGCTATCTTTATGCGCAGTGGAGGCGTCTGGGTGGGGGAGGAGGGTTGTGGGTGACATTAGGCCAGGGCGTTTTCTGTAGTGTAGTCCTCTCCTTTAGGCATGGCCCTGTGCCCCCGCCCCCCACCTCTGTAGGGTGCCAAGTACAGCTATCCATGGTCCTGCATCATCCATGTGTGTATTTGTTGTGCATAGACCTGTAGGCCTGGTCACAAGTACTGAGTAGTATACCCCGATTGCGCAGCGTAGTGCATGAGGCTCCTGTGTCTGTCCTCTCCGCCAACGGTGTTGACATTGCATGCACTCAACCTGTTTTATTATTTCTCCCCCCACCCTTTTTCTTAATCTTCTTGTGAATGTGTGCATTAGCATCATCAGGCGGAGGAGATTTGGCATCGGAGCACGAGGGAGCTGCAAGTCACAAGGCCCCGGTGGGCCGTGGTACAGACACCGAGGGCACCAGTGATCCGGAGGGCGAGGGGAGCACCACAACGGGGACCGGTGGTGACACCAGCGACACCGACACGTCCTCGGATGGGAGCTCCCTAGCGGTGGCGGCAACATCCGGGCCCCCCACCTCTACAGGTACAGCCGCCACCCAGCGCACATGCCCCGCCCTCCCAGCAGCCCCTCAGCCTACGCTCCGTGCCCGCTCGCCCAAGAAGGCGGGCATCTCCTTCGCCCCAGGCACCTCAGGCCCTGCCCCTGTCACCCCTGCTGCCCTCAGTGAGGAGGTCATTGACCTCCTTCAGACCATCATTGTTGGGCAGACTACCCTTTTGAATGCCATCCAGGGGGTAGAAAGGAAGGTGCATCGGAACAATGCCTACCTGGAGGGCATTCATTCGGGTCAGGCTGCCCATCAACGATCGTTCAATGCTCTGGCCTCAGCACCGACGGCAGCCATTGTCCCTGTTTCCAGCCTCCCTCTTCTGACTGCCTCCAGCCTGTCTCTGTCTCCTGTTCCTCTGCCTATCCTATCCACATTATCAGACAAGCCTGCACACACGTCAACACCCAAGGTCAGCTCATCCAGACACAAGCACCACAGATCCCACAAACACTCACCCAAGCAACACCCAGATGCAGACATGCCAACAGTCACTACCACCTCTGTGTCCCCCTCCTCCTCGTCTCCCTCCTCCCTCCCTGTGACGTCTACACTCACACCTGCATGCACACCACCATCAGCCAGTGCTTCCATCACCAGCACACCCTCCAGTACAGTCCGCACACGTGCAGTCACCACCCCCACTGCCATTTACACGTCCCCTGTGTCTGTCACCCCCTCTTCCAAGACACACAAACGCAGGCAGCCACCCACCCAACAGCCATCCACCTCACGACAGCCTACGTCACAATCACCTGCACCCAAAGACAGCACACCTGACTCTCCTACAACCACATCCTCTTCCTCCACTCCCATCACCACTACTCCCACCCTTTACCTTGGTCCTAAAAAAGTTTACCTCTCCAATCTTGACCTCTTTCCCTCCCCTGACCCACCCCCTCCATCTGCTAAGAGTCCCAAGAGCACCTCAGCCACCACCAGCCCAGCTTCGAGTGTCACTGTGGTGCATGGGTTCTGGAGTCCACCCTTTGGCAGCAGTGACACTTCTATCAGCAGCAAGGGGACAGCCAGCCCCCCCCCCCCCAGGCAAGAGGACCCGGAAACTCAAGGGCCGCCGTGAGAGGACTGACACGGCTGCCCCCAAGGACCAAAGTTCGGCCACTTCACCTGCCACAACATCCAGGGGAGGCAAGGGCCAGAGAGCCTATTCTAAGGAGCGAAAGGGCAGCAGGGCGGAGAAGTCAGCCAGCAGGAGCGCGGAGCAGGAGGGCCCCACAAGCCCCATCCCTGCTGTAAGGGAGGACACCAAAGGGCCCAGGACTCCGTCACCGAAGGGTCCTGCAACTGCACGGTCGGAGGGCGACTGAGCAGGGAGTCCAGGCCAGGTCTGGCTCCCTTGAATTACTGGACAAGCACCGCTGAACAGGGCCCCCGCCGTGCAGAAGAGCACCGCTGAACAGGGCCCCGCCGTGCAGAAGAGCACCGCTGAACAGGGCCCCGCCGTGCAGAAGAGCACCGCTGAACAGGGCCCCGCCGTGCAGTAGAGCACCGCTGAACAGGGCCCCGCCGTGCAGAAGAGCACCGCTGAACAGGGCCCCGCCGTGCAGAAGAGCACCGCTGAACAGGGCCCCGCCGTCTCAAGCACCGCTCCGCTGGGCCCTTCCTGTCAAGCACCGCTCCGCTGGGCCCGCCGTCTCAAGCACCGCTCCGCTGGGCCCTTCCTGTCAAGCACCGCTCCACTGGGCCCCGCCGTCTCAAGCACCACTGGCACAATGACAGTGCCGGATCTGTGTCGAGCTACTGTTCACGGTTCACTGTGCCCACCATGCCTCCTCCTTGACCAGTGGAGACTGTTATCCACCTGATGGACTGTGGCTTTGCACTCCCCAGGATGGCACAGTGGGCAAGCCACCCACTGTAGAGACTTGAGAGACTGTGGTTTTGCACTCCCCAGGATGGCACAGTGGGCAAGCCACCCACTGTAGAGACTTGAGAGACTGTGGCTTTGCACTCCCCAGGATGGCACAGTGGGCATGGTGGCCCCTTCGTGGATCTGGCGTCGTGGACTCATGTGGCTGTGGTGCCCCCCCCCTTCCCTTCCCCCTGAGGTGCCTGTAGTTTTGTCATCAGATGCCCCTGCAGTGTTCTCTCCAAAGGACTCAGGTCTCCTGTGTGGGCTTTGCCCTTGTGTTGATACACTTTGGCCCACGGACACTTGGAATTTCGTTAAATGTGCAGGACTAATTGCCTCGGTTTATCGATTGCACTAAATATTGAATTGATTTTTAAAAATGTTTATTGCTATTTGACCATGACTTATCAGAGGCTATTTTTTATATAAATTTTGATTCACAATTTAATTATGTCTTTGCATTTTTCACGGGGGTTTGGGTGGTGTCACTGTGACTTGTTGCTCTGCATTGGTGTGTACATAGTTTGGGGGGGGGGGGGGTCGCATATGTGTGTGCCGTAACCTTTCCTCCTCCCCCCTCCCCTGTGTCGTAGGTGCAGTACTCACCGTTGTCGTCTGCGCCGCCGTTCGTACTCGTGGTAGATGAGCAGGTAGACAAGAGCAGGTAGGATGTTTAAATTCGGGTTCCATGCTGTCCTCCTTCCTCGTGGAGTGCGTAGAGGTGAGCATTTTCCCGTTCGTAGTCTGTTTCCGCCGTGTTTTTATCGGCGGTGCTCCCGCCCCGGAAAAGGTGGCGGATTGGTGAGTTGTGATAGTGTGGGCGGTACATTGTCTGCCGCCTGTCTGTTGGCGGTGACCGCCGCGCTGTTTGTTTGTACCGCCGTGGCGGTCGGAGTGTTAATGTGGCGGGCTGTGTTGGCGGTTCCCGCCAGGGTCAGAATTCCATTTTTTGGACCGCCGGCCTGTTGGCGGGTTGGCCGCCGCTTTATCACCGACCGCCAGGGTTAGAATCACCCCCATAGTCTATTATTGGAATGCCACAAATAGACTTTCGCGGCTGTTCCTTAAAGTCATGAACAAAGCAGTCTGACTGCTTCAATGAAATGGGTAAGTTAAATCTTGCTGCAGCCGGCTCCATTAAATTATGAAAACCCCTGATGCCTTCTGGGGGAGAGTCTGCAGGATGAAGTGCTGGAATTGATGGAGTAGAGAGCGGATAATTATCCCATCCACACAACGGAGTGGGTGAGTATCCAGTATCTCACGTTTTTTTCTCTGTAATCCTCTAATGACGTTGGATCCTCCCTTGTGGGAGCTGCTATATTGGAAGGAGGTGTCATCCTGGGCATTATCAGTGCAGGGAGAAGCAGCAGGGCCTGTAAGTCTGAAATAGTGACAGAGGCACTTGAACATCACTCTCTCTGGGTGGAGCTTCAGGATAGTCTTGATAGTACTGAAAATGTCTTTGGTTGGCTTGAAATATCTCTCAAACTGTTACTGTAGGAAAGTCACTCTTTTTGGCACAGTTACCCCAACTTTGTGCCTCTTGTCAGTGTGCTCAGACTATTTTCAGTGAGATGATGCTAACTAGGGCCCCAGTGATTGTGCTCTCTCCTCAAAATTTGGTTGCCTTGGTACACTTTACTTCCCACAATGGCAGACTGGTGTACCCCTGAAGAATAAGTTACTTACCTTCGGTAATGCCTTTTCTGGCGGATACATTAACTAACTGTGGATTCCTCACCTAAAGAATTTTCCCCCACGCGCCAGCTTCGACGGAAATTTTTCTTCTAGCTCTGCACGTCGACGATGACGTTACAATTGCCCGACTCCACACAACGCCATATGACGTCATCCAGGCAATAAGAAGCACTCGTCGACGTCTGTTATCACCATTTTTTACGTGCCTTTGAGGCAAACAGGTGAACATTGACCTTAAAGAGAATATAATCGCATGAAGTAAAGTGACACCGCAACATTTATTACAATAAAGATAAAAAGAAACCAACGGCAACAACACCTCCATATGGAAACATATATACATAGTCAAGTTCAACCATTTTTCCTTGAAATATATCAAATAGAGAAAGAAATACATATATACATGCCATCATTATATACAGGTCCTTAATTATGTACAAATATACAAGAAAACGGTACTCACCCACGGATTTCGTGGAAAAAACCAACCAGGCAACGGGGCGGTGGGTGGGACCGTGAGGAATCCACAAGTAGTTAATGTATCCACCAGAAAAGGCGTTACCGAAGGTAAGTAACTTATTCTTCTGATGGATACACCTACCTGTGGATTCCTCACCTAAAGAATAGAGTCCCAAAGCAGTACTACCTTCAGAGGTGGGTGCCTGAATGGTCAAACCAAGAAACCCTGCAGCACTGAGCGTGCAAAATGGCCATCCCTCCTGACCACAGAGTCCAAACAATAATATTTGACAAAAGTATGGAGGGATGCCCAAGTTGCCGCCTTGCAGATGTCAACCACAGGAACACCCCTAGCCAAGGCCGATGAAGCAGCCTTAGCCCTGGTGGAATGAACCCTAAGCCCCACAGGTGGGTCTTTCTTTGCTAGAGAATAACAAAGTTTGGTACAGAGAATGACCCACCTGGACAGCATTCTCTTGTGGACTGCTCTGCCTCTCCTCTTTCCCACGTATCCAACAAAGAGCTGATCGTCTTGCCTGAACTCCCTCGTCCTGTAGTCAAATAAGCTCAATGCTCTTCGTGGATCCAATCGGTGAAGCCTCTCTTCCTCTTTGGATGGATGAGGCGGAGGGTAAAAGGAAGAGAGAGTAATAGACTGCACCAAGTGAAAGGGTGTAACAACCTTTAGGCAGAAAGCCGCCTTGGTCCTTAACACCACTTTGTCTCTAAAGAAGGAAAGGTATGGAGACTCTACACTAAGGGCCAGATGTATCATCACGGCCCTCTGCGATTCGGAAATAGCGATTTTTAAGAATTCGCTATTTCCGACTCGAAAAGTGCCATCTATCACATTTGCGAATCGGTAATAGCGATTTCTTAAAAATCGCAAATGCGATTACCGAATCGCAAATTGCGATACCGGCCCCATTTGCAGCTATGGGTATCTGCAAATTGTTTGCATTTCCAGAATTGCGATTTCTGAACCAGAAATCGCAATTTTGGAAATGCAAAACCCCAGGGTGCTCGGGGGCTAAGGCCCCCTCTGCTGCACCCCAAAATTTGTTGGGGGGACATGTAAGGTGCACACATGCCAAAAGGGCATGTGTGCTTTACATGTACAATTTAAAAATGCATTTTAAATGCATTTTTAACTTTTGCACATGGTTACCACCAAGTTCAACTTGGTGGTAATTAGCGATTCCTAAATGCCAAAATCGCATTGAGGAATTGCTTCATACATGTGCTAAGAAATCGCAAATAAGGAATCCTTATTTGCGATTTCTAATTTAGAGAGACTCTCTAACCAGGGTCGCAATTTTAAGGAATCGTTACTTTAGCGATTCCTTAATTTCATGGCGAATGCAAAATGCTTTCATTCATCTGGCCCTAAGAGCCTGGCCGATGTTATGGCCACTAGAAACACAGTCTTTGAGACCAGCAAACGTAAAGAACAAGAGTGCATCGGCTCAAATGGCGATCCCATTAGAAATTTTAATACTAAATTAAGATCCCACTGTGGCATAACAAACAGAGTGGGTGGAAACCTATTAGTGAGACTGTAAGGAAATGCCACCTTGGCATGGTTACCCCCTGCCTTTTTGCCTTTGCTGATGCCAAGTTATGATTTGAAAGTGTGCTGAGGCCTGCTAACCAGGCCCCAGCACCAGTGTTCTTTCCCTAACCTGTACTTTTGTTTCCACAATTGGCACACCCTGGCATCCAGGTAAGTCCCTTGTAACTGGTATCCATGGTAACAAGGGCCCTGATGCCAGGGAAGGTCTCTAAGGGCTGCAGCATGTCTTATGCCACCCTGGAGACTCCTCACTCAGCACAGACACACTGCTTGCCAGCTTGTGTGTGCTGGTGGGGATAAAATGACTAAGTCGACATGGCACTCCCCTCAGGGTGCCATGCCAACTTCACACTGCCTATAAGTATAGATAAGTCACCCCTCTAGCAGGCCATACAGCCCCAATGCAGGGTGCACTATACCATAGGTGAGGGCATAAGTGCATGAGCACTATGCCCCTACAGTGTCTAAGCAAAACCTTAGACATTGTAAGTGCAGGGTAGCCATAAAAGTATGTGGTCTGGGAGTCTGTCATGCACGAACTCCACAGCACCATAATGGCTACACTGAAAACTGGGAAGTTTGGTATCAAACTTCTCAGCACAATAAATGCACACTGATGGCAGTGTACATTTTATTGTGAAATACACCCCAGAGGGCATCTTAGAGATGCCCCCTGAAACCATACCCGACTACCAGTGTGGGCTGACTAGTTTTAGCACCCTGCCACACACCAGACATGTTGCTGGCCACATGGGGAGAGTGCCTTTGTCACTCTGTGGCTAGTAACAAAGCCTGTACTGGGTGGAGGTGCTTCTCACCTCCCCCTGCAGGAACTGTAACACCTGGCGGTGAGCCTCAAAGGCTCACCCCCTTTGTTACAGCACCCCAGTGCACTCCAGCTAGTGGAGTTGCCCGCCCCCTCCGGCCACGGCCCCACTTTTGGCAGCAAGGCCGGAGGAGATAATGAGAAAAACAAGGAGGAGTCACTGGCCAGTCAGGACAGCCCCTAAGGTGTCCTGAGCTGAGGTGACTTACTTTTAGAAATCCTCCATCTTGCGGATGGAGGGTTCCCCCAATAGGATTAGGGATGTGCCCCCCTCCCCTCAGGGAGGAGGCACAAAGAGGGTGTAGCCACCGTCAGGGCTAGTAGCCATTGGCTACTAACCCCCCAGACCTAAACACACCCCTAAATAGAGTATTTAGGGGCTCCCAGAACCTAGGTAACTAGATTCCTGCAACCTAAGACGAAGAAGGACTGCTGAGCTGAAAAACCTGCAGCGAAGACAGACACCATCTGCTTTGGCCCCAGCTCTACCGGCCTGTCTCCTCACTTCAAAAGAACTGCTCCAGCGACGCGTTCCACAGGGTCCAGGGACCTCTGAAGCCTCAGAGGACTACCCTGCATCTAGAAGGACCAAGAACTCCCGAGGACAGGGGCTCTGCTCCAAGGAAGAAGCATCTTTGCAACAAAGAAGCAACTTTGAAAGAACACACGTTTCCCGCCGGAAGCGTGAGACTTTGCACTCTGCACCCGACGCCCCCGGCTCGACTTGTGGAGAACAAACACTACAGGAAGGACTCCCCGGCGACTGCGAGCCCGTGAGTAGCCAGAGTTGACCCCGCTGAGCCCCCACAGCGACGCCTGCAGAGGGAATCCAGAGGCTCCCCCTGACCGCGACTGCCTGCTTCGAAGACCCGACGCCTGGTAAGGACACTGCACCCGCAGCCCCCAGGACCTGAAGGATCCTACCTCCAGTGCAGAAGCAACCCCCAGGTGGCCCTCTCCCTTGCCCAGGTGGTGGCTACCCCGAGGAGCCCCCCCCTTGCCTGCATCGCTGAAGAGACCCATTGGTCTCCCATTGAACTCCATTACAAACCTGACGAACGAGTTACTTACCTTCGGTAACGACTTTTCTGGTGGATACATTAGCTACCTGTGGATTCCTCACCTAATGAATACTCCCATGGTGCCAGCATTCGACGGAAATCTTCTTCCTAGCTTCTGCACGTCGACGAGGACGTCACATTGGCCCACGCGACGCCGTCTGACGTCATACAGGCATTAAGAGGTCCTCGGCGACGTGCCGACGTCAGTACCAACATTTTTTACGTGCATGAGAACAATAGCCCGATGCAATGAAAGATTAAGGCAACATCCTATAACATTGTCAATCACACAACATTGCAATAAAAAGGCTGTATATTTAATATAACTCCTCTTTTTTTTTTTTTTTTAAACAAAAAAAATATACACTAATTATGTATACACACAAAGATATATATATATATATATATATATATATACACACAAGTATCATATGTACAAAATCCATTGCAGCCTTAAAAACCAAGAGGAGCACACTCAAGGATTACTTGGTAAGACCAGAAAGGCAACGGGGAGGCGGGTGGGACCGTGAGGAATCCACAGGTAGCTAATGTATCCACCAGAAAAGTTGTTACCGAAGGTAAGTAACTCGTTCTTCTGATGGATACAACTACCTGTGGATTCCTCACCTAATGAATAGAGTCCCAAAGCAGTACCACGCCCGGCTGTGGGTGCCTGCATGGTCAAACCAAGAAATCCTGCAGCACTGACCGTGCAAAATGGCCGTCCCTCCTGACCTCAGAGTCCAAGCAGTAGTGCTTCGCAAAAGTGTGAAGGGACGACCAAGTTGCGGCCTTGCAGATGTCAACCACAGGAACACCCCTAGCCAAGGCCGAAGTGGCCGACTTAGCTCTGGTGGAATGAGCTCTAATACCATCAGGAGGATCCTTCTTTGCTAAAGAGTAACAGATTTTAATGCAAAGAACAACCCACCTGGAGAGTGTTCTCTTGTGGACTGCCTTTCCTCTCCTCTTGCCCACGTATCCGATGAACAGCTGATCCTCCAGCCTGAAGTCCTTTGTTCTATCAATGTAGAAGCTTAACGCCCTCTTTGGGTCCAAGCGGTGTAGTCTCTCTTCCTCCTTTGAAGGATGAGGCGGAGGATAGAACGTGGACAAAGTAATTGTCTGAGCCAAATGGAAGGGTGAAACAACCTTCGGGAGAAAAGCAGCCTTGGTCCTCAACACCACCTTATCCCCATAAAAGTTTGTATAAGGGGGTTTTACCGATAAGGCCTGCAACTCACTCACTCTCCTTGCAGATGTTATAGCCACTAAGAAGACTGTTTTAATAACTAAGTACCTTAAGGGGCAAGAATGCATAGGCTCAAAAGGGGACCCCATAAGGAAAGTCAGGACCAAGGACAAATCCCATTGAGGCATAACAAATGGTTTTGGAGGATATTTATTTAGAAGACCTTTCAAGAATCTAAGAATAACAGGGGATTTAAATAACGATGGTTGGTCTGGAAGGCAAATGAAGGCTGACAAGGCAGACAAGTAACCTTTAATAGTAGCCACTGCACAACCTTTCTGCGCTAGTGACAAAGCAAAAGACAAAATATCTGACAGATGAGCATGTAAGGGATCAATCTGTCTCTCTCCACACCACATAACAAATTTAGACCACCTATTAGCGTAGATAGATTTAGTGGAGTGTCGCCTGGCCACTAATATAACATCCACTACATCAGGCGGGAGAGAGAAGGAACTCAGGTTGCCCCGTTCAATCTCCAGGCATGCAGGTGCAGACTCTGGAGGTTGGGGTGTAAAACCTGCCCCTGCGACTGCGAGAGGAGGTCTGCCCTGAGAGGGAAACGGAGCGGAGGGCACAGCGAGAGTTGGAGAAGGTCGGAGTACCACACCCTCCTTGGCCAATCTGGAGCTATTAAAATGACTTGGGCCCGGTCCTGGCGAATCTTCCTCAACACTCGAGGAATCAAGGGTATGGGGGGAAACGCGTAAAGGAACTGGTCGCACCAGGTTATCTGAAACGCGTCCCCCAACGCTCCCTGCACCGGATACTGGAAGCTGCAGTATAACGGACAGTGCACGTTCTCTAGAGTGGCAAACAGATCTATCCGAGGAAACCCTCACATCTGGAAGATTAGACGGACTTGATCTGGATGGAGACGCCACTCGTGGTCGGCCGAGAAATGGCGACTGAGACTGTCCGCACGTACATTCAAGACCCCGGCCAGATGATTTGCTGCAAAGCAAATCTGATGGTCCTCTGCCCAGGACCATAGTCGAAGAGCTTCTCTGCAGAGAAGGTACGACCCTACTCCTCCCTGTTTGTTTAAGTACCACATCGCGGTAGTGTTGTCCGTCAGGACCTGTACCGACTGACCGCAAAGGGATGGGAGGAAGGCCTTGAGTGCCAGACGTACAGCCCGCAACTCCAACAGATTGATATGAAAAATCTGTTCCTCTGGAGACCAAAGCCCTTTGATCGCCAGATCCCCCAGATGAGCTCCCCACCCTAGAGTGGAAGCATCCGTTATGACCGTGGTCACCGGTGGTGACTGCGCGAACGGCTTTCCCTGTGAAAGATTGTTGCCCGCAATCCACCACTTCAAGTCCACAGCAGCATCTCTGAAAATCTTGACAGCACCTTCTAGATCTCCTTTGTGTTGAGACCACTGCCTTCGGAGGCACCACTGAAGAGCCCTCATGTGCCAGCGAGCATGCGTGACCAACAGTATGCAGGAGGCAAACAGACCGAGCAGACGAAGGACCTTGAGGACTGGAACTACCGCTCCATTTCGAAACATTGGAACCAACTCCTGAATATCTTGAACCCGCTGAGGCGGAGGAAAGGCTCGATTCAATGTTGTATCCAGTACTGCCCCTATGAACAGGAGGCGCTGAGAGGGCTCCAGGTGAGATTTGGGCACGTTCACCGAAAAGCCCAGGTCGAACAACAACTGAGTTGTCGACTGCAGATGATGCAGCACAAGCTCCGGTGACTTGGCTTTGATCAACCAGTCGTCCAAGTAAGGGAATACTGCTATCCCCTTCCTTCTGAGCTCTGCCGCAACCACTGACAACACCTTCGTGAAGACTCGAGGTGCTGAAGTAAGACCAAACGGGAGGACCGCAAACTGATAGTGCTGCGACCCCACCACAAACCGGAGATACTTCCTGTGCGACTTGAGTATCGGGATATGAAAGTAAGCATCCTGCAAGTCGACAGACACCATCCAATCTCCCTCGTTCAACGCCAAAAGCACCTGAGCTAGGGTCAGCATCTTGAACTTTTCCTGTTTGAGGAACCAATTCAAAATCCTCAGGTCCAGGATTGGTCTCAACCGACCATCCTTCTTGGGAATCAGGAAGTACCTTGAGTAACAACCTCGACCCCTTTCCTGCTCTGGGACCAACTCCACCGCGCCCTTTGAAAGGAGGACTTGAACCTCCTGTTCTAACAACAGGAGGTGTTCTTCTGAACAATAAGATGGGCGGGGCGGGATGGGGGGCGGAAACTCCCGAAAAGGAAGGGTGTAGCCTTTTCCCACAATGCTGATAACCCAAGTGTCCGATGTAATAGTCTCCCACTTGTGGAGAAAATGCCGTAACCTTCCCCCTACAGGAGAGGAGTGAGTGGAAAATGGTGGAAGCCTAAGGCTGCTTTCCCTGCTGCAACCCTTCAGAGGACAAGGAAGAGGCAGAGTGCTGCTGAGAGGCTCCCCTGGTGCTGGCCCTACCCCTCCCTCTAAATGATCTATAGGGGAGGGAAGAGGTGGGTTGCTGGAATCTCCCCCGAAAGGAAGAGGAGGAAGAGCCATGTCCAAATCCACGAAACCTCCGGAAGAATCTGGAGGAGGCAGATGAAGGGGCCTGCAGCCCTAATGATCTGGCTGTGACCCTGCTTTCTTTAAACCTTTCCAAGGCCGAGTCAGCCTTGGCTCCAAACAGTTTGTCCCCATCAAACGGGAGGTCCAACAGGGTCGACTGCACGTCCTCACAGAACCCTGAGCTGCGGAGCCAAGCCTGTCTCCTCGCCACCACAGCCGTACACATCGCCCTAGCCACCGAATCGGTCGTGTCCAGCCCAGACTGGATAATCTGGGTCGCGGCAGCTTGGGCATCCGAAACAATGTTCAAAAGACCCTGGGGAAGCTCCGTAAATGAAGATGATATGTCGTCCATAAGAGCATGGATGTATCTCCCCAGAATGCAAGTCGCGTTGGTGGCCTTCAACGCCATACTGCCAGACGAAAATATCTTCTTGGATTGTGCATCCAACTTTTTGGAGTCCCTGTCCCCTGGTACCGTCGGGAAAGACCCAGGCGCTGACCTAGAAGAACAGGAGGCTTGTACCACCAAGCTCTCCGGTGTAGGGTGTCTAGACAGAAAGCCAGGGTCAGATGGTGCAGCCCGATATCTCCTGGCCACAGCCCTATGAACAGCCGAGGAAGATACTGGCTTCTTCCACACCTCTAACACCGGATCAAGCAAAGCCTCATTGAATGGCAAAATAGGCTCCGCTGCAGTAGAGGCCGGATGCAGTACTTCAGTCAGCAAATTCTGCTTCGCCTCTGCCACCGGCAAAGGCAGGTCCAGAAAGTTAGCTGCCTTTCTAACCACAGCGTGAAAGGTAGCAGCCTCCTCCGTATACTCCCCTGGAGATGATAGGTCCCACTCAGGGGAAGTATCCAGCCCACTGGCTGTATCCAGACCATGGAGTCCATCACCAGAGTCCTCAACCTCTCCTTCCTCCAAGACTCGTTGGTATTCTTGCTCTTCCACCAGGCGAAGAGCACGCCTTCTCGAGTGCAGTCTTTCCTCAATACGCGGAGTCGACATGGCCTCCGCCGACGTCGAGGATCGGCGCCGATCTCCGGAACCATCCGACGCCACGCCCGGTGCCACAGGCAGCTTCGGCGCCAAGGTAGGAGCCGGACGAAGGAAGTCACGTATTGGAGACTCCGATGGACCTGCCGGAGTCACAGGACAAAATCCTGAAGTCGACGGGATGGAAACCTCCGGGGCCAAAACCTCTGGAGCCACCGGAGCGGCCACCGGCGCCGAGCCCACATTCCCCAAAGGGAGAAAGGGCATAAAGGGTGCCGGCCGTAAAGGCGCAGGACCACCCAAAGAAAAGGCCAACGGCCCCGAAGGACCAGCCGGAGCATCGCCTGGAGCCATCTGCTGAAAGATGGTATACATCGCATTTAGAAATGCAGTATTATCGGCTCCAGGGGCGGGAAAATCCGGGTACTGGGGTGCCTGGATCGAAGGCGACCCCGACGCCAGCCTCGACGTCTGTGACGCTGGAGAAAACGCCTGAGGCTGCGTCACCTCAATCACAGACGCCTGTCCAGGCGAAGTCGGTGACGCCGGAGAAGGCAACGGCGTCAATGGATGTGGCGTGACCATGGGACTGACCTCCCAAGTCTTCCGATGCCGAGCCGAAGGCGACCTCGAACGAGACTCCTTGCTGGAATGGCGCTGTGAATCCCTACGGCTCCGGGAGTCTCGATGATGCCGATGAGACCGTGGCGAAGAAGACTTCTTAAGATGTTTTCTCTCTTTCCTCTTCGACTTCGCCATGAATAGTTTAGCCTCACGTTCTTTCAGGGCCTTCGGATTCATGTGCTGACATGAATCACATGTAGCGACGTCGTGGTCGGAGCTTAAGCACCATAAACAGTCGGAGTGAGGATCAGTAACAGACATCTTGCCCCCACACTCTCGACAGGGCTTGAAACCCGACTTCCTCTGAGACATTATTACCGCTGAGAAAATCCACGCAGCAGAAAATACACTGTAACTATGAAAGTAACAGTAGCTCCCCGAAGATAACCGTTTCGAATACACGGAAAAAAGGGAACTGACGTCGGCGAGGACCTCTTATTGCCTGTATGACGTCAGACGGCGTCGCGTGGGCCAATGTGACGTCCTCGTCGACGTGCAGAAGCTAGGAAGAAGATTTCCGTCGAATGCTGGCGCCATGGGAGTATTCATTAGGTGAGGAAGCCACAAGTAGTTGTATCCATCAGAAGCCTGTTTTCACACTGCACCCGGCCGCCCTCGTGCCGCTGAGGGTGTACTTTTTGTGCTGACTTGTGTCTTCCCCCAGTGCCCTACAAAACCCCCATGGGTCTGCCATCCGAAGACGCGGGTACTTACCTGCTGGCAGACTGGAACCGGGGCACCCCCCCTTTTCCATTGAAGTCTATGCGTTTTGGGCACCACTTTGACCTCTGCACCTGACCGGCCCTGAGCTGCTGGTGTGGTAACTTTGGGGTTGCCCTGAACCCCCAACGGTGGGCTACCTTGGACCCAACTTTGAACCCTGTAGGTGGTTTACTTACCTGCAAAACTAGCAAACACTTACCTCCGCCATGAACTGTTAAAAATTGCACTGTGTCCAGTTTTAAAATAGCTTATTGCGATTTGTGTGAAAACTCTATATGCTATTTTGCTAATTCAAAGCTCCTGAAGTTCCTAAGTGAAATACCTTTCATTTAAAGTATTGTTTGTAAATCTTGAACCTGTGGTTCTTAAAATAAACTAAGAAAATATATTTTTCTATTCAAAAACCTATTGGCCTGGAATTGTCTTTGAGTATGTGTTCCTCATTTATTGCCTGTGTGTGTACAACAAATGCTTAACAATACCCTCTGATAAGCCTACTGCTCGACCACACTACCACAAAATAGAGCATTAGAATTATCTCTTTTTGCCCCCCCTCCCTGAAGGGAGGGGGGGCACATCCCTATTCCTATTGGAGGAATCCTCCAAAATCAAGATGGAGTTTCTAAAGGCAGGGGTCACCTCAGCTCAGGACACCTTAGGGGCTGTCCTGGCTGGTGGGTGACTCCTCCTTGTTTTTCTCATTATCTCCCCTGGACTTGCTGCCAAAAGTGGGGGCTGTGTCCAGGGGGCGGGCATCTCCACTAGCTGGAGTGCCCTGGGGCATTGTAACACGAATCCTGAGCCTTTGAGGCTCACTGCTAGGTGTTACAGCAGGGGGGAGGTGTGAAGCACCTTCACCCAGAGCAGGCTTTTGTTTCTGTCCTCAGAGAGCACAAAGGCCCTCACCACATGGGGTCAGAAACTCGTCTCTCAGCAGCAGGCTGGCACAGACCAGTCAGTCGTGCACTGAACAATTGGGTAAAATACAGGGGGCATCTCTAAGATGCCCTCTGTGTGCATTCTTTAATAAATCCAACAATGGCATCAGTGTGGGTTTATTATTCTGAGAAGTTTGATACCAAACTTCCCAGTATACAGTGTAGCCATTATGGAGCTGTGGAGTTTGTTTTTGACAAACTCCCAGACCATATATGTAGGAGGCTGGCCTGGCTTGTAGTGGGTACCAAGGGGTACTTACACTATGTACCAGGTCCAGTTATCCCTTATTAGTGTAGAAGAGGTGTTTCTAGCAGCTTAGGCTGATAGAAGGTAGCTATAGCAGAGCAGCTTAGGCTGAACTAGGAGACATGCAAAGCTCCTACTATACCACTGGTGTCATATGCACAATATCATAAGAAAACACAATACACAGATATACTAAAAATAAAGGTACTTTATTTTTATGACAATATGCCAAACGTATCTCAGTGAGTACCCTCAGTATGAGGATGCCAAATATACACAAGATATATGTACACAATACCAAAAATATGCAGTAATAGCAAAAGGAAGTAATGCAAGCAGTGTAAAGTTACAGTAGATTGCAATAGAAGCACATAGGTATAGGGGCAACACAAACCATATACTCCAAAAGTGGAATGCGAACTATGAATGGACCTCAAACCTATGTGAGCTTGTAGAGGGTCGCTGGGACTGTAAGAAAACAGTGAGGGTTAGAAAAATAGCCCACCCCAAGACCCTGTAAGGTAGGTGTAAAGTGCACCTACAACCCCCAGAGAGCACAGAAGTCGTGATAGGGGGATTCTGCAAGGAAGACCAACACCAGCAAAGCAACAACAGTGGATTTCCAGACCTGAGTACCTGTAAGAGAAGGGGACCAAGTCCAAGAGTCGCGACAAAGTCGAGAGTGGGCAGCTGCCCAGGAAATGCCAGCTGAGGGTGCAAGGAAGCTGCCACCGGATGGAAGCAGCTTTGTGTTCTGCAAGAGCGAAGAGGACTAGGAACTTCCCCTTTGGAGGATGGATGTCTCACGTCGTGAAGAAGCTTGCAGAGGTGTTCCCACGCAGAAAGACTGCAAACAAGCCTTGCTAGCTGCAAGGGTTGCAGTTAGGGTTTTGGATGCTGCTATGGCTCAGGAGGGACTAGGATGTCGCCACTTAGATGAGGAGACAGAGGGGGCGCCCAGCAAGTCAGAGAGCCCTCACAGAAGCAGGCAGCACCCGCAGAAGTACCGGATCAGGCACTTAGAAGAGGAGTGAACCGGAGTCCACCTGAAGTCAGAAAAGGGAGTCCCAGGACGCCGGAGGACAACTCAGAAGGTTGTGCACTGCAGGTTAGAGTGTCAGGGACCCAGGCTTGGCTGTGCACAAAGGAAATCCTGGAAGAGTGCACAGGAGCCGGAGCAGCTGCAAATCACGCGGTACCCAGCAATGCAGTCTAGCGTGGGGAGGCAAGGACTTACCTCCACCAAACTTGGACTGAAGAGTCACTGGACTGTGGGAGTCACTTGGACAGAGTTGCTGAGTTCCAGGGACCACGCTCGTCGTGCTGAGAGGGGATCCAGAGGACCGGTGATGCAGTCTTTTGGTGCCTGCGGTTGCAGGGGTAGGATTCCGTCGACCCACAGAAGATTTCTTCAGAGCTCCTGGTGCAGAAAGGAGGCAGGCTACCCCCAGAGCATGCACCACCAGGAAACAGTCGAGAAAGCAGGCAGGATGAAGTGATACAAGGTTGCAGTAGTCGTCTTTGCTACTTTGTTGCGGTTTTGCCAGCGTCCTGAGCACTCAGCAGTCGATCCTTTGGCAGAAGGTGAAGCGGGAGATGCAGAGGAACTCTGGTGAGCTCTTGCATTCGGTATCTGAAGAATTCCCCAAAGCAGAGACCCTAAATAGCCAGAAAAGGAGGTTTGGCTACCTAGGAAGGAGGATAGGCTAGTAAGAAAGGTAAGAGCCTATCAGACGGAGTCTCTGACGTCACCTGCTGGCCCTGGCCACTCAGCGCAGTCCAGTGTGCCAGCACACCTCTGAATCCAAGATGGCAGAGGTCTGGGGCACGCTGGAGGAGCTCTGGGCACCTCCCCTGGGAGTTGCAGGTCATGGGAGTGGTCACTCCCCTTTCCTTTGTCCAGTTTCGCGCCACAGCAGGGCTGGGGGATCCCTGAACCGGTGTAGACTGGCTTATGAAGAGATGGGCACCATCTGTGCCCATCAAAGCATTTCCAGAGGCTGGGGAGGCTACTCCTCCCCAGCCCTGACACCTTTTTCCAAAGGGAGAGGGTGTAACACCCTCTCTTTGAGGAAGTCCTTTGTTCTGCCTTCCTGGGCCAGGCCTGGCTGGACCCCAGGAGGGCAGAAACCTGTCTGAGGGGTTGGCAGCAGCAGCAGCTGCAGTGAAACCCCGGGAAAGGCAGTTTGCCAGTACCCGGATTCTGTGCTAGAGACCCGGGGGATCATGGAATTGTCCCCTCAATGCCAGAATGTCATTAGGGTGACAATTCCATGATCTTAAACCTGTTACATGGCCATGTTCGGAGTTACCATTGTGACGTTATACATAGGTAGTGACCTATGTATAGTGCACACGTGAAATGGTGTCCCCGCACTCACAAAGTCCGGGGAATTTGCCCTGAACAATGTGGGGGCACCTTGGCTAGTGCCAGGGTGCCCACACACTAAGTAACTTTGCACCCAACCTTCACCAGGTGAAGGTTAGACATATAGGTGACTTATAAGTTACTTATGTGCAGTGTAAAATGGCTGTGAAATAATGTGGGCATTATTTTACTCAGGCTGCAGTGGCAGGCCTGTGTATGAATTGTCAGAGCTCCCTATGGGTGGCAAAAGAAATGCTGCAGCCCATAGGGATCTCCTGGAACCCCAATACCCTGGGTACCTCAGTACCATATACTAGGGAATTATAAGGGTGTTCCAGTATGCCAATGTGAATTGGTCAAATTGGTCACTAGCCTGTTAGTGACAATTTGGAAAGCAGAGAGAGCATAACCACTGAGGTTCTGGTTAGCAGAGCCTCAGTGAGAAAGTTAGTCATCACACAGGGAACACATACAGGGCACACTTATGAGCACTGGGGCCCTGGCTGAGAGGGTCCCAGTGACACATACACTAAAACAACATATATACAGTGAAATATGGGGGTAACATGGCAGACAAGATGGTACTTCCCTACAATATACTTAATATGGCCACAACTGTACTTACAATGTCTAAGAATAGACTTAGACACTGTAGGGGCATATTGCTCATGCAGCTATGCCCTCACCTGTGGTACAGTGCACCCTGCCTTAGGGCTGTAAAGCCTGCTAGAGGGGTGACTTACCTATGCCACAGGCAGTATTTTGTGTGCATAGCATCCTGAGGGGGATGGCATGTCGACTTTGCCTTTTCCTCCCCACCAACACACACACAATCTGCAATGGCAGTGTGCATCTGTTAGGTGAGGGGTCCCTTAGGGTGGCACAACATATGCTGCAGCCCTTAGGGACCTTCCCTGGTCACAGGGCCCTTGGTACCACTGGTACCTTTTACAAGGGACTTATCTGTGTGCCAGGGGTGTGCCAATTGTGGAAACAATGGTACATTTTAGGTGAAAGAACACTGGTGCTGGGGCCTGGTTAGCAGGGTCCCAGCATACTTCTCAGTCAAGTCAGCATCAGTATCAGGCAAAAAGTGTGGGGTAACTGCAACGGGGAGCAATTTCCTTACACATATTATCTTTAATATCAATGGTAATCTTGGTATGACCAGACAGGCAACGGGGAGGCAGGTGGGACTGTGAGGAATCCACATGTAGATACTGTACCCAGCACAAAAAGGGCTACTGAAGATAAGTAACTTGTTCCTCTGCTGGATACAACTACCTGTGGATTCCTCACCTTAAGAACAGAATCCCAAAGCAGTCCCGCACTCGGAGGTGGGTGCCTGACTGGTCAAACCAAGAAGTTTTGCGAAACGGAATTGGCAAAATGGCCATCCTTCCTCACTTCTGACTCTTAACAATAATGCTTTGCAGAAGTGTGGAGGGAAGCCCAAGTTGCAGCCTTTAAATATCAGCAAGCGGCACACCTCTAGCTAAAGCCGAAGTGGCAAACTTAGCCTGTGTGGAATAGGTCCTAATGCCCTCAAGAGGAACATTCTTTGCTAGCGAATAACAAATCTCTATGCAAAGAATGACCCACCTTGAAAGAGTCCTCTTGTGAACACCTTTGCCCTTCATTTTGCCCTCATATCCACTGAAGAGCTGATCATCAATTCTGAAGTCTCTCGTCCTTTCTATGTAGAAGCTCAGGGACCTTCTCGGATCCAAGCGATGCAGCCTTTCTTCCTCCTTTGATGGATGGGGAGGAGGGAAAAAGGATGGAGGGGTTAGAGATTGTCCCAGAAGAAAGGGAGTGACTACCTTAGGAAGGAAAGCCGCCCTGGTTCTCAGCACCACATTGTTAGCATGAAAAGTAGTGAAAGATGGTTTCATACTAAAAGCCTGAAGCTCACTCACACGTCTAGCCGACGTGATGGCTGTTAGAAAAACTGTCTTAAAAACTAAGAACCTCAACGGGCAAATATGCATAGGCTCAAACATTGAACCCATAAAAAAAAGTCAAAACTAAAATAAAATCCCATTGAGGCATTACTAACGATGGGGGAGGAAACTTGTTTCTTAACCCTTTAAGGAGCCGAAGAACCATAGGGGACTTAAATAAGGAAGGTTGACCAGGTAAGAAAAGAAGTCAACACTGCCGATAAATAACCTTTCACTGTCGCAACTATGCAACCTTTCTGCACTTAGGAAAGAGCAAACTGTAAAATATTAGGTAAATGGGCCTTTAAGGGATCAATTTGTCTCACCAAGTGTTGGAAAGTGGGTTACTGGCAGTGGTAACTATGAACCTACTACTGGCACTAAGGCCACTAACCAAATGTAGGTTGAGTACAGATCCCAGTAAATTAGCCCCTTGCTCAAACTGTGGTAGCTATAACCGAGCAGGCAGGCCTAACTTAGGTACAAGAGTGTAAAGCATTCAAAAACACCAATACAGTAAATAAGTGAGGCACAACAAACAATAAAAATCCCACACCAATTTATAAAAATAGGTTATATTGTTATGAGTAAATAGACACCAAAACGACAAAATTCCAATGTAGGGAACCAGAGATATTAATTTTACAAGAATAAACACTTTCTAGCGCTTAGAAACACAAAAGTGCCAACTTTACCAAAATTCTCCAAGCTTCAGGAGGTGTTTCCTGAAGTCCTCCTTGCAGGTACAAAAGGTCCAAAACACAAATCCAAGAGTCTGGAATCTCCGTGTGGTTCCTTGGAACCGGAGATATGAATTTTTTAAAGAATAAACACTTCCTAGTGCTTGTAAACACAAAGCGCCAATTTTACTAAAATTCTCCAAACTTCTCCAATCTTCAGGAGGCGTTTCCTGAAGTCCTCCTTGCAGGTACAGAGGGTACAAAACACAAATCCAAGGGTCTGGAATCTCCTGGATGGACCTTGGAAAGTTGGACCACAATTTCCGCAATGCACCTAGCCAAATCCTTAAAAGTCCACTGGATGCACTCCAGGCTGGGGACTTTTGCTGGGGATGATGCAGGTGAAGCTCTGTTAACCTGTAGCTGCAGGGAGTCCACTCCTGAGTTCTTCTTGAAGCAAGGCACCGTCCCCAGGGCTGTAGTACCAGATTTTGCAGCAGGTACAGTTCACTTAGAAGTGCAGGCCAAGGGTGCAGATCCAGATTCCAGCAGGGCAGTCCTCCTTTCTCTTTTAGTTTCAGGCAGCAGATCTGAGAGGCTATGCACCTCTCACATATTTATTCCCAGCTCCTGGGAATCAGGGAGGGGGGCGTCCAACCAATAGAATACAGCGAGACGCCCAGATGCATGACCACTTATTGCAAAGTGTGGCATAATCCTGCCCCAGAAAGCGCAATTTTTCCAAAATCCATGATGTCTGAAACTAAGATCGGACTAAACCATCCTCCAGTGTGGCTCATTTCCATAGCTCTCCTCCTTCTAAAATCTGCAAATTCCTTCCTTAAGCCTAGTATCTGGCTGAGGGGTCCAGAAGGTGGGGGTTAGGTGATCTGGCATTCTCTCCTGTCTTGCTTTCCTTTGAGGCTGAATGTTTTATTACCCCTCCCCTGCTCATGCATTCCTGTGTAGCCCCCGAGCTGCCCTTCACCAGATATGCTCTCCCCTGGACAGCCACTTATCACTTAATCAAGCAGCTCTGCTAATCCTGTTAGCACTGACCAATCAGATGTGACAGTCAGAAGGCAGGATTTTGGTTTACAGAAAGAAAAGCCTTATAACTTATTTTCTGTACAAGTTGTGATACATTCACCAATGTCAAATTGCTGGATTTATCAAAACAAATCTTTTAAGTCCTTGAATTACTTTTTCTCCAATTTTCTTTACTATTATTACCATGAAAATACCATGTAGCAATGATAGCCTATGAAGGCAAGTATCTATAGTGGGAGAAAATGAAATGATCAGTTTTTCCCTTACCTGGGTTTATAAAACATCTTTTATAAGACCCCGGCTTATGGTTACATGACCACCCGCCCCGGGATACCTAGGGCGGATCCTGGGGGTACCTAATATGAGAAAATCACATTTAAAGTGCCCAGAGCACCAAAGTCGAATTGGGACACCATTTCCATGTAAATGTAGTCTGCAGAGTCAGGCTGCATTTTAAAATGACAGAAAACCTTCAGCAGTGCCCATATGCAAAGGGCAGCAATTCTGCTGGGTCTCTACTTCCATACCCTATTATGTACGAGGGTCTTATAGGTAGTTGGCACCCCCCTTACCACATTGTTTACTAGGGACCTACAGGGGCTGTCATGCAAATGGTAGGAATGTAACTTTTAAAGACAGGCTGCAAGGCAGGTCTGCATTTAAACGGACAGGAAGCACACAGCAGTGCACACATGCAAGTGCAGAAATTCTGCTGGGCCTCTAATCTCCATGCCCTATTATATAGGGGCTTATAGGCAGATTGTACACCCTTGTCCCATTATATACTAGGGACTCACAGGGTCTGTCAGGAAAATCAAAAGGGTACCCTAATACCTAGTGTACTCTACTACAAGTGTGTGTTTTAACATAGCACTGGCCTGGGTCTGGCTAACAGAGACCAGGGCACAGTCAGAAGAGTCAGTTATCATCAGCACCAGTCAGCAACAAAAAAATGGGGATGAACAGGGCAAAAAGATGACTTTGCAACACCAAGTAACAAATTTCGCCCATCTACCGGCATAGACAGTCTTGGAGGAGTGTCGCCTGAACGATGACATAACATCCACCAATTCTGAAGGAGAGAAAAAGAACTTAGATTGCCCCGTTCAATCTCCAGGCATGTAGTTGCAGGCTCTGGAGGTGGGGGTATAGAACCTGCCCCTGCGACTGCTAGAGGAGGTCTGCCCTGTGAGGGAGACGGAGAGGAGGGCACAGTGAGAGTTGAAGAAGGTCTGTGTACCACACCCTTCCTGGCCAATCCAGTGCTAATAATATGACTTGGGCACGGTCTTGGCAAATCTTCCTCAGAACTCGAGTAATCAAAGGTATGGGAGGAAACATGTTCTCGTGAGAGGCAAACAGGTCTATCTGAGGTGCTCCCCACATCCAGAAGACGTGAAGAACCACGTCCGGATGGAGACGCCACTCGTGATCGGCTGAAAAGTGCCAACTGAGTCCGTCCGCCCATACGTTGAGAACTCCGGCCAGATTGCTTCCTACTACGCAAATCCGATGGTCCTGTGCCCAGGACCAGAGCCGCAGAGAAGGTACGACTGTACTCCTCTCTGCTTGTTGATGTACCACATTGCGGTAGTGTTGTCTGTTAAGACTTGTACCGACTGGCCAAGAATGGACGGGAGGAAGGCCTTGAGAGCCAGGCGCATCGCCTGCAATTCCAACAGACTGATGTGAAACATATGTTCTACTGGAGACCAAAGGCTTTTGATCTCCACGTCCCCCAGATGAGCTCCCCACCCTAGAGTGGAAGCATTTGTTATGACTGTAGTAACCTGAGGTGGAAGATAAAACGGCCTTCCTTGAGAGCGGTTGCTGTCCACAGACCACCATCACCGATCAACTGCAGCGTCTTTGGAGATCTTTATTGACTCCTCGAGATCCCATTTGTGTTGAAACTACTGCTTGCGGAGGCACCACTGTCATGTGACCAACAGAATACAGGAAGCGAACAGACCAAGCAGACCTAGGACCTTGAGGACTGGAACAGCGTGCTCCCTTTTGAAACATTGGACTCATTGCCTGAATGTCCTAAATCCTCTGTGGAGGAAGTTAGGCCCAATTCAATGTTGTGCCCAGTACTGCCCCTATGAACAGGAGGCGTTGAGAGGGCTCCAGGATAGACTTGGGCATGTTTACCATAAAGCCCAGGTTGAACAACAACTGGGTTGTCACCTGCAAATGATGCACCACGAACTCTGGACATGGCTTTGATCAGCCAATCGTCCAGGTAAGGGAATACAGATATTCCCTTTCTTCTGAGGTCTGCTGCAACCACTGCCATCACATTTGTGAAGACTCGAGGTGCAGAAGTAAGTCCAAAAGGAAGGATTGCAAACTGGTAGTGCTGCAACCCTACCATACATCCTGTGTGACTTCAGAATAGGGGTATGAAAATAAGCATCCTGCAAGTCGACAGACACCATCCAGTCCTCCTTGTTCAACACAAGAAGAACCTGTGCTAGATTCAGCATTTTGAACTTTTCCTGTTTGAGGAACCAATTCAAAATCCTCATTTTCAAAATAGGCCTCAATAGACCATCCTTCTTGGGAATCAGGAAATACCTTGAATAATATCCCTGGCCCCTTTCCTGCTCTGGAACCAACTCCACTGCACCTTTTAACAAAAGGGTGTGCAACTCCTGCTGAAACAACAGGAGAGGCTCTTCAGAGCAAAATGAATGACAGGGAGGGAAGGTGGGACGAAACTCCCAAAAAGGAAGGGCATAACCTTTTCTTACTATGATCAACACCCAAGAATCAGATGTTATTAACTACACACTTGTGGAAAAAATACAACAGCCTTCCACCTATGTGTAGGACATGCTGGTGAATAGAGGAAGAACTAGGGCTGCTTCCCTGGCAGGATTTCCCCAGAGGATGAAGAGGAGGAGGAAGGCTGCTGCATGACTCCCCGCATTCTAACTTGCCCACAACACCTATAGGACCTGTAGAGAGGGTTGGCAGGCTGTTGGGCATGGGACTTCTGCCTCCCATGAAAGGACGACCCACAGCCAACCCTTCTGAATCTGCAGAAAGGTCTGAAGGGCGTAGAAGGAGCCTGGTGGCCCAAAGATTTTGCAGTGGCTCCGCTATCCTTGAACATTTCCATGGCCGAGTTCACCTTTGCCCCAAAGTCTTGCACCAACAAATGGGAGGCCCATCAATGTATCCTGCAAATCAGAAGAAAAACCAGAACCTCTGAGCCAAGCATGCCTCCTAGTCGCAATGGAAGTCCCAATGACTCTAGAAACTGAGTTCACAGTGTCCAGACCTGACTGAATCACCTGCTTAGTTGCCGCTTGACTGTCCTGCAACAGTTCACTAAAATGTTCCTGTACTTCTTGCAGCAATTTAGGGATGACCTCCTTCGCCGTATCCATTAGGGCATAAATGTATCTCCCCATTGCACAAGATGCATTCAGCGATTTTAAGGCCATGCTTTCTGAGGAGAAGTATTTCTTTGCCAACTGCTCCATGCACTTTGATTCCCTATAAGATGGTGTTGTAGGGAATAATCCCGTAGCCAATCTTGAAAAAGAAGAAGCTTGTACCACTGAGCTTTCCAGTGTTGGGACAAAAATTGTGTATCACCTGGAGCAACTTTGTGCCATCTGGACACAGTCTTTGAAACCGCAGATGTAGTAACCAGTTTCTTCCATATTTCTACTATGGGCTCTGTCAAAGTATCAATGAATGGGAGAAAAGGCTCTGAAGAGGAAGCTGATGTATGTAGAACCTCCGTCAGAATATTGTTTTTTAACTCTGACGCAGGCAGTGGCAAGTCCATAAATTCTGCCGCCTTCCTAATCGCCGCATGGTAGGTAGTCACTTCTGCCGAGAGTTCACCTCCAGGGGATAAAAGCTCCCACTCAGGAGATGTATCCACCCCCCCCCCCCCAGCAGTATCTAATCCCTGGAAATCATCTGAAGGCTCAAAAATCTCTCCTTCTTCCAACTGTTGTTGCTATTCTTCCTCTAGATACTGCTGCTCTTCCAGACATCTTAAGGCCTTCCTTCTAGACCTTAGCCTAGACTCCAAACGTGGTGTTGATAAAGAATTAATTGACGTTGATGAACCCCTTAAAGGAGAGGGCAAGACTGGTGGAGGAGGTGGAAGAGGAGGAGGAGGAGGAGCCGAATCCACACTCTGTGATGGAGAAGAGTGTCGAGATCTATCTGACGCCTGCATCAGTGCTGCCAGCGTCGTCATCTGGGGTAGAGGTAGAGACATCATTGGCACCGTGCAAGTCCATCAAAAGGTGTTGCTGGTGAAAAGCACATAAATGGAGCCTGCTTATACCGTGCCGGCAACCCCAGCGTAAAAGCCAACAGACCCGTGGGACCAGCAGGTGCACCAGAGGGGACCATTGCCCTATTAAAAATGCTAAACATAGCATTCAGGAACAAAGATGGATCCGCTCCATTCTCCAGTTGATTCTTGTATGAAGCTGGCTTTTTTACATGATATATTAAAATTAGATATATGTCTTGCGAAGTGTTCAGGCATTCCCTTACGAGTGGACAGGGGCTTGCTCTAGCAATGCCAAGGTGCTCTTTTAGGGGGTAGAGTGGTCGAGCGGTGTTATCCTCATCAAAGAGGAGTGATAGACATCTGCAAATACCCACACAGTCCATAAATGAGACAAACGACTTAATAAGGAGATCCACACCAATTCACAAAAATAACAAGAATCTTTATATGTGTTTAGGCACCAGAATCAATACAATCCTGTACGTATGTTTTGCAAGAAAAATCTTTACAGTTTTGAAAAGTCAACACTTGCAATTTTTGGAAGCTGCAATGTAATCCTATGGAGAAAAAACAAATACGGCAAACAAGTACAGTACAGCGACTTACGGGACCAATTTAAGATAAGCATTGGGCAAGGCTCAGAAGCACACTAACAGGTCAGACCTGGTGGCACTGGGGCGGCTGGGTGCAGAGGGGTAGTTCAGAGTCGGGTGCACAATGTTAGTCACTGTGGATTGGTCCGGTTGAAAAGAGGCTACAAGTTTGGACACGGAGTAGTGGAGGAGAACCAACAGGTGGGTTCAAGTCTTGCGATGCGAGGAAAACCAACAGGTGGGGTCAAATCTTGCGATGCTCAAGGACATGTGGACACCTTAGGTCCTATTCTCCACGGCCCAGGGGCGACAGGTGCAGAGGTGTCCTGAGGCATCTGGTTTCTCCATCATGAGCACTCGCGGTTGAGGGGGCCTGGTGGCAGAGGCTGCAAGCGGTGTCAGGGAGCCCACAGTGGGCAAGTTCAAGAAAGTTCTGTCTCTAGAGGGCTGGGGGACCACGTTGGCACTGCTGAACCACTTCAGCTCGGGCTAGGTGGCACGGGTGCTTTCTGGTTTGCGGTCTGGAGTCCTTTCAGGTCTCTTGTGTGCCTGCAAGATGCAGGGAGGCAACTTCGCTGGAGTTCCTGGGTCTTTAATGAAGGCAGGCAGTCCTCCTAGGCTTTTGGAGGCACTGCAGCTTGCTGGATGAGTCGACTTTGGTGCAAATTAGAGGGAACATCAGACAGGCCAGCAGGGAGTTTGGGGTGTTCTGGGAGTGTAGTAGCCTATGGGCTGCTTCCCCCTGGGATCGCTACACCCCCTACATGACCACTTCCTGTAGGAAGTGGGCATAATCCTGACCTTGAGTTTCTAAGTCTGCCAACTCCAAGATGGCAGATTTCTAAATGTTGTGTCCACATCAGGCAGTGCACCTTAGAGGTGAGACTGACCTGAGGGGTGGACACACTTCCCTGACCACTAATTTTCTCACCTGTTCAGGTGCCAAATAGGCCCAGAGGTGGGGGTTGGCATCTTCTTTGAGAGAAGCCGGATCTACATGTCAAGGGCGGTGGGCTTCTTTTAAGCCCTTGGTCTGGGAATGCAGTTTCAAACGTCATCCTGTTCGGAGGGGTGTGCTAACACCCCTGCCAGAGCAGGATCTGTTTCTTATGCCTGTGACCAAAGGCTCCCACCCCTGGGGGTCAGAAATGTGTCTGGCGGTTGCAGGACAGTTAGAATTGGTCAGCCATTACACAGGTAACTGGTAGGTTTTTCAGGGGGCACTTCTGGGTGCATGTACTAATAAATCCATCACTGAGGGTTTATTAATATAAGATGTTTCATATCAAACATTTCTATTTTCAGCGAAGCCATCATGTAGCTGGAGAACTCATACTGACCAGTGTCCAGCACATGTACTTAAAATGGCTTCCCTGTCCACTCACTCTTCCTGAGAATCGTCAAAGACATAGTGGGGGCATATCTGCTCTTGCATATATGTCTTCACATGTAATATAATGCACCCTGTCTTAGGGCTGCAAGGCCTGCTGTAGGCGTGACTTCCATATATTGCATGTAGTATTAGGGGAGCTAGTACCCAGGCTGTGTGCCATGTCGTGCTTTCACTTTTAGCTGCACCAAGACATGCAGCCTGCAAAGGCAGTCTGCATTTGCCAGGTGAGGTGTCCCTGAGGGTGGCACAATATACGTTGCAGCCCTTGTGGTCCCTCTTTGATACCCATGCCCTAGGTATCAGAGGTACCATTTACTAGGGACTTATAGGGGTGTTGAAGGTATGGGCAACTGGGGAACAAGTAAACAGTTTTAGGGAAAGAGATCCGGCACTGGGGACCTGGTTAGCAGGAAACCAGTGTACTTCCAGCCAAAATTGCATCAGATACTAGGCAAAAAGTGGGGGTGACCAAGTCTCTTTCCTACAACCCCTCACTTTGGAAATCCCATGTTCCAAAGCCTCACAGGTTGCCCAGTTCACAGAGGCACCCTCCCACCCACATGAGCATCTCTTAAGTAATTTTACGATTCCAGCCTATACATTTAGTGGCCTTTCCCCATACTGGCAGCACCACCTGGGCTGCCGTCAGCTGTTGGTGGGTCCCTTTCCCATCATACAGTGCTGATGTGTACAGGCCTGCAGTCGTGCCTGTTCCAGCCTAAATGTCGAGTGGTCCTGAGAGGCGAAAATCCAATTGTTAATGGTTATCAAGTGTGCCGCCCAGCAGTATGCCTCAATGTTTGGGAGGGCTATCCCTCCATAGTATGGGTTGCATGGCAGTGTCTTCAGAGCTATTTTAGGATCCCTTTTGTTCCAGAGCAGGGACCTCACCATCTATTCTGGTGAAAAGGTCAGAATATGGCAGTACGTGATCTGGAGGACATAGAGCAACTTAGGAAGTGTATTAATTTAGAAAATGGTAGCATCCTCCTTGAAAGTCTGAACCGCCTTCCTAACATTCCTCTTTAGGCTGAGTGCCCTACAGGGTGTCATCCATCCTAAGTATCAAAACATCTTGTGTGCCACAGTCAATTGCTGCAGGAGCAATGTCAGGGCCACCAGTCCACTTCGCTGATAGGGCACCAACTTCTTCCAGTTTATCCCATAACCAGAGTGCTAAACGTACTCCTCAAAGACAAGGAAAACAGTGGGGATTGTCCTCTCTAGCTTTGTAATATATAAAAGCATGACAGTAATATTTTCTACTCATCTTTACTGGTGATCGTAGCCTTGAACACTCTGTGGACTCGCATCTTACATGCATGGTGTCTATAGTAAGGGCAAACAAAGGATAGAGGCGGTTTGTTGTGTCCCCCTCTCAATAGGGAAACTCTGCCAACAGTGTTCCATTCACCCCCAATGCAGTGGTCGGGCTTGATACAATAGTGACACCCATTTCCTGTAGCGAGGGAAGAACCCAAACCTCTGCAAGATCAGTTCAAGAAATGGCCAGTGGACTGCATCAAATGTCTTTTCCACATCAACTGCAAGAAAGACATGAGGGGCTGACAAGTCCTTCACCTAGCAAGCCAGTTGTGTGTCTGTCATAGGTTATATCCCATTGACCTACCCAGCATAAATCCAGACAGGTCTCTGTGGATCAGGGGAGTAGTGACGGTCAGAAACCTAGTGGCAGGTATTGTCACCAGTACTTTGACTTCTTTGTTGAGTAAAAAGATCAGGCGTTAAGATTCACACCAGTCCCTGGATTTACCTCCCTTAGTATCACAGTGATGGTGGCACACCGAAGATGTGGCAGCAGTGCTCGTGTCCCTAGCTTCTTTGAACAGGTTCAACAAATGCAGCCCCAAGTGTCCGGCCTATCGCTTATAGAATTCCACTAGAACACCCGGGGACTTACCCACTCGCAGCTTTGCAATGGCTGCCCAGACCTCACCCACAGTAAAATCCCCCTTCAGTGCCACACAGGCCTCCGCATCTAATACAGGGGTAACTACTGCGTCTAAATAGTGAGTGATGTGGCTTTCATCATGTAGTGATCGAGCCCTGTAAAACTCGTGGTAGCAGGACAATTGTCCCGCAATGCTTTCGTCTGAAGTGTGGGAGGCCCCTGCCTGGTCTTTAATGCAGCGCACCCATCTGGCCTCCATTTCGCTCCTGCCGAGCCACACTAAACGATTAACAGCTTTGTTTCCAGTGTTGAAGAAGTGGTGCAATGTGCCCAGCAATTGCTTCTTCGCCCCATCTTGTGTTAGGTCTCAACACTATGTTTTCAGGATTGGGACCTGTCTGAGGGTTTGGGTATCCACTGACGCCCCTGCTGCATTTTCTATTTGCAGGATTCTTGCCTTGAGGCTCTCAAGTTCTGCGATCCCTCTCCTCTTTTTCTGCTCAATTGTGTTCTGGGCCCTGTCCTGAAGAACCGCCTTATATGCTTCCCACAAAATTATCTTAGAAGTGAAAGACCTCTCAATATCCTTGAAGTAGAGTTCTGTGGCACTTTGGAGTTCTATTGCCACTTCCTGGTTCTGCAGGTCCCAGGTATTTAGTTTCGACCCAGTACTCCCCTCCCATTTCCTATGGCTGATGGCAAACAACAGGGGAGAATAGTCTGACAACCCTCTCCCCATGCATTCCCCCCGTTCAACAGTGTCGACCTTCCCTTCCAGGACAAAAACAGTTGAGCCTTGAGAAGACTATGGGTCCTGGAGAAGTATGAGAAGCGACTCTCCTCTGGATGTGCAGTTTGCCACAAATCAAACAGAGCCATCGTGGCAGCAGCCCTAGCCAGAGGTGCGGCCTGAGATGTGTCTGCAGAGGTGCCTTTCTGATCTAGGCCTGCATCCATTACATCATTGAAATCCCCACCCATCAAGTGTAGAGAGAGGTCCGCTTCCAGGAGTATTTCAGCAACTTTGTCTACGGTAGGTGTTCCCAATCTCTGAGGTGAACGTACACTGAGCAAGGTCATGGCTGTCCATCCGCACTATCCCTGTACCCCCACATAAATTTCATTGAGGTCTATCCACGTTTTCATCACTTGGACTGGGGGCGGGGGGTCCCCTCTAGAAGGATAGCAACTCCCCTGGACCCTGACGTATAGCCAGCGTGATCCAGTGTGATGTACGCTCCTCTACCCAGAAACCTTCAGTGCACCCCCCGGAGGCGTCTCCTGGAGAACTATATCTGGCTGCAGTCTTTATATGTATTGCGCCGTGTTAATAAGGCAGATGACATTCCAAGCCAAAACAGTGAGTCTTAGATCATCTAAGAGATGTGGAGGTGCCATATAACCAGTGTACTGCGAAATTTGAACGGATGTCCCCTGTTAACACAGTGTAGGAATATATTTATTGGTTTCTCTCATCTATGAAACTTTATGAACTGCTAAGAACATATCTCTCCTTCCCTTTCCCCCACCCACATAGCCCCGAAGAGCAATAAACCACAATACTGAACTGAATCACTCATGCGAGGAGTATAAGAGATCTGTAGCCTACCAGCCCCCTGTAAACTTAACCACTGAAACAGCTTGCTAAGTTAGACCACTGGCCCTCCCAGGACAGTGGTCTTGAAGTGGGAAATAGAAGTTCACACTCAGTTCCACCCGTGAAGTGCAGAAGGGATGTGGAAAAAGTCCCTCCAACCACGTCTCTGACTTACAGTACCTTCTGAGAAGTATTTGCCTGGGATGTCTGACCTTACTCTCCTGTGTTGGTGGGAGGTAGGTCTGGCTCGTGTTCCAGGAGGTTGATCTTTAATGGCTTAGGATGTAGCTCACCGGGCCTGTTGACTCCTCCTTTCCTGAGGTGTGGGGAGAGGTTCCTCCCTGGTGTGTGTCCCTATGAGTCCTTTTTGGTGTCCCAGTTTGTTCCTCATTTGTATTTGCGTGTGCTCCCGGGCCACATGGTGGCTGCAGTCCACCCAGTGGATACCTGAAAGCAGTCCGAGAGGTCTCAGATGCAGGGAGACTGACCCTTCTTCAGTCCTGCTCCCTCCGTTTGGCTGGAGCGCAAGCCTGGCATTCTAACTCTGCGTACCAACAAGTGGCGACGTTCCTCAAGGCAAGCCCAGGCCTCCTTCAAAGAGTGAAAAAAGAGAGATTTCCCCCGATAGAGGGCTTTGAGTTTTGCTTGGAATAAAAGCATGTACTGCAAAAAAGGCCCCATGTCTGTGTCCTCGATCCCCTCTGGAAAATGCACAAAATTCAGAGTGCACGATTTTCAGCGTCCTCCAGTCTCCAGACTGCATCCTTGGCGTCAGAGTGGACCCCAGCCACATCTTTCTGAAGCCTCTGGACCATGTCCTCTAGCTTGATGTAGTGGGACATTTTCCCCTGTCGGATGGCTTAGGATCCTTGTCTATGGCCACTGCTCAATGGCAGGGTAAGAGGAGAGCGATGAACACCGTCTAGGCTACGAAGGGAAGAGGCAGGGGTGGAGGAAACATCCGGCAATCACCTGTGCTCAGAACTTTAAAACAAAGTGGGGCTCCTTAACCACTGGGCCCCTGTTTGGTCTCCCTTTGCACCACCAGCATTGCTCACTCGGGAGGCAAGAGTCTCTCCTGGCCCAGGAAGGCAGCACCACCCAGCCAGCACCCAGCCAATGCGGGCGGTGTCCTCTCAGGTGTCATCTCAGTCTCTCTCCCACAACCCTTGCGACAGAGCGGCCGGGCCCCCAGTCCTCTCAACTGGGCCCCACAAGGTCCAGGGCGCTGGTGTTCACGCTACTGATGGTCCGCACTTGCAGCCAGGGGCCTCCTACTTCAGGCCTGCTCTCTCTCCAGCCACTGTCCACACCCTGTTGGCTCACACCAGGCACATCTACCCCGGCAATCCGTCTCTCCCAAGGGATAGGCCACAGCTCCACATCAAGGGAGGGGGCAAAAGGGAAGACCAAAAATTAGCGCCCCTCTTGGGCCTATGCTGCAGGTTCTCACCAGTTTCAGGTCCTTCACCTCAGTTCCCCCTCGAAGCCGGGGATGAGCTCCAGCACTGGCTGCCACCATCCTGCGGGAGCTGTGGGTAACTACAGGAAAGGGGACCACCCAGCAGCACCTTCTCACTCCAGAGGGCCCAATGGGTTGCCCTGGTCTCCTTCCACCTCTGCGCAGCCTTCGCCCCTCGCCGTGGGGGCCAGGCTGCTGCTGACCCTTCTCTGCTCACCTCCTATCTCTGCAGTAGAGAGGGCACTCTCAATTATGCCGTCCTGTGCAGGGCTGCAAAACCGCTGAGTCTGCTGTCATCGTGTCTGGCTGGGAGGGAGGAAAAGAGAGAGGAGCACAGCCAATCAAAATCCCTACACCTGCTCCCCACCGCCAGTCAGCCACAGCCGGGACACACGCACAGCAGTGCTAATCCCCTCGCGGCTGCCATCTTGAAGGAGGCCGAGAGCACCGGGTCTGGGAGGAAGGATCAGTGCACACCTCCCAAACTACCAGGGGGGCGATTCCCCTCGTCTTACAGTGCCAGTGTATGCACTGGTCTTTAGCCCTACAGCAGGTGCGCCAATGTCGCAGATGAAAGCAGGATTTCGGGCTGTGTTTCCACTTGTGGTTACTCAGCCATCTTGCTGGCCACGTCCCCATCTATCTTGCATCCTGTTTTTTTAATGTGATGCTCACAAATAGGAACCAATGAACTGGAGGTTCAATATCTTTTGATGAACATTTGGTCTTATGCCTGTGAGGTAAACCTAAGTAAGCCCATGGCATTATCGTTAGGCTGATCATAACAACTATATCAACTAAAGCACCTGTAAACTTATTAGAAACCACCTTTTCTTTGACTACAATATCAATGAAGGAATGGTTTCTTACCTGTAACTCCAGTTCTCTCGTAGGGGTATTTCCATGATAGTCATAAGCATTGAATAGTTCCGCGCGCCTGCGGGGACCCCGGAGCACTGTTGTGAAGTATATTCTTAAGTGCAAATACCAACCCTTTGAAAAAAGGTTTGTCAAAAAACACTTAAGAATAACACTGTGCAGCCTATGTGAACAGCTACACAGGCCAAATTGTTAAAAGAAAAAACAGTTATAGTGTAAATTCACGTTTAAACATCTATTTATTTTATAAATATATTAACAAATACATTCTCATATTTTATTTACACCTCTCATGAGAATAAAACAATGCAGGGCAGTGTAGCCCATAGGCTGCCATTATACAGAATGAAAATAGAGCTGTGCCTTTAAGAAAGTAAAGTCTTCCTGCTTCCCACCATGCACAGCAAAAGGCAGTTGCCTCAGTTCTTTTTTGGAGGCTTGTAACCTGACCTGAAGAAACAAAACATTTGTTGGAGTACCAACCTCGATAATATTCATGTTCTATGTCAACTCCACCGGGGAGGAGGGAGGGTTGCTTATGACTATCATGGAAATACCCCTACGAGAGAACTGGAGTTACAGGTAAGAAACCATTCCTTCTCTCGCAGGGGATTTTCATGTATAGTCATAAGCATTGAATAGAGTAGCAAGCCCATCCCCATAACCGCGGTGGAGTAGACAGAAGAATACTGAGAAAACATGAATCATGCAAATAAATTCTTGAGCAAGGCCTGTCCAACCTGCGCATCTGCCCTAGCGTCTGTGTCAAGGCAGTAATGCTTAGTAAAGGTATGGACTGACTTCCAAGTGGCAGCCTTGCATATTTCTGCCAAAGGGACATTTCTCATCAATGCTGTAGTAGCTGCCTTCCCTCTAGTAGAGTGGGCTTTTGGCCTACCACCAAGGGATTTATTTGCTAACTGATAACATAACATTATACATGAAACAATCCACCTGGATAACGATTGTTTAGACGTGCCCAACCCTGTTCTAACTGGGCCATAGTTAATAAAAAGCTGTTGTGATTTCTGTAAGCTTTTTGTCCTGTCCAAGTAAAATTTCAAGACTCTCTTTACATCCAGAGAGTGCAGAGTTCTCTCAGCAGGAGTAGTTGGATTTTGAAAGAAAGTCGGTAATGAAATTGTTTGGTTCACATGGAAGTCGGAGACTACCTTAGGTAAAGATTTTGGATGAGTTCTCATTACCACTTTCGCAGAATGAAAAACCGTGTAGGGTTCTTGAGCGCAAAGGGCCTGGATTTCGCTGACCCTACGCGCTGAAGTGATTGCCACTAGAAAAGCAGTTTTCCATGTGAGATGCTGAAGTGATGCTTTATGTATTGGCTCGAATGGAGGTAGCATCAGATGCGATAGGACAACATTCAGTTCCCATGGAGGAGATGGTCTTCTAATGGGAGGAAAAACCTTTTTTAAACCCTCCAGGAAGTCCTTAATAACTGGGATTCGAAAAAAGGAAGTTTGTGAGGGGCTCATTCTGTATGCTGTTAGAGCCGCCAAATGTACCTTTATTGATGACAATTGTAAGCCCGATTTTGCCAAACTTAACAAGTATGGCAGAATAGACTCCTCTCCGCAGGATATCGGGTCAATGTTGTTGCCTAAGCACCACATGCAGAATCTCTTCCACCTGCTTGCATAAGTGGATCGTGTGGAAGGGCGCTTTGCTTCTTTCAGGATTTCCATACAATCCTGAGGTAAGTTCAAGTGTCCATATTGCACTAGCTCAGGAGCCATGCTGCCAAACTCAACGATGAGAGGTTGGGATGGGACATCTGCCCTCTGAACTTCGTGAGCAGGTCCGGACGATAAAGGAGCCTGATGTGTGGTTTGAGTGACCGGTGAAGAAGGTCTGGGAACCACCATTGGCGTGGCCATTCCGGAGCAATCAGGATCATTTTGGACTGAGCATTGGATAACTTCTGGAGGACCGCCGGAATCAGGGGAAGCGGCGGAAAGGCGTAAAGAAATGCTCCTGACCAGCTTATCCACAGGGCATTCCCCAGTGTCCCTGGATGGTAATATCTGGAGGCAAAGTTTTGGCATGTTTTGTTTTCTGGGGTTGCGAATAGATCTATAGAGGGGGTAACCCATAGTGCGAAAATGGAATGAACGACGTCGTCGTGTAGAACCCACTCGTGGTTCTCTGGCTGAGAGCATCCGCTTGAACATTCTGGATGCCCGGCAGGTGAGTTGCTACTAGTGACATGTTCCTGGCTAGAAGCCAATGCCAGATTGTCTGAGCCTCTCTGGATAAAATCCTGGACCTGGTGCCTCCTTGTTTGCTTACGTAGTACATAGTGGCCACGTTGTCCGTCTGGAGAAGGAGAGTTTCCGCTCTCAGAGAGGGAAGGAAAGCTTTGAGCGCAAGGTGGACTGCGCGAAGCTCCAGCAGGTTGATATGATAGAGACTCTCTTTCTGTGACCACTTGCCTTGGACTCGAAGATGTTCCATGTGCGCTCCCCATCCGAGCAGTGACGCATCTGTTACGATGGTTTGAGCTGGAGGCCGATGTTGGAACGGAATCCCCACCAAGAGATTGTCGGGTAGACACCACCATTTGAGGGACTGTAGGGCGTGGGGAGAAAGGAGGACTTTGCTCTCCCATTCGTTCATTAGTTGACTCCATTGATCCTCCAGGTTTTCCTGTAATGGTCTCATATGGAGGCGAGCATTGGGAACGAGATGGATACAAGACGCCATCGAGCCCAGTAGAGAAGCTATTACTCTTGCAGTGGTCTGTGGAGTCTCTTGCAGTTGTTTGCACTTTTGGAGAATCGATAATCATCGTTCCTCCGAAGGAAACACCTTTCCTAGATTGGTATCTATAATGGCCCCTAAGTAATGCAACCTCTGAACAGGTGTTGCTGTGGATTTCAGGAGATTTACTTGAAGAGCTAACCTCTGCAACAGCTGTAGAGTCCATTTGAAATGTTGTTGTGCCTCTAGATAACTGGAGGCCTTTATGAGCCAATCGTCTAGATAGGGGTAGACAAATATTCGATGTTTCCTCATGTGGGCGGCTACCACCGCCATGCATTTGGAAAAAGTCCTCGGTGCTGATTTGAGGCCGAAGGGCAGAACCGCAAATTGGTAATGACGTTTTCCAACGGTGAACCTTAGGAATTATCGATGTTTCTTGGTCACCGGAATATGAAAGTAAGCGTCGCAAAGGTCTATTGCACAGAGCCAGTTGCCCTGACGAAGATGTGGGTAAATTTGGTGCAAGGATAGCATCCTGAATTTCTCTTTGCGAATCCACTTGTTTGCTGTCCTTAGATCTAAAATGGGACGAAACTCTTGCTTGTCTTTTTTGGGCACAAGGAAATACCTCGAATAAATCCCCTTCCCTTGTTGGCTGATCGGGACGGGTTCTATGGCTCTTTTTTGTAATAGAATGGTGACTTCTAACTGAAGAGCTTCGAGGTGTCGGCTGGTTGTTTTGGGTGGAACAGATGGTGGAGGGCTGGTGAATCTGAGAACGTAACCATGTCTCACAATATTCAATACCCAGGCGTCTGTTGTGATGCGTAGCCACTCGTCCAGATGATTTGAGATACTTCCCCCTACCGGAGTGGATAACGGAGGAGGGGGAAGCGAAGATTCAGGGCTTCGATGCGGGAGCCTGTCGAGTTGCCTGAGTTTGAGGTGTTGAACGACCCCTTGTCGACCTTCGTTGTGTGGAGAAACCCCTATGATGCTGCTGCTGTTGCTGGGGACGTGAAGACATCCAATGTGGAGTCTGATACCTGTGGGTGAACAGTCTTCGTTGATATGGGCAGAATACCTTTCGCTGTTCTTTCGGTCGTTCCATGCCTACTGCTTTCAGGGTATCCAGCTCAGACTTCATCCTGGCCATCTCGTCATCGGCATGAGAGCCGAACAAAGTGGAGCCTGAGAAAGGTAGATTTTGTATTCTCTGCTGTGCTTCAGGTTTAAGCGATGTAAGTCGCAGCCATGCATGTCTCCTGAGCGCTATTCCGTGAGCATAGTTATGTGCGGATAGTATCGAAGAATCCGCCGCAGCACTTATAACTTGGTTAGAAACCATAGCTCCCTCGCCCACGACCTCTAGGAAATTGTCCCTTTTGTCCTTAGGAAGATGTTCCGCAAACTGAAGTACAGAGTCCCAGAGGGCTCGATCATATCTCCCTAAAAGAGCAGTGGCACTGGCTGCTTTCATGGTGATGGATGCAGTAGAGCATACTTTTCGTCCTGCAGCATCGATCTTTCTGCTCTCTTTATCTGGAGGTGAAGAGGAAGACGGTGACGTAGAATGCAATTTCTTTGCTGCCACTATAACCACCGAGTCCGGTACTGGGTCCGACCTCAAGAATAGAGGATCTTGTTCTGGTGGACGGTATTTTTTAATAAGTCTGGAAGGAGCAGACTTTGTTGCGGCCGGTGTAAGAAAAATGTCCATTGCCGGTTCAATAAGACCCGGAACCAGTGGAAGCAAAGGTCTTGAAGATGTCCTGTGATGCAAGGTCTCGAAGATTACTGACGTCGATGGAGCCGGCACCGCCAGCGGTATATTCAGTTTGGTTGCCCCTCGCACCAAGACCTCCTGGAATGTATTCACATCATCTATGGGGGACACTCTCGGGGACGGTGAGTCCGACAGAGTTGGAGAGTAGTCCCGTGTAGACGAAGAAGAATGTCTATGATGTGAATGCTGAGATCTCTGTCGTGATTCATGACGATGGTGCCGAGAGGAAGAAGAACGTCTAGAAGAATGTCCAGAACGCCTGACAGATCGCGTTGGAGTCCTCGGAACAGGCTCTGAAGGAGGAGCCGGAAGAGGAGCCGTAGGTGTTACCGGTGTCTGCGGCAACGGCGACTGCCGAGGCGAGAGCTGTGGAGACGCTGGGAGCAGGATAAGTGAGGCCGAGGATTCTGATGTTGTATAAACCCTTCTAGGCCTCTTTGATTGTCGTCTCGACGTCGACACACTCCTCGACGTCGAAGAGCGGTGACGGCGACCTCTGGACGTCGATTCCTCTCGCCGTGGAGAACCCCTCGATGACGACCCTCGACGTCGTTGTGGTGACGGCGAACGTCTCCGACGGCGAGTACACTCTCCCGACGTCGATCGTCCTCGCCGTGTCGACGGCGAGCCTGACTCGGATCTCCTCGTCGTGGATCGTCCTCGCCGTGTCGACGGCGATCCAGATCCTTTCGACGTTGTGTGTCCACGTCGTCTCGACTGCGAAATGGTTAACGACGGCGAACAATGTCTTTTCCTCGCCGGCGACCCACTCCTCGACGGCGAACATGTTGGCGCCGTTCCCTGTTTCGACGTCGACGCCCTCGACATCGTCGGAGACCTGTGCCGTTTTTCAGCAGGTCTGGTAGGAGTTATAGAGGAAACAGATTGAGCCCTGGTAGAAGCCTGACCTTCTCCTCTCTCTGTGGTGGAATGGCCACTTTTTCTTCTGTCCTCTCTCGCCTGAAGTCGGATTTTCTCTCTATCACGAAGAGTTCTTCTGGAGAAGGTTTTACAGATGTCACACGACTCTGGTTTGTGGCTGGATGGAAGACAAATTATGCAGACCCTATGTGGATCTGTTTTAGCCTTTTTTCTGCCACAAGAAGGACATTTGTCAAAAAGTGAAGGCATTTCTAAACTAGAAAAACCTCAAAATTCTGTCAGAATTTAACAGAAACTAGTAGGAAATGATCACTCAATGTTAAAAACGTCGAGTGAAATTGAAATTCAAAAGATTTTAAATGAATTTCTGTCACAAAAAACTTTGTGAGGTAGAGCTCAATGCTTCAGGGTCTTGTCAGAAGGAGCCGGAAAAAAGAACTGAGGCAACTGCCTTTTGCTGTGCATGATGGGAAGCAGGAAGACTTTACTTTCTTAAAGGCACAGCTTTATTTTCATTCTGTATAATGGCAGCCTATGGGCTACACTGCCCTGCATTGTTTTATTCTCATGTTGGGAGAAGCAGATATTTAAGACATGTTATAGTATCTTTGCATGACAGAACCTGCTAAAATTGAACCAGGTGGAGATTTTCGTTGCTGGAATGATGTTTGCTGGAAATGTGCTCTTTCTGAAGGGTCACACAAATTATTTTTGTGTTATTGTTATATCCTATTTTTGCTGGCTAAAGAACTCTCTGCACTTTACCCCTGCTAACCAGTTGACAATCGCTTGTGCTCCTTCTTTCAGCATGGTAAAATTGGTATATCGCTTAATTGGCATATGTATCTTACCAATAAAACCCATGTGCTTGGTGCCTAAGGGTTCTCAGGGCCTGTTAGTTAAATACCATCAGGCGGCAGCAGCACCTATTGTGTCACAAACAGCAATGACAATGCAAACATGACTGCAGGGATGCCACCAGAAGCCTGGGTGTACAAGTTCAAGCTGTAAATTCGACCTGCCAAAATAACCCCCTTCTGATAGGCCTAAAACCTTCCTCTTAAATATTTATAAGTCACCCTTAAGTAAGTCTTACTTCCTATTAAGGCAGGGTGAATGGTCTTTAAAAGTAGTGTAATGAATCCTATCTTGTTTAAATGGGAAGCAGGAGTTAGCTTAACCTTCTGGCTTGTAGACTCAGTGCAGTATTTTTAGTTAGTCCAATGTTTTAGTATTATGTTATCAGTGCCACAGTGATAAGGTGCCACTATCAGCGACAAACATAAACAAACTGTACGTATTCATAATAGGTACATTCCTACTTTTGAGGGAATTGTTTATGTAATTGCCACCCCTAGCATATCTTGTTATCTATTGTTTGGGAACAGACTTACGTCAGGGGTCCGATCAGATCTGTATAAATACATCTCACACAAACAGATAGAGGGATTCCAACCAGATGCCATCAACGCTATTGATGCTGCACGTAGACTTGATGCTGGCCCAGTCTTCGTGTCCCCCATGGAGTCTGATCTCAAGACCTCATTCCAAGGTAACAAGGGTTGGTGGGGTCTTCCCATGGACACGGCATTGGCAGATTAGGTTTATCACATCTAGCTCTCTTTAGGTTAGGGGTTAGGTTCATCATGCTAGGGTTTTAGGACATATTTCATACCTCATGTCATTTTGTGTTATTGCAAGATGGTGGGGGGTCTTTGTACTAATGACTCTTCTGTTCACAATTTTGTCTCTTGCATTATTCATTATCCATATCATTGCAGCCCCTGCAATTTATTGTAGATTGCAGTATTGTTAATAAAAACCTATTAAGACTTTTACTGCATCTCTCTCATTGCCTTTGTGTTTGATTGAGACATGTTGTTCATGTGAGAAAGGGGTAGTCTCTGTTTGACCAAGACACTCCCTGAGATGTCGCACTCTTGAGTCCATGCGTAAAGGCTGCCACAAATCACCTTTTACTGTTTGGGTTTTTGGTGAGGTACTGCTTGTGAGCTGGGAGGGTTGGGCCGACAGTTGTGACTTGATGTAGGACTGGCATAGTCACCTACAAACATAAGTACTGTCATCCTTAAACCAGCAGTCTTGCCTAGACCAAGAATCACACTATGACATGGCACCACCAACAATGGTGTTTAGGCACTAATTTGTGGACACCCTGACTATCACTGTGTCATACACAACAGGTACCCTTAAGTACCATTATACGGAGACGTCTGTGATCTCAGGAAAGATTGTCCTCCACTGAACAGGGAGCACCTAAATAGGCTGTAGGTTGTTCGAGCTCGATCTATTAAAAGGACTTTTACCCCCCACTTGGTGTTCCATCGCTGTTACCCAATACACAATATGGCTAGAGCCGTAACTATTTGCGGGAATGCTAGACAAGCATTAAAATTACACCTAGTAGTGCATAGCTTAAAGGATGAGGGTGTGGATGTCACATTCATAGTAGAGGCTAATGAAGTCTACCAAACGGAAACATTATACACATGGGTCACCTTTCTTGAGGAAGACCAAAAATCACACACATTCCACACATACAGAATAGATAATGTACCACAACGGTACCGAGCATACCAGTATCTTAAAATACAGATCACCTATCAAGAACATCAGAACAGGTTTAATGGTGCCCTACCAAACTCCAGGAACTTCCACAGTTGGACCAGGAGAAAGAGCTACCGAAAATTATTTCCAACACCTATACCAGTGTAGGACGGGATAGTTTGGGAGCTAAACCGAAAAAGCCTGAAATACAAAGTACCACCCCTAAGGAAGGTATTAAACAGGCACAGGAGGGTTCTAAAAAGCGCTCGGGTAAACAAAAACAATTTAAAGACAGAAGTCAGACAACAGATTCTTCACATCCGGAGAACTCTGACAGAAGATATTATCTCAGAAATAGAGAAAATATAAAAGCTCCTGACAGATATACTGATTCACATCCCTGTTGTTCCTTTCAGGATGCACTGGATGAACGAGTTACTTACCTTCGGTAACGACTTTTCTGGTGGATACATTAGCTACCTGTGGATTCCTCACCTAATGAATACTCCCATGGCGCCAGCCTTCGACGGAAATCTTCTTCCTAGTCTCTGCAC
This sequence comes from Pleurodeles waltl, assembly GCF_031143425.1. Lineage (NCBI taxonomy): Eukaryota > Metazoa > Chordata > Amphibia > Caudata > Salamandridae > Pleurodeles > Pleurodeles waltl. The sequence continues at coordinate 88,733,817 of NC_090441.1, forward strand.
GTCGACGAGGACGTCACTCTAGCCCACGCGACGCCGTCTGACGTCATACAGGCAATAAGACGTCAGTACCAAAAAAAATTACGTGCATGAGAACAACCCAATGCAATGAAAGAGCAAGGCAACATCCCATAACCTTGTAAAATACACAATATTGCAATGAATAGCTGTAAATTTAATATAACTCTCTCTCTTTTTTTTTTTTTTCAAAAACGAACAAATATATGCAAATCATGTATATACACAAAGATATATAAATATATATATACAGATAAATATACACAAGTATCCATATATACAACATCTATTGCAACCTTGAAGACCAAGAGGCGCGCACTCAAGGATTACTTGGTAAGACCAGAAAGGCAACGGGGAGGCGGGTGGGACCGTGAGGAATCCACAGGTAGCTAATGTATCCACCAGAAAAGTCGTTACCGAAGGTAAGTAACTCGTTCTTCTGATGGATACAACTACCTGTGGATTCCTCACCTAATGAATAGAGTCCCAAAGCAGTACCACTCCCGGTGGTGGGTGCCGAAATGGTCAAACCAAGAAATCCTGCAGCACTGACCGTGCAAAATGGCCGTCCCTTCTGACCTCAGAGTCCAAACAGTAATGTTTCGCAAAAGTGTGAAGGGACGACCAAGTTGCGGCCTTGCAGATGTCGACCACAGGAACACCTCTGGCCAAGGCCGAAGTGGCCGACTTAGCTCTGGTGGAATGAGCTCTAATGCCCTCAGGAGGATCCTTCTTTGCCAAAGAGTAACAGATTTTAATGCAAAGAACAACCCACCTGGAGAGTGTTCTCTTGTGGACTGCCTTTCCTCTCCTCTTGCCCACGTACCCGATGAACAGCTGATCCTCCAGCCTGAAATCCTTTGTTCTATCAATAAAGAAGCTCAACGCCCTCTTTGGGTCCAGACGGTGCAGTCTTTCTTCCTCTTTAGAAGGATGAGGCGGAGGATAGAACGTGGACAAAGTAATTGTCTGAGCCAAATGGAAAGGTGAAACAACCTTCGGGAGGAAAGCAGCCTTGGTCCTCAACACCACCTTATCCCCATAAAAAGTTGTATAAGGGGGCTTTACCGATAAGGCCTGCAACTCACTCACTCTCCTTGCAGATGTTATAGCTACCAGGAAAACTATTTTTATAACCAAATACCTTAAGGGGCAAGAATGCATAGGCTCAAAAGGGGACCCCATAAGGAAAGTCAGGACCAAGGACAAATCCCGTTGCGGCATAACGAATGGTTTTGGAGGATACTTATTTAGAAGACCTTTCAAGAATCTGATAACAATAGGGGATTTAAATAACGATGGTTGGTCTGGAAGACAAATGAAGGCTGACAAGGCCGACAAATAACCCTTAATGGTAGCCACTGCACAACCTTTCTGCGCTAGAGACAGAGCAAAAGACAAAACGTCCGATAGATGAGCATGTAAGGGATCAATCTGCCTCTCTCCACACCACGCAACAAATTTAGACCACCTATTAGCGTAGATAGATTTAGTGGAGTGTCGCCTGGCCGCTAATATAACATCCACTACATCAGGCGGGAGAGAGAAGGAACTCAGGTTGCCCCGTTCAATCTCCAGGCATGTAGGTGCAGACTCTGGAGGTTGGGGTGTAAAACCTGCCCCTGCGACTGCGAGAGGAGGTCTGCCCTGAAAGGGAGACGGAGCGGAGGGCACATTGAGAGTTGGAGAAGGTCGGAGTACCACACCCTCCTTGGCCAATCCGGAGCTATTAAGATGACTAGCGCCCGGTCTTGGCGAATCTTCCTCAATACTCGAGGAATCAAGGGTATGGGAGGAAACGCGTAAAGCAACTGGCCGCACCAGGTTATTTGAAATGCATCCCCCAACGCTCCCTGCATCGGATACTGGAGGCTGCAGAATAACGGACAATGCGCGTTCTCCAGAGTGGCAAACAGATCTACCCGAGGAAACCCCCACCTTTGGAAGATCAAACGGGCTTGATCTGGATGGAGACGCCACTCGTGGTCTGCCGAGAATTGGCGACTGAGACCGTCCGCACGTACATTCAAGACCCCGGCCAGATGATTTGCTACCAAGCAAATCTGATGGTCCTTTGCCCAGGACCATAGTCGAAGAGCTTCTCTGCAGAGAAGGTATGACCCTACTCCTCCCTGTTTGTTCATGTACCACATCGTGGTAGTATTGTCCGTCAGGACCTGTACCGACTGACCACGAAGGGAAGGGAGGAAGGCCTTGAGAGCCAGACGTACAGCCCGTAACTCTAACAGATTGATAAGAAACATCTGTTCCTCTGGAGACCAAAGGCCTTTGATCTCCAGATCCCCCAGATGAGCTCCCCACCCTAGAGTGGAAGCATCCGTTATGACCGTGGCCACTGGTGGCGACAGCGCGAACGGCTTCCCTTGTGAAAGATTGTTGCTCGCAATCCACCACTTCAAGTCCACAGCAGCATCTCTGGAGATCTTGACAGCACCTTCTAGATCTCCTTTGTGTTGAGACCATTGCCTTCGGAGGCACCACTGAAGAGCCCTCATGTGCCAGCGAGCATGCGTGACCAACAGAATGCAGGAGGCAAACAGACCGAGCAGACGAAGGACCTTGAGGCCTGGAACTACCGCTACACTTCGAAACATTGGAACCAATTCCTGAATATCTTGAATCCGCTGAGGCGGAGGAAAGGCTCGACTCAATGTTGTATCCAGTACTGCCCCTATGAACAGGAGGCGCTGAGAGGGCTCCAGGTGAGATTTGGGCTCGTTCACCGAAAAGCCCAGGTCGAACAACAACTGAGTCGTTGACTGCAGATGATGCGACACAAGCTCCAGAGACTTGGCTTTGATCAACCAGTCGTCCAAGTAAGGGAATACTGCTATCCCCTTCCTTCTGAGCTCTGCCGCAACCACCGACATCACCTTCGTGAAGACTCGAGGTGCTGAAGTAAGACCAAACGGAAGGACCGCAAACTGATAGTGCTGCGATCCTACCACAAACCGGAGATACTTCCTGTGTGACTTGAGTATCGGGATATGAAAGTAAGCATCCTGCAAGTCGACAGACACCATCCAATCTTCCTTGTTCAACGCCAAAAGCACCTGAGCTAGGGTCAGCATCTTGAACTTTTCCTGTTTGAGGAACCAATTCAAGATCCTCAGATCCAGGATTGGTCTCAACCGACCATCCTTCTTGGGAATCAGGAAATACTTTGAGTAACAACCTCGACCCCTTTCCTGCTCTGGGACCAACTCCACCGCGCCCTTTGAAAGGAGGACTTGTACCTCCTGTTCTAGCAACAGGAGGTGTTCTTCTGAACAATAAGATGGGCGAGGCGGGATGGGGGGCGGGAACTCCCGAAAGGGAAGGGTGTAGCCTTTTCCCACAATACTGAGAACCCAAGTGTCCGTTGTAATAGTCTTCCACTTGCGGAGAAAATGCCGTAATCTTCCCCCTACAGGAGAGGAGTGAGTGGGAAATGTGGAAGCCTAAGGCTGCTTTCCCTGCTGCACCCCTCCAGAGGACGAGGAAGAGGCAGAGTGCTGCTGAGAGGCTCCTCTGGTGCGGGCCCTACCTCTCCCTCTAAAAGATCTATAGGGATGGGAATAGGCAGGTTGCTGGAATCTCCCCCGAAAGGAAGAGGAGGAAGAGCCACGCCCAAATCCACGAAACCTCCTGAAAAATCTGGAAGAGGCAGAGGAAGAAGGAGCTTGGAGCCCTAACGATTTGGCTGTGGCCCTGCTCTCCTTAAATCGCTCCAAGGCCGAATCTGCCTTGGCCCCAAACAGTTTGTCCCCATCAAACGGGAGGTCCAATAGGGTTGACTGCACATCCGCAGAAAACCCCGAATTACGGAGCCAGGCCTGTCTCCTTGCCACCACAGCCGTGCCCATTGCCCTAGCCACCGAGTCGGTCGTGTCCAGCCCAGACTGAATAATCTGGGTCGCGGCAGCCTGGGCGTCCGAAACAACATCCAAAAGACCCTGGGGAAGCTCCGTAAATGATGACGACATGTCATCCATAAGAGCATGGATGTATCTCCCCAGAATGCAAGTTGCGTTGGTGGCCTTCAACGCCAGACTGCAGGATGAAAAAAATTTCTAGGACTGCGCATCCAGCTTTTTCGAGTCCCTGTCTCCAGGCACCGTCGGGAAAGATCCAGGCGCTGATTTTGATGAACAGGAGGCTTGCACCACCAAGCTCTCCGGTGTAGGGTGTCTAGAAAGAAAGCCAGGGTCAGATGGCGCAGCTCGATACCTCCTGGCCACAGCACTATGAACCGCTGAGGAAGATACTGGCCTCTTCCACACCTCTAGCACCGGATCAAGCAAAGCCTCATTAAACGGCAAGAGAGGCTCCGCTGCAGCAGAGGCCGGATGTAGCACCTCCGTTAGAAGATTCTGCTTCGCCTCTGCCACAGGCAAAGGCAGGTCCAGAAAGTTAGCTGCCTTCCGTACTACAGCGTGAAAGGAAGCCGCCTCCTCCGTATATTCCCCAGGAGACGAAAGATCCCACTCAGGGCAAGTGTCCAGCCCACTGGCTGTATCCAAACCATGCAGTCCATCACCAGAGTCCTCCAGTTCTCCTTCCTCCAGGACTCGTTGGTACTCCTGCTCTTCCAATAGACGAAGAGCCCGTCTCCTTGAATGTAGCCTCTGCTCGATACGCGGAGTCGACATGGCCTCCGCCGACGTCGAAGATCGGCGCCGATCCCCAGAAGCAACCGATGCCGCGTATGGCGCCAAAGGCAACTTCGGCACCGATGAAAGAGCAGGACGAAGAGAACTTGGAGCAGATGGACCCACCGGAGTCACAGGACAAAATCCAGACGTCGACGGGATGGAAATCTCCGGGGCCAATCCCTCCGAAGCCACCGGAGCGGCCACTGGCGCGACACCGGCGCCGAGCCCACGTTCCCAAAAGGGAGAAAGGGCATAAAGGGTGCCGTCCGTAGAGGCGCAGGATCACCCAATGAAAAGGCCAAAGGACCAGCCGGAGCACCCCCTGGAGCCATCTGTTGGAAGATGGTATACATCGCATTTAGGAATGCGGTACTATCTGCTCCAGGGGTGGGAAAAGCCGGATACGAGGGTGCCTGTATAGAAGGCGACCCCGACGCCGGCCTCGACGTCTGCGACGCCGGAGACAACACAAGAGGCTGCATCACCTCAATCACCGACGCCTGCCCAGGTGAAGTCGGTGACGCCGGAGAGGGCAACGGCGTCGACGGATGCGGCGTGACCGTGGGACTGACCTCCCAAGTCCTCCGGCGCCGATCCGAAGGCGACCTGGAACGAGTCTCCTTGCTTGAATGGCGCCGTGAATCCCTACGGCGCCGGGAGTCTCGATGACGCCGATGCCTTGGCGAAGAAGACTTCTTGTGATGCTTTTCTTTCTTCGACTTCGCCATAAACAACTTAGCCTCACGTTCCTTGAGGGCCTTCGGATTCATGTGCTGGCATGAATCGCAAGTTGAGATGTCGTGGTCGGAGCTCAAACACCAAAGGCAGTCGGAGTGAGGATCTGTAACTGACATCTTGGCCCCACATTCTCGACAAGGCTTGAAACCCGACTTTCTCTGCGACATTATTACTGCAGAGAAGGACTACGCAGCAAAAAATACACTGTAACCACGAAAGTAACAGTTGCTCCCTCGAAGATAACCGTTTCGAATGCACGGAAAAAAGGGAACTGACGTCGGCACATCGTCGTGGACCTCTTATTGCCTGTATGACGTCAGACGGCGTCGCGTGGGCTAGAGTGACGTCCTCGTCGACGTGCAGAGACTAGGAAGAATATTTCCGTCGAAGGCTGGCGCCATGGGAGTATTCATTAGGTGAGGAATCCACAGGTAGTTGTATCCATCAGAAAGATGTAGCGAGAGAGGGTGCCCTCCCGATCAACGTCCTAAATACGTGAAACAGAAGAAAGATACGCTACAGTCTTCAGACAAAAAAGAAGATAAGTCCCAACAACAAAAGCCACAATTAGAACAGAAAACGGTGGCAGCACTGTCAATTAAAAATGCCAATACACTTGAGAACTTTGCTGAAGAACAAGACATGGGCAGTGACACTAGACAGTGCAGCTGAGGTAACAGAGTCTGAAAGATTACCTTGATCAGACAGCAACTTGCGATTTTATTGCAGTTGAGACTGCGGACGGGCACGTCCTCCCACCAGACAGGGTTTATGATTTAAAAATACAAATTGAGATGGACGTAGAGCGCACCATTGGTGTGATATTCTGGGATGAACTTAGTTGTGGTATTCTCCTGACTGAAAGGGACTGGCCACCTGAGCACGTCCGTAGGCTCCTGTAGGAAGTTGGCTCTGTATGTACTATTTCAAAGTAAGAAATAGCATGCACAGAGTCCAAGGGTTCCCCTTAGAGGTAAGATAGTGGCAAAAAGAGATGATTCTAATGCTCTATTTTGTGGTAGTGTGGTCGAACAGTAGGCTTATCAGAGGGTAGTGTTAAGCATTTGTTGTACACACACAGGCAATAAATGAGGAACACACACTCAAAGAAAATTCCAGGCCAATAGGTTTTTGTATTGAAAAATATATTTTCTTAGTTTATTTTAAGAACCACAGGTTCAAGATTTGCAATCAATACTTCAAATGAAAGGCACTTCACTTAGGTATCATAGGAACTTTGAATCAGCAAAATAGCATGTACAGTTTTGGCAAAAATGGCAATAAGCCATTTTAAAATTAGACACAGTGCAAATTTCAACAGTTCCTGGGGGAGGTAAGTATTTGTTAGTTTTGCAGGTAAGTAAATCACCTACAGGATTCACAGTTGGGTCCAAGGTAGCCCACCGTTGGGGGTTCAGGGCAACCCCAAAGTTACCACACCAGCAGCTCAGGGCCGGTCAGGTGCAGAGATCAAAGTGGTGCCCAAACTGCATAGGCTTCAATGGAGAAGGGGGTGCCCCGGTTCCAGTCTGCCAGCAGGTAAGTACCCGCGACTTTGGAGGGCAGACCAGGGGGGTTTTGTAGGGCACCGGGAGGAACACAAGTCAGCACAAAAAGTACACCCTCAGCGGCACGGGGGCAGCCGGGTGCAGAGTGCAAACAGGCGTCGGGTTTGCAATGGAGTACAATGGGAGACCCGGGGGTCTCTTCAGTGAAGCAGGCAGGCAAGGGGGGGGGGGGGGGGACTCCTTGGGGTAGCCACCACCTGGGAAAGGGAGAGGGCCACCTGGGGGTCGCTTCTGCACTGGAGGTCGGATCCTTCAGGTCCTGGGAGCTGCGGGTGCAGTGTCTTTACCAGGCATCTGGTTCTTAGAAGCAGGCAGTCGCGGTCAGGGGGAGCCTCTGGATTCCCTCTGCAGGCATCGCTGGGGGGGTTCAGGGGGGTCAACTCTGGCTACTCACAGAGTCGCAGTCGCCGGGGAGTCCTCCCTGTAGTGTTGTTTCTCCGCAGGTCGAGCCGGGGGCGTCGAGTGCAGAGTGGAAAGTCTCACGCTTCCGGCGGGAAACGTGCAGTCCTTTAAAAGTTGTTTCTTTGTTGCAAAGTTGTTTCTTCTTTGGAGCAGAGCCGCTGTCCTCAGGAGTTCTTGGTCCTTTTAGATGCAGGGTAGTCCTCTGAGGCTTCAGAGGTCGTTGGACCCTGGGGAACATGTCGCTGTTGCAGTTTTTCTTGAAGTGGGGAGACAGGCCGGTAGGGCTGGGGCCAAAGCAGTTGGTGTTTCCGTCTTCTCTGCAGGGCTTTCAGGTCAGCAGTTCTTCTTCGTCTTCAGGTGGCAGGAATCTATCTTGCTTGGTTCTGGGAGCCCATAAATACTCAATTTAGGGGGGTGTTTAGGTCTGGGGGGTTAGTAGCCAATGGCTACTAGCCCTGAGGGTGGCTACACCCTCTTTGTGCCTCCTCCCTGAGGGGAGGGGGGACATCCCTAATCCTATTGGGGGAATCCTCCATCAGCAAGATGGAGGATTTCTAAAAGTCAGAATCACCTCAGCTCAGGACACCTTAGAGGTTGTCCTGACTGGCCAGTGACTCCTCCTTGTTTTACTCATTATCTCCTCCGGCCTTGCCGCCAAAAGTGGGGCCGTGGCTGGAGGGGGCGGGCATCTCCACTAGCTGGAATGCCCTGTGGCACTGTAACAAAGGGGGTGAGCCTTTGAGGCTCACCGCCAGGTGTTACAGCTCTTGCAGGGGGAGGTGAGAAGCACCTCCACCCAGTACAGGCTTTGTTACTAGCCACAGAGTGACAAAGGCACTCTCGCCATGTGGCCAGCAACATGTCTGGTGCGTGGCAGGCTGGCAAAACTAGTCAGCCCACACTGGAAGTTGGGTATGTTTTCAGGGGGCATCTCTAAGATGCCCTCTGGGGTGTATTTCCCAATAAAATGTACACTGGCATCAGTGTGCATTTATTGTGGTGAGACGTTTGATACCAAACTTCCCAGTTTTCAGTGTAGCCATTATGGTGCTGTGGAGTTTGTGTTTGACAGACTCCCAGACCATATACTCTTATGGCTACCCTGCACTTACAATGTCTAAGGTTTTGCTTAGACACTGTAGGGGCATAGTGCTCATGCACCTATGCCCTCATCTATGGTATAGTGCACCCTGCCTTAGGGCTGTAAGGCCTGCTAGAGGGGGGACTTATCTATGCCATAGGCAGTGTGAGGTTGGCATGGCACCCTGAGGGGAGTGCCATGTCGACTTAGTCATTTTCTCCCCACCAGCACATCGAAGCTGGCAACCAGTGTGTCTGTGCTGAGTGGGGGGTCCCCAGGGTGGCATAAGACATGCTGCAGCCCTTAGAGACCTTCCTTGGCATCAGGGCCCTTGGTACCAGGGGTACCAGTTACAAGGGACTTACCTGGATGCCAGGGTGTTCCAATTGTGGAAACAAAGGTACAGTTTTAGGGAAAGAACACTGGTGCTGGGGCCTGGTTAGCAGGCCTCAGCACACTTTCAAATCATAACCTGGCATCAGCAAAGGCAAAAAGTCAGGGGGTAACCATGCCAAGGAGGCATTTCCTTACTGCTCCCATATGGGAAAGATGTCATTTTGCCTTCTTTCTCTGATCTTGTTCCGGAAGCGGTAAAATATGCCTATGCTGTCAATTGGGCTTTAGTAATACGGCAACCATGTAGGGTGGGACAAGGATTCTCCTTGCCATTTAATACCTATCACGTCTACACCCCAGCCTCAGCTACAATATCCTGTTAAACATGAAGCAAAAGCTCCAGTGAGGGAGATCCTCACTCAGATCCAGTACCAGGGCGTAACTGAACCCTGTGTCTCTGCAATGAATAACCAGTTAATCCACGTTGCAAAATCCGACAATTCATACAGAATAGTCTTATATTACAGACATTTTAACAGTCCTACATGCACATACGCTATACAAAATTCACATAGCACAACACTAATAAACAACATAGTACGTTAAATATACAAAACAACCTTGGATATCTCCAATTTTTTTTTCTGCCAGAATTTAGCACACGAAAGTCGGAACCTGAGTGCATTCTCTTTTGGCTCACAAAAACGCTTCTGTCATTTGCCCCAAGGCTACAAGAACAGTCCAGGGCTGGTCTCAGCCTGTGTAACATCAATATTACATGATATGGATCCCGAGGCGTTATCTTACGTGGATGACATCTATCTCACAAATGACGACCTCAACATTCATCTTGCCAGGGTCGATCAGATAGTTTTAGGATTCGCAGCCCTTGGCTACAAATTTAATTTTGGGGAAAAAAAAATAGCCATTTTCTGTGTATTATTCCTGGGATACGAGCTATCAAACGAGGGCAAGAGCCGGCCCGCACTTTTTAGAGAAATGTGCTCAACTCCAACCACCAAATACAATCAAGAAACTACAGTCTTTACCTGGTTTCTTTAACTTTGGTAGAACTTACATTTCTGACTATGCACAACGTATCAAGCCACTTTGACTTAATGTGCCCTGATTTTTCTAGCAGACACTGGACAGTTGAACACACACGCATCCTTAGGGAATTGGAACAGGACATGCTAGAAGCATAACACACACCTGAGATAATAAAATAAATTTGGTCATCAGAATAATTGCTGGTGCTATCGGGATCACTTATGTCACCTTTAAGAAGGGCAAAAACAACAAGTGATGGACGGAATGGTGAACACTGTCAAACATTCACCCCCAGTACAGTGATCTGGGCCTAAATCCATCATTTTTGTGCTGCCCATGCCAGTCCAGTTTGGACCCAGCCATATGCAAATCAGTCTTGACCCTGTTCCCCATGGGAACAGTCCAGCCCGAACTGCTAGGCCAGGCCTTCCCTGGACTGGAAACAAGCATCCTGGGACCGGTTTCGGGGTTTCACCCCTCATCAGTCAGGCTAGCTTGAATCCAGTGGCATGGGAAGCACGGGACCCACCCCTTCCCACTTAGGGCGACAAATGCAAAAACAACCAGTGATGGACGGAATGCTGAACACTGTCAAACATTCACCCCCAGTACAGTGATCTGGGCCTAAAGCCTCGTTTTTTGGCTGCCCATGCCATTCCAGTTTGGACCCAGCCATATGCAAATCAGTCTTGACTCTGTTCCCCATGTGGGACAGGGTCAAGACTGATTTGCATATGGCTGGGTCCAAACTGGGGTGGCATGGTGAGCAAAAGAACGATGGATTAAACCCAGATCTGTGACTGGGGGTGAGTGTTTGCATTGTCAGCACTCCGTCCATCATCCTTTTGTGTAGCTAATGTTGCCCTAAGTGGGAAGGGTATGCCCAGACTTAGGTCTCTTACTCACTGTGCCACTGGAATCAAGCCAGCCTAGCTGAAGTAGGGTGATACCCTGAAACCGGTCCCAGGATGCTTGTTTCCGGTCCAGGGAGGACCTGGCCTGGCAGTTCGGGCTGGACTGTTCCCATGTGGGGCAGGGTCAAGACTGATTTGCATATGGCTGGGTCCAAACTGGGGTGGCATGGTGAGCAAAAGAACGATGGATTAAACCCAGATCTGTGACTGGGGGTGAGTGTTTGCATTGTTTGTGTAGCTAATGTCGCCCTAAGTGGGAAGGGTATGCCCAGACGTGGGTCCCTTGCTCACTGTGCCACTGGAATCAAGCTAGCCTGGCTGAAGAAGGGTGATACCCTGAAACCGGTCCCAGGATGCTTGTTTCCGATGCAGGGACGACCTGGCCTGGCAGTTCGGGCTGGGCTGTTCCCATGTGGGACAGGGTCAAGACTGATTTGCATATGGCTGGGTCCAAACTGGGGTGGCATGGTGAGCAAAAGAACGATGGATTAAACCCAGATCTGTGACTGGGGGTGAGTGTTTGCATTGTCAGCACTCCGTCCATCATCCTTTTGTATAACCTTTAAGAAGGGCAACACAGTGCTCATAGCATATAAATCACATTTATACTCCAATGCAGAACAACGTTTCACACCCACAGAAAAAGTTCTAACTGCTGTATAGATGGATGACATCAAGGAGAAGCCACTTGCCCAAGGCAAACGCATTATTGTTGTTACTCTGGTGCCAGTCTTAAAGGCTGTCACCAAAGCAAGTGTTCCTAAAGCTAAAGCATTACATCTACGCTGGATTCAATGGGCAACCTCTCTGACTGCCACCGATGTAGATTACATCTTTGATTCAAAACTTCAGACACAAGAATTTCTCCAATATGAACAGGAGTACCCTGCACCTCTAGATATTTCGCCAATTGACAGATACCATATTGTAATTTGCACTGATGGTTCAGCCGCTTGCCCAGCCATGAGCAGAGTGATGAAGGATGGTGTATTCCACCCTCACAATACCTACACGCAGACCCTAGGGGACTGCACAGCCCAGCAGGCTGAACCCAAAGCCTGTATACTAGCGCTAAAACACACAGAGCCAGGACTACTCACTCTGATCGTCTGTGACTCATACTACTGCATCCAGTCCTACAATGATTATCTTAATCATTGGAAGATGAACGGGTTTAGAGATTCCAAAGGGAACACCATAAAACACAGAACTCTGTAGAGGTGGGTGGCTGATCTTAAGGATAAGCTACCATGTGTCCATGTGGTGCATACATTGGCCCACCAACGTGTAGGAGTACACGTTATTGGCAACACTTTGGCTGCTGAAGCAGCCAAATCTACAGTAGCTACAGCTTCTGTGGTTGCAGTGACTCGTTCTCAGACGAGATTGGATAATGAAATTCTGACTGCCGTGAAAGCTTTGGCTGAAGGCAAGCCTCACCCCAAAGCATACCCTACAAAATATTCATATCACATCAGTGCACAGGATGTTGCTTATGCAACAATTCCTGGGGTTGGAGAACAAGCAATCCCCAACGAAGACCAGAGATTAGATCTCATCAAAGCAGCACATGAGGGTGTCACATCTGCACATGCTGGTATCTCGGCCACAATACCACTCTTACAGAAACGCTTCTGGTGGCCAGGTCTATACAAACAGGCAAAACAATAGGTCCTTTGTTGTAACATTTGCCAGCAAATTAAGGACTCCAACATCAAACGCCCACTGCAGACATCCCTCCTAGAGTCCAACAGGCCACTCTAATGTGTGTAACATCACCACTGTGGTCCCCTCCAACCAGACGGTGCATACAAATACATCTTAGTCGCTGTAGATTCTTGTTCTAGATTCCTGTGGGTATGGCCACAGCAGTCGGTTGACGCTCAAACTGTTATAAAAGACTTGCTGATCTTTATCGGTTCATATGTGGTTGCAGCATTCCAATCGGATCTGGGCCCTGCCTTTGCCTCTAAGGCATTTAAGGACACCATGGGGATGATGGGTGCTGAACTCCATTACTCCTCACCATACCATCCTGAGGAAAATTCATTTGTGGAGAGGAGGAATCGAGATCTGAACCAGTCTTTAACAGCCAGAGTATTATGTTCAGGCCGCAGTTGGCTTCATCACCTATATGGGGTCCAGACAGCACTGAACAATCTGCCAAGACGGTCCTTGGGGGGGATGCATTCCCTATGAGGTTATCTTTGGGAAACCTATGTATGTCCCAGACCTTGATGGCCCTGGTATGGTCGCAGCAGATACACCGTTTGACATAAATTAACATCTCACTGTCTTACAGGAGCTTCAGCAATTTTGTGATGATAAATCATCCGCCAATGCTGCCACCGTAGGAATAAGGGATTTGTCAACAACTTCAACTGGATGGATACCTAAAGTTGGGGATCTGGTTTGTGAGAAGATCGCTGTGAAGAAGGAATTTGGCCCGTCCTACAGAGCACCGGTTCCAGTCCTGGGAATACAAGGTACCAGAACTAGTCACTTACCACCGCTTCCAGGCTCCAAAGCTAACAGATTCATTTCATTGAATGCATCAAACTTCACCATGTGGCTGATCCAGCACAGTAGATGCAGAGGTCCCTTTGGGTAGTTCCCGTCCCCTCTCACTACCCAACAGGACATACCGTTTAAAGTAGAAACAACAATATTTCTGACTACACAAGGATGTGCAATGAGGCTACAAATACCTCCTCAACCATGGGGAGGGTGGAAAATGAGCTCTGGCTGATTCCTGATACCACTTCAACTACATCACCTGTCCAAGATGTGGCTGTCTTCTATTCCAGCACAACACAGACTGACAGCATCATCTACTATGAGCCTCTATGCGAAGTGGATCCATCCACCTGTAATGCACCTGCTCCTGGGTTTGCAGAGACTCCTTCTGGTTACTTCATGAATATTGATGACGTTTCTTCAACTTCATCCACTCCTGCAACTGAAACTTCATTGTAAGCTGTATAAAAATAACTACTTAATTCAACCCTGGAACTATCTTTGGTTATTCCTGACATTATTTGCATTGTTTCTATGGATTGGTTTTGTGACTGTCGTATTCCTGCTTAACAATGGTCATTACCTTCCTAAGCGCTCCTCTGTTGAGCCTGTGGATGAAGTCTTAACTCCATATCATTCCTCACATAAGGTCCGAAGAGACTTGTTCCTTGTGAACATTTCAGCTGTACCAATTCCTGATGGCACTGTGTGGGATAAAGTTCCATTTGATATATATGGGCCTACTGAGGTCATTCAGATTCCTTATGTCTTCAAAATTTCTATGACTGATGTAATTACACCTGGAGTTGTAACTGATGATTGGGATGCCCAGACAGTTGATTCTATGTTAAATGAAATGAAGGACTATTCAGTATTTGAAAGTGATGATGTATGTACAAACAAAGAATTATGGGGAAATGTTCTGCTATAACAACTGGGGACATCACTACCTGCACCGTGCAAATAGACATAGATCAGTATTTAATTACACACAGGGGGAACACTGTTCAACTCCACCTGTGGGGAGCCCCAAACATGATGCAGATAAATTTACTTTTTTTTTGGCCATTACACAAAAAAATGCAGAGTCATATTGCTTCAAATTACCACCTTCACAAATTAGGAAAATGTTGCTAACTAATACAATGTTAATTTACTGTCTTTCAGTTGAAGGTTAGGGATACTGGAAGAACACTGTTGATGTAAAAAGTGTATGGGGAATACAAGATTGGCAAATACGGGGTAGGCAAGCTTTATTTAGAACGTGCCTTATTCCTGTGCAAATGATCTTTTTGAATGACACCGTTCAACACACATCCTGTCTGAAGTTAGCAAAAATGAAGGAAATGAGTGCACCCAGTATCCCCACACTAGCAAAGCGTAATAACTGGCAATCCTTCCTGAATGTCACCGAGGAAAAACTAGATGCAAAGGTTCAGGCTGGTATCTGTAACTCTTCTCTTTCCAGTCCCGGCGGGTGGTTAATATGGCCAATAGACACAAATGGATGTCAAGCACGTTTTCTGAATTCCTCAGGGGGTTTCTAATTTAGCCAGCCAGACCCTTGCTTTGTCTCGGGTCAACACACAGGTATAGTTACAACATACAGTGTGGGTAAACTGTGCCAACAGTGGGTACAGACTAACACGTTAGCCGCAGTTAAGGAACATCTTAACACTCTTTCTGAAAATATAGACTTACACGACTTCTTGTTAGGTCCGAGAAAGCCACGCTCTAAAAGATTCATCCATGCCATTTATAATGAGATCTGGAAGCTTTCCAAGGTAGAAGCTGCTGCGTTTAGGGCAGATAGACAAAGAAAATTTAGAAAAACCTTTGGCTGTTGTCGACAAAGGCATGTCCAACGGGATTTATTCCCTAATGAACATAGTGTTGTCTGCGATTTATATTATTCAGGCAGACATGTCTCTTTTATAACATGGACAAATTCAGCTGCGTTCCATCAAGCAGTTAGGTTTGACATTACAAACTCTGAAAAACAGGTGCATTCCGTGGAAGTATAATAACGGTAGTGACTTGCATGCTGCTTTTAATTTATCCATGGAATAACAGACAATGGCTAAAAGCGAGGCAAGTTTCACCATGCTTCACATAGAAAAGTTAGAGAAGTTGCCTTTCACAGTTGCAGAAATCCATCAACGGTATGGCTCTCACATGGCACTATAAATCTGCCTATTTCCACTTTTTGTTTTTTAAAATGCCTGAAACATTTTGCCGTAGGCAAATACAAGTGGCTAGGCAATAGCTATATTAAAGAAGAGTGGGGGTTGCCCTTTGAATATAAATGTTCCAATGGCGAAACAGAGGCCTTTCTTAACTGAAACAAATGTGAGACTAGTGTCAGTCATTCAATGATCTGCAAACAGGTGTCCCTTCATGGCCTTTGCAATGCGGGGGTCGTGAACTTGGCCTGTTTTCTGAAGGGTACTCCCGTCCCTTTGATTCGACCAGCATTTCATGTACTTTCAAATGGAAGTTATGTGGTGCTGGGCGACCAAAGCTGTTGTGGTATGTGACCAAATTTTGCCTATGCAATTTCAGTCTCTAAGGTCGTTACGTGTTGCGGACATGTTTTATCCCCCTCACACAAGAGACAAGAGTAGCAGAAAAGTGGCCACACATTGATACTGCTAATGTGAATTATAACAAGCTGAGCAGACTAAAGGCGCTACTGTTTAAAAAACAAGTGATGTTGACATCGGCTAGAGAGACATATGCTCCCCAGATAGCAAGATTATCAGCCGGGATACAATCCCTTTTAAATATCAACTTCCCCAAGCACTTTGGAGAGCTGGTATCCAGAATTTTCAATGCCTCAAGCACTATGGGGATTGTCCATTTCTTTAAGGCTGTCAGGTCTGAATTTGTGTCCATCTTCCAGACTGTCGTCGGATTGACATTCCTTCAGCCATCCATTCACTCTTTTCAAGTGTGTTTGGTGGCTTTCCTATAACTTTGATGTTAGTAGGCAGAATACTACTGGTATTGCTTCTGACTCGCAGAGGTTGTGCCTTTCCAGCTAAACGGAGTGATGGAGCCACTGCCACCAGCTCAGCTCAGCTCAGCTCAGCTGTGCGGTGAACATATGGTTCAGTTCTTTAATGCTCCGTTGTTGGAAGAGTTGGAGCGTGACTAGTTATTGTCATTCAGACCAGTCCTATGGTGTGTGCAGCCAGTCTTTCGCTGCGTGTGGTGCCTATTCGAACATTTGCCTACAGTGTGCCGTTCTGTTATGCCAGTACCTCCTGTGGACCAAGAACTGCTGATGTGCCCGATGAGGGTTCATTCACGGTCGTGCCCTTTAATACTAAGGCTCATTTGCGAGGCCACTAATGAGCCGCCTTTGGTGAACGATTTCGTTCTCTTTGGCGCTGTGGAAAGTACCGCCCCTGCAGGAGGTCCTGCACAAGAGGAAGACACACACTACTACTCCGTGGATCCATCTGCATTTGCTGTCATGGATCTAACATCTGATGATGCGGCTTAGTTTCTGAGGGCCTTTTCCATTTATTGGCTTCACAGACTCTCTTCAAGATCATGACTACTTGGTAAACAAATTTGATGATTGGCTTATCTCACCAAATTCGAAGATGGCCTTTTTACTTTGGCCTGCTGGGCTTGTCATGGTCAACATTATATCTTTTTGTTGTTTTTAGCTATTTTTTTAACATGTTTTTAAAAACGATTTTTTAGTACGTCTTTAATGATTTTAGCTTGTTTTAGTCCAGCACATTCTTAGCTTGGATTCATTCACCTTCAATGACGTCATCCTATGGCGTCATACTTGTTCCGGCAATTGGGAGAGCGTAGTGATTCCTATCTTGTTTTAATGGGAAGCAGGAGTTAGTTTAGCCTTCTGGCAGGTAGACTTGTATCCCCGTCACCCAGGAACCTTTACCCTACTCAGTGTGCTCTGTTTTAGCACAATTATTTTATTATATATTTTCAAGATGGCTGCATTGTTTTTAGTTAGGCCAATGTTTTAGTTTCATGTTATCAGCGCCACTGTGCTAAGGGGTCACTATCAGTGACAAAGATAAACAAACTGTAGGTATTCATATTAGGTACATTCCGAGGTTTGCGCTTTCGAGGGAATTGTTTATGTAATTGCAGCCCCAAGCATGTCTTGTTATCTATTGTGTGGGAACAGACCTACGTCAGGGGTCTGATAAGATCTGCAAAATACATCTCACACAGACAATCAGAGGGATTCCAACCAGATGCCATGGATGCTGCACGTCGCCTTAACACTGGCCCAGTCTTTGTGTGCCCACAGAGTCTGATCTAGAGACCTCATTCCAAGATAACGAAGGCTGGGGGGCTCTTCTCACGGACACAGCATTGGCAGATTAGGTTTATCACACCTAGCTCTCTTTAGGTTAGGTTCATCATGCTAGGGTATTAGGGCATATTTCATATCTCATGTCATTTTATGTTATTGCAAGATGGTGGGGGGTCTTTGTACTAATGACTCTCGTGTTCACAATTCTGTTTCTTGCATTATTCATTATCCTTATCATTTCAGCCCATGCAATTTATCGTAGATTGCAGTATTGTTAGTAAAAACCTATTAAGACTTTTCATACATCTCTCTCATTGCCTGTGTGTTTGATTGAGACATTGTTCATGTGAGAAAGGGGCAATTTCCGTTTAACCACAACACTCCCTGAGATGTCGCACTCTTGAGTCCAATGCGTAAAGGATGCCACAAATCACCTTTTATTGTTTGGGTTTTTGGTTAGGTACTGCTTGTGAGCCGGGTGGGTTTGCACGACAGTTGTGACTTGTTGTAGGACTGGCATAGTCCCCTACAAGCATAAGTGAGTACTGTCATCCTTAAACCAGCAGTCTTGCCTAGCGCAACAGTCAAACTACGACAGTAGGACATGTAAAGATTAATGTTAATCACCAGTGGCTTACACCTCAAAGCTATTTTCACTATAGCAGGGTTGGCTGTTCCCTAGGTAAGCATTGGGGTACAATATTAAGTTTAATATAAGTTATTTCTGCCTCAGAAATATCTGCAAAATGACTGTTGGGACTTTTTGAAAGATTTATTACAAGCCCACTTCACTGGTGAAGTCAAATTTGTGATGAATATTTCAGAAGGATGACTTTAAAAAAAGTCACCATTGCCCTGCCGAAGTCCCCAGAGGCTAAATTTAGATTTTGTTCTCTCCCTGCTACCAGACAGTAAATTTGCATTTCAATGGGTGTAAATTAGGTACAACTTTCTGGCAGGACAGGGTTAAAAAACCTAGGGTGTGGGGGGGATGGTGTTGTGCCCTGTGGGCTGGCTCTAATGGATTAACTAACTTCAAAGATACCTACCTTGTCACAAGCAGATACAGCCAACACCTAAGACTGCATTCTTCTTCTGTCCCTCCAATCAGAGCAGCCTCTCTCATAGCAGGCCTCTTGTTGACATCAGAGTCAGGTCCTGATGGAGTCTCAAGACCCGTTTGACAGGTCTGCTGGGGTTTTTCATATGATACTGGGGGGAGTATTTTACTCAACTGTCTGGTTTCTGAAAGCTCACCTTTACCCTAGCAGGCTTCTGTCTCTGAGTTTGTTAGGGGTAAAATGCCTGCTTAAAACTGCAGCTTAGTGTTAGATGTGGGAAGACACTAGACGTACCACAGTACACTCCCCACACACTCAACTAACCATCAGATCTAACATTTAGCATGGCTGAAGTACTTGACCATCTAGCAAATGTCTTAAGTGAGTAGGGTTAGTTCCAGGAACCTGTACCCCATTGTTTAGGGCAACCCCCAGGGTCAATCCCACCCACTAGCTTATGACAGGCATACATGTGGTATTCCCAGGCGCTCACTTGTTTGGAATGCACTGTGTTTGCTTAGTCTATATACCATGGAGGAGAAGCCTGTGGTTCTGATTATTGAGCTGTTAAAATTTCCACTGGATTTACAAGAAACCTGCCTCTTGAATATGGGCATGAAAGATCTCTCGCTTGACGTCGAACCTGTTGAAGACATGTGCCTCAACAACAAAGAGTTTGCTATTTTGTTACTCAACAGCATCAACATCAAACTTCTTGATGTTGATCTCCTTAACCCTACATATACCTTGAAATAAATATTGATAGCAAATCTGTTGTGATCTCTATGGCCCTGAATGCTTCATTTTTGATCTGGCCGGAAAACCTGAGGTTAGACTCCTCAATGTCAAACATTACTAAAGTGTACGAGGAAATTAATATATGATTCCTATTTCCCTTTTTATCAAATCTTCCGATGCTTTAATGGATGTAGCTCACAGATCTGAAGTGAAGGCAGAAACATCCCTATGCTTAAGTTTCAGCTGTTGGAAAACAGCAGCAGACATTAGTAATGGATGTATTCATGATTAATCAGAGCCCTTGTCATCCTTTTCCGGTGGAAGGGACACTCTTCTATCTTGTTGGTGATCCCCAGATGGAATAAGGGCCCTTTTCAGTGATTCTTCTATTACTAGAAGAGTATTTCACAAAAGTCAAGGCACTTCTGATCAGAAACTTGTAATCAAATGTGTGAACAAGCCTAAAAATATCATGATTATAAGTGAAATCAAATGTTACATGAGCAAAGGCTAATCATGGCATTTGAAAACTTAAACAGGATTTCAACTGATTTGGCAGAGCATTCTGGGATAGCTAAGTCAGCGTGCAACACTAAAGGTACAGAGCATTTCGTACGTTTCTAAGCCCTTAGACAGTAATGACATGGCTCATTTGCCTTTAATTTTCCTTGCTTTAAAAAATATAGTAAAAATCCCCAAAACATTTTTCTTTGGTTTTGGTTACTTATATCTTTGAAGAATGAGGTAAAAAGAAAAGGTGACAGTCCAAAAGCCTTCTTTAAACCATTAAGAACCTAAAAAAAGATACGAATGAAAAAATGTTGTGAGAGTGTTCCACGATCCAACAAGGAGGTGAAAGAATTCAATGTTCATGAACATAAACTAAGATCCAATGCTTGGAAGGAGTTTACCAGTCAAATATAAAGTTGAATAACATTGTATATTATAACTGAAATTAAAAAATTTTGGCAACGTCAGAGCTAATCTGCTCAAGTTTCAAATTAGAAACAACAACAAAGTTAAAACCTCGCAATTTTAAACAACCTATATACTGAAGCCTTTCAGAAAGTGGAAATCTCTGTTTGCTCCTATTGGGATTACTAACCTTCAGCACCTGCTCTAGATTCTCCAGTTTGCTTTGGAGTTGTTGTCTCTCCTGGACAGCAGAATCACGTTGCTCAGTTACACTGACAAGCAAACTCTTCAGGTCAGCATTTTCAGATTCAACCTAATGAAAGGAAAAAAGGATATTGACCTGGTTGATTAACTCTACTTTCGAACAACAGAGAGATGCATATCTTAACTATTCCAATAACAGAAAGATTGATAAGGAAAATATACTTGCAAACATCAACATGGACGCTGCCTCTGAATACACTGCCTCTGAACTCAGACAGTAGATTTCCTCCATGCACATTCAAGACCCCCATTCAGTTGAGTTAAAATAATAGCTTGCCTTCGCATAGCTTTCAGTTACTGTTTTCAGCAGTAATACCCATTCTTCAACATATGATTCTCTACGAAAGTACAATACCTCCATGCATGTTTGGGGAGGTGTGGCTTGACATGGCAAGATGAGGAATCGATCCTCACTACAGCTTCTATCCAGCTGGGCGCAACACTGCCTCTTTCATGGTGCTGAACGTTGTGGCCAACACAAACTACCTTCCCACTCCTCATGGGTGACACAGCTGTCCAGTGATCATGTCATCCCCGATTGGAGCCCTTTGTACCATTTACCTCGACCAATGACCTGGGACGCGATGGAGATCAATGTGCCAGCCGTGATACTCTACTGAGATTGCAGGAGATGCACACAATGGGACAACCTGGCAGGGCCCCTTCCCGAGTCATGGATACACCAGAGAGGAAGCTGGCTTTATGACCCTGAAGCTTGTGTTCAACCTACTCTTATCCCCAGTCACTGGGATTTGGTGACAGGCTGCAGGTGTCAACATGAGGAGTGGTGACTCGGCTCAGCTGAGAACTGGGAGTTGTGGCTAGTGAAGCGAGCCACTACTCCTGTTGCTGCGAAGGAGGAGCCTGCTGGGGTGTGGACGACTCTAGGAGTCCCCATCCTGTATGGATCCAGACCAGGTCTCACCCATGCAGCCCAGGGCTGGCGACACTGACTGGTATGGGAACTGTGCAGCTCTGCGCAATGGAGAAGATCGGCGGGAGACCCCCCAGGCCGTGGAGCACATGGAGGCTAGTGGTCAACCAGATGACCCTGACAGCTACGTCTGTCAAGAACTCTCCCCACCAGCCCTGCTGGCACAAATGGCGGTGTGGACTGCTGCCATTTGCAGCACGGCCCAGAATTGGACCTGGGAAGACCTTTCACCCCCATCTTCCCCTGAGAGGGTGTGGGGGTACTAAGGGAGAATCTCCGGGGGTTCCAACAGGTAACAGGCACTGGGGAGGAAAGAAGACCCATTGTGACACAAGACACCCCCAAACACTAAAGCAGCTGCCACTGCCACCTAAGGCTCGTCCTATGGGCCGATGTTCAGGACATGCTGTGCAGGCTGAAACTGCTGGATAGAAGATGACTGTTCGGTACAAGGGCCAGACCAGGGGAGCCAATGAAAAAGAGTAGAATGCTCCCTGTCTCTACAAGACTGTCATTCTAGGGAGGCCTGGACCCCTCTGTGGTCCTGCCGGAAACAAGCTCCAAGAGCCCAAGCACAGCTGCTTATGCTGCCCACCTAAGCTAGGTGGAGCAAGCAGGCTGACGGAGCCCACATCTTGTGGATGGACCTGTGAAGGTCCTGGTAGTGTTACCCACGTGACACTAATGCTGGCGGCATCCTCCCCACTCCCACCATGGGCTGCGACAAGCTCACTGTGGCCAGGGACAGCATAAGATTGACAAATACATGGCCCCCAACCCTGGAGGCTTGGGACTCTGTGACCTCCCCTCCTGCCCTCAGAAGAAACTGGGGTTATCCTGCTGGTGTTTCACTTTGCACGCATAGCTGCTTAATCCAAAATTGTGGGAGGGGAGAGGGTGGAGGAGGTCTCAGGACTGCACCAGGACTTCATGGCATGTTACAGTCACCAAGGTAGAAGGGCGAGTCTCAGTACTGGAATCTATGGTTTCCACACTGTCAACAACATTGAAGCTTTTAGAAGAGAGAGCTCAGACTGTTGAAAATATGGTTAAACGCTTTAACCTGTGCTTTGTGGGCTTTCTGGAAGGCGCTGAAGTCTCAACCCCGAAGACCTTTCTGGAGAACCGAATCACCTTCTGGATACCTTCATCCCATCCATCCACCTGCTTCATGGTGAAGACAGCACATAGGTCTATGATGCAGAGGCCTTCCCCAGGCCTCTCTCAGTCCAATTATTGAGGCCAAAATTCTAAATTACAGGGACTGGGATAAGAGCCTTCAGGAAGAGCAGATGGCAAACAACATTAACTACCAATCCCAACATATCATGATTTTCGTGGACTATGCCTCTCATGTTCAATGATTCCAGAAATCAATTGAAAGGGTTCAAATAAAACTTCAGGCAAGGAAACTAAAATACACACTGATTTTCCTGGAAAAAATTAAAATTATGGAAGTGAATAATGGAATGACAACCCTTTCAGTGCAACTCCCCACCCAGCTGGGGATCAGCCGCAGAAGAGAACAACCCGCCCCCCCCCCCCCACCTTCACCCCCCTGACTGTGCTGGGCACCGGGTTCAAAAATTGTGGGGATGCCATCGAAGGCTGACTCCTGATCCGACTCTGAATGCCCTTGATTGGACATGGTGCTCTGTCACTCACATAACCAACCCCAGACGCACTCACCAACCAAGACTCTGGACCAAGCGTACCTGACATCACCTGAAGTCTCATGAGAAAATGATGTGCGCCATCCCTGTCATCACACCTATATCATCCTTATATGGTGGGCCATCACAGATTCAAGTAGGGAGCACTCACTTGGACTTACACCTCAGTTTGAACCAGTTTCTTTTGGAAGGGTGGGGAGACGGATGCTTCTTGGAGGTGAGGGGGGGGGGAGTGAGGCAGGGGCTGTTGAGGGGACACGGATGTTTGTCAAGTTAGACACAGCACCTATAGCCTTCACACTTTAACCTCACAGAACTTAGCATTACTATTCGAGCACTCACAGAAAGGACAATGCTTGTCCTGCACAATCTTTCCTCTCACCTGATATGGGCTCCTTCACTTTAATGACATGGAATGTCAACAGCTTTAACAATCGTATTAAGCGAGGGGTGATGCTCCGCTTTGCTAAACATCATGAGCCACTGTTTTGCTACTATAGGAAACCCACCTATTGGGCACTAAAAGCCCTTCCCTGACCCACTACAGATATGAGTCTACCATGAATGATATATACGTGGATCTAGGGCAGTGGCAGTGCTCCTCCATAACACCTTTCCCCTGGTTGTCTCCTGAGGGAGCCTATACCTTCTGGGACAGTATGTTGTGGTTGAGGGATCCTTAAAAGGTCATTTATACTATTATATTAGAATGAACATCCCGCTCACCTTGATTCACCATACTATGGATGACCTGCGGGCAAAGATTATCCACCTGCCTTACATGCTTACCTTTATTGGAGGAGGCTTCAATGACCTCATGACTCGAGCACTAGACTCCATAGACCTTGGGACTGCTCAGGTTAGAGTAGGTGGAGGTCTGCAGGGCTGGACAGAGAGCCTGGAACTCTGTGACATCTGGAAGGAGTGGAACCCAAGGGTAAGCGCATACACTCATCTCTCCTCCGTTCACTCACTATCCCAAATTGATTTGATATTGCTCCTTGAGTTGACCTCGCACACACAATGGGCTCTCACATACTTCCTCGCGATATATCCAACTATGCCAAGGATAACCCTGGACTCTGGAAAGACTTTAGAGATTTTCTTACTCAAGAAACAGGTAACTACTATGACCTAAACGAAGATACAGGAGACTCTCCAGGTGTGATATGGGTGCTACGTAAGGCGGAACCGCACAACCTTACTTAAAGGGGATGCAAAGGGCCAAATGACAGCAAATTACAGATTTAGAACTTAATATGCTAGCACTAGAACAATCTGGTTATACTGAGTACCACTGCCTGGCTTTAACGAGAGTCACTTTGGTAAATGACATTGGAGAAGGAAGACCAATGCTGGCTGGCATCGACAAATAGAGTCTGGAAATGGGGGATGAGTCACGCAAACTGCTATACCGGCAGGCAACGAGATGTTGTCTCCCAGATAGTCTCATCAAATATGACTGAGGAAGGCACGGTGGCAGGGAAAGCTCCCGACAATGCAGCAGAATTTGTGGTATATTATTTAAGGTCCACACATGCAGCTCCTGAGGGAGGTTTCCTCCCCAAGGCTAGTTGACATCCCGAAGCCAAGAGTTGGTGGAGGTGACAAGGCTGACGGAGGAGATCACTTTGGCATTTTGCAACATGAACTCAAGGGAAAATCAGGGCCCAGGAGGCTTCCCTATGGAATATTACTGATACTTCCAGACCCATCATTTGGCCACCATAGTGGTTTTTCTGAAACTAGGCCGACCACTAGAACAATGTGCATCTTATCACCCAATATCCTTCATCAACTCTGAAATAAAAATATATGCCAAAATATTTGCCAATTGGCTACTTAAAACTCTGCCACAACTGATCCACCCAGATAAAAGTGGTTTTATGTCCAACAGGGGCATTAGGCATTATCTCAGGCGGATACCTATGGCTCCGACCCATATCTCCCTGCTCGGGGACCACACCGCACTTCTACTCCTAGATTTTAAGAAACTGTTTGACTCGGTCAAGTGGGCATTTCTTTCGAAGAGGCCATGGAAAAAGTAGGGTTGTGTCCTAGATTTAGAGCAATCATTAAAGTACTAAACTACCATCCTCAGGCCCTGGTACCAGACAACGTCATTCTATCTGCATGTTTGTAATATGCCATGGCTCTTTTTCTCCCCCTCCTCTTTGCTCTGGCAACAGAATGTGCAGACACAGAGATTTAGCTGAGGGGTAGCGACAGAAAAATATTTTGCCTTTTATATGGATGAAGTCAATCTCTTCATTTTCTGACCCTCACTGACAGTTCCACGACTGCTTCATATAAGTACCTGTACAGAGAGCCACCAAGAACGACTTAACGGGCCTAAATCAGTACTGGTCCCCATCTGACGAGATAAGCAAGTGAGCACCTGGCTGCCACACCTCACAACCTGCATACTCATCTCCTGCTACTTAGGGATCCACATAGCACTGGGACCTAACCTAACCTGGAACCTTAGTCTGAAGCCCCTCGAGGGGGGTTTTGTAGAGCACTGGAGGGGACACAAGTAGGCACACAAAACACACCCTCAGCGGCACAGGGGAGGACGGGTGCAGTGTGCAAAGCAGGCGTCGGGTTTTGTATTGGTTTTAATGGAGGGACCCCGGGGGTCACTCTAGCAGTGCAGGCAGAGCACAGGGGGGCTTTTCGGGCCAGCCACCACCTGGGCTAGGCAGAGGGTCACCTGGGGGTCACTCCTGCACTGAGCTTCGGTTCCTTCTGGTCCTGGGGGCTGCGCGTGCAGTGTTTGGTCCAGGCGTCTGATCCCTTGTTACAGGCAGTCGCAGTCAGGGGGAGCCTCTGGATACTCTCTGCAGGCATCGCTGTGGGGGTTCAGGGTAGTCGTCTCGGGCTACTAACGGGGTCGCAGTCGCCGGGGAGTCCTCCCGTGGTGTTGGTTCTCTGGATCTCGAGCCATGGGCCTCGGGTGCAGAGTGTGAAGTCTCACGCTTCCGGCGGGAAGAGTGAGGTCTTTAAAGTTGTAGAAAAGTTGCAAGTTTGTTGCTGGTTGTTGAGCAGAGCCGCTGCTCACAGGAGTTTTTGGGTCCTGGGATTCGGGGCAGCCCTCTGAGGCTTCAGAGGTCGCTGGTCCCTTTTGGATGTGTCGCTGGTTGCAGGTTTTCGAGTCAGGAGACAGGCCGGGAGGGCTGCGGCCAAAGCATTTGTCGTCGTCCGTCGCCTCTGCAGGCTTGTAGGTCAGCAGTCCTTCTTGTTTCAGGTTGCAGGAATCTGATTTCCTGGGTGCCCCTAAATACTGAATTTAGGGGTGTGTTTAGGTCTGGGAGAGCAGTAGCCAATGGCTACTGTCCTGGAGGATGGATACACCCTCTTTGTGTCTCCTCCCTGAGGGGGGGGCACATCCCTAATCCTTTTGGGGGAATCCTCCAAAACTAAGATGGAGGATTTCTAAAGGTAGGGATCACCTCAGCTCCGGGAACCTTAGGGGCTGTCATGACTGGTGGGTGACTCCTCCTTATTTTCCTAAATATCTCCTCCAGCCTTGCCGCCAAAAGTGGGGGCAGTGGCCGGAGGGGCGTGCATCTCCACTAGCTGGGATGCCCTGTGGCGCTGTAACAAAGGGGGTGAGCCTTTGAGGCTCACCGCCAGGTGTTACAATTCCAGCAGGGGGAGGTGTGAAGCACCTCCACCCAGTACAGGTTTTGTTCCTGGCCATAGAGTGACAAAGAAACTCTCCCCATGTGGCCAGCAACTCGTCTGGTTGTGGCAGGCTGGCATAAACTGGTCAGCCTAACACTAGAAGTTGGATTGGTATTCAGGGGGCATCTCTAAGATGCCCTCTGGGTGCATTTTACAATAAATTCCACACTGACATCAGTGTGCATTTATTGTGCTGAGAAGTTTGATACCAAACTTCCCTGATTTCAGTGTAGCCATTATGGAACAGTGGAGTTCGTGTCTAACAAACTCCCAGACCATAAACTCTTTATGGCTACCCTGCACTTACAATGTCTAAGCTTTTGCTTAGACACTGTAGGGGCATAGGGCTCATGCACATATGCCCTCACCTGTGGTATAGTGCACCCTGCCTTAGGGCTGTGAGGCCTTCTAGAGGGGGGACTTACCTATGCCACAGGCAGTGTGTGGTTGGCATGGCACTCTGAGGGGAGTGCCATGTCGACTTAGTCCTTTTCTCCCCACCAGCACACACAAGCTGTGAGGCAGTGTGCATGTGCTGAGTGAGGGGTCCCCAGGGTGGCATAAGACATACTGCAGCCCTTAGAGACCTTCCCTGGCATCAGGGCCCTTGGTACCAGGGGTACCAGTTACAAGGAACTTATCTGAGTGCCAGGGCTGTGCCAATTGTGGAAGCAAAGGTACAGTTTAGGGAAAGAACTCTAGTTAGCAGAGTGCCAGCACACATTCAATCATAACTTAGCATCAGCAAAGGCAAAAAGCCATGGGGTAACCATGCCAAGGAGGCATTTCCTTACACCCCTCCCCTCAGGAAGGAGGCAAAAGGAGGGTGTGGCCACCCTCAAGGACAGTGCCCATTGGCTACTGCCCCCCAGACCTAAACACACCCCTAAATTCAGTATTTAGGGGAGACCCTGAACCCAGGAAATCATATTTCTGCAACCTAAAGAAAGAAGAAGGACTGCTGACCTGAAAGCCCCGCAGAGACGACGGAGACACCAACTGACTTAGCCCCAGCCCTACCGGCCTGTCTCCAGACTTAAAGAACCTGCACAGCGACGCATCCAGCAGGACCAGCGACCTCTGAGGACTCAAAGTACTGCCCTGCACCTAAAGGACCAAGAAACTCCCAAGAACAGCACCACTGTTCAGAAACTGCAACAACTTTGCAACTTTGAAACAACTTTAAGGAGATTCTCACTTCCTGCCAGAAGCACGAGTCTTCACACTCTGCACCTGAAACCCGCGGCTCGAGTTCAGGAAAACCAACACCGCAGGGAGGACTCCCAGGTGACTCCAACGACGTGGACACCCTGAGTCGAGCCCCCTGCACCCCCACAGCGACACCTGTAGAGAGGATCCAGAGGCTCCCCCTGACCACAACTGCCTGGTAACAAAGGAACCCGACGCCTGGACCAAGCACTGCACCTGCAGCTCCCAGGACCGAAAGGAACCACCTACCAGTTCAGGAGTGACCAGCAGGCAGCCCTCTTCCTACCCCAGTCGGTGGCTGGCCCGAGAAGCAGCCCTGTGCACTGTCTCCATCTCCTAAGTGACCCCCCGGGTCCCTTCATTGCTTTCATTAGCAAACCCGACGCCTACTTTGCCTACTGCACCCGGCCGCCCCTGTGCCGCTGAGGGTGTGTTTTGTGGGCTTGTGTGTGTCCCCTCCAGTGCTCTACAAACCCTCCCTGGTCTGCTCCCCGAGGACGCAGGTACTTACCTGTAAGCAGACTAGGACCGGAGCACCCCTGTTCTTCATAGGCGCCTATGTGTTTTGGCCCCTCCTTTGACCTCTGCACCTGACCGGCCCGGTGTTGCTGGTGCGGTGTCTTTGGTGTTGCCTTGAACACCCAAAGGTGGGCTGCCTTTGCCCAGGAGACTGACTGTATAAGTGCTTTACTTACCTGAGAAACTTAACCAAACTTACCTCCCCCAGGAACTATTGATTTTTGCAGTGTCTCATTTTAAAATAGCTTATTGCCATTTTAACCTAAACTGTGTGTACTACTGTTTTAAATCAAAGTTCTATACTTACCTCTGTGAAGTACCTTGCATTTTATGTACATAACTCAAATCTTGTGGTTCTAAAATAAATTAAGAAAATATATTTTTCTATATAAGACCTACTGGCCTGGAGTAAGTCTGAGTGTGTGTGTGTTAAACAAATGCTTAACATTACCCTCTGATAAGCCTACTGCTCGACCACACTACCACAAAATAGAGCATTAGTATTATCTACTTTTGCCACTATCAACCTCTAAGTGGAACCCTTGGACTCTGTGCACACTATCTCTCACTTTGAGATAGTATATACAGAGCCAACTTCCTACAAACAGTCCCTAGAAATCAGTTCGCAGTGCGGGGAGGAAGGGTGGGTCGGGAAGGAATATGCACCTAGAAACATGTCTCTACCAGATCTATTGTTACCAAAGGTAAGTAACTTGTACACCTGATAGAGACTTCTATTTGCAGATTCCTTACCTTAGAATAAATACCCGAGCAACACCATCCCTGGTGGTGGGCTGCGAACTAAGATCACACCAAAAAGTCTTGCAGGACCGAACGACCAAAACAGCTGTCTCTGCAGACCTGACTGTCCAGGCAGTAATGTTTGGTGAACTTATGTAAGGAAGCCCAATTTGGGGCCTGGCAGATATCCAGGACTTGAATTCTGCACGCTAACGATGTGGTAGCAGCAGTTTCTCTGCTTGAATGAGTGCGCAAACCCACAGGGTGTTGCTTTTTTGCCAAGGCGTAGCACATCTTTATGCAGAGGACTACCAATTGCGAGATGGCCCTCTTCTGCAGCGCCTTCCTTTTCTCTCCATCCACATATCCCACAAAGAGTTGAACGCCCACCTGGAAATCTTTGGTACTATCTAGGTAGAATGCCAATGCTCTTTTTGGATCCAGGCGGTGGAGTATCTCCTCCTCATGAGAGGGACATGGGGGTGCGTAAAAAGTAGGCAAGGTGATAGATTGGCCTATGTGAAAGGGCGTTACCACTTTGGGAAGAAAGGAAGCCCTGGTATAACGCACCACTTTGTCAGGATGCACTGCTAGGAATGGTGGCTTCGAAGAAACATCTTGAAGCGCACTTACTCTGCGAGCAGGGGTGATGGCAATCAAAAAACTGTTTTAAGGGTTAAGAGCCGTAGAGGACAGTTGTGGAGCGGCTCGAAATGGGCACACGTGAGGTATGTGAGGACCAAGAACAAATCCCACTGGGGCATGATGAACGGAATTGGAGGAAACATATGAGTGAGGCCTTTAATGGGAGATTTGAAAAGAGAAAGTTGGTCTGCTAGCCTTAAGAAGGCAGACAAATATCCCTTGAGGGGCCAGAGCAGAGCCCTGCTGGGCAAGAGAGAGAATAAAGAGGAGAACCTCTGAGAGATGCAGAGAGGGAATCAACAGATTTGTTGATACACCATGCCACAAATTTATTCCAACAACAGGTGTTTACTGTTTTGGTGGAGGGACGCCTGGCTGCCAAGATGACATTACAGACTTTAAGTGGAAGGTCAAAAGTAGTCAAATGTCGCTGCTCAATCTCCACAAAAGGAAGCGGAGACTGGACAGGTTTGGGTGGATAACCTTCCCCTGTTGTTGAGACAGAAGATCCTCCCGAAGGGGCAGTCTGATCGGAAAATGGATGACCATTCTCAGTAGCTGAGGATACCAGACTCTTTGTGCTCAGTCCAGAGCCAGCAAGATTATTTGGACCCGGTCTTGCCTGATCTTCTTCAGAGCCCTGGGCAGAAGTGGTATTGGTGGGAAGGCGTAGAGGAGGCCTGAGTTCCACTTGCGGCGAAAAGCGTTGCCGAACGAATGCCGCCTTGGAAACTCCTTCACGCAAAACAACTGACACTGTGTGTTGTCTGCAGAGGCGAAGAGATTTAACCAAAGCTCTCCACACTGCTGAAAGAGACCTTGCGCCACCTCCGGATGGAGACGCCATTCATAATCAACTATGCATCGACGGCTGATTTTGTCTGCTCTGACGTTCAGAAAGCCCGCCAGATGTTGAATTGCCAGGGAAATGCCCTGGCGTTCCAGCCATGTCCAGAGGCAAAGAACCTCTTGACAAAGGGTCCACGACCCCACTTCGCCCTGCTTGTTGCAATACCACATGGCGGTGGTGTGGTCAGTGAACACCTACACCACTTTCCCTTTGAGAGAGGGAAGAAATGCTTTCAATGCAATTAGGATCGCCCGGAGCTCCAAAAGGTTGATGTGGAGTCTGGACTCCGCCAGAGACTAGAAGCCTCTGCTCTCCGCCTCTCCCATATGGCAGTCCTATCCCAGGAGTGATGCATCTGTAGCTACTGTGAGATTTGGTTAGGGAAAGGAGAGAGATCTGCCATTGACCCAATCTGAATTCGATAACCACCACTGCAGGCCTTTCACAGTTTCCTCCAAGATCTGAACGATGTCAGAGATTCCCCTGATGTTGCGCCCACTGGAACTTCAGGTCCTACTGCAGAGCTTACATATGCCACCTGGCATGTTGGACCAACAGGATGCAGGAGGCCATGAGGCCCAGCAGCCTCAGAGTCATTCTCACCGAAATCCAGAATAGAGGCTGACACATCGGTATCATAGCCTGAATATCCTGGACTCACTTTTTGGGAGTGTAAGCCCGAAACTACACTGTGTCCATAACAGCTCTGATGAAAGGGAGCGTTTGAGAGGCAGTCAGGTCTGACTTCAGCACGTTTATAGTGAACTGTAGCGAATGCAGGAGGTTCGCCCTAGTCTGGAGGTGGGAGACGACTTTCAGAGGCATGTCTACCTTCAACAGCCAGTCGTCGAGGTAGGGGAAGACTGGAACCCCTGCATAACTGCGCAGATGAGCTGCAACCACTACCATCACTTTTGTGAACACCCAAGGGGTGCTGGTAAGGCCAAAGGGGAGCACGGTGAAGAGAAAGAGCTTGTGACCTACCACGAATTGTAGGTAATGTCTATGGGCAAGCAGGACGGGACTATGGAAATAGGTGTCCTGCAAGTCCAACACTACCATCCAGTCTCCAGGATCCAAGGCAGATAGGTCCTGAGCTAGGGTTAACATCTTGAACTCCTCCTTCTTGCGGAACAGCTTGAGGGACTGGAGGTCTAGGATAGGGCAAAGGCCCTTGCCTTTTGGGCACCAGAAAGTAGCGGGAATAGCAACCATGACCTACTCCCGGCACTGGGACCCTCTTTGGCGCCCTTGGCCAGGAGAGCCTTAACTTCCTTGTGGAGAAGTGTCAAATGATCCTCCGATATATGATCGAATGATGGTGGCATGGCTGGAGGAGAAGTCTCGTAGGGGAGGGAGTAGTCCCTTCGGACCATCTGTAAAACCCACCTGTCTGTGGTAATGGATTCCCAGTGGGGCAGGTGATGGCGAATCCTGCCACCAACTGGTCACGGATGTCCCAATGGACTAGGAAGGTTTAGAGGCAGAGATGGGGGTGGGCGTGGGCCGCGCGGTCCGCTGACTCCCTAATCCACGATCTTGTTGGATCCATCATCCGTGCAGGGACTGTACAGCATGAGCGGGTTGGTGGCCAAGTGGAAATGGATGCGGTTGGGTGCCCCTTCCATAGCCATGGATGGAGCGAGAGGTGGACTGAGGGGGGCGAGGAGCGGCTCTGAGGCCAAGGAACCGAGCCATAGCCTGGGAATCCTTAAAGCGCTAGAGCGCGGAGTCAGCCTTGCCTCCAAAGAGACGAATGCCATCAAAGGGCAAGTCCATCAAAGATTGCTGGACATACCCCGAAAAGCCAGACGTCCTCATCCAGGCGTGGCATCTCAATGCCACCGTCGATGCAACCGATCTCTCCAGTGAGTCGATCGTATCCAGTCCACATTGTATCATAAACTTGGCTGCATCTCTCCCATCTGTCATGGCTGGGAGAGAACGTTCGGGCCTCTTCCGAAACTTGAGGCAGCACTTCCGCGACCATATCCCAGAGAGTATGGGAATAGCAGCCCAAAATGCATGCAGTGTTTACAGACCACAGTGCTAGACCGGCCGAAGATAACATCTTCTTCCCTGTATTGTCCAGTCTTTTAAATTCCCTGACCAGGGGAGCGGTAGAGAATACGCCAGAAGATGATGAAGCCTGGATGACAAGGCTCTCAGGAGTAGGATGTTGGGTAAGGAAATTTGAGTCATTCGGCGTAGGCTGATGGCAGTGGGTAACCGTCCTATTCACAGGAGCCCCTGTGCTGGGTTTGGGCCAGATTCCCAGTAGGACATCCGTAAGTGCTTTGTTGAAGGGAAGAAGGGGTTCCGAGTTGGAGGGCCCAGGCTGGAGCACTTCGGTCAGGAGGTTAGGCCTGACCTCCACAGTAGGAAGCTCCAGGTTCAAAACCTCAGCAGCCCTTCTCACCACCATAGAATATGACGCTCCCTCCTCCATAGTCACAGTACGAGGAGAAAACATGCCAGTGTCAGGGGAGGTGTCGAACCCATTGACATCACCCAAATCCAGTTCAAGCTGGTCTTCTAAAGGGTCCAGTGACCCCTCTACACTATCTCCGTATCCATATCCATAGTAATAGGGTTCAGGATCAACCCTGGGCACAGCAGAGCCCATGGAAAATGGAATCACCGTTGAGTAACATTGTTTCGTCTCCGGGTAGTTGGGAATAAGTATAGGGTCGACGTCGCTTGTGGGCCCAATAAGCACTGGGAGCGTCAACATCTGACCCGACGCCGAGGAAGGTTCTGCTGGCACGATCGGCGTAGGGAAGGATCCAGAAGCGGATGCAGAGGTGCTCTCTGGAGTCAAAACCGAAGTCGCCGACTAGGAATCCCAGGGCGCCCTCACCGACTCACCTGGTCCCGAAGGTGCACAGGGTGGGTCAGGCTGCCCAAATAGGAGGCGCATGGCCTCACAGAACTCTTTAAGTTGGGCAGGGGTAGCACTGGCTCCCGGAAATTCGGGGAGGCACGGAGCGGACCCAGACTGAGGCTCCGTACAAGGAGGCCTAGAGTGTCGACTCCCTTCCTGCGAGCGACGGGGTGAAATCAAAGAATGTTTCGCCTTCTTTGACTTATTCTTCTTACCCGAATGTCCAGATTACTTGGACGAAGATGAATGGTGGTGACTCTGCAACCGGGGTCTTGACCTTCCTCTCGAACAGGACTGGGAACGATACGGAGTTGAGTGTTGGGCCGCAATGAGCTTCAGTGACCGCTCCCTCAAAGCTTTCGGGTTCATGGCCCGACACTCTGAGCATGACTTCAAGTCCTCGTTGCGCTCCAAACACCAGAGGCACACGAGGTGCGGATCCGTCACGGACATAATGCAGTGACAGGAGTCGCAGGGCTTGAATCTGGTTTTAAGGGACAGCCCTCGACACAAGCCAAAACTCGTCAAAAACAAATTAGACAAAATGTCGTAGTTAGCCGAAAAATGTGTGGGGTAGCTCTTCTCCGGATCTGCACGTAGGTTGGCAGAGAAAGAAAAGAACTGATGTCAGCGTGTCGGGGTGGGGCCTATATAGGACCGTGACGGCATCACCACGACCACGACACCCGTGGTGTCGACTGACACCACCTAACGGCGTGCATGGGTATTGCTCGAAGAAAAAACTCTCCGGATCTAGTCTGAAGCCTGGGGAAACTTTAAGGTAAGGAATCTGCAACTAAAAGTCTCTATCAGAAACACTTGGTAGTGAGCCTCAAAGGCTCAGGCCTCCTGTTACAATGCTCCAGGGCACTCCAGCTAGTCGAGATGCCAGCCCGCCCCCAGGACCAAGCCCCTCTTTTGGCAGCAAGTCCAGTGGGAAAATTAGGAAAGACAAGGAGGAGGGTCCACTTCAGCTAGGACCACCCGAGGGTTTCCAGAGCTGAAGTGAGCCCCTTCTTGCAGAATCCTCCATCTTGTTTTGGAGATTAGGGACCAACAGGGTCGGAATGTGCCTCCGTCCCCAAACGGAGTGGGCGCAGGAAGGATGTAGCCTCCCTCAGGGGGAGCAGACATTGGCTACAGCCCTCTGACCCCTGTAACACCTGTAAATCTAGTATTTAGGGGTACCCCTGAACCTTACTCACCAGATTCCTGGCAATCGCTAAACAAAGAAGTACTGTTAAGCCGACCCAGCAGTGATGACTCCACACAACAACTGACTTGGCTTCAGCCCTACCAGCCTGTCTGCAGCTTCAAAAAACCCTGCTTCAAAAAGTCGATGCATCCTGCAGGACGCAAACCTTTAGAAACCCCCTGAGGACTGCCTGCCCAGCAGAGAACCAAGAACTTCAGACGACAGCGGCCCTCTTCAGAATAAATCATCAAACGGACTCCTGAACCGCCTAGGATCCACAAGACCTGCCCACTCTGCACCTGACACTCACGGCCCGAGTCCAGGTGGCCCATCGGTCCAGAGAAGGTCCCCCCCCAGGCGATTCCAACCACAAGTCCACCCTGGGTTGACCTCTCCTGGCCAACACAACAATGCCTGCAGCCTGAATCAGGATGACCCCCCCACTGACCGGATCCAACAAAAATTCCCAATGCCCAAGGAGACCCCTGCACCTGCATCCCCCTGGCCTTGTGAAATCCGACCCACGGCCCAGCAATGTTTCTGGATCCTACCTCTAGACCAAGTTTGCAGCAACTTTTTGTGACCCCTGGAGTACCTCCATTGAAAAAAACATTGGACGCGTAGCTCTGTGTTTGCACCCTGGACCCTGCCACCCTTGTGCCACTGAAGGTGTGTGTTTGGTGCAGACCTCTTGCCCCCGTGGTGCTCCCACTAAACCCCCCAGGTCTGCTCCATGAGGACGGGGATACTTAACTTCCAACAGATCTTCTTCAAGTGTCCCTCAGTATCAATAATATCCCATTCTAAACCAGTCACCAATTTTGGCATCTGCACCTTGCAGGCCACGTGTTGCTGGTGGTGCATGTTTGGGGTCAACTGGTGGACATCCTAACCCCCGGAAATTTTAAGTTGAGTACTTACCTTCAAAGCATACTAATACTTTTCCACGCCTAGGACTGCATTGGTTCCTTTGAAAAAATGCACTGTGTCAACTTATGAAATAGCAAATTGCTACTTATTTGTAAACTGATTTATCTGCTAAAACCAAACAAAGTACATTTGATACATAATTCTTCTGGTTCTAGTAATAAAGTAATAAAATACATTTTTGCAATATAAAAACAATTGCCCAGGGGTTAGTCGTTGAATGTGTGCTTCATTTCTTGATTGTGTGAATCAATGCTTTGCA
This sequence comes from Pleurodeles waltl, assembly GCF_031143425.1. Taxonomy (NCBI): domain Eukaryota; kingdom Metazoa; phylum Chordata; class Amphibia; order Caudata; family Salamandridae; genus Pleurodeles; species Pleurodeles waltl. Next base: position 88,769,900 of record NC_090441.1, read on the forward strand.
CTACCCTCTGACACGCCTAACTGCTCCACCACACTATCACAAAAGAGCATTGGTATTATCTATGTTAGCCCCTTTTAAGCCTCTGGGGAACCCCTAGACTCTGTGCACACAATACCTCATTTTGGTATAGTATATACAGAGTCAGCTTTCTACAACCCCCACACACATTCCATTCCCTTTCAGACCAGTTTCCGTGCATCTCCCGCTACAACTCAAAATGACTCATGCAACATACTTAGGTAAAACACTGTCAGACCACAATCCATTCGAAATTACACTCTCATGGGGTTGGGTGCCCACCCCGCTTCTCACATGGCACCTCTTGTCTACGTTAAACTCTGCCCACTCTGCAGTCAATGCACATGGCCCCAGTCCAAAGAAGCTCCTTAGACAATTCCAACCTCGAGCCCACCCTGGGTTGACCCCTTCTGGCCAATACGACGACACCTGCAGCCTGAATCCAGAGGACCCCCCTGACCGCAACGGAATCCGACCCACGGTCCAGCAAAGTCCAGCCGGTGTCTCTCCTGCATGTCCTGCCTTTGGTTTCCCGGAACCGAACCCCTGGACCGAGCCTGCATTATCTTTTTGTGACTCCTGTGGTCCCCCCACTGAAAAACAATGGGCGCACAGCTCTGTGCTTGCACCCTGCATTCGGCCACCCCTTTGCCACTGAGGGTGTGCGTTTGGTGAAGACCTGTGCCCCCCCCCCCACGGTGCTCCTCTAAACTCCCAGGTCTGCTCCCAGAGGACGCGGGTACCTACCTGCCAGCATATCTTCTTCAAGTGCCACTAGTCACCTCTGCACCTGGCAGGCCTGTGTTGCTGGTAGTGCATGTGTGGGGTAAATTGAACTTTGACCTGTGGACATCCCAACGCTCAGAGACTAGAACTTTAAGTCGAGTACTTACCTTCAAAGCATACTGATAGGACTACACTGGTTCCTATAAAAAACTGTCCACCTTGAAATAGAAAATTACTACTTACTTACTTGTAAACTGCTTATCTGCTAAAACCAACCAAAGTACATTTGATATATATGCTTGATACCTACTTACCCGCAACAAAGTTCTTCTGGTTCTAGAAATAAAGTAACAAAATATGTTTTTGCTACATAAAAACAATTGGCCTGAAGTTAGTCATTGAGTGTGTGCTTCATTTCTTGACTGTGCGACCAACAAATGCTTTGCACTACCCTCTGATAAGCCTAACTGTTCAACCACACTACCACAAAAGAGAGCATTAGTATTATATATTTTAGCCTTCTGGGGAACACCTGGACTCTGTGCACACTATACCTCATTTTGGCACAGTACATACAGAGCCAGCTTCCTAGACTGGGGACAACTTTGCTTTTACTGGACGACTCAGCAAACATCTGATCACACAACTAAGTTACCTTTAAATTCAACAGATTTTTGAACTGACAATTTTTCTAAATTCCTGCTATGGTCCTTGGTAAGTCCCCATTGGCATATTATTTTTTAGATTCAACAGTTACCATAGTTAGGGGTTAGAATCTAGAAGTAGTTTTTAGTCCCTAAAACGTAATCCCCAACTTTAGTAACAAAATGAGCAGCTCAGAGGACATGGTTGTGGAGCTCAACCTCACACCTTACCTCCCTCTTGGGATGAGAGAGTTAAGGTCACTCTGTAGACTGAAACAAATTAAAACTGGTTCCAACCCTACAGAGATTAAGCTCCAGGAGCTCTTGGCAGAGTATGCAAAGGATTACCCTACAGAGGAGGAAGACCTTCCTTCAGATGGGGAAGAAGTTAGGGATCAGGAGGATGAACTCCATCCTCCTAACCTGGCTAGGAAGGACAGGGTCCAAATGCCCCTGACTCCAAGGGTGGTACTCACAGGATCTGGGTCTCCCACAGAGGAGTCCAGTTCCTCTGGAGACATTGAGAGCAACCTCAATGAAGAGGACCTCCTTTTAGCAGGGATGACCAAAAGATTAGCTTTGGAGAGGCAGCTCCTGGCTACAGAAAGGGAGAGATCGGAAATGGGCATAGCATGCATTAATGGTGGCAGCAACTAAATACCTAGTGACAGAGAGCACTCTGAAACCCCTAAAATCCCCAAAGGGATTGTCCCTAAATATGAGGAAGGTGATGACATAACCAAGTGGTTCACAGCCTTTGAGAGGGCTTGTGGAACCAGAAGATTGACAACATCTCATTGGGGAGCTCTCCTTTAGGAACTGTTCACTGGTAACTGTAGGGATAGACTCCTCACAGTCACTGCTGAAGATGGTGAGTCATTTTACCACATGAAGGCTGCCCTGATTGAGGGTTTTGGATTCACCACTGAGGACTATAGAATTAGGTTCAGGGGGGCACAGAACCTCGTGCCAGTCCAGGGTTGAGTTTGTAGATTACTCAGTGAAAACACTAGATGGTTCATAACTGGCAGTGGAGTGTACAACTGTGATGGGCTTTAAAATGTGTTTATGAAAGAACTTGTCTTTAAGTAACTTCTTTAAAGACAAGTTGCATCAATATCTGGTAGACACAGGACCAATTTCTCCCCAAGAGTTGGGAAAGAAGGCAGACCAGTGGGGGTGACCAAAAGAAAGGGGTTACAGAGCATTCCCAAGGGAGGAGTGGTGAGAGGCAGAGATGCATCTGAATATTCGATGGTAGCAGTCCTGTCCCAAGCCAACGATGATGGCCATGACCAGTCTCTGTTGCTTTCAATAGCAGGAGGTTACTCCCCACGGAACAGCGTTGGAGTGCCACTGAGTGGGAGGGATTTGCTGTGCTGTGGTCCCTGAAAAAGTTGAGACCATACTTATTTGATACTCACTTTAATGCTCAAACTGAACACAGACCTCTCAGATGGCTAATGCAAATGAAAGGCGAGAACCCTAAACCTTTGAGGTGGTCCATCTCCCTACAGGGAATGGGCTTTACAATGGAACATAGAACTGGGACTGCCCATGCCAATGGAGATGGCCTTTCCAGGTTTTTCCACTTGGAAAAATAAGACTCTCTTGTGAAAGGTTAGTCTCATCCTCTTTCATTTGGGATTACATTGTGTAGGAAAGTGCCCCTTTTCGCTTGCACCCCCCACACCTTTTGTCTAGTACTGATGCTAACTTGACTGAGTGTATGCTGGGATCCTCCTAACCAGGCCGCAGTGTAGGAGGCTGGCCTGGTTTGTAGTGGGTACCTATGGTACGTACACCTTCTACCAGGTCCGGTTGTCCCTTATTAGTGAAATGGAGGCAGTGTCTAGAGGCCAGGCTCTCTAGGGGTAGCTGTAGCTGAGTGTGCAAGGCTTATCTGGGAGACATGCAAAGCTCATGCAATACCACTGTAGTCATGCAGTACTTACACACATGAAAGAAAACACTCAGTGTTACAAAAATAAAGGTACTTTACTACTTTTGGTGAAAAAAATGCCAAAAACACCATAGAGACTATACTCCCTTAGGAGGTACGTAATATACAAATTATATACACCAGTATGCAGAAATAGCTGTAAAACAGTTAGAAAACGATGCAAATACTGAAAATCACAATAGTTAGAAATGGGCCTAGGGGGAACACAATCCACACATTGAGAAAGTGGAATGCGAATGTCGGTTTCCCACCTAGGCAAGTGTAGTGTGTAGAGGGGCACTGGGAGTATTAGAAAACACCAAAGGTAAGTAATATAACCCACCCCAGAGCCCAGTAGAGCAGGAGTAAATCCCAGTAACTTTCCTAGAACACACAAGAACATGAGATTCTACCAACAAGCCTTGGCACACGCAAAGCACGCAGTTAGTAGAAAATGGTGCTGCCTGGGACCAGGAAGGACCTGGTGGACTCTACACAGGAGGAGGAGTTAGAGGAGGCTGTCTGCAACTTAGAGAGCCCTCAGAAGACCAGGCAGCGCACACAGGAGACCCACAGCACGGGGACAAAGAAGGTGAAGAAGAAGGTCCACGCATCACTACAACAAAGGATCCCACGCTGCAGGAGAACCACACAGGAAGCTGTGCGTCTCAGGATAGTGTGCTATGGGCCAGAGCTGCACGGTGCACGAAGAACTTTGTGGAAGGATGCCAACAAGCCTTGGCAACTGCAAAAGGCACAGTGCATGAGGTACTGTCTTGCGTGGGAAGGCAAGCTCTTACCTCCACCAAAGTTGGACAGTAGGACATCAAGACCGTTGGGACCACTTCAGTCCAACACCCATGAGGCAAGATCCATGCAGGTGCCTGCTGAAGCAGGGGAGTCACTACTTCACTTCAAGGGAGATTCCTTCATTCTTCTGCTGCAGGTTGAATTCAGGCTGTCCTCTGAGGATGCACGACTGGGAAACAGTTGCAGTTGCTGTCAGAAGCTGAAGATACAATGTTGTAGATGTCATCTTTGCTTCTTTGTTGCAGTTTGTAGAGTTCCTGAAGGATCCAGATGCAGTTTCTTCAGTGAGAAGGTAAAGTAAAGGATGCAGAGGATTTCTGCTTGAGTCTTACATTCCGAATCTGAAGAACCACCCAAAAGAGAGACCCTAAATAGCCCTGAAAGGGGTCAGGGGAGGACTCTGATGTCACCTGGCGGCACTGGCCACTCAGATGCTCCCAGAGGTCCCTGCCAACTTGGAATTCAAGATGGTAAAACCCAGGGACCCTCTGGAGGAGCTCTGAGCACCAATCCTGGGGTGGTGATGGACAGGGGACTGGTCACTCCCCCTTTCCTTTGTCCAGTTTCGCGCTAGAGCAGGGTCTAGGGGCCCCTGAACAGGTGTAGACTGGATTATGCAAGGAAGGCACCAAATGTGCCCTTCAAAGCATTTCCAGTGGCTTGGGGAGGCTACCCTCACCAAGCCTGTAACACCTATTTCCAAAGGGAGAGGGTGTAACACCCCTCTCCCAAAGGAAATCCTTTGTTTGCCTTCCTGAGCATGAGCTGTTCAAGCAACAGGAGGGCAAAAACCTGTCTGAGAGGTGGCAGCAGCTGGGACTGCCTAGAAAACCTCAGAAGGATGGAATGGCAATATTGGGGGTCCACTAAGGAGCCCCCAGAGTGCATGGAATCATACAACCAATGCTTACAAAAGCTTTGAGGTATGATTCTAACATGTTTGATACCAAACATGCCTATGTTCGAGTTACCATTATGTAGCTGGACATAGGTAGTGACTTATGCCCAGTACACGTATAAAATGGCGTCCCCGCACTCATGAAGTCCGTGAAAATGGTCCTGGAGGTGGTGGGGTTACCGCTGCTAGTGCAGGGGTGCCCTCATACACAGGTACTCTGCACCCTGTCCTCAGGGTTGAAGGGCCTGCTATGGAGGTGCCTTATAAGTGACCAGGATCAGTGTAAATGGCAGTGAAAGAGTGCATGCACCTTTTCACACAGACTGCAATGGCAGTCCTGTAGAAGCCTTTGCATGGGCTCCCTATGGATGGCAAAAGAACTTCTGCAGCCAAAGAGCCCCTGGAGCCCCTCAATGTCCTGGGTACCTAGGTACCATAGACTAGGGACTTATAAGGGGGCACCAGAGTGCCAATTGTGGGTGAAATACTGGGTTACGAGTATGCAGTGACAAAATGTAGAGGAGAGAGAGCATAATCACTGGGGCCCTGGTTAGCAGCTTCCCAGTGAACACTGTCAAGCACACTGACATCAGGCAGAAAATTGGGTTAACCATGGCAAAAAGAGGGTACTTTCCTACACCCAGCACCAGTGTTCATTCTCTAAACTGTACCATTGCTTCCACAACTGCCACATCAATGGCACACACATAAGTCCCTTGCAAAAGGTACCAGTGGAACCAAGGGCTCTGTGACCAGGGAGGGTCTCTAAGGGATGCAGCATGTATTGTGCCACCCTGCACCAATCATATGCACCCTGTCATTGCAGACTGTGTGTGCTGGAGGGGAGAAAAAGGCAACGTTGACTTAAGTCACACCTCTTGCAGGCCTTACAGCCCTAAGGAAGGGTTCACTATTTCACAGGTGAGGGCATAGCTGCACAAGCATTTTGCCCCTAGAGTGTATAAGTCCATTCTTACACATTGTAAGTGCAGTGTGGCCATATTTAGTCCATGGGCTGGGAGTTTGCCATTATGAACTCCACAGCTCCCTGATGGCTTCACTGAAGGCTGGGAAGTTTGGAGTCAAACTTCTCAGCACAATAAACCCACACTAATGCCAGTGTTGGATTTATTGTACAATACACACAGAGGGCATCCTAGAGATGCCCCCTGTATTTCACCCAAACCTTTAGTGTAAGGTTGACCAGTCTGTGCCAGCCTGCCACTAACCTGGCACTAATGAACAAGTCACTTACCTTTGGTAACGCTTTTTCTGGTGATAAACACTAGCTACGTGTGGATTCCTCAAATAATGAATTCTCCCCAATGCGCAGCATTCGACGGAAATCTTCTTTCCAGCTCTGCACGTCGGCGAGGACATCACAATTGCCCGACTCCACGCGACTCGTTCTGACATCATCGTGGCAATAAGAGGTCCTCGCCGGCATGCTGACGTCAGTTTACACTATTTTTTACGTGCCTTTGAGGAAAGTAGTTGATAACCGACATCACTTATTCACTACAATTGCATTAATGAAAACCTTTATACAAATTTTATTCAAATATAAATAACAAATAATATAAATATATATACTTTTAAGAATACACAATTAAAAATGCAAATATATATATATATATATACAACCAAGGAGATCTTGGTCTGAACAGACAGACAACGGGGAGGCAGGTGGGACTGTGAGGAATCCACAGGTAGCTAGTGTATCCACCAGAAAAAGAGTTACCAAAGGTAAGTAACTTGTTCTTCTGATGGATACAACTACCTGTAGATTCCTCACCTAATGAATAGAGTCCCAAAGCAGTACCGCTGCGGAATGGGCTCTAATTCCAACAGGAGGAACCTTCTTTGCCAATGAATAGCATATCTTAATGCAAAGAATGACCCTCCTGGATAGTGTTCTTTTGTTGACGGCCTTGCCCTTCCTCTTCCCCACGTATCCGACAAAGAGTTGGTCGTCCAAGCGGAACTCTCTCGTTCTGTCTTTGTAAACACTCAAGGCCCTCCTTGAGTCCAGCCAATGTAGTCTCTCCTCCTATTTAGATGGATGTGGAGGAGGATAGAAGGACGAGAGTGTGACAGACTGCCCAAAATTAAAAGGAGTGATACCTTGTGGAGGAAAGCCACCCTGGTCCTCAGCACCACCTTGTCAGCATGAAAGGACGTAACAGGGGGATGAACACAAAGAGCTTGAAGCTCACTTGCACGCCTAGCAGACGTGATGGCCGATAGAAAAACAGTCTTCAAGACTAATAGTCTTAATGGACAAGAATGTAAAGGTTCAAAAGGTGAACCCATTAAAAAAGTTAAAACTAAATTTAAATCCAACTGGGGCATAAGAAACGGAGTGGGAGGAAACCTATTAGTAAGCCCCTTCAAAAACCTTAATACTAAAGGGGATTTGAATAAGGAGGGTTTATCAGGTAGGCATAAAAAGGCTGAAAGAGCAGATAGATAGCCTTTGACAGTAGCGACTGCACACCCTGCTGTGCCAAAGACAATGCACACAACAATATGTCCGACAAATGAGCTTTTAAAGGGCTAATTTGCTTCTCTCCACACCAAGCAACAAATTTTGCCCATCTGCCAGCATAGACAGATTTGGTGGAGTGTCGCCTGGCCAATAAAATAACATCCACCACTTCCGGCGGGAGAGAAAAGGAACTCATGTTGCCCCATTCAGTCTCCAGTCATGAAGGTGCAGGCTCTGGAGGTGGGGGTGTAGAACCTGCCCCTGTGACTGCGAGAGGAGGTCTGCCCTGTGAGGTGAGCACAGTGAGAGTTGGAGAAGGTCTGTGTACCACACCCTTCTCGGCCAATTCGGAGCTATTAAAATGACTTGGGCGCGGTCTTGGCGAATCTTTCTCAGAACCCGAGGAATCAAGGGTATGGGAGGAAACGCGTAAAGCAACTAACCACTCCAGGACATCTGAAACGCGTCCCCCAACGCTCCTTGCACCGGATACTGGAGGCTGCAGAATGACGGGCAGTGCGCGTTCTCCCGAGTGGCAAACAGATCTACCTGAGGACACCCCCACATCTGGAAGATGTAAATGATCAGGTCCGGATGGAGACACCACTTATGATTGGCTGAGAAGTGCCGACTGAGGCTGTCCGCACGTACGTTCAGAACTCCGGCCAGATGATCTGCTACTACACAAATCCGATGGTCCTGAGCCCAGGACCAGAGCCGCAGAGCCTCTCTGCAGAGAAGGTACGACCCTACTCCTCCCTGCTTGTTGACATACCACATCACCATAGTGTTGTCCGTCAGGACCTGGACCGACTGACCGCAAAGGGAAGGGAGGAAGGCCTTGAGAGCCAAACGTATCGCCCGCAATTCCAGCAGACTGATATGAAACATCTGCTCCACTGGAGACCAATGACCTTTGATCTGCAGGTCCCCCAGATGAGCTCCCCACCATAGAGTGGAAGCATCCGTTATAACTGTGGCCACTGTTGGTGGAAGTGAAAACGGCCTTCCTTGAGAAAGGTTGCTGTCCATAGCCCACCACTGTAGATCCACTGCAGTGTCTCTGGAGATCTTTATCAACTCCTCGAGATCCCTTTTGTGCTGAAACCACTGCCTGCGGAGACACCACTGAAGAGCCCTCATGTGCCAGCGTGCATGAGTGACCAACAGAATGCATGAAGTGAACAGACTGAGCAGACGAAGAACCTTGAGGACTGGAACAACCACTCCACTTTGAAACATTGGAATCAAGGCCTGAATGTCCTGAATCTTCTGTGGTGGAGGAAAGACCCGATTCAATAGTGTGTCCAGTACTGCCCCTATGAACAGGAGGAGTTAAGAGGGCTCCAGGTGAGATTTGGGCACGTTCACAGAAAATCCCAGGTCGAACAACAACTGGCTTGTCAACCGCAGGGGATGCAGCACGAGCTCTGGAGACTTGGCTTTGATCAACCAATTGTCCAGGTAAGGGAATACAGCTATTCCCTTTATCCTGAGATTTGCTGCAACCACCAACATCACCTTCGTGAAGACTCGAGGTGCGGAAGTAAGACCAAAGGAAGGACCGCAAACTGGTAGTGTTGCGATCCCACCACAAACCGTATATTCTTCCTGTGCGACTTCATAATGGGGATATGAAAGTAAGCATCCTGCAAATCGACAGGCACCATCCAATCCTCCTCGCTCAACGCCAAAAGCACCTGCGCTAGGGTCAGCATTTTAAATTTCTCCTGTTTGAGGAACCAATTCAAAACCCTCAGGTCCAGGATAGGCCTCAACCGACCATCCTTCTTTGGGATCAGGAAATATCTTGAATAACGACCCTGACCCCTTTCCCGCTCTGGAACCAACTCCACTGCACCTTTTGACAAAAGGACTAGAACCTCCTGCTGCAACAACAGGAGATGGTCTTCCGTGCAGAAGGATGGGCGGGGAGGGATGGGAGGGGGAAATTCCTGAAAAGGAAGGGCATAACCTTTCTCCACAATATTGATGACCCAGGAGTCCGATGTGATTGACTCCCACATACGGAGAAAATGCAATAGCCTTCCACCTACAAGAGCAGTATGGGATGGAATGGATGGAGGACTAAGGCTGTTTTCCCTGTTGCACCCCTCCTGAGGAAGAGAAAGAGGCAAGGTGCTGCTCGGCTGCCCCTATGATCCTAACCCTACCCGCCCCCTATATGACCTATAGGGAAGAGTAGTGGTAGGTTTCTGGCCTGCTGGCTGCAATCTCCCCCGAAAGGAAGAGCCACGCCCAAACCCACTGAACCTCCTGAATGATCTAAAAGGGGTGGTGGTAGAAGCCTGCAAGCCCAGAGACTTAGCGGTAGCCCTGCTCTCCTTGAAACGTTCCAAGGCAGAATCAGCCTTAGTACCAAACAGTTTGTCCTTATCAAAAGGCAAGTCTAGGAGGGTCGATTGCACATCAGATGAAAACCCCGACGACCTCAACCAAGCATGCCTCCTGGTTGCTATAGACGTGGCCATCGCCCAGGCCACAGAATCAGATGTATCTAGTCCTGACTTAATGACCTGAGTCGCTGCTGCCTGCGCATCAGTCAGAACATCCTGGGACAAATCAGGCTGCGCAGCCTTGGCCGCGTCCATGAAGGCATAGATATACCTGCCCAAGACACAGGTTGCGTTGATAGACTTCAGGGCCATACTGCAGGATAACAAAGTTTTCTTTGCAGATTGTTCCATCTTTTTATATTCTCAGTCCGACGGGCCCCAGGAAAGGACCCAGGAGCTGTGAATGAAGAACACAAGGCCTGTACCACCAGACTCTCCGGAGTCGGGTGCCTTGAAAGGAAGCCTGGATCCCCAGGAGCCACTCGGTATCTCCTCGCCACAGATCTACTCACAGCAGGCGAAGATACTGGCTTTCTCCACACCTCCATGATCGGTTCCGTGAGCGCCTCGTTAAAGGGGAGGAGCGGCTCCGCCGCAGCTGAAGCAGGATACAATACCTCTGTAAGGATGTTAGTTATGAACTCAGCTGCAGGAAGCAGAAGATCTAGAAAATCCGCCGCCTTCCTCACCACTGAATGGAACGAGGCAGCCTCCTCAGTATACTCCCCAGGAGATGCAAAATTCCACTCCGGGGAAGTGTCAAGACCGCTAGTGGAGTCCGAGCCCTGAAGGTCTCCCACAGGCTCCTTGATCTCTCCTTCCTCCAGGAACTGCCTTCTATATTCCTGCTCCTCTAACAGTCTCAGAGCCTTTCTCCTGGAGCGCAACCTGGCCTCTATCCTTGGTGTCGACAAGGAGTTAACCTACGTCGAGGACCTCGGATGATGTAAATCTTCTGATTCGCCCGACACCGGATCCATCGGCGCCGTGGACAGGCAGGCCCTCTTCACCGGCGTCGACTGGAGCCGTGGCGAAGTCAACTGCGCCAGGGAAGCAGAAGCTATCGGCGTCGCAGGTCTTCTTGGTGATGCCAACGGTACCGGCACCGAACCAGCACCTTCTACCAGATAGAAGGGCATGAAAGGTGTCGGCCTGCGTGGAGCCGGAACACCCAAATCAAAGGCCAAGGGACCTGAGGGACCAGCCGGTGCACCGCTAGGGGACATGGAGGTGAAGATATTGAACATTGCATTAAAAAATGCGTCCGGATCCGCACCCGAGCCGGAAACACCGGGTACCCTACGGCGTCGGATACCCTTGCGGCATTGGTGCCATAAACTCCTGTGGAGCCAGCGTCGGATCAGGCACCTCCGATTGCGCTGGCGAGAAGCCAGGGCTCTGTTGAGGGTCGACTTCAAAGACCGACGGCGCCGGAGAAGCCCGAGGGCACTGCGTCTGAGGCGTCACTGCCGGGCTGATCTCCCACGTTGAACGACGCTGAGCAGAAGGAGACCTTGAACGAGACCTGTCCCTCCCTGCCCGACGTCGGGAATCATGCCGGCATCGGGAGTCATGACGACGTCGCTTATGGGTCTTCGAGGATTTGGAAGACTACCTCCGATGTCAGCGCTTCTCCTTTTTCTTCGACTTAACCAAAAAACAACTTGGCTTCACATTCTTTGAGCACCTTCGGATTCATCTGTTGGCACGAACCACACTCCTCCACATCGTGCTCGGAGCCTAAACACCAAAAGCAGTCATTGTGCGGGTCCGTCACCGATATACGGCCCCCGCACTCCCTACAGGGCTTAAACCCGTATTTCCTAAGAGGAGACATAACACAAAGTATTACTTTCTGAGAAACAGTTGCCCCCTAGAGCCTGAAGAAAAATATCGTTACTCGAAGGCACGGAAAAAAGGGAACTGACGTCAGCACGCCGGCGAGGACCTCTTATTGCCTCAATGACGTCAGATGACGTCGCGTGGGAGTCGGGCAATTGTGACGTCCTCGTCGACATGCAGAGCTTGGAACAAAATTTCCGTTGAATGCTGGCGCATTGGGAGAATTCATTAGGTGAGGAATCCACAGGTAGTTGTAACCATCAGAAAAAGTAAATTTTAAACATATGCTTGATACCTCCTTACAACTGTACTTACCTGCAACAAAATTCTTCTGGTTCTAGTAATAAAGTAACAAAATATATTTTTGCAATATAAAAACAATTGTCCTGGAGTTAGTCATTGAATGTGTGCTTCATTTCTTGATTGTGTGAATCAATGCTTTGCACTACCCTCTGACAAACCTAACTGCCCCACCAAACTATCAGAAAAGAGAGCATTAATATTATCTATTTTAGCCCCTGTTAAGCCTCTGTGCACACTATACCTCATTTTGGTATAGCATATGCAGCCAGCTTTCTACAACCCCCACACACATTCCATTCCCCTTTAGACCAGTTTCTGTGCACCTCCCTGCTACAACAAAAAAAAAACTCACACAACATTTGTAAGCAAAACATTGTCAGACCACAATCCACTCTAAATTACACTCTCATGGGGTTGGGTGCCCACTCCGATACCCACATGGCGCCTACAATCTACGTTAAGCTGTAGTAACTTCTCTTCTTAAAACCAACAGGTCCCCAACCGACATGTCCTCCTATAGACATCTGTCTATATTAAACAGAGAATATAAAATCCTCAGTAAGGTACTAGTGCGCCTTTCATTACTTTCACAACTATTGCACATAAACCAAAGCAGTTTTGTTCCACGACGTAGTACGTCATAGAACATATGTCGGCTATTTCAACTAATGGATGAGGCTAAACAATGTTACCCATAAGCCGGATGCTTGTCACTAGATATATGACAAGCATTCTATACCCTTAGTTAGGATTGTATGATAGGGGCGCTAGAGGCCTTTGGGATTCCCTTGGAATATATCCGATGGGTGAAACTGTTGTATTCTGAGCCAACAGCCAGAGCCAAACTGGCCCACGCATACCAGCCTCTTACAGAATACGCAGTGGGACCAGAATGGTTTGTCCCCTGTCTCCTCTTTTATTTGTATTAACTATGGAGCCGCTTGAGCAGCATATCAGTTGTGGTGCAAAGACATGGGGAATCACAGTCTTCCGCACTACCTACTTGATTTCACTGTACGCAGACAATATGAACCTTTACTATAAGGGTTTACAGGAGGATTTGGGACACGTGGCACAGATACTATGTACATTTGGGGATATCTCTGGTCTCCACATTAATGCCGACAAATTGAATGCGTATTCATTTAGCGACACTTACCCTGAACCATCGATCTAATTCGGACCCATGACCATTTGTAAGGAAATGCCTCCTTGGCATGGTTGCCCCCTGACTTTTTGCCTTTGCTGATGCTATGTTTACAATTGAAAGTGTGCTGAGGCCTGCTAACCAGGCCCCAGCACCAGTGTTCTTTCCCTAACCTGTACTTTTGTATCCACAATTGGCAGACCCTGGCATCCAGATAAGTCCCTTGTAACTGGTACTTCTAGTACCAAGGGCCCTGATGCCAAGGAAGGTCTCTAAGGGCTGCAGCATGTCTTATGCCACCCTGGAGACCTCTCACTCAGCACAGACACCCTGCTTGCCAGCCTGTGTGTGCTAGTGAGGACAAAACGAGTAAGTCGACATGGCACTCCCCTCAGGGTGCCATGCCAGCCTCTCACTGCCTATGCAGTATAGGTAAGACACCCCTCTAGCAGGCCTTACAGCCCTAAGGCAGGGTGCACTATACCATAGGTGAGGGTACCAGTGCATGAGCATGGTACCCCTACAGTGTCTAAACAAAACCTTAGACATTGTAAGTGCAGGGTAGCCATAAGAGTATATGGTCTGGGAGTTTGTCAAGCACGAACTCCACAGCACCATAATGGCTACACTGAAAACTGGGAAGTTTGGTATCAAACTTCTCAGCACAATAAATGCACACTGATGCCAGTGTACATTTTATTGTAAAATACACCCCAGAGGGCACCTTAGAGGTGCCCCCTGAAACTTAACCGACTATCTGTGTAGGCTGACTAGTTTTAGCAGCCTGCCACAAACCGAGACATGTTGCTGGCCCCATGGGGAGAGTGCCTTTGTCACTCTGAGGCCAGTAACAAAGCCTGCACTGGGTGGAGATGCTAACACCTCCCCCAGGCAGGAATTGTCACACCTGGCGGTGAGCCTCAAAGGCTCACCTCCTTTGTGCCAACCCAGCAGGACACTCCAGCTAGTGGAGTTGCCCGCCCCCTCCGGCCAGGCCCCACTTTTGGCGGCAAGGCCGGAGAAAATAATGAGAAAAACAAGGAGGAGTCACTGGCCAGTCAGGACAGCCCCTAAGGTGTCCTGAGCTGAGGTGACTCTGACTTTTAGAGATCCTCCATCTTGCAGATGGAGGATTCCCCCAATAGGGTTAGGATTGTGACCCCCTCCCCTTGGGAGGAGGCACAAAGAGGGTGTACCCACCCTCAGGGCTAGTAGCCATTGGCTACTAACCCCCCAGACCTAAACACGCCCTTAAATTTAGTATTTAAGGGCTACCCTGAACCCTAGAAAATTAGATTCCTGCAACTACAAGAAGAAGGACTGCCCAGCTGAACACCCCTGCAGCGGAAGACCAGAAGACGACAACTGCCTTGGCTCCAGAAACTCACCGGCCTGTCTCCTGCCTTCCAAAGATCCTGCTCCAGCGACGCCTTCCAAAGGGACCAGCGACCTCGACATCCTCTGAGGACTGCCCCTGCTTCGAAAAGACAAGAAACTCCCGAGGACAGCGGACCTGCTCCAAGAAAAGCTGCAACTTTGTTTCCAGCAGCTTTAAAGAACCCTGCAAGCTCCCCGCAAGAAGCGTGAGACTTGCAACACTGCACCCGGCGACCCCGACTCGGCTGGTGGAGATCCAACACCTCAGGAGGGACCCCAGGACTACTCTAAGACTGTGAGTACAAAAACCTGTCCCCCCTGAGCCCCCACAGCGCCGCCTGCAGAGGGAATCCCGAGGCTTCCCCTGACCGCGACTCTTTGAATCCTAAGTCCCGACACCTGGGAGAGACCCTGCACCCGCAGCCCCCAGGACCTGAAGGACCGGACTTTCACTGGAGGAGTGACCCCCAGGAGTCCCTCTCCCTTGACCAAGTGGAGGTTTCCCCGAGGAACCCCCCCCTTGCCTGCCTGCAGCGCTGAAGAGATCCCTAGATCTCCCATTGACTTCCATTACAAACCCGACGCTTGTTTCTACACTGCACCCGGCCGCCCCCGCGCTGCTGAGGGTGAAATTTCTGTGTGGGCTTGTGTCCCCCCCGGTGCCCTACAAAACCCCTCTGGTCTGCCCTCCGAAGACGCGGGTACTTACCTGCAAGCAGACCGGAACCGGGGCACCCCCTTCTCTCCATTCTAGCCTATGTGTTTTGGGCACCACTTTGAACTCTGCACCTGACCGGCCCTGAGCTGCTGGTGTGGTGACTTTGGGGTTGCTCTGAACCCCCAACGGTGGGCTACCTTGGACCAAGAACTAAGCCCTGTAAGTGTCTTACTTACCTGGTTAACCTAACAAATACTTACCTCCCCTAGGAACTGTGAAAATTGCACTAAGTGTACACTTT
The DNA here is from genome assembly GCF_031143425.1 of Pleurodeles waltl. NCBI lineage: Eukaryota > Metazoa > Chordata > Amphibia > Caudata > Salamandridae > Pleurodeles > Pleurodeles waltl. The sequence continues at coordinate 88,785,411 of NC_090441.1, forward strand.
TAAAACAGCTATTTGTGAATAACTTGAAAAGTATACATGCAATTTTGATGATTTGAAGTTCCTAAAGTACTTACCTGCAATACCTTTCGAATGAGATATTACATGTAGAATTTGAACCTGTGGTTCTTAAAATAAACTAAGAAAAGATATTTTTCTATACAAAAACCTATTGGCTGGATTTGTCTCTGAGTGTGTGTACCTCATTTATTGTCTATGTGTATGTACAACAAATGCTTAACACTACTCCTTGGATAAGCCTACTGCTCGACCACACTACCACAAAATAGAGCATTAGTATTATCTCTTTTTGCCACTATCTTACCTCTAAGGGGAACCCTTGGACTCTGTGCATGCTATTCCTTACTTTGAAATAGCACATACAGAGCCAACTTCCTACACCATTGTAACAGCTCCTGTCTCAATCAGTCACCTTTGCATCCGAATATACCGTGGTCAAAAAGACTTGTTGGGGGGTAAACTGATGTGTCCGATCACAGCACTCCGATCTCAAGTGGGCTATTGGACTGCCTCTTTCTGTATTGAGTAGATTGGTATTAGCGAAAATGGTGGTATTACCATGTGTTTTATACTACTTTGTCAATATGCCACTTACAGTACCACCCCATGTATTTCACATGTTAAAGTCCATGTTGATTGGTATAATATGAGGGGGCGGTCGCCGCAGAATTAGCCTGCCAAAGCTACAACTGCCACGCGATGAAAGCAGGCTAGGCACCCCTGATTTTAAGGCCTATTGCATAGCAGGACAACTGCAATGGCTGGCATATTGGCTGGCCGGTCATAATTTGGGAGAAATCAATTACACGCTACAATGTTGAAGAAAGTCCTCCTCCACTGCTTGCTGTGCCCCGAACCCCCCAAACCATCTATAGGTTCTACCCTGCTTCTACTTATAGCCCTGACATATTCAGGGAAGGTCTCTAAGGGCTGCAGCATGTCTTATGCCACCCTAGGGACCGCTCACTCAGCACATGCACACCGCCTCACAGCTTGTGTGTGCTGGTGGGAAGAAAATGACTAAGTTGACATGGCACTCCCCTCAGAGTGCCATGCCCACCTCACACTGCCTGTGGCATAGGTAAGTCACCCCTCTAGCAGGCCTTACAGCCCTAAGGCAGGGTGCACTATACCACATGTGAGGGCATATGTGCATGAGCACTATGCCCTACAGTGTCTAAGCAAAACCTTAGACATTGTAAGTGCAGGGTAGCCATAAGAGTATATGGGCTGGGAGTTTGTCAAACACGAACTCCACAGTTCCATAATGGCTAAACTGAAAACTGGGAAGTTTGGTATCAAACTTCTCAGCACAATAAATGCACACTGATGCCAGTGTACAATTTATTGGGAAATACACAGAGAGAGGGCATCTTAGAGATGCCCCCTAAATACCAATCCAACTTCTAGTGTAGGCTGACCAGTTCCTGCCAGCCTGCCACACACCAGAAATGTTGCTGGCCACATGGGGAGAGTGCCTTTGTCACTCCATGGCCAGGAACAAAGTCTGTACTGGGTGGAGGTGCTTCTCACCTCCCCCTGCAGCAACTGTAAAACCTGGCGGTGTGCCTCAAAGGCTCACCCCCTTTGTTACAGCGCCCCAGAGCATCCCAGCTAGTGGAGATGCCCGCCCCTCCGGCCACTGACCCCACTTTTGGCGGCAAAGCTGGAGGAGATAATGAGAAAAACAAGGAGGAGTCACCCACTAGTCAGGACAGCCCCTAAGGTGTCCTGAGCTGAGGTGACCCATGCCTTGAGAAATCCTCCATCTTGAGTTTGGAGGATTCCCCCAATAGGATTAGGGATGTGCCCTCCTCCCCATAGGGAGGAGGCACAAAGAGGGTGTAGCCACCCTCCAGGACAGTAGCCATTGGCTACTGCCCTCCCAGACCTAAACACACCCCTAAATTCAGTATGTAGGGGCGCCCCAGATCCCAGGAAATCAGATTCCTGCAACCTGAAGAAAGAAGAAGGACTGCTGACCTACAAGCCTGCAGAGAAGGAGGAAGACGACAACTGATTTGGCCCCAGCCCTATCGGCCTGTCTCCAACTTCGAAAACCTGCTCCAGCGACGCATCCTACTAGGATCAGCGACCTGCCATGAACTAAAGGACCGAGAAACTCCCGTGAACAGCGGCCCTGTTCCAATACCAGCTACTTCTTTGCAACAAAGAAGCAACTTTCAAAGACTGCACGTTTCCCGCCGGAAGCGTGAGACTTGACACACTGCACCCGACGCCCCCGGTTTGAGATCCAGAGAACAAACACCACAGGGAGGACTCCCCGGCGACTGCGAGCCCGTGAGTAACCAGAGATGACCCCCTGAGCCCCCACAGCGGCGCCTCCAGAGAGAATCCAGAGGCTCCCCCTGACGCGACTGATTGTAACAAGGGACCGACGCCTGGAACCAACATTGCACCCGCAGCCCCCAGGACCTGAAGGAACCAAACTTCAACGCAGGAGTGACCCCCAGGTGACCCTCTGCCTAGCTAAGGCAGTAGCTGACCCGAGAAGCCCCCCTGTGCCTGCTGCACCGCTAGAGTGACCCCCGGGTCCCTCCATTGATTCCTACCTCAAACCAGAAGCCTGCTTTGCTCACTGCACCCGGCCGCCCCTGTGCCGCTGAGGGTGTACTTTGTGTGCCTTCTCGTGTCCCCCCGGTGCTCTACAAAAACCCCCTGGTCTGCCCTCCGAGGACGCAGGTAGTCACCTGCTGGCAGACTGGAACTGGAGCACCCCTGTTCCCGATAGGTGCCTATGTGTTTTGGGCACCTCTTTGACCTCTGCACCTGACCGGCCCTGAGGTGCTGGTGTGGTAACTTTGCGGTTCCCTTAAACCCCCAATGGTGGCCTGCCTATGCCCCAAACCTGAGACTTGTAAGTGTTTTACTTAACTCCAAAACTAACCTTTACTTACCTCCCCCAGGAACTGTTGATTTTTGCACTGGGTCCACTTTGAAAATAGCTTATTGCTATTTTTACAAAGACTGTATGTGATATTGCTTTCATTCGAAGTTCCTAAAGTATCTAAGTGAAGTACCTTACATTTAAAGTATTAACTGTAAATCTTGAACCTGTGGTTCTTAAAATAAACTAAGAAAATATATTTTTCAATATAAAAACCTATTGGCCTGGAATTGTCTTGGAGTGTGTGTTCCTCATTTATTGCCTGTGTGTGTACAACAAATGCTTAAAAATACCCTCTGATGAGCCTACTGCTCGACCACACTACCACAAAATAGAGCATTAGAATTATCTACTTTTGCCACTATCTTACCTCTAAGGGGAACCCTTGGACTCTGTGCACACTATTTCTTACTTTGAAATAGTATATACAGAGCCAACTTCCTACACCTAGCTTTACTCTTAGCGAAGCAACAGCTCATTAGGGTTTGAAAGTCACCCCCGGTTCCCCCATTCACTTACTGGCGGGAAGAGGTGCTGTACTGGGGCCAAGGAGAGAGAATGGCACTCTGCTGCAAGGAGAAAAAAAAAAACTGCTGCCCCAATGCAAAGCATACACACATTTGGAATGAAAATCTGCTCCTTCAACCCTTTCGCTGGTCTTTTGTCACCTATACAAGTCAAGAAAGGGTTTTCAACGTATGTCTTTATGACTCTATATATATATATATATATATATATATATATATATATATATATATTACACCAAATAAAGTTCAGACGCTGGCACTCCCTGCAGCTGAAATGTTTATTTAGACCAAAAGATCCTTGTCAAATTCCAGATTTCTCAAATTTCACATGCAAAAACAGGGCAACGCGTTACAAGCATCTTTTGGTCTAAATAAACATTTCAGCTGCTTGGAATGCCAGCGTCTGAACTTTATTTGGTGTAATATTGAAATGGGTCCTGCGCCCATTATGGAGCACCAACCTCGCTAGGAGAGCGCAGGAAGAACAGCAGGAGCTTTTCAAGTCATAGAAATATATATATATATATATATTCACACACATATATATATATATATATATATATACACATACACACATATTTTTTATATACAAATACACACACACACACACACACCAATGTTGAAAAAAACTGTCCCATGCTAACCCTCCATCTCCAGTAGCATTTCTTTTTTTTTTTTGTCCAGCCAATGGGGCAGTGGCAGGTCCTCTGCTATGGGGGAGGAGCATCGCCCACCTGCCAGCAGCAACCGCTCAAAATCCTTTAACAACGAAATGATAAAAAGCTGAGTTTATTATTCTTTTGTTGTTACAGGGGCAGAGCACTGGGGATGACGAGACCTGAGGGGAGTGCACTTTGCACTGCCCTCAGTGCGCCAGTGTGTTTGGCTGGCCGTCTCAGGCCGGCCAAACACACACGCGCACTGTGCTCTCTCCAGCCCAGCATTGTGTTGTCGGGCTGGAGAGAGCAGGCACAGGCTCCCATTATGCCTTGGAGCGCCCTGGCTGGGTGCTCCCAGCCAATTCTAACGCTATACTGAGCAGCATCAGGATTGGCCGCTGGGCAGGCTGGGAGCCTGTGCCTGCCTACTGCTGAGGAGATGGAGGAGCAGCGGCGCGGCATGCAGGCACGTTTTTTTACATTTCTTTTTTAATTTTATTAATATTCCCCACCCACGCTTCGCCCCACCCCCTGTAACCCATACGATCCGCGACTGCAAATGGGGACCGATTCTTTGGTGTCCTCGGGGTAAGAGGAAGCACTTTTCAGGGCCTGATCCTTGGCATCGAAAGTATTGAACAACCTCTCTGATAGGGATATTTATTTGGGACAAAAGTAGGCAAGGGAGTAGTATCATTAATCTGAAAATCAGGAAGAACATTTGGGAAAAAAGAAGGGTGAGTTATTAATGAAACTGTGCTGTGATACTAAACGGTTCAAAAGTACAGTCACCCTCCTGGCATACGTAGTAGCTACTAAAAAGCAACCTTCAATGAAAGCTGCTATAAATCAGCCTTGTGTAATGGATCAAATGGAGGGCCCATCATCATCAAGAAGAAAATAAGTTACTTAGCTGTAAGTGTAGTTCTCGAAGATTGCCATCTTTCATAGATTCACATGCTTGAATCATTCACTGTTCTCGAAGTGGGAGTCTCACGGGACCATAACAAAGCAGTACATAATATTACATACATTTATTTATCTATATACATATATTTTCTAATGGCAATGAAACATTCACTTTAATGACTTAGTCATATCATTTAAAAGGAACCGAACTCCAGCCAATCAGGTGACAGCACTCCCTGGAATTCTCCCCACAGAGGTGGATTCCCTCAGATTTTTAAGCAGTAGTGGAAAAGGTAATCCCATAACAATAAGGGAAGCCTCTATGTGGAGAAGGTTGGGTCGCATGTGAATCTATGTCAGATGCAAATACTGGAGAAGGAACGGTTTCTTACCTGTAACCCCAGTTCTCTCGCAGGGGAATTTCCATGATAAGTCATAAGCACTGAATAGTCCCGCCCACATACGGAGTCCCTGGAGCATTTCTTCAAAATATCTTCTTAAGTGTAAGTTTTCGCCTTTCTTCAGGCAGGCCTGCAAAGTTACTTGAGAAGCGAACAGATAATGCACCCTAGGTACATAGGCGATGCTGGCTGAACTCTCCATATGAAAATAAAGACAAAAGCCATAACATTGTAATTTGAGAATAATTTGTTAACAGAATGAATCGCCCTCACAAACCCCTTTTCCATGATAGAGATAAAGGAGAGGAGAACAAAGTAGCCCCATAGGCTGCCATTATGTGGCTAAAAAAGAGACTGTGCCTTCAAGAACTCAGAGACCACCAGTATCCTATCACGCATAGCTGGTGGCAGTTGCTTCAGTTCTTTTGAAGACGACGTTAGGCTTGTACAGTACAGAGTGTTTCAATACCTCTGTCTATTCTCCCAGGGAGGAGGGAGGGTTGCTTATGACTTATCATGGTAATTCCCCTACAAGAGAACTGGAGTTACAAAAAGGAAACTGTTTCTTCTCTCATAGGGGATTTCTATGTATAGTCATAAGCACTGAATAGAATAGCAAGCCCATCCCTACGGTGAACGGGGGAGCACGAACTGGAAAATGTAATGCAAATAAATTCCTGAGGGAATTTTGCCTTACTTGAGCGTCTGCTCTAGTATTGGAATCTAGGCAGGAGTGCTTAGTGATTGTGTGAAACTGACTTCCATGTTGCCACTTTGAAACTCTCTGGTATAGGGATATTGAGCAACAAAGAAGCAGTAGCTGCTTTCCCTCTAGCAGACTAGTGGGTAGTGTTTTGTTAGCTTTTTGATAACATAATAAAATACACAGTACTATCCATCGCAAAATGAACTGCTTAGAAGTGGCTAATCCTGTGCAAAAAGGACCGTAGTTGCTAAACAATTGGTCCAGTTTGTAAATGTTTCACGTTGTATCAAGGTAGATTTTGAGAACTTGTTTCACATTCAGGGAATGGAGAGATGTTTCCCCTGGAGTGGAAGGATTCTGAAAAAATGTAGGCAAGGAAATAGTTTGGTTGACATGGAAGTCCGAAATCACCTTTGGTAGGAATTTCGGATGAGTTCTCATGACTACTTTGTTCGAGTGAAACATGGTGTTGGTTCAAGTGAACAGAATGCCTAAATTTCACTAACTCTGCGGGCAGATGTTATTGCCACCAGGAAAGCAATTTTCCAAGAGAACTGCAAGCCAGATTGTGTCAAATTGAGTATATATAAAAGAATGACATCTTCTTGGCAGGTGGTAGGATCTTTGTTTTTAGATGAACACCATATGCAGAATCTCTTTCATTGGAAGGCTTCTGCAGCTCGTGTAGAAGGTCGCTTTGTCTCTTTAAGAATGTCTATGCAATCTTGTGGAAGATTTAGCTGTCCATACTGCACTAACTCAGGAGCCATGCTTCCAAATTCAAAGAGGAGAGATTGGGATGCACCATCTAGGATTGAATTTCGTCAATAGATCCGGTCTGCATGGCAGTTTGAGATGTGATTGGATGGACCAGTGAAGGAGTTATGTGAACCACTCCGTAGCTATGAGTATCATCATGGATCTCGACTGGGATAGTTTGATGAGGACTGACGAAATTGGAGGAATTGGTGGAAAAGCGTAGAGAAATCTGCCAGACCAGTTAATCCATAGGGCATTCCCCAGAGTCCCTGGTTGGAAGTACCTTGATGAGAAGAACTGACATTTGTCATTTTTTCTGCAGTTGCAAAAAAGTCAATGTTTGGATTTCTCCACAATTGGAATACGTTTTGAACAACCATGTCGTTTAGAACCCATTTGTGGTTTTCCTGAAAGAGTCTGCTGAGAGAATCGGCTTGGGTGTTTTGTACTCCTGGAAGGTGAGTGGCAGTTATTGACAAGTTCCTGGCCAAAAGCCATCTCCAGATTGTCTGGGCTTCATGTCACAAGGGCCCGAACCTCGTTCCTCCATGCTTATTGAGGTAGTACATGGTTGTTGAATTGTCCGTCTGTACAAGCACGGAATTGGAGCTGAACGATGGATGGAATGCTTCAGCGCAAGATGAACGGCACGCAGTTCCAGGCGGTTGATATGATATGTAGATATGATATGTAGATTCTCTCTGGGACCACTAGCGCTGAATTTGTAGATGGTCCATGTGGGCGCCCCATCCCAGAAGGGAGGCATCCGTGACAATGGTCTGAGGCCAAATCTTCTCATGAAATGGTGTTCCCGTACAATGTTGGTTGGAGAGCACCACCATTTCAGTGACTGTTTCGCATGTTGGGACAGTTGAATCCTGTCCCAGTTGCATGTCAATTGGTCCCATTGGGCGTCGAGGCACTCCTGTAAAGTTCTCATAGGAAGACTGGCATTTGATGTGAGAAATGTGCCGGACGCCATCGAGCTGACGAGAGAGGATACCTTTCTCACAGTTGGATTAGATATTCTCATAAGAGTTTGAGACTTTCCAAGGATTGTTAAGCGTCTCTCCTCTGAAGGATACACATTTGCTCTGAGGGTATCGATGAATGCTCCCAGATAGTGAATTGTTTGCGCTGGGACAGAAACTGATATCGTTTGCTTTATTTGAAATCCCAATCAATGGAGTATATTGCAAGTTCAACTGTAATGGAGTTGTGCTTCTTGGAACGTGGCCGTTTTGATTAGCCAATCATCTAGGTAAGGGTAGACGAATACTTTGTGTTTTTGTAGGTGAGTTGCCACTACTGCCATGCATTTGGAAAAAGTTCAGGGTGCTGACTTTAGACCAAATAGAAGCACTTGGTATTGATAGTGATTCTGCCCCACAACAAACCTCAAGACTTTTTGATGTTTCCTGTCCAATGGAATATGAAAGTATGCGTCTTAAAGGTTGATGGAGCAAAGCCAGTCTCCTTCGTGTACTTGAGGGTAGATCTGGTGGAAATCCAGCATCAGGAAATTTTTCTCGACGGATCCATTTGTTGGTCAATTTGAGGTCAAAAATGGGCCTGAGTTTGTTGTTGTCTTTCTTATTGATTAGAAAATATCTACAATAAATCCTGGTTCCTCGTTGATGATGAGGGACGGCCTCCACTTCCTGCTTCTCTAATAAAACATCCCCTCTGCTTGTAATTGAGGAATGTGAGAGTTGGAAAGTTTCCATGGAACTGTGGGGGAGCGGAAAATCTGAGACAGTATTCATTGCGAATAATATTCAGAACCCATGCGTCCTGCCACTCTGCCAGGTAACGACGAATGCTTCCCCCTACTGGAGTGGTTAACAGAAGAGGGTGAAGAGCTATTTCAGGGTTTTGCTCCTGATGGCTGTTTGCCTCCCTGAAGAGGTCATTGACTCGATCTTCCTATAGCCTGCTTTCTTTCGTAAGGCTGACAAAACCTCTGAAAATTGTTGGGACTGAGGACCAGTTTGCTGGCAACTTTGGTACCAGCGAGGGGATTGAACCCTCTGAGAAGAGGCATTGTAAAGGCCTGAATGGAATGGATCTTTAGGTTTTTCTAAACCAACAGCTTTTGATGTCTCTAATTCTGCTTTCATTCTCGCCTTTCCATCATCTGTGTGAGATCCGAAAAGGGTGGTGCCAGACAAAGGTAAATTGAGAATCCGCTGTTCAGATTCTGGTTCCAAAGTAGTAAGGCAAAGCCACGAATGTCTTCGAAGGGAAAGTCTGTGGCAGTACACATGTGCTGCTAATAGAAAGGAGTCTGCTGCTGCACTAATGATTTGATTTGAAACCGTTAGGCCTTCATTTAGAATTTCTTTAAAGTCCTCTCTTTTCTCTCTGGGGAGATGTTCGATAAACTGCTGTAGAGACTCCCATAGGGCCCTATCATAACGGCCTAGGAAGGCTGTGGCCTTTCTGCCTTCATTGATGTTGCTGCTGTTACGAACTTCTCTTCCTACTTAGTACAGCTTACGGCTCTCCCTCAGATGGTACTGTAGAAGTGGAAACTGTGGCATGCTGTTTTCTAGTGGCTACTACCACCACTGAATATGGTGTTGGATCAGATTGCAGCAAGTCCGGCTCTGGTTTGGGTGGTCTATAGCTTGGAAGATGCAGCTCTAATGGATGACGGAGTCAAGAACGGATCCATTGCAGGTTCCAGTAGACCTGGAACTAGAGGTAATAGCGGATGTGAAGCCAAACTCTGTTGCAAAGTTTCAAAGATGATAGATGTTGTTTGTGTTGGTGCAGATAGAGGAATATTTAACTTGTTTGCACCTCTAACTAGTACTTACTGGAATGTTGACACGTCATCTACTGGAGAGATGCATGGTGCAAGAGAATCGGACAGAGTTGGAGAATATCTCCCTGTACTAGATTATGAAGTCTCTATGGTGTGTCTAGACCGAGATCTGGTATAATGGTTTTGATAATGTGAGCAAATTGGAACCGTGGATGTGTGACGAGCCCTTTGACGATGTCTAGAGTGAGGTCTAGAATGATGCGTTCATGGAGAACAGGATCTGGTTTTCACAGGAGAGGTTGATGGTGGTAGTTCTGTTATTGGTAATGGAGGAGGCGCTGGCTGTGGAGGAGGAGGTGTTGCAGGTATTGGTGCAGGCCTCATGTGCCTCTCTTGATGAAGAATAGATGCAGGCGTAGTCGGAGTCATGAAAGCTATAGATTCACCTCCACTTTCTGCGCACTTCTTGAGATGAGGAGTCTGAAATTATGATAGTCTTTGAACTTCATCTCTCCCCTCAACGTGTACCTACTTCTCACGTTGACATCTCATCGTCAAGTGTGTCTTTCTGATGTCGACCTTGATTTTGACGGCTACTGCCCGTGATGAGTCAATGTCAATAAGGACCTTGGCGGCGACCAGCGAGTTACACGACGTCAAAGGGCTCCTCGACGTTGATGGTCTTCTGTGGGACAATGGTATCGCCATCACGGGCAGTCTTCTTCGCTCCAACGTCCAGATGCGCTGTCTCTTCAATGATGACCCATGGAGAGACCGTGAACAGGTCCGCCTGCACCTCTTCTCGACGTCGACCAGGGCCTATGGTGTTTTTCAGGCATTTTTTGACTGGAAAGCCCTCCGGAGGCCGATCACAGAGCCCTGGTAGCGGACTGTGCCTCTCCTCGCACTGAGGGCCCACCCGTAGATTGAGTCTTCCATTTTCTGCTCTCCTCCAGACCTCAAAGGTGAATCTTCTCCCTATCATGTACAGTGCACCTGGAATAGGTTTTACAAACCTTGCAGGTGTCAGGAATGTGAGTATCTGGAAGACATAGGATAGACATTGTGAGGATCAGTTTTGGCCTTTTTCTTCACAAGTCTGGATTCTCATCAAAAACCGATGGCATTTATGATAATAAATAATTTGTGTCAGGAGTCCAAAAATGTCAACTCAAAGAGTTGTCACTGAAATTCAGAGTATTTTTTTCTTAGAAAAAAACAACAATTGGTCAAGCTCAATGCTCCAGGATCCTGTCAGCAGGAGCCGGAATAAAAAGAACTGAAGCGACTGCCACCAGCTGTGCATAAAGGGATACTGGTGGTTTCAGAGTTCTTAAAGGCACAGTCTCTTTTTTAGCCATACAAAGGAAGCCTAAGGGGCTACTCTGTCCTCCTTTCCTTTATCTTTATCATTCGAAAGGGGTGTGTGAGGGAGATTTATTCTGTTAACAAATTATTCTCAAATTACAACGTGCTGACAATTGTCTTTATTTTAAAATGGAGAGTTCAGCCAGCGTAGCCTATGTACATGGGGTGCATTATCTGTCCGCTTCTCAAGTGACTTTGCAGACCTTACCAAAGAAAGGCAAACATTTCCACTTAAGAAGTTATTTTGAAGAAGTGATCCGGGGTCTCTGCATGTGGGTGGGACTATTCAGTACTTATGACTATACATGGAAATCCCCTACAAAAGAACTTCAGGTACAAGTAACTAAATTGTTTTCTTCTCCAGTATTGGATCTTTCATAGATTCACATGCTTGTATCAGAAAAGCTAGCAGTTACAATATTTGCACAATCATTATTTTAATATTGCAATAGCGGATGGCAGGTATAAACACATATACAGAGATATATAAATATGTAACATACATATGCAACCAAAAAAGGCTCAACTTATTGAAATAAATGACTTAACACCACCTGAACAACAGCTGCAACACTGTGCTGCCCCAATTCTAGGCAATAAAGCTGCATGAATGTATGTGTATTGCTCCATGTTGCCGCTTGACATATCCCTTGGAGAGTCACTTCAGCAAACAAGGCAGTTGTGGTAGAGACCACCAAAGGTCTTACAGCCTTGGAATGACAGAACTGGATAGCAAGCTGACATCCATCAAGCAATGCTTGCCTTAGAGACTTGGGCATCTTTAAGATGATCACCATATGTTACCGGCAGTTGGTCTGTTTCTCTAAACTGTTTGGTGTGATTCAAATAAACCTTTAGACATCTTTCACATTAAAAGTATGCAGAGATTTTTCCGCTGATGACTGAGTGTAGGAAAGTACCCTCTTTTTGGCATGGTCACCCCCACTTTTTGCATGCTACCAGTATGCTTGGACTGTTTTACTGGGATCCTGCTAATCAGGGCTCCAATGATTGTGCTCTCTCCCTCTAAATTTGGTTGCTTAAGCCTTTGCAAACCCCCACAATTCGCATGCAGGTGCACCTATATAAGCCCTTAGTGTATGGTACTTAGGTACCCAGGGCATTGGGGCACCAGGAGTTCCCCGTGGGCTGCAGCATTTATTGTGCCACCCATGGGAGCCCATGCAAAATGTGTCTGTACGAAATGGTGCATGCACCCTTTCACCACAGGTCAAAGCACCAGGTCCCTGTAAGTACTCCTATGGTAGGCCCCCCTAGCCCAGATGGCAGGGTGCAAATACCTGTTTGTGAGGGCACCCCCTGCATGGGCAGAGGTGCTCCTACTAACTCCAGTTCCATTGCACTGGACTTAGTAAGTGCAGGGAAGTCAGTTCAGTACAGGTGTCCAGCTACATAATGGTTAACTCCAAACCTGGGCATGTTTGTAATTAAACATGTCGAAATCATACCCCAATACTGTTGCCAGTATTGGTTCTATGATTATTTGCACTCTGGGGGCTCCTTAGATGACCCCCAGTATTGCTCCTACCAGTCTTCTGGAGTTTTATGGGTAGCTCGCACTGCAGCCACCCCTCAGACAGGTTTCTGCCCTCCTGCTGCTTGACCAGCTCAGGCAGGGGAAGGAAAAACAAAAGATTTCCTGTGTGAGAGGGAGGTAATACCCTCTCCCTTGGAAATAGATGTTTTGAAGGCAACATTTGGTGCCCTCCTTCCATACACCGGTTTGCACCAATCCAGGGATCCCCGGTTCCTGCTTTGGAATGAAACTGGACAAAGGAAAGGGGAATGACCACTCCCCTGTCCACCACCATCCCAGAGGTGGTGCCCAGAGCTCTTCCAGGTGGCCACTTGATTCTTCCATCTTAAATCCAAGATGTGAAGAGGTCCCTGGGAGCATCTGAGTGATTAGGTTAGGCAGGTGATATCACAGCCTCCTTATGATAGGTAGTCAATCCCCCTTCCTGGGCTACTTAGGGTCTCTTCTGGGCTGAATCCTCAGATTTGATGTGCAAGATTTCACCAGGACTCCTCTGCAACGCTTACTAGAACCGCAACTGGACTCTTCAGGAACAAACAACTTGCACCTCCAGAGATGACTCCACTTTGCAAAATTGTTTCTCCAGCTCCTTCCAGCAACTGCAACATTTTCCCAGCTGTGCATCCTCTGAGGTCAACAAGACTCCAGCCTGCACCAATAAGTAAGAGGGAATCTCCCTTGAAATGAAGGAGTCACTCCCCTGCATCTGCAGGCACCAAATGCATCGACAACCGCTTTGTGGATCTGCTCTCCTCCAGAACTGCACGGATCCTGTATCACTGGTTATGGTCTGGATTGGTCCCCTTGGTCCTCTCTGCCAGCTGTCCAACCTGGAAGACTGTAAGCCCTTGCCTTTCCTTGCAGGACAGCACACCTGTGCACCGCAACTTTTACAGCCACCAATGCTTACTTGCTCCAAGGGATCTTCAGGCTCCATGTTGCCCCGGCCCCCAGCACTTTCTCCTGCCATGCACAGTCTCCCCTCTGCTACTCCAGTGACGTGGAACTCCTCTTCAGGTGTGCTGAATAGACCTCACTGCGACCTACTGTGCCTAATACCAGTGAGTTGCCTGTGGGTGTTGCGACTGCTTCTGGTGACTCTCCTGACTGCAGGGGGCCACCCTGTACTCCCCTCGAAGTCCCCTGAACCTTGCTGGTCCTCTTCAGGCATGCAACCCTTTTTCTTTTTCTTTTGCATTTGTCAAGGCTTGTTGGTTGTTCTCCAACATCACTGACTCACTGCAACCCGACAACTGACGTAGAACACCATCTGCATCACTTCAGGGACTTCTCTTCGTCTCCTGTGCTGCACAGCTTGTCGTCACCTTCCCCTGTCGACTTGGTCCTGCATCCACAGAAGGGTGGGTAGTGGCTCCTGCCACAACCGGACACTCCCTCACGAACTGAACTTGGTCTCCTTCCTTTAAAGGTCCTCTGCTGCCAGAATCCACCTTTGGGTTCTTCCTGTCTGGTATGGGTCTTGCACAATCCTTTTCCTAAGTCCTCCTGCTGGTTTGGGGGAAAGCCAGGTACTTAACTCTGTTCTACTGGTTGCTTGGGGGCACTCTGATACTCATCTCTTGGAGCTCCAAGTTCCTCCAGCTCCCCTCTAATGATTCCACATCCTTCGGTGGGGGACTGTATCTTGCATTCCACTTACTTAGTATTTGGTTTGGGCCTCCCCTAGGGCCTACACAAATTTCTATTACTTCTGCCAATGGTTGTTGATTTTAGGCTTCTTTATGATTGCTATTGTGTACATAAATAGTGTGTTTACTTACCTCCAGTTGGGTGAACTGCCTATAAGTATTCTAGTATTCGTGTTACCATAATAAAGTACCTTTATTTTTGGAACACTGTGTGGGTTTTTTCATGTGTGATGTTTTTTCATGTGTTTTTTCATGTCTCCTAGATAAGTCTAGGCTGCTCATCCACAGCTACCTCTACAGATCCCTGGCTTCCTAGAACTGCCTACACTTCACTAAACAGGGGCTACCTGGACCTGGTATAAGGTGATAACACCATAGGTGTCCACCACACACCAGGCCACCTTCCTATGTTGGTGGTGCAGAAGGGGGACAAGACATTTGCAATTGCCTTACCACTTTGCTACTAGTCACTTTCCAAAGGAAAGCCCACCACTAGTTGTTAGGAACACACTGCACTTAGAGATCAGGATTACTAGTCTGTTAGTTTGGGTAAATTGGGGGTCTAGCATAGTGCTTTCTCCAAACTTTCAGGGCACCTAGTTGTTAGAGTAGTCAGGTGCACCTGCACCACTCTAACAAGAAGTCTTCAGTGGAACACACAACTCAGGCCCCAAACTCTCAATATGAGAGCTGCACATTCCAAGAGTTGAGGGAGATGTGTGCTTCCCGGAAGCTGAAGACAGGGAGAAATCCCAACAAAAGTCTACTTCTGGGGTTACTACTCCAGGCTGACCAAGACAATTCAGGTAGCCAGGAAGAAGACGTAGACTCTGACCATCCAGTATTAGGGTAGATTTAGGCCACACTGAGGAGGGTCAGGAAGAGCCTGGGGTACACCACAGCCCTGTTAGGAGTACTGTAGGTAGTGAAAAGGGGGGGTCACTCAAGTAGGGTCATGTTTGCTCCTAGAGGGATGGTTCAAAGGGTCCGCAGGATGAAGTACGGGTCTTCCTCTGTCAACACCCATGTCTCATCAGTGTCTGCTGTGACCCCTGCTCCAGCTCAGGGGAAGATTCTCTAGATTGGGAACTCAGGAAACTAAGGTTGGAGGAGGCCAGGCTGAGACTGCAGCAGCATAATTTAGCCCTAGATAGGGAGGCCTTAGCAGTGGAGAGGGAGAGACAGGATTTGGGGCTAGCTCCCCATGGTGGCAGCAATACTAACTTTAGGGACACCAGGGTCAGGGAGGACTCCTATGACTCTAGCAACCTCAGTAAGATGGCCCCCCCTTGCAAGGTGGGAGATGACATTCACAAATGGTTCACTGCCTTGGAGAGGGCCTGTAAAGTACAAAGGACCCCTCAAAGGCAGTGGGCAGCAATCTTGTGGCTCTCCTTTTCTGACAAAGGCAGAAACAAACTCCTCATTGTCAAAGAAAAAGATGCAGATGATTATTCCACACAAGAATGCGCTCTTACATGGATTTGGGCTAACCACTGAACAATACAGGATTAAGTTCGGGGAGATCAAAAAGGATTGGACAGATTTTGTGGACTGCTCTGTGAATGTTCTGGAAGGCTGGTTCCATAGGAGCAAAGCAAGTGACTACCAGGTCTTGTATAATCTGATTCTGAGAGAGCACATACTTAACTGCATTTCTGATCAGCTACATCAATACCTGGCGGACTCTTATTCGACCTCTCCCCAAGAATTGAGAAAGAGGGCAGAAAAGTGGGTCCACACCAAGGTGGGTAGAAAAACTCACACAGGGGGTGACCACAAGAAGAAGGAAGCAGGTAAGAATCAGGACAAGGGTGGGAACAAACGAAAAGAAAAACAGTCTTCATCAGGCCCACAAAACACTTCTGGGGTGTGTCTAAATCCTCTTCCTCCTCCTATCGGAAACCTTGGTGCTACATCTGTAGAAAACAAGGCCACAGGGCAGGTGACAGCACCTGTCCTAAGAAAAGCACCAATTCCCCTACCACTCCTACTACCACTCCTACCCCTAGTGCCCCTGGCAGCATCAGTAATAGTGGTAATAATTGCAGTCAGTCCATAAGTGTTGCTGGGCTCACCTTGGGGACTGTAGTGGGCTCTGAGTTACCCTCTGATCACGCTTTCAGTGAGGATTCTACTCCCAAGGGAGAGGAATCCACTCCTTGGCTGGAACCTACACCAGAGGAGCTCAAAGCTGACAAAGGCTGAGCTCTTCAGTGCAGGTGGGCCCAACAGGGAGGAACTCAGCTTAGAACAGCAAACTTGCCCCCACACTGGAAAGCTTCAGGCAGCAGGCTACAGCACAAGAGGCAGGGGATGTCAGTGGTACCCTTAGGGTATACAGGGATTACTGCCTACTTTATGCATAAGCAAGGGACTCTAAACCTGGTGCCTTCAGGAGACTGGTCATCCCTCTGAAATTTAGGGAGTTCCTGTTAACCCTAGCACATGACATAACCCTTGTAGGCATCTTGGGCAAAGCAAGACTTAGGACAGGCTTATCCCTCACTTTCAATGGCCCTACATGTCAGAAAACACCAAGGAGTTTTGTGTCACCTGTCACGCCAGTGGCAATACAGGTGGCACCCCAAAGGCACTCTTAATTCCACTACGAGTGGTTGGGGTGCCCTTTGAGAGGGCTAGGGTGGATATTGTTGGTCCCCTGGATACTCTAACAGCCTCTGTAAACAGATTTATACTGGTGGTGGTGGACCATGCCACCAGCTATCCAGAGGCCATTCCTCTTAGAACCACTATAGCCCCTGCAGTGGCTAAGGCACTCCTGGGAATTTTCTCCACAGTGGGTTTTCCTAAAGAGGGAGTATAAGAGTGAGGTGCAAACTTCATGTCTGCTTAACTCAAAGCCATGTGAAAGGAGTGTGGTGTCACTTACAAATTCACCACTCCTTACCATCCTCATACAAATGGGTTAGTTGAAAGGTTCACCAAAACGATAATGGGATTCTAAAAAAAAAAAAGAAAAAACTCAGAAGGAGGTGGACTGTCCTGTTACCCTGCCTCCTCTTTGGCTACAGGGAGGTTCCTCAAAAGGGAGTGGGCTACAGCCCCTTTGAAGTAAAACACTTACAGGGTTCAAAGTTGGGTCCAAGGTAGCCCACCGTTGGGGGTTCAAGGCAACCCCAAAGTTAACACACCAGCAGTTCACGGCCAGTCAGGTGCAGAGGTCAAAGCGGTGCCCAAAACTCATAGGCTTCAATGGAAATAGGGGTGCCCCGATTCCAGTCTGCCAGTAGGTAAGTACCCGCGACTTCGGAGGGCAGACCAGGGGGGTTTTGTAGGGCACCAGGGGGACACAAACAGGCACAGGAAGTACACCCTCAGCGGCACAGGGGCGGCCGGGTGCAGAGTGCAAACAGGCGTCGGGTTTCCAATAGGAATCAATGGGGAGACCCAGGGGTCTCTTCAGCGATGCAGGCAGGCACAGGGGGGGCTCCTCGAGGTAGCCACCACCTGGGCTAGGAAGAGGGTCGCCTGGGGGTTGCTCCTGCACTGGAGTTTGGTTTCTTCAGGTCCTGGGGGCTGCGGGTGCAGTGTGTTTTACAGGTGTTCGGTTCCTTGAAGCAGGCAGTCGCGGTCAGGGGGAAGCCTCTGGATTTCCTCTGCAGGCGTCGCTGTGGGGGCTCAGAGGGGTCCACTCTGGCTACTCACGGGCTCGCAGTCGCCAAGGAGACCTCCCTGTGGTGTTAGTTTTCCACAGGTCGAAAAGGGGCGTCGGGTGCAGAGTGGAAAGTCTCACGCTTCCGGCGGTAAACGCGTGATCTTTAAAAGTTACTTTTTTGTTGCAAGTTGTTGTAGTTTCTTGAACAGGGCCGCTGTTCTCGGGAGCTTCTTGGTCCTTTTAGGGGCTTCAGAGGACGCTCAACCCTGGGGGATGTGTCGCTGTTGCAGTTTTTCTTGGAGTGGGGAGACAGGCCGGTAGGGCTGTGGCCAAAGCAGTTGTCGTCTCCGTCTTCTCTGCAGGACTTCAGGTCAGCAATCCTTTTTCTTAGGTTGCAGGAATCTATCTTCCTCGGTTCTGGGAGCCCCTAAATACTCAATTTAGGGGTGTGTTTAGGTCTGGGAGTGCAGAAGCCAATGGCTACTGTCCTTGAGGGTGGCTACACCCTCTTTGTGCCTCCTCCCTGTGGGGAGGGGGGCACATCCCTAATCCTATTGGGGAGATCCTCCATCTGCAAGATATAGGATTTCTAAAAGTAAGAGTCACCTCAGGACACCTTAGGGGCTGTCCTGACTTGGGAGTGACTCCTCCTTGTTTTCCTCATTATTTCCTCCAGCCTTGCCGCCAAAAGTGGGGGCAGTGGCCGGAGGGGCAGGCATCTCCACTAGCTGGGATGCCCTGTGGCGCTGTAACAAAGGGGGTGAGCCTTTGAGGCTCACCACCAGGTGTTACAGTTCCTGCAGGGGGAGGTGAGAAGCACCTCCACCCAGTACAGGCATTGTTCCTGGCCAAAGAGTGACAAAGGCACTCTCCCGATGTGGCCAGCAACATGTCTGGTGTGTGGCAGGCTGGCAAAACTAGTCAGCCCACACTGGAAGTCGGGTATGTTTTCAGGGGGCATCTCTAAGATGCCCTCTGGGTGTATTTTTACAATAAAGTGCACACTGGCATCAGTGTGCATTTATTGTGCTGAGAAGTTTGATACCAAACTACCCAGTTTTCAGTATAGCCATTATGGTGCTGTGGAGTTCGTGTTTGATAGGCTCCCAGACCATATACCGGCTACCCTGCACTTACAATGTCTAAGGTTTTGCTTAGACGCTGTAGGGGCATAGTGCTCATGCACCTATGCCCTCACCTGTGGTATAGTGCACCCTGCCTTAGGGCTGTAAGGCCTGCTAGATGGGTGTCTTATCTATTCCATAGGCAGTGTGAGGTTGGCATGGCACTCTGAGGGGAGTGCCGTGTCGACTTAGTCATTTTCTCCCCACCAGCACACACAAGCTAGCAAGCAGTGTGTATGTGCTGAGTGAGGGGTCCCCAGGGTGGCATAAGACATGCTGCAACCCTGAGAGACCTTCCCTGGCATCAGGGCCCTTGGTACCAGGGGTACCAGTTACAAGGGACTTACCCGGGTGCCAGGGTTGTGCCAATTGTGGAGACAAAGGTACAGTTTAGGGAAAGAACACTGTTGCTGGGACCTGGTTAGCAGGCCTCAGCACACTTTCAAATCATAACTTGGCATCAGCAAAGACACAAAGTCAGGGGGTAACCATGCCAAGGAGGCATTTCCTTACACAACCCCCCTCCTCCCCCCAAACGAAAGAGGATGAGACTAACCTTTCCCCAAGAGAGTCTTCATTTTCTAAGTGGAAGAACCTGGAAAGGCCATCTGCATTGGCATGGGCCGTCCCACGTCTGTGTTCCACTATAAAGTCCATTCCCTGTAGGGAGATGAACCACCTCAACAGTTTTGGATTTTCACCTTTCATTTGCATTAGCCATCTGAGAGGTCTGTGGTCAGTTTGAACTACAAAGTGAGTACCAAAGAGGTATGGTCTCAGCTTCTTCAGGGACCAAACCACAGCAAAGGCCTCCCTCTCAATGGCACTCCACCGCTGCTCCCTGGGGAGTAACCTCCTGCTAATGAAAGCAACAGGCTGGTCAAGGCCATCATCATTTGTTTGGGACAAAACTGCCCCTATCCCATGTTCAGAGGTATCAGTCTGCACAATGAACTGCTTGGAGTAATCTGGAGCTTTGAGAACTGGTGCTGTGCACATAGCTGGTTTCGGGGTGTCAAAGGCCTGTTGGCATTCTATAGTCCAGTTTACCTTCTTGGGCATTTTCATAGAGGTAAGTTCTGTGAGGGGTGTCACTATGGATCCATATCCCTTCACAAACCTCTTGTAGTAGCCAGTCAAGCCAAGGAATGCCCTGACTTGAGTCTGGGTTTTTGGAGCTACCCAGTCCAGAATAGTCTGGATCTTGGGTTGGAGTGGCTGAACTTGGCCTCCACCTACAAGGTGTCCCAAGTAAACCACAGTACCCTGCCCTATCTGACATTTGGATGCCTTGATAGAGAGGCCTGCTGCTTGCAGGGCCTGCAAAAACTTCTTCAGGTGGACCAGGTGATCCTGCCAGCTGGAGCGAAAGACAGCAATATCATCAAGATAAGCTGCACTAAAGGACTCCAAGCCAGCAAGGACTTGATTCACCAACCTTTAGAAGGTGGCAGGGGCATTCTTTAAGCCAAAGGGCATCACAGTGAAGTGATAGTACCCATCAGGTGAGGAGAATGCTGTCTTTTCTTTTGCTCCTGGTGCCATCTTTATTTGCCAGTACCCTGCTGTCAAGGCAAAGGTTCTCAAGTATTTGGCAGCACCTAGTTTGTCAATTAACTCATCTGCCCTTGGAATGGGATGAGCATCTGTCTTGGTGACATATAGAATTCCTCTGTAGTCCACACAAAACCTCATCTCTCTCTTGCCATCCTTGGTGTGAGGTTTGGGGACTAAGACCACTGGGCTAGCCCAGGGGCTGTCAGAGTGCTCCATGACTCCCAATTCCAGCATCTTGTGGACTTCCACTTAGATGCTTTCCTTAACTTGGTCAGACTGTCTGAAAATGTTGTTTTTGACAGGCATGCTGTCTGTGTCCACATCATGGGTACACAGGTGTGTCTGACAAGGGGTTAGGAAAAAAGAGCTCAGCAAACTGTTGTAGGACTTTCCTACAGTCAGCTTGCTGTTGGCCAGAGAGGGTGTCTGAATAGATTACTCCATCTACTGAGCCATCTTTAGGGTCAGTAGAGAGGAGATCAGGGAGAGGTTCACTCTCAGCTTCCTGGTCCTCATCTATAACCATTAACAGGTTTACATCTGCCCTGTCATGAAAGAGTTTAAGGCGGTTCACATGGATCACCCTTTTGGGGGTCCTGTTAGTGCCTAGGTCTACCAGGTAGGTGACCTGACTCTTTCTCTCTAGCACTGGGTAAGGGCCACTCCATCTGTCCTGAAGTGCCCTGGGAGCCACAGGCTTCAGAACCCAGACTTTCTGCCCTGGCTGAAACTCAACCATAGCAGCCTTTTGGTCATACCACATCTTCTGGAGTTGTTGGATGGCCTTAAGGTTTTTACTTGCCTTTTCCAGGTACTCTGCCATCCTGGAACGTAGGCCTAGTACATAGTCCACTATATCTTGCCTAGGCTCATGGAGAGGTCTCTCCCAGCCTTCTTTAACAAGAGCTAGTGGTCCCCTTACAGGATGGCCAAACAAAAGTTCAAAGGGGGAAAACCCTACTCCCCTCTGAGGCACCTCTCTGTAGGCGAAAAGCAGACATGGCAAGAGGACATCCCATCTCCTTTTGAGCTTTTCAGGGAGCCCCATGATCATGCCCTTTAATGTCTTGTTGAATCTTTCCACAAGGCCACTGGTTTTTGGATGATATGGTGTGGAGAATTTGTAAGTCATCCCACACTCATTCCACATGTGTTTAAGGTATGCTGGCATGAAGTTAGTACCTCGGTCAGAAACCACCTCCTTAGGAAATCCCACTCTGGGAAAGATACCAATGAGTGCTTTGGCTACTGCAAGGGCAGTAGTGGACCTAAGGGGAATTGCTTCAGGGTATCTAGTAGCATGATACACTACTATTAGGATATACTGATTCCCTGAGGCTGTGGGAGGTTCAAGTGGACCCACTATGTCCACTCCCACTCTTTCAAAGGGGAACCCCACCACTGGAAGTGGAATGAGGGGGGACTTTGGATGGCCATCTGTCTTACCACTGGCTTGACAGGTGGCACAGGAGGCACAAAACTCCTTCACTTTCTGGGACATATTGGGCCAATAGAAATGGTTGACTAACCTCTCCCAAGTCTTGGTTTGTCCCAAATGTCCAGCAAGTGGAATATCATGAGCTAAAGTCAGGATGAACTCCCTAAACTCCTGAGGCACTGCCACTCTCCTAGTGGCACCAGGTTTGGGATCTCTTGCCTCAGTGTAAAGGAGTCCATCTTCCCAATAGACCCCATGTGTTCCACTGATTTTTCCTTTGGTGTCTTCAGCAGCTTGCTGCCTACGGCCTTCAAGAGAGGGACAGGTTTCTTGCCCCTTACACAGCTGTTCCCTTGTGGGTCCCCCTGGGCCTAAGAGTTCAACCTGATAAGGTTCCAACTCCATGGGCTCAGTTCCCTCAGAGGGCAGAACTTCTTCCTGGGAAGCTAGGTTCTTTTTCTTTTGCTGTGTTGAAGCTGGTTCCTCAGTCTTCTTTCCTTTTCTCTTGGAGGGTTGGGCCATTATTCTAGGCTCCAACACCACTTTTTCACCCTGAGCCTTGCACTGTGCCCTTGTCTTGACACACACCAGTTCAGGGATACGCAGCATGGCTGCATGGGCTTTGAGTCTAGCTCAGCCCATGCTGAGGACTCCAGGTCATTTCCAAGCAAACAGTCTACTGGGATATTAGAGAAGACTACCACCTGTTTCAGGCCAGTGACCCCTCCCCATTCTAAAGTTACCATAGCCATGGGATGTACTTTAGTCTGATTGTCAGCGTGGGTGACTGGATAAGTTTGTTCAGTCAGGTATTCTCCTAGGGAAACCAGTTTGTCTGTCACCATTGTGACACTGGCACCTTTATCCCTCAGGCCTTCTACACTAGTCCCATTAATCAAGAGTTGCTGCCTGTATTTTTGCATTTTAGGGGGCCAGGCTGCCAGTGTAGCTAAGTCCACCCCGCCCTCAGAAACTAATGTAGCTTCAGTGTGAACCCTGATTTGCTCTGGGCACACTGTTGATCCCACCTGGAGACTGGCTATTCCAGTCCAGTGCTAACTGGGGTAGTAGTTGAAGTGGAACCTTTCTTGGGACCGGCCTTGTCTCCAGTTTGGTGTCCCTGCTGATTACAGCTACGACACCAGGCCTTTTTTGGGATCAAAGTTTTTACCCTTGTAGCCAAAATTGGATTGTGAAGAGGCTTTGGACCCTCCCTCCTGAGCAGAGTTTTGGGGCCCTGCAGAAGACTCTTTACTTTTACTCTTGGATGTCTCAACACTCTTCCCCTGCGGAGTCTTTGTGACCCCTTTCTTTTGGTCACCCCCTGTGGAAGTCTTGGTCACCCTAGCCTTGACCCAATGGTCTGCCTTCTTTCCCAATTCTTGGGGAGAAATTGGACCTAGGTCTACCAGTTGCTGATGCAGTTTATCATTGAACCCATTAATTAAAAGGTGTTCTTTCATAAACAGATTGTACAGCCCATCATAATCATTTACACCACTGCCATGAATCCAACAATCCAGTGTTTTGACTGAGAAGTCAACAAAATCAACCCAGGTCTGGCTCGAGGATTTCTGAGCCCCCCTGAACCTAATCCTGTACTCCTCAGTTAAGGATCCAAAGCCCTCAATCAGGGTAGCCTTCATGAGGTCATAGGATTCTGCATCTTTTCCAGAGAGTGTGAGGAGTCTATCCCTACACTTTCCAGAGAACATTTCACAAAGGAGAGCACCCCAGTGAGATTTGTTTACTTTTCTGGTTGCACAAGCCCTCTCAAAAGCTGTGAACCATTTGGTGATGTCATCACCATTTTCATTTTTTGATACAATCCCTTTGGGGATTTTTAGCATGTCAGGAGTATCTCTGACCCTACTTAAATTGCTGCCACCATTGATGGGAGCTAAGCCCATCTCTTGTCTTTCCCTTTCTATGGATAGGAGTTCTCTCCAAAGCCAATCTTTTGTCCATCCTGGCTAAAAGGAGGTCATCTTCATTGAGGCTGCCCTCAATGCTTCCAGAGCTGTTGGACTCTCCTGTGAGAGAAGCAACATCTCTGACTATCACTTGTGGAGTCAGGGTTGGAGGAACCCTGTTCTCCTTAACTAGGATTTGAGGGGGGAAATCGTCCTCCACATCACTAGCTTCCTCCTCTGTAAGGATGTCTTCAGAGGGGTTGTCTCTAGCAAACTCTGCCAAGAGCTCCTGGAGCTGTACTTTGGTAGGGTTTGAACCAGTTTTAAGTTTCTTGATTCTGCAGAGAGTCCTTAGCTCTGTTCATCCTAAGGTGTAGGTAAGGTTGAGCTCCATCACTGTTTCTTCTGCAGCAGACATTATTTCTCTAAAAGTTGGGGTACTTTATAAGAATCTACAACTATCTCTAGAACTTAATCCAAATGTTTACAAAAACTTTTAAACTCTAAAAGAAATGCTAACAGGGACTAACACAAGGCCCTAGCAGGACTTTTAAAAATTTAGAAAAATAGCTCAAATTTCAAAAATCAGTTTCTAATGACAATTTTGGGAATTTAGTCGTGTGAACAGGTATTGGCTGAGTAGTCCAGCAAATGCAAAGTCTTGTAACCCACCGGCAAAGTCTTGTACCCCACCGCTGATCCACCAATGTAGGATGTTGGCTCTGTATTTACTATTTCAAAGTAAGAAATAGTGTGCACAGAGTCCAAGGGTTCCCTTAAAGGTAAGATAGTGGCAAAAAAAGATAATTCTAATGTTCTATTTTGTGGTAGTGTGGTCGAGCAGTAGGCTTATCAGAGGGTAGTGTTAAGCATTTGTTGTACACACACAGGCAATAAATGTGGAACACACACTCAAAGGCAAATTCCAGGCCAATATGTTATTATATAGAAAAGGAATGGTTTCTTACCTGTAACTCCAGTTCTCTCGTAGGGGTATTTCCATGATAGTCATAAGCACTGAATAGTTCCGCGTGCCTGCGGGGACCCCGGAGCACTGGTGTGAAGTATATTCTTAAGTGCAAATACCAACCCTTTGAAAAAAGGTTTGTCAAAAAACACTTAAGAATAACACTGTGCAGCCTATGTGAACAGCTACACAGGCCAAATTGTTAAAAGAAAAAACAGTTATAGTGTAAATTCACGTTTAAACATCTATTTATTTTATAAATATATTAACAAATACATTCTCATATTTTATTTACACCTCTCATGAGAATAAAACAATGCAGGGCAGTGTAGCCCATAGGCTGCCATTATACAGAATGAAAATAGAGCTGTGCCTTTAAGAAAGTAAAGTCTTCCTGTTTCCCATCATGCACAGCAAAAGGCAGTTGCCTCAGTTCTTTTTTGGAGGCTTGTAACCTGACATGAAGAAACAAAACATTTGTTGGAGTACCAACCTCGATAATATTCATGTTCTATGTCAACTCCACCGGGGAGGAGGGTTGCTTATGACTATCATGGAAATACCCCTAGAAGAGAGAACTGGAGTTACAGGTAAGAAACCATTCCTTCTCTCGTAGGGGATTTCCATGTATAGTCATAAGCACTGAATAGAGTAGCAAGCCCATCCCCATAACCGCGGTGGAGTAGACAGAAGAATACTGAGAAAACATGAATCATGCAAATAAATTCTTGAGCAAGGCCTGTCCAACCTGCGCATCTGCCCTAGCGTCTGTGTCAAGGCAGTAATGCTTAGTAAAGGTATGGACCGACTTCCAAGTGGCAGCCTTGCATATTTCTGCCAAACGGACATTTCTCATCAAGGCTGCAGTAGCTGCCTTCCCTCTAGTAGAGTGGGCTTTTGGCCTACCACCAAGGGATTTGTTTGCTAACTGATAACATAACATTATACATGAAACAATCCACCTGGATAAAGATTGTTTAGACGTGCCCAACCCTGTTCTAACTGGGCCATAGTTAATAAAAAGCTGTTGTGATTTCCGTAAGCTTTTTGTCCTGTCCAAGTAAAATTTCAAGACTCTCTTTACATCCAGAGAGTGCAGAGTTCTCTCAGCAGGAGTAGTTGGATTTTGAAAGAAAGTCGGTAATGAAATTGTTTGGTTCACATGGAAGTCGGAGACTACCTTAGGTAAAAATTTTGGATGAGTTCTCCTTACCACTTTCGCAGAATGAAAAACCGTGTAGGGTTCTTGAGCGCAAAGGGCCTGGATTTCGCTGATCCTACGCGCTGAAGTGATTGCCACTAGAAAAGCAGTTTTCCATGTGAGATGCAGAAGTGATGCTTTATGTATTGGCTCGAATGGAGGTAGCATCAGACGCGATAGGACAACATTCAGTTCCCATGGAGGAGATGGTCTTCTAATGGGAGGAAAAACCTTTTTTAAACCCTCCAGGAAGTCCTTAATAACTGGGATTCGAAAAAAGGAAGTTTGTCAGGGGCTCTTTCTGTATGCTGTTAGAGCCGCCAAATGTACCTTTATTGATGACAATTGTAAGCCCGATTTTGCCAAACTTAGCAAGTATGGCAGAATAGACTCCTCTCCGCAGGATATCGGGTCAATGTTGTTGTCTAAGCACCACACGCAGAATCTCTTCCACTTGCTTGCATAAGTGGATCGTGTGGAAGGGCGCTTTGCTTCTTTCAGGATTTCCATACAATCCTGAGGTAAGTTCAAGTGTCCATATTGCACTAGCTCAGGAGCCATGCTGCCAAACTCAACGATGAGAGGTTGGGATGGGATATCTGCCCTCTGAACTTCGTGAGCAGGTCCGGACGATAAGGGAGCCTGCTGTGTGGTTTGAGTGACCGGTGAAGAAGGTCTGGGAACCACCATTGGCGTGGCCATTCCGGAGCAATCAGGATCATTTTGGACAGAGCATTGGATAACTTCTGGAGGACCGCCGGAATCAGGGGAAGCAGCGGAAAGGCGTAAAGAAATGCTCCTGACCAGCTTATCCACAGGGCATTCCCCAGTGTCCCTGGATGGTAATATCTGGAGGTGAAGTTTTGGCATTTTTTGTTTTCTGGGGTTGCGAATAGATCTATAGAGGGGGTACCCCATAGTGCGAAAATGGAATGAACGACGTCATCGTGTAGAACCCACTCGTGGTTCTCGTCCATAACGCGGCTGAGAGCATCCGCTTGAACATTCTGGATGCCAGGCAGGTGAGTTGCTACTAGCGACATGTTCCTGGCTAGAAGCCAATGCCAGATTGTCTGAGCCTCTCTGGATAAAATCCTGGACCTGGTGCCTCCTTGTTTGTTTACGTAGTACATAGTGGCCACGTTGTCCGTGTGGAGAAGGAGAGTTTTCCGCTCTCAGAGAGGGAAGGAAAGCTTTGAGCGCAAGGTGGACTGCGCGAAGCTCCAGCAGGTTGATATGACAGAGACTCTCTTTCTGTGACCACTTGCCTTGGACTCGAAGATGTTCCATGTGCGCTCCCCATGCGAGCAGTGACGCATCTGTTACGATGGTTTGAGCTGGACGCCGATGTTGGAACGGAATCCCCACCAAGAGATTGTCGGGTAGACACCACCACTTGAGGGACTGTAGGGCGTGGGGAGAAAGGAGGACTTTGCTCTCCCATTCATTCATTAGTTGACTCCATTGATCCTCCAGGTTTTCCTGTAATGGTCTCATATGGAGGCGAGCATTGGGAACGAGATAGATACAAGACGCCATCGAACCCAGTAGAGAAGCTATTACTCTTGCAGTGGTCTGTGGAGTCTCTTGCAGTTGTTTGCACTTTTGGAGAATCAATAATCGTCGTTCCTCCGAAGGAAACACCTTTCCTAGATTGGTATCTATAATGGCCCCTAAGTAATGCAACCTCTGAACAGGTGTTGCTGTGGATTTCAGGAGATTTACTTGAAGACCTAGCTTCTGCAACAGCTGTAGAGTCCATTTGAAATGTTGTCGTGCCTCTAGATAACTGGAGGCCTTTATGAGCCAATCGTCTAGATAGGGGTAGACAAATATTCGATGTTTCCTCAAGTGGGCGGCTACCACCACCATGCATTTGGAAAAAGTTATCTGCGCTGATTTGAGGCCGAAGGGCAGAACCGCAAATTGGTAATGACGTTTTCCCGACGGTGACCCTTAGGAATTTTCGATGTTTCTTGGTCACCGGAATATGAAAGTAAGCGTCGCAAAGGTCTATTGCACAGAGCCAGTCGCCCTGACGAAGATGTGGGTAAATTTGGTGCAAGGATAGCATCCTGAATTTCTCTTTGCGAATCCACTTGTTTGCTGTCCTTAGATCTAAAATGGGACGAAACTCTTGCTTGTCTTTTTTGGGCACAAGGAAATACCTCGAATAAATCCCCTTCCCTTGTTGGCTGATCGGGACGGGTTCTATGGCTCTTTTTTGTAATAGAATGGTGACTTCTAACTGAAGAGCTTCGAGGTGTCAGCTGGTTGTTTTGGGTGGAACAGATGGTGGAGGACTGGTGAATCTGAGAACGTAACCATGTCTCACAATATTCAATACCCAGGCGTCTGTTGTGATGCGTAGCCACTCGTCCAGATGATTTGAGATACTTCCCTCTACCGGAGTGGATAACGGAGGAGGGGTAAGCGAAGATTCAGGGCTTAGACGCGGGAGCCTGTCGAGTTGCCTGAGTTTGAGGTGTTGAACGACCCCTTGTCGACCTTCGTTGTGTGGAGAAACCCCTATGATGCTGCTGCTGTTGCTGTGGACGTGAAGACATCCAATGTGGAGTCTGATACCTGTGGGTGAACAGTCTTCGTTGATATGGGCGGAATACCTTTCGCTGTTCTTTAGGTCGTTCCATGCCTACTGCTTTCAGGGTATCCAGCTCAGACTTCATTCTGGCCATCTCGTCATCGGCATGAGAGCCGAACAAAGTGGAGCCTGAGAAAGGTAAATTTTGTATTCTCTGCTGTGCTTCAGGTTTAAGCGATGTAAGTCGCAGCCATGCATGTCTCCTGAGCGCTATTCCGTGAGCATAGTTATGTGCGGATAGTATTGAAGAATCCGCCGCAGCACTTATAACTTGGTTAGAAACCATAGCTCCCTCGCACATGACATCCAGGAAATCTTCCCTTTTGTCCTTAGGAAGATGCTCCGCAAACTGCAGTACAGAGTCCCAGAGGGCTCGATCATATCTCCCTAATCGAGCAGTGGCACTGGCTGCTTTCATGGTGATGGATGCAGTAGAGCATACTTTTCTTCCTGCAGCATCGATCTTTCTGCTCTCTTTATCTGAAGGTGAAGAGGAAGACGGTGACGTAGAATGCAATTTCTTTGCTGCCACTATAACCACCGAGACCGGTACTCGGTCCGACCTCAAGAATAGAGGATCTTGTTCTGGTGGACGGTATTTTTTAATAAGTCTGGAAGGAGCAGACTTTGTTGCAGCCGGTGTAAGAAAAATGTCCATTGCCGGTTCAATAAGACCCGGAACCAGTGGAAGCAAAGGTCTTGAAGATGTCCTGTGATGCAAGGTCTCGAAGATTACTGACGTCGATGGAGCCGGCACCGCCAGCGGGATATTCAGTTTGGTTGCCCCTCGCACTAAGACCTCCTGGAATGTATTCACATCATCTATGGGGGACGGTGAGTCCGATAGGGTTGGAGAGTAGTCCTGTGTAGACGAAGAATGTCTATGATGTGAATGCTGAGATCTCTGTCGTGATTCATGACGATGGTGCCGAGAGGAAGAAGAACGTCTAGAAGAATGTCCAGAACGCCTTACAGATCGCGTTGGAGTCCTCGGAACAGACTCTGAAGGAGGAGCAGGAAGAGGAGCCGTAGGTGTTACCGGTGTCTGCGACAACGGCGACTGCCGAGGCGAGAGCTGTGGAGACGCTGGAAGCAGGATAAGTGAGGCCGAGGATTCCGATGTTGTATAAACCCTTCTAGGCCTCTTTGATTGTCGTCTCGACGTCGACACACTCCTCGACGTCGAAGAGCGGTGACGGCGACCTCTGGACGTCGATTCCTCTCGCCGTGGAGAACCTCTCGACGACGACCCTCGACGTCGTTGTGGTGACGGCGAACGTCTCCGACGGCGAGTACTCTCTCTCAACGTCGATCGTCCTCGCCGTGTCGACGGCGAGCCTGACTCGGATCTCCTCGACGTGGAACGTCCTCGCCGTGTCGACGGCGACCCAGATCCTTTCGACGTCGGGTGTCTACGTCGTCCCGACGGCGAAATGGTTGTCGACGGCAATCGATGTATTTTCCTCGCGGGCGAACCACTCCTCGACGGCGAACATGTTGGCGCCGTTCTGTTTCGACATCCTCGACGTCATCGGAGACCTGTGCCGTTTTTCAGCAGGTCTGGTAGGAGTTATAGAGGAAACAGATTGAGCCCTGGTAGAAGCCTGACCTTCTCCTCGCTCTGTGGTGGAATGGCCACTTTTTCTTCTGTCCTCTCTCGCCTGAAGTCGGATTTTCTCCCTATCACGAAGAGTTCTTCTGGAGAAGGTTTTACAGATGTCACACAACTCTGGTTTGTGGCTGGATGGAAGACAAATTATGCAGACCCTATGTGGATCTGTTTTAGCCTTTTTTCTGCCACAAGAAGGACATTTGTCAAAAAGTGAAAACATTTCTAAACTAGAAAAACCTCAAAATTCTGTCAGAATTTAACAGAAACTAGTAGGAAATGATCACTCAATGTTAAAAACGTTGAGTGAAATTGAAATTCAAAAAGATTTTAAATGAATTTCTGTCACAAAAAACTTTGTGAGGTAGAGCTCAATGCTTCAGGGTCCTGTCAGAAGGAGCCGGAAAAAAGAACTGAGGCAACTGCCTTTTGCTGTGCATGATGGGAAACAGGAAGACTTTACTTTCTTAAAGGCACAGCTCTATTTTCATTCTGTATAATGGCAGCCTATGGGCTACACTGCCCTGCATTGTTTTATTCTCATGAGAGGTGTAAATAAAATATGAGAATGTATTTGTTAATATATTTATAAAATAAATAGATGTTTAAACGTGAATTTACACTATAACTGTTTTTTCTTTTACCAATTTGGCCTGTGTAGCTGTTCACATAGGCTGCACAGTGTTATTCTTAAGTGTTTTTTGACAAACCTTTTTTCAAAGGGTTGGAATTTGCACTTAAGAATATACTTCACACCAGTGCTCCGGGGTCCCCGCAGGCGCGCAGAACTATTCAGTGCTTATGACTATACATGGAAATCCCTTACGAGAGAAATATATTTTCTTAGTTTATTTTTAAGAACCACAGGTTCAAGATTTACAAACAATACTTTAAATGAAAGGTATTTCACTCAGGTATCTTAGGAACTTTGAATAATCACAAAAGCATGTACAGTTTTGGCAAAAATGGCAATAAGCTATTTTGAAAGTGGACACAGTGAAAAAATCAACAGTTCCTGGGGGAGGTAAGTAAAGGTTAAGTTCACAGGTAAGTAAAACACTTACAGGGTTCAAAGTTGGGTCCAAGGTAGCCCACTGTTGGGGGTTCAAGGCAACCCCAAAGTTACCTTGGCATGGTTACCCCCTGACTTTTTGCCTTTTGTTGATGCCAGTTATTATTGAAAGCATGCTGGGACCCTACTAACCAGGCCCCAGCACCAGTGTTCTTTCCCTAAACTATACCTTTGTTCCCACAATTGGCGCGGGCCTGGCACCCAGATAAGTCCCTTGTAAATGGTACCCCTGGAACCAAGGGCCCTGATGCCGGGGAAGGTCTCTAAGGGCTGCAGCATGTCTTATGCCACCCTAGGGACCCCTCACTCAGCACATGCACACTGCCTCAGAGCTTGTGTGTGCTGGTGGGGAGAAAATGACTAAGTCGACATGGCACTCCCCTCAGAGTGCCATGCCCACCTCACTCTACCTATGGCATAGGTAAGTCACCCCTCTAGCAGGCCTTCCAACCCTAAGGCAGGGTGCACTATACCACAGGTGAGGGCATAGGTGCATGAGCACTATGCCCCTACAGTGTCTAAGCAAAACCTTAGACACTGTAAGTGCAGGGTAGCCATAAAGAATATATGGGCTGGGAGTTTGTCAAACACTGTAGGAAAGTAACATCTTGCCTGGCATGTTACCCCCATTTTTCACATGTATGTACGTTTTTGTTTACCGGTCTCACTGGGATCCTGCTAGCCAGGACCCCAGTGCTCACAGTTTGGGGACTGAATGTATGTATCTGTGTAGTGACTTACTGTGTCACTGAGGCTCTACTAACCAGAACCTCAGTGCTTATGCTCTCTCTGCCTTTAAAATTGTCACTATAGGCTAGTGACCATTTTCACCAATTCTAATTGGCACACTGGAACACCCTTATAATTCCCTAGTATATGGTACCTAGGTACCGAGGGTACTAGGGTTCCAGGAGATCCCTGTGGGCTGCAGCATTTCTTTTGCCACCCATAGAGAGCTCAGACAAATCTTACACAGGACTGCCACTGCAGCCTGAGTGAAATAACGCACACGTTATTTCACAGCCATTTTACACTGCACTTAAGTAACTTATAAGTCACCTATATGTCTAACCCCCACTTAGTGAAGGTTAGGTGCAAAGTTACTAAGTGTGAGGGCACCCTGGCACTAGCCAAGGTGCCCCCACATAGTTCAGGGCAATTTCTCCGGACCTGGTGAGTGTGGGCACACCATTACACGCGTGCCCTACATATAGGTCAATACCTATATGTAGCTTCACAATGGTAACTCCGAATATGGCCATGTGACATGTCTAAGATAATGGAATTGTCCCCCCCATGCCAAATATGGTATTGGGGTGCCAATCCCATGCATCCCTGGGGCTCCACTATGGACCCCGGTACTGCCAAACCAGCACTCTGGGATTTTCTCTGCAGCTACTGCTGCTGCCTACCCAAAGACAGGGTTCTGCCCTCCTGGGGTCTGGGCAGCCCACTTCCATGAAGGCAGAACAAAGAATTTCCTCTGAGAGAGGGTGTTACACTCTCTCCCTTTGGAAATAGGTGTTAAGGGCTGGGGAGGAGTAGCCTCCCCCAGCCTCTGGAAATGCTTTGATGGGCACAGATGGTGCCCTCCTTGCATAAGCAAGTCTACACCAGTTCAGGGAACCCCCAGTCCCTGCTCTGGCGCGAAACTGGACAAAGGAAAGGGGAGTGACCACTCCCCTGTCCATCACCACCCCATGGGTGGTGTCCAGTGCTCCTCCAGTGTGTCCCAGACCTCTGCCATTTTGAATCCAGAGGTGTGAGGGCACAGTGGAGGCCTCTGAGTGGCCAGTGCCAGCAGGTGACGTCAGAGACCCCTCCTGATAGGAGCTTACCTGACTAGGTTGCCAATCCTCCTCTGAGGGCTATTTAGGGTCTCTCCAGTGGACTTTTCCTCAGATAACGACATGCAAGAATTCACCAGAGTTCCTCTGCATCTCCCTCTTGGACTTCTGCCAAGGATCGACCGCTGATTGCTCCAGGACGCCTGCAAAACTGCAATAAAGTATCAAGAAGACTACCAGCGACATTGTAGCGCCTAATCCTGCCGGCTTTCTCGACTGTTTCCTATTGGTGCATGCTCTGGGGGCTGTCTGCCTTCACCCTGCACTGGAAGCCAATACGAAATCTCCTGTGGGTCGACGGAATCTTTCCCCTGCTCTAGCAGGCACCAAACTTCAGCGTCACTGGTACTCTGGGACCCCTCCCATCCTGATGAGCATGGCCCCTGGGACACAGGTGGTGGACCCAGACTGTCCAGTGATCCAAATGTCCAAATTTGGAGGAGGTAAGTCCTCGCCTCCCCTCACCAGACAGTAATCCTGTCTACTGCATGAAATGCAGCTGCTAGGGCTTCTGTGCACTTTTGCAAGGAATCCTACTTGCACAGCCTAGCCCAGGTCCCCAGCACTCCGTCCTGCACTGCTCAACTCGCTGAGTTGACCACCGGCTTCGTGAGACCCTCTTTTGTAGTGTTGAGACGAGTGCTGTGCTCAGTTTTCTTGAATCCGTGTTGAAGTACTTCGGCGGGTGCTGCCTTCTTGTGCGTGGGCTCTCTGTGTTGCTGAGGGACCCCTCTGTCTCCTCTTCCAAGTGGCGACCTCCTGGTGCTTCCTGGGCCCGGGCAGCACCCTTTTTCTTCAACCGCGACCTTTGCAGCTAGCAAGCCTTGTTTGCGGTCTTTCTCCAAAGAAACAGCTCTGCATCCTCCAGCACTTCGTGGGACATCTTCTGCACAAAGGAGAAGTTCTTGGCACCTTTCGTTGTTGCAGAATCTTCAGCTTCTTCCATCCGGAGGCAGCCATTTCGCACCTTCATCCAGGTGCTAGTGGGCTCCTGCCCCGGACACTTTCGTGACTCTTGGACTTGGTCCCCTTCCTTCGCAGGTCCTCAGGTCCAGGAATCCGTCTTCAGCGCTTTGCAGTCTGTTGTGGTCTTTGCAGAATCTCCTATCACGACTTTAGAGTGTTTCTGGGGAAGTAGTATCACTTTACTCCTACTTTTCAGGGTCTTGGGGTGGGGTATCTTGGACACCCTTGGTGTTTTCTTACACTCCCTCGACCCTTTAAACACGACACTAGGCCAGGGGTCCCTAAGAGGTTCGCATTCCACTTTCTTAGTATATGGTTTGTGTTGCCCATAAGCCTATTGCATCATATTGTATTCTACAGTGTTTGCACTACTTTTCCAACTGTTTACTTACCTGATTTTGGTTTGTGTGTATATTTTGTGTATTTTACTTACCTCCTAAGGGAGTATATCCTCTGAGATATTTTTGGCACACTGTCACTAAAATAAACCTTTATTTTTAGTAATTCTGAGTATTGTGATTCTTATGATATAGTGCTATATAAGTGGTATAGTAGGAGCTTTGCATGTCTCCTAGTTCAGCGTAAGCTGCTCTGCTATAGCTACCTCTAGCAGCCTAAGCTGCTAGAACACTAATGATCTACTAATAAGGGATAACTGGACCTGGCACTAGGTGTAGGAACCATCAGGTACCCACTATAAGCCAGGCCAGCCTCCTACAAACACGAACTCCACAGTTCCATAATGGCTACACTGAAATCTGGGAAGTTTGGTATCAAACTTCTCAGCACAATAAATGCACACTGATGCCAGTGTGAGATTTATTGTGAAATGCACCCAGAGGGCATCGCAGAGATGCCCCCTGAATATCAGTCCGACTCCTAATGCTAGGCTGACCAGTTTCTGCCAGTCTTACACAACCAGACGAGTTTCTGGCCACATGGGGAGAGTGCCTTTGTCACTCTATGGCCAGGAACAAAGCCTGTACTAGGTGGAAGTGCCTCTCACTTCCCCCTGCAGGAACTGTAACACTTGGCGG
This sequence comes from Pleurodeles waltl, assembly GCF_031143425.1. Lineage (NCBI taxonomy): Eukaryota > Metazoa > Chordata > Amphibia > Caudata > Salamandridae > Pleurodeles > Pleurodeles waltl. The sequence continues at coordinate 88,820,595 of NC_090441.1, forward strand.
TGAGCCTCAAAGGCTCATGCCTTTTGTTAAAGCACCCCAGGGCATCCGAGCTAGTGGAGATGCCCGCCCCTCCGGCCACTGTCCCCACATTTGGCGGCAAGGCTGGAGGAGATATTGAGGAACACCAGGAGGAGTCACCCACCAGTCAGGACAGCCCCTAAGGTGTTCTAAGCTGAGGTGACCCCTGCCTTTAGAAATCCTCCATCTTGAGTTTGGAGGATTCCCCAAATAGGATTAGGGATGTGCCCCCCTCCCCTCAGGGAGGAGGCACAAAGAGGGTGTAGCCGCCCTCCAGGACAGTAGCCATTGGCTACAGCCCTCCTGACCTAAACACACCCCTAAATCTAGTATTTAGGGGAGACCCAGAACCCAGGAAATCAGATTCCTGCAACCTACACAAAGAAGGACTGCTGACCTGAAAACCCTGCAGAGACGATGGAAACGAGTACTGACTTGGCCCCACCCCTACCGGCCTGTCTCCAGACTCAAAGATCCTGCACAGCAACACATCTGACAGGGACCAGCGACCTCTGAAGCCTCAGAGGACTGGCCTGAACCGAAGGACCAAGAAACTCCTGAGAACAGCAGCACTGTTCACCAACAGCAACTTCTCACGCCTGAAGCGTGAGACTTCACCCTCTGCACCCGTCCCCCCGGCTCGAGCTCCAGAGAACCAACACTGCAGAGAGGACTCCCAGGCGACTACGACCTTGTGAGTAACCTCAGACGACCCCCCTGCACCCCCAAAGCGATGTCTGCAGAGAGGATCCAGAGGTTCCCCCTGACCGCAACTGCCTGGAACAAAGAACCTGACGCCTAGACCAAGCACTGCACCCGCAGCGCCCAGGACTAAAAGGAACCAAACTGCAGTGCAGGAGTGACCATCAGGCGATCCTCTGCCTAGCCCATTCGGTGGCTGGCCTGAGAAGCCCCCGTGTGCCCTGCCTGCATCGCCTAAGTGACGCCCGGGTCCCTCCATTGCTTTAAAAAGCAAACCCGTACCCAACTTTGCACACTGCACCCGGACACCCCTGTGCCGCTGAGGGTGTGTTTTGTGTGCCTGTTTGTGTCCCCACTAGTGCTCCCCTGGTCTGCCCCCTGAAGACGCAGGTACTTACCTGCTGGCAGACTGGAACCAGAGCAATCCTGTTCTACATAGGTGCCTATGTGTTTTGGGCCCTCTTTTGACCTTTGCACCTGACCGGTCCTGTGTTGCTGGTGCGGTGACTTTGGGGTTGCCTTGAACCCCCAGCGGTGGGCTGCCTATGCCCAGGAAACTGAACTTGTAAGTGTTTTACTTACCTCAGAAACTTAACCGTACTTACCTCCTCCAGCAACTGTTGATTGTTGCAGTGTCCACTTTTAAAATAGCTTATTGCCATTTTAACCTATACTGTGTGTGCTACTGCTCTAATTCAAAGTTTCTTACTTACCTGTGTGGTGTACCTTGCATTTTATGTATTTACTTCAAATCTTGAATCTTCTGGTTCTAAATTAAATTAAGAAAATATATTTTCTACATAAAAACTATTGGCTTGGAGTTAAGTCTTTGAGGGTGTGTTCCTCATTTATTGTCTGTGTGTGTTCAACAACTGCTTAACACTACACTCTGATAAGCCTACTGCTCGACCACACTACCACAAAATAGAGCATTAGAATTATCTAATTTTGACACTATCAACCTGTAAGGGGAACCCTTGGACTCTGTGTACACTATCTCTCACTTTGAGATAGTATATACAGAACCAACTTCCTACACTCATCATATCCCTAGGGCAGATGAGCTAATAGATACAATGGCTTCTGCGAAGTATCTAAGCACCTTTGATCTGACTGCTGGCTGATCAAGTTATCAGAGGATGCCAAACCAGCATTCTCCACTTCTAGTGGGTATCACTTCCCAGTGATACACTTTGGATTAATGAATGCACCTGCCACATTCCAGAGGTTGGTAAACAAAGTTCTCTGGAAAGCTTCAGTGCAGCTTATCTAGATGATATAGCGGTGTTTACCTCCACGTGGGAGGATCACCTGGTCCCCCTTGTGAATGTACTGGAGGCTCGGCAAAAAGCAGGCTCCACTATCAAGGCATCAATGTGCCAGATAGGGCAGGGAAAGGGGGTTATCTAGGCCAACTGGTAGGTGAAGTCCAGAACCAACCACTAAGGGGAAAAACTTACAATTCTAAATTGGACTGCTCCTATCACTCAGACCCAAGTCACAGCTCTCCTAGGACTGACATGATACTATCGGAGGTTCATTAAGAATTATGGCTCCATTGTAAACCCCTGAAATGACCTCACATCAAAACAGATGCCCAAGACAGTTTTCTGGACACCTAGCTGCCAAAAAGATTTTGATGACCTCAAAAAGCCCATGCGCTCTGCTCCTACACTAAGAAGCCCTGATTATTCAAAGCAGTTTATTGTAAAAATAGATGCTTCTGAGGTAGGAATAGGGGCATGTAGGAAGCTGGCTCTGTATATACTATATCAAAATGAGAGATAGTGTGCAGCGAATCCAGGGGTTTCCCCAGAGACTTGACAGAGGCATTAATAGATAATACTAATGCTCTATTTGTGATAGTGTGGTCGAGCAGTTAGGCTTATCAGAGGGTAGTGTTAAGCATTTGTTGTACTCACACAAGTAGTAGGAGAAACACACTTAATGACTTAACTCCAGACCAATAGGGGTTTATATAGAAATATATCTTTTGTTAATTTATTTCTAGAACCACAAGATTCAGTTTGCAGGTAATAACATAACATGTAAGGTACTTTGCACAGTTATATTTAGAACTTTGAATGAGATCAACAATGTATACAGTTTTCTTTAAAATAGCAAAAATCTATTTTAAAAGAGGACACTGCAATTTTCAACAGTTCCCTGGGAAGAAATGATTGACCAGTCTAACAGGTAAGTACACGACTTACAGTTCTTATCTCTGGGTTTTAGGCAGTCCGCCATTGGGGGTTCAAGGTAACTCCAGACACCCACCACCTGCAACACGGGACAGGTCGGGTGCCCAGTGAACGTGGTCTCCTATGGAGATAGGGGGTACTGGGAATCCAGTCAGCCAGCAGCTAACTACCTGCGACTCAGAGGGCAGACCAGGGGGGATTAGGAGAGCACTGGAGGGGCCACAAGTAGGCACCAAACACACACCCTCAGCGGCACAGAGGCAGCCGGGTGCAGGGTGGAAACAGGACGTTGGGTTTCCAATGCAGATCAATGGGGAGACCCCCAGGGGTCACCGAGAGGTCGGGCAGGACAGAGGGCCGCCGGCTGGTCGTTGCTGCACCGTGGGTCAGGTTCTCCAAGCCGGGGGGGCTGAGGGTGCAGAGTGTCCTTTAGTCGTCAGATTTCTTCTTAGTCTCTCAGCAGGTGTCGTTGTGGGGGCTTGGAGGTGTCAATCCAGGATGGGCTCTTGTTCCCAACATCCTGGGGACCCTTTCTTGCTGGGTGGACCACCTCGACACAGGCCGTGGGTGTCAGGGGCACAGGGGTCAGGACTCACGCATCCGGAGTAGAAAGTTTCTTTAGGACAGAGCCGCTGTCTTCTGGAGTTCTTGGTCCTTTTGGGTGCAGGGCAGTCCTCTGAAGTTGGCAGAGGTTACTGGGCCCGCTGGACTTTTTGCAGGTTCTTTGAAGCAGGAGAAAGGCTGGTAGGGCTGGTGCAAAAGCAGTTGTCGTCTTCCTCCTCCTTCTCTGCTGGGACTTTAACTTAGCAGTCCTTCTTCTTCTTGGTAGAACGCCAGGAATCTGGTGAGCTGGGTTCAAGAAGGCCCTTAAATTCTAAATTTAGGGGCGTGTTAGAGTCAGGGGGCAGTAGCCAATGGCTACTGTTCCTGAGGGTGGCTACACCCTCCTTGTGCCCCCTCCCTTTCCCTTTGGGTAGGGGGGCACATTCCTATCCTTACTGGTCCCTATCCTCCAAACCAAGATGGGAGGATTCTGCAGGGAGAGGGTCACCTCAGCTCTGGACACCTTAGGGCTGGTCCTTGCTGAGGTGGTCACTCCTCCCCGTTTCCCTAATTTTCCCGCTGGACTTGCTGCCAAAAGTGGGGCTGTGTTTGGGGGTGTGGGGGGAGTCGCAGACATCTCGACTAGCTCGAGTACCCCGGGGGCTCTGTAATCCGAGGCTTGAGCCTTTGAGGCTCACCACCAGATATTAAAGTTCCTGCAGGGGGAGGTGTGAAGCACCTACACCTAGGACAGGTTTTGTTTCTGACCACAGAGTGCACAAAGGCACTCACCCCATGTCGTCAGAAACTTGTCTGAAAGTGGCAGGCTGGCACAGACCAGTTAGTCTTACATTAGCAGATGGACTAACATACAGGGGGCATTTCTAAGATGCCCTCTCTGTACATTTTTCAATAAATCCCCCACTGGCATCTGTGTGGGTTAATCGTGCTGAGAGGTTTGATACCAAACTTCCCAGTATTCAGTGAAGCCATTATGGTGCTGTGGAGTTCATAATGACAAACTCCTAGGCCATATACTTAATATGGCTACACTTCACTTACAATGTCTAAGAATGGACGTAGACACTGTAGGGACATATTGCTCATGCAGCTATGCCCTCACCTGTGGTATAGTGCACCCTGCCTTAGGGCTGTAAGGCCTGCTAGAGGGGTGACTTACCTATGCCACAGGCAGTGGGAGGTTGGCATGGCACTCTGAGGGGAGTGCCATGTCGACTTAGTAATTTTCTCTCCACCAGCACACACAAGCTGTGAAGCAGTGTGCATGTGCTGAGTGAGGGGTCCCCAGGGTGGCATAAGACATGCTGCAGCCCAAAGAGACCTTCCCTGGCATCAGGGCCCTTGGTACCAGGGGTACCAGTTCAAGGGACTTACCTGAGTGCCAGGGTTGTGCCAATTGTGGAGACAAAGGTACAGTTTAGGGAAAGAACACTGGTGCTGGGGCCTGGTTAGCAGGGTCCCAGCACACTTTCAAATCATAACTTAGCATCAGCAAAGGCAAAAAGTCAGGGGGTAACCATGCCAAGGAGGCATTTCCTTACAAGGAGTTCAGACAGGAATATCAAAACTCTGTTGTATCTAACAGACTATACTTTAAAGTAAATGTTTTCAGAAGTCTAGTGTAGGGAAATTAATTGGCTATAATTTATACAATTCCATAGGAATGTTTATGAGACAGAAGTTAAGTTGTAAAAAGCTGAAGTATGCTGTGTTTATGAGAGGGAGATGTGTTATATATACACAATGACACACTTTAAGTAGAAGCACGTTGGGGAATACTAAAACTCCACAGTAGAACCAGTTGAGTTAAATAAAAACTGTTAGTATTCAAAATTTAATTGACCTGTGCCGGAGTCGGTGGGTTGTCTGAGATGTCTTCAAAGATGTAATATACTTAAATTAATAAATGTAAAGTTATTACAACTCTTTGAGCCGTGTTCTTTCTGGAGCAGCATTGTAACAAACTGTTTTTGCCACGTTCCATGCAGATTAGCCAAACGGTGGGAAAGTTTTTATGAGAACAAAAATAAATGTTTTTAATCAAAACTGACCTAAACGTAACCATTACACACAGGCTAGAGCCTGTACTGATGAAATCGACTACAGCCCTCTAAACAATAAATACATCTCCAAGTTTAAGCCATAGGCTGAAGAACTTCCTATGAAGCAGTACATAAGAGAGGTCAAAAAAGGAACCATAGCACATTCATCACACTAGCAACTGCCAAGCTTTACAAGAGGGTAAATGACTCCAGTTTGGACATACATTAAAAACACTGCTAGTAGAAACCCCGGGAAAAAGCTCTTAGCCAATCAACGCCTCAAAGAATAATACTCACCCTACGGAAAAGTCCAATAGGAATACTTTCCGGGTCAGTGAAGAGAGATACTTTGCTTCCCTGGCGGAGGACATTTTTAGAGATTTTCACCAGGAAGCAGAGCTGCCACCACTGCTGAGCCAGTGAAGGCAATGGAGCGCTGCTGCGTGTGCGCCACATCCAATGAGCGCACACAGGGGGAAAAAATCCCAATATGAGAGTTTGTTATTGAAAAACGCAAAGTAAACTGGCCCTTATATTTATTTTCTCTAGGACACAGATTCACACATTTCTTAGTACGGTGCGTATGCCGTATTCCATTGTATTACCACAGCACAATTTAACTAATATGAGAAAATACAGCTCCGCAGAAAGCATGTTATGGGGACTTAAGGGAGAAAACTAACTCCACTATAGCTCACGAGTATAGCTATAATACATTCTCCAATCAACAAATTCAGCATTAGTGAAAACTGTGCAGAAAATTACACAGATGAAGGCTGGGCTTACACGATTACAGGTTTTAACAGATATGGCACTATAACTCCAAGGAATATTTAAAAGTAATACTTTGGCCATTTTCAACCTAGAGTTAAAGCCCCTTTTATTTTCATTGTCCAGACTGGATTGGCTTAGTAACCGAAGCGCATGACATCAGAGGAAAACTACAAAAACAATAACGCAAATGAGAGGTAATATTAAGGGAAAAGTGGGGCGAATTAATGGCAATAAATCGCCTACATATATCTAAGGATTTAATTTTGTACGCAATATGTATGTGAATGGGGTGTTGTATGTAAGAAATACATTCAACAAAGAACATGATAAATATTCTGAACTTAGAGCAATATTCTAGTTACACAGTAAAAATACTTTCTATAGTCATGCTGTCTTCAATAATAGCTTTCATGATAAATAAAGTCAAAGAAGAGAGAGAGTGAGACGACGTTATGAGAACGGCTAAAAGTAATCGTAATGTGCACAGTAGCGATCATTTATCAGTTCATTCGAAAGAGCTAACATGTCATAATAACATTTTACCTTATGTGTCCGCGCAGCTCTCCCACCGAGACGAGAGTTCTCCTCTAATAATTTGACATTTTCACTCTTCACTTCTTTAAGTATTGTTTCCTGGAAAAGGAGCAGGAGGGAAACAGGCCTGAGTGGTTGAGTGCACCAAAAATTGCATTCTATGGAAAAAACTATACTATAGTCATGTATGCGTAAGCAATTGAAAACTTATTAAAAGCGCGAAAAGAAAGGCGAGTTCATAAAACAGAAGCGTGACTGAAAAAGAGGCTGGAAACAAACTTTGCAACAACCACGAGAGGACAAATGGCAAAGACTGGAATGAAACGTGACATGCGAAAGTGAGAAACACTGAGCATCAGGAGCGGTCTGTCAAAGAAAGGAAGCGATTTGAGATGAAGGTAGGTAAACACATGATAAAAAAAATACATCTGCAAATTCATGAGACATCTCGAGATAAAGTATGTAATAACATATAGGAGAATGGGAAATATGTGTAAAGGAGAAACACATCAGAAAAGTGACAGAAAGCAAGAACAGGAAAAATAGCAAAGTCGAGAGTTACTGATAAAGGGTGACACAGGCAGAGAAAGATAGCCTCAGAGTAAACTAACATTAGCATCTGGAGTGAAGCACTGGGAACGGGGCAACCAATCAGAATGCGCCTTATGCAAACGGCGACAAAAGGTCTCATTCATTCGTTGGCAGCTCCCTGGCCTCTGGTGTGCGTAGCAGCCCAGTGAGCTTTGCTTACACCACTACATGCCTATATAAATTCTTTTAACATTAACCTATACTCAGTCTCCTCTAATGTTGGTTTACGTTTGCCTCGTGGGCGAAAGCAGCAGACAACTGGCTCAGGAAAAGCATATCCTTTCTCTGGCAGCAGTGCAACCGTGTGTGTCTCTCCAGAGATGATCTCGCTGCCACGCGTTGTGAGTACTACTCGTTGCTTCATTTACAGATAAAGAAAGCCCAAATTATAACAGAAACGTACCTTTATTGTTCAAAAGACTGTCGGGCCCTCATTAATCTAAAAATGACAATTGGCTAAAGGCAAACCTTTTTTGGGACTCAAAACGCAGACATTATCATGGAAGTCCTTGGCACTGAAGGGAACAACTTTCTGTGTGGCTGTGCCCCTTGTGAAAGGGAAGCATGTCATAAATCATAATGAAGTCAGCCAATCGCTGAATCGAGCCGAGGCACTGCCCCTTGATGTATGCTTGAGTGGGTGGAAGAAAATTGTGAACAATGTAACCACAGACTAATGGATAAAGTAGGTCTGAAAACCCCTATTAGTAACTATGTTATACACATCATTTTAGTAAACTCAAAAGGCCTTGGCTAACATACCAAAAAAACAATTTGGTCTGACATTGGCTGCCATTCTCTCTGAGAAAGGAGGCGAGAAAGAGAGAAAGAAATCAAGAAATAAGTAAAGAAAGGCAGAAAGGCAGGAAGGGAGGAAGGACAAAAGAATGAAGCATGACAAAGAAAAGAAAAAAACTGAAAGGAGGAAAGAAAGAAATGCAAAACCATGGAAAGAGAAGGAGAAAAGGAAAGAAAGACAGTCAGGGTTGGCAAGATTGATAAAGATCACTGATTAGCTTATATTCAGAGTTCATGTGAGCCGATATAAAACAGCAGCAGTCAGGTAAACGAAGCAACGCATTAGTGTAGGAAGGTAGCCTCTTTCTAGCCTTGTTACCCCCACTTTTGGCCTGTTTGTGAGTATATGTCAGGGTGTTTTACTGTCTCACTGGGATCCTGCTAGCCAGGGCCCAGTGCTCATAGTGAAAACCCTATGTTGTCAGTGCGTTTGATATGTGTCACTGGGATCCTGCTAGCCAGGACCCCAGTGCTCATAAGTTTGTGGCCTATATGTGTTCGCTGTGTGGTGCCTAACTGTATCACTGAGGCTCTGCTAACCAGAACCTCAGTGTTTATGCTCTCTCTTCTTTTAAAATTGTCACTGTAGGCTAGTGACTAATGTAAGGAAATGCCTCCTTGGCATGGTTACCCCCTGACTTTTTGCCTTTGCTGATGCCAAGTTATGATTTGAAAGTGTGCTGAGGCCTGCTAACCAGGCCCCAGCACCAGTGTTCTTTCCCTAAACTGTACCTTTGTCTCCACAACTGGCACACCCTGGCATCCAGGTAAGTCCCTTGTAACTGGTACCCCTGGTACCAAGGGCCCTGATGCCAGGGAAGGTCTCTAAGGGCTGCAGCATGTCTTATGCCACTCTAAGGACCCCTCACTCAGCACAGACACACTGCTTGACAGCTTGTGTGTGCTGGTGGGAAGAAAATGAATAAGTCGACATGGCACTCCCCTCAGGGTGCCATGCCAACCTCACACTGCCTGTGGCATAGATAAGCCACCCCTCTAGCAGGCCTTACAGCCCTAAGGCAGGGTGCACTATACCACAGGTGAGGGCATAGGTGCATGAGCACTATCCCCCTACAGTGTCTAAGCAAACCTTAGACATTGTAAGTGCAAGGTAGCCATAAGAGTATATGGTCTGGAAGTCTGTCATACACGAACTCCACAGCACCATAATGGCTACACTGAAAACTGGGAAGTATGGTATCAAACTTCTCAGCACAATAAATGCGCACTGATGCCAGTGTACATTTTATTGTGAAATACACCCAGAGGGCATCTTAGAGATGCCCCCTGAAAACATACCCGACTTCCAGTGTGGGCTGACTAGTTTTGCCAGCCTGCCACACACCAGACATGTTGCTGGCCACATGGGGAGAGTGCCTTTGTCACTCTGTGGCCAGGAACAAAGCCTGTACTGGGTGGAGGTGCTTCTCACCTCCCCCTGCAGGAACTGTAACACCTGGCGGTGAGCCTCAAAGGCTCACCCCCTTTGTTACAGCGCCACAGGGCATCCCAGCTAGTGGAGATGCCCGCCCCTCCGGCCACTGCCCCCACTTTTGGTGGCAAGGCTGGAGGAGATAATGGGAAAAACAAGGAGGAGTCACTGGCCAGTCAGGACAACCCCTAAGGTGTCCTGAGCTGAGGTGATTCCGACTTTTAGAAATCCTCCATCTTGCAGATGGAGGATTCCCCCAATAGGATTAGGGATGTGACCCCCTCCCCACCGGGAGGAGGCACAAAGAGGGTGTAGCCACCCTCAGGGCTAATAGCCATTGGCTACTATCCTCCCAGACCTAAACACACCCCTAAATTGAGTATTTAGGGCCCCCCAGAACCTAGGAAGATAGATTCCTGCAACCTGAAGACAAAGAAGGACTTGTGACCTGAGCCCTGCAGAGAAGACGGCGTCAACAACTGCTTTGGCCCCAGCCCTACCGGCCTGTCTCCCCACTTCAAGAAAAACTGTAACAGCGACGTGCCCCCCAGGGTCCAGCGACCTCTGAAGCCTCAGAGGACTACGCTGCATCTAAAAGGACCAAGAAGCTCCCGAGGACAGCGGCCATGTTCACAAGAACTGCAACTTTGCAACGAAGAAGCAACACTTAAAGACCACATTTTTCCCGCCGGAAGCGTGAGATTTTCCACTCTGCACCTGACGCCCCCGGCTCGACCTGCGGAAAACTAACTCTACAGTGAGGACTCCCCGGCGACTGCGAGCCCGTGAGTAGCCAGAGTCGAACCCCATGAGCCCCCACAGCGACGCCTGCAGAGGGAATCCAGAGGCTCCCCCTGACCGCGACTGCCTGCTTCAAGGAACCTGACGCCTGGAAAACACACTGCACCCGCAGCCCCCAGGACCTGAAGGAACCGAACTCCAGTGCAGGAGCGACCCCCAGGCAGCCCTCTTCCTAGCCCAGGTGGTGGCTACCCCGAGGACCCCCCCCCGCCTGCCTCCATCGCTGAAGAGACCCCCGGGTCTCCCCATTGAATCCTATTGCAAACCCAACGCCTGTTTCCACTCTGCACCCGGCCTCCCCTGTGCCGCTGAGGGTGTACTTTCTGTGCCTGCTTGTGTCCCCCCCCGGTGCCCTACAAAACCCCCCTGGTCTGCCCTCTGAAGACGCGGGTACTTACCTGCTGGCAGACTGAAACCGGGGCACCCCTATTTCCATTGAAGCCTGTGTGTTTTTGGCACCACTTTGACCTCTGCAACTGACCGGCCCTGAGCTGCTGGTGTGGTAACTTTGGGGTTGGCTTGAACCCGCAATGGTGGGCTACCTTGGACCCAACTTTGAACCCTGTAGGTGCTTTACTTACCTGTGAACTTAACAAATACTTACCTCCCCCAGGAACTGTTGATTTTTGCAGTGTCCTTTTTTAAAATAGCTTATTGACATTTTTGCCAAAACTGTACATGCTATTGTGATGATTCAAAGTTCCTAAGATGCCTGAGTGAAATACCTTTCATTTAAAGTATTGTTTGTAAATCTTGAACTTGTGGTTCTTAAAATAAACTAACAAAATATATTTTTCTATATAAAAACCAATTGGCCTGGAATTGTCTTTGAGTGTGTGTTCCACATTTATTGCCTGTGTGTGTACAACAAATGCTTAACATCTACCCTCTGATAAGCCTACTGCTCGACCACACTACCACAAAATAGAGCATTAGAGTTATCTATTTTTGCCACTATCTTACCTCTAAGGGGAACCCTTGGACTCTGTGCACACTATATCTTACTTTGAAATAGTATATACAGAGCCAACTTCCAACAACTAATTTTACCAATTCTTATTGACACACTGGAACACCCTTATAATTCCCTTGTATATGGTACCTAGGTACCCAGGGTATTGGGGTACCAGGAGATCCCTATGGGCTGCAGCATTTCTTTTGCCACCCATAGGGAACTCAGACAATTCTTACGCAGGACTGCCCCTGTAGCCTGAGTGAAATAACGTCCACGTTATTTCACAGCCATTTTACACTGCACTTGAGTAACTTATAAGTCACCTATATGTCTAACCCTCACTTGGTGAAGGTTAGGTGCAAAGTTACTTAGTGTGTGGGCACCCTGGCACTAGCCAAGGTGCCCCCACATTGTTCAGGGCAAATTCCGCGGACTTTGTGAGTGCGGGGATACCATTACACGTGTGCACTACATATAGGTCAATATCTATATGTAGCGTCACCATGGTAACTCCGAACATGGCCATGTAACATGTCTAGGATCATGGAATTGTCACCCCAATACCATTCTGGAGTTGGGGGGCCAATTCCATGCATCCCGGGTCTCCAGCACAGAGCCCGGGTACTGCCAAAGTAACTTTCCGGGGACTCCACTGCAACTACTTCTGCTGCCAACCCCTCAGACAGGTTTCTGTCCCCCTGGGGCCTGGGCAACCTGGTCCCAGGAAGGCAGTACAAAGGATTTCCTCTGAGAGAGGGTGTTATACCCTCTCCCTATGGAAATAGGTGTGAAGGGCTGGGAGGAGTAGCCTCCCCCAGCCTGTGGAAATGCTTTGATGGGCACAGATGGTGCCCTCTCTGCATAAGCCAGTCTACACTGGTTCAGTGATCCCCCAGCTCTGCTCTGGCACGAAACTGGACAAAGGAAAGGGGAGTGACCACTCCTGTGACCAACTTCCTCCCAGGGGAGGTGCCCAGAGCTCCTCCAGTGTGTCCCAGACCTCTGCCATCTTGGATGCAGAGGAGTGAGGGCACAATGGACAGCTCTGAGTGGCCAATGCCAGCAGGTGATGTCAGAGACCCCTCCCGATAGGTGCTTACCTTTCTGAGTAGCCAATCCTCCTCTGTGGGCTATTTAGGGTCTCTCCTGTGGGCATCTTACCAGATTACGAATGCAAGAGCTCACCAGAGTTCCTCTGCACTTCCCTCTTCGACTTCTGCCAAGGATCGACCGCTGACTGCTCCAGGACGCCTGCATAACCGTAACAAAGTAGCAAGAAGACTACCAGCAACATTGTAGCGCCTCATCCTGCCGGCTCTCTCGACTGTTTCCTGGTGGTGCATGCTCTGAGGGCTGTCTGCCTTCACCCTGCACTGGAAGCCAAGAAGAAATCTCCCGTGGGTCGACGGAAACTTCCCCCTGCTAACGCAGGCACCAAACTTCTGCATCACCAGTCCTCTAGGTCCCCTCTCATCCTGATGAGCGTGGTCCCTGGAACACAGGAGCTGGGTCCAAGTGTCTTCGACAGTCCAGTGGCCCTTCTGTCCAAATTTGGTGGAGGTAAGTCCTTGCCTCCCCATGCCAGACAGTAATCCTGTGTACTGCGTGAACTGCAGCTGCTCCGGCTTCTGTGCACTTTTGCAAGACTTCCTTTGTGCACAGCCTAGCCCAGGTCCCCAGCACTCCGTCCTGCATTGCCCAACTTGCTGAGTTGGACTCTGACGTCGTGGGGCCCTTCTTTGTGACTCTGAGTTGATGGCTGTCCTCAGATCTTCTGAGTGCCTGTTCAGGTGCTTGTGCGGGTGCTGCCTGCTTCTGCGTGGGCTCTCTCAGTTGCTGAGCACCCCCTCTGTCTCCTCCTCCAAGGGGCGACCTCCTGGTCCTTCCTGGGCCATAGCAGCACCCAAAATCCTCAACTGCGACTCTTGCAGCTAGCAAGGCTTGTTTGCGGTCTTTCTGCGTGGAAACAACTCTGCATCCTCCAGCACGCCGTGGGACATCTTCTGACCAAAGGAGAAGTTCCTGGCACCTTCCGTTGTAGCAGAATCTTCGGCTTCTCCCACCCGGAGGCAGCCCTTTTTCACCTTCATCCGGGGTTTAGTAGGCTCCCACCCCCCACCCCCGGACACTTGCGTGACTCTTGGACTTGGTCCCCTTCCTTTACAGGTCCTCAGGTCCAGGAAACCGTCTTCAGTGTTTTGCAGTCAGTTGTTGTCCTTGCAGAATCCCCTATCTCGACTTTACTGTCTTTCTGGGATAGTAGGGTAACTTTACTCCTACTTTTCAGGGTCTTGGGCTGGGGTATCTTGAACACCCTTCGTGTTTTCTAACACTCCCAGCGACCCTCTACACACTACACTAGGCCTGGGGTCCATTTGTGGTTCGCATTCCACTTTTGGAGTGTATGGTTTGTATTTCCCCTGGGCCTATTTCTCCCTATTGCATTCTATTGTGATTCTACATTGTTTGCACTACTTTTCTAACTGTTACTTACCTGATTTTGTTTGTGTGCATATAATTTGTGTATATTACTTACCTCCTAAGGGAGTGTATCCTCCGAGATACTTTTGGCATATTGTCACTAGAATAAAGTAACTTTATTTTAAGTAACTCTGAGTATTGTGTTTTCTTATGATATGGTGCTATATGATATAAGTGGTATAGTAGGAGCTTTGCATGTCTCCTAGTTCAGCCTAGGCTGCTCTGCTATAGCCACCTCTATCAGCCTAAGCTGCTAGAACACCTCTATTCTACTAATAAGGGATAAATGGACATGGCACAAGGTGTAAGTACCACAAGGTACCCACTAAGCCAGGCCAGCCTCCTACAATTAGCTGGAGATGGGATATGATAAAACTGGAATGTGTCCTGTGCCTACATTAAAAACGTCCTGCTATCACATCAGGCTTTAAGCAAAAAATCAATCCATAAAGGCTGCAGCATTTCTTTTGCCACCCATAGGGAGCTCAGACAAACCCTTGCACAGGCCTGCCATTGCAGCCTGCGTGAAATAACGCACACGTTATTTCACAGCCATTTTCACTGCACTTAAGTAACTTATAAGTCACCTATATGTTTAACCTTCACTTGCTGAAGGTTAGGTGCAAAGTTACTAAGTGTGAGGGCACCCTTGCACTAGCAAAGGTGCCCCACATAGTTCAGGCCCATTTCCCGGGACTCTGAGTGCGGGGACGCCATTACACGTGTGCACTACATATAGGTCAATACCTATATGTAGCTTCACAATGGTAACTCCGAATATGGCCATGTAACATGTCTAAGATCATGGAATTGTCCCCCCCATTCCAAATCTGGTATTGGGGAGCCAATTCCATGCATCCTGGGGGCTCCACCATGGACCGCCAGTACTGACAAACCAGCTTTCTGAGGCATGCACTGCAGCTACAGCTGCTGCCACCTCACAGACATGGTTCTGCCTGCCTGGGGTCTGGGCAGCCCAGTCCCAGGAAGGCAGAACAAGGCATTTCCTCTGAGAGCAGGGTGTTACACCCACTCCCTTTGGAAATAGGTGTTACAGCCTGGGGAGGGGTGGCCTCCCCCAGCCTCTGGAAATGCTTTGAAGGGCACAGATAGTGCCCTCCTTGCATTAGCCAGTATACACCGGTTCAGGGACCCCTTGTCCCCTGCTCTGGCGCGAAACTGGACAAAACAAAGGGGAGTGACCACTCCCCTGTCCATCACCACCTTAGGGGTGGTGCCCAGAGCTCCTCCAGTGTGTCCCAGACTTCAGTCATCTTGCTTTGCAAGGTGTGGGGGCCATCTGGAGGGCTCTGAGTGGCCAGCAGGTGATGTCAGAGACCCCTCCTGATAGGTCCATACCTGATAAGGTAGCCAATCCCCCTCTCAGGGCTATTTAGGGTCTCTCCTGTGGGTTCTCTTTAGATTCTGCTTGCCAGTTTCCTTCAGGAATCCTCTGCAACAGCTTCATCATCCTCTGACCTCGGATCAACCGCAGCCTGCTCCAGGAGCCGCTGTAACAGCTACAAAATATCCACAAGGGATACTTTTCTTCTGCAACTTCAGCTCCAGCTAGCAACTGTAACAGTTTCCACAGTGTGCACGCTCTGAGGACTCTCTGTCTTCATCCTGCACCAGAAGGACTGACGAAATCTCCCGTGGGGTGACGGAGTCACTCCCCTGCTCCAGCAGGCACATTCTAAGACGACAACCGGTACCCTTGGACTCCTCTCACGGCGGCGAGCGTGCTCCTAAGGACACAGAGATTGGACCCCTTCGACACAGACTGTCCTGATGCCTGCTGACACAATTTGGAGGAGGTAAGACCTTGCTTTCCCTGAGAGCGACGGTACCCATGTGTACTACGTCTTCTTCACCTCCCGAGGCCTCTGGGCACTATTTGCAAAATTCCTTTGTGCACAGCCTGGCCCAGGTCCCCAGCACTCCATACTGTGACGCTCAACTTGCTGAGTTGTTCTCCGGCAGCGTGGGACCTTCCTTTGTTGTGCTGCATCAACCGTGTTTTGCACCTCCTTTGACTCCTGTGGGTGCTGGCTGGCATCCTGAGGGCTCTGTAAAGTACTGAGAGCCCCCTCTTCCTCCTCACACAGAGTTGAGGCCCCCAGGTCCCTCCTGGGTCCACCCAGCGCCATTTTGATGCAAAACGCACTTTTGTCGTAACCAAGGCTTGTTGGCACCTTCCAACACAAAATCACGTCTGCATCTATCTTCACGTCGTGTGACAGCCTTTACATCACGCGGGATCCCGCTGGCATCTCCCTAGGGTTCATTTCTGCAGTCTTAGACTAACCGTGGACTCTTCTTTTGCACCCTCTTCTGGGTTGGCAGGGGCTCCTGTCCTTCCTGGAACTTCTTTCGACTTCAGGACTTGGTCCCCTTCTTTTGCAGGTCTTCAGGTCCAGGAATCCAGCAGTTGTTGTTTGCAGACTTGGTTGCTTACTGCATAATCCCAATCACGAGGTGTAGTGTGTCCTAAGGAAACTTGCAGTATTTTACTTCTGCTTGTCTGGGCTCTGGGTGGGGTAATTTACTCACCTTTACTGTATTCTTACTCTCCCAGAGATTCTGCACACACTACACTTGTCTAGGGGGGAATTCGTGATTCCCATTCCACTTTCTTAGTATATGGTTTGTGTTGCCCCTAGACCTATTTTCTCCCATTGCATTCTATAGCATTTCCTATTGTTTGCATTGTTCTATGAATATTTACTTGTCTAATTATGGTGTTTAGTGTATATATTGTGTATAGTACTTACCTCCAGAATGAGCATTGTCTCTAAGATATTTTTGGTACTGTGTCACCCAAAATAATACCTTTATTTTTGGTAACACTGAATATTGTCTTTACTTGTGTATAAGTACTGTGTAACTATAAGTGGTATTGCATGAGCTTTGCATGTCTCCTAG
This sequence comes from Pleurodeles waltl, assembly GCF_031143425.1. Taxonomy (NCBI): domain Eukaryota; kingdom Metazoa; phylum Chordata; class Amphibia; order Caudata; family Salamandridae; genus Pleurodeles; species Pleurodeles waltl. The sequence goes on from NC_090441.1 coordinate 88,837,413, forward strand.
TTCAGCCTAAGCTGGTCTGCTATAGCTACCTAAGCTACTAGAGAACTACTTCATTTCGCTACATTTCGCTAATCAGGGATAACTGGACCTGGTATAAGGTGTAAGTACCCGAAGTACCCAGTATAAACCAGGTCAGCCTCCTACAGTGGGCCACACTCACCAAAAGAAAAGCCCTGGCCCACCCAAGGCCATTGAGAATTGGAAAATCAGGGTTTGTTCTCTTTTCCCTAATGTTTCACAAGGGCCTGCAGCTCCATAGACTCTGGTTAACCGTTTATATATAATAATAATTAACACCACAGACCTGGGCTACTTTCTGACCTGAAGACAAATCTGCTGTAAAGTTTAGCAGAAATGGTAACTGCTATTGAGCACAAATTAACACCAACGGCGCCCTGAAAACTTTCAATAAAACAAAAAAAGCTAAAGGCTCCCAATCCATGGTACTTAGGAGAAGGAAACAGTGATATGACAGCAATGCTCTGCACATGATTTTGCTTTTCCTAGAAAAGTAAATGAAAATGCTTTTTATCTTCTTTCTGTGAAGTAATTCCCAACTCGCAGTGCTTTATGAAAAAATAATGAATGAAAAAGTTAATAAAAGAGATGATGCATCCTATCATTTGGTGGAAGAAAGAAGATACAATGCATCATTTGGTTAATTCACAAAACACTAATTTGTATGTAGACGGTTAACTGTGGCAGAATGGTGCCTTCTACAGGGATCTACGTGTAAACTGCAGGACACCTGTTTGATTCCCTGCAGGATCGTCTTAGGATTTCATCCTTCTGGAACTGAAAAAATAGGTGTCAATTGGTCACCTAATAGGAACACTTGTTACTTACACTGATACAAAATGTCATATTATTTGATACCAGTTTCCACATAAAACACACGCGATTATATAAAGTTACACCTGCCGTATAAGGAACAAAATCTAAAAAGCACAGAAACACATCGGTATTTACAAACACAAATTATTACGCTGTCTAAGATATCTTAATTGTTTTTTAATTGTGAGGGAGGTGTATCCTCTATGATCATTCACAATTAGATAAGCTTTTATTTCTTCTACAGCAACTTCACTGATGTGTTTCAGTACAGTTAAGATATATGTTTTGTGGCTCGTAATGAGCGCCCTCTGAAACTTTAACTACTGCTGAAATCTGTATATTAAATGAGTGGCTAAGTAGAGCCTATATAGTGCATAGTGTAGTGCTGTCTTTCCTGAGCACGTATGTTTCCATGTTTTTTATAACAAGCTACCATATTGTTTTTTTGAGTGAATACAGCTTCTCTTTTTTTGCTCAGCTCAGGCTGTACATGTTAAGCATCATTTACACAATAGCAAACCACATACAGGTTACCAAGCACCTATATGCTAGGAGCTCAAGCATGCTTTTCATCTTGCATTAAAGGGCCGATGGGATTCTATAAGTTAAGTGTGACCACTGGAGGTTAGGCTACTACAGGCTAGAATGCCCAGAGAGGAAAAAACACAGGCACTATAGACAGTGAGTTATGTTAGCAAGCATACACCTCAAGAGTTATCCGCAAGATATGGCTTCTACTTGCTACAAATGAAAATTCCCCATGGAGTGTACAACATAACGGTTCAGCCGTGAATATTTGTCGGAACTAATACCGAAATTAGTTTTTGAGGCTGTGGCTAAGATGGTACTTTTATCCAAACATTACGTAGTTACTCAGTTATAAATAAATACTGGGGGTATAGCACTATAATGGGGCAGCTCATCACCAGTAGTCATTGAGGAATGGGCTTGCCAACTAGATTTATGATTGGTAGCGGACAAGGCGGAAGGTAAAGGGACTGTGAGAAGATAGTTTCAAAAACTTGGAGGACCAGGGTGGAACAAAATAGACTAGGTTAAGTGAGGCGAGCAAGTCAAGGACACGTGGAGCAATTAACCATAAAGGAGCTAGCAAAATTATTACTCATTACAAGAACTCAAAAACTATCAAGTAACAAATATTTCACAGCTGAAGCTGCCTATAAATGTACATGTAAATTATCATGTAATTTTGCCTGTAGTAGTCCCAATTGTGGCCGTATATGCATTATGCACTTCTTGCAAAGACTCCACATTTGCCTTTTACATTATTGTCACACAAAGTTAACAATTGCTTAAATTAAACTAAATAACGAAAAACTCAACACTATGGCGGTCATTACAACATTGGCGGTAAAAGCCGCTTACCGCCGTGCAGAAGACCACCAACACACCGCCGCGGCAAACCACCACAGCTATTATGACCCACATCTCGGAATCCGCCAAAATCTAGACACCCACACAAGTCCGCCACACCAAAGGTCATTGATAAACTGGCGAAAACAAAACCTCCACCGTCACGCCAACAGAAATACGCCCACACTATCACGACACACGAATCCACGCAGCGGTCTTTCAACCGCGGTATTCCATTGGCGGTACACACCGCCGCGCTCAAAATACACACACATTTACAAAACACAGCCACATTGGACAATTCCAAATACACACACCTGATACACATACACACACCACTCCCACACCCAATACTATGTAAAACACACACCCACATCACCCACAAACCCCTACGACAACAAATCATGAACGAAGGCCAGAGAGAGACACCACCATCAACAATACAAGCATCCAAAGGCACACAACACCATCACCCACATAACTGCCACGCACCGCACACTACACACCACTACATATCAGCACACTTATCACCCCACACACCACCCCACACATCACTTACACCACCCCATGGCACGGCAACGACACCCCAGGTTCTCGGAGGAGGAGCTCAGGGTCATGGTGGAGGAAATCGTCCGGGTAGAGCCACAGCTATTCGGAGCACAGGTGCAGCACACCTCAATTGCAAGGAAGATGGAGCTATGGCGAAGAATAGTGGACAGGGTCAACGCAGTGGGACAGCATCCAAGAAATCGGGAGGACATCAGGAAGCGGTGGAACGACCTACGGGGGAAGGTGCGTTCCGTGGTCTCAAGACACCACCTGGCGGTTCAGCAGACTGGCGGCGGACCCCCACCTCCTTCCCCACAACTAACAACATGGGAGGAGCAGGTCTTGGCGAATCTGCATCCTGAGGGCCTCGCAGGAGTAGGTGGCGGAATGGACTCTGGTAAGTCAAATCCTAACTATTACATCCCCCACCCTACCTGCATGCTATCACATACCCCCACCCTCACCCCCATCACTCTAACTCCTCACAAATGTCCCAACATCACAAACCACACATCCCAACACCAAGCCCTGCATGCAACAACAAAGCATGGGCACCCTTCACTAAAGCATGCCCACTGCACATACCCATACACCCCCCTAAACCATCATCACACAAGGTCCCACACAGGAATGCAAGCACTGGGGTACATGGTCACCCACCCATTGCACACCATGACACACACAGATGTAATAACCATCCTTTTATACCCCTGCAGGACGCCTACCCAATGTCACCGGACAGGAGGGTCCACACATGTCCACACCACCAACCGAAGAGGCCCACAGTGATGACAGCACCTCTGTCCAACTGGATCTAGATGACCAGCCCGGCCCATCGGGGACCTCGGGACAGTCGGTTCCCCTCACCCAGTCACAGGCCACCACAGAGCTTCCCCCCTCTGGAAACACCAGCATGGCACCCACCCAGCGGACCCATACCTCCGTCCCCAGGAGACGTCAATCAACAGTGTGTCCACCACTACAGGGAACCCAGGCTAAACCACCACCCCAACAACAACAGGGACCTGGGGGCAGTGGTAGTGGGCACACGGTCCAGGGGACAGAGGCCCAGGAACACAGGGGAACTGGGAGGGCTGCTGTGCGACAGGGGGCGGACAGGCCCAGGGAACCCACTCTCCACGAGGCCCTCTCCTCCATCATGGGAGCCTACCACCACTCCCAGGAGACGATGGCAACGGTACTGACCAAGTTTCAGGAGACCCAGCGCCTGCAGGAAGAACAGTATATGGGCTTCAGGGAGGAACTCAGAACCATCAATTCCACCCTGGGCACCATCGTAGGGGTGCTGAAGGAAGTATTCAACACCAGGAGGGACACTGTGGCACTACAAGGGGCCCCTGACACTAGCATGGACGATGAACTGCCCACCACCTCCGCCGGCGCTAGTGGACAGAAGGCACCGCCACAGGACCACCTCACCAGCACTCCACCCTCTGCAGAGGGAGAACCACCTCGCACATGGTCCCTGAGATCCAGGAACAAGACAGAGAACGCTGCGAAGACCCCCGCCAAGAAATGAGACTACCCTAATTGTCATCCTACTGTCCCACTTTGTCACCATGTCCATACTTAAACTGCCCCAGCTCAACTTCCTATACCCATTTGGGCAATGCACCTGTGAGACTAATAGACTTGACTCTGCCATGGACTTTCCTCTGCCATCACCCCTGCCCATTTTACAACCCCCTCCAATATTGACCAGTGACACGGACTCGTCCTCTGATGGGAGCTCCCTTGAGGTGGCGGCAACATCTGTCCCCCCCCCATCTACAGGTACAGCCACCGCCCCCCCTTCCAGTACCGCCCTCCCAGCAGCCCCGCAGCCTTCGCCCCGTGCCCGCTCACCCAGGAGGGTGGGCATCACCTTCGCCCCAGGCACCTCAGGCCCTGCCCCAGTCACCCCTGCTGCCCTCAGTGAGGAGGCTACTGACCTCCTCACATCCCTCACTGTTGGGCAGTCTACCATTTTGAATGCCATCCACGATGTAGAAAGGCAGTTGCAACAAACAAATGCATTCCTGGAGGGCATTCATTCTGGTCAGACGGCCCTTCAGCAAGCTTTTCAGACTCTGGCCTCAGCACTGATGGCAGCCATTTTCCCTGTGTCTAGCCTCCCCCCTCCACCTTCCTCCACCCAGACCCAATCCCCTGTACCCCAGCCTATCACAAGCACACCTACAGACCAGCATGCACACATGTCAACACCCAAGGGAAGCTCAGGCAAACATAAGCACCACACATCCCACAGGCACTCACGCAAGCATCACACACATGCAGACACACCAACATCCACTGCCTCCACTGTGTCCTCCTCCTCCTCGTCTCCCTCCTCCCTCCCAGTCTCGTCTACACTCAAGCCTGCATGCACTACCTCTAAATCTACTACTACCATCACCAGCACACCCACCATCACACCCCGCTCACGTGCAGTCACCACCCCCACTACCATTCACACGTCCCCCGTGTCCTCTCCCAGTGTGTCTGTGACACCCCCTCCCAAGATACACAAACGCAGGCACACACCCACCCAACAGCCATCCACCTCACAACAGCCTCCAGCGCATGCACCTTCACCCAAAGTCAGCAAACGAACACCTCCTACAACCACAACCTCTTCCTCCACTCCCAAACCCCCTCCAGCTACCCGTCCCAGTGTCTCCCCAAAAACTTTTCTTGTCCAACCTTGACCTTTTTCCCACACCTCCCCCACCCCGTCCGTCTCCTAGGGCCCGAACTACCACCTCAGCCACAACATCTCCGGGACCAGTGGTGCCTGTAGTCACCGGAATATGGAGTTCACCAGCCACCAGGGCAGCCAGTGTGGCATGGAGCCATAGCACAGACAGTCCCCCACCTGTGAAGCATCAGAAGTTGGCCAGTGCCCGGCGTGAGAGGGGGAAGACTCCAGCCACCAAAGCCGCTCCCAGGGGTACAGGTGGGAGTGTGGAGTCAGCTGCGACACCTTCCAAGGTGGGGAAGGGGCACAAGAAAGTCAGCAAGTCTGGGAAGAGCAGCACGGCGGAGAAGACCGCCATAATTCTCGCTGCCCAGGAGGCCACCGCCATTACCCCCGCTGCCCAGGCGGCCACCGGCAGCACCAGCCCAGCTGCCTAGGAGGCCACCGCCAGCACCAGCCCAGCTGCCCAGGAGGCCACCGCCAGCACAAGCCCCGCTGGGCCATGAAGGACCGCCAGCACAAGCCCCGCTGGGCCATGAAGGACCACCAGCACAAGTCCCGCTGAGCCATGAAGCACCGCCAGCAGCTGAGTCACTGCAAAGGAGACCGCCGCTCCAAGCACCGCTGAAGAGGGCACCGCCATCCTCAAGCCCCGCTGAACAGGGCACCGCGGCATCAAGCACCGCTGAACAGGGCACCGCGGCATCAAGCACCGCTGAACAGGGCACCGCCGCATCAAGCACCGCTGAACAGGGCACCGCCGCATCAAGCCCCGCTGAACAGGGCACCGCCACATCAAGCCCCGCTGAACAGGGCTCCGCCGCCTCAAGCCCCGCTTAACAGGGCTCCGCCGCCTCAAGCACCACTGAACAGGGCACCGCCGCCTCAAGCACCGCTGAACAGGGCACCGCCGTCTCAAGCACCGCTGAACAGGGCACCGCCGTCTCAAGCACCGCTGGCCCATGAGCGCCAAGGGCACTGACGCTACTGAGTTCGTCACGGGCAGAATGAAGCACTCTGGGCACCATGCCCCCTCCAGAACCAGTGGAGAGATCCATCCACTACCTCTGCCCTTAGCAGGATGAAGCACTTTGGGCACCATGCCCCCTCCAGAACCAGTGGAGCAATCCATCCACTACCTCTGTCCTTAGCAGTCTGAAGCACTCTGGGCACCATGCCCCCTCCATAACCAGTGGAGACTGTTATCCACTAGAGAGACTGTGGCTTTGAACTCCCCAGGATGGAACAGTGGGCAACCCACCCACTGTTATCCACTTGAGAGACTGTGGCTTTGCACTCCCCAGGATTGCACAGTGGGCAACCCACCCACTGTAGAGACTTGAGAGACTGTGGCTTTGCACTCCCCAGGATGGAACAGTGGGCAACCCACCCACTGTAGAGACTTGAGAGACTTTGGCTTTGCACTCCCCAGGACTGCACAGTGGGCAACCCACCCACTGTAGAGACTTGAGAGACTGTGGCTTTGCACTCCCCAGGATGGAACAGTGGGCAACCCACCCACTGTAGAGACTTGAGAGACTGTGGCTTTGCACTCCCCAGGATTGCACAGTGGGCATGTGGCCCTCTTGTGGATTTGGCATCATGCACTCAACCGGCTGAGGTGCCCCCCCTTTCCCACCCCCTGAGGTGCCTGTTTTATCGGTATCTGATGCCCCTGCAGTGTTCTCTCCGTCATGGTCGGAGATCTTGTGTGGGCCTCGCCGATACCGCGTGGGCCCAGTGTTCCACGTACTTAATTGGAGCACTACCTAGACTACTATGCTTGGTATATAATTTGTACATGGTGTATATATATATATATATATATATATATATATATATATATATATATATATATATATATATATATATATATATATATATTATTTTTTTTCCCTACTTGATTTTAATATATTACAATGGTAACACTCATTTTCTATTGTCTTTGCATTCTTCCGGGGTGGTGGGGGGTGTACCTGTGATGTATAAATATGTATTAGTGTGTGTGTTGTAGTGGGTGAGGGTGGGGGTGTTGCGTGTGTGTGTGTCCCTGGTTTTTCCCTCCCCTCCCCTGTGTCGTAGGTGCAGTACTCACCGTGGCTTCGCCGCCGGCGTTCGTGCTCCTGGTAGAGGAGCAGGAAGACAATCGCAGGGAGAATTTGGAGTTCCCGGTCCATGGTGGGGTGTGTAGAGGTGAGCGTTTTCCCTTCGAAATCCTGTTTCTGCCGTGTTTTTATCTGCGGTGAATCCGCCCGGAAAAGGTGGCGGATTGGCCTGTTGTGATACCGTGGGCGGTACATTGTCCTCTGCCTGTCTGTTGGCGGTGACCGCCGCGCTGTTTGTTTGTACCACCGTGGCGGTCGAAGTGTTAAAGTGGCTGTCTTTGTTGGCGGTTTCCACCAAGGTCGTAATTGCAAAATATTTACTGTCGGCCTGTTGGCGGTTGTAGGAAGTTGGCTCTGTACGTACTATTTCAAAGTAAGAAATAGCATGCACAGAGTCCAAGGGTTCCCCTTAGAGGTAAGATAGTGGCAAAAAGAGATAATTCTAATGCTCTATTTTGTGGTAGTGTGGTAGAGCAGTAGGCTTATCAGAGGGTAGTGTTAAGCATTTGTTGTACACACACAGGCAATAAATGAGGAACACACACTCAAAGAAAATTCCAGGCCAATAGGTTTTTGTATAGAAAAATATATTTTCTTAGTTTATTTTAAGAACCACAGGTTCAAGTTTTACAAACAATACTTTAAATGAAAGGTACTTCACTTAGGAACTTTGAATTAGCAAAATAGCATATACAGTTTTCACACAAATGACATATAGCTATTTTAAAACTAGACAGTGCAATTTTCAACAGTTCCTGGGGGAGGTAAGTGTTTGTTAGATTTGCAGGTAAGTAAACCACCTACAGGGTTCAAAGTTGGGTCCAAGCAACCCCAATGTTACCACACCAGCAGCTCAGGGCCGGTCAGGTGCAGAAGTCAAAGTGGTGCCCCGGTTCCAGTCTGCCAGCAGGTAAGTACACACGTCTTCGGAGGGCAGACCAGGGGGGTTTTGTAGGGCACCGGGGGGGACACAAGTCAGCACAAAAAGTACACCCTCAGCGGCACGGGGGCGGCCGGGTGCAGTGTGCAAACAAGTGTCGGGTTCGCAATAGGTTTCAATGGGAGACCAAGGGGTCTCTTCAGCGATGCAGGCAGGCAAGGGGAGGGGGCTCCTCGGGGTAGCCACCACCTGGGCAAGGGAGAGGGCCACCTGGGGGTCGCTCCTGCACTTTAGGTCGGATCCTTCAGGTCCTGGGGGCTGCGGGTGCAGTGTCTTTACCAGGTGTCGGGTCTTTGAAGCAGGAAGTCGCGGTCAGGGGGAGCCTCGGGATTCCCTCTGCAGGCGTCGCTGTGGGGGCTCAGGGGGGTCTACTCTGGCTACTCACGGTCTCGTAGTCACTGAGGAGTCCTCCCTGTGGTGTTTGTTCTCCACAAGTCGAGTCAGGGGCGTCGGGTGCAGAGTGCAAGGTCTCACGCTTCCGGCGGGAAACGTGTGTTGTTTCAAAGTTGCTTCTTTGTTGCAAAGTTGCAGTCTTTGTGGAACAGGGCCGCTGTCCTCGGGAGTTCTTGGTCCTTCTAGATGCAGGGTAGTCCTCTAAGGCTTCAGAGGTTGCTGGACCCTGTGGAACGCGTCGCTGGAGCAGTGTCTTTAGAAGTGGGGAGACAGGCCAGTAAAGCTGGGGCCAAAACAGTTGGTGTCTCCGTCTTCTCTGCAGGATTTTCAGCTCATCATTCCTTCTTCGTCTTAGGTTGCAGGAATCTGTCTTCCTCAGTTCTGGGAGCCCCTAAATACTGAATTTAGGGGTGTATTTAGGTCTGGGGGGTTAGTAGCTAATGGCTACTAACCCTGAGGGTGGCTACACCCTCTTTGTGCCTCCTCCCTGAGGGGAGGGGGGCACATTCCTATCCCTATTGGTGGAATCCTCCATCTGCAAGATGGAGGATTTCTAAAAGTCAGAGTCACCTCAGGGGCTGTCCTGGCTGGCCAGTGACTCCTCCTTGTTTTTCTCATTATCTCCTCCGGCCTTGCCACCAAAAGTAGGGATGTGGCCGGAGGGGGCGGGCAACTCCACTAGCTGGAGTGCCCTGGGGTGCTGTAACAAAGGGGGTGAGCCTTTGAAGCTCACCGCCAGGTGTTACAGTTCCTGCAGGGGGAGGTGAGAAGCACCTCCACCCAGTACAGGCTTTGTTACAAGCCACAGAGTGACAAAGGCACTCTCCCCATGTGGCCAGCAACATGTCTGGTGTGTGGCAGGCTGCTAAAACTAGTCAGCCCACACTGGTAGTCGGGTTAAGGTTTCAGGGGGCCCCTCTAAGGTGCCCTCTGGGGTGTATGTTACAATAAAATGTACACTGGCATCAGTGTGTATTTATTGTGCTGAGAAGTTTGATACCAAACTTCACAGTTTTCAGTGTAGCCATTAGGGTGCTGTGGAGTTCGTGCATGACAGACTCCCAGACCATATACTCTTATGGTTAACCTGCACTTACAATGTCTAAGGTTTTGCTTAGACACTGTAGGGGCATAGTGCTCATGCACTTATGCCCTCACCTATGGTATAGTGCACCCTGCCTTAGGGCTGTAAGGACTGCTAGAGGGGTGTCTTATCTATACCTGTAGGCAGTGTGAGGTTGGCATGGCACCCTGAGGGGAGTGCCATGTCGACTTAGTCATTTTATCCCCACCAGCACACACAAGCTGGCAAGCAGTGTGTCTGTGCTGAGTGAGGGGTCTCCAGGGTGGCATAAGACATGCTGCAGGCCTTAGAGAGCTTCCCTGGCATCAGGGCCCCTGGTACCAGGGGTACTAGTTACAAGGGACTTACCTGGATGCCAGGGTGTGCCAATTGTGGAAACAAAAGTACAGGTTAGGGAAAGAACACTGGTGCTGGGGCCTGGTTAGCAGGCCTCAGCACACTTTCAAATCATAACTTGGCATCAACAAAGGCAAAAAGTCAGGGGGTAACCATGCCGAGGAGGCATTTCCTTACAGTTAGCCAAAGATCGAGTTGAAGAACAAGTTGCTTACCTTCAGAAACACCATATCTGGTAGACACTCTATCTAGCTGAAGATTCATTACCGTAGAATTTTCCCCAGGAATGAGACTAGATTACGAATTTTTCAAACAGTTCCGTGTGCACCAGTGGGTGGTGTTGTTTGGCTCTATGTCAGCCATGCCAGAAGTGATGTTCGTGGTGCCTTTGTGGGTGTCACTCAGCGAGCTCACGTCAGTTACTTTTTGCAACTTTTCTAACCAGGAGCGCACAGCCACGAGGATCACTGACAAATGGTGTGAATTTCTAAGGCCCCTAGAAGGGTGACCCTCACACTATAATCAGTTTGCAAAGCAGGGAGGACGGGCGGGTTAGTAAGAAATCTGGGGCTAGATAGAGTTTCTACCATATAAAGCATTACCAAAGGTAAGAAATTTGTTCATCTGATAGAGACTTCTAGCTGCAGATTTCGTACCTTAAAATAGATGCCCAAGCAATGCCTCCCCAGAGGTGGGCCTGTGATACAGAGTCAGACCAAAAAGTCCTGCAGGACTGAACACGCTAAGTGCTAATCACGACGGACCTGAGTGTCCAAGCAATAGTGAGTGGAGAATGTGTGCAGAGATACCCACTTAACTGCCTCACAAATGTCAATAACAGGGACTCTGCGATCTAACGCAAAGGTTGCAGCCTTAGCTCTGGTGGAATGAGCATACAAGCCCTCAGGGGGTTATTTCTTGGCCAATTTTTAGGAGCTTTTTATGCAGAGCATTATCCATCATGAGATGGTCCCTTTCTACACAGCCTTTACCTTCCTAGCTCCAACTTCTCCAACTTAGCTTACAAAGAGTTGACTGTCCTCCCGGAACACTTTAGTTTGATCAATTCAGAAAAACAATGCTCTTTTTTAATCCAGATGACGGAGTTACGTCTTTTCCTAAAAGGGAGGAGGCAGAGCAAAGAAGGTAGGCAAGGTGATGTGTTTACCAATGTAAACGAGTGCCACAACCTTTGGAAGAAAGGTGGAATGAGTTTGAAGAACCAACTTGTCTGGGTAAAAAGTGGTGTAAATTGGGGACAGAGAGTGTCTGCAGTTTGCTAACCCTCTTGACTGATGTTATGGCCACAAGGAAAGCCGTTTTAACGGCTAACAACGGGATTGAACAATTGTGCAGAAGCTCGTAGGGGGTGCACATCAGAAATGTCAGAACCAGATTTTAGTCCTATTGCGGCATGATAAATGGCCTGGGAGGAAACATTTGGTGCAGCCCTTTGAGGAACCTAGTCACAATAAGTGACTTAAAAAAGGTTGGTTCAGCAATCTCATAAATGAAGAAATGGCTGATAAATAGCACTTAATTGTGTCTGGAATGGAGCTCTGCTGAGAACAAACAGTAGATCTTGAGCAAGTGGTGCAGAAGTTGGTCGATATTCCTAGATGCACCCCATGCCACAAATCTGTCCCAAAGGCAGGCATATACTGTCTCTGTGGAGGAGCAACTGGCTGGCAGAATAACCACACAGACTTTAAAAGGGAGGTCGAAGGCTGTCAACTGTCACCGCTTAATCTCAGTGCATTAAGGTGGAGGATGTGCAGGTTTGGGTGCAGAACCCTCCCTTTTTGCAGTGACAAAAGATCCTTCCTAAGGGGCAGCTTGTCCAGAGGACCGATGCTGATGCTCAATAGTTCAGGATTCCAGACTATCTGTGCCCAATCTGGAGCCACAAGAATAACTTGGTGCCTGTCACTCCTGATCTTCTTGATAACACTGAGCATGAGAGGTATTGGCAGAAAGGCATACAGGAGACCGAAGCACCACTCCAGAAGAAAACTTCCACTGAGCAAGAGCAGCCTTGGAACCACCAGGGAAATGTCCTGGCGTGCCAGCCAAGCCCATAGACACAGGGCCACCTGACAAATGGTCCACAACTACACCCTGCCCTGTTTGTTAGGGTACCACATGGCAGTGGGGTTGTCTGAACACCTGCACAACCAGCCTTCTCCTTATAGAAAGTAGAAAGACTTTCAGTGCCAAACAGATCACTAGGAGCTCCAGCAGGTTGATTTGAAGACCAGATTCCACCAGAGCCCTTTGTCCTCCACCTCTCCCAGTTGGCCGCCTCAGCCCAGGTGAGAAGTATTGGTCACTACTGTCAACTCTAGCTGTGGAAGGGAGAGGGCTCTGCCTCTGACCCAATCACAGTCCGTTAGACACCACTGTACGTCTTCTGCAGGTCCCTTCGAGATCGGAACCATGTCGGAGGGATTCCCCTGATGCTGTGCCTACTTGCACTTTAGGTCCCATGCAGATGGGCATGGGTCACAAGAAGGGCATGGGGGCATAAGGCCCAACAGTCTAAGAGTCAGTCTCACCGAAACCTAGGACAGAGGCTGATACATCTGTATCATAACCTAAACATCCTAGACTTGCCGCTCAGGAGGACAGGCTGAAACCTGCACTATGTCCAGAATTGCCCCAATGAAAGGGAGTATCTTACAGGGAGTCAGTAGTGACTTCGAATGTTTATAGTGAACACCAGTGAAACAAGGCGGTCCACCGTAGTCTGGAGGTGGAAGACGACTGCCTATGGCAAGCTCACCTTGAACAGCGCAGTGTAGAGGTAGTGGAAGACTGGAACCCATAACTTCCGCAGATGTGCTACAACCACTGACATCACCTTTGTGAACACACAAAGGGCACTGGTATGTCCAAAAGGGAGCACAGCAAGCTGACAATGCTCATGGCCCACAGTGAACCGCAGGTAACGTTTGTGGGCAGGCAGGACAGGGACGAGAAAGTATGAATCCTGCAAGTCCTAGGCTACCATCCAGTCTCTAAGGTCCAGCGCAGACAAGACTTGAGCTAATGTGAGCAATTTAAACTTCTTTTTCAGGAAGAAGTTGAGAAGACGCAGGTCTAGGCCTTTTGTGCACCAGAAATTAGTAGGAATACCAACCACAAGCTACTTCTGATGCCAGCACCCTCTCTATGGCTTCCTTGATCAAGAGAGCCAACACTTTGGCTGAGTACAGAGAGCTCGTCCTCTGTCAGTCAGTCGCATTGGTGGAAGGGAGCCCAGAAAGGGGATAGAGTAGCCCCTTTGGACTACCTCTAAATCCTGTCCGCCTGTGACGACTCCTGGTGGCCCACTGCCCTCCGCACCGCACTGACCCCCACAGACCACGCCCGCAACCTCGGCTTCATCTTGGACCCTCTTCTCACCATGACCAAGCAAGTCAACGCCGTGTCCTCCGCCTGCTACCTCACCCTCCGCATGCTCCGCAAGATCTTCCGCTGGATCCCCGCCGACACCAGAAAAACCGTGACCCACGCCCTCGTCACGAGCCGCCTGGACTACGGCAACACCCTCTACGCCGGGACCACAGCCAAACTCCAAAACCGCCCGCAACGCATTCAAAACGCCTCGGCCCGCCTCATCCTCGACATTCCCCGCAGCAGCCACATCTCCGCACACCTGAGACACCTGCATTGGCTCCCAGTCAGCAAAAGGATCACCTTCCGACTTCTCACCCACGCACACAAAGCCCTCCACGACAAGGGACCGGAATACCTCAACAGACGCCTCAGCTTCTACGTCCCCACCCGCCTCCTCCGCTCCTCTGGCCTCGCACTCGCTGCTGTCCCTCTCATCCGCCGCTCCACGGCGGGTGGGAGATCTTTCTCCTTCCTGGCGGCCAAGACCTGGAACTCCCTTCCCACCAGCCTCAGGACCACCCAGGACCACTCCGCTTTCCGGAGACTCCTAAAGACCTGGCTGTTCGAGCAGCGATAACCCCCCCTTTTTTTCCCCTAGCGCCTTGAGACCCGCACGGGTGAGTAGCGCGCTTTATAAATGTTAATGATTTGATTTGATTTGATTTGTCGGATGTTATTGAGTGCCAGTGGTGCAGATAGTGTATCCTGCCCCAACTTGATGCCACAGTGGTAAGAGTGAAAACTACAGGGGTCTGGAGGCTGCGCCTGCCGGGAAATGGTAATTTAGCCATGAAATGCAATGAAAGCCTGTCCAAGGACTTGGCTGTAGCTCTGCTTTCCCTAAAGCGCTCTTTACACTGAGCCCACCTTCTCACCAAAAAGGCGAGAGCCAAAAGGAATGTCTATGAGCAAAGCTTGGACACAGTCGGAAAATTCAGTGGTTCTCAACCAGGTGTGGTGCCTAAGGGCCACCGGTGATCAAATAGATCTGCCCAGCGAGTTGGTTATGTCTACTCTACATCTGATGGTGAACTCTGCTGCATCTTTTCTGTCTGCAGTTGCCCTCAACAGTATGGCTTGAGCCTCTTCTGAGACCATGGGCAGCACTTATGCATTTTAGTCACGGATTGTAGGGATGTTTTGGCCCAAGAGACACATGGTGTCCACCACCCATAGTGCTAGGCTGGCAGAAGAGAACACCCTCTTACAGAAGGTATTGAGCCTCTTGGATTTTCTATCTGGTGGACTGCTAGGAAACGTGCCAGGTTTGACTCAAGAAACAGAGGCTTGGACCACCAAGTTTTCCGGGGTGTGGTGCTGGGTGAGAAAACTGGAGTCTCCCAGGAGCAAGGTGATGGCAGCAACCAACTGTCCTGTGAACAGGAGCCCCTGTGCAGGCCTTGGACCAGGACCCGAACAAGACATTGGTAAGAGCTTCATTAAAATGGGAGTAAGGGTTTGAAGGGGCAACTCCCACCTGAAGCATCTGTCAAGATGTTCATCTTAGCTACCACTGAGGGAAACAAAGTCAAAGCCCTCAGCCCCTTCATCACCATGGTGAATGAGGCACCATCTTTTGTAGTCACGGTAGAGGAAGAGACCAAGCCAGAGTCCGGTGAGGTGTCTAACCTATTGACACTCACCAGTTCTTCATACCAGTTGTCTTCTGTGTCATCTAGGGGATGCTGGTATTCGTAAGAGTCATCTGACCCCTCCCATTCATTTCCTCTCTGGACCTGTTAAATAAAAAATGCACTGTAGTGCATTTGTGGCATTGGTTCTGGAGCAAGCGCCGAGTAAGGTTGCTGTCTTGGGATCAGTGCAGCTACAAATCTGGCATCGGATCCATGGGGCCTGATTGGTTCCGAGGGCGAACCAGCCAGTGGGAATCCAGTTGGGGCTCCTCCCAAAACCTTGGAGCTGTAAGGTGCTCCAGAAGAGTAAGGATGCAGAAATATAAGATGTATGGTTTCACAGAACTCTTTTAGTTTGGTAGAGGTCACTCTGGCTCAGGAAAGTCAAGGAGACGCGAAGTGAAGCCTGGTGCAGGCTCCGCAGAGGAGCAATGCCTGGATTGCCAACGCTACTGTGCCTCATCCAAGGATTTGAATGGGCACATAGAAGTTGAAGACCTCTTTGCCTTTTTTTACTTTAGCGGATGACTAGGCTCAAGAAGAAAACCGTCAGGAGCGGTTGAGCAAGTGGTCCTGGGACTTTATGTATGACATGACTAGTGTCATGGGATCATGGGTGTTGAGGAGCTTTAGGGAGCGCTCCTTCAGCACGTTCAGGTGCATGACACAGCAGTCCTTCTGGGTTTTTGAGTCATGGTCCCCCTCTAAGCACAACAGAGAAACCAAGTGTGGGTCTGTCACATAAATCTGCCTGTGACACACACCAAATGCTTTGAAACCTATAGGTTTCTTTGGAGATATCCTTGTTACACCAGAATAATTCCCAAAAAGCGTTGACAAAAAGTTGAGAAACAGCTAGTCAAAAAGTGACTGAAGGTTAGCTTTTCACAGATCAGTGCTAACTGGCGCAGAAAGAAAAAGAACTGATGTCAGGGTAATGGGTTGGCACCTATATAGCCACTGCATGTGTGTGATAAAAGGCCTCTTTTGTCATGGTTAGCCCCCACTTTGTGCCTGGTATGTGATGTAGTCTCAAAGTTGTTAGTACCCATGGCCCCTGCTAACAAGGTTCCCTGGGCCAGATCTCTTTCCCTAAAACTGTTGTGATGCATTGGCACATTTGGCAACACCTTTAGCTGCCACTATAAGTCCATAATAAAGTGTACTTAGGTACCCATGGGGTACTAAGTGTAGGCCCCTGGGGCAGAAGCACAGATTCTGCCACCCTCTAGGGCCATGCACCCGGGGCACCCAGCACTGCCATTGCAGGCTGAGTGTTCTGATGCAATCCTAAAAGACCAACTCAACATGGCACACAGCCTCTGTGCCCTGTCCACTATACACTGCATGCACTATAGGTAAGTAAGTCAGTATGGGTGGGCATACATGCATGAGCAATATGCCCCCACTGTGTCCTTGCCAAACCTAGGACATAGTAAATGAACAGGACAGCCATTCTAATGCATGTGCTGGACTCTGGTCAGTATGAGTTTCACAGCTACATGATGGCTACCCTGAAACCTGGTTTGTTTGGTATCAAACAACTCAGAATGATAAATCCAAACAGGTACCGGTAATTAATTTATTATAAAAATGTACCCAGGGGTAATCTTAGAGGGCCCCCTGCAAACGCTAACTACCCTGGCATGGTTGCCTGCCACTACCACACAAGATTCTGAGCCACTGGGGTGAGAGATCCTGCTCTCTGGGACTCAGAACAAAAGCCATTCCTGGGTGGAGGTGCTAACACCCCCTCCCTCAGGAATGTGCACTGCCCTGGTAGCGAGCTTCAAAGGCCTTACCACACTTGAAACTTGACCTCCAGGCCTGCTGCTAGAAGCAGGAGGCCACCCCTGTTGCAAACCTCCACTTTTGGCAGGAGCAACTGCAGAAAACCATGCAAAGGACAGGAGGAGTGGTCAATCCTGGCTTGCACCACCCCCAAGGGGTTGCATGCGAGGTGACCTCTCCATTTCATTTTCCTCCATCTTGCATGGAACGAAAATAGCCAATCAGGTATAGGGAAATGAACTCTGCCCACATTGGTCACTATTAGGTACCTCCTAAAACGCCCACTAAATACAGTATTTAGCCATTCTCTACACCAAGAAATCAGATTCTGTCAGACAGGACAAAAGACGACCAGCAACAAAGAAGACCAAAAGCTTGAGAACTGAACCCCTGCTGCACCAAGGAAAGGCACCAAACCCTGCCTGCTGCATCCAGGACTCAACAATCGCTGCTAAGGGGCTGCTTGGACGTTGGAATTACTTTATAAACCCCCAGAGGACCTCCACTCTTCACTAGTCGCCAACATTCTCCCTCCAGAGTGAAGGCATCACTCCACACCATCAAATAACCAAAGACCCTGTGAAGGCCACTTCACTGACCGGCTGCTGACCAAGAAACCGGATGCCACAGCCAGACCATACTTGGCCCATTGGACCGTGAGGACAAACCCTGCCAACGTGCCAAATTTGATGGCACTGTGCCCTTCAGTGGCCAGACTGTGCAATAGCCTTAGGCACTGGTCACCTCACATCGGACACCCAGAAGGACAGTCCATTCCGTACTAAAAAAGGACCAGAAGGAAGCCCCAGTCGAGGTACTTCAGGAAAAACCTGGACCTTACACTAGAGTACTTTGCTGACCTGCAAGCGACCCTCAAAAAGACCTACCTCCTGCTTCCAAGGGCACCTCTGCACCCGGCCACCCTTTGCCCTGCACCAAAGACCCCTTGTGACCTCGACACTCCAAGGGGACCCACTGGCCTTACCTTTAAGTCCACCTGTGCAGCACTTTTCCAAGTGGTCCACCACAGTGGCCTGGCACCAGCTCCACGACTTGCAACAGCTGCTCCCGATGAAACCAGGAGCCGTCCAAACTTCTCCATCGGGTACACAGTGCCCACCAATGACGCCGACAAACCTGCTAAAGGAGACATTGGTAAACGCGCTGTCTAATTTTATATGCATTTTCAAAGTATTTTCTCCATTGATTCCTATGGTGCGTAACTACGCACAAAAATGCTATTTCTATTAAAACGTCAAAAATGCATAACTTAAAAAGTACTTATACGATGTTGATGACCTTGGTCTTAAAATGTTTTAGAAAAATCTGAAGCATTTTATAAAATTGGTCTAGTTATTCTTTTGAGTGTGTGGTTTCATTTATTGATACTGTAAGTACCACAAATGCTTTGCACTTCTCCAAGAATAGCCTAACTCCTCGACCAAGCTACCATAATAATTAGAACATTAGGTGGTCTAGTTTTTACCTCCGTAAATCAAAGTGTAGTTGCCTGTGCCTAGTTTTGCACACTACATAGAGGGCCATCCACCCACAGTGTGTCACTTATAGCACAGACAAAGCTGATGCGAGCTGAATAATGTCACCTACCAGAACGCAGTGGTACTACTCGACAACTTCCAGATCTAGTCTGACGCCTGGGGAAAATACAAAGGTAAGAAATGTGCAGCTAGGAGTATCTATCAGGTTTCCCCTTATATTCACTAAAAAGGCTCTGAGTTATTGTTTTGGCTCTGCACGTGAGCCAGAACTCTTACAGTGGCTTTCTCAGCAAACAAGTGCATAGAAAAAAAGATAAATATTCGGGAAAATGTGAATAATGGTAGTAGACATGGGTGTGTAAAGTAGTGCAGAGCCTAGTGCATCACATTTTTTAAGTTTGAAAAGTGCCAAACTGCTAAATTTTGTTAAAAAAGGGAAAACAGCAAATAGACGATTTGTCGCGGAAGTAATGTTTCTACTATTGCATATGAGCATGAACATACTGCACTCTTGCATTTTAAAGATCTAATAGGCAGCAACATTACCCTTTACCAAAGCCAGAAGCCCTGGTGCATGAATTCCTGCAAAAGGGAATGAAAAGTATGTTGGTCTTTGGGTGGTGGTTATTGTGTTAAAAATTTCAAAATTGAACTGATGTCAGCAACTAAAATATGATATAAACAAAACACTATGGCCTTCATTATGACCTTGGTGGGCGGTTTCAGCCGCCCGCCAAGATCTGACCACTGTGCGGCCGCCAATGCGGCCGCACTACCGCTGCGGTCATTATGAGATTCCCGCTGGGCCGGCGAGCGGAAACCTGGTTTCCGCCCGCAACACAGGAGCCGGCTCCAAATGGAGCCGACGGTGTTGCGGGCGTGCGACGGGTGCAGTTGCATCCGTCGCGCTTTTCACTGTCTCCATGGCAGACAGTGAAAAGCTGCATGGGGCCCCATCATGGGGCCCCATCAGGGGGCCCCTGACCTGCCCTGTCGCTGGCATGGGCAGTGCAGGGGCCCCCAGGGGCCGCCCGACTCCCCGTACCGCCAGCCTTTTCCTGGCAGTTCAAACCGCCAGGCAAAGGCTGACGGTCAGGGACTCGTAATCCCCTGGGCAGCGCTACCCAGGCGGATTATCACCGCCGGGGCAAATGTGGCGGGAAACCGCCGGGCGGTCAAAATTCCCAAGATTGCACCGCCAGCCTGTTGGCGGTGCAATCGCCAAAACAGCCCTCGTGGTCTTTGACCGCCAGGGTTGTAATGACCCCCTTTGTTTTTTGATCGCTTCCTTTCCTCTTCATGGTCCACCAATGGTTTGTCATGATATCAAAAGTCCTGAAGTCGGGCCTGGTGTGTTGCACTGGAAGGAGTGCTTATAACCTTGTTGCCCTTATATCAGACAATAATGGCTTTACTTACAAGGGCACGGCATAGTTAATAATATTAGGGGGATCTGAGTCTGAGAATTCCCAACTACAAATGTGGTGCACTGTGGCTTGGGAAGTGGGACTGGCTAATAGGTATGATTAGGAAAAGTAGTTTGGATTCATAAGTAAAAGTAAAGACACTGCTGGTAGCATTGATATATACAACGATATATGCAAAGCGCCTTATACTATGTCCTGCATTGGTTGTATTTTTTAATATTGAGTAGGCAATATCATAGCAAAAATATCAAGGACCAAAATATTGAAATGCAAGTGCATATAGGGAAGTATTGATTCAATACTGTTAATTCCACATCTTTGTACATCGAAGTTATTTATATCTTTGAAGTACATATATGGGCGGTTAGACAGAAAATCTACACGTATTTACCTGCGATATTTGTGTCCCTGATATTAAGGTTTCAACAACATTCCTTATTCAATATTCAAGACCTACACCTAGACCTCCTGTGCTGAATTTTCCATTATAATCCCTGAGCCTAGCTCATGATTGTGGTAACAAGTATAAAGGAAGTTGAACGTAGCATGTCAATGGTTTTAAACCTGTGCATTTAGTGGTAAAAACATAATTACACACCCCGGGATTGAGAGTGGATAGAAAGCACCCACGTGTTCAAAGTCTTACACATCATGGTGCCACCTGGCAGCTATGGATGCACAAAAAGAGGAACAATGCCACTTGGTTCCTTGCGACACGCTCAAGTATCACCTGAATGTCCTTCAAATTTCACCCGCTATAGTTTGCAGAGCTAACTATAGCCTACACCCCGACATGCAGCTTATGAGCTCACACATTATATCACATATTATATCACTCATGACATGTTCTCATACACTTAAAGGAATAACTCAAGGCCAATTTATAAAAACACTTCAGATTTTTATGTCATTTTTAAGACCAAGATCATCAAAATTGGTTAAGTACTTTTTGAGATATTAATTTTTTAAGTTTAATAAGTATTTTTGTGGGTAATTACGCACCATAGGAATCAATGGAGGATAACCTTTAAAAATATATATACAATCACACAGTGGGTTTACCAAGTTCTTCTGCAGATTGGTCGAGGTCGTCGGGGCGCACACTGTGCCAGCTGGAGAAGTTTGGACGGCTCCCAGTTCCAGAGTGAGGTATCTGGAGCTAGTGAAGGGCTACTGCGAGGGACCACTTGGAAAAGCACTCAACAGGTAAGTTTAAAGGTGAATCCTGGGGTTCTCCTTGGTGTGTTTAGGTCGCAAGGGATGGGGGACCCATATGGCATAGTCAGTTCTTCGGTGCAGGGCACAGGGATGCTAGGTGCAGAGCAAATTGGTGAGCCAGGAGCTGTGTACAAGGATGCCCTCAGGAACAGGAGGTAAGTTGGTTCAAGGGTCGGTTGCAGGACAATGGGGCACTCTGGTAGAAGGTCCAGGTTGTTTCTGAAGTCCCTCAACTGGGGTGTCCTCCTGGTCCTTTTGCAGCCCTGGGCGACTGTTTTTCTTGGTGTCCGATGTTGGCTGACCAATACCCTGGGTATTGGTACGGTTTGGCCTCTGGAGGGTGCAGTGCCACCAAGCTTGGCACACTGGCAGGGTTTGTCCTCGCAGTCAGTGGGGTGCAGTTTGGTTTAGCTGTTGCATCTGGTTCTGGAGTTAGCGGCTGATCAGCTAAGTAACCCTCACTGGCATGTAGGTTCCTTGTGGAATTAGAGTGATACCTCCACTCTGGAGGGAGTTCTCTGTTGATTTGTGATGCCTGGGGGTCCCTCTGGGGTTCTTTAGAGTCCTGACTCCTCAATGGCGAACTTTAGGGTCCTGGGTGCAGCAGGCAGGGTTTGATGCCTTTTCTTTTTTCAGGCAGGCCCACAGTTCTCGTACCTTGGATCTTCTTGGTGCCAGTCTTCTTCTGTCCGTCGAATCGGACTTCTTGGTCTACAGTTGCCAAATAAATACTTTTTTTAATGGGCAATTTAAGGGGAACCTGGTAGTGACCAATGGGTCATCTACCTTAGGGTGGCTACACCCATTAAATGACCACTTCCTGTGGGCAGGGGTCACTTCCCTACAACCGACTGGCTATTTTATTTCCATCCAAGATGGAGGATAATGAAATGGAGGGTCCCCCTTGCATGCAACACCTTAGGCGTGGTACATGCCAAGTAGGGCCACTCCTCCTGTCCTTTGTTTGAATTTCCCACCGTTGATCCTACCCATAGTGAGGGTTTGTAACAGGGGCATCCATCTGCTGCTAGCAGCAAGCCTGGAGGTCGAGTTTCAAAGGCAGTAAGCCCTTTGAAGCTCGCCATCAGGCAAGTGAACATTCCTGAGGGAGGGGGTGTTGGCACCTCCACCCAGGAAGGGCTTAGTTCTGCAACCGCCAAGAAGGATCTCTCACACCAGGGTTGTACATTGGCTGTCTGACGGTGGCAAGCTGGTTAGAACCAGTCAGCAACCATTCCAGGGTAGTTTGAAGGAGACACCTCTAAGGTGACCCCTGGGTACATTTTGTCACAGATCCAATACTGGTACCAGTTTGGATTTATTATTCAAAGAACCCAGGGTTCAGAGTGGCCAACATGTTGCTATGAAACTTGTACTGACCATTGTCCAGGACATGCATTTCAAAATGGCTGCTCTGTTCACTCACTATGTCCACGGCTTGGCAAGGACACAGTGGGGGCATAATGCTCATGCAGCTGTGCCCTCACATACAATATAGTGCACCCTGCCTTAAGGCTGGAAGACCTGCCAGAGGGGTGACTGATCTATACTGCATGCAGTGCATAGTGCACAGGGCATACAGGAAGTGTGCCATGTTGGGTTTGCATTGTAGGTTCGCATCAGGACCCTCTGCCTGCAATGGCAGTGCTGGGTCTAGCTTAATGCCTGGCCCTAGAGGGTGGCACAATCAGTGCGACTGCCTAACAGGGGCATACCCTTAGTACCTCCTTCCCTGGGTACCTAAATACCATTTACTAGGGACTTATGGGGGCAGATAAAGGTGTCTCCAATTGTGTCACAGTTTAGGAAAAGAGCTCTGGTCCTTGGAACCTGGTTAGCAGGGGCCCTGGGCACTAACGTTGTCTAGGCTACCTCATAAACCAGGCAAAAATTGGGGGCTAACCATGTCAAAAAGAGCCTTTTCTCCCCCTCCCCCCCAGCCTTCTCGTGTCCCATTGGCCCCATTCCTCAGGGCCAAGATGTAAGGAGAGGGGGCCAAATACAATAAAAAATGAGAGAGGGACATGCATCCCCCCTCCAAACCTTAATATGCCTGTGAGACCCCAATCCCCAGGACCAAACTAATAAAAAAAAAAAAAGGGGGAGAGCCCATGTGGCCCTACTCCCCAAGACTTCTTAGTACCTGGGGACCTCACCCATGTGGGCCATTTTTATTTAAAAGGGGAGGGGTGCTGCATGACCCCTTCCTGAGCCTTATCAGGCACAGGGACCGCATCCCCAGGGGCCAAAGCCAATTAAAAAGGGGCGGGGACTGCGACCCCCATTTCCCAAGCCTTGTTATGCCCTGGGGACTCCAGCTCCCAGGCCAAATTTAATTAAACGGGGGAGGAGCATGCACCTCACGTCCCTGAGCCTTGATAAGCCTTGAGGACGAAGTGCCTGAGGCCGGAGACAATAAAAAATGGGAGCGGGCCTCATGGCCCCTCTCTTCAAGCCTTCTTCGGTTCGGCCCTGGGGACCCCACCGCTGGGGACAAAATAAAAGGAGAGGGGGGCCAAATACAATAAAAAAAGAGGGAGGTGTGCAGCGTCTTGCCACGCTTTATTAGGTCCTGGGGATCCCGACCCCGAGGCAAATATAAGAATAAATATAAAAAGGGAGAGGGGCTGGAGTGGACCCCTCTGTGAGCCTTATTAGGGGGACTCTAGTTCCTGGGCCAAACCAATAAAAAAAAGGGTGTGCTCCACCCTCCCCCACACCTTTATAGGCCCCAGGAACCCCATCCCCCTGGCTGTTTTTTGTTTAAAAGTGGAAAAGGGGACTGCATGTCCCCCTCCCCAAGCCTTAGAAGGTCCCAAGGACCCTATTCCTCAGGCCCAAGCCAATATAAAACTGGAAGGGGAGCATGGCTCCATTCCGTGAGCATTTGTTTGGCCGGGGAGACACCCCCCCCCCCCCCCCCAAGAGCCTAATTTAATTAAAAAGGGGAGAGGGCATAGGGTACCCCTCCCAAAGCCTTATTAGGCCCTGGTGATCCCATACTCCAGGGCAGAGTTACCAATAAAAGGTTGGTGTGGCCCCACTCCCTAAGCCTAATTAAGCCCTGGGAACTCATCCCCGGAGCCAAAATGTAAATAAAACCCCCCTCCTCAAGTCTTATTAGGACCTGGGGAATCACATCCCATGGAGCGATATAAAAAAAAAAAACGGAGGAGGAGGGGCAGAGTGCAGCCCCCCTACACAAGCCTCATTAGGCCCTGGGGACCTCACTTACGAGGGGCGTATTTTTAATAAAGGGGAGGGTAGTCGTGTGGCTTTCCTTTGATTGTCTATTATGGCCCCAGGGACCACCATCAAATAGGTGGGCCCCAGGGTCCACCCTGTGTACCCACCAAGCAAAACGTAGGGGCAGTTGAAGGGAGACCCAGAGTCTCCCCTGCCCCAGCAAGATCCCCACACAGTGCAGGAGCTGGTATTGCACCCATCCAGAGGGAGCAGCTATTTATTTTTATACCTCCGGGCAGGAGCAATGTGTGTTCTGTTTCCCTGAATATAGATATGAAGTCTACTCTGAGCCGGCAGGAGCATTTATAAAGCTCCCATCCGCTGGGAGCAGACTGTGTTTGCCTCCATTTGGAGCAAGGTGGGAGCAAACATAAGTTTACCTGCCCGCACAACTGTATCCAAGGGCTGGGCTCCCCGGGACACAGGAAGTGAGCCAGCCTCAGGGGATGGGGTGAAAGGTACCATTTAAGGCTCACAGAAGAGGGCCGCAGCCCCACTTCCTTTAAGTAAAGTGATGTCCTAGGGAGTTGGGGTCCCCAGGGTTTTTTTTAAGGCTCAGAGAGGCGGGACAAGGGGCTCCCCCTCATTAAACACAATGGGATCTGGGGGATGGGGTCCCTGGAGCCAAATACAGCTTGAGGAGCTGGGGCCCACGCCCCTTTCCCTAGATAATCGAATTGGGACCCAGGGGATGGGGCCTATGGAACCAAAAATGGATGGGGAGCGAGGGTGGAAGCGTGCTCCATCCCCTAATCAAAAGATTGGGCCACAGGGGATGGGGTCCCTGAGGCCAAAATCTGCTTGCGGAGGGGTGGCATGTGTTCCCTCCCCTTAAATATAGAATGCAGCCCTAAATGGATCTGGAGAGAGAGCCCCCACTTATGTCCAATACATATATAATTATGTGGTGGCTGCCTTCTTTTTTCCCTGTCACAGAAATTCCTGCGGGATCGCAGCAAACTTTTCTGATTTTTGTTTTCATTTTGCACCCCCCTCCATAGTGCTAAGAGGGTCAGTGTATTCATACCTTGCCCCCTCATAGTATATATGTTTTTAAAGTTCAGGACAGGAGATTAAGTCCCAGAGTCCTGTAATGGCTGTCAGCAACTTTTTATTCATGTTGCTGCCACCCAATAATAGTGCTCACCCCCGCTGGAGTCTGACTCCGGCAGGAGCAGGATGGCCCAACGGAAAAAAAGCTCCATAGGCCAATCAGAGCATTCTATTTTCAAACTGGCGCTCATGCAAGACTCTCACAGACCCAACCATCCAGTTATGCAAATATTTTCATACCTTAATTTTTCAAAAACAACTAAATGGATTTACACTTAATCACGAAAAGCACAATCTGCGGACCAAGATCTAACTTTCTGCCCAATTTGGTATAATTCAGTTGAGCAGGTTCTGTGGTAGCACTTCTAAAAGAAGTCTATGGAAAATGCATGAGGATTTTGTGTTTCGGAACCCACTTTTTTCTTGGCCCTCGCTTGACAGGCACCTCCAGGGGGCGCCCCAGGGACCACCACCTCCCTGGGGCAAAGGATCTTGATTGCAGGAGGGCCCGCACAGCATCCCTCCCCCTGTGCAGCCCCAGGGACCGCCTCCTCCCTGGGGCAATTTATATAATCTATGGGGGGGAGGGGATGGGAGAGAGGGCGCACAGCTCCCTCTGCGCCCCACAGACCACTGACTCCCCAAGGTTGAAATAAAATAATGAAGAGGGTCTGTCGTGGACCACCCCCCCCCCCCAGGGCGGTGGACTGCCACTCCCAAGGGCCGACTCCTGTTACCTCCCGAGGAGCCCACCCTCGGAAAGAAGTTGAGTGTTATAGTTATATTTTACTGCAGAGCAGAGGCACTTCTGGCTTAATGGTAAAGCGTTTGGACTGTCCCTCAGTAGGTTGAAGGTTCTAAACTTGGTATCTCATGGCAGTGTGTCTGCTTATTTATTAGCGTTTTGACTGTTAAACTTTCCAGGTGATGGAACATTTAAGTCTTTTTCTCTTCCAAATCTGTGGGTTGAATGTCAGCGTTATATCTGGACACTGCAATGTAAGGAGTTACGTGGGGCCTAGTGGTTAAGATCTCAGACCCTCACACTGAAATGTAAGGGTTGTAGTCTGGTTGTTCCAGTGATCAATCAACCATTCTGTATTTTGTAGAGCACGTCGTTGTCACCCCTGGATGTATCTGGGTACTGGGGTCCGATGTCTCTGTCGAAGAGCTAGGTCTTGAGCTACTTCCTGATGTCTGCCAGTGAGGGTGCAGTTTGGAGGGGTATGCCGTTCCAGGCCTTGACAATAATGTAGGAAAAAGAGCTGCAATGTATTCTGGAGGTGTGCAGGGGCCAGAGAGGAAGAGAGCAGGTGTCTGGTGGGTTGGTGGAAGTGCAGACAGTGTTTGATGTAGTCCGGTCCTTGATCATGTAGGGCTTTGTAGGCATTTGTGAGGTACTTGAAACAACATCTCTTCTGGACGGGGAGGCAGTGATGGCTTCTGGGGTGGGTGGTGATGTGGGTGCACCTGGGAAGGTGAGGGATGAGTATGGTGGCAGTGTTATGTATTGTCTGGAGCTGGGAAGATATGTCGGCCTAGAGAGTGCTGCCGTAGTCGAGATGGCTGGTGACAAGGGCCTGAGTAACAGTTTTGACTGAGATCCATCTGAAGATTCTGCGAAGCATGTGGCGGGTGTGGAAGCAGGAGGAGACAAATGCGTTGAACTGCCGTTTCATGGTCAGCTCAATGTCGAGGATGATGCCAAAGTTGCAAGTGTGACCTGTAGGCATGGGAATGGGTTTGAGTTTGGCTGGCCACCAGCTATGGTCCCAAAAGAAGGTGTTGTTTCCGAAGATCAGGACTTCTGTCTTGTGGGAGCTGAGCTTCAGGCAGTTGGTCTTCATCCAGTCAGCTGAGTATCGTCTGCATAGGTGTTGATGTTGAGCCCATGGGATTGAACAATGCTGGCCAGGGGGGTCATGTAGGTATTTAACAAAGTGGAGCTGAGGGATGAACCTTATGGCACATCGCAAATGATGCTCTTGGGTGTGGAGGTGAAAGAGGGTAGTCAGAAGCTCTAAGTGCATCTTGTCAGGAAGGAGGCGATCCTTTTGAAGGTGTAGTTTTGTATTCCGATGCTGTGGAGTCTGTGATGAGGGTGTGGTGTGAGACGGTGTCAAACGATAGGTCGGGGAGAGCCAACGCAGTGGTTTCTCTGCAGTCGAGGAGTGCTCTAATGTCATCAGTGGCAGCGATGAGTCAAGCCTCGGTTCTGTGGTTGGAACGAAAACCTGATTGAGAGGTGTCCAGAAGGCTGTTTTCTTCCAGAAAGCTGGTGAGCTGCTGATTGATGGCCTTCTTGAGTACTTTGACTGGGTAGGGGAGTAGAGAGCTTCGTCGGTAATTCTTGAGCTCATTGGGGTCGTCGGTGGGACATTTCAGGTGGGGTTTGCTTTCCGTATCTTTCCATGTGTCTGGAAAAACTGCAAAGGTGATGGAGATGTTGAGGATGCTGGTGAGATTTGTGCTGATGAGGTTGGTTTTGAGGTTGAACAGGTGATGGGGGCACGGGTCCATGGGTGCCCCGGATTAAATGGATGGCATGATGGCTGAGGTGGATTGAGTGGTGCCCACGTGGAGATCGTGCAATTGGTGTGCACCGGGGGTTGAGAGCTGAGGTTGGATATCCTGGGTTGGGGGGGGAGATCAGAAGTTGTTGTAGATGGTTGTTGTGGAACTAGTCTGAGAGAGTGTTGCAAAGTTCCTGGGAGGGGTGGGTGGTGCTCTCTGTGGCTGCTGGGCTGGAGTATTCTTTGACTATTTTGAAAAGTTATTTTGTGCAGTTGGATGCTGAGACGATGGGGGCCGTGATGGCCACTTTCTTGGTCTCCTTAAGTTGTTGGTGGTAGTTGCTGAGGGCTGCTTTGTGGCTGTCAGAGGGGTTCATGGTGAATCGCCCTTGTCTCTCGAATTTGTAGCAGCTGCGTTTGAGCTCCAGAGTGCATCAGCTGGCGTTTGCGTAGGTTTTGTTATTTCTGGCTGGTTTCAGCAGGGAGAATGAGTCCGCGCATTCAGTGATCCAGAAGAAGTTCATGATGGCCTGGTCAAGGTCGGATGAGGTCTTGGGTTTAGTTGAGCTAAGGGTCTGCTTCCACTGTGATTCAGTTTTTCTGCACCAGTTGCGGTAGTGGTGGTGTGTTGGGTGCCGGCAATGGTAAAGTGGACAATGCGGTGGTCTGACCAGGAGAGTTCTGTGATGTGGCTGAATCTGACTTTGTTGCTGGAGGTGAAGAGGGGGTCGAGAGTGTGTCTGGCCTTGTGTGTGGGCGCAAGTTATAGTTTCCTTAGTGCGTGAGTTATAGATACTTGCGATAACTCTAACTAAAACAGTTAAATTTCTATGGTTTTGTAAATTCCAAATGTGAGCCTAAGTATAACATCCCTGTATCTTTTATTTTTTTTTTTAAGTGAAACAATATATATATATATATATATATATATATATATATATATATATATATATATACACACACACAAACACACAAAACAAAGAAAGGTTAAAGTGACATTATAGTTAGGTGACAATGTTAGTTTAATATTAACATTTTAAAATAAAAATAAATATATACCAACATTTATCGGTTATCATTATAACAAGTAACTAACTATAGCTTACCACCCCTACCATGCACAGTGATCAATGATTTTGTTTCAGATGCCATACTAATGTTATCAATGTGATAGAATGCCTCATGAGTGATGTAATAAATAAGGTCACAAGCAGTGCATAGTGAGGGCTTGAGTTATAATTGCTCAAAATAACTATAACTGGTGAATTTCAGTTTTTTTGGTTTAAAATGGCACAGTAAAACTGACATTTTCATGTAAGTATTATGTCACTTTAACCTTTGTTTTTACAGTGGAATTCTGCATTTTTTTTTTCAAAATGAAAAGTCATATATTAATACCATACCTTACTATAATGTCACTTTAAACTTAGTTCTTTTTCAGTGAAGTTTTATGTTTTTTCTAATGTAAAGTAATATTGTATAACCATATGTAACTATGCAAACTCCCCAACTTGCACAGCCTTAGACTTTTCGTGGCAGGGATTGCTCGCAGGGCCTGGCTGACTGCATGTAGCCCCACTTGTGCCGTTAACCCTCGCTGCACACAGCCTTTGGCAGTGCGCAATGGGTTAGCTGCAGGGCAAAACACTGTACATGGCCAACCCACCACAGACACTCAAGCCCTTCCCATTTATTTAAATGGCTTTACGATCCAGCAGGAATCTCTGGAGAGGCAACACAGCCCCTACACTTCCATGTGGCTCAGGGAGATTCCAACAGAATTGTGGCAAACCCATGTTTTTAAATTGGTCCCTGGGAGGATGGGGGTTCCATCTGCCCCCCACCCCTCACAATGTCTAGGGTGTCAGGGTACCCCTACCCATGCCCCCTAATCCCTTATTTTCTTTTTTTTTTTTTTTTGCATTTTAGGGAACAGGACTGAGTCCCTGTGTTCTGAAATGGCAGTCACAACTTTTTGCCTCATGTTGCAGACAGCTAATCACAGCGTGAGCTCTGCAAACTCACTGGAGCCTATCGCTCCAGCAGGTGCAAGGCAGCATAGAGGGGAAAAAAAGCCATCTCGGAAATTAGATCGCTCCAATATCTGAAGTTACAACAAAATGACAAAAACACTCTTTCTGGATAAAGATCTAGTTTTCTGTCACATTTGGTGAAGTTCCGTTCAGGTGTTTGGGCTGTAGTGCTGTTGAAGAATCCCTATGAAATCTGCATAGGGGACCGCCTTTTTTCTCAGTCCCTATTTGACAAACAAATCACCCTGGAACTTTCCAGAAAGGAGCTGATGTGGATGAACCTTTTTTTCAGAACATTTTAAGATTTGCCAAATATATATCTCCATCCTACTGCCAATTGTCAGTAGGTATAGTTCTGAATAGGTCAATTTGCCATTAACTTTGGCGTCGTATGATGAACCTTCACAATCTTGGCAGAAACCTAGTTCTTGATTCAGAAAGAATACTTTTTGTAATTTGGTGTAAATCTGTTCAGGTGTTTTGGAGTTATTAAAAGAAAAAGAAATATAGATACCTAAGGATGTGGATCCTGGTGGAATCTTGGATCCATGTGCCTACAGCAATGCTGTGATTGGATGACCACAACCTGAGAGGAAAGTTGCTGCTGCCAGTTTGTTCATCGGGACTCGGTTCCCAGCAGGATTAATGAAATTAAAAAGTGATGGAAGGGGTCAGGGGAGAGTCACCCTGACCCCATGTGACTAATGGAGGTGCCTGTGAGGGACTCCTCATGGAAAATAAATTGTAAAAAAAAATGTATTTATTTTTTAGCTCAAGAAGATCCACGGATCCACCCAGATTCTCACGGATTCCGGTGGATCCATAGATCCAGACCCCAATTAAAGAAACACATACAGTCACTCCTAAATACCCCTACGAGAGAACTGGGTTTACAGGTAAGAAACTATTCCTTCTCTCGTAGGGGATTTCCATGTATAGTCATAAGCACTGAATAGATTAGCAAGCCCATCCCAACAACAGCGGTGGAGTAGACAGAACAATAAAGAAATAATAAATCATGCAAAGAGATTCTTAAGATAAGCCTGTCCAACTTGAGCATCTGTCCTGGCATCAGAATCAAGACCGTAATGCTTAATGAAGGTGTAGATAGATCTCCATGTAGCCACTTTGCATATATCTGCTAACGGAATGTTTCTCATCAAAGCAGTAGTTGCTGCTTTTCCTCTAGTGGAATGGGCCTTAGGTCTGCCATCGAGGGATTTATTTGCTAACTGGTAACAGAATAAGATACATGAGACAATCCACCTGGATAAGGATTGTTTGGAGGTGGCCAGGCCTGTTCGAACTGGGCCATAGTTAATCACTGCGCAAGTCGCAACAGCTGTTTATTTTGTTCTATCTAAATAAAATTTGAAAACTCTCTTTACATCGAGAGAATGTAGTGTTCTCTCAGCAGGAGTAGATGGATTTTGGAAGAAAGTTGGTAAGGAGATGGTCTGGTTTACCTGAATGTCTGAAATGACTTTAGGCAGGAATTTAGGATGGGTTCTCATTACCACTTTTGATGAATGGAAAACAGTATAAGGCTCTTGAGCACAAAGGGCCTGGATCTCACTAACCCTATGAGCTGAAGTGATTGCTACAAGAAAGGCAGTTTTCCAGGTAAGATGTTGGAGGGATGTCTTGTGTATGGGTTCAAAGGGGTGTAGCATCAGATGCGAAAGGACTATATTAAGCTCCCATGGAGGAGATGGACGTCTAGTAGGAGGAAAAACCTTTTTTAAACCTTCTAGGAAATCTTTAATGACTGGGATTTTAAAGAAAGAGGTTTGGGAAAGACTTTTCCTATATACTGTAGGAGCTGCAAGGTGTATTCTGATTGATGAAAACTGTAAGCCAGACTACGCCAGGTGTAATAGATATGTTGTTGGGTCAAAGTTCTTGTCCGAACACCATATGCTGAACCTTTTCCATTTGAAGGCATAAGCTGTTCTTGTGGAAGGGCATTTTGCCTCCCTTAGAATCTCCATGCAGTCCTGAGGAAGATTAAGGAGTCCATAATGTACTAGCTCAGGAGCCATGCTGCCAAATTCAAAGACGAGAAGTTGGGATGTCTCATCTGGCCTCGAAACTTCATGAGAAGGTCGGGGCAGCATGGCAGCCTGACATGTCGACGGAGTGACCGGTGAAGAAGGTCTGGAAACCACCACTGGTGTGGCCACTCTGGAGCGATGAGGATCATCTTGGCTTTGGATTGGGACAGCTTGAGGAGGACTGTCGGTATCAGGGGAAGCGGTGGAAAGGCGTAAATACATTTTCCTGACCAGTCTATCCACAGGGCATTCCCCAATGTTCCTGGATGGTAGTACCGGGAGGCGAAGTCTTGTCATTTTTTGTTTTCTGGGGTCGCAATTAGATCTATAGAAGGGGTACCCCACATGGAAAAAATGGAGTGGACGACGTCGTCGTGCAGAACCCACTTGTAGTTTTTGTCCATTGCTCGGCTGAGGGCATCCGCTTGGACATTCTGTATGCCCGGAAGGTGAGTTACTACTATTGTTAAGTTCCTGGCTAACAGTCAGTGCCAAATTGTTTGGGTCTCTGTAGACATAGTTCTGGATCTGGTGCCCCCTTGTTTGTTCAAGTAATACATGGTGGCCATGTTGTCTGTTTGGAGAAGGAGAGTTTTCGTAGTCAATGCGGGGAGGAAGGCCTTGAGCGCAAGATGGACTGCACGTAACTCTAGGAGATTGATGTGATATAGTCTTTCCCTCTGCGACCAAGAGCCTTGAATCTGAAGGTGATCCATATGCGCTCCCCATCCGAGCAGCGATGCATCCGTGACTATCGTCTGAGTGGGAGGCTGTTGGTGGAATGGCATCCCTTTCAGGAGGTTGCTCGGGGAACACCACCACTTGAGGGATTGAATGGCATGGGGAGAAAGAAGGATGCTGTCCTCCCAATCGTCTCCTAGTTGATTCCATTGGTCTTCTAGGCACTCCTGTAAAGGTCTCATATGGAGGCGAGCGTTCGGAGTGAGATAGATGCAAGACGCTATCGACCCCAGAAGAGAGGATACCGTCCTTGCAGTGGTCTGAAGGATTTTCTCGAGTAGCTGGCACTTCTGGAGGATTGATAAACGTCGTTCCTCCGAAGGAAACACCTTTGCTTGAGAGGTGTCGATAATGGCACCTAAGTAGTGCAGGTGATGTTGTGGACTTGGAGAGATTGACTTGAAAGCCCAGTCTCTGGAGTAGTTGGTAGGTCCAATTGAAATGCCGTTCGGCCTCTTGCTATGTGGATGCTTTTATGAGCCAATCGTCTGGGTAGGGATAGATGAAGATCCGATGTTTCCTTAAATTGCTGCCACCACCGCCATGCATTTGGAAAACGTCCTTGGTGCTGACTTGAGGCCGAAGGGTAGCACTGTATATTGGTAATGGCTTTTCCCGACGAGAATTTTAAGAACTTGCGATGTTTTTTGACCACTGGAATGTGGAAGTAAGCGTTGCTGAGATATATTGAACAGAGCCAATCGCCTTGATGAAGTTGGGGATAGATGTGGTGTGAGGATAGCATTCTGAATTTTTCCTCGCAAATCCATTTGTTGGCTATTCTTAGATCGAGAATGGGTCGGAACTCGTGCTTGTCTTTTTTTGGTACCAGGAAGTATCTTGAGTAGATTCCCTTTCCTTGCTGGTTCATAGGAACACGTTCTATCGCCTTCTTTTGTAGTAGGGTTCTGACCTCTACTTTGAGAGCGTCTAGGTGGTATTTTACCGGTTTGGGTGGAATAGAAGGCGGAGGGTTTATGAACCTGAGACAATAGCCATTTTGTACAATATTCATGAGTCTTATGTTATGCGTTGCCACTCTTCCAGATGACGCGAAATACTTCCGCCTACCGGAGTGGGTAACGGAAGAGGGGGAAGTAAGGATTCAGGGTATATACGCTGATGTTTGATGTCCTGTTTGGGAAGTTTGTGGTGTGGAGCGACCCCTTGTTTGTTTTCGCTGGGTCGAAAAAGGTCTCTGGTGTTGCTGGTGCTGGGATCTAGGCGGCACCCACTCCGGAGTTTGCAGCCTTTGAGTGAAAAATCTACAGTGGTAGGGACGGAAAGCTTTCCGCTGTTCTCTTGGCTTCTTGATGCCCACTGCTTTAAGAGTGTCTAATTCCGTCTTCATCCTAGACATCTCATCGTCAGCATGAGACCCAAACAAAGTGGAACCTGAAGAAAGGAAGGTTCTGTATCCTCTGTTGCGCTTCTGGCTTAAGTGAAGTAAGGCGTAGCCAGGAATGTCTTCTTAAGGATATGCCATGACAATAACTATGAGCAGATAATATGGAGGAGTCCGCAGCCACGCTAATCACCTGGTTGGAGACCATGGCGCCTTCGTTTACAATTTCCAAGAAATCTTCTTTTTGTCTTTGGGAAAGTAATCAGCAAATTGTAACATAGAATCCCAAAGGGCGCGATCATACCTGCCCAAAAGGGCAGTGTCACTAGCTGCTTTCATGGTGATGGCTGATGTTGAGCAAACTTTGAGGCCTGCGGCATCAATCTTCCTACTCTCCTTCTCTGGTGGAGAAGAGGACGACAGAGATGTTGAATGTAACTTTTTAGCAGCCACGATTACCACTGAGTCGGGCATTGGATCCACGGTATTTCTTTATGAGTCTGGAAGGAGCAGTCTTGGTTGTGGACGGTGTAAGGAAAATGTCCATTGCCGGTTCAAGTAACCCTGGGACCAGCAGAAGTAATGGTCTAGCCAAAGATCGCTGGTGCAATGTCTCAAGTATGACAAGTTGTTGGAGTGGGTACTGCCAGGGGGATGTTCAGCTTGGTAGCACCACGAATCAATACCTCCTGAAAAGTATTCACATCATCTATGGGCGAAACTCTCAGAGACGGAGAGTCCGATAATGTCGGAGAGTAATCTCTTGTAGATGAAGAGGAGTGCCTACGGTGGGAGCGAGGAGACCTGCGTTCTGAGTCATGCCGATGACGGTGTCTAGACACAGAGGAACGTCTCGAGGAATGACATGATTGTCTTGTGGATTCTGCAGGAATCACCGGGGCGGCCTCAGAAAGAGGTACCGGCGGAGGAGCTGTAGGTGCCAGAGGAGTCGGTGGTAAAGGAGATGGCTGAGGAGAAGGTGGCAGGAGAATCAGAGAAGTCGAGTATTCCGAGGTGGTATAAACTCTCCTTGGTCTCTTTGAATGCCTTCTCGACGCCGACAAGCTTCTCGACGTCGAAGTACGACGCCGACGTGTACCTCTCGACGTTGACTCCTCTCGCCGTTGAGAGCCCCTCGACGGCGATCTGCCTCGACGTCAGTGGGATGACGTTGATCGTCTACGACGGCGAGCACTGTCTCTTGACGTCGATCTTTCCTTTCGCGTCGACCTCGACAGGGAACTCCTCGACGGCGAATGTCTGCGCCGTCTCGTCGATGATACCGCTCTCGACGTCGAGCGATGCCTCTTCCTCGATGGCGAGCTGGTTCTTGACGGCGAGCATGTCGTGCTGTTCCATGTCTCGACGTCAATGCTCTTGACGTCGTCGGAGACCTGTGATGTTTTTTAGCAGATCTGGAAGCTGCTCCAGAGGACAAAGTCAGAGCCCTGGTGGAAGACTGACCTTCCCCTGGCTCTGTGGTGGATTGTGCCCTCCGTCTACTGTCCTCCTTGGCTTGAAGACGAATTTTCTCCGTCACGAAGGGTGCGTCTGGAGAAAGTTTTACAAATCTAACAGGCATCAGGTTTATAAGATGACGGCAGGCAAATAATACAGACTTGATGTGGGTCTGTTTTGGCCTTCTTCCTGCCACAGCTAGGGCACTTATCAAAAAGTGAAGGCATGTTGGTGGAAAAAAGCCTTAAATTTCTGTTAGAATTTGACAAAAAAAGACAGAAAACATTCACTCTGGTTGAAAAACGTAGAGTGAAAATGAAATCCAAAGGATTTGTGTTGATTTTTATTCAAAAAACCTATAAATAGGTGGAGCTCAATGCTTCAGGGTCCTGTCAGAAGGAGCCGGAAAAAAGAACTGAGGCAACAGCCTTTTGCTATGCATGATGGGATACAGGAAGTTTTTCTCCTCTTAAAGGCACAGCTCTATTTACATTCTTTATAATGGCAGCCTATGGGCTTACACTGCCCTGCATTGTTTCATCCTTATTTTAAAGTTGTAAAAAGCTTTGTGAAAGATGTGTTCTACTTTATCTCTAGAATAACCATGTTTTTAAATGTATATCTTTACTACAGTATCCTTTTTTCAAACAAAAGAAGGAACAATTTGGCCTTTGTAGCCTTTCTTCTAGGCTGCACATTGACATTCTTAAGTGATTTTGCAGGCCTTTCTCAAGAAAGGCGAACATCTACACTTAAGAAGACACTTCAGAACAGTGCTCCGGGGTCCCCGCAGGTGTGCGGAACTATTCAGTGCTTATGACTATACGTGGAAATCCCCTACGAGAGAACAAAGGTTACAGGGACGTTATAGTTAGGTTCAGATTTGAAACACACACAAAACCATAGAAATTCAGCAGTGATAATTATCTTAAGTAACTATAACTTGCACCCTCGCCAAGAACTGGTAATTACTCCACAAATTAAATCACTCATGGCCCCTTCTATGACATTATTGATAATATCACTGCAACATTTGCAGTGAAATTATTTGCGAGAAAACTATGGATGGTAGGGCTGTGAGTTATAGTTACCTTAGGCCATGAATTATAGTTACTGGAAATATAATAACTATAACTGCTGAATTGCTATTGTTTTGTGTGTGTAAAATCTGACCCTAACTATAACATCCCTGAAATCTACAGGTTTTTAAAGTTTATTTCATTACTCTACCATCCCTATAACATGTAACATTTGTTTTTTCTGTGAAAAAAACAAATATATATATGCACCACATTAGTAGAAATAAATGTTATGTTGAACAACTGTGCTAATAAAGATAATACACTAATTCACACGTCTAAGTGCAGTACATAGGTCAAACTCATAACCATAATGCTGCTTAACGGATGAAACAATTTTTACTCTCTCACAGAATGCAAGCTGAGATGGAAAAACAATTCTATTAATAGCCTGGATACCTATTTAGTGTGAGTTTCTCTTAATGCATAGATTTAGCCCCTTGTATTCTGGTTCTTCCATTCTTGAGTTTTACATGGGTTCCATGTGGCTCCTGAGATCAGTCCCGCTAGTGCAATGTGCTGACACATGACAGCATTGTCCACTCAAAGTTTGTGTTCCAAATGTAGCAATGTACAAAGAGATAGGTGTTTTTTTATTTCCTCTGCAGTGCAGCCACACTACAAATACATACGTAATTCTTTATATCTTAATTTGATTTTGACTAGGTGCCTGTCAAAGTCACAAGAAGCTCAGCTAAACATGCCTGTTGAAAGCCCAGCAGCTCATTAAAGGAAGCAGATTTCCATTTAGTGTGTAAGTTTTCCATGAGATAATAGGGATTTGAAATTGTTTAAATTTTCTGGCTTTCTCGAGCTATGTAAGATCTAGTTATGTGTGTGATCTACAGGGATGTCAGTTATGTAATGTTATGCCTCTGAATATGGCATCAAAGCTATCTGAATAGTCTGAAAACCCTTTCAGACTATGGCTGTTAGAATAATAACTTCAAATCCTTGAAAACTCTCAGTAAAACACCTAGCAGCTCCAAATGCATACCTCAAGTGTGGGCTGATTAAATCACTGAACAGATACTGAAGAGAAGGATTAATCCTATCCTTAGAAAAACATGTTTATTTCATGGTATTTATCTCTCATCTAGTCATTTTGGACCAGGGTCATAGTGCAATTTCCTTAAAGGGCACCGGGGGGGGGACACAGGTCAGCACAAAATGTACACTCTCAGCGGCACAGGGGCGGCCGGGTGCAGAGTGCAAACAGGCGTCAGGTTCGCAATAGGTTTCAATGGGAGACCCAGGGGTCTCTTCAGCGATGCAGGCAGGCAAGGGGGGGGGGGGGGGGAAGGGCTCCTCGGGGTAGCCACCACCTGGGCAAGGGAGAGGGCCACCTGGGGGTCGCTCCTGCACTGGAGGTCGGATCCTTCAGGTCCTAGGGGCTGCGGGTGCAGTGTCTTCACCAGGCGTCGGGTTCTTTGAAGCAGGCAGTCGAGGTCAGGGGGAGCCTCTGGATTCCCTCTGCAGGCGTCGCTGGCGGGGCTCAGGGGGGTCAAGTCTAGCTACTCACAGGCTCGCAGTCGCCGGGTAGTCCTCCCTGTAGCGCTGGTTCTCCACAGGTCGAGCCGGGGGGTGTCGGGTGCAGAGTGGAAAGTCTCACGCTTCCGGCGGGAAACGTGTGGTCTTTAAAAGTTGCTTCTTTGTTGCAAAGTTGCAGTCTTTGTGGAACAGGGTCACTGTCCTCGGAAGTTCTTGGTCCTTTTAGATGCAGGGTAGTCCTCTGAGGCTTCAGAGGTCGCCTGGGGGACGCGTCGTTGTTGCAGTTTTTCTTGAAGTGGGGAAGCAGGCTGGTAGGGCTGGGGCCAAAGCAGTTGGCGTCTCTGTCTCCTCTGCAGGGCTTCAGGTCAGCAGTCCTTCTTCGTCTTCAAGTTGCAGGAATCTATCTTGCTTGGTTCTGGGGGCCCCTAAATACTCAATTTAGGGGTGTGTTTAAGTCTGGGAGGTTAGTAGCCAACGGCTACTAGCCCTGAGGGTGGCTATACCCTCTTTGTGCCTCCTCCCTGAGGGGAGGGGGGCACATCCCTAATCCTATTGGGGGAATCCTCCCTCTGCAAGACGGAGGATTTCTAAAAGTTAGAGTCACCTCAGCTCAGGACACCTTAGGGGTTGTCCTGACTGGCCAGTGACTCCTCCTTGTTTTTCTCATTATCTCCTCTGGCCTTGCCGCCAAAAGTGGGGCTGTGGCCGGAGGGGGTGGGCATCTCCACTAGCTGGGGTGCCCTGTGGCGCTGTAACAAAGGGGGTTAGCCTTTGAGGCTCACCGCCAGGTGTTACAGTTCCTGCAGGGGGAGGTGAGAAGCACCTCCACCCAGTACAGGTTTTGTTACTAGCCACAGAGTGACAAAGGCACTCTCCCCATGTGGCCAGCAACATGTCTGGTGTGTGGCAGGCTGGCAAAACTAGTCAGCCCACACTGGAAGTCGGGTATGTTTTCAGGGGGCATCTCCAAGATGCCCTCTGGGGTGTATTTCACAATAAAATGTACACTGGCATCAGTGTGCATTTATTGTGCTGCGAAGTTTGATACCAAACTTCACAATTTTCAGTGTATCCATTATGGTGCTGAGGAGTTCGTGTTTCACAGACTCCCAGACCATATACTCTTATGGCTACCCTGCACTTACAATGTCTAAGGTTTTGCTTAGACACTGTAGGGGCATAGTGCTCCTGCACCTATGCCCTCACCTGTGGTATAGTGCACCCTGCCTCAGGGCTGTAAGGCCTGCTAGAGGGGTGACTTATCTATGCCATAGGCAGTGTGAGGTTGGCATGGCACCCTGAGGGGAGTGCCATGTCGACTTAGTCATTTTCTCCCCACCGGCAAACACAAGCTGGCAAGCAGTGTGTCTGTGCAGAGTGAGGGGTCCCCAGGGTGGCATAAGACATGCTGCAGCCCTGGGAGACCTTCTCTGGCATAAGGGCCCTTGGTACCAGGGGTACCAGTTACAAGGGACTTACCTGGATGCCAGGGTGTGCCAATTGTGGAGACAAAGGTACAGGTTAGGGAAAGAACACTGGTGCTGGGGCCTGGTTAACAGGCCTCATCACACTTTCAAATCATAACTTGGCATCAGCAAAGGCAAAAAAGTCAGGGGGTAACCATGCCAAGGAGGTATTTCCTTACACAACTCCCCCCCTCAAACGAAAGAGGATGAGACTAACCTTTCCTAAGAGAGTCTTCATTTTCTAAGTGGAAGAACCTGGAAAGGCCATCTGCATTGGCATGGGCAGTCCCAGGTCTGTGTTCCACTATAAAGTCCATTCCCTGTAGGGAGATAGACCACCTCAACAGTTTTGGATTTTCACCTTTCATTTGCATTAGCCATCTGAGAGGTCTGTGGTCAGTTTGAACTACAAAGTGAGTACCAAAGAGGTATGGTCTCAGCTTCTTCAGGGACCAAACCACAGCAAAGGCCTCCCTCTCAATGGCAATCCAACGCTGCTCCCTGGGGAGTAACCTCCTGCTAATGAAAGCCACAGGCTGGTCAAGGCCATCATCATTTGTTTGGGACAAAACTGCCCCTATCCCATGTTCAGAGGCATCAGTCTGCACAATGAACTGCTTGGAGTAATCTGGAGCTTTTAGAACTGGTGCTGTGCACATAGCTTGTTTCAGGGTGTCAAAGGCCTGTTGGCATTCTATAGTCCAGTTTACCTTCTTAGGCATTTTCTCGGAGGTAAGTTCTGTGAGGGGTGTCACTATTGATCCATATCCCTTCACAAACCTCCTGTAGTAGCCAATCAAGCCAAGGAATGCCCTGACTTGAGTCTGGGTTTTTGGAGCTACCCAGTCCAGAATAGTATGGATCTTGGGTTGGAGGGACTGAACTTGGCCTCCACCTACAAGGTGCCCCAAGTAAACCACAGTTCCCTGCCCTATCTGACATTCGGATGCCTTGATAGAGAGGCCTGCTGCTTGCAGGGCCTTCAAAACTTTCTTCAGGTGGACCAGGTGACCCAGCCAGCTGGAGCTAAAGACAGCAATATCGTCAAGATAAGCTACACTAAAGGACTCCAACCCAGCAAGGACTTGATTCACCAACCTTTGGAAGGTGGCAGGGGCATTCTTTAAGCCAAAGGGCATAACAGTAAACTTATAATGCCCATCAGGTGTGGAGAATGCTGTCTTTTCTTTTGCTCCTGGTGCCATTTTGATTTGCCAGTACCCTGCTGTCAAGTCAAAGGTACTTAAGTATCTGGCAGCACCTAGTTTGTCAATTAATTCATCTGCCCTTGGAATGGGATGGGCATCTGTCTTGGTGACAGAATTAAGTCCTCTGTAGTCCACACAAAACCTCATCTCTCTCTTACCATCATGGTGTGAAGTTTGGGGACTAAGACCACTGGGCTAGCCCAGGGGCTGTCAGAGTACTCAATGACTCCCAATTCCAGCATCTTGTGGACTTCCACTTGGATGCTTTCCTTAACTTGGTCAGACTGTCTGAAAATGTTGTTTTTGACAGGCATGCTGTCTCCTGTGTCCACATCATGGGTACACAGGTGTGTCTGACCAGGGGTTAGGGAAAGGAGCTCAGCAAACTGTTGTAAGACTTTCCTACACTCAGATTGCTGTTGGCCAGAGAGGTTGTCTGAATAGTTCACTACATCTACTGAGCCATCTTTATGGTCTGTGGACATGAGATCAGGGAAAGGTCCACTCTCAGCTTCCTGGTCCTCATCTGTTACCATCAACAGATTCACATCTGCCCTGTCATGAAAGAGTTTGAGGCGGTTCACATGGATCATCCTTTTGGGGGTCCTGCTAGTGCCTAGGTCTACCAGGTAGGTGACCAGACTCTTTCTCTCTAGCACTGGGTAAGGGCCACTCCATCTGTCCTGAAGTGCCCTGAGAGCCACAGGCTCCAGAACCCAAACTTTCTGCCCTGGCTGAAATTCCACCATAGCAGCCTTTTGGACATACCACAGCTTCTGGAGCTGTTGGCTGGCCTCAAGGTTTTTACCTGCCTTTTCCATGTACTCTGCCATCCTGGAACGTAGGCCTAGTACATAGTCCACTATATCTTGTTTAGGCTTATGAAGAGGTCTCTCCCAGCCTTCTTTTACAAGAGCTAGTGGTGCCCTGGCAGGATGGTCAAACAGAAGTTCAAAGGGTGGAAAACCCTACTCCATTCTGAGGCACCTCTCTGTAAGCAAAAAGCAGACATGGCAAGAGGACATCCCATCTCCTTTTGAGCTTTTCAGGGAGCCCCATGATCATGCCTCTCAATGTCTTGTTAAATCTTTCTACAAGACCATTGGTTTGGGATGGTATGGTGTGGTGAATTTGTAAGCCACCCCACACTCATTCCACATGTGTTTCAGGTATGCTGACATGAAGTTGGTACCCCTGTCAGACACCACCTCCTTAGGAAATCCCACTCTGGTAAAGATACAAATTAGTGCTTTAGCTACTGCAGGGCCAGTAGTGGACCTAAGGGGAATTGCTTCAGGGGACCTAGTGGCATGATCCACTACCACTAGGATATACTATTTCCCTGAGGCTGTGGGAGGTTCAAGTGGACACACTATGTCCACACCCACTCTTTCAAAGGAGACCCCCACCACTGGAAGTGGAATGAGGGGGGGCCTTTGGGTGTCCACCTGTCTTACCACTGGCTTGAGAGGTGGCACAGGAGACACAAAACTCCTTTACTTTCTGGGACATGTTGGGCCAATAGAAATGGTTGACTAACCTCTCCCAAGCCTTGGTTTGTCCCAAATGCCCAGCAAGTGGAATATCATGAGCTAAGGTCAGAATGAACGTCCTAAACTCCTAAGGCACTACCACTCTCCTAGTGGCACCAGGTTTGGGATCTCTTGCTTCAGTGTAGAGGAGTCCATCTTCCCAGTAGACTCTATGTGTTCCAGTGACTTTTCCTTTGGTCTCTTCAGCAGCTTGCTGCCTAAGGCCTTCAAGAGAGGGACATGTTTCTTGCCCCTTACACAGCTGTTCCCTTGTGGGTCCCCCTGGGCCTAAGAGTTCAACCTGATAAGGTTCCAACTCCATGGGCTCAGTTCCCTCAGAGGGCAGAACTTCTTCCTGGGAAGAGAGGTTCTTTTTCTTTTGTTGTGTTGAAGCTGGTTCCCCAGTTTTCTTTCCTTTCCTCTTGGAGGGTTGGGCCATTATTCCAGGCTCCAACACCACTTTTTCACCCTGAGCCTTGCACTGTGCCCTTGTCTTGACACACACCAGTTCAGGGATACCCAGCATGGCTGAATGGGTTTTGAGTTCTACCTCAGCCCATGCTGAGGACTCCAGGTCATTTCCAAGCAAACAGTCTACAAGGATATTTAAGGAGAATACTACCTGTTTCAGGCCACTGACCACCCCACCCCCATTCTAAAGTTACCATAGCCATGGGATGTACTTTAGTCTGATTGTCAGTGTTGGTGACTGGATAAGTTTGTCCAGTCAGGTATTGTCCTGAGGAAACCAGTTTCTCTGTCATCATGGTGACACTGGCACCTCTATCCCTCAGGCCT
This sequence comes from Pleurodeles waltl, assembly GCF_031143425.1. Lineage (NCBI taxonomy): Eukaryota > Metazoa > Chordata > Amphibia > Caudata > Salamandridae > Pleurodeles > Pleurodeles waltl. The sequence continues at coordinate 88,880,711 of NC_090441.1, forward strand.
TTTACACTAGTCCCATTAATTAAGAGCTGCTGCCTGTATTTTTGCATATTAGGGGGCCAGGCAAACAGTGTGGCTAAGTCCACCCCACCCTCAGAAACTAATGTAGCTTCAGTGTGAACCCTGATTTGCTCTAGGCACACTGTTGATCCCACCTGGAGACTGGCTATTCCAGTGCTAACTGGAGTAGAGTTTGGTGAACCTTTCTTGGGACAGGCCTTGCCTCCAGTTTGGTGTCCCTGCTGATTACGGCTACAACACCTGGCCTTTTTGGGAGCAACGTTTTTCCCCTTGTACCCAAAATTGGATTGTGAAGAGGCTTTGGACCCTCCCTCCTGAGCAGGTTTTTGGGGCCCTGTAGAAGACTCTTTACTTTTACCCTTGGCTGTCTCAACACTCTTCCCCTGGGGAGTCTTTGTGACCCCTTTCTTTTGGTCATCCCCTGTGGAAGTCTTGGTCACCCTAATCTTGACCCAATGGTCCGCCTTCTTTCCCAATTCTTGGGGAGAAATTGGTCCTAGGTCTACTAGATGCTGATGCAGTTTATCACTGAAACAATTACTTAAAAGGTGTTCTTTCATAAACAGATTGTACAGCATATAATAATTTACACCACTGCCATTAATCCAACCATCCAGTGTTTTGACTGAGAAGTCAACAAAATCAACCCAGGTCTGGCTCGAGGATTTCTGAGCCCCCCTGAACCTAATCCTGTACTCCTCAGTTGAGAATCCAAAGCCCTCAATCAGGGTAGCCTTCATGAGGTCATAGGATTCTGCATCTTTTCCAGAGAGTGTGATGAGTCTATCCCTACACTTTCCAATGAACATTTCCCAAAGGAGAGCACCCCAGTGAGATTTGTTTACTTTTCTGGTTGCACCAGTCCTCTCAAAAGCTGTGAACCATTTGGTGATGTCATCACCATCTTCATATTTAGTTACAATCCCTTTAGGGATTTTTAGCATGTCAGGAGAATCTCTCACCCTATTTATATTGCTGCCACCATTGATGGGACCTAAGCCCATCTCTTGTCTTTCCCTTTCTATCGCTAGGATCTGTCTTTCCAAAGCCAATCTTTTGGCCAACCTGGCTAGCAGGAGGTCATCTTTATTGAGGCTATCCTCAATGCTTCCAGAGTTGCTGGACTCTCCTGTGAGAGAAGCAGCATCTCTGACTATCACATGTGGAGTCAGGGTTGGAGAAACCCTGGTCTCCCTATCTAGGACTGGAGGTGGGAGTTCCTTCAACTCACTAGTGTCCCCCTCTGTGAGGCCATCATCAGAGGGGCTGTTTTTAGCAAACTCTGCCAAGAGCTCCTGGAGCTGTACTTTGGTAGGGTTTGAACCAGTTTCTATCTTTTTGATTTTACAGAGAGACCTTAACTCTGACATCCTGAGATGCAGGTAAGGGGTGAGGTTGAGTTCCATCACTATCTCTTCTGTAGTAGACATTTTGTTTCTAAAAGTTGGAATACTTTTTAAGAATCTAAAACTATCTCTAGAACTTAATTCAAACGTTACAAAAGTTTTAAACTCTAAAAGAAATGCTAACAGGGACTAACACAAGGCCCTAGCAGGACGTTTAAAAATTTAGAAAAATAGCTAAAATTTCAAAAATCAGTTTCTAATGACAATTTTGGGAATTTAGTCGTGTGATCAAGTATTGGCTGAGTAGTCCAGCAAATGCAAAGTCTTGCACCCTACTGTTGATCCACCAATGTAGGAAGTTGGCTCTGTATGTACTATTTCAAAGTAAGAAATAGCATGCACAGAGTCCAAGGGTTCCCCTTAGAGGTAAGATATTGGCAAAAAGAGATCATTCTAATGCTCTATTCTGTGGTAGTGTGGTCGAGCAGTAGGCTTATCAGAGGGTAGTGTTAAGCATTTGTTGTACACACACAGGCAATAAATGAGTAACACATACTCAAAGACAATTCCAGGCCAACAGGTTTTTACATAGAAAAATATATTTTCTTAGTTTATTTTAAGAACCACAGGTTCAAGATTTACAAACAATACTTTAAATGCAAGGTATTTTCTCAGGTATCTTAGGCACTTTGAATCAACACAATATCATGTACAGTTTTGGCAAAAATGGCAATAGGCTATTTTAAAATTGGACACAGTGCAAAATTCAACAGTTCCTGGGGGAGGTACGTAAATGTTAAGTTCACATGTAAGTACAACACTTACAGGGTTCAAAGTTGGGTCCAAGGTAGCCCACCGTTGGGGATTCAGGGCAACCCCAAAGTTACCACACCAGCAGCTCAGGGCCGGTCAGGTGCAGAGGTCAAAGTGGTGCCCAAAACGCATAGGCTTCAATGGAGAAGGGGGTGCCCCGGTTCCAGTCTGCCAGCAGGTAAGTACCCACGACTTCAGAGGGCAGACCAGGGGGGTTTTGTAGGGCACCGGGGGGGGGGGGGAACACAAGTCAGCACAAAAAGTGGGTGCAGAGTGCAAACAGGCGTCAGGTTTGCAATGGGTGTCAATGGGAGACCCAAGGGTCTCTTCAGCGATGCAGGCAGGCAAGGGGGGCTCCTCGGGGTAGCCACCACCTGGGCAAAGGAGAGGGCCACCTGGGGGTCGCTTCTGCACTGGAGGTCGGATCCTTCAGGTCCAGGGGGCTGCGGGTGCAGTGTCTTCACCAGGCGTCGGGTTCTTTGAAGCAGGCAGTCGCGGTCAGGAGGAGCCTCTGGATTCCCTCTGCAGGCATCGCTGTGGGGGCTCAGGGTGATCAACTCTGGCTACTCACAGGGTCGCAGTCACCGGGGAGTCCCCCCTGTAGCATCAGTTCTCCGCAGGTCGAGCCGGGGGCGTCGGGTGCAGAGTGGAAAGTCTCACGCTTCCGGTGGGAAACGAGTGGTCTTTAAAAGTTGCTTCTTTGTTGCAAAGTTGCAGTCTTTGTGGAACAGGGCCGCTGTCCTCAGGAGTTCTTGGTCCTTTTAGATGCAGGGTAGTCCTCTGAGGCTTCAGAGGTCGCTGGACCCTGGGGGACGCGTTGCTGTTGCAGTTTTTCTTGAAGTGGGGAGACAGGCCGGTAGGGCTGAGGCCAAGGCAGTTGGTGTCTCCGTCTTCTCTGCATGGCTTCAGGTCAGCAGTCCTTCTTAGTCTTCAGGTTGCAGGAATCTATCTTCCTTGGTTCAGGGGGCCCCTAAATACTCAATTTAGGGGTGTGTTTAGGTCTGGGAGGTTAGTAGCCGGTGGCTACACCCTCTTTGTGCCTCCTCCCTGAGGGGAGGGGAGCACATCCCTAATCCTATTGGGGGAATCCTCCATCTGCAAGATGGAGGATTTCTAAAAGTTAGAGTCACCTCAGCTCAGGACACCTTAGGGTTGCCCTGACTGGCCAGTGACGACTCCTTGTTTTTCTCATTATCTCCTCCGGCCTTGCCGCCAAAAGTGGGGCCGTGGCCGGAGGGGGGCGGGCATCTTCACTAGCTGGGATGCCCTGTGGCTCTGTAACAAAGGGGGTGAGCCTTTGAGGCTCACCGCCAGGTGTTACAGTTCCTGCAGGGGGAGGTGAGAAGCACCTCCACCCAGTACAGGTTTTGTTACTAGCCACCGAGTGACAAAGGCACTCTCCCCATGTGGCCAGCAACATGTCTGGTGTGTGGCAGGCTGGCAAAACTAGTCAGCCTACACTGGAAGTCGGGTATGTTTTCAGGGGGCATCTCTAAGATGCCCTCTGGGGTGTATTTCACAATAAAATGTACACTGGCATCAGTGTGCATTTACTGTGCTGAGAAGTTTGATACCAAACTTCACACTTTTCGGTGTAGCCATTATGGTCCTGTGGAGTTCGTGTATGACAGACTCCCAGACCATATACTCTTATGGCTACCCTGCACTTACAATGTCTAAGGTTTTGCTTAGACACCGTAGGGGCATAGTGCTCATGCACCTATGCCCTCACCTGTGGTATAGTGCACCCTGCCTTAGGGCTGTAAGGCCTGCTAGAGGGGTGACTTATCTATGCCATAGGCAGTGTGAGGTTGGCATGGCACCCTGAGGGGAGTGTCATGTCGACTTAGTCATTTTCTCCCCACCAGCACACACAAGCTGGCAAGCAGTGTGTCTGTGCTGAGTGAGGGGTCCCCAGGGTGGCATAAGACATGCTGCAGCCCTGAGAGACCTACCCAGGGGTACCAGTTAAAAGGGACTTACCTGGATGCCAGGGTGTGACAATTGGGGAGACAAAGGTACCGGTTAGGGAAAGAACACTGGTGCTGGGGCCTGGTTAGCAGGCCTCAGCACACTTTCAAATCAAAACTTGGCATCAGCAAAGGCAAAAAGTCAGGGGGTAACCATGCCAAGGAGGCATTTCCTTACACCATGTCAAGAATCTCTTCCCATCTCCCAATGGCCCTAGCAAAACAAAAGAGCAGACTTAAAAGGAGGCAAGTGGAAGCAGAAGCCAGAACAAAGAACAGGGAATCTCTGATTGGACTGGAGTACACAGCCTTTCGCCCCTTCTCCAGTAGGAGACATGCCACTTCAGAACCAGTTCTATCAAAATTTAACTACATTAATGGTCTGTATCTGCGACTCAGCTTTGTCAACTATGAGAAGACTACGAAGAATTCAGAACACTGCTGCTAGATTCCTTCTACAAGTCACAAGCACACATCTTTCCTGCTGTGAAGGCACTACACTGGTTACCAGAAGATCCTCCTTCAAGCTGTTTTGTATCACACACAAAGTAATACATGGCAAAGGACCACTTTTTACCAGGAAGAAAATCAACACATACATAAAAACAAAGGAACCTATGCTCAAGAATTCCACCTCCTCCCCAAACATTATAATTCCCACATACAAGAAAAAAACATGGGTGGAACATGTTTCTCTGTTCAAGCAGCCAAATGGTGAAATGCCATATCACAAACATAAAACCAAGAGACACCCATCTCTATTTCAGAAGATTAGTCAAAAGTTGGCACTTTCCCACATGACTGCCATATCCACAATGCATGTAACAATGTACAATAATAGTACACACAGATAAGACAAACTACACTTCTCACAATATAAAAAAGAGCTGTTGTCGTACAAACACGTGTCATTGTAGTCTGAACAATGCCTCCTGTCATAAGCAGATACTTCTATATTAGGGCAAATTATATATTATACCACAGGATATATCTGTATATCAGACCATGTCAATATTGTTGCTTTTATGAAAATACAGGTGCATATATAGAGGGTTACACCTGCTACTAATAACTTCAATAAGTGCCACATGTATATGTATGTTTATTTAAGTTAATTACAGTTATTTGAAACCCTACAAATGTACTACATGATGAATGTAGACAGCAGACAATGTAAATATTGCAGCTTCAATGTACATATGGGTATTTATATAGAGAGGTTTACCAAGCATCATGTGTACACACACACACACACACACACACACACACACACACACACACACACTAATTACATTTCTCTATTATATAAAAGAAAGTTTGGTCTTCCCATCCTTTCTCCCTATTCTTTGACTCATCCAAAGCCTTCTGACTACTATGAACTCCCAAACATCCTTCTCCATCTTTCTCCCTCCTTTTTAGGGTTGAAACTGCACCGCATGCGTTTGCGCATGCATTTCGCTTGCGAGCCGCTTTAGTAGTTAGAAAAGGTCACGTCAGTGTCTTTCATTGGTTCGTGGGCTTGCCTGTTAAAATCTGCCTGCTTTCATTAGTGGAAGGCATGCGTACGTCATGCCTTTTCCGGTGGTAAGCACTCCTCGAGTACAGCGACCAAGAACTGAAAACATGCAAGGTTCGCTGTTTTCCATCCGGTTTGTGGACTACTTTTTATCTTTTTTGTCGCAGCGCGATCTCGCGAGTAGAAACCTTACATGGGGTCAGATTAATTCCTGAAAGAACATAGGAGGATGAGATTGAAAGAACAGATGGAAAGAAAAAGAAGAAGGGTTCATTAGATGTTAAAGAAAAAAACATGAAAGACCCGAAACGAGTTATGTTCAATGATGATAAAATGGAGGAAGATGAGATAGTTAGTCAAATTTTGGAGACCTATCCTCCACCAAATGTGAGGTAGCAAAATGATAACAGATCAAATGAGAGTGGAATTAGTCATACAATCCCTACTGCACCATCGATTTCAGAATCAGCAAAGAGTATTCTGGACAATGAGAGAGTTCAGATGCAGAGTAGTTTTAATGGCTCATTGAGGAACAGACAACAGTTTGAAATGAGCATTCCTGAGATACGGCCATAGGCTCAGATTGTGAGAACAACTACTAATTTAGTGTTGGCAAGGGATGAACTTGAGAGAACCTGTTCATATACAGATTCCACAGATGCAGAGCATGGGTGCAGGACTGACGCAGAGAGTTGGAACACTGATTAATCCAGATGCAATTATTGTACCTATTACGATGGTTCCGGTAACTCCGTTATATGCTTGTGTAGACAATATTGGAGATAATTCATTAATAAATGTGTAGAATAGACAAGGGCCAAGTTTGAATAAGATGAATTCTTTAATAGATCTGTCAACTGTTGAGAATTTGGGAACAATGGCTCCACAACAATGTAGGAGTTCAGGACAAGACCGAGGTGCAGGTGCACAAGCCAGTAGAGTATCATTAAAAGGCTTGTCTGCACAAGAAATAACAAAATGACTGGAAGATTTAAACAATTAAAAACAACAAGAGAGAAAAGAGAAAGAGGAAGAAATAATAAACAGAGTAAAATTGAACATGGAACGGAGTGAACTCTTAGAAGGGACCATGGAGGCAAACAGACTTGAATCCTATACTGAGGGGCAGTTGAGATATCTATGTAAGATCATTACAAAGGGAGCAGACAGAGTTTATCAAAGGTTACAAGACGTAGCAGACAAATATGACATTGACTTGACAAAAATGAAAACACTAAAAAGAAGTTACAGAATAAACTTGGAGGAGGAAGACTTTATTCACATGAGATCGTCAGGAATGAGAACACATCTTAAAGAATTACTTGAAAAAGTACATGTTTGGAGGGCATTAAACAAATGGGAGAGCAGATGGGACAGGAAAAGAGAAAGACCAAAGAAAGATGATCTAACACAGACAGGAGATGCAGTGAAAATGCTACCAATGAGGGAAACACCAGGAGGGAATTTTTATACATGTACCTTGGTATAGGAGTAATATTATAAGTTTTACAAATGATTACCCAAGACTGAGAGAGAAACCAATAGAGTGGTACCAGCAAACAGATAGGTTTGTGAAACTTTCGAAGTGTCTGTGGGAAGATTTAACTACACTTTTTGACATTGTTGTTCCAGCAGATTTATGGATTGAACGCAAGAGTAGTGTTGATTGGCCGACAAACGAACCGCAAAGGGATTTAAAAACATGTGCGCCATCTCCTGAAGTAATGAAACATTATTATAAAGTCACTGAGTTTCTGAAAACAAGAATATTGCCGAAAAATGCTGATTGGCAGCGCATAGATAGAACATCACAGGAAAGTAAAGAATCAGTTCCTGCATATTATGAAAGATTGTTGAAGGTGTTCAAACAATTCAGTGGTGTAGAAACAATTGAAAAGGAGAGCATGAATCATTTGGTGTACAAATTTGTTGAAGGTTTGAAACCAGAAGTAAGTCAAATGATCAGGAATCATTTAATCTGCTGGCAAGCAAAGCCGATTGATGACGTTTTGCAGTATGCAAAATACTGTAGTGATGAAATTGAGTTGAAGCAGAAAAAGCTGAAAGAGAAAGCAATGATGATTCCGATTAAGGCTGCACAGACAGGATTACAAGGACATTTTCAACAACTGCCAAAGGGAAATGGTTTGTTTCCGAGTCGAGGTAGAATGATGCTTCCGGTAGTCAATAGAAATGTAGATTTGAGTTCAGTGGTGATGCAAGATGAGCAGCAAAGACAAAAGGTGTTAACTTGTCATATTTGTGGATTGGTGGGACACTGGAAAATACAGTGTCCAATGTGGAGTACGGGAGGAATGGTTCAGCAAACAAATGGTGTCAATTCATTTCAGAGCATGAGAGGACCTAGACTGGGAGGTCAAAATCAAAATTTCCAGAACAACGTGAATAATATGCAAGGTTTTCAGCCTTTACAGCCGATGCAACATATACAAAATGTACAACCTTAGGTACAACAGGCACAAATGCCACAAATACAACAAATGCAGCCACAGGTGCAGATGGAGCCTGTCCAGCAGATGCACATACAGAGACAGGTTCAAATGATACAGAGCCCAATGGAACAGCAACAAGTTATGCTTTCGCAAGTGGTTACGAATCAGAGTAAAGACAAAAGTGCAAAAACTGTGAACACTTTCCTTTCCACAGTGAGAATTAAATAAACGCTGAATGGCCGTTGGATGGTTCAGATGAGGAGGAGTATATGATGGTTGCATCATTAGAAGTGGATCAGAGAGGTCCTTACGTGCAGGGTGAAGTACATGTTTATGAGGTTAATTTTGTGGTTGACACCGGAGCGACACACTCAACAAAAAGGACAATAGAAGTTCCAGACATACCTGTTTCAGAAAGGACAGTGCAGATAGTAGGAGTTGCAAATAAACATTTGGTTAACGCCCTTACAGAACCAGTTCTTATGAAAATAAGAAACTTTACAGATTATCATAGTTTTGTTGTCAGTGATTCCAGTCCAGTATAATTGTTGGGAAGAGACTTACTGTGCAAAATAAATTGTTTGATTATGTGTTCAATTAAGGGAATTAGAATTAAGACCACTAGTGATGATGAGAAAGATTTGTCAGTTGATGAAGGGAAAAGGATGATTCCTTGCGAAATAGCTTTGCTGGATGTTGAGAACGATCAGACAGATGACAATGAGCAGGCAAATGAAGATCACAATTTGGAAGCCTTAATTTCTTCCCAGTCTTTGAAAAGAAAGGTTTGCTGATCGATTTGCAGGAAAGAGTTAGATCAAAAGTTTGGGATTTTACAGGAAAGGACATTGGTTTGATCAAAGGAGTTGAAGGTGTCAAAGTGGCAGTGAAAGAGAAGAATAAGTTACTTACCTTCGGTAACGGTTTTTCTGGTGGATACAGTAACTACCTGTGGAATCCTCACCTACAGAATTCTCCCCTCGCGCCAGCCCTCGACGGAAATTTCTTCTAGCTCTGCACGTCGAAGATGACGTCACAATCGCCCGACTCCAGGCGACGCCACATGATGTCATCCAGGCAATAAGAAGCCGTCGTCGACGTGCAGACGTCAGTTATCACCATTTTTTACGTGCCATAGAAGCAAACAGGTTAAACCTAAAGAGTACACATTCATCCAGAATAGATGAAAATAAAACATTTAATATATAACTCAATATAAATAACAGTTATGAATGCTCAATTCGAGATAGAAATAAATATATATATGTATAATTCCAGTCCAAAATGTCCTTTTCACTATCTTAATTTGCAAAGAAAAAGTATATACAATGAATACAACTAAATGCATTAAACAGCTATATACATATATATACACAAGATCAAGGATGCGCACCCAAAGAGATCTTGGCTTGACCAGTCAGGCAACGGGGAGGCGGGTGGGACCGTGAGGAATCCACAGGTAGTTACTGTATCCTCCAGAAAAAGCGTTACTGAAGGTAAGTAAATTATTCTTCTGATGGATACACCTACCTGTGGATTCCTCACCTAAAGAATAGAGTCCCCAAGCAGTATAACCTCCGGTGGCGGGTGCCCGAATGGTCAAACCAAGAAATCTTGCAGCACCGAGCGAGCAAAATGGCCATCCCCCCTAACCTCAGAGTCCAAACAGTAATGTTTGGCAAAAGTGTGGAGGGACGCCCAAGTGGATGCCCTGCAGATGTCAGCCACAGGAACACCTCTAGCCAAAGCTGATGAAGCTGCTTTGGCTCTGGTGGAATGGGCACGAAGCCCCACAGGTGGATCCCTCTTCGCCAAAGAATAGCAGATCTTAATACATAGAATGACCCACCTGGATAGCGTTCTCTTGTGGACCGCTCTACCTTTCCTCTTCCCCACGTATCCAATGAAGAGCTGTTCATCCTGTCTGAACTCTCTCGTCCTGGCGACGTAGAAGCTCGGAGCTCTTCGTGGATCCAGCCGGTGGAGCCTCTCTTCCTCCTTGGATGGGTGAGGTAGAGGGTAAAAGGAAGAGAGAGTAATCGACTGCCCTAGGTGAAAGGGTGTAACAACCTTCGGTAGGAAAGCCGCCTTGGTCCTCAACACCACTTTGTCCTTAAAGAAAGAAAGGTATGGGGTTCCCACAGAGAGAGCCTGAAGCTCGCTAACCCTTCTGGCAGATGTTATGGCCACCAGGAAAACAGTTTTGAATACTAGGTACTGTAAAGAACAAGAGTGTATTGGTTCGAAAGGAGCCCCCATAAGAAACGTTAAGACTAAGTTAAGGTCCCACTGAGGCATAACGAATGGAGTGGGTGGATACCTATTAGTGAGTCCCTTTAGAAACTTTAAAACAATTGGTGATTTAAAGAAGGATGGTTGATCAGGAAGGCACAGAAAAGCAGATAGTGCAGACAGATAACCTTTAACAGTGGCAATTGCAAAACCTTTCTGTGCCAGATGGAGTGCAAATGACAAAATGTCAGATAAACCAGCTTTTAAAGGATCTAAACTATTCTCTCCACACCAGTTTGTAAATTTAGCACAACGATTAGCATAGATTGACTTGGTGGAGTGTCGCCTGGCCGATAAAATAACTTCCAGCACATCTGGAGGGAGAGAAAAGGAACTCAGATTACCCCGTTCAATTTCCAGGCATGAAGATGCAGGCTCTGGAGGTGGGGGTGTAGAATCTGCCCCTGCGATTGCAAGAGGAGGTCCACCCTGCAAGGGAGACGGAGCGGAGGGCACTGAGAGAGTTGGAGTAGGTCCGAATACCACACCCTTCTCGGCCAATCCGGAGCTATTAGGATGACTTGAGCTTGGTCTTGGCGGATCTTCCTGAGAACTCGAGGAATCATGGGTATGGGGGGAAACGCGTAAAATAACTGACCCTTCCAGGTCATCTGAAACGCGTTCCCCAAAGCTCTTTGCACCGGATACTGGAGGCTGCAAAATAGTGGGCACTGCGCATTCTCTTGAGTGGCAAATAGATCTATTTGCGGATATCCCCACATCCTGAAGATACACAGAACTAGATCTGGATGAAGACGCCACTCGTGGTCGACCGAGCTGCGTCGACTGAGAATGTCTGCATGCACGTTCAGGACTCCGGCCAAGTGATGTGCAATCAAGCAGATCTTGTGGTCCTGAAGCCAGGACCAGAGACGAAGAGCTTCTCTGCAGAGAAGATACGACCCCACTCCTCTGTTTGTTTATATACCACATCGCGGTCGTGTTGTCCGTTAGAACTTGGATTGACTGACCGCGAATGGAAGGGAGGAGGGCCTTGAGTGCCAGACGTACTGCCCGCAATTCTAACAGATTGATATGTAACTTCTGTTCCCCTGGAGACCAAAGGCCCTTGATCTCAAGGTCCCCCAGATGAGCTCCCCAACCTAGAGTGGAAGCATCCGTTACCACCGTGGCCACTGGAGGAGGCAGCGACAACGGCCTTCCTTGAGACAGGTTGTCGACCGCTGCCCACCATTGAAGATCCACTGCAGTGTCTCTGGAGATCTTTATCGAATCTTCGAGATCCCCTATGAGCTGAAACCACTGCTTGCGGACGCACCACTGAAGAGCCCTCATGTGCCAGCGTGCATGAGTGACCAACAGTATGCAAGAAGCGAACAGACCGAGCAGTCGAAGGACCTTGAGGACTGGAACTACCGCTCCATTTTGAAATATTGGAATCAACGCCTGAATATCCTGGACCCGCTGGGGTGGAGGAAAGGCCCGATTCAATGTCGTGTCCAATACTGCCCCTATGAACAGGAGGCGCTGAGAGGGCTCCAGGTGAGATTTGGGTACATTGACTGAAAAACCCAGGTCGTACAACAATTGAGTCGTCGACTGGAGATGGCACCGCACGAGCTCCGGAGTTTTGGCCTTGATCAACCAATCGTCCAGATAGGGAAATACAGTTATCCCCCTTCTTCTGAGCTCTGCTGCTACCACCGCCATCACCTTTGTGAAGACTCGAGGTGCTGAAGTAAGACCAAAAGGGAGGACCGCAAACTGATAATGCTGCGATCCCACTACAAACCGGAGAAACTTCATGTGCGATTTGAGGATCGGAATATGAAAATACGCGTCCTGCAAATCGACCGACACCATCCAGTCTCCTTCGTTCAACGCCAAAAGAACCTGTGAGAAGGTCAGCATTTTGAATTTTTCCTGTTTGAGGAACCAATTCAAAATCCTCAAGTCCAAAATCGGTCTCAGCCGACCATCCTTTTTGGGAATCAGGAAGTATCTTGAATAACAACCCTGACCCCTCTCTTGCTCGGGAACCAACTCTATCGCACCTTTTTCTAATAGGGATAATACCTCCTGCTGTAATAGGAGAAGATGGTCTTCCGAACAGAAGGATGGGCGGGGAGGGAAGGTAGGAGGGAATTCCCGAAAGGGAAGAGCGTACCCCTTCTTCACAATGTCGATGACCCAGGAGTCCGATGTTATAACCTCCCACATTGGAAGAAAACGGGCAAGTCTCCCCCTACCGGAGAGAAATGGACAGGGAGTGGAGGAGGACTACGGCTGCTTTCCTTGCTGCACCCCTCCCGAGGAAGAGGAATAGGCAGAGTGCTGCAAGGTGGCTACTCTCGTGCGGACTCTGCCCCTGCCCCTGAAGGATCTGTATGGCAGGGTAGAAGTAGATTGTTGTGGTCCTTGCAATCTTCCCCGAAAGGAACCACGTCCAAATCCTTTAAACCTCCGAAAGCCTCTAAGGGAGGATGAGGCTGACGACTGGAGTCCCAAAGATCTAGCAGTCGCTCTGCTTTCTTTAAAACGTTCCAGGGCAGAGTCAGCCTTTGTGCCGAAGAGCTTCTCTCCATCAAACGGAAGATCAAGAAGTGTGGCCTGCACGTCCAACGAGAAGCCAGATGACCGTAGCCAAGACTGCCGTCTAGAAACTATGGTCGTGCCCATAGCCCTAGCCACCGAGTCCGAAGTATCCAATCCTGACTGGATCACCTGAGTCGCAGCCGCCTGAGCATCCGCTAACAGCTGCAACATCTCCTGGGACAAATTAGGATGGCCCTTCGCCTCTTCCATAAGGGCATGGATGTAACGTCCCAGTATGCAAGTTGCATTGTAAGGTTTTAGGGCCATACTGCAAGATGAAAAGGTCTTTTTTGCAGTATGGTCCATCTTTTTTGACTCCCTGTCCGCAGGGGTCCCAGGAAACGAGCCAGGAGAGGATCTGGACGAAAAAGAGGCTTGCACCACTAGACTCTCCGGAGTTGGCCGTCTGGAGAGAAACACCGGATCCCCAGGCGCCGTCCTGTACCGACGAGCCACCGCTCTGTTGACCGCAGCGGTGGACACAGGTTTCAGCCAGATATCCTTAATGGGGTCCAGCAGAGCCTCATTGAAGAGCAAAATAGGCTCAGCAGACGCCGGGTGTAGAACCTCTGTTAATACATTTCTCTTGACCTCCGCGGTAGGAAGGGGAAGATCCAAAAAGTCTGCAGCCTTACGAATGACTGCGTGGAATGAAGCAGCTTCCTCCGTGACCTCTCCAGGGGAAGCTAGATCCCATTCCGGGGTAGTGTCCAGGCCACTAGCCGAATCCAGTCCCTGGAAGTCACCAGAGGGCTCTACAACTTCACCCTCCTCCAGGTGTTGCCTCGCGTACTCTGCTTCCCCCTAAGAGTCGAAGAGCCAGACGTCTTGATTTAAGTCTTGACTCCAAGCCTGGAGTCAACAAGGCGTCGGTCGACGCCGAAGATCTTCGTCGGCGCCGAACCTCGGATCCATCCGAAGCCAGAGGCTCCGGCTCCAAAGGGTTCTTAGACGTCGATCGGATCCGAGGCGAATCCGACGGCGCCGTAGCAGGTGTAGTCATCCTGGGCGACGTCATAGGCATCGGCGCCGCTTCAGGTGCAGCAGATAAAAATGGGGGGAACGGCGCCGATCTGTAAGACGCCGGAACACCCAAATCATAGGCCAGAGGGCCCGACGGACCTGCATGACTTCCACCCGGCGTCATGGAAGCAAAAATTTTAAACATTGCGTTTAAAAACGCTGCAGGATCCGATCCCGGAGTCGGGAAAGCCAGGTACTGCTGCTGCTGCACCGGCGCCGGCATAGCTGCCAAGGAGGGTCCAGGTAACTCCTGGCCAGGAGAACCTTCAGGCCTCTGGGGAGGCTCGACCTCAAAGACCGACCCGGGTGACGTCGGGGTCGTAGGAGGAGGAGAGGTGACGGTCGGGCTTATCTCCCACGTCGGACAACGCCGAGCCGACGGAGAAGCCGATCTTGACCTGGACCGTCCCTTGCTCGATCGGCGCCGCGATCCGTGCCGCCGCCGAGAGTCACTATGATGGTGACGAGACCTCGAGGATCTCGAAGAAGACTCCCTCCGATGACGCCTCTCCTTCTTCTTCTTGGACCGAGCCAAGAACAATTTCGCCTCCCTCTCCTTAAGTGCCTTAGGGTTCATGCGTTGACATGAGCCGCATGACTCGGCCTCATGATCGAAACTAAGGCACCAGAGGCAGTTTTCGTGGTGGTCAGTAACCGACATCCGACCCCCGCACTGGCTACAAGGTTTGCAGCCGGATTTTCTAGGCTGCGACATCGTAACCGTAGTTGGAAACAGTAGCTCCCTGTGAGCCTCGAAGAATTAACCATTACTCGGGCACGGAAAAAAGGGAACTGACGTCTGCACGTCGACGACGGCTTCTTATTGCCTGGATGACGTCATGTGGCGTCGCGTGGAGTCGGCGATTGTGACGTCATCGTCGACGTGCAGAGCTAGAAGAAATTTTCGTCGAGGGCTGGCGCGAGGGGAGAATTCTTTAGGTGAGGAATCCACAGGTAGGTGTATCCATCAGAATGTGGTGTTTCCGCAGACTGTACAATACCCGATGACAAATGAAATAATAGAGGGGATAAGATCACTGATAGAACAATTTTTGGAGAAAGGAGTTTTGAAAGAAGTAATGAGCAGTCCGTGTAATTCACCAATAATGGATTTGAAAAACCCAAAGGGAAAAATTCGTCAGGTCCAGGATTTGAGAAAAATAAATGACATAGTGGTGAAGTGTTGTCCAGTTGTGCCAAATCCAGCAGTGATAATGTTTCAGATTCCATGTGATGCAGAATGGTTCAGTCATTTATTTGTGCCAAACTTTCTTTTCCGTGCCTCTACATGAGGACAGCAGATATCTCTTTTGTTTCAAATTTCTGACCAGAGTCTACTGTTGGTGTAGAATTCCTCAAGGGTTTTCAGAATCACCATTTTCAATCAGAACCTGCAGTCATTGGTAATGCCTTACTAATCGACTTTAGTACAGTACATTGATGATTTGTTGATCGCATCAAAGACAAAGGAAGGCTGTAGAGAGGATACGATTGCATTGCTGAATTTTCAGGGAGACAATGGTCAAAGTTTCCCCTGCTAAGTTGCAGTATTGTCAGCATGAAGTAAAATACATGGGACATTTGATTGAGAAAGGGTTGAGGAGAATTTCAAGAAGAGTAGCAGCAATAATGAAAATGAAACTAAGTACTAATAGTGAAGATCTAAAAGAACTAACAGAAACTACAGTTTGGGAAAAAGCTGGAAAAGGGATTAACGCTGTGGGGAACTGGTTTAGCAATGTGGGGAGAAATATTTTGACAATAGCAAAATGGGTGTCAATAATGGTATTTTGTTTAATTAGCATTTGGGGAACATTTAAAGTGATAAAATGTTTTAAGAGAAGAAAATCGGAAAAGAATAGAAGAAATTTTGAAATACTAATGATTAAATTCTACAGAGGGAATAAAAGAAGAAACAGAAATAATGTGAAAATAAATGAGACAATTTTGAAATTGATGATAATAAATGCATTTATTATGGGTTGATGTGATTACATAAATAGTCATCAGGGGAGGGATCATGAGTGTGAATTTTCTGATATGTTTATTAATGATTTTCATACTATGATGTGTAATGAATTAATATGTAAAGCGCATAACATTTGAAAAATGATCCTTCATGTTCGTTTTCTGTCCTTTGTGCAAAATTCTAACTAAATGCTGTGGTTATTTTCCATAATTCAAAGCTTACAAAAAGTGTTTTCGAAGTCTGTGTAAATGTGCCCACAGCTACCCCTAGTGGGCTGCAGCGTTATGTCCTACAAGGTCATGTTTTAACCGAGCACTGCATAAGTTGAAATGTCCTATTGTTTGAGAATGTTACTAATAACTGGTCTTTCCTCGAGGATGGAAGTGAAGTGAAACAGTAAAAGTTTCTTCCTGAGACAAGACATTTGAGAGGCGATGAAACAATGGAGCTACAGACGAGATGGAAGAGGAATTGTTATTACTGAAGAAAAAGTTATAGTTAGTGTATATTTGTTGTGTTTTAGGTAACCAATTTAGTTGTTGATTGGCTGAAACGTAACCACCCCATAGATTGACCAATCATAAGCTTAATAGGATTCAATATAACAACTGGGTAGGATTTTTGAGAGCAGAATTTGAGATCCTATGTTAGAGAGGTGAAGAGATTTCTGATGGTTCTAGTTTAGCTAAGCGGGTTTAGCTGTTGTTAGGCCCAACTCTTCTGATGATATGACCAATGCTGTCCCATGGCTGAAGCAAGCTATTGACTGTTCACTATCGGTAAAGTATGTAATTGAATGATATGATGTATCTCTCTTGCTTTTCAGGTACCAGCTGCAACTAATGATTAAATTGCTTCACACTAATAATATTTTTTTTATTAATCAAGTTAAAGAGTTTTCTAAATTTGTGCTACTAAATTATTTTTAAATGAAGCCCAACATGTTGATGCTAATTTGTGGTTAGGGAGGGAACTAATTTGAAATGCTCATGACTTATCTTGAAATCATTTTAATGCTGAACTAATGTATACTTTGCCATTATTACCGGTTTTTATATTATTAATAAATGTGATTCTTTTTGGGATAATTTTTTCATTGTCCTAATCAGATTGAGATATATAAAACGCTTTAATCAACCGCTATTGATCCTATATTCTTATCATTTGTGTTTGAGAGATATTTTCGTAACATTAGCATTGTTAATATAGGGAAATAAATTAATAAATTCTTCTAATAAGCTGGTGTGGTTATTGAGTGTGATTTAATATTATTGAATTGTGATTGACTTTTGTTGATGCTCACATCGCTCATTGATGACATCCCCTCAAACCTATGTCACTTCGATCCATCGTCCTCTAGCGCAGAATCCACTATTCAGTATAAGTAACAGCTAGGATTCCGTGGCGCTGCAGCAGCAGACTCAATCAACATACGCCACTTATTTCTGCATATTTACTGATGCAGAATTTCTTTTGGAGTTTTACTCTCCCATGAAATAAACAGACAAATATCCCTAAACAACATATGCAATAGAAACATTTCATCATGACATGTTTAAAGGAGAGGTACTAATTTCAATCTGTTTTAGAGACATGTTCTTTCATAAGGACCTTTGTGGTCACTATATGTCTTCTGTTCATGAATAAGTGAAAATTAAAGTAACCTATCAGAGAGTTTTAAAAAAATTGAGACACTAACCACCTCATGTTGATGATGACTGACATCACATATCTATTGTTATTATCTTTACCACACTAAAGTCATAAGTAAATACATAAATAGAGTATGAAGTAGCAGCATGTCTCAGGGGAGACGCACAAATCATACATATATGTTCAAAATGTGCAACAAAGCAACTCAGAACAGACCAAAAGAGTAACACAACAAATGATCAGAGGATAAATAGCAGATAAAACCTTGTTATTGATGGTCAAACAAGAAACACCAGTATATCCTCAGAGAAGACTGTAAGTGATAGACATGAGCACTACGCATGTCCAGAATCTTTGGCCCTCATTATGACCTTGGCGGGTGGCTTCTGCCGCCCGCCAAGATCTGACCGGCGGGCGGCCGCACTCCTGCCGCGGTCATTATGAGATCCCCGCTGGGCCGGCGGGCCGAAACCTGGTTTCCGCCCACCGGGGATCTCGGCCGCAACACAGGAGCCGGCTCCAAATGGAGCCGGCGGTGTTGCGGCTGCTGCGACGGGTGCAGTTGCATCCGTCGCACTTTTCACTGTCTGCTATGCAGACAGTGAAAAGCGGCATGGGGCCCCCAGGGGCCCCGCAACGCCAGCCTTTTCCTGGCGGTTCAAACAGACAGGAAAAACCTGGCGGTCGGGGACTCGTAATCCCCTGGGCAGCGCTGCCCAGGCGGATTATCACCGCCGGGGCAAATGTGGTGGGAAAACGCCAGCCCCGGCGGTGCGACCATAATTCCCGGGATTGCACCGCCAGACTTTTGGCGGTGCAATCGCCACAACAGCCCTGGCGGTCTTTGACCGCCAGGGTTGTAATGACCCCCTTTGTCTTTTGGGCATTTTCTTCCATTAGGCATCTTTTCGTGATTAGTGTTGTTTACTGTTCATGGTCATTCACTCCTATCATGAATCACTAGCAATCAAAGCACTCTACAGGCAGACAAACTACTTGGGACACTAAACAATACCATGTTCAGTGATGCAAAATTTCAATTATCCTGTTCTATTGCCTTGTGCAATAGAAAACTCTGCAACAGGAGTAGCTTAATATCAGATGAACACTGTGCTAAATATCATCCTAATCTCAAAATATGCAACAGTGTCAACTGACCATTCCAAAAAAGCAGCAGACTGCACAGTCGGACCATGGGTGATTGAATTAACCTGTTAATATATGCCCAAAGGAGAAATAACAGTCTACAGATTTGCACAAACAAGTCCTTATGCCCCTGCAGTGAATCCTAGTTTGTTTTTAATGGGATAGCAGGAGTTAGCTTAGCCTCTGGCTTGCAGACTCGTGCCCACGTCACCTAGTGACTTTTAACCTAATTAGCTTGCTCTGTCTTAGCCCAATTAATTATTTAATTCTTCTAAGATGGCTGCCTTGTTTTTAAGTTAGGCCACTTGTTATGAGTTACATTATCAGTGTCACCGCGCTAAGGCGTCAAGATCAAGCAACAAAGACAAACAAACAGTAGGTGTTCACACTTGGGGATTTTCCCTCTCTATACTTTTGAGGGATTGTTTATATTAATTGCCGTCCCAAGCATTTCTGTTATCTATTGTTTGGGAACACACCTACGTCAGGGGTCCTTGTAGATCTGTATAAATACATCACACTTTAGATAGATAATCAGAGGGATTCCGACCAGAGGGCATCGCCATCATCGCTGATATAGATGCTGCACGTCGTCTTGACGCTGACCCAGTCTTCGTGTCCCTGCGGAGTCTGAGATACAGACCTCATTCCAAGGTAACGGGGGTTGAGGGCTCCTCTCATGGACATGGCATTTGCAGATTGGGTTTAGCAAACCCAGCTCTCCTGTAGGTAGGAGGTTAGGCCTTTCACATTAGGGTATTAGGGCATATTACATCTTGTGTGTCTTTTCTATGCATCGCAAGATGGTGGGGGTCTTTGTAATAATGACTCTCGTCTTCACAATTCTGTTTCTTGCATTATTCATTATCCTAATCATTGCAGTCCACGCATCTTATCGCAAATTGCAGTTATGTTAAATAAAAACTATTGAAACTTTACTCCATCCTTGTCATTGCCTGTGTTTGTATGAGACATGATATATCTGTGAGACAGGGGTAATCTCCGTTTAACCACGACACTCCCTGAGATGTCTTATTCTAGAGTCCATGCGTAAAGGCTGCCACAAATCATCTTTTACTATTGTGTTTCTGGTGAGGTGCTGCTAGTGAGCCGGTAAGGTTGGGTCAACAGTTGCGACTTGTTGTAGGCAAGGCGTAGTCGCCTACAAGCAAAAGTACTGTCATCCTTTAACCAGCAGTCTTGCCCAGAGAAAAGGTCCAAACTACAACATGGCGCCACCAACGATGGTGTTTAGGCACTAATTTACGGATACCCCGACTATCACTGTCTTAGAGACAACGGGTACCCTAAGTACCATTATACGGGGACGTCCGTGGTCTTTTGGAAAAATCCTCCTCAGCTGAAAAGGTAACACCTGATTAAGCTGTAGGTTGTTCGAGCTCGAACTCATAAAAGGACTTGTACTCCCCAGTTTAGTGTTCTGTTTCTCTATACAAAATGGCTGCTGCCATAGACATTCCTGAAAATGCTAGACAAGCATTAACACAACATTTATTAATGCATGGCCTTACAGATGAGGGCGGGGATGCTACTCTTATAATAGAAGCTAATGAAGCATACCAAACAGAAACATTTTACTTTTGGGTCCCCTTTCCTGAGGTCGACCAAAGAACACATACGTTCCACACATATGAAATTGCGAACGTACCTCAACGGTACCGAGCATACCAGTATCATGAAATATCGC
The DNA here is from genome assembly GCF_031143425.1 of Pleurodeles waltl. Classification (NCBI taxonomy): domain Eukaryota; kingdom Metazoa; phylum Chordata; class Amphibia; order Caudata; family Salamandridae; genus Pleurodeles; species Pleurodeles waltl. The sequence goes on from NC_090441.1 coordinate 88,901,174, forward strand.
TCACATACCAAGAGCATCAGAACTAGTTCGAAGGCGCCCTACCACATGTACTACAAAGAATAAGGTTAGGTCCATTAAGAAATGACGGACCAACGTGGCCTATGTTTGCCACATACACACCTCACCCAAGCATACAAAATATGCCGATAGCAGATCTGCAAGATTTATATAATAAATTGGTGACATTATATAGACGATTAGTTCAGTTCGTAATGCGAACATTGAACACAACACCAGCGCGTCCACCACCGTCACCACCTGGTGGTTATCAATTGGCTACTGGGATTAATCCACAAACAGTGCATACTATTATGGGTAAAGTACCCACGGAACAGGAAAAAATACCGTTCTGGATTGCCCAGAAAACTAACCAGCTGCAAGCTGTGTTTCCCATACGGGACCACAGGAAAAACATAGACTGCTCACTAAGTGCTTGCCTTTTGGAATGGTTCCCTCGGTGGATGACTTTGCCACATGGGGTACAGTCTTCGCTGCCATATATACTACCACACATGGTCCCCCGACACTTGCCAATTTACTGGAAGTGCTAAACCAAATACAAAATGAGCATGGGGCTGCACCAGCCCTGGATTTGGGGATGAAATTAATGCGTAACTTTGACGCGGTTTCCTCAATAATACTCAGTAATATTAAAGGGGAAGCGGTAGCACTGGCAATACGCCAGCGTCTCCAGGAAACTCCACACCAGGAACAAGAGAAATAGCTACCGAAAATAATTTCCGACACCTATACTAGTATAGGACGAGATAGTTTGGGAGCCACACCAAAGAAATTGGAGCTACAAAGTACCGCCCATAAGGAGGGTACAAAGCAGGCACAAGAGGGCTCTAAGAAACGCTGGGACAAACAAAAAGATTTCAAAGAAAGAAGAAAGAAGAGAGATGATTCTCCACACCCGGAGAACTCCGAAAGGAGATTTAATCTCAGAAATAGGGAAAAAATGAAAATCCAGACAGATATACTGATTCACGTCCCTCTCGTTCCTTTCAGGACGTACCGGATAGACGAGAGAGGGGGACGTCAAGATCGACGTCCTGAATACGTGAAAGAAAAGAAAGACTCACAACAGTCTACCATTAAAAAAGAAGAAAAGACTCCTCAGCAAAAGCCACAGTTTAAAAAGAAGAAGGTGGCAGCACTGACAGCTAAAAATGCCAGCATACTTGAGAACACTGTTGATGAACAAGACATGGGCAGTGACTCTGTTAGACAGCGGAGCAGAGGTCACAATATGTCGCCAGAGTCTGAAAGATCATCTGGATGCGACAGCAACTAGCGATTACATCGCGGTTGAAACAGCGGATGGCTGCGTTCTCCCCCGATAGGGTTTATGATTTAAAAATTCAGATAGAGGGAGACGTGGAGCGCACTATTAGTGTGATATTTTGGGATGAACTTACTAGTGATATCCTATTAGCCGAAAGAGACTGGCCACCTGAATACGTCCGAAAGCTCCCACAAAGGGAAGATGTCATTTTGCCTTCTTTCTCCGATCTTCTTCCAGAAGCAGACAAAGAAGCCTATGCTTCTGAATGGGCTTTAGCCCAGGCATCTGCGTTATATCGCAATCATGTAGGTTGGGACAAGGAGTCTCCTTGTCATGTTATTCCCGTTAGGTCTACACCCCAACCACAGCCATAATATCCTGTTAAACATGAAGCAAAAGCTCAGGTGAGAGAGATCCTCGCCCAATTTGAGTACCAGGGAGTGATTGCGCCCTGTAAATCTGCAATGAATAATCTGTTATTCCCCGTTGCAAAGCCGGACCATTGATATAGAATAGTAATTGATTACAGACACTTAAATAGTCATACACGCACATATGCTATACAAAATTCACACAGCACGGCACTAATAAACAATATAGTGCGTAAAAAAATATAAAACATTAGACATATCTAATGGATTCTTCTGTCAGAATTTAGCACATGAAAGTCGGGACCTGAGTTCATTCTCATTTAGCTCTCAGAAACGCTTCTGTCGTTTACCTCAAGGCTATAAACTGTGTAACATCAATATTACATGATATTGATTCCGAGGAGTTATCCTACGTGGATGACCTATATCTCATAGACAACGTCCTCGACATTCATCTTGCAAGGGTCGATCGGATCATTTTGGGATTTGCAGACCTCTGTTACAAATTCAATTTTAAGAAAAGCAAGATAGCCTTTCTTAGCGTATTATTCCTGGGATATGAGCTATCAAACAAGGGAAAGAGCCTGGCCCGCACTTTCTAGAAAAATTTGCTCAACTGCACCCTCCTAACACACTTAAGAAACTACAGTCACTCCTAGGTTTCTTTAACTTTGGCAGAACATACATTCCAGATTATGCACAACGGATCAAGCCACTTTATGACTTGGTTCAGCCCAATTTTTCTACCAGACACTGGACGGTTGAACACACCCGCATCCTTAGGGAAATGCAACAGGACCTGCTAGAAGCTAAACACTTGCACACACTTGACAATAAAACAAATTTGGTCATCAGAATAATGGCTGGTGCCATTGGATTTACTTATGTCACCTTCAATGAGGATGACACGGTACCCATAGCATATAAATCACATTTATACTCCAATGCTGAATATCGTTTTGCACCTACAGAAAAGATTATGACGGTAGTTCAGATGGCCATCATTAAAGAGAGGCCACTTGCCCAGGGGAAACGTATTAATGTTGTCTCCCCGGTGCCAGCCTTAGAGGCTGTCACCAAAGCAAGCGTTCCTAACGCTAAAGCATTACATTCACGTTGGATTCAATGGGCAACGTCTCTGACCGCCACTGATGTCTATTATATATTCAATTCAAAAATAGAGACACAAGAGTTTCTCCAGTATGAACGTCTCACTGTTTTACAGGAGCTTCAGCAATTTCGTGATGATAAATCATCTGCAAGTGTTGCCACCTTAGGAATATAGGATATAGTGAAAACTTCGACTGGCTGGATTCCTAAAGTTGGGGATCTGGTTTGTGAGAAGATCGCAGTGAAGAAGGAGTTTGGTCCATCATACAGATCACCTGTAAAGGTCTTGAGAATTCAAGGCACCAAGACTGTCATCTTACCACCACTGTCTGGTTCTAAAACGAACAGATTAATCTCCATTGATGACATCAAACTACACCATGTGGCCGATCCTTCACAGTAGACCAAGAGGTCCTTTGGGTAGTTCCCGATCCCCTCTCACTACCCAACAGGACATACGTCTACATGGTAGGATGAACAACACTACTACTGACTATGCAACAATGTCAAATGCTGTTCCATACACCTCCTTGACCATGGGGAGGGCGGAAAATGAACTCTTGCTAGTTCCTGTCACTACTTCAGTGACCACCCCGGTTCAAGATCTAACTGTTTTTTACACAAACACATCACAGACTAACAACACTGTCAACCAAGAGCACCCAGGTGAAGTGGATCAAAGTACAGATGGTGCACTGGCTCCCGTATTTACAGAGACTGCCTCTGGCTATTTCATTGACACTGATGATTTTTCTTCAGATTCATCCACTACTGTGATTGACACTGTTTCAAAAAGAAGTAAGCTGTATCAATGGCTTAAAAAGAACTAATTGAAATACCCATGGAACTATTTATGGTTCTGTTTGACATTTTTTGCATTATTTTTATGGATTGGTTTTGTGACTGTTTTCTTTTTGCTTATAAGTGGTCACTATATTCCTGATCGCTCCTCTGTGGAGCCTGTTGATGAAGTTTTAACTCCATATCATTCTTCACATAAGGTCCGAAGAGATTTGTCCCCTGTAAATATTACAGCAATACCGATTTCTGATGGGATTGTGTGGGACAAAGTTCTATTTGATGTATACGGGCCTACTGAAAATATTCAAATACCATACGTGTTTAAAATTTCAATGACTGATTTAATTACACCTGATGTTGTCTATGATGATTGGGATGTCCAAACAGTTGATTCCATGCTAACTGAAATGAAGGGCTATTCCACCTTTGAAAGTGATGATGTATATGAACATACAATGAAATATGGGGAAATGTTCTGCTATAACAATTGGGGACATTACTACCTACACCATGCCACTAGTTACAGGCCAGTATTAAACTACACACAGTGGGGAACACTGTTCTACACCACCGGTGGGAAGCCCAAAGTACCATAGTGATAAATTTACATACTTTTCTGGGCATGACACAAAAAAAGCAGAGTCGTATTATTTTAAAATACCTCCGGCACAAATTAGGAAAATTTTGCTAACTGATACAAAACTGATTTATTCAGATCCCTTTGTTTCCCGTATCACAGTTGAAGGTTACGAATACTGGAAGAGCACTATTGATTTGAAAAGTGTATGGGGAACATAAGACTGGCAGATACAGGGTAGGGAGGTTTTATTTCGAGCATGCCTGATTCCTGTGCAAATGATTTTCTTAAATGACACTGTTCAGCAGACATCCTGTCTGGAGTTAGCAAAAATTAAAGACTTGAACATGCCCAGTATTCCCACTCAGGCAAGGTTTAAAGATTGGCAATACTTCCTCAATATCACAGAAGACAAGCTAGATGCAATGGTCAAGGCTGGTACCTACAATTCTTCACTTTCCAGTCCCGGCGGGTGGTTAATATGGCCCACTGACACTAATGAGTGTCACTAATGAGCGCATTTTTTTTTTAACTCTTCAGGGTTTTTTTCGATTAACAGGCCAGACCCTCGCTTTGTATCGGGTCAACATACAGATATAGGTACGACATACAGTGGGGGTAAGCTGTGCCAGCAATGGGTACAGACCAACACGTTAGCCGCAGTTAAGAAACACCTGAACACTCTTTCTGAAGATGTAGACTTGCAGGATTTTCTGCTGGGTCCTAGGAAAAAGCGCTTGAAAAGGTTTTTATATGCTATGTACAATGAAATTTGGAAAATTTCCCAGATTGAGGCTGCTGCGCGTTTAAGACAATTGGATAAAGAAAATTTAGAAAAGGCATTAGCTGTTGTCGACAACGGCATGAATACACTGTCCAACAGGATTTATTCACTATCGAATATAGTGTTGTCTGCTATTGATATCACTCAGACAGACTGTAGGAAGTTGGCTTTGTATATACTATTTCAAAGTAAGAAATAGTGTGCACAGAGTCCAAGGGTTCCCCTTAGAGGTAATATAGTGGCAAAAAGAGATAATTCTAATGCTTTATGTTGTGGTAGTGTGGTCGAGCAGTAGGCTTATCAGAGGGTAGTGTTAAGCATTTGTTGTACACACACAGGTAATACATAAAGAACACACACTCAAAGACTTACTCCAGGCCAACAGGTTTTTATATAGACAAATATCTTTTCTTAGTTTATTTTAAGAACCACAGGTTCAAGATTTACGAGTAATACTTCAAATGAAAGGTATTTCACTCAGGTATTCTAGGAACTTTGAATAATCACAATATCATGTACAGTTTTGACAAAAATGGCAATAAGCTATTTTAAAAGTGGACACTGCAAAAATCAACAGTTCCTGGGGGAGGTAAGTAAAGGTTAAGTTCACAGGTAAGTAAAACACTTACAGGGTTTAAAGTTGGGTCCAAGGTAGCCCACCGTTGGGGGTTCAAGGCAACCCCAAAGTTACCACACCAGCAGCTCAGGGCTGGTCAGGTGCAGAGGTCAAAGAGGTGCCCAAAACACATGGGCTTCAATGGAGAACAGGGGTGCCCCGGTTCCAGTCTGCCAGCAGGTAAGAAAATAAGTTACTTACCTGTAACTGCAGTTCTCCAGTATTGGAATCTTTCATAGATTCACATGCTTGAATCATTCCCCGTCGTCGAGATGGGAGTCCCAGTATAATTTTCATAAGTAATGTTAAAACATATTGAAGAGAAAAAGGCCCTAGGCCTCTTCAATTTGATAGTCTATCAGCGTCATTTTGTGAAAAAGGACCAAACTTGATCCTCCACCAATCAGGCGACAGCACCCTTCAGAACCTCCTGAGAGAAGCTCTAGCACCTCAGATTTTCCACGCACAAGTGCGTATATTATGTTGAGTATATGTACAACTAGAAAGAAAGAGGTGAAGTGAGCTTCTCCGGGGAGGTGGGTGGGTCGCATGTGAATCTATGAAAGATTCCAATACTGGAGAACTACAGTTACAGGTAAGTAACTTATTTTCTTACTCCAGTATTGGAACTTTCATAGATTCACATGCTTGAATCAGAGTAGAAAGCAATAACTATGCACATTATAAAATGACAACCTCTTTAATAAACAGGTTATCTTAGACCACAAAGCCTTCTTATCATCATGTATAAATTGATGAAGTATATGAGTGTACTGAGATATGTCCCTACATATATATCTATATATACATATATACACATCTATCTATACACACGTATATATACATAAATATAAGTATCTCTTTATCGCTAATATATATAGGGATATTCCTGTGAAGATACATGATGAAATTTAAATAACAAACCAGTATTAAAACATGATAAGACACTAATGTAACCTGATCAATATCTGACAATCCGCTTACTTATGGGATTATGATAGTGTTCTCTTATCTTTAGATACATTTTTTTTTTTTTTTTTTTTTAATGTGCATACCTTTTCTAGGATGGAGGGATGTAGGAGAAATGGCTCACCTTCACCTGAAGAGATTCCTGAGAACCGCTTGGCCCACTGCTACATCTCCGTGCGAGAGGGACTCCAAGCAATAGTGCTTAGTAAAGGTATGACTGCTCTTCCATGTTGCTGCCCTACATATGTCTTGTAGTGGCACTCCGGCAAACAGTGCCTCTGACGATGAGACTTTTCTCGTCGAGTGAGCATGCACAGATGACTGCAAAGGTTTGCCCGCTGCCTGATGGCAGAAGCGAATAGCAGAGGCAATCCATCTAGAAATACTCTGCTTGGATAGCGGGTACCCCTTCCTAGGGGCACTGTATGCCACAAATAGCTGATTAGAGCGCTGAAAAGCTTTTGTCCTGTCCAAATAAAATTGAACGCATCTTTTCACATCTAGAGAGTGTAATGCTCTCTCCGCTGGAGTAGATGGATGAGGGAAAAAAGACTTGAAGACCAAAGGTTCGTTAATGTGAAAGTCTGACGGAACCTTTGGAATAAAATGCGGGTTAGTGCGCATTAGTAGTCTGTCTTGTTTAAGCTGTAGGAATGGCTCTTGGATGGAGAGGGCTTGTACCTCACTGACCCGCTTAGCTGATGTAAGAGCAATCAATAAGGCAACCTTCCACGATAAATGTTTGAGGGAAGCACGGTGGATCGGTTCAAAAGGATGCTTCATCAGTTGTGACAAAACAATGTTCAAATTCCACGAAGGAGGTGGAGGTCTGAAAGGAGGGTAAACCCTGAACAGCCCCTTTAGAAATCTCTTAATCAGCCGAGAAGAGAAGAGCGAGGGTGTGTCATCTGAACGTCTGTATGCAGCTATGGCTGCTACATGAACTTTAATGGACGAGTGTGCTAGGCCAGATCGAGCTAACTCTAAGAGACACGGCAACATCTCTTCTGGTGGTGAAAGAAAAGGGTTGATTTGACGCTGATGACACCAGGCACAGAATCTCTTCCATTTACACTGATACGCCTTGTTAGTGCTATCCGCTCTGGCCTGTGACAAAATATTTCTGCAGTCCTGCGGGATATTCAAATGCGCAAATTCTCTGTGGTGAGGAGCCATGCCGCTAACCGCATTGACTGCGGATCGGGGTGTCGAACTTGGCCGTTGTTCATTGTTAGTAAATGAGGTAACGGCTCTAGCGGAATATGAGGTTTGACTGAGAGAATGAGGAGCTCTGTGAACCAATGTTGGCGCGGCCAGTACGGGGCTATCAGTATGAGAGTGCACGGTTCTGTTTTCATCTTCGTGAGGACCCTTGGGATCAACGGAATGGGAGGAAAGGCGTAAGCAAAGATGTCTGACCAGACTATCGAAAACGCATTCCCCCAAGATCCCTTTTGGTGATGCCAACTTGCGAAGAACTGGCATTTGGCGTTGTCCTTCTTCGCAAACAGATCCACTGTTGGTGTTCCCCACTGGGAAAAAATCTGGGTTAGTATCGTCTGGTCTAGTTCCCACTCGTGGCAGTCCGATTTCTGCCTGCTGAGTGCATCTGCTGCCTTGTTGTTTATTCCCGGCAAGTGCACCGCCGATAGTGTGACGCCTTGCTGCGAGGCCCAGTTCCAGATCGCTTGGGCTTCCCTGGAGAGGGTGAGAGATCTTGTACCTCCTTGTTTGTTGAGATAGTGCATCGTAGTGGTGTTGTCCGTTCTTATCACTACTCGCGATCCATAGATTCTTGGGAGAAACGCTTGTAAGGCGAGGTGCACTGCCCTGAGTTCTAGCCAATTGATATGCCTTGATGCCAGATGAGTTGGCCATTTGCCACTTATTTTCAGGTCCTGTAATACTGCGCCCCAGCCTTCTAGTGAGGCATCTGTTGTTATGGTCCACGGGGCTGGGTGTTGAAGAAACGAGAGACCAATTGAGAGATGATGCTTTTGAGACCACCACCTGAGGGTTTTGATCATTATCGGAGTAATTTGTATCTGGTCTTCGAAAGTTCCTGATACTTAAAGCCATTGACGGTTTAGCTGCTCCTGCAAGGGGCGCATCTTTAGCCGACACAGAGGGATCAGAGGTATGCATGAAGACATCATGCCCAATAGTGATTTGAAGAGACGGACTGTAACCTTTCGTCTTTTGTGTATGAAACTCCCTAGGGTTAGTAACCTTTGTTGTCTCTCTAACGTGGGACATGCGATGCCGGATTCCGTGTTCAGTTTTGCTCCCAGAAAAGTAATACTGCGTACTGGTAGAGGGTTGGACTTCTCCCAGTTGATTGTGAATCCGAGATTGGTCAGTAAGGAAACGCACTTTCTTGTTGACTTGTGTGCTCCTGTGTAAGTCTTTGCCTTTATTAACCATTCGTGTAAGTATGGAAAGACCTGGTGCTTTGTTCTCCTGAGAAAGGCTGCCACTGGTGCTAGGCATTTGGTAAATATTCTTGGGGCTGATTTGAGCCCGAAGGGAAGGACGCGATATTGATAATGGCTCCCGGCTACGGTAAATCTCAAATACTTTCTGTGGGCAGGGTGGATTGGTATGTGGAAGTATGCGTCCTTGAGGTCTAGCGATGACATAAAATCTCTTTGATTGAGACGCAGAAGGACGTCTTGCAGGCTGATCATTCAAAACGATTGCTTCTTTAGGTACACATTTAGTTGCCTTAAATCGAGGATCGGTCTCCAATCCTTCCACTTTTTTCGAATTATGAAGAACCTGGAATAAAATCCTGTTCCTCGTTGATCCCGAGGCACCTTCTCTATAGCTCCTTTGAGAAGGAGCTTGTAGACCTCTTCTTTGAGTTGTTGATGGATATCTTGAAGGAGTCCTGCGGGGAGGGTTGGAGGGAGGTTTCTGGACAAATTCTTAAGTATGGCCCCGTTCCACTAATTGTAGGACCCACTTGTCTGACGTAATGGCTTGCCATTGACTGAGAAATAAGGAAATACTTCCGCCCAGGGTGACAGGAGGAAGACTGGGCGTAGCCGGCGCCTCGAAAACATCAGGTTCTACGAGCTGAATCTTTAGCAGGGCGGGTTGAGCGTCCACTGCCTGCCGGTCTATTATAGGCTGTGTTAGAAATGGGGTCTTTGGTTGACAGTCAGGTTACCCCCTGTTCAAGCAAGGACCCTCACTCTAGTTAGGATAAAAGAGAATCACCCTCAGCTAACCCCTGCTTACCCCCTTGGTAGCTTGGCAGAGCAGTAGGCTTAACCTCAGAGTGCTGGGCGTAAAGTATTTGTACCAACACACACAGTAACTTAATGAAAACACTACAAAATGACACAACACCAGTTTAGAAAAATAGGAAATATTTATCTAGACAAAACAAGACCAAAACGACAAAAATCCAACATACACAAGTCAAGTTATGATTTTTAAAAGGTTTAAAATAAAAAGAGTCTTTAGGTAGTTGTAACAACACACTAGCGCTGCTAGCGTGAAAATGTACCTGCTTTGCGGCAAAAATAACCCCGCACGGGCGGTGTGCGTCGAAAATAACCCGGCACGGGTATATGCATTGAAAACAGCTCGGCTCGGCGAGGCGCGTCGAAAAAGCCAGCCACGCGACGGTCCGAAGTCCCGCGGCGCTGGTTGCGATCTCTCAGCCTTCGTCAGCGATGCTGCGCGTCGTTTCTCCTGCTCCGGGCGTCGATTCTCCGGTCGCGTTTCCAGCGGCGTCGTTTCTCAGCTGCGGAGCCGGCGTCGCGTCGTTTTCTCAGCCGCGATCGGATTCGCGTCGATCTTTTCTCCGCACGGTGCGCGGTGCGTGTATTTTTGTCCTTAGGCTGCCAGCCTCTCCTTTCAGGGTCCCAGGAACTGGAAGGGCACCACAGAGCAGAGTAGGGGTCTCTCCAGAGACTCCAGGTGCTGGCAGGAAGAAGTCTTTGCTATCCCTGAGACTTCAATAACAGGAGGCAAGCTCTACATCAAGCCCTTGGAGATTTCTTCTTCAAGATGGAAGGCACACAAAGTCCAGTCTTTGCCCTCTTACTCTGGCAGAAGCAGCACTGCAGGAAAGCTCCACAAAGCACAGTCACAGGCAGGGCAGCACTTGTTCCTCAGCGATCAGCTCTTCTCCAGGCAGAGGTTCCCCTTGATTCCAGAAGTGTTTCTAAAGTTTGTAAGTTTGGGTGCCCTTCTTATACTCATTTTAGTCTTTGAAGTCACCTTTCTTCAAAGGGGACTCACACCTTCTTGTGAGATCCTGCCTTGCCCAGGCAAGGCCTCAGACACACACCAGGGGGCTGGAGACAGCATTGTCAGAGGCAGGCACAGTCCTTTCAGATGAGAGTGACCACTCCACCCCTCCCTCCTAGCAGAGATGGCTAATCAGGAATGCAGATCACACCCCAGCTCCCTTTGTGTCACTGTCTGGTGTGAGGTGAAAAACAACCCAACTGTCAACTGACCCAGACAGGGAATCCACAAACAAGGCAGAGTCACAGAATGGTTTAAGCAAGAAAATGCTCACTTTCTAAAAGTGGCATTTTCAAACGCACAATCTCAAAATCAACTTTACTAAAAGATGCATTTTTAAATTGTGAGTTCAGGGATCCCAAACTCCACCTGTCCATCTCTTCTCTAGGGGAATCTACACTTTAATCATATTTAAAGGTAGCCCCCATATTATCCTATGAGAGAGAGACAGACCTTGCAACAGTGAAAACGAAATTGGCAGTATTTCACTGTCAGGACATATAAACCACATTACTATATGTCCTACCTTATCCATACACTGCACCCTGCCCTTGGGGCTACCTAGGGCATACCTTAGGGGTGCCTTACATGTAAGGAAAGGGAAGGTTTAGGCCTGGCAAGTGGGTACACTTGCCAAGTCGAATTTACAGTGTAAAAATACACACACAGACACTGCAGTGGCAGGTCTGAGACATGATTACAGAGCTACTTATGTGGGTGGCACAACCAGTGCTGCAGGCCCACTAGTAGCATTTGATTTACAGGCCCTGGCACCTCTAGTGCCCCTTACTAGGGACTTACTGGTAAATCAAATATGCCAATCATGGATAAACCACTTACATACAATTTAAACAGGAGAGCATATGCACTTTAGCACTGGTTAGCAGTGGTAAAGTGCTCAGAGTTGAAAAGCCAACAGCAACATGTCAGAAAAATATAGGAGGCAGGAGGCAAAAAAGTCTGGGGATGACCCTGCAAAAGCAAAAGTCCAACACGACCCCCTACCAGCCTAAAGCCAGGGGAGAACAATCAATACCTTGATGTACTTCCCTGATTGGGGCGATAGAACAGGGACCCAGGCCCACAACAGCAGGGGCATGCTCCAGTTCTACGCCTTCCTGACTCCAGTTGGATCCCTCTGTCCATACTCTCAGGGCCCACTAAGCTAACCCATGGGGAACCCTTCTCCACATCTACAGACACCATCTGTGCAACACCTAACTTTACTTTGCTCACAGATGTATTGCAATGGGCAGATAGTACCACCAGGGCCAACACAATGGTGTTGCCCACTCCACCCCTGGGGTGTGACTCTCGTCCTTCCCCCCCCAGGGGCAACTCTGTCCACCAGGACAGCAAGCCACAGTGGCCCCAGACAACTGTCAGGGATGAGAGCCCGACCTCAGGCCTCTCTAACCACTGTGACTGTGGAGAGTGGGGGGTGGTAGCCCCAGGTGCCTGGCACCCTTTGACCACTCTCTCTTCCACCAGGTCAGGGATGACAACCTGACCCTGGTCCTCCCCTCTGGGGCTCTGTACCCTCCCTGCAGAAGCGGCACCCCCAGAGTCAAGAACTGTCAGGGTGCTTGTAGAAGCAGTCCTGCCCAATTCTTCCATCAGTGCAGGGATGTTAACCTGCAACTGATCCTCCAACCTGGGGTCTGTACCTTCAGGTTGGACCAGGGCCAGGGGTGAGGCTTCCCTCCCCCTGCCCTCTCTTCTGGGGTCCTGAACCACCCAACTAGGAGCGGCCCCCCCAGAAGACAACATGGTAGGGGCACTGTTAGCAGTAGCCCCTTCCTCCAGGTCAGGGGGGACACCCTTAACCTGGCCTCCCAATCCAGGGCCTGTACCCACAGACTGGATCACTGCCTGGCAAACCAGGACTTCTTGGGGGGCATACCTACCCCCTACCAGGTCAGAGTTTACCCTCTGAACCTGGTCATCCAACCCAGGGTCACCACCCTGCGGTTGAACCATTGCCTGGCACACCAGGACTTCCTTGGGAGCACACGTACTCCCCATCAGGTCAGAGTTTACCCCCTGAACCTGATCATCCAACCCAGAGTCACCACCCTGCGGTTGAATCATTGCCTGGCGCACCAGGACTTCCTGGGGGGCACACCTACCCCCCACAAGGGAAACACTTTCCCCAAGGGCCATACAAGAGTCTGGCTGGCGCAGGTCTCCTGACCTCTGCCCATCTGACAGAGTCTGGATTCCCCCCAGCCCAGAAATGGTCTCACCAAGGTCATTCCTGGGGGGCTCTGCACTCAGAGCTGACCCCTGACCCTCCAGGTTCTCCACTGGGGTCCGCAACCCCCTCTCAACCCTCTGTCTGGACTTCTGCAACCCCTCACTAGGAGTGGTACTGCCAGACACCAGAACTGGTGGGACGCTGGCTACAGCCGCCCCCCCAAGTTCTCCTGACACTGTGGGGTCTCCCTCAACAGATGGCCCTATGGTACAGGCTAGGCTCCCCTCCTGGGGTTCCCGCAGGGAACCCTCCAGGACCTGGGACCGGATCTCGGGCACCTTGGGCCTCAACCCATCCCCATTCCCTCTCCTCTGAGACTGGACATGGGGTCCCTCACCCATCCCACTACACAGGGACCTACCTGGGACACTACAATCCTTCCCTACCTCACCTGGTTGGGAACTACCTAGACCACTCCTCTCAGGAGCACCCCCAAATGCCTCTTCAGACTCTCTGGTACTCACCCAGAAGTCTGCCTCCATTGTAAGCTCCCTGGGGTCAGAGAACTCACACTCCACCTGGTGTTGGCATAGCTCTGGAAAATAAGGACTAGACATATGCTCTCCAGCAATTACATCACTCAGCCCCTCACATGAATTAACCAAAGTACCCTTCACCCAACCATCCAGTGACTCTGCTTTGAAAAAGCACCCCACATCACCCTCCTGAGACTGGTGAGACAGTACCTGACTGTCCCTGACACTCAACCCACACTCTTCTGGGATGTTTTCACACTCCATAACCAGGACTTCTACCTGGGGGGAACCCCTCTCCCTGTCACTCTCACCTAGAGTCAGTAGAGTGTCCCTCCCACCAGTAGGAATATGACTCCCCATGCCAGTTCCCCAATCCACCTCAGGGACCCTGTGCCTCACTGGAGCTACCTCATACCCCTGAACCTCCTGGCGTGTGTTAACTCCCTCCTTCAAGTAGGACACCACCTCTCTGGGCATGTGCACTTCTGCAGCATCACTGGATATACAATTGTTGCTGCCACCATTCCAGCTGGACTCAGCCCTCATGACTTCCAGCTCTTTCAATTTAAGCTCGTAAGCATAAATCATTTTTTTAATCTCTAAGTCCCTCCTCCTTTCTTCCAACTCCTTGAATCGGCGAGCCCTGTCTGCCCGTCTGTCCTGTAACTCTTCAGGAGTCAGACCCTTGGGTGACACCCTGCTATCCCTCCTGGGGACCCTCCCCCCAGGCGTAACAGGTACCTCCACTACACCACTGTGTATCCTCTGCACTTCCCCACCCACATTCTCCTCCTCTGTGTGCCCTCCAGCCTTCTTGATTGTCACCCCGGCCCTCTGTGCCTGTTGCAGCTCCCCCTCCCTGGTGGAGCTCTCAGTGGGACAGTCAAGATCTTTAAGGAACTGTTTCAATTGAGCAACTGAGTACTCCTTCAGTTTCTCCATTTCAAACACAGCTCCAGCTGTTGCATCTCCAGATTGAGACATGATGGTCACAAGTGCAAAGTTCCAAAGGCAGAAAAAAAATAATTTCCCAATGAAGTAAAAAGAATCAGTCAAGGGATCAGCAAAATCATGGAAGTAGAATAAAAAGAGTCCTTAAGAGAAAAATCAAAAGATCACCAAACAAGTAGTATGTGGTCGCGTAGTGGTCTGAGATCAAAACAGTAGTGTACACTTAATTACTGTATGTCAAGCACAAATACAAGTCCAAATCCCACCGCTGCCACCAATGTTAGAAATGGGGTCTTTGGTTGACAGTCAGGTTACCCCCTGTTCAAGCAAGGACCCTCACTCTAGTTAGGATAAAAGAGAATCACCCTCAGCTAACCCCTGCTTACCCCCTTGGTAGCTTGGCAGAGCAGTAGGCTTAACCTCAGAGTGCTGGGCGTAAAGTATTTGTACCAACACACACAGTAACTTAATGAAAACACTACAAAATGACACAACACCAGTTTAGAAAAATAGGAAATATTTATCTAGACAAAACAAGACCAAAACGACAAAAATCCAACATACACAAGTCAAGTTATGATTTTTAAAAGGTTTAAAATAAAAAGAGTCTTTAGGTAGTTGTAACAACACACTAGCGCTGCTAGCGTGAAAATGTACCTGCTTTGCGGCAAAAATAACCCCGCACGGGCGGTGTGCGTCGAAAATAACCCGGCACGGGTATATGCGTTGAAAACAGCTCGGCTCGGCTCGGCGAGGCGCGTCGAAAAAGCCAGCCACGCGACGGTCCGAAGTCCCGCGGCGCTGGTTGCGATCTCTCAGCCTTCGTCAGCGATGCTGCGCGTCGTTTCTCCTGCTCCGGGCGTCGATTCTCCGGTCGCGTTTCCAGCGGCGTCGTTTCTCAGCTGCGGAGCCGGCGTCGCGTCGTTTTCTCAGCCGCGATCGGATTCGCGTCGATCTTTTCTCCGCACGGTGCGCGGTGCGTGTATTTTTGTCCTTAGGCTGCCAGCCTCTCCTTTCAGGGTCCCAGGAACTGGAAGGGCACCACAGAGCAGAGTAGGGGTCTCTCCAGAGACTCCAGGTGCTGGCAGGAAGAAGTCTTTGCTATCCCTGAGACTTCAATAACAGGAGGCAAGCTCTACATCAAGCCCTTGGAGATTTCTTCTTCAAGATGGAAGGCACACAAAGTCCAGTCTTTGCCCTCTTACTCTGGCAGAAGCAGCACTGCAGGAAAGCTCCACAAAGCACAGTCACAGGCAGGGCAGCACTTGTTCCTCAGCGATCAGCTCTTCTCCAGGCAGAGGTTCCCCTTGATTCCAGAAGTGTTTCTAAAGTTTGTAAGTTTGGGTGCCCTTCTTATACTCATTTTAGTCTTTGAAGTCACCTTTCTTCAAAGGGGACTCACACCTTCTTGTGAGATCCTGCCTTGCCCAGGCAAGGCCTCAGACACACACCAGGGGGCTGGAGACAGCATTGTCAGAGGCAGGCACAGTCCTTTCAGATGAGAGTGACCACTCCACCCCTCCCTCCTAGCAGAGATGGCTAATCAGGAATGCAGATCACACCCCAGCTCCCTTTGTGTCACTGTCTGGTGTGAGGTGAAAAACAACCCAACTGTCAACTGACCCAGACAGGGAATCCACAAACAAGGCAGAGTCACAGAATGGTTTAAGCAAGAAAATGCTCACTTTCTAAAAGTGGCATTTTCAAACGCACAATCTCAAAATCAACTTTACTAAAAGATGCATTTTTAAATTGTGAGTTCAGGGATCCCAAACTCCACCTGTCCATCTCTTCTCTAGGGGAATCTACACTTTAATCATATTTAAAGGTAGCCCCCATATTATCCTATGAGAGAGAGACAGACCTTGCAACAGTGAAAACGAAATTGGCAGTATTTCACTGTCAGGACATATAAACCACATTACTATATGTCCTACCTTATCCATACACTGCACCCTGCCCTTGGGGCTACCTAGGGCATACCTTAGGGGTGCCTTACATGTAAGGAAAGGGAAGGTTTAGGCCTGGCAAGTGGGTACACTTGCCAAGTCGAATTTACAGTGTAAAAATACACACACAGACACTGCAGTGGCAGGTCTGAGACATGATTACAGAGCTACTTATGTGGGTGGCACAACCAGTGCTGCAGGCCCACTAGTAGCATTTGATTTACAGGCCCTGGCACCTCTAGTGCCCCTTACTAGGGACTTACTGGTAAATCAAATATGCCAATCATGGATAAACCACTTACATACAATTTAAACAGGAGAGCATATGCACTTTAGCACTGGTTAGCAGTGGTAAAGTGCTCAGAGTTGAAAAGCCAACAGCAACATGTCAGAAAAATATAGGAGGCAGGAGGCAAAAAAGTCTGGGGATGACCCTGCAAAAGCAAAAGTCCAACAGGCTGGTTGAGTCGGTTGTCTTTGGGAATAATATGGGCGATATTGTTGTGAAGATGATGGATAGGAAGAGTATCTCTGTTGTTGATATCCCCCTCTGTAAGAGGGCTGGCTGCGCCCCCTAGGACGAAAGGACGATTTCCGATATTGCAGGGTCCCTAGTGACCTTGCAGTGTCCGTGTCCGTTTTAATTGACTGTAGGGCTTTGTCCACGTTTCCCAAATAACGCTTGGCCATCAAAGGGTAAGTCTAGGATTTTATTCTGGACTTCTGGACGAAATGAGGTGGCTTTGAGCCAGCCCTGTCTTCTTAATACAGCAGCACCTGCAAGCTGTCTGAAAGCAGTGGTCGCTATATCCATTGCACAGTCTATAAGCTCTGCAGACGTGCGTTGACCCTCTTGTACAGTCTTATTTGCCTCTGATTTTACGTCTTCCGGCAGTTGATTAATGAAAGGTGCAATATCCGCCCAAAGCTGTCTGTCGTATCGAGACAAAATAGCCAAGGAGTTGGCAGCTCTAAGCACTAGGCTGGCCATAGAAGAGAATCTTTTTCCTATGTTATCTAGTCTTCTACCCTCCTTATCTGGGGGCGCGGAAATCGTAGCAGAAGGATTTTTTGATCTTCTTTGAGCCGCTTAGCTACTACCGAATCTGGAGGAGGATGGCCTGTCAAGCATGTTGGGGCATCATCAGGAGCTTTGTATTTCTTATCCAGACGTGGTAAAACTGCTGTGACTGTTGCTGGATTAGTCATGACTTTAAGGCCTTCTTCCCACAAGTAGTTCACCATCGGGATAGAGCGCACAGACTTCTGGAAGGGCTCTTTAAAATCATAAAGGAAACAATCTGTTTGCTTCGTAGGTAGCGGTAATGCAAAACGCTTGGCTACCCTCTCTAAGAGATTGTGAAAACCTCCAATGTCTTCAGGTGGGGACTCCACCTTCGAATGAGAAGGAGAAGATGGAGCAGGAATAATATACTCGTCCCACTCTGAGTGAGTATCTATGAGCTCTCCTTCTTCTTGATCTCCTTCTGAAATGTCAGTGTCTTGGGGAATTGTCATGTCTGGGGTGGCCACATCTGTGAGATGCAAAGACGTTGGTCTTTGATGTGGAGTAGAAGGACCAGAAATGGGCGATGGATGAGGCTGTTCTCCTTGTGGAGGAAACCTTCTGTTATAATCCACCAACATGGCTCTAAGGCCAGTAAGCAGGTCGGAAGGGATATACGTTCCCTGTTGATACTGCTGATGCTCCAAGGAAGCCTGGGGATCATAAGCTTCCTCATATTCCTCCTCTTCCTGATATTTTACATTCAATTCAGAGGGGCTGTGGGCTGTTCCAAAAGGCCCATCTTCATCTGAATCTTCATCTCCCTCCAAAAGATGTACTGGTACCAGGGAGGATACCTTACTAGGTGAAGTGTGGGTTCGAGTAAATTTTTCTGTTCTTTTTTTGATATTTTTCCCTCGTCGACGGTGTCGTCGACGACGTGTAAACTGACTTTGTCGTTATCTTAATAGCAGCAAGCTTCGCCGACGAGTCTACCGTCGACGGTAAAGCTGACACTGACATCAGCGCCGTCGACGATGACGAGGTGTAGCCGATCGTCGACGCTGAAGTCATCGTTGTAGTTCTCGTCGACGGTGGTGTACTCATCGACGATATCGCCGACGGTGCCGTGGACGATGGAAAACCTAAAGTAGCTGGAGTCGTCGGCAATGCGCCCACCGACGGTGCCGTCGACGGGGAATCCGTCGACGAGGCCTTTTTCCAGTCACAGAAGATGGGTTTTTGAAAGGCACAGATGGTGGAACAGATGAGGATTTCCTGTGCCTCTCAGAACTGGAAGAATGTCTTTTCCCCGCTTTACTTGAGAGTTTAGTTGGGGAAGAAGATGGGCTGCGACCCTTATAAGACCCTGAGGCAGTCTTTTTGAGGGCTTTCCTTGAGGTTTGTGAGGGAGATCTAGAGCGTGATCTTGCCCTTTTAGTTGATCTCTTAGATGTTGATGATTCCTCACTCTCAGAATCAGAAACTGGATCCTTCCTATGTTTCAGTTTCTGCAGCCATATTAATAATCTGCCTTCTCTATCCTTTAAGGTCTTAGAAGAAAAAGTACAGCAAATCTTACAGTCCTTGGCTGAATGATCTGGATAGAGGCAGTAAATGCAATCTTGATGAGGATCTTCAGAATGAAGTCTTTTCTTCCCACAAGTCTTGCAGTCTCTAAAGAGACTTTTCTTTTCCTTGTCAGACATAGTTGAAAAATAGCTGACAAATCCAAATAAATGAGTTTCTCTGAGAGAAAAAGAGCTGAATAAAGGTGTGAAAACAGAGCAGAGCTCTGAGGAGACTCCCTAGCACGACGTGCAGTAGAAAATCTGAGGTGCTAGAGCTTCTCTCAGGAGGTTCTGAAGGGTGCTGTCGCCTGATTGGTGGAGGATCAAGTTTGGTCCTTTTTCACAAAATGACTCTGATAGACTATCAAATTGAAGAGGCCTAGGGCCTTTTTCTCTTCAATATGTTTTAACATTACTTATGAAAATTATACCGGGACTCCCATCTCGACGACGGGGAATGATTCAAGCATGTGAATCTATGAAATTTCCAATACTGGAGTAAGTACTCGTGTCCTCGGGGGGGCAGACCAGGGAGGTTTTGTAGGGCACCGGGGGGGGGGGGGGGAGGGACACAAGCAGGCACAGAAAGTACACCCTCAGCGGCATAAGGGCGGCCGGGTGCAGAGTGCAAACAGGCGTCTGGTTTTGTATTGAAAGTAATGGGGAGACCCGGGGGTCTCTTCAACGATGCAGGAGGGCACGGGGGCTCCTCGGGGTATCCACCACCTGGGATAGGCAGAGGGTCGCCTGGGGGTCACTCCTGCGCTGCAGTTTGGTTCCTTCAGGTCCTGGGGGCTGCGGGTGCAGTGCTGGTTCCAGGCGTCGGGTCCCTTGTGTAGGAAAGTCCTTTTTTTTTGCCTGATCACCCCCACTCTTTCTGGATAGTTACTGGTGGTTACTGACTCTTGGCTGTGCCCTGGGTACTGCTTACCAGTCCCAGGGCCAGTGCTCTGTGTAAGATGGATATGCAAATTAGGCTAATTATAATTGGCTAAGTTAACCTACCTATAAGTCCCTAGTATATGGTAGGGCATGTAGGTTTAGGGACCACAGCATAGGTGGTGCACACCTAGGTGCATTGCTGAGGTGCCCAGTGTCATTTTAAAAGCAAGCCTGCCTTGCTGGCTGCTTTTAAATTAAAGTTATATGCAAATTCGACTTTGGAATTAAAGGTACTTCCAAAGTCTTAAACTACCTTATTTTTACATATAAGTCACCCCTAAGGTGTGCCCTATGTGCCCCTAGGGCTGGGTGCCATGTAACTATAAGCAGGGACTTTATAAAAATAGATTTATAAGCCCTGGTGAGGTAAAAACAGCCAAATTCGTTTTTCCCTCATTGAAGTAAATGGCCTTCATAGGCTAGAATGGGCAGACTTTATTTTAAATTTTAAAGTCTCCTTAAATGTTACATACCAAGAATTTGGTATCAAATTGATTGTTATAATAAATCCCACAACTTCCAGTTGTTGGATTTAATATAACTAGTACAGGTAAAAAGTTTACCTAAAAAGTTGCCAATTTCAGCTCTGCATTGTTTTTGCTGCTGTGCTCTGATTGGCCAGCCTGCAGCAGCTTCTGCCAGGCTACTTTAATGAGGTGTGAAGTGGCCTGGCTTCACACAAAGGAATGTGCTTGGGGGAGAGAATCTCCCCTCAGCAGATGGTGAGGCAGGAAGGGGGAGGGCTGCCAAACTGGTCTTCAAAGGCAGAGAAGGACATCTGGAGCACCCAGCAACACCCCCACATCCTGCAACCCCAGACAGCTAGGTGCCCCCTTGATTAGATTAGGAGAGGGCAGGAGAGGGGTGTGTTTATGATTTTTAGCCACACCAGTGGGTGGGCTCAGCCAGATCTCTCCTCCAAAAATCAGATTCATCCATTTTGGATTTTTAGAGACTGTTGCCTGCTGGGATGGATTTTTGCCACACTTCCCAGGAAGTGGTCATCACAGGGGGACGACCCTGTCCCTGATTGGAGGACCAGGGCCCCCCTGCTTTTCACCCAGGAGCAAGGATAAAACTGGCAGACCTGCACCCACGCCTCAGATCCCCACCAAATTTCAAGAAGAAAGAACTACAAGGAGAAGAAGGACTGCCCTGCTGGACCCCTGGCCTGCACCTGGACCCTGCACTCAGAAAGACTGCACCAGCTGCACACTTGGGCTTCACCACAAGTAGGACTTTGCCTGGCTTCCACTGGTTCAAGGAGGGACTCCCTGTTTGCTACAGGTGAAAAATTGCTAACCAGAGTCCCCTGCACCAACTCCTGAAAAAGTGACCAGCTGACCACTGTCCAGTGGCCAAAAAGGAGTTTGCGCCAGGTGTATTCTGGGAGTTGAAGTCCGCACTTCCCAAGGACCATCACAGAACTTCTGGACCCTTGGGGTGAGCTGTGGACCCCAAAAGAACCTTAAAAGAACATCTGGGTGAAGCCCCAGAAGTTTGGAAAAGATTGGAGAATTTTTGAAAAAAAGCTCCATAAAGTGACCGACCCGACGCGGAAATTCTAGCCGGCTTGCCTCAACCGCGACCCGGCCTGACTTCGTGGTTCGTCCCGGTAAAGAAAAACATCCAAAAAAAAGACTAAGTCCGA
This sequence comes from Pleurodeles waltl, assembly GCF_031143425.1. NCBI lineage: Eukaryota > Metazoa > Chordata > Amphibia > Caudata > Salamandridae > Pleurodeles > Pleurodeles waltl. Next base: position 88,922,756 of record NC_090441.1, read on the forward strand.
ACGTAAAAAGTTGACCGGGACCTTCCAGCCATCGTATCCGAGAAGGGCTCCACGGACGTCGGATCAAGATCCAGGTTTACCCCGGTCGAAGGATTTTCATCTCGAAAAAACGACTAAGTCCGAAGGTAAAAATCACCACCGAGGAAACCGACTTCGCGTATCCGGACAAGGGCTCCAGGAGGTCGGATCCAACTGGCAGGTTCGTCCCGGTGAAGAAAAACTTCAAAATAAAGACTAAGTCAGAAGGTAACTTTTTAACCGAGGCCTCCCGCGACCTGTAGCCGAGCAGGGCTCCATCGCGGTCGGCCTGAAAGTTTGACTTTGCCCCGGTCCTGGTGCAACCAGATGACCCGATTGGCGCTTTTTGTTTCTAAGCGCTAGAAAATAATAATACTTTAAAAATTCATATCTCCGGTTCCCCTGAACCGATTTTAATCGTTTTTGTGTCATTTTAAAGATAAAAATATAAGCTATTTTTATAAATTGGTTTTGGATTTTTAAACTGTTTCCTGTGTTTTATTTAATTACTGTTTTGTGATATTTGAATGCTTTACACTTTGTCTCCTAAGTTAAGCCTTGACGCTCGATGCCAAGCTACCAAGGGTAGAGCTGGGATTAATTTACTGAGACCTAACTGTACTTTTGTGGAGGTCTGTGGCTTGTTGCTAGGTGTAGGTACCTACCTGCCCTACCAGTAACCCATTTTCCAACATAATTGGAAGCAGCGACGGGATCCTGTACTTGTGTTCAATATCACGTTACAGTTTTAGATAAAACAAATTAAAAATCCTTTAAATTGTCCTAGTGCAAAAATTGTTTTTAATTTTTAATTTTAATTTTTTTTTAAATTAATTTGGATTAATTTCAATTATTGAATTTTTGTAATTTTTTCTAAATTCTTGTTTCCAATTTTTGCAAAAAGTTTTTGTTGACACAAAACTAGGGAACCATGGAGCTTGATCTGGCTAGCCTACCCACACTGACAGTAGTCCAGCTTAGGGGGTTGTGTATTGAGAGGGGGTTGCCTGCAACCCCTGATCTCAGGAAGCAAATCCTGATTAAATCCCTGACAGCATGGGCTGAGGCACAAGAGGTAGAGACAGAGGAAGCTCCAGAGGAGGAAGAAAAAGAGGAAGATGCTAACTCTAACCACTCAGGGGAGGGAAGGCATCAGACCCCAAGTGAGGAAGAGGAGGAACGGTCCTCACTGGATACAGTCACTAGGGGCAGACCCAAAGCTAGTGGTAGGAAGAGGGTCCTTTCAGGAGGAGAGAACCCATCCATCAGGGAAAGAGAGCTGGAAGCCCAGCTAGCCTACATAGCTTTGGAAGCAGATAAGCTTGCCCTAGAAAAGAAAAAGTGGGCAAGCAAAGAAAAAAAAGATGGAGGCAGCGAGAAAGAAACTGAGGTGTCCCTGGGTGGGGGTTTTGCCCCCAGATTACCCAAAGGGGTGGTTCCTGCCTATGTAGAGGGGGATGACATAGATAAGTGGCTGGGGGCCTTTGAGAGGGCCCTCCAGATGAGGAAAGTCAAGCCTCAGTACTGGGGTTCACTCCTTTGGGAGTTAGTTCCCAACTCTGGGAGGGATAGGCTCCTAACCATGAGTGGGGAGGATGCAGACTCATACCCCAGTATGAAGAGTTGCTTGACTAAAAAGTTTGGTCTAACCCCAGAGCAGTATAGGCTTAAGTTTAGGGACACCAAAAAGACAAGCACCCAGTCCTGGGTGGACTTTGTGGACATTTCAGTAAAAGCACTGGAGGGCTGGATACAGGGCAACAGGGTAAGTACCTTTGAGGGGCTGTACAATTTGATTATGAGGGAGCACCTTCTAACTAATTGTGTCCAAGAGAGGCTCTGCCAGTATCTAGTAGACTCTAGGTTGACCAACCCCAGAGAGCTGGGGGAGGCAGCAGATGACTGGTTAAGAACTAGAGTTAACCAGAGACCCCCAGGGGGTGATCAGAAAAAGGGAGGACATGGTTCTTCTCAGGGGAAGAACCAGGGGAAAGATGACAAAAAACCCAAAGAGTCCTCACAAGTCCCCAAAAACTTCTCAGGGAGGGGGAACCCCGAGCCAATTCACTTTTAAAGGGAAAGGGTATCAGGGAAAGAATTTTGATCCTGCTAAAGCAGGAAAGTTTCAGGAGCTTGCTAAGGCCGGCAAGTGTTTTGACTGTTATCAGCCAGGACCTAAAAGAGGAGATGCTATCTGCACCAAGAAGCCCCCCACTGGTGGGCAATCCCAGAGGATTGCTAGTGTAGGGTTGGGGGTGGAAGTTGGCCCAGGGGTGGAATCAGGGTACACTGAAGTCACCTTAGTATCCGTGGGTGGGGTGGACATTGCAACTATGGCCACCTTACCTCCCATCATGCAGAGGTATAGGCAGAGGCCTAAAGTCAATGGGACTGAAGTGGAAGCTCTGAGAGATACAGGAGCCAGTGTGACAATGGTTGCAGAAAAGCTGGTTTCTCCAGAGCAGGTCTTACCTGGTGTCTTCCACCAGGTGACTTATGCAGATACCAGAACCAAACTCCATCCCATGGCTATGGTGAGTCTGGAATGGGGAGGTGTGACTGGCCCTAAAAAAGTAGCTGTAGCTCCTGCCCTCCCAGTAGAGTGTCTGCTGGGAAATGATCTTGAAGCATCTGAATGGTCAGAAGTGGAGAGAAGGGTCCATGCACAGATGCTGGACCTCCCTGAATGGGTGTGTGCTGTGACCAGGTCACAGGCAGCACAACAGGGAAATGCTGGACACTTGGACCCTGGAACAATGGGCCAAGCCTCCAAGAAAAAGAGAAAGAGCACTGGGTCTGGCTTGCCAGCCCCAACAAGTACAGAGGGTCAGGAAGAATCCAACCCTGAGGGGGAGGATCTGAACTCTGAGGGAGGGACACCTTCCCTGCAAACTCTGCCTGACTTGGCAGAACTGCAAGGGGCAGGTGGGCCCACCAGAGAAGATTTGTGCCAGGGACAAAGAGAGTGTCCCACTCTTGAGGGCCTGAGGCAGACTGCTGCCAGGCAAGAACAAGGGGATACCAGTGGTACCCACAAGGTTTACTGGGAGGATGGAGTTCTCTACACTGAGGCTAGGACCCTTAAAGAAGGGGCTACTAGGAGAGTAGTGGTCCCCCAAAAGTATAGAGAATTCCTCCTTACCTTAAGCCATGATATCCCCTTAGCTGGTCATTTGGGACAGACCAAGACCTGGAGCAGGCTGGTCAACCATTTTTTTTGGCCCGAAATGTCAGAAAAAGTCAGGGAGTTTTGCAGCTCCTGTGTCACCTGTCAAGCCAGTGGCAAGACAGGGGGCAAGCCAAAGGCTCCCTTGATTCCACTGCCAGTGGTTGGGACTCCCTTTGAGAGGGTGGGGATTGACATTGTTGGTCCCCTAGACCCACCAACTGCTTCAGGTAACAGGTACATTGTGGTGGTAGTGGACCATGCCACCAGGTACCCTGAGGCAATACCCCTCCGGACAGTCACTGCTCCCACAGTGGCTAGGGCCCTACTTGGTGTGTTCACCAGAGTGGGATTCCCAAAGGAGGTGGTCTCAGATAGGGGCACAAACTTTATGTCAGCCTATCTGAAAGCCATGTGGGAGGAGTGTGGTGTTACTTATAAGTTCAGCACACCCTACCATCCACAGACCAATGGTATGGTGGAAAGATTCAATAAGACCCTGAAGGGCATGATCATGGGTTTGTCTGACAAACTCAGGAGGAGATGGGATGTCCTCCTCCCATGCCTGCTGTTTGCCTACAGGGAGGTGCCACAGAAGGGGGTTGGATTCAGCCCCTTTGAGTTACTGTTTGGGCACCCTGTAAGAGGTCCATTGTGCTTGGTGAGAGAGTCTTGGGAAAAGCCTCTCAAGGAATCCAAGGAGAATGTGCTGGATTATGTACTAGGCCTGCGGTCTCGCATGGCTGAGTATATGAAGAAGGCAAGCAGAAACCTGGAGGCCAGTCAGGAGCTCATGAAGCTCTGGCATGATCAAAAGGCTACCATGCCTGAGTATCACCCAGGACAGCTGGTGTGGGTTTTGGAGCCCATGGCTCCTAGGGCACTACAGGCCAAATGGACTGGGCCCTATCCAATTCTGGAAAAAAAAGGTGAGGTCACCTACTTGGTGGACCTTGGCACCCCCAGGAATCCTCACAGGATCCTGCATGTAAACAGGATGAAACCCCACCAGGACAGGGCAGACATGACCATGCTGATGGTCACTGATGAAGGGAAGGAGGAGGAGGGTGAACCTCTGCCAGACCTCCTGTCCTCAAAGGAAAAAGATGGGTCAGTGGAGGGAGTGGTACTCTCTCCTAAATTGACAGATCAGCAACAACAAGACTGTAAGCAAGTCTTGGGACAGTTTGCTAGTCTGTTCTCAATGACCCCTGGACTCACCAATTGGTGTGTCCACGATGTTGACACTGGTGACAGCTTGCCTGTCAAGAACAAGCTGTACAGGCTGTCTGACCAGGTCAAGGCCAACATCAAAGCTGAAGTGGCTAAGATGTTGGACCTGAAGGTAATTGAGCCCTCTGATAGTCCTTGGTCCAGTCCAGTAGACTGGTGCCCAAAGCTAATCCCCAAGGTGGGAAGAAAGAATTAAGATTCTGTGTGGACTACAGAGGTCTAAATGCAGTCACTAGGACTGATGCTCACCCCATACCTAGAGCTGATGAGCTCATTGACAGGTTGGGGGCTGCCAAATTCCTGAGCACATTTGATCTGACCTCAGGATATTGGCAGATTGCCTTAAGTCCAAGAGCTAAGGAGAGGTCAGAATTTTCCACACCAGAGGGCCACTTTCAGTTCAAGGTGATGCCCTTTGGCATGAAAAATGCTCCTGCCACCTTCCAACGGTTGGTGAATAGAGTCCTATCTGGGTTGGAATCTTTTAGTGCAGCTTATCTGGATGATATAGCTGTATTTAGTTCCACCTGGAGGGACCACCTGGTCCACCTGAAGGAAGTGCTTCAGGCCCTGCTTCAAGCAGGCCTGACTATCAAGGCAAGCAAGTGCCAGATAGGGCAAAGTTCTGTTGTGTACCTGGGCCACCTTGTTGGTGGAGGCCATGTACAACCTCTCCAGCCCAAGATCCAGACTATCCTGGATTGGGAGGCTCCAAAAACCCAGACTCAGGTCAGGGCCTTTCTTGGCCTGACTGGGTATTACAGGAGGTTTGTTCAAAATTTTGGGACCATAGTGGCCCCTCTAACTGAGCTTACCTCCAAGAAACAACCCAAGAAGGTCATTTGGACCCCAGAGTGTCAAAAAGCTTTTGACACCCTAAAACAGGCTATGTGTTCAGCACCAGTGTTACTGGCCCCTGACTATAGCAAGGAATTTGTAGTGCAAACAGATGCTTCAGAGGAAGGGATTGGGGCAGTGTTAGCACAAGTTAATGAAGAGGGCCATGATCACCCAGTTGCCTTCATCAGCAGGCGACTACTCCCCAGAGAGAAAAAATTGAGTGCCATTGAGAGGGAGGCCTTTGCTGTGGTTTGGTCCCTGAAGAAGTTGAGGCCTTACTTGTTTGGCACTCACTTCCGTGTACAAACTGACCACAGACCTCTCAGATGGTTGATGCAGATGAGGGGGGAGAACCCAAAACTGTTAAGGTGGTCCATTTCCCTACAGGGGATGGACTTCACAGTGGAGCACAGACCTGGGACTGCTCATGCCAATGCAGATGGCCTTTCCAGGTTTTTCCACTTAGCTGATGAGGACTACCAGGGTGTAGGTTAGTACCCATCACCTTTCATCTGGGGGGGGGCAGTGTAGGAAAGTCCTTTTTTTTTGCCTGATCACCCCCACTCTTTCTGGATAGGTACTGGTGGTTACTGACTCTTGGCTGTGCCCTGGGTACTGCTTACCAGTCCCAGGGCCAGTGCTCTGTGTAAGATGGATATGCAAATTAGGCTAATTATAATTGGCTAAGTTAACCTACCTATAAGTCCCTAGTATATGGTAGGGCATGTAGGTTTAGGGACCACAGCATAGGTGGTGCACACCTAGGTGCATTGCTGAGGTGCCCAGTGTCATTTTAAAAGCAAGCCTGCCTTGCTGGCTGCTTTTAAATTAAAGTTATATGCAAATTCGACTTTGGAATTAAAGGTACTTCCAAAGTCTTAAACTACCTTATTTTTACATATAAGTCACCCCTAAGGTGTGCCCTATGTGCCCCTAGGGCTGGGTGCCATGTAACTATAAGCAGGGACTTTATAAAAATAGATTTATAAGCCCTGGTGAGGTAAAAACAGCCAAATTCGTTTTTCCCTCATTGAAGTAAATGGCCTTCATAGGCTAGAATGGGCAGACTTTATTTTAAATTTTAAAGTCTCCTTAAATGTTACATACCAAGAATTTGGTATCAAATTGATTGTTATAATAAATCCCACAACTTCCAGTTGTTGGATTTAATATAACTAGTGCAGGTAAAAAGTTTAGACTTTACCTAAAAAGTTGCCAATTTCAGCTCTGCATTGTTTTTGCTGCTGTGCTCTGATTGGCCAGCCTGCAGCAGCTTCTGCCAGGCTACTTTAATGAGGTGTGAAGTGGCCTGGCTTCACACAAAGGAATGTGCTTGGGGGAGAGAATCTCCCCTCAGCAGATGGTGAGGCAGGAAGGGGGAGGGCTGCCAAACTGGTCTTCAAAGGCAGAGAAGGACATCTGGAGCACCCAGCAACACCCCCACATCCTGCAACCCCAGACAGCTAGGTGCCCCCTTGATTAGATTAGGAGAGGGCAGGAGAGGGGTGTGTTTATGATTTTTAGCCACACCAGTGGGTGGGCTCAGCCAGATCTCTCCTCCAAAAATCAGATTCATCCATTTTGGATTTTTAGAGACTGTTGCCTTCTGGGATGGATTTTTGCCACACTTCCCAGGAAGTGGTCATCACAGGGGGACGACCCTGTCCCTGATTGGAGGACCAGGGCCCCCCTGCTTTTCACCCAGGAGCAAGGATAAAACTGGCAGACCTGCACCCACGCCTCAGATCCCCACCAAATTTCAAGAAGAAAGAACTACAAGGAGAAGAAGGACTGCCCTGTTGGACCCCTGGCCTGCACCTGGACCCTGCACTCAGAAAGACTGCACCAGCTGCACACTTGGGCTTCACCACAAGAAGGACTTTGCCTGGCTTCCACTGGTTCAAGGAGGGACTCCCTGTTTGCTACAGGTGAAAAATTGCTAACCAGAGTCCCCTGCACCAACTCCTGAAAAAGTGACCAGCTGACCACTGTCCAGTGGCCAAAAAGGAGTTTGCGCCAGGTGTATTCTGGGAGTTGAAGTCCGCACTTCCCAAGGACCATCACAGAACTTCTGGACCCTTGGGGTGAGCTGTGGACCCCAAAAGAACCTTAAAAGAACATCTGGGTGAAGCCCCAGAAGTTTGGAAAAGATTGGAGAATTTTTGAAAAAAAGCTCCATAAAGTGACCGACCCGACGCGGAAATTCTAGCCGGCTTGCCTCAACCGCGACCCGGCCTGACTTCGTGGTTCGTCCCGGTAAAGAAAAACATCCAAAAAAAAGACTACGTCCGAACGTAAAAAGTTGACCGGGACCTTCCAGCCATCGTATCCGAGAAGGGCTCCACGGACGTCGGATCAAGATCCAGGTTTACCCCGGTCGAAGGATTTTCATCTCGAAAAAACGACTAAGTCCGAAGGTAAAAATCACCACCGAGGAAACCGACTTCGCGTATCCGGACAAGGGCTCCAGGAGGTCGGATCCAACTGGCAGGTTCGTCCCGGTGAAGAAAAACTTCAAAATAAAGACTAAGTCAGAAGGTAACTTTTTAACCGAGGCCTCCCGCGACCTGTAGCCGAGCAGGGCTCCATCGCGGTCGGCCTGAAAGTTTGACTTTGCCCCGGTCCTGGTGCAACCAGATGACCCGATTGGCGCTTTTTGTTTCTAAGCGCTAGAAAATAATAATACTTTAAAAATTCATATCTCCGGTTCCCCTGAACCGATTTTAATCGTTTTTGTGTCATTTTAAAGATAAAAATATAAGCTATTTTCATAAATTGGTTTGGGATTTTTAAACTGTTTCCTGTGTTTTATTTAATTACTGTTTTGTGATATTTGAATGCTTTACACTTTGTCTCCTAAGTTAAGCCTTGACGCTCGATGCCAAGCTACCAAGGGTAGAGCTGGGATTAATTTACTGAGACCTAACTGTACTTTTGTGGAGGTCTGTGGCTTGTTGCTAGGTGTAGGTACCTACCTGCCCTACCAGTAACCCATTTTCCAACATAATTGGAAGCAGCGACGGGATCCTGTACTTGTGTTCAATATCACGTTACAGTTTTAGATAAAACAAATTAAAAATCCTTTAAATTGTCCTAGTGCAAAAATTGTTTTTAATTTTTAATTTTAATTTTTTTTTAAATTAATTTGGATTAATTTCAATTATTGAATTTTTGTAATTTTTTCTAAATTCTTGTTTCCAATTTTTGCAAAAAGTTTTTGTTGACACAAAACTAGGGAACCATGGAGCTTGATCTGGCTAGCCTACCCACACTGACAGTAGTCCAGCTTAGGGGGTTGTGTATTGAGAGGGGGTTGCCTGCAACCCCTGATCTCAGGAAGCAAATCCTGATTAAATCCCTGACAGCATGGGCTGAGGCACAAGAGGTAGAGACAGAGGAAGCTCCAGAGGAGGAAGAAAAAGAGGAAGATGCTAACTCTAACCACTCAGGGGAGGGAAGGCATCAGACCCCAAGTGAGGAAGAGGAGGAACGGTCCTCACTGGATACAGTCACTAGGGGCAGACCCAAAGCTAGTGGTAGGAAGAGGGTCCTTTCAGGAGGAGAGAACCCATCCATCAGGGAAAGAGAGCTGGAAGCCCAGCTAGCCTACATAGCTTTGGAAGCAGATAAGCTTGCCCTAGAAAAGAAAAAGTGGGCAAGCAAAGAAAAAAAAGATGGAGGCAGCGAGAAAGAAACTGAGGTGTCCCTGGGTGGGGGTTTTGCCCCCAGATTACCCAAAGGGGTGGTTCCTGCCTATGTAGAGGGGGATGACATAGATAAGTGGCTGGGGGCCTTTGAGAGGGCCCTCCAGATGAGGAAAGTCAAGCCTCAGTACTGGGGTTCACTCCTTTGGGAGTTAGTTCCCAACTCTGGGAGGGATAGGCTCCTAACCATGAGTGGGGAGGATGCAGACTCATACCCCAGTATGAAGAGTTGCTTGACTAAAAAGTTTGGTCTAACCCCAGAGCAGTATAGGCTTAAGTTTAGGGACACCAAAAAGACAAGCACCCAGTCCTGGGTGGACTTTGTGGACATTTCAGTAAAAGCACTGGAGGGCTGGATACAGGGCAACAGGGTAAGTACCTTTGAGGGGCTGTACAATTTGATTATGAGGGAGCACCTTCTAACTAATTGTGTCCAAGAGAGGCTCCGCCAGTATCTAGTAGACTCTAGGTTGACCAACCCCAGAGAGCTGGGGGAGGCAGCAGATGACTGGTTAAGAACTAGAGTTAACCAGAGACCCCCAGGGGGTGATCAGAAAAAGGGAGGACATGGTTCTTCTCAGGGGAAGAACCAGGGGAAAGATGACAAAAAACCCAAAGAGTCCTCACAAGAGTCCCCAAAAACTTCTCAGGGAGGGGGAACCCCGAGCCAATTCACTTTTAAAGGGAAAGGGTATCAGGGAAAGAATTTTGATCCTGCTAAAGCAGGAAAGTTTCAGGAGCTTGCTAAGGCCGGCAAGTGTTTTGACTGTTATCAGCCAGGACATAAAAGAGGAGATGCTATCTGCACCAAGAAGCCCCCCACTGGTGGGCAATCCCAGGGGATTGCTAGTGTAGGGTTGGGGGTGGAAGTTGGCCCAGGGGTGGAATCAGGGTACACTGAAGTCACCTTAGTATCCGTGGGTGGGGTGGACATTGCAACTATGGCCACCTTACCTCCCATCATGCAGAGGTATAGGCAGAGGCCTAAAGTCAATGGGACTGAAGTGGAAGCTCTGAGAGATACAGGAGCCAGTGTGACAATGGTTGCAGAAAAGCTGGTTTCTCCAGAGCAGGTCTTACCTGGTGTCTTCCACCAGGTGACTTATGCAGATACCAGAACCAAACTCCATCCCATGGCTATGGTGAGTCTGGAATGGGGAGGTGTGACTGGCCCTAAAAAAGTAGCTGTAGCTCCTGCCCTCCCAGTAGAGTGTCTGCTGGGAAATGATCTGAAGCATCTGAATGGTCAGAAGTGGAGAGAAGGGTCCATGCACAGATGCTGGACCTCCCTGAATGGGTGTGTGCTGTGACCAGGTCACAGGCAGCACAACAGGGAAATGCTGGACACTTGGACCCTGGAACAATGGGCCAAGCCTCCAAGAAAAAGAGAAAGAGCACTGGGTCTGGCTTGCCAGCCCCAACAAGTACAGAGGGTCAGGAAGAATCCAACCCTGAGGGGGAGGATCTGAACTCTGAGGGAGGGACACCTTCCCTGCAAACTCTGCCTGACTTGGCAGAACTGCAAGGGGCAGGTGGGCCCACCAGAGAAGATTTGTGCCAGGGACAAAGAGAGTGTCCCACTCTTGAGGGCCTGAGGCAGACTGCTGCCAGGCAAGAACAAGGGGATACCAGTGGTACCCACAAGGTTTACTGGGAGGATGGAGTTCTCTACACTGAGGCTAGGACCCTTAAAGAAGGGGCTACTAGGAGAGTAGTGGTCCCCCAAAAGTATAGAGAATTCCTCCTTACCTTAAGCCATGATATCCCCTTAGCTGGTCATTTGGGACAGACCAAGACCTGGAGCAGGCTGGTCAACCATTTTTTTTGTCCCGAAATGTCAGAAAAAGTCAGGGAGTTTTGCAGCTCCTGTGTCACCTGTCAAGCCAGTGGCAAGACAGGGGGCAAGCCAAAGGCTCCCTTGATTCCACTGCCAGTGGTTGGGACTCCCTTTGAGAGGGTGGGGATTGACATTGTTGGTCCCCTAGACCCACCAACTGCTTCAGGTAACAGGTACATTGTGGTGGTAGTGGACCATGCCACCAGGTACCCTGAGGCAATACCCCTCCGGACAGTCACTGCTCCCACAGTGGCTAGGGCCCTACTTGGTGTGTTCACCAGAGTGGGATTCCCAAAGGAGGTGGTCTCAGATAGGGGCACAAACTTTATGTCAGCCTATCTGAAAGCCATGTGGGAGGAGTGTGGTGTTACTTATAAGTTCAGCACACCCTACCATCCACAGACCAATGGTCTGGTGGAAAGATTCAATAAGACCCTGAAGGGCATGATCATGGGTTTGGCTGACAAACTCAGGAGGAGATGGGATGTCCTCCTCCCATGCCTGCTGTTTGCCTACAGGGAGGTGCCACAGAAGGGGGTTGGATTCAGCCCCTTTGAGTTACTGTTTGGGCACCCTGTAAGAGGTCCATTGTGCTTGGTGAGAGAGTCTTGGGAAAAGCCTCTCAAGGAATCCAAGGAGAATGTGCTGGATTATGTACTAGGCCTGCGGTCTCGCATGGCTGAGTATATGAAGAAGGCAAGCAGAAACCTGGAGGCCAGTCAGGAGCTCATGAAGCTCTGGCATGATCAAAAGGCTACCATGCCTGAGTATCACCCAGGACAGCTGGTGTGGGTTTTGGAGCCCATGGCTCCTAGGGCACTACAGGCCAAATGGACTGGGCCCTATCCAATTCTGGAAAAAAAAGGTGAGGTCACCTACTTGGTGGACCTTGGCACCCCCAGGAATCCTCACAGGATCCTGCATGTAAACAGGATGAAACCCCACCAGGACAGGGCAGACATGACCATGCTGATGGTCACTGATGAAGGGAAGGAGGAGGAGGGTGAACCTCTGCCAGACCTCCTGTCCTCAAAGGAAAAAGATGGGTCAGTGGAGGGAGTGGTACTCTCTCCTAAATTGACAGATCAGCAACAACAAGACTGTAAGCAAGTCTTGGGACAGTTTGCTAGTCTGTTCTCCCTGACCCCTGGACTCACCAATTGGTGTGTCCACGATGTTGACACTGGTGACAGCTTGCCTGTCAAGAACAAGCTGTACAGGCTGTCTGACCAGGTCAAGGCCAACATCAAAGCTGAAGTGGCTAAGATGTTGGACCTGAAGGTAATTGAGCCCTCTGATAGTCCTTGGTCCAGTCCAGTGGTACTGGTGCCCAAAGCTAATCCCCAAGGTGGGAAGAAAGAATTAAGATTCTGTGTGGACTACAGAGGTCTAAATGCAGTCACTAGGACTGATGCTCACCCCATACCTAGAGCTGATGAGCTCATTGACAGGTTGGGGGCTGCCAAATTCCTGAGCACATTTGATCTGACCTCAGGATATTGGCAGATTGCCTTAAGTCCAAGAGCTAAGGAGAGGTCAGAATTTTCCACACCAGAGGGCCACTTTCAGTTCAAGGTGATGCCCTTTGGCATGAAAAATGCTCCTGCCACCTTCCAACGGTTGGTGAATAGAGTCCTATCTGGGTTGGAATCTTTTAGTGCAGCTTATCTGGATGATATAGCTGTATTTAGTTCCACCTGGAGGGACCACCTGGTCCACCTGAAGGAAGTGCTTCAGGCCCTGCTTCAAGCAGGCCTGACTATCAAGGCAAGCAAGTGCCAGATAGGGCAAAGTTCTGTTGTGTACCTGGGCCACCTTGTTGGTGGAGGCCATGTACAACCTCTCCAGCCCAAGATCCAGACTATCCTGGATTGGGAGGCTCCAAAAACCCAGACTCAGGTCAGGGCCTTTCTTGGCCTGACTGGGTATTACAGGAGGTTTGTTCAAAATTTTGGGACCATAGTGGCCCCTCTAACTGAGCTTACCTCCAAGAAACAACCCAAGAAGGTCATTTGGACCCCAGAGTGTCAAAAAGCTTTTGACACCCTAAAACAGGCTATGTGTTCAGCACCAGTGTTACTGGCCCCTGACTATAGCAAGGAATTTGTAGTGCAAACAGATGCTTCAGAGGAAGGGATTGGGGCAGTGTTAGCACAAGTTAATGAAGAGGGCCATGATCACCCAGTTGCCTTCATCAGCAGGCGACTACTCCCCAGAGAGAAAAAATTGAGTGCCATTGAGAGGGAGGCCTTTGCTGTGGTTTGGTCCCTGAAGAAGTTGAGGCCTTACTTGTTTGGCACTCACTTCCGTGTACAAACTGACCACAGACCTCTCAGATGGTTGATGCAGATGAGGGGGGAGAACCCAAAACTGTTAAGGTGGTCCATTTCCCTACAGGGGATGGACTTCACAGTGGAGCACAGACCTGGGACTGCTCATGCCAATGCAGATGGCCTTTCCAGGTTTTTCCACTTAGCTGATGAGGACTACCAGGGTGTAGGTTAGTACCCATCACCTTTCATCTGGGGGGGGGCAGTGTAGGAAAGTCCTTTTTTTTTGCCTGATCACCCCCACTCTTTCTGGATAGGTACTGGTGGTTACTGACTCTTGGCTGTGCCCTGGGTACTGCTTACCAGTCCCAGGGCCAGTGCTCTGTGTAAGATGGATATGCAAATTAGGCTAATTATAATTGGCTAAGTTAACCTACCTATAAGTCCCTAGTATATGGTAGGGCATGTAGGTTTAGGGACCACAGCATAGGTGGTGCACACCTAGGTGCATTGCTGAGGTGCCCAGTGTCATTTTAAAAGCAAGCCTGCCTTGCTGGCTGCTTTTAAATTAAAGTTATATGCAAATTCGACTTTGGAATTAAAGGTACTTCCAAAGTCTTAAACTACCTTATTTTTACATATAAGTCACCCCTAAGGTGTGCCCTATGTGCCCCTAGGGCTGGGTGCCATGTAACTATAAGCAGGGACTTTATAAAAATAGATTTATAAGCCCTGGTGAGGTAAAAACAGCCAAATTCGTTTTTCCCTCATTGAAGTAAATGGCCTTCATAGGCTAGAATGGGCAGACTTTATTTTAAATTTTAAAGTCTCCTTAAATGTTACATACCAAGAATTTGGTATCAAATTGATTGTTATAATAAATCCCACAACTTCCAGTTGTTGGATTTAATATAACTAGTGCAGGTAAAAAGTTTAGACTTTACCTAAAAAGTTGCCAATTTCAGCTCTGCATTGTTTTTGCTACTGTGCTCTGATTGGCCAGCCTGCAGCAGCTTCTGCCAGGCTACTTTAATGAGGTGTGAAGTGGCCTGGCTTCACACAAAGGAATGTGCTTGGGGGAGAGAATCTCCCCTCAGCAGATGGTGAGGCAGGAAGGGGGAGGGCTGCCAAACTGGTCTTCAAAGGCAGAGAAGGACATCTGGAGCACCCAGCAACACCCCCACATCCTGCAACCCCAGACAGCTAGGTGCCCCCTTGATTAGATTAGGAGAGGGCAGGAGAGGGGTGTGTTTATGATTTTTAGCCACACCAGTGGGTGGGCTCAGCCAGATCTCTCCTCCAAAAATCAGATTCATCCATTTTGGATTTTTAGAGACTGTTGCCTTCTGGGATGGATTTTTGCCACACTTCCCAGGAAGTGGTCATCACAGGGGGACGACCCTGTCCCTGATTGGAGGACCAGGGCCCCCCTGCTTTTCACCCAGGAGCAAGGATAAAACTGGCAGACCTGCACCCACGCCTCAGATCCCCACCAAATTTCAAGAAGAAAGAACTACAAGGAGAAGAAGGACTGCCCTGCTGGACCCCTGGCCTGCACCTGGACCCTGCACTCAGAAAGACTGCACCAGCTGCACACTTGGGCTTCACCACAAGAAGGACTTTGCCTGGCTTCCACTGGTTCAAGGAGGGACTCCCTGTTTGCTACAGGTGAAAAATTGCTAACCAGAGTCCCCTGCACCAACTCCTGAAAAAGTGACCAGCTGACCACTGTCCAGTGGCCAAAAAGGAGTTTGCGCCAGGTGTATTCTGGGAGTTGAAGTCCGCACTTCCCAAGGACCATCACAGAACTTCTGGACCCTTGGGGTGAGCTGTGGACCCCAAAAGAACCTTAAAAGAACATCTGGGTGAAGCCCCAGAAGTTTGGAAAAGATTGGAGAATTTTTGAAAAAAAGCTCCATAAAGTGACCGACCCGACGCGGAAATTCTAGCCGGCTTGCCTCAACCGCGACCCGGCCTGACTTCGTGGTTCGTCCCGGTAAAGAAAAACATCCAAAAAAAAGACTAAGTCCGAACGTAAAAAGTTGACCGGGACCTTCCAGCCATCGTATCCGAGAAGGGCTCCACGGACGTCGGATCAAGATCCAGGTTTACCCCGGTCGAAGGATTTTCATCTCGAAAAAACGACTAAGTCCGAAGGTAAAAATCACCACCGAGGAAACCGACTTCGCGTATCCGGACAAGGGCTCCAGGAGGTCGGATCCAACTGGCAGGTTCGTCCCGGTGAAGAAAAACTTCAAAATAAAGACTAAGTCAGAAGGTAACTTTTTAACCGAGGCCTCCCGCGACCTGTAGCCGAGCAGGGCTCCATCGCGGTCGGCCTGAAAGTTTGACTTTGCCCCGGTCCTGGTGCAACCAGATGACCCGATTGGCGCTTTTTGTTTCTAAGCGCTAGAAAATAATAATACTTTAAAAATTCATATCTCCGGTTCCCCTGAACCGATTTTAATTGTTTTTGTGTCATTTTAAAGATAAAAATATAAGCTATTTTTATAAATTGGTTTTGGATTTTTAAACTGTTTCCTGTGTTTTATTTAATTACTGTTTTGTGATATTTGAATGCTTTACACTTTGTCTCCTAAGTTAAGCCTTGACGCTCGATGCCAAGCTACCAAGGGTAGAGCTGGGATTAATTTACTGAGACCTAACTGTACTTTTGTGGAGGTTTGTGGCTTGTTGCTAGGTGTAGGTACCTACCTGCCCTACCAGTAACCCATTTTCCAACACCTTGTTACAGGCAGTCGCGGTCAGGGGAAGCCTCTGGGATTCTCTCTGCAGCGGCGCTGTGGGGGGTCGTCGTCTGGCTACTCACGGGCTCGCAGTCACCGGGGAGTCCTCCCTGTGGTGTTTGTTCTCTGGATATCGAGCCGGGGGCGTTGGGTGTAGAGTGTGAAGTCTCATGCTTCCAGCGGGAAACGTGCAGTCTTTGAAAGTTGCTTCTTTGTGGCAAAGAAGTAGCTGGTTTTGAGCAGGGCCACTGCTCACGGGAGTTTCTTGGTCCTTTAGTCCAGGGCAGTCCTCTGAGGCTTCAGTGGTCACTGGTCCCTGTCGGATGCGTCGCCGGTTGCAGGTTTTCGAAGTTGGAGACATGCTGGTAGAGCTGGGGCCAAAGCAGTCCTTCTTGTTTCTTCAGGTTGCAGGAATCTGATTTCCTGGGTTCTGGGTCACCCCTAAATACTGAATTTAGGGGTGTGTTTAGGTCAGGAGGGCAGTAGCCAACAGCTACTGTCCTGGAGGGTGGCTACACCCTCTTTGTGCCTCCTCCCTGAGGGGAGGGGGGCACATCCCTAATCCTATAGGGGGAATGCTTTAAGATCAAGATGGAGGATTTCTAAAGGCAGCAGTCACATCAGATCAGGGCACCTTAGGGGCTGTCCTGACTGGTGGGTGACTCCTCCTTGTTTTTCTCATTATCTCCCCTGGACTTGCCGCCAGAAGTGGGGGCTGTGTCCGGGGGCGGGCATCTCCACTAGCTGGAGTGCCCTGGGGAAATGTAACACGAAGCTTGAGCCTTTGAGGCTCACTGCTAGGTGTTACAGTTCCTGCAGGGGGGGAGGTGTTAAGCATCTCCACCCAGTGCAGGCTTTGTTTCTGGCCTCAGCGAGCACAAAGGCTCTCACCCCAGGGGGGTCAGAAACTCGTCTCTCAGCAGCAAGCTGGCACAGACCAGTCAGTCCTGCACTGCTGGATTGGGTAAAATACAGGGGACATCTCTAATCACGGTGTCTTTAGCGGGTAGTGAGACAGAGATACTTGGGAGATTCGTAATTCAGTGCCTAACTAATGTTGGAGGCACCATGTCGTAAAGACTCATTATAATAATGAGACTGCTGGATTTGGGTGGCAGCACCACAGGACGCGAGGGACGGAGTCTGATTCTGTGCCGTGTGACAGCTATCCCCCTAACAACTAGCAACACCTCACCAGTACCCGAGAGTAAAAGGTGATTTGTGGCAGTCCTTAGCATGTCATCTAGATTTCTCAGGGAAACATTTTTGGAACAGAACTTACACTTTTCTCTCACTCACATATGTCTCACACATATCAAAGGCAAAACAGAACAGGACTAAGTTCAATAGGTTTTATTGAATCAACTGCATTCAATGTAAAGAAGCATGTATTGTGATTATAGGGATAATAAAAGCAAGGCAGTAACAAGAAAAGTAAAACATAGAAAAAGTCCCACCATACTGTCACAACAATGGTTCTAAAACCCCTACCTACACTCCTAAGTTTCTCTACAAGAGTGTGGCAGTGTAAGTCCTAGTGTGCCCATCAGCCCCCAGAAGAACCCCATCTCCCATACCTGTGATTGTAGGTAAAGAAGAGGTTTGTTGGTCTACTGCAAATTCTCCCACATGGAGGGAGAAACTGTAAGAAACGGCAAAGGGGACCTGCAGTGGGCAATGGCAACTGGTTGGAATTCCCCGCTATAATGTAGAGGGCAGTGAGGTGTTTTATAATAAAAAAAACTGGTGCTCTGAGAAAACTGCCCTGATGTGACAACACATATATTTCTGTGTATAAAAGTTAGGGACATGATGAACGCTTTGTCCCTGCAATAATTTGTACAACCTTGAATAAAGCACAGAATGAGAATAAAGTGCAGAGAAAAGAATAACTGGTGTGTGTAAAAGGACAAGTTGATAAAATATTAAAAACATCTCCACTAAAATAAGGCTTCTGCTAATATAATAGAGAAATAAAAAAATGCATGCCTTGGAGTGAGAGTACAAGCTGCAGGCCTAGGCTAAAATAACGTGCCTATGTAATAGCTAAAGTAACCTCACGACAACGCTTGTTCTCATACCTCGCAGTCAAGGCCTGGAACAACCTTCTGCAACACCTTAGAACCCCACCCCCATGGACTTCTGAAGGAATCTGATGACATGGCTCTTCTAGATGAAACAGGCAATATCTTCTCCTCTCCCCTCAGGCCTGCCCTACTCGGCACCTGGATACCCTCACGGGTGATTAGCCATGCTCTTCAAATCCACATAACATACGTGCTCAAAGAGACAACTCTGATAAACATAGGGTGTTCATAGAAAAAGCAACCCCATAAGCATTTCCAAATAATTTTAATATGCCTTGTGAAGGTGCTCTTTCATGAATTATCCTTTGGTGATCAGTTTATTTCTCCTGTTCATGCTCATTCACTCCTAGCATGAATCACTGAAAGTAACAGCACTCCGAAGTAATATTCATTCAAAGGCAAACAGAAATCTCCACATGCCAATTGTGATCAGTGTCTGTCCCATTCATGCCATTCATTCCTGGCATGAATCAGTGGCAGTGTAAACACTGCATAGACAGTCTCATAGAACTGAAGACATTAAATTCTGCACAACCTTACACCCTAAATGTGATATATCATGAGCAAGTCAATTAAGTTCAATCTGTCTTGTGGGTATGTTCTTTCTGATAGAAACACTAATCACAGTGCATGCTTAGAGACAAAAATTAGAACATGAGCCGTTCTTGAACATTTCATGGTATTTTCAATAAAAAGGCAGCATAATGAAAAATATTTCCAAGAAAAGTTTGCCTTAAACATGGAATGCATCTGTGACAAAAAATTGAATGTTTGATGATTGAGTGCCTGTTCAGTTGTAAAATAATCCCTCATGCATTGTAGTGTAAATTCTCCATAGAAGGCAGAATGATACACCAAATAACAAAACATATAAAGTGAGACATTAATACACCTCTGGGTCGAAAACCAGAGCCTCTCTCTGTATATTTTGCAGGCTTGGTAACAAAAACTCTAGCATACAGCTAAAGCTGTCTATAGCCAGATCTAAAAGGTCCCTGCTCCATTAAAGGAGCCAGAAGCACAATCCGTCTGATTGTGGTAGTTACACCAGTTTACTATCACAGGATCTCAAAATTCTGATTGTGTAAAAAAAAGAAAATTAAAAAGAAAAAAAACACATTCTGTGGGGTCGTGTCCTAGCAGTACAACATGGCAGACATGCGCCGCCCAAAATCCTGCAAAATACTGCCCCCTTGTGCCTGCAACTTGTTTCCAGAGGGCCAGAGGAGGCTGGGACAGACCGAGGGAGCCCCTGGTCTCGTAGGGAGTACAGAGGAACAGACCTGGAGCTGGGTCCCAAACGTGGCTGTGTTGCTGTCAGGCCTTGGTGCGGCTTGCCCGGGCCTTGAGTGGAGTTGGTGCACTCCCCTGTCCCCCTTGTGCACTGAGAAGTAGAGGCAGAATCGTCGACTACTTCGGGTCACAGCAGTGATGTCTGGGGGTGTGTTCGGCTGCTCTGGCCGATGGCTCGGAGGGCAGACAGTGGGGCTCGTGCTCCGACTTGCTCTTGGGGCTGTAGCTGGAGTGAGGTGGGTGGCGGCATGGGGCTCATCTCTCGGGCGATCGTAAGGAGGGTCTTGCCCTGACCAGCTGAACGCGGCTCTGGAGCCTAGGGGGCCACGTCTGGTGGTGCTGTTGTCTTGTTGCTGGCTGTGTCCTGGTCGACTGCATGTCTGATGCTGGCCAGGTCAAGGCAGTGACCGGCTCTATACAATTCTACGGTCTGGTCACCGCAGCATAGTCCCTGAGTGGAGAAGAGGAGGGGATTGGGGGTGGCCCTGCCAAACTTTGTAGTAAACATTACTCTTCACCCTGATTACTTTAGCAAATACTCTAAATAGATTGGCATGAACCTAATTCCGGGGCTGTGGCAAATTAAGCCGCTGAGACTGACATCAGGCCATACATACTCCCTTTGACCTATAGGAATACAGAGCTTGCTCCTAGACACAAGAAGACTGGAGAGCCATCATGCCACATGACAGCCCTGAGGTCTAACCCAGGCGGAAGTGCGTTGATTAAGGGGGCGACCTACAGTTTGGAACATGCTTAGACCATAAGACTCTGTGTACTGCTGAGCCTCTAGATGAGACCTTCCTTGGCGTCCTTGTCCACATAGGCGCCCTGGGGGCGGTGGGTCAAGCCTACCTCCTGACTGCTCGTGCCACCCCTTACCCCTGTAGACTGGGGGTCTGGCACAGGAAGCAGCCTCACCATATTGAAAGATAAATTACCAAGCTCCACAGCCAAACAAAGTACCATGGATAAATACACTGAATCTGGATCAGCTGATTCCAGCGGGGCCCTGATGGCAGGCCCAGACAATGCAATGCTCTTGGCAGCCATTACTCAATCAATAGCCATGTTAGATGTCAAAATGGGAGCAGTGGGCTCGTATGTGACCCTACTGCATCAAGATCTGCAGAACGCAGATGAGAGAGCAGATTCCATGACTTCCCTGCAGCATAAGGTACCCAAGCTCACGGCCGTAACAAAGGAACTAGTGGCGCATGTTGAAGACATGGAGGGCCACACTTGCCGCAATAACTTGAGGTTCATGGAATTCCCCAACGGATGTGAAGGTGTACCTGTGGACAAAGTCTTAATGCAATGGCTTGATACGCTCCTACCTTCAGAGTCCCTTTCCTCCTGCTTTGGGATCGAGCGGGCTCATAGAGCACTGTGAAGAAGTCCCACCTCCCTTCCCCAGGTGCCTGTCCGCGACCAGTCATTGCCAAACTCCTCAATTATCTTGACAAAGACGCTATTTTGAAATTTGCACAGAGAAGTGACAAGATCCTATTTGAGTCCCACCACATCGTGATATTCCCGGACTATACTAAAATGGTTCAACAACATTGCCAATCCTTTGTAGCTGCAAAGAAGCGCCTGAAAGATCTTCAGATACCATACATGCTATTGTTTCCTGTTCATATGCACGTGGTCTTCAATTCTCACACCATATTCTTTGACACTCTAGAGGAAGTCTTCAAGTGGATGGATGAGTCTGTGCCTATAAAGCCCAACACCCTGCCATGACTCAGACTCGTCTCTGAGTGACAGATGAGCGCAGGGTGCAAAACCCATGGGAAAGCATTGCAACCGATCTTGCTCATCCTGACTAAACAAGCAACGCAATGATGAACCCAGAGTGATCCCCTCGGCCCAATCATAACATCTAACACTCTGCAGTGACATACAGGGCTATCCGGGTCCTGTGAATTGACACAATTGTTCTTGCTGGTACACCACGACGAGGACAAGTCATCTTACGGCACCAACTCTAGAGCAACTCAGACTAGGGTTGTCTTAAGAAAAGGTGTTTTTTTTATGTTGTTAAGGATAATGGGGATTCATTGCACTGACCCGATCTTTGACTGCCGTTGGAGTCAGACCTGGGTCCATTCCACGACAGATACTTCCAGGGTTGGGAGGTATAGGGGTAGGGGGAAGGTTGGGCATGATTGTTACATTGTTTTGTTGACTGTTGTAATGCATAGTTTGGGCGTCTACTTAAATGTCACTTCATGCGCACCTATCCCAGCATTCTCTGCCCCTGCCCCAGATGGCTGATGTGAATCCCACAGGCCCCATTGGTCAGCTCTGTGTATTAAACTGGAACATCCATGGAGTCCTAGACAAGAAAAAGCGTGAAGCAGTATTCAAGCAAGCCAAAAGGCTACTGGTGGATATTCTCGTCCTACAAGAAACACATCTACTAGGGTCCAAAGTTCCCTGTCTGGCCAGATTTGGGTGCACCCAAACATTACACCCTGGGTTTTCGAGGGGATATGCCCTTAATCATTGCAGGCTTCCCTTTGAGTCCATAAGACCATGGAATGATACTCAGGGCAGATACCTAGTGGTGTCAGGATCTATATACAGGGAGTCCCTATTCATTGGCAGCATCTATGCCCCACCCGTCACTGGGTCAGTTATTTGCTGACCGCATCCATGGCCTGTGGGGTGAGTTGCAGGATGGTTTGACAGGACTGGAATGACGTTATGTTCCGGACAGCTGATAGATGGCAAGCAGGGGAAGGGAAGTAGCCACCCGGGGGTCCAAACTGGGGTCCCTAGTGGTGGGGAGATATCTAGAGAACATATCATCCCAACGGTATTGGCTACACATGTTTTTCCACAGCTTATGGCTCCTTCTCTAGACTGGATTATTTATTGGTACCTGCCAACATAATTTATCGAGTTTCTGGGAAGACATCCTACCTAGAGGACTATCAGACCCCTCCCCAGTGGTCCTATGGCTGCACGTAGGTCCACAACGCCCTGCCTTTAGATGGCAACTCATTTTGGCCCCTAGAAATCCATCCTACAAAGTACACCTAGACCATGCTATATTGGATTACTGACTGTCTCTTCCAAGGTAGTGCTATGGGAAGCCTTTAAGCCCACACTAAGGGGGATGGATATAAGCTTTTGTGTCAGTGAGCACAGGCGTAGGTCCCAGGAGTTAACTAAACTCGAGAGACAGATGGTTGATCTTGAGGAGAAGGGGTGCAGGGAAGATGGTGGGCTGGCAAAAAGGCAAATGGGTAACTCAGCAACAATACCAACAAATACCTCTAAGATGAGGCCGAACAGGCTTGACAGGCATCTCAGAGCTGCATATACCTGTGAGGCAACCAATCTAGCTCGATGTTGTCTATGCTGTGTCAGGTGTCCTGCAGTCGCCCCAGTGGCAATGATCCAAGACAAGCAGGGAGCTTTGATATTAGGCATGAGGGAGGTAGCTTAGAGCTTTGCGGAATACTGTGAGGCACTTACTTGCAGAGAGAGGCAGTAACAGCTGATCAGATAGCAGAATTTATAGAAGCTCTACCCATTTACCCCTGTCACAGTCCTCTAGCACTCAGCTAGATGAACTGCTTGCAGCGGAGGAATTAGCTGCCGTTCCAACGACCTTATAGCCCAGGATAGGCCCAGGTCCAATGGTTTTTCTACCAAGTTCCTTAAAGCATATATGCCACACCTAGGGGCACATCTACCAGGGGCTAAACAGGAGGCACTTAAAGAGAGGCAGCTTGCCCAAGATTGGCGCCACGCTGAAATCGTTGTGTTTCATAAGCCAGGGTGCCCATCAGAAGCCCGTTCCTCTTATCACCCTATTTTGCTCCTCAATATTGATGTTAAACTTCTAGCTAAAGCCCTGGCCATTAGGTATATGGCACATATACATGCCCTGGTCCACCTGGATCAGGTTGGCTTCATGCCCCACGGGCCACTCGTCTCAATATTCGGCGTGCGTATACTATCATGGCCTTTGCAGACCGACTAGGTCGACCAACAGTGTTATTATTAGCAGGCATTGACAGAGTTTATGACTCAGTGAGCTCGGAGTATTTATTTGCGCTTCTCCAACAACTAAATTTCAGACCCCAATACCTCTCTTATGTATGTCTATTATAACCAGAGCTGACTGCATTGGTCTGAGTCACAGGTGCTGTCTCAGACCTGTTTCCTATCCAACGCGGTACTACACAGGGCTGCCTATTAGCCCCCTTACTGTTTGCTCTGGCTATACAGCCCTTAGCCACTTGGGATAGGATAGACGACCAGGTACAGGAATTAGAATGGTCTGTAGGTTTGTCAGACAGAATTGCCCTATATGCTGATGATGTACTGTTCTTCATGACCGACGCTGAGACAACGGGACCTCATATACTACAAATCATGCAACTATTTGGTGAGACCTCCGGGCTATACAGAACACCAGTATATCAGTACTGTTCCCACTGAGTGGCCCACTGGGCTACAAGGCTTGGTCATTGGAACTGAAAGTGGCAGTGGAGGGATTTAAATATCTTAGAGTGTTCCTCGCGCCTGCTTCCAACATTTCTTGTAATAACAATATAACTCCCTTGCTCGCATGTGTTAGGCAAGAGGTCTGATCCTGGTCCCCGTTGCCTTTATCTCAACTTGGTAACTCAGCCAACTTTAGGATGGTCTCTCTGCCACACCTCCTATACCAACTTCAGAATTGTCCATTCACCGTAAACCCCTCATGGTTTAAACAGGTCAATACACTCCTGAGTCAGTTACTATGGGGCAACGGTGCATCGCACATAGCTCTGCGCATGTTTTCAATCTACCTTCTGCGGCGGCATTTCCGCCGCAAACGTGCAGTTATACTACGCCGCATCCCACTTACAGATTCTCAACGATTGGTGGTTTTGTCCCCATGATGACCAGGCCTATGCCACTGAACAGTGCACACTAGATGATACTTCGATGCTGAACCTGTTATATGGTGGTGCCCTTGGGACCCTCCCTCTAGCGACCAGAGTTGTGGTGATGATATGGAAGCAATCGCTGCGTACAATCATCTAGTGGGGGTGACTGACACGAGACGCGCCACTTTGGCAGGGTACTCTCCTTCAACAAGTGACTCGCCTACAAGGCTTCCCGGGATGGGACCAAATTCATATCTCCACACTGGGTGACGTTATGAGTGGCAGTATACCTAAATCGGTTTAGGAGCTCCAATTCGAATGTAAGATGCATTGCAGCTAATTTCACAAATATCGGCATTTACACCATGCCATTTCCCCATATTTACGCACCTTCTCAGACCTTCCAGACTTTAGTCCCTTAGAGGGCAAATTACAGATGGGTGTCCTAACCAGCCACAAAATCTCTAAAATATATCAATCTCTAGTCACTAATAGCCACATTACGCTGGAAGGGGGTGGTGTCCTGTCTAAGTGAGGTCTTCGCCTGGGTCATTCCATTTGTCCCACAGTTGCTTCTCTTCCACAGCATGGAGGAAATAGGGGGGAACAGTTATAAGCGCCATTTGTTATTCCTTGGACTCACTCTGGCAAAGAGGGATATTGCTCAACTATGGAAGACTAGTGTGTCGCCGATCCTGGGGACATGGAAGCAGGGGATGAACTTCTGCATGGGGCTGGAAATAACAGTGTTTAGGGCCAGAGGGTGTCCTCAGAAACATCAAAAGATTTGGCAAAGATGGGCAGACTACCGCAGCCGGTACTTGCAGCCAGAATATACGGCAGTCTCACAATTGGAGGCCAAAATTCGGATTTATAGCCCACAATGTTGTGAGGGCATGTTAAAGCAGCTTTGAAATTTGCAGTTTCCGGAGTGCAAATGGATTAAGTAGACCTCTGGCTTTGGGTCCCCAGGGGTCTGTAGGAACTGCGGCCACAAAAGAACTGGGGCCCCTGTTAGCTGTGGTGGCTAGGGAAGAGTGAACGTGGCTCATAGCCGCTACCTTAGCAGCAGAACGCATACTGCAGTTGTCGTGGGGCCATGGTGAGCCCCAATGACCTAGCAGTGGCCCTGCTATCTTTAAAATGTTCAAGTGCCGGGACCACCTTGATGCCAAAGAGGCATCAAAGGGCATGTTCATATGGGATGCCCGTACACTGACCCAAAAGCCAGTTGTTCTTAACAAGGCATGATCTTTAAGCATCATTGTAGAAGTAATGGCTCTGTCCAACGAGTCGTGATCTCCGATCCGCAGTAAATGGTGAACTTTGCTGTGTGTCTACCATCAGCAATAGCTTGGGAGAGTATGGCCCAGGCTTCCTCCGAGACCACAGACAGCACTTGCACAAGCAAATCCCATACAGTATGGGAATTTCTGCCCAATAAGCTTGTGGTGTTCACAGACTACAGTGCAAGGCTGGTTGAAGAGAAAATTCTCTTCCAAAATGTATTCAGACTCTTGAATTCCCTAACTGGTGGTGTGGTAGGGAATGCACCAGGGTAGATTTTGGAGGTAAAGGCATGGGCCAGCAGGATCTCATGAATGGGCTTCTGGGTAAGTAAGGCTGGATTTCCGAGAGGTGGGGGCTACGGTAGAGCATGACAGGTTTGCGCACAAGAGGCTTGGGCCAGGCCCCAAGGAGGGCATCAGTGAAGGCTTCATTAAAGGGGAGTAGGGATTCTGAGAAAGATACCCTGGGTCAAATGTTAGGTTTGTCTTCCACTGTGGACAGTGTCAGGTCCAAGGCCGTCACCGACCTCAGGCCCACCATAGCAATGGACGCCCCTCTCTCTATAGCCACTGTGGGTGGAGAGAGGAGACCACTGTATGGTAAGCTATCCAGACCATTGGCATCAACCAGTTCCTCAAACCAGTTATCTTGAGCCATGAACTCTTCTAGGGGGTCAGGATAAGTGTAAGGATCCTCTGATCAACTCTGTTCAGACCGTCTGGGTCCAGTCGGCACTGGTGCCAGCATTCTGCAACATTGGTTTGACTCCATACCGGAGTCAGAAATCATGTTGTGTCCAAACCACACCTTACTGTAAACTGTTTTGCATCCCTCTCATCTTTGACAGCTTGTGAGTGTGTCTCCCACACGTCCTCTAGGACTTGTAGCAGCACCTGTGCCAACGTACACAGAATGGAATGGAAAAACAGCCTAATAAGCATGAGGTGTTTACAGACCTCAATGCCAGCCCGGAGAAAGAAAACATTTTCTTCCCAAGCTGATCTGGCCTCTTGGATTCCCTATCCAGGGGAACGGAAGGGAAAGCACCATGGGAAGTGGAGGCCTGGACCAAAAAGCTCTCCGTGCTGGGGTGTTGGGGAGGAAACTAGGATCATATGGAGCTGGGCAATGGGGCGGCCAATTGTCCTATTAACAGAAGCCCCTGAGCTGGCTTTGGACCACGTCTGCAGCAGGACATCAGTGAGGGATTCGTTACAGGGTAACATTGGATCTGATGTGGGAACCCCTGGCTGAAGCACCTCAGTCAGGAGGTTAGTGCTGACCGTAACCATAGGCAAATCCAGGTCCATGACCTCAGCTTCCCTATGCACCACCATAGCATACGAAGCTCCCACCTCCATAGCCACCATAGGAGGTAAGAGCATTTAAGTATCTGGAGGGGTGTCCAGTCCGCTGGCTTCTCCTGGTTCCTCACACCAGTCCATTTGCTCCAAACCGTACTCTATGGGATTCTGAGACCACTCCCATTCCTCACCTGTGCCTGGTTGCTCATAGAAAGACTCAGGCAATGATCTGGCCCCTCTCAGTGCTGTTGAAGTTAGAATCGTCGTCAGGTACGAGGATGGTGCTGACACCACCGGTGGGTGTCGGTGGCATGGGGAGGGTCGACGTCGGGAACAACTCGGGAGGAGGCCAAATGTGTGTACCCGGCATCGTTCTGGATCCAGTTTTGGATCCAAGAGGCCCCATCAGCACTGAGGCCGAAGCTGCTGGCGTGGAATCTGATGGGGCCCCTGCCAACCCCAAGGGGCCCAGAGGCACGCCAGCAGGGGCACCCCACTTAAATACGAGACGCTGGCCTCGTAAAACTTCTTGAGTTGAGCGGGTGTAGCTTCAGCTCCCGGCAAGGGGGGGGGAGGCTCGAAGTCAGCCCTGGCATCGGTTCCACTGAACCGAGCTTGGAACGTTGATGTTCCAGTCACCTCATCGGTCGATGGGCAGGGTGAAGACAAAGTCAGTTTGGGCTTCTTCTGCCTCTTCCTCAAGTACCCAGAGGACCTTAAGTGCAAGAAGAGGACTTGGGCTCCTGGAGCGGTCCTGTGATCTTCTCCTCGATCAGGACCGTGACCTCCTGGGAGTCGCGCCAACCGACATCGACTGCCGGGCTGCCATGAGCTTCATAGAACGCTCTCTCAAAGCTATCTGGGCCATGGCCTGGCAGTAGGAAACACAACTTCGAGTCGTGGTCTCGGTCTAGGCACCAGAGACATACCTGGTGGGGTTCTGTCCCCGACATGGTGCAATGGCAGGTGCCACACGGCTTGAACCCAGTATTTCTCGATCTCATCCTCCACAGACTTCAAAAAGACTCAACAAAAAGGTCGAAAAAGGCAGGTAAAAAAAGACAGAGCATAGCTCGATTCCGGATCTGCGCTTATCTGGCACGGAAGGAAAAGAACTGACGTACGTGCACTGGGGTGGTGCCTTTATAGGCGATGTGACACCACAGACAGCTCCAATGACGCCGACGACGCCACGCAGATCCGAATGATGCCACCTGACTGTACACGCAGTGTACTGCTCAGCAAAAATTCTGGATTCCAAGCTGACGTCAGGAAATGCTAAGGTAAGGAATCTGCAGCTAGAAGTCTCTATCAGATGACATTGCCTTTAGCCATCTCAGCCACCTCATAACTGCAGCTCCTGGTAGCTGCTGAAATCCAGCATACGCTAGGTCCATTGAACAGTCAATTTCTATCTCCTGCCACAAGATACATTAGTGCTGCAGTATCAGACTAGATCTGCTGGGCGAATCGGCCCAATATGTCAAGGAAGTTAGAAGCACGGACTGCAATGGCACACATTAATGAGAACCTTTTACCTATGTTGTCCAGGCGTCTGCCCTCTCGATCCAGTGGGGCTGAGACAGAAGTAAGCGGGTTTTCTGAACAGAGCTGAGCAGTCTGTGAATCCTCTCTAGGAGGTGCTGCAATGTTGGATGCAGGGGTCATCCTGGGTCTTATCGGCGGTGGAATAGGCCTTGGTGTTCTTGGTGATGAAGGTGGTGGTGGAGCAGTAAACTGCCCAAGTAACAGAGGTCGAGCTGACTCTGGAAACCTTCTTTGATAATCCTGCAACATCCCTTGCACGTCTTCCAACAATGATAGAGGCATTAGTATCATACTTTCCTGAGAAGGAGATTGGTAGTTGTGCTGAAAATGTTCTCCATGATATCTGGGTCTATCAGAATATCTAGTGGTGGCTAATGGTATTCCTCATAATATTGCTCATCATCTTCATCATTGAGTTCTGAGGGACTGTGAGCTGCCCTGAATGAGCTCTCATCCTCTGACTCTTCCAGGTCCAAAAGGTGGATTGGAGGGAGAGGAGATGCTTTGTTGGGAGAAGTGTGTTCTGGAAGGAGGAAACTTTTTGCAATTTTTATCGTCGTAGATGGTGTTGTCGACGAAGCCTTGGTTGACTTCAACTTGACAGCGGTAACAGTGTTTTCGTCGATGAGGCCATTGTCAACGGGTTCGTCGCAGAGGGCACCGCCAATGGCAGGGCCAGCATTGACAGTTGTATTTGCATCGCCGACGGTGTTTTTTAACGGCAAAGGCTTTGTTGGTGGAATAGACATAAAAAATAATTAACAAATAGCAGGAAATGTTAAGCTTTTGAAAAGCGTAGTAGCAAACTATCAATTTACAGCACCAAATGAAGAGTTATCAAGCGACTACTGCATAACAACAAGGCATTACTATTATGAGGACAAATTGCAGGTGTCTGGGTGTATAAAAAAAAAATAAAGATTATGGAAGTCATTCCGACCCCGCCTGGCGGGAACTGCCAGAAGACCGTACCGCGGTCAAATGACCGCGGCGGTCATTCTGACTTTCCCGCTGGGCCGGCAGGCGACCGCCAGAAGGCCGCCCGCCGGCCCAGCGGTAAAGCCCCTTTAACAATGAAGCCGGCTCCGAATGGAGCCGGCGGAGTTGAATGGGTGCGACGGGTGCAGTGGCACCCGTCGCGATTTTCCTTATGGGGCCCTGTTAGGGGGCCCCTGCACTGCCAATGCCAGTGGCATGGGCAGTGCAGGGGCCCCCAGGGGCCCCATGACACCCGCTCCTGCCATCCTGTTCCTGGCGGTAAGAACCGCCAGGAACAGGATGGCGGGAAGGGGGTCGGAATCCCCATGGCGGTGCTGCTTGCAGCGCCGCCATGGAGGATTCCTATGGCCAGGGGAAAACCGGCGGGAAACCGCCGGTTTCCCTTTTCTGACCGCGGCTTTACCACCGCGGTCAGAATTGGCCCGGAAGCACCGCCAGCCTGTTGGCGGTGCTTCTGCGGTGGGTCAGAATGACCCCCTATGTCGGTCTCGGGGACCAATTTAGAATTAGTCACTAACCCAAACACTACACAAAGGATTTTAGTGACCATTTGGATCACTCTAAGGATAGAAAAAAGCACGTTCTTTCATCACTTGTATATAGGTTAAATCTGACGCTACAGGGGCTATGACAACGTCCAAGGCTTGTGCATGTTACAAAAAGTGTGAACATGGTTATGGATATCAACCGTGACTTTTTGGCAAGGATCATGTTATACAAATACGACAAACATACATAGGTTAATATTTTGTACTCATGATAGAGTCACTCTCGAATCTCTTTCGTCACAAAAATCCAGGTGGCTAATGGACTAATTTCCAATGATAGTGTTGATTCATTTTATTTAGAAGGAGCTAAAGAGACAGCCTTAATGCATAACTCAAATTTTGAAAATGTCACGAAATGTAACAAATATCTTATATTTCTTACCAGCTGCTCACATCTTTTCTGTTTTTTCTTTACTTCTTGCTCAAGGTTTTCAAACTCCTTACGTTTTTTACTCAACTCAAGTTCCTACAAGAGAAAATGTTAGAAATCATAGAGCTACCACCTTTGCAACAAGCATTTCAGAATACTACGAATTTACTTTTAATATATGCCTAAATATGATTTCAATGTATTTTACTAAAGTCCTTTGGGGCTTAAAATGGTAATTAAAAGACTGCGCACTTCTCTGTAACACGTAAATAATGTGTAGATTCTTTGAACAGGTAACCACTAACATTGTAAGCGGTTTAGCAACTCTTTTTTTGTACCTTCTGACATTTTTATGCATGCGATACATCAAAACAGAATATTATGCACGTCAGAACTTTATTAATTGAAACATCATCTGACCTTATATAACACAAGAACCCTCAACCACCCGTCTTCGCTCCACTACTACCTACCTGACTATCTCTTGGTGCATATCATGGGGTATCTGCTTGTTGGCACAATACAACTGACATGATGCCTAAAGACATACATGTAGGGTACCCCAACCACTCATAATGGGCCTCTTGTCGCCACAAACCTAACAGACGGAGGACACATTCAGAGCACATCAGCCACCATGTTACATTTGGCGCTATGCAAATGTTTATTTCCCGTGCGGCAGATTCTTGAAACGTGCGCTTTCAAATAACCATGTGTTTAATATTGCCATCGAGAACAGATCCGGAAGTTATATTCTGACCAATGGCGCGAATCATTCTGATAATGACCTTAGCTGCTCCTTGCAAATCACTAGACTCGGGCCATTTGCCTTGAATAGTAACCGCTGGCATTGCTTGCACGGCAAGAAGGCGGGACCCCTCTCCTGGTGTGTGACCCATACTCTCGTGTGTCGATAGGTAAAAAGAACGCTTTGAAACGCTTCTGAATGTATAGGTCGAGCTTAGTGGATTTGATGCACCTACTGTAGGGGACTTTAAGATAAAACTGTAGTTGCAAGTTTAAGCCCCATGGATCCATTCAGCCATTTATCCTATCAAGGTCGCACACATTGAGAGGTGGGAAACTAGCGCCAAGAGACCACGATGGTGCTGAACGCGTACATGGCCCACAGCTGCACAAAATATATAAGCCAGCATGAGTGAGACCTGGGCCATCCACTAGTTTTCCGCTCTGTGGTGCAAAGCGACGCGCTGTCAATATCTTATGTCAACACTACAGTATCTTAAAAGTGTCCTTAGCAGCTGCCTAGCAAACATTGCCAAAGAGTTATGTCCCGTCTCTTTTGCTCGCCAATTTGTCAGTACAGTTTGTTCATGTCTTTTTCGATAAATACATGCAGTTGGAGCTTATTATCAGTGTTCTTCCTTTACGATTTAGGGTAGGTAGACGGGCCCCCCTCTCCTTACACACAAAGTCACACCCCTCGCAATGACGTTCAGTTCCCTGCATATATGCATGCTTTAAACTAATATTAGATGAGAAAATATTTAACACTAATCTTTTTTGTGATAACATCTTTCAAACATCTCTGCAGTGCTAAGTATGGCAGTTTCTCTCATTTTAGTAACAATTTGGAGTAAAAAAATAACTGTGGGTTGGGGCAGGTGTTTAAAACTCCATAGAGTGGCCGGGTATGGGCACGACCTCCAGGGACACTGGAAGTGATGGTGTGTGCGTGCATGGGGTTCTTATGGTGTACAGTGGTATAGTAACATATGCAAATAATGATTCCTTCCACAGTCTTGCATGCTTTCTCAGACACCATCCACCAAATTCTTAAAAACCCTGCATGAAAGCTGACCTGGACTTTAAATTTCTGATTGCTAGCTCTCTCTTTTTAATGACTCTCTCTCTCTCTTACTTTCTTTATATTCTCTGCATTCTTCTTTTCTCTGTGTACAGCCTGATCCAAGTCACATGTATGTTTGCCTTAATAGCACCTCCCAAAATTACCCACACCTCATTTCAAAGAACACAACCTCTCCTTTAAAAGTCGAAGTCTACAACCTGACAAAATCTATTCTCCTGTAAAACATGTATTAATATTGCCAACCAATGCATGAGTTCACTTATTCCCTATTCCCACTAAATATCACACCTAATTACTAACATTTTAATCTACCTCCCACACTGGAATAAATGCATGGAATTGTTTCCTTTCGAGTGTAAGACTAAGTTCAATAACCAACAATAATCAAAAAAAAAAAAAAACACCCTGGGTTCCGGCGCAGCATGCTGCCTGGTACAGTGAGCTACAACCCCTCATCAGTGGTAAAAGTGCTATACAAATGTGTAGGAAAGTACCCTCTTTCTGGCATGGTTAACCCCACTTTTTCCCTGTTGTCAGTATGTTTTGACTGTGTTCACTGGGATCCTGCTAACTAGGACCCCAGTGACTATGCTCTCTCCTTTCAAACTTGGTTGCTTGGACCACACACATCCCACATTTGACATACTGGTACCCCCCCTATAAGTCCCTAATATATGGTACCCAGGGCATTGGGGCACCAGGGTCCCCCATTGGCTGCAGCATGTATTATACCACCCAGGGGGAGCCCATGCAAAGTGTATCTGCAGGCCTTCCGCTGCAGCCTGCGTGAAAGGGTGCATGCATTCTTTTTCACTACATGTCACTGTAAGTCATCCCTATGGTAGGCCCTCTAACCCAGAAGGCAGGGTGCAGGTACCTGTGTGTGAGGGCACCCCTGAATGAGCAGAGGTTCCCCCACGAACTCCAGCTCCATTTTTCATGGACTTCGTGAGTGTGGAGACACCATTTTACATGTGTATTGGACATAGGTCGCTACCTTTGTCCAGCTATATAATAGTAACTCTGAACCTAGGCATGTTTGGTATCAAACATGGCAGAATCATAACCCGACGTTGTTGCCAGTATTGAAAGTATGATTCCATCCACTCTGGGGGGTTCTTAGAGGACCCCCAGCATTGCTCCTACTAGCTTTCTGGGGTTTTCAGGGATGCCCAAGCTGCTGCCACCCCTTAGACAGGTTTCTGCCATCCTGCTGCTTGATCAGCTCAAGCTCAGGAAAGCAGATCAAAGGATTTCTTTTGGAAGAGGGTTGTTACATGGCTTGGGAGGGATAGCCTCCCCAAGCCACTGGTATGATTTTAAGGGCACATTTGGTGCCCTTTGTGCATAAACCAGTCTGCACCAGATCAGGGACCTCGAGTCCCTGCTCTGGTGCGAAATTGGACAATGTAAAGGGGAGTGACCACTCCCCTGTCCATCACCACCCCAGGGATGGTGCCCAGAGCTCCTCCAGAGGGTCCCTCGATTCAGCGATCTTGAATCCAAGATGGGCAGATGTCTCGGGGAGCATCTGAGTGGCAAGGTCAGACAGGTGACGTAAAAGCCCCCTCCTGATAGGTGGTCACCTGACTAGGTGACCAATCCACCTTCCAGGGCTATTTAGGGTCTCCCTCTTGGGTGGGTCCTCAGATTCGACGAGCAAGACTCCAGCAAGATTCCTCTGCATCACTTACTTTGACTTCTGGCCACTGGAACTGTAACTGGACCCTCCACAAATCAACAATCTACATCCATGTCGAAGACTCTGTTTGCAAAATTGTTTCTATGGCTTATTGCAGCTTCTGCAACATTTCCCCATCTGTGCATCCACTGAGGGTGGCAAGTATTTAGTCTGCACCAGAAGGAAGAAGAAATCTACCTTGGAGTGTAGGAGTCTCTCTCCTGCATCCGCAGGCACCAACCGCAACGTCGACTGGCTGCGTAGATCTCCTCTCCGTCTGGGCTGCCTGGATCCTGTATCACGGGTTGTGAACTTCAGTGGTCCCCTTGGTCCTCTCTGCCAGCTGTCCAACTATGGTTTCCCACGCAGGGCAGTACCCCCGTGCACCAAGTCTCTTGCAGCTACCAAGGCTTGTTGGCATCTCCTCCAAGGGATCTTCAGGCTCCGTGTAGCCCCAGCACTCTTCCCTGCGAAGCACTGCCCTTTGTGTCCTTCCCCTGCTGCGTAGAACCCTTCTTCAGTTGTGCCATGTGGACTCCTCTATGACTCCTGGGTCCTCTTCCAGTGGGTCTCCTGTGGGGGCTTCCTCTTCTTCTTTGGATTCTCTGCCTTGCTGAGGGTTCCCTGGGACTCTCCCCTGTGGGTTGAGTCCTCCTGGATCTTGATGGTCCCCGGCAGCTCCACTTTTCGTCTACCACAACTCCTGCCTTTGCCAAGGCTTGTTGGTGGCTTTTACACGCCACAGACAAACTGCAATCTTCTATCTGGCGTGGGACGTCGACTGCATCCTCCAGGAACTCTTCACCAACTCAGGGCTGCATTGCGGACCATCTCTGTCCTACCATCAACCAACTCCTGCAACCACAGACGGGTGGGTAGTGGCTCCTGCCACTACCAGACCCTTCTGCGACATCTGGACTCAGTCCCCTTCTTTTTCAGCTCTTACTCTTCAGGAATCCTCCACTGGATTCTTGCAGTCTTGCTGGGGCGGTACATTCTTCTTCTTTTCCTTCCATTTGGTGGATTAGGGAAAAAATAGTATTTTACTCCTTTCCTTTCTGGTCGCTGAGGGGCACTGTGGTACTTCCCTTTTAGGGTTCCTAGTACCTTCAGCTCCCCTCTACAGATTCCACTTACTTGGGTGAGGGCCTTGCATTCGCATTCCATTTTTTAGTATATGGTTTAGGCTCTCCCTAGGGTGACTATTGTTTATTGCTATTGCACTGTTTTCTATTGCTTTTTATGCCTATTTCTGATTATTAGTGTACATATTTAGTGTATTTAATCCCTCCTATTAGAGGGCCGCTTATCTAGTACTTTTTGGTAATTGTGTCACTAAAATAAAGTACCTTTATTTTTGTAAAACAAAGTGTTTTTATTTCATGTGCTGTTTGACTACAGTCGTCGTATTGTATGAGCTTTGCATAACTCCTGGATAAGACTTTGCTGCTCATCCACAGTTACCTCTAGAGAGCCTGGCTTCTAGACACTGCCTACACTTCACTAATAGGGGAAAATGGACCTGGTGTAAGTACCATAGGTACCCATCACACACCAGGCCAGCTTCCTACAAAATGCAGTTGCATTAAAATATATAAATCACACTCAAATTAAAATAACATTCAACAGTAAGACAATTGTAGTTCATGCTGTCTTGCTGTCGAATTATGCGATTGTACAGCTGTGGAATTTTTCACATAATTATGGATTTGCCACATAATTCATCTTCTGCCACATAATCTGCAGATTTTAACAAAACAAACAAGTTACTTACCTCCGGGTGGATACAGTAGCTACCTGTGGATTCCTCACTTTAGGAATTTTCCCAGTGCGCCAGCATTCAACGGAATTTTTTTCCCAGCTCTTCATGTCGACGAGGACGTCACAATTGCATGACTCCGCACGCAATTCCATCTGATGTCATCGGAGCCATAAGAAGTCCTCGCTGGGATGCTGACTTCAGTTTCTCATTTTTTTACTGTGACTTCAAGGCGAACGGGTAAGTACCGACATCACAAACACATGTGCCAATTCAATATATATATATATATATATATATATATATATATATATATAAAGAATTCTTCATAACAATATATATATATATATATATAAAAATGTATATATATAAATCAAATATATTTACAAATATACATACCTTCTATAAGATTAACAGTACTCTCGGTATGACCAGACAGGCAAAGTGGAGGCGGGTGGGACTGTGAGGAATCCACAGGTAGCTACTGTATCCACCAGAAAAAGCGTTACCGAAGGTAAGTAACTTGTTCTTCTGATGGGGACAACTACCTGTGGATTCCTCACCTTATGAATAGAATCCCTAAGCAGCCCTGCACTCGGAGGTGGATGCCCGACTGGTCGAACCAAGAAGTCCTGCAAAACAGAACGGGCAAAATGGCCTTCCCTCCTAACTTACGAGTCTAAGCAATAATGCTTTGCGAAAGTGTGGAGGGAAGCCCAAGTTGCTGCCTTACAAATATCAGCAACCAGCACACCTCTAGCCAAAGCCTAAGTGGCAGACTTATCCCTGGTGGAATGGGCCCTAATGCCTTCAGGGGGAACCTTCTTTGCTAGTGAATAACAAATCTTTATGCAAAGAATGACCCGCCTTGTCCCTCTTGTGGACAGCTTTGACCTTCATTTTGCCCACAAATCCAATGAAGATCAGATCATCAATTCTGAAGTCTCTCATCCTTTCTATGTAGAAGCTCAGGGCCTATCTCGGATCCAAGCGATGCAATCTTTACTCCTCCTTTGATGAATGGGGAGGAGGGTAAAAAGATGGGAGAGTTATAGATTGTCCCAGATGGAAGGGAGTGACTACCTTAGGAAGGAAAACCGCCCTGGTTCTCAGCACCTCCTTGTCAGCATGAAAGGTAGTAAAAGGAGGTTTCACACCAAGAGCCTGAAGCTCACTCACACGCCTAGCTGACGTGATGGCTGTTAGAAAAACTGTCTTTAAAACTAAAAGCCTCAACTGGCAAGTATGCATAGGCTCAAATGGTGAACCCATCAAAAAAGTCAGAACTAAATTCAAATCCCACTGAGGCATTACAAATGGAGAGGGAGGAAACTTGTTAGTTAAGCCTTTAAGGAACCTAAGAACTATAGGGGACTTAAATAAGGAAGGCTGATCAGGAAGGCAAAGCATACAAATATGAAAAAATTGTTTTTTTCCACAATATCTTAATATGAAACCTCTGTACATCAACATTTTACTGTATGTTAATCCAAGTGCGGAAAACGTCTGCAATACATTTTTGGCTTAGATCTTTCATTAAGGGGAATCTGTTCAAAATAATCACTCACATAAACAGGAGCAAGTAATGCTAATCGTTGAAATTTTAACACCCAAACTCTGTTCATAGGATGTGGTTTTGTAACAGTGGTATACAAACACACGCTAATACTGATCTGAAGAAACCTGTGCAGACAAAACATCTTCCAAGTCGGTGTAAAAAAATTTGGAGTCAATGATTAGTAGGTACATCACCCATGTGCCACAAAATCCACAATAAGCACCATTGGTAACATTATGAAAAGGCTATGCCAATTGTGCTACATAACCATTTATTGGAAAAGTAAAATCTAAGAGGAAACAAATGATTGCCGCTCCAATGCTACACCCGTGTGAATCATACATTCTAAGTGCTCATGAGAGAACAAATGTCGTCAATGCACAAAAAGGCAAAACCTCTGATTCAAAGCAACGTGTTCTATTTTACTCTTACCAACAAGAAAGGTGTGTGCTCACCTATGTAAGCAACGTGCCTACTAAACCATTCAGGGTTCCAATCACTGCATGCAAAACCTCGTAGTTCTCTTTTGCAAAAATAAATAAATAAATAATTAAACAATCGTGTTAAAATTGTGAAGAACTTCACACCAAAACCAGCAACACCTTGAAAAAGATTAGTTTTAAAGCTATTATATGAACCCTGGTGTTGGAAAAACTATTATTATTACATTTGAAAGGGTCCAAAACAGGATAAATGTTAACCTCATAAAAATGTAACCAATGGAAGCCAAGTTGGCAGGTGTCCGTGTTTGAATTTAGCCCTAAGGAGGAGAAATCCTAATGGGTTCACTGTGGAAAGAGAGCATCTCAGCAATCTACAAATCCCTCATGTTAAATAAACCCGACCTCCTCCTGCCCCTGGAAGAGAAGTGAAAGGAATGGGAGGCACCCCTAGACAACATTACCTGGATTAATGCCAAGATGGTCCCGCGAACATTGGTTATACCCTCCCATCTTGGAGTCATACAATTAAAATACATGCACATGACGTGCATGTCACCCAGAGGCTGTGGACTGCACAGAGGCGATCATCTGCTACACGCTTTCGATACCCCATAGCCAAGAAGGACTTCTTTCATGTAGTGTTGAATTGCTCAAAGATTGCAAGGTACTGGTTGGACATTTTCACTTGCCTGTCCCGCATAACGGGGATGTCATTATGCCTACACCCTACATTGCACTGTTGGAATTTTAGAGGACCTGATGGGACCCTGAAGCAATCATACACTGGTGGGTCTAGGTAATCTGATTGCGAAGCGCAACCCTGCACTCCACTGGAGCTCCCCAAGTCCACCCTCACTGATGGAATGGCCATGAACTGGTGCATAAAACTGAAGGAGTCCGTTTAAGCAAGCAAGAGGTTTTCCCCAAAACACAACAAGATCTGTGGTAAATGGTGGAATCACTACAGACTGGTGGGGTAGCGGAATGGTATAGACAACTGGATTGCAATAATACTATTTGCTCGTTTACATGTAAGACTTGCATGAGACTGTTTGCTACAAAGGCTTAAAGAAATTATAAAGTTGATTCATAAAAATAAAAAAAAGTAAATACTACTTTTCAAACCTTCTCAAATGTAATTCATTGAGTGTTGCCTTGCTATTTATTCACAATACCCCAAACTCAGACATGTTAAAAATCAAAGGCTATATGCCTAAATCAGCGCCATGTTATAGAGATATGTTTTGCTGTTATTGTGAGAATCAAAACCTTAACATAATCTTAGTTTTGAAATAGCTAAGGTGATATAAATATGTGGAAAATGAGAGTGTAAATATAAACACAATTGTGTTTGCTCAATATTTGGTTTTGCTCTATATGCTTGTTAACGAATACCTGATCTAAAACAGATGTATCTGATATAGTTTGACCTTAAAAAATAGTTTAGGTATGTAACTATCACAAGTCAACATTACAAGTAACAGGACCTCTCCAACCTGTCATTAAGGGCCAGATGTAGCAAAGGGTTTTACCCATTCTGTGTCTATGGGAAAATGTGTTCGTACATTTGGCCCTAAGTCCCATAGGCTGTAGAGTATTCAATAATTTTATCCATACTATATTGCTCTCAAGCAATCTTTTATCATTGTCAGCTTTCAATGATAAAGGAACAACTTCCAAAACCTGAAACTTCAGCTGTAAAATATTTTGTTTGTGATCTTACTAATGGGTGACCAATCTGGATTGTCTATTACAATTTCGAATGTTACTCTTGCTTTCGTAAACCGAGTTTTACATTTTTGTTCAGTTTTTTTCAGTGTATAATAGATCACAAGGACATTTAACATAGTATATGTAATTCATGGTATTACATGAGGCTGTATATTTTAAGACGATCTTAAGACCTTTCTGAGGATGTATTACTGTACTACCTCGAATTACATTATTGAAGTGTATGCATTTGTTACATCTATCTGTTCCACAATATTTAGGGTTTGGTGATTTCTGCTTAAAACCTACAAGAATGTATTTTATATTTTTCGACTTTTGGTACATGATTATTGTTTTTTCCTTGGAAGTTTTTTTTCTGAGATGCAGAATTTTGCATTTATTATTTCCAATTCTTTTGATGTTAAAACTCATATTAAATAATTTAGACACAAGTGTGAATCTTTGCTTGACTGTGTTTTTTTGTTTTGTTTAGCAAGTTCATTCTTTCAATGTTCTGATCCCTTTCTACTGATTTTGATAAGTTTCCCACTGGATATCCTTGCTCTCTGAATCCAGTCTTGTATTCCTCCTGTATGTTCAGATATTTTTCTGTCCCAGAGGATACTCTTTTCAAGCAAATAAACTGAACATAAGTAAGATGAATTTGTAATGAATCTGGACAAGACTTAGTGTACTGCAGTGCAATATTTCGGTCTGTACTTTTTTTTGAAGAGACAACTGCCTCAATGTTTACCAACACATCCAAGAATGCAGTTCGATAACTGTCTATTTTATGAGTGAATTTGCTGGTTCGATGTCTGGTGTTCAAATATGAAACGTTCTCTTCCAACACAGATAGGGAACCTTTCCATAAGATAAAGATATTGTCTATAAACTGTAGATATAATATGAAATCTGTGCTCCATTCATTTATCAAAAAAAGCTTTCCTCCTCAAATGTTGGCATCAAAATATTGGTGTAGCTGGGGGCCCCAAAAAACCCCATAGATATACCTGTTTCTGTAGGAAAAAAACAATTTTGCCTTTTTGAAATCTAATTTGCTTAAGGAAAAGAG
This sequence comes from Pleurodeles waltl, assembly GCF_031143425.1. NCBI lineage: Eukaryota > Metazoa > Chordata > Amphibia > Caudata > Salamandridae > Pleurodeles > Pleurodeles waltl. The sequence goes on from NC_090441.1 coordinate 88,962,962, forward strand.
AGAGAGGTAGAATTAAGTAATTAACACTGAAGTATAGCTCCTACACCTTCAATAAATATACATCAAGGAGTGCTCCACAAAACTGGCTCACCAGGCGGTGATCAAGAAGGAATAGTTTCTTACCTGTAACTCCAGTTCCCTCATAGGGGTATTTCCATGATAGTCATAAGCATAGAATAATTCCCCGCCCACCTGCGGGGACCCTGGAGCACTTTTTGCAATATCACTTCTTAAGTGTCCCTGTTCGCCTCCCTTCAGGAAGGCCTGTCAAGACACTTAAGAATGTTCCCATGCAGCCTATAGGAAGGGCTACAGTGTTCAAGCTCCTGTCTTCAGATTAGCCTGGAAGTAAAAATATTAAATGTTTGCCACATAAAAATCATTTTCCAAACCAGCTAATTCCAAAAACTTCTTTTATTTTCACAAAACCCCTATAAAGGAGTGCAGAACAGTGTAGTCCATAGGCTGCCATTAGAATTGAAGAAAAGGGATACTGTGCCTTTAAGAACAGCCAGTCCTCCAGTATCCCATCATGCCTGGAGAGAGGCATGTTCTTTTTGCAGGTAGTTACTGACTGACAATCAGAATAAACGTACCAAGACCTCTAACTGTTACCCCGGGGAGGAGAGAGGGTTGCTTATGACTATCATGGTAATACCCCTACGAGAGAACTGGAGTTACAGGTAAGAAACTATTCCTTCTCTCGTAGGGGATTTCCATGTATAGTCATAAGCGTAGAATAGAATACCAAGCCCATCCCCCGCGCCAGCGGAGGAACAGTTAGAGCAAACCATACATATGTACTCAAGCAAACAGGTTTCTCAGCGAAGCCTGGCCTACACGAGCATCTGCTCTAGCGTCCGAATCTAAACAATAATGTTTAGTAAATGTGTGAACTGATTTCCACGTCGCAGCTTTACAAATTTCTGCTAAAGGAACATTGCGCAATAGAGCAGTGGTAGCCGCTTTTCCTCTGGTGGAATGGGCTCTAGGCCTACCCTGTAAGGTTTTCTTTACTAGTTGATAACACAATAAAATACAAGACACTATGCATCTCGCTATTGATTGCTTGGAGGTGGCTAGGCCAGTTCGAACAGGTCCGTAATTAACAAACAGTTGTGTAGTTCTCCGAACAGGAGTGGTCTTATCTAGATAAAACTTTAGTACTCTCTTAACATCTAGGGAATGGAGAGCCCTCTCAGCTGGAGTGGAAGGGTTTGGAAAGAATGTGGGCAAGGCAATCGACTGGTTAATGTGGAAGTCGGATATGAAGTCGGAAATTTCGGATGTGTCCGTAAGACTACCTTGGAAGAATGAAATAAATGTGTAAGGTTCATGAGCACAGAGGGCCTGGATTTCGCTGACCCTTCGTGCTGAAGTGATTGCTACTAGAAAGGCTGTCTTCCAAGTGAGGTGTTGGAGGGATGCCTTGTGTATGGGTTCAAATGGGGCCTGCATCAAACGTGAAAGGACCACATTAAGTTCCCATGGTGGTGAGGGGTGTCTAATTGGGGGAAAGACCTTCTTTAACCCTTCTAGAAAATCTTTGATCACTGGAATTCTGAAGAAAGAGGTCTGTGAAGGAGTCTTTCTATAAGCAGTTAATGCTGCTAAATGCACTTTAATGGAGGAAAGCTGGAGGCCCGATCGAGCTAGATACAACAAGTAAGGTAGAACAACATCTTCTTTGCAAGATGCAGGATCTATCCCTTTAGAGGAACACCAAATGCAGAATCATTTCCACTTAAAGGAATACGCTGACCGCGTAGATGGCCTCTTCGCTTCCTTTAAAATGTCCATACAATCCTGTGTTGCAGGTTGAGATGACCATACTGGACTAGCTCAGGAGCCATGCCGCCAAATTCAATGATGAGAGATTGGGATGCCACATTTGTCCGCCGAACTTCACCAGGAGGTCCGGCCTGCAGGGTAGCCTGAGATGTGGTTGGAGAGATCTCTGAAGAAGATCCAGGAACTACCACTGTCTCGGCCACTCCGGTGCAATGAGGAGCATCGTGGCTGATGTCATGGATAGTTTGAGGAGGACTGCCGGGATCAGCAGAATCAGTGGAAAGGCGTACAGAAATCTGTTGGACCAGTCTATCCACAGAGCATTGCCCTGCGACTGTGGGTGGTAAAATGTGGCAGCAAAGTCGCGGCATTTCCTGTTTTCTTCTGTGGCGAATAGATTGATAGAAGGTGTGCCCCACAAACGGAAAATGCCTCGAGTGACGTCTTTGTTGAGCACCCACTCCAGGTTCTCTTCGAGAACTCTGCTGAGGGCATCCGCTTGACTGTTCTGAACGCCTGGCAGATGGGTAGCCACTATGTTCAAGTTTCTGGCCGGGAGCCAGTGCCAAATTGTCTGGGGCTCATGAGACAGGATTCTGGATCTGGTGCCCCCTTGTTTGTTCAGGTAGAACATAGTGGTGTATTGTCCATCTGCACCAGCAGGTTGTGTGCCGTGATTGAGGGTAGGAACGCCTTGAGAGCTAGGTGTGGTATAACGATTCCTTCTGTGACCATCGGCCCTGAATCTGCAGGTGATCCATATGAGCTCCCCACCCCAGGAGAGAGGCATCTGTCACAATAATCTGCGTTGGAGGCTGCGCTTGGAATGGCATCCCCTTTAGGATGTTGGATGGGCAGCACCACCAAGTTAGAGATCTGAGAGCATGAGTTGAGAGGCAAATGCGATCTTCCCAGCTCCCCGAGCACTGATCCCACTGGTCCTCCAGGCATTCCTAAAGCGGACGCATGTGGAGGCAAGCATTGGGTGTCAGGTAAATGCAGGACGCCATGGATCCGAGGAGTGAGGAGACTGTCAGAACTGTTGGGAGACTCGTTGTCTGGAGATTCCGACACTTCCGTAGAATAGATAAGCCTTGTTCCTCCGAAGGACACACTTTTGCCTGCAGTGTGTCTATGGTAGCTCCTAAGTAATGTAGTCTCTGGACTGGTACTACTGTTGACTTTTGAAAGTTGATATGAAGACCTAACTGGTACAGAAGGTCGCAGGTCAGTTGGAAATGCCGTTCTGCTTCTGCATACGTGGACACTTTGATCAACCAGGTGTTGAGATACGGGTAGATGAAGATCAGTTTCCTTCGGAGGTGAGCTGCCACCACCGCCATGCACTTGGAAAATGTCCTGTGCGCAGACTTGAGACCAAACGGCAGGACTGTGTACTGGAAGTGATCCTGACCTATCAAAAACTTCAGGAACTTCCGATGTTTCTTTGCAATGGGGATGTGGTAATACGCATCGCGTAGATCCACTGAGCAAAGCCAATATTCTTGCCGAATCTGAGAGTATATCTGGTGTAAGGATAGCATCCTGAACTTCTCTTTTCGGATCCATTTGTTGGCCGTTTTGAGGTCTAAAAAAGGTCTGACTTCGTCTTTGTCCTTTTTTGGGATCAGAAAGTATTTTGAGTAGATACTTTTCCCCTGTTGGTTGAGTTAAACCGACTCAACTTCTCTTTTTTAGAGGAGGATGGAAACTTCCGCCTTTAGGAGATCTAGGTTTGCAGTCGTAAGTTTGGCGGGCTGGCCGGAGGTGATGAAGAAAATTTGAGACAATATCCATTCTGTACAACGTCTAAGACCCACGCGTCTGTTGTGATCTTTTGCCACTCTACCAGGCAATTGGTGACGCCTCCCCCCACCGGAGTGGTAACGAAGTTGGGGGGAGGAAATCCTCAGGGCTTTGAGGCGGTGGGCTGTCGGGTGCTCTGAGCGGACTGATGAGTTGATCGTCCCCTCTGTGCCTTACGCTGTTGCTGGTAGGGCCGCTGGTATTGGTGAGGCCTCGTAGAGGCCCATTGAGGGGCTTGAACCCTCTGCGTGGTGTAGCGGCGAAGAAAAGGACGGAAGGACCTGCGTTGTTCTTTAGGCTTGTCCAGTCCTACCGCCTTTAATGTGTCCACCTCCACTTTCATTCGTGCCATTTCGTCGTCTGCGTGGGATCCAAATAACGTAGATCCTGAAAATGGCAGATTTAAAAGTCTTTGCTGCGCATCCGGTTTTAACGACTTGAGTTGCAGCCATGAGTGCCTCCTGAGTGTTACCCCATGACAGTACACATGTGCTGAAAGCAGTGAAGCATCCGCTGCCGCGCTTATTATTTGGTTGGAGACCATAGCACCCTCCTTGACAACTTCTAAAAAGTCCTCTCTGTGGTCTCTTGGGAGATGATCTGCAAACTGCAAGATGGAGCCCAACAGGGAGCGATCGTACCGGCCCAACAGGGCTGTGGCGCTTGCCGTTTTCATCATGGACGCTGCCGAGCCACAGACCTTACGACCTGTTGAGTCCAGTCCCCTACTCTCCTTATCTGGAGGAGAAGTGGAGGATGGAGAAGTTCCGTGGGCCTTGCGTGCCGCCAAAATAACGACTGAGTCCAGGTGGTGGATCAGAACGCAGGAAGAGCGGATCTTGCTCCGGAGGGCGGTACTTCTTTTGCAGCCTGTACGGTGCCGGCCTTGTCACTGCCGGTGTGAGGAAGACCTCCATAGCGGGCTCCAGGAGGCCCAGTACTAGAGGGAGCAATGGCCTGGCCGCTGACCGCTGTTGAAGCGTCTCGAAAATGACCGATGTCGATGGCGCAGGAGCAGCCATCGGTATGGTTAGCTTCGACGCCCCTCTGACTAGAACCTCATGAAAGGTATTAATATCAACCACCGGAGAAGACCGAGGAGGGGGAGAGTCCGACAACGTAGGTGAATAGTCTCTGGTGGAGGACCAAGAGTCTATCACGCTCTCGTGAACTTCATCTACGCCTCGAACGGCGGTGTGACCTTGATCTGGAGGAGTCCCGTTCACGGCGTGAACGATGGCGTGAAGCAGAGCATGGCCTAGCCGGTACACTAACCGGATCTTGAGGTGCCGGAAGTGGCGTTGGTTGCGGCGCCTCCTGGCCAGTTGGCTGCGGCGGTGTTGTCGGAAGCTCTGGAGGAGGGGACCGAGGTGGAGACGGGCGAGAAGGAGAGGAAGGCAGCAGCACCACCGAGTAAGATCGCTCCGATGAGGAGTAAATTCTCCGCCTCTTGTGACCCCTCGACGTCAACGGAGTCCTTGGCGTCGATCTCCCTCTCCGTCTCGACATCGACGCTGTGTGTGGCAACGAGCCATGTCTACGTCGACCCCGATCTGCTCCTCCACGTCGTGCTTCTCGGGGTCTTCGACGTAGTACGATGCCTCGACACCGACCGGAGGCTTCTGAACAACGTCGAACCGGACTGTGACGGTGAAAATGTCGGCTCCGTACCGCCTCTCGACGTCGACTGGGACCGATGTCGTCTTCACCCTGACGAGCGCCTCTCAGACCTCCCACGACCACTGGAGGCTGAGGTATGAGCCCTGGTGGAAGACTGACATTCCCCTCGCTCAGAAGTCCCTCTGTTTCCTTGTCTTCTTCTCTCTGCTCTCCCTTGAAGGCGAATGTTCTCTCTGTCACGCAAAGTGCGCCTGGAGAACATCTTGCAGATGCTGCAGGAGGCAGGAATGTGAGATGAAGGTAGACAAACAATACAGAGCTCATGAGGATCTGTTTTAGCCTTTTTCTGCCACATTTAGGGCACTTGTCAAACAAGGCAGGCATTTTGTGTGAAAAAAGTCTTAAAGTTCAGTCAGAAAACTTCACAATGCAGTAGAGGAAGACAAAAGACGTCGAATGAAGCCTTTTTTCAGAACTTTTCTCTGAAATTTTGAAGGAAAAAAACTTAAAAAGGTCGAGTTCAATGCTCCAGGTCCCTGTCAGGAGGTGCCGGAAAAAAGAACTGAGGTAACAGCCTCTCTCTAGGCATGATGGGATACTGGAGGACTGGCTGTTCTTAAAGGCACAGTATCCCTTTTCTTCAATTCTAATGGCAGCCTATGGACTACACTGTTCTGCATTCCTTTATAGGGGTTTTGTGAAAATAAAAGAAGTTTTTGTAAGTAGCTGGTTTGGAAAATGATTTTTATGTGGCAAACATTTAATATTTTTACTTCCAGACTAATCTAAAGGCAGGAGCTTGAACACTGTAGCCCTTCCTATAGGCTGCATGGGAACATTCTTAGGTGTCTTGACAGTCCTTCCTGAAGGGAGGCGAACAGGGACACTTAAGAAGTGATATTGCAAAAAGTGCTCCGGGGTCCCCGCAGGCGGGCGGGGAATTATTCTACCCTTATGACTATACATGGAAATCCCCTACGAGAGAAAGAAGAATACAGTGTGGGGGTTGAAAGGAAACAAGGGACAGTATTTGAATAAACAATACGGACTGTACAAGGTCTGCAATTAAATTACTATTGCCATGGCTCTGTAGGAAAGAAACATGTAGAAGGCTGGGGGGAGTGAAGTTTGCAAGGTATTGGAGAATGATAACCATTGCACTATATCTCCAATCCTTATACAGCACTAATATCTTGTCAAATTATTGACTAAAGCTAGACAAAAGTTTAAGGCTGAAAAAAACTGTGGATGCCAAATGAAGGAAGGCAGACCTCCTGGCCCAATGGCATGTCGATAGAAGTTTTGAAAGGTCTCTCGAACAAGGTGTAGAGTTGCATTTCTCTTGTGCTAGGATTAGTGAGATGAGAGGGGTGCCTCTCACCTGACTTGCATCTAGCCACTATAGTGCTTATTAATAAACATGGACAATCCCACAATAAATGTACCGCTTATAGGTCAATTTCCCTTCAATACGTAGAAGTAAAGATACTCTGAAATATCCTGGCAAACCTTTTTTACACTGCAACAAGACTCCCAAACCTATGCTCATCAAGCAGGCTTCTAGGCACAACCTTGTAATGCAATGGTCTGAGCTCTCTTACTCTGCCAATGTACTTATTTGGCGGTCAAAAATACTGAGCCTTAAGACAGACCTAACTTAGTTCATCAAGGGGCAAACTGGCATACTTTTATCTTACCCGGCTGGCACCCATTTATTGGACGTGATGCTCCCATTAACTGTCAGACGTGTATGTTACGGGCAAAATATTCAAGTATTCAATGCTATTTTTTAAGCAAGGAATTTGATTGTATTTTGCAGAGCTCTGCACAAAGGAATCAACATGCTAATTGTGATAAGTTTCTCAATTTTCAGTGTTTGACTGCGGAGAAACACTTCCCTGAAACACAGGGTTGAAAATAATTTCCTCAAAAATTGGGTAAGCGTTTGATAACGGCATCAAATGCTTAAATACACGTGCCCCTGCAAGTTATGTTCTGTACTTCACTGACTGCGGTGTCAAGATACATGGTTTGAGTGCGTGCACAAAAACATTCTACTGGGAATGGAAATTGTATATCTGTTGAAAAGAGACTTATGATGTATATTTACTCACCCACAGAACATTTCCAATGGAAAGAGTGCATTACAAATTCGAGTAACTGCATGCAACAGTGTTCCTGTATATAGGTTAAGTGTTGTAGTGTCTTATTAAAACAATGTTTCGGACTTCACATCCTGACAAAGGCTGCTGATTCATTGGACACATCCAAAATATGTGGGCGGACAAAGGATAGGGGAGTGATAGTAATCCATACCAGTCATCCTCATCACATTTTAATCCAGGCAGGGCTACTAAAGTAACCGCAGCAGATAGTCCTAGACTGTTTTAGTCCCTTAATTTCTATGGACCTCAAATAACTGCCTTAAAAACCCTCTTTCTGCCACGTCATGTTGCTGATCCCATTCGAACACAATCTGAGGTTCGGATGTGGAAAAGCTAGAAGATTAAGTATGCCGCAAAACGTAGGTGAGGGCCTGCCTTACATCTGCCAGGAAAAAAATCTCCTTCATAGCTAGACTTGTATAGTTGTAGTTGTTCTCTACCTCTTTATGATATGCATGTAGCCTGAGAGGACGAAAGGGCAAGTTACAAGTACCTTTCCCCACTTGTTTTATGTGTATAACTGAGTTTGTGCAACTCTTTGCTGTAAGGGCAATAATTCACAACTACGTGAAAAAACGGATCCAATGCATATGATAGTAGCCCTTTCCACATCTAGTAGGGACAGTGGGGCATATTTCATCTAATAGCCCACTTCTGCTTACCTGTAGCTTCCATGGCAGGCAAACAAGGCTTAACATATGTCAACGATATGGGAACACTCATATTGTTTACTCCACCATAGTCAGGAGTTACTAACATTTCACAAGCACTCACACATGTAGAAAGACGTAATTCCTTAACAGAACATAAGAAAAAAACAGATCAAAACACTATTACATGGCGCTATATTAACTGAATATCTAAGCATTACCGCAGTACCACAAGGTCTAATATCTTTATTTCTTCCTAGAAGATGCCACTTTCAGAAAAGCCTAGCCCCTCATGGCACTGGTTAATTTTTATCATATACACAGCTAAGCATCTTTTAGACACACTATTAACTAAGATACAGGCAGACAATCATTTAAAACACTTTTACAGATCAATGCCTTCAAAAAAAAGAAAAATGTCAATAAAGAAATCTCAGACTTCAAAGAAAATCCACGTATTAGCCTGTTATGCCAGCAAGCATGTACGGCACCATTTCTGTTTGTTTTGTGAAAGTATCAGTATGTTGCCCGAGCTGTGGCTCAGGACCTTCATTTCTGTTTCCACAGTTCACTTCCAGGGTCCAGTGAAGAGGTGTTCTTGTGATGGGGTGAAAGCCATTACGTAGAACATCGGACCTAATCTAAAAATCAATAAATTACAGAAATAATTTAAAGGTTTAACCAGAGAAAACACCTATCCTACAATTCAGACTCTTACTAAAATCAATCAGCACACAAAATGACGAATCCCCATAATAACCCATTACAAAACCAAGCTGGTCAACTTGCTCAAGGAACGAGAGTAAGGAAGGCAAACGCAAATATAAATGAAGAACAAGTTACTTACCTTCGGTAACGCTTTTTCTGGTGGATACACTGACTACCTGTGGATTCCTCACCTTATGAATTCGATCCTTGCGCCAGCATCCAACGGAAAGTCTTCTTCCTAGCTGTCTACGTCGACGAGGACGTCATAATGGCACGGCTCCGCGTGACTCCGTCTGACATCAACGTGCCAATAAGAGGTCCCCGTCGGCGTACTAACGTCAGTTTCACCTCACTTTTTTCGTGCCCTTAAAGTAAATAGGAGTAAACCGACCATGAAAATTGATAAATAATATAGAAAGATATACACACACAAAAACCTTGACCATTTAAACAATCCATTCTTATTGAGAGCTGAAATACATAAATATACAAAAATATATAGAGAAATATCACTATATACATATATATGCACATTCATATACACACAAATATATATAAATATAAAAATATAAGAATAAATATTAATCAAAATACTGCAAGATAAGAGTGTAACCAGGCAGGCAATGGGGGAGGCGGGAGGGACCGTGAGGAATCCACAGGTAGTCAGTGTATCCACCAGAAAAAGTGTTACCAAAGGTAAGTAACTTGTTCTTCTGATGGATACAACTACCTGTGGATTTCTCACCTTATGAATAGAGTCCCAAGCAGTACCGCACTCGGTGGTGGGTGCTCGCCTGATTACACTAAGAAATCTTGAAATACCGAGCGAGCAAAATGACCGTCCCTCCTCATCTCAGAGTCTAAACAGTAATGTTTCACGAAAGTATGGAGGGACGCCCAAGTTGCCGCTTTACATATATCTATCAATGGAACTCCCCTCGCCAAAGCAGAGGGAGCGGATTTAGCCCTAGTAGAGTGGGCCCTGATACCTTCAGGAGGGACCGTTTTTGCCAAAGAGTAACAGATCTTGATACACAAGATGACCCACCTGGAGAGTGTCCTTTTCTGTACAGCTCTGCCCTTTTGCTGACCAGCATATCCAACAAACAGTTGCTCATCCAAACGAAAGTCTTTAGTTCTTTCGAGATAAAAACTCAGGGCCCTCTTAGGGTCCAACCTATGGAGTCTTTCTTCTTCTTTAGATGGATGGGGAGGAGGGTAAAATGCAGGAAGAGTGATATTCTGCTCTAAATGAAAAGGGGTGACAACTTTCGGCAGAAAAGCAGCCCTGGTTTTTAGAACCACTTTATCAGGGAAAAACATAGTGAAAGGGGGCTTAACAGAGAGTGCCTGAAACTCTCCAATCCTCCTGCCAGAAGTAATTGCGATCAAAAAACAGTCTTGAAGGCTAAATATCTCAATGGACATGAATGCATGGGCTCGAAAGGCGAACCCATTAAGAATGTTAAGACAAGATTTAAGTCCCACTGAGGCATGTGAAAAGGAGTAGGAGGAAAGCTATTCACCAAACCCTTAAGGAACCTATGTACAATGGGAGACTTGAATAAAGACGGCTGACCTGGAAGGCAAATAAAAGCCAACAGAGCTGCCAAATAACCCTTAACTGTAGCCATAGCACAGCCTTTCTTCGCCAAACTGAGAACAAACAAAAGTACATCTGAAAGATGGGCCTTTAAAGGATCTTTTTGGTTCTCTCCACACCACAACACAGATTTTGCCCACCTTCCGGCATAAATAGACTTAGTGGAGTGTCACCTGGATGACAGTATAACATCCACTACATCTGGTGGGAGAGAAAAATAACTCAGGTTGCCCCGTTCAATCTCCAGGCATGAAGGTGCAGGCTCTGGAGGTGGGGGTGTAGAACCTGCCCCTGCGATTGAGAGAGGAGATCTGCCCTGAGCGGGAGACGGAGCGGAGGGCACTGAGAGAGTTGAAGTAGTTCTGTATACCATACCCTTCTTGGCCAGTCCGGTGCTACCAATATGACTTGGGCCCGGTCTTGACGAACCTTCCTCAAAACCCGAGGAATCAAGGGTATGGGGGGAAACGCGTAAAGCAACTGGCCATTCCAGGACATCTGAAACGTGTCCCCCAACACCCCTTGCATCAGATACTGGAGGCTGCCGAATAACGGGCAATGCGCGTTCTCCCAAGTGGCAAATAAATCCACCTGAGGAGTACCCCACATCTCGAAGATGTGGAGGACTAGATCCGGATGGAGACGCCACTCGTGATCCAATGAGAAGTGACGACTGAGAACGTCCGCACGTACATTCAACACTCTGGCCAAATGATTTGCCAACAAGCAAATCTGATGGTCCTGAGCCCAGGACCAGAGTCGTAGGGCTTCTCGGCAAAGAAGATACGACCCCACTCCTCCCTGCTGGTTTATATACCACATTGCGGTAGTGTTGTCCGTCAGGATCTGAACTGACTGACCGCGAAGGGAAGGGAGGAAGGCCTTGAGCGCCAAACGTACAGCCCGCAATTCCAACAGATTGATATGCAACATCTGTTCCGCTGGAGACCAACGACCCTTGATCTCCAGGTCCCCCAGATGAGCTCCCCACCCTAGAGTGGAAGCATCCGATATCACTGTGGCCACTGGAGGTGGTAGTGAAAACGGTTCTCCTTGGGAAAGGTTGCCGTCCACTGTCCACCAATGAAGATCCGCTATAGCGTCCCTGGAGATCTTTATTGAATCCCTGAGATCCCCCTTGTGCTGGAACCACTGTCTGCGGAGACACCACTGAAGAGCCCTCATATGCCAGCGAGCATGAGTGACCAACAGAATGCAAGAAGCAAACAGACCTAGCAGGCGTAAGACTTTGAGGACTGGAACTGCAGCTCCTCTTTGAAACAAAGGAATCAGCGCCTGAATGTCCCGTACCCGCTGAGGCGGGGGGTAGGCCCGAAACCTTGTCGTGTCCAATACTGCCCCTATGAACAGGAGGCGTTGAGAGGGCTCCTGGTGAGATTTAGGTACATTCACCGAAAAACCCAGATCGAACAACAACTGCATTGTCATTCGCAGATGAGACAACACAATCTCTGGAGACTTGGCTTTGATCAACCAATCGTCCAGGTAGGAAAAAAACGCTACCTCCCTCTTTCTGAGATGTGCTGTAACAACTGCCATCACCTTTGTGAAGACCCGGGGTGCTGAAGTAAGACCAAACGGGAGGACCGCAAACTGGTAATGTTGTGATCCGACCACAAAACGGAGATACTTCCTGTGCGACTTGATTACGGGAACATGAAAGTACGCGTCCTGCAAGTCGCCAGACACCATCCAGTCTCCTTCGTTCAACACCAATAGCACCTGCGCTAGGGTCAGCATTTTTAATTTTTCCTGCTTGAGGAACAAATTCAAAATCCTCAAGTCTAGGATTGGCCTTAGCCGACCGTCCACTTTGGGAATCAGGAAATATCTTGAATAACACCCCTGACCCCTTTCCTGCAATGGTACCAACTCCATAGCACCCTTTGCCAACATGATTACAACCTCCAGTTGCAACAACAGAAGATGGTCTTCTGAACAAAAGGAGGGATGGGGGGGAAGGGAGGAGGAAACTCCTGAAAGGGGAGAGCATAGCCCTTTTCCATAATTCCTAGCACCCACGAGTCTGTTGTAATTGACCTCCATTGCTGCAGAAAAAGACTCAATCTTCCCCCGACAGGAGAAGTATGACTGATAAAGTGGGGAAAACTAGGGCTGCTTCTGCTGTTGTCCACCAGAGGAGGAGGAAAAAGAAGAAGAAGAGAGCTGCTGGGCTGGACCTCTAGCCCTACCCCTATCTCGCCCTCTGAAGGCACGATAGGGCGGGTTGGCAGGTTTTTGGGCATAAGATTGAGACCTACGAAAGGCAGACCCTCTAGCAAACCCTCGAAACCTACGAAAAGGCCTGTACAATGTAGCAGAAGGGGTCTGCAAACCCAGGGACTTAGCTGTAGCCCGACAGTCCTTAAACCGTTCAAGGGCAGAGTCTGCCTTGTCCCCAAACAGCTTTTCCCCATCAAATGGAAGGTCCATTAAAGTGGATTGTACATCTGACGAGAAACCCGAAGACCTTAGCCAGGCATGCCTTCTCGTAGCCACCGATGTTCCCATGGCCCAGGCAATAGAATTCGTAGTATCCAAGCCAGATTGAATAATCTGCTGTGCAGCAGCTTGCGCATCCAAGAACAGGGCCCCAAAAGATTTTTGCACTTCCTGTGGCAGATCTTTTGCCATCTCCTTAGCAGAGTCCATTAGGGCATGGATGTATCTGCCTAGCACACAGGTGGAATTGGTAGCTTTCAGGGCCATGCTGCAAGAGGAGAACATTTTCTTCGAGGATTGCTCCATCCTCTTGGATTCTCTGTCTGTCGGAACACCAGGAAATGTACCGGGGGCAGACTTTGCAGAACATGATGCCTGAACCACCAAACTCTCCGGAGTCAGATGACGAGATAGAAAAACTGGATCTCCTGGGGCACTTCTATGCCTTCTCGCCACTGCCCTGTTCACCGCAGGAGATGTCACCGGCTTTTTCCATAGGTCCATAATAGGCTCAGTCAAAGCCTCATTAAAAGGCAACAAAGGGTCAGCACTGGAGGAAGAACCTCTGTGAGCAGGTTAGTCTTAACTTCTGCCGTGGACAAAGGCAAATCCAGATAGTCAGCTGCCTTCCTCACCACAGCATGGAAAGATGCGGCCTCCTCAGTTAACTCCCCCGGAGAAGCAATGTCCCACTCAGGGGAAGTATCCAAACCACTTGCAGTGGCAAGTCCCTGGAAATCATCAGAAGGCTCTATCTCACCTTCCTCAAGCCTTCTGTATTCCTCTTCCTCCAGAAGGCTCAACGCCTTCCTTCGAGATCTTAAATGCGTCTCCAGAGCCGGCGTCGACAAGGACTCCATCGACGCCGATGACCTCAAACCCCGAACCGGTTCCGGAAGGTTCCCAGATTCAACCGGCGCCGGCCCGAAGTTGGCAGATTACCTCCTCGACGCCGAATGAACAGAAGGAGATGGAGCCGGTCTGGATGAGGCCATCAATGACGCCGGATGGCGCCGAGAAGGAGTCGGATGAGAAGCCGACGGATCCACGGTCCCGGGCGAAGGACTCCTGCCAGGGGAAACCCCCGGCGCCGGACCACCAGGCTCTGTAGGGCAGAAGGGCATGAATGGAGCAGCCCTGTACGACGCCCGCGAGCCCAAATTGAATGCCAATGGCCCCGTGGGACCCGCCGGTGCACCAGCAGGGGCCATGGATTGAAAAACAGCATACATTGCATTCAAAAATGCGGCCAGATCCGTCCCTGGAGTCGGGAAAGCCGGGTACTGCTGTGTAGACGTCTGGGGAACATCTGTATCCCTCGGCGAGAAACGAGGACTACCTTGAGTGACCTCATAGACTGAAGGCGCCGGTGACAACCACGGACTCTCCGGCTGAGGCGTGACCGTAGGACTCATTTCCCACGTCTTCTGGTGCCGTGACGAACGAGATCTCGACCTCGAACGACTCCTCGATCGGCTCCGCTCCGAACGGCGCAGAGAGTCATGACGGCGGCGAGAGTCATGATGACGCCGCTTCTTATGTTTTTTGGGAGAAGCATGGGAAGAAACCTTCTTGTGTTCCTTCTTCTTTGCCTTGGCCAAGAAGAGCTTCGCTTCGCGTTCCTTCAAAACTTTCGGATTCATGCTCTGGCACGAAGAACAACCTTCCACATCATGTTCGGAGCTTAAACACCAAATACAATCCGAATGGGGGTCGGTCACTGACATCCGACCCCCGCATTCCCTACACGGCTTAAACCCGGATTTCTTCGGGGGCGACATTGTAACTTCAAGAGATCGCTACAGTTACCAACGGGGCAGGAAGAAAAAAATGTTGGAGTCGAATGCACAGAAAAAGGAAAAACTGATGTTAGTACGCCGACGGGGACCTCTTATTGGCACGTTGACGTCAGACGGAGTCACGCGGAGCCGTGCCATTATGACGTCCTCGTCGACGTAGACAGCTAGGAAGAAGACTTTCCGTCGGATGCTGGCGCAAGGATCGAATTCATAAGGTGAGGAATCCACAGGTAGTTGTATCCATCAGAAAAGGATGATTTCAGGGGGCTTGCCTCACCAATGTTCTTCCCACAGTCTAATCAATTCTATTAATAGCCAACAGTATATGGGCCACCACAAGTCTTTCCTGCACAGTTTAATCCATATCATTTTTTTGAGACAAACCACAGGAAGAGGCAGAAGGGAGCAGAAAGGCCACAGTGTACAGAGAACGAAATGAACTAGAGAAATACTCAGAGCATGCCGAAAGAATCTCCTGAGCACGAGCAAGAAAACGATCTAGCAGTAACCCTCACAGTGCTGCAGCTGACACTAACCCAACTAAGTGTCCCAAACATGGGTCTTGGATTCGCTCCCACACACACTGTGGCTAAATTTCAACTTAGGCCGGAACTGGCAGAACTCCTTAGAAAGACCAGACTCAAGATATTCTTTCAGGGCAGCAAAAACACTAACTTAGACAAAAGAGACACAGCCTTCACAAGAAATCTACATTCTAACCTTCCAGATCCCATACACCAACTGAGGCCTTTGAACAGGCAGCGTTATATGACGTTAAAGAACTCCATCTTACGGACCCTGACACATTCCACAACCTAAGCAATGATAAGAAAACAGCACTAAAACAAATCATACAGAACCCAGATTTGGTTATTAAACCAGCTGATGAAAGGGGCAGATGGGATTTGCACACTCGTCCTCCACCTATCAACTAAAGGGGCAAGTTACTTACCTTCGGTAATACCTTATCTATTAGAGGCAATATCTATTTGCAGATTCCTTACCTTTGAGTTTTCACAGGCATCAGTCTGGACCCAGAGATTTTTCTCGAGCAGTACTCCTGCGCAAAGTTAGGGGGAGTCGATCGGCTCCTCGTCTGTATCGTCCGTGCCAGATATGCAGTTGCATGTCCTATATAGGTGCCACCCCTGTGTGGTGATGTCAGTTTCTTTTCACAACTTTTCACACCAGAAGCGCAGAGCCATGAAGAACACTGACCACAACTGTGTCAAAACTAGGGCTATGAAAGGGAGTCCCTAACCGTAGAAATCAGTTTGCAGAACAAGGAGGATGGGTGGGTCGGTAAGGAATCTGCAAGAAGATATTGTCTCTACCAGTTAAGGCTTTACCAAAGGTAAGTAACTTGTCCATCTAGTTGCAGATTCCCTACATTAGAATAGATACCCAAGAAATACCATCCCCAGAAGTGGGGCTGTGAACTAAGATCACACGAGAAAGTCCTGCAGGACCAAACAGGCAAAGTGCCCGTCCCTACAGGCCTGACTGTCCAGGCAGCAGTGTTTGGTAAACGTGTGCGAAGACGCCCACGTTACCGCCTGACAGACATCGAGGACTGGAACTATACCTGCTAATGCAGTGGTTGCAGCTTTAGCTCTGGTAGAATGAGCATGCAAGCCCTCAGGGGGATGCTTCTTAGACAGTGAGTAACACATTTTAATGCAGAGAACGACCCATTTGGAGATGGTTCTCTTCTGCACTGCCTGACCTTTCTTCGCATCCACATAACCAACAAAGAGTTGATCATCCACCCCAGACTCTTTGGCTCGATCAAGTTAGAACAACAACACTCTTTTTGGGTCTAAGCAGTGGAGTCTCTCCTCTTACTTAGAAGCATGCAGTGGTGTGTAAAAAGTAGGCAAGGTGATGGATTGGCTTACGTGGTAGGGCGTAACCACTTTTGGTGGAAAGGAGGCCCTATTGCGAAGCACCACTTTGCCAGGATAGATGCTAAGGTAGGGTGCCTTAGATGACAATGCCTGAAGCTCACTCACCCTGCAGGCAAATGTTATGGCCACAAGGAAGGCTGTCTTCAAATGAGAAGCCGAAAAGGGCAATAGTGGAGAGGCTCGAAAGAAGCGCACATCAGAAATGTCAAAATCAAATTCAAACCCTGTTGGTGCATGATGAATGGAGATGTAGGAAACATGACTAAGACATTTAAGGAACCTATTTACAATTGGAGACTTAAGGAAGGTGGATCAGGCAACTGCAAAAATGCGGAAATGGCAGATGGATAACCTTTGAGTGTCCATAGCAGAACCTTGCTAGGCCATAGAAAAGATAAACAACCAAAAACTCAGAAAGAGGGACAGAAAGGGGGTCAACAGACTTGTATGTGTGCCATGCCACAAATTTCTTCCAACAACAGGCATATATCGTTTTGGTGCAGGGATGCCGGGCTGCCAAGATTACATTACAGACTTCTGGTGGAAGTTCAAAAGCTGTCAACTGCTGCCGCTCAATCTCCAGGCAAGAAGGTGGAGACTGGACAGATTCAGGTGGAGAAGCCTCCCCTGCTGCTGTAACAGAAGATCCTCCCGAAGGGGCAGTCTAATCGGTGGATCGACAGCCATGTTCAGTAGCTCTGGATACCAGATTCTACATGCCCAGTCCAGAGTCACAAGGATTACTTAGGCCCAGTCGTTCTTGATCCTCTTGAGAACTCTGGGCAGAAGCGGTATGGGCGTAAAGGAGGTGCGAGTTCCACTTGAGATGAAATGCGTTGCAGAGTGATTGCCTCCTTGGAAACTCCAAAGTGCAATACTGCTGACATTGCAGGTTCTCTGCGGAGGCGAACATATCTAACCAAAGCTCTCCCCCTGATGAAAGAAACTTTGCGCTACCTACATATGGAGACACCATTCATGGTCAACTAAGTACTGTCAGGTGAGTTTGTCTGCTCTGACATTCAGAGAGCCTGTCAGATGTTGAATCACCTGGGAAATGCCCTGTTGTTCCAGCCATGTCTAGAGGTGCAGAGACTCTTGATAAAGGGTTCACAACCCCACCCCACCCTGATTATTGCAGTACCGTATGGCGGTGCTGTTGTCCGTGAACACCTACACTATCTTCCCTTTAGGGAGAAAAGAAATGCTTTCAATGCTAGTCTGATCACCAGGAGCTCCAAATGGTTGATGTAGAGTCCAGGCTCTGCCGGAGAACAGATGCCTCTAATCTCCACCTCCCCCAGGTGGCCGCCCAATCCCAGGTCTGGTTTTGAAAGGGGGAGGGATCTGCCTCGGACCCAAACGCTGTTCATTAGCCACCACTGCAGATCTTGGGTAGTTTCCTCCGAGATCTGGACCATGTCGAAGAGATTCCCTGATGCTGCATGCACTGCAACTTCAGGTCCCGATGCACAGTCCACGTACGCCACACAGCATGTGTCACCAGCAGGATGCAGGAGGCCATGAAGCCCAACAGCCTCATTTATAATCACCGAAATCCAGGATAGATTCTGAAACATCAGTATCATAGTCTGAATATCCTGGACTTGTCGCTCATTAGGATACGTCTGAAACTGCACTGTGTCCAAAACAGCTGAGATGAAAGGGAGCATCTAAGAGGGGGAGTAGGGTATGACTTTGGCATGCTTATAGTGAAACCCACCAAATGCAGGAGGTCTGCCGTAGACTCGGCTGGTGCGAGACTACAGCCTCAGGTGAGGCCACCTTCAACAGCCAGTCGTCAAAATAGGGGAACACTGAAACCACTGATCTGCACAGATGAGCTGTGACCACAGACATGACCTTGGTGAACACACGAGGGGGGCTGGTAAGGCCAAAGGGGAGGACGGTGAACTGAAAGTGCTTTTGGCTTACAGTGAACTGCAAGTAACATCTGTGGGCAGGCAGGATGGGTATATGGAAATATGCGCCCTGCAAGTCCAAAGCTACCACCCACTCTCCTGGGTCCACAGCAGATAGAAACTGAGCCAGAGTGGGCGTTTTGAACTTCTTCTTGAAAAAGACATTGAGGGACCAAAGGCCTACAATAGGGTGGCGGCCCTTATCCTTTTGGGAACCAGAAAGTAGCGGGAACAGCAAATACAACCTACATCTGGCACAGGGACCCTCTCTAAGGCTCCCTTGGCCAAGAGAGCTGTAACTGCCTCTTGGAGAAGTACCAAGTGATCTTCCGTCATCCGATCATAGGATGGATGAAAGGGCAGTCTCAAAGGAGAGTGAGCAGCCCCTTCGGGCTCTCTCCAAAACCCACTTCTCTTACATGATGTATTGTCAGCGGAGTAGGTGATGGCAAATCCTGCCTCTGACTGGTCCTTGGTGGGGGATCGTCAGACTAGGAAGGTTTGGAGGCAGCTGTGGGAGGGGGTGACTGGAACACACCACTGGCTCCCTGACCCATGAGGACCGAGGATCCCAACAACGATGGTATCGTGCTGGCTGGAGGAGAATGCCTGTGGCTGGGTACCCCTTCCGTATCCACAAAAGGGGGCAAAAAACAGACTGAGGGGGATAAAGGGCCGTCGCGAGGCCCAAAGACCTGGTCGTAGCACGAGGATCCTTGAAGCGATCAAGCATTAAGTATGATTTCTCTCCAAAGAGACTGGTGCCATTAAATGTAACATCCATAAGATTAGCTTGGACATCCCCCACAAAAAGCCAAATGTCCTCAATCAGGAGTGGTGCATCAAGGAGACTGTCAAAGCAACCGTTCTGCCCAGTGATGTCAGTCATGTCCAGTCTGCATCGGATCATGAACTTTGCTGCATCTCTCTCATCAGGAACCGCTTGGGAAAGCACAGCCCAGGCCTCCTCTGGGACTTGTGGCAGCACTTGCCCAACCATATCTCACAGTGTGTGAGAATAATGGCCCAAAAATCATGCCGTGTTCACGGACCACAATGCCAGGCTGGCAGAATAAAACATCTTCTTCCCAAGTGTTACCAGCATTTTGGATTCCCTATTTGGGGGTGCGGAAGCGAACACACCCTGGAAGGTGGAAGCTTGGATGACCTAGCTCACAGGGGTGGGGTGTTGCATCAGGAAACCTGGGACACTCTGTGCATGGCATTGGCAGCAGGCAATTGTCCTAATCACAGGAGCCCTTGAGCTGTGTTTGAGCCAGGTACCCAGGAGGACATCTGTAAGGGAATCATTAAAGGGGAGAATGGGGCTTGACAAAGAAGCCCCAGGCTGAAGCACCTCTGGCAGGAGGTTAGTCCTAATGGCCACCGAAGGTAGCTCGAGGTCCAAGACCTCAGCCGCTCTCGGCACCACCATTCAGTAAGAAGCTCCCTCCTCTGTAGCCACAGAAGGGGGAGAGAGTATGCCAGTATCTGGGGAGGTATCCAAAGCACTGGCTTCACCCAAGTCCGTACGCCAGTCAATGGGAGCTTGGAGCTGTTATTCAAAAGGGTTTAGCAATTCCTCCCATTCCTGGCCATAATTCGGCCCATAGGAATAAAGCTCTGGATCTGCAATAGGGGGCGAGGGCCCTGCTGGTGCCGGAGTCAGGGTCATACGATGCGCATCCAGCTCCATGTTGAAGTTGGCAATGAGGATGGGGCACAAGCGGCACCAGGACAGTTGACCACAGGACCGGTGGCAGGGAAGGTCAAATGGGTATGATCAGCGTCGATCCAGTAACAGATCCCTGGGAGTCCTTCCAAGGTCAGGCTGAAGCCACTGGCATGGAACCTGAAGGGGCCCCTTTCTACTCTGCGGGCCTGATGCCACACCAGCAGAGTTGGACTGACCAAAAATGAGGCACATGGCCTCATAAAATTCCCTGAGTTGAGCAGGGTTTGCTCTGGCTCCCAAAAACTCGGGGAGGCTCGCAGTCGGCTAAGACTAAGGCTCCGCAGATCGACGATGCTCCCGCTCCCTTGTCTCATCACCTGATGGACGAGGTGAAGTCGACTTATTCTTATACCTCGACATCCCTGATCATCCCGAGAACTTGGAGTAGGACGCCGAAGAGAGGGGATCCCAAGATCATGGAATCAAGCACCGGGCCGCCATCAGCTTTAGGGACTGCTCCATCAAAGCTTTTCGATTCATGGCCTGGCACTCGGAGCACGACTTTGGGTGGTGGTCACGCTCCAGACACCAAAGGCACATGAAGTGCGGTTCTGTTACGGAAATCACCCGACAGCAGGATCCGCAAGGCTTGAACTCGGTTTTACGCGAAGACATCATCAACGCACCAGAAGTATGAAATATTCACAAAGCTTCGACAAGAGTAAAAAAAAAGGCCAGTGAAAAAGTGACTGAGGGGTAGCTCTTTCTAGATCAGATCTGGCTGGCGTGGAAATGAAAAAGCTGAGGTCAGCGTGCCGGGATGGTGCCCATATAGGACCTGTGATGTCATATCTGGAGCGGACAATGCCGACAATGGACGCAGAACCAATTCATGCCACCTAATGACGTACAGGGGTATTGCTTGAGAAAAATCTCTGGATCTAGACTTACGCCTAGGGAAATTCTAAGGTAAGGAATCTGCAACTAGATGTCTCTATCAGATACTGCCAACAATGTGGAGTGTCATAGACACCTTGATACCAGGAACTACAGATGTTTTTTTTTTTTTACCTGCTTTTATTGAGATTTTAAAATACACTCTCCAGGATGGTTTAATAGCTTGAATTAATAGATGAGTTATTGGTCTGTAGCCCTAAGAGCCTGCAGGACTCATACACAGTGCAAGTATACATGCATTATTTTACACTATACATCAATCACTGCTAGGCTAGTGAGACAGAAACTTCAAGGCAGTCAATAACAAATCAATCCCACCAGCCCCACCTGGAATGTTGTGAAAAATTAAGACACTTCAGATATTTGTGGAACCCATAACAAAGACAGGCTGTTAGTACTGCAGAAAATCAGGAGTTGTTCAGAGTCTGGCGGAAGGCGCCTCTCTGTCACAGAGGTGAGGATCTCAGCGAGAGGGGCCTCATCAGGATTGTAGGGGAAAGGAGTGGGTAGGGTAGGATAACGTATTGTGGGGTATTTGGGGCTAGCTTTTTAAGCGAGGTTTATCAAGTCCATTAGCCTAAGCTATTAAAGTACATTGAGTGGGTTAATGGGGGTCTATCGTCATCCTCTCTGCAGTGCTCCAAATCTAGCACAAGGGCCTCCATAGGCTGCGTCTCTCATCCCTCTATAGGGCCTGCTCTCTGCTTTTGCTCAGAAGAATGCATCAGTCTTCCAGGTAGCCCGGGGGACGCGTAAATCCCCAGCACATATTTTACTGCGTTTGGTCAGAAGCAACAATAGGTCCATGAATTTCATTGTGACCATAGTTTTTTTTTTTTTTTTTTTTTTTAGACCTGGGGTATATGCCTAGCAGTTGGGCCTCCATGATAGTCAATTTTGGTATCCCAGTGACTGTTGAGAGTTCGGTCTGTACTATGTTTCAGAGCTCTTGACGAAGGACGCAGTCCCAAATGGCATGACAGAAATCTGGAGGAGAGTGATGGCATCTAGCACAATCCAAGAGTGCCCCTGGGTAAAAACAGCTGATTTTCTGTGAAGTATGCCCTATGCAAAGTATTCAACCGTTTACAGCAGAATGGAAAATTATTTTTTGTTTTGGAGAATTTGAGAAAAACACAAACAGATAATCACTTACAATCCGTGACTGGCAGTCCATAGAGATACATTCTCTTCATTGCAATGTATAAATGGCAATGCATAATCAGGTACATTAGTAACTAAAGGCAGTTGCGGCAGAGAAAGAGTTAGTGTTAAATGGGGTAATCGTAGGCATCAAGAGGCTTAGAGTGTGTATTTAGCGCTTCACGGTAGCACCCAAGTGGCTGATAGATAGGAGTACTCTCAGTCAGCATCTGACATCGTCCGGTTGTGCTAGTCTGTATCAGAAAAAACTTGCAATGCTAAATAGTCGCTGAGAGGTTTCCATGTGTCACGGAAGCTGGAGGTTATATACAGGGTGAAGCGATACATAAACCTCATTGGTAGTATTGCAGTATACCATGCTGCGAATGCAGTCAGATAGAGAAGGGCATTGTTTGCTGCTCCAGTACAGAGCAATCTCGCATCTGGCTAATAGTAGCGCTATCACAGTAAATCTACGGATCCCAGGGGGCAGATCAGCCACGTAGCCCAGCAGGACCACTAGTGGGTTGGGCGTGACGGTGCCCTGACCACTGAATATATCTAGCCAGAATGCACCAGTGGGGCCTGCAGTTCTAGGCCTGAGAAGTCCTCATCTGAAGTCCTACACTTTGGGCAAAGAGAGGATCGAGAAGGATCCAACGTGGCCAGTGCCTGTGGTGAGAGGTAAGTTCATCTGAAGAACTTGGAGTGCAACAATTTATGTTTGTGGTTAGAGGGTATCAGTTTGGTCTCTGTGCAGAAAAAAATCCATATTTTATCTGATAGTTGCCTGCCCAAATCAAGTTCCCCTTGCTACGTAAGCCTGGTATCGCGGGTCAGTAATCACATTACCAGGGGCGGGATGTCATATGGGGCCAGAGGATAGGAAGGGATCTGGGCTGGCAGAGCACTATGTATATGTCTCAAGGCAAAGTGATCCAGAACTGTGGTGTTAGCGAATCAATTATCATCACTGTGAGATAGAGCATGTCCCTCACGGAAAAGATCCACAAATGTGTACAGTTTGTGGCACGAGAGGGCATCCTGTACCAATTTATCCTGTGTGGGTGGCAGCCAATGGTTATTAGACAGTGGCATGGCTGAGGAGTAAAGGAGGCCGTCCCTGAACAAGCAGAGGAACTGCCACCAATCCCAGCAGGTGATAGAGAGGGGTTACATGGTAGTGGGGCCTAATGGAATACCCTGCTGAAGAATGTTAGCTAGGGGAACAGGTTCTGCTTGTTCACACACTGGTATAGCATAAGGGGGACGGGGCACCTGAGTGGAACAAGTGATATGAATATTGGCATGCCAGAAAGTATAACTGAAAATCTCGGACACCAAATCCGCCTCAGTCACAGGGAACCACCAGTTTGTTCTAACTCATCCTAGGCCTACGATTCACCCAAATCTACTGGAGAAGTAAGGTTTAAATGGTTGTGAAAAAAGCATTAGTGAGGGGGATCAGTATATTTCGGAAGAGGTACAGGAATCGGGGGAGGGCCATCATTTTAATGACAGCTATGCGGCATGCCATTGATAGAGGGAGGGGGCACCATCACTCAATCTGCTAGGCCAGGAGGTCAGTGGCAGGGCCGTAATTTAAACTAATTATCTGCTCCTTGTCCCTATAGAAGCGGACATTTATAGAGAGACTTTGTGGATATTCTATCATCCACTGTGATTCCTTGTCATTATAAACCAGACAAGGATAGATATCCCTCAAGGACTCCCTAAGTGGTTGCAAGGAAATGTCCAGAATTATTACAATGACACCACTACATGACTCACAAAACAGTAAGGGATATAGTTACCAATGCCCTACCAGAAGGGTAGATCTCCAAGAATGAAGCAAAGTTCCTCATTAACGACGATTCTAAAACCCTCTATTTTTATACGGTTCCTGAAATTCACAAGACCATCAGACTGCCCCCTGGTAGCACAATTGTCTCTGGAATAGGCTTTATTATTTTATTTTTTTAAATCAGATTTTATTGTTTTTAAGTCAAACAAACAAAATAGTACACATGCTGCTGTCTTATTAAAAGAGTCTTCATTTTGAGCAGCATCCAAAATCGGACCAATTATACATTAACACAAAGCATCATTTGTCCACCATTTCCCATAAACTTTGTTTCTGAGGACAACCCCTGGATACATAGATCAGTTCTTCTAATTTTGCTCACTGATCCACTGCCGCCCACCATGCAAATATGAGGGGTATTGCTGAATTACAGTGTCTGGAAATGTCTCTTTCGGTGAGCAGGTACCAATCGCCACAAGAGTGATATCTTCACGGCTTCCCTCAAGATCCTCCAGAATACCCAACAATGTGACATGGGTGGGGTTACAATATCCTCTCAAGGACTCTCCAGAAAGCAGCAACCTTCCCCTGCTAACGTAATGCAATAACAGGACATCACAAACCATGTTATAAAAAGTCACCCTGCTCCTCTGGATTGCGGAAACATAGGGGTCAGTAAGCCTGTTTGCTTTCCACAACCTCAAGGGCATGAGACAAGTCAAGTGTAGGTGTTTAAGCTGAATAAGTCAGAGCCGTGAGTAGATAACCAGCACCGGTGGGAAAGTATAAGCATCTCTCTAGTCATCACCTAGTGTTCCCATCTGTTTCTCCCAATGTGGTTTAAGCTTCAAGAAGAGGTCCGGGAGTTGATCACCAGAGTTTTCTATACCTTAATAACCCCGATTTCCCTAACAGGCCCATTAGGATCATTGCCTCAAGAGGGCTGTATTCAGGTATTCGGCTGTGAGATTCTTTATGGAGCATGAGAGCATGACGTACTTGTACATAACTGTAAAATTGAGATTCATGTAATTTATTTGAGTTTGGAGATCCTAAAATTATTTCATTTGTGAGGCTAGTCTAAGGCTGCCTACCAATAAGGTCCCACCCTTTAAAGCCTTCAAGGGCTGCTGAATGTGTCACCCATTTACACTAGCACAAGAGCATTTTGAGAATAATCTTCCAATCACATCCGGTCCATCTAAGGACAGACTGAAATGCAAGCAAGACTACTCTGGTGACTTTTAGAAGATTCAATCAATCAGAGATTGTAAAGCGCAGCAACTGTCACCCCTAAGGGATTCTGGGCACTGAGAGTGCCGTGTCTCCATTGAAGAGCCAGGTCTTGAGCCATTTCTTGAACATGGGAGCAGTTCTGAGGTGCAAGAGTAGGTCGCTCCTGCAATGTAGGAGAAACAGCAGTTGCCGCTACGGGCGCAATGGATGCGTGGGACGTGTGCAAGGTTCAGTGATGCAGAGTACAGCTGTCTTACGGCGGTGTGGAGGTTTAGTCTGTGGTTGATGTATGTCAGTCCTTGATTGTGTAGAGCTTTGCAGGACAGAGTGAGGATTTTAAAATGGCATTTAATGAGATAGGTTCTCCATAGAGCAACCGTAAAATATAATCCTGTCCCACTACCTCCACCCAGAATGCAGAGTGGTTTCACCCACAACGCAACTAGCCATTTATGACCAGCATCTTTGCAGATCAGTAGTATGTCCTCGATGCCCCTCCCTCCATCATACGGTGATTGCACACACTTGCCAAAGGTTAAACAGGATGGTTGATCCAGTCATAGAAAATACTGAATCTTGGTGAACAACTCCTGAAATCAAGTTTTGGGGATAAGTGTGTGTGTGTGTGTGTGTGTGTGTGTGTGTGTGTGTGGTGGGGGGGAAGGGACTAGGGGGATATTGCAGTACATACAACAGTTGTGGGAACACCATCATTTTGAATAGGGCCACCCTGTCTAGGACACTAAGTGGGTGGTTGGCACATTTAGTAAGATCAGATCTCATTTCAGAATCAGAGGTCCCAAGGTACGATTCCCAGCCAAACTGGGTTTAAGAGCTATACGGATTCCCACATTATGGTAGTTAAGTCTACAGATCAGCAGCAGTGGTTGCCAATCTGGTACATCTCTAAAGCCCTTCAACCGGCCGAGGAGAGATTTGCACAAATTAATGGTGAGGCTGAAGACCTTCCCATCATAGGTCAGCATCTGGATCAGGTCAGGTCCCTTGAGGGAGGGTCAAGAGAGAAATAAAAAGATGTAATCTGCGTAGAGTGCAATCCATCCTTCATCGCCATACCCCAGTCAAATACCCAGACCTGAGTATCACACCTAATCCATACTGCTAGGGGTTCTACGGTCAAGGCAAAACAGGTAAAGGGAAAAAGGACACCATTGTCTGATGACTCTAGAGATTGGGAATGAAAAGGAGAGAGACACTTAACAGAACCTGGGCCTGTGGGCGTGCATACAAAATCCAGACATATGACCTAAACCTATGTCTGAATAACATTTTTGTAGCTCTTCCTCAAGGAAAGTCCAGTCTATCGAATCAAAGGCCTTCTCTAAGTCTATAAAAATCAAAACAATGTTTTTTGTCAGATTGTTGAGGCATGATAGGGCTATTCTGACTTTACGGATGCATTGTTTGGTGCTGTGGTGTAAGATGAAACCACATTGCTTGGCATGGGCGAGGCCTAGGCAATGGTTCATCTGCATCCAGTTGCTTGTTGCTTTTTGAACGCCCTTTTCTCCCCGTCATTGACTGGCAACATTGACACACCAACTGGAGCAAAAGTCGGACTGTTCATGTACCGCACCTGCAAGCACAGGCCCACAAGCATTGTTCTTTCCACATGCTCTACTAACTGTCACAGAGCATAACTCCACTCTGCCAACAGCATAAATCTGACTGAGACAACCACAAAGCCTCATTAGGACTAGAAGGCTAAAAAGACAACAGGATTGAGCACGGGCAATGGTTCGATGAACCTTTAAAGAGAGGCTCCTCTAGTGAAACCCTGTGACACATGGATCACTATAACCGAACCTGGGAAGTGGAAGAGCTCCTCTGAGTATTTTTTTGGGGAAATTGGAATTTATAGAGTGACTAAGTACCTAGAAAGGGGTCCTGTTGCTAGAGGATTCAAAAGATTGCAAGTGCGAGACAACAGAAGGTCAGAGTCATAGGGAAAAGAAAACAGATCAAGAAGAGCTAGGTTTTTAAAGATTTGCAGAACGTAAGGAAAGGAGTGATGTTTTACATTTGGAACAGAGGGATTGCTCTGAAACCTGTGGGATGACAACGACTGTGAACCTAAAATCCTCTGTTGTGGGAAGAACAGATTGAGGGCCTTGAAGCATCAGATCCCCAGGGGTTGTGAAAAGTTCAAGGCCTTAAGATATTTACCACCTCAGTTTGTCAGAGAGGCATTGGCTGGATCGAGAGGTTAGTGTGTGGCTACTGGTAGAGTGCCCTCACCCTACCTCTTAAGATAAGGTGATGCTCACACCCAAAATCCACTCCATATTGTCTGCTCTCTTTGTGAAATTCATCAAAGACCCCCCAAAAAAGGCACTAATGTGTCATGGAGAGCTGGTCAGGATAAGCGGCTAGATAAAGCAGGGTCAGTGCCAAAAATCCCTGACAGGGTTAAGGAGGCCTGATTCAAACAGATTCTAATCAGCTTGATCGAGAGGGCTATGATTTTTTTTAGGTAACACTGTGATATCAGCTAAAAGGAGGTGATCCCTCCTGATTAAAGTGCTTCTAAATCTGAGGTCCTTGTCTCTTCTGAGGGAGGATTGATTTCTCACAATAGTTTTTCTGGGAACCAGGTTCGGCTCCTCTGCTAGGGCACAGGAGTGTCAGCAACAGCAGCTGCCAAACTTCTACAATAAAACAATAATAAACCATGTTTATTATTGTTTTATTGTAGAAACTATGTTTATTATTGTTTTATTGTAGAGGGGGCAGGGCCATGGGCTGTGATGAGCACAGAGGGGGCCTTCTTGGGCCAACCAAACATACGTGCGCACTAAGCTCTGTCCAACCCAGCACTGTGCTGCCGGGTTGAAGAGAGCCGACAGGCGCTCCCAGTCTGCTGTGGAGCACCCTGGCTGGGCGCTCCGACCAATCCGTATGCTGCTGTCATGCTGCCAGCATGCTTTTTTATTTTTTTTTATTAATTTTTCTTCCCCTGCCCCACCCCATGCCGTGAACCGTTCCTGCTAGGAACCCTTCCTCACTGAACTTGAGTAGTTTCTGAATACTTTCATCTTCATGGAAAATGCACAGTCAACACTCAAAACAATCTTCTCCACCAAAGAGTTTGCAGGGGTCAATAGAGGAAGCGGGCGCTTGGATAACCACCCTTATGACCAAAGCTCCCCTAAGAGAAGAGTTTTCAAGGAGTCCAGACAGTGGCAAGACTAGAAGCGATTTGTGGGTTTCTTCCTTTCAAGATAAAGTAGTAGCGACCGCAGAGTACACACTGGATTCTATAGAGGAGACAAAATACTTGGAGGATACTAAAGTCAGAGCTGTCATTTTATCCCACACAAAGTAGGGAGGAGGCTGTCAAAGTTCACTCACAACTGATGTAGATAACCCAGGATGCCAGAAATTTGCAGATGGTAACAGGTTTCCAAATCGAGTTCTATGGGTGTCGGTTAAAGAGAGAATTTCTTCTTCCCCAGTCCTCCCTCCTCCTCAGATTAGGAACATGATCTCACATTTCATGAACTAACAGCACTGCTATAGAATAGGGTTATTGCCAAAGCCCCCCTTCTACTGCCAAAACCACCCACCAGTGATCACCCTTCAGAAATTCAACAAGTGACTGGTTAACCTCTACTTGAAGATGGAAGGGATCCACATCCTAAGGAAAATTATTCACCCTGGGATTGACAATGACAGTCACCATTCTTCAAGAACAGAGGTGGGGGTTGTATGAACCTAGCAACGTCGGAATTGGGTCCCTAGCAAAAACTGACCTTCCTGTGTTTTATTATGTACTTGGTGAAGGCAGTGCTCAAGCTTCCCCACTCAATGACTAAGGAAATCTAGCAGGAGTTGAGAATGACCTGTAATGAGAGACGGTCTCACTGAGGTAAGTAGAAAAGATCATGGGACTTTGTGGCCCCTCTGCACTACAGACTGCTGCAGAGTCTAAAGGCATTACACATGAGAAAAGGGAAAGCGTACTCTGAAATGGTGACACATCCAAAAGCCAGAATGCAGATCCAGTGGTGGCTGAACCACATGTGGTCCTGGAATGGTAGGGTAACTTCTAGCTTGACATGTTATTACTTAGTGACCAAGTTGGATGGTAGCTGCATAGGCTGTCTTACCTTGTTTTGTTTAAGAACCACAGGAAGATAGTAGCCAGAAGAGAAACTGTGACCACACACCTCTTACACAGTGAACTTTAAGGCCAAGGACAGGATCTCCCTTAGTCTACTGCTGAAGATGGACAACATCTCAATGATGTGTTACAGGAACTACCTTGGAGGGACCTGTTTCAGGGCCCTATCATAGTTAGCAAATAACCTCTGACATGCCTGCTTAGAGAGCTATATTGTGGTCGAAGTGGAATACTTGCCATGCCATCAGACTTTGGTGACAGGGTAAACTAAGACATAAGCCCTCATTATAACCCTGGCAGTCGGTGACCACCAGGGCTATAGTGGCATTCGTACCGCCAACAGGCTGGTGGTACTGGACACCACATTTTGACCGTGGTGGTACCGCCGCGGTAACACCGCCGGTATACCGCCATGGCGGTCCCGGCGGTCGTAATCTGCCAGGGCAGCGCTGTAAGCAGCGCTGCCCTGGGGATTTCAACTCCCCTTACCGCCAGCCTTTCCATGGAACTGCCATGGAAAGGCTGGCGGTAAGGGGACTTGGGGTGCCCCCGGGGGCCCCTGCACTTGGCATGGGCAGTGCATGGGGCGCCCAGGCATAGCCCCATCGCACATTTCACTGCGTGAATTTTGGGCAGTGAAATGCGTGACGGGTGCTAATGCACCCGCTGCACATCAGCATTGCCACTGGCTCTATTAAGAGCCAGCAGCAATGCTGATGTGACTTTTCTGCTGGGCCAGTGGACGGTAACACCAGCGGAAAAGTCGAAATAGGGAGCCAGACATACTGCCAGCAATGGCAGTTTTCTAGCGCCTGCAGCTCGGCGGCCTTCTGGGAAGACAGCTGAGGTTGTAATGAGGGCCATAGACAGGATACGCGTGCCAAAAGTTTAAACTCATCATTTGTTCATACCCTGATGAATAAATGGAAGTGTGCAAGGTGTATTCTTTTGTGTTCCGGTTCACTGTCAAACGTCCCAGGGATTTCAGTTGGGGCTGGAACCAGAAGTGATATGGGGACACTTTCCTGCAGAACTGGGATGGTATAACCAATAATGCCTTCCATCCTTTACAATGATCATAAGAGAGGCAACCAAAGCCAGGGGACAACAGGTAAATGGAATTTTGATTATCCAACTATGAAATATCTAGAATGTTTTTCTGTTCTTCTGGAACTTTTCTAGGATCCACAATCCTTCTGCTCCAGTACCCAACTCTTCTGATGGATCCTTCACTCTTTGGTTCTGTAAGGAATCCTCTTCATGCTGGCATGGAGGATTATAGGGGAAAACAGTCAATACAGAACCTTTCATAACAGCTCTCTTTTCTCATCTTTCGAGACTGGATGGAGAGAACAAGTAGGAGGTATAGATCAGCCTGGAGGTGGTGGACTGGTTGGTGTATGGAATAAGGTTTCAATCCCATGTGCGTGTAGATTGCCAGATCCTGAGCTGTCTGTCAGAACTAGCAAGTTCCTGACCAGTGTAAAGGAGAATCAATGCTTTAAGGTCACCAATCACGGGCAATCATGAACCACAGTAGTTCACTACTGTGAGACCACCCAATATGCAACATCTCTTCAGGGGGATTCAGCTGTTGGTGTCTCCTGGCGATATATCCCACTTGGAGATGTGAGGAAAGTACTAAGGTTATTTGTGTCCTGGCTACAGAATGAGTATCTGTCAAAGAAGTAGCTATCTGCAAAACAGGCGTTGTTATTATGTATGGTCGCTTACAGATGAGTATTGGGTGCAGTGGAGATAGCTAGTAGAAGGTTTACTTCCAAAGGTTTACACCTATAACTATTTTATACTCTATATTGCCAGATCAACCAAACTGTGTGTGTTACAATGTGTCAAGGCCTAAGAGAGTAGGAAAGAGAAGTTTAAAATCCCTGGCGTCTCCATAAGTTTCTACAGAAAGACGCTCAGGGCTGTATCTTCCCTTTTGCAGACAATTCAGATGTTTGATAACATGACTGGAAAAGTAACTTTCTTTATAAAAACATAATTAAGTTGCCTGTAAAGCGCACTACTCAAGCGTGAGGGTCTCTAGGCGCTGGAGGTGGGAGGGGATGCGCGGGAGCTGCTACTGCTCGAACAGCCATGTCTTGAGATGTCTCCTTCGCCAAGCCTTCCTAGTTGATGAAAATTAAAAGAAAGTAGTTCTTTTTATTTTTCAGAACCCGTTGGGATGAGAATGAATTCTTGCCAGATAATATTTTGCTGCACACAGAACTGCAGTAATAATCACTTTTGTTGAAGAAATAGAAGTTTTTTGGTGAGTCTCACATTGGTGTGTTCTCTTATCCATTGTGAAGTAGGAGCACACTAGAAGCAAGAATAATATGGTGTAGGAAGTTGGCTCTGTATGTACTATTTCAAAGTAAGAAATAGCATGCACAGAGCCCAAGGGTTCCCCTTAGAGGTAAGATAGTGGCAAAAAGAGATAATTCTAATGCTCTATTTTGTGGTAGTGTGGCCGAGCAGTAGGCTTATCAGAGGGTAGTGTTAAGCATTTGTTGTACACACACAGGCAATAAATGAGGAATACACACTACAGTAAAAGACAAATTCCAGGCCAATAGGTTTTTATACAGAAAATATATTTTCTTAGTTTATTTTAAGAACCACAGGTTCAAGATTTACAAACAATACTTTAAATGAAAGGTATTTCACTCAGGTATCCTAGGAACTTTGAATAATCACAATAGCATGTACAGTTTTGGCAAAAATGTCAATAAGCTATTTTAAAAGTGGACACTGCAAAAATCAACAGTTCCTGGGGGAGGTAAGTAAATGTTAAGTTCACAGGTAAGTAAAACACTTACAGGGTTCAAAGTTGGGTCCAAGGTAGCCCACCGTTGGGGGTTCAAGGCAACCCCAAAGTTACCACACCAGCAGCTTAGGGCCGGTCAGGTGCAGAGGTCATAGTGGTGCCCAAAACACATAGGCTTCAATGGAAATAGGGGTTCCCCGGTTCCAGTCTGCCAGCAGGTAAGTACCCGCGACTTCGGAGGGCAGACCAGGGGGGTTTTGTAGGGCACTGGGGGGGGGGGGGGAGGGTTAACAAGCAGCACAGAAAGTACACCCTCAGCGGCACAGGGGCGGCCAGGTGCAGAGTGCAAACAGGCGTTGGGTTTTCAATAGGTTTCAATGAGGAGACCCGGGGGTCTCTTCAGCGATGCAGGCAGGCACAAGGGGGGGGGGGGGGCTCCTGGGGGTAGCCACCACCTGGGCTAGGAAGAGGGTCGCCTGGGGGTCGCTCTGGCACTGGAGTCTGGTTCCTTCAGGTCCTGGGGGCTGCGGGTGCAGTGTGTTTTCCAGGCGTCGGGTTCCTTGAAACAGGCAGTCGTGGTCAGGGGGAGCCTCTGGATTTCCTCTGCAAGCGTCGCTGTGGGGGCGCAGGGGGGGTCAACTCTGCTACTCACGGGCTTGTAGTCGCCGGAGAGTACTCCCTGTAGTGTTGGTTTTCCGCAGGTAGAGCCGGGGGTATCGGGTGCAGAGTGGAAAGTCTCACGCCTCCGGCAGGAAACGTGTGCTCTTTAAAAGTTGCTTCTTTGTTGCAAAGTTTCAGTTTTGTTGAACAGGGCCACTGTTCTCTGGAGCTTCTTGGTCCTTTTAGATGCAGGGCAGTCCTCTGAGGCTTCAGAGGTCGCTGGTCCCTGTTGGATGCGTTGCTGTTGCAGTTTTTCTTGAAGTGGGGAGACAGGCCGGTAGGGCTGGGGCCAAAGCAGTCATCGTCTCCGTCTTCTCTGCAGGGCTTCAGGTCAGCAGTCCTTCTTCGTCTTCAGGTTGCAGGAATCTGATTTCCTAGGTTCTGGGAGCCCCTAAATACTGAATTTAGGGGTGTGTTTAGGTCTGGGATGGCAGTAGCCAAAGGCTACTGGCCCTGAGGGTGGCTACACCCTCTTTGTGCCTCCTTCCTGAGGGGAGGGGGCACATTCCAATTCCTATTGGGGGAATCCTCCAAAATCAATATGGAGGATTTCTAAAGGCAGGGGTCACCTCAGCTCAGGACACCTTAGGGGCTGTCCTGACTGGTGGGTGACTCCTCCTTGTTTTTCTCATTATCTCCCCTGGACTTGCCGCCAAAAGTGGGGGCTGTGTCCAGGGGGCGGGCATCTCCACTACCTGGAGTGCCCTGGGGCATTGTAACACGAAGCCTGAGCCTTTGAGGCTCACTGCTAAGTGTTACAGTTCCTGCAGGGGGGGAAGTGTGAAGCACCTCCACCCAGAGCAGGCTTTTGTTTCTGTCCTCAGACAGCACAAAGGCCCTCACCACATGGGGTCAGGAACTCGTCTCTCAGCAGCAGGCTGGCACAGAGCAGTCAGTCCTGCACTGAACAATTGGGGAAAATACAAGGGACATCAAGATGCCCTCTGTGTGCATTTTTTAATAAATCCAACACTGGCATCAGTGTGGGTTTATTATTCTGAGAAGTTTGATACCAAACTTCCCAGTATTCAGTGTAGCCATTATGGAGCTGTGGAGTTCGTTTGTGACAAACTCCCAGACCATATACTTAATATGGCCACAACTGTACTTACAATGTCTAAGAATAGACAGACACTGTAGGGGCATATTGACCATGCAGCTATGCCCTCACCTGTGGTATAGTGCACCCTGCCTTAGGGCTGTAAGGCCTGCTAGAGGGGTGACTTACCTATGACACAGGCAGTATTTTGTGTGCATGGCATCCTGAGGGGGATGCCATGTCGACTTTGCCTTTTTCTCCCTACCAACACACACAATCTGCAATGGCAGTGTGCATGTGTTAGGTGAGGGGTCCCTTAGGGTGTCACAACATATGCTGCAGCCCTTAGGGACCTTCCCTGGTCACAGGGCCCATGATACCTCTGGTAACGTTTACAAGGGACTTATCTGTGTGCCAGGGGTGTGCCAATTGTGGAGACAATGGTACATTTTAGGTGAAAGAACACTGGTGCTGGGGCCTGGTTAGCAGGGTCCCAGCACACTTCTCAGTCAAGTCAGCATCAGTATCAGGCAAAAAGTGGGGGATAACTGCAACAGGGAGACATTTCCTTACACAAGCCCCGCCCAGCCCACAGGCCAGGAGACTCAGCCAAAGCTGGGAGAGTCTTCCTAGTCTGTCAGGCGAGGGAAATTAGAGGAACTAGGCTGGTTTGTTGCAGGGCCTAATCTGCCTTACATCGTCCTGTCCAGGTCATTCCCTCAGGGGAAATGACCCACTTCCACAGTGATAGGACCTAGTCTGAATTGCCTCTTATCTGTGCTTTTAATGTCTTCACCCATTCTCTCTATTTTGGGGTTAGAGGTATACACCTCTGCTAATCTTATCTTAGCCAGGGTCACCCCTACCTTACCCAAAGAGGTTTCACCAGAGCTGGAGTAACCCCACCATGACCAACAGGGTCAGGGGGCCTAACGTGCTATTTGGCACGGGGTCAGACCACCATGCCAAGGATAGTGCAGCCATTAAGGCTAACACCCAGCAGAGGCCACTGACAGCTGTCAGTGCCCAGAACCACACCTTTAGCTCTTCACCAGCAAGGGAAGGAGCTAAGTTACAGGCTTCTTTGGGTTCAGGGTGCCTGTCTGCTGTGTAAGAGTGGGGGGGGGGTTACTACATCTTGTAGTAAACACCCTTCTTCCACTCTTTCTTCTGTTAACTGAGGAGCCACCCACTAAGGTTTAACAGTTGCCTGACTAGCCAGTACTTCTTGTGGGTCAGGTTGGAGTCTACCAGTGCCATTTTTGGAGTTCTCCCCTCATGGAGCAGAATCCCCTTCGCTTTCTGGAACCTTGGGTAAAGGTTGCCCACCTTTCCTACACTGTTTTCCTTTCTTTTTCTTTTGGGGCCTACTTGCAGTAACTGCAGGGGTAGCACCTCCAGAATACTTGGGAGAGGACTGGCACTGGACCAGTTCCTTTCTTAGGCTCTGACTAACCTCTGGGTAGTCATTTCCAAGGAGACAATCAAGGGGGAGGTCTGTGCTGACTACCACCCTTCTCCAGCTAAAAGTCCCACCCACTTCTATGGGCAAGAAATCCACAGGCCTATCAGTGACCCTGTCTGGGCTAACTCTTACTCTGGCAGTCTCACCTGGGATGTACTGGTTTGAGAACACCAGCCTATCATGCACAATAGTGTGACTGGCACAAGTGTCTCTCAGGGCAGTGGCTGGGATTCCATTCACCAGTAGGTGGTGGAAGTGTCTACTTCCCTTTGGAATCTCCAACTCACCTGTTGGGCCCTTTTTCCAGTTGAAGGCTATGAAGACCTCCTCATCTGAGGAGTCATCCCCAATGGCTACACTGGTCACCCCTGGGATTTTGCTAGGGGTTTGTTTTTGGGACAAGAAGTGTCCTTGGTGTGGTGCCCTGTCTGTCTACAGTTTTGGCACCATGCCTTAGTGGCATCCCAGTTCTTACCCTGGTACCCACCTTTGTTTTGGGTTGTGTCTTGTGGCCTACCCACCTGGTCTGGTTTTTGTGGTCCTACAGAGGACGCTTTTTCTTTATTTCTAGTGTCACCCACTTTCTCCTGGGGAGGCTTTGTAACCCCTTTCTTTTGGTCACCCCCAGCGGAAGTTTTGGTTACCCTAGTTTTGACCCAGTGGTCTGCCTTCTTTCCCAATTCTTGGGGAGAAATTGGACCTAGGTCTACCAGATACTGATGCAACTTTTCATTGAAGCAGTTACTTAAAATGTTTTCTTTTATAAACAAATTATAAAGCCCAACACAGTCATGCACTTCATTTCCAGTTACCCAACCATCCAGTGTTTTCACTGAGTAGTCTACAAAATCAACCCAGGTCTGGCTCGAGGATTTTTGAGCCCCCCTGAACCTAATCCTGTACTCCTCAGTGGAGATTCAAAAGCCCTCAATTAGGGTAGCCTTCATGAGGTCATAGGATTCTGCATCTTTACCAGAGTGTCTGAGGAGTCTATCCCTACACTTTCCAGTGAACATTTCCCAAAGGAGAGCACCCCAGTGAGATTTGTTTACTTATCTGGTTGCACAAGCCCTCTCAAAAGCTGTGAACCATTTGGTGATGTCATCACCATCTTCATTTTTTGATACAATCCCTTTGGGGATTTTTAGCATGTCAGGAGTATCTCTGAACCTTTTTAAATTGCTGCCACCATTGATGGGAGCTAAGCCCATCTCTTGTCTTTCCCTTTCTATGGCTAGGAGCTGTCTCTCTAAAGCCAATCTTTTGGCCATCCTGGCTAACAGGAGGTCATCTTCATTGAGGCTGCCCTCAATGCTTCCAGTGTTGCAGGATTCCCCTGTGGGAGAAGCAGCATCTCTGACTATCACTTGTGGAGTCAGGGTTGGAGGAACCCTGTTCTCCCTAACTAGGAGTGGAGATGGGGAATTTTCCTCCCCATCACTAGCTTCCCTCTCTGTAAGGGTATCTTCAGAGAAGGGGTTGTCTATAGCAAACTCTGCCAAGAGCTCCTGGAGCTGTACTTTAGCAGGGTTTGATCCAGTTATTATCTTTTTGATTTTGCAGAGAGTCCTTAACTCTGACATCCTAAGATGCAGGTAAGGCGTGAGGTTGAGCTCTACCACCATCTCTTCTGCAGTAGAGATTATTTCTCTAAAAGTTGGGATAATTTTTAAGAATCTAAAACTATCTCTAGAACTTAATTCAAACGTTAACAAAACTTTTAAACTCTAAAAGAAATGCTAACAGGGACTAACACAAGGCCCTAGCAGGACTTTTAAAAATTTAGAAAAATAGCTCAAATTTCAAAAATCTGTTTCTAATGGCAATTTTGGGAATTTAGTCGTGTGATCAGGTATTGGCTGAGTAGTCCAGCAAATGCAAAGTCTTGTACCCCACCGCTGATCCACCAATGTAGGAAGTTGGCTCTGTATGTACTATTTCAAAGTAAGAAATAGCATGCACAGAGTCTAAGGGCTCCCCTTAGAGGTAAGATAGTGGCAAAACTAGATAATTCTAATGCTCTATTTTGTGGTAGTGTGGTCGAGCAGTAGGCTTATCAGAGGGTAATGTTAAGCATTTGTTGTACACACACAGGCAATAAATGAGGAACACACACTCAAAGACAATTCCAGGCCAATAGGTTTTTATACAGTATAGAAAATATCTTTTCTTAGTTTATTTTAAGAACCACAGGTTCACGATTTACAAACAATACTTTAAATGAAAGGTATTTCACTCAGGTATCTTAGGAACTTTGAATAATCACAATAGCATGTACAGTTTTGGCACAAATGTCAATAAGCTATTTTAAAAGTGGATACAGTGCAAAAATAAACAGTTCCTGGGGGAGGTAAGTAAATGTTAAGTTCACAGGTAAGTAAAACAGTTACAGGGTTCAAAGTTGGGTCCAAGGTAGCCCACCCTTGGGGGTTCAAGGCAACCCCAAAGTTACCACACCACCAGCTCAGGGCCGGTCAGGTGCAGAGGTCAAAGTGGTGCCCAAAACGCATAGGCTTCAATGGAAATAGGGGTGCCCCGGTTCCAGTATGCCAGCAGGTAAGTACCTGCGTCTTCGGAGGGCAGACCAGGGGGGTTTTGTAGGGCACCGGGGGGAACACAAGCAGGCACAGAAAGTACACCCTCAGTGGCACAGGGGCGACCGGGTGCAGAGTGCAAACATGCATCGGGTTTTCAATAGGTTTCAATGGGGAGACCCGGGGGTCTCTTCAGCGATGCAGGCAGGCACAGGGGGGGGGGGCTCCTCGGGGTAGCCACCACCTGGGCTAGGAAGAGGGTCGCCTGGGGGTCACTCTGGAATTGGAGTCTGGTTCCTGGGGGCTGCGGGTGCAGTGTGTTTTCCAGGCGTCGGGTTCCTTGAAACAGGCAGTCGCGGTCAGGGGGAGCCTCTGGATTTCCTCTGCAGGTGTCGCTGTGGGAGCTTGGGGGGGGGGCAACTCTGGCTACTCACGGGCTCGCAGTCGCCGGGGAGTCCTCCCTGTAGTGTTGGTTTTCCACAGGTCGAGCCGGGGGTGTCGGGTGCAGAGTGGAAAGTCTCACGCCTCCGGCACGAAACGTGTGGTCTTTAAAAGTTGCTTCTTTGTTGCAAAGTTTCAGTTTTGTTGAACAGGGCCAGTGTTCTCTGGAGCTTCTTGGTCCTTTTAGATGCAGGGCAGTCCTCTGAGGCTTCAGAGGTCGCTGGTCCCTGTTGGATGCGTCGCTGTTGCAGTTTTTCTTGAAGTGGGGAGACAGGCCGGGAGGGCTGGGGCCAAAGCAGTCATCGTCTCCGTCTTCTCTGCAGGGCTTCAGGTCAGCAGTCCTTCTTCGTCTTCAGGTTGCAGGAATCTGATTTCCTAGGTTCTGGGGAGCCCCTAAATACTGAACTTAGGGGTGTGTTTAGGTCTGGGATGGCAGTAGCCAAAGGCTACTGGCCCTGAGGGTGGCTACACCCTCTTTGTGCCTCCTTCCTGAGGGGAGGGGGGCACATTCCAATTCCTATTGGGGGAATCCTCCAAAATCAATATGGAGGATTTCTAAAGGCAGGGGTCACCTCAGCTCAGGACACCTTAGGGGCTGTCCTGACTGGTGGGTGACTCCTCCTTGTTTTTCTCATTATCTCCCCTGGACTTGCCGCCAAAAGTGGGGGCTGTGTCCAGGGGGCGGGCATCTCCACTACCTGGAGTGCCCTGGGGCATTGTAACACGAAGCCTGAGCCTTTGAGGCTCACTGCTAAGTGTTACAGTTCCTGCAGGGGGGGAAGTGTGAAGCACCTCCACCCAGAGCAGGCTTTTGTTTCTGTCCTCAGACAGCACAAAGGCCCTCACCACATGGGGTCAGGAACTCGTCTCTCAGCAGCAGGCTGGCACAGAGCAGTCAGTCCTGCACTGAACAATTGGGGAAAATACAGGGGGCATCAAGATGCCCTCTGTGTGCATTTTTTAATAAATCCAACACTGGCATCAGTGTGGGTTTATTATTCTGAGAAGTTTGATACCAAACTTCCCAGTATTCAGTGTAGCCATTATGGATCTGTGGAGTTCGTTTGTGACAAACTCCCAGACCATATACTTAATATGGCCACAACTGTACTTACAATGTCTAAGAATAGACAGACACTGTAGGGGCATATTGACCATGCAGCTATGCCCTCACCTGTGGTATAGTGCACCCTGCCTTAGGGCTGTAAGGCCTGCTAGAGGGGTGACTTACCTATGCCACAGGCAGTATTTTGTGTGCATGGCATCCTGAGGGGGATGCCATGTCGACTTTGCCTTTTTCTCCCTACCAACACACACAATCTGCAACGGCAGTGTGCATGTGTTAGGTGAGGGGTCCCTTAGGGTGGCACAACATATGCTGCAGCCCTTAGGGACTTTCCTGGTCACAGGGCCCTTGGTACCACTGGTACCTTTTACAAGGGACCTTTTACTGTGTGCCAGTGGTGTGCCAATTGTGGAAACAATGGTACATTTTAGGTGAAAGAACACTGGTGCTGGGGCCTGGTTAGCAGGGTCCCAGCACACTTCTCACTCAAGTCAGCATCAGTATCAGGCAAAAAGTGGGGGGTAAGTGCAACAGGGAGCCATTTCCTTACATATGGTAACTGAAGAGTCGAAAGTGGAGCTGTGTTTGGGCAAGCAAGGTTATGTTTAGAGGCCTGTGAACTGTTATTGGTTACTGTTGGTTATGCCATTTTAGCGTTTCTCCAGAGAATGTAGTTTTGCTTTCATTATGTTCACATGCTGCTGGGCAATAAAAGAAAAATGATGCATAACCTTCACCTGTGTATTCTTAATAGAACTGAAGCTTTTCTTCATGATACCTAGGAAAGTTTTCATTCAGTTTAGTAAGCAAAAGGTCAGCCTTGAATGTGATCAATCAGAAAGAATCATGGCTAGTGCCTTCAAAAGACGTTTTCATCAAGATTCCAAATATCACAGTTAAAAGACTCTTAACAATGGCCTACAGATAACGTAAGTAATCTAAAAAGAAATAGCACATCATATTACTATATTACACATAGAAAGGACTGTTGGCTTAACCTTCTATAACTATTGTTTGTTCTATTGTCAATCTATTCTTCACTCAGCCCACAGCACTGCATAAATCAATAGAGGGTAAAGCGTCAGCTCTTTTCACCACAGTTTTTTTCAGTGTCATTCACTTTTTGGGTCAAACTAAAAAACTAAAAGGCATTCTTTCAGTGTTTCATGGTTGTATGTCACCATATCATTAGTCATAACACCAGTGATCACTAGACTGGGAAGCACATCAGCAGTACAAATACACTGCAAGAATAAGAATATATATATAACATTCAAAAAGATTCACCGTACTCCAAAAATTCCCAATATAGCGTCTTTATTCAAAACTTCAGCAACCACAAACATGTTTCAACTCCTTAAAAAGTCTTGCTCACGGTCAGTGAGTCCCTCTATTATTTTTCTTTAAATAACAAAACTCCGGCCTGCCTGTCATGAGGCATTCTGGATAAAGTTGTTTTGAAAAAGAATAGCGAAAATATAAAGTCTTTCAAATATTCCAAAGCTCATGATGGATATTTTAAACAACACATAAATAAATTTCACAAAAACAGCTCTCAAAATTAGTTGACTCAATGTTATACTTTAATTAATATATAACCAATTGTGTCAGGTACTGTATATGTAATGTCCGTTAATTACTCCACTCAACCTTTCTAAAGTATGAATTATGGAACAGGCATACCTTGTTGAAAAACACAATTATTACTGTTCAACTAGAACCAATGCTGGATGAGTGTCTGTTGGCATATGATATAAAATAATTACCACAATAATAGGAGAGCATATCCTTGATTTCACCTGATTGCAACCACAAATCTAGACTAAGTGCTGTTTAATTTAATAAAACATAATGTTCTAACCATAGTGCCAAAAAATGTGACATGTCAATTTTAAATCACATTGGTCTACAAAGGTACATACGCAAATCATAATAGCTTGTGCCACTAACTCAATCGCACAGATGCCAATTATATCTTTGCACTATATCCCTAGTGATAATACCTAAACCTATCTGGAGCTAGCTACTTCTTCAGATCTGAATATGTTGCCTATTATAAACTAACAAAAAGATCCTTGTCCATATTCAAACCGTGAGTTGTCTTAGCTGGGAGTCAGATAATGTATCTGCTCTGGAGTTGTCGCAATTTTAAGGTCCCGTCTCCACCACGTTCATTTTTGTTGACCTGAGCCAGGCAAAAAAACGTGATGCTTCTCCAATCAGTAGTGTGATGTCTCTTGTGATGTTTAGCAACAGAGTAACTTTGATCATGGTGCTGTATCGCTCTAATATGTTTCAATATTCTTTTCTTCAAGTGACAAATCGTGCTGCCTACGTATTGTAAGCCACATTCACATTCAATGAAATAAACAACATATTGGCTGTTGCATGTTATTCTTTGTGAAATACATCATTCTCTCCCTTTATAATCCTGAACGGTTTTCACATGTCTGGCTACTTGACAGGCCTTGCAATTGTTACACCTATAGAAACCAATGGATTCCTTATTCAGCCAATTTGTTTGTTGGTGGTGTGGTATAATGGCTTTTAACCAACATGTCTTATTTAATGTGATCTTCTGTATGTTACTTGGGGTCTCAATTCCACTATTTAAGCGATATCTTTATCACTTCTCAGTATTTTCCAATGTTTTTTGAAGATATTTACAATCACTTTGCTCTCCTTGCTGTAGGTAAGCTTAAGACGTGGACTTTCCTTTTCATCCTTTGGAGTGATTGTTGTTCAATCATTTAAGGTTTGATGAACAGTTCTAGATCTACCCTTTATGGCTCCTAATTCAATGTGGACTCTAGAATATCCCCTCCGAAGAAATCTCTGACTTAAATAAAAAAAAACTGGGTTTCCATCTCTCCATCATCTAAGCAATTGTTTCTAACACATAAGAATTTCCCAAATGGAATACTCGAGTAGTGGTTTCAGATGAAAGTTTGTTGACAAAGTGTAGTATCTAATTTATGGGATTATTTTCCAATTTCTGATAACTATGTATGCCACTTAGTTCTGTCACTGCCTCTTTGACATAATCCTTACGGTTTTTAATTACCACATTGAGACCTTTGTCCAATGGTTTTGTAATGAGCTTATCGTTCACAATAAACTGATTCAATGCTTTTCTCTCCTCCAAAGTAAAATTTTCTTTGCCCTGTAGCTGCTTTTGATACTTCAGGGTTTCTAAGTCAGCTGTGACAGCATCATAAATCAATTGTATTACCTGGATTTAAAATAAATTCGACTTTGGTTTAAAATGGCTATATGCATGGTCATTGGTTGATACCCAATTGGTCCATTAGTTGCGTCGAAGTAACTTCTCATCATCTAGATTAAATATTAAATCATAGCATACTTGCACATCATGTATTTGTTCAAGCAGGAGTCCAGTGCCTGTAAGTGAGGCAGAGCCTTCAGTTTTTCTTTAAAGGATGTTTGGTAAAATGTTTAGCTAGCTTATCCCTCTTATAAACCTGTAAGTATCCACTTTGTTAATATGATGCTCTGGGGAAAGAGATAAGCCTTTATTCAAAACTCTGTTCTCTTCCTCTGTTAGAACATAATCAGATAGATTGATCACCAAGTCCTCCTCGATGTTTCTACCATCATTAATTTCTTTTGTTTGCTGCGCAGAGGGTAACTTCTTTTTGCCACTCCCTCTTCTGATCTTTCTATGTTTTGTTGTAAAAGTCTTGGCTGGCCCCTGCCTTTTGATGTTTGCTGATACTGATATATACTTGCATTTCTTCCAATAATGTTGTTTTAATCCTTGGTTCACTACTTTCTTTACTTTCACTTAGTTCAACTGCTGATTCACTAATTGCCTCGGATGCAGATGGAATATTGATTTTTGGTCCTGATGAAAATTGCTGTTTGATTACATCAAATCTTTTAGCCAACATTAAGATAGTTCCATTTTTGTAATCATTTTCATCTCGGAGAAATTTTCTCTGTTTGCATGCCTCTACCTTAGATTCATGCTTATCTAATCTTTCTTCAAGCTTATGACTTAGTTTGGCTATTTAATCTTTGGCATGTAATGTGGCCAATTTATTTTCACTCTCTTTCACTGATTTTGTTATTTCCTCAACATCCATTTTAGCGTATTTCATTAAAATGAGCATCATGTTACGTGAGCATGCCATATTGTTCTACCCCCCCCCTTCAATCAACAGATCTGGTTTGATGTCAGGATGATTTGGTAATGTAAAAATGTGCAGTCCCCTACGTACTCTCCCCATCTCCATATATTTTTGGGATGTCAGAAATTCCCAGCTTTTTGTAATCTCTTCCAATACAATTTCTCTAACTGAAAAGAATCGAGATTGTAGATCAGTCTAATCCTTTTGTTCATTAGCTTTACTGTTTATCAAGCTGGTTGGTTGAAGGGTAGAAAATAAAGTTTCAGCTTTCTGGGCCCGTTTTGCCGCCCAGGCTTTCATCAAAACTGCTTTAAAAAACTCACAAAGTTGCTGCAACAATGTTCAATATAATTTAAACCAGGACTTAAGGCCTCTCAAATACAAAGGCTGCATCGATACTATTCCACAAATCGCAGCAATAATGTCAATGAACAAACTGCAGTTTGATCCTAGAAAGAGAGAGTCATTCATACATCTGTTACCTGGGGAGACTCCTGCGTTTTTCGGCGTCCTCCGACATTGGAGCGGCGCTCAACATAGGTTCTGTAATCGCTGTCATTAACAAGGCTCTCCCACTCAGTGATATGTATCGGAATCTGCACTGTATCCCCTCAGCGTACAGCCACCATTTCCACTCAGAGTTGTTTGTTGTTAATCCTTTTCTGATGACACAAAGTGCACCAAGCTGCCATATGTTGACAAGTCAATTACGCTCCTGCTGCTACATTGTTGCTACCAGCTTTTAACTCACGCACTTGGCACACTACAGAGCAGGCAATAAACAC
Organism: Pleurodeles waltl; assembly: GCF_031143425.1. Classification (NCBI taxonomy): domain Eukaryota; kingdom Metazoa; phylum Chordata; class Amphibia; order Caudata; family Salamandridae; genus Pleurodeles; species Pleurodeles waltl. The sequence goes on from NC_090441.1 coordinate 89,007,272, forward strand.
CAATTGACATCCAATACAGCCCATGCAATTCTTAGCATACAAAAACACTTTGTCAACCTTTGTATAGTGGAATCAATTGGCCGCTTTATTAGTGTGGACAAGCGATCGTGTGACTGCCCCAATGTTAACATATTTACAGGTTATGCAGCTCGGTCATTGATCAACAAGCGTTTAGTACAAATGTCAAATAACTTTTGTCTTGTGCATTCTTTAGTTTTCACACCTTACACGTCTAAGTTCTCCATTTCAAAATTTGTCATGCGTTCCATTGTCCTTTGAATTTAGCAGTCCAACTTTCCTTTTATGGAAAAGGCTCTCACCGACAGTGTTTGCTTTACCAGTGTTGTTTATTTGGGGCTAGCCTTCAGTTCTTGGAAATAGGCCCAACTCGCTACCTGGCGTGTTAACTGCCCTGCCATCCGATTCGGCGGTTCTGGGCTGCGAGTGCCGTGTTCCGCTTAGCCCCCTTACTTTGCCACCTTACACCCTGCCGTGAGGCATCCCAAGGTGTGTGGCTTTTGTTCGCACACCCCCTTACTAGGTGTGTCCTCCAATGATTTTTTGGTAAAACTTTCACTGTCTTCCGCCACGCTGCCAGTGAGGCTCACGTATCCTGACAGCTCCCCTCCTTTTGCCTCTTTTTTTTTTTTTTCTTTTTTATTTTAAACCATGCTTGCCGCTAGGTTGGACCAAAAGATGGCCAACCCTTCCTCTGACAAATGTACGCCGTCCAGCGCATAGAGCTCTGGTCTCCTGAGGTGGATCAGGCCATGCCGGATACTTTCCCAACCATTGTATTTGCAGTATTTGGCGACTGCCAGATTTAGTTTTCTCCTGGAGTTATCCACTGCTCTATCTGAAGTTGCCCGCGCCACCTGATCCGGAGGATTAGCTCTGACCAAATGATGGTGGTGTTTCCTAGCCACCTGGAAATGCTCCCTAAGACCTCTTTAATGTTGTTGAGGAGTGCCTTTCTCCCCAGCGTGGTCAGGTCGTTGCCTCCCAGGTGCAGGATTATTGCGTCCGGGTGTTCTTGGGAGGAGTCAACCATTTTTTCCAATGTAGCCTGGAGCTGTGCCAATCTCATGCCCGGAAAACCCCACCATCGGATCGTGGTTGCGGGTCTGTCCTTTGGGTGCAACCTTCCGTTCCGCTTCCACTATGCCTCCAGCCTGGAAACAAATGAGTGCCCTATGATCCATGTGACCTTGGGGGGTGCCCCCACCCCTGAAATGACAAGATACCGTCACAATAGGTGAGGACGAATGTAACTTTTGAAAGCGTTGGACCGCCATCTACCAACTGCTTTGATTGCATTTGCTTCTAGACCTAGTGCGGCTGCAGTGGTGGCTACCCCGATGCGAAATGAATGGGCACTGAAATCCGCTGCGAGGAAACCTTCCCTCCCTAGGGCTTTCCGCATGACCGCAGTGAACTGGAACCTGCTCAGATGGTCCCCGTTGGCGTGTTTGAACAGGGGGCCTAGCCTGGCCGGGCGTGCCTGCAAATACTCTCTTATGCTGACCACTGGACAATACTTTGGTTGATTTATGCGCTTCAACCTGATGCTAGTGCCCTGGCCCAATTGGTCCATTTTGGATCGTCTCAAGGTTAGCCGTACCTCGTCTGGTTCTAAATGACAGTCCCCAATCTGCAAGCATGAATTTCCCCCTTAATGCTTGGCGGCTGCCGCCAGTTCGCCCACCCTGAAAGCACCAAAAAACGCTGTGGTGAAGGCTGCCCTGAACAGTAGCTGCTCTTACCGGTCCTCTGCTATGAGCTGCAGGGAATCTATTAGCTTTGTTAGTTTGCTGAAGTCAATGGGGTGTCTGGTGTCATTTTGTCGCCCCTCTAAGCGTTTCCAGCCTTTCATGGCTGTTTTTATGTAGTGCGAGCCAGTGGGGTCCATGCCCAATTGTAGTTTGGAATGGTGGGCCACAGCCGCAAGGTGAGCTTGTGCCCAGGACTTAGTTTTCCCCTGTTTAAAGGCCCTGCTCGCCTGGTTTCTGCGGCATCGGTTAATGACTCTAAGCCCCCAATGTCCATAAAAACCTTGGTATACTTGTCATACCTCCGCTGCATTTCTGGCGTGAAGGCGCTCTTTACTAGTACGGACAGGTCTGCTCTGCTAGATCCCAAAGCTCTAGTGGGAAGGTTGTCATCCTGTGGTTTGCTTCGGGTGCGAGTTTTCTGAATCTGTCCATCGGAGAACGAGAAAGGGCGTCCGCCCGTGAGTTCTTTGCGCCCTCTACATGCCTTGCCCTGATGTCCAGGTTGTTTCTCAACTGGATGGAAACTAATCGCCTAAGTAATCTCAGAGTGTTGTGCCAAGATGCGGAGCCTTTGTTTATGGCCATGACCACTCCTAGGTTGTCTGACCACAGGGTTATTTTCAAATTTCTTAACTGAGATTTCCATATTGTTAGGGCAACTACTATAGGGAATAGCTCTAGGAAGGTGATGTTCCTGGTGATCCCTAGCTCCAGCCACCTGTGTGGCCTTTTTGCCGCACACCACTCCTTCCCCAGGATGGCCCCAAAACCACAGCCGCCTGCGGCGTCTGTGAACAGTGAGATCTCCCTGGCTACCACCCAGCCTTTTCTCCAGATGAGATGGCCGTTGAATTCCTCCAGAAAAGAGTACCACATGGCTCTTTTAACCCCACATCCCAATCTCACGTGATGGTGTTTCTCGCGCAGCCCTGCTGTCAACCGGCTCAGCCGCCTGGCGAACACCCTGCCTGCTGGGATAACTCTGGTGGCAAAATTGAGTTTTCCCACCATGCTCTGCAACTCACCTAGGGTTGCTTTCTGTCTGCCCAGCATGGCCTTGATGTCTGCTTTTTGACCAGTTACTTTTTCGCGTGGCAGCCGGGATGTGCCTGTGACCGTGTCCAATTCTATGCCCAAGAATACAAGTGAGGTGGTGGGCCCTACCGTCTTGTCCCTGGCTAGGGGGACTCCCAATTCTTCTGTTAGTGTTTGGAAAGCTTCTAGGAGGCTGGCGCATGTACCTTCCTCCGCCCCACCTATGAATAGGAAATCAAACAAGTAGTGCATTTTTCCCCCTGCTGGGTGCCTGTTGTGGAGTGCCCATTCTAAAAATGTGCTGAACCGCTCGAAATATGCACACGCGATGGAGCAACCCATTGGCATTGCCTTGTCTATGAATGTCTGCCCTTCGTGTTGGAAACCTAGCAGGTGGAAACTATCCGGGTGCCCTGGCAGTAGCCGGAATGCGGATTCAATGTCCGCCTTAGCCAGAAGTGCCCGCTTGCCTGTTGCTCTGATTATGTCTATTGCATCGTCTAGGATCTGGTCGTGTGAGCCGTGCGATCGATGCCGGCTCGAACAAATCTCACGCCTGGGGACGCGTCGCGCTGGGAGCGCGGTCCCCCTAGGCAGGGACTCTGCGGGGGCAGACCGCCCACATTACCTGCACCGACAACACGGAATGGTCACCCCGGTTACTTCGTTTCTGACCTTGATGCTGGCGGTGCCCGGGGTCTCCAGCTGAACAATGCCGCCGGATCTGAGGAGCGGACCCGTGGCGGATGAACTAGCCCGACTGGCGAAGTTGAGGAAAATTTTGGATTCCACTGGGTCAAGCGTGCTCCTCGGGGCAGAAGGTAATGTAGAAATCGGGGAATCCGCCGGACGGGGGCAGCAGGTGAATTCGAAGTCAGAGGGTCCCGATTCTTCCGATTTTTCCTTGCCTGGCGCGCGTGGTCCTGTCCCAGCTGGTCCTGATTTTGGGGGGGCCTGTAGGACGCGCGCCTTAAATGCCTATTTCTGCCCCCCCCCCTCACCTACCTGGGGAGATTTCATTGGGGGGTTTGAAAAACGCAAACCCCCCACTATTGGTGGGGTCGTACCTGACCCCCTCCCCACCTGATGGTCGCCCTAGTGGGGTGGAGGGCGCGACACTCCTTCACTGGGGCGCGCCCTCCCCAAACCGGTTAGACCTAAACCATATATTAAGAGAGAGTTCTAAGAATGGCTGTGTTCAATCAACGTAAGTGTGTTAGAATCCCAGGGGCTGGGTGTGCAGGAGATTACCAGAGGTAAATATTTGAAATCCCACAGGTGTTATTATTGAGCCAGGTGTTGCATGGGCTAACACAGGACTGTCACAGTTGGATTTTTATAGATTCAGGACCCTTTCTAGTGAATCCCAAGGAAACCAGTTGGCATAAATAAGGTTTGAGAGTGCCCTCACCTGTGTCCACCCAGAGGACCAGAGTACCTACACCAGGGAGCCCAGGTGCATAGAGTTGAAGTGGCGTCAGAGACCGTAGTTGGAGTCAATGGAAGCCTCATTGTCCTGCTGCTGTCACGAGCTGTGGACCAGGCCGGTGGAACCCAAAGGGGGATTCCGGCCAAGAAGAACCTGAAAAAGAAGGGGACAGTGCCCAGACTGCTTGGAGATGTCCAGGCTGTGCAGGTAGGCAATAGCCACCCTCTTGGAGGTGATGTTGCTGCAGGACGGTGATGGAAGAAGACAAGCTGTGGAGTCCAGGCGGATGCAGGAGAACCTTGGAGTCACCCACGAGCTGTCCCACGTCTGTCGCTGGATTGCAGGAGGGGCAGTGGCCACAAGGACCACAAACAATCCTTGGCAAACAGAAATATTTGTTGCAAGGATGATTGTAGGTTTTTAGGGACCAACAAGGTCCTAGTGACTCCACCCTTTAAGGGGAGTCAGGGCAGGCCTTCAGCAGTAAGGTAAGCCAGACTGAGTTGGCGGAGTCCCCACGAGAGACCCACAGGAAGCAGGCACAGGGAGTCACAGAGAGGCCTCAGCAGCACAACAAAACAGGATCGCAGGAGCTGCAGAGTGCAAGCTGATCTAGAAGTTGCAGAGCACTGGAGGCTGGGTCTTCTTGGAGCTCAAAGATCTCTTGGAGGAAGAGCCAGCAAGCCTTGGCAAGAGCAACAGTTGTGCACAGGGGTTATGCTTCAGGGGCTGCAGCAAGGGTCCACCGTCTCCTAAGTTGGTCAGAAGCCAAGTTGAACATGCATGGAGAGGACCACAGAACCACCATCTGTGAGCAGAGCCTTTTTTTGTCCATGGAACAGCAGGATCCACCAGATGATTGATGTTGTCTTGAGGTGCCTGCGGATGCTGGGGAGAGGCTTCTTCATTCCAAGGGAGATTTCATCTTGGATGTAAAGAGTCCTTGTGACCCTGGAGGATGCACAGCCATGGAGGCTGCAGAAATCTTGCAGGAGCTGGAGAACAAATGTAGCGGGAGCCCTCCCAAATGGATGCAGTCTTGTTTCAGTTCCAAAAGCAGATCAGCAGCAGTTCTGGAGGCCAGGATCAGATGATGTCTTGCAAAGAGTTCCTTAAAGACTTTTGCTCAACGAATCGGAGTACCCACCCTCAGGGAAGCCCTTAAGTAACCCTAAAAGTGGGTTGGCCACTCTCTGTAGTGACCCACCTATCAGAGGGGGTCAGGGACGTCATCTACCTGGCCTAACCAGTCAGATACTCTCAGGGACCTCTGTCTACCTTGTTTCTAAGAGTCCAGAATCAAGTGGCCACCTAGCTAAGCTCTGTGCACTTCCCTAGGGGAAGAGCTGGACAGGGGTGTTGTCACTACCCTATCCTTTGTGTGGTTTCACGCCAGAGTGGGAACCGGGGGTTCCTGAACTGGAGCAAAACGGATTATGCAAGGAGGGCACAGAATGTGCCCTTCAAAGCAGTCTTGTGGCACTCCGAGGTTACCACACCCGAGCCCACAGACACCTATATCGAAGGGAGAGGGGGTCACACCTCTCTCTTGAAGAAAATCTTTTGTCCGGCATTCCCCTACTTGAGTCCTGCTCATCAGCAGGAGGGCAGAACTGTGTCTGGGGTCAGCAGCAGCGAGGGCTGGCAGTAAGACCCCGTAAGGCTGTATAGGCAGAACTGGGGGATCCTCTTAGGAACCCCCAGAGTACCAGGATCATGCAACTGGCACTGCAATCGATGTAGATGCATGAATCCAACATGTTTCATACCAAACATGCCTAGGTTCGGAGAAGCCTTTATGTAGTTGGGCCACTTGTGTTGACCAGTGTCTACTACATACCTTAAGATGGCTTCCCGGCACTTACAAAGCCCAGGGAATAGAGTCTGGGGTTCGAAGGGGTACCCTGCTCATGCAGCAGTACCCTCACACATCGGGACATGCACCCTGCCCTTTGGCTGAAGGGTCTACCAGAGGGGTGACTTACAGTGTCCACCTGCAGTGACTGGGATAAAAGGCAAGCCTTATATCTAAAGTGAAAGATGCATGCACCATTTCACGCAGGCTTGCAGACACTGTTTGCATGAGCTCCCATGGGTGGCATAGTATATGCTGCAGGCCATGGAAGACCCCTGGTGTACCAATGCCCTGGGTATTTAGGTACCATATACTATGGACTTACATGGGTGCACCGGCATGCCAATTGCGGGGTGTAAAGGTTTACCAAAAACACATTTAGGGGATAGAGCACAGACACTGAGGTCCTGATTAGCAGGATCGCAGTGTACAACAGTCTAAATACACTGACACCAGGCAAAAAGTGGGGGGTAACTATGTCAGAAAGATGCTTCTTTCCTACATGTAATATCTGGGGTCATTAGTGTCCAGGAATTAGCCTGGGGTCTGTAGGGGCACCCTGTTCATGCAGGGGTACTTTCACACTTAGAGACATGCACCCTGCCCTTGGGCTGCAGTGCCAACCAGAGGGGTGAATTATAATGTCGAAGTGCAGTGAGCAGGTTTGGTGGTAAAAGGATGCGTGCACGATTTCACACAGGCAGCATTGGCAGGCTTGCAGACACAGTTTGCATTGGCTCCCATGGGTGGACCAAAATATGCTGCAGCCCATGGGGGACCCCTGGTGTACATGTACATTTTTTGGATCTCACACTACATTAAAGGCGATAAAATCTGCTCCAAACTATACAGGAAACCAACAGCATGTAACCCATCCTACATGCGAATAGCTCACACCCGGCCTCACAGATCAAGGCTATACCGTATGGGGAGCTCACCAGGATCAGGAGAAACTGTAGTGAAGACACGGTCTTTCATGATGAATCAAAACTAATGAACATACGGTTCATTCGGAGGGGTTACTCACCTAATACGTTACTACAAGCTAGCAATATAATTAATCATGTTAAAAGATCAGATCTATTGGTTTCATCTGTCAAAAAGAGTGACTCACCTAGATCTCCCTCCTTCATTACTCCCTACAATGCACTCAGCTCCAACATATATAAGATTCTTCATGAACATTGGCCTTTCCTGTTAGCGAATGGGGACCTGCCTTGCGAAATCATTTGTGCCACAGTTTCCTTCCACCTGAGCATAAAGATACTTGGTTGCCTGCAGCACGACATGGATCCTACAAATGTGGACATTGCAATATGTGCTGTTTTATTAAAGACAAGTTGATACAGTTTCAATTTAACACGCCAGTCACATGTAAGATTAACAAGTTCATTAATTGCAATACCAAATTTGTGGGTTACTGCTCAGTCTGCATCTGTAACCTCATTTATGTGGGTAGCACTATCCGACCACTTAAGGAGAGACTGCAAGAACACATCAGGGCCATCCGTAATAACAGTGTTAATTATCCGTTTGCGGTCCATTATAATGCCAAGTATGGTCAGCGAGAGATACTAGGCATCAGCATACATGGTATCGATGCGGTCAACACACTACCCAGAGGTGGTAATAGAACTTTGCTACTAAGACAATTAGAAAGTAGCTGGATCATCAGACTCAGAGCTGTGGAGGAGGGTATTAACATTGACAAAGACCTACACACCTTCCTATAATACTCTGGGTAATATAATACTCACTCAATAAGACAACTCGCTAGTCATTTTGGCTTTGGTTAAGTTTTGTTTTTGTCAACAACAACTGTTTCAAAATCTATGTTAGATGGCAAAGTGTCATACAAGGTATTTCTGTTCTTTACCGATGTTCTTTATGACCACTTTCTTGGCTCCCATGTTAATACATCATCTAACTTTGTATCTACTGGATTTTCTATTTTGAGTCAAGTATTTCTACCTTTTGAAGCTAAGAAAACCCATAATCCGTTTAACTTTTTCACATTACTTGTACAACTTCTCTTACACCCTTTTGGCCTTTACACGACCTGTTCAACCCACACCTCGTTAATGTTGTATACTTAATTTCAAAATGGCCCCCATTTTCAGGTCTCCTAACCTCCTCTCTTCTCACTCACAGTCTTTTCTTTATGTCCACATCGTTTTCCCTCCGTGCTCGGCTTTTAAATTTTACAGCCACACACACTGAGCTAGCACTCTGATCTAATCCCGACGCGACCGGCACGGGTGTTTGTTTTGACCTCATTAGGTAAGAAATTATTAGTCTTGTGCTCCTTTTCATTACGTGCATGCTCCCTCATACGTTTGCTACATGTTACATAAATAGTTTATACCAACACGCCGGTTACGGCGTACTTGCCGTTTTTCACACAACTGGTCTCTTATTTATAAATTTAACCGGTGATACTGCGGGTAGTTTCATCACCCGCTTACATTACGTTCTCCACCATCCGATTATTCACACCTTACAGGTTTATTTTTTTCATTTCTAGTTTTTATACGGGCATTCCCGGCTACATTATCACTGAGCCTCACCTGCCGGGAGGGCACCATTATACAATTTATGCCACTTTCTGACCAAGTGCAGGAATTCCGATTTATATCAGTTGTATTAGTACTCTGTTTAAAGGGTATTCTAAACGGTTTTTCCCCTGATTGCTATGACTTTTGGGCACTGTTATTCTGGCCAACACTACCCTATACTTTTGTTTACTCACCTATGCACTATTTTCTGTGTTCCTTTCTGCACTCCAGGCTTATCATGGCCATTACAGATATTTTTCACCTATAATTGACTCTACTTGGAGATCCATGACAACCATCGGTTTGAAAAAAATCTTTACTCCTACCTACACACGCATGTTCGCATAGCTTAAGGTAGTTATCTCTTACGCTAACTTCTTGCACTCGCATACCAGTACACTATCTAATCATGCTTTCAGAGTTTTAATTACTCTATTCTCCTTTTTGGTTTGTGCATGCACCTACATAACTAGTATATTCCCCCACACTCCATTTTTCGATTCGTCTATATGATTTCTTTACCACTTATGATGTCGCTTGTGTAACTTCACCCCTGGGTGACCTGGTCGTCTCTATGTTCGAAATCTTATTTCATCGGTTGGTTATGGGGCTATCATGCACTCCTCTTTTTTCACGTGTATACACATCTGCGTTGTGCATCCCTCACTCGAATTCGCGTCATAACTTTAAGCACACTTGTATTTTTTTGTCTGGTTCTTCCCCCCCCTTTTTTTAATAATGGATTTAGATGTCTGATTTCTTATTGTACATTGCCTACTTGACCTATTTGTATATATTGTTCATCTATTTTTCACAGCCTTGACAAAGTCTTGAAGACGAAACATGTGTTGGCTGTTTTGCTGAATGGACTTTTGTTGCATGTGGTCATCGGATTGTAACTTTGACCACTCATTTTCATCTGGCTGTTTTGCTTCATGGACTTATTGTACACATAGTCATTTGATTGAGACTTTGACTACTTACCAGCATCTATACTAAATATCCAACAGCACGTTTCTTGCCAGACATCTACTTAATTCCTGAACATCACCTAGATCTACTATACGGGTGTTCCCTGGCCACTGTTTGTTAAGCTAGATTTATTATACATGGAGCACACAATTAGTCTATTTAATCAAACAAAACAGTTTTTTTTACAGCAGAAATGCTGAACTTACATATTTGAAGGTGCACTCCTAAGTGAGCATGAGAGAAAAAGGTGACTCTGTAAAATAAAATATTTGCCTAGGGTCACACAATTTGAGACCCATTTCCATTTCTGGATATCAAGAGAAGAATAGATCATAATGAATTATCTGCACTTTAGTGATATATTAGTCTGTCTAGTGCTTGTTCGAATTCTTTGAGGAGATTGAAGCACAACATTATGGGGGTCATCATGACCCTGGTGGTCGTTTGACTGCCAGGGTTAACGTGGCGGTAGTAACACCAAAATTATGAGCGCCAACCCGCCACTTCTGCACTCATACCGCCATGGCGGTACGAGCCACCGGGCCGGAGATATCAATCTCCGACTCTGCGGCCCACAGAGTACCGCCGGCAGCATTAGGAGCCTGCCTACCGCCATGGTTTCCGTGGTGGCAGGAGGCCCTACCTGTGACAGGGAATTCCTTGTGACCAGGAATTCCTTCCCTGTCACCGGTAGCCAGCTCCTCAACCCCAAAACACACACCTGACACTCCCTGCCCCCCTCCATCCAAACACCAATCATCACCCCACCACCCCGATTCAAACACCCCTTCGACCCCCTCTAATACACGCATTAACCCCCCCCAAACGCACACACACGCATTCACTCATTAACTGGAATACACGCATTCGTCCAGACATATTAACACACATTCTTACACACAGGCACACTGACATGCAGACTCGCACTCACTTGACCATTTTTACACGCATTCACCCACACGTATACAACGACGCATACAACACAACACACACAGACGCATTCACACACTCAGACACACACAACACCCCACACACCCTCCCCTGTCAGAAGCCTGACTTACCTTGGGCAAGGAAGTCTTCCGGCAGGGAACAGGAAGGGGCACTACTACCGCCAGCAGCACCTCGCCAGCAGGACACCGCCAGGCCATATTTCAGCTCAAAATACAGCTGGCGGCGTTCTACTGGAGGGGCAGTGCTGGTGGTAGAAGCACCAGGTCACCACCGTCTGCCAGTATGAACACTGTTGGATTTCCACCCTTATTGTGGCGGAAGTCAAGCAGTGCTCATAATCTGGAAGACAATGGGCGCTGCTGCGGTCATATGCTGGAGGCCGTCACCACGGCAGTACTTACTACCAAAGTCATAATCAGCACCTATATGTGTTTCCTTTTCTTCATTTAACATATCATCTTTAGTATTCCTGGAACTTTGAATATCACTAGAAAATAGTCTAGAATGTACTTTCACTATCTTAGATGTAGTCCACCGATTTCGCCTATTTACACTTACAATACTACCACAAATCTTGTCAATTCTCACAGGATCAGAATATCTAGATTCTCTTTCTAAAACAAAAGACATAGGCCGTGTTCATGCTGGCAGTCTTTCCATAGACCGCCAGCCCCCTTGAGACCCTGCAGGGCAGTGACTTGCGTGATGGGGCACTGCACGGTGGCCCCTGCACTGCCCATGCCAAGTGCATGGGCAGTGCAGGGGCCCCCAGAGGGGCCACAGAGCACCCCTTCCGCCAGCCTTTTCCTGGCGGGGGAACCCGCCAGGGAAAGGCTGGGGGAAACAGGGTACATCATGCTTGCAGCGCTGCTCTGTCGGATAATGTAATCCGCCATCGTCAGGCTGCCTGTCGGCGGTGGCGGAGGGCTGCCACAGGCGGCCCTCCCTGTGTTAATAATATGGCGGTTCAGACCGTCATGCTGATCTGAACCGCCAAGAACGTAATGAGACCCTTATTTTTCTAATCCGGACAATATCTCCCACCTCAAAATGTTTTGTGGGCACACTCTTCTTATCATAAAAGGTATTTTGTTTATTATAAGCATTCTCAACATTGTTTCTTACAATATTATCTATGTCAGATAATGAAATGCTCTGCTACCTCTTAACAATTCAAAAGGTGATATATTAGTAGAGGAATGAGGTATTGTTCTGTAGAACCACAGCATGGTTTGTACAGCCACTGGTACCAAACACCTATGGAGCAACGCCCAATGAATATATTCCTCCACCACCCTGTTAAGGCTCTCAACCAAGCCAGTGGTTTGGGGGTGGTAAAGTGAACTTTTGAGATGATTACCTCCACTTTCCAGAAGACAAATATCTACCTCAGATGAAACAAACTGGACTCCATTATCCAAGACTATCTCTTGAGGAAACCAATCTCTCATGAATATTTCCTTGAAAAGCCTAATACTGCCTTGGAATCAGGTTGTCCTATAAATTTTACTTCCTGACACTTAGAATAATATTTAACCAACACAACGGCAAAACAAGAATGATAGAGCAGTGAATTAAATGGTCTTATGAGGGTAATGCCCACGCTCCTGAAAGTAGAAAAATAGGAGTTAACGGAGGATTTGATTTGATACGTTTAGAACCTCATCACCCCTAGAACAGATTACACATTCATGAACAATGGAATCAATGTCTTTATCCATCAGTTTCTGCAAAAAATCAGCACATATCCTCCGTTTGAAAGAGTAGCTCCCAGATGGCACTCGTGATTCTTTTTAGTAAAATGTCTCTTACACTCTCAGGAGGAATAAACTTGTCCAATCTCATTACCAATTATCACATCAACTTCTAAAGATAACTTCAGACATCTTAACAAAAGGCTGAGTTAAAACTTCAACACTCATTTCCTTGGGCCACCCTTCAACAATATACTGAACTACATGCTTGAGGACCTTGTCCTATGGTGGCTTTCCACCGCTCCTCAGAGAATGCACAAACTTTTTAAACTTCAACTGCTGCCACTATACATTTTTCCAAATCATCCTCATCGTGATCATTTTGACATCCTCACTCTTTTTCATCAACAGGGAAACGTGGTAAATAATCTGCCTTAGTGTTTCCCCCACCGGTAATATGTTCTACATTGAACTGAAACTGAAGTAGCTTAGTAGACAACTGAGCTGTACATTAAGTATTTCCTCAGTTATATGTCCCTCCCAGTATACACACTAGTGGCCGGTGATGTGTTTGCAAGGTGAAACTTCTACCCCACAAATAACCAGCTCACCAGCATGCTAAGAGTTCTTTTTCAATAACTGAGTAATGCAACTCAGCATTTGTAGGAAGTTGGCTCTGTATATACTATTTCAAAGTAGGAAATAGTGTGCACAGAGTCCAAGGGTTCCCCTTAAAGATAAAAAGTGGCAAAAGTAGATAACTCTAATGCTCTTGTTTGTGGTAGTATGGTCGAGCAGTAGGCTTATCAGAGGGTAGTGTTAAGCATTTGTTGTACACACAAAGGCAACAAATGAGGAACACACACTCAAAGACTTACTCCAGGCCAATAGGTGTTTATATTGAAAAATATATTTTCTTAGTTTATTTCAAGAACCACAGGTTCAAGATTTACATTAAACACTTTAAATGCAAGGTACTTCACTTAGATATTTTAGGAACTTTGAATAAAAGCAATTTCATATACAGTCTTTGTAAAAATGTCAATAAGCTATTTTCAAAGTGGACACTGCAAAAATCAACAGTTCCTGGGGGAGGTAAGTAAAGGTTAGATTAGGAGGTAAGTAAAACACTTACAAGTCTCAGTTCTGGGGCATATGTAGCCCACCGTTGGGGGTTCAAGGCAACTCTAAAATTACCACACCAGCAGCGCAGGGCCGGTCAGGTGCAGAGGTCAAATAGGTGCCCAAAACACATAGGCGCCTATGGAGAACAGGGGTGCTCTGGTTCCAGTCTGCCAGCAGGTAAGTACCTGCGTCCTCGGGGGGCAGACCAGGTGGGTTTTGTAGAGCACTGGGGGGGGGACACAAGTAGGCACACAAAACACACCCTCAGCGGCACAGGGGCAGCCGGGTGCAGTGTGCAAAGCAGGCGTCCGGTTTTGTATAGAAAACAATGGAGAGACCCAGGGGTCACTCTAGTGGTGCAGGGAGGCACAGGGGGGGCTTCTTGGGCTAGCCACCACTTGGGCAAGGCAGAGGGTCGCCTGGGGGTCACTCCAGCACTGAGGTTCGGTTCCTTCAGGTCCTGGAGGCTGCGGGTGCAGTGCTTGTTCCAGGCGTCGGGTCCGTTGTTACATACAGTCGCAGTCAGACGGAGCCTCTGGATTCTCTCTGCAGGCGTCGCTGTGGGGGTTCATGGGGGTCGTCTCTGGTTACTCATGGGCTCGCAGTTGCCGGGGAGTCCTCCCTGAGGTGTTGGTTCTCTGAATTTCTAGCCGGGGGCGTTGAGTGCACTGTGAGACGTCTCACGCTTCCGGCGTGAAACGTGCAGTCTTTGGAAGTTAATTCTTTGTTGCAAAGTAGCTGGTTTTGAGCAGGGCCGCTGCTCACAGGAGTTTCTTGGTCCTTTAGTACAGGGCAGTCCTCTGAGGCTTCAGAGTTCGCTAGTCCCTGTTGGATGCATCCCTGGAGCAGGTTTTCGAAGTTGGAGACAGGCCGGTAGGGCTGGGGCCAAAGCAGTTGTCGTCTTTCTGCTTTTCTGCAGGCTTGTAGGTCAGCAGTCCTTCTTGTTTCTTCAGGTTACAAGAATCCCGTTTCCTAGGTTCTGGGGAGCCCCTAAATACTGAATTTAGGGGGGTGTTCATGTCTGGGAGGACAGTAGCCAATGCCTACTGTCCCTGAGGGTGGCTACACCATCCTTGTGCCTCCTCCCTGAGGGGAGGGGGCAAAACCCTATTCCTATTGGGGGAATCCTCCAAAATCAAGATGGAGGATTTCTAAAGGCAGGGGTCACCTCAGCTCAGGACACCTTAGGGGCTGTCCTGACTGGTGGGTGACTCCTCCTTGTTTTTCTCATTATCTTCCATGGACTTGCCACCAAAAGTGGGGGCTGTGTCCAGGGGGCGGGCATCTCCACTAGCTGGAGTGCCCTGGGGCATTGTAACACGAAGCTTGAGCATTTGAGGCTCACTGCTAGGTGTTACAGTTCCTGCAGGGGAAGGTGTTAAGCATCTCCACCCAGTGCAGGCTTGGTTTCTGGCCTCACAGAGCAAAAAGGCTCTCACCCCAGGGGGTCGGAAACTCGTCTCTCAGCAGCAGGCTGGCACAGACCAGTCAGTCCTGCACTTAAGGATTGGGTAAAATACAGGGGGCATCTATAAGAGGCCCTCTGTGTGCATTGTTTTAATAAATACAACACTGGAATCAGTGTGGGTTTATTATTCTGAGAAGTTTGATACCAAACTTCCCAGTATTCAGTTTAGCCATTATGGAGCTATGGAGTTCGCTTTTTGACAAACTCCCAGACCATATACTTAATATGGCCACACTGTACTTATAATGTCTAAGAATGGACTTAGACACTGTAGGGGCATATTGCTCATGGAGCTATGCCCTCACCTGTAGTATAGTGCACCCTGCCTTACGGCTGTAAGGCCTGCTAGAGGGGTGACTTACCTATGCCACAGGCAGTATTTTGTGTGCATGGCACCCTGAGGGGGATGCCATGTCGACTTTGCCTTTTTCTCCCCACCAACACACACAATCTGCAATGGCAGTGTGCATCTGTTAGGTGAGGGGTCCCTAAGGGTGGCACAACACATGCTGCAGCCCTTAGAGACCTTCCCTGGTCACAGGGCCCTTGGTACCACTGGTACCTTTTACAAGGGACTTATCTGTGTGCCAGGGGTGTGCCAATTGTGGAAACAATGGTACATTTTTAGTGAAAGAACACTGGTGCTAGGACCTAGAGTCCCAGCACACTTCTCGGTCAAGTCAGCATAAATATCAGGCAGAAAGTGGGGGGTAACTGCAACAGGGAGCCATTTTCCTACAGCATTGAAAGACCTCTTGATGCAAACCCAATAGTTATTTCTTCCTTGTCAATTTTCTGAGTAAGAACCACACCTAACCAACGCTTGCTGGCATCAACGGCAATAAAACACAGAAATGCAGGATTATAAGCTTTCAAGGCTTTAACTCCAACTATTTGATACTTTCCCCACTCAAAAGCTTTGTTACATTCTTCATCCCACATAAATTCTGTTTCTTTTTAGAAGATTCGGAATTGGTCTAACTTTGGTAGCATAAACCAGAATTCTCTCAATCCTATAAAAGCTTTGACATCTACTTTACCACCGGGAGCAGGTGCTAGAAATATAGTTTTCACTAATCCTGGTTTAGGTTCTACACCAGTGCTGGAAATATTATTACCAAGATATTCCACATACTGTTTAAGAAATTCTCACTTTTCACACTTCAACATTACCCTCTGGGTTTGAAATACAGATAAAACATTATTTAAGTGTCATCATGTGTTTGTCTATCGTGTGCACAGATTAATACATCATCTTGAAAAATTGCTACAATTTTCACTCCTCTTAATAGGCTGACCATGAGACGCTAAAATATTGACCCAGCTGAAGCCAGACCGAATGGCATGCAACAGCATTGAAACGTCTCCAAAGGAGACACAAACTCAGTGAGATGCCTGGATTCATTATCCAATTTAACTTGGTGGTGAGCGGCAGCTAAGTCAAGCTTTATGAACAATTTTGCAACTGTGGCCAACATTTCTGGGATGTCTGGAAGAGGATGTGAATCTACCCTGATTTCTTTGTTCAGGCTGCGTAGATCAACAAATACTCTAAGCTCTCCTTTTTTTATTTTATTTTTAGCAACAACCAATGGAGAGAGACAAATGGAAGGTTCTATTGATTCAATAATACCCTTGTCACATAACATATCAAGTTCTCTTTCCAGATCTTCCCTCACACTAAAAGAAACACTCCTCAGCTTGTGTTTGACAAGGATCGCACCATCCTTAATTTTGATCTTATGTCTAAAGTCTTCCCCAACTCTCCTGAAAAACTTTTGGATATTTGTTTAATGTTTCACTTATGGCTAACGCTTGTTATTTCACGTCTGGGCGAAGTATCATGTCAAAATGTCCCTGTTGAAACCATCTTTAATCCTTTGATAGCCATAACAACTTTGTGGTGAATACGTCTGTCCTTAAATTCCATTATGTCTTTAAAATATCCACGTAATTCTATTTTGCAACTTTCGTATGACACTGGTGGACAATCAGGTGGAATAACTGTCTGTCTTTCCAATTTGACTGAAACACTTATTGTAAGATCATGGTTAGGTGTGCCTCCGAATCCACTAACAACCGTAATGTCTTGTCTCCAACTAAAATATTGACATAGGGATCCACACAATTAGAAGGGTCTCCGGTCTGTACACCTTCCTCAGCAATAACTAAAACCATGTCTTGCATGTCAGCAAAAAGGTCTTCTGAATCACTACTACTGGTGTCCAAAACACACCCTGAGACACTTTAGCCAAATGACTTACTCTGAAACAGGCTCTACATACTATATTATTGGCCAAACATATTTTGCCTCCTTTCTTGCAATTTGGATTAACGAACCTGAAATATATCTGTACGCTTGAAAAGCTTTTTAGATTGAACTCTTATTTTTAGCAGTATCTAGTGTTAATCAAGTTGGATTTACTGGTTCAACAGTCTTATCATCTAATTCGTTGGCAGATTTTTGGAATGTTCCTTTACTCTTTGCTATCCTAATGCTTTCTTCTAAAGTAGGATTCCCAAGAGACAATAACTTCTGACGAATCCCTTTGTTGGTACAATGACTAACAAACTGTTCACATACTAGCTGATCACTACAATTCTGGAAATCATATTCTGCAACAAGTTTCCGCAACACAGTAATATAGGTATCAACAGCCTCTCCACAGTTTTGAACCCTTTTGAAAAACTTAAGACTTAATACAACCAAACTTGGTTGTACATCAAATCTGGTCACCAGTTTTATATTAGCTTCTTGATATTCATCCAGTTCTTCATCATCAACTAGCATCAACTCAGGGAGATGTTTATACATTGTCCTGCACTCAAAACCTAATAAACGAAGCAACAAAAAATTGTATCTTTCTGGTCTAAATCTAGATTCCTCCATCACTCCTTAATAGGTTTCAAAAGCATCTATCCAGTGTTGCCATACAATAGGAGTATTTCCAGGTGTATCAAGAAAAGGTGGTAGTGGATTTACAGATGCATTACTGGAAGATTAATTGAATAGCGTATATTAAAACAGTAATATAGCCCTAATATATCGCAAACTTACTGACACTAAATACAAAGCCGCAATTTTTATTTTGGAGAATTGTTAACAACTATTGAAATACACAGACACTTTTGATGAATACAATAACGGTATATGTTTGACTATGATCCTGGAAAAAAAATTGTATTATACTGTGGAATATGATCATGAAGGCAAGTGCCACCGCATTTTCAGATATATAGTCAATTTAGGTGTGCATGTCACTGCGCAGTTCTTGCTTTAGTAAATGCAACCTTGTTTCAGTTTATGGTGTGTGCATCACCGGGCATGTGAAATCGCAATTTTTCTGGCAATTTTCGTTGTCAATACACCAAAACGGAAAATACACCAAATGTGCTTTACTGTTAAGCTATGGTGTGCGTGTCATCTTGCTTGTTTGATATGTAGTCATGTGTGACTGTGCTGGTAAGATGTGGTGTCATGCACAACAGATGTGTAAAACCAACTGGCAGCTTCTGGTGGGCGCGTCACAGTGCGTTAAGTTACTTGTTTTTTCATGGCAATGCAGGGCTCGAAAAATCTACTCGACCACTCGCTATGGCGAGTCCTAATTGATCAGGTCGAGCTATTTTAAGGACTTACTTGCCTCTTCTGGCGATTTGACAAAGAACAGGTGTTCTGTTCAGTCCGAAAGTGGAGGGGCAATAAAAGATGCCTTTTAATCTTGTTCTTATGTCACATTTGCTCTGTTCTCACAGACAGAGGTCAAAAGTCAGTTTGTCTTACAATTAATTTTCCTTCTGAATGCCAAGTTCCAGGACTTTGTAAGGTGAACTGTGTGACCTGCTGTTAAGAGTGTAAAGTAAAAGGATATAGGGTGTCAGATTTTTCTTAACACACATTTAAATGACTAAGTCAACTGTACAAACATTTTAAAATATAATGTCAGTAGTTGCGAAAGCCCATTTTTTTGTATTTCTGTGTGATGAAAAAATATTTTGATAGGATGAAAACAAATCAGAATACTTTATGTGTTGATGTGCAAAGGATCTGTTTTCTGAAACCCAATTTTCACAGATTGTTAATGCACTACATAGGTGTATCAGTAAAGCTACAAGTTAATGGAAAGGATTTTGGACATTTAATGAAAATATACTGTGTGCAGATGACAATATGCTACCACATCATATTTTAGCAATGTATTTATTAAAAGTGAGTGTTTAAACAAACTGAGAAACACTCCTGCACTGATGGCAATGCTGTATTTAAACTAAAAGCAAGTCATGGGTCATGTGTCCCCTATTTATGAGCTAGATTATTGTGAGACTTGCAGCAAACCTTAGTCTACTTAATCAAATAAAAGCTTTTTTGTGCTGCAGTAACGCTGAGCTCACATATTTGAAGGTGCAATCATATGTGAGAATGAAGAAAAAGGCAACCCTGTAAACTGTTTACCTAGGATCACACAATTTGAGACCTGTTTACAGGTCCAGAACATTACAGTTAGGTCGAGTAGATTATTTAAGTTACTCGACCTGCAGGTCTAGTAACATTTTTGATGATTTTTCTGAGGCCTGCAATGTGTGGTGTGCATGTCACCGCGCTTAAACAAGACAACCAACAACTTTACTGGCAAATTATGTTGTGAGCATCAAAGCGAGTGTGAAAACACATGAAACAAACTGCTAATTTCTGGTGTGTGCGTCACCGTGCTCGTTTGAAATCTAGTCACAAATGATCGCAGTAGTAAATCCTTCCGTAGATCACACAGTTTCAAAACCTGTCAATTTGCTTCTTGACAATGCGTATGCACGTGTAAGCACGGTTGGGTAAAACGCTATTGCGCTGTGCAAAGTAATCGTTTGTAAAGTACCTACAAATAACTTCTGCTCCTTTTTGAAGCACTCACTTCATAAAAAAATGACTGAAAACACAGGAAACAAAGACAAGAGGATACAAAGTTAAGTAAGTCACGTGGTGTTGTACGGACCAATAAAAGAAGAACAGAACGACTCTTCAGCTTCCTCTACGCAAGGTTAATATGCTACTTCCTGGATGCCACAATGACAGATCTCCTGCCTGGATCACAGAAGTAATGTCTCTCCAATAGCTGCACAAGTGAGTCCATATAGAATTCTGAAATGATCAAAATAGTTGCCGCGTTTCCCATGTAGTTGCGTAGGTGTAGCGGAATCAGTTTCTTCACTTAACATTTATTGTTAAGTGTATTCGACAGAAATCACTCCAGAGACAGGAGTAAAGTGCTGCGTATTGCTATCGCCCAGCAGCTGACACAACCAACTGTCAGTTATGAAACATAAGCGCATTCACATTGCATGGGGTCGTGTGGCGTAACCACAGGGCTCTACGTGATGCGAAGAGTACAAGACCATTACAGATACCCCAACTCCTAGACCTTTCAGACCACCCTGAGGTCAAAATCTAACTAAAAAACATTTTTCTTAAAGTACGACATTACTGCTGTAAAAACAATTTTGGGTTGAAAAAAAGGCCGGACCGTCATTTATTTTTAAGGGGAGTTGGGCACGCAGTCCCTCTCCCTGAGTCACTGAATGGCCATATAGATATCATCTCCGGGGGCCTAAAGCCTTATTTGGGGGCCCCTTCTCTCTGAGCAACAGTAAGGTTCCTGGGCCCAAGTTAGTCAGTGTTCCGGGGATCCCATCCCCCAGGACACTGCTGCGTTCCCTGCATAGGAGAATGCACGCAGGTAATATAAATCAAATTGCCTGTCCGCACTCTCCTGGGCAGGGAACATAGCTTTTTTCCCGCCCAGCTAGAGCAGAAACAAAAGCTGCTCCGCTGGGCAGGAGCAGAGCAATAGAGCGGGCTCCTGCTGGCACCTAGGATAAGTGCTGGCAGGGAAGCCATTGGGGCCATGGGCATTCTCTCACAGTCCCCAATGGTAGTGTATGTTGTGGGTGACACAGGTGGGACCGGTACACCCACTAAAACTAAAATAAAGAAATAAATAACATAAGACACAGCAAGCTTGGGACTGGGCTTCCCATACTACTCTGCATGTGTTTTGTTTCCTACAAATGATGGTTGTCATGGTGCACCACATACAATTTACAAAAGCTACAAGGAGCACAGCAACCTCCTCTCCCACCCCCGCAAAGCTTTTTCTCTAAACTGCAAATTTGAATTCTTCCAAACCACCCTCAAATATTTTTTTAAATGTTCATTTCTCAAAAACGCCTGAACAGATTTAAAAACAATTGAAGTAAAAGCACTTCCTTGGGTAGACTTCTACATTCATGCCAAAATTTGCGTAATTCTCTATTTTCTTCTTCGAGGAACATATCTACCTAACTATAACTGGAGAATTTCAGTGGTCTTTAGGTTTTCCTCTGTAACCCTAATTTCACTTTAACTTTAAATGTGATGAGGTCTTATAACCAAAGCTAACCAAAACTTGATTTTTAACCTTTGAGTTTTTTTTTATTAATTTCTGAGATTTTTAATCCTATAGCACACCCAATGTTCCCTGCTTTTAATGTCCTATTTACGACCACCCCCTTTACCCTCACTGAACAAAGTTTTTTTGTGATTTTCATGATGGCGTAAGAAAATGAACCTAAAAAATTTGTTAATCAAATATGACATAATTAACTTTTTCTGAATGGGGATTTAAAACCGCAGTGTTATACAAAAAGTTAAACCCTTTCAAGCCCCCAACATCACTTTTAAAGGCTTAGATCCCCCAAAATATGAACACATTTACACCAAACCAATGAAAGCATGCTATTGTAGCAAAGTTCTACTTGCATAACAAGTTTGGCGTTTTTGCTGTAGGCATGACCACAATTTCCTGCAGAGATCAAATTTGAAAAAACAACTTTTTTTAATCCCTGTAAAGAAAACTCCAAGCATGTGAAACCAAACTTGTTATGCCTGGACCTTAACTGACTACGATAGGGTGAATTAAATTCTGCTGCAGATCTGTGCACAGGCCCAAACAGTTTAGGCACATCAAAAAGTCTGTTTCAATGGTTCAACAGAAAATTAGGCTGAACCATAACTACACAGTGGCAATAGTCACTGTGATCGTGTAATTCTTAAGTAATATATGTGTAAAATGATCAACTGTATGAGCAACTGAGAGGAGCCATGGTGGGTTTCAGCTTCACCCCCCACCTATGTGAATTTGCATATGGGCTGGTAGAAGAGGCAGGAACTACTAGGGTCTGCCAAAGAAAGATGGAACAAGCACTTTCTAGTGTTGTTTTTCCATAGATTACATTTTTGTGATTTGAAGGGAGAGTGAAAGATTAGCGAGGGAGTTTGTGGATGAGATTAATGACAATGAGCTTAATCTCAAGTTGACTAGCAAGGTCAGTAAATAAGAGATCAAGTTCCCAGGTGTTAAGACTACCAATTAGACAAGAGCAGTCAACATCTACCCTCTGCAGGAAACCCACTGATGGCAATAGCACTTTACATACTAATAGTTCCCACTAAAGGCCAGCATACCATATGGAGAATTTATTGGAGACAAAATAATTTGTAAATCTCAAGATTATGAAGAGGAGAAAGATATGGTTGTGAGGATCAGAGAGAGGATATAACAATAAGTTACTGAAGGTAGAAAAAAGTAGTGTCTGAAGTGCAAAGGGAGCAAGTAATATTGGAGGACCTCAAAAGTAAGGCTCAAGAAGCTAGTGTAGGAAGATTCATGACTTACTTCCACAATAAACATGCAGCAGTTAAAGCAATTCTCAATAGGAATTAGCACTTAATTCAGAGGTGTTCCAATAATAGGATATAAATTAGGTAGGAAGGTTCAGCTCACATAACGAGGGGGGAAATCTATAAAGGATTCATTAGTTAAAATTAACATTAAAATGGAGAAGGAGACTTGGATAAAGCCACATGGGGGGTTTAACAAATGCTTTAAGTGTAAAGCAAGTCGGGTTGCTGAGAACTCGAAGAGCATACAACTCCCATACACTAAAAGTCCGAAAATAAAGGGCAATTAAACTTGCAAAATAGACCACGCAGTTTATATCCTTAAATGCCTATGCCCCAAACTGTATATGGGTAGCACAAAGCTAGAGGTGCATACAAGGATTCTACAGAACTTGAGAGTTATCAAAAATAGCGACACGAGCTAGCCAGTGGCTAGACATATTAATTCTTAACATGAGGGAGATTAGAAAGTAATGAGGAACATGGGGATTGATACCCTAAGGCCTAATCCAAGGGAGGGAGACAGAGGAAGAGAGTTATGGAGATTGGAGTCTAAATATATCCTAGCCCTAAATAGTAAGGACATTTATGGATTAAAGTTTTATGAGGAGATGCATGTTCATTTGTAGATATAAGAATAAGCCAAATCTGGTAAGAGGATTGTTGTTTTGGAAAGCATGTATTTAATGTCTTTGAAAGATCAGTGTTTTTAATGTTAATGGTGACTGCGATTGTTTTTAATTTTGCTTACGCACGACTCTGGCAGTCAAAAGCCTATTGATGTACCTGAGAATCCTTTGCACTGCATAATTGCCACAGGATGAATAAGGTCATATTTGGAAAGATATGGTGTTATTGGGCAAAGTGTCGAGCCAATGTGCTTGCTCTAATGTAACTGGACCAACAGCAGATTCTAGACAATAGTGGTAATTTATCTGCCCACTCGGGCAAGATGTTGCTTGTGATGCAAATGGAGTGTTTTTACTGTCCCTCACATGAAATGCTCACTAGGAATATGGAATACTTTTTTAAAGGAAGCGGGAATGAACAGAATCCAATATTTTGGTGCTCCCAATAGTATTGCAAATGTAGTTTATTGGTTGTATTTCCCCTCCAGTTAAATGCCTACTGGGGCAGGATAATTGTTGAGTTATTAGGTAATAAAATGAGTAACGCTGGGACATTTATTGCAATGCAATGTGATTATGAAAAAAAAACTTGTTTTCTCCTGCACTGTAAATAAGACTGAGCCGTCAAAGTATTTTGTTTATGTTTAGCACTAAGGCTCCACGTGGGGTATGAAAAGAAGTTACTTACCTGGAACTGTAGTTTTCCAGTATTGGTGTCTTTCATAGACTCATGCTTGATTCATTCCCTGTCATCCAACTGTAAAACTATAAAAGCAGTATTATGTTAAACATAGCTTGGAAAGAATATAGATCCTAATTTTAGTAACATATTACTAGCTTTCAAAAGAAACCAAACACCAACCAATCAGACTACAAAACTCCCCTCAGAGGCTTCCTTCTCACAGATTTTTCTAGCACAAATCTAGTACTGAACTTTCGATGTGTCTCCCAGGAGAGCAGGGTGGGTGGCATGGTAAAGTATGGAAGATGCCAATACTAGAGAATTATAGTAACAGGTGAGTAACTTCTTTTCTTCTCCAGTATTGGAGCTTTCAAAGATTCACAAGCTTGACTCAGAGTAAACAGCAGTTAAACAGTATATATATACACATATATATAATCTACTATATACATATATAAACACATGTACTGTTAAATATGCACAAAATGAAAGCGGATACAAGGCAGAAATTACCATCAGCGGTCACATTCACTGGAAGATTAAATAATACCACCTGGCCCACTACTGCATCTCGTAGCACTGTGGAATCCGAGCACTAGTATTTTGTGAAAGTGTCTACTTTTCCATGTTGTTGCTCTGCAGATGTACGGTATAGGCAGAGAGGAAAACAAAGCTGTGAAAGTTGATACTCTTTTAGTAAAATGTGCTCTTCCTTTAGCCTGTAAAGGTCTGACAGCTTTTTGATTACAGAAATGTATAGCTGCTCCTATCCATCTTGTTATACATTGTTTGGAAAGCGGAAAACTTTTCCCAGGGGCCACCAGCAGCTGATTTGATTTACGGAACTGTCTTGTCCTGCGATGATAAAACTTCAAGCATCTCTTCACATCTAAAGAACTTGGAGGTCTGATGTACAACCCTCAGTGTTTGTGACTCGCAATTTGCAATTTTTTGTGACTCACAAATTGTGAGTCACAAACAATGATTAAAAACAGTATCTGAGACACTGTTTGTGATTCCCAAATAGGTCGCAAGGGGCCAGCCTCAATAATATTCATGAGGCTGGTCACATTTTGTGACCCATTGGGAATGGCCAGCACTCACATGGAAAGTGGTCTGCTGAGGTTGCAGACCACCATGTCTGTGTCTGCTTTTTACATAAAGCAGTTTTTTTTTTTTTAAATGCTGCACGTTTTACTTTAAAAAAAAAAAAAAGTTTTCCTTTTTAATTTTTTAAGAGTAGGTAGGGGCCCGTGGGATCCCTTCCCGTTAGCAAATGGGTTACCGCCTTGTAGGAAAATTGCCCTTGTTGCAATTACCCCCCCCACTTTTTGCCTGATATTGATGCTGACTTGACTTGAGAGTGTGCTGGGATCCTGCTAACCATGCCCCAGCACCAGTGTTCTTCCCCTAAAAATTTATCATTGTTTCCACAATAGGCATACCCCTGGCACACAGATAAGTCCCTTGTAAAAGGTACCAGTGGTACCAAGGGCTGTGGTACCAAGGGCCCTGCGACCAGGGAAGGTCCCTAAGGGCAGCAGCATGTGTTGTGCCACTCTAAGGGACCCCTCACCTAACACATGCACACTGCCTAGTCAGATTGTGTGTGTTGGTGGGGAGAAAAAGGTAAAGTCGACATGACATCCCCCTCAGGGGGCCATGCACACAAAACACTGCCAGTGGCATAGATAAGTTACCCCTCTAACAGGCCTTAAAGCCCTAAGGCAGGGTGAACTATACCACAGGTGAGGGCATAGCTGCATGAATAATATGCCCCTACAGTGTCTAAGCCCCTTCTTAGACATTGTAAGTACAGTGTGGCCATATTAATGATATGGTCTGGGAGTCTGTCAAAATGAACTCCACATTTCCATAATGGCTACACTGAATACTGGGAAGTTTGGTATAAAACTTCTCAGAATAATAAACCAACACTGATGCCAGTGTTGGATTTATTACAAAATGCACACAGAGGGCATCTTAGAGATACCCCCTGTATTTTACCCAATTCTTCAGTGCAGGACTAACTGGTCTGTGCCAGCCTGCCACTGAGAGACGAGTTTCTGAGCCCATGGGGTGAGAGCCTTTCTGCTCTCTGAGCCCAGACACAAAGCCTGCAATGTGTGGAGGTACTTCACACCTCCCCTTGCAGGAACTGTAACACCTAGCGGTGAGCCCCAAAGGCTCAGACTTCATGTTACAATGCCCCAGAGCACTCCAGCTGCTGGAAATGCCCAGACCCCTGACAAAAACCCCACTTGTGACGGCAAGTTCAGAGGGATAATTAGGAAAAACAAGGAGGAGTCACCACCTCAGCCAGGACCACCCCTAAGGTGTCCAGAGCTGAAGTGACCCCCTCCTTGCAGAATCCTCCATCTTGGTTTGGAGGACAGGGACCAATAGGGACAGGAATGTGCTCCCCTCCCCAAAGGGAGTGAACACAAGGAGGATGTAGCCACCATCAGGGACAGTAGCCATTGGCTACTGCCCTGTAACCCCTAAAAATAACCCTAAATCTTGTATTTAAGGGCTCCCTGAACCATGCTAGTCAGATTCCTGCAACCTCTGAAAAACCTGCAGGGAACTGCCTGCATCACAGAGGATCAAGAACTCCTGTGGACAGCGACCCTGTCCAAGGAACAGAAGAAGAAACCTCTTCTGAAGGACTCCGACTTCACTCTAGAAGCATGAGTCCTAACCATTCCGCACCCAATGCCCACGGCCCGAGTCCAGGTGGCCCAACCGACCAGAAAGGACCCCCAGGCAAGGGCAACCAAGTGGCCACCCTGGGTTGACCTCTCCACCCCTCCACGATGACGCCTGCAGAGGGAATCCCGAGGACCCCCTGACCGCAACTGCCCTGGACGAAGATAACCGATGCCAAAGGACCTACTGCACCCGCAGCCCCCAGGCCTTGGAGAAATCGACACCCGGTGCTGCAACAATCAACAGGCGTCCCTCTTCCCTGTCCAACCGGTGGCGTGCCCGAGATGCACCCCTGGACCTCGCCTGCAGCGCCTGAGTGACCCCTGGGGTCCTCCCATAGTTTCATTGGAAACCCGATGCCCTGTTAGCACCCTGCACCCAGCCACCCCAGTGCTGCTGAGGATGTGGGATTCGTGCCTACTAGGGGAATCCATTGCTCCTCTAATCCCCCCTGTTCTGCCCTCCGAGCTGCAGGTACTTACCTGCTGGCAGACCGAATTCAGAGTATCCCCGGTCTCCATAGTTACTTGACTAAAGTTAAACAGAGTTACATTGATGTCTATGCAAAGTACTTATCTGCAACAGTATTTACTTCTGAACTGAGTCTTGTGGTTCTGGTAATAAAGTAACAAAAATATATTTTTCTAAATAAAATCCTATTGGTCTGGAGTGAAGTCATTGAGTGTGTGTGTCTTCCGTTGCTTGTGTGTGTACAACAAATGCTTAACACTACCCTCTGATAAGCCTAACTGCACGACCACACTACCAAGAGCATTAGTATTATCTATTATTGCCTCAGTCTAGCCTCTTGGGGAACGCCTGGACTGTGCACACTATATCTCATTTTGATATAGTATATACAGAGCCAGCTTCCTACACGCCTCCTTTAAGGAGTCGGTAAAGTATGAATGTTTTGCGACTGCATTTTGGTCACAAAACATTCCTACATGGCCCGGATACTGGCTATTAGGAAGGGACACCCTTTACACGCCCCTTTCTAACAGTGACTAGCAAATCCTATTTTGCGAGTGTAATAGCTACTTACTTGCAAAATGGGGTTGGTACAAGACAAAATGCATTTTACCGGTCACAAACAGCCCGATGGGCCTACTGTGACCTGTAAAATGTGTTGTACTTCTGGCCCGTAAAGTTTACTTTGCTACATCTTTTGGATCTAGAAAGAAGTTTTTCAACACTGTTGGTTCATTTAAATGGAAGTCTGATGGCAGCTTTGGAAATAATCTGGAAATCGTTTGTAGGATCACTCGATCGCT
Organism: Pleurodeles waltl; assembly: GCF_031143425.1. Lineage (NCBI taxonomy): Eukaryota > Metazoa > Chordata > Amphibia > Caudata > Salamandridae > Pleurodeles > Pleurodeles waltl. The sequence goes on from NC_090441.1 coordinate 89,035,133, forward strand.
ACTGAACTGCATAAAAAGTTACTGAACAGAGAATGTTTGTATTTCACTTTCCTTTCCTATGTTAATGACAGCAGAAGTGCCATTTTCCCAGAAAGAAACTTAACTTCTTTGTGGATGGGTTTGAACAGGCTTTTCATTAATTGTGGGAATACTGTTTTCAAATGCCAGAGCAGAGGAGGATGCTTTACTGGCAGATAAACCCTAAAAAGTCCTTTGAGAAACTCTTTGAAGAACCTGCTAAACCATAACAATGGTGACACTGATGACCTCCTGAAACAAGATATGGCTGCCAAATGTAGTTTAATTGAAGCAAGAGCTGATTGTGCCAGATGCAAAAAGTAAAGAAGTATTTCCTCTGGTGTAGATGATATTAGGTGTACTTCTGACTTTTAACACCAGATACAAAAACACTTTCATTTATGTACTTTCTGCTCTAGCTCTGTCCAAAATGTCCTTTCATTCTCTTGGAATGTTCAAGTGAGCAAATGCACTGGATTCAGGAGCCAAACTGACAAATGTAAGGATTTTGGGTCTGGAAATAGTACTTGGCCTTGGTTCATCGTCAGTAGATAAGGAAATGGTTGTATCTGGAGGTGCTGTTTCTCTGACAGGAGAAGTAGCTCTGTAAACCAATGTAGCCTTGGCCATCTCCGAGCTAGAAGAATTATCCTGCAAGATTCCACTTTCATCTTTCTGAGGAGACTCATTATGAGTGGTAAAGGCATAGGCAAAGATTCCTGACTATGCTATCGAAAACGCTTTCTCCCATGACCTTGCTTGAGGATGCCAGCTTGTATAGAATCGTCATTTTCAATTATGAAAAGTCGCAAACAGTTCCCGATTTGGTGTGCCCCACTGACAAAAATTTCTGCCAGAACTTATGAATTGATTTCCCATTCATGGCAATTATTTTTGATCCTGTTTAGTGTGTCTGCTATGACATTCTGTTTCCCAGGGACATGTTCTTCCTTCAGCCTAATTTGATGGATCAACCACTCCTGTATCTTCTGTGCCTCTTGGGACAGTGCTTGTGATCTTGTGCCCTCTTATCTGTTGATATAATGCATAGTTGTGGTGTTTGTGTGGATGAGCGCTGCTTATCGTTGTATTCTTGGCAGGGAACACTTGAAAAGCTAGGTGCACTGCTTTGAGTTTCATAAGATTGATAAGAAGATATAACTGAGATGGCTCCCATTTGTCACTTGTAGGAAGCTGGCCTGGTGTGTGGTGAGCACCTATGGTGTTATCACCTTATATCAGGTCCAGGTATCCCTTAATAGTGCGGTGTAGACAGTGTCTAGGAAGCCAGGACTCTCTAGCGGTAGCTGTGGATGAGCATCCACGACTTACCTAGGAGACATTCAAAGCTTATGCAATACCACTATAGTTACACAGCACTTTCTCACATGAAAGAACTACACAGTGTTACAAAAATAAAGGTACTTTATTGTGGTAACACAAAAACTAAAATGCTGTATAGGCAATACTCTACTAGCAAGTGAGTAAACACACTATTATATACATATTAGTAATCAAGAATGGGCATGGAAAGCAATAGAAAACAGTTGAATCACATAAAATAATTGAGACCCAAGGGGGAGACCAAACCATACACTTAGCAAATGGAATGCAAAAGGCAGGCCCCCACCCAAGGAAGTGGAGTCTGTAGAGGGGAACTGGAGGAACTATGAAGCCCAAAAGTTAAGTACCAGAGTGCTGCTCCCCAGCGACCAAGAGGGAAGAGTTAAGTACCTGTTTTTTCCCCAGTCACCCAGGTAAACTTTGTAAAAGGACTGTGCAAGACCCAAACAAGACTGAAAGAAACTGAAGATGGATCGTGACAGAAGAGGACCTGGAAATGAAGGGGACCAAGTCCAGTTCCAGTTGGAGTGTCCGGCTAGGGCAGGAGCCACTACCCACCCTCCTGGAGGTGCAGGACCAGGTTGAGGGTGATGATCAGAAGACGGCTATGCAGCACAGGAGCAGGAGAAGAGTTCCAGAAGTGATGCAGTCAATGCCCCACATCAGTAGAAGAGTTGCAGTCAGTCAGTGGTGTGAAAAATCCCCAACAAGCCTTGGCAAAGGCAAGTGTTTCAAAGGAAGAGTTACAGAGCTGCTGGGGACCAGGAAGATCCGAGGGGACTCAACCTAAGGAGGGGAGTCCAGGGCCACGCTCACCAGTGAGAAAAGCCAGAAGTCGAGGATTCAGCCCCCACAGGCAACTCACAGGCAGCAGGCACAGGAGTCGCACATTTCAAGAGGAGTCCCACGTTGTGGAGCACAAGGCAGGAGACTCTGCTTTGCAGGGAAGAGTGCTGGAGGCTGGTGCTACACAGAGCCTGAAGATTTCTTGGATGAAGAGCCAACAAGCCTTCGTAGCTGCTGTTTTGTTATATACCACATCGCGGTAGTGTTGTCCGTTAGGACTTGAACCGACCGACTGCAAATGGAAGGGAGGAAGGCCTTGAGAGCCAGACGGATCGCCCGCAATTCCAACAGATTGATGTGAAACCTCTGTTCCCCTGGAGACCATTGACCTTTGATCTCCAGGTCCCCCAGATGAGCACCCCACCTTAGAGTGGAGGCATCCGTTATCACCATTGAAGATCCGCAGCAGCATCTCTGGAGATCTTTATTGATTCTGCGAGATCTCCTTTGTGTTGAAACCACTGCCTGCGGATGCACCACTGAAGAGCCCTCATGTGCCAGCGTACATGGGTGACCAGCAGAATGCAAGAAGAAAACAGACCGAACAGACGAAGGACCTTGAGGACTGGAACGACTGCTCCATTCTGGAACATTGGAATCAACGGCTGAATGTCCTGAATCCGCTGCAGCGGAGGAAAGGCCAGATTCAATGTTGTGTCCAGTACTGCCCCTATGAACAGGAGGCGCTGAGAGGGCTCCAGGTGAGATTTGGGCACGTTCACCGAAAAGCCCAGATCAAACAACAACTGAGTTGTTGACTGCAGGTGGCGCGGCCAGAGCTCTGGAGACTTGGCTTTGATCAACCAATTGTCCAGATAAGGGAATACTGCTATCCCCCTTCTTCTGAGCTCTGCTGCAACCACCACCATCACCTTTGTGAAGACTCAAGGTGCCGAAGTAAGACCAAATGGAAGGACCGCAAACTGATAGTGTTGCGACCTCACCACAAACCAGAGATACTTCCTGTGCGACTTGAGAATCAGGATATGAAAGTAAGCATCCTGCAAGTCGACAGACACCATACAATCTCCTTCGTTCAACGCCAAAAGAACCTGTGCTAGGGTCAGCATTTTGAACTTTTCCTGCTTGAGGAACCAATTCAAAATCCTTAGGTCCAGGATTGGCCTCAACCAATCATCCTTTTTGGGGATCAGGAAGTATCTTGAATAACAGCCCTGACCCCTCTCCTGCTCTGGAACCAACTCCACTGCACCCTTCGACAAAAGGATCAGGACTTCCTGTTGTAGTAAAAGAAGATGGTCTTCCGAACAGAAGGATGGGCGGGGAGGGATGGGAGTGGGAAACTCCCGAAAGGGAAGAGTATAACCTTTCCCCACAATTTCAGTGACCCAGGAGTCCGATGTTCTTGACTCCCACATGTGAAGAAATTGAGACAGTCTCCCCCCCTACAGGAGATGCATGTAAAGGGAGTGATGGAGGACTAAGGCTTCTTTCCTTGCTGCACCCCTCCGGAGGAAGAGGAAGAGGCAGAGTGCTGCTGGGCGGCCCCTCTAATACGAACTCTACCCATGCCCCTGAATGATCTATAAGGGTGAGCTGCTGAAGACTGCTGTCCTGCTGCCTGGAATCTCCCTCGAAAGGAAGAGCCACGCCCAAACCCCCTAGACGATTCTAAGGAAGTGGAGGTGGATGCTTGCAGTTCCAAAGATCTTGCCGTGGCTCTGCTCTCCTTGAACCGCTCCAAAGCAGAGTCAGCTTTTGCTCCAAATAGTTTGTCCTTATCAAAGGGCAGGTCGAGTAGGGTTGTCTGCACATCAGGAGAGAATCCTGAAGACCATAGCCAGGCATGTCATCTTGTCGCTATGGACGTGCCAATAGCCCTGGCCACAGAGTCCGATGTGTCAAGCCCAGATTGAATAACCTGGGTCGCTGCCACCTGAGCGTACGCCAAAAGGTTAAGCACCTCCTGAGGCAATGCAGAGTGCGTCTTGGCCTCATCCGTAAGAGCATAAATGTACCTTCCCAGGATACAGGTAGCATTCGTAGACTTGAGGGCCATGCTACATGAAGAGAACGCCTTCTTAGCTGGCTGGTCCATTCTCTTGGACTCCCTGTCCGCGGGAACCCCTGGAAAAGATCCTGGAGCAGAGCGTGAGGAGCAGGAAGCTTGTACTACCAAACTGTTCGGAGTCGGGTGTCTGGATAAGAAAGCTGGATCTCCTGGAGCCACCTGATACCTCCTCGCCACAGACCTGTTTACAGCCGAAGTCACAGGCTTCTTCCACACCTCCATTATCGGGTCAATAAGTGCCTCATTAAGCGGAAGAAGCTGCACTGCCACAGCTGATGATGGATGCAAAACCTCAGTGAGAATGTTTGTCTTAACATCCGCAGCTGGGAGAGGAAGGTCAAGAAAATCCGCCGCCTTCCTGACCACCAAATGAAAAGAGGCAGCCTCCTCGCTGTACTCCCCCGGAGAAGCCAAGTCCCACCCCGGGGAAGTGTCCAAACCACTTGCTGTGTCCAAGCCTTGAAGGTCTCCTAGTGGGTCCACAATCTCTCCCTCTTCCAAGAGCTGCTTTTCATACTCCTGCTCCTCTAGCAGTCTCAGAGCCAACCTCCTGGAGCAGAGCCTGGATTCAATCCCTGGCATCGATAAGGCATCTGCCGAGACCTCAGAATACGTCGACCATCGGATTCATCCGACGCCAGATCCATAGGCGCCGTAGGCTTCTTTAAAGTAGATTGAAGCTGCGGCAAACTCATCGGCGCTGGGGCAGTAGACGTTGTCGGCGTCACCGGTCTTCTAGGCGACGCCACTGGTACCGGCGCCAAACCAGCACTTCCCGAAGGAAGGAAAGGCATGAAGGGCGTCGGTCTGTATGAAGCCGGAACACCCATGTCGTAGGCCAATGGCCCCGAATGCACACCTCCCGGAGCCATGGTAGCAAAGATGTTGAACATCGCATTGAGAAATGCGGCAGGATCTGTGCCTGGTGCCGGGAACGCCGGATAACCTTGTGGAGCTGGTGCATGAGGTGAAACCAGCGTCGGCTCAGGCATTTCCGTCTGCGCCGGAGAGACCACCGGCTCCTGATGTGGATCAACCTCAAAGACCGACAGTAGAGACGTCGGAGAAGCTGGAGTCGTCGGAGGTGTAACAGTTGGACTGTCTTCCCAAGACGGTCGACGCCAAGCCGACGGCGACCTCAAGCGGGAACGGTCCTTACTTGATCGGTGCCGTGATTCATGCCGGCGTCGGGAGTCTCGATGACGCCTGTGAGATCTCAAGGACTTAGAAGAAGACTCACGGCGATGATGCTTTTCCTTCTTCTTGGACCTTGCCAGGAACAACTTGGCCTCCCGCTCCTTAAGGGCCTTCGGATTCATGCGCTGACATGAACCGCACGCTTTGACTTCATGGTCAGAGCTCAGACACCACAAACAATTCTCATATGGGTCTGTGACCGACATTCGACCTCCGCACTCCTTAAAGGGTTTAATACCCGACTTCCTTGGCTAAGAGATTGTTACACACGAAGTGAAACAGTAGCTCCCTGGTAGCCTCGAAGAAAAAAACGTTAATTGAAGGCACGGAAAAAAGGGAACTGACGTCTGCACATCGACGAGGACCTCTTATTGCCTGGATGACGTCATACGGCGTTGCTTGGGAGTCAGGCAATTGTGACATTGTCGACGTGCAGAGCTAGAAGAAAATTTCCGTTGAATGCTGCCGCGCGTGGGGACAATTCTTTAGGTGAGGAATCCACAGGTAGTTGTATCCATCAGAACAAAGGTTACATAGACGTTATAGTTAGGCTCACATTTTAAGAGTACCAAACCACAGAAATTCACCTTCTTCCCAACTGCCCTACTATTTGCAGCCCAAAGCCCAACGAAAGAAAGCGTCTAGAATTTAAATGTCAGGCACTGCAGTCAGTCTAAAAAATTCAGACTCTTGATGTAAGTGGAGGCCGTCAACCACAAGTTATATCGTGAAGGCACTATTGATGGACTAGAATCTGGGTACTTTTCCTATGACTGGTTGTGAGGATCCTGAGTACTGGATCAAATTATGAAGACATCCACAGTGGAACACAAGTCTTGAGTATTCTATACTCATATTGTAGGTGAGGTGACCAAGTAGACTGCACACATTTTGGGGGCATTACTGGAAACCATGTTCACAAGTGCTTGTTTTGAACTCCCTAAGCAATTGAGCTATTACAACAAAGTTGTGGAGACACATTAAGGAGCTTAGACGGATGACAGACCCCAATGACCCAAAGCCAGGTACCCAAAAGGAAATCTTGGAATACTGAAAGAAAACGTGCTCCTTGCTACAGCTACCCAGTCAGACTGGACAGAAGAGATGGTGTCAAAAACAGAATGACGCATTACCCCATCGATGAAAGAGGATATTTATAGTTGCCTTGGGGAACTGTACTGCAAAATTTCTAACATGCTCACTACACAGATGCAAGCCATGCAGGACAATACGCCTGCCCTCTCAGACATGACCAAAGAGATACAAGTGCTGGGAGGGCATGTTGCCACCAACGAAGATGGTATAGTGGCAACAAGCCAGGAATTGAAGTAATCGCAAGACTAGCAGCCCAAACTGGAAGAAGAAATTAGGACACTTTGGGACAAGTGTACAGAATTGGAACCCCTTTTGCACCGAGAAAAATAATAAAGATACACAATGTGTGTGGAATCAGAGATAGTCCAATACTGTATAAACGTATTTCACTTCATCCTAAAAGAAGGCAATCTTTCGTAATTATCATCATCCATGAGCATAGGAAGGGACTTCCAGAGACGCACCAGGAGCTCAACTCAAGATATATCACTATTAAATTGGGCTCAATCCCACTCAAAAACAGAATAATGCAGAAAGCAGGAGACACATTTCAGGATCAAAACATGAGCTATTCCATTACATTTTCACAAAGCATCCTGAATATTAGTGTAGGAGGCTGGACTGGCTTGTAGTGAGTACCAAGGGGTACTTGCACCTTGCACCAGGCCCAGTTATCCCTTATTAGTGTATAGGGTGTCTAGCAGCTTAGGCTGATAGATAATGGTAGCTTAGCAGAGCAGCTTAGGCTGAACTAGGAGACGTGTGAAGCTACTACAGTACCACTTAGTGTCATATGCACAATATCATAAGAAAACACAATACACAGTTATACTAAAAATAAAGGTACTTTATTTTTATGACAATATGCCAAAGTATCTTAGAGTGTACCCTCAGTGAGAGGATAGGAAATATACACAAGATATATATACACAATAGCAAAAATATGCAGTATAGTCTTAGAAAACAGTGCAAACAATGTATAGTTACAATAGGATGCAATGGGGAAACATAGGGATAGGGGCAACACAAACCATATACTCCAAAAGTGGAATGCGAACCACGAATGGACCCCAAACCTATGTGACCTTGTAGAGGGTCGCTGGGACTATTAGAAAATAGTGAGAGTTAGAAAATTAGCCCTCCCCAAGACCCTGAAAAGTGAGTGCAAAGTGCACTAAAGTTCCCCCAAAGACAAAGAAGTCGTGATAGAGGAATAATGCAGGAAAGACACAAACCAACAATGCAACAACTGTGGATTTCCAATCTAGGGTACCTGTGGAACAAGGGGACCAAGTCCAAAAGTCACAAGCAAGTCGGAGATGGGCATATGCCCAGGAAATGCCAGCTGTGGGTGCAAAGAAGCTTCTACTGGACAGAAGAAGCTGAGGTTTCTGCAGGAACGAAAAGGGCTAGAGACTTCTCCTTTGGTGGACGGATCCCTCTCGCCGTGGAGAGTCGTGCAGAAGTGTTTTCCCGCCGAAAGAACGCCAACAAGCCTTGCTAGCTGCAAATCGTGCGGTTAGCGTTTTTGGACGCTGCTGTGGCCCAGGAGGGACCAGGAGGTCGCAAATTGGACCAGGAGGTAGAGGGGACGTCGAGCAAGACAAGGAGCCCTCTTAGCAGCAGGTAGCACCCGGAGAAGTGCCAGAAACAGGCACTACGAGGATGCGTGAAACGGTGCTCACCCGAAGTTACACAAAGGAGTCCCACGTCGCCGGAGACCAACTTAGAAAGTCGTGCAATGCAGGTTAGAGTGCCGTGGACCCAGGCTTGGCTGTGCACAAAGGATTTCCGCCGGAAGTGCACAGGGGCCGGAGTAGGTGCAAAAGTCGCGGTTCCCAGCAATTCAGTCTAGCGAGGTGAGGCAAGGACTTACCTCCACCAAACTTGGACTGAAGAGTCACTGGACTGTGGGGGCCACTTGGACAGAGTTGCTGGATTCGAGGGACCTCGCTCGTCGTGCTGAGAGGAGACCCAAGGGACCGGTAATGCAGATTTTTGGTGCCTGCGGTTGCAGGGGGAAGATTCCGTCGACCCACGGGAGATTTCTTCGGAGCTTCTAGTGCAGAGAGGAGGCAGACTACCCCCACAGCATGCACCACCAGGAAAACAGTCGAGAAGGCGGCAGGATCAGCGTTACAGAGTTGCAGTAGTCGTCTTTGCTACTATGTTGCAGGTTTGCAGGCTTCCAGTGCGGTCAGCAGTCGATTCCTTGGCAGAAGGTGAAGAGAGAGATGCAGAGGAACTCGGCTGAGCTCTTGCATTCGTTATCTAAAGTTTCCCCAGAGACAGAGACCCTAAATAGCCAGAAAAGAGGGTTTGGCTACCTAGGAGAGAGGATAGGCTACTAACACCTGAAGGAGCCTATCAGAAGGAGTCTCTGACGTCACCTGGTGGCACTGGCCACTCAGAGCAGTCCAGTGTGCCAGCAGCACCTCTGTTTCCAAGATGGCAGAGGTCTGGAGCACACTGGAGGAGCTCTGGACACCTCCCAGGGGAGATGCAGGTCAGGGGAGTGGTCACTCCCCTTTCCTTTGTCCAGTTTCGCGCCAGAGCAGGACTAAGGGGTCCCCTGAACCAGTGTAGACTGGCTTATGCAGAATTGGGCACATCTGTGCCCAACAAAGCATTTCCAGAGGCTGGGGGAGGCTACTCCTCCCCTGCCTTCACACCATTTTCCAAAGGGAGAGGGTGTCACACCCTCTCTCAGAGGAAGTTCTTTGTTCTGCCATCCTGGGCCAGGCCTGGCTGGACCCCAGGAGGGCAGATGCCTGTCTGAGGGGTTTGCAGCAGCAGCAGCTGCAGTGAAACCCCAGGAAGGGCAGTTTGGCAGTACCAGGGTCTGTGCTACAGACCACTGGGATCATGGGATTGTGCCAACTATGCCAGGATGACATAGAGGGGGCAATTCCATGATCATAGACATGTTACATGGCCATATTCGGAGTTACCATTGTGAAGCTACATAAAGGTAGTGACCTATATGTAGTGCACGCGTGTAATGGTGTCCCCGCACTCACAAAGTCCGGGGAATTGGCCCTGAACAATGTGGGGGCACCTTGGCTAGTGCCAGGGTGCCCTCACACTAAGTAACTTTGCACCTAACCTTTACTAGGTAAAGGTTAGACATATAGGTGACTTATAAGTTACTTAAGTGCAGTGTAAAATGGCTGTGAAATAACGTGGACGTTATTTCACTCAGGCTGCAGTGGCTGGCCTGTGTAAGAATTGTCAGAGCTCCCTATGGGTGGCAAAAGAAATGCTGCAGCCCATAGGGATCTCCTGGAACCCCAATACCCTGGGTACCTCAGTACCATATACTAGGGAATTATAAGGGTGTTCCAGTAAGCCAATGTAAATTGGTAAAAATAGTCACTAGCCTGTTAGTGACAATTTGGAAAGAAATGAGAGAGCATAACCACTGAGGTTCTGATTAGCAGAGCCTCAGTGAGACAGTTAGTCACTACACAGGTAACACATTCAGGCACACTTATGAGCACTGGGGCCCTGGTGAACAGGGTCCCAGTGACACATACAACTAAAACAACATATATACAGTGAAAAATGGGGGTAACATGCCAGGCAACTTTCCTACAATTAGACAATAAAACAGCTTGCCTCTACACCAGTTGAACTGCACCAGAGATAAATCTGGTATAGACGGACCTCCACATGTGCTCTTTGGTGCCAAATGGACTAACACCCACGTGGGAAGGACCTTGGAGGAAGCCCAGGAAATCATTGGTGCTGCAAAGGAAAGCCTATACGTGCAGGCTGCACCCAGAAAGGAACAGCAGAAGACACTGAAGACTTAAAAAAAGTGAGGAAAGATGAGAGCACAGAGAAGACCGTCCAGCAAATGAAGATGGAAAGATGTGACTTAGAGCGTGCTGATACCACTGTACGCTCAAGTATATTTATGAACAATATTTAGGTGTAATCAATAATGAAAAGTCAATGTAGATGCACTGTTGATGCACTGTTGAGTATTGCTGGTTTAATGGTGCAGTTAATGTTTTAAAACTTCAGAAACAAATGTACATGACACATTTTGTTTAGTGATGGTGAGCACCAGCTACTACTGTCTTACAGGGTCGGGGAGGAGGAGAGGTTACAACAGGGGTCTCAGACCATCGTTCAATTTTCTACTGAGAAGGAGAAGAACGAGTTACTTACCTTCGGTAACGACTTTTCTGGTGGATACATTAGCTACCTGTGGATTCCTCACCTAATGAATACTCCCATGGCGCCAGCATTCGACGGAAATCTTCTTCCTAGTCTCTGCACGTCGACGAGGACGTCACTCTAGCCCACGCGACGCCGTCTGACGTCATACAGGCAATAAGAGGTCCTCGCCGACGTGCCGACGTCAGTACCAACATTTTTTACGTGCATGAGAACAACAACCCAATGCAATGAAAGAGCAAGGCAATATCCCATAACATTGTAAAATACACAACATTGCAATAAAATGGCTGTAGATTTAATATAACTCTTTTTTTTTTTTTTTTAAACCAACAAATATATGCAAATCATGTATATACACAAAGATATATACATATATATATACATATAAATATATACAAGTATCCATATATACAACATCTATTGCAACCTTGAAGACCAAGAGGAGCGCACTCAAGGATTACTTGGTAAGACCAGAAAGGCAACGGGCAGGCGGGTGGGACCGTGAGGAATCCACAGGTAGCTAATGTATCCACCAGAAAAGTCGTTACCAAAGGTAAATAACTCGTTCTTTTGATGGATACAACTACCTGGGGATTCCTCACCTAATGAATAGAGTCCAAAAGCAGTACCACTCCCGGTGGTGGGTGCCGAAATGGTCCAACCAAGAGTCCAAACAGTAATGTTTCGCAAAAGGGTGAAGGGACGACCAAGTTGCGGCCTTGCAGATGTCGACCACAGGAACACCCCTGGCCAAGGCCGAAGTGGCTGACTTAGCTCTGGTGGAATGAGCTCTAATGCCATCAGGAGGATCCTTCTTTGCCAAAGAGTAACAGATTTTAATGCAAAGAACAACCCACCTGGAGAGTGTTCTCTTGTGGACTGCCTTTCCTCTCCTCTTGCCCACGTATCCGATGAACAGCTGATCCTCCAGCCTGAAGTCCTTCGTTCTATCAATGTAGAAGCTTAACGCCCTCTTTGGGTCCAATCGATGTAGTCTCTCTTCCTCCTTTGAAGGATGAGGCGGAGGATAGAACGTGGACAAAGTAATTGTCTGGGCCAAATGGAAGGGTAAAACAACCTTCGGGAGGAAAGCAGCCTTGGTCCTCAACACCACCTTATCCCCATAAAAAGTTGTATAAGGGGGTTTTACCGATAAGGCCTGCAACTCACTCACTCTCCTTGCAGATGTTATAGCCACCAGGAAGACTGTTTTAATAACCAAATACCTTAAGGGGCAAGAATGCATAGGCTCAAAAGGGGACCCCATAAGGAAAGTGAGGACCAAGGACAAATCCCATTGAGGCATAACGAATGGTTTTGGAGGATATTTATTTAGAAGACCTTTCAAGAATCTGAGAACAATAGGGGATTTAAATAACGATGGTTGATCTGGAAGACAAATGAAGGCTGACAAAGCCGACAAATAACCCTTAATGGTAGCCACTGCACAACCCTTCTGCGCTAGAGACAGAGCAAAAGACAAAACGTCCGACAGGGGAGCATGTAAGGGATCAATCTGTCTCTCCCCACACCACATAACAAATTTAGACCACCTATTAGCGTAGATAGATTTAGTGGAGTGTCACCTGGCCGCTAATATAACATCCACTACATCAGGCGGGAGAGAAAAGGAACTCAGGTTGCCCCGTTCAATCTCCAGGCATGTAGGTGTAGACTCTGGAGGTTGGGGTGTAAAACCATGCCCCTGCGACTGCGAGAGGAGGTCTGCCCTGAGAGGGAGACGGAGCGGAGGGCACAGTGAGTTGGAAAAGGTCGGAGTACCACACCCTCCTTGGCCAATCCGGAGCTATTAAGATGACTTGGGCCCGGTCTTGGCGAATCTTCCTCAACACTCGAGGAATCAAGGGTATGGGGGGAAACGCGTAAAGCAACTGGTCGCACCAGGTTATCAGAAACGCGTCCCCCAATGCTCCCTGCACCAGATATTGGAGGCTGCAGAATAACGGACAATGCGCGTTCTCCAGAGTGGCAAACAGATCTATCCGAGGAAACCCCCACATCTGGAAGATTAAACAGACTTGATCTGGATGGAGACGCCACTCGTGGTCGGCCGAGAATTGGCGACTGAGACTGTCCGCACGTACATTCAAGACCCCGGCCAAATGATTTGCTACCAAGCAAATCTGATGGTCCTTTGCCCAGGACCATAGTCGAAGAGCTTCTCTGCAGAGAAGGTACGACCCTACTCCTCCCTGTTTGTTTATGTACCACATTGTGGTAGTATTGTCCGTCAGGACCTGTACCGACTGACCAAGAAGGGAAGGGAGGAAGGCCTTGAGAGCCAGACGTACAGCCCGTAACTCTAACAGATTGATATGAAACATCTGTTCCTCTGGAGACCAAAGTCCTTTGATCTCCAGATCCCCCAGATGAGCTCCCCACCCTAGAGTGGAAGCATCCTTTATGACCGTGGCCACTGGTGGCGACTGCGCGAACGGCTTTCCTTGCGAAAGATTGTTGCTCGCAATCCACCACTTCAAGTCCACAGCAGCATCTCCGGAGATCTTGACCGCACCTTCTAGATCTCCCTTGTGTTGAGACCACTGCCTTCGGAGGCACCACTGAAGAGCCCTTATGTGCCAGAGAGCATGCGTGACCAACGGCATGCAGGAGGCAAACAGACCGAGCAGATGAAGGACCTTGAGGACTGGAACTACCGCTCCATTTCGAAACATTGGAACCAATTCCTGAATATCTTGAACCCGCTGAGGCGGAGGAAAGGCTCGACTCAATGTTGTATCCAGTACTGCCCCTATGAACAGGAGGCGCTGAGAGGGCTCCAGGTGAGATTTGGGCACGTTCACCGAAAAGCCCAGGTCGAACAACAACTGGGTTGTTGACTGCAGATGATACGACACAAGCTCCGGGGACTTGGCTTTGATCAACCAGTCGTCCAAGTAAGGGAATACTGCTATCCCCTTCCTTCTGAGCTCTGCCGCAACCACTGACATCACGTTCGTGAAGACTCGAGGTGCTGAAGTAAGACCAAACGGAAGGACCGCAAACTGATAGTGCTGTGACCCTACCACAAACCGGAGATACTTCCTGTGTGACTTGAGTATCGGAATATGAAAATAAGCATCCTGCAAGTCGACAGACACCATCCAATCTTCTTTGTTCAACGCCAAAAGCACCTGTGCTAGGGTCAGCATCTTGAACTTTTCCTGATTGAGGAACCAATTCAAGATCCTCAGATCCAGGATCGGTCTCAACCGACCATCCTTCTTGGGAATCAGGAAGTACATTGAGTAACAACCTCGACCCCTTTCCTGCTCTGGAACCAACTCCACCGCGCCCTTTGAAAGGAGGACTTGAACCTCCTGTTCTAGCAACAGGAGGTGTTCTTCTGAACAATAAGATGGGCGGGCGGGAGGGGGGGCGGAAACTCCCGAAAGGGAAGGGTGTAGCCTTTTTCCACAATACTGATAACCCAAGTGTCAGTTGTAATAGTCTCCCACTTGTGGAGAAAATGCCGTAATCTTCCCCCTACAGGAGAGGAGTGAGTGGGAAATGGTAGAAGCCTAAGGCTGCTTTCCCTGCTGCACCCCTCCAGAGGACGAGGAAGAGGCAGAGTGCTGTTGAGAGGCTCCTCTGGTGCGGGCCCTACCTCTCCCTCTAAATGATCTATAGGGGTGAGAAGAGGCGGGTTGCTGGAACCTCCCCCGAAAGGAAGAGGAGGAAGAGCCACGCCCAAATCCACGAAACCTCCTGAAAAACCTGGAAGAGGCAGAGGAAGAAGGAGCTTTCAGCCCTAACGATTTGGCTGTGGCCCTGCTCTCTTTAAATCGCTCCAAGGCCGAATCTGCCTTTGCCCCAAACAGTTTGTCCCCATCAAACGGGAGGTCTAATAGGGTCGACTACACGTCCGCAGAAAACCCTGAATTACGGAGCCAGGCCTGTCTCCTCGCCACCACAGCCGTGCCCATCGCCCTAGCCACTGATTCGGTCGTGTCCAGCCCAGACTGGATAATCTGGGTTGCGGCAGCCTGGGCGTCCGAGACAACATCCAAGAGTCCCTGGGGAAGCTCCGTAAAAGAAGATTAAATATCATCCATAAGAGCATGGATATATCTCCCCAGAATGCAAGTTGCGTTGGTGGCCTTCAACGCCAAACTGCAAGAAGAAAATATTTTCTTGGATTGCGCATCCAGTTTTTTGGAGTCCCTGTCTCCAGGTACCGTCGGGAAAGATCCAGGCGCTGATTTCGATGAACAGGAGGCTTGCACCACCAAGCTCTCCGGCGTAGGGTGTCTTGAAAGAAAACCAGGGTTAGATGGTGCAGCCCGATATCTTCTGGCCACAGCCCTATGAACTGCCGAGGAAGATAAAGGCTTCTTCCACACCTTCAACACCGGATCAAGCAAAGCCTCATTAAACGGCAAGAGAGGCTCCGCTGCAGCAGAGGCCGGATGCAGCACCTCCGTCAATAAATTCTGCTTCGCCTCTGCCACCGCAGGTCCAGAAAGTTAGCCGCCTTCCTCACCACCGCGTGAAAGGTAGCAGCCTCCTCCGTATACTCCCCTGGAGATGAAAGGTCCCACTCAGGGGAAGTATCCAGCCCACTGGCCGTATCCAGACCATGCAGTCCATCACCAGAGTCCTCAACCTCTCCTTCCTCCAGGACTCGCTGGTACTCCTGCTCTTCCAAAAGACGGAGAGCACGCCTCCTTGAATGTAGTCTCTGCTCAATACGCGGAGTCGACATGGCCTCTGCCGAAGTCAAAGATCGGCGCCGATCTCCAGAAGCATCCGACACCGCATCCTGCGCCACAGGCACCTTCGGCGCCGATGAAGGAGCAGGACGAAGAGATCTTGGAGCCGATGGACCCACCGGAGTCACAGGACGAAATCCCGACGTCGACGGGATGGAAACCTCCGGAGCCAATCCCTCTGAAGCCACCGGAGCGGCCACCGGCGCCGACACCGGCGCCGAGCCCACATTCCCAAAAGGGAGAAAGGGCATAAAGGGTGCTGGCCGAAGAGGCGCAGGATCACCCAATGAAAAGGCCAAAGGCCCCGAAGGACCAGCCAGAGCACCTCCTGGAGCCATCTGCTGAAAGATGGTATACATCGCATTCAGAAATGCGGTACTATCGGCTCCAGGGGCGGGAAAAGCCAGATACTGAGGTGCCTGGATCGAAGGCGACCCCGACGCCGGCCTCGACGTCCGCGACGCCGGAGACATCACAAGAGGCTGCATCACCTCAACCACAGACGCTTGTCCAGGCGAAGTCGGTGACGCCGGAGAGGGCAACGGCGTCGATGGATGCGGCGTGACCGTGGGACTGACCTCCCAAGTCCTCCGACGCCGAGCTGAAGGCGACCTCGAACGAGTCTCCTTGCTGGAATGACGCCGTGAATCTCTACGGCGCCGGGAGTCTCGATGACGCCGATGAGACCTTGGCGAGGAAGACTTTTTGTGATGTTTTTCCTTTCTCTTCGACTTCGCCAGGAATAGTTTAGCCTCACGTTCTTTGAGGGCCTTCGGATTCATGTGCTGACATGAATCGCAAGTCACGACGTCGTGGTCGGAGCTCAAACACCAGAGACAGTCGGAGTGAGGATCTGTAACGGACATCTTGCCCCCACACTCTCGACAGGGCTTGAAACCCGACTTTCTCAGAGACTTTTTACCACAGAGAAGAACTACGCAGCAGAAAATACACTGCAACTACTAAAGTAACAGTAGCTCCCTCGAAGATAACCGTTTCGAATGCACGGAAAAAAGGGAACTGACGTCGGCACGTCGGCGAGGACCTCTTATTGTCTGTATGACGTCAGACGGCGTCGCGTGGGCTAGAGTGACGTCCTCGTCGACGTGCAGAGACTAGGAAGAAGATTTCCGTCGAATGCTGGCGCCATGGGAGTATTCATTAGGTGAGGAATCCACAGGTAGTTGTATCCATCAGAAATATCCATTCTCACCCACAGGGAAGGAGATAGTTGAGGGAGTGAGAACATTTGGAGGGAGAAAGGCAGGTAGGGTAGTTACAAAACTAGAGACCAGTGAAATGGTTGTACTCCAGTGATGGCATGTGGTCTAGGAAGTGTGATTTAGCTAGACCAGGATACTTAGTGAACCAGATTTATGGTAAAAGTGGCAACATGGAATGTACAGGGCATAAACTCCCCAGTCAAACACAATGAAATGTGAAGGGAGGGAAGTGCTCCCATATATAGTGTGATTGCAGTAAATCCACTTGAGAATATTAGATACTCCTCTTATGAGGAAAAATCTCCAGCCAATATTTTGTGGTAGCAAAAGCAAACAAAGGAGGTGAGAGGATTGGCCTACAAAAGGACCTGCTCGCTGAGGAAGTTAAAAAGGATTTCAAGTAGGGCTACTTTATGTTTTAAGAAGGGAAATGCAATTTCTCAATATACTCAATGTCTATGTCCCAGAGACTCAACAGGAGACATTTCTGTTTGAAATGCTGGTCAAGATTAAAGATTGGGACCCAGGGGAGATACTATGAGTTGCTGGTTGTAACCTAATCCTGTTTATTTTTTTAGACAGACATCTCATAGATATATGGCGAGATAGAAGCCCTAATGCCATTGAATTTACATTCTTCTCCCATGTACATACATACATCCTATCTAGGATCGATCTTGTATGGGGTACAGAGGGGACAGTGGAAATTACCAGAAATATTTTGCACAGAATATTAGCGATTTCAGACCATGATATGATAGAGTGGGAATGAGAAAGGACACACACTGCTCAGGAGAGGAGAAAAGACAATTTGATCAACCACTGCTTAATGACAAACTTACGAC
This sequence comes from Pleurodeles waltl, assembly GCF_031143425.1. Taxonomy (NCBI): domain Eukaryota; kingdom Metazoa; phylum Chordata; class Amphibia; order Caudata; family Salamandridae; genus Pleurodeles; species Pleurodeles waltl. Next base: position 89,052,654 of record NC_090441.1, read on the forward strand.
TCAATCCCTATGGAACACCACTAACCGCTATTTTGCAAATATAGACAATAGGTAGGTATCCCTGGTCATTCTTTGGGATGCCCTTGAGACTGTCAGAGGACAGCGATTACTGGAAAACAATACTGGGATGTCCTAAAAACTGACCTCCGTTTTGCAGAAAAAAGAGCAGAGAATCGGGCTCTCAAATGTGCCTGAGAAAACAACTACATCTAAGGGCTGGATTGTCTTGTTGCCTACTGAGAAATCGAAAAAATCACTGGCATGCTTGAAAAAAAACCTCTGAGAAATCGAGACTGAGACAGGCAAAGGTGGTAAAGAGTATTCTCATGATGTGCAGTATGGAGGGTAATCACATTATTGGAGAAAAAGGTAAGAGAATGTTGTTTATGAATTATTACTCAGAGTTGTACTCCAAGGATTCTGTAAATTTGGAAGAGGTGGAAACCTTTATTTGTAGCCACCAGTATTCCTGAACTAGCGAGGCCCAATTGTGATGTGCTGGAGGAACTACTCACAAATGAGGAGGTTTGAAAGCAGATCTTGAACCAAACAAAGCCCCGTGACCAGATGGGATGACTAATAGCTTCCATAAATACCACAATTTGAAAAAAAAAACTGCAGCTAGTATAAATATTTAATTCTTTTCTCCATATGCGCACCAACACAATCCCAATGACAAAGGCCCACAGAATTTTCGTATATAAAAGTGGCAAACCAGCAGACGTGTGAGGTGGATAGGCCTGTTGCACTCTTAAATCAGATGCAAAACAAATTCTAAAGTTGTGACAAACTGACTGATACCACACTTGCCATACTTAATTCATCCTGATCAATGTTGTTTTACTCCCAATCACTAAGCTACACATTGGAGGAGAATCACTATGACCATTCTGTAGTTAGATTCAGAAGAAGCATTCAACAGAGTTAGTTGGCCTTTTCTTCATCAAGTACTTTTTGGTGCAGGTCTGGGTGTAGACATGACAACCTGGATAGAAGACAACTATCAAAACTTAACAGCTAAATTAATGATTAATGGGACAAAAACATAAGACCATATTGTAATGTAGGGGTGCCCTTACTTTTTATATTGGCAATTGAGCCACTGGCTGCTATTTCATGACAACATCTGGATATCAAAGATTTGTTGCTTGGAGATGACCATTATAAGATTCATCGGTTAGTGGATGACATTCATCTGACAGTGCTGGAGTCACAGAACTCTCATCCCACACCAAGCTTCTGAGTGTGGCACATTAGAAGATAGGACACCCTCACTTGAAGACAACTCCCTTTAGCTTGGGGAAGGAGAAAACCAAATATCTAGGAATATCACACCAAACCCTTGCAACCTTAATGCTGCAAAGTAAAGCTCTCCCTGCTGATCTTTGTAGATGGCAAAACCTTTATATATTGTGGTTGGGCAGAGTGGATGCAGTGCAATTTATTAATCTCCATAGATTGTTATATGCATTCCATGCCCTACCAGTGAAGATCCCAGGGAAAGATTTAAAATCCTTTCAAATAGCAGTTGACTCTCATCTGGGCAGCGAAGTAGGCCTGTATATCACAAAAGGTACTAAAAGCAAATATGAGGTCGGGAGGTCTGTGTTGCTGCACGTGAAACACTACCACCAAGCGCCCCATCTTAGAATACTCTTTGAATGATTCCTATACGAGACAGGACGACACTGAGTGCAGATGGAAGCAGTGGCAATAGGTCAGGCACTGGTGGCAATACCTTGAATATCCAGAGCTACTAGGCCCCCAGTTTTTTACTTTTCTAAAATACGATCAACGTTGGAGAGATGAGGGGTGGTTGCAAAACAAAATAATCCTACATTCTTTAAGTCCCCTTATGCCTGCTGTGGCGTAATACAGATTTTACCCAATGGAAGGATGGAGAAGAAATTGGGCGATGGTCAGGGTAGGAAGTTTCAGGACTTTTTCTAGATGAGAAAACTAAATCATTTGTAAAAATTATTTAGGTTTACAGAGATCGAACAAATGCACCATGTTTAACTGTAACCCTGGGCTGTTCATACAGAAAACTGGCAGGCAGAGCCTGGCCACTCACTCTATACATCACCAAATAGCCTCATATTAAGTATTTATTCCATGCTAATGGATGCAGGATCCCAGCTCAGCACAAACTGGCCAAATATGACCTCAATGTGTAAAAGTGTAAAAAACAGGGAATCAATCTATAGACATACGACAAACTGGCACATCACTGAAAACGGAACAGATGTATACATGTATGTTGGGGCCATGTTGGAGTAAGTAGAGTGGTAGGAGATGATTTGCATATAGAATTGTCTTGTCCACATTTGAAGATTTTTTGCAGAGAACTTGAGCCATTTGAAGGGGGTCTTGGGGTTTCCTATAAAACCTGATCCCACCACAAATGTATTAATTCTATGACCTGCTAATCTCAAACATCTAACTCCGATTGGGGAATAATCACCAATATGTTACTAGTGGCAAAGCAATTTCTTGCTCATGAATGGAAATCCCCAGAGATTCGAACAATGCACCAGTGGGCAAGCAAGTTATGTTCATCAATGGTAATAGAAAAACTGATGTGAAAAATGCACAATTTAACCCCTTTTATGCGTCGGACGGGCGAGACCCATACGACGCATTGATGCTTGTGTGCGGACTACTCCTGGCTGCCGTGCACATCACACTGGAAATCCCTCTGGTGCGGTGTAGGAAGTTGGCTCTGTATGTACTATTTCAAAGTAAGAAATAGCATGCACAGAGTCCAAGGGTTCCCCCTAGAGGTAAGATAGTGGCAAAAAGAGATCATTCTAATGCTCTATTTTGTGGTAGTGTGGTCGAGCAGTAGGCTTATCAGAGGAGTAGTGTTAAGCATTTGTTGTACACACACAGGCAATAAATGAGGAACACACACTCAAAGACTTACTCCAGGCCAATAGGTTTTTGTATAGAAAAATATATTTTCTTAGTTTATTTTAAGAACCACAGGTTTAAGATTTACAAGTAATACTTTAAATGAAAGGTACTTCACTTAGGAACTTTAGGAACTTTGAATTAGCAAAATAGCATATACAGTTTTCACATAAATGACATATAGCTATTTTAAAAGTAGACACTTAGTGCAATTTTCAACAATTCCTGAGGGAGGTAAGTGTTTGTTAGCTTTTGCAGGTAAGTAAACCACCTACGGGGTTCAAACTTGGGTCCAAGGTAGCCCACCATTGGGGGTTCAAGGCAACCCCAAAGTTACCACACCAGCAGCTCAGGGCCGGTCAGGTGCAGAGGTCAAAGTGGTGCCCAAAACACATAGGCTTCAATGGAGAAGGGGGTGCCCCGGTTCCAGTCTGCCAGCAGGTCAGTACCCGCGTCTTCGGAGGGCAGACCAGGGGGGTTTTGTAGAGCACCAGGGGGGACACAAGTCAGCACAGAAAGTACACCCTCAGCGGCACGGGGGAGGCCGGGTGCAGTGTGAAAACAAGCATCGGGTTCGCAAAAGGGATCAATGGGAGATCAAGGGGTCTCTTCAGCGATGCAGGCAGGCAAGGGGGGGGCTCCTCGGGGTAGCCACCACCTGGGCAAGGGAGAGGGCCACCTGGGGGTCGCTCCTGCACTGGAGGTCGGATCCTTCAGGTCCTGGGGGCTGCGGGTGCAGTGTGTTTCCCAGGCGTCGGGTTCTTTGAAGCAGGCAGTCGCGGTCAGGGGGGAGCCTCGGGATTCCCTTTGCAGGCGTCGCTGTGGGGGTCAACTCTGGCTACTCACGGTCTCGTAGTCGCCGGGGAGTCCTCCCTGTGGTGTTTGTTCTCCACAAGTCAAGCCGGGGGCGTCAGGTGCAGAGTGCAAAGTCTCACGCTTCCGGCGGGAAACGTGTGTTGTTTCAAAGTTGCTTCTTTGTTGCAAAGTTGCACTCTTTGGTGAACACAGCCGCTGTCCTCTGGAGTTCTTGGTCCTTCTAGATGCAGGGTAGTCCTCTGAGGCTTCAGAGGTTGCTGGACCCTGGGAACGCGTCGCTGGAGCAGTGTCTTTAGAAGTGGGGAGACAGGCCGGTAGAGCTGGGGCCAAAGCAGTTGGTGTCTCCGTCTTCTCTGCAGGTTTTTCAGTTCAGCAGTCCTCTTCTTCTTAGGTTGCAGGAATCTGGTTTCCTAGGTTCTGGGGAGCCCCTAAATACTGAATTTAGGGGTGTGTTTAGGTCTTGGAGGGCAGTAGCCAATAGCTGCTAGCCCTGAGGGTGGCTACACCCTCTTTGTGCCTCCTCCCTGAGGGGAGGGGGGCACATTCCTATCCCTATTGGGGGAATCCTCCATCTGCAAGATGGAGGATTTCTAAAAGTCAGAGTCACCTCAGCTCAGGACACCTTAGGGGCTGTCCTGACTGGCCAGTGACTCCTCCTTGTTTTTCTCATTATCTCCTCCGGCCTTGCCGCCAAAAGTGGGGCCGTGGCTGAAGGGGGCGGGCAACTCCACTAGCTGGAGTGCCCTGGGGTGCTGTAACAAAGGGGGTGAGCCTTTGAGGCTCACCGCCAGGTGTTACAGTTTCTGCAGGGGGAGGTGAGAAGCACCTCCACCCAGTACAGGCTTTGTTACTAGCCACAAAGTGACAAAGGCACTCTCCCCATGTGGCCAGCAACATGTCTGGTGTGTGGCAGGCTGCTAAAACTAGTCAGCTTACCGGGTAGTCGGTTAAGGCTTCAGGGGGCACCTCTAAGGTGCCATCTGGGGTGTATGTTACAATAAAATGTACACTGGCATCAGTGTGCATTTATTGTGCTGAGACGTTGGATACCAAACTTCACAGTTTTCAGTGTAGCCATTATGGTGCTGTGGAGTTCGTGCATGACAGACTCCCAGACCATATACTCTTATGGCTACCCTGTACTTACAATGTCTAAGGTTTTGCTTAGACACTGTAGGGGCATAGTGCTCATGCACTTATGCCCTCACCTATGGTATAGTGCACCCTGCCTTAGGGCTGTAAGGCCTGCTAGAGGGGTGACTCATCTATACCTATAGGCAGTGTGAGGTTGGCATGGCACCCTGAGGGGAGTGCCATGTCGACTTAGTCTTTTTATCCCCACTAGCACACACAAGCTGGCAAGCAGTGTGTCTGTGTTGAGTTAGGGGTCCCCAGGGTGGCATAAGATATGCTGCAGCCCTTAGAGACCTTCCCTGGCATCAGGGCCCTTGGTACCACGGGTACCAGTTACAAGGGACTTACCTGGATGCCAGGGTGTGCCAATTGTGGAAACAAAGGTACAGGTTAGGGAAAGAACACTGGTGCTGGGGCCTGGTTAGCAGGCCTAAGCACACTTTCAAATCATAACTTAGCATCAGCAAAGGCAAAAAGTCAGGGTGTAACCATGCCAAGGCAGCATTTCCTTACATGCGGGCAAACTGTCCATTTTTTTTTCAGTGACTTCAGTGGCGCACTGACGTCATTTCACCGAAAGTGAAATAAGCCGATCGGATCATTTTACTTTCACTGCCTCGGTATGCAGGCTATCCACCCCCCCCCCCCCAGGCAAACTGAAGCGGTATCACTGAAAAGGGGAGAATCTCCTAGTTCCAATGGTACACTTGGCCTCTAGGGCAAGGGCTTTTGCCCTCCGCCCTTAATTTTGTGGCATAATCAGTCTTTCTGACACCCCTGGAGGGCAGATGGGGGCAATTACCCCCGAGCTAACCCCCCTCCGCTCCTCAAGAGGGGGGGCCCAGAAAGCCCACTAGACACCACATATTTTAAAAGAAAAGTCCAGGGAAGGGGTCTGTCTAGAGTGGGTGCGACAATGTCCCCAGCTCCCCTCAAAATAGAAATCACACTAGACACCAGGATTTTTACATTATTTTATATATATATATATATATATATATATATATATATATATATATATATAGGGCAGGGGCTGCCCACACCCCCATATAAATGGAGACCAAAGTCTTTTTGCCCCTCCTGGGGGACACCTAGTGTAATTACCCCTGATTTGCCGCCTGGGGGTGTAGAAACCCCACTAGATGCCAGAGATGTTTTTTTAAAGAGGGGTGGGGCTGCCCACCATGGGTATGGCCATACCCCTACCTCAAATAAATGGGGACAAAGTATTTCTCTCCTCACTGGGGGGGGGTGCAGATGGAGGTAGCCAGTCTGGATTAGCCCCCGGGAGAGGGGGGGCACAGCCAAGCAGACGGCAGGGAGTTTAAAAAAAAAAAAAAAAAAGAGGGGTTGTGGCTGCCCACCAACATGGGCACAGTTATGCCCCACCTTAACCTCCCGCGGACTAATACATTTCATACCACTGGCAAGCAAGAGGACATTTGACTCTCTTGGGTTTTGATTATAAATATGAGAGAAGAAAGCTTGGCTAACTCTCAATATCATCCCATTTGCAATGTGGTGAGTAGCTGCACCTTTTGGACTTGGGTAGACTGCCACTTGGAAAAACCTACTTGACCCAGACACTTCTGAAAACGAAACATCTGGGGAAGTTCAGGGTGGTATGCTTCGCATGCACCCCATGCAATTTTCTTACCCACAATGCCCTGCAAACCTCCAACTTCGCATGAAATCACACATTTTTCCTACATTTTCGTGATGGAAACGTCCAGAATCTGCAGGAATCCACAAAATTCCTACCAACCAGCACTGCCCCATCTGTACTGATAAAAACTCAACCTCACTTGTGTGGGTGCCGAAAGCAGAGTCTGACTAAAAATGTGTGAAAAAACTGCCCTGTTGGACCCTCATTGGTTCCCCCTCCGTCCTTTTAGGGCTCCAGGAAGTATCAAGAATTGCACCCATAACCTACTTCTGGCATTGGCACCCTCTTTATGGCTCCCTAGGGCAAGAGGTCAGTCACTTCTTGGTGGAGAAAGCATGGGGGTCCTCTGTCAGCCTGTACTACGTAGGTGGCATGGGGGAGTGGTAATCATGAAGGGGAGAGAGTAGCCCCTTTGGACAATCTGCAAAACCCACCAGTCTGATGTTATAGACTGCCAGTGGGGTAGGCGATGCGAATCCTGCACCCACTGGGTGCCCATGATCATAAGATAAAAGAGTATAAGGGTTTGGAGGCTGCTGGGGAGGTGGTGTACTGACCTGTCCTTTGGCTAACCGACCCACGTGGGATTACGGCCCAAGCCTCCTCTGAACCGTTGGCAGCACCTCCGAAACCGAATCCCAAAGAGCTTGCGAATAGCGGCCCAAAGGACATGCAGTGTTCACAGACTGCAGAGCCAGGCAGGTGAGACCTGCCTTCTTCCCTAAGCCTCTTGGATTACCTGTCTGGTGGTGCCTTAGGGAATGTGCCAGGATTTACATTGGAGGTAGAGGCTTGGGCCATCAAGCTCTCCGGGGTAAGGTGTTGTGTAAGTAAGTTGGGATACCCGCAAATGGGGCACTGGTGGAGGGCAATCGTCTGTTTCAATCACAGGAGCTTCTGTGCTGGGCTTGGATCAGATCACAAGCAGGACCTCAGTAAGAGCTTCATTAAATGGGAGAAGTGGCTCTGAGAGGAACATTCATGGTTGAAGCACTTATGTCAAGACATTCGTCTTAACAGCCACCAAGAGCAAGGTAAGTCCCAGACCTCAGCCACCCTTCTGACCACTATTGCAAATAATGCCCCCTCCTCCATAGCCACTTTAGGGGGCATGCCAGTATCTGGAGATGTGTCCAGTTCGCTGGCTTTCGCTAAATGCTCACACAGTCCAGGTTTGTGTTGTAAGGCTGGTATTCTTCAGGGTCCAGTGACTCCTTCTAATCCTCCCTGAGTCTTAGCCCATAAGAACAGGGTTCAGGCTCCGGCCTGGAAGGGATGGCTCCTGTCAGCACCAGAGTCGCCGTAAGATAATGCCCCTCTGGCTCTGTGTCAAAGTCGGGGATCAGAATGGAGCCACCTCCAGCGAAAGTCCAGGTGGCACAGGACTGTCCTCACAACCAGGATCTGAATCGCCGTGGCGTCGCACATTGAGCTGCCAGGAGCTTGAGGAATTGTCTCCTCAAGGCCTTCGGGTTCATAACACAGAAATCGGAGCAGGCCTTAGGATTGTGGTTGTACTCAAGGCACCAAAGTTATATAGAATGTGGTCCATCACTAACATCGAGCAGTGAGATTCGCTGTAGGGCCTCAAGCCGGCCTTCTGTGATGACACACCTGCCACACCAGGAAGAAAACCCTCAAAAAGACTTTAAAAAAAAATATATATATATGAAAATTGGTTAAGAAGTGACCTTTGGTTGCTCTTCTCTCGATCTGCGCTGACTAGCATGGGAAGAACAGAAGACATCAGCACCCATGGGTTAGTGCCTTCCACACACATCACTTCTGGCATGGACGCTGCTACTGGATGGAGCCGAATGATGCCACCTACCAGTGCGCAGGGTTACTGCTCACGGCTTGATCCAGTCGGACGCCTGGGGATAATTATAAGAAAAGGAAACAGGGGCTAGAAGTCTCTATCAGATTTTATTAAGGCTTCAATTTTGAAATTAATTTTGATAACGCTGTGTAGGAAAGTACCCTCTTTCTTGGCATGATTACCCCCATTTTCTGCTGGATGTCGGTGTGTTTGACAGTGTTCACTGGGATTCTGCTAATCAGGACCTCAGTGATTATGCCCTCTCCCTGCTAACTTGGACCATTTTTCACCCCACGTGTGGCAAACTGGTGCTCCGATGTAAGTCCCTAGTATATGGTACCAAGGGCATTGGGGTACCAGGGGATCCCCATGGGCTGCAGTTTGTATTATGCCACCCATGAGGAGATCAAGCAAAGTGTAACTGCAGGCCTGCCATTGCAGCCTGTGTGAATGGGTGTAGGAAAATGCCACTGTTGGCATGGTCACCCCCTCCTTTTTTGCATAGTGTTGATGCCAGCTTTGATTAGAAGTGTGCTGGGACCCTGCTAACCAGGCCCCTGCACCAGTGTCCTTTCCCAAAACTGTACCTTTAGTTACCCAATTGGCACATACCTGCCCAGGGAAGGTCCCTAAATGGCTGCAGAATGTATTATGCCACCCTATGCGACCCCTCATTCAGTACATGCACACAGCCTTGCAGCTTGTGTGTGCTAGTGGAGAGAAAAGACAAAGTCGCATGGCACTCCCCTCAGAGAGCAATGCCCACAAACCACTGCCTGTGGCATAGGTAAGTCACCCCTCTAGCAGGACTTACAGCCCTAAGGCAGGGTGCACTATACCACAAGTGAGGGCATAGCTGCACGAGCACTATGCCCCTACAGTGTCTAAGTCAATTCTTAGACATTGGAAGAGCAGGGTAGCCATACTGAGTATATGGTCTGGGATGTTTCAGTACGAACTCCACAGCACCATAGTGGCTACACTGAATACTGGGAAGCTTGGTATAAAACTTCTCAGCACAATAAACCCACATAGATGCCAGTCTAGGATTTATTGAAAAATGCACACAGGGGGCACAGATGATGCCTGGGGTATGTTAACTCAACTGCTAGTGTAAGGCTGACCGGTCTATGCCAGCCTGCCACTTCCAGACGAGTTTCTGACCACATGGGGTGAGTGCCTTTGTGCATGCTGTGGTCAGCAACAAAGCCTGTCCTGGGTGGAGGTGCTTCACACCTCCTCCTGCAGGAAATGTAACACCTGGTGGTGAGCTTCAAAGGCTCAGGCCTGGTGTTACACTGCCCCAGGGCACTCCAGTCAGTAGAGATGCCCGCCCCCCCAGACGAGCCCCCACTTTTAGTGCCAAGTCCAGAGGGATAATGAGAAAAACGAGGAGTCACCCCTCAGCCAGGACCACCCCTAAGGTGTTGAGAACTGAAGTGACCCCCTCATTGAGAAATCCTCCATTTTGCGTTGGAGGATTCGGACCAATAGGGATAGGGATGTACCCCCCTCCCCAGAGGGAGTGGGCACAAAGAGGGCGTAGCCACCCTTAGGGACAGTAGCCATTGGCTACTGCCCCGACCCTAAAACACCCCTAAATTTAATATTTAGGGGCGACCCTGAACCCAGCTCTTTGGATTCCTGCCAACCTCAAGAAAGAAGGAATACTGAGCTGAAAACCCAGCAGAGACGAGAAGGAGACAACTGACTCAGACCCAGCCCTACCAGCCCATCTCCTGCTTCGAAAAGCTGCACAAGAAGTAACACAACCTGTAGGACCAGCCACCCCTGAAAAACTCCAGGGGACTGCCTGAGGTGGGCTATGTATGCCTGAGACTGAACCGGTAAGCTTGTTACTTACCTCAAAAACTGTACTTTACTTACCTCCTCTAGGAACTGTTGAAAATTGCAGTGTCCACTTTTAAAATAGTATTTTGCCATTTTAAGAAAAACTGTGTACATTGTTGATTCCATTCAAAGTTCTAAGTATTACTATGCAAAGTACCTTTCATTTAATGTATTTACCTGCTAAATTAATCTTGTGGTTCTAGAAATACCTTAAGAAAGAATATTTTCTATGTAAAATCCTACTGGTCTGGAGTTAAGTCATTAAGTGCGTGTTTTCACTTATTGTTTGTGTGTGTACAACAAATGTTTAACACTACCCTCTGATAAGCCTAAATGCTCGACCACACTACCACAAATAGCGCATTAGTATTACCTATTATTGCCTCTGTCAAGCCTCTCGGGGAATCCTTGGACTCTGTGCACACTATGAGCCTCATTATGACCCTGGCGGGCGGCGGTAAGCTGGCGATAACACTGCCAACAGGCTGCTGATGTTCCGCCAGCTATTATGACCGTGGCGCAATAGCCACGGCCATACCGCCGGCCCCTCCACTATACCGCCAGGTTTCCGCATGGCGGTCATAACCCCCAGGGCCTGGGGATTATGAGTCCCCGACCTCCAGCCTGGCCACGGGGGTAAACACCGCCATGGAAAGGCTGGCAGTAAGGGGGACTTGGGGTGCCCCTGGGGGCCCCTGCACTTGGCATGAGCAGTGCAGGGGCCCCCTGGCATAGCCCTGTCGCGCATTTCACTGCCAGAATTTCGGGCAGTGAAATGCGCAACAAGTGCTATTGCACCCGATGCACATCAGCATTGCCACCTGCTCTATTACGAGCCGGCAGCAATGTTGATGTGACTTTTTTGCTGGGCCAGCGGACGGTAACACTGTTACCATCCACTGGCCCAGCGGAAAAGTCATAATAGGGAGCCAGAAATACCGCCAGCAATGGCAGTATTCTCGCTCCAGCAGCCTCGGCAGTCTTTTGAAAAGACTGTTGAGGTTGTAATGAGGGCCTTTATCTCATTTTGATACAGTATATACAGAGTCAGCTTCCTACATTGGTGGATCAGCAGTGGGGACTAAGACTTTGCATTTGCTGGACTACTCAGTCAATACCTGATCACAAGACTAAATTCCAAAATTGCCATTTGAAAACTGAATTTTGACTATTTTTATAAGTTTTTAAAAGTCCTGCTAGGGCCTTGTGTAAGTCACTGTTAACATCTCTTTTTAAGTTTAAAAGTTTTGTAAAAGTTAGGATTTAGTTACTAGAAGTAGTTTTTCGTTTCTTAAAAAGTAATCCCAACTTTAGAGACATAATGAATGGCTCAGAGGATATAGTAATGGAACTCCCTCCTTATCTCCATCTAGGGATGGCAAAGCTAAGGTCCCTCTGTAAGCTAAGAAAGATTAAAATTGGTTCCAACCGTATCAAGGTCAAGCACTAGGAGCTCTTGGCATAATACAACAGGGACCACTTCCCAACAGATGGAGAAGAAGAAGATGAGTTACTTACCTGTAACTGTGGTTCTCCAGTATTGGTATCTTTCATAGATTCACATGCTTTAATCATTCCCCGTCGTCGAAGTGGGAGTCCCATGAAAGAAGTAGAAAAAAAATCTTTTTTTTTTCATTGTAGTCAATGGTAAAAACACATTCACTTTCATAGCTTATGAGCTTCATTAGAAAAGGCCCAAAGTCCAGCCAATCAAGCAAGACCACCCCTTTAGAACCCTCAGCATAGAGGCTCAGTCTCTCAGATTTTCCAGCATTAGTGATTTCAAGATAGAGATGAGAAAGGTGAGCTTCCATGGAGAGGTGGGTGGCATGTGAATCTACGAAAGATACCAATACTAGAGAACCACAGTTAGAGGTAAGTAACTTTTCTTCTCCAGTATTGGGGTATCTTTCATAGATTCACATGCTTGAATCAGAATAATCAGCAGTACAAGAAGATGTTTACATCTATATCTATAAAGAAACATCATTCTTTATGTATCTTTATATATATATATATATATATATATATATATATATATATATATATATATACACACATGTATACAAAATAAATACAGATATAGTTAGATATACTTATCAATATCTGTACATATATATTCTTTATCTATATATAAGATAAATATCAGTTTGGAAATATCAGCATTCGAGGATGGTGGGGAAAGAAGATTATTGGCTCACCTTATTCAAATAAATTAAGCAAAACTGCTTGTCCCACCGCTACATCCATTCTGTCAGCAGCATCCAGGCAGTAGTGTTGAGTAAAGGAGTGGCTGAGAGTCCATGTTGCCGCTCTGCAAATCTGGTTTAGAGGCACTCCTGCGAAGAGAGCTGCTGAAGGAGATATCTCTCTAGTGGAGTGCGCCTTAACATTGGCTGCTGGCGGTCTTCCCGCTAGCTGGTGACAGAATTGTATGTCAGAGGAGATCCACCGGGCTATGGATTGCTTGGTAACAGCATTCTCTTTAGTGAGTTGACCATAGCTAATGAACAATTGATCAGCTTTACGAAAGCTGCTGGTCCCCTGAATGTAGAATTTCAGACACCTCTTGAGATCTAGGGAATGAAGTGCTCGCTATGCAGGAGTTCGAGGGTTTGGAAAGCAAGTCTTTAAAATCACTGGCTCGTTCAAATGAAAGTTCGAGGGAACTTTAAGAATGCATTTTGGATGAGTCCTCAGAATGATCATATCTGCTTTAAATTGAAGAAAAAGTGGTGAGATTGTGAATGCCTGTATGTCACTAACCCTCTTCGCGGAAGTAAGTGCCAGAAGGAGTACCGTCTTCCAAGAGATATATTTCAGGTCAGCTTTGTGAATAGGCTTGAAGGGATGCCTCATCAATTGGGACAGCATAACATTAAGATGCCAGGTAGGAGGAGGACGCTGAATCGAAGGAAACATCCTGAACAAGCCTTTTAGGAATTGCTTTATTATCCTGGATGACCATAAAGATGGCAAAACTGCCGTACAGCGGAAACGAGAGATGGCTGCTAGGTGAACTTTGATATACAAATGGGAGAGACCTGATTTCGCTAACTGCGAAAGATAATGGAAGTATCTGCTCTGGAGAAGTCTTTAGAGGGTGAATATTGATGGTTTTGCACCATATGCAGAATCTTTTCCACTTGAGTTTATATCTCTCATTCGTAGACTAGGCTCTGGAACAGGCGAGCACCTCTCAACAGTCTGAAGGAATATCTAGACTGCCAACCCTATAGAATTCAGGAGCCAGGCCGATAATCAAAGAGAAGTCGGGGTGGGATGACAGACCTTCCCATGAGTCATCGTTAGCAAGTCTGGTGTTGGTCTCAATCGAATGTGAGGTTGCCCCGAGAGGAGTAGCAGCTCTGTGAACCAAAACTGGCGCGGCCATCTGGGAGTGATCAATAGTAGTCAGCAAGGTTCTCTCTTCATCTTTTGAAGAAGTCTCTGGATGAGTGGTAGCGGGGGAAAAGCGTAGGCAAAAATCCATTATTTGATCAAAAACGCATTCCCCTTTGAACCTTTCTGCGGTTGCCAGCTTGCGAAGAGTTGGCATTTTTTGTTCTCCCTTGTCGCAAAAAGATCTAGACTGGGTTTGCGCCAACGAAGAAAGAGGCGGTCGAGAGTCACCTGGTTGCGCGCCCATTCGTGATAGGTAGTCCATGTTCTGCTTAGTGCATCTGCCAAAGTGTTGGCTACTCCTGGGAGGTGTTCCGCTCTGATTGTTATATGTAAAACCCAATGTCACAGCTCCTGTGCCTGAAGAGACAGCGCCTGCGATCTTGTACCCTCCTGCATGTTGAGGTAATGCATGACTGTGGTGTTGTCGGTTCTTAGCAACACCGAGGAACATCTGACCTTGGCGAGGAAGGCCTTGAGCGCCAGGAAAACTGCCTTTAATTCCAATATGTTGATGTGGAGTGCTGATTCCTGCATGGACCATCTCCCTCTCACTGATAGGTCCTGTAAGTGTGCGCCCCATCCCTCTAGAGACGCATCCGTTGTTAGAATGTGCACTGGTTTGTCCTTCAGGAAGGAGAGACCTACTGAGATGAAAGGGGTGTTTCTCCACCAATTCAAGGGTTGTCTCGCTGGTAAGGTTATTTGGACAATATCGTCAAAAGATCCGTTTATTTGTTTCTACTGAATGTCCAATTGTTGTTGAAGTGTTCTCATGCGAAAGCGACAGTTTGCTATCAACGGAATGCACGAAGAGAGCATCCCCAGAAAAGATTTTTAAGTCCAGACAGAAGTGGGCTTTCTTCTGCTGAGATGGCTCGCTAGGTTTTGAAGTTTTTCCCGTCTGTCCTAAAAAGCAAAAGCTCCTGCTCGCTGCGTGTCCAAAACAGCCCCTAGAAAGGTGATGTTGTTTGAGGGATCTAGGTGAGACTTCGGGTAGCTGACTATTAGTCCCAACGCCTTGATGAGGGGCAAGCATTTTTCTGTGTCTCTGGCCGCCTTGGACGCCGTTTGGGCCTTTATTAGCCAGTCATCCAAGTACGGGAACACCTGGATTCCCAACTGCCTGAGGTAGGCTGCGACTGGGGCTAGAACCACCTTAGTGATAACTTGTGGGGCCGATCTGAGGCCAAATGGTGCCTCAACCTTGAACCATAGGAATTTCCTGTGACTGGGATGAATAGGGATGTGGAAGTATGCGTCCTGGAGATTCAAGGACATCATGAAATCTCCTTGGTTGAGTAATCATAGCACATCTTGGAGGATGATCATCTGAAACGATTGTTTTTTCAAGAATTTGTTCAGAGACCGAAGGTCTAAAATAGATCGCCAGTCTCCTGTCTTTTTCCGTATGAAGAAGAAGCGAGAGTAGAAGCTGAGCCTTCAGTACGATCTCTATTGTTCCCTTGTCTACCAAGATGGAAATCTGTACTAGGAGTTCTTTTAGATTGGCAGGTGGGGGTCCTCCTGGTGGCACTTCCAGAGGAGACTGATGAAACTCTAGGGTGTGTACCTTGCTGACAATATCAAGGACTCATCTGTCTGATGTGAAGTGGGACTATTGGTGGAAGAAGTTGGAAATTCTGCCCCCTATCAGAGTGCTGGGATAGGGGTTGGGTGCAGGCAACTGGTGGAGGTCAGTGCTTTCTCGCCGTGTCCTTGCCCTTATAAGAAGATTTCCCCCCTTGTGGTTTGAAGGAAGGATGCAGATGACAGTTGCCGATAAGCGCGCGGCTGCTGATGACCAATGGTGGTGCGAAATTGACTTTAGTAGGGCTGACAGTGCCGATACTGATGAAATCCACCCATGTAAGAATAAAGCCCCCCCTCCTCTTGCTCCTCGAAAGGGCTGCCTTTTAAATTGTAGCTGTAGGAAGTTGGCTCTCCATATACTATCTCAAATTGAGAGATAGTGTGCACAGAGTCCAAGAGTTCCCCTTAGATGTTGATAGTGGCAAAATTAGATAATACTAATGCTCTATTTTGTTGTAGTGAGGTCGAGCAGTAGGCTTATCAGAGGGTAGTGTTAAGCATTTGTTGTACAAACACAGGCAATAAATGAGGAACACACACTCAAAGACTTACCTCCTGGCCAATAGTTTTTATATAGAAAAATATATTTTCTGAATTTATTTTAGAACCACAAGATTCAAGTTTTGAGGTAAGTACATAAAATCCAAGGTACTTCACAGAGGTAAGTATAGAACGTTGATTTAAAACAGTAGTACACAAAGTTTTGGCTAAAATGGCAATAAGCTATTTTAAAAGTGTTCGGAGTTACCATTGTGACCCTACATATAGGTACTGACCTATATGTAGTTCACATGTGTAATGGTGTCCCCGCACTCACAAAGTCTGGGGAATTTGCCCTGAACGATGTGGGGGCACCTTGGCTAGTGCCAGGGTGCCCTCACACTAAGTAACTTTGCACCTAACCTTTACTAGGTAAAGGTTAGACATATAGGTGACTTATAAGTTACTTAAGTGCAGTGTAAAATGGCTGTGAAATAACGTGGACGTTATTTCACTCAGGCTGCAGTGGCAGTCCTGTGTAAGAATTGTCTGAGCTCCCTATGAGTGGCAAAAGGAATGCTGCAGCCCATAGGGATCTCCTGGAACCCCAAAACACTGGGTACCTAGGTACCATATACTAGGGAATTATAAGGATGTTCCAGTGTGCCAATCAAAATTGGTAAAACTAGTCACTAGCCTGCAGTGACAATTTTAAAAGCAGAGAGAGCATAAACACTGAGGTTCTGGTTAGCAGAACCTCAGTGATACAGTTAGGCACCACACAGGGAACACATACAGGGCACAATTTATGAGCACTGGGGTCCTGGTTAGCAGGATCCCAGTGACACAGGCAAAAACAACATACATACAGGTAAAAAATGGGGGTACATGCCAGGCAAGATGGTACTTTCCTACACTGACTACAATAGACGTAGAGGTAGGTATGTGGACAAAATAACAAAAATGTTATTGAACCATTTTGCAAGTGCATGACTAACAGATAACTCATGAATACACTTATTTATAGACCCAGCAGACGTTTTACCCCTAATGTCAAGGTTCTGTCTTTTTCTGTTATATGAAATATTTAATAAACGTGAATTTTTCATCTTGTTTGCTGGCCTAAATTCGGCATCGTCCTTTTCAAGACGCACTTGAGAGCGCCTCCTAAGCAAGATCTTTGACATCTGTACTACTCAATCATATGCCAGGACCACAGAGCCAGAGAAATCCTATCATACTGTGGGTCTGCCTGTTACTTTTACTAAAACACCATCGAGCAGTTCACCATAAGCAGGGCCACTGTTATAATATGTTTCTGCTGCTGCATTTTCCAAATAATGATGGACTTCCGCATGTCACAATCGGTCAGCTGGAGCATAATCTTCAGAGTTTAATAAAAGATTGTTTCTTGATGAAGCAGATCAAGAGTTACCAAAGCTGCAGCGATATAAACGTCACGCAGTGGAAAGACATTCGCATGGTGAGCAGTTGCTGTTTCCCATTCCTGTGTTGGTCGATACAGTGGTGCAATGAGATGAAACCTTTGCCCAATGTTAGGATTTATAAAAATGTCAAAATAATGAATGCCATCACGAAATCTGTTGCATTATGTTGTATCATTTATGTTTTACTGATGCATAATTTAGTCAGCCCTGCCTCATAATTTGGTCCTCCGTGCCATATAATTCCAGTGGGCCCGACTGTGGAGTAAAACTGTATGTAAAAAATAATGCAGACCCCTTACATTAAAACTAAATGCAAGCTAAACTATTCTGTAGGAAATGCATTATGATGGTAGGAAAAAATGGTTGTTTAAAATGATTAATTAAGGCATCTGTGTATATAACTGCTTGGTGCACTGGGAACTACTGACTTCTGTGTCGATAGGCATATGAGGTCCTAGCCTGGGACAGAAAGAAATGTGAATCCGTAGATCAGTGTACAAAAATGTATTACACAGAGTATGGGAGGCTGTCCACGGGATAAGATAAGATGCCACAAAATGTGTAAAAAAAAAAAAAAAAAAGTCAGGAGGAAGTATACTAACACTTTTCACTACATTTGCATCCCAAAGTTGGTGCAAATCCAGGACAAAGTGTTGTGTTGGAAAGCAGCCAACTATGTGCTAGTTTGCTGCAAGGGGACGTTCGGGGGGGTGTACCTGGTCATCGCTATGCGACCAGTCAGCGTTTTTGTTGCACAGCCCTATCTACTGAAAAAAACTAGACAGGACGCGGTGCCAAAAATGTACGTGCCATTGAGGCAGGTGTAAAGTAAGAGAAAAGTTTTTCTCTCAACTTTTCAAAGATTGCATTCGTACTCCACACAATGGTAAAAGTGTTAATGGTTACCCTTTCACCACAAAACCTATGCTTGACATAATACGCTCAGCCTTGCATTTTGCAGAATGTAAATAAAAATAAGGCATCCTTGCAAACTGAGACGACATGCCTGGCTTTCCGAGTATATACTATTATCGGAACCTGCGGCTTGCAGACCACAGCATCTTTGTATAGGATCAATGGCAAGCTTGCCCCGACACTCCAGAAGTGTGTCTCCTACACCCCCCCCCCCCCCCCCCAAGACAGAAAACGTAAAGACGAAACTCTCGATGACCATGCAGATAGTATGACATTAATTTCATCAAACAATTAGCAGCAGACAAACAATAGGCCACCTAAGCATGTCTGCTCGGAGTCGTGCTAGAACCGGTAGTCACACATAAGAAATCAACATTATGTTGTGATAGCTTTACTTGGTCAGTGACATACAGACAAGTGTACTATATTCAGGAGCTGACCGTGACGGTCTGCAGTTTGCAACATAACACCTTGAAATGTCTATTTTAAAAAGTAATATGTACGACTTCCTTTATTCATCTATTATTCATGTCATTTGTCGTTCCAGTAAACACCCCCAAAGGACGTAGTATACGACGGAATAATGCAAGTAAAACAAATAGGAACAAACTGAAATGTACAATAACAATTTGAATAAGAAATCTAAAATAACACCTTACCTGGCCTGTGTTTCCTAGCAGAGGCCTGCTATGCTGAAGTGCTACCAGAGCTCAATATAGACACTACCAGCTGAAACCCCACTGCTATCACAGCAACGTGAAGGGTTTACAGGATTATACCATTAGCAAACAAACGGGGGAGGGGTTGCTTAATACAAGCACAGATTATGTGAAAGCATTTCATAATTATCTTCTCGTTATATCTCCGACCATCACAATTTTAAATAATGACTGAATCTTATAATTAATTTGTTACATTTTATATAAATGCGAAATCAGAGCTTCATTTTTATCGAAAATCAACAGATCCTAAACCCACAAGCTGTCCTTAGGAGATGTAACAGTCGATACTATTTAACTTCAAATCCTCTTCACAGATAGATTTTTGGTTCTCGGAGGGTAAGGGGCCATGAGGTGGCCACGGACCTTGTGTTTTACCTTCTCTACATAGAACAGATTTTTACACCTGTGGCTAACAATCTCGTTACTATATGATTTCCTTCTCCAATGCAAGATGTCGTTACACTGCAGAGATTAAAAGGGACCACGTTGCTATGACAACACAGAGCAGCTTTAAAATCAGTGCAAATTATGCATGATTCTAGTTGGAGGAGTCTCTATGGGGTTTGGCAAGAACCGAGTTAGAAATGTCCGACAAGAAAACACAGTAGAAATGTCACACAATTAATAGGACTCATTACGGCTCATAATATTTATAACAAGGTCGTTAGAAAACACATACAATTACCTCGCGAGAAATTGTAGTCTGCTATTCTGCACCATCCTGTGCCACCCGCAAGTACTCTATATTTGTATGCTATTTATTGAAAAAATAATAAAAACAGTTAAAAAAAGGCAATTACCACGCACGCCTTTAATGATGCATGGTAAGTATACATAAGTAAAATATGTATAGGTTTTATATGTTAAATTACTTAGTGTATATATTTTTGGGCGGATCCCACAAACCATACACACACATACATTTTTTTTCACTAAGAAAACCAAAGGTTACAGGGTGGTTATAGTTAGGTTGACGTTTTACCCATACAAATTCAGCAGCTATAGGTTACTTATAGTTACACTTAGGTTAAGAAACCATAGCTTGTGACCTACAGTTACTTAATGGCATGAGTTATAGTTTCTTCGGATAAGTATAACTATAAGTAAAAGTATAACTATAAGTACAACTATAACTGCTGCATTTTTGGGGTTTTGTATGGGTAAAACATCAACCTAACTATAACGCCCCTGTAACCTTTGGTTTTCTTAGTGAATTCTTGTTTTTGTTAATATACAGTAATATACAATTACTGTATGTTAATATAACCACTATGACGCACAGTCAAAGGTTGTGCACGATGGGGGTTGACTGCAGGGCCTCGCCTACAGCCAGAACTTGCAGCCAACCCCTCCACATGCCTCCAACCCCATGCTGTGCACGGCCTTTGGACATTCACAGCAGGGGTTTGGTGTGCAAGTAGGTTGGAATTTTTTCGTTTTTTTTTAAAAGTCTGTATGGGATCCACGGATCCATCAAGGATTTCCACAGGGGTCATGCAGAGGCCTGTAATGGATCTGTGGATCGATAGGAAAAAGAGGGGTCCTGAAGGCACTGATTCTGATTCTTCATGTGTTTTCCCACTTTTTCCTCCTTCCCCAACCCAAGAGAGAAAGAAAAAGGCAGCCACAACTTTCCTGTCAAATTGCGGCCAGCCAAACAGAGCCTTAATTTTCCCTGGGATCCGCAGATCCCTCGCAAGTGGATTCGCAAAGGATCCACGTCCCTAGACATCTGTATTTATTTTTCCTTTAACATCTCCAAAACTACTCAATGGATTTACACAAAAAGGCCTCTTTCTGGACCAAGAGCTAGCTTTCTGCCAAATTTGATATAATTCCGTTCAGCAGTTCGGGCTGTAGTTTTATTCAGAATCCTTATGGGAAACTGCATGGGGAAAACATGTTGTGGGACCTCCCTTTTTCTCAGCCCCCACTTGACAGATCATTCCAAAACTTTGAAGATAGTAACTGAAGTCAATAGCGTACTAGTTTTAAAAATTTCATGAAGATTTATCCAACTGTGCCAAAGCAATACGCAAAACAACAAAAAAAAAACGCTTTGTCTATGGAAACTAGGTCCTAACTGTAACTACCTACTGGCAACTGCCAGTAGGTATATATATACATATACACACACACACACAATTTGTAATTTATATTTTGCTTTTTTTATTGTGGGGCATCAAACTACCCATGTTTTTAGTTGACACCTAACCTCCCTTTCCTTTACCAGCACCCGGCCCTAAAACCTAAAATTACCCTAGCCTTCCTTTACCACTACCCACCCCGTAACGCTAAAATTACTCTTACCTCCGTTTACCACTACCCACCCCGTAAACCCTAAAAATTACTCTCACCTCTCTTTACCACTACTCACTCCTGAACCATAAAATTGCCCTTACCTCCCTTTACCACTACCTACCTTTAAATCCTAAAATTACCTTAACCACTCTTTACCACTACTTACCCCAACCCCTATAAGAAAACTGGTTACTTACCTGTAACTGTGGTTCTCCAGTATTTGTATCTTTCATAGATTCACATGCTTGAATCATCCCAGTCTTCGAGGTGAGAGTCTCACAGTAACTTCAAATACATATAGCAGTAAGTGTAACACACTAGGCCACAATGGGCACTGTTGTAGCCTATCCATGTTCTTTTATAAAAGAGAACCAAACTTGAGCTACAGCCAATCAGGCGCAACACCCTCTAGAACACTGCCAACAGAGGCTGTTTCCCTCAGATTTTCTAGTACAAGTGTGAAGCAGTAGGTTTATCTGTAAGGGGAGCCTCTGCGGGGAGGAGGGTGGGTCGCATGTAAATCTATGAAAGATACCAATACTGGAGAACCACAGCTACAGGTAAGCAACCAATTTTCTTTTCCAGTATTGGATCTTTCATAGATTCACATGCTTGAATCAGAGTAGCAAGCAGTAATAGTGCTTAAACTAGGTAATAGCTGTGTAACAATAATAATAGGAGTAATTCTACTCCTAGCTAATATTAGACAGCAATACCTCAATCTTATCAGGAAGATAAGTATAAAAACGATAATCATAATCATCAACACCACAATAAATATCACGCTAATCATAATAATAACAGTAATCATTATAACCAGAAAAGTTAACCTTGACCAGATTAAGGAAACGTAGTTCACATACCCTTTAAGTGGAATGTGGGATGATCAGAGAGGCTCACCTTAACGGAATAGATGCCTCAGCACTGCTTGTCCAATCGCCCTGTCCATTTTATTCATCGCTTCGAGACAGTAGGACCTTGTGAATTTATGCTGGCTGGACCATGTGGCTGCTCTACAAATGTGCTGCAAGGGCACTCCCGCGAAGAGCGCCGCTGACTTGGCCACCGCCCTTGTAGAGTGGGTTCTAACCTTGCTGTGGAGCGTCTTTCCGGCTTGGGCTTGACAGAATTGTATTGCCAGGCCGATCCACCTGGCAATAGTCTGTTTAGATACTGGGGAACTCTTCCTTGCATCTCCAAAGGCTACAAATAACTTTTAGCCATATCCAACGAGTGCAATGCTTTTTCTGCTACCGTCTGTGGGTTAGGAAAAAAAAGGTTTTCAAAATCACTGGCTCATTCAAATGGAAACTTAACGGTACCTTCGGAATATATTTAGGATTCGTCCTAAGAATTACCCCAGTAGGGGTGAATTGAAGAAAAGGTTCTTTGATGGTGAAGGCCTGTATGTCACTTACTCTTTTAGCTGAAGTAAGAGCCAGCAACAGCGCCGACTTCCAATAGATGAATTTCAGTTCAGCCCTGTGGATTGGCTCAAAAGGGGATTTCATGAGCTGTCCCAATACCACATTCAGGGACCATAACAGTGGGGGTTTACGCACTGGTGGAAAAGCTAGAAAAAGACCCCTAAGAAAATGTTTCACAATCCTAGTAGAATATAACGAGGCAGTGTTCTGAGATTGGCGGTATCTTGAAATTGCTGCAACATGCACTCGGATGGAGGAATACGAGAGCCCAGATTTTTCCAAGTTTAACAAATAAGGAAGCACCTGCTCCGGGAGCGAAGGGATAGGATGGACTCCTTCCGCAGCACACCACAAGCAAAAACGCTTCAATTTAAGTCTATAAGTCTTATTGGAGTTGTCCACTCTGGCTTTGGCTAGGATTGCTCTACATTCTGATAAGATGTCTAAAGTGTTGTATTCATTGAATTCAGGAGCCAGGCCGACAAGTGTAGAGATGACGGATCCGGATGCCTGACCTGGCCCTGGTGCATGGTCAAAAGGGTTGGCGTCCGTTTGAGTAGTACATGTGGCTATTCCGAGAACATGAGGAGTTCTGTGAACCACACCTACCTAGGTGCTTGTAAGGAAATGGCTTCCTGTTGCAGTTACCCCCCACTTTTTGCCTGATACTGATGCTGACTTGACTGAGAAGTGTACTGGGACCCTGCTAACCAGGCCCCAGCACCAGTGTTCTTTCACCTAAAATGTACCATTGTTTCCACAATTGGCACACCCCTGGCATACAGATAAATCACTTGTAAAATGTACAAGTGGTACCAAGGGCCCTGTGACCAGGGAAGGTCCCTAAGGGCTGCAGCATATGTTGTGCCACTCTTAAGGGACCCCTCACCTAACACATGCACACTGCCATTGCAGATTGTGTGCGTTGGTGGGGAGAAAAAGGCAAAGTCGACATGCCATCCCCCTCAGGATGCCATGCACACAAAATGCTGCCTGTGGCATAGGTAAGTCACTCCTCTAGCAGGCCTTACAGCCCTAAGGCAGGGTGCACTATACCACAGGTGAGGGCATAGCTGCATGAGCAATATGCCCCTACAGTATAAGTCTATTCTTAGACATTGTAAGTACAGTGTGGCCATATTAAGTATATGGTCTGGGAGTTTGTCAAAAACGAACTCCACAGCTCCATAATGGCTACACTGAATACTGAAAAGTTTGGTATCAAACTTCTCAGAATAATAAACCCACACTGATGCCAGGGTTGGATTTATTAAAAAATGCACACAGAGGGCATCCTAGAGATGCCCCCTGTATTTTACCCAATCCTTCAGTGCAGGACTGACTGGTCTGTGCCAGCCTGCTGCTGAGAGACGAGTTTTTGACCCCCTGGGGTGAGAGCCTTTGTGCTCTCTGAGGACAGAAACGAAAGCTTGCTCTGGGTGGAGGTGCCTAACACTTCCCCTGCAGGAACTGTAACACCTAGCAGTGAGCCTCAAAGGCTCAAGCTTTGTGTTACAATGCCCCTGGACACAGCCCCCACGTTTGGCGGCAAGTCCAGGGGAGATAATGAGAAAAACAAGGAGGAGTCACCCACCAGTCAGGACAGCCCCTATGGTGCTCTGAGCTGAGGTGACCCCTGCCTTTACAAATCCTCCATCTTAGTTTTGGAGGATTCCCCCAATAGGAATAGGGATGTGCCCCCGCCCCTCAGGGAGAAGGCACAAAGAGGGTGCAGTCACCCTCAAGGACAGTAGCCATTGGCTACTGCCCTCCCAGACCTAAACACCCCCCTAAATTCAGTATTTAGGGGCTCCCCAGATCCCAGGAAATCAGATTCCTGCAACCTTAACAAGAAGGAGGACTGCTGCCCTGAAGCCCGGCAGAGAAGACGGAGACAACAACTGCTTTGGCCCCAGCCCTAACAGCTTGTCTCCCAACTTCGAAGAAAACTGCAACAGCGACGCATCCAACAGGGACCAGCGATCTCAGAAGCCTCAGAGGACTGACCTGCACCCAAGGACCAAGAAACTCCTGTGAACAGCGGCTCTGTTAAAAAACCTGCAACTTCTTTGCAACAAAGAAGCAACTTTAAAGACTTCACGTTTCCCGCGGGAAGCGTGAAACTTCCCACTCTGCACCCGACACCCCCGGCTTGACCTGCAGAAAACCAACACCTCAGGGAGGACTCCCCAGCAACTGCGAGCCCGCGAGTAACCAGAGACGACCCACCTGAGCCCCCACAGCGATGCCTAGAGAAAGAATCCAGAGGCTCCCCCTGATCGTGACTGCCTGTAACAAGGGACCCGACGCCTGGAACCAACACTGCACCCACAGCCCCCAGGACCTGAAGGAACCAAACTCCAGTGCAGGAGAGACCCCCAGGCGACCCTCTGCCTAGCCCAGGTGGTGGCTGCCCCAAGGAGCCCCCCTGTGCCTGCCTGCATCATTGAAGTGACCCCCGGGTCCCTCCATTACTTCCTATCTAAAACCCGACACCTGTTTGCACACTGCACCCGGCCGCCCCTGTGCCGATGAGGGTGTACTTTCTGTGCCTTCTTGTATCCCTCCCCCCCCCCCCGGTGCCCCACAAACCCCCCCTGGTCTGCCCCCGAGGTCGCGGGTACTTACTTGCTGGCAGACTGGAACCGGGGCACCCCTGTTCTCTATTGAAACCTATGTGTTTTGGGCACCTCTTTGACCTCTGCACCTGACCGGCCCGAGCTGCTAGTGTGGTAACTTTGGGGTTGCCTTGAGCCCCCAATGGTGGGCTACCTATGCCCCAACTTTGAGACTTGTAAGTGTTTTAATTACCTTCAAGCCTAACCTTCATTTACCTTCCCCAAGAACTGTTGATTTTTGCAATGTCCACTTTGAAAATAGCTTATTGCCATTTTTACAAAGACTGTATATGATATTGCTTTTATTCAAAGTTCCTAAAGTATCTAAGTGAAGTACCTTACATTTAAAGTATGACTTGTAAATCTTGAACCTGTGGTTCTTAAAATAAACTAAGAAAATATATTTTTCAGTATAAAAACCTATTGGCCTGGAGTAAGTCTTTGAGTGTGTGTTCCTCATGTATTGCCTGTGTGAGTACAACAAATGCTTAACACTACCCTCTGATAAGCCTACTGCTCGACCACACTACCACAAAATAGAGCATTAGAATGATCCCTTTTTGCCACTATCTTACCTCTAAGGGGAACCCTTGGACTCTGTGCACACTATTTCTTACTTTGAAATAGTATATACGAGCCAACTTCCTACAGTGCTACTAGCAGGAGGCGACATCCTTCTGTCTTCATCTTGCTGATCACTCTTGGGATAAGTGGGATTGGAGGAAAAGCGTAGGCATAGACCCTTGACCATCTCATCAAAAATGCATTCCCCCACTACCCTTTTTGGGGAAGCCAGCTTGCGTAATAAGGGCATGTCTTGTTCTCGTATGTGGCAAATAGATTGAGATTTGGTCTGCCCCACATCCAGAAGAGTTGGTCGAGAACTTTCTGGTCTAGCTCCCACTCGTGACATAGGATTATCGTCCAGCTCAGAGTGTCTGCTAGGACATTGGTCTGTCCTGGCACGTGCTCCGCCCTCAGAGGAATGTTGTTTCTTATGGCTCATTTCCAGATGTTCTGAGCTTGTTGTAAGAGCTGTAAGGACCTTGTGCCACGCTGCTTGTTTAGATAAAACATGCTCGTGGTATTGTCCGTCCTGATCAGAACATCTGAGTTTCGAATTCTTCGGCAATTTGGGATCAGCGGAATACATGACGAGATAATTCCCATTAATGGCTTGTAAGTTCAAACTGGACCAAACATTTTTGTCGAGAGCTTGTAGGCCAAGCTGGACAGCTTTTGTTTTCTCTCTTGAGACGGGTATGCCTTGTTTTGGATAATATCCAGTGTTGCCCCCAAGAAATTCAGTTTCTGCGTGGGGCGAAAGTGCAACTTGCGAAAATTGATGGTAAATCCGAGATCCTCGAACAACTGGAGGCAGGCGGCTGTATGGTTTACCACTTGAGGATGCCTTGATGAGCCAGTCGTCTAGATTGGGAAAAACCTGCATGCCCAGCTGGCGTAGGTGCGTTGCTACTGGAGCTAACATCTTTGTAAAAATTCTGGGGGCCGACTTTAATCCGAAAGGGAGGACACAAAACTGCAGATGCATACCAGCTACCCTGAACCTGAGAAATTGGCGATGGTTTTGATGTATTGGGATGTGAAAATACGCATCCTGGAGTTCTAGGGATGTTATGTGATCTCCGGAATTCAAAAGGCGTAGGATGTCCTGTAGTGTTACCATTCGGAACGACTGCTTCTTCAGGAACTTGTTTAAAGATCTTAAGTCTAGAATGGGACGCCAATCTCTTGAAGGCTTCTTTACCAGAAAGAAGCGTGAATAGGATCCGTGGTTCCTGTGAACAGTTGGGACAAGTTCTATTGCCCCTTTGCGTGACATCACATACACTTCCTTGAGGAGTTGTTTTAATCGTGGAGGTGGCGGCCCTGACGGAGGGATATTTGGTGGTTTCTGTATGAACTTCAGAGTATGCCTCTTGGCCACTATATCCAGCACCCACTGGTCAGATGTTATGCTTGACCACCGAAGGAAGTGACGAGTGATGCCACCCCCAATTTTCTACCTCTGGGTAGTGTTGGTAGCTGGTATGGCTGTCCGGTCATTGCTTTCTGCCTGTATCCCTGGCAATGGATCTTTCCTTTGCGGGGTGTCTATAAGCAGCGGTAGTGATGCTGATGCTGTCCGTATTGTTGTCGGAGTCCTGCTGGAGATGAGGTGTACTGTGATCTATACTGTTGGAAACCACCACAAAAGGAGTAACTTCCTCTACTCCTCGCACCTCGAAATGGCTGTTTCTTGTACTGTAACGTACCAAGAGATTTCCCTGTATCTGTATCGGCCTTGATGGACTGCAGCATGACATCCACATGCTTCCCGATGAGGCTTTCCCCATCAAACACCATGTCCAGAATTCTACTCTGAAACTCCGGGCGGAAAGAATTAGACTTTAGCCACCACTGCCTAAGCAAGACCGCTGCACCTGCTAGCTGCCGGAAACCTGTTAGTGAAATGTCAATTGCACAATCGATGACCGTGGCTGCGTTCACCCTCCTGTAACACCTTCTTTGCCTCCAGTTTGGCATCCTCAGGCAAAAGGTCTATATAAGAAGACATGTCTGCCCACATTTGGCGGTCATACCTGCCCAGGATGGCCAACCAGTTAGCGGCCTTCACTGTAATCGCTGCCACCAAGGAGAATTTCTTCCCAATGTTGTCCATATGTCTTCCCTCTCTGTCTGGAGGTGATGTGATTGGCGTTGAAGGATTCTTTGAGCGACGTTGCGCCGCCTGAGATATGACAGAATCCGGCTTCGGTTAGGTCACTAAGCAGGCCGGAGTGTTTTCTGGGGCTTTATACTTCTTTACCAGCCAAGGCATCTGGGAAGGCATTGTTGCTGGATTTTTCATTGCCTTCAATCCCTCCTGCAATAAAAAATCCACTTTAGGAATAGCCCTAACCGACTTCTTTGATGACTCTTTAAATTCGTATAGGAAACAATCAGTTTCCTGGGAAATGATGGGTAGCTCAAATCTTTTGGCCGCCCTTTCCATCAAATTATGGAAGCCCCCTATGTCCTCCGGGGGTGAATCCACTGCTCCTGCTGGTGGTGGCGACGGTGTAGGGATGAGGTATTCATCCCACTCACTAGGAGTTGTCTCCGGTATCTCACCTTCTTTTCTCTCCTCGTCTGTGGAGTTATGATTATCCTGCGGTGGGTGAACAAACGGAATGCTTCTGTGTGGCGTCCCCGGGTGGCTGGGGACTGGGGTCTGCAGAGCCATCTGTCGGTTGTACAGTCTGGATGGAGTCGGCGGTAGTGATGGCGGAAACCTTTGATAGTAATCCTTCAACATACCCTGGAGGACAGACACCAAAGATCTAGGCATGGGAAAGGAAGCCTCCGTCTCAAATGTGGGGTATGACGGATCCTGTTGGAGTCTAGTTGACGAATAGGTGTGCTGCTCCTGCCCATCATCATTGCCGTCCAGGTCCTGGCATTTGACATGGAGTTGTGACGGACTACTGGCTGCACCAAACATCCCCTTCTCCTGAGAATAGACATCGTCGTCATCATCCAAGAGATGTTGAGAAGGATACGGCAACACCTTGCTTGGGGAGGTATGCATCGGGAGGATTGGAGATGTCTTCTCTCCCACGGTAATGAAAGAAAGAGGAAGGAATCTTGCCCAGTCTTGCTGAGCCATGAGATCTCCTGAAGATGGTGTCGTCGTCGACGGTTGCGCATATGAAACTGCTGTCTTCCTCCTCGACAGTTCTCCCGTCGACAATGTCCTCGTCGGTGGAGTTTTCGTCTATGACTGTTCTTCCCCTGTCGGCGGTTTCTTCGTCGTCGGTATACTCGTCTACGGTACCTTCTTCGCCCTCATCATCTGGTGTTTGGTCGACGGGAGTGCCACTGTTGACGCATGCAACAATGAGGCCTCTGACCTCCGTGTCGACGATGTCTTCGTCGACGATGTCTTCATATAAATTTTGTCGGTAATGATCGTTGCCGATTAAAGTGGCGATGATGTAACAATCATCGAGGACACTGGTGTGGTAAACGTCGATGTAACCATCGTCGCAGTGGCCGTCGACAGTTTTGTCGTCAACAGGCCTTTTTTCACAGAATCTGAGGAGAATCTTTCTGGATTTTTCCTTGGTGATAGGGACAGAGAAGCACTTTTTGGGGGTGCCTTTTTTCCCGCAGGTGTGGTAGGCTCTGAGTTAACCTTTTTTGAGTGTTTTAAGTGGGTCTCTGATCCCGAGGCAGCACTCCCCTTGCACTTATATTTCTCCAAAGAGAGATATTTAGTTTTCTTAGCCTTCTTTCCTGGAGTCTCTGTAGGTAGTTTTCCCTCCCCGTCAGGCCTTTTTAGGCAGTGAGTAGTGTGAGATGAGGATTCACTCTCATCAGAAGGAGGATTCTCCATGGTCTTCTGCTTTTGGAGCCACAACAAAAGTCTACCCTCACGGTCTTTGAGGGTTTTATGACTGAGGGTGCAACAGATATTCAGCCTTTCACCTTGTGATCTGGATGCTGGAAGTAGATGCATTTCTTGTGGGGATCATCAATGTGAAGTCTTTTCTTCCCACAAGTGCCACAGTCTCTGAAAAGTCCTTTCTCAGTCTGTTGGGATATTCTGTCCACTGCAAAGCTGGGTTCTCTGGGAGAAAAAAAATCCTGTCAGAAGAATAAACTCAGGGAGACTCCCTTCACACGGCGTACAGTAGAAAATCTGAGGGAAACAGCCTCTGTTGGGAGTGTTCTAGAGGGTGTTGACGCCTGATTGGCTGTAGCTCAAGTTTGGTTCTTTTTTAATAAAAGAACATGGATAGGCTACAACAGTGCCTATTAAGGCCATTGGGGCCTAGTGTGTTACACTTACTGCTATATGTATTTGAAGTTACTGTGAGACTCCCACCTCGACAACGGGGATGATTCAAGCATGTGAATCTATGAAAGATCCAATACTGGAGAATTACCCTTTCCTCCCTTTGCAACTATCCACACCTAATCTCTCCTTTTTAAAACATCCCAATTTTTTTTTTTTGTTTTTAAATATATACTTAGATGCAATCTAAAGGCATGCGTGGTAAAGGTACAAAAACGTATGGTAGATTCTGCTTGGTAAAAAGTTAGTTGTAGAGGCTGTTTGGCGTTATATCGCATCTCATGTAATGTAAACTACATTCAGATTGGTCAGTTAAACTCCTTCAACAGACCGGCAGAATATAATTTTATCTATTCTACCGGTCTGCAAAGGAGTTTAGCTGACCAATCAGGACGTACTTAACATATTTTGACATGCTTTTAAAGTAATTTTTACCAGAACCTGGGCTAGGGCACCTGTTGCAAAGATTGGTAAGCAAAATGAAGTTAATGGGCTCGAATAGGTTGACTAAGCAGGTAATTCCTCCCAGGCAGTAAAATGACGGCCATTATGAACGAGTGCCTCAGTCTGTAAGAGGTCGGTAAAAAGAGATTTCGATCCTTTCGGAATTATAATTGATGTGGGAACGCCACATATTATGAGTTTTGCAACAGTACATTTGGTGTGGTTTCAGTGTACTGTCAGTGAACGGTTTCAGTGCACATTCTTTGAATGCTTTTGCTTCTAGTTCCAGTTAAGGAAAATGAGATACAGTGAGGGTAAGTGAAGTGGTATGGCCAATATTATACAAGGCCAAAAATCAGACCACTTGTAACAAGCCCCTGAGTTGCAAACTGGTAACAACAGCCCACTAGAACACTATGAAGTCACACAAGTGTGTAAGAAACTGCTTTGTTAAACA
The DNA here is from genome assembly GCF_031143425.1 of Pleurodeles waltl. NCBI lineage: Eukaryota > Metazoa > Chordata > Amphibia > Caudata > Salamandridae > Pleurodeles > Pleurodeles waltl. The sequence continues at coordinate 89,083,521 of NC_090441.1, forward strand.
AGGTACTATTCATATGTCGGCATTATAGAGTACATACGGTGCTTTGATACTGACCAAAAGCACTGAACTTACTGGACTAATTTAAAACCTAATGTTTTTGTAGCTCTAGCGATCTTTGATTTGTGATCAGATTATAATAAGTACTTAGCACCAAAGGAAGTTAAGGTATCAGTTTTTCTTTAAATCATAATTCGAAGGAATAACAGATTTATGGAATGTCCATACTAGATTCTTCCAGATCGTAATACACAGCAATATGAAAATATAACCAAGACAAACACACAAAAATAAAACTTCTCCACTCCTAATGCCAATGCGACGTAACACACATTATAACATGTGAATGTTGAGAGCTTCATTGAAGGAAATGGAGCAGCACTGGATTATAAAATCTGGTATAAGCCATCTGTTCCTAACATTACAATGTCCTAATACACAATGGGAGAGGGCTTGGGGGTAATCTGCTCAGTTCCTGGCTTTCCCTGGCTCAGCTGAACAAGGAAAATTAGTTTGGCAGAGTCCACGGAGAAGTAGGCACGGACTTCAGCCTCTTGTCACAGCTATTGCTGTGAATGTTTAACAGCGGTAGCCCTGTGCTCAAACATTGACTGTTGGACAATCATAGTAAGGACTGGAAAGCAAAGGCTGTGAAGCTGCTGGGGGAGGGTGGGGGTGGGTTAAGGGGGGTTGCTGAACAGCCTCCCAGAGAACCCTCCCGTTCTCTGGGAGGCCTTTGTTTTTTTTTTTAATAAGGACATTCTACCCTCATAGGGCAAACTGTCTCTTAGGGGGGGGGAGGGTTGGGGGGGGGGCTGGCAGAACATGGACTAGGACACTGCTTATCCTGGCTCCTAACTACTGCGGGCCTTAAGCGAGCATCTGGCTAAACTGCAGCTCCACATTTGCCCCATCATGCCCAGGTTGATTTCTGTGGCAGCCCTGAACCCAGCGGTCATTTACTGGCATCTCTGAACCCGGCAGTCATCGCGGGGTAGTGGCGATCAGTCCCACTCTTGCTGTCGAGAAACGCCTGCCAGCGGCGCACCCTGAGGATCGGAGCCTATTCCTAAGAGTGGAGCAGCGTCTCTTGTGCACCGCTCAGGCTGGGGGAGCAAAGCAGGCGTAAGGACTTTTTGAGACAGATACGCCAGCATCTTCCTGACTACCGGTGATGGCCTCAAAAGCGTGAGCTGCACCATAGCCCCACGTGCGGCCTAATCGTGCTGCTCCGGTGCCCCCGTGCCTCCACCTGAGCCTAAAACTGCCAGCCCTGACAGTGGATTGTGGAGCCCAGAGCAGTGGCTGACTGCACTACCGGATCTATGAGATCGGTGCTAGATCCTCCAAAGAGTGCACATCTCTTATTCTGAGAGCCCTGCTGTAAGGGTTTAAGGGCCTTGGCCCCAGCAAGGTGACTGTGCTATTTTCCCAGCTTTGGGGCCCCCTTGGATACACGCTGCTCTACCCTGGGGTGCGGGACCACTGGGCAGCCTACTGTTGTTGAGCCTTGGCGGGGTCCTGCGGCACGGGCTAGCTAGGCCTTCCCATAAGAAGGAGACTAGTTGGACCAGCGCCGACCCTTCTGGCCAGTGAGTGGAGGTTCCTTTGGCCTGGGACTCCTACTGACCTCCAAGGGACTCTCCTCCCACAGCACTGCCAAGCCGTGGGGACTACCGCACTTGCTGGACGCATCCTCTGGCCCTGCATATCCACCTGTGTGGCAGAGCACCCCCCCCGTTCGTCATACCCTACTTTGCTGCAGAGCCCATCCCCCTCACTTGAGGCGTGGATTTCTGGGCCTCTTTCTTGGGGTGCAACAACACCCTTCTACAATCTGACATTGAACTGCCACAATTCCTGGATACCCTCTAACGTCTGCAATGCTTCCCCACACATCCTCCTGTGGACCTGTTTTGGCTGTGGTCATTTGCTCAGTACTCCAGTGATACTTACCAGTCGCCTGCCCTTAGTACATTATGCCAAGGGGTAAAACCTCTATAGACAGCTCAATGGTTTACTTGGGGTCCAAATCCTCTTCGCTGAATATGTCCAACAAAGGGACTCCTCCATCACAAACCCCTGAAGCTACAGGGAGAGGCCCTAGATGGCTTCAGGATCACGCCGCCTCAGTACTCAGTGTTCACACATTTAAATGCAGCAGCCAAGTGTTTAAAATGAGGGCTTTGGGCACCGGCACCTTTTTATTTACAAATTAAGCACTGGGTATGGTGCCTGACTTGGAACACTCTTGGCAGAAGAGGTAGGGCTCGTCAGTCTACAATAAAGGCTTTGCATGAGGCAAAATATAACAATCTCTCTCATCTCCAGAACATGAAGCTAGAATCATTCCAACAAACTTGCCTGGAAGGTCGACTACCATCAAAGTGAGCTGTCTCAGACACTTGCTGATTGGCGCACTGTAACATGTTGTTCTTCTGTATGTATGCTTTTTCTTCCTTTTTAGCAGGGCCCGCTGCCTTGTAGCCAGACTTTCATGTGCCATCTATTGTGGTAATTTGGACTGTGCAGTTGAATTGCTCTGCTCGATTTCTATTATGGTTCAATTGTTCTTGGTCTTCTGCCTAGCCTCCCCCCGCTTACTGGGGTATTTCTCCTACAGAGGTGACACCTCTGCTGACTTCAAGGATATTCTCCTCCGTTCAAAGATGGAGAGCCTCATCATGTTTGGCCCAGTTGGCCCGTCTGTTATTTCTTGGTTTCTAATCCATTTTACTCTGCTGTATACACAGGATCTCTGGGGGAGGGACTCGCACTGGCAGGGTATTCATCCCAGGAGCCCAACCTGCTAATAGATGTGGGACAGCTGCCACCCAGATAATGATGCCTTTTCTCCTGCTCTCTTCTGATTGACTAAGACATGGGAACCCCTACTAGGGTGTAGCTCCTTTCCCTAGATGTAGTAGGGGATTAACTCCCCCAATAAGCTCATCCAACAAGCGACATCTCCTCCAACAAAACCCAAACATAATCTTTTTACAGGGGACCCACTTTCAAAGACGATGGTCAATGCATGTCCCACCTCAGATACTCATCCCAGTAAAGAGAACATACTGCTCAGTCTCCATCCAGGCTTATCTGAGGGATTGCCCATGGAAGCCCTTGAAACCCCAAAATGCTAGAGATTTGGAAGCCCCTTTCATGTTGACTGAACTCAAAAAGCCGTCAGGGAATGCCGGTGGGGAAGACCACAGGCCCGGATGGCCTTCCGGTTTCCTTTTTTAAGATTTTCCTCCCCTCTTTGAAAGACCACTGCTCATGCTATTTAACACTTTCAGCCACACGACTGACCTTACATCAATGATGTCAGCTGCAAAGATATACTCATTCTTAAGCCCGGCAAGCACCCCGCTTAATGCTCTTCCTATAGGTCTATAGCTCTCTTGAATACCAATGCTAAAATATGCACCAAAATATTAGCTAACCGGTTAGAGACCTTTCTGCCGGGTCTGATCGAGACTGATCAGGTAGGCTTCATACATCACTGACAAGGCCCTGATAACACTAGGCGCCTGCACACCTGATAAAAAAAGGCACACATGCATTTTGATCTCCTACAGTTTCCTTATATTATGCTGTGGTTCCTTTACATGAGCTACTTATGCGTATGATGTTGTAGACTATTTTTTCTGAATGTACTTGTCTTCAATGTTCTTGAAAATTCAATAAACAGATTCTGTGTAAAAAAGAAATGCTCTCTTAGCCTTATATACAGCCCACCTTAGCGGGCTATTCTGGTCATTGAAGCCCTTCTCCTTTTTTAAAGGACCTCACCTTCGGCTCAGACCTTTTAACCCAGCAGTGGGCCTTTAATGGTCGGAACAGCACATTACAGCCGGCTATAAGGCTATTTTAAGCATAGAGTATGCCTTTATGCATTGCTTTCTTTCAGATCCCAGACTGTCAAACGAGGCATTCAAATCAACCTCAACAAAACAATTAACTACTATTTCACTGAAAAACCAACCATTTACGTAAGCTAACAATTGACAGCACCACACATGCACACACACTCTTCAGACACCCTCTCCAATCCCAAGAGCCACCACAGCCATATACAAGATTTACAGACCACAATTGTGAAATTGCTCTCTCAAAGAGCACTCATAGACCTCATTTATTTGGGTTTAAAACCACAATCCAGCAGTGAGACAATGCTTGTTCCCATCAAGGATCAACAGCCAGCCCTGCAGCAAATCCTGACACTGCTCAGAGGAGGCAACGGAGGAGCCACCGCTGCCAACAGCATCTGAAAATATTCTGGCATAGGCAAGGATCCCATATTCACAAAATATTACCTCCTACTCAGTCTTCTTCCTCATAATGAGAGTCTCAGTCTCCTGCTCACCAGAACATCCCCTATACAAAGAAAAAATACCTCACCCGTTCTAATACGGCTGATGCAAACAAAGAAGTGATGAAGTACAAAAAGTTCCTATTTCTTTTTCCTGCATCCCACATTGCTGCCAAGACTTGGAACAACATCCCCAACACATTAGGGCCTCCACCTTGCTCTGTGAATTTCGCAAGAAGCTAAATACTTGGCTCCTCAATTAACCCTGTGCCACATGCAAACACAACTTGTGTGCAGCCATGATCCTTCCCACTCACCCAGCACCTTGATACCCTCTCAGGTGACAGGTGCGCTATACAAATCCACATAACAGAGCAACACATGCCGACGGCATCATGCTTTATGAAGTAAATCTAATGTTTTTATTTTAATATTGTGTAACATTTATTTTATTTTCTTAAAACAGGTTGGTTTGGTAGATAAGCCTCCTCTAACGGCCTTCCTCTGCAATTGCTCAGAAGTGAGAACACTCCCAAGCATGACTGTACAATCGCTCTCCCCCGCAGGGCGATTAGGGAGAGACTAGAAGGACTATATATATTTTTTTGCATTTCTCTATTTCTCTATTTGCATTTTGAAGATAATTACAAATATACCAATGTATATAGGCTCCCGTTACCCATGATATATACATTTCCCACCCTACCCTGCAGGTAAGTACAGTTGTAAATAGATATCAATCATCTGTATCAAATGTACTTTGTATGCAACAAAGATCTTCTGGCTCTAGCAATAAAGTAACAAAATATATTTTTGCTATATAAAAACACCTGGCCTGGAGTTGGCCATTGAGTGTGTGCCTCATTTCTTGTCTGTGTGTGTACAACAAATGCTTTGCACCACGCTCTGATAAGCCTAACTGCTCTACCACACTACCACAAAAGAGAGCATTAGCATTGTTTACTTTAGCCTTTGTTAAACCTCTGGGGAATCCCTGGACTCTGTACCCACCATACCTAACTTTGATATAGTATATACAGACCCAGCTTCCTACACTGGTGGATCAGCGGTGAGGTCTACGACTTTGCATTTGATGGACTACTCGACCAATATATGATCACACAACTAAGTTCCAAAATTGCCTTTAGATTCAATAGATTTTTGAAATTACAATGTATCTACATTTTTAAAAGTCCTGGTAGAGCCTTGGCATTTCTTTTTTTAGATTTAAAAGTTACCATAGTTAGGGGTAAGTAGCTAGAAGTAGTTTTTAGTTTCTAAAAGAAATCCCCAACCTTAGTAATAAAATGAGCAGGTCAGAGGACATGGTGGTGGAAATTAACCACCTCACCCTTACCTACATCTTAGAGAGAGAGAGTTAAGGGCCCTCTGAAGACTGAAACAGATCAAAACAGGTTCCAATAACACCAAGATTAAGCTCCAGGAGCTCTTGGCAGAGTATGTAAAGGAACACCCTACTGAGGAAGAAGACCTCCCCTCAGATGGGGAATAAGTTAGGGATCAGGAGAAGGAACTTCCCCCTCCTCACCTAACAAGGGAGGACAGGGTCCAAATGCTCCTGACTCCAAGGATAGCACTTACAGGAGCGGCGTCTCCCACAGAAGAGTCTAGTTTCTCTGGGAACAATGAGGGCAGATTCAGTGAAGACGACCTCCTTTTGGCAAGGATGGCCAAAAGATTAGCACTGGAGCAACAGCTCCTGGCTATAGAAAGGGAGAGATCATAAATGGGCTTAGCAACCATTAATGGTGGCAGCAATTTAGTAATTAGGGACAGAGAGCAATCTAACACCCCTAAAATCACCAAAGGGATTACCCCCAAATATGAGGAAGATCATGGCATCACCAAGTGGTTCACAGCCTTTGAGAGGGCTTGTGGAACCGGAAGACTGAAAAAGGCTCACTGAGGATCTCTCCTTTGGGAACTGTTCACTGGTAAGTGTAGGGATAGGCTCTTCACACTCAGATGGTGAATCCTGTGACCACATGAAAGCTACCCTGATTGAGGGCTTTGGATTCACCACTGAGGAGTATAGTGTTAGGTTCAGGGGGGCTCACAAAAACGCGAGCCAGTTCTTAGTTGATTTTGTAGACTACTCAGTGAAAACACTAGATGGTTGGATAACTGGAAGTCGAGTGCAAGACTATGATGGTCTTTATAATTTGTTTAGGGTGACCAAGACTTCCACTGGGGGTGACCAAAAGAAAGGGGTTACAAAGTCTCCTCAGTGGAAGGGTGGTGAGACACCCAAGGATAACAAAAGAGTTTTCTAAAGGCCCCCAATAACCTGAGCAGGAGGTTGAGCCCCAAGCCTCTTCACAATCTTCACATGGGTGAAAAGGTAAGAACTTTGATTCCCAAGAATGAAGGCCTGGTGTTTCAACTGTAAGCAGAATGAACGCCAAACTGGAGACCTGGCCTCTGCCAAAAAGAATCCCCCTAAGTACTGCACCAGCTAGCACTGGTATAGCCAGTCTCCAGGTCCCCAGAGCAAATAAGGGGTCACACTGAAGCTACTTTAGTTACTGAGGGTGGGGTAGATGTTGCTACTCTTCCTGTCTGCCCCCCTTTTATCAACAAATACAGACAGCATGCCTTAATTAATGGGACTAAGGTAGAAGGCCTCAGGGATAAAGGTGCCAGAAAAACTGGTTTCCCCCAGACAGTATCTGGCTGGAAAAACATATCCAGTCACCAATGCTGACAATGTAACTAGGGTCCATCCCATGGCTATGGTGACCTTAGAATTGGGAGGGGTTACTGGCCTGAAACAGGTCTACAATCCCACTTGAATTTCTGCTAGGGAATGACCTGGAGTCCTCAGCTTGGGCTGAGGTAAAACTCAAAACCCATGCAGCCATGTGGGAATCCCTGAGATGGTGTGTGTGAAGACTAGAGCACATAGCTGAGCACAAGGTGAAAAATAAGTGTTGGAGCCTGGAATAATGGCCCAAACTTCCACGAGAAAGGGCAGGAAGACTGTAGGACCAGCTTCTGTTCAGCAAAAACTTCTCTCAGGAAGAATTCTTAACACCCTCTAAGGGAACTTAGCCCATGGAGCTTGACCCTTACCAGGTAGAGCTCATGGACCCAGGGGGAACCCTCTAGGGACCAGCTGTGCCAGGGACAGAGAACCTGCCCCACGCTTGAAGGCCTGAGGCAGTAAGCAGCTGCAAAGGGGAGATGCCAGTGGCTCCCACAGGGTCTATTGGGAGGAGGGACTCTTGAACACAGAGGCCCGAGACCCCAAAGGTAGTGCAACCAGGAGAGTGGTAGTGCCAGAGCAGTTCAGGGAATTAATTCTCACTTTAGCATATGACACCCATCTAGCTGGGCATCTGGGACAAGGTAAAACATGGAATAGGCTAGTCAGCCATTTCTATTGGCCCAACTTGTTTCAAAAGGTGAAGGAGTTTTGCAGCTCCTGTGTCACCTGCCTAGTCAGTGGTAAGGCAGGGGGCCTCCCAAAAGCCCTCCAAATTCCACTACCAGTGGTGGGAGTTCCCTTTGAAAGGGTTGGTGTGGACATAGTGGATCCACCTGAACCACCCACAGTCTCAGGAAACCAATATATACTGGCAGTAGTGGATCATGCTACCAGGTATCCTGAAGCCATACCCCTTAGGTCTACTAAAGCTCCTGCAGTAGCCAAAGCCCTCATTGGTATCTTAACCAGGATAGGGTTTCCTAAGTAGGTGGTTTCTGACAGTGGTGCCAACTTCATGTCAGCTTACCTAAAATATGTGGAATGAGTGTGGGGTGACCTACAAGTTTACCACTCCATACCACCCACAAAACAATAGACTTGTTGAAAGGTTCAACAAGACATCGAAAGGCATGACCCTAGGGCTCCCTGAAAAACTCTAAAAGAGATGGGATGTCCTCTTGCCATGCATGCTTTTCACCTACAGAGAGGTGCCTCAGAAGGGAGTAGGGTTTCCCTCTTTGAACTTCTGTTTCGGCACCTTGTTAGGGGACCACTTGAACTTGTGAAGGAGGGTTGGGAGAGATCTCTCCATAAGCCTAAGCAAGATATGGTGGACTATGTGTTGGGCCTCCACTCTAGGATGGCAGAGTACATGGAAAATGCATTGAAAAACCTTAAGGCCAGCCATCAGCTCCAGAACCAGTGGTATGACCAAAACGTTGCACTGGTGGAGTTTTAACCAGGGAGGAAGGTATGGGTTCTGGAGCCTGTGGCTCCCAGGGCATTTAAGAACAAGTGGAGCAGCCCTTACTCTATCACAGAGAAAAAATTGAGGTCACCTACTTGGTAGACCTGAGCACTAGCAGGATATCCAAAAGGGTGAGCCAAATGAACCACCTCATGCTTTTCTGTAACAGGGCTGATGTCACCATGCTGATGGTTACTGATGAGTAACAGGAAGCAGAGAGTGAACCTCTCCCTGACCTCCTCTCTCACAACCCTAAAGATGGGTTAGTTGGTGGAGTCAGACACCCTCACTGTCCAACAGCAGGCTGACTGCAGGCAAGGCTTCCGCAGTATGCAAAGCTGTTCTCCTTAACCCATGGACAGGCACACCTGTTTACCCATGATTTGGACAGAGGAGACAGCTTGCCTGTCAAATCCAAGAGCTATCAGCAGTCTGATCAAGTTAAGGAAAGCATCAAATTTGAAGTCAACAAGATGCTGGATTTAGGAATTACTGAAACGTCTGACTGCCCTTGGGCTAGCCCAGTGGTCTAACTCCCCAAGTCTCATCCTCAGGGTGGAAATAAATAAATGAGGTTGTGTGGACTACAGAGGTCTCAACTCTGTCCCTAAGACAGATGCTCACCCTATTCCAAGGGCTGATGAGCTGACAGACAAAGTAGGTGCAGCAAAGTTTCTCAATACCTTTGACTTGACTGCAGGGTACTGGCAAATTCGCATGGCACCAGGAGCAAAAGAAAAGACTGCATTCTCTACACCTGAAGGGCATTATCAGTTCACTGTTATACCCTTTGGGTTAAAGAATGCCTCTGCCACCTTCCAAAGGTTGGTGAATCAAGTTCTTGCTGGCTTAAAGTCCGTCAGTGCAGCATATCTAGATGATAGTGCTGTCTTTACCTCCTCCTGGCAGGATCACATGGTTCACCTAGGGAAGGTTTTGCAGGCTCTGCACACTGCAGGCCTCACTATCAAGGCATCCAAATGAGAGATAGGGCAGGGCACTGTTATATACTTAGGTCACTGTGTAGGTGGAGGCCAAGTGCAACCCTTACAGCCCAGGATCCAGACAATTCTAGACTGGGACGCTCCTAAAATCCAGACTCAAGTCAGGGCATTTCTTGGCTTGACTGGTTATTACAGGAGGTTTGTGAAGGGGTATGGGCACATGGTGATCACTCTCACAGAACTGACTTCTAAGAAGATGCCCAAGGAAATAAACGGGGCTGTTAGCTGTGAAAAGGCCTCTGATACCCTGAAGGAGGAAATGTGCTCAGCACTATCTCTCAAAGCTCCAGACTACTGTAAGCAGTTAATTATGCAGACAGATGCCTCTGAACATGGGATAGGAGCAGTCCTGTCTCAAACCAATGATGATGGCCATGAACAACCTGTTGCTTTTATTAGCAGGAGGTTACTCCCCAGGGAACAGTGCTGGAGTGCCATTGAGAGGAAGGCCGTTGCTGTAGTTTGGTCCCTGAAGAAGTTGAGACCATACTTGTTTGGTACTTACTTCATTGTTCAAACTGACCACAGGCCTCTCAGAAGCGAATGCAGATGAAAGGTGAGAACCCTAACCTTTTGAGGTGGTCCATCTCCCTACAGAGAATGGACTTTGCAGTTGAACATAGACCTTGGACTGCCTGTGCCAATGCAGACAGACTTTCCAGATTTTTCCACTTAGACAATGAAGACTCTCTTGGGAAAGGTTAGTCTCATCCTCTTTCGTAGGAAAGTGCCCCTTTTGGCATGGTGACCCCCCACTTTTTGCCTGGTTTTGATGCCATTTTGACTGAGTTTCTCCTGCTAACTAGGTCCTAGCACCTGTGTTCTTTCCCTTAACTGTACCATTTGTTCTATTATTGCCACACCCCTGGCACACAGCTGAGCCCCTTGTAAAAGGGGCCAGTGATACAAATGGCTCTGTGGCCAAGGAGGACCCCCAAGGGCTACAGCATTTATTGTGCCATCCTACAGGACCTCTCACCAAACGCATGCACACTGCCATTGCAGCTTGTGTTTGCTGGTGGGAAGAAAAGGGTAAAGTCGACATGGGGTCCCCTTCCTGCGGCATAGGTAAGTCATCCCTCGGGCAGGCCTTACAGCCCTACCCCAGGGTGCCCACAGGTGAGGGCATAGCTGCATGAGCAATATGCCCCTACAGTGTCTAAGTCCATTCTTACTCATTGTAAGTGCAGTGTAGCCATTTTAAGTGCATGGGCTGGGAGTTTGTCATTCTGAACTCCACAGCTCCATGATGGCTTCACTGAAGACTGAGAAGTTTGGTATCAAACTTCTCAGCACAATAAACCAACACTGATGTCTGTGTTGGATTTATTGTAATGTGCACACACAGGGCACCTTAGGGATGTCCCTTGTATTTTACCCAACATTTTAGTGTAAGGCTGACCAGTCTGTACCAGCCTGCCACTAACAGACAAATTTCTCACCCTATGGGGTGACAGCCTTTGTGCTCTCTGGAGTCAGAAACAAAGCCTGCTCTGGTTCCCTGCAGGAACTGCAACACTTGGCGGTGAGCCTCAAAGGCTCAAGTCTCCTGCTACATTGCCCCAGGGCACTCCAGCTAGTGGAGATGCCCGCCCCACGGACCAGGCCCAACTTTTGTTGGCAGGTCCAGTGGGAAAATTTGGTAAAACAAGAATGAGTGACCACTGCAGCTAGAACCGCCCTTAAGGTGTCCACAGCTGAAGTGACCCCCTCCTTGCAGAATGGTCCATCTGGTTTTAGAGAAGAGGGACCAATAGGGACAGGAATGTACACCGCTCCCCACACACAGTGGGCATAGGAAGGGTGTAACCACCCTTGCTAGCTTCCTAGAGCAGAGACCTGAATTCTTTGACCATTCACAAGGTGATTAGGAAATTGTTATCCAGCGAATGGGAGTATGTAGAAAAGTCCACCTTTTCAATGTTCCTAGTGAACAGGTATATCGAGGATGGGTTTCAAGAAGAATTCCCAGCTCAAGTGAAGGTGGCTTCTCTGGCAGCTGGATTATCGTACAGAGGTAGTATTGTCTTAGAGGACACCTCTCCTACTGACACAACAGACAAACATGAAGCTGGTGCCATCTAGTGAACCCTCACAGCCACAAACTTTGCCATAAGAATTAGTGCGTGTGACACATATGCAGTTCAGTTCTTGCTTCATGACTTCCAGGCTTTAGCAGAAGAGGTTCAGCTAGGAGGGTATGGCACTGCAAGGCTGTCCATTATGGAACAAGAGGTGAGATTCCTTTTTGACATCTTTTGACAGCGTATGTACGGCAGTGTCTGCCTCATGGTCAGCTATTTTCACAAGACGGCATCATTGGGTGAGAAACTGGACGGTTGGCATCTACCAGAAATCACTGGTGTCCCACTTGCCTTTTTCTGGTGGCAAGCTCTTTGGCTCATAATTGGAGGACTTAGTTAGGAAGGCGACTGAGGACAGAAAGCTGACCCTTCACATTGTTATCTATAGAGGCAGAAAGTTTAGTTTCAGTCATCCATTCGGTTCCTCCAAAGAAAGAAACCAGCTCTTTCAAAGACAGGGGCTGTGGCCAGAGTGGATCTTTGTCTGATAAACCCCGGATCCAGTCTTCCGTCAGTACTCCACCACTTCCAACCAGAAGTCATGACTACACCAGAAGAGCAAGAGAAAGGCTTCTTCTTTTCTCCCACATTACGAGAACTGCTATCAAGCACTCTTATGTAATACATATTGTTCTACAGGGATTTAGGATAGACTTTCATCCACTCCAGAAGATTTGTTTATGTCCAGTTCAGGTACCGAAGAGTCCTCATCACTACACCACACAGTTTCAAGCAATATTGAACATTCTGGTAAAAGGAGCAATAAGACCTGCCCAGAGAAAGATAGGACAGCGTTGTTACTCTCTCATGGTCCAGACAGCATCAGGAGTATTTTGTCTGGTTTTGGATCTGGAGAGGATGAACTAGCATATCCTGTACCTGAAATTCAAGATGGTAACTATTCAATCAATCCTCTCTATTATCTTCTGAATTGTTCTAGCCTCCTTGGACTTATCAGATGCTTACCTGGACACCCCAATGCATCCAGACTTTCAAGGATTCCTGGGGTTTGCTGTCTCTGGAGACCATTTTCAATTCTGGAAAACCCTGCCTTTGGGGCTTTCTTCAGCCACATGGATCTTCACAAAGACCTTAGCTCCTCTACTTTCTTCAAGAACAGAAAGACATAAGGTGCCCAGACGTGAGTCCCGTGCACTCCTATGCCACTGGAATCAAGCCATCCTGGCTGATGAGGGGTGATACCCCGAAACCCATCCCAGGATGCTTGTTTCTGGTCCAGAGAGGACCTGGCCTGGAAATTCGGACTGGACTACTAACTCCCTTGGGGAGCAGAGTCAAGACTGATTTACATATGGCTGGGTTCAAACTGGAATGTTATGGTTAGCAAAAAGAAAACAATGGATTTAGTTCCATATCTCTGTACTGGGGGTGAGTGTTTGACATTCTTCAGCATTCTATTCATCACTTGTCATTTTTGCAAGTGGGACAGGTATGCCCAGATGTGGGTCCCATTCTACCTATGCCACTGGAGTCAAGCTAGCTGGCTGATGTGTTGATGTCCCAAAACCAGTCCCAGGATGCCTATTTTGGGTCCAGGGATGACCAGGCCTGGCAGTTGGGGCTGGACTGTTTCCATGGGGAGCAGGGTCAAGACTGATTTTCATATGGCTGGGTCCAAACTGGAATGGCGTGGTTAGCAAATAACGATGGATTTAAGCCCAGATCTCTGTAATGGGGTTGAATGTTTGACATTATTCAGCATTCTATCCATCAATTGTTCTTTTTGCCTTTTCTCCAAGGCATCGGAGTCAGCAACTCAGATGTGAAAGATGTTGCGAGACCGTGGGTTCCTGATGAACATGGAGAAATCCATCCTCAGCCAGTTCGATCTCTTCAGTACATCAGTGCCCTTTTTTTAACAGATCTTCGGGCCCTGTTTCTACCTCTCCAGGGATAACAGAAACTGAGCACCCATCTCCAATCATTTTTGCAAAGACTGTTATAGGGGATATGGCAGGGCTCTTCATCTGGTCCCTTGAGCTTGCCTCCATTTATAGCCCCAAGTCAACCATCTTCTGGCCCACTGGAACTCAGCCTCAAAGAGTTACGAGGAAATCATCCCAGTGACATTGTGCATAAACTACAGTGGTTGTTGCAGCCAGATAATTTGAGTAAGAGAGTTTGTGGTATCCTGCATTGTCAGGTTACCCATGATGTCATGCAATGTCAGGGCTATGGGGATTCCCTAGATGGTGGTTGAGCTAGACAGACCAGGCCTTACATCTAAATATAGCTGCTCCATGGACATTGGAAGGGGGGGGAGGCACAGAGTAATTTATGTATCAATGTATCTTAAAATAAATGGTCTCCTATTTTACTGGTGTTGTCTGAGTAGGTATTTCATGTTCTACACAAGAAGTATATACTATTATATATGTAGTCATATTTCTACAGTTATATATGCTGACATTTCCATTTGTATTCAGAATGTTACAAGGGGTTGTGTGTCTGTGTATGCGGGATTTACAATTTACTACATGTGGTATTCACTATGCTTTCTGCTAGGTATTATGAGTATCCCTGTCTGACCTGGACAATTTATAGTTCATAGTGTCATAGTTTACAGTATAAAACTGTACTTTGGGCTCACTGTTAAATATCTGTTGTGAAATGCGAGTCTCTTAGGATGACTGCAGTTTTGACGACGACAGGGTTGTTTTTAACCCCAGTCTATGCTGCTATCTGCAATGGTTTATTACACTAGTCTACAATAAGTTGTTGTCCTCCCACTGAGGCAAGTAAGTGCTTGAGTTGTGCTGAACCCTTTTCTGTGTCATTCTCCCTCACCAGTAGGGATGTGCCTCGGTTATGGTACAGGGGATGGGAGAGTATGTATGGTGAAATATTTCAAGTGCTAAAAAAACAATATGTCCTTTTGGGGAGGAGTGTGTGCAGTGAAAGATACCTGTTGGCAAAATTAACTGCCTTTACAGGTAAGAGTGTGTGGGGCGAATCATTACCATTGCTAAAACACAATATGCCCTTCCGTGGGCTGTGTGTGTGGGTTGTGATATATCTACTGTAAGCGAACATTGTATGAATATTGAAAGACACCTGTTTTTATGTTTTGGTTGTTTCCTTGGCGGTGTCAGTGTTTGTTGGATAGTTGTAGTACTTAATCTTTTGGAAATCTGCATTCTAGCACTGAGTTATGCCCATCTGGTGAAGTCCGGTGGTGGTCATAATAGCAGCATGCATTTTACTGTCATTTTTCAATGTATCATTTGATGATACTGGCAACTATTGTATAGTCTGGTGTTTATGTGGCCTGTGTATCCATTTTCTTTCTTAAGGTGGCCGGTATTTAATTTTTGTTTCAAAAGGAAGATGTGTGGTATCATGCTTGTCAGGTGACTCGATGTTATGGAATGTCAGGGTTATGAGGGTTCCCTGGATGGCTGTTGAGACAAGCAGACCAAGGCTGAGCATCTAACAATATCTGCTCCTGGTGGTTTCATTTAAGTATCAATAATTCTTGCAATAAGCTCTCTCCTAATCTCCTGATGGTGTCCGCATATTTCTACATGCCAACCTACATCCCTCCATCTCTGGTGGTTTTGACCTCTGACACCAGCAGAAGGGGGTGGGGAGCTACTCTGGTCAACCTTTCTGGTCCAAGGGATTGGTCAGGTCCAGGACCCCTAACCTTTTCAAGCTGGATATAGCTGGCAGCTGTATTGAAAGCCCTTCTAGACGTCTCCCCTCATATCCAACATCAGCCAGTTCATGTTCCTACACACATCCACATGACCAGGGCTTTTATCAAACAGTGGTTATGTTAGGTCAGGATATATTGATTTGTGTATGTTGTGTTTGGAATGAAGGAAACTTGCACAAAGTAGTACGGTATGTATAGGTTTATTCCTCAACCCTACATACGCCTGCTCCCCAACAAACACAGTTGCAACTACCTAAATCAAGCTTTATTCATTCCCAACTGACACTTGGAGTGATAGCTCTTGCACACACTATGCCTGTGATACAAGAGAGACCTACATTCCAACCATGAACTCTACACACATTTCCCTTTCAAAACGGAGAAAATAAGTAATCATTTTACAGCAATTAAATACTTAATACAGAAACGACATTCCTAAATTGTTCTGAAACACATATAATTTAATGTTTATTTAAAACAAAATAATTAAAAAAATACCAAAATAATACATGACCAGGGTCGTTATTCTACAACCAGTACTATTACAAAAATACATGCGGAAATCAGAACGTGATGGTCAACTAGGTATTTACTTCAAACCATAATCATTACATTTCTGTCAGTGTTTTGATCACTCTGCCAGCTCGGCTCCTTATGGATTGGTAATCACACAAATTCTAGTACAATCATTCTGTACCACAACCATTCCCATGAGTCACCAATGTAGTCACCCAGCTCAGCTTCCCTCAGAGAAATGAGAAAACATAGCCTCACCCTTGACAATCTTTATAGCTTTCTTCACCTTTTCCTATTTGCTGGTTAGAGCCAACAGTGCTGTTTCTTATCATAATAAGTTTTGTAAATATCTTGTGTTTTTTCAATATTCATTATGACAAATTCTGCAGGCCATGCCATATGTTTTGAAGCACTCATGTAGGCTAGGTTGTCTTTAGTGTATGCATTTTTGCCCCTCGTGAGTTTAAATCGACTGAGACCAGTGACAGCTGGAGTAAGTCGCTAGGCCCAAACCATTTTCTTCACTTCCACCTACCACTTGACTTTACTCCTGATGGAGAGCTGGATGGTTCCTTTAATCAAACCGTTGAACTGTTCCACTGCATTATTTCCAGCTGGGTAATAAATAGTAGTGGTGATGGGTTATTATATTTCTTGACAAGAAATCTTCACCTACTGCTGCCATAAATTGTGATCCACTGTCACTAACAACATTCCTGGATAACATTCCCTAATACAAAATTTCATAAAACATTCCAATCACTGTGAAATAATCAACTTTAGACAGAATCTACACTTCGACCCACTTTGAAAAATGATCCATAACCACCAAGATGTATTTCACTCTGCTATTTTCTTTTTTTCTTTTATAACCTTTACTGATGCATTATAATTCATCAAGACAAAGGGTGCATGGTAATAGGTGTCAGAATCATAAAGCAGAAAAAACAATGGGGGGGGTAATCACCGATGAGCCAGGCATACATAATCAGTACACGTCGAGACGGTAAGCAGATTGTACATGTCCTAAATCCAGATAGTTCACTCTTGGCAGAGACATTTCCCTCATTTAGTGAGAGGCAATATAGCTTGGAATCCCTGGAGTCACTCTGCTATTTTCAGACACAATTGGTCCCATGATACCCACACCAATAGTATCCCAAGATATATTAGGACATTCTATTGGATTCCAACTTGGACATAGGGTCTTTGGTGTCTTGCCAGAGTCCACAGAACCCTGACAATTTTGCACAATCCTTTTTATTTCAACGTTCACTCCAGGCCACAAGTAAGGTTCCTTCACTCTTTTCTTGCAGTTTACTATTCCCAGGTGGAATTCATGGCATATTCTTGAAATCTTTACCCTTGGACTGAATGCTGAGAAAACTTTCACATTACTCATCACAAAGCCATTACTACTGCACAGCTCTTGCCTGACTTCCTGAAATTTCTTTAAAATTTCACTCAGCTAGCCACTGATGATAAGGCTTGCATCTTCCAACACAGAATCACATCCATACTCATCCATCCACTCATCTTTACTCATGCAGTTTACATCCTCACGCTCTACAAGTGCTACATGACCGTCAGAATCATCAGCCACTGGGAACTCTCTCAGTGGTAGCGGTAATCTATTTAAATAATCTTCAACCTTATTCTGAACTCTAGGAACATACAGGATTTGTGTTTGAAATGCAGTAAGCTGATGGACAGTCTCCTAATGCGAGGTGAAGCCCTCTGTAACCCATTAGTTGACAACATTTTCACCATAGGTTTGTGGTCTACCCTGACCTCAAAATCTGATCTCAGGAAACACAAAACTGCGTGGAGCCCACCTTATATCACTCGACCTCCCTTATTCTAGGAGTTTGTTTTTTAGATGTTGTAGGAAGTTGGCTCTGTATATACTATTTAAAAGTAAGAATTAGTGTGCACAGAGTCCAAGGGTTCTCCTTAGAGGTAAGATAGTGGCAAAGAATAAGTTACTTACCTTCGGAAATGCTTTTTCTGGTGGATACAATAACTACCTGTGGATTCCTCACCAAAAGAATTCTCCCCTTGCGCCAGCCTCGACGGAAATTTCTTCTAGCTCTACACGTCGACGATGACGTCACAATCGCCCGACTCCACGCGATGCCGTATGACGTCATCCAGGCAATAAGAAGCCCTCGTCGACGTGCAGACGTCAGTTATCACCATTTTTTTACGTGCCATAGAGGTGAACAGGTTAAACCTAAAGAGTACATATTCATCTTGAATGAATGAAAATAGAACATTTATTATAAAACATATTATAAATAACAGTAATGAATGCTCAATACAAGAGAGAAGAATAAGTTACTTGCCTTCGGTAACGCTTTTTCTGGTGGATACAATAACTACCTGTGGATTCCTCACCTAAAGAATTCTCCCCTCGCGCCAGCCCTCAATGGAAATTTCTTCTAGTTCTGCACGTCGACGATGACGTCACAATTGCCCGACTCCACAGGCGTCATCCAGGCAATAAGAAGCCCTCGTCGACGTGCAGACATCAGTTTTCCCCATTTTTTACGTGCCATAGAGGCGAACAGGTTAAACCTAAAGAGTACACATTCATCCAGAATAGATGAAAATAAAACATTTAATATAAAACTCAATAAAAGTCACAGATATGACTGATCAATTCGAGACAGAAATAAATACATATGTGTATAAATCCAGTCCAAAATGTCCCTTTCACTATCTTAATGAGCAAAGGAAAAGTATATACAATGAATACAACTATATGCATGAAATAGCTATATACATATATTACAAGATCAAGGATGCACACCCAAAGAGATCTTGGTTTGACCAGACAGGCAACGGGGAGGTGGGTGGGACCGTGAGGAATCCACAGGTAGTTATTGTATCCACCAGAAAAAGCGTTACCGAAGGTAAGTAACTTATTCTTCTGATGGATACACCTACCTGTGGATTCCTCACCTAAAGAATAGAGTCCCAAAGCAGTAAAACCTCCGGTGGTGGGTGCCCGAATGGTCAAACCAAGAAATCTTGCAGCACCGAGCGAGCAAAATGGCCATCCCTCCTAACCTCAGAGTCCAAACAGTAATGCTTGGCAAAAGTATGGAGGGACGCCCAAGTGGCTGCCCTGCAGATGTCAGCCACAGGAACACCTCTAGCCAAAGCTGATGAAGCTGCTTTGGCTCTGGTGGAATGGGCACGAAGCCCCACAGGTGGATCCTTCTTCGCCAAAGAATAGCAGATCTTAATACATAGAATGACCCACCTGGATAGCGTTCTCTTGTGGACCGCTCTACCTTTCCCCTTCCAGACGTATCCAACGAAGAGCTGTTCATCCTGTCTGAACTCTTTTGTCCTGGCGACGTAGAAGCTCAGACCTCTTCGCGGATCCAGCCGGTGGAGCCTCTCTTCCTCTTTGGATGGGTGAGGTGGAGGGTATAAGGAAGAGAGAGTAATCGACTGCCCCAGGTGAAAGGGTGTAACAACCTTCGGTAGGAAAGCCGCCTTGGTCCTCAACACCACTTTGTCCTTAAAGAAAGAAAGGTATGGGGTTTCCACTGAGAGAGCCTGAAGCTCGCTAACCCTTCTGGCAGATGTTATGGCCACCAGGAAAACAGTTTTAAATACTAGGTACCGTAAAGAACAAGAATGCATTGGTTCGAACAGAGTCCCCATAAGAAAAGTTAAGACTAAGTTAAGGTCCCACTGAGGCATAACGAATGGCGTGGGTGGATACCTATTAGTGAGTCCCTTTAGAAACTTTAAAACAATTGGTGATTTAAAGAAGGACGGTTGATCAGGAAGGCACAGAAAAGCAGATAGTGCAGACAGATAACCTTTAACAGTGGCAATTGCAAAACCTTTCTGTGCCAGATGGAGTGCAAATGACAAAATGTCAGACAAACCAGCTTTTAAAGGATCTAAACTATTCTCTCCACACCAGTTTGTAAATTTAGCCCAACGATTAGCATAGATTGACTTGGTGGAGTGTTGCCTGGCCGATAAAATAACATCCACCACATCTGGTGGGAGAGAAAAGGAACTCAGATTGCTCCATTCAATCTCCAGGCATGAAGATGCAGGCTCTGAAGGTGGGGGTGTAGAATCTGCTCCTCCGTCTGCGAGAGGAGGTCCACCCTGCAAGGGAGACGGAGCGGAGGGCACTGAGAGAGTTGGAGAAGGTCTGAATACCACACCCTTCTTGGCCAATCCGGAGCTATTAAGATGACTTGAGCTCGGTCTTGGCGGATCTTCCTCAGAACTCGAGGAATCAAGGGTATGGGTGGAAACGCATAAAGCAACTGACCCTTCCAGGACATCTGAAACGCGTCCCCCAAAGCTCCTTGCACCGGATACTGGAGGCTGCAAAATAGTGGGCACTGCACATTCTCTTGAGTTGCAAACAGAACTATTTGTGGATATCCCCACATCCGGAAGATATACAGAACCAAATCTGGATGAAGACGCCACTCGTGGTCGACCGAGCTGCGTCGACTGAGAATATCCGCACGCACGTTCATGACTCTGGCCAAATGATGTGCAACCAAGCAGATCTTGTGTTCCTGAAGCCAGGACCAGAGTCGAAGAGCTTCTCTGCAGAGAAGATACGACCCCACTCCTCCCTGTTTGTTTATATACCACATCGCGGTAGTGTTGTCCGTTAGAACGTGGACTGACTGACCGCGAATGGAAGGGAGGAGGGCCTTGAGAGCTAGACGTACTGCCCGCAATTCCAACAGATTGATGTGTAATCTCTGTTCTACCGGAGACCAAAGGCCTTTGATCTCCAGGTCCCCCAGATGAGCTCCCCACCCTAGAGTGGAAGCATCCGTTACTACTGTGGCCACTGGTGGTGGCAGCGAGAACGGCCTTCCTTGTGACAGGTTGTCGACCGCTGCCCACCATTATAGATCCACTGCAGTGTCTCTGGAGATCTTTATCGACTCCTCGAAATCCCCTTTGTGCTGAAACCACTGCCTGCGGACGCACCACTGAAGAGCCCTCATGTGCCAGCGTGCATGAGTGACCACCAGTATACAAGAAGCGAACAGACCGAGCAGACGAAGGACCTTGAGGACTGGAACTACCGCTCCATTTCGAAACATTGGAATCAACGCCTGAATGTCCTGGATCCGCTGGGGCGGAGGAAAGGCCCGATTCAATGTCGTGTCCAATACTGCCCCTATGAACAGGAGGCTTTGAGAGGGCTCCAGGTGAGATTTGGGTACACTGACTGAAAAACCCAGGTTGTACAACAACCGAGTTGTCGACTGGAGATGACGCTGCACGAGGTCCGGAGTCCTGGCTTTGATCAACCAATCGTCCAGATAGGGAAACACCGCTATCCCCCTTCTTCTGAGCTCTGCCGCTACCACCGCCATCACCTTTGTGAAGACTCGAGGTGCTGAAGTAAGACCAAACGGGAGGACCGCAAACGGATAATGCTGCGATCCCACCACAAACCGGAGATACTTCCTGTGCGATTTGAGGATCGGAATATGAAAATACGCGTCCTGCAAATCGACACAACACCATCCAGTCTCCTTCGTTCAACGCAAAAAGAACCTGTGAAAGGGTCAGCATTTTGAACTTTTCCTGTTTGAGGAACCAATTCAAAACCCTCAAGTCCAAAATCGGTCTCAACCGACCATCCTTTTTGGGAATCAGAAAGTATCTCGAATAACACCCCTGAACCCTCTCTTGTTCGGGAACCAACTCTATTGCACCTTTTTGTAATAGGGATAATACCTCCTGCTGTAATAGGAGAAGATTGTCTTCCGAACAGAAGGATGGGTGGGGAGGGAAGGTAGGAGGGAATTCTTGAAAGGGAAGAGCGTACCCCTTCTTCACAATGTCGATGACCCAGGAGTCCGATGTTATAACCTCCCACATCGGAAGAAAATGGGCAAGTCTCCCCCCTACCGGAGACAAGTGGACAGGGAGTGGAGGAGGACTACGGCTGCTTTCCTTGCTGCACCCCTCCCGAGGAAGAGGAAGAGGCAGAGTGCTGCTGGGTGGCTCCTCTTGTGCGGACTCTGCCCCTGCCCCTGAAAGATCTGTATGGCAGGGTGAATGCAGACTGTTGTGGTCCTTGAAATCTGCCACGAAAGGAGGAGCCACGTCCAAATCCTTTAAACCTGCTAAAACCTCTAAAGGAGGATGAGGTAGAAGACTGAAGTCCCAAAGGTCTCACAGTAGCTCTGTTCTCCTTAAAACGTTCCAGAGCAGAATCCGCCTTTGTACCAAAGAGCCTCTCGCCATCAAAGGGTAGATCAAGAAGAGTTGCCTGCACGTCAGACGAGAAGCCAGATGAACGTAGCCAAGACTGTCGCCTAGAAACTATGGTCGTGCCCATAGCTCTAGCCACCGAGTCTGAAGTGTCCAAACCCGACTGGATCACCTGAGTTGCTGCCGCTTGAGCATCCGCCAGTAGCTGCAACATTTCCTGAGACAAATTAGGTTGGCCTTTCGCTTCCTCCATAAGGGCATGGATGTAACGTCCCAATATGCAGGTCGCATTGGATGACTTTAAGGCCATACTACAAGATGAAAAGGTATTTTTAGCAGTATGGTCCATCTTCTTCGATTCCCTGTCCGCAGGTGTCCCGGGAAACGAGCCAGGAGAGGACCTGGAGGAACACAAGGCCTGTACCACTAAACTCTCCGGTGTTGGTTGTTTGGAGAGAAACACCGGATCACCTGGTGCCGCCCAATAGCGACGAGCCACCGCCCTGTTGACAGCAGCGGTAGACACAGGTTTCATCCAGATGTCCTTAATGGGATCCAGTAGTGCCTCATTAAAGGGCAAAAGAGGCTCAGCAGTTACAGAAGCTGGGTGCAAAACCTCTGTCAACAGATTTCTCTTGACTTCCGCAGCTGGGAGGGGAAGGTCTAAAAAGTCTGCAGCCTTCCGAATAACAGCGTGGAATGATGCTGCTTCCTCAGTGAACTCTCCAGGGGAAGCTAGATCCCACTCCGGGGAGGTATCTAAGCCACTGGCTGTATCAAGACCCTGGAAGTCACCAGAAGGCTCCAAAACCTCACCCTCTTCCAGGTGCTGCGTTGCATACTCTTCCTCCTCCAATAGTCGCAGAGCCAGACGTCTGGATCGAGGCCTTGACTCCAGACCCGGCGTCGATAAAGCGTCGGCCGACGCCGAAGATCTCCGTCGGCGCCGAACCTCGGATCCATCCGACGCCAGACCCTCCGGCTCCACAGGAGCCTTGACTGTGGATCGGATCCGAGGCGAATCCAACGGCGCCGTAGCAGGTGTAGCCGGTCTTCTGGGCGACGTCAAGGGCATCGGCGCCGCTTCAGGTGCAGCAGACAAAAATGGAGTGAAAGGCGTCGATTTATAAGACGCAGAACGCCAAAATTAAAGGCCAAAGGGCCAGACGGACCTGCTCGACTTCCACCCGGCGCCATGGAAGTAAAAATGTTAAACATGGTGTTTAAGAACGCCACAGGATCCGTTCCTGGAGTCGGGAAAGCTGGGTATTGTTGCTGCACCGGTGCCGGCATAGACGCCTAAGAAGGTCCAGGTAACTCCTGGCTAGGAGAACCTCCTGGCCTCTGGGGAGACTCATCTCAAAGACCGACCCGGGTGACGTCGGGGTCGTAGGAGGTGGAGGGGTGACGGTCGGGCTAATCTCCCACGTCGGACGGCGCCGAGCTGACGGAGGAGCCGATCTCGATCTAGACCGTCCCTTGCTCCGTGACGGCGCCGAGAGTCACCATGATGGTGATGAGATCTCGAGGATCTCGAAGAGGACTCCCTCCGATGACGTCTCTCCTTCTTTTTCTTGGATCGAGCCAAGAACAATTTTGCCTCCCTCTCTTTAAGTGCCTTTAGGGTTCATGCGCTGGCAGGAGCCGCATGACTCGACCTCATGGTTGGAGCTAAGGCACCAGAGGCAATTCTCATGGGGATCGATAAACCGACATCCGATCCCCGCACTGGTTACATGGTTTAAAGCCAGATTTCCTTGGCTGCAACATTGTAACCGTCGTCCGAAACAGTAGCTCCCTGTGAGCCTTGAAGAATTAACCGTTACTCGGGCACGGAAAAAAGGGAACTGACGTCTGCACGTCGACGAGGGCTTCCTATTGCCTGGATGACGTCATACTGCGTCGCGTGGAGTCGGGCGATTGTGACGTCATCGTCGACGTGCAGAGCTAGAAGAAATCTCCGTCGAGGCTGGCGCGAGGGGAGAATTCTTTTGGTGAGGAATCCACAGGTAGGTGTATCCATCAGAAAGTAGATTATTTTAATGCTCTATTTTGTGGTAGTGTGGTCGAGCAGTAGGCTTATCAGAGGGTAGTGTTAAGCATTTGTTGTACACACACAGGCAATAAATGAGGAACACACACTCAGAAACTTACTCCAGGCCAATAGGTTTTTATATTGAAAAATATATTTTCTTAGTTTATTTTAAGAACCACAGGTTCAAGATTTACAAGTAATACTTTAAATGTAAGGTACTTCACTTAGATACTTTAGGAACTTTGAATAAAAGCAATATCACATACAGACTTTGTAAAAATGGCAATAAGCTATTTTCAAAGTGGACACAGTGCAAAAATCAACAGTTCCTGGGGGAGGTAAGTAAAGGTTAGTTTTGAAGCAAAGTAAAACACTTACAAGTCTCAAGTTTGGGGTGTAGGCAGCCCACCGTTAGGGGTTCAAGGCAACCCCAAAGTTACCACACCAGCAGCTCAGGGCCGTTCAGGTGCAGAGGTCAATGAGGTGCCCAAAACACATAGGCGCCTCTGGGGAACAGGGGTGCTCCGGTTCCAGTTTGTCAGCAGGTAAGTACTTGCGTCCTAGGGGGGCAGACCATGGGGGTTTTGTAGAGCACCGGGACACACACAAGAAGGCACAGAAGGTACACCCTCAGCGGCACAGGGGCGGCCAGGTGCAGTGTGCAAACAGGTGTCGGGTTTTAGATTGAAAACAGTGAAGAGACCCGGGGGTCACTTCAACGATCAACGATGCAGGCAGGCACGGGGGGGGTCCTTGGGGCAGCCACCACCTGGGCTAGGCAGAGGGTCGCCTGGGGGATGGCTCTTGCACTGAAGTTTGGTTCCTTCAGGTCCTGGGGGCTGCGGGTGCAGTGTTGGTTCCAGGTGTCGGGTCCCTTGTTACAGGCAGTCGCTGTCAGGGGGAGCCTCTGGATTCTCTCTGCAGGCGTCGCTGTGGGGGCTCAGGGGGGTCGTCTCTGGTTACTCACGGGCTCGCAGTCACCGGGGAGTCCTCCCTGAGGTGTTGGTTTTCTGCAGGTCGAGCCGGGGGCGTCGGGTGCAGAGTGCTAAGTCTCACGCTTCCGGAGGGAAACGTGAAGTATTTAAAGTTGCAAGTTTGTTGCAGATTGTTGAGCAGAGCCGCTGCTCACAGGAGTTTCTTGGTTCTGGGGGTCAGGGCAGTCCTCTGAGGCTTCAGAGGTCACTGGTTCCTGTCTGATGCGTCGCTGGAGCAGGTTTTCAAAGTTGGAGACAGGCCAGTAGGGCTAGGGCCAAATCAGTTGTCATCTTCCTCCTTCTCTGCAGGCTTGTAGGTCAGCAGTCCTCCTTGTTTCTTCAGGTTGCAGGAATCTGATTTCCTGGGATCTGGGGAGCCCCTAAATACTGAATTTAGGGGTGTGTTTAGGTCTGGGAGGGCAGTAGCCAATGGCCACTGTCCTTGAGGGTGGCTGCACCCTCTTCGTGCCTCCTCCCTGTGGGGAGGGGGGCACATCCCTAATTCTATTGGGGGAATCCTCCAAACTCAAGATGGAGGATTTCTCATGGCAGGGGTCACCTCAGCTCAGGACACCTTAGGGGCCGCCTGACTGGTGGCTGACTCCTCCTTGTTTTTCTCATTATCTCCTCCAGCCTTGCCGCCAAAAGTGGGGACAGTGGCCGGAGATCTCCACTAGCTGGGATGCCCTGGGGTGCTGTAACAAAGAGGGTGAGCCTTTGAGGCTCACCGCCAGGTGTTACAATTCCTGCAGGGGGAGGTGAGAAGCACCTCCACCCAGTACAGGCTTTGTTCCTGGCCACAGAGTGACAAAGGCACTCTACCCATGTGGCCACCAATATGTCTGGTATGTGGCAGGCTGGCAAGGACTGGTCAGACTACACTAAAAGTCGGGTATGTTTTCAGGGGGCATCTCTAAGGTGCCCTCTGGGTGTATTTTACAATAAATTGCACACTGGCATCAGTGTGCATTCATTGTGCTGAGAAGTTTGATAGCAAACTTCCCAGTTTTCAGTGTAGCCATTATGGAACTGTGGAGTTCGTGTGTGACAAACTCCCAGACCGTATACTCTTATGGCTACCCTGCACTTACAATGTCTAAGGTTTTGCTTAGACACTGTAGGAGCATAGTGCTCATGCACATATGCCCTCACCTGTGGTATAGTGCACCCTGCCTTAGGGCTGTTAGGCCTGCTAGAGGGGTGACTTACCTATGCCACAGGCAGTGTGAGGTTGACATGGCACTATGAGGGGAGTGCCATGTCGACTTAGTCATTTTCTCCCCACCAGCACACACAAGCTGTGAGGCAGTGAGCATGTGGTGAGTGAGGGGTCCCTAGGGTGGCATAAGACATGTTGCAGCCCTTGGAGACCTTCCCTGGCATCAGGGCCCTTGGTACCAGGGGTACCAGTTACAAGGGACTTACCTGAGTGCCAGGGTTGTGCCAATTGTGGAGACAAAGGTACAGTTTAGGGAAAGAACACTGGTGCTGGGACCTGGTTAGCAGGGTCCCAGCACACTTTCAAATCATAACTTAGCATCAGCAAAAGCAAAAAGTTAGGGGTTAACCATGCCACGGAGGCATTTCCTTACAGATGTTACTCTTCCTATACCACAGTCAAATAATAAGCAAATCCTAAAGATTTGGACGAGATGGGCTCACTCACGTAATGTGACATGCTTCATCATTGGCCACCTCATCCCACCCTGGTAAGATGGAACGACCAGGGTGGACTCAACCTAAAGTGGGGCTATATTGAGGGAGTTCTTAGAAATTATCTAGCTGGACATTGAACTCTGGTCCAGTTCAATTAAAAATAACTAAGGATAATCCACAAAGAAATTATTTTATTACGTGGTATCCTTGATAAGATTAAAAAACACCTGGGACATAAAGGTGTTGTTTTAGGGAGTAAAGTGGGTATTATGCCCAATCCTACTAGCTGGCTGACATGTTTCTGCCCATTCCTTTCTAGCCAAAGTGGTCTTGGGTGTTCATCAGGGCTGAATCCTATAGTCTTCACCAGAAATCATTATTTCAGGCAGGTGCAAACTAACATTGGGTATAATTAGTGGACTTTCCTCACCGACTGTTTCTTCTATCCTATTTATACAATTAGGTCCCCTATAGAGTCAAGATAAACAACGAAAAAGGAATAGGAACATGGTTGAATTAATAGTGCCATCATAACCCCACACTCTGGTGACTAACCCCTATTGTTTCTATAATGGGATCATAAATGTAATTATCAATTTATCATTGGTGGTGGAATGCATGCTTTGGGAGACACACAAACATGCATACCACAAGGGACCCGAAAAACACGTGAATAAAAGTAGTTATAAAATTGACAGCTAATACATAATATACAAGTTATATAGGACGCAAGTTAAATACCTATTCTTTTTTAGCTATTCTGTTCATTGTCTGTTCCAGGGAGGCATCTCCTGTAGTCAAACACTAGAGGTCAAAGTTGACGTTAGGGAACAAATATACTGTGGTCTCATATTGGGGTTAAATTGCAATCTTTTAGTAGTGCAACCAGTGTTGAATATTCTGCGCTACACCCCCTATCCATCTTATGTGATCTTTTAATTGTCTAAGGAACACCCATCATATCCGCCATAGGAGATAGGCATAATTGAAGTACTCAATTTACAAGGTAAAATTACGTTCTTCATATTATCGTAAGGGAATGCCATTAAAGTGAGATAAAAGTTGTTGTTGCGCCTATTGCGCCCCCCCAAATCTTTTTGTTTTTGGGTATATAGCACTTACTTCGTCAATGAGAAGTGCCCTCCAATAACCGGCCCCATCTCCTGGAACAGCCGGCCGGGAGTGAATGGTGGTGGCGGATTGTCAGCTATTAACTATGCCCCAGAAGACTGTACTGCTCAAACCCAGCTCCACGCATTCCGGAGAATTGTCCTGATTGGTTAGTTCTTAGCCTGCTTTGTACAGGCCAACTGCTACCCGAAGGGTGGAAGCTGTATTTTAAACCCTGCCCTGCGTAGCGTGAGGTATATGCCCTTTGCGCCATTATCTCTGGTACTTGTGGTCTTGTTTTCCTTTGGAATCTCGGTAGAAATATAAAGTGTCAAGATGACTTAGGCCCTCGTTATAACCCTTGCGGTAAAAAAAATGGGATCAAGACCACGGTGGAAACCGCCAACACAGACACCCAAATTAACACTCCGACCGCCACAGCAGTAGCAACAAACACCGCGGCGGTAATCACCAACAGACAGGCGGAAGACAATGTACTGCCCACCCCATCACAACCCGCCAATCTGCTAGCTTTTCCCGGGCGGCACCAATGCCATCAAAAGCACAGCGGAAACAGAACACAGAAGGGAAACCACTCACCTCTCGACACTCAAAGAAGAACCAGGACGCCATGGAGCCCGAGTTACAGGTCCTGCCCATGCTGGTCTACCTCATCATCTACAAGGAATACCAAAGGCGGTGGCAACGACCACGGTGAGTACAGCACCTAGTACACAGGGGAGGGGGGGAAAAGAAAACAGACTGACACACACAAGCAACACGCCACACCCCCAACCCTCACCCACAACACCATACATACAAACACATGCAACAACATTACAATTACACCCCGTAACCCCCTGGAAGAACGCAAGGGCAAAATGAAGTAAGTCAAATCAGTGATATATTAGAAATAGGCAGATATACGTAACGAATAGAAAAACAGTATTTACAAAAATATACAATATGAACATAAGGACGTACATTGTCCTTCCCAAATGTCCGTTGGCCACTGGGCCAAAAAGCATGGGCCAAGCCCACACTTGACTCCTGCCTTAATACAGAGAGAACACTGCAGGGGCATCAGGTCGAAAACACACAGGCACCTCAGGGGGGTGGGGAAGGGGGAAGGGAGGGCACCTCAGCCGGAAGATAGGACAACGCCACTGCTCCCGGAGGGGGCTCCATGCCCACAGCGATGTTCTGGGGAGTGCAAAGCCACAGTCTCTCTAGTGGGTGGTTTGCCCACTGCTTGATCCTGGGGAGTGCAAAGCCACAGTCTCTCTAGTGGGTGGTTTGCCCACTGCTTGGCCCTGGGGAGTGCAATGCCACAGTCTCTCTAGTTGGTGGTTTGCCCACTGCTTGGTCCTGGGGAGTGCAAAGCCACAGTCTATCTAGACTCCATCCTGCGGCTGCTAAGGCTGCAAACTGGTGGTAGTGCCAGTGCTTGTGGGGGTGATGCTAGTGGTGGTGGGAGCCTTCAGCCTGTCTCCTGCAGCCTCGGACGGCTGCCCACGGGGGCTGCTGCTGCTGGTAGTGGTCCTACTGTCAGCGGTGCAGGTGGTGGTGCTGCCAGTGGTGGAGAGAGGCTCCAGCTCTTCTCCTGCAGCCTCGGATGGCTGCCCACTGGGGATGCTGCTGCTGACAGAAGTGGTGCTAGCGGCGGTGCAGGTGGCGGTGTTTGCGGCGGGGCTGCTGGCAGTGCTGCCCGCGGTGCAGGTGGCGGGGTTGGCGGTTGTGCTGGTGGGCACCAGGCGCTCACCTGCAGACTCCAACGGCTGAAGTGCCATACCTTGGGCTTTCTGCCCCTTCCTCACCTTGGCAGGTGCTTTTGTGACCTTGGCTCTGGCAGCTGGAGTTTTGGAGGAGGCCTTGCTGGGTGGGTCGTGCTCCTTACCCTTGCTGCATGCTGTCCCCTTCTTCACCTTGGCAGGTGGCGGAATGGTTTTGTCCTTTGCAGGGGTTGGTGGCACACTGGCTGGGCTGACGGTTGCCCCCTTTGAGCCTCTGTGAGTTGCAGGTACCACAGTAGATGCCAACTTGGTGGCTGAGGTGCTGGCCTGGGTTCTGGACAACCTGGCCCGAGGGGGAAGGATGGGGGCAGGGTGGTAGGGAAGAGGTCAATTTGTGCCAGGAAAAGCTTTTTAGACACACTGGGGTGGGAAGAGGGAGAGGGTTTGGGAGTGGAGGAAGAGGGAGTGGTTGCAGGAGGTGCCTGTCTGCTGAGTTTGGGTGAAGGTGTATGGGCTGAATGCTGTTGTAAGGTGGATGGCTGTTGGGTGGGTGGGGTGCTTCCGTTTGTGTACTTTGGGAGGAGGGGTCACAGACACACTGGGAGAGGTCACAGGGGACGTGTGCATGGATGTGGGGGTGGTGACTGCCAGTGAGGGGTGAGTAGTGATGGGCGTGCTGGTGATGGAGGTAGTGGATGAGGATGTAGTACATGCAGGTATGAGTGGAGACATTATTGGGAGGGAGGTGGATGAGGAGGAGGAGGGGACACAGTGGAGGCAGTGGATGTTAGTATGTCTGCACAGGGATGGTGCTTGTGTGAGTGACTGTGGGATGATGTGTGGTGCTTTTTTTTGCCTCAGCCACTTCTGTGTGTTGATTTGGGTGAATGCTGGTCTGAAGGTGTGCTTGGGATAGGCTGGTGCTCAGGGGATTGGGACTGGGCAGGGGAAGTTGGACGGAGGAGGCTAGAGACAGGGATAATGGCTGCCATCAGTGCAGAGGCCAGAGCCTGAAATGCTCTCTGTTGGGCCGCCACGCAAGAGTGAATGCCCTCCAGGTATGCTTTTGTTTATTGAAAATGCCTCTCGACACCCTGGATGGCATTTAGAATGGTTGACTGCCCAACAGTGAGGGATCTCAGGAGGTCAATGGCCTCCTCACTGAGGGCAGCAGGGCTGACTGGGGCAGGGCCTGAGGTGCCTGGGGCGAAGGAGATGCCCACCCTCCTGGGTGAGCGGGCACGGGAAGCACGCTGAGGGGCTGCTAGGAGGGCGGTGCTGGTAGGGGGGGTGGCGGCTGTACCTGTTGTTGGGGTTGGCACAGAGGTGTCCGCCACCACCAGGGAGCTTCCATCGGAGGAGGAGTTGATGTCTGTGGTGTCACCTCCTGTCCCCGTCGTGGATTCGGCCTCCAGGCCCATGTGGGATGCAGCTCCCTCCGTCGCCGGTGCCTCTGCTCCTCCGCCAGATGATGCTAATGCACACAACGACAGGGTGACAAATCAAAAAAGGGGGGAGAGACAGAGGAAACACCACTACCGTTGGCATACACAACACACAGGGAGCAGCCCTATGCACTAGGCCATGCCCAACCATTTACTAAGATAGTCACCAGCACATAGGGAACAATGCCTAACGCCATTAGCTGCACACCTGAAACCCACAAGACTGTGCCCAGTAGTAGATGCCCACTAACACTATTGGGGTAGGAGTGCTTCAGAGCCTGCCCAACAAGGGACCTACCCTGACATCTTCGCCAGGGCCTAGGGGCAGCCATAGCCCACATTCCCCACCCAGGTACCTCTTAACGCGCGCAAAGTCAGGATTCAGAATCTGTACTCACCCCCTTGTGGCTGCTGTGATGCCTTCAAGCGCCCATCCCACTCCAGATAGGCCACTGCCAGGATGCGGAACATCAAGGGGGTCATGGTGCGACGGGCACCCCTTCCTCGTTGGAAGGCCAGCCTCAGCTGGGCCTCCGCCATCTTCTTTGCCCAGTGGCGCAGGTCCTCCCACCTCTTGTGGCAGTGGGTGCTCCGCTTGTCAAAGACCCCCAGAGTCCGCACCTCCTTGGCATTGGCACGCCAAATACCCTTTTTCTGGAAGGCGCTGACCTGCATGGAAAAGACAGCAGAAAAGGGAATTAGTCAACCGTCCAGACTGTCACGCATGGCCCACCATATCCCTCCTATCCCAGCGCACAAACATTGACCACCTTACATGCAGCACTTTGGCCAGGCCGCCGCTGACCCCCCCACACGTGGCTTACATACACAGCACTCCATACATTCATGGCCCACACATCATGCTCACAGTGTACTCACCTGTTTGTCTGGAGGACCATAGAGTAACGTGTACTGGGATAGGACCCCATTCACCAGTTTCTCCAACTCCTCCGCAGTGAAGGCAGGGGCCCTTTCCCCAGACACATGAGCCATTGTTGCTTCCAGAGACAGGTCACAGCAGCACTTGCAGTGTAGGTCCTCTCCTGTGGAAGGTCAGGTAGCAAGTGAGTGAACAGACAGAAAATGGCAGTGACGTCCGCGGCGGGGCGTACCTTCACCGCCGGCGTACATTGCCATTGGTTCCAGGAACCCATAGGGCCCAATGATAACCAATGCGAAGTTACGCAGCGGTCTCCGACCGCCTACCGCAACAGCGCAATTACCTCATTTCCACTTCTCCCTCCTCACAGGTCAGGCAGCCGCCATTTCAGGGGGGCACAGGGCATGGCACTTAACTGGGTCACAGCTGACACTGGCACAGCAACTGATTGTCGGATTCACATCTTGTTTCTGTAAAGTAAACAAATCATCATTAGTGCAATAGATGTGGGAATATGACCCTCTGCTCACCGTTTTCCTCCATAGGCTTCAACCGCTGAGGCTGAATATGAGATGGCGGCATCCTCCCATGTATAGACCCCTGGTGGACCTTGCGACAATGGAGGACAGACACATTATCATAACCTACAGACTTGATCGTGCCACAGTCAGAACTGTGTGCACAATTGGAGCCAGACCTGATGTCAGCTATCCGCCAGCCCACAGGTATCCCCCCTCTAGTGCAGGTCCTGTCAGTGCTCCATTTTCTGGCAAGTGGTTCCTTCCAAACAACAGTGGCCATGGCATCAGGGATGTTGAAGCCAATGTTCTCCAAGGTGTTGACCAGAGTGTTGTCAGCCCTGCTTAAACACATGCGCAGCTACATCGTGTTCCCCCAGGTGGAGGATTTGGCCACAGTGAAAGCTGACTTTTATGCCCTGGGACATATCCCCAACATCATTGGTGCCATTGATGGTACACATGTGGCATTTAGCCCCTCCCCCCGGAGGAATGAACAAGTTTTCAGGAATAGAAAACACAATCACTCTATGAATGTGCAGATGGTGTGTTTGGCGGACCAGTACATCTCCCATGTGAATGCCAAATATCCTGGCTCTGTGCATGACGCCTTTATCTTGAGGAATAGCAGCATCCCATATGTGATGGGCCAACTCCAGAGGCACCGGGTGTGGCTAATCGGTGAGCCCAAGGTCCCCACACACTATGAGTCTGGTTAGTGTGTGTCTAACAGTTGTCCCTCGATATTTGTGACTCTGGTTACCCCAACCTCTCATGGATACTGACCCCAGTGAGGAATGCCAGGACAAGGGCAGAGGAACGTTACAATGAGGCACATCAGCGTACAAGGAGGATTATTGAAAGGACCTTCGCCCTCCTGAAGGCCAGGTTCCGGTTCCTCCATCTGGGTGGCTCCCTGTACTACTCACCCAAGAAGGTGTGCCAGATCATTGTTGCATGTTGCACAACCTGGCCTTGAGATGCCAGGTGCCTTTTCTGAAGGAGGATGTGCCTGGAGATGGTCTTGTGGCAGCGGTGAAGCCTGTGGACAGTGAGGAAGAGGAGGCAGAGGAAGAAGATGTTGACAACAGAAGCAATATATTTCAGCAGTACTTCCAGTGACACACAGGTAAGACAGTGTAAGTTCACTTTATACTTCAGTTTTATGTTGGACATTGTACATTGCAGCCTGTTTCCCTATGTCTATGTCCACTGACTGTACCCTTTGGCATCTCTATTTTCAGATCTCTGTGCCCCACTCTGGCTCCTACTATGTGTATTGCTGCCCACCAAAGGTTATTCCAAAGTATATTTCACTGTACATTTGAGTTGCAATGCTTTGATAATGTTGTACTAATACAAATGTGAATCATTTGACAGACTCCAGATTAGTATTTATTCCAAGGGTGTTTATTTAAGTGTTTAGAAGTAGAGGGGGATGTGCAATGGGCTGGGCTGATGGTGGAGAAAAGTCCATGGTAGAGTCCAGTCTCTTGGTATCACAGGTGAATTGCCCAATGGGGCACAGGAAGGGGAGTAATGGCAGCTCAAGGTGGACAGGGTGACAGAGTGGGACAGAAGGGTGACAATTAGGAGAGTCTTTTTTCCTGCGGGGTCTTGGCAATGTTCTCTGGCTTCTAGGGACCGTCTGTGGTGTGGTTCTCCTTCTGCGGGGGGAGCTTGGGGGGTGCTGGTGGCCTGTTCCTGTGGCGGGGCCTCCTGTCCACTAGCACCGGCGGAGGTGGAAGGCTGTTCATCGGTTTGGCTATTGTCAGGCGCCGGTTGTTGTGCCACTGCCTCCCTCATGGTCTTGCCCATGTCAGCCTGCAATGGTGACCAGGATGGTATAGATGTTTTTTAGGTCATCCCTTATCTCCATGTACTGTCCCTCCAGCAGCCACTGGGTCTTCTGCAACTTGCCCAGTATATGGGCCATCATCCCCTGGGAATGGTGGTATGCTCCCAGGATTCTGGAGAGTGCCTCATGGAGAGTGGGTTCCCTGGGCCTGTCCTCTCCCTGTCGCACAGCAGTCCTCCCAGCTTCCCTGTTGTCCTGTGCCTCTATCCCCTGAACCGTGTGCCCATAGCCACTGACCTCAGGTCCCTCATCGTCCTGGGTTTGTGGGGTTGCCTGGGGTCCCTGAAGTGGTGGACACACTGCTGATTGACGTGTCCTGGGGACAGTGGCATGGGCCCGCTGGGTGGGTGCTGTGCTGGTGTTTCCTGAGGGGGGAGGCTCTGTGGTGGGTTGGGACAGTGGCAGGGGAACCGACTGTCCAGAGGTCCTGGATGGGCCAGGTCAGTCATCCTGATCCAGGCATGCAGAGCTGCTGTCATCACTGAGGGCCTCTTGGGGGGAGGGTGGGGCTCTGGATGTAGCTGGCAACTCGTCTCCGGTGACGTTGCGTATGGGTCCTGTGGAGATGCAAATGCAGTTTTATTGTATCTGCGTGTGCCATCTTGTGCATGGATGTGTTTACCTGTATGATTGTGATTTCCCTGTCAACTTGGCCTTGTGTGAGTGGTGATTTTGTGGGCTGGGTGAGTCTCTCTACTGGGCATGCTGTGGTGATGGGTGTCCATACAGGTCTGAGTTGGGGGTCCATGCATTGGTGCTACATGCAGGGCTTGGTATTGGGATGGGTGGGTTGTGATGGTGGGGTATGTGTGAGGTGGTGGAGTGATGGGGGTGAGGGAAGGGGTAGGAGTTTGTGATGGCATGCAGGTAGAGTGGGGGGGGGATAAAGTAGTAAAGATTTGACTTACCAGAGTCCAGTCCTCCTGCGAGGCCCTCAGGATGCATTATGGTCAAGACTTGCTCCTCCCATGTTGTTAGTTGTGGGGGAGGAGGTGGGGGTCCACCGCCAGTCCTCTGTACTGCTACCTGGTGTCTTGCAACCACAGAACACACCTTCCTCCGTAGGTCGTTCCACCTCTTCCTGATGTCATCCCTTGTTCTTGGTGCTGTCCCATGGCGTTGACCCTGTCCACGATTCTCCGCCATAGCTCTATCTTCCTAGCAATGGACTTCTGCTGCACCTGTGATCCAAATAGCTGCGGCTCTACCCGGATGACTTCCTCCACCATGACCCTTAGCTCCTCCTCTGAAAACCTGGGGTGTCTTTAGGGTGCCATGGATGTGGTGTGAGTGATATGTGTGAGGATGTGTGGGGTGATGTGTTGGGGTGTATACTGTGATGTGAATGAATGGTGTTTGGGTGATAGTGTTCTGTGGCTCAGATTGAGTGGGTGATCCTGGCTTGTGTGTCTCTGTGTCAGCAATCTTGTTTTTCGTTGAAAGGGTTGTGGGTAATGTAGGTGTGTGTTTTATAGTGGTGTGAGGGTGTGGTGTGTGTATGTGTATGTGTGTCAGGTGTGTGTAGTTTGAATTGTCCAATGTGGTGGTGTTTTGTAAATGTGTGCGTATTTTGAGTGCAGCGGTGTGTTTACTGCAGTTGAAAGACCGCTGCGGTGATTCGTGGATCGTGATACTGTGGGCGTATTCCTGTTGGCGTAACAGTGTGGGTTTTGCTATCGCCAGTTTATCACTTACCTTTGGGCTCGCGGACTTGTGTGGGTGTCTGTATAGTGGCGGAATTCTCTGTGTGGATCATAATACCCTTAGAGGAATACCGCCGCGGGCACGGTATTTTGCCGGCCGTCAGAATGGCAGTAGGCGGCATTTAGCACCACGGTTGTAATGAGGGCCTTAATTTTAATACACATTAGGGGAAATGTTGGTCCAAACATGGATACTCAAATGTATAAGTGTATATACAAGCCAGATAAAAGACCAACCTTGGTTTTATCTCCCCATTACTATGCACTTCGCTGCGTCATTCGTGCAAGTATTCGCTCTGCCCCTGGAACCTGTAGACCGGATAAACCAAATAATAGAGCTTGATTTCATTTGTCTTGCAGTGCCGCTACTTCAGCATATGTCTAGGGGCCTTCTTACTGAGTGGACACATAGCACACTGTTTCTTAATGTAATGCCTTCTTATTCCTTTTTATAGCTTTATCACAGGTGGGTTTCCACCTCTCTTCACAACTGAGGACTGGTCACTGTAAAAAGTTTGCTTTTTAAAAAGACCCAAACTTTTAATCATATTCTTATGGAAACCAGTGTCTTACAGTATGGCACACCCATGTTTAAGTAATTAATTGTTGAGGGAGATCCATGGAATATCATTGTTGAATCCCTCTTTATCAGCTTTAAGTCTGAACACCCATCTCTGCTCGTATTTCAGGAGGTCCTTGCTCATATCACATTGTCTTTGCTCCAACTTCTCTATCACATACCACTCAATATCCTCTACTGCTTGATTCATTGGGGCATAATGTCTTGTGGGCTTGGTGTTATCTTTTCTGAATTTTATAGTGCTTCAGTGTTTTGTAATTCTGTTTTTTACCTTTCTTTTTGTCCTATCTACATATAGCAAGGAACAGGGGCATTTTAGTACATATATCACCTTGCTGGAATTACATTTTGTAAAGTGATTCAGAACCCAAGGTTTGGCATACACAAATCCACTGTTTTGCATTTCTTTGTGAACATCCATACCCCTCACCCTCCAAAGGGAAAATGTCCTTCCGGAGTGGAGGTGTTCCATAGTATCTCTTTTGTGATTCCTTATCTTTGGACGTGTATGCACTAGTCCGACCCTCAGGTTTTGGCTACGTCTGAGTGAAAAAAGAGGTTGTTCAATCTTTAACTTTCCTGAGTTAAGTATGCTCAAAAGTTTTTTGATCAACTTCTTTACCTCGTTGGAACTTTGGCTAAAAGTAGTGACACAGATTGGTCTGGGTTTCCAAGGGCGTTGATAAGTATCGACGAGTGCTTCTCTATTGTTATTTCTGGCCCATTTCTTTCTCTCTCTGTGGTACTTTTGGGGTATTCATTTTCCCTTAATTTCGCAGTCATCCCTAGTGTAAGGATATACTTTTTCACTGGAGAACGTTGCTAAGTCTTTTCTGAACTTATTGATCTTGGACTGTGCCAAGAATTCTTTATATTCAGTTAGACCCTTATTGACCTCTTCCAGTTCCTTTTTAAATGTCGCAAAAATCAGCTGAGTGTTTAAAGAGTTTTCCTGTGTTTTTATCTCCAACAGCATACGTCTGACAATCTTTTGGCTGTCTTGACAATTAAAATTAGCCAGTCCCTGGAACACTTTCAGGCAATTAGGGACCAATCTTTTCTGAATTCCTTATCATCTATGCATATTCTATGTTAATTCATTACAATCGGACCCTTTGGAGCTGAATTACCTAAGATATTCCGTCATTATGGCTCCATGGAGCACCATTTTCACCTGGGTCTTTTTTAATTCGAACAACGAGTCCAAATCATTCATAAGTTTGTGCTAAGGTGGTGTCTCCCATTAATTAGGGTGCTGCCAAGATCAGCAGCACGTCATCATCATCAAACGTCAGACCTTCCATTTTACTCTTGGTTGGTCTCTGGTAATCACTATTACCTAAATGACTCATCTGTTGGTTGTTCCTGCAGATACCTGGACTACAGGGTCTAGGGGCAGAGTAAATACTTGCACAAATGACACAGCTAGGTGCATAGTAATAGAGAGATAAAACCAAGGGTGGTCTTTTATCTGGCTCGTATATACATTTGAGTATCAATGTTTGGACCAACATTTACTCTAATGTGTATGAAAATTAGGTAGTTTTGCCGCTTCATATTTTGTTCTCCCGGGATTACGAGGGAGGAGAAGACCACAAGTACCAGAGATAATAGCGTGAAGGGCACGTACCACAAGCTACGGAGGGCAGGGTTTAAAATACAGCTTTCGCCTTTCGGGTAGTGGTTGGGCCCATTCAAAGCAGGCTAATAACTAACCAATCTGGGCAGTTCTCTGGAATGCGTGGAGCGGAGTCTGGGCGGTACAATGTCCTGTGGGCATAATTATTAGCTACCAATCCGCCACCGCCTTTCACTCCTGGCCGGCTGTTCCAGGAGATCGGGCAGGTTACTGGAGGGCACTTCTTGACGAACTAAGTGCACAATACTCAAAAACAAAAAATTAGGGGGGGCGTGCACTAGGGACAAACATAAATGTTATCTCTCTGCAATGGCATTCCCTTTCGATAATATGACCAAGAGCATTTTATCTCGTAAATTTGGTACTGCGAGGATGTCAGTCTCCTATGGCGGATATGACGGGTGTTCCTTAGATGGTTAAAAGATCACATGGCTAGGGGGAGTAGCACAGCATATTCAACAATGGTTGCACTACTAAAATATTGCAATTGCACCACCATATGAGATTACAGTATGTTTGTTCCCTAACGTCAACTTTGACCTTATACCTAGTGTGACTACAGGAGACGCCTCTCTGGAACAGACAATGAGGAGAATAGCTAAAAAAGAATAGGTATTTAACTTGGGTCTGATATAACATGTATACTATGTATTATCCGTCAATTTTATAACTACTTTTATTCACATGTTTTTCGTGTCACTTGTGCTATGCGTGTTTGTATGTCTCCGAAAGGCATGCATGGCACCACCAATGTTAAATTGATAATTACATTTATACACCACTTATAGTAACAATAGGGGTTAGATTAATAATCACCAGAGTCTGGGGTTATGATGGCGCTATTAATTCAGCAATGTTCCGCTTCCTTTTTCTTTATGTTTAGCTTGACTCTATAGGGGGCCTTAAACTAAAATTAGGAAAGAAGAAACAGTTGGTAAGGTAGGTCCAATAATTATACCCAATGTTGATTTGCACCTTTCTGAAATAATGTTTTCTGGTGAAGGGTATAGGATTTAGCCCTGATGAATGCCCAAGATCTCTTTGGCAAGAAAGGAATGGGCAGAACCATGTCAGCAAGTTTTGAGTAGGCTTGGGCACAATACCCACTTGACTACCATAAAACAACACCTCTATTTCCCAGGTGTTTTTAATCTTATCAAGGATACCACCTAATAAAAGAATTTCTTCGTGATTTATCCTTTGATATTTTTAATTGAACCTGGACCAGAGTTTGATGTCCAGCTACATAATTTCTAAGAACTCCCTCAAGATAGCCCCACTTGAGATTGAATCTGCCCTGGTGGTACCATCTCACCAGGGTGGGATGAAGTGGGTGATGACAAAGCATGTCACATTACAAGAGTGAGGCCTCCTCATCCAAATCTTCAAGATTCTTTAGGATTCACTTATTATTTAACTCTGGAATAGAAAGAGCAACATCTAAAAAAAACTCCTAGAATAAGGGTGGATGAGAGATATAAAGCGGGCCCCAGGCAATTTTGTGTTTCCTGAGTTTAAGTGAGGCTAGCCGGACCCCCTAGGAAGCCTCTGTGTTCTCTCCCAGTGTTTATGAGTAGGATTCAAATTCTGATCTCCGCACAAAAGCTCTGAAGTGTTCCAAACACCATACACAGGCTAGTGTCTCTCTCAATTACAGTCTATCATTCCTTAAATAGCATTGAACTCAGTGATGCAATAGCAACTGCCACTTCCTTGCCCACACTGTCTTTTTGACTTAAATACCCTCCAAGAACTTTACTGCTTGCATCTGTGATAATGATGCTGTGAGCCCCTGAATCAAATCCCTGCAGAGAAGGTACCTTAGCAATATTCAGTTTGAAGCTCTCAAAGGCAGTCTGTCAATCTAAAGTCCATAAAGATCTGCCCCGTCCTTCAATAGCTTCCTTAAAACAAATGTTTTCTCTGAGAAATTATGAATAAACTTAGCATAGTATTCATTTCGTCTTAAAAAGGACCTTAATACCTCTTTACTAGAGGGTGCAGGTTCTTTCACGACCGCCTCAACCAATACTTTGTCAGTTTGATACCATGTTGACCAGATTCATGCCCCAATTATGTAACTTCATGCGTTGCAATTTTACATTTTGAAAATTCTGAAATGAACCCCTTATCCCTCAAAATATTAGGGACTTCTTTCAACCGCTCATCATGCTTACATTTATTTGTTCTCCATGATGAGAATATCATCCTGGAAAAATAAAACGCTTTGTGTAGGAAAGTACCTCTTTTGACATGGTTATCCCCAACTTTTTGCCTGGTACCTGATGTAATTTCAACTGAAAGTGCACTGGGTTCCTGCTAACCAGGTCCCAGTGCCAGATCTCATTCTCAAAACTGCACAGTTGTTTTTCCAATTGGCAAAACCGTAAGCACCCCCTGTAAGTCCCTAGTAAATGGTACCCCTGGTGCCCAGGGCCCGGGGTACCAAAGAGGGTCCCTAAGGGCTGTAGAACGAATTGTGCCATCTTCAGGAACCCCTCACCAAGCACATGACGGGCTGCCATTGCAGGTTGTGTGTCTTGTTGCGAACAACAGTGAAAACACAACATGGCACACAGCCTGTGTGCCATGTCCACCTAACACTGCATGCAATAGAAGTTGCCTCTCTAGGAGGCCTTACAGCCCTAAGGCAGGGTGCAGTATATCACAGGTGAGGGCATATCTCCACGAGCAGATATCCCCTGCTATGCCTTTGTCAATTTTCAGACATAGAAAGTGACCAGAGAAGCCTTTTTAAATACATGTGCTGGACTCTGGTCAATCCGATCTCTCCAGCTACATGATGGCTTCCACGGAAGATAGGGATGTTTGGTATCAAATATCTTGTACTGGGGAACGCACACTGATGCCAGTATAGGATTTACCAATACATGCATCCAGAGGGCACCTTAGAGGTGCCCCTTCGAAACATACCAACTAATAGTGTGTTGACTGACTGGTCTTGATCAGTTCAGCCACCTCAGCCACATTTCTGACCCACCAAGGTGAGAGCCAGAGCTCTCAGAGGCCAAAGACAAAAGCCTGCACTGAGCGGGGGTGTTGACACCTCCTCCAAGCAGGATGGCCATTCCAGGGAAGGAAGCTTCAAAAACCTAGCTGCCTTTGTAATGAAACCCAGGTCTCTCCAGATTTTCAGAGATGACCAACCCCCACTGTTCTGACCCCACTTCTTGGCGGCAAGACAGACGGGAAAATTAGTTAGATTAAGTGTGCCCACATCATGCCAGTCCTAACCCTAAGGGGGACAAGCTGAAGTGGACACCACTTTTTAAATTCCTCCATCTTATTTTGGATGGAATTAGATTTCTAGGGTCAGAGTTATGCCCACTTCTCAACGGTAGTAATAGAGAGGGTGTAGTCACCCTAAGGGTGGGCAGTCCATTGGCTGCCACAGGGCACTCCCTGTAATGCCCCTAAATTGAGTATTTAAGTAGCACCCAAGAATCCAAGAACTCAGATCCTGATGACCTAGGAAGCCCAAGGACACTGAAGATCGCACGAGCAGAATAGGAGAAAGAAGCAGCTGACCAACCCTGCCGGACGGTAAGCAATCCTCCATGGACCCTGCACCAAAAGACGGTTCACTCTACAGCTGAACCTCCAGAAACCTAGGAGGACTGTCTGTCTTTGAAAAAGGCTGAAGACTCTCGTGAGCAGCGAACCTGCTTCCAACAAACTCTGAAGAAATCTCTCTGCAGCCTCTGCAACCTCAAAGACTCG
Source organism: Pleurodeles waltl (assembly GCF_031143425.1). Taxonomy (NCBI): domain Eukaryota; kingdom Metazoa; phylum Chordata; class Amphibia; order Caudata; family Salamandridae; genus Pleurodeles; species Pleurodeles waltl. The sequence goes on from NC_090441.1 coordinate 89,125,415, forward strand.
ACACCTGAAGTCACCACTGCACCCACCATCATCGAGCTGGAGTGAAGCTCTGGTGCCAACAAGGTTCCCCAACTCCCCAAAGTCCAAGCCCATTGTGGTTTCACCCCACCTGGACTCCCCGAAGTCACCTGCAGCCCCTGCATCCGTTGCCTATGGCCCTTGGTGAAGAGGACCAAAGGTGCATCTATCTCCCCGAGCACCCCACATTTGTTACCTACCTGTTGGTTTTCCTCGACTGGTTTCCTAGCCAGACCCTGCAGCCTATTTCCACAGAGACCAATCCCCATTGAAATACAATTGGAACCTGACACCATGTTACACCTCTGCACCTGGCCGCCCCAGTGATGCCCAGAGTGACCTGTTGGTGTGGTCCCGACCCACTAGTCAGTAGTCTTAAAACAATAGGCCACTCTGACTAGAAAAAAACCTTGAATTGGTAACATATTATATACCTCTCAAGCCCATATGTAAATTAAATAATTTCTTCTTTATTTAGACCCATCACTAAATTTACTCAATGTAATATATATATCATATATAAACTGCCAAGATAATACATAATCAACAAACTTAACAAAAAAACCCTCAAGACAATGACCACGTGAGGATCACATCAAACAACCCATTCACTACCCATCCAAACAAAGACATTCACATAAATTCAACATACAAAAATGTCCCCATAATCCCTCACTCCCTATTAACCCCATGAGTGCAGGCGTCGGTCACTAGCCGACGCCCGCACACCCTCCATGATGCGGGTTATGACCAGTGGGCGACACCAGGGAGGGGTTTGAAAAAATCCCCTGATGTGTTGCACCGGAAGATTTTTTTTATTTTTATGATACCCCTCCCCCCCATCGGGAGACACGGAAGAGCTTCTGTGTCTCCCCCCGCAGCAGCACGCTGATGTCGCACTTGCTTTCCCAATCGGAGCAGGAAGCAGCAGTTAAGGCCGCTTCCTACTCCGGTGGGAAAAAAGGGGCCAAACGGGCCTCCCCACCATTCGGGAAGGCCTTGTTTAAAACAGGAGATTCAAACCGAGCCGGGCTGTGATCCAGGGCCAGGAAACTCCACTAGACACTCCCTCTAAAACATCCCCCTCCTCCGGGAAACTATGCAGCTATTTAAAAAAATATATACATATATAGAGAGAGAGATCACTTTTGCCAATTCGCATGTAGTTTCCTTGGGGGCTGCATTCGGCCCCCACGGAAACCACACCCACATTTAATAGTGATCTCTTTACATATATGTGTATAGAGATATATACGCCACCAGTTCTTTTGCAGCTTGCGTCTTCAAAGCAATGACATTAAAACCCGGGAGAAGGGCTGGGGGGGATCCTTCCCACTGACCCCAGCAAATTGGCCAGCAGGCATATTGTGCGAACCAAGCTGTAGAAGATTGGCACAGACTAGAGAAACACAACTACAAAATGTTTATAGACAGTGACTACATAGATAGGACTGGAGCACTGTTGGCTCGATTGGTCCGGCAGGAGTCTCCCAAGACAAATCTCTTATAAATACGCATAGCCACAGTCGCCTGGGTCTACACGCAGCAGGCAATATGTGCAATGTTATACAACAACCTCAGTGGTTTATATATTGAGCAGCTGTGACCGTCTGCGGTTGTTCTGGAGGGGTTCCTGGCAGAGGTGCAGCCCCTACATATTGGCCTAGACTCCAGAGAGTCACTAGAAGCCCAACTCCCTCAGGGGGAAGATCCTGGCTGCGATTAGGCGCCTCAAACACCCAAAGACTCTGGGTAATGATGGACTTCCGGTGGAATTCTATCAAGGATACGCAGATGTAGGAAAATGGCCCTTGTTGCAGTTAACCCCCCAATTTTGTGCCTAATATTGATGTTGACTTGACTTGAAAGTGTGCTAGGAACCTGCTAACCAGGCCCCAGCCCCAGGCCCCAGCCCCAGGCCCCAGCATCAGTGTCCTATCCCTAAAAATGTACCATTGTTTCCACAATTGGCACACCTCTGGCATTCAGATAAGTCCCCTGTAAAAGTTACCAGAGGTGCCAAAGGCCCTGTGACCAGGGAAGGTCCCTAAGGGCTGCAGCATGTCTTGTGCCACCCTAAAGGACCCCTCACCTAACTCATGCACACTGCCAGTGCAGATTGTGTGTGTTGGTGGGGAGAAAAAGGCAAAGTTGACATGGCACCCCCCCTCAGAGTGCCATTCCCAAAAAACAATGCCTAAGTAGACATAGGTTAGTCACCCCTCTAGCAGGCCTTACGGCCCTAAGGCAGGGTGCACTATACCACAGGTGAGGGCATAGCGGCATGAATACTATGCCCCTACAGTGTAAAAATCAATTCTTAGACATTGTAAGTGCAGTGGGGTAAGAACATGGTCTGGGAGTTTGTCAAAACGAACTCCACAGTTCCATAATGGCTACACTGAATACTGGGAAGTTTGGTATCAAACTTCTCAGCATAATAAACCCACACTGATGCCATTGTTGGATTTATTACAAAATGCACACAGAGAGCATCTTAGAGATGCCCCCTGTATTTTACCCAATCCTTCAGGGCAGGACTGACTGGTCTGTCCCAGCCTGCCACTGAGAGATGAGTTTCTGACCCCAGGGGGTGTGAGCCTTTCTGCTCTCTGAGCCCAGAAACAAGGCCTGCACTGTGTGGTGTGGAGGCGCTTCACACCTCCTCCTGCAGGATCTGTAACACTCTGTGGTGAGCCTCAAAGGCTCAGGCTTCGTGCTACAATGCCCCAAGGCACTCCAGCTAGTGGAGATGCCCAGCCCCCAGGCAAAGCCCCACTTTTGGTGGCAAGTCCAGAGAGATAATTAGGAAAAACAAGGAGGATTCACCACCTCAGCTAGGACCACCCCTAAGGTGTCCAGAGCTGAAGTGAACCCCTCCTCGTAGAATCCTCCGTCCTGGATTGTAGGACAGGGACCAATAGGGCTAGGAATGTGCCCCCTCCCCAAAGGGAGTGAGCACAGGAAGGGTGTAGCCACCCTCAGGGACAGTAGCCATTGGCTACTGCCCTCTAACCCCTTAAAACACCCCTAAATTTAGTATTTAAGGGCTCCCTGAACCAAGCTAGTCAGATTTCTGACAACCTCACAATAAAAAGAAGGATTGCTCAGCTGAAACCCCAGCAAAGAAGGAAAGGAGACAACAACTGACTTGGCCCCAGCCCCCACCGGCCTGTCTCCTGCTTCAAAGGACCTACAGAAGAAAGGCGGCGCGTCCTGCATGTCCAGCGACATCTGAAAAACCTCCAGAGGACTGCCTGCATCACAGAGGATCAAGAACTCCTGTGGACAGCGGCCCTGTCCAAAGAAGAAAAGAAGAAACCTCTTCTAAAGGAATCCCACCTCACTCCAGAAGCTTGAGTCCTAACCACTCTTCACCCGACGCCCACAGCCCGAGTTCAGGTGGCCCAACCGACCAGAGAGGACCCCCATGCGACGGTGACCAAGTGCCCACCCTGGCTTGACCTCTCTACCCCTCCACAACAACGCCTGCAGAGGGAAACCCGAGGACCCCACTGACCGCGACTGCCCTGGACGAGGATAACAAACGCCAAAGGACCCACTGCACCCGCAGGCCCCCAGGTCTTGGAGAAATCGACACCCAGTTCAGCGACAATCAACAGGCGGCCCTCTTCCCGGTCCGACTGGTGGTGTGCCCGAGACACCCCCCCCGACCTCGCCTGCAGCACCTGAGTGACCCCAGGGTTCCCCTAATAGAGTTTAATTGGAAACCTGATGCCCTGTTTGCATCCTGCACCCCGCCGCCCCAGTGCCACTGAGGGTGTAAGATTGGTGTCTACTTGGGGCCCCTCCAGCACTCAACTAATCCCTCCCTGGTCTGCCCTCCAAGCCGCGGGTACTTACGTACTGGCAGACCAAATTCCGAGTATCCCCGTCTCCAAGGGGCCCATGTTAAAATTGCTCAACTTTGACCTCTGTACCCGGCCAGCCCCGTGTTGCTGGTGGTGGGTGTTTGGGGTTGACTTGAACCCTCAACGGTGGACTACCTATAACCCGGAGACTGGAACTTTAAGTCGTGTACATACCTCTAAAACTGTACTTTATTTTCTTCCCCAGGAACTGTTCTGAAAATGCAGTGTCCACTTTTAAAATAGATATTCTCTGTTTACTTAAAAACTGTTTACTTGATTGAAGTGAAACACAGTTACATTGATGTCTATGCTAAGTACTTACCTGCAACAGTATTTACTTCTGAACTGAGTCCTGCGGTTCTAGTAATAAAGTAACAAAAATATATTTTTCAAGCCTCTTAGGGAACCCCTGGACTCTGTGCACACTATATCTCATTTTGATATAGTATATACAGAGCCAGCTTCCTGCAGCAGGCAAACTAGCTGATCAGCTACTGGATGTGTATGGTGAAGCTCTACAAAACGGTTCACTGCCAACCTCCATGAGAGAATTGCTGACGGTCATGATACAGAACATGGGCAGGGATCCACAGACAGCCGTAGCCTACCGTCCGATATTGCTTCTTAATATAGATGTGCAAATTCTCAGAGATGTGTTGACGGCTTGACTGCTCCACCATATGGCTACTCTGATACATTCAGACCACTAATTTATTATGGGGATCCGGGCGCAGACAGTTCAAGCTTACCACCCCGCAGCAACCATGGAGTATAACATGACTAATTGGCCTGACGAGGATGATAACTGGGAAAAGAGGTTACTCTGTGGTACACATGGGGAGAGACTGTTGCCGGTCCTTCTGATGTTTGGGCTTCGAATCCCCCTCAGAGAGCCTTACATCATCTGCCTAGTGCCAGAGGTATGGGAGGGGATGGTTCGTCAAGTCTTCTGCTGTGCTCCATATGCTCCCAACATGCTCTTATGGGTAGTGCAGACCTTTCTGAGCACTGCTGATTCAATTTCGGGGCAGAAAAGGAAGGATGGGGGGTGTGAAGTTAATGGTAGTCTCTACTCTGAGCAATGCTTTATCACCACAGCAGAGGCCATGGCTACTTTCTCCCTGGGGGAGGGGCAATACCTCTAATATATGAAGGCCTCCAGCACGGCTTGCAAAATATGTCCTTACTTTCCAGATCAACCGATTTGATCCAACACACTGACCACTACAGAAGGGATTGTCCAGGGCCTTCGACTGTTCACTCACACTGGAGAGACAATAAATTAGGTGACTCACAAGCATGGTCAGCTATGATCTCTGAAATGCAGGAGGCACTAGGCCCGATTGCAGATGTGGTGGGAGATACAAGCGCTGAAGAAAAGGTTGACAGATTAGCAATACTCGGGACTCCTGACTACAGGAGGGCGAATGTCTCCTGCCTTACATACATGTTCCCTTATCCGACAATGGAGGATAACTCACACGGAAGTAGAAGGGAGAGGGTGGGGGTTAATTTGTACCATTGCTTTAGAGAAGGAGGTAGACCCTGTGGAAATCTTACTGTGATGTATGCTTTTTTATGATATATATGTCATTTCCTCTGCATCCGAAAATAGGGAGTAGGCCTCTCCAGACTACGCTGATCGTTGTTGTAAAGCATATATATGTGCAAGATGCTGTTTATTTCCTTGCAAGATGCAATACTGTTTGCTATTCAAATGATGTGCTCCGCTGTCTATATGTTATATAAAAAAAATAAAGTTTATTTTAAAACAAATGCAGGCAAGAGATTCACTGCAGAAAATGACAAATTCCCTTTGACGTTAGGCAACAATTCACTAATTCTAGGAAGGTGGATATCGGTCAGTCAAAATATTCTTATTGAGATCTCTCCAGTTTAACAAAGCCTCAGTTTACTATTTGACAACCTAGCGACTACCAAGGGAGAAATTCAATCTGAAGATTCAATTAGTTTGATTATCCCAGCAGGCTTTAATTTCTACAGCACTCTCCTTCAACACTACCTTCTGTTGAAACCCCTTCAACAACCTACCTTACCGGAAAATACTTCAGTTAACTCCCTTCTATATCTGTTACCCATTTCCACACTTTCTCCTACAACTAGCACTTGTTCTGCATGTTAGGGTCCAGGATTAAGCTCAGCTGTCTTTGGTCTACCCGCCCTAACACTAAAGGACCATGTTCCGCTCCATAAAGTTTACCTTGGATGTTCCCCACTTTAAATTCCATTTTCATCAATCTAAAGCCTAGCATTGGAATCAGTTGACCTGCGAAACTATTGATGTCTGAAGGTAGCAATAATTCTCCTTCTGAATGCATGAATTTCTCTCTCCACACCTCCTTGTTAATTATTGTGTATGATGACTCTGAATCTGCTACAATGGAAATGTAATGCCAGCAATCAACAACTCACACAAGGATCTGTTCCTGTTGTTAATACATAAGCACACTGTTTGATCATTCATGTTTAAAATGCATTTTTCTTCAACAGATTTTTCACTGTCTGATATCTCAGCATTCATTTCACTCACACACTTCACCTCGGGGTTAAAACGGTTCTTTTTACTCACTGTTACAAAATGTTCAATAAGCTCACATCCTGAACATTTTTTATTATGAGCATAACGCCCCTTATTGTTGGAAAAATTATCCCTGCTTCCACACTAATAACATTTACGTTTGATCCTTTCGATTTAGGGCAGTTTATTTCCCCTTTTCTTTAACGAACTTCTCTTGTTCTTGATACTGTTACTATTCCAAGTTACCGCATTTTTGTTAAGTAGTGCACTTTTCTCCTTTTTATTAGCAATTCTACCCACTACCTCTTTCGCCTCTGAATAATCTAAAACCAGTTTTGCATACCTGGCTGACATTTAAGATTTCCTTACCATAGATAAGACATTTTTAGTGCAGCTCTCCTCACAGCTGAGTCTATAATGGAATGCACGTCAGTGCAATACACTTCTATGGTTACTCTCTTTAGCCCACTCCCAACACTACAGACTCTGAAGGTACCGTCAGGTTGCTGATTCAGTTCTGTTTCCTCAACCAAAGTTCCTAAAGCATGACGCCCACTCCTTTTAATTGGCCGCAGCACAATGCAATGGCAGAAAGCTCCTGCCTCGTCCTTAAAAATAATCACGCAGGGTCTCATAGGGCTGACCTTGTCGCCAATGGTGCATTCAAAATGAAGAAAACTCGCACAGAGTAGTATGTATTGGTGTATTCCTCAACCCCACATATGTCTGCTCGCAACCAATCACAGCCGCAATTCCCTAAATCAAATTGCTATTTGTTCTCAACTGACACTTGGAATGAGAGCTCTTGCACATACTACACCAGAGTGCTAAATTTCAACCATCAACTCTAAAGTATAGTGTACTAATCACCCAAGAGGATATCTAGGCGTTTGGATAAGTGTATAGGTGTGTGGTCTTTAAGGTGCTTACACAAACAGCCAGGTCTTCAGCTTCTTGTGGAACTCAAGAAGTGAGGAGGAGGCTCTGATGTGTTGAGGGAGTCGATGTAAGAGAATGAGTGACCTCCAGTTTTGTTTTTGTGAATCCAGTGAATGTGTGAGAGTGAGGCAGAGCGTAGGTGCTTATGGGTTGATGAAAGTGTATGTGGCTGTTCATGTATTCTGGTCCTGTGTTGAATATGTGCTTGTGAAGTTTGAATTGGATGTGCTTGTAAATGGGGAACCAGTGAAGCTTCTTGAGGTGTGGTGTGATGTCAGTGAGCCGTGGGAGGTCAAGTATGACTCTTGCAGCAGTGTTTGGTATAGTCTTGTCTGTGTAGATTTTATTTGGTGATTCCTGGCGTAGAATGGGTTGCCACCATCCAGCTTGCTAGTGATGAGTGCTTGAGTGAAGGTCCGTCAGCTGTTCTGTGGCAACCATTTGAAGATCTTTAGCAGCATGCGTAGTATGTGAAAGAAGGTGGTGCACACAGCATTTACTGGAGCCATCATGTTGTGCTGGTTGTCTAGCATGTCCTTTGACATCTCAAATACATGACTGAGTCCTTTTGCGCCTCTGGAATCCTATCTTAATTTTCTCACATACAAGGTATTTTTTTCTTGTAGCTATCTATTCTGGGAGGAGATTGGTAGAGTCTGGGTGTAGGAAGCTGGCTTGGTGTGTGGTGGGTACCTATGGTACTTAAACCTTATACCAGGTCCACGTATCCCCTCTCAGTGAAATGTAGGCAGTGTCTAGAAGCCAGGCTCTCTAGGGGTAGCTGTGGATGAGCAGCCAAGGCTTATCTAGGAGACATGCAAAGCTCATGCATTACCACTACAGTCACACAGTACTTACACACAAGAAAGAAAACGCTTGGTTGTACAAAAAATAAAGGTACTTTATTTTTGGAATACACTATCAGAAAATACTAGAGAGGCAACCCTCCAATAGGAGGTAAGTAATAATATATATATATATATATCTTACACACTAATAAACAGTAAGAGGGATAAAAAGGTTATAAAACAGTGTAAAGTAGCAATATACAACAGTAGCTCTAGGGGAAGCCCAAACCATATACTAAAAGTGGAATGCAAACACAGGGCCCCCACCTAGGTAAGTAAATTGTGTAGATGGGAGCTGGGAGTACTAGGAAACCACACAGGGAAGTAATGCAATATCCCCCCAGCGACCGGAAATGCAGGAGTAAAACACTGGATTTCCCCACAACCACCCCAAGGGATGAAAAGAAGAAAAATAAGACAACCAGAACAGCCTGCAAGGAACTTGCAGTGGAAAACCAAAGATGGAGACCTGTGGAGAGAGGGGACCAAGTTCCAACAGTGTCTGTGGAGTCCAGGGGGAATATGAGATACTACCCACCCAGAGGTTCCTTTTGGAGTTGGTCGACGAAGGAGGAAGACAGATCTGCACTGCAGCACAGAAGCTGGAGAAGAGGTCCTGATGCTTGCAAAAGGTGTTTCACGCTGGATAGCAGATGGGTGTCGGTGAAGGATTTCCACCAACAAGCCTTGGCAAAGGCAAACTTGTGGATGGAGGAAAAGAGGTGCTGCCGGGAACCAGCAAGTCCAAGAGGACTCTAACCAGGAGGGGAGTCACAAGGGATCCTCTGTGTCGGAAAAGGCCCACAGGAGCAGAGGCAGCACCAACAGGTGTCCCATAGGGCAGGGACACAGAAGTCGCAGAAGCAGCCCATGTAGCACCACAGAAGTTGCTCCCACGTCGCCGGAGGACCATGCCGAGGTCCAGAAAATACAGGAGGGAGTGCTGGGGCTGGAGCTATAATTCACCTGAAGTTCCCCTTGGAGCTGAAGCAACAAGCCTTGGCAGCTGTGAAGGGTGAGGCGCACAGGGGTACTGTCTTGTGTGGAGTGGAAAGGACTTACCACCACCAAAGTGAGACAGCTGGTAGAGAGGACCAAGGGAGACTATTCGGACCACCACACGTGATGCAGGACCCATGCCACTCAGGATGAGGAGCGATCCATGCAGCCGGTCGTCGATGTGGCCAGCTACCTGCAGCTACAGGGGAGTGATGCCTTCACCCCAAGGGAGATTTCTTCTTCCTTTTGTGCAGGCTGAAGAGCTGCAGTCTTCTTAGGATGCACAGCTGGGTAAATGTTGCAAAGCTGGCAGGAGTTCCGGATACAATGTTGCAGAAGAGTCTTCCTCATGGATCTGCAGCTTGTAGGTTTCTGGAGGGTCCAGTCGCGTCCAGTCTGAAGCCAGAAGTCGAAACAGAGGTTGCAGAGGAGCCCTGCTGGAGTCTTGCAAGCCAAATCTGAGGACCCACCCCAGAGGACCCTATACAGCCCAAAGAGGGGGCTTGGTCACCTAACCAGGTAACTACCTATCAGAAGGTGCCTCTGCCTGGCCTGGCCAATCAGATGCTCCCAGAGTTCCCTGCCAACCTTGGAATCAAGATGGCAGAACCCAGGGAACCTCTGGAGGAGCTCTGGGCACCAATCCTGGGATGGTGATGGACAGGGGAGTGGTCCCTCCCCTTCCCATTGTCCAGTTTCGTGCCAGAGCAGGGACTGGGGGTCTCTAAACCGGTGTGGACTGGTTTATGCACGGAGGGCACCAAATGTGCCCTTCAAAGCATAACTAGTGGCCTAGTGAGGCTACCCTTCCAAAGCCAGTCACACCTATTTCCAAAGGGAGAGGGTGTTACCTCCTCTCCCAAAGCAAATCCTTTGTTCTGCCTTCCTGGGCTTGATCAGATCAAGCAGAAGGAGGGCAGAAACCTGTCTGAGGGGTGGCAGCAGCTGGGCTGCCCGGGAAACCCTGCAGGACCGGTGGTAGCAATGTAGGGAGTCCTCTAAAGAGCCCCCAGAGTGCATGGAATCATACTTCCAATACTTGCAACAGTATTGGGGTCTGATTCCGACATGTTTGATACCAAACATGCCCAGGTTCAGAGTTACCATTATGTAGCTGGACATAGGTAGTGAACTATGTCCGGTACATATAGAAAATGGCATCCCGCACTCAAGTCCAGTAAAATGGAGGTGGAGTTCGTGGGGGCACCTCTGCTAGTGCAGGGGTGCCCTCACACATAGGTACTTGCACTCTGCCCTTTGGGCTAAGAGCGTCTATCACAGGGGTGACTTACAGTGACATGGTGCAGTGACCTGTAGTGAAACCGGGCACGTACACCCAGTTCATGCAGACTGCAATGGCAGGCCTGCAGAACCCTTTGCATGGGCTCCCTATGGGTGGCAGAATAACAGCTGCAGCCTACAGGGATCCCCAATGCCCTAGGTACCATATACTGGGGACGTACATGGGGGCATCAGTATGTCAATTTTGGGGAGAAAAGGTTAGTAGCAACCAAATTCAGAGGAGAGAGCATAATCACTGGTTAGCAGGATCCCAGTGACACAGTCAAACACACGGACAACAGGCAGAAAATGGGAGTAACCATGCCAAGAAAGAGGGCACTTTCCTACATTGGGGCTCCGCTTTCTCATGATCCTTTCATAAGAATCTTTGAGCACAAGGTGGTTTGGGACATAGTTCTTCCTTGGGTTTTTCCTAGCACTTCTTCAGACCAGAAGAGGCTATGACATCCTAGATTTACATAGGGCTTTGACCAGTTATTTAGGGAGAACAGTTTCTTTCAGACAAGCAGATGCTCTTTTTTTGTAAACTTTGGGCTTGTTGGAACAGGTCATGAGCCCACAAACTTTTTTTTTTTTTTTTTTTTTAGCAGATGGGTAGTCGGTTATTTCCCTTTCATATTCTGGTTCAGAAAATCCTCTTCCTACTGGGCTGCCTTTAAAGGGGCATCTTTAAAAGACACTTGGGCAGCAGCCATGTAGGCTTCACCCAATACATTAATTTCCCATTACTGGCCTCAAATGGGAGAGAACTTGTTACTTCTTTTGGGGATGTGGGGCTATCTAGAATCATTTGATTGTCTTGTTACCAAGTAAAGCCCCTGGGTGTTGCAGGACTAAGTGTCAGTGGTCCCCGCTCTTATTTCTACCTCAGGCTTTTATCTAGCTTCGGAATACCTTCACATTCTAAGGAGGAAGACTGACGAGGAGTTAATGCTCTGATTATTTATCGATAAACTTCATTACTCAAAGTCATTGTCTTCCTCCTCACAGTCTTTATTATGTGTTGGGATGGGAAATAAAAATGCCTTATTGTATCTGTTTATATTGCTCTGTTATGACAGAAGGAAAACAAGTTACTTACCTGTAACTACAGTTATCCAGTATGGGTATCTTTCATAAATTCACATGCTTGAATCATCCCCGTCGCCTAAGTGGGAGTCCTATGGTATCCTAAAAAAGCAGTAAGTAAGACTATCCATAGGCTATACCGCTAGCAAACTCAAACATATAGCCTATCCATGTCCTTTAGTAAAAAAAGGACCCAAATGTGACCTATGACCGATCAGGCACCAGCACCCTCTAGAATATTGCCAAAAGAGGCTCATTCCCTCAGATTTTCTAGCACTAGAGTGAAGAGTATATACTGAAAAAAGGAAGGTGAACCTCAAACGGGAGGAGGGTGGGTCGCATGTGAATTTATGAAAGATACCAATACTGGATACCTGTAGTTACAGGTAAATAACTTGTTTTCTTATCCAGTATTGGATCTTTAATAAATTCACATGCTTGAATCTGAATAACCAGCAGTACTCACAATAACTGTTAAGCCCGGAGTGGATGGTGGGTGCGAGCATTTAAAAAATACAAAATATATATATATATATATATACACACACACAATTGCGCAGGTGTTAGAAGCAATTGTATATTGAATTAAACATAAACATTCAAAAGCGGCTTAACCTAATGAAATAGATGACGTTGGACCGCCTGTCCCACGACTGAATCAGTTCACTGAGTCGATTCCAAACAGTAATGCTGCGCAAAAGAATGTGCAGTCTTTCACGTTGCAGCTTGATATATCTTGTCTAAGGCAATGATTTGAAACAGAGCAACTGATGTTGGGATTGCTCTTGTAGAGTGTGCTTTAGATCCGTTGGTTAGTGGTTTCCCAGCCTTCGTATGACAAAACTGAATGGTGGATGCAATCCACCAGGCTATCGTTGCTTTAGTAACTCCTGTACCCTGACGACCTTGGCTGAAAGAGACTAGTAGTTGGTCTGTCTTACAGAGTTGTTTAGTAGGCTGAAGGTAAAACTTCAAACATCGTTCGGCATCCAATGTGTGGAGAGTTCTTTCGGCGACAGTTGATGGATCCGGGAAGAAAGTGCTCAATATCACTGGTTCCTTTAGGTAAAAAGATGAAGGCACTTTAGGAATGTATCTTGGGTTTGATCTGAGAAGAACAAAGTCGTCTGAGAAAGAGAGGAAGGGTTCCTTGGTGATAAAGGCCCGTATGTCACTGACTCTCCTAATGGATGTAAGTGCAAGGAGGGTTGCCACTTTCCATGTGAGATACTTCAGATCCGCTCTGTGTATGGGCTCGAACGAAGCTTTCATTAATTGCGAAAGGACAATGTTTAGATGCCATTGAGGAGGAGGTGGTCACACCAGAGGAAAAATGTGAAACAGACCTTTCATAAATTGTTTTATGAGCCTGGATGACCCAAGGGAGGGTGCATGTGCAGAGCGTCTGTATGAGGATATAGGTGCCGAGTGAACCTCAATTGAGGTATGTCTGAGCCCAGTTTTGGATGAGGCAAGGAGGTCTGATATAATTAGCTTTGGTAGAACCTTTAACGAAGCATATTGTTTTGGTGGCACCAGATACAAGACCTTCGCAACCTGAGCCTGTAAGTCTTGTCTGTACTGTCAGCTCACGCTCTAGACAGAATTACTTCGCATTCTTCGTCAATGTTCATGTCCTGGAACTCATGGAACTCAGGAGCCATGCTTGCAATTGGAGAGAGGCTGGTTCTGGATGAAATATCTGACCTTGCCTCTTTGTTAGAAGGTTGTGCTTGCTGGGAAGTCGTAAGGGATTGGCCACAGACAGGAGAATAAGTTCCGTGTACCAATACTGTCTGGGCCACTTGGGTGCTCCTCTGATTTCATCTTTTTGAGAAGTCTGGGGATCAATGGAAAGGGGCAAAAGGAGGATCCCGGACCATTGCATCGAAAGAGCATTCCCCCACAAACCCGGGAGTTGGTATCAACTGGCGTAAAATTGGCATTTGGTGTTCTCGTTGGTGGCAAAGAGATCTAAGGTTGGCCATCCCCTGCACGGAAAGCTCTTGTCTACTTCCTTCTGATTGCGCTCCCATCCGTGGCAACTGTCATCCGAACTGCTGAGAGAGTCAGTCAGGGCGTTGTTGATACCTGGAACACGTTCCGCTCTCAGAGAAATTTTGTGGAGAGTGAGCCATTACCAGAGAGCCTTGTGCTTCTCTTGAAAGGGACCGAGATCGTGTTCCTCCCTGTTTGTTGACGTAGTACCTGCTTGTTGTGTTGTCTGTGAGTATCAACACTGAGGATCCTGAAATTTGAGGGCGGAACGCTTTCAGAGTGAGAGATATTGCTTTTAATTCTAACAGATTTATGTGCATTTTATTCTGAGAGTCGGACCAAATTCCCCTGAATGCACGTCTTGCAAATTACCTCCCCAGCCTTCCAGAAAAGCGTCCGTTGTTATTATGGAATCTGGCATTGTAGTTAGGGAGCTCAACCCCTGAGAGATATGACTTGTTTGGGACCACCACCGCAAGGTCTCCACCATCTTTGGTGTGATATTGATTAAGTCTTTGATTGAGTCTGGATCCATTGCAGTTGCAATTATTCTTGTAATGGCCCCATTTTTAGTCTCGCCAGATGGACCAAGATAATTGATGAAGAAATCATTCATAAAAGCGACTTGAATGTTCTCAATGAAACTGATTTTCTTTTTAAGATCGTGGAAGCCATGTTGGACAGTTTTTGTTGTCTTTCTATTGAAAGATAAGCCTTGTTCTTGTCTGTGTCGAGTTTTGCACCCAAAAAGACCATCTTGCGTGTTGCAAGAGTAGATGATTTTTAGTGCTTTAACGTCAGACCTAAATTGTGAAATAAGGCTAGGCAGGCGTAGGTGGCCCTGGATGGCTTTATCAGCCAATTGTCAAAATATGGGAAAATTTTAAAGCCTTCGTTGCGGAGAGTAGTTGCCACAGGCGCAAGACACTTTTTGAAAATTCTTGCCGCTGACTTTGATCTGAACGGGAGAACACTGAATTGATAATGGACACCGGCTACAGTGAAGCAGAGGTATTTGCGATGCCTGGAGTCTATGGGGATGTGGAAATAGGCATCTTGGAGATCCAACAATGTTATGTAATCTCCGCTGTTGAGAAGGTAGTTTGTCTTCTGGGATGAGATCGATAAAAGCATTCATATCAGACCACATTTGACCGTCATAACGACCTAAGATAGCCAGGGTGTTGGCAGCACGCACCGTAAAGGCAGACTTGGATGAAAACCTCTTGCCCACGTTATCCAGATGTCTGCCTTCCTTGTCTGGCGGGACAGAAATGGCGTAGATTGATACTTAGAGCATCTTTGGGCAGCCTGAGATTTCACAGAATCTGGTTTTGGGTGCCCTGTTAAACAGGCTGGAGAGTCGCCTGTAGCCTTATACTTTTTATCCAGTTTAGGTGGCACTGGCAAGACTGTGGCTGTTTTTTCATAATCTTTAGACCTTCACTCAAGATAAAGTCTACGATGGGGATTGCCCACACCGATTTTCTTGTCTGTTCTTTAAAATCAAGGAGAAAACATTCTGAATGCGAGAGAGATGTTGGTAAATGGATACGTGTAGCAGCTTTATCCATTAGATTATTGAAACCTCCTATAGCCTCTAGAGGAAAATCTGATGGATGAGGAGGTGGCGGTGATGGTGTAGGGGGGCTAAATAGTCATCACATTCATCATTAGGATGTTAAGGAGTAAGAATTTCTCCTTCTTCCCTTTCATCTTTTGAAGAGGAGATGTCCTCCCTGGGGGGAGCAGCTATTGTTGATGCAGGTGTGAACCTAGACGTTGCCGGAGGTGGAGGCATATTCCTCAATGTATCAGGGGAGGAAGGTTGTTGCAGCTGCTCCTCAGCTGCAGTTGGAGATCTCCTTTTATAATCTCGAAGCACAGACTATAAATCCTAAATTAAAGAAGCAGGCATTTGTACTGTGTCTCTCTGCTGATGCAATGGCTCATAGTAACGTCTTTGATGTGGATAAGATTGATACTGCTGTTCGTATTCATCATCATCATCATCATCCTCTTGATATTTTACATGTATCTGTGATGGGCTGTCTGCGTCCCGAAAAGGCCCTTCGTCCTCTGGCTCTCCGAGTCCAGCAAGTGGCTGGGTAGTCATGATGTTACTTTACTGGGGGATGTATTTCTGAGATGTAAGGCAGATCTGGAAAGTGATCTTGACAATTGCTTGAAGATCATGAGATCTAGCAGGAACGGGGACCACATTGTCTTGAATGGTAGGAACAAGTGCTGTTGTCGATGATAGTATTGTCGACGGTGGTGGTGGTGTTGGTGTCGACGACGATGGTCTCGTCGGTGAGACTACAGTTGATAGTCTCGTTGATGGTGCTGTCGACTGTCTTGTAAATGGTTCTGTCGTCGACTGTCTCGTCAATGGTGTAGCCGTCGTCAGTCTCGTCGACGGTGATGTCGCAGGCGGTACCTTCGTCAATTGAACTGTTTCCGTTGACGATGAGGTTTTCGTCAACGATTGAGTCATTAGTGGTGGTGGTGATTTCCCCGACGGCTCCATCAATGGATATTTTTTCTCACTCACCCAAACTGATGAGATTGGAGCATTCAAAGTGGACTGTCACTGTCGATGAGGGTCTCGTCGACGAGACAGTGGCAACAGTAACCGTGGTAGACGTCGCCATCACTATCGCCGAAGCTAGTGTTGCTGTCGACTTCCATTTAAGTGGTACCTTTTGAGATGTCTATGGCTCTAAGGAAGGAGAACGGTGACGGAGCTCCTTCTTGTGACGTGGAGAGGATGGCAAGGCGGAGGCTGACCCAGATAAACAAGACAAAGAAACCATCTTTAAAGGGACTCTCTCCACACTCGTGAGTCCAACTACTCTGCACCCGACGCCGAGAAACCAACTAGCCAGAGAGGATCACCAGGTGACTCTGACTACGTGTTCACCCTGGCCTGACCTCTTTACACCCCCACGACTACGCCTGCAGAGGGAATCCCGAGGACCCCCCTGACCGCGACTGCAAGGGACGAAGATATCCGTTGCCTGGAGAAACACTGCACCCGCAGCCCCCAGGCTCGAGAGAAACCGACCACTGATGCAGCAACGACCAGCAGGCGGTCCTCACCCCTACCCAGTCGGTGGCTTGCCCAAGAGGCCCCCCTCTGCCATGCCTGCAGCGCCTAAGTGACCCCACTGGGTCCCACCATAGAGTTCTATTGAGAACCCGACACCCTGTTGGCACACTGCACCCGGCAGCCCCCGTGCCGCTCAGGGTGTGTTTTTGTGCCTACGTGGGGCCCCGCCAGTACTCCTCCAAACGCCCCCGGTCTGCCCTCCGACAACGCGGGTACTTACCTGCAAGCAGGCCTGAACCGAAATACCCTGTGTCTCCATAGGGGCCCACGTTATTTTGGCTCCTGTTTGACCTCTGCACCTAACCGGCCCTATGTTGCTGGGTGTTTGGGGTTACCTTGAACCCCTAATGTTGGGCTACCTATGCCCCAGTGATTAAACCCGTAGGTTTGTTACTTACCTCAAAAACTGTACTTTACTTACCTCCCCCAGGAACTGTTGAAAATTGCAGTGTCCACTTTGAAAATAGCTTTTTGCCTTTTTAAAGAAAACTGTGTACATTGTTGATTCCATTCAAAGTTCTAAGTATTATTAGGCAAAGTACCTTTAATTTATTGTACTTACCTGCTAAATGAATCTTGTGGTTCTAGAAATAAGTTAACAAAAGAATATTTTTTTATACAAAAACCTATTGGTCTGGAATTAAATCATTGAGTGTGTGTTTTCACTTATTGCTTGTGTGTGTGTACACATGCTTAACGCTAGCCTCTGATAAGCCTAACTGCTCGACCCAACTAACACAAATAGAGCATTAGTATTATCTATTATTGCCTCTCTCAAGCCTCTTGGGGAACTCCTGGACTCTGTGCACACTATATCTCATTTTGATATATTATATACAGAGCCAGCTTCCTACAATAGATCACACCCTCTCCTCTTTAAAACCCTATTCCTATAACCTAACATTACCTAATCTCCGCCAGCCTATCTATCTCACCAACCATTCACCTGAATCCACATAGCCCAACTAATGACCACACCTAACTGGCGCAAAGTAACTGTTGTGAATGCATGCATTTTTTGAGCACCCAAGACTAATCCCAATAACCAACAACAACCAGATTAACCACTAATTTTGAGCTCCAGAGTAGCGTGTCACTCTGTATAAAGCGCTACCATGCCTCATCAGGGGTAGTAGGCACCATATAAATCCAATTACAATTACAGCAGAGTCACTAAGCGTCACATGCTTGATAAAAGCCCTTCCCTGAATTCCTTTTCCTACAAACAGGCGGCTGAAAAGTGATGAAGTGGCATTTAGAAAAGCGAAGGAGGTGGACGTGCTTAAGAACAACCCGTCACATAAATACTTTTTCTGTTGGTATTCTGCACAAGAAGCAGTTTCAGGGGTTGTTTTTCCCAAACCCACTAGGTTGTTTTTGTCTCACCTTACTGAAAACACATGGGGGCCTGATCTTCTTTAGTTAACTGCAATTCATTTTCTGAAACTGTATCTACATGTTCTCTTTTTGTACTACTGTTAAGGCAGGTAGACAACTTGTATCGGATATTTCAGAAGTTTTTGGAATCAGTATTATTTCAAATGCACAAATAATGATATTGGTAACTGAACAAAATGTAAAGTGGCACCCAGCACAGTGTGAGAAAAAACAAAATCATTTCTGTGATACTTTGTGTGAGTCATGGCAAGGAGTTTTCATCTCCACTACCACTGCTCAGGTTGAAGTATGGAGAATGCCAAAGTTTGTGTTGCATGCCATTCCTCCAAGATGTCTCATGTCCCAAACCTCCAACCAGCAGTTAAAAAAAAAAAAAGTAGTATGACGCCTATTTGTGCTACTCAGCAACATGGCTAAAAACAACGACAAAGTCAGTAGCTCACATAGGTGAAACCTATAGGCTGTGCTAATGCTTGTTTCTTTGAGATAGGGACGTCCTATTGAGCAGAAGGCCGACACTCATATCGTGAGGAGGAAGACAATGACTCTGAGTAAGGAATAGTTTCTTACCTGAAACTGCAGTTTGCTTGAAGGGAAATCTCCACTGAAGTGATAAGCATTTGAACGGAATATCATGAGTATCCCTACCAATTACAGTGGAAAGAACAGAGTACAAAAGATAAGACTGGATTAAGCAAATACATTTCTGAGGGAGGCTTGTTCTAGTTGAGCATCTGATCTAGCATCTGAGTCCAAACAGTAGTGTTTGGTAAATGTGTGAACAGCTCTCCATGTGGCCACTTTACAAATCTCTGCAATAGGGACATGCCTCATCAAAGCAACTGTGACTGCTCTGCCCCTGTAGAATGGGCCTTAGGTCTAGCCAACAAAGTGTTGTTGGTTTTTTGGTAACACTACACAGGATAATATCCAGCGTGAGATGGATTGCTTGGAAGTGGCTAAACCTATATGAACCTGGCCATAATTGACAAAGTTGGTCCAATCTGCACATGTCGCTCGTCTTATCCAGATAAAACGTCAAGTCTCGCCTTACATCTAGGGGATGAAGAGTTCTCTCAGCCGGGTTGAAGGATTCTGAAAGAAGGTCTGTAAATAAACTGTCTGATTGACATGAAAATCCAAAATAATCATGGGAAGGAGTTTTGGGTGAGCTCTCAGAACTACCTTATTACAGTGGAAAACTGTATAAAATTTGTTAGACCATAAAGTTAGGATTTCGCAAACCCTATGAGCTGATGTCATCACTATGAGGAAAGCTGTTTTCCATGAGAAATGTTGCAGGGATACCATATGAATGGGTTCTAACGGATCCTGCATCAGATGTGAGAGGACTATGGGAGGGGAAGGATACCTGATGGGAGGGAAGACCTTTTTTTTAACCCTTCCAAAAAAATCTTTAATTACTGGAATATTGAAAAAAAGAGGTTTGTGTAGAAGAGAAGAGAATTGCAAGTCAGATTGTGCCAAATGGAGGAGGTAGGGAAGAATGGCATCTTCCTGGCAAGACATAGGGTCTATGTTCTTGGAAGAACACCAAATGCAAAATCTCTTACACTTGAAGGCATGCGCTGAACGGGTCGGCGGACGCTTAGCCCCTTTGAGAATGTCCATGCAGTCTTGTGGCAGGTTCAAGTGCCCATACTGTGAAAACTTCTATCAGTGTTGACAGTGTTCTGGAAGACGACTAGAGGGAGAGGGAAGGCAGAGAAGACAGACATTGTGAGGGTCTGATTTAGCCTTCTTACTCCCACAGGCAAGGCACTTATCAAACAGATAAGGCATAAGAAATGAAAAAATGCCTCAATTTTCTGTCAGAAAAAGCCTTAAAAGTTGAGAGACTGATGAAAAACGTCAAGTGAATCAGTTTACACCAAAATTCACAGGTGAATTTCAAAGGGAAAAAAGCATAAAAGGCCAAGTTCAGTGCTCCAGGACCCTGCCACCAGGTACGGGACCACCTGCTGAGCATGATGCAACACTAATGGTATCTGCAGCCTTAAAGGCAGAATCACTTTTAAACCTACATAACAGCAGCCTATGAACCTACACTGTCTGCTATCCTTCATCTCTTACTTTTACAGAAAAGGGTTTGTGAAGATTTGAGCTGTTTTGTTAAACAGCTACCTCAAAATATACATTCATATGGGCGCTTTGACCTGTTTATAAGTACAATTTTAAGAATTTCACCATTGTAGCCTGTTTTCTAGGTTGCACATTTTGCTCTTTCTTAAGTGTTTCTACAGGGCTTCCTGAAGAAAGGCGAAGGTCTACACTTAAGAAGATATTCTATAAAGAAAGGCACAGGATTCCTGCACGTGGGTGAAACTATTGAAATGCATATGACTATCAATGGAGATCCCCTACGAGAGACTGAAGCTTACTAGTAAGTAATCTGAGCATGTACACGGCTGCCGTCATGGTAGGAGGCTAGCGGACAGCACAAGCTAAGCTGCTATACAATGCATATTAATCTAAGAAAGGAATGGTGTGATGTGTGTATCAACACAGATTCCCGTCTGCCTTTTTACTGTCCAAACACACACACTTATCTCTTAATAAAGCAGGCTTAACACATTTAAATAGATTTTACATTGATAACATCAGATCTCTGTGATTTCTGGCAGTGTTTAACTAGCACTACTCTATATTGTCTCCCCAAGAACGTACTTCTCATTTATGGGGCTGTGATAACACAGCTCAACCATATAAATGTGCAGTGACTGGATTAGCATCTGTTTTTTTTTTTTTACTGTTTTTGATGACACTTGTCTGAGATGCTCCTTCTAATGGTTATGACGGCACCTGCAGATTCTTTCTTCAACTCTTTTTCAAGTGTCAGACTGGATCACAAGCATACAGTGGGGGCCACATGACGGGGAGCCTGGAGCTTCATGTTCTTCAAAATGATGTCTGACGCACATATAAGGAGCCAGGAGACCTAGCGATGACAGTTCTTTACCCATAATACAGAATAGTTAACAAAAAACAACCTCTAGCATGAAGGCAGCAGGGCTTAAGGAATCTGCATGAAAGTCACATCTATCAAAAAGAACAGTTACCAAAAGTAAGCAACTTGTTCTACTGGGCATTAGCTCCCACCGACTACTACTTGGAACGCATACCAAAGCAATACCAAGAAGTGTTTAGCAAAGGACTTGACACAGGACCAGGCTGCAGTTTCCCTGATCAATTGAATCAAAGGCCTTTTAAATGAGCTGAAGTTGCTACCCTGCCACTAATAGGGGTATTTTCACCCACCAATTCATAGGATTGTTTTAGAAACCACGAAATCTAGGGAGATGACATCAGTTTCCTTGCTATTTTCCCCTTAAAAAGACCTTCAAAGACAATGAACAGATTATAGTTCCTTTTAAAACTGGATGCTCTATAGATATAATTCCTTAGAATACACATAGGGTCTAGTCTGTGTAGTTTTTCTCTCCTCTTTAGATGTAAGTGGTGGAGGAAAAAACATTATTAAAGAGGAAAACAGACACATTAAACTCTGAGGCTGGTTTTGTTTTTTTGAAAACCTACTGGAAGGACAAAACAACTAGGAGCCTTGTAATTCACATGCCCTTACCCTCAAAGCCGAAGTACCTACCACTAAAAGACTGAACACTTCTCACATGAACAAAAAACATGTGGAAACGGCAGCCATATAACTCTTAACTGTGCCTTTGTTGATGTCCTTCTCTGCGAAGAGCACACCTAAATTAAGGATGTGAAAAGTCGCAAGCCAAACACAAACAAATCTCTCTTGCCCTCACCAAGAAATAACTACGCATCTACTAATATAAGTCCTTCTGGTCTAAGGGCATCTAGAATTTAAAACAACATCCAAAAGTTCCTATGGACGATTATAGCCCTTTAAAGCTAACCTCTCAAGTTGCTGGAAGGCTCAAAAAGGCCACCTTAGGATGCAAAAGAAGAATGCTGTTCTGGTAAAGAAGATTCTCCTGTCGGTTGAAGCAGACTGGAGACTGAACACCAACAGTTCCTGTTACCAAGCCATTCGTGCCCAGTTTAGAGAAACCAGTGACACCTGCGCCTTTTGAACTTTGATCTGGCACACACTTTTGCCCATAGTGGTGGACCAGGTAAAGCACACTGTAGGGGGGAGTTCAACTGCAAAGGCACCACATCTTCTAAATACTCAATGAAGTCTCTCTCTAAAGAGCAAACACTAGCCATTTACTGTTAAGCTTCGCTGCAGGCAGTTCGATATTTGGGGGACACAACGTTCAAAAACTGTTACCAAATCAGGGTGAAGCTCCCACTTATGAATGATGGACTTCAATCCCCTGTGGCAATCTTCCTCCACATTCTCAGTCTCCGTCAGAAGGGTTAACAGCTACATATGCCTGTCTATTGCACATGACCACTGAACTGTGGCTTATAGACAGTGCCACAGAATAGACTCCTATCAGTTCACATAGGCAATTGCCTTTGTCTGTCAATATCTGCACCTGAAACCCTTGAATTAGACAGTCACGACAGGGGGAGCCTCTGGGTTATCTCTGCATGCGTCGCTGTGAGGGTCCAGGGGGGTCGTCTCGGGCTACTCACGAAGTCGCAGTCGCCTGGGAGGCCTCCCTGTAGTGTTGGTTCTCTGGAGCTCGAGCCAGGGGTGTCGGTGCAGAGGGTGAAGTCTCACGCATCTGGCGGGAAGAGTGAGTTCTTTAAAAGTTGCTTCTTTGTTGCAAAAATGTTGCTGTGGGTGAACAGTGGCGCTGTTCTCAGGAGTTTCTTGGTCCTTCGGGTTTCATGACAGTCCTCTGAGGATTCAGTGGTCGCTGGTCCCTGTCGGATGAGTCGCTGTGCAGTTTTCTTTTGAGTCAGGAGAAAGGCCGGTAGGGCTGGGGCCAAAGCAGTTGTCGTCTGTCATCTCTGTAGGGCTTTTAGGTCAGCAGTCCTTCTTTCAGGTTGCAGGAATCTGATTTCCTGGGTTCTGGGGTGCCCCTAAATACTGAATTTAACCATAATTTAAGGCAGAGAGCATACCTACTGGGGTCCTGATTAGCAGAATCCCAGTAGACACAGTCAAACACACTGACAAACAGGCCAAAAGTGGGGGTAACCATGCTAGAAAGAGGCCACTTTCCTACAACGACCATACATTTTGTAAATGTTCGAGGACCTCATTTTAGTCCAAAAAGTAGGTCTTTATATTGATAATGCCATGAGCCTACTATGAATCAAAGAAATGTTTGATTTTTTTTTTTTATATCATTGGAAGGTGTAAGTAGGTATCTTGAATATCTATTGAACACATCCAGTCTCCTCAATGTAGTTGAGGACAGATCTGGTGTACTTCCAACATCCTGAATTATTTTTTCTTTATGTACTTATTTAGGACTCCGAGATTGAGAATGGGTCTGAATTCTTCTTTTGGTCTCTTTTTCTGCATCAGAAAGTATCAGGACTAAATTCCCAATCTTTTTTGGTGGTAAAGAGCCTCCTCCGCAGCATGTTTCTCCAATGAATTGTCAACTTCCTTCTGCAGTAGGTCTTCCTGATATGCTGATGTTTTGACTGGTGTAACAGAAGGAGGAGAGGGCTTGGAAAGAAGAAGGAATACATTCAGAACTATAGTCAAAACCCATTTGTCCGTTGTTATGAAACACCACTTTTCCAGATGATTCACTATACTTCTCCTCAGCAGAGTATCTGACAGAGAAGGGGAAGTAGCGAATCACTGTTTGGCCAGAGGTTTTCCTGCAGACTGTTGCTGTTGGCTTCTCCTACCTCTGGACGATTAACGAGGATGGTAGGGTTCTCTGTTGGTGTGGGTGAGACCTGTGACCGTGAGAACTCTCTCAGGGAATCATCTTCTATTGTAGGGCCTGTACCTCACTGCATGTTTTCTTGTGTTGCCTTAGACCAGCAGCCTTTAAAGTGTCCACTTTGGTCTTCATTCAAGACATTTCATCATCTGCATCAGATCCAAAGAGTGTATTTCCCGCACATTGCAAATGAATGTGATGATGTTCATCTGGTTTCAGTCCAGTCAGTTTGAGCCAAGATGTTCTTTGTGCAAGGACTCCATGACAATAGCCATGAACAGCCAGATCTGATGTGTCAACTGCTGCACCTACCATCCGGTTTGATACCAGGTGTTAGACCTGACAGCCTTAGGGTGGTCATCCCCCAACTTTTTGCCTGCCTCTCTCCACTTTTCTGAAACTGTCTTTGCTGGTTTTAGGACTCTGCACACTTTACCACTGCTAATCAGCGCTAAAGTGCATATGCTCTCTCCCTTAAAACATGGTAACATTGGTTCATACCCAACTGGCAAATCTGATCTACTTGTAAGTCCCTAGTAAAGTGCACTACATGTGTCCAGGGCCTGTAGACTGAATGCTACTAGTGGGCCTGCAGCATTGGTTGTGCCACCCACATAAGTAGCCCCTAAACCATGTCTCAGACCTACCATTGCAAGGCCGGTGTGTGCAGCTTCACTGCCACTTCGACTTGGCATTTAAAAGTACTTGCCAAGACTTAAACACCCCTTTTTCTACATATAAGTCACCACTAAGGTAGGCCCTAGTTACCCCATTGGGCAGGGTGCAGTGTAGGTAAAAGGCAGGACATATACCTGTGTGTTGCTCATGTCCTGGTAGTGGAAATCTCCTAAATTCGTTTTCGACTACTGTGAGGCCTGTTCCTTTCATAGGCTAACATTAGGGCTACCCTCAAATACTGGTGGAGTGGTAGATTCTGATCAGAAGGGGTAAACAGGTCATGTTTAGTATGGCCAGAATGGTAATAGAAAATCCTGATTATTGGTGAGGTTGGATTTGATATTACTATTTTAGAAATGCCACTTTTAGAAAGTGAACATTTCGCTTCACTTAAAATCCATCTGTGCCTTACAGCCTGTCTCCAATCCATGTCTGGGTTGGGCAGGTTGACAGCTCCCTTGACCAATTCACCCAGACAACCACAATTAGAGATACTCAGTCACACCTGCACTCATCTGCATACTGAATGGGTATTCCTGGGCTGGAAGGGTGGAGGGGCCTGACACTTATATTTCAAAGGATAGTGGCCTGCCCTCACACAATGGACTGCCAAACTTCCTACTGGGACCCTGACAGACAGACCTGTACTGAAAAGGAACCTTGTGCACTTCAAAACCACTCTTTGAAGTCTCCCTTACTTCAAAGGCACTTTTGGGTATGTAAACTGGGTCCCTGACCCCACCAACAAAGACATTTACTGGGACAAACACTCTGAACTAGATCCTGCAACCTGCTAAGAGGAGCTGCCTGGCTGCCCAAAGGACTCACCTGGACTGCTTTGCTGTGAAGGACTGCTGCCTTGCTGGCCTCTGGCTCTGCTGAGAAGTGCTCCCCAAGGGCCTGGCTTGCCTCCTGTTCCGGAAGTCTCAGGCCAAAAAGACTTCTCTTCTTCAATAAAACTCCTTGTGCAGCGAAAAACGACACACAGCCTGCCGGGAACAATGCACAGCCTGCCCAGCAGTGAAAGAATTGCCGCATTGCGAACTGGAACGACGCAGCCCGGCTCCACGAGTGGAGATCAACGAAGTGCCTGAGTTGCGACCGTAAATTCAACACACAGCCATACCAGATTGATGCATCACTGAGCCAGAACTACGCACCCCAGCTTACTGCGTGAGGAATGGATGCACCGTCTGTAGTGCGACAGAAACTCCTACGCATCGCCATACCGGAGCGACGCAGCACATCTAACTTCGTCCCACACGCCCAGGATTTCCACGCAGCATCCCTGGGTGTCAAAGGACCATGCAACGCAGTGAGGACCCAAGCCTGTGCACCCGAAATCGATGCATATCCCTTGCAGTATGGGAAGAATTGACACATCGTCTGTGCACGTCAGGCAATCCAACGCACACCTTCCTTGTTCCATGTATCTCCTCCTCTGCGGTCTTCAGGCGTGTAATTTTGACGCATACCAGGTACTTTGTGCACAAAAGAGACCTTTGTTAATTTGCAAAGACCTAAGACTCTTCTGATCATTGCAAAAGTGATATTTCAAACTGTGTTTATCAAATCTTGATCGTTTTGACCTTAATTTACTCAGATTAATATCTTATATTTTTCTAAACCTGTGTGGTGTATTTTTGTGGCATTTTCACTGTGTTATTGCATGATTTATTGCACAAATACTTCACACATTGCCTTCTAAGTTAAGCCTGACCGCTCAGTTCCAAGCTACCAGACGGTGGGCACAGGATAGTTTGGATTGTGTGTGAATTACCCTGACTAGGATTGTGGTCTTAACTTGGACAAGGGTGTACACCTCTGCCAACTAGAGACCCCACTTCTAACACCAGGCCACCCTCATTTAGAATCTCTTGAAAGTTATGTTTGTGCTCTTTTGGAAGCTTTTCTGTAAATGCTTGCAGTGAATCCCACAGAGATCCACCATATCTCCACAACAAAGTGGAAGTACTGGCAATCTTCATCTTAGATGATGATGCTCCACACATCTTTTTTCCCAGCGCATCTATTTGTATGCTTTTTTTAGACAGTGGTACGGAGGAGGAAGGAGCAACAGTATTAGGCTTCATTGCTGCTGCTAGGTTCACCGTATCTGGAGGAGGGTCTGTTCTAAAGAACTGAGCGTGGCCTATATTTTTAAAGAAGTCTCGAAGTCTAGATGAAGCAGACATCACTGATGCAGGTGTGAGAAATAGCCGCATCACTGGTTCCAACAGGCCAGGGACTAGAGGCAGTAAGAGTCTTGCTGTCACCCTGTGATGTAAGGTCTCAAAAATAAAAGAAGATGTAGTGAGAATAGGTATGTCAATGTTTAACTTTGTTGCTCCTCTTAGTAACACCTCATTGAAGGTGAGTAGATCATCTATTGTAGAGACACTTGATGCAGACGTCTTCGTCAGAGTAGGTGAATAATCTCTTAACGATGAGCAAATAGTGGTCATCCAAGCAAGAGAATGTCTTTTGTGTTGCGATCTTGATTTCCTGCTTGATCTTCTAAAACGTCTAGACGATGACCTGCTTTTTGATGTTCTCCCAGATCTAATTCTAGATCTGGAGTGATGGCATCGTCTTGGGCTTCTAGATCTTTGTGGAGATCTAATTAAGTAGTCAATTGTAGACTTCCCAGGGGAATTGCAGAAGCAGTATGGGGAGTATGATGCACAGTATTAGGAGACATAGCTCGAGAGAAATGAGCAGATGCTGCTCTCCTAGAGGATGGTGCACTTGAAAGATTAATGTCAGGCGTGACCATGATGGGAAAAAAGTGAGGGAGTACTCTGAATTTCATGTATGTGGCACACCTCTTCGTTGTAAATTTTGAAGCTAGCGCTAGACTGAGATCAAGCTCTTGATATAGTGTGAGGGCCAGATTCAGTAGTTTTGCAGGTAAGGACAGCATAGTATGCTTCAATGTTCAACGTTGAGCGTCTTGTGTTTTTCAACGCTGTGTTTGGCATCAAGATATGTGTTGACTCGGAGGGTCGATGGGCTTTGGATGCGGCCTTTGACGTCAAATGGTGCTCAGCTATGAACATCAAGAGTGCTTTGATGTCAAGTGATGTCTTGACAGCATCTTCGACGGCCCATCTGTCAATGGCAAACACGCCGGTAGGTTTTCCGTCCTCGTTATCATGATTTTCAACATTGATTGGGAGCAACTCCGCTTCCTCTGATAGTGTTTCTCCACAGAACTAGCTCTATGAAGGCCCTTGAAGGGGGAATAGGGTGCTAGGGATGAATTTCCTCAAGGGCGTTAGATGACCCAGCTGCTGTATCTTAACTTCTCTCTTTGAGGCCGTGTAGCCTGATATTTTCTC
Organism: Pleurodeles waltl; assembly: GCF_031143425.1. Classification (NCBI taxonomy): domain Eukaryota; kingdom Metazoa; phylum Chordata; class Amphibia; order Caudata; family Salamandridae; genus Pleurodeles; species Pleurodeles waltl. Next base: position 89,153,334 of record NC_090441.1, read on the forward strand.
TGTCCCCAAGGGTCCTTCTGTAAAACGTCTCAGTGGGTGCATGTCTCTGGATGGTGGTCTTCTGGAAAGCAAACAATATAGACAGATGGTGGAGCTGTCTGGGCCTTCTTTTTCCCCATAGGAAGGGCACTTCACAAAAAGTGAAGGCATTTAGACAAGAAAATATTTCATTTTCTGTAACAAAACAAATTAACTGGACTCTAGGTGCTAACGGACGTCAAACAAATGTCAAAATATTTTCCAATATTTTTCAGCCAAAAAGGCAGAGGCCAGTGACCTAGTATCCTGTCTTTAGGAGCTAGCAAAATTAACTGACCTAACGGTCACCTCTGAGGCATGATAGGATGCAGGGGGTATTGTAATCTTCTTAAAGGTACAGTGCCAGTGTTTCTCAAGCACTGCAGCCTACTGGTAAACAATGTCACAAATTTAACTTATTTTTCCATTAAAACAAAAAAAAAAGGTTTGGGAAAGATGTATTATGGTCAATCTTATTTCAAAGACACATTTTCGTGTATCTGCTTCTTTTTTTAAATGAAAATTAGATGGAATCTGGCTATTTTGTAGCCTTTCATTAGGCTGCAAACATATATGTAATGTACTACTCTTCAAAGTTAGGTATACATATATGTATAATTTTAAAAGTGCACCGTGATCAACACAGGTTGGGGGGGGCTATTCAGTGCTAATGACTACTGATGAGGATCCCCTGGAAGAGAACTTCTATGCACAGAATCAATAAGTAATGCACAATCAAACAATAAACAATAAAATGAATCAAGTCAGGGGAATGAAAAACCAACGTGGGATTATTAGGAAGTAATAAACAGAGTTATTTCACACATAAGGAAGTGCGGATTAAAGAAACTGAAAAAAATGTCGGAAAATCTTGCCTTTGTTGTGTGGTGTAGCAGCAGTGTGGCGAGCAGTGGCCAGGGTTGAGAGCACGAAGGAACAGTGCAGGATAGCAGTGGGTGGGGGGAGAATCTGGTTTCCTAGCACTGGGTGAGGTCCACGTTGATACGGGCTTGCCTTAGGAGGGCAAGCAGCGCATCCACTACATACTCGCATTGCAACAGCCATTAAGTTGATATTTGAAGGTATTCTGACTCCTTCGCGTAATAGGCAGCATGTTTACAAGCACTGCTCAAGATTAAATCTGTCAAAGGTGTCGGTACAGACTTCACTGGTGCAGAGGCAGGCCATCCTTGTCAATGTCATCTTGGAGGACGAAGATGGAAACAGCGCTGTTTTGAAAGCAGCTGAAGACTAAAGTCATTGATGTTGTTGTCGGCTTAATTAAGTATGTGACATCTTGCTCTTGGATACACTAGAGGGACATTTTAAAAAAAGGGCTAGCAGCACTTTCTCAAAAGCTTCAATCTGTGCCTTAGTAGTCCGTGCTGGGGGAGAATGGTACCTTAGGAGAAACTAGCTCAGGGGCTTCAAAAGATAATTTGGTGTCCCAATCCCGCTCACTGGACCTCTTACATCTTTTCTTTTCCTCATATGAAGTGGAAGAACAGTGCTCCCTGCTAATGAAGCCTATGGTGTCTTTATGAAGAGTATTTACTAGAACGGAGTGTGTGACTTTTCTTTTAGATTTGTTAGGGTCAACCTAGCCTCATATTCTTAAGTGGCCTTAGGATTCATCGGATAACAAACCCTAGAGGACATAAAATTGTGCACTGCCCCAAGACACAAAAGGCAGAAGGTCTTTAATGAATGGCTGTTTATGACACTGCTCAAACCTCTTGTATCCAGAAGGTTTTTGGGGGAGGTGGACTTCTTCCAAAAATAAACTGGAAGATTTCAAGAAATTCTCAGAAAAAACCTCCTCTGAAGAGGAAAGGCTCCATCCAGATCTTGTGTCTGAGTAGTGCGCACAGGTCCAGTCTCCACGTTTGTCTGACACAACTTCGCACCAGTGACCTAGAATCACTATAAAAATTTACAGTTCCCAGTAGCATGCTATATTCTAAAATGGCACCTTATCCAAGGAACAAGAAGCTTCAGCTATCGCCCAGTAAAAACCTATAAAATATCTACTTGCTGCCATGCAGTGAGGTGACATTTTATGGCAGTATGCTCAATATATCAGACCGCTGGTGATACGTTATCTGATTATGCCAGAGTTTTGATTCTAGAAAGACTGTGGGCCTTTCTGATTATACTGGGCTCTCGACATACTTTAAAAATCTTTAAATATTCACAGGCTGTTCAGATGCAGATGCTTGGCTTATAAATAGGTTCTGTTTAGGCCATTTTCTGATCACAGCAGGTCCCTGAACAGGACTGCACTTTCATTACAGAAAAGTTCAGAGTATAGCAGAGTTCACAATATATTATTGCGCTTAGCTGTATCACTACTCCTGTTGCTAGCTTCTTAGGTAGCTTATGAATGGGTCTGGAATACTTATAACATTAACTCGATTTCACAATGATAAACCCAGACTATTCTTACAGTTCAAGACCTAGATTGTCAATTGAGGATCTACAAGGCCACTCACCTCCTGACCTTCTGAATGTGACCGCATATTGTAAATCTTAGGCCAGTGGTTAATTTGTAATTAAAAACGTGTTGGTGCCCAAAACTCTCCTTTGCAACACGTTGATGTTGCATTTAAATGCGTAAACATTGAATACTGAGGCAGTGTAATCCTAAAGCCATCTCGTGCCTCTTTAATCCATTACAGCCACTCCCTGCACCGTCAGATTACTCTTGCAGCTTCCAGCTTTCTCCCTTTGTGATTTTTTCCCGTCTTTTTCATATGTGTCTTCTGCTCGCAGTAATTGCCTTATGCAGAAAAATAAGTGCCGGCGCTTAAAAATGAGTGGCAGTGGCTTCCACTGGGAACTACCGGCTCAAATTAAGGACTGTCTTAGGCAAATCAGTTCCTTACTTCGCTTGGTTACCATAATTGTGAGAATCCACCAAGCACCATATCAATAACTGGGAATTTACATTTGAAAAACAGATAAACTCTAAAAGGACTTGTCAGAGTGTTAATATTACGGACCAGATTCTCACAGCTATTTAGGCGTATAAGGTTGGGTTGCTCAAGCAAAAGTTGGTTATTCGCACAGAAAAGGATTTACTTCCATAAACATTTTTGCCTGGAAATAGGCGAGAAGTGGTGGTTTCATGGATGAAACGCCCTGTGAGTTTTTGCACATTCAAAAACCTTAGAAGTTTAAAGATATTCTACATCTTCTCGTTAACACCTCACCATGGAAAAGGTTGGAAATATAGAGACGATGGCAGGGTTAGATCTTTTGTGTCTTTTTTGGGGCATCATTACTTCTATTATTTGCCACGTAATGTTTTTACACTGATTCTCCGTTATTAACATTCTTTTTTAACTTTTTACATGCAACAAACACGTTTCATTAAATATAACCTTGGCAAAACAGAATTTAAATTTTCCTTAAAAGACTCAGCAAAACGGTCTGTAACCGGTATCTTTTTCAACTTGCAAATATTTTTTTTATACATTTTATTTTAAATGTAAACAATCACTAATGTTGCTTCCATTCTTCTACATGTATTTCATTGCTATTTATGAGCATTCTACGAGCTCTCTGGGAGCATTAAAAGCAGCAACAAATAATTATACTTCCCAAACGTGTAAATGTTTTAATATTGGGATCACAGTTAGTAAAGCAAGCTAAACTTACAGCTCAAAGTAATTCTTAATACTGCTCCCCTAACGGTAAAGGTTTTGTGTTAACTCCTTCCCCGCCAAATACGTAGTGGTTACGTCAGGTGGCGCGGCGCTGAGGCGCCACAGATGTAACCACTACATCCTGGTATAGGTTCGGGGGAAGCGCTGGCGCTCCACCGAGGGCCTCCCCTCCCACCCCCCCAGGGCAGGGCTGGACGGGGAATTGCTTCCCCTTTCACCCCGAGCCCCCCCAGTGGCGTCTGATGACGTCAGCATGCAATCGCGTGCTGACTGCAACAGAGGTCACCGCCCATGGAAGCATGCTTTCAAGCACGATGTGGAAGAGAAATGCTGAACATTTCTGTTCCGCTCGGGAGGAGGGGCCAAGACAGAGGCATGAGCAAGAGCTTTCATGTCTCTGCAAGCATTTCTACTGCCATATTGTATTGCGATCAGGCAGCAGAATTGCCCACTAGACACCAGTGAATTTTATTTTTAGATACTTACTCATAAGGGGAGCAGCCCCTTGAGGAAGGGCCGCTCCCCAGGGAGCCAAATTATTTTTTCGGAATTGGGGGAGAGAGGGGGAGACAGAAACCACTAGACATCAGGGATTTCTTTTTGTTTTTATACGCATAAGGGGAGCGGCCCCTTGGGCAACGCCCGCTCCCCTGGGGGGCAAAATATTTGTAGGCCTTTTCTGCCCCCATCAGCCTATTATAATTAGCAGAACCCTCTAGACACCAGGGATACATTTTTGTTTATGTTTACTTTTGTTTTTTATATATGGGGAAAAAACCCTTAGGCAAGGGTCGCTCCCCTGGGGGCAAATTGTATTGTACGGGGGTCACGGGGTGTGCAGAAAGTCTACTAGATGCCAGGAAATCTAAAGAAAATATAAATAAATAGTGGTGGCTGACAACCAGTATGGGCCTGGTTATGCTCCCACCCCAACTGAAGGGGGTAACAGTCTTTCAGCTCTCCCCCCACACACTAAGGGCCAGATGTAGCAACTTCCACATTTGCGATTCGGAAATTGCGAGTCTGTGCGACTCGCAATTTCCGAATCGCAAATGCAGATGCAGAACGGTGTCTCAGACACCATCTGCGACTCGCTATGAAGTTGCAAAGACCCACCTCATAAATATTAAGGGGGGGGGGTCGCATTTTGTGACCCCATAGCAAGTCCCTGCACTCACAGGGATGGTGGCCTGCTGAAGTCAGCAGACCTCCATGTCTGTGACTGCTTTTTAAATAAAGCAGTTTTTTAATTTTATTTGCAGCCCATTTTCCTTAAAGGAAAACGAGTTGCAAAATAAATAAAATAACAAAACCATTTGGTTTCGTTTTTTCAGAGTAGGCAGTGGTCCATTGGACCACTGCCTGCTCTGAAAAAAACCTTTTGGGCAACATCCACAAAGGGGAAGGGGTCCCATGGGGACCCCTTCCCTTTTGCGAATGAGTTACCACCAGTGTGACACTGGTGGTAACTGCGAATTGCTTTGCGACCGCATTCGTGGTCACAAAGCAATTCTGCATTGCGATGCGAGTCACAAATAGGAAGGGAACACCCCTTCCTATTTGCGAGTCGCATTCACAATTTGCGAGTCGGTACCGACTCGCAAACTGTGAATGTGCAACGCAGAAGGCTGTTTGCATGGCGCAAACTGCGATTTTCGCAGTTTGCACCATGCAAACAGCTTACTACATCTGGCCCTAAGACATCTTATCCCACAGCTAGCAAGAGGACAGTTGATAATTTTGAGTTTTGGTTTTACATTTGGGCCATGAGAGCTTCGCTAACTCTCAAAATCACCCCACTTGGAATGGTGAGGGCTGCACTTTTTGGACGGTGCCATGTAGAAAAATCCACATGACCTAGACACATCTGAAAACTAAACATCTGCTTGATTCCAGGGTAGTGTGCTTCACATGCACCCCGCACCATTTTCTTACCCACAGTGCCCTGCAAACCTCCAACTTTGCTGGAAATCACACATTTTTCCCACATTTTTGTGATGGAACCTTCAGGAATCTGCAGGAATCCACAAAATTCCTACCACCCAGCATTATCTCATCTATACCGATAAAATTTCAGCTGCACTAGGGGCCTTAGGTCCCCAGCACCCTGGGGTTTGCATTACCTAATTTGGGAATTCCTAACAGGAATTCGCAAATTAGGTAATGCAAAACCATTCGCACCTACAGGCCCATAGGGATGAATGGGGTCCCATTCCCTAATTGCGATTCGGTAATAGCGATTGTGACTTTTAAGAAATCACTATTACCGAAATGCAATTTTCATACATCCCATTTTGCAGTTCTTAAATAGCGATTTCTTAAAAATCGCTATTTAGGAAATGGAAACCGGGATGATGATACATCTGGCCCAACATGCCATAGGCGGATGGCAACAGGTATTGCCCATCCCTGATGACGGTTACTCATCAAAACTTAAAGCCTCCTTACCTGATAATAACTTATTACAAAACTACTTCTCCCCTACTCACAAAAACGGTGCCACCTTGGAACTGATCTTTGCTAAGAAAGACCTTTAATTCCCCTAATCAGTTCAAGTAGAATGGTCAATCACCTCCTCATCCCCTTCATTTTGTTCAACTCTAGTGTCCCTCTAAATGCCACACCAGAAATCACAGTGGTAAACTCGAGAGACCTCAAAAACATGCATAAAAAAATCCCTGGACTCCCTAACCCATTTGTTCAAACTATCAGGAGAGCTGATGCACACCGTACCCAGTCAGCAGAATAATCTGGGAAGGAGATTACAGCTATCACGGACACTTTGCCCTGCAACCACAAAGAACAAGTTACTTACCTTTGGTAATGCATTATCTGGTAGAGACTAGCTGCAGATTTCTGACCTTTCATTTTCCCAGGTGTCAGGGTGGATCTGGAAACTTTTGCTGAGCAATACACTTTGTGCGCGCCGTCAGGTGGCTCCATTTGGCTCCATGTGGCGTCAGATCTGACGTCACAGCCAACTATATAGGCATCACCCAGGCGACAGTTACTTTTACCACAACTTTCCATGCTAGAAGCGCAGAGCCATGATAAGAACTTGCGCCAAGTGTGTCAAAAGTATGGCCATGAGAAATGGATCACCCTAACCCCAGTAACAAGTCCGCAGAGCGGGGAGGCGTGAGTGGGTTTAAAGAATCTGCAGCTAGATGGAGTCTCTACCAGATAATGTGTTACCGAAGGTAAGTAATGTGTTCATCTGCTAGAGACTTCTGGCTGCAGATTCTTTACCTTTGATTAGATACCCAAGCCATATCCTCCTGGCAGTGGGCTGCCGACAATGTTTTCAGACCAAGACGTCCTGCAGGACTGAAAAGGGGAAATGCTCATCCCTGCAAACTTGACTGTCCAGGCAGTAGTGCTTTGCAAATGTGTGCAGTAACACCCACGCTGCTGCCTGGCAGATGTCCAGAACTGGGACTCCAAGCGCTAGCGCTGTGGTTGCAGCCTTTTTCTTCCTGGTGGAATGGGCCCGTAAGCCCTTGGGAGGCTGCTTCTTAGCCAGGGCATAGCAGATCTTGATACAGAGAACAACCTGGTGCAAAATTGCCCACTTCTGTACTGCCTGTCCCTTCTTTGCTCCCACATAACCCACAAACAGTTGGTTGTCCACCCGGAATTCATTTGTACGATCAAGACAGAACGACAATGCTCTTTTTGCTCCAGCAGGTGGAGTCGCTCCTCCTCCTTAGAGAGATGTGGGGGGAGCAAAGAAAGTGGACAAGGTAATAGTTTTACCCCGATGGAAAGGGGTCACCACCTTTGCAAGGAAAGAGGCACAGGTGCATAACACCACCTTTTCCGGAAGTACAGTGAGATATGGCAGTTTAGATGATAAGGCCTGTATCTCACTCACCCTCTAGGCAGATGTTATTGCCACTAAAAAGGCTGTCTTGATAGTGAGCAGCCGGAGGAGACAATTGCGTAATGGCTCGATGGGAGTGCACATGAGGTATGTTAGGACCAAATTGAGATTCCACTTGTAGGAAAGTACCCTCTTTTTTAGAATGGTTAGCCCCACTTTGTGCCTTCTGTTTTCTGACTGTTTTCACTGGGATCCTGCTAGCCATAACCCCAGTGATTGTGCTCTCTCCCTCTAAATTTGGTTGCGTAGGACTTTGCACACCCCACAATAGACATACTGGTGTCCACATGTAAGTCCCTAGTATATGGTACTTAGGTACCCAGGGAACTGGGGCACCAGGGGTTCCCCAGGGGCTGCAGCATGAATTGTGCCACCAATGGAAGCCCATGCAAAATGTGTATGCAGGCCTGCCATTGCATCTTGCGTGAAAAGGTGCATGCACCCTTCCACTACAAGTTACTGCACAAGGTCACTGTAAGTCAACCCTATGGTAGGCACTCCTAGCCCAGAGGGCAGGGTGCAGGTACCTATGTGTGAGGGCACCCCTGCATCAGTAGAGGTGCGCCTACGAACTCCAGGTCCATTACCCTGGACTTCATAAGTGCGGGGGACTTGGCTGTAGCCCGAGATTCCTTAAACCGCTCAAGCACTGAGACTGCCTTCTCACCTAATAAGCAAGTGCCATCGAAGGGCATGTCCATTAGACTTGCTTGGACATCCCCTGAAAAGCCAGATGTCCTCAGCTAGGCGTGGCGCCTCAAGGCCACCATCAATGCAACTGCTCTGCCCAGCAAGTCAGACCTGTCCTGTCCACGCCATATGGCGAACTTAGCTGCATTACTCCCATCTTTCACTGCTTGGAAGAGTATGGCCCGGGCCTCCTCCAGGACCTGAGGCAGCACTTGCGTAACCATGTCCCAAATGATATGGGAGAAATGACCCAATAAGCACAAGGTCTTCACCAACCTCAGTGCTAGGCTGGTGGAAGAAAACTATTTCTTCTCAACTTCTTCTCCTGGACTCCCTATCCGAGGGAGCAGAAGGGAATGCGTCCCCTGATGGGACAGAGGCTTGGACAACCAAGCTCTCGGGGTGGGTTGTTAGGTGAGAAAGATAGGGTCACCCGGAGCGGGTCGATGAAGGCGGGCAATTGTCCTATTAACAGGAGACCCCTGTGCAGGGACTTGGATCAAGTTCCCAGCAGGGTGTCTGTAAGTGCATCATTTAAGGACAAAAGGGGTTCAGATGTGGAAGACCAGGCTGGAGCACTTCCGTCAAGATGTTCGTCTTGACAGCCACTAAGGACAGATCAAGGTCGAGTACCTCCGCTGCCCTCTGGGCACCATGGCCTGGCAGTCCGAGCACGAGTAGTGGTCACGCTTGAGGCACCACAGGCAGACGAGATGGGGGTCAGTGACCGACATGGTGTGGTGACACACTCCACACAGTTTGAACCCAGCCCTCTTCGAAGACATCTTAGACACACACCAAAAAATCTCGACAAAATGCCAAAAAAAAGGCCTGTCAAAAAGTAACAGAGGGGTAGTTCTCTCCGTATGTGTGCTATCTGGCTCAGAAAGCAAAGGACTGGCGCCTGCGCACCTGGGTGGCGCCTATATAGGTGTCCGCGACGTCACATCCGGAGCCAACTACGCCACGCGGAGCCGAATGGAGCCACCCAATGGTGTGCATAAGGGGTATTGCTCAGCAAAAGTTTCCGGATCCAGCCTGATGCCTGGGAAAATCATAGTTAAGGAATCTGCAGCTAGAAATCTCTATCAGATAAAGAAAATATCTAGGCTAATCTCAATTATTACAATGCCGATGTGAACAAGAAGCGTAAAACCTAAGAGCACACAAAAGGAGAAAATCTCGTACCCCTGCACACCTCCTTAAACTCAGACAAGCCAGGGAAACTTTATAAACTTATATACCATTCTAGATCATTCTTCTGGAGATCAAAACTTACATACGCAACAAACCACTCCAGAGAAGTTGTTCTGGTTGTACAGCATAAAACTACTAAGGATGCTCCACTTTCCATCACAGAATCCACATGCAATGAAGCAGTCAACCGCCCTCTCCAATAAAATCTAGAAAACATATAACAATCTAGCCAAACATATATCGGAACTGATACAGAAAGCCCTACTTTTCAACAAGAATAATCATGTGGCTACCTGGCATGCTTTCACCCCTTTGCCCTGGTATGCTGAAAATTGACACCCTAAGTCCATAGCCATTAAACATGGTTTCAGATGCCATACTACACACACTAGCTAATGATCACTTCAACTCACTGTCTCACTTGTCACTACAAACCATCAAATCCTCCCTAAGCCAGTGCCATCTCCCACATTAGCTCAAGATAGAACATGTATGCCCGTTGCTTAAAATGTTGAGTGCTGACCCTGACGTGCTAAACAACTATACACCGGCCACAGGCCTCTCCTTTGTCCCATGGGTCTTTAAAACATATGTAGCCAACAACTAGAGCAATAAACTAAACTACAAGAAATCATCCACATTCTCGTTGTTCCTGTGCAGGTTACAGCAATGAAATCTCCATCCTCAAAATTGTGGGTGTTGATCTACCATTTGGATGAAGAAAATTAGCACGTTCTAGTTCTCCTCAACTTATCCATGGGGTCTTTTCTCAATACCCAACATAATATCCTTAAAAAAAAAAAAAAGAATCTTGAATAAACAGTGCTAAAATGATTCAGCTCCTATCTTTCTGACCGAAGGCAAATTATCAAAATAGCAAATTCCTAACATATCCATAGGGAAATCCCTTGCAAAATACATTTGAGCTCTTCCTCACACTTGTGCTTCAATCTGTATGAGAAACCATTAGGGGATATGCTAATGATTCATGGTATCTCTTTTCAAAATATGCTGATTGTATTTAACATTGAAATTGAATGATGCAACAGCCTAAACAGCTACACCTCCTCCATTTTGCAAATTCAAAAGTAGACAACAACTATAAAACTAAAGTTAAACCCTAACTCTCAGAAGACTGAATTTTCCCTTCTATACCCAGAAAACAAGAACTGAAGTCAAATGGTCAACTTACAATTGAGGGAAGTTAAGCAGCACCCCAGAATAATGAGTTAAAGGTACATTTCCAACCCACGTGCAGAAGTAAAAAATATGTGAGTTTGGGCACAAGAAATTAAACAGAAATATTGGAACATTAGAAGCTTCACTCCTGGTTCCTAACCCTGGAAAGGTTTTAAGTGGATAGCAGCTCTACCTGCAGAAAATTAGACTTACCTTCAGTTTTTTACCTCCTGTCACAATACTTGTGGCGGATACATAATCTCCTCACATATAAATAATCTTCCTGCAGATTCCTCCATATGAAGCATCTTTGCGGGCTTCAGACTGGTCTGGAAAAAAAATCCCCAGCAATGTCTCTCCAGCACCTCCAAGTGGTACCATGCAGACTCAGCTGTTAATCTGCTTCTGATATCCCAACATCGGAGTATATCTTGTACCAACTGCCGTCATGATGAATAGTTCCTTAGAGGCTTATGAATGCATCAGACACATTTTATTAAATCATTCCTTAGAGAAGTGGTATTTAAAGTTGCCCTTAAAAATGACACACTAATTTAGAAAATGCCTATCGTCAGTTTACAAGAGCTTACAGTGGACTTAATCTTGCTCATTCCGTACCACTGGTTGGCATTATTGTCACTCATGTGCTTCTTTCATTTGATGGCTTTCCTTGTCAATCTTATGCATCTCCAGTGGGAAAAACATGAAAAGGCCAGACAACAGCTATCTAGCGGCCTTTAGAGGTAGTGGACACTGTCATGAAGCCACTGTGTTCAAAAGGATGAAAGGTGGGTGAGGGCTTGCTTCATCAGGCCCTTGCTCCTGTTCAGTGCATTGCCGAACTTGTGATCCCAACTGAAAGATGGGATCTGCACTGAGAGAAGTGAGAGTGGAAGCTATACGGAGAGCTGCAGGAGGTCTGCGTACCACACCGTTTCCAGCACGATACAATGAACATAACTTGGGCCAGGTTTTCGTGAATCTCTCTTAGAAACTAAGGAATCAATGGTATAGGAGAAAACACTTTGTGAAGTGGAGAATTCTACTTTGACTGAAACCCATCCAGCTCTGTGTCGGGGATGAGTATGGACACTGCAACGCTGGGGGCTCTGGGATGTTGACAATGGAGTCACACTGGGGAAGGTTGAGGTGGCTTGACCGGCACCGCTCCGGATCTGCCCATTGACCCATGGGGCCCCACTGGTGTTGGGGGTGAAGCACGTCAGCAGGAGACCAGTTCGGGCTCTTCCCAAACCTGTGGGACCTGGCAACTTGCCAGCAGGGAGGAGCCAATAAAATTGGAGGTGCATGGCCACAAAAAAATTCATGCAGGCGGGCAAGGGTGGCCCTGGCTCCAAGAAACTCAGGGAGGCACGAAGACGGCCCTGGCACAGGCCCAACTGCAAACCAGGCCTCGACTCCGACATTCCTTCGTCAGATGATTCTGATGGGGGGGCAAAGTAGAAGACCTCTTTGACTTCCTGTTCTTTCATTTGTACCCAAATGTCTTGACAACTGTAACTGCAACTGATCCTCGCACCTTCTCAGCAAGGACGGAGAACGTCACATGTCAAGCAGCTTGAGGGAATGCTCCCTCAAGGCCTTGGGGTGCATGGCACAACAACTGATGCAGGTCTTGGGGTAGCAGTCATGATCGAGGCACCAGATACAGATGGGGTGTGGGTCTATCACTGACATCTGCTGATGACAGGCACCACAGGGCTTGAAACCAGCCTTTTTCTGTGGACATCCCTGCCACACCACAAAAACTTTCGACAAAATGGTTGAAAAAAGGTCAGTTAAAAAATTACTGGGGGTAGCTCTTCTCCAGATCTGTGCTGACTGGCATGGAAAGAAAAGAACTAATGTCAGCTTGGTGGGGTAGAGCCTATATAGAAAGTGTGCACATCACTTCCGGCATGCTCAATGCCAGACGGAGCCGAACAATGCCACCTACCGGGGCACAAGGGTACTCATCGAGAAAAGTAAACATAATGCCTGAATCCCACGCATTCTACAAGTGAAATATTGCTACTAAAAAAATGTACCTTCCATTTTAGATGTAAGATAAGCTTTGTGCCTGGGCTCAAAGAGAAACACTACAGGGCTATCAAGATCAGCAGGGATCCACCCTGATTCACTTTGTCTGCCATTTTTTAGGTCAACAGTATTGGAGGAAAAGTCAAAAGAAGTACTCTGTATCAGTTCATAAAAAATATACGCAACCCAGCATACACTTCCCATAGATTCCTGCAGCTGGCTTCTTAAGCTCATGATCATGACCCCAAGGCTCCATCGTGGTGGTGATTTTACCATGGCAGCATGAAGGTTGAGGAGACATAGCTTTGAGTTCTCTACCTGCTCAGTTATCGTCTCTGGGTTTCATTCTCTCCCAAGTGCTATGCTGTTTTTTCGACATGGCTTAAAGTGACTGTAGAAGTCATGAGGAGCTCAGCCTTGCAGCACGGTGTTGGCAGTGCCAGTACAAAATTCAAAATCCATAGTACCAGCTGATTCTTTCCCAGTTGTGCTTACAAACTTTTTTATGAACAGTGACAAGGCCTCTCCATACTTTTATGTGCCCAAGACCTCATAGACTTAATATATTGGACTTGCCTGTGTCGGCGATTTCATCATAGCTGTCTTGTAGGTTTATATTCTCAGACTGTTATCTTTCTATATTTACATTACTTTACTTGCTGACTTGTATACCTTGATGCTGAGCATAACAATATTCAAGGCTTGAAGAGCTTCTTCTTACAGGCCTCACAGTACCATGATTATGCCATTTCTAAATGACAATTACTTGTATGATGCCACTGGTTCTCCTCAGTTCGTGCAGTCGTGGGCAATCACAAAATGCTCAGAGTGAAGCAAGTCATGTTTGTTTATTTCCAAAAGACACTCTACTCAAAGAAGACTCTCCAGCATAGGCACACTAATGTAAAAAATTTCCAAGGATCCTCTGCATGCTTGTATTATAACATTCAGCGAAAGTGGTTAACTATTGTTTATGTTGCTGAACTGGTCGGACGTCCGCTCTCCCCCACACCTGCTTCATGCCTCCTGGGCATCCGCCCTCGCCCAAAAAAGAACAAGCAAATACAAACATGCATCGAGCTGGCTTTCATCCTATTTAAGCGTTTGATAGCAATGCGATGGAAGGCACCGGCAGCACCAGACACCCGACAATGGTTAAAATGGTTAAAAGATTTGCTGCAGTGGGCTGAACTGGTAAGAAACCAGGCGTCCCTCCTAGCACTGCCGCCTACGGTGGTAAGAGACGTGCAGATCGTGACAGCCACTGCCTCCTGCTTAGCCTCCATGCATAACTGCCCCTGCCTTCTGTGTGCATGCCCCTGCTCCCTCCCTTTTGCCCATCATGTTTGATGGCGCTGCCACTGCCCCTCCCGTCTACCCCAAGTGTTCCATTGAGCTGCCACTTCCCCTCCGGCCTGCTCAGCATGGTCAGATGGCTGCTGCCTGTCCCTGCCACCTTTACCCTGCCTTCCACTGTCCAAGGTTCATGCTCCTATACCCTCCCTCCTGCACTCCATGGTCCATTTTGCTTCCACTCCCTTCTGCCCTCCATGCTCTGTTGTGCTGCAACTGCTCCTCCTGCCCAAGCTGCATTGTCTGTTGTGAAGTCCTGGCCCTTTCCCTTGACCTCTGTTGTCTGTTTCCTGCCCAACCTCTTTCTTCTGCCCTGCATCGTCCTTTATCCATTCTCCTGTCCCCTCTCTCTTGCCCACCATGGCTGTTGTGCTGTCACTAATCCTCCCGCCTGCAATGCATAGTCTTTTGTGCTGCCATTGTCCCCCACCTGCTGTGTGTGGTCAGCTTGCTGCCCTTAACTACCTCCCACCTTCCCTCTGTTGCCAGTGTGTATGCCCTTGGAGGCTCTCTATTGCCGCTCATGGTGTGTTCTGCTTCCAGTGCTCATCATGCCTGCCCTGCATGGTATGCCTGCTGCTCCTGCCCTTCTCTTTCCCTCTGTCCTCATATGTCCATGTTTGGGCCCTATCCCCTTTCTCATGCCTTCCATGGTCTGTTAGGGTGCACCTGCCCCCTTCTCTTGTCCTCCATTGTCTGTTATGCTGCAGCTGCCCCTCCTGTCTGCTTGCAGCCCTTGCCTCCTTCCCCCATTCCATCTGATGTCTGTGTACGTGGCCCTGTACCCTCCATATTGTTTTACATGCTGCTCTGCCCTCCCACTTTACCTGTGTGATGTATTGTGCTCCTGTAGCCCCTGGCACCTGCCCTGTAAGGCCAGTTTGGTGCTCCTACCGCTGACCTCCTGCCCTCTACACTCTGGGGGGCTGCAGTGGAACACAAGGTAATCAACTGAGAGGCTGCTGCTGCTGCTGCTGCTGTTGAAAGTACGTTTCACTCAGAATGTCAGACTTTATTCTTTATTTAATTAATTTACAGAAAATATGCTTTCATTTTAGCTTCTGCAGCACTTTCCATAACCTCTATGAGAGAAAAGTTTTCTCTCAAACATGATTCATGAAATCCCAGCAGCTGGTCAGCATTTTTCACAGGGTAAAATCATTTTAGAACCCACAACGATTCCTAAAATTAGTATGGTACCAACACCACATGATTTATATTGTAACTAAAATCTGTTATCACCCTTTATACGTGCTCCTTTTTATGATCCTCAAAACCTGCCATTCTCTGCCATGTATTTTAAAAGGGACCATATCCCAGAATCCTGAAAAGGCTGCTTTAGTATGTTATCCACATTGTGGCCAGCCAATAAAGGGAGGTACGTCCATTTGGGACCACCTCCTCCCCACCCCAACATGCCCCTTGGCGGCTGGGTGTGCTCAACCTGCCCCATTACATATTTTTTTAATTCATTTACAGGGCACAGCGAAGTCTCTGAGTCATGTAATGGCTGACAAAACATATTGTTCAGGTTGACATCAACCAATCAAGACTTGTTTTCTTTAAACTGGCCAATCAGAGTATATCTGAACACAAACTGTCCAGCTATCTATAAAGCTTGATCCTTAATTTCTCAAAAACCGCTGAATTGATTTAAACCAAATCACAACAAACACACTCTCTGGGCCAGGATCTAGCTTTCTGCCAAATTTGGTGTAATTCTTTTGGGGAGTTTGCCTTTTGGAAGCACCCTTTTTTCTTAGCCCCTGCTTAATGAATCATCTCAAAACTTTCCATGTACAAAGTAGGCAAAAAAGAGCACTTTTTGGAAACTTCTATGAAGATTGTGTTTTGTGAATGCCGTAGTTATGGTAGGCTGCTAATTCTCATGATGAAAACACTGCAGAAAGCCAAAACAACCATATGGACACATAAAAGAAAAACAAATGCAGGCATACTACAAATCCAGGAGAGGAAACATTTCTGAAAAGCAGCTAATAAGACACTGCTGGAGCTTCACAATTAAAATATGTTATAGGCATCTATGTATTGCTCATTTTCCACTGCTCCTAACTCAGAGAGCGAAAAAGACCCTTTCCTTCCTCTATGGAAAAAATCCTTTATCTAGGAATATCTTTCCAAGCAAAGGCATTATTACATAAAGACAAAGAGAAGGAGAGTTTTATAATTTAACGTTCAATATAAAAAAAATGAAACATTACAGGCCACAGGTGTCTTTTTTACCTGTTCATCCTTTCCAGAAGATGGTTTTTCTGATGCTACATCCTCTCCTTCTTCAACGGGTCCAGAGAGCACTGAAGTATCTATGTGTATACCACCAGTGGCTCCCATGGAAATGACAGTAAATGGAGAAGATCCACGAGCTCCAACTTTAGATAAATGGAGAGACTCTTTCAGATACTTTATTGCAATTTGTCTTTGTAAACGAAGCACTTCCTTCTGTGACTCCCGCAGAAGACGATCTAAGTCACACAGATTCAGCCAATTGGAACATTCCTGAGTTTATTTCAAATAAAAAGAATATCATCAGTTCAGATCTCTCTACTGCTGATCTCAAATATGCTCAATCTTATTCCTTATGTTTATGTTCAGTTTTACCAAAACTATAAGCAAATTATTTAAAATGATTACTTGACTGTTAGGAGTGTCTCTGTGCATGGTTACTTCCATCCTCAGATTGCCAACAGACTTGTAGGAGAAATGTTTTATATGCACATGTACCTGTGCTTCTCTCAGCCTGCAAAGTACACAGGTTACAACTCTGTATATAAATCAAACATATAAAGAGGGGTAGACAAGTCCAGTCTCTCAATTCACTAAGCTGTACAACTAATCATAACTTTTCAGACAAGTGTTTTTATTGGCAGTTATGGACAACCAATGATTCTTGGCACTCAAACTTACAGGACCTATCCTAGTGGGATATGTGGTCTCTCACTCACCAAGGAGGCATGATTCACCATTGGAACCCGCTCTTCGTCAGGTAGAGGGTGCAATAGCTGATTCGCATCCAAAAGTCACTGGTTGACCACTCATAAATGCCAATAAAAACACTTGTCAGTGGGTTACTTATGGATACAATTAAAGTTCTCCTACAGAAGAACTAGAATTACAGGTGAACTTCTTTTCCTTCGCCTTCAGAGGATCTCATAAGCATTTAACAGAGTAGCAAGTCAATCATTATAGAAATTATGAGAAAAAGAAGAGAACATTGCCCAAGAAGCTATAAACGTATTGCTAGGCTGTAGCCCAAGTGAAAGGTACTATATCAGTAATTTATTATATACAATAAAAGAGTGTTCTGTTTTCTAATGAGCTTGAAATAATTGCGGCAATTAGGTTGACATTCGACCCCCGCACTGGTTAAAAGGCTTAAAACCAGATTTTCTTGGCTGCGACATTGTAACCACAGATACGCAACTGTAGCTCCCTATGAGCCTCGAAGAAAAACCGTTACTCGGAGGCACGGAAAAAAGGGAACTGACATCTGCACGTCGACGGTGGCTTCTTATTGCCTGGATGACGTCATACAGCGTCGCATGGAGTCGGGCGATTGTGACGTCATCATCGACGTGCAGAGCAAGAAGAAATTTCCGTCGAGGCTGGCACGAGGGGAGAATTCTTTAGGTGAGGAATCCACAGGTAGGTGTATCCATCAGAAAAATAATCCTCTTTGATGAGGGGAAACCTTCTCTATTGTGTCTTTGGACAGCGTTATCAAGGCTTCTTTCCTTAGTAAGTGAAGACGAGGTGGATGTACTCCTGCTCGAGGATGGTTTGGTGGTCTCTGCACAAATGCCAAGGTATTGCCAGAGTTTACTAAATCCAACACCCATTTGTCAGGTGTTATCTCCTCCCATTATCGGAGGTAGTTTGGGTTGTTTGAGCCCACATGGGTGGAAGGAGTGGATGTAGCTGGTACCTAGTCCAGGTAATTGTTTATGGATTATATCACGCCCTGGGGGCGGGGGTTGGCGGTGCTTCCAGAGTGAACCTTGCTTGGTGTAGGCTGCTGTGGGCGGCTGATAAGCCTGATGGTAGGGGGTCCTTTATTGAGATTGGGTTTGAAATTGTTGGGGGTCATTCATAACCACCTCTATAAGAGGAAAAGCCTCTTCATCTGGCACCTGGAAAGGGCAATTTCTTGAACTATAAAGTGCAGAGAGACATAGCAGTGTCTTTTATAATTGCCAATAGGGAGTCATCAATATTTTTCCCAAACAATGTCTTGCCATCATAGGCCATATGCAAGATTTTTTTTATTGGACATCTGGTCTAAAAGATGTGCCATCCTTGGTGCGTGATTCAAGGAAGATGGACAAAAAAAAACAAAAAAACTTTATGCTACACTGAACAGGAATTGGATCCAAAACAGAACCTAACACCAGTTTAGAATGGCATCAGAGTACAGCATATATCTGACTATCGTTGCTAGAAATTGGGTCTCTAGTTGGCAGAGGTATGTCTCTTGTCCAAGTAAGGACCACAATCCTAGTCAGGTTAAATCAGATGCACAACCTAAATTAATCTGTACCCACCCCCTGGCAGCTTGGCACACAGAGGCAGACTAAACTTAGAAGGCAAAGTATTTTTGCAACACTTATCTACAGTAACACTCCATAAAAAGGACTCAACACCAAGTTACAAAAATAGTTTATCTTATTAAATGGGACCAAAAACAAAAAAAAATCCAATAAAGCAATCAGGAATTATGCCATTGAGAATAAGTCACAGGAGAATTGAGTCTCAAGTTCATTAAATCATTCCTGAAAAAACTTCTTGCGATGTCGGAGGAGTGCTTATAATCTTGCAACTGGCAATTTGTAGCACTGACGCAAGAGAAAAGCGTGTCTCATAGGCTTTACACTGTCTCAGACTATTGGGAAGATTATGCGGGCACTCCCTTTACCGTAGTTACGGTGATGAGTACGAAGTGTTCACCAACCCAGTCCGTAGGTGATGTGGTTGCAGAGAGAAGTTATGGGTGCCCCGTACAGTATGGTAACGGTGCAGCTCCTTCTGCGACTGCCGCTGGTCCTGGAGGCAGGGAGACTGATGCATTCTGCAAGCTGTACAGGGATGCAGGAAAGTCGTTCAACCCAAGAGCACAGTCCCTCCTGGAGTGAGGAGTTGGGCCACCGCATAGCTGGCGAGAACCAGGTGAACCCTGTGACCCCTGCCAGGAGCCTGGGTGAAAGGCGCACAGCTTGCGTTACAGCAAGGCTCAGGGCAAGTGCAGGTGGGGCTGGGGCACATCGGTGACCGGGTTTTTTTTAGGCAATTCGTCAAAGTCTCGCACAGGTGTAGGCGGGTCCATGACACGGTACGATTCAAAACGCAAAGCAGTCTTCTCACCGCAGTTATTCAGGATGTGCCTGGTTTAGTAGTATGGCCCAGCAGCCAAAAGGGGCACACCTTACAGATGCACACACTGCACCAGCAGGGTGATGAGGCCGCGCTTGTGGTTTTTGCTGGGATGCTTGAGCAGCAGTGCTGGAGCACACATTAGGGGTGCTGGGCTGGGGAAGCACCATGCCCAGTCTCTAAAAGAGCAATCCGTTGTGCTCTTACCGCAGATCAGTTTGGGGAGGAGATCTTTGATGCCTGTTGACCTCTGGAGAACCGGGGGCAAGCCAATAAGCCCTCAGAGACTCTGGGAGCAGGAACAGAAAGGAGAGTCCAGTCCTTCTCCTGCAGGATAGACTAAGCAGGCAGTAGGTTAACATAACAGTCCAATAGCAAGGTGTCAGTCTCTCCTACAAGTCAGCATAAAGCAGCAGTAGGCCAACACAGTAATGCTGTGCAGAGTCCCTCCTGGCAGCACAGCGGTCCGCCTTCTTGACACAGTGTCCTTGTCTCAGTAGAATTCTGATTGGTGGAGTTTGGGGTCCAGCAATTATACTTTAGTGCCCAGGTTCTGGAAGGTTGGAGAAACTTCTAGACCTTCCTTTGAAGTCCCCAGGGCCCCTTTCCTGCCCTCCCCAGCTCCAGACATTCAACAGGGAGGCATGCAGTTCTTTGTGTGAGGAGAGGCACAGCCCTATTCAGAAGTAATTGTCAGCTCCTGGCTCCCATCTAGCCCAACAAGACCCATCAGCCCAGTGATGGGCAATCAATATCCAGGCTCCCTTTGGGTGTAACTTTCTAGTGGGAATGCACAAAGGCCAGCTGTCATCTACCCCAGGCAGGTATTTAGAGACAGGTAGAGGCATAGGATGTCTTAAGTAAGAAAGTGCCAACTTTCTAAAAGTGACATTTTCAGACTTACAATTTAAAATCTGACTTCACTATAATTTATGATTTTAAATTGCGAGTCCAGGAACAGAAAACTCCAGGTACCTATTTATTCCCAATGGGAGATTACACCTAAAAGCTGTCCTAGGGTAAACTAAATGCTATCCTATGGTAGAAGCAGCACTTGCAATTGTGAAAGAGTTTTTCAATATCTGGACATGTTAAACTATGAGTATAGTGCACCTTTTTAAATAAACTGCACCTTACCTGTAAGGAAATGCCTCCTTGGCATGGTTACCCCCTGACTTTTTGCCTTTGCTGATGCTAAGTTATGACTTGAAAGTGTGCTGGGACCCTGCTAACCAGGCCCCAGCACCAGTGTTCTTTCCCTAAACTGTACCTTTGTTTCCACAATTGGCACAACGCTGGCACTCAGGTAAGTCCCTTGTAACTGGTACCAAGGGCCCTGATGCCAGGTAAGGTCTCTAAGGGCTGCAGAATGGTTTATGCCACCCCTCACTCAGCATATGCACACTGCTTCACAGCTTGTGTGTGCTTGTGGGGAATAAATGACTAAGTCGACATGGCACTCCCCTCAGCGTGCCATGCCAACCTCACACTGCCTGTGGCATAGGTAAGTCACCCCTCTAGCAGGCCTTACAGCCCTAAGGCAGGGTGCACTATACCACAGGTGAGGGCATAGGTGCATGAGCACTATGCCCCTACAGCGACTAAGGAAAACCTTAGACATTGTAAGTGCAGGGTATCCATAAGAGTATATGGTCTGGGAGTTTGTCAAACACGAACTCCACAGTACCATAATGGCTACACTGAAAACTGGGAAGTTTGGTATCAAACTTCTCAGCACAATAAATGCACACTGATGCCAGTGTGCAATTTATTGTAAAATACACCCAGAGGGAATCTTAGAGAGGCCCCCTGAAAACATACCCGACTTCCAGTGTAGGCTGACTAGTTTCTGCCAGCCTGCCACACACCAGACATGTTGCTGGACACATGAAGAGAGTGCCTTTGTCACTCTGTGGCCAGGAACAAAGCCTGTACTGGGTGGAGGAGCTTCTCACCTTCCCCTGCAGGAATTGTAATACCTGGCTGTGAGCCCTTTTGTTATAGCACCACAAGGCATCCCAGCTAGTGGAGATGCCCGCCCCTCTGGCCACTGCCCCCACTTTTGGCAGCAAGGCTGGAGGAGATAATTAGAAAAACAAGGAGTCACCCACCAGTCAGGACAGCCCCTAAGGTGTCCTGAGCTGAGGTGACCCTTACTTTTAGAAATCCTCCATCTTGTGGATGGAGGGTTCCCCCAGTAGGATTAGGGATGTGCCCCCCGCCCCACAGGGCGGAGGCACAAAGACGGTGTAGCCACCCTCCAGGACAGTAGCCATTGGCTACTGCCCTCCCAGACATAAACACCCCCCTAAATTCAGTATTTAGGGGCTCCCCAGAACCTAGGAAACTAGATTCCTGCAACCTTAACCAGAAGAAGGACTGCTGACTGAAGCCCTGCAGTGAAGACGGAGACGACAACTGCTTTGACCCCAGCCCTACTGGCCTGTCTCCCAACTTCGAAGAAAACTGCAACAGCGACGCATCCAACAGGGACCAGCGACCTCTGAAGCCTCAGAGGACTGCCCTGCAACCAAGGACCAAGAAACTCCTGTGAACAGCGGCCCTGTTCAACAATCTGCAACTTTCTTGCAACAAAGAAACAACTTTAAAGGCTTCACGTTTCCCGCCGGAAGCGTGAGACTTTCCACTCTGCACCCAACGCCCCCGGTTTGACCTGCGGAAAACCAACACTTCAGGGAGGACTCCCCGGCGACTGTGAGCCCGTGAGCAGCCAAAGACAACCCCCCTGAGCCCCCACAGCAACGCCTGCAGAGGAAATCCAGAGGCTCCCCCTGGCCGCAACTGCCTGTAACAAGGGACCCGACGCCTGGAACCAACACTGCACCCGCAGCCCCCAGGACCTGAAGGAACCAGACTCCGGTGCAGGAGCGACCCTCAGGCGACCCTCTGCCTAGCCCAGGTGGTGGCTACCCCGAGGAGCCCGCCATGTTCCGGCCTGCATCGTTAAAGAGACCCCCAGGTCTCCCCATTACTTCCTATCTAAAACCCGATGCCTGTTTGCACTCTGCACCCGGCCGCCCCTGTGCCGCTGAGGGTGTACTTTCTGTGCCTGCTTGTGTTCCCCCTGGTGCTCTACAAAACCCCCCTGGTCTGCCCTCCGAGGACGCGGGTACTTACCTGCTGGCAGACTGGAACCGGGGCATCCCTGTTCTCCATTGAAGCCTATGTGTTTTGGCCACCTCTTTGACCTCTACACCTGACCCGCCCTGAGCTGCTGGTGTGGTAACTTTGGGGTTGCCTTGAACCCCCAACGGTCGGCTACCTTGGACCCAACTGTGAGACTTGTAAGTGTTTTACTTACCTGCAAACTTAATCTTTACTTATCTCCCCCAGGAACTGTGTCCACTTTTAAAATAGCTTATTGCTATTTTTACCAAGACTGTACATGATATTGTGATTATTCAAAGTTCCTAGAGTATCTAAGTGAAATACCTTTCATTTGAAGGATTACTTGTAAATCTTGAACCTGCGGTTCTTAAAATAAACTAAGAAAGTATATTTTTCTATATAAATACCTATTGGCCTGGAATTAAGTCTTTGAGTGTGTGTTCCTCATTTATTGCCTGTGTGTGTACAACAAATGCTAACACTACCCTCTGAAAAGCCTACTGCTCGACCACACTACCACAAAATAGAGCATTAGAATTATCTCTTTTTGCCACTATCTTACCTCTAAGGGGAACCCTTGGACTCTGTGCACACTATTTCTTACTTTGAAATAGTATATACAGAGCCAACTTCCTACACTACCTTTGGGGGTAACCAGAGCCTATCTCAGGAGTGACTTACATTCAATAAAAAGGAAGGGTTGGGTCTAGTTAGTGGGTACACTTGCCAGGTTTAAATGGCAGTTTAAATCTGTACACACAGGCTATGCAGTGGCAGGCCTGAGTCAGGTTTGAAAGGCTACTTTAGAGGGTGGCACAATCAGTGCTGTGGGCACACTAGTAGTATTTAATGTACAGGGACTGTGCACAGGTAGTGCTCTTCACTAGGGACTTCAGTAAATTAAATATGCCAATTATGGAGAAGTCAATGTTAGCATGTTTTAGGGGACAAAGCACCTGCACTTCAGCAGTGGTAAAGTACACAGATCCCTAAAGGCCAGCAAAAATAGGTCCAAAAACAGGAGATCAGAGGGCAAATAGCTAGGGGATACCATGCCAAGGATGCCAGGTGTAACAATCGTTAAAGCTATAAAGCATCCTACAACCTAGTGGCTACACATATGCAGGGTAACCCAAGGCACCTCCCCATCCCGTCTGCCTAAGCACTTTTACAGAAAGAACTTGAAAATTCTGAACAGTACCTGTCAGGTAAGATTCTTTACATGGTTCTTCTGCACAATAAAACATAACAGAAATGGTGAAAAAAGGAGCAAGGTGTGCTAGGGAGCTCGAACTCTACAGCCTATTACTTCTGAAAAAGATAGGCTAGATATTGTTCCTGCCCAGGAACATCTGTCTGGATCACTACTTGTGAAAGAAACAGGATGCTCTCCGCTCATGTCATTCTACTGTGCTAAGATGGTAGAGAAACACGTTTTGGAGGCATATGTCTGTACTAGAAGAACGAGTTACTTACCTTCGGTAACGCTCTTTCTGACAGAATCTCTATCTAGCCAGAGATTCTTCACCTTGTGAATATTCCCCAGGCATCAGACTGGATCCGAAACTTTTCAGGAGTACCACTGCACGTCAGTAGATAGTGCTGTATGGCTATGCATGAATGCCATTCCACTCCAGAAATTATATTTGGAGCCTATATAAGTGCCATTCCTGCATGCTGATGTATGTTCTTTCAAGAGTGTCTGAGCCCTGAGACACAGAGCACCCAAAGGAAATCGGTGTGACCAGTGTGCAGATTCTTAGATTTGGGATCTTATTATTGCCTTATAGCAGGCTGCAGAGGGCTATACTGGTTGTTAAACACCCTGAAATAACAAAGGATTGGGCCTTTAACAACCGGTATAGCCCAAGGCAGAAGGGCAATGACGCTATCAGAACATTCCACCCACTGAGGGTATTGTTCTAAATTATAAAGAGTGAAACAGAAAGAAAAACATTGGAATGTTGGAGCAGAAGACTTATTCCAGCCATTATAGGCCCGAGCTACTTCATTGTTTTCAACAGTGCTCCTGACATTCGAATGTTTAAATAAAGGATAGTCTCTAGTCACATAACGGGGAGAATGTGATGGTTGGTGAGGAATGTGCAGCTAGACAGAGTATCCATCAGAAAGAGCATTACCAAATAAAAGCAAATGCGTTCTTGACTTCTAGTCACAGATTCCTCACCTTTTGAATACATACCAAAGCAGTACTTATTTGGAGGTGGGTCTGTGAATGGACCGAAACCAGAAAGCCCTGCAGTACGTTTGGGCAAAATGTCCTTCTGCCTGGACCTGTCTGCCCAGACATTAGTGCTTTTGTTAAAGTATGGAGGGGATGTCAACATAGCTGCCTAGGCCAGGGACTCTGTGTGCTAACATAGTGATAGCGGTTTTGGCCCTGGTAGACTGAGCATGCAAGTCCTTCTGGAGGCTGCTTTTTAGTCAATGTGTAGCAGATCTTACTCAAAAGCATGTTCCAGCGGGAGATGGGTCTCTTCTGCACAGCCTTGCCCTTTTGGTTCTGAGAACCCCACAAACTGCTGATCATCCACCTGATGTTCTCTGGTGCAATCTATGTAAACGTTCAGTGCTTTCTTCTGATCCAAGTGATGAAGCCTTTCCTCCTTCACAGAGCGGTGAGGCAGTGCAAGGTGATGTTTTGACCGACGTGGATCAACATCACAACCTTAGCCAGGAAAGATACCCATGTCCTCAAAACCAATTTGGGAAGAACGTGGTGTAGACCAGGTTTACACTTAAACATGAAGCTCAGTCACACGTCTCACTGATGTTATAATGACAATGAACACAGTCTTGAGGGTGAGCAACCACAAGGAGCAGCTGTGGAATGGCTAAAAGGCAGTGCATATCAGAAATGTGAGGACCAAGGGAAGGTCCTACTGCAGCATGACAAAGCAGTAGGGAGAAAACAATGCTACAAATCTTTTAAAAAGCACATAACTAAAGACTTAAAAAGGGCTAGTCAAGCAACCACAAAACGTTCGAAAGGGACCCTTTAAATTGCGCCATGAGATAGGCCTCTCCATGATAGGGATAACACAAATAACACAACTTCAAATAACTTGTCCTGTAGTGGATCAAACTGGAGTGTAGCACACCATGACACAAGTTTAGTCTCATGAAAAGCGTATACAGTTTTCGTCAAGGGATTCCTGGCTGCCACAATGACATTAACCACATCCAGAGGAAGGTCAAAGGCACTCAGCTGTTGTTGCTCAATCTCCAAGCATCATGGTGGAGATTGGAAAGGCCTGGGGCAAAACTTTGCCCTGCTGCTGTGACAGCATACCCCAACAGACAGGCAGCCTGATCTGAGGACAGATGCTTAGGCCCAGGAGTTCTGGATACCATACTCTCCATGCCCAAAACGGAGTCACTAAGATGATTTAGGCCTAGTCCTAATCTTCTAAAGAATTCAAGGCAGGAGTGGTATTGACGGAAAGGCATCCATGAGTCCTGAGTTCCACTCAAGGCAAAATGCATCCCAGAGTGAGAGCCACCTTTGAACGTGCAATTACTAACTTTGCTTGTTATTTGCAGTGGCAAAGGGATTAAGCCAAGGGTTTCCTTATTTGAAGAAGAGACTTCCACATGACCAACTTCTGGAAGAAATTGACACTCATATTTACTAGGGGACTATGGATAAGTTTGTCTGCCCTGGCATTCAAACAGCCTGCCGGGTGGTTCACCATCAGGAATATCTCTTGGAGATCCAGCCATTGCCAGAGGTGTAGGGCCTCCTGCCACATGGTTGAGGACCCCAGCTTGCCCTGTTTTTCACAAAATAACATGGTTATACATGGCCTCTGATCTCCACTTATCCCAGATGGCCATCCCAACCAAGAAAAAATGCATCTGTCACCACTGACAGTTCTGTGTAGGGAAGGGAGAAGGCCCTGCCACAAGCCCCAACATGTAGCTACCACTGCAGTCTCCTCCAAAATCTGAACATGGTTGGAGAGGTCCCTTAGATGTTGGGCCTTCTGAGACTTCAGATCTCACTGCAGAGCCTGCATATACCATCTGTAATGTTCGACCAGCAGGATGCAAGAAGCCATCAGTCCAAGCAGCCTAGGAGTCTGCCTCACTGAAATGCAGGACTGAAGGTGAAAGATCAGAATCATAGCCTGAATTGTCTGGATTCTCTTTCCCGGGGGAAGGCACACAAAATGAATCCCAAAGATGACTGGAGGTTTGGCGCAGTGTGGAGGTGGTTGACCACTGCTGGGGCGAGCCCACCTTCAAGAGCCAGTGGTTGAAGTATGGAAAGACTGGAACCCCTAACCTCCCCCTAACCACCGCCATCACTTTCCTGGACACCTGAGTGGCACTGGTGAGACCAGAGGGGAGTAAAGAATACTAAAAATGATCCTGTCTCACTACAAACCATTAGTAGGGTCAAAGGGCCAGCAGGACGGGTATATAGAAATAGGTGTCCTACAGGTCCAGTGCTACTATTGAGTCTTCAGGGTCAAGAGTAGACTAGGCCTGGGCCAGGATGAGCATATTAAATTTCTCCTTCTGGAGGAAGACGTTGAGAAGGCAAGGTCTACACCAGGATGAAGGCCTCTGTCTTTTTTGGCCACTAGAAAGTAGCAGGAGTACAAACAATGTCCTACTTCTGGCGCTTCCACCCTCTCAAGAGCCTCTTTCGCCAAAAGGGCTTGCACTACCTGCTGCAAAATAGAGAGATGGTCCTCCACCCGTCACTGATGGGGGTGGAGGGTTTGAGGGAGGTGTGGAAGGTGCAGCACAGAAGAGAGGAAGAGTAAGGCATATCCCCTCTGACAGATCTGCAGAACCTTCTGGTCTGTTATAGCGTGTCAACCTGGGAAGATTAATTGAATCTTGCCTCCCACAAGGTGGCTATGCTGCCCCAAGGGCACGCTAAAGGAGTTTAGCCTGTGGGGTTGCAGGGAGCAGTGGATTGGGCAGCCCACTGACTTAGCCACATGGACAGTGGACACAATGGCCATGACCGCAAAACTACTGGGTTCCTTGCTGAGGCAGAACAGGCTGGAGGTACAGAGCAGCTTGATCAAATCCATTAAATGAGAGAAGGTAGATCAAAATCAACCGTCCCCCAAACAGGCGAGTCCCATTGAAGGGCTTGTCCATAAGAGAGGACTGGACAACGCTGGAGAAGCTGGTTGATTTCAGCCAAGCCTGGTGGCGAATGGAGACACTGGTGTCAATGGCTCACCTGATGGAATCATGATGTTCAAGCCACAATGAATAGAGTCGCTGGAGCCAGTTGGCATTTACAGAAGGGAGTGTCAGGTTGATAAAATTTGAAACTCTCTTCTCAAACATCTTTACCCGTTTTGGACTCCCTATCATGGTGAACACTTATAAAAGTGCTGGGGTTAGATCTGCTTGTGAATGCCTGCACCGCTAAACTTTTGAGTGAAGGGTTCTGCGAGAGGAACGCAAACACACCCGGGGCAGGGTGATGGCACCACAGTATTTGTCTGTTGACTAGGGGTGCCAGAGCAAGGCTTGGCCCTGGCTCACAACAAGGTATCCGTCAATGCCTCATTGAAAGGCAGAAGGAGCTCAGAAGATGTTTGCCCGGATGGAGGACGTCAATCAGCACATTGCTTTTTACCTCCAAGGTGAGGAACTGGTGGCCAAGGACTTATTTACCATGGCGTAGAATGCAGACTCCTCGATGGCTAGACAAGGGGATGCGAGAAGGCCTGTTTCAAGTGAGGCCACTAGTCTCTAGCAAGTTATCATATAAATTATTGTCTTGACAGGGTTGAGCAAGCTCATCCCCTGCATCATAACCACTGTCCAAGTCCATGCTGAAAGGAAGTGTTTAAGGTGTTTCTTCCCCATTGTGGAGACAGCAGATCGTGTGAAGCAGCACATCAAATGTCATCGGGCACAGCTTCGGGTCCAAGGTTGGAGGGTTCTATGGTTATCACCTCATCCAGCGCTAATGAATTCAGTACCAGCAATGAAGTCCCAGTGGCTGAGTTAGACAGTGGCACTCAGAGGCAAAGTTTGAACCTGAGCCAGAGGTGTCATGATGGGCTCGAAGCGTCAAACTGGTGCAGAGGGTGAACCTGCCAGCGGTCCTTCCGATGGAAGGCCTCTCTGCTCATTGGGGGTCCACAGGTGCATCAGAGGGACTCTGCAAGGATCTAAATAGCCTGAGCATGCCTGTGCGAAAATCTTCTATCTGTAGTGGAGTGCGCAGGTGTCCTTGGAAACTCGAGTTGTGCCGGAACCAAATGAAGGATCGGTCCTAAGCCAGACAACTCTGGGAGTGAGATTGAGAGCCATGGCACTGTCCCAATGCGTGCGAGTGGCAAGAGAGGGCAGAGTCACCTTTGATTTTTCTGCGATTCTTTTTGAGCATTATCCAATAATTTGGATCACAGCGAAGACCAGCCTCTGGAGTGGTTTCTGCATCTCCTGGATAGGGAATGGGGCTGGAACTGAACTTTGGACGTGGACCGAGACTTAGATTGGTATTGGGAAGGAGCCTTCTTTTCTTTAGCTTAGTAAAGTTTTGCCTCATGGTTCCATACTGCAGCTGGGTCCATCGGTAAGCAGTCACTGCAGGCCTTGGATTTGCGATTCAAACCGAGCCGCCACAGGCATGCCAGATAGGGATCTGTTGCAGACACTTCTTTGCGACAGTCCCTACAGGGCTTAAAATCTGTTGTTTTAGGGTGTGAAATCCCTTGCACACTAAGAAAATTAGGACAAAACATCGAGGTGAGTTTCTCTAAGAGACAAGAGAAAGTCTGGATCCGTGTTTGGTGGCATGGAAAGGATATTAGTGACCAGGAGTGGTGCCTATATGACCTTTGCATGTCTTTTCCCGAGCGAAACACAGTCAGTATGGCACAGAGATGCTGCTGAAAAGTTTACAGATAAAGTCTAACACCAGGGGACTAGTCAAAAGGTGAGGAATCAGCAGCTAGAAGTCTCCATCAGAATGGGCCTACTGTAGTCGGGCAACTGAGATACATGGCACTGTACTCAAAGGTTTACTGAGCCTATAGAAGACCTCTTGACATTTCACAAATGTTTGATAGTACCTAGTGAGTCCTAGAAATGCCCTTACTAGGGGTTGGGTATCAAGAACCTCCCATTCCAAAATAGCTCCAGCTAGCCTCCAGTGGCTGGAAATTAGCAGAGGAGCCACCTCTTGTGGCACGGTAAGTTTTTCAAAACAGCAAGGACACCATTCACCAACCACTGGACAGAGCTGGGGATTTCTTCAGGCCAAAAGAATAACGAAGAACTGATGAATTCCCACAGGATTCGCAAACAACAAGTTACTTACCTTTGGTAACGCTTTTTCTTGTGGATACAATAGCTACCTGTGGATTCCCCACCTTATGAATTTCCCCATGCGCCAGCATCCAATGGAAAATCTTCTTCCCAGCTCTCTACGTCGACGAGGACGTCACAATTGCACAGCTCCACGCGACTCAGTCTGACACTCACCGTGCCAATAAGAGGTCCTTGTTGGCGTGCTGACATCAGTTTCACCCATTTTTTACGTGCCTTTGAGGTGCACAGGTGAAAACTGACCTTGCCATAGTTCCAATAAATACATATATACATAAAACCACCATGATGCAATATAATCAAGACCATCATTTATAAATACACCTATAAAACCACATATCTTAATGTAACCAGACAGGCAATGGGGAGGCGGGTGGGACTGTGAGGAATCCACAGGTAGCTATTGTATCCACCAGAAAAAGTGTTACAGAAGGTAAGTAACTTGTTCTTCTGATGGATACAACCACCTGTGGATTCCTCACCTTATGAATAGAGTCCCAAAGCAGTACCGCACTCCGAGGTGGGTGCCTGACTGGTTACACCAGGAAATCCTGCAATACAGATCATGCAAAATGGCCGTCCCTCCTAATCTCCGAGTCCAACCAGTAATGCTTTGCGAAGGGACGTCCAAGTTGCTGCCTTGCAAATATCCACCACTGGAACCCCTCTTGCCAGGGGACTTTTTTATTTATTTATTTTTTAAGATCTCTTTTATTGCTTTATAATTGCATGAACGCATACAAAAACAAATACCTTCCCATCTTTTTGTAACTCCCCCTCCCCCTCCCTCTCCCCTTTCGCACTTCCCATCAATTATACAGAGGTATTTGTTCGGTTCACAAATGAATCACTTATTTGGTCTCTTGTACGATCTTCAACAGGAATGTCTTGAACAATTATACATGATCTGTTTCTGGTAAATCTGCCTCCGCATCAGAGTTAGAAGTGTCAGGTGTTCTAAAATTCTCCAGTATCATGTTCCAGTGCTGAGCATTGTCTCTAGTTCCTAGGCCCCTGAGTGTTTCCCTTAGTAATACTGCCCCTTCAGTTTCCGCCCACTTGATTAATGCATTTCTCCAACGATTTATCTGTGGTCCCTTCGGATCTTTCCAATGTGAAGTTATTTCTCTCCTTGCAAGTATCAAAGCCAGGTCTATGAATCTGTTTGTGATTTTATGCTTGCTGGGGCGAGGGAAATCTCCCAAAACCGCCACCATGGCTGATCGGGATAATTTTCTGCCCGTGCAAGTGGAGAGTGGTTCAAATATCCCCATCCAGTAGTCCCCGATTAGTGGGCAACTCCAGAGCATGTGCAACAACCCTGCTGCTAGTTCTGCACATCGGGGCAGCTGGCATTTTCTACACCATAAATCTTTGATATCATATAGGGGGTTAAGTAAGCTCTGTGATAAACATATATGTTTATTAATTTAAACCTGGCATTTCTGGAAACTGTATATATGTGTGTGGTTATTCTGGTCCACTGTGCGTCATCTATTGTAACATCCAGTTCCCCCTGCCATTTGGTCTTAAGTTTATTTAAGGGAAGACATATGCTGGTTAGTAGAGATGTATATATCCCTGAAATCAACTTCCCTTGGTCTCCTATAGTGCATATTTGGTCACAGGTGTTATGTCTGGGGGGCTCTTCTAGTCCTGTACCCCATTGTCTACGAAGAGTCCTAGCAATTGCGTTAAAGGTTAGGAACAGCCCTGGTGGGATCTGGAACCTTTCCTGCAGTTCTGCATAAGTGCACAGTTTCCCGTTATTATATAGAGCCCCTATGGTGTCGATCTGAAGTGCCATGAATTGGGTGATACCCCTTATTACATGATTACCTGTGACGGTTCCTATACAGATCAGGGGGGCCTCTGGCGAGTACGGTGTCTCTTGCCAGGGGACTTAGCCTTGGTGGAATGGGCTCTGATACCCTCAGGGGGAACTTTCTTTGCCAACGAGTAGCAGATCTCGATACAAAGAATGACCCACCTGGAGATTTTCTTTTATGGACTGCTCTGCCCTTCCTCTGTCCAATATACCCCGCAAACAGCTGGTCCTCCAGGCGAAAGACTTTTGTCCTTTCAATATAAAAAGTAAGAGCCCTATTAGGGTCCAAACGGTAAAGCCTCTCTTCTTCCTTCGAGGGGTGAGGAGGAATGTAGAAATTTGGAAGGGTAATGGTCTGCCCTATATGAAAAGGAGTGACAACTTTTGGTCGGAAAGCCGCTCTGGTTTTCAAAACCACTTTATCCGAAAAGAACAAGGTAAAGGGGGATTTAAAATGAAGAGCTTGAAGCTCACCAACCCGCCTAGCCGAGGTTGTAGCAATGAGAAAAACTGTTTTAAGAACCAGAAACCTTAGCGGGCAAGAGTGCATGGGCTCAAAAGGTGACCCCATTAAAAAGGTTAAAACAAGATTCAGGTTCCACTGAGGCATATGAAAAGGAGTGGGAGGAAACCTATTAACTAAACCTTTCAAGAACCTAATCACAATAGGCGATTTAAACAAGGAGGGCTGATCCGGGAGGCAGAGAAAGGCTGACAGAGCAGCCAAATAACCCTTAACAGTAGCCACTGCACAACCCTTCTTTGCTAAAAGTAAAGCAAATAATAAAATATCGGAGAGGTGGGCCCTCAAAGGATCAATTTGCTTTTCTCCACACCAAGCCACAAATTTTGCCCACCTGCTGGCATAAACGGTCTTAGTGGAGTGTCGCCTGGTCGATAAAATAACATCCACTACATCTGGTGGGAGAGAAAAAGAACTCAGGTCTCCCGCGGTAAATAGCTCCATGCCCAAAGCCCCTGAACCTCCGAAAGGACATGAAAGGGGTAGCAGAGGAGGCTTGCCGACCCAAAGACTTTGCCGTGGCCCGACTATCTTTAAACATCTCTAGGGCAGTCAGCTTTATCACCAAAAAGTTTTTCTCCATCAAATGGCAAATCCAATAAAGCAGTCTGCACATCAGAAGAAAAACCAGTGGACCTCAGCCAAGCGTGCCTCCTGGTAGCAATAGAGGTACCCACTGTCCTGGCCACAGAGTATGTGGAATCCAGGCCAGACTGGATTATCTGTTTTCCTGCAGCCTGAGCATCCGATAGGAGTTCACCAAATTGACTCTGCACATCCTGCGGCAAGTCAGGAACCATAGCCCTAGCCGAGTCCATCAGGGCGTGGACATATCTACTCAGAACACAGGTAGCATTCACAGCCTTGAGAGCCATACTGCAAGAAAAGAAAGTTTTCTTTGCCGATTGCTCCATTCTTTTGGTCTTTTGGATTCCCTGTCCGATGGAATCACAGGGAAGGATCCTGGTGCAGACCGTGTGGAACAAGAGACCTGAACAACCAGACTCTCCAGGGTCGGATGTTTTGATAAGAACCCCGGATCTCCAGGCGCCACTCTGTAACTCCTTGCCACAGACCTATTGACAGCAGGTGATGACAGAGGCTTCCTCCACAGCTCTAAGATGGGCTTCCTAAGAGCATCATTAAACGGAAGCAATGGATCTGCCGAAGTTGAAGAAGGGTGAAGGACCTCCGTCAAAATGTTTGTTTTGACCTCTGCAGCAGGCAACAAAAGATCCCAAAAATGTGTTGCCTTCCTAATCACCGTATGGAAGGAGGCCGCTTCCTCCGTGAACTCCCCTGGCGAAGAAAGATCTCATTCCTGGGAAGTGTCAAGCCCACTGGCCGAATCAAGCCCTTGAAATTCTCCTAAGGGCTCCACAATCTCCCCTTCTTCCAGCAACTGCCGTTGGTACTCTTCCTCTTCCAAAAGTCTCAAGGCCTTTCTACACGACCTCAGTCTGGCCTCCATCAGCATCGATGACACTGGCTTCAAAACTGCAAGACGCAGAACAGGAGAGGAAGGTTGGCTTCGGTCCCATCCATTATTCGGATCCAGCGCCGGAGCGGATCCAAACGGTGCCATGGACACTTGAGGCTCCATCATCAGCGTCGACTGACTGGGCAATGAGATCGGCGCCATAGGCCTGGAAGGTGACGTCATCGGAACCGCAGGACCTCGAGGCGACGTCATCGGCGCTGAATCGGCACCCTCAGCCAGACAGAAGGGCATAAACGGCACCACCTTGTAAGGAGCCGGGGAGCCCAACGAAAAAGCTAATGGACCCATGGGACCAGCCGGTGCACCAGCAGGGTCAATAGCATTAAACATCGAGAACATGGCATTTAAAAATGTTGCTGTATCCGCTCCCGGAGCCGGGAAGGCAAGATACCGCTCGTCTCCATGTTGCACCTGTGCTTGCCGGACATCCGATGCAGCAGGTCAAAATCGAGGACACTCTGGAGGTGCCACTACCTCGAAGACCGATGGCGCCGGACAAGCCTGAGGGCTCTGAGGTTCTGGAGTCACAGTCGGACCAACCCCCCACGTAGTACGGTGCCACCGAGATGGAGACCTTAATCTTGAATGGCTCTGAGCCAAACGACGCGGAGAGTCATGACAACGTCGATTCTTGTGTCTTTTTGATTAATTATGGGAAGAAGACCTGTGATGACTCTTATGCCCCTTCTTTGCCTTGGCCAAAAATAGTTTGGCCTCTCTTTCTTTCAGAGCCTTAGGTTTCATGCTCTGGCAGGAAACACACTCCTCGACGTCATGCCCTGAGCTCAGACACCAAAGGCAATCGTTATGAGGGTCGGTAACCGACATGCGACCCCCGCATTCTCGTCATGGCTTAAATCCCGACTTCCTAGGAGGAGACATTGTAACTAGAAACCGAATTGCAACTAGTAACAAGATGGAACACCTCCAACAGTAGCGAGAGCTAGGAGAAAACCGTTAGCGTCGAAGGCACGGAAAAAAGGGAACTGACATCAGCACGCCAGCGAGGACCTCTTATAGGCATGGTGACATCAGACGGAGTCGCGTGAAGCTGTGTAATTGTGACGTCCTCGTCGACGTGGAGAGCTGGGAAGAAGATTTTCCGTCGGATGCTGGCGCATGGGAGAATTCATAAGGTGAGGAATCCACAGGTGGTTGTATCCCTAAGAACCCTTTTTTCTCTCCATTGTGCTAAGCTTAGGAGCAACCTGTCAGCATCCAATGGTCAGATGAAAAGTGCTCAGAATCCACAAGCTCATCTGCCTATGGGAATCACATGGGCATTGGTCTTAGTGACTACAAGGAAGCAACAGCAACTCACCCACAAGTCAGTGATACTCTGCTTGGAAACTAGTAAAACTGTGCTTGTCCATGGTCTCCACGATATCCCAATTACATTTTGGTTCAGTAGCTTGGCTATCTTTCCTTGATGCAGTGACAGACCTTGCTGGTATCCTGAATATCAGGCTCTTTGCAGGCAGACTGCCCAAAGAGTCAACGTCAGGTTTGCACACCAGCGTCACACATGAAGTCAGATAAATCAAGTCTGAAAACTGTCTCATTACTGTCCTACATATGATTTGCTAAACACAGATCAGATCTGGAGAAACATTTAGGTGGTCATTATGCTTCTGGCGGCCACCTGACCACCATGGCGGGCAGTGGCAGTCGGTCCGCCACTAGGCCGCCAGTGAAGACCGTCATATTACAACTTCGGCCAAAATCAAACCGTTGAAATACCGCCCGGACCGTCGGGCCAGAGGTGAGCACCTCTGGCCAGGCGGTAGCCGCAATACCGCCATCGCTGTTACGACTCTGTAGACTGCCAGCATTTTCATGGCGGTCACACCGCCATGAAAATGCTGCAGGTCATGCACCCGGCAGCAGGAATTTCCATTCCTGTAGTCGGCAGACACACCCCCACACACCCACCCCCTCTCATCCACGTATTCACTTACATACACCCCCACACACTTGCACCCAAACACTGACTCAGATAGACCCATTCACTCGCATGCACGCACTCAGACGTACACCCCCTTCCCTCCGCAATCACACAAACATATACGCACGCACACAGACACCCCCTCCCCCTGCAATCACACAAACATACATGCGCACTGACATTCCCACAACCATCCCCCACTCCCCCTTCTCGCCGATCAACTTACCTGCTTCGGCGAGGTGGCCTGTCCGGGAGAGGATGGGTCTCTGTGCTTTCCACCACTGGCACCGCACTGTTGTGCAGGAAACCACCACCCTATATTACGGATCGTAAAACAGTGGGTGGAGTCTTGTTGGCGTGGCAGTGGAGGAAACCACCTCTGATACGACATCAGCCAGGCCGACGGTGTCGGATTTCTGCCCGTAATAGGGCGAAAATTGACACAACGTCATAATATGGCGGTCTTCAGACCATCAGCACTGGCGGTCTTTTGGCGCCCGCGGCTTTGGCAGACTTACAAAAAGACCACTGAAGCGCTAATGAACACCTTAATCCCTCTACTGAGCAATCCCTTAAAATACCTTAAATCCAGTCTGGGAGGGGTTGACCACCTATACGTAGTCTTTTTCACCAGAAAATAATATTCCTTGATAGTGGTAATCCTTCCTGTTGACATGACAGACCCAGTACAAGTGGTAATTCTTCAGCATGTAGACATGACAGACCCAGTACAATACAAGGCCAGTACTCAGATCAACAAAGGTGTAGAAATCACTGATTGCTCCTAAAGCATCAGGACGTACTGACTTTTTTAAATTGCACCTCTTGTGCTCCTTATTAGTTGGGCAATGTTGCCTTCTGGTCATATTGATTCTTTAGTAGCGCTTGACTTCTTACATGTTTGCAATATTGCAGGAGCTAAAAAGCTAAGTAAAGACCAGGACCTTAGATCCTAAGTAAATCATTTGCTTGCAAGAAACATGGGTAAATACAGTATTAAGTCAAGGTTTTAATTCCTACATTAAACCACCAATAAAATTATTAGATCATGTCAGACTGTCAGGTGGCCTGGTAACTTATTTTGCAACAAAAATAAATTGCAGCTGCTTGGTAATCGAGACTTGGTCCAGCTACATCCTTGTAACCAATATTCTATTTCATGAAGGCGATACATTTATTTACTGTCTACATTCCACTGGACTCTGTCAAGAAGAGAATGATGCAAGTACCACTTTTTGAGCAATTTGACATCTGCGGTAGGCATTCATACAGCATGAAATGATATTAATGAAGGACCTGTTTTTTTTCTTCTGATAGGCCTACAAGAGCCAGCACAAAAGGAACTCCAGCAGTATTGTAAAATTCCAGAAATGGTGTGTTTCCCTTTTAAATCGTGTAGCAGTAACGCATGCTTTCGGCCCTCTTGTTTGACCAAAGGTTGATCAATCTCAATGGACGATTCTGACCAGATATGCCTGCACGAGCCACAACTAAGGTTGTGAGTGTGTTAAATATTTTGGGATACAGATTTGTTTCCACTTCTCTCCTAGAAATGACCACATCCCTGGCCAGAAGTAAACAGAACTGAAAGGCTATTTCTTTCAACTTGAAGGTTACTTAACAAAGAGCAATATAAAGTCACTGCTTCAGTAAGCGAGGATCTCTGTTTCTTTCAACTTGGGAGTTTACTTAAAGAGCAATATAAGGTCACTGCTACAGTAAGCAATGATCTCAAACTACGTAGAGTAATATGGGAAATTCTTGTGCAAGCAGGGCATGACTAGAGGAAGCTCTGTTCAGGAGAAAACATACTGAAAGAAATTACAGTCAGTCGAGGACAACTTTGATCTCAATGCACTGGAAAACATCATCAGTTTGTTAGCAAAGCACTATCAGCCAGGGCGAGCACAAGGGAGTATGTTTATCTCACCTCAGCAAGTGAACCTAAACACCAAAAGGATTTGTCATGGTACATGAGTAAATTGAGATAACTAAAGCAAAAAATATCAATGTTCCAAAAAAAAAGAGAAACAGTGACCAGTGGGGGGGGGGGGGGGTAACAAAGTTGTCACCAAATTGAAACGTGAATATAATGTAAAATGTTGGAAAGCAAATTCAAATTTCAAAAGTAAAAAATGACAATATCTGTAAAGGGGCTAGCACTAAGGAAAGCACTCTATTTTAAAAGCTTATCCATCAACTCAATGGCCCTTCTCCAGGAATGAATAGCATTGATGAAGAGATCTGGGAAAAATATTAATCTGAATTGTACTATGCCAAGGAAAAAAATACCTGTAGGTCTTTGGTCTGTGGCATGGATATACAAACTCGCAGTTACTGCAAAGGACAATGTGACAGGGGACCAGGACCAGGAAGGACCAGGAGCTATTGGCGAAGAAAAGGACCAACTGAGGTTTGTGCAACCAATGGCATGGAACAAAAATCATCACTTTTAATTAAAACCATGGCTGCTTTGAAAAGCAGTGGGGTACCAGTTCCCAAAGGAGTCCCACTGGCAGTATTCAAACACAAAACAAACACATGGAGAGATGCTCTACTGAAACTTTATAATGGTGTTTTAAGCTCCAGTACAATTCCAAAGAACTGGTGGCGATCAATCTTACATGTGTACATTAAAAGGAATCAACTGATAAACCAGAAAACTATTGAACCATAGTCCTGCTAGACTCCAAAGCCAAAGTATTTGCTAAATTATTGCTGGCTGACCTAGAAATCTGGATCAATTCACCTAAAGTGTTACCATTCTATCATGTAGGGTTCAGAAAAAGTAATGAAATCCTTAATTAATGTAAGCACTATTATTCTTTTGGCACAAAAATTGACTGCCCTGAATTCATCATTGTATGTCTGTATTCTGGATTATAGTGTGGCCTTTGAGAAAGTGAATCGAAGCCCTTTTTGGCGGAAGCTGATAACCTATTCACTGACATTCAACTTTTTTACATGGATACTTTGGTCAAAATAAAACTGGGTAATAGATTTACTTTGTCCTAGAAAATACGCACTAATAAGGGCCTGAAACAGGGTTGTGTAATGTGCCTGTTCTTTTGAATTTCCTTCAACAAGTGCTCCTAAATCACAGAGTTTTTCTCTTGAAATTGGGAGATCAACATCTTCCGCTGCTTTAATATGCCCATACAGCACTTTTAGATATAATCAAAACTGGGCTACAAATTGCCCTAAATAGTCTTCTAGAATATAGGACAGCAAATGATTTGAAATTAAATGTGATACAGACAATGATAATGCAGTTTAGTTCTGTAAAATCTAACTCTGGCGCATAGGAAACCAAAAGATTAAGACGACATAAGCTTGTCAATATCTTGGAATCTGGACGCACTCAAAACTCAGGTTTAAAAATCAACTGAAAGTCATGGAAAGCTAAGCACAGTATCTGCAGAAAGCATTGAGGTCAATAAGCAATAGGGTGCGCAGCCTTGCCGGAACGAATGTGCAGCAGATCTTTAGATTTAAGCTGGTGCACCAACCTGGGGCACCAAACTGCGTCCTAACTTGGTACAAATTCAAATCAGAGGCAATGTGGAAGGTCTTTGGAAGTACCTAAGGATATGCCTGTTAGCCAACTTCAGTTGGAGTTCGGAATGGTCAACCTTTCTATGACTGCTGACACCTAAACTGTTAAGTATTGTTATTGTCTGAGGAATGTATCTGCTGAATCCTTAAAAGCATGTACTTGGAAGGAGCATCAAGACAATTCTAAAATTCATAAGGTCAATGGTACCCTAAATATTTGTTAGGTGAATTGCAGCTAAATTAATTTGGGGACCGTGAGATAGAATATGGGAAATTATAACTACAAGAAAAGCAAGAAACTAGAGCTTACTTTTAAGTTAAAAACATCGAGTTGTTTGAAAAAAATGCCCAGAGCTGACTTGCTTTTACCAGAGTTCCAGAGACCTAACCCACAGTCTTACCTCGATTTGCACAGGAAACAATCATCACAAGCAAAATAAATTAAATTCCTACTTATGCCCCTAAAAACAACTGCATCAGGGAGCTTTCGTACCCGTGTATATGCTGTAGAGGAAGTGGGTATTACCCTGAGCCTTTTTCTCTGGAAGCAGCATTGTCAGCCTGCCTGCGGGGTACTGACCTACAGTTACTGGCCAGGCTAATTAAATTCTTGGAGATGGTAGTTACTGCACTCCAGAACTCCCTCTAGCTTTCTGATTATTGTGCTAAGATACTAAGTGCCATATGTACGAACACATTTTCCCATTGACACAGAATGGGAAAAACACGGATACATCTGGCCCAAAATTCCTTACACTTTAATATCTTACTCACTCTAGTGGGAGGGCAGTGTTTAATCTGCTTTAGATAACATGTACCTTTTGTTGCTACCCTAATACATTTCATAGTACAAATTTCTGTTTTTATCTCTTATAGTTGCTAACGCATTTGTCACGATATTATTCAGTTCTAGTTTACAGATCCAGCAAGGGACTGATGTTTAATTAGTTCTGGTAGATATACAGCCTTATGTTGTTTAAACTACTGCACTTTATTGTACATAATGCTGCTAATTTTGTATCTCATTGAGCCAGCAAGCATTAAATGAACATTTAGCTCTGGTCGCATCTGTCGGTAAAACCAATGCACTTTATTGATCGGAATGATCCTAGGCTTTTTACCAATGCACTTTATTGCTTCTAATGCTGCTAGCCCCCGTCTACATTTTACTGATCGTTGGATAACAGAATCTCATTTTATTCCAAGGTCAGGGATGGCCAAAGTGTGTTGTATAATATGTACACAGTTCTTAGCTGAAGCTATAGCCTTTATGCATATATTTGTGTTTTAAATGTATAAGGATCAGATGATTGTATGGGTTTTAGAAACCAATCATTAAATTAGAATTTAAACTGGGCTTCTTGAATTGGCTGCGACATTTATCGGAGGCCAATCATGTAATCTAGCATGCTGTGCATGTGTGATCCCTGTTTCCTTCACAACCCTCATTCACCAAGGTCAGCTGGTTGCAGACAGTGAGCGATAACATGACATGTTATTTTATGTCTTGTGTATTTTTAAAGCATATTATTACCCACTAGGGTATCCTGGAACTGGGCAGTTGAGTGCATAGCCCTGCCTATGGTAGGTCGTTAATTAGAAAGGCAGGTCTTCAGCTTCTTGCGGAATTATGGAAGCGTGGAGAAGGCTCTGATGTGGAATGGGAGGCTGCTCAATGCTTTACGAGCAAAGTATTACCACACCCATCCTCCTTATCTGGTTCTGTTTATGTGTTGGATGTGTGCGAATAAGATTTACTGTGGAGCAGGTATCTGGGAAGTTAGCAAGCATGTTGTATACATATATAAATGGAGCCTGTTAGGCTTACAATGAGCACATAGAAAAAGGAGTCTGTCCGTTTAAGAACCTGGGAGGTACTTATCCCCAGAATGCATCGTAACTGGCAGTTGTCTTTCAAATCCAGTTTGTTTCAGCTTGTGAGAGGATCTCAAAGCAGGTGCTGAGGTTTTTCTTTTACTTTAAATATCATATTTTTTCCTATGAGGAAAAGAAATCTACCTGCTTCACCTTATTTACTCAGCTAGTGTTGAATGTTATTTTTTTTTTTTTTTTAAATCAATTTCTAGCTCTATTTTTCAAGTTATTTTCGCAACATGCCCTTCACATCGGCGATAGAAGTCTGTAACTGATACTCACAAGGAATGTGTGGTTTGTCTGCCTGCCTCTCATTTTGCTCTGAATGTGTTATCTGCAAGATGTATAAAATACCTCTAAAGGACAAAGAAGGCAAAGGGGCATGCTGGAGGACATAAGGGCTGAAAAAGAGACAACGAAGGAGGTTAGAGTAGGCTTCTACGTTAAGATCTACTGGTAGCTCTCCAGATACCCAATAAGTAGCTCTTCTGAGTGTAGCCCAAGCTACTAAATTTGAAGCGTACGCTTGGTTGAAGCTGATTGATATTGAATTAATGTTGAATTCATATATTTATACCAAAATTGAAGTGTATTTGAGATTAAAATGTTTGCATTTTAAGAACTCATGAAGTGATATATGAAGAAAAATGGTTGAATTTCCAAAACATTTTAAGGCCGATATTGAATGATAAATAAAGTGGCACTGGTGAGACTTATTACCATTAATATAATTACCTTGGTGCAGCGAGCACTGGACTATGGCTGTTTTGTATAGCCTGGGCTAAAAACTCAGCACGCGCAAGATGCGAGACGAAAGACTTGCGCTCTCTGGTGTTCACAAACAAGATTTTTTTTTACCTCCTTGCGAGAGTTAGTGCCACGCCAGGAACATCCGGTGCATCTTTTTTGACGTAAGCGAGTACAAGTGAGCGTGATTGACTGCTGCTGAAACCTAGCAAAGCTGAAGCAGCTTAAATCTACAACTGAGTGAAAAATCTTCTCTAATTGACCGTTTGCGTTGATATTGTTGTGCAAGGAGTACTTGTTTTTCCCAAAAGCAGGAAGTGCCTCAGAGACTCCAACTTCCTGTTCCTGTCCAGCAAGCTCCTCCCACTGCTTTGTCCATCTTCTTGTCACTTTTCTCTTGGATTTCGAGCTGGAAGGATTACTTTTTTTTGTCTCCTGGATAGATCATTTGATTTAAGGACTGTTGTGTTTGTCTTTTCACAAGTAAGTTAAAAAAACACACTTGTATAAGTGTGTTGTACAACTTGTTTGTTTGATAGGGGTATGCCCCAGGATTTATCTGTACTTTTATTCAATTTTTTAAATTTATTTAGGTGGGAGGCCTGCATTTGTGGCCTAGTTATATTATTACTTGTAATTTTTGTTCTACAAAACAGTTCACTACATTTTCTCAATGTTTTGTTTTGTAGATTTCCAATATTAATTAAATCGAATGTTAATCTTAA
The DNA here is from genome assembly GCF_031143425.1 of Pleurodeles waltl. Lineage (NCBI taxonomy): Eukaryota > Metazoa > Chordata > Amphibia > Caudata > Salamandridae > Pleurodeles > Pleurodeles waltl. The sequence continues at coordinate 89,195,910 of NC_090441.1, forward strand.
GTGGTGTAGCCTGCTAATGTAGGCCCAGTACTAGTCATGGGTGCATGATGAAAAACAACTGTTTGTGATGTTTGTGGAACTGAAACACCATGAATGACATTGGATTAAAGATAACAAAATGTTGTTTAGCAGTATTTCACATTTGTTCCCGCAAACAGTGTATGGGGGGAGGTAATAGTACTTGATGCCTTTGTATGATGTGTGTTGTTTTAAAAATGTTTACCCCCTATAATTTCAGTTTTTGGAATTACTAATATTGACTAAATGCTGTTTTTTTTTCTCCTGTACCAATGCCTTCTTTGTCTGGCCAGTGTGTGAGCGGGTTTGTCATAGGCCACCATTTGTCTTTGTTCCCCATGCCATGTGGCCAGGGGTCATTTTTGTATAGTCAAAATTACAAGTCCTATAGCTATATGTATTTTGTGTTTTCTATTCAACCTGATTGTTGAAGCTGGTGGCCATTTGGTTTAGGCAGCCAGTAGTCCTGATTTTTTTTTTCTTTGTTGTGGTGGCCATGCCTCCTTGTTGGTTGTTGTGTGACTATATGGCTGGTGGCCATTTTGTGTAGGCAGCCAGTGTGCTTTAGGACTGCATGTGTTCTTTGTTGTGGTGACCATGCCTACTTGTAGGTTGCTGTTTAACCATATGGCTGGCGGCCTTTTTGTGTAGGCAGCCTGTGTGCTGTAGGCCTGCATGTGTTCTTTGTTGTGGTGGCCATGCCTCCTTGCTGGTTGTTATCTGACCATGTGGCTGGTGGCCATTTTGTGTGTTTATCCAGGCCTAGTACGTCAATGCTTATTACTAAATCTACTGTATGGGCAGTTTTTTAAATATTTTATTATATACTTTGTTTTGCATTTTTCACCTCCAACACTCCTTGCCTCCAAAATCCCTGTGTTTTTTCATGCTAGTCCCCTTCCCTAGTACATCAGCAATTCCAATACATTTTCAATTGTTTTTATCCTTTTCTTCAAATTTTTTCAAAACCTTTATTTTTTTAAATTTTATATCAGTCTACTAATAATATTTAAATATTTTGTTAAGTTTTTCCTTGCTTTTCGATTTTTTTTCAAATTAATTACAATTTTTTTCCCCTATTTTCTTCAGCCCCATGTCTGCCATAGGCGTAAGTTGCACTACATTACATAACATTACATTATTCAAGGATTATTATTATTACATTTGTCACCAGCACATCCCTGCGTGCCACATGCCAACTTGATGCAGAGAGATAAAGCTAACAATTACATTCAGTATGTTATAGTTGTTGCACTTTCTTATCCTTCATGACTGTACACAATAATGAAAGTTAACGTTGGTGTGTTGTTTTTACGAATGGATACACTGTATTTCATAATTATTTATGCGTTTAAGTACCCATTCTATGATATTGTTCGTTTCTACTACTAATGCAACTGCAACAACAATGCCACGTTTCACTGATCCTTCTTGCATGTTTGCTTTTAGGTGCACAAAGAGAACAAGACATCACCCACAGTACTGCCAGACAGAAGGCCTATGCTCAACGTGACACATGACCACACTCACAACCACAACTCTTAAGCTGGTGAAGCAAAGTGCTACTGCCAACTGACCGCTTCAAGATGGCCCCAAAGAAAGCTGCTACCAAGAGAGCGGCCAGTGATAAGAAGGAGCTTCCCACCATTGGTATGTTGCCGCAGAAATTTTTTGGGCAAAGAAGTGTGCCTGCGGCATTAGCCTCTGGGGAACACCATTCTGGGGAGCACCTCTCCCGCATCAGTGGCCCCATTCCAAAGAAGGACCAAGCCCATGTCTAGCACAGAGGCAACATCTCTAATCACAGGAACACTGACGAGCAGTGACGCTGAGTTGGACTTATCTCTTTCTCAAAGTAGTACCCAATTGTTGCCAGAAACACAGGCCAGTGAATAACAGCCGCAGGCAGCAATAGCAGTTCCTCCCAAAGTAGGAGCATATCAGGATGTTGAGCTTCATGCAGAGGAAGCAAAATAAGGATAAGTTACTCACCTGTAAATCCTAGTTCTCTTACAGGGGTATCCTCATCAAAGTCATAAACATTGAATATTCCCGCTCTCGTGCGGGGACCCAGGAGCATATATAAAAATACACACATATAAAGTATGAAATATGCACGAAAAATATATACATAGCATTTTTAGTAGACAAATGTTCATACTAAACTCATATATACGTGTGTAAAACAGCAATGCAGACTATAATCATAAACAGGCTAAAATGCTTTATTTCTATGGAGTTTTTTTTTTTTTAAACAGTCCTTTTCAAAATTACAATAAGAGTAAAAATACTTTCCAAAGCCCCATAACTGGGCTTAGGGAAATAAGCAGTAGTAACATCAGAGAAAAAAAGAGAAAAAACTACATTGAAAACAATGGAGCATTCTTAGCCAATAGGCTGCATGCAGGTTAACACAGGAGAACCATAAAAATTCTGGCACCGTGCCTTTAAGACCCTGAGCACCTCCAGTATCCCACCATGCCTCAGGGGTGAAGGAGAGGTGACAGTTGGTTCACAGTTAGGTCAGTACTTTTTTACGGTGACAAGCTGTGTAGCAGATTCGAAAGATAGTATGTCCTGCACTTCTAGGAGACGTGCGTCCGGGGAGGAGGGTGGGTTGTTTATGACTTTGATGAGGATACCCCTGGAAGAGAACTAGGATTTGCAGGTAAGTAACTTATCCTTCTCTTCCAGGGGATCCTCATCAATAGTCATAAACATTGAATAGATTAGCAAGCCCATCCCTTAACTCTGAGGACTGTCTAATAGAAGTGCAGGAATAGATATGTATCATGCAAACAAATTTCTCAGAGATGCTTGCTCAACTTGGGCATCTGCTCTGGCATCTGAGTCCCAACAGTAATGTCTAGTAAATGTATGTACAGACTACCATGTAGCAGCCTTACAAATTTCAGAGATTGGAACATTATTAAGGAGGGCAGCCGTAGCCGCCTTTCCTCTTGTCGAATGCGCCTTAGGCCTAGCAAGTAGTTGTTTGTTAGCCAATTGATATGCAGTAACAATACATGAAACTATCCATCTAGATATGGTTAGTTTTGAGGCTGCCTCTCCTGTTCTCAAATAACCGTAATTTACAAATAAGTGGTTGGAATGTCTAATTAGTTTGGTTTTATCCAAGTAAAATTTTAGCACTCATTTCAATTCTAGGGAGTGCAAAGCTTTCTCCGCCGGAGTATCCGGATTGGGGAAAAAAGTTGGTAGTGAAATAGTCTGATTGATGTGAAATTCTGACACTACCTTCGGTAAGAATGATGGATGAGTTCGTAGAACCGCTCTATTCTCGTGGAAGACTCTGTATGGTTCTTTGGAGGACAAAGCCTGAATTTCACTGACCCTCCTTGTGGAAGTAATGGCTACCAAAAAAGCTGTCTTTCACGTAAGGTGTTGCAAAGAGGCTTTGTGTATAGGTTCGAAAGGAGGGCCCATAAGTTTCGATAGCACTATGTTCAGCTCCCATGGACGGGAGGATTTCCGAATGGGTGGAAAAACTTTTTTCAAACCTTCTAAGAAATCCTTGACTACTGGTCTTGTAAAAAAGGATCCCTGAGAAGGTGACTTACGATAGGCTGTAATGGCAGATAAATGTACATTAACATATGACACTTGCAGACCCGATTTTGCCAAATGGAGTAGGTAAGACAGTATGACCTCCTCCTGAGCCAGTATAGGATTCTGACCTTGCTGACGACACCATATGTAGAACCTCTTACATTTGAATGCATTAGAACGCCGCGTGGAAGTTCGTCTGGACTCCTTCAATATGTTCATGCACTCCTGCGAGAGCCCTAGGTGCCCATACTGCAGGAATTCAGGAGCCATGCCGTCAAGCTCAGAGAGGGAAGGTTGGGGTTAAGTATCCTGCCTCCCAGCCTGCAAAGGAGATCCGGTCTGCACGGCAGCCTCCTGTGAGGTTGTTCCGATAGGTTGAGGAGATCTGTGTACCAGAACTGACGAGGCCATTGCGGAGCTATGAGAATCATTCTGGTTCTGGATCTGTAGAGTTTGTTGATCACCGCAGGTATGAGGGGGATCGGTGGAAAAGCGTAGAGAAATATCCCTGACCAGTCGATCAACAGGGCATTCCCTCGAGATACCAGACGGTAGAACCTGGACGCAAAGTCTGGGCATTTCCTGTTTACCTTGTCTGCGAAGAGATCCAATTGAGGCCGACCCCATTGAGCGAAGATGTCTTCGACGACCTCGTCGTGAAGGACCCAATCGTGGGCGTCCTCGAGATTTCTGCTCAGGAAGTCCGCCTCCACATTTTGTTGACCTGGTAGGTGAACTGCTGTAAGCGACATTCCTCTCGCTAAGAGCCAATGCCAGATGGTCTGAGACTCCCGAGATAGGGGTAGGGATCTCGTTCCTCCTTGTCTGTTCAAATAATACATTGTGGTCGTATTGTCCGTTTGTACTAGGAGAGATTTCCCCTGAATCGATGGAGCAAAAGACTTGAGAGCCAGATGGACTGCTCTGAGCTCCAGCAGGTTGATGTGGTACTCTCTTTCATTGTCGGATCACAGTCCCTGAGCTTGAAGGGAACCTAGATGAGCTCCCCATCCCTGAAGATACGCATCCGTTACCAGAGTGTCGGATGGGATTACCTGGTGAAACGGAGCTCCTACTGACAGGTGAGGTCTGTGCATCCACCATTGCAACGATTGTCGTGCTCCTATCGGAAGTCGCACTCTGTCCTCCCAGCGGCCTGTGCTCTGGTTCCAGTTGTTTTCCAGCACCTCTTGGAGAGGCCTCATATGTAGCCTGGCATTCGGGACAATGAAAATGCACGAGGCCATGGAGCCCAGTAGAGATGTCACCTGACGGGCCGTAAGTTCGCCGGACTTCAGCAGGTCTTGACACTTTCTAAGTATTGATAACAGTCGTTCCTCCAAAGGATACACTCTTTCGAGCTCTGTATCCAGTATTGCTCCCAGGTAGTGGAGATTTTGAGTTGGAATCAAGGTGGACTTTTGGTAGTTGACTTGTAGACCTAGAGACCTGAAAACACTGAGCACAATGTCCCGATGGCTTCTCGCCTGCTCCGGAGAGGAGGCTTTCAGTAGCTATCCGTCTAGGTATGGGTAAATGAAGATTTTTTTCTTCCTTAGATGCGCCGCCACCGTTGCTACGCATTTTGAGAAAACGCGAGGGGCAGATTTCAGGCTGAATGGAAGCACCTTGAACTGATAGTGCTGGGAGGCTATCCGGAAGCATAGGAATTTCCGATGCTTGGGAATGATCGGAATATGAAAATACGTGTCTTGCAGGTCGATGGAACACATCCAGTCTCCTCGATGTAGCTGAGGGAAAATCTGGTGGAGAGCCAGCATCCTGAACTTTTGCTTTTTTATGTACTTGTTCAGTAGTCGTAAGTCCAGAATCGGTTTGAAAACTCCCTCTCGACCTTTTTTTGCTACCAGAACATAACGGGAGTATACTCCCTTCCCTCTGTGCGTGACTGGAACTTTTTCTATTGCTTTTTTCCGTAAAAGGGCGTGAGCCTCTTTGCGTAATAGGCTCATGTGAGACGGATGGCATTTGGTTGGTGGCAAGTGAGGAGGAGGTTGTCAGAAAAGAAGAGAGTACCCATTCTCGACAATGTTGAGCACCCATTTGTCTTTTGTTATGCCACGCCACTCGTGAATGAATGCTGTGATACTTCCCCCCACCGGAGTGGTGCACGGTGCTTAGGGAAGCGAGTCCTCATTGTTTTGCTGGAGTTTTGGGTGTGGACTGCTGTGGTCTGCTTGACCCTCGGTCTCTCGTGGCCTTACGAGATTGGAAAAGTGGGCGTCTTTGCCTCTGCTGTGGCCTCTGGGGCCAATGAGGGGTTTGAACCCTCGGCTGAAAAGGGCGAATGTCGTAAGGTCTATACCTTCGCCTGAAGTCCTTTTTTCTCTCCAGGCCCACTGCTCTAATGGTGTCCACTTCCGTCTTCATACGCGCCATCTCCTTGTCTGTATGGGTTCCAAAAAGCGAGTTCCCGTTGAACGGAAGGTTTAGAATACGCTGCTGCGCTTCCTGCTTCAATCCTGTCAGTCTCAACCAGGAAGACCTTCTCGCAGAAACCCCATGCGCGTAACCATGTGCAGCTAAGTCTGCCCCATCTGCTGCTGCGCTGATGACCTGATTGGAGACCAGACACCCCTCCTGAAGGATCGCCTGAAAATCCTGCCTGTCCTCCCTAGGCAATTTGTCAGCGAACCTGCTCAGTGAGTCCCAGAGTGAACGGTCATATCTGCCTAGGAGTGCAGAAGCGCTGGAGACCTTCATCATGGAAGCCGCCGTGCCACACATCTTCCTCCCCAAAGAGTCTAGGTGTCTACTCTCCTTGTCTGGTGGAACCGTGGAGGACGATGCCACTGAGTGTGTCTTTCGGGCTGCGGCCAATATGACTGAGTCCAGCGGTGGATCTGTCCTGAGAAACAAAAACAAAGGATCTTGTTCAGGTGCCTTATACTTCTTCAAGATCCTAGCAGGAGCTGATCTGAGGGTGGCTGGTGCTAAAAAGGTGTCCATGGTTGGTTGTAACAGACCAGGCACTAGCAGTAGCAACTTCTTTGAAACCGCTCTATGTTGCAGGGTTTCAAAGATCACGGATGAGGAGGTTGAAGGTTCCGGGACCTTTATATTTAGTTTTTGTGCTCCTCTGAGAAGCACCTCGTTAAAGGTTGTGATATCGTCCACCGGAGTAACTCTAGCTGGTGGAGAATCCGTTAAGGTCGGGGAGTACTGTCTTACAGAGGACCCCAACGATGACCAAGAAGGAGACCTTCTGCGATGGCGAGACCGTGACCTAGATCGTCTCTGGGAGCGTGACCCGCTCCGAGATGGTGTAGCAGAGCGTCGAGGCCTCGTGGTCGACTGGTGAGACGCAGAACGAGCCCGTCCTGCCTGCGCTGTTGGCGATGGTGTTCTCGGGAGAGAGGCAGAAGGAGAGTACATCCTCGAATACTGCGAGTCTGGGGAGGCAGTCGTTCTATTAAGGCTCTCCAACCACCTTGCCGACAAGTTGATGGGCAAGACATGCCCAGACGATGCAGCTCTCGACCGAGATGAACCACTTCTTATGGAGACCACCGGAGATGTTGGAGTGGTCTTATCCGCCGGCGGAAGCCTATGCTCTTCTCCTTGCAAGACAGGCAAAACCTGTGTCGACAGCTGCAACGACGGGGAAGTGAGTGCCGTAGGTTGCTCTGGTCTCAACGTCGAGTTCCTCGACGGTGACCGGCGATCCCTTGACTGCGACCTGCTCGACGTCGTGTGCATCGCCGTCGAGTGGTGGGCCTTCGACGTCGTTTTCCTTGACGTCGAGGGGTGCGAGGCCTACGGTGGCGAATGGGCACGCTGGTGATGGCTCGACGTCGATCGGTGGGTTGCCGTCGAAGGAGATCTGCCCCTGTGGTGGCCATGTTCTTTCGACGATGTATCCTTCGACGTCGGCCGGGTCGCCGTCGACGGCGATCTATGACGGTGTGATGGTGGCAGCGATGACGTCGAGGGGGAGCAAACAGGTACCTTCCTACCTGCGGACGTCGATCTAGCCTGTCTCTCCTGAGAATGGCTTGTTGGCTGCCTGGGAAGCGAAGAGGACGATGTCTTCTGCCTCTCATGAAGACCATGAAGCCTGATCTTCTCCCTGTCCTTCAGAGTCCTTTTTGACATGTTCTTGCAGTGTCTGCAAGTGTCAGGGCAGTGACTCTGAGGCAAACACACAATGCAGAGAGTGTGTGGATCTGACTGGGCCTTCTTCTTCCCACAGGAAGGGCACTTCACAAAAAGAGAAGGCCTTTTTCCGTCAGTAAAAAACTTCTAGACTCAGACAAAGGTGTTAAATATCGAGTGAAAGCAGAAAAAACGCTGTTTTGAAGTATATTTCTGAGAAAAACTCAGAAAAACTGAGAGCTCAATGCTCCAGGATCGTCTCAGAAGAAGCCGGAAAAAAGAACTGACCTAACTGTGAACCAACTGTCACCTCTCCTTCACCCCTGAGGCATGGTGGGATACTGGAGGTGCTCAGGGTCTTAAAGGCACGGTGACAGAATTTTTATGGTTCTCCTGTGTTAACTTGCATGCAGCCTATTGGCTAAGAATGCTCCATTGTTTTCAATGTAGTTTTTCTCTTTTTTCTCTGATGTTACTACTGGTTATTTCCCTAGGCCCAGTTATGGGGCTTTGGAAAGTATTTTTTCTCTTATTGTAATTTTGAAAAGGACTGTTTAAAAAAAAAACTCCATAGAAATAAAGCATTTTAGCCTGTTTATGATTATAGTCTGCATTGCTGTTTTACACACGTATATATGAGTTTAGTATGAAAATTTGTCTACTAAAAATGCTATGTATATATTTTTCATGCATATTTCATACTTTATATATGTGTGTATTTTTATATATGCTCCGGGGTACCCGCACGAGGGCGGGAATATTCAATGTTTATGACTATTGATGAGGATCCCCTGGAAGAGAAGCCCCTCTTTCACAAGATCCACTGTTGTCCAGATCTCCGCCATCTTCTTCCTCAAGCCCCCCTTCTGATAATCAAGACTCCACCTTGTATGTCACCTCAGTCTGAGACATGCCAGGAGAGGCAAGGAGTGAAAAGGAAGGTTCCTGAAAGCCTTAAGAGGTCTGGATGAAGAAGAGGAGGATGACGAGTCTGATGACCAGCCAGTTATCATGGATATTAGCCCAGCGGAGTCAAACATTACCCCATCTTCTCAACCTGCTCGGAGAGATGTGGCAGCGATACCACCACCTCCACCAGCTTCTATATTTACAAGGCCCAAGGTGCACCCTACATCCACACCCACCTCAGTGGAAGAAGGCACTGCAGAGGCAAACGTCATCAAAACAACATCTACCTACTGCCCCATCTTCAGACATTGGCAGTAACACCAGTGTTACAAAGTTGACCACCCCCATTTTCGGACTTCTTTACAGTTAGTGAAAAGGAGCCAAACATTGCCATATGCTCCATTTGCCGAGCAAGTGTTAGTCAGGGTAAGCTTAGTACAAATTGTGGAAACGGAGGCCAAACAACCCATTTGAGAAAACACAGTGCAATCCGCTGGGAGGTGCACCTTAGCGACCAAAAGGGAAAGCCTGCAAGTGGTGTTAGTGAAGGTGTTGATAGCAGGGAATCTCATCCGACCATGGTGGAAGGTGAATAAGAGAGTTCCATTTTTGTTACACAAGTCGTCCCTGTCCCTATGTCCCCATCGTCTACTCCACCTTCTGCTGCACCAAGTCCAAGTGATTTGTCTGTCCAGGACCTCACTGATATCTCTCTTCTTGGTAACCTTTCCAATACAGCTGAATCTGACCTTTCACTTTCTTCTATAGCTCAAGAACTCGATCTCGAGACTAACCAATACTTTCCCTTTGATCTTACATCTAAATCTATCTTTACTCCTATTCTTCCGGCTGGTAATTCTATTGACTTATTTTCATCAGCAGTGTTGAAAGACCTTCACCGTGAATACAAAAGATACTGTGACCAACGGAAATACTTTCCCTCGAACATTAACAGAGATCAAGCAGCAGCTTTATCACATTTGTCTTCTAAAAACCATGTTATCATCAAAGAGGCTGAAAAAGGAGGGAATATTGTTATCCTCAATACTCATGATTATCTGAAGGAAGCCTATAGACATCTCCAAGACAAAAATTGTTATAAAAAACTTTCACACAATCCAACAACTGAAATACAACAGAGACTGTCTGATCTTCTGGAGTTTTGGCACTCACGCCACATCATCTCAAGCCAAGAAAAATCTGCTCTTTTTCTTCAGTTCCCTACCATCCTTACATTATATCTTCTCCCAAAAATTCACAAAAAGGGCCATCCACCCAAGGGCAGACCTATAATTTCAGGGGTGAATTCTGTTTGTTCCAAGTTGGGATCTCTGATTGACAAGGAGCTCCAACCTTTCATGATTAATCTACCTTCCTATGTCAGAGACACCAAAGACATTTTACAAAAACTATGGAATATAGATTGGCAACCTGATTATCTCCTTGTTACTATTGATGAAGTTAGCCTCTATACTTCGATTAAACATAGTGATGGCTTAGCGGCAGTAAGCAAATGTCTCTCCACCAAATCAGTTCAACACATGGCACGGAATTCCATGATCCTGGATATGCTTAAATTCAGCTTAGAAAACAACTACTTCCTTTTTGATGGACAGTTTTACCTACAACTCCAAGGTACAGCGATGGGCGCAAAATTTGCTCCCCCATACGCCTGTATCCTTATGGGAGCAGTGGAAAATTCTTGGCTTTGGAGTGATCGATCAGAGCACTTTATTCAACATATAATATTCTGGGGACGTTACATCGATGATATCTTGCTAATTTGGCAAGGTCATCAGGCTCTCCTTCACCAATTTATTCAGTCTTTAACACCTAACATCTGGGATATCGATATCACCTATCAAATTTCCAACTCCTCAATTGAGTATCTAGATCTATTGATATTTGTAGAAGACAATAAACTTCAGACCAAGTTCTTTCGGAAAACCACAGCAGCCAACTCTATCCTTCACGCCACCAGCTGTCATCCTTCCAGCACTATTCGAAATATTCCTAAAGGAGAACTTAGGAGAGCTAGACTCAACTGCACTAACATCTCTGATTATGACACTATTTCCACCCAAATAATTGAGAGACTAACCACTAGGGGCTACAATCGCAATTCAATAAATATTACAAAGGCACAATTGAGAGATATGGATCGCAACCAACTGCTTAACAAATCTAAACAGACCAGCAAACATCAGGTAATCAGGTTCATCACAGTATTTCACAATGATCATCACCGTATTCGGAAATTACTAAGGAAATACTGGTATTTACTACTGAATAATCCCTCCATCCGTCAACATATAACTAATTCTCCTCAAATTGGTTTTAGACGGGCCCCCAACCTTCAAAACAAACTTCGTTCATCATTCTATCAAGAGAAGTCAGTTTCCACCTTTCTACCGCCCAAACCAAAGGGGTTTTATACTTGCAGCAAATGTTCCATCTGCAACTTGGGCCTTTCTAAATACAGACTTGTTACCATCAACAACCTAACCCACCATATCCATGATTTCATTAATTGTGACAGCTCCCATGTTGTTTATGCCATTTGGTGCCCATGTAATCAAGCCTATATAGGCAGTACCACCCGGTCCTTAAAAACAAGGATTCAAGAACATTACCGGAATGTACAGAAGTTAGACAGCAAAGCTCCACTAGTTGAACACTAGTTGAACATTTATTTGAATTCCACCCCCAACAATGTACTTTTACCTTCAGTGGACTCCGTCGCATCACATCATCTCCAAGAGGCGGCAACGTGTTTTTACTGTTGCGTCAGGAGGAAAGCCGTCTCATCATTAAGTATGATACAGTTAATCATGGACTCAACAAAGATCATGAATGGCACTTCTGGTTAATGTAATTTTGTTATTGCTTTTTGCACTTATTTATCTCATCTGTCTTGACAGGCTCTTTTCAGCACTCATATGTTGACTTCACATATTTTTCCCATGTATATTTTTAGGTTTAGAGTGCCCCTTTTAGGCTCTACTCCCAAATCCTTAATCAAAGTTTTGATGAGCACCTTTTCAATGGTGCCTCATATACGTTCATTTCCATTCACTAGCACCTCTAAACAGTAGTTACGTTTTCTCTTTATAATACCACTGTAATATTCAGTCTGTGTCCTTATAGTTCTTATTTTTATTTTTGTTTTATTCCCTCTCATCTCTTTCTTATTTTTGTCCCCCAATTGTATTTATATTTTTTCTTTCCTTTGCTCTCATCTTCAATACTGTAACTCTTTATGTTTGTATCTTATCATTCATTTTGTCCTCTATTTTTCAACTGATCCTGGTTTTTCCCATTCACTTTTCTCTATATTTAATTCATTTCCCACTTCAATATGTCAGCGCTGTTTAGCCTGGATTCAAAATGGCACCACCCATCAATGCCCATGTTGTCCTTTTTCTCTTTCTATACCTTGTCACCATCACCGAGGTAGGACTTCCAGCGTTTCTCAACCCGCGGCTCAGTCTATAAATATGCTGCCGGCGTCTTCGCGTCTGTCCCGGCTTTTCATATGGAGACGGATGCGTCTCTAGGCACGTTATTGGTTCCTTTAGGTGAGTCTGGTGGTTGCAATCTCTGCACCACCGCATTTTACTATCTCTTCCCGAATGTCTTAGCACCTTTAATCATTGGTCCGTTCTACACCTTATCTCCTGCCGCATTTTGTAGCAGCCTCCATTTTAACGAGGCTTTAACCAATTTCAACATCATAAGCCTTTTTCTTTATAGTTACACAACATTCCCCTTAACGTCATGTTCTCTTCCGTTTACCATAGTTAACATTTCCCGCTGTATCTTGTAGTGTTTTCCTGCCTTAACGAGGCTTTCAAGCAATTCGAACTACATAAGCCCTTTTGTCTCTAAGCTCCATAATATTTCCCCAAAAGTTATGTCTTTCCTTTCTACCCTAGTTAACATTTTCCATTATATAATCACCAGGGTATATTACTAGTTAACAATGGAATTCATAGAATGTTATACCACTGTTTATTAGGGTTTGTCTGTTTTTCTCTCTGCATTCTTATGTATACCAAATAGTACACATTTGTTGTATGTATTTTTTGCAGATTAAGAACATACCTAATTATCAAACACAACAAATTGTTTTGTACTACTGTACCCTATCTGAATGGTATGTCTGTTTTTAATGTAATTTCCCTTGTTAAGTTCCAGACTTATTTCTATTCTTCAGTTTGCACATTTTTGCTCACCTTTCCGCATTCGGTAGGCACTCATTTTCCTTTCCAAATCTTAGGCACCATAATGGAGTCCACTGTTAAAACACCTTTTAAAACACCTTTACCCCTTCATGTACTTATTCTTGGTGTTCACGACAATAGTGGTTACACTTTCCATGTCCTGTTTAGAGCCTATTAGCTCACTATGATTCACATATTCACATTATTTGTTGCTAATTACTAAATAAGCAATTTGTGCTTTGGATTATCTTCTCTGGTTTAACTTTTTTGCTTTTCCTTTTCTGTAATGATGACGCCTAGTACTTTCTTCCCTGGGATCACTTGTGCTTGAGAATATTAATCACTAGCACGCACCTTGGAATCCTTCACCTTTTGGTGTTGCTTTGTTTCAAGACCTTCTCCACCATTATTGAATTATTCTTAGCCGGACCTTGTTTCCCTTTTCGTTGCTCAAGACTCATTACTGATGTTATCTACTTTGGAAACAATTTGTTCTACTTACAAAAAATAAACAAGGAACTTGTGGATCAACAATGTTGTAATCTTGTTCACCCTATTTTTCATCTAATTCAAAGTATTTGGACTTTTCGGCAAAGACTTTGCTTTAGAGGGACTTTTCCATAATTTCAGGTCATAGAAATAAAGCATTTTAGCCTGTTTATGATTATAGTCTGCATTGCTGTTTTACACACGTATATATGAGTTTAGTATGAAAATTTGTCTACTAAAAATGCTATGTATATATTTTTCGTGCATATTTCATACTTTATATGTGTGTATTTTTATATATGCTCCGGGGTCCCCGCACGAGAGCGGGAATATTCAATGTTTATGACTATTGATGAGGATCCCCTGGAAGAGAAGCCCCTCTTTCACAAGATCCACTGTCGTCCAGATCTCCGCCATCTTCTTCCTCAAGCCCCCCTTCTAATAATCAAGACTACACCTTGTATGTCACCTCAGTCTGAGACATGCCAGGAGAGGCAAGGAGTGAAAAGGAAGGTTCCTGAAAGCCCTAGAGGTCTGGATGAAGAAGAGGAGGATGACGAGTCTGATGACCAGCCAGTTATCATGGATATTAGCCCAGCAGAGTCAAACATTACCCCATCTTCTCAACCTGCTCGGAGAGATGTGGCAGCGATACCACCACCTCCACCAGCTTCTTTATTTACAAGGCCCTAGGTGCACCCTACATCCACACCCACCTCGGTAGAAGAAGGCACTGCAGAGGCAAACGTCATCAAAACAACATCTACCTACTGCCACTTCTTCAGACATTGGCAGTAACACCAGTGTTACAAAGTTGACCACCCCCATTTTCGGACTTTTTACAGTTAGTGAAAAGGAGCCAAACATTGCCATATGCTCCATTTGCCGAGCAAGTGTTAGTCAGGGTAAGCTTAGTACAAATTGTGGAAATGGAGGCCAAACAACCCATTTGAGAAAACACCATGCAATCCGCTGGGAGGTGTACCTTAGCGACCAAAAGGGAAAGCCTGCAAGTGGTGTTAGAGAAGGTGTTGATAGCAGGGAATCTGATCCGACCATGGTGGAAGGTGAATAAGGGAGTGCCATTTTGTTACACAAATCGGCCCTGTCCCTAGCAGTGCAGTAGTATCAATGCCCATATCAACAACATCGCAATGGCACAGGAAGACTCGAGTCAGGTCGAAACACCAAGGCAAGCCCCCCGAACCTACCACCACCTTCTAAGTCACCTGCATCAGTGGTACCAGCAAAGAAAACAATCCAGGCTACTATTACTGCTATATTTAGGCAGGAGGGACAGTTTGAACGCAACTACCCTAAGGCACGTTTGTACAACTGGAAGCTGGCTAAAACTTTAGTGTTGGACCTCCTCCCTTTTTCTTTTGTGGAAGGAGTGAGTTTTCTAGAATTTGTGGCGGCTATCTTCCCGAAATGGAAGGTTCCCAGCCACCCCTATTGTGCCAGAGTTGCTGTTCCAGTGCTACAATCACGATGTGCTGGAATTGGTTGGACAAGCTTTGCAGCAGAATGCTGTCCAGACAATCCATTTGACGACATGTGCATCACTGCACATTGGATCTCTTTTGTGGGGGTTAAAGAAATGATATCTGCAGGTGTTGACCCAGCTGAAATTTTTAATGGTGCTCGGAAGCATGCAACAGTAGCTATGTTCGCCATGGAGAAATCCCATACAGCTGTAAACATCTTGGATGACTTTAACAACAAGGTCTTTGAATGGCTGCGCCCCAGAGGGCTTAACATTGGATTTGTTGCCATGGACAATGGCAGTAATATAGCTAAGGCCATGTCAGATGGTGGCTATTTCAGGGTCCTGTGTTTGGCGCACTGTAGAAACATCATTGTACAGGACTTCCTCAAAAAAGAACCTCGAGTCAGTAACTTACTGTCCATATGCAGAAGAATTTGCACTAATTTTAACCATTCTTTTAAAGCCCACAAGCTGCTGAGGATTATATAGCGTGATGAGAGAATGTCAGTTAAAGCCCTCAAACAGGAGATGCCAACACATTGGAATTCTACTTACTACATGTTACAATGTCTGTTTGAACAGTACAAACCGATCAATGAATATGTGATGCAGAGAGGGGATGCAACTGTGAAAGACATGATCATTGAGATGGACCAATGGGGCCTGATCAAATGCCTCACAGAGATGTTGTTTCCCTTTAGATTTTCACATGGGAAGTCAGCGAGGAGGACTTTACCATGGGTCAAGCTATCCCACTGGTGCATATGCTGCAGAAACCGCTAAAGGAAGTGTCTGAAAAGTACGCTGGTATGGATAAACAAAGAGATGTGCAGGAGTTGGTGGAGAGCTTAATCCTTCGCTAATTCATCACTACAAGGCTTCAAAGAGACATTGGCCCTCATTATAACCCTGGCAGTTGGTAACCGCCAGGGCTATAGGAGCGCTAGTACAGCCAACAGGCTGGCTGTACTAGTCACCATATTAGGACTGCAGCAGTTTTGCCGTGGTAACACAGCTGGGACTGGCGATATACCGCCATGGCAGTCCCGGCGGTCGTAATCCACCAGGGCCAGCGCTGCCCTGGGAATTTCGACTCCCCTTACCACTAGCCTGTCCATGGTGGTAGGCACCGCCATGGTAAAGCTGGTGATAAGGGGACTCAGGTGGCACTGGGGCCCCTGCACTGCCTATGCACTTGGCATAGGAAGTGCAGGGGCCCCCAGGCATAGCCCTGTCGCAACATTTCACGGCCTGAATTGCAGGCAGTGAAATGCACGACAGGTGCTACTGCACCCGCTCACATCAGCATTGCTGCCCGCTCTATTACGAGCCGGCAGCAATGTTGATGTGACTTTTCCGCTGGGACAGTGGATGGTAACACTGTTACTGTCCGCTGGCCCAGCGGAAAAGTCATAATAGGGAGCCAGACATACCACCTGCACTGGCGGTTTTCTGGCTCCAAGGTTGTAATGAGGGCCATTGTGTCATCCAAACATTACATCTGTGACACCATTCTTGACCAAGGTACAAACAATTACTGGCCACTTTCATTCCTTTTTCAGATGGGGATGTTTCAACCTACAAAACATGGACTGCTGAGCAAGCCAGAGACCTAGAAAAAGAATGGCTGGAAATTAGAGGCCCACTCATGGGCAGAGGTTCTGGGGTACATCCTACAACTTCCATAGAGCCTGAGGGCAATGCTGTTGGCTCACAGCAAAAGAGCTTGAGCAAGGTGGAGCACCAACGACTATTGAGCGGATAGTCCAGGCCTACCTGGATGACCCAATGGAGGTCTATCTGGATCAAAACCCCTTTGTGTACTGGTAAGGGAAGTGGCGCTCATGGACAATGCTCATCAGGCTGTCAAAGTATCTGGCTTGCCCTGTAGTCAGTGTGTCTGCTGAGCGTGTGTTCAGTGCAGCTGGTATATGTGTGACACTGAGAAGGACCAGTCTCTCGCCCCAAAACGTCGAGAGATTGACGTGATCAAAATGAATCTGCACTTTATACCACCAAATTACAGCATATCTGAAGTACAACAGGAGGTAGATGAGGGTGATGATTGGTGGGACTCAGGTCATGGTAGTGTGTTAGCTAACCAACTTCTGTGTGAACCTCCTGAGTTTGAGGACAAAATCTACTTTCTTGACTAGACCTGGGGCACCATAGAGGTTTCTACTTTCTACTATGAACAATTTTGAGAAAAAAAGTAGCTAGCTGTGGGAATCTTATTGTTTATTATTTGTTTCTGTCTAAATAACTCATGAACAGCAACTGTTTTAGGCACATGTATTTCCAAATTGTAGTTGGACCAGTGTATATTAAGAAGCCCCCAACCCCACCAAAATACATTTGAGAGACAATGCCTGCCTCCATTCTGTGCCTATCATTTCTTTTGTCCCCGAGTAGGACTGCCACAGATATTTGATTTACAACTTACTGCCAAAGTGTGTTTCGTTTCCTGAATCGAAGAGAATCAGCAATGTGCCACTATGCTTGACTGGAACAGGTATGTAATGTTACATATATGCCTCAACAATTGATATCAGGGATACTTGTTTCAATGTTGGGAATTGTGATGGTTTGTGTGACTCATTATGCCTAGTGTTGGCAGATAGTGAGAGTGGGTGTTTATAGTCTTTAAATATATTACACTGGCTTGTGTTTGTGTCGTGATTGATTTACAATGTTGGTGGCATAAAAATATAATAGGTAATAATTTTTTTCCTGAAGGTGATTTCTTTTCCCTTCCCCTTTCACACTTACCAAAATTTGTTTGCCAGCATTTTCACAATGCTTTGTTTTCTGGTGCTTTGCTTTCTGGTTCACATTAGTCAAAGAAGATCCGACCAGTCTAGTTAGCTAACAAACAAAATTCTAGTCCAGAAAATAAAAAATACTCAATGTTTCTCTTGCTGTTAAACAGTTACAGGTCCCTCTATCTCAATTGGGTCGTGAGACCGTGACTCTCGGGGGCAGTTGGTATGGAGCTGGACATCATAACCTTTAATCAGAGTCTGGAGCATGACGTAAGGAATCAGAGAGTGATTTGACAACTTAAACTACTGCCAAAAGAAGGAAGCTATCAACCTAATGGAAATCAACAGGGGTGATGTGAGGATGAGTCTAAGAGGCCTAATCCAAACTGTGGACTGGTGGTGAGAGGTACGTCAGTTACTTGATTTGGGAAATGCAATGCTGCTGTGTGTGTCTACTGGGTGGCTCAAACCTGACACTATGTAGTTGGGTGGGGGGCCTGCTATGGGAAACTGAAGGAAACAGACATGTGATGGATGATAATGTGAAATTATGCTGTGCTCTAGGCTAAACATTATGGTGAGCATAACAGTTGCGAGTTTGATCATTCCGAAACATGCTGACTCTTGTCTGTGATTGAAGGTGGATGATCGCAAAGGTCTTTGGTCTTGCTCTGCCACCTCTGAGTCTTCTTGGTACACTACTTCTCATTAAGCTTACCTTCCATTCCATCCTTCTTGATTCTATTATATCTTGATGATAATCATTTGTTTTACAATCCACAGACCTTCTCTTCTCCTGCACCATAACACTAGTGCTTACTTTATTGTACCTCTTAAGGCAGGTGATTGACGGGGCAATCCAAGAAGACTGCAGATGCACCACTCAATATGGCAATGCAAACAAGTTTTAACTGGGTGTGTGTGACAGGCTATACGGTATAAACCAGACTGAAACGGCGTAACGTAGTAAGTAAATAGAGTTTTATTGTGTTAATGTCTTTTCTTATCTCTTATTTTCTTTTCTATAGGTATTCACAAGTGGTAAGTATCTGTGAAGTCTATTGTTTCGAATGCTTCTCTTTCTTAATCTTGTCGTTCTTCTTCCTTTTCCTTCCTCAGGTCAGCGTCCTCTGGAAACGCGAGTGGCTCCCGGAAGAATACCGGCAAGAAAACAGAAAAAAACCCACGGTAAGTAATTGGGTTATTTCCTGGGGTTTATCGGTTAAGCAGGAAGAGGGGAGGGCAAGTGGGATATAGAGAAAGAGAGTGCGCCACCCGTGCACCATGCAAAAACAAATGTGGTGTTGTCTTATAAACGAACAGTGCTCCCAGGCTTGAGGGGACAGTCAGGCTCCCTTCTTAGGTAGAGGCCTTCCCTTCCTTTCCCCCTCCCTCTCGTTCCTCCCAGCTCCCTTCCCCTGTGGGTTTTCCTTTTGTTTTCTGTCTGTTCCTCCGAAAAGGAACCGTACCTTGGCAAGCCACGACCCTCCGGGGTCGTGGCTGGCTTGTGGGCTCCTCGTCTCTGACGCTGCGTGTGGGAAATTCCCCCTCTCTGCTCCGTTGTCTCCGTATCTGTCTTCTGGTCTCGGCTTGGTTTGCTCCTGGCCGCCGTCACTCGTCTCCGTGGTCCGCTCTCCCAGTGTCTGTATCCTCTGCTCCTTTCCACCATTCGCTGTCTCTGTTGTCCACTCCTCCTTTTCTTCTGTGCCGGTCCGGAAGGCGTTGTTCGTTTCCCTGGAAACAGGGAAACGCCCCCAGGACGCAGCGGCCGTTCCTATGGGAACGGTGAAACGCGGAACTGACGTGTCGGGGCTCTCCGACACGTCACAGGCTGCTCCATCGTGTGGCGTGATCGTGGGCACCCGATCACACCCCCCTCCCAAGAGCGATCCTGTTCGAGGATTGAGGAAGAGGTGGGAAATCGCGATAAGTAATCCGCAGGGCCTTGGTGGGAGCCTGGAATATGGCGGACCTGGAAGGAAAAAGGCTGGAGTTCAAGGAACCAGCGTAGGATCCTAGAATTGGAATCTTTGTGAGAGGCTAGCCAAGTAAGAGGAGCATGATCCGTATAGAGAACAAAAGGCCTGCCTAAAAGGTAATACTGCAGATTTTCTATCGCCCACTTAATGGCTAAACACTCCTTCTCAATGATGGGGTAATGACATTCCCGGGAAGCAGTTTCCTACCAATAAAAACAATCGGGTGATCCCTCCCGTCCAGATCAGGCTGGGCAAGCACCCCCCCCCAGTCCCACATTGGAAGCATCAGTATACAGATGAAAGGGCTTAGAGAAATCAGGGCATTGCAAAACAGGTTCCGTTGTAAGAATGGATCGCAAATGATCAAAACTAGCCCTCTGAACCCCAGAAAAAGGTGCCAACTTGGTAGGATGATGCTTAGATAACAGATCTGTAAGAGGGGCTGCGATAGTGGAGTAGGCAGGTATGAATCTACGGCAGTAGCCCACTAAACCCAGGAAAGAACGTAGATCTTTTTTTGTTTTTGGGGTGGGGGCGTTACTAATGGCTTCGACCTTTGAAATTTGGGGTTGTAGTGTCCCGTTGCCGATTGTATAGCCCAAGTATGATATGTCCGTTTTCCCTAATGTACACTTCTTTGGATTAGCGGTCAGTCCTGCCGCTGCCAGAGTGTCCAAGATTTGACGTAGATGGTCTAGATGCTCTAGCCAGGTGTCGCTGAAAATAACGACATCGTCCAGATAAGCAGCTGAGAAGTTATGGAAGGGTTTCAGTAATCGATCCATTAATCTTTGAAATGTGGCCGGGGCACCATGGAGACCAAAAGGTAATACCGTGAATTGATAAAGGCCAGATTGAGTAGAAAAGGCTGTTTTCTCTTTGTCTTCGGGGAAAAGGGGAATCTGCCAATACCCTTTTGTGAGGTCTAGTGTAGATATATACTTAGCCCTTCCTATCTTCTCCAGGACATCATCCACTCGGGGAATAGGGTAAGTGTCAAACAAGGATATTGAGTTGAGTTTTCGAAAGTCTATACAAAACCGGACTGATCCGTCGGGTTTGGGAACCAGAACCACTGGAGAGCACCAGGGGCTAACGGATGGTTCAATTACCCCTAAGTTTAACATTTTGCTTATTTACTCCTCTATGAGGTGCTTCCTTGCCTCAGGGACCCGATAGGGTCGTAGCCGGATAGTTTGTCCTGGAGGTGTTCTAATTTGGTGATAAATCAAGGATGTTCTTCCCGGTATGTCGGAGAAGACTTGGGTATATTGGCGTAACAAGGTATACAATTGCTGCTTCTCTGCCATAGACAGGGAAGTGTTGATACAGGGTCTTGTCTTTTGTTGTGGTCCTTCACCTGGAAACAATTTGATATCTAATTCCTTGCAGGGAGATATAAAGCGACCCATCTCAACGGTTTCAGGACCCTCATCTACGGGTTCCCATTTTTTTTTAGGAGATTCACATGATAGATTTGGGTTTTCCTCGGGTTGATACTGAGTTCTATGAGGTATGTAACCAGGGAGACAGCTCTAATCACCTTATAGGGCCCTTGCCATCTAGCCAATAGTTTCTGTCCAGATGTGGGCCTCATAATCAGGACTTGATCGTTCGGGAGAAATGTACGCACCTTACTCCCCTTATCATAATAATGCTTTGGAGTCTCTTGTGCTTTTTCCAGATGTTGTCGTACATCTTCCCAAAGGTCCTGTAAATGTGCTTTCAGTTTTTGTACATATTCTAACAGGGGTCGTCCTTCTTCTTCCTCATCTTCTTCCCAGGTCTCAACGGCCATATCCAATAGAGAACGGGGTTGTCTGCCAAACACCAGTTCGAATGGGCTGTGGCCCGTTGAAGCCTGTTCGTGGGTTCTAATGGCGTAAAGAGCTAGGGGCAGTTTCAGGTCCCAATCCCTCCCTGTTTCATCGACAATTTTTTTTAACAGTGATTTAATGGTCCTGTTATAGCGCTCTACTAGTCCGTCTGTCTGGGGATGATAGACTGCAGTTTTGATTTGTGTAATTCCTAATACCTTACATATTTGTTTCATTAAGTTGGACATGAATGGCGTAACCTGGTCAGTAAGTATCTCGCCGGGAAACCCGGTCCGTGTGAATACCGTTATCATGGCCTGTGCTACTGTTTTAGTGGTTATGCTTGCCAGAGGAAGGGCCTCGGGGTAGCGGGTAGCATAGTCTACGATAACCAAGATATAGGTATGGCCTTTAGAGGAAGGAAGTAGGGTCCCGATTAAGTCCATCCCCACCCTGCTAAAGGGGATATCAATGATGGGAAGGGGCATGAGAGGAGCTTTCCGGGGTCGACCTGGGTCGATAAGCTGACATCTGGAGCATTGCAAACAATATTTTCTAATGTGGGCAAAAACACCGGGCCAGTAGAATTTCCTGAGGAGGTATTCCTCAGTTTTCTCCCTGCCAAAATGACCCCCTCCTGGCTGATTATGGGCTAGGAAGAGTGCCTGGTCCCTATAGAACTCGGGGACTACTAATTGACGCTTGCGTTCTCCTGCTCGTGTAGTGCTTACTCTATAGAGAAGGTTTCTTTGTACCAGAAAATAGGGACCCACCTCATCGGTTTCCTCATTTTTGGCATCTCTCCAGGCATGAACTAGAGTAGGGTCTTCTCTGTGACGTTGACGGAAACTGATAGGAGCGCTATAGGTTTCTGCTATAACCCTTATGGGTAGATTATTATCTTGGCCTGACCTAAACTTGACTTTTTCGTCTCTTTTCTCGCGACGGGACAGTTTCCTGCGGTATGGGGGACACTCAATGCTACTATCACAGAAGGGAGCCTCGTTCAGCCATTCGGGTTTTTCCTTCTGGGTCTGGACCTCATGTAAGAGTTGTTGGAAATGTACATAGTCAGTGCCTATAATACATTCTTCGATCAGTTGGCCCATTATACCCATAGGAAGCAAGTCTTGGTGCTTATCCCACTCTATCTCTACGGTACTAAGAGGGTATTGTTCCTTGTCGGTGTGTATACAACAGATGGTTACCCATCTGTTGGTATTCTTGTCAACCGGCTCTACCAGATTTTGTCGTATAACGGACTGACTACAACCTGAGTCTATAAGGGCAGAGAGAGGACGCCCATTGATGTTTATATAGTGTTTAAATTTGGTGTCTCCCCCTCCTGTACACAAGACTCGGCGTCGGGTCACTCCTATCTCCATCGGCTCAACTCCCTCGGTTTTCCTGGGGCATGTCCGGGCTATATGTCCCCACTCTCCACAGTTGAAACATTGAGGTCCTTGCATAGGAGGTGCCTCCCCATGTCTGCGTTGGAAAGATTCCTCTAAAGGAAATCGTGGAATGGGTTTTGTAGGTGGAGGAAGTGTCTTCACGTTAAGTCGTGGTTGTAATGTTCTCCCATCGGTGGACCTGTGATATGCACATGCTAAGTCGATGGCTAGCTCGGTGTCTACCTTAGGATGCTGCCTTATCCAGTTTTTAGTACTGGAAGGGAGGGACGCCAAGTATTGTTCGAGGATGACCGTTTTTATTATATCTTCTCTGCTAGTCCCTATCGGCCCCAGCCACTTCAGTGCCAGATCTTGGACAGAGATTCTTAAGAGAAGCCTGTCCTACTTGAGTATCTGTCCTAGCATCCGAATCAAGACAGTAATGCTTAGTAAAGGTGTGGACAGATCTCCATGTAGCCGCTTTGTAGATAGCTGCTAACGGAATGTTTCTCATTAACGCAGCAGTGGCTGCTTTGCCCCTAGTGGAATGGGCTTTAGGTCTGCCATCAAGGGATTTATTGGCTAACTGGTAACAGAGCAAGATACATGAGACAATCCACCTGGATAAGGATTGTTTGGAGGTGGTCAGGCCTGTTCGAACTGGGCCATAGTTAATAAACAGCTGTTGTGATGGCAAAGATTTAGTTCTGTCTAAATAAAATTTTAAAACCCTCTTTACATCGAGAGAGTGTAGTGTTCTCTCAGCAGGAGTAGATGGATTTTGAAATTAAGTCGTTAAGGAGATGGTCTGGTTTACATGAAAGTCTGAAATGACTTTAGGTAGGAACTTAGGATGTGTTCTCATTACCACTTTAGAAGAATGGAAAACTGTATATGGTTCTAGAGCACAAAGGGCCTGGATCTCACTAACCCTGCGAGCTGAAGTGATTGCTACAAGAAAAGCAGTTTTCCAAGTAAGATGTTGGAGGGATGCCTTGTGTATGGGTTCAAAGAGGTGTAGCATCAGACGTGAAAGGACTATATTAAGCTCCCATGGAGGAGATGGACGTCTAGTAGGAGGAAAACCTTTTTTAAACCTTCTAGGAAATCTTTAATGACTAGAATTTTAAAGAAAGAGGTTTGTGAAGGTCTTTTCCTATATGCTGTCAGAGCTGCAAGGTGTACTCTGATGGATGAAAACTGTAAGCCAGACTTCGCTAGGTGTAATAGATATGGAAGAATAGCTTCTTCTCCGCATGTAGTAGGATCTAAGTTCTTGTCCAAACACCATATTCAGAACCTTTTCCACTTGAAGGCATATGCTGTTCTTGTGGAAGGCCGTTTTGCCTCCCTTAGAATCTCCATGCAGTCCTGAGGAAGATTAAGGTGACCATACTGTACTAGCTCAGGCGCCATGCTGCCAAATTCAAAGATGAGAGGCTGGGATGTCTCATCTGGCCTCGAAACTTCATGAGAAGGTCCGGGCGGCATGGCAGTCCGAGATGTGGACGGAGTGATCGGTGAAGAAGCTCCGGGAACCACCACTGGCACGGCCACTCCAGAGCGATGGGAATCATCTTGGTGGTGGAGTGGGACAGCTTGAAAAGGACTGTTGGGATCAGGGGAAGCAGTGGAAAGGCGTGAAGAAATTTTTCTGACCAATCTATCCATAGGGCATTCCCCAATGTCCCCAGATGGTAGTACCTGGAGGCGAAGTCTAGGCATTTTTTGTTTTCTGGGATTGCGAATAGATCTATAGAACGGGTACCCCACATGGAAAAGATGGAGTGGACGACGTCGTCCTGAAGAACCCACTTGTGGTTTTTGTCTATTGCTCGGCTGAGGGCATCCGCTTGGACATTCTGTATGCCCGGAAGGTGAGTTGCTATTATTGTTAAGTTCCTGGCTAGAAGCCAGTGCCAAATTGTTTGGGCCTCCGTAGATTTCTGGATCTGGTGCCCCCTTGCTTGTTCAAGAAATACATGGTGGCCATGTTGTCTGTTTGGAGAAGCAGAGTATTCGCAGTCAATGCGGGGAGGAAGGCCTTGAGCGCAAGATGGACTGCACGTAGCTCTAGGAGATTGATGTGATATAATCTCTCCTTCTGCGACCAGGAGCCTTGCATCTGTAGATGATCCATATGTGCACCCCATCCGAGCAACGATGCGTCCGTGACTATCATCTGAGTGGGAGGCCGTTGGTGAAACGGCATCCCTTTCAGGAGATTGCTCTGAGAACACCACCACTTGAGGGATTGAATGGCATGAGGTGAAAGAAGGATGCTGTCCTACCAATTTCCTACTAGTTGATTCCATTGGTTTTCTAGGCACTCCTGCAAAGGTCTCATTTGGAGGCGAGTGTTGGGAGTGAGATAGATGCAAGACGCTATCGACCCCAGAAGAGAGGATACCGTCCTTGCAGTGGACTGAGGGACTTTGAGTAGCTGGCACTTCTGGAGGATTGATAAACGTCGCTCCTCCGAAGGAAACACCTTTGCTTGAGTGGTGTCGATGGTGGCGCCTAAGTAGTGCAACCTCTGTACATGTGATGTCGTGGACTTGGAGAGACTGACCTGAAGGCCCAGTCTCTGGAGTAGTTGGTAGGTCCAACTGAAATTCTGTTGGGCCTCTCAAGATGTGGATGCTTTTATGAGCCAATCGTCTAGGTAGGGATAGACGAAGATCCGATGTTTCCTTAAATGGGCTGCCACCACCGCCATGCATTTGGAAAGCGCCCTGGGTGCTGACTTGAGGCCGAAAGGTAGCACTGTATATTGGTAATGGCTTTGACCGACGAGAAATCTTAAGAATTTCCAATGTTTTTTGGCCATGGGAATGTGGAAGTAAGCATCGCGGAGATCTATTGAACAGAGCCAGTCGCCTTGATGAAGTTGAGGATAGATTTGGTGTAAGGATAGCATTCAGAATTTTTCCTTGCGAATCCATTTGTTGGCTATTCTTAGATCGAGAATGGGTCGGAACTCGTGCTTGTCTTTTTTCGGTACCAGGAAGTACCTTGAGTAGATTCCCTTTCCTTGCTGGTTCATTGGAACAGGTTCTATCGCCTTCTTTTGTAATAGGGTTCTGACCTCTACTTTAAGAGCGTTGAGGTGGTATTTTACAGGCTTGGGTGGAATAGAAGGCGGAGGGTTTGTGAACCTGAGACAATAGCCATTCTGCACAATATTCAAAACCCAGGCGTCTGATGTTACGCGTTGCCACTCTTCCAGGTAATGTGAAATACTTCCCCCTACCGGAGTGGGTAACGGAAGAGGGGGAAGTAAGGATTCAGGGTTTTGACGCCAATGTTTGACGTCCTGCTTGGGCGGCCTGTGGTGTGGAGCGACCCCTTGTTTGTTTTCGTTGGGTCGAAAAAGGACTCTGGTGTTGTTGGTGCTGGGATCTAGGCAGCACCCATTGCGGAGTTTGGAGCCTTTGAGAGAAAAATCTACGAAGGTAGGGACAGAAAGTTTTCAGCTGTTCTCTTGGCTTCTCAATGCCCACTGCCTTAAGAGTGTCTAGTTCCGTCTTCATCCTAGACATCTCATCGTCTGCATGAGACCCAAAAAAAATAGAACCTGAAAAAGGAAGGTTCTGTATCCTCTGTTGCGCTTCTGGCTTGAGTGAAGTAAGGCGTAGCCAGGAATGTCTTCTTAAGGATACGCCATGACAATACCCATGAGCTGATAAAATAGAGGAATAAGCAGCTGCGCTAATAATCTGGTTGTAGACCATGGCGCCTTCATTTACAATTTCAAAGAAATCCTCCTTCTTGTCTTTGGGAAGGTGATCGGCAAATTGTAGCATAGAATACCAAAGGGCGCGATCATATCTGCCCAAAAGGGCAGTGGCACTAGCCGCTTTCATGGAGATGGCTGATGTTGAGCAAACTTTGCGGCCTGCGGCATCAATCTTTTTACTCTCCTTGTCTGGTGGAGAGGAGGACGAAGGAGAAGTTGAATGCAGCTTTTTAGCAGCCACGATTACCACCGAATCGGGCACTGGATCAGCCCTCAGAAATAAAGGGTCCTGTTCGGGAGGACAGTATTTCTTTAAGAGTCTGGAAGGTGCAGTCTTGGTTGTGGACGGTATCAGAAAAATGTCCATTGCTGGTTCAAGTATCCCTGGGACCAACGGTAGTAATGGCCTAGCCGAAGATCGTTGGTGTAATGTCTCAAATATGATAGAGGTTGTTGGAGTGGGTACTGCCAGGGGGATGTTAAGCTTGGTAGCACCGCAAATTAATACCTCCTGAAAAGTATTTACAGCATCTATAGACAAAACTCTCGGAGATGGGGAGTCAGATAATGTCAGAGAGTAATCTCTTGTGGATGAAGAGGAATGCCTACGGTGGGAGCGAGGAGACCTGTGATCCGAGTCATGACGATGACGGTGTCTAGACGTAGAGAAACGTCTTTAAGAATGACGCAAGTGTCTTGTGGATCCTGCAGGAGTCACAGGGGCCGCCTAAGAAGGTGGTATTGGAGGAGGAGCTGCAGGTGCCAGAGGTGTCGGTGGTAAAGGAGATGGCTGAGGAGAAGGTGGTAATAGAATCAGAGAAGCCGAGGACTCAGAAGTGGTGTAAACTCTTCTTGGTCTCTTTGAATGTCTTCTCGACGTCGACAAGCTTCTAGACGTCGAAGTACGATGTCGACATGTACCTCTCGACGTTGATCCCTCACGCCGTTGAGAGCCCCTCAACGACGATCTGTCCCGATGTCAGTGGGATGATGTTGATCATCTCCGACGGCGAGAAATGTCCCTAGACGTCGACCTTCTCTGTTGTATCGACGGTGACCCCGACAGACAACTCCTCGACGGCGAATGTCTGTGCCATCTTGTCGACGATAACGCTCTTGACGGCGAGCGGTGTCTCTTCCTCGACGGCGAGCTGGTCCTCGACAGCAAACAGGTCGACGCTGTTCCTTGTCTCGACGTCGATGCTGTGTCGTTTTTTAGCAGATTTGGAAGCTGCTCCAGAGGACGAAGTCAGAGCCCTGGTGGAAGACTGACCTTCCCCTCGCTCTGTGGTCTTGCCTGTGTATTGTGGCCTCCGTCTACTGTCCTCCTTGGCCTGAAGGCAAATTTTCTCCGTGTCACGTAGGGTGCACCTGGAGAAGGTTTTACAGATGTCGCAGGCATCAGGTTTATGAGACGACGGCAGGCAAATAATACAGACTTAATGTGGGTCTGTTTTAGCTTTCTTCCTGCCACAGCTAGGGCACTTGTCAAAAAGTGAAGGCATGTTGGATGGAAAAAAGCCTTAAATTTCTGTCTGAATTTGACAAAAAAGGCCAGAAAACACTCAATCTGGATGAAAGACGTCGAGTGAGAATGAAATCCAAAGGATCTGTGTGAAATTTAGTCAAAAAAACCTATAAATAGGTGGAGCTCAATGCTTCAGGGTCCTGTCAGAAGGAGCCAGAAAAAAGAACTGAGGCAACTGCCTCTTGGTATGCATGATGGGATACAGGACTATCTCTTCTTAAAGGCACAGCTCTATTTTCACTCTGTATAACGGCAGCCTATGGGCTACACTGCCCTACATTGCTTCATCCTTATATAACGTTGTAAAAAAGGTTTGTGAAAGATTTTTTCTGCATCATCTCTAGAATATACATGTTTTTAATGTATATCTATATTACAGTACCCTTTTTTCAACTAAAAAAGAATGCACAAATTAACTCTAGGGTGCACATTGACATTCTTAAGTGACTTTGCAGGCCTTCCTCAAGAAAGGCGAACATCTACACTTAAGAAGACATTTTCAGAATAGTGCTCCGGGGTCCCCGCAGGCGTGCAGAACTATTCAGTGCTTATGACTATGCATGGAAATCCCCTATGCGAGAACTAGGATATCAGATATTCCTAAACATTCAGGGCAAGGGAACACAACTGTACGCAAACAGGAGACTTTCATGTTTCACTATCAATGTATTGGTTTGATGAAATAGAGATAACTAGAGTGTATGGTGGGAGTACAGAGGATGCAAAATGTGACCTTTATCCTGCCTCCATAATAAAGTGACCTTTCCACTGGCCCAAAGTCAGTGTGGGTGGTCTGTCCACCCCAAGGCAAGCCCCTGGCGGATGCTATGGTACATCCCTCTCTGCCACAGGATCTGGGGAAAGGCAGAAAAAACATGGGCAAATGGCCTGTGACTTGGCGGCTCTGTGATGCCACACTGAAGGTTGAATATGCCAGTCAAAAAGGCACAAATAAAGGGAATCTAAAGTAAAAGTAGCTGACAAAAATAAGTTAGAGAGGACATGGTCATTACAGCCAAATAGGGTGGGATGATTTGTTTAAAGTGTGGTGGGATTCACAGAATTCAATTTGTTTTACGTTTGATGGGACACTGTAAGAGTGAATGGCAGAAGATCACATGATTTAACCTGCCTCTGTAATAAAGCAGCCTTGACTACAAACCCCAAGCAGGTTCATGTGGTCTGTTCATCCCCAATTGATAGCCTAAAGCCACAGTTCTACTTTAGGAAGCACTGTGACTAATGTGGCATTTATGCCTCGTGACAGGTGAAATATTATAACATGTTTCGGCAAAGTCAGCAAGGTTGGCCTTTTATTCGTAAAATGTTTTAATTGCTGGGTATGTTTGAGGATGGACGTCTGGGTTAGTGAATGTTATTTGGCGGGTGAGAGAGTGGAAATGCTTAACGTGCGTGGGTTGGTGGGCGAGAAGAGTTGAAAGTCAGTGAATGTTTCTGGTTGATTTCTCTGCCGAAGGGAAGTGCAAATAAAAATGATTTAAGCATGTGCACTTTTGCCAGGGGTGAAGACAAATCAGAGTGCACACTAACACTGCATGCATATGGTGAGTGCAGCAAAGATATAGTTGCTGCAGCAAGACAGTGCAAACAAGATACCTAGAAACCAGGGCCTAAATCAGAAATAGTAGTTTTGGCATTCTAATGGATGAGAGGAATGAGACCCGAACTATGGGCCTGATTTAGAGTTTGGCGGAGGGGGGATACTTCATCAAACATGACGGATATCCCATCCACTGCATTACAATATCCTTATAGCCTATGGAGATTGTAATTTGGTGTTTGTGATGGAGTAACCCTTCCACCAAACTCTAAACCAGGCCCCAAGTCTCCAATCAGATCCATACAGAGACAGTGGAAAATGTAAACTACCTGTTCTCTTAGGACACCAACTATAATTAGCTCTGGTATAGGTTTTGCACTTTCAGTTTTTGATGGGCACAAAATTAAATTCTTATTATTCTCAGCTGCTCCATTCTATGACTATTTCTTCGATTAAACAAGCAGTGGCAAAACCAATAGATCCTGCCTGCAATTCTTGTCATCCTTATGTGTTCATCCCCTACCTGACCATTGTGCATGTGCATGGTGGCCATCATAGAATGCTTTTACTTGAAGCAACGTTTCAAGATGGCCATGCCTGCATAAGCCTGGCAGTTATCCTGGAATTAGTTTTTGTTCAGCTTTATTGCCTGCACACATATGGGAACCCAGTGTCAGGCGTATACTGTCTTGGTAAAGGGACAACTGGTTGCCATAATACCATCACTGTCTTTCAGAGGAAGGTCAAGGCTGTCATCTGTTTCTGCTCAATCTCCACACCTGAAGGCAAAGGGTGTGCAGGTTCGAGTGCAAGACCCTGCCCTATTGCTGCGACAGAAGAACCTTCAGAAGTAGCAGCTTGACTGGAGGACTGATGCTCATTCTGAACAACTCAGGATACCAGACTCTCCATGCCCAATCTGGAGCCACAAGAATGATTTTGTCCCAGTCATTACTGATTTTCTTGAGAACTTTGTGCAGGAGGGTTATTGGGAGAAAGATATACAGGAGGCTAGAGCTTTACTTGAGTCGAAAAGCATCTTTGACCAAAAGTCACCATGGAAACACCAGCATGCAGAATGGGTGACAATGCGCATTCTCAGCAGTGGTGAACAGATCTAAGCAAAGCTCTCTCTGCTCTTAAAAGAGAACCAGCACCTACAGATGGAGACGCCATTTGTGAACCACTAGGCATCGATGGTTGAGCTCATCTGCCCTGGCATTTATAAAGCATGCCAGATGCCGAACCACCACGGAGATCCCCTGGTGCTCCAGTCATGTCTAGAGATGAAGAGGCTCCTGGCAAAGGATCCACAAACCTACCTTGCCCTGCTTGTTACAGTACCACATGGTAGTGGTGTTGTCCGTGAACACCTGCAAAAGCCTTCCCTTGATAGAGGGTAGAAAAGCTATTAACGAAAAGCAAGTTGCCGGAAGCTCCAACAAATGTATGTGGAGCCTGGTCTCCACCCCAGACCAGAATCCTCTGATCTCCACCTCTCCCAGTCGGCTGCTCCAGTCCAGGAGTGACATATCTGTCACTACAGTCTGTTCTGGCTGGGGAAGGGAGAGAGTTCTGCCACTGACTCAACTGCTGTTCGTCAGCCACCACTGCAATTCTGCTGCAATGCCCTCCGAGATCTGTACCCTGTCAGAGAGACTGCCCTGATGCAGCACCCACTGGAACTTCAGGTCCCACTAGAGAGTCTGCATATTCCAGAGGGCGTGCTTCACTAGGAGGATACAGAAGGCTATGAGGACCAGAAGCCTCAGAGTCTGTCTCACCGAGACCCAGGCTAGAGGCTGAAACATCGGTATCATAGCCCGGATATCCTGGACTCGCCATTTGGAAGGATAAATCCAAAACTGCACTGTGTACAGAACAGCTCTGATTAAAGGGAGCTTTGATAATGGTGAACCTCAGTGAGTTTAGGAGGTTTTCAGAGGTGGGAGACAACTGCCTGGGGCGTGCCCACCTTTAACCGACAATTGCTGAAGTAGTGGAAAAGGGGAACCCCAGACCTCCACAGTTGTGCCGGAACCACCACCATCAGCTTGGTGAAGACCTGAGGGAAGCTGGTGAGGCCAAAGGGGTCACCGTAAATTGAAAGTGTTCCTGGCCCCCGTAATCCGTAGGTAACGTCTGTGGGCAGTCAGGATGTGGGTGTGAAAGTAAGCGTCCTGCAAGTCCAACACTACCATTCACTCTCCTGGATCCAGGGCAGACAGGACATGAGCAAGTGTGAGCATTATGAATTCTTCTATGAAGTTCTTCTTGGACACCTGAAAAACATGCTAAGGTTGATTCTGGAAGGAGAGGCCTAGGATACCAAGCTCTCTGGAGAGGGTTGCTAGGAGGAAAGTGAGGTCCCCTGGAGCAGGACAGTGGCAGCAAGCAATCTTCTTGTGCACAGGAGGCCCTGTGCAGGGCTTGGACCAGGCCCAAGGAGGACGTCAGTGAGTTTTATTAATGGGAGCAAGGGTTGGGAGCGGGCAAACCTGTCTAAAGCACTTTTGTCAAGAAGTTAGTCTTGACTGCCAACGAGTGTAACCTCAAGTCCAAGACCTCAGCCTCCATATGCCCCACCATAATGAAAGAGGGTCCCTTCATCCATAGCCACAGTAGGAGAGGATACCAGGCTAGTGTCAGGTGAGGTTTCCAACCCCCTGATATCTGCATGATCCTCATACCAAGTGTCCTCAGTATCATCCAATGGGTGGCAAACTCCACCAGGGTCACTATACCCCTTCCATTCATCCTGTGTACCAGGTCTGTCTAAGACAAAAGGCCCTAGCTCCGACCCGGAAGGCATGGCTCCGGACAGTGATGGAACTGGCATTACACAATGCTGGTCCTGCATGCTGGCGGAATCGACAATGATGGTGTCATTGATGGGCACTGATAGCATGGGGGATGTTGGTGCAGGAGCCAGCGCCCAAAAAGGTGGTATTATCACTAGCAATGCCTCTCCAGATCCTTTGGGCCCAAATGGCACCGAAGGCATACCAGCCGACAGGTATCCAGTAATTGTCCCATCTTAACCCAATGGACCCAAAGGTGCTTCAGAGGGGTTGGGCTGCATGGCCTCATAAAATTCTCTAAGTTGTCAGCCGGTCACTCCTGCTCTAGGAAAATCAGGGAAGGACAAATGCGACTCTGGTAGGGTCTGGAGTGCCGACGCTCCCTCATCTCGTCCAAGGATTTGGAAGGACAAGAAAAAGTCTAACACCTCTTTAACTTCTTTGTTTTTTTTCTTTTTGAGTGACTGAATTGATTATGACTTCGACCAGGGTGACTGTCCAGTGCAGCTCTGCAATTGGTCCCGGGACCTTCCACGCAACTGTGATCTTTATTATTGCAGGGTCGTCTAACCTCGGGTGGCAAGGAGTCTGAGGGAGAGCTTCCTCAGCAACTTTAGGTGCATGAGGTGGCAATCTCTGCAGGCCTCTGTGTCATGGTATTTCTCGAGGGACCTCAGACAGAGTGGAGGTCCGTCACAGACATCTTCCTGTGACAGGCACCACATGGTTTAAGCCAGCCAGTCTCCTGGGGGACATCCTGTCACACCAGAGAAAAATAGCTTCTCAAAAAAGTGATTGACAAAAAGTCGAAAAAAGCCAGTCAAAAACTGACTGAGGGGTAGCTGTTCATGGATCTGCGCTATCTGGTGCGGAAAAGGAATGAACTGATATCAGCGCACCAAGGTAGCTCCTATTTAGGTACTACATATGTCTCTTCCAGTGAGGACGACGCTGATGCAGACATGAAAAACACAACCTACTGGCACACAGGGATACTACTTGAAGATTTCTGGATCCAGGTGCCTGGGGATAATTCTAAGGTAAGGAATCTGCAGCTACAAGTCTCTATTAGATTTTAAGGATGAAAAATCTTATGGAGATTTCTTTTTATATAGTTAATGACAATCAATACATCATCTGCATCTTGAAGAAGGTTGTGAATTTGAGAGGAAATCAATATATTTGTAAAAGATGTAAAATAGAACATCAATAAACAAGAGTGCAAGCATGGCTACACGTGAGAAAGGGAAGATGTAGAGAGATTTAACATCTGGTATTTTTATCTAGGGTAAAGAGTTCAGTTGGACTATAGGCAGTAGAACAATCTTCCATGTACACTGATTTTACAAACAGCACATATATTGCCGTCCACCTCTCTAAATAAATGAAAAATGCTAGGCAGCTTTATAAAAAACTATTTATCTTATTTCCACTTAGAAATGCGTTTGTGCTGCTCTCTTCCAATGTCAAGGAAGGTTGCTGCTTGCTTCTCCTCAGTTGACGCCCTCTACTAAGCTGCTAGTCTCAATTCCTCAATGGTAACTCCCAGATTTGAATTTTCTCTTCCAGACCCTGGGCTGCCTTTTTCTCCTCAGGCGATTGGGCAGCCTCTTCCCTTTTCTCTTCCAGGGTTATGGTGGCTTTTGTCTCCTCTATAGAATGAGCAGCCAGTTTTATTTGTAAAGTGCCTCTCAGCCTTCTTATATTCATATGCCAATCTGCATGGTTCCAGCTGTGATGGAACAAACTGTGAAAGGACATACACATACTAGTCCTGGACATCAGGGAAGAAGTTGGTCCTGCAGGTAAAATGCTCCTTTGCACTGATGCCTCCTTAATTCTTCTTCCTCATTCTCCTTTGAAGTGAACAGTACCTGACGGGCCACCCCCAGGCCCTTGGAGGCTACCTCATAGTCCTCCTCTTTGGCCTTCTGACTCAATCTCAGTTTCCTTGTCTTGCACTTGGCCATCCTTTTCACTAAAGTAAGGCCAATCAAAGTAGGAAGATCCACTTCCAAGTTTTAAAAAAAAAATAAGTTGAGAAACTCTGAACCAAAAATAAACAAATCTAATACCCAAATAGTTTTTGACAATAAAAAAAAAAAAAAAAATCAAGAATAATTTTTGGACACTAAACTGGAACAGGATTTTTTTTAATTTCTCATTTGCTGTAAATACATAGTAACTGCTGGGTTAAGTCCTCCACTACCACTGAACAACATCACAAAGAGGGTATCAACTTGGAAAGGGGCAGTTGGTACATGGTTAGAGCTCAACACAAGTCTTAGTAGAACTCTGCTCAGCTCTTGGTAACTGTGCTCTGCTTCTGGTAACTGTGGCACAAGAAGCAGGCAGGTACTCAGAGAAGTGTGGTTATGATGCACGCAGTAGTAACAATTTTAACCCCTCACACCACAGAGTTGAGCCCTTTTTAGGTCTGGCCTCCAGACAGCGTTAGCTGTCTCACCAGCCTCATGTACCCCCCCCCCCCCCCCAAAAAAAAAATTCAATTATAAACAATATGGAATGGTTTCTTACCTGTAACTCCAGTTCTCTCGTAGGGGTATTTCCATGATAGTCATAAGCACTGAATAGTTCCGCGCGCCTGCGGGGACCCCGGAGCACTGATGTGAAGTATATTCTTAAGTGCAGATACCAGCCCTTTGAAAAAGGTCTGTCAAAAACCACTTAAGAATAGCACTGTGCAGCCTATGTGAACAGCTACACAGGCCAAATTGTTGAAAAGAAAGCAGCTGTAGTGTAAATTCACGTTCAAACACCTATTTATTCTAGAAATGTAATAAAAAATACATTCTCATACTTTATTTACACCTCTCATGAGAATAAAACAATGCAGGACAGTGTAGCCCATAGGCTGCCATTATACAGAATGTAAATAGAGCTGTGCCTTTAAGAAAGTAAAGTCTTCCTGTATCCCATCATGCACAGCAAAAGGCAGTTGCCTCAGTTCTTTTTGAAGGCTTGTGACCTGACATGAAGGAACAAAACATTCGTTGGAGTACCAACCTCGATACTACTATGGCAACTTTTTCTATGTCAACTCCACCAGGGAGGAGGGAGGGTTGCTTATGACTATCATGGAAATACCACTAAGAGAGAACTGGAGTTACAGGTAAGAAACCATTCCTTCTCTCGTAGGGGATTTCCATGTATAGTCATAAGCACTGAATAGACTAGCAAGCCCATCCCCATAACCGCGGTGGAGTAGACAGAATAATACTGAAAAAACATGAATCATGCAAATAAATTCTTAAGCGAGGCCTGTCCAACCTGTGCATCTGCCCTAGTGTCTGTATCAAGGCAGTAATGCTGTGTAAAGGTATGGACCGATTTCCAAGTGGCTGCCTTGCATATCTCTGCCAAAGGGATATTTCTCATTAAGGCCGCAGTAGCTGCCTTCCCTCTAGTAGAATGGGCTTTTGGCTTGCCACCAAGAGATTTGTTCGCTAACTGATAACACAACAGTATACATGAAACAATCCACCTGGATAATGATTGCTTAGACGTGCCCAACCCTGTTCTAACTGGGCCATAGTTAACAAAGAGCTGCTGTGATTTACGCAAGCATTTTGTCCTGTCCAAGTAAAATTTCAAAACCCTCTTTACATCCAGAGAATGCAGAGTTCTCTCGGCAGGGGTAGTTGGATTTTGAAAGAAAGTTGGTAATGAAATGGTTTGGGTCACATGAAAGTCGGAAATGACTTTTGGTAAAAATTTTGGATGCGTCCTCATCACTACTTTCGCAGAATGAAAGACCATGTAGGGTTCTTGAGCGCGAAGGGCCTGGATTTCGCTGACCCTACGCGCTGATGTGATTGCAACCAGAAAGGCAGTTTTCTACGTGAGATGTTGAAGTGATGCTTTATGTATAGGCTCAAACGGAGGTAGCATCAGACGCAATAGGACAACATTCAGTTCCCATAGAGGAGATGGCCTCCTAATGGGAGAGAAAACCTTTTTTAAACCCTCCAGGAAATCCTTGATAATTGGGATCCTAAAAAAGGAGGTTTGAGAGGGGCTCTTTCTATATGCTGTTAGAGCCGCCAAGTGCACTTTTATTGATGTCAATTGTAAACCCGATTTTGCCAAACTTAGCAAGTATGGCAGGATAGCTTCCGCTCCACAGGATACCGGGTCAACGTTGTTGTCCAAACACCACACACAGAATCTTTTCCACTTGCATGCATAAGCCGATCGTGTGGAAGGGCGCTTTGCTTCTCTTAAGATTTCCATAGAGTCCTGAGGTAGGTTCAAGTGTCCATATTGCACTAACTCAGGAGCCATGCTGCAAAACTCAACGATGAGAGGTTGGGATGAGATATCTGCCCTCTGAACTTCGTGAGAAGGTCCGGACGATGAGGCAGTCTGATGTGTGGCTTGAGTGACCGGTGAAGAAGGTCTGGAAACCACCATTGGCGTGGCCATTCTGGAGCAATTAGAATGATTTTGGATTGAGCATTGGATAGCTTCTGGAGGACTGCCGGTATCAGGGGAAGCGGTGGAAAGGCGTAAAGAAATGCTCCTGACCAGCTTATCCACAGGGCATTCCCCAGTGTCCCTGGATGGTAATATCTGGAGGCGAAGTTTTGGCATTTTTTGTTTTCTGGGGTTGCGAATAGGTCTATAGAGGGGGTACCCCCTAGTGCGAAAATGGAACGAACGTCGTCGTCGTGTAATACCCATTTGTGGTTCTCGTCCATTACGCGGCTGAGAGCATCAGCTTGAACATTCTGCCTGCCCGGCAGGTGAGTTGCCACTAGCGACAGGTTCCTGGCTAGAAGCCAATGCCAAATTGTCTGAGCCTCTCTGGATAATATCCTGGACCTGGTTCCTCCTTGTTTGTTTACGTAATACATGGTGGCCACGTTGTCCGTCTGGAGGAGGAGAGTTTCCGTTTTCAGAGAAGGTAGGAAGGCCTTGAGCGCAAGATGGACTGCGCGAAGCTCCAGCAGGTTGATATGATAGAGACTCTCTCTCTGTGACCACTTGCCTTGGACTCGAAGATGATCCATGTGCGCTCCCCATCCGAGCAGCGATGCGTCTGTTACGATGGTTTGAGCTGGAAGCTGTTGATGGAAAGGAATCCCTACTAAGAGATTGTTGGGTGAACACCACCATTTGAGGGACTGTAGGGCGTGGGGAGAAAGAAGGACTCTGCTCTCCCAATCGTCCATCAGTTGACACCATTGATCCTCCAGGCACTCCTGTAAGGGTCTCATATGAAGACGAGTATTGGGAACGAGGTGGGTACACGACGCCAATGAGCCCAGTAGAGAGGCTACTATTCTTGCAGTGGTCTGAGGTGTTCTCTCTAGCTGTTTGCACTTTTGGAGAATCGATAATCGTTGTTCCTCCGAAGGAAACACCTTTCCTTGATTGGTATCTATAATGGCCCCTAAGTAATGCAGCCTCTGAACAGGCGTTGCTGTGGACTTGAGAATATTGACTTGAAGACCGAGATTCTGGAGCAGTTGTTGAGCCCAGTTAAAATGTTGTTGGGCCTCTAGATAGTTGGAGGCCTTTATGAGCCAATCGTCCAGATAGGGGTAGACAAATATTCAATGCTTCCTCAAATGGGCGGCTACCACCGCCATGCATTTGGAAAAAGTTCTCGGCGCTGATTTGAGGCCGAAGGGTAGAACCGCAAATTGGTAATGACTTTTGCCGACGGTGAACCTTAGGAATTTTCGATGTTTCTTGCTCACCGGAATGTGAAAATAAGCGTCACGAAGGTCTATCGCACAGAGCCAGTCGCCCTGACGAAGTTGCAGGTAAATTTGGTGCAAGGATAGCATCCTGAATTTCTCTTTGCGAATCCACTTGTTTGCTGTCCTTAGGTCTAGAATGGGACGAAACTCTTGTTTGTCCTTCTTTAGCACTAGAAAATACCTCGAATAAAGCCCTTTCCCGCGTTGGTTGATCGGGACGGGCTCTATTGCTCTTTTTTGTAATAGAATATCTACTTCTAAATGAAGAGCTTCGAGGTGGTGGCGGGCTGGTTTGGGTGGAACAGATGGAGGAGGACTGATGAATCTGAGAGCGTAACCATTTCGCACAATCTTCAATACCCAGGCGTCTGATGTGATGCGTAGCCACTCGTCCAGATGATTTGAGATACTTCCCCCTACCGGAGTGGGTAACGGAGGAGGGGGAAGCA
Source organism: Pleurodeles waltl (assembly GCF_031143425.1). Taxonomy (NCBI): domain Eukaryota; kingdom Metazoa; phylum Chordata; class Amphibia; order Caudata; family Salamandridae; genus Pleurodeles; species Pleurodeles waltl. The sequence continues at coordinate 89,234,483 of NC_090441.1, forward strand.
AAGATTCAGGGCTTAGACGCGGGAGCCTGGCGAGTTGCCTGAGTTTGCGGCGTGGAACGACCCGTTGTCGACTTTCGCTGTGTCGAGAAGGCCCTTGGATGCTGCTGTTGCTGTGAGAACATCCAGTGTGGTGCCTGATACCTGTGGGTGAATAGCCTTCGCTGGTAGGGACGGAATATTTTTCGTTGTTCCTTTGGGCGTTCGATGCCTACCACTTTTAAAGTGTCTAGCTCAGACTTCATTCTTGACATCTCGTCATCGGCATGAGAGCCGAACAAGGTGGAGCCTGAGAATGGTAAATTCTGAATCCTCTGTTGTGCCTCTGGTTTGAGAGATGTCAATCGCAACCATGCGTGTCATCTTAACGCTACTCCATGAGCGTAGTTATGTGCCGACAGCACCGAAGAATCAGCAGCAGCGCTTATCATCTGGTTGGAAACCATGGCACCCTCACCCACGACCTCCAAGAAATCTTCCCTTTTGTCCTTGGGTAAGTGCTCCGCAAACTGCAGCATAGAGTCCCAAAGAGCACGATCATATCTTCCTAATTAAGCAGTGGTACTGGCTGCTTTCACTGTGATGGCTGCGGTAGAGCATACTTTTCGGCCTGCAGCATCGATCTTTCTGCTCTCCTTATCCGGAGGAAGACGGTGATGTGGAGTGTAATTTCTTTGCCGCTACTATAACCACAGAGTCCGGCACCGGGTCCGATCTTAGGAATAGAGGGTCTTGCTCCGGTGGGCGATACTTTTTAATAAGTCTGGAAGGAGCAGATTTTGTTGTGGCCGGTGTCAGAAAAATATCCATTGCCGGTTCAAGAAGACCCGGGACCAGTGGAAGTAAAGGTCTTGACGATGTCCTCTGGTGTAAAGTCTCAAAAATCACTGAGGTCGATGGGGCGGGTACCGCCAGCGGGATATTTAGTTTGGTCGCCCGCGCACTAGGACCTCTTGGAAGGTATTCACGTCATCTATGGGGAACACTCTCGGGGACGGTGAGTCCGACAGGGTCGTGAGTAGTCCCTTGTAGACGAAGAAGAATGTATATGACGTGAATGCGAGGATCGCTGAAGTGACTCATGTCGATGGTGCCGAGAGGAAGACGAACGTCTAGAGGAATGTCTGGAATGTCTTATGGATTCCGCTGGAGTCATCGGAACAGACTCTGAAGGGGGGGCCGGAAGAGGAGCCGCAGGTGTTACTGGTGTCTGCGACAACGGCGGCTGTTGAGGAGAAAGCTGAGGCAAAGCCAGAAGTAGGATGAGTGAGGCCGAGGATTCTGAAGTGGTATAAACCCTTCTAGGCCTCTTTGACTGTCGCCTCGACGTCGACACACTCCTCGACGTCGAAGTACGGTGACGGCGGGTACCTCTTGACGTTGATTCCCCTCGTCGCTGAGATCCTCTCGACGATGACCTTCCTCGACGTCGATGTGATGACGGCGACCGTCTTCGACGGCGAGCACTCTCCCTCGACGCCGATCGTCCTCGTCGCATCGACGGCGACCCGGACCAAGATCTTCTCGACGGCGAGCGTCCACGCCGTCTCGACGGCGAAACAGCTGCCGACGTCGAGCGATGCCTCTTTCTCGACGGTGAGCCGGTCCTCGACGGCGAGCATGTCGGCGCCGTTCCTGGTCTCGACGTCGATGCCCTCGACGTCGTCGGAGACCTATGCCGCTTATGAGCAGGTCTGGCAGAAGTTGCAGAGGAAACAGGGTGAGCCCTGGTAGAAGACAGACCTTCTCCTCGCTCTGTGGCAGATTGACCACTTCTTCTCCTGTCCTCTCTTGCCTGAAGTCGAATTTTCTCCCTGTCACAAAGGGTTCTTCTGGAGAAAGTTATACAGATGTCACAGGAGTCAGGCTTGTGGCTGGATGGAAGGCAAATTATACAGACCTGGTGTGGGTCTGTTTTAGCATTTTTTCTGCCACAAGAAGGACATTTATCAAAAAGTGAAGGCATTCTAAAATAGAAAAACCTTAAATTTCTGTCCGAATTTGAAAGAAAAGGTTAGTAAATGTTCACTCAATATTAAAAACATCGAGTGAAATTGAAATTCAAAAGGTTTTAATTGAATTTTCTGTCAAAAAAGCTTTGTGAAGTAGAGCTCAATGCTTCAGGGTCCTGTCAGAAGGAGCCGGAAAAAAGAACTGAGGCAACTGCCTTTTGCTGTGCATGATGGGATACAGGAAGACTTTACTTTCTTAAAGGCACAGCTCTATTTACATTCTGTATAAAGGCAGCCTATGGGCTACACTGTCCTGCATTGTTTTATTCTCATGAGAGGTGTAAATAAAGTATGAGAATGTATTTTTTATTACATTTCTAGAATAAATAGGTGTTTGAACGTGAATTTACACTACAGCTGCTTTCTTTTCAACAATTTGGCCTGTGTAGCTGTTCACATAGGCTGCACAGTGTTATTCTTAAGTGGTTTTTGGCAGACCTTTTTCAAAGGGCTGGTATCTGCACTTAAGAATATACTTCACATCAGTGCTCTGGGGTCCCCACAGGCGCGCGGAACTATTCAGTGCTTATGACTATACATGGAAATCCCCTACGAGAGTAACACATATATCTATACATAAAAGGGCTTTTGACCCCTAGTCTCTATCCATCTTTTTTGGGGGGGGAGTGGAGGGGGGGAGTAGAGGAGGGGGTGGTGGGAGGTTAAACTCCTGGTGCTGCTCCCCGCCTTGCACTCCTTTTCCTTGTCCCAGAGGCTTCAAAGACTCCCTGTGAAATCCATGCACTGCTCTAATGCTATTACCAAGCATGAGAGCAGCACAGGGATTAGTCTGAGCGGGCTGGTTTACCAATCCCTCAGGCAAAGGGAGTCTGTGCTGTTTTCCTAACCTGGCTGGTCATATACAGCTGGGTTGGTGAAAGCGAATTGGGATTGTCTGTTAGGCCGGCCTAAGACTGCCGGCTGAACTGACATGCACACTTAAGTGCACTCCATTCCTCCTTACCCCCTCTCATGGCCCAGCCCTGCCCCTACCTGCACACACTGACTCAGCCTGCAGCTGAAAAATTAAACGATAATTAAATATTGTTTTATTTTTCAGCTGCTGGCTCTGAGCCAGTAGGGCGATGCTCCTCTGCCATTGCGAAGAAGCCACAGCTGGCTGCATGTCTCCTGTTTTCTATATCTTGAACCTCAAGAGTGCTGCACATCTTTCAGCTAGGGCAGTGGTTCCCAACCTTTCGACTTCTGTGGACCCCCACTTTATCAGTTCTGGAACCCGGGGACCCCCACTGAATCATTATTGGAATCTGGGGACCCCCTACTGAGTCATTACTGAAAGCTGGGTACATAATCTGTTCATATTATTATATTTTCCGAACAGCCGCTGGCCATCTTGTGGCAAATTTAAAGTGGAGAAACATTCAGCAAAGGAGAGTTTTTTTTTTGTTTTTTTTTAATTAGCAGGAGCAGGGAGCTATTGATCCCACAATATAAACCAGCTTATATATGTAAAACCATGTTATTAGGACCTGCAGGTCTAGTTACTGTGCGATTCTTTCACGGGGCCACACTACCGGAAAGCAATTTGTAGCCTTTTGCGGAGAACAAAAGAGTCAAAAGAATGATATGACTAACTTTAACAGTGCATTCCGCTTCAACGATTACTAGTTAAGAGACTATCTAAAATGACGTGTCCGTCCTTTGCATATATTAGGCCCCAGGTATAAACCACAACATTTACTATTAATATTATCCTTGCATACCATATTCAGACAGAGGAATTCTTAAATGTCTTACACGCGTGCCCTACGAATACTGTATTATGGTTACTTTAATAATTGTCAAAATATCCTTGTTCTATTCATTCTGAAAATAATAGTACTTAAATAGACTGATTAGACAGTGCATGCTGAAACATTTGGTAAAGCGGAGGACATCTCCATGTCATATTGAGTGGAAGGACTTCACAACCCACAAGATATCATCAAAACAATGCAGCTGTTTCCAGCAACTAAACCCAGAGCCACAGTTTGGTCCCTTGCTGCACAGATCTAAAAAAAAAAAAAACCTTTCCATCCAGTTGGGTCACAGGTTTAAGGTCCATCTTTGGTGACTTTGTATTTTTTTATGGGTTTCTATAATTTTCCCTTCATTTGCAGTCCAAATATTGGCTTTTATGTGAATATCTTTCCACAACAGCGTGGTTTGCTTTCATGGGGCCACCAGTAAGACGGGCATTGCAGCTGTCTGGGTCCATTGTTAGTGTCTGGTTAACATTTTACACTTTGTGATGACTTACCAATTAAACTGAGTTAGTAGGACATTTCTTATATTGTTTTAGTAAAAGTTTTAACTGGGCAAATCATGTGCTTTGATATGTGCATTCTGATGTTATTCTTGAATTGGCATTATAATGGCACTTATAGTTGCTGTGATGACATTATCACTACAGCTGTCTGACGCCTCATCCTCTAAAATTGTTGTAACCTATCTGTGTGCATAAATTCTCTCTCTCATCCTTTCATCCAGCCTTCACTCATTATTCATTCATGTATGCACTCACCTAGCCTGCAATGTCACTTACGTCTTCATTCATCCATCAGTACACTTACTGATCCCTACAAATGTTAACTCATACTCACTCACCCAGGCACACATATGAACTCTTTAGTCAATGAACAAGAACTTTGATTTTTGAATTGGCCTGACCCATTGGCTTTGATAATGCTTGTTTGAAGTTTGGACTAGTTTGCACTTAAGCCTTCATAACTTTAATTTCACAGAAGGTACCGCCAAACATGTTTCCATGCTTTGTAAAGCTACCAAGAGTTTGTAGAATCTCCTTGAGGGAAGGGAGAATGTAGTCAAAATATAGCAACAAATGTTTTCTTTTGGGGGTGGGAGGGAGGTGCTCTACCAGAAAGCCTATTTTGTTGATATCAACAAAAGATTTGCTGAGCTCAAATCAGCATCTTCAGAGCTTTCAAGAACAGGTTGGAAAAAAACGATAATTTGCATTTTTTGGTTTCGCTTGTGCTGCACTGGTGAAATCTATTATATGTAATATATCTTAAAATGGGCTCACATTCTTCCCTTACTTCTTATTTGATTGTGTGCTTACCACTTTACTTTTCCTCCCTTTCTATTGGTTGTAGCATTCTATTTCTTGTTGCTCCTTGTGTATTCTTCATAAGAGTGACCCGTGGCCCAAGTACTGATTGTCATCTGCTTTGGTGAGTGGAACTTCTTTTATCCTGTACAGCGTGGCTGCACACATTTAAATTGTGCTTGTCATCAGCATATTATGTTTGTTTGTCCAACTCTTTTTTTAAATGTCCTTCTTTTGATTCTCCAAACCTTTTTTAATGTAATCTCGTCCTTTCAGCATGCATTTATTTCTACCGTACTTAGGCTAAGCCTGTACAATGTGGCTGTATGCATTTAAAGCGTGCTTGTCAATAGCATTTTTTTTTATATGTCTGATTATTTTTTTTATTTAATTTCCTCCTTTCAAATATAATCTCTTCTATCAGCACATATTTATTTCTACAACGCTTGAGAGCTGTATGATTTTTTTAGGCTTTCTTCAGTGCATTTTAAATAATCTTCTCGGTCTTTCTATGACTCCCTTTAACCCACCTTCTTGTGGCAGCATGCTTTTAAAGCCCTTTACCTAACCTCCCCATGGCTGCATCCATTTCAAGTGTACTTGTCGGGTGCATGTTTTTTTTGTCCTCCGTCCTTTACCTAAGCTTCCCGCTTTAAAGTACTACCAGTAACAGCACAATATATTGCCTTTCTCAATAAACAGGCCATAACACTTTAATGAAGTTTCAGTAACTTACACTGCACAACTGCTCACCAAGCTACAACTTACAACAAACAACAGAACAGATTATTACTAATCACATAGGCGAAACCTATTGCATTTACCGATGCATATTCTACGTGGCAGCTGCTTTTTTTCTATTTTTTTGTGTTGTGTCAACTCCCTTGCACTTTGTGGTGGGAACACATGTGAAACCCACTGGTGAACCCAGAAAGCCATGCATTTCTGAACAGCAGATAATATACGGAATTCAGCAAGGAGTCTTTTGTGTAAATCATGGTTTCCCAACAAAACTAATTGTGGAATTTAAAAAAAATAATGAAGTAAAAAAAAGAAAAGTAAGCAATAGGAATAGGTGACGTTTTCATCTATATTTTTTTGCCCCGAATGCTGATTTACATAGACAATATGCCATTAAAACTGCCAGACTGTTCTGGTTGCAGACATATATAGTGTTGGCTGGGTGTCCACAAATACACAACTGAGCTGCACCTTATAATGATTTTTCACTGAGTACCAATCATGCAGCAATGCATATACTGTATTAAAATCTAATGGATGAAAATGGAGCATGATGGAACTGATGCACTCATGAATATTTGTTGATCAACTCTGATCAAGGGGTTACCCATACTACTGTGATTCAGAAGGCATTTAGGAAAATGTTTTCTCTCTTGCACACGGGCTTTAATTTAGACACCAAAAATGGTGAGACTCTGAACTGATTATAACAAATGTTCTTCTACTCTGTTTTCCAATACTTCTCCAGCCAATACAGTATCCCACTTGTGTGGCTGAGCCTATTGCCTGCAGTTGGAAAGGCCCAAAAATACAAGGTGAAGATGTCAAAATATTTGCCATGCATTTAGATCCATTCTGGAGCTCTGGGTAGTTGCGGTATTTTGACCCAGGCTCAGCCAAAACCCAGAGAAACATACCAAACGCAGGCATTTCTGAAGACTAGCCACCCTTGTGAGTTCAGGTTGGTGTGACAGGCATGAATCCCACTAGGTTCTTACCCAGAATGCCCTGCAAACTGCAAACATTGGCAAAAATCACAAATTCTCTGCACATTTTTCTGAGGGAAATGTCTGAAATCTGTGGGGTTCCACAAAAATCCTAACACCCTGCAATACCACACTTCTCCAGAAGAAAAAGTAAACAATGCCTTGCCAGGCGGTACCCATCACTTAAAAAAAAAAATATCCCTGGTGTCTAGTAACCCCCTCCACAATTGTGCCACAGGCTGCAGAAGGACTATTAATTTTAAGTGTAGGGGGATCACATGCCTATGGTCGGCGGGCACCCTCCCCTTAAAAATAACAATCCCAGATGCTAGTATGCTTTAAGCCCCTCCAGGGGAGGGAAGGCGGTGAGTAAACCTCCCCCCACCACCAACCTGCCCCCTGCTGTCCAATGGACTTTCTCCTCTCCAGGGGAGCAAAAATAAGTTTTTTAGTTTTTGCTCATTGGCGAAGCGGTACGTCTGCCCAAAAAAGTAATTCTTGGGACTAGGGACTTGTAGGTAGATCCTTGCTTGGGATGGGGGGTTTGTCCTTTTGAGGCAATCCCTGCGCAAGGATCTACTGCAGTGAGATACTGCTATGAAAGGGACAAAATAATTTTTGGCAACACTAAAAAGAAAATCAATGCACATTCCCATAATATTCTTAAATATAATAATGATTAGAGGTGCTTAAACATGAAAGCACATTGTTGCCATAATGTGCATCCCGGAATTCCCAAAGCAGAAGACCAGTTACATAGACAAAAGAAGAAAATAGCGGAGCACACAAGTCGTCCTTAATGTAGAAATACATTAAGCCAATTAAGGCTTATGGAAGATGATATGAGGTACAAATAATTCCTAGAAAAAAGGTTCTTACATTCTCAACAAAGGTGTCAGTTCTCTTATGAACACATACCTATAAATACCTTTACATATCAAGAATGATTTTTATTAAAGAAAACACATATTCTAAGATACACATTATAACAAAATTGATACAATAAAACCACACTGACATATAACTAACAAAAGACATTGGGTGTTCTTATTAAATAATCAAATCTTGAAGTATGTGGGCCTAGAAAGTGTACTATTCCTCTATCTGCATATTGTCATCTCCAGCGTCTAATCAACACGACGCGGATTTACGACGCTGGAGATGACAATATACAAATAGAGGAATAGTCCGATGTGACGTTCTCCTCCACTTATAAGATGGATGTAAACACTCTCTTCTTCTGGGACTAGCTGAGAATTTGAAAGTCGAAGTAGAATTTTCAACAAGAAAATGTATTCTTGGGACCCATCATAACTAATGGGCATGGTCGTTATGTATATCAAGATTTCTAGATATCGACTTGCGACCCAAGGACTTAAGGATAATTAAACCTTGAAGAAGTCCAATTGGATTAAACATTTGTTGGCTGATGCTACATGCGGGTTCAACATACACCTTCTAGGCCCACATACTTCAAGATTTGATTATTTAATAAGAACACTCAATGTCTTTGTTAGTTATATGTCAGTGTGGTTGTATTGTATCAATACTGCTATGAAAGGGATGCTGCTCCCTTTCTATCGGTACTGCTTGTGCTTATATCTATGCTTGGGGGCTGAGATATGTCCCACAAGCACCAGTCAAAGTGAAATAAGCCCATGTCTAAAATAAATAAAAAAATTCTCAGGATGTGAGTGAAGCTTTTGCTTCACATCACAAGTTCATTTCTTACAAAAAAAAAGCCTTCTGCTGTTCACATCAGAAGGATTTGAAAACTCTTCTGGTGTAAATACTAGCAGTATTTTATTTGGCAATGTAGATGTACTGAGTGGTTTATTCATTACAGTTGCATGGTTTAAAGTAAAAGAAAAAAAATACAAAATTGTTTTTGTAAACCAGTTTAGAGAAACAAGAAACATTTAATAAGCAAAAGATATTGAAACTATCAAAATCATAAAGGAGAAACCAGAGATTTTAAATTTTAAAGACAAAAAGCACCTAGACAATCTAAAGCACCAATGTAAAGTCTCAGTTATGGGTTGAGCAGGCCCTGTGTGTGATATCTGGACAACTGTGATGATCGGATGTATAATATGCAATGCAAGGCATCCATGTCAAAGATTCAACCTTAGTCTGCTTTTTAAAGCTCAAAGTCTTACAGTGTGGAAAAGGTCAAGGCTGAAGCAGTTGAGGTTCCCTTGAAGTCAGATACAGCGTTAGCAACCTTCCAAAGAAGCCATTGATTTTAGTGTAAAGAGCTAAGAGCTGCACAGAGCTGGATTTTGAAATATCACAGGTCACTTTGCCATTGAGAGAGATTTGCTGCCTTGCCCGGTCTGAGTTTTTACCTTCCAGCGTAATCACTTCATGAGGCGCATTTCCTTCACTGCGAACTACTACTGAACTTATTATTTTCAGCACTGCAGAACGCTCTGAGCAGGATGACCCTGGTTTCTTGCCTGCTTTGCATGAGTCTTCCGTGGGCAAGACTTAGCATTGTTTACCAGGTCCTACAGAAGTAGAAAAAAATTAATACAGCCCACTTTTCTCCAACTTCTAGAAAAGTTGTTTCTGGTAACTCCTGCATACCCTAGATCCTCAGGGCAAGCATATAAGCACCAGTTTTCTCTCCAACCAGGTCTAGTCCTCAGTGAGCAGCAGGCCCATCTTGAAGCCAGAAATCCTCCTGTTTTTGTGTCCCTGGAGCAAGCAAACAGATCAGACACCAAGGGCCAGATGTACAAACCGTTTTGCATGGCACAAACTGCGAAATTCGCAGTTTGCGCCATGCAAAATGGCCATCGCGATGCACATTCCCATTTTGCGAGTCGGTACCGACTCGCAAAATGGGAATGCGACTCGCAAATAGGAAGGGGTGTTCCCTTCCTATTTGCAATTCGCACTGCGATGCAGAATTGCTTTGTGGCCGCGAACGCGGTCGGAAAGGAATTCGCAGTAAGCACCCATGTCAAGTGGGTGCTAACTCATTCGCAAAAGGGAAGGGGTCCCCATGGGACCCCTTCCCCTTTGTGAATGTCGCCCAAAATATTTTTTCAGCAGGCAGTGCTCATTTTTCTTTTGTAATGCCACTCGTTTTCCTTTAAGGAAAACGGGCTGCATTACAAAAAAAAAAAAAACATGCTTTATTGAAAAAGCAGTCACAGACATGGAGGTCCTGCTGTCTCCATTAGGCCACCATCCCTGTGAGGGCAGGGAATCGCAAGGGGATCGCAAATTGCGACCCACCTCATTAATATTAATGAGGTGGGTCTTTGTGACCCCCTTGCGATTCGCAGAAGGTGTCCGAGACACCATACTGCATATGCTTTTGCGACTTGGAAATTGCGAATCGCACCAACTCGCAATTTCCAAGTCGCAAAAGCATATCTTGCTACATCTGGCCCCTAATCCTTGCAGAAAGGTTCCAGTCCCTGGTTGCCGTCAAGAGTACTTCAGTTCTTCTCTACAAGGAGGATTTTCTTTCTTCAGGTGTTTGTCTTTCTGAGTGTTTTGAGGAAGGTGGGTGGAGGGAGCATTCGTATCCAGTGTGCTTGCCAGTGACTGAAGAATTCATACCACTCAACTCTATTTCCCTGCCTCATGCCAACCTCCTTTTGTAGCACTTTTTCTTTGTTTTTCTGTTAAAAAAAAAAAGTGAAAGCCCTAAACCTACAATGGCTATTTCTTTCCTTTTATCAGAAGGGGCTCTGGCTCTTCATGAGACATTACCCTACACAGATGAGACATTCTTATCAGGGTAAAAACGTTTTTTGCTCCTGTCGAAGTTGGAGCAAGAAGGCCTAGGCTGACCATGGAAGCAGAATCTGCTAGCCACATTTCTGTCATTTAGCCAAAGGAAGAAGTATTAAGGTTGTTGTTTTTCTGCCAATTGTTCCTATCTCCCTCCTTGATGGCTAATCCCTCTATGTGGCAAGTTCCAGGGCCTCTACATTCAGGAGCAAGAGGTCAAGCCACTGTTCTCTGATTACAGGCTCATTAACTCCCTGACAGAAATGTGTATTACACCTCTGAAGTGGACTTGGAGACAAAACTAGTTCTAAATCAGAACTGTCTTAGGCAGCACAAAAACTTTTTCATAAAGTTGCCGTTCCGCTAAAGGTATAAAAAATATACTTTCACTATTAAATTAGATTTTTGAACTATGTGGAAATAACTTTCAATATCTTTTCTAGCATTTTCTCAGGTGGAGGCGTGAAATAAACATTTTAATCATGCCTAAACTGTTCATGAAAAATGTAGCTTAACCTACACAGTTGTAATGAGCTGCTTAGTATTTATTCACTGTGTATAGTGTGTCACTTATTGTTGTATTAAGAACGCACCCCTACAGATCGCAAGGCACACTCTACGGATGACGTTATTGTAGAAAAACAGGTTTTCCTACATGACAAAGGCACTTCCCCTTGCATGTGACACTACAGTGTTTTGAACGGTAGCCCAGCCAGAACACAATGGTGCCCCTGACAGCTATATAATTTTTGTCATATATATAGGTTGTGTAAAGTTGCTCACTTTAATGCCCAGGAGATGTCTTAGGGTCAACACAGAGATCTATAAACTGTTCAGCAGTGTCATAGCACAGAGCTTTACAGCTAGCAAAACAATACATAAGAAAACAAGGGGGGGACACCAAAAATGATGCCCTTTCTTACAATACTTTGACATTATCTTTGGTGGAATGGCAGGTGGAAGCACTTTGAAGTGAAGTGAGTATCCATCTCACATATATTATTACCCACTTGTTGCCTGCAATGTGTTCCAATTGTTTCACTGGTTGTTGAGTTACAGAACCCCACACTACTGGAATGGACAGCCGGGAGGCAATGGATGGTAGATAAGAGGCCACTGAAGGAGTCACTGGCTACTCTTTGATGGTGGAATGAACCTGTGATTTCTTACTTTTAGACCATTGCTTCCAAATATATAAATAAATTTGGATTGGTTGCTGTCGCTGGTAACATTAAAGGGGATTGAACTCTCAGACGTTGATAGCAACAGTGACCTTTCAAAGTTACAGGATACTCAAGACCCTGAAATGGGTCTCAAAGATTTTTTTTCTACTCCTCTAAACCAACAACCTTCAATGTTTCTGCCTCACTTTTCATCCCCTGCATCAGTTATTTAGTTTGTTGGGCAATAGAGCAGAGCCTGAGAAATATTGATTAAGGGACTTCTGCTAGGCTTCTGGCTTGAGCGTAGTAAAACCTAACCAAAAAACATATCATGAAGAGATACATAACAGGCTGAATTAGTCTGCAGAAAAAAATAACCGCATTGATAATCTAAATGGAAAGGAAAAGGTTTCTGTGGATCACTTCATTGACATCTTGCCTCCATTCTCCCAGCAAGTTACCTGCCAACCTCTAGAAACTATGCCATAACATCAAGTTAGACCTGCCCAAAAGGGCAATCTTACTGGCTGTCTTTGGAGCAGTTGCTGTTGTGATGCTAGTTTTCTTCCCTGCTGCATTAAACTTTTAATTTATCTGGGATGTCTTCTCTGCACTGTTGATACTATTAGCTAGTATTAGGATCAATGCTAAGAAAGGCAGGGTCCTGCTGGTTTTTTATTTCTCTGTAACTGAGGAGCAGCTGCCTTCACCACAGCTTGAGATGGAAACTTCTCTTCCATTAGCCCCAAAAGCTGGGCCCAGAGATAGGAAGGGTCTAGGCGAAGCTTAAGGTTAGAGAGTCTAAATTATCACACAGAGTGACTTTTGTTATATTTCTAGCATATTCAACTTACTGCCTCCTCTGACCACAAAATGTTGTGATATCTGCAGCCACAGAGATTGTTCAAGGAGAGCATGGCAGGGATATCGGAGTACAGGATGAGGAGGTATTTTCATCATATGAGTAGTGGTATGACCTAATAGATACATGCTCTTTTGCCTTTTAGGAGGAGGCAGATCAAAAATAAAGATTTTTGCAGGAGAAGGCAGAGTGAATCGAAGGGGAGACAAATGACAGAATGATTACAACCAGTGAAAGACAGTGAGACAGCTTATTTCTTGTTGGAAGGATTGCGGACTGGTTACGAAGACAGCCTGATGCCTCTTGGAGTGCTTAATCATCGATGCTTTGTCAGATGCAGAACAGTGCTTGTGCTTCAATGTTGAAAGGGATGCCAACAAATCAACAACATACCTTTAGCTTACACCAATGACACATCTTATTGCTGGAATGTTGTCTGACTTCTCTTCTTTTAGTTTTTCGTTTCCTGAATCTCATTATGTGGCAGTCTGTAAGGAAAGTAGTTGCAGTGGAAGTAGTTTCTTCCCAGGAAACTTTGTCATTTATCTCCTTCTTGTTTTACATGAGATTTTCCAGCTTCTTCTGATGCCCAATGCCTTGTTTGTTCATTGGTGTCTCAATATTGTGGTACAGCGATCACATTTTTAACAGAGTGACAAGTTTGAAGGCAGACCACGCACTTGGTAAGGGTCTGTGGCAACCTTTGCTCTACCTTAAGAGGGAAACTTAACGAAATAAGAAAAGTGCCAGCATGCGGACAGGAAAATGCAGGGGAAATAGATGAAAACAAGTTTAAAAGGTGTCTTTAAACTGAAATATGCCTGGTGAAGTAAACAATTAGAAGTCTGTGAAAGAAATTCCATTGAAAAAAGACTAAAACTCACTGGGTTGATCTAAGATCCCACTCATACTACTTGGAAAAAATAACTGACTCTGAGGGTACTGCCAGTGCTAGGCATCATGGGAGATTGAACAGTGAGGTGTTTTAAAGGGAATATTTATTTTATTTATTACTTCTCTTGTTAGATCCTACCATTATTTATATGTTTTGCAGCAAGTGAGTTATAGTTGCTGCAAAGCAGTTTTGTATTGCGGGCGTAGATAAAACAGCCCTAAAAGTTTGGTGAACCCCTTCTGCACATGCCTCTCTCTTGGCTGTCCTCCTTTATAGCCAATCCTTTTTTGTGGCTGCTTCCAATGTTGTGAACGCGCTGAGCTTCTCCTGAACTGGCTCTCGTTCTGCAAGGCTAGACACAATTTTATCTCTCTCATTAAAGAGGCAGGTTTCTTGGCATTAGACAAATCCTCAGCTCCCTCAGCAGAAGGTGCCAAATTCAGGCGTTGTCCTCTCACATCTGTGGGACTTGCTATCATGCAGATACAAGCACAGATCACACAGTGGCCCTTTGAGTATTTTGTTGAGCACTCCCTTCTTTGATCATGAAGAACTTGGAACTGGAACAAATAGCGGGTGGTCTGGATCCCACTTTTATACAAATGTTCCAGAAAGGAAATGTAGATCCATTGTCTATGGATGCAGACTCAGTGGCTTCTTCTGGCTGTTCCTCAGAGAGAGCAATTGGGCAAGGTAATTACTCTTAAGCAGGTAGCGTTGATGTTGTCTCAAAACAGCAGTAGCCAAAACAAAAACACAACGAAGTTTGAGATCTCTGCACCTGGCTATCACCAGTCTTCTAGAAAGAGCAATTAGGGGAAAGATAGAAGGGCAGGCTTTGTCTAAACAAACTGCCTCACTTTGAACAACAGAAACTGCAGTCTGTTACCATCCACCAAATGGCACTGCTCAGAAAGAACTAATCAGCAGCCCTTTTCTAATAAGAACATCACTGAATCTCTAAGGGTACCGCCTCTCAAGCCTTCTTCACTTTGGTATCTAGGTCTCCACCCTTCAGCTACATGAAAGCAGTCAATACACTTCCAACGTCAGAAAACGCTATATACACCTTCCACCTTGTGCTGTTCTAAACCATGGCCATAAAAAAATGGATCTCACTGGACCCAGTACTCACACACAGAGTTGTACTACCATACATGTGTCACACACTCGCTGCATATACATATGCACAGAATGTCAGCACAAGACTCTGGGGTTCACATAACAGCAGAACTTTACAAGAGGGCTTCCGGTTTCCCTTGGTGCTTCTTGCCATAAACTGTGCCAAGACTAAAATCACCAAGATGCAAGATTGTCATCCAAAACTGGAGAACTACAGTTACAGGTCAAAGAAGTAAATAGCGGAGCACACAAATTGTTCTTAATATAGAAATACGAAACGCCAATAAAGGCTTGTGAAGGATAATATGAGGTACAACATTTTCAGAATAATGTTCTTACATTCTCAACATAGGTGTCAGTTCTCTTATAAAACACATTCCTATAAATACCTTTACATATCAAAAGTAATATTTATTAAAGAAAACACTTATTTTGAAATACACATAATGACTGACTAAATTAATACAAAGACCACACTGACATGAAGTTAACAGAAAAACATTGAATATTCTAGTTGAATAAACAAATCATGAAAAATATGGGCCTAGAAGATGTACGTTGAACCCGCATGCAGCATCAGCCGACACGTGTTTCGTCCAAAATTGGACTTCTTCAAGGCATTAGTATTATTCTGCAAGTTTCGATCTTCATCTTTGTGAAAACCTTTGGAATCAGGGGAATGGGCAACAAAGAGTAAGCAAAAATTCCGGACCATGCCATTGAAAACGCATTCCCCCATGACCCCGGGTGGTGATGCCAGTTACTTACCTTTGGTAAAAAATTATCTGGTAGAGACATATTCTAGTAGCAGATTCCTTACCTTAGAATTTCCCCCAGGCATCAGGCTGGATCTGTAGATTTTTCTTCAAGCAGTACCCCTGTGCTCCGTCATGAGGCATCGGTCAAACCTGCGTCAGCCGTTGGTGTCGTGGTCGCCCTGATGACTTTGCAGCCGTATCTAGGCGCCAAGCTGACATCAGGTTATTTTCATGACTTTCCATTCAAGAAGCACAGAGCCATGAAGAACACTGACCCTGGTGCATCAGAACTAGGGCCTAAAAATGGGAGCCCCTTTCCCTAGAAATCAGTTCGCAGAGTGGGGAGGATGGGTGGGTTGGTAAGGAATCTGCAACTAGAATATGTCTCTACCAGATAATTAGTTACCAATGGTAAGTAACTTGTTCATCTGATAGAGACTTCTAGTTGCAGATTCCTTACGTTAGAATAGATACCTAAGTAATACCATCCCAGGAGAAGGATCTGCAAACCAAGATCATAGTATGAAGTCCTACAGGACTGAACGGCAAAGTACCCATCCCTCCCAACCCTAGTGCCTAGGCAGTAGTGTTTAGTAAACATGTGCAAGGATGCTCATGTTGCTGCCTGACAGATGTCCAGGACTGGAACTCCGAGTGAAAATGCAGTGGTTGCAGCTGTGGCTCTGGTGGAATGAGCACGCAAACCTTCTAGGGGTTACTCTTTCGTCAGTGTGTAGCACATTTTGTTGCAGAGATCGACCATTGAGAGATGGTCCTCTTCTACACCACCCAACTTTTCATCACACCAACATAATCCACAAACAGTTGATCCTCCACCTGGAATTCTTTGATAGGATTAAGGTAGAATGCCAATGTTTTTTGGGAACCAGAAAGTGGAGTATCTCCTCTTCATGGGAATGATGTGGTGGTGCGTGAAAAGTAGGCTAGGTTGGCCTACATGAAAGGGCGTGACCACTTTAGGTAGGAAAGAGGCCAGGGTACAAAGCACTACTTTGTCAGGATGGATAGAGATGAAGGGTGGCTGTAGGAAAGTCCCCTCTTTCTGGCATGGTTACCCCTACTTGCCTGATGTCAGTGTGTTTATACTGTTTCCACTGGGATCCTGGGATCCAGGACCCCAGTGATTGTAGTCTAACCTCCAAATTTAGTACTTCTTACACCTCACAATTGACATACTGGTGTACCCCTGTAAGTCCCTAGTATATGGTACTTAAGTAACCAGGGCACTGGTTTACCAGGGGTCCCCCATGGGCTGCAGCATGTTATGCCACTTTTGGGAGCCCATGTAAACTGGGTCTGCAGGCCTGCCATTTGCAGCCTGTGTGAAAAGGTGCATGCATCCTTTTATTACAGGTCACTATAAGTCACCCATATGGTAATGCCATTCAGCCCAAAGGGCAGAATGCAGGTCCCTGTGTGTGTGGGCACTGCTAACAGAGCGGAGATGCCCCTACGAACTCCAGTTCCAATTCCCTGGACTTCGTAAGTGTGGAGAAGCCATTTTAGCTATGTACTGGCTTCCTGTAATCCAGCTACAAAATGGTAACTCAGAACCTGGGCATGTTTGGTATCAAACATGTCGTAATCATACCCCAATATTATTTCCAGTATTGGTGGCATGATTCCATGCACTCTGGGGGTTCCTTTGAGGATCCCCCAGTTCTGCTCCTGCCAGTCTTCCAGCCCGTGCTGCTGCGGCTTCTTAGACAGGATTCTGCCCTCCTGCTGCTTGACCAGCTAAGCAGGGGAAGGCAGAACAAAGGATTTCCTGTGGGAGAGGGGTGTAACCTCACCCTTGGAAATAGGTGTTACAAGGCTGGAGAGGGGTAGCCCCCCACGCCACGGGCTTGCTTTGAAGGGCTGCCCAAAGGAAAGGGCATTCACCACTCCCCTGTCCATCACCACCACAGGATGAGTGCACAGAGCTCCTCCAGGTGGCCACTTGATTATGCCATCTTGAAATCAAGATGGGCAGAGGCTCATGGGACCATCGGATTGGTCAGGTTAAGCAGATGGCGTCAGCGACCCCCTTGGATAGGTGGTCACCTTGCAAAGTGACCAAGCCCCTTACTGGGCTATTTAGGAACTTCCTTGTGAGTAGGTCCTCAGATTCGGTGTGCAAAACGTCCCCAGAACTACTCTGCAACAACCTCTTCTGCTCCTGGCAGCAGGAACTTTTGCTGGACTCCACAGGAACCACAGGAACCAAACAAGACTGCAACACAGAGACAACCTCTCCTTGCAACATTGTTTCCATGACTCCTGTCGGCATTTTGCAACATTTCCACGGCTCTGGGGTCGGAAAGAGTTCAGCTGCACCAAGCAAGCAAGAAGTAATCTCTCTTGGAGTGAAGGAGTCACTCCCCTGCATCGACAGGCACCTAAGGCAACAACGTCCAGCAGCTGAGATCTGCTGTATTCTGGATCTGCAAAGATTCACCAACACAGGTGGTGGATCTGAGGGATTCTCTGGGTCCTCGTTGCCTTATGTCCAACTTAGGAGACGGTGAGCCCTTGCCTCTTCCTCCAGGACAGAATCTCTGTGCACCGCGACCGTTGCAGCTACCAATACTTTTTGACACTCGCTCAGAGGGATCTTCAGGCTCCAAGTAGCACCGGCCCCCAGCCCCCAGCACTCTACCTCTGCAAAGGACAGTCTCCTCTCTGCTACTCCAGCGACGTGGGACTCCTCTTTAGGAGTGCTGCCTGGACCTCACTGCAACTTATTGTGCCTGCTGCCAGTGAGTTGCTCAGGCGGGCTCCAAAAGCTTCTGCTGGCTCTCCCATCTTCTGAGGGTCAGCCCGGACTCCCCTCCAAGGGTCGAGTCCACAGCATCTTGTTGGGCCCCTTCAGCCCTGCAAATCTTCTTGAGCTACAACTTGCATCTGCTTGTGCTTGTTGGTGGTCCTCCTGACCACTGACACGTCGGCAATCTGACAACCATCGAGGGACAGCTCCTAGGCGACTTCAGAGACTCCTCTGCAGTTCCTGGACTCCGCAGCTGGACTTTATCCACCACTGTCGACCCAGATCTTCACCCACAGAAGGGTGGGCATTGCCTTCTCCCCCACCTGGACACACCCGTGTAAGCTGGACTCGGTCAAATTCTTTTACAGGTCCTCTTCATCTGGAATCCACCGGGATGACTTGCCACTGCTCTCCTGGTTGCTTTGGGGTCTTCTAGATACTCACCTGTTGGGGTTCCATATTCTCCCAGCCCTTGGCTAACAACTCCATATCCTCTGGTGGGGGACCCATTCTCATATTCCACTATTTTAATATATAATTTGCCCCCCAACCCATAAGGCCCTTGCTATTTCTTGATATTTCTAATGGTTTTATGCTAATTCCTAGTACTTACCTGTGTATATTTTGTGTGTACTTACCTCCAGGAACAGGGGATTGCCTATAGTATTCTAGTTCAGTGTTACTATAATAAAGTACCTTTTTGCAACACTGTGTGGTTCTTTTCATGTGATAAGTTACTGTGTGACTACTGTGGTATTGAAAGTGCTTCACACTCCTCCTAAATAAGTCTTGGCTGCTCACCAAAGCTACCACTAGAGAGCCCTGGCTTCCTAGACACTGTAACACTTAATAAGGGTTGCCTGGACCTCGTATAAGGTGCCAACACCACAGGTGTCCACCACACACCAGGCCAGCCTCCTAGATTGGTATCATAGAATGAATATCCTGGATTTACCGCTCGGGAGGATAGGCCCAAATCTGCACTGTGTCCAGAACAGCTTCAATGAAAGGGAGCATCTGAGAGGGAGTCAGGTGTGACTTTGGCACGTTTATAGTGAACCCCAGTGAATGCAGGAGGTCTGCCGAAGTCTGGAGGTTGGAGACGAAAGCCTGAGTTGAGCCCGCCTTCAACAGCCAGATGTCAAGGTAGGAGAAGACTGAAACCACTAGGCGGCACAGAAGAGCTGCAACAAGCGCCATCACTTTCATGAACACCCCAGGTGCGCTGGTAAGGCCAAGGGGGAGCACAGTAAACTGAAAATGCTTGTGGACTACCACGAACCGCAAGTAACATCTGTTGGCAGGCAGTACAGGAATGTGAAAGTAGGCGTCCTTCAAGTGGAACGCTAACATCCAGTCTCAGGGTCCAGGGCAGATAGGACCTGAGCCAGAGTGAGCATTTTGAACTTTTCTTTTCTGAGGAAGAGATTGAGGGGCAGGATGTCTAGGATACAGCAGAGGCCCTTGCCTTTTTTGGGCACCAGAAAGTATCGAGAACAACAACCAAGGCCGACTCCTGGCATGGGGACCCTCTCTACGGCTCCTTTGTCCCAAGAAAGACGAACTTCCTCGCAGAGAAGTGCCAAGTGATCCTCCATTATCCGATCATAGGATAGTGGCATGGCTGAAGGGGTAGTCTTGAAGGGCAAGTGGCCCCTTTGGACAATTTGCAAAATCCACCTGTCCGTCGTGATGGATTCCCAGTGGGGCGGGTGATAACTAATCCTGCCCCCATTTGGTCCGTGAAAGAGCGACAAACTAGGAAGGTTTGGAGGCTGGAGCAGGGTGGATGGTGGACTGGGCTGACTGCTGGCTCCCTGATCCATGGGAATGTTGGATCCCATATCCTCGGCCATGCAGAGTCTGGGCAGCATGCACGGCACAGTGGCTGGAAGGAAATGGATGTGGTTGGGTGCCTGTTGCGTAGCAACAAAAGGGGCGAAAAGCAAACTGAGAGGGGCTAGGGATAGCTGTGAGGTCAAGGGACCAAGCTGTAGCCCGGGACTCCTTAAATCGCGTGGGCTGAGTCCTTTTTGTCTCCGAAGAGACAGTTGCCATCGAAGGGCATGTCCATAAGCGATTTCTGGACATCCCCTAAAAAGACATGTCCTCAACCAGGCGTTGTGCCTCAAGGCCACCAATGACGCAACCGATCTGCCTAGTCGGTCGTGTCCAGACCAGAATGAATCATGAATTTGGCTGCATCTCTTCCAACAGCAACAGTCTGGGGGAGAATGGCCCTGGTCTCCACCAGGACCTGTAGCAGCATTTGCAAATCCGTATCCCATAAGGTATGAGTGTAGCGGCCCAAAAGGCTGGCGGTTTCCACAGACTGCAACACCAGACTGGAGGAAAGAACAACTTCTTCCCAAGTTGGTCCAGTCTTTTTGAGTCCCTATCTGGGGGTGCGGAAGGGAATGTGCCAGAAGGAGAAAAGGCCTGGTTGCCCAATTTCTCAGGCATAGGATGTTGGGTAAGGAATTAAGGGTTGTTAGTCGCAAGCCTATGGTGGCGGGCCATTGTCCTGTTGACAGGAGCCCCTGTGCTGGGTTTGGACCAAGTCTCCAGCTGGACATCAGTGGGAGGTTTATTGAAGGGAAAAAAGGGTTCAGATGTAGAAGCCACGGGCTGAAGCATCTGTCAGGAGGTTAGTCCTGACAGCCACCGAAGACAGCTGGAAGCCCAGGACCTCAGCCGCTCTTCTCACCACCATTAAATATGAGGCTTCCTCCTCCATAGCTACGGTAGGAGGAAAAAGCATTCCAGCATCAGGGGAGGTGTCAAGACCACTGGCTTCACCCAATTCCTGAGCCCAGTCCATATCACCGTCATCTAGCTGGAATTCCAAAAGGTCCAGCGACCCCTCCATACTTTCACTGGGCAAATAGGCAAAAAGGTAAGGATCCAACCTGGAGAGCAAGGTCCCCCTCAAAGACTGAATTGGCGTTGCGTGATGTCGTTCCGGATCGGAGTCGGGAATAAGTATGGGGTTGACTTTGATCATGAGCCAGACCGACGCTGGAAGCAGCGCAAGGGAAGGTCACAATGGCAAGACCAGGGTTGGTGCGGATCCAGTAACGGATCCCGGGGTGCCCTCCAGAGCCGAGGCCAAAGCTTAAGCGTGGAACCCAAGGGTGCCCCTGCTGACCCTACTTAGCCTGAAGACGTCACAGGAGTGTTGGACTGCCAAAAATGAGGGGCATGGCCTCATAAAACTCTCCAAATTGGACAGCAGTAGCTCCGGCTCCTGGAAACTCAGGGTGTTCCAAGCAACAGGGTGAAGTCGAAGAACATTTGTTCTTCTTTGACTTCTTCTTCTTATGACCCGAGTGTCCAGACGATGTGAGTGGGAAGAGGACAAGCGGTGATGGCTCCACGTTTGGTCTTGTGACCTTCCTCTCAAACTAGACCGGAGTGATGCAGAGCCAAGCGTGCCGCCGCTTTAGGGACCGCTCTCTCAAAGCCTTTTGGTTCATGGCCCGGGCACACGGAGCATGACTTCAGGTCGTGGTCGTGCTTCAGACATCACAAGCACACAAGGTGCAGATCCATTACTGACATCATGCGGTGATAGGAGTCACACAGCTTGAATTCGGTCTAACAGGACAACATCTCGACATACCAGGTAGGTCAAAAACTTCGACAAAAAGTCAACAATCCAGTCAAAAAGCGACTGACAGTAGCTCTACTCTGGATCTGCTCTCAGGCTGGCGCGGAAAGAAAAGAACTGACGTCAGTGTGCCTGGGTAGCGTCTATATACGACCGCAACACAATCATTGCGATCATGACGCCAACGACAGACACAGAATTGACCGACGCCACCTGATGGATCCGGATCCAGTCTGACGCCTAGGGGAAATTCTAAGGTAAGGAATCTGCAACTAGAAGTCTATCAGATTCAGCATTTGGTGTTCTGGGGGTTTGCAAAGAGGTGATTTGGTTTGCCCCACTGTAATAATATTTGGTTGATTTTTAACTGATACAGTTCCCACTGGCATGAGGACCTCAGTCTGCTAAGAGTGTCTGCTATCTCATTTTGCTTTCCTGGGACATGCACCACTCTTAAATACACTCCATTTCAGATGGACCAATTCCGGATGTCTTGCGACTCTCAAGAGAGGAAAAGTGATCTTGAACCCCCTTGTTTGTTTATGTAGTGCATAGCCATCATACTGTCCGTTCGCAAAGAACCACAGAGTTTTTTTATCTTGGGAAAGAAAGTCTCCAAAGCCAGATGTACTGCCTTGAGCTCAAGCAAACTGATATGACAGCTCTGATGAGGCTTTTGTCACTTTCCACTGAAGTTATGCTCCCCATCCTCCATGGAAGTGCAGGTAGCAATGAAAAACGTAAAGGGTTCCACGAGAAATGAAAGGCAGACAGAGTTGTCTTCATCGTCCACCAAGATAAGGGCTTCCATCATAGCTCGAGTGACTTTGATGATGTTGTCAAATGAACCTGTTGCTTGTACCCATTGGAGGTCTAGATCCTACTGGAGGGGTCGCTTCCTTAGGTGAAAGAACAGAACCAGAGGAAATTCATGACTACATCATCACCAGAAGTAACTTGTAGAAGCGGACTGAAAGACTATTTTCCCTGAACAGACTTTTCCAATGATATGGAGTGATGAGTTTTATTTGTTGTTCTGATGTGGGATAGGTCTTATTGTTTATAGTATCTAGTGTTGCTCCCAAAAAGGTTATAATTCTTGATGGTTGTGGATTTGACTTGCAGAGTAAGACCCAGCTCGCTGAGCAGAGCTATGCAGGCATCTGTTGATTTCGGTGTTGCGCGACTGGAATGTGCCTTTAAGAGCCAGTTGTCTAAGTATGGGAACACAGTAATTTTCCTTCCTTAAGAAGATTGCTACAGGAGCCAGATGTAGGAAGGTAGCATCTTTCCAACACAGTTACCCACACTTTTTGTCATTGTTTAAACTGTAGTGCTCTGAGATCCTGCTAATCATGACCCCAGTGTCTGTGCTCCTTCCTCTAAATTTGGTTGCTGGTAAACTTTTACACCCCATAATTGGCATACTGGTGCACCCACTTAAGTCCCTAGGATATGGGCACTGGTACACCAGGGTACCCCCATGGGCTACAGCATGTATTGTGCTACCCATGGGAGCCCATGCAAACTGTGTCTGCAGGCATGTATTTGCAGCCTGTGGGACATGTTGCCTGCACCATTCACCTCAGATATAAGGCATGCCTTATATCATGGTCACTGCACTTGGGCACTTTAAGTCACCCCTCTGGTAGGCCCTTCAGTCCAAAGGCAGGGTGCATGTCTGTGAGAATGAGGGTAGCCCTGCATGAGCAGGCTAACCCTACAAACTCCAGACTCCATTCCTTGGGCTTTTTAAGTGCAGGGAACCCATCTTAAGTTATGTAGTGGACAATGGTCAACACGAGTGGCCCAACTACATACTAGTTTCTCCTAACCTAGCCATGTTTGGTATCAAACATGTTGGAATCATGCAACTACACCAATTACAGTGCTAGTCGCATGATCCCATGTACTCTGGAGGCACCTTAGAGGATCCCCCAGTTTTGCCTGTGCAGCCTTACGGGGCCCTGCTGCCAGCCCACGCTGCTGCTGACCCCAGACACTGTTCTGCCCTCCTGCTGCTGAGCCTAACGCAAGAAGGGGAAGACAGAACAAAATATTTTCTGCAAGGGAGAGATGTCATCACCTTTCCCTGTGTATTAGGTATCTCTGGACTGAGGTGGGGTGGCCTCTGAGAGCCACCAGACTGATTTAAAGCGCATATTTGGTGCCCTCCTTGCATAATCCGTTTGCGCCAGTTCAGGAATCCCTGGTACCTGCTCTGATGTGAAACCACACAAAGGACAGCTACTCCTCTAGCGAGGTACACAGAGCTCTGCAAGGTGGTCGGTTGATTCTGCCTTCTTGGACACAAGGTGGGCAGAGGTCCTTGAGAGCATCTGACTAGTTAGGCCAGGTATATGACATCCCTGACCTCCTCTGATAGGTGGGTCACCACAGAGAGTGACCAACACCCTTTTAGGGTTTTATACGGGCCCCTCGGAGGGTGGATCCTCAGATTCATCGAACAAGACTTTAAGTAAATAACTCTCTGAAGGACATCTTCTGCTCCTGGCCTCCTGAACTGCTGCTGGTCTGCTTTTTGAACTGAACCAAGACTGTATTCAGTTGGAGGGATCCCATTGCAACATTCTTTTTCCAGATCCTGCAAGATTTCTGCAATATCCATGGATGTGTGTAGGAGGCTGGCTAGGTGTGTGGTGAGCAGCAAGACTTATCTAGGAGGAGTGTGAAGCGCTTGCAATACCACAGTAGTTACACAGTAATTTATCACACCTGAAAGGAACCACAAAGGCACTTTATTACAGTAACACTGAACTAGATTACTATGGGCAATCCCCCTTTCCTGGAGGTAAGTACACTCAAAATATACACAAGTCAGTACTTGGAATTAGCATAAATACATTTGAAACATTAGAAATAGCAGGGGCCCTATACAGGGGTCAAACCATTTATTAAAATAGTGGAATGCGAGAATAAGTGCCCCGTCAGGGGATATGGAGTGGTTAGCCAAGGGCTGGGAGAGTATGGAACCCCAAGATGTAAGTATCTAGAAGACCCCCAGTGAACAGGTGAGCAGAGGTAAGTTACCTGGTTGTCCTACGGGATAACATGGGAACTTGAAATTGGAATCATACAAGGACAGGACCAGGCTGGAGGAACCCAACGGTGGATTCTGGATGAAGGGAACCGGTAAAAGAAGGGGACAGAGTCCAGTCCACGCAGGAGTGTCCAGGTGGGGCAGGAGGCAATGTCCACACTTCTGTGGGTGAAGATCCGGGTCGACGGTGGTGGATGAAATCCAGCTGCTGAGTCCAGGAGCTGCAGAGGAGTCCCTGAAGTCACCTAGGAGCTGTCCCTCGACGGTTGTCGCATTGCAGACGAGTCAGAGGGCAGGAGGACCACCAACAAGCACAAGCAAATGCAACTGGAGCTGTTGGAGATTTGCGGAGCTGAAGAGGACCACTGGAAGGGAGTCTGGGCTGACCCTTAGAAGACAGAAGAGCCAGCAGAAGCAGTTGGAGCCCCCATGATCAACCCACTGGCAGCACGCACTGTAAGTCGCAGTGAGGCCCAGCCAGCACACCTGAAGAGGAGTCCCACATCACAGGATCAGCAGAGAGGAGACTGTCCTTGCAGAGGTGAAGTGCTGGGGGCCTGGGCTACCAGATGCCAAAGATCCCTTCGAGCAGGAGTCAACAAGCCTTGGTTGCTGCAACAGTTGCAGTGCATAGGGATTCTGTCCGGGGGGGAAGAGGCGAGGATCCATTATCTCCCAGGTTGGAAAGATGGTAGAGAGGACCCACAGGACCCCTCAGAACCACCACCTGTGATGGAGAATCTTTGCAGGTCCAGAGGAAAGCAGAGCTCAGCAGCCGGACGTCGTTGCCCTAGGTGCCAGCGGATGCTGAGGGGTGACTTTGGTGCAGCTGAAGTCTTGCTGGTCCCAGAGGATGCACAGCTGTGGAAAACTTGCAAGTGGCAGACAGGAGCTGCAGAAACAATGTTGCAAGGAGAGGTCATCTAGGTGTTGCAGTCTTGTTCACTTCCTGTGGAGTCCACCAGTGGTTCCGGTGTCCTGGAGCAGAAGAGGCTGTTGCAGAGGAGTCCTAGTGGAGTCTTGAACGCTAAATCTGGGGACCCACCTGCAAGGGAGTCCCTAAATAGCACAAAAAGGGGCTTGGTCACTTTGCAAGGTGACCACTTATCAGACCAAGTCAAATGCTCCCAGGGGCCTCTACCCATGTTGATTTCAAGACCGCAGAATCAAGTGGCCACCTGGAGGAGCTGTGGGCACCACCCCTAGCGTGGTGATGGACAGGGGAGTGGTCATTCCCCTTTCCTTTGTGCAGTTTTGCGCCAGAGCAGGAAACCGGAGGTCCTTGTCTTGGTGCAAACTGGATTATGCAAAGAGGGCACCAAATGTGTCCTTCAAAACAAGCCAGTGATGTGGAGAGGCTACCCATTCACAACCTTGTAACAACTATTTCGAAGGGAGAGGACATTGCACCCCTCTCCTACAGGAAAACATTTTTCAGCCTTCCCCTGTTTGAGCTGGTCAAGCAGCAAGAGGGCAGAATCTTGTCTGAGGGGTGCAGCAGAGTGGGCTGTTCGTAGACCCTGGGAGACTGGTAGGAGCAATACTGGGGGGACTCTAAAGAGCCCCCAGAGTGCATGGAATCATGCCCCTAATCCTGGCATCTGTACTGGCAAATTATTCTGACATGTTTGATAACGAAAATGCCTAGGTTCTGAGTCACCATTATGTAGTTGGACTATAGGTAGTGACCTACGGCCAGTACACAGCTAAAATGGCTTCCCCACACTTACAAAGTCCAGGGAATTGGAACTGGAGTTTATAGGGTAATCTCTGCTCATGCAGGGGTGCTCACACACACAGGGACTTACATCCTGCCTTTGAGCTGGAAGTGCCTACCTGAGGAGTGACTTACAGTGACCTGATGTAGTGACCAGCAGTGAAAGGGTGCATGCAACTTTTGCGCAGGCTGCAAACAGCATGCCTGCACGGTATGCATGGGCTCCCATGGGTGGCATAATACATGCTACAGGCCATGGGGGACTCCTTCTATACTAATGCCCTGGGTACTTAAGTAGCATATACTAGTTACTTTCAGGGGTACACCAGTATCCCAAATGGGGGATGTAAAGGGTACCAGGACAAACAAATTTAGTGGAGAGAGCAAAATCTGTGGGGTCCTGGTTAGCAAATTCCCAGTGAAAACAGTCTAAGCTCACTGACAACATGCAAAAAGTGGGGGTAACCATGCCAGAAATAGAGACTTTCATACACTTTTCATCCTCCAGGGTCACAAGGACTCAGTCTGCCTCCAAGAAGGAAGAAGAAATCTCCCTCGGAGTGAAGGAGTCAAGACAAAAATGACGGCTTGGTGTATGCTGCTGTCCCACCCATAACGAAGAGAGACTGCTCACAGGTGGTGGTTCCGTGGTTCTCTCCGGGTCCAACTTGTCTTCTGACCAACTTGGGAGATGGTGGATTCTTTTTGCAGCCACTGAAATGGAACCCCTGTGCACGGTGACTGTTCCTCTTGCCAAGGCTTGTTGGGTCTTTCTCCAAGAAGATCTTCGAACTCCTGGAAGCCCTAGCCTCCAGCACTCTTCAACTCCTGAGTCAGCTTCCACTGTGCAGCTCTTGCGACATAGGACTCCTGTTTTGTTGTGCTGCTGAGGCCTCCCTGTGCCTGCTGCCAGTAGGTCTCTCATGGGGGATCTTCTGAATCTGATGGCTTTCCTTCCTGCTGAAGGTCAGCCCTGACTCTCCTGCAAGGGCGAGTCACTAGGATCTTGCTGGTCCTCCAAAACCTGCAATCTTCCTTGCATCAGCTATATGCATTTGCCAAGGCTTGTTGGTGGTCCTGCTGGCCACTGGCCCTCCTGCAATCAGACGACCAACGCAGGACGGCTTGTGCATGACTCCAAGGATCTTCTGTGTCCCCATGGATTCCGCAGCTGTACTTCTTCCTTCACTGTCCTGCAGGAACTTAAATTTCAAAAGGGTGAGCATTGATTACCTACACTGCCTGGACATTTCCAAGTGGTCTGGACACTGCCCCCTTCTTTTTCAGGTTCTTCACGTCCTGAATCCACCTTCTGGTTCCACCGACCTGTCCTAGGGTTGCGACTGCAGCTCAACAATGGAGGCTTCCATTGACTTCAAAGATTGTTTCCGACACCACTTCATCCCTATGCACCTGGGCTCCCTGGTGTAGGGGCTCCAGTTTTCTGGGTATCCACGGGTGGGGACACTCTCCAACCTTCCATGTGCCAACTGGTTTCCTCAAAGTCCACTGGGAAGGGTCCTGAATCCATAAAAATCCCACTGCGATGGTCCTGTGTTAGCCGATGGGACGACCGGCTCAATAACAACTCTGCACGAGGGGGCTTGTGGGATTTCTACTACATACCTCAGGCAATTTCCTACTCTGCCAGCCCCTGGGATCCTAACACACTTACCTTGGTCGGGCACCTCCATTCTGTTACAACTGTCTTAGTATATGGTCTGCCTGCTCCCCTCCCTCCCCCCCCCCCAAATAGAGCCCCATGTATTCCTATGCTTTGTCTGCTTGTTGCCAACTGTGTATATTTTGTGTGTTGATATCTCCAAGTGGAGATATACCAATATTAGTGTAGCTTAGTGTTGTAATAAAGAATACTTATTTTTTTTGCAAAACCTTGTGAGGTTCTTTCTTGTGAACCGTTACGAACTGACTATTGTGGTATTCCAAGTGCTTACGCCCCTCCTAGATAAGCTTCAGCTGTTCACCGCAGCTACCCTTAGAAAGCTTTTGCTATTTAGACCCTTAAACACTATCACTAAGGGTTGCCTGGACTCAATATAGGGTGCCACACCATACGTGTACTCCATAAAATGAGCCAGACTCCTACACCAGACACTATAAATATCCTGGGA
Source organism: Pleurodeles waltl (assembly GCF_031143425.1). Taxonomy (NCBI): domain Eukaryota; kingdom Metazoa; phylum Chordata; class Amphibia; order Caudata; family Salamandridae; genus Pleurodeles; species Pleurodeles waltl. The sequence continues at coordinate 89,263,129 of NC_090441.1, forward strand.
GTTGACTTCAGACCAAAAGGAAGAACTCTTATCTGGTAGTAGCTGCCAACTACTGTGAATCTTAATTTTCCTGTGGGAAGGATGGATAGGGATGTGAAAATATGCATCCTGCAGGTCTAGAGTCGACATATAATCTCAGGGGTTTATTGAAGGAGAATGTCCTGCAATGTTACCATGTGGAATGTCTGTTTTTTTTAGATATTTGTTGAGTTTTCGGAGGTCGCGGATAGGCCATCATTCTTTTCACTTCTTGCGAATGAGGAAGTCACAGGCATAGAATTGCTTTCCTTGTTGTGAAAGAGGGACTCTATTGCTCCTTTTCGGAGCATGCTCTTGACCTCCAACTTGAGCAGTTGTACATGTTTGGGAATGGAGGTGCTTGGAGGGTTTGATGTTGGGATCTGAATAAATTATACGGTGTGGCCTGATGTTATCTCTTGCCATTGTTCAGTGAACTCGGGATACTCTTCCTCCTTGTCTGAGTGGTAGGGATACAAGATTAGCCGGAGCCTGTAATAACATGTCATTGGCAATGACCAGCTGCCTTTCCCTGACGTGCTGCTCCTCCTTTGGTGTAGGCTTGTTGTAGGCCACTTGAGGTGGTTGTTTCTGGGAATATTGCAGAAGAAACTGTTGGGAGGTAGATGTGTAGTAGGGATACTGGTATTGCTGATAGCCTCACCTATATAATGGCAACTTTTTGAACTGGAGAGCTTCCAGCGATCTGACTACATCTGTTTTAACCGTTTGTAGGACCTCATCGACATGCATGCCAAAAAGGGCTTCTCCATCAAAGGGAAGATCCAAAAAAACTAAGTTACTTGCCTGTATCTGTAGTTGTCCAGTATTGGTACCTTTCATAGGTGCACATGCCTGAATCAATCCCCGTCGTCGGAGTGGGAGTCCCACACTACCATAGAAAGCAGTCACAAAAAAAACATTGAAGTTCATGCAAAACACATTCACTTTAATAGCTTATTAGTGTTATCAGAAATGACCCAAAGTCCAGCCAATCAGGCGACAGCACCCTTTAGAACATTATAGAGACTCCAGTATCTCAGATTTTTCAGCACACGTGCGATATATATTACGAAGATGTAAGGGGAGTCTCTATGGGAAGGAGGGTGGGTCAAATGTAAATCTATGAAATATACCAATACTGGAGAACTTAAGTTACAGGTAACTCTTATTTTATTCTCCAGTATTGGATCTTTCATAGATTGACATGCCTGAATCAGAATAGTTAGCACTACTCATCTTATAATGGTAATAACTCAGAGGAAGGTGGGAAGAAAGTGGCTCACCTTATTGAAACAGATGTCGTAGAAATGCCTGTCTCACTGCTGCATTCGTTTACTCTGCAAAGTCAAGGCAGTAATGTAGAGTGAAGGTGTGTGTACTGGACCAGGAAGCTGCCAGGCATATTTGTTGAATGGGGATACCCGCAAATAGAGCAGTGGAGTTGGAGAAAGCTCTGGTGGAGTGGGCTTTGACCTTGGTTATCAATGGTTTACCTGCCTGCTGATGGCAAAACTCTACAGCCAAAGCAATCCATCTTGCTATACTCGGTTTGGAGACAGGAAGCCCCTATCTGATGTCTCCAGAGGCTAAAAACAGTTGATCTGCTTTACGGACATGGGTAGTTCTGTGTAGGTAAACGTTTAAGCACTGCTTGACATTTAACATATAGAGTTATCTTTCCGCTGCTGTTTGAAGATTAGGAAAGAATGTTTTCAATATTACTGGCTTGCTTAGGTGAAAATCTGAAGGGACCTTAGGTATGAATTTAAAATTGGTCCTGAAGATTATACTGTCTGATTTGAATTGAAGAAAAGCTTGATTGATCGTGAAGGCTTGGATTTCGCTAAGTCACTTAGCTGAAGTTAGCGTTAATAGGAGCACAGTCTTCCAAGAAATGTACTCCGCTTTGTGAATGGGCTCAAATGGTCTCCTTAGTTGTGGCAGTGCTATATTTAGGTGCCAAGGAGGAGGAGGAAGTTCAGGAGGAAACGTTCTGAAAAGTCCTTTAATGAATTGTTTGATTATTTTTGAAGACCACAGAGATGGAGAATTACTAGATCGCTGAAATCTAAGAATCACTGCTAGATGTACTTTTATTGAAGAGTGAGAAGAACAAGTTACTTACCTTCGGTAACGCTTTTTCTGGTGGATACATTAGCTACCTGTGGATTCCTCACCTTATGAATTCGTCCTTGCGTCAGCATCCGACGGAAAGTCTTCTTCCTAGCTGTCCATGTCGACAAGGACGTCATAATGGCACGGCTCCACGTGACTCCGTCTGACGTCAACATGCCAATAAGAGGTCCTCAACGGCATACTGACGTCAGTTTCACCTCATTTTTTACGTGCCTTTGAGGCAAACAGGTGAGAACCGACCCATCAGAAACCGTAAAGAAAGATATATATATATATATATATATATATATTCACACACAATAACATTTTCCATTGAACCCAAATATTTACATAGATACCTAAAAATACATATTTATACATATATACAAATAAGCATATCTCCAACCACTGCAAGATAACTGTGAAATCAGCCAGGCAACGGGGAGGCGGGAGGGACCGTGAGGAATCCACAGGTAGCTAATGTATCCACCAGAAAAAGCGTTACCGAAGGTAAGTAACTTGTTCTTCTGATGGATACAACTACCTGTGGATTCCTCACCTTATGAATAGAGTCCCAAAGCAGTACCGCACTCGGTGGTGGGTGCCCGCCTGATTACACCAAGAAATCTTGCAATACTGAACTAGCAAAATGACCGTCCCTCCTCACTTCAGAGTCCAAATAATGTTTTACGAAGGTATGGAGGGACGCCCAAGTTGCCGCTTTGGATATATCTACTAACGGAACTCCTCTTGCTAGGGCTGAGGAAGCAGACTTAGCCCTAGTAGAATGGGCCCTGATACCTTCAGGAGGGACTTTCTTCACCAGAGAGTAACACATTTTAATACACAAGATGACCCACCTGGAGAGTGTTCGTTTCTGGACCGCTCTGCCCTTTCGCTGTCCAACATACCCTACGAACAGCTGATCATCCAAGCGAAAGTCTTTAGTCCTCTCCAGGTAGAAATTCAGCGCCCTCTTAGGGTCCAGCCTATGGAGCCTCTCTTCATCCTTAGAAGGGTGGGGAGCAGGGTAGAACGAGGGAAGGGTAATAGACTGCCCTATAAGAGAAAGGAGTGACAACTTTTGGCAGAAAAGCCGCCCTGGTTTTCAGCACCACTTTATCAGGGAAAAACAAGGTACAAGGAGGTTTAACAGAAAGGGCTTGAAGCTCCCCAACCCTCCTAGCAGATGTGATCGCAATTAAGAAAACAGTCTTTAAGACCAAGTATCTCAACGGACATGAATGCATGGGCTCGAAAGGCGAACCCATCAAAAACGTTAATACCAGATTCAAGTCCCACTGAGGCATGTGAAAAGGCGTGGGAGGAAACTTATTCACTAAACCTTTAATAAACCTATTTACAATTGGAGATTTAAATAAAGAAGGCTGGTCCGGAAGGCAAAGAAAAGCCGACAGAGCCGCCAAATAACCTTTAACCGTAGCTACCGTACAGCCTTTCCTTGATAAACTAAGAGCAAACAAAAGAATATCAGAAAGGTGGGCCTTCAAAGGATCTTTTTGATTCTCCCCACACCAAACCACAAATTTTGCCAACCTACCAGCCGAAATGGATTTAGTGTAGTGTTGCGTGAACGATAGAATAACATCCACTACATCCGGTGGGAGAGAAAACGAACTCAGGTTGCCCCGTTCAATCTCCAGGCATGAAGGTGCAGGCTCTGGAGGTGGGGGTGTAGAACCTGCCCCTGCGACTGCGAGAGGAGGTCTGCCCTGAGCAGGAGATGGAGCGGAGGGCAGTGAGAGAGTTGAAGCAGGTCTGTATACCATACCCTTCTCAGCCAGTCCGGTTCCACCAAGATGACTTGGGCCCGGTCTTGACGAACCTTCCTCAGAACCCGAGGAATCAAGGGTATGGGGGGAAACGCGTAAAGCAACTGGCCGCTCCAGGACATCTGAAACGCATCCCCCAATGCTCCTTGCAACGGATACTGGAGGCTGCAGAACAACGGGCAATGCGCGTTCTCACGAGTGGCGAATAAATCCACCTGAGGAGTATCCCACATCCCGAAGATGTGGAGGACCAGGTCTGGATGGAGACGCTACTCGTGATCTATCGAGAAGTGACGACTGAGACCATCCGCACGTACATTCAGTACTCCGGCCAAATGATTTGCTATTAAGCAAATCTGATGGTCCTGAGACCAGGAACAGAGTCGCAGGGCTTCTCTGCAGAGAAGGTACGACCCTGCTCCTCCCTGCTTGTTTATATACCACATTGCGGTAGTGTTGTCTGTTAAGATCTGAACTGACCGACCGCGAAGGGAAGGGAGGAAGGCCTTGAGCGCCAAACGTACCGCCCGCAATTCCAACAGACTGATATGCAACATCTGTTCCTCTGGAGACCAATGACCCTTGATCTCCAGGTCCCCCAGATGAGCTCCCCACCCTAGAGTGGAAGCATCCGATATGACTGTGACCACTGGAGGCGGCAGTAAAAACGGTTTTCCTTGGGAAAGGTTGCCGTCCACTGTCCAGCACTGAAGATCCGCTACAGCGTCCTTGGAGATCTTTATTGAATCCCTGAGATCTCCTTTGTGCTGGAACCGCTGCCTGCGGAGGCACCACTGAAGAGCCCTCATATGCCAGCGAGCGTGAGTGACCAACAGAATGCAAGAAGCAAACAGACCTAGCAGGCGTAGGACCTTGAGGACTGGAAATGACGCTCCAACCTGAAACAACGGAATCAGCGCCTGAATGTCCCGAACCCGCTGAGGCGGGGGGTAGGCCCAAAACATTGTTGTGTACAGTACTGCCCCTATGCACAGGAGGCGTTAAGAGGGCTTCAGGTGAGATTTGGGCACATTTACAGAAAAACCTAGATCGAACAACAATTGGGTTGTCATTCGCAGATGAGACAACACAAGCTCTGGAGACTTGGCTTTGATCAACCAATCGTCCAGGTAGGGAAAAACTGCTACTTCCCTCCTTCTGAGATGTGCTGCAACAACTGCCATCACCTTCGTAAAAACCCGAGGTGCTGAAGTAAGTCCAAACGGAAGGACCGCAAACTGGTAGTGTTGCGTTCCGACCACAAACCGGAGATACTTCCTGTGCGACTTGATTATCGGAACATGAAAGTACGCGTCCTGCAAGTCGACAGACACCATCCAGTCTCCTTTGTTCAACGCCAATAGTACCTGCGCTAGGGTCAGCATTTTGAATTTTTCCTGCTTGAGGAACAAATTCAAAATCCTCAAGTCTAGGATCAGCCTTAAACGACCGTCCACTTTGGGAATCAGGAAATATCTTGAATAACACCCCTGACCCCTTTCCTGCAACGGCACCAACTCTATAGCGCCCTTTGCCAACATGGTTACAACCTCCTGTTTTAACAACAGAAGATGGTCTTCTGAACAAAAGGAGGGACGGGGGGGGGAAAGGGAGGAGGGAACTCTTGAAGGGGAGAGCAGAGCCCTTTTTCACAATTCTTAGCACCCACGATTCTGTTGTAATTGACTTCCATTTCTTTAGAAAAAGACTCAATCTTCCCCCTACAGGTGAAGTATGGATGATAAAGTGGGGAAAACTAGGGCTGCCTCTGCTGTTGTCCACCAGAGGAGGATGACGAAGATGACAGCTGCTGGGCTGGCCCTCTAGCTCTATCCCTACCCCGCCCTCTAAAGGCACGATAGGGCGGATTGGCAGGCTGCTGGGCGAAGGACTGCGACCTCCGAAAGGCAGAGCCACGAGGGAACTCCCGAAATCTGCAAAAAGGTCTAAAAGATGATGTAGTAGAGGTCTGCAAGCCCAAGGACTTAGCTGTCGCCCGACAGTCCTTAAACCGTTCAAGGGCAGAGTCCGCCTTGTCCCCAAACAGCTTTTCCCCATCAAATGGTAGATCCATTAAGGTGGATTGAACATCCGAAGAAAAACCAGAGGACCTTAACCAGGCATGCCTCCTAGTAGCCACAGATGTTCCCATGGCCCTGGCTATGGAATCCGAAGTGTCCATGCCAGATCGTATAATTTGCTGAGCAGCCGCCTGCGCATCCAAAAAGAGGGATCCAAACGATTTTTGCATCTCCTGTGGCAGATCCTTTGCCATTTCCATAGCGGAGTCCATAAGGGCGTGGACGTATCTGCCCAGCACACATGTAGAATTAGTAGCCTTAAGCGCCATACTGCATGATGAAAAGATCTTCTTCGAAGACTGCTCCATCCTCTTGGACTCCCTATCAGTTGGGACTCCAGGGAATGTCCCAGGAGCAGACTTCGCGGAACATGACTCCTGGACTACTAAGCTTTCCGGAGTTGGATCTCCTGGTGCGCCCCTATGTATCCTCGCCACTGCACTGTTCACTGCAGGAGTTGTTACTGGCTTCTTCCATAAGTCTAATATAGGCTCAGTTAAATCCTCATTGAAAGGCAGCAAAGGGTCAGCACTGGACGAAGAGGGATGCAGTACCTCTGTGAGCAGGTTAGTTTTCACCTCCGTCACAGACAAAGGCAAGTCCAGGAACTCTGCTGCCTTCCTTACCACTGTATGGAAGGAAGCGGCCTCTTCTGTAAACTCCCCCGGAGACGCAATGTCCCACTCCGGGGAAGTATCCAGACCACTTGCAGTGGCTAGCCCCTGGAACTCATCCGAATGCTCAATCTCTCCTTCCTCCAGCTGTCTATATTCCTCCTCCTCTAAAAGTCTTAATGCCTGCCTACGAGATCGAAGATGTGTCTCTAGGCCCAGCGTTGATAAAGAGTCCATCGACGCCGACGACTTCGAACCTCGAAAGGGCCCAGGAAGAGAAGGATGACTCCTAGTCTCACCCGGCGCGGAGTCGAACGATGACGTCCGCAGAGTCGGTTGGCAGGAAGATGATGGAGCCGGTCTGCAAAGGGACATAAACGACGTCAGATGGCGCGGTGATGGAGTCGGTTGACGTGATGGTGGATCCACCGTCACAAGTGGTAAACTCCCACCAGGAGATACCCTCGGCGCCGAACCGCCAGTCTCCGAAGGGCAAAAGGGCATGAATGGAGCCGCTTTGTATGGCGCGGGAGAGCCCAAATCAAACGCCAATGGCCCCGTGGGACCCGCCCGTGCACCAGCAGGGGTCATGGATTGGAACACGGCATACATTGCATTAAAAAATGAAGCAGGATCCGTCCCTGGAGCCGGGAAAGCCGGGTATTGTTGAGCAGAGGTCTGCTGTACATCAGGCTCCCTCGACGCCGGCAAAATTGAGGGCTACGATGAACGACCTCAAAGACAGATGGCACCAACTCCGGACTCCCAGGCTGAGGCGTGACAGTAGGGCTCATCTCCCATGTCTTCTGGAGTCGAGAAGACCGAGACCTCGATCGGCTTCGCTCCGAACGGCGGCGAGAGTCATGACGGCGCCGAGAGTCATGACGCCGCAGTTTCTTATGCTTCTTGGGTGAAGCATGGGAGGAATCCTTTTTATGGCCCTTCTTCTTCGCTTTTGCTAGGAAAAGCTTCGCCTCACGCTCTTACAGAGCTTTAGGATTCATGCTCTGACACGAAGAACATCCTTCCACATCATGCTCTGAACTAAGGCACCAAATACAATCCGAATGGGGGTCGGTCACTGACATCTGACCCCCACATTCTCTAGACGGTTTGAAACCAGACTTTTTTGGAGGCGACATTGTAACCACCAAAAAGCGCTACAGTTATCAACGAGCCAGGAAGAAAAACCGTTGGCGTCGAAGGCACGGAAAAAAGGAAAACTGACGTCAGTACACCGACGAGGACCTCTTATTGGCACGTTGACGTCAGACGGAGTCACGTGGAGCCGTGCCATTATGACGTCAACGTGGACAGCTAGGAAGAAGACTTTCCGTTGGATGCTGAAGCAAGGACGAATTCATAAGGTGAGGAATCCACAGGTAGTTGTATCCATCAGAAACACTAGATTTTGCTAGTCGAAGGAGATATGGAAGTATCTATTCTGGTGACAATGTACAAAGGGTGGATATTGGAAGTTACACACGTTATGTTTGTGGACTGTGCCCTGGCATTTGCAAGTATGTCTCTGCTTTCGGAAGGAATTTATAATCCGGCAAACTCATTGAATTCAGGAGCCAGACCAACAAATGAAGTGATGTCTGGTTGGGATGACAGACCTGGCTTTGGTTCATCGTCAGCAGTGTTGTTATTGGAGACAACTGGATGTAAGACTATTATGAGAGGCGGATGATGTAGGAAGCAAGCCTGGTGTGTGGTAAGCACATTTGGTGTTATCACCTTATACCAGGTCCAGGTATCCCCTATAAAGTGAGATGTAGGCAGTCTCTAGGAAGCCATGGCTCTGTAGAGGTAGCTATGGATGAGCAGCCAAGACTTATCTAGGAGACATGCAAAGCTTATGCAATACCACTGTAGTCACACAGCAGTTACACACAGAAGAACCACACAGTGTTACAAAAATAAAGGTACTTTATTATGGTAACACAACTGCCAAAAAACTGCATAGGCAATACTCCAACTGGAAGTAAGTAAACATACTATTATGTACACATTAGGAGTTCGTGATTAGCATAAAAGCAATAGAAAACAGTAAAAGCAATAGACACTACTGAAGGCCCTAGTGGGGGACCAAACCATATACTAAGTAAGTGGATTGAGAAAGTCGGGCCCCCACCCAAAGAAGTGGAATCGGTAGAGGGGAGTAGGGGGCACAAGGAAACCCACAAGGTAAGCAACAGAATTCCCCCCAGCGACCAGGAGAAAAGAGGTAAGTATCTGGTTTTCCCGAAATCCACCAAAACGACTTCAGAAGAGGATAATGCAAGACCCAGACAATACTGTAAGAAGTCAAAGGTGGACCCTGTAAGAGGAAGACCTGTAAAGGAAGGGGGCCAAGTCCAGTTCATGTTGGAGTGTCTTGTCATGGCAGGAGCCACTATACACCCGTCTGTGGATAGAGGACCAGGACGACAGTGAACGAAGACAATCAGCAGTGCACCACTGGAGCAGCTGAAGAGTACCTGAGGTTATGCAGTCAACGTTCCACGCCAGAAGAAGGATTGCAGTTGGTCAGTGATGTGGAAAAACCATAAACAAGCCTTGGAATAGACAAATGTCGTGGAAGAAGAAATGCTGAGCTGCCAGGGACCAACAAGGTTCAGAGGGACTCAACCCACGGAGGGGTGTCCCGGGTGAACCTCAGCAGCGAGGAGAGTCACAGGAAGAGGAGGCAATCCCTACAGGTGACCCACAGATAGCAAGCACAAGCATAGGAGTCGCAGTGAGGCCCGCACAGCACACTCAGAAAGGAGTCCCACGTTGCTGGATAAGCAAGCAGCGAGCTGTGCATCGCAGGAAAGAATGCGGAGCTGGGGCTACATGGAGTCTTAAGAGCCTTTGGAGGAAATGCCAACAAGCCTTGGTAGCTGCAAGAGACACAGTGCATGGGGTACTGACCTGTGTGGGGAAGCAAGGGCTTACTGTCTCCATGGAGCAAGCCAGAGAAACTATTTTACAGAGCAGAGTTGTCACTGTAGTTGCAGATGGTCGGTTTCTGGATGTCCAGTTGCAATTCCAGTGGCCAGAAGGTGAAGTAAAGGATGCAGAGGAGTACTGCTGGAATCTTGCACATCAAATCTGACGACCTACCCAAGAGGGAGACCCCAAATAGCCCAGGAAGGGGAATAGGAAGGGGGACTGGTCACCTAGCAGGGTGACCACCTATCAGAAGGAGGCTGTGATGTCACATGCCTGTTCCTTGCCACTCAGATGCTCCCAGAGGCCTCTGCCCAGCTTGGATTCAAGATGGCAGAATCAAATGGCAACCTGGAGGAGCTCTGGGCACCACTCCCTGTGGGAGAGGGAGGGTGTTACCTCCCTCTCCCACAGGAAATCCTTTGTTCTGCCTTCCTCTACTTGAGCTGGCCAAGCAGCAGGAGGGCAGAAACACATTTGAGGGGTGACAGCAGTGTGGGCTGCCCGGAAAACCCCAGAAAGCTGTTAGAAGCAATGCTGAAGGTCCTCTAAGAAGCCCTCAGAGTGGATGGAATCATACAACCAACAAACGCAACAGTATTGGGGTATGATTTTGACATGTTTGATTCCAAACATGCCCAGGTTCGGTGCTACGATTATGTAGATTTTACATGTGTCCAGTACACATGTAAAATGGCGTCCCTGCCTTTAAAACGTCCAGGAAATTGGAGCTGGAGTTCATAGGGGCACCTCTGCTCATGCAGGTGTGCCCTCACACACAGGTACCTGCACCCTGCCTTCTAGGCTAGGAGGGCCTGCCATAGGGGTGACTTACAGTGACCTGATGTAGTGACCTGAAGCGAAATGGTGCATGCACCTTTTCATGCAGCTGCAAAGGCAGGCCTGCAGACACATTTTACATAGGCTCCCATGGGTGGCATAATACATGCTGCAGCCCATGGGGAACCCCTGCTGCCCCGATGCCCTGGGTACCATGTGCTAGGGGCTTATATGGGGGTACCAGTATGCCAAATGTGGGGTGTGTGAAGTCCTAAGAATGAAATTTAGAAGGAGAGAGCACAGTCAATGGGGTCCTGGTTAGCAGGATCCCAGTGAACACAGTCAAAACATCAGGTAAAAAGTGGGGGTAATCATTCCAAAAAGAGGGTACTTTCCTGCAGATAAACTTAATGAAACAAAACTGTCTGGGACACCGGGGAGCAATGAGAAGGACCCAGCAAGGCCCTCTCCTCATTTTTCTCAGAAACCTTGGGATCCATGGGATTGGGGAAAAAGCGTAAACAGATCCCTGGCCATCGTATCTGAAATGCATTCCCCATTGTGGTTGCCAACTGGCATTTCCGATTCTCGAGTGTCGCAAACAGGTCTAAGTTTGGCTTGCTCCAGAATTGGAACAGCTTGTCTAGTGTTTACTGGTCGAGCTCTCATTCGTGGCAGTTGGAGCTGATACTGCTCAAGGAGTCTGCAAGGATACCAGATATGCCCGGCACATGCTCCGAGTGTAATCCCAGTTCCATATCTCCTGCAGTTGATGAGATATCGCTGGGGAGCGTGTTCCCTACTGCTTGTTTTAGTAGTGCATACTTGTGGTGTTGGTGCTGATGAGAACCGATGATCCTTTCATCTTGGGTAGGAAGGATTTGAGCACTAATGCAACGTCTTTAGTCCCAAAGGATTTAAATGGAGCATTCCTTGTTGATCATTCCATTTTTGACTATCAAGTCTTGTAGGGGAGCGCCCCAGCCCTCTATCGTAATGACATACTCTGGAATCGGTGCCAGAACAGGAAGAACTTCAGAGAGGTTGGTTCTGCCCGACCACCACAGCATGGTGTCCCTCATTATTGGAATAATCTGAATAGTGTTGTTGAATGATCTGCTGGTTTGCAACCACTGCTTGTATAGCTCTTCCTGCAGTGTCCTCACGTGGAGATGGCAGTTTGGTTTGATGGGAATGCATGAGAAGAGCATCCCCAGTAAAGATTTGTAGAGTCGGATCGAAACTGATTTTTTTGTAGTTCATTTCAGAGCAATAATTTGAATCTTTGGACTCTCCTGGGAACCAAATGCTTTTATTTGCTCTGTATCCAGCACTGTTCTTTAAAAAAAAAAAAAAAAAAAAAAAAAAAGGTGTTGTTGGTTGTACGTGTTAGATGGGACCTTTGGTCACTGACTGTTAGGCCTAAGGTATGGAATAGCAATAAACATGTGTGTCTCTTGCTGCTTGTTTGGGTGTGCGTACTTGGATTCCATTTTGCCTGAGATAGGCTGCCACTGGAGCTAAAACCTTGGCAAACATTCGGAGTGCTGACCATAGCCCGAATGGCAACACTATGAGTTGGTAATGGGTGCCAGCTCTCCTGAACCGTAAGAATTTCCTGTGTTTGGGGTGGATTGGAACATGGTCATAGGCATGTTGGAGATGGAAGGCCGTCATATGATCCCCTTGGTTTAGAAGATGCAGGGTCACCAGATAAAATGACTGCTTATTCAGAAATTTGTTTAGTTGTAGAAGATCTAATATGGGCTGCCAGTCTCCTGTCTTTTTCTAACCAAAGAATCGAGAGTAGAAACTGATTCTCTTCTTAGTCTTCTGAACTATTTTTATTGCTCCTTTGCATAGCATGGTGGGTATCTGCACGAGAAGCTCTTAAAGGTGGGGAAGTGGTGGACCTTTTGGTGGGACATTTGGTGAAGTTTTCAGAAATTCTAGGGTATGTTCCAGTGCAATGTTATCAGGCACCAACCTTTCAAATGTTAACTGGTGTAGGAAGCTGGCCTGGTGAGTGGTGGATACCTGTGGTACTTACACCTTACTGTTGCTGTACCACCCCACATTTTGCCTGGTTTCTGAATGCAACTTGGATTAGAGTGCACTGGGATCCTGCTAACCAGGTTCCAAGTGCCAGTGTTCTTTCCCTAAAACATTATAAAAGTAATTGGATACACCTTTAGCTACCACTATAAGTCCCTAGTAAAAGGTACTTAGGTACCCAGGGTATGGGGTACTGTGGGTAGACCCCTGAGGGCAGCAGCATTGATTGGGCCCCCCCTCTAGGGCCATGCATCCAGATGCACCCAGCCTGGTGAGTGTCCTGGTGAAAACCTAAAACTCAAACTCGACATGGCACACTATCTGTGTGCCCTGTCCACCCTACACTACATATGTTATGGGTAAGTCACCCCTGTAGCAGGCCTTCCAGGCCTAAGGCAGGGTGCACTATGCTATATGTGAGGGCATAAATGAGTGAGCAATATGCCCCCACTGTGTCCTTGCCAAACCTTGGACACAGTGAGTGAACATAGCAGCCATTTTGATATATGTGCTGGACACTGGTCAATACAAGTTTCCCAGCTACATAACGGCTACTCTGAACCCTGGGTTGTTTGGTATCAAACAACTCAGAATGATAAATCAAAACGGGTACCAGTACTGGATTTATTATAAAATGTACCCCGGGGTCACCTTAGAGGTGCCCCTGGCAAAAACTAACTATCCTCGCATGGTTGCGGACTGGTTCCAGTAAGCCTTCCACATCCAGGCAGCCAATTTACAAACCTGGGGGAGAGCCCAGTCTCTCTTGTTTGTAAAACAATGCCCTTCCTGGGTGAAGGAGCTAACACCCCCTCCTTCAGAAATGTGCACTGCCCTGGCAGTGACCTTCAAAGGGCTTCAGCCCATGAAACTCGATCACCAGGCCTGCTGCTAGCAGCAGAAGGCCTCCCCCGTTGCAAATCCCCACTTTTGGAGGGAGCAAAGATAGGAAACCACACAAAGGGTAGGAGGAGTGCCACCCCTGAGCATGCACCATCCCTAGGGGCTTGGGGGCAAAGTGGACCCTTCATTTCATTTTCTCCCTGATGGCAGGAAAATAGCCAATTAGGTTTAGGGAAGTGACCCTTCCCACAGGAAGTGGTCACTGTAGTGGGTGTAGCTACCCAAGGGTAAGTGTCCCATTGGACACTACCAGGTTCCCCCTAAAACACACACTAAATTCAGTATTTAGGGTGCTCCCCTAGACCAGGGTTCTGCAATGTTGGTCCTGGAGAGCCGGGTCCATGCCAGGTTTTTGGCATATCCACAATGAGAAAAAAGATGTTTCAGAAATCTACATTTTTCTAAATGTGGATATGCTAAAAATATGGCATGAACTCGGCTCTCCAGGACCGACTTTACAGAACCCTGCCCTAGGCCAAGAAATCAGATTCGAAAAGACAAAGACAACCACCACCAAAAAAGATCCAAAGCAAGAGAACTGTGGACCTACTGCACAAGAAAAGGTGCCAAACCCTGTCTGCTGTAGCCAGTATCTGAAAATAGCTGCAGCGGAGGAGCTGGACAATGAACCGACCCCAAGAAACCCAGGGGGACCTCCAGGGTTCAAGAATCATCCCAGATCTCAATTCTGGCTGGCACACCACTCAAAAACCAAACAAGAACCAACAAACTGGTGAGGGTTACTTCACCAATCGGCCAATCTCTCTGCAACCGGAAATCGCAGCCAGACCTGACAACACACTGGCGACCACCCGTATTTGATCTACAAGTGTGCCAAGTTTGGTGCCACTGCGCCCTCCAGTGGCTGAGTTACACCACTACCCTGGGTACTAGTCAGCTGACATCGGACAACCAGAAAAACAACTCCTTCAGAGCTGAAAAAGGGTCAGGAGGAAGCCCTAGTCGAGGGACGTTACGAACACCCTGGACCTCCGACGAGAGAGCTCCCATTGTCCTGTAAGCAGCCCTCAAAGAGACTAACCTGCAGCTCCAAAGGACTCTGTTGCACACAACTCCTGGATCTCAAACTCACCCTGCACCTGACCACCCTGAGCCTTGCATCGCATGATCTTCTGTGTGCCCCGGGTCCACAACCCCTTGCGACCTCAATGGACCAAGAGGACCCCAAGGCACCATCTTTAAATCTGCAAACCAGTTATTTTTCCAAGTGGCCCCTCCAGGTGGCTCTGTGCCTGTGCCAAAAGACTCTCCCAACACTGCTTCTGCTGGAATCGGGAGCCGCCCAAGGCTCTCCAGCTAGCATAACGTGCCCACCAACTGCTGCATCAAACTTGCAAAAGAATAGACTGGTAACTCAACTGTACAATTTTTAATGCATTTTTAAAGGTGACTGTGCATTGATTCCAATGGTGTGCAATTACACACAGAAAGACTAACTTAATCAAAACTTTAAAAAGTAATCTCTCAAAAAGTACTTAACGTATCTTAAAGATCATAGTCTTAACATTTATATAAAAGTCTGAGGTTTGTCTTTTTTAAATAAATTCTGGTCTTGAGTTATTCATTGAGTGTGATGCATGATTGGATTTGTGACTACAGCAAATACTCAGCACATCTCCTGGATTAGCCTAACTGCTCGACCAGCTACATTAAAAATTGGAGCATTATGTGGTTTAATTTTTACCTCTGGAAACCAACGAGTGGTTGCCTGCACCCCCTGCACAGTGTGCCTAGTTTTGCACTCTACATAGACAGACAGCCTCTGATAACCAGGTCCAAGATTACTGCTAGACCACTGCCACACCGCAGCACTCATACACCTCTACTTTCAACAGCATTCAACACTGTCTCCGCTTGTGGGGGACCAACCTAAGATGGCGGCCGGGACGGGAGCTTAGTTTTTGAGCTCCGGCCCGTGCCTACCACCAAATATCCTGAGGGCGCCCCCCCGGGCCGCCGAGTGGGGCGCAGGGGAGACGGGGGTCTGTCTGGGCACCCGGTGCCCACCTGGGGCCTCGGGCTGCCGCACCGCGGCTGAGAGTCCCGGCGGGCGGGGACGAGAGGGCGGCCGCGACCGCCAGGCACGGAGCCACGAGCCGCAACTACAGAGGCGGCGCGCCCCCAAGTGCAGCATAGACTGGAGCGGGAGCGAGGGGGTGCCGACCCCCCTCCCCCCTAGAAGAGAGGAAAGGAGGGAGAGCTGCTCTGCGTGAGGGCCGCCCCTCCCTCACAGCGACTGTATTGATTACAGCAGGAACACAAGGGGACCAGCGGGCCCAACGACGAGGTCAGTGGAGAGAGAGTGAGCTGCAAAAGGCGGCAGAGTGAGTCCCCTGTTTGCGGACCCCCACCCAGTCTGTGTGGAGGTGGGGGCGCTGGTGAAGGCAGCCTGCCTGAGGGGTGATACGTCCTGCGGGGTGCGCTTGGCACTGGACTGGGGGGGTGGTGTCTCCGTTCCCCCCGCGCTTTCAACATTGGATTATCGCAACTCCCCTGTCCCCCCCTCCCCCTGTGCCCACTGGGGGCGAGGGCGCGGAACGCGGCAGCGCTGGAGGGGGGGAGCGGACCCGTGACCCCCCCCGAGTGGAACAGAGGGGGCACCTCGGAGGGCCACCAACAGCAGCCAAGCTCAGGACCCAGTGTGGCGCGGAACACTCATTCTCCTGTGTGCAAACAGCAGCGGCCAACTGGAGGAGAAGTGGGGCATCCGACAAAACAACCGAGCAATAGGCTTGGCCGCAGTCCCTGGAAGAGGGGGAGCAAACGGAGCCAAACCCCCGGGGGGTCTGGATGGGGGCCCACCCACCCATCCGCCTTGTGCGTGCAGCGGGAGAGGGGAGTCTGCGTGCTAATTGGAGCGGGTGCTACTGGCCCCCCCCCCCACTTGACGTGCGTGGAGGACCTAGCGGGCAGCATTGCGGGGGACGACCGCCCAGCTGATCACAAAGGCCACGCCGGAACCCTGCACTAAATAGCAGCTGCACAAATATCCGAACCCGCTCACGGCGAGCCGCTTGCCAGCCACCCATCATGGCTACTAGAAACAAACCCACGAAGAACCAGGACCGGCACACACAGGGGCAGTCAACGGGGGATCAACAGATAGCCCCAACCCTGCAAGCTCTGGAATCCATCCTGCAAACCCACTCAACCCAGTTTGAAAAAGTACTGCAAGCAATTATGGACACTAAAGCTTCTCTGGAGAACAGGATTGATTCAGTGTCACAAGATCTAAATCTGCTAAGAGTGGACCACCGCAACCTAACGGAAAGGGTAAAGTCGGTAGAGGCGGAGATAAAGGAAATGAACCCCTCGGTTCTGGCCAACCTAAAACAAATACAGCGACTGGATGTAGAGGTAAAAGCACTCTGGTGCCGTGCCGAAGAGGCGGAAGGCAGATCACGGAGAAACAACGTGCGCTTTATAGGATTTCCTGGAAAATTAGCAGAGCAGAGCACTGAAATAATCCTGGAGCAATGGCTGATCAAGGAGGTGCTGAATGGGTCTCCGTCGAAATTCTTCTTGGTAGAAAGAGTACATAGGATACCGGGGAGACCCCCAGTCCCGGGCCAGACACCGAGACCCCTGATAGCGAGATTTTTAAACTACAGGGACCGCGATTTAATTCTGCAGCTATTCCGCAGCAAAGGCCCATTCAGACACGAAGACTCAGAAATCAACCCTTACCCAGACTTCACACAGGAAGTACAAAAACAGCGCAATTCATTCGTGAGGGTCAAACAGCGCCTACGAGAGCAGAACATCAAATATGCACTGCTATTCCCTGCTAAGCTACGAGTCACAACGGATGAACGCGTCCACATGTTCACATCCCCGGAGGATGCCTGGACGTGGTTACACGCGAAGGGCCTGGCGCGACCCCAGTCCGGAACGGAGGACGGAGAGGAATGGCTAACTGCCCCACTGCGAAAGCGTTCCAAAAGGAGGCCAAGAGGCCAGCCCACAGAGGAGCAGGCGGCCGAGGAAAGGGCAAGAGTACTGAAGGCCACTCCACTGCACACGCAAAATACTTATGCGGCATTGAGGGAGACCCCGGCGGATAGCCCTGACTCTGATTCGCTCAGCTCGACATCTGGCCTCATGGAATCGCCAGCGGGGCCGAAGCTCACCCCCGAGTGGCAGACGAACTGTAAACATGGACAGCCTCCCGCTCTTCTCTTCCCCCCCTCCTCTTCTCCGTCCTCGTCCCTCCCTTTGGGATCCCCTCCCCCGCCCCTTTTCTCTCCCCCCCCTCTCTCCTCCCCCCCACCCCCCCGGCTGCGGAGGGGAACAACCTGGTCGGGGTGCCCGTGCCGAATCCACACCTATCCACGAGTAGGCTAATGCTGCTGCGGGCCCCGAAAGGCCTAGACTGTGTCATGGACGGTATTGTTTGAGAACGGCGGTTGGGGGGCTGGGTGGGTTGGCGGGGGCCAGCACGATAGGCGGCCAACGGCTGCGGGAGGGTGTGGGCCACATACACAGGCCACACCTGGTTGTTAACATGGCCGCCCCATGGGAGTTCGAATGGACACCAAGTTTGTTGTTCGAGTGCGAGATTAGTAGTTTGTTATTAGTTAAAAGTTTTACGTTGATTGTGAGTGGTGGGTGCGCAGAGGGGTCCGTAGTTATGCTGATTTCAAAAGGTCAACACAAAACACAGGAAATATTGTTAGTGCAAACACACAGTTGGGCAAAGGGGACTGAGCAGGAGGGGACCCGTGCGGATATGGATGGGCTGGAGGGAGGGGAGGCAACCA
Source organism: Pleurodeles waltl (assembly GCF_031143425.1). NCBI lineage: Eukaryota > Metazoa > Chordata > Amphibia > Caudata > Salamandridae > Pleurodeles > Pleurodeles waltl. The sequence continues at coordinate 89,281,209 of NC_090441.1, forward strand.
CACAATGTAAAATGGGGCTGAGTGCAAACCCATCCACACACCAATATAATATAATCACGTGGAATGTAAGAGGGTTGGGGGCTACAGGCAAAAGGAACAGGGTTCACGACCGCCTTAAAAGACAGGTCACGCATATAGCCATCCTGCAGGAGACACTGTCTGGAAGCTGACCTTTGAGCGATGCGCCGAAGATGGGGCGGTCAACTGGTGGGTACTACATATTCGGCATACGCCAGGGGAGTGCTGATCTGGATAGCAAGTGGGGTTCCCTTTGTCATAACACACCAGACGATTGACAAAGGGGGCAGATATGTGGCACTGGAGGGGGCACTCAATGGCAGACAGTTAACAATAGTTGGAGTCTATGCCCCTAACAGTGCTACAGCTGAATTCCTGGGCACTCTGACCCCAGCTTTATTGGATAACCCCGAATCTCCAGCCATATGGGGAGGTTACTTCAACAGCATCCCAAACATAGAGTTAGATAGGTCCACCAGGCCTTCAAAAACAAACCTAAATAAAACAGTCAGAAGCCCCCTACTCGAATGGGCAGCGCATGTGAGAATACTTGATCTATGGCGCATGAAACACCCCCAACGGAGAGAATATTCCTTCTACTCCATACCACATAAGGTATGCACAAGAATAGACACCATGTGGGGGACCCGGGATATCTGCGCCCTGACAAATAAAGCAGAATACTTGGCCAAAACATTGTCCGATCATTCCCCACTAAAAATAACGCTGAACTGGGGCAGGAGAGGCTCGCAGATCCCCACATGGCGGATGCAGGGAGAGGCCCTACAGGACCAAGCGTTTAGAGAAGGATTGAATGTAGAGTTGAAACAATACTGGGAAATAAACAAGGAATCAACCACCTCCAGAGCACTGGAATGGGAGGCACATAAGGTCGTAGTAAGAGGGTACTGCATCTCAACTAGTTGGGGAGTCAGGCGCGCGCTGCACTCGGAAATAAATAAATTAGAGAAGGAAATGGGAGTATTGGAAAAAGCGGTGGCACATAAAGCGGTTCCCTATTCAACACTGAAAGAGGCTCGTACAAAATACAATGAAGCAGACGACCGCCTCCGAAAACACGATCATAAATACCGCTTAATGCGACTCCATGCAGAAGGAGACAGGTCTGGCAGGATGCTAGCGTGGCTTCTCCGCGAGAACCGGCAACACACTCCGATTGGGTCCATAAAAGGGCACGCAGGTAAAACGCTTACCACGCAGGACGAAATTAATAGGGCTTTTGGGGAGTACACCACTAAGTTATACACCAAACGTACCACATGCACTATTCAGCAACTGAGGTCCTTCTTGGAGGACTCTCCAATGACACAAATATCGTAAGCAGACAGGCAGCAACTATATGCCCCACTTACAATGGAGGAAATAGATAGAGCAGTATCGCAGATGCCCAGGAATAAAGCCCCAGGCACAGATGGACTCCCAATAGAATACTACTCCACATGCTTGCCGCATTTGAAAACACACTTGAAAAGGGTGTTTGAAGAGGCATGGGCCAGCAAAATTCTACCACCCACACTGAGGGAGGCTATGGTGGTGGTTCTCCCTAAGGAGGGACGTGACCCCACCGATGTTAAATCCTACAGACCGTTATCACTCCTAAACCTAGACTGTAAAATATTAGGCAAGATCCTCGCTAACAGGCTCGTCCCGCTAATGCATACTGTGATACACGAAGACCAAAACGGCTTCATCCCAAAGCGCAATACCTTTTAAAATATCCGCAGACTCCTGGGAGTACTGGGGGACACCCCCCCTGAGGCTCATGACGAGGTGGTACTATCGCTTGACATCAAGAAGGCATTTGATACTCTGGAGTGGGACTTCCTGTTTGCCACAATGCAATGCATGGGAATAGGGCCGAATTTTATACAGTGGGTGCAGACACTGTACACCAAACCACATGCCAGGGTGAAAACAGGCGGGGTCATATCAGATAGCTTCCCAATCACAAAGGGCACAAGACAGGGTTGCCCATTGTCCCCCCTGCTGTTTGCCATGGCAATGGAGCCGCTGGCCACTCGCATACGGGCTGCGCAGAAGAACTGGGGGGTAGTCAGGTCCGGTTTGCATCACAGCATATCGCTGTATGCAGATGATGCGTTAATATACGTGCGAAAAGGGCCTGAGACGATCCCCTCGGTAATATCCTTGCTAACCAAATTCGGGGAAATATCGGGGCTGGTCGTAAACTGGGACAAATCATGTATATTTCCATTAACTAAATGGTCTCCGGCAAGACAAGAGAATGCTACGGCTGGCCGTCTGAAGTGGTGCTTCGACACATTCAAATACTTGGGAGTACATATATTCCATAAAAAATAAGACCTTAGAGATGGGAACCTAGGGAGGGCACTGAACTCCATGAAGGGGTCACTGAGTTTCTGGACTAAACTCCCACTGTCACCCCTGGGCAGGGTAGCGGTGGCAAATATGCTGCTGCTGCCTAGGTTACTATACTACTTTGCGGCTTTGCCTATCTGGGTCCCCAGGAGCTTCTTCAAAGGCCTGAACACAGTATTACTGCAACTAATATGGGGAAGCGGTAGGACAAGGGTTGCACTCGCCACCCTGCAGTGCCCGCTTGATGCGGGCGGACTGGGAGCCCCTAACTTCGAACTGTATTATGCAGCAGCACAACTACAATGGATTTCGAACTGGTTGCACAGGCCTACACAGGTGGAGTCCAAATGGCTTCTAGCGCGGCTGGAAAGGGCCCCGCTGACCACATGGTTAATGAACAAGACACCAAGGGGGACCCATGGCAATCCGCTTACAGAGGTAGCGCAACTATGCTGGCAAAGATACATACAAAAAGACCACAAAAAACTCCCATACTCACCACTCTTGGCACTAGAATCGATCCCAGGCTGCGGTGATATGGTGGGTTCACGTACGCTCAAGATCTGGACAGAGGCCGGGATAACTTCGGTGGGGGATTGCTTTGAAGACGGGAAACTGATGTCATTTGAAGCCATTCAGGCCTTAACAGCAGTGAACCCCGGACAATTTCTATCTTATTATATAATCACCCACCTGATACAAAACACGTGGGACTCAGGGGACGCGGAACCTAAGTGCTCTCCTGCAATTCACCATATGTTGCAACACGATAACCAAACAAAAATAGTGTCGAAATTGTATAAAGCTTTGAACAAGCACCCAAGAGAAGCCAAGGGTCAGGTGGAACCCAATCCTCAATGACCAGATTTCGCAAGAGGATTGGCTGAAAGCCCTTTATCACACAAGGGGGGTGTCCAGAAACTCCAGGTTTCGCTACACACAATTCAACTATGTGCACCAAACATACCTAACCCCAGCCAAGATATGCTGCATGTTCCCCGGGTTGACATCGAACTGCCCGCGGTGCGGCGCTTCAGGAGCGCATTTCTACCACATGGTATGGGAGTGCGCCCACATACACAGGGAATGGAGGGGCTTGACAGTAGAGGTAGCGGAAATAACAGGCTTGTCAATTGCAGTAGACCCCAAATCTTGCCTGCTGGGACTGAGAGCCAGAGAAAAGAAACACCGACACTTACACAAATTTGCAGACCTAGCATTCGTGCTATACAAAAGGCTAATAGCAATGAACTGGAAGGCCCCCAGGGCCCCTGATCTGAAGGCCTGGCGCTCCCTCACGCCGTGCTGGACCAGGACGGAGGCCCTGGTGCTTGGTAAACTGGCACGCGCGGGACAAAACCACACGGGGGAGGAAACCTGGGAAACACTGATCACCCGACTAGCTGCCAAAAATGATGAAAGACCGCCATGACACAGACAGGGAGGATGGGTGGACAAGGAACCACCAGACACCCTTGGAGTACCACACTGTGCAACCAAACCAGGAGCACAACACATGACAGAGTTGAACCCCCCCCCCCCTCAGTGAAACCAACATAGGAAATAACAGGGGTCTGGCGCAGAATGCACACATGCGCCAGCTACAGGCAAACAATGTTCACCACCGAGCCACACACAAGCCCTGAAATAAACACGGCCCTCCCCTCCTCTCAGCACAGCCAACAAGTACTATCAGAGTTAGATCCATTAGCGCCAATAAACACGCTTATCCAAGTTACGTGGCTATTAAACAGGACAGATTGGAGTAAGAATTGACCCAAGTTTGTTATGTGTAAGGTTGAGGGATTACAGTGTGTCAATGCAGTTGCGTTAGTACTGTTTGATCAATTATTGTTTATCCTGTCGTGACCGCCCCTCCTCGGTAGCAGAGGAGAGGTGGCTCAACAATGTGCCTGTATAACGCTAATTGTGTAAATATCTAAAACTCAATAAATATATTTTAAAAAAAAAATAATTCAACACGGTCTCCCACAGCACTCTGCAACCAGACTCCACGACATAGGAATCTGCGAAGCAACCTGGAATGGATCCACTCCTTCCTCTCCAGAAGAACGCAGAAGGTCAGACTCCCGCCCTACACTTCCAGACCCACAGGAGTCAACTGCAGAGTCCCCCAAAAACCTCACTGAGTCCCACACCGTTCAACGTATACATGGCCCCTCTCGCTGCCATCGTCAAAAGCCTTGCTATGAACATCGTGTCATATGCTGATGACACACAACTCATCATTTCCCTCACAGAAGACCCGGATACGGCCAAAAGGAACTTCCACTCAGGAATGGAAGCCGTCGCTACCTAGATAAGAGAAAGCTACCTCAAGCTCAACTCTGACAAGACTGAGCTCATCATCTTGGGAAATGCCACCTCAGCTTGGGACGTCTCCTGGTGGCCCACATCCCTCGGCACCCCAAGGCTCCCCCCCCAGCACCGACTGAGCATGCCTGCAACTTAGGAATCATCCTCGACTCCTCCCTATCCATGACCAGAAAGGTAAACTCTATTGACACCTCCTGCTGGTACACACTCCGGAAACTTCAGAAGATCTTCACATGGATCCCAGAAGACTGTCGCAGGACAGTCACCCATGCCTTAGTCAATAGCAAGCTTGACTACAGCAACGCCCTCTACACCGGCACCTCAACCAGGAACATCAAAAAAACTACAACTTATCCAGAACGCCGCTGCCAGACTCATAATGGGCCTCCCTCATCGAGAACACATCTCCCAACACCTGAGGACCCTTCATTGGCTACCGGTCGAGAAGCAAGTCACATTCAAGCTTCTCACCCACACGTACAAGGAAATACACAAAACAGGACCAGCCTACCTGAACCACTGCGTCTCCTTCCACACCCCCACCAGATCCCTCTGCTCCGTCCAGATGGCCCTGGCCACCATCCCTCGCATCCGCAAAACCACCACAGGGAAAAGATCCTTCACCTACACTGCAGCGAACAGCTGGAACAACCTCCCCCTGACTCTAAGACAAACCCCATTGCTCACCATCTTCAGGAAGAACCTCAAGACGTGGCTCTTCAGATGAGCCCCCCCAAGCGCTTTGAGACCCTCATGGGTGAGTTGCAGTGCTTTACAAAAACTGACTGATTGACTGATTCAGGGCTCTCCTATTAGTGAAGTGTATGCAGTCTCTAGAGCTAGCTGTGGAGACATGCAAAGCTCATGCAATACCACTGTAGTCAAACAGCACTTACACAAATGAAAGAAAATACTCTGTGTTACAAAAATAAAAGGTACTTCATTTTAGTGCCACAATTAACCAAAAATACTAGAAAGGCAGTTATCCCAACAGGAAGTAAGTAAACACATCAAATATGTACACTAGTGATCAGAAATAAGCATAAATAGCAACAGAAAACAGTCCAATAGAAATAGGCAATAGTGACCCAAGGTGGAGCCCAAACCATATACTAAAAAAATGTAATGCTAATGCAGGACCCCCACCTAGGTAAGTGGAATCTGTAGAGGAGAGCTGGGGGAACTAAGAAATCTCAAAGTTAAGTACCACAGTGCCCCCCAGCGACCAGAAAGAAAGGAGTAAGTTACTGGATTTTCCCCCAAACCACCAACAGAACTGAAAATAAGGATAATGCAACACAAAGACAAGACTGCAAGAAACCAGTGGTGGATTCCGCAAGAGGAAGACTTGAAAAATTACACGTCCAGAAGTCACATAAGTGCCTGTTGGTGACAGGAGCCACCACCCACCTGTCTGTGGTTACAGGAGTTGGTCGACGTACGACGAAGACGGTCAGCAATGCAGCCCTGAAGTCGGTGAAGAGTTCCTGGAGGATGCAGTCGACGTCCCGCGCCGGATGGAAGATTACAGTCTGCCTGTGGCGTGGAAAAGCCACCAACAAGCCTTGGCAAGAGGGAGAGTTGCGGTAAAGTAAAATTGGAGCTGCAGGGGAACAGCATGGTCCAGGAGGACTCAACCCACAGGATGGAGTCTCAGGAGATGCTCAGCAAGGCAGAGAGTCCACAGAAAAAAGGCAGCCCCACAGGAGACCCACTGGAAGAGGACCCAGGAGTCACAGAGGAGTGATCGGGGCTGTGGCTACATGGAGCCTGAAGATCCCTTGGAGGAAATGCCAACAGGCCTTGGTAGCTGCAAGAGACGTGGTGCACAGGGTTACTGTCCTGCGTGGAAAAGCAAGGGCTTAACTCCACCAAAGTTGTACAACTAGTAGAGAGGACCAAGGGGACTACTCCAGACCACCACCTGTGATCCAGGATCCATGCAGCGCAGGATGAGAGGAGATCCACGCAGCCGGTCGTCATTGCAGTTGGTGCCTGCAGATGCAGGTGAGTGACTCCTTCAGTCCAAGGGAGATTCCTTCTTCCTTCTTGTGCACACTGAAGACTTGCAGCCTTCAGAGGATGCACAGCCGGGGAAATGTTGCAGAAGCTGGAAGGAGACGTGGAAATAATGTTGCAAGCAGAGTCTTCATCGTGGATGCAGATTGTAGGTTTCTGGAGGGTCCAGTCACAGTTCTAGTGGCCAGAAGTCAAAGTAGAGGTTGCAGAGGAGTTCTGCTGGAATCTTGCAAGCCGAATCAAAGGACCCACCCAAGAGGGAGACTCTAAATAGCCCAGGAAGGGAGACTGGTAACCTATCAGGAGAGGGCTGTGACATCACCTGCCGGACCTGGCCACTCAGATGTTCCAAGAGGCCTATGCCCACCATGGATTCAAGATGCAGAATCAAGGGACTCTCTAGAGGAGCTCTGGGCACCACCCCTGGGATGGTGATGGACAGGGGAGTAGTCACTCCCCTTTCCATTGTCCAGTTTTGCGCCAGAGCAGGGGCTGGAGGTACCTGAACCGGTGCAGGCTGGTTTATGCACGGAGGGCACCAAATGTGCCCTTCAAAGCATACCAGTGGTTTGGGGAGGATACCCCTCCCAAGCCATGTAACACCTATTTCCAAAGGGCGAGGGTGTTACCCCCCTTTCCCAAAGGGAATCCTCTGTTCTGCCTTCCTCTAATTGAGCTGATCAAGCAGCAGGAGGGCAGAAACCTGCCTGAGGGGTGGCAGCAGCTTCAGCTGTCCAGAAAACACCAGAAAGCTGGTAGGAGCAATGCTGGGGGGCCCTCTAAGGACCCCCCAGAGAGCATGGAATCAAACTTACAATACTGGCAACATTATTGGGGTATGATTCCGCCATGTTTGATACCAAACATGCCTACGTTGGTTCGGAGTTACCATTATGTAGCTGGACATAGGTAGTGACCTATGTCCAGTACACGTGTAAAATGGCGTCCCTACACTCACAAAGTCCATGAAAATGGCGATGGACTTCATGGGGGCACCTATGCTCATGCAGGGGTGCCCTCACACACAGGTACGTGCACCCTGACCTGTGGGCTAGGCGGGCCTACTCCAGGGGTGACTTATAGTGACCTGCTGCGGTGACCTGAAGTAAAAAGGGTGCATACACCCTTTCACGCAGGCTGCAATGGCAGGCCTGCAGATACACTTTCCTTGGCCTCCCCATGAGTGTCATAATATATGCTGCACCACATGGGGGACCCCTGGTGCCCCAATGCCCTGGGTACCATATACTAGGGACTTACAAGGGGGCACCAGTATGCCAAATGTGGGGTGTGTGTGGGCAGAGCACCCAAATTTAAAGGGGGAGAGCATAGCCACTGAGGTCCTGGTTAACAGGATCCCAGTGAACACAGTCAAATAGTGGGGGTAACCATGCCAGAAAGAGGGTACTTTCCTACATCTAGGACCACTGATGTTTGATATTGGAAATTCTGCTCCCAATCTGAGTTGAGGGGATTGGAGGGCTGGCCAGCAACGAATGGAGTTCTCTGTTTTCTGGCAGTCTCCCTTCTGCTGGAAGACATATTTCTTCTGTTGGGATGTTTGTAAGCTGTGGATGGTGTTTGCCTATATGACTTCTGGTTATTGCTGGCCATATGAATAGTGATACTGGCTCTGATATGGCTGGTATTTCTTGTATTGTTGATATCCTTCTCTAAAAGTGGAGACACTTTGGCCTCTGGCTCCCTCAAACAGCTGTTTTTCTATATTGCAGAGTGCCCAGAGATTGTGTAGAGTCGATATCTGTTGTGATAGTTTGAAGAGCATTGTCCACATGCTTGTCAAATAGTGACTCCCTGTCACATGGCATGTCTAAGATTTTGATCTGAATCTCTGGGCGGAAGGAAATGGCCTTGAGCCAAACCTGGCATCTGAGGACAGCTGCCCCAGTTAGGTGTCGAAAGCCTGTGGATGACATCTACGGCACAGTCAATTATTTCTGCCAAAATGTTGTCTCCTTCTTGGAGGATTTTTCAGGGTTCCATCCTGGGTCCATCTGTAAGAGGCCAATGTGTGTGTGGAAATATTTGAACACATTTGGCGGTCGTAACGTCCTAGAATAGGTAGTGAGTTTGCTGCTTGAACGGTAGTGGCACCATGGTAGAGAACTTCTTACTTATACCATATAGCTGAATGCCATCTTTGCCAGGTGGAGTGGATAGAAGTGTAGATAGATTCCTGGAGTGACGGTGGGCCGCTTGAGAAACAACTGAATCTGGTTTGAGTAGACTGATTAAACAGGCAGGAGAATACTCAGGTGCTTTTTCTTTTTTTTCCAGTTTGGGAAGACTTTATGACATGAATGCTTATGTCTTCATAACCATGAATGCTTCCCATATAAAATGAACAATTGGGATATCCCCGACAGTTCATCTGGCTGGTTCTTTGAAGTCGTAGAGAAAACAGTCAGACTCTCTGGTAACTATTGGGAGCTGAAATCTCTTCGCAGCATGTTCCATAAAGCGATGAAACCCAGTGATGTCCTCAGGCAGGGAATCCTCTGGTGGTAGTGGGGAAGGTGTCTATCTGGTAACCGTCCCACTCGATAGGGACAGAAGCTTTGTCCTTGATCCCTCCCTCTTCTCTGTCATCATCTCTATCAGTGGAAGGTGCGTCGTCCACTGGAGGTTCGGATAATGTAGCTGCCAATGTTGGCAAAGGTGTAGAGGGTGATGCAAGTAGTGGTAAACTATGCTCTCTAGCAGACTGTGCTGGAAGAAGTGGTCTCTGCTGTGGTGTTTGTGTTAATGGGATGGCAGATCCCGATTGTGGGAATCTGCAGTAATAGTCCTCCAACAGATGGTGTAAGTTGGTTACTAAAGATGTTGGCATCTGTACTGCTGGTGCTCATATTATTCTCTTGCATAATGCTCCTCATAATATCATTGGTCCTCTTTGTCCTCCTCTTGATATTTGACATATAGCTCTGAGGGGCTATGAGCTACTCCAAATAAGCCTTCGTCCTCTGAGCACCCTTCCTCCATCTAATCGTCATCCAAGAGGGTATCAAGTGGCACAGGTGACACCTTACAGGGTGAGGTGTGGCATGGCAATATCATCTCCTGGGAGGATCTGTGCTTTGCTGTAATAAGATACAATCGGATAAAAGAGGGAGGTTTAATCGCTAGAAATAGCTCCCCATCGGCGATGGTCTCGAAGGTATCCTAAACTACTCTCCCATCATTGTTTGGTCTCTTGTTGACCAGGTCATCGACGTTCCTTTTGTTGCCGATGGGGATGCTGTTGTTGACAGTACTACTGTCAACGGTGCTAACGTCGACAGTGGTACTGTTGATTGTGGGGTCGCAGATGGTGGAAGCTTTAGCTGGAATGACTGATGTCGACGGGCCCTTTGCAGATGCCTTCGTCTACGCTTTCTTCAACGCTGTTGTCAGACGGTGGGGGTGCCATCAATGGTAACCATGGCCACACATGAATCTTTATAGAGGTAATCAACGTTGATTACCCCTTGTGGGTAGAGTCCGCCTGAACCTTTCTGGTCCCCGGCAGTACCTCATTTCCGCCAACCGTGAATTTGCCTTTGCCAAGGCTTGTTGATAGAAATCCTTCACCAACATGTATCTGCAACCCAGCTTCCATCGTGGGACACCTTTTGCACGCATCAGGAACTCTTCTCCAGGTGCTGCGCTGCAGTGCTGACCTGTCTTCCTTCTTTGTCAACCAACTCCAAAAGGTACCTCTGAGTGGGTAGTATCTCCTACTACCCCTGGACTCCATAGACAATTCTGGCCTCCATCTCCGGTAATCCACTGCTGGTCCCTTGCAGGCTGTTCTGGGTGTCTTCTTTTCATCCTTTGGGGTGGTTTGGGGAAATCCAGTGTTATGCTCTCTCCCTTAAAATTGGTTGTTGGTTACTGTTATCACAGTATTTTACCCACAAATGGCAAACTGGTACCTAGGTACCCAGTGCATTGGGGTTCCAGGGGAGCCCTATGGTCTGCAGCATATATTTTGCCACACATAGGGAGTTCATACAAAGGCTTCTGCAGGACTGCCATTGCAGCCTACATGAAAAGGTGCAAGCACCCTTTCACTGCCATTTTTCACTACACCAGGTCACTTATAGGCCAGAGGGCAGGGTGCAAAATACCTGTTTGTGAGGGCACCCCTGCACTAGCAGAGTGCCCCCACGACGCGAGTGCGGGGACGACATTTTACGCATGGACTGGACATAGGTCACTACCTAGGTCAAGCTACATAAGGGTAACTCCGAACATAGGCATGTTTGGTATCAAACATGTTGGAATCATACCCCAAGGTTTTTGCAAGCAATGTTTGTATGATTCCATGCACTCTGGGGGCTCCTTAGAGGACCCCCTGTATTACCATTTCAGCCTTCTGAGAATTCCCAGGCAGCCATTACCATTTCAGCCTTCTGAGGATTCCCAGGCAGCCCAAGGTGCTGCCACCTCACAGACAGGTTTCTGCCCTCCTGTTGCTTGAGAAGCACGAGCTCAGGAAGGCAAAACAAAGGATTTCCTTTGGGAGAGGGGTGTTACAGCCTCTCCCTCTGGAAATAGGTGTTACATGCTGGGGAGGGGTAGCCTCCCCAAGCCACTGGCAATGCTTTGAAGGGCACATTTGGTTTGCTCCTTGCATAAACCAGTCTACACCGGTTGAGGGACCCCCAGTCCCTGCTCTAGCGTGAAACTGGACAAAGGAAAGGGAGTGGCCACTACCCTGTCTATCACCACCACGGGGTTGTGCTCAGAGCTCCTCCAGAGGGTCCCTGGGGTTTGCCATCTTGGAAGGTTGGCAGGGAACTCTGGGAGCATCTGAGTGGCCAGTGTCAGCAGGTGACGTCAAAGCCCTCCCCTGATAGGTGCTTACCTGGTTAGGTGACCAATTCCCCTTTTAGGGCTATTTAGGGTCTCTTCTTTGGGTGGTTCCTCAGATTCGGATTGCAAGACTCAAGCAGGAATCCTCTGCATCCTCCACTTCAACTTCTCACTGAAGAAATTACATCTGGAGCCTCCAGGAACCTACAAGCTGCAACAAAGCAGCAAAACACCTTCTGCAACACTGTATCTCCGCCTCCTGCCAGCAACTGCAACAGGTTCCCAGTCGTGCATCCTCTGAAGACAGCCCATCTTCAGCCTGCATCAGAAGGAAGAAGGAATCTCCCTTGGGGTGAAGAAGTCACTCCCCTGCTTCTGCAGGCACCAACTGCGACGCCGATGCTGAGCTGCGTGGATCCTCCATCATGGGTGGTGGACTGAAGAGGTCCCGACAGTCCTCTCTTGCAGCTGTCCCACTTTGGTGGAGGTAAGACCTTGCCTCCCCACGCAAGACAGTACACCCCTGTGCACCACGTCTTTTACAGCTGCCAAGGCTTTTTGGCATCCTTCCTCCAAGTCTTTTGTGCAGCTTGTAGCTCCGGCCCCAGCACTCTATCCTGGGACGCATTGCTTACTAGGTGGTTCTCCAGTGGCGTGGGAGCGTTTGTCGTAGTGCTGCGTGGGCCTCTTCTCCAACTTTCTTGTCCCCGTCCTGTGGGCTCTCTGTCTTCCCCTCCTGGGTAGTGTCCACCTGGTCCCTCCTGGTAGCGCCATTTTCTTGTTGGCGGACTCCGACAAAGCAAACCCGACTGAAATCCTCCAACCAGCGTGGGACATCACTTGCACCCTCCAGGAACCCGACTTCGTCTTCTTGGGTGCAGTACTGACTTTTCTTCGCCACCAGTGATTCCCCTTTTGCACCTCCATCCGGGTTAGCAGGGGCTCCTACTCTTCCTGGACTCGGTCCCCTTCTTCCACAAGTCTTCTTGTCCAGGAATCCACTGTTGGTTTCTTGCAGTCTCTTCTGGGTTTTGCATAATTCTTCTTCTCGTTTCTGTGTGTGTTCTGGGAAAGTTAGTGTGATTTACTCCTGCTTTCCTGGTCACTGGGGTGGGTTGTGGTACTTGCCTATGGGCGTTTCTAGTACTCCCAGCTCCCCTCTACACACTACACTTGCCTAGGTGGGGGACCGACTTTCGCATTCCACTTTCTCAGTATATGGTTTGTGCTCCCCCTAGGTCCATTTCTAGCTATTGTGATTTTCACTAATTGCACTTTTTCTATCTGTTTTTATGCCTATTCCGCATACTAGTGTATATAATTTTTGTATTACTTAACTCCTCAGGGAGTACAGTCTCTATGGTATTTTTGGTATTTGTGTCACCAAAATAAAGTACCTTTGTTTTGATAACACTGAGTATTTTCTTTCATGTGTGTGAGTACTGTGTGACTACAGTTCTATTGCATGAGCTTTGCATGTCTCCTAGATAAGCCTTGGCTGCTCATCCACAGCTACCTCTGGAGAGCCTGGCTTCTAGACACTGCCTACACTACACTAATAAGCGATAACTGGACCTGGCATAAGGTGTAAGTACCATAGGTACCCACCACACACCAGGCCATCCTCCTACAACAGGGGTGTCACCTTGCCAGAAGTGTGTTCTGGGGTAAAAAACTTGCTTTTATTTTGTTTATGGAATTTTTTCTGTCTTCAATGCTGTCTGGTAATTTCATTTTGTTGCTGTCGCTGGAGTAGTTGTTGCCGTCAACAATGTCGTTGACGAAGTAGTCAGGAAAATCTTTAGCATTGACGGTCTAGTCATAGATGCCTTTGAGGAAGATGGTGTTGACAAGAAGGAAGAGGTGGTTGGCAACATTGTAACTGTACCTGAGCTTTTCATCATTGCTGATGCCGCCGTATACATTTTCTTCGTCGACAGCGTTGACAATGATGTACTTGTTGACAGTGGAATAGTAGTCCAGGACCTATCTGTAGGCGGAGCTGAGAAAGGCTTTTTGAGGGAATGACTAACCTTAGGAGGGGGTGTAGGCGGCTTGGAGGATGACCTATTAGCCTTTACTAAGGATGCAGTAGGTTCTTTTTTTAAGAAGATTTGCCTTTTTGAGGAGAGTTTTAAGGACAACGGCCCTTGTAAGACCCATGAGCGGTCTTTTTCAAGAATTTACTTGGATGTTCAGAGGAGGATCTGGAATGAAGTGTATAGGAAAGTAGCATCTTTCTATCATAGTTACCCTCACTTTTCGGCTGGTGTCAGTGTGCTTAGACTGTAGTACACTGGGATCCTGCTAATCAGGAGCTCAGTGTCCCTGAACTCTCCTCTAAATTTGGTTCTATTGTAACCTCCACCCCCCACAAATGGCATACTAGTACACCCATGTAAGACCCTAGTAAATGGTATTCACGTACGCAGGGCACTGGTACGCCATGGGTCTCCCATGGGCTGTTGCATGTATTATGGCACCCATGGAAGCCCATGCAAACTGTGTCTTAAGGCCTTCCCTTGCAGCCTGTGTGAAATGGTGCATGCACCTTTCACTTTAGATATAAGGCTTGCCTCATATTGCGGTCGACACTGTAAGTCACCCCTATGGTTGCCCCTTCAGCCCAAGGGCAGGGTGCAGTGTCCTGAGTGGGAGGGCACCCCTGCAAGAGCAGAATTGCCCCTACAAACCCCAGACTCAATTCCCTGGGCTTTCTAAGTGTGGGGAATCAATTTTAAGGCATGTAGTGGACACTAGTCAATATGAGTGGTCCAACTACATAATGACTTCACCGAACCTAGGTATATTTTGTATAAAACAGGTTAGAATCATGCAACTACACCGATTCCAGTGCTAGTTGCATTATACCATGTACTATGGGGGTTCCTTATAGGACCCCCCAGATCTGCTTGTACAGCCTTCCAGCTTCTGCATGCCAGCCCGTGCTGCTGCCCACCCTAGTCACTGTTCTGTCCTCCTGCTGATGAACCTAACTCGAGTGCCTACTGCCAGTGGGTCCTCGCGGGGCTCCAACGATTCCTGCTGGCTCTCCTGCTGGCTCTCCTGCTGACTGAGGCCCAGCCCTGACTCCCTTCCAAGGGTTGAGTAGTTTGGACCTTGCTGGCCCCAAAAATCCTGCAAAATTCCCTGGCGCTTCTCCCTGTTTTGCCAATGCTTTCTGGTGGTTCTGCTGACAGGTGACCGGCGTGAGACAGCTTGTGGGAAACTCCAAGGATCTTCCTCCATCACCTGGACTCCGCAGCTGTACCCTTCCTTCACGATCTGCAATAACTTCTCTCCAAGAGGGGTGGGCATTGCCTACCTCCACTACCTGGACATCTCCGAGTGGTCTGTACACGGACCCTTTCTTTTACAGGTTCTTCTTGTCTGGGTTTCATCGACCTGGTCCACAGGTCGCGACAGCAGCTGGACAAACAAGGCTCCCATTGACTCCAACAAAGGTTTCTGATGTCACTTCACTCCTATGCACCCGGGCTCCCTGGTGTAGATACTCCACTTTCCTGGGTATCCATTGGACCTTCCCTGTGCCGACTGGTTTCCTAGGGGTCCTCTTAGAAGGGTCTCAAATCCTGAAAATTCCAACTGTGACGGTCCTGTGTTGCTCTATGGAACACCCAGCTATATAACACCTCTACACACTGGCACCTGGGGATTTTTATTACTTACCTTGGGTGATTTCGTACTCCTCCAGCCCCTGGGATCCTAAAACACTTACCTTGGTTGAGCACCTCCATTCTTATACCACGTTCTTAGTATATGGTTTGCCCCTCCCCCCCCCCCCCCAATAGGGTCCCATGTTTTCTATACCTTTCTTGTTTGTTTCTAAGAATATTTTCTGTGTGCAGACATCTCCAAGTGGAGATATACCGATGTTAGTATAGTACTAGTGTTATAATAAAGAGTAGTTTATTTGTGTAACACTTTGTGAAGTTCTTTCTTGTGTGAACATCACTGACTGACTACTGTGGTATTGTAAGTGATCCACACTGCTTTCTGATCTCTCCACAGCTACCCCTAGAGAACTTGGTTATCTAGGCACCAAAACTCACTAAGGGTTGCCAGGACTCAGCATAGGGTGCTGCACCATAGGTGTACACCACAAACTAAGGTAGCCTCCCACAGGGTGATTGTTCCCTCTTATAAAATTTTCTAGAGGAGACAGAGGATCCTCATTATCGGAGTCCGAAAATGTCTCTTTCTGCTCTTGAGCTTTTCTACCCAAATTAGCAGCTTTCCTTCTCCGTTAGGGTAGAGATAATACATGCAATCTTGTCGAGGGTCTTTGGAGTGAAGTCTCTTTTTACTGTAAGTACTGTAGGCCTCGAAGAGACGTTTCTTTTCCTTGCGGACATGATGAAAGAAGACAATGTCAGATTTATGAAGAAGAAAATGCTATGGGACCAAAGTAAATACTACTCTAGCACAAATATAAAGAAAATTCTTTCTTGAAAGTATCCAAGGAGGAAATAACTGAGCAGAGCTCAGCCGAGACTCCTTAGCACGACATGCGGTAGAAAACCTGAGGGAGTGGAGCTTCTCTCAGGAGTATTCTAGACGGCGAAGCAGCCTGATTGGCTGACAGTTAAGTTTGGCCTCTTTTTTAAATAGACTACGATAGTTTGCAAAATTGAAGGGCCTAAGGCCTTCATGTTCTATATTTAATGTTGCGTTGCTGTTATATGGTACCGGGGACTCTCATCTCGACAACAGGGAATGATTCAAGCATGTGAATCTATAATTGTTACAATACTGGAGTAGAACTACTCCACTGATTTTGTCCAGGCATTAAGTTCCAAGTGTTATTGCAGCCACAACCCCGAAGTACGAGAGCCACAGCCACAAAAGCTGAATTGTTGCACATGCCTGTCAAGTACTGCCCAACAGCATTTAGAGAACTTAGTTAGCTAGTTGACGGGGCCTAAAAAGTGTGAGTGGAACAGGAACATTTTGCCACACAAATGTAAGCCTTTTACCAGTTAAACCTGAAATGATGAAATAAAACTGAACTTTTGTGCACATCTAAGCTTAGAGGTATTTTGCCTGAAATGCACCTTTGCCAATCATTGCCTTTTTGGTGTTACACCACATTGGACTGCAGAGGAAATTTCCGTTAGAAGGGGTGGGGTACAGAAAGATGTAGTGCCTCACTGAAGACTGGACGCAGATTACAACCCTATATTTGAGACACCTAAAATTGGCTGTGCAGTATTACTATATGCTGTGTGATTAAAGTTCTCTCGTTACCAAAAGGTATGCACTGGGTTAAACAATAAGTTATTGTGTCTTCTGGTTGACTGGTAAGTTTTGACCCCTCAACCGCACACCAAAAATAAACAACATCTCCTTGAGAAGCCTTTGACTGCTTGCCCTCGTGACCCTGAGAGTAAACTGTGTAAAGTCTACTTGGTCCCATTTGAGGTAGGTCAGACCCCAGGACACTAGTGGGGCCCAGTAGTATCTGTCTGACTTATGGCTCCAGAAAGGAGTCTAACAAAAATATTAAACAGAAACAAGTTTACTTCAGGACAGAGCAGAATTCAAAATATCATACCGAAGACATTCAAATATCACATACAATCAAAACTAAAATTGTCTCACAAACACACTGAAAACTTTTCAGCTATTCCCATATGTTAACTCAAGTTTTATGAGACACAAGATTACTTAAAGTAACCAAAAAGTGACTTTATGCTGTATACAAAACACAATAAATATGTTCTACAACTGCTCCTTACCGTCCCCATTGCCAATTTTGCCTTCAGTTCCTGACACTCTTGTTGTAAAGCCTCAATTTGCTTGTCTTTGGCCAGAAGTGCATTGGCTTGCTCTGCCAAATCCTTTGCCCTTTGCCGAGCAAATGCTTTCTTGCACACCTCAATACTGGAGCCCTTCAGATGCACAGGTGCCTTCATCTAGAAATGGAGAAGGTAAAATGTTAAAAAACTGCAAATAGAAAATATTCCAAAGATCGCAAAATAAGATATATTTACTTTTGATTTTGTTGATCAAGTCCAAAGGTTCTCAGTGAGTACCATGCTCACTTTGTAGTAAGATCAGAATCTGCTTCTAGACATATTCACATTTAGAGCTTCCCATTGTCCTTACCATGCACGCGAAAGGACATACATGTAGTCATAATCCCTTTCTATGAAGAGGGCTGCACCTCAAGATGGTCCAATAATGGATGGGAAGTTGTTTGGAATATGATTGACATTACTGGATAGAAGTTATTTTTACAACAATGACCTTGGCATCTCCTATTTCTATCCTATGCATGGATTCCACAGCAAGAAATAAGAATGTAGAAAAAGTAAGCAGCTCCAGACAGATCTTTTAGTTGGTTCTCAAAACTAGCGTTCGGCTCACAAAGTTGCCCTTGCATTTCTCTGATGGGAAAATGCCTTGAGATTCACAACACTGACTACTTTACTGATGAAGTGACCTAGACCTTCTTTAGAAAGGACAACACTGTAAGACAAAGCAGCTGGCCGTACAAGAGATAATTCAAGAAGCAACAGGGGCCTTTAATGCAAAACGCCTGTTCCAGGTGACAACGCTGTTAGCAAAATTGCGAACCACACATTTTTCTCCAGTAAAATCTAGGAGCATGCAGCACATCCTCAGCCAATGAAATGTGTGGACACAGAAAGAGGATATCGTTACATCTTGTTAATCTGAAATGTACTTATTACCTTCAGGAAGAGCAAAAGGTGGTTGGAGGTCTACCAGGAAACTGGTAAGAGGGTATGTTTTCCTTGCCCCCTCTATAAAGTCTAAAGAAAGAACTTTAAGAATGAAATTTCCTGTAAGGTGTATGCTGTTAAATGTACTTTTATGGAGGCCATTTTTATTTTTACTTACAAGATAAAGCAGGTATGGAATGATGTCCTCTTTGAAAAAAGTATAGAGAAATTTCTCTGACCAGTTTTTCAAAAAGGGTATTGGCCAGCAATCAGGACTCCCATAGTCTTTAGGCAAAGTTTGGGCATTTTGTGAAGTTGAACACAGGTCCTTTTCAGTAAAACTCCAAACAGTGAAAATGAGTTCTAATATGTCGTTGTTGAGAACCTCCTTCAAGTGTTTCTACAAAGAAGATACTACCAAAATCTGATTAGGAGTTTTGAAGGCCCATAAAGTGAACTGCTTTTATGGCCAGGATTCCTGCCAATAAAAAATCCTACCAAGAACCAAGTGCAGATTTATTAGATTTCCAAAGAAAGAGTCATGCATTGGTTGCCATCTTGTTTAAGATAGTGCATTGTGGTTGTTTTGTCCATCGGGATTATGATTTTGATTTCTTTCAGAGAAGGCAAGATAGCCTTGATAGCCAGAAGAACTGCTCTCAATCCAAGACAGTAATGTGAGTCAGGGGTTCCCTAATTGACCACAGGCCTTACACTGTAACGTTCAGTAGCTAGTCTCCCCAACCTATTAAGGAGACATAGTAATAATGGTCTGTGAAGGAAAATCATGTTTAAAGGCATTTGAATACACTTTTTGCACCACCGAAAACACCGACCTTCCAAGCATTGCTGCAGACAATGAAGAATGAGGAGGCCATTGCCCCAAGGGGTAAACACCCCTGTAAAATGATAGGCACTCTAAAAGATATTATACACTTCTCATTTTGTTTTCAAGATAGATCCTAGATAAATGAAGCCTGTCCAGGTAAGGATGCTGGTAGAAAAGCTGGCACTATTGCCATTCACTTGAGAAAGGTCAGAGGTGGTGACTTCAAACAGTCAGGGAGGAATTTGTACTGGTAGAGCAAATTGCCCACTGCATATATTTAGAATCTTCTATGCTTCCACTCCACATAAAGTATGTATTCTGATAGGTACAATCAATTGCACACATTCAATCCCCCTTTCTGAGCTACAGAAGATTAGAAGGATGTGATGTCTTAATCCATTTGAGGTTTAAGATAGGTATAAACTCCTGTATGGGGTCTTTAATGTGAACCAAAATGTCTTGAAAATATTTGAAATGTTTCTCTGTAAGAGGGAGAAAAAGGGTGTTTTCCATGTGTTTGTAGCAGGATCGCTGCTTCTTTTCGTAGCAGATAGCTGCTGAAATGTTGCTGGAGACTATGGAGGAAACAACTGGGGGAAGCGGTGCTTTGTGAACTAAAACATATGTCAGTTTGGAATTATTTGCATAACCCATGCAGTGTAATTTCTGCCACTCTCTGATATTGTTTGAGACACTCCCGCCCATACAGGAGAGTAAGGCAGTCACTGTCTTGAGGGATGCATTCTTCCCCAAGGAGGAAGCATACTGCTGCTGTTGTCTTCTACCTATGGAAAAACCTCTCTGGTATAGTTACTGATGTTGCTGGTGTTGATATTGGGGTTGATAAGACCACTTTGAGATTAAGCCCTCTGCCTTGACAGGTAACAGCAGCTTCAACCTCTAGATTGTGACATTAATGTTTTCTTTTATTCAAAACCCAGATTCCTCATCCACTGCATCTTGTCATCTACGTATGGAGCAAAATCCACTCTCCTTGAGAATAGTAGATATTTTATGATTTTCAGATGAGCATTCAGTTTTAAGAATGTTAAGTGCTACCACTTGGAGTCGCAAGAGAAACCATGACAGACCTCAAGGATTGCCAAATCTGCTGAATGAATGGACACACTAATAAAACTTGGTTAGAAACTAACAAGCCGTCAAGCACAATTCCCATACAATCATTGTTGTGTTCATTTGGGAGTTCTTCTGAAACACTCCGTAGACTACCTCATAACACTCTCATACTCTCTCGTTGAGATGTGCTGATAGCCAGTTTGAAATTTTTTGATGCAAAACCACAGACCTTCGTTCCAGCCTGATCTAAGCAGTTACTCTCTCAGTCAAGTGTGCAGATGCGTGCCTCTTCCCAACGGCTAGTAGCTTTGGCTCCTAACAAAACAACACTGGATCTTGTTCTGGAATCCTTTACTTTTATTTGACTTTAGGAGCCGGACTGATGCCTGCATAGTAGCAGGAGAAATAAATATTTCCTCTGCCTGTTCTGAAAAATCCAGTTGCTAAGGGCAATAGAGACATAAAAGCAAGGCGTGGCTGTAGTGACTCCATGATGCCTAGTACTGAAGTGTATGAGACTTCCATCTAGATGCTTCACTTAGATGTTCCTGTAAACAAATTATTATAGATTGTGATGCCATCTATAAGCAATGATGTTTATGGCGTAAACAAAGAAGATATAAATCAATACCTAAATGATGCCTAAATCAACAGGCAGGGGAGACATTTTTCTCTTGTGACTGAGGATGTTCTCCAAGATGAGGTTGAATATTCTGAATGTGCACTGCAGGATGGTCATGAATTCCAGAAGAAAGGATTATAACAGCAGAGGGGATAGACATTGTAGGAAAGAACCCTCTTTTTGGTATGGTTACCCCCACTTTTTTTCTGCTGTCAGTGTTTTTTTTTACTGTGTTCGCTGAGATCCTGCTAAGCAGCAGGACCACAGTGAATGTGCTCTCCACCTCTAAATGTGGTGTCCCTGACTTTCTGCACCGCACAATTGGCATACTGGTGCCCCCACGTAAGTCCCTAGTATATAGTACCCAGGGTATTCGGGCACTAGGGGTTTCCCATGGGCTGCAGCATGTATTATGCCGCCCATGCAAAATGCGTCTACAGGCCTGCCATTTCAGCCTGCGTGAAAAGGTGCATGCACCCTTTCAGTTCAGGTCACTGTAAGTCAGCCCTGTGGCAGGCCCTGCTAGCCCAGAGGGCAAGGTGCAAGTTCATTCATGTGAGGGCACCCCTGCATGAACAGAGGTGCCCCCATGAACACCAGCTCCATTTTCCTGGACTTCCTGAGTGCGGGAAGCCATTTTACGCTTCTACTGAACAAAGGTCACTACCTATGTCAAGCTACATAATGGCAACTCTGAACCTAGGCATGTCAGAATCACACCCCAATACTGTTGCCAGTATTGGTTGCATGATTCCATGCACTCTGGGGGCTCCTTAAACGACCCCCAGCTTTGCTCCCACCAGTTTGCATGGTTTTCCCAGGCAGCCTGCGCAGCTGTCATCCTGAAGACAGGTTTCTGCCCTCCTGCTGCTTGAACAGTTCAAGCTCAGGAAGGTAGAACAAAGGATTTCCTTTGGGGGGGGGGGAGAGGCAATATTTGGAAATAGGTGTTACATGGTGGCTTGGGAGGGGTAGCCTCCCCAAGCCACTGGTATGCTTTGAAGGGCACATTTGGTGCCCTCCTTGCAAAACCTGGTTTGTGCCGGTCCCTGCTCTGGCACGAAACTGAACAATCGAAAGGGGAGTTACCACTCCCCTGTCCATCACCACCCAAGGGGTGGTGCCCAGAGCACCTCCAGGTTTTCCACACCACTAACAGACAGCAACTCTTCTTCCGGTGTGGGACATAGACTGCATCACTTCTGGAACTCTTCTTCTGCTCCCGTGCTGCATAGCCGACTTCTGGGCTTCAACGTTGACCTGGGCCTGCACCCCCAGAAGGGTGGGTAGTGGCTCCTGCCCCAACTGGACACTCCAACTGAAACTAGACTTGGACCACTTCATTTGCAGGTCCTCTTCGGTCACAATCCATCTTCTGTTTCTTCCAGTCTTGCACAGTTTTTTTGCAAAGTTTATCTGTGGGTTTGGGAAAAACCAGGTACTTCCCTATTGTCTCCTCGTCGCTGGGGGCACCCTGGTACTTACCTTTTGGGGTTCCCTAGTTCTTCCAGCTCCCCTCTCCAGATTCCACTTACCTCCCTTTCGCATTCTATTTCTTTAGTATATGGCTTGGTCTCCCCCTAGGGTCTCTATTACTTACTGTTATTTCAGTTTTTTATTGCTTTCTATGCCCATTCCTGATTACTAAGGTGTATATAATAGTGTGTTTACTCACCTGCTAGTAGAGTATTGCCTATACAGTATTTTAGTATTTGTGTCAATAAAATATAGTACATTTATCTTTGTAACACTGTCTGGTTCTTTAATGTGTGTAAAGTGCTATGTGACTATGTATAATAGTATGTTTACTTACTTCCAGTTGGAGTATTGCCTATGCAGTTTTTTGGCAGTTGTGTTACCATAATAAAGTACCTTTATGTTTGTAACACTGTGTGGTTCTTCTGTGTGTGTAACTGCTGTGTGACTACAATGGTATTGCATAAGCTTTGCATTTCTCCTAGATAAGCCTTGGCTGCTCACCCACAGCTACCTCTAAGGAGCCTGGCTTCCTAGACACTGACTACACCTCACTAATAGGTGATACCGGGACTTGGTATAGCGTGATAACACCATAGAGGTGCTCACCGCACACCAGGCCAGCTTCCTGCAGACATCTTCTTGGCAAGCGACATGGAAGAGTGTATTTGTACTGTGAGTGGTTTTGGAGGAAGACACAGAGGCTGCAGAGGCTGCTGGACTGGATGTTTAGGTTAAATGTTATCAGTAGTACCCTCAATGGTAACAGAAATGTCAACAGAGAGTGATGTCAGCAGCAGATAGGTTATCGTCCAGAAGGTAAATAAAGATGAGAGGCAGCTGTTGGTGTCAAATGTACTGTTGTGCATGCTATTACTTTGGCGTAATTCTACAGGATTTGCTTTCCCATCCACAATAACATATGTGAATATGGTTTAATGCACCAGGGCTGAATATGAAAAACAGTTTATTGTAGCCTCATAGAACCCCTCACAAGACATAATTGGAGTAGAGTTATTGCTTTTGGACTACTAACAAGCTCTGCAATGGGATCAGAGCCACTGTGGTAACAGAAACAAACCTATTTTAAAATTCACAATATTATACACACATTGCAAGACAAATACACACTTAAATGAAAACATTTATTATAACATGGCAAACATGTTTCTGAGTACATCTAAAATAACTACACAGAATATCATAAAAATAGCAAGAATACACGTTGTGAACAAAAAAAATAATATGAAAGTTTCTAACAATTAAAATGTAACCTAAAACTTAAACACCCTAAAACCTACTTATAGGTGCTATGGTAGCAGACCATAGAGAGCAGAGCAACTTTCAGTCTACAGTTTCTTAGAGAGAAGCAACACACTGTATACCCTGTTGCTGTTATAAGCAGCGGTGCAAAGGAAGTGTTACCTGCAAAGGGCATGCACGTGCTGTGGTAGCGGCCTTCCTCCAGGATTCGGCTTTTATCAGTATCAGGTAAGATGTAGCATCTTCGAGGTGCGCTTGCATTGGATGAGATGGTCATCGGCAGAATCTCATGTGATAATCTGGGCAAAGGACCTCTCCTCACAAGTAGTCAAGTGACAGCCCTTATATACTTAATCTTATCAGGGACTGGAAGTTCTGATATATTAAGAATGTCTAGGAGATTATGAGGTATATGTCCCAGAGGTTTTCTTATGAACATATAACTTGAAAGAACATCAATTCAGAGTACACTATTTTGGCTATATGTCTGCATTTGTTTTTATTTGACCTTGACAGTGATATGTAGACACTTGTCCAGACTAGTGTTGCGTCATGTTTTATATATATGTTGTACATTGAATGACTTGACACTTTCTTGCTTCTTAGAAAGATTAGATGATATCTGCAACAGTGGCAGACATGACCATGAGTCTGCATAAAAATGGAAATATGGTGAATCCCATTACCTAGGCTGGTGTCAGGGCTTACTCAAGCTAGAGACGGACCTTAAATACTTTAACTCAGTACGAACATCGATCTCCTTGATGTTCAGTGAGTCACTAGGCATTGATCTCAAAACAGAATGCTGTGATGATGAGTCTCAAAATATAATACCTCAACAGCAAGTGCTTTCATGTTGCAATCTTTGACAGAGTGAAGCATGATCCTTCGATGTCAGTCTCCATTTTGGCATCAAACCTGGTGGTTCTCGATGACAAGCATATCTGGATGACACCTTGCCACAACGTCAAAACATACTAGTGAACAAGAGCCTCAGAAGTGTGGATAATGTCTCCTTCTTGAAGAGTTATTTGGTTGTTAAAACAGTTGCACTGGAAGAGGCACTTTCTCTGGCTGCCCTCTGATGTTGTTTCTACTCCTTTGCCCTGAGATGATCAAACTTTTCTCCCCGACACAAATGTTATCTGTCCTGCTTTTTTTCTGCTTTTTTGACAAAACTTGTAATCCTCTACAGCATGTGAAGATGGTAAGTAGAACACACAAATAATGTAGCCCACAGGAGGGGCACTTCACAAATAGTCAAGGCATGCCAATAACATTTGGTTAAAAGATGGAAAAAAGGTGGAAAAACCTCATAGATGTTTGTAACACTCTACAGTATGTGAAGATGGGAAGTAGAACACCACATAAATTATGTGGGCTAGAGTGTGTCTTCCTCCAACCCCAGGAGGGGCACTTCACAAACAGGGCAATGCAATAAAATTATGTTAAAAGTTGGAAATAATAAGGTGGAAACACCTTATAGACATTTAGGACTTTGAACAAAGCAAAAATAATTATATGATCTGTAAAGACAAAACTCTCAGAAAATTATGTAAGAAAAACATGAATGCTCTGAGATTCTCTCAACTTGAGCCTGGAAACAGAACTGAGCTTCAGAGGCAGCTGCCTCAAGGCAAAGCCATACTGGGATAAGAAACCGATGATTCAGATTTTCAGATATCTGTACATTAAGCCATTAGGGAATTTTAACCTCCATATACTTTTTCCCACCAGTAATTTGGTATCTCTCTTTTATTTCAGAAGTCTTTTTCATAATTAAAACTAATGAAAATTTCACAATGCGTAAGGCTAACCAGGCTTCTGGGCCATATGACTGCTGATTCACCACGGCTTAAAGGAGTTCTTTTAAATTATTTTTCTGGGATGGTAATGACTCAGGGATAAGAATAAAAGGGGAGTGGTCCTTCCAAATTTTAAGCACCATGCCCCAGACATTGCTGTGTAGCAGGAAACGCAGGTGATGGGCAACACGTACCAAGCTATGGACAGGTGGGGGTATAAAATGGTTGCACATGCAGACTATACTTCGGGCTCTTTAAGAGTTGGGGTCCTAATGAAGAAGTCGCTCCTCTTCAATGTCCAACAGACATGACCAGACCTACATGTTAGATATGTGGCACTGCAGGGACAGTGAGAAGGCTTGCCATTACCTATCTGTTCCACATACATACCATCAAGATTGCATGCCTCCACACTGCATGCCATGGGTTTCTGCTCTTACTATTGCCAGAAGGTATGTTGATCCCGGAGGGCAGATTCAACATTGTGGCCAGCAAGGAATGTGCTTACTGGCCGCCAATACTGACATGAGGCATGCTGAGTTCGCTTCCAGAGCTTCTGACTGCTTTGGGAGTGGTGAACTTGTAGAGAGCGCATAACCTGCTGGAACGGCTGTAGTTATCACTGTGGAGCACATGGTAGCCTATCCCACATTGGTTACCTCCTCACATGACACAAACAGGTACACCAATACTCGTAGGATCAACACCCGGCCAGAGGGATCTCTGATTACTCCACAGTTTAAGTGGTACTCCAATTGAAACCTGCCACTTGAGGGGCTGTTTGGCGGATAAATCTGTGGTATCTTAAAGAATGTGGTGTGCGGGAGGGCCTCAGTGAACGCACAGATCACTATTTTAAGGACAAATTGGCCTCTGTAGACTCTGTGCACACTATATGGGGGCATAAAAAGATTGTAGTTAGGAGCCAGGTGCTCTTGCATATATCGCGGCTAAAGAGGGATAGGAGATCCAAACTTAATGAGCCTGAGGGGGACATTCTGGAACAGGAGTGCCTCCTGGCGACAGAGATGGGACCAGGAAAGTGGCATACTCTGGCACTGATGCAACAGGAGTACAACAATCTGGCCACTGAGGCCATCTGGGCGATACACAGAGCTGCTGCATGCCACTTATAAGATATTGGGAATGAAACTGGTAAACTCCTGGCCAGGCTGGATAAGAGGGATCAGCTGTGGAAGTGAGTCCTGACAATTAAAAAAAGAGTTAGAGACCACAACAGCCCAGGTCGCGTATGCCCTCTTTCACATATATGCCTCTTGAGTTTAGCATGGGATGATCTGGGGTTTCTGGTATCAGACATAGAGGAAGGGGAGTTGGTAGCAGGGGTGAGGGAGCTGCAGTCAGGAAAAGCCTCTGGACTGAACAGCTGACCAACTGAGCTTTACAAAATGCTGACGATTAAGCTTGCACCGCACCACTTAACTCTGTACAAATAAAGTAAATAGCAGGAATCTCTGCTGCAGGACCAAAGGCTTGCTTCCACAGTGGTACTATATAAGGAAGGGAAGTCCCCAGAGTATTGTGCCTCCTATAGGCCTCTATTGCTGTTAAATTTCAAGGTCAATATACTGGCTCAGGTACTTGCAATATGCTCCGAAAGGTAATCCACTCACAATATATCTGTAGTTTTGGCTAAAATTAGTTTCGGCTCCCAATTCATGTAATCTGGCCGCCTAGTTTACAGTGGCCCACTGGCCATTGTCAAGGTGAACAGGGTGTATTACCTGGTATTTAAACTACAGTAGTGCACCAGGCAGGGTTTCCCCCATTCTCAATGGTTTTTGCTCTGGCACTGGAACCCCTGGAGGCGTGAATATGCCAAGATTCACTGATCAGGAGATTGCAATGAGGGGGGACACCTGGAATGCCAAGAAGTTACTAACCTGTAAATGTAGTTCTCCATTATTGAATCTTTCATAGATGCACATGCTTGAAGTGTTAATCCCACAGTACCACAGAAAGCAGTAGCCAATGACATTCAGAACAGATAATGTTAAAAACATTCACTTTTATAGCTTATCCTTATTTACTAAGAACCAAAGTACGGCCAATCATGTGATAGCACCCTCTAGAACACTCACTGCAGAGGCCTCATTCCCTCAGATGTTATAGCACCAGTGGGATATTAGAACCCAGATCATAAGGGAAGCCTCTAAGGAGAGGAGGGTGGGTCGCATGTGAATCTATGAAAGATACCAATATTGGATCTTTCATAGATTCACATGCTAGAATCAGAGCACGGGTAATATTGTCACTGCCAGTGTTTTTTCCCTCACAGGAAGTAGGGACAACGGCATGAAAGATGCTTTTGTTGATGATGCTGTTGTTGGAACTGTTGATATCAAGGTCTTCACTGGAGGTGCTGTAGTCAATGACGGAGCTTTTATCAGTGTAAACATCGTTGACAGAACTCTTATCAATGGTGTTTTCGTCATCGACGGCATTCTCGTTGACTGGGTTGTCATCAACAGCAATGAAATCATTTAAAATTAATAACATAATCAGAATATAGCGGATGGTGGGAATACATTTACACATGGCTACCCCATTGAACTAGATAGAGCAACACTGCTTGTTCCACAGCCGCATCACTCATGTCAGAGGAATCCAGACAATAATACTGTGTAAAAGTGTTTCTGCTGGTCCATGTCGCTGCTCGACATAAGTGTTGGATAGGCATTCTTGTGAAGAGAGCTTTAGTAATGGACACAGCCCTGGAACAATAAGCTTTGACCTTGCCTGTCAACTGCTTTCCGACTTGACTGTGACAGAACTGGATAGATGCTGCCATCAATATAGCAATGCTTTAATTGGAAACTGGGAAACCCTTACAGTGGTTTCCATAGGCAAAGAATAGATGACCTTTCTTGCAAAATGGTCTTGTCCTGTGTAAGTAGAATTTGATACATCTCTTGATGCCCAATGTACGTAAGGCTCTTTCTGCCACATTCTGTGGACTGGCAAAAAATGGCCTGATTACTAGGAGTTCATTCAAATGGAAATCCAAGGAAACTTTGGAATAAACTTAGAATCGGTCCTCTGCACAACACTGTCTTGCTTGAACTATATGAATGGCTCTTTAATTGTGAATGCTTGAATATTACTGACCCTTCTTGCTGACGTGAGAGCTAAAAGAAGTGCTGTCTTCCAGGTCAGGTATTTCAGGTCTGCTTTGTGAATGTGGAAAAACAGGGCCTTCATCAATTGTTCCAGCACTATATTAAGGCGCCAAGAAGGAGGTGGTGTTTTATCAGGAGGAACTGCTCTGAAAAGGTCATTGAGGAATTGCTTGATTATTCTGCTAGACCATAGCAAAGCTGATGTACCATATCTTCTAAACCTTGAGATTGCTGCCAGGTGAACCTTTAATACAAGATTGAGCTAGACCAGATTTTGCCAACTGAAGCAGATACGGAGTTGTCCCAGTGATGAGGCAGGATGAACACCACCTTCATGACACCACAAGCATAAACGCTTCCATTTAAGCTTGTAGGTTTTGTTGGTGCTACGGCCCTGGTCTTTGCAAGAACTTTTCCACAGTCTGTAGGAGTATTTTGCATTGCAAATTCGTTGAATTCAGGAGTCAGGCCAATCCATATAGTGATGTTGGTTTTGGGTGAAGTACCTGCCTGTGATTCATCATTAACAGTGTTGGCATGGGCTTCAATTGAATATAAGTCTATTCCGAAAGCAGGAGTTCCGTGAACCAGAATTGTCTGGGCTACCTAGGAACAATCAGGAGTATCTGGCAGGGGTTCCTCTTCAGTTTCTTGAGGAACTTTGGGATTAACAGGAACGGGAGAAAAGTGTAGCCAAAGATCCCTGACCATCTGCTAGTAAATGCATTCCCCCATTATCCTCCTGTGGGTGCCAGTTTGCTAGGAACTGGCATTTCAGATTCTGCACTGTCGTAAACAGGTCTAGGTTTTGTTTTCCCCAGTGATTGAAAATGTCTTACAACATTTGTCGGCTGAGCTCCCATTCATGACAACTGGTGTTTGTCCTGCTCAATTTGTCTGCTAGGATATTGATTGCCCCCGGCATATGCTCTGCACTGAGTGTAATTTGGTGTTGTAGAGCCCACTGCCAAATTCCGTGCCCCTGATGAGATAGAGATGATGATGATTTTGTGCCTCCCGGTTTGTTTATATAATGGATGCTGGTGGTGTTGTCCATGCGGATCAGCACTGATGACTTTGCTATCCTGAGGAAGAAATAGATTAGGGCAAGTGCTATGGCTTTGAGTTTCAGCAGGTTTATGTGCATTTCCTTCTGGAGAAGGTTCCACTTCCCCCTGATTGTCAAATTCTGTGGATGAGAGCCCCAACCCTCCAGGGACACATCTGTAGTTATTACAAAGTCGGCATCTATGGAAGGAATGGTAGTCCATTGGATAGGTTTACAGTCTTAGCCCACCACTGCATGGATGTTATCATGGTTGAGATAATGCAAATGATGTTGTCGAATGACCCTCGGGTCTTTACCCATTGTTTCTCTAACTCCGCCTGTTGCATGTGAAGGCAGCAATTTGAAATTAATGGAATGCAAGATGATTTCATTTTAAGGCATGATTTGTACACCCAAACTGGAACGTACTTATTCGGTGTAGATTCCGTGGTAACTATTGAATCCTCAGTTGTCTTCCTCGTGAGATAAATGCCTTGTCCTGGACAGTATTCTAAGACCACTCCCAAAAAGGACAATATTGTAGACAGTGTGAGAAAGGATTGCTTGGTTACTGTGAGGCCCAGATTGTCGAATAGTCTGAGACAAGCTGCCATATCCTGTATCGCTTGTTGGAACGTGGCTGCCTTCGCCAACCAGTCGTCCAGGTATGGGAAGACCTGCACTCCTTCTTGCCTCAAGTGAGCTGCTACCAGAGCCAAACATTTGGTATAGATATAGGGTGCCGATTTCAGCCCGAAAGGAGAACTCTGAATTGGTAGTGGGTACCGGGTATGTTGAGTCAAAAGGATTTACAATGCTTTGGGTGGCTTGGGACATGTAAGTATGCATCCTGGAAATCCAATGCTGTCACGTGGTCCTCTGGATTGAGGAGGTGCAGCAAATCGTGAAGGTTGACCATGCAAAAGGATTGTTTTCTTAAATATCTGTTGCGTTTCCAAAGGTCTAAGAAGGGTGCCAGTCTCCTGATTTTTTTCCTTACCAGAAAGAAAAAAAGAGTAAAAACAGATTCCTCTCTGAACTTTCTGAACTTCTTCTATTGTACCTTTCCTTAGCATGATGGAGATCTCCTGCAAAAGTAGCTTTAGGAGGGAAAGAGAGGCTCCTTTTGGAGGAGTATTTGGTGGTTTCTTGATGAATTCTAGGGTGTGCCCCCAAGAGATTACATTGAGGACCCATCTGTCTGTAGTATGAGGGACAATTACGGGAAAATCATATGAGATTCTACCCCTAAGTTGTTTCTGCAAGCTGCAGGAGAGAGCTGGTACCGTAAAAGGGTCACTGATTTCTAGCCGTGTCTCTCCCTTGGGGAGGCTGCTTACACCTTGGCGATTGTTTGTGTGCTGCTGTTGGTGGCTCTCTATACTGCTGCTGTGAATATTGAGGTTGATATTGGCTTTGAAAGAACTGGCATTGCTGATAACATCCTCTGCAGGCATAAGGTCCTCGACCCCTGGCTTCTCAAAAGGGCTGTTTTCTGAATTGTAACATTCCCAAGGACTTGGCTGTATCAGTATCTGCCTTTATAGCCTGTATGGAATGGAATAGAATGGTGAGAACTTACAGTGCATTATGCAAAGACGGCAAAGTGCTGAAATGCGAAAGGAGCCTCATCTACATGTCTGCAGAAAAGTGCTTTGCCATCATACAGCATATCAAGGACATTACTCTGTATTTCTGGCCAGAATGATGTGGACTTCAGTCATCCTTGCCTTCTAAGGACAGCTGTCCCGGAAAGCTATCTACAACAAGTCAATGATATGCCAATTGTACAATCTAAGACTTCAGCTGAGATTTTCTTCCCTTCTTGCTGAATTTTTCTGGCTTCACCCTTTGCCTCATCTAGCAAGAGATCAATGTAAAGAGTGATGTCAGACCACATCTGCCTGTCGAAGCGACACAATATCGCTAGAGAATCAGCTGCTCTGGAGGTAGTGGCTACCATGGATAACAATTGTTTTCCATTATCATCCAACCTATGTCCGTCTCCATCCGCTGGTGTGGTAATGGGTATAGATAGATTATTTGAGTGTCGCTGGGCCGCCTGTGATATTACAGAGGTTGGCTTAGGGTGGGCAATTACATATGCCTGTGAATCGACTGGTGTTTTGTATTTTTCATCCAGTCTAGGTAGCATTGCAGATACTGTAGCTGTATTCTTCATAGTCTTGATGCTTTCTTCCCAGATAATGGGAACGGCCCTGGTTGATTTTCTCATTGGCTCCTTGAAATCCTAATCTGATTGTTTAGTCACAAGGGGCAGTGAGAAATTTTTTGCTGCTCTTCCCACAAGGTTGTGGAAGACACCACTGTCATCTGGTGGGGAATCCACTGGTGATTGTAAAGTTGGGGATTGTACTGGTATCAGGTAGTCATCTCACTCATTGGAGACTGCAGTACTGTCTCTGATCTCCCCTTACTCTCTCTCCTCGTCCATGGGAGGTGAGTCATCCACTGGTGACTCAGCTAAAGTACTACCCAGTATGGATAATTGGGTCAGCAGTGCAGTTAAAATAAACAGTGGACACGTAACAGGTTTGTCGACCTGAGGTGACCGCATTGGTCTTGGCGTTTGTATTGGAGGTGATCACATTGGTCTTAGAGTTTGCATGGGATCTGTGGTAGCAGGCTCTGGAAATCTTCTATACTAGTCTTGGAGCATGTCTTAAAGATTACTGACTAAAGTTAATGACATTTGAACTGACTCATCCTGTGGCTCACGTCGACCCTAGCCAGAAAATTCCTCTTCATATTTATGGGATTGCTTACCTGAGCCATAATACTGCTTCCCCATATTGTTGTCCTTCTTCATCATCCTCCTGACATTTCACATGTAGTTTAGAAGGACCTTAGTTCTCTGGCTCATCATCTAGTATAGCGCTGGTGGAACAGGCAAATCCTTGCCAGGTGAGATATGAGCAGGTAATATTGTCTCGGACTGTGTTTTCACACACTGCAAGTAAGGACAACGGCAGGAAAGGGGATTTCGTTGACGGTGCAGTTGTTTGAACTATTGTCGACCAGGTCTTCACAGGAGTTGCTCTAGTAGTCAACAGGGCTCTTGACGGCATAACTGCAGTTGACGGATCTCTCGATGGAGTTGTTGTCATTGATGGTGTTTTCGATAGTGTCATCGTGGATGCGGCCATTGTCGCTGACAGGGTCAGAATAAGTAGATGTTAGTCTTCAAATCTGGATAAAAAAATGTAGTAAACTGGGCAAAGCTCAGGGAAACTCCCATCACATGACGTGGGATGGAAAATCTGAGGGAATGAAACCTCTGTGGTGAGTGTTCTAGTGGGTGCTGTTGCCTGCTTGGCTGGACTTTGGTTCTTATAATGACGATAAGCTATATAAGTGAATGTTTTTTAACATTTTGGCCCTCATTTCAACCTTGGCAGGCGGCAACCGGCCCCCACCAAGTTGAAGCCGCCAGGCAGCCGCCAATGCAGCCGCACTCCTGCGGGCCTATTTGGAGATCCCCGCTGGGCCGGCGGGCAGAAACCTGGTTTACGCCCACCGGCCCAGCGGGGATCTCGGCCGCAACACAGGAGCCGGCTCCAAATGGAGCCTGCGGTGTTGCGGCTGTGCGACGGGTGCAGTTGCAGACAGTGAAAAGCTGCATGGGGCCCCCAGTGGCCCCACGACTCCCCTTTCTGACAGCCTTTTCATGACAGTTCAAACAGCCATGAAAAAGGCTGGCGGGAGGGGGACTCATAATCCAGCTTGCAGCGTTGCCCTGGGGGATTTAAACCGCTGGACAAAAGTGGCGGGAAACCGCCGGTCTCAGCGGTGCGACCGCGGCGCTTCCGCCACAGTCGTAATTCCCAAGGAAGCACCGCCAGTGTTGTAATGACCCCCTAACTGTTTTGTTCTGAATGTCCATGACTACTGCTTCCTATGGCACTGTGGGACTCCCACTTCGATGACAGGGAATGATTCAAACATGTGAATCTATGAAAGATCTAATACTGGAGAAGTGAGAGTATTACTGTATAAGGATGACATGCTCCTCTACGTCACTGACCCAGAATTGACAGTGGTCAGATTAATGCAGATCATCACAAATTTTGGTAAATATTCTGGATATACCATAAACTGGCACAAGTCAATGATTTAGCCATTATGGGGTGATGTTCCAAGACTGCCGCCAGGCTGTGAGGTGACTGTGGTGCAGACTGGCCTCCGCTACCTGGGGATATATGTTACACCTGCCACTGAGCTTTTCTATGAGCGAAACCAGACCCACTGCTCGAAAAATTTGAAGTGGAGGTGCAGCATTGGCGAGCCCTGCAGCTTTCCCCATTGGGTAGAACGGCTCTTTGTGCTTCCTATATGCACTGATGGACACTGCCTACGAGCTCCCCACAGCGTATTTCAAGGAAGTCTAAGCGGGAGTCTGGCTGCTGATGTGGGATGGAGGCCCAGCATCAATTGCCCTGCCCAAACTCAGGAGAGGCTGGTATGATGGAGACATTGCTCTCCCTGAAATTAAGAAGTATTACTGGGTGATACAATTATTTACAGTTATTGACTGGACGTATCTGCAACAGACTGAACCAGCACTCAGCATGGACAGATATGTATAGAGCGGTAGGGGGGTACCCGGAGGCCATATATGGAGGGAGGAAATTGACTGATTTAACTAATCCTACCAGGGTAGCAGCCAGATCCTACCAGGGTAGCGGTCAAAATCTGAAAAGAAGTGACAGCATATGTAGGGTGGAATAACACAATTACGCAAGCCACTTCACCTGGGGATGTGGAAGTACTGGGAACCCTACAGAGGTTACCAGGTTTTACCAAGTGGTATATAATTGGTATTTCGACAGTGGGAGACGTGTGGGTTTGGGGGGTGGAGACAGCAAGGATGTCATCCGCCTGCCAGACTTAATGAGTGAGTACCAGCTGGCGCCCTCTGAGATTTATAGGTATCTGCAGCTCAGACAAGCGCTCCGGACTGTGCTGCCAGGAAGGGCATGGCTCTGACATATAAAAAGATGTAAACCACATCCAGATGCCCTACAACAACTGCAGTAACGATGGGACAGGGGTTTGGGTGGTCTCAAGGAAGGGGACTGGTAGGAGGCACGAGGTGCCCCTAGAAAGGTGGCCATAAGATCGGGCTTCAGATTGGTGCAGGTGTGGATCCTCCATCGCTCTTACTATTCCCGGCTGACTCTGATTAAGATGGTGAGGGCTGCCACTGAGCTGTGCTTACAAGGCTGTGGGAAACCTGGCTCCTTTCTTCATATCCTTTGGGGCTGCCCAGTCATTTGAAAACTCTGGTCCAGCACAGTACATGTCTGGACTTGGTGGGAGGAGAGGGACTGACGGTCACTGCCAAACAATGTGTCCCTAAAATATGGAGGAGGCGGGTGTCAGTAGGAAGCAACTGACATGATTGACCTTGGGCCTTATGGTGTTGAAAAGAAATGTGGTAAAGGCCTGGGGAGCCAGACAGGCCCTGGGTCTCGAGACACAGAAGTGCGACACTGACTGGTGTATGTTAGCTGAAAAAGTGGTATATTAGTGTAGGGCTGCCCCCAAAAATGTGAGAAAATATTGAGCAGTTGACACTCTTATAGGGGATTGATCCAGTGAAACTGAGTTGACTAGCAGGGGTGCGCCAGATCCTGGACAACTTGAGAGGGAGTAGTGTGACAAGGGGAGATGCAGGGGGTGGGTATGGAGGGTTACAGGCAATTCTTGAATGTACTATGATACGTATGACAGTGTCATTTATTAGTGATGTTAATGTTCTTTTGAAATTTTTAATAAAAAGATATGGGGAAAAAATCTGTGTATATGGGATGAACGCTATGCTTACACTTTTTTTTACCTCTTAAAACTGCATATTTTACTTTTCGTAAATTAAGGGCCTGATTGAGATGTCGGCGGAGGGGAATACTCTGTAACAAAAGTGATGGATATACTGTCTGCCGTATTACGATCCCATTCTATTCTTTGGGGACCGTAACACGGCGGACGGGATACCCGTCACGTTTGTGACAGAGTATTCCCTTCTGACGACATCTAAATCAGGCCCCTAACTGTACTAGGATCCCAGTAGGCAGATAGTAATATTCTATGTTTATGAATATCAGTGAAGATCTTTTGGTAGAGAACAAGCTTCAAATCCTAAAACACAACTCACTTCCTAACAAAGAAACATGCATCAAGCACAGTAGGCAGTATTTTATACCCGCATTAGAGATGTAAAAGGACTCTCCTAAAGGCACACCAAATAGTTTTTGCAGGTATCCACCTGCACATTACTCCGCCAAGTAGCTAAGAATAAGGCTGTCCACAGAGCATGTGCCCACTCCGATTCCCTTGGGCGCAGGTCAATAACAATATCAACCATTTGACATTGTATTGGAAAAAGGCAAAGAGGTCAAGATCCCAGTGGAAAGCATTCTAACTGGAAGAATGTCTTCATGATCAACGATATTACCACGTTTTCTGTTCAGTTGATATTAGCTTCTTCTGTGAACAAAGTTTCTGAAAGTGGACTGGCTGTTTTTTTTTTGAGTGAGTGACTTTAGTTGTGACAACTAGGATTAGAGTCAGTAAGACAGTAAATTGTGGATGGACAGACACACATACACAAGTGAATTCACTTGTGCCAACAGTAAAGGCTCCTCTCTACAACAACTGTCTTTACAGAATTTACTTAAATCTATGCCTTTAATTGAGATCTAGGAAATCCTTTAGTGAACAGAAAATGATTAACTTTTTAACAGATTAGATGACATGCCTTTAATTTCCTAATGTAAACAGGCAATTATAACCGATATGGTAAAGGGATGTGCTATTACTATGCAATGAAATTTCAAACATATGTCTGACCTCCTTGAGTATTTAACATAAAACCTGCAACAAAATTTGGGATATTCACTTTTACAAGTTTATTTTTGCTTATTTTTGAAGTCCTTAATAAATATGTTGATGTTGGGTGTGATGATAATAGTCATTATAATGCCTCTAAATGCGCTCAAAATGTTCTGGAAGCAGCCACTGTAACATGCTTAGCTAATAGCAAGCACCTTCATATAGAAACAAACAAGTCAAAACAGAGACAGAAAGGGAGTGTGAACGTACAACCCTATGCACTGCCATCTATTGTTGAAAGTGCAATGTATTAAGCTATTAGAGGTATGTTGAGTCAGCCATATATCCTTACTGTAACAAGCCTTCAGTACCTCATGCAATTTTCAAGGTCTCACAGGAGTCTGCTTTGACCTTCAATTTCAATTTCAGGATACAAGAGAATTGTTCTTTTTAGTTGAAAGTGGAAAGAATCAATAGCAAAAAGGTGAATGTGCTTTTGTTTTCAGCAATAGAGTTGCAAGGTTAAGTAGTTTGCTATTATCATCAAGACTACTAACTGCAGATTCCTCACCTTTTGAATAGATACCAAAACAGGTGGTGGGTCTGTGGAACGGGTCAGATCAGGAAATCGTGCATGCTAGACCTGGCTATCCAGGTAGCAGTGTTTACTAAATGTAAAGGGGCACACCCACATAGCAGTCTGATCAATGTCTAAGACTGGTACATCACACACAAGCACTGTAGTCGCAGCCTTTGTTCTGGTAGAATGACCACGCAAGCCCTCAAGGGGCCATATTCTGGACAGTATATAAAGGATCTTGATAAATGTACTGCTTTGCCCTTTTTAGATCCAGAGAAACCAAGAGAAAGCTGATCATCTTATGAGAATTCTCTGGTCCTCTCAATATAAAAACTAAGGGTCCTCTTGGGATAGAGGCAAAGTGACTGTTCCTATTCCTTGGAAAGATAAGTTGGTGTATAAATAGAAGACAAAGTAATGGACTATCCTACATGAAAAGTCAAGATGACCCTTGAAGAAATATTGCCTTTGTTCGAAGGACCAATTTGTCAGGAAATAAGGAGATGAGACATAAGGAGGCACCCATGACAACGCTTGAAGTTCACTCACTTGCCTTGTAGATGTATTTGCCATAAGGAACACTGTTTTCAGTATGCAACCACAGAGGACAACTATGCACAGGACCAAAAATCAAGCATCTCAGGTATGTCAAAACCAAAATCAAATCTCATTGTGGCATAACAAACTGGAAAGGAGGGGCCATATGGCTCTACTCTTTAAAAAACGCAACACAACAGGTGATATAAAGAGACGGTTGAGCTAGTAAAAATAAGAATGCCGAATGCGCTGCTAAGTAAAATTTAACTGTAGCCACTGCAAAGCCTCACTGGGCCAAAGACAAACAAAACAAGAATATCAGAAAGGGAAGGTTGTAAGGGTGGGATATGAGAGGAGCAACACACAACAAACTTCTTTCAGCTTCTTACATAAACATTTTTGGAAGGGCGCCTGGCTTCTACGACTATACCAACCATTTCAGGAATGAGATTGCATGCTATTAGTTGCCGCTGCTCAATCTCCAGGCATAGAAGTTGTGGAGGCTCAGGTGTTGGACCTTGCCCTGCTGCGGAGACAAAAGATCCTACAGAAGAGGCAGCCAAATTGGAGGACAGATGTTAATGTCTAGAAGAACAAGTTACTTACCTTCGGTAACGCTTTTTCTGGTGGATACAATAGCTACCTGTGGATTCCTCATCTTATGAATTCACCCATGCGCCAGCATCCGAAGGAAAATCTTCCCAGCTCTCCACAACGACGAGGATGTCACAATTGCACGGCTCCACGCGACTCCATCTGATGTCACTGTGCCAATAAGAGGTCCTCGCCGGCGTGCTGACGTCATTTTCACCCATTTTTTACGTGCCTTTGAGGCGAACAGGTGAGAACCGACCCCACAATAACTCCAATAAATACATATATACATAAAACTTCCATGATGCAATATAATCAAAACCATCATTTATATATAT
Organism: Pleurodeles waltl; assembly: GCF_031143425.1. Lineage (NCBI taxonomy): Eukaryota > Metazoa > Chordata > Amphibia > Caudata > Salamandridae > Pleurodeles > Pleurodeles waltl. Next base: position 89,319,630 of record NC_090441.1, read on the forward strand.
AGGAAAAAAGATCAATATATACATACACCTATACAACCATATATCTTAGTGTAACCAGACAGGCAACGGGGAGGCGGGTGAGACTGTGAGGAATCCACAGGTAGCTATTGTATCCACCAGAAAAAGTGTTACCGAAGGTAAGTAACTTTTTCTTCTGATGGATACAACTACCTGTGGATTCCTCACCTTATGAATAGAGTCACAAAGCAGTACCGCACCCAGAGGTGGGAGCCTGCCTGGTTACACGCAAAATGGCAGTCTCTCCTAACCTCTGAGTCCAAGCAGTAATGCTTTGCGAAGGTGTGGAGGGATGCCCAAGTTGCTGCCTTGCAAATGTCCACCACTGGAACCCCTCTTGCCAGGGCCGAAGTAGCAGACTTAGCCATGGTGGGATGGGCTCTGATACCCTCAGAGGGAACTTTCTTTGCCAACAAGTAGCAAATCTTGATACAAAGAATGACCCACCTGAAGATTGTTCTTTTATGGACTGCTCTGCCCTTCCTCTGTGCAGTATACCCCACGAACAGCTGGTCCTCCAGGCGAAAGTCTTTCGTCCTTTCAATAGAAAAACTAAGTGCCTTTTTAGGGTCCAAACGGTGGAGCCTCTCTTCCTCCTTCGAGGGGTGAGGAGGAGGGTAGAAAGATGTAAAGGTAATGGTCTGCTCTATATGAAAAGGAGTGACAACTTTTGGCAGGAAAGCCGCCCTGGTTTTCAACACCACTTTATCTGGGAAAAACAAGGTAAAGGGGGGTTTAACAGAAAGAGCTTGAAGCTCAATAGTCCGCCTAGCCGAGGTTATAGCAACGAGAAAACTGTTTTAAGCACCAGAAACCTTAACGGGCAAGAATGCCTGGGCTTGAAAGGTGACCCCATTAAAAAGGTTAAAACAAGATTTAGGCCCCACTGAGGTACATGAAAAGGAGTGGGAGGAAACCTAGTAACTAAACCCTTCAAAAACCTAATCACAATAGGCAATTTAAACAATGAGGGCTGATCCGGGAGGCAAAGAAGGCTGACAGAGCAGCCACATAACCCTTAACTGTAGCCACTGCACAACCCTTCTTTGCTAAATCTAAAGCAAATAATAAAATATCAGAAAGGTGGGCCTTCAAAAGATCAATTTGCTTTCCTCCACACCAAGCCACCTGCCGGCATAAACTGTCTTAGTGGAATGTCGCTGGACCAATAAAATAACATCCACTACATCTGGTGGGAGAGAAAAGGAACTCCGGTTGCCCCGTTCAATCTCTAGGCATGAAGGTGCAGGCTCTGGAGGTGGGGGTGTAGAACCTGCCCCTGCGACTGTGAGAGGAGGTCTGTCCTGAGAGGGAGACGGAGCGGAGGGCACAGCGAGAGTTGGAGAAGGCCCGTGTACCACACCCTTCTTGGCAAATCCGGGGCTATCAAAATGACCTTAGTCCGATCTTGGAGAGTTTTCCTCAGAACCCGAGGGATCAAGGGTATGGGGGGAAATGCGTAAAGCAACTGGTTGCACCAAGAGATCTGAAATGCATCCCCCAAAGCTCCTTGCACCAGATACTGGAGGCTGCAGAATGACGGGCAGTGCGTGTTCTCCCGAGTGGCAAACAGATCTATCCTTGGAGAACCCCACATCTGAAAGATGTGCAGGACCAGATCCGGATAGAGACGCCACTCGTGATCGGCTGAAAAATGTCGACAGAGTGTCTGCACGTATGTTGAACACTCCGGCCAGATGATTCGCTATCAAGCAAATCTGATGGTCCTGAAGCCAGGACCAGAGACGCAGACCTTCTCTGGAGAGAAGATACAACCCTACTCCTCCCTGCTTGTTTATATACCATATTGCGGTAGTGCTGTCCGTCAGGACCTGAACTGACTGACCGCGAAGGGACGGGAGAAAGGCCTTGAGAGCCAAACGTATCGCCCGCAATTCTAACACATTTATATGAACAGTCTGTTCCACTGGAGATCAACGACCCTTGATCTCCAGGTCCCCCAGATGAGCTCCTCACCCTAGAGTGGAAGCATCTGTCATGACCGTGGCCACCAGAGGCGGCAGTGAAAATGGCCTTCCTTGAGAAAGGTTGCCGTCCACAGCCCACCATCGTAACTCCGCTGCAGCGACTCCTCAAGATCCCCTTTGTGCTAAAACCACTGCCTGTAGAGGCACCATTAAAGAGCCCTCATGTGCCAACGTGCATGAGTGACCAACAGAATGCAAGAAGCAAACAGACCGAGCAGGCGTTTAGACCTTGAGGACTGGAACAACCGCTCCATTTTGAAACATTAGAATCAACGCCTGAATGTCCTGAATCCGCTGCGGCAGAGGATAGACCCGATTCAATGTTGTATGCAGTACTGCCCCTGTGAACAGGCGGCGTTGAGAGGGCTCCAGGTGAGATTTGGGTACATTTATCGAAAAACCCAGACTGAACAACAACCGAGTTGTCATCTGCAAGTGACACAACACAAGCTCTGGAGACAAGGCTTTGATCAACCAATCGCCAAAGATAAGGAAATACCGATATCCCTTTCCTTCTGAGACTTGCTGCCACCACTGCCATCACCTTTGTGAAGACTTGAGGTGTTGAAGTAAGACCAAACGGAAGGACCACAAACTGGTAGTGCTGCGACTATCACAAACCAGAGATACTTCCTGTGTGACTTGAGTATAGGGATATGAAAGTAAGCATCCTGCAAGTCGACATACACCATCCAATCCTCTCTGTTCAACGCCAGAAGTACCTGTCCCAGAGTCAGCATCTTGAATTTGTTCTGTTTGAGGAACAAATTCAAAATCCTCAGGTCTAGAATGGTTCTCAAACTACCGTCCTTTTTGGGGATCAGGAAGTATCTTGATTAACAACCCTGACCCCTTTCCTGCTCTGGAACCAACTCCACCGCACCTTTTGACAATAGGATCTGAATTTCCTGCTGCAACAACAGAAGACGGTCTTCTGAGCAAAACGAGGGACGGGGAGGGATGGGAGGAGGAAACTCCTGAAAAGGGAGAGCATATCCTTTTCTCACAATGTTTAGAAACCATAAGTCTGATGTAACTAACTACCACTTGTGGAGAAAAAGACGTAATCTTCCCCCTACAGGAGAAGTATGGTCAATAAAGGGGAGAAAACTATGGCTGCTTCTCTTGCTGTTGTCCTCCAGAGGAACAGGATGATGCAGGGTGCTGCTGGGTGGCCCCTCTGGTCATAAACCTCCCCTGCCCTCTAAAGGATTGATATGGGAAGCTGGTAGGCTGCTGGACTGTGGACTGGGGTCTACCACGGTAAACGGCTCCACCCCCAAACCCCCTGAACCTCCGAAAGGAAGCTGAAAGGTGTAACAGAACAGGCTTGCAGACCCAAAGACTTCGCCGTGGCCCGACTATCTTTAAAGCGCTCTAGGGCAGAGTCTGCTTTATCACCAAACAGCTTTTCTCCATCAAAGGGCAAATCCAATAAAGTGGTCTGTACATCCGAAGAAAGCCCAGAGGACCTCAACCAAGCGTGCCTCCTGGTAGCGATATTTGTAACCATTGCCCTGGCCACCGAGTCCGTGGAATCCAGACCAAACTGGATTATTTGTTTTGCTGCAGCCTGCGCATCTGATAGGAGTTCACCAAATGGTCTCTGTACATCCTGCGGCAGGTCACGAACCACTGCCTTGGCAGAGTCCATCAGAGCGTGGACGTCTCTACCCAGAACACAGGTAGCATTTGCAGCCTTGAGAGCCATGCTGCAAGACGAGAAAGTCTTCTTTGCGGATTGCTCCATCATTTTGGATTCTCTGTCTGATGGAATCACAGGGAAGGAGCCTGGAGCAGACCGTGTAGAGCAAGAGGCTTGAACCAACAGACTCTCCGGGGTAGGATGTTTAGATAAAAACCCCGGATCACCAGGCGCCACCCTATATCTTCGTGCTACAGATCTATTCACAGCAGGCGACAAAACAGGCTTCCTCCAAAGCTCTAATAAGGGCTCCCTAAGAGCATCGTTGAATGGAAGCAAAGGATCCGCTGAAGTTAGAGAAGGATGCAGGACCTCTGTTAAAATGTTTCTCTTAACCTCTGCAGCAGGCAATGGAAGATCTAAAAACTCTGCCGCCTTCCTGATCACTGTGTGAAAGGAGGCTGCCTCCTCCGTGAACTCCCCCGGTGAAGACAAGTCCCATTCCAGGGAAGTGTCAAGCCCACTGGCCGAATCCAGCCCTTGATATTCTCCCAAGGGTTCCACAATCTCCCCCTCCTCCAACAAATGCCTTTGGTACTCTTCCTCTTCTAAAAGTCTTAAGGCCTTTCTGCGTCACCTCAGTCTAGATTCCAACCTTGGTGTCGACATAGAATTGGCAGACATTGATGAAACTGGCTTCAACACTTGACGTGGAACAGGAGAGGAAGGTTGACTTTGGTCGAATCCATCACTTGGATCCGGCGCCGGAATGGATCCCAACAGCGCAGAGGACACTTGCAGCTCCACCATCGGCGACGGGTGACGGGGTGATGAAATCAGCACCATAGGCCTGGAAGGCGATGTCATGGGAACCACAGGGCCTTGAGGCGATGTAATCGGCGCCAATCCGGCACCCTCAGCCGGATAGATGGCATAAACGGGGCCGCCTTGTATGTAGCAGGGGAGCCCAATGAAAATGCCAACGGACCCGTGGGACCAGCTGGTGCGCCAGCAGGGCCATCGCATTGAACATGGGGAACATGGCATTCAAAAATGCCGCCAGATCCACTCCCGGAGCCAGGAAGGCAGGATACCGCTGATCTCTCTGTTGCACCTGTGCTTGCTGAACATCGGACTCAGGAGCAGCAGGTGAAAATCGAGGACTGTCCGGAGGTGCCACTACCTCGAAGACTGATGGCGCCAGAGAAGCCTCAGGGCTCTGAGGTTGTGGAGTCACCATCGGACTCACTTCCCACGTCGCCGATGAGATGGAGACCTTGATCTTCATCGGCTCCGAGCTGAACGACGCCGAGAGTCATGACAACGCCATTTCTTATGCCTCTTCGAAGAAGCATGGGAAGAGGATCTACGATGGCTCTTATGCCCCTTCTTCGCCTTGGCCAAAAAGAGTTTGGCCTCTCTTTCCTTCAAAGCCTCTGGATTCATGCTCTGGCAAGAAACACTCCTCAACGTCATGCTCAGAGCTCAGACACCAAAGGCAATCATCATGAGGGTCAGTAACCGACATGCGACTCCCGCACCCTCGACATGGCTTGAATCCTGACTTCCTAGGAGGAGACCTTGTAACTAGAAACCAGACAGAAACTAGCAACAAGATGGAACACCTCCAACAGCAGCAAGAGCCAGGAGAAAACCTTTAGCGTCAAAGGCACGGAAAAAGGGAACTGACGTCAGCACGCCGGCGAGGACCCTCTTATTGGCACGGTGATGTCAGACGGAGTCTCGTGGAGCCGTGCAACTGTGACGTCCTCGTCGACGTGGAGAGCTGGGAAGAAGATTTTCCGTCGGATGCTGGCGCATAAGGTGAGAAATTCACAGGTAATTTTATCATCAAAAGTTTTGTGTACCACGCTCTGCTTACCCAGAGCCACAGAAGTCTCAAAGATGATCTTACTGAGACCCAGGCTGCAGGCTGAAACATCAGGATCATAGTCTGAATGCCCAGGGGGTCGCGACTGCTTAGAAAATGTAATAATATTAACAGATTAGATCACCTAGCTCACAGTAATGACTCATTCCGGGGGGTGGAGGAAGGAGAGAGGTCTATGTGGGGGAGAGTGGGAGGTCCCGGACTCCGATAATGATTCAGTAGGGATCCCCAGGTTCCAGTGTGATAAAGTGGAAGTCCACAGAAGTCAAAAGGTTAGGAACCACTGCCCGAGACTTGATGAGGTGGAGGGATGGCCCGAAACAGCACTGTATTCAAGATAGCTCCAATGAAAGAAATCCTCTGCAAAGGACTAAGGTGAGGATTCTGTGACTTGATGGTAAAACCCAATGATAACAGGTCGTCTGGAAGTGGTTTGCGACTGAGTTCACCTTCAGTAATTAGTCCTCGCGGTACAGGAAGACTGGTATCCTCCGTCTCTGAAGACGAGCAACGACCACCGCCATCACTTCTGTGAACACCCGAGGTGCACTGGTCTGTCCAAAGGGGAGAACAGAAAACTGAAAGAACTCCTATCCTACTTGAAACCGCAAGCAGATCATGTGGAACTATAGGATGAGGTTATGAAAATATGCATCCCACGTGTCCAGTGCTTCCATTCAGTCTCATGGATCCAGGGCATACAAAGCTTGGGTCATGCTCAGCATCTTGAACTTGTGCTTTCTTCAGAAGAGGTTCAGAGAATGAAGGTCTAGAATGGGGCAAATACCCTCCCTTTTGAGGGATCAGAAAATAACAGGAGTAACAGACAGAAATCAGTAATCTTTCTATTGCTCCCCTGGTTAACAGAACCTGACCCTTTCGCTGGGGAATAGACAAGTGGTCCTCTGGAAGATGTTGTGGAAGTGATGGGTTGTCGAGGGGGAAGGGGGTTGAGGGGACTGAAAGGGTGAACAATAACCTTGTGCCACCATCTCCATCACCAATCGGTTTAATATAACCTAAATCCAGGGATGTAGTGGGTCATTAGACCTCCTACTGGGCAAAAGTGCAACACCAAAGTTAAAATAAAGAGGCTTTTAGGCAGCTGCAGTAGAAGGGGATGGGGTATAGAGAGGACGCTGCCTCTGAAGTCCTGAGCAGTGTCGTCTTGTTTCACAACCAAGACCTAGGTAGTCTGGGTAGCCTGATGCAACTGAGGTGAATACTGCCTTTGTTTCTGAAAGTAACTGTAGGAAGCTGGCCTGGTGTGTGGTGAGCACCTATGGTGTTCTCACCTTATACCATGTCCAGGTATCCCCTATTAGTGAGGTTTAGTCAGTGTCCAGGAAACCACAGCACTCTAGAGGTAGCTGCGGATGAGCAGCCAAGACTTATCTAGGAGACATGCAAAGCTTATGCAATACCACTTAGTCACACAGCACTTTACACACATGAAAGAACCACACAGTGTTACAAAAATACAGGGACTTTATTATAGTAACACAAGTACTAAAATACTGAATAGGCAATACCCCAACCAGACATAAGAAAACACACTATTATTTACACATTAGTCGCATTAGTCAGGAATTAGCATAAAAGGCAATAGAAAACAGTGAAAGTAATAGTATGTACTAAAGGCCCTGGGGTGGAGCAAACCATATACTAAGAAAGTGGAATGCAAAAGTCAGACCCCCACCCAAGGAAGTGGAATCTATGAAATATTCCAATACTGGAGAGCAACGGTTACAGGTAATTAACTAATTTTCTTACTCCAGTATTGTAACTTTCATAGATTCACATGCTTGAATCAGAGTAGCAAGCAGTAGTTAAGCACTTGTATGATACACATTACCATGTTAGCTGTCAGATGCAACACTATGAATGGAAGAAGAAAACTTGAAATTATCAATCGTTATGCAAACAAAAGATTACTACACAGTAGAAACTAACAAACAGTGCATTAACAAGTGAAGAAAACATTATTATACAATGTGCCCCAAGTATACTGGATTGGAGGGAAAAACGGAAAGTACAACAGCTTACCATTACTGGAACAAATATTGCAGCACCGCTTGTCCCACTGCTACATCACCCTGTGAAGTTTCCTCCAAGCAATAGTGCCTTGCGAAAGTATGCGTGCACTTCCAGGTGGCCGCTGTGCAAATGTCCTGGATGGGCACACCAGTGAAAAGTGCAGTGGATGCTGCAACCACCCTTGTAGAATGTGCATGTGTTGGTCTGCACAGGGGTTTTCCTGCAGTTTTATGACAATAATCAACAGCACAGGATATCCATCTTGCGATGCCCTGCTTAGCAGGCGACTGGCCTTTCCTACGAGCGCTGAATGCTACAAACAGTTGATTTGATTTTCTAAAGTGTTTAGTTCTGTCCAGGTAATATTTGAGACACCTTTTGACATCCAATGAACGAAGGGCCTGTTCTGCCCGTGTTGAAGGATTTGGGAAATAGGACTTTAATACTACAGGTTGATTAGTGTGAAAATCTGAAAGAACTTTGGTAATGAACTTAGGATTTGTTCGGAGAACTACTCTGTCCTGTTTAAACTGCAAGAAAGGGTCTTGAGGAATGAGGCAATATCTGCTCTGGAGACGAAGAAAACGGGTGCACCCGAGCTTGTTTCCACCAAAAGCAAAACCTTTCCCATTTAAGGTGATAAGATCTGTTGGTACTGTCTGCTGCAGCTTTGGCAAGAATGGCTGTACAATCCGAGGGAATGTTTAAGTGAGTGAATTCATGTTGTTCAGGAGCAAGGCTGTCAAATGAAGCAACGCTGGATCCAGGTGGAGAATTTGAACGTCGCTCATTGTTAGCAGGCTCGGGGTTACTGGTAGAGGAATGCTGTGGCTCTCTGAAAGGAGAAGCAGCTCTGTATACCAATGTTGCTGAGGCCATGTCGGGACTATTAGAAGAATTCTGCAGAGTTCGTTCTTGATCTTCGCTAGAACTCTCGGTACGAGGGGATAAGGAGGAAAAGCGTAACCATAAATTCCTGACCATGCAAATGAAAATACATTCCCCCAAGAGCCCGGATGGGAATCCCGACTTTCATTTTGCAGAGTAGCAAAAGCGTCCAGGTTTGGCTTGCCTCATTGATAGAAAATGTGATCTAGCTCCTTCTGGTCCAGATCCCATTTGTGGTTGGACGTTGTCAACCTGCTCAGAGAATCCCCTATGACATTCTGAGTGCCCGGTATGTGCTCCGCCCGAAGGTGCACTCCTTGAAGGATGGACCAGTTCCAAATATGTTGAGATCCTCTTGATAGTAGCAGGGATCTGGTTCCTCCCTGCTTGTTGATATAGTGCATCACTGTAGGGTTGTCCATACGAATGAGCAATGACGAGCCCCTTATCTTTGGAAGGAAACCTCGAAGCTCCAAGCAAACTGCTTTCAATTTGAGGTAATTGATATGGAAAAATCTCTGATGCAGCTTCCACTTGCCTCTTAATAGTAGGCCTTGGAGAAAGGCTCCCCAACCTTCCAGAAACGCTTTGGTTGTGATCACCCACGGGCCTGGTTGAAGAAGAAAATAAAGATCCACTGATAGGTGAGGTTTCTGGGTCCACCAAGACAGAGATGTCATGAATTTTGTTCAAAAGATCCCTTGGACTGCGTCCACTGATTGTCCAGTTGTTCTTGAAGGGGTCGCATTCTGAGACGACAGAATGGCACCTGTGGGATGCAGGAGGACATCGTTCCTAATAGGGACTTGAAGATGCGAACTGAAACAGACTTTCTTTTTTGAACTAGTCTGGCTAAGGAAATTCGTTTTTTCTGTCTCTCCTTTGTAGGAGCTGCTTTGTTTTTCGAAGCGTCCAGGACTGCACTTAGTTAGAAATGTTATCCTGTTGAGGGGCTGAAATACTGATTTGCCGTAGTTTTTGGTTAGGTCTAATTTTCCAAACAGCTCTACTCAGGCCTGTGTCACTTTCTGCGCCTGCAATCTGGACTTGGCTTTGATGAGCCAGTCGTCCAGATACAGAAACACTTGGGGGGTCATTACAACATTGGCGGTAAAAGCCGCTTACCGCCGTGCAGAAGACCGCCAACACACCGCCGCGGCATTCCGACACAGCTATTATGACCCACATCTCGGAACCCGCCAAAATTCAGACACCCACACAAGTCCGCCACACCAAAGGTCAGTGATAAACTGGCGAAAACAAAACCTCCACCGTCACGCCAACAGAAATACGCCCACACTATCACGACACATGAATCCACGCGGCGGTCTTTCAACCGCGGTATTCCATTGGCGGTACACACCACCGCGCTCAAAATACACGCACATTTACAAAACACAGCCACATGGGACAATTCAAAATACACACACCTGAGACACATACACACACCACTCCCACACATCCATTACAATATAAAACACACACTCACATCACCCACAAACCCCTATGACCAAAAATGCAGAAAGAAGGCCAGAGAGAGACACCACCAGCAAGTACAACAGCATCCACAGGCACATAACACCATCACCCACACAACTTCCACGGACCTCACACAACACACCACTACATATCACTACACTTGTCACCACACACTCCACCCCACACATCACCTACACCACCCCATGGCACCGCAAAGACACCCCAGGTTCTCGGAGGAGGAGCTCAGGGTCATGGTGGAGGAAATCGTCCGGGTAGAGCCACAGATATTCAGAGCACAGGTGCAGCACACCTCAATTGCAAGGAAGATGGAGCTATGGTGAAGAATAGTCAACAGGGTCAACGCAGTGGGACAGCACCCAAGAAATCGGGAGGACATCAGGAAAAGGTGGAACGACCTACGGGGGAAGGTGCGTTCCATGGTCTCAAGACACCATCTGGCGGTTCAGCGGACTGGCGGCAGACCCCCACCACCTCCCCCACAACTAACAACATGGGAGGAGCAGGTCTTGGCGATTCTGCATTCTGAGGGCCTTTCTGAGGAGTAGGTGGAGGAATGGACTCTGGTAAGTCAAATCTTAACTATTACAACCCCCACCCAACGTGCATGCTATCACATACCCCCACCCTCATCACACCAACTCCTCACAAATGTACCAATATCACAACCCACCCATCCCAACAACAAGCCCTGCATGCAACTACAAAGCATGGACACCCATCACTAAAGCATGCACACTGCACATAGCCTTAACACCCCCCTAAGATGCAATAATCATGCCTTTCCACCCCTGCAGGACGCCTACCCAATGTCACCAGACAGGAGGGTCCAGCCATGTCCACTCCACTCCACTCCACTCCACTCCACTCCACTCCACTCCCAGAAGAGGCCCACAGTGATGACAGCACCTCTGTCCAACTGGATCTAGATGACCAGCCCGGACCATCGGGGACCTCTGGAGAGTCGGTTCCCCTCACACAGGCACAGGCCACCACACACCTTCCCCCCTCTGGTAACACCAGCACAGCACCCACCCAGCAGGTCCATACCTCCATCCCCAGGACACATCAATCAGCTGTGTGTCCACCACTACAGGGAACTCAGGATAACCCTCCACCCCAACAACAACAGGGACCTGGGGGCAGTGGCAGTGGGCACACGGTCCAGGGAACGGAGGCCCAGGAACACCAGGGCACTGGGAGGGCTGCCGTGCGACAGGGGGAGGACAGGCCAAGGGAACCCACTCTCCACGAGGCCCTCTCCTCCATCATGGGAGCCTACCACTACTCCCAGGAGACGATGGCAACGGTACTGGCCAAGTTCCAGGAGACCCAGCGCATGCAGGAGGAACAGTATTTGGGCTTCAGGGAGGAACTCAGAACCATCCGCTCCACCCTGGGAATCCATCGTAGGGGTGCTGAAGGAAGTACTCAACACCAGGAGGGAAACTGTGGCACAACAAGGGGCCCCTGACACTAGCATGGACGATGAACAGCCCACCACCTCCGCCGGCGTTCGTGGACAGGACGCCCTGCCACAGGACCACCACACCAGCACCCCACCCCCTGCAGACGGAGAACCACCCCGCAAACGGTCCCTGAGATCCAGGAACAAGACAGAGAACGATGCCAAGACCCCCGCCAAGAAATGAGACCACCTTGATTGTCATCCTACTGTCCCACTTTGTCACCCTGTCCATAATTAAACTGCCCCAGCTCCACTTCCTATGCCCACATTGGCAATGCACCTGTGAGGCTAATAGACTGGACTCTGCCATGGACTCTCCTCCGCCATCACCCTTCACCAATTAACTTCCCCCACCAATATTTTGCATTGAAATAAACACACCTAAAGCACAAAATGATCTGGAGTCTGTCTGTGATTTCGAAATAGTGTATTAGCAATTACAGTGACAAACTGTGTTTCAAATAGTAATGTCAACATACCTATGTCACACAGCTCTAGTCCATGAGGAATGTAAGCAGATGACACACAGTGGGACCCACATCTGTGAAACTGTAAGGGAAAGTGACAACTCAGTGACCATACACTGGGTGAAAACGACAGACAGGATAGAGGTAGTAGTGTAAAAGTACATGTAGTAGGCAGGATTGTATTCTCACCTGTGTGTCACTGGAAATATTGCTGGATCTCTGAGTCCCTGTTCTGCATGTCTTCTTCCTCTGCTTCATCCTCATCACTGTCCACAGGCTCCACAGCTGCCACAACACCGCCATCTGGACCATCCTCCTGCAGAAAAGGCACCTGTTGTCGCAAAGCCAAGTTGTGAAGCATACAGCAGGCCACAATGATCTGGCACACCTTCTTTAGTGAATAGAATAGGGATCCACCTGTCATGTGGAGGCACCTGAACCTGGCCTTCAGGAGGCCGAAGGTCCGCTCGATCACCCTCCTAGTTCGCCCATGGGCCTCATTGTAGTGTTCCTCTGCCCTGGTCCTGGGATTCCTCACTGGGGTCAGTAGCCATGATAGGTTGGGGTACCCAGAGTCACATGCAAATGGCGAGGGACAACTGTTAGACACACACTAACCTGTAGGGACATCCCCAGACAACCATTCCCACTGTCTTGCTTCCAGGGGCTCACCTAATAGCCACACACAGTGCCTCTGGAGTTGACCCATCACATAAGGGATGCTGCTATTCCGCAGGATGTAGGCGTCATGCAATGAGCCAGGGAACATGGCATTCACATGGGAGATGTACTGGCCGGCCAAACATACCATCTGTACATTCATGGAATGATAACTCTTTCGGTTTCTGTACACCTGTTCACTCCTGTGGGGGGGAACCAAAGCCACATATGTCCCATCAATGGCACCTATGATGTTGTGGATATGTCCAAGGGCATAGAAATCACCTTTCACTGTAGGCAAATCCTCCACCTCAGGGAAAACAATGTAGCTTAGCATTTGTTTCAGAAGGGCAGACAACACTCTGGACAACACGTTGGAAAACATAGGCTGGGACATCCCTGATGCCATGGCCACTGTTGTTTGAAATTACCCACTTGCAAGGAAATGGAGCACTGACAGCACCTGCACTTGAGGGGGGATTCCTGTGGGATGGCGGATTGCGGACATCAGGTCTGGCTCCAACTGGATACACAGTTCCTGGATTGTGGCATGGTCAAAACTGTAGGTGATTATCAAATGTCGCTCCTCCATTGTCGACAGGTCCACCGACGGTCAGAACACTGGAGGATGCTGCCATCTCGTCACATGTCCCAGCGGACGGTGCCTATGAAGGACAACAGCGACCACAGAGTCAAACAAATCAGAGGTACGTACCCACACTTTACACAGAACACCAATCATACACAAAAGGTGGCCTGTATGTTTGTTGAGGCTAGGCCTAGGTATGTATGACGCTGTTGAAAGTGAGGCCATGTGGGCCCCTGAAATGGCGGCTGCCTGACCTGTAAAGTGGGACAATGGGATGTGATGTAAATGCGCTGGTGTTGTACACCGTCGCGGTAGGTGGTCGGAGACCGCGGCGCAATGCTGCATTGGTTAACATTGGACCCTATGGGTCCCAGGAGCCAATGACGATGTACGCCGGCGGTGATGGTACGCACCGCCGCGGACATGACCGCCATTTTCTATCACTTCAATCACTCGATACCTGATCTTCGACAGGAGAGGACCTACACTGCAAGTGCTGCTGTGACCTCAGTCTGGAAGAGACAATGGCTTGTGCGTCTGGGGAAAAGGCCCCTGCCTTCACATCAGAGGAGTTGGAGAAGCTCGTTGATGGGGTACTCCCCCAGTACACACTACTCTACGGTCCTCCAGACCAACAGGTAAGTACACAGGGAGCATGTTGTATGGGCTATGCATGTGTGGAGAGGGCTGGATGTTAGAAGGAAGGGGGCTGAGCGCTGCGTGCATGTAAGACGGTGAGTGCACGTGCAATGCTTTAATATTTTTATGTTTTTTAAGGCTCTGAACTCACTTGAGTTAAAGGAAGTCCAATCTCATGAATGGTCTTGAGAAGGAGAGCGAGTTCTCACTCTTGACCTCGACCAAGACCACTGCGACAGACATCGACCGAAAACTAGTATTTGATGTCCTCATGTTAGCGACCACAAGCTTCACCTTATGGTCACAGATGGCTTTGTTCTTCATTGTGGCACACAACTTCCAGTTGAGGCCAGTAACAAGGCAGCACAAAAATAAATTGTGTGATCTGCAGCTGGCATCACTCAGTTACAATATATGTAGGAAGCTGGCCAGGTGTCTAGTGTGTACCTAAGGTACTTACACCAGGTCCAGGTATCCACCAATAAGTGTAGTGTAGCCAGTGTCTAGAAGCCAGGCTCTCTAAAGATAGCTGTGGATGAGCAGCCAAGGCTTATCTAGGAGACATGCAAAGCTCATGAAATACCACTGTAGTCACACAGCACTTTCAAGCATGAAAGAAAATACTCAGTTGTACAAAAATAAAGGTACTTTATTTTTGGTCACACAATACCACAAAATACTAGAAGGGCAACCCTCCAATAGGAGGTAAGTAATACACTAAATAAATACACTAGTAAACAGCAATAGGCACAGAAAAGGTTAGAAAACAGTGCAAATACCAATAAGCAATAGCGACCCTAGGGGGAGCCCAATCCATATACTAAAAAAATGGAATGCAAACAGAGGACCTCCACCTAGACAAGGGGAATGTTTAGAGGGGAGCTGGGAGTACTAGAGCATCAGAGAGGTAAGTAACACAGTACCCGCCAGCGACCAGGAAAGCAGGAGTAAATTGCTGGAATTTCCCCCAAACCACCCAAAAGGAAGGAAATGAAGAAAAGAAGACACCCAGACAAGACTGAAAAAAACTGTGGTGGATTCCTGGAGAGGAAGACCTGAAGAGAGAGGGGGACCAAGTACAAGAGCTCACAGTGGAGTCCAGGAGGAGTAGGAGCTACTACCCACCCAGCTGTACTTGCAGGAGTTGGTACATGGTGATGAAGATCAGGTCAGCAATGCAGTCCTGGAGCCAGAGAAGAGTTCCTGATGGATGCAGAAGAGGTCCCATGCTGGAGTGAAGATTGCAGACAGGTGTCGGTGCAGGAATTCCACCCACAAGCCTAGGTAAATGCGAATTTGCTGTTAGTGGAAAAGTGGAGCTGCCGGGGAACAGCAAGGCCCAGGAGGACTCGGCCCAGAAGGACTCAACCCAGGAGGGGGGATTCAGAGGGGACCATCTGCAACACAGAAAACCCACAGGAGCTAAGGCAGCACCCTTCAGGAGTCCCACAGGATGGAGATACAGAATTCGCAGAAGGAGCCCACGCAGCACTGCAGAAAGGATGCGCAGCCAGTGGATATATTGCAGTTGATGGCAAGAGCCCTGGAAACAATGTTGCAGAAGAGTTCTTCTTGGAGGCAGATTGTCGGGTCCTGCAGGGTCCGATCGCAGTTCCAGAGGGATGAAGTCGAAGTGAAGGTTGCAGAGGAATCCTGCTAGAATCTTGCAAGCCGAATCTGAGGACCCACACAAGAGAGATGCTAAAGCGCCCTGAAAGGGGGATTGGTCTCTTAGCCAGGTAAGCATCTATCAGGAGGGGGCTCTGATGTCACTTGCCTGGCCGGGCCAGTCAGATGCTCCCAGAGATCCCTGCCAACCTTGGAAACAAACAAGAAGGCAGAACCCAGGGACCCTCTGTGGGGGCTCTGCGTACCACCCCCGGGGTGGTGATGGACAGGGGAGTGGTCACTCCCCTTTTCATTGATCAGTTTCGCGCCAGAGCAGGGACTGGTGGTCCCTGAACCGGTGTGGACTGGTTTATGCACTGGAGGGCACCAAATGTGCCCTTCAAAGCATACCAGTGGTTTAGGGGGGCTACCCCTCCCAAGCCAGACACAACTATTTCCAACGTGAGAGGGTGTTACCTCCAACTCCCAAAGGAAATCCTTTGTTCTGCCTTCATGGGCTTGATTAGATCAAGCAGCAGGAGGGCAGAAACCTGTTTGAGAGGTAGCAGCAGCAGAGCTGCCCAGAGAACTCTGTACGACTGGCAGTAGCAATGCTGTGGGTCTTCTAAGGAGCCCCTAGAATGCATGGAATCATACTTCCAATACTTGCAACTGTATTGGTGTGCAATTCCGACATGTTTGATACCAAACATGCCCAGGTTCAGAGTTACCATTATGTTGCTGGACATAGGTAGTGACCTATGTCCAGTACACATGTAAAATGGTTGCCCCACACTCACGAAGCCTAGGAAAATGGAACTGGACCTCGTGGGGGCACCTCTACTAGTGCAGGGGTGCCCTCACACCCAGGTACCTGCACTCTGTCCTCTGGGCTGGGAGGACCTACCATAGGGATGACCACTGTAGGGATGATGCTGTTGTCCACTTTAACCTAGAATTATTTTATTCAGCTTAGTTATATTATTTTAACATTAGCCACATTTGTGGTTTTGTTTTATTTTCTCCATCTAGCTGTTCTTCCCTTAGGTCAGCACTGCGTTCTTAAACAAGACATTTCTTTCACTCTGTGCTTTTCTCAAGGCTGCAGTAAGATAAATTGCCAGCAAAAGTGGTACGCTTTGTCACCAATGTTCACAGAAACATAAATACTCTTACATGGGGATCCTTTCTTGGAACGTCAGATGTTTTATTATAAAAATACTACTTTGACCTATGTACATTAGAGGGAGATTCCAGCCAGATGACCATGACTGAGTGCTGAATGCTGATCTCTTTGCTACAGCTGCTTATGTAGACTACAGGCCTCTTGCTCAGGTATGAGGGATGATGTCTTCCCAGGGGGAGCCTGAAAGGCAGAATTAGAGCTTAACATGCTGTGCTCTAACATAGCTTAGATAGGAACTATCCCTACAAACCTTAGTGACAGTATGGTAGCGGTATTCTTGTCACAATTGTAATCTTATTGTGTTTCATCGTCCTAGTTTTTGCAAAACATGCTTTATTATCTAAGATGCAGTTACTTCAATAAAACCTTATTGAACTTTACTCTGCCCCTGATTGTCCTTGCATGTGAGACTAATATACCTGAGAGAAACGGATGAGATCTGAGTGACCACAATTCCCCTCAGAAGTCATGTATGTCATGCGCCCGGTTGCCCCAATCATCCCTGCTCTTGGGTGGAGATGAGGCACTGGCTAGGTTGCTTGAATAAAACCCGGATTAGGCCGATAGGTGTCACATGGTGCAGGATCAGACTTAGTCCCCAGCAGTACAGGTGATTCTGCTGCCTGAATCCTGTAGTCTCATTGGGATAATGAGAACCTATGTGACAGGGGGATCAGTATGCCAAATGTGGGAAGGAAAAGGTACAGTTACCAAAATTTACAGGAGAGAGCATAACCGCTGGGGTCCTGGTTAGCAGGATCCCATTGGATACAGTCCAACAAACTAACAACAGGCAGAAAATGCCATCAACGACGGCTTTAAAATTGTCAGTGGAGGCAATGTTGTAGTTGGGGTCCTTGTCGACAAGGTCATCGGTGCTGTCGATGGAAGCGCCGTTGACAGGGAAGTCGACAATGGTAAAATCATCTATGGTAGGGCTATCCTCAGTTACGTTGCTGATGGTAGGGCCATTCTCAACGGTGGTGTTGATGTTGACGAAGATTTTTTCTTTGAAGATGTTGTCGTCTGTAGTGCTTGCGACATCACTAGGGCCGTAGTTGTGGAGATCCTCGCAGATGGGATAGGCGCTAATGCAAACATCGACGGTGTCGTCGCCATTGTCATCGTTGACAATGCCATCGTAGATGTCACCGTGGTTGTTCTTGTCGACGTTGCTGTCGACAGTTACCGTCAATGAGAATTTCAATTGCAGCTTCGTAGCTGATGGGTCGGAGGCTGGTTTTGAAGATGTAAGTGCCTTTCTAGATGGAGTAGAAGGATGGAATCTACTCTGACTAACTTCATGTCTTAGTTTTTCATGCCTTTTAGTTGTGTCCTTGATAGTCTTGTGCTGGGACTTTAAGGCTTTTTTTAGTTGTTTCAGGCTGTTCCTCAGAGAATATTTTTTTCTTTGATGACTTCTTATGGGGAACTGTAGAAAAGTCAGAATCCTCCTATCAGGAGAACGATATAGATGGCTGAGATCTTTGAAGCCATAAAACTAGCCTGCCCATGCAGTCTTTGAGGGTTTTAGAAGAAAATGTGTGGCAAATGTATCAGTCCTCTGCTTTAGGCTTTATGAGGATGAAGGCAGTAAATACAATCCTCATGAGGATCATCAACATGGAGCCTCTTTTTTTCACAGGATCAAAATAATCCCTTTTAAGGGGTATCAACTATTTCTGAAGTTGAAGAAATTAGGTGAAATACCTGAGGTGTAAAGGAAACTGGGCAGAGCCCAGGGAGACTTCCTCTCACACGACGTGCGGTAGAAAATCTGAGGGAAACTGCCTTGTCTTGGGAGTGTTCCAGAGAGTGTCGACGCCTGACAGGTCAGAAGTCAACCTTTCTCCTTTTTTAATAAAAGGACATGGATACGTTATTAGACAGACTACTCATTGCCTTTAGGGCCTACGGTAATGATGTGTACAGCTAAGTTAATGAAACTGTGGGATTCCCACTTCGACGCCGGGGAGGATTCAAGCATGTGAATCTATGAAAGATCCAATACTGGAGAAGGAAGGAACTGACATCAGTTTAAGCAAGTGATGTATATATAATGGTTCTGATGTCACATACATAAGAGACGGTGTAGCACAAGGTGACTCAATGCTGCACAACACCACCACCTGGCACTATAGGGAATTGTTCTGCAAAGGTTTCTGGATCCAGTCTGATGCCTGGAGGTATTCATAAGTTGACAAATCTACAGTTAGAAGCCCCAAACATAAACGCTGATACTGGGTTGTAGTGAAAACAATCAATTTAATGGTGCTAGATGCTTTGTTGTATGCTATGAAGAAGTCACTCCAGCAATCTTACCTAAAATCAGGCACTTGCATGTAGAAATGAGCAACCATCCCTACGTACATTTACACATTTTTCTTGTTGTTCTAATGAGCTAGTTTTCAATTTGTCAATTCCAGATGAAATGAGGGACATGCAAAAGATAGTGAGGAAAAGCAGGGCTATTTGGAGAAAGCAGTGCCACTGAAAGACAAATAGGTCCATGACAGGAATCAAAACATCCCCACACAACACCGTCTGAAATGTGTAGTAAAGTGCCATCTTTCTGGTATAGTTACCCCCACTTTTTGCCTGATGTCAGTGTGTTTGGACAGTAGTTCACTGGGATCCTACTAATCAGCACCCCAGTGACAATGCTCTCTCCCATAAATGTAGTTGTTACTTTTTACACCTCACAATTGGCATACTGGTGCACCCCTGTAAGTCCCTAGCATATGGTACCTAGGTACCCAGGGCATTGGTGCACCAGAAGTCACCTATGGGCTGCAGCATGTATTATGCCACCCAAAGGAGCCCTTGCAAACTGTGACTGCAGGCCTGCCAAAGCAGCATGCATTAAAGGGTGCATTCACCCTTTCACTGCCAAACCTAACCACTGCACTTAAGACATTATAAGTCACCCCTTTCGAAGGCTCTACAGCCCAAGGGCAGGGTACATGTCTCTAAGTGTGATGGTACCCCTGCATGAGCAGGATACCCCTAGAGACTCCAGGCCTATTCCTGGACTCTAAGTGAGGGAAGCCATGTTACGGTATGTAGTGGACACTTGTCAACATTAGTAGTCCAACTACATCATGGCTAGTCCGAACCTAGGCATGTTTAGTATCAAACATGCTACACCGATTCCAGTGTTAGTTGCATGATACCATGTACTCTGGGGGTTCCCTAGGAGATCCCCCGGTTCTGCTAGTGCAGCCTTACGGGGATCAGCTGCCATCCTGCGCTGCAGCTGACCTCAGACTCTGTTGTGCCTTCCTGCTGAAGAGCCAGACTCAGGTCAGAGGAGGGGAACATGGATTTCCTGCAAGGGAGAGGTATAACTACCACTCCCTGTGTATTTGGTGTCTAAGGGCTGGAAAGGCCTCTGAGCACCACCAGACTGCTTTGAAGGGCACATGTGGTGCCTTCCTTGCATAATCCAGTTTGCATCAGTTCAGAAACCCCCAGTTCCTGCTCGGACACAAAACTACACAAAGGACAGTGGAGTGACCACCCCCCTCTCCAGCTCCTCCCCTAGGAAGGTGCCCAGAGCTCTGCCAGGTGGCCACTTGATTCTGCCATCTTGAAAATAAGATGTGTAGAGGCCCCTGGGAGCATCTGTTTGGTTAGGCCAGGTAGGAGATGACCCTGACCCCGTCAGATAGGTGGGTCACTGCAGAGAAAGGCCAATCCCCTTTTAGAGTTATTGAAGGGCTTCCTTGCAGGTGGGTCCTCAGATTCATTCTACAAGGAACTCTCTGCAAGACATTTTCTGCCCCTGGCCTCTGGAACTGCTGCTCGTCTTCGCCTGGAACCAAAAAAGTCTGCTTCTGGTGGGAGGGTACCAACTGCAACATTGTTTCTCTGATCCTGCAAGAATTATGCAACATCCAAGGCTGTGCATCCTCCAGGTTCACAAGGACTCTGCTTGTACCAGGAAGCACAAGGGAATCTCCCTTGGAGTAAAGGAGTCACTCCCCTGCAACTGCAGGCCCCTCAAGGCATCGTCGACCAGTTGGTGGGGTCTGCTGTCCCGGGCATCCAAAGATCCTTGTAGGATGTTGGCTCTGTATATACTACTTCAAAGTGAGAAGTAGTGTGCACATGGTCCAGGGGTTTCCCAAGAGGCTTGACAGAGGCAATAATAGATCATGCTAATGCTCTATTTGTGCTAGTGTGGTCGATTAGTTAGGCTTACCAGAGGGTAGTGTTAAGTATTTGTTGTACACACACAGGCAATAAATGAGAACACACACTTAATAACTTAACTCCAGGCCAATAGGTTTTATATAGAAAAATATTATTTTCTTAATTTGTTTTAGAACCACAAGATTCAAATTGCAGGTAAGTACATTAAATGTAAGGTACTTGGCATAGGTATAGATAGGACTTTGAATAAAAACAGTAATGTACACAGTTTGGCATAAAATGGCAAAAAGCTATTTTAAAAGTGGACATTCCAAAATTCAACAGTTCCTGTGGGAGGTAAGTACAGGTTAGTTTTTGAGGTAAGTAAAGCACTTACAAGTTCAGTCTGTGGGGCATAAGCAGCCCACCTTTGGGGGGTTCAAATTAACACCAAACACCCAGCACCAGCAACACAGGGCTGGTCAGCTGCAGAGGTCAAAGAGGGGCCCAAATAACCTAGGTGCCTATGGAGACGGGGTGCTCAGACGTTGCAGGCAGGGCATAGGGGGGCTTATCGGGCCAGCTACCGACTGCGCAAGGGTGAGGGCCGCCTGCTGGTCAATGCTGCACCGGTGGTGGGTTCTTCACGGGCCTGGGGGCTGCGGGTGCAGTGCTTCTTCCAGGCATCGAGTTTCTACGTCCCGGGCAATCACGGTCAGGGGTGTCCTCGGGATTCCCTCTGCAGGCGTTGTTGTAGGGGTGCAGAGAGGTTATCCCAGTGTGGACACGTCGTCAAGAGTCGCCTGGGGATCCTCTCTGGGTCGTTGGTTTCTCTGGACACAGGCCAGGGGCATTGGATGCAGAGTGGTGGGTACTCACGCTTCTGGAGTGAGGTGAGAGTCCTTTAAAGACGGTTTCTTCTTGCTTTGTTGGACAGGTCCACTGGAGTTTCTTGGTCCTTTGTAGTTGCAGGGCAGTCCTCTGGGTCAGAGGAGGTCGCTGGGCCCACAAGATGCGTCGCTGGTGCTGGTTCTTTTAAGTTGGAGACAGGCTGGTAGGGCTGGGCCCAAAGCAGTTGTCGTCTTCCTTCTCTGCTGTGTTTTTCAGCTTGGCGGTCCTTCTTCTTTGTAGGTCGTCAGGAATCTGATTTCCTGGGTTCAGGGTCGCCCCTAAAGAGTAAGTTACTTACCTTTGGTAACGCTTTTTCTGGTGGATACATTAACTACCTGTGGATTCCTCACCTAAATAATTCTCCCCTCGCGCCAGCTTCGACGGAAATTTCTTCTAGCTCTGCATGTCGACGATGACGTCACAATTGCCCGACTCCACGCAATGCCGTATGACGTCATCTAAGCAATAAGAAGCCCTCGTCGACGTGCAGACGTCAGTTATCACCATTTTTTACGTGCCTTACAGGCGAACAGGTGAAATTTTTTACCTTGAAGAGAACATAATCACATCCAAAGAATTGAAAACGCAATATTTATTATACTAAAAATAGTGAGAAATTAAATATGCTAGTCAAAATTAATCATGAGTACTTGAAGTATCAAGACTAGAGAAAGAAATACATATATACATGTTTTAACTATATACCAAAAGTAGGCATACATACACACATATATATATATATATGTAT
This sequence comes from Pleurodeles waltl, assembly GCF_031143425.1. Classification (NCBI taxonomy): domain Eukaryota; kingdom Metazoa; phylum Chordata; class Amphibia; order Caudata; family Salamandridae; genus Pleurodeles; species Pleurodeles waltl. Next base: position 89,341,984 of record NC_090441.1, read on the forward strand.
ATACACACACACACACATATATACAAGACAATAGGCGCTCACCCAAGGATTTCGTGGAACAACCATTCAGGCAACGGGGAGGCGGGTGGGACCGTGAGGAATCCACAGGTAGTTAAAGTATCCACCAGAAAAAACTTTACCGAAGGTAAGTAACTTATTCTTCTGTTGGATACACCTGCCTGTGGATTCCTCACCTAAAGAATAGAGTCCCAAAGCAGTACTACCTACGGAGGTGGGTGCCCGAATGGTCAAACCAAGAAATCCTGCAGCACCGAGCAAGCAAAATGGCCATCCCTCCTAACCTCAGAATCCAAACAATAATGTTTGACAAAAGTATGGAGAGATGCCCAAGTTGCCGCCCTGCAGATGTCAACCACAGGAACACCCCTAGCCAAAGCCGAAGAAGCAGCCTTAGCTCTGGTAGAATGGGCAAAAAGCCCCACAGGTGGTTCTTTCTTAGCTAAGGAATAACAAAGCTTAATACAGAGAATGACCCACCTGGATAGCGTTCTCTTGTGGACTGCTCTACCTTTCCTCTTCCCCACGTATCCAACGAAGAGCTGCTCATCTTGCCTGAACTCCCTCGTCCTGTCGACAAAGAAGCTCAATGCTCTTTGTGGAGCCAGTCGGTGGAGCCTCTCTTCCTCCCTGGATGGATGAGGCGGAGGGTAAAACGAAGAGAGAGTAATAGACTGCCCCAAGTGAAAGGGTGTAACAACCTTCGGGAGGAAAGCCGCCTTGGTCCTTAACACCACTTTGTCTCTAAAGAAGGAAAGGTATACTAAGAGCCTGAAGCTCACTGACTCTTCTGGACGATGTTATGGCTACCAGGAATACAGTCTTAAGAACCAGCAAACGCAAAGCACAAGAATGCATTGGTTCAAATGGCGATCCCATTAGAAATGCTAATACTAAATTAAGGTCCTACTGAGGCATAACAAATGGTGAGGGCGGAAACTTATTAGTGAGCCCCTTAACAAACCTCAAAACAATTGGAAACTTAAACAAGGAAGGTTGATCAGGGAGGCACAGAAAAGCCGACAGTGCAGATAAATAGCCCTTAACTGTGGCAACTGCACAACCCTTCTGTGCCAAGGAAAGAGCAAATGATAATATATCAGACAAGTGAGCCTTTAAGGGATCAATTCGGTTCTCTCCACACCAACATACAAATTTAGCCCATTGATTTGCATAGATCGATTTGGTGGAGTGTCGCCTGGCCGATAAAATAACATCCACCACTTCCGGTGGGAGAGAAAAAGCACTCAGATTGCCCCGTTCAATCTCCAGGCATGAAGGTGCAGACTCTGGAGGTGGGGGTGTAGAATCTGCCCCTGCGACTGCAAGAGGAGGTCCACCCTGTAAGGGAGACGGAGCGGAGGGCACAGAGAGAGTTGGAGAAGGTCTGTGTACTACACCCTTCTTGGCCAATCCGGAGCTATCAAGATGACCTGGGCTCGGTCTTGGCGGATCTTCCTCAGAACTCGAGGAATCAGCGGTATGGGGGGAAACGCGTAAAGCAACTGACCCTTCGAGGAGATCCAAAACGCGTCCCCCAAAGCTCCTTGCACCGGATACTGGAGGCTGCAAAATAAGGGGCACTGCGCGTTCTCCTGAGTAGCAAACAGATCTATCTGCGGACACCCCATCTGAAAGATGTAAAGAACCAGATCCGGATGAAGACGCCACTCGTTGTCGACCGAGCTGCGTCGACTGAGAACATCTGCACGTACATTCAGAACCCCGGCCAAATGATTTGCTACCAAGCAAATCTTGTGGTCCTGAAGCCAGGACCAGAGTCGAAGAGCTTCTCTGCAAAGAAAGTACGACCCCACTCCTCCCTGCTTGTTTATATACCACATCGCAGTAGTGTTGTCCGTCAGAATCTGGACTGACTGACCGCAAATGGAAGGAAGGAAGGCCTTAAGAGCCAGACGTACTGCCCGCAATTCCAACAGATTGATGTGAAATCTCTGTTCCACTGGAGACCAAAGGCCTTTGACCTCCAGGTCCCCCAGATGAGCTCCCCACCCTAGAGTGGAAGCATCCGTTACAACTGTGGCCACCGGCGGAGGCAGCGAGAACGGCCTTCCTTGCAACAGGTTGCCGATCGCTGCCCACCACTGAAGATCCACCGCAGTGTCCCTGGTGATCGTAATCGAATCTTCGAGATCCCCTTTGTGCTGAAACCATGCCTGCGAACGAACCACTGAAGAGCCCTCATGTGCCAGCGTGCATGAGTGACCAGCAGTATGCAAGAAGCAAACAGACCGAGCAGACGAAGGACCTTGAGGACTGGAACTACCGCTCCATTTCAAAACATCAGAATCAACGCCTGAATGTCCTGAACCCGCTGAGCCGGAGGAAAGGCCCGATTCAATGTCGTGTCCAGTACTGCCCCTATGAACAGGAGGTGTTGAGAGGGCTCCAGGTGAGATTTGGGCACATTGATTGAAAAACCCAGGTCGTACAACAACTGAGTTGTCGACTGCAGGTGACGCCGCAAGAGCTCCGGAGTCTTGGCTTTGATCAACCAATCGTCCAGATAGGGAAACACCGCTATCTCTCTTCTTCTGAGCTCTGCTGCTACCACCGCCATCACCTTTGTGAAGACTCGAGGTGCTGAAGTAAGACCAAACGGTAGGACCGCAAACTGATAATGGTGCGATCTCACCACAAACCGGAGATACTTCCTGTGCGATTTGAGGATCGGAATATGGAAGTACGCATCCTGCAAATCGACAGACACCATCCAATCTCCTTCGTTCAACGTCAAAAGAACCTGTGAAAGGGTCAGCATTTTGAACTTTTCCTGCCTGAGGAACCAGTTCAAAATCCTCAAGTCCAGAAATGGTCTCAACCGACCATCCTTTTTGGGGATCAGGAAGTATCTTGAACAACAGCCCTGACCCCTCTCCTGCTCGGGAACCATCTCTACTGCGCCTTTTGCCAATAGGGATAACACCTCCTGTTGCAGTAACAGAAGATGGTCTTCCGAACAGAAGGATGGGCGGGGAGGGAAGGGAGGAGGGAACTCCCGAAAGGGAAGAGCATACCCTCTCTTCACAATGTTGATGACACAAGAGTCTGGTGTTATAAACTCCCACATTGGAAGAAATTGGGCAAGTCTCCCCTCTACCGGAGACAAGTGAACAGGGAGTGGAGGAGGACTAAGGCTGCTTTCCCTGCTGCACTCCTCCCGAGGAAGAGGCAGAGTGCTGCTGGGTTGCTCCTCTTGTACGTACTCTGCCCCTGCCTCTAAAGGATCTGTAAGGTAGGGAGCTTGCAGATTGTTGTTGTGGCGCCTGGAATCTGACACGAAAGGAGGAGCCACGTCCAAAACCCCTAAACTTCCTATACGATCTAAAGGAAGAGGAAGTAGCTGCCTGAAGTCATAACGACATCGCTATGGCTCTGCTCTCTTTGAACCGTTCAAGAGCAGAATCTGCCTTTGTCCCAAAGAGTTTTTCTCCATCAAAAGGCAGATCCAGGAGAGTCGCCTGCACATCCGTAGAAAAGCCTGATGAGCGCAGCCAAGCCTGACGTCTCGATACTATGGATGTGCCATAGCCCTTGCCACAGAGTCAGAGGTGTCCAACCCAGACTGGATCACCTGGGTCGCCGCCTGAGCGTCCGCTAGCAAATGCACACCTCTTGCGGCAAGTTTGGATGACCTTTTGCTTCCTCCATAAGGGTATGAATATAACGTCCCAAAATGCAGGTTGCATTGGTCGACTTCAAGGCCATACTGCATGACGAAAAGGCCTTCTTTGCAGTGTGGTCCATTTTCTTTGACTCCCTGTCCGCAGGGGTCCCGGGGAATGAACCAGGAGACGACCGGGAAGAACAGCAAGCCTGAACAACCAAACTCTCCGGAGTTGGATGTTTGGAGAGGAAGTCCGGGTCACCTGGAGCCGCACGATAGCACCTTGCTAACGCCCTGTTGAAAGCTGTAGAAGCCACAGGTTTCTTCCAAATGCCCTTGATGGGGTCCAGAAGAGCCTCATTGAAGGGCAAGAGAGACTCCGCCACCACAGAGGCCGGATGCAGCACTTCCGTCAAAAGGTTCCTTTTCACCTCAGCAGCCGGAAGAGGAAGATCTAAAAAGTCTGCAGCCTTCCTTATTACTGCATGAAAAGATGCAGCCTCCTCAGTATACTCCCCAGGGGAAGCCAAATCCCATTCAGGGAAAGTATCAATACCGCTTGCAGTGTCCAGTCCCTGAAAATCACTCGAAGGCCCCAAGATTTCGCCTTCTTCCAGATGTTGCCTGCTATTTTCCTCTTCCTCCAGGAGGCGCAAAGCTAGACGTCTGGACGGGAGTCTGGACTCAAGACCAGGCGTCGATAAGGCATCGGCCGACGGCAAAGATCTTCGCCAGCGCCGTTCTTCGGATCCATCTGGCACCGGACCCTCCGGCACCACAGGCACCTTGACAGTAGACTGGATCCGTGGAGAATCCACCGGCGCCGGAGTTGCAGACGTTGTAGGCGTCGCTGGTCTCCTTGGTGACTCCAAGGGCATCGGCGCCGTAGCGGCTCCAGACAGCAAAAATGGCATGAAGGGCGTTGGCTTGTAAGGAGCCAGAGCACCCAAATTAAAAGCCAAAGGGCCCGACGGACCCGCATGCCCTCCACCAGGCGCCATGATGGAAAAGATATTGAACATGGCATTTAAAAATGCTGCAGGATCCGTACCCGGCGCCGGGAAAGTTGGTTATGCTTGCGGTGTCGGTGCCGGCGCCGGCATAGAAGCCAATGATGGGCCAGGCAACTCCTGCTCCGGAGAAGCCGCCGGCTCCTGAAGAGGCTCGACTTCAAACACCGACAAAGGTGAAATCGGAGTCGTAGGAGTGACAGTCGGGCTAATATCCCACATCAGACGGCGCCGAGCTGATGGAGATGCAGATCTGGACCGAACTCTACTCGATCAGCGCCGGAAGTCGTGACGGCGCTGAGAGTCTCCATGACGACGATGAGTCCTCGAGGAATTCGAAGAGGACTCTCTCCGATGTCGCCTTTCCTTCCTCTTCTTGGAACGGGCCAAGAACAATTTAGCCTCCCTTTTCTTAAGCACCTTAGGGTTCATGCGCTGGCAGGACCCGCACGACTCGACCTCATGGTCAGAACTAAGGCACAAGATACAATTTTCATGGGGGTCAGTGACCGGCATTCGACCCCCACACTGGTTACAAGGCTTAAAACCAGATTTTCTTGGCTGCGACATTGTAACTACAGATGCGCAACTGTAGCTCCCTGTTAGCCTCGAAGAAAAAACGTTATTCAAAGGCACGGAAAAAAGGATAAACAGCCCTGACCCCTCTCCTGCTCGGGAACCAACTCTACTGCGCCTTTTGCCAATAGGGATAACAAAAATAATGATAAAGATGTCAAACTCTGCTGTGTTTTTCAGCTCGGCAGTCCTTCTTTGTAGGTCGTCAGGAATCTGATTTCCTGGGTTCAGGGTCACCCCTAAATACTTGTTGGCTTTTCCTCCAGGAGATCTTCAGGCGCCAAGAAACCCAGCCCCGCACTGTGCAAACCAAATAACAGCTCCTGTCCAGCAACTCCTCCTCCTCAGACGTGGGACTTCTGTTTTGCTGGGCTGGTAAGGCCTACCTGTGAATCTCTGTGTACAGCGCCTGTGGGTCACTTGTGGGGGCTCCATCAACTTCTGTTGGCCTTCCTGTGTGCTGAGGGCCAGCTCTGACTCCCCCTCCTGGGTAGAGTCTCCTGGACCTTGCTGGTCCCCAAAACGCTGCATATCTTTCTGCAATTTCTATTTGCACTTGCCAGTGCTTATTGGTGACCTGACTGGTCGCTGACCCTCCTACAATCCAGCGGCCGTCGAGGGACAACTCGTAGGTGACTCCTGGGATCCTCAGGCAGACCCTGGACCCCGCAGCTGGACTTCTTCTTCCACCGACTTGCAGGAACTTCATCTTCAGGAGGGTGGGCATTGCCACCTGCACCACCTGCGCACCTCCTTGGATTCTGGACTATGTCCCCCTCCATTGCAGGTCCTCCATTTCCGGAATCCATCCCTGGGTTCCACTGGCCTGGTCCACGTGTCTTGACAGCAGCTGGAGTCCCTTCTCCCCTGTGCATCAGGGTCCTTAGTGCAGGTACTCGTGTCTTCTGGATATCACAGGGTAAGGGCACTCTACACCCATCCATCCTCCTGCCTACTGGTATCCCCAGGGTGCGCTTGGAAGGGTCCTGAATTCCACAAATGCCAACGACTACTCTCTGTGTTAGCTTATGGGACAACTGGTTGCTGGGGTTCACTTACTGTACTTACCACTGGTATTTCTAACTGGCCACAGCCCTTTAGCTAACCACCACACTTACCCTGGCTGGAGTCCCTCTTTCACATTCTACTTTTTTAGTATATGGTTTGGCCCTCTCCTAGGGCCCTGTATATGTCTTTGCTTTTCTGATGGTTACTGTATGTGCATAATTGTATGTAATATCTATCTCCAGAGGGAGATACCAATGTCAGTTAATAACAGTGCTGTAATATGTATTGTTTATTTTTGCAACACTTGTGTGGTTCTTTCTTGTGACTAAGGGCCAGATGCATAAAAAAAAACGATTTGCGTTTCTTAAATAGCGAATTTTAAGAAAATTGGTATGCATGATTTTTGCCATTCGGTAATGGCTATTTCTTAAAATTCACAAATGCTATTACCGAATCGCAAATAGAGAATCCAACCCTATTCGCACCTATGGACCTGTTGCGAATGTTTTTGCATTTCCCAAATTGCAAATTCCAGTTGGGAATTCGCAAATTAGGAAATGCAAATCCCAGGGTGCTGGGGGGCCTAAGACCACCACTGCTGCAACACAAAAATATTTTTACAGACATGTGAAGCACACACATCCTAAGGGGCATGTGTGCGCTACATGTCAATTTTAAAAATGCATTTATAATGCATTTTTAAAATTTGCACAAGGTTGCCACCAAACTTTAATTTGTGGTAATTGCATTTCTTAAATGCCCAATTCGCATTTAGGAAATGCTTGATACATGTGATTTGGAAATCGCAAATAGGAATTCTCTATTTGCGATTTCCAATTTGGAGAATCGCAGTTTGCGATTCTCTAAATGGGGTCGCAATTTTAAGGAATCACTATTTTAGTGATTCGTTACAATTGCCCTGCGAATGCCTTTCATACATTGCGAAAGGCATTTTTGCATTCGCAAACGGACGAATTTCGCAATTCGCACTGTTTGCGAATGCAAAAAAGCTTGATACATCTGGCCCTAAGTTAGTGTTTGACTACTGTGTATTGCAAGTGCTTTACATTCCTCCTGGATAAGCTTTAGCTGCTCACCTCAGCTACCCCTATAGAGCTTCTGTTACCTGGACACCTATTCAATATCACTAAGGATTGCCTGGACTCAGTATTGGATGCCACACCACAGATGTATACCATAAACTGAGCCAGCCTCCTACAAAATGTTCCTTAGTGGACAAACAGAAAAATAGGGAGTTAAACATTCAAATCAATAGGAGGGACCAAAGATAAACAAAGCAATTGAAACAGAAGCAAGCAGCTAACTAAAATCCAAAAGTAAAGATATGTAAATCGATTGGAAACAATAGACCTGCAACACTGAGACCTAATAAGGCCATTCAGTGTGGGATGGACTGCAGAAAATCCTGCACTAACATCTCCAACGTTTACCAACAGTTTTAAAGCTACACATTAAAGCATTCCTTCTATCAAGAGAATGAGGAGGTATTTCTTCTGATGAGGCTCTGTGATTTTAACTGCACACACACTATTAGAATGATATGATTACTCAGTCACTTCAGGTAATTTTGTTATTTGTGGGATAGCCATAGCTATTAATGGCTTGGGTTCTCACAGGAGAAGAACAGAGGGCTTATCTTGCATATTCTTTCTCGGTCTTGAGGGAAGACACATCAACCTTAGTGGAATGATTCAGAAGTTATCAGTTCATTTTCAGTCAAGACTGTATCTTCTCCACCCAACCACCATACTCCTCTTCCCTCATATCTCCATCCTTCTCATAGGAAACAACGAGCCATCAGTTCACCTTCTGTCAGTATCATTGAATTACAGGAGATTGGCTCTTATATAGTGGACGTTTAGTTTTATTTTTCTTTGCACATGTTGCAGTACCTTCAAGAATCCTTCCAGTTGGGGGAGACTTGATTGGTACTGTTTCTCTGGCAGGCAGTGAGAGGTCTAGTCCTGACACCTTTATGTAGGTATCCTGACTGACAGGGCAGCCCTTTATGGCATAAGGGTTGAGATCTCTATGCAAACTGCTTCCTTTCCTAGAGCCTTCCTTGTGATTAGGTAAATGTTCTTTCTACAACAGCACATTTGCTAATCCTCTAACATACCTATAACCACAGTCAGCCTATTCTTGGGAGTCAGGAGCAATGACCGGAAATTCAGCCAGACTGTGAGCAGTTCTCCACTGCTCTTCCATATGCATGCCCTACATATAACAGACAAAGCGGTTTCTTATCTGTAATCCTAGTGTACATTTAGGAGAAAATCCACTTAAATCATATGCACTGAATAGTTCAGCCTATGTGCAGGAATCCAGAGCATTTCTACCAAAGTATACATTCCTGTGTTACTTCTTAGCGTTACTTCAGGAAGGTCAATAAGTTTTATGACGCACCAAAAAATGATTTAGCAACCTATAGTACAGTCTACATAGGCCAATTACAATACTTTGCTTTGAACATCCTTTTTAAAACAGAAAATGTCCTAGAAGAGTAGTTGGCATTTACCAATCCCTTTCACAAAGCTTGTTTAAAGTAAATGAAGGCAAAAGATTAAGGGCAAAGTAACCAATTCTTCTGCAGCAATGTTAAGCTGAAAAGCAACACTGCACCTTCGACAACTCCAAGTGCTTTAGGATCCCATCATGCCCATTAGGTGGCAGGTGCCTCAGCTCTTCTTACAAAGCCAGTAAGGAATAAGATTACACACAGACCATTATTCAACTCTTCCCTTTCACTTGGGAGGAGGGTAGGTTGCTTATCTTTTCAATGGAGAGCCCCCAGAAGGAGAAATTAGATTACAAGTAAGAAACTGTCCTTCCAGAGGATCTCCACTGAAAATCATAAGCAGTGTACAGAATATTGTACCCAGAACCTCGAAATGTGGCAAAAGACAGTAACTCAGGAAGTCTAAGCTAAGTGATTTCTCAAGGACGAGGAAGCGGCCTACTTGAGCACCTGAGCTAGAATCTGAATAAAGATAAGTGTCTGGTAAAAGTGTGAACAAATCTCTAGGTAGCTGCTTTGCAGATCTCCAAACAAAATGGGAATAGTTCTCACTAAAGCAACAGTAGCTGCTTTACCTCTTGTTAAATGAGCTTTTCGTTTACCAGATAAAGCTTTATTTGCTTTTTGGTAGCAAAGTAGAATAGAAGAAACTATCCATTCAGATTATCTATTGGACTATAAATAATAAATAACTGTTTGGATTAGCTAATATTCTTAGTTTTGTCTAGATTACATTTCAGGACCCTTCTCATGTCAAGAACTATTTTGAAGAGAAATTTAGAATGAGTCCTCATTATCACCTTATTACTGTTGCTATTAATGTTTATCTTCGAGACATTGCTGCCGTGACTCCACGTGTAACTTCTTTGAGGAAACATTTAGAGTTGTTTCTTTAAGCAAAACCTTCTCTGACACACAAGTGGGGCTAGGTTGGGGATTACCTAATGGGTTGCTCCTGTGACATGTTGGTATGTGGGAGAGGCATGGGAATGATGCCAGTGATGAGATTTTACCAATCCGAGCAGTGAAATCAGATTTCCTGGAATACGTTTCAGGAATTTTTCTAGCCAATACTGACACTATGTTCCAAAGCTCTGAGATTTCAGCTCCTAGTATGGTTACTGTATCAACAAAAGATTTCAGTTATGCCACTGCTTTCATCCCATACACTTTGTTTTGAATTGTATCTAGGAAAGCTCCCAGTAAAGTTAATGTAATTGGTGGAATGAGATGAGGTTTTCTTATGTTGACTGTGAGACCCAGTGGCTTGAAAACTGAAAGTCAAAAAGAAGTATGCATTTCAGCTTGTTGGGAGGTGATCTCTTTTATTAACTCCTTTCTGCCTCAAATGAGCTGCCAGGGTAGCCAAACATTTGGTGAAGATACGGGGAGCTGGCTTCAGTCGGAAGGGAAGATTTCTGATCTGTTAGTGGGTGCTAGCAACTGTGAACCACAAGTATTTTTGGTGTGTTTGGTGAGTTGGGATGTTGAAGTATGCATCCTGGAGGTTTAAGGACGTCATATGATCCCAGTGACAAAGGAGATGTAAAATATCCGGTAGGGAGACCATGAGAAAGGACAGTTTCCTTAGGTGTTTCTTGAGCTTCTGAAGATTGAATATAGGGTGCTGGTCTCCTGACTTTTTCTGTACCAGGAAGAAACATGAGTAGAAACCATTTCCCCTCTGAGTCCTCGGGACCTCTTCTACTGCACTCTTCGCCAGCCTGGTTGATATTTTCAGCAGAGGTTGTTTGAGATAAGAAGGTGGTGCTCCTTACGGTAGAACATTCAGGGTTTTGTGACAAACTGTAGGGTGTATCCTCAAGCTATGATGTCCAGAACCCATTTGTCAGTATCTTGGACCATTGTGGCAGAAAAGAGGATATACGGCCTTTAAGTACCTATCTGATTTTGGGAGAAGTAACTGGCACGCCTCTTAAAGACAAAGCGGTTTACAGGAGTTTTGCGCCCTGGAAGAATCATCACTTTCTTTGAAATCTATAAGTCACTGTAGCCAAAGTAGAAGCCTCCCCTCTCTACCTTTAAGGGTCTTATGAGAAAAAGTGTGACATAAGTTTGCAGTCCTTTGGTATATGGTTCGGATGGAGGCAATAAATTAGAGTGTGGATTCTCCAGTGTAATTTCTTTTTACACATCTCCCACATGGCCTGAAAGTCATTTTTTGGTGTTTCAGACACTGTAGAGTAGATGTGATCTGGAACAGCAGGAATACATCTTGCTCTGAAGAGACACTGTCTGGAAATTAGAGTAAACTGTGGAAAATCTGAGCAGAGCTCAGGGAAACTGCCATCACATGATGTGCAGTAGAAAATCTGAGGGACTGGAGCCTCTGTGGTGAAGGTTCTAAAAGGTGCTGTCGCCTGATTGGCTGGACTTTGGTTCATTCTAAATAATGTTAATAAGCTGATAAACTGAAAGCTTTTAACATGAATCTCTATGCAAGTTCTTTCTCTACTGGTATTAATGGTACCATGGGAGTCCAACTTCAATGATGGGGAATAGTTTGATGCACGTGAATCTATGAAAGCTCCAATATTTGCGATCTTAAACATCCTTAAAATCCCTTATCCCTGCAGTGGTCTAAAAGAATGTCCGAGTTGGACATTTCTGTATTCTATAATGAACACTTGATGGAAGAGAATTGTAAAACCAACCAAATAAATACACCAGATAAATAACTAAGGTAGTAGCATCTGTTTTACACATCCTTTCATGTTTGGGTTCTTTCAAGTGCTATGCACATCATCTCTATAATTTGTAAGCATTAATTGATCTAGCTAAAGATCTTTCGTCTTCCATAAGGACTGAGAAGCAATATAAAGTGGGTATACAATGCTCCCATTTGTACTGCAGTGAATATTTGGTCTGCAGTGTAGTTTCTTCTAACCCTCTTCTGTTAGAAGGTGGTAAGAAACCAGGAAACACCCCACTCTAGCTAGGAGGTTCATTGATATTTGTTTTTTTTCATATTTTCCTGAGTTTGGCAACAAAAGCAAATGAAAAACCACACACAAAACTGTGTAACTACACAATCTAAAGGACATTTTCCTTCAATTACATACTGAATTATTTACCATTTTTATATAGTACTGCTGATCCCAGATAAGTATTAACTTGACAAGACATGTTACATACTAAACAAGTTTTTAACAATGGAATAAAGAAAGGCAAAAATGAACACCGCCTCTGGATACTAGACTGAAATGTCTCAAACTGGAGTTTCTCAATGTTCTGAAAATTTAGATAAACAGTGCCTCATACCCTGAAAATGCACTCAAAAATCTTGTCCTGACCCAGTCATGATCAACTCAGGTGATTATGGTCATGATCAACTCAGATGATTATGTTCAAGGCGTATGCTTTCATTTTCCATTTCTAGCTAGTGTAGTGATATCAACCAAAAAGCAGGGGTGAGGAATTCCTACGGCCCGACGCTCAAGACATATTGTTTGGGTCAAGGACAAGTTTTCAGGTTTATTTTGTTCTTGGGACAAGGAGGCTCAAACCCCCGCAGAACAAACCGTTTGGCTGTCAATTTGCAGCATTACATTATGCAACAGGGAAGGGAATTGTCTGCAGTTGAGGTACTATTTGTGTCCATATGTTAATTCCGTTCAAACTTGTATTTATCGCCAATTAATGTCAAACCTTTATTATTAGGGTGAGCGCTCTAAATAAATGTTGCAAGCTCGAACTGCACTACTGACAGTGGTTCCAGTAAAACATGCATACACATGTTTGCAATGTTTAACAATATGAGACTATGTATAATACTTCAGGAATGCTGCAACTAGATGCAAATATTTGCAGAAGCTTGAACGCAAGATTGAGGATTCATCGCTATCAAAATAAAATGGTCACCAAAAAAATGCAAATGAGAGAAAAATGCTTTGCTAAACTACAGTGAAATCATTTCTGTGAAACATCATTTAGTAAAATGTGTTGATGGATGTAAGTATTCCCAAAAACAAAAAATCAAAATGGAAAGTCAGAATAGCCAGTTTCAATGAGTTTATGGTAAACATGAAAATAAACTAGCATTGGCAATGCCAACAGGTCAGACACTGGTGGTCTTTTGGTTTTATCACTGCGTGTCTTGGTTTGACATGGCTTTTGCAAACCTTTATTGCTGTGGAAGCTTCTGGACCCTCACTACTGTAACAAACACTGACAAAAAGCTAAACTATTTTTTGGTCTCAAAAAGCACACATTGTCCTAACACTGAGCAAAACTACTTTGTGTGTCGATAAGATCCTTGTGAAAGAGCAGAATGTAAGTATTCACAGTGAAGCCAGCTGATAGATTAATAAAGAGAGACAAAACTTTAATATAAACCAAAGGTCTTGAGAAACGCCAGACCTAATTAGGTGCCTAATTCTTAAACAAAGTCACAAAAGGGCACCCATGGTATATGTCTTTGGATTAGTGCAGATGTACGTATTCCAAGAATTCACAAGAATTTACAAAAGTAGACCATAAAATCGAACGCCTTAAAAATATCAGTGAACTGTATTTTAGAATGAGCAAATGTGCATGTGTAGATTTTTTCATGAGAAAATATGTTGAGCATTTACAAGTGCACTTTCTCTCCAACCACTTTTTCTTCCCAACCCTGGAAGAAGTTTTACTTTTCACCCTTGTCATTTCCAACCTTTCTCAGCATGGGAAAAAATTAGAGAAGAGCTGGTGAAAACACTTAAAACATGCGAGTAGGTTTGCACAGACTCAAAATGGCATTTAATCTCTGCAACTCTTGCTTACCGCTACCTCCAGCCTCAGTATCCAGATCAGCAGAAAGGTGGCAAAATAAGGAAGTTGCTAGTTTTCAAGAACTACTATAGTATTAGCCCTAGCATAATCAGAAAGGCTATTATTATAAATCTCCTATAATGAGACTGATACCATAATTTGTCGCTGCACTACATGTCACCAAAGGGACAAGTAGATTTTTTGTACAGGACAAGTATATTTATGAAGCAAACTGTCCCATCAACGAGTAGATATTTTATTAAAATTCCACACCCCTGAAAGAGACAGTTTGCTTGATTCCCTTGCTTTTTGAGGAACTTGTAGCAGTATTGCCTGTTCAAATTAGTACAAAACATGTCCTTATGGGGGGAAGAAATGTCAGCTCCTGCACGTTTAACTCTGTAAGTCTTCTCTATCTCAGGGTAAACATCTTAAACTGTCAGATATTACATGTTCTATCCTCATCCTGCCAAGAAAGCATCCATCACTATCAAATGAGTCTGTAATGGAAGGACACCCCTATTACCCTCAAATATGTTGTTCCAGTGGCACCACCAGGCACAAGATTGCAGAGCTAATTGAGATAGCTTTGGCTTGTCGGTTTTCAGGAACAACTGGTTTTCTATATGTTCTCTGACAAAAGACATGAGCAACCATGTTTAAGTAAAGCTGAAAAAAGAGGATGCCATTGAGACAGGAGGAAAGAGATTGTTCTTTGAAGAAAACTTTATATTTTGAAGTCTTGCTGTACAACCTACTTTCAATATACTGTATCTAATATGCTATGAGTGGATAATTTGTCATGATTTATCAGAAACTCAGAATTTTTAAAACGTTTGAAGGTTTTGTGAAGTTGCCAATCAAGGCATGGGGGCCATACCGACCACCAGGACTACCCCCCAGTTCCTGCTACGCCATCCCGGAACTCATTGCCCCGTAAGTAATCAACTCTGAGCACTACATATTCCTAGGGACCTCAAATTCCACCTCTACAACCCCAGACACGCCAACTCCACTGATCTCCTGGAAAACATGAGCAGCATTGGCCTCAGGCAGCTCATCACTGACCCTACTCACATTGCAGGACACATGCTCGACCCCATCTTCACCTTCAGCGACAGTCAGGTACATCCATACCACACCACTCACCTTGTCCGACCACCACAGCGTACACTTCACCATCCCAGTGGATCACAGAATGTGCCAACACCATTGCCACGCTAAGACAGCCAAGGTCAAAGAACAACACAAAAGAGCAAGCTGGTTCATCGAGGAACTGCACTCCACCAAATGCAACTGCTGACAACTTGAAAGAAAATGGCACATCAGCAAAAAAAAAAAAAAGAGAAGACTGCACCACCTTCTCGACAGTTCTCAACCAGCGTCACCGCTTCCTGAAAGAAACCAAGAAGAACAAACTAGCAGATTTCATCAAAGTCTTTGCAAACCACAGCAAAGAACTCTTCGCCACTGTAAAGGAGTTCACCAATCCGCAGCCACTGAGAACATCATCATTCCCTTCCAGAAACTGTGTGACAACTTCGCAGACTTCTTCCACGACAAGATCTTGGCCATCCACGAAAACTTTGAACGCCAACCTTCCGCCACAGACAACATCAACCAGCTCACACGCACAAACACAAACCCGAACAATTTCTCATCCAATGGGAACTCCTCAACATGCAAGACACTATCTCTTGCCCCCACCACGTCTTCAAGCTCCGAAGGGATTCAGAGCATGGCATTCAGAGCGTTCGATCAACCACCGGAGGCGACCTTGCTGATGACCCTCCCCCACACTGTGCACCCCAAGTCCCCACGGTTCATACGGGCGGCTGGGAAGGCTCGAAGGCTTGAGGGCCAAGAGGAGACCTACTGTGCGCAGGTTGCACTGTGGCCTGAGGTGGTGTTCTGGTAGCCGCACGGTGAATAAAGCAGGAGGTGATGGGGAAAGCAGGATCGGAACCGCGGACCCAGCCAGGCCTGGGGAGTGGAATCAGCCGGCAGTAGGCTGGTGCAGCTTGCTCCAGTGGCAGGTCTGCCATCTTCCGCAATAAAAGCTAGTACCTGGCCTCCAATTCTAAGGGTCTGTAACATGCCTTAAGGGCCTTTAGGAGCCCCAAAGGCTTTTAGCACTTTCTTCCAGTATTATAAATAGTGCATCCTCTCTGCAAGGACTCTTGGCTCTTCAGGATCGCCAGGATCCTCAAAGAGAGCATATTTGTGACCCCCCTTCCCTAGGGTGAGGAACACAGAACAGTGTAAGGGGGTGAGGCGGCACTTTGGCGGTTGGATTACATCCTGCAGTAGCATATTCTAAAGGTGCATGAATGGCGCTTTAAAGACTGAAGGCTGAAAGCACCCTTGGATTCTTCCTTGTAGTGCTGGTAGCCTCTACATAGTTGGGCAAGGTGGAGGCACTTATTGCTCCATAGTTGCCCCTGCGTTTTGCTCACACCTGCGGTTTGGACTATCGGAATGCAGATACAGCAGTGGTTAGTAAGGGAAAAGAAGTGGCGAGCGGAGGGACTGTAGTTAGCCTCTGCTGAGTGTGTGCCTCGGTCTTCACAGAAGCGGCCCAGCTAGGTCTGGGAGCGGATTGTGTGGTTCTGGCGTCTCCTGCTCAAACTTGACTTTTACTACATTCAAAAAAACGAGACCAACACCCTGCTCATTAATTAATAATTTTCCCAAGCTAGTCCTGCAGTCAATTTGATGGAAGTAGCCTGTGTTGCTTGAGGGTAGAGAAATTTGAAATAGTCTTTAAGCTCACGGTCTTGGAGAATTTCGAGCAGCAGAGTCTTTAAACATCGAAGTGTGAGAACATTAAATTAACATGTTATTTTTATGTCAGAGTGACAGACTGGGGCTCGGGTACCTGGCTGGAGTACCTGGGCTGTGTCAGTGGGGCCTGTGAAGCCTGGAAGCCCAATCCCTTGGCAAATCCGATGAAGAACAGAGACCGCATTTGGGTATCCTAAAAGGAGGGGGCAAAATACCAGCTTTCTTTCAAAGAGTGTTGGAGGAGAGAAGCTGTCCAGTCAATCCCTGAGGGGGCGTCTGAGGTGGAAGCAGTTCCTGTTGAAGATAGGCCAGCCCAGAGGGGAAGTCCAGTGCCTGCCACAAGGGCCATTACCAAATCACTAAACTTGTTGATTACGCAGGCTCAAGTGGATTCTTTACGTGCATTTAGCCAGTTTTCATCTGGAGAAAGGTCCTCCACATGCTTAGTGACTGCAAGTGATGGGGAAGGGACGGTTATCCACCCACGTTCCCAATGCTTCTTAAAACTGGACTATAGGCTACCCGAGATCTTGCCATTTAAACTGGAGTCTCCTGCTCCGAACAAGAAGGAGGGCTCACCGTCAGATGTATTAAAGCAACAGAAACAAACTATGGCCCTGTTTTCAACTACACCAAGTTTGTCAGTTTCAGTTCACAGGAATCTTTTTGCCTCTTCTGATTTAATGCTGATCCCACCGGGACTATGCATGTTTTTCCAGGTCCCGGCAGAGTCTGGAACGCATTTTCGGATCTATCTTGTCCCTACTAGAAAAGAACACTGACAGTTCCAACCTTGTGTTAGATGTATTATCAGTAATAATAAAGGTATGGCCGGTTTCTTCTAGTAGGGATCTGCCCAAATCTAATGTAACGGGTTACGTTACCACCACATCAGAAAAGTGTACCCAGGCAGATAATCCTAGGATCTCTGTGTGTGGAGAATGAAGACAACTATTCTTTGATTCTAAGTGATATAGAAGTTCTTTTTTCTGAGGACAGTTCACCAGCCTGGGAGGAAGTAGGTAACAGTCACGGGCCTGGGGGTTTTCCCTGGGCTTCAAGGGAAGCAGAGGGTGTTTTTCCTGTTTTTAATAAATGTAGTAAAAGTAAGTCAGCATTTTTGATTGAAGATCCAGGTCAGCATCAGGGAAAGGAGAAATTCCAGCTTCCATGTAATGCATTTACCTCTGTATGCAGAAAATAAGAATGCCTCCTTAATAAGTCAAGCAGAACCCTCCCACCCTCCCATAAGACAAAAAGAAAAGTGAGAAGAATATCTAAGAAAAGGCCAAGGAAGGTTACCTATTTGACTGAAGCCATTTCACCTGTGCCTCCCCTAGCGCAGGACAGTGATAAATCCAGAAAGGCCGAACTCCCCTCAGTTCCAGTGAGTGCCCAGGCTTTGGCTCCATCAGACGGTGCCGTACTGGCTTCTTCTGGTGAGGCCGTAATTCCATTTCACCCAGTAGGGGACTCCAGATGGGTGGCACCCGATTTTGGTAAAGCTGGGTCGAGGGTTGTGCAGCTTCTTAGGCTGTGGAGGGTGGGAGGCCGCAGGTGGGTCCTGGGGAGTACATATGGTGGGAGATGAACTCAAAAGTTGATCCCTATGATAATAAGATTTCAGCTCTTCAGTTTGTGGACATCTTGGCGGATGCAGAGGCAGACAGGATCCTAAATAAATCATGATTATTAGCGGTCCATCATTCTATCCCTTGGCTGGGGAAGATCTCTAAAGATATTGCTCTGGTCATCCAGCCACATGAAGGGGAGCCATTAGTGCACTGGCCTTATGTTTGGGCTTATTTTCATTCTATGGCAGTGGTTGAAGATGTCCTGAAATTGCTAGATTAACTTAGGCAGTCAAGCTTCGATGTATATGCCATGCTGTTAAACCAGCAAGATCTCCATTCACATCATATACTGTCAGCTTCCAGCTGTGGGGTCTGGTCAAATTATTCAGCTTTTTCCTTACCTGCCCCCGTGTCTTCTCCTGCAGTCAGGGATAGCGGTGCTGGTTTTGGGAGGAGGCAGCTATATGTGGGGAAGACGGCTCAGGGTAGGCACATTTTTTCCGATATTGTGGAGCAGGTGGAGTAAAGTAAAACAAGTTGGAATTGGATTGCTGGAGCAATTAACTCAACAAGGGAGTCGTCAAAGCCCCTAATCTGTGATTCCTGATATCTTAGGGGTTAAGTTTGTGTCCTGGAAAGCTGCGGGCTGAGAAGGAACTTTGAGGCGCTTCTATTGTTATCAAGGGCAATAAAGTGGTGGTTGTGGCCCTGCAAGAAACCTGTGTTATGGAGGAATGGGTGTTGCTGGAATTTGTTGTTTTCACTTCAACAGCAGTGAAGGGGCACTTTGGGGGGCCAGGGGTAGGTCTTGCAGCCTTGGTAGCTGCAGACTGTAATATAGGGGTGTCTGCTATCTCTTGGGAGTCTGTTAACTTCTTGGTTTTATTATTGTCAGGTTAATCATCCTCTCTACTACTGAGTTGGGGCCACTTGGGGGGGGGGGGGGGGGGAAGGGGGAGGGGCTGCTCAGACCAAATACTTATTAATAGATACCTACCCCTAAATTTTAGCAAGGAGTCTCAATTCAAGGAGTATGTCTGCTTACTTGAAATGATCCAAGAGAGCTTCCCACTGGTGCCTATCCTTTTGGTGGGGGATTTAATTGTTAAAATCTCCTCGAGGCGGATGAGGGAGGGCACTCATAGCACTACAGAAAGTGCATTGAATATCCCCAGCCAGGTCTAGGGAAGTCAGAGAGGTAAGGTAACAGGTAGACACCTAGGGATCCTGCTTGAGAGTCTTAACCTGACTATTATTAATGGTAGGTGTCCAGGAGACCAGCCAGGGCAGTCAAAGCTTTACAATAGGAGAGTCACAACCTTGCTTGACTATGCGATTATCTCTTCAGAGAATTTTGGGATTGTAAAGAATTTGGCTGAAGGGGCTCTGGAAGTTGGTGACCATAAGGTCATTATGATCTTGCTGGCCAGAGAGGATTTGAAAAGGGATCAGTGATCCAATAGTCCGCATTTACGCTGTAAGAATAGCCACAGAATATTGTGGTCTGCAAAATTAAAATACTATGTTATAGATACTTTGAGGAAGTTGTTAGAGGAGCATGCCAGCTCACCCTCTTATCATATATCTCCTACACAAGGGTCGGCGGAGTTGAGGACAATTAAAAGAGGTGTCTGTAAGGCTAGGCAGAACCCCAAGATAGCACAGGCCAAGGTGACTCTTAACAGGAGTATTCAAGAGGCGTTTAGGGTTAAAGTTTTCTCCCTTTTGCTATTTGGATATATGGTTGTTAGGCACTACTTGAAAAACAGGTGAAGCGTATGCAAACTATAGAAACAAAAGTTGGTTAGACTTGCCCTGGGGTTCGGTTAGTTGTGCCTTGAGGCTAGAGCTAGGCCTCACAAATATATTATTTAAATATAGACAGCGGGTGCTTGTTAGAACTGGCTGCTCTTGGTGTGATTTCCCTGTACTTTTTTGGTTCTGACCTCTTGTTTTGGGATCCTATGCTGTAATTCGTTTTTGCTCATTTTGATACTTTTACCACTGCTAACCAGTGCAGGTGCTCTCTGTCTAAATTGTACTGGTGCTTGGTTTTCTCCAAGATTGGCATATTTGATTTACTAGTAAGCCCCTAGTAAAGTGTACTAGAGCTGCCCAGGGCCTGAAAATCAAATGCTACTAGTGGGCCTGCAGCACTGATTGTGCACCATATGAGTAGTCCTGAAAACCTGTCTCAGACCTGCCATTGCAGTGTCTGTGCGTGCAGTTTTGCACTGCCATTTGGACCTGGCAAGTATACCCACTTGCCAGGCCCAAAATCTCTCTTTTACTACAAGGTAGGCCCTAGGTAGCCCCACGAGCAGGGTGCAGTGTATTGAAAAAGGTAGGACATGTACTGGTGTGTTTTACATGTGCTGATATTGGAATACTGCCAGAATCGGTTTGCACTATTGCAAGGCCTATATCTCCCATAGGTTAACATGAGGCTAGCCTTTAAAAAAAAATAAGTGCAGTTTCCCATTGGGACCAGATAGAGGGGTTGGGGTCTCGGAGTTCACAATTTAAAAATACATCTTTAGGCAAAGCTGGTTTTTAGATTGTCTGTATAAAAATGCCACTTTTAGAAAATGGACATGTTCTTGCTTAACCATTCTGTGCCTCTCCTTGGCTGCTGAATCCACGTCCAGGTCAGACTAACAGTTGGGCTGTTTGTAAATTCACTCTAGACAGTGACACAAAGAGAGCTGAGGTGTGCCCTGCATATCCCGATGAGTCTTCCTAGGCTAGAGTGGGAAGGAGGAGCTGTCACCTGCACTTGAAAGGGCTATGTCCATCCCCTCACAATACAGTCTCCAACCACCTAGAGAGTGGCTGGTGGGAGGGCAATGAAGGGTCCTGTGCACCACAAAGCCGTTCCTTTGAAGTTTCCCTACTTCAAAGGCAGACATGAGTATAAGTAGTGGACCCAAAACCCCAGACTTTTAGATTACTTCTGGATCAAAATGAACCTCTGCCAAGGAGAAGAGTGTGTTGCTTGAGGAGGATCTGTCACTCTGCCTGTTGCTTTGCTGTGCTGGCCTGCTGCTGCTTCTGCCTTGAAAGTGAAAGAACTGGACTTTGCTTTCTGAAATCCTGCTTATGAAGTTTCTCCAACAGCTTGGACTGAGCTTGCCCCTGTTCTAAAGTCTCAGGGACATCAAAGTCGTTTGCTGACAGTCCTGACTTTCTAAGTATTGTCAAATTTATTTCCTGAGCCCTTAGAAGTGGAAGCTGGTACCTTGTGGGGGAAAATCCACACATCGCTGTGTGCGCGTCCGAAAAAAAATCGATGCCTCGCCTGTCCCGTGGCTGAAAATTTGAAGCAGCACCTGCCTCGCGGCTGGAGAATCGACACAGCACCTGTTCTCAACGTGGACCCTGTGCAGAGAGCGTCGGAATTTTCCACGCATCGGCCATAGGCGTCAAATGTTCAACATCAGTGCACGGACTCGAGGCTGCTTGTCCAGAAATTGATGCATCCCTTCCCTGCGTTGAAAGAATCGATGCATTGCTTACCCAGCAGAGAAAGACTCGACGCACAGCCTCACTTGTGAGTAAGGAATCGACATACAGCCTGCTTTCCCGACGCATGCTCGCCCCTGCTGCTTTATTTTTGATGCATACCAGGTACTTTGTCCTAAAACAACGCAACCATTGATTCTGGTGAGTTAAGACTCTTTTCCTTCAAAAATTGATATTTTTTTTTTGTATGTTAGATTGTTGTAGTTTTGGTCTTGTTTGATTTAGATAAATATTGGCTATTTTCTAAACTGGTGTGGAGTCCTTTTGTGGTGTTTTCACTGTGTAACTGTGTGTGCTTGTACAAATACTTTACACATTGCCTCTGTGTCAAGCCTGACTGCTTGTGCCAAACTACCATGCCAGTGAGAACGGGTTATCTGAGCTGTGTATCTTCCTTACCCTGACTAGAGTGAGGGTCCCTAGCTGGACAGGCTGTAAACTGACTGCCAACTAAAGACCACATTTCTAAAAGTGCTCATCTATTGGACTGGGCTCCTAAAGGCTGAAGCAGGGACTATTAGGTTTTTAACAAAATCACATTTACAAGAGATACATCTGGGAGAATGGGTAAATAATGTGCAGGCCTTTGAGTCAGCTCTTAATCTGTTGGCTGAGTGTGCGCCATTGAAGACATTGTTGTCTCACCAAAAACAAGTACTGAAAGGTTTAATAAAAGAGTGTGCACATAACAGCAATGTGGCTGACGACTGCAAGAGAATTAAGTTGCAGTATTTATGGGATGTTGAATACAGGGGCCATTTACAACCCTACCTGAAGGATATCAAGAGCAGGTCGATACAGAAGTGGACCCTGAAGGTCAGGATGGGCCAGGTCCCTGCCTTTATAAGGTGAGGGAGTATTAGAGAGGAAGGGTTGGGCTTGGGATCCCTGTGCTTTTTGTAGGCTGGCATCACTTTTTTTGGTGCATATCCTTGTTTTTTGTCGCTAATTTAATAATATACAATGCAGTATGCTATACCAGTTTTTAAAAATTTGCAGGTACACTGGGTGAGATATCTGAAGTGGTTAATTATGCAGTGCAACAATACACAGGTTTGCTGTGCCATGGCTACATTTTTATCTGTGATCCCTGAAAGGTTAGTGGGTATGACTTGATTTTATGATATTGCTATTTTTGTACATGATTGTGGATCATGGGAAGGCATGCTTCACACTAGTTGCTATCTCCCACTGTTGCACTCCCTGTTCAGCCTGCCCTATTAAGCTTAATGTGCTTAAAGTCATATATTGGTCGCAATTAATTAGGATTGCTATTTTTGCACATTATTGTGGATTATGGGAAGGTATGCTCGAGACTGGTTGCCATCTTCCACTGTCTCACTTTTTATCCTGACCTATCAAATTCAATGTTCACAAGTTATATACTGGTATTTATTTTTCAAGCACGATTTTATCTTAATGAATTTTATGCACATGCATAATGGTACTGTTATTTGCATAACTATTGCTGAGCAGGGTTAGGAGCATGGTGCGCAAGGTTACCCTCCTAAAAGTGTAAGATGAATCTGAAAATGAATTAGCAAGTTTGTGTTTTTTTTGTACATCATATTATTTATGCAAGTGCAGCAAGGGTTGGATTTGATAATAATTATTAAGATGTTTTAGTGAAATTTTTATGATTTTTAAGACCATTGCATTGCTTATTGTATTTATGTGAAATTGGGTATTGTTATTTGATGAGTTATTGGGTTTGTATGGCATAAGTGACCTTATATCAAATCTATAAAATAAAACAAATACGAAAAACCTTGGAAGTAAGACAAACAGCAATGAGCTCAGCAAGGTCCTGTATACCTCCATCACTGTGGCCACCTTCCTGGAGGAAGGGAAACACGCTGAAGTGAGGCCCACCCTGAAAAAAAAAAATCCGTCGACCTAGCCAAATTGAAGAACTACTGGCTCATCTCTCTACTTCCCTATCCATTCCTCAAGAAAGCAATTAACCAGCAACTCACCAAATAACTAGAAGACCACAACCTCCAGGACCACTCCCAATCTGGACTTTGAGCTATTCACAGCACAGAGACAGCCCTGATTGCAGCCACAAATGACATCAGAGCCCTCCTGGACTGTGGGGAAACAACAGCCCTCTTTCTCCTGGTCCTCTCCTGCACATTTGACACAGTCTCCCACCACATCCTGATCAACAAACTTTACCACATCGGGATTCAAGGAAACACCCTGAAATGGATTGCCTCGTACTCCACCGACGGAACACAAAGGATCCACATCCTAATGTTCACCTCAGAGCCTAAGATGATCATCTGTGGAGTCGCCCAAGGATTGTCCCTCAGCCCGACCCTCTTCAACACCCACATGACCTCTGTGGCCATCACCATCAGATCACACTCAACATCATCTCCTACACCGACAACACACAGCTCATCCTCTCACTGTCCCAAGATCCCTCCACTACAAAAGCTAACTTCTACAAATGCATGATGAATGTAGCAGACTGGGTGGATGAAGAACAACTGTCTCTAACTCAACACCGAAAAAACAACAGTCCTCATCTTTGGGAACAACTCCTTGCCATGGGCCGACACATGGTGGCCCGCAGAGATTGGCACACCCCCAACAGACCACGCCGCCAACCTAGGCATCATCCTGGATAGCAAGCTATCCATGAAGAAACAAATTGACGCAGTCATATCCACTTGCTTCCACAACCTTCCCATGCTTTGCATGATGTTCAGGTGACTCCCAACAGACACCAGAAGGACCATCACACGCAGGCCTTCATCATTAGCAGGCTGGACTACAGAAACACACTCTACGTAGGAATCACTGCATGCTTCCTGAATAGACTCCAGACAATACCGAACTCAGGGGAAAGACTCATACTCAACATCCTCAGAGGGACGCACAACACACTTTATCTCAAGAAACTACACTGGCTCCCAATTTAGAAGAGATGCCAGCTCAAGATGCTGACCCACACCTACAATGTCCTGCACAACGAAGGACCAGCATACATCAACAAACACCTGACCTTCCACTAACCGTCCAGACACCTCTGGTCAGCTTCTCTCCCCCTCCAAGACTCCACGGATCAATTGAGCAAAACAGCGGAGGATGCTCCTTCTCGCACCTGGTAACTAAGGATTGGAACAACCTCCCCTGCACCTCAGGACCGCACCATCACTTCAGCAATTCAGAAGAGAAATAAAGACCTGGATGGTCAAATGATCATACCTCCACGCAGCAGCATACAATTCCAGAAGCTATAGACCTTCACAGTGATTTGTAGCGCTCCATAAATATTTGATTGATTGAGTGGGGTGATTTCAGTGAACAGTAGAACCTCCAGTGATTATGGTTCTTACTGTACACTAATGAATTTTCAGGTACTTGGAACTACTGCCCTATTCTACTGCTGTTTGTTGTCAAGCTTTTTGCTCACTGATCTGGTGGCCTTCCCCTCTGAAGAAGCACAAGCATCAAGCAGTAACAGGACCTGACTTCCTAAGGGCAAGCACAGTCAGGATCAAAACAGGTGGTGTCCAGATAGATCTCAGCAGAACCGCATCTCACTAAGGGAAACAAGGACTTAAACTGATTTGTACACACTGACTTGTACTCTAGTAGCATATGAACACAGAATCATGGACTAGAATGTGTCCATGGTAATTATAGGTGACTGAAATAAATTCATGGGATCCACCCTCACTGACGGCTTCTCTCATTCAGAAGGAGGTATGAGACTAAACTCCCTGTGCCAAGATGAGCTGTTTGACACGATCAGACAGTGCAACATCACTGAAGCAAAAGTTCCCAAAAGGCCTTCAGTTTCCAAATCTTTCCTCAGCTTCCACAAACAAATCAGGTCAGTGCAAGTTTTTGGATACTATGTCAAAGATGATCATGGAACCCTGTACCCTCAGCCGCCCTGTGGTCGCCACAGTTTGCATGCTGGCGATACGAAGGATGCTTACTTATGATTGGTGGTGAGGATATCATGTGATGGTAAACCAAACCAGGAAGGATGCCTCTGAATGACTTAGGCGAATACTCTCAGCTGCCACTGCCATCAACAATGTACTGTGGGGTACTACCGGTAGGAAAGTCGTCAAGCTCATCCTACATGCTAAAAAGGAGGGGTTGTGCGAGGCTAGGGGTCATAGATTTGAGGGTGGCAACTCAACTCTTGCTTCTCTTAGTGGATGAACTACTTACAGGACAGCCAGTGTAGGAAAGTGCATCAGACATGTCGCAGATGCTGCTCCGATGCCAAACTTCAATGCTAACGCTGCACTCACCATCTGTGTGCAGACTTGCACTCATCATTTAAGTGTGAAACACGGCTATTAAAGCTGTTTGAATGATGATCACTTAAGGATCCCAACTGAAACTTTTTCAGTTTCCTGCTACAGCGATTACATTTGGCCCAGAAATGTTTTCCTTGAAGAACAAGTTAATTACCCTTAGTAATGCTCTTTAAGGTGAATACTCTAACTGCAGATTCCTCACATCTCGAATATTCTACAAGGTGTCAGTTTGGAACCGGAAACTTCAAAGTAGTTCTGCGTGCCAGTACGTGACTTCATGTGGCTCCACCCTGATGTTGTTCTGATCAGAAGTGACACGCTGAGCTGCATATAAGCACCACCCATGCACGCTGTCAGTTGCTTTCTGAAGCTGCCTGTGCCATCAGTCGAAGAGCTCATCAGCAAACTGGCATGACCAGTATGTAGATCTGCAGATTAGGAAGTCTGCAGATGGATATCAGTCTACTTTAAAGAACAGGTAGGTGGAAGGTTCAGTGAGGAGTTTGCAGTTAGATATATTTTACACCAGAAAGAACGTTATCAAAGGTAAGTAACTTGTTCTTCTGATAGATACTTCTAACCGCAGCTTCCTCACTTTGTAGATATATACATAGCAGTTTCTCTACATGTGGTGAGTCTATACCATATGAAAAAGTCCAGCAGGACCAAGAGGGTAAAATGCTCATCTTGGCAGAAAAGACTCTGGAGACAGTAGTGCTTCCTGAACATGTATACTGACCCCATGTAGCCACCTTAGAAATATCAAGAACAGCCATCCCATTCACCAATGCAGTGGTACCAGCTTTGGCTCTTATGGAATGAACCTGTCTGCCTTCAGAAGGCTGCTTCTAAGCCAGGGTGCAGCAAATCTTGATGGTGATCATAACCCATCTAGTGATGGTCTGCTCTGTACTACATGCTCCTTCTTTGCCCAGCAAACCCCACAAAGAGCTGATAGTCCATTTGGTGTTCTTTGGTGAGACCAGTGCACAATTTAAGTGCTCTCTTAGTGTCGAATTGATAGAGTCTTTTCCACTTTTGAAGGCTGAGGAAGAGCAAAGAATGTTGGGAGTGTGATAGCCAATCTGACATGAAAAACCACTACCAATTTTGGTAAAAAAAAAGCAGCTCAGGTCCACAGTACCAATTTATCTGGAAAGAACTTGGTTTAGGGTGATTGAAAAGAAAGAGCCTGAAGCTTGCTAACACGCCAATGCAACGTTATGGCAATAAGGAAGACAGCTTTGAGAGTCAGGAGGGGGGACAGACAATTGTGCATTAGCTCACTAAGGGTACACATCAAAAAAGACACAAATGTAAATCCCACTGTGGTATCACAAAGTGTTTGGTGGAAATAAATGTTGCAAAAAGACAAAACAAATGTGATGAGGCTCTGACTGCAAAGGGGGTCTTTGTGACGGGTCCAATCCACACAGTAGTGGAGATGTGTTGGTTCTGCTTGGGGTTGCAAAGCACAGCAGAGATGTGTTGTTGCACTGGATCCACAGAGTCTGGCAAAGCATCTTAAGCCCACTTCCAAGGGTGCAAGACTGTGGTGGCACCACTTGGCTGCGTAGACTCACAGATGGTAGAGTCTAGGTGCAAGGTTATTGAAGCCTTCTGCCCCCAAGGCTCAAGTCAGCACAGCAAGGCAGTAGTTCAGCAGAGTGCAATCAAAGCAGAGTGGCAGTGTTTTTTCCTGGCTGAGTATTGACAGGTCGGAAGGTGTACTTAAGTGAGTATGTCTGAGGTCCAGTATTTATACCCAGTTGTGCCTTTGAAGTCAGGGGTTGGGGGGTGGAGGAAACTTCTAGAAGTTTCACTATGAAGTCTCTACGCATCCTGCCTTCCGTCCGGTCTCCAAACTAACTACGGTGGAAATGCATCCCTTTGTGTGGAGGCAGGACACAGCCTATTTAGTTCTAAGCGGGGCTGTGCCCAGCTTCTCCCTCACATCCTGCCAGGGATGACCCATAAAGGCACACCTAAGCTGCCCATTCTGTGCGACTGACTAGGAGGAATACAGAAAGCCCAACTGTCAGCTACACCCAGTGATGTGACCAGAGACAGGTTACTGGCACTAAATTGCTAAGGCGGGAAAATGGCTACTTCCTAAAAGTGGCATTTTCAGAATTGCAATTTAAAATCCGACTTCACCATAAGTTTAGATTTCAACTTAGGATTCTAGAGACACCAATTATGAACTGACTACCAATTCCCATTTGGAAATTAAACCTATAAAATGCACAAACGTAACCGAAATGTTATCCTATGAGAAGGTAGGCAGTGCAGTAGTAAAAAAAAAATGTACACGTTTTTTTGTTTTTTTTACTGTTAGGACATGTAAAACGTACAAGTACATGTCCTACTTTCTAAATACATTGCACCCTGCCATCTGAGATGTTCAGGACCTTCAAAAGGAAGGTTGGGACCTGGCAAAAGGTTTATTGTTCCAGGTAGAAATGGCAGTTTAAACCACACACACATGCTGGAATGGCAGGCCTGAGATATGTTTAAAGTGCTTCTTAAGTTGGTGACAATCGTTGTTGCAGACTCAACAGTAGCATTTATTTTACAGGTCCTGGGCACAGGCAGTGCCACCTTACTAGAGACCTACAAGTAAATTAAATATGCCAGTTGAGTATAAGCCAATCCAACATTTTTTAAGGCGAGAACACAAGCACCTTTGCACTGGTAACATGCTCAAAAGCCTAAGGCCAGCAAAAATGAAGTCAGCAAGAAGAGGAGGGTAGAGACAAAAAGTCTGTGGGAGACCCTGCAGAGTGCCAGGTCCAAAAGGAGCAATCAAGGTTTACGGAATCAGAAAAACACAGAGTCGAATGACTATTTTGCAAGTTTGGTTCAGGTCTATGCAGCAAGTTTGTCTCCTGTTCTCTGTACAACATGAGCAGTCTTAAAAAAAAAAAAAAAGCTTTTAGTCACCCTGGGGATCAGAATGGGTCCAGCTCTAACAAGTATTGTATTTATTTTGCCTGTAGATGAAATGGGGGCAGTAGACCTGTTTCAGCTTGGCAATTCTTGGTGAGAACAGAGCTGGGACGTGAGAAACTTCATTTGAAATGCCTGCTTTGAGTTACTAATGCTTTCAAAGAAGCTCAACTTGGAATGCAGAAGTGCTTCTCTTTCACGACCTGTAATTTTTTATGCGCACCACAGCAGGATAGCATGCATATGTCTTGAAAAGTGCATTGCTTTTCAGTAAGTTACCTTCACTTACCACAAGTAGGAATTAGGAATAGTGAGCTGCGAAGAGTGTTTCCTTTTGCAGCGTGTCCCGAACCACTCACATTTCCATCCAACAAACACTACCGTTTTCTTTGTTTAAGTTATCTGCCTGAACACAAATGTACCTCCTGTAGCAGTTGCCTAGATAAAGATATTCAGGTCTACATTACTAATAAAATAGTCCGTTAAACGCCACATGTCGTCAGTCCCTACAAAAGTTCATTTAAAAAAAGTTGGACATTAGCCTCTTCATCATTTAAGAGATTTTGTTATTCACATATGAGTGTTTTAATACAGTAAGTAGTTCAAGATAAACATTGTTTTCTTTATTAAAACTGATTTCTTTGGTGATCCAAAACATTATACAATTTAAGTGCTTTAATTTAAGTATGGCTGAGAATGCCCATGATGGACTTGTACTGTATAAATACGACTATGAGATTATCCAAGGCCTCCAAGAGTTGTGTTGGACTACGGATGGAGTTTAACAAAGCAATGCTCTTAGAGGGTTTGTTATTGTGCACTTTTATAGATCAAACTGAACTGGATGCCTGACTCTCACATTTATTCATACATCACACTGCTAATTGCTGCATCTCATAACAAGATACCCCCACCTCAGTGGTCCTCAAGCACAAAACAGAAACAGTTCGCACACAGGATATATATATATTTTTTTTAACGCTTCCAAACACACACCCTACACTGTGAAGCCTGTTAAGTATGTAGGTAAATGCTTCAATGCCACACATTGGGGTAGGAAATGTAATATAAATGTTGCAATACTATACTATCCGTGTGCATGCGACAGGTGCCATTGGTGATAGCAGATCAAATTCTGTAAACAGATGCAGTGTGTATATTTCAGTTTTACAGAACCATGCACAGTATATCAGTGGCATCTAAGTTTAATTCCATACTCCATTACTGGTGTTAAGCCTGATGGACTAGCCTGGAATGGCAGGTGGTGGGCAGAGGCTACAAGTACAGTGTCTTGTTCTTGGAGCAGTGGGACTATTCCCATCCCCAAAGTCAGCTAAAGACTCGCCAATGCACTGTCTGCTGTCCTTGACCTGAAGCTGGCATGTCCTGGAGGATGAATTATTGTCATCTCAGTACAGAGGTATGGATAACACTGTTACTATTAGGTTTAGGACAACAGTGAAAGAAACAGTTTATGTGCATAAATTACGATTCCATTGTCTATCATATCAAACATAGCAATTTTGGCTTATGTTTTAAAGAGAAAAATGTTAACTATAAAATCAAGTGCAAATCGTATCTGATATGTGCAACTTGCACATGAAATGTTTGCATCAACACATGTTACAGAGGAAAGGAAACTACA
Organism: Pleurodeles waltl; assembly: GCF_031143425.1. Classification (NCBI taxonomy): domain Eukaryota; kingdom Metazoa; phylum Chordata; class Amphibia; order Caudata; family Salamandridae; genus Pleurodeles; species Pleurodeles waltl. The sequence continues at coordinate 89,372,296 of NC_090441.1, forward strand.
GGAAACGTTTGTTCTTTAACACATTGCTAAACCAAACATAGCCCGTTTCCATTTTGCCAGTTTGTCACACATGTTTTTTTTCATTGTGTAGCCATTGCAAGACAATAATATTTCTGCTATACGTCTTCCCAGAAGACCTGGTCTGAGAGCTCATCAAGGAGAAGGAGCATCATGGTGACAGAAGTATGGGGGTGGAGATAAGGAGTGGGAGAAATGGAATAGGAGACTGATCGAGGTAAAAGGCAGATGCCTTCACAGACAAACAAGTAGATCACAAAAGAAGGGAGAGAAGAGAAGGAATTGGAATTAAGGGTGAGGATGGAACTAGAAAAATAACTGAAAGGAAGATTGAGGCATTTGAGGGAAATATAAGCAAAGTTGTATCTGCTCACTGGTTCAAGTAATTTATTTGGTTTTCCTTTGCATTCTGGTACTTGGACTTTTGCATTTAAATTTAAAAAATCAGAATGCAAAGTAAACAGAATTGGATGAGCTACTTACTCCTCACATGGAGCACTTACAAAAGCTTCAGTGCAAGACAGTAAGAAGGAGAGTGTGAAGGACAAAAAGGAAGGGAAGGAAGCTGAAGGAATAGGCAATGTGAGGAAGAGTGGTGGAAATATAGCAGGGCAAGGAGAATAAAGTAGGAATATGCTCTGAGGTAGAAAGAAGGCAAAATTGATAAACAGAGGGATGGAGGGAGACAGAAAAACAAAATGGGACTAGGTAGAGGAATACTTCAGAAGAATACAAGAGTTACAGGAAAGAGGTTGGGAGCAACGAGTTATGACATGAAAATGTAAAACTAGAGGGCCTGGATGGGAGATAATACAGACTGGGAAAATAATGACACGCTATTTCTTTGCACAGCATTCTGATACCTGTGCGTCATTTTCACACATTATAAATCTCTCTAAATAAAATAAAATAAAGGAAGGGAAACAAAGGTTAGAGAGATGGCAAAGGATAGGGAGGGAGACGGCATCCAATTCAATTAACTAGCTTGACGTGGCAGGGTATAGAAAGAGAAAAAGAGTAATTTATGGAAGCAAGGAAATAGAAGGCATAGAGGGCACAAAAGAAGGAATTTTATTTCAGAATATCATCCACAAAAATTTGCGCTAATAATTATCCTGGCCAGGATATCAACTGCAAAACATACTTGGGGTAAAAATATATAGAAAAGCATACATTTTCTTAATTCTAAATCTACATGTCTTGAGACACCCACATAAAGTCCTATGGTGACAGTTGCACTTGCTCGCTACAGTCCCTCACACAGTCTAATTTAGGATTTGGTTTCAGCCCCACCACTTTCAAAATTCATCAACCATAGGTCAGGAGGTTGTTGACAACTGCCTGGTGAGAGCCCGTCTTCAACAGTTAGTCACTAAGTGAGGTGAAGACCGGTAGACCCAACTAGTACCCACAACCTCCAAAGATGAGCTGTGACTATCTCCATCACTTCTGTGAACACCAGAGGGGTACTGGTGAAGCCAAAAGAGTACTGAAAACTGAAAATGCTCCTGGTTCTCTGTGAACTGCAGGGAGTGCCTGTGGGCCTGCAGAACAGAGATACTAAAATAACTATGCTGCAGGGCCAACACCACCATCGATTGTCTGGGGTCTAGAACAGACAGGACAGGGGCTAGCATTTGCATCCTGAATTTGTCCTTTTGCAGACAGGAGTTGAGAGGGCAAAGACCTAAGATCTGGCTCTACAGATAACTGATAATGAGACCCCCGCAAACAATGCCATGGATGTGAACATGGTCCTTGTAGAATAAGTTAGAACTTTTGCATCCAAAGTTCTCCCAGCTTTTTGATGACAGAAGAGAATAGCACTAGAGATTCATCAGGAAATACTTTGTTTCGTCAGGGGAAGACCCTTTCTAGGTGCGCTGTATGCTACAAAATGTTTGGTTGGACACATGAAAGTTCTTAGTTCAATCCAGACAAAACATTAAGCACCTTTTAATATCCAGAGAATGCAATACTCGTTCAGCCGATGTCTGAGGATTTGAGAAAAAAGACTTCAATATTACCAGCTCATTGAGATGGAAGTCCGATGGGACCTTAGGAATGAATTTAGGGTTTGTGCGTAGGATAACTACATCATCCCTGAATTTAAGAAAATGTTCCTGAGTGGTGAAAGACTGAATTTTATAAACTCGTCTAGTAAACGTGAGGGTGAGTAATAGAGCTACTTTCCAGGAAAGGAAATTTTAATCAACTTTGTGGACGGGCTCGAAAGGATGTTTCATCAATTGTAAAAGTACTGTGTTAAGCTGCCTCTGCGGTGGAGGAGGCTTCACTGGTGAGAATGTTTGGAACAATCCTTTAGGAAATTCTTTAATGAGCCACACTGACCACAGAGATGGCGTTTTTGGTGATCAAAAGCGACAAATGGCAGAAGATGTCATTTAATAGTGGAATGCGATAGGCCTGACTTAAAAAGGTGTAACAGGTAAGGTAAAATCTGTTCAAGTGAGGAAGAGATGGGATGAATTTTTCCAGTCTGACACCATATCCAAATTAGTTTCTATTTTAAATGATAGGTCCTGTTAGTACTGTCTACCTCTGCTTTGGCTAATATCTCCCTACAGTCTGAAAGAATGTTCAGGTGTCTGAATTCATGAAACTCAGTAGTCAGGCTGCTAACAGAAGAGACTTGGGGTCTGAATGTTGAACTTGTCCCTGGTTCATCTTTAATAACAATGGGATTGGTTTGAGTGGAAAGTGTCACTGTGTTGAAAGGATGAGTATCATCTTGCAGGGCTCGGCCTTCATCTTCCTAATGACTTTTGGAAGGAGAGGAAATTTGAGAAAAGGAGTAAGTAAATGTGCAGGACCATGCCATTGAGAATGCATTCCCCCACGATCCCGGAGGGGGATGCCAACATGCGACAAATTTGCATTTGCCATTGTGAGGGGTCACAAAGAGTACAAGGTTAGGGTTGCCCCATTGATGGAAGATTTGATTCAGTGTGTGCTGGTCCAGTTCCTACTTGGACAAGGTGTTTTGAGAAGGTGTCCGCTAAGTAATTTTGTTTCCCAGGAAGATGTTCTGCAGTCAGATGTTATCTTGTGGTGAATGCACCAGTTCCAGATTAGCTAAGCTTACCGGGAGGTGAGATCTGGTGCCACCTTGCTTGTTTATACAGTGCATCGTCATTGTGTTGTCTGTTCTTATGAGTGCTGAGGACTGTTGAATCCTGGGTAGGAATGCTTGTAGAGCAAGGTGCACTGCCCTTAACTCGAGTAGGTTGATGTGAAGGCCCTGATGGGAAGGTGGCCATTTTCTGCTGATTTGGAGATCTTGAAGGAACGCTCCCCAGCCTTCCAAGGAAGCGTCCATTGTAATCACCAGAGGTAAAGGTTGAGTCAAAAACGGTAGATCGATTGACAGGTTTATTGGTTGTGTCCGCCAGGAAAGCAAACTGGTTATTGGTGGAACGACATGGAGGATGTCACTGAAGTTTCCCATAGCATGCGCCCATTGATTGATTCCTGAAGGACGCATATGTAACCAGCATTGTGGTATTAGATGAATGTAGGAAGACATGCCCAGGAAGGATTTGAAAAAAGGCGAACTGAAAGTGAACTTATTAACTTTGCCAATTTGATCAGCTTTTGTTATCTATCATTTTTGGGGCATGCTTTGTTTTTTAAGTTTGTGTTCGGCAAGGCTTCTAGGAATGTTGTCAGCTGCGACGGTTGGAGAGTTGATTTTGCCGGACTGAGTGTGAGGCCCAACTTGTTGAACAGGCAAATGTAAGCCACGGTGGACACCCTTGTAGACTGGTTAGAAGGAGCACTGAGTAACCAGTCGTCAAGGTAGGGGAAGACTTGATGTTTTTGCTGCCTCAGGAAGGCCGCCACCGGATTTCGTAAAAATTTGAGGAGCGGACTAAAGACTGAAGGGTAATACTCAAAACTGATAGTGGCTGCGGGCTACTGTAAACCTGAGAAAACTCCTGTGTTATTGATAGATGGTGTAGTAAGTGCCCTCTTTCTTGGCATGCTTACCCCCATTTTCTGTCTGTTGTCAATGTGTTTGACTGTGTCCACTGGGATCCTGCTAACCAGGACCCCAGTAGTTATACTCTCTCCCTTCTAGCTTGGAAACTGTACCTTTTTCTTCCCACAATTGGCATACTGGTCCCCCCAGTGTAAGCCCCTAGTATATGGTACCTAGGTACCCAGGGCATGAGGGCACCAGGGGATCCCTATGGGCTGCAGCAATTATTCTGCCACCCCTTGGGAGCCCAAGCACAGGTGCCCCCACAAACTCCAGGCCCATTTTCCTAGACTTTGTGAGTGCGGAAACGCCATTTTAAGTTTGTACTTGACATAGGTCTCTATCTATGTCCAGCTACATAATGTTAACTCCGAACCGGGACATGTTTGGTATCAAACATGTAGGAATCATACCCCAATACTGTTGCAAGTATTGGAAGTATGATTCCATGCACTCTGGTGGCTCCTTAGAGGACCCCCAGCATTGCTACCACCAGTCTTACAGGGTTTTCCGAGCAGCCCAAGCTGCTGCCACCCCTCAGACAGGTGTCTGCCCTTCTGCTACTTGATCTGATCAAGCCCAGGAAAGCAGAACAAATTATTTTCCTTGAGAGAGGGAGGTAACACCCTCTCCCTTTGGAAATAGGTGTGACTGGATTGGGAGGGGTAGCCTCTGCAAGCCACTGGTATGCTTTGAAGGGCACATTTGGTGCTCTCCGTGCATAAACCAGTCCACACCTGTTCAAGGACCCAGAGTCCCTGCTCTGCTGCGAAACAGGACAATGGAAAGGGAAGTGACCACTCAGATTTGGCTTGCAAGACTCTAACAGGATTCCTCTGCAACCTCCACTTCGACTTCTGGCCACTGGAACTGCAACTGGACACTCCAGGAACTGACAGTGCTGCAATCCATGAAGCAGACTCTTCTGCAACTTTGTTCCGGCTCCAGGGCTGCGGTGCTGACCTGTTCTTCCTCACTGTTGACCAATTCCTGCAAGTACAGTTGGGTGGGTAGTAGCTCCTACTTTTCCTGGACTCCACTGACACTTTTGGAATTGGTCACCTTTCTCCACAGGTGGTCTTTTCTAGGAATCCACCGCTGGATTCTTGCAGTCTTGTCAGGGTGTCTTCTTTTCTTCCTTTTGGGTGGTTTAGGGAAATTCGTGATTTACTCTTGCTTTTCTGGTCGCTGGGGGGTAGTGTGTTACTAATTTCTGTGGTATTCTAGTATCCCCCTCTCTACACATTACACTTACTTAGGTGGGGGTCCTGTGTTTGCATTCAATTTTTTTAGTAAATGGTTTGGGCTCCCCCTAGGTTATCTACATTTGTACTGTTTTCTTAACTTTTCTATGCCTATTTCTGATTATTAGTGTACATATTTAGAATGTTTACTTACCTCCTGATGGAGTATTGCCTTTTTGGTAATGTTGGTATTGTGTCACTAAAATAAAGTACCTTTATTTTTTGTAGCGCTGTGTGGTTTCTTTCATGTGTGTAAGTGCTGTGTGACTATAGTGGTACTGCATGAGCTTTGCATGTCTCCTAGAAAAGCTTGGCTGCTCATCCACAGCTACGTCTAGACAGCCTAGCTTCTGGACACTTCTAGACACTGCCTAAACTTCACTAAGAGGGGATACCTGGACCTGGTATGAGGTTTAAGTACTTTAGATACCCACTACACACCAGGCCAGCTTCCTATAGATGGGAATTTGAATATGAAAATGTGCGTCTTGAAGGTCTAGGGATGACACATAGGCCCTCATTATGACATTGGCAGGCAGTGGAGGCTGCCTGCCAATGCCATACCGCCATCAAACCGCCTGTGCGGCCTGGACCCCGCTGGCCATATTATGGTTTCCCCGCTGGGCCAGAGGGCGGAAACAGTGTTTCCGCCCGCTGGTCCAGCGGGGAACAGGGCCTTAATATTGCAGCCGGCTCCTAAAGGAGCTGGCTGCAATGTGCCAAGTGCATGGGCAGTGCAGGGGCCCCCAGGCTCCCCTCCCCTTCAGAGTCCCCCATTCCACCAGCCTGTCCAGGGTGGTGTTTACCGCCATGGACAAGCTGGCAGATGGAGACAAGTAATCCCCACGGCAGTGATGCACTGGCAGATTACAACCGCATGGAAGGTCAGGCTGCATGCTGGCAGCAGCCTGGTGATATCAGCGGTTGGACCGTGGCGGCTCTGCCATGGTCATAATGTGGCAGTCGGACCGTCACAAGAGCAGTGGTCCGACCGCCACTGTGAGCCTGGCGGTCTGGTGACCATCAAGGTCATAATGACCCCAATAGTCTCCTTTGTTGAGGAGCTGCAATATATCTTGTAATGTGACAATTGGGAAGGATTGTTTTTTGAGGTATCTGTTGAGGTTTCTAAAATCCAAGATTGGCCTTCACTGCTTTGACTTCTTGCAAATTAAAAGGAAGTGGGAGTAGAAACCTTTCCCTCTCTGTGATAGTCAAACTCTTTCTATAACTCCTTTATTGACCATGCTCTTGACGTCCTATTTGAGAAGACATCAATGTTTTCGTACAAAAGGTTGAGGTGACGTTGGAGGTGGTGTCTATGTGAATTCCAGTGTGTTTCCAGTATTGCAGCTCCTCAACAAAGGAGATAAAATAGGTGTACGGCTGGTTGGCAATGATATCGACAATGAAGATGCGCCACTGACACTGTAATAGTGTGAGCTTTAGACACTGTCCCTGTCACAACCCTCGATGTCAATGAGGTAGTCGACGATGATTTTCTCATCAACAGCGATGCTGTCCACGAGCCTTCTATCAGCAGAGCAGATGAAGGCTTTTTAAAAGTGTGTTTTACCTGAGGCTTAGAGGTCGATCTTTGTGCTCTCTGATGAGCCTGAAGCAGTCCTTTCCTTTTTACTTTTTGAAGGGAGGCCACTCTTGTGAGGGGATTTGGTTGGACTGTGATCTAAGGGAAGTCTGAGGACTTGTATGGGTGGTTCATCAGACGAATGAGCTGTTGACTCATTTTAAATCTTTTAATAGGCATCTTCTGGGAGGATATAGATGATGTATCACTCATCATTAGAGAGAGGACTTTCTCTGGTTTGTAGCTTCTGGAGCCATAGAAGGGTTCATCCTTCACAGTCCTTTAGAGTCTTAGTCAGAAACATGTGACATACCTTGCAGTCCCTGATTTCATGAGCTGGATAGAGGCAGTATATACAATCCTGGTGAATGTCATCTATGTGAAGCCTCTGTTTTTCTGCAAGTGCCACAGGGTTTTTAGCTGAGCCTGACAAACACATCAGTTTGAAATACCAAAAACACAGGATACCAAGGGCCAGATGTATCAAAGGGTTTTACCCATTCTGTGTCAATGGGAAAATGCTTTGGTACATATGGCCCTAAATGTCCAGGGTAAATCTGTGAGATGTTAAGAAAATCAGCAGAGAATCAGTAGAAATCCTTTTTGAGGAGTGCTGACAAGAAAAACTGAGCAGAGCTCAGTGGAGACTCCCTAGCACAACGTGTGGTAGGAAATCTGAGGGACTAGAACTTCTGTCCGGAAGGTTCTAAAGGGTGGTCTCCTAAATGGTTGACTGTTAAGTTTAGTCCTTTTTGAATAATGGCTATGATATGGTCCTAATTACAAGGCCTAAGGCGTCTACTGTAGGAAAGTCACTCTTTTTGGCATGGTTACCCCCATCTTTGGCCTGCTATCAGTGTACTTAGACTGTTTTCACTGGGATCCTGCTAACCAGGACCCCAGTGATTCTGCTCTCTCCCTCGACATTTGGTTGCCTAGGACATTTATGCACTCCACAGTTAGCATACTGGTGAACCCTTAGAAGTCCGTAGTATATGGGACTTATGTACCCAGGGCACTGGGACGCCAGGTGTCACCCGTGGGCTGCAGCATTTATTATGCCACTTATGGGAGCCCATGCAAAATGAGTCTTCAGGCTTGCCGTTGCAGCCTGCGTGAAAAGGTGCATGTACCCCTTTCAACACAGGTCACTACACCAGGTCACTGTAAGTCACCCCTATGGGAGGCCCTCCTAGAGGACCCCCCAGTATTGCTCCTGCCAGTCTTCTAGGGTTTTCCAGGCAGCATGGCTGCCGCCATCGCTCAGACAGGTTTCTGCCCTCCTGCTACTTGACCAGCTCAGGCAGAGGAAGGCAGAACAATGGATTTCCTGTGGGAGAGGAAGGCAACACTCCCTTGGAAATAGTTGTTACAAGGCTTGGGAGGGGTAGCCTCCCCAAGCCACCAGTTCCATTTGAAAAGCACATTTGGTGCCCTCCTTGCATAAACTGATTTGCACCAGTCTTTGGCGCAAAACTGAACAAAGGAAAGGGAAGTGACCACTCCCCTGTTCATCACCACCCAGGGGTGGTGCCCACAGCTCCTCCAGCTGGCCACTCGATTCAGCCATTTGGAAGTCAAGATGTGCAGAGGCCCCTGGGAGCAACTGAGTGGATATGTCAGGCAGGTGATGTCAGAGAACCCTCCTGATCGGTTATCACCTTGCAAGGTGACCAAAATCCCTTTTAGGGCTATTTAGGGACTCCCTTGCAGGTGGGTCCCCATATTCGACATGCAAGACTCAACCAGGACTCCTCTGCATCATTGTGGCCATCGGAATCGCAACTGGACTCTACAGGAACCAACAAGACTGCAACTCCTAAGACGACCTCGCCTTGCAATATTGTTTCTCTGGCTCCTTCCAGCAACTGTAACAATTTCCCCGGCTGTGCATACTCTGGGGTTGGAGAGACTTCAGCCTGCACCAAGAATCAAGAAGGAATCTCCCTTGGAGTGAAGGAGTCACTCCCCTGCATCTGAAGGCACCTACAGCAATGACGTCTGGCTTCGCGGATGTGCTCTTCCCTGGAACTGCGTGGATCCTGCACCACAGGTGGTGGCCTGGAGTGGCCCCCTTTCTTCTCTCTGCCCGCTGACCAACTTGGGAGATGGTGAGCCCTTCACTCTCCTTGCAGGACAGTACCCCTGTGCACTGCGACTCTTGCAGCTATCAAGGCTTGTAGTCTCCCACTCCAAGGGATCTTCAGGCTTCTAGTAGCCCCAGCACTTCATCCTGCCAAGTACAGTTTCCTCCTTGCTGCTCCAGAGTCGTGGGACTCCTCTCCAGATGTGCTGATTAGGCCTCACTACAACCTACTGTGACTGCTGTCAATGGGTAGCCTAGTGAGGGCTATGACTGCTTCTGCTGGCTCTCCCAACTGCTGAGAGTCAGCCCAGACTCCCCTTCAAGGTTCGAGACCCCTGGACCTTGCTGGTCCTCTTCAGCCTTGCAACTCTTCTTTTGCTTCTTCTTGCATTTGTCAAGGCTTGTTGGTGGTTCTCCTAAACCACTGACTATCTGCGACTCAACGACCAACGTGGGACACCATCTGCACTACTCCAAGGACCCCTCTTCAGCTCCTGGGTGCCACAGCTGGTCTTATCTCTCCCCAGTCGATCCGGATCTTCATCTACAGCAGGGTGGGTAATGGCTGCTTCTCCGACTGCACACTCCATCGTGGATTGGACTTTCTCCCCTTCCTTTGCAGGTCCTCTTCTTCCAAAATCTACATCTTGTTTCCTCTGGTCTGGTCCTGTTCTTGCACAATCCATTTAAAAAAAAATTGTGTTAGTCCTTGGGAAGACCAGGTACTTACCTCTGCTCTCCTGGTCTCTGGGGGTCACTCAGGTACTCACCTCTTGGGGTCCCTAGTTCTTTCAACTTCCATCTAACTACTCCATATCCTTGGGTGGGGGTACTTCACTTTGCCTCCCACTATTTTAGTATACGGTTTGGTCCTCCTCTAGGGTCCTAACTATTTTTCTCTAGATCTTGCCTATGCTTGTTGTTTCTTGAGCAAATACCTAATTATTACTCTGTGTGTGTATAATATATATATATATATATATATATATATATATATATATAAAAAAATAATGTCTACTTACTTATAGTTGGGGACTGCCTATAAGTATTAAAGTGCTGTGCTACTATAATAAATACCTTTATTTTTGTAACACTGTGTGTTTCTTTCATGTGGGATAAGTTGCTGTGTGACTATTGTGCTATTGCATACGCTTTGCATGTCTCCTAGGTAAGTCTTGGCTGCTCATCCACAGCTACTTCTAGAGATCCCTGCACACTGCCTACATTCACTTATAGGGTGGCCTGGACCTGGTATATGGTGCCAACACCATAGGTGTCCACCACTCACCAGGCCAGCTATCTACATCTATGTTTACGTCTATGTGGATACTACTTTTTTTTTCATGTACTGGGGACTCCCATCGCGACGATGGGGAATGATTCAAGCATGTGACTCTATGAAAGTTCCAATACTTGAGAAAGTAAAGAAATATTCTCTAAATCACAAATTCATCACTGCTACTATTAAAGGCAGAGGCTTCAACCCCCTGAACGGATATACAAACCATAGAGTCAAAAACAGCAGCCGTAAGGTTTTCCTACTACAAAAGATCATCCAGAAGAAAAGGAAAACAATGGCAAAGTCCTCGAACGGGGAGCCATAATTGCCTCACTTCCTCTTCTCTGTATGCCACTCCAATAGAAGTGTTTTAGGCACTGTTAGAAAATGGGTCTCTAGTTGGTAGTGATATGCAGCCAATTCAAGTAAAGACCACAATCATAGTCAAAGTAAATCAGTTACACCTCCTAAAGTACAAGTTAATTACCTTTGCTAACGATGTATCTGGTAGAGACATATTCTAGTTGCAGATTCCTTACCTTAGAATTTCCTCAGGCATCCAATTGGATCCAGAGATTTTTTTCATTGAGCAGTACCCTTGCGTGTCATTGGCTAACATCGGTCGAATCCGCGGGCGTTACTGGCGTCGTGGTCGCCGTGATGACGTTGCGTTCATATATAGGCACCACCCCAGCGCACTGACGTCAGTTTTTTTTTCACGACTTTCCACGCCAAAAGCGCAGAGCCATGAAAAACACTGATAATTGTGTGCCAAAACTAGGACCCTTAAAGGGAAGTACCTGTCCCTAGAAATCAGTTTGCAGTGCGGGGAGGATGGGCGGGTCGGTAAGGAATCTGCAACTAGAATATGTCTCTACCAGACATATCGTTACCAAATGTAAGTAACTTGTACATCTGATAGAGACTTCTAGTTGCAGATTCCTTACCTTAGGATGGATACCCGAGCAATACCATCCCCGGTGGTGGGCTGTGAACTAAGATCACACCAAAAAGTCCTGCAGGACCGAACAGCCAAAATAGCCATCACTGCGGACCCCTCAGGGGGTTGCTTTTTCACCAAAGCGTAGCACATCTTGATGCAGAGAACTACCCATCGCGAGATGGTCCTCTTCTCCACTGCCTTCCCTTTCTTCGCACCCACATATCCCACACAGAGTTCATTGTCCACCCGGAAATCTTTTGTACGATCTAGGTAGAACGCCAATGCTCTTTTTGGATCCAGACGGTGGAGTCTCTCCTCCTCATGAGAGGGATGTGGGTGTGTGTAAAAAGTAGGCAAGGTGATAGATTGACGTTACCACTTTGGGAAGAAAGGAAGCCCTGGTATGAAGCACCACTTTGTCAGGATGCACTGCTAGGAATGGTGGCTTCAAAGAAAGCCTGAAGCTCACTTACTCTGCGAGCAGAGGGGATTGCAATCAAGAAAGTAATTTTAAGGGTTAAGAGCAGTAGAGGACTGTTGTGAAGCGGCTCGATAAGGGGCACACATGAGGTATGTGAGGACCAAGCTCAAATCCCACTGGGGCATGATGAACGGGATGGGAGGGAACATATGAGTGAGGCCTTTAAGAAACCTCCAAACAATGGGAGATTTGAAAAAAGAAGGTTGGTCTAGTAGCCTTAAGAAGGCACAGATTGCAGACAAATGTCTCTTGAGGGTGCCCAGGGCAGAGCCCTTCTGGGCAAGAGAGAGAATAAGGAGGAGAACCTCTGAGAGAGGTGCAGAGAGGGCATCAACAGATGTGTTGATACACCATGCCACAAATTTTTTCCAATGACAGGTGCATACCGCTTTGGTGGAGGGTCGCCTGCCTGCCAAGATGAAATTACAGACTTTGGGTGGAAGGTCAAAAGCTTTCAACTGTCGCTGCTCAATCTCCACACAAGGAGACGGAGACTTGACAGGTTCGGGTGGATAACCGTCCCCTGCTGTTGCGACAGGAGATCCTCCAGAACGGGCAGTTCGATTGGAGGATCAATGGCCATTTTCATTAGCTCAGGATACCAGACTCTTTGTGCCCAGTCCGAAGCCACCAAGATTACTTGGGCCCAGTCTTGCCTGATCTTCTTCAGAACTCTGGGCAGAAGTGGTATTGGCGGGAAGGTGTACAGGAGGCCTGAGTTCCACTCGTGATGAAAAGCCTCGCAGAACGAGTGCCGCCTTGGAAACTCCAATGTGCAAAACAGCTGATATTGCGCATTTTCTGTGGAGGCAAACAGATCTAACCAAGGCTCTCCCTACTGCTGAAAGAGACCCTGTGCCACCTCCGGATGGAGATGCCATTTGTGATCGGCTATGCATCAACAGCTGAGTTTGTCTACTCTGATGTTCAGAGAGCCCGCCAGATATTGAACCACCAGGGAAATTCCCTGGTGTTCCAGCCATGTCCAGAGGGAAGAGCCTCTTGGCAAAGGGTCCACGACCCCACTCCGCCCTGCTTGTTGCAATACCACATGGAGGTGGTGTTGTCCGTGAACACCTGCACCACTTCCCCTTTGAATGAGGGAAGGAATGCTTTCAATGCAAGCCAGAGGTCCAAAAGGTTGATGTGGAGCTCAGACTCCACCGGAAGCAAGAGGCCTCTGATCTCCAACTCTACCATGTGGCCGCCCCATTCCAGGAGTGATGCATTTGTCACTACTGTGAGATCTAATTGGGGAAGAGAGAGGGACCTGCCATTCACCCAATCTGAATTCGACAACCACCACTGCAGGTCTTTTACAGTTACCTCTGAGATCTGAACCATGTCGGAGAGATTCCCCTGATGCTGCACCCACTGAAACTTGAGGTCCCACTGCAGAGTCTGCATATGCCATCTGGCATGTTGGACTAGCAGGATGTAGGAGTCCATGAGGCCCAGCAGCCTAAGAGTCACTCTCACCGAAATCCAGGAAAGAGGCTGAAATATCGGTATCATAGCCCAAATATCCTGGACTCACTTTTCAGGATGATAAGCCTGAAACTGCACTGTGTCCAGAACAGCTCTGATGAAAGGAAGAGTCTGAGAGGTCAGGTGTGACTTCGGCATGTTGATAGTGAACCCCAGCGAATTCAGGACATTCACAGGAGTCTGGAGGTGGGAGATGAGTTTCAGGGGCGAGTCCGCCTTTAACAGCCAATCGTCGAGGTAGGGGAAGACTGAAAGCCCTAACCTGCGCAGATGAGCTGCAACCACTACCATCAGTTTCTTGAACACCTGAGAGGCACTGGTAAGGCCTAAGGGGAGCACGGTGAACTGAAAGTACTCATGACCTACCACAAATAGTAGGTAACGTCTGTGGGAATATGGAAATAGGCGTCCAGCAAGTCGAACGCAATTATACAGTCTCCAGGGTCCAGGGTAGAAAGGATCTGAGCCAGGGTTAAGATCTTGAACTTCTTCTTGAGGAAGAGACTGAGGGCACAGAGGTCTAGGAAAGGATGAAGGCTCTTGTCCTTTTTGGGCACTAGAAAGTAGCGGGAAGAGCAACCACAACCTACTTCTGGCACAGAGACCATCCCTATGGCTCCTTTGGCCAGGAGAGCTTTGACTTCCTCACGGAGAAGTGCCAAAGGATCCTCCGATAGATGATCGAATGATGGTAGCATGGCTGGGAAAGAAGTCTCGAAGGGGAGGGAGTAGCCCCTTTGGAAGATCTGTAAAACCCACCTGTCCGTGGTAATGGATTCCCAGTGGGGCAGGTGATAGCAAATCCTGCTGCCAACTGGTCCCGGATGTTCCAACGGACTGGGAAGGTTTTGAGGCAGAGGAGGGGGTAAGGGTGGACTGGGCAGCCCACTGACTCCCTGATCCATGAGCTCGGTGGATCCCGCGTCCACGCCAGGGATGTACAGCATGCGCGGGTCGGTGGCCCGTGGAAATGGACGCAGTTGTGTGCCCTTTCCGTAGCCACGAAAGGAGCGAGAGGCAGACTAAGGGGGGGCGAGGAGCCACTGCGAGGCCAAGGGACTGAGCCGTAGCATGGGAATCTTTCAAGAGCTCAAGCACTGAGTCTGCCTTGTCTCCAAAGAGATAAGTGCCATCAAAGGGCATGTCCATCAAAGATTGCTGGACATCCCCCGAAAAGCCACATGTTCTCAACACGGGTGTGGCGTCTCAGTGCCAACGTCGATGCAACCGATCTGTCTAATGAGTTGGTCGTATCCAGTCTACAACGTATCATGAACTTGGTTGCATCTTTCCCATCTGTCATGGCCTGGGAGAGAATGTTCCGGGTCTCTTAAGAGATGAAGGCACTCCCTTTCTGGGAGTTGCGTTAAGTTTTCTTTAAAGGAGTACTGGGAAAGCACTTGCCATGAAAGTTCCAATGTGGTCTCCCGACCTGAATGGATCTCAGGGGATCACGGTTCCCCCTGGCCCCTCGAGACTGGAAGTCAATGCGGGGCAGAAACACACAACAGACAACCCAGAGCTGTGGTGGAGGGTCTCAATGGATATGCAGACACGGAGGCTGACTAGCAGGCCACTCCCCTTACAGCACCTTATCGACATCTGGATGGCCGTGTTAGGATATCCTCAGTGGTGCAGGATGTTGAGCCGCGCTTGATACACATAGAGCTTGGTGAACAAAGAAGCGCTCAACATACGTTTACTTTGGTGGAGAAAGAAGCACTCGACATGCGCCGACTCTGGCGCATGAAAAGGCGCTCTGCATGTGCTGGACAAAGGAAGTGTATTGCACACTCGAAGCAGTCAGATACACGATTCCTCGTTGAGACGCACTACTATCAGACCCATGGGTGACAGAGTCCCATGGTAGTGGTGCGCAGTTAATCTCTGATGGCCCTGAGATTTCCAACACAGCAGAGCAAGTAGCAAAGTGGCAGTCCCTCCTAGCAGCATAGCAATCAGCAGGCAGTAAGCCAACTAGCAGAGCAGGTAGCAAAGTGGTAGTCCTTCCTGACAGCACAGCTCCTCTTCTTGGGAGAGTCTCTTCAGGGCCGAAAAGTGAATTGATTTTGTGGGATTTGGGGTCCTGTACTTACACCACAATGCGTATTTGATGGTGGGGGGATTCAAAAGAGGCATTTGAAGATCACAGAGTCCCTTCCCTGGCTGCAGATACTCTACAAGGGGGGGTCCGCGGTATAGCCCTTTGTGTGAGGCGAGACCCAGCCCTATTCAGGTGTAGTTATCCGCCCCTCCATCTTATCTCCTAAGCTCCATTTGTGTGTCTCTAGAGGAAATGCACAAACCCAACTGTCATCTAACCCAGAAATGTAGTGATAGACAGGCGGAGGCACAGAATGGTAAAAGTAAGAAAATGCCAATTTTCTAAAAGTGGTGCTTTCAGACCTACAATTTAGAATGCGACCTCACCAGAAGGTGTGATTTTGAATTCTAATTTCTATCTCTTTCTATTTGGAAATTACATTTAAAAGATGTATTAAGGCAATGGGTGAGATAGGCCTTGCAGCAGTGATAAATGAATTTAAGAGTTTTTCACAACCTGGACATGTTAAACTAAAAAATGCATGTCCATCTTATTAAATACACTGCATCCTAGGGTGTCTTATATTTAATAAAAATGAAAGTTGGGCCCTGGCAAATGGGTGCATTGCCAGGTACAAATGGCAGTTTAAAACTGCACCAACAGACACTGCGGTGGCAGGCCTGAGACAGGTTTGAAAGATTACTGTAGTGGGTGGCACAATCAGTGCTGCAGGCCCACCAACAGCACTTAATTTACGACAGACCCTGGGCACACAGAGTGCACTTTACTAGGGACTTACAAGTAAATTAAATATGCCAATTATGAATAGGCCAATGTTACCATGTTTAGAGTCCAGAGCACCTGCACTTTAGCACTGGTTAGCAGTGGTAAAGTGCACAGAATCCTCAAAGCCAGCAAAAATGATTCAGAAAAACAAGAGGTCAGGGGGAAAAACATTAGGGGAAACCACATCAAGGATGCCAGGTCTAACAGGCA
Organism: Pleurodeles waltl; assembly: GCF_031143425.1. Taxonomy (NCBI): domain Eukaryota; kingdom Metazoa; phylum Chordata; class Amphibia; order Caudata; family Salamandridae; genus Pleurodeles; species Pleurodeles waltl. The sequence continues at coordinate 89,388,466 of NC_090441.1, forward strand.
TCTTGAAAAGTGGCACTTTAACACAAATGACAAGCAGGTTCTAAATATTAGTAGAGACAGTTATACAATTTGCTTGAATACACCACCATCTTTAATCCCTCCAAAATCTGTACCAAAATATTAGCCACACAATTCACAAAGAAACTGTGACTTTGCTACAGCAATAGAAGCTTATCTTTTGTCCGAAAAAGGAAAAAAACAATTACAGGAATACTTTGGTATGGCAAAAGGCTCCAATAAATAATTCACATGAATTTTGGGTCTCAAAATTGGGCAACAAATGGGTCCAGAAGAAAATGATACATACTTGTAAATACTGGTTTGGCATCCTAGGTATCCTCATTGAAGTTATAAACTTAGAATATTCCCACCTCTGTGTGGGGGCCCCATAACTCTTGTTTTATATTTAGTATATATAAGTCACTCTTTAGTTGGTGGTAGACACCTAATTGTTATACACTCTGGTGGCACCTCCTCCAATATTTAGAATAGCTTTACCAGCATTTTTCCGAGAGGGAAAAATTACAGCTTGAACTGTTTTAAGACCGCATTGCAGCACCCAAGCGAAGGCTTGAGTACTAACTAGCCTCTGAAGGAAGTTTACAACCTTCCCTCTCTGGTAGAGGCAAATGCAGTGAAAGGTTGCCTGCCTAGTCACTTGGTTAATACGGGTAAAAACAGTAATATAGCTTTAATACTCCAGTAGCTTTCTTGTCTCATCATGTACCGTACTGGCAATTTGCCTCACAGCCCAACTTATTTTGAACAGCTATGAGATCTCGATTATAAAAAAAAACGTCTTGACAACCGGGGAGGTGGGAGTGTTGCTTATGAGTTCAGTGAGGACACCTACAAAGTAAAAGCAAGATTAAAGGTAACATTTTCTTCTACAACGTAGGCTCCTCACTGATACTCAAACGTAGAACAGGATAGCAACCTTATCCCTAGTCATCAGGAAATTATACAAGAAAGATTAGTGTGACTCCTATGTACCCGTACTCAAGACACAATTTTAGTCAAACACAGGCCCTCATTATGAACTTGGCGGTAATTATCGCCAACCACCGTGGCAACTGTGAACAGAAGACCGCCAGTGGCAGTAGACTGCACACTGCTGAATAATGATGCCAAAAAGTCAAACCTCAAAAAATCCTGCAACCTCCACCCACCGCCAGGTACGGACCGCCACGGCCAGCAATGGGACCCACCAACATCAAATGCACACATTGGCAACTTTGAAACCCACACACCTGACACACATCCACAACACTATAGAACACCCACACACATACCCCACAATCCTTTGCATCGCCAACAACATGACTGAGATTGAAAACACAGCACGCATGTACTGAACACAACATAACACAAGTCACACACACAAAAACACCACCAAAACACATACACACCCCACACACACTACCACACAACAGCACCCTCACCAATATACCCTCAACACACACACTGGCAACCCTAAGCACCCCCGATTCACAGATAGGGAGCTAAGAACCATGGTGGATGAAATACTCAGGGTCGAGCCACAACTTTTCGGGGAACAGGTGCAGCAGACACCCGTGGCCAGGAAGATGGAGCTATGGCGGACAATAGTCAACAAGGTCAACGCAGTGGGAAACCATCCACGCATAAGGGATGACATCCGGAAGAGATGGAACGACCTGTGCGGGAAGGTTCGGTAAATGGCATCCAGGCACAACACTGCCGTACAAAAGACTGGTGGCGGTCCCGTACCTACACCCCCCGAATACACTGACTAGGAGGAGAAGGTCCGGCTCTCCTGCACCCGGAGGGCCTCACTGGAGGACTGGGCTCGGGTAAGTCAACTACTATACCTTAACATTCAACCCACCTACAATGCATATATCACCCCACCTCTCTCACTCCCACCAGGACCCCATTCCCAGCCAGTCAACACCACCCACATCCAACTACCCTGCATGCCTACTATCCCACAAACAGACTTTCATCCTGCCCCCTGTGCACAGTCACCTACCCTTGCATTGATTCCCAGTGGCACTACAGTACCCACAATGCACCTCCACCACCCACATAAAATGCAAATAAATGTACACGAAGGGACCTTGCATGGTACAACAGGGGAATGTAAGTAGAAAATAGGGCAGAGCTGTGCATCAATTGCCGAAAAAGTACCTGACACCCACATGTCCACGCCCCCCCCCCCCCCAAGGCACCACCACCCACCACCCATGCCACCCGGATGGAAACGCCAAGGAGTCCCAGCACCCCACATGAACACAGAGGCCCCACTCAGGAGAGTGCAGAGGGATGTCGGGAAATTGAGGAATACCCATCATACTGTCCTGGACTGTCACCTCCAGAAGCCCCACCCAGGATACCACTGACAGCCGCCCCACCCAGCCACCATCATCATCAGCTCTGGCCAAGCGACCCCACACTAGTGTCTCCCGGCCACAGACTGGCGGCCCACATGTACAGAGGCCAGAGTCTCCACCCACCAACAGGCAGGATGATGAAGGGCCCAGTGCAAGTGGGACTGCCAGAACTGTGCAGGGGACACAGGCACAGGGGGCTAGGGCCAGTGGGAGGACATCAGTGGCCCAGGGGGGCGGCCAAAGGATGGATGCAGCAGCCCAGGAGGGGATATCTGAGGTCCTAGGAGCATACCACCATACCCAGGACAGGATAGGTCAGATCCTGGCTACTTTGGAGCAGTCAGGGGCTGCAGGTAGCACACCACCAAGAGGCCATGGAGCAATGGAAACAGCTCAATGCCACCATGGCCTTCACTGCAGGGGTGCTGCAGCACCAGTACCACAGCCAGCCTGACTGCTCCACCGACTTGCAATCCCCCACCACTAGCCAGGACATTTCCCTGCCCTTTACATCTACAGCAGCTACTGAACTGGTGGCACTGCCAGAGGACACGCAGGAAACCAGCACCCCTACCACTGCAGCCCAGCTCCAGCCATGCAAACGTGCCCTCAGACCCAGACATGCCACTGAAACACCAGCCAAGACCACCGCTAGGAAGTGACTCTGCCCTGAACTGTCTCCTTGGTTCACATGTCACTGCCATCACGCCATCTACCAATGGCCACATAGACCAAAACCCAGTGCTACCAACAGCTGAGCATATGTACCCGAGGATAGGTATGCACCATGTGCCCCCTCCCTATCACCGTCCCAAGAAATATTTATATTTTGCCATTTAATAAATACACCTATGCACTCAAATCGTATGTCCCTCGTCTATATGAGATATCAATTGTGTGTGTGTATGCATTAGCCAGTCAATAACATAATCATACCTTTATTGCAGGAGGGGATCCAACGCACTGTAGTGTCTGAAGTATGTCACACTGTACATAATATTGGGTTTCCTGGCACATGCCACTTCAGTCATCAGTTAACAGTGTCACTGACTATATACACCACATTACCAATTAAATAAGTTAGACTGAAACAATGCAGTGAAGACATCAGCATCGTTGAACAGTACCTTATAGTCACTGGAAGCATGGTGGATAAGCTGGTTCCTGGAGTTGAGATCTGCCCCCTCTTCTTCCTCACCATCACCCTCATCCCCTCTCTGAGGTTGCTGGGCTGGTTGGCCAGCACCCTCCTCTTACGGAAGGGGGATAGCTTTCCTCACAGCCAAGTTGTGCAGCATGCAGCAGACCACCACTATCTTACACACCTTGTCAGGGACATAGCAAAGGGATACCCCAGAGAGATGGAGGCAATGAAATCTAGCCTTCAGGAGACTTATAGTGCGCTCAATCACCCTCCTAGTACGTCCATGGGCCTCATTCTAATTAATCTCTGCATCTGTCCTGGGATTCCTCACAGGTGTCAGGAGCCATTGCAAGTTGGGGTAGCTAGAATCACCTGCAAAAGTGGGCGAAACAGGACCTTAAGAAACTGACTTTACATGCACATAGCCTGGCTGTCAGCTATGTACAGATCCACTGTAATACACACTCACCTATGAGCCATCCATGGCCCCTTGTAGTTCCATCAAGTGTGGTACACTGCTGTTTCTCAGGACAAATGAATTATGGACTGAGCCTTGGAACCTGGCATTGACATGTGATATGTACTGGTCAGCAGTACACACCAATTGTATATTCATGGAGTTATAGTTCCTACAATTCTTGTACACCTGTTCGTTCACTCTTGGGGGTATGAGAGCTATGTGGGTTCCATTAATGGCACCTATCACATGGGGAATGTTAGCAAAGGCATAAAATCTAGATTTGATGGCGGGGAGTTCAGCCCTTTGGGGAAAGTGGACATATGTTTGCAGATGTTGATGATGTGAGACCCCTGCACCCACTGTCACCTGAATGAGCCTGTAGCAAAAAAATGGAACACAGATAGCACTTGCACAGTTGTAGGGATGGCATGCTGATTCCGATTAGTTGGTTTCAGTACAGGATCCATTAATGCACAGAGGTCATGAACAGTAGCTCTATCGAGTCTGTAGGGGACAATGATGTGACGTTCCTCCATAGTTTCTAAATCAACCAGGAGTCTGTAAACAGATGGGACCTCCCTCGCCACATGGGTCTGTACCTATGGGGGAGGAAAGAACAAGTATTGAGTGTAAACATACACTTACATCACATGATGTCACTGTATCTTTGTAAGTGCAACACATAGGTAACACACACACAGACAGGCTTATGTGTGCTGAGTTAACTCTGTCATAATGCATCCCAGTGTGGACACAATTCCAAAGATGGGTACATGTGAGGATCCTAGACTCATGTCAGCAAGCGACTAAGGTCGGAGATTTAGAGGCCCTGGATGAGGCCCCTGGCCAGGCTATGGTGACGTGGTGATAGCAAAATGGCAGCCTCCTGCCATCCAGGTATGTGAAAGTGGAAGTGACTTCATTATGCTGGCATTAGTCATCATGGTGGAAGGCAGTGTTCACTGCCGTGCACCCGATCATTGGATTACATGGTTGTCAGTGGGGAACCTGGGCAAATCATGATCGTTGCCGGCGGTGACTGAGCACACCACTGTGGTACCTATGTTATTTCATCGGACCCTTGACACTTGACTCCTGATTCCCGTGCAGGCTAGTGCTCCCCTGCGTGTGCCGCTGTGTCCTGACTCTGGTCCCTGAGATGGCGGGGTCACAGGGGAACGGGCCCCGGCCTTCACCGCGGAGGAGCTGTATGCCAAGTTGTATGGGCGACCAGAGGAGCAGGTGAGTTGGCATCTGTCATCCTTAGATGTGTGTGATTGTGGCAGATGCCTGTATACATGTGGGTTAGATGTGTAACTGCTCAGCCGTAGACTGTCTGGCATGTACTGTTTGTGAGTTGATAACTTGACTTTCAACAATGGTCGTTCCATAGGGAACGACATGTTATCTGTATTCGGTGCACACATACTGACATCTGTTTTGTTTTGCTCTGTGTCCCCCATGCAGGTCAGCGCCCATGAAAAGAAAGGCCAGTGGCAAGTCATCACCAAGGAGGTGCGGACCCTGGGGGTCTACAACTGGCGGAGCACCCACTGCAGAAAGCGGTGGGAGGACCTGAGGTGCTGGGCCAGGAAGACCGGAAAGGCCCAGCTGGGGAAAGCCTCCAAATGAGGAAGGGGTGCCCGTCAGACTATGACCCCCCTAATGACCCGCATTCTGGCAGTGGTCTATCCGGATTTGGATGGGTGCTTGAAGGCAGCACAGCAGCCACAAGGGGGGGGTGTACCTACACTTTTGTGATACTGCTGAGATGGATGTATGTTGGTGTATTCCTGCAGTCCTGACCCCTCAAAGTCCCTGGAATGGTGTGAGGGCTAGTTTGGGCAGTCTCAATAGGCCCGGTGGGGGAGGGGGGGGGAGGGGTTCCCTTTCTGCCATCTGGTATGCTTTGTGGTCTCAAGGACTTATAAGTGCATTGGCTGGGCATGGTCTCTCATGGGTGTACTCCACACAGTGTTATCAGGTCTGTGTTTTATGTGGGTTATGTGCTGTATTCTGGGGTAATGGCCACTAGTCAGGGGCACAGTCATGACGTATGTTGTAGGTGCACCGTGTAGGTGTGTGACCTGGATGGGACTGTGTTTGGGCCAGAGATGTACATTTATTCAGTTTATGACAAAGTTCTCCCTTGTTTTGTCTCTCCACCCCTGTGCTTGTGTCCTTTGTGTATATCAGCATCATCTGGCAAGGGAGCAGTGGCACTGGCGAGTGGGGATGCAGCAGCTCACTGTTCCGAGGAGGCAGTCGAGCGATGCCAAGTGGGACCAGTGGGTTGGAGGGTGAGGGGAGTACCACGGGGGAGGCAACTACCACTGGAGGTAGTGACTCTGATACCTCCTCCGATGGGAGCTCCCTGGTGGTGGCAGACCCTACTGGGCACACCCATTCTATGCCATCTTCCACCATCCCCCCATGCCATCACCACCCTCCTAGTTGCTCCTCACCCAGGTGCCCGTGCCAGCTCACCCAGGAGGGTGGGCGTCTCCTTCACCCCAGGCACCTCATCACATGCCCCAGTCAGCCCTGCTGCTCTCACGGAGGAGGCTATTGACCTTCTGAGAAACATCTCTGTAGGGCAGAAAACCGTCGTGAATGCCATCCAGGGGCTAGCATTCCAGATGCAGCAATGCAATGCATACCTAGAAGGCATTCACGGTGCCATGTCTGGCCTACAGAGATCTTTTCAGGCTCTGGCCTCCTCTTTGATGGCATCCCCCCCTCCCACCACCTCTACCCCTTCCAGGACCCACTCCCTTCACCCAGCCAAAGCACACGTACAGACAACCATGCACACAGATCAACACACAAGAAGCACACAGAGAAACACACGCACCACACTTCCCACCACAGGCAGGCACACACCCAACATACTAAAGCACACACAAAATCCACTTCCCCCAGTGTGTCAACCTCCCCCACCACCCTGTCTGTCATCTCACCAAGCACACCCATGCGCACTGCACCCTTAGTCACTGCTGCTGCCCCCATTCGTGAAGTCACCACAACATCTGACATCGAGACATGCACCCCAGACACCACACCTGCACTCACCACAATTACATTGACAGACACACGCACCAGGCCTGCAGACACCCAGACAACATCCATGTATACTGGCAGCCTGTCTTGTCCCACTGTGTCCACCCCCTCTCTCAAAACACTCAAACATTCGCAGACATCCACACCACACACATCAGCATACTATACAGGCACCTGCATCCATGTCCGGCACATCTACACCTGATACAAGCACTCCCACTGGCCCAACCCATCCCGTCCCTAAATGTGCCCATCTCCTTGCACAGTCCACTCCTTCCACGTCCAAGCCCGCTCCAGTCTGCCCTTCACATTCCTGTGGCCCTTCCCCAGGGAGGAAGAAGCCCCATGTTGCCCCAGGTCCCTCTGCCACCCCCTCCTGTCCAAGCCCACCCCCCCTCCTTCCAAGAACAAGCCCAAACCCACTCCACCTCACAAACCTAAGCCCAGGCTTCCTCCTTCCAGACATAAGTCCCCCCCCCCCCCCCCCACCCGCTGCCCCTGTTCCCTGAGGTGCCTTGCTGCCCAACTGATGCCCCTTTCCAGTGGAGTACACTTTGCACACGTGGGAGTCAAGTTCGGGTATAGTGGCCCTTCAAGGACTTACCAATGGACTGGCCAATGGCCTTATTTGGACATTAGTTTTGATTTGGCAAATAAATATCAATGCCCAGTAGTGCTGTTGGCAAAATATAGTGGCGTTTTCGGGTTTCTCTGTAGGGGTGTGGTTTGCACATGTGTGTTCTTTGGTGCAGGTCTTTGTTGGCTTGTGTCTGGTAAGTACATTTTGTTATGGTATGTTTGGCTTGGGATGTGGAAGGGGTTTGGAGTGCGTTGCAGGGTGTGTGTGGGGGGGGGGGGGTTGTAACAGTGCCCTTTCTTCCCATGTGTACTAGGTTGGGGTACATACCGTTGTCATCTTCGTCGGTGGTCATGGTCCTGGAGGTATCTGGCAAGGAGCAGCACTGGCATTATTTTGTTTCCGCCACGCTTTGCCTGGCGGTGGTTCCCGCCTCAGAACTTATGGCGGTCATGTGTGTCATTATTTGTTGGGCGGGTAGACCTTTCCGCCGGCCTGTGGGCAGCCTCCTCCGTCCTCGTCGGGACTACAAAGATGGTAGTGTGTGGATATACCGCTACTTGTTTCTCATTGGCTTCATTATTTGTCGATCCGGACCCCCAGCATGCTGGCGGTAGTTATCGTCACCGCCGGCAGGGCGTTGTTCAGCAGCATGTTCATAATGAACACCATAGTCTTCAAGACAGCTTGAGCTACTAAACTGTCAGCTCTTAAATCCGCATGTAAACAACAATGGAGGGTGAAAGTGTGTACTGATTTTCAAGCAGCATCTCTAAAGATTTCAGTTAAATGCACATTTCTTAATCAAGCTGCAGATGCTGCCTTGCTGAGTGTAACCCAGCCCTCGGTCTTGTTGGAAGATGTTTATTCGCTAGCTGAAAACAACAAGAAATGCAAGAGACTAACTACTTAGCAATGGATTGTTTAGAATAAGCCATAACAGTCCTAGTAGGTCCATAGTTAATATACAGTTGTATTGTCTCAAGTATGTTCTTCATCCTATCAAGATAAAACTTAAGCACTCTGTCAGGTTCTCCTCTGATATTATTTTCAGAGGAGTGAAATGTTATCATGAAGCAAGGCCCCAACCTTCCAGCCGTACAAGAAGACCCAACAAGAGTCAAAGTCTATCCTGCCCCAATGGGAAGTGGGGTGAGGGAGACATATGGAGGTCGTCTAAGGTCTGTATGTCCTACGTCTGTGTTGCCCAAGATCCTCTAAATACCCTCCTGTAATTAAAACAAGAAAATATCTGCTAAGCAATGATAATTAACTATACATTTTCCATTATAATATTAAGGGCTCAAGAGTAGCGTGTATACCTGATAGTCACCTACTCCATCTAAGGAAAATTGTAGAGCTGAACCAAAATAAAATCTTCCTGAATAAAATACAAGAAAATACCTGTTATTCTAATGTGCTTCTATGACCATGTATGTTTGGGCAGCAAGACCTTAGGAGTAGCTAACCAATATTTTGATTGTGAACTGGTTCAAGGAATATCCAAGAAACTGCAGATACCAGACATACAATAAAGAACAGAAAAAAGCATCTACACACATGTAGAGATTATGCATTCCTTCATGCTTCAACTATTCTGATTAACACACACTGCGTTATATTACTTCAACTATGCAGGTCTATTTTTCAGTTAATCCAGTAACAAACTGTCTAAGGCTATATGACTTCAATGCAGCTCAAATGTAATATAAATATTGTCAAATTACTCCTTGTGACCGTTAACAACTGTGGCACCTCAGTACACTGTTCATACATTCATAAACCACTGTACTTTTGTTTGCAGGTCAAAATACAGTCTTCACAACCAGGTTTTCAGATAAGGGTCTATGTTTGTATAAATAAGAGTGTCTGTGTCACATTACCCCAATGTACTCCAAAAATGGCTTGTTGTTTTCTTTTTCGTTTCCTATAGGTGCAAGTTCTAGGACTACATGGAGCACGAAGACATGACTGAAAGCAGCCAAGCAAAGTCTGGCTGCAGGAAAATCCCTGAAGACGCCCGGGAGCCTTGAAGGAAAACAAAGTCGAAATCCAGGAGCGCTAAGTCAGGTGAGAAATACAGGAAGCTGCAGCCAAGCAAAACAACTTGAACGGTGAGGGACTTCCTCCGGTGGATCGTGCAGTCTTAAAGGCTACATGCTCCACCTCTTAAAGGTGCCACAGTGTCCTGGCTCGAATTTCGGATAATCCCAACAGATTCTTCTAATATACAAGGAATGTAAAGGTCCTTCTGCTGGGGAAGTTGAAATGTTAAAAAAATACTGGTAAAGAAATAGTCTGATTTATATTAAAATCAGATACAACATTGGGCAAAAAGGAAGGATGTGCGGGCATGGCTGACTGCTGACTAAGATGGGCACTTCTTAGAGCTGCTCCAGTCTCCCACCTGCTGGTGGCTCTGGGCTACCAATGAGCCCTTCCATGGCACCCCATGATGTAAAGAAGCAGTGTTATGGGAATCCTCCAAAAATAGTTGAAAAAAACATTCTATACCCCCAGATCCCTGCAGTTGTAGCACTGAAGGTGTCCCTTGGCCCATTATACAATCTAAAAGAACGAGTTACTTACCTTCGGTAACGACTTTTCTGGTGGATACATTAGCTACCTGTGGATTCCTCACCTCATGAATACTCCCATGGCGCCAGCATTCGACGGAAATCTTCTTACTAGTCTCTGCACGTCGACGAGGACGTCACTGTCTCGCACGCGACGCCGTCTGACGTCATACAGGCAATAAGAGGTCCTCGACGACGTGCAGACGTCAGTACCAATCATTTTTTACGTGCATGAGAACAACCAGGCAATGCAATGAAAGAGCAAGGCAACATCCATTATATTGTAAAATACACCACATTGTATGAATAACTGTAAATCTTTTTATGTACATATATATATATATATATATAAAACTCTCTCTTTTAAAATATATACACACACCAAGTATATACATAAAGATATATACACATATACATATATATATATAAATATATTATATATACATCTATTGCACCCTCAAAGACCAAGAGGAGCGCACTCAAGGATTACTTGGCAAGACCATAAAGGCAACGGGGAGGCGGGTGGGACCGTGAGGAATCCACAGGTAGCTAATGTATCCACCAGAAAAGTCGTTACCGAAGGTAAGTAACTCGTTCTTCTGATGGATACAACTACCTGTGGATTCCTCACCTCATGAATAGAGTCCCAAAGCAGTACCACGCCCGGCGGTGGGTGCCTAAATGGTCAAACCAAGAAATCCTGCAGCACTGACCGTGCAAAATGGCCGTCCCTTCTAACCTCAGAATCTAAACAGTAATGTTTTGCAAAAGTGTGAAGGGACGACCAAGTTGCGGCCTTGCAGATGTCGACCACAGGAACACCTCTGGCTAAGGCCGAAGTGGCCGACTTAGCTCTGGTGGAATGAGCTCTAATGCCCTCAGGAGGATCCTTCTTTGCCAAAGAGTAACATATTTTAATGCAAAGAACAACCCACCTGGATAGTGTTCTCTTGTGGACTGCCTTTCCTCTCCTCTTGCCCACGTATCCAATAAACAGCTGATCCTCCAGCCTGAAATCCCTTGTTCTATCGATAAAGAAGCTCAACGCTCTCTTTGGGTCCAGACGGTGCAGTCTTTCTTCCTCTTTGGAAGGATGAGGCGGAGGATAGAATGTGGACAAAGTAATTGCCTGAGCCAAATGGAAGGGTGAAACAACCTTCGGAAGGAAAGCAGCCTTGGTCCTCAACACCACCTTATCCCCATAAAAAGTTGTATAAGGGGGTTTTACTGATAAGGCCTGCAACTCACTCACTCTCCTTGCTGATGTTATAGCTATCAGGAAGACTGTTTTTAAAACCAAATACCTCAAGGGGCAAGAATGCATAGGTTCAAAAGGGGACCCCATAAGGAAAGTCAGGACTAAGGACAAATTCCATTGCGGCATAACGAATGGCTTTGGAGGATATTGATTTAGAAGACCTTTCAAGAATCTGATAACAATAGGGGATTTAAATAAAGATGGTTGGTCTGGAAGACATATGAAGGCTGACAAGGCCGATAAATAACCTTTAATGGTAGCCACTGCACAACCTTTCTGCGCCAGAGATAGAGCAAAAGACAAAACGTCCGATAGATGAGCATGTAAGGGATCAATCTGCCTCTCTCCACACCACGCAACAAATTTAGACCACCTATTAGCGTAGATAGATTTAGTGGAGTGTCGCCTGGCCTCTAATATAACATCCACTACCTCAGGCGGGAGAGAGAAGGAACTCAGGTTGCCCCGTTCAATCTCCAGGCATGTAGGTGCAGACTCTGGAGGTTGGGGTGTAGAACCTGCCCCTGCGACTGTGAGAGGAGGTCTGCCCTGAAAGGGAGATGGAGCGGCGGGCACGTTGAGAGTTGGAGAAGGTCGGAGTACCACACCCTCCTTGGCCAATCCGGAGCTATTAAGATTACTAGAGCCCGGTCTTGGCGAATCTTCCTCAATACTCGAGGAATCAAGGGTATGGGAGGAAACGCGTAAAGCAACTGGCCGCACCAGGTCATTTGAAACGCGTCCCCCAACGCTTCCTGCATCGGATACTGAAGGCTGCAGAACAACGGACAATGCGCGTTCTCTCGAGTGGCGAACAGATCTACCCGAGGAAACCCCCACTTCTGGAAGATTAAACGGACTTGATCTGGATGGAGACGCCACTCGTGGTCTGCCGAGAAGTGGCGACTGAGACTGTCCGCACGCACGTTCAAAACTCCGGCCAGATGGTTTGCTATCAAGCAAATCCGATGGTCCTTTGCCCAGGACCATAGTCGAAGAGCTTCTCTGCAGAGAAGGTACGACCCCACTCCTCCCTGCTTGTTTATGTACCACATCGTGGTAGTATTGTCCGTTAGGACCTGTACCGACTGACCACGAAGGGAAGGGAGGAAGGCCTTGAGAGACAGACGTACAGCCCGTAACTCTAACAGATTGATGTGAAACATCTGTTCCTCTGGAGACCAAAGACCTTTGATCTCCAGATCCCCCAGATGAGCTCCCCACCCTAGAGTGGAAGCATCCGTTATGACTGTGGCCACTGGTGGCGACTGCTGGAACGGCTTTCCTTGTGAAAGATTGTTGCTTGCAATCCACCACTTCAAATCCACAGCAGCATCTCTGGAGATCTTGACAGTACCCTCGAGATCCCCTCTGTGTTGAGACCACTGCCTTCGGAGGCACCACTGAAGAGCCCTCATGTGCCAGCGAGCATGCGTGACCAACAGAATGCAGGAGGCAAAAAGACCGAGCAGACGAAGGACCTTGAGGACTGGAACTACCGCTCCATTTCGAAACATTGGAACCAAATCCTGAATATCTTGAATCCGCTGAGGCGGAGGAAAGGCCCGACCCAATGTTGTATCCAGTACTGCCCCTATGAACAGGAGGCGCTGAGAGGGCTCTAGGTGAGATTTGGGCTCGTTCACCGAAAAGCCCAGGTCGAACAACAACTGGGTTGTTGACTGCAGATGACGCAACACAAGCTCCGGGGACTTGGCTTTGATCAACCAATCGTCCAAGTAAGGGAATACTGCTATCCCCTTCCTTCTGAGCTCTGCCGCAACCACCGACATCACCTTCGTGAAGACTCGAGGTGCTGAAGTAAGACCAAACGGAAGGACCGCAAACTGGTAGTGTTGCGATCCCACCACAAACCGGAGATACTTCCTGTGTGACTTGAGTATCGGGATATGAAAGTAAGCATCCTGCAAGTCGACAGACACCATCCAGTCTTCCATATTCAACGCCAAAAGCACCTGTGCTAGGGTCAGCATCTTGAACTTTTCCTGCTTGAGGAACCAATTCAAGATCCTCAGGTCCAGAATTGGTCTCAAACGACCATCCTTCTTGGGAATCAGGAAATACCTTGAGTAAACTCCTTGACCCCTTTCCTGCTCCGGGACCAACTCCACCGCGCCCTTTAAAAGGAGGACTTCTACCTCCTGTTCTAGCAACAGGAGGTGTTCTTGTGAACAATACGAAGGGCGGGGCGGGATGAGGGGCGGAAACTCCCGAAAGGGAAGGGTGTAGCCTTTTCCCACAACACTGAGAACCCAAGTGTCCGACGTAACAGTCTCCCATTTGGTGAGAAAATGCTGTAATCTTCCCCCTACAGGAGAGGAGTGAGTGGGAAATGGTGGAAGCCTAAGGCTGCTTCCCCTGCTGCACCCCGCCAGAGGATGAGGAAGAGGCAGAGTGCTGCTGAGAAGCTCCCCTGGTGCGGACCCTACCCCTCCCCCTAAAAGATCTATAGGGATGGGAAGAGGCAGGTTGCTGATATCTTCCCCGAAAGGAAGAGGAGGAAGAGCCACGCCCAAATCCACGAAACCTCCTGAAGAATCTGGAAGAGGCCGTGGAAGAAGGAGCTTGGAGTCCCAACGACTTAGCCGTGGCCCTGCTCTCCTTAAACCGTTCCAAGGCCGAATCAGCCTTAGCCCCAAACAGTTTGTCCCCATCAAACGGGAGATCCAACAATGTGGACTGTACATCTGCCGAAAAGCCCGAGTTACGGAGCCAGGCCTGTCTCCTTTCCACCACAGTTGTGCCCATTGCTCTGGCTACCGAGTCGGTGGTATCCAGTCCCGTCTGGATAATTTGGGTCGCAGCAGCCTGGGCATCAGAGACAAGATCCAAAAGACCCTGGGGAAGCTCTGTAAACGAAGAGGAGATGTCATCCATCAGAGCATGAATATACCTCCCCAGGATACAGGTTGCATTGGTGGCTTTTAATGCCAGACTGCAGGACGAAAAAATCTTCTTCGACTGCGCCTCCAGCTTTTTTGAATCTCTGTCCCCAGGCACCGTCGGAAAAGAACCAGGCGCTGACTTGGACGAACAGGAGGCCTGCACAACCAAGCTCTCCGGCGTAGGGTGCCTAGATAGGAAACCAGGATCAGTTGGAGCCGTCCGATACCTCCTGGCCACGGCTCTGTGAACTGCTGGGGAAGATGCCGGCTTCTTCCACACCTCTAAAACCGGATCCAGCAGAGCGTCATTAAAAGGTAATAGAGGCTCCGCCGCGGCTGAGGCCGGATGCAACACCTCTGTCAAAAGGTTTTGTTTCGCCTCCACCACCGGCAAAGGCAGGTCCAAAAAACTAGCTGCCTTCCGTACCACTGTATGAAAGGAAGCAGCTTCCTCGGTATATTCCCCCGGGGACGAAAGGTCCCACTCAGGGGAAGTGTCCAGCCCACTGGCCGACTCCAGTCCACGCAGCCCATCACCCGAGTCCTCTAGCTCTCCTTCCTCTAGGGCTCGTTGGTACTCCTGCTCTTCTAGTACCCGGAGAGCACGCCTCCTTGAATGCAGTCGTTGCTCAATCCGCGGAGTCGACAATACCTCCGCCGAAGTCGGAGATCGGCGCCGATCTTCCGAAGCCACCGACGCCGCATCCGGCGCCACAGGTAACTTCGGCGCCGACTGAAGAGCAGTTGAAACGGATGGACCCACCGGAGTCACAGGCCGAAATCTCGACGTCGACGGGATGGAAATCCCTGGGGCCAATCCCTCCGAAGCCACCGGAGTGGCCACCGGCGCCGACACTGGCGCCGAGCCCACGTTCCCAAACGGGAGAAAGGGCATAAAGGGTGCCGGCCGAAGAGGCGCAGGATCACCCAAAGAAAAGGCCAAAGGCCCAGCCGGAGCACCCCCTGGAGCCATCTGTTGGAAGATGGCATACATCGCATTCAAGAATGCGGAACTATCGGCTCCAGGGGTGGGAAAAGCCGGATACTGGGGTGCCTGACTC
This sequence comes from Pleurodeles waltl, assembly GCF_031143425.1. Lineage (NCBI taxonomy): Eukaryota > Metazoa > Chordata > Amphibia > Caudata > Salamandridae > Pleurodeles > Pleurodeles waltl. Next base: position 89,403,880 of record NC_090441.1, read on the forward strand.
GGAGGCGACCCCGACGCCGGCCTCGGCGTCTGCGCCGGAGAAAACACTTGAGGCTCCAATACCTCAATCACCGACGCCTGTCCAGGCGAAGTTGGAGACGCCGGAGAGGGCAACGGCGTCGAAGGGTGCGGCGTCACCGTGGGGCTGACCTCCCATGTCCTTCGGCGCCGATCCGGAGACCTGGAACGAGCCTCCCTTGAATGACGCCGAGATTCTCTACGGCGCCGGGAGTCTCGATGACGCCGATGTCTTGGAGAAGACTTTTTCTTGTGATGCTTCTCCTTTGACTTGGCCATAAACAGCTTCGCCTCGCGTTCTTTAAGGGCCTTCGGATTCATGTGCTGACATGAATCACAAGTCGAGACGTCGTGGTCGGAGCTCAAACACCAAAGGCAATCGGAATGAGGATCCGTCACCGACATCTTGCCTCCACACTCACGACAAGGCTTAAATCCAGACTTTCTCTGCGACATTATTTCCACAGAGAAAGAGTACGCAGCAAGATATACACTGTAACCGCAAGAGTAACAGTTGCTCCCTCGAAGATAACCGTTTCGAATGCACGGAAAAAAGGGAACTGACGTCTGCACGTCGTCGAGGACCTCTTATTGCCTGTATGACGTCAGACGGCGTCGCGTGCGAGACAGTGACGTCCTCGTCGACGTGCAGAGACTAGTAAGAAGATTTCCGTCGAATGCTGGCGCCATGGGAGTATTCATGAGGTGAGGAATCCACAGGTAGTTGTATCCATCAGAAGCATATCCTTGTTGCAGTCCTCCAACAAAAGGACGTGAATTTAACATCAGCAGCAGAAAACTTTGATTTACAGACTGTCCACATCGCTTCAGAATACAGGCATTGCTTAGAACGCAATATCCTGCACAGTTTGCTAATTTAATGCACAGAATTTTCAACATTTCAAACACAACTGGCATTGTAAACTTTTTCAACAGCATCAGATCCGGTCTAAGGATTGGATTTAATACTGCGTTGGGAGTAATACTCTCATTCATTATTTACAAGCATTTTGGAGGGTTCCCAATAATCCTATAAATCATCAGCTGCATAGTTGTCATCATCTTTTTCATTAATAATGGATACCGTTGGAAAGCAAGATGGAAACACTCTACCCGCCTGAGCAGCTGTGCTGAGACAGATTGGCAAGCTACTTGGGAGACAAATGCCACACTGAAAACAGTAAAGATTGGCTTTTGGCATTTACAAAAGTGGCCCTTCATGGAGTGAGATCAATATTTAGCTGCATAATCTGTTTTATTTTAAATATTGCACAGTCTATGATCTCAGCAGAGATCTATTCTCCCTCTTGCAATATCTTTTGTTCTTCAGCTCTAGCATTCTCGGAAGGAGATCGATGTATTGGGAAATGTCAGACCATATCTTGCGGCCTCTGCCTAGAATCGCTAACGAATTTGCTGCCCCGACTGCTGTAGCCGTCATTGTGGAGAATTTCTTTCCTATTGTATCTAAGCACCGTCCTTCCTTATCTGGGGGTGCGGAAAGCGGAGAGGATGGATTTCTGGATCTGTGCTGGGCCACCTGAGTTATTATGGAGTCAGGTTTGGGCTGACCAATCAAACAAGCTGGCGAATGTTCTGCCGCTTTGTATTTTTTGTCTAGTCTAGGAAGCACCGCTGGTATGGAGGATGGGGTATGCATTACTTTAAGGCCTTCTTCCCAGATGAAGTCTACAATCGCGATCGCACAAACTTACTTTCTAGTGTCTTCTTTAAAGTCATAAAGGAAGCAATCCAACTGCTTTTTTACAATGGGAAGCTGGAATCTCTTGGCTGCTCTTTCCATTACACTACAGGACCCTTCAATATCTTGTGGCGGAGAATCTACTGGTGCTGGAGTAGAGGGGGATGGCGTTGCATCTGGTAGCCACCCTATTCACTGGGGAATGAGGCAGTGTTCTGGATCTCCCCTTCTTCTTGATCTTCTGCCGAGGAAAGCGGATCATTTTCGGGAGGTGAAATGGAGCTGGTAATGGTACTGCAGGTACTTGAAATTCTGAGGATCGGTCTTTGGAAGAAGGATCTAATGGTAGCTGTAGATGCTTCAGCAGAGTTGTTGATGCTGGTGGTGGGAATCTACTGTAGTAATCTTGCATCATATGCTGCAAATTAGCAATTAGTGACACTGGCTTCTGCACTGTTGGCTCGCGCTGTTGTTCTTGCAAATGTGTTTGTTGTTGATCGTGAAACGATTGTTGAATACATAACTCTTCCCACTCTTCCTCATCCTCTTCCTGGCATTTAATTCGTAGTTGTGAACGACTATGTGCCACCGGAAACAGACCATCATTGGAGTACTTATCTCCATTTTCCTCTTCATCGTCATCAAGATGATGTTCTAGAGGTACAGGTGACACCTTACTGGGTGAGGTATGTGAAGGTAGCAATGTCTCTTGAGTGGATGTACGTTTTATTGTTATCAATCTTTAGAGCAAAAACGAAGATTTCGCTGAATCTACTGTTGTCGACGGTGCGTCTGCCGGCAAGAAATGGGCCATCAACGGTGTTGTTGACGATGCGCTCGTCGTCAAGACTGAAATTTGTGATGTCGATGGTGGCAGAGAACTGGATGATTTTTGTAATCTTTATTGTAGTGGCAGCTGGAGTAGAAGTTTCTGAATGACCTGTCTCACTACGTTTTCTTGAAGTGGAAGGAACTTCCTGTGTTTTTTCCTTCACAAACTGCTTTTTCTTGGCTTCCTTACTTCTTTTTGGAGAGCAACTGTCCACAGATCTTTTCCTCTTTCTGGATGCCACTAAGGTGTCGCTATCATCATCATCATCAGAGAGGTTTTCCATGGATTTAAGCTTTTGAAGACAAAGCAGGAGCCTGGCCTCTCTGTTTCTCAAAGTTTTGTGAGGAAAGGTTTGACAAATTTTACAATCTTTCACCTTGTATTATGGGTGAAGACAGTAAATGCAATCCTTGGCTGGGTCTAAACTGGGGTGGCATGGTGAGCAAAAGAACGATGGATTAAACCCAGATCTGTGACTGGGGTGAATGTTCGATTGGTTCCGCATTCCGTCCATCATTTGTGTTTTTCTTTGCTTTTGCCACCATAAGTGTGCCGGGTTTGCCCAGACGTGGGTCCCGGGCTCACTATGCCACTGGATTCAAGCTAGCCTGGCTGATGAAGGGTGAAACCCTAAAACGGGTCCCAGGATGTTTGTTTCCGGTCCAGAGAGGACCTGGCCTGGCAGTTCGGGCTGGACTGTTCCCATGAGGAACAGGGTCAAGACTGATTTGCATATTGCTGGGTATAAACTGGGGTGGCATTGTGAGCAAAAGAACGATGGATTAAACCCAGATCTGTGACTGGGGGTGAATGTTTGATTGGTTCCGCATTCCGTCCATCATTTGTGTTTTGCTTTGCTTTTGCCGCCATAAGTGCGCCGGGTATGCCCAGACTTGGGTCCCGTGCTCACTATGCCACTGGATTCAAGCTAGCCTGGCTGATGAAGGGTAAAACCCTGAAACCGGTCCCAGAGTGCTTGTTTCCGGTCCAGGGAGGACCTGGCCTGGCAGTTCGGGCTGGACTGTTCCCATGAGGAACAGGGTCAAGAATGATTTGCATATGGCTGGGTCTAAACTGGGGTGGCATGGTGAGCAAAAGAACGATGGAGTAAACCCATATCTGTGACTGGGGTTGAATGTTTGATTGGTTCCGCATTCCGTCCATCATTTGTGTTTTGCTTTGATTCACATGCTTGAATCAGAATAGCTAGCAGGTAGCATCTGCACATATGAAAATTACAATTCTACAGTGGATGGTGGGAAACAATAAGTTAGACATGGCTCACCTTACTGAAATAGATGGCGCAACACTGTTTGTCCCACAGCCGCATGGCTCTTGTCAGAGGATTTCAGGCAGTAATGCTGTGTAAAGGTGTGCCTGCTGGACTGAGTTGCCACCAGAAAATCTGATAAATAGGCATACTAGCGAAGAGAGCGAGCATGTGTAATGATCCTTCCGCTGTAGTGTGCGGATTGGAAAAAAAAAGTCCTCAATAAGATAGGTTAGTTCATGTGGAAGTCCGATGGGACTTTCTGGTAGGAACTTTGGATTACGTTGTAGAATTATGCTGTTTTGGGTAAATTGCAAGAATGGTACTGAACTTGTGAACATTTTCATGTACCCAACATATCTTGCCGACATTGGTGCCAGTAATATTGCTGCCTTCAATGTGAGGTACCTAAAGTCCGCTTTTTTTGGACTGGCTCAAACAGAGCCTTCCATTAACTGGCTTAGTATGCCATTGTGATGCCAAGTATGGGGAAAGGTCCTTTGAGAATTTTTTTTATTACCCTAGCTGACCATACAGAGGGTAGCCCACATGACCTACGGAATCGACATACTGCTGTGAAATGCACTTTGATAGATGAGTGGGCCAGTTCGGACTTCGTTAGAAGAATCAGATACAGTAATATCTATTCCGGGGCTGAAGAAATGGAATGAACATCTTTATACTTACAACAGAGACAGAAACGCTTCCACTTGAGCTTATACATTGTATTAATGGTATCAGCTCTGGCCTTGGAGAGGAGATCTCTGCAGTCCTCTGAGAAATCCAACTTAGCGAATTTATAGAACTTAGGAGCCAGGACTGGGATGATATACCTGGCCTTAGTTCATCGTAAGTAAAGTTATTATGGGTGTGAGCTGTATGTGGTCCTTTTCTGCGAAAAGGAGTAGTTCTGTAAACCAGAACTGTCTGGGCCACCTGGGAGCAATGATGATCATTCAGCAGGGTTCTCTCTTCAGCTTCTTGAGTAGCCTGAGGATTAACAGGATGCGGAAAAAGAGTATGAAAATATTTTTGATCATCCGATCAAAAACCTATTCCTCCACGACTCTTCTTGGTGATGCTAGCTTGCGTAGTATTGGAATTTCCGATTGAACTTCGTCATAAATAAATTGAAGAGTTGAATAGAGTGGTGTGGACAACAAAACCCTCTGAACCCAAATATACCCTTCTAGGCATACCCAATAATGTAGATATTCCATGGGAAAAGCTTCTCTTTTGTAACCCAGGCTTGGTGGTGTGGAAAAGAGATGTGGCAAAACACTGGGGGTCACCTGAAAGACCATCTCTGACAGAATGAAAGCAGGAATGCACTTATACATAATTGCGGAAAAAGGTACCTATAAAAGCAGAGGTTGCCCCGTAAATTTAAAAAACTCTGGGGTGGGTGGACTGAATACCATGACCTAGAGATATTGGAATATGTATCTGCTGCCCCATCTGTATGGACCTGATGTGATATCAGTCCTCAATATAAGTAATGTTGTGTTATTTATAAGATTTTGCAATGCCCTTAATTGACGACTGATGATATGCTTATCCTTTGCCCACCCGTGTCGTTTTTTCATATGATACGGCACAAGTTGGTGTCCGTTTGCATTATCTTTTCGAAACCGAAATAAAAGAAAAAGAAAAAGAACACTGGGCGCAAATAGCGACAGGTTCGGTTAGCCCCAGAGGTTGGAGATGGTGTCTAAAGGTTGCTGGTCGAGTTTCCACACGTGGTAGCAGGCAGCCATCCGGCTCAGTGTGTTTACCAAGACATTGGTTGCTCTGGGCACGCGCTCTGCCTTCAATGTTATTTGGTTGTGCAGGGTCCACTTTCAAATTTGTAGTGTTAGCTTTGATAAATCTGCTGACCTTGTTCCTCCCTGCTTGTTTAAGTAATGCATGCTTGTAGGGAAATGCCTCCCTTGGCATGGTTACCCCCTAACTTTTTGCCTTTTGCTGATACTAGTTATGATTGAAAGTGTGCTGGGATCCTGCTAACCAGGCCCCAGCACCAGTGTTCTTTCCCTAAACTGTACCTTTGTTCCCACAATTGGCACAGCCCTGGCACACAGATAAGTCCTTGTAACTGGTACCCCTGGAACCAAGGGCCCTGTGGCCAGGGAAGGTCTCTTAAGGGCTGCAGCATGTATTATGCCACCCTGGGGACACCTCACTCACTCACTGCCTCACAGCTTGTGTGTGCTGGTGGGGAGAAAATGACTAAGTCGACATGGCACTCCCCTCAGAGTGCTATGCCCACAACCCACTGCCTGTGGCATAGGTAAGTCACCCCTCTAGCAGGCCTTACAACCCTAAGGCAGGGTGCACTATACCACAGGTGAGGGCATATGTGCATGAGCACTATGCCCCTACAGTGTCTAAGCCAAACCTTAGACATTGTAAGTGCAGGGTAGCCATAAAGAGTATATGGTCTGGGAGTCTGTCAATTAGGAACCCCACGGTTCCATAATGGCTACACTGAAATCTGAGAAGTTTGGTATCAAACTTCTCAGCACAATAAATCCACACTGATGCCAGTGTGGGATTTATTGAGAAATGCACACAGAGGGCATCTTAGAGATGGCCCCTGTATACCAGTCCACTTCCTAGTGTTAGGCTGACCAGTTCCTGCCAGCCTGCCACAACCAGACGGATTTCTGGCTACATAGGGTGAGTGCCTTTGTCACTCTGTGGCCAGGAACAAAGCCTGCACTGGGTGGAGGTGCTTCTCACCTCCCCCTGCAGGATCTGTAACACCTGGCGGTTAGCCTCAAAGGGTCATGCCTGTTGTCACAGCGCCCCAGGGCATTCCAGATAGTGGAGATGCCAGCCCCTCCGGACACAGCCCCCACTTTTGCCGGAAAGTCCAAAGGAGTTAAGGAGAAAAACAAGGAGGAATCACCCACCATTCAGGACAGCCCCTAAGGTGTCCTGAACTGAGGTGACCCCTGCCTTAAGAAATCCTCCATCTTGGTTTTGGAGTATTCCCCCAATGTGCCCCTCTCCCCTCAGGGAGGAGGCAAAAAGAGGGTGTAGCCACCCTCCAGGACAGTCGCCATTGGCTACTGCCCCCAGACCTAAACACACCCCTAAATTCAGTATTTAGGGGCGATCCCGAACCCAGGAAATCAGATTCCTGCAACCTGAAGAGAGAAGAAGGACTGCTGACCTGAAAGCCTCGCAGCCCTACCAGCCTGTCTCGAGACTCAAAGAACCTGCACAGCGACGTATCCAGGGGGACCAGCGACCTCTGAGGACAGACCTGCACCTAAAGGACAAAGAACCTCCAGAGAACAGCAGCTCTGTTCAAAAACAGCAACAAGAAACCAACTTTAAAGAGACTTTAACTTCCCACCAGAAGCGTGAGTCTTCACACTCTTCACCCGGCACCCCTGACTCGAGTTTGGAGAAACCAACACTGCAGAGAGGAGTCCCAGGCGACTCCCTGAGTCGACCTCCCTGCACCCCCACAGTGACGCCTGCAGAGATGATTTAGAGGCTCCCCCTGACCGCGACTGACTGGAAACAAAGGAACCCGACGCCTGGACCAAGCACTGCACCCGCAGCCTCCAAGACCGAGAGGAACCACCCACCAGTGAAGGAGTGACTAGCAGGCAGCCCTCATCCTAGCCCAGTCAGTGGCTGGCCGTGAAGCCCCCCTGTGCCCTGCAAGAGTGACCCCTGGGTCCCTCCATTGTTTTCAATACAAAACCCAACGCCTACTCTGCACCTGGCCACCCCTGTGCCGCTGAGGGTGTGTTTTGTGTGCTTGTGTGTGTCCCCACCAGGGCTCTGCAAAACCCCCCTGGGTCTGCACCCCGAGGAACTTACCTGCTAGCAGACTGGAACCAGAGCACCCCAGTACTCCATAGGCGCCTATGTGTTTTGGGCCCTCCTTTGACCTCTGCACCTGACCAGCCCTGTGTGGCTGGTGCTGTGGCTTTGGGGTTACCTTGAACCCCCAACGGTGGGCTGCCTATGCCCAGGAGACTGAATGTATAAGTGCCTTACTTACCTGGGAAATTAACCAAAACTTACCTCCCCTAGGAACTGTTGATTTTTACAGAGTCCACTTTTAAAATAGCTATTTGCCATTTCAACCAAAACTGTGTGTACTACTGTTTTAAATCAAAGTTCTATACTTACCTGTGTGAAGTACCTTGCAATTTATGTACTTACCAAAAGTATGAATCTTGTGGTTCTAAAAATAAATTAAGAAAATATATTTTTCTATATAAAAACCTATTGGCCTGGAGTTAAGTCTGAGTGTGTGTACAACAAATGCTTAACACTACCCTCTGATAAGCCTACTCCTCGACAACACTACCACAAAATAGACCATTAGCATTATCTAATTTTGCCACTATAACCTCTAAGGGGAACCCTTGGACTCCGTGCACGCTATCTCTCAATTTGAGATAGTATTAACAAAGCCAACTTCCTACAATGCTGATGGCAGTGTCCGTGCAGATGAGCACTGATGAGCATGCTATCTTGCGGAGGAAAGATATTAGGGCAAATTATATGGCCTTGAGCCCCAACAAGTTGATGTGCATTTCTTTTTCTGCATTGTTCTATCTCCCACTGAAGGTCCTGAAGGCGTGTGCCTTAACCCTATAAGGATGTGTCCTTCGTTATAACAAAGTGAGACTTGGGTAGGAATGTGAGACCCTTGGAGATGCTGGCACTCTGAGTCTACCATTTCATGAAGTTTACCATGGTGGGTCTGATCCGGAAGATTTTGTTGAAGGACCACTCTACTTGCTCCTACTGCTTGTCTAGCTCCTACTACAGAGGACTCCTGTGAAGGCTGAGAGAAGTTCTTTTTATGTTGACTGTGAGAGACAGCATTTTGATAAGTGAAAGGCAAAGGGAAGTATGTGATGTGGCGTTCTGAGACATGGCTCCTTTTATTAACCAGTCGTCCAGGTATGGGAATACCTCAACTCCTTTCTGCTTCAAATGAGTTCCACTAGGCAAAGACTTGGTGAAAATGTGGGGAGCAGATTTTAGACCGAAGAGAGGAACTCTGATATGATAGTGGGTGCCGGCTTCTTTGAACTGTATGCATTTTGCAATGTTTTGAATGGACTGGGAGATGGAAGCATAAGTCCAGGAGATCTAAGGATGTCCTATGAGCTCCATAACTCAGAAGATGCAAAATATCTTGCAGGGTGACCATGCAACAGGACTGTTTTTTTCAGGTATTTGTTGATTTTTGGACAATATAAGATAGGGCACCAGTCTCCTGACTTTTACCAAAACTGGACGAAATAGAAGTAGAAAACCGATTCCCCCCAGAGTCTTCGGGACCTCTTCAATTGCATCCGTTGCCAGCATGGTTGAGATCTCCAGTAGACGTTGTATGAGATGAGGAGGCAGTGCCCCTCTTGCAGAAACATTTGGAGGTTTGGTGATGAATCCAGGGGTGCGTCCTCGAGCTACAAGATCCAGGACCCATCTGCCCAAAGTTATTTGGGACCACTATGGAAGAGAATGTGACATAAGGCCTCCATGTGTGCCGAAGTTGGGGAAAGTAACTGGCACCTTGGAAAGGTCACTGTTCTCTGGTGGAGTCCCTGCCTCTTGAAGATTGTTTTCCTCTTGCTGGTTGCCACCGGAACACCTCTGGCCAGGGCCGATGAGGTCGACTTGGCCCTAGTGGAATGGGCCCCGATCCCCTCACGAGGATCCTTCTTCGCCAATGAATAACATATCTTAATACAAAGATCGACCCACCTGGATAGCGTTCGTTTGTGGACGGCCTTCCCCTTCCCCTTCCGCACGTATCCAATAAAGAGTTAGTCATCCAAGCGGAACTCTCGTCCTGTCAATGTAAAAACTGAGAGCCCTCCTGGGGTCCAGACGATGGGAGTCTTTCCTCCTCCTTAGATGGATGCGGAGGAGGTTAGAATGCTGAGAGAGTGATGGATTGTCCCAAGTGAAACGGAGACACTACCTTGGGGAGGAAAGCCGCCTTGGTACTCAAAACCACTTTGTCTTTATGAAAGGTTGTAAAAGGTGGATGAACAGAAAAGCGCCTGAAGCTCACTCACATGTCTAGCCGACGTGATGGCTGTTAGAAATACAGTTTTTAAAAACAAATACCTTAAAGGGCAAGAATGAAGTGGCTCAAAGGTAGAGCCCATCAAAAAAGTTAACACCAGATTTAAGTCCCACTGGGGCATGATAAATGGAGTGGGAGGAAACCTATTGGTAAGCCCCTTCAGAAACCTTAATACTGAAGGGGATTTGAACAGAGAGGGTTGATCCGGAAGACATAAGAAGGCCGACAGGGCCGAAAGATAGCCTTTGACAGTGGCCACAGCGCAACCCCGCCGCGCCAACGACAAAGCAAAAAGCAATATATCTGATAGATGGGCACTTAAAGGATTAATTTGTTGCTCTCTACACCAATGAACGAATTTAGCCCACCTGCTGGCATAGACAGCCTTGGTGGAGTGTCGCCTGGCCGATAAAAGAACGTCCACCACCTCTGGTGGGAGAGAAAAAGCACTCAGGTTGCCCCGTTCAATATCCAGACATGAAGGTGCAGGCTCTGGAGGTGGGGGTGTAGAACCCGCCCCTGTGACTGCAAAAGGAGGTCTGCCCTGAGAGGGAGACGGAGCGGAGGGCACAGCGAAAGTTGAAGTAGGTCTGCGTACCACACCCTTTGTGGCCAATCCGGAGCTATTAGAATAACTTGGGCCCAGTCTTGGCAAATCTTCCTCAGAATCCGAGGAATGAAGGGTATGGGACGAAACATGTAAAGCAACCTGCCGCACCAGGACATCTGAAACACGTCCCCCCAACACTCCTTGCATCAGATACTGAAGGCTGCAGAACAACGGGCAGTGTGCGTTCTCTCAAGTGGCAAAAAGGTCTATCCGGGGAAAACCCCACATCTGAAAAATGTAAAGAACCAGATCCGGATGAAGACGCCACTTGTGATCGTCTGAGAAGAGCCGACTGAGACTGTCCGCTCGCACGTTTTGAACCCTGGCCAGATAGTTTCCTATTACGCAAAGCTGATGATCCCGAGCCCAGGACCAGAGTCGTAGAGACTCTCTGCAGAGAAGGTACGACCCTACAGCTCCCTCCTTGTTGATATACCACATCGCGGTCGTGTTGTCTGTTAGAACTTGAACCGACTGACCGCGAAGGGAAGGAAGGAAGGCCTTGAGGGCCAAACGAATCGCCCGCAGCTCCAGCAGATTGATATGAAACATCTGCTCCACTGGAGACCAACGACCCTTGATCTCCAGGTCCCCCAAATGCGCTCCCCACCCCAAAGTGGAGGCATCCGTTATCACTGTGGTCACCGGAGGAGGCAGGTAAAACGGCTTTCCTTGAGACAGGTTGCCGTCCGCAGCCCCCCATCGGAGATCCGCCGCAGTGTCTCTGGAGATCTTTATCCACTCCTCGAGATCCCCTTTGTGTTGAAACCACTGCCTGCGGAGGCATCACTGAAGAGCCCTCATCTGCCAGCGTGCACGAGTGACCAACAGAATGCAAGAAGCGAACAAGCCGAGCAAGCGAAGGACCTTGAGGACTGGAACAACCGCTCCTTCTTGAAACATTGGAATCAACGCCTGAATGTCCTGGATCCGCTGTGGCGGAGGAAAGGCCCGATTCAATGTAGTGTCCAGTACTGCCCCTATGAACAGGAGGCGTTGAGAGGGCTCTAGGTGAGACTTGGGCACATTTACTGAAAAGCCCAGACTCAACGACAACTGGGTTTCCAGCTGCAGATGATGCAACACAAGCTCTGGAGACTTGGCTTTGATCAACCAATCGTCCAGGTAAGGGAATACCGCTATCCCTTTCCTTCTGAGGTCTACTGCAACAACCGCCCTCACCTTCGTGAAGACCCGAGTTGCTGAAGTAAGACCAAAAGGAAGGACCGCAAACTGGTAGTGTTGCGACCCCACCACAAACCGGAGATACTTCCTGTGTGAATTGAGAATGGGAATACGGAAATAAGCATCCTGCAAGTCGATCGACACCATCCAATCCTCCTTGTTCAATGCCATAAGTACCTGTGCTAGAGTCAGCATTTTGAATTTCTCCTGCTCGAGGAACCAATTCAAAATCCTCAGGTCCAAGATAGGCCGCAGACGCCCATCCTTTTTGGGGATCAGAAAGTACCTTGAATAACATCCCTGACCCCTCTCCTGCTCGGGAACCAACTCCACTGCACCTTTCAACAATAGGGACAGAACCTCCTGTTCTAGCAACTGGAGATGATCTTCTGAACAAAAGGAAGGACGGGGAGGGAAGGGAGGGGGAATCTCCCGAAAGGGAAGGGCATAGCCTTTTCTCCCCACAGTGATGACCCAGGAATCGGATGTTATGGACTCCCACATGGGAAGAAAAAGAGATAGCCTCCCCCCTACCGGAGAGGCATGGGACGCGATGGCGAGAGGACTAGGGCTGCTATCCTTGTGGCATCCCTCCTTAGGAAGAGGAAGTGTGCTGCTGCTGGGTGGCCCTTCTAGTGCGGACCCTACCCCGCCCCCTAAATGATCGATAAGGGAGGCTCGAAGACTGCTGCCCGGCTGGTGCGATTTCCCACAAAAGGAAGCCCCTCGTCCAAAAACTTGCAGCCGCCTAAAAGATCTAAATGGGGTTGAAGCAGCCTGCAGGCCCAAAGACTTAGCAGTGGCCCAAAACTCCTTAAAGCGCTCTAGCGCAGAGTCCGCTTTAGATCCAAACAATTTAGCCCCATCAAAAGGCAAGTCCAATAGCGTGGCCTGAACATCTGAAGAAAATCCAGATGTGCGCAACCAAGAATGGCACCTGGTGGCAACAGAGGTCCCCATGGCTCTTGCAACAGAGTCCGTGGTATCCAGCCCAGACTGAATGACTTGGTAGCCGCAGCCTGGGCATCCGAAAGTAGGCCATGCAACTCCTGGGGCATGTCTGGTAATACAGTCTTTGCTGTGTCCATTATTGCGTGTATGTACCTGCCAAGGATGCAGGTAGCATTAGCAGATTTCAAAGCCATGCTACATGATGAAAAAAACCTTCTTGGCCGACTGTTCCATACGCTTGGACTCCCGGTCAGATGGTACTCCCGGAAAAGAGCCAGGAGTCGACCGCGAAGAACAGGATGCCTGTATGACCAGACTCTCTGGAGACGGATGCTTAGACAAAAATTCGGGGTCTCCAGGTGCAGACCTATTTCGTCTGGCCACCGACCTGCTCACAGCCGACGAGGTGACAGGCTCCATAACAGCCTCATTGAATGGCAAAAGAGGATCCGCAATGGCTGTGGCAGGGTGCAGTACTTCTGTCAGGAGGTTGGTTTTAACCTGAGCCGTAGGCAGGGGAAGTTCCAGGAAATTCGCAGCCTTCCTGATGACGGAGTGAAAGGTGGCTGCCTCCTCTGTATACTCCCCTGAGGAGGCCAGATCCCATTCCGGGGAAGTATCAAGTCCACTGGCCGTATCCAATCCTGGAATCTCACTCTGAGGATCAGCAATCTCCCCCTCCTCAAGGATCTGCTGCTGGTACTCCCTCTTCTCCGGCAACCTGAGGGCCTTCCTTCTGGATCTCAATTTTGCCTCCAACCCCGGCGTTGACATGAAGTGCAACGACGTCAGTGAATGGCGCCGAGAAGGTGTCATGACAGGATCTCCTGATCCTCCTGATGCCGCAGACGGATCCATCGGAGCCATGGATAAAGTCCGTATGCCCGTCGACGCCATCTGGCTTCGAGGCTCCATCTCATCCGACAACGGCATCGAAGGTCTCTCTCTCGATGTCGACGGCTGTGCCGCCGGCACCGACGCTTGGTTAGAATCCACTGCTGGACAGAACGGCATAAACGGCACTGGCCTGTACGGAGCCAGAACGCCTAGGTTGAATGCCAGGGACCAGTGTCGCCGGATCCGTACCCGGAGCCGGAAACGTGGGATAGTCCTGAGTAGTCGGAGCCGGCGCCGGACTTGACTCCTCCTCCATCCTCCTGGATGCGCTGGAAAAGCATGTTGACTTTGAGGTTCCACAACCTCAAAGACCGATGGCGCCGGGGACGTCTGCGGAGTCACTGGTTGTGGAGACACCGTTGGGCTGACTTCCCAAGACTTACGGCGTTGAGTTGACGGAGACCTCGACTCCGACCGGCTTCTGGACCAACGCCTGGAGTCATGGTGATGCCGTTTCTTGTGACTCGACTTCCCCGACGATGATCCATGGTGCAGCTTTCTCTCTTTCTTCGACTTGGCTAAGAACAACTTAGCCTCACGTTCCTTCAAGGCCTTCAGGTTCATCTTTTGGCATGAGCCACATTCCTGGACGTCATGGTCCGAACTCAGGCACCAAAGACAGTCGTTGTGGGGGTCAGTCACCGACATCCGACCTCCGCATTCTCTGCGGGGTTTAAAACCTGACTTCTTCGGAGCTGACATGTTGACAAAAACACAAAGTATCCCTTCTGAAGAGCGAACAATACAGGTAGCTAGAAAAGTAACCGTTATCGAAGGCACGGAAATAAGGGAACTGACGTCAGCACGCCAGCGAGGGACTCCTATTGCCACCATGATGTCAGGCAGAGCCGCGTGGAGTCGGGCAATTGTGACGTCCACGCCGACGGGCAGCGCTAGAGAGAAGTTTCTGTCGAATGCTAAGCATGGAGAGAATTCATTAGGTGAGGAATCCACAGGTAGTTGTATCCATCAGAAGTAGTTTTTATGAGGTCTGTTGTCAATGGTAGGGATTTCCATGATCTTTTAGTTGTGCGCTCCTTTAGAGAAGGAGTTCTGAATGGACCTTTCCCTGAGGAGAATGTCTCCTTTTTTGAGGTATGTGTGCGCTCCTTAGCTTTTCTGGAATGTCCAGAAGGTCCAGAATGGGATTTTTTGGGTACTTTCTTTTTGCATCACACGACGCAAGGCTGAAAATCTGACGGACTGGAGCATCTGAGGTGAGGCTTCTAGGGGGTGCTGTCGCCTGATTGGCTGAATTTTATTTTTATTTTTTATAAACACTGTTAATAAGCTGGTAAAGTGAATGTTTTTAACATTGACTGCTATGTAGGATTTCCTCTACTGCTTTCTATGTTACCATGGGACTCCCACTTCGACGATGGGGAACGAATCAAGCGTGTGACTCTATGAAAGATCCAATACTAGAGAACCTACGATGCATCAGGAAATGAAAATTACCTACAACCCTGGCGCTGCATTTTAAGGTTCTTAATTGGTACAACTTTGACTTTTATTTTTTTTTCCAAAAATTCATGCCTCCATGAGACCAATAGTACTGAATTGTTCGGGCCCAAAGATACGGGCAAACATACAGAGAGAGCTCAATAAATGAGAGCTACAGTGAGTGAAACTGTGTAATATCAGTTTACCTGGGGGGCCCTTACAAGATGGGAGCCATGGGCAATTGCCTACTGCCCATGCCTAAAACTGCCTTGTGGATTACAGGTAAAGTTTCACTCTATCATAAGTATCTTCACTGAAATCATAAACATTAGATTAATTTCCCGCTGCGTCCAAGGACCCCAGGAACACTAAACGTACCATATCAGGCTTTAGCAGGGGGAAGAGTCCATTATGACTAAATGAAGAGAGACACTATCAAAAAGCCCATCAAGGCAAATTTACATCTGAAAAACTACTTTGCAGCACCTTAAGCACAACATGCAAAGGAACACGTCTAAATAATGAGGAAAAGTGAAGACTGATTCCAGGAGCTTCCAGATATGATGATGCCTTGTACTGGCAGATGCAACACAGTGTATTCATTTTGATGTGTACATAGAGATAAATCCAGAAAAAACTTTCCAATTTGTATGCTGTATGGTCAGAATCTGGAGAGGAGGGTCTGCAGTTCATAGTTTCATTGATGTTTCCTATGAAGCAGAACCAGGTCTACAAGTAAGTAACCAGTTCTTGTGCATCACTGAATCTTCATTGATAGTCAAACATTAGAGTAGCAAGACAAAAACATCTTAGCCCTAGTGACTCTTGCTCAAAAAGAACATGAAAGTGGCTACAACAGCTTTTATCTGAATAAAATATGTGACTTTATGACAAAACCAAATTGAGTCCCCAAGAAGGTAATGGTGGTCTTATAAGAAAAATTTATTTTAGAAAGTTTAATCACAGGGACCTTAATTAGTCTGCAATAGTTACAAGATGGACTGCTGGCTGAAGAGAAGTACCAATAAGGCTTGAGACAAATGTAACAATCGAGCTAAAAACACTTCTTCTTGACGAGTGACAGGTCTATGACTTTGCTGTTGGTACCAAAAACAAACCCTTCTCTACTTGGAGGCGTAAGAGGCCCTTGTATCTGGTCTTTCAACATTAATATATTCATGCAAGTTTGAGGTGAATACAAACAACCATATTATCTCAGAAGCTGCCAAACTGAAGGATGATAAGTTTGGGTGAAACAACTCACCCTGCAATCTGGTCAGGAGGTTCAGAGTGCATGGTGGTTCTCAGTGTTGTTTTAACAACATCTGTAGCTTATCTAGGAACTACCATTGGCCGGGCCATTTTGGGGAACTGGAGTTCATCTTTGTTTCGCAGTTTCCACTTTTTAAGTTCACTGCTGGGATCAGAGAAATCTGTGGAAAGGTATACAACATTGGCCAGAGAAACTGGTTCTTATCTTCGAGATGTGAAGTCTTGGCAATTTTATACTTGGGATGCAGGGAAGAGATCTAATGCAGGATTACCCAATTCTGCAAAAATGTTATACAGAGCCTATGATGTTTAAAATCCACTCATGTTGTTCCTCATACACTCTGTTAATTAGTAATGTTCTGCTCCGGGATAGGTGCGTTGTTTTTAACTTTAAACCTTTGCCTAAGCGTTCCCTAAGGATCATCTCTCAGCCCAACTCTTTTTAACATCTACATGGCTACTGTCTGTCGGAATGAGGATGTTGTCTGTCATCAGAAATGTTAGAAATGCCTTAAGAGAGAGAAGGATTGTGCTCAACTTCATGAAGTTGATATAACAGTAGTTTCTGGCTTCTAACCATATATCTCATAAAGAAAGATCACCTAGATGGGCTCCCCAGCCTGACACAGATGTGTCCATGGCTATTCTGTGCATAGCAAACCTTGCAATAGATTGCACTCTTTGCACTATAATGAAAGAGGCTCAGTTGCCGTTATTGAAGGTTGAACTTTGTCGTCCTAGTTGGCTTGCATTGAGACCATTGATCCTCCAGACATTGTTCAAGCAGTCTTATGTGCAGTCTTGAACTTGGTGTAATGAAAATGCAGGAAGAAATGGAGCACTGGAAGGAGTAGCTCTGACATACTGTTGGATTAGAAGCTTAGAAGAGGTGATGATACTTTCCCCAAATTGATAAAACTACTTCTTCCAAAGGAAACACCTCTATCCTGTGCCAACTGCTGTTTCCAAATAGGACAGAACCTGAACACCGGCTGTTACAGATTTCTGTAGGTTTACCTAAAGGCTTAAGTGGTGCAACATCAATATTGTTGGCTGCCAGTCTAGCACTACCTTCTGTGGACTTTTATCGGTCAATCAATAAATATTTTCAATTGTTGCAGATGGGCTGTCACTACTGCCAGGCACTCAGAGAAAGGCGGAGGGACAGGCTTCAGACTAAAAGGCAGTACTGCCTACTGGAAAAAGCAATGATCTACTACAATTCACAGAAACGCTGTACTGCTTCACAACAGAAATGCAGAAGTAGGCAGTCTGGAGGACTACGGCATACATCAAATTTCCCTGTTTGAGATAAGAAAAAATTTGATGAAGCACTAGCATGAGAAATGTTTCTCATCTGACCTACTTGTTTGCAAGACACAGATCAAGAACTGGTCTTAAATTCTTGGTTGGGCATTTTGTTCTGAGCAAGGAAATATCCTGAATCAAGGCATTTCCTTCAAAGGGGCAGTGGTTATATTGCTCATTTAAATATTAACAACATAGGGGGTCATTTCAACCTCGGCGGTCTTTTCACAAGACTGCTGAGGGACGACGTGCTTTAGACCGCCAGTGCTGGTGGTTTTCCGCTCGGCGAATTATGACCTTTGGAGGGTGGCATGGGGGTGGGGGGTGTCGGGGAAGGACTCGTGGTGGGGGAGACCCCTATCAGTGCCAGGGAAGAGATTCCCTGGCACTGATAGTGCTTACCGCCATGGACTTCATGGCGGTGCCCAACCCCATGAAATCCATGGCGGTCAGCCGGGCCATGATACCGCCGGCGGACTGGTGACGGCCGCTGGGCTGGAGACCCAAGTCTCCAGCCCAGCGGTCATCTCTGCCCTGGCGGTCGGTTCGGAGAAGTGGCGGATGACCATGGCGGTTCACAATTCCAATTTTTTTACCGCCAGCCTGTTGGCGGTAAGACCGCCACTTCTCCGCCAACCGCAAGGGTTGTAATGAGGGCCATAGTTTTCTGGCGGTCCGACTGCCGCAACTTTGGCAGTCAGACCGCCGGATTACAAGGTTGTAGTGCGGTGAGGACCGCGGCAGGCAATGCTGGAGATCCTGGCAATGGGACTGCCATGGTTATTATGAACTGCATAACCGCCAAGCTCTCAACGGCGAACCCACTGCCATGGAGAGCTTGGCGGTCAGCCAGGTATGGGGGTCAAAAGGGGTTCTCCAGGGCGTATGGCCCCATGTGGGCCACCCAATACATTTGGGGTTTGGAAGAGCACTGTGTTCCGTGCACAATGTGGTGCATGGGCACCGTCCACCCATCGTGCCGACAGAGCACAACCATTATGGTCCAATGGCCAAACTCATAATGAGGCCCCTAATCTGTTATTAGGCATGAAGACTGCTTCTTGAAATAGGCTCAATGTAAACTGGCTTGACGTCAATTTATGCGTCACTGAGATGTGGCCTGAAAGTGGTGAGGCTGACTGTGAACAGACCAATGTCATATGCAAAGATGTCAGGCAGGAGTGTCTCAATATCGATGACTTGCCTGGCTGGTGTCAACTGTGGTGTTTCAATACTGAATGTGAGCCTATTCTTGATGGTGAGAAAATTGGCACTTATGCTTTCAATAATATCGAAATGTTTGACAATGCCCAGAAGTAACAATGTTTCCAATGACTATGTTTTCATTTCTCCTTCCTCCTGAATTTCCTCTACCTAGATCACCAGCTGCGAGAATCATCAAGTCATGATAGGATGAGATAGATGAGCAGCTGTTTAAATAAACGTATGAATTCAAATTTAACTATGATTCATTAACAAAACAAGAATAGCTATAAAGGAAGCAAAAACAAGATTTCAGTAAAAAAATAAGGTCTTACCACTTTTAGATTAGCCTCTTGTAACTTATGTGCCCTCTCCTCTAACCGTTTGGCAATAACAGCCAATTCAGCATTCTTCTTCTTCAGCCTTTTAACTTTTTCATCAGTTTCAGGGAATGTATTCTTCCGCTAAAGAAGAGAAAATAAGGGGCAGATGAATATGGGTTAATCAGAAGAGAGCACTAAACTTATTTTGGACAATACATTGCCAAATAATATGATACAACATGAAGTACTCTAATTTGTGTTGCCTATTAAGGGAAACAACATTTAAAACTATTATCCAGATGAAAGAAGGGGATATTACTAAAATGAACTATAGCACACATGCTTTCATGTGCATATTTTAAGTTCTCTTCATTTTTGGTGTGTCACAATGCCCACCTTGTTTGTTCGATTACAAAAAGAAAAATAGAAAGCCATGGGACATTTGGCAGGCAAAGTAAAAAATGTGCAGTACGAGAGCCTGAGATGATGCTCTGAATGGATAAAATAATTTGACAGATTATTCTTTGGAAAGGAAGTACAGTTACCTGTAAACACCAGTTCACCCTTTCTCTATTAAATTAATAAAATTCATAAATTATTAATTGTTCCCCACACTAAGGAAACTGGAACACTTTATAGAACAAGAAAATGTCTAGACCTAAAGCTAAAACAACACTTGCTTTCTTATTTTTTTAATGCAAATGCAAATAAAAATACAGAAAATCAATTTTTTGCACATGTGGAAACCCCTTGTGTATTTTATCCTTCTTAGAATACAAAAATAAAAAGAAATTAAATGTCAGAGCGAAGAAAAATCGATAAGTTAATTTAAGACCTAAAAGAACAAATTATTTACCTTCGGTAACGCTTTTTCTGCTGGATACACTAGCAACCTGTGGTTTTCTCACCTTAGGAATTCTCCCAATGCGCCAGCATTCAATGGAAATGTTTTCTTCCCAACTCTCTACGTCGACGAGGATGTCACAATTGCCCAACTCCCACGCAACTTCGTCCGACGTCACTGCGGCAATAAGAGGTCCTGGCCGGCGTGCTGACGTCAGTTCCCTTTCTTCCGTGCCTTCGAAGCATAACGGGTTTTTCCCATCTCTTGGGAGTTACTGTTACCTCCTTGGAAATCCGGATTCAAGCCTTGTTGGTAGTGCGGAGAGCGCATGTCGGTGATGGACCCGCACAATGACTGCCTGTGGTGCTTGAGTTCTGAGCACAATGTGGAGGAGTGTGGTTCATGCCAGAGGATGAACCCGAAGGCGCTCAAGGAGCGAGAGGCCAAACTCTTTTTGGCCAAGGTGAAGAAGAAGGAGAAGCATACGAGTCATCGGAGGTCTTCTTCTGTAAAATCCTCGAGGTCGCACAAGAAATGGCGTCAGCATGATTCCTGACGTTGTTCGGATAGCGGTCGGTCCCGATCGAGATCTCCATCAAGTCGGCGTCATGCGACGTGGGAGGTTAGTCCGACGGCGACTCCATCACCTCAGAGTCCTCAAGCTTCCCCGGCATCTTCGAGGTGGTTGGGCCTCAGGAGAGTCCTTGCTTTTGCCTGAAGCGCAATCGGACGTTCCAGATACGGTGCCACAGGAGGAACAGGGGTATCCAGCCTTCCCGGATCCGGTTATTCTTTGTATTAAAATCTGTTATTCTTTGGCAAAGAAGGATCCTCCTGTTGGAATTAGGGCCCATTCCACCAGGGCTAAGTCTGCCACTTCAGCCTTGGCTAGAGGTGTTCCAGTGGCTGACATTTGTAAGGCCGCAACTTGGGCTTCCCT
Organism: Pleurodeles waltl; assembly: GCF_031143425.1. NCBI lineage: Eukaryota > Metazoa > Chordata > Amphibia > Caudata > Salamandridae > Pleurodeles > Pleurodeles waltl. The sequence continues at coordinate 89,424,753 of NC_090441.1, forward strand.
CCACACTTTCGCTAAGCATTATTGCTTGGACTCTGAGGTTAGGAGGGATAGCCATTTTTCACCGTCAGTGCTGCAAGATTTCTTGGTGTGACCACACACGCACCCACCTCCAAGTGCGGTTCTGCTTTGGGACTCTATTTATAATGTGAGGAATCCACAGGTAGTTGTATCCATCACAAGAACAAATCACTTATCTTCGGTAACACTTTTTCTGGTGGATACACTAGCTAGTACCACGTTTTCTTTGGGTGAATATGTATATATTAGGTAGTTGTATCCATCAGAAAGGACATGTGAAGGGCAATTATCTAGCAAAGTGACAGCTCAACAGTTCATTTTAACTTTCTAGTGAAGGATACCAGAGCAGACAGACAGAAAGATAGGACCCCTCAGCAAAGATTTTGCAGTTGGAGACCTGTCCCAACATAGCATAAGCTCAGAGTTGGAATAAATGATTTCTGATCTCAGAGTAGAGACTCTCCAAGTGTCAAAGATAGGGATGTTTCTCACTGGATTAACAATAGATGCTCTCACTACCACCCAGCAAAAGTGCCCCTCATGTCTCCGTTGCCCCTCTCACATACATTTCATTTGTTTCAAAGTGCTGGCATAGGCTGGCTTTACTAATCCGCTCAGCTATTCACATGAAATATAATTCTGTTCTTTGCAGCAGGCATTGTGATCCTCTGTGCTGCTTTATGGTGAGTATGCCACAAGACAAAATTCAGATCTCCCTCTCTAGCAGGAACAATAATGGCAAGAGCTATTCTGAGATTTTTTATTGCTGCCTGAAAGCTCTGCAGCAGGTGCTTTTAAATCCTAAGCTCTTGTTAAACACCTTGCCCTACCTGAGGTCAGCGCCCAGTGTGGCTGCACCGTCCGCACCATCCTCATGCTGGCCCTGTCTTCATTGATGAATGAGCCAAGGCTTACCTGAATGGGTGGTTAGCTTTCTAATAACATGCAATGAAAGTCACCTAATGTTTCCCTTCACAATGAGCCTGCATTTCGTTCAACTGCCTAGCTGGAGTGATAGCCACCAAGGCTATTTTCCAGGACAAATTATGTAAATCTGGCTTATGTATTGGCTCGAACTGGGAACCCATTGATCTATTCACATCCAACTTTCCTCACCTAACTGCCGATGACCCAAACCCTGTAGATTGGTTTGACTGCATTCTGATCCCTTCACAGTGACTTTTATCTGAATTAAAACCTCTGGTCAACCAAAGGAGAAAATCTGGTTTAGGGACACAAGAAACATCGATATTAAGGCAAGAAAACAAGGCTTACCCGAATCTTCCCTCTGTAGATTTTTTAACAGGGCCACAGTCAATATGAATTAATGGAATTACACCAAATTTGGAAGACAGAAATATCCTTAGCCAGAAAGTGTGCTTTTTGTGATTTGTGTTCAGACGTTTTTGAGAAATTAAGGTTCCAAATGTTTAGATACCTGGGCTTTTGGGATCATGGGCCTCCCACAAGAACGTAACTTAATAAATACAGTAGAACAATCGGTCAGCTGCCTAGGCAAAAGGCTCCAGCTAGTTCACATGGGAGCTAAGGCTCTGACTTGCTGGCCACAACCTGATAAAGATGCTTTGGCTGCATTGCAGGAGCCAAGGACGTGGTCCTTGTGTCCTGAAAATCAATTAAAAAAAGATAAAAGGGGGCGCAGTATGGGTACTCTGATCCCCTCTACCTTGTTGGGGGCGGAAGGGAAGTGTTACATAGGGACATCCCTGGGGTTGACTCGGCCGAGGCTCGGGGGTCTGACACCCATGAAGGGCCCTGCAGCCAACCCCATGCCAGCACAGCCCAAGGCTGTGCGTGGCGGGGGGTTGACGTAGGTATGGTAATCACATTTTACTCCACAGTAAAAACAAAAAGCCCTAGAAATTCACTGAAGAAACTTAGGGTGTGGTTATACTTAGACGAAAATGTTAAAACATCACATTTTAGATTAAAAAACACTGAAATTTACCAGTGATTAAGTAATTTAAATTTATGCACTCACCATGCACTGCTTATGATCTCATGTATGACCTCATCACATGTTCTATGACATAATTGATTACATCACAGATGGCTTCTAAAATGACATCAATAATGGCATTACTGTGCACAGCTAGTGCACAAGGCTAGTTTGAGGACCACCAAATAGCAAACTCCATGATAAAAATAAAATCTTTTCAACCTCCTTCGCTATGCTTTCCCTTCCCTCTTTTTGTAGTGCTTCATCACATACTAGATTTCTCTACCCTATGCTTTCGATTTCGTCGTCATTTATTCATAAATTTGTAAACCTACACATTAGTGTGCTGCAGAAGATGGGCGCAGGAAACCCTGCCTCAATCATATGAAGGGCATGTATAGAAGGGGTTGCGTGCTGGGACTGGCCTGTAGTCATGTGCAGCAGGGGTTGGTGGCAGAGCAGGGCTACAGGCCAGGCATTTTGCCCAACCACTCCTACAAACACCAGCTGAAAACTGCCTTCACTTTCTTGAAGTAGTTTGGTTCCAGAGCCTGGCCAGCAATCTAATGCAGTGGTGGTAGGTAGCTTGATCTACAGCAAGGCCTTTTGACAAAGCACCACATCAACCAACCATTGCATGGAGCAGGCTAAAGCGTGACAAAGGTTGGACTGCAGCCTAGCCAGCACCCAAACGCCCCAGTGCTCAGCCCCCACTGTGAGAGCCTTTGTTCATACAGAGAGGTATATCAAGCGGATATGGCCTTTTCCTAACCACTGCTGTACATAACCTTTAGCTGTGCACAGAAGGCTTGAGCGCGAGACTTCATCTAATCCAAGACAGAAACTCAAGAAGGCTTTCTGCCACTAGCCTTGCCAACTGACTTGTAATACAAAAGAGTTGAATAACCGCATTAAGCATGAAGATTACTATAATGCAGAATATCCTATGAGCTTAGAAAGTATTGGCATGAAAGACCAAACACTCATCTCCCCGAGGGTTTTTGGGAACATACTACTGGAACATAAATGTTTTAAGGACAGGTATGTTTTCTATTTTTGTCTTTAAAAAACTGGACAAGATTTAAACAGCAGTGTAGAAAACTGAACACAGAGCAGGCAACAAGAGTTTTCAAAGGCAGGGGTATGTTGTACGAGACCCTAAGAATTAAGCAGCCTACTATGTCATATTGGCATTTAGACTGGATCTCTCAGCAGGGGGCCCTCTTAGTCCTTTGAAAAACTTAAGAATTAAAAACAATGTTCTGGGTTAATAATTATTTTTTCTCCATGGACAAACGCAAAATGTGTATATGTTTATCCTGCAACAACCATACAAAAAAATCTGAAAAATTAGCCTGATTCACAGATGAGAAAGAAATTGTTTCCAGATGTAATTATGGGACTCTTGTACCTACCGCTTGGAAACGTCTTTGTAATTAAAAAGGTGAAGGCTAACCATTATGTAGCATCTTTCGCTTGAATGAGTATGCTGTCAAATCCAAGACATACTTTATATTTCATGCAACGCAAGAGAATTTGTTTGAGTGACACCGAAAAACTAGAAAAATTGTTGGTGCCCTTCTTCATTAGCAATGTTCTATTGAGAAACTAATCCATTGGACTACCACTGAATCAAATGAAATCAGTGTACTACCTCATTGCTAGTCTTTAAAGTGGAAGAGCAGTAGAAGGAGACCCATGAGGAACCTAGAAAAAGCATTCGAGTAACATAGATGGTTCCCAAAGCTATACTTCAGGAATTAGGGAGAGATATATAAAAAAATAAATAAATAAAAAATAAAAACATAAATGAGAGATCCAAAAACGTTATCACCATTAGCCTAATTTTCCAGTAACCATAACTGATTAAAATAATAGAAAAAATGTAAAGAAACTGGATCATTTGCCGTTGTATAATACCTGTTAATTTAGTACTGCCTTAAAGACATAAGGAGAGATAAAGAGAAGTAACTTTTGTACTCTCCTGTATACCAAGGCAAGGATACCTAACCTATTTACGAAGTGATAGGGAAAAAACCCTCAACTTATCAATAATCACAATTTCTAAGGAGTGGAACCTGATCCTAAGGTGACTCTAGATGTGAAAACACAGTTCTCCACAACTGCTGAGGGGGAGCAATATGCTTCTAAACCATGATGAGAACCCTGTCCCCTCCCATGATGAAAAGGGACAGCTGTGTATTTCAAGATGAAATTGGGATGGAATGAAATAAAATATATCACCTGTATCGCTGCTTTTGGCAGAGAACAGCTCCGGACACTCTGATTCAAGATAGTGGATTGAAGAAGGGAGGAGTAAGGCTGGAGCTCCAGATTCGTCCAGCAGCACGACTTACCCTTGTGCGGGATTCATTGACTTCACTTTCTCTACCACCCAACCAACCCCAACAATAATGGTCTCTGAACCACCACCAAGCACGTAGCCGGAGGTGCGACTATTTAGGAAAACAAGTGGCCTACCCATACCATCCCAGCAAAGTGAGATGTGTGCAAGAACGGCAGCAAGGAACAACCAGGAACTGATCACCCAGCAAGACTGGAATGTCTGTGGGAAGACCACATCGAGAAAAAGAATGCAAACAAAGGCAGACGCACCCAGTACACTAGTTTGGGCAAATGCACAGTGGGGACGAGGGGATCTGCCAACAAGCACAGTTTGTTGAAACTAACTAAATTCTCCATTAATAAAGAGAAATCCAGCAACAAGCAATCAGAAAGAGTAAAATTCAGAGCTAGATTGAGGGCTGCTGCACACTTGAAGAGAGGAACAAGCTGGAACTATGGAGCAGATGGGTTCAGGAGTCTAATAGTGATCAAAGAAGAAGGGCTTCCTGGACCCAAAAATGGCAGCTGGAAGAATTAAGATAAAATATCTCAGACTATAATATAAAAGATATCTGCTAACAAGGGGACACGAAAACAATAGTAACCAACTAAAAAACTCCAACTTCCATCGAAGGAAGGGAGGAAGTGTGGAAAGACTCATGTAATCAATCTTAGCAGGGGGGGGAAGGGGAAATGTGGAGGACACATGTGGTAAATCAAAGCACAGCTGGTGACTTACCCCACCGATGGGCAGATGCTAGGTTTGATCCACATGCAGAAGTAGCCCACATATCAGAAGGGAGATACTGGGAACATGTGAAACCAAGATATTTACGGTTGGTAACTTTGTTTCAAAAGGAATGATGAGTATAGAGTTTATTTTTGAATTTGGGGCAGGCAGGAAAGAAGAAGACACTTTCAGTCACCTGAGACATGCCCAAATAAGATACTGCAAGAAAATAGGCAAATAAGCCTGAAGGTTACATGACTCTTATGGTTACAGAATCCAACACTGGAGGCCAAAATAACCTTTTTAAACGTAGGGGTACCACATATAAACTACTGATACTAAACATAGATACAGCTCTCATTCTGTTGGGGGCAGACTGGAAAAACGCAAATTAAACTATTTTCTGCAACAATACATATCCATGTTGTAGGAAGTTGGCTCCGTATATATTATCTCAAAGTAAGACAGTGTGCACAGAGTCCAAGGGTTCACCTTAGAGGTAAGATATGGCAAAATTAGGTAATTCTAATGCTCTATTTTGTGGTAGAGTGGTCGAGCAGTAGGCTTATCAGAGGGTAGTGCTAAGCATTTGTTGTACACACACAGGCAATAAATGAGGAACACACACTCAAAGACCTAACTCCAGGCCAGTAGTTTTTATATAGAAAAATATATTTTCTTAATTTATTTTTAGAACCACAAGTTCAAGATTTGAAGTAAATACATAAAATGCAAGGTACTCCACACAGGTAAATTAGGAACTTTGAATTTGAGCAATAACATATATAGTTGTAGTTAAAATGTCAATAAGCTATTTTAAAAGTGGACACAGTGCAAAAAATCAACAGTTCCTGGGAGAGGTAAGTAATGGTTAGTTTGTCAGGCAAGTAAGACACTTACAAGTCTCAGTTCCTGGGCATAGGCAGCCCACCGTCGGGGGTTCAGGGCAGCCCCAAAGTTACCACACCAGCAGCTCAGGGCCGGTCAGGTGCAGAGGTCAAAGAGGTGCCCAAAACACATAGGCGCCTATGGAGAACAGGGGTGCTCCGGTTCCAGTCTGCCTGCAGGTAAGTACCCGCGTCCTCGAAGGGAAGACCAGGGGGGTTTTGTAGGGCTCTGGGGGGGACACAAGTAGGCACACAAAACACACCCTCGGCAGCACAGGGGCGGCCGGGTGCAGTGTGTAAAGCAGGCGTCGGGCTTGGTATTGGATTCAATGGAGGGATCCGGGGGTCACTCTAGCGGTGCAGGCAGGGCACAGGGGGGCTTCTCGGGCCAGCCACTGACTGGGCTAGGCAGAGGGTCGTCTGGGGGTCACTCCTGCATTGAGGTTCGGTTCCTTCTGGTCCTGGGGGCTGCGGGTACAGTGCTTGATCCAGGCATCGGGTTCCTTGTTACAGGCAGTCGCGGTCAGGGGGAGCCTCTGGACTCTCTCTGCATGCATCGCTGTGGGAGTGCAGGGGGGTCATCTCGGGCTACTCACGATGTCCCAGTTGCCTGTGAGTCCTCCCTGTGTTGTTGGTTCTCTGGAACTCGAGCCGGGGCATCGGGTGAAGTCTCACGCTTCAGAACACTGGTGCTGGGGCCTGGTTAGCAGGCCTCAGCACACTTTCAAATCATAACTTGGCATCAGCAAAGGCAAAAAGTCAGGGGGTAACCATGACAAGGAGGCATTTCCTTACACAACCCTTCCTCCCCCAAACGAAAGAGGGCGAGACTAACCTTTCCCAAGAGAGTCTTCATTTTCTAAGTGGAAGAACCTGGAACGGCCATCTGCATTGGCATGGGCAGTCCCAGGTCTGTGTTCCACTATAAAGTCCATTCCCTATAGGGAGATGGACCACCTCAACAGTTTTGGATTTTCACTTTTCATTAGCCATCTGAGAGGTCAGTGGTCAGTCTGAACTACAAAGTGAGTACCAAAGTGGTATGGTCTCAGCTTCTTCAAGGACCAAACCACAGCAAAGCCCTCCCTCTCAATGGCACTCCAAGGCTGCTCCCTGGGGAGTAACCTCCTGCTAATGAAAGCAACAGGCTGGTCAAGGTCATCATCATTTGTTTGGGACAAAACTGCCCCTATCCCATGTTCAGAGGCATCAGTCTGCACAATGAACTGCTTGGAGTAGTCTGGAGCTTTGAAAACTGGTGCTGTGCACATTGCTTGTTTCAGGGTGTCAAAGGCCTGTTGGCATTCTACAGTCCAGTTTACCTTCTTGGGCATTTTCTTGGAGGTAAGTTCTGTGAGGGGTGTCACTATGGATCCATATCCCTTCACAAACCTCCTGTAGTACCCAGTCAAGCCAAGGAATCTCTCTTGCTGTGTTCTGGGAGCCCCTAAATACTCTATTTAAGGGAGTGTTTAGGTATGGGGGGTTAGTAGCCAATGGCTACTAGCCCTGAGGGTGGCTACACCCTCTTTGTGCCTCCTCTCTGAGGGGAGGGGGGCACATTCCTATCCCTATTGGGGGAATCCTCCATCTGCAAGATGGAGGATTTCTAAAAGTCAGAGTCACCTCAGAACACCTTAGGGGCTGTCCTGACTGGCCAGTGACTCCTCCTTGTTTTTCTCATTATCTCCTCCGGCCTTGCCGCCAAAAGTGGGGCCGTGGCCGGAGGGGGCGGGCAACTCCACTAGCTGGAGTGCCCTGGGGTGCTGTAACAAAGGGGGTGAGCCTTTGAGGCTCACCGCCAGGTGTTACAGTTCCTGCAGGGGGAGGTGAGAAGCACCTCCACCCAGTACAGGCTTTGTTACTAGCCACAGAGTGACAAAGGCACTCTCCCCATGTGGCCAGCAACATGTCTGGTATGTGGCAGGCTGCTAAAACTAGTCACCCTACACTGGTAGTTGGTTAAGGTTTCAGGGGGCACCTCTAAGATGCCCTCTGGGGTGTATGTTACAATAAAATGTACACTGGCATCAGTGTGCATTTATTGTGCTGAGAAGTTTGATAACAAACTTCACAGTTTTCAGTGTAGCCATTATGGTGCTGTGGAGTTCGTGCATGACAGACTCCCAGACCATATACTCTTATGGCTACCCTGCACTTACAATGTCTAAGGTTTTGCTTAGACACTGTAGGGGCATAGTGCTCATGCACTTATGCCCTCACCTATGGTATAGTGCACCCTGCCTTAGGGCTGTAAGGCCTGCTAGAGGGGTGACTTATCTATCCCTATAGGCAGTGTGAGGTTGGGATGGCACCCTGAGGGGAGTGCCATGTTGACTTAGTCTTTTTATCCCCACTAGCACACACAAGCTGGCAAGCAGTGTGTCTGTGCTTAGTGAGGGGTCCCCAGGGTGGCATAAGATATGCTGCAGCCCTTAGAGACCTTCCCTGGCATCAGGGCCCTTGGTACTAGGGGTACCAGTTACAAAGGGACTTACCTGGATGCCAGGGTGTGCCAATTGTGGAAACAAAAGTACAGGTTAGGGAGAGAACACTGGTGCTGGGGCCTGGTTAGCAGGCCTCAGCACATTCTCAAATCATAACTTGACATCAGCAAAGGCAAAAAGTCAGGGGGTAACCATGCCACTTACACTTACACTTCCTGTGCGACTTGAGTATCGGGATATGAAAGTAAGCATCCTGCAAGTCGACAGACACCATCTAATCTCCTTCGTTCAATGCCAAAAAGTACCTGAGCTAGGGTCTGCATCTTGAACTTTTCCTGTTTGATGAACCAATTCAAAATCCTCAGGTCCAGGATTGTTCTCAATCGGCCATCCTTCTGGGGATCAGGAAGTATCTTGAATAACAACTCTGACCCCTTTCCTGCTCCGGAACCAACTCTACTGCACCCTTAGAAAGGAGGACTAGAACCTCCTGTTCTAATAACAGGAGATGCTCTTCTGAACAAAAGGATCGACGGGGCGAGATGGGGGGTGGAAACTCCCAGAAGGGAAGGGCATAGCCTTTCCTCACAATGCTGGTGACCCAGGAGTCCGATGTTATTGCCTCCCATATGTGGAGAAAGGTCATTAACCTCCCCCCTACAGGAGTGGTATGCAAAGGAATTGGTGGATGACTAAGGCTGCTTCCCATGCTGCACCCCTCCAGAGGAAGCGGAAGAGGCAGAGTGCTGCTGGGTGGCTCCTCTGGTTCGGACCCTACTCCTCCCCGCTGTATGATCTATAGGGGACGGCAGTGGCGGCCTGCTGCTGAAACCTGCCCCGAAAGGAGGAGAAGGAGCCACGACCAAACCCCCTAATTCTTCTGAACAACCTAGAAGAAACATAAGAGGAATCTTGCAAGCCTAACGATTTTGCTGTGGCTCTACTCTTTCAAGGGCAGAGTCCGCCTTCAATCCAAAAAGTTTATCCCCATTAAAGGGAAGATCCAGCAGGGCTGACTGAACATCGGATGAAAACCCTGAAGAACGAAGCCAGGCCTGTCTCGTTGTAGCAACAGTGGTGCCCATAGCTCTGGCCACAGAATCAGTTGTGTCCAGCCCTGACTGGATTACTTGGGTCGCCGCAGCCTGAGCATTAGAAACAAGGCTCAACACCTCCTGAGGCAATTCCGAATGAGACAACTTAATCTCCTCCATAAGGGCGTAGATGTATCTGCCCAAGATGCATGTGGCATTGGTGGATTTGAGAGCCATACTACAAGATGAAAATGCCTTTTTTGAAGACTGGTCCATCTTTTTAGAGTCCTTGTCCGAAGGCACACCCGGAAAAGAACCTGGAGCAGTGCGAGACGAACATGAAGCTTGTACAACCAGGCTTTCTGGAGTCGGGTGCCTCGACAAAAAGCTCTGATCCGCAAGAGCCACACGATACCTGCGCGCCACTGTCCTATTAACAGCTGTAGATGAAACTGGCTTTTTCCAAATCTCTAGTATTGGATCCAGGAGAGCCTCATTAAAAGGCAAAAGTGACTCTGAAACCGCTGAAGCCGGATGTAGCACTTCCGTTAATATGTTGGGTTTTGACTCAGCCACTGGAAGAGGAAGGTCCAAAAAGTCAGCTGTCTTCCTCCAAACAGAGTGGAAAGAAGCAGCTTCCTCTGTATATTCCTCAGGAGACGTTAAATCCCACTCTGGAGAAGTGTCTAAGCCACTTGCCGTGTCCAAACCCTGGAGATCTACAAGAGGTTCTTCAATCTCACCCTCCTCCAAGGCCTGCTTTCGATATTCCTGTTCTTCAAGGAGGCGAAGAGCTAGCCTCCCTGAATGAAGCCTGGCCTCAATCCTTGGCGTCGACAAGGCGTCCGCCGACATCGATGATCTTGCCTGATGCCGATCCTCCGAACCATCTGACGCCGGGTCCATCGGCGCCGTGGGCTTCTTCGGCGCCAACCGAGGTAGAGGATGTGAAGGTGAAGAACTCTCCGGCGCTGGAACAGCAGTCCTCATTGGCGTTGCAGGTCGTGCAGGCAACGCCAAAGGAACCGGCGCCGAACCAGCACCTCCCATTGGAAGGAAGGGCATAAAAGGTGCCGGTCGTAAAGGAGCCTGAGCACCCATATTAAAGGCCAATGGCCCCAAAGGACCAGCCGGACCACCACCTGGAGCCATCTGCTAAAAAATGGCAAACATCGCATTTAGAAATGCAGAACTATCAGTACCTGGTGCCGGGAATGCCGGATACTGCAGAGCCTGAGCTCGAGGTGATAACGGTGCCAGCCCCGGCATTTCTGAAGCAGGTGAGAACTCCTGTTCCTGCTGAGGTACGACCTCGAAGACAGATGGTGGAGTCGTAGGTGAAGCCGGGGATGCGGGAGGCGACTGCGGCTGAGGAGTGATGGTGGGACTAACCTCCCATGTCTTTCGGCACCGAACCGAAGGCGACCTTGAGAGTGAATGCTCTCTACTCAACCGGCGCCGAGATTCACGATGGCGCCGGGAGTCACGGTGACACCGATGAGACTTAGGCGATGATGATCTGCACCAATGTCGCTTCTCTTTCTTTTTGGACTTTGCCAAAAACAGCTTTGCCTCCCGTTCCTTCAACACTTTAGGATTTATGCGTTGACAGGAATCACATTTCTCCACGTCATGATCGGAGCTCAGACACCACAAGCAATCCATATGTGGGTCTATCAACGACATCTTGCCTCCGCACTCTTTACAAGGCTTAAAGCCTGACTTTCGATGAGACATCTCGAAAACAAATTGTAACTAACCACGCAGAGCAGAAACAGTTGCTCCCTCGAAGAATAACCGTCCCTTGAAGGCACGGAAAAAAGGGAACTGAAGTCAGCACGCCGACGAGGACCTCTTATTGCCTGTATGATGTCAGATGGTGTCGCGTGGGCAATTGTGACGTCCTCGTAGACGTGCAGAAGCTAGGAAGAAAATTTCCGTTGGATGCTGGCGCATGGGGAAAATTCAATGAGTGAGGAATCCACAGGTAGTTGTATCCATCAGAAGCAGTGGTTATTTGCGCATCTCTGAATTCCGGGGTGCCCATACTAGCATGTGAATTAGTTGGCATTTCTCAAATAGATGTCTTTTTTACACACTGTCTTACATTTGGAAGGAAAAAATGTAGAGAAAGACAAGAGGCAATACCACTTGTTTTTCTATTCTGTGTTCCCCCAAGTCTCCCGATAAACATGGTACCTCACTTGCGTGGGTAGGCCTAATGCTTGCGACAGGAAACGTAACATAGACACATCACATTTTTACATTGAAATCTGGCATGCATTTTGCAAAGTGCCTAGATGTGGATTTTGGCCTCTAGCTCAGCCGGCACTTAGGGAAACCTACAAAACCTGTACATATTTAAAAACTAGACACCTGGGGGAATCCAAGATGGGGTGACTTGTGGGGCTCTCACCAGGTTCTGTTACCCAGAACCCTTTGCAAACCTCCAAATTTGGCAAAAAAACACTTTTTACTCACATTTTGGTGACACAAAGTTCTGGAGTCTGAGAGGAGCCTCAAATTTCCTTCAACCCAGCATTCCCCCAAGTCTCCCGATAAAAATGGTACCTCATTTGTGTGGGTAGGCCTAGCGCCCGCAAAAGGAAATACCCCAAAATACAATGTGGACACATCACATTCTCCCAAAGAAAACAGACCTGTTTTTTTTTTTGCAAAGTGCCTAGCTGTGGATGCTGGCCTCTAGCTCAGCCGGCACCTGGGGAAACCTATCAAACCTGCACATTTTTTTAAAACTATACACCTAGGGGAATCCAAGATGGGGTGACTTCTGGGGCTCTGGCCAGGTTCTGTTACCCAGAATACTTTGCAAACCTCAAAATTTGGCCAAAAAACACTTTTTTCTCACATTTCGGTGACACAAAGTTCTGGAATCTGAGATGAGCCACAAATTTCCTTCCACCCAGTGTTTCCCCAAGTCTACCGATAAAAATGGTACCTCACTTGTGAGGGTAGACTTAGAGCCCGCGAAAGGAAATGCCCGAAAACACTATGTGGACACATCAAAATTATCAAATACAAAACTACCTGTTTTTGCGATGGGCGGTGGGGGACCTGCATTTTTGGTCCTGGGCTCAGCAGCCATATAGGGAAACTTAACAAAGACAGACATTTCTGAAAACTAGACACCCGAGGGAGTCTAGGGAGGTGTGACTTGCGTGGATCCTCCAAGGTTTTCTTACCCAGAATCCTCAGCAAACCTCAAATTTAGCTAATAAAAATGTTTCCCACATTTCTGTGTGGGATCACCACACCGGGACAAGTTTCCTACCACCCAACGTTCCGCTCAGTCTCCCGGTAAAAATGATACCTCACTTGTGTAAGTGGGCCAAGTCTCACAGGGAAGAGCAAAAAACATGTCGAAATTGAGGGGGAACCAAAGTGGGTCCAAAAGGTCAGTTTGGGAAAAAATCATTTTTAGGCTGACAATTGCTGCAGAATTTTTATCTGTATAGATGATAATGCTGGGTGGTAAGAATTTTGTGGCTTCCTGCAGATTACGGAAGGTTCCATCACAAAAATGTGGGGAAAATGTATGATTTCCAGCAAAGTTGGAGGTTTACAGGGCACTGTGGGCAGGAAAATGGTGCAGGGTGCATGTGAAGCACACCACCCTGGAATCACCCAGATGTTTAGTTTTCAGATGTGTCTAGGTCTTGTTGATTTTTCTACATGGCAGTGTCCCAAAGTCCAAAAAGTGCAGCCCTCACCATTCCAAGTGGGATGATTTTGAGAGTTAGCCAAACTCTTATGGCCCAAATGTAAAACCAAAACCCAAAATAATCAAATGTCCTGTTGCTTGCCGTGGGATAAGATGTTTTAGTGTGCGGAGGTAGAGCTGTAAGACTGTTACCCCCTTCAGTTAGGGTGGGGGCATAACCAGGCCCATACTGGTTGATAGCCACCACCCCACTATTTTATATATTTTTTTATTTCCTTGACATCTAGTATGCTTTCTGGCTCACCCCCGCCCTCCCAGGAGTGGATCCGGGGTAATTGCCCCATCGGCCCACCGGTGGGCAGAACAACTTTTGCCCCATTTATTTGGGTTGGGGGTATAGCCATACCCCCACCCTCTTATTTTGGGAAAAAAAATCTTTCCGGGTGACTGGTTGGCTTTCTGCCTCCCTTCGGAGCAGATGACCTTCCCAAAATAGGCCGATCTGCCCCCAGGGGGGCAGTTATGGCCAACAGTAATGTGCCCCCCATGGGGAGTGACCCTTGCCCAAGGGGCTGCCCGCCCAAACAAAACACACACATACACACACTCACACCAATCCCTGGTGCCTGAGTGGTTTCTGCCCCCCCCCCAGGGACAAATCGGCCTAATAGAAATAGGCCGATCTGCCCCCCAGGGGGGCAGAAATGGCCTAAAATTAATTCCCCCCCCCCCCCCCCAGGGAAATGACCCTTGTCTAAGGCTTCGCCCCCCTTGCATGAAATTGACGCAAAAAAATAAAAATTCCCTGGTGTCTAGTGGTTTCTGCCCCCCTTGGGAGCAGTTGGGCCTAATAAAAATAGGCAGAGGGAGGCAGAAATAGCCTTAAAGTAAAACTGCCCCCAAGAGAGAAACCCTTGCCTAAGGGGTCGCTCCCCACCTACATAAAACAAAAAAAACAAACAAAAAAAATGATCCCTGGTGTCTAGCGGTGTCTGCCCCCCAGCCCCTCCCCCCCCACACTCCAAGGGCGGATCTCAGCCTAATTATAATAGGGGTCGCTCCCGTTATGCCATAAAATAAAAAAATACAAATTCCCTGGTGTCTAGTGGCATTTCTGCTGCCCGATCGCAATGCTGAGAGAGAAATGAAAGGTGAGGAAAGGCCTTTCCTCTCCTTTCATGCCTCTCTGCCCCTCCACGTGATCGGAGGAGAAATGCTTCCGTGCTGGAAGCCCCTGTTTGGTCATAACGGTTACATCCTGGGCACCCGAGCGGTGCTCGCCAGGACGTAACCGTTATGTCCACGGCACCCGAGGGGTTAAATAAAATATAATATAATGTACACACACACACACACACACACACACACACACACACACACGCATATGCAGCCTATAATAAAGCACTAATAATGTCAAGATTGCACTGGATTTTCATTTTAAATGACTAGGCAATCATCAACTAGTCAAATACAGAAAAAAGAGCACAGGCATGTTTTACAATCTTTATCTGAAAGGAAAATGAAAGGGAATAGGAGACATTTTAGCCAATAGACTGCCACACAGGAGAGAAAATTGCCACTGTGCCTTTACCACCTTCCAGGACCCCATGTATCCCATCATGCCTCACAGGTGACAGGTCAGTTCCTTTTACATGGTTTCAAAGTCCTGTACCAGAAAGTATGCAAGAGCTGCAGCAAACAAATTTGTCTGGGGACGGTTGCTTATGGCTTTGCTAAGGACTCCCCTGAAAGAGCACTGAAATGAAAAGCAAGCCCACCCCACAAACCTGCAGACAAAATAAGTAGCAGCTGTTGCTATTATCCAAAGGGGTTTCTCAGGGAAGCCTGTCCCACTTGAGTATCTGCTCTTGAGTCTGAGTCTAGACAGTAATGCTTAGTAAAAGTATGAAAAGACTTCCATGTTGCAGCTTTGCATTCCCCAGAAAAAGGTATGTTTCTTAATAGGGCAGCTGTTGCCGCTTTACATCTGGTTTTAGTTCTGACAGGTGTTCATTGGCTAACTTATAGGAAAACACTATATATGAAACTATCCACCTAGAAATGGTTTGCTTGGAGGAAGGAATGCCTGATCAGATTGGACCATAGTAGACAAGCAGGTGATCTGACTTTCTGAGCTCCTTTGTTTTGTCTAGATAAGCCTTAAATATTCTTAACATCCAACGAATGCAATGCACTTTCTGCTGAGGTAGAAGGTTTCTGAAAGAAAGTTGGTAGTGAAATAGTTTGTTTAATACAAAAATAGGAGGCCACTTTGGGGAGGAAGCTAGGATGAGCTCTCATGACCACCCTTTTAGAGTGAAAAAACATATACTTTTTTGGCACACAAAGAATAAATATTACAGACTCTACCTGCTGACAGAATGGCTACTAGAAAAGCAGCTTTCCATGTAAGATGTTGCAAAGAGGTATTGTGTTTTGGATCAAAAGGAGGACCATGAGCTTGGAAAGTACAAAATCAATCTCCTACAGAGGAAAGGGAGTCCCAACCGGAGGAAACACCTTATTCGGACCTTCTAAAAATCTTTAATCACTGGCATTTTAAAGAAAGATACCTTTGTGGGTGACATTTTGTAAGCTGTAAAAACTGCAAGATGTACCTTAAAGCAAGAAAACTTCAGATCAGGTCTTGCTAAATGGGGGAGGGAGGGCAGAATCACATTTTCTTGACCTAAAATAGGGTGGACATGGTTCTGGATACATCATATGTAGAACCTCTCCCACTTTAAAAGCATAGGATTTTATGGTAGAAGGTCTTTTGGATTCTCTTGGAATACTTATGCACTCTTTCGACAGTAATGGAGGAAATCAGAAGTCATGCTGCCAAGTTCAGGGAGGAGAGGTTGGGATGTAAAATTCTCCCTCCAAACTTGTACAGAAGATTCTGTCTCCACAGCAACCTCCTGTGTGGTCTCTCTGACAGATGAAAAAGGTCCGTGACCCACAACTGGGCAAGCCATTCCGGCACTATGAGGATCATTCTGTTCTTGACTATGTACAGCATGTTGATCTCTGTGGGAATCAGCGGAGTTGGTGGACACGCATACAGAAATTTCCCTGACCAACTTATCAAAAAGGCATTCCCCAATGTTCCTTTTTGGTAGAACCTTGATTCGTAGTCTTGGCATTTTTCGTTGCTTGCGCCTGCAAACAGATCTATTTGTGGATGGCCTCATTCTTTGAAGATGTCTTGCCCAAAGTTGTTGTGCAGGATCCAGTTGTGATTTTTGTGAATGTGTCGACTGAGGGAGTCTGCTTGAGTGTTCTGGGCTCCTGGCAGGTGTATGGCTTGTACTGTTAAGTCCCTGGCCTATCAGCCACTGCCAAATAGCCTGAACTTTCGGAGATAGAGGGCGACAGTGAGCATGTTTGTTTAGACACTACATGATGGTCGTGTTGAAGGGTTGGAAAATATTGATGAAGAAAATATTTTACTGCTGGACAAACTGCTCTCAATTCTAACATGTTGATGTGATAGTTCTTTTCCTTGTCCAATCACACTCCTTGAATCTGAAGGGGACCCATGTGAGCAACCCACCTCTGTAAGCATGTGTCCATGATCAGTGTGTGTGTGTTGGAGGGTCCTGTTGAAAAGGAACTTCTACCAACAAGTTCTTTTGTTGAGACCACCATGGGAGTGACTAGATTGCCTCTTTCGAGAGGTGCAGTTTGTCCTCCCAATGATCCAAAAAGTGGTGCTACTGGTTCTTGAGACCTTGTTGGAGAGGTCTTGTGTGAAGCCTTGCATGGGGAACTATGAAATGCAAAAGGCCACTGACCGCAACAACAAAACAATGTTTGTAGCTAGTGTGTCCAGTCTAGTCCCCAGGTAGTGAAGCCTTTGCGTTGGATGTTCAATGGACTTTTTGAAATTGATGAATAGACCGAAATTTTGTAGCATCTCAACACACATTTGAAAGTGTGCTCTTGCTATAGTTTGAGAGGAACTCATTATGTGCCAATGGTCTCAATATGGGTAGTCGAATATCTATTTTCCTTAAGGCTGCTGTAATCATGCCCATGCATTTCAAAAGGTTCGAGGAGCAGACTTGAGGCCCAGAGGTGTGGAATTTATATCTACTTGTCCGTGGGACAGGTTGCTTCCTAAATCTACATGTCCTGTAAAACAATCTACATTGTCCATTTGGTTCCATGCAGTGTGGCGAAAAATTATAACAGCAATCTTATTATTTAAGAGCTCTGATAATAACCTCTCGGATTATAGCTGGGCTAATACTATAGTAGGGTTTGAATACTAGTAATTATCTTATTTTGACACCTTTCTGCAGATCTACATACTGGGGCTGGAGGTAGCGGTAAGTAGTAGCTCCAGGGTTAGAATACCCTTTTGAGCCTGTGCAAACCTACTAACTAGCATGTTTTAAGGCTTTTTCACCAGGTCTTCTCTAATATTTTCCTATACTGAGAAAGGTTAGAAATTTACTCCTGACAAGGTTAAAAAGTAAAACTTCTTCCAGGGTTGGGAAAGTGCATATTTGCTCATACTAAAAAACAGTTCCCAAATATTTTCTAGGAGTACAATTTTCAGGTCTACTTCTGTAAAGTGACGAAATACATAAATCGGCACTATTGCAAAGACAAATACCATGAACCCTTCCATTATGAATATTGTTTGGGAATACTATCATACATCAACACACGTTACGAAATGATGCTTAAAAGAAATGGTACCTGAAATGTAACAGTTTAGCGAACCTTTTTTTTTTTTCCTAGTTGCATTTTTTGTGTGAACATTTTATTTCGAAAGCAAAGAATCATCACTCTTGCTTTCAAGCTTCTGCAAATATTTGCATCTAATCAGAGAGCACTCTGGGAGTGTTACACGTACACTCATATTGTTAAACTTTTAGAATGTGTGTACACTTTTTTTTTACTGGAACGACTGTCAGTAGTGCAGTACGAGCTTACAACATTTATTTAGACTGCTCAGTCTACTAATAAAGGCTTTGCATTAACGAACCATAAGAACGAGTCACTTACCTTCGGTAACGACTTTTCTGGTGGATACATTAGCTACCTGTGGATTCCTCACCTAATGAATACTCCCATGGCGCCAGCATTCGACGGAAATCTTCTTCCTAGCTTCTGCACGTCGACGAGGACGTCACATTGGCCCACGCGACGCCGTCTGACGTCATACAGGCACAATAAGAGGTCCTCGCCGACGTGCCGACGTCAGTACCAACATTTTTTACGTGCATGAGAACAATAACCCGATGCAATGAAAGATTAAGGCAACATCCTATAACATTGTAAATCACACAACATTGCAATAAAAAGGCTGTATATTTAATATAACTCTTTTTTTTTTTTTTTTAAACAAAACAAATACAGTATACACTAATTATGTATACACACAAAGATATATATATATATATATGTATATACAAGTATCATATGTACAAAATCCATTGCAGCCTTAAAGACCAAGAGGAGCACACTCAAGGATTACTTGGTAAGACCAAAAAGGCAACGGGAAGGCGGGTGGGACCGTGAGGAATCCACAGGTAGCTAATGTATCCACCAGAAAAGTCGTTACCGAAGGTAAGTAACTCGTTCTTCTGATGGATACAACTACCTGTGGATTCCTCACCTAATGAATAGAGTCCCAAAGCAGTACCACGCCCGGCGGTGGGTGCCTGCATGGTCAAACCAAGAAATCCTGCAGCACTGACCGTGCAAAATGTCCGTCCCTCCTGACCTCAGAGTCCAAGCAGTAGTGCTTCGCAAAAGTGTGAAGGGACGACCAAGTTGCGGCCTTGCAGATGTCAACCACAGGAACACCCCTAGCCAAGGCCGAGGTGGCCGACTTAGCTCTGGTGGAATGAGCTCTAATACCATCAGGAGGATCCTTCTTTGCTAAAGAGTAACAGATTTTAATGCAAAGAACAACCCACCTGGAGAGTGTTCTCTTGTGGACTGCCTTTCCTCTCCTCTTGCCCGCGTATCCGATGAACAGCTGATCCTCCAGCCTGAAGTCCTTTGTTCTATCAATGTAGAAGCTTAACGCCCTCTTTGGGTCCAAGCGGTGTAGTCTCTCTTCCTCCTTTGAAGGATGAGGCGAGGATAGAACGTGGACAAAGTAATTGTCTGAGCCAAATGGAAGGGTGAAACAACCTTCGGGAGAAAAGCAGCCTTGGTCCTCAACACCACCTTATCCCCATAAAAGTTTGTATAAGGGGGTTTTACCGATAAGGCCTGCAACTCACTCACTCTCCTTGCAGATGTTATAGCCACTAAGAAGACTGTTTTAATAACTAAGTACCTTAAGGGGCAAGAATGCATAGGCTCAAAAGGGGACCCCATAAGGAAAGTCAGGACCAAGGACAAATCCCATTGAGGCATAACGAATTGTTTTGGAGGATATTTATTTAGAAGACCTTTCAAGAATCTAAGAACAACAGGGGATTTAAATAACGATGGTTGGTCTGGAAGGCAAATGAAGGCTGACAAGGCAGACAAGTAACCTTTAATAGTAGCCACTGCACAACCTTTCTGCGCTAGTGACAAAGCAAAAGACAAAATATCTGACAGAGATGAGCATGTAAGGGATCAATCTGTCTCTCTCCACACCACATAACAAATTTAGACCACCTATTAGCGTAGATAGATTTAGTGGAGTGTCGCCTGGCCGCTAATATAACATCCACTACATCAGGCGGGAGAGAGAAGGAACTCAGGTTGCCCCGTTCAATCTCCAGGCATGTAGGTGCAGACTCTGGAGGTTGGGGTGTAAAACCTGCCCCTGCGACTGCGAGAGGAGGTCTGCCCTGAGAGGGAGACGGAGCGGAGGGCACAGCGAGAGTTGGAGAAGGTCGGAGTACCACACCCTCCTTGGCCAATCCGGAGCTATTAAAATGACTTGGGCCCGGTCTTGGCGAATCTTCCTCAACACTCGAGGAATCAAGGGTATGGGGGGAAACGCGTAAAGGAACTGGTTGCACCAGGTTATCTGAAACGCGTCCCCCCAACGCTCCCTGCACCGGATACTGGAGGCTGCAGTATAACGGACAGTGCGCGTTCTCTAGAGTGGCAAACAGATCTATCCGAGGAAACCCCCACATCTGGAAGATTAGACGGACTTGATCTGGATGGAGACGCCACTCGTGGTCGGCCGAGAAATGGCGACTGAGACTGTCCGCACGTACATGCAAGACACCGGCCAGATGATTTGCTGCTAAGCAAATCTGATGGTCCTCTGCCCAGGACCATAGTCGAAGAGCTTCTCTGCAGAGAAGGTACGACCCTACTCCTCCCTGTTTGTTTATGTACCACATAGCGGTAGTGTTGTCCGTCTGGACCTGTACCGACTGACCGCGAAGGGATGGGAGGAAGGCCTTGAGAGCCAGACGTACAGCCCGCAACTCCAACAGATTGATATGAAAAATCTGTTCCTCTGGAGACCAAAGCCCTTTGATCTCCATATCCCCCAGATGAGCTCCCCACCCTAGAGTGGAAGCATCCGTTATGACCGGCGGATGGCTTTCCCTGTGAAAGATTGTTGCCCGCAATCCACCACTTCAAGTCCACAGCAGCATCTCTGGAGATCTTGACAGCACCTTCTAGATCTCCTTTGTGTTGAGACCACTGTCTTCGGAGGCACCACTGAAGAGCCCTCATGTGCCAGCGAGCATGCGTGACCAACAGTATGCAGGAGGCAAACAGACCGAGCAGACGAAGGACCTTGAGGACTGGAACTACCGCTCCATTTCGAAACATTGGAACCAACTCCTGAATATCTTGAACCCGCTGAGGCGGAGGAAAGGCTCGATTGAATGTTGTATCCAGTACTGCCCCTATGAACAGGAGGCGCTGAGAGGGCTCCAGGTGAGATTTGGGCACGTTCACCGAAAAGCCCAGGTCGAACAACAACTGAGTTGTCGACTGCAGATGATGCAGCACAAGCTCCGGGGACTTGGCTTTGATCAACCAGTCGTCCAAGTAAGGGAATACTGCTATCCCCTTCCTTCTGAGCTCTGCCGCAACCACTGACATCACCTACGTGAAGACTCGAGGTGCTGAAGTCAGACCAAACGGGAGGACCGCAAACTGATAGTGCTGCGACCCCACCACAAACCAGAGATACTTCCTGTGCGACTTGAGTATCGGGATATGAAAGTAAGCATCCTGCAAGTCGACAGACACCATCCAATATCCTTCGTTCAACGCCAAAAGCACCTGAGCTAGGGTCAGCATCTTGAACTTTTCCTGTTTGAGGAACCAATTCAAAATCCTCAGGTCCAGGATTGGTCTCAACCGACCATCCTTCTTGGGAATCAGGAAGTACCTTGAGTAACAACCTCGACCCCTTTCCTGCTCTGGGACCAACTCCACCGCGCCCTTTGAAAGGAGGACTTGAACTAACAACAGGAGGTGTTCTTCTGAACAATAAGATGGGCGGGCGGGATGGGGGGGCGGAAACTCCCGAAAAGGAAGGGTGTAGCCTTTTCCCACAATGCTGATAACCCAAGTGTCCGATGTAATAGCCTCCCACTTGTGGAGAAAATGCCGTAACCTTCCCCCTACAGGAGAGGAGTGAGTGGGAAATGGTGGAAGCCTAAGGCTGCTTTCCCTGCTGCACCCCTCCAGAGGACGAGGAAGAGGCAGAGTGCTGCTGAGAGGCTCCCCTGGTGCGGGCCCTACCCCTCCCTCTAAATGATCTATAGGGGAGGGAAGAGGTGGGTTGCTGGAATCTCCCCCGAAAGGAAGAGGAGGAAGAGCCACGTCCAAATCCACGAAACCTCCTGAAGAATCTGGAGGAGGCAGAAGAAGGGGCCTGCAGCCCTAATGATCTGGCTGTGACCCTGCTTTCTTTAAACCTTTCCAAGGCCGAGTCAGCCTTGGCTCCAAACAGTTTGTCCCCATCAAACGGGAGGTCCAACAGGGTCGACTGCACGTCCGCAGAGAACCCTGAGTTGCGGAGCCAAGCCTGTCTCCTCGCCACCACAGCCGTACCCATCGCCCTAGCCACCGAGTCGGTCGTGTCCAGCCCAGACTGGATAATCTGGGTCGCGGCAGCTTGGGCATCCAAAACAATGTTCAAAAGACCCTGGGGAAGCTCTGTAAATGAAGATGATATGTTGTCCATAAGAGCATGGATGTATCTCCCCAGAATGCAAGTCGCGTTGGTGGCCTTCAACGCCATACAGCCAGACGAAAATATCTTCTTGGATTGTGCATCCAACTTTTTGGAGTCCCTGTCACCTGGTACCGTCGGGAAAGACCCAGGCGCTGACCTAGAAGAACAGGAGGCTTGTACCACCAAGCTCTCCGGTGTAGGGTGTCTAGACAGAAAGCCAGGGTCAGATGGTGCAGCCCGATATCTTCTGGCCACAGCCCTATGAACAGCCGAGGAAGATACTGGCTTCTTCCACACCTCTAACACCGGATCAAGCAAAGCCTCATTGAATGGCAAAAGAGGCTCCGCTGCAGTAGAGGCCGGATGCAGTACTTCAGTCAGCAAATTCTGCTTCGCCTCTGCCACCGGCAAAGGCAGGTCCAGAAAGTTAGCTGCCTTTCTAACCACAGCGTGAAAGGTAGCAGCCTCCTCCGTATACTCCCCTGGAGATGATAGGTCCCACTCAGGGGAAGTATCCAGCCCACTGGCTGTATCCAGACCATGGAGTCCATCACCAGAGTCCTCAACCTCTCCTTCCTCCAAGACGCGTTGGTATTCTTGCTCTTCCAACAGGCGAAGAGCACGCCTTCTCGAGTGCAGTCTTTCCTCAATACGCGGAATCGACATGGCCTCCGCCGACGTCGAGGATCGGCGCCGATCTCCTGAACCATCCGACGCCACGCCCGGCGCCACAGGCAGCCTTGGCGCAGAGGTAGGAGCCGGACGAAGAAAGTCACGTCTTGGAGACTACGATGGACCTGCCGGAGTCACAGGACAAAATCCTAAAGTCGGCGGGATGGAAACCTCCGGGGCCAAAACCTCTGGAGCCACCGGAGCGGCCACCGGCGCCGACACCGGCGCTGAGCCCACATTCCCCAAATTGAGAAAGGGCATTAAAGGGTGCCGGCCGTAAAGGCGCAAGACCACCCAAAGAAAAGGCCAACGGCCCCGAAGGACCAGCCGGAACACCGTCTGGAGCCATCTGCTGAAAGATGGTATACATCGCATTTAGAAATGCGGTATTATCGGCTCCAGGGGCGGGAAAAGCCGGGTACTGGGGTGCCTGGATCGAAGGCAACACCGACGCCAGCCTCGACGTCTGTGACGCCGGAGAAAACGCCTGAGGCTGCGTCACCTCAATCACAGACGCCTGTCCAGGCGAAGTCGGTGACGCCGGAGAAGGCAACGGCGTCGATGGATGTGGCGTGACCGTGGGACTGACCTCCCAAGTCTTCCGACGCCGAGCCGAAGGCGACCTCGAACGAGACTCCTTGCTGGAATGGCGCCGTGAATCCCTACGGCGCCGGGAGTCTCGATGACGCTGATGAGACCGTGGCGAAGAAGACTTCTTATGATGTTTTCTCTCTTTCCTCTTCGACTTCGCCATGAATAGTTTAGCCTCACGTTCTTTCAGGGCCTTCGGATTCATGTGCTGACATGAATCACATGTAGCGACGTCGTGGTCGGAGCTTAAGCACCATAAACAGTCGGAGTGAGGATCAGTAACAGACATCTTGCCCCCACACTCTCGACAGGGCTTGAAACCCGACTTCCTCTGAGACATTACCGCTGAGAAAATCCACGCAGCAGAAAATACACTGTAACTATGAAAATAACAGTAGCTCCCCGAAGATAACCGTTTCGAATGGCACAAAAAAAAAGGGAACTGACGTCGGCGAGGACCTCTTATTGCCTGTATGACGTCAGACGGCGTCGCGTGGGCCAATGTGACGTCCTCGTCGACGTGCAGAAGCTAGGAAGAAGATTTCCGTCGAATGCTGGCGCCATGGGAGTATTCATTAGGTGAGGAATCCACAGGTAGTTGTATCCATCAGAAATACAAGTTCAGACAGCATTAACATATGGACACAAATATTACCCCAACTGCAGACAAATCCCTTTCCTGCTCCATAATGTGGTACTGTAAATTGGCAGCCTAAGAGTTTGTGCGGCAAGGGTTGGGCCTACTTGCCCCAAGGACAAAATAAACCTGAAACCTTGTTGTCTTTGACCCCAATCAATATGTACAGGGCATCAGGTTGAAGCATAGAAACTTCCTGTGTTTTGTGATCATCGGGGTGTGGAAGCATGCATCCTGCAGAACCATCAAATACATCCAGCTCCCCTGGTGTAGTTTTAGGTAGATTTGATTCAGAGCCACCATCCTGAATTTCTTGGTGCCTATGAATTTGGTTAGTATTCTCAGGGCCAGAATGGGTCTCAATTCTTGTTTTGGGCCTTCTTCTTTACCAGGAAATAACA
Source organism: Pleurodeles waltl (assembly GCF_031143425.1). NCBI lineage: Eukaryota > Metazoa > Chordata > Amphibia > Caudata > Salamandridae > Pleurodeles > Pleurodeles waltl. The sequence continues at coordinate 89,449,276 of NC_090441.1, forward strand.
TTGAGTAGATTCCTGATCCCCTTTGATGTCAGGGGACCTCCTCTAAGGCCTCTTTTTGGAGCAAGATGTTGGCTTCTATTTGCGAGAGGTCTTGATGATGAGAACATTGCTTTGTTGGCGGAACAGAAGGGGTAGGGGATTTGAATGGGAGTAACCATTCTTAGCAATATTTAAGACCTATTTATCTCTTGTGAAGAAACTCCACTCATCCAGAAACCCTGAAATACTTCCCACCACCGAAGCGGATAACAGAGATGAGAAAAGCTCAGGCTTATTGCTTTGTTGGTCGCTTGCTGAAGGATGTTGTTGACTGCTGAAATCCTCTTCCTCTAGAGGGTTGCCTGGGATGGTAATGAGACTGTGCCTGGTGGCGTTCAGTCCAGTGAGGGGTTTGAACCCTCTGTTGAAAGTAACACCTGTCGTAAGGACGGACTCTTTTGCAAAATTCTTTCCTTATCTTCAGACCTGTAGTTTTAAGCATGTCTAACTCCGTCTTAACCTTAGACATTACCTCATCTGCATGGGTTCTGAAAAGAGAATTGCCTGTGAAAGGCAGGGTCATGATTCTATATTGGGCCTCTGGCTCCAGGCCTGTAAAGTGAAGCCAAGAAGAACGTCTGGCACAAATACCATGGGAGTAGCCATGCGCTGCAAGGTCTGAAGCATCCACGGCAGCACTTATTGTTTGGTTAGAAACCAATTTCTCTTCATTTATGATTGCTAGAAAATCTTGGTGATCTTCTCTTAGCAGTTTTTCCATAAATCTTTTTAAATAATACCACAAGGATCTACCATATCTGCCTAGCAAGGAAGAGGCACTTGGTACTTTCATATATGAAATGGATGTTCCACATCTTTTCTTATTCCTAATAAGTCCATCTGCTTGCTGTCCTTATCAGGAGGGACTGACGAGGAAGCAGATACTGAATGCATTTTCCAGGCAGCTGCAATTATCACTGAGTCAGGTGGCGGATCAGTCCTCAGAGACAGAGGGTCTTGGCCTGGAGCTTTATATTTTTTCAAAATTCATGAGGGAGCTGCTTTCAGAGAAGCAGGAGTCAGAAATGTCAGCATCACTGGTTACAAGAGTCCTGGAATAAGGGGTAGTTAGGGCCTTGACACTGCTCTGTGGTGGAGAGTTTCAAATAAGACTGAAGAGGTGGCAGTAGGCGTACGGACATAAATATTCTACTTTGAAGCTCCTCTCATCACAATCTCATTGAAGGTGGTAATGTCATCTACAGGAGACATTCTTGCTTGTGGTGTATCAGTAGGTGTAGGTGAGTAGTCTCTGATTGATGATCAGGAGGTAGTAGACCAGGAAGGGAATCTACCCCATCTATGTGCTGATCTGGAATGGTGAGATCTCCTAGATAGTGAAGGAGATCTAGTTCGTGCTCATTTGGACCTAGATCTCTGAGTTAGCAAACTCCTAGATCTGTGTGGAGACTGCGTAGGAGCATGCCTCTCTAGAAACACAGAAGGAGTATCTGGAGAAAACCTAGGAGACTGTGTTTCTTTATAGATGGTGTATGCGGTATAACTCTTGACAGAGAGAAAGTCCATGAATATTCAGAACCTGAAGAATGAGGTACAGGTCTCTGCTGCAGAGATTGCAGTCCACGTGGTGAAATTTTCAGTGGAGTGGCAGCAGAAGGCCTGGGTGGAGCAGGAGGCTTGTATCCTCTGTGTCAGCTGCGACATGCACTTCTGATGATGTTGTGAGGTCCCATGACATTGATGGTATTTGAGATGCCACTTGAGGTGTTTCGACATCTGTCAGGGGTCCTCCAAGGTTTTCAATGTTTATGGTTGTGTCTTCAACTTTGATGGACACCACTTGGGTGAAGCATGTCTTGACGTCGATGCATGTCTTTTGGCAGACGTCGATAGTATTGATTGCGATCTTGTTCTCGACATTGAGTGGCAAGTATGCGGCAAAGCTGCTCTCAACAACCTACCTTTCGACGTCAATCATGAACGACATCTGTTGTGTCTTTCCTTGGATCTTTCTCTGTGTGAAAGCCTCTTAAGATCCTGCAGTTCCTGTATCATGGAGTCCATGCAGTCTGTTTTTTTCTGTCATTCAGGGCTCTTCTGGAAAGCTTCTGGCAGTGAGGAAAGGAATCAAATCGATGGGACTCTGGCAGACATACAATGCATAGCAAAACAACAAAATAAAATGATGGACAGAGTGTTGAAACTTCTCGAATATCCTCCCGTCACAGTTCTGTGTGCAATCCATCATTATTTTGCTCACAAAGTCACCAGAGCTAGCAAGACACCCACATCTGGGCATACCCTTGCTACTAAGGGTGCACATAGCAAAACCACAATATAACACACATACGATACAGACTGAGTGTGGGTCAGTGTGAGTCTTTTCACAGGGCGGCACTTCACAAAAAGATTGAAGGCATGTTTGACAGAAAAAAGAAATATTTTCTGTCAGGAAAAAGCTGGTTGTACACTAGGTACTTAGATCTTTCAAAACATAGTGATATCTGAGAGAGTTTGAAGAGTTTTTCTGACAAAAATGTCAAACAATGGAGAAGTTGGTGCTCCAGTATCCTAACAGTAGGAACTGAAAAAAAGAACTGACCTGTCACCTGGGAGGCATGTTGGGATTCATAGGGCCCTGGAAGGTCTTAAAGGTATTGTGCCATTTGTCTCTCTGGAGGCTCTCCTCTTTTTTCTGTGTTTGGCAGAAAGCAGTTGCTGATTGCCTACTGATTTAAAATGAAAATTCAATGCAATTTAGGCTGTATTATAGGATGCACACACACACACACACACACACACACACATTTAATATGTGCTCTGGGTTCCCCGCAGGTGAGCAGGACTGTTCAGTACTTATGACTATTGATGAGATTCCCTTGAAGAGAAACCCTCTATTCGAGGTAAGTCATTTAGATGCAAATGACCTTCAGTCGGCTAGAATAATCTTAAAGCGTTCTGGGCTGTCATTGATGTAGCTCATAATGTCAAAAATCTCACAAAAAGGCAAAAACTTCTGTCCTGGTGACCTGTGTGACGTATCATGGCTCAGAGGACAGCGGTCTTAGGAGCTTATCTTCTTCGCAACCTCTTTCTGCACCAACCACTAACAGTGGTGTGCAAAAACTGAGATGTCAGAAAAAGATGCTAAACTAAACCAACGCATCTGTAAAAATCAGATGAAAAGAGCAACCACCCTGAGATCCTAAGCACCAACAGTATAAAAGAAACAGAGCAAGTGTCAGTGTATTGCAAGCCAGAATACTGGATGTCTTTAGCCAGTCAAAGTAGCAGCACAGTTTTTCACCTATTTGAAGCAGCATACTCTTTGAAACTGATTTTTAAATTTTCAAATAAGATATTTTTGATTTCATACTGTTATGTTTAAAAGACAGTCAAAATGCACTTTTTGCTTTATGTTAACAGATCTATGTGTTTGTCTCACCGCCCCAAGGTGCAAAGATATGCCCAGACGCTGGTCCCATGCTCACTGTTCCATTGGAACCAAGCTATACCTGACTGATGAACCCCAATCGGGGAAAAACCGGTCTTGGGTTGCTTGTGTTCCAGTTCAGGAAGGATCTTCCAAAGTAGGCCACCTTTTTTAATGTGATAGTCAGTTGTGCTTAGTGGTTGCCTATGCTCTGTATGGCGCTTTGAAATGTTATACTCAATTACTTGGATTCTCTTTACCATTCTCAGGTGGTAGTCCCATCTATGCATAAGCACCATTCTTTTAACAGGTAACCTCACAATGGGCAACAACCAAGGGATCCAACCTCACAAGCGCCATAAAGTTACAACAGTCATTTATGTTTCAATATGTTTTATTTTATTTTGTTCAAATATGTAGCTGCAAACTGCATTTATCGCTCCTCTAAGGCCAATCTGTCTTCATTGACAATACTAGCCCCTCCACAAAAATGGAGACCTCTCAAACATGCTCTCATCAGGTTCATGCATCTTCTTCAAGTCGTAAAATTTTGTAAAGCCCTTAAAGTCCTTGGCCACGTGGAGTCCCTAAAACCCACTGCATAGAAATAAAGGCGGAGGCACTACAAAGAAGAAAACATAGATTAGATGCCTTGGGAATTTTAGCCCATTCCTAGAATATACCACAGTTTATAGCACTATTATGTAAGTGGGATATCAAATCTGTCACACATTTTGTCAGAGGGGGACATTTAGCTGACAGCAGTAATAGGTTACCTAACGGGAAGGTCCTTGGGTTACTCCCCCAAGTTACATGTGGCATCCAGCCTAGTCATGGAGTTTCAGGAACCATCAGGCCCACTACAGAGTCTATTGCCCTAAACGTCTCCTTTCTTTTCTCATGTTTATGGGCATTTGTACCTAACTGCCTGTATCGCTCCCAACCCCTTCGCTAGCGACCTCACTAATCCCTATCCAGAGAGTGGCAAAATCAAGGAGTCCAATGCCAGCTGAGCAGAATTTTACCTGCTGAATCCAGCTCATGTGAGACTGTAACCCGTCTATAGGTGTTATTTAATATTCTGCCTCATTGGGTTGCTAAAACAATCTGTCCTATTTCTTCCTCCGAGCTGTATTGGAATTTCCCCTTAGGTGTATTACCCACTTTGAGTAGAACTTTATAGATTCTACAAATTAAATTTGTCTTTTCTGCGACATTCCATAGCAGTTTCTCAAATTGTGGCAGCAGATAAGTAAGAGCCTCTTTTATGCTAAGGATATAAAGGAATGACTGATACATGCATACCTCGCCCACCCCAATATTTCTACACCGATCTTCGCCAATTACAGAAGACATCTCTATTTAGACAAGGACTAAACTTGGCACGACCAATAAGGGAAAGGAAAGCTTGTCAGCTATTGTTCATTTGATCCCAGACCCCTTAATGAAGCAAGCCCATTTAACAGAGGATCTCCTCACATTGATAGGCCTGTTAAAGACAGTAGGCCTCCAAGAGGCTTCTACCCACTGTGTTATTTAGAAAACACAAACATGTTCTGTCTCAGCTGTGGACAACTATAGAAAACAACTCGGTGTGAAGCCTAATAGTTTATATTTGGGATACCTAAACTTTCTTTCCTGGTATAGGCACTGTTCTGGCCAGGCCCCATGTCCTGCTCCTTCCAACAAATAAATATGTGTAAATGCACTGAAGATAACCCAAAAGGTTTTGTTCAACCTAGACTGGGCAAATCCTGGAACAAGAATAAGATTCATCATCTTAAGTTGCTATTTTGCCCAATGGCCATGAAACTGGTCAATTGACCCAGCTCTCTCAACCCTGTTGAAAGACGCAACAGAAGAAGCAGTTAGACCTCTGCCTAAAAAACACGTTAGATCAAGCCAACAATGAAATTTTTTACTAATTCCCTGCATACTATTTTGTCCAAACTTTTGGAAAGAATTGTGCTTGTCCAATTCTAGGATTATGTAAAAACAAACAAACAAACTTCTTAATTGCCAACAAGTGGAGTTTTAACTGTACTGCAGCACTGAATTAATAGTTTTCTCTCTACTGGACGTTTTGACCTCTGGAGGATGATGGATGCAAGAGGCTCAGGAGCCACGGTGCTCCTGGACCTTTTGGTTATCCATGATCTCACATACGACAAACATTTAATATCCAAACTGAGAAAATTGTATACTTGGCACCCTATTTTTCTGCTTTCAAACACATTTGCTATTATGTCCCTCAAGGGTCCATTATTTCCTCATCCTTTTCAATATTTACACGAGATCCTTGCACATTTGCTTTATCAGTATAAGTATGCAGACAACTCAACATTGAAACGCCTTCTCGTATGATAGATAGTCTTGTGTTAACATGTTAATTGATGTTCACTAATTATCTCAAACTCAACCATAATAAACCAAAAGTTTTTTTAACATAGCCAAAAATGATGGCTGAAAACCATTTGTAACCTTGATATCAGTACTGATTCCAAAATGGAACTAGCCAGTTAAGTGCTAACATTTCTAAAACGTGCTTTTATCAACTGAAAATAGACACTTACCCACTTTTAGACTAAATTCTCGGAGTACAAGAAGTCAATGGCTTTCATCCATTCAAAAATTAAATACGGTAACTTGGGAGAGATGACTGAGAAGGCACAGTTCCCCATTGATTAATTTTGAGTCAACATTCTCCTGTATCCTCTTTGCCAATGCCAACAATCTCCCTTCAGACTCAGCAGAGCTACTACCCCTCCTGTTATGTCAGGTTAAGTACTGTCGGGGAACTAACTGTACTTAAGACTATATTAGTCGTTTTTTAAGCAAATTAGTGTCTTGAAATAAACAAATGTCACCTTTTGTGGTACGCAACTGAATAAATATAGCAAAAAATGTCTGTGGAGAAGTTAAACCTCATACAAATAAACTAATACATTTAAGGAGCCTGTACAGTACCTGTGAAATTGTCACAAACATTTCTGAAAGTGGTGTTGGTGTCCTTCCCTGTCTCCCTATTACTCACCTGTAAAAAGTTGTCAACCAAATAACAGTGAACTAATGTAGGGTCTCGAGTCCATTAAGTACTCTGAATTTGACAAGTTATGCCTTGGTGGGCTTGCATGCCAGCTGTTGCTACCCTCCACCAGCAGACTTCTCAATCCCATCTCCGGCCCAATGCCTGCAGCACAAACCTTTTTTCTGCCATAGTACAGTACAATATTAAGGAGCAGGGAAGACAATTGTCTGCAGCTGAGGTAATATTTGTCTCCATATGTTAGTGCGGTTGAAACTTGTATTTATTTTTCATTAATGCAAAGCTTTATTATTAGGGTGAGCTCTCTAAACAAATGTTTATAATGTTTAACAATATGAGGCCATGTATAATACTCCAAGAATAATCTATGAGTAAATGCAAATATTTGCAGAAGCTTGAAAGCAACATTGAACATTCTTGGCTTTCAAAATAATATTTTCACAAAAAAAAGTTTTGCTAAACGTCTGTGAATTTTATGTACCATTTGTTTGAAGCATCACTTAGTAGTGCATTAATGCGGGCTAGTATTTCCAAAAAGGATAAGTTACTTACCTGTAAATCCTAGTTCTCTTCCAGGGGAAGCCTCATCAAAGTCATAAACATTGAATATTCCCGCCCTCGTGCGGGGACCCCGGAGCATACATAAAATACACACGTATAAAAGTATGAAATATGCAAAAAAATATATATATAGCATTTTTAGTAGACAATTTTCATACCATACTCATATATACGTGGGTACAACAGCAATGCAGACTATATTCATAAACAGGCTAAAAATGCTTTATTTCTATGGAGTTTTTTTTTTTTCTTTTTAAAACAGTCCCTTTCAAAATTACAATAAGAAAAAAAACTTTCCAAAGCCCCAAAACTGGGCCCAGTGAAAAAAGCGGGAATATTCAATGTTTATGACTATTGATGAGGATCCCCTGGAAGAGAACTAGTTATAATGGAACATCAGTGTAACCAGTCTCAACAAGATTATGGGAAACATGAAAATAAACAAGCATTGGCAAAGTCAATAGGTCTGACAATTGTGGTCAGTCTTTGGTTTTGTCAATGCGTGTCTCGTTTTGACCTGGCTTTTGTAAAACTTTATTGTTGTGCGAGATGCCAAGCCCTCATCATTGTAACAAGCACTGTCAAAAAGCAAAAATAAGTTTTGGTCTCAAAAAGCACACATTAACACAGTAGTTCCTGGCATTGAGCAAAATTACTTTGTGTCCAGATATGCTATTTGTGAAAAAGCAGACTGCTGTCACTCACAGTGAAGCCAGCCGACAGGTGGACAGAAAGAGAGAGATAGAATTTTATTAAAGACAAAAGATCTTGGTCAGCACCAGACATAATTAGGGGAAAGGTGGCAAAATAAGGAGCTAATGTATCCACCAGAAAAGTCGCTACCGAAGGTAAGTAACTCGTTCTTCTGATGGATACAACTACCTGTGGATTCCTCACCTAATGAATAGAGTCCCAAAGCAGTACCGCGCTCGGTGGTGGGTTTCTGAATGGTCAAACCAAGAAATCCTGCAGCACTGACCGTGCAAAATGGCCGTCCCTTCTGACCTCAGAGTCCAAACAGTAATGTTTCGCAAAAGTATGAAGGGATGACCAAGTTGCGGCCTTGCAGATGTCGACCACAGGAACACCTCTGGCCAAGGCCGACGTGGCCGACTTAGCTCTGGTGGAATGAGCTCTAATACCATCAGGAGGATCCTTCTTTGCTAAAGAGTAACACATTTTAATGCACAGAACAACCCACCTGGAGAGTGTTCTCTTGTGGACTGCCTTTCCTCTCCTCTTTCCCACGTATTCGATGAAAAGCTGATCCTCCAGCCTGAAATCCTTTGTCCTGTCTATGTAAAAGCTTAGCGCCCTCTTTGGGTCCAAACGGTGTAGTCTCTCTTCTTCCTTTGAAGGATGAGGCGGAGGATAGAACATGGACAGAGTAATTGTCTGGGCCAAATGAAAGGGTGAAACAACCTTCGGAAGGAAAGCAGCCTTGGTCCTCAACACCACCTTATCCCCATAAAAAGTTGTAGAAGGGGGTTTTACCGATAAAGCCTGCAACTCACTCACTCTCCTTGCAGAAGTTATAGCAACCAGGAAAACTGTTTTAAGAACTAACAATCTTAAGGGGCAAGAATGCATAGGCTCAAAAGGGGACCCCATAAGGAAAGTTAGGACCAAGGACAAATCCCATTGAGGCATAACGAAAGGAGTTGGAGGGAATTTATTCATAAGGCCCTTCAAGAATCTAAGTACTATAGGAGATTTAAATAACGAAGGCTGGTCTGGAAGACAAATGAAGGCTGACAAAGCAGACAAGTAACCCTTAACAGTAGCCACCGCACAACCCCTCTGTGCTAAAGACAAAGCAAAAGATAAAACGTCTGACAAATGAGCACGTAAGGGATCAATCTGTCTCTCTCCACACCATACCACAAATTTAGACCACCTATTAGCGTAGATAGATTTAGTGGAGTGTCGCCTGGCCGCTAAGATAACATCCACTACCTCAGGCGGGAGAGAAAAGGAACTCAGGTTGCCCCGTTCAATCTCCAGGCATGAAGGTGCAGACTCTGGAGGTTGGGGTGTAAAACCTGCCCCTGCGACTGCGAGAGGAGGTCTGCCCTGAGAGGGAGACGGAGAGAAGGGCACAGTGAGAGTTGGAGAAGGTCGGAATACCACACCCTCCTTGGCCAATCCAGAGCAATTAAGATTACTTGGGCCCGGTCTTGGCATATTTTCCTCAATACTCGAGGAATCAATGGTATGGGGGGAAACGCGTGAAGCAACTGGTCGCACCAGTTCCTCTGAAACGCGTCCCTCAACGCTCCTTGCACCGGATACTGGAGGCTGCAGAATAACGGGGAGTGCGAGTTCTCCCGGGTGGCAAACAGATCTATGCGAGGAAACCCCCACATCTGGAAGATTAACCGTACTTGATCTGGATGGAGACGCCACTCGTGGTCGGTGGAGAAATGGCGACTGAGATTGTCCGCACGTACATTCAAGACTCCGGCCAGATGATTTGCTACCAAGCAAATCTGATGGTCCTTTGCCCAGGACCATAGTCGAAGAGCTTCTCTGCAGAGAAGGTACGACCCCACTCCTCCCTGTTTGTTTATATACCACATCGCGGTAGTGTTGTCCGTCAGGACCTGAACCGACTGACCGCGAAGGGATGGGAGGAAGGCCTTAAGAGCCAGCCGTACAGCCCGTAACTCTAACAGATTGATATGAAACATCTGTTCCTCTGGAGACCAAATCCCTTTGATCTCCAGGTCCCCCAGATGAGCTCCCCACCCTAGAGTGGAAGCATCCGTTATGACCGTGGTCACTGGTGGAGGCTGCGTGAACGGCCTTCCCTGGGAAAGATTGTCGTCCGCAATCCACCACTTCAAATCCGTGGCAGCATCTCTGGAGACCTTGACAGAACCTTCGAGATCCCCTTTGTGTTGAGACCACTGCCTTTGGAGGCACCACTGAAGAGCCCTCATGTGCCAGCGAGCATGCGTGACCAACAGTATGCAGGAGGCAAACAGACCGAGCAGACGTAGGACCTTGAGTACTGGAATGACCGCTCCACTTTGAAACATTGGAACCAACGCCTGAATGTCTTGCATCCGCTGAGGCGGAGGAAAGGCTGTTGTATCCAGTACTGCCCCTATGAACAGGAGGCGCTGAGAGGGCACGTTCACCGAAAAGCCCAGGTCGAACAACAACTGGGTTGTCGACTGCAGATGATGCAACACAAGCTCCGGGGACTTGGCTTTGATCAACCAGTCGTCCAGGTAAGGGAATACTGCTATCCCCTTCCTTCTGAGCTCTGCCGCAACCACCGACATCACCTTCGTGAAAACTCGAGGTGCTGAAGTAAGACCAAACGGGAGGACCGCAAACTGATAGTGCTGCGACCCTACCACAAACCGGAGATACTTCCTGTGCGACTTGAGTATCGGGATATGAAAATAAGCATCCTGCAAGTCGACAGACACCATCCAATTTCCCTTGTTCAACGCCAAAAGCACCTGAGCTAGGGTCAGCATCTTGAACTTTTCCTGTTTGAGGAACCAATTCAAAATCCTCAGGTCCAGGATTGGTCTCAACCGACCATCCTTCTTGGGAATCAGGAAGTACCTTGAATAACAACCTTGACCCTTTTCCTGCTCTGGAACCAACTCCACCGCGCCCTTTAAAAGGAGGACTTAAACCTCCTGTTCTAACAACAGGAGGTGTTCTTCTGAACAATAAGATGGGCGGGAAGGGGGGCGGAAACTCCCGAAAGGGAAGGGTGTAGCCTTTTCTCACAATGCTGGTAACCCAGGCGTTTGATATGATGACCTCCCACTTGTGAAGAAAATACAGTAACCTTCCCCCTACAGGAGAGGAGTGAGGGGGAATTGGTGGAAGCCTAAGGCTGCTTCCCCTGCTGCACCCCTCCAGAGGAAGAGGAAGAGGCAGAGTGCTGTTGAGAGGCTCCCCTGGTACGGACTCTACCTCTCCCTCTAAAAGATCTATAGGTGAGAGAAGAGGTAGGCTGCTGGAATTTCCCCCGAAAGGAAGAGGAGGATGAGCCACGACCAAATCCTCGAAACCTCCTAAAAAATCTGGAGGAGGCAGAAGAAGTGGCTTGTAATCCTAACGACTTGGCCGTGGCCCTGCTGTCCTTAAACCTCTCCAAGTCCGAATCTGCCTTGGCACCAAAGAGCTTGTCTCCATCAAAAGGGAGGTCCAGCAGGTTCGACTGCACATCTGATGAAAACCCTGAGTTACGAAGCCATGCCTGTCTCCTCGTAACTACAGCCCTGCCCATGACGAGAACACCTTTTTGGATTGCATGTCCATCTTATTGGAGTCTCTGTCCGATGGCACTGATGGAAAAGACCCAGGCGCAGACCTTGCCGAGCAGGAAGCCTGGACCACCAAGCTTTCAGGCGTTGGGTGTCTTGTAAGAAAGACAGGGTCAGCCGGTTCAGCCCAATACCTCCTGGCCACAGATCTATTGACGGCCGAAGAAGACACCGGCTTCTTCCAGACCTCCAACACAGGTTCTAACAGCGCCTTGTTGAACGGCAAAAGAGGTTCTGCTGACGTGGAGGCCGGATGCAACACCTCTGTCAGCAGATTCTGCTTCGCCTCAGTCACCGGCAAAGTCAGTTCCAGAAAGTTAGCTGCCTTCTTTATAACCGCATGAAAAGTGGCCGCCTCTTCAGTATACTCCCCCGGAGATGACAAGTCCCACTCAGGGGAAGTATCAAGGCCACTACCGGTGTCCAGCCCATGAAGACCCTCACCAGAGTCTTCAATTTCTCCTTCCTCCAGGTTCTGCTGATACTCTTGTTCTTCCAGGAGACGGAGAGCACGTCTCCTCGAGTGCAGCCTCTCCTCAATCCTCGGCGTCGACATGGCGTCAGCAGATGTCAAAGAACGACGTTGATCACCGGATCCGTCCGACGCCAGGTCAACAGGCGCCACAGGTAGCTTTGGCGCCGAAGCAGGAGTCGGATGGAGGGAAGACTGCTTCGGAGTCGCAGAAGCCCTAGACTGCGTCACTGGCCGAAACACCGAAGCCGCTGGAGTCGAAACTCCCGGAGCTGAAGTCTCTGGAGCCACCGGAGCCGACACCGGCGCCGAGCCCACATTCCCCAGGGGGAGAAAGGGCATGAAGGGTGCTGGTCGCAGCGGAGCCGGAGCACCCAAGTTAAACGCAAAAGGACCGAAGGCCCAGCCGGGGCGCCACCTGGAGCCATCTGCTGAAAGATGGAAAACATTGCATTTAAAAATGCGGTATTATCGGCTCCAGGGGCCGGAAAAAACGGATACTGGGGTGCCTGGATAGAAGGCGACACCGACGCCGGCCTCGATGTCTGCAGCGTCGGAGAGAACATTTGAGGCTGTGGAACCTCAAATACTGAAGGCGGTTGGCCCGAAGATCCGGGCGAAGTCGGCGAGGCTGGAGAAGGCAACGGCGTCGACGGATGGGGAGTGACTGTGGGACTGACCTCCCAAGTCTTCCGACGCCGAGATGACGGCGACCTCGACCGAGACCTCTCTTTACTCGACCGGCGCCGTGATTCTCGACGGCGCCGGGAGTCTCGATGACGCCGATGAGACTTCGATGAGGAGGATTTTCGATGGTGCCTCTTCTCCTTTTTCTTCGACTTCACCATAAAAAGTTTGTCCTCACGCTCCTTCAGGGCTTTCGGATTCATATGCTGACATGAATCACACCTGGCCACATCATGATCGGAACTTAGACACAACAAACAGTCAGAATGTGGGTCAGTTACCGACATTTTGCCCCCACACTCACGACAGGGCTTAAAACCTGACTTCCTCTGAGACATAGTAACCTCAGAGAAAAAACACAGCCCAAAAACACACTGTAACTGCTTAACAGCAACAGTAGCTCCCTCGAAGATAACCGTTTCGAATGGCACAAAAAAAAGGGAACTGACGTCGGCACGTCGGCGAGGACCTCTTATTGCCTTTATGACGTCAGACGGCGTCGCGTGGGCAAATGTGACGTCCTCGTCGACGTGCAGAAGCTAGGAAGAAGATTTCCGTTGAATGCTGGCGCAATGGGAGTATTCATTAGGTGAGGAATCCACAGGTAGTTGTATCCATCAGAAACATGGTGTGACCCGTATTTTTTTTTAAAATAGCCTACATTGGCTATTGGTGAATGGAAATGAAGAACAGAAAGTACAAGTGTATAAACAAGTGGGAGAAATATGGTGCATCAGAATCGGACCAAAGTAAAAAAAGGCTCTTAATGTGAAACCAGATATCTAAATTAGAATGGCCAGTAAATGTAGAAATCCCACAAAGAGGCGAAGAATGGAGAGGGGGATGCATGAAGTTCACAAAATGTCTATAAAGAAGTATATATACTTGAAGGCTTTGTGGGAATGGTCCCTAAAGCTGCTTACGGCCGGCAGTTAGCCACACTGGCACGCGTGACTCCGAGGAGGTCTCTGTCCCAGTCGAGAAGGAGGTCGCAGGACTGATCTCAGAGCCTCAAGTCCTCTTCTTTCCATTTGATGTCCTCAGGACAGAGCCATAAGAAGAAGTCCAAAAGGATAGCCGAGCCTCCCACCTTTTCTGGGAGCCAGATCGACACCCGCTCAAATAAAGGAGTTTTACTAGGCCATTTACTATGTATTCAAGTGGGCCGACCCCTCTGGCGTGCCTTTTGGCCCCACAGGATCAGATGAGACTTCAACCTGAATCACGCCAGCGGCTTCGGCCTCGTGTCCAGTGGAGTCTAATGGATTCGAGTCTAGATTATGACCAGCACCAAATGTCCTCAGGCAACTTTCTCTGGCACCGGTCACGACACTGATGGTCTTGGCCCCACCAGCCCCATTCTTTTCACCAATGATCCGGAACGGCGTTGCATGATGCGGATTCCAGCGCCGACGGTGACCACAGGCGGCAGATCATTGCCTGAGCCTTATTTTTCAAAGCCAGGCATGGGTAAAGAGCGGGAGGTGTCACTGTACCCTTTAGACCACCAGTTGAAAAGATCTTGGGACTCCTATGAGGAGCAAAGAAAGGCCTCTGGTCTGGATACTTCTCCAGATACTGGCTTGCTCCCCACCCCCCTTATGTTATCCTTAAATAACAGAGTGTCGTTTTTAGTAATGAATTTCACCCAACCTCTGGTTTCTATTTTATGAAAATACACACCAGTATTTACCTTTTTGGAAAATGAGCAATTCTTTCCAGAAACAACATTCTCTCCTTTATAAAAGGACGCTCTATGACAGGTGAATTACTGAGAGTTCGACATTTCTTTTTTTTTTTTGTTAAACATAACATTCACTGCTTTCCACAGAGAATGGATCATAAATTAAACTAACACATTCTGCAGGTTTAAAATAATTAACATTTATAGAATTGTTCACAGCCAGTTGCGGTAACATGTACAATACGTTAAAAGCAACATTTACCAAACACTTGATTTTTTTTTTATAGTAATGGCGTTATACACTTCCTTTGAAACGAAAGTATATATAATTTTTTCACACACATAAAACATGACTTACATTTGGACCCCTCCAAAGAGGATAGCTATCCTCACTTGTCGGTAAAGCCGTTTTTCGGTGCTTCTGCTTCTGGGGTGAAGCCTCCAGTTTCTAATCTTTGAAATGTCCCCTATACAGTAGGATAACACATATATTTCATATGGCGTTGAAGTTTACCAGTCTCTACGAGATCGGCAAGCTGAAAACCTAGAAAGCTGTTAACAATGTCTTTCGTCCCTCAAATAACTCTGTTTTCTTATTGTCTGATTCATCTCTTGTTTAGTTGAGGTTTATACTGCCTACAGCACGAAAATCTTCATTATAAGATTCAATTTTCCAAGAAAACATAAGCTGTTGTCATATGTTCTGTTGCTCTTTTGTTGAAGTTTGTTTCTGATATAATTTTGGAGGCGAGTGAAGAGCAGCTCCAGAGACTAAACCAATTCTGCAATATGTTGTTATATACTTTGCAATTAAACCTTTGCAGCTATTTCTAGCTGAAGTGCTACTAAACAAACTTTGTGGCATATTAAAAAAAAAATAATCCAAAACTAAATACCATTCTAAACCATACGACAACATGGCTGATATTTTAAACCTCATACACTTGCTTGAGAGGAATCTTTTGAATGTTCCCCTACTAGTGGACAGTTGCTTACTTTAGATGCTCTTTTAGGTGGTACTGTGGTTGATCAGCCATAGGCTTATCAGAGAGGAGTGTGAGATACTTGCAAATACACACAGTGTCAAAAGAGACACACGACTCAAGAAGGAGATACACACCGATACACAAAAATTACAATTATCTTTATAAATGTTTTGGCACCGGAGCCAATTTGATCAGGTAAATACATTTTGAAAGAAAAATCTTTACAGTTATGTAAAGTCAACAGTGCAATGTTTGGAAGCTGCAATGTTATCCTATGGAGGAAAAACAAAGACGGCAAACAGGTACAGTACAGTGACCTACAGGACCAATCTCCTGGACTTAAGGTGTGTATTGGGCAAGGGTCAGGGGCACACAAACAGGTCACACTGGGTGGCAATGGGGCGGCCGGGTGCAGAGGTGTAGTACGGAGTTGGGTGCCCAATGTTAATCAATGGGGATCGGTCCGGAAGCAAAGACGTTGCAGGTGAGGACTAGGGATCCAGTCAGGAGGAACCAACAAGCAGGTTCCAATCTTGAGATGTCCGGAGACATGGGGACACCTCAAGCCCTCTTATCCAGCGGCCAGGTGCCTTTGTCTTGAGGCGTCAGGTTTTACCTTCGGGAGTTCTGGAGCACTCATGGTTGATGGGGTCTGCGGACAGAGGCTGAAGCTGGTGTGGGTGAGTCCACAGTGGGCAAGTCCAAGGTGGTCTTCATCTCTGGAGGGCTAGGGAACCACACTGGCACCACTGGTCCACTTCAAGTCAGGCTCTCCAACATGGGTGCAGTGGTGCTTTCCGATGTCAGGTTTTAGGAGGTCCAGAGACCTCACATTTTGTCTTGGGGTACTGCAAGATGCAGGGAAGCAGCTCCGCTGTTACACGGGAATTCTTTGTTGACGGCAGGCAGTCCTCCCAGGCCTTGGAGGCACAACAGCAGCAGGACAAGCCTACTTTGGTGCACTTTGGGGGAACAGCAGACAGGCCAGCAGGGCTGGGTCCAGGTCAGGTGCTTCTTCCTTTGCTTTAGCGGCTCTTCAGCGTCCTTCTTAGGTCAGCATGACTCTGCTTTCCTGGTGTCAGGGGCTCCCCTAAATACTGCATTTAGGGGGGTTTCTGGACGTGCAGGTTAGTAACCAATTAGCTACTTATCTCTGGGGTCACTACACCATTTTTGTGACCACTTCCTGTGTGGAGTGCGCATAACTCTATCACAGAGTTCCTCAATCTGCCAACACCAAAATGGATGATTTGTAAAAGTTGTGTCCACATAAGGCAGTGCATCTTAGGGGTTGGACTGACCTGAGGGGTGGACACATCTCCCTGAATACTAACCTTCCCACTTGACCAGCTACCAAATGGGCAATCGGGCAGGAGTTTGGCCGCTCTCCTGTGAACAGAGTTAGATCTGCATACCAAGGGCGGATGGCTTCTTTGAAGCTCACCCCTACCCCCCGCTTGGAATGCAGATTCACAGGTCATCCTGTTGGGTGGGGTGTGTAAATACCTCTCCCAGAGCAGCCTCTGTGACTTAGTTACAAAGAGCACAAGCTCTCTGCCTGGGAGGTCAGACTAGTGTCTGGTGGTGGCAGGTTGGCTAAAACTAGTCAGTCGCCACACGAGTAGTGTAGGAAGTTGGCTCTGTATATACTATCTCAAAGTAAGAGATAGTGTGCACAGAGTCCAAGGGTTCCCCTTAGAGGTAAGATAGTGGCAAAATTAGGTAATTCTAATGCTCTATTTTGTGGTAGTGTGGTCGAGCAGTAGGCTTATCAGAGGGTAGTGTTAAGCATTTATTGTACATACGTAGGCAAGAAATGAGGAACACATACTCAAAGACTTAACTCCAGGCCAATAGTTTTTATATAGAAAAATATATTTTCTTAATTTATTTTTAGAACCACAAGTTCAAGATTTGAAGTGAATGCATAAAATGCAAGGCACTCCACACAGGTAAGTTAGGAACTTTGAATTAGAGCAATATCATACACAGTTTTTGTTAAAATGTCAAAAAGCTAAAGTGGACACAGTGCAAAAATCAACAGTTCCTGGAGGAGGTAAGTAATGGTTTGACTGTGAGGTAAGTAAGACACTTACAAGTCTCAGTTACTGGGCATAGGCAGCCAACCGTTGGGGTTTCAAGGCAACCCCCAAAGTTACCACACCAGCAGCTCAGGACGGGTCAGGTGCAGAGGTCAAAGAGGTGCCCAAAACACAGGCGCCTATGGAGAACAGGGGTGCTCCGGTTCCAGTCTGCCAGCAGGTAAGTATCCGCGTCCTCGGGGGGCAGAACAGGGGGGTTTTGTAGAGCACTGGAGGGGATACAATTAGGCACACAAAACACATCCTCAGCGGCACAGGGGCGGCTGGGTGCAGTGTGCAAAGCAGGCGTCGGGTTTTGTATTGGTTTCAATGGAGGGACCTGGGGGTCACTCTAGGGGTGCAGGCAGGGCAAAGGGGGGCTTATCAGGCCAGCCACCACCTGGGCTAGGCCGAGGGTCACCTGGGGGTCACTCCTGCGCTGAGGTTAGGTTCCTTCTGGCCCTGGGGTCTGCGGGTGCAGTGCTTGGTCCAGGCGTCGGGTCCCTCGTTGCAGGCAGTCGCAGTCAGGGGGAGCCTTGGATTCTCTCCACAGGCGTTGTTGTGGGGGTCCATCCAGGGGGGTCGTCTCAGGCTACTCACAGGGTCGCAGTTGCTAGGGACTCCTCCTTTGGTGTTGGTTCTCTGGATCTCGAGCCGGGGGTGTAGAGTGCAGAGGGTGAAGTCTCACGCTTCCGGCAGGAAGAGTGAGGTCTTTGAAAGTTGCAAAAAAGTTGCAAGTTTGTTGCTGGTTGTTGAGCAGAGCCGCTGCTCACGGGAGTTTCTTGGTCCTGGGATTCGGGGCAGTCCTCTGAGGCTTCAGAGGTCACTGGACCCTGTTGGATGCATCGCTGGTTGGAGATTTTCGAGTCAGGAGACAGGCCGGTAGGGCTGGGGCCAAAGCAGTTGTTATTGTCTGTTGTCTTTGCAAGCTTGTAGGTCAGCAGTCCTTCTTCTTGTTTCAGGTTACAGGAATCTGATTTCCTGGGTTCTGGAGTGCCCCCTAAATACTATATTTAGGGGGGTGTTTAGGTCTGGGAGGGCAGTAGCCAATGGCTGAGGGGAGGGGGGCACATACCTAATCCTCTTGGGGAAATCCTCCAAAACTAAGATGGAGGAATTCTAAAGGTAAGGGGCACCTCAGCTCAGGGCACCTTAGGGGCTGTCCTGACTGGTGGGTGACTCCTCCTTGTTTTTCTCATTATACCCTCCAGCCTTGCAGGCAAAAGTGGGGGCAGTGACCAGAGGGGTGGGCATCTCCACTAGCTGGGATGCCCTGGGGTGCTGTAACAAAGGAGGTGAGCCTTCGAGGCTCACCGCTAGGTGTTACAGTTCCTGCAGGGGGAGGTGTGAAGCACCTCCACCCAGTGCAGGCTTGTTCCTGGCCACAGAGTGACAAAGGCAATCTCCCCATGTGGCCAGCAACTCGTCTGGTTGTGGCAGGCCTGCAGAAACTGGTCAGCCCCACACTAGAAGTCGGATTGGTATTCAGGGGGCATCTCTAAGATGTCCTCTGGATGTACTTTACACTGAATTCCACACTGGCATCAGTGTGCATTTATTGTGCTGAGAAGTTTGATACTAAACTTCCCAGATTTCAGTGTAGCCATTATGGAACTGTGGAGTTCGTGTTTGACAAACTCCCAGACCATATACTCTTATGGCTAACCCTGCACTTACAATGTCTAAGGTTTTTCTTAGACACTGTAGGGGCATAGTGCTCATGCACATATGCCCTCACCTGTGGTATAGTGCACCCTGCCTTAGGGCTGTAAGGCCTGCTAGAGGGGTGACTTACCTATGCCACAGGCAGTGTGAGGTGGGCATGTCACTCTCAGGCGAGTGCCATGTCGACTTAGTCATTTTCTCCCTACCAGCACACACAAGCTGTGAGGCAGTGTGTATGTGCTGAGTGAGGGGTCCCCAAGGTGGCATAAGACATGCTGCAACCCTTAGAGACCTTCCCTGGCATCAGGGCCCTTGGCACCAGGGGTATCAGTTACAAGGGACTTATCTGAGTGCCAGGGCTGTGCCAATTGTGGAAGCAAAGGTACAGTTTAGGGAAAGAACACTGGTGCTGGGGCCTGGTTAGCAGGGTCCCAGCACACTTTCAATCATAACTTAGCATCAGCAAAGGCAAAAGGTCAGGGGGTAACCATGCCAAGGAGGCATTTCCTTACAAGTAGTTTGTAGGTTTTCAGGGGGCACTTCTAAGGCGTCCTCTGGGTACATGTATTAATACATCCATCACTGACATCAGTGAGGATATATTAATACGAGATGTTTGATGCGAAACATCCCTAGTTTCAGTGAAGCCATCATGTGGCTGGGGAACTAGTAGTGATCAGTGTCTAGCACATGTACTTAAAATGACTTCCCTGTTCACTCTCTATGTCTAAGAATCAACAAAGACATAGCAGGGCAATATCTGCTCATCAAGATATGTCCTCACATGCAATGTAATGCACCCTGCCTTAGGGCTGTAAGGCCTGCTGTAGGGGTGACTTACATATACTGCATGCAGTGCGGCACACAGCTGTGTGCCATGTTGTGTTTTCACTTTTAGCTGCACCAAGTCACGCAGCCTGTAATGGCAGTCTGCTCATGCTAGGTGAGGGGTCCCTGAGAGTAGCACAATGCAAGCTGCAGCCCTTGAGGGCCCTCTTTGGTACCCATACCCTAGGTATCAGGGGTACCATTTACTAGGGTCTTACAAGGGGGACCAAAGGTATTGCCAACTGGGGAACAATTGCATGTTTTAAAAAAAGAGATCTGTCATGGGGGACCTGGTTAGCAGGAACTCAGTGCACTCTCAGTCAAAACTGCACCAACACCAGGCAAAAACTGGGGGTGACCATATCAAAAAGGGCACTTTCCTACAAAAGCAAAGACATTTGTATTGAGTTTTGGAGAGGTTTGCCAAGTATGCGTACTAACATACCTGTTACCTGTATTCACTTGCCCTGGTTCTTCTCTGAGTCTGCTTGAACATTAATGTATTCAAAATGATGTACAAGTCTGCCTTAAGACCATGACTGCCACAATATGCCAGATATTACGACCACTGTACCAAGGCAAATTGTACCAAGGCAAGCACGTTGCCAGGGATTACCATCACTCTACAAGGACTAGTGTGTTGGCGAAAATGACCAACATTGTGTCTGAAACGTCATGCTGCTAGGAATTACCACCAATGTGACAGGGCCAGCCTGTTTCCCAGGACTACAATTATTGTATTGTGCTGGGGCCAGCATTCTGCAGAGGATTATACACCATTGTAGTAGGTATGGTATTTTACCTAGACTTGTGATCATTGCACAAATGCCACCATATTGCCGGGGATAACCACCATTGTGCCAACATGTTGCTGGAAACTACCACTACTGCCCCAGGGCCATCATGCTGCTAGAGATTACCACCCTTGTGTCAAGACCAGCATTTGACCAAGAAACACCAAAGTTGTGCCAGGGTCAGCAAACTGGCAGGGGTTACCACTATTGTGCTAGGCCCAGCATGTTTCCAAGGATTAAGACCATTGAACCACATCCAGGATTTTAACATCAATAACATTGTGCCAAGGCCTGCCAATGCCAGGGATTGCTACCACTGTACCAGAACCAGCATGTTAACAGGAATTACCACAACAGTGGAACTGTGAGAATCTGTAGGGAATTACCACCACTGTGCTAGGGCCAGCATGTGTCCATGCCATTGTGCCAGGAGCGGCACAATGTCACTACCATTCTGCAAGGCCCAGCAATTTATGAGGAATTACTACCACTGTGACAGGGCCAGCATTTTCCAAGTGATTGCCATCATTGTTCCAGGGCCAGCATATTGCCAGGAATTATCAATGTGCCACAGTTATCATGTTGCCAGATTACTACCATTGTGTGAGGGCCAGGATGTCACCAGGAATCACCACTGCTGTGCAAAAGCCAGCATGAAGTCATGTATCAGCACCACTGTGTCAGGGCCATCATTTTATAAGGAATTACCATCATTGTGTAAGGGCCACCACTGCCCCATGTCCAGCATTTCACAGACGGGAGACAATGTGCAAATCACTCGATCCTCACGTGCACACACAGACAGTCACAGTT
Source organism: Pleurodeles waltl (assembly GCF_031143425.1). NCBI lineage: Eukaryota > Metazoa > Chordata > Amphibia > Caudata > Salamandridae > Pleurodeles > Pleurodeles waltl. Next base: position 89,470,621 of record NC_090441.1, read on the forward strand.
GCACACACAAAATACTATGCACTCAAACCGAGATACACATCACACACATACCTCTCTGTACATGAATACAAACACAGTAGCAAACACACAAAAATATGCACACCTGCACCCAGCAAGCCATGCACACAATGTAGAAACTTTATTTTTATTTTTGTAGTTTTCGCATTTTGTTGTGGATGTTGTATGCCTGAATTGACAGTGATTCTCAATAACTCTTTGTTTCGCTCATTTCTCTTTTATGCAATACTTTGTTTTGCTTGTCTTAAAAGCTTCCTTTTTACTGGTCAACTTTTCAAAATGTTCCTCTCATTTGTGCTTTAGTTACCTCCCAGGGGATTTCACTAAGAGAACATTTTTGTTGGGCATCACACTACGTCACACTTCTTCCTATTACAGCATGTGATGGCCCCTCCTCCATATTCTGTCTGGTTTCAGTATGCCAGCCGCTATCCTTTCTCCTTGAGGCTTGGCACCATGCTTCATGTTTGAATGTATGTTTCTGAAATGCTGTCACTCGCCTATACAGTTGTTTATTCCCTGCTTTCTTGCAGGAATGTGTAATGTAATCTCTATATAGGGGCGTGTTTTATCTCACTGTGTGGGTAATCTCTCTCATGTCTTCTGTAGGAAAGTGCCCTCTTTCTTGACACGGTTACCCCCATTTTATGCCTGCTGTCAGTGTGTTTGACTGTGTTTATTGTGTTCACTGGGATTCTGATAACCAGGACCCCAGTGATTATGCTCTCTCCCTTCTAATTTGGTAACTACCTTTTTCTCCCCACAATTGACATACCGGTACACCCATGTAAGTCCCTAGTATATGGCACTTAGGTACCCAGGGCATTTAGGTACCAGGGGATCCCTATGGGCTGCAGCAGTAATTCTGCCACCCATAGGGAACCCATGCAAAGGATTCTGCAGGCCTGCAATTGCAGTCTGCGTCAAATGGGTGCATTCACTCGTGTTCACTACAGGTCACTACACTAAGTCCCCAAGCCACTGGAATGCTTTGAAGGGCACATTTGGTGCCCTGCGTGCATAAACCAGTCAACATTGGTTCAGGGACCCTCTAGTCATTGCTCTGGCATGAAACTGGACAATGGAAAGGGGAATGACCACTCCCCTGTCCATTACCACCCCAGGGGTGGTGCTCAGAGCTCCTCCAGAGGGACCCTGAGTGCTGCTATCTTGTTTCCAAGGTTGGCAGGGAACTCTGGGCGCATCTGAGTGGCCGTTCCAGGCAGGTGACGTCAGAGCTCCCTCCAGATAGGTGCTTACCCTGGCTAGGTGACCGACCCCCCTTTCAGGGGTATTTAGCGTCTCTCTCTTTGGTTGGTCATTAGATTCGCCTTGCAAGACTTCAGCAGGATTCCTCTGCAATCTCCACTTTGACTTCTAGCCACTGGAACCGCGACTGGGCCCCCCAGGAACCGACAACGCTGCAATCAACAAAGAAGACTCTTCTGCAACTTTGTTTCCACGGCTCCTGACAGCTTTGGAATATTTCCCCAGCTGTGCATCCGCAGAACACAGCAACTCTTCAGCTTGCACAAGAAGAAGGAGCAATCTCTCTTGGAGTGAAGGAGTCACTCCCCGTCATCCGCCGCCACCTGCTGCAACGACGACCGGCTGCATGGACCTCCTCTCATCCTGAGCTGCGTGGATCCTGCATCACGGGTTGTGGTGAGGAGTCCTCTTGGTCCTCTCTGCCAGCTGTCCAACTTTGGTGGAGGTAAGCCTTTGCCTTCCCACGCAGGACAGTACCCCCGTGCACCGCGGCTCTTGCAGCTGCTAAGGCTTGTTTGCATCTCCAAGGGAACGTCAGACAACGTGTAGCAAAAGTACCCCGCACTCCTTCCTGCAACATATTCTGCGTGGTTCTACGGCCGCGTGGGATCCCTTGCTGTAGTGCTGCAACTTCTGTGTCCTCATCCTGTGGGTGCTGCCTCTGCTCCTGTGGACTTTCCGGGATGCTGAGGGTCACCTGTGACTTTCCCTCCTGAGTTGAGTCCTCCTGGTCCTTGCTGGCCCCCAGCAGCAACAAATTTCCACTAACTGTGAGTTTGCCATTGCCAAGGCTTGTGGGAATTCCTGCACCAACACCCATCTGCAATCTTCACTCCAGCGTGGGACATCTACATCCATCAGGAACTCTTCTCCGGCTCCAGGGCTGCAGTGCTGACCTGTTCTCCCTCACCCTCCATCAACTCCTGCAAGTACAGCTGGGTGGGTAGTAGCTCCTACTCTTCCTGGACTCCACTGTGACTTTTGGACTTGGTCCCCTCTCTCCACAGGTCTTCTTCTCCAAGAATCCACTGCTGGTTTCTTGTAGTCTTGTCTGGGTGTCTTCTTTTCTTTTTTCCTCCTTTTGGGTGGTTTGGGGAACATCCAGTGATTTACTCCTGCTTTGCTGGTTGCTGGGGGGGTACTGTGTTACTTACCTCTGTAGTTTTTCAGTACTCACATCTCCCTTCCACACATTCCACTTACCTAGGTTAGAGTCCTGTGTTTGCATTCCATTTTTGTAGTATATAGTTCGGGCTCCCCCAAAGGTCTCTATTGGTTATTGCTATCTGAACGTTTCTATGCCTATTACTGTTTAATAGTGTATATAATTAGTGCATTACTTACCTCCTATTGGAGGGTTGCCCTTCTAGTACTCTGTGATATTGTGTTCCAAAAATAAAGCACCTTTATTTTTGTACAACCAAGTGTTTTCTTTCATGTGTGTAAGTGCTGCGTGACTTCAGTGGTACTGCATGAGATTTGCATGTCTCCTAGATAAGCCTTGGCTGCTCATCCACAGCTACCTCTAGAGAGCCTGGCTTCTAGACACTGCGTACACTTCACTAAGAGGGGATACCTGGACCTGGTATAAGGTGTATGTACCTTACGTACCCAACACACAGGCAGCCAGCTTCCTACCGCTTCTTTCTATGGAAGTTTATGAATGTTTTCTGTGGGATTGATCTTTCCCTTCTGGATTTTTTCACTTTGTAGGAATGCTGTAATGACCGCCCCTCCTCTCAGCACGCTCTCCGGTCGGTATTCCTTTCTCTGTAGGAACGTTCTATCTATCGTCGTAAGAGAAGGTCCTCTCTGTGAGCTTATGTTCCCAATCTTTCTCTTTAATCTCCTCCCTCTCTGCAAGATTGGTTCAGGCCGCTTCTTTTGAGCAGTTCTGGTCTTCTCCAACCACAGATACATACAGTGTTTTTCAATGCTGAATGGGAGTCTGGTTTGAAAGGCTTTCCTTATATTCTTCGAGTTTTCGTGCTTGTCATTACAATTTTCACCAACTGCCCTTTTCCCACTGCTCACTGTTACCGCATGTTTTTTCCTGCTGCACAGGAATGTATACATATCTTCTGTTCTTTTTATAATCAGTTGACCCTGCACTGCCTGAGCTGTATCTGTTCTGGGACACTGACCTATTAGAGTTTTCAACAAAGATGTATTCAAAAAGATGTATGTTGCAGCCAGCAATGCACATGCAGTCGCCTGCTAGAGATGTATTCATACAGATGAATTTTGCAGCCAGTGATGCCCACACAGTAGCCTGCTGGACTAATTTGTGTGCAATCCCTAGCTGTGTACCAGCTCCTGGCCACTGTGGCAGCGATGCACATGCAGTCCCTGATTAGACCGCTTTACATACGATCCTGAGTTGAAGTGATTTATGTGCTCTTCCCTACTGCGATATGTGTTAAAGCCAAAAACTAGCTAATGTGACTCACACCAATTAATATGATTTACATGCAGTCTAAAACTAGAGTGTTTTACTTGTAGCCGCCGCAATTCCAAGCTGATTCACATGCAATCCAATGGTTGAGTGTGCTGTATGCAATTCATCGCACCATAAACCTAAAAACTCTCCCTATTAATATCATCAACATACATTCCATAGCTAAAGTGCTTTGCATGTGTTCCTTGCTAGGGAGATTTCAATGGAATGCCTAGCTAGACTAATTTCCGCACAGCAGAATGATATACATGTAATTCCTAAACTAGAGAGATCTGCATGCACCCCCATGTGTGGTATGATCTGCATTCAAGCCATAGCTAGAGGGATCTTTATACCAGGCTTGGGGTGATGGGCATGCCAACCCTTACTAGACTGATAATCATGACAAACTTTGCTGGTATACCAGGTATGGCAACTCTAGCTAGAGAAACGGGCATGCCAACCCGAGTTATTTGCATTCTAACTTTATCTAGAGTACTGGCTGTACTGTCCCGACACTGATGCAGATGCCAAATCTAGATATAGGGATCTACATTAAAATCCTAGGGAGAAATATATACTTGCCAACCTCCACTGGTTTGTCAGTACACCTTTGTTATTGGCTGTTCCTGGCGGTTCATCTCTGACATGCCCTGTATTTGTTCAATCTAGATCATTAGGTTGACACAGGCCAAATGAGATGGAGCATAAAGGGTCTTCAGGAGGATCCACTTCAGGTTCGAGACTTACATTCAATTAATTCAGTGGAAGGATTAGCTGATTTGCAAGCTCTCATCAGCTGTGGATGTTCAGTTCGCCCACCCCTAGTGATCTAACTGTCCCATTTTCTAGGTTTCACCTTTAGGGTTCCAGGACAGGCGTGGTGGGTCATAAATGCTACAAAAAACAAACAAGCATTGGTAAAGCCAATAGCTCTGATTTCCGCCGCCCGCTTTGTCAATTGTTGTTTTATTTTGTCAAGAATTTTGCAAAAGAATTACTGTTGGAGTAGCTACCAGTCCCTAATCTATATGAAAACAGTCCCTCAGTCAGTGAAGTTAACCAGTAGCTGAAGTGGGCTGAACCACTGTCTTATGCTGTATGACGTTACGGGTGGAAGGAAAATGTGAATGACATAACAGCAGACCAGTAGTCAAAGAGGGCTGGCTGAAAGTCCCTGTAAGTAAATATTCATTTAAATAATTTTAGTGAAATCAAAAGTTCTTTGCTAAAGCCAAACCTAAAAATGTTCAGCTTGCAGTTTAAATCTTTAGAGCAAAATCACGTCTTATTAAAAAATTGACTTAAAATCCAAACACTGCCATAAAATCACAGTAGCAAGGTGCTCTACTCTTCACCTTTGGGACTTTTTCATGGATGAAGTCAGTGATCAATTGCTTCAGGTGGAAGAGAAACATTGTAAAGAGGGCATGCTGAGGTGATGGTTGTGCAAAAATTAAGTACAGCTGGTAAAGTTGTGCAAAGTTTGAACATTAGTGATGTCATAATGATTGTGGACTTTACGCACCTTGGCAGCAGGATCGATTCCCGCAAAATGAGCTTCTATCAGAAGATTCTACTGCATTTTCTTTTTGTGTGCAGGGATTATTTGAATTATATTTGAATTTTTGGCAAACTAATGAGTGTAACAAAGATTGTAAATTTTTTTTTAATTTTTATTTAAACTTTCCAAAGTAGATAATTTGAGAGTTGCCAACCTTTGCACTGCCCCTTTTTAGGTCGCTGCCTGACCAGGCAGCGCAGCTAAAGACATCTGGGGGACATTCAGAAAGCTGACCTAGAAATGCATTCTGGCATTTGCTTGTCATTGGCTTTGTGAATTGTAACTCACATTTTCTTGCTTTCAATTTACTGGCTTTATTTCTTTTAGGCTGTCCAGCTTGTGTTTGTTCCTACCCTTGCCTGAACCTTATTTACAGTATCCTTCCGAGTGCTCCTTTTCTGTAAACAGGCCTGTAAATCTTGTTCTTATCTTGTTACATCTGCTGTGCATTCAAAGAGCAAGGTCAAATATCGGGCGCTGTTTTCCAAGGGTGCTTGTTTACTTTTCTTTCTCTGACTTCAAAGTGAGAGGACATATGTGAGGATCTTGCTGGATACTGGTGGTAAGAACGTTTTATTTTCTAGCACACAACAACATTTAAATCTACTGTGTAAGTATTTCGAATTTAGTAGAATTAGGAACACAATTTAAGCACATTCTTTGTTATTTCTGAGGTGTGTTGCAAATAACTACTTTAATATGATCAAAACAAATCATTACACTAAGTAATGCAATTTCCACACATTTTCATCTGTGCACTGTATAGTTTTATTAGTAAAACTGTATGACTGTGCAAATGTAATGGTCATTTCAATTGAAAATGTGTTGATTGTAATGACAGTGTGCTACCACACTATGAATTCTCCACTTTACATCACTCCACTCTACACCACTGTACTCTACTCTGCACCTCTCCACTGTACACCACACCACTCTATGCCTCGCTACTCTACCCTATGCCAATGCACTGTTAGCCACACTACTCTGCACACTTCACTATTTGCCACTGCACTCTACACCACTCCAGACTAGACCACACCAATATACTATGCACAACTCCTTTCTATGCCACTGTACTCTAAGAAATTGCAACACTGCACTGTATGCCACTGCACTCTACGCCAATGCACTTTACTCTGTAACACTCAACTTTATGCCCCTGAATTCTATGCAAGTCCGCTGTATGCCACTCTAATCCTCTTTACTCTATGCCATTACACTCTATGCCACTGTAAGTAACTACACTCTACCCTGCACCACTCCACTTCACTGTACTCTGAAACAATCTACTCCATGCCACTGCACTCTACTTCATTCTGTACCACTCAACTCTGTCACTCTACTTTGCATCACCGTACTCTACGCCATTGCTGTCTACACCATTCTACTCCACTCTACAATACTTCACTCTTCATCACTGAACTCTACGCCACTCTGCACACTCTACCCTTCTCCACTGCACTCTATGCAACTGCATTCAATGGGACCATATTCTATTCTGCACCATTCTATGCTACTCTACTCTTCACCACTCTATGCCATTGCACTCTATGCCACTTGACTTTATTCTGCAATCTACTCCACTGCACTATTTTTCACTCACCTCTACTCTGTGCCACTGCCCTTTGCATCATTCAACTCTATGGCACTCTACTCTGCACCACTGTACATCACTCTGCTCTATGCCACTGCACTCTATGCCATTCTGTGCCACTCCCCTTTACTATGCACCACTCTAATCTACATCACTGCATTGCAAGAACTGCATTTTATGCTGTTGAATTCAATGTCACTGCACTCAATACCACTGTACTCTACACCACATACTCTGCAACACTTTATAGCAATGCACTCTCCACCAGTCCACACTACTTTGTGCCACTCGGTGTATGCCACTCTGCAGGACGCCACACTATGCCACTCCAATACAGGACACTATCTGCCACTGCACTCTACAACACTTTACTCCACTCTTTGCCATTCCACCCTATGACACGCCACACCACTCTCCTACATGCCACTACCTTTTACACATGGTGAACAGCAGCCATGCTGGTGTACAACGTGGCTAAAACACAATGGCAAAGCCAATAGCTCTTAAACTGAGCTACTGTTTATATAATATAGCACCCAGATGAAATAAAATGAAAATACAATTTTAACAAACAACATTTCCGATGCATTGGATACAGAAACCAATGCTTTTTTGTTTTTATATTCACTGCTGTAGGTTTTTTCAATGTTTTATTAAAAAAAAGTGTGACCTATTGGCTTTGCCAGTACTTGTTGTGTCGATACAACTCAATGACCAGACTATGAAAGTAAAAGAAAACAACCAGTATGGAGTCAAAATGGGTTTCAGATTCCCTTTTTAATAAGTTCGAGAAACAGCCAGTGTTGTGTGGGTGGCTATATCATATGTCATGTATCTAAAAGATTTTTTTAAATTGCTCGCTAATCTCTTAGCCGTTTTTATCTTCAATTTGGCAGGGGATTCAGCTTGTGTTTGTAGCAGTCGTAAACACTTAACATCTATGTTGCCTACTCCCCCTTTTTAGGGTCGAGCCTGCGAGTGCATGCACTAGAGCTTGTGTCTCGCTTGCAAGACTCTATTGTGTACAGTAAAGGGCTTGGAGTCCGTCTGTTGATTACCATTTTTTGGCTTGCATGGCATTCTTCTTTACAGTCTCATAATTTGGGATTATAGGCCTGACATCATTTCAGTTTCTTTGTGTGGAGCAGGGAGTAAGTACTGATTGATTTAACTTAATCAGTGCCCGTCCGCTGCTTCCAATGTGACTAAGGTACTATTTTTTTTTTTTTAAATAGTAGTGCCATGCAAACAGAAGGCTTGTGACTGGCAAAAAAGGTGCCCAGCAGGACAAACAAAATCACAAAATTTTATTCTCACTTTGCACTCATGTTTTTTTTGTTTTTGCTAGTGGGCACTGTTCACTGGGCACTGTTCACAGAAAATGCTGATTATCTTGTTCTAAATACCTGCATAACCTTCCAAAACATGTATTCTCCATTTGTTTTAGTGTTTTCATCAGGACATTAAGTTGGTTGGGTCCTCCAATTCTTATACTTGGTGGTAATTAAAAAAGAACATTGAAATGGGACCTTTATCCATCTCCTTAACATTACATGCAAAAACAGGGATCGTTTTTGAACAATGAATGCAAACAAACGTTAATGTATTTCATTTGAGGAATTATATTGCTGTTTATATTTCAGGTTTTCTTAATCATGCTTTACGTAACAGTGTTTGCAGTTTCCAGGATGGTTTGTATATATATATATATTTTTTTGTGTACCTTACTTTTGAAGAGGGAACATACTTTGAACTGAATTGCTTCTCGGTGTTTATGACAAGCGAGGAAAAAAAGATCTTCATTTAAGGCTGGCTGTTCTGAGCATTAGAGCCAAGATACTACAATATAATAATAAATAATGGCAACATTTTCATTTTTTGCTGCACATAGAGGAAGAAGGTAAGTGGAAGTGCTTTAGTTATATGCAGGGTGACTGGAATTATGTGGCAGAGAGGCCCAAATTTTGCGGCAGGGTTGACCAATTTATGTGGCAAGAAAAGTCCAGTTATGCATTTGCAATCCCAATAGCTTTACTCAAGCAAATGCAAGACCTATTGCATTGCAAATGCCTGTTCTTTATGTGCAACATCTCAAGCTTGCACCTCCTGGTGTAAATGAGGACATGATTGGTTGAAAAGCCGAGGGATTGTCAGGTCAGCTAGTGAGACATCTGTGGTGCTATCAGGAGGGTCTTAGTAGTACCTCAAGGTCCAAAAGAGGACATTGGATACTGATGAACAAGTAGCTTTCACTATATATATAGTGCTTTCTTGAGGGTAACCATGAACCATCTCAACAATACTGTTGGTTGCAGCCACAGCAGTGCGATTTTCCTGTGTGTAAACCCACTTTGGCTGCAGATTCGCTAAACTCCTTTACACTAAATGTAGGTTCACTGTCATACTTTACCAGCATGGGGATGCCAAATGTGGCAAATACTTTGCTTGCACTCAAATAATAGCATCAAACACATTGCTAGAAACCCATTAGACCCGGAAAAACATCGTCCAACACCAAGAGCTGCTGTCTTAAGAACGGGTCCAAAGAAATCCATGACCACTTCTTCTCATATATTTGTGCGCTTTCACCACAGCCCCGAAAACATAGCATTCTCCAACAACAGTTTTCAACAATAGAGTCAAGTTATATGAATCAGACATTTTGCCGTTGGAGAAGTTTGGTGGCAACTCTGCCTCTATGGCCCTCATGAGCCAGGTCAACCACATACCATGAATAAGCAAGCTGTGACGTCTCAACATCAATTACATCCTGTAAACGAATCCGCCCCCCTTTATTAGAAAAAAATGTGTGTGTGTATCTGTGCTCCTAATGCCACCTGGAAGCAAGAGACATAACATCACACTTAAACAAGAAGATAAAGATGGAGCGATTGCCCTAATGGATAGACAAAGGCTTCGGATGAAAATGTAACAACTCGTTGAAGGACAATCTGTGAAAAACTTGACAATGATCTGGGACTGGATTTAACTAAACAAATTGCTGTTCTTCACCAAGGGGCTTTTGACAATGCAAGCATAAAAGATGCTGATAAAAGATTTCTATTACAAACTGAAGGCCTTACATCTATAATGTATGGCATCCCTCAACTACACAAAAACTGTCAACATCCATCATTAAGAACACCTGCAGCTGGCTAGGAATTAGTACATGTAACTTTAGCAATACATCTAAGTAAAAAAGGCTTAAATATGTCCCTATTCTGGTCTAGGATACAAAAGACATTCTTAAAAAGTTGCTAGACATAGTTTCAAAGAGAACACACATTTAGGCCCTCATTACAACCCTGGCGGTAAATGCCACCTACCGCCATGCTGACGGCAGCCAATATACTGTGACCGTGGCAGTATACCGCTACGGGTATTATGACTCATACTGAGAAATCCGCCACAATACAGACACCCACACAAGTCCGCCAGACCAAAGGTCAGTGATAAATTGGAGGTACTAAAACCCACATCGTTAAGCCAACAGGAATACGCCCACAGTACCAGGACCCACGAATCACTGTGGCGGTCTTTCAACCGCAGTAAACCATTGGCGGTACACACCACTGTGCTCAAAATACACACACACTTACAAAACTACACCATATTGGACAATTCAAACTACACACACCTGACACACATACACATACCACACACCACACCCACTCACTCAGACCACTATAAAACACACACCCACAACCCTTTCAATGAAAAAAAAGATTGCCAACAGAGAGAGACACAAGCTAGGAGCACCCACTCAATCTGAGCCACAGAACACAATCACCAATACACCATATACGCACCTCACAGCACACACCACATCACCCCACACATATCACTCACACCACATCCATGGCACCCCAAAGACACCCCAGGTTTTCAGAGGAGGAGCTAAGGGTCACGGTGGAGGAAATCATCCGGGTAGAACCACAGCTATTCGGATCACAGGTGCAGCAGACGTCCATTGCAAGGAAGATGGAGCTATGGCGGAGGATCGTGGACAGGGTCAACGCCGTGAGACAGCATCCAAGAACAAGGGATGACATCAGGAAGAGGTGGAACGACCTACGGGGGAAGGTGCATTCCGTGGTTGCAAGACAACAGGTAGCTGTACAGAGGACTGGCGGTGGACCCCCACCTCCTCCACCACAACTAACAACATGGGAGGAGCAAGTCTTGCAATAATGCATCCTGAAGGCCTCGCAGGAGTAGCAGGAGCACTGGACAAAGTCAAAGCTTTACTACTATATCCCCCACCCTACCTGCATGTAATCACAAACTCCTACCCCTACCCTCACCCCCATCACTCTACCACCTCACATATACCCCACTATCACAACCCACCCATCCTAAAACCAACCCCGCATGTAACACTAATCCATGGACCCCCATCACAGACCTGCATGGACACCCATCACCACAGCATGCCCATTAGAGAGAATCACCTAGCCCACAAAATCACCACGCACACACGCCCAAGCTGCCAGGGCTATCCCAACCATACAGGGAAACAAACCGATGCACAAGATGGCACACCCAGATACAATAACACTGCATTTTCATCCCCACAGGACCTTTACTCAACGTCACCGGAGAGGAGTTGCCAGCAACATCCAGTCCCCCACCCCCAGAGGAGGCCCACAGTGATGACAGCAGCTCTGCAAGCCTGGATCACGATGAGCAACCTGGCCCATCAGGGACCTCTGGACAGTCAGTTACCCTGCCACAGTCCCAACCCACCACAGAGCCTCCCCCCTCAGGAAACACCAGCACAGCACCCACCCAGCGGGCCCATGCCACAGTTACCAGGACACGTCAATCAGCAGTGTCCACCACTACAGGGACCCCAGGCAACCCCACAAACACAGGACGATCAGGGACCTGGGGCCAGTGGGCACACAGTTCAGGGGACAGAGGCACAGGACAACAGGGAAACTGGGAGGAATGCTGTGCGACGAAGGAAGGACAGGCCTAGGGAACAGACTCTCCAGGAGGCACTCTCCAACATCCTGGGAGCATACCACCATTCCCAGGAGACCATGGGCCAGATACTGTACAAGTTGCAGGAGACGCAGCGGCTGTAGGAGGGACAGTACCTGGGGATCAGGGAGGACCTCAAAAACATCTACACCATCCTGGTCACCATTGCAGGGGTGCTGGCAGACATGGGCAAGACCATGAGGGAGGCAGTGGTGCAACAACGAGCCCCTGACACTAGCCACACCGAAGAACAGCCCTCCATCTCTGCCGGAGCTAGTGGACAGGAGGCCCCGCCACAGGACCAACAGGCCACCAGCACCCCACCTCCTGCAGAAGGAGAACCACCCCGCAAACGGTCCCTGACATTCAGACAGAAGCCAGAGACCTCTGCCAGGAAATAGGACTCTCCTGATTGTCACCCTTCTGTCTCACTCTGTCACGCTGTCCACCTTGAACTACATTACTCCCCTTGCTATGCCCCAGTGGACAATACACCTGTGATACCAAGAGACTGGACTCTACAATGGATATTCCTCCACCATCATCACAGCCCATTGCACATCCCCCTTTACGTATGAGCACTTGAATAAACACCCTTGGAACAAATACAAATCTTGAGTCAGTCAAATGATTGAATTATGTATTAGTACAACATTCTGAAAACATTGCAAGTCATAAGTACAGTTATTTATACATTGGTATGACCTTTAGTGGGCATCAGTAAAAATACCAGGAGCTAGAGTGGGCCACAGAGATCTGAAAATAGAGATGCCAAAGGGTACAGTAAGTGGCCATAGACACAGGGAAATCAGGCTGCCATGTACAATGTCCAACAGAAAATTGAAATGTAAAGTGAAGTTACAGTGTCTTACCTGTGTGACACTGGAAATACTGCTGTATTATATTACTTCTGTTGTCCACATCATCTTCCTCTGCCTCTACTTCCTCACTGTCCACAGGCTCCACCGCTGCCACAAGACCATCTCCAGGCTCATCCTCCTGCAGAAAAGGCACCTGGTGTCTCAAGGCAAGGTTGTGCAACATGCAACGATGATCTGGCACACTTTCTTGGGTGAATAGTACAGGGATCCACCTGCCAGATGGAGGGACCGGAACCTGGCCTTCAGGAGGCCAAAGGTTCTTTCAATTATCCTCCTTGTTCGCCCATGTGCCTTACTGTAATGTTCCTTTGCCCTTGTCCTGGGGTTCCTCACTGGGGTCAGTAGCCATGAGAGGTTGGGGTAACCAGAGTCACCTGCAAATATCAAGGGATACCGGTTAGACACACACTAACCCGCAGGGACAACCCCATACTCAGACACCAATTTATACTGGGTGGGGACCCTGGGCTCACCTATTAGCAACACCCGGTGCCTCTGGAGTTGGCCCATCACATATGGGATGCTGCTACTCCTCAAGATAAAGGCGTCAATCACAGAGCCAGGAAACGTGGCATTCACATGGGTGATGTACTGGTCCGCCAAACACACCATCTGCACATTCATAGACCCCCATCACAGACCTGCATGGACACCCATCACCACAGCATGCCCATTAGAGAGAATCACCGAGCCCACAAAATCACCACGCACACAAGCCCAAGCTGCCAGGGCTATCCCAACCATACAGGGAAACAAACCAATGCACAAGATGGCACACCCAGATACAATAACACTGCATTTTCATCCCCACAGGACCTCTACTCAACGTCACCGGAGAGGAGTTGCCAGCAACATCCAGTCCCCCACCCCTTGATGCAGAGATCTGGCCTGGGACCAGGGTTCCATTCCCACCCCGGTGGGTCTAGGGCTCAATTCCCTTGGACCAGATAATTGTCGCCTCGGTGCCTAATCTAATTAATGGGTCCCACTCTGTCACTCTGGGCAATAGCTTGCTTAATCTCCACACGGCCCTCACAGTGCTTGGATGCCTGGCTTCACCCTGGGGCTGTCCAGGAGTGGGCGCCTCACAGGGAAAGCCAGGAGGGGTTCCACAGTGGTATGCGTACAGCACCTTGAGACCCTAACGGGTGAGTAGTGTGCTATACAAGTGCGAAGTTTACAGTTTACAGTTTTACCTGTTCATTCCTCCTTGAAAGGGGAGGGGAGGTGAGAGAAACAAATGATACTTGGATTGTGGCCTGATCAAGTCTGTAGGTCAGGATAATGTGTCTCCTCCAATCTATCTAATTATTTGTCCCTGCAAAAAATCTTATATTGGAAGCACAATCCGCGCACTGAAAACTCGGATACAAGAACATTATCGCAACATACAAAAAAATTATACCAAATTGCCCTTGGTGGAACACTTTGTTGAACATCATCCGAATGCCCGTATTTTTACTTTTTGTCGCCTCTTACAACTGAAACCACACCCCAGAGGTGGCAATATAGAACAACAGCTGCGCCAAAATGAAAGCCGTCTTATCATTCGATATGATACAGTACGGCAAGGACTCAATAAAGATCCGGAATGGTATTATTGGCTAAATTAACAAATACCGGAAGTTTGTTGTATCAAGAGGTCCTTTCCAACTATATAGGAAGACTCAGCTTACTAATAAGACTGATAATTTGAAAATACTCATTTTATCAACCACTTATTTTCTATGTCATCTGAAACTGCTATCATGGACTTTTGATTGAATCAGATTTATCTCAAGTATCAATTGTACTTTACTTATTAGAATTCTTTAAGCAATCATGAATGTATTCTTTCTTAATTACTAGCTTTTGTTTATACCTTTACCGGTCTCAGGTAGCGATCTTGGACGCTTAAAAACCATACTCCATGTTAGTAAGCACCACATTTATCCTATTACTATAACTTTCATTTTCTCCTTTGCAATATACTGCCTTGTTTATAAGTGCCTTAATAACTTTTACAAGATGGTGCTCATTATATCAACTCACATACAGGACTTAGTGCTTTATTTCTCTTTATGACTTTTCAAGATGGCGCTCACTCGATATTGCAACTTCCCTAATTTTGTTTCTATGAAAACGGGAGGACGAAGTACTTAACCACGTAACTTGACACTCGTTAATTTAAAATGTTTTGGCCTTCGGGTAGTCCCTTTCATTTATAATTAAATGTTAGTATTTAACTTTCTGTCTGCCTGACTTTTGACTTTGTTAGTATTATATTCAGCCTCACTAATGTTTCTCGTCCGTTGAAACATGGTGCCCAATATTTAGTCCATTATTTATCTACCGCAAGGGCACTAAAAAGAAAAGTAGGACTGAGCAACAAACGCTCTATACATAAATGCACTCACATTTCTAGATACTTCAAGATGGCGACTTACTAAGATGCGGATACGGCAAACTAGTGCAGTTTTTCTTTCTCCTGATTAAATTACTGGTGTTTGGGTAAGTTCTTTACCCTAAACTTTGAAGCCGATACTATATCTTATTAGGCTCAGAGACTCGTCTCTTTTACTTTATATTTTGACTGTAAATTTTGATACCGTGCATGGGTTACCCCTTAATTAGTACTCAGTACTACCCAATACTACTCACACATTAGTTACATACCTTATTTCAATAGTCCCTTGCTGAATAACCTTTTTAACAGTTCTTTGATCTGACTTAGCTCTATCATTTTACATTTTGATGATGACCTTTTATTTTATTTCTTTTCTGATATTACAATCTGTAATTACTTTGTTTATTCCAGTTTTTGATGAGAGATTTTTTCTTTTAATATTTTCTTTTAATATGATGTGCTGCTCTATATGAACATTGTAATGGTATGATCTTCTCTTGTTCGATACTATTTTGAACTTTTATATGTATTAGAGAGCATGATTAATCAACTTTGTGATACTTCTTAACACGTTGTAACCTTTAAACCTCACTTCACATCTTAGCTTGATGTGCCAGCACCTTCTAATCTCATGAGTTTGTTTGTCTTTTGCGTAACCTAGTATTGGTAATACACAGACTAACCATACATGGTCGATAGGGAGTCTCCTTGGTTTCCCTTTTAATTGTCTCACTTAATATAACACTTCAAATCAAGGTTTTCTTGGGTATTCTCTGAACTTTTCTTTTACTTCTAACCTTCACCTTTATCATGTAGTTTTAGGAAGAATGGCACGGAATGGTAACAGCTCTGCATGCCTTATCACATGTCCCTAACTCACCGATACTTATAAGGTCCACCTCAACAATTAATTTGTTTATTCTTGATTAATTACCGCCTTGAGAAAGCGCTAGGTGGACTCACCATAGAGGGTGAAACACGTGGGCTGTGTTTTGATCTACATTCGCCAATTTTCTTTGAATATCTCCGAACCAATGAATAAAGACTGTGTTCATTCCTTAACTTGTCAAGTTTCTTCTAATACTTCAATAAAATCTTCTTCCATATACTATACGGACTACACAATCAGTCAATTATTGAAAAATCTGCATCAAGAACTATTCTCTTCATAGCATTACTCATGTGGGTTCTCATTCTCAACCAGTTGTAGATTCAGATTCATGACTGTGCTCGCGTTAATGTTTACCTGGGTGGGGGATGTGGGCTGTGGGTGCCCCTAGGCCAGGACGAACATGGCAGGATGGGTCCCTTGTTGGGCACCCTCTGAAGAACTCCACCCCCAATAGTGTTAGTGGGCATCTACTACTGGGCAGGGTCCTGTGGGTTTCAGGTGTGCAGCTAATGGCATTAGGCATTGTACCCCATGGGCTGGTGACTATCTTAGTAACTGCAGTGCATGGCTTAGTGCATAGGGCTGCTCCCTGTGAGTTGTGTAAACCAACGGCAGTGTTATTGCTGGCACTGACCAAGTGTATCCTCTGTCTCTCCCTCCCCCTTTTTGTTTTGTCACCCTGTCCTTGTGTGCATTTGCATCATCTGGTGGAGGAACAGAGGCACCGGCGACGGAGGGAGCTACATCCCACATGGGCCTGGAGGCCGAATCCACTGACGGTGAGGGCCCCAGTGGGATGGAGGACAAGGGGAGCACCACGACGGGGACAGGAGGGGACACCACAGACAGCGACTCCTCTTCCGATGGAAGCTCCCTGGCGGTGGCAGATACCTCTGAGCCCACCCCAACAACAGGTACAGCCGCCACCCCCCCCCCCACCGGCACCGCCCTCCCACCAGCCCCTCAGCGTGTTTCCCGTGCCCGCTCACCCAGGAGGGTGGGCATCTCCTTCGCTCCAGGCACCTCAGGCCCTGCCACAGTCAGCCCTGCTGCCCTCAGTGAGGAGGCTATTGACCTCCTGAGATCCCTCACTGTTGGGCAGTCAACCATACTGAATGCCATCCAGGGTGTTGAGAGGCATTTGCAACAAACAAATGCATACCTGGAGGGCATTCACTCTGGCGTGGTGGCCCAATAAAGAGCATTTCAGGCTCTGGCCTCAGCATTGATGGCAGCCATTGTCCCGGTCTCTAACCTCCCTCCTCCAACTTCCTCTACCCACTCCCAATCCTCTCAACCTATCCCAAGCACACCGTCAGACCAGCATTCACCCAAATCAACACACAAATGTGGCTCAGGCAAACACAAGCACCACACTTCAACTCACAGGCACTCACACAAGCACCATCCCCATGCAGACACACCAACATCCACTGCCTCCTCTGTGCCCCCCTCCTCCTCGTCCTCCACCTCCCTCCCAGTAGCATCTCCACTCACACCTGCATGCACTACCACATCATCCACTACCTCCATCCCCGGCACGCCCATCACAACACACCCCTCACTGGCAGTCACCACCCCCACATCCATGCACACGTCCTGTGTCCTCTCCAAGTGTGTCTGTGACCCCTCCTCCAAAAGTACACAAACGCAAGCACCCACACACCCAACAGCCATCCTCCTCACAACAGCACCCAGCCCATGCACCTGCACCCAAACTCAGCAGACAGACACCCCCTACAACCACTCCCTCTTCCTTCACTCCCAAACCCTCTCCCTCTTCCTGCCCCAGTGTCCCTAAGAAGCTTTTCCTGGCCAACTTTGACCTCCTTCCTCCCTCCCCACCGTCCTTCCCCCTCGGGCCATGTGGCCAGAACCCAGCTTAGCACCTCAGCCACCAAATTGTCATCCGCTGTGGTTCCTGCAGCTATCAAAGGCTCAAAGGGGCACCTGTCAGCCCAGCCAGTGTGCCACCAACCCCTGCCAAGGCCAAAACCATTCCGCCACCTGGCAAGGTGAAGAGGGGGACAGGATCCAGCAAGGGGAAGGACCCACAACCACCCAGCAAGGCCACCTCAAAGACTCCTGCTGCCAGACCCAAGGTCACACCACCATCTGTAAAGGTGAGGAAGGGGCAGAAAACACCGGCCAAGGCACATCAGTCGTCCGAGGCTGCAGGTGAAGGCCTGGTGGCTACCAGCACAACCGCCAGCATCACCAACTGTACCGCCAGCAGCCCCGCCACAAGCCCCGCCACCTGCACTGCCAACTGCACCGCCGCAAGCACCACTACTGTCAGCAGCCCCAGTGGGCAGCCGTCTGAGGCTGCAGGAGAAGGGCTGGAGCCTCCCTCCACCACTGGCAGCACCGGCACCTGCACCAAGGCCAGCACCGGAACCTGCACCGCCGTTGGCAGCGCCATAGGCACCGCCGCAAGCAGTGCCACCTGCCCCGCTGACAGTAGCATCACTACCAGCAGCAGCAGCAGCAGCAGCCCCAGTGGGCAGCCGTCCGAGGCTGCAGGAGAAGGGCTGGAGCCTCCCTCCACCACTGGCAGCACCCCCACTAGCCACGGCACTACCACCAGCTTGAAGCCGTATGGAGTCTAGCCCTGTCTCCATGGACTATCATGTAACCTGGTCCCTGCTAATCTTGTGCCTCAGACACCCAGGTGAGGGAGTGTGAACTGCCACACCCCAGGTGTTGCATCACTGGGCACAAAGCCCCCTCCAGAATCAGTGGAGATATGCATTCACTCACCCTATCCTTGGCAGGATGAAGCACCCTGGGCACAGAGCCCCCTCCAGAACCAGTGGACGAAGGCATCTACTCACCCTATCCTTGGCAGGATAAAGCACTCTGGGCACAAAGCCCCCTCCAGAACCAGTGGAAGAAGGCATCCACTCACCCTATCCTTGGCAGGATGAAGCACACTGGGCACAAAGCCCCCTCCAGAACCAGTGGAAGAAGGCATCCACTCACCCTATCCTTGGCAGGATGAAGCACACTGGGCACAAAGCCCCCTCCAGAACCAGTGAAAAAACGGCACCCACTAGAGAGACCTTGGCCTTGCACTCCCCAGGACATCGCTGTGGGCAAGCCACCCACTTGAGACTGTGGCCTTGCACTCCACAGGACATTGTTGTGGGCATGGAGCCCCCTCCAGGAGCAGTGGCGTTTTACCATCTTCCAGCTGAGGTGCACCCCCCTTCACTCTCCCCCTGAGGTGCCTGTGTGTTTTTGACCTGATACCCCTGCAGTGTTCTCTCCGTATTGAGGCAGGAGTCAAGTGTGGGCTTGGCCTATGAGTTTTGGCCCAGTGGCCCACGGACATTTTGTGTGGAGAATGTACCGCCTTATGTACATATTGTATATTTTTGTAAATACTGTTTTTAAGATTCTTACGTATATCTGAATAGTTCTAAAATATCACTGATTTGACTCTATTCCTTTTGTTCTTGCGTTCTTCCTGGGAGATACGGGGTCTAAATGTAATGTTGATGCATGCGTTTGTGTGTATGGTGAGGGTGGGGCTGGGGCGTGGCGTGTTGTGTGTGTGTGTCACTCTTTTTCCTCCCCCCTCCCCTGTGTACTAGGTGCAGTACTCACCATGGTCGCCGCTGCCGCCGCCATTGGTACTCCTGGTAGATGAGGAGGTAGACCAGCAAGGGGAGATCCTGCAGCTCGGGCTCCATGGCGTCCTGGTTCTTCGTTGAGTGTCCAGAGGTGAGTGTTTTCCCTTCCAAGTACTGTTTCCTCCGTGCTTTTGATGGCGTTGGTACCGCCCCGGAAAAGCTGGCGGATGGGCGGGTTGTGATGGGGTGGGCAGTACATTGATTTCCGCCAGTCTGTTGGCGGTTACCGCAGTGGTGTTTGTTGCTACCGCCGCGGCGGTCGGAGTGTTAAAGTGGCTGAATGTTTTGGCGGTTTCTCCCATGGTCGTGATCCCATTTTTTATTTTTTACCGTTGGCCTGTTGGTAGTATTACCACTGCTTTAACACCGACCGCCAGGGTTGTAATGAGGGCCATACTCTTTACTAGTGATGTAATAAATCTATATGGGAATATTCCACGAGATGCTCCTTCAACATCAGCCATTTGAAGTCAATATTTCTCAGTAATACATTAAGTTTGATAATTAAATCTACATACAATAATACATTAAGTTTGATAATTAAATCAACATACAAACAGTGGTATTATCAATGGGCAGTAATATGGCCTCCACATACTCGAATATCTTTATGAAACACACTGAACAACATTTGATAGTGCAACAAGAGATGGAATAAACATTCAACATACTGATGGTGATACACTGATGATGTATTAACAATATGGGATGGATCAATATAAGAACTCAACGGCTTTGGAGAATACCTTAAAGCTTGTCATCATACCATAAAATGTACTCAGAATATTCAACCTTATGAAATAAACTTTTTAAATGTGACAAAAATATCCAATCAACAAATCATGACTGAATTTTAAAATAAATTACTGATAAAATTAGCATCTTGTATAAACCTATCCTCCAAACAAGACCACAAAGATATAATAATCTACTCTATAGCCAATTATGAAGACTAAGAAGAATTATTTCCGAAGAATCAATTTACAATAGAAGAAATTTCAGTTATGTAGAAGAGAGTATAGCAAGAATGCATATCAAGAGCAAAAACTAAGATTGAATCAATATAAATAAACTAAGCTTTACAAGACAATCTAGAAAACCAGCAGCAAACATGGTGGAAAATAATTATATATTTTTCTTGACAACCGGATGATATTACAAAAGGATGATTCTAAAAGAAATTTGTTATCTAGAACCATTGTTTGTTTTAACATGGCATTAAAATTCTGCTTACATGCTTATAAATGTGGACGTCTAAAGCAATAGTGCAAAGGCACCTTTTACTCCAGGTCTAAAGGAATTCACCTGTGTCTACATTGTGCTCAATATAATCGTAGTTATAAAGCCCATTCTCTGGGAGGACAATAGAATGGCGACATTTTGAAATATGTAAAACAACAAATGCAATCTACATGTTGAAAGGCCCCTGTGGAAAAGGCCTATTAGGCAAACATCATGATCCATACAATTAAGACTGGCTAAAAAAAAAATTGCTTAATATTGTCATGAAATCAATCAAATAAAATACCAAATATGAAAGAAACTCTTAAAGGGAGAGTTAAGGTGGATGGAATTTTCACAAACTGGCATTCCAAATGTCTTGATAACTTAAGTTTTATAACACAGAACATTATACTGTTATGAGTCACATTGTGTACACTAATTGGTGTCTAGAAATGAATGACTATATATGTTATTAGTAAGATGTCCTAATTCAGATCTAATCCAAATGATCAAAAACTGCAATAAACATAAGTGAACATATTCTCTACACTTGTCCGAAAAGCGTTTCCTTTGCTGGTAGGCACCAAATGGACTTTTGTAATCCTTGATAAGACGTTGCTACAAAATACTGATGATTTGAATTATAAGAGACTGTGATGTTTCTAAACAAAGAAAGTGTTTTACAACAAAGCAACCGCTTTATGACTAAGGATGTCGGGCATCTGTGGTCACTATATGCAAACCTGAATAAGCTTATGTGAAAACTTCAACAGAAAGTGACAACAGATTGAGAAGCGGTGCCTAACATCTGCAAGCTGTCCCATTTACTAGAGGACATCAAGCTGCTATGGTTAGACATTTCCTCAGCAAACTTGGAGATAATATGGTTACACTAAAGTGCCAGTGTATTTGGTAAGAACAAGCGGGTCATGTTCATTAGTGCACTGATTTATGTGTACAGTTATTGTGGGGCACTTCTGAATGTTCATAATCTTTTTGTGAAGATGGGACTTTTGTCCCGAAATGCATCACGTTATGGGTTACAAGAATGTTGTTATTCCCTACGGAGGAAGTGTTCAGTTTTAAGCTATGAAAGGAAGTTATTAACAATGTTGAAATAAATAAAAAGTGATAATAACACAATGTGGGTGCTTTTGAGTAAACTTAAGATCCATCGAAATATACTTAACCTGTCAACGTCAACCCAGTTTGGTGAGTTGACAGTTTATTGTGAGCGTATCAAAAAGCCTTGAGATTTGCCAATTGACTGTCCTTCTGAAATATGTGGGTAAATCTCGGGTTTATAAAAGACTTATGGCCACTTATAGAGGAAGACCATCCTGTGATGCCTATACAATCATTTCCTTTATGAGACCATATGACACTCCAGTTTAATGCTACGACATAATAATATTCCTCAACAACAGATGCTTTACAATGACATAAGTTAAGCTGAAAAATGGACATAAAATAGTTATTGTCCCTAGTTCTTGTCCCTTTCTGGCTAACACTAGTCTAGTAGGCAAATGCACCACATTTAGTTCATCATAGGAGTCTTTGTTGTCCAGTTACCCAAGATGGAAATCAATACTTAAATATCAGTAGTAAAGGTGAATGATATACTATACATGAACAAGTGGAAGTGCTCGCAGGACCACAATAAGTTTACACATTCGAAATTCTAGGTCCACACGTAGGCTTGTCCTGGACTAATGAGGGTGAGACTGGCATATGCCACAGTGCAGACGGGAACTTCTAAGTAAGTATGCTTTCGAGTGAGTGTAGGAAGCTGGCTCTGTATATACTATTTCAAAGTAAGAAATAGCATGCACAGAGTCCAAGGGTTTCCCTTAGAGGTAAGATAGTGGCACAAAGAGATCATTCTAATGCTCTATTTTGTGGTAGTGTGGTCGAGCAGTAGACTTATCAGAGGGTAGTGTTAAGCATTTGTTGTATACACACAGGCAATAAATGAGGAACACACACTCAAAGACTTACTCCAGGCCAATAGTTTTTTTTATATAGAAAAATGTATTTTCTTAGTTTATTTTAAAAACCACAGGTTCAAGATTTACAACTAATACTTCAAATGAAAGGTATTTCACTCAGGTATTCTAGGAACTTTGAATAATCACAATAGCAGGTACAGTTTTGACAAAAATGGCAACAAGCTATTTTAAAAGTGGACACAGTGCAAAAATCAACAGGTCCTGGGGGAGGTAAGTAAATGTTAAATTCACAGGTAAGTAAAACACTTACAGGGTTCAAGGTAGCCCACCGTTGGGGGTTCAAGGCAACCCCAAAGTTACCACACCAGCAGCTCAGGGCCGGTCAGGTGCAGAGGTCAAAGTGGTGCCCAAAACACATAGGCTTCACTAGAAACAGGGGTGCCCCGGTTCCAATCTGCCAGCAGGTAAGTGCCCGCGTCCTCGGGGTGCTGGTTGGGGGGGGCGGAGGGGGTGGTGGGAGGGGAACACAAGCACAGAAAGTACACCCTCAGTGGCACAGGGGCGGCCGGGTGCAGAGTGCAAACAGGCGTCTGGTTCTGTATTGAAAGCAATGGGGAGATCCGGGGGTCTCTTCAACGATGCAGGCAGGCACAGGCGGGGCTCCTCGGGGTAGCCATCACCTGGGCTAGGCAGAGGGTCGCTTGGGGGTCGCTCCTGCACTGGAGTTCGGTTCCTTCAGGTCGGGGGGGCTGCGGGTGCAGTGTTGGTTCCAGGCGTCGTGTCCCTTGTTACAGGCAGTCACGGTCAGGGGGAGCCTCTGGAGTTCCTCTGCAGGAGTCGCTGTGGGGGTTCTGGGGGGTCAACTCTGGCTACTCACGGGCTCGCTGTCACCGGGGAGTCCTCCCTATAGTGTTAGTTTTACACAGGTTGAGCCGGGGGCATCGGATGCAGAGTGGAAAGTCTCACGGTTCCGGCGGGAAACGTGAGGTCTTTAAAGTTGCTTCTTTGCTGCAGAAAGTTGCAGTTTCTTGAAAAGGGCTGCTGTTCTCGGGAGCTTCTTGGTCCTTTAGATGCAGGGTAGTCCTCTGAGGCTTCAGAGGTCGCTGGACCCTGTTGGATGCGTCGCTGTTGCAGTTTTCCTCGAAGTAGGGAGACAGGCCGGTGGGGCTAGGGCCAAATCAGTTGTCCACTCAGTCTTCACTGCAGGGCTTCAGGTCAGCAGTCCTTCTTCATCTTTAGGTTGCAGGAATCTATCTTCCTCGGTTCTGGGGGCCCCTAAATACTGAATTTAGGGGTGCGTTTAGGTCTGGGAGGGCAGTAGCCAATGGCTACTGGCCCTGAGGGTGGCTACACCCTCTTTGTGCCTCCTCCCTGTGGGGAAGGGGGCACATCCCTAATCCTATTGGGGGAATCCTCCTTCTACAAGATGGAGGATTTCTAAAAGTAAGAGTCACCTCAGCTTGGGACACCTTAGGGGCCTCCTTGTTTTCCTTATTATCTCCTCCAGCCTTGCCGCCAAAAGTGGGGGCAGTGGCCGGAGGGGCGGGCATCTCCACTAGCTGGGATGCCCTGTGGCGCTATAACAAAGGGGGTGAGCCTTTGAGGCTCACCGCCAGGTGTTACAGTTCCTTCAGGGGGAGGTGAGAAGCACCTCCACCCAGTACAGACTTTGTTCCTGGCCACAGAGTGACAAAGGCACTCTTCCCATGTGGCCAGCAACATGTCTGGTGTGTGGCAGGATGGCAAAAAATAGTCAGCCCACACTGGAAGTCGGGAATGTTTTCAGGGGGCATCTCTAAGATGCCCTCTGGGTGTATTTTACAATAAATTGCACACTGGCATCAGTGTGCATTTATTGTGCTGAGAAGTTTGATACCAAACTTCCCAGTTTTCAGTGTAGCCATTATGGTGCTGTGGAGTTCGTGTTTGACAGACTCCCAGACCATATATTCTTATGGCTACCCTGCACTTACAATGTCTAAGGTTTTGCTTAGACACTGTAGGGGCATAGTGCTCATGCACATCTGCCCTCACCTGTGGTATAGTGCACCCTGCCTTAGGGCTATTAGGTCTGCTAGAGGGGTGACATACCTATGCCACAAGCAGTGTGAGGTTGGCATGGCACTCTGAGGGGAGTGCCATGTCGACCTAGTCCTTTTCCCCCCACCAGCACACACAAGCTGAGAAGCAGTGTGTATGTGCTGAGTGAGGGGACCCTAGGGTGACATAAGACATGCTGCAGCCCTTAGGGACCTTACCTGGCATCAGGGACCTTGGTACCAGTTACAAGAGACTTACCTGAGTGCCAGGGTTGTGCCAATTGTGGAAACAAAGGTGCTGGGGCCTGGTTAGCAGGGTCCCAGCACACTTTCAAATCATAACTTGGCATCAGCAAAGGCAAAAAGTCAGGGGGTAACCATGCCAAGGAGGCATTTCCTTACAGTGAGTATTGCCCAAGACCCACTAGACTTGCATCCACCACGATCTCTGGGCAGTGGTCAAAGTCGAAGTATACCAGGTTTTCAATTGAAATCCTGGTGAATACGAGCTCAAAGACCTCTTAACATTCCTTTCTTTGTCAAGTTTTAGTGGAGCACAAACTGTGGAATAATCTGGAATGTAAATCATACACTACCAGGAGAGGCTGAAGCAGTCAGTTAAGGCAGGCACGGCATCATGCACTGAACAGACGTAAGTGCTGAATACCGTGGCATGAAAAAAGTGTCCACACAATTTAAGAGCGGGAGTGCCAAAGCAATACTTCTTATTTAAGGTCAGAGTCATATTCCACAATACTTGGCAACATTTAACAAATATCTCTTGACGCTCTTTTATGCATGCCCTAAACACAAATATCATTCCTGCAATTCAGGCAGTTGAGGATACCTTGTATAATTCTGCAGATTTCCTGCTAGATGACCTTAGCAGCAGAGAAAACACTGAAAGCGATTTGATTGTACCAGTAGAGGCCACAGTATGCAACAAGCAAGATGATATACTGGTGAAAAATTTGGAAATCTCTTCAACTTATAGTTAATGAAAACTTTTGTTTAAATCCAGGTTGGAAAATAACTTTGCACCGCTGGCCTGGTGTATTATATCCTGAAGGCATGGTGCGAAGAGTGTCTCTCATTGGATTGCAAGATTTGGGTGACGCATGTCCATACAAATGCCAAGTCTTACCCCACCATGGCATTTGGGCACAAACAGTAGAGGACACCCACGGTGTGGGACCACCAGCAAAATTTATGATGTCCTATTTCAGTAGATTTTCAAGTTGTTCCTCATCTTGTTTTTGGATATTGAATGGTATTCTACAGGTGCTCACAATTCATTTATGTGCAGAAAAGTGGATCTATCTCTGTTTGCCAATGCCCTCACAGACATCAGGGAACATCTTACTGACGTCTGAGGTTTCTTTCTCTTCTGACACCCTTTAAAAAGCTGACACAGGACTACATAGTTGAAGTGATCCTGATGCATTTGGGTTACTAACAGTCCCTAAACAGGGATCCAGGGGCACTGTGGTTAATTTGAAGAAAAGAAGAAAAAAAAAAAACAATCTAGTTCCCTACAATGTTACACACACAAACTGCACTAAGAGTAAGACACTAACTAAAATGTGTTTATTCAACAGTCTCACCCTGTTGCTTAGCACACATAAAACAACCGCACAAAATATTAAAACAGCATAAATACATGCTGCGAACAACAAGAATAAAATGAACATTTCTACCATGGTTAAAATATTTTCTAGCAACCTAACACCCTACAACATACTTATATGCGCTACACTAGGAGGACATGGAGTAGCACAACTTGAATTAAGAGTTTCTTAGAGCGAATCAACACACTGTTTAGCCGTTTACAGTAGAATGCTGTATTTATCAGACATCAGGGAGGCAGTGTTCCTTGAGAAGGGAAAACACACATTTGCATGAGCTCCTCTCCTCCCAGATGTGACTTGGTATCGGATTTCCGCATAAAGCGCAATGCAGCAGCATCACTGCAGTATGGCAGTCAAGATCTACTTTGGCAGTTCCTTGCACAATAATCTGGGGCGAAGGACCTCTCCTGACAAGTGGTCAAGTGGCAGCCCTTTTATACTGTATCTTATCTGAGATGGGGATTTCTGACATACCCTTAGGAATGTCTAACATAACCTATATGCATCAAGATGCTAGTCCTGGATAGACTCTTAGAAAAAATTAAGGAAAAAACAAGTCAGTTCAGACTATACAGTTTATGTTATTGTTCTTGTCTGACCTTAAAACAGAGCTAAAAAGACACTTGCCCCAGGCTCATTTCGCATCAGATTTTCTTATTGATGTGGTTGTCTGAGTGACCTGACATTTTTACCGGTTCTTGGAAAGATAACAACAGACGTCATCTGCATCAAAGGCAGACATGTCAATGATTCTGCAAATATAGAGGAAATGCAGTCTCAGTCTTCTGAAGATGGCGTCGGGCCTCATGGACTTTATGTCCCTTTAAGGTCCCCATGCATGGACGGGACTATTCAGTGCTTGTAACTATTCATGAAGATCCCTGAGAAAATAAATATTTTTCCTAGAGAACCAATCAGGCCTCTTCAATATATCACCATAACCAACTGAGGGTTTCAGTCCTCAGCATAAGCTTTCCCACAAGGCAACCAACAGGCATGCAGTCATATAATTGCATAGTATAAAAATCTATCCGCCTATTGATTTAAACATACGTTATTCACAATCAATAGGTCAGGCATACTGCCTTTATCATATATTTCATTATATAGAGTAAATCTTATAACCTTTATCACTGGCTTGTGGTAAGCCTTATGAACCTACACAGTAAGTCTGAGCTGGATCAAAAGACTTCCCACATGGCAACCATACAGAATACCATAGTAAAATTACAAAACCCAGTTGCCTAAATAATTAGAAAGCACTACTAAAAGCCGATTGAGAATTACCATGCAAATCATTCACTTCCATAGTCTCTTACCGTGCCTAGTACGATAATCTGCAAAATTTCACATAGCAAAATGCCTGCCTCAGGCTTTAGCACAGTGGAATAACAATCAACCCTTTAAAACTGTTTGCCTTTAACACATGCTTTTCACAATGTGGACTATCTGCTTTGTCATAAATTTTCATTATAAACAGATCACACATACAAAATCAGACATTTTTTCCCACTGAACTGATAAGGCCTCAAAGTCTTTACCAATGGCTTAACTAAATACAACACAGGCCTACCAAGGGAGGCATAAGCTAACAACCATCATCATACATTTATAAAATAACACATCTGTACAAAGGTATAATTGGCAAAACAACATACAGTCTCTCTCACTAGGGCGTAACTATAATGGCCACAGTGAAACTCCACTCCCACAGTATGTCACAGTTGGGGACCAACACTATAATCCATGCCTACTATGGTAATCCGAGTTTACATGTAATTAAATACCTGTCTGCGCAGGCAACATAATATGATAGCAATCTACTGTCAGGGGCATAGTAGCTTTAACATATGCTTTTCATAATAAATAAGCCAGACATACTGCTTTTGTAATACCTTTCCATAAAAACAGGCCAGGTCTACAACATCGGGCATTTCATTTCCTTGCACACCAATCAAGCCTAGAGCTGTCATAGGGGGCTTGCTGACCAAGATTGCTGCACGATTGTGAAGCTCTTGGGACACTGGCAGCAACCGTATGCAGTCCCCCGCCATTCAGCGTCACATCTTTGCTACTGAGCGCTCCTATCTCCCTGGCTAGCAGCTGGGTGTAACCTGGGGCAACACCCAGGCAGCTGGCATGGGCTGACGCAGTCTCCTGAGGCCCCACAGCAATAGGGGCTGCGAGCATGCCTGGAGGCTGGGCCGCAGCATGATTGGCGACTTGCCCCCGGTGCCGTCTCCTCCTACAGAGGACATTGGCAGCCACTTCTTTTTGCCTTTTCCAAGCTGCATGGTAAGTTAGGCCTGCGATACCAGGTCTCTGATTTCCTGCCACCCCGGGCTGGCCTCCCTTTGGAAGATGCAGCCATCACTCTTAGGCAGACACATCGCCCGCTAGGCCTCCAGCTCCTGAAGCGTGGAATGTGCTGGTGAGTGCACCCAGACGGTAGCACATTCAAGTCTTTGCTATCTCACAAAGTTATGTAAGTGGACCAGCGGAATCATTCATCACTGGCGAACCTGCGGCCCTACACCACTCTCTCACCTGACATATACCCTTTGTGCCCTTCTGCGGGGCCGACTGCCATTCCTGGTGCACGACTGGCTGTTGTGTGCAGCGCTGCGGCCAAGCCTCATTATGATCTCCCCCTGCCATAGGACTGCTTATAACATTCCGCCATAACTGCATCCGCTGCCCAATTTCTCTTCACTGCCTGGCACATAATGGGGTGCAGAGACCCTAAATAATTTTCATTTGACTCAGCTAGAACCCCCAAACACCGGTGGGTTTTGAGGACCGCCTGGCACTGAATCAGCTGAGGGCATGCATTTTGCTTCCCCGCTGGAAGGGGCTGTGGGGGAATTGAAGAAAGGCTTCAAGGCCATTGATATGCGTTTGGACACCCTCACTATAAGGCTGGATGGGATGCATGAACGTCTGGGCGATCACTCTGTTGGAAAATGGGTTACTGGTAAGGGCAGGTAGGTACCTACACTTAAAAAAATTGTTTTGGGTCCATTCGCAAAGGGGAAGGGGTCCCATGGGGACCCCTTCCAATTTGCGAGTGGGTTACCATCCACTTGAAGTGGATGGTAACTGCGATACCATTTGCGACCGCATATATTGCATGCCACTCCGAATCGCAAATAGGAAGGGAATACCCCTTCCTATTTGCGATTGTGAAATGCATATTGCGAGTCGGTCCCGACTCGCAATATGCATTTCTGCATAGGGAAATGCGATTAGCGAGTCGCAAACGGCCGTTTGCGACTCGCTAATCGTTTCCTGCTAATCGTTTCCTGCATCTGGCCCTGAGTCTCTTTTTCGGTGATTTTCTTTACCGGGACAAACCAGCAAATCAGGCAGGTCGCGGTTGAGGCAAGCCGGCTAGAGTTGCTGCGGCAGGTCGGTCCCTCTATGGAGCTTTTTTGCAAAAGTTCTCCAAACTTCTGGGGCTTCTCCCAGATGTCCTTTTAAGGTTCTTTTGAGGTCCACAGCTCACCCCAGGCGTCCCGAAATTCTGAGATGGTCCTTGGGGGGTGCGTACTACAACTCCCAGAATGCACCTGGTGCAAACTCCTTTTTGGCCACTGGGCAGTGACCAGCTGGTTGATTTCTTCAGGAGTTGGTGCAGGGGACTCTGGATAGCAATTTTTCACCTGTAGCAAACAGGGAGTCCCTCCTTGAACCAGTTGAAGCCAGGCAAAGTCCTTCTTGTGGTGAAGCCCAAGTGTGCAGCTGGTGCAGTCCTTCTGAGTGCAGGTTCCAGGTGCAGGCCAGGGGTCCAGCAGGGCAGTCCTTCTCCTTTGGTTCTTCCTTGTTGGTTCCCCAATCAGGTGCATGGTCCTTCCCCCTGTGATGACCACTTCCTGGGAAGTGTGGCAAAAATCAATCCCAGGAGACAACATCCTCCAAAAAGCCATCATTGCTGAATCTGATTTTTGGAGGTTACATCTGGCTGAGCCCACCCACTGGTGTGGCTAAAAATCATAAACACACCCCTCTCCTGCCCTCTCCTAATCTAATCAAGGGGGCACCTAGTTGTCTGGGGTTACAGGATGTGGGGGTGTTGCTGGTTACTCCAAATGTCCTTCTTTGCCTTTGAAGACCAGTTTGGCAGCCCTCCCCCTTCCTGCCTCACCATCTGCTGAGGGGAGGTTCCCTCCCACAGGCACATTCCTTTGTGTGAAGCCAGGCCACTTCACGCCTCATCAAGGTAGCTTGGCCAGGCTGCTAGAGGCTAGCCAATCAGAGCACAGCAGCAAAAACAAGGCAGGGATGAAATTGGCAACTTTTCAGGTAAAGTTTAAAACTCTTTACCTGAACAAGTTATATTAAATCCAACAACTGGAAGTTGTGTGATTTATTACAACCATTCTTTTGATACCAAACTCTTGGTATGCATCATTTAAGGAGACTTTAAAAATTAAAATAAAGTATCCCCATTCTAGCCTATGAAGGCCATTTACTACAATGAGGGAAAAACGAATTTGGCTGTTTTTACCTCACCAGGGCTTATAAAACTATTTTTATAAAGTCCCTGCTTATAGTTACAGGGCACCCAGCCCTGGGGGCACATAGGGCACACCTTAGGGGTGTCATGTAAAAATAAGGTAGTTTAAGACTTTGGAACTACTTTTAATTCCAAAGTCGAATTTGCATATAACTTTCATTTAAAAGCAGCCAGCAAGGCAGTCCTGCCTTTAAAATGACACTGGGCGCCTCAGCAGTGCACCTATGGGTGCACTAACTATGCTGTGGTCCCTAAACCTACATGCTCTACCATATACTAGGGACTTATAGGTAGGTTAACTTAGCCAATTATAATTAGCCTAATTTGCATATCCATTTTACCCAGAGCACTGACCCTGGGACTTGTAAGCAGTACCCAGGGCACAGCCAAGAGTCAGTAACCACCAGTACCTGTCCAAAAAGTGTAGGGGGGACCAGGGCAAAAAGGAGGACTTTCCTACACTGCCCCCCCCCACCCCCCCCCACCAGATGAAAGGTGATGGGTACTAACCTACACCCTGGTAGTCCTCATCAGCTAAGTGGAAAAACCTGGAAAGGCCATCTGCATTGGCATGGGCAGTCCCAGGTCTTTGCTCCACTGTGAAGTCCATCCCCTGTAGGGAAATGGACCACCTTAACAGTTTTGGGTTCTCCCCCCTCATCTTCATCAACCATCTGAGAGGTCTGTGGTCAGTTTGTACAAGGACGTGAGTGCCAAACAAGTATGGCCTCAACTTCTTCAGGGACCAGACCACAGCAACGGCCTCCCTCTCAATGGCGCTCCATCTTTTCTCTCTGGGGAGTAGTCGCCTGCTGATGAAGGCAACTGGTTGATCTTGGCCCTCTTCATTAACTTGTGCTAACACTGCCCCAATCCCTTCCCCTGAAGCATCTGTTTGCACTATAAACTCCTTGCTATAGTCAGGGGCCAGTAACATTGGTGCTGAACACATAGCCTGTTTTAGGGTATCAAAAGCTTTCTGACACTCTGGGGTCCAAATGACCTTCTTGGGCTGTTTCTTTGAGGTAAGCTCAGTCAGAGGGGTCTCTATGGTCCCATAATTCTGAACAAACCTCCCGTAGTACCCAGTCAGGCCAAGAAAGGCCCTGACCTGAGTCTGGGTATTAGGAGTCTCCCAATCCCGGATAGTCTGGATCTTGGGCTGGAGAGGTTATACATGGCCTCCACCAACAAGGTGGCCCAGGTACACAACTGAGCTTTGCCCTATCTGGCACTTGCTTGCCTTGATAGTCAGGCCTGCTTGAAGCAGGGCCTGAAGCACTTCCTTCAGGTGGACCAGGTGGTCCCCCCAGGTGGAACTAAATACAGCTATATCATCCAGATAAGCTGCACTGAAAGATCCCTGGATAAGTCACTGATACGGACAGGACTCTATTCACCAACTGTTGGAAGGTGGCAGGAGCATTTTTCAGGCCAAAGGGCATCACCTTGAACTGAAAGTGGCCCTCTGGTGTGGAAAATGCTGACCTCTCCTTAGCTCCTGGACTTAAGGCAATCTGCCAGTATCCTGAGGTCAGATCAAATGTGCTCAGGAATTTGGCAGCCCCCAACCTATCAATGAGCTCATCAGCTCTAGGTATGGGGTGAGCATCAGTCCTAGTGACTGCGTTTAGACCTCTGTAGCCCACACAAAATCTCAATTCCTGCCCACCTCGGGGATTAAGTTTGGGCACCAGTACCACTGGACTGGACCAAGGACTATCAGAGGGCTCAATTACATTGAGCTCCAACATCTTAGCCACTTCAGCTTTGATGATGGCCTTGACCTGGTCAGACAGCCTGTATAGCTTGTTCTTGACAGGCAAGCTGTCACCAGTGTCAACGTCATGGACACACCAATTGGTGAGGCCAGGGGTCAGGGAGAACAGACTAGCAAACTGTTCCAAAACCTGTTTGCAGTCTTTTTGTTGCTGGTCTGTCAACTTGGGAGAGAGCACCACTCCCTCCACTGACCCATCTTGTGCATTTGAGGACAGGAGGTCTGGCAGAGGTTCACTCTCCTCCTCCATCCCTTCATCAGTGACCATCAGCATGGTCATGTCTGCACTGTCCTGGTGGGGTTTCAGCCTGTTAACATGCAGGATCCTATGAGGATTCCTGGGGTGCCAAGGTCCACCAAGTAGGTAACCTCACCCTTTTTCTCCAGAATTGGACAGGGCCCAGTCCATTTGGCCTGAAGTGCGCTAGGAGCCATGGGCTCCAAAACCCACACCAGCTGTCCTGGGTGATACTCAAGCATGGTAGCTTTCTGATCATGCCAGAGCTTCATGAGCTCCTAGCTAGCCTCCAGGTTTCTGCTTGCCTTCTTCATGTACTCAGCCATGCGTGACCGCAGGCCCAGCACATAATCTAGCACATTCTCCTTGGATTCTCTGAGAGGCTTTTCCCAAGACTCTCTCACCAAGCACAATGGGCCTCTTACAGGGTGCCCAAACAGTAACTCAAAGGGGCTGAATCCAACCCCCTTCTGTGGCACCTCTCTGTAGGCAAACAGCAGGCATGGGAGGAGAACATCCCATCGCCTCCTGAGTTTGTCAGACAAACCCATGATCATGCCCTTCAGGGTCTTATTAAATCTTTCCACCAGACCATTGGTCTGTGGATGATAGAGGGTGGTGAACTTATAAGTAACACCACACTCATCCCACATGGCTTTCAGATAGGCTGACAAAGTTTGTGCCCCTATCTGAGACCACCTCCTTTGGGAACCCCACTCTGGTGAACACACCAAGTAGGGCCCTAGCCACTGTGGGAGCAGTGACTGTCCACAGGGGTATTGCCTCAGGGTACCTGGTGGCATGGTCCACAACCACCAAAATGTACCTGTTACCTGAGGCAGTTGGTGGGTCTAGGGGACCAACAATGTCAATCCCCACCCGCTCAAAGGGAGTCCCAACCACTGCCAGTGGTATCAAGGGAGCCTTTGGCTTGCCCCCTGTCTTGCCACTGGCTTGGCAGGTGACACAGAAGCTGCAAAACTCTGACTTTTTCTGACATTTGAGGCCAATAAAAATGGTTGACCAGACTGTTCCAGGTCTTGGTCTGTCCCAAATGACCAGCTAAGGGGATATCATGGCTTAAGGTAAGGAGGATTTCTCTATACTTCGGGGGGACCACTACTCTCCTGGTGGCCCCTGGTTTGAGGGCCCTTGCCTCAGTGTAGAGAACTCCATCCTCCCAGTAAACCTTGTGGGTCCCACTGGTATCCCCTTGTTCTTGCCTGGCAGCAGTCTGCCTCAGGCCCTCAAGAGTGGGACACTCTCTTTGTCCCTGGCACAACTCTTCTCTGGTGGGCCCACCTGCCCCTTGCAGTTCTGCCAAGTCAGGCAGAGCTTGCAGGGGAAGTGTCCCTCCCTCAGAGGTCAGATCCTCTCCCTCAGGGTTGGATTCCTCCTGACCCTCTGTACTTGTAGGGGCTGCCAAGCCAGACCCAGTGCCCTTTCTCTTCTTCTTGGAGGCTTGGCCCATTGTTTCAGGGTACAAGTGTCCAGCACTTCCCTGTTGTGCTGCCTGTGACCTGGTCACAGCACACACCCATTCAGGGAGGTCCAGCATCTGTGCATGGACCCTTCTCTCCACCTCTGACCATTCAGATGCTTCAAGATCATTTCCCAGCAGACACTCTACTGGGACGGCAGGAGCTACAGCTACCTTCTTAGGGCCAGTCACACCTCCCCATTCCAGGCTCGCCATGGGATGGAGTTTGGTTCTGCTATCTGCATAAGTCACTTGGTGGAAGACACCAGGTAAGACCTGTTCTGGAGAAACCAGCTTCTCTGTGACCATTGTCACACTAGCTCCTGTATCTCTCAGAGCTTCCACCTCAGTCCCATTGACTTTAGGCCTCTGCCTATACCTCTCCATGCTGGGAGGTAAGGTGCCCATAGTTGCAATGTCCACCCCACCCACGGATACTAAGGTGACCTCTGTGTACCCTGATCCCTGGGCCAACTTCCACCCCAACCCTACACTAGCAATCCCCTGGGATTGCCCACCAGTGGGGGGCTTCTTGGAGCAGATAGCATCTCCTCTTTTGTGTCCAGGTTGATGACACTCAAAACACTTGCCGGCCTTAGCAAGCTCCTAACACTTTCCTGCTTTAGCATGATCATAATTCTTTCCCTGATACCCTTTCCCCTTAGAAGTGGAATGGCTCGGAGCTCCCCCACCCTGAGAAGGTTTTTGGGACTCTTGTGAGGACTCCTTGGGCTTTTTATCATCTTTCCTTTGGTTCTTCCCCTGAGAAGAACCATGTCCTCCCTTTTTCTGATCACCCCCTAGGGGTTTCTGGTTAGCCCTAGTTCTTAACCAGTCATCTGCTGCGTTCCCCAGCTCTCTGGGGTTGGTCAACTTAGAGTCAACTAGATACTGGTGGATCTTCTCTTGGACACAATTGGTTAGAAGGTGCTCCCTCATAATCACATTTTACAGCCCCTCAAAGGTACTTACCTTGTTGCCCTGTATCCAGCCCTCTAGTGCTTTTACTGAAATGTCCACAAAGTCCACCCAGGACTGGGTGCTTGTCTTTTGGGTGTCTCTAAACTTGAGCCTATACTGCTCTGGGGTCAGACCAAACTTTTTAGTCAAGCATCTCTTCATACTGGGGTATGAGTCTGCCTCCTCCCCCCTCAAGGTTAGGAGCCTATCCCTCCCAGAGTTGGGAACCAACTCCCAAAGAAGTGAACCCCAGTACTGAGGCTTGATTCTCCTCATCTGGAGGGCCCTCTCAAAGGCCCCCAGCCACTTATCTATATCATCCCCCTCTACATAGGCAGGGACCACCCCCTTGGGTAATCTGGGGCAAAACCCCCCACCCATGGACACCTCAGCTTCTTTGTCGCTGCCACCATCTCTTTTCTCTTCCCTTGCCCACTTTTTCTCTTCTAGAGCCAGCTTCTGTGCTTCCAAAGCTATGAATGCTAGCTAGGCCTCCAGCTCTCTTTCCCTGAGGGACAGGTTCTCTCCTCCTGAAGGGACCCCCTTCCCCCAACTAGCTTTGGGGCTGCCCCTAGTGACTGTATTTAATGAGGACCGGTCCTCCTCATCCTCACTTAGGCTCAGATGCCCTCCCTTCCCCTGAGTGGTTGGAGCCAGCATCCTCCCCTACTTCTCCCTCCTCTGTAGCTTCTTCTGAGTCTACCTCTTGGGCCTCAGCCCATGCTGTCAGGGATTTGATCAGGACATGCTTCCTGGGGTCAGTGGTTGCAGGCAACCCTCTTTCAGCACACAACCCCCTAAGCTGGGCTACTGTCAGTGTGGGTAGGCTAGCCAGATCAAGCTCCATGGTTCCCTAGTTTTGTGTCAACAAAAACTTTTTGCAAAAATTGGAAACAAGAATTTAGAAAAATCACAAAAATTCAATAACTGAAATTAATCCAAATTAAAAATTAAAAACAAGTTTTGCACTAGGACAATTTAGAGGATTTTTAATTTGTTTTACTTAAAACTGTAACGTGATACTAAACACAAGTACAGGATCCCACCGCTGCCACCAAAAATGTTGGAAAATGGGTTACTGATAAGGGCAGGTAGGTACCTACACTTAGCAATAGGCCACTAACCTCCACTAAGGTCCAGTTAGGTCTCAGTAAATTAAACCCAGCTCAACCCTTGGTAGCTTGGCAACGAGCGTCAAGGCTTAACTTAGGAGACAGAGTGTAAAGCATTCAAATATCACAAAACAGTGATTAAATTAAACACAGGAAACAGTTAAAAAATCCAAAACCAATTTATAAAAATAGATTATATTTTTATCTTTAAAATGACACAAAAATGAATAAAATCAGATAAGGGGAACCGGAGATATGAATTTTTAAAGAATTATTGTTTTTTTAGCGCCTAGAAACAAAAAGCGCCAATCGGGTCATCTGGTTGCACCTCGACCGGGGCAAAGTCAAAGTTTCAGGCCGACCGCGATGGAGCCCTGCTCGGCTACAGGCCGCGGGAGGCCTCGGTTAAAAGTTTACCTTCACACTTAGTCTCTTTTTCAAAGATTTTCTTCAGCGGGACGAACCTGCCAGTCCAATCCAACCTCCTGGAGCCCTTCTCCGGATACGCGATGCGGGAATCCTTGGTGGAGATTTTTACCTTCGGACGTAGTCATTTTTTCGAGGTGAAAATCCTTCGACCGGGGTAAACCTGGATCTTGATCCGACGTCCCTGGAGCCCTCCTTGGATACGCTGGCTGGAAGGTCCCGGTCAACTTTTTACCTTTGGACTTAGTCTCTTTTTCGGAGATTTTCTTTACCGGGACAAACCAGCAAATCAGGCCGGGTCGCGGTTGAGGCAAGCCGGCTAGAGTTGCCTCGGCGGGTAGGTCCCTCTATGGAGCTTTTTTGCAAAAGTTCTCCAAACTTCTGGGGCTTCTCCCAGATGTCCTTTTAAGGTTCTTTTGAGGTCTACAGCTCACCCCAAGGGTCCAGACGTTCTGAGATGGTCGTTGGGGGGTGCGGACTACAACTCCCAGAATGCACCTGGCGCAAACTCCTTTTTGGCCACTGGGCAGTGGCCAGCTGGTTGATTTCTTCAGGAGTTGGTGCAGGGGACTCTGGATAGCAATTTTTCACCTGTAGCAAACAGGGAGTCCCTCCTTGAACCAGTTGAAGCCAGGCAAAGTCCTTCTTGTGGTGAAGCCCAAGTGTGCAGCTGGTGCAGTCCTTCTGAGTGCAGGTTCCAGGTGCAGGCCAGGGGTCCAGCAGGGCAGTCCTTCTCCTTTGGTTCTTCCTCGTTGGAATCTGATGAGGATCTGAGGTGTGGGTGCAGGTCTGCCAGTTTTATCCTTGCTTTATCCTGGGTGAAAAGCGGGGGGGTCCTGGTTCTCCAATCAGGTGCAGGGTCCTTCCCCCTTTGATGACCACTTCCTGGGAAGTGTGGCAAAAACCAATCCCAGGAGGCAACATCCTCTAAAAATCCATCATGGCTGAATCTGATTTTTGGAGGTTACATCTGGCTGAGCCCACCCACTGGTGTGGCTAAAAATCATAAACACACCCCTTTCTTGCCCTCTCCTAGTCTAATCGAGGGGGCACCTAGTTGTCTGGGGTTGCAGGATGTGGGGGTGTTGCTGGTTGCTCCAAATGTCCTTCTCTGCCTTTGAAGACCAGTTTGGCAGCCCTCCCCCTTCCTGCCTCACTATCTGCTGAGGGGAGATTCCCTCCTACAGGCACATTTCTTTGTGTGAAGCCAGGCCACTTCACTCCTCATCAAGGTAGCCTGGCCAGGCTACTAGAGGCTGGCCAATCAGAGCACAGCAGCAAAAACAATGCAGGGCAAAAAATTGTCAACTTTTCAGGTAAAGTTTAAAACTCTTTACCTGAACAAGTTATATTAAATCCAACAACTGGAAGTTGTGGGATGTATAACAACCATTAATTTGATACCAAACTCTTGGTATCCATCATTTAAGGAGACTTTAAAAATTAAAATAAAGTCTCCCCATTCTACCCTATGAAGGCCATTTACTACAATGAGGGAAAAACGAATGTGGCTGTTTTTACCTCACCAGGGCTTATAAAACAATTTGTATAAAGTCCCTGCTTATAGTTACAGGGCACCCAGCCATGGGGGCACATAGGGCACACCTTAGGGGTGACTTATATGTAAAAATAAGGTAGTTTAAGACTTTGGAACTATTTTTAATTCCAAAGTCTAATTTGCATATAACTTTCATTTAAAAGCAGCCAGCAAGGCAGGCCTGCTTTTAAAATGACACTGGGCACCTCAACAGTGCACCTATGGGTGCATTAACTATGCTGTGGTCCCTAAACCTATATTCCCTACCATATACTAGGGACTTAAAGGTAGGTTAACTTAGCCAATTATAATTAGCCTAATTTGCATATGCATTTTACCCAGAGCAGTGGCCCTGGGACTGGTAAGCAGTACCCAGGGCACAGCCAAGAGTCAGTAACCACCAGTACCTGTCAAAAAAGTGTAAGGGTGACCAGGGCAAAAAGGAGGACTTTCCTACACACTCTAATAGACTTGGACATTGAGGAAAGCGCAGCGGCTCTCACCAAGCACGTGGAAAGAGTTGAGCGATCGCTGAAGTCCGTGGTGGCAAAAAATGAGGACCTGGAGACTTGCTTACAGTGAAATAATCTCTGGATCATTGGAGTGGCCGAGTCCACCAACTATGGGTCCATGAGCACTTTCATTGAACATCTCTTGATAGAGCTGTTTGGTAGGTGTAGGAA
Organism: Pleurodeles waltl; assembly: GCF_031143425.1. Classification (NCBI taxonomy): domain Eukaryota; kingdom Metazoa; phylum Chordata; class Amphibia; order Caudata; family Salamandridae; genus Pleurodeles; species Pleurodeles waltl. Next base: position 89,509,855 of record NC_090441.1, read on the forward strand.
GTTGGCTCTGTATGTGCTATTTCAAAGTAAGAAATAGCATGGATAGAGTCCAAGGGTTCCCCTTAGAGGTAAGATAGTGGCAAAAAGAGATAATTCTAATGCTCTATTTTGTGGTAGTGTGGTCGAGCAGTAGGCTTATCAGAGGGTAGCGTTAAGCATTTGTTGTACACATACAGGCAATAAATGAGGAACACACATTCAAAGACAATTCCAGGCCAATAGGTTTTTATATAGAAAAATATATTTTCTTAGTTTATTTTAAGAACCACAGGTTCAAGATTTACAAACAATACTTTAAATGAAAGGTATTTCACTCAAGTATCTTAGGAACTTTGAATCATCACAATAGCATGTACAGTTTTGACAAAAATGGCAATAAGCTATTTTGAAATTGGACACTGCAAAAATCAACAGTTCCTGGGGGAGGTAAGTATTTGTTAGGTTCACAGGTAAGTAAAGCACTTACAGGGTTCAAAGTTGGGTCCAAGGGAGCCCACTGTTGGGGGTTCAAGGCAACTATGAAGTTACCACACCAGCAGCTCAGAGCCAGTCAGGTGCAGAGGTCAAAGTGGTGCCCAAAACACATAGGCTTCAATGGAAATAGAGGTGCCCCGGTTCCAGTCTGCCAGCAGGTGAGTACCCCGACTTCGGAGAGCAGACCAGGGGGGGTTTTGTAGGGCACCGGGGGGGACACAAGTTGGCACAGAAAGTACACCCTCAGCGGCACTGGGGCAGCCAGGTGCAGAGTGCAACCAGGTGTCGGGTTTTCAATAGGAATCAAAGGGGAGACCCGGGGGTCTCTTCAGCGATGCAGGCAGGCACAGGGGGGCTCCTCAGGGTAGCCACCACCTGGGCTAGGCAGATGGTCGCCTGGGGGTCACTCCTGCACTGTAGTTCAGTTCCTTCACGTCCTGGGGGCTGCGGGTGCAGTGTGGTTTCCAGGCGTCGGGTTTCTTGAAGCAGGCAGTCGCGGTCAGGGGGAAGCCTCTGGATTTTCTCTGCAGGTGTCGCTGTGGGGGTTCAGGGGGGTCAACTCTGGCTACTCACGGGCTCGCAGTCGCTGGGGAGTCCTCCCTGTAGTGTTAGTTTTCTGCAGGTCGAGCCAGGGGCATTGGGTGCAGAGTGGAAAGTCTCACGCTTCCGGCGGGAAACGTGTGGTCTTTAAAAGTTGCTTCTTTGTTGCAAAGTTGCAGGTTTGTTGAACAGGGCCGCTGTTCTCAGGAGCTTCTTGGTCCTTTTAGATGCAGGGTAGTCCTCTGAGGCTTCAGAGGTCGCTGGACCCTGTGGGATGCGTCGCTGTTGCAGTTTTTCTCGAAGTGGGGAGACAGGCCAGTAGGGCTGGGGCCAAAGCAGTTGTCGTCTCCGTCTTCTCTGCAGGGATTCAGGTCAGCAGTCCTTCTTCTTAGGTTGCAGAAATCTCTCTTCCTCGGTTCTGGGAGCCCCTAAATACTCAATTTAGGGGGGTGTTTAGGTCTGGGAGGGCAGTAGCCAATGGCTACTGTCCTTGAGGGTGGCTACACCCTCTTTGTGCCTCCACCCTGAGGGGAGGGGGGCACATCCCTATTCCTATTGGGGGAATCCTCCAAAATCAAGATGGAGGACTTCTAAAGGCAGGGGTCACCTCAGCTCAGGACACCTTAGGGGCTGTCCTGACTGGTGGGTGACTCCTCCTTGTTTTTCTCACTATCTCCCCTGGACTTGCCGCCAAAAGTGGGGGCTGTGCCCAGGGGGCGGGCATCTCCACTAGCTGGAGTGCTCTGGGGCATTATAACATGAAGCATGAGCCTTTGAGGCTCACTGCTAGGTGTTACAGTTCCTGCAGGGGGGAGGTGTGAAGCACCTCCACCCGGAGCAGGCTTTTGTTTCTGTCCTCAGAGAGCACAAAGGCCCTCACCACATGGGGTCAGAAACTCATTTCTCAGCAGCAGGCTGGCACAGACCAGTCAGTCCTACACTGAACAATTGGGTAAAATACAGGGGGCATCTCTAAGATGCCCTCTGTGTGCATTTTTTAATAAATCCAACACTGGCATCAGTGTGGGTTTATTATTCTGAGAAGTTTGATACCAAACTTCCCAGTATTCAGTGTAGCCATTATGGATCTGTGGAGTTCGTTTTTGACAAACTCCCAGACCATATACTTAATATGGCCACAACTGTACTTACAATGTCTAAGAATAGACTTAGACACTGTAGGGGCATATTGCTCATGCAGCTATGCCCTCACCTGTGGTATAGTGCACCCTGCCTTAGGGCTGTAAGGCCTGCTAGAGGGGTGACTTACCTATGCCACAGGCAGTATTTTGTTTGCATGGCATCCTGAGGGGGATGCCATGTCGACTTTGCCTTTTTCTCCCCACCAACACACACAATCTGCAATGGCAGTGTGCATGTGTTAGGTGAGGGGTCCCTTAGGGTGGCACAACATAGGCTGCAGCCCTTAGGGACCTTCCCTGGTCACAGGGCCCTTGGTGCCACTGGTACCTTTTACAATGGACTTATCTGTGTGCCAGGGGTGTGCCAATTGTGGAAACAATGGTACATTTTAAGGGAAAGAACACTGGTGCTGGGGCCTGGTTAGCAGGGTCCCAGCACACTTCTCAGTCAAGCCAGCATCAGTATCAGGTAAAAAGTGGGGGGTAACTGCAACAGGGAGCCATTTCCTTACAGCAGGGACTCCTTCATATTCACATTTGCGGTAGAAAGAGCGCACAGGTCCTTGGAGCTTCCCCCCTACCCGATCATTGTTTGGGTATTGAACTATTTGGACCCTGATGCTGCCTTGCCAAGCCTATGATAAGGCCCTGCTGCAGTAACAGGGAATGACTCACTCCAACTGTCAAGGAGGCTTGATGCAAATACTGAATACACTACTGGATACTCTACCCCACATGCTTGGGCACTGAACTAAACGTGAAGCATCACATTTTTTAACTCCCCATCAGAGGCGGCACTGTTTTGAAAGCAGCAGAGGCTCAATCAGTCTGCGTCTGGACACCGTCTTTCGGGTGAATCCCTGAGCTGCTCTCCTGTGGCATTGCGGGCTGCTTCACCGGAATGAGACACACTGCCAATGACATCGATTGTATCCTTCTTCTGCTATGGCCACTCCCCAGCCAACTGCAGTACTAACCCTGATGGTTCCCTCTGAGCTGCTGCTGGTTAATCACTTGCCACCAAAGGCGGAATTGCATGGACGGTTTCCTAACTATTGTTCTACATGGCAGCACAAGTGTCCCCATGACGGAGAGTTGCTACATCCCTGAGGTGTACTCCACCCTAGTGTGTTTTTTTACTGTTGGGTTTGGGAATATCACAGGGGATCTCTTATTTCTCTGGTCTGGGTGGAAGGAGGGATGTAGATTATGTTATTTTTGATACTTTATTTGTTATTTTTCAGTTTGTTGCATACACGATATAACACAGCGTGATCACTGCCATATTTACACTGAAACATTACCATACTCATGGTACACCATTCCATGGGCGACTCTGCTCTTGACATCTCATGCACGATGTGGAACATCAGGGGGCTGAAAAACCCCAGGAAAAGCAAACAAGTCCTCACATGTTTAAATAGGCATTGCATCAAACTTGCCTTCCTGCCACCATCTGCATCCTGCGTCTATGCTTCGTAATGGGGCGGGAATCCATATTTTGCCAATTGCAGCTCCTATTCCAGGTAGGTATGCATATTTATTAAGAAGAGCATACCCTTTGTGTGCCACGCATCACTTTCCGACTCAGAGGGGTGATAACTAATGGTGCAGGGATCCCTGGCCGGCATTCCTCCACTCCTAGTTAATGTACACGTGCCCAATACTGACTCTCCGGACTTTTTCCATGATCTGACGACACAGATGGAATTATTCCATCCTGAGCACATATTTACTAGGTGGTGACTTTAACCTTACTTGCCTCCCACAACTCGAAACTACAGGCACTCCTGGGATTATTAAACCTTACTCCATTCAGGCACTGCGCACATTACTGGACGCTTTCCAACTTACAGATGGGTGGCATGCCCGCAACCCTTCTGCTGCAGCTTATACTTTATATTCCAGCCTCCATAACGTATGGTCCCGAATTGATCATTGGTATGTCCACCCCTGCTGTTTCCTTCTGGCTACCTGAGATCTCTCTCTTGCCCCACTCCCCAGTAATAGCCAACCTGTGCATCCCGAACCAGATTCCCATGATCCACATATGGTGGTTCCCTACAAAGGCATTACTGGACAAAGTGTTTCGATCTAAAGTGCACCATTCTATTGCAGAGTACTTTGCTTTCAATGCGGGTAACTGTTCCACAATATGCAACACTCTGGGACGCATCCAAGACCTACATCAGAGGGGTGTGCATTGTTAAGCAAGCTGTGGTACTCCGCATCATGGGCAATCATGCTCGAATGGAGTGTGAGCTACAGGTGATCGATACAAGCAGGCTATATCGGACCCCACATCTACTACTCCCCTACTGAGAGCCTCATTGTTGAGGGACTTTTGTCAGGCCGCTGACTGCGAGGTGCTCTACTGTGGCAAATATGCAGCAGCTTGGTGTTATTGGGAGGGTGAGCGACCTGGTCTCACACATGCGCGTCTGCTACACCCATCGTATCAATCCTCCTATGTTACCACTCTCCAGATAGATTCCAGGGGAATGGCTACAGGTACCCCAGACATCCTCTCTACTTTCATAGCATCATACCAATCTTTATACAGTACACGTTCATTCGTAACTACTTCTGAACTTACTATTTGGCTAAGGTGTCTATTCTGTGGCTTGAAACTGGCCAACAGCATTTCTTTGCCTCGCCCATCAGCGCTGAGGAGCTATCCCAGGCCATTGACTCTCTTGGCAGTACTAAAGGGCCCCAGGCTCAGATGGCCTTAAAGAGGCCTTCTATAAGATGTATAAAGAGGTTCTTAACCCACACCACCTTGAGGTCTATGCTGAATCCCTTGACAAGGGTATACTCCCCCCCACTGATATGAAATCTTCCTCAGCACTACAATTCATACCACCCGTTATCATTGCTCAATCACAACAATAAGATTCTAGCCAAAGTCCTAGCCACAAGTCTGTCTTTACTATAGGAAAGTTTTAATAGCTCCCATGCAATCAAGATTTGCCCCCCCTCCTTGCTTCTCTGTACGTGGATGACATTTTGTGCTTTGTCAGGGATCCGGTAAACACCCTCACCCCACTTATAGAGGAGGTGATCACTTCAGTGCTTTTTCTGGCAATTGGACCAAATCTGAGATATTCCCTCTTACTGACGCCATAGTGCCCTGCCACCCCATTCATCCTTTGATCTGGAGAGATAGCTCTATAAAATACCTTGGTATACATCTTCACAGGTGCAGTCCCAAGATTGTTTGGTTTAATTATGGCCTGGCGGTTGATAAACTTGCCACACAAGTTGAGCTACGGTTAACCCTGCCCCTTGCCAGTAGGGTTGCTGTTATAAAGATGGTGGTTCAACCGTGCTTTTTTAAAATTTATTCTTAAATATTCCAATAGCCTTGACCAGGCGCGGCCTCCTCACTCTATTGGTTTGGGCGGGCAGGCGCCCCGTGTGCACTGGTCCACACTAATACTCTTGTTTGTATGCAGGGGCTTTGGTGTCCCGGACATCTATCTATATTATCTGATTGCCCAGGCACATTTTGCCCTAATAACAGGATCTCAGGCCGGAGCGATCACGATCCCCCTTCATATCCCTTTCCGTCTTGATGCCTAAGGGCCTATCGAGAACTCCAGCAGAAATACAGACTCTCCCAACATCATGTCGGGCTTGGAAAAAACTACTCCGCTATCTAGGCTTTGACACCGTTTATTCACCACACATCTCCCTCTACAACAACCCATGGCTTCCACTTACATGCGAGCGGCTGACTCAGTGCACTCTTGCTACACTCCAATTACACATAATCAGCGATCTATTTCCAGATTCCAAGCTCCATTCGGCCACAGATGTGACCGAGGGACACCAATACTCTGCGCTTGACAGATTTATACTGCACAGGCTTTACAGTACCCTACGCACAGTGTTACCTACATACCCAATAGAACCAAGAGATTTCCCCCCAATGTCCATTAGCATTACAGCTACAGACAATGCCCATCTAATCTCACTCTTGTATCAGGCATCCCTGCAACTTAGACCCAGCAGCCGGAAAGGTCAAAGATATCCTGAGAGGGGGACCTGGGACGTTCTTTACTGGATACAATTTGGTATTATTGCTGCACACAGGTCAAATTAGTATCCAACAACTACCGTCACAAATTATTGCATTTTAAATTCATACACCGTGTATATACCACCCCTTCTGCTCTCGCTCCTCTAGACCCTACACAGTCACATCTATGTCTAAAGTGCAAAGCAGAACAGGCCTAGTTCTTATACCTGAGCTGGTCCTGTTCTGTTATCTCTGCATACGCCATCCACTCTGCCCTTTATGACTGACCAAGAACTTGTCCCTGATCCCCTCTAGGCTCTGTTGAGCTACCTGAAGACGATGCCAAAGTCCACTTGGCTCTTTGCTGTTCTAGCGCTGCTACTTGCTAAATGCTGGATTGCCTTGCATTGGGGCAGCAATGCCCGTCCCGCGGAGGTGGCTTGGCTTAGAGATCTCATCCACTACGATACCACCAGCGAGCTTTACGCCTCTCTACAGCCTCCAGCTTCCCGCCCGAAGGATGTATGGCAACCTCTAAGGACGTATCTTCAAACCGTAGAACCCGCTCCCCCTGTGGTAGATAAAGGACAATCTCCAATTTCAGATACCACCCACCGCCCCCCCGATCATTGATGGCCTCTAATGCCCTATCGTTGAGCTTTTTGTGATGCATTTCGCCCTGTTTCTTAATGTATCAGAACACCTCTGGTCCTTTGCTTTGGATTGTGTTTTGGTGTTCTGTTCGCTCTCTTTGCATATATTGCATACATCTTGGAAAAATTTAAATAAAGATATATATTTTTAAAAAGCCTATAGCTGTTATCATTGGCTCAGAACTACAACCATCTCAGGACTGCTGTACTGAGCATAAGCTTTCCCACAAGGCAGCCATCCCGAAGTCATAAAATTACAAATGTATTCAAAATTACAGTTAGCTAAGCGAAATAGTAGCTCCCCTTACATGGCTTACTAGCCACTCTCTCAGTGCAACTCTTCTATACTCATGGCTTGTCAGAGTGGGTAATCAAACCACCTGCCTGCTAGGGTAATTCATGAGTCTGCATCTAACAAACAAATTCAGAGTAATAACAAGCCAACCTTAAATGCCTATTAACTTTATCATAACTTTTCCTAATAAATCATCAGATATATAACCTTTACAATTGGCTCGTCACTAAAATCAATTGAAGCCCACTGTACTGAGCTTAAACTTTCTACAAGGCAACAATCCTGCATACAGTAATAACAGTATAAAAGTATACAAACTTACAGAGGGTAATGCAAAATACTATCCCCTCTAAGATAGCCTAATAAGGATTATTGTAGTGCATATCTTCTGTTCCCACAGTTTGTTAGGATAGATCACCAGAACCAAAACCATTAACTACTACAGTAATCTGTGATATTCTATGTAACAAAGTACAAACCTATAGGCCTTAGCCCTGTGCAATAAAAATCCACCCTTACATGCCTATTGTCTTTAACACAAGCTTTTCACAACATGTAGATCAAGACTACTGGATTTGCCATTTCAAAATAAAAAAATGAAAACTAAGACATCTGGCATGCTCAATCAACTGACAACGCATTAACCCTTTAAAGTTGGCTTTACACTTTACCCAACACTGGCCAATTTAAGTGCACATGAACTCACAAGTATCAAGCAATTAGTTATACAATTACAAATGTGTAGAAGAATGCAGCCTACAAAACAATATATAACCCACCTTACCCACCTCAACAGGTTATAACACAAATCATCACAGTGAACACCCCTCCCAAAGTTTGTCAGAGTGGGTGGCCAATGTTGAACCGCTTGCCTACTATGGTAATCTGTGTGATTCCATGCAACAAAATACATATCTGGAGAAGATAACACCACCAAAATGCCTATCAATGTTAACATATGCTTTTTCAGAATAAATGTGTCAGGTAGTGTCTTTATCATAACATTTCTTAACTAATGGATCAAGGACATTGCCATGATCATGGTTTTGCCACCATAACCAACTCAGTCCTGCAGCATCAAGTAAAACTTTGCCACGAGCCAAAGAATGCAATACATGCAGTCTTTTTGGTAGAAGCAGACAAATTCAGTCAATTCAAATGTGAGTGAAGCCTAAGTCCTTCTCAGTAGGACTCTGAAAGCTCGTTCTTGTTAATCACACCCTGTTCTTGATCACATGAGGTCTTGTGACGGTCATAGGTTCATCTTAGGGCCTTGCTTGGGCACATTTATTTTAGCTTCAAGACTGCGGCCTCTGCCCTTCTACCCAAATACATATTTCACTCATTTTATTATATTTCATCAGCATGCTTGCTTTTAGCTGGGATGTTTTTATTTTCTAATCAACTGCCTTTTGCTGAACGCATTGTCAGTTCCTTTGCATGACATTATAGTTTACCTAGTACTGCCAGCCCAAGAGTACGGAGCTAACCTCCTAGCTAAACGAGAAGGTCAGGCTGACAGCTTTCAGTTGGTGTGGGACTGATTCAGTCACCCACACACAGTAGTGCAGCCGCCCAAAACCAAGCAGTCTTACTCCCCTGGTAAGAGTCCTACGACATGGTGCCCAGCATTGATCAGGGACTAACTTAACGGACCTCCTGATTATCTCTATCTCTCACATGCTCTCACCCTAATTACCTCATACAGAGACGTTCATGGTATTAGGAAAATATCGTCCTCAGATAAATAGGAAATACCTATCTTAGTCTGTAAGTTGTTCAAGCTTGAACCTTAAGAGGATTTACCTAAATTGGCATTTCTGTCTCTGAACTTAACATTCTAAAATATGGCAGACCCTCAACGGTCAGCAATTCCAATTAATATGAGATAACCTCTCACACAACATCTAATAGCTCATGGACTCACTGAAGAGGGTGACGATGTTACATTCTTTGTGGTAGAGGCACACGATGCATACAGAAGATACATTTTCAATTCCTAGGTCACTTTTTTCAGCAACAGATAGAAACTCACACTTTCCACAAATACACAATTGCAAACACACCTGCTCAATACAGACATTAGGTGTATTTAGAAATACCATTATCTTATCAAGAACACCAGAACTGGATTGAAGGCACCCTCCCACACATTATACAAAACGCTTGATTAGGTCACCTAAATAATGAAGGACCTGCATGGCCAGAACAAGCCACATATACACCACATCCCAATGTAGCAACTATGTCAATAGCGGAATTACATTGCTTATATAGTTTCATAGATATATATAGATGCTTAATACAAGTCATAATGCAGACTTTAAACTCCTCCCCAGCAAAGGCTGCACCAGCAGCACCACATTTGGCTACAACTGGGATAAATCCTGCGACTGTGCATTCAATAATGAGAAAGGTACCCATCAAACGTGAAGAAATTACATTTTGGTTGAGGCCACCCTCTCTCCCTCCCTCCCTCCCCAAAGACCGAAAGGAATCGTGCAAGCAAACGCGGCCAGAACAGCTGAGGTGATGAGGACTGGAGGCCCTGAGATGCTGGCGGTGAGTGGCTAGTGGTGACGCCCGCGGCCTATCCTCCGGGACACACTGCAGCATTTGGTGGTCCCGGCGTGCGGCCAACTGGTGGCGGGCTGGTCGATGGCGACAGCAGGCTTGGAGAATCGACTGCCGAGCATGTGGCTGAAGGCGGACTGATGCGGAGGCCCCTGTGCACCAAACCCTAACTGGGCGTGTGGCGGAGCACTGAGTCCGTGGCAGCCTAGTGATGGGGCCGCAGGCCTGGTGCCTTGATGCCTGGACTGTACTCCGGTAGGGGGGGGGGGGGGGGCCGCGCTGACATTTTCAGTTAAGGAGTGCTGCAAGACTCCAGACTGCAGAGCAAAGAATATCCACTATAGAAGATGATCTCCAGGCATGCACCACCAAATGTCTGAACACTGAAAAAATGCTAACGGTGATGCATGCAAAGAACTTAGACCTGGAGGCTCACTAATGGCCCAATAATGTGTGCATCACGGGCATTTCATAGTCCACTAACATCGTTTGGCTGGTAACCTACGTGAAAAAAGTGATGCAGGACATTTTTGGTATTGAGCAGTTCTCAACAGTGCTCATTGTAGATAAATTGAAGCTCGCTGGTAGCCCAACCACTTCCTGGGGCCCCTCCGAGACTGATCATCGGCAACATATGAAACTGTTGGGACCGGGAACCATTTTGCACCTCTCCAGGGATAAAGGGTCTATAAATTACTGCAGCTTCGACATTGCCTTCTACACGGATTTCACAGTAGCAGTGCAGGCTGCCAGGTGCAAATTCACACAGGTAAAATTGATACTACAGACGGGGCAGGTGCCGTATGCCATGCTCTATCCTGCTCGGCTGCGAGTGAACTTCGAAGGAAAGCAGAGAATATTCACCACACCGAAGGTGGCCATGGACTTTGCTAGATCGTTTCTTCAGCAGCAGCACTGCTAGTCGAGGTCCGAATCAACCATGGATGATACCTGGTCTTGGTGGCGAAGTGGGAGAAAGATCTGCCGCCGGCTGTAGTTCGGTGGATGCGAGGGACGGTGGCAAGGTTGGCGGCGCGGAGTTGACGGCTGGGAGTGTGGAAGGTGATTCGCTCATTGAGGTAGGCAGGGCCAGCGTTGTGGAGTGCTTTGTGAGCGTGGATGAGGAGTTTAAAGGTGATCCTCTTGTTGACGGGGAGCCAGTGTAGGTCTCTTAGGTGGGCTGAGATGTGGTTGCGGCGTGGGATGTCGAGGATGAGGCGTTTGGAGGCTTTCTGTATACTTTGCAGTTTTTTCTGGAGCTTGGCCGTGGTTCCCGCGTAGAGAGCATTGCCGTAGTCCAGTCTGCAGCTGGCGAGGGCCTGGGTGACCGTTCTTCTGGTTTCGGAGGGGATCCATCTGAAGATCTTGCGAAGCATGCAGAGGGTGTTGAAGCAGGAAGATGAGATGGCGTTTACTTGCTGGGTCATGGTGAGCGCCGAGTCTAGGATGAAACCTAAGTTGCGTGCGTGGTTGGTGGGCGTTGGCGCGGTTCCTAGGGTGGCCGGCCACCAGGAGTCGTCCCATGCGGAGCGGTTGGAGTCGAGGATGAGGAACTCCGTCTTGTCTGAGTTCAGTTTTAGGCGGCTCGTTTCCATCCAGTTGGCAATGGCCTTCATTCAGTTGTGGAGGTTGGTTTTGGCGGTGGCGGTGTCCTTGGTGAGTGAGAGGATCAGCTGGGTGTCGTCGGCATAGGAGATGATGTTGAGGTTGTGGGATCGGATGATGTTGGCGAGCGGTGCTATGTAGATGTTAAAAAGGATTGGGCTGGGTGAGGAGTGAGGATCCTTGGGGAACGCCGCAGATGGTCTTGGTGGCTTCAGAAAGGAAGAGAGGGAGGCGGACTCTCTGGGTTCTGCCGGAGCGGAAGGATGTGATCCAGTCCAGGGCTTTCTGGTGGATCCCTGCGTCGTGGAGGTATGTGCGAAGGGTGTGGTGAAAGACTGTGTTGAAGGCAGCCAATAGGTCTAGGAGGATGAGGGCTGCACTTTCGCCTTTGTCGAGCATGGTCCTGATCTCGTCGGTTGCGGCGATGAGGGTGGTCTCGGTGCTGTGGTTCCTACGAAATCCGGATTGAGAGGTGGCCATTGTGTTGTTGTCTTCCAGGAAGCGGGTCAGTTGGCCATTGACAATCTTCTCGATGACCTTCGCCGGGAAGGGGAGGAGGGAGGCTGGTAGTTCTTGAGATCTCCGGGGTCCCATTTGGGTTTCTTTAGCAGGGCGTTGACTTCGGCGTGCTTCCAATTTTCCGGGAAGGTGGCGGTCTCGAAGGAACTGTTGACGATCATACGGAGCTGGGGGGCGATGATAGGGCTTGTTTTGTTGAAGACATGGTGGGGGCAGGGGTTGGAGGGTGATCCGGAGTGGATGGTTCTCATGGTTTTGATGGTGTCCTCGTCATTGATGTGGGTCCAGGAGAGCAGAAGGTTGGCGTGGCTGGATGCGTTGGGGTTTGTGGAGGCCGCAGTGGTCAAGGTGTTGAAGCTGTCGTGGATGTCTGTGATCTTGCGGTGAAGAAGGTGTAGAGGGAGTCGCAGAGGTCTTGCCAAGGGGGGGGGGTCGATGGAGCAGGACCTGAGGTTGGCGAGTTCCTTAACGATGTTGAAGAGCTCTTTGCTGTTGTGTGCGTTGCTGTCGATGCAATCCTTGTAGGATCTCTTGATCTCTTGGTGGTCCGGATGAGCTGGTGGTGCTTGCGGATGGCTGGTGGTGCTTGCAGATGGCTTGCGGAGCTGGTGGTGCTTGCGGATGGCTGGCGGTGTGGTTGCTCTTTGTTCGTGGCACCACTTCTTCTCGAATTTTCGCCACTCCTGTTTGGAGACCTGAAGGTTGGAGGTGAACCAGATTGCCTTAGTGCTGGTGCGGTTGTTGGAGGGTTTCCTGATCAGGCGAGGGTGTTGGTGCAGTTGTCTATCCATTGTCTGAGGTTGAGGGTGGCTGTGTTTGGGTCAGTGGTGATGGGTGGCGGGCACGGGCGAGGGTGGAGATCAGCTGGTCTTCAGTGATCTTGTTCCAGCTGCGGCGGGGGATCTATTGTGGGTGGTGGTGTGTGGTGGGTTTCTGGAAGGTGAAGCGGACGTAGTAGTGGTCGGTCCAGTGGAGTTAGGTGGTATGGCTGAAGGTGTAGTGGCCGCTGGCGGAGAAGACGGGGTCGAGCGTGTGGCCTACGGAGTAGGTGGGCGTCATGACAAGTTGTTTGAGACCGAAGTTGGTGAGGTTGTCGATCAGGGCAAAAATTCAGGTCGCCGAGGAGGATGTACTCTTAGAGGCAAGGATATGGGTGCTGATCATGTCCGCGATGGAGTCACTGAACTGTGGCCAGGGGCCGGGGGGTTCCTCTGAGGGTGGTGTTGGCGTTGATGTGACTCTGGAAATTTAAGTGTTCGGCGGCGTCATCGGTGTTGGTCAAAATTCTGATGGTGTTCTTGTGGACTATGGCGATCCCTCCTCCCGGTCTGTTGGTGCGGTCTCTGTGGGTGATATTATAGCCTTCAGGGATGGATATGGCGATGTCAGGTTCCAAGGAGGGGTTCATCCAAGTTTCGGTGAGGAAGGCGACGTCCGGGGAAGATGAGGTGAGTAGGTCCCAGAGTTCGACGACAGGCTTGTGGACGGAGCGGGTGTTGAGGATGCAGCTGAGGTGGTTGTGTTTGGCTCTGGCGTGATGTTTGGCGGCTTGGGGGCAGGTGAAGCTGCAGTTCTGGCAGGAAAAAGGTCAGTGGGTGAGCTTTGGGGTGGCTTGGAGGCAGGTGGCTGAGAGGCCAGTGTTGAGGGCGTGGAGGTCATTGGCATTCTAGCAGCGTCGGGCTGCTCAGGGAAAGCAGGGGCCATGGGGTCTGGCGCTGAGCGCCATCTAGGCGAAGACGGGCTTGCCTCTAGTGTGCCATTGGCGCGCCCACTGTGTGCAGCCACCATTAAGAAGGTGAGATGGGAGGGAGGAGCAGCTGGAAGGTGGAAGTGGTGGGCGAATGGGGCGGGAAGGGGGCGGGGCCGCAGAGACGCAGCGGCGGGAAGGGCTAGCAGAACGAACAGCTTAGGAGAAGAACAGGTGTAATAAGAGCACAAGGCAAAAAATGCTAAGAGAAGAAAAGAGGCTGAAAAACGGAGATAAAGCAGAGAAAAGGGCACAAAAGAAAGACAGTTACAAGACAGACACACAATACTCACAGCAACCACTAGACACCAAGGATGAGGCGCAAAGAGGGTGCCTGCATGTGGTGGAGAGCCTCGAACTCGCAGCAGCAGCGAGGGTAGGGTAAAGGGCAAGGGGCGAAGTCTGGTGGAGCTGCGCAGTGTGTGGAGCAAGTCCTAACCTTAAAAACAGGTCAGGGGTCCCTGATCCAAACTTCTACATTCAGGTCTGGAGGTAGCTACATCTGTTAAGCACTAGTGTGATTATATTGGGGGATGGGTGGCTTAAACATCTACTTAGACCCAATGCTAGACAGATCCGCTGGTGGATATGGGCACAGTAGGAGGGCCACCAAGGTTTTTCAGGAGGGAATGGAGAGAACACCAGTTCCTTGTAACCCTAGTGTTAGGGAAGGCACATTTGTGTCATTGGTGCATGCTGCATGGTCCCAGCTTTGCTACTGGTTAGTGACAAAGAAGGTTAGTGCATGGACTACAGAAGTCCAACACCTGCCAAAAACATTATCAGATCATTCCCCCGTGTTGCTAACAGTGAACATACCCACCCACACGCCTGGACAATTTCAATGGTGACTCCAAGCCTCAGCCCTGTTGGATGTGGTGTTTCGCGACGGAATATGCAAATCGAAAATGCAATGCTTTGCTGAAAATGAAGGCACGGTAAATGATGTGAGTGCGCTCTGGGAAGCCTTTAAAGCCACTATTAGAGGAGCATGTATTGGGTTAACGGCTGGAGTGTTATGATCCATTCATACTCTACTCCAGAATAAAGAGGTTACTCTGCAGACATTTGAGAGAGACTATGCCCTTGACCTGGGTCTTGCAACCCTGGTTGACATCAGAACACATCATGGAATATATTGAAACTGCTGAGCAAGAAGGGAGACTTGTCTTGGCGCTGGGTTATGAGGGCTTATGGATAGGATAGTAGGCACGGTCACACCGTGGCAGCAAAGATTAAAAAATACTGGACACACTCGCACATAATGGGTATACAATCCCAAGATGGGAACACCTCCCACAACACACCAACAATAACAGCTCAATTTGTAGATTTTTACACCCAGTTCTATGAAGCCCGAGCCTCTGCCATGGAACGGCAAACAGCATCTTACCTAGATGATGTGGTGTTGGCCAAGTTATCCCATGGGGGCAAAGGGAATTTTGGTTACAAACCTTCACAGAGGAGTAAGTACGAGAAGCTATGAGTTTCCAACGGGAAACCACCAGGGACCGATGGTTTGCCAAGCCAGTTCTTAAAAACCGTATGCTGATCTATTGGTACTCCTCTTATGAAATATGTACATGGAAATGAATGGCAAACAAATATTGCCCCTAACTCTTAGGGAAGCATTAATAATTATGCTTCTCAAGGCAGATAAGCCACACGATAGATGCAACTCATACTGCTTGTTATCCATAATCAACACCAATGTCAAAATTCGCCCAAAAATCCTGGGTGCCTGACTCCAGCTATTGCTTTTCGCACTGGTTTTCCTGGACCAGTCCGGCTTTGTTAGCTCCTGCTCCACCGCACAAAATGTGCATACAGTATTTGCAGAATTACATAAGTTCTGCTTGATGCCGCAAAGGACTTCAACTAAATATAATGGCAATACATGTTCACGGTACTACACCGTAAGGGCATACCACTGGAGTTCCTGCGGTGAGTGCGTCTGCTGTACACAGATCCAGTAGCCCGGGTCTAGGTTCAGGGCACTGTAGCAGAAAAATGTGAAATCTATAGGGGGACAAGACAGGGCTGCCCACTGTTACGCATATTATTTGCCCTGGTGCTCGAACCACTAGCCTGTATAATCCGTCAGCGACACGTGGAGACTGCACTGCGATTTCGGCAGCAGCCACCGTCGATATCCCTGTACACCAATGACCTGGTGTTAAATGTCTGGCACCCACCGACTTACTTGGCACCGGTCATCTGTGAATATGTGAAATACAAATGGTACTCGGGTCTGTGTATTAACTGGAGCAAATCAACCATTTTCCCCTTAACCACAAGCACCAGTCCCCACCCTATGGAGTTTCCAGATATAGTTATCCGGCACAATTACGAAACCACAGGTTCGAGCTTGTACGACAAGGTGACTGGCTGGACTAGGCTACCATTAACATTTGCTGATAGAATAGCACTTATGAAGATGGTTGTCCTTCCCAAGTTTCTGTACCCGTTTGTGAATATTCCAATTCCACCGACAAAAGCATTTTTTTAGATGCTTAGAACCCACATGATAAACCTAGCGTGGGCGGGGAAGCAACCTACAATAAGCTGGAATACATTAACACAACCATATACACAGGGGGGGCTTTGGAGCCTCAGATTTCTACCTGTATTATCTATGAGCACAGGCCCATTTTGCCCACTACTGGTACTACCCCCCAAAATATCCACCGCATATAGCTGTAGAAAATGAAGACGCGTACTGTAAGGAAATGCCTCCTTGGCATGGTTCCCCCCTAACATTTTGCCTTTGCTGATGCTAAGTTTTTATTGAAAGTGTGCTGGGACCCTGCTAACCAAGCCCCAGCACCAGTGTTCTTTCCCTAAACTGTACCTTTGATTCCACAATTGGTGCAGCCCTGGCACTCAGATAAGTCCCTTGTAACTGGTAGCCCTGGTACCAAGGGCCCTGATGCCAGGGAAGGTCTTTAAGGGCTGCAGCATGTCTTATGCCACCCTGGGGACCCATCCCTCAGCACATGCACACTGCTTTAAAGCTTGTGTGTGCTGGTGGGTAGAAAATGACTAAGTCGACATGGCACTCCCCTCAGGGTGCCATGCCAACCTCACACTGCCTGTGGCATAGATAAGTCACCCCTCTAGCAGGCCTTCCAGCCCTAAGGCAGGGTGCACTATACCACAGGTGAGGGCATATGTGCATTGAACACTATGCCCCTACAGTGTCTAAGCAAAACCTTAGACATTGTACGTGCAGGGTAGCCATAAGAGTATATGGTCTGGGAGTTTGTCAAATACGAACTCTACAGTTCCATAAAGGCTACACTGAAATCTGGGAAATTTGGTATCAAACTTCTCAGCACAATAAATGCACCAGCACCAGTGTTCTTTCCCTAAACTGTACCTTAGCTTCCACAATTGGCACAGACCGGACACTCAGATAAGTCCCTTGTAACTGGTATCCCTGGTACCAAGGGCCCTGATGCCAGGGAAGGTCTCTAAGGGATGCAGCATGTCTTATGCCACACTGGGGACTCCTCTCTCAGCACATGCACACTACCTCACAGCTTGTGCGCGCTAGTGGGGAGAAAAAGACTACGTTGACATAGCACTCCCATCAGAGTGCCATGCCAACCTCACACTGCCTGTGGCATAGGTAAGCCACCCTTCTAGCAGGCCTTACAGCCCTAAGGCAGGGTTCATTATACCACAGGTAAGGGCATATGAGCATGAGCACTAGGCCCCTACAGAGTATAAGCAAAACCTTAGACATTGTAACTGCAGGGTAGCCATAAGAGTATATGGTCTGGGAGTTTGTCAAACACAAACTCCACAGTTCCATAAAGGCTACACTGAAAACTGTGAAGTTTGGTATCAAACTTCTCAGCACAATAAATGCACACTGATGCCAGTGCGCAATTTATTGTAACATACACCCAGAGGCCATCTTAGAGATTTCCCCTGAATACCAATCTGACTTCTAGTGTAGGCTAACCAGTTTCTGCCAGCCTGAACTGGGTGGAGGTGCTTCTCAGCTCCCCCTGAAGGAACTGTAACACCTGGCGGTGAGCCTCAAACGCTCACCCCCCCCACCCCTCCGGCCACTGCCCCCACTTTTGGCGGCAAGGCTAGAGGAGATAATGAGAAAAACAAGGAAGAGTCACCCACCACTCAGGAGAGCCCACTAAGGTGTCCTGAGCTGAGGTGACCCCTGCCTTTAGAAATCATCCATCTTGAGTTAAGAGGATTCTCCCAATAGGATTAGGGATGTGCCCCACTCCCCACAGTGAGGAGGCACAAGAGGGCGTAGCCACCCTCAAGGACAGTAGCCATTGGCTACTGCCCTCCCAGACCTAAGCACACCCCTAAATTCAGTATTTAGGGGCACCCCAAAATCCCAGGAAATCAGATTCCTGCAACCTGAAGAAACAAGAAGGACTGCTGACCTACAAGCCTGCAGAGAAGGAGGAAGACAACTACTGCTTTGGCCCCAGCCCTACCGACTTGTCTCCAACTTCAAAAACCTGCAACCAGCGGCGCATCCGACAGGCACCAGTGACCTCTGAAGCCTCAGAGGACTGTCCTGGACTAAAGGACCAAGAAACTCACGTGAGCAGCGGCCCGGCTCAAAAACCAGCTACTTCTTTGCAACAAAGAAACAACTTTCAAAGACTGCACATTTCCCGCCGGAAGCGTGAGACTTCACACTCCGCCCCCGACGCCCCTGGCTCGAGATCCAGAGAACAAACACTACAGGGAGGGCTCCCCAGCGACTGCGAGCCCGTGAGTAGCTAGAGACGACCCACCTGAACCCCCACAGCGACGCCTTCAGAGAGAATCCAGAGGCTCCCCCTGACCGCGACTGCCTGTAACAAGAGACCCGACGCCTGGAACCACCACTGCACCCCCAGGACCTGAAGGAACCGAACCTCAGCGCAGGAGTGAACCCCAGGCGACCCTCTAACTAGCCTAGGTGGTGGCTGTCCCGAGAAGCCCCACCGTACCAGCCTGCACCGCTAGAGTGACTCCCGGGTCCCTCCATTGAAACCTATACAAAACCTGACGCATGCTTTGCACACTGTGCCGCTGAGGGTGTATTTTGTGTGCCTACTTGTGCCCCCCCCCCCAGTGCTCTACAAACCCCTCCTGGTCTGTACCCAGAGGACGCATGTACTTACCTGCTGGCAGACTTGAACCAGAGCACCCCTGTTCTCCATAGGCGCCTATATGTTTTGGGCACATCTTTGACCTCTGCACCTGACCGACCCTGAGCTGCTGGCGTGGTAACTTGGGGGTTGCCTTGAACCCCCATCGGTGGGCTTCCTATGACCCAGAACTGAGACTTAGGCTGTATCTTGAAGATGACATAAGCCTGTGGCAAACTGTGCCTACGATTAAAGACACTGTGCAACACCAACTTGGGATCATCATATTTTGTTCTCCGCATCCTGAATCTTACTACCAGGGACACTTTTCCTCAATACTAATCTGGACTTTACTTTTCTGTGTGCCGTGGTCATACTGCGTTTGATGAGACCTGTAAGTGTTTTACTTACCTCCTAATCTAACCTTTACTTATCTCCCCCAGGAACTGTTGATTTTTGCACTGTGTCCACTTTGAAAATAGCTTATTGCCATTTTTACAAAGACTGTATATGATACTGGTCTTATTCAAAGTTCCTAAAGTATCTAAGTGAAGTGCCTTGCATTTAAAGTGTTTACTGAAAATCTTGAACCTGTGGTTCTTAACCCCTTCGCTGCCAGGCCATTTCCCCCTCCTGTGCCAAGCCTTTTTTTGGCTATTTTGGGCAGTTCGCGCTTAGGCCCTCATAACTTTTTGTCCACATAAGCTAACCAAGCCAAATTTGCGTCCTTTTTTCCAATATCCTAGGGATTCTAGAGGTACCCAGACTTTGTGGGTTCCCCTGAAGGAGGCCAAGAAATTAGCCAAAATACAGTGAAAATTTCGTTTTTTTCAAACAAATTGGAAAACGTGGCTGCAGAAGAAGGCTTGTGGTTTTTTCCCTGAAAACGGCATCAACAAAGGGTTTGCGGTTCTAAACTCAGCAGCTTCCCAGCTTTTAGGAACAGGCAGAATTGAATCAGAAAACCCAATTTTTCAACACAATTTTGGCATTTTACTGGGACATATCCCATTTTTGCACTTTTTTGTGCTTTCAGCCTCCTTCCAGTCAGTGACAGAAATGGGCATGAAACCAATGCTGGATCCCAGAAACCTAAACATTTCTACAAAGTAGACAAAATTCTGAATTCAGCAAGGGGTCATTTGTGTAGATCCTACAAGGGTTTCCTACAGAAAATAACAACTGAAAAAGAAAAATATTGAAATTGAGGTAAAAAAAACATCTATTTTTCTCTACGTTTTACTCTGTAACTTTTCCCTGCAATGTCAGATTATCGAAAGCAATATACCGTTACGTCTGCTGGACTCCTCTAGTTGTGGGGATATATAGGGCTTGTAGGTTCATCAAGAACCCTAGGTACCCAGAGCCAATAAATGAGCTGCACCCTGCAGTGCGTTTTCATTCTATACCGGGTATACAGCAATTCATTTGCTGAAATATAAAGAGTAAAAAATAGCTATCAAGAAAACCTTTGTATTTCCAAAAAGGGCACAAGATAAGGTGTTGAGAAGCTGTGGTTATTTGCACATCTCTGAATTCCGGGGTGACTATACTAGCATGTGAATTACAGGGCATTTCTCAAATAGATGTCTTTTTTTCACACTCTCCTATATTTGGAAGGAAAAAATGTAGAGAAAGACAAGGGGCAATAACACTTGTTTTGCTAATCTATGTTCCCCCAAGTCTCCCGATAAAAATGATATCTCACTTGTGTGGGTAGGTCTAGCGCCTGCGTCAGGAAACGGCCCAAATCGCAACGTGGACACATCACATTTTTTTTAAAGAAAACAGAGGTGTTTTTTGCAAAGTGCCTACCTGTAGATTTTCGCCTCTAGCTCAGCCGGCACCTAGGGAAACCTACCAAACCTGTGCATTTCTGAAAACTAGAGACCTAGGGGAATCCAAGATGGGGTGACTTGTGGGGCTCGGTCCAGGTTCTGTTACCCAGAATCCTTTGCAAACCTCAAAATTTGGCTAAAAAAACACATGTTCCTCACATTTCTGTGGAAGAAAGTTCTGGAATCTGAGAGGAGCCACAAATTTCCTTCCACCCAGCGTTCCCCCAAGTCTCCCGATAAAAATGATACCTCACTTGTGTGGGTAGGCCTAGCGCCCGCGACAGGAAATGCCCCAAAGCGCAATGTGGACACATCCAATTTTTTGAAAGAAAACAGAGGTGTTTTTTGCAAAGTGCCTAACTGTAGATTTTGGCCTCTAGCTCAGCTGGCACCTAGGGAAACCTACCAAACCTGTGCATTTTTTAAAACTAGAGACCTAGGGGAATCCAGGATGGGGTGACTTGTGGGGCTCTGGCCAGGTTCGGTTACCCAGAATCCTTTGCAAACCTCAGAATTTGGCTAAAAAAACACATGTTCCTCACATTTCTGTGGTAGAAAGTTCTGGAATCTGAGAGGAGCCACAAATTTCCTTCCACCCAGCGTTCCCCTAAGTCTCTCAATAAAAATGGTACCTCACTTGTGTGGGTAGGCCTAGCGCCCACGAAAGGAGATGGTCCAAAACACAACGTGGACACAACATATTTTTTCACAGAAAACAGAGGTGTTTTTTGCAAAGTGCCTACCTGTGGATTTTGGCCTCTAGCTCAGCCGGCTCCGGGGGGGCAGAAATGCCCTAAAATAAATTTGACCCCCCAAACCCCCCCTGCCCGGGAGCGACCCTTGCCTATGGGGTCGCTCCCCCTGCGTGACATTGGTGCCAAAAAACAAATCCCCGGTGCCTAGTGGTTTCTGCCCCCTTGGGGGCAGATTGACCTAAAATCGACCAATCTGCCCCCAAGGGGGGCAGAAATGGTCTAAATATAATTTGCCCCCCAGGGGAGCGACCCTTGCCTGATGGGTCGCT
The DNA here is from genome assembly GCF_031143425.1 of Pleurodeles waltl. Classification (NCBI taxonomy): domain Eukaryota; kingdom Metazoa; phylum Chordata; class Amphibia; order Caudata; family Salamandridae; genus Pleurodeles; species Pleurodeles waltl. The sequence goes on from NC_090441.1 coordinate 89,531,410, forward strand.
CCCCATCTCTAAAAAAAACAAACAAACAAAAAAAACCACACAAAAAAAAATTGCCCTGACGCCTAGAGGTTTCTGCCCCCCCCGGGGGCAGAAATGGCCTAAAATAAATTTGCCCCTCCAACCCCTGGTGTCTAATGGTTTCTGCCCCCCTTGGGGGCAGATTGGCCTCATCAAAATAGGCCAATCTGCCCCCAAGGGGGGCAGAAATGGCCTAAATATAATTTGCCCCCTAGGGGAGTGACCCTTGCCTAAGGGGTCGCTCCCCACCTAAAAAAAAAAAGAAAACATAACTAAAAGAAAAGAAAAAAAGATCCCTGGTGCCTAGAGGTTTCTGTCCCCAGGGAGGGCAGAAAAGGCCTTCCCAAAAAAATGCCCCCCCTGGGACCAACCCTTGCTCAAGGGGTCGCTCCCTTTTGTCAGTTTCAGATTAAAAAAAATAAAAAATCCCTGGTGTCTAGTGGGGTTTCAAAGGGAAGGAAATACATTTCCTTCCCTTTGAAGCCCCTCCGGGCCTTCCCCATGGGATTGAAAGAGAAATGCTTTGCATTTCTCTTTCAATCGCGCTGGAAGCAGAGATTCCAAAGGAAATACATTTCCTTCCCTTTGAAGCCCCTCCGGGCCGCCCCCATGGGATTGAAAGAGAAATGCTTTGCATTTCTCTTTCAATCGCGCTGGAAGCAGAGCTTCCAGCGCAATGGGGGAGACCCTGTGACTAATCAGCGCGCGCTCGTGCGCTGACGTCACAGGGAGGATTGGGGGTGGAAGGGGAAGGGCTTCCCCTTCCATCCCTGACTTGGGGGGGGAACCCCACAGAGGGAGTGCTAGCGCTCCCTCTGGGCTCTGTGCACAGGAGGTAATGGTTACGTCCTGGGCACAGCAGCACTGTGCCTCAGGACGTAACCATTACGTCCTGGGCACAGAACCGGTTAAAATAAACTAAGAAAATATATTTTTCTAATTAAAAACATATTGGCCTGGAGTAAGTCAATGAATGTGTGTTCCTCATTTATTGCCTGTGTGTGTACAACAAATGCCCTCTGATAAGCCTACTGCTCGACCACACTACCACAAAATAGAGCATTAGAATTATCAAATTTTGCCACTATCTTACCTCTAAGGGAAACCCTTGGGCGACTCTGTGCACACTATTTCTTACTTTGAAATAGTATACACAGAGCCAACTTCCTACACTGGTGGATCAGCGGTGGGGTCTAAGACTTTGCATTTGCTGGACTAATCAGCCAATACCTGATCACACGACTAAATTCCAAAAACTGTCAATAGAAAGTAACTTTTGCAATTTGAGCTATTTTTCTAAAAAAAATTAAAGTCAAGCTAGGGCCTTGTGTAAGTCCCTGTTAGTATTTATTTTCGAGTTTAAAAGTTTGTAAACGTTTGGATTTAAGTTCTACAAGTACTTTTTAGATTCTTACAAAGTTATCCCAACTTTTAGAGAAATAATATCTAGCACAGAAGGAGAGTGGTAGTGCCTCAGGAGTTTAGGGGGTTCATTCTGAACTCAACCTCACCCCTTACCTGCATTTAGGGATGTCAGAGATAAGGTCTCTCTGTAAGCTAAAAAATATAAAAACTGGGTCCAACCCTACCAAAGTTGAGCTCCAGGAGCTTTTGGCAGAGTTTGCCAAGGACCACCCCTCTGAGGATAACCCTACAGAGGGGGAAGCTAGTGACCAGGAGGATGATTCCCTCCTCCTGTCCTAGTTAGGGAAGCCAGGGTCCCTCAACCCTGACTCCACAAGTGATACTCAGAGATACTGGTTCTTCCACAGGGGAGACCAGTAACTCTAGAAGCATTGAGGGCAGCCTCAATGAAGATGACCTCCCGTTAGCCAGGATGGCCAAAAGATTGGCTTTGGAGAGACAGCTCCTAGTCATAGAGAGGGAAAGACAAGAGATGGGTTTAGCTCCCATCAATGGTGGCAGCAACATAAATAGGGTCAGAGAAAATACTGACATGCTAAAAATCCCCAAAGGGATTGTAACAAAATATGAAGATAGTGATGACATCACCAAATGGTTCACAGCTTTTGAGAGGGCTTGTGCAACCAGAAAAGTAAACAGATCTCACTAGGGTGCTCTCCTTTGGGAAATATTCAATGGAAAGTGTAGGGATAGACTCCTCACACTCTCTGGTAAAGATGCAGAATCCTATGACCTCATGAAGGCTACTCTGATGGAGGGCTTTGGATTCTCAAATGAGGAGTACAGGATTAGGTTCAGGGGGGCTCAAAAAACCTCGAGCCAGAGCTGGGTTGATTTTGTTGACTTCTCAGTCAAAACACTGGATGGTTGGATTAATGGCAGTGGTGTAAATGATTATGATGGGCTGTATAACTTATTTATGAAAGACCATCTTTTAAGTAATTGTTTCAATGATAAATGATCTGGTAGACCTAGGTCCATTTCTGCCCAAGAACTGGGAAAGAAGGCAGACCACTGGGTCAAGACAAGGGTGCCCAAGACTTCCACAGGGGGTGACCAAAACAGAAAGGGGTCAAAAAGCCTCCCAGGGGAAGAGTGTTGAGACATCCAAGGGAAAAAGTAAAGAGTAATCTACAGGGCACCAAAAACCTGCACAGGAGGGTGGGTCCAAAGCCTCTTCACAATCCTCATTTGGGTACAAGGGAAAAAACGTTCATCCCAAAAATTACTGGTGTCGCAGCTGTAATCAGCATGGACACCAAACTGGAGACAAGGCCTGTCCCAAGAAACGTTCCACAATAACTACTACTCCAGTTAGCACTGGAATAGCCATTCTCCAGGTGGGATCAACAGTGTGCCCACAGCAAATCAGGATCCACACTGAAGCTACATTAGTCTCAGAGGGTAGGGTGGACCTAGCAACACTTGCTGCCTGGCAGCCTAACATGCAAAAATACAGGCAGCAGCTCTTAATTAATGGGACTAGAGTAGAAGCCCTGAGGGATACAGGTGCCAGTGTCACTATGGTGGCAGACAAACTGGTTTCCCCAGGACAACACCTGGCTGGACAAACTTATCCAGTCACCAATGCTAACAATCAGACTAAAGTACATCCCATGGCTATGGTAACTTTAGAATGGGGAGGGGTCACTGGCCTGAAACAGGTGGTAGTCTCTTCTGCTATACCAGTAGAATGTCTGCTTGGAAATGATCTGGAGTCCTCAGCATGGGCTGAGGTAGAACTCAAAACCCATGCAGGGCTCAGGGTGAAAAATAAGTGTTGGAATCTCGAATAATGGCCCAACCTTGCAATAGAAAAGGAAAAAAGACTGGGGAACCAGCTTCAGCACAGAAAAAGAAACAGAACTTCTCTTCACAGGAAGAAGTTCTATCCCCTGAGGGAACTGAGTCCATGGAGCAAGAACCTTACCAGGTTGAGCTCGTGGACCCAGGAGGACCCTTAAGGGAACAGCTGTGCAAGGGGCAAGACACTTGTCCCTCTCTTGAAGGTTTAAGACAGCAAGCAGCTGAACAAGAAAAGGGCATTGTCAGTGGAACACACAGGGTCTATTGGGAAGATGTACTCATTTACACTGAGGCAAGAGTCCCAAACCTGGTGCCACTAGGAGAGTGGTAGTGCCTCAGGAGTTTAGGGGGTTCATTCTGACCTTAGCCCATGGCATTCCCCTTGCTGGGCATTTGAGACAAACCAAGACATGGGAGAGGTTAGTTAACCATTTCTATTGGCCCAATATGTCCCAGAAGGTAAAGGAGTTTTGTACCTCCTGTGTCACCTGTCAAGCAAGTGGCAAGACAGGTGGCCATCCAAACGCCCCCCTCATTCCACATCCAGTGGTGGGGGTCCCCTTGAAAGATTGGGAGTGGATACAGTGGGTCCACTTGAACCTCCCACAGCATCAGGGAATCAGTATATCCTAGTAGTAGTAGATCATGCTACTAGGTACCCTGAAGCAATTCCCCCTAGGTCCACTACTGCCCCTGCAGTAGCCAAAGCACTCATTGGTATTTTTACCAGAGTGGGATTTCCTAAGGAGGTGGTTTCTGACATAGGTACCAACTTCATGTCAGCTTACCTGAAACACATGTGGAATGAGTGCGGGGTGACTTACAAATTCACCACACCATACCATCCACAAACCAATGGTCTTGTTGAGAGATTTAACAAGTGTTGAAGGGCATGATCATGGGGCTCCCTGAAAAACTCAAAAGGAGATGGGATGTCCTCTTGCCATGCCTGCTTTTCACCTACAGAGAGGTGCCTCAGAAGGGAGTAGGGTTTTCCCCCTTTGAACTTCTGTTTGGCCATCCTGTTAGGGGACCACTAGCTCTTGTAAAAGAAGGCTGGGAGAGACATCTCCATGAGCCTAAACAAGATAGTGGACTATGTACTAGGCCTACGTTCAAGGATGGCAGAGTACATGGAAAAGGCAAGCAAAAACCTCGAGGCCAGCCAACAACTCCAGAAGATGTGGCATGACCAAAAGGCTGCTATGGTTGAGTTTCAGCCAGGGCAGAAAGTCTGGGTTCTGGAGCCTGTGGCTCCCAGGGCACTTCAGGACAAATGGAGTGGCCCTTACCCAGTGCTAGAAAAGAAGAGTCAGGTCACCTACCTGGTGGACCTAGGCACTAGCAGGACCCCCAAGAGGGTGATCCATGTTAACCGCTTCAAACTCTTCCATGATAGGGCAGATGTAAACATGTTCATGGTTACAGATGAGGACTAGGAAGCAGAGAGTAAACTTCTCCCTGATCTCCTCTCCACTGACCCTAAGGATGGCACAGTAGATTGAGTGATCTATTCAGACACCCTCTCTGGCCAACAGCAGGCTGGCTGCAGGCAAGTCCTCCAGCAGTTTGCTGAGCTCTTTTCCCTGACCCCTGGTTAGACTCACCTGTGTACCCGTGATTTGGACACAGGAGACAGCATGCCTGTCAAAAACAAAATATTCAGACAGTCTGACCAAGTTAAGGAAAGCATCAAAGTGGAAGTCCACAAGATGCTGGAGTTGGGAGTGATTGGGCACTCTGACAGTCCCTGGGCTAGCCCAGTGGTCTTAGTCCCCAAACCTCACAATAGATGTCAAGAGAGATGAGGTTTTGTGTGGACTACAGAGGGCTTAGTTCTGTCACCAAGACAGATGCTCACCCCATGCCAAGATCAGATGAGTTGATTGACAAATTGGGTGCTGCCAAATACTTAAGTACCTTTGACTTAACTGCAGGGTACTAGCAAATAAGAATGGCACAAGGAGCAAAAGAGAAAACAGCATTATCTACACCTGATGGGCACTACCAGTTTACTGTGATGCCCTTTGGCTTAAAGAATGCCCCTGCCACCTTCCAAAGGTTGGTAAATCAAGTCCTTGCTGCCTTGGAGTCCTTTAGTGCAGCTTATCTTGTTGATATTGCTGTCTTTAGCTCCAACTGGCAGGATCACCTGGTCCACCTGAAGAAGGTTTTGCAGGCCCTGCAAGCAGCAGGCCTCTCTATCAAGGCATCCAAATGTCAGATAGGGCAGGGAACTGTGGCTTACTTGGGACACCTTGTAGGTGGAGGCCACGTTCAGCCACTCCAACCCAAGATCCAGACTGTTCTGGACTGGGTAGCTCCAAAAACCCAGACTCAAGTCAGGGCATTCCTTGGCTTGACTGGGTACTATAGGAAGTTTGTGAAGGGATATGGATCAATAGTGACACCCCTCACAGAACTTACCTCCAAGAAAATTCCCAAGAAAGTTAATTGGACTGTGGACTGTCAAAAGGCTTTTGACACCCTGAAGCAAGCAATGTGCACAGCACCAGTTTTGAAAGCTCCAGATTACTATAAGCAGTTCATTGTGCAGACAGATGCCTCTGAACATGGGATAGGAGCAGTCCTGTCCCAAACAAATGATGATGGCCTTGACCAGCCTGTTGCTTTTATTAGCAGGAGGTTACTCCCCAGGGAGCAGCGTTGGAGTGCCATTAAGAGGGAGGCATTTGCTGTGGTCTGGTCCCTGAAGAAGTTGAGACCATACCTTTTTGGTACTCACTTCATAGTTCAAAGTGACCACAGACCTCTCAAATGGCTCATGCAAATGAAAGGAGAAAACCCTAAATTGTTGAGGTTGTCCATATCCCTACAGGGAATGGACACTGTAGTGGAACACAGACCTGGGACTGCCCATGCCAATGCTGATGGCCTTTCCAGGTTCTTCCACTTAGAAAATGAAGACTCTCTTGGGAGAGGTTCGTCTCATCCTCTTACATTTGGGGCGGTGGGAGGGTTGTGTAAGGAAATGCCTCCTTGGCATGGTTACCCCCTAACATTTTGCCTTTGCTGATGCTAAGTTTTGACTGAAAGTATGCTGGGACCCTGCTAACCAGGCCCCAGCACCAGTGTTCTTTCCCTAAATTGTACCTTTGCTTCCACAATTGGTACAGCCCTGGACCTCAGATAAGTCCCTTGTAACTAGTAACCCTGGTACCATGGGCCCTGATGCCAGGGAAGGTCTCTAAGGGCTGCAGCATGTCTTATGCCACCCTGGGGACCCCTCACTCAGCACATGCACACTGCCTCACAGCTTGTGGGTACTGGTGGGGAGAAAATGACTAAGTCGACATGGAACTCCCCTCTGAGTGCCATGCCAACCTCACACTGCCTGTGGCATAGGTAAGTCACCCCTCTAGCAGGCCTTACAGTCCTAAGGCAGGGTGCACTATACCACAGGTGAGGGCATATGTGCATGAGCACTATGCCCCTAGAGTGTCTAAGCAAAACCTTAGACATTGTAAGTGCAGGGTAGCCATAAGAGTATATGGGCTGGGAGTTTGTGAAACATTAACTCCACAGTTCCATAATTGCTACCCTGAAATCTGGAAAGTTTAGCATCAAACTTCTCAGCACAATAAATGCACACTGATGCCACTGTGCAATTTACTGTAACATACACCCAGAGGGCATCTTAGAGATGCCCCCTTAATATCAATCTGACTTCTAGTGTAGGCTGACCAGCTTCTGCCAGCTTGCCACACACCAGACATGTTGCTGGCCACATGGGGAGAGTGCCTTTGTCACTCTGTGGCCAGGAACAAAACCTGTACTGGGTGGAGGTGCTTCTCACCTCCCCCAGCAGGAACTGTAACATCTGGCGGTGAGCCTCAAAGGCTCACCCCTTTTGTTACAGTGCCCCAAGGCATCCCAGCTACTGGGGAGAGGCCCGCCCCTCCGGCCACTGCCCCAACTTTTGGCAGCAAGGCTGGAGGAGATAATGAGAAAAACAAGCAGGAGTCATCCACCAATCAGAACAGCCCCTAAGGTGTCCTGAGCTGAGGTGCCCCGCCTTTAGAAATCCTCCATCTTAGTTTTGGAGGATTCCCCCAATAGGATTAGAGATGTGCCCCGCTACCCACCTGGAGGAGGCACAAAGAGGGTGTAGCCACCCTCCAGGACAGTAGCCATTGGCTACTGCCCTCCCAGACCTAAACAACCCCCCAAATTCAGTATTTAGTGGCACCCCAGAACCTAGGAAACTAGATTCCTGCAACCTGAAGAAACAAGAAGGACTGCTGACCTACAAGCCTGCAGAGAAGATGGACGATGACAACTGCTTTGGCCCCAGCCCTACCGGCCTGTCTCCAACTTCGAAAACCTGCAAACAGCGACGCATCCGACAGGGACAAGGGACCTCTGCAGCCTCAGAGGACTGCCCTGGACTAAAGGACCAAGAAACTCCAGTGAGCAGTGGCCCTGCTCAAAACCAGCAACTTCTTTGCATCAAAGAAACAACTTCCAAAGACTTCACGTTTCCCGCCGGAAGAATGAGACTTCACACTCTGCACCCCACAACCCCGGCTCGAGATCCAGAGAACAAACACCACAGGGCGGACTCCCCGGCAACTGCAAGCCCGTGAGTAGCCCACAGTGACGCCTGCAGAGAGAATCCAGAGGCTCCCCCTGACCGCGACTGCCTGTAGCAAGGGACCCGACGTCTAGAACCAGCACTGCACCTGCAGACCCCAGGACCTGAAGGAACCGAACCTCAGCGAAGGAGTGACCACCAGGGGACCCTCTGCCTAGCCTAGGTGGTGGCTGTCCTGAGAAGCCCCCCCTGTGCCTGCCTGCACCGCTAGAGTGATCCCCGGGTCCCTCCTTTGATTCCTATCTGAAACCTGACACCTGCTTTGCACACTGCACCCAGCCGCCCCTGTGCTGCTGAGGGTGTGTTTTGTGTGGTTACCTGTGTCCCCCCCAGTGCTCTAAAAAAAAACCCTGGTCTGCCCCCCGTGGACGAGGGTACTTACCTTCTGGCAGACTGGAACCGGAGCACCCCTGAGCTCCATAGGCACCTATGTGTTTTGGGCACTTCTTTGACCTCTGCACCTGACCGGCCCTCAGTTGCTGGTGTGGTAACTTTGGGGTTGCCTTGAACCCCCAACAGTGGGCTGCCTATGCCCAGGAACTGGGACTTGTAAGTGTCTTACTTACCTCACAATCTAACCTTTACTTACCTCCCCCAGGAACTGTTGATTTTCGCACTGTGTCCACTTTTAAAATAGCTTATTGCCATTTTAACAAAGACTGTATATGATATTGCTTTAATTCGAAGTTCCTAACTTACCTGTGTGGAGTACCTTGCATTTTATGTATTTACTTCAAATCTTAACTAAGAAAATATATTTTTCTATATAAAAACATATTGGCCTGGAATTTGTTTTTGAGTGTGTGTTCCTCATTTATTGCCTGAGTGTGTTGAACAAATGCTTAACACTACCCTCTAATAAGCCGACTACTCGACCACACTACCACAAAATAGAGCATTAGAATTATCTAATGTTGCCACTATCTTACCTCTAAGGGGAACCCTTGGACTCTGTGCACACTATTTCTTACTCTGAAATCTTATATATAGAGCCAACTTCCTACACATACACAGTGCCACTTTGCACTATATTGCCTCATATGCGCACAGCTATACCCAAAACGGAAATCGCTATAAAAAGAACGACAAAGACCCGGTAAGCACTAGGCAGCAGAGTGAGTAAATCCCCAATATATGCACCTGCCCTCCCACTTATACACATCCAGCCCTATTGGTCACACAAGAGCCTAGCACGATGACCCTACTGAAGAAGGCAGATATGGTCACGATGAGTGACCTTTTTCCGGGCAGGACCTTTATAAAGCTTTCGGAGTTCAGGGGTACGCATCGATAGATCCCACTACCAACCTATATATATATATATCAGCACATGCACGAGGCTATAAAAATATACTACAGATCATACTCGAATGAACCAGCGTCACTGGAGGCGCTTCAAACATTACTTATATGCAAAGATAGAACTAAACTTATCACCAAACTATATAATGCATTTCAGATGGATACAGCTGCCACAGATACCACTGCACTGGATAAACAGTAGCTTATTAGCTGACCCATTAACGTTCACTAATTGGGAGTACTGCTGTGCACTAGTGGGTAGGCTGATGCCGAATTGCAATGTAAGGGTAATTCATTTCAGGTATCTGCAACAGACATACTACTCCCCTCACAAGCTATATAGAATTGGACTGCGGGCAGACACAAAATGCCATTGTTGTCATACATTGGAAGCGGACTTCCAGCACGTGGCCTGGTCCTGCGGTTCCTTATAGAATTACTGGACAGAGGTAACTGAGGCTCTGTCCATTAAGGCAAGCGAGGCAGTGCACTGCACCCCCCAAATTTATCTCCTTGGCCTGCTCAACTCACTGCAGTTAATTAACCAGAAATTAGTAGTAATAGCGTTACTAGTGGCCAAGAGGAAAGTAGTTATACACTGGGGCAGTAAGCGTACGCCAGTACCTGACATACTGTAGGGATCAATTATACTGGTGTATAGAAGAGTTGCCACAGGCTTCCGAGGCCAAAGGACGTATGGGGACCATATACTGCATACTTGCTGTCGGCCGAGACGGAGGCGCATAGGACTAATATGTAGCTTGATATGTATACTGACCTATGGTATGATGTATAATGCATCTGATATTTGCAGAAATGCGATGAGGTGATGCGCTTAAGACAGCACCTGTGATATTTTGATGTTATGTATTTGACGGAAAAAATTACTAATAAATATATATATATTAAAAAAAATCTGTTTTGGTTAGCACAAAACAAAAATGTGCTGGAATCCGTGTTTCCCAATACAGGACCCCAAGATAAACATAGGATTCTCACACTGTGCTTGCCTTTTGGGATGGTTCTCTCAGTAGATAACTATGCCACATGAGGTGCAGTATTTGCTGCAATTTACACTATCGCACACGGTACGCCAACACTTGCAAATCTTCCGGAAGTGTTAAAACAACTTCAAGACGAATACAGGGCTGCAGCTGTTCTGGACATTAGGATGCAATTAATGGGCAATTTTGTCACAGTATCTACAATTAAATCAAGTCATTTTAAGGGGAAAGAAGTAGCATTGGCAGTATGCCAGGAGCTCCAGGACATTCCTCAAAAGGAACAGGAATGCAAGCTGCCTAAGATAATCACCAAGATTTATACCAGTATAGGTGTGGATAATCTGGCAGCCAGACCAGGTAAACCACAATTACAGGATAAATCCAATAAGGATAATACCAAACAAGCACAAGATGGTTCTTAAAAAACGGTTTGATAAACAAAAACAAAGAGGAGAATCGCCACGTTCAGAGACCTCAGAAAAGCGCTTTAATCTTAGAAACAGGGAAAATTTTAAAAAATCCCCATTAAATAATTTACTGAAACTCGCCCATCTCTTTCTTTTCAGTACTCACCCGACTTATGCCGTGAGAGAGGAAGGAGGTAAAATCTCCGAAACAAGTATGTGAAACCAAGAAAGGAGTCACAACATTCATTGGAAGTTTTGGTCAAAAAGGAAGAGAAATCTCCTCAACAAAACCCCCAATTCATAAAGAAAAAGGCTTCAGCAATTTTGAGTAAACATGCCACACAGATTGAGAACCTTATTGAAGAACAGGACTTGGGCAGTGAATTTGTTAGATAGCGCAGCGGTCGTCACGAAAGTTCGCCAGACTCTTCTGGATGTGACACCAACTAATGACTTCTTGGAAGTCAAAACTGCGGACAGGTGCACCTCTCCACCCAACAGGGTTTACAAACTAAAAGTTCAAATTGGAGGAAGACAGAGTGCACCATCAGAGTAATCTTCTGGGGAAGATTAACAATAAATGATATACTATTGGCTAAAAAAGTTTGCCAACGAAAATTTGTACATACACTCCCACAAGAGGAAGATGTCATTTTGCCTTCTTTCTCAGACCTTGATCCAGACAGGCAAAAAGAAGCTTTTGCTGCAGATTGGGCACTGGCACAAGTACCAGCGCTGTACCACAACCATGTGGGTAAAAATGGGATTCCCCTTATCATGGTATACCAATAAGATCTACTACGCAAATCCAACCACAATACCCCATTAAACATGAGGATAAAACACCAGTGAGAGAAATACTCTAACAACTTGAGTACCAGGGAGTAATTGAACCCTGCGTATCTCCAATAAATAACCCATTGTTTCCCATAGCTAAGCTGGACAATTCATACAGAATAGTCTTAGATTACAGACACACGCACATTTGCCATACAAACTGCACATAGGGCACCATTTATCAACAGTGTGTAAAAACTACAATACAACCGTGGATATTTCCAGTGGTTTCTTTTTATCAAAATCGAGCGCCTGAAAGTAGGGATTTAAGTGCCTTCATAGAGATTGTCTATCAAAGAAAACTTTGTAGACTCCCTTGAGGATATAAGAACAGTCCAAGATTGTTCTCAGCCGTGTAGCATCAATATTACATCATATCGATCCTGAGGCATTGGCTTATGTCAATGAGATATATCTAACATATGTCAATCTCAACACACATTTAGGCCCTCATTACAACCCTGGCGGTAAATGCTGCATACCACCGTGCTGACGGCCGCCAACATACCGTGACAGTGACGGTAATCCGCCACAGGTATTATGACCCACAGAGAGAATACCGCCACAATACAGACACCCACACAAGTCCGCCAGACCAAAGGTCAGTGATAAACTGGCAATAGCAAAACCCACACCGTTACGCCAACAGGAATACGCCCACAATATCACGACCCACGAATCACAGCGGTGGTCTTTCAACCGCGGTAAACCATTGGCGGTACACACCGCAACGCTCAAAATACACACACACATACAAAACTACACCACATTGGACAATTCAAAACACACACACCTGACACACATACACACACCACACCCACACCACTATAAAACACACACCCACATTACCCACAAGCCCTTACAACGAAAAAAATATAGCTAACCAAGAGAGACAAACCAGGAGCACCCACACAATCAGAGGCACAGAACACCATCACCCATACACTATTCACGCACATCACAGCATACACCACAACACATCACCCCACACATATCACTCACACCACATCCATGGCACCCCAAAGACACCCCAGGTTGTCTGAGGAGGAGCTAAGGGTCATGGTGGAGGAAATCATCCGGGTAGAGCCACAGCTATTCGCATCACAGGTGCAGCAGACGTCCATTGCAAGGAAGATGGAGCTACGGCGGAGGATCGTGGACACGGTCAACGCCGTGGGACAGCATCCAAGAACCAGGGATGACATCAGGATGAGGTGGAATGACCTACAGGGGAAGGTGCGTTCCGTGGTCGCAAGACACCAGATTGCTGTACAGAGGACTGGCAGAGGACCCCATCTCCTCCCACACAACTAACAACATGGGAGGAGCAAGTCTTGGCGATCAAGCATCCTGAGGGCCTCGCAGGAGTAGCAGGAGGACTGGATTCTGGTAAGTCAAATCTTAACTACTTCATCCCTCGCCCTACCTGCACGCCATCACAAACTCCTACCCTTACCCTCACCCCCATCACTCCACCAACTCACATGTACCCCACTAGTACAACCCACTCATCCCAATATCAAGCCCTGCATGCACCACCAATGCATGGACATCACTCACAGACCTGCATGGACAGCCATCACCACAGCATGTCCAATAGAGAGACTCACCCAGCCCACAAAATCACCACTCACACAAGGCAAAGCCAATCGGGAAATCAGAATCATAGAGGGAAACGCACCCATTCACAAGATGGCACATACAGATACATTAACAATGCATCTGAATCCCAACAGGACCCCTACTGAACATCACCAGAGAGGCGGTGCCAGCTACACCCAGTCCCCCCCACCCCCGAAGAGGCCCACAGTGACGACAGTAGCTCTGCACGCCTTGATCAGGATGACCAACCTGGCCCATCAGGGACCTCTGGACAGTCGGTTCCCCTGCTACAGTCCCAACACACCACAGAGCCTCCCCCCTCAGGTAACACCAGCACATCACTCACCTAGGCGGGCCCATACCACTGTCCCCAGGACACGTCAATCAGCAGTGTATCCACCACTACAGGGACCCCAGGCAACCCCACAAACACAGGGCGATTAGGGACCTGGAGTCAGTGGGCACACGGTTCAGGGGACAGAGACACAGGACAACAGGGAAGCTGGGAGGACTGCTGTGCGACGGGGGAGGACAGGCCCAGGGAACCCACTCTCCACGAGGCACTATCCAACATCCTGGAAGCATACCACCATTCCCAGGAGACCATGGGCCAGGTACGGGCCAGGTTGCAGGAGACCCAGCGGCTGCAGGAGGGACAGTACCTGGGGATCAGGGAGGACCTAACAAAAATCTACACCGTCCTGGTCACCACTGCAGGGGTGCTGGCTCACATGGGCATGACCATGAGGGAGGCAGTGGCACAACAAAGGGTGCCCGACAATAGCCAAACCGAGGAACAGCCTTCCACTTCCGCTGGCGCTAGTGGACAGGAGGCCCCGCCACAGGACCAACAGGCCACCAGCACCCCACCCCCTGCAGAAGGAGAACCACCACGCAAACGATCCCTGCGATCCAGGCAGAAGATAGAGAACATTGCCAAGACCCCCGCCAGGAAATAGGGCTCTCCTGATAGTCACCCTGCTGTCCCACTCTGTTACCCAGTCCACCTTGAACTGCCATTGCTCCCCTTCCTATGCCCCATCGGACAATGCACCTGTGATACCAAGAGACTGGACTCTAAGAGGACATTCCTCCACCATCACCCCAGCCACTTGCACATACCCCTATACTTAATGGCACAAAAATAAACACCCTTGAAACAAATACCATACTGGAGTCAGTGTAATGAATCTCAAACGTATTAGTACAACATTCTCAAAGCATTGCAACGTATATGTACAGTTAAATATATTACAGGATGACCTTTGGTGGGCAGCACTACATATATCAGGAGCCAGAATGGGGCACACAGATCTGAAAATAGAGAATCCAAAGGGAACAGTCAGTGGCCAAAGACATAGGGTAGGAGCCTGCCATGTAAAATGTCCAACAGATTACTGAAATGTAAAGTGCAGTTACAGTGTCTTACCTGTGTGTCACTGGAAGTACTGCTGTATTATTTTTGTTCTGTTGTCCACATAATTTTCCTCTGCCTTCTCTTCGTCACTGTCCATAGGGTCCACCGCTGCCACAAGACCATCCCCAGGCTCATCCTCCTGCAGAAAAGGCACCTGGCGTCTCAAGGCCAGTTTGTGCAACATACAGCATGCCACGATGATCTGGCACACCTTCTTGGGTGAGTAGTACAGCGATCCACCTGTCAGATGGAGACACCGCAACCTGGCGTTCAGGAGGCCGAAGGTTCTCTCAATTATCCTCTTTGTACACCCATGTGCCTCATTGTAACGTTCCTCCGCCCTTGTCCTGGCATTCCTCACTGGGGTCAGTAGCCATGACAGGTTGGGGTAACCAGAGTCACCTGTAAATATGGAGGGACAACTGTTAGACACACAGTAACCCTTAGGGACAACCTCATACCCAGACACCTACTCATACAGTGTGGGCTCACCTATTAGCCACACCCGGTGCCTCTAGAGTTGGCCTGTCACATATGTGATGCTGCTATTCCTCAAGATAAAGGCGCCATGCACAGAGCCAGGATACTTGGCATTCACATGGGAGATGTACTGGTTCGCCAAACACACCATCTGCACATTCATTAAGTGATAGCTTTTTCTATTCCTGTAAACCTGTTAATTTCTCCACGTGCGGGGGGTGGGGGGGCGGGGGGGACAAATACCACATGTGTAGCATCAATGGCACCAATGATGTTGGGGATATGTCCCAGGGCATAAAAGTCAGCCTTCACTGTGGCCATTTCATCCGCCTAGGGAGAACACAATGTAGCTGCGCATGTGTTTCAGCAGGGTAGACAACACTCTGGTCAACACGTTGGAGAACATTGGCTGAGACATCCCTGATGTCATGGCCACTGTAGTTTGAAAGGAACCACTTGCCAGGAAATGGAGCACTGGCAGGACCTGCACTAGAGGGGGATTCCTGTGGGCTGGTGGATAGCTGACATCAGGTCTGGCTCCAAATGGGCACACAGTTCTTGGATTCAGGCACAACTAAGTCTGTATGTGATAATAACGTGTCTGTCCTCCATTGTCGACAGTTCCACCAGGGGTCTGTACACCAGAGGATACCGCCATCTCATATGCTGCCTCAGCAGTTGTAGCCTATGGAAGAGAACGGTGAGCAGAGGGTCATATTTCCACATATATTGCACTAATGTTGCTGAATTTACTTTACAGAAGCAGTATGTGAGGTTGAGAGTCAGTTGATGTGCCAATGTCTGCTGTGACGCAGTAAGGTGCCATGGCCTGTGACCCCCTGAAATGGCAGCTGCCTGACCTGTGAGGAGGGACAAGTGGAAATGAGCTAAGTGCGCTTGCAGTGTGCGCCGTTGCGATTGGAGGTCGATGACCGCTGCGCAACTTCGCATTGGTTATTATTGGTCCCTATGGGTTCCAGGAGCCAATGGTGATGTACGCCGGCAATGATGGTAGTCACCGCCATTTTCTAACTATTCACTCACTTGCTACCTGACCTTCAACAGAAGAGGACCTACAATGCAAGTGCTGCTGTGACCTGAGTCTGGAAGCAACAATGGCTCATGTGCCTGGGGAAAGGGCCCCTGCCTTCACTGTGGAGGAGTTGGAGAAACTGGTGGATGGGGTCCTACCCCAGTACACATTACTCTACGGTCTTCCAGACAAACAGGTGAGTACACTGTGAGCATGATGAGGGGGCAATGCATGTTTGGAGTGGTGTGGATGTAAGCCACATGTTGGGGGGTGCGGAGGCCTCCTGGTCTGAGTGCTGCATGAGAGGTGGTCACACCGCATGTGCGTCAGGGCATGGGTGGGAACTGTTGGCCAATGGGTATGCCGGTCCGGACGGGTGAGTATTTCCTTTTCTGCTGTCTTTTCCTTCCAGGTCAGCGCCCACCAGAAAAAGGGTATTTGGGGTGCCATCGCCAAGGAGGGGCGCACCCTGGGGTCTATCACAGGTGGAGCACCCACTGCCGCAAGAGATGGGAGGACCTGCGCCACTGGACCAAGAAAACTGCGGAGGCCCAGCTGGGGCTGGCCTCCCAACGTGAAGGGGTGCCCGTCGCACCATGACCCCCCTGATGTTCCGCATCCTGGTGGTGGCCTATCCGGAGGGGGCACCCGTCAGGGCAGCCAGTGTGACACCAACACCTGCAAATGACCAACCCATTCCACCACCTGCCACGGTAAAGAAGGAGCCAGCATGCAGCACAGCCAAGAAGCACAACCCACCCAGCAAGGCCCCCTCCAAAACTCAAGCTGCCAGTGCCAAGGTCCCAGCAGCATCTGCCAAGGTGGGGAAGGGGAAGAAAACCCAAGGCAAGGCACTTCAGGCCTCGGAGCCTCCAGGTGAGGGACTGGTGCCCACCATCAGTGCCTACAGCCCTGCAACCTGTACCGCGGAAAGCACCGCCACCTGCACCGCCATCTGCCCCCCCACCTGCACCACCCCCTGCACCGCCGCTGCCACAACGGCTGTCAGCAGCATCATCCACAGTTGGCAGCCGTCTGAGGCTGCAGGAGACATCCTGGTGTCTCCCTCCACCACTACCAGCACCTGCACCATGGCCAGTACCGGTAGCATCCCTGCCGCAGACACCGCCGCAAGCACCGCCAGATACATCGCCATGAGCACCGCCACATGCCCAGCAGGTGGTACTACGACTGTCAGTAGCAGCATCCCCATGGAGTTCTACCTGTTCCCTGCAGATCCCATGCCTTAGACACCCAGGTGAGGGAATGTGAACTGCCACACCCCAAGTGCAGCATCACTGGGCACAATGCCCACTCCAGAACCAGTGGAGAAATGCATCCACAATCACTATCCTTGGCAGGATGAAGCACACTGGGCACAAGGCCCCCTCCAGAACCAGTGGAGAAATACATCCACTATCACTATCCTTTGCAGGATGAAGCCCACTGGGCACAAGGCCCCCTCCAGAACCAGTGGAGAAATACATCCACTATCACTATCCTTGGCAGGATGAAGTACACTGGGCACACAGCCACCTCCAGAACCAGTGGAGAAATACATCCACTATCACTATCCTTGGCAGGATGAAGCAAACTGGGCACAAGTCCCCCTCCAGAACCAGTGGAGAAGCCATCCACTTGAGACCTGAGAGACTGTGGCCTTGCACTCCCCAGGACCAAGCAGTGGGCGAACCATCCACTTGAGAGACTGTGGCTTTGCACTCCCCAGGACCAAGCAGTGGGCAAACCACCCACTTGAGAGACTTGAGACTGTGGCCTTGCACTCCCCAGGACCAAGCAGCGGGCAAACCACCCAAATGAGAGACTTGAGACTGTGGCTTTGCACTCCCCAGGACATCGCTGTGGGCATGTTGCCCCCTCCAGGAGCAGTGGCGTAGTACCATCTTCCGGCTGAGGTGCCCCTCCCTTCCCCCAAAGGACAGTGTACGGCCTTCTGTACATATTGTAAAAAGTTATATATACTGTTTTTCTAATTGTTAACTATTTCTGCATATTTCAAAATATCACTATTTGCACTCAATTCCTTTTGTCCTTGCGTTCTTCCAGGGGGTTACGGGGTGTAAATGTAATGCTGATGCATGTTTTTGTGTGTATGGTGTTGTGGGTGAGGTTGGGGGTGGGGGTGTTGCGTGTTGCGTGTCACTCTCTTTTTCCTCCCCCAATCCGTGCAGTGCTCACTGTGGTTGTTGCCGCTGCCTTTGATATCCGTCGTGTATGAGAAGATACACCAGCACGGGGAACACCTGCAGCTCCGGCTCCATGGCGTCCTGATTCTTCGTTGCTTGTCGAGAGGTGAGTGGTTTCCCTTCCAAATCCTGTTTCCGCCGTGCTTTTGATGGTGTTGGTACCACCCCGGAAAAGCTGGCGGATTGGCAGGTTGTGATAGGGTGGGCGGTACATTGTCTTCCGTCTGTCTGTTGGTGGTTACCGCTACGGTTTTTGTTGCTACCGGTCTGTGGCGGTCGGAGTGTTAAAGTGGCTGTCTATGCTGGCGGTTTACGCCGTGGTCGTGATTTTTTACCGCCGGCCTGTTGGTTTATCACCGCCGCTTTAACACTGACCGCCAGGGTTGTAATGAGGGCCTTAGCCCGGGTGGATCACATCTTTTTGGGATTTGCTGTACAGGGCTACAAACTCAACTTCAAGAGAACCAAAATTGCTTTTCTAAGTGTCCTATTTTTAGGATACAAATTATTAAGTAAGGGAAAGAGCCTGGCACCCCACTGTCTAGAGAAATGTGCACAATTACAACCTCCAAATACCATCAAAAGTCAATGATGTTTTTTTTTCAATTTTGGCAGAACCTACATTCCACAATATGCACAACGCAAAAAAACACTCAATGATTTAATTTGTCCAGATGTCTCAAGCAAACATTGGCCACCTGGGCACACACATATTCTCAGAGCATTACAGTTAGACAAGCTTGAGGCAAAACACTTGCACACACGACAACAAAACAAACTTAGGGGGTCATTCAGACCTTGGCGGACGGCGGAGGCCGTCCGCCAAGGTACCGCCGACAAATGACCGCACCGCGGTCAAAAGACCGCGGCGGCCATTCAAACATTTCCGCTGGGCCGGCGGGCGCTCTCCAAAAGAGCGCCCGCCGGCCCAGCAGAAATGCCCCTGCAACGAGGACGCCGGCTCAGAATTGAGCCGGCGTAGTTGCAGGGGTGCGACGGGTGCAGTTGCACCCGTCGCGTATTTCAGTGTCTGCAAAGCAGACACTGAAATACTTTGTGGGGCCCTCTTACGGGGGCCCCTGCAGTGCCCATGCCATTGGCATGGGCACTGCAGGGCCCCCAAGGGGCCCCACGGCACCCCCTACCGCCATCCTGTTCATGGCGGGTTTCCCGCCATGAACAGGATGGCGGTAGGGGGTGTCTGAATCCCCATGGCGGCGGAGCGCGCTCTGCCGCCATGGAGGATTCAATGGGGCAGCGGTAAACCGGCGGGAGACCGCCGGTTTACCCTTTCTGACCGCGGATGAACCGCCGCGGTCAGAATGCCCTTGGGAGCACCGCCAGCCTGTTGGCGGTGCTCCCGTGGTCGGTGACCCTGGCGGTCATTAGGGTAATTCTTGGTTCCATGGAGTTCACCTATGTTACATTCAAAGTAGGTGACATTGTACCCATAGCATACAAATTTCACTTGTACTCCAACACAGAACAGCGTTTTGCACCCACAGAAAAAAATCCTGTATGCTGCCCTAATGGCTGTCATAAAGGAGAGACCACTCGCCCAAGAGAAATGCATTATTGCCAGTACCCCAATAGCAGTCCTTGAGACGGTCACCATACCAAGCACTGCAAACGCAAAAGCATTACATCCATGTTAGATTCAACGGACTACCTCTTTGACTGCAACTGATGTTGATAATGTTTTTGAACCAAAACTGCAGACCCAAGAATTCCTTCAATATTAACTTGAATACACCATGTCCACTAACATTTTGCTTCGTGAACAATATTGAATCATCATGTACACAGATGGTTCAGCTCAACCAGCTGTAGGTACCAAACATCAATACAATAGACCTACATGCCGACCCTAGGGGGACTGCACAGAACAACTAGCAGAGCTTAAGGCTTTCATCTTAGCACAGGAAAACATGGATCCTGAACTTTCTACCTTGATTGTGTTTGATTTGTACTATTATGTCCAGTCCTTCAGTGAATACTTACACCACTGGCGTCTAAACGTGTTCAGAGACTCAAAAAAAAACCCCCACAAAACAGAATTTCTTGTGAGGGAAGGGGGCAGATCCCAAACTGGTAGTACATACACTGGGTCACCAGCATGTTGGAATACACGTTGTAGGAAACAATTTGGCTGACAAATCTGGAGTAACTACGGCTTCTATTGCTGCGATTATTTGTTCCCATATGAGACTGGACAATGAAACACTGGCTGCTAAGAAAGCTTTAGCTGGTGTAGCAGCTACCATCTCACTAGTGCAAAAACCTAATTGGTGGCCAGGTCTATTCAAATAGACCAAGCAGTATGTTCTTAGCTGTGGCATCTTCCGACAAATTAAGGGGTCCACCATCAAACACCCACCGCAAACACCTCTCTTAGTTTCCAACAAACTGTTACACTGTGTGTACCTGGACCAATGCGGCCTCTTACAACCTGATGGTACATACAAATATATTTTAGTCACTGTTGATAAATGATCCACATTTGTATGGGTGTGGCCACAAAGATCATCTGATTCATATTCAGTTGCAGTATTCCATTCGGACCAGGGCCCTGCCTTTGACTTCAGGGCATTCAAGGACACCAAGGCAATGATGGGTGTTCAATTGCATTTCTCATCTCCCTATCATCCCAAGGTAAACGTGACTGTGGACCTAAAGCAATACTTAACAGCTAAAGTATTAGGTTCAGGTCGTAGTTGGCTTCATTATCTGTACGGAGTCCAGAGAACACTAAATAATCTTCCCAGAAGGTCTCTGCGAGGATGTACCTCTTATTAAGTCCTGTCTGGGATACCTATGTATGTCCCAGATCTGGGTGGCCATGATGCGGTAGCGGCAGAAACGCCTTTTGACATAAATGAACGTGTCACTATCATGAAGAAATTACAACAGTTCAGTGATGAAAATTCATCTGCACATGCTGCCATCTTGAGATTGATGAATTTTCTGAGCTTGAATATCATACTGTATTTGCAAGTGATGATGATTATATGAAAACAAAAAATTATGGGGAAATGATTGTTATCACTATTACAGACACCATTTTCTACACACAGCTGGTACACCAAGAATAGTTTATAGTTATACACAATGGGAAAGTTGTCCAACTCCATCGGGGGGAGTTCAAAAACAAATGTAGAAAGGTTTTCTTATTTTTCTGGGCATAATGTAAAAAATGCTGAGTCTTATTATTTTAAACTACTACCTTCGAAAGCGAGAAAAATTCTGCTAACAGACACTAAATTGATTTATTCAGATTACAATATTTCACAGTTGGCTGAAGTCGAATGACTTAAAGAGTGTGTTGGGAACAAGAGATTGGGAAATACAAGTTAAGGAAGCTTTATTTGGAGCATGCCTTATTCCACTGTGAATTATATTTCTGAACAAAACTATACAACAAACAACTTGTTTAGGCTTGGCAAAAATAAAAAGAAATTAATGTACCCAGTATTCCTTCACCAGCTAAATTTGATAATTGGTAAAACATTTTAAATGTCACAGAAGAACGGCTCAATATTTGGGTTCAGAGAAGAACATTTAGTGCAACACTTTCAGGTCCCAATAAGGTTTTTGGAGCAAGCTGACCTGACCCTTGTTAGGTCACCACAAAACACTCTAGTACTGTGATAACATACAGCATTGGCAAACTTTGTCAACAATGGTTAAAATCTTCCACGTTGACAGCTGCAAAAGAACACCTTAGTCTCCTTTCAGAAGATGCAGACTTACAAGATTTCTTGTTAGGCCCCAGAAAACCAGGCTCAAAACATTTCTTGTATGCAATATATAAAGACAATTGGAAACTTTTGCAAAAGGAAGCTACAGCCTGTTTAAGGTAAATAGATCAGGAGAACTTGGAGGAAGATCCAGCCATTGCTGATAATGGTATGAACACATTGTCCAACCGCATTTACACATTAAACAACATCGCGTCATCTGAAATTGACATCATTCAAAATGACATTGTCGTAGTTTGACTCTTGCTCTAGGCAAGACTGCTGGTTTAAGGATGATAGTACTTATGTTTGTAGGCGACTATGCCAGACCTACAACAAGTCGCAACTGTTGTCTCCACCCTCCCGGCTCACAAGCAGCACCTCAACAAAAACCCAAACAGTAAAAGGTGATTTGTGGCAGCCTTCACGCATGGACTCACGAGTGTCATGGTTAAATGGAGATTACCCCTTTCTCACATAAACATCATGTCTCAATCAAACACAGGCAATGAAGAGAGGTGCAGTAAAGTTTTCAATAGGTTTTATTAACAAAACTGCAACCTACAATAAGTTGCATGGGCTGCAAAGATAAGGATTATGAATAATGCAAGAAACAGAATTGTGAAGACAAGAGTCATTAATACAAAGACCCCCACAATTTTGCAATGACATGAAGTGACATGAGATGTGAAATATGTCCTTAATACCCTATTATGATGAACCTAATCTCTAACCTAAAAGGTGTGGTAAACATAATCTGCCAATGCCATGTCCGGGAGATGAGCCCTCCCAACCCTTGTTACCTTGGAAGGAGGTCTCTAGCTCAGAGTCCGTAGGGACAAGAAGACTGGGTCAGCGTCAAGGCAACGTGCAGCATCGATGGCATCTGGTCGGAATCCCTCTGACTGTCTAAGTGAGATGCATTTATGCAGATCTGCTCGGACCCCTGATGTGGGTCTGTTACCAAACAATAGATAACAAGACATGCTTGGGACGGCAATTTATGTAAACAATTTCCTTGAAGGTGTACCTAATGTGAATACCTACAGTTTGTTTATCTTTGTCGCTTGATACGGACGCCTTAGCGCGGTGGCACTGATAACGT
The DNA here is from genome assembly GCF_031143425.1 of Pleurodeles waltl. Classification (NCBI taxonomy): domain Eukaryota; kingdom Metazoa; phylum Chordata; class Amphibia; order Caudata; family Salamandridae; genus Pleurodeles; species Pleurodeles waltl. The sequence goes on from NC_090441.1 coordinate 89,554,405, forward strand.
AAAACTAAAACATTGGCCGAACTAGAAACAATGCAGCCATCTTGGAAACATAAAATTAAATATTTGCGCTAAAACAGAGCAAACTAAGTAGGGTAAAGGTCACTAGGTGACGGGGGCACAGGTCCGCAAGCCAGAAGGCTAAGCTAACTCCTGATTCCCATTTGAAACAAGACAGCATTCACTACAACAAGTCACTTTTACATCATGGACAGAGTCAATTTAGGTCTGTTAACTCTAAAAAGTTATTTGCATATTTAATTTGACAAGGAAACAACAGATATTGGCTAGGAAAGCAGCTATTTACATCATCGTTAACACTGAAAAGACAGAAAAGTTACCTTTTACTTTGGCATAAATTCCGTCTTCACTGTAGTTAATATATGGAGTGATTAATCTGACCATTTCAACATTTCAATTCACTTCATGTTAAAAATATTTAACAGTAGGCAGATTTGAACAGCTAGGAGACAGTTACATCCATGAGGTGTGGGACCTACCCTTTGATTACAGATGTTTCAATGGCACGAAAGAGGTCTTTCTTAGCGGTAGAGAATGCAAGACTTCAGTATGCCATTTAATGACTTGTAAACAAATGCACTCACACGGAGCATGTAACCCTTCGATTACAAATGTGGCTTGTTATCTGAAGGGTATTCCCGTATCTTTGATTCTCTCAGCATTTCAGTTGTTTTCGAATGAGAGTTACTTAATGCTGTGCGATCAAGGCTACTGTGGGATGAGACCAGGCGTTCCTAATGTAATTTCAGTCTCTAAAACCCTCTTCCTCGTCTGAATCAGATTCTGATCTGGATTTTTTTCTTTTGGAGCCATAGGGGCAGCCTGGCTTCCCTGTCCTTTAATGTTTTGGCAGAAAACGCTCTGCAGTGTTTGCAGTCCTTGGGTTTATGGTTGGGATATAAACATGGCCTTATGATGGTCCCACGAAAAAAATGAACAACTCTTGGCTTTTCACGATCCCTGCATGGCCTACAAAGCCTTTTCTCGGATCTCTCTGACATGATGCCCAAATACTGAAGAAAGAAAGCAGTACCTCAGAGGCTGTACCAGTAGAATGCTGTCTTTTCCTGTGAGAAGGCAAATGTCTCAAGTTGAGAAACTGAAACAACTGACCAGAGCTCAAGTAGACTCCCTCACACACGATGTGTGATTATAAATCTGAGGTATAGTGGCTTGCAGGGGAACAGTGGTCCAGGGTTTAGCCTCTGACTGGCTGGAGTATGGGCCTAATATAATAATGTGAACAGGTTTAAAATGTTAATTGCTTTTTCTATTCCTTTAATGTACTTACATGGCACTGCTTGTTTCGAATATCGTGGGGCTCCCACCATGACAACACAGAACAAGCCAGCGCACAGATATCAAGATCGTATACGATTTCATATCAAACAAACATAAGCGGAGGTCGTATGTGTTCATATATGGTATCTCCTGGGGAACCATAAACTGTTCTGAAAGCAATTTGGGGAGGAGATGTTGACGATTTGACCTGTAGTTAGTCTTCAGGAGTCATCAGCACAAAAGTGGTCTGACTAAAGTTCCCTAGACACAGTGGCATCTTAGAATCTTTAATAAGGCATCCTGTAAGCAATACCTTCAATAATACTTGAAGTCAGATTCTATAATGTAAGTCAGGCCACTTGGTTAGTCTGAGAATTCCAGTGGGGTAAATACATTATTCAGGAGAAATACATCTTTGTATTGTATGGAGAAGGAGGTCACACCTGCACATACAGGACTGCTCCAAGATAAAGCCAACAATACAAAATGGGCTTTGGGTTCCTTAAACTGTCCCGCAGAGGTAAATGGATAACTAGGGAAAGCACACCTTTGCATTGTGTGACACCACCAACTTGATTGGAGATCATGCAGTGCCATGACACAATGCAAAAGGGGTGCTCTTCCCCAAGTAATCCATTTACCTCTCCTGAACCGTCTAAGGAACCAAGCAGCCATTTCTTGAGCTTCAAGTAGTTAGCAACAGAAGGTGTTAGTATAGGTTCACTTGGCAAGAATACAGGATTAGTCAGGACTCTGATGAGGACGGACATGAAAGGGTGAGAAAAGCTTAGGCTACGTGTGCTTTCACAAGGATACTCCATAGGTAGAAGGCAGATAGAAAAGGTAGTACAGACACACATGCCATCACTTCATCTTCACCTGCGGATTCAAACCAATTGATGCAGCACTCACCCTGATAAAGAATGAAGCTGGCACCCCTCCTCTCTCAACACCCCAACAAGTATACATCCAACACTCGAAACAGCTTCACTGACTCCCAATCCACAGCTCTTTTCAAACTCCTGAGACACACATTTAAAGTCTTACACAGCACTGGCTCAGCATACCTCAATGCCACCTCAGATTTCAGAAACCTTCGAGACACCCTTGCTCAGCATAGGCAGCAACAGAACAAGGAGCATAGACTTCTCTTAACTGGCTCCAAAAAGGCAGAACAACCTGCCTCTAAACATATGTGTTGTCTCAAACATTAGTGCATTCCGCAAGAAGCTGAACACTTGGCTCCTCGACTAGGTTACTTCATGGATCAGCCCTGACTTCTCTTGCATCGGCGACAGGATACCCTCTCATGTGATAGTGTGTTTTACAAAAAAATAAATGTAAAATGTTTGTGTGGCTTGTCAGGTCCATTCTCCATCAGAATTTGGTATATGTTCAGTTTACTGTTTGACATGTGCCCTACATTAATAGCACTGCAAATAACAGTGTATGTTACCTATGCTACGTTCACGGACTACCCTTGTGTTAAAAACTACTGTTCATAGTAGTTTATGACGTTCTCTTTAGGGAACTTAGGCAGTATTCCCCAGCATGGTTACCTTGTTTTAAAGGTAGATATGCTCGCTAAGTTTGAGGATTGAGTCCTCAGAGACATACTCGGACACCCACAACTTACACTCATAAACTGGAAGGGGTTGGATTTATCACAGTCAGGGAGCTAAAGACGCACGAAGGACATGTCTTCCTGAGCCTCATGTGGCTGTCATGGGAGCCATTAGTGAAGGTTCACTAGGCATGCATTCGGTAATGTTCAGAAAGAAGGAGGTGGTTATTTTACGGGGGGGGGAAATGTAATCAAACTGGGGATTCCATTCTGTGGTGTATGAATGTGATGGGCCCTTGCATGGCGGCGATATGTTGATATGAGTGCACTGATTTGCTGGGTTGGGCACATGGCCAGCAATATGAAAGTCTTGTGGGTGGTGTGAATAGCCCATAAAGCAGTTGATGCACTGCTGTGGCTTTATGGCACACCTTCAGCAGTCTTGGTTTCAATATTCAGATACTTTGATAAGTACTTGTGTTTTGAAGCTACCATTTCTGGAGGTGCTAAAACCAACTAGTGTAAGTGGTGGGTTAACTTAAGCAAATAAGTAACAGATTTCTATCTATGATGGTAAGGATATGCCATCACAATGACAACAGAGCATCCTTACCATGAAGATAATGGTCTGGCCGTTTGGTATACATGTGGACGGAGCACTGGCACAGCCGAGGGGAAGACTACTCCATCGGTGGCATAGCTGCACACCTCCAATTTCCTGAGTAAGGGCTATTTGAGACTGACTTCTGTGCCCACCCATCTAATTTAGATGTGCGGACCTGGAATCTGCAGAGAGCCACAGGCTTCCTACCACCCTACGTTTCCACACGTCTCCCAATAAGAATGGTACCCCACTTGTGAGAATGGGCCAAGAAAAAAAAACATGAAAGGCCCTAAATCACGATGTTGAGAGATAAGCAATAGGTATAGGTGCTGTATTTGAGGCTGTGCCTTGCGCCACTGATACAAACCTAGAAACCATGCAATTTTTTTAAAACTAGAAAACCACAAGGTTTTCTTATCCACAATGCTCTGCAAACCTCAAACTCTGCCAATTCTGTGATGGAAACTTCCTGAATCCACAAAATTCCTACCACTCTGCATTGAAACACTTGGCCGGACTAAAATACAGCCCCACCTGTGTGGCTGGGCCTAGTGCTCGTTACAGGAACGGCTCAAACCAAAATCAATGGGAGCCCTCGCCACTGACCGTTTCTGTGTCAGGCACTAGCATAGCCACACAAGTGAAGTAGCATTTTTATTGGGAGACTTTGGGGAATGTCGGAGGGATGGAAGTTTGTGGCTCCTCGCAGATTCCAGAACTTTCAATCACAGAAATGTGAGGAAAATGTGTTTGTTTAGTCAAAATATGAGGTGTGCAAGGGATTCTGGGAATAAAAAAAACCTAGTGAGAGCCACACAAGTCACTCCAAGGTGCCTAGTTTTAAAATATTTACAGGTTATCAGGATTCCCTAGGTGCAGGCTGAGCTAGGGTTCAAAATATACAGCTACCTACATTGGAAAAAAGGTCAGTTTTCAGGGAAAAATGTGGTGCGTCGATGTTGCATTTTAGGCAGTTTCCTGCGTGGGCACTAGGCCTACCAACACAAGTGAGGTACCACTGTTATCAGGAGACTTGGATAAATGCTGGGTGGAAAGAGGTTTGAGGCTCACCACACACTCCAGAAATTTCCATCACAGAAATGTGAGGAAAATGTGTTTTTTCAGTCACAGTTTGAGATTTGCAAGGGATTCTGGGTAAAACAAAAATAAAAACCCGGTGACAGTCACACAAGTTGCCCCATGCTAGATACACTTAGGTGTCTAGTTTTCCAAAATGTACATGTTTGCTAGGTTTCCCTAGGTGCCAACGAAGCTAGTGTCCAAAACCTAAAGCTACCTACACTGGAAAAAAAGGTCAATTCTGAGCGGAAAATAGGATGCGTTTCTTTTGTGTTTTGGCACATTTCCTGTTGGAGGCACCACCCTACCCACTCAAGGGAGGCACCATTTTTTTTTTTTTAATCAGAAGACTTGTGGGAGCATATAATAGTAGAACATTTGTTAATACCAATTGGATTTCACTGCATTTGTGCCTTTCAAACATAAGCCAGTGTATAAGAAAAGACATTTCGAAAAATAACCTTTAAATCATAAGCTAGTACGGGTACCCATAAATTCAGAGATGTACAAATCACCAATGCTCCTGAACTCCACATCTTCTGCTCACTAAAAAAAAAAATTGGTTGCCTTGATACCAATTTTTCACTCTACATATTTCACTATATGATTTAGTCCATACTGGTACTAAAAAAAACAAAAACATTTTACCGTGCAACTCAGTTGTTGGCTCTGGATACCTTGGGTTCTTGAAGAACCCAAAAAACCTTTATATCCCAGCAACCAGAAAGGTTTAGCGGATGTAATAGTATATTGCTTTTGTAAATCTGCTCTAGTGACAAAATATTACAGATGAAAATGTCACAAATGGCCATTTTATTCCTACTCATTTTCAATATTTATTTCAACCGTTATTTTCTTTGGAAAAACCTTGCAGGATCTACATTTTTAGCCCCTTATTAAATTCAAACCTTTGCCTACTTTTCAGAAATCTATAGCTTTCCTGGATCACCCATGGTTTTTACACTGGTTTCCGCCATAAACTGAGACTAGCACGAAAAAGTAGAAAAATGGGCTTCTGCAATAGAAAATGCCAAACCTGTGGTACAAAATTAGGCTCTGCAGGTTCCCGGAAGATGGTGATTTTAGTACACCAAACCGTGCGTTGATGCTATTTGTAGAAATAAAACAGAATGTTATCCAGAGCACTTTTCCCCTATTTTTCTAAAAAATACTAAACAATATTGCTATATTTTATCTATTTTCTTGGTCTCCTCCAGGGGAATCCACAACCTAGGTACCTTTAGGATCCCCTGGATGTTGGAAAAAAGAGTGCAAAAAACATAACAACTATAAGAGACTTAAATAAGGAAGGCTGATCAGGAATGCACAGAAAGGCCGACAGCGCCAATAACTAACTCTTCACAGTTGCAACTGCACAACCCTTCTGTGCCAAGGAAAGGGCAAAAAGCAAAACATCAGACAAATGGGCCTTTAAGGGATCAATTTGCCTCTCTCCACACAAAGTAAAAAAAAATTGCCCATCTGTTGGCATAGACAATTTTGGAGTGTCGACTGGCCGATAAGATAACATCCACCACTTCTAGAGGGAGAGAAAAAGAACTCAGAGTGCCCCGTTCAATCTCCAGGCATGTAGGTGCAGGCTCTGGAGGTGGGGGTGTAAAACCTGCCCCGACGACTGCGAGAGGAGGTCTGCCCTGTGAGGGAGACGGAGCAGAGGGCACAGTGAGAGTTGGGGAAGGTCTGAGTACCACACCCTTCTTGGCCAATCCAGAGCTATTAAAATTACTTGGCCTGATCTTGGCGAATCTTCCTCAGAACCTGAGGAATCAAGGGCATGGGGGGAAACGGGTAAAGAACCTGGTCGCACCAAGACATCTGAAACGCGCCCCCCCCCCCCCCAAAGCTCCTTGCACCGGATACTGGAGGCTGCAGAACGACGGGCAGTGCGTGTTCTCCCGAGTGGCAAACAGGTCTATCTGTGGGGAAACCCCACATCCGGAAGATGTGAAGAACCAGGTCTTGATGGAGATGCCACAGGTGATCGGCCGCGAAATGCCGATAGAGTGTCCGCCTGTAGGTTGAGAACCTTGGCCAGATGGTTTGCTACTATGCAAATTCAATGGTCCTGTGCCCAGGACCAGAGCCGCAGAGCCTTTCTGCAGAGAAGGTACGACCCGACTCCTCCCTGCTTGTTGATGTACCACATCGCAGTAGTGTTGTCTGTCAAGACTTGAACTGACTGACCGCAAAGAGACGGGAGGAAGACCTTGAGAGCCAGACTTATTGCCCGTAATTCTAACAGATTGATGTGAAACATCTGTTCCACTGGAGACCAACGACCTTTGATTTCCAGGTCCCCCAGATAAGCCCCCCTCCCTAGAATGGAAGCATCCGTTATGACCGTGGACACTGGAGGTGGTAGACAAAACGGCCTTCCTTGGGAAAGGTTGCCGTCCACAGCCCACCATCGTAGATCCGTTGCAGCATTTCTGGAGATCGTAATAGACTTTGAGATCCCCTTTGTGTTGAAACCACTGCTTGCAGAGGCACCATTGGAGAGCCCTCATGTGCCAACGTGCATGAGTGACCAACAGAATGCAAGAAGCAAACAGACCGAGCAGACATAGGAACCTGAGGGCCGAAATAACTGCTCCATTTTGAAACATTGGAATCAAAGCCTGAATGTCCTGAATCCGCTGAGGCGGAGGACAGGCCCGATTCAATGTGGTGTCCAGTACTGCCCCTATGAACAGGAGGCACTGAGAGGGCTTCAGGTGAGACTTGGGCATGTTTACCGTAAAGACCAGGTTGAACAACAATCGTGTTGTCATCTGTAAGTGATGCAGCACAAGCTCTGGGGACTTGGCTTTTATTAGCCAATTGTCCAGGTAAGGCAATACAGATATTCCACTCCTTCTGAGGTGTGCTGCAACCACCGCCATCACCTTCGTGAAGACCCAAGGTGCGGAAGTAAGACCAAAAGGAAGGACCGCAAACTGGTAGTGTTGTGACCCTACCACAAACCAGAGATCCTTCCTGTGCGACTTCAGAATGGGGATATGAAAATATGCATCGTGCAAGTCGACAGACACCATCCAGTCTTCCTTGTTCAATGCCAGAAGTACCTGTGTTAGAGTCAGCATATTGAATTTCTCCTGTGTGAGGAACCAATTAAAAATCCTCATGTCCAGGATAGGCCTCAATCGACCATCCTTCGTGGGAATCAGGAAATATCTCAAATAGCATCCCTGACCCCTTTCCTGCTCTGGAACCAACTCCACTGCACCCTTTAATAAAAGGACTTGCACCTTCTGCTAAAGCAACAGGAGATGATCTTCCGAACAAAAGGAATAACGGGGAGGGGTGGGATGGGCAAATTCCCGAAAAGGAAGGGCATAACCTTTCCCTAGAATATTTAGTACCCAAGAGTCCAATGTGACTAGCTCCCACTAGTGGAGAAAATGAAATATCCTGTCCCCCTACGGGAGAAGCATGATCCAAGATGGATAGAAAACTAGGTCTGCTTTCCTTGTTGGGTTCCCCCAGAGGAAGAGGATGAAGCAGGATGTTGCTTGGCGGCTCCTCGTGTTCTAACCCTCCACCTCCCTCTAAAAGATCTTTAGAGAGGGTTGTCAGGCTGTTGAGTATTGGGCTGTGGCCTTCCATGAAAAGAGGATCAACGCGCAAATCCCCTAAATCTCCGAAAGGATCTAAAGGGTATAGATGCTGAAGCCTGTAGCCCCAAGGATCTTGCAGTAGCTCTGCTGTCTTTAAAACATTCCAAAGCAGAGTCGGCCTTGGACCCACACAATTTTTCGCCATCAAACAGAAGGTCCAACAAAGTTGTCTGAACATCTGTGGAAAAGCCAGAAGACCTAAGCCACGCATGCCTCCTGGTCGCCACCGAAGTGCCCATTGCCCTGACCACTGAATCCGCTGTATCCAGACCTGACTGGATAATCTGTTTGACCGCTGTCTGAGTGTCCAAAAGGAGCTCATCAAACCGCCTCTGCACATCCTGAGGGAAGCTCAGCACCACAGCTCTTGCCGTGTCCATCAGGGCATGAACATACCTCCCCAGCACACAGGTAGCATTGACCGAATTCAGGGCCATACTACATGAGTAGAAACTTTATTTGGTTGCTTGCTCCATTCTCTTAGACTCCCCCTCCGATGGAGTAGCAGGAAACAAGCCAGGTGCAGATCAGGCAGAACAAGAAGCTTGAACCACCAAGTTCTCAGGAGTTGGATGTTGAGATAAAATTTGAGGATCCCCAGGAGCAACCCTGTACCTCCTAGCCACAGCCCTGGAATCCGCTAGAGTTGTGGCAGGTTTTCTCCTAATGTCTAAAATGGGCTCAGAAAGGGTATCATTGAAAGGGAGTAGGGGCACCGCAGAAGTAGAGGAAGGATGCAACACCTCCGTCAAGATGTTTGCCTTCACTTCCGGAAGTTACAAGAATTCAGCAGCCTTCCTTATAACAGTGTGATAGGATGCTGCCTCCTGTGTAAATTCACCCAGGGATAAAAGATCCCACTCAGGGGAGGTATCCAGTCCACTTCCAGAGTCCAGACCCTGAAACTCCCCCATAGGCTCAAGAATCTCTCCTTCCTCCAACAGCTGTTGCTTATATTCCGGTTCCTCCAAGAGCCTCAAGGCTCTCCTCCTCGATCTCAATCTGGCCTCCAATCTCGGCATCCATAGAGTTAGCCGGCGTCAACGGTTTCAAGGGAGATGGACGTGGTGGGAAAGATGGTGGAGATACATTTCCTGACCGGGATCCATCCGGCGCAGGCATCGCCTCCATCGGTAACATCATCAGAGGAGACGTCGTCATCGGCACCGAACCAGGATAGAAGGGTACAAACGGAGCCTGTTTGTACAGCATCGGCGAACCCAAAGAGAACCCTAATGGACCCGTGGGATCAGCCGGTGCACCAGCAGGGGCCATAACCTTGATGAAAATGCTAAACATATCATTAAGGAAAGCCGCTGGATCCACTACCGGAGTCGGGAAGGCAGTAAACCTCTGCGCATCCTGAGACGTTTGGGTCGGATTCAAAACGTTCGCCACCGGCTCCTAAACCAACACGGCTGAAAAGTGAGTCGGAGGACTCGCAGGGGACTCAATGACCTCAATCAGTGACAGCACCGGAGAAGCCTGTGGACGCTGGGGAGTGATCGTTGGACTGATGTCCCACGCCGTACGGCGTTATCTCTGAGGGGACTGAGACCGATCTCTGGAAGAACGGCAGTGAGAGTCCCTCGCCTTAGATCTTCGATCACCTTTATGTCACCCTCCTAGCTTTTGCCATGAAGCGATTAGCCTCTCTTTCTTTTAAGGACTTCGGGTTCATACTCTGGCAGGACACACACCCCTCCATGTCGTGGTCCGAACTTAGGCACCACAAGCAGTCTTCGTGAGAATCTGTGACTGACATTCGACCCCCGCACTCATGACAAGGCTTAAAACCTGATTTCTTTGGCAGAGACATTGTAACTAGTACAACAAGACACCTTTGAAACAGTAGCTGTTCAAAAACAGTTAGCGTCGAAGGTGCGGAAAAAAAGGAACTGACATCATCACGCCGGTGAGGACTTCTTATTGCCACAATGACATCAGACGGAGCTGTGTGCGGAGCCGTGCAATTGTGACATCCTTGTCGACATGAAGAGCTGGGAAGAAAGTTTCCATCGAATGCTGGCGCATTGGGAGAATTCATAAGGTGAGGAATCCACAGGTAGTTGTATCCATCAGAATCTGCCTGTACAGGGGGAATGACTTTCTTTAAAACTTCCAAGAAGACACTAACTAGTTGGACCTTGAAAAAAGGTCCTTTTCTGTTTGTAGTTATAAAAGCATGGTCCTGCATTTGATACCATCAGGAGAACCACATAAGAGTACTTTTTAATGGTCCTTTTAACTCCTTTAGCATTTCCATGCTTGATTAAGATAAATGTCCATACTGTCTGATCTCAGAAGCCATGCTGCTAAACTGAACGGATGGAATAGTTGGCCCTGTAGTGTGGTTAATAGATTCAGCTTGACACAACTTTCCATTATAAACAGATCAATACCAAGGAAATTGACATATTTTTCCCCAGTCAACTCATGAGACCTCTAGGCCGTCACTTATGTGAATTTGCATAGGGCAGCGTAGCAAGCTGACTTGCTGCACTGCCCTACGCCAAAGTGAAAAGGTAGGAATGCACGTACAGTGCTAAGCTGTCCTTAGCCCCTGCATTGCTGCCATTTCAGCAGCCTAGCATTAATGCAGACATCCTTGCATCATGGTGAAAAGGCACATGCGTGGCATGCAGGATCCTGAGAGGTGTTTTCCTGTGACAATGCAGCACACATGGAAAGAGGACAACACGAGGAGAAATAAAATGATATCTTCTTGTTGCATCTCATCACAGGAAGCATAAAGTCTTGGTGCAGGCCCAGGTTTACCTGGTTTTATAAATCTGGGGCAGCGGCAAAATCCATGGATGTTACGTCAGAACACCCACTGCAATGTGCAGGGAACGCCTCCTGAGCTCAGTGAAAGGCAACGCAGCGATTTGTACTTCCTTTCCTTACTCCACATCTATAATGCAATTCAAAGCCTTGCAAAGCCTCAGATATGATTTTGTAGTTTGAGCCGCTGAAGCGTCACTAAAAGTGGCGCTCCATCGGCGCAAGGGGCTCATAAATATGCCCCCTAGTCTTTACCAATGGCTTAATATTAGATAGAACCCAGGCCTCCAGAAGCATGCAGAAGCTGACAACAATCAGCATACATTTATAAAATTACAAATACGTACAAAGTTACAATCTGGAGGCCCAACTGACAAAGGTTGTCACATGAAGATCTGGTCTGAATTTCTCCAAGCTGTGTGCTTTGATGATCCAGTTTTGTATGTACAGGAATATGAAGATTCTTTGCCAATGAGCTGCTACTACTGGCTTGCACTTGGAGAGTTTTCAAGGAGCAGACGTCAGACTAAAGTAAAGCTCCAAAGATGTGGTTGTCATTAGATTCTTTAAAAAAAAAAAATCCTACTTTGGGATTTTGTTTTTGAAAAAACAAAAACATCTTAAATGTTTGAACGATGGCACTAACATTTTGTCCAACCGCAAACTCTGTATCAGCCCCAAAGTGTTCTAGGATTCCTGCTCTCAGCAGGATTAGTCCGACATTTACTTCACATGTGACTATCAATAAAGATCCGATGAGGCAGAATCATGGGACCATGAAGGTGCAGTGGATCTTCTGGATAAAGTCAGTGAGGTTGCTTTGTTACTTGCGTCTGTGGCCCAAGGAGCATGCCATCAAAATGAGCACTTGGACAGGCAAACCTGAGACAAGTGGGGCAGGCAGTCGTCAAACCCAGAATAAATTAGTTATTTATTATACTATATATGTCTGCCATTCTTGCTTTTTTATATACTCAAATGCTTGAACCATTACTCAGTAACTTTAAATGTAAGTAAACGGTGTTAAAAATGCCAAGAATGCAAGTCCTTGGCTTCGACCATGTAGAACCTGAAGCACCTAACAACATCCAGCGAGTACAAGGATCTCCACACAAAAGTTAACGGATTGGGGATGAAACATCGCTGGATGGCGCATTCATGGATGTAGAAAGTTGTAAGGACTTTTGGCATAAATATTGTGTTGGTCTGGAAAATCACCTCATCTTATGGCTCCTAACGGGCATCACCTGTAATCCTCCAACTCTCATTGCTGAAGAGAGCGAGAACAGCAGTTTTTAACAAAAAGAATTTCAAATGTTGTCTATGGATGGGTTTGAAAAGTGGAAGTAGAAGTTGTCTCAGCACAGTGTTTAGCGCCTATGAACTGGAGGACACCTCACTGGATTAAATGCTCTAAAGAGTTCCTTTGTGAATTGTTTTATAAATTTCAGTGACCAGAAAGATGAGTAAGAATCGTCCGTCCTTCAGACTCTGGAAATTGCGGACAACTGAACCCTGAACAATAGCTACTTCAGACCACTCTTAGATAGCTCTAGCAGGAATGACAGCACTTCACAGAGCCATACAGACATCGGGCTAAGGCCTTTATCTCTGAACCATGTGCAGAATCTTTTGAACTTAATAACGTCAGTCTTTGTTATGGGTGGCATACATGCCTGTGCTGCGATGTCTCTGTAGTCTGAAAAGTTATTCAGATGGCTATAATCTAAGTGATCAGAAACCAAGCAGGGAGGTTGAGAGGTTTGGGATCAGAATGGAGAATCTGTTGTTTGTGTCTAGAAAGCAGCCTGGGATAATTCTTCATCTAGATTGACTGGGATGGAGACAGCCACAGTATACATTAGTATTAAAACTGACAAGGCCATGGAGGGCCAGTCGAAATCAAGGGACGGTGATTAGCTTCCGCTTTTCTCAGTTCCCGATGGGGGTTTCTAGTTGGCAGAGGTAGGCACCCTGTCCAGGTAGGGAGCATAATCATAGCCAGGGTAAGTCACCTCACACCCATACACTATCCTGTGCTCACCCTCTGTTAGCTTGGCACAGAGCAGTCAGGCTTAACTTAAGAGGCAATGTGTAAAGTATCAGTGCAATACGTAACTCAATGAAAACACCACAAAAAGACTACACACCAGGGAAGAGAAATAGATTATGATTTATAAATAAAATGACAAAAATCTATCCATTAGAAGTCAAGATATGAATTTTAAGGAATACATGCAAGTATAGCGTTTAGAAGCAAATAGCACTCAAAGAGTTAATTGGTCATGCTGGACCAGGACAAAGTCAAGAGTTCCGGCTGCCTGCAATGGAGTGTAGGCTGGATACAGGACCCGCTAAGCAAAAGTACGTTAGTCCTTGTCGTAGCACGAGATGCGTTGCTGCTCCACATGCAGTTTAGGTGTTCCTCCATGCAACTGCGGCAAAGCATTGGGTCCAGGAGCGAAGCACAGCTTCTGAAGTGAAGTGCAGCCATTTTGACTGTGACGTGCCAGGTTTCTCCACATTGTAGACGCGATGAGTCCATCGCCTCCACGCAGGAACAGCAATGCATCGATTCCAGGACAGCGGTTCCGAGTGCGGTGCAGCGGTTCCGAGTGCAATGCAGCGGTTCCGAGTGCAATGCAGCGGTTCCGAGTGCAATGCAGCGGTTCCGAGTGCAATGCAGCGGTTCCGAGTGCAATGCAGTGATCTGGCTCCCGCACCAGCGGCACTTTCGCTCTTGCAGCGGAGGATGCAGCGGTTTCACTAGAGTAAACCCCTAGGTCCACTTTCAAGGGACCAGTACTGGGGTGGCACCCCTTGGCAGGACAGACGCACAAGCAGATAAACCCAGGGGTTGGAACAGGAGGGTTCTAAGCCTTTTGTGTCCCTGAGACTTAGGAAACAGGAGGCATGCCAGCAAGCTCTTAGAGACACTCTGGGCCAAGTGATGCAGGTCCAGTTCTTTTCACCCAGACAGGGGAACAGCGGGCATCAAGGAAAGAGTGTAGCAAGGCAGAGTTCAGCAAAGCAGCAGTCCAGAAGAGTGGAGGACCTTTCAGTACAGCAGGTTTCCTTCCTGGCAGAGTAGTCACATGTCCAGAAGTGTACTGAGTAGGTAGTGTCAGACGTCCAGTACTTACACCCAGTTGTGCATATGAAGTGGGGGAGACTTCAAAGAAGGGTTTTTGAAGTGCACAGAGGACCTCCCTTCCTGCCATGGCTCCAGACTCATTACAGGAGGAATGCAGCTCTTTGTGCACGGCAGGACACTCATTTCAGGCGTGTCAGCCCCTCTCTCCCATCCTGTCTAGGATGGCTCACTAGGATGTTGATGGCCTATCAGTCACACCTAAGCTCCCTTAGTGTGTGGCTGTATAGAGGGAATGCACAAGCTCAGCTGTCACCCCAGCCCATATATGTTGGAGACAAGCAGTAAGCACCAAATGGCTAAAGTAAGAAAATGACAACTTTCAAAGAAAATGACAAGTTTCTAAAGTGACACTTCTAAGATAAAATACGGTAATCCCAATGTTGAACAATGGGAAGGATTGGCCTTGCAGTAGTGAAAAACAATTTGGGAGTTTTTCACTTTCAGGGCATGTAAAACTTAAAAGTTCATGCTCTACATGTTAAATACATTGCACCCTGACCCAGGGGCCAAATAGGGCCTACTCGAGGGGTGACTTACATGTATAAAAAAGGGACGGTTTAAGCCTAGCAAGAGGTTTAACTTGCCAGATCGACATGACAGTTTAGAACACACACACAGGCTCTGCAGTAGCAGGCCTGATCCATGGTTAAGGGACTACTTAGGTGAATGGAACAAACAGTGCTTTAGGATAACCAATAACATTTAATTGGCTGGCCCGGGGCACAAGTAGTGCACTTCACAAGGGACTTATAAGTAAATTGAAAATGCCAATTGAATGTGAGCCAATGTTACCATGTTTTATGGGAGCGAGCACAAAAACTGTAGGACTTATTAGCTGTGTTAGAGTGCAGAGTCCTAAAGCCAGCAAAAACGAGGTCAGAAAGTGAGGGGGGAGGAAGGCAAAACATTTGGGGTGTCCCTTCAGAGAGGGCCATTTTCCAACACAGAGGAATGAGGGGAAATAGAGGAAAACATTTTACCAAGTCTTTAAAAGGGCATTCCCGTCAGACGTCTGTTGACTGAACCTGTCGGCACGGAACCGGCATTTCTTGTTCTCGAGAGTGGAGAACAGGCTTATGGTTGGCTGGCCAACTTTTGAAAGATGTATTCTGCTTGATGGAGGTGGAGTACCTATTCATGGCAATCTGACAAATCACAACTGAATGCATCTGTTTTTGGCATACAAGAAGATGTTCCACTGCAATCTCCACCTCACTGATGATGGTTCAATCCCACAGCATCTGTGCCTCTTCCAATAGTGAACGAGGTCTCATTCCTCATTGCTTCATGAGATTGTTTCTTTTTGACAGCCACAGTGGCAGCTGGTAATAGCTGTCAGTCTCCTACGGCCAGTACTGAGGTGAAAATCCCAGAAACCCCTAGAAATAACAAAGTCTGAAAAGAGATGAGGATAGGACTGGCTAAAGTCCAGAGAGAATGAAGTAAATGCTGAAAAAGTAACCAATCTAAGGTCAAACACAAGTTATAGCAGAGCACTTCTCAGGGACTTCCTCACACACTATGCTCAGTAGGAATCTGAGGTATAGTGGACTTTAGGGGAGGTAGTGACATAAAGCCCCTAATGTCCGACTCCGTTTTATGTAAGCCTCAACCCAATCTTGGATAATAGAAGTTGGCATCTTTCCTAATTTATGCAGAATCACTGTCATGTCTGCCATTTGATGTAAATTTTGTCTGACTATCTTTCTAAGACTATGAAAATGTCAAGTCATTCAAGTAATGACATAGATGCAACACCTGATGTGACATTCGTCTGGGTCAAACATCTACTCTATACCATGTCGAAGTTAAGTAAGAATAAACTACAGACACATAGCCGAAAATAGTGTAGTCTGAACTGATGTCCTTTTACCTTATATGTTCATAAGGATATGCCTTGGATGCTTACCTCGATGCACATAATCCATGTCAGATATTCGTAAATTTATGCCAGAATTCAATTTTCTGATAAGATTTAGTATATAAGGACTGCCACTTGACAGGTCCTATGCCAAGATTATCGCACAAGATTCTGCCAGAGACAGTCTAACCTAATGTCAGCACATTTTGCGATGTAACACCTTGCCTGAAGTTGATAAACACAAATCCCCGAGGAAGACCGTAGTATGTGTTTGCTCTTCAAAGGGGTCTTAATGCCTCTGCTGATAAAGACAGTCTTTGCTGTCCACAAGGAATGCAGTGTGTCTCTTCTCTCTAAGAAACTCTAGTCTGCAAACATCTCTCCTAGTGTAGCACACAGTAGTAGATACTAGAGTGTTAGGTTCTAGATGACCTTTTACCCATATTAGAAATGTTCATTTTATTCTTGCTGTTTAGAACGTGCCTTCTTGCTGTTGTTATATTATGTGTAATTGTTTTAGATGTACTGATAAACACTGTTTCTGTAGTGATAAATACTTTATCTTAAAAGTGTTCATTCTTCTTTGTTCAGCGTTTTCGATACTGTGATTGACGAAACAGGTTTCTTATTGTTACCATGGTACCCCTGATACGTTCATAGGGATTGTTTGTAACCCAAAACCAATATCTATTTTCAAACAACACATTGAATAGTGTTATAGGGGCTACAATAACCTGTCTTTTACATTCATTGTTAGTGCACTGAACCAAGATCCACTGTGTCATCCATGTGTGGGAAAGCACACATTGAAGAATTATGACATATTGTAGTTTAGACAACAGTTGGGGCCCAATGTGGAACTTAAATCTTATGGTTACGCCATGAGTAGATTTACATGTATCACAAACATCTGAACCATTGGTTACGTCATTACGGAGACGTCCTTAGTATTCATGGCTAACTCCTCTTGGGGTAAAGGAGCACCTATTTCTGTAGGTCTGTCAAGCCAGATTCATAAAAGGTTATTCCCCATTCTGTGGGTTTTGTAATTCTTTGATTTAAATTTTCAATTGAATCCATTCATTATGGTAGCACCCATTGTAATAGGGTCAAATTACAGGGACTCGGCATCTCAAATTTGGAAGCGATCCTGATAGGGGAGGGTGGTGAGGGGGGTTCCTTGCCCGACAAATTAAGTGCTGAGGTAGTAGGGGTGTTAAATCACACAGTTGCCGTACACAGGAGACTTGTACAGTTTGTACATCATATTTTGTGGTCCAGACCAGTCACTGCAGGACCTGCAGTTCCAGCACAGGTACAGACTATTAACACTACCATGGGAAAAGTGCTCACAATGTGTGATTAAATGGCTTTCAGACCAATCAGTTGGAAGAAAACAAGTTACTTACCTGTACCTACAGTTATCCAGTATTGGTATCTTTCATAAATTCACATGCTTGAATCATCCCAGTCGTCGAAGTGGTACATGAAAAAGCAATAATTAACAAATAATTTTTTTTCCTATAGGCTATAATGGTAACACAAGTCACTCATATAGCCTAAGTCCGTTTGTGAAAAGGACCCAAACCTGGCTGCTGGTCAATCAGGTACCAGCAGCCTCACACTCTCCAGATAAGCTCTTTCTCTCAGATTTTCTAGCACAAGAGTGAAAAAAGATCATGACCTGAGAGGAAATGCGAGCTTCTATGGGGAGGAGGGTGGGTCGCATGTGAATTTATGAAACGATACCAATACTGGATAACTGTAGTTACAGGTAAGTAGCTTGTATATATATAAAAAACAGTATCTCAAACCATATTGCATAGCAATTATAGACTATTGCATATAGAATAGTTTCTACATAATAAAGGAAAGGTCTCACTTTAGCAAAAGATATGACGTAAGACAGCTTGTCCAACTAGAGAGTCAGTTCTCTGCAACAACTCCAAACAGTAGTGCTGCGTAAAGGAGTGCGTAGCCTTCCATGTCGCAGCCTGACCTTTTTCTTATCCAGAGCAATGCCCTGGAACAGAGCAGCCGATGTGGAGACTGCTCTTGTGGAGTGAGCTCTCAGGTGCTTAGTCAACGGTTTTCCTGCTTTGGTGTGGCAAAACTGAATTGTAGAAGCAATCCACCGGGCTATGGTGGCCTTAGTGACCCCTGCTCCTTGCCGGTACTTTGGAGGTAAAATATGAGGCATCTCTTGATGTCCAAAAGAATGCAGAGTCTTTTCTGCGATTGCAGATGGATTTGGGGGAAAAAAGTTTGTAGTATCACGGGCTCATTCAGGTGAAATGATGATGGCACTTTAGGAATGTACCTGGGGTTAGTCCTAAGCAGAACAAAGTCATCCGAAAAAAACAGAAAAGGTTCCTTAGTAGTAAAAGCCTGTATATCGCTGACTCTCCTGGTGGAAGTAAGAGCAAGCAGAGTTGCCACTTTCCATGTAATGTACTTGAGTTCAGCTCTGTGAATAGGTTCGAACTGAGCTTTCATTAGCTGGGACAGGACTACATTCAGATGCCACTCTGGCGGAGGTGGACGCACCGGAGGGAAAGTGCGGAAGAGGCCTTTCATGAACTGTTTAATAATCCTGGATGAGCTGAGTGAGGGCATATCAGCAGAGCGTCTATAGGAGGCTATAGCTGCCAAATGAACCTTAACCGATGCATGGCATAGACCGGCCTTTGAGAGGGTGAGAAGGTACAAGAGAATTTGTTCAGGCTTAATCTGTAAAGGATGGAACTTGTTCTGAGAGCACCAAACACAAAATCTCTTCCATTTGAGCTTGTACGTCTTATTTGTACTGTCCGCTCGTGCTCTAGATAAAACCCGTCTGCATTCCTGATCAATGTTCATACCCTGGAACTTTCGGAACTCAGGAGCCAAGCGTGCAATTAAAGAGATGTTGGATCGGGATGAAGAATCTGACCCTGATTCTTCGTGAGAAGGTCGTGGTTGCTGGGAAGGCGCATGGGATTGGCCACGGACCGGAGTAGAAGCTCCGTGTACCAATACTGTCTGGGTCACCTGGGCGCTATGAGAATGATCCTGCAGCACTCCGACTTCTTCTTCGTGAGGAGCATGGGGATCAAAGGATTGGGGGGGGGGGAAAGCGTAGGCAAAGATCCCGGACCATCTCATCGAAAGAGTATTTCCCCACGACCCCGGGAGTGGGTATCGGCTGGCGTAGAATTGGCATTTGGCGTTCTGATTGGTGGCAAACAAGTCTAGGATCGGTTGTCCCCAGTGTTGGAAGACACCGTTGAGTACCTTCTGGTTGAGTTCCCACTCGTGGCAGTTGTCGTCCGTCCTGCTGAGAGAATCCGCCAGGACGTTGTTGACACCTGGCAGGTGCTCCACCCTGAGGCGAATATTGTGCAGTGTGAGCCAGTCCCAAAGAGATTGAGCTTCCCTTGAGAGGGAGAGGGATCTTGTTCCTCCCTGCTTGTTGATATAAAACATACTTGTTGTGTTGTCCGTCCGGACCAACACTGATGACCCTGCAATGCGTGGAAGAAAAGTCTTGAGCGTGAGGTGAATCGCCTTTAATTCCAACAGATTTATGTGCATTGCTTTCTGCGCATCCGACCATCTTCCCCGAATATGCACGTCTTGTAAATGGCCTCCCCAGCCTTCCAAAAAAGTGTCTGTTGTGATGATAAAATCTGCTATTGGCGTTAAAAAAGTAAGCCCTTGGGAGAGATGGTTGGTCTGCGACCACCATCACAAAGCCTGCAAAATTCTTGGTGTAACACTTAAGTCGTCGAAGGATCCTTGCGACTGGTTCCACAAAGCTGTAACTCCTCTTGTAAAGGTCTCATTCTCAATCTTGCTAGACGAACTAGGACGATGGCTGAGGAAATCATGCCTAGAAGCGACCTGAACAGTTGTACTGAAACTAACGTTTTTCTGGAAATAATGACAGCCAAGTTGGTTAGCTTTTGCTGCAATGCCGGGGTGAGGTATGCCTTGTTTTTGATGGTGTCTAGCTCTGCACCCAAGAAGACTATCCTGCGTGAGGGAAGGATGAAAGACTTCTGTAGGTTTACTGTTAGCCCCAAACTGCGAAATAATTTCAGGCAGGCGTTTGTAGCTCTGGGCGCTAGTAGTGAAGAAGGAGCTTTTATGAGCCAGTCGTCCAGGTATGGAAACAGCTGAAAACCCCTGTTGTGGAGAAAACCTGCGACAGGGGCAAAATATTTCGTGAAAATTCGTGGGGCTGACTTCAGACCGAATGGGAGAACTTTGAATTGATAATGGGCACTGGCCACAGTAAAGCGAAGATACTTGTGGTGTTTTTGATGTATTGGTATGTGGAAATAAGCATCCTGGAGATCCATTGTTGTCATAAAATCTCCAGGATTGAGAAGGTGTAGGACATCCGACAGCGTGATCATTCGAAAGGATTGTTTCTGAAGGAATTTGTTGAGCTTCCTGAGATCTAGTATCGTTTTCCTTTCCCCCGACTTCTTCTGTTTCAGAAAGAACCGGGAATAGAACCCAAGACCCATTTGCTGAACCGGAACCTCTTCTATCACTCCCTTGGCGAGCGTTCCTGGTGGATGGTGCGGTGGTTTTTGTATGAATTCCAAGGTGTGACCTCTTGTCACTATATCCAGCACCCATTTGTCTAATGTTATGTGTTTCCACTCCTAGATGTAATTGGAGATGTTCGCTCCCACTTGTTGAGTCTGTAAATATTGGGGAAAAATAGCCAGTGCCTGGTGATGATCATTGTTTTCTAGGTTGATCCCGGTTTTGGGAACCCTGTCTTCTCCTTCCTCCCTGTCTGGTGTATGAGGCAGTGGATGGTTGTCTATACTGCTGCTGATAGGATGGTCTATATTGGGGCTGCTGATACTGCCTGTGAAAGGAACCTCGAAATGAGGTAAACCCCCTTCCTCTTGCACCCCGAAAGGGCTGTTTCCGGTACTGCAAGGTACCTAGGGACTTAGCAGTATCAGTGTCAGCCTTGATGGCCTGCAATGCGTCGTCTACATGCTTGCCGAAGAGAGATTCTCCGTCGTAAGGCATGTCAAGAATTCAGGACTGCACTTCCGGTCTGAAATATGTGGCTTTCAGCCAACCCTGTCGGCGTAATACCGCAGCACCAGCCAGCTGACGAAAACCGGTAGAGGCTATATCTAGAGCGCAGTCAATTATCTCTTCAGACGTACGCTCACCTTCTTGGAGGATCTTCCATGCCTCTGCTTGTTTGCTTTCCGGGATGAGGTCCATTAAAGCCTGCATATCAGACCACATTTGTCGATCATAACGACCCAAGATCGCTAAGGAATTTGCTGCCCGAACAGTAATTGCTGACATGGACGAGAACCTTTTGCCCACGTTATCTAATCTCCTTCCTTCTCTATCTGGAGGAGGAGAGATAAGCGTTGACGGGTTCTTAGAACACCTTTGAGCCGCTTGAGAGATGACAGAGTCCAGCTTTGGGTGACCAGTTAGACATGCTGGAGCGTCCGGAGTTGCCTTATATTTTTTGTCAAGCTTTTGTGGCACTGGTGGAACTGTTGCCGTGTTACCCATGATCTTGATACCCTCGCTCCATATAAAGTCAATAATAGGGATGGTCCTTACAGACTTCCTTGTTTGGTCTTTAAAATCATGGAGGAAGCATTCAGACTGCGAGACAGATGTTGGCAGGTGGAAGCGTGCGGCCGCCCTAACCATTAAATTGTGAAAACCACCTATATCCTCCGGTGGAGAATCTGAAGGGCGAGGAGGCAGTGGAGGAGGAGTGGGGGCTAAGTAGTCACCCCATTCCTCAGTAGGATGCTGTGGCGTCGGTATCTCCCCTTCCTCCTCCTCTTCCCCTGATGTCGAAACTTAATCTCCGGGGGAGCAGCTAACACAGAATGAGGAGTCATCCTAGGAGTAGCTCGAGGTGGAGGTATGCTCCTTGGTGTAACAGGAGAAGTTGTCGGTGGTGGTTGATATTCTGCTGTAACTGGGAACCTCCTCCTATAATCCTGTAACATTGACTGTAAACCCTGGATCAAGGAGGCAGGCATCTGGACAGAGTCTCTTGGTTGAGGCGGTGGTTGATAATAGCACCCCTGATGAGAGTAATAAGGTTGATATTGATCATACTCATCATCCTCATCCTGGTATTTGACATGCAACTGGGATGGGCTGTGCGCATCTCCAAATGGACCCTCATCCGATTCCTCCCAGTCCAGCAAATGTCTAGGTAATAAGGTTGACACATTACTTGATGAAGTATCTGTAGGATAGATCGCCGATCTGGGCAATGAAGTGATCTTAACCATAGCTCGAAGATCAGGAGACCCAGAAGAAGTAGGAATGGCCTCTCTCTGGCTCATGGGCACCATTGGCATCGTCGATGGTGTCAACTACGATGGTCCCGTCGACAGCACTGTCATAACAGATGATCCTTCCATCAACGACTGTCTCGTCAACGGTGTCCTCGTCGACGGTGATACAGCCGACGGAGCTCTTGTAATCAGCGACAATGTTC
Organism: Pleurodeles waltl; assembly: GCF_031143425.1. NCBI lineage: Eukaryota > Metazoa > Chordata > Amphibia > Caudata > Salamandridae > Pleurodeles > Pleurodeles waltl. The sequence continues at coordinate 89,576,888 of NC_090441.1, forward strand.
TCGTCGACGTTGTCAGTGACGCAATTCTTTCTGGAATCTTCGTCGACTGAGGTTTAATAGAAGAAATAGGAGCCTTTACCACCGATGTCAAGGTAGTTGTCGTCGACGAGACGGTGGAGACGGTAGATGTGAACACCGTCCTCGTCGTCACGGTCGTCAACGGTGGTGTCGTCATCGTCGACTTAATTTTGATGGATACCTTTCTAGAGTTAGAAGACTCAGAGGAAGGAGAACGGTGGGACGACTCCTTCTTTTGACGAGGAGAGGATGACTCAGAAGAAATTGAGCCCTGTAAGCCTTTTGCACCTTCTCTATGATGCAATTTCTGCCTTTTTCTGGATCTTTCCGCCTGGCCCAGGTCCTCAGATTTGGACCTTTTGTGTGGCCTTTCTGACCCACTCTCCTCACTCAAAGTACAGGATTTTGCCTGTAACCATGTCAGAAGTCTACCCTCACGGTCTCTGAGGGTCTTTGTGGAGAAAGTACAGCATATCTTGCAGTCCTTCAACTGGTGTTGTGGGTAGAGGCAGTATAAGCAGACTTTATGTGGATGATCCACATAGTGCCTTTTCTTGCCACAGGTCTTGCAAGGGCGGAAAAGGCCTTTTCTAGAAGAATCTGACATCCTTAAGAGTTTTCTTGAGAGAAAAAATACTTCTGAAGAAGCAGAAAACTGAGCAGAGCTCAGGGAAACTCCCTTCACACGACGTGCAGTAGAAAATCTGAGGGAAAGAACTTCTCTGGAGAGTGTTCTAGAGGGTGCTGGTACCTGATTGGCCAGCAGCCAGGTTTGGGTCCTTTTAACAAAAGGACTTAGATAGGCCATATGAGTGACTTGTGTTACCATTATAGCCTATAGGAAAAAATTGTATTTGCAATTATTGCTTTTTCATGTACCATGGAACTCCCACTTCGACGACGGGGATGATTCAAGCATGTGAATTTATGAAAGATCCAATACTGGATAAGTAATGTATCCATACACTACCCCCCAAGACAAACACAGAATACTGACTATGTGTCTCCCTCTTGGACGGAGTGTAATACCTGGGGAAGCATCTTTGCATGCACTTACACTAGTGCGAATGGTACGCCTTCACTGGCAGTCCTCCCTGATGACTTACACAGGTACAAAATGAGCATGGAGCGCCACAAGCTCTGGATTTAGGAATTAAGTTAATAAGGAACTTCTCTATAGTATCCTCCATCATCCTAAGCAATTTCAAGGGGGAGGCTTCAGTTCTGTCTACACATCAGATACTGGAAGCAGTTCCAGTTTAAGATCATAAATGGGAACTACCAAAAACAATTGAGGACGTTTACAACTCTGTGGGTAGGCATACCTTGGGTACTCATCCTGATAAACCACATTTAAAACCTAAAAATGGCCCAGGGTTCCTTTTAAGAGAAATCTGCAATGGAACAAAAGAAAAACAGAAAGACAATGAATTTGGAAAACCTGAATAGTACCAGTATTCTGATAGCCACTCTTTATGTTCTTTTAGGACACTGACAATAAAAGAAAGAAAGTGGAAGCTGATCAGACTACCGAAGAAATCAGGAGTACAGTAGGAAAAGTGAGACAGGATGCAAGACTGAGATCAGCGTAAAAAAATAATCTAAAGGAATGGACTCTAAAACATCAGTAAATAAGAAAGTAGAAGCACTTTTTAACACATGCCGATATCTTAGGGTCCTCCTTCGAAACAGAACTTGGGCGAGAGCGCTTCTAAGACAGTGTAGCAGAAGTCACAATAGTGTATCGGATGCTTCAAAAATTTCTGGATGCAAATCAAACTGCTGACTATATATAGATCGAGACTCCAGATAAACATTTAAATCCTCCTGAGAGGGTTTACAATCTGAACATACAAATTGAAAGGGACATACCATGTATCATTTAAGCAATTTTTTTGGTCACGATTATCTGATGATATGACATCGTACTAGCAGAAGAAGACTGGCCCCCAGTCTTTATTAGGGAAGCACTTGGAGGAGTAAGTCATGAGGGTAGCTTTTTCTTCCACATTTCCTGGGGATATCAGTGAAAGTTATGCCTGTTAATGGGCCGTGAGATAAGCACCAGCCTTAAATGGAAACCAAGTGGGTGAAACAAACACTGTAATCAACATGTCATTCCCTTACGCAGTGAACCACAACCACAAGTTTAATACCCTTTAAAGCCAGAAGCAAAAAATGGTATAAAAGCAATATTAGATCAACTGCAGTAACAAGGTATAACAATGCCTTGTCTCTCACCAATGAACACATCCATTTTTCCCGTCTCCAAGCAAGATGGCTCCTACACAATAGTCTCAGGCTATAGAAATTTGAATTTGTATAACACCTGGTGTGGAAAAAATAAAAACAACCCTGCATGTTTCCAATGAATTGTTTATCCAGAACATAGCGTCTGAAAGTATCTAACCGTTTTAAGATTCAACAGAGTGCAATTTTCATTCCGACGTTGGCCTATGAGCTAGAAGAACAATCCTGGCTTGTTTTCAGCGTGAATCATGGAGCTTTTACAGCCAGATTCTGAGGTATTGTTATAGATCGTCCTACACTGATATCTATTTTACTGGTAGTCGATTAAGCTACGTCTGGGAGGAAGACCACAGTCTGTGTTTGGCATTTGCACGGAACACTGTCTACACATGTTCGCTGATAAAGGCAGGCCTGTGCAGTTAACAAGGTATGCAGTGAGTCTCTTCTCCCTAGGAAACTCTAGATTGCATGTTGCTCTGCCATCCACGCTCTTAGTGTAGTGGGTAGAAGTAGATAATAGGGTGTTCGGTTCTTTATGACATTTTAACCATGTTAGAAATGCTCATTTTAGTCTTGTTATTTGTAATGTGCCTTCTTGCTGTTTTTATAATATTCTATGTAGTTGTTTTAGATGTACTGAGAAACAGATTGTGTGAGAGTGTGTGTGTGTGTGTGTGTGTGTGTGTGTGTGAGAGAGACTGTAAATAACAAAATAGTTTTGTTATGATTACCCAGTGCCCTTGATCCCTTCATAGGGATTTTTAGTAACCCAAAAGCAATTCCTCTATTTTCAATAACATATTGAATAGTGTTTTGTGGGGCTACAATAACCATTCACAGTTGTGGTACTGAAAAGGTCACCCGTGTCAAATGTGGGTGGGAAGGTACACCTTGTAGAACTATGCCAAAGTCGTACTTTACACAACAGTAGGAGAGCTCAGCCCATCCATCTCATTTACTGAAGTTCTGGTTATTTTAAATGAGGTGGAGTATTTCAAGCCTATCTCCATTTTAACACTGTTAATTGGTATTTAAAGTTACTGGGAATTTCCAGCCGGACCTCTGCCTATGTAACAAACGAAGAGTCTTGGTACCATAAAAGAAGTGTTGGTGTGGTTCCTGGCAGAAATTAACCACGGAGCATGGGTCAGCCATTAGTCACTTTTCAATAACTTGTACTGTACGGTCCGGCACAAAACTGAGTGCAGGAGGGGTCAATTTTAAATGAATTAGGCAACATATTTTCTTCAGAGTGGTTAGACACAGTAAGAAACAATAAAACTCCTTATAAACCCAATGTTTAATATAACATTTGGCTCTTATTTTGAAGCACTGGAATTATTTGCCCACTTAGTATTCAACTTTGTCCCACTGATGGCGAACATTTCCTAAGCAATTAGTGAGAGTCAAACATTTTTGTCGTATGATGCATAAATATTACATGATGTATAGGGTTATGCATTAATGGGTTTCTGCATTTGTTCCTACAGACTGTTTGTTTACGGAGGAATGTGTTATGTGATTTGCCCATCTCATCACATGTTCAATTCATTTTGATACTCGTGTCTGTTGAATTGTATTCGGAAATACTAGTTTTTATATCAGAGTGACCCTGACAGACGAAAAGTAACTGCTTCCCTTCATTTGGAGTCATACATTAATCCTGCCTGAAGAAGGATTTAATTCACTTAGATTCAAGAGAAATAGCTGACAATGAGAGAATTGCATACACGGGACCTACAGACTGACATTTCTCCAGAAATGAATCAAGAACTGATTTTCTTTCAGATCTGGTTTATACTAAATAAAACTGCTACACTAATTTCAATTTCACAAATATGAGTGTAAAAAAAAAACTCACTTGCTGCCATGGTAGTATGCTACCCTTCGCTGTGTATAAAAATTGATGGTAATCAATTTATACTTTGAGGATGCAAAACGTTAATGTATATATTGTATAGACATTTCAGGTGATGATGACGAGTTATCCTTGTCAAAAGTCAGCGCTGAACTGAAATTAGGAAAAGGTTAATGTTGTGGAAAATCTACCAAAAGGAGTGCATTTTTTTTTTTAGCTGTGGCCTTTTTAATTTTTAGAAAGGATTAAAATGTAGTATGCCTTGAATACTCACTCATATTTTCAAGTTGAACTGGGCCTGCTTTCAATACGTATGGAGGTAGGGTATGAAGTATCATGTATAATTTTGTTTTCTTTAGTTCTAATAGATTATTTGTGCAGTATACATCACAAAATCAATTAGAAACTGGACATGTAGTGTACGTGTTCCCTTTAACTGTTGCACGTGCAAGCATTTGTTCCTGTCTGTATATTTTCTGTACATGTGTTTGTAGTGTCAGCGTTTGTGCCCATATGTAAGACGAAGCTAGACTTGCTGGATTTGTTGGTACATGTTACGCTTTGTGATCACTTTTGATCAAATTCAGAACTATCACAATTTAAACAACACATCACTTACCAACAAGTTGTTTTCTTCCTGTAGAGATATGCAGCGGTGCTCCAGCTCTTGCAAGGCAAATACTAATTCAGCATTTTGCTTTATCAGTGGGCTGCTGTCAGCATTCTGGATAGAGAAGTCTACAGTTAGGCTTATGTGTAATTAGACAGGAATTACAAGAGCCATAACATTTTACTAAGTAATAATAAGTTATTTTCAACAGAAACAAACAAGAGAAGGCTAGTTTAGTTGTTTAGTTACACACACAGAATGGAACGTGTGAAAAAGACCATGCTTCTCACCTCCCACATACTTAGCAGGGCTTCCAGAAATGACATTTGCGTGAGGATGCCATCAAGTAGATACATCAAATTTTGAAAACTGATAACAGCGGATAGGAAACGTTACACACCTTTAATTATTGTTCTGTAATCTAGATGTCTTTCACTGATCTTCCAGGCATATTTTAAACAGTAGTATTTTTTTATTATTATTTTTATTCCAGAAGTGCAACATGCTATACTTAATGTATCCCCAATGCCATGAAATTGCTTTAGATTAAAAAAGCACAGGAGGAAAAATACAAAACTTTCATTTTGAACAGGCATTCAAACAAAGAGCTATCAGACAACATTTATACCATCATCTAATACTTCCTCTGCAAAAAAGGTCAGTTCATCAAATTCGTCAGATTTAATCTGCCTGGTAACACACGATTTAAAATTTTATCGAACTTTACTGAACCACGGGCAAACTCCAGAAGAGGATGCAACGCATCCAGAACACCTCCGCACGCCTCATACTGGACTTACCCCGCCACTGCCACATCACAGACCACCTGAAAAACCTGCACTGGCTCCAAGTCAACAAGAGAATCACCTTCTAACTCCTCACCCACGCTCACAAAGCACTGCACAACACTGGACTAGAATACCTCAACAGACGGCTCTCCTTCTACACCCCGACTCGGCATCTCCGCTCTGCCGACCTCACCCTCGCAACCGTCCCACGCGTTCACAGAACTACAACCGGCGGTAGATCATTATCGCACCTTGCTGCCAAAACGTGGAACACTCTTCCCACCCACCTGCGCCAGACCAAAGACCTTCTTACCTTCATGAAACTTCTCAAGACATGGCTGTTCGAGCACTTGCAGCACCTCCCCACCTCCCCAAACCTCCTTCCACCCCTCCTCAGCACCTTGAGACCCTCGCAGGTGAGCAGTGCGCTTTACAAATTCCTGATTGATTGAACCTCTTTAAATTACTCACCGCCATCAAATAAAGCCTTTCTCTATCCTTCACTCTCTGCATTTTGTCCAACCAATCGGTAAAATTGGGTACAGTTTTGGACCTCCAATACTGTAAAAGAAACAATTGTGCTACTAACACCGAGATGAATATTACCTTCTGATGCCTCAATGGCATATTTGGCATATCACAATAGCCTACTAGCCCAAATAGTGGGTTACTGGTAATCTCCATCTTGCTTAATTTTCTAAAAATCTAAAAAAATATCCCCACAGAAAATATCCAATTTGCTGCAATGCCAAATAATATGGGACCAATCAATGTCATCCAGGGTACTGCACCTAAAACTCCGGCTCAGATGATACGAACTAAATGTATTTAAAACTTGTGGAGTCATACACAGTAAACATTTAAAATAAAACTGCATTTTACAAAAATTCACACCCCTGAATAATTTAAAATTCCATTCATTTACTCTTGCTATGTGTCCTTAATCAACATTATCCCCATCTCAGCAATTTTAAAAAAAATGGCCATCATGTCAATCCGCCAAACGCAGAAAGACTCTTCCATCAAAGCCCTGCTTACAAAATCATCCACAAAAAAAAGCGATTGAGTGGAGGAGTGCTCAGGGGAGTCGCAGACCCCTGTCACGGGGGGCGCCCAAGATGAGGATGCTCCAGTCACGTGGACTTTCCTTGAAAGCCTGTTCAGTAGTTTGAGGGAAGACATACCTGCCCTGAAACAGGAACTGGCAGCAGACATCAAGACATTAAAAGGAACATGGTTGAACTGAAACAGAGGGTTAGCTCCCTTGAACAGGTTTGCGACTCAGCGAAGATAACCTGGAGGAACACTGCCACGAAATTCTCACACTCAGGGATAAACCGGAAGACCTTAATTACCGACTGGGGGACCTAGAGAATAGATCAAGGTGCTATAACAGCCGTATTAAATGCGTCCCACAACAGGCAGACTGGGAAGTTGGAGGATTACATTCTTCAGCTGTTCCGTCACGTGGTACCGGCACTGGTGGATCAAGAAGGATAAGTTACTTACCTGTAAATCCTAGTTCTCTTCCAGGGGTATCCTCATCAAAGTCATAAACATTGAATATTCCCGCCCTTGTGCGGGGACCCCGGAGCATATATAAAATATACACATTATACATGTGTAACAAATAGTCATGCAGGCTATCATGTAAAAAACAGGCTAAAATGCTTTATTTCTATGTTTTTTTTAAATTTTATTTTTTATATTAAATACTACAATAGAGCATAAATATGAACCCAAGCTCCTAAAACTAGGCTTCGAGAAGTAAGCAGTAGCAAACTCTAGAGAAAAAATAGAAAAAACTGCATTGAAAAACAATGAAGCATTCTTAGCCAATAGGCTGCATGCAGGTTAACACAGGAGAACCATAAAAACTTTGGCACCGTGCCTTTAAGACCCTGAGCACCTCCAGTATCCCACCATGCCTCAGGGGTGAACGAAAGGTGACAGCTGGTTCACAGTTAGGTCAGTTCTTTTTACGGTGACAATTTGTATAACTGATTCCAGACACAGTCTGTCCTGCACTTCTAGGAGACGTGCGTCCGGGGAGGAGGGTGGGTTGTTTATGACTTTGATGAGGATACCCCTGGAAGAGAACTAGGATTTACAGGTAAGTAACTTATCCTTCTCTTCCAGGGGATCCTCATCAATAGTCATAAACATTGAATAGATTAGCAAGCCCATCCCTAAACCCAGCGGACTGTCCGATAGAAGTGCAGGAATAGATATGTCTTACGCAAATAGATTTCTTAGAGAGGCCTGCCCCACTTGGGCATCCGCTCTTGCATCTGAGTCTAAACAATAATGTCTTGTAAACGTATTGACAGACTTCCATGTAGCAGCCTTACAAATCTCAGATATCGGAACATTGTTAAGGAGAGCAGCAGTAGCCGCTTTACCCCTTGTGGAATGCGCTCTAGGCCGCGCTAGTAATTGTTTATTAGCTAGCTGGTAAGTATTAACAATACAAGAAACTATCCATCTTGATATTGTTCGCTTAGATGCTGCCTCTCCTGTCCTTAAATGACCATAGTTTACAAACAAGCGGTTAGAGTGTCTAATCGATTTTGTCTTGTCCAGATAAAATTTCAGCACTCTTTTCAAGTCTAATGAGTGCAATGCTTTCTCTGCCGGAGTCTCCGGATTGGGAAAGAACGTCGGTAAAGATATGGTCTGATTAATATGGAATTCTGACACCACCTTCGGAAGGAAAGATGGGTGAGTTCGAAGAACCACTCTATTGTCATGAAAAACCGTGTACGGTTCTTTTGAAGACAAGGCCTGGATTTCACTGACCCTCCTCGCTGAAGTAATGGCCACTAGAAAAGCCGTCTTCCACGTAAGGTGTTGTAAAGAGGCCTTATGTATAGGCTCGAAAGGAGGGCCCATAAGTTTTGCCAGGACTATGTTCAGTTCCCATGGAGGAGAAGGCCTCCGAATTGGCGGAAAAACTTTGTTCAAACCCTCTAAGAAATCCTTGACTACAGGTTTTGCAAAGAAGGATTCCTGAGAAGGTGACTTGCGATAGGCTGTAATAGCAGACAAATGTACCTTAATAGATGATACCTGCAGACCGGACATTGCCAGATGAAGCAAATAGGACAGTATGACATCCTCCTGAGCCCGTATGGGATTCTGACCTTGTTGACAGCACCATATGTAGAATCTCTTCCACTTAAAAGCATAAGAACGCCGCGTGGAAGGCCGTTTGGACTCTTTCAAGATGTTCATGCACTCCTGCGAGAGCCCTAGGTGCCCATACTGCAGGAATTCAGGAGCCATGCTGTTAAGCTCAGAGGGTAGGTTGGGATGTAGAATCCTGCCCTCCATTCTGCTCAGAAGATCCGGTCTGCACGGCAGCCTCCTGTGAGGTTTTTCCGACAGGTTGAGGAGATCCGTGTACCAGAACTGTCGGGGCCATTGTGGCGCTATAAGAATCATTCTGGTCCTGGATCTGTAAAGTTTGCTGATCACTGCCGGAATGAGGGGAATCGGCAGAAAAGCGTAAAGAAATATCCCTGACCAGTCGATCAACAGGGCATTCCCTCGAGATCCCGGACGGTAGAACCTGGATGCGAAGTCTGGGCATTTCTTGTTTACTTCGTCTGCGAAGAGATCCAGTTGAGGCCGACCCCATTGCGCGAAGATGTATTCTGCGACTTCGCCGTGTAGGACCCAATCGTGAACGTCCTCCAGGTGTCTGCTTAGAAAGTCTGCTTCCACATTCTGCTGACCTGGCAGGTGAACTGCTGTAATTGACATTCCTCTGGCCAGGAGCCAATGCCATATCGCTTGGGACTCTCGCGATAGGGGTAGGGACCTCGTTCCCCCTTGTTTGTTCAAGTAATACATCGTGGTTGTATTGTCCGTCTGTATCAAGAGAGTTTTCCCCTGAATTAGCGGTATGAAAGACTTGAGAGCCAGATGGACCGCTCTGAGTTCTAGCAGATTGATGTGGTACTGCTTTTCCTTGTCTGACCACAGACCCTGCGCTTGAAAAGGACCCAAATGAGCACCCCATCCCTGAAGAGATGCATCCGTTACTAGGGTGTCGGATGGAAGCACCTGGTGAAACGGAGCACCCACTGACAGGTGAGGTCTGTGCATCCACCATCTCAATGACTGAAGTGCTACCGCCGGTAGCCGCACCGTGTCGTCCCAGCGACCTGTTCTTTGGCTCCAGTTGGTCTCCAATGCCTCTTGGAGGGGTCTCATGTGGAGTCTGGCATTTGGGACAATAAAAATGCACGATGCCATGGAGCCCAGCAGTGATGTCACCTGACGTGCCGTAGGTGCGCTGGCTCTCAACAGGTCCTGGCACTTCCTGTCTATTGAGGATAGTCGTTCCTCCGAAGGATACACTTTTTGGAGTTCTGTGTTTATGATAGCTCCTAGGTAGTGAAGATTCTGCGTTGGAATCAAGGTTGACTTTTGGTAATTGACCTGAAGACCTAGAGCTTCGCAAACTCCTAGTACAATGTCCCGATGGCTTCTCGCCTGCTCCGGAGAAGAAGCCTTTAGTAGCCAGTCGTCTAGGTATGGATATATGTATATCCTTTGTCTTCGGAGATGTGCCGCCACCACTGCCATACATTTCGAGAAAACTCTTGGGGCAGATTTCAGGCCAAAGGGTAGAACTCTGAACTGGTAATGCTGTAACGCTACTCGGAAGCGCAGGAATTTTCGATGTTTGGGAGCTATCGGGATGTGAAAGTACGCATCCTGTAGGTCGATGGAGCACATCCAGTCTCCCTGATGCAGTTGAGGGAAAATCTGGTGAAGCGCTAGCATTCTGAACTTCTGCTTCCTTATGTATTTGTTCAGCAGCCGTAGGTCCAGAATTGGCCTGAAAACGCCCTCTCGACCCTTCTTTGCCACTAGAAAGTAACGGGAGTAGACCCCCTGTCCTCTGTGTGCAGGTGGAACCTTTTCTATGGCATTCTTTTTTAGGAGGGCGAGAGCCTCCTTGCGTAGCAAGCTGAGATGAGATGGATTGTCTTTGGTTGGTGGCAAGCGTGGTGGAGGCTGTTTGAAAAGAAGAGAATAGCCATGTTCGACAATATTGAGCACCCATTTGTCTCTTGTGATAGAGTGCCACTCGTGAAGATAAGCCGTAATACTTCCCCCCACCGGAGTGGTGTACAGTGTCGAGGGAAGCGAGATTTCATTGCTTGGTGGGTGCTTTCGGAGTGGACTGTTGAGGTCTACTTGACCCTCGCTCCCTTGTGTTTCTCCTTTGAAAAAGAGGGCGTCCCTGTCGTTGCTGTGACCTTTGCGACCAATGAGGGGTTTGAACCCTCTGCTGGAAAGGGCACCTGTCATACGGCCTGTACCTCCGCCTGAAATCTTTCTTTCTTTCGAGGCCCACCGCCTTCATGGTATCCACCTCGGTCTTCATGCGGGCCATCTCTTCGTCTGCATGGGCACCGAATAGAGAGTTCCCGGCAAATGGGAGATTCAGGATGCGTTGTTGTGCTTCCTGTTTCAAGCCAGTGAGCCTCAGCCAGGAAGATCTCCTCGCACAGATACCATGTGCGTATTCATGAGCAGCCAAATCCGCCCCATCTGCTGCCGCGCTGATAACCTGGTTGGATACCAGGCATCCTTCTTGTAGTATCTCCTGGAAATCTTGTCTGTCTTCTCTGGGCAATTTTTCTGTAAATCTACTGAGGGAGTCCCACAGAGAACGATCATACCTGCCCAGAAGCACAGACGCACTGGAGACCTTCATTGCTGAAGCCGCTGTCCCGCATATCTTTCTCCCCAGAGAGTCTAGATGCCTGCTCTCTTTATCCGGGGGTACCGTGGATGAAGATGCCACCGAGTGGGTCTTTCAGGCGGCAGCTATGATAACCGAGTCCGGTGGCGGATCCTTTCTAAGGAATAAAGGGTCCTGTTTTGGAGCCTTGTATTTTTTGAGAATTCTAGCCGGGGCAGACTTAAGCGAGGCTGGGGCCAGAAAAGTGTCCATGGTTGGCTGCAACAAACCAGGCACTAGAGGCAGCAACTTTTTTGACGCTGATCTCTGTTGTAGAGTCTCAAAGATGACCGATGAGGAGGTAGATGGTTCTGGAACCTCTATGTTGAGTTTCTGCGCTCCTCTTAGCAACACCTCGTTGAATGTGGTAATGTCATCCACCGGTGAGACTCTAGCAGGTGGTGAATCTGTTAGGGTGGGTGAGTAACGCCCGACAGATGAACCTGATGAAGACCAAGAGGGTGATCTTCTTCTTGACCGCGACCTGGATCTTCGTTGAGAGCGAGACCTGCTGCGAGACGCTGTAGCCGAGCGTCTAGGCCTCGCGGTCGGTTGGCGAGGTGCTGAACGAGCCCGTTCTGCCCTGGCTGTCGGTGATGGCGTTCTTGGCAGGGAGGCAGTAGGTGAATACATTCGCGAATATTGCGAATCTGGGGAGGCCGCTGGTCTATTGAGGCTCTCCAGCCATCTCGGAGATAGGTTGATGGGCGAGACATGCCCAGAAGATGCCGCTCTTGACCGAGAAGAGTCGCTAGGTATGGAGACCACTGGAGATGGCGCCTTGTCTGGCGTGGGGCGATGTTCTGCTCCCTGTGGGACAGGTAAAACCTGTGTCGACGTCGATGGCTGTTTCCACGTCGAAGGACGCCCAGCCGGTTGCTCATGCCTCGACGTTGAGTGCCTCGACGTTGAGTGCCTTGACGTCGAACGGCGATCCTTGGACCTCGACCTGCTCGCCGTCGTGTGCCTCGACGTGGAGCGATGGGAGGTCGACGTCGTGTGTCCTGACGTCGGGGGGCGCACAGCCTTTGGCGGCAACCGGGCACGCCGGCGATGGCTCGACGTCGATCGGCAGGCTGCCGTCGACGGAGACCTGCCCCTGCTCTGATGTCCCTCCGACGCCGTTCCCTTCGACGTCGGGCGTGTCGCCGTCGACGGCGATCTATGCTGGTGAGACGGTGGTAGCGACGACGTCAACGGTGAACAAACAGGTACTTTCCTACCTGTCGACGTCGACCGGGCCATTCTCTCCTGAGAATGGCCTTCTGGCTGTCTGGGAAGTGAGGAGGACGATGTTCTTTTCCTCTCCTGAAGCCCATGTAGCCGGATCTTCTCTCTGTCTTTCAGAGTCCTCCTAGACATGTTCTTGCAGTACTTACAAGTGTCAGGGCAGTGACTCTGAGGCAGGCACACTATGCACAGAGAGTGGGGATCTGACTGGGCCTTCTTCCCACAAGCAGGGCATTTGACAAAAAGTGAAGGCATTTTTCTGTCAGAAAAAACCTGCCTAGCTCAGACAAAGGTGTTATTTGTCGAGTGAAAAGTGAAAAAACGCTTTTTTAAATAATTTTTCTGAGAAAGACTCAGAAAAACTGAGAGCTCAATGCTCCAGGATCCTCTCAGAAGAAGCCGGAAAAAAGAACTGACCTAACTGTGAACCAACTGTCACCTTTCCTTCACCCCTGAGGCATGGTGGGATACTGGAGGTGCTCAGGGTCTTAAAGGCACGGTGCAAAAGTTTTTATGGTTCTCCTGTGTTAACCTGCATGCAGCCTATTGGCTAAGAATGCTTCATTGTTTTTCAATGCAGTTTTTTCAATTTTTTCTCTAGAGTTTGCTACTGCTTACTTCCCTAAGCCTAGTTTTAGGAGCTTGGGTTCATATTTATGCTCTATTGTAGTATTTAATATAAAAAAATAAAATAAAAAAAATAAAAAACTTCATAGAAATAAAGCATTTTAGCCTGTTTTTTACATGATAGCCTGCATGACTATTTGTTACACATGTATAATATGTGTATATTTTATATATGCTCCGGGGTCCCCGCACAAGGGCGGGAATATTCAATGTTTATGACTATTGATGAGGATCCCCTGGAAGAGAAATTATTTTAGATCGCGCACAAAGAGCGGGACACCCTGCCCAGTCCCCAGGGCAGCCACAGGACATTGTTACCCGGCTCCATTACTACAAACAGAAAGATGCCATCATGGCAGAATCACGGGACACAAATGTTATTGACTTTGAAAGTACTAATGTATGGCTATACCATGACCTGTCCGTAATTACTTTGCAAAGCCAAAGGGCCTTCCGGCCCCTCACCAGTGTCCTTCGCGAGAAAGAGATCAGAAATAAATGGGGACACCCATTCCAAATTAGTTCCATCTGGAAAAAAGAATCACATAGCTTGCATACCGTGGAGGAAGCACGTTCATTGTTGGGCAGGGATGGATTGCAGTTTGGAGAGTCTTCGCAGGCTCAGCCCGATCGCTCACCAACTCCATCTGGGACAGATACTCACATCCCCGCTTGAAGAAGAAGCGGATCCACAAACTCTCAGATCAGAAGCGTCGCCAGGAATACACCGCCATATTGTTGCAGCTTCAGCAAAGAGACTGCACCTCTGAACCTGACAACATTTAGTGGAAGCCTACTTGTTCTAATGGATTATGCTCCCTCACTCCCCATGTGGAGAGACTGTTCTCACCCCTCTGCGAACCTGGGAAGGCCAGGAGCTTCATGGCCCTACTTGCTGACTTTTGCCAACGGAGCCGGAGCCCCTATGCCTTACCTCTTGGGGGCTTCGGATGAGCTATGCCGACGACATGGGCCCTCAAATGTTACTTTACAAGAATGTTCCCAGGCACTCACAACACATACTGAGCTAGACACTAATGGGAAACCATGTACTCTGAAGAGCCCCCCACCAGCGCCAGCGGGGACCATTATCTACCACCACATTAGCAACCCCTCACACTCCTTGACATATGATTAAGATTCTAAGTCTTAATATTTGCGGACTGAATGCCCCGGAGAAGCGACTAGCACTTCTCTCACTGCTAAAAGACTCGAATTGTGATGTCTGTCTCCTACAAGAGATGCACCTTCTTGAGGCAGACTGGAAGCGCTTGAGATCCAGGTGGTACGACCATCAGTATTATTCCATGGTCCTGTGAAAGAAAGCAGGCCACACACTTCCCAGGGAGGGTGTTTCGGACCCAAACTGAAATACCTGGTAGACTGTTGTCCCTAAGCATTGACATAAAGGGCTATACCTTCACATTAGCAGCCATATATGCTCCTAATGACAGTCAGGAGGCCTTCCATGAGGCGATAGGGCAAATCTTAACCACGCCAGACGCAGATGTAGTGATCAAGGAGATTTTAGCTTGGTCTCTGACGCCTCCATTGACTGAACCACACAGAGGTCAGGCCAGGCGTGTGCACAATCACACAGATCCACACAGAGGTCAGGCCAGGCATGTGCACAATCAAGGGCAGATCGTTAGTGGCTGGCTGGCCCAGGCTTAGTGGATATAGGGTGCCAACATCACCCCCTGGAAAGGAGCTATACAATTTTTTTTCCGTGGCGCACCAATCCTATACTAGGATTGATTACTTTCTCATCTCTCAGTGCTTTGTCGTAGTGACAAAAGACAGTTGGCATTGATGTGGCTGCACTTTCAGACCACTTTCCCATCTCCAGATCTCATCACCTACTAGACCCCTCAACATAACAGCATACCTGGCATCTCAATCATACGCTTTTAGGGCAGAAAGACACAGTTAATGAAGTAACAGCTGCCATAAGAGACTTTCTACATACAAATGACACCCCAGAGTACCACTTTGATATATCCTAAAGGCAGTACTCTTGGGTTGCTTTATAGCAGTGGCGGCCCAGATCAATAGGGACAGAAGAGCTTAAAGGTCCCAGTTGGAGATTGTGGTGAGAGACCTAGAAAAAGAACACAAATGTACAGGCAGATTCAAAGTTAGGAGGCTACTCATGACTGTATGCAAGCAACTCAAAGCACTTGATATTGTCAAAGCTGAGTACGCCCTCCTGCCCCTAAAGCAGAAATACTATGTGGGCAACAACAAAGCGGGCAACCTTCTTGCACATAGGCTTTGGGCCCAGATAGGTCAACAGAGAATATTAGAGGTTGGAGACCTGCAAGGCCACATAGATGTACAAAATGACCGCATAGCTCGGGCATTTGAACACTACTACACCACGCTCTATACCACGGAAAGCCTGCCACTAGAAGACGCCAAATCATACCTGACAAAACTGTCCTCTAACTGCCTTCCCCCTGGCTGAATCCTCAGACTTAAATAAGGACATACAACTCACAGAAGTACTAATGGCCATGCAGCTGTTGCCTCTCGGAAAGGCCCCAGGCCTGGATGGATATACTGAGGGCTTCTACAAGACTTTTACCCCTGTCCTGGCACCCATCTTGACTTGGCTGTATAACTCCTTTAGTACAACTGGTATACTTACTGACACTGCAATTAGCAACCATCACAGTTGTTCCTAAGCCAGGCAAGCACCCTGCTAGTTGCTCTTCATATTGCCCTATCTCACTGTTAAACATCAATGCCGGGATTTTCACCAGTATATTAGCCGCTGGGTTGACTCCTCACAAGAAACACCTGGTGGATCCTGATCAACTGTAGTGAAAATACTAAATTATTGTGCCATCTTCTCGATAAGGCCCACTGTTCCCGTACCCCCACCATATTACTGTAGGTGGACACAGAAAAGGCGTTTGACTGAGTGCAATGGCCATATTGCCATTTGGTTATCGCTAAAATGGACTTGGGCCAGAGGTTTTGCCGATGGATATGGTCTAGCTTCGGATGCTCCCAGTCGGTGGTCCATATCAATGGCTTATTGTCACGGTCATTTGATATCACTAGAGGTACACATCAGGGTTGTCTCCTGCACCCCCGCTCTTCGCCTTTTTGCAGAATGGGTAGGCTTAAAGGAAGACATTGAGGGGCCTGCAGATGGGGGGCAGGGTGCAAAAGTTGGCTCTTGATGGTGATGATGTGATGCTCATCCTGACGAAGCCTCTTTCCTCTTTACCCTCACAGATTGGGAAGCAGAGACATTCCAGAAAGCCTCCGGTTATAAATTCAAATTCTTGAAGTCCAGCATTC
Source organism: Pleurodeles waltl (assembly GCF_031143425.1). NCBI lineage: Eukaryota > Metazoa > Chordata > Amphibia > Caudata > Salamandridae > Pleurodeles > Pleurodeles waltl. Next base: position 89,593,342 of record NC_090441.1, read on the forward strand.
TCAACCTCACCTTGACAAGGGCCGAACAAGCTAAACGGGAGCGTCTTTTTCCCCTTCACTTGGCAGCCCAGGGAGTGACCTATCTGGGCCTTCAGATACTTCCAATGCTCGGCTGAACAGCAGACAGCAACTATGCAAAGCTACTGACCACCACCAGGACTGATCTCTCTTCTTGGAAGAGATTCACCCTCTTGTGGCTAGTAGCGGTCAAAATGACACTACTACCAAAGCTGCTGTACATCATGCAGACATTACCACTGCAGCCCCCCACCTTTAGTAGGTTGAAGCAACTCATCGATGATTTTATCTGGGATGGGAAAAAGGTGTGTGTTGCAAAGAAGCAAGCTTGTTGTGACCTCTGCAGAGGGTGGACTGGGCATTCCCCACTTAGTGAGATATTATCAGGCTGCCCAACTCTGGTACATGGTGGAGTGGGCTAGGCCTTCCAGTGAGAAACACTGGTGCTTTATAGACCAAGCGGTTGCTGGTATCCATATCTGGAAAATACCATGGCTGCCTAAACCTCATGGTCCCCCCGGTGTACACATCTCCCCGGTGACGCACACCACAATAGGAGTCTGGGACGCAGTCCAAACCCAGCATAAACTCTCCTAATGCATATCGACCCTGACCCCCTTTATAGGCAACTCTGACTTCCCACCAGTGGCGCAGGGTTCCTCCTTTACCTCATGGCAGATGGCAGGCTGCAAGAGGCTGGGTGATGTATTTGAGATTAAGGGCATTATGGACTTTGACCAGCACCAGATGATCACAGCCTTCCCTCCAGTGCATGCTGGCAATACCTGGCCGTTAGGCAATGACTCCTGCAACCCCCCTCCCCCCCCCATTCACCTGCATGTGAGCCGCCAGCTGACCTAATTTGAAAAGAGGCTAATCACACGATCGACTGACAAACACATACTCTCTGACATCTATAAATTCTTCATTGCCGCCCTGGAACTCAGCAAGTACCTAGTGCAAAAACGCTAGGAACTAGCGTGTTAACGTAACTTCACCATCAAGGAATGGGGCAATATTTGTCTCAGTGCCCGTACCTCCGCCTGTAGCGCAGCAGGTTGAGAATCCATTAAGCTTGAGCACTACTGGCTCTTCACGCCGGCTAGGGTGATCAAATGGAAGCGAAATAGTGATGCGATTTGTTGGGGACACTGTGGAAAATTAGGCACACTTACACATTTGCTCTGACACTGCCCCAAGACACAGGCATTCTGGACAGAGGTGCTGACCAATACTGAAAGCATATGGGACACAGATCTTCCCACATTCCCCAGCTAAATACTCTTAGGGCTACCTACCACGCTTACTTACCCTTTGAAGTTGCAGAAGGGACAAGCCATTACCCCAGCACTAGGAGAGGCAAACAGGTTCGACTGGGGCTTGGATTTGGTGGTGTCACACTTCAACTGGATCCACAAACTGTGGGATCTCCTAAGAATGGAGATGTTAGCAGCCATGGCGTCTTGCATGCTACCACACTTGGAAAAAACTTGGGGGAGCTCTGTCCACTTCTTATTAGATGAATTCTGAGAGTTAACGTCCCCGACCTAACTTCGAATCCCTGGGCTTACCCACACAGCTCATACTACCACATGAATGTTGGGAACAACATCCACTTGGTCCTCCTGTTCTGCTCTTCTAGTGCTACTGAATTCTCTTATATATGAGCTGCTGAGGAATCCTCCTCCCTCTCCTCTCATTCCCTCCCGTTCCAGCCCCCTGTTCACACACCAGCTCCCTTCTAACCAGTTTTTTCCCAGTGATGTATTTTGTTCTTTTTAATCCCACCGGCCTTTGGTTGTAGGTGGCAGTATGTTGTAATGCATCTTTCTTATAAACAATACAACAAACTTAAAACAATCTAGTGCCACCATATTTTCATCACGGGAGGTGCTATAGATATTATTGTTCTAAGAAAACACCAATAATCTGACCTTCAGAGGTGGCAACTACACCTGTCCTGGGGCATTCACTCTGTAGGAAGTTGGCTCTGTATATACTATATCAAAATGAGATATAGTGTGAACAGAATCCAGGGGTTCCCCAGAGGCTAAAGTAGATAATATTAATGCTCTCTTTTGTGGTAGTGTGGTCGAGCACTTAGGCTTATCAGAGGGTAGTGCAAAGCATTTGTTGTACACACCCAGACAATAGAAGAAGCACACACTCAATGACTTAACTCCAGACTAATGGTTTATATATAGCAAAAATATATTTCCTTGATTTGTTTTTAGAACACAAGATTCAAGTTGCAGGTAAATACTTCAACAGATTTGTATTTCACACATATATCAATAGCACTTTGTTTAAAATCGATAAGTTATACAGTTTTTGAAATATTGGCAATTATCTATTTTAAAAGTTGACACAGTGCAATTTTCAGAAACAGTTCTGGGCGTAAGAAAAGTTAGATCGATTTGCAGGTAAGTACAAAACTTACAGTTCCAGTCTCCGGGTTTTAGGCAGTCCACAGGTCAGCGTTCAAGTTAAACCCCAAACACCCACCGCCAGCAACACAGGACCAGCCAGGATGCTATACTGAGTGCTTTATTAATTTACAATAGAGTGTTTGCATTTCCAGTGTCTCTGAACTCATCTAATTGGACTGGCAGTGACCAGAAAACACTTCCTGCACAGTGCAGCTCACAGGGTTGTATGGAGGCTGCAGTCTAACTGGCTTGCTAAATCATACTATGGCATTGAAGAACAAGACACTTACCTTTGGTAACGCTTTTTCTGGTGGATACATTAGCTACCTGTGGATTCCCCACCTTATGAATTCTCAATGCGTCAGCATTCGACTGAAAATCTTACCAGCTCTCCACGTCGACGAGGACGTCACAATTGCACGACTCCACGCAACTCTGTCTGATGTCACTGTGCCAAAAAGAGGTCCTTGCCGGCGTGCTGACGTCAGTTTCACCCATTTTTTACGTGCCTTTGAGGCGAACAGGTGAAAACCGACCTCACAATAGCTCAAACGAATACACACATAAAACCATAATGATGTAATACAATTATAACCATCATTTATATATACATAAAATTACCAAAACATATATACACTTGTAAAACAAAAGCCTTGGTAAACCAGACAGGCAACAGGAAGGTGTTGGGACTGTGAGGAATCCACAGGTAGCTAATGTATCCACCAGAAAAAGTGTTACCGAAGGTAAGTAACTTGCTCTTCTGATGGATACAACTACCTGTGGATTCCTCACCTTATGAATAGAGTCCCAAAGCAGTACTGCACCCGAAGGAGGGTGCCTGACTGGTCACACCAAGAAATCCTGCAATACAGAACATGCAAAATGGCCGTCCCTCCTAACCTCCGAGTCCAAGCAATAATGGTTTGAGAAGGTGTGGAGGGACATCCAAGTTGCTGCCTTGCAAATATCCACCACCGGAACCCCTCTAGCCAGGGCCGAAGTGGCAGACTTAGCCCTGGTCGAATGGGCTCTAATACCCTCAGGGGGAACCTTCTTTGCCAACGAGTAACATATCTTGATACAAAGAATGACCCACCTGGATATAGTTCATTTATGGTTCGCTCTGCCCTTCCTCTTTCCTGCATATCCCACGAATAGATGATCTTCCAACCAAAAGTCCTTTGCCCTCTCAATATAAAAACTGAGAGCCCTTCTGGGGTCCAAACGATGGAGTCTCTCTTCCTCCTTTGAGGGATGAAGAAGAGGGTAGAATGGTGGAAGGGTAATGGTCTGCCCCATATGGAAAGGAGTGACAACTTTAGGTAGGAAAGCCGCCCTGGTTTTCAGCACCACTTTGTCAGGAAAGAATAAAGTAAAGGGAGGTTGAACACTAAGGGCCGGAAGTTCACCGACACACCTAGCCGATGTAATAGCTATCAGGAAAACCGTCTTAAGAACTAAAAATCTTAACGGACAAGAATGCATGGGTTCAAACGTTGAAACCATTAAAATAAGTTAAAACCAGATTCAAATCCCACTGAGGCATAAGAAAGGGAGCGGGAGGAAATTAATTTGTTAAACCCTTTAAGAACCTAATAACAATAGGTGATTTAAACAAGGAGGGTTGATCCGGAAGGCAAAGAAAGGCTGACAGTGCCGCCAAATAGCCTTTAACAGTAGCAACTGCACAACCCTTCTTTGCTAAAGCTAATGCAAACAACAGAACATCAGACACATGGGCCCTCAAAGGATCAATTTGTTTCTCTCCACACCAAGCCATGAATTTTGCCCACCTGCCGGCATAAACTGTCTTAGTGGAGTGTCGCCTGGCCGATAAAATAATATCCACTACCTCTGGTGGGAGAGAGAAAGCACTCAGATTGCCCCGTTCAATCTCCAGGCATGTAGGTGCAGGCTCTAGAGGTGGGAGTGTAGAACCTGCCCATGTGACTGCGAGAGATCTGCCCTGAGAGGGAGACGAGCAGAGGGCACAGTGACCACACCCTCCTCGGCCAAACCGGAGCTATTAAAATGACCTGAGCCCGATCTTGGCGAATCTTCCTCAAACCCGAGGAATCAAGGTTATGGGGGGAAATGCATAAAGCAACTGGTCGCACCAAGATTTCTGAAACGCGTCCCCCAAAGCTCCTTGCACCGGATACCGGAGGTTGCAGAGCGATGGGCAGTGCGCATTCTCCCGAGTGGCAAACGGATCTATCTGCGGAGAACCCCACATCTGAAAGATGTGACGGACCAGATCCGGATGGAGACGCCACTCATGATCGGCAGAGAAATGACGACAGAGTGTCCGCATGTACGTTGAGCACTCCGGCCAGATGATACGCTACCAAGCAAATCCAAAGGTCCTGAACTCTGGACCAGAGCCGCAGAGCCTCTCTGCAGAGAAGGTTTGACCCTACTCCTCCCTGCTTGTTGATGTACCACATTGCTTTAGAGTTGTCTGTCAAGACTTGAACTGACGGGACGGAAGGCCTTGAGAGCCAGACTTATCGCCCGCAATTCTAACAAATTGATATGAAAAGTCTGTTCCACTGGAGACCAAAGACCTTTGATCTTCAGGTCCCCCAGATGAGCTCCACACCCTAGAGTGGAAGCATCCGTTATGACTTTGGCCACCGGAGGAGGCAGCGAAAACGGCCTCCCTAGAGAAAGGTTGGCGTCCACAGCCCACCATCGTAGATCTGCTGCAGCGTCTCTGAAGATCGATATCGACTCCTTGAGATCCCCTTTGTGTTGAAACCACTGCCTGTGGAGGCACTATTGGAGAGCCCTCATGTGCCAACGTACATGAGTGACCAACAGAATGCAGGAAGCGAACAGACCAAGCAGGCGTATGACCTTGAGGACTGAAACAGCCGCTCCATTTTGAAACATTGGAATCAAGGCCTGGATGTCCTGAATCGGCAGAGGATAGGCCCGATTCAATGCTGTATCCAGTATTGCCCCTATGAACAGGAGGCGCTGCGAGGGCTCCAGGTGAGACTGGGGCACGTTTATCAAAAAACCCAGACTGAACAACAAGTGAGTTGTTATTTGCAAGTGATGCAGCACTAGCTCCGGAGACTTGGCTTTGATCAACCAATCGCCCAGGTAAGGGAATACGGATATTCCCTTTCTTCTGAGACTTGCTGCAACCACCACCATCACCTTCGTGGAGACTCGAGGTGGTGAATTAAGACCAAAAGGAAGGACTGCAAACTAGTAGTGTTGGGACCCCACCACAAACCGGAGATACCTCCTGTGCGACTTGAGAATAGGGATTTGAAAGTAAGCATTCTGCAAGTCGATAGACACCATCCAATCCTCTTTGTTCAACGCCAGAAGTACCTGCGCCAGAGTCAGCATTTTGAATTTCTCCTGTTTGAGGAACCAATTAAAAATCCTCAGGTCCAGGACTGGTCTCAATCGACCATCCTTCTTGGGAATCAAGAAATATCTCGAATAACAACCCTGACCCCTTTCCAGCTCTGGAACCAACCCCACTGCACCTTTTGATAACAGGATTTAAACCGCCTGCTGCAACAACAGGAGATGGTCTTCAGAACAAAACAAAGGACGGGGAGGGATGGGGGGGGGGGGTTTGAACTCCTGAAAAGGAAGAGCATATCCTTTCCTCACAATATTTAGCCCCAAGGAGTCTGATGTGATTAACTCCCACTCGTGAAGAAAAAGACGTAATCTACCCGCTACAGCAGAAGTATGGCTGAAAATGGGCAGAAAACTAGGGCTGCTTCCCTTTTTGTCCTCCAGAGGCAGAGGATGATGCAGGGTGCTGCTGGGTGGCCCCTCTTGTCAGAACCCTCCCCGCCCTCTAAAGGATCTATATGGGAAGCTGGTAGGATGTTGGACTGTGGACAGGGGTCTCCCACGGTAAACCGCTCCATGCCCAAACCCCCTGAACCTCCGAAAGGACCTGAAAGGGGTATTAGTGGAAGCCTGCAGAACCAAAGACTTTGCTGTGGCCCTACTGTCCTTAAAGCGCTCTAAGGCAGAGTCAACTTTAGCACCAAAAAGCTTTTCCCCATCAAAAGGCAAGTCCAAGAGAGTAGTCTGGACATCCGAAGAAAAGCCAGAGGACCTCAACCACGCATGCCTCCCGGTAGCGATAGAGGTAACCATTGCCCTGGCCACCGAATCTGCAGAAACCAGACCAGACTGGATAATCTATTTAGCTGCCGCCTGAGCATCTGACAGGAGTTCACTAAACTGTCTTTGCATCCCCTGCGGCAGGTCTGGAACCATAGCCTTAGTTGTGTCCATCAGGGCATGCACATATCTACCTAATACACAGGTAGCGTTTGCTGCTTTGAGGGCCATACTACAGGAAGAAAAAGTCTTCTTTGCTGACTGCTCCACTCTCTTGGACTCCTACCCGAAGGAATCACAGGGAAGGAGCCTGGTGCAGACTGTGTGGAACATGAGGCTTGAACAACTAGACTCTCCGGGGTAGGATGTTTCAACAAAAATCCCAGATCTCCAGGAGCCACCCTATACCTTCGTGCCACAGATCTGTTGGCAGCTGGGGACGACACAGGCTTACTCCATACCTCTAAAATAGGCTCTGTAAGAGCATCATAAAATGGGAGCAATGGTTCTGCTGCAGGCAACGGAAAATCCAAAACATTTGCCGCCTTCCTGACCACAGTATGGAAAGAGGCCTCTTCCTCCGTAAACTCCCCTGGAGAAGAAAGATCCCACTCCGGGGAAGTGTCTAGCCCACTGGCTGAGTCAAGTCCTTGATATTCCCCCAAGGGCTCCGCAATCTCTCCCTCCTCCAGCAGCAGCCTTTGGAACTCCTGCTCCTCCAAAAGCCTTAAAGCTTTTCTGCGCGACCTCAGCCTGGCCTCTAACCTTGGTGTCGACATAGAATTAGCCGACGTCGATGACACCGGCTTCAGGACTAAAAGACACGGACCAGGAGAAGAAGGCTGACTACGGTCCAATCCGGAGCCATCCGGCACCGGAGCAGATCCCATCGGCGCCGTGGTCACCTGAGGCTCCGCCAATGGCATCGACTGATAAGGTGATGTCATCGGCGCTGCAGGTCTATAAGGCAATATCATCGGCGCTGCAGGTCTTTCAGGCAACGTCATCGATGCCGAACTGGCACCCACAGCCGGATTAAAAGGCATAAACGGCGCTGCCTTGTCAGGAGCCGGGGAGCCCAACATAAATGCCAAAGGACCAGTGGGACCAGCCGGTGCACCAGCAGGGGCCAGAGTATTAAACATACTAAACATGGCATTTAAAAATGCCACCGGATCTGCTCCCAGAGCCGGGAAGGCAGGATACCGCTGGTCTCCATGTGTCACTTGCGCCAGCTGAGCATTTGAATCCTGCGCCGCAGGTGAAAAGCAAGGACTCTCTAGAGGCACGACCACCTCGAAGACCGACGGCGCCGGAGAACCCTGAGGGCTTTGAGGCTGATGAGTCACAGTAGGACTAACCTCCCACGTTGCACGGTGCAGTCTAGATGGAGACCTGGACCTTGAACGGCTTTGAGCCGAATGATGCCGAGAGTCGTGACGACATTGCTTCTTATCTTTTTTCGACAAAGTGTGAGAAGACAATATATGATGGCTTTTATGTCCTTTCTTCGCCGTAGCCAAAAAGAGTTTGGCTTCTCTTTCCTTCTGCTCCTTTGGATTCATGTGCTGGCAGGACACACACTTCTTGACGTCATACTCAGAACTTAAACACCAAAGGCAATCATCATGAGGGTCAGTAACCAACATGCGACTCCCATACTCCCGACAAGGCTTAAACCCAGACTTCCTAGGAGGAGACATTGTAACCAAAAACAAGATTGTAACCAGAAACAAGATGGAACACCTTCAACAGATGCAAGAGCTAGGAGAAAACTGTTGGCGTTGAAGGCACGGAAAAAAGGGAACTGACGTCAGCACTCCGGCGAGGCCCTCTTATTGGCACGGTGACGTCAGATGGAGTCAAGTGGAGCCGTGCAATTGTGACGAACTCGACGTGGAGAGCTGGGAAGAAGATTTTCCGTTGAATGCTGGCGCACTGAGAATTCATAAGGTGAGGAATCCACAGCTAGTTGTATCCATCAGAATTAATTCCTTACATCAGGGTTTTAGAAATCAGATTTGACGAGGCAACAGTATATAACTTCTCATAGACCGAGGTGTACCCGATGCAGAGTGTGGGGGATCCTTAGTTGTACCTGCACACATTCTATATGCCTTTGAACGTTTTCCATCATGGGTGGAGTTTAATCATATAGATGCCTATAGTGGGCCTTTTTCTAACACACAAAGCTGCATCAGTCTTGCACAATAGCAGTCATATCATGACTTTAAGGGCTCACTTACCTACCAAGAACACCAAAACTGGTCTGGTGGTCAATTACCACACCCACACTCATCAGAGTTCAGACTGATTCCCCCAAGTAATGATGGGACCACCTGGCCCATATTGGCCTGCTATACCCATTTTGCAAACGCAGGAAACCTACAGGCTAGGGAAATAGTAGGTGTAAGGAAATGCCTCCTTGGCATGGTTACCCCCTGACTTTTTTCCTTTGCTGATGCCAAGTTATGATTTGAAAGTGTGCTGAGGCCTGCTAACCAGGCCCTAGCACCAGTGTTCTTTCCCTAACCTGTACTTTTGTCTCCACAATTGACACACCCTGGCATCCAGATAAGTCCCTTGTAACTGGTAACCCTGGTACTAAGGGCCCTGATGCCAGGTAAGGTCTCTAAGGGCTGCAGCATGTCTTATGCCACCCTGGGGACCACTCACTCAGCACAGACACACTGCTTGCCAGCTTGTGTGTGCTGGTGGGGAGAAAATGACTAAGTCGACATGGCACTCCCCTCAGGGTGCCATGCCAACCTCACACTGCCTATGGCATAGATAAGTCACCCCTCTAGCAGGCCTTACAGCCCTAAGGCAGGGTGCACTATACAACAGGTGAGGGCATAGGTGCACGAGCACTATGCCCCTACAGTGTCTAAGCAAAACCTTAGACATTGTAAGTGCAGGGTAGCCATAAGAGTATATGGTCTGGGAGTCTGTCACACACGAACTCCACAGCACCATAATGGCTACAATGAAAACTGGGAAGTTTGGTATCAAACTTCTCAGCACAATAAATGCACACTGATGCCAGTGTACATTTTATTGTGAAATACACCCCCGAGGGCATCTTAGAGATGCTCCTTGAAAACATACCTGACTTCCAGTGTGGGCTGACTAGTTTTGCCAGCCTGCCACACACCAGACATGTTGCTGGCCACCTGGGGAGAATGCCTTTGTCACTCTGTGGCTAGTAACAAAGCCTGTACTGGGTGGAGGTGCTTCTCACCTCCCCCTGCAGGAACTGTAACACCTGGAGGTGAGCCTCAAAGGCTCACCCCCTTTGTTACAGCGCCACACGGCATCCCAGCTAGTGGAGCTTTTGGAGGCAAGGGCGGAGGAGATAATGAGAAAAACAAGGAGGAGTCACTGGCCAGTCAGGACAACCCCTAAGGTGTCCTGAGCTGAGGGGACTCTGGCTTTTGGAAATCCTCCTTCTTGCAGATGGAGGACTCCCCCAATAGGATTAGGGCTGTGCCCCCCTCCCCTCAGGGAGGAGGCACAAAGAGGGTGTAGCCACCCTCAGGGCTAGAAGCCATTGGCTACTAACCCCCTATAGCCCCCCAGACCTAAATACACCCCTAGATTGAGTATTTAGGGGCCCCCAGAACCAAGGAAGATAGATTCCTGCAACCTGAAGACGAAGGACTGCTGACCTGAAAGCCCTGCAGAGAAGACGTAGACACCAACTGCTTTGGCCCCATACCTACCGGCCTGTCTCCCCACTTCCAGAAAAACTGCAACAGTGACGCGTCCCCCAGGGTCCAGCAACCTCTGAAGCCTAAGAGGACTACCCTGCATCTAAAAGGACCAAGAACTCCAGAGGACAGCGGCCCTATTCCCCAAAGACTGCAACTTTGCAACAAAGAGGCAACCTTTAAGGACCACACGTTCCCCACCGGAAGCGTGAGACTTTCCACTCTGCACCCAACGCCCCTGGCTCGACATGCGGAGAACCAACACTACAAGGAGGACTACCCGGCGACTGCGGCCCTGTGAGTAACCAGAGTTGACCCCCAGAACACCCCCAGCGACGCCTGCAGAGGGAATCCAGAGACTCCCCCTGACCGCGACTGCCTGCTTCAAAGAAACCGACGCCTGGGAAACACACAGCACCGCAGCCCCCAGGACCTGAAGGATCCGACCTCCAGTGCAGGAGCGACCCCCAGGTGGCCCTCTCCCTTGCCCAGGTGGTGGCTACTCTGAGGAGCCACCCCCTTGCCTGCCTCCATCGCTGAAGAGACCCCTGGGTCTCCTACTGAAACCAATTGCAAAACAGACGCCTGTTTGCACACTGCACCCGGCCGCCCCCGTGCCGCTGAGGGTGTACTTTCTGTGCTGACTTGTCCCCCCCCCCCCCCCCCAGGTGCCCTACAAAACCCCCTTGGTCTGCCCTCTGAAGTCGCGGGTACTTACCTGCTGGCAGACTGGAACCGGGGCACCCCTATCTCCATTAAAGCCTATGCGTTTTGGGCACCACTTTGACCTCTGCACCTGACCGGCCCTGAGCTGCTGGTGTGGTAACTTTGGGGTTGCCCTGAACCCCCAACGGTGGCTACCTTGGACCCAACTTTGAACCCTGTAAGTGTTGTACTTACCTGTGAACTTAACATTTACTTGTGGGCCAAACTACATTTTGCGCCCAAAACATCTGACTCCAAAAGATTCTGGAAAATCATCAATACAATAGACAATGGTGCAAAAGCAGGCAATAACGCAAACATAACAGAGGAAGTATGGGTATCCCATTTAAAGTCACATCTAAAAGAATTGACCATCGAAGAAGGCCCCCAAATGCAGTCACATATGATTGGTGGGGATCCCAACATCCCTGAACCTTTGAAATTTACGGCACCAGAACTATTAAAAATCATTGGAAAGTCACGAATGGACTGTGCCCCTGGCCCCAATGGCTTACCGCAAGCACTATTTAAACAAGACACGGAAAGATAGGCCAATTTCCTGGCAGCAATGTTTAATGACGTGATCACAACAGGCATTGTCACGGCATCCTGGAAAGGCTCAATAATCCACCCCATATATAAGGGTGGCAGCGCGCTCTCCCCAAGCAACTACAGACTAATCGCTCTTTTAGACATTGACCTCAAGTACATTTCCTGCTGTGTGCTAAAACATCTAGAAGCCTGGATTACAGAGAACAATATTCTACCCTTTTATCAAACCGGGTTCACCAAGCACCAAGGAACATTAACAAATCTTATGGGGCTAGGCTTGATCATAAACAAAGCAAAAGCAAAGGGGACTCCAACTTATTTATGTTTTGTTGACTTTAAAGCTGCTTTTGACTGTGTCTCCCGCAGCAAAATGTGGGCCAAATTACTACAGTGGGGGCTGCCACACTCTATTTTAAATGCCATCAAAATTATATACTCTGATACTTGGGTAAAGGTTAAATTGGGGGAAGGCTCTCACCGATCCAGGGCAGTCAAAACAACAGTGGGGGTGAAGCAAGGCTGTGTATTGGCTCCAACACTCTTCAACCTGTACATAGCAGATCTCCCCGCCAAGTTAAATGGCCACTCATCCCACTCTCCATCACTGGGTGGTCAACAAGTATCCAACCTACTATATGCAGATGACCTACTACTAATCAGTAATACCAGAATAGGCATGTAGAAATTGTTAAAGGCATTAGAAGAATAATCATAAACAATCTAAAATGATTACCTTAAACCGCAGGCCAACCACCCAAGGTAAATGGCATATGAATAGGAAAACCCTAGAGGAAGTAACATCATACAGATACCTAGGATTGGTGGTGGATCTAGAGGTAATTACATGCCACAAAAAGAGGCTATAAAAAAAAAAGACGCAGGACCTTACTTACGCCTTTTGCAAGCTAGCAAATTCAATCTGTGGTCATGCTCTGAACCCATTAACAGCAGTAATGAGAGCGAAGCTACTTCCAACTATCACCTATGGGACCGAAATAATGAGGGGGATGGAAGTAGGTCTTCTGGATAAGCTTCTGATAAAAACATATAAGCGTGTTTTTCGGCTGCCCGGACGTGCATCGCCAGCCCAAGTCAGACTGGAATTTATGCTGGTCAAACAGTCGTTAGCCCGACCGGCAGCATACATTAAATGCTGCTACAAACTGAGCCGCGCTTCAAAAGGGTCTTTAGCCAATCTAGTCTGGCAGGAAATTATCCTAGAAAGAGGGAACCCCAACTACATAAGGTATCTAGAAAAAAGTAAGAATCTTTTGAACTTAGATGAGGTATGGAACCGGTCTCTACCCATCCCCGTTTTCAATAAAGCAGTGAATAAAGCAAGTAAATTACAGAGCTTGTTAGAAGATAAGATCTCATTGGCCAAAAGGGAGCATAGTTGGTTGATCCTTAACTCCTACAAAACGTTTAAAGAATCACCACTGATGGCTGGCTCCTACTCACGGAAAATCAAGCAATCCTTTCTCAGACTTAGGCTGGGTGAAGAAAACTTGATGCATGTGGTCTGCATTTGCCCAGCCCTGGCGGCCGAAAGGAGACTCTTACTAAAAAAAGAATTTAACGGTTTAACAATTAGATCATGCAGACAAGCATTAATTGCAGCCTTTAACCCTAGAAATACAATATTGAACATTAGGCTGGTTAAATTTTGGGAAATTTTCACTCTAAAAAACACAGCCTCTCGAAATAACCAACTCAGAGGGAGGGTCGGAAACGATAGCGAAATCCCTATAACCCACTATGAACATCTTAAAGAAGGGAAGGCTCCTAGGTAGTCCATTGGGTTGTTTAGCTTGTGTCATAATAAAGTCTGGTACCAACAACCAGACTTAAGTAGGAGTAAATAAAATCGATAGAAGGTCTCTTCCCACTTTGTCCTATTTTTACCAATACCTCATTGGGCTGTTACTGTTTTCTTTATATTTCTTTGTGGAAGGAAACTTTATATATCATTTCATTTTAAACACAAGATTTTATTTGGCGTTGTATTTTTCTTACCTTCAATAAGTTTGTTCTGTTGCCCTATTATTAATGCCTTATAGCAATAGTATGTTTTTTTCTTAAACTTTTTATGTGGAAGGAAATTTTACTTACCATTTCACCCTAAGCCAAAGAACTGTAATTGTCTTTTTGCACTAAAATTGTTCTGTTAAATGTTTACGTGGAAGGAAAAGTTTTATGGTTTTAATTAACTAATAAACGTGTTTTTACTTAAAACAAATCTTTTTTTACTTACCTCCCCCAGGAACTGTTGAATTTTGCACTGTGTCCAATTTTAAAATAGCTTATTGCCATTTTTGCCAAAACTGTACATGCTATTGTGATGATTCAAGATACCTGAGTGAAACACCTTTCATTTAAAGTATTGTTTGTAAATCTTGAACCTGTGGTTCTTAAAATAAACTAAGAAAATATATTTTCTATATAAAAACCTATTGGCCTGGAATGGTCTTTTGAGTGTGTGTTCCTCATTTATTGCCTGTGTGTGTACAATAAATGCTTAACACTACCCTCTGATAAGCCTACTGCTCGACCACACTACCACAAAATAGAGCATTATAATTATCTATTTTTGCCACTATCTTACCTCTAAGGGGAACCCTTGGACTCTGTGCATGCTATTTCTTACTTTGAAATAGTGCATACAGAGCCAACTTCCTACAGTAGGTATACAATTAAATCAGAGAGCAGCCTTATATAGCAGACTTAGACCATAAGTACTACATACAATAGAAGTCAGGGGAGTTCCAGCAGGACTTGCACAAAAAGCAAAGGTTGCCAGACAGTCATTCAGTCCACAGACTATAAGTGTTACTATAGAAAATGGCCTGTAAAACGTGACAAAACCACCTTCTGAATTGCTCGTAACACCAAACAGTTAGAATAAGTCTATCCTCATAGAACACCCAAGACATGCATGGAATTCTGACTATGACTCTTGCCCTTGGGATTGTGCCACCCATAACGGAGGGCTACACAGTGCTTAATGTGTGCTTGTTGTTTCCCCATCGGAGCACCGGCACTTATTTTTTAAGGCTGGTACTTGTTTTTCTACCTCAAGTATTTACTGCGAGCAAAAGACACCTATGGGAAAGACGGAGGAATAGACAAACGAAAAAGCGTCACAAAGGGGAAAAGCAGAAAGCTGCAAGGGACAGGGTGTGGCTTTAAATGGATCGAAGAGTCCCGAGATGACTTCTGGATTATGCCTCAGTATTCCGTGTTTGTACAATTAATTGCAGCAGCCGCGTGTTTAAGAGGAGGGCTTTGGGCACCAGCACATTTTTATTTACAAATTAAGCACTGGGGCTACACCAGAGAAAGCATATTTGCATGTACCATTACTACTACGTAAGCACGGGAGAAACTGGCTCTAGATTTAGGAATCAAATTATAGGGAAATTTGGAAACAGTCTTACTCAATAATTCGGAGTAACTTTTGATAAGAAGCAGCACATTTAGCCATATGCCAGAGACTTGCAGTGGTTCAAAAACTAACAGAAAGCATTGCAAAAGTTTCTGAAACATATACCCCCTTCACATCGGGATCACAAGGAAGGTTCTGTTAAGGAAGAACTACATTGGAGAATGAAGAGAAGCAGAAAGTAAAACAAAAAAACAAAAAAGGACAGGCATCCAGCTGGGTGGTTACAATTTGAAAGACTGTGACAAAATGAAGAGGCTGAATCTGTATCAGAATGCTCACAGCCGTCCCTCCTGGACTTCAGCAGTTAAAGGGTAGAAAAGACTGGACAGATCGAGTACAGCAGAAAGACAAGACACCCAAGCAGAAAACTTAATCACAATGTGAAGCTGAGGTTAGTGTTTAAAAAACAAAAAAAAGAGAAAGATCCTGATTCAAAGTATCACTTTAAAAAGAAGAAAGTAGCAAGGCTAACTAAAAAAATGCCCAGTAAATTGCAGATACTTCTGAGAAACAGTGCCTGGGTGACAGCGCTTCTAGGCAGTATAGCAGAAGGGAAAATAGTGTACCAGACTTTCAGAGAGCTTCTGGTGGTGAATCTGAGTAAATGAATATATGCAAGTTGAAACTTCAGATGGAAATATAAACCCTCCAGAGTTTATATTCCAAAATACAAATCGATGGACAAGGCAATATCCTGGCTGCATTTATCAGATGCTTATTACATTGTTCTTGCAGAGCATGACGCCCCTCAAGGTGAGGCAGTAACCGTTTTAGAATTTTCCAAATACCAGAGGCAAAACATGCATCGAAGTGAGCTTTAAAACAAGCTTCAGAATTATACAGAAAGCAAGTGGTTTGGGATAAAAATTAGATTCCACATGTTATTGGTTTACGGAATGAGCCCCAAAAGCAAGCTCAATATCCTTTAAAACCAGAAGCAAAACGGGACATAAAAGCGATCTTTAAACAGAAGCAATGTCAAACTATTATAAGGCCTTGTAGGTCATTTTAGAAGCTGATGGATGATTTATAAGAGTAATAAATATTAAGTATCAGAAGAATAAGTTACTTACCTTCTGTAACGCTTTTTCTGGTGGATACAGTAACTACCTGTGGATTCCAAACCAAAAAAATTCTCCCCTCGCGCCAGCCTCGACGGAAATTTCTTCTAGCTCTGCACGTCGACAATGACGTCACAAACGCCCGACTCCACGCGACACCGTATGACGTCATTTAGGCAATAAGAAGCCCTCGTCGACGTGCAGACGTCAGTTATCACCAATTTTTTACGCGCCATAGAGGCGAACAGGTTGACCCTAAAGAGTACATATTCATCTCAAATTAATGAAAAAAGAACATTTATTATAATAACATATTATAAATAACAGTAACGATTACTCAATACAAGAGTGAAATATATATAAGTCAAGTCCAGACATATCTTCTTTGAACTATCTTAATTTGCAAAGGAAATGTATATACAGATATCGCAACTATATACATGAATCAGTTATGTACACATTTACAAGACCAAGGATGCTCACCCAAGGATTTCTCGGTTTGACCAGTCAGGCAACAGGGAGGCGGGTGGGATCGTGAGGAATCCACAGGTAGTTACTGTATCCACCAGAAAAAGTGCTACCGAAGGTAAGTAACTTATTCTTCTGATGGATACACTTACCTGTGGATTCCTCACCAAAAGAATAGAGTCCCAAAGCAGTACTACCTCTGGAGGTGGGTGCCCGAATGGTCAAACCAAGAAATCCTGCAGCACAGAGCGAGCAAAATGGCCATCCCTCCTAACCTCAGAATCCAAACAGTAATGTTTGACAAAAGTATGGAGGGACGCCCAGGTCGCTGCCCTGCAGATGTCAGCCACAGGAACACCTCTAGCCAAAGCTGATGAAGCTGCTTTAGCCCTGGTGGAATGGGCACGAAGCCCCACAGGTGGTTCTTTCTTCGCCAAAGAATAACAAATCTTAATACATAGAATGACCCACCTGGATAGCGTTCTCTTGTGGACCGCTCTACATTTCCTCTTCCCCACGTATCCAACGAAGAGCTGATCATCTTGTCTGAACTCCCTCGTCCTGGCGATGTAGAAGCTCAGCGCTCTTCATGGATCCAGCCGGTGGAGCCTCTCTTCCTCCTTGGACGGGTGAGGTGGAGGGTAAAAGGAAGAGAGAGTAATCGACTGCCCCAGGTGAAAGGGTGTAACAACCTTCGGAAGGAAAGCCGCCTTGGTCCTTAACACCACTTTGTCCTTAAAGAAAGAAAGGTATGGAGGTTCCACACTTAGAGCCTGAAGCTCACTGACCCTTCTGGCAGATGTTATGGCCACCAGGAAAACAGTCTTGAAAACTAGCAATCGTAAAGAGCAAGAATGCATCGGTTCAAAAGGGGACCCCATTAGAAACGCTAAAACTAAGTTAAGGTCCCACTGAGGCATGACAAATGGTGTTGGTGGAAATTTGTTAGTGAGTCCCTTTAAAAATCTTAAAACAATAGGAGATTTAAAGAAGGACGGCTGATCAGGAAGGCACAGAAAAGCCGATAGCGCAGATAAATAACCTTTGACTGTGGCAATCGCACAACCCTTCTGGCCAGACAAAGAGCAAATGACAATATGTCAGATAAATTAGATTTTAAGGGATTGATTCCGTTCTCTCCACACCAGCATGCAAATTTAGCCCAACGACTAGCATAGATCGATTTGGTGGAGTGTCGCCTGGCCGATAAAATAACATCCACCACCTCTGGTGGGAGAGAAAAGGAACTCAGATTGCCCCGTTCAATCTCCAGGCATGAAGGTGCAAACTCTGGAGGTGGGGGTGTAGAATCTGCCCCTGCGACTGCGAGAGGAGGTCCACCCTGCAAGGGAGACGGAGCGGCGGGCACTGAGAGAGTTGGAGAAGGTCTGAATACCACACCCTTCTTGGCCAATCTGGAGCTATTAAGATGACTTGAGCTCGGTCTTGGCGGATCTTCCTCAAAACTTGAGGAATCAAGGGTATGGGGGGGAAACGCGTAAAGCAACTGACCCTTCGATACTAGAGGCTGCAAAACAGCGGGCACTGAGCATTCTCCTGAGTTCCAAACAGATCTATTTGTGGATATCCCCACATCCGGAAGATATGCAGAACCAGATCTGAATGAAGACGCCACTCGTGGTCGACCGAGCTGCGTCGACTGAGAACATCCGCACGCACGTTCAGGACTCCGGTTAAATGATGTGCTACCAAGCAGATCTTGTGTTCCTGAAGCCAGGACCAGAGTCGAAGAGCTTCTCTGCAGAGAAGATACGACCCCACTCCTCCCTGTTTGTTTAAATACCACATCGCAGTAGTATTGTCCGTTAGAATCTGGAATGACTGACCACGAATGGAAGGGAGGAAGGCCTTGAGAGCTAGAAGTACTGTCCGCAATTCCAACAGATTGATGTGTAATATCTGTTCCACCGGAGACCAAAGGCCTTTGACTTCCAGGTCCCCCAGATGAGCTCCCCACCCTAGAGTGGAAGCATCCGATACTACTGTGGCCAGTGGTGGAGGCAGCGAGAACGGCCTTCCTTGTGACAGGTTGTCGACCGCTGCCCACCATTGAAGATCCACTGCAGTGTTTCTGGAGATCTTTATCGACTCCTCGAGATCCCCTTTGTGCTGAAACGACTGCCTGCGGACGCACCACTGAAGAGCCCTCATGTGCCAGCGTGCATGAGTGACCAACAGTATGCAAGAAGCGAACAGACCGAGCAGACGAAGGACCTTGAGGACTGGAACTACCGCTCCATTTCTAAACATTGGAATCAATGCCTGAATGTCCTGGACCCGCTGGGGCGGAGGAAAAGCTCGATTCAATGACGTATCCAATACTGCCCCTATGAACAGGAGGCGTTCAGGGGGCTCCAGGTGAGATTTGTGCACATTGACTGAAAAACCCAGGTCGTACAACAATTGAGTTGTCGACTGGAGATGTCGCTGCACGAGCTCTGGAGTCTTGGCTTTGATCAACCAATCGTCCAAATAGGGGAACACCACTATCCCCCTTCTTCTGAGCTCTGCCGCTACCACCGCCATCACCTTTGTGAAGACTCGAGGTGCTGAAGTAAGACCAAACAGGAGGACCGCAAACTGATAATGTTGCGATCCCACTACAAACCAGAGATACTTCCTGTGCGATTTGAGGATCAGAATAGGAAAATACGCGTCCTGCAAATCGACCAACACCATCCAGTCTCCTTCGTTCAACGCCAAAAGAACCTGTTAAAGGGTCAGCATTTTGAACTTTTCCTGTTTGAGGAACCAATTCAAAACCCTCAAGTCCAAAATCGGTCTGAACCGACCATCCTTTTTGGGGATCAGGAAGTATCTTGAATAACAGCCCTGACCCCTCTCCTGCTCAGGAACCAACCCTATCGCGCCTTTTGCCAAAAGGGAGAATACTTCTTGTTGTAATAGGAAGAGATGGTCTTCCGAACAGAAGGATGGGCGGGGAGGGAAGGGAGGAGGGAATTCCCGAAAGGGAAGAGCGTACCCCTTCTTCACAATGTCGATGACCCAGGAGTCCGATGTTATTATCTCCCACATCGGAAGAAAATGGGCAAGTCTCCCCACTACCGGAGACAAGTGGACAGGGAGTGGAGGAGGACTACAGCTGCTTTCCTTGCTGCACCCCTCCCGAGGAAGAGGCAGAGTGCTGCTGGGTGGCTCCTTTTGTCCGGACTCTGCCCCTGCCCCTGAAAGATCTGTATGGAAGGGTGGATGCAGTCTGTTGTGGTCCTTGAAATCTGCCACGAAAGGAGGAGCCACGTCCAAATCCTTTAAACCTCCTATAACCTCTAAAGGAGGATGAGGCAGAAGACTGAAGCCCCAAAGATCTCGCAGTAGCTCTGCTCTCCTTAAAATGTTCCAGAGCAGAATCCGCCTTTGTTCCAAAGAGCTTCTCGCCATCAAAGGGTAGATCGAGAAGAGTCGCCTGCACGTCAGACGAGAAGCCAGAAGAACGTAGCCAAGATTGTCGCCTAGAAACTATGGTCGTGCTCATAGCTCTAGCCACCGAGTCTGAAGTGTCCAATCCCGACTGGATCACCTGAATCGCTGCCACCTGAGCGTCCGCCAGTAGCTGCAACATTTCCTGGCACAAGTTCGGGTGGCCTTTCGCTTCCTCCATAAGGGCATGGATGTAACGTCCCATTATGCAGGTCGCATAGGATGACTTTAAGGCCATACTACAAGACGAAAAGGCCTTTTTAGCAGTATCGTCCATCTTCTTCGATTCCCTGTCCGCAAGTGTTCCGGGAAACGAGCCAGGGGAGGACCTGGACGAACAAGAGGCCTGTACCACTAAACTCTCCGGTGTTTGGTGTTTGGAGAGAAACACAGGATCACCTGGTGCCGCCCGATAGCGACGAGCCACTGCCCTGTTGACAGCAACAGTAGACACAGGTTTCCTCCAGATGTCTTTAATGGGATGCAGTAGTGCCTCATTAAAGGGCAAAAGAGGCTCAGCCGTTACAGAAGCTGGGTGCAAAACCTCCGTCAATAGATTTCTCTTAACTTCCGCAGCTGGAAGGGGAAGGTCTAAAAAGTCCGCAGCCTTCCGAATAACAGCGTGGAATGATGCTGCTTCCTCGGTGAGCTCTCCAGGGGAAGCTAGATCCCACTCCGGGGAGGTATCTATGCCACAGGCTGTATCAACACCCTGGAAGTCACCAGAAGGCTCCAAAACCTCACCCTCTTCCAGGTGCTGCCTTGCATATTCTTCCTCCTCCAACAGTCGCAAAGCCAGACGCCTGGATCGAAGCCTTGACTCCAGACCCGGCGTTGATAAGGCATCGGCCGACGCCGAAGATCTCCGTCGGCGCCGAACCTCGGATCCATCCGACGCCAGACCCTCCGGCTCCACAGGAACCTTGACTGTGGATTGGATCCGAGGCGAATTCAACGGCGGCGTAGCAGGTCTCCTGGGCGACGTCAAGGGCATCGTCGCCGCTTCAGGTGCAGCAGGCAAAAATGAAAGGCGTCGATTTGTAAGACGCCGGAACACCCAAATTAAAGGCCAAAGGGCCAGACGGACCTGCTTGACTTCCACCCGGCGCCATGGAAGTAAAAATGTTAAACATGGCGTTGAAGAACGCCGCAGGATCCGTTCCCGGAGTCGGGAAAGCCGGGTATTGTTGCTGCACCGGCACCGACAGACACCGAAGAAGGGCCAGGTAACTCCTGGCTAGGAGAACCCTCCAGCCTCTGGGGTGGCTCGACCTCGAAGACCGACCCGGGTGACGTCGGGGTCGTAGGAGGTGGAGGGGTGACGGTCGGGCTAATCTCCCACGTCGGACGGCGCCGAGCTGACGGAGAAGCCGATCTCGATCTGGACCGTCCCTTGCTCGATCGGCGCCGGGAACCGTGACGGCGTCGAGAGTCACCATGGTGATGATGAGATCTCGAGGATCTCGAAGAGGACTCCCTCCGATGACGTCTCTCCTTTTTCTTGGACCAAGCCAAGAACAATTTTGCCTCCCTCTCTTTAAGTGCCTTAGGGTTCATGCGCTGGCAGGAGCCGCATGACTCGACCTCACGGTCAGAGCTAAGGCACCAGAGGCAATTCTCATGGGGATCAGTAACCGACATCCGACCCCCGCACTGGTTACATGGTTTAAAGCCGGATTTCCTTGGCTGCGAAATTGTAACCGTCGTTTGAAACAGTAGCTCCCTGTGAGCCTCGAAGAAAAAAAACTTTACTCGGAGGCACGGAAAAAAGGGAACTGATGTCTACGAGGGCTTCTTATTGCCTAGATGACGTCATACGGCGTCGTGTGGAGTAGGGCGATTGTGACGTCATCGTCGACGTGCAGAGCTATAAGAAATTTCCACCGAGGCTAGCGCGAGGGGAGAATTCTTTTGGTGAGGAATCCACAGGTAGGTGTATCCATCAGAAATATAAATTGATACAGACGCACATATGCTGTGTAAAACGCTCATATCAAAAAACACATGGCGAACTTGGTGAAGAAAAAAATATAATAGAATCCTGGACACAATGAGTTTTCTGTCAAAAAGCGCCTGAAAGTAAATATCTAATCACTTTCTCATTTAACAGATTTCAATTCTGTTTTAAATGATTCTCAATGAGAATAGACTACTTTATTGGCAGCACACATTATGGGGATCTTATAGGTTGTTTTAGGTGCTATCTTTTGACAATATCCATACAACAGAAGATGAGTTAGAGCAGCTGACTGGGGCACCAGATACTGACCACACACAGTTACAAAATTAACTTTAAATAATCTCACATTGTTTACTTTAATGTGATTTTTCTCAGATATGAATTAAACAGTGATTGTAGGGGTTTGGCACTGGATCATTTTGCAGACGTGTAACACTTTACTGCCACCAAATATGTAAAGAACGTGACAAGAAATGATATAATTTCTTAACTTTGGAAGTAGTTAAATGTCACAACAGGCTGAGCAAGTGAGGCCCTTGTCCGCCCGGATTTCGCCCACACTTTCTGAAAAGAATGGACAGAAAAACACACAGCTATCTTAAGTGGACTTCAAGCAAACATATTAGAGATTAAGGGCCTCATTTAGATCTTGGAAGTCGCACTGACAAGCCGTGTCGGTTACAGACCGAGAAGACCATCAAGTCAACAGTCTTCCGCCTGCCGTATTTACTTGTAATGCAGCTGAGCTGGAGACCGCCACAACTGAGTGCTCTTCCTAACCCATCGCCCATATTTAAATGTTACAATTGGACAGAGAGTCTACTGGTAGCGGTTTGATGACGGTCTGATGGAGAGAGGACATCGCCAAACCCAAGAGACTCCAGACAATGCCAGTGGCCGCAGAACAGAGGTAATGCTTTCACACACACACACAACCAATCACATATGCGTACCCCTGCATCACTAACGAAACACACCACATACAAACTATAATCCCATTGCCATTACACCACAAAACCTACATGCCGCAAACACACAGACACCCATCACACAACATCCTTACATGCATGACTGCATCCACACAAGACACAACCTCAACTACACACTTGTATACACACACAAGCATAATTACACACATCACAACAGCAAGCATCACACAACAATATTCACCTGAGTTTTGCACGCACCACAACATACAAAACAGCTTCCACATCATATGCCAGTGGCACATATACTGACAAAACCATATCACACACACTATAATTCCCTCTGTCTCACCCAGCAAATCCCATCGCATACACATATACAAGTGCTGATTCACACAAATCAAGCACAATAATGCAGATACAGGCCCCCTTGAAATTTGCACACATCAGCACAGCTGACATGTGAAAGTATCGTCAATCTGGTGCCAACATTGTGAGAAAGTAGCTTCTTTCTTGCATGGTTACCCCCACTTTTGGCCTATTTGTGAGTGTGTGTCAGTGTGTTTTCACTGTGTCACTGGGATCCTGCTAGCCAGGACCCCAGTGCTCATAGTGTGTGGCCTAATGTGTATGCCTGTGTAGTGCCTAACTGGGCCACTGAGGCTCTGTTAACCAGAACCTCAGTGCTTATGCTCTCTCTGCTTTCACATTTGTCATTGTAGGCCAGTGACTTCATTTACCAATTTCAATTATCATATTGGACCCCCTTATAAGTCCCTAGTATATGGTACCTAGGTACCCAGGGCATTGGGGTTCCAGGAGATCCATATGGGCTGCAGCATTTCTTTTGCCACCCATAGGAATCTCAGACAAACCCTTACACAGGACTGCCATTGCAGCCTGCGTGAAATAGTGCACACACTATTTCACAGCCATTTTCACTGCACTTAAGTAACTTATAAGTCACCTATATGTCTAACCTTCACTTGCAGAAGGTTAGGTGCAAAGTTAATAAGTGTGAGGGCACCCTTGCTCTAGCAAAGGTGCCCCACATAGATCAGGGCCATTTCCCCGGACTTTGTGAGTGCGGGGACGCCATTACACATGTGCATTATATATAGGTCAGTACCTATATGTAGCTTCACAATGTTAACTCCGAATAAGGCCATGTAACATGTCTAAGATAATGGAATCGTCCCTCCATTCCAAATCTGGTATTGGGGAGCCAATTCAATGCACCCTGGGGGCCGCACCATGGACCCCAAGTACTGCCAAACCAGCTCTGAGGCTTGCACTGCAGCTACAGCTGCTGCACCTCACAGACCGGCTTCTGCCCTCCTGGGGTCTGGGCAGCCCAGTCCCAGGAAGGCAGAACAAAGCATTTCCTCTGAGAGCAGGGTGTTACACCATCTTCCTTTGGACATAGGTGTTACAGGCTGGGGAGGGATAGCCTCCCCCAGCCTCTGAAAATGCTTTGAAGGGCACAGATGGTGCCCTTCTTGCATAAACCAGTCTACAACGGTTCAGGGACCCCTTCTCCCCTGCTCTGGTGGGAAACGGGACAAATGAAAGGGGAGTGACCACTCCCCTGTCCATCACCACCCCAGGGGTGGTGCACAGAGCTCCTCCAGTGTGTCCCAGACTTCAGCCATCTTGCTTTGCAAGGTGTGGGGGCACTATGGAGGGCTCTGAGTGGCAGTGCCAGCAGGTGACGTCAGAGACCCCTCCTGATAGGTCCATACCTGATAAGGTAGCCAATCCACTACTCAGGGCTATTTAGGGTCTCTCCTGTGGGTTCTCTTCAGATTCTGCTTGCAGGTTTCCCCCAGGAATCCTCTGCAACAACTTCAGACTCTTCTGACCTCGGATCCACCGTAGCCTGCTCCAGGAAACAGTGTAACTGCAACAAAGTGTCTACAACAGACACTTTTCTTCAGCAATCTCAGCTCCAAGTCAGCAACTGCAACAGTTTCCAAGGTGTGCACGCTCTGGGGACTCCCTGTCTTCATCCTACACCAGAAGAACCAAAGAAATCTCCTGTGGAGTGACGGAATCACTCCCCTGCTCCAAGCAGGCATTTTCCAAGGCAACGACTGGTACGGTGGGACTCCTCTCACGGCGACGAGCGTGCTCCTAAGGACACAGAGGGTGGACATCATCGACAGACTGCCCTGAGGTCCTGCTGACGCAACTTGGAGGGGGTAAGACCTTGCCTTCCCCAAGAACGACGGTACCCCTGTGTACTGTGTCTTCTTCGCCTCATAAGGCCTCTGTGCACTCTTTGCAAAATTCCTTCATGTATAGCCTGGCCCAGGTCCCCAGCACTCCACCCTGCAATGCTCCACTCGCTGAGTTGTTCTCCGGCGGCGTGAGACCTTCTTTTGTTGTGCTGCATCAACCACATTTTGCACCTCCTTTGAACCCGGATCCTGCGGCTTCTGGGGGTGCTGGCTGGTATCCTGAGGGCTCTCTAAAGTGCTGAGAGCCCTCTCTTCCTCCTCACACAAGGTTGAGGCCCCCAGGTCCCTCCTGGGTCTATCCAGCACCATTTTGATAACCGACACACTTTTGTCGTAGCCAAGCTTGTTGGCACCTTCCAACACGAAATCTCGTCTGCAACGATCTTCACGCCGTGGGACATCTTTTGCATCACGCAGGAACCCGCTGGCATCTTCCTAGGGTGCATTTCTGCAGTCTTCTACTAACCAGGGACTCTTCTTTTGCACTCTCTTCTGGGTTGGCAGGGGCTCCTAAGGAAACGTGCAGTACTTTACTCCTGCTTTTCTGGGCTCTGGGGTGGGGTAATTTACTTATCTTTACTGTGTTATTACTCTTCCAGCAATTCTGCACACACTGCATTTGTCCAGGGGGGAATACGTGATTCACATTCCACTTTTTTAGTATATGGTTTTTGTTGCCCGTAGACCTATTTTCCCCCATTGCATTCCATAGGGTTTCCTACTGTTTGCATTGTTCTATGACTATTTACTTGTCTAATTTTGGTGTCTGGTGTATATATTGTGTACAATACTTATCTCCAGAAAGAGTATTGTCTCTAAGATATTTTTGGTAATGTGTCACCCAAATAAATACCTTTATTTTTGGTAACACTGAGTATTGTCTTGCATAAGTACTGGGTAACTATAAGTGGTATTGCATGAGCTTTGCATGTCTCCTAGTTCAGCCTAAGCTGTTCTGCTATATCTACCTCTATCAGCCTAAGCTGCTAGAACACTACTACATTCACTAACAAGGGATAACTAGACCTGGTGTAAGTACCCAAGGTACCCACTACAAACCAGGCCAGCTTCCTACAAACATTCATTTGGAAATTAATACTGATGCAATAATGACAGTTGGGCATGTGTTCGATATGTGTTGTGCACCAGTGTGTTCCCATTCATGTCTGACCCACCCGTGTCCCCAATATATGCATGTAACAGTAATTAAAAAAAATTACTGTAACATGTACGTCTGCAGTGGTCCCATACCCATGTGCACTGACTACCCCACCCCTAACATACACAGGCAGTGCGGGTTGCCTAACTTTGTGTCCAGCGATGGGGGTGATTGGATCCTGTGGCAGCAGCGGCGGAGAGTCCTGTCCAGTCGTCTCCAGCCAGAAACGGAAGTTGAATCGGGAGAAACGGTGAGTTTTCACCACCTTTCCTCCAAATCCACCAATTCAGAAGGGGAGGCTGGACCACCACTTTTTGCTTGGTGGTTTGGTACATCCAAATTTCCTCTGCGGTGTGGCTGGAGTACTGCTGTCAGCCACTCTTTTCTATGCGCTGTGGTGGCGGATGAGATAACTTGGCGGACATGGCAGGACTCAAGCAGGTTAAAGTCTATAGGACCGTCAACATCTAAATACGACTGGCTGACCATCATGGCGGTGGATGGGTTTTTAGTTGGAAAACCTACGTTCGGGCTGTTACCGCCAAAATCTAAATCAGGCTCTAAATATTTCTAGGTTAGGGATAACAAAACAAACCTATTCATTAAAATTGTTCCCAGTTTCAGAGGCTACACATAGATAGCTAATAAAGAGACAAACAATTCCTTTTGCTTACAAATCACATTTGTATTCCACAGCTGAAGCATGTTTCCTTCCTACAGAAAAATCTTTTACTGTGAGGCAGCCAGAAATTGTGAAAGAGCACCTATTGACACAGGGGAAACTAATCATTATAGTTTCTCCTATTCCTACACTAGTATTACAAGAAAAGCAAGCACTCATAATGCGCAAACCCTACACCTTTGTTAGATGCAGTCCCACTGAGAACAACAGGAGAGCGTTTTATACAGACAATACTGTACAGCCTGTGGTTGGAACGAAACAAAAATATTCTGTGGTTTGAGCTGAAGTATAGGAAATATCTGAAAAAGCCAAATTTAAACCAATAAACACACACAAAACCTAAGCGGGTTACACAACTAGCAGAAATTCAAGCTTTGTTGATTGCACTACAGAAGACTGATCCATCAGTTCCCACTCTTATAGTGTTGGATTGAACGTTGTGTGCAAGTCTATAATGTCGACTTAGCATTTTGGCAAATAAATGGATTCATAGACTCAACGGGGAGATCAATCAAAAATAAGCAGCTTTGTGAAATGGAGGCTGCCTTGCAAGACAAGCTTCCTTTGATCAACATACCATGGCCCATAAGAGCGAAGGAATGCACGCTAAAGGGAACTCTGCAATCGACTTTGCTGCAAAGGCATCAGTTCATATTTTTAAATTATCAGCGGTAAACCGATCTCAAACCAAGATTGACACAGATGTTTCTGTAGTGACATAAGCAAGAGTTATGGGTGAAGAAAAGTCCCCATAGGGCTTTCACTGTAAATAGTCCAACACCCTGAAAAAAGATAACACTCCGATGGTTTCCTTACCCGGAGTGGGAAATGTACATATTCCTAACAAGCAAGTTAGCCAATTAAAGCACATGAGGGGTGTGAGCGTCTGCCAAATCTGGCACAAGTGCCACAGTAGGCATGCTCCAGCAAAGATACTGGTGGCCTTATTTATTTACCTAAACAAACTAAAAATTATGTACAGCAAGGCAACATCTGATAACAAAAAAAAAGTCTGTTTCAAGACCAGTAGATACTCCCTATAAAATCTTCAATCACCTGTTTGGGGTACTTTTCCTCAACCTTATCAGGCCAATAAATTCAGTCATCTGATATAAGTATATCTGGGGAGCTGTGAAGCCTACTGTGTCTTACTTTACACCAAAGAGGCCTGATTCTGCGATTTCAAGAATAACAAACGTTTCAAATACTGCTATGTTTACTATGAAACACCAACTGAGTTAACAGCAATTGAAATTAGGTAATTGCAAGAAATAACAACATGAAAACGATATTGACTTTGAGTTAGAAGATTCTACAAGCTCCACAGTTGTTCAACATCACCGCTGGTTCTCTGTTTGCTAATGGTTTCGGGATAGGTATCTCATACCACAGGGATCCTACTTCTGGATTGTGATTGGAGTGTTTTTCCTCTTAATGTGGCTCACCATGGTGATTACAGTGCTGCTGTTTTTTTTTTTTAACTTTGCTTTTTGAATTTTCATAAAAGAAAAATTGGTACATCGTAGAAACAGAGGGGAAGAGTACAGAAGGGAAAAAGGGGCGGTCAGTAAAGTTTAGCAAATCAGATATAGCACACACATTTATACAGCTCTGCCCTATTCATAAGTTCCAACAGCAGTTACAGATGCTGCATTAAGGACAGGTAATGGGGAGGGAAAGGGAGAGAGTGAGGCATGTGGTCAAGGGAAGGGACAGCAGGCACTCAGACCAGCCAAGGCAGTGTGGCAGATGCCATATTACTTAAAGACACCCTTATGTCTCAGTGATGGTGATAAAGTTGATCCCAGCGTTGAGTTCTGTTAAGGAGCACAGGGTGAGTCTCAGTATATTGTCAGTGTGCGTCTCCAGGTAGGAGACCAGAGGGCACCAAATGTTTTGAAGGCATGAGCCAGCCTGCATCAAGTCCCTGTAAGTCTGTAGCTGTTCTTGACAAAAATCTGCATCCTGAAGCCAATCAGTTTTTTGGGGAAGACAGTGCCCCCCCCCAGCATATAGCTATCCTCCACTTTCCTCGTATCAGAAGCATGCTTGCTAGCTTTCTTTCCATGTCGGGGATATCCTTAGTGTAACCAAGCAGTGCAAATAGGGGGAATGGGGAATTTGCAGGTTTATCACTTCATCAATGAGGTTAAAAATGTCCTACTATAAGGTCTGTACAGCAGGGCAAGACCAAGCCACATGCAGGAAATCTGCAATAAGGGCAGAGAAGCGCTGACAGTGTGTGCTCGTCTGAAGGCCAAGTCTATGCAAGCGTGCCGGGGTCTAGTAGAGATGGTGTAGAAATTTGAAGTGGATCAGACGTAGTCTGTAGTTGGGGAAGAGAATGCATGTGTGTGCAGCAGTATTTCCATTTGTCATCTGGGAGAGGGGCTGTCACCGGTGTAGGAAAGTATCCTCTTTCTGGCATGGATACCCCCACCTTTTGCCTGTTGTCAGTATGTTTTTGCCTGTGTTCGCTGGGATTCTGCTAACCAGGACTCTAGTGACTGTCCTTTCTCCCATTAAAATTGGTTGCTTGAACCACAAACACCCCACATTTGACATACTGGTGCCCCCTTGTAAGTCCGTAGTATATGGTGCCCAGGGCATTGGGGCACCAGGGGTCACCCATGGGCTACAGCATGAATTACACCACCCATGGGGAGCCCATGCAAAGTGTATCTGCAGGCCTGCCACTGCAGCCTGCGTGGAAGAGTGCATGCACCGTTTTTACTACAGGTCACTGCACCAAGTCACTGTAAGTCACCCCTATGGTAGGCCATCCTAGCCCAGAGGGGAGAGTGCAGGTATCTGTGTGTGAGGGCACCCCTGCATGAGCAGAGGTGCCCCCACGAACTCCAACTCAATTTTTTTGGACTTCAGAAGTGCGGTAATGCTATTTTACGCGTGTACTGGATTTAGGTCACTACCTATGTCCAGCTACACAATGGTAACTCTGAACCTGGACATGTTTGTATCAAACATGTCGCAATCATACCCAGTTGCCAGTATTGTAAGTATGATTTCATGCACTCTGGGGGCTCCTTTGAGGACCCTCAGCATTGCTCCTACCAGCTTTGAGGTTTTCCGGGCAGCCCAAGCTGCTGCCACCCCTCAACAGGTTTCTGCCCTCCCGCTTTCTGATCAGCTCAAGCCCAGAAAGGCAGAATAAAGAACTTCCTTTGGGAGAGGGGGGTGACACACTCTCCCTTTGGAAATAGGTGTTATCTGGCTTGGGAGGTGTAGCCTTCATAAGCCACTGATATGCTTTGAAGGGCACATTTGGTGCCCTCCTTGCATTAACCGGTCTGCACCGGTTCAGGGATCCGCAGTTACTGCTCCGACACAAAACTGGACAATGGAAAGGGGAGTGACTATTGCCCTGTACATCACCACCCCAGGGGTGATGCCCAGATCTCCTCCAGAGGGTCCCTTGATTCTGCCATCTTGAATCCAAGGTGGGCAAAGGCCTCTGGGAGTATCTGAGTGGCCAGAACAGGCAGGTGACATCAAAGCCCCCTCCTCATAGGTAGTTACCTGGCTAAGTGCCTAATCCCCCTTCCAGGGCTATTTAGGGTATCCCTCTTGGATGGGTCCTCAGATTCGACGGGCAAGACTCCAGCAGGACTCCTCTGGACTGTTTAATTCGATCTCTGGCGACTGGAACCGCAACTGGACTCCACAGGAAGCCACAACCTGCAGCAACAGCGACAACTTCGCCCTGCAACATTGTTTATCCGGCTCCTTCCAGCAACTGCAACATTTCCCTGGCTGTGCATCTTCTAGGGCAGCAAGTCTTCAGTTTGCACAAGAAGCAAGAAGGAATCTCGCTTAGAGTGAAGGAGTCACTCCCCTGCATCCGCAGGCACCAACAACGACGACTGGCTGTGTGGATCTCCTCTCACCCTGAGCTGCATGGCTCCTGCATCACAGGTGGTAGTCTGGAGTGGTCACCTGGGTCCTGTCTGCCAGCTGTCCAAATTTGGTGATGGTAAACCTTTGCCTTCCCATGTAGGACAGTACCCTCGTGCACTGAGTCTCTTGCAGCTACAAAGGCTTGTTGGTGTTGGCATCTCCTCCAAGAAATCTTCAGACTCCGTGTAGCTCCTGCCCCCAGCACTCTTCCCTGCGCTGCACAGCCCTCTGCGTGCTTCTCCTACGGTGTGGGACCCTTCTTCAGTTGTGCTGTGTGGGCTCTTCTGCGACTCCTGGGTCCTCTTCCAGTGGGTCTTCTGCAGGGGCTGCCTCTTCTTCTATGGACTCTCTGCATTGTTGAGGGTCCCCTGGGACTCCCCTTCATAGGTTGAATCCTCTGCACCTTGCTGGTCCCTGTTAGCTCCACTTTTCATCTACCGCGACTCTTGCCTTTGCCAAGGCTTGTTGGTGGTTTTTCCACACCACAGACAGACTGCAATCTTTCACCCGGGATGAGATGTCAAATGCATCCTCCAGGAACTCTTCAAAGACGCCAGGACTGCATTGCTGACTGTCCTGGTCCTACCGCCGACCAACTCCTGCAACCACACACAGGTGGGTAGTGGCTCCTGTCACCACGGGACCCTTCTATGAGTTCTGGACTTGGTCCCTTTCTTTTTCAGGTCTTCCTTCTTCAGGATCCACCGCTGGTTTCTTGTAGTCTTGCCCGGGTGGTGAATTACTCTTCTTTTCAGTCCTTCTGGTGGTTTGGGGACAAACCAGTAACCTACTCCTTTCTTCCTGTGTGTGTGTTGGTTCTTACTTTATGGGGTTCCTAGTTCCTTCAGCTCCCCTCTACAGATTCCACTTCCCGGAGTGGGGGCCCTGCATTTGCATTCCATTTTTTAAGTAGTATGTTTGGTAATTGTGTCACTAAAATAAAGTACCTTTATTTTTGTAACACTGTGTGATTCTTTCATGTGTGTGAGTGCTGTTTGACTACAGTGGTATTGCATGAGCTTTGCGCGTCTCTCCTAGATAAGCTTTGGCTGCTCATCCACAGATACCTCTAGAGACCCTGGCTTCCTTGACACTGACTACACCTCACTAACAGGGGAACCCTGGAATAAAGTTTAAGTACCATAGGTACCCACCACACACCAGGCCAGCTTCCTACAACCGGGACAGCAGTCTGCATGGCGAGGTACAGCTTAGTAATAAGGCGGCATGGGGAGAGAGGGAGGAGACCAGCACCTCCAGCCCTGTGAACACCTCTGGAGCCTTCGGAAAAGATTAATGTCGGGAGCGAAGAGCAGTGCACAGCTGGAAGCATGGTAGTCTGTACATAATGGTGTTAAGAGGCTCTTGCAAAGCTTGCTCCGGTTCAATGAACTGACCTCCGAGTACACCATCCCCATATTTGTCAATTTCAGTGCTTGGAGCCAGGAGCGAGTACCAGCCTCCTCAACAAATGGGAATGCTGGGTGACCAACGACAGGCATCGAGGGGACAAAAGAGGAGTTCAGATGGGCCCTACATTGAAGCTCATGCGCAGACCTCGTCATGCAGGCCACGTGTCCTATCGTGCGCACAGACGACGCTGAGGTAAATATAATGCTGTAGAGAGCAGGCAGGGGTGCACGCAGTAGAGCTCAGGTGTTGTGTGCAGTTGGTATTGGATCGGATGTACCTAGAAATGAGCAAATTGTGCTTGTGCACAGTTATAATAGAGTTCCATGTCGGGGGCTACCAGTCCACCCTACTCAAATGGGAGAGTGAGAAGTTTGCAGGATGCTCTGGGCTATTTCCCAGTCCCAACGAGGGAGATCAGGCATGATCGCAAGCATGTGCGGAAACTGCACGACGGAGGCACAGGAAGATTCACAAACAGGTAGAGGAACTTGGGCAGCACTACCATTTTGGCTAGTTTGATTCCCCCTTTCAAACAAAGTGGGAGGGAGTGCCATTGTTCTATTTTGTCTTCGAGCGAGGATATTGCCTGGCCGTAGGTAGCCCTCCATAATTCGTCATGGTCCCAGCTAAGTCGGATTCCTAAATATGTCACAGGGTCCGACACCCAGGAGAGTGGGAACACAGAGACAAATCAGGTGGTGCCATCGGACAGAGGGAATATGATGGATTTGGCCCAACTGATCGTAATACCAGAAAGGCCAGTGAAATGGATGAACTCTTGGATGAGGGTGTCTGGATTACCCTGCAGGTCTTTCACACAGTGTGTAAAATCATCCGCGTACAGGGACACTAACACAGCCTGAGATGTAAATACAAGGCCTCTGTGGGTACGGGGCTGTCGTAGTTGTGCGGCCATGGGCCCCATGGCCATGACAAACAGTAAAGATGAGAGGGGACAGTATTGACGGGTGCCCCTCGGCACTGGAAAGGGTGTAGAAATAGTGCCATTGATCCACAGTTTGGCCTTAGATTCTGCATACAGAAGACTTACAAGCCTCTGAAACTTGGTGCTCATTCCGAATCGGGCCATCAGTGAAAATACATAGGACCACTCCAAAGAGTCAAATGCCTTAGTAGCATCTAGGAGCACTGCAGCAGCCTTGCAGAGCAGGTCAACAGTCTAGGTCACTGAAAATAATGTACGCACATTATGAGCAATCGACCTTCCCGATTTGTACTTGGATTGGCCTGGGCGGGTGAAGAGGGGCAGAAGAGGGAGCAGCATGGAGGCAATCAATTTGGCCAGAATTTTGTTGTCAATGTTGATCACTGACAGTGGGTAAGTACGAGTCACATTTGCGTGGGTCTTTCCCAGGCTTCGGGATGGTTACGATCAGTGCCTCACTCAACAATGGGGGGAGGACTCCTGCTGCCATCGATTCAGCATAACTATCAAGGAGATAGGGTGTTAAACGTTTGGCATATTCCTTATAAAAGTCAGCCGTAAGGCTGTCAAGGCCGGGTGCCTTGCCTTTGGGCAATCTCCTAATGTTCTGAACAATATCCTCAACTGTGAACGGGGCGCCTAGATGGCGATTGTGGCCATCATCCACCCACAGGAGCAGGAGTGTGCCAAAGTAATCAGTGTAAGTTTACGGAGCAACCTTATGTGAAGTGGAATAGGGCAAGGTAAAGAAGGCAAGCATTATTTGCTGGACCACTTCCGTACCGACCTAAAGATTCTCTTGATGATTTTCAAGTTCTACTACATAGTCACTGGCCCAGGGCCTATGCAGCAAGTTTGTGAGGGTTCTTCTGGCCCCGTCTCCCTCACCATTACAACAGGCCTGTGCCTCGCGCCTCAGATAGCACACCTTGCATCGCGCCACCTCCTCGAATTAGTCTATCTTCGCTCTCATCTGCACTAGAATGTACTGGTCCCCTGTCACACAGTACTGATGTTCAAGGTCTTGTAATTCTGCCTTGATTGAGGCTAGTTCACGACGTAGCATCTGAAGGATTCCACATGGTTTTGCCATGCAGACTCCCCTAATGACTACCTAAAATGCCTCCCTTATGGTGGAATGAGACTGGACACATTCTTTGTTACAGAAAAAATAACCGACTATGGCGTCTCTGACTTCTGACTGGAAGACTTGATCCCTAAGAGCACTGCGTGGGAGATGCCAAAACGTGCGCTGGGCGCCACCAAGGACGTGTAATTCTAAATGAATGGGGGCATGGTCAGAGAGTGTGCACGGGCAGTGCACAACTGAGTCCAACATTCCACTTTCTGAGTTGCAAGCCAAAAATCAATGTGTGACCAAGTGTGACGTGTTGTCATGATGCATGTACCTTCCCTGTCGAGTGTGTTCTTGGAGCGCCAAAGATCAATTGGATGACTGTCGTGAGTGAGTGCAGCAGCTCTGATGCGTTTGGGTGAGGCGGTCTGGTCACACT
The DNA here is from genome assembly GCF_031143425.1 of Pleurodeles waltl. NCBI lineage: Eukaryota > Metazoa > Chordata > Amphibia > Caudata > Salamandridae > Pleurodeles > Pleurodeles waltl. Next base: position 89,628,051 of record NC_090441.1, read on the forward strand.
ATTGCGGTCTTCCACAGGATCTAGCACAGTAATAAAGTACCCACCCTACAGTGGAGCTTCCGGACCAAGCATGCCAGCCAAGCGGCAAGCCTCAGCAAAGAAATTGGTGGAGTCTGAATTGGGGTCGTTCACTAATGGCAGCCAGGATGGGTGTTCGCAGAGCACACTAGCGAGAAACACGTAGTGCCCCAGGGGGTCACATAGTGCCTTCCCGGTGCGCCAAGGGAGACCCTTCGGAATAATGTTTGTTACTCCTCAAGCACAGTTGGAGTAGGGTGCCACCTGGCACTCCCTGAACAAACCAGCCCTCAGCCGCGTCTTGCTGTTGGTAATAAGGTGCAGCTCCTGAAGCAGGCACATGTCCACCTTGTGCTGGTGCATGTATGCGGCTGCCAATCGGCTAAGCGTGGATCATTGAGGTCACGTATGCTCCAAGTTAACCAAGTAATGTTAGTCATGGCCAGGAGTGGAGGGGAATCGCATGGGCAACTGTATTGGTGACATGTTGAAAGCACAAGGCAGGGTAAGTGGGACAGAGTGCCAAGGAGATGAGGGGGGGAAAAAGGCAGACAGCTCAAGGACTACAAGTCAGGAGCAAGTGCCCGGAAGATATAAAATATCCAGCAAGCTTAATGTGAGCAATCTATTTGAGAGTTTGTGGTGTGATGTTATACAGGGAAGGCGGGGGGGGGGGGGGGGGGGGGGGGGAGAGAGAACGATGAGGGTACCACAAGGCTGAACAGCATTAAACAACATTTTGCCAACTTTCTACCCTCCTCCCACACTGGCCCCCATAATTAGACCAAAGCTGCCCATCTCTCCCACAAAACATTACTGAGTAAAGAGTCATATAGAGAAAACAGGAACTCATTCCGTGGGGGCGGACTAGGGGTCCGACTCCTCCCAGCCTTATCGTAGCCAGTTGGCCGGAGGAATATCATGCATATGGTTGAGGTTCACCAGGCAGTGTGAGCCTCACAGGGGGAGTGAACTGAAGTATCTTCCCCCATGTTCCATCAGGGGTAGCAGTGCCCAGCGTGACGGCTCATCATATTCAAATCGGCTGCAGCTCTCAGTCGTCACTGAGGTGTTCAGCATCCCAATTTCCCACTGCCGGGGGCAGCCGAAGTGCAGCTTTTCAGACAGTTTTAATAAATTAAGCAGCCACCTTCGGATCAGTAAAATAGTGAGTTTTTCCTGCAAGAAAGATAGAGTTTGGCTGGATAGAGAAGTGAGTATTTTACATCAGTTAGCATGAGTGTGCGTTTGACTGGCAAAAAGTCCCTCGGGCCTGCCTGGACCACTACCATAAAGTCCGGGCAGATCAAGACTGCATTGCCCTCGTAGTGTAAGGCTTGCCGCTCCCTGGCAAGGCATCACACTGTGCTGTGGTCCTGGTAATTAAGAAGATGGGCAATGATGGTCTATGCAGGTGCCCCAGGGAAGGTCGCGGACCAAGAGAGCAGTGAGCCCGCTCTACGATGAGCACGCTAGAAAGGGCATCTTCAAATAGCTACTGGAGCATGGATTGTGACAGTGTTGAATGCAGCCCATTGCCATCAACTCTGGAACCACAATGATCCTTATATTATTCCTTCCTGACCGTGTCTCCAAGTCTTCATTCCTACTACAAATCACCTCTAGGACTTTTTCCATATGTAGTAGCTTCTTGTCAGTCGTGTGCTTGGTTCTTCGGCCTCCAAGGTGCGGCATATAAGCTGGTCGAGTCGTTCATCATGTTTTTCCACCTTGTCTTTTAATCTGTAAAATCAGTCGGTAAATCTATTTTGGTGTCACTGGACGTCAGGCTTTGTTTCAGGTCCCAGAAAATTTGGGGGAGATCAGTGTCCTGCATGGGGTCTGCTGTCTGCGCCTGGTGGGGTCGAGCATCCACAGGCTCAGGATCCACAGTGAGCATCTGGTAGCTCTGTTCAACAGACAACTTAACTTGTTTTGCATCAGATTTCCCCATCTCGGCTGGATATTGAGGCAGGGCAGGCCAAAGGAATAATCACTCCAGCGATCATCGCCAAGTGGAGGTGCACCTCATCACACCCACAGAGGACAGGGGACCAGCCGCTTGCATCACCAATCGGGGAGTCTCCACAGCACTCTGGTTAAGGCCCCGCCTCACCCCAGGGGGCATGAGCAGGCCAACCGGCACGGAAGGCCCGATTGCCACCGTTGTCGCACCTCAGGGTAGTCTGCAGTCACTTAACAGTACCGCCAAAAGGTTCAATAGCTAAATCGGTGTTGGGGGAGGTCAGGCAATCCTCCAGATCCCCTTACTCTGGTGGGCCTGTGGGGCAGGGGCACGAAACAGATGCACAACGTTGTCCCCCTTCCCCCAGCACAGTGAGCCTTGATGTCCACTACTAAGGGAGAGAACAGCACGCATGCAGATGTTGTCCCAGGAGGCATCAGACCAAGGTCCAAGCAGCAGAGGAGAGGGGCCCCGGGCAGCTCTGCCACCACACAGGGGCCAGGTCCTGCAACACCCTAGAGGATGTCACGAGGGGCACGAGCAGGCCATCTGCTCCAAGGCCAAGCCACGAATGGCACGCTGTACTCAGCTTTCAGGAGATCCCGCAGGGGAGGAGGCAGGGCTTCCACACACGGCCCCGGTGGCAAAGACAGTCCACGTAGGCAGAAGGGGCTGCGCAGGCAGGCCCCTACACCTCCTCAGCGATGACGCCCGCTGCATGACCTACCCCCACCCCCCTGAGTTGACCACGCCAACACCGCGGAGGCAGCCAGACCCGAGCAGTAGGCCACCCCGTCGGCACCGCTACGACTTCTGGATCGATGCCGGCCCAAGTATGCACCACCCCTCATTCTCCAGAAGGAGGCCAACACGTCCCTCGCATTCACTGCCCCTTTACCTGCATCCCAGCTTCTATGGGGCCCAGCAGCCGAACAGACAGGGAGGGGCCGTAGTCTTCCTGTTGGGGGAGGCAGCACGCAGGACAGCCGCCACCCCTATTTTCCCCAGCCCCCCAGAGATCTCCCTCGCCTTTACCATCTGGGGAGGTGGCCCACTCAGCAGCACATGCCCTCGGTCACCTCCAACAATCAAATCCTCACGGGGTAATCTGGTCTGCACCACGCGTTCTCATCAGGCTAGTCTCTCTCCGCAGCTGTGGGCCATCAGCCGCCACTCCAAGGCACCAGCAGGAGACTTACTGGGCAAATTCTGTGAAGCTGAGCATCATTAAGCAGGCAACCAACCAGCGCACCTCAATGCCGCCTTTTGAGGCGGATTTTGATCAGATGAGTTACTCCTGGAGGCACAGCCTCACACAATGGCAGCCATCTTGCCGTCAGGCTCTCTAGCGCCGCCCCCCCCCCCCGATTACAGTGTTGCTGTAATGAACATTACATTTCAGATAAAATTGTGTCTTGTGTAGTTCAAGACCTGCAACCACATTCTTCATCTCCCAGAGTACATCAGATCAGCTTGACGTGAACATCCCCATATATCCAGTGTTAGACGGTATAGTTTGGGGGAAAGTTCCTTATCAGTTCAAGGGACCTACTAAACTCTTACAAAATTCTAGGATAAGAATATTTAGAGATTTACAAGCGTATACTACATTAGACAGTGTGGACCCTTATTTAAATTCTGTCAATCACAAAGAAATGTATTGTTTGGGCACTTGATACACATCACATACACAGAACTAGCACTCTATAAGAAATATATAACTATACACAGTGGTAGCATTTTGGAGTTCCTTTCACAAATAGCCATTCAAATTTACTAATTTCCTTATTCTAACAGTATTGAGAAGCCAGAGTCATCAGTCTTCTATCATTTACAGAAAGAAGAAAGACCTCAAAATAACATAATTACTAGTGACAAACTGATACATGCCACTAGATTTGCTGAAAACCCTCCTGTACATGACTGAGTACTGGAAAGAAAATACTGAAGAGAAACGTATTATAGAATAACATTTTGGCTATTTCAGGGTACAGAAGATTTATATAGAGCATGGATAGTTGCCAAATAAATGATTTTTCTTAACAAAACTGTCCAGTAGACCGCATGTCTGGGAGTTGGACCCACTAGAGATTTGAAGATGCCTTTATAAAACTCAATTCAACACAGTTGCCTAAGTGGCAAAGGAAACAAAACATTACTGATTCTGGACAAAATTACTTTATGCATAACAGTACTTACTATCTGACCATGTTACACCCTGACAGGAAAGCTCTGTGGTCAATTGATATATACATATATATATATATATATATATATGTATGTACACATGAACCAATTTCTTTCCAAGGCTTCTGGTCTTTAGCAAGTTGCCCTGACCCCAGAAATATTAAATATATGCCTGTAAGGAAATGGCTCCTTGGCATGGTTACCCCCCTGACATTTTGCCTTTGCTGATGCCAGTTATTGATTGAAGTGTGCTGGGACCCTGCTAACCAGGCCCCAGCACCAGTTGTTCTTTCCCTAAACTGTACCTTTGTTCCCACAATTGGCACAGCCCTGGCACACAGATAAGTCCCTTGTAAATGGTACCACTGGTACTGAGGGCCTTGTTGCCAGGGAAGGTCTTTAAGGGCTGCAGCATGTCTTATGCAACCCTGGGGACATCTCACTCAGCACATGCACACTGCCTCACAGCTTGTGTGTGCTGGTGGGGAGAAATATGACTACGTCGACATCGCACTCCCCTCAGAATGCCATGCCAACCTCATACTGCCTGTGGCATAGGTAAGTCACCCTTCTAGCAGGCCTCACAGTCCTAAGGCAGGGTGCACTATACCACAGGTGAGGGCATATGTGCATGAGCACTATGCCGCTACAGTGTCTAAGCAAAACCATAGACATTGTAAGTGCAGGGCAGCCATAAAGAGTATATGCTCTGGGAGTTTGTCAAACACGAACTCCACAGTTCCATAATGGCTACACTGAAATCTGGGAAGTTTGGTATCAAACTTCTCAGCACAATAAATGCACACTAATGCCAATTTATTGTAAAATACACCCAGAGGGCATCTTAGAAATGCCCCCTGAATACCAGTCCGACTCCTAGTGCTAGGCTTCCTGCCACAACCAGACGAGTTTCTGGCCACATGGGGCGAGTGCCTTTGTCACTCTGTGGCCAGGAACAAAGCCTGTACTGGGTGGAGGTGCTTCTCACCTCCCCCTGCAGGAACTATAACATCTGGCTGTGAGCCTCAAAGGCTAATGCCTTTTGTTACAGCACCCCAGGGCATCCCAGCTAGTGGAGATGCCCACCCCCTGGACACAGCCCCCACTTTTGGCGGAAAGTCCAGGGGAGATAATGAGAAAAACAAGGAGGAGTCACCCAGCAGTCAGGACAACCCCTAAGGTGTCCTGAGCTGAGGTGACCCCTGCCTTTAGAAATCCTCCAGCTTGAGACTGGAGGATTCCACCAATAGAATTAGGGATGTGCCCCCCCCACCCCTCAGGGAGGAGGCACAAAGAGGGTGTAACCACCGTCCAGGACAGTAGCCATTGGCTACCGCCCACCTGACCTAAACACACCCCTAAATCTAGTATTTAGGGGTAACCCAGAACCCAGGAAATCAGATGCCTGCAACCTACACAAAAAAGAAGAAGGACTGCTGACCTGAAAGCCCTGCAGACACGACGGAGACGGCAACTGACTTGGCCCCAGCCCTACTGGCCTGTCCCCACTCAAAGAACCTGCACAGCGATGCATCCGACAGGGACCAGCGACCTCTGAAGCCTCAGAGCACTGCCCCGAACCGAAGGACCAAGAAACTCCTGAGAAAAGCAGCACTGTTCACCTACAGCAACATTTTTGCAATTTTGAAGTAACTTTTAAAGAACTCACTCTTCCCGCTGGAAGCGTGAGACTTCACCCTCTGCACCCGACGTCCCCGGCACGAGCTTCAGAGAACTAACACTGCAGAGAGGACTCCCAGGCGACTGCGACCGCGTGAGTAACCTGAGACGAGCCCCCTGCACCCCCACAGCAATGCCTGCAGAGGGGATCCAGAGGCTCACCCTGACCGTGACTGCCTGGAACAAAGAATACGACGCCTGGACCAAGCACTTTATCCGCAGCCCCCAGGACCAGAAGGAACCAAACTCCAGTGCAGGAGAGACCATCAGGCAACCCTCTGCCTAGCCCAGTCGGTGGCTGGCCCGAGAAGCCCTCCTGTGCCCTGCCTGCATCGCTAGAGTGACCTGCGGGTCCCTCCAATGATTTCTATAGAAAATACGACACCTACTAAGCACACTACACCCGGCCGCCCCTGTGCAGCTGAGGGTGTGTTTTGTGTGCCTGTTTGTGTCCCCCCCAGTACTCTACAACCCCCCCCCCCAGTCTGCCCTCCAAAGACACAGGTTCTTACCTGTTGGCAGGCTGGAACCGGAGCACCCCTGTTTTCAATAGGCGCGTATGTGTTTTGGGCCCTCCTTTGACCTCTGCACCTGACCGGCCCTGTGTTGCTGGTGCAGTGACTTTGGGGTTGCTTTGAACCCCCAACGGTGGACTGCCTATGCCCAGGAAACTGAACTTGTAAGTGCTTTACTTACCTCAGAAACTTAACCTTACTTACCTCCCCCAGGAACTGTTGATTTTTGCACTGTGTCCACTTTTAAAATAGCTTATTGCCATTTTAACCTATACTGTGTATGTTACTGCTCTAGTTCAAAGTTCCCTACTTACCCATGTGGAGTACCTTGCATTTTATGTATTTACTTCAAATCTTGTGGTTCTAAAATAAATTAAGAAAATATATTTTTCTATATAAAACCTATTGGCCTCGAGTTAAGTCTTTGAGTGTGTGTTCCTCATTTATTGCCTGTGTGTGTACAACACATGCATAACACTACCCTCTGATAAGCCTACTGCTCGACTACACTACCACAAAATAGAGCCTTAGAATGATCTAATTTTGCCATTATCAACATCTAAGGGGAACCCTTGGACTCTGTGCACACTATCTCTCACTTTGAGATAGTAAATACAGAGCCAACTTCCTACATAAGGGCCTCATGTTTAGTCTATGGCTATGCTATGCTAGTCTATGGCTATGCAAGATGCCATCATCCCTAGAATTTTCATGATAAATCTTACAGTATATTATTGATTTGGCTGTATGTGTGGGATGAGATTTTGGAAAGCTTGTATCCTTTGTGTATTTGGATATGCTATGGCTTTTTGAGTATTTAGATTAGCACCTAGGTAAGGTGCTGGTTGAAGGTGTGATTTTGGGTAATTGAGAGTGAACGCTAGTGTATGCAGAGTTTCTATCACATATTGAGTATGTTGTTGGCATTGTGTAAAATTGCTTGATTTTATTAGCCGATCATCTAGATATGGAAAGACGTGAACAGGTTGTCTTCTTATGTAGGCTGCTACTACTGCTAGACATTTTGTGAACACTCTTGGAGCTGTTGTTATGCCGAATAGTAAAACTTTGAACTGGTAATGTTTTCCTGCTATGACGAACCTGAGGTATTCTCTGTGAGCTGGATGGATGGGTATATGGAAATACGCATCTTTAAGGTCTAAGGCAGTCAAGTGATCTTGTTTTTGTAGTAGTGGAATGATATCCTGCAGAGTTACCACGTGAAAATGTTCTGACAGGATGTATAGATTGAGAGGCGTGAGGTCCAAGATGGGCCTGAGGGTGCCTTCTTTTTTGGGAATGAGGAAGTATATACTCCTGTTCCTCGTTGAGAATGTGGAATCAATTCTATTGCTTGTTTTAATAATAATAGATTGTACCTCTTGTTGCAACAGAACGTTGTGTTCTGGGGACAATTTGTGCTAACGTGGTACAATGTTGGAGGGGTAGAGATTAATTCTAGGCAATGGCCATTGCAGATAATTGATAATACCCAATTGTCTGTGATGATATTTTGCCAATGAGAGTGGAATTGCTGTAGTCTTCCCCCCCACAGGAGATGTGTGGAGTGGAGGGATGGGAATGACGTCACTGCTTGGATGGTGTAGTAGCTTGCTTTGAGGTTTGGAACTTTCCTCTATTCCTGAAATATTGTCCTCTGTAGGACCCTCTACATCACCCGCTTTGATATTGTGTTTGTTGTCCCTGCTTTGTCTGGGAGGTAGAAGAGTCAGAGGATTGTGGTTAAATCCTCCTCTAAACTGTGGTCTGCGAAAGGAGCCTCTATATGGTGTGGTATATAATGCACCCATTGCCTTTGCAGTATCTGAGTCTTTTCTCAGTTTTTCTATAGTGGTTTCTACTTTAGTGCCAAATAAATGTTTCTTATCAAAAGGCATATTAAGTACTGCTGGTTGAATTTCTGGTTTAAAACCAGGAGCATAGCCTTGCATGCCTTCTAATTGTAATGGCAGTATTGACACTCCTTGCGGCTGTATCAGCAGCATCGAGGGCAGACCTTATTTGGTTATTACTTATAGCTCATCCCTCTTCTACAACCTGCTGTGCCCTTTTTTGATGCTGTTTAGGGAGGAGCTGAATTAATTCTTGCATCTCATCTCAATGGGCTCTATTGTACCTGGCCAGAAGTGCTTGAGTATTGGCAATTTGCCATTAGTTAGCCGCTTACGTGGCTACTCTTTTTGCCAGCAGCATCAAAGTTTCTACTTTCTTTATCAGGCGTCTCCTGATGACTGTCTGCTCTTTTCCTAGACGCGCGGACTACTACGGAGTCTGGAGGAACCTGATGTGTGAAGTAGTCCGGGTCTGAAGGGGCAGGTTTGTATTTTTTATCAATTCTAGGGGTAATGACTAAAGCTTTGACAGCCTCACTAAAGGTTTGGTCAGCATGGCTGACCATTCCAGGCAACATTGGGAGACACTGGTATCTAGAGTGAGTGGAAGACAGAGTGTTGAATAAAAAACCTTCCAGGGGTTCCGAGTGCATAAGTACCCTATGGTAAGCAGATGCCCTAGAAACTACCTGAGGGTAGGCAGTAGTGTCCTCTGGTGGAGAAGGTTTGGAGGGGTATAGGTCCAGATCATTATCTGGAATGGGATCAGGATCATAGAGATCCTAAGGGTCCACTGTATCTCCATGCAAGTATAATGAGTATGTTGGAGAAGGCAATGGTGGTGGACTAAAGTGAGGTGAAAAAGAAAGCTGCTGAGAGTAAGGAGGAGAAGTAGGGAGAGGTGCTGGTTTCTCTTTTTGTTTCTGGACCTTTGCTGGTGGTTGAGCAGGGTCTAACTCCTCTTGAAAGGCCAGCTTTCTTTTAGTCTTTAAAGGAGGTGCGGTGAGAATTCGACCAATCTCTTTATGTATATGAATTCTTGATTGTCTTTATCCATAACCTCCAATATTGTCTCAATCTCAATCTCTTCTTCATAAGCTTTGTGAGATTCTTAGATTGGCTTTGAGATTTACTTAAGTTACTCGAAAGTCTCTGTTCCTCTAAATTTGAGGATTTTTTCGGCTCCAAAGTTTGAATCTTTTTCGGTCCCGAAAATAAAGTTGGCTGTTTCGGCTCTGAAGCAGGAATCCGAATAGTCGACTCAGAAGCATAAAGACGCTTACTTGAGTCCGAGATGGATGTTTTTACCGACTTGCTCAACTCTGAAGTGGAAGGAGGAGTGGCCTTTTTCAGAGCCGAGCCAAAGGTCGGTCGCCGACAGTCTTTTTTTGGGCCGAACCATGGCCTTCCGGCAGTGGTGTACCCAAACCCTTTGTTTTTTTTTATATATGGGCATAGGGGCAGACATACTCACGTGCTGGCCAGCACTGATGGGTGTATTATCTTCCGATTCTTTCTCGGAGTCAGTGTCTCGGATGAAGATTGCTGTCTGCTCCTGCTCTTCCTCCATGATGTTGAGATGTTCAGTGCTTTTTGACGCCATTTCTGGTCTTCAGGCCCTGCGATCTCTCAAGGTCTTCTTCGATCAAAACGATCGACAGGCTTCGCAATCTTCCTCTCGATGGTACGGAGAAAGGCAACAATTACAAACCAGATGTTGGTCTGTATATGGGTACTTTGCGTGGCACTGAGGGCAGAATCGAAATGGAGTCCGATCCATCAGGCTTTCGGCGCTGCAGGCCCGAAGAGGCACGAGTCGGGCGCACGCGCCCCAAAGGGCGGAATGAAGATTCCAACAGTACTACCAGTTCGATGCTAGATAGGAAACGCAATCAAAACAACGATGATTAAATAGGTTTTCCGAAGGTTTTCCGATTCGAAATCTCGGAGTGAGAGGAAACACGTCCGAACCAGACAGCGGAAAGAAAACAATCTAACAACCGAGTCGATGCCCATGCGCACTGTAACCAAGAGGAGGAGTCTCTCGAACCCTTGACTCCGAAAATACTTTTTCGAACAAAAATAACTTGTAACACTCCGAGCCCAAAACACTAGATGTCGGAAGAGGTATGCATAGCATGTGTATCTGCAGCTACCATGCCATCGAACATATATATGAATATATATATATATGAATATATATATATACATACATATATATATATATATATATATATATATATATATATGGTACTACAGAAATCAAAAAAACAATCTCATTGGTTGTGCATTTCCAGAAGCACGAGATCTCCAAGTCTGTACTGAATCAAAAAAATTAGCAACGTCAACAGTTCAGGCTTAAAAGAGAAAGTGTTTTTTTCCCCAGTCACTGGCAAGTTGACAGCACATTAACTCATCACACTTATACTCCCACTCATTCTTGCACTAAAGCATCTATTTGTACACCCACTGACTTATACCAGCATTCACCTATTCATCAATATACAATAAAACACCACGCAACAACCATGTGCAAGCTAAATTAAAATAATACTTTTTTTTTTAACCTAAATATTGTATGCATAAGCTTGCAGTAAAAAGAGAAAGAAAACAATTAAACACAGGAGTGGGTGGCCATCTTGGAATGATATGATGCATAGTGTACTACTGTTTTAAAGTTCCAACATGGCTGTCATGTTTGGAAGCAATGCAGCTGTAATTCTGGAATGGTAAAACAATAATACATTAAGCACAAAACCATTCCAAGATGGCCGGACAGACAGCATTGCACTTGGCAGCCATCTGAAAACTGTATTGTACATATTGTATCATTGTTGTACCAGTTCCAAATTGGTGGCAATGTTGTTTCTAAATATTGTGAACATTTTGTGACAAACTAAGCTCTGGCCCTTGCACTCCAGCCGTGGCACTGGCGCCCACTAATTATCAGGTGGGTGTGCACGTGATCAGGAAAAAAGATGGTCTTTCACAGGGCACTACAGCCAGTGAGTGAAGTGAGAAGAATCACAGGTTTTGCTTTGTGCTGTCATGGATAGAAGCATAACGGAATGACACCCAAACAGAATAATAACTGAATGAGGCTAATTCAAAGCCCCTATATATGTATACAGTTTTACGATATTTTTATTACACGAGCCTTGAAGAAAGATAAATCTGTCAGGCAAGACCTAGAACATATTTTAATACACGCAGAGCTAAAGCTAAATACTCTGCATTAATTACAAATGTTTGCAAACTTCCATTTGCAAAATAATATACAACCTCTTAAGGGCTAGCAGGAATCATAACCGTGCAAATATTCTACCTCAGGGTTTGTCAGATGGGGTAGCGAACACCAAAACCCTTCACAACCACAGTAATTTCTTAAATTCCTTTGAACAAATTACCTGTCTACAGGTTATAAGATATCAAATAATAAGCCACCCGTAAAGGCCTCTTGCCTGTAATGTATTTTCGTTTCACAAAACAATTAGTCAACCCCATTGCCTTTGGGATAAGCGGACCAAACATATGACACAACCTTTTTCAATTTTGCAATCATAGTTACAGCTCCAGGTGCAAAATCCCAACTCAGTGGGTTCAGTTTAGCCCAAACACCAAAACTTGCCTTCAATCTCATCCAGAACTGTCTACATAAAACAAGTCTGTTTAAATCTTTACACTTCATCGTAGAGGATCTGATGCACTATTTTCTATGTTGTAGGAAGTTAGCTCTGCATATACTATTTCAAAGTAAGAAATAGTGTGCACAGAGTCCAAGGGTTCACCTTAGAGGTAAGACAGAGGCAAAATTAAATAATTCTAATGTTGTCTTTTGTGGTAGTGTGGTCGAGCAGTAGGCTTATCAGAGGGTAGTGTTAAGCATTTGTTGTACACACACAGGCAAATGAGGAACACACAGTCAAAGACTTACTCCAGGCCAATAGGTTTTTATATTGAAAAATATATTTTCTTAGTTTATTTTAGGATCCACAGGTTCACGATTTACAATTAATACTTTAAATGTAAGGCATTTACTCAGATACTTTAGGTACTTTGAATAAAAGCAATATCACATACAGTCTTTGTAAAAATGGCAATAAGCTATTTTCAAACTGGACACAGTGCAAACATCAACAGTTCCGGGGGAGGAAAGTAAAGGTTAGATTAGGAGGTAAGTAAAACACTTACAAGTCTCAGTCCTGGGTCACAGGCAGCCCACAGTTGGGGGTTCAAGGCAACCCCAAAGTTACCGCATCAGCAGCTCAGGGCCGGACAGGTGCAGAGGTCAAAGAGGTGCCCAAAACACATAGGCGCCTATGGAGAACAGGGGTGCTCCAGTTCCAGTCTGCCAGTAGGTAAGTACCTGCGTCCTCGGAGGGCAGACCAGGGGGGTTTTGTAGAGCACTGGGGGAGGGGGGGGGGGGGGGGGGGGAGAGGACAAGTAGGTACAAAACACACCCTCAGCGGCACAGGGGTGGCCGGGTGCAGTGTGCAAAGCAGGCGTCGGGATTTGTATACGTTTCAATGGAGGGACCCGGAGGTAACTCTAGCGGTGCAGGCAGGCACTTTGGGGGGGGGGGGGGGGGGGGGGAGAGAACAGCCACCGCCTGGGCAAGGCAGAGGGTCACATGGGGGTCACTCCTACATCGAAGTTTGGTTCCTTCAGGTCCTGGGGGCTGCGGGTGCAGTGTTGGTTCCAGGCGTCGGGTCCCTTTTTACAGGCAGTCGCGGTCAGGGGGAGCCTCTGGATTCTCTCTGCAGGCGTCACTGTGGGGGCTCAGGGGGGGCTCGTCTCTGGTTACCCACGGGGCTCGCAGTCCCCAGGGAGTCCTCCCTGAGGTGTTTGTTCTCCGGATCTCGAGCCGGGGGCGTTGGGTGCAGTGTGTGAAGTCTCACGCTTCCGGCGGGAAACATGCAGTCTTTGAAAGTTGCTTCTTTGTTGCAAAGAAGTAGCTGGTTTTGAACAGGGCCGCTGTTCACTGGAGTTTCTTGGTCCTTTAGTCCAGGGTAGTCCTCTGAGGCTTCAGAAGTCGCTGGTCCCTGTCGGTTGCTTCGCTGGAGCAGGTTTTCGAAGTTGGAGAAGGGCCGGTAGGGCTGGGGCCAAAGCAGTTGTCGTCTTCCTCCTTCTCTGCAGGTTTCTAGGTCAGCAGTCCTTCTTGTTTCTTCAGGTTGCAGGAATCTGATTTCCTGGGATCTGGGGAGCCCCTAAATACTGAATTTAAGGGTGTGTTCAGGTCTGGGAGGACAGTAGCCGTCCTTGAGGGTGGCTACACCCTCTTTGTGCCTCCTCCCTGTGGGGAGGGGGCCACATCCCTAATCCTATTGGGGGAATCCTCCAAACTCAAGATGGAGGATTTCTCGAGGCAGGGGTCACCTCAGCTCAGGACACCTTAGGGGCTGTCCTGACTGGTGGGTGACTCCTCCTTGTTTTTCTCATTATCTCCCCCCAGCCTTGCCACCAAAAGTGGGGGCAGTGGCCGGAGGGGCAGGCATCTCCACTAGCTGGATGCCCTGGAGCACTGTAACAAAAGGGGTGAGCCTTTGAGGCTCACCGCCAGGTGTTACAGTTCCTGCAGGGGGAGGTGAGAAGCACCTCCACCCAGTACAGGCTTTGTTCCTGGCCACAGAATGACAAAGGTACTCGCCCCATGTGGCCAGCAACATGTCTGGTGTGTGGCAGGCTGGCAGGAACTGGTCAGCCTACACTAGAGGTCGGGTAGGTATTCAAGGCGCATCTCTAAGATGCCCTCTGGGTGTATGTTACAATAAATTGCACACTGGCATCGGTGTGCATTTATTGTGCTGAGAAGTTTGATACCAAACTTCCCAGTTTTCAGTGTAGCCATTATGGAACTGTGGATTTCGTGTTTGACAAACTCCCAGACCATATACTCTTATGGCTACCCTGCACTTACAATGTCTAAGGTTCTGCTTAGACACTGTAGGGGCATAGTGCTCGGCACATATGCCCTCAACTGTGGTACAGTGCACCCTGCCTTAGGGCTGTAAGGCCTGCTAGAGAGGTGACTTACCAATGCCACATGCAGTGAAAGGTGGGCATGGCACTCTGAGGGGAGTGCCAGGTCGACTTAGTAATTTTCTCCCCACCAGCACACACAAGCTGTGAAGCAGTGTGCATGTGCAGAGTGAGGGGTCCCTAGTGTGGCATAAGACACGCTGCAGCCCTTACAGACCTTCCCTGGTCCCTTGGTACCAGGGGTAACAGTTACAAGGGGCTTACCCGAGTGCCAGGGTTGTGCCAATTGTGGAGACAAAGGAACAGTTTAGGGAAAGAACACTGGTGCTGGAGCCTTGTTAGCAATGTCCCAGCACACTTTCAAATCATATCTTAGCATCAGCAAAGGCAAAAACTTAGGGGGTAACCATGCTAAGGAGGCATTTCCTTACACAACGCCCCCCCCCCCCAAAACAAAAGAGCATGAGACTAACCTTTCCCAAGAGAGTCTTCATTTTCTAAGTGGAAGAACCTGGAAAGGCCATCTGCATGGGCATGGGCAGTCCCAGGTCTGTGTTCCACCATAAAGTCCATTCCCTGTAGGGATATGGACCACCTCAACAGTTTAGGGTTTTCTCCTTTCATTTGCATGAGCCATCTGAGAGGTCTGTGGTCAGTTTGAACTATGAAGTGAGTACCAAAAAGGTATGGTCTCAACTTCTTCAGGGACCAGACCACAGCAAAGGCCTCCCTCTCAATGGCACTCCAACGCTGCTCCATGGGGAGTAACCTCCTGCTAATAAAAGCAACAGGCTGGTCAAGGCCATCATCATTTGTCTGGGACAACACTGCTCCTATCCCATGTCCAGAGGCATCTCTCTTCACAATGAACTGCTTAGAGTAAACTGGAGCTTTCAAAACTGGTGCTGTGCACATTGCTTGCTTCAGGGGGTCAAAGGCCTTTTGACAGTCCAAGGTCCAGTTAACTTTCTCGGGCATTTTCTTGGAGGTAAGTTATGTGAAGGGGGTCACTATTGATCCATAATCCTTCACAAACCTCCTATAGTAACCAGTCAAGCCAAGGAATGCCTTCGCTTGAGTTTGTGGAGCTATCCAGTCCAGAATAGTCTGGATCTTGGGTTGGAGTGGCTGAACTTGGCCTCCACCTACAAGGTGTCCCAAGTAAACCACAGTACCCTGCCCTATCTGACATTTAGATGCCTTGATAGAGAGGCCTGCTGCTTGCAGGGCCTGCAAAACCTTCTTCAGGTGGACCAGGTGATCCTGCCAGCTGGAGCTAAAGACAGCAATATCATCAAGATAAGCTGCACTAAAGGACTCCAAGCCAGCAAGGACTTGATTCACCAACCTTTGGAAGGTGGCAGGGGCATTTTGTAAGCCAAAGGGCATCACAGTAAACTGGTAGTGCCCATCAGGATTAGAGAATGCGGTTTTCTCTTTTGCTCCTGGTGCCATTTGTATTTGCCAGTACCCTGCTGTCAAGTCAAAGGTACTCAGGTATTTGGCAGCACCCAATTTGTAAATCACCTCATCTGCCCTTGGAATGGGGTGAGCATCTGTCTTGGTGACAGAATTAAGCCCTCTGTAGTCCACACAAAACCTCATCTCTCTCTTGCCATCTTTTTTGTGAGGTTTGGGGACCAAGACCACTGGGCTAGCCCAGGGACTGTCAGAATGCTCAATCACTCCCAACTTCCACTTTGATGCTTTCTTTGACTTGGTCAGACTGTCTGAATATTTTGCTTTTGACAGGCATACTGTCTCCTGTGTCCACATCATGGGTACACAGGTGTGTCTGACCAGGGGTTAGGGAAAAGAGCTCAGAAAACTGCTGGAGGACTTGACTGCAGTCAGCTTGCTGTTGGCCAGAGAGGGTGTCTTAGTAGATCACTCCATCTACTGTGCCATCTTTAGGGTCAGTGGAGAGGAGATCAGGGAGAGGTTCACTCTCAGCTTCCTGGTCCTCATCTGTAACCATCAACATGTTTACATCTGTCCTGTCATGGAAGAGTTTGAGGCGGTTCACATGGATCAACATCTTGGGGGTCCTCCTAGTGCCTAGGTCCACCAGGTAGGTGACCTGACTCTTTCTCTAGCACTGGGTAAGGGCCACTCCATTTATCCTGAAGTGCCCTGGGAGCCACAGGCTCAACCATAGCGGCCTTTTGGTCATACCGTTTTACAGGTTTTTTTTATACCACATCTTCTGGAGTTGTTGGATCGCCTCAAGGTTTTTACTTGCCTTTTCCATGTACTCTGCCATCCTTGAACATAGGCCTAGTACATAGTCCACTATATCCTGATTAGGCTCATGGAGCGGTCTCTCCCAGCCTTATCTCACAAGAGCTAGTGGTCCCCACACAGGATGGCCAAACAGAAGTTCAAAGGAGAAAAACCCTACTCCCTTCTGAGGCACCTCTCTGTGGGTGAAAAACAGGCATGGCAAGAGGACATCCCATCTCCTTTTGAGTTTTTCAGGGAGCCCCATGATCATGCCCTTCAATGTCTTGGTAAATCTCTCAACAAGACCATTGGTTTGTGGATGGTGTGGTGAATTTGTAAGTCACCCCACTCTCATTCCACATATGTTTCAGGTAAACTGACATGAAGTTGGTACCTCTGTCAGAAACCACCTCCTTAGGCAATCCCACTCTAGTAAAAATACCAATGAGTGCTTTGGCTACTGCATGGGCAGTAGTGGACCTAAGGGGAATTGCCTCAGGGTACCTAGTAGCATGATCCACTACTACTAGGATATACTGATTCCCTGAGGCTGAGGGAGGTTCAACTGGACACTCTATATGCATTCCCACTCTTACAAAGGGGACCCCCACCACTGGAAGTGGTATGGGGGGGGGCTTTGGATGGCCACCTGTCTTACCACTGGCTTGACAGGTGGCACAGGAGGAACAAAACTCCTTTACCTTCTGGGACATACTGGGCCAATAGAAATGGTTGACTAACCTCTCCCATGTTGAAGGAAGTTGGCTCTGTATGCACTATTTCAAAGTAAGAAATAGCATGCACAGAGTCCAAGGGTTCCCCTTAGAGGTAATATAGTGGCAAAAAGAGATAATTCTAATGCTCTATTTTGTGGTAGTGTGGTCGAGCAGTAGGCTTATCAGAGGGTAGTGTTAAGCATTTGTTGTGCATACACAGGCAATAAATGAGGAACACACACTCAAAGACTGATTCCAGGCCAATAGGTTTTTATATTTAAAAATATACTTTCTTAGTTTATTTTAAGAACCACAGGTTCAAGACTTACAAACAATACTTTAAATGAAAGGTATTTCACTTAGGAACTTTAGGAACATTGAATTAGCAAAATAGCATATACAGTTTTCACACAAATGGCAATAAGCTATTTTAAAACTGGACACAGTGCAATTTTCAACAGTTCCTGGGGGAGGTAAGTGTTAGTTAGTTATGCAGGTAAGTAACCACCTACAGGGTTCAAAGTTGGGTCCAAGGTAGCCCACCATTGGGGGTTCAGGGCAACCCCAAAGTTACCACACCAGCAGCTCAGGGCCGGTCAGGTGCAGAGGTCAAAGTGGTGCCCAAAACACATAGGCTTCAATGGAGAAGGGGGTGCCCCGGTTCCAGTCTGCCAGCAGGTAGGTACCCGCGTCTTCGGAGGGCAGACCAGGGGGGTTTTGTAGGGCACCGGGGGGACACAAGTCAGCACAAAAAGTACTCCCTAAGCGACACGGGGCGGCCGGGTGCAGAGTGCAAACAGGTGTCGGGTTTGCAATGTAGTTCAATGGGGGACCCAGGGGTCTCTTCAGCGAAGCAGGCAGGCAAGGGGGGTGCTCCTCAGGCTAGCCACCACCTGGGCAAGGGAGAGGGCCACCTGGGGGTCGCTCCTGCACTGGAGGTCGGATCCTTCAGGTCCTGGGTGCTGCGGGTGCAGTGTCCTTACCAGGCGTCGGGTCTTTGAAGCAGGCAGTCGCGGTCAGGGGGAGCCTCTGGATTCCCTCTGCAGGTGTCGCTGTAGGGGCTCAGGGGGGTCAACTCTGGCTACTCACGGGCTCGCAGTCGCCCGGGAGTCCTCCCTGTAATGTTTGTTCTCCACAAGTCGAGCCGGGGGTGTTGGGTGCAGAGTGCAAAGTCTCACGCTTCCGGCGGGAAACGTGTGTTCTTTCAAAGTTGCTTCTTTGCTGCAAAGATGTTTCTTTCTTGGAGCAGAGCCGCTGTCCTCAGGAGTTCTTGGTCCTTTTAGATGCAGGGTAGTCCTCTGAGGCTCCAGAGGTCGCTGGACCCTGTGGAACGCGTCGTTGTAGCAGTTCTTTTGAAGTGGGGAGACAGGCCGGTAGAGCTGGCGCCAAAGCAGTTGGTGTCTCTGTCTTCTCTGCAGGTTTTTCAGCTCAGCAGTCCTTCTTCGTCTTAGGTTGCAGGAATCTATCTTGCTAGGTTCTGGGATCCCCTAAATACTCAATTTAGGGGGGTGTTTAGGCCTGGGAGGGCAGTAGCCAATGGCTACTGTCCTTGAGGGTGGCTACACCCTCTTTGTGCCTCCTCCCTGAGGGGAGGGGGGCACATCCCTATTCCTATTGGGGGAATCCTCCAAAATCAAGATGGAGGATTTCTAAAGGCAGGGTTCACCTCAGCCAAAAGTGGGGGCTGTGTCCAGGGTCGGGCATCTCCACTAGCTGGAGTGCCCTGGGGCATTGTAACACGAAGCCTGAGCCTTTGAGGCTCACTGCTAGGTGTTACAGCTCCTGCAGGGGGGAGGTGTGAAGCACCTCCACCCAGAGCAGGCTTTTGTTTCTGTCCTCAGAGAGCACAAAGGCTCTCACCACATGGGGTCAGAAACTCGTCTCTCAGCAGCAGGCTGGCACAGACCAGTCAGTCCTGCACTGAACAATTGGGTAAAATACAGGGGGCATCTCTAAGATGCCCTCTGTGTGCATGTTTTAATAAATCCAACACTGGAATCAGTGTGGGTTTATTATTCTGAGAAGTTTGATACCAAACTTCCCAGTATTCAGTGTAGCCATTATGGAGCTGTGGAGTTTGTTTTTGACAAACTCCCAGACCATATACTTAATATGGCCACACTGTACTTACAATGTCTAAGAATGGCCTTAGACACTGTAGGGGCATTTTGCTCATGCAGCTATGCCCTCACCTGTGGTATAGTGCACCCTGCTTTAGGGCTGTAAGGCCTGCTAGAGGGGTGACTTACCTATGCCACAGGCAGTATTTTGTGGGCATGGCATCCTGAGGGGGATGACATGTCGACTTAGTCATTTTCTCCCCACCAGCACACACAAGCTGGCAAGCAGTGTGTCTGTACTGAGTGAGGGGTCCCTAGGGTGGAATAAGACATGCTGCAGCCCTTAGAGACCTTCCCTGGCATCAGGGCCATTGGTACCAGTTACAAGGGACTTACCTGGGTGCCAGGGTTGTGCCAATTGTGGAGACAATGGTACATTTTAGGGGAAAGAACACTGGTGCTGGGGCCTGGTTAGCAGGGTCCCAGCACACTTTCAAATCATAACTTAGCATCAGCAAAGGCAAGAAGTTAGGGGGTAACCATGCCAAGGAGGCATTTCCTTACATATGTGTAATATGTTAACAGGTGGTCTTGCTTGACATTTCCCAACTAGAATAAGGCACATGTACCTGATGCCCCAACCCAACACTTTCTTACATGTGTGTATTATGATGCCACAATCCACCATGCCCCACAACCCTCATTTTGTTTCGTAGGAAGCTCAGACAAATAAACTTTCACTTCCTACAACCCATTCCCCACCCAGACACTAGCTCTCATTCTTCAATGTCAGCTCAAATTTCATACTTTTTTTTAATTACAGCAAAGGACGTTTATCCAACTGAACTATAAGGAGAACGTCTACGTTTCTTCAGCCTCTTAGGTGTCTAGAAGAGTAGTACCGTATTATATGCACACAGCAGTGCCAAATGTATAATACTAGAAATCATATTCACCAATGCATTGACTATTGTAACCGTGTCAGGGTAAGTCAGAATGATTATATCGAAGTGGAAGGGCGACAAGTCAAACAGGACAGCTGAACGCACGGACTTCCATTGTAGCACCCCCTCTCAAACGTTCTACCATCTCACCAAGTCAGGTGCATATCCAGGATATACTCTACTGAAATTCCGATAGACAGGCAGTGAGAGACCATTCAGAACACATTTATCAGTTACAGGAGAGCTACCCAAAGAGTTAACAACCAGACGTAAATGATTGATCAGGAAACCCATGTACCCAAGTAGGATGTACTGAAGGTGAGCTGTAGCACTAGTCAGCTGTTCAGTCCTACTACTGATGCACATTTGGTACAGCTCTGCCAAATGTAGGGGCCTGTTGAACTTGTGGTTCCCACCACCAGGTTTCTGACAGCAGACACTTATCTGGCACCACCATCAGTAAAATACAAAATGCAGTGGTGGCAGTTCCACCCTAATTCCAGTGGGACACTTGTCACTTGTTTAACCTGCCCAGGTAGACAAACACATAGAGAGAAATGACCTGCACTTCTGCTTTGGGAGTTTGAAAAAAAAAAAAAAAAAAAAATAAAGAAGAAGAATGACGAGTAGACAGACCCCCTTGCCCACCCAAAAAAAACAAGGGCAACTGGCACCACTTACCATAATCTGTACCTGCAGAGCATTTCACCACGTTGGCAGAAGCACTGCAAGCAGAGATTACCACCAGGAAGGCAGGGATTTCTAAATATAACAGGAAGGTTTCTGTCAGGAAATAGGGCTGAATACAATCAGAACATTTGCCAAAAAGTAAATTGGCTCCAAGATCTCTAAAATGCTGCATTTCAAGCGTAAATACATTTTGCAATCATTACTTAGTTTGTATTTGTATTTCTGTCTGAAGCACGCTACCTTCAATGTATGTTCTTTCCCACCTGCCATAGGGTTTTGTGGACAGTACAGAGGAACAATGAGGTACATTTATGTTTGCTATGGAATATTTCTAGGATTCTTTACATTCTTACCTTTTTACATGCCTTGAGGCTGCTATCTCGTAGTTTCTCACACACAAGATAAGGCAGGATCCTGTTTGTCCTACGCCGGATTTCAGGTTTTATGCTATTACGACCTTGTACCGGGACAGCTTGACTACGGTCTGGTGTCCACCAACTGGACTCCTGATTATGTGTGAGGACAGAAAAGCGATTGACATCCGTCTCTCTGACCCACGATGGTGTATGATCAATATTTGTTGCATTCCAAGAAAACACTGCAGCTGTACATGGCCAGTTATACTGCATTCCACTAATACAACTGTCAGTCGCCACTCCCATAGCTGCAAAGAGCTCCTTTTTGGGGACCAAAACGGGCTGCTTCGCCACAGGCGTCAAAACAGCCCTTGGCTCTGCCACTGTGACCAATTGAGAAGTTTCCTTTATGCCACAGACCTGAGCAGTTGGCTCTTCTACTTCATAAACCAAACAATTAGGCTCTCCTCTCATACGGACAAAGCCATCAGGCTCTTCTCTCACACTCACGGGTACCAACCCATCAGATTCTCCTCCCAAGTGTATCATTTTAGCAGGCACCACGTCCACCTGTACCAGACCATCGGGCTCTTCTCCAACATGGACTAATTCAGCAAGCTTCGCTGCTTCTGTGAACAGATCAGCAAAGTATTTTTCCTCTGGGAACAGACTAGCATGCTTCTCTGCCACATGAATACATTCAGGGGAACGGTCACTCAAATGGACCATTGTAGAAGGCACGTTTGCAATATGAATAAATCCAGCAGGGTCACTAACTGACTGAACAATATCAGGAGGCTCCTCTGTTTCTGTGAACATACCAACAGGCTCCTTTATTGTCTCAATCAAATCAGAAGTTTCCTTTGTAATACAGATCAAATTAGCTGGCTCCTCTAATATATGGTCGAGACAAGTAGACTCCTCTACGACAGAGGCAAAGCCAGGAGACAACTTCTCCAAATAAACCTGTTCAACAGAATCCGTTGTAACGTTTGTAGCAGGCTTCTCTGGCACTGGGACATGACTATTAAGTTCTTCAGCCAGAGGCACTATGCCTGCGGGGCTCTGAATAGCAGGGGGCAATCCACCAAGCTGTTCTGCCATTGGGGCCACATCAGCAAGCAATTTTGTCTTCAAAGTAGCAGCAGACGGAGCATCCGATTTCAGAATAGCACATGAAGTTATTTCTCCAATAGGAGCCACAGTCGAATTGGCCTCTGGCATGAAGACTTCTCTTAATGAAGGCTGCTTTAGAGTGACTTCTTCGGATTCTGCCTGTGATGGAGAGACCCTGGGACAAGGGCCTGCTACTGTCGAGATCAGATAAGAAGGCACATTTGCTGGAAGGATTGCACTGTCAGGCATCTCAGCCATCAGGCTCAAGCTAAGATCCATCTCAGATGCAGGAACCATTCTATTAGACACAGCCATCACAGAGTTGAAGGGGGAAGAGAACACGGCCACAGGGGTCAAAGTGATAGGGCTCCCTACAGTGTAGGCTCCAGAGTCATAATCCTGTCCTTGAATACATCTGCGCAATACAGACATTTGCCTTAGGTCATTGTGTGCATTTACGGTACCAAGAACCCAGCCCCCTTCTGGGTTCTCCATGTTCTCAGAGGGGTGGGCTATTTTGGCCTTAGAACCAATCCTGCCATTAGTCGGCTAGGGATCTCGTGAACAAAAGCGTAGAAAAAGACAAAAGCCTGAAAATGCATTATCAACAGTCCGGTGTATTATATCCAGGCAGCATGATATATTAGCTTGTTAAACCAGCTACATGATCAGTTCGTGAATATTCATGGCGACGCTGAGTGAAGACAGCGCAGGATACATTTAAAGCATCGGAGAAAAAAATAAATATCCTAACGTCGCTCAAAGGAAATATTCCTTGCGCCGCTGTAGTCGAAATCCGCTCTCGCTTTCCTTCGGGACGAAGAGGCTACAAAAAAGCGGTATTGTTCAGTGCCGGCGTACATTAACAGGGTCCTTCTGTTGCAGCCGTTCAACGCACGTCGCGGCAGCCTTGCAGATATGATACTCAAAAGAAACAGCTGATTTATTCAGGCAGGGTCTGATGCTCATCTGGACGCGTTCTGTTCATGGGAAGCCTCGGCATCCCTGCTGCTGAGGTTCGCACGAACCTAGTGGCGGAGGCGTTGTTTCTTGAAGGGGACAGCTTTCTCCCGCTGTTTAGCCGTAGAAAAATCGGCATTAAAATAGGGTTTATATCTTGCAAGGCTGAAGCATCCAATAAGATTAACGGCTGCTGGTTTCCATGGTAATGGTCCGGAAATCATGTGACTGTTGCCTATTGATCAGTAGTTAGGATACTGCAATACGTATTTTAGTCGTAAAATAATGAAATGGCAAAGACCATCCAACCCTTTACCTACCCAACCTTACTTTGGATAATCTGTCAAGAAAGGGAACACTTTTGTTTGCAAAATGTGTCCAACTATAACATTAACAACAACCAGTGCTCACAGAAAAAATCTCACTCTACCCAAGAAACACCATTAGATCTGTTTAAAATTGTAAACCCCTCAACACAAATTCTTATAATCAATTATATTCCAGGTCATAATTGTCTTGGCCAATTACTTTGTCAGCTCTGGTAACTAAACATTTCACTCGAGTGTGACCTACAAGTTCTTTACCTTCGGTAACGCGTTATCTGGTAGAGACTCTGGCTGCAGATTCCTCACCTTTGAATTCCCTGGCGTCCGCTTCGAATCTGGAATCTTTTTGCTGAGAAATACCGTGCGAGTGCCATCGGGTGGCGTAGTTTGTTTCCACGTGCATCGTTCGGCTCCGCATGGCTTCGTCAGCATCATTGGAGCCATTTATGACATCACAGTCGCCAAAATAGACGCAACCTCGGCGCGCGTACGTCAGTTTTTATCCACAAAACTTCCACGGAGAATCATGGATAGAACCAACATTTGTCTGTGCAAAACTAGGGCCCTGAGAAGTGATAAACCCTAACCCTACTAGTCATATCCCCAGAGCAGGGAGGCATGGGTCGGTGTAAGGAATCTGCAGCTAGATAGAGTCTCTACCAGATAATGCATTAACCGAAGGTAAATAACTTGTTCATCTGGAGACTTCTAGCTGTAGATTCCTTACCTTAGAATAGATACCCAAGCCATAACCTCGTAGCGGTGGGCTGCGTATACCACTCCCTACACTAGAAAGTCATGTAGGACTGAACAAGCAAAGTACCCGTCCCTTCGTACCTGACTGTCCAGATATTAATGTTATACAGACATGTGTGAAGATGCCCACGTTGCCGTCTGACAGATCTCTAGGACTGGTACGCCTCTAGCCAGCACAGTGGTAGCAGTTTTGCCCCTGGTAGATTGAGCCTGCCAGCCCTCAGGAGGCTGCTTCCTGGCCAATGCGTAGCATTTCTTAATGCAGAGAACAAGTGTAGGAAGAAGGCTCCCTGTTGCAGTTACCCCCCACTTTTTGCTTGATATTGATGCTGACTTGACTAAGAAGTGTGCTGGGACCCTGCTAACCAGGCCCCAGCACTAGTGTTCTTTCACTAAGAATGTACCTTTGTTTCCGCACCTGGCACACAGATAAGTCACTTGTAAAAGGTACCAGTGGTACCAAGGACCCTGTGACCAGGGAAGGTTCCTAAGAGCTTTAGCATGTGTTGTGCCACTCTAAGGAACCCCTCACCTAACACATGCACACTGCCATTGCAGACTGTGTATGTTGGTGGGGAAAAAAAAAGGCAAAGTCGACATGGCATCCCCCTCAGGTTTCCATGCACACAAAATACTGCCTGTGGCATAGGTAAGTCACCCCTCTAGCAGGCCTTGCAGCCCTAAGGCAGGGTGCACTATACCACAGGTGAGATGAGAGCATGGCTGCATGAGCAATATGCCCCTAGAGTGTAAGTCCATTCATAGACATTGTAAGTACAGTGTGGCCATATTAAGCATATGGTCTGGGAGTTTGTCAAAACGAACTCCATAGTTCCATAATGGCTACGCTAAATACTGGGAAGTTTGGTATCAAACGTCTCAGCACAATAAACCCACACTGATGCCAGTGGTGTGGGATTTATTGAAAAATGCACACAGAGGGCATCTTAGAGATGCCCCCTGTATGTTAGCCCAAATGCTAGTGCAAGGCTGACTGGTCTGTGACAGCCTGCCACTTCCAGACAAGTTGCTGACCACATGGGGTGAGTGCCTTTGTGCAGTCTGTGGCCAGAAACAAAGCCTGTCCTGGGTGGAGGTGCTTCACACCTCCCCCTGTAGGAACTGTAACACCTGGCGGTGAGCCTCAAAGGCTCAAGCCTGGTGTTACAGTGCCCCAGGGCACTCCAGCTAGTGGAGATGCCAGCCAGCCAGACGAGCACCCACTTTTGGCGGCAATTCCAGAGGGATAATTAGAAAAACAAGGAGTCACCCCCTCAGCCAGGACCACCCCTAAGATGTACAGAGCTGAAGTGACCCCCCCTCCTTGAGAAATCCTCCATCTTGCTTTGGAGGATTAGGACCAATAGGGATAGGGATGCGCCCCCCTCCCCAGAGGGAGTGGGCACAAGGAGGGTATAGCCACCATCAGCGACAGTAGCCATTGGATACTGCCCTCCGACCCTGACACACCCCTAAATTTAGTATTTAGGGACGACCCTGAACCCAGCTCCTCAGATTTCCTGACAACCTCAAGAAAGGAGGACTGCTGAACTGAAAACCCCACAGAGAAGAGAAGGAAACAACAACTGACTCGGCCCCAGCCCTACCGGCCCGTCTCCTGCTTTGAAAATCTGCAAGAAAAGAATCAACGCGTTATGCAGGACCAGCGACCCCTGAAAAGCCTCCAGGGGACTGCCTGCATCACCAAGGACCAAGAAAATCCTATGGACAGTGGACCTGTCCAAAAAGAAGACAAAGAAACCATCTTTAAAGGGACTCTCCCCTCACTCCAGAAGCGTGAGTCCAATTACTCTGCACCCGACGCCCTTAGCCTGTGTGCAGAGAAACCAACTAGCCAGAGAGGATCCCCAGGTGACTCTGACGACGTGTCCACCCCAGGTTGACCTCTGTACACCCCCAAGACGACACCTGCGAGGACCCCCCTGACCGTGACTGTCACGACGAAGATATCAGATGCCTGGAGAAGCACAGCACCCGCAGCCCCCAGGCACGAGAGAAACCGACCACCGGTGCAGCAACGACCAACAGGTGGCCCTCACCCTTGCCCAGTCGGTGGCTTGCCTGAGAGGCCCCCTGTGCCCTCCCTGCAGCACCTAAGTGACCCCCGGGTCCCTCCTTAAGAGTTTTATTGAGAACCCGACTCCCTGTTTGCACAGTGCACCCAGCCGTCCCGTGCCGCTGAGGGTGTGGTTTTTGTGCCTACCTGGGGCCCCTCCAGTACT
Organism: Pleurodeles waltl; assembly: GCF_031143425.1. NCBI lineage: Eukaryota > Metazoa > Chordata > Amphibia > Caudata > Salamandridae > Pleurodeles > Pleurodeles waltl. Next base: position 89,654,640 of record NC_090441.1, read on the forward strand.
CCTCCAAACCCCCCTGGTCTGCCCTCAGACAACGCGGGTACTTACCTGCAAGCAGACCGGAACCGGAGTACCCCCCGTCTCGATAGGGGCCCACGTTATTGTGGCTCCTGTTTGACCTCTGAACCTAACCGGCCCTGTGTTGCTGGTACTGAGTGTTTGGGGTTATCTTGAACCCCCAACGGTGGGCTATGTATGCTCTGGAGAGTGATCCAGTATGTTAGTTACTTACTGCAAAAACTGTACTTTACTTACATCCTCCTGTTGAAAATTGCAGTGTCCATTTTTAAAATAGCTTTTTGCCATTTTAAAGAATACTGTATACATTGTTGATTCAATTCAAAGTTGTAAGTATTCCTGTGTAAAGTATCTTTCATTTAATGTACTTAACTGCTAAATGAATCTTGTAATTCTAGAAATAAACTAAAAAAAGTATATTTTTCTATATAAAATCCTATTGGACTGGAGTTAAGTCTTTGAGTGTGCGTTCTCATTTATTGCCTGTATGTGTACAACAAATGCTTAACACTACCCTCTGATAAGCCTAACTGCTCGACCACACTACCACAAATAGAGCATTAGTATTATCTATAATTGCCTCTGTCAAGCCTCTTGGGGAACCCCTGGACTCTGTGCACACTATGGGGCATATTTATACTCAGCTTGCGCCGGAATTGCGTAATTTTTTTATGCAAATTCAGCGCAAAAGTAAGACCATATTTATACTTTGATGTTAGGCCCAGCTAACGTCAAAATTTCTCAGTGTGCGTCATTTTCTGGATGCGTGAAACCGCCTTGTGTTAATGACATTCAAGGTAGGCGTTCCCGTCTAAAAAAGGACTTAAACACCCATGCGCCACATTTATCCAACCAGGCAAAAATGGCGCACAGCTGGTAGGCGAAGCCGGAAAATGACTTAAATCCCGATTTGGGTAAAAAAATTAACGCCTTGGTCAGGGCAGGTGTTAAGAGACCTGTGGGCTCTTTTCCATGGTGGGAGACCATGGAAGCAGTCCACAGGTGCCATTCCCTGCACACAGGGACACCCCCTCCCACTTGAGCCCACCCCAGAAGGATACCCATGGATGGGGGGACCCATCCACGGTGAGTGCAGGTAAGTAATTATTTTTTTTTATTATTGTTTTTTAGAGTGGCATAGGGGGGCTAACTTGGGCCCCCTACATGCCACTGTGCCCAATGGCCATGCCCAGGGGACAGAAGTCCCTTGGGCAGGTGGGCATGACTCCTGTCTTTGCTAAGACAGGAGTCATTTCCTTGGGGGTTGTGCGTAAAAAATGGCGCAAGTCAGATTGGAGGCAATATTTTTGACTCTAGTCTGACTTGCACCATTCTTTGACGCACAAACCCCAGTCTCCCTTCGCCTACGCTGCCAGGTTTGAGTCATTTATTTTGACGCAAACAAGGCCGCGGCGCCGGCTAACGTCATTCCAGAAATAAGGCGCCCAGCTGGCGCGTTGGAATGGTGTTAGCCGGTGGTAAACTTTGACAAAAATATGCCCTGGTGCTGATTTGCGTCAAAAAGTATAAATATGGGCCTATATCTTATTTTGATACAGTATATACAGAGGCAGCTTCCTACAAGGCGGCCAACTGGGAGAGACGGAGATCAGGGGCCCTGCTCTTCAGCAGAGTCTGGGCTCCATATCAACTTATTGGAGCCCTGGGCGATCCGGCTAGCATTGAAAGCATTTCTTCCTGTTGTGAAAGGGAAGTTAGTGAGGGTGTTCACAGACAACACTACAACACTGGGTACTGCAAAAAGTAGGGCGGTGTGGGGTCGTGGACCCTTTGTCAAGAGGCCGTGCGTCTCTGGTCATGGCTGGAACAGCAGAGCATAACCCTGGTGGTTTAACACCTGGCAGGTTCTCTGAGCTCCAGGGCAGACGAACTCAGCCGTCAATGCCTAGCGGATCACGAATGGTATCTCCATCCAGAGGTAGCACAAGGACTCTTTCAGCAGTGGAGAGAGCCTTGGTTAGATCTGTTTGCCTCTGCAGAGAATGCGCAATGTAAGCAGTATTGCATGTTGGAGTTTCCAAGGCGGGACCGCTCGGCAACGCTTTTCGTCGCAAGTATAATTCAGGCCTCCTATATGCATTTCCGACCATACCACTTCTGCCCAGAGTTCTCAAGATCAAGAACGACCGGGCCGAAGTCATCTTGGAGGCTCTGGATTGGGCATGGAGAGTCTAGTATCCAGAGCTACTCAAAATGAGCATTAATCCTCCAGTCAGGCTGCCCCTTTGAGAGGATCTTCTGTTGTAGCAGCAGGGGAGGGTTCTCCACCCGAACCTGTCAACTCTGCGCTGTCATGCATGGAGACTGAGTGGCGGCAGTTGATGGCTTTTTACCAACCTCACGAAGTCTGTAAAGTTATTTTGGCACACAAAATACACCCTCAGTGGCACAGGGGCGGCCGGGTGCAGTGTGTGAACAAGGTGTCGGGTTTTGTATTAAAGTCAATGGAGGGACCCGGGGGTCACTCTGGCGATGCAGGCAGGGCACAGGGGGTTTCTCGGGCCAGCCACCGATTGGGCTAGGATGAGGGCCACCTGCTGGTCACTCCTGCACCGGTGGTTGTTTTCTCTCGTCCTGGGGGCTGCGGGTGCAGTGCTTTGTCCAGGCGTCGGGTTCCTTTGTTACCAGGCAGTTGCGGCCCGGGAATGCCTCTGGATCCTCTCTGCAGGCATCGCTGTGGGGGTGCAGGGAGGTGGACTCAGGGTGCCAACGTCATTGGAGTCACCTGGGGGTCCTCTCTGGGGTGTTGGTTTCTCTGGACAAGGGCATCGGGAGCAGAGTGTGAAGACTCACGCTTCCGGAGCGTGGCTGGAGTCTTCTTTAAAAATGGTTTCTTGGTTGTAGTTTTGGACAGAGCCACTGTCCTTGGGAGTTTCTTGGTCCTTTTAGGTGCACGTCAGTCCTCAGAGGTCGCTGGATGCGTCGCTGTGCAGGTTCTTTGAGTCTGGAGACAGGCCAGTAGGGCTGGGGCCAAGTCAGTTGTTGTCTCCGTCGTCTCTGCGGGGCTTTCGTAGTGACAAACTCGCAGACCAAATACTCAGTATGGCTAACCTGCACTTACAATGTCTAAGAATTGACTTAGACACTGTAGGGGCATAGTGCTCATGCAGCCAAGCCCTCATCTGTGGTATTATGCACCCTGCCTTAGGGCCGTAAGGCCTGCTAGAGGGGCGACTTAACCTCGTCTCAGGCACTGGTTTGTGGACAATTGTGGAAACAAAGGTACAGTTTTACAGAACAAATACTGGTGAGGGGCCTGGTTAGCAGGGTGCCAGCACACTTCCAATCAAAGCTGGCATCAACAGTAGGCAAAATGAGGGGGGGTGACCATGCCAACAGTGGCATTTTCCTACACGCCCCGTCCCAGAAGTGACGCATCTGTCACTACTGTGAGATCTGGTTGGGGAAAGAAGAGGAGTCTGCCTTTGACCCAATCCTAGTTCACTAAACAACCACTGCAGGTCTTCTGCAGTTGCCCCGACATCTGAACAGTGTCGGTACGATTTCCCTGATGCTGTGCCCATTGGAACTTCAGGTCCGACTGCAGAGCCCTCATATGCCATCTGGCATGGTTGACTAACAGGATGCAGGAAGCCATGAGTCCCAACAGCCTCAGAGTCTGTCTCGCCAAAATCCAGGATAGAAGCCAAAACATCAGTATCATAACCTGAATATAGCCTTTTCGGGAGGATAGGCCCAAAACTGCATTGTGTCCAGAACAGCTCCGATGAAAGCGAGCTTCTGAGAGGGGTTCAGGTGTGACTTTGGCACATTTATTATGAACCCCAGCGAATGCAGGACGTCCACCGTAGTCTGAAGGTGGGTGACGAGAGCCTGGGACGTAAGAGCCTTAAACAGCCAGTCGTAGGGGAAGCCTGAGATCCCTAACCTGCACAGATGAGCTGCCACCATCGCCATCACTTTGGTGAACACCCAAAGGGCACTGGTGAGACCGAAGGGAAGCACGGAAACTGAAAATGCTTGTGGCCCACCTTTAACCGCAAGCAGCGCCTGTAGGCGGGCAGGATGGGGATGTGAAAATACGCATCCTGCAAGTCAAATGCTACCAACCAGCCTCCTTGGTCTAGGGCAGACAAAACCTGAGCTAGAGTGAGCATACTGAATTTCTCCTTTTTGAGGAAGAGATTGACATCCCTTAAATCCAAAATAGAGAGAAGACCCTTGTTCTTTTTGGGAATCAGAAATTAGCGGGAATAACGACCACTGCCTACTTCTGATATCCGGACCCTTTCTATGGCTCCCCTGGCCAAGAGAGCCGTAACTTCCTTGCGGAGTAAGAGCAAATGATCCCCCATCAGCCGTTCTTTTATCGGAGGTATAGAGGTAGGGAAAGACTGGAAGGGGAGGGAATAGCTTTTCTGTATGATCTGCAAGACCCATTTGTCCGATGTTATGGATTGCCAGTGATGGAGATGAAATTGAATCATCCCTCCAACTGGGCGGACATGGTCTTGCAGAACTATACTAGGAGGGCTGGGGCGTTGCGGAATGGGGGGCAGGGTGGTAGCCGACCTCTGGCTAGACCCTCTGGGTCTGAAGGTACCACAACCGCATCCTCGCACTTGATGTTGTGATGCCGGAGGATGGTGGATAACCTGTTGTTGAGGTGGTTACCCACGCCCCTCCCAAAGCCTCGAAAGGGGCGATAGACAGACTGCTGTTGAACAGGCGCTCAAAGACCCAAGGATCTGGCCGTAGCGCGAGAATCCTTGAATCTCGCAATCGCAGAGTGTCTTTTCACCAATAAGGCATGTACCACCGAAAGGCAAGTCCATCAATTTAGACTGGACATCCCCCGAAAAACCAGTGGTACACAGCCAGGTGTGGTGTCGGTGGGCCACTGTTGAAGAAATCACTCTGTCCAGCGAGTCGGTCATGTCCAAGCCATACCTGATGGTAAACTTGGCTGCATCTCTCCCATCCTTCACAGCCTGGGTGAGAGTGTCCCATACGCCCTTCGAGACCTGAGGAGGCACTTGTGCCACCGTATCCCATAAAGTATGGGTAAAATGGCCCAATAGGCATGAGGTGTTTACTGACCTCAATGCCAGGCTGGAGAAAGAAAACATCTTCCCAAGGTGGTCCAGCCTCTTGGATTTTCTATCAGGGGCGCAAGGGAAGGCACCACGGGAAGTGGAGGCTTGGCCCACCAAGCTCTCCGGGTGGGGTGCTGGGTGAAGAAACTAGGGTCGCTTGGAGCTGGTCTCTGGCTGCGGCCGATTACCCTATTTACAGGAGCCCCTGTGTTGGGTTTGGACCACGTTCCCAGAAGGACATCTGTGAGGGCTTCATTGAAGGGTAACATCGGCTCTGGTGTAGCAACCCCTAGATGAAGCACCTCCGTCAGGAGATTAGTCATGACTGGCACCGTAGGCAAGTCTAGGTCCAAGACCTCAGCTGCCCTACACCCTACCATGCCTGAAGATATCCCCTCCTCCGTAGCCACAGCGGTAGGTGAAAGCATGCCAGCATCTGGAGAAGTATACAGTCCACTGGCTACCCCTAGATCCTCAAAACAGTCCTGTGCATGCTCCAATCCATATACTAAAGGCCCCTCCCACTCCTCACCTGTGCCTGGCTGTTCTAAAAAAAAGCCTTGGGCACTGATCTGGGCCTAATCGGTACCATTGAAGTCTGAATTGGTGTCATAAGATATCGTTCCGGCTCCGGATCATCAGGAATGAGGATGGGGCTGCCACCATCAGTGGGCGCCGGTGGTGGAGGGAGCATCGACGTCGGGCCCGGTGCTGGAGGAGGCAGACTGAGAACCCAGCACCTGTCCGGATCCGTTATCAGATCCTGAAGTCCCCAACGGCGCCGAAGCCGTAGATGCCGGCATTGAAACCGATGGGGCCCCTGCTGACCCAGCGGGGCCCAAAGACCCACCCAAGGGGGCAGCCCGCTCAAAAACAAGGCGCATAGCCTCGTAAAATTCCTTTAATTGAGGGGGAGACGCGAAGTCAGCCCTGGCAATGGCTCAGCGGAAACGTGCTCAGAAAGTCGACGTTCCCAAGACGCATCATCGGCCGACCGGCGTGACGAAGTTGAAGTCCACTTGGACTTCTTCTTTTTGTGCATCTTCCCCAACTGGCCCGAGGACCTCGAATTGGACGAAGAGGACTTGGGGCTTGTGGAGCAGTTCCGCAACCACCTCCTTGAGCAGGACCGTGACCTCCAAGAAGTCTTGCCGACCGAAGTCGACTGCCAGGCCGCCATGAGCTTGAGGGATCACTCTCTCAAAGAATTCCGGGCCAAGGTCCGGCAGCTGGAACATGACTGAGTCGTGGTCCCTGTCAAGGCACCAGCGACATACCTTGTGGGGTCTGTCACCGACATCTCGCAATAAAAGGCGCCGCACCGCTTGAACCCAGTCTTCCTAGAGGACATATCTCTTGCAGACAACAAAAATACTCAACAAAACGTAAAAAAAGACAACGGATAGCTCAATCCCAGATCTGCGCTTAACCAGCGCGGAAGGAAAAGAACAGAAGAACGAGTTACTTACCTTCGGTAACGACTTTTCTGGTGGATACATTAGCTACCTGTGGATTCCTCACCTCATGAATACTCCCATGGCGCCAGCATTCTACGGAAATCTTCTTACTAGTCTCTGCACGTCGACGAGGACGTCACTGTCTCGCACGCGACGCCGTCTGACGTCATACAGGCAATAAGAGGTCCTCGACGACGTGCGGACGTCAGTACCAATCATTTTTTACGTGCATGAGAACAACCAGGCAATGCAATGAAAGAACAAAGCAACATCCATTATATTGTAAAAATACACCACATTGTATGAATAACTGTAAATCTTTTTATGTACATATATATATATATATATATATATATATATAAAACTCTCTTTTAAAATATATACACACACCAAGTATATACATAAAGATATATACACATATACCTATATATATATATATATAAATATATTATATATATACATCTATTGCACCCTCAAAGACCAAGAGGAGCACACTCAAGGATTACTTGGCAAGACCATAAAGGCGACGGGGAGGCGGGTGGGACCGTGAGGAATCCACAGGTAGCTAATGTATCCACCAGAAAAGTCGTTACCGAAGGTAAGTAACTCGTTCTTCTGATGGATACAACTACCTGTGGATTCCTCACCTCATGAATAGAGTCCCAAAGCAGTACCACGCCCGGCGGTGGGTGCCTAAATGGTCAAACCAAGAAATCCTGCAGCACTGACCGTGCAAAATGGCCGTCCCTTCTAACCTCAGAATCTAAACAGTAATGTTTTGCAAAAGTGTGAAGGGACGACCAAGTTGCGGCCTTGCAGATGTCGACCACAGGAACACCTCTGGCTAAGGCCGAAGTGGCCGACTTAGCTCTGGTGGAATGAGCTCTAATGCCCTCAGGAGGATCCTTCTTTGCCAAAGAGTAACATATTTTAATGCAAAGAACAACCCACCTGGATAGTGTTCTCTTGTGGACTGCCTTTCCTCTCCTCTTGCCCACGTATCCAATAAACAGCTGATCCTCCAGCCTGAAATCCTTTGTTCTATCGATAAAGAAGCTCAACGCTCTCTTTGGGTCCAGACGGTGCAGTCTTTCTTCCTCTTTGGAAGGATGAGGCGGAGGATAGAACGTGGACAAAGTAATTGCCTGAGCCAAATGGAAGGGTGAAACAACCTTCGGGAGGAAAGCAGCCTTGGTCCTCAACACCACCTTATCCCCATAAAAAGTTGTATAAGGGGGTTTTACTGATAAGGCCTGCAACTCACTCACTCTCCTTGCTGATGTTATAGCTATCAGGAAGACTGTTTTTAAAACCAAATACCTCAAGGGGCAAGAATGCATAGGTTCAAAAGGGGACCCCATAAGGAAAGTCAGGACTAAGGACAAATCCCATTGCGGCATAACGAATGGCTTTGGAGGATATTGATTTAGAAGACCTTTCAAGAATCTGATAACAATAGGGGATTTAAATAAAGATGGTTTGTCTGGAAGACATATGAAGGCTGACAAGGCCGATAAATAACCTTTAATGGTAGCCACTGCACAACCTTTCTGCGCCAGAGATAGAGCAAAAGACAAAACGTCCGATAGATGAGCATGTAAAGGATCAATCTGCCTCTCTCCACACCACGCAACAAATTTAGACCACCTATTAGCGTAGATAGATTTAGTGGAGTGTCGCCTGGCCGCTAATATAACATCCACTACCTCAGGCAGGAGAGAGAAGGAACTCAGGTTGCCCCGTTCAATCTCCAGGCATGTAGGTGCAGACTCTGGAGGTTGGGGTGTAGAACCTGCCCCTGCGACTGTGAGAGGAGGTCTGCCCTGAAAGGGAGACGGAGCGGCGGGCACGTTGAGAGTTGGAGAAGGTCGGAGTACCACACCCTCCTTGGCCAATCCGGAGCTATTAAGATTACTAGAGCCCGGTCTTGGCGAATCTTCCTCAATACTCGAGGAATCAAGGGTATGGGAGGAAACGCGTAAAGCAACTGGCCGCACCAGGTCATTTGAAACGCGTCCCCCAACGCTTCCTGCATCGGATACTGAAGGCTGCAGAACAACGGACAATGCGCGTTCTCTCGAGTGGCGAACAGATCTACCCGAGGAAACCCCCACTTCTGGAAGATTAAACGGACTTGATCTGGATGGAGACGCCACTCGTGGTCTGCCGAGAAGTGGCGACTGAGACTGTCCGCACGCACGTTCAAGACTCCGGCCAGATGGTTTGCTATCAAGCAAATCCGATGGTCCTTTGCCCAGGACCATAGTCGAAGAGCTTCTCTGCAGAGAAGGTACGACCCCACTCCTCCCTGCTTGTTTATGTACCACATCGTGGTAGTATTGTCCGTTAGGACCTGTACCGACTGACCACGAAGGGAAGGGAGGAAGGCCTTGAGAGCCAGACGTACAGCCCGTAACTCTAACAGATTGATGTGAAACATCTGTTCCTCTGGAGACCAAAGACCTTTGATCTCCAGATCCCCCAGATGAGCTCCCCACCCTAGAGTGGAAGCATCCGTTATGACTGTGGCCACTGGTGGCGACTGCTGGAACGGCTTTCCTTGTGAAAGATTGTTGCTTGCAATCCACCACTTCAAATCCACAGCAGCATCTCTGGAGATCTTGACAGTACCCTCTAGATCCCCTCTGTGTTGAGACCACTGCCTTCGGAGGCACCACTGAAGAGCCCTCATGTGCCAGCGAGCATGCGTGACCAACAGAATGCAGGAGGCAAAAAGACAGAGCAGATGAAGGACCTTGAGGACTGGAACTACCGCTCCATTTCGAAACATTGGAACCAAATCCTGAATATCTTGAATCCGCTGAGGCGGAGGAAAGGCCCGACCCAATGTTGTATCCAGTACTGCCCCTATGAACAGGAGGCAGTGAGAGGGCTCCAGGTGAGATTTGGGCTCGTTCACCGAAAAGCCTAGGTCGAACAACAACTGGGTTGTTGACTGCAGATGACGCAACACAAGCTCCGGGGACTTGGCTTTGATCAACCAATCGTCCAAGTAAGGGAATACTGCTATCCCCTTCCTTCTGAGCTCTGCCGCAACCACCGACATCACCTTCGTGAAGACTCGAGGTGCTGAAGTAAGACCAAACGGAAGGACCGCAAACTGGTAGTGTTGCGATCCCACCACAAACCGGAGATACTTCCTGTGTGACTTGAGTATCGGGATATGAAAGTAAGCATCCTGCAAGTCGACAGACACCATCCAGTCTTCCATGTTCAACGCCAAAAGCACCTGTGCTAGGGTCAGCATCTTGAACTTTTCCTGCTTGAGGAACCAATTCAAGATCCTCAGGTCCAGAATTGGTCTCAAACGACCATCCTTCTTGGGAATCAGGAAATACCTTGAGTAAACTCCTTGACCCCTTTCCTGCTCCGGGACCAACTCCACCGCGCCCTTTAAAAGGAGGACTTCTACCTCCTGTTCTAGCAACAGGAGGTGTTCTTGTGAACAATAGGAAGGGCGGGGCGGGATGAGGGGCGGAAACTCCCGAAAGGGAAGGGTGTAGCCTTTTCCCACAACACTGAGAACCCAAGTGTCCGACGTAACAGTCTCCCATTTGGTGAGAAAATGCTGTAATCTTCCCCCTACAGGAGAGGAGTGAGTGGGAAATGGTGGAAGCCTAAGGCTGCTTCCCCTGCTGCACCCCGCCAGAGGATGAGGAAGAGGCAGAGTGCTGCTGAGAGGCTCCCCTGGTGCGGACCCTACCCCTCCCCCTAAAAGATCTATAGGGGTGGGAAGAGGCAGGTTGCTGATATCTTCCCCGAAAGGAAGAGGAGGAAGAGCCACGCCCAAATCCACGAAACCTCCTGAAGAATCTGGAAGAGGCCGTGGAAGAAGGAGCTTGGAGTCCCAACGACTTAGCCGTGGCCCTGCTCTCCTTAAAACGTTCCAAGGCCGAATCAGCCTTGGCCCCAAACAGTTTGTCCCCATCAAACGGGAGATCCAACAATGTGGACTGTACATCTGCCGAAAAGCCCGAGTTACGTAGCCAGGCCTGTCTCCTTTCCACCACAGTTGTGCCCATTGCTCTGGCTACCGAGTCGGTGGTATCCAGTCCTGTCTGGATAATTTGGGTCGCAGCAGCCTGGGCATCAGAGACAAGATCCAAAAGACCCTGGGGAAGCTCTGTAAACGAAGAGGAGATGTCATCCATCAGAGCATGAATATACCTCCCCAGGATACAGGTCGCATTAGTGGCCTTTAACGCCAGACTGCAGGACGAAAAAATCTTCTTCGACTGCGCCTCTAGCTTTTTTTGAGTCTCTGTCCCCAGGCACCGTCGGGAAAGAACCAGGCGCTGACTTGGACGAACAGGAGGCCTGCACTACCAAGCTCTCCGGCGTAGGGTGCCTAGATAGGAAACCAGGATCAGTTGGAGCCGTCCGATACCTCCTGGCCACGGCTCTGTGAACTGCTGGGGAAGATGCCGGCCTCTTCCACACCTCTAAAACCGGATCCAGCAGAGCGTCATTAAAAGGTAACAGAGGCTCCGCCGCGGCTGAGGCCGGATGCAACACCTCCGTCAAAAGGTTTTGTTTTGCCTCCACCACCGGCAAAGGCAGGTCCAAAAAACTAGCTGCCTTCCGTACCACTGTATGAAAGGAAGCAGCTTCCTCAGTATATTCCCCCGGGGACGAAAGGTCCCACTCAGGGGAAGTGTCCAGCCCACTGGCCGACTCCAGTCCACGCAGCCCATCACCCGAGTCCTCTAGCTCTCCTTCCTCTAGGGCTCGTTGGTACTCCTGCTCTTCTAGTACCCGGAGAGCACGCCTCCTTGAATGCAGTCGTTGCTCAATCCGCGGAGTCGACAATGCCTCCGCCGAAGTCGGAGATCGGCGCCGATCTTCCGAAGCCACCGACGCCGCATCCGGCGCCACGGGTAACTTCGGCGCCGACTGAAGAGCAGCTGAAACAGATGGACCCACCGGAGTCACAGGCCGAAATCTCGACGTCGACGGGATGGAAATCCCTGGGGCCAATCCCTCCGAAGCCACCGGAGCGGCCACCGGCGCCGACACTGGCGCCGAGCCCACGTTCCCAAACGGGAGAAAGGGCATAAAGGGTGCCGGCCGAAGAGGCGCAGGATCACCCAAAGAAAAGGCCAAAGGCCCAGCCGGAGCACCCCCTGGAGCCATCTGTTGGAAGATGGCATACATCGCATTCAAGAATGCGGAACTATCGGCTCCAGGGGTGGGAAAAGCCGGATACTGGGGTGCCTGTCTCGGAGGCGACCCCGACTCCGGCCTCAGCGTCTGCGCCGGAGAAAACACTTGAGGCTCCAATACCTCAATCACCGACGCCTGTCCAGGCGAAGTTGGTGACGCCGGAGAGGGCAACGGCGTCGAAGGATGCGGCGTCACCGTGGGGCTGACCTCCCATGTCTTTCGGCGCCGATCCGGAGACCTGGAACGAGCCTCCCTTGAATGACGCCGAGATTCTCTACGGCGCCGGGAGTCTCGATGACGCCGATGTTTTGGAGAAGACTTCTTGTGATGCTTCTCCTTTGACTTGGCCATAAACAGCTTCGCCTCACGTTCTTTAAGGGCCTTCGGATTCATGTGCTGACATGAATCACAAGTCGAGACGTCGTGGTCGGAGCTCAAACACCAAAGGCAATCGGAATGAGGATCCGTCACCGACATCTTGCCTCCACACTCACGACAAGGCTTAAATCCAGACTTTCTCTGCGACATTATTTCCACAGAGAAAGAGTACGCAGCAAGATATACACTGTAACCGCAAGAGTAACAGTTGCTCCCTCGAAGATAACCGTTTCGAATGCACAGAAAAAAGGGAACTGACGTCCGCACGTCGTCGAGGACCTCTTATTGCCTGTATGACGTCAGACGGCGTCGCGTGCGAGACAGTGACGTCCTCGTCGACGTGCAGAGACTAGTAAGAAGATTTCCGTAGAATGTTGGCGCCATGGGAGTATTCATGAGGTGAGGAATCCACAGGTAGTTGTATCCATCAGAAGTACGCGCGCTGAAGTGGCATCTATATAGACAACTGTGACATGATAGAAGTCGCATAGACGTTGACGAAGCCATGCGGAGCCAGACAACGCACGTGGAATCAAACGATGCCACTCAACGGCACGCACAGGGTATTGCGCAGCAAAAAGATTCTGAATTTGAAGCTGACATCAGGGAATTCAAAGGTAAGGAATCCTCAACTAGAAGTCTGTAAGGAAATGCCTCCTTGGCATGGTACCCCCTGACTTTTTGCCTTTGCTGATGCCAAGTTATGATTTGAAAGTGCGCGGAGGCCTGCTAACCAGGCCCCAGCACCAGTGTTATTTCCCTAAAACTGTACCTTTGTCTCCACAATTGGCACCACCCTGGCACCCAGGTAAGTCCCTTGTAACTGGTACCCCTGGTACCAAGCGCCCTGATGCCAGAGAAGGTCTCTAAGGGCTGCAACATGTCTTATGCCACCCTAGGGACCCCTCACTCAGCACAGACACACTGCTTGCCAGCTTGTGTGTGCTGGTGGGGAGAAAATGACTAAGTCGACATGGCACTCCCCTCAGAGTGCCATGCCAACCTCACACTGCCTGTGGCATAGGTAAGTCACCCCTCTAGCAGGCCTTACAGCCCTAAGGCAGGGTGCATGAGCACTATGCCCCTACAGTGTCTAAACAAAACCTTAGACATTGTAAGTGCAGGGTAGCCATTAGAGTATATGGTCTGGGAGTCTGTCAAACATGGACTCCACAGCACCATAATGGCTACACTGAAAACTGTGAAGTTTGGTATCAAATTTCTCAGCACAATAAATGCACACTGATGCCAGTGTGCACTTTATTATAAAAATACACCCAGAAGGCATCTTAGAGATGCCCCCTGAAAACATACCCGACTTCCAGTGTGGGCGGACTAGTTTTACCAGCCTGCCACACACCAGACATGTTGCTGGCCACATGGGGAGAGTGCCTTTGTCACTCTGTGGCCAGGAACAAAGCCTGTACTGGGTGGAGGTGCTTCACACCTCCTCCTGCAGGAACTGTAACACCTGGCGGTGAGCCTCAAAGGCTCACCCCCTTTGTTACAGCGCCACAGGGCATCCCAGCTAGTGGAGATGCCCGCCCCTCCGGCCACTGCCCCCACTTTTGGAGGAGATAATGAGAGAAACAAGGAGGAGTCACTGGCCAGTCAGGACAACCCCTAAGGTGTCCTGAGCTGAGGTGACTGACTTTTAGAAACCCTCCAACTTGCAGATGGAGGATTCCCCCCATAGGATTAGGGATGTGCCCCGCTCCCCACAGGGAGGAGGCACAAAGAGGGTGTAGCCACCCTCAGGGCTAGTAGCCATTAGCTACTATCCTCCCAGACCTAAATACACCCCTAGATTGAGAATTTAGGGGGCCCCAGAACCAAGGAAGATAGATTCCTGCAACCTGAAGACGAAGGACTGCTGACCTGAAAGCCCTGCAGAGAAGACGTAGATACCAACTGCTTTGGCCCCAGCCCTACCTGCCTGTCTCCCCACTTCAAGAAAAACTGCAACAGCGACACGTCCCCCAGGGTCCAGCGACCTCTGAAGCCTCAGAGGACTACCATGCATCTAAAAGGACCAAGAAACTCCAGAGGACAGCGGCCCTGTTCCACAGAACTGCAACTCTGAAACAAAGAAGCAACTTTTAAAGACCACACGTTTCCCGCCGGAAGCGTGAGATTTTCCACTCTGCACCCAATGCCCCCAGCTCAACCTGCGGAAAACTAAGACTACAGGGAGGACTCCCTGGCGACTGCGACCCCGTGAGTAGCCAGAGTTGGCCCCCCTGAACTCCCACAGCAACGCCTGCAGAGGAAATCCAGAGGCTCCCCCTGACCGCGACTGCCTGCTTCAAGGAACCAGACGCCTGGAAAACACACTGCACCTGCAGCCCCCAGGACCTGAAGGAACCGAACTCCAGTGCAGGAGCAACACCCAGGCAGCCCTCTTACTAGCCCAGGTGGTGGCTACTCCGAGGAGCCCCCCCCCCCCCTTGCCTGCCTGCATCATTGAAGAGACCCCCAGGTCTCCCATTGAATCCTATTGCAAACCAGACGCCTGTTTGCACTCTGCACCCGGCCGCCCCTGTGCCGCTGAGGGTGTACTTTCTGTGCCTGCTTGTGTCCCCCCCGGTGCCCGACAAAACCCCCCTGGTCTCCCCTCCGAAGTCGCGGGTACTTACCTGCTGGCAGACTGGAACCGGGCACCCCTATTTCCATTGAAGTCTATGTGGTTTGGGCACCACTTTGACCTCTGCACCTGACCAGACCCAGGCGGTTGGTGTGGTAACTTTGGAGTTGCCTTGAACCCCCAACAGTGGGATACCGTGGACCCAACTTTGAACCCTGTACGTGCTTTACTTTCATGTGAACTTAAATACTTACCTCCCCCAGGAACTGTTGATTTTTGCACTGTGTCCATTTTTAAAATAGCTTATTGCCATTTTTGCCAAAACTGTACATGCTATTGTGATAATTCAAAGTTCCTAAGATACCTGAGTGAAATACCTTTCATTTAAAGTATTGTTTGTAAATCTTGAACCTGTGGTTCTTAAAATAAACTAAGAAAATATATTTTTCTATATAAAACCCTATTGGCCTGGAATTGTTTTTGAGTGTGTGTTCCTCATTTATTGCCTGTGAGTGTATAACAAATGCTTAACACTACCCACTGATGAGCCTACTGCTCGACAACACTACCACAAAATAGAGCATTAGAATTATCTCTTTTTGACACTATCTTACCTCTAAGGGGAAACCTTGGACTCTGCATGCTATTTCTTACTTTGAAATAGTACATACTGAGCCAACTTCTTACAAAGTCTCTATCAGATATAACTGTAACACACATGTTGTTAATCACTGAGAACTGAAGGGACTGAATTGCACACACATCCATAAATACAATGTAAATGTATACACAATAGCAATGCTGGAATTGGAAAACAATAACTCCGGGATCTTTAAAATAGGAAGACTGTGGAGGTGAGGTTAAAGAAGGCGGTCCAGGATAGAAAGGGGCAGAGCCACGCAAGTCAGAGTCAGAATGTGTGCATCCAGTGGTAGCCAGCCAAACGTATTATGTCTAAGTACATACCCATTATTATTATAAACTCTGCTCCAAAATAGACAATTAGAAAGACAACATTAAGTTGCACTTGCATATTTTATTTGTCACATATAAACGACAATTTACAAACTCTATAATTTTGCTTAATAGAAATATCTAATTCTAGTAAAACAAAATAAGGCATGGTGCTGGCATAAAATAAATAGACATTTTAAAGGACAGCATAAACAATACTTTTCTGATCATGATCTTTACGTTCATGTGTCCTGTCAGCTATGTAATTAAGCACCATGCCGTCCCTGGAGTAGCCATGATCGCACATAATTTTCTGGTTTGAACTTCGGTAGGGGATGGCCATTGTGGTGCACACACAAAATAGCTTACTCTGTTGATGTGGAGTGCAATCCTAATAGGAGTTAAAGTAGTTCGAATTAATGCAAATTCGCTCACATCTGCTGTGGAGATTGTAGTGGGTTTTCAGGCACTGATTAGCGGGATCATTTCACTAGACACACGCTTACTTCCATTGTCCTTACGCTCCTGAAAATCTACAACTATCTCCTCAGCCATAGCTGAAACCATTTACATATTTACAAAGTACAAGCACTTCACTTTTTCCGTACAAATTATTATACTCTTCGGGACAGTATTTTGGGTACACTACCTTGCATGATGAAATTAAAGCATTAAAGTCTGAAAATACCGTGTTGCCTGAAATGCTTGAGACATGGGGCGAAGGACCCGTCAATAGTCTATTTTGTATGGCATTTGCAAAGCGCAGAAAAAATGTTTTTGTTTGATTTCAACATCAACTTGTCGGCCTGCAAGCAATGCCACATTTTGAAATTCAAGCTTATTCGCATAAATTGTAACAGGTTTTGTAAATTCAGCTTTTCTTTCTCCAGTCAACGTCATAAACACTTTAATTTACCTACAAATTAACAAATGGGCATCTAGGAGAAAGAGATTTAGCTTGCAGTTTTACAGACAGTTTTACAGATCATTCGGACAGTACACATAGAGCATCTCTCACCAGACCCAAGTTCTTCAGAAATTCCACACAGGTGTCTTTACAGAGGCCTCTATATATTACTTGTTCTGGATATCCACATTTTGAGCCTACAGCTGCTGACGAAAAGTTCCTGCTAGAGCTGGATATACACTCCAAACAACTGTGATCGCCTGACAGCTGGAAGCAGCCAATCTGGTGTCAAGAACCCGACTTTGAATATGTCAACTTAGCAGCACAGTTTTATAACTACATTTGATGGTTGTTTGGAGAGCTGTGAAAAAGGGAGCATTATTTAGCCATAAAGGTTATGAAATGTTATGTCCCACTAACATTTTTTTTAGGGATTCCCCCCTCCCATACCCATTCTACAGCAAGCTCAAATTGATGGTTGCGGAAGTGCCATACAAAAAGATTGGAAACGTTTTCTGTTTTCTTTTCAGCTGTGCTGCAACTACAGAAAATTTCCCCATCAATGTTGCTGCTGTCTACTGTGAAAATCAGTTTTTTAGTACAGTCTTTTGAGAAATATTGGGTAAGACAGGATAGCAATTCCCTAGTTATCTCGTCAGGAGTTGCGTACTCAAGCTCTAATGACTCAAAACAAATTGTCGTTAGCTCAGCTGTTGCTCCAAAGGCCACTCTGATGCAAAGTGATATAACAGATAAGCTACTTACAGTTGTATACTCATCAATCAGAATACTAAATTTCAAGCCCTTTTCATTAGATGCTTTGAAATTTTCCTTTTAATTTCTTCACCAATTAAGTAATTTTTCTGCACAGCTCTTCCCAGACTGCAGAATTCTCCCCATCTGTATTCAATTCAGTGCTTGCAAGTGGACAACTACAGACATGTCAGTAAAACGACGGTCCTGCTTAATAACCATGTAAGGTGTTCTGAAAATTCGGTATGCAGCTTTCTAGTGTACAGCAATGCGTGTCTGAACAGTCTTATCAAAATCCCCTTGGTTTGCTTGAAGCAAAATTGTCTTAGCCTGCTAGTGGGCATAACTGTGTTGAAAAAACTTTTTTTGAAGAGTAGGTGTTACTTTTTAGGGGCGAGAACAAAGCACTCAATCCCCTGTTGTAATCTCTCTGTGGGCTTCTAACCACGCCAATGTCACGTCAGTAACCTTTAATGGTTTGTGGACTTGCCTTTTAAAATCCGCTTGCTTTTATTAGTGAAAGGCATGCATACGTCATGCCATTTTCCGGTGTTTAGCCCTCCTCGAGCGCACCGACAAACTACTGAAAACTTACGAGGCTCGATGTTTTCCATCTGGTTTCTGGACTACTTTTTGTCTATTTCGCAGCACGATCTCGCTGGGCAGTAGTCGAGCGCTTTGCATGACATCGATCCTGTTACATAGGTATTTGCACTTTTGCCGGCTACATAGATAATTGCACTTTTGCCTGTTACATGGATAATTCCACTTTTGCCAATAGGTTTCACCGCGCGCAAACTTGTATTTACCTCTGTGTGTCTGCTTTGCACTGATGGCGGCCTTCGGCTAGCTTATGTGAAACTTTTACTTTTCAATTTATATGGCAAGAAAAGTCAGTTTAGTGATGTGAAACTGTTTTACTTTTCATTTTCAATTTATGTGGCAAGAAAAGTCAAGTTAGGAGTTTACAATGCTAATAACTCTAAGTCGAGCAAATGTGAGACCCATTGCATTGCAAATGCTTATTTTATCCAGCAGTCGTTGCAATGAGGGACTGACTCAATTTTCTAGAATATTCTCATGCCTTTATGTTGTCTGTATACACCCAGACTGCTTACTTTTGTACTGACTACACCCTATTAGTCCTTTCTTGATATTTGAAGCGCGGGACGAGCTCTGACATACTACCGTTGGACTTATGGTCCAGGTACGACCTTTCACACATTTTTTCTAAGGTGTACTCCGGTATATAAATTGGAATACCCTCTTATTTGGAGGGGAACTTCTACTTTGAATCGACACAAGTTGGATGTGTTATGACACGGTTCTAACAATATATACATTAGCAATAAGCCTTGAGAAAGTCATTGTTACGACAAAACACGTGTCGGCTGTTTGTACATGGAACACTATAGTGGTTGCTTTATCCAATGAATAACCCAAGAAGATTAAGGGACATACATTTAGATTGATTGGATGTGCTGTGGTTCTTTCAAACTTCATTTATTCATTGTGGACCCCTTGGATCACAATCTACACGCCTTGTGGCTGGGTGTGGAACTACCTTGGCACTCCTCATAACATACATGCATGGTGCTTCAATATTATTGACTGTTTCGGACTTATACACTAGCAAAAAAAGTTATGGAAGTGCGCACCACTGTAATACACAGCCACTATCCGTCTTGAGAGTCCTTTCTTGATAGTTAACTAGAGATAATGAGACTTAAAATATTTGGCTTGCTCTTCCTTCCAACAAATTGGTAACCTAGTTTGAGAGCTCAGATTGTCAGAAGAATTGGCAGCATCACTGGTAATAAGATTGTTTCCATCATTTTCATTATCAGGTACAATATTTTGTTCCATGTTGCAGTTGTAAAATGTTGATTGTCAGAGGTTCCCATGCACAGAGAATTGTGATTTTATTAAAGAGAAGGAGGATAGCATTATGCATTAAACCTTTTGTTCACCACTTCTAAGCAGCCTTTAAAGAATCTCAAATAGAACACCAACAACCAAACAATAGAACAGAACTCCACAGTCCAATACAAGTTCTCTGTTAGCCATCTTCCTCCTCTTTTGTTCTGATGCCTTCACATATTCTTTTTTAATCCTTTAATCACTTTGAATCTCAATTCTCTGTAAGAAAATATAAAAAACCATCACTAAAACCTCCTAAACTTCTTATATATTCATACATAAAACCAATACATTTAGAACAATACTATATTTAAAAATTCGTAAACTGAAACACCATTTACTCATTCTACTGCACCCAGGGTGGGTGGGAGGGATACTGCTAGCCTCCTTGTCATGATTCTCTATGCAGTGAAACCTCTGAAAAACAACATTTTATGGCAACACAGGAGGCAGCAGTATATATTTTTAAACCTTTGTAACACTGTTTGAAACATGCTCTACTGGTCTGGAACAAAACTTTCTGAACACCTCAGCATTATTCCAACTAGCCACCTTCAAGTTTCCCTCCAATCCAAACCAAGAGAGTGGCCATCATGGCCCGCATCGACAAAGTAGCCAACCACAACAAAGAACTGTTCAGAATCGTCAAGGAATACTCCGACCCAACAGCCACAGAGAACAACATCCACCATTCCCAAGAAGTGTGCAACACCCTCTCAGACTACTTCCACAGCAAGATCGCCACAATACACAACACCTTTGACCACCAATCTACAATCTCCAATCTCAGCTCGCTCAACCCTTGAGCACACTTAAACAGAACAATCTCCACGTGGACACCGCTCACCTCAGAATCCACAGCAGCCATCATGTCATCCATCCACTCCTCGGCACCCACCAATCCATGCTGCCACCATCTGTTCAACCTCGGAACCAACCACATCAGCTGAGAACTCACCAGCATTGTCAGCACCTTCATCACCTCATTAGTCTTTCCAGACAAATGGAAACATGCAGAAATCAGACCTCTTCTAATGAAGCCATCCATCGACCCCAGCAAACTCCAAAACAACAAACCCCTCTCCCTGCTCCCCTACTCCGCCTAAGTTCTTGCAAAGGCCATTAATCAACAGCTCACCAACTACCTGGAAGAAAGCAACCTCCTGGACATCTACCAATCAGGATTTTTATACCAACCACAGCACTGAAATTACCCTCAATGCTGCCACTCCTCAATTGGGGGTAAACCGTTGGGCGGGTGCTCCTCGACCTATCAGCAGCTTTCAACACTGTCTCCCACCAGACCCTCATCAACAGTGTCCATAGCACTGGAATACAGAAGGATGCCCTCAAATGGATCACCTCCTTCCTGACAGGACGCACCCAGAGTCTGGTCGTCTCCGTTCACCTCCGAACCCAAAAACACCATATACGGCATACCCCAAGTATCATCCCTTAGCTGCACATTGTTTACCACCTCATGCCCTCCCCCCCCCCCTCCAGCTGACATCGTCAGAGTTTACCGACTCAACATCATCTCCTACGCAGGTGATACTCATGCTCTCACTCACTGAAGACACCTCCATCTCCAGAACAAACTTCTGCAGCGCCATGACCAATGTTTTCCACTGGATGAAATCAAACTGCCTCAAACTCAAAACTGACAAAACGGGAGTGCTGATCTTGGAAAGAGGCACATCCATTTGGGACCATACCTGGCGGCTAGCTGAACTCTGACCCACTCCCATGCAGAGAACGAGCAAACCCTCAGCATCATCCTCAACAGCAAACTGACCATGAAGTGGCAAGTCAACTTGCTTCTACAACCTCTGCATGCTCCGCAGAAACCTCAGATGGATCCCAATCAGCACTAGAAAGACCATCACCTACGCCCTATTCACCAGCCTACAGTGATGCACTCTATGCGGGCATCTCCTCCCAGCGCCTCAAAAGACTTCAGACAATAAAGAACTTGGAAGCCAGACTCGTCCTTGAACTCCCAAAACAAACCCACATCATCCATCATCGCCCACCTCAGAAACCTCCATTGGCTCCCCATCCAGAAATGATGTAATTTCAAGCTCCTCACACACGTCTACAAAGCCTTACATGACTTAGGACTGTGATATATCAACCACCGACTGAGCTTCCACCAGACACCTGCACTCCTCCTCACTGTCCCTCGCACACACACCCAGGATCCGTCACAGTTGCAATGGGGGACACTCCATCACTGTCAAAGACTGGCATGACCTGTCCCGCCAACCCCCCCATGCACAGCACCCAGCCTCACAGACTTCAGAAGATGACTCAAGACCTGGCTCTTCGACCTAGACTTCACACCCCAGCACCTACATACCCCCATGGGTGAAAGTGCCATGCTTTACAAATGCTGATTGACTGAGATACCTCCATACAATTATGCCTTGCTAACCATTGCACCCCTGACAAAATATGCCTTAAACTGTGATAAATTCACTCCAGCCTGTTTAATGACTGACTTCACCTATCTTGCTATTGTAGCAGTTGTCACACCTCTGTAAGGTTTCACATAAGAAATCAAAAACTGATCCATTCCACGACTTCCGTTTACTCTCATTGTAGCTACAGACAACACACAACACATATTTTTGTATTGCCATCAACCTAGAATAAAAAAAAAAGAGACAGACTCCGGCATTGTTTTAGTTCTTTTCCAAATCTCAAATAGAAATTATTCTGGTTAATAAAAACATCTAATTACCTCCAAAGCCTTTATATCAGAAACTCTTTTAAGTTAAATCAAACAAAGTTGTTAACTTCCAAGCTAAATCCTTTAAGCCAATATGTCTATTGCCTGTCCATTCCAGAAATAGTATGAATACTAAATTCACATCCTATACGGACTCGTATCTCGATAAAGGTGGTCTCTTTAAACTAATCCCTTTCATAACTCTACAAATCAAACGACTTCCGTTCCTTCCTTTTACAGCCTGAAAGACTCTGGAACAGTCTCTTATCGCAATTATGGGAATGCACTATTGGTTTCTGCCAATTAGTTATTACAGTCCAAATTACAGGTCGGGCAAAACGTGGCTGCACGGCTGATCTGTAATCAGCCCCCTGGAGCGGCCTCCATTCCTCTTCTAAGATCTCTACACTGGCTGACGGTAAAAAAAAAGGAATAGTATTTTAAATATACTGTTTAACCCACAAAGCCCTGCAAGGGAAAGTCCTAGGTACCTTTGTCAGAGACTTAAATGCCATCATCCTCCTTGGAATTTGCATTCGAGTGACAAAGTTATTGTCAGTTATACACATACGCCGAAATAGATGTTGTGGAAGCGCCTTCTACTTGGCTCCCACTCTTTGGAACAAATTGCCATTTTCTGTTCGAACCTGCCCGACTACAGCAAATTTAGGCAACCATCACCTCATCAACTTCCACAGGATCCAAATACCTTGCCATGTACCAACGTAACCAGACATTCCGAGCACTCCTACATCTCTTGTGTGTTCAAGAGGCCCTAGACTCATTGAGCAAATCTGAAGCTGCTCCCAAAAGATCAGTGAATCTTCCTGGTACTCTACAAACTACAAGGTTGTGTGAATTTGCTTCTACCAATGGATGTTCTACTCCTACTGCTCCTTTCAGCAACCCCCTGCAACACCTTATCAAATAGGGAATCTCTACCACCCTCTCCATAATCGCTGGGGAACAAAGCCTGAGACATCCAAAATATAGTTATTGATGGTAACTGACATCTTTGCCTTCTCACTTGAACTAACACTCTCCGTAATATAGGAAAGGGAGGGAACTCATAACCTCATTACCAACCAATTGCAGGTAAAGTATCTACTCCAAAAGCCGCCCCATCTGATCTCCAAATGAAGTAACTCTCCAACTGATGTATCAACCTGGATGCAAACAGATCTACCTACCAACAGTCCCAGGCACCACTTAATCCTCATAAAATATCCTCGCTCCAACTTCCAATCGGTGAAGTCTACTAAATTCCTGGAATTCCAATCTGCTATCCAGTTCTCCTTCCCGAGTAAATACTGGGCCCTTAACTCAATCTTGTGCTCTAGGCAGAACTTCCACATCTTCTTTGCTAGATCTGCTAATCTCTTCAACCTACTGCCTCCTAATGTGTTTATCTATGCAACGCAGTAATACTGTCCATCTTCAACAATATCGAAGCTCCCTGGATTTCTGATCTGAAACTTTGTTTGGAGATGAAGGCAGTGTAGAGTTATATTCACTTGTAGAGTAGAATGTTGGTGGGAGAAGAATGTTGTGAGTGGGGAGGTTCTAGATTGGGGGAGAAGGAAAAGGACTTAAAGAGAGGAGGCTGTGTTTGATGTAGCTGGGAGTTATTATAGCAATACCTGTTACTATTGGCAAAAAAATAAAGAACCAAGCACTACAACTTCCTTTGTGTGGTTGCTACAAAACTGGCGACGAGGGTCCTCTGTGCAGGGGGCAGAGTGTTATGCTGTAACTCCCAACCCCTGGTAATGAAGAAATCGAGCTGAAGGCCTACGAGTCAAGTTTCAACTGGGAAACGACCCAAAGAAACCGAAATCTTACTCCGCAAGCGAAATGGGCAAGCGGCAAGTAAATTTACATTTGTTTTACTGCAAGGAAGTAACAGGCGGCGGTGGCATGGAGTGGAGGATTTTAAAACTAATCAATCTCCATGCGCTACTGCTGCTGTCAACGCGTGGGTGAAGGTGTTCAAAAGCAACTGGCGGCCGTGCGCCATTGCTACAAGTTTTTAACGCGTGTTTAGACACTTTAAAAGTAATCTTCAGCCGCGTGCCACAGTTCCGCGTGCACTGTACGCGCTGAGCCGCGTGTACAAACGCACTAGCAGCTCCACGCGCTGGTGGTTTCTTTAAATGCGTACCACGCGTCCTTCAATTAAAACATAGAACAAACGTGTGTCACGTATACTGAGCCGAGGTACAAAGAAGATTAAAGAGACTAAAGAATAAAATTCTGACGGGTACTTACCGAGACCCATCCTGAACCAAAGAAGAGTCTGACTAACGATCGTGTTTGCTTGGAAACTGAACTTCTTATGCTAGTGCCTGACTTCCTGTTGCTGGATACATAAAAAGAGTAGTAGGACTACAGCAAGAAGAGAAAGATATAGAAAAAAAAAAATTGAGAAATTGGAAAAGCCGTTTAGCAAATAAGATCCTGGTTGAAGAGAGGAACCATAACTACAATGACTATTGAAGCACTTCAATAGAATTGTTGTTATTTTAATTAGTTGTTTTAAATTATTATTTTAATGTTTTAAGTTAGATTGTTGTTTTAGTAAATTTTTGTAGTTTGTTGTTTTCCATTTCCTTCCTACAGGATGGCTGAACAGATCATGTCCTCAACGCCTTGTTTTTTGTCAGTACCTGGTGAACCATCTATAGCATGGAAATGATGGAAGAATATATTCGCTGCTTATTTACTAGCCATAGCAGGTGATAGGTATACTCCTATAAGAAAACAAGCAATATTACTTCATCATCTAGGAGCAGAGGGGAGGAGAATTTATGATGACTTACCTGAAATACCCAGGGGTACTGGAGATGGTCAATCCTCAAATGCTTATGAAATGTTGTTACAAATGTTAGAGAAACATTTTACTCCCAAATTAAATATTGTGTTTGAACGTCATAAATTATTTTCCCGTGTCCAAGGTCAGGATGAGGATATTATGTCATATTTGGCAACCTTGAGAAGCTTGGCTGTCACATGTGATTTCCGTGATTTATGTGATTCTTTAATTCGTGATCAAATAGTACGCTGTACAAATAATAAGAAAGTAAAGGAAAAGTTATTATCCATGGATCCAATGCTGGAAGAATGCATACAAATAGCCAGGAGCATGGAACATACGGCTACTTGGATGAAGCAGATTGAAAAAACTAACACTTGCATAAAAGATACCAATGCTGAATCAACCGTAGAGGTAAAGGAAGTTAAGATGAAAAAACAAGAGTGGGTATCAGAAAACAAGGGAAAAAAAATTGGAGAGAAAATAAGTATGAATATTGTGTGCTTCAGGTGTGGGTGTCCAGGACATATTGCTTCTAGTCCTATGTGTACAGCTCGAACTCTAGAATGTAGGATATGCGGGAAAAAGGGTCATATGGCCAAAGTGTGTAGATCTAAAGGAAAAGTAATAAGTAGTTGCGTAAAATCTGTGGATAATATGAAAGAGGATCATCATGAAATTCTATTAACCATTGATGGAGATGCTCAGTCCAACCAATTAGTTGCAGAACCTACGTGCAGGAAAAAGTGGAAATAAGAGAGTTCAAGCAAGTTGGAAAAACCTCATGGTCTTGTGTCAATAGATTCCGTGGACGTAAAGGTGTTGGTAGATTCTGGAAGCTTATTTACACTGATATCGAGAGAATCCTTTGAAGAGACATTAGGACAAAAAATTGAAGATTTACTGAAAACAGATGTGAGGGCAGTTGGGTATGGTGGTAGGAGAATAGAGATAGTAGGTATGCAATGGATGGACATTTCGTTGAATGGGAATGCTGTCCATGGGAAAGTTTACATTACAGATGAAGGATCAAACCTCCTTGGATGGAGACATCAGAAGGACTTGAATATAACCCTTGACCCGAATGCTACGAATCCGGTGATGATAATGGAACAAGCAGCTGATATAGAAAACTCGGTCTCTGGGGGACAGTGGTGTGAAGAATTAATGACTAAGTTCTCAAAGGTCTTCACGGAAAAACTGGGAAAATGAAAAGGATTCACGTATCGTATAATTTTGAAGAACAATGCAGTGCCGGTAGTGCACAAAGTAAGACAGGTGCCGTTTATGATGAGGGAGCCATTACAACGAGAACTTGACAAGATGCTTCAACAGAAAATAACTGAACCCATTGAATCATCTGAATGGTTGGCACCAGTAGTTATTGAACCCAAGGAAGGGAACAAAATCCGTTTATGCATAGATTTGAGAGATCTTAACAGAAATATTTGGGTGGACAGGCAACCTCTACCGAATATTACAGAAATGTTGAGTATGATGAGTGGTGGAAAAGTGTTTAGTGTATTAGATGTCTGCAGCCTATCATCAGGTCAATTTACATCCAGAATCGCAACATTTAACTTCTTTTGTGACGCCTCTCGGGGCGTATCCGTATTGTAGGATGCCTTTTGGATTAGCATTGGCTTCAGCTGTATTACAGTGAATAATGCAGAACATTTTTAGAGACTTGAGTAATGTCCTATGTTTTCAAGATGATATAATTGTAATAGGTAATTCATTTGAAGATCACGATAAGTTATTACAGAAAGTATTGAAGAAAATTGAAGACCATGGGTTAACTGTGAAAAAAGAAAAGTGTCAGTTAAGAAAATATTGTGTGAGTTATTTAGGGCACAAGATATCAGCTGAAGGTATTAAGCCAAAGAGAAGTATCATAAGAGCGATTAATGAAGCGCCGAATCCCACCAACAAAGATCAGTTGAGGTCATTCCAAGGGCTAGTGGAGTACTGTTCGAAATTCGTGTGCAATTTTGCTGAACTCGTGGAGCCTATGAGGGTATTATTAAAGAAAGGAGCAATATTTGAATGGAATGCCGAATGTGAGAGGGCATTCGAACAACTTAAGAAATCTATTGCAAGTGCTCCAACTCTGGGGCATTTTGAAGTCACTAGGAAAACCATTGTACTCACCAATGCCAGTAATGTAGGACTAGGGGCGGTACTCGTCCAGGTGGTGGATGGTGATGATAGAATGATCGGTTTTGCCTCACGCCGATTGCAGGGGGCAGAACGATCTTATTCTGCTATAGAGAAGGAAGCGTTAGCTTGCTGTTGGGGCGTAAACCACTTCAGGTATTACTGGTGGGGTTTGCCTTTCATCTTGAGAACTGATCATAAACCTTTACTGCAGATCTTCAAATGCGGACAAGGATTAGAAGGAGGTTGGTGTCTGTCATAGATTTCAATTTTGTGGTGGAATACGTGAAGGGAAGGAAGAATATAATTGCAGATTGCCTATCACGACTGCCTGTGGAAGAAAGTGTGGATAAGAGTGTGGGTGAAATGTGCAATATGCAACTAGAAACATTCCAAATTGATGGGGAACTGGCTCTAGGGCAAGATGAATGTGACAAAGCTATAAGAAAAGACCAAGAATATGACGAATTGAAAAGATTCGTAATGGGAGAGAGTTCTGATCTGGAGAAGGATATTTTGAGAAAATTTCTGATGGTAAGAGATGAATTGAGTGTGGAAGGTGGAAGAATTATTAGAAGAAATATAATTGTTCCTCCGGTAAAACTGAGAGGAAGATTGATAAGGATCGTTCATGAGGGACATTTGGGGAAAAGTCTGACAAATAGGAGGTTACGACAATCGTATTGGTGGCCTGGAATGGACAGGGATGTTGAAAAAGCTGTGGGAGAGTGCCAAGCTTGCAGGAATAGTGACAAGACAAACGGTTAGAGAGCCACCCTTAGGTAATGTACAGTTTTCTAAGGCGGCATGGGAAAAGTTAGCTTTTGATTTGGTGGGGCCAGTTGAGAGGTTAGGAAGGGGTAATCGTTTTCTCATGGTCTTAGTAGACTATTATAGCAAGTGGTTTGTGATCAAGAGCGTCGAACAGGTAACTACCAATCAAGTTATTGAATTTTTGAGAGAATCATTTTTAGAGGAAGGATTCCAAAAGTTTTAGTCACAGATAACGGTGCGCTATTGGTTTCTGCAGCTATGACAGAATTTCTCAATGGATTGAAGGTGAAACATGAGAAGGTAGCATTGTTTCGGCCCCAAGCGAATGGATTAGTGGAGAGAGTAAATAGAATTATCATGGAGAACATTCAGTTGTCTTGGAAACAAGAATTGTGCAAAATGATGTGGGCGCATAGGATAACTCCTCATTCAGTAACGGGTGTGTCACCTTTCATTTCTCTTAAAGGGAGAGAAACTGGAACCAAGGAATCTCCTTGGTGGTTAAATTAAAAAAAAAACAAGTAGGAGTTGATCAGGCAAAATTACAGGCAAGAGTTATAGATTTCCAAAGGAAAAATAAAATTAACTACGACAGAAGGAAAAAAGTGAGGTTTACCGATGTGAAATGTGGAGATTTGGTTGCAGTTAAGAAAGTAGGAATTCTAAGGAAAGGGGAGAACAAATTTCATACGCCACAGAAGGTAGTATCAGTGAGGAATTCAGTGGTGAAACTAGAAGATGGTAGGGAATGGAGTGTAGGAAACCTGTGCATAGTTAAACTAGGGTAGGAATCTCGTGCTTATATTCATGCTCATTGGAACATTACTGTATATTTCATCAATAACTCTTCTATACATAGTTCGTATAGTCATTATATGGTTAAGAATGTTTTGTTATAACTATAAATGTATATGAACAACTTGTGGTAATTTGTAAGGGGGATGATGTGTAGAGATATTCACTTGTAGAGTAGAATGTTGGTGGGAGAAGAATGTTGTGAGTGGGGAGGTTCTAGATTGGGGGAGAAGGAAAAGGACTTGAAGAGAGGAGGCTGTGTTTGATGTAGCTGGGAGTTATTTTAGCAATACCTGTTACTATTGGCAAAAAAATAAAGAACCAAGCACTACAACTTCCTTTGTGTGGTTGCTACAGGCAGTAATGTCTGTTTGGCAATTTACGTGATCCTTTCTTTCCTTCAACTCCAAACACCACCCATCTCCTGGGCTAAACACTTGGTTCCCAATCCTAAACTGCTCACATCTGTTTCTTAAACAAAATCTGGTTTCATACCAAAAATAGCTCACCCGTTCCAAGCCTCTAAATTCCCTAGCCACCATTCCAACTCCTTCTTTGTCTCCTTTGAAATCTTCACCATGTCCCCATACTAAAGTAATTTTGAAAGTGCCACAGGTTTCAAAGGCTGCAATGCCCTGTAATGAAGCAGACCTGGGAACACTGCCTGAATCGAAGATGATGAAAGACATGTGGCTATGCATCTTAACTTGACTGATTCTCTCCTCATGGCCATCCTCACTTCCGTATCTTCACAATTGTATTCTCTGGCAACAAAAGCTGCCCCTGACTGTGTCTACTACAGAGCTCAAGAACTCTAGACACAGAGGGCTTAAAAATCAACTTTTCGTGATTTATGACAAAAGACAAAGAATTGAAAAGTTCCCTTACTATGTCCATCTGTCTCATCAACACAGTTGAACACTGATTCATAATCAAATGTCATCTATATAAATTATTAGACAAACACCTCTATCTCACATAACCTACAACAGGCCTTATTAACTTCATAAACCACTAAGGGGTCGAGGTTAAACCAAATGAAAGGTACAGAAACTGAAATAATTGCCCTTTCCATCTGACCTGTTGGCTCTGCACTTCAACCGGAACAGAGAAATATGCAATTTTCAGACCCATCTTTATCAGCCAGTCTTCTTCTAACAATAAATCCCTAAGAAGATGGAGCACCTCCATTTTAAAATGTATGCAAGTCACATAAAACAATCAACTCTCATAAATGTATCACCGAATGCCATCCCTTGTCCTTTTTTTCTACTTTAAATATGTGCTTACAAACCCCAATTCCTTGTTGCTCACTCATCAGTCCACCTTTTTCTGACAATCTGTTTCACAATAGATGCTCACTCCTTGCTGAAACAAAGGTATTTTGGTTCTTGAGACTGCCCTGGGTTTGAATTGATCTCTAGCTGATATCTTGTGACCGTGGTTAGAACCCACGCATTGTTTACGATGGGTTTCCATCTCTCCATGTGAAATCTCAATCTTCCTCCCACCTTTATGCTGATAAAACCAAAAAACTGTTCATACTCCCCTGGTACTAATGTAGATGACTGTCCTCTACCTAGTGATGACCTTGCTCTGGTCGTTCTTCCTCTTTGAGAGTAGAACCCCCCCACTGTTTGATCCTTGGATCCCTCTAAATGATCCTCCCCCTGCATTTTGGGACCTGTAATAGCTGCGACTGAGAGGTTGCCCTCTCTTCCCAGCCCCGTCATATAAACTGTCTGTTCATGAAAATACTTCTTGAATTGAGTAATGTGCCTTATCTAGAGCTGTGAAACTCTGTACATACCTTCTCAACGTCCCAACCATTCCTTCATCAAAAAGTAACCCTTTTGCCTCCTCACTTGGATCTTTTCTAGCCAATTCACCCAACTTCAGGTTTAAACGAAGAAAGGCTGCCTTCAGATGCTCGGAAATCAACCAAGCATTCGTGTTTACTAAAAAGCAAATTGCTCACCAACACCAGCCTCTTAATGAATGAATACCCAAGTCAATACCTTTAACATATGCTTCTTCCACCAAATCAAAATTCCTCAATAGAGGACTAATACATCCAACAGCTTATTCTCACATTGCCTAAGTGAGCATTCCAAAACTTTCGGAGGATCTCGTCCCAATTTATATAGGTACGTAATCCATTCTGGGTCCAAATTGTGTGCTAATGTTTCTTTTTCACCAATTACAGGGAAAGAACATACATTCTGCCCTCATAAGTGTGTGATATCATTTTTCTAATGGCTTCCTCATCCATTTCTTAATATAGCTTGCCACATTAGTCAGAAGCCACTAATCTGATCCCTGAGGCTGCATAACCCTCTGTGGCTCAAACAAAGTTTGCCCCAGTGGGTCTATAATTGAGCTCTAAGTAGCTTTTCTACTCAAGGTACTTCCACCCAATTCCCCATCTAGAGAATCCTTGTAATCCAAGTCCAAGATGTACTCATCTACATCGTCATCAAATGAAGGGTCATCCTGCCCATCTGAAATGTTGCTTCGGACAACCAATCTATGCA
The DNA here is from genome assembly GCF_031143425.1 of Pleurodeles waltl. Classification (NCBI taxonomy): domain Eukaryota; kingdom Metazoa; phylum Chordata; class Amphibia; order Caudata; family Salamandridae; genus Pleurodeles; species Pleurodeles waltl. Next base: position 89,685,673 of record NC_090441.1, read on the forward strand.
AGCCACATGAGACTCTTCTCTCTTCATGTGGTACTTCAACATGCTTCCCCTTTTTTACAACATTTACCTCCTGGGCCCCTAATAGCCCTGTCTTCGCCTTCTGAAATTGAGAAATACTCATCCTCCTCATCAAAAGGACCTCCTATCCTCTCTTTTAAAGCTATTTTATTAGAAGAACAGAGGCTAGCAATAAGATTTTATTGCAGCCCCAACATGAAGCCATTTAAAGAACAATAATACAACATAAAGCATTAGAATGTCCAGTCAATACAAATATCCAGTATGTGCAGCCATCATCCTTTTTCTATTGGCTGACACAATTACATAAAAAAGTATTTCTCCTATTGTTATGCTTCTTGTTTGTTATATGGCTATTGCTATTATTGCCCTTCCAATTTATGGTTGGCTCTGGTAAGTGTGGGTGTCTGTCAACTGTTTTTTTTAGAAAATATTATGCTGAAGAAATTTCACTTTGTTTATTAAAAAAAAAAAAAAAAAAAAAACACTGCCCGCTTGCCTTTCTCTCAGACCAATGGTCTCATGCACATAATCTAACCGTCTTGTTTTTCAGGGAAGGCCTTCCACTTCAAGCGGGTTCCCTTTCCTTCAAGCGGGGCCTCCAGTTTTGTTCTTGTGCGCTTCGGCCCTCAACTATGGAGCTGCTTCAGGCGGCGTGTGGCAGCAGTGCTCTTCACTGTGGGGTAGAGGGCACGATTGTGGAAGCTGCGGCTCTGCGATCGAGCACCTGCTAGCAAAGTGAAAAGAAGACTAGCAGCCCTCCATTAACATTGGGACTTTTTGCCTTACAACATCTCATCACGGAGATGGCTTTGCCAGGCAACTTAAACAACGCCCGAATGAGGCCACAGAATGCCTTGATGAGCTTCAAAGATTAGTTGACGAAAACTGTGACACGGTTTTGCTTAGACAATTTCACAGCCGTAGCATATATAAACTGCTTGGGCAGATCCAGATCAAAGGCTCTGGCAGACGTAGGGAAACCAATTTGGTATTTTTGTTGGGATCACAAGATTTTGATGAGCGCAGAATGTATTCTGGGCCTTCAAAATATAAGGGTGGGTTGGAGTCCCAGGTACCTCAGCGATTGGAAATTGAATCCAGAGGTTTTCAGTCTGATTCAGAGACTATGTGGTCCTGTTCAAGTAGACTTCTTTCCCGGCAGGCTGACTTACCAGGTACCAGGTATTACAGTTGGAGGCCAGAATGGGAGGCCAAAAGCAGTAGACACCTTTCTGCAGGATTGGAGAAGAGAAGGAGGCTATGCCTTTCCTCCCTGCTCAATGATCCAGAGAGTGTTGATGAAAGTAAGGTTGGAAGGTTGCAGCATTATTCTGGTGACTCGCTTTTGGAAGTCACAAGTTTGGTTCCCAGGGATGATGGAACTCGCAGTAGCTATATCCCAGCTGGTTCCGGTGTCTTTGGGACTTCTGGTGGATTCATAGGGAGAAGAGCACCCTTTGGTTTTTGAAGGGAAAATGAACCTTCTGTTTTGGAAGAATTCATGGGTACTAGTAGATATTCAGGCCTTACCTGAAAGGCTAAAGAGCTACTGGATAAATTGTGGGCCCCAGGAACTAGCAGGAGATACAAAGGTGTTTGGAGGAAGTGGTATAGTTGGTGCATGGAGAGAGATTTCAATCCTGTGGCGGCTCCTGTAGCCGAGGTAGCTATCGCACCGATTTGTACAATTCAGGGCTCACATATAGTACTATTATTATTATGTTTTGGTCTTGGTAATGTTTTAGACTTTATAACGTGTTAGTCTGCAAAATAAGCGGCACACTGCTGATTAAGTTATTACTACTGCTGACCTTTCACTGAGTTTTAGGGAGAATGATTCTAAATCTTATACTGTTTTTGTATTCATTAAGTCAATGATACGTGCTGGTGGAGTTGATTCAATTAAGTGACGGGTGAAAGGGTGCAGGTCTCAATCATGCAGCGCCGCCCTGCTGATTATGATTTAGTTCTCCGCCAGCCTTTTCGTGGCAGTTTTACCACCATGCTGTGCAGACAGTGAACGTTGCGAGGGTGCTGGTGCCCCATGCAGGCGGAAGCATTGCCACCAGCTCGATTATGAGCCGGCAACAATGTTGTCGCCACTTTCCCGCTGGGCTGACGGGCAGAAACCTTGGTTTTCAACCGTCAGCCCAGCGGGAAAGTCGTAATGGGCCCGGCGGGGAGGCAGCCAGTAAGGCGTCAACCTGTCCCTTGGACGTCCGGCGAATCGGTAATCCAGTCGGCCAAACTCATAATCAGGGCCCTATGTGTGGTGAATTGTATGAGAGCAAGATGTTGGACAGTATAAAGCAGATGGTGAAGAACAGCTGTTATTGTCTTATGTTAAACCTTATAAAGCAGTGTCTACAGCTACATTAGCTAGATGGGTGTGAGTAGTTATGAGTGAGGCAAGTGTGGATCTTTCCAGATTTGGTGCCCATCCTTTTAGAGGCACCATGTCTAGTAAAGATTTCTGGACAGGTGGTTCTCTTCCAGAGATTTTAAAATAGCACAATAGTTGAATGTGAATACTTTTGCAAAACTGTATTTAAGAACTGTACAGCATGTGGAGTTGTGTGGCGCTGGATGGCTTTAAACATGGATAATGGTAGCCTCCGGTCTTGTAACAAAATGGTGATTTTCTTATTAACACGTTGAGAGAATCTCGATTTCATTAAAGACAATGGATGCTAACATTATTCCACCCTCATCACCCTATGAGGAGGAAAAAGAGAAACAGAAAAATATTAAAAAGTTAAAGTATAACATACTATTTAAATACGTTAACTGATTTATCAGGTTTTATTAAACTCTATTTTAATGTCAGGTGTTTGTGAATTAAATTTGAATTTCTGTTTGCAGACAACGCATTATAAGGCTAGGCAGAAGAAAATGTTATCCTGTTTCATCACAGCCTACAGAGGATGATGACTGCATGCAATGGATACTTATATGGACTGGATATTCTAATGCTTTATGATATTACTGGACTCTAAAAGGGCTGCATGTTGGGGGACCAATAAAAGGTTGCTGCATAATGTTAGCCTCCTTTGTCTTTAATGAAACCAAAATTCTCTCTGCATGTTAGTAGGAAAATAGCCATTTTCATCGATTCTTGTACCAACTCTCTCAACTCCAGAGTTATTAAACCTTTTATACTGCCAGCCTGGTTTGACTCGCCAACTGCCTGCTCAGTAATGGCTAAACAATACTAACTAAATCAATAATCAAACAATACTTAGATGCAAACCTGTTCACTTTTTACTGAATTTGAAGAAAAACCTACCAGCTACAAAATGCTCCTAATTTATGCTTGAACCTACTCAAATCCTATTAAAATACTATTATATTACTTATAACTGCCCCTCCGTGAATTCCTCATTGAACAAACTGCTGCATTGCAAGTTACCGGTAAAGCACTGCCTAGCAACATAGTCCAACACCAACTTCCATTAGCAACACCAGCAACAATTTTTCAACATTAATTGAAACATAATAGAGGGATTATTTATTTAAATCATGCTTATTTCCTTACAATGAGATCCTCTTAGCTTAATGATATTTAATAAACATGACAAACATGTCAAATGGCTTTCAAAACTTCATTTGCAAAGAATCCAATCTCCAATCCCTTTTCCGCACGCAGCAAGCCCAAATTTCTTTCAAAACAAGTTAAACGCGGTGCATGCCCTTAACAAAGATGGCCGCCCTCTCAAAATACCTCTTGATGATGAAATGAGCAAACCTCAGTATCCGTGCCCCACAGTGAGCGCGAGATGCACTCTCAACCATTGCTTTCCGGATCCTTTTAATTTGAAATACCCGAAGTATTATTAGATTAATAATTTAATTTCAAAACTCTTTCGTTACTAACTGTCCTTAATATCAGTGCACTGCAGCAAATGTGAAGGGAGATCTTTAACCGCTGCAATCCTTTTTTTCCCCGCCCAGGCAATAAATCATGTTTTTCAACAATAATCAAGTATTAACTTGATAACCTGTTTCTCACCCTAATAACTATTATGAAAATAATTTCTTTCACAGTAAACATTAATAAATGTAACACAAAACACACTTAACATAACAAAGAAAAACCTCTATAATACCAATAGCAAATCCATAAACTGGATTGTCAACTACACATAAGTAACAAAAAATGCTATTATAATTCTTCAATACTCTATACACAACTATAATAGTCAATATGAAGGACACATACTTTATCTGCTCAGAAGCAACAAACAAAATAGGAGGCAGATGGCTGACAGAGAACTTATATTCTGTGGCATTCCATTCTATTGTTTGGGTGCTGGTGTTCTATTTGAGATTCTCTAAAGCCTGATTGGAGTGGCGAGTAAAAGGTTTAATGCATAATGCTAGCCTCCTGTCTTGCCATAAAATCCGCTAATATGATTTTATCCTGTGCAGCTGGTTTGTTATTGTGATGGTCACATGGTTCCATTTCTGAACCAGAGTTTATTTCTTCATGCTTCGCTTTATTGAAAAAGGCAACAACTGACAATTCCTTCTGCATTTTTGGATAAAGAAACAAAATATATTTTCACAATGCAAGTTCTCATGTCTATCTCAGCTGCCTATCACTGGGAAAGAGAATTCCTCTATGACACTCCACCAGGTCCGCCTGACTGTATTGTATATCTGATAGTATTGTCCAACTAATTAATAAGACAAATAACAGCATCTCTGTTAATAGTGTAAAGACATGTGGGCCAGATATACGAAAGGATTTTACCCAATCTGTGTCTATTGGAAAAAGCTTTCGTACATTTGGCCCTTGGTGTTTTGTGAAATACTTCAGTATCCAGTGCAGTGAATTTTGTCAGCTGTACATCTCTAAGGTACTATCACTTTCAAAAAGTTGCTCCCTGGTGCTGTTGTGCTTATTAAAAGTACAATTAGGAAAGAAGTCCCAAAGATAAGCCCAATGCAAACTTTTATAGCTTCTGTTTTAAACTTATACTATTCAGCATAAGTAAGAATATTTCTTTCGAAGAAAGAACCTGGGGAAGTACTTACCTTGAAACAATGAATGAAAAATTTCCTAGCTTTTGTAGTGGAAAGTTTCAATTCTATTAAAGACATGGAAGCGAGGATTATGCTGTTCTTTCTTCACCACTTTATTATAGCAACCAGTTAACCAAAAAAAAGAAAAGAAATTAAATTTCTCATGACCACTTAGGAAACCCAACCGTTAACAGTAAAATGACAGCCAATCATCAATCCATGGGCCATAAACAGTCCTTAATCGCTGATGCCACCTATTTCTTCATGCGAACGAAAGCAACTGACCACTTCTTTCAGTCTTGCCTGGACCCATCAGATCCTGAGTGAGAAGAAACATACCCAAACGACTCACTACTTTCACAACATATAAGATTACGTGAAATGCAGATGACAGCATACAGAAAAACAATATTTCAATAAGGACAGATATTAATGACAATACCATCTAAGTTATCCTCACCTTTACGAAGGACATCTCCCTGGGTGGGATTAGTCATGCCAGAATGGGTGGGTTAAACCTCACCTCCATATCCTTTATATAATTGAAACTTTCCATTATGATAGCTAGGAAACATTTCATTCTATAATCTGGGCCTGAGGCGAGGATAATGCTCGTTTAAAGCTTCTCTACCACAAGTGATACCATATTAAGGACTCGTTTAAAGCAGAATTGTAGGAAGATGGCCTGGTGTACGGTGGGTACCCAAGGTACGTACACCTTATAGCAAGGCCAGGTATCCCCTATTAGTGAAGTGTAGGCAGTGTCTAGAAGCCAGGCTCTCCAGAGGTAGCTGTGGATGAGCAGCCAAGGCTTATCTCAGAGACATGAAAAGCTCATGGAAAAACACTGTAGTCACAAAGCACATACACACATGAATGAAAAGGTATAGTTTCTTACCTGTAACTCCAGTTCTCTCCTAGGGGTATTTCCATGATAGTCATAAGCGGTGTATATCCCCCACCCGCCTGCGGGGACCCCAGAGCACTTTTCCCAATATAACTAAAGTTTCCATGTCCGCCTTACTTCAGAAAGGCCTGCCAAGTCACTTAAGAATGTTCCTTTGCAGCCTATAGGAAGGGCTACAGTGTTCAAACTTCTTCATTCAGTTTGTCCGTGAAGTAAATGCATTTAAATGCCTGAACAAATGAATATATTTGTCAGAAAGATTCCTTCACAAACCTTTTTTAAATCAGAAAACCCCTATGAAGGAGTGCAGAGCAGTGTAGCCTGTAGGGTGCCATTAGTAATGAAGAAAAAGGAGACTATGGCCCTCATTACGACCCTGGCGGTAAAGAACCGCCAGGGCCGCGGCACGCGGGAGCACCGCCGACAGGCCGGCGGCGCCCCGCGGGGCATTCTGACCGCGGCGGCTTAGCCGCGGTCAGTAAAGGGAAACCGGCGGTCTCCCGCCGGTTTCCCGCTGCCCCCAGGAATCCTCCAAGCCGGCGCAGCAAGCTGCGCCGGCTTGGGGATTCCGACTCCCCCTCCCGCCATCCAGTTCCTGGCGGTTCTCCCGCCGGGAACCGGATGGCGGGAGGGGGAGTCGCGGGGCCCCTGGGGGCCCCTGCAGTGCCCATGCCAATGGCATGGGCACTGCAGGGGCCCCCGTAAGAGGGCCCCTACAAGTATTTCACTGTCTGCTTGGCAGACCGTGAAATACGCGACGGGTGCAACAGCACCCGTCGCACCTTCCCACTCCACCGGCTCGATTACGAGCCGGCATCCTCGTGGGAGGGAGTTTTTCCCTGGGCTGGCGGGCGGTCTTTTGGAGACCGCCCGCCAGCCCAGGGAAAAACTCATAATACCCTCCGCGGTCTTTTGACCGCGGAGCGGTATTATGGAGGGCTGAATTCTGACGGGCGGCTGGTTGATGTGAAAGTCGGATATAACCTTGAGCAGAAATGTAGGAAGTGTTCACAGGACTACTTTAGAGGAGTGAAATACTGTGTAAGGCTCGTGGGTACAGAGGGCCTGGATCTCGCTAACCCTTCGTGTTGAAGTGATTGCCACTAGAAAGGCCGTCTTCCAAGTTAGGTGTTGGAGAGATGCTTTGTGTATGGGTTTGAATGGATGTTGCATTAGACATGAAAGGACCACATTAAGTTCCCATGGTGGAGAAGGGCGCCTAACTGGAGGAAAGACCTTCTTTAACCCCTCTAGGAAATCTTTGATAACTGGAATCCTAAAGAAAGAGGTTTGCGAAGGAGTTTTCCTATAAGCAGTCAAAGCTGCCAAATGAACTTTTATTGAAGAAAGTTGCAGGCCAGATCGTGCCAACTATAACAAGTATGGGAGAATGACATCTTCCTTGCAAGATGTAGGGTCGATCCCCTTAGAGGAACACCAGATGCAGAATCTTTTCCACTTGAAGGAGTATGCTGAACGAGTAGATGGACGCTTTGCCTCCTTTAGGATTTCCATACAATCCTGTGGAAGGTTTAGATGTCCATACTGGACTAACTCAGGAGCCATGCTGCCAAATTCAAGGAGGGGAGATTGGGATGTCTCATTTTTCCTCTGAACTTCGTCGGGAGGTCCAGTCTGCAGGGAAGCCTGAGATGTGGCCAGAGTGATGGGTGCAGGAGATCCGGGAACCACCACTGTCTCGGCCACTCTGGTGCAATGAGGATCATCGTGGCTGACGTCATCGAGAGTTTAAGGAGGACTGCTGGGATCAGCGGAATTGGTGGAAAGGCGTACAGAAATGTATTGGACCAGTCTATCCACAGAGCATTCCCCAGCGATTCTGGGTGGTAAAACCTGGCGGCAAAGGCACAGGATTTCCTGTTTTCTTCTGCGGCAGAGAGGTCGATAGAAGGTGTGCCCCACAAACGGAAAATGTCTCAAGTGACGTCTTCGTTGAGCACTCACTCGTGGTTCTCTTCTAGAACTCTGCTGAGGGCATCCGCTTGCATATTCTGAACCCCTGGAAGGTGGTTTGCCACTATGCTCAATTTCCTGGCTAGGAGCAAGTGCCATATTGACTGGGACTCTTGAGACAAGGCTCTGGATCTCGAGCCCCCTTGCTTGTTCAGATAGTACATAGTGGTGGTAGTGTGTCTGTACCAGCAAGTTTGTTGGTGGTGATTGAGGGGAGAAATGCCTTGAGAGCTAGGTGTACCGCCTGTAGCTCTAGGAGATTGATGTGGTATAATGATTCCTTGTATTTGTACATGAACCGTATGAGCTCCCCATCCGAGGAGAGAGGCATCTGACACAATAGTCTGCGTTGGAGGCTGTGTACGGAATGGCTGGAGAACACCACCAAGTTAGAGATCTGATTGCATGGATGGACAGACGTATCCGGTCTTCCCAGTTCCACGACAGTTGATTCCATTGGTCCTCCAGGCATTCCTGAAGCGGTCGCATGTGGAGGACACACTTTTGCCTGCAGTGTGTCTATGGTAGCTCCTAAGCAGTGTAACTTCTGAACAGGAACGGTCGTTGACTTGTGAAAGTTGACATGAAGGCCTAGCCGATACAGGAGATCGCAGGTCATCTGGAAATGCAGTTTGGCTTCTGCATAAGTGGATGCTTTGATTAACCAGTCGTCCAGATATGGGTATATGAAAATTCGATTTTTCCTGAGATGAGCTGCCACCACCGCCATGCACTTGGAAAAGGTTCTGGATGCTGACCTGAGACCGAATGGTAGGACAGTGTATTGGAAGTGATCTTGACCCACCACAAACCTCAGGAATTTTCGATGCTTCTTCGCAATGGGGATGTGAAAATACACATTGTGTAGATTCACTGAGCAAAGCCAGTCCCCTTGCTGAATCTGAGGATATATCTGGTGTAAGGATAGCATCCTGAACTTTTCCTTTCAGACCCATTTGTTGGCAATTTTGAGGTCTAAAATGGGTCTGAATTCCCTCTTGTCCTTCTTTGGGACGAGAAAGTATTTGGAGTAAATGCCCTTCCCCCATTGGTTGAGGGGAACCAATTCCACTGCTCTCTTTTCGAACAGGATGGAAACTTCCGCTTTTAAGAGGCCGAGGTGCGCAGTTGAGGGTTTTGGCGGAATGGTCGGAGGCAGTGTGGGAAACCTGAGACAATTTCCATTCTGTACAATGCTTAAGACCCAAGCGTCTGTTGTAATTCTTTGCCACTCTACCAGGCAAATGTTGCTGCTTCCCCCCACCAGAGTGGTTAACGAAGTTGGGGGGAGGAAATTCTCAGGGTTTTGAAGTTGTAGGTTGTCGGGTACTCTGAATGGGCTGATGGGTCGATCGTCCTCTCCGTGCTTTACGCTGAGGCTGATAGGCTAGTTGGTACTGCTAGTGTGATCTTGTAGGGGCCCATTGAGGGGTTTGAACCCTCTGCATGGTGCAGCGGCGTTGGAAAGGTCAGAAATACCGACATTGCTCCTTAGGTTTGTCAAGACCCACTGCTTTTAATGTGTCCACCTCAGCCTTCATCCTTGCCATTTCAACAGCTGCATGGGATCCGAATAAAGTGGAGCCTGAAAATGGCACAGCATCCGGCTTCAATGAAGTAAGCCACAGCCATGAATGTTTCCTCAGTGTCACACCATGGCAATAAGAATGCGCTGAGAGTAAAGACGCGTCCGCCGCTGCACTGATGATCTGATTGGAGACCATAGCACCCTCCTTGGCTATTTCTAAGAAATCCTCTCTGTGATCTCTCGGGAGATGCTCTGCAAACTGTAATATGGAATCCCACAAGGACCTATCGTACCTGCCCAAAACGGCTGTGGCGCTTGCAGTCTTCATAGATGATGCAGCTGAACTGCAGACTTTACGGCCTGTTGAATCCAGGCTTTTACTCTCTTTATCCAGGGGAGAGGTGGAAGACGGAGAGGTAGCGTGAGCTTTGTGAGCTTTGTGAGCCGCCAATATAACCACTGAACGCAAAAACACAGGATCTTGTTCAGGAGGACGATACTTTTTCTGCAGTCTAGATGGTGCAGGTCTTGTTGTAGCCGGCGTGAGGAAGACTTCCATAGCAGGCTCTAAGAGGCCAGGTACTAGAGGTAGTAAAGGTCTGGCGGCTGTACGCTGTTGTAGAGTGTCAAATATGACCGACGTAGATGGTGTAGGGGCAACCATCGGAATGTTTCGTTTTGACAAACCTCGGACCAGCAGTTCATGAAAGGTGTTAATATCATCAACCAGCGAGGACCGAAGGGGGGGGAGGGGGGGGGAGTGAGTCCGATAAGATAGGGGAGTAGTCTCTGGTAGAAGACCAAGAATGTCTCTCAGGCCCCTTGAACTTGATCTATGTCTAGATCTGCGGTGAGATCTTGAGCAGGATGAATCATGGCCATGACGTGAATGGTGGCGCTATGTAGAGCGCAGTCTTGCTGGGACACTAATCGGCACTGGAAGTGGTGCCGATTGCGGTAAATCCTGATCTGTAGGTCGCGGTGTCTGTGACTGAGGTGAAGTTGGCGGCAGATTTGGTGGAGGAGAGGCATGAGGAGATGCACTAGTAGAAGGCGACGAGGGAAGCAGCACTACTGGAGTAGAACGCTGAGGAAGAATAAATTCTTTGCTTGTGTCTCCTCGATGTCGATGGACTCCTCGACATCAATCGTCTTCTAAGTCGACGCTGTGCGGGACCTCGACACATGACGTCTACGTTTACTTCTCGACGTCGATCTGCTCCGCGACGTCGTGGAGTCTTTGACGTCGTGCGGTGCCTTGATGTCGATCGGCGACTCCTATGTCGAGCCGGACTTCGACGACGAGCATGTTGGCGCCGTACCTCCTCTCAAAGTCGATCTTCTCGACGGCGACCGGGAGCAATAGCGTTTTCGACCTGAAGAACGCCTCTCAGACCTTCCACGACCACTGGAGGCTGAGGTATGAGCCCTGGTGGAAGACTGACCTTCCCCTCGCTCAGAAGTCCCACTGGTTCCTTGGCATCTTCTCTCTGCTCTCCCTTGAAGGCGAATCTTCTCTCTCTCACGCAATGTGCGCCTGGAAAATGTCTTGCAGATGTTACAGGAGGCAGGTATGTGCGAGGACGGCAGACAAATGATGCAGACCTCATGATGGTCTGTTTTGGCCTTTTTTCTACCACATTTTGGGCATTTATCGAACAAGGAAGGCATTTTTTGTGTAAAAAAGCCTTAATTCTTGTCAGAAAAATTCAAAATCCAAGAGAGAATTCAAAAGACGTCGAATGAAGTCTTTTCTCTCAAAGTTTTTCTATATTTTTGAAGAAAAAAAACCTAAAAAGGTCGAGCTCAATGCTCCAGGGTCCTGTCAGCAGGTGCCGGAAAAAAGAACTGAGGTAACTGCCTCTCTCTAGGCATGATGGGATACTGGAGGACTGGCTGTTCTTAACGGCTTAGTCTCCTTTTTCTTCATTACTAATGGCAGCCTACGGGCTACACTGCTCTGCACTCCTTCATAGGGGTTTTCTGATATAAAAAAGGTTTGTGAAGGAATTTTTCTGAAAAATATATTCATTTGTTCAGGCATTTAAATGCATTTACTTCAAGGACAAACTGAATGAAGAAGTTTGAACACTGTAGCCCTTCCTATAGGCTGCATAGGAACATTCTTAAGTGACTTGGCAGGCCTTTCTGAAGTAAGGCGAACATGGACACTTAAGAAGTTATATTGGAAAAAGTGCTCTGGGGTCCCCGCAGCCGGGTGGGGAACATTCAACTCTTATGACTATACATGGAAATCCCCTACGAGAGAACACTCAGTTGTACAAAAATAAAGGTACTTTACTTTTGGTCACACAATACCACAAGATACCGGAAGGGCAACCCTCCAATAGGAGGTGAGTAATAAACTAGTTATACATACTAGTAAACAGTAATAGGCATAGAAAAGTTTACAAAACAGTGAAAATGTAAATAACCAATAGTGACCCTGGGAGGAGCTCAAAGCATATACTAAAAAGAATGGGATGCGAACACAGGACCCCCACCTAGGTGAGTGGAACATGTAGAGGGGAGCTGGGAGTACTAGAAAACCACATAGGTAAGTAACACAGTACCCCCCAGCGACCAGGAAAGCAGGAGTAAATCACTGGAATTTCCCCAAACCACCAAAAAAGAAGGAAAAGAAGAAAAGAAGGCACCCAGACAAGACTGCAAGAAGCCAGTGGTGGATTCCTGGAGAGGAAGACCTGTGAAGAAAGGGGACCAAGTCCAAAAGTGTCAGTGGAGTCCAGGAGGAGTAGGAGCTACTACCCACCCAGCTGTACTTGCAGTGGGTTGACGGAGAGGAAGAACACGTCAGCGCTGCAGCTCTGGAGCCGGAGAAGAGTTCCTGAGGAATGCAGAAGATGTCCCAAGCTGAAATGAAGATTGCAGACGGGTGTCGGTGCAGGAATTCCACCAACAAGCCTTGGCAAAGGCAAATTCACGGTTAGAGGAAAAGTGGTGCTGCCGGGTACCAACAAGGCCCAGGAGGAAGAGTTACAGGGGGCCCTCAGAGACACAGAGGGCCCACAGGAGTCTCACAGGACGGGGACACAGAAATCGCAGAAGGAGCTCACACAGCACTACATAAAGGGATCCCACTCCACAGGAGACCAAGGCAGAGCGCTGTGCGTTGCAGGGAGGAGTGCTGGAGCTGCACGGAGCCTGGAGTCCCCGTGGAGGAGATGCAAACAAGCCTTGGCAGCGGCAAGAGACGCAGTGCACTGGGGTACTATCCTGCGTGGGAAGAGAAGGGCTTACCTCCACCAAAGTTGGACATCTAGCAGACAGGACCAAGAGAGCTAATCCGGACCATCACTGGTGATGCAGGATCCACGCAGCTCAGGAGGAGACGAGATCCATGCAGCTGGTTGCAGTTGGTGCCTGAGGATACAGGGGAGTGACGCCTTCACTCCAAGGGAGATTCCTTCTTCCTTCTCATGCAGGCTGAAGACTTGCCACCCTCAGAGGATGCACAGCCGAGGAAATGTTGCAGAAGCTGGAAGGAGCAATGGAAACAATTTTGCAAGAAGAGTCTTATTTGTAGATGTAGATTGCTGGTTCCTGGAGGGTCTATTTGCAGTTCCAGTGGCCAGAAGTCAAAGTAAGGTTTCAAAGGAGTCCTGCTGGAATCCTGCAAGCCGAATCTGAGGACCCACCCAAGAGATAGACCCTAAATAGTCGTCAGAGGGTGATTGATCACCTAGCTAAGTGACCACCTATTAGGAGGGGGCTCTGACATCACCTGCCTGGCCATTCAGATGCGCCCAGAGGTCCTGGCCAACCTTGGATTCAAGATGGCAGAACCCAGGGACCCTCTGGAGGAGCTCTGGGCACCAGCCCTGGGGAGGTGATGGACAGGGGAGCGATTACTCCCCTTTCCATTGTCCAGTTCCACGCCAGAGCAGGGACTGGAGCTCCCTGAACCAATGTAGACTGGTTTATGCACAGAGAGCACCAAATGTGCCCTTCAAAGCATACCAGTGGCTTTGGGAGGTTACCCCTCCCTAACCATGTCACACCTATTTCCAAAGGGAAAGGGTGTTACCCTCCTCTCGCAAAGGAAATCCTTTGTTCTGCATTCCTGGGCTTGAGCTGTTCATGCAGCAGGAGGGCAGAAACCTGTCTGAGGGGTGGCAGCAGATTGGGGCTGCCTGGAAAACCCTGGAAGACTGATAGGAGCAATGCTGGGGGTCCTCTAATGAGCCCCCAGAGTGCATGGAATCATACTTCCAATACTGGCAACAGTATTGGGGTATAATTCTGACATGTTTGATACCAAACATGACTAGATTCGGAGTTACCATTATGTAGCTGGACACAGGAAGTGACCAATGTCCAGTACACGTATAAAATGGCGTCCCCGCACTCAGAGTCCATGAAAATGTCACTGGAGTTTGTGGGAGCACCTGCTAGTGCAGGGGTGCCCTCACACACAGGAACTTGCACCCTGCCCTCTGAGGTGATATACTGACCTGGTGCTGTGACCAATGATGAAAAATGGTGCATGCAAGCAGGCTGCAATGGCAGGCCTGGAGAACACTTTGCATGGGCTCCCATGGGTGGCATAATACATGCTGCAGCCCATGGGTATCCCCTGGTACCCAATGTACCTGTGTACCATAAACTAGGGACTTACATGGGGGCTCCAGTATGCCAAATGTGGGGTGAAAATGGTACAAATTACCAATTTAGAAGGGAGAGAGCCTAATCACGGAGGTCCTGGTTAGCAGGATCCCGGTGAACACAGTCAAACACACTGACAACAGGCAGGAAATGGTAGATTCCAAAGACCAATATACCGCGTTGAGGATATCTTCTAGGTGAGCCCCAAGAGAGAATGCCTTTGAGGCAATGCTGTCCGGCACCCTGACGGAATAGGCCCCAAAAAGTTTGGTATCAATACCAGCTTCCCTCATTGCTCAGAGGACCCATCTAGCAATAGAGAGGAGACTGCCCAAAAGGGTATCCTGAGGGTGATCAACAATCATCTCTTGGCATGGGGGGCAGAGCTCTGCCGTCATAGCTTCGTAGCATTTGATACATCTGACCACACAACTTTGGGTAGTCTGGAAAATAATGACTAGATACCACCTGTGAACTGCATTTTGTTCATCCTGAAAATGTGTCCAGCTCCAGAACATCTGATACCCTTCTGCAAGAAATGAGACAACAGGGTGGCCAGTTTGGCTGAAAGTACTTTAGGCAAAAGATATTTGTTGGTTGGCCAGGATACAGACAGATTAAGAACCTGGTTGACTTCCCACAATGTCTAATACCTAGGTTCCAGGGGCAAGGACAAATGGATACTTCTCATCAGCCTCATCACTAGTGGATATTTTCCCACTCGGTAATCTCCCCCCGGTGTATGTCTTGCTGAGATCATGGACCTGAAGGTGTCAATCGATCTATAGGCTAGAACTTCTGAAGCTAGTGAAGCCAGGAAATTCAGGATATGGCCACATCTGCCCCACTGGATCTAGGTGTCATTAGTGACACCAGCCCAGCCATCAAAATTATTGATGCCCATCGATAAGTGTTTAATGTTGTTCTCTGCCTTCGAAAGGAGTGCTGCAGCATGTACCAAGACCCCTCCCGCACTAATGGCTGGGATTTCGGTCAGGATCTCTGAGAAGATCTGGAAGTGCCGGCAGCCAGCTGAAGGACCTACGTAATTGGTGATTCAGGCGCAATACAAACAGGTCCACTGAGAATGGGCCCCACCGGGACTGAAGGGCCTGAAATAGAGAGGGCTTCTGTTGCCAGAGAATTGTGGCTTTCAGGTGTTGGGAGTATCAATTGGCGATCTGATTGTTTGACCCCAGGAGCTGTTCTGCTGTCACAGAGACCTGATGCGAGAGGCAATATGGCCAGAAGGACCTGGCCAGATCCGAACGAGCTTTGGAGCAGGTTCCTGCCCTCCCCCCCCCAGGTGATTTATACATCATTCCACTGCCATATTGTCCATCATCAGTAGGAAACAGCATGTTGCCTGGTTCTTCTTGGTCCACCATTTTACCGCAAACGATCCTGCCAGGAGTTCAAGGAAGTTGAAGTGCATAGACTTTTCTTGAGCGGGACCTAGCCCCCTTGTGGAGGGCCCACCACAGGGAGAGAGAGAATCAGGACAGTCAAGCATGAGTCCTTAAGAACGAAACCCACCATCCAATCAATGAGTTGGAGGATGTCCCGTAGCAGATGGATTCCCTCAATCTTGAGGCGGCAGCAGACCATCCACTAGTTGAATTCCCTTCTTATAGACAACGGGACTTTGGCCGCCATTCCTCTTCTCCACGACGAATCCCACTGGATTTTGGGGGGAGGGGAAAATGTCCTGACAGTCGCACCTTAGCAAAGCAATTCTGACACCTTTGTCTCCACCAGCTCTCTGCCCGTGGCAGAAAAAAAACTCAGTGGAACAGGAGGTTTTCCTTGAGTAGGAGAGCCAAAAAACTTGATGAAGAAACCCTATACAGTTTGGAGCACCAAGCATCGGAGGTCAAAGCCGTCCAGTTGGGAAATAAAGTTCAGAGCCTGCCTCCCAATGCGTGAAGTGGAAATGATTGAATACTCATCCTTGGAGAAGCCGTGAGAGCACTCCACCTCTGTGGCCACCTCTTGAGCAGAGGGTAACCTGTAGGACATGAGGTTACCAGGGAAATATAGAAGGCAATAACAAAATGAGGTATAGTGTGCACAGAGTCCTGGGGTTTTACAGAGGCTAAAGTAGATATTACTAATGCTCTCTTTTGTGGTAGTGTGGTCGAGCATTTAGGCTTATCAGAGTGCAGTGAAAAGCATTTGTTGTACACACAGTCAGGAAATGAGGCACACACTCAATGACTAACTCCAGGCAAATTTTTTTAATATACCAAAAGAACAAGTTAATTACCTTAGGTAACGCCTATTCTGGTGGATACACTAGCTACCGGTGGATTACTCACCTTATGAATTCCCCAATGCGCCAGCATTCGACGGAAAATTTTCTCTCCAGCTCTTCACGTCGACGAGGACATCACAATTACACGGCTCCTCACGCAACTCCACCTCCCGTCACCATGGCAATAAGAAGTCCTCGCCGGCGTGCGGATGTCAGTTTCACCCTTTTTTACGTACCTTTGAAGCGAACAGGTGAAAAACGACCTCACAAGAGCACATATACACATAGATGTAGCTATGCAATACAAGCACAACATTTATTTATATAAAAAATAATCAAAACATATATACATTTATAATAAAAAAAGAGTCTTGGTATGACCAGACAGGCAACAGGGAGGCGGGTGAGACTGTGACAAATCCACAGGTAACTAGAGTATCCACCAGAAAAAGCGTTACCAAACGTAAGTAACTTGTTCTTGTGATGGATACAACTACCTGTGGATTCCTCACCTTAAGAATAGAGTCCCAAAGCAGTACCACACTCGGAGGTGGGTGCCTGACTAGTCACACCAAGAAATCCTGTAACAACGAACATGCATAATGGCCATCCCTCCTGACTTCCGAATCCAAGCAATAGTGCTTCGCAAAAGTATGGAGGGAAGCCCAAGTTGCTGCTTTACAAATATCTACTACAGGAACACCTCTAGCCAAAGGTGAAGTGGCAGACATAGCCCTGGTAGATTGAGCTCTAAAATCCTCAGGAGGAATCTTCTTTGCTAATGAATAACAGATCTTAATGCAAAGAATGACCCACCTGGATATGGTTCTTTTACAAACAGCTCTGCCTTTCATCTTGCCCACCTATCCAACGAAGAGTAGGTCATCCAAGAGAAAGTCCTTTGTTCTATCAATATAGAAACTGAGAGCCCTTCTCGGGTCTAAGGGATGGAGTCTTTCTTCCTCTTTTGAAGGGGGGAGGGTAGAAGGATGAAAGAGTAATAGACTGACCTATATGGAAAGCAGTGACAACCTTAGGAAGGAAAGCCGTCCTGGTTCTCAGCACCACTTTGTCAGCATTGAACGACGTAAAGGAAGGTTTGACTCTAAGAGCCTGAAGCTCACTCACACGCCTAGCAGACGTACTAGCAACAAGGAAAACTGTCTTTAAGACCAGCAACCTTAAAGGACAAGAATGCATAGGTTAAAACCCATTAAGTAAGTCAAAAACAGATTTAAATCCCACTGAGGCATGAGAAACGGAGTGGGAGGAAATTTATTAGCTAGGCCTTTCAAGAACTTAACAACTATAGGTGATTTGAACAAGGAAGGTTGATCTGGAAGGCAAAGGCTGACAGTGCCAACAAATAGCCCTTGACAGTCGCAACCACACAACCCTTCTGTGCTAAAGTAAAAGCATACAACAAAACATCAGACAAATGGTCTTTCAAGGGATCAATTTGTTTCTCTCCACACCAAGCCACAAATTTCGCCCATCTGCCGGCATAAACAGTCTTAGTGGAGTGTCGCCTGGCCGATAAAAAAACATCCACCACTTCTGGCGGGAGAGAAAAAGAACTCAGATTGCCCCATTCAATCTCCAGGAATTTAGGTGCAGGCTCTGGAGGTGGGGGAGTAGAACCTGCGACTGCGAGACGACATCTGCCCTGAGAGGGAGAGGGAGGGGAGGGCACAGTGAGAGTTGGAGAAGGTCCGTATACCACACCATTCCTGGCCAATCCGGAGCTACTCAAATGACTTGAGCCCGATCTTGGTGAACCTTCCTCAGAACCCGATGAATCAAGGGTATATGGGGTGGGGGGGGGAGTGGGGGGGGGGGGAGATAGCGTAAAGTAACTGCCCGCACCAGGACATCTGAAACATGTACCCTCAACGCTCCTTGCACTGAATACTGGAAGCTACAGAACAACAGGCAGTGCACTTTGTCCTGAGTGGCAAATAGGGCGTGGAGTTTTCCACGGATAAACCTGAAGATGTGAAGAACCCGATCCGGATGGAGACACCTCTCGTGGTCTGCCGAAAAATTACAACAGACTGTCCGCACGTACGTTGAGGACTCCGGCCAGATGGTTTGCTACTATGCAAATCCTTTGGTCCTATGCACAGGAACAGAGCCTCTCCGCGGAGAAGGTACGACCCTACTCCTCCCTGCTTGTTGATATACCACATCACAGTAGTGTTGTCCATCAAGACTTGAACTGACGGACCGCGAAGGGACGGGAGGAAGGCCTTGAGAGCCAGACGTATCACACGCAATGCTAACAGACTGATATGAAAAGTCTGTTCTACTGGAGACCAAAGAGCTTTCATCTCCAGGTCCCCCAGATGAGCATCTCAACCTAGAGTGGACGCATCCGTTATGTCTGTGGCCACTGGAGGTGGTAGAGCAAACGGCCTTCTTTGGGAAAGATTGCCATCCACAGCCAACCCTCGTAGATCCACTGCAGCGTCTCTGGAGATAGTTATCGACTCTTCGAGATCCCCTTTGTGTTGAAACCACTGCTTCCGGAGGCACCACTGGAGAGCCCTCATGTGCATGAGTGACCAACAGAATGCAAGAAGCAAACAGACCGAGCAGACGTAGGACCTTGACAACTGGAACAACTGCTCCTTTTCGAAACATTGGAATCAACGCCTGAATGTCCTGGATCCGGTGAAGCAGAGGATAGGCCTGATTCAATGTTGTGTCTAGTACAGCCCCTATTAGCAGGAGGGATAGAGAGGGCTCCAGGTGAGACTTGGGCACGTTTACTGTAAAACCCAGACTGAACAATAACTGCATTGTTATTTGGAGATGATGCAGCACAAGCTCTGGAGACTTAGCTTTGATCAGCCAGTCATCCAAGTAAGGGAATACCAATATTCCCTTCCTTCTGAGTTGCGCTGCAACACCGCCATCACCCTTGTAAAGACTCGAGGTGCGGAAGAAAGACCAAAAGGAAGACCGCAAACTGGTAGTGTTGCGACCCCCACCACAAACCAGAGATACTTCCTGTGTGACTTGAGAATGGGAATATTAAAGTAAGCATCCTGCAAGTTTACCAACATCATCCAATCCTCTTTGTTCAATGCCAAAAGCACCTGCATTAGAGTCAGCATACTGAATTTTTCCTGTTTAAGAAACCAATTCAAAATCGGCAGATAAAGGATAGGTCTCAATCGTCCATCCTTCTTGGGAATCAGGAAATATCTTGAATAGCATACCTGACCCCTTTCTTACTCTGGAACCAACTCCACTGCTCCTTTTGATAAAAGGACCTGAACCTCCTGCTGAAGTAACAGGAGATGATTCTCTGAACAAAATGAAGGACGAGGAGGGATGGGAGGGGGAGACTCCCAAAAGGGAAGGGCATACCCTTTTCCCTACAATATTCAGTACCCAGGAGTCCGATGTGACTAACTCTCCCTCAAGAAAATGAAATAATCTTCCCCCTACAGGAGAAGCATGACTTAAATGGATGGAAAACTAGGGCTGCTTTCCTTGTTGTGCTCCTCCAGAGAAAGAAGATGAGACGGGGTGCTGCTGGGTGGCTCCTTGTGTTCTAGCCCTCCACCTTCCTCTACAGGACCTATAAGAAAGGCCGACAGACTGTTGAGTCGTGGATTGAGGTCTCCCACAAAAAGCAGCTCCACGGCCAAACTCCATAAACCACCGAAAGAACGTGAAAGAAGTAGATGTGGAAGCTTGCAGTCCCAAAGACTTCGCTGTAGCTCTACTATCTTTAAATCGCTCTAAGGCAGAGCACATTTTGGCCCCAAACAACTTTTCTTTATGTAAAAGAAGGTCTAATAAAGTTGTCTGGACAGCCACTGAATATCCAGAAGACCTCAGCCACGCATGTCTCCTAGTGGCAACTGAAGTACCCATCGCCCTGGCCACTGAATCTGTAGTATCCAGACCACACTGGATTATCTGCTTGGCCGCAGCTTGGGTGGCTGACAGGAGTTAATGGAACTGTACCCGCATATCCTGCGGCACGTTAGGCACTACAGCTCTAGCCGTGTCCATCAAGGCGTGCACATATCTACCCAACACACAGGTAGCATTAACCGACATCAGAGCAATACTGCAGGGTGAAAAATACTTCTTAGCCATCTGCTCCATCCTCTTGGACTCCCTCTTCGATGGAGTAACAGGAAAGGAGCCTGGAGAAGAGCGAGTCGAACAAGAGGCCTGGACTACCAAGCTCTCCGGAGTTGGATGTTGCGACAAAAATCCCAGATCACCCGGAGCAACCCTCTACCTTCTTGCAACAGTTCTGGACACAGCTGGTGTTGTAACAGGCTTTTTCCAGATCTCTAAGATAGGCTCCGTAAGGACATCATTGAATGGGAGAAAGGGCTCCGCTGAAGTAGAAGAAGGATGTAATGTTAATTTTAACTTCAGCAGCTGGCAATGGAAGGTCCAAAAATTCTGCAGCCTTCCTGATAACTGAGTGGAAGGAAGTCACCTCTTCAGGAAACTCCCCTGGAGATGAAAGATCCCACTCAGGGGAAGTGTCCAGCCCACTAGCTGAGTCTAGGCCCTGAAATTCTCCCAAGGGCTCAGCAATCTCTCCTTCCTCCATCAATTGTCTGTTACTCTTGCTCTTCCAAGGGCCTCAACGCTCTCCTCCGTGACCTCAACCTGGCCTCCAATCTAGGCGTCGACATGGAGTTTGTCAATGACGCCGGTTTCAAAACCAATGGGCGCGGACCAGGAGAAGGAGATGCACTCCATCACGATCAGGATCCATTCAGCGCCGGAGCGGACTCCATCGGCACCGTTGGCATATGAGGCGCTGTCATCGGGGTGTCTGTCCAAGCAGTGATGTCATCAGCGCCGGAGGCCTATGAGACGATGTCTTCGGCGCCAAACCGGCATCCTCAGCCTGATAAAAAGGCACAAACAGCGCAGATTTGTATGGAGCCGGCGAGCCCAAGGAGAATGCCAAAGGAACAGTGGGACCAGTCGGTGCTCCAGCAGGGGCCATAGCCTTATTAAAGATAGTGAACATGGAATTCAGAAATGCTTGCGGATCCGCTCCCTGAGTCGGGAAAGCAGGAAACCTTGGATCTTCATGAGATACCTGGGCCGGATCCATAACTTGTGGCACCGACTTTTGAGCCCCAGGTGAAAGCTGAGGACCCACTGGAGACTCAACCACTTCAATGAGCAATGGCACCGACGAAGCCTAAGGACTTTGAGGCTGGGGAGTTACAGTGGGACAAACCTCCCACATCGTACAACGCAGTCTGGATAGAGACCGAGATCAACCTCTAGAAGAACGACTCAGAGTTGTGTTGGCGCCTCTTCTTATGAGATGACGAGTCTCTAGTCTTAGACCTCCGATGTCATCTGTGTTCCTTCTTTGCCTTAGCTAAAAAGAGATTAGCCTCCCTTTCCTTCAGCGCCTTGGATTGATCCTTTGGCAGGACACGCACTCCCCTACATCGTGGCCCGTACTGAGACAACATTAGCAGTCTTCGTAAGGGTCCGTGACAGAAATACAACACCCCGCACTGCTGACAAGGTTTAAACCCTGACTTTTTAGGAGGAGACATTGTAACAGAGTACAATAAGACACCTTCGAAACAGTAACTTCGAGAGCTAAGAGAACCGTTGGCGTCGAAGGCACGGAAAAAAAGGAACTGAAGTCAGCACGCCAGCGAGGACCTCTTATGTCTAACGGTGACGTCAGACGGAGTCGCGTGTGGCGCCGTGTAATTGTGATGTCCTTGTCGACGTAGAGAGTTGGGGAGAAAATTTTCCATCGAATGCTGGCGCATTGGGAGAATCCATAAGGTGAAGAATCCACAGGTAGTTGTATCCATCAGAAATATATTTTGCTACTTTATTACTAGAACCAGAAGAACTTTGTTGCAGGCAAGTACAGTTATAAGTAGGTATCAAGCATATGTATCAAACGTACTTTGTTTGGTTTTAGCAGATAAAGCAGTTTACAAGTATGTAACAATGGTTTTACTTCAAAAGTTGACAGTGCAATGTTTCGTAGAAACCGATGCAGTCCTAGGGAAGAAAAAGTATTAGTTTGTTTTGAAGGTAAGTACTCGACTTACAGTTCCAGTTTCTGGGGGTTAGGATGTCCACAGTTCAAAGTTCAAGTTTACCCCTAACATGCACCACCAGCAACATGGGCCGGTCAGGTGCAGAGATCAAAGTTGATGTCGGGTTTAGAATGGGATCCCATGCAGACTGGGGGGCACTCGAAGAAGATCTGCTAGCAGGTGAGTGCCCATGTCCTTGGGGAGCAGACCTGGGGGGTTTAGAGGAGTACAGGAGGAGCCACAGAGCTACACCAAACATAAATCCTCAGCGGCACAGAGGGGACCGTATGCAGGGTGCAAACACAGAGCTGGGAGCCCAATGCTTTTCAATAGGGGAGCCCTGGGGTTCACAAAAGAGCCTGCAGGCTGGGCCCAGGGGGTCGGTTCCAGGAAACCAAAGGCTGGACAGGCAGGAGAGGTACCTGCTGGACGTTGCTGAATTGTCAGCAGGATTACCCAAGGCCAGGGGGCTGCGGGTGCAGGTGCAGGTGTCTTCTTGGGCATCAGATATCTTCGTGTGATCCACTCGTGGTCAGGGGGGTCCTCTGGATTCAGGCTCCAGGCGTCGTCATGTGGGCCAGGACGGGGTCAACCCAGGGTGGACTCGAGTTCGAAATCGCCTGGGAACCTTCTCTGGAACGGTGGGCCACCTGGACTCTGCCATGATCGTCTGGTGTGCAGGGCTCCCGGATCCGAGGTGGTTCTGGAGTCCTTTGGCAATTTCTTCTGGACAGGGCCGCTGTCCTCAGGAGTTCTTGGCCCTCTGCTGGGAAGGCAGTCATCTGGGGGTTTGTAGAGGTATCTGGACCTGCAGGGTGCATCACCTTCTTGGAGCAGGGGGGGTCTTTGAAACTTCAGACAGGCCGGTAGGGCTGGGGCCAAGTCAGTTGTCGTATGGGGGCGTGGCCAAGATGGCAGCCGGAGCGGCAGCTTAATCGCAGAGCTCCGCTCTCGGCCCACCGTTATACCAAAATCCTGCGCCCTGCTGTGATCCACAGCGCCTGGGATCACAGCGCGATCATTGCCGGGCATAAATAAAAGCTCCAGGGGAGCGGCGCCTCGGAGGGCGCAGCCGCCACGGAGGACCCGGCGTTCCCAGATCGGAGCGGCCGCCATCGGAGGGGATCGCGGCCGTCGCCTGAGCGCGTTGCACGCAAAACAAAGAGGAGGTAGGGAGAGCGCCCGGCCCCCTCGCCCCTCGTTGGACATCTCCAGATCCCAGCGCCGCGACTGAGAAGCGGGAGGCGCCCTTCGTGCCGCACATCCCCAAGGAACGTTGGGGAGCGGTGGATGCCGGCACCAGATGCTCGGGGCCCGTCCTGCTGCCTACGCGGGACCGTCGCTCGAGCACACAGTGTGCCGAATTAAGAGGGGGTAGGGCGAGCGCCTGGCCTTCTCGTCCCTTGTTGAACTTCCCCCGAACCGACGCCCGAATAGGGGAGCGTGAGACACTCCTCGTCCGATTGATAGTGGTAGATGCCAGCATTGAATTCCCGGGGCCTACCCAGCTGACCACGAGGGGAGAAACATCGGTCCCTATCACGGCGCCACATGTGAGCCCTAGACCCAACGTGCATAGACTAAACCTCCCAAATGATGACACCTATTGCACGGCCTCCCACAGCTTTCATCGGTGGAGCCCTTGGTGGTCACTGCTACAGGCTCCCCCGTAGCTTCGGTTTACGAATAGCCCCCCCACTGGGCGCAGGGCACTGCACGGGGCGCCGGATCCAGCCGAGCTTTTCACACTGCCCGGGGGGCCCGCTGCTGCACCACTAGGGGCATTCATGAAACAAATAGGGCCCTAGCCCACGGAGGCGAAACAAATTCAAGAACATCAAAATGGAAACCATAATAGCAAGAGCCATGGAACTCCTTAATAAATAAGGAAACGACTGGAAAGAATATCGGAGGTATAAGTGGACCCTCCCAGCAAACCCCCAACCACCATCCCCAGTGGAACGACTCAGTACAGAACAACAAGGAAACATGGTCAAGCCAAAACACCCCAAGACAGGGCCGATAGGAGATGGCGATCCTCCCCCGCCAACCGGCCACCCAGACATGCAACTGACCACCTCCCTGCAACTCGCTGAAACACTCCGTACGCATTCCCTCTAATTTGATAAAATAATGCAAGCAATAATGGACACTAAATCCTCGTTGGAAGGGAAAATTTACGCTGCAGTACTGGAAGTCTCACTGCTACGCGCTGACCACCGCAAATTAGCAGAAAGGGTCCACAACACTGAAACGACTCTGAAAACCGTCCAACCAGAAGTATCGGAAATGAAAACTAAAATGCAACAAATGGAACTGGACATAGCTCAATTACAACGCAGAGCGGAAGAAGCTGAAGGACGCTCCAGACGCAACAACATCAGATTCCTTGGAATCCCGGAGCATATGGAATCCCCTAAAGCAGAGGTGTTTTTGGAGTCCTGGCTGAAAAACATACTCACAGAACAGTTCCCTGGTACAACACCAGTGATCGAAAGGGCGCACAGAATCCCGAGCAATCCGCCCCGCCCTGGGGCTCTGCCACGACCACTAATAGCACGCTTCCTAAACTATAGGGAAAGAGACCTAGTGCTCCAATGCTTCAGAACCTCAGACCAGATCCAGCTGGAAAATAGCAGGGTCACAGCTTACCCTGACTACATTATGGAGATACATCGCAGAAGAGGGGCGTATAACAAGATCAAGTAGCTGCTGCGTGAAAAAAGCATTACCTACTCTCTCATGTTCCCAGCACGACTACGCATAGTAATGGGCGAGACAACCCTAATGTTCCCTACACCTGAAGATGCATGGACATGGATTCACGCAAAGGGCTTGGTAGACCCAACCAAAGAAGACACACCAACCGAAGAATGGACTACCGCTCGTCCCCGAAAGAAAAGGAAAAAACCTAAAACGTCCTCTCGCCCCACTAAAGCGCAAATGGCGTTAGACCAAGCACAAATACTAAAAGACGCTAACTCTTTTGCCCGTGCGATAACGGACCCTAGGAGCGAATCGGATACCAATGACACTACCTCACATTGGGGAGACACAAGCCAGACCCCCTCCCCACTGCTGGTGGGCCCAGACCTTACCCCACGATCGGCTGACGAACTTTAAATTAAAGGATCGGCGTCCGCGGTCCTCCCCAAGCGGCGGCGACAACTGAGATGCAACCCGCCTTCTTCATCGGGGCTTACTCCTGGGAACCTTCAGCGGACTGCAGCCCTCAACCTAAGAGGCAATGACTGAATCCTTGACAAACCGAACAAACGCGCTTGGTACAGCAGAGGCAGAGGCATATCCTGAAGGTGGGTCTCTCAAGGGCCCGACCTCGTCCAATCCACGACCCCCTAAACCTGAACGGTTTACGAACAGACCTGACTTCCCTGGAAGTCATCTTAGGCACCGGTTGTGCCACTCCGTTTAACGATCGGACACTGTCCGTAATATCCTTTTGGTTGGAATATTCTCTCTTTTCTCTTCCACTCTTAACCCACTATGGGTTTCTTCTTCCTCACCGACACGCGGGAGATGATTGGGCACTGGATGGGGCTATTTGGGACGGGCGGGCGCGGGAGGGGCCCCATGGGGTGGGAGGGGTCGAGCTAACAGATTGGATGGCCCCCTCCAACTCCCATACAATGCAATGAACAAGGAACCTATTTATAACATAATAACCTGGAATGTGAAGGGCATGGCAGGCGCTAGCAAACGTCATAGAATACATGCATTTCTAAAGCGCCACCATACACACATAGCAATATTGCAAGAAACTCCCATTACAACTGCTGAGGCAGCCCGGTTGGAAAAATGCTGGTCGGGCTCAATATATAGCGCGGGCGACTCATCCTACGCTAGAGGAGTGCTGATCTGGTTGGCCCCGGGGGTTCCCTTCACAGTACAACACAGCATAAAAGACAAGGAAGGCAGGTTCATACAATTAAAGGGGTTGTTGGACGGGGAGGAGCTCGTGATAAATGGACTATATGTCCCGAATATCAAGCAAGGTGAATTTTTACAATCGACGATATCACAACTAACCAACGATTTAACCACAACATGCATTTGGGGAGGAGACATGAACTGCGTTCCACAAGTTGATAAAGATAGATCTCATCCCCCATTAATGGCCACCCTTCCAACGAAAAATTCCCTAGCATTAAGCACATGGATAGAAGAGCGACGGCTGACTGATATATGGAGGCACTTACATCCACATAAGAGAGAATACTCTTACTATTCCCCAGTACACCAATTGTTTACCCGGATAGACCTCATCCTCACCTCACAGAACATAACACATAAAATAACGAATGCAGAGTACTCTGCCAGGGTACTCTCGGACCACTGTCCACTCAAAGCACAAATCCGATGGGGCAAGCCCCGCTCATGTATCCCAACCTGGCGACTGCAAACGCAATTATTACAAGACCCGCCCTTCAGGAAGGACATAGCCACTCATATATCAGCATACTTTAAGTCGAACGCTGGGACAACTAGCTCTAGAGCTATTGAATGGGACGCACATAAGACAGTCATAAGAGGGGTTTGTATCTCAACCACAGTCGGAGTACGTCAGACTTTAGTGCGCGATCACTGAACATTGGAACAAGAAATCCAAACCTCTGAATGCGAACTTGCTAAAGGCACCATAACTCTAGCGAAAATTAATGACATGCACTCTAAGTGGACCGACACAGATGGCCGCCTCAGGCATTACGACTATCGTCACTATTTAGCTCGCAAACACGCTGAAGGTGACAGATCTGGCAAATTATTAGCATGG
The DNA here is from genome assembly GCF_031143425.1 of Pleurodeles waltl. NCBI lineage: Eukaryota > Metazoa > Chordata > Amphibia > Caudata > Salamandridae > Pleurodeles > Pleurodeles waltl. The sequence continues at coordinate 89,712,868 of NC_090441.1, forward strand.
CTCATAAACAATGAACGCCGGAATCTCCCCATAGGAGCTATTCGCCTGGAATCTGGGCTGATAGTGAATACGCAGGTAGAGATAAACAAGGCTTTCCAAGAGTACTATAGCTCACTATATCAACCACGTCCACCTCCTTCCAATACTCAACTAGAAGACATCTTCGGTGGTATTACCCTGACTCGTCTATCTGCCGCCCAAGCGACAGAGTTAGACAGCCCAATAGAGATAGTTGAAATCCAGCGCGCACTACAACAGTTAACGCATGGCAAAGCACCTGGCAGTGACGGTATTCCCATCGAATACTACACCACGTTTCAACCCCAGACTTTGACTCATACCTAGCAATGTTAAGGGAGGCTCTAGATCGGAAACAGCTCCCCAACACGTGCCGGGAGGCGCTGATAGCAGTACTGCTGAAGGCGGGCCGCGATCCATTAGATGTTCGCTCATATAGGCCATTATCATTGCTAAATACTGATTGTAAGTTACTAGGCAAGATCTTAGCCAAACGCCTGCTACCACGCATAGCTGAACTGGTCCATCAAGATCAGGCAGGCTTCATACCCGGGCATAGCACCTTCAGTAACATCAGGAATCTGCTACGCCTAATGGGAAACTCCCCAGCAAACGAGGAGATGCAAGTCGCAGTCTCCCTGGATATCGAAAAGGCGTTCGATACATTGGGATGGCCTTTTCTAATAGAAACACTTAACTGAATGGGCTGGGTGGAAACACTATATGCAGGCCCAGTGGCTAGGGTTAGGACAGGGGACACGATTTCAGATAAATTCAACATCGGCAGAGGTACCAGACAAGGATGCCCACTATCCCCACTCTTATTCGCACTAGCCATCGAGCCCCTGGCCGCCAGACTACGAGCAATTGCCCCTATATGGGGCATCCTAGATGGCCAGTCACACCAGATAGTCTCCCTATATGCAGATGATGCGCTGATTTTTCTACGCGACCATGCTATGTCCCTCCCGGGCTTGCTGGAACTTCTCAAAGAATACAGTGCAGTAGCCAGGCTAACAGTCAACTGGGCAAAATCCTGTATATTCCCCTTGCGCCCGGTTCCCGAGATACTCAGAACGCAATCAAGCCTGGGGGGCCTGAAATGGTGTTATATCACATTCAAATACCTAGGTGTAAACATATTTCACGACAACCAAGATCTAAGAGATGGCAACCTTGGTCAAGTGATCAGATCAACGAGGGGTTCCTTGCCCTTCTGGTGCTCACTCCCATTGTCTCCTATGGGCAGAACCGCCATTGCAAAGATGATAGTACTCCCACACCTCCTTTATTATTTCAAGGCATTGCCCTTAATACTACCGAGCTCCTTTTTTAAACAACTGAATAGCCTATTAACAGACCTAATATGGGGCAAGGGACGCAGACGCGTCGCATTAGCAAAAATAACTCAACCACTCAATCTAGGGGGGCTGGGCGCCCCCAAGTTTGAAGCGTACTATGCAGCCTCCCAGGTACAATGGATAACCACCTGGATGGGAAACCCTACCTGCGCGGAGGCACAGAAGGTGCTGGCGGATCTCGACGGTACGGAAGTACTGCAATACCTTATGAATCGGACAAACCCTAGACACACAAGTAATATGCTACTGACCACTGCACACTGGGCCTGGGGACGCTATGCACTGCGAAGCAGTAAAGACCCGCAGTACTCTCCCATGATACCACTATTGGCACACCCGACGCTGGCGAATATTGCGGTCACTCTGGGTTTGAACGCCTGGGTCAGCAGAGGTATACACACACTTGGAGACATTTACCAAGACGGGCAACTTCAACCATATGAAACATTAGCCGACAAACACGAATTGGGTCAGGGGGGCTTCATAGCCTATGGCGCAATCAGACAGGTAATGCGCGAGTCATGGAAAAAAGGCAACGCGGAACCTGAGGTCTCCCCATTGCTCCATGAGCTACTGGGGAACATCAACGTCTCATCAAGCATTTCAAATATATATAGCATCCTCACCACCCAAACCGAACACAAACAGGAACAGGCAAAAAACAGATGGGATAGTGTGTTACCAGAGCCTTTAACACTTAATTCATGGGATCAGGCGATGAGAATGACCCGCGAGGTCTCGCGCAATCCCCGCTTTCGATATACACAGTTTAACTATGTACATCAGACTTATTTAACTCCACACCGTATAACACACATGTTCCCCCTTTCACCCCAGACATGTCCCAGATGCAATACAGAAGAAGCCTCCTTTTATCACATGACCTGGGAATGTCTCCCTGTCAGGAACACATGGATAGCCATAACTTCGTTATTGACTGAATGGACGAATATCACGCTATCCCCCACTCCTGAAGTATGTTTACTGGGTATAACACCACACTCCAAGAAACACAAACGATCAAATAAATGCATCGCCCTGGCCTTAGTGCTATATAGACGCCTTTTAGCCATGCACTGGAAGGCCCCGGGCGCCCCTACGGTTGCCCAATGGCGAGAAGAGGTAATACGCTGGGCCAAAGCAGAGACGCAGACCCTACAAAATTTGTCGGTTAAAGGTATTCTAGTAAAAGGCCTAGAGGTATGGAACACATTTGTGATAGCTGCAGAAAACAAAGATGACGTTCGCCCTCTCTAAAATAACACAATACCAATTCCCCCGTCACTTCCGCGGCAAATGGAATCATTACCACATTGGTTGACCGACACGCTCAGGGTAGTGATACACCAATACAGAATTTGCAATAACCCGCGAAAGGTTCGCTGGAGAATAGGAAAACGAGTGGCGCTGCCTCTTCCCCTCCCGGCATCCGGCCCGCCCCGCTGCGGCCACCCCCCACCCCCACCCTCCCGTCTGCCTCCTCTCCCCTCCCCTCTTCGGCTGTGCCCGCCGTCCCCACTCTATTTCTCTGCTTAATGTCCTTTGCTGCATTTCTCTGTTCAACTACCAACTTTGCACATACTAAAATTACTGTATAATTCGAAAATATAATCTGTAATGCCCAAATTGGGTTGCGGTTGAACTGAGACATGCAATATGTGCGTATAATGTTCGGTATGAACAACGCGTGTCGAATATACTGTAATCTCTGTTATATTATTTGTAAGTTACCACCTGGTTGATAAAACAATAAAAATATATTCAAAAAAAAAAAGTCAGTTGTCGTATGGAGTCTTTACTGCTGGGGTCGGCTTAGCAGCCCTCCATTCTTCTGAGATCGCCAGGAATCAGAAGAGTAAGGTTCAGGGGTGGCCCTCAATACTAGATTTAGGGGCGTTACAGGAGTCTGAGGGCAGTAGCCAATGGCGACTGTCCGAAGGGTAGCTACACCCTTCCTCTGCCCACTTCCTTTGGGGAGAGGGGGCACATTACTAACCCTATTGGTCCCTATCCTGCAAAACAAGATGGAAGACTCTGCAAGGAGGGAGTCACTTCAGCTCTGGAAACCTTAGGGGTGGTCCCAGCTGAAGTGCTCACTCACTCCTCCTTGTTTTTCCTAATTTTACCACCAGACCTGCCACCAAAAGTGTGGCTTGGTTCAAGGGATGGGGTTCTCTATTAGCTGGTGTGCCCTGGGCACTGTAACAGGAAGCCTGAGCCTTTGAGGCTCACCGCCAAGTGTTACAGTTCCTACAGGGGGGGAGGTGTGAAGCACCTCCACCTAGAGCTGGCTTTGTTTCTGACCCAAGAGAGCACTAACGTTCTCACCCCATGGGGTCAGAAACTTGTCTCTTAGTGGCAGGCTGGCACAGACTGGTCAGTCATTCACTAAATGGTTGGGTAAAATACAGGGGGCATCTCTAAGATGCCCTCTGTGTGCATTTTACAATAAATCCAGCACTGGCATCAGTGTGGGGTTATTGTGCTGAGAAGTTTGATAAACTTCCCAGTCTTCATTGAAGCCATCATGGAACTTTGGAATTTGTAAGTACAAACTTCCAGTCCATGTACTCAATATAGCCACACTGCACTTACAATGTCTAAGAATGGACTCTCCCTGGTCACAGAGCATTTGGTACCGCTGGTACTTTTTACAAGGGACTTAGCTGTGTGCCAGGGGTGTGCCAATTGTGGAAACAATGGCACAGTCTAGGGAAAGAACACTGGTGCTGGGGCCTGGTAAGCAGGATCCCAGCACACACTCAGTAAGTTTAGTATCAATACCAGGGAAAAGGTGTGTGGGGTAGAGGGGGCACTTTCCTACAGGGGTTTCCCAGCCAAACTGAAGGAGGCCCAGGTGCCAATGGCAAAGAGAAGGCCTGTAATTCAGGAGGCCAATTATGTGGTGTAGAGGCCTATAGGGACACCTTTACGGCTGTTATATTGAGATGGGCATTCACGCCTGGGCCAGTGTTCTGATGTGAAGAAGCATGCTTTAAGTGCACAATACGGTTTACTGACCCCCCCAGTGATGCTCCAGGCGGGTGGGGAGCAAGGCACAGTAGCACCCAGCTGATCGTGCTGCGTTTCTTTCCTTAATCATTTTCAAGGACACGCGTTGGCCGTGAAGCCTGAGGGGAGAGCACACGGTTTCACACGTTTGTTGTGGTGCCCTCTAGTGGTCGAAGGACCACACCACATGAGCCTCTGAGCGCTGCAGCGCTTTTAGGCAAGGTTGCAGCCGCGGAGGAGTGACAGGCGCTCCCACAGCCGCGCTATGGAGAAAAGCAATTAACACTCACAAGACAATAAAAACAGAGTATTAAATTACACTATCAAGCACTATAAATTCGCAAAGAAACAGCCTGGGGCCAGAGACACTTGTCTTGGCTGTGGAAACAGCGAAGAAACAGGAGGCGACAACAGCAATGAAGGACTATATATGGCCACTGGACTGATTGGCTGTTGTTTACTGTTAATTGTTGGATTTTCCACGCGGTTATGGGAAAAGGATAAGTTACTTACCTGTAAATCCTAGTTCTCTTCCAGGGGTATCCTCATCAAAGTCATAAACATTGAATATTCCCGCCCTTGTGCGGGGACCCCGGAGCATATATAAAATATATACACATTATACATGTGTAACAAACAGTCATGCAGGCTATCATGTTAAAAACAGGCTAAAATGCTTTATTTCTATGAAGTTGTTTTTTTTTTTTTTTTTCTTTTTTTTAAATACTACAATAGAGCATAAATAAGTACCCAAGCTCCTAAAACTAGGCTTGGGGAAGTAAGCAGTAGCAAACTCTAGTGAAAAAATAGAGAAAACTGCATTGAAAAACAATGAAGCATTCTTAGCCAATAGGCTGCATGTAGGTTAACACAGGAGAACCATAAAAACTTTGGCACTGTGCCTTTAAGACCCTGAGCACCTCCAGTATCCCACCATGCCTCAGGGGTGAAGGAAAGGTGACAGTTGGTTCACAGTTAGGTCAGTTCTTTTTACGGTGACAATTTGTATAATTGAATCAAAATACTGTCTGTCCTGCACTTCCAGTAGACGTGTGTCCGGGGAGGAGGGTGGGTTGTTTATGACTTTGATGAGGATACCCCTGGAAGAGAACTAGGATTTACAGGTAAGTAACTTATCCTTCTCTTCCAGGGGATCCTCATCAATAGTCATAAACATTGAATAGATTAGCAAGCCCATCCCTAAACCCAGCGGACTGTCCGATAGAAGTGCAGGAATAGACATGTCTTACGCAAAGAAATTCCTTAGAGAGGCCTGCCCCACTTGGGCATCCGCTCTTGCATCTGAGTCTAAACAATAATGTCTTGTAAAAGTATGTACAGACTTCCATGTAGCAGCCTTACAAATCTCAGATATAGGAACATTGTTAAGGAGAGCAGCTGTAGCCGCTTTTCCCCTTGTGGAATGCGCTCTAGGCCGCGCTAGCAATTGTCTATTAGCTAGCTGGTAAGTATTAACAATACAAGAGACTATCCATCTTGATATTGTTCGCTTAGATGCTGCTTCTCCTGTCCTTAAATGACCATAGTTCACAAACAAGCGGTTAGAGTTTCTAATCGATTTTGTCTTGTCCAGATAAAATTTCAGCACTCTTTTCAAGTCTAATGAGTGCAATGCTTTCTCAGCCGGAGTTTCCGGATTGGGAAAGAACGTCGGTAAAGTTATGGTCTGATTAATATGGAATTCTGACACCACCTTCGGAAGGAAAGATGGGTGAGTTCGCAGAACTACTCTATTGTCATGAAAAACCGTGTACGGTTCTTTTGCAGACAAGGCCTGGATCTCACTGACACTCCTCGCTGAAGTAATGGCCACCAGAAAAGCCGTTTTCCACGTAAGGTGTTGTAAGGAAGCCTTATGGATAGGCTCGAAAGGAGGGCCCATAAGTTTTGCTAGGACTATGTTCAGTTCCCACGGAGGAGAAGGCCTCCGAATTGGCGGAAAAACTTTCTTCAAACCTTCTAAGAAATCCTTGACTACAGGTTTCGTAAAGAAGGATTCCTGAGAAGGTGACTTGTGATAGGCAGTAATAGCAGACAAATGTACCTTAATAGATGATACCTGCAGACCGGATTTCGCTAGGTGAAGCAAATAGGACAGTATGACGTCCTCCTGCGCCCGTATGGGATTATGGCCTTGCTGACAGCACCATATGTAGAATCTCTTCCACTTAAAAGCGTAGGAACGCCGCGTGGAAGGCCGTTTGGACTCTTTCAAGATGTTCATGCACTCCTGCGAGAGTCCTAGGTGCCCATACTGCAGGAATTCAGGAGCCATGCTGTTAAGCTCAGAGAGGGTAGGTTGGGATGCAGAATCCTGCCCTCCATTCTGCTCAGAAGATCCGGTCTGCACGGCAGCCTCCTGTGAGGTTTTTCCGACAGGTTGAGGAGATCCGTGTACCAGAATTGTCGAGGCCATTGTGGCGCTATAAGAATCATTCTGGTCCTGGATCCGTAAAGTTTGCTGATCACTGCCGGAATGAGGGGAATCGGAGGAAAAGCGTAAAGAAATGTCCCTGACCAGTCGATCAACAGGGCATTCCCTCGAGATCCTGGACGGTAGAACCTGGATGCGAAGTCTGGGCATTTCCTGTTTACATCGTCTGCGAAGAGGTCCAGTTGAGGCCGACCCCATTGCGCGAAGATGTATTCTGCGACTTCATTCCCTAGCATTCTGAACTTCTGCTTTCTTATGTATTTGTTCAGCAGTCTTAGATCCAGGATTGGCCTGAAAACGCCCTCTTGACCCTTCTTTGCTACTAGAAAGTAACGGGAGTAGACCCCCTTTCCTCTGTGGGCAGGTGGAACCCTTTCTATGGCATTCTTTCTTAGGAGGGCGAGAGCCTCCTTGCGTAGCAAGGTGAGATGAGCCGGATTGTGTTTGGTTGGTGGCAAGTGTGGTGGAGGCTGCTTGAAAAGGAGAGAATAGCCATGTTCGACAATATTGAGCACCCATTTGTCTCTTGTGATAGAGTGCCACTCGTGAAGATGAGCAATAATACTTCCCCCCACCGGAGTGGTGTACAGTGTCGAGGGAAGCGAGACTTCATTGCTTAGTGGGTGCTTTTGGAGTGGACTGTTGAGGTCTACTTGACCCTCGCTCCCTTGTGTTTCTTCGCTGAAACAGAGGGCGTCCCTGTCGTTGCTGAGACCTTTGCGACCAATGAGGGGTTTGAACCCTCTGTTGGAAAGGGCGTCTATCATACGGTCTGTACCTCCGCCTGAAATCTTTCCTTCTTTCGAGGCCTACCGCCTTCATGGTATCCACCTCGGTCTTCATGCGGGCCATCTCTTCGTCTGCATGGGCACCGAATAGAGAATTCCCGGCAAATGGGAGATTCAGGATACGTTGTTGTGCCTCCTGTTTCAAGCCAGTGAGCCTCAGCCAGGAAGATCTCCTCGCACAGATACCATGTGCGTACCCATGAGCCGCCAAATCCGCCCCATCCGCTGCCGCGCTGATAACTTGGTTAGATACCAGGCATCCTTCCTGTAGAATCTCTTGGAAATCTTGCCTGTCTTCTCTGGGCAGTTTTTCCGTAAATCTACTGAGGGAATCCCACAGAGAACGATCGTACCTGCCCAGGAGCGCAGACGCACTAGAGACCTTCATTGCTGAAGCCGCTGTCCCGCACATCTTTCTTCCCAGAGAGTCTAAATGCCTGCTCTCTTTATCCGGGGGTACTGTGGATGAAGATGCCACCGAGTGGGTCTTTCGGGCGGCAGCTATGATCACTGAGTCTGGTGGCGGATCCTTCCTAAGGAATAAAGGGTCTTGCTCTGGAGCCTTGTACTTTTTAAGAATCCGAGCCGGGGCAGACTTAAGCGAGGCTGGGGCCAGAAAAGTGTCCATGGTCGGCTGCAACAAACCAGGCACTAGAGGCAGCAACTTTTTCGACGCTGATCTCTGTTGTAGTGTCTCAAATATGATTGATGAGGAGGTAGATGGTTCTGGAACCTCTATATTGAGTTTCTGTGCTCCTCTTAGTAACACCTCGTTGAAAGTGGTTATGTCATCCACTGGTGAGACTCTAGCAGGTGGTGAATCTGTAAGAGTAGGTGAGTAACGCCTGACAGAAGAACCTGATGAAGACCAAGAGGGTGATCTTCTTGAGCGCGACCTGGATCTCCGTTGAGAGAGAGATCTGCTGCGGGACGCTGTAGCCGAGCGCCTAGCTGTCGAGGAGCTGAACGAGCCCGTTCTGCCCCGGCTGTCGGTGATGGCGTTCTTGGCGGGGAGGCAGTGGGTGAATACATTCGCGAATATTGCGAATCTGGGGAGGCCGCTGGTCTGTTGAGGCTCTCCAGCCATCTCGGAGATAGGTTGATGGGCGAGACATGCCCAGGAGATGCTCTTGACCGAGAAGAGTCGCTCGGTATGGAGACCACTGGAGACTGAGCCTTGTCTGGCGAGGGGCGATGTTCTGCTCCCTGTTGGACAGGTAAGACCTGCGTCGACGTCGATGGCTGTTTCGACGTCGAAGGACGCCCAGTCGGTTGGTCCTGCCTCGACGTTGATTGCCTCGACGTTGAGTGCCTTGACGTCGAACGGCGTTCCTTGGACCTCGACCTGCTCGCCGTCGTGTGCCTCGACGTGGAGCGATGGGAGGTTGACGGCGGATGTTTGCCGTGCCGTCGTGGAGATCTCGACGTCGTGTGTCCTGACGTCGGGGGGCGCACAGCCTTTGGCGGCGACCGGGCATGCCGGCGGTGGCTCGACGTCGATCGGCGGGCTGTCGACGGAGACCTGCCCCTACTCTGAAGTTCCCTCGACGCCGTTCCCTTCGACGTCAGGTGCGTCGCCGTCGACAGCGATCTATGCCGGTGGGACGGTGGTAGCGACGACGTCGACGGTGAACAAACAGGTATTTTCCTACCTGTCGACGTCGACCGGGCCATTCTCTCCTGAGAATGGCCTTCTGGATGCCTGGGGAGCGAGGAGGACGATGTTCTTTTCCTCTCCTGAAGCCCATGAAGTCGGATCTTCTCTCTGTCTTTCAGAGTCCTCCTAGACATGTTCTTACAGTACTGACAAGTGTCAGGGCAGTGACTCTGAGGCAGGCACACTATGCACAGAGAGTGGGGATCTGACTAGGCCTTCTTCTTCCCACAAGCAGGGCATTTGACAAAAAGAGAAGGCATTTTTCTGTCAGAAAAAACCTTCCCAGCTCAGACAAAGATGTTATTTGTCGAGTGAAAAGTGAAAAAACGCTTTTTTAAAGAATTTTTCTGAGGAAAACTCAGAAAAACTGAGAGCTCAATGCTCCAGGATCCTCTCAGAAGGAGCCGGAAAAAAGAACTGACCTAACTGTGAACCAACTGTCACCTTTCCTTCACCCCTGAGGCATGGTGGGATACTGGAGGTGCTCAGGGTCTTAAAGGCACAGTGCCAAAGTTTTTATGGTTCTCCTGTGTTAACCTACATGCAGCCTATTGGCTAAGAATGCTTCATTGTTTTTCAATGCAGTTTTCTCTATTTTTTCACTAGAGTTTGCTACTGCTTACTTCCCCAAGCCTAGTTTTAGGAGCTTGGGTACTTATTTATGCTCTATTGTAGTATTTAAAAAAAAGAAAAAAAAAAAAAAAAACTTCATAGAAATAAAGCATTTTAGCCTGTTTTTAACATGATAGCCTGCATGACTGTTTGTTACACATGTATAATGTGTATATATTTTATATATGCTCCGGGGTCCCCGCACAAGGGCGGGAATATTCAATGTTTATGACTATTGATGAGGATCCCCTGGAAGAGAAGTATGATTTTCTTGTTAACTGGCTGCTATAATAAAGTGGTGAAGAAAGAACAGCATAATCCTCACTTCCGGTCCTGACATAAAATGACAATATGAGAGTTCCTGGTGGAAGGACTAATGATAGTCCAATTGCAGAATTGTGGAGCGAGAGCAGAATGGAGTGCTACAAAAGTTGCCAATTAAGCCCTAGCCCTCCTGAAAGTCATCAATGAGAATGTCTAACAAGAGGCCTGCAAACCAGTGCTGTAATAAAGACAAAAATTCTGTTTTTCTACTTTATGGGAAACAGGAAATACATCAAAGGTAGTAGGTAAGCATGGTAATATTTTATTGGTCATTTGGGGCTCTTGAGGTTACAATTCACTACAATATTAGTGGCTAATCCCAGGTGTCATCTGTTTGTTCCAGATTTGGGAGACCAGATATATTTCTGGCACTTTCTATCATCTGTCATTAACCGTCAGAGACCAATGCAGACATAATTGTGCATTTCAAGCATTCTGCAGAATGCAAACTAAAAAATGCCTCTCTGAACACCCCATAAAATTACAGAACTGAGGCACAAGCAGGTAAAGTGATTTGCACAGGTTCACACAATTCACAGGAGCAAGTCATAATTGAAATTCACGTCTCCTAAGAATTAGCCAGAATTTTATTTTTAATGTGAGGAGAAATAAAATGTATAATCTCTCAGCAATATTATGCTTTATAAGTAATAATGCTATGCAACATACTATAAAAAAGCCTAAATGTCACCAATGAACAAGTTACTTACCTTTGGTAACGATTTATCTGTTAGAGACATATTCTAGTTATAGATTCCTTATTTTAGAATTTCCCCTAGGCGTCAGACTAGATCTTCGAGGAGTACCCTTGCGCGTCATCAGGTGCCGTCGGTCAACTCCACGGGCATCGTGATCGCCATGATGGCGTCAGGCATTGTACAGTCACTGCATCTGCGCGGTGACAACAGTTTCTTTTCACGAACTTCCATGCCAAAGCGCAGAGCCATGAAGAACACTGAAAACACTGCGCCAGAGCTAAGGCCCTGAATGGGGAATCCCTGTATCAAGAAATCAGTTTGCAAGCGGAGAGGAGGGTGGGTCGGAAACGAATCTGCAACTAGAATATGTCTCTACCAGATAAATCGTTACTGAAGGTAAGTAACTTGTTCATTGGTGACATTTAGGCTTTTCTTTTTATAGTACGTCACATATCATTACTTTTAAAGCATAATATAACTGAGAGATTATACATTGTATTTGCTCATCTGATAGAGACTTCTAGCAGCAGATTCCTTACCTTAGGAAAAAATACCCAAGCAATGCCATCATCCGTGGAGAGCTGCGAACCAAGAACATACTAGAAAGTCCGGCACGACTAAACGACCAATTTGGCCATCTCTGCAGACCTGACTGTCCAGGCAGTAATGCTTTGCAAACGTGTGCAGGGAAGCACACGTTGCTGCCTGGCAGATATCCAGGACAGTAACTCCACATGCTAATTCAGTGGCAGCAGCAGTTGCTCTGGTGGAATGAGCGCGCAAGCCCTCAGGGGGTTGCTTCATTGCCAAAGTGTAGCACATTTTGATGCAAAGTAGTACCAATCATGAGATGGCATGCTTTTCCACTGCCTTCCCTTTCTTCGTACCCACATATCCCACAAAGAGTTGATCGGCCACCTGGAAGTCTTTAATACGATTGAGGTAGAACGCCAACACTCTTTTTCACAAGAATGATCTGGAGGTGCGTAAAAAGTAGGCAAAGTTAAGGACCGGCATATATGAAAAGGCGCAACTACTTTGGGAAAGAATGAGACCCTCATGCGCAACACCACTTTGTCAGGCTGCACAGACAAAAATGGGGGCTCTGAAGAAAGCGCCTGAAGCTCGCTCACTCACTCACTCACTCGACGATCAGAGGTGATGACAACAAGAAAAATAGTTTTGAAAGTAAGGAGCCCTAAGGGACAATTCTGTAATGGCTCAAAAGGAGCAAACATCAAGTAAGTCAGGAAAGGACTAAGGTCCCACTGAGGCATGATAATCAGAGTTGGAGAAAACAAATAGGTGAGTCCCTTAAAGAATCTACCAACAAAAGGAGACTTAAAAACGGAAGGTTGATCAGACAATGTAGGAAGATGGGCTGGTGTGTGGTGGGTACCTAAGTGTAAGGAAATGCCTCCTTGGCATGGTTACCCCCTCTGACTTTTTGCCTTTTGCTGATGCCAGTGATGCTTGAAAGTGTGCTGGGACCCTCCTAACCAGGACCCAGCACCAGTGTTCTTTCCTTTAACAGTACCTTTGTTCCCACAATTGGCACAGCCCTGGCATCCAGATAAGTTCCTTGTAAATGGTACCCCTGGTACCAAGGGCCCTGATGCCAGGGAAGGTCTCTAAGGGCTGCAGTATATCTTATGCCACCCTAGGGACCCCTCACTCAGCACATGCACACTGCCTCACAGCTTGTGTGTGCTGGTGGTGAGCTAAGTCGACATGGCACTCCCCTCAGTGTGCCATGCCCACCTCACACTGCCTGTGACAGAGGTAAGTCACCCCTCTACCAGGCCTTACAGCCCTAGGGCAGGGTGCACTATACCACAGGTGAGGGCATAGTTGCATGAGCACTATGCCACTACAGTGTCTAAGCAAAGCCTTAGACATTGTAAGTGCAGGGTAGCCATTAAGAGTATATGGTCTGAGAGTTTGTCAAATACGAACTCCATAGTTTCATAGTGACTACACTGAAATCTGTGAAGTTTGATATCAAACTTCTCAGCACAATAAATGCACACTGATACCAGTGTAGAATCTATTGTAAAATGCACCCAGAGGGCATCTTAGAACCCCCCTGAATACCAGTCCGACTCCTAGTGCTAGGCTGACCAGTTTCTGCCAGCCTGCCACAACCAGACGAGTTGCTGGCCACATGGGGAGAGTGCATTTGTCACTCTGTGGCCAGGAACAAAGCCTGTACTGGGTGGAGGTGCTTCTCACCTCCCCCCACAGGAACTGTATAACCTGACGGTGAGCCTCAAAGGCTCATGCCTTTTGTTACAGCACCCCAGGGCATCCCAGCGAGTGGAGATGTCCACCGCTCCGGCCACTGCCCGACTTTTGGCGGCAAGGCTGGAGAAGATAATGAGAAAAACAAGGAGGAGTCACCCACCAGTCAGGACAGCCCCTAAGGTGTCCTGAGCTAAGGTCACCCCTGCCTTTAGAAATCATCCATCTTGAGATTGGAGGATTCCCCCAATACGAATAGGGATGTGCCCCCCCTTCCCTCAGGGAGGAGGCACAAAGAGGGTGTAGCCACCGTCCAGGACAGTAGCCATTGGCTACTGCCCTCTGGACCTAAACACACCCCAAAATTCAGTATTTAGGGCCACCCCAGAACCCAGAAAATCAGATACCTGCAAACTACACAAAGGAGAAGGACTGCTGACCTGAAAGCCCTGCAGAGACGAGGGAGACGACAACTGACTTGGCCCAAGCCCTACTGGCCGGTCTCCAGACTCAAAGAAAACTGCACAGCGACGCATCCAACAGGGACCAGCGACCTCGGAAGCCTCAGACTCCCCCCATGAAATCCGAAGGACCAAGAAACTCCTGGGACAGTGGCACTGTTCAGCTACAGCAACATTTTGCAACTTTCTAACAACTTTCAAAGAACTCACTCTTCCCGCCGGAAGCGTGAGACTTCACACTCTGCACCCGACGCCCCCGGCTCGAACTCCAGAGAACCAACATTACAGGGAGGACTCCCAGGCGACTGAGACCTCGTAAGTAACCCGAGACGACCCCCCTGGTCCTTCACAGCGAGGCATGCAGAGAGAATCCAGAGGTTCCCCTGACGGCGACTGCCTGTAACACGGAACCCAACGCCTGGACCAAGCACTTCACCCACAGCCCCCAGGACCAGAAGGAACCGAACTTCACTGCAAGAGTGACCATCAGGCAACCCTCTGCCTAGCCCAGTCGGTCGCTGGCCCGAGAAGCCCCACTGTGCCCTACCTGCACCGCTAGAGTGACCCCCGGGTCCCTCCATTGTTTCCTATTACAAACCTGACGCCTGCTTTGCACAGTGCACCCGGCCGCCACTGTTCCGCTGAGAGTGTGTTTTGTGTGCCTTCTTGTGTCCCCCTAAGTGTTCTAGAGAACCCCCCTGGTCTGCCCTCCGAGGAAGCAGGTACTTACCTGTTGGCAGACTGGAACCGGAGCACCCCTGTTCCTCATAGGTGCCTAAGTGTTTTGGGCCCTCCTATGACCTCTGCACCTGACCGGCCCCGTGTTGCTGGTGCGGTGACGTTTGGGTTGCCTTGAACCCCCAACAGTGGCCTGCCTATGCCCAGGAACTTTAACTTGTAAGTGCCTTACTTACCTGAAAAAGTAACCATTACTTACCTCCCCCAGGAACTGTTGATTTTTGCACTAAGCATCCACTTTTAAAATAACTTATTGCCCTTTTAACTAAAACTGTGTATGTTACTGCTCTAATTCAAAGTTCATAACTTACCTGTGTGGAGTACCTTGCATTTTATGTATTTACTTCAAATCTTGAACTTGTGGGTCTAAAATAAATTAAGAAAACATTTTTCTATATAAAAACCTATTGGCCTGGAATGGTCTTTTGAGTGTGTGTTCCTCATTTATTGCCTGTGTGTGTACAACAAATGCTTAACACTACCCTCTGATAAGCCTACTGCTCGACCACACTACCACAAAATACAGCATTAGAAGTATCTAATTTTGCCACTATCTTACCTCTAAGGAGAACTCTGGGACTCTGTGCACACTATCTCTCACTTTGAGATAGCATATAAAGAGCCAACTTCCTACATTGGTGGATCAGGGGTGGGGGTCTAAGACTTTGCATTTGCTGGACTACTCTGTAAATACCTGACCACACGACTAAATTCCCAAAATTGTCATTAGGAACAGTTTTTTGCAATTTGAACTATTTTTCTAAAGTTTTAAAAGTCCTGCTAGGGCCTTGTGTAATTCCCTGTTAGCATTTCTTTTAGAGTTTAAAAGTTTGAATTTAAGGTCTAGAAGTAGATTTTAGATTCTTAAAAAGTAATCCTAACTTTTAGAGAAATAATGTCTTGCACAGATGAGATGGTGGTGGAACTCAACTTCACCCCTTCCCTGCATCTAGGGGTGTCAGAGTTAAGGACTCTCTGTAAGCTAAAAAAAATATAAAGACTGGGGCCAACACTACCAAAGTAAAGCTCCAGGATCTTTTGCCAGAGTTTGCAAAGGACCACCCCTCTGAGGGTATTCCTACAGATGGGGAAGTTAGTGACCAGGAGGATGATTCCCTCCCTCCTGGTCTAACTAGGGAGAACAGGGTCTCTCAAACCCGGACTCCACAAATAATAGTCAGAGAAACTGGTTCTTCCACAGGGGAGACCAGTAACTCTGGAAGCATTGATGACATCACCAAATGGTTCACAGCTTTTGAGAGGGCTTGTGCAACCAGAAAAGTAAACAGATATCACTGGGGTGCTCTACTTTGGGAAATGTTCACTGGAAAGTGTAGGGATAGACTACTCTCACACTCTGGTAAATATGCAGAATCCTATGACCTCATGAAGGCTACCCTGATTGAGGGCTTTGGATTCTCAACTGAGGAGTACAGGATTAGGTTCAGGGGGGCTCAGAAATCCTTGAGCTAGACCTGGGTTGATTTTGTTGACTTCTCAGTCAAAACACTAGATGGTTGGATGACTGGCAGTGGTATAAATGATTATGATGGGCTGTATAACTTGTTTATGAAAGAACATGTGTTAAGTAATTGTTTCACTGACAAACTGCATCAGCATCTGGTAGACCTAGGTCCATTTTCTCCCCATGGATTGGGAAAGAAGGCACAACATTGGGTCAAGACTAGGGTGACCAAGACTTCCACAGGGGGTGACCAAAAGAAAGGGTTCACAAAGCCTCCCCAGGGGAAGAGTGTTGAGACATCCAAGGGAAAAGGTACAGAGTCTTCTACAGGGCCCCAAAAACCTGCTCAGGAGGGTGGGCCCAGGGCCTCTTCACAGTCCTCAAATGGGTATAAGGGTAAAAACGTTGATCCCAAGAAGGCCTGGTGTCGCATCTGTACTAAGCATGGATAAAAAACTGGAGACAAGGCCTGTCCCAAGAAAAGTCCCACAAAAAGTACTACTCCAGTTAGCACTGGAATAGCCAGTCTCCAGGTGGGATCAACAGTGTGCCTAGAGCAAATCAGGGTTCACACTGAAGCTACATTAGTCTCTGAGGGTGGTGCTGACCTAGCCACACTTGCTGCCTGGCCGCCTAACATGCAAAAATACAGGCAGCAGCTCTTAATCAATGGGACTAGAGTAGAAGCCCTTAGGGATACAGGTGCTAGTGTCACTATGGTGACAGACATACTGGTTTCCCCAGGACAATACCTGGCTAGACAGACATATCCAATCACAAATGCTGACAATCAAACTAAAGTCCATCCCATGGCAATGGTAACTTTAGAACGGGGAGGGGTCACTGGACTGAAAAAGGTGGTAGTCTCTTCTGCAATACCAGTAGAATCTCTGCTTGGAAATGATCTGAGTCCTCAGCATGGGCTGAGGTAGAGCTCAAGACCCATGCAACCATGCTGGGTATCCCCAAACTGGTGTGTGTCAAGACAATGGCACAGTGCAGGGCTCAGGGTGCAAAAGAAGTGTTGGAGTCTGGAATAATGTCCCAACCTTCCGAGAGAAAAGGAAAGAAGACTGGGGAACTAGCTTCAACACAGCAAAAGAAACAGAACCTCTCTTCCCGGGAAGAGGTTCTATCCCCTGAGGGAACTGAGTCCATGGAGCTGGGACCTCACCAGGTTGAGCTCTTAGGCCGAGGGGGACACTCAAGGGAACAGCTGTGTAAGGGGCAAGAAATGTGTCCCTCTCTTGAGAGCCTAAGACAGCAAACAGCTGAGCAAGAAAAAGGAAGTGTCAGCAGAACACACAGGGTCTTTTGGGAAGATGGACTCCTTTACACAGAGGCAAGAGATCCCAAACCTGGCGCCTCTAAGAGAGTGGTAGTGCCTCAGGAGTTTAGGGAGTTCATTCTGACCTTAGCCCATGAGATTCCCCTTGCTGGGCATTTGGGACAAACCAAGACATGGGAGAGATTAGTCAACCGTTGCTACTGGCCCAATATCTCCCAGAAGGTAAAGGAGTTTTGTACCTCCTGTGTCACCTGTCAAGCCAGTGGTAAGATAGGTGGCCATCCAAAGGCCCCCCTCATTCCATTTCCAGTGGTGGGGGTCCCTTTTGAGAGAGAGGGAGTGGACATAATGGGTCCAACTGAACCTTCCACAGCATCAGGGAACCAGTATATCCTAGTAGTAGTGGATCATGCTACTTGGTACCCTGAAGCAATTCCCCTTAGGTCCACTACTGCCCCTGCAGTATCCAAAGTACTCATTAGTATCTTTACCAGAGTAGGATTTCCTAAGGAGGTGGTTTCTGACAGAAGTACCAACTTCATGTCAGCTTACCGGAAACACATGTGGAATGAGTGTGGGGTGACTTACAAATTCACCACACCATACCATCCACAAAACCAATAGTCTTGTGGAGAGATTTAACAAGATATTGAAGGGCATGATCATGGGGCGCCCTGAAAAACTCAAAAGGAGATGGGATGTCCTCTTGCCATGCCTGCTTTTCACCTAAAGTGAGGTGCCACAGAAGGGCATAGGGTTTTCCCCCTTTGAGCTTCTGTTTGGCCATCCTGTAAGGGGACAACTACCACTTGTAATAGAAGGCTGGGAGAGATCTCTCCATAAGCCTAAACAAGATGTGATAGACCATGTACTAGACCTACGTTCAAGGATGGCCGAGTACATGGAAAAGGCAAGCAAAAACCTTGAGGCCAGCCAACAGCTCCAGAAGATGTGGTATGACCAAAAGGCTGCTATGGTTGAGTTCGTCAGGGCAGAAAGTCTGGGTTCTGGAGCCTGTGGCTCCAAAGGCACTTCAGGACAGATGGAGTAGCCCTTACCCAGTTTCTTGAGAAAAAGAGTCAGGTCACCTACCTGGTGAACCTAGGCACTAACAGGACCCCCAAAAGGGTGATCCATGTGAACCGCCTCAAACTCTTTCATGATAGGGCAAATGTAAACATGTTAATGGTTACAGATGAGGACCAGGAAGCTGAGAGTGAACCTCTCCCTCATCTCCTCTCCACTGACCCTAAAGATGGGTCAGTAGATGGAGTGATCTATTCAGATACCCTCTCTGGCCAACAGCAGGCTGACTGCAGGCAAGTCCTCCAGCAGTTTGCTGAGCTCTTTTCTTTAACCCATGGTCAGACACACCTGTGTACCCATGATGTGGACACAGGAGACAGTATGCCTGTCAAGAATAAAATATTCGGACAGTCTGACCAAGTTAAAGAAAGCATCAAAGTGGAAGTCCACAAGATGCTGGAGTAGGGAGTGATTGAGCATTCTGACAGTCCCTGGGCTAGCCCAGTGGGGTCTTGGTCCCCAAACCTCACACAAAAGATAGCAAGAGAGAGAGTTGAGCCCTCTGTAGTCCACACAAAACCTCATCTGTCACCAAGACAGATGCTCACCCCATCCCAAGGGCAGATGAACTAATAGAACATTTGGGTGCTGCCAAATACTTAAATACCTTTGACTTGACAGCAGGGTACTGGCAAATACAAATGGCACCTGGAGCAAAAGAGAAAACAGCATTCTCTACACCCGATGGGCACTACCAGTTTACTGTGATGCCCTTTGGCTTAAAGAATGCCCCTGCCACCTTCCAAAGGTTGGTGAGTAAAGTCCTTGCTGGCTTGGAGTCCTTTAGTACAGCTTATCTTGAGGATATTGTTGTCTTTAGCTCAAACTGGCAGGATCACTTGGTCCACCTGAAGAGGTTTTGCAGGCCCTGCAAAGAGCAGGCCTCTCTATCAAGGCATCTAAATGTCAGATAGGACAGGGTACAGTGGTTTACTTGGGACACCTTGTTGGTGGAGGCCAAGTTCAGCCACTCCAACCCAAGATCCAGACTATTATGGATTGGGTAGCTCCAAAAACCCAGACTCAAGTCAGGGCATTCCTTGGCTTGACTGGGTACTATAGGAGGTTTGTGAAGGGATACGGATCAATAGTGACACCCCTCACAGAACTGACCTCCAAGAAAATGTCCAAGAAAGTGAACTGGACCGTTGACAGTCAAAAGGCCTTTGACACCCTGAAGCAAGCTACGTGTACAGCACCAGTTTTGAAAGCTCCAGATCACACTAAGCAGCTCATTGTGCAGACAAATGCCTTTGAGCATGGGATAGGAGCAGTCCTGTCCCAAATAAATGATGATGGCCTTGACCAGCCTGTTGATTTTATTAGCAGGAGGTTACTCCCCAGGGAGCAGCGTTGGAGTGCCATTGAGAGGGAGGTCTTTGCTGTGGTTTGGTCCCTGAATAAGTTGAGACCATACCTTTTTGGTACTCACTTCGTAGTTCAAACTGACCACAGACCTCTCAGATGGCTAATGCATATGAAAGGAGAAAACCCTAAACTGTTGAGGTGGTCCATATCCCTACAGGGAATGGACTTTGTAGTGGAGTGGGACACAGACCTGGGACTGCCCATGCCAATACTGATCGCCTTTCCAGGTTCCTCCACTTAGAAAAATCAAGACTCTCTTGGGAAAGGTTTGTCTCATCCTCTTTTGTTTTGGGGGGTGTTTGTGTAAGGAAATGCCTCCTTGGTTACCCCCTGACTTTTTGCCTATTTATATACTATTTCAAAGTAAGAAATAGTGTGCACAGAGTCCAAGGGTTCCCCTCAGAGGTAAGATAGTGGCAAAAGTAGATAATTCTACTGCTCTATTTTGTGGTAGTGTGGTCGACCAGTAGGCTTATCAGAGGGTAGTGTTAAACATTTGTTGTACCCACACAGGCAATAAATGAGGAACACACACTCAAAGACTTATTCCAGGCCAATAGGTTTTTATATTGAAAAATATATTTTCTTAGTTTATTTTAAGAACCACAGTAGGCACACAAAACACACCCTCACCGGCACAGGGGTGGCCAGGTGCAGTGTGCAAAGCAGGCATCGGGTTTCAGATAGGAATCAATGGAGGGACCCGGGGGTCACTCTAGCGGTGCAGGCACGGGGGGGGCTTCTCGGGACAGCCACCACGTGGGCAAGGCAGAGGGTCGCCTGGGGATCACTCCTGAGCTGAGGTTCGGTTCCTTCAGGTCCTTGGAGCTGCGAGTGCAGTGTTGGTTCCAGGCGTCCGGTCCCTTGTTACAGGCAGTCGCGGTCAGGGGGAGCCTCTGGATTCTCTCTGGAGGCGTCTCTGTGGGGGATTAGGGGGGTCATCTCTGGTTACTCATGGGCTCGCAGTCGCCGGGGAGTCCTCCCTGAGGTGTTTGTACCTGACGCCTCCGGCTCGAGATGCAGAGAACCGAGTGAGAAGTCTCACGCTTCCGGTGGGAAACGTGCAGTCTTTGGAAGTTGCTTCTTTGTTGCAAAGAAGTAGCTGGTTTTGAACAGGGCCGCTGTTCACTGGAGTTTCTTGGTCCTTTAGTCCAGGGCAGTCCTCTGAGGCTTTCAGAGGTCGCTGGTCCCTGTCGGATGCGTTGCTAGTTGCAGGTTTTCGAAGTTGGAGAGAGGCCAGTAGGGCTGGGGCCAAAGCAGTTCTTGTCTTCCTCCTTCTCTGCAGGTTTTTCAGCTCAGCAGTCCTTCTTGTTTTTCAGGTTGCAGGAATCTGATTTCCTGGGATCTGGGGAGCCCCTAAATACTCAATTTAGGGGGGTGTTTAGGTCTGGGAGGGCAGTAGCCAATGGCTACTGGCCCTGAGGGTGGCTACACCCTCTTTGTGCCTCCTCCCTGTGGGGAGGTGGGGCACATCCCTAATCCTATTGGGGGAATCCTCCATCTGCAAGATGGAGGATTTCTAAAAGTCAGAGTCACCTCAGCTCAGGGCACCTTAGGGGCTGTCCTGACTGGGGAGTGACTCCTCCTTGTTTTCCTCATTATCTCCTCCAGACTTGCCGCCAAAAGTGGGGACAGTGGCCGGAGGGGTGGGCATCTCCAAAAGCTGGGATGCCCTGTGGCGCTGTAACAAAGGGGGTGAGGCTCACCGCCAGGTGTTACAGTTCCTGCAGGGGGAGGTTTGAAGCACCTCCACCCAGTACAGGCTTTGTTACTGGCCACAGAGTGACAAAGGCACTCTCCCCATGTAGCCAGCAACATGTCTGGTGTGTGGCAGGCTGGCAAAAACTAGTCAGCCCACACTGGAAGTCGGGTATGTTTTCAGGGGGCATGTCTAAGATGCCCTCTGGGTGTATTTCACAATAAAGTGTACACTGGCATCAGTGTGCATTTATTGTGCTGAGAAGTTTGATACCAAACTTCACAGTTTCCAGTGTAGCCATTATGGTGCTGTGGAGTTCGTGTTTGACAGACTCCCAGACCATATACTCTTATGGCTACTCTGCACTTACAATGTCTAAGTTTTTGCTTAGACACTGTAGGGGCATAGTGCTCATACACCTATGCCCTCACCTGTGGTATAGTGCACCCTGCCCTAGGGCTGTAAGGCCTGCTAGAGGGGTGACTTACCTATGCCACAGGCAGTGTGAGGTTGGCATGGCACCCTGAGGGGAGTGCCATGTCGACTTAGTCATTATTCTCCCCACCAGCACACACAAGCTGGCAAGCAGTGTGCATGTGCTGAATGAGGGGTCCCCAGGGTGGCATAAGACATGCTGCAGCCCTTAGAGTCCTTCCCTGGCATCAGGGCCCTTGGTACCAGGGGTACCAGTTACAAGGGACTTACCTGGATGCCAGGGTTGTGCCAATTGTGGAGACAAAGGTATAGTTTAGGGAAAGACACTTTCAAATCATAACTTGGCATCAGCAAAGGCAAAAAGTCAGGGGGTAACCATGCCAAGGAGGCATTTCCTTACATATATATACATATACACACACACACACACACACACACACACAAAATATCTATTTATAAGATAAATTTCAGTCTGGAAATATTAGCATTCGAGGATGGTGGGGAAAGAAGAATATTGGCTCACTTTATGCAAACAAATTACGCAAAACTGCTTGTTCTACCGCTGCATCCATCCTGTCAGCAGCATCCAGGCAGTAATGTTGAGTAAAGTTGGGGCTGCGAATCCACGTTGCCACTCTGCAAATCTGGTTTAGAGGCACTCCTGTAAAAAGAGCTGCTGAAGTAGATACCGCTCTACTGGAGTGCGCCTTGACGTTGGCTGTTAGTGGCCTTCCGGCTAGCTGGTGACACAATTGTATGGCAGAGGAGATCCAACGGGCTATGGATTGCTTGGTAACAGCATTCCCTTTAGTGAGTTGACCATAGCTAATGAACAATTGATCAGCTTTACGAAAGCTGCTAGTCCTCTGAATGTAAAATTTCAGACACCTCTTGAGATCTAGGGAATGTAGTGCTCACTCTGCAGGAGTTTGAGGGTTCGGAAATAAAGTCCTTAAAATCACTAGCTCGTTTAAATGAAAGTTCAAGGGAACCTTAGGAAATAATTTTGGATTAGTCCTCAGAATGACCATATCTGCTATAAATTGAAGAAAAGGTGGTGAGATTGTGAATGCCTGTATGCCACTAACTCTCTTCACGGAAGCAAGTGCCAGAAGGAGTGCTGTCTTCCAAGAGATATATTTCAGGTCAGCTTTGTGAATAGGCTCAAAAGGATGCCTCATCAATTGGACAGCACAATATTAAGATGCCAGGTAGGAGGACGAAACTGAATCAGAGGAAACATCCTGAACAAGCCTTTTAGGAACTGCTTTGGATGACTATAAAGATGGCAAAACTGCCATACGGCGGAAACGAGAGATGGCTACTAGGTGAACTTTGATAGACTAATGGGAGAGACCCGATTTTGCTAATTGCAAAAGATACGGAAGCATCTGCTGTGGAGAAGACTTTAGAGTGTGAATATTGAAGGTTTTGCACCATATACAGAATCTTCTCCACTTGAGTCTGTACATCTTATTCGTAGGCTGGGCTCTGGCACAGGCGAGCACCTCTCGACAGTCTGAAGGAATATCAAGACTGCCAAACTCATAGAATTCAGGAGCCAGGCTGATAATCGAAGAGAAGTCTGGTTGGGATGACGGACCTTCCCGAGTCATCATCAGCAAAGCTGGTGTTGGTCTCAATCAAATGTGAGGTTGATCTGAGAGGAGTAGCAGCTATGTGAACCAAAACTGGCGCAGCCATCTGGGAGCAATCAACAGTAGTCGGCAAGGTTCTCTCTTCATCTTTTGAATAAGTCTCGGGATGAGTGGGAGCGGAGGAAAAGCGCAGGCTTATATCCCTGACCATCCGATCAAAAACGCATTCCCCTTTGGCCCTTTCTGCGGTTGCCAGCATGGAAAGTGTTGGCATTTTTTGTTCTCCCTTGTCGCAAACAGATCTAGACTGGGTTTGCCCCAACAAAGAAAGAGGCGTTCGAGAGTCGGCTTTTGAGCTCCCATTCGTGACAGGTCATCGGTGTTCTGCTTAGTGCATCTGCCAAAGTGTTGGCTACTCCTGTAAGGTGTTCCGCTCCGATTGTTATATGATGGTGTAGCACTCAATGCCACAGCTCCTGTGCCTGAAGAGACAGCACCTGCGATCTTGTACCCCCCTACTTGTTGAGCTAATGCATGACTGTGGTGTTTTCGGTTCTTATCAGCACCGAGGAACATCTGACCTTGGCGAGGATGGCCTTGAGCCCCAGGAAAACTGCCTTTAATTCCAATATGTTGATGGGGAGTGCTGATTCCTGCATGGACCATCTCCCTCTCACTGATAGGTCCTGTAAGTGTGTGCCCCATCCCTCTAGAGACACATCAGTTGTTAGAATGTGCACTGGTTTGTCCTTCAGGAAGGACAGACCTTCCGAGATGAGGGATGTTTTTCCACCAATTCAAGGCTGGTAAGGTTATTTGGACAATATCGTCGAAAGATAAGTTTGAACTGAATGTCCAAATGTTGTTGAAGTGTTCTCACGTGAAGACGACAGTTTGCCATCAATGGACTGCACGAAGAGAGCATCCCCAGAAAAGATTTGTAAGTCCGGACAGAAGTGGACTTTTTTCCGCTGAGATGGCTTGCTAGGTTTCAAAGTTTTTCCTGTCTGTCCTGAGAAGCAAAAGCTGTTGCTCGCTGCGTGCAAAACAGCCCCTAGAAAGGTGATGTTGTTTGACGGATCTAGGAGCTGTTAGTCCCAACGCCTTGAAGAGGGACAGCATTTTTCTGTGTCTCTGGCCGCCTTCGATGCCGTTCGGGCCTTTATTAGCCAGTCATCCAAGTACGGGAACACCTGGATTCCCAACTGCCTGAGGTAGGCTGTGACTGGGGCCAGAACCTTGGTGAAAACTCATGGGGCCGATCTGAGGCCAATGGTAGAACTGGTAATGGGCAACTGCAACCTTGAACCGTAGGAATTTCCTGTGACTGGGATGAATAGGGATGTGGAAGTATGAGTCCTGGAGATCGAAAGACGTCATGAAATCGCCTTGGTTGAGTAATCGTAGCACATCTTGGAGGGTGATCATACGAAACAATAGTTTTTTCAAGAATTTGTTCAGAGACCGAAGGTCTAAAATACGTCGCCGGTCTCCTGTCTTTTTCCGTATGAGGAAGAAGCGAGGGTAGAAGCCTGTTCCCATCTGAGCCTTCAGTACGATCTCTATTGCTCCCTTGTCTACCAAGATGGCAATATGTACTAGGAGTTCTTTTAGATGGGCAGGTGGAGATCCTCCTGGTAGCACTTCCGGAGGAGATTGATGAAACTCTAGTGTGTCCCTTGCTGACAATATCTAGGACCCATCTGTCTGATGTGATCTGGGACCATTGGTGGAAGAAGTTGGAAATTCTACCCCCTATCAGAGTGCTGGGTTAGGGGTTGGCTGCAGGCAGCTGATGGAGGTCAGTGCTTTCTCGCCGCGTCCTTGCCCTTATAAGAGGATTTCCCCCCTTGTGGTTTGATGGAAGGATGCAGATGACGGTTGCCGATAACCTGCCGGCTGCTGTTGACCAATGGTGGCGTGAAATTTACTTTGGTAGGTCTGATACTGCTGATAATGATGTAATCCGCCCCTGTAAGAATAAAGCCCCCCTTCCTCTTGCTCCTCGAAAGGACTGCCTTTTAAATTGTACCGTACCCAGGGATCTAACTGTTTCTGTGTCTGCCTTTAACAATTGCAGGGCGTCACCGACGTGCTTGCCGAATAATAGTTCTCTGTCATAAGGCATATCTAGGATCCTCCGCTGCACTTCTGGCAGAAAAGATGTAGCTTTCAGCCACCCCTGACGTCTGAATACAGCAGCCCCGGCTAACTGGCGGAAACCTGTAGATGGCACATCAATAGCACAGTCTATAATCTCTGCAGAGATCTTCTCACCTTCTTGAAGTATTTGACATGCTTCAGCTCTATTATCTTCAGGCAGGAGGTCGATGAACTGGGATATATTCTACCACATGTGACGGTCGTATCTTCCCAGAATTGCCAGGGAGTTCGCTGCTCTGACCGTGGTGGCCGCCATCGTTCAAAACTTCTTTCCAATGGAATCTAACAGCCGCAGCAAGTGGGGAAGACAGATTGTTAGACCTACGCTGGGCTGCCTGAGATATCAGTCTGGTTTACGGCGACCAATTCATCAGGCTGGTGAGTTGTCTGGCGCTTTGTATTTCTTGTCCAGCCTTGGCAGCACCGCTGGGACTGAAGTTAGGGTCTGCATGACTAAGGCTCTCCTCCCAAATAAAGTCAACAATCGGTATCGCTCGAACCGATTTCCTCGTGTCCTCCTTAAAATCATAGAGTAAACAATCCGACTGCTTAGACGTTATGGGCAGTTGGAACCTCTTTGCTCCTCTCTCCATTACACTATGGAAACTACCAATGTCTTGTGGTGGAGAATCAACCAGTGGTGGTGTAGAAGGGAATTGTGTCTGAGTTTGATACTCGTCCCATTCATGGAGAAGCGATTCTGTGTCCTGTATATCGCCCTCTTCTTGTTCGTCATCCGACGAGGGCGGATCGTTATCCTGGCCTGGCGATGGGACTAGAAGAACGAGTTACTTACCTTCGGTAACGACTTTTCTGGTGGATACATTAGCTACCTGTGGATTCCTCACCTCATGAATACTCCCATGGCGCCAGCATTCTACGGAAATCTTCTTACTAGTCTCTGCACGTCGACGAGGACGTCACTGTCTCGCACGCGACGCCGTCTGACGTCATACAGGCAATAAGAGGTCCTCGACGACGTGCGGACGTCAGTACCAATCATTTTTTACGTGCATGAGAACAACCAGGCAATGCAATGAAAGAACAAAGCAACATCCATTATATTGTAAAAATACACCACATTGTATGAATAACTGTAAATCTTTTTTATGTACATATATATATATATATATATATATATATAAAACTCTTTCTTTTAAAAATATATACACACACCAAGTATATACATAAAGATATATACACATATA
This sequence comes from Pleurodeles waltl, assembly GCF_031143425.1. Lineage (NCBI taxonomy): Eukaryota > Metazoa > Chordata > Amphibia > Caudata > Salamandridae > Pleurodeles > Pleurodeles waltl. The sequence goes on from NC_090441.1 coordinate 89,739,543, forward strand.
CCCATATATATATATAAATATATTATATATATACATCTATTGCACCCTCAAAGATCAAGAGGAGCGCACTCAAGGATTACTTGGCAAGACCATAAAGGCAACGGGGAGGCGGGTGGGACCGTGAGGAATCCACAGGTAGCTAATGTATCCACCAGAAAAGTCGTTACCGAAGGTAAGTAACTCGTTCTTCTGATGGATACAACTACCTGTGGATTCCTCACCTCATGAATAGAGTCCCAAAGCAGTACCACGCCCGGCGATGGGTGCCTAAATGGTCAAACCAAGAAATCCTGCAGCACTGACCGTGCAAAATGGCCGTCCCTTCTAACCTCAGAATCTAAACAGTAATGTTTTGCAAAAGTGTGAAGGGACGACCAAGTTGCGGCCTTGCAGATGTCGACCACAGGAACACCTCTGGCTAAGGCCGAAGTGGCCGACTTAGCTCTGGTGGAATGAGCTCTAATGCCCTCAGGAGGATCCTTCTTTGCCAAAGAGTAACATATTTTAATGCAAAGAACAACCCACCTGGATAGTGTTCTCTTGTGGACTGCCTTTCCTCTCGCCCACGTATCCAATAAACAGCTGATCCTCCAGCCTGAAATCCTTTGTTCTATTGATAAAGAAGCTCAACGCTCTCTTTGGATCCAGACGGTGCAGTCTTTCTTCCTCTTTGGAAGGATGAGGCGGAGGATAGAACGTGGACAAAGTAATTGCCTGAGCCAAATGGAAGGGTGAAACAACCTTCGGGAGGAAAGCAGCCTTGGTCCTCAACACCACCTTATCCCCATAAAAAGTTGTATAAGGGGGTTTTACTGATAAGGCCTGCAACTCACTCACTCTCCTTGCTGATGTTATAGCTATCAGGAAGACTGTTTTTAAAAACAAATACCTTAAGGGGCAAGAATGCATAGGTTCAAAAGGGGACCCCATAAGGAAAGTCAGGACTAAGGACAAATCCCATTGCGGCATAACGAATGGCTTTGGAGGATATTGATTTAGAAGACCTTTCAAGAATCTGATAACAATAGGGGATTTAAATAAAGATGGTTGGTCTGGAAGACATATGAAGGCTGACAAGGCCGATAAATAACCTTTAATGGTAGCCACTGCACAACCTTTCTGCGCCAGAGATAGAGCAAAAGACAAAACGTCCGATAGATGAGCTTGTAAAGGATCAATCTGCCTCTCTCCACACCACGCAACAAATTTAGACCACCTATTAGCGTAGATAGATTTAGTGGAGTGTCGCCTGGCCGCTAATATAACATCCACTACCTCAGGCGGGAGAGAGAAGGAACTCAGGTTGCCCCGTTCAATCTCCAGGCATGTAGGTGCAGACTCTGGAGGTTGGGGTGTAGAACCTGCCCCTGCGACTGCGAGAGGAGGTCTGCCCTGAAAGGGAGACGGAGCGGCGGGCACGTTGAGAGTTGGAGAAGGTCGGAGTACCACACCCTCCTTGGCCAATCCGGAGCTATTACGATTACTAGAGCCCGGTCTTGGCGAATCTTCCTCAATACTCGAGGAATCAAGGGTATGGGAGGAAACGCGTAAAGCAACTGGCCGCACCAGGTCATTTGAAACGCGTCCCCCAATGCTTCCTGCATCGGATACTGAAGGCTGCAGAACAACGGACAATGCGCGTTCTCTCGAGTGGCGAACAGATCTACCCGAGGAAACCCCCACTTCTGGAAGATTAAACGGACTTGATCTGGATGGAGACGCCACTCGTGGTCTGCCGAGAAGTGGCGACTGAGACTGTCCGCACGCACGTTCAAGACTCCGGCCAGATGGTTTGCTATCAAGCAAATCCGATGGTCCTTTGCCCAGGACCATAGTCGAAGAGCTTCTCTGCAGAGAAGGTACGACCCCACTCCTCCCTGCTTGTTTATGTACCACATCGTGGTAGTATTGTCCGTTAGGACCTGTACCGACTGACCACGAAGGGAAGGGAGGAAGGCCTTGAGAGCCAGACGTACAGCCCGTAACTCTAACAGATTGATGTGAAAAATCTGTTCCTCTGGAGACCAAAGACCTTTGATCTCCAGATCCCCCAGATGAGCTCCCCACCCTAGAGTGGAAGCATCCGTTATGACTGTGGCCACTGGTGGCGACTGCTGGAACGGTTTTCCTTGTGAAAGATTGTTGCTTGCAATCCACCACTTCAAATCCACAGCAGCATCTCTGGAGATCTTGACAGTACCCTCTAGATCCCCTCTGTGTTGAGACCACTGCCTTCGGAGGCACCACTGAAGAGCCCTCATGTGCCAGCGAGCATGCGTGACCAACAGAATGCAGGAGGCAAAAAGACCGAGCAGACGAAGGACCTTGAGGACTGGAACTACCGCTCCGTTTCGAAACATTGGAACCAAATCCTGAATATCTTGAATCCGCTGAGGCGGAGGAAAGGCCCGACCCAATGTCGTATCCAGTACTGCCCCTATGAACAGGAGGCGCTGAGAGGGCTCCAGGTGAGATTTGGGCTCGTTCACCGAAAAGCCCAGGTCGAACAACAACTGGGTTGTTGACTGCAGATGACGCAACACAAGCTCCGGGGACTTGGCTTTGATCAACCAATCGTCCAAGTAAGGGAATACTGCTATCCCCTTCCTTCTGAGCTCTGCCGCAACCACCAACATCACCTTCGTGAAGACTCGAGGTGCTGAAGTAAGACCAAACGGAAGGACCGCAAACTGGTAGTGTTGCGATCCCACCACAAACCGGAGATACTTCCTGTGTGACTTGAGTATCGGGATATGAAAGTAAGCATCCTGCAAGTCGACAGACACCATCCAGTCTTCCATGTTCAACGCCAAAAGCACCTGTGCTAGGGTCAGCATCTTGAACTTTTCCTGCTTGAGGAACCAATTCAAGATCCTCAGGTCCAGAATTGGTCTCAAACGACCATCCTTCTTGGGAATCAGGAAATACCTTGAGTAAACTCCTTGACCCCTTTCCTGCTCCGGGACCAACTCCACCGCGCCCTTTAAAAGGAGGACTTCCACCTCCTGTTCTAGCAACAGGAGGTGTTCTTGTGAACAATAGGAAGGGCGGGGCGGGATGAGGGGCGGAAACTCCCGAAAGGGAAGGGTGTAGCCTTTTCCCACAACACTGAGAACCCAAGTGTCCGACGTAACAGTCTCCCATTTGGTGAGAAAATGCTGTAATCTTCCCCCTACAGGAGAGGAGTGAGTGGGAAATGGTGGAAGCCTAAGGCTGCTTCCCCTGCTGCACCCCGCCAGAGGATGAGGAAGAGGCAGAGTGCTGCTGAGAGGCTCCCCTGGTGCGGACCCTACCCCTCCCCCTAAAAGATCTATAGGGGTGGGAAGAGGCAGGTTGCTGATATCTTCCCCGAAAGGAAGAGGAGGAAGAGCCACGCCCAAATCCACGAAACCTCCTGAAGAATCTGGAAGAGGCCGTGGAAGAAGGAGCTTGGAGTCCCAACGACTTAGCCGTGGCCCTGCTCTCCTTAAAGCGTTCCAAGGCCGAATCAGCCTTAGCCCCAAACAGTTTGTCCCCATCAAACGGGAGATCCAACAATGTGGACTGTACATCTGCCGAAAAGCCCGAGTTACGTAGCCAGGCCTGTCTCCTTTCCACCACAGTTGTGCCCATTGCTCTGGCTACCGAGTCGGTGGTATCCAGTCCCGTCTGGATAATTTGGGTCGCAGCAGCCTGGGCATCAGAGACAAGATCCAAAAGACCCTGGGGAAGCTCTGTAAACGAAGAGGAGATGTCATCCATCAGAGCATGAATATACCTCCCCAGGATACAGGTCGCATTAGTGGCTTTTAACGCCAGACTGCAGGACGAAAAAATCTTCTTCGACTGCGCCTCTAGCTTTTTTGAGTCTCTGTCCCCAGGCACCGTCGGGAAAGAACCAGGCGCTGATTTGGACGAACAGGAGGCCTGCACAACCAAGCTCTCCGGCGTAGGGTGCCTAGATAGGAAACCAGGATCAGTTGGAGCCGTCCGATACCTCCTGGCCACGGCTCTGTGAACTGCTGGGGAAGATGCCGGCTTCTTCCACACCTCTAAAACCGGATCCAGCAGAGCGTCATTAAAAGGTAATAGAGGCTCCGCCGCGGCTGAGGCCGGATGCAACACCTCTGTCAAAAGGTTTTGTTTCGCCTCCACCACCGGCAAAGGCAGGTCCAAAAAACTAGCTGCCTTCCGTACCACTGTATGAAAGGAAGCAGCTTCCTCGGTATATTCCCCCGGGGACGAAAGGTCCCACTCAGGGGAAGTGTCCAGCCCACTGGCCGACTCCAGTCCACGCAGCCCATCACCCGAGTCCTCTAGCTCTCCTTCCTCTAGGGCTCGTTGGTACTCCTGCTCCTCTAGTACCCGGAGAGCACGCCTCCTTGAATGCAGTCGTTGCTCAATCCGCGGAGTCGACAACACCTCCGCCGAAGTCGGAGATCGGCGCCGATCTTCCGAAGCCACCGACGCCTCATCCGGCGCCACAGGTAACTTCGGCGCCGACTGAAGAGCAGATGAAACGGATGGACCCACCGGAGTCACAGGCCGAAATCTCGACGTCGACGGGATGGAAATCCCTGGGGCCAATCCCTCCGAAGCCATCGGAGCGGCCACCGGCGCCGACACTGGCGCCGAGCCCACGTTCCCAAACGGGAGAAAGGGCATAAAGGGTGCCGGCCGAAGAGGCGCAGGATCACCCAAAGAAAAGGCCAAAGGCCCAGCCGGAGCACCCCCTGGAGCCATCTGTTGGAAGATGGCATACATCGCATTCAAGAATGCGGAACTATCGGCTCCAGGGGTGGGAAAAGCCGGATACTGGGGTGCCTGACTCGGAGGCGACCCCGACGCCGGCCTCGGCGTCTGCGCCGGAGAAAACACCTGAGGCTCCAATACCTCAATCACCGACGCCTGTCCAGGCGAAGTTGGAGACGTCGGAGAGAGCAACGGCGTCGAAGGATGCGGCGTCACGGTGGGGCTGACCTCCCATGTCCTCCGGCGCCGATCCGGAGACCTGGAACGAGCCTCCCTTGAATGACGCCGAGATTCTCTACGGCGCCGGGAGTCTCGATGACGCCGATGTCTTGGAGAAGACTTTTTCTTGTGATGCTTCTCCTTTGACTTGGCCATAAACAGCTTCGCCTCGCGTTCTTTAATGGCCTTCGGATTCATGTGCTGACACGAATCACAAGTCGAGACGTCGTGGTCGGAGCTCAAACACCAAAGGCAATCGGAATGAGGATCCGTCACCGACATCTTGCCTCCACACTCACGACAAGGCTTAAATCCAGACTTTCTCTGCGACATTATTTCCACAGAGAAAGAGTACGCAGCAAGATATACACTGTAACCGCAAGAGTAACAGTTGCTCCCTCGAAGATAACCGTTTCGAATGCACGGAAAAAAGGGAACTGACGTCCGCACGTCGTCGAGGACCTCTTATTGCCTGTATGACGTCAGACGGCGTCGCGTGCGAGACAGTGACGTCCTCGTCGACGTGCAGAGACTAGTAAGAAGATTTCCGTAGAATGCTGGCGCCATGGGAGTATTCATGAGGTGAGGAATCCACAGGTAGTTGTATCCATCAGAATAGGTCCTGCAGACTCAGATGGCTGACTGGGAGGGCTCAACGGTATTGGAGAAGGTTGTACAGGAGTGGTCAAACTTGGTGGAGGGAACCTAGAATAATAATCCTGCATCATATGTTGAAGGTTGGCAATCCATGATACTGGCATATGGATAGTTTGCTCTTGTTGCAACTCTTGAGCTCCTGGTTGCCTCTGCTCCTGCAACGAGTGTCCTATATACATCTGTTCACTCTCTGCCTCATCATCTTCGTCTTGGCATTTTAATCACAGGTCGGAAGGGCTACGTGCGATCGGAAACAGACCCTCATCCGAGTATATATCTCTCTCCCCGTCATCATCAAAAAGATGTTGCGGAGGTGCCGGCGATACCTTACTAGGGGACATATGAGAGGGTAAGAGTCTACTGACTGGACTTTTGTCTTATTGCCAGAATTCTCAAAGGCAAGAAAGAAGATCCACCAGACTCTATAGGTGTGGACTCAGAAATCTGACCCATCGAAGGTGCGGTCGTTGCTCGTGTAGTCGACGGTGGTGCCACTGACGGTGATCTCGTCAACGGTGATCTCATCGACGTCTACCGTTTGTTTGAAATATTTATAGCTTGGGTAGCTGAAGAGCCATACATTCAGACTCATCGCTGTTATAGTTGTTGATGACAACGGTGATAAAGTTATGATCATGGGCAACGATAGTGCTGTAAATGTCGCCGTCGACGCGCGGATGTCTAGATCTTAGATGCAGATGGTGGCAGGGAGCTTGATGATTTCCTAATCTTCTTGGAGGTGGGAGCTGGAGTGCACGGCTCAGAGCGAACCTTACCACAATGTTCCCTTGAAGTTGAGGGATATTCATCAGCTCTTTCCTTGAAAGAATGTAGTCTCTTGGCTGACTTACTGGTTTTGCGAGAAAAACTCTCCACAGATCTCTTCCTCTTCTTTGAGGCCACTGAGGTATCACTATCCTCCTCATCGGAGAGAGACTCTCTGGACTTACGTTTCTGGAGCCAAAGAAGGAGCCTGGCTTCTCTATCTCGGAGAGTCTTGTTTGGAAATGTTCTACAGATCTTGCAGTCTTTCACCTTATGCTCTGGGTGAAGACAGTATATGCAGTCATTGTGAGGGTCCTCACAATGAAGCCTTAGTTTACCACAGGTGCTGCAAGGTCTAAATAAACCCTTCTTAGCTGTAGACATGCTGACAAAGTACAGCTGATAAGTTAGAAAGAAATATCTGGAAAAATTCTCCTGAAGAGAAGGTAAGCTGAGCATAGCTCAGGGAGACTCCCTTACACACGACGTGCAGTAGAAAATCTGAGAGACTGAGCCCCTTGCTGAGGGTTCTAAAGGGGTGGTCTAAGAAAATGGCTCCCTGTTGCAGTTACCCCCCACTTTTTGCCTGATATTGATGCTGACTTGACTGAGAAGTGTGCTGGGACCCTGCTAACAAGGCCCCAGCACCAGTGTTTTTTCACTTAAAATGTACCATTGTTTCCACAATTGGCACACCTATGGTATACAGATGAGTCCCTTGTAAAAGGTACCAGGGTACCAAGGGCCCTGTAACCAGGGAAGGTCTCTAAGGGCTGCAGCATGTGTTGTGCCACCCTTAGGGACCCCTCACCTAACACATGCACACTGCCATTGCAGATTGTGTGTGTTGGTGGGGAGAACAAGGCAAAGTCGACATGGCATCCCCCTCAGGGTGACATGCACACAAAATACTGGCTGTGGCATAGGTAAATCACCCCTCTAGCAGGCCTTACAGCCCTAAGGCAGGGTGCACTATACCACAGGTGAGGGCATAGCTGCATGAGCAATATGCCCCTACAGTGGCTAAGTCTACTCTTAGACATTGTAAGTACAGTGTCGCCATATTAAGTATACGGTCTGGGAGTTTGTCAAAAACGAACTCCACAGCTCCATAATGGCTACACCGAATACTGGGAAGTTTGGTATCAAACTTCTCAGAATAATAAACCCACACTGATGCCAGTGTTAGATTTATTAAAAATGCACACAGAGGGCATCTTAGAGATGCCCCCGGGTATTTTAACCAGTCCTTCAGTGCAGGACTGACTGGTCTATGCCAGCCTGCTGCTGAGAGACGAGTTTGACCACATGGGGTGAGGGCCTTTGTGTCCTGAGGCCAGAAACAAAGCCTTCTCTGGGTGGAGGTGCTTCACACCTCTCCCCCCTGCAGGAACTAACACCTAGCAGTGAGCCTCAAAGGCTCAGGCTTCGTGTTACAATGCCCCAGGGTACTCCAGCTAGTGGAGATGCCCGCCCCATGGACACAGCCCCCACTTTTGGCGGCAAGTCCAGGGGAGATAATGAGAAAAACAAGGAGGAGTCACCCACCAGTCAGGACAGCCCCTAAGATGCCCTGAGCTGAGGTGACCCCTGCCTTTAGAAATCCTCCATCTTAAGTTTGGAGGATTCCCCCAATAGGATTAGGTACGTGCCCCCCTCCCCACAGGGAGGCTGCACAAAGAGGGTGTAGCTACTGCCCCCAGACCTAAACACACCACTAATTTAGTATTTAGGGGAAACCAAGAACTCAGGAAATCAGATTCCTGCAACCTGAACTACAAAGATGGACTGCTGACCTACAAGCCTGCAGAAACGACAGACAACTGCTTTGGCCCAGCCCTACCGGCCTGTCTCCTGAGTCGAAAAGCTGCAACCAGCGACGTATCCAACAAGGACCAGTGACCTCTGAAGCCTCAGAGGACTGCCCTGACCCCCAGGATCAAGAAACTCCTGTGAGCAGCGGCTCTACTCAACAACCTGCAACAAACTTGCAACTTTTCTTCAACTTTAAAGACCTCACTCTTCCCGCCGGAAGCGTAAGACTTCACACTCTGCACCCGAGACCCCCGCCTCGAGATCCAGAGAACCAACACCACAGGGAGGACTCCCCAGTGACTGCGACCCCGTGAGTAGCCCGAGACGACCCCCCTCTGCACCCCTACAGCGACACCTGCAGAGAGAATACAGAGGTTCCCCCTGCCCGGACCAAGCACTGCACAGGCAGCCCCCAGGACCTGAAGGAACCGAACCTCAGTGTAGAAGTGACCCCCCCAGGCAACCCTCTGCCTAGCCCAGGTGGTGGCTGGTCTGGGAAGCCCCCTCTGTGCCTGCCTGCACCGCTAGAGTGACCCCCCCGGTCCCTCCATTGAAACCTATTCAAAACCAGACGCCTGCTTTGCACACTGCACTCAGCCGCCCCTGTGCCGCTGAGGGTGTGTTTTGTGTGCCTACTTGTGTCCACTCCCAAGTGCTCTACAAAACCCCACTGGTCTGCCCCCTGAGGACGCAGGTACTTACCTGCTGGCAGACTGGAACCGGAGCACCCCTGTTCTCAATAGGCACCAATGTGTTTTGGGCACCTCTTTGACCTCTGCACCTGACCAGTCCTGAGCTGCTGGTGTGGTAACTTTGAGGTTGCCTTGAACCCCCAATGGTGGGCTGCCTATGCCCAGGAAGTGAGACTTGAAGGTGTCTTACTTACCTCACAATCTAACCAATACTTACCTCCCCCAGGAACTGTAGATTTTTGCACTGTCTACTTTTAAAATAGATTATTGCAATTTTTACAAAAACTGTATATGTTATTGCTCTAATTCAAAGTTCCTAACTTACCTGTGTGGAGTACCTTGCATTTTATTTATTTACTTCAAATCTTGAACTTGTGGTTCTAAAAATAAAATTAAGAAAATATATTTTTCTATATAAAAACCTATTGGCCTGGAGTAAGTCTGAGTGAGTGTTCCTGATTTATTGCCTGTATTTGTACAACAAATGTTTAACACTACCCTCTGATAAGCCTACTGCTCGACCACACTACCACAAAATACAGCATTGGAATTATCTGCCACTATCATACCTCTAAGGGGAACCCTTGGACTCTGTGCACACTATTTCTTACTCTGAAATAGTATACAGAGCCAACTTCCTACAGGTGGTCTCGCCCGATTGGCTGTACTTTGGGTCTTTTATAATGAAGCTAATGAGCTATGAAAATGAATGTGTTTTTAACACTGACTACAACGAAGGAAAAAAATGAAAAGATTTTCTCTACTGCTTTCATAAGCAACCCTCCCTCCTCCCCGGTGGAGTTGACATAGAAAAAGTTGCCATAGTAGTATCGAGGCTGGTACTCCAACGAATGTTTTGTTCCTTCATGTCAGGTTACAAGCCTTCAAAAAGAACGGAGGCAACTGCCTTTTGCTGTGTATGATGGGATACAGGAAGACTTTACTTTCTTAAAGGCACAGCTCTATTTACATTCTGTATAATGGCAGCCTATGGGCTACACTGTCCTGCATTGTTTTAATCTCATGAGAGGTGTAAATAAAGTATGAGAATGTATTTTTTATTACATTTCTAGAATAAATAGGTGTTTGAATGTGAATTTACACTACAGCTGCTTTCTTTTCAACAATTTGGCCTGTGTAGCTGATCACATAGGCTGCACAGTGTTATATTAAGTGGTTTTTGACAGACCTTTTTCAAAGGGCTGGTATCTGCACTTAAGAATATACTTCACATCAGTGCTCCGGGGTCCCCGCAGGCGCGCGGAACTATTCAGTGCTTATGACTATACATGGAAATCCCTTACGAGAGAATTTATGTTTCCAAATTTATGTATGAAAAATAGTACTTTTAAATGAATACATCTCAATGCATTGATAAAATAAATTGTACTAAGGCAAAAAATTTCTGAATGTTAACTAAATACCCTTTTTTAATTTTGAAGAGACTGTCTTAGTTTTACACTTGAGCTGCAAGATGTCTTTAAAAATGAAGGCGTTTCTAAAGTTAAGTGCAGGAGTCCCTAGTTACTTCTTTTCTTTAACACCAAATAAGTTTGAAATAAATGATTGTGTGTCTACTTAATATTTTTATTGTTAGTGCGGAGTCGAGCAAACAGCTGCCCAGTGCTCCTGTTGCCCAAGGGGCCACATGTAAAGGTCAGAGGGGCCGCATGAGGCCCGCGGGCCGTACTTTGAGTATCCATGATCTAGAACAAGGATGATAATTTAAGATAAGAGTAGCAGACAAAGGTGAAAGGGCTCATTATTTTTGCATCACTCAGCTCTGGCCTCTATGGGGAGTAGGAGTGCTTAAGCGTCTACTTCACTGGCTGAAGTTTGGGTCTTTTCAAATGCGGTGTACGTGTTACCTAACATGCTATGTTGCTTCAGGCCTATAGTGTATATATTTTTACATTGTATACTGCTATTTTAAGGTACAAGGGATTCCCAGCCTGACGTATGGGGAAGGATTCAACCATGTGAATATATTAAAGAGCCAATGCTGGGGAACAAAAGGTTCATCTTTACAGCATAAGTACTGATGTATCAGGTGTTATTAGTCTGCTTCAGATAGAGTTCTTAACTTGCAACTTGAGAATTTTCCCTTCAAAAAATACTCTTAATGCAGCATGCTCACAGAATGAACCCTGGTGATTAACAGATGAATAAGTTGAAGTCAGCTATACACAGGAATCGAAAGTAGGAGTCACACGTTCAAGACACAAATTGTTTATGGCTTATTTAAATAAAGCAATCAAATAAACTTGTAAAAAAGACAGAACATTTCTCCCAGGAAAAGGAGTAAAGAGGGAAACAAGGCACTGCCCACAAAATGGGAAGCCCTGGAGCAAAGTGATTCCTGATCCCACTGATGGGCAGATAAACTATCATGAATACTGTGACACAGCCCCTTTAACCCCTCGGGTGCCCTGGACGTAACGGTTACGTCCTGGGCAGCACCGCTCAGGTGCCCAGGACGTAACCATTACGTCCAGCTAGGGGACCACGGGGGAAGCGCTAGCGCTCCCACCGGGGGCCTGTACCCCCCTCCCCTGTGCAGGGATGGAAGGGGAATCGCTTCCCCTTATACCCCTGACCCTCCTGTGGCGTCTGAGGACATCAGAGGCCTGCCCCTCCGCGCTGTAAGCTCAGCTTCCAGCACTGATCGGAGGAGAAATACTTTTGCATTTCTCCTCCGATCACTGAAGGGGCCGAGAAAGGCATCAAAGTAAAGGAAAGGCCTTTCCTTTGATGTCTTTCTCAGCATTTCTGCTACCCTCTCTGAGCTTAACAGCATGGCTCCTGAATTCCTGCAGTATGGGCACCTAGGACTCTCGCAGGAGTGCATGAGCATCTTGAAAGAGTCCAAACGACCTTCCACGCGGCGTTCCTACGCTTTTAAGTGGAAGAGATTCTACATATGGTGCTGTCAGAAAGGTCATAATCCCATACGGGCGCAGGAGGATGTCATACTGTCCTATTTGCTTCATCTAGCGAAGTCCGGTCTGCAGGTATCATCTATTAAGGTACATTTGTCTGCTATTACTGCCTATCGCAAATCGCCTTCTCAGGAATCCTTCTTTACAAAACCTGTAGTCAAGGATTTCTTAGAAGGTTTGAAGAAAGTTTTTCCGCCAATTCGGAGGCCTTCTCCTCCATGGGAACTGAACATAGTCCTGGCAAAACTTATGGGCCCTCCTTTCGAGCCTATCCATAAGGCCTCTTTACAACCCCTTACGTGGAAGACGGCTTTTCTAGTGGCCATCACTTCAGCGAGGAGGGTCAGTGAAATCCAGGCCTTGTCTGCAAAAGAACCGTACACGGTTTTTCATGACAATAGAGTGGTTCTGCGAACTCACCCATCTTTCCTTCCGAAGGTGGTGTCAGAATTCCATATTAATCAGACCATAACTTTACCGACGTTCTTTCCCAATCCGGAGACTCCGGCAGAGAAAGCATTGCACTCATTAGACTTGAAAAGAGTGCTGAAATTTTATCTGGACAAGACAAAATCGATTAGACACTCTAACCGCTTGTTTGTAAACTATGGTCATTTAAGGACAGGAGAGGCAGCTTCTAAGCGAACAATATCAAGATGGATAGTTTCTTGCATTGTTAATACTTACCAGCTAGCTAATAGACAATTGCTAGCGCGGCCTAGAGCGCATTCCACAAGGGGTAAAGCGGCTACTGCTGCTCTCCTTAACAATGTTCCGATATCTGAGATTTGTAAAGCTGCTACATGGAAGTCTGTCCATACGTTTACAAGACACTATTGTTTAGACTCAGATGCAAGAGCGGATGCCCAAGTGGGGCAGGCCTCTTTAAGAAATCTATTTGCGTAAGACATATCTATTCCTGCACTTCTATCGGACAGTCCGCTGGGTTTAGGGATGGGCTTGCTAATCTATTCAATGTTTATGACTATTGATGAGGATCCCCTGGAAGAGAAGGATAAGTTACTTACCTGTAAATCCTAGTTCTCTTCCAGGGGTATCCTCATCAAAGTCATAAACAACCCACCCTCCTCCCCGGACGCACGTCTCCTAGAAGTGCAGGACAGACTGTGTTTGAATCAGTTATACAAATTGTCACCGTAAAAAGAACTGACCTAACTGTGAACCAACTGTCACCTTTCCTTCACCCCTGAGGCATGGTGGGATACTGGAGGTGCTCAGGGTCTTAAAGGCACGGTGCCAAAGTTTTTATGGTTCTCCTGTGTTAACCTGCATGCAGCCTATTGGCTAAGAATGCTTCATTGTTTTTCAATGCAGTTTTTTCTCTTTTTCTCTAGAATTTGCTGCTGCTTACTTCCCTAAGCCTAGTTTGAAGGGCTTGGGTAGATATTTATTCTCTATTGTAGCTTTATAATATTAAAAAAAAAAAACTTCATAGAAATAAAGCATTTTTGCCTGTTTTTAACATTATAGCCTGCATTGCTGTTTTTTACACATGTTAATATGTGTGTATTTTATATATGCTCCGGGGTCCCCGCACAAGGGCGGGAATATTCAATGTTTATGACTATTGATGAGGATCCCCTGGAAGAGAAAGGTATTTATTTGGGTGAGACAGTACCAAAAATATCTTAAGAGACAATACTCCTTCTGGAGGTAAGTATTATACACTAGGCACCAAAATTAGACAAGTAAACACTCATAGAACAATGCAAGCAATAGGAAATGCTATAGAATACAATGGAAGAGAATAGGTCTAGGGGCAACACCACAAAAGTGGAATGTGAATCACGAATTCCCCCCTATACAAGTGTAGTGTGTGCAGAATGGCTGGGAGAGTAAGAATACAGTAAAGGTAAGTAAATTACCCCACCATGGCACTGGATGTACCCAAGAGGGATCTGGGGGCCTCAACTCCGAGAAGGAAGAGGGGGCTCTCAGCACTTTAGAAAGCCCTTAGGATGGCAGCCAGCACCCCCAGGAGTCACAGGATCTGGTTTCAAAGGAGGTGCAAAATGTGGTTGATCCAGCACAGCAAAAGAAGGTGGTCCCACACGCTGGAGAACAACTCAAGGAGTTGAGCGTCGCAGGATGGAGTGCTGAGGACCTGGGCCAGGCTGTGCATGAAGGAATTTTGCAAACAGTGCACAGAGGCCTCAGGAGGCAAAGAAGACGCAGTACACAGGGGTACCGTCACTCTCGGGGAAGGCAAGGTCTTACCTCCTACAATCTATGTCGATGATGTCAATCCTCTGTGACCATAGGAGCACACTCATCGCTGTGAGAGGAGTCCCAGGGTACCGGTCATCATCTTGGAAGGAGCCTGCTTGGAGCAGAGGAGTGACTCCTTCACTCCACAGGAGATTTCTTCGGGTCTTCTGGTGCAGGATGAAGACATGGAGTCCCCAGAGCGTGCACACCGTGGAAACTGTTGCAGTTGCTGACTTGGAGCTGAGGTTGCTGAAGAAAAGTGTCTCTTGTAGACACTTTGTTGCAGTTACTGGCTGCGGTTGATCAGAGATCAGAAGAGTCTGAAGTTTTTGCAGAGGATTCCTAAAGGAAACTTGCAAGCAAAATCTGAAGAGAACCCACAGGAGAGACCATAAATAGCCCTGAGAGGGGGATTGGCTACCTTATCAGCTAAAGACCTATCAGGAGGGGTCTCTCTGACGTCACCTACTGGCACTGACCACTCAGGCCTCCAGAGTGCCCCCCACACCTTGCAAAGCAAGATGGATGAAGTCTGGGACACACTGGAGGAGCTCTGGGCACCACCCCTAGTGTGGTGATGGACAGGGGAGTGGTCACTCCCCTTTCCTTTGTCCAGTTTCGTGCCAGAGCAGGGGAGAAGGTAACCCTGAACCGGTGTAGATTGGCTTATGCAAGGAAGGCACCATCTGTGCCCTTCAAATCATTTCCAGAGGCTGGAGGAGGCTACCTCTCCTCAGCCTTTAACACCTATTTCCAAAGAGAGAGGGTGTAGCACCCTGCTCTCAGAGAAAATGCTTTGTTCTGCCTTCCTGGGACTGGGCTGCCCAGACCCCAGGAGGGCAGAACCCTTTCTGTGAGGTGGCAGCAGCTGTAGCGGCAGTGCAAGCCTCAGAGAGCTGGTTTGGCAGTACTGGGGGACCATGGTGGAGCCCCCAGGATGAATGGAATTGGCTTCCCAATACCAGATTTGGAATGGGGGGGACAATTCCATGATCTTAGACATGTTACATGGCCATATTCAGAGTTACCATTGTGAAGCTACATATAGGTATTGACCTATATGTAGTACACATGTGTAATGGTGTTCCTGCACTCACAAAGTCCGGGGAAATGGCCCTGAACTATGTTGAGGCATCTTTTCTACTGCAAGGGTGCCCTCACACTTAGTAACTTTGCACCTAACCTTCAGCAAGTGAGGTTAGACATATGGGTGACTTTTAAGTTACTTAAGTGTAGTGTAAAATTGCTGTGAAATAACGTGGACGTTAATTCTTACACAGGACTGCCACTGCAGCCTGAGTGAAATGTCTGATCTCTATATGGGTGGCAAAAGAAATGCTGCAGCCCATAGGGATCTCCTGGAACCTCAATACCCTGGGTACGTAAGTACCAAACACTAAGACTTATAAGGGGAGGTCCAGGATGCCAATTGAAATTGGTAAATGAAGTCACTGGCCTACAGTGACAAACTTACAAGCAGAGAGAGCATAATAAGCACAGAGGTTCTGGTTAGCAGAGCCTCAGTAAAACAGTTAGGCACTACACAGGCATACACATAAGGCCATAAATTATGAGCACTGGGATCCTGACCAGCAGGATCCCAGTGAGACAGTCAAAAACATACTGACATACAGGTAAAAATGGGGGTAACAGGTCAATAAGGGGAGCGGCCCCTTGGGCAAGAGCCGCTCCCCAGGGGATTTCTGCCACCTCCCACCCCGGGGACAGATCAGTCTTTTATAATTAGGCCCATCTGGCCGGGGTGGGGTGGGGAGCGCAGAAACCAACAGACACCAGGGATTTTTTTTATGGTGGGAGCGACCCCTTAGGCAAATTTACTTTTAGGGGCAGATCGGCCTATTTTTATTACGCCAATCTGCCCCTAAGGGGGGCAGAAACCACTAGACACTAGGGAATTTTGTTTTTTTATTTATGTTTATACATAAGGGGAGCGGCCCCTTGGCCAAAGGCCGCTTCCCACGGGGGGGCAAAGAACAAGTTACTTACCTTCGGTAACGCTTTTTCTGGAGGATACAATAGCTACCTTGCGCCAGCATACGATGGAAAATCTTCTTCCCAGCTCTCCACGTCGATGAGGACGTCACAATTGCACGGCTCCACGCGACTCCGTCTTACGTCACCGTGCCAATAAAAAGGTCCTCGCTGACGTCAGTTTCACCCATTTTTCACGTGTCTTTGAGGCGAACAGGTGAGAACCGACTCCAGAATACCACCAATAAATACATATATACATAAAGCCTTCATGATACAACATAATCAAAACAATCATTTCTATAAACAGAAAAAATATCAAAATATAAATGCACCTATACATTACATATCCTAGTGCAATCAGACAGGCAACAGGGAGGCGGGTGGGACTGTGAGAAATCCAAAGGTAGCTATTGTAGCCTCCAGAAAAAGCGTAACCGAAGGTAAGTAACTTGTTCTTCTGATGGAGTACCAAAGCAGTACCGCGCTCGGAGGTGGGTGCCTGTCTGATAACACCAAGAAATCCTGCAAAACAGATCGTACAAAATGGTCATCCCTCCGAGTCCAAGCAGTAATGCTTTGCAAAGGTATGGAGGGACACCCAAGTTGCTGCCTTGCAAATATCCACCACCTGAACCCCCCCCCCGCTTGCCTGGGCTAAAGTAGCAGACTTAGCCCTGGTGGAGTGGGCTCTGATACCTTCAGGGGGAACCTTTTTCGTCAGCGAGTAGCAGATCTTGATACAAAGGATAACCCACCTGGAGATAGTTCTTTTATGGACTGCTCTGCCCTTCCTCTGTCCAACATACCCCACGACCAGCTGATCTTCCAGGCAAAAGTCCTTCGTCCTTTCAATGTAAAAACTAAGTGCCCTTTCAGGGTCCAACCGGTGAAGCCTTTCATCCTCCTTCGATGAGTGAGGTGGAGGGTAGAAAGATGGAATGGTAATAGTCTGCCCTATATGAAAAGGAGTGACAACTTTTGGCAGGAAAGCCGCCCTGGTTTTCAACACCACTTTATCTGGGAAAAACAAGGTAAAGGGAGGTTTAACAGAAAGAGCTTGGAGCTCACTAACCCGCCTAGCCGAGGTTATGGCAACAAGAAAAACTGTCTTAAGCACTAAAAACCTTAACGGGCAAGAGTGCATGGGCTCAAAAGGTGACCCCCATTAAAAAGGTCACAACAAGATTTAGGTTCCACTGAGGCACATGAAAAGGAGTGGGAGGAAACGTATTAAGTAAACCTGTAAGAAACCTAACTACAATAGGTGATTTAAACAATGACGGCTGATCCGGGAGGCAAAGAAAGGCCGACAGAGCACCTAAATAACCCTTAACCGTAGCCACTGCACAACCATTCTTTGCTAGTTCCAAAGCGAATAATAAAATATCAGAAAGGTGGGCCTTCAAGGGATCAATCTGTCTCTCTCCACACCAAACCACAAATTTTGCCCACCTACCGGCATTAATGGTCTTAGTAGAGTGTCGCCTGGCCGATAAAACAACATCCACTACATCCGGTGGGAGAGAAAAGGAACTCAGGTTGCACGGATCAATCCCCAGGCATGAATGTGCAGGCTCTGGAGGTGAGGGTGTAGAACCTGCCCCTGCGACTGCAACTGCGAGAGGAGGTCTGCCCTGTGAGGGAGACGGAGCGGTGGTCACAGTGAGAGTTGGAGAAGGTCTGTGTACCACACCCTTCTTGGCCAATCCGGAGCTATTAAGAGGACTTGGGCCCAGTCTTGGCGAATATTCCTCAGAACCCGAGGAATCAAGGGTATGGGGGGGAACACTTAAAACAACTGGCCGTACCAGGACATCTGAAACGAGTCCCCCAACGCTCCTTGCACCGGATACTGGAGGCTGCAGAATGACTGGCAGTGCACGTTCTCCCGAGTGGCAAACAGATCTATCACCGGAGAACCCCACATCTGAAAGATGTGCAGGACCAGATCCGGATGGAGACGCCACTTGTGATCGGCCGAAAAGAGCAGACTGAGTCCGCACGCACGTTGAACACCCCGGCCAGATGATTTGCTATCAAGCAAATCCGATGATCCTGAAGCCATACCAGAGACGCAGAGCTTCTCTGCAGAGAAGATACAACTCTACTCCTCCCTGCTTGTTTATATACCACATTGTGGTAGTGTTGTCTGTCAGGACCTGAACTGACTGACCACGAAGGGAGGGGAGGAAGGCCTTGAGAGCCAAGCTCATCGCCCGAAATTCCAACAGATTGATATGAAAAGTCTTTTCCACTGGAGATCAACGACCCTTGATCTCCAGGTCCCCCAGATGAGCTCCCCACCCTAGAGTGGAAGCATCCGTCATGACCGTAGCCACCGACGGCAGCAGTGAAAACAGCCTTCCCTGCGAAAGGTTGCCGTTCACAGCCCACCATCGCAAATCCGCTGCAGCGTCTCTGGAGATCGTTATCGACTCCTCGAAATCCCCTTTGTGTTGAATCCACTGCCTGCGGAGGCACCATTGGAGAGCCCTCATGTGCCAACGTGCATAAGTGACAACAGAATGCAAGAAGCGAACAGACCGAGCAGGCGTAAGACCTTGAGGACTGGAACAACCGCTCCATTTTCAAACATTGGAATCAACGCCTGAAGGTCCTGAATCCGCTGAGGCAGAGGATAGGCCTGATTCAATGTTGTGTCCAGTACTGCCCTTATGAACAGGAGGCGTTGAGGGCTCCAGGTAAGATTTGGGTACAATGATTGAAAAACCCAGCCTGAACAACAACTGAGTTGTCATCCGCAAGTGAAGCAACACAAGCTCTAGAGACCTGGTTTTGATCAACCAATCGTCCAGGTAAGGGACTACCGATATCCCTTCCCTTCTGAGACTTGCTGCCACCACTGCTATCACCTTTGTTAAGACTCGAGGTGCTGAAGTAAGACCAAACAGAAGGACCGCAAACTGGTAGTGTTGCGACCCCACCACAAACCGGAGATACTTCCTGTGCGACTTGAGTACAGGGATATGAAAATACGCATCTTGCAAGTCGACAGACACCATCCAATCCTCTTTGTTGAACGCCAGAAGCACCTGCGCTAGAGTCAGCATTTTGAATTTCTCCTGTTTGAGGAACCAATTCAAAATCCTCAGGTCTAGGAATGGTCTCAAACGACCGTCCTTCTTGGGGATCAGGAAGTATCTTGAATAACAACCATGACCCCTTTCCTGCTCTGGAACCAACTCCACTGCACCTTTTGACAATCAGGTCTGAACTTCCTGCTGTAACAGGAGATGGTCTTCTGAACAAAACGAGGGACGGGGAGGGATGGGAGGAGGAAACTCCTGAAAAGGGAGAGCATATCCTTTTCTCACAATATTTAGAACCCATGAGTCCGATGTAACTAACTCCCACTCATGGAGAAAAAGATGTAATCTCCCCCTACAGGAGAAGTATGGTCGACAAAGGGGAGAAAACTAGGGCAACTTCCCTTGCTGTTGTCCTCCAGAGGAAGAGGATGACGTAGGGTGCTGCTGGGTGGCCCCTCTTGTTTTAACCCTCCCCGCCCTCTAAAGGACAGATATGGGAGGCTGGTAGGCTGCTGGACCAAGGACTGGAGTCTCCCTTGATAAACTGCCCCACGTCCAAACCCCCTGAATCTACAAAAGGACCTAATAGGGGTAGCAGAGGAGGCTTGCAATCCTAAAGACTTTGCCGTTGCCCGGCTATCTTTAAAGCACTCTAGGGCAGAGTCCGCTTGATCTCTAAACAGTTTTTCCACATCAAATGGCAAATCCAACAAGGTGGTCTGTACATCCGAAGAAAACCCAGAGGACCTCAACCAAGCGTGCCTCCTGGTAGCAATAAATGTACTCATTGCCCTGGCCACCGAGTCCGTAGAGTCCAGGCCAGACTGAATTATTTGTTTCGCCGCAGCCTGCACATCAGACTGGAGTTCCCCAAATGGTCTCTGTACATCTTGCGGCAGATCAGGAACCATGGCTTTCGCGGAGTCCATGAGGGCATAGACATAACTACCCAGCACACAGATAGCATTTGCAGCCTTGAGAGCCATGCTGCAAGATGAAAAAGTCTTATTTGTGGATTGTTCCATCCTCTTGGATTCCCTGTCAGATAGAATCACAGAGAAGGAGCCCGGAGCAGAGCTTGTAGAGCAAGAGGCCTGGTCCACCAAACTCTCCAGGGTAGGATGTTGTGATAAAAACCCCAGATCACCAGGCGCTACTCTACATCTCCTTGCCATGGCTCTATTCACCGCAGGCGACGATACCAGCTTCCTCCAAAGTTCTAATATGGGTTCCGCAAGAGCCTCATTGAAAGGAAGCAATGGTCTGCAGAAGCCGAAGAAGGATGCAGCACCTCCGTTAAAATGTTCGTTTTAACTTCCGCAGCAGGAAATGGAAGTTCTAAAAAGTCTGCAGCCTTCCTGATCACTGTGTGAAAAGAAGCTACCTCCTCCGTAAATTCCCCCGGTGAAGACAAGCCCCATTCCGGGGAAGTATCCAGCCTACTGGCCGACTCCAGGCCCGGATACTCTCCCAAAGGCTCGACAGTCTCTCTTTCCTCCAACAACTGCCTTTGATATTCTTCCTCCTCCAAGAGACGCAAGGCCTTCCTTGGTGACCTCAATCGAGCCTCCAACCTTGGCGTCGACATGGAATTTGCAGACGTTGAAGACACCGGCTTCAACACCTGACGAGGAGCAGGAGAGGAAGGTTGACTCCTTTCGAATCCATCACCCTGATCCGGCGCCAGCACGGATCCAAGATGCATGTGGCTCCACCATCCGCGCGTACATTTTTTTTTCTCCAAACTGCACTTTTGGACCCGCTTTGGTTCCCCCTCAATTTTAACATGTTTTCGGCTTTTCACTGTCACAGACACTTGGCCCACCTACACAAGTGAGGTATCATTTTTACCGGGAGACTGAGGGGAACGTTGCGTGGTAGGAAATTTGTCCCAGTTCGGTGATCCCACACAGAAATGTGGGAAAAAATTGATTTAGCAGCTAAATTTGAGGTTTGCTGAGCATTCTGGGTAAGAAAACATTGGGGGATCCACATAAGTCACACCTCCCTGGATTCCCTTGGGTGTCTCGTTTTCAGAAATGTTGGGGTTTGGTAGGTTTCCCTATATGGCTGCAGGTCTTCCAGCCCCCCGCCCCCCTAAAAAAAACTGGTAGTATAGTATATGAGAACTTTGATGTGTTGATGTTTCCACGTAGTGTTTTGGGGCATTTCCTTTTGCGGGCAGCAGGCCTACCCACCCAAGTGAGATACCATTTTTATCGGGAGACTTGGGGGAACGCTGAGTGGAAGGAAATTCGTGGCTCCTCTCAGATTCCAGAAATTTCTGTCCCCAAAATGTGAGGAAAAAGTATTTTTTGGGCCAAATTGAGGCATGCAAAGAATTCTGGGTAACAGAACCTGGTGAGAGCCCCACAAGTCACCCCATCTTGGATTCCCCTAGGTGTCTAGTTTTCGAAAATGCCCAGGTTTGGTAGGTTTCCCTAGGTGCCGGCTGAGCTAGAGGCCCAAATTTACAGCTAGGCACTTTGCAAAAAACACGTCAGATTTCAATGTAAAAATGTGATGTGTCAATGTTGTGCTTCCTGTCGCAAGCATTAGGCTACCCACGCAAGTGAGGTACCATTTTTATCGGGAGGCTTTGGGGGAACAGAGAATAGCAAAACAAGTGTTACTGCCCCTTGGCTTTCTCTACATTTTTCCCTTCCAAATGTAAGACAGTGTGTAAAAAAGACGTATATTTTAGAAATGCCCTGTAATTCAAATGGTAGTATGGAATTCAGAGATGTGCAAATAAGGATAAGTTACTTACCTGTAAATCCTAGATCTCTTCCAGGGGTATCCTCATCAAAGTCATAAACATTGAATGTTCCTGCCCTTGTGCGGGGACCCTGGAGCATATATAAAAATACACATATTATACATGTGTAAAACAGCAATGAAGGCTATAATGTTAAAACAGGCTAAAATGCTTTATTTCTATGAAGTTATTTTTTTTTTTATATTATAAAATTACAATAGAGAATAAATATCTACCCAAGCCCCCAAAACTGGGCTTAGGGAAGTAAGCAGCAGTAAACTCTAGAGAAAAAGAGAAAAAAACTGCATTGAAAAACAATGGAGCATTCTTAGCCAATAGGCTGCATGCAGGTTAACACAGGAGAACCATAAAAACTTTGGCACCGTGCCTTTAAGACCCTGAGCACCTCCAGTATCCCACCATGCCTCAGGGGTGAAGGAAAGGTGACAGTTGGTTCACAGTTAGGTCAATTCTTTTTTACGGTGACAATCTGTGTAACTGATTCAAAATACAGTCTGTCCTGCACTTCTAGGAGACGTGCGTCCGGGGAGGAGGGTGGGTTGTTTATGACTTTGATGAGGATACCCCTGGAAGAGAACTAGGATTTACAGGTAAGTAACTTATCCTTCTCTTCCAGGGGATCCTCATCAATAGTCATAAACATTGAATAGATTAGCAAGCCCATCTCTAAACTCTGCGGACTGTCCAATAGAAGTGCAGGAATAGATACGTATTATGCAAATAAATTTCTTAGAGAGGCCTGGCCCACTTGGGCATCCGCTCTTGCATCGGAGTCTAAACAGTAATGTCTAGTAAACGTATGTACAGACTTCCATGTAGCAGCCTTACAAATCTCAGATATTGGAACATTGTTAAGGAGGGCAGCAGTAGCCGCTTTTCCCCTTGTGGAATGCGCTTTAGGCCTCGCTAGTAATTGTTTATTAGCCAGCTGGTAAGTATTAACAATACAAGAAACTATCCATCTTGATATCGTTCGTTTAGATGCTGCCTCTCCTGTCCTCAAATGACAATAATTTACAAACAAGCGGTTAGAGTGTCTAATCGATTTTTGTCTTATCCAGATAAAATTTTAGCACTCTTTTCAAGTCTAAGGAGTGCAATGCTTTCTCTGCCGGAGTCTCCGGATTGGGAAAGAAAGTCGGTAAAGATATAGTCTGATTGATATGGAATTCTGACACCACCTTCGGAAGGAAAGATGGGTGAGTTCGCAGAACCACTCTATTGTAATGAAAAACCGTGTACGGTTCTTTGGAAGACAAAGCCTGGATTTCGCTGACCCTCCTCGCTGAAGTAATGGCCACTAAAAAAAGCCATCTTCCACGTAAGGTGTTGTAAAGAGGCCTTATGTATAGGTTCAAAAGGAGGGCCCATAAGTTTTGCCAATACTATGTTCAGTTCCCATGGAGGAGAAGGTCTCCGAATGGGCGGAAAAACTTTTTTCAAACCTTCTAGGAAATCCTTGACTACAGGTTTCGTAAAGAAGGATTCCTGAGAAGGTGACTTGCGATAGGCTGTAATAGCAGACAAATGTACCTTAATAGATGATACCTGCAGACCGGACATTGCCAGATGAAGCAAATAGGACAGTATGACATCCTCCTGAGCCCGTATGGGATTCTGACCTTGTTGACAGCACCATATGTAGAATCTCTTCCACTTAAAAGCATAAGAACGCCGCGTGGAAGGCCGTTTGGACTCTTTCAAGATGTTCATGCACTCCTGTGAGAGCCCTAGGTGCCCATACTGCAGGAATTCAGGAGCCATGCTGTTAAGCTCAGAGAGGGTAGGTTGGGATGTAGAATCCTACCCTCCATTCTGCTCAGAAGATCCATTCTGCACGGCAGCCTCCTGTGAGGTCTTTCCGATAGGTTGAGGAGATCTGTGTACCAGAATTGACGGGGCCATTGTGGCGCTATGAGAATCATTCTGGTTCTGGATCTGTAAAGTTTGTTGATCACTGCTGGTATGAGGGGAATCGGCGGAAAAGCGTAGAGAAATATCCCTGACCAGTCGATCAACAGGGCATTCCCTCGAGATCCCGGACGGTAGAACCTGGATGCGAAGTCTGGGCATTTCTTGTTTACTTCGTCTGCGAAGAGGTCCAGTTGAGGCCGACCCCATTGAGCGAAGATGTATTCTGCGACTTCGCCGTGTACGACCCAATCGTGAACGTCCTCCAGGTGTCTGCTCAGAAAATCTGCTTCCACGTTTTGTTGACCTGGCAGGTGAACCGCTATAAGTGACATTCCTCTGGCCAGGAGCCAATGCCATATCGCTTGGGACTCTCGAGATAGGGGTAGGGATCTCGTTCCCCCCTGTTTGTTCAAATAATACATCGTGGTTGTATTGTCCGTTTGTATTAGGAGAGTTTTCCCCTGAATTATTGGTATGAAAGACTTGAGAGCCAGATGGACCGCTCTGAGTTCTAGCAGATTGATGTGGTACTGCTTTTCCTTGTCTGACCACAGGCCCTGAGCTTGAAGGGGACCCAGATGAGCCCCCCATCCCTGAAGAGACGCATCCGTTACCAGAGTGTCGGATGGAACTACCTGGTGAAACGGAGCACCCACTGACAGGTGAGGTCTGCGCATCCACCATCTCAATGACTGAAGTGCTACTGCCGGTAGTCGCACTCTGTCCTCCCAGCGACCTGTCCTTTGGCTCCAGTTGCTCTCCAATGCCTCTTGGAGGGGCCTCATGTGGAGTCTGGCATTTGGGACAATAAAAATGCATGATGCCATGGAGCCCAGCAGCGATGTCACCTGACGTGCCGTAGGTGCGTTGGCTCTCAACAGGTCCTGACACTTCCTGTCTATTGAGGATAGTCGTTCCTCTGAAGGATACACTCTTTGGAGTTCTGTGTTTATGATAGCTCCCAGGTAGTGAAGGTTCTGTGTTGGAATCAAGGTTGACTTTTGGTAATTGACCTGAAGACCTAGAGACTCGCAAACTCCGAGCACAATGTCCCGATGGCTTCTCTCCTGCTCCGGAGAAGAAGCCTTCAGTAACCAGTCGTCTAGGTATGGATATATGAATATCTTTTGTTTTCGAAGATGCGCCGCTACCACTGCCATACATTTCGAGAAGACGCGTGGGGCAGATTTCAGGCCAAATGGTAGAACTCTGAACTGGTAATGCTGTAACGCTACTTGGAAGCGCAGGAATTTTCGATGTTTGGGAGCTATTGGGATGTGAAAATATGCATCCTGCAGGTCGATGAAGCACATCCAGTCTCCCTGATGTAGCTGAGGGAAAATCTGGTGAAGCGCTAGCATCCTGAACTTCTGTTTCCTTATGTATTTGTTCAGCAGCCGTAGGTCCAGAAATGGCCTGAAAACGCCCTCTCGACCCTTCTTCGCCACCAGAAAGTAACGGGAGTAAACCCCCTTTCCTCTGTGCGCAGGTGGAACCTTTTCTATGGCATTCTTTTGTAGGAGGGCGAGAGCCTCTTTGCGCAGCAGGCTGAGATGAGATGGATTGCCTTTGGTTGGTGGCAAGTGTGGTGGAGGTGTTTGAAAAGAAGAGAGTAGCCATGTTCGACAATATTGAGCACCCATTTGTCTCTTGTGATAGAGTGCCACTCGTGCAGATAAGCTGTAATACTTCCCCCCCACCCGAGTGGTGTACAGTGTCGAGGAAAGCGAGATCTCATTGTTTGGCCGGCGCTTTCGGAGTGGACTGTGGAGGTCTACTTGACCCTCGCTCCCTTGTGTTCCTTCGCTGAAAAAGAGGGCGTCCCTGCCGTTGCTGTGACCTTTGGGACCAGTGAGGGGTTTGAACCCTCTGCTGGAAAGGGCGCCTGTCATAAGGCCTAACCTCCGCCTGAAATCTTTCTTTCTTTCCAGACCCACTGCCCTCATGGTATCCACCTCAGTCTTCATTCGGGCCATTTCCTCGTCTGCATGGGCACCAAATAGAGAGTTCCCCGTGAATGGGAGATTCAGGATGCGTTGTTGTGCTTCCTGCTTTAAACCAGTGAGCTTCAGCCAGGAAGACCTCCTTGCACAGATTCCATGCACGTACCCATGTGCAGCTAAATCCGCCCCATCTGCTGCCGCGCTGATAACCTGGTTGGATACCAGGCATCCTTCTTGCAGGATCTCTTGAAAATCTTGTCTGTCCTCTCTGGGCAATTTCTCTGTGAATCTATTGAGAGAGTCCCACAGAGAACGATCATACCTGCCCAGGAGTGCAGAAGCACTGGAGACTTTCATTGCCGAAGCCGCCGTCCCACATATCTTTCTCCCCAGAGAGTCTAGATGCCTGCTCTCTTTATCCGGGGGGACCGTGGATGATGATGCCACCGAGTGGTTCTTTCGGGCTGCGGCTAATATTACCGAGTCCGGTGGCGGATCCTTCCTGAGGAACAAAGGGTCCTGTTTGGGAGCCTTGTATTTTTTGAGAATCCTAGCCGGGGCAGATTTGAGCGAGGCTGGGGCCAGAAAAGTGTCCATGGTTGGCTGCAACAAACCAGGCACTAGAGGCAGCAGCTTTTTTGATGCCGATCTCGGTTGTAGAGTCTCAAAGATGACTGACGAGGAGCTAGATGGCTCTGGAACCTCTATGTTTAGTTTCTGCGCTCCTCTTAACAGCACCTCGTTAAACGTGGTAATGTCATCCACCGGTGAGACCCTAGCAGGTGGAGAATCTGTTAGGGTGGGGGAGTAACGCCCGACAAGATGATCCTGACAACGACCAAGAGGGTGATCATCTTCGTGAACGAGACCTGGATCGTCGTTGAGAACGAGACCTGCTGCGAGACGCTGTAGCAGAGCGCCCAGGCCTCGCGGCCGGTTGACGAGGAGCAGAACGAGCCCGTCCTGCCCTTGCTGTCGTGATGGCGTTCTTGGCAGGGAGGCAGTAGGCGAGTACATTCGCGAATATTGCGAATCCGGGGAGGCCGCTGGTCTGTTAAGGCTCTCTAGCCATCTAGGAGATAGATTGATGGGCGAGACATGCCCAGATGATGCCGCTCTTGAACGAGATGAGTCGCTCGGTATGGAGACCACTGGAGATGGTGCGGCCTTGCCTGGCGTGGGGCGATGTTCTACTCTCTGCGGGACAGGTAAAACCTGTGTCGACGTCGACGGCTGTGTCGACGTCGAAGGGCGCCCCACCGGTTGCTCTTGCCTCGACGTTGAGTGCCTCGACGTAGAGTGTCTCGACGTCGAACGGCGATCTTTGGACCTCGACCTGTTCGCCGTCGTGTGCCTCGACGTGGAGCGGTGGGAAGCCGACGGCGGATGTCTCTCATGCCGTCGTGGCGATTTCGACGCCGTGTCTCTTGACGTCGGGGGCGCACAGCCTTTGGCGGCGACCGGGCACGCCGGCGATGGCTCGACGTCGATCGGCAGGCTGCCGTCGACGGAGACCTGCCCCTGCGATGGTGTTCCCTCGACGCCATCTCCTTCGACGTCGGGTGTGTCGCCGTCGACCTATGCCGGTGAGACGGTGGTAGCGACGACGGGGAACAAACAGGTACTTTCCTACCTGCTGACGTCGACCTAGCCATTCTCTCCTGAGAATGGCCTGCTGGTTGTCTGGGAAGTGAAGAGGACGATGGTTTCTGCCTCTCCTGAAGCCCATGTAGCCTGATCTTTTCTCTGTCCTTCAGAGTCCTCTTTGACATATTCTTGCAGTGCTTACAAGTGTCAGGGCAGTGACTCTGAGGCAGGCACACTATACACAGAGAGAAAAATGAAAAAACGCTTTTTTAAAGGATTTTTCTGAGAAAAACTCAGAAAAACTGAGAGCTCAATGCTCCAGGATCCTCTCAGAAGAAGCCGGAAAAAAGAACTGACCTAACTGTGAACCAACTGTCACCTTTCCTTCACCCCTGAGGCATGGTGGGATACTGGAGGTGCTCAGGGTCTTAAAGGCACGGTGCCAAAGTTTTTATGGTTCTCCTGTGTTAACCTGCATGCAGCCTATTGGCGAAGAATGCTCCATTGTTTTTCAATGCAGTTTTTTTCTCTTTTTCTCTAGAGTTTACTGCTGCTTACTTCCCTAAGCCCAGTTTTGGGGGCTTGGGTAGATATTTATTCTCTATTGTAATTTTATAATATAAAAAAAAAAAAAAAAAAAAAAAAAAAACTTCATAGAAATAAAGCATTTTAGCCTGTTTTAACATTATAGTCTGCATTGCTGTTTTACACATGTATAATATGTGTGTATTTTTATATATGCTCCGGGGTCCCCGCACAAGGGCGGGAATATTCAATGTTTATGACTATTGATGAGGATCCCCTGGAAGAGAACCACTGCTTCTCAACACCTTATCTTGTGCCCATTTTGGAAACACAAAAGTTTTCTTGATACCTATTTTTCACTCTTTATATTTCAGTACATGAATTCCTGTATACCCGGTATAGAATGAAAACCCACTGCCAGGTGCAGCTCATTTATTGGCTCTGGGTACCTAGGGTTCTTGATGACCCTACAAGCCCTATATATCCCCACAACCAGGTGAGTCCAGCAGACATAACGGTATATTGCCTTTGAAAATCTGACATCGCAGGAAAACGTGGAGAAAAATTGCCTTTTGTTTTCAACCTCAGGTTCAATATTTGTTTTTATTTCAGCTGTTATTTTATGTAGGAAACTCTTGTAGGGTCTACACACATTATAACTTGCTCAAGTCAGAATTTTGTCTACTTTTCAGAAATGTTTAGCTTTCTGGGATCAGCATTGGTTTTACACCCATTTCTGCCACTAACTGGAAGGAGGCTGAAAGCACAAAAAAATAGTAAACATGGGTATGTCCCAGTAAAATGCCAAAATTGTGTTGAAAAATGGGGTTTTCTGATTCACGTCTGCCTGTTCCTGAAAGCTGGAAAGACCGTGATTTTAGCACCGCAAACCCTTTATTGATACCATTTTCAGGGAAAAAAAACACAAGCCTTCTTCTGCAGCCCTTTCCCCCCCCAACACATTTTTTTTTTCTTTTTCTAAAACAACATTTTTTGCTGTATTTTGGCTAATTTCTTGGTCTCCTTCAGGGGAACCCACAAAGTCTAGAATCCCTAGGATGTTGGGAAAAAAAGGACGCAAATTTGGCGTGGGTAGCTTATGTGGACAAAAAGTTATGAGGGCCTAAGCACGAACTGCCTCAAATAGCCAAATAAGGGCCTGGTACCTCAGGGTAAAAGAACTGGCAGCGAAGGGGTTAAATCTCTTCTATTTTTCTTGCATGCCTTTCTGAAAACTCTTATCTTCTCTCGTTTGCAAGTGTGAACATTTGTTGGCACCATATCTGTAGACTACGCTGACATTTTTTCTATTTACTTTATGATCACTGTCCTGTTAATATGGATGCTTACAGTGGAGGCTACAATGTTTACATGTGAACCTAGGTGATGCATTAATCGTCATACTTATTTTGTCTTATTGGGATGTTAGTGTTGTCAAACTTATAAATATGAGATTACAAAAAAAAAACAGCAATTAGGTGCTATAAAACCCCTTAATTTAGCCATAGTCTGGAGAGGCTTTGTGACGAAAGTATCAAGCCAGAGGGCAAGCCACTTTGCTGCAAACCAGACTGCTTAGGGGCTAAGAAATCTGGGCAGAGTAGTGGCCTTCGCTAGGCACTGATTATCACTCCTGGGCATGGGTTGTCAGAGAATAGCTAAAGAGTTCTCACTAAAACTAGGTATGCTGTGTACTCAAGCTTAAGAAATTCAATTCATAGGCCTGCTATTTTCTACTTCTACTACATTTTAGCACAGCTGTTAGAAGCAGTGATATGGTGTTAGTAACGTTCATCCTATTTTAGCTCGCTAAAAATGCATTACTGCATTTAATTTCACATTTTGTGTGGTTACTATTTATATTTTATCCAGTAGATTTGGGTTTTAGAAATAAACATTTTGAAAGTTTCACCCAATGTTTCTTAGTGCTATTTTGAGTGAGTTATCCATTTACGAAAGAGGGTCTGGAGTTCTGCTGTATCCCTGAACTTATCTAGATGTGTGTGTAGGATTGTGAACCGAGAACACCACCCTCACAGTATTGCTTAGTGGGTTGTGTAGTCTCAATCCAACTGAATTTCTAATTTGTGTTGGAGCACAGAATTAAATCACACCAGAGGGTTAAAAATCCAAACCCTACAGCTCTCAGGTGGGGGGCCCCAGGTTGTGACAAACACAATGATGTGTTTTTTCGTTTTTGAATAATTTCTTCATTACAAGCAGTTAATATGCACTCTTGATCACCAGAAGGAGAATCACTGTATTCAGCGTAAATAAAGATTGAACTCACCAACCACTGCGGCTCCATATGATGACTTTTCTCCAAAATCTTGGTACTTCTCACAGAGAACATTTCTACAGGAGGCAGCCAACCTTCCTTGCATTCAGGTGATGTAGGCTGTTGCTGTGGTTCAGGGCTCAAACACTGAAGCTCAGAATCTTTACTAAGAACAATCCAGGCAGAAGAGTCTTCATTGTTATCTTCTGTGTAGTTCAGCAGCGGTAGACCTGAGGTTCTCGGAGCAACTGCTTTAATTACAAGGTTCACTGGGGACTCTTGCTGAGCCAAAACACTATCTGTTGAATCTGTCTTAGGCACAATGGCATCAAGGGAGCGAGGCCTAGATGCTGTGCTGCATGGGGAGAGGGGTTTAGATATTGTACTTTCAAGGGAGCGTGGTCTGCAAGCTTGGATATTTATGGAATTATTTTCCAAATCAAACTTCCCCACAACACTAGTCAATGGCTTTGGTTTGCTCTTCAGCAAGGCAGCAAAATCCCATTTAGAACCTTCAAGAATGTATTTTAGGAAGAGATTTCTCTCCACATCAAGTTCAACTTTCAGGTGCCTGATGCGAGCAGCTTGCTCTCCATCGATCTCCCATCGCAGCTTTGACAAGACATCTTGCAACTTGCACTGACACTCAGACGCCCCAGAGTCCCCTTCACTCAGCCGACGGACGCTGCCAGATTTGCTTGAGTAACCCCTGTTCAGTAACTCCTCAGCCAGTTGTTTCTGAAGATCTCGTGCCTGTCTGACAGCAGCATTCCTCTCCTTCTCCAAAAAACTCTGGAGCTCACGTAATTCTGCATCCTTCCAACGCAGCAGCTGGCGAATCTCCACCTCCCGCTCTCGCACAATAAGATCTTTAAGATGCTGTGACTCGCGAGTCTTCTGCAATTCCCATTTGGACCGTAGATCATCCACCAACTTACGCTTTTCCTTCTCTGCTGCCTCTTTGATCCCCTTCACTTCTACCGCAAACTTCCTGCGGAACTCCTGCGTTTTCAGTTTTTCATTTTCCAATTCTAATTTCAGCTGATCAACTTCTCGCCTACAATCTTCCAGAAGGATGACATCAGACTTCTTGGGTGAAAAACGAGAATTGTTAGGACTGTCTTTCATCATGATCAAGTAAAGTCATTTGGGAAGAATCAGCAGGGGAAAAAGGCAGCATGCAGAAGAAAGCAGGCGGATTCATGCAGAGGAGAAAGTCTAGCTGCATGCATAAGTCCAGCTGTGGGGTCAGGAATACAAAAACGTTAATAAGCAAGCATCAATAAATAAAATACCCAACAAAATATTCAATTTCATCACAATAAAAAACTACCACTGATTGCCTTTATGTCATTTATGTCCCATCTGAAATATGATAACTGTTCAATATGATTAAAACTTAGTAAGAAAGCGTATAATTGTACTCTATCTAATTGTTGTTGCTGCTTATATGACAATGTGGTTGTTGCAATAAAATATAAAATAAAAAGACATTTAAAAAAAACTAAGTATGAAAGGATGCTGGGTACCCCTTCTCATTCAGATACAATTTTCATGAAGTTCAAAAATTACGAATTGTCGAATGGGTGCAGTAGCATGGTGCCCGAGCACATGGCACCTAAATGTCTAATTGCAGAAAGATTTGGAAAATTCTTCCCAGATGCTGTTAGACAATCGCTTTATGACATCTCTCTGGATCCCACGTTGGTGAGGGTGGTTGGAGTGGATGGACATGCAAGTCAATGGGAAAATCAAAAGATTTGGTTTACACCGACAAAGCGCTCCTCATTTGGGTACTGTAAGGAAATGGTTCCCTGTTGCAGTTACCCCCCAATTTTTGCCTGATATTGATGCTGACTTGACTGAGAAGTGTGCTGGGACCCTGCTAACTAGGCCCCAGCACCAGTGTTCTTTCACCTAAAATGTACCATTGTTTCCACAATTGGCACACCCCTGGCACACAGATAAGTCCCTTGTAAAAGGTACCAGTGGTACCAAGGGCCCTGTGACAAGGGAAGGTCCCTAAGGGCTGCAGCCTATGTTGTGCCACCCTAAGGGACCCCTCACCTAACACATGCACACTGCCATTGCAGATTGTGTGTGTTGGTGGGGAGAAAAAGGCAAAGTCGACATGGCATCCCCCTCAGGATGCCATGCACACAAAATACTGCCTGTGGCATAAGTAAGTCACCCCTCTAGCAGGCCTTACAGCCATAAGGCAGGGTGCACTATACCACAGGTGAGGGCATAACTGCATGAGCAATATGCCCCTACAGTGTCTAAGTCTATTCTTAGACATTGTAAGTACAGTTGTGGCCATATTAAGTATATGGTCTAGGAGTTTGTCAAAAACGAACTCCACAGTTCCATAATGGCTATACTGAATACTGGGACGTTTGTTATCAAACTTCTCAGAATAATAAACCCACACTGATGCCAGTGTTGGATTTATTAAAAAATGCACACAAAGGGCATCTTAGAGATGCCCCCTGTATTTGACCCAATCCTTCAGTGCAGGACTAACTGATCTGTGCCAGCCTGCTGCTGAGAGACGAGTTTCTGACCCCATGTGGTGAGGGCCTTTGTGCTCTCTGAGGAAAGAAACAAAAGCCTGCCCTGGGTGGAGGTGCTTCACACCTCCCCCCCTGCAGGAACTGTAACACCTAGCAGTGAGCCTCAAAGGCTCAGGCTTCGTGTTACAATGCCCCAGGGCACTCCAGCTAGTGCAGATGCCCGCCCCCGGACACAGCACCCACTTTTGGCGGTAAGTCCAGGGAAGATAATGAGAAAAACAAGGAGTCACCACCCACCAGTCAGGACAGCCCCTAAGGTGTCCTGAGCTGAGGTGACCCCTGCCTTCAGAAATCCTCCATCTTGATTTTGGAGGATTCCCCCAATAGGAATAGGGATGTGCCCCCCTCCCCTCAGGGAGGAGGCACAAAGAGGTTGTAGCCACCCTCAAGGACAGTAGCCATTGGCTACTGCGCTCCCAGACCTAAACACACCCCTAAATTCAGTATTTAGGGGCACCCCATAACCCAGGAAATCAGATTCCTGCAACCTGAAGACGAAGAAGGACTGCTCACCTGAAACCCTGCAGAGAAGACAGACACCAACTGCTTTGGCCCCAGCCCTACCGGCCTGCCTCCCCACTTCGAGAAAAACTGCAACAGCGACACATCCCCCAGGGTCCAGCAACCTCTGAAGCCTCAAAGGACTACCCTACATCTAAAAGGACCAAGAACTCCAGAGGTCAGCGGCCCTGTTCCATAAAGACAAAAACTTGCAGCAAAGAAGAACAAGTTACTTACCTTCGGTAACGCTTTTTCTGGTGGATACACTGACTACCTGTGGATTCCTCACCTTATGAATTCGATCCTTGCGCCAGCATCCGACGGAAAGTCTTCTTCCTAGCTGTCTACGTCGACGAGGACATCATAATGGCACGGCTCCGCGTGACTCCGTCTGACGTCAACATGCCAATAAGAGGTCCTCGTCAGCGTACTAACGTCAGTTTCACCTCACTTTTTTCGTGCCCTTAAAGCAAATAGGAGTAAACCGACCATGAAAATTGATAATTAATATAGAAAGATATACGCACACAAATACCTTGACCATTTAAACCATCAATTCTTATTGAGAGTTGAAATACATGAATATACGAAAATATATAGAGAAATATCACTATATACATATAAATATATATGCGCATTCATATACATACAAATATATAAAAATATAAGAATAAATATTAATCTAAATACTGCAAGATAAGAATGTAACCAGGCAGGCAACGGGGAGGCGGGAGGGACCGTGAGGAATCCACAGGTAGTCCGTATATCCACCAGAAAAAGCGTTACCGAAGGTAAGTAACTTGTTCTTCTGATGGATACAACTACCTGTGGATTCCTCACCTTATGAATAGAGTCCCAAGCAGTACCGCACTCGGTGGTGGGTGCCCGCCTGATTACACCAAGAAATATTGCAATACCGAGCGAGCAAAGTGACCGTCCCTCCTCATCTCAGAGTCTAAACAGTAATGTTTTACGAAAGTATGGAGGGACGCCCAAGTTGCCGCTTTACATATATCTATCAATGGAACTCCCCTCGCCAAAGCCGAGGATGCGGATTTAGCCCTAGTAGATTGGGCCCTGATACCTTCAGGAGGGACCTTTTTTGCCAAAGAGTAACAGATCTTGATACACAAGATGACCCACCTGGAGAGTGTTCTTTTCTGTACAGCTCTGCCCTTTTGCTGACCAGCATATCCAACAAACAGTTGCTTATCCAAACAAAAGTCTTTAGTTCTTTCGAGATAAAAACTCAGGGCCCTCTTAGGGTCCAACCTATGGAGTCTCTCTTCTTCTTTAGACGGGTGAGGAGGAGGGTAAAAAGCAGGAAGAGTGATATTCTGCCCTATATGAAAAGGGGTGACAACTTTCAGCAGAAAAGCAGCCCTGGTTTTTAGAACCACTTTATCAGGGGAAAAACATAGTGAAAGGGGGCTTAACGGAAAGTGCCTGAAGCTCTCCAATCCTCCTGCCAGAAGTAATTGCTATCAAGAAAACAGTCTTGAAGGCTAAATATCTCAATGGACATGAATGCATGGGCTCAAAAGGCGAACCCATTAAGAATGTTAACACAAGATTTAAGTCCCACTGAGGCATGTGAAAAGGAGTAGGAGGAAAGCTATTCACCAAACCATTAAGGAACCTATGTACAATGGGAGACTTGAATAAAGATGGCTGGTCCGGAAGGCAAAGAAACGCCGACAGAGCTGCCAAATAACCCTTAACTGTAGCTATAGCACAGCCTTTCTTCGCTAAACTAAGAACAAACAAAAGTACATCTGAAAGATGGGCCTTTAAAGGATCTTTTTGGTTCTCTCCACACCACAGCACAAATTTTGCCCACCTTCCGGCATAAATAGATTTAGTGGAGTGTCGCCTGGACGATAGTATAACATCCACTACATCCGGTGGGAGAGAAAAGGAACTCGGGTTGCCCCGTTCAATCTCCAGGCATGAAGGTGCAGGCTCTGGAGGTGGGGGTGTAAAACCTGCCCCTGCGATTGAGAGAGGAGATCTGCCCTGAGCGAGAGACGGAGCGGAGGGCACTGAGAGAGTTGAAGTAGGTCTGTATACCATACCCTTCTCGGCCAGTCCGGTGCCACCAATATGACTTGGGCCCGGTCTTGACGAACCTTCCTCAAAACCCGAGGAATCAAGGGTATGGAGGGAAACGCGTAAAGCAACTGGCCGCTCCAGGACATCTGAAACGCGTCCCCCAACGCCCCTTGCATCGGATACTGGAGGCTGCCGAATAACGGGCAATGCGCGTTCTCCAGAGTGGCCAATAAATCCACCTGAGGAGTACCCCACATCTCGAAGATGTGGAGTACTAGATCCGGATGGAGACGCCACTCGTGATCAAATGAAAAGTGACGACCCAGAACGTCCGCACGTACATTCAACACTCCGGCCAAATGATTCGACATCAAGCAAATCTGATGGTCCTGAGCCCAGGACCAGTCGTAGGGCTTCTCGGCAAAGAAGATACAACCCCACTCCTCCCTGCTTGTTTATATACCACATCGCGGTAGTGTTGTCCGTCCGGATCTGAACTGACTGACCGCGAAGGGAAGAGAGGAAGGCCTTGAGCACCAAACGTACAGCCCGCAATTCCAACAGATTGATATGCAACATCTGTTCCACTGGAGACCAACGACCCTTGATCTCCAGGTCCCCCAGATGAGCTCCCCACCCTAGAGTGGAAGCATCCGATATCACTTTGGCCACTTGAGGCGGCAGTGAAAACGGTTTTCCTTGGGAAAGGTTGCCGTCCTCTGCCCACCAAAGAAGATCCGCTACAGCGTCCCTGGAGATCTTTATTGAATCCCTGAGATCCCCCTTGTGCTGGAACCACTGTCTGCAGAGACACCACTGAAGAGCCCTCATATGCCAGCGAGCATGAGTGGCCAACATAATGCGAGAAGCAAACAGACCCAATAGGCGTAAGACCTTGAGGACTGGAACTGCCGCTCCACTTTGAAACAAAGGAATCAGTGCCTGAATGTCCGTACCCGCTGAGGCGGGGGTAGGCTCGAAACTTTGTCGTGTCCAGTACTGCCCCTATGAACAGGAGGCATTGAGAGGGCTCCAGGTGAGATTTGGGTACGTTCACCGAAAAGCCCAGATCGAACAACAACTGCGTTGTCATTCGCAGATGAGACAACACAATCTCTGGAGACTTGGCTTTGATCAACCAATCGTCCAGGTAGGGAAAAAACGCTACCTCCCCCTTTCTGAGATGTGCTGCCACAACTGCCATCACCTTTGTGAAGACCAGGGGTGCTTAAGTAAGACCAAACGGAAGGACCGCAAACTGGTAATGTTGCGATCCGACCACAAAACGGAGATACTTCCTGTGCGACTTGATTATGGGAACATGAAAGTATGCGTCCTGCAAGTCAACAGACACCATCCAGTCTCCTTCGTTCAACGCCAATAGCACCTGCGCTAGGGTCAGCATTTTGAATTTTTCCTGCTTGAGGAACAAATTCAAAATCCTCAAGTCTAGTATCGGTCGCAACAGACCGTCCACCTTGGGAATCAGGAAATACCTTGAACAACACCCCTGACCCCTTTCCTGCAACGGTACCAACTCTATAGCGCCATTTGCCAACATGGTTACAACCTCCTGTTGCAACAACAGAAGATGGTCTTCTGAACAAAAGGAGGGACGGGGTGGGGGGGAGGGAGGAGGAAACTCCTGAAAGGGGAGAGCATAGCCCTTTTCCACAATTGCTAGCACCCACGAGTCTGTTGTAATTGACCTCCATTGCTGTAGAAAAAGACTCAATCTTCCCCCTACAGGAGAAGTATGACTGATAAAGTGGGGAAAACTAGGGCTGCTTCTGCTGTTGTCCACCAGAGGAGGATGAAGAAGAGGAGGGATGCTGTGCTGGACCTCTAGCCCTACCCCTACCTCGCCCTCTGAAGGCACAATAGGGCGGGTTGGCAGGTTGTTGGGCATATGATTGAGACCTACGAAAGGCAGAACCTCTAGCAAACCCTCGAAACCTACGAAAAGGTCTGTACAATGTAGCAGAAGGGGTCTGCAAACCCAGGGATTTAGCTTAAACCGTTCAAGGGCAGAGTCTGCCTTGTACCCAAACAGCTTTTCCCCATCAAATGGAAGGTCCATTAAAGTGGATTGTACATCTGACGA
The DNA here is from genome assembly GCF_031143425.1 of Pleurodeles waltl. NCBI lineage: Eukaryota > Metazoa > Chordata > Amphibia > Caudata > Salamandridae > Pleurodeles > Pleurodeles waltl. The sequence continues at coordinate 89,776,891 of NC_090441.1, forward strand.
GAAACCCGAAGATCTTAGCCAGGCATGCCTTCTCGAAGCCACTGATGTTACCATGGCCCTGGCAATAGAATCCGTGGTATCCAAGCCAGATTGAATAATCTGCTGTGCAGCAGCTTGCGCATCCAAGAAAAGGGACCCAAAAGATTTTGCACTTCCTGTGGCAGATCTTTTGACATCTCCTTAGCAGAGTCCATTAGGGCATAGATGTATCTGCCTAGCACACAGGTGGAATTGGTAGCTTTTAGGGCCATGCTGCAAGAGGAGAAATTTTTCTTCGAGGATTGCTCCATCCTCTTGGATTCTCTGTCTGTTGGAACACCAGGGAATGCACCGGGGGCAGACTTTGTAGAACATGAAGCCTGAACCACCTAACTCTCCGGAGTCGGGTGACGAGATAGAAAAACTGGATCTCCTGGGGCACTTCTATGCCTTCTCACCGGCTTTTTCCATAGGTCTATAATAGGCTCAGTCAAAGCCTCATTAAAAGGCAACAAAGGGTCAGCACTGGAGGAAGATGGATGAAGAACCTCTGTGAGCAGGTTAGTCTTAACTTCTGCCGAGGACAAAGGCAAATCCAGGTAGTCATCTGCCTTCCTCACCACAGCATGGAAGGAGGTGGCCTCCTCAGTAAACTCCCCCGGAGAAGCAATGTCCCACTCCGGGGAAGTATCCAAACCACTTGCAGTGGCAAGTCCCTGGAAATCGTCAGAAGGCTCTATCTCACCTTCCTCAAGCCTTCTGTATTCCTCTTCCTCCAGAAGCCTCAACGCCTTCCTTCAAGATCTTAAATGCGTCTCCAGAGCCGGCATCGACAAGGACTCCATCGACGCCGATGATCTCAGACCCCAAACCGGTTCAAGAAGGCCCCCCGATTCAACCGGCGCCGGCCCGAAGTCGGCAGATGACCTCCTCGATGCCGAATGAACAGAAGGAGATTGAGCCGGCCTGGATGAGGCCATCAATGACGCCGGATGGCGCGGAGAAGGAGTAGGATGAGAAGCCGACGGATCCACGGTCCCAGGCGAAGGACTCCTGCCAGGGGAAACCCTCGGCACCGGACCACCAGGCTCTGTGGGGCAGAAGGGCATGAAGGGAGCATCTCTGTACGACGCCGGTGAGCCCAAATTGAATGCCAATGGCCCCGTGGGACCCGCCAGTGCACCAGCAGGGGCCATGGATTGAAAAACAGCATACATCGCATTCAAAAATGCGGCCGGATCCGTCCCTGGAGTCGGGAAAGCCGGGTACTGCTGTGTAGAAGTCTTGGGAACATCAGGATCCGTCGGCGAGAAGCGAGGACTACCTTGAGTGAACTCCTAGACTGAAGGCGCCGGTGACAACCTCGGACTCTCCAGCTGAGGTGTGACCGTAGGACTCATCTCCCACGTCTTCTGGCGCCGTGACGAACGAGATCTCGAACGACTTCTCGATCGGCTCCGCTCCGAACGGCGCCGAGTCTCATGACGGCACCGAGAGTCATGATGACGCCGCTTCCTATGCTTTTTGGGAGAAGCATGGGAAGACACCTTCTTGTGTTCCTTCTTCTTTGCCTTGGCCAAGAAGAGCTTTGCTTTGCGTTCCTTCAGAGCTTTCGGATTCATGCTCTGGCACGAAGAACAACCTTCCACATCATGTTCGGAGCTTAAACACCAAATACAGTCCGAATGGGGGTCGGTCACTGACATCCGACCCCCGCATTCCCTACACGGCTTAAACCCGGACTTCTTCGGAGGCGACATTGTAACTTCAAGAGATGGCTACAGGTACCAACAGGCCAGGACGAAAAAAGCGTTGGCGTCGAAGCACGGAAAAACTGACGTTAGTACGCCAACGAGGACCTCTTATTGGCACGTTGACGTCAGACGGAGTCACGCGGAGCCGTGCCATTAGGACTTCCTCGTCGACGTAGACAGCTAGGAAGAAGACTTTCCGTCGGATGCTGGCGCAAGGATCGAATTCATAAGGTGAGGAATCCACAGGTAGTTGTATCTATCAGAAACAACTTTTAAAAAGACCACACGTTTCCCGCCGGAAGCGTGAGACTTTCCACTCTGCACCCGACACCCCCAGCTCGACCTGCGGAAAACCAACTCTACAGGGAGGACTCCCCAACGACTGCGAGCCCGTGAGTAGCCAGAGCTGACCCCCCTGAGCCCCCACAGCGACGCCTGCAGAGGGAATCCAGAGGCTCCCCCTGACCGCGACTGCCTGCTTCAAAGAACCCGAAGCCTGGTAAACCCACTGCACCTGCAGCCCCCAGGACCTGAAGGATCCGACCGCCAATGCAGAAGCGACCCCCAGGCGGCCCTCTTCCTAGCCCAGATGGTGGCTACCCCGAGGAGCACCCCCCTTGCCTGCATCGCTGAAGAGACCCCCGGGTCTCCTATTGAAACCTATTGCGAACCCGATGCCTGTTTGCACTCTGCACCTGGCCGCCCCTGTGCCACTGAGGGTGTACTTTCTGTGCTGACTTGTGGCCCCCCCAGTGCCCTACAAAACCCCCCTGGTCTGCCCTCCGAAGTCGCGGGTAGCTACCTGCTGGCAGACTAGAACCGTGGCACCCCTATCTCCATTGGAGCCTATGCGTTTTGGGCACCACTTTGACCTCTGCACCTGACCGGCCCTGAGCTGCTGGTATGGTAACTTTGGGGTTGCCCTGAACCCCCAACGGTGGGCTGCCTTGAAACCAACTTTGAACCCTGTAGGTATTTTACTTACCTGCAAAACTAACCAATACTTACTTCCCCCAGGAACTGTTGAAAATTGCACTGTCTAGTTTTAAAATAGCTTATTGCCATTTTTGCCAAAACTGTACATGATATTGTGTTGATTCAAAGTCCCTAAAATACCGGAGTGAAATACCTTTCATTTGAAGTACTACTTGTAAATCTTGAATGCGTGGTTCTTAAAATAAACTAAGAAAATATATTTTTCTATATAAAAACCTATTGGCCTGGAATTGTCTTTGAGTGTGTGTTCCTCATTTATTGCCTGTGTGTGTACAACAAATGCTGAACACTACCCTCTGATAAGCCTGCTGCTCGACCACACTACCACAAAATAGAGCATTAGAATTATCTCTTTTTCCCACTATCTTACCTCTAAGGGGAACCCTTGGACTCTGTGCATGTTATTTCTTACTTTGAAATTGTACATACAGAGCCAACTTCCTACAGGTACAATTTCTATAATGCTAAAGAAATAAGTAGTTCTATGGGTACAGTAGCAAGAGGGCCTGGCACATGGTGCCTATACATATTACTGTTGAAATATCTGGGACAATCTGCCTGGATTCTGCTACATACTCTCTTAAGATGCTACTGAGCAGAGAATGTGCAGATCAGTGTCAAAATCAAAGAATACTGTATACTTCTATGAAGTACTCCTGTGGGTGTGTGAATGCCAAATATTAGGCTAAGGTAAAACCTAATAGGGCAGTAACATCTACTACCCTCAGCGAATGATCAACTCTTGACTCGGACAGGAGTATGAGATCATCAAATCAAACAATGAGAACCAATACAGTCAACAATATGTAATAAAATGTCAGTAATTTATATACATCATGACCTATGTGGTCATGAATCACCACACCAATTTAGTCAAGTTTAAACATGTTTTGCCTTTAAATTGACAATGCTAAGGTCACGTAAATGATGCGCAAAACCAAATGATAGCAATACAGAAACATCACAGGCTGTCCAAAATGTCTGAAGAATCTCAGCCTAATGAGAGCAAGAACTGTGTAGAACAGCAGCAAATTTAATTTAGTTGTGCAAATGAACCAATCACAATCAATTAATAAACATTGAAATTAATTGTTGGATCAGACATTTTAACTATCAAATTGTAAATTGAAAAGCATGTGTGGGCTGGGCTTTGTCACATGCAAAAATTAAAATGAGACAAAAACTAATTTGGAAAAACATCAAACCATGGCACTAACAAAAATTATGTGGTTGAATTTCTAAAGGGAAAAACATGCAAAGGAAAAATAAATACACACTGGATACACCTCTCCTAAATGAGACAGCAGCTTGCAGAGTCTTCATCAGCGGAGCACAGGAACATGAACAGGTCTTCAGAGATCAGGAACATGAAAAGGGAAAACAGTTCAGTAATATTGGGCCTAATGTAACTAAACTGTTAAAGTCATAAGCTAAACATACAAGTTACTTACCTTCAGTAACGATATATCTTGTAGTTGTAGATTCCTTACCTTTGAAATTCCCCAAGCATCAGACTGGATCTGGAGATTTTTTCCTTCGAGCAGTACCCCTGCATGCCGTTAGGTGGTGTCAGTCGACTCCGCGGGCGTCGTTGGCATTGTAGTCGCCGTGATGACATTGCGGTTGTGTATAGGCACCATCCCGGTGCGCTGACGTCAGTTTCTTTTCAAGACTTTCCACGCCAGTAGTGCTACAGTTGCTGGGCTGGAGAGAGCCTGCACAGGCTCCCAGTCTCCCTGGCTGGGTGCTCTCCGCCAATCCTAACGCTGCTTTCAGCAGCGTCGGGATTGGGCGCAGGGCAGGCTGGAAGCCTGTGCCTTCCAGCAGAGGACCGACGCGTGCAGCTTTATGTTAAGTTTATTTAAATGTTTTATTAATGTCCGTCCCCCCTCACATTTGCCCCCACCCCCAAGGCACCGCCCCTCCCCCTCTAACACCACGAGCTGCGACTGTCAGCACCTGCCAGATGTTGAACCATCAGGGAAATGCCCTGGCGTTCCAGCCATGTCCAGAAGTGAAGAGCCTCTCGACAAAGGGTTCACAACCCCACTCCACCCTGCTTGTTGCAATACCACATGGCGGTGGTGTCGTCAGTGAACACCTGCGCTACTTTCCCTTTGAGAGACAGAATAAATGCTTTCAATGCAAGTCGGATCGCCAGAAGCTCCAAAAGGTTTATATGGAGCCCGGACTCCAACGGAGACCAGAGGCATCTGATCTCTACCTCTCCCACGTGGCCACCCCATCCAAGGAGGAATGCATCTGTTACTACTGTGGGATCTGGTTGGGGAAGGGAGAAGGATCTGCCATTGATCCAATCTGGATTCGACAAACACCACTGCAGGTCTTTCGCAAATCCTACAGAGATCTGAACCATGTCAGAGAGATTACCCTGATGCTGTGCCCATTGGATCTTCTGGTCCCACCGCAGAGCCCGCATATGCCATCTGGCATGTTGGACCAGCAGGATGCAGGGGGACTCACAGTCATTCACATCGAAATCAAGGATAGAGGGTGAAACATATGTATCATGGCCCAAATATCCCGGACTCTCTTTTTGGGAGGATAAGCCTGAAACTGCACTGTGTCCAGAACAGCTCTGATGGGAGGGAGTGTCTGAGAGGGAGTCAGGTGTCACTTCAGCACGTTGATAGTGAACCCCAGCGAATGCAGGAGGTATGCTGTAATCTGGAGGTGGGAGACAACTTTCTGAGGCGTGTCCGCCTTCAACAGCCAGTTGTCGATTCAGGGGAAGACATGTACCCCTAACCTGCGCAGATGAGCGGCAACCACTACCCTCACTTTCGTGAACACCTGAGGGGCATTGGAAAGGCCAAAGGGGAGCACAGTGAACTGAAAAAGCTCGTGACATACCACGCATCGTAGGTAACGTCTGTGGGAAGGCAGGACGGGAATATGGAAATCCAATGCATCCAGTCTCCAGGGTAGAATGGACCTGAGCCAGGGTTAACATCTTGAACTTCTCCTTGAGGAAGAGATTGAGGGACCGTAGGTCTAGGATAGGGCAAGACCCTTATTTTTGGGCACCAGAAAGTAGCGTGAATATCAACTACAACCTACTTCTGGTGCAGGGACCCTCTCTAAGGCTCCCTTGGCCAAGAGAGCATTGACTTCCTCACGGAGCAGTGCCAAATCCGACAGGTGATCGAATGATGGCGGGATGGCTGGAGGAGAAGTCTCGAAGGGGAGGGAGTAGCCCCTTCGAACGATCTGTAAAACCCACCTGTCCGTGGTAATGGATTTCCAGTGGGGCAGATGCTGGCAAATTCTGTCGCCAACTGGTCCCGGATGTCCCAACGGATTAGGAAGGTTTTGAGGTAGAGGAGGGGGCGGGGTGGACTGGGCAGCCCACTGACTCCCTGATCCACGAGCTCAGAGGATCCCACGTCCGCGCAGGAGCTGTACAGCATGCGCAGGTAGGTGGCCCGGTGGAAATGGACACTGTTGGGTGCCCCTTCTGTAGCCACGTAAGGAGCGAGAGGCAGACTGAGAGGTGCAAGAAGCGACTTCGAAGGCCAAGAGATCGAGCCATAGCACGGGATTCCTTAAAGTGCTCAAGCACTGAGTCTGCCTTGTCTCCGAAGAGACAAGTGCCATCAAAGGGCATGTCTATCAAAGAATGCTGAACACCCCCCGAAAAGCCAGACGTCCCTAAACAGGCGTGACGAATGAGTGCCACCGTCGATGCAACCTATCTGCCTAGTGAGTCGGTCATATCCAGTCCACAACGGATCATGAACTTGACTGCGTTTCTCCCATCTGTCATGGCTTGGGAGAGAACTTTCCGGGCCTCTTCCGCAACTTGAGGTAGCACTTGCGCGACCGTATCCCAGAGAGTATGGGAACAGCTGCCCAAAAGGCATGCAGCGTTCACGGACCGCAGCACTAAACTGGCAGAATAAAACGTCTTCTTCCCTAAATTTTCCAGTCTTTTTGATTCCATGTCCGGGGCAGTGGTATGGAATGTGCCAGAGGATGAAGAAGCCGAGATGACAAGGCTCGCAGGCGCAGGGTGTTGGGTAAGGAAATTTGGGTCATTCGGCGCAGGTCGATGGCGGCGGGCAATGGTCCTAGTCACAGGAGCCCCTGTGCTGAGTTTGGACCAGGTCCCCAGTAGGACGTCCGTAAGTGCTTTGTAGAAAGGAAGAAGGGGTTCCCAGTTTGAGGCCCCAGGCTGAAGCACTTTGGTCAGGAGATTAGGCCTGACCGCCACAGAAGGAAGTTTGAGGTTCAAAACCTCAGTCACCCTTCTCACCACCATAGAATAAGACGCTCCCTCCTCCGTAGCCACGGTACGGGGAGAGAACATGCCAGAGTCAGTGGAGGTGTCCAACCCACTGGCATCACCCAAATCCTGTACCCAGTCCAGTTCAGGCTCAAGCTGGTCTTCTAAAGGGTCCAGTGACCCCTCTACACTATCCCCATATCCATACACATAGTAATAGGTTTTAGGATGAACACTGGGAACAGCAGGGCCCATGGAAAATAGAATCTGCATGGAGCGACTTAGTTCCGGCTCCGGGTCGTTGGGAATGAGTATAGGGTCGATGTCGATTGTGGGCCTAATCGGTGCCGGGAGCGTCAACGTCGGACCCGACACCAGGGAAGGTCGCGCTGGCATGACCGGCGTCGGGACGGATCCGGAAGCTGATCCTGTGGTGCCCTACAGAGTCGGGACCGAAGTCGTCAACTTGAAACCCGTGGGGGCCCTCACCGTCTCCCTTGGGCCCGAAGGCGCTGAGGGTGGGTTGTACTGCCCAAATATAAGTTGGGCAGGGGTAGTCCTGGTTCCCGGATATTCGGGGATTTGTGGAGCGGACCAGGACTGAGGCTCTGAGGACAGAGGCCTAGAGCATCGACGCTCTTCCTTCATCGCATCGTGCGAGCAACGGGGCGAAGTCGAAGAACGTGTTGTCTTTGACTTCTTCGTACCCGAATGTCAGGATGACTTGGACGAAGAAGAATGGTGGTGACTCCATGACCGGTCTCCTGACCTTCCTCTCGAACTGGACCAGCAATGACCAGTGTACTGTATGCCTTCCTTCTCCAAAGACCTGCATATATTGCAGCGTGTAGCGCGTCTGGGGTTCCACAGTGATGTCGTCCCATGCACGCTGCAAGGCCTGCCTGAGGGAGCTGTATAGTTGAAGAGTGCCTGGACCAAGTCCAGCAGTCTCCCTCAGTGTGTCATGAGTGTGGAGGGTACCATCTGTGTAAAGATCTCCCAGGGTATATATTTCGACTGCATGCTAGTCAGCAAGCTCCGCATCTGATGTGGCACATACAACATGGGGTGTCCCCAAGAGTGGTATGGCTGGTGCATAGGGAATAATATCACTTGTGAGGTAGCAGCATCTACGAAAGCAATGATAGGCTAATTTCAGCAATATGGGTGCCGGCACTGCACAGGGATGAAATAAATGAAGCAGTTTACATTGTGACCACGTTGGGTAATCAGTGGCCGTGTCCGCTAGCTGTCTCAAAGAGAACCAACGGCCACCCACTGTAGCTGTGCGGCCAAGTAATAGTGCTCCAAATTCGGCAACAATAGAACCCCAGAGGTTAGTGGACAAAGCTTAGAGAGCTACTCTGCAGCGGGATGTATTCCAAATTAAATTACGCACATCTCGATCCATGGATCAGGAGAAGGAGGCCAGTATGTACAGAGGTAGGTTCACAAAATAATACAATAGTCTACGCAGCATTATCATCTTAACAAGGGCCACACTGCGATGACTGTCTGTGGTAACGTCTTCCAGAACGCCATTTCACGGCGTAAGCCCAACCCATCGCTTGTCAGGTTCCCATCAAACATATCAGATTCAGTGTGATGAATAAGTTACTTACCTTCGCTAACGCTTTTTCTGGTGGATACAGTAACTACCTGTGGATTCCTCACCTAATGAATTCTCCCCTCGTGCCAGCCTCGACGGAAATTTCTTCTAGCTCTGCACGTCGACGATGACATCACAATCGCCAGACTCCACGCGACTTCGTATGATGTCATCTAGGCAATAAGAAGCCCTCGTCGACGTGCAGACATCAGTTATCACCCTTTTTTACGTGCCATAGAGGCGAACAGGTTGACCCTAAAGAGAACATAGTCATCTCAAATTAAATGAAAACAGAACATTTATTATAATAAAAATAAAATCAGATAACAGTAATAATTGCTCTATACAACAGTAAAATATGTCAGTCAAGTCCAAACATGTTTTCCTTGAGCTATCTAAATTTGAAAAAGAAATGTATATACAGATATCACAACTATATACATGATTCAGGTATATACATATATACAAGGCAAAGGATGCTCACCCGAGGATTTCATGGTATGACCAGACAGGCAACGGGGAGGTGGGTGGGACCGTGAGGAATCCACAGGTAGTTACTGTATCCACCAGAAAAAGTGTTACCGAAGGTAAGTAACTTATTCTTCTGATGGATACACCTACCTGTGGATTTCTCACCTAATGAATAGAGTCCCAAAGCAGTACTACCTCCGGAGGTGGGTGACCGAATGGTCAAACCAAGAAATCCTGCAGCACAGAGCAAGCAAAATGGCCATCCCTCCTAACCTCAGAATCCAAACAGTAATGTTTAACAAAAGAATGGAGGGACGCCCAAGTCGCTGCCCTGCAGATGTCAGCCACAGGAACACCCATAGCCAAAGCCGAAGAAGCAGCCTTAGCTCTTCTTAGCCTTCCCCTGCTGCTGCGACAGAAGATCCTCCCGAAGAGGCAGCCTGATTGGAGGACCGATGCTCATTTTGAGAAGCTCTGGATACCAAACTCTCCGTGCCCAATCCGGAGCCGCAAGGATTACTTGGGCCCGGTCGTTCTTGATTTTCTTGAGAACTCTGGGCAGAAGTGGTATAGGCAGAAAGGCGTACAGGAGGCCTGAATTCCACTCGCGACGAAAATCATTGCCTAGCGATAGCCCCCTTGGAAACTCCAACTCGCAAAACTGCTGACATTGCGCGTTCTCTGCGGAGGCGAACCGATCTAACCAAGGCTCTCCCCACTGCTGAAAGAGTCCTTGCGCCACCTCCGTATGGAGACACCATTCATGATCCTCTAAGCATTTTCGGCTGAGTTCGTCTGCTCTGGCGTTCAGAGAACCTGCCAGGTGTTGAACCACCAGGGTCATGCCCTGATGTTCCAGCCATGTCCAGAGACGTAAAGCCTCTTGACAAAGGGTCCACGACCCCACACCGCCCTGCTTGTTGCAGTACCACATTGCGGTAGTGTTGTTTGTGAACACCTGCACCACCTTCCCTTTCACAACAGGAAGAAATGCTTTTAATGCTAGCCGGATCGCCCGAAGCTCCAACAAATTGATGTGGAGCCCGGATTCCGCCGGAGACCAGTGACCTCTGATCTCCACCTCCCCCAGATGGCCGCCCCATCCCAGAAGTGACACATCCGTCACTACCGTTAGATCTGGTTGGGGAAGGGAGAGGGGTCTGCCCTTGACCCACTCGCAGTTCACTAACCACCACTGCAGATCTTCCGCAGTCCTCTCCGAGATCTGAACCACATCGGTAAGATTTCCCTGATGCTGTGCCCATTGGAACTTCAGGTCCCACTGCAGAGCCCTCATGCGCATCTGGCATGCTTGACCAACAGGATGCAGGAAGCCATGAGTCCCAGCAGCCTCAGAGTTTGTCTCACCGAGATCCAGGATAGAGGCCGAAACATCGGAATCATAACCTGAATATCCTGAACCCGCTGATCGGGAGGATAAGCCCGATACTGCACTGTGTCCAGAACAGCTCTGATGAAAGAGAGCTTCTGAGAGGGAGTCAGGTGGGACTTCGGCACATTTATAGTGAACCCCAGCGAATTCAAGAGGTCCGCCGTCGCCTGGAGGTGGGTGACGAGAGCCTGGGGCGTAGGAGCCTTCAACAGCCAATCGTCCAGGTAGGGGAAGACTGAAATCCCTGACCTGCGCAAATGAGCTGCCACCACCGCCATCACCTTTGTGAACACCCGAGGGGCACTGGTGAGACCGAAAGGAAGCACAGTAAACTGAAAGTGCTCATGGCCCACCTTGAACCGCAGGTAACGCCTGTGGCTTGGCAGGATGGGAATATGGAAATACGCATCCTGCAAATCCAACGCTACCATCCAGTCTCCTTGGTGTAGGGGAGACAAACCCTGAGCAAGAGTGAGCATCTTGAATTTCTCCTTCTTGAGGAAGATATTGACGTCCCTTAAATCCAAAATAGGGCGAAGGCCTTTTTTCTTTTTGGGAATCAGAAAGTAGCGGGAATAACCACCACTGCCTACTTCTGATATCGGGTCTCTTTCTATGGCTCCCTTGGCCAAAAGAGCCGAACCTTCCTCGTGGAGCAAAGCTAAATGGTCCTCCATCAGCCATTCCTTTGTCGAAGGGATAGAAGGAGGGAAAGACTGGAAGGGAAGGGAGTAGCCCTTCCGTATGATCTGCAGGACCCACTTGTCCGTGGTGATGGAAAGCCAGTGAGGGAGATGAAAACGAATCCCCCCTCCAACTGGACGGATGTGATCCAGCAGAACCACACTAGGGGGGCTTGGGCGCAGTGGAGGGGGGCTGTGCGGCGGCCGACCTCTAGCCAGACCCTCTGGGTCTGATGGTACCACGACCACGTCCTCTTCCGGGATGCTGTGAAGCCTGAGGATGGTGCCTAAACTGTGGCTGGCGTGGTACCACGCCCCTCCCGAAGCCTCGGAAGGGACGAAAAACAGACTGCTGTCTTGCCGGTGTTGAAAGGTCCAAGGATCTGGTCGTGGCTCGAAAATCCTTGAACCTCTCAAGCGCGGAGTCTGCCTTTTCGCCAAAAAGGCGAGAGCCATCAAAGGGCATGTCCATCAAGCTGGACTGAACATCCCCTGAAAAACCAGTGGAACGTAGCCAGGCGTGGCGACGAAGGGCCACTGACGATGAAATCGCTCTGCCCAGCGAGTCGGTCGTATCCAAGCCAAACCGGATTGTAAACTTGGCTGCATCTCTCCCATCCTTTACAGCCTGGGTGAGAGTGTCCCGCACGCCCTCCGGGACCTGGGGCAGCACTTGCACCACCGTATCCCATAAAGTATGGGAATAACGGCCCAATAGGCAAGAGGTGTTTACAGACCTCAATGCCAGGATGGAGGAAGAAAACATCTTCTTCCCAAGCTGATTCAGCCTCTTGGATTCCCTATCCGGGGGAGCGGAAAGGAAGGCACCACGTGAAGTAGAGGCTTGGACAACCAAGCTCTCAGGAGTGGGGTGTTGTGTTAGGAAACTAGGGTCGCTGGGAGCGGGTCTACGGCGGCGACCGACCGTCCTATTCACAGGAGCCCCTGTGCTGGGTTTGGACCACGTACCCAGAAGGACGTCTGTAAGAGCCTCATTGAAGGCCAACAACGGTTCCGATGTGGACACCCCCGGCTGAAGCACTTCTGTCAGGATATTTGTCCTGACTGGCACCGTAGGCAAATCTAGGTCCAAGACCTCAGCTGCCCTACGCACCACCATAGCGAAAGAAGCCCCCTCCTCCGTAGCCACATTAGGAGGAGAGAGCATACCAGTATCTGGAGATGTGTCCAGTCCACTGGCCTCCCCTAGATCCACATACCAGTCCTGTTGCAAACCTGATTCTAAAGGGTCCTCAGACCCCTCCCATTCCTCTCCTGCGTCTGGCTGTTCCAAATAATGCTCAGACAATGATCTGGGCCGAATCTGCTCTGTCGAAGTCGACGTCTTACGACGTCGCTCCGGCTCCGGATCATCCGGAATAAGGATGGGGCTGCCACCGGTGGGCGCCGGTGGCGGAATCGTCGCCATAGGACCCGGCGCCGAAGGAGGTCGACTCTGTGAAACCGGCGCCGGTCCGGATCCGTTATCGGATCCTGAGGTCCCCAACGGCGCCGAGGCCGAAGGCGTCGAATCCGATGGAGCCCCTGCTGATCCCGCGGGGCCCGAAAACCCACCCGAGGGCACAGCCCGCTCAAAAACGAGACGCATGGCCTCGTAAAATTCTTTAATTTGGGCGGGGGTCGACCCGGTCCCCGGAAAGGGGGGAAGACGCGGAGTCGACCCTGGCGACGGCTCCGCAGAACCGCGCTCGGAACGTCGACGTTCCCTAGACGCCTTGTCGGTCAACGGGCGTGGCGAAGACGAAGTCCGCTTGGACTTCTTCTTCTTTTTGTGCCTCTTACCTTCCGATGACCTCGAGTGCGAGGAAGAGGACTTGGGGCTCCGGGAGCGGTGCCGCAACCTCCTCCTACTGCCGGACCGTGAGCTCCGCGGAGTCGCGCCGACCGAAGACGAACGTCGGGCCGCAAGAAGCTTAAGGGATCTCTCCCTCAAGGCCTTCGGCGCCATGGCCCGACAATCGGAGCACGAGCTGGAATCGTGGTCCTTGTCCAAGCACCAAAGACAAACTCGGTGCGGATCCGTCACCGACATGGTGCGATGACACGCACCACACGGCTTGAATCCTGTCTTTCTCAAAGACATGACTCCAAACAGTCAAAAAAGCGTGGACAAACCGTCAAAGCAGGGTAGCTCTTTCCGAAACTGCGCTTAACCGGCGCGGAAGGAAAAGAACTGACGTACGCGCGCCAAGACGGCGTCTATATAGACAACCGTGACGTCATAGACGCACGCGGAGCTGGTCGACGCACGCGGATCCGAACGATGCCATCCGACGGCGTGCGCGCGCAGGGTACTGCTCACAAAAAACTCCGGATTCGAAGCTGACGCCAGGGAATTCTAAGGTAAGGAAGCTGCAGCTAGAAGTCTCTATCAGATTGAGTTTTACGCACAGCCTGCAGATGAAGTAAGGCATCGAGGTTCCGTATGACTTCCGACTCGTGTTGCAGTAGCTGCCTTTCTATTACGGACACTTCCCGGTCTAACTGTCTGCACGCACCAACATTAAGCCCTATACAGTGACCCCGCACCACTGCCTTAAATGCGCCCCACTCTATTGCCCGAGACAATGCCGTTTCTCCGATAAATTCAAATTAGCTCTTAATCTGATGGTCTATTGACTCCCGGAACACCGCATCCTCTTATATTGCAGGCTGCATCTTCCATGTGGGGGTATGGAACTGCGCAGTCTCATTACAGTCTAGCTGAAGGTATTGAGGGTTGTGGTTGGAATGAGTATGTCACCAGATTGTCTCTGTGAACAACTACTGGTATCAGGCCGGCTGTGCAGAGTAGCCTTTCAAGTCGGACATGTAAGCCATGATTGGCCGAATAAATGGAATACATCTGTGCTGCAGCATTATAATGTCACCAAACATCTGTTAGCTGCCAGTGGTGGAGCTATGTCACTAGAGCGCGGGCATTTGATATAGCAGTTGTATGCTGCAATGGTGGAAATGACCTATCCCGGTATGGGTCTAATACACAATTAAAATCCCCTCCAATTAGCCAGGGAACATCGCTCCATTGTGCCAGCAACCGGTTGAGCGCACTGAAAAAGGGAGTTTGATCTACATTAGGAGCATAGATATTACCAAGAAGAACATGCCTGCCATTCCGCCTACCACGAAGAAACACATACCGGCCATCTGCATCTGTGACCTGCTCTATCAGAACAAACGCGACCCCTGGTCGGATCCATATCACGACTCCCCGCGCATAGGATGAGTAATTCGTGGAGTATACCTGCCCTCGTCATTTTCTTCTCCCCCTCTGAACTCGTTAGGTGTGACTCTTGCAATAATAAAAATATGGGCATTACGGCGTTTCAAGTAGGGGTATATAGCGTATCGGCGCACTGGGGTGTGCATGCCACAGATATTCCATGTGATAACATTAACAGGCGTCATCATGCAGGGGAACTACAAGAGGATGGGCTGCGCATATTGGCCATGCAGCTACAAGAACAAGTTACTTACCTTTGGTAACGCTTTTTCTGGTGGATACAATAGCGACCTGTGGATTCCTCACCTTATGAATTCTCCCATGCACCAGCATCCAATGGAAAATCTTCTTCCCAGCTCTCCACTTAGAGGACGTCACAATTGCGCACCTCCAAGCGACTCCGTCTGATGTCACCGTGCCAATAGGAGGCCCTCGCCGGCGTGTTGACGTCAGTTTCACCAATTTTTTACATGCCCTTGAGGCGAACAGGTGAAAACCGACCTCACCATAGCTCCACAAAATATATATGGAAAATATCACTGACCCAGTGTACATCTGTTCGTGGCATGAGACGCTGCAGATTCACATGCTGTGCACATCCCGCCATCTAGTGTTGGGCTCGGAGTGTTACAAGTTGTTTTTCTTCGAAGAAGTCTTTTCGAGTCACGAGATCGAGGGACTCCTCCCCTTTCGGCTCCATTGCGCATGGGCGTCGACTCCATCTTAGATTGTTTTCCCCGCAGAGGGTGAGGTAGGAGTTGTGTATATAGTAATAGTGCCCATGCAATGGAGTAAGTATGTATGTACATAATGTGACTAAAAGTGATATATTTACAAATTTACAAATGGACAAGTTACATTTTTTGTCAACTTAAAATGGCTACAGGCTCCCGGGAGGTGGGAGGGCGCATGTGAATCTGCAGCGTCTCATGCCACGAACAGATGTACACTGGGTAAGTGACATTTTCCGTTCCATGGCATGTGTAGCTGCAGATACACATGCTGTGCATAGACTAGTAAGCAGTTATCTCCCCAAAAGCGGTGGTTCGGCCTGTAGGAGTTGAAGTTGTTTGAAATAATGTCCGTAATACTGCTTGTCCTACTGTGGCTTGCTGTGTTGTTAACACATCCACACAGTAATGCTTGGTAAACGTATGAGGCGTAGACTATGTGGCTGCCTTACAGATTTCAGTCATTGGTATGTTTCCTAGAAAGGGCATGGTGGCATCTTTCTTTCTAGTGGAGTGTGCCTTTGGTGTAATAGGCAGTTCTCTTTTTGCTTTTATATAACAGGTTTGAATACATTTAACTATCCATCTGGCAATGCCTTGTTTGGATACTGGATTCCCTGTATGAGGTTTTTGGAAAGCAACAAACAATTGTTTTGCGAATTTGTTTGGTTCTATCAATGTAGTACATTTGTGCCCTTTTGATGTCTAATGTATGTAATGCTCTCTCAGCTACAGAATCTGGTTCTGGAATGAACACTGGGAGTTCCACTGTTTGATTTAAGTGGAACGGTGATATGACTTTAGGTAAGAATTTAGGATTTATGCGTAGAACTACTTTATGTTTGTGTATTTGTATAAAGGGTTTCTGTATGGTAAAGGCTTGTATTTCACTTACTCTTCTGAGAGATGTGATCGCTATTAGAAAGGCTACTTTCCATGTTAAGTACTGTATCTCACATGAGTGCATGGGTTCAATTGGTGGACCCATGAGTCGCGTTAATACGATGTTGAGGTTCCACGAAGGAACCGGTGGTGTTCTTGGTGGGATAATCCTTTTCAGACCCTCCATAAATACTTTTATGACTGGATTCTGAATAATGAAGTTGAGTGCGTAATTTGTAGATAAGCAGAAATTGCAGTCAGATGTATTTTAATGGATGAAAAAGCTAACTTGGACTTTTGTAAGTGTAGTAGGTAGCTTATGATGTTTTTAGCAGATGCATGTAATGGTTGAATTTGATTATTATGGCAGTAATAAACAAATCTTTTCCACTTATTTGCGTAGCAATGTCTTGTGGTTGGTTTCCTAGCTTGTTTTATGACCTCCATGCATTCTTGTGTAAGGTCTAGGTGTCCGAATTCTAAGGTTTCAGGAGCCAAATTGCTAGATTGAGCAATGCTGGATTCGGATGTCTGATCTGTTGTTTGTGTTGAGTTAACAGATCTGGTCTGTTTGCAGTTTGATATGAGGCACTACTGAGAGGTCTAGTAGTGTTGTGTACCAAGGTTGTCGTGCCCAAGTTGGTGCGATCAGTATGAGTTTGTTTTGACTCAATTTGTTTACTAGATACGGAAGGAGTGGGAGAGGGGGAAAAGCGTATGCAAATATCCCTGACCAACTCATCCATAACGCATTGCCTTGAGAGTGAGCCTGTGGGTACCTGGATGCGAAGTTTTGGCATTTTGCGTTTTCTTCTGTTGCAGATAGGTCTATTTGCAGTGTTCCCCATCTTTGGAAGTATGTTTTTAGTATTTGGGGATGAATTTCCCATTCGTGGATCTGTTGGTGATCCCGAGAGAGATTGTCGGCTAACTGATTTTGAATTCCTGGTATGAACTGCGCTATTAGGCGAATGTGGTTGTGAATCGCCCAATGCCATATCTTTTGAGCTAAGAGACACAATTGTGTCGAGTGTGTCCCTCCCTGTTTGTTCAGATAATACATTGTTGTCATGTTGTGTGTTTTGACAAGAATGTGTTTGTGGGTTATTAGAGGTTGAAATGCTTTCAACGCTAGAAATACTGCTAGTAGTTCTAAGTGATTTATATGAAGCTGTCTCTGCTGAGTGTCCCATTGTCCTTGGATGCTCTGTTGGTTGAGGTGTGCTCCCCACCGTACCATGGAAGCATCCTTTGTGATCACGTATTGAGGCACTGGGTCTTGGAAAGGCCGCCCTTTGTTTAAATTTATAGTATTCCACCATTGAAGCGAGGTGTATGTTTGGCGGTCTATCAACACTAGATCTTGAAGTTGACCCTGTGCTTGTGACCATTGTGATGCTAGGCACTGTTGTAAGGGCCGCATGTGTAATCTTGCGTTTGGGACAATGGCTATGCATGAGGACATCATGCCTAGTAGTTTCATTACTAATTTTACCTGGAACCTTTGGTTTGGGTGCATGGCCTGTATTACGTTTTGGAATGCCTGTACCCTTTGTGGACTTGGAGTGGCAATAAATCTTTTGTGTTGATTGTTGCTCCTAAGTACTGTTGTATTTGACACAGCTGTAGGTGTGATTTGTTGTAGTTGAGTGAGAACCCTAGCTTGTGAAGGGTTTCTATAACGTACTTTGTTTGTTGTGAACACCGTTCTTGCATATTGGTTTTGATTAACCAATCGTCTAGATGCGGGAACACATGTATTTGCTGCCTTCTGATATGGGCTGCCACTACGGCAAGGCATTTTGTAAAAACTCTTGGCGCTGTTGTTATTCCGAATGGCAACACTTTGAACTGGTAATGTACTCATAGGATTACAAACCTTAAGTACTTTCTGTGGGAAGGATGTATGGGTATATGGAAATACGCATCCTTGAGGTCTAGTGTTGTCATGTAGTCTTGTTGTTTGAGCAATGGGATCATGTCTTCCAGAGTCACCATGTGAAAGTGATCTGATTTGATGTAAATGTTTAATGTTCTGAGATCTAGGATGGGTCTTAGAGTTTTGTCTTTTTTGGGTATGAGAAAGTACAGGGAGTAAACACCCGTTCCTTTCTGATGAATTGGTACTAGTTCTATTGCATCTTTTTGCAACAACGCTTGGACCTCCAGTTGTAATAGATCCATGTGTTGTTTGGACATGTGTGTTTTCGGTGGGACATTTCGAGGGAATTGTAGGAATTCTATGCAATAACCATGTTGGATAATGTCTAGGACCCACGTGTCTGTTGTTATTTCCTCCCAGTTTTGGTAAAAATTTGTTAGTCTCCCCCCACTGGTGTTATGTGTTGGGGATTTGTGACACTGAAGTCACTGTTTATTTTGCGGTGTCTTGGGACTTTGGAACTTCCCTCTAGTTTTAGGGAACTGTCCCCCTCTGTATTGTCCCCGAAAACTTCCCCTCTGATACTGGCTCTGGTATGTGGGCCTTGTTTGTGAGGTTGAGGGTTCTGTGCTCTGTCCTCGAAACCCCCCTCTAAACTGTGTTTTCCGAAATGTGCCTCTGCTCTGTGGGGAGTAGAGTGCGCCCATGGCCTTGGCCGTATCTGTGTCTTTTTTAAGTTTCTCAATAGCAGTGTCTACTTCCGGCCCAAACAACTGCTGTCCGTTAAAAGGCATATTCAGCACCGCCTGTTGAATTTCTGGCTTGAATCCTGAGGTGCGTAGCCATGCGTGTCTCCGTATGGTGACCGCTGTATTTACAGTTCTTGCAGCTGTGTCTGCTGCATCCATTGATGACCGTATCTGGTTATTCGAGATACTCTGGCCTTCTTCCACCACTTGTTGCGCACGCTTTTGGAACTCTTTGGGTAAATGCTCAATGAAGTGTTGCATTTCGTCCCAATGAGCTCTATCGTATCTTGATAGCAAGGCCTGTGAATTGGCAATGCGCCATTGGTTGGCTGCCTGTGCCGCAACCCTTTTTCCCCGCTGTGTCGAACTTGCGACTTTCCTTGTCGGATGGTGGTGCATCTCCCGATGTGTGCGAGTTCGCCCTGTTGCGAGCTGCACCTACTACCACTGAGTCCGGTGTTAATTGCTGCGTGATGTACACAGGGTCTGTTGGTGGTGGTTTGTACTTTTTTTCCACCCTTGGAGTGATGGCCCTGCCTTTCACAGGCTCTTGAAAGACTTGTTTGGAGTGTTTCAACATTCCCGGTAACATAGGGAGATTCTGGTACTGACTATGTGTGGACGACAGAGTATTAAACAAAAAGTCATCTTCAATTGGTTCTGCGTGCAGGGTGACATCGTGAAATGCGGCTGCTCTGGACACCACCTGTGTGTAAGCAGTACTGTCCTCAGGTGGTGATGGCCTCGCTGGGTAGCAGTCGGGACTTATCTGATACAGGTGCATCATAAAGTTGCCATGCGTCAGGGTCATCTTGGCTCATCCCTGTATGCGTTGGGGACTGCATCATTGGTGGAGTGGCCATTGGTGATGGTTGTGGTGAGCGATGTGGTGATGGTGGCGGAGTTACTTGTCTTGCCACCTTTGCTTGTGGCTGGTTGTCTTTCTCTTGGAAAGCAAGTTTCCTTTTCATTCGGATTGGAGGGGGAGTTCTTATTCTCCCTGTCTCTTTTTGAATGTGGAGCCTTCTTTGCGTGTAATCTGGCTCCCCAGCTTCTAGCTCCTGCCCACATTTGTGTCCTTGCAATTGTGAGGACAGTCCCTGCTCCTCAGTGTAGGAACTTTGTTTCGGCTCCGAAGCCAGATGTTTCGGTATTGAAACTTTTTCAACCGTCTTTTTCGGCTCCGAAGACACTTTTTTGGCTTTCGGTGCACCGATATTTCGGTGCCGATCTTTTTCGGTGCCGGTTTCTCGATGTCGAGATTGCTCTGACCCGGTGTCTCGGTGTCGAGCCTGTTTCGGTATCTCGACCGGAGTCGGATGATTTCGACACGTGCGTGCCCTTTTTCGGTGCCGATGGCCGGTCACCTAATTTTCGGGTTAAGCCAGGGCCTGCTGGCGGTGGCGTCCCCTGGGCTTTTATGTATTTTCCGTGAGTTTTGGCCAGGGGTGTTTTACTCACTGTTTTCGGCATCTGTTCGGTTTCGGCCTCGTCCGAGTCCGAATCCGCGATGGAGAAGGTTTCTTCTTCCTCCAAGTGTTGGTGTCCTGCCGATGTCATTTGAAGTCTTCTTGCTCTCCGGTCTCTTAGCGTTTTCCTCGACCGAAACGCTCGACAGGCCTCGCAGGTATCCTCTTTGTGTTCGGGAGACAAACACAAATTACAGACCAGATGCTGATACTTGTTGTGGCATTCGGGGCAGAAGCGGAATGGGGTCCGTTCCATTAGCCTTGAAGACGCACGAGGTCGGGCCGACCAGGACACGCCGGGGAATCTAAACCCCGACGGGCCACCGGAGATCTTCAAAATTCGGTGTCGATCTGTTTTAACTAACCCGATACCGAACGCAAACAATACCGTCGAATTTTCCGAGATTTAACTAACTTTCCGAACCGAAACACGGAGCGAAGAGGAACACGTCCGAACCCAATGGCAGAAAGAAAACAATCTAAGATGGAGTCGACGCCCATGCGCAATGGAGCCAAAAGGTGAGGAGTCCCTCGATCTTGTGACTCGAAAAGACTTCTTCGAAGAAAAACAACTTGTAACACTCCGAGCCCAACACTAGATGGCGGGATGTGCACAGCATGTGTATCTGCAGCTACACATGCCATTGAATATATATATATATATATATATATATATATATATATATATATATAACCACCATGATGCAATATAATCAAAACCATCATTCATAAATGGAGAAAAACATCAAAATGTATATACACACCTATAAAACCACATATCTTAATGTAACCAGACAGGCAACGGGGAGGGGGGTGGAACTGTGAGAAATCCACAGGTAGCTATTGAATCCACCAGAAAAAGCATTACCGAAGGTAAGTAACTTGTTCTTCTGATGGACACAACTATCTGTGGATTCCTCACCTTATGAATAGAGTCCCAAAGCAGTACCGCACTCGGAGTGGGGGCCTGACTGGTTACACCAAGAAATCCTGCAATACAGATCGTACAAAATGGCCGTCCCTCCTAACCTCAGAGTCCAAGAAGTAATGGTTTGCAAAAGTGTGGAGGGACGCCCAAGTTGCTGCCTTGCAAATATCCACCACAGGAACACCTCTTGCCAGGGTCGAAGTAGCGGACCTAGCCCTGGTGGAATGGGCTCGGATACCCTCAGGGGGAACTTTCTTTGCCAACGAGTAGCAAATCTTGACCCACCTGGAGATTGTTGTTTTAAGGACTGCTCTGCCCTTCCTCTGTCCAATATACGCCACGAACAGCTGGCCCTCTAGGCAAAGGTCTTTCATCCTTTCAATATAAAAACTAAGAGCCCTTTTAGGGTCCAAACCGTGAAGCCTCTCTTCCTCATTCGAGAGATGAGGAGGAGGGTAGAAAGATGGAAGGGTAATGGTCAGCCCTATATAAAAAGGAGTGACAACTTTTGGTAGGAAAGCTGCCCTGGTTTTCAACACCACTTTATCCGGAAAGAACAAGGTAAAGGGGGTGGTGGTGGGGGGGGGGGGGGGTCAACAAAGAGCTTGAAGCTCACCAACCAGCCTAGCAGAGGTTATAGCAATGAGAAAAACTGTTTTAAGATTTTAAGAACCAGAAACCTTAGCGGCCAAGAGTACATGGGTTTGAAAGGTGGCCCCATTAAAAAGGTTAAAACAAGATTCAGGTCCCACTGAGGCATATGAAAAGGAGTGGGAGTAAACCTATTAACTAAACCTTTCAAGAACCTTATCACAATAGGCGATTTAAACAAGGAGGGCTGATCCAGGAGGCAAAGAAAGGCTGACAGAGCAGCCAAATAACCCTTAACAGTAGCCACTGCACAACTCTTCTTTGCTAAATCTAAAGCAAATAAAATATCGGAGAGGTAGGCCCTCAAAGGATCAATTTGCTTCTCTCCACACCAAGCCACGAATTTTGCCCACCTGCCGGCATAAACGGTCTTAGTGGAGTGTCACCTGGCCGATAAAATAACATCCACTACATCTGGTGGGAGAGAAAAGGAACTCAGGTGGCCCCGTTCAATCTCCAGGCATGAAGGTGCAGGCTCTGGAGGTGGGGGTGTAGAATCTGCCACTGCAACTGCGAAAGGAGGTCTGCGCTGAGAGGTAGACGGAGCAGAGGGCACAGCGAGAGTTGGAGAAGGTCCGTGTACCACACCCTTCTTGGCCAATCAGGGGCTATTAAAATGACCTGAGCCCGATCTTGGCGAAACTTCCTCAGAACCTGAGGAATCATGGGTATGGGGAGAAATGCATAAAGCAACTGGTTGCACCAAGAGATCTGAAACGCATCCTCCAAAGCTCCTTGCACCGGATACTGGAGGCTGCCAAGTGACAGGCAGTGTGTGTGTTCTCCCGGGTGGCAAACAGATCTATCCTCGGAAAACCCCACATCTGAAAGATGTGTAGGACCAGATCCGGATGGAGACCCCACTTGGGATCGGCCGAAAAATGTCGACAGAGTGTCCGCACGTACGTTCAGCACCCCAGCCAGATGATTCACTATCACGCAAATCCGATGGTCCCGAAGCCAGGACCAGAGAAGCAGAGCTTCTCTGCAGAGAAGATACGACCCTACTCCTCCATGCTTGTTTATATACCACATCGCAGTAGTGTTGTCCGTCAGGACCTGAACTGACTGACCACAAAGGGACAGAAGGAAGGCCTTGAGAGCCAGACGTTCACCCGCAATTCTAACAGACTGATATGAAAAGTCTGTTCCACTGGAGATCAACGACCCTTGATCTCCAGGTCCCACAGATGAGCTCCCCCACCCTAGAATGGAAGCATCCGTCATGACCGTGGCCACCGGAGTTGGCTGTGAAAACAGCCTTCCTTGGGAAAGGTTGCCGTCCACAGCCCACCATCCTAGATCCGCTGCAGCGTCTCTGGAGATCTTTATCGACTCCTCGAGATCCCCTTTGTGTTAAAACACTGCCTGCGGAGGCACCATTGGAGAGCCCTCATGTGCCAACGTGAATGAGTGACCAACAGAATGTAAGAAGCAAACAGACCGAGCAGACGTAAGACCTTGAAGACTGGAACAACCGCTCCGTTTTGAAACATTGGAATCAACTCCTGGATGTCCTGAATCCGTTGAGGCGGAGGATAGGCCAGATTCAATGTTGTGCCCAGTACTGTCCCTATGAACAGGAGGCGTTGAGAGGGCTCCAGGTGAGACTTGGGTACAATTATCGTAAAACCCAGACAGAACAACAACTGAGTTGTCATTTGCAAGTGACACAACACAAGCTCTGGAGACCTGGCTTTGATCAACCAATCGTCCAGGTAAGGGAATACCGATATCCCTTTCCTTCTGAGACTTACTGCCATCACCTTCGTGAAGACTCGAGGTGCTGAAGTAAGACCAAATGGAAGGACCGCAAACTGGTAGTGTTGCGAACCCACCACAAACCGGAGATACTTCCTGTGCAACTTGAGTATAGGGATATGAAAGTAAGCATCCTACAAGTCGACAGACACCATCCAGTCTTCTTTCTTCAACGCCAGAAGTACCTGTGCGAGAGTCAGCATCTTGAATTTTTCCTGTTTGAGGAACCAATTCAAAATCCTCAGGTCTAAAATTGGCCTCAAACGACCGCCCTTCTTGGGGATCAGGAAGTATCTTGAATAACAACCCTGACCCCTTTCCTGCTCCGGAACCAACTCGACCAGACCTTTTACCAGCAGGATCTGAACCTCATGCTGCAACAACAGGAGATGGTCTTCCGAACAAAACGAGGGACGGGGAGGGATAGGAGGGAGAAACTCCTGAAAAGGGAGAGCATATTCTTTTCTCACAACCCTTCCCCTCCCTCTAAAGGATCGATATAGGAGGCTGGTAGGCTGTTGGACTGTGGTCTCCCATGGTAAACGGCTCCACGTCTAAACCCCCTGAACCTTTGAAAGGACCGGTAAGGGGTAGCAGAGGAGGCTTGCAGACCCAAATACTTCACCGTGGCCAGACTATCTTTAAAGCGCTCTAGGGCAGAGTCAGCTTTATCACCAAAAAGTTTTTCTCCATCAAAGGGTGTAAGGAAATGCCTCCTTGGCATGGTTACCCCCTGAATTTTTGCCTTTGCTGATGTTAAGTTATGATTTGAAAGTGTGCTGGGACCCTGCTAACCAGGCCCCAGCACCAGTGTTCTTTCCCTAAACTGTACCTTTGTCTTCACAATTGGCACAACCCTGGCACTCAGGTAAGTCCCTTGTAAATGGTACCCCTGGTACCAAGAGCCCTGATGCCAGGGAATGTCTCTAAGGGTTGCAGCATGTCTTATGCCACCCTAGGGACCCCTAACTCAGCACATGCACACTGCTTCACAGCTTGTGGGTGCTGTTGGGGAGAAAATGACTAAGTCGACATGGCACTCCCCTCAGAGTGCCATGCCAACCTAACACTGCCTGTGGCATAGGTAAGTCACCCCTGTAACAGGCCTCACAGCCCTAAGGCAGGGTGCACTATACCACAGGTGAGGGCATATGTGCATGAGCAGTATGCACCTCCAGTGTCTAAGCAAAACCTTAGACATTGTAAGTGCAGGGTAGCCATAAGAGTATATGGTCTGGGAGTCTGTCAAGAACGAACTCCACAGCTCCATAATGGCTACACTGAAAACTGGGAAGTTTGGTATCAAACTTCTCAGCACAATAAATGCACACTGATGCCAGTGTGCAATTTATTGAAACATACACCCGGAGGACATCTTAGAAATGTCCCCTGAATACCTACCCGACTTCCCGTGTAGGCTGACCAGTTCCTGCCAGCCTGCCACACACCAGACATGTTGCTGGCCACATGGGGAGAGTGCCTTTGTCACTCTATGGCGGCCAGGAACAAAGCCTGTACTGGGTGGAGGTGTTTCTCACCTCCCCCTGCAGGAACTGTAACACCTGGCGGTGAGCCTCAAAGGCTCACCTCTTTTGTTACAGCACCACAGGGTATCCCAGCTAGTGGAGATCATGAGAAAAACAAGGAGGAGTCACCACCAGTCAGGACAGCCCCTAAGGTGTCCTGACCTGAGGTGACCCCTGCCTTGAGAAATCCTCCATCTTGATTTTGGAGGATTTCCCCAATAGGATTAGGGATGTGCCCCCCCTCCCCACAGGGAGGAGGCACAAAGAGGGTGTAGCCACCCTCAAGGACAGTAGCCATTGGCTACTGCCCTCCCAGACCTAAACACACCCCTAAATGCAGTATTTAGGGGCTCCCCAGAACCCAGGAAATCAGATTTCTGCAACCTGAAGAAAGAAGGACTGCTGACCTACTGGCCTGTCTCCAACTTCGAAAACCTGCTCCAGCGACGCATCTGACAGGGACCAGTGACCTCTGAAGCCTCAGAGGACTGCCCTGGACCACAGGATCAAGAAACTCCCGTGAACAGTGGCCCTGTTCAAAACCTGCAACTTCTTTGCAACAAAGAAGCAACTTCCAAAGACTTCACGTTTCCCGCCAGAAGCGTGAGACTCTACACTCTGCACCCGACGCCCTCGGCTCGGCCTGCAGAAAACCATCACCTCAGGGAGGACTCCCTGGCGACTGCGAGCCCTTGCGTAACCAGAGATGACCCCCCTGAGCCCCCACAGCGACGCCTGCAGAGAGAATCCAGAGGCTCCCCCTGACCGCGACTGCCTGTAACAAGGGACCCGATGCCTGGAACCAACACTGCACCCGCAGCCCCCAGGACCTGAAGGAACCGAACTTCGACGCATGAGTGACCCCCAGGCGACCCTCTGCCTTGCCCAGGTGGTGGCTGTCCCAAGAAGCCCTCCCTGTGCCTGCCTGCACAGCAAGAGTGACCCCCGAGTCCCTCCATTGAAACCTATACAAAACCCGATGCCTGCTTTGCACACCGCACCCGGCCGCCCCTGTCCTGCTGAGGGTGTGTTTTGTGTGCCTACTTGTGTCCCCCCCCCCCCCCCCAGTGCTCTACAAAACCCACCTGGTCTGCCCCCCGAAGACGCGGGTACTTACCTGCTGGCAGACTGGAACCAGAGCACCCCTGTTCTCCATAAGCGCCTATGTGTTTTGGGCACCTCTTTGACGTCTGCACCTGATCGGCCCTGAGCTGCTGGTGTGATAACTTTGGGGTTGCCTTGAACCCCCAACGGTGGGCTGCCTATGCCCCAGAACTGAGACTTGTAAGTGTTTTACTTACCTCCTAATCTAACCATTACTTACCTCCCCCAGGAACTGATAATTTTTGCACTGTGTCCACTTTGAAAATAGCTTATTGCCATTTTTACAAATACTGTACATGATATTGTTTTCATTCAAAGTTCCTAAAGTATCTAAGTGAAGTACCTTACATTTAAAGTATTAACTGTAAATCGTGAACTTGTGGTTCTTAAAATAAACTAAGAAAGTATATTTTTCAATATAAAAACCTATTGGCCTGTAATTGTCTGAGTATGTGTTCCTCATTTATTGCCTGTGTGTGTACAATAAATGCTTAACACCACCCTCTGATAAGCCTACTGCTCGACCACAGTACCACAAAATAGAGCATTAGAATTATCTACTTTTGCCACTATCTTACCTCTAAGGGGAACCCTTGGAATCTGTGCACACTATTTCTTACTTTGAAATAGTATATACAGAGTCAACTTCCTACAAAGGGCAAATCCAATTAAACAGTCTGCACATCAGAAGAAAAACCAGAGGACCTCAGCCAAGCGTGCCTCCGGGTCACAACAGAGGTACCCATTGCCCTGACCGAGTCTGTGGAATCCAGGCCAGACTGGATAATCTGTTTTGCTGCAGCCTGAGCATCCAATAGTAGTTCACCAAATTGACTCTGCACGTCCTGCGGCAAGTCAGGAACCATAGTCCTAGCTGAATCCATCAGGGCGTGGACATATCTTCCAAGAACACAGGTAGCATTCGCAGCCTTGAGAGCCATACTATAAGAAGAGAAAGTTTTCTTTGCCGATTGCTCCATTCTTTTGGATTCCCTGTCCAACGGAATCACAGGGAAGGAGCCTGGTGCAGAACATGTAGAACAAGAGGCCTGAACAACCAGACTCTCTTTTGATAAGAACCCCGGATCCCCAGGTGCCACTCTGTATCTCTTTGCCACAGACCTATTGATAGCAGGTGATGACAGGCTTCCTCCATAGCTCTAAAATGGGCTCCGTAAGAGCATCATTAAACGGAAGCAATGGATCCGCCGAAGTTCAAGAAGGGTGAAGGACCTCCATCAAAATGTTTGTTTTGACCTCTGCAGCAGACAAAGGAAGATCCCCAAAAAAATTGCCACCTTCCTATTCACCGTATGGAATGAGGCCACTTCCTCTGTGAACTCCCCTGGCGAAGAAAGGTCCCATTCCGGGGAAGTGTCAAACCCACTGGCTGAATCCAGCCCTTGATAATCTCCCAAGGGCTCCACAATCTCCCCCTCTTCCAGCAACTGCCGTTGGTACTCTTCCTCTTCCAAAAGCCTCAAGGCCTTTCTACGCAACCTCTGTCTGGCCTCCAACCTCGTCGTCGACATAGAGTTGGCCAACGTCGATGACACTGGCTTCAAAACTGCAAGACGTGGAACAGGAGAGGAAGGTTGTCTTCGGTCCAATCCATTATTCAGATCTGGCGCAGATCCCAACGGCGCCGTGGACACTTGAGGCTCCATCATCTGTTTCGACTGACGGGGTGATGAGATCGGCGCCATAGGCCTGGAAGGCGACGTCATAGGAACCGCAGGATCTCGAGGCGATGTCCTGCACCCTCAGCCGGATAGAAGGGCATAAACAGCACCGCCTTGTGAGGAGCCGGGGAGCCCAACGAAAAAGCTAATGGACCCGTGGGACCAGCCAGTGCACCAGCAAGGGTCATAGCCTTAAACATCGAGAACATGGCATTTAAAAAAGCCGCCGGATCCGCTCCCGGAGCCGCGAAGGCAGGATACCTCTTGTCTCCATGTTGCACCTGTGCTCGCTGGACATCCGATGCAGCAGGTGAAAAAATCGAGGACTCCCGGAGGAGTCACTACCTCGAAGACCAACGGCACTAGAGAAGCCGGAGGGCTCTGAGGTTGTGGAGTCACAGTCAGACTAA
Source organism: Pleurodeles waltl (assembly GCF_031143425.1). Classification (NCBI taxonomy): domain Eukaryota; kingdom Metazoa; phylum Chordata; class Amphibia; order Caudata; family Salamandridae; genus Pleurodeles; species Pleurodeles waltl. The sequence goes on from NC_090441.1 coordinate 89,805,041, forward strand.
CCTCCCATATCGTAGGGCGCCACCGAGATGGAGACCTTCATCTTGAACGGCTCCGAGCCGAACAACGCCGAGAGTCATGATGATGTCGTTTCTTGTGTCTCTTTGACTAAGTATGGGAAGAGCACCTGTGTTGACTCTTATGCCCCTTCTTCGCCTTGGCCAAAAAGAGTTTGGCCGCTCTCTCTTTCAGAGCCTTAGGATTCATGCTCGGGCAGGAAACACTCTTCGACATCATGCTCAGAGCTCAGACACCAAAGGCAATCGTCATGATGGTCAGTAACCGACAGGCGACCCCGCACTCTTGACATGGCTTGAATCCAGACTTCCTAGGAGGAGACATTGTAACTAGAAACCGGATTGCAACTACCAACAAGATGGAACACCTACAACAGTAGCGAGAGCTAGGAGAAAATCGTTAGCATAGAAGGCACAGAAAAAAGGGAACTGAAGTCAGCACGCCGGCGAGGACCCTTTTATTGGCACGATGACGTCAGACAGTCGCGTGGAGCTGTGCAACTGTGACGTCCTCGTCGACTTGGAAAGCTGGGAAGAAGATTTTCCGTCGGATTCTGGCACATGGGTGAATTCGTAAGGTGAGGAATCCATAGGTAGTTGTATTAATCAGAACAAGACATTTAGCTAACGTTGCTTCCTTTCAAAAACTAAGCCTCATTGTTAACATTTGCAACATTTGTACACAATGAGGTACAATAAGAGCAAGATAGAGAAAGTAATAGCTTTCCACTGTGAACTTTAATAAACAGTTTGCAAAGAATTACAGTATGTAGGAAGTTGGCTCTGTAAATACTATTTCAAAGTAAGAAATAGTGTGCACAGAGTCCAAGGGATCTATTAGTAGATAATTCTAATGCTCTATTTTTTGGTAGTGTGGTCAAGCAGTAGGCTCAACAGAGGGTAGTGTTAAGCATTTGTTGTACACACACAGGCAATAAATGAGGAACACACACTCAAAGACTTGACTCTAGGCCAATAGGTTGTTATATAGAAAAATATATTTTCTTAGTTTATTTTACGAACCACAGGTTCAAGATTTGAACTAAACACATAAAATGCAAGGTACTTCAGTTAGGTAACTTAGGAACTTTGAATAAAAGCAATATCATACAGTCTTTGTAAAAATGTCAATAAGAAAATAAGTTACTTACCTGTAACTGTAGTTCTCCAGTATTGGAATCTTTTATAGATTCACATGCTTGAATCATTCCCCGTCGTCGAGATAGGAGCCCCCGGTATAATTTACACAAGTAATGTCAAGACATATTAACAAAGAAAAAGGCCCTAAGCCTCTTCAATTTAACAGTCTATCAGAGTCATTTTGAGAAAAGGACCAAACTTGAGCATCCACCAATCAGGCAACAGCACCCTCTAGAATCCTCCTGAGAGAAGCTCCAGCACCTGAGATTTTCCAAGCACAAGTGCGTACAATATAGGAAAAAAGAGAGAGAGAGAGAGAGGTGAAGTGAGCTTCTCCGGGGAGGTGGGTGGGTCGCATGTGAATCTATGAAAGATTCCAATACTGGAGAACTACAGTTACAGGTAAGTAACTTATTTTCTAACTCCAGTATTGGAATTTTCATAGATTCACATGCTTGAATCAGAGTAGAGAGCAGTAGCTATGCACATTGTACTATAATAACATATTTGATAGAAAACACCTTGATAAATAAAACATCATTATATTCCTGTATATAAATCTATGTAACTGTAAAGGCATACACCTATATATGTATATATATCAACACATATACGCAAACATACATATATATCCATACATCTATATATACATACACAAATAGATATCCAGAACGACAGAGCAAAAAGTATCCCAAAACACATAAGTAATATGAATACTATCATTAAAAAAGACCACTTATTTGTCTGTCACAATGTTCTCTTTACTCTTGTTTACTTGTTTTTTTTTTTTTTTTTTTTTAACTGTGTGATCGAATATGAGGGATATAAACAATGTGCATACCTGTTCTAGGATAGAGGGATTGAGAAAAGATGGCTCACCTTCACCTGAAGAGATTCCGGAGAACCGCTTGACCCACTGCTACCTCTCCTTGATATAGAGATTCCAAGCAGTAGTGTTTTGTGAATGTATGACAGCTCCTCCATGTTGCTGCCCTACAAATGTCTTGTAGTAAACTCCGGCGAACAGCGCCGCTGACGATGAGACTGCCCTCGTGGGGTGAGCATGTACAGGTGAGTGCAGAGGTTTGCCCGCTGCTTGATGGCGGAAGCGAATGGCTGAGGCGATCCATCTGGAGATACTCTGCTTGGAGAGTGGATGTCATTTTCTAGGAGCACTGTATGCTACGAATAGCTGATTAGAGCGTCGAAAAGATTTAGTTCTGTCCAAATAGAATTGAACACATCTTTTAACGTCTAAGGAGTGTAATGCCCTCTCAGCTGGAGTAGATGGATGAGGAAAAAAGAATTTGAAGACTAAAGGTTCATTGATGAGAAAGTCTGAAGGAACCTTTGGAATAAAATGCGGGTTAGTGCGCATTAGCACTCTGTCATGTTTAAGCTGTAGGAATGGCTCTTGAATGGAGAGAGCTTGCACCTCGCTGACTCGCCTAGCTGATGTGAGAGCTACCAATAAAACAACCTTCCATGAAAGGAACTTGAGAGAAGCACAATGGATCGGCTCAAACGGATGTTTCATTAGTTGTGCTAGGACTATATTCAGGTTCCACGAAGGAGGTGGTGGTCTGAAAGGAGGGAAAACTCTGAAAAGCCCCTTCAAGAATCTCTTAATCAGACAAGAGGAGTAGAGTGAGGGTGAAGCATCCGAACGTCTGTATGCAGCTATCGCTGCTAGGTGAACTTTAATGGAAGAATGTGCCAGGCCAGCTTGAGCTAGCTGCAATAGGTACGGTAATATTTCCTCTGGTGGTGAGACTAATGGGTCAATCTGCCGCTGATGACACCAGACACAGAATCGTCTCCATTTACAATAATAAGTTTTATTGGTGCTATCCGCTCTGGCTTTTTACAAATTATCCCTACACTCCTGTGGGATATTCAAATGTGGGAACTCCCTGTGCTCAGGAGCCATGCTGATAAATGCATCGACTTCGGATCCGGGTGCCAAACCTGCCCTTTGTTCATTGTTAACAACTGAGGTAACGGTTCCAGCGGAACTTGAGGCTTGATTGACAGAAGAAGTTCTGCAAACCAATGCTGACGCAGCCAATACGGAGCTATTAATATCAGAGTGCACAGCTCTGCTTTCATCTTCGTGAGGACCCGTGGGATCAACGTAATTGGAGGAAAGGTGTAAGCAAAGATGTCTGACCAGACTATCGAAAACGCATTCCCCCAAGATCCCTTCTGGTGATGCCAACTTGCGAAGAACTGGCATTTGACGTTGTGCTTGTTTGCAAACAGGTCTATTGCTGGTGTTCCTCACTGGGAAAAAATGTGGTCCACTATTGACTGGTCTAGCTCCCACTCGTGGCAGCTTGACTTCTGCCTGCTGAATGCATCTGCTGTCTTTCCCGGCAAGTGTCCCACTGATAGTGTGATGCCTTGCTGCGAGGCCCAATTCCAAATTGTTTGGGCTTCTCTGGAGAGAGTGAGAGATCTTGTGCCTCCTTGTTTGTTGAGGTAATGCATCGTTGTGGTGTTGTCTGTCCTTATTACCACTTGCGATCCTGAGATCTTGGGAAGAAACGCCTGTAAGGCAAGGTACACTGCTCTGAGATCCAGCCAATTGATATGAATTGATGCCAGATGCGGTGGCCATTTGCCACTTACTTGCAGATCTTGTAGCACAGCTCCCCAGCCTTCCAGGGATGCATCTGTAGTTATGATACACGGAGCCGGTTGCTGTAGAAACTAAAGGCCGATTGATAGATGGTGCCTTAGAGACCACCATTTCAGAGCCCTGAGCATTGTTGGAGTTATGTGTATCTGATCCTCGAAACTGCCTGACACCTGGAGCCATTGACGATTCAGTTGCTCCTGTAAGGGGCGCATGTTTGGACGGCATAGAGGAACTAGAGGTATGCATGAAGACATCATGGCCAACAGAGACTTGAACAGACGGACAGAAACCTTGCTTCTTTTCTGTATGGAACTTGTTAGAGTCAGTAACCTTTGTTGCCTCTCTAATGTGGGACGTGCTATGGTGGATTGTGTGTCCAGTTTTGCCCCTAGAAAGGTAATATTGCGTGCTGGTAGAGGCTTGGATTTCTCCCAGTTGATGGTGAGTCCGAGGTTGGTTAGTAAGGAAACGCACTTTTTTGTTGATCTGTGCGCTCCTGCGTAGGTCTTTGCCTTTATCAGCCAATAGTCTAAGTATGGAAAAATTAGGTGTTTTCTCTTTCTGAGAAAGGCTGCGATTGGTGCTAGACATTTTGTAAATATTCTGGGAGCTGATTTCAGTCCGAAGGGAAGGACACGGAATTGAAAATGGCTGCCGGCTACGGTGAATCTCAGGTATTTTCTGTGGGTAGGGTAGATGGGTATGTGGAAGTATGCGTCTTTCAGGTCTAGTGTAGACATGAAATCTCCCTGGTTGAGGCGCAGGAGGACGTCTTGTAGGCTGATCATACGGAACGATTGCTTTTTTAAGTAGGCATTTAGCTCCCGTAAATCGAGGATCGGCCTCCAATCCTTCCACTTTTTTTGAATGAGGAAGAACCTGGAATAAAATCCTGTTCCCCGCTGGGCTTGAGGCACCTTCTCTATAGCTCCTTTGAGAAGCATTTTGACGATCTCCTTTTTGAGTTGTTGAGGGTATCTTGAAGGAGTCCTGCGGGGGGGGCTGGGTTGGAGGGAGGTAGTTGGGTAAATTCTAAAGTATGGCCCTGTTTCACTAATTGGAGGACCCACTTGTCTGATGTGATGGCTTGCCATTGTTTGAGGAATAGGGATATCCTCCCCCCAGACTGAAAGGAGGAGAATTGGATGTAGCCGGAGCCTCGGATGCATCAGGCTCTACGAGCCGAGTCTTTGGCCGGGCAGGTTGAGCGTCCACGACCTCCAGGTCTACCATAGGCTGGTTGCGGCGGCTGCCTCTGCGGGTAGCACTGGCGATATTGTTGGGAAGAGGAAGGATAGGTGGAATATCTGTGCTGTTGATATCCTCCTCTGTATGAGGGTTGGCCACGCCCTCTAGGTCGAAAGGAAGACTTTCGGTATTGCAGGGTCCCTAGTGACCTTGCTGTGTCTGTGTCCAATTTAATAGATTGTAAGGAGTCATCAATGTGTTTCCCAAATAACGCCTGGCCATCAAAAGGTAAGTCCAAGATCTTATTTTGCACCTCTGGACGGAAAGAGGTAGCTTTAAGCCAACCTTGATTTCTAAGCACCGCTGCACCGGCGAGCTGACGAAACGCAGTGGTTGCTATGTCCATTGCACAGTCGATAAGTTCTGCAGATGTGCGTTAACCCTCCTGTGCAGTTTTGTTTGCCTCTGATCTGTAAATCTTCCGGCAACTGGCTAATATAAGGTGCAATGTCCGCCCAAAGTTGCCTATCAAACCTAGCCAATATAGCCAAAGAGTTGGCAGCTCTTACCACAAGGCTAGCCAGTCCAGTTAGACATGTTGGTGCATTGTCCGGTGCTTTGTACTTCTTATCTAAACTAAGCAGTACTGCAGTAACTGTAGCTAGATTATGCATGACTTTTAGACCCTCTTCCCACAGGTAGTTAACGATCGGGATAGAGCGCACGGATTTCTGGAAAGGCTCCTTAAAGTCGTAAAAGGAAACAGTCTGTTTGCTTGGTTGGCATTGGTAAAGCAAAACGTTTGGCAGCTGGTGGGGACTCCACGTTAGAAAGAGAAGGAGGAGCAGGGATGATGTATTCGTCCCACTCGGAGTGAGTGTCCAGGAGCTCCCCTTCTTCCTGATCTCACTCTGAGATGTCCGTATCCTGAGGAAGTGTCATATCAGGAGTAGCCACATTCGCAAGAGGTAAAGAAGTTGGCCTCTGATGTGGAGTGGTAACCCCAGAGACAGGAGATGGGGGAGGTTGTTCCCCTTGAGGGGGAAAGCGCCTGCTGTAATCAGCCAACATCGCTCTGAGGTCAGTCAAAAGGGAGGATGGAATATATACGCTCCCTGTTGGTATTGCTGTTGTTCTGTATAAAACTGGGGGTCATAGGCTTCCTCATACTCCTCCTCTTCCTGATACTTTACGTTTAATTGGGATGGACTATGGGCTGCTCCAAGTGGCCCCTTGTCATCGGAGTCTTCGTCTCCCTCTAAAAGGTGCACTGGAACAAGGGATGACACCTTACTAGGTGATGTATGTGTTGGCGTCAGTTTTTCCACTCTTTTTTGATGTTTCTCCCTCGTAGACGGTGTCGTCGACGATGGTGTCGACGGCGCATAAAAATACTTAGTCGTGGGCGGTGTCGTAGATGCTGGGCGCATGGAGATTTTAATAGAAGAAAGTCTCGCCGACGAGTCTACCGTCGACGACGGTAGGGCTGACACTGACATCAGCGCCGTCGACGATGACGATGTGTAGACGGTTGTCGACGCTGATGTCGCAGCTGCAGTTCTCGTCGACGGTGGGGTACCTGTCCTCGTCGACGTTGATGGTGGAAACGCAGAACTGGATGTCGTTGTCTGAAAAGTACTCACCAACGGTACCGTCGACGATGAATCAGTCGTCGACTGTGCTTTTTTCGCAGTCACAGAGGATGGCTTCTTAAAAGGCATAGATGGTGGTACAGAGGAACATTTTCTGTGCCTCTCTGAACTGCTAGAATGACCTCTCCCCTCTTTCCTGGAAGTTTTCTTAGGAGAGGAAGATGGGCTGCGGCCCTTATAAGACCCTGAAGCAGTCTTTTTGTGGGCTTTCCTTGAGAGTTGAGAGGGAGATCTTGAACCTGATCTCGCCCTGTTTGATGATCTTTTGGATGTTGAAGAGTCATCACTCTCAGAGTCAGAAACTGGATTTTCTCTGTGTTTTAGTTTCTGCAGCCATATCAATAATCTGCCTTCCCTATCCTTTAAAGTCTTAGAGGAAAAGGTACGACAAATCTTACAGTCTCTGGCTGAATGGTCTGGGTAGAGGCAGTAAATGCAGTCCTGGTGAGGGTCTTCAGAATGAAGCATTTTCTTCCCCCAAGTCTTGCAGTCTCTGAAAAGACCCCTATTCTCCTTGTCAGACATAGTTGGAAAATAGCTGACAAATCAAGTTAGATAAGTTTCTCTGAGAAAAAAATGTTGTTGAAAAGGTGTGAAGAAAGAGCAGAGCTCTGAGGAGACTTACTAGCACGACATCACAACTGCCCGACTCCGCCTGACGTCATTGTGGCAATAAGAGGCCCTCACCGGCGTGCGGACGTCAGTTTACACCATTTTTGACGTGCCTTTGAGACGTATAGAAAAACATCGACAATCTAAACACTCCATGATCATAAACAATAGACCTTTATAGAAAACCTTTATATAAAACTTTAACAGACCTCCGTAAAAGGCGCATACCATCATGAACAGTTTGAAAACTTGCAAATAACCAGAATTGCAACTATGTAGATAATAAGACACTGAAGTGCACACCCAAGGCAATCCCGGTATGACCAGACTGACAACGGGGAGGCGGGAGGGACTGTGAGGAATCCACAGGTAGCTAGTGTATCCACCAGAAAAAGCGTTACTGAAGGTAAGTAACTTGCTCTTCTGATGGATACAACTACCTGTGGATTCCTCACCTAATGAATAGAGTCCCAAAGCAGTACCACTTCGGAGGAGGGTGTCTGTCTGGTCACACCAGGAACTCCTGCAGCACAGACCGCGCAAAATGGCTATCCCTCCGCACCTCCGAATCCAGACAATAATGCTTTACAAAGGTGTGGAGGGAAGACCAAGACGCAGCCTTACAGATGACTGCCACCGGAACACCTCTGGCCAGAGCCGATGAGGTTGACTTGGCCCTGGTGGAATGGGCTCTGATCCCCTCAGGAGGATCCTTCTTCGCCAATGAGTAACATATTTTAATACAAAGAACGACCCACCTGGAGAGCGTTCGCTTGTGGATGGCCTTCCCCATCCTCTTCCCCACGTATCCAATAAAGAGTTGGTCATCCAAGCGGAACTCTCTCGTCCTGTCAATATAAAAGCTGAGAGCTCTCCTGGGGTCCAGACGATGGAGTCTTTCCTCCTCCTTAGATGGATGCAGAGGAGGGTAGAACGTCGAGAGAGTGATGTATTCTCCCAAGTGAAACGGAGACACTACCTTGGTGAGGAAAGCCGCCCTGGTCCTCAAAACCACCTTGTCCTTATGAAAAGTTGTAAATGGCGGATGAACAGAAAGGGCCTGGAGCTCACTAACACGTCTAGCCGACGTAATGGCTGTCAGAAACAGTTTTTAAAAAACAAATAACTCAAGGGACAAGAATGAAGAGGGTCCAAGGGAGAGCCCATCAAAAAAGTTAACACCAGATTCAAGTCCCACTGTGGCATGATAAAAGGAGTAGGAGGAAACCTAATAGTAAGCCCCTTCAAAAATCTTAAAACCAAAGGAGATTTGAACAAAGAGTGTTGATCAGGAGGACATAAGAAGGCCGAAAGGGCTGAAAGATGGCCTTTAACAGTGGCCACAGCACAACCACGCTGTGCCAACGACAAAGCAAATACCAACATATCTGATAGATGGGCACTTAAGGGATTAATTTGCTGCACTCCACACCAATGAACGAATTTAGCCCACCTACTAGCATAGATCGATTTGGTGGAGTGTTGCCTGGCCGATAAAAGAAAGTCCACCACCTCTGGTGGGAGACAAAAAGCACTCAGGTTGCCCCGTTGAATCTCCAGGCATGAAGGTACGGGCTCTGGAGGTGGAGGTGTAGAACCTGCCCCTGCAACTGTGAGAGGAGGTCTGCCCTGAGAGGGAGACGGACCGGATGGGACAGAGAGAGTTGGAGTAGGTCTGCATACCACACCCTTCGTGGCCAATCCGGAGCTACTAGAAGAACTTGGGCCCGGTCTTGGTGAATCTTCCTCAAAACCCGAGGAATCAAGGGTATGGGATGAAATGCGTAAAGCAACTGGTCGCACCAGGACATCTGAAACGCGTCCCCCAACGATCCTTGCATCGGATACTGAAAGCTGCAGAACGACGGACAGTGCGTGTTCTCCTGAGTGGCAAACAGGTCTATTCGAGGAAAACCCCACATCCGAAAGATGTAAAGAACCAGATCCGGATGCAGACGCCACTCGTGGTTGTCGGAGAAGAAACGACAGACTGTCCGCCCGCACGTTTTGAACCTCGGCCAGATGGTTTGCTATTACGCAAAGCCGATGGTTCCGAGCCCAGGACCAGAGTCGCAGAACCTCTCTGAAAAGAAGGTACGACCCTACACCTCCCTGCTTATTGATATACCACATCGCGGTCGTGTTGTCCGTTAGGATCTGAACCAAGTGATAGCGAAGGGAAGAGAGGAAGGCCTTGCGGGCCAGCAAATTGATATGAAACATCTGCTCTACTGGAGACCAACGATCCTTGATCTCCAGATCGCCCAGATGAGCTCCCCACCTCAAAGTGGAGGCATCCGTTATCACTGTGGTCACCGGAGTAGGCAGCGAAAACGGCTTTCCTTGAGAAAGGTTGCCGTCCACAGCCCACCATCGGAGATCCGCTGCAGTGTCTCCGGAGATCCTTATCGACTCCCCGAGATCTCCTCTGTGCTGAAACCACTGCCTGCGGAGGTACCACTGAAGAGCCCTCATGTGCCAGCGGGCATGAGTGACCAACAGAATGCAAGAAGCGAACAGGCCGAGCAGACGAAGGACCTTGAGGACTGGAACTACCGCTCCTTCTTGAAACATCGGAATCAATGCCTGAATGTTCTGGATCCGCTGTTGCGGAGGAAAGGCCCAATTCAATGTCGTGTCCAGTACTGCCCATATGAACAGGAGGCGTTGAGAGGGCTCTAGGTGAGACTTGGGCACTATTATTGAAAAACCCAGTAGAAGGAAATGGCTCCCTGTTGCAGTTACCCCCCACTTTTTGCCTGATACTGATGCTGACTTGACTGAGAAATGTGCTGGGACCTTGCTAACTAGGCCCCAGCACCAGTGTTCTTTCACCTAAAACGTACCATTGTTTCCACAATTGGCACAACCCTGGCACACAATTAAGTCCCTTGTAAAAGGCACCAGTGGTACCAAGGGCCCTGAGGTCAGGGAAGGTCCCTAAGGGCTACAGCATATGTTGTGCCACCCTAAGGGACCCCTCACCTAACACATGCACACTGCCATTTCAGATTGTGTGTGTTGGTGGGGAGAAAAAGGCAAAGTTGACATGGCATCCCCCTCAGGATGCCATGCACACAAAATACTGCCTGTGCCATAGGTAAGTCACCCCTCTAGCAGGCCATACAGCCCTAAGGCAGGGTGCACTATGCCAGTGTTGGATTTATTAAAAAATGCACACAGAAGGCATCTTAGAGATGCCCCCTGTATTATACCCAATTGTTCAGTGCAGGACTGACTGGTCTGTGCCAGCCTGCTGCTAAGAGACGAGTTTCTGACCCCATATGGTGAGAGCCTTTGTGCTCTCTGAGGACAGAAACAAAGCCTGCTCTGGGTGGAGGTGCTTCACACCTCCCCCTGCAGGAACTGTAACACCTAGCAGTGAGACGTTACAATGCCCCAGGGAACTCCAGCTAGTGGAGATGCCTGCCCCCTGGACACAGCCCCCACTTTTGGCGGCAAGTCCAGGAGAGATAATGAGAAAAACAAGGAGGAGTCACACACCAGTCAGGACAGCACCTAATGTGTCCTGAGCTGAAGTGACCCCTGCCTTTAGAAATCCTCCATCTTGATTTTGAAGGACTCCCCCAATAGGATTAGGGATGTGCCCCCCTCCGATCAGGGAGGAGGCACAAAGAGGTTGTAGCCACCCTCCAGGACAGTAACCATTGGCTACAGCCAACACACCCCTAAATTTAGTATTTAGGGGCACCCAAGAACCCAGGGAAAGAGATTCCTGCAACCTGAACTAAAGAAGGACTGTTGACCTACAAGCCTGCAGAGACGACTGCTTTGGCCCCAGCCCTACCGGCCTGTCTCCTGACTCGAAAACCTGCAACCAGCGACGCATCCAACAGGGACCAGCAACCTCTGAAGCCTCAGAGGACTGCCCTGACCCCCAGGACCAAGAAACTCCCGTGAACAGCGGCTCTGCTCAACAACCTGCAACAAACTTGCAACTTTTCTACAACTTTAAAGATCTCACTCTTCCCGCCAGAAGCCTGAGACTTCACACTCTGCACCCAACACCCCCGGCTCGAGATCCAGAGAACCAACACCACAGGGAGGACTCCCCGGCGACTGCGAGCCCGTGAGTAGCCGGAGACGACCCCACTCGACCCCCACAGTGACGCCTGCAGAGAGAATCCAGAGGCTCCCCCTGACTGCGACTGCCTGCAACAAGGGACAAGACGCCTGGACCAAGCACTGCACCTGCAGCCCCCAGGACCAGAAGGAACTGAACTTCAGTGCAGAAATGACCCCCAGGTGACCCTCTGCCTAGCCCAGGTGGTGGCTGGCCTGAGAAGCCCCCCCTGTGCCCTGCCTGCACCGCTAGAGTGACCCCTGGGTCCCTCCATTAAATCCTATACAAAACCCGACACCTGCTTTGCACACTGCACCCAGCCGCCCATGTGCCGCTGAGCATGTGTTTTGTGTGCCTACTTGTGTCCCCACAGTGCTCTACAAAACCCCTCTGGTCTGCCCTCCGAGGACGGGGTACTTACCTGCTGGCAGACTGGAACCGGAGCACCCCAGTTCTTCAAAGGCGCCTATGTATTTTGGGCACCTCTTTGACCTCTGCACCTGACCGGCCCTGAGCTGCTGGTGTAGTAACTTTGGGGTTGCCTTGAACCCCCAACGGTGGGCTGCCTATGTCCAGGAACTGAGACTTGTAAGTGTCTTAATTACCTGACAAACTAACCATTACTTACCTCCCCCAGGAACTGTTGATTTTTGCACTGTGTCCACTTTCAAAATAGCTTATTGCCATTTTTTACTAAAATTGTGTATGCTATTGCTCTCATTCAAAGTTCCTAACTTACCTGTGTGGAGTACCTTGCATTTTATGTATTTACTTCAAATCTTGAACTTGTGGTTCTAAAAATAAATTAAGAACATTTATTTTTCTATATAAAAACTATTGGCCTGGAGTCAAGTCTTTGAGTGTGTGTTCCTCATTTATTGCCAGTGTGTGTACAACAAACGCTTAACACTACCCTCTGATAAGCCTACTGCTCGACCACACCACAACAAATTGAGCATTGGAATTAACTAATTTTGCCACTGTCTTACCTCTAAGGGAAACCCTTGAACTCTATGCACACTATCTCTTACTTTGAGATAGTATATACAGAGCCACCTTCCTACATTGTGTCCTTGTAGTTCAAAACAGGAGGTCAGCCACTTGATCCTTAGAGTCACTCAGGTCAGCCTGGATTAAAGGGAGGCAAACCAGTCTTCCTTCTCGCATGGCAGGGCAGGCTTCAAGAAGCAAGGCAGCTCTCTGGGGAACAAGGCAGGCCTCAAGCAGCAGGACAGTCTTCTGGTCAGTCCTTTAAGGAACAAGGCAGTGCTTTTTCCGTAATGTCCGCAGGCCAGGAGTGTAATGAGGAGTGGCTCAGGAGGTCCAATACTTATACCTGGTGCGATCCTCTGAAATGGGGGAATTTTCTATGCTACCCCCACATCTGGTTCTGGAAAGCTTTTCCATTCCCCTTCCAAGGCTCCAAGCAGCAGCAGTAACAAAAGACCAGAACCGATTCCTTTGTATGAGCTGCAGGAAAGCCCTTTGCAAAGTAAGTGGAGAAGGATCAACTACACCCTCAACCCTCCTGGCAAGATGGCCCATCCTGTTCACACATAAACCCTTTTTGTGTCACTGGGAGGAGTACACAAATCCCAACGGCAGAGCCATTTACTGTTATGTGGCCCAGGATGCTGGCAGAAGGCACAAATGGTTAGGACAAGAAATGCCTTCTAAACTTTCTAAAAGTGTCATTAGGGGCGAGCGCAAAGCGACCCGTCCCCTGTTGTAATCTCCCTTTGGGCTCCTAACCACGCCCATGTCATGTCAGTCACTTTCATTGGTTTGTGGGCTTTTAAAATCCGCTTGCTTTCATTAGTGAAAGGCATGCATATGTCATGCCTTTTCTGGTGTTTAGCACTCCTCGTGCGCATCAACCAACTACTGAAAACATACAAGGCTCAATGTTTTCCGTTTGGTTTTTGGACTACTTTTTCTCCTTAGTTCACAGCGTGATTTCGCTGGGCAGTAGTGGAGAGCTTTGTATGACATCCATCCTGTTACATATATAATTGCACTTTTGCCAGTTACATGGATAATTGCACTTTTGCCAATAGGTTTAACTGCAAGCAAACTTTATTTCCCTTTGTGTGTTTGCTGATGGCGGCCATCGGCTCACTTATGTGAAACTTTTACTTTTCAGTTTATATGGCAAGAAAAGTCCAGTTAGGAGTTTACAATGCTAATAGCTCTAACTCGAGCACACGCTAGACCCATTGCATTGCAAAAGCTAGTTTTTAGTATTGTGACTTAGGGCCAGATGTATCAAAGGTTTTTACAGATTCTGTGTCTATAGGAAAAAGTGTTCGTACATATGGCCCTTAATCTCTTACTTTACCAATAAAGCAGATTTTAATTTACAATGAACTCAAGTCCACACATCATATATCTGCTCCCAATCCAAAGTTATCAGTTATTAAATGTAATAAGGTAACCCCAATGTTAAACGATGGGAGAGAAAGGCTTTGCAGCAGTTAAAAACAACTTAGGATTTTTTTACCACTAGGACATATAAAACTGAAGAACACATCCTACTTTTTAAGTACAATGCACCCTGCCCTATGGGCATTTAGGGCCTACCTTAGAGGTGACACAATCAATAAAAAGGAAGGTTGAGGTGTGGCAAGAGGTTTATTTTGCAAGGTCAAAAATGGCAGTTTAAAACTGCATTGCAGGATTGCAATGGCAGGCCTGAAACATGTTTTAAAAGGTGTCTATAGAGAGTGGCACAAGGTGTGCTGCAGGTCCACTGGTAGCATTTAATATACAGACCTGGGTACACGCAGTACCACTTTACTAGGGACGTAAAAATAAAGGAGCCACTTTGGTGTAAGCAAATTCTAAAAAAAATTAAGCAGAGCGCACAAGCACCTTAGTAATGGTTAGCAGTGGTAATGTGCATAGAGTCCTAAAAACCAACAATAACTGGTTCAGCAAAGGAAAGGACTGAAGGCAAAAAGGTTAGGGTGACCTGCAGAGAGGACCAAGCCCAAAACAACACCCCTCCATCAAAAAGCTAGGGCAGACTAATCAATACCTTGTTGGGCTTCCCTGCTTTAGGCGACAGTGCATGGACAATGGGCCTCTTCTGCAGTGGCACTTGTCAATGTTATGCCCCTCTGAACCTAGTTGGATCCATCTGTGAACACCATATTGAGCCATAGGACAGACCCAGGGGGAACCATTCTCCTCAGATGTGGACCCCATCTGTGAGACTCCTGACCTTAAGTTGCTCAAAGATGCATCCCAATAGGCAGACAGTCCACAATGGCCAACAAAGTGATGTGGCTCATTCCCTCTCTTGGATAAGACTTCGGTCTTCAACCCAAGGAAAGGTTTGTCCATAAGGACAACAACTAGCAGTAGCCACTGACAGCTGTCAACATTAAGAGCCAGGGACATCCAAAGCTCCAAGTGGGGGCCCTGGGCAGGTCTCACTTCTAGCCCTGGGGCTGGCACGGATACCTCTACATGCTCATGAGGTTTCCCAAACCTCTGAGGTTTCTCGGAGTGGGAGGCAACAGCCCCAGGAGTTAGTCACTCTACTTCCACCCTCCTTTGTACCAGCCGTGGGGTGATAGTTTAGGATTAACCTCTCAGCCCAGGGTCTATACCCTGAGGTTGAGCTGGTGCTTGGCAAGCTAGGACTTACGGGGGGAACCACTATCCTCCTCAAGGGGGACACACTGTGTCATGCAGGGTTCTGCCTGGTGCAAGTCTCCCATCCTCTGTCTCAGTGACTACGTAATGAACACCTCAAGGTCTGAAGTGGCTTCACAAAGGCCAGTCTTGGGGTGTTCCTCGCTCAGAGCTGGCAAACCCGATCCACTTTGGACTGTCTCCACCTCATGCTTCCGCCCCTTCTTCTGGGCACTGTACTCTCCCTTTGGGAGTAGTATTTCCAGAAACCTAAGCTTTTAGAGCATCCTGGGTAGCCACACTTCCAGCTCCTCAAACATTGATGGTGATTCATTCCCCAGTATTTAGTCAAAAGGCTTCAAGGGAATACCCATGACTTATCTGGCTCGCTTCCCCACCCCAGTCCAGGAACACCAGACCAATAGGCAAAAGAAATCCGGTCCATCTGCCCAAGTTACGGTGTACTGCTCTGTGGAAACCAGTCTTCCACTACCATGGCCTGTCTGGCAAAGGTATCCTATTAATTGTTACCTGATAGCGGTAATGACTACCATTCTCAGAGATCATAGGTTTACCCTTAGAATCCACCTTCCAGCTAAGGGCCGCCAGGTAATGCTCTACCCGCTGCTCTTTGGGGCTACTAAGCCTATACTGACCACTCTGTGGAGCTCCCACCAGTGGATGGTCTCTTGGTACATGGCAAGTGGTATTGCTTGTGCACCAACTAAGAGCAATCAAAGCACTGGGGTTGGACATGGGGCACACTGGGCCACTGCCCACCTGAGCATCCTCCCCCTCATCTTAGAAGGATCATGGGAGCCCCTTCCCCCAAACCATTCAGGGACCTGTCTGGGTCACTGTAAACCTACCCCTTACTCTGCTGAGGGTAACCTGAACCATCCTCCTAGGAGTCACTCCCAGACACCTTCTCGTTGACCCTTGTGCTGAGATAGGTCTGTTTCCTTGGTAAGCTCCCGGTGGTCAGTCAGCTTGCTATCAGGTGTAACTAAGCATTTGCTCTCAAAAAAAAAAAAAAAAAATTGGATTGCACAGCTCCTTAGAACTACTTACTTTGCTCCCCTTCATCCAACCATTCAGTGCCTTACCGGAGAAGTTCACAAATTATACCCAAGAATGGTCAGGTGGTTTTTGTGACTGTCTCTAAACCATAAGTGGTATCCCTTTGAGGGGAGACCAAACTTGGTGATAAGGTTTGCTTTCATGGGAGTTTAGGACATCTCGTAAGCCACTTCTAAAGCCAACAAGGTATCTCTCCAATAGCGGGCATGTGCCTCCACAGACTAGCCCCTAAGACTCCTCTGGGACCCTATGCATTATTAGGGATACCTCAGGCTGTAAATCACTTACCAATTATCATCCCTCAATGCAAAGCTGGGCACCAGATCTTTGGGTATGTGAAGCCTTTGTCTCCACTCAACACTGCTGTTACATTGCTACCATTGCTAGTAAACTCAGACTCACTAAGTGGCATTGCACAAATAAAAGTTATGGACCCCATCGCTGAACGTCAATGTGAGAATGAGGTTATTGTTTAACGGGGGGTGTAAGCAATACTCCGGCAACAACCATAATCTGTGTTAGAGTGAACATAAATTTCACTAAATTAACCTGTGCTTAACCCTCTGGTGGCCTGGCACAAAAGCAGTCAGGCTTAACTCGGAGGCACACAAACTAACAAAGTGAAAACACAACACAAGAAAAAATCCAAACCAATTTACAAAGACATTTTTAATAAACAAAGAGACCGGAACAACAAAACTCCAATAAGTAGAACACAATATATACAATTTTAGAGGTTTAGGTAAATATAGTGCCTAAAAGCACAACTGCCACTTGAGTCATCTTGTCATGCTAAACAACGGGAAAAGTTGCGAGTTCATTCTGTCCGTGATGGAACAAGGGAATGATACAGAGACCAGGTAGTTCAGCTGAAAAAGTTACCTTCTCAAAGTCGGACGTGAAGAGGTGAAAACTTCAGGGTGTCACAGGAGGAGCTCAAATGATGCCAGCCAAAAGGCCTAGTATCTGGGGCGGCACCTCTTGGAGAATCAGGACCTTACTCCAGCAGAGGCCAGTATAACTTAGGCAGGTGTAGTTGGAGGCCCAGGAAGGGCCCGTTGCAACAGGAGAGCTGGCCAGTTACAGAGAGGCCTCTGGAGCTTGTTGTGTCCTTGTAGCTCAGAACAGGAGGCCAGCCAACCTACCCGTGGATACCTCAAGATAGCTTGGGATGAAGGGAGCAGGTCCAGTCTTCATTTTCATACAGCAGGAAAAGCCTCAAACAGCGGGGCAGTCCCCTGTGGGAACATTGCATGCCTCGAGCAGCAGGACAATTCTCTGGTAGCAGCAGGGCAGTCCTCTGAGGAACAAGCCAGTAGTTCTTCTGTAATGTCCACAGTTCCACAAGCGTACTTGAGTTGCTCAAGAGGTCACATTTTAATACCTGGTGCCATCCCTTGAAGTGCAGGAATTTCTTAAGCTACTCCCCACTATCTCGTTCTGGAAAGGTATACCCTACCCCTGACTAGTCTTTTGTCACCCCAGAATTCTTGGAGCCTTGTGTCAGGTTTATTCATGTGTGCTCGATACAAGCCCTTTGAAATGTAAGTGGGGAGGGAACAGCTCCACCGCCAGCCATCCTGCCCACACCTGGGCCCCTTCTGTGTCACTGTCTGGGAGGAATACACAAAGCCCAACAGCAGAGCCAGTCACAGTCATGTGACCCATGAAGTTGGCAGAAGGCACAAATTGTTAAGACAATAAAGACCAACTGTCTAAAAGTGGCATTTTCAGAATTGTGACGTAAAATCCGACTTTACCATTCAAGAGGATTTTGAATTACAATTAATTCTGGACTAAACAGCAAATCTGCTTCCAATCCAAAGTTATCACTTATTAAACATAATAAAGTAAATAGGTAAGGTCAATAGAAGAGATATGCCTTGCAGCAGTGAAATTGTTTTTTACTGTTAGTAATGTAAACTTGAAGAACATCTACTTTTTTTTCTTTTTTAAATATAATGCACCCTACCCTATGGCTCTTAATTTAGGGCCCCCCAAAAAGATGTCTTCTAGGCATTAAAAAGGAAAGTTTAAGCCTGGCATAAGGTTTATTTTGCCAGGTTAAAACTACATTGCAAGCTTCCAGTGGTAGACCTGAGATGTGTTAAATGGCTACTGTGGTGGTGGCACAATGAGTGCTGCAGGACCACAAGCAGCATTTAATTTACAGGTCCTGGGTACATGCGGTACCACGTTTCATAGGGACTTATAAGTTAAAGGTGCCAATTAGGTGTTAGCCAATTCTACCATGTTTGAAGAAGCGAGTACAAGCACTTTTGCACTGGTTAGTTGCAAAGTGCACAGAGTCCTAAAAGGCAACAAAAACGGGTTCAACAAAAGAAGTGGGTGAAGGAAAAAGGTTTGGGGTAACCCTACATAGAGGGCCAAGTCCAAAAACCCTTATGTATTTCCTTTTAACCACTGACCGGTCCATAATTACAGTCTTTGCAAACTACAGCTCTAAAATCTCCCTGAACTCCAGGTCAAAAGGGCTCCATAGTCTCTCAATAATATGTGTTTGTTGCCTAAGACATGTGTTTTCAGGGCATTATGTATCTACTGAAAGTATCACAGCTGACTTTTGATTTCTCTCCTGGGAAACACTAAAGACAATGTAAGAAGTACAATTTGCCACATGGTCATTCAACAATTAGTATCAGAACAACATATGAGGATTGGCCTAAGATGGTTGGCACAGCTACATAGGACACCTGCTCCTCACCCCTAAATCCTGCAGAGCACAACTAGCACCAGCTGAACAAAGCTTAGGACTTTGTCGGGTCACAGAACACTACCACCAATCTTAAAGCGTTTTGTAAGACTCATCTTGTTGTGCTCCCCCTCCTAGCAATCTAGAGATGTGGAGATGTGTGCTGGGACTGGGCTGGGACTGGGCCAGACCAGAGCACAACTAGCAGTTATGGTGTCAGGTCTACCTGGAGACCAAGAAGGCTGCAGCTGTGGTAATGTGAGGGCAGCACTGGGAGACAGCAGTTAGAAGGTCCGGTGCATGGTGTTTATGCGACTTTAAGAATCAGTGGAGACCCATTCAAAAGTGCAGAGGATTTCATGATGGTACCGGCCAGCGAGCAGCCTTGATGGAGGCACAGCAGCAGAAGCAACAGCAAAGAATGGTGTAGGAAGTTGGCACTGTATATACGATCTCAAAGTGAGAGAGAGTGTGCACAGAGTCCAAGGGTTCCCCTTAGAGGTTGATGGTGGCAAAATTAGATAATTCTAATGTTCTATTTTGTGGTAGTGTGGTCGAGCAGTAGGCTTATCATAGGGTAGTGTTAAGCATTTGTTGTACACACAGGCAATAAATGAGAACACACACTCAAAGACTTAACTCCAGGCCAACAGGTTTTATGTAGAAAATATATTTTAGAACCACAAGATTCAAGATTTTAGGTAAGTACATAAAATGCAAGGTACTTCACACAGGTGAGTATACAACTGATTTAAAACAGTAGTACACACAGTTTTGGCAAAAATGGCAATAAGCTATTTTAAAAGTAGACAGTGCAAAAATCAATAGTTTCTGGGGGAGGTAAGTATTGGTTAGTTTCTCAGGTAAATAAAGCACTTACAAGTTCATTCTCCTGGGCATAGGCAGCCCACCGTTGGGGGTTCAAGGCAACCCCAAAGCCAAGCACCAGCAACAAAGGGCTGGTCAGGTGCAGTGGTCAAAGGAGGACCCAAATAACAAAGGCACCCATGGAGAACAGGGGTGCTCCGGTTCCAGTTTGCTAGCTGGTAGAAAACAATAGAGGGAGCCAGGGGTCACTCTGGCGATGCAGGCAGGGCACAGGGGGACTTCTCGGGCCAGCCACCGACTGGGCTAGAATGAGGGCCACCTGCTGGTCACTCCTGCACTGGTAGGTGGTTCCTCGCAGTCCTGGGGGCTGCAGGTGCTGTGCTTGGTCCAGGCGTCTGGTTCCTTTGTTATCAGGCAGTTGAGGTCAGGGGCAGCCTCTGGATCCTCTCTGCAGGCGTCCCTGTGAGGGTAGAGTGAGGTCGACTCAGGATGTCCACGTCATTGGAGTCACCTGGGGATCCTCTCTGCAGTGTTAGTTGTCCTGGACTCAAGCAAGGGGCGTCGGGTGCAGAGTGTGAAGACTCACACTTCTGGCAGAGAGAGTTGGAGTCTCTTTAAAGTTGCTTCCTTTGCTGTTTCTGGACAGAGCCGCTGTCCTGTGGAGGTTCTTGGTTCTTAAGGTGCAGGTCAGTCCTCAGAGGTCGCTAGTCCCGCTGGATGCATCGCTGTGCATGTTCTTTGAGTCTGGAGACAGGCCGGTAGGGCTGGGGTCAAGTCAGTTGTCGTCTCCGTCATCTCTGCAGGGCTTTCAGGTCAGCGGTCCTTCTTGTAGGTTGCAGGAATCTGATTTCCTGGGTGCAGGGTCGCCCCTCAATACTGAATATAGGGGTGTGTTTAGGTCTGGGGGGGGTAGTGGCCAATGGCTACTGTCCTGGAGGGTGTCTACACCCTCTTTGTGCCTCCTCCCTGAGGGAAGGGGGGGGCACATCCCTTTTCCTATTGGAGTAATCCTCCAAAACCAAAATGGAGGATTTCTTAAGGTAGGGGTCACCTCAGCTCAGGATACCTTAGGGGCTGTCCTGACTGGTAGGTGACTCCTTGTTTTTCTCATTATCTCCTCCGGACTTGCCACCAAAAGTGGGGGCTGTGTCCGGAGGGGCGGGCATCTCCACTAGTTGGGATGCCCTAGGGTGCTGTAACAACAGGCATGAGCCTTTGAGGCTCACCGCCAGGTGTTACAGTTCCTGGAGGGCGAGGTGAGAAGCACCTCCACCCAGTGCAGGCTTTGTTCCTGGCCACAGAGTGACAAAGGCACTCACCCCATGTGGCCAGCAACCCGTCTGGTTGTGGCAGGCTGGCAGGAACTGGTCAGCCTAACAATGGTGTTCGGACTGGAATAGAGGGGGGGCATCTCTAAGATGCCCTCTATGAGCATTTTTCAATAAATCCCACACTGGCATCAGTGTGGATTTATTGTGCTGAGACGTTTGATACCAAACTTCCCAGATTTCAGTGTAGGCATTATGGAACTGTGGAGTTTGTGTTTGACAAACTCCCAGACCATATACTCTTTATGGCTACCCTGCACATAGAATGTCTAAGGTTTGGCTTAGACACTGTAGGGGCATAGTGCTCATGCAACTATGCCCTCTCCTGTCATATATTGCACCCTGCCTTAGGGCTGTAAGGCCTGATAGAGGGGTGACTTACCTATGCCACAGGCAGTGGGTTGAGGGCCTAGCGCTCTGAGGGGAGTGCCATGTCGACTTAGTCATTTTCTCCCCACCAGCAGTGTGCATGTGCTGAGTGAGGGGTCCCCAGGGTGGCATAAGACATGCTGCAGCCCCTAGAGACCTTCCCTGGCCACGGGGCCCTTGGTACCAGGAGTACCAGTAACAAGGGACTTATCTTTGTGCCAGGGCTGTGCCAATTGTGGGAACAAAGGTACAGTTTAGGGAAAGAACACTGGTGGTGGGGCCTGGTTAGCAGGAACCCAGCACATTTTCAATCATAACTAGCATCAACAAAAAGGCAAAAGGTCAGGGGGTAACCATGCTAAGAGAGGCATTTCCCTACAGATGGGGACTCAGCTATTCCTGCCAACAACCAAGGCTTATGGGCCCTAGACAGAGGGAGAAACGGGCTGACCCACACAGCCAGCCCAGAAGGTGAAAGGTCTGTTTTGTCAGGGAGCAAGCAGAGCAGCAGTAAAAGAGAGCTCCGTCTCCTCCTTTACAAGAGTGCCTGGGGACATGTAGCAGTGGCTTGGTTGGTGGAGGGGCAGAGGAAAGTCCTGTTCACCAGGACCCTACCCCCTAGGATCCTGAGAAAACATATGATAAACTCGAGCTATGCTATACACTGTAGAGTGCAGGAGTGGCTGTTGCCTCTGCTGGATATTCCTTGGTGGGCCAGACACCCCCAGAGCAGACTGGGATGGGCCTACATCTTACTTGGCTAGGAACAAGGCCCTGAGCTGGAAGCACTAAGGGCAATGATGCAGCACATTGCAGGATGAAGCTTTGTGTTGTGGTGCGTCATTATGTCCACTGAGATCACCAAACATGAAGGGAAGTGCAGCCTGAAACCAAAATCAAATGGACAAATACAGCAAGCCTTCTCTTGGACCAACTACACAGGTTGCCTGCCTATAACTGGGTAAGCAGGTGGGTAGAGGGGTAGAACTTCCATCTCTTCAACAGAGGCATCCTACATGTGATCAAAGGAACCAGATAAGGTAAGGTTGGAAAAGGGAGCCTGATTGTTTTCTTACTGTGGCAAGGCCTCTGAAACATGGTGGATTGCATCAAAGTTATACATATCCAGGGTGCAAGAGGTGGTGCATACCCTTCAGGGAATGGTCTCCAGATTGGTGTGGTCTGTTCATCACCTTGAGTCAAGAGTCATAGATGCAGAATGAATGACATGCAGCAAAGAGTGGATGGAGGAACTGAACCAAAACAGATCTACATGTTTGGCTCAAGAGTGTTTCAGAAGAGCCGTCTTCTCGTTTTATCACTGAAAGGACCTATTGGGCACACATGCACAAGCAAACCCACTCCAACCAGCCCACAAGCCCACAATACCATCCTGTGTGCAGCTAACCGCAAAGATTATATTTTCTATGAATCATCAACATGATGCTGCTTCTGGACTACACAGAGCAAGTACAGCTACAGTAGAAATCAATCATGGTAGTCAAACAGAAAATCCTGGCAATGAAGGTTGAACTGCATACTGTTGTAGCCAGCAAACATAAAGGTGGTGTTCAATGGCACACTTCAACACACCTGAAGCAGCTTGGGACTGGGTTGAGGAGAAGACAGACATGAGCAAACCCCTGAGGCCACAGGATGCAACCTGGGGAGGGAAGACTCATGGCAACATACTGTAGTGAAGAGAGAGGAGGTGTTGTGGAAGGGGTCAACACCTCAGTCACATAGGTGTGTCAGCTCACCGGAGCAAATGCCACATTGCTGGGGTTGATGGGGACTGAGATTAAATGAAATGACAAAGAGATTTGTAAAGCACGCTTAACCTACAGCTATTAAGAAGCTGCACCTAAGGAATTCCCAAACTCTATCCAGGATCACAACAAAAACATAAGGAAGAAACTGTCCTATTCTACAAGCAATAAGAGGAAGCAGCAACTGATTTAATACATCTATGAGAACAGGCCTAGGATGTGAAAAGCAAGGTTTTTAAAATGTTTTTGAAAGGCGACAAAAGAATCCGTGTCAGAAATGTTTTTAGGCAGGGTGTTCTATAATTTGGCCGCTGCCACAGAGAAGGAGCGATCACCTCATCTTGCTTGTTGAAATTTAGGAACTACCACTTTTTTTTCCAAGAGGCTGGTCTCAGAAGCCTAGATAGCCTGTACCAGTTCAATGAATAATTATTGATATTCAGATACATGGCATTACGGTAGACTAATTGAGAGGTGATCAGTGCGAGAGCCACAGTTTTGCAAAGCTCCTCAAGAATAAAAGGAAAGATCTTGAGGATACATATAATAGGAAAACAGCTACAGGTAGTACGATTTACCTATAGATTACAATTAAGCAAAGTATCCAGTAATACACCAGGCTTTTTAACCAAATCTACAAGGGGGAGGGGGGGGCCATATGACTCTGACCACACAGAATGCTGAGCTCCAAGGACCATCCCTTCGGTCTTATCCACATTCAGCTTAAGGAAATTTTCCTTCAGCCAGCGGCTTACCTCAGTCATACAGTGTTTGATTCAAACAGATTATCGTTAAAAGACACAATGATTTGAGTATCATCGGCGTATGACAAGACCTGGAACCCAAAAGATCTCACCAAGGCTGCCAATGGCGCAACATACACATTAAAAATAGTGGGGCTAAGGGTGGAGCCCTGTGGTACTCCACAGGAGAGAATAGAAGCCTTAGCTCTGAACTGACCACAGCTAACAATCTGACATCTCTCAACCAGAAAAGAGTGGAGCAAGTTTTAACACCTTATCGCCTACTCCTACTTGCCGAAGCTGCTTAACCATGAGTGGTGAGGAGATAGTCCTATTGGACTTGTCTGCAGCCTTTGAGACTAAGATGGCAGTCCCACCTTGGTCACCCTGCACTCATCGCATCAGTGGCAGCAATGAGAGCTGTTTCCGGGCTGTGGCCACTTCTGAAGCCATTTTGAGAAGGGTTCAGGAGAGCATGGTCAGTAGTATACTTAACCAATACATTATTCAGGTGTTGCTCAAGAATTTTCACAGGAGTCGGAAGCAGAGAGATCAGGTGACAGTTCTTCAATTTCAATACATCAGAATCTACATTTGGGTTTTTAGGCAGGAATAATAATAGCTTTCTTCCACCCCTCAGGCAAAACACCTCATCTAAGAATGAAATTAAAAAAAAAAAATCCAGGAACTCCACAGGGTCAGGAGCCAACTGCAGAACATTTCGGGGGGCATGGGTCTTTGGGAGAACCAGATTTGATCCCCATAAGGATTTCTTTGACCGGAGATGCTGACATGGGTGGAAGCAACAGAAGCTGGGGAGCACCACTAGAACCAGCTTAGCTAAAACCATTGCAACTGTGTTAAATTCAGCATAACTGTTGAAGATATTATCCCTGAAAAAAGACCCATGCTGTCACAGAAATCTTGTGAAAAACTGATCTACTGGTTTTTGAGGGGACCTTGTGCTTTGCCTTCTCCTTGATATCTAGCTTAGTGTGCCACTTTCTTTCCTGCCTACGGCAAAGCTGCCTCAATTCTTTTAATTCTTTAGAGAATCATGGGGTTGGCTATTTTTCGTTTGGTGACCTCTCAGCCTAATAAGAGCTGTCTTATCTAAAGCTGCCTCAAGCCACTTTGAAACCGTTACATCCAGTGGTTGTAAGTGAATATCAGCCACACTTGCAGAGGAGCTAAGGGTTAAGTGAAGGTCATTTGGATTGATTTTCAATTTCCATGGAATTGATGTCCCTTCTTTAGCTGATTTGGGATAACACCTAGGTTAGTCACTGCCACTAGCATGGTAGTGTCTTTATTAGAAAGATCCTTCATAGGTAAACTGAAATCACCTAAATGGTGAAAATGGGGTGTGAGATGTATGGTTCCATCATCTGGCCCCAATCAGTGAGGAATGGCATCTAAGAGCCAGGTGGATATATCAGCAGGCTTACCTTATGAAATTAACCCCTGCATGCGGTTTAAGTCTTAAAAAAAAAAAAGCAGCTTTGCACGCCTCGCTCATACCTGCTTGCTCCAGTGAGCAGTTAATAGATTTTTGATCATTAAAGTTGGGCCGCTCCCAACCCGGCCAGGTCAATCTAGTCAGGAAATAGTGTACCCCGTTGGAACAGCATCAGCAAGACTTGGTTCAGAATCTTCCCTTGCCCAGGTTTCAGTTATAAAAAGACAGCCTAATCATAGTTACAGATCAAAATATTTGTATCTTTTTTATATTTAATGAGTGGCCAAGCATTAATAAGGGCTTCTGCCATCTGCAGGGAGGCTGTGCTTCCCATCCCATATCCACGAGCAAGATCTTCCTCCAACAGAGATGCCTGGGGCACTGAGATCACAAATTGGAACACTGGATAAAATGTTACATAAATACTGCATTTGGACTCTTTGTACCTTTACTCTCCCAAAAGTAGAAGGCCAGCTTTGTTTCTTGTGTTCCTTTAAATTTTCTTTACAGGTCACTTGCTCCTTCTAAAATGATGAGTGACCATCTCCCTGTTCACTATTGGTGCTTGTGGAGGGGATTTGAGAAAAAGAACTATGAGAAGAGGGTGAATTCTGATGCCTTCTTCCATTGTATATAAGCAACGGAGGTGCAAAAAGATCTATAGTTGTTTAGCTATATTTGCCCTTTTTATCTTTCACACTCGTGTTGGCTGTAAAAGGGAGAGGATGGCTGGAACTGTGTCTCAACCTTATGGAATATTGTTGAGATGTTCTCATCTAATATAAGTTCCTTATAGAACTACAAGTTGCAGCAGTTGAGGTGCATGGCTGTGTTCAACATGGTTATATCAGTACTCAGTGAGGGAAGGGGTATTTGGATCTCTTTGAAGTAGATAAGTTTACATTTTTAGCTAAGTTGAGGTTACAATAAGACAATAGATACTTTTGGGGAGGAATTGTATAGTGTGATAGTTTGGCAACGAGATAGCGGTTAGGCGTTCCTCCTTATTTTATATAGGATTTTACATATATTTTGAATGTTGCTTCACCATTAGTAGGATACTCAGTATTCCATGTAGTTAGGTGCCCATTTCAAAATCATGACCTGGAATGTCATGATAGGAGCAGGCCGTTTTTCAATTTGGGAGAGGCAAACCTCGGATGCCTCTTTTTACAAGAGACTCATCCCTTTGGCACCAAGTAAATGTTCTGGGGTGTTCCAGTTACTGATGATTCTTCCATGTCAGCTTTGCATAGGGCTCTAGAGGGGTGGTCATCAGTTGAAAATCCTTACCCTTTCTAGTTACTAAGACTGAAACGATCGGCAATGCTGATGGTGTTGGCAATGTTGGGTCGGGGGGGCTGTAGGATGTTTGTGTATATTTACATCGGACCCCCAGTGACCAATGAACAATTGAACAAGTTACTTACCTTCAAAGACGCTTTTTCTGGTGGATACAGTAGCTACCTGTGGATTCCTCACCTTATGAATTCTCCCAATGCGCCAGCATTTGCCAGACATTTTCTTCCTAGCTCCCCAAGTCGACAAGGTCGTCACAATTGCATGGCTC
This sequence comes from Pleurodeles waltl, assembly GCF_031143425.1. Classification (NCBI taxonomy): domain Eukaryota; kingdom Metazoa; phylum Chordata; class Amphibia; order Caudata; family Salamandridae; genus Pleurodeles; species Pleurodeles waltl. Next base: position 89,831,871 of record NC_090441.1, read on the forward strand.
CGCGCGCGACTCCGTCTGACGTCATCGTGGCAATAAGAAGTCCTCGCTGGCGTGCTGACATCAGTGTCGCCATTTTTAACGTGCCTTTGAGGCGAAAAGGTGAATACCAACCTCACAAGAAACAATATATAACAATCCAAATATAAACCACAATATTTGTTTATATAAAAACGCCAGAAACGTATATATATTCTATAATAAACAAAGTCTTGGTATGACCAAACAGGCAACATGGAGGCGAGAGGGACTGTGAGGAATCCACAGGTAGCTACTGCATCCACCTGAAAAAGTGCTACCGAAGGTAAGTAACTTATTCTTCTGATGGATACAACTACCTGTGGATGAATAGAATCCCAAAGCAGTCCTGCACTCTGAGGTGGGTGCCTGACCAGTCAATTCAAGAAATCCTGCAAAACAGAACGCACAAAATGACCATCCCTCCTAACTTCCAAAGTATAAGCAATAATCCTTTGCGAAAGTGTGAAGGGAAGCACAAGTTGCGGCCTTACAAATTTCAGCAACTGGGACACCTCTCGCCGATAAGATAACATTCACCACTTCTAGAGGGAGAGAAAAGGAACTGCCCCATTCAATCTCCAGGCATGTAGGTGCAGGCTCTGGAGGTGGGGGTGTAGAACCTGCCCCTGCGACTGCGAGAGGAGGTCTGCCCTGTGAGTGAGACAGAGCGGAGGGCACAGTGAGAGTCGGAGAAGGTCTGTGTACCACACCCTTCTTGGCCAATCCAAGGCTATTAAAATGACTTGAGCCCGATCTTGGCGAATCTTCCGCAGAACCCAAGGAATCAAGCGTATGGGGGGCTGGGGAACGCGTAAAGCAACTGGTCGCACCAAGACATCTGAAACGTGTCCCCCAATGACCCCAGCACCGGATACTGTAGGCTGCAGAACGACAGGCAGTGTGCATTCTCGTGATCGGTCGGTAAGTGCCAACTGAGACTGTCGGCACATACGTTGAGAACTCCAGCCAGATTGTTTGCTACTATGCAAATCTGATGGTGCTGCTCCCAGGACCAGAGCCGCAGAGCCTCTCTGCAGAGAAGGTACGACCCTACTCCTCCCTGCTTTTGTTGATGTACCACATCGCAATAGTGTTGTCCGTCAAGACTTGAACTGACTGACCGAGAATGGATGGGAGGAAGGCTGTGAGAGCCAGGCGTATCGCCTGCAATTCTAACAGATTGATGTGAAACATCTGTTTTACAGGGGACCAATGGCCTTTGATCTCCAGGGTCCCTCAGATGAGCTCCCCACCCTAAAGTGGAATTATCTGTTATGACTGTGGTCACCGGAAGTGGTAGACAAAACTGCCTTCATTGGGAAAGATTGCTGTCGACAGCCCACCATTGTAGATCCACTGCAGCGTCTCTGGAGATAGTTATCTACTCCTCAAGATCCCCTCTGTGTTGAAACCACTGCTTGCGGAGGCACCACTGAACAGCCCTCATGTGCCAACATGCATGAGTGACCAATAGAATGCAGGAAACAAACAGACTGAGCAGACGTAGGACTTTGAGGACTGGAACAACCACTCCATTCTGAAACATTGGAATCAACACCTGAATGTGCTGAATCAACTGAGGAGGATGGAAGGCCCGATTCAATGTTGTGTCCGGTACTGCACCTAGGAACAAGAGGCGCTGAGAGGGCTTCAGGTGAGATTTGGGCACATTTACAGTGAAGCCCAGGTTGAACAACTGGGTTGTCAACTGCAAGTGATGCAGCACAAGCTCTGGGGACCCAGGTTTGATCAGCCAATCGTCCAGGTAAGGGAATACAGATTTTCCCTTCCTTCTGGTGTCCGCTACCACCACTGCCATCAGCTTTGTGAAGACTCGAGGTGCGGAAGAAAGACCAAAAGGAAGGACTGAAAACTGGTAGTGTTGCGACCCTACCACAAACCGAAGATACTTCCTGTGCGACTTCAGAATAGGGATATGAAAATAAGCATCCTGTAGGTAGACAGACACCATCCAGTCTTCCTTGTTCAACGCAAGAAGCACCAGTGCTAAGGTCAGCATTTAGTACTTCTCTTTGAGGAACCAATTCAAAATCCTCAGATCCAGGATAGGTATCAATTGACCATCCTTATTGGGAATCAGGAAATACCTTGAATAACATACCCAACCCTTTTCCTGCTCCGGAACCAACTCCACTGCACCTTTTAACAAAATGGTTATGTACCTCCTGCTGAAGCAACAAGAGATGCTCTTCTGTGTCAAATGAATGACAGGGAGGGAATGGAGGTGGGGGGAAACCTTTTCCCACTATACTCAGCTCCCAAGAGCCCGATGTAATTAACTCCCACTTGTGGAGAAAATGTAACAGCCTTCCCCCTACGGGTAAAAGATGCTGGAATATGGAGAGAAAACTAGGGATGCTTTCCTTGATGGGCTCCCCCAGATGAAGAGGATGAAGCGCACGGCTGCTGTGTGGCTCCTCGCATTCTAACCCTTCCACAGCCCCTAAAGGACCTATAGAGAGGGTTGGTAGGCCGCTGGACATTGGATGGTAGCCTTACACAAAATGAGCACCCACGGCCAAATCCTCTGAATCTCCAAAAAGACCTAAAGGGTGCAGAAGATGATGCTTGAAGACCCAAAGAGTTTGCAGTAGCCCTACGTTCTTTAAATCGTTCCAAAGCAGAGTCTGCTTTAGTCCCAAACCGCTTCTCGCCATCAAAAGTAAGGTCCACTAACGTAGCTTGAACATCAGAGGAGAAACCAGAACCTCTGAGCCACGCATGCCTCCTGGTTACTACAGAAGTGCCCATAGCCCTAGCAACCATGTCTGCAGTGTCCGAACCAGATTGAATGACCTGCTTTGCTGCCGCTTGACTATCCTGCAGGAGTTCCTAAAAAGTGCCCCTGCACATCCTGAGGAAAATGTGGTACAACTGCTCTTGCCGTGTCCATTAGGGCATAGATATACCGCCCCAGAACACATGTAGCATTCAGAGACTTTAAGGCCATACTGCCTGAGGAGAAGAACTTCTTAGCTGTCTGCTCCATACATTTAGACTCCCTATCAGATGGAGTCGTAGGTAACGAACCAGAAGCCGACCACGCAGAACAAGAGGCTTCCACCACCAAGCTCTCAGGCGTTGGATGCTGTGATAGGAACTGAGGATCTCCTGGAGCAACTCTGTACCTCCTAGCCACAGCCTTGGAAACCGCCGGTGTTGTGACACGCTTCCTCCAAATTTCTAAAATGGCCTCAGTAAGGGCATCACTGAAAGGGCGGAGAGGTTCAGAAGATGTAGCCGATGGATGCAACACCTCAGTTAAAATGTTTGTTTTAGTCTCCGATGCCGGTAGTGGTAAGTCCAAAAATTCAGCAACCTTTCCCATCACACTGTGGTAAGAAGCTGCCTCTGCTGTGAGTTCAACTCCAGGGGATGAAAATTCCCACTCACGGGATGTATCCAAACCATTAGCAGAGTCTAGGCCCTGAAATTCACCTACAGTTTCTGGAATTTCCCCTTTCTTCAAAAGTTGTTTTCGATACTCTTGCTCCTCCAAGAGTCTCAAGGACCTCCTTCTCGACCTTAGCCTGGACTCCAAATGTGGTGTCGATAGAGAGTTAACCGACGTCGACGACGCCGGTTTCAAAGTAGACAGTAGCTCTAGCGGAGGAGAGGAAGGCGTATCCACACTGTGCGCTGATCAGGATCCATCCGGAGCCAGTAGCAACTCCATCAGTGCCGCTGGCACCATCATTAAGGGTAGGTGTGGCGACGTCATCAGCGCCGAAGCAGTACCTTGACACGGAAGAAAGGGTACAAACGGGGCCTGCTTGTATGGCGCTAGTGACCCCATTGTGAATGCCAACGGACCCGTGGGACCAGCAGGTGAACCAGAGGGGTCCATACCTCTGTTAAATATGCTAAACATAGCACTGAGGAACGGTGATGAAACCGCTCCCGGAGCCAGGAAGGCAGGAAACCCTCGCTCCTCCTGAGGTGGCTGGACTGGCTCCGAGGCTTGCACACACGACTCCTAATCATGAGTGGATGCAGGATAAAAATTAGCTATTGGGCTTGCCGGGGACTCAGAGATCTCAAAGTCGGCACCGGAGAAGCCAGTGGACTCTGAGGCAGAGAAGACATGGTAGGGCTGATCACCCACACTGGGTGCCGCTGTCTCGGAGGAGACTGAGACCGATCTTTGGACGAATGATGTTGAGATTCATGCTGTCGGCATCGCTTCTTACGCGACCTTGAGGATCTTTGTGACGAAGTGTCCCTTGCCTTTGATCTTCAGTGACCTCTCTGCTCCTTCTTAGATTATGCCAAGAAAAGTTTAGCATCTCTCTCTTTCAAGGCCTTTGGGTTCATCTACTGGCAGGACGCGCACCCTCCAAGTCGTGATCCGCGCTCAAGCACCACAGGCAATTTTCATGCGGATTCTCCACTGACCCCCGCACTCGCTACAAGGCTTAAATCCTGATTTTTTCGGTGGAGACATTGTAGTGTTCTACAACAATTCACTCGACAAATTAAAGGCCAAGTGGTAGGAAAAAAACTTCAGTATCAAAGGTGCGGAAAAATGGGAACGGACATCAGCATGCCGGTGAGGACTTCTTACGGCTAAGATGACAGAGTTGCGTGCAGAGCCGTGCAATTGTGACATCCTCATCGGCGTGCAGGGCTAGGAAGAAAATGTCTGTTGAATTCTGGTGCATTGTAAGAATTCATAAAGCGAGGATTCCACAGGTAGTTTTAGCCATCAGAAATTCTTGATCTCCTAAGACAGCTATGCAAAAGGGGGGCAGATGGGGTTTGTGCCTGGGAACCTGTTCTCGGCCACAGGGGTGACAGTCAATTCACAGGGTAGGTATGTTATAGTATGAGCCATGCTAGACACTAGGACGCTCTGCCTGATAACTGTATATGCCCCTAATGTGGATAATACAGATTTTTATAGTGCATTGATGAGGGCTGCAGCCGACTACCTGGGTCCAGAGGTGATACTTGCAGGAGACCTGAACTGTATTCTGGATGGTCTGATGGGCAGTTGCCTCCCCTAAGGTGGATACGAAGCCAATGATGGCAAGGGCTCTTTGGGAGGTCACAGGGGACTCAGCCTGCAGGATGTATGGCGATAACACAGCCCTCATAGCCACACCTACTCATGTTTTAACCCTGCAACTGGGATGTATTGTCGCCTTGATCACGGTCTGATATCTGGTATCCTCGTCTAGGATGTTGTTATAGTATATCCTATTTGGCTCACTACATTTCGGACCACTCCCCACTGCAATTTTTGTACCAAATGAGTAGTAGGGCCCCCAGGGTGCCCCTTTGGCAGATGAGGACGGAGGCCGTGGCAGACCCAGTATTCGCACATACTTTATCAGAGGTATTGGTCCATTATTTCAAGGAAAACTGGCAGACCACAAGCACAAGTGGGATGCAATGAAGGTAGTTCTATGGGAGAATGCAAAAAGACAATGTAAGGTGTTAGGATGCAGCTCACACGTTATGTTGAATTTGTAAGCGATGGATGCCTTGGAGAGTGTCTGGCTGCAGACCCACAAAAGTTGGAGGAATGGAAGGGGTCTACTAGAGAGAGGCTGGGGAAATGGGATAGGCTAGATACGTTTGTGTAGCCTAACTATAGACAGTGTCACTATGTGGAAGGAGATAGAGCTCAGAGGACACCTGTGGGAGTGGTGCGAGATGCACGCGGTAGGGAGATCCGCTCTGACCAGGATATTAGAGACGTATTTGCACAGCATCTACAGAGGGTATATGGAGCACAGGATACTGACTTTCAGACTGTACAGGCAGAATACTTGAATGATTTCCATATATCTTGTTTGACTGGGAAGAACAGGGAGCAGCTGGGCGCGCCCCTCACTAAAGAAGAAATCATATTAGCTATCTGTACACTGCAAACTTATAAGGCTCTGGGAGGGGGATAGCCTGCTAGATGAGCTGTACCAAATGAGGGCTCTCATTTGTGGATCACCTGCTGTTGGAGGATCGGAAGGCATTTGAGAGGGGACAACTGCCCGACTCTATGACAGAAGCACTCACGGTTATGATAGCTAAACCGGATAAAGATGTCATGGAGGTCTCCTCATACCGCCCCCTCTCCATGTGAAACGTTTGTGTTATAATACTCAGCAAGATCCTAGCAAATGGATTGCTGGGGTACATGCCATCTCTGGTTCATGAGGACCAGTGTGGTTTAATTCCTTGCAGAAATACTCTATGTAATCTGAGGAGGCTTCCCTGGAGATGTATGCTCCTGGGCTGGGAGATGATCCCTATATCCCTATGTTCTAACACTACTCGACAGAGAGCAAGCATTTCATTCCCGGTCGTGGGACTTCTTATGGTATATATTACAGAAGATGGGAGTAGGGGAGGTGCAGTATATGGCCTTCATTCCTGAATGTCCGGGAGGAGTCCCAAATGTTAGTAGCCTTACTCAACATGGCTAGGGGGCATAGGTTAATCTCCTTTACCTACAGGGCACTTAAAGAAGATATCCCACTGTGTGCTCTGCCGGTGCAGGATAGGTGGCAGGAAGCACTAGGGGAACAGACAACTGATAAGGGATGGGAGAGCATACACCCGGTGGTGCAGACAACCTCTAACAACTTGAGATTTAAGTTGATCCACTATGATATTACACATCTGGTATATCTTACACCCATCGCACTGCATGCTATTTACCCAGGAAGTGTGCCTAAATGCCCCTGATACTTGGCTGAGGGAGCTGACCTTCTGTATATTCTATGCTGGTGCCCCAAACTGGACATGTACAGGCAGACCATTGTTGCTAGGTTGAATGTGGCTACAGAGTGGGGAGTCCCCAGAAATCCCAGACAATGCCTACTGGAGCAGATTCTGACATGCATAAAGAAGGGCCTTAGTAGATGGTTCCTGATATTGGGGTTAGACCTCGCTAAATGCAGGGTGGTCATCAATTGGCTTTTCCCAACCCCCAATGGTGTGAGAACAGGAAAGAGATATGACTGAGTACGCGGTCACAGAGGTAAGCAGGATGCGTAAATGTCGGGAGAGACAAACTAGCAGATGACCAGCAGGCCAGGGCGGCAATGCTTGCAGACCTGCTTGAGCCACCAGATGCGAGGCAACCCTAGATTCCCATATACACATATGCATTAAGACAAGGTGTCCAGGGCTTCGCGTCGCTGGAGGGGTGGGGAGAATAGGGTAATGGTTCTGTATGATTGAACATACTCCCTGAGAGATACCGCAGAAGATGTGAGGTATGTGTTAAGACTGATTGATTCTGAATTGAGGACTTCGAAACTCCCTTCTTTTTAACCCTCGATTCTCAAGTTGTTTTGAAGTAATACATATATATATATATATATATATATATATATATATATAGATATTTATACACACAGACACACACACATACACACACACACAAATTCCGATTGGATGACGTTTTTCACAATCAAGGTTATGCCCACTACCTTTATCATAACATTATGAATTATAAACAAAATAGATATATGTATATTCCATAAAAATATAGAAAAAAATATATTATATGTTCACCGACAAAAAACAAAGGTTACAGGGACGTTATAGTTAGGTGACGTTTTACTCATACAAAACCATAGAAATTCAGCAGTTATAGTTATACTTACAGTTACTTATGTTTAGAATCAATAACTGTAGGAAGTGGGCTCTGTATATACTATCTCAAAGGGAGAGATAGTGTGCACAGAGTCCAAGGGTTCCCCTTAGAGGTTGATAGTGGCTATAATAGATAATACTAATGCTCTATTTTGTGGTAGTGTGGTCAAGCAGTAGGCTTATCATAGGGTAGTGTTAAGCATTTGTTGTACACACACAGGCAATAAATGGGAACAAACACTCAAAGACTTCACTCCAGGCCAATACGTTTTTATATAGAAAAATATTATTTTCTTAATTTATTTTAGAACCACAAGATTCAGAATTCAAGTAAATACATACATTGTAAGGCACTTGGCATAGGTAAGTATGGAACTTTGAAGTAAAACAGTAAAGTACACAGTTTTGGCAAAAATAGCTATAAGCTATTTTAAAAGTGGACACAGTGCAAAAATCAACAGTTCCTGGGTACAAGTTAGTTTAGCAGGTAAGTAAAGCACTTACAAGTTCAGTCTCCGGGGCATAGACAGCCCACCGTTGGGGTTTCCGAACAAAACCAAAAACCCAGCACCAGCAACACAGGGCCAGTCAGGAGCAGAGGTCAAAGTAGGGCCCAAATATCATAAGCACCTATGGAGACTAGGGGTGCTCCGGTTCCAGTCTGCTAGCAGGTAAGTACCTGCGTCGTCGGGGGAGCATGCCAGGGGTGCTTTGTAAAGCACTGGGGAGGAGGGAGGGGGGGGTGGGGAATGATGCGTCGCTGTTGCAGGTTCTTTGAGTCTGGAGACAGACCGGGAGGGCTGAGACCAAGTCAGTTGTTGCCTCGGTCGTCTCTGCTGGGCTTTCAGCTTCTTCTTCTTTAGGTCATCAGGAAATCTGTTTTCCTGGGTTCAGGGTCGCCCCTAAATACTCAATTTAGGGGTGTGTTTAGGGCTGGAGGGCAGTAGCCAAAGTCTACACCCTCCTTGTGCCTCCTCCCTGTGGGAAGGGGGCACATCCCTAATCCTAATCCCTAATCCTAAAAAGGAAATCTACCAAAGCAAGATGGAGTATTTTCTAAGGCAGGGGTCACCTAAGATCAGGACAATTTAGGGGCTATCCTGGCTGGAGGGTGACTCCTCCTTGTTTTTCTCATTATCTCCTCTGGACTTGCTGACAAAAGTGGGGGTTGTGTCCGGGGGGCGAGCATCTCCGCTAGCTGGAGTGCCCTGGGGCGCTGTAACACCAGGCTTGATCCTTTGGGGCTCATTGCCAGGTGTTACAGTTCCTACAGTGGGAGATGTGAAGCACCTCCACCCAGTACAGGCTTTGTTCCTGGTCCCAGAGTGCACAAAGGCACTCACCCCACGTGGGCAGAAACCCATCTGGATGTGGCTGGCTGGCAGAAATTCCCCAGCCTAGCACTAGTAGTTGGGCTGGTATCCATGGGGCATCTCTGAGATGCCATCCGTGTGCATTTCTCAATAAATCCCACACTGGCATCAGTGTGGATTTATTGTGCTGAGAAGTTTGATACCAAACTTCCCAGTATTCAGTGTAGCCATTATGGAACTGTGGAGTTTGTGATTGACAAACTCTCAGACCATATATTCTTTATGGCTACGCTGCACTTACAATGTCTACGAATTGGCTTAGACACTGTAGGGGCATAGTGCTCATGCAGCTATGCCCTAACCTGTGGTATAGTGCACCCTGCCTTAGGGCTGTAAGGCCTGCTAGAGGGGTGACTTACCTATGCCACAGGCAGTGCGAGGTTGGCATGGCACCCTGAGGGGAGTGCCATGTCGACCTAACCTTTTTCTCCCCACCAGCACACACAAGCTGTGAGGCAGTGTGCACGTGCTGAGTGAGGGGTCCCCAGGGTGGCATAATACATGCTGCAGCCCTTAGAGACCTTCCCTGGCCACAGGGCCTTTGGTACCAGGGGTACCATTTAGAAGGAACTTATCTGTGTGCCAGGGCTGTGCCAATTGTGGAGACAAAGGTACAGTTTTAGGGAAAGAACACTGGTGCTGTGGCCTGGTTAGCAGGGTCCCAGCACACTTTCAATCATAACTAGCATCAACAAAAGTAAAAAAGTTAGGGGGTAACCATGCAAACAGTGGTATTTTCCTACAATAACTTGTTGCCCAAAGTTACTTTCCAGCACAAATTATAGTTTCCTCCGATAAGTATAACTGTAAGTTTAACTAACTTCCGAATTTCTATGGTTTTGTATGGGTAAAAGGCAAACCTTACTATAACATCCCTGCAACCTTTGGGTTTTTTTTTTTTTTTTCCAGCAAATTTCTATGTTTTTTTTTTTTTTATGCACACTTTAATATTTCTGTTGGGTTGCGGCCAGCCAATCAGGTACTTGTATTTCCCCAGGATCCAAGGAGGATCCTCAAACCCGCAGATCATCTGGAAAAAAAAAAAGGGGGGGGGGGGGGGGGGGGGCAATTTTTTTTTGCTTATGAGGGATCCCTAAAGCCACCCCTCCATGTGTTCTATGGCATCAGGATACATGTATCCTGACCCCTTATGTTTTTACACTGTCCCCCCCCCCCCCCACATCCCGGCAATGCGAGAAACAAAATGGCGGCAGAAACCTTTCTGTCAGGTTGCAGCCAGCCAATCAGAGCCTTGCTTTTCCTCTGAATCCGCAGAGGATACGGGGAGGTTTTATGTCCTTATATTTACACACAAATTCGGTTTTCATTTAATAACTAGAAATCTACTGAACGGATATGTATCAAATCAAAAAGGGGCACTTTCTGGACCAAGAACTACCTTCTTGCCAAATCTGGTGTAATTCCATCCAGTGGTTTGGGTTCAAAATCCCTATAGAAATGGGGAAAAGTTTTTGGGGCCCATCCTTTTTCTAGGCCCCGGTATGAAAGATCACCCCGAAACCTTCCAAACAGACACTGACGTGAGTGTTTAATTTTCTTGGAAAATGTATTGAAGATTCATTCAACTGCACCAAAGTTATTAGCAAAACAATAAAGGCTTTTTCTATAGAAACTAGGTCCTAACTATAACTACCTACTGGCGACCACAAATAGGTAATATGGATAAGTTACTTACCTGTAAATCCTAGTTCTCTTCCAGGGGTATCCTCATCAAAGTCATAAACACTGAATATTCCCACCCTCGTGCGGGGACCCCGGAGCATATATAAAATACACACATATAAAGTATGAAATATGCACGAAAAATATATACATAGCATTTTTAGTAGACAAATTTTCATACTAAACTCATATATACGTGCGTAAAACAGCAATGCAGACTATAATCATAAACAGGCAAAAATGCTTTATTTCTATGGAGTTTTTTTTTTTTTTTTTTTTAAACAGTCCTTTTCAAAATTACAATAAGAGAAAAAATACTTTCCAAAGCCCCATAACTGGGCCTAGGGAAATAAGCAGTAGTAACATCAGAGAAAAAAACTTCATTGAAAACTATGGAGCATTCTTAGCCAATAGGCTGCATGCAGGTTAACACAGGAGAACCATAAAAATTCTGGCACCGTGCCTTTAAGACCCTGAGCACCTCCAGTATCCCACCATGCCTCAGGGGCGAAGGAGAGGTGACGGTTGGTTCACAGTTAGGTCAGTACTTTTTTCCGACTTCTTCTGAGAGGATCCTGGAGCATTGAGCTCTCAGTTTTTCGGAGTTTTTCTCAGAAAAATACTTCAAAACAGCATTTTTTCTGCTTTCACTCAACATCTAACACCTTTGTCTGAGTCTAGAAGTTTTTTACTGACTGAAAAATGCCTTCTCTTTTTGTGAAGTGCTCTTCCTGTGAAACAAAGTTACATCATAAGCAGGCCAATGGCATCAGACAAAGTTTCCCACTGCATAATCAGGCCTAGAGCTGTTACCATAACCAACCAGGCCTACAGTTTTGAGAATTCACTTTTTCACAAGCCAATCATCAGATACCCAGTCATAAAATTAGTAATGTATAAAAAAATAAAAAATCACAGGTGGCTAAGGGAAGGAAATTTGGTTACTGCCTGAGGGGGGATGGAAACCCGATTCAGACAACCACAGTCATTGTAAGGGTGACCACAAAAGTCACTAAATTAACCTGTGCTTAAGTTTAAGTTGTACCTTATGCCCTTGATGTGAGGCTTTGTGTCACTCGGTGTTGGTTCTGATCAGGAGCCGCACGGTGCTGAGATGCAAAGTCCTGCATTAAGTTGTGTCACCCTGCGCCCGTTCCAATCAGGAGCTACAAGTGCTGAGATGTGGGGTCCTGCGTCAAGCTGTATTATGCTGCATCCGTTTCAATGAGGATGTCAATCAGGAGCTGCAAGGTTCTGTGTTAAACTACATTGAATTTGATGGCACCCAGTTAGGCAGGGAGAAATACACTCTGATGACAGCCAAGCACCTAGAACCTGGGGTGGGGGTGCATATCTTGAGGATCAGGATTTACTCCAAACAGAGGCCAGCAGCAGCACTCAGGCAGATCCAGTGCAAGAGGCCAGCTGCGCAGTTGCTTACTGAAACTTGCTGTGTCCCTGTAGCTTACACAAGAGTTAAGTCAGCTGATCCTCGGAGTCACTCTAGGTAACCTGTGATGAAAGTAAGGTGTCCAATCTTCCTCTCAGACAGCAAGGAGCAGGGCAGTCCTACTCTGCAACTTCCACAGGTCCAGGAGAGTTCTGAAGAGTGGCTCTGGAGCTCCATACTTATACCGAGGTGCCAGCCAATGCGTGTGATGGAAGGCAGAAGAGGGGTAGTCCTCGTCCTACTCCGACATCTGGTTCTGGAAAGTTCTTCCCTGCAAGACTCCAAACTGTCTAGGGTAGGGAGAGAGAGAGAGAGAGAGAGAAGTGAGAGAGAGAAGAGAAAGAAAAGAGAGAAGAGAAGAGAAAGAGAGAAAGAGAAAGAGAGAAAGAGAGAAAGAGAAAGAGAGAGAGAAAGAGGAGAGAAAGAGAGAGAGAAAGAGAGAGAGAAAAGAGAGAGAAAGAAAGAGAGAAGAAAAAGAGAGAGAAAAGAAAGAGAGAGAAGAAGAGAGAAAAAGAGAGAGAAAAGAGAGAGAAAAAGAGAGAGAAAGAGAGAGAAAGAGAGAGAGAAAGAGAGAGAAAGAGAGAGAAGAGAGAGAGAAAGAGAGAGAAAGAGGAGAGAAAGGAGAGAGAAAGAGAGAGAAGAGAGAGAAGAGAGAGAGAGAGGAGAGAGAGAAAGAAGAGAGAAGGAGAGAGAGAAGAGAGGAAGAGAGAGAGAGAGAGAGAGAGAGAGAGAGAGAGAGAGAGAGTGTGTTGCTGACTTTACCACTAAAGAGGGGTTTAAATTACACGTTGAGTGCTCCCAATCCAAAGTTAGCACTTATTAAATTTAACCCCTTAGCTGCTGGGCCTTTTCCCCCCCAGTGCTGAGCCCTTTTTTGGCTATTTGGGGTAGTTCGCGCTTAGGGCTTCATAACTTTTTTGTCCACATAAGCTAACCACGCCAAATTTGCGTCCTTTTTTTCCAACATCCTAGGGATTCTAATGGTACCCAGAGTTTGTGGTTTACCCTGGAGGAGACCAAGAAAATAGCCAAAATACAGTGAAAATTTTGTTTTTTCCAAAAAAATGGGAAAAAAGGGCTGCCGAAGAAGGCTTGTGGTTTTTCCCCTGAAAATGCCATCAACCAAGGGTTTCTGGTGCTGAAATCACTATCTTCCACCTTTCAGGAACGGGCAGACTTGAATCAGAAAACCGAATTTTTCAACACAAATTTGGCATTTTACTGGGACATACCCCATTTCTACTATATTTGGTGCTTTCAGCCTCCTTCCAGTTAGTGACAGGAATGGGTGTGAAAACCATGCTGGATCCCGGAATGCTAAACATTTCTGAAAACTAGACAAAATTCTGAATTCAGCAAGGGGTCATTTGTGTAGATCCTACAAGGTTTTCCTACAGAAAATAACAGCTGAAATAAAAAAATATTGAAATTGAGCTGAAAACAACAGCCATTTTTCTTTATGTTTTTACTCTGTAACTTTTTCCTGCGATGTCAGATTTCTGAAAGCAATATACTGTTTTGTCTGCTGGACTCTTCTGGTTGCGGGGATATAAAGGGCTTGTAGGTTCATCAAGAACCCTAGGTACCCAGAGCCAATAAATAAGCTGCACCCTGCAGTTGGTTTTCATTCTATACTGGGTATACAGCAATTCATTTGCTGAAATATGAAGAGTGAAAAAGAGGTATCAAGAAAACCTTTGCATTTCCAAAATGGGATCAAGATAAGGTTTTGAGGAGCAGTGGTTATTTGCACATCGCTGAATTCCGAGGTGCCCATACTAGCATGTGAATTGCAGGGCATTTCTCAAATAGACGTCTTTTTTACACACTCTCTTATTATTTGGAAGGAAAAAAATGTAGAGAAAGATAAGGGGCAATAACACTTGTTTTGCTATTCTGTGTTCCCCCAAGTCTCCCGATAAAAATGATACCTCACTTGTGTGGGTAGGCCTAGTGCCCGCGACAGGAAATGCCCAAAACACAACATGGACACATCCTATTTTTTTTTATAGAAAACACAGCTGTTTTTTCCAAAGTGCCTACCTGTAGATTTTGGCCTCTAGCTCAGCCGGCACATAGGGAAACCTACCAAACCTGTGCATTTCTGAAAACTAGAGACCTAGGGGAATCCAAGGAGGGGTGACTTGCGGGGCTCGGACCAGGTTCTGTTACCCAGAATCCTTTGCAAACCTCAAAAAGTGGCTAAAAAAAACAAGTTTTCCTCACATTTCGGTGACAGAAAGTTCTGGAATCTGAGAGGAGCCACAAATTTCCTTCCACCCGGTGTTCCCCCAAGTCTCCCGATAAAAATGATACCTCACTTGTGTGGGTAGGCCTAGCGCCCGCGACAGGAAACGCCCCAAAGCGCAACGTGGACACATCAAAATTTTTGGAAGAAAACAGAGGTGTTTTTTGAGAAGTGCCTACCTGTAGATTTTGGCCTCTAGCTCAGCCGGCACCTAGGGAAACCTACCAAACCTGTGCATTTCTGAAAACTAGAGACCTAGGGCAATCCAAGGAGGGGTGACTCGCGGGGCTCGGACCAGGTTCTGTTACCCAGAATCCTTGCAAACCTCAAAAAGTGGCTAAAAAAAACAAGTTTTCCTCACATTTCGGTGACAGAAAGTTCTGGAATCTGAGAGGAGCCACAAATTTCCTTCCACCCGGCGTTCCCCCAAGTCTCCCGATAAAATGATACCTCACTTGTGTGGGTAGGCCTAGCGCCCGCGACAGGAACGCCCCAAAGCGCAACGTGGACACATCAAAATTTTTGGAAGAAAACAGAGGTGTTTTTTGAGAAGTGCCTACCTGTAGATTTTGGCCTCTAGCTCAGCCGGCACCTAGGGAAACCTACCAAACCTGTGCATTTCTGAAAACTAGAGACCTAGGGCAATCCAAGGAGGGGTGACTCGCGGGGCTCGGACCAGGTTCTGTTACCAGAATCCTTTGCAAACCTCAAAAAGTGGCTAAAAAAAACAAGTTTTCCTCAGATTTCGGTGACAGAAAGTTCTGGAATCTGAGAGGAGCCACAAATTTCCTTCCACCCGGCGTTCCCCCAAGTCTCCTGATAAAAATGATACCTCACTTGTGTGGGTAGGCCTAGCGCCCCGCGACAGGAAACGCCCCAAAGCGCAACGTGGACACATCAAAATTTTTGGAAGAAAACAGAGGTGGTTTTTTTTTAGAAGTGCCTACCTGTAGATTTTGGCCTGTAGCTCAGCCGGCACCTAGGGAAACCTACCAAACCTGTGCATTTCTGAAAACTAGAGACCTAGGGCAATCCAAGGAGGGGTGACTCGCGGGGCTCGGACCAGGTTCTGTTACCCAGAATCCTTTGCAAACCTCAAAAAGTGGCTAAAAAAACAAGTTTTCCTCACATTTCGGTGACAGAAAGTTCTGGAATCTGAGAGGAGCCACAAATTTCCTTCCACCCGGCGTTCCCCCAAGTCTCCCGATAAAAATGATACCTCACTTGTGTGGGTAGGCCTAGCGCCCGCGACAGGAAACGCCCCAAAGCGCAACGTGGACACATCAAAATTTTTGGAAGAAAACAGAGGTGTTTTTTGAGAAGTGCCTACCTGTAGATTTTGGCCTGTAGCTCAGCCGGCACCTAGGGAAACCTACCAAACCTGTGCATTTCTGAAAACTAGAGACCTAGGGCAATCCAAGGAGGGGTGACTCGCGGGGCTCGGACCAGGTTCTGTTACCCAGAATCCTTTGCAAACCTCAAAAAGTGGCTAAAAAAACAAGTTTTCCTCAGATTTCGGTGACAGAAAGTTCTGGAATCTGAGAGGAGCCACAAATTTCCTTCCACCCGGCGTTCCCCCAAGTCTCCTGATAAAAATGATACCTCACTTGTGTGGGTAGGCCTAGCGCCCGCGACAGGAAACGCCCCAAAGCGCAACGTGGACACATCAAAATTTTTGGAAGAAAACAGAGGTGTTTTTTGAGAAGTGCCTACCTGTAGATTTTGGCCTCTAGCTCAGCCGGCACCTAGGGAAACCTACCAAACCTGTGCATTTCTGAAAACTAGAGACCTAGGGCAATACAAGGAGGGGTGACTCGCGGGGCTCGGACCAGGTTCTGTTACCCACAATCCTTTGCAAACCTTAAAAAGTGGCTAAAAAAACAAGTTTTCCTCACATTTCGGTGACAGAAAGTTCTGGAATCTGAGAGGAGCCACAAATTTCCTTCCACCCGGCGTTCCCCTAAGTCTCCCGATAAAAATGATACCTCACTTGTGTGGGTAGGCCTAGCGCCCGCGACAGGAAATGCCCCAAAACAGAACGTGGACACATCACATTTTTTCATAGAAAACAGTGCCTACCTGTGGATTTTGGCCTCTAGCTCAGCCGGCACCTGGGGAAACCTAGCAAACCAGCACATTTTTGTAAACTAGAAACCCAGGGGAATCCAAGATGAGGTGACTTGTGGGGCTCGGACCAGGTTCTGTTACCCAGAATCCTTTGCAAACCTCAAAATGTGGCTAAAATACCACGTTTTCCACACATTTCGGTGACAGAAAGTTCTGGAATCTGAGGGGAGCCACAAATTTCCTTCCACCCAGCGTTCCCCCAAGTCTCCCGATAAATATGATACCTCACTTGTGTGGTTAGGCCTGGTGCCTGCGACAGGAATAGATCACACAACGGTCAATGTTGGTCCTTACGTGAGGCAGCTGTTGACCCTGGGGTGATCCATTCCTGACACAGGCACTAGGTGTAGGCACTCAAGTGGGGTAGTGTTTTTATCAGGACAGGTGAGGAGTCACTGGGTGGTAGGAATGTTGTGGATCCCAGCATATTCCTGTAGTTTGTGTGACAGAAATGCGAGAAAAATAGAGTTTTTTCTCAACATTTCAGCTTTGCAGGGTATTCTGGGTAAGAAAACTTTGGGGAATCCACACAAGTCACACCTCTGTGGACTCCCCCGAATGTCTAGTTTCCAGAAATGTTTGGGTTTAGTGTGTTTCTCTATATGGCCGCCGAATCCAGGACCAAAAACACAGGTGCCTGCCTTACAAAACCAGTTTGTTTTGCCATAGACAATTTTGATGTCTCCACAATATGATTTGGGTGGTGGAATTTGGGGCTGAACTAAATTGGTGAGCTCCCAAGAGAGCACTCTCTCTCTGCTTGCCGCCGCATTCACCTGCTCTCTGGGTTGGCCTAACCCACTATTACCCAGTTGCACGAACAGCTTGCGAAGGGACAGCAGGACTGTCCTCATCACCTCCCTCATAATGTACTGGAAGAGGAGTTTTCGAATGGGACTCCTCTGACTGAAAAATCACTCCCAGAGTCTGCGCCATTGTCCTATCCCTCAGATGCTGTCTCAGTATCTGATGTCTCAGTCTCTGATCCTATGTCAGAGCGGTCCTCTATAACCCGAGTGCAGGCAGCAGTCATCCATCAAGATGCCATCTCTGCTATTGGCTAAACTGTTGCTCTAAAACACTAGCCTACGTAGACAGTCACAAAATCGATGGTGTGTGTGAGATACGTGCAACAGTAGAGGCCACCTTACCTGCGCTTCTTCCCTCAATCAGCACGTACTTTCAAGACACTCAAAAAACACCTTGTCACATACCATTCGTCACAGTCTTTAGCACCTCCTGCGCCCAGTCCAACAATCATTATTGGTGCTCCCACTCCCTCCTCCTCGGATTCCCTCATTACCACCCAGCAAAAGTGCCCTTCATCTCTCCATAGACTTTACTAATGTACTCAGCTATTTACATAAAATACAGATGTGCTCTTTGCAGTAGGCATATAAACCTTCTGCGCTTCTTTATGGCACTAAAACTGCCACTAGACAAGTCGGACCCTTTTCCCCCCAGGGAAACCACACACATATTGACAAAAGTGATGTATATATGACAGCCAACCACCTGAAACTCAACTCAAGCAAAACCGAAATAATCCTCTTTGGCCCTCACCAAAAAAAACTGGGACCCCCCATGGTGGCCCACCACGCAAGGCCCTGCACCCACCCCCGCCAACTACGCACGCAACCTCAGCATCATCCTAGACTCCTCCCTCTCTATGACCCAACAAATCAACGCTCTTACCTCCTCATGCTTCAACAAACTCCGTATACTGAAAAACATTAAAATGGATCCCCACAGAGACCAGAAAAACTGTCACTCACGCACTCATCAGCAGCAGGCTTGATTACAGAAACGCCCTCTACGCCGGCACCACTCTAAAACTCAAGTGCAAACTACACGCATCCAGAACTCAGCAGCACGACTCATCCTCGACCTCCACCGACACGAACACATCTCTCCACACCTCAAATCCCTCCACTGGCTCCCCATTGACAAAAGGATCACCTTCAAGATCCTCATCCTCACACACAAATCACTCCACAACACAGGCCCTGCCTACCTCAACGAGAGTCACCTTCCACACCCCCACACGAAACGTCCGTTCAGCTGACCTCTCTCTCGCCTCTGACCCCCGCATCAAACACACCACCACCGGGGGCAGATCCTTCTCCTACATTGCACCCAAAACATGGAACGCACTCACAACCCACATTCGCAAGACCCAAAACCTACTTCTTTTCAGGAAGGGCCTCAAAACCTGGCTTTTTGAACAGTGAACCTCCTAGCCCCTTTCCCTCCCCCCCGTCCCCCCCCAGCGCCTTGAGACCCTCACAGGTGAGTAGCGCGCTTTATAAATCTCTTTGATACAGATCTACCAATATATATATATATATAAATATATATCTACATAGATATATCTATAGATATATCCATGTACCTAGATATATCTATCTACATAGATATATATATATAGATATATACATATATTTTTTTTTAGTTGTTGTATGGTTTCCTTGGGGGCCAAAATGGCCCCCAGGGAAACCCTACAACATCTAAAAAAAAAATTGCCACGGGCGACCCCCTGTCATTTCATTTTTTTTTTTATTTGATTTATTATTATTTTTTTTTTTTAAATCCCCTGGGGGGGGGGGGGGGGCGCGATCGCGCCCCCCCCCCTCCCCAGGGGGCACCTACCTTTTTATTTTTTTAGGAAAATTATCCGGGGGGGGGGGGGGGCGGCCCGTTTTCCGGGGGGGGGGGGCTGCCCCCCAAAAGTGAAATCCCTGGTGTCTAGTGGGGTTTCCTGGCCCCCGATCGCAGCTGTGACCGTTTCAGAAGGCCTCATAAGAAAGGGGAGACTCTCCCCTTTCTTACGAGGCCTTTTCAAAATGTTTCCTGACCCCCCCGATCGCAGCTGTGCTGCGATCGGGGGAGCCAGGAAACCTGAAAGTGTTTCCTAGCCCCCGATCGCAGCACAGCTGCGACCGGGGGCCAGGAAACACTTTCAGGAAGGCCTCGTAAGAAAGGGGAGTGTCTCCCCTTTCTTACGAGGCCTTCCTGAAAGTGTTTCCTGGCCCCCGATCGCAGCTGTGCTGCGATCGGGGGCCAGGAAACACTTTCAGGAAGGCCTCGTAAGAAAGGGGAGACTCTCCCCTTTCTTACGAGGCCTTCCCGAACGTGAAAAAGGCCGTTTTCCCCATGAAAGCAGGAAGCGGCCGCAAGGCTGCTTCCTGCTTTCATGGGGAAAACACCTTTGCAACGTCAGCGCGCCTCGCGGCGCGCTGACGTCACAAAGGGGCGGGTGGGGGGCGGGGGGAGACACGGTAGCTTCCGTGTCTCCCGGGGGGGGAAAAAAATAAAAAATAAATCCTCGGGTGCGACGCACCCGAGGATTTATTAATGCCCTTCCTGGTGTCGGCCACTGGTCGTGACCCGCACCAGGGAGGGTGTGTGGGCGTCGGCCAGTGGCCGACGCCCGCACCTAAGCGGTTAATAAGGTAACCCAGAGTTAGTCAATGGGAGAGATAGGCCTTATAACAGGGTAAACGACTTTAGGAGTTTTTCACTGACAGGACACGTAAAGTTTTAGGTGCATGTCCTACTTCTTAAATACAATGCACCCAGCCCTATGTGCATTTAGGATCTATATTAAGGGTGACTTATAAATATTATAAAGAAAGGTCTGGGCTTAGAAAAAGGTTTATTTTGCAAGGTAAAAATGGCATTTTAAAACGGCACTACAGCCTGAAGTGAAAGCCCTGAATCATGTTTTAAAAGACTAATTTAGCAGGTGGCACAATGAGTGCTGCAGGCCCACTAGTATTATATATTTTAATACACTAAGGATACCTATGACCCCTGACTTGCTTCTAAGTCAGGGCTACTGGAATTATGCGATTGTTCAGCCGTGACGATTTTGCACAATTATAGATCTGCCACATAATCCACATCTACAGCACAATCTGCAGATTTTAACAAAAAAATAATTTGTTGCTAGTTCAAACGGTTCAAAAGTTACTAAATATGCCACAACATGTGTTGACATGTAGTGAAAGGCCCTTTGCAAAGCTGGACTAGTCACTTTTCTGTTGCCTTTTGCTATTTTTGGGTGCTAAATTGATACTAATGAAGTGCACCCAATGCCCAGCGATTGTTACCAAGTGTAAAAATGACAAAATAATGAAGTAATATTATTGCAAAATGTGCTGCATTATGCTGCATGATCTGCCTTTTCTTGCCGCAAAATTTACTCAACCCTGCTGCATAAATTGGATCTCTCCTGCTGCATAATTCCAGTAGCCCTGCCTTTGTTCATTAACAGCACTGTCATCGGAGCGGAGCAAGAATGTTTCTCTAATCATGGTTCAAAACCATCACTTTTAATGAATATGTACTAAAGCATGAAGTGGTAGCGTACTTTCATTTCCAATCAGAACATTTTACATTGAAAAAGTCACAAAATTTACAAGTCACACACGGTTTTATTGATAAAATTATATAGTGCACAAACAGTAATGTTTGGAAATCGAGTTTCTTCAAATATTTGTCATTTGGACATCACAAAGTAAAGTGTTCCAATTTGTTTTGCTCCTATTTAGATCTTTGCATCACACTTCTGAATTACAAAAAAGTGCATTTGTAATTCCTGATATATTCTGAAATATTTGTACTATTTATTTACAAGCTATTTAAATGTTATGTACTAGAAAAACAAAATGACATCCTACAGTCTTGTTTCACAATGATTGTCAGACAGCTCACTTAACAAAATCCTCAAACTAGTAAGAGAAAAAAGTAAACAACATTTTTCAGGATAAAAGAAGCACAATTAGCAAAAAGACAAACTGGCACTTGATCTCGGTCCTTGAACAGACAGCAAATGTGTCAAGATAAAACATGATTTAAAGGCATATTTATTGCTCATTCACTTCTGAATTAAGTTGCTTTCCAGAAAGGGCCAGTAGGTCCTAAAAACAGCTAGACCGGATAAAATCTCACTTGCCAGGGACAGCTGGTGAGTGGATGTTTCAATGTCTGGAGGCATCAAAGTAAATTAAAGTGCCAATCAGGTGTAAGGCAACTTTACTTTTAGAGAGAAAGAATTAGTACTTTAGTATTGGTAAAGTGTATATAGTCTTAAACAAAATAATTCAGCAAATTCAGCAAAACCGTAGAGGTGAAGGCAAAATGTTTGGGTAAATACCACACCAAGGATGTCAGTTCAAACACTAAGCAAAATACTATTTCTCCTAGGAGTACCTAACTAGTATTCCACAGACCAAACCTATATCTACAGTCTGTCACATGGGGTAACCAATATTAAACATATGCTCTACTATGGTAATCTGTGACATTTCATGAAACAAAATAAAATAATAACAATCCACCTTTAAATTTGTATGGACCACCCTATAACTTTTTCTCAACTAATATGCCAGGCATAAAGCCTTTATCATAATATTTCATTATAAATAGATCACGCCGATAGCACGATCATTGGCTTGCCTCCATAACCAGCCCAGTTCAGTTGGATCATGTTTAATCTTTACCACTAGCTAAACAGTGGAATACAAGTGTTTTCATAGAAGCACACAAATTCAGCCACAATCAAATCCTGTACTCAGGGGAACCAACAGGTGGGTGGAGAATAAGCCCCTCGTTCTGCAGTATTTTTAAAGCTTTTTTTTTTTATCACATAAGGTCAATATGCAAACGCACAGTCAAGCTAGCTCAAAAAAAAACATGCATAAAGTTAATGACTGCAATACATTCCTCACGACTGCCCTCTTCCCATATGCACTGCTGCTAGAGACAAAATCGAAAAGTATCCATGTATGTAACACTAAGTGTGCGTGTCGGCCAAAGCCTTTGTGTGGGTGTCAGTCTTTGGCTGAAGCTGGGAAGGTTTTAAAAGGACCCTTTTGTACTTACACCAAAGGGATTCCATTTTTATTATGTTTAGCTTAGGCAGCTGGGTAAGAATATCCCCAGAAGCCCAAGGCTGTATTTTTTTCTTTCTGGTAATGACAATCAGCGCATAGGGGTCACTGATGCAATCACTACAAAAATGAAAGTAATACTAGCCGATAGGTTCACTTTACTTTCACTGCATCACTTCTCAGGGCATATTATCAGTCCCCCAAGCACTGACTGAGGTGGGGAGATACATAGTTGGAAAGGTAAGTATCTTCCCTTTCCAATGGTATCGCTATCCAGTGAATTCCTGCTCGGGGACAGCTGTAGGGGAGGGATCCCCATGCAGTGATCCAACCACTACACACCAGGGATTTTTGGTAGAAGGAGCTGTCCACCCCAGGGTAAGGGCTTGCACTTCCTCCAGCCTCCTCTCCCTAAAGGTTTAGTCTTTCTACCCTTCTCCATCCTCCCTCAGGAGAAGGATGGGGGGGGGGGGGGGGGGGGGGGGAAATGATTGACCCCCCAACTCTACTATACACTAAAAACCAAAATAGGGGTGGGGGCTGCATACCATTGGGATGGCCATGCCCCAACCCATAAAGTGTGCAAGTCTTTGTGCCCCGTCCCCTACTTCAGTGAGGAGATTGGAGGTTTGCCCCAATCTGCCAACCTCCCTGTGGAGGGGGAATGAGGGAGGCATAAAACCTACTAGACACCAGAGACTGAGGTGCAAAAGAAAACATAGGGTTGGGAGCTTCACTCCCTGCATGGTGCCATGCCCCCACCCCAAAAGGGACAAGCTAGTTGTTCTGCCTTTCCCTCCTGCCCCGGGGGGAGGGCCAGAAAGCCAGCAAGACACCAGGGATTGCAAAATGGCACCAAAATAAACAAAATAATGGGGTGGCCTACCCGAACATCAAACCATGCACCCGGGTGGAGGGGATACGACAGTGGTTCCCAACCTTTTGACTTCTGTAGACCCCCACTTTATCATTACTGGAACCTGGGGTTTATTTTCACTTTATTAATCTGATAATATTAGATTTTCTAAGCAGCCACAGATGCCCTGACGAGGCTTTGAGGACCACCAGGGGGTTGGCAACCACTTGGATAGAAAGCCGACTAGACACCAAGGAGTTTGCATTTGGGGCAAAAAGAAAAAAAAAAATATATATATATATATATATTTCTTTCCCAGCTAGACAGACAATCTGCCTCAAATTTGCACCTGGGAGAGGGGAGGGGGCAGAAAGCCCACTAGGATTTTCAAAACAGCAATAAAACAAATGAAAGGATGGGACGGCCTATCCTAACCCCATCCCAGAAGGAGCAATAGTGTTTTGTTTGCCTCAAGACCTCCCCCGCGGTCCTCTACCGGTTAATAGCAGCTCCCTGGTTGATGGAGAAATCTTTTCATCTGTGTGCAGGGTAGACCAATGAAAAATCCACTTACAGGTACCACTGTCAGAAAGCACAGATATGTGTGCTGTGACTTGGTTGGCAAACAGCTATGTGGGCACCCCAGGAAATAGCAGGAGCCCGCCCTGGAGGTTGGGGGTCCCCAGGGCCATCAGTGGCCCCTCGAGGAAGTAGCCCACGGGAAAGTGGTGGTTCCCATGGACTCAGGGGGGGGTGGGGCATCCAAAACAGATCCCCTTTTTTAATGTTTTTTTTTTTCTTTTTTTTTTTTTAACTGAGTTGCCCTGGGGAGGTGGTGGTCCCTGGGGCCCCCTGCACCAAATCTATTCAATGCCCTGGGGAGGTGGTGGTCCCTGGGAGAACCCCTGCTGCATAATTACTGCCTAAAGTCCCGGGAGGTGGCCGTCCCTAGGGCTGTTGGGGGGGGGGGGGGGGGGAATAGGCCTCCCCCACACATTTTAAATATAGCCCCTGGGAGGTGGCGGTCCTTGGGGTGAGGGGCCCCTGCACATATTTGATGCATCACCCCCAGGTCTTCGAATCAGGCAGCCTGTCCCCACTACAAATAAACAATGCTCCCGGGACTTGGCCTACCCAAGGGCTTAAAAAAGACGAAGCATGAGAACTCGCAGTTTTTTTTTTTTTTTCATCTTCCATTTATTGTGCATCCCCCGGGACTCCCGCCATAAATTAAAACAAAATGCTTTCTAGGCTTGTGGGGGGAGGGAGGTGACTATGGGGGAGGGGCTCTAGGACCCACCAGAGCTAAGGGGTCAGGGGTTCTCTACCATGACCCTTTTTTTTTTTTTTACATTTTTGTTCGGGACTGCACTCACACCAAGTCCCAACATGGCTGCCACCACTTCAGGAGGGGTAGCAGATCATTTGTGTCCCTATATGTACAAATTTGGATTTTCTTTAATTTCTCAACTGCTGAACGGACTTACACCAAACAACAAAAAGGGCTCTTTTTGGACCAAGAGCTACCTTTCTGCCAAATTTGGTGTTCAATTTTTCCTATAGGAATTAACATTGGAAACACTCTAAATTTCATCCCCGCTTTACCCAGCCCCTGCTTGATAGATCACCCCGAAACTTTCCAGACAGATGTGACTCAATTTTTCTTCAAGTTTTCATAAAGATTCGTCACGCTGCGCCAAAGATATAGGTAAATAAAAAACAGCCTTTTCTAGAGAAACTAGGTCCTAACTATACCTACCTATTGGCGACCACCACTAGGTTACATATACAAACACACACACACACACACACACACACACACACACACACCAAAAAAACAAAACAAAAAAAGACTGTTCTTCCGACACACTTGCGGATCGAACACGAGAAGGAACAAGGATACGCCGTCTTTTGGCTTAATGGCATCCATAAATAGACATTAAGGACTAAAATATATGCATTCAGTACTGAGGAATAACTTGGCAGCATATGAAATATAAGGATTACTAAGAGGAAGTCCTGATGAAGTCAAGGGGTATTCCCCAGACGAAACACGTGTTGACGGATGGAATTGTGAACAAATATTGATGGAATTATTGAAAGCCATATTCTCAATAGGGATAAAATATAATCTGACTCAATTTATGAAGTTATTTGGAAGAGGACTGTCATTAAATATTTGCAAGAATATGGACTCTCTTAATTAATCAGACAGGGCAGGCAATGAAAGAAGTACTGGAGGCAGTTCGCGACTTGGGAGAGCTGGGAGACTGGAATAAACCAGAGAGAGCCTCTAGATCTGAGGGTCGCAAAGGTAATAGAGTATCTAGGAGAGACACATTTATGGCATTACTGAAAGATGGTGTCAAGAAGGAGCAGATTGATGGAATAGATACTAAAAGATTGTGGGAGATGTACCGTAAAAGAGGGTTGGACTGGAAAGAAGGTAATAGAAAGGTTAACAAGCAAGATAATAAACAAGTGAATTAGGGCCAGCCACAGAGGCAGGAGGACGGAAAAGAAAGGGAAAGAAGAACGAGTTACTTACCTTCGGTAACGACTTTTCTGGTGGATACATTAGCTACCTGTGGATTCCTCACCTAATGAATACTCCCATGGCGCCAGCATTCGACGGAAATCTTCTTCCTAGTCTCTGCACGTCGACGAGGACGTCACTCTAGCCCACGCGACGCCGTCTGACGTCATACAGGCAATAAGAGGTCCTCGACGACGTGCCGACGTCAGTACCAACATTTTTTACGTGCATGAGAACAACAACCCAATGCAATGAAAGAGCAAGGCAACATCCCATAACCTTGTAAAATACACAATATTGCAATGAATAGCTGTAAATTTAATATAACTCTCTCTCTTTTTTTTTTTTTTAAACGAACAAATATATGCAAATCATGTATATACACAAAGATATATACATATATATATACAGATAAATATACACAAGTATCCATATATACAACATCTATTGCAACCTTGAAGACCAAGAGGAGCGCACTCAAGGATTACTTGGTAAGACCAGAAAGGCAACGGGGAGGCGGGTGGGACCGTGAGGAATCCACAGGTAGCTAATGTATCCACCAGAAAAGTCGTTACCGAAGGTAAGTAACTCTTTCTTCTGATGGATACAACTACCTGTGGATTCCTCACCTAATGAATAGAGTCCCAAAGCAGTACCACGCCCGGTGGCGGGTGCCTAAATGGTCAAACCAAGAAATCCTGCAGCACTGACCGTGCAAAATGGCCGTCCCTTCTGACCTCAGAGTCCAAACAGTAATGTTTTGCAAAAGTGTGAAGGGACGACCAAGTTGCGGCCTTGCAGATGTCGACCACAGGAACACCTCTGGCCAAGGCCGAAGTGGCCGACTTAGCTCTGGTGGAATGAGCTCTAATGCCCTCAGGAGGATCCTTCTTTGCCAAAGAGTAACAGATTTTAATGCAAAGAACAACCCACCTGGAGAGTGTTCTCTTGTGGACTGCCTTTCCTCTCCTCTTGCCCACGTACCCGATGAACAGCTGATCCTCCAGCCTGAAATCTGTTGTTCTATCAATAAAGAAGCTCAACGCCCTCTTTGGGTCCAGACGGTGCAGTCTTTCTTCCTCTTTAGAAGGATGAGGCGGAGGATAGAACGTGGACAAAGTAATTGTCTGAGCCAAATGGAAAGGTGAAACAACCTTCGGGAGGAAAGCAGCCTTGGTCCTCAACACCACCTTATCCCCATAAAAAGTTGTATAAGGGGGCTTTACCGATAAGGCCTGCAACTCACTCACTCTCCTTGCAGATGTTATAGCTACCAGGAAAACTGTTTTTATAACCAAATACCTTAAGGGGCAAGAATGCATAGGCTTAAAAGGGGACCCCATAAGGAAAGTCAGGACCAAGGACAAATCCCATTGCGGCATAACGAATGGTTTTGGAGGATATTTATTTAGAAGACCTTTCAAGAATCTGATAACAATAGGGGATTTAAATAACGATGGTTGGTCTGGAAGACAAATGAAGGCTGACAAGGCCGACAAATAACCCTTAATGGTAGCCACTGCACAACCTTTCTGCGCTAGAGACAGAGCAAAAGACAAAACGTCCGATAGATGAGCATGTAAGGGATCAATCTGCCTCTCTCCACACCACGCAACAAATTTAGACCACCTATTAGCGTAGATAGATTTAGTGGAGTGTCGCCTGGCCGCTAATATAACATCCACTACATCAGGCGGGAGAGAGAAGGAACTCAGGTTGCCCCGTTCAATCTCCAGGCATGTAGGTGCAGACTCTGGAGGTTGGGGTGTAAAACCTGCCCCTGCGACTGCGAGAGGAGGTCTGCCCTGAAAGGGAGACGGAGCGGAGGGCACATTGAGAGTTGGAAAAGGTCGGAGTACTACACCCTCCTTGGCCAATCTGGAGCTATTAAGATGACTAGCGCCCGGTCTTGGTGAATCTTCCTCAATACTCGAGGAATCAAGGGTATGGGAGGAAACGCGTAAAGCAACTGGCCGCACCAGGTTATTTGAAA
This sequence comes from Pleurodeles waltl, assembly GCF_031143425.1. Taxonomy (NCBI): domain Eukaryota; kingdom Metazoa; phylum Chordata; class Amphibia; order Caudata; family Salamandridae; genus Pleurodeles; species Pleurodeles waltl. The sequence continues at coordinate 89,859,675 of NC_090441.1, forward strand.
CGCATCCCCCAACGCTCCCTGCATCGGATACTGGAGGCTGCAGAATAACGGACAATGCGCGTTCTCCAGAGTGGCAAACCGATCTACCCGAGGAAACCCCCACCTTTGGAAGATCAAACGGGCTTCATCTGGATGGAGACGTCACTCGTGGTCTGCCGAGAATTGGCGACAGACCGTCCGCACGTACATTCAAGACCCCGGCCAGATGATTTGCTACCAAGCAAATCTGATGGTCCTTTGCCCAGGACCATAGTCGAAGACCTTCTCTGCAGAGAAGGTACAACCCTACTCCTCCCTGTTTGTTTATGTACCACATCGTGGTAGTATTGTCCGTCAGGACCTGTACCGACTGACCACGAAGGGAAGGGAGGAAGGCCTTGAGAGCCAGACGTACAGCCCGTAACTCTAACAGATTGATATGAAACATCTGTTCCTCTGGAGACCAAAGGCCTTTGATCTCCAGATCCCCCAGATGAGCTCCCCACCCTAGAGTGGAAGCATCCGTTATGACCGTGGCCACTGGTGGCGACTGCGCGAACTGCTTTCCTTGTGAAAGATTGTTGCTCGCAATCCACCACTTCACGTCCACAGCAGCATCTCTGGAGATCTTGACAGCACCTTCTAGATCTCCTTTGTGTTGAGACCACTGCCTTCGGAGGCACCACTGAAGAGCCCTCATGTGCAAGCGAGCATGCGTGACCAACAGAATGCAGGAGGCAAACAGACCGAGCAGACGAAGGACCTTGAGGACTGGAACTACCGCTCCACTTCGAAACATTGGAACCAATTCCTGAATATCTTGAATCCGCTGAGGCGGAGGAAAGGCTCGACTCAATGTTGTATCCAGTACTGCCCCTATGAACAGGAGGCGCTGAGAGGGCTCCAGGTGAGATTTGGGCTCGTTCACCGAAAAGCCCAGGTCGAACAACAACTGAGTCGTTGACTGCAGATGATGCGACACAAGCTCCGGAGACTTGGCTTTGATCAACCAGTCGTCCAAGTAAGGGAATACTGCTATCCCCTTCCTTCTGAGCTCTGCCGCAACCACCGACATCACCTTCGTGAAGACTCGAGGTGCTGAAGTAAGACCAAACGGAAGGACCGCAAACTGATAGTGCTGCGATCCTACCACAAACCGGAGATACTTCCTGTGTGACTTGAGTATCGGGATATGAAAGTAAGCATCCTGCAAGTCGACAGACACCATCCAATCTTCCTTGTTCAACGCCAAAAGCACCTGAGCTCGGGTCAGCATCTTGAACTTTTCCTGTTTGAGGAACCAATTCAAGATCCTCAGATCCAGGATTGGTCTCAACCGACCATCCTTCTTGGGAATCAGGAAATACCTTGAGTAACAACCTCGACCCCTTTCCTGCTCTGGGACCAACTCCACCGCGCCCTTTGAAAGGAGGACTTGTACCTCCTGTTCTAGCAACAGGAGGTGTTCTTCTGAACAATAAGATGGGCGAGGCGGGATGGGGGGCGGGAACTCCCGAAAGGGAAGGGTGTAGCCTTTTCCCACAATACTGAGAACCCAAGTGTCCGTTGTAATAGTCTTCCACTTGCGGAGAAAATGCCGTAATCTTCCCCCTACAGGAGAGGAGTGAGTGGGAAATGGTGGAAGCCTAAGGCTGCTTTCCCTGCTGCACCCCTCCAGAGGACGAGGACGAGGAAGAGGCAGAGTGCTGCTGAGAGGCTCCTCTGGTGCGGGCCCTACCTCTCCCTCTAAAAGATCTATAGGGATGGGAAGAGGCAGGTTGCTGGAATCTCCCCCGAAAGGAAGAGGAGGAAGAGCCACGCCCAAATCCACGAAACCTCCTGAAAAATCTGGAAGAGGCAGAGGAAGAAGGAGCTTGGAGCCCTAACGATTTGGCTGTGGCCCTGCTCTCCTTAAATCGCTCCAAGGCCGAATCTGCCTTGGCCCCAAACAGTTTGTCCCCATCAAACGGGAGGTCCAATAGGGTTGACTGCACATCCGCAGAAAACCCCGAATTACGGAGCCAGGCCTGTCTCCTTGCCACCACAGCCGTGCCCATTGCCCTAGCCACCGAGTCGGTCGTGTCCAGCCCAGACTGAATAATCTGGGTCGCGGCAGCCTGGGCGTCCGAAACAACATCCAAAAGACCCTGGGGAAGCTCCGTAAATGATGACGAAATGTCATCCATAAGAGCATGGATGTATCTCCCCAGAATGCAAGTTGCGTTGGTGGCCTTCAACGCCAGACTGCAGGATGAAAACATTTTCTTGGACTACGCATCCAGCTTTTTTGAGTCCCTGTCTCCAGGTACCGTCTGGAAAGATCCAGGCGCTGATTTTGATGAACAGGAGGCTTGCACCACCAAGCTCTCCGGGGTAGGGTGTCTAGAAAGAAAGCCAGGTTCAGATGACGCAGTTCGATACCTCCTGGCCACAGCCCTATGAACCGCTGAGGAAGATACTGGCCTCTTCCACACCTCTAGCACCGGATCAAGCAAAGCCTCATTAAAACGGCAAGAGAGGCTCTGCTGCAGTAGAGGCCGGATGTAGCACCTCCGTTAGAAGATTCTGCTTCGCCTCTGCCACAGGCAAAGGCAGGTCCAGAAAGTTAGCTGCCTTCCGTACTACAGCGTGAAAGGAAGCCGCCTCCTCCGTATATTCCCCAGGAGACGAAAGATCCCACTCAGGGGAAGTGTCCAGCCCACTGGCTGTATCCAGACCATGCAGTCCATCACCAGAGTCCTCCAGTTCTCCTTCCTCCAGGACTCGTTGGTCCAATAGACGAAGAGCCCGTCTCCTCGAATGTAGCCTCTGCTCGATACACGGAGTCGACATGGCCTCCGCCGACGTCAAAGATCGGCGCCGATCCCCAGAAGCAACCGACGCCGCGTCCGGCGCCACAGGCAACTTCGGCACCGATGAAAGAGCAGGACGAAGAGAACTTGGAGCAGATGGACCCACCGGAGTCACAGGACGAAATCCCGACGTCGACGGGATGGAAATCTCCGGGGCCAATCCCTCCGAAGCCACCGGAGCGGCCACCGGCGCCGAGCCCACGTTCCCAAAAGGGAGAAAGGGCATAAAGGGTGCCGGCCGTAGAGGCACAGGATCACCCAATGAAAAGGCCAAAGGACCAGCCGAAGCACCCCCTGGAGCCATCTGTTGGAAGATGGTATACATCGCATTTAGGAATGCTGTACTATCTGCTCCAGGGGTGGGAAAAGCCGGATACGAGGGTGCCTGTATCGAAGGCGACCCCGACCTCGACGTCTGCGACGCCGGAGACAACACAAGAGGCTGCATCACCTCAATCACCGACGCCTGCCCAGGTGAAGTCGGTGACGCCGGAGAGGGCAACGGCGTCTACGGATGCGGCGTGACCGTGGGACTGACCTCCCAAGTCCTCCGGCGCCGATCCGAAGGCGACCTGGAACGAGTCTCCTTGCTTGAATGGCGCCGTGAATCCCTACGGCGCCGGGAGTCTCGATGACGCCGATGCCTTGGTGAAGATGACTTCTTGTGATGCTTTTCTTTCTTCGACTTCGCCATAAACAACTTAGCCTCACGTTCCTTGAGGGCCTTCGGATTCATGTGCGGGCATGAATCGCAAGTTGAGACGTCGTGGTCGGAGCTCAAACACCAAAGGCAGTCGGAGTGAGGATCTGTAACTGACATCTTGCCCCCACACTCTCAACAAGGCTTGAAACCCGACTTTCTCTGCGGCATTATTACTGCAGAGAAGGACTACGCAGCAAAAAATACACTGTAACCACGAAAGTAACAGTTGCTCCCTCGAAGATAACCGTTTCGAATGCACGGAAAAAAGGGAACTGACGTCGGCACGTCGTCGAGGATCTCTTATTGCCTGTATGACGTCAGACGGCGTCGCGTGGGCTAGAGTGACGTCCTCGTCGACGTGCAGAGACTAGGAAGAAGATTTCCGTCGAATGCTGGCGCCATGGGAGTATTCATTAGGTGAGGAATCCACAGGTAGTTGTACCCATCAGAAAAGTTTCTTCACGAGGGAAACAGGAGGAAGATTTGGACAGCAGGAAACAAGAGGAATCTGCTCGCAGACATCAAAGCATACATCAAGACCTGACTTGGGCAAAAATGTACAGGTTTAAATCAGATTAGGAAACCGTCCAAGCACCAGTACAAGGATGGGCTCTCAAAGATAACGGACCCCAAGTTGAGTTAAAAAAACACTGGAAACAAAAATGTTCAAAGGGTTCGGGCATTAGTTGAAACCAGAGCAGAGGCCTCTTTAATTTATGCAAATCCAAAAACGTTCACCGGTCAGCACTACACCATCACAGGGTTGGGTCGAAAAACAAACCCCTGCCATGCAAACTACTGTTCAGATGAAAATAGGAAGAGCTCCAAAAAGAGAATATACTGTTTTGATCGGCCCCTCCTGGAATATACTGCAAATTGACATTCTAAAGGGGATGACTTTGTACTTGGATGATGGTTGTTATCAATTTAGATCAAAGAGATACATTTCAGTGGCAGCCATAAGGGCGGGCCACCTGAAGATATCTCCAGTGAAGGTGCCCCCAGCAGCCAAGGTAATCTACTTAAAGCAATACTGCATTCCAGGAGGGCTTGAGTAAATAAGGCAGACTATACAAGAATTGTTTGAGGCCGGTGTGATAGCTCCAACCACCACTAAATGAAATAATCCTCTGTGTCTTATACGCAAACCAGACGGACGCTATAGAATGACTGTTGATTACCGCAAGCTGAATAAACATACACCCCCTTTGATTGCCACGGTCCCAGATACCATTACTTTGATTGAAAGAGTACAGAAACATAAAGAAACCTGGTATGCAACCACTGATATTGCCAATGCTTTCTTTTCTCTACCACTGGCCCCAGAGTGTCAAGAGCAATTTGCTTTCTCATATTATGCCTGACAATTTAAAATGTTATCTTTGCCTATGGGATATATACATAGCCCTACCATCTGTCACCGGATAAAGTATCTGTCATTCCAGGGGTGCAACTGACCCATTACATTACATTGATGATGTGATGATTCAGGGAGAGAACAGGTGTAGACTCGATTGGATCGGGTTGTGGAACTTTTACAGAGTACAGGGTGGATGATTAATTCAGATGAGACACAGGGACCCACCCAAAATGTGAAGTTTCCTGGAATTCAGTTGAATCAGGGACAGAGAGGTTTTGCAGCAGGCAAAACAAAAGATCTTAGAATTTGCCACGCCCCGCACTAAGCAGGAGACTCAACGATTCATTGGATTGTTTGGTCTTTGGAGACAGCATATCTCTCACTCTAGTCAGATTTTGGCCCCTTTGTACATAGGGGCACAAAAGAAACACGAGTTTGAATGGGGTGAACAGCAGCAGTGTACGTCTGTATTGGCTAAGGAGGCGATTCAACAGGCTTTAGATTAATGGGCAGTACAGGAAGGAGACACAGATGCATGTAACGGTTCAGGGGCAATATGCAAATTGGAGCATGTGGCAAAAACAGGAAAGAGCGAGGGTGCCCCTGGGTTTCTGGACTAAAAAGCTACATGATGCTGGAGAGCGATATACTCCCCTTGAGAAACAGTTACTTGCTTGCTACTGGGCTCTACTGGATACTGAGCAAATGTCCCAAGGTCATAATGTGATTTTGAGACCTGAGATTCTAATAATGCAGTGGGTTGTGAGTACACCTAAAACTCATTGCATAGGACATACACAAGAAGGAGCTAGTATCATACATTGAAATGGTACATTCAGGATAGGACCTTAATGGGACCAGCAGGGACAGCAACTCTACATAAACAGGTGTCACAAGCCCCTGTGCTGGATGAGAGGGTGCAGGAGGTGCCACAAGTATAAGAGCCACCACTGAGATAGAGTGAGCTATTCGAATACTTTTCCCCTGAAGAAAGGAAAGCATGTATGGTTTACCAATGGTTCAACCAAGTATGTGGGGGCCAAAAGACATTGGAAAGCAGTGTTATATGACCCAGTCACCAAGAAGTTGTTATCTACTACAGGTGAAGGAACTCATCTGGGAATGGACGCATTCCCCAGAAAATAAATCCCATAGAGCTTGGCCTCCATCTTGTTTCAGTTGTCCAAGGTTCCACAACCTTAAGTGGGCAGACAAGGGATGATCTCGGAGTCAATCCGCATGAGATGCATTTTTAATTCTTAGCTTTGCGGTGTGCATGCATAAATATGTAGTCACTATATATATATATATATATATATATATATATATATATATATATATATATATATATAAATAATAATATTCATTGTTGAAGTATTGCATTTTCTTTATTTCTTTGATTTTTATTATCTTGCTACTGCAATTATTTTGAGAATTGCACCTGTGTTGCTGCACTTGAAATAAAAGCTCACGTTATTCTGTTTTAGCAATCTAGGGAAGTGCCTTAATAAATTCATTACTCAGACTAAGAGTGCTCCATTATTCCTTTCATTTTGTTTCCTCTCAGTCTGAAGCAGAGCAGAACACCTGGGTGGCAAGTTAGCTAGAACACAAATCTGCAGCTACCCACATCGTAAAGTAAAAAGGGTGGATACTGCTGGGTGAAATATGAAGTGGGAACACAGAATAGTAGAACATTTGTCATTATCACTTGGATTTCTCTGCATTTGCGGCTTCCAAATGTAAGCCAGTGTGCAAGAAAGAAGATATTCTGAAAAACTGACCTCTGACTCACATTATAGATTAGGTAACCCCATATTCATAGGTGTATAAATAACCACTGCTTCAAAACTCAGTATCTGGTGTACATTTCAGAAATATATAGGTTTCTTTCATAGCTATTATTCATTCTTAATATTTTCCCTTATGAGTTGCTCTATACTCAGTACACAATGAAAAACCATTTTAAGGTGCAGCTTAATTTTTGGCTCTGGGTATCTCGGGTTCTTGGACACCCTAGCATCTCTATTTATCCCCGCGAGCAGACATTTCTAACAGACATAATGAATATTGCTTTTGTAAATCAGCCAGAGACAAGCAGTTACAGCTCATAACATTCTAATTAAGTGTTATTTTTCCTACTTATTTTCATTTTTTTTTTTATTTCAACAGTTTCTTGGAGAAAACCTTGAGAGAACAACATAACCATTGCTGAAATCAGAATGTTATCTACTTTTCAGAAATCTATAGCTTTCTGGCATCGCAATAGGTTTCACACCGGTTTCCACCACAAACTGCAAACACAAAGGTTAGTGAAAAATGCTACCTCTTAGAGAAATGTCAAAACTGTGGTAAAAATGTTTTTTTGATTCAGCTCAGCTTGTTTCTTATAGATGGGAAAATGGTGAAAGCCTTTTATTGATGCCATTTTTGGGGGACTTTCTTATGCAGCAATTTTGCAGCACTTTTCTGGGGAGAGTGTTATATTTTGGTAATTTTCCAGTCTCTTCAAGGGGTAATCCACAAACCATAGTCCCCATGATGTTGGGGAAAAAAATGACACAAATTTGGTGTGGATACCTTATGTGAAACAAAATTAAGGGCGAAGGGTCAAATATAGCCAAAAAAAAGAGCCAGTACTGAAGTGGAAAAGCTTCAGCGGTTAAGGCGCTTTAACAGTATTCCAGTGGCATGTGTTTGAATTAAAAGCATCGGAATTAAAAAATGAAAAATAAAAAACAAAATTGAAGCTGTGTTGAGAAAGCATTATTTCAGAAACTCACAAGTTCTGGGCAATCAAAATAGGTACTCTTGGTTACCAAAATGTGGACGGAGCTAAAGACTCTCTCTGTAATACTCTTGTTTAGCTTGATCACATTACATATAGAGACAACTGTGCTGTCACGCCACACTTAAAGAAGAATAAGCTGGGCAAAGCGAAGAAAATATGCATAGTGTTAGGAAAAAGGTAATGTCTCAGTATGTCTTGCAGACGATTTCTGCAATGCATGAGAAAATCATACTTGCAACATTGCCCGAGAGCTGGCACTTATGCAAGATCCTAAAGTTTCTGGGTACATAAGTATTCTGCGCAATTGCTTCAATGACAGGCCTTCAGGGGACACACGTTTGACAATCCAGTATCTCTATAAAGTTCACAATTGGATTTCCAATAGGAATATTTAGTCAATAATCACTACTATCTTCATGGGGGAAGAAAAAACTTTTGGTCCATTTGAGATTTTATGGGAATGATATCTGCTGTAGAATTAGCCCCAATTCTTAAGTGGGTCATGTACATATGCTGTTAGTCAAGGGGTAAACATTGCTGAAGTGTTAGGAGTCAATCACAAAATTACTCTGGGCAGGCACGTCTGAAAATGGCCCAGGGCATATACCTGGGCTCCTGTGTTAAGGTTTAAGACCCATCATGTTTTTTTTTTTGTTTTTTTTTCAAATGATCCTGTCAAACCTGTCAGGAGTAACAACTGGGAATTTAAAAGAAAAGATTAAAAGTACCCTCTGTTCCAATCTTGCTCATAGGGACCCCCCTCTTTTTTTCTTTTTTTTTCAAAATATTTAGGAGATCGGATTGGTTCTTTCAAACCGCATCTTCCTCCCTGTTTCACATGGTTCACATAACCCATGTATCATAGCCCCACGGCTCAACCTCTCATGATAAAGAGCACCTATATCTCAGGGATTACATACAGATAACAGGGTGCTGTGCAGTTAGTGTAATGTGGCTTGTGCCTTGTCGGGTAGACTTCTCAAGAGAATCTGATATCTACGTTTAATTTTTAGGCTCCTTAGGTACAGTTTGTGGTACGCTTTACTTATAACAACTTTAACTATGCAAACTACTGAATTTGCAGCACTCTTCAACTTGGATGAGAGTGTGTTTTCTATCTTCTGTTGTACAAGAAAAGGCAGTCTTTGAGGTTTCTTCAACCATTACTTTTCACCTTTTATAGAGTGCCCCAAGAGAGCACATGATGTAGCTCCTTTGAGTGATTGTACTACAGATAAGGAAACATGAGCACCTGGGTCAATCAACATTTGTGGTGCTGAATATATACTAAACTTCAAACTTGGGTAAGCATCACAAGAATAAAATGCCTCAAAAATTCTAGGGCTACCTTATTTGAAGTGGGCTAGGACGTGCTACTCAAAGTTCCTAAAGGAAATGAAAATAACATTGCTAAACGTGCAGGCAACTACAAGTTGTTCAAGTGCACACCTCCATTGGTGGTGCATACAAAGCTCTGAGATCTTACTTCCTATAATGAAAGGGACTTAATGAGGTTATCAAAAGCTTCAATTTAGAGTGTATAGGTTTGAGAGTGCCAGCCAGACCACCCAAATTTGGCAAAGCAACATATTAATTAGGTTTTCGGGCTTACATATTTAGATATTTTGCTTTACAACACCCAATATGCCTAAAATTTTTAACTGTTTCAATTTAGTCTAGTTCATTAATGTAAGGTTAACCCAGGTACAGTCAGTGTTTTTCAGTCTTGATTCGTTAGATTCTCCTGATAATTAATATGTTCTTTCCTAAAGAATGACTTTTTTACTGGAAGTAAAATCGGTTTGTGGAAAACCATTGGCGAAGGACTGCTTAAGTGTTTACTGCTTTCTGAGTGGTGGTGTTTTCAGTATAATTATGTTCTTTCAAAAGGTTTTTTGCCACCTCACATACACTGTTGTGAGAGACTGCCCTGAAGGTGAAGCATGCAGTCTTGAAGAAAGCTCATCCTTCAGTGGAATGCCAGGAGACTACCTCATATATGAATTGGGATGAGGAAATAACTACAGGATATAAATGGTGTCATGGAGGATACTGAGAATTTCTCCACTTTTTGGAGCTTCCAATGCTTATTGGAAAATAAACATTATTGTAATAGTATTATATAGCGTTTACTACCCCTGACGAGGCATCGAAGAGCTTTTTGGCGAGTAGCACGCTACTCCGGAACCCAAGAGGAATTAGTGGTGGATTAGTATAGCGAAATAGGAGTTCAGTTTTAGTATTTTTATGAGTTAATTTGAGCAGAGGATATTTGAGTTTGTTAGTTGGATTGACTAGAGTAATGGAGGAATAGAGGACGGAAGAAACCAGAAGTGTTGGGAGTTTATAGTAATAGGATGAGGCTTGGGATGAGTAAAGGGGAGATGGAGGAGGAAAGTCTGTGGAAAGGGTTAGGGGGCTCATAATAGCAGGAGAGGTTTTAGATAAGTCAAAGGTGAAATAAATGAGGGAGAATTTAGTAGGGCTGTTTGGAAGATCATGGTAGTAAAGTGAGGTTTGGGTGAGCTAGATGTGGAAGAGGCGGGAATAGCTTAGGCAGGGCTATTTTTGGAGATGGAAGTAGAAGAATGGGTTTGGGATGAGAGAGTGGGGATGGAGGATAGCTTAATAGAGATGTCATATGGTGATTGGTAGACAAAGTAAAGCTTACAAGAGAGTAAATTTATAATATTTTCATTTACTATTACATTTATACATACACTTTTTTAATCATTTTATTTTTCTTTAATTTCATTATTTTTTCACTTTAATTTACTTATTTATAATATGAATTTTATTTAGATTGTATTTTATTATATATATATATATATATATATATATATATATATATATATATATATATATTCACATACATATTTAATTGTGAGTAAATATACATTTGTTGAACAGGTTTAAAGAGTATGTGTGTAATTTATTGATATTGTTAGCGATACATATTTCCTAAAGATCTATATCTATCTTGACTATACAAAATGTGCAGATTAAAAATATTTATCAAAACAGGCATATGCAGTCCATTGCTGTTTGAATATGGTGGTTATGAAGTAAAGAGCCAACTCTTGAGTAGTCTTCTGAAGACAAGATAGTTATCTGTGGATTTTATATTTGGAGGTCATAAATTCCATAGTTTGGGTGCTTGAACGGAGAATGATGTACCACCTATATTCTTTTTCTTGTATGGTGGTTGTCAAGGCGCGGTGCCAATCTTGAGCAGAGGTTTCTTTGTTGAATATATTTGGTTATTTTGTTTCTGATAAAAAGTGTTCCTGTTCCATGTGTAGCTTTGTGGGTGATACAAAGCAGTTTGATAATTGAGGAGGTGGTCCGAGATAGTCAGGCCAGGCGCACAGTGGGTCATAATTTTTCCAGTCACCACATGTGAGTATTTCCGTTGTGGAGGCATTTAGTTTCAGATGGCTCCAAGTCATCCACTGACCAACAGCTCTGAGGCAACTGAAGTTTTGTGAGTTTTCAATGACTTTGAGGCATTCCAATTTAAGTAGTATTTGTGGGTCATCTGCATAGTTGTAGCATGCAAGTTGAAAATCATTGATCAGTTCTGGGGATTATATCATGTAGATGTTGAAAAGCAAAAGGTGAGATTATTGATACTTGGGGGACCCCTGCTTTTGTGAGGTAGGGTTTGGAGGGGGGGGGGGGGGAGGGGGGCAGGGAGAATAGATGATATTAGTTCTGTTTTGAAGGTAAGATGTATCCAGTCGAGCGCAGTCCCTTCTATGCCGGCTTCATGGGCGGAATCCAGTTTGGTAGTCTAAAAGTATGGAACTGTCTTCAATGAATTGTGACATCTAGACGAATGCTGCTCTTTTTTTAGCAGTTTGCCCAGGAAAGGTTTGTTTTCTTTAACCCCGTAGGTGCCAGGGACGAGCTGGTCTGGCCCTCGGCAGCGGCTGCCCAGTGACAAGGACGAGACCAGCTCGTCCTGCTATGTATCCGCGCTCCCCCGATGGCCAAGCACCCCCCTCCCCAGGGCAGCGATGGAAGGGGAAAATCGCTTCCCCTTCCACCCCTACCCCCCTGTAGCGTCTGATGTTGTCAGCGCGCTAACCTCATCAGGAGCCTTCCCCTCCGCGCCAGAAGCTCAGCTTCCAGCGCCAATTAGGGGAGAAATGCATAAGTATTTCTCCTCCGATCACGTGGAGGGGGCAGAGAGGCATGAAAGGAGAGGAAAGGCCTTTCCTCTCCTTTCATGTTTCTCTTAGCATTTCTGCTGCCTGATCCGATGCGAGCGGGCGGGCAGCATAAATGCCCACTGGACACCAGGGATTCTTTTTTTTTTTGTATTTCAATAAGGGGAGTGGCCCCTTGGGCAAGGGCCGCTCCCGAGGGGGGGGGGGAATTATTTCTAGGCCATTTCTGCTCCGGGGGGGGGGCAGAAAACCACTAGACACCAGGGGTAATTTTTTTAATGTTTGGGGAGCGACCCCTTAGGCAAGGGTCGCTCCCAGGGGTGGGGGGGAAATTATTAGGCCATTTCGGCCCCCAGGGGGGTCAGAAACCACTAGACACCAGGGATTTTTTATTTTTTTCATATTTGCGCATAAGGGGAGCGGCCCTTTGGGCAAGGGCCGCTCCCCAGGGGGGCAAATGCTTTTTAATATAATATTAGGTCGATCTGCCCCCGGATTTTTTTTGGTTTATTTTTATATGTTTGGGGAGCGACCTTTTAGGCAAGGGTCGCTCCCGGGGGGCCAAATTATTTTTAGGCCATTTCTGCCCCCCCCCCCGGGGGCAGATCGGCCTAATATAACTAATAAAAATTAGGCCGATCTGCCCCCAGAGGGGGCAGAAACCTCTAGACACCAGGGATATATATATATATATATATATATATATATATTTTATTTACTTTATGTTTTTATGTATGGAGAGTGACTCCTTAGACAAGGGATGCTCCCCTGGGGGGCAAATTGTATTTAGGCCATTACTGTCCCCCTTGGGGGCAGATTGGCCTATTTTTGTTAGTTTTAATAAAAAAAATTAAACAAAAAAAAAAAAGAAGAATAGTGGGGTGGTGGCTACCAACCAGTATGGGCCTGGTTATGCCCCCACCCGAACGGAAGGGGCTAACAGTCTTTCAGCTCTCCCCGTACAATAAAACATCTTATCCCATGGCAAGCAAGAGGACATTTGATTATTTTTGGTTTTTGTTTCACATTTTGGCCATGAGAGCTTGGCAATTCTCAAAATCGCCCCACTTGGAATGGTGAGGGCTGCACTTTTTTTTTTTTTTTACTTCGGGACGCTGCCATGTAGAAAAATCTACAAGACCTAGACACATCTGAAAACTAAACATCTAGTGGATTCCAGGGTGGTGTGCTTCACATGCACTCCACACCATTTCCTTACCCACAATGCCCTGCAAACCTGCAACTTTGCTGGAAAGCACACATTTTTCCCACATTTTGTGATGGAACCTTCTGGAATCTGCAGGAATCCACAAACATTCCTACCATTCAGCATTGTCTCATCTATACCAATAACATTTCTGCTGCACTTCTCAGCCCAATTGTTTTTTTTCAGACTGCCCTTTTGGACCCACTTTGGTTCCCCCTCAATTTTGACATGTTTTTGGCTCTTTCCTGTCACAAGCACTTGGCCCACCTACACAAGTGAGGTATAATTTTTACCGGGAGTCTGAGGGGAACGTTGGGTGGTAGGAAATTTGTCCCGGTGCGGTAATCCCACACAGAAATGTGGGAAAAATGTGCTTTTTTTTTTAGCTAAATTTGAGGTTTGTGGAGGATTCTGGGTACGAAAACATTGGGGGATCCATGCAAGTCACACCACCCTGGACTCTCTCGGGTGTCTAGTTTTCAGAAATGTCCAGGTTTGGTAGGTTTCCCTAGATGGCTTCTGAGCCCAGGACCAAAAACGCAGGTGCCCCCCGCAAAAACATGTAGTTTTGTATTTGATCATTTTGATGTGTCCAGATAGTGTTTTGGGGCATTTCCTGTCGCGGGCACTAGGCCTACCCACACAAGTGAGGTATCAGTTTTATCGGGAGACTTGGGGGGACCCTGGGTGGAAGGAAATTTGTGGCTCCTCACAGATTCCAGAACTTTGTCACCGAAATGTGAGGAAAAAGTATTTTTTTGGCAAATTTGAGGTTTGCAAAGGATTCTGGGTAACAGAACCTGGTGAGAGCCCCACAAGTCATCCTATCCTGGATTCCCCTAGGTCTCTAGTTTTCACAAATGCACAGGTTTGGTAGGTTTCCCTAGGTGCCGGCTGAGGTAAAGGCCAAAATCTACAGGTAGGCACTTTTTAAAAAACACCTCTGTTTTCTTTGGAAAAATGTTATATGTCCACGTTGTGTTTTGGGGCATTTCCTGCCGCAGGCGCTAGGCCTACCCACACAAGTGAGGTACCATTTTTATTGGGAGACTTGAGGGAACATAGAATAGCAAAACAAGTGTTATTGCCCTTTGGCTTTCTCCACATTTTTTCCTTCCAAATATAAGACAGTGTGTAAAAGAATACGTCTATTTGAGAAATGCCTTGTAATTCACATGCTAGTATGGGCACCCCAGAATTCAGAGATGTGCAAATAACCACTGCTCCTCAACACCTTATCTTGTGCCCATTTTGGAAATACAAACGCTTTCTTGATACATATTTTTCACTCCTTATATTTCAGCAAATTAATTGCTGTATGCCAGATATAGAATGAAAACCCGCTGCAAGGTGCAGCTCATTTATTGTCTCTGGGTACCTAGGGTTCTTTATGAACCTACAAGCCCTATATATCCCCGCAACCAGAAGAGTCCAGCAGACGTAATGGTATATTGAAATTTTAATTGTATTTTGGCTAATTTCTTGGTCTCTTTCAGGGGCACCCACCAAGTCTGGGTACCTTTAGAATCCCTAGGATGTTGGGAAAAAAGGACGCAAATTTGGCATGGGTAGCTTAAGTGGAAAAATGTTATGAGGGCCTAAGCACGAACTGCCCCAAATAGCCAAAAAAAGGCCTGCCACCTGAGGCGGGAAAAGGCCTGGCAGCGAAGGTGTTAATAACAGAGGTATGTACAACTTTTTCAGGTCTTCAAGAAAAGTTCCTGTAGTTTAAGAGTTGTTGATGATTCTTCTTACAGGTGTGGCAGCAGAAGTAGATAAAAGAATCTTCTTGAAGACTTGTGGTGGGCAAGGGTCAGAAGGGCAACCGGAAGGTCTGCATGCCTTGACCAAATACATAAATTCACCTTGTGATATTTGTTTGAAGTAAAGGCTGGGTTGGTTTACTCTTAGAGGGGATTTTAGGAAAGGATTTGGTGCTGATGGTTTTCGTCTGTTTTAAATAGGAGTCCAATGAGTCTGCCTCGGTTGTGTAATGAGCTGCCAGTTTGTTTGCGAAATCTTGAGTAGTGAGATGACTTCCTTCCATGCATTTAGGTTTTCGAAATTCATTGAGAATTTTATAAAATTCTCTGGTTGCAGATTTAGCATTTTGTATTCTGTCTGAGCGAAAGCTTTTTTGATTGACGATTTATATATTAACATTATTAATAGTATGTATCACTCCAGAGGCCACTTGATGGAATGCATTATTTTATCAGGTAAAGAAAATTCAACTATTACTGTATTTTTAATGCAGTTGTTTAGATGGAGACAGATAGTGGAGAGTTAAACATGAAACCTTTGCTTCTGTGAATCATGCAAAGATGATCCTGTTAACTTATAGTACAGTGAAAAGACTAAGCCCCCCATTTTGAGACTGGCAGTAATAACCGCCTACCACCGCGGTGTATGCAAGTGAGAGGGGGGTGAATGTAGGGGGGTGGGAGGAGGGCTTTGGAGAGAGGGGAGGCCTCCATCAGTGACAGGGAAGGAATTCCCTGTCACTGATAGTGCTTACCACCATAGTTTTCGTGGCGTTAAGAAAGCCATGGTGGTAGGTGGGATCATAATCCTGCAGATGGAACAGTGACGGCAGCCAGGCTGGAGATGGATATGGTATTCAGTGCTCAGTTTCAGTAAAGCCTTAATTTAGGTATATTATTTATTTTGATACAACATTCGTTTACGGTTTTATATAGTGCGGTCCTCAGCACCGTTTGCGTCTGTGCACCACACTTTGTATAGAAGTGCAAGTATAGAGCATACATACTCACAATATCATTTAAATAACTGAACTTTTAAGAATTTCATGTCTTTAAGAATACCTTAAGAGTACTGTTTTCCTTTAGCTTTTGTTCTTAACCTCTGGTTTTTCTAAGATATAATGAGACACACCAGTGGTTTGTTTCTAAAGTTAGATTACACTAATACTAAGTCATGAGCGAGTCAAGTTACACGAGAAAGAATGAGCACGTACCTGAAAATACTGTTCTGAGTGCTGGGAGAATGTTATTCAAGATTCTTGGTGCAGCACCAAAAAAGAATTGCCAAAGCATCTAATAAATTAAGGACTACCTCCATTAAGTATTTCATGAACTTCTACCTTTGCATAATATTTTTAATGTCATCGTTAGTAATGCCAGAAGCAAAGCTTCGTATGTTATGCAAGCAGTTTGTAGTATGTATTGATCCTGAATTGGGAGCAAGTTTACTGATTTAAGTGCAGGTGAGATATGGGCAGTCCTTTTCATGTTTCAAGTTAGCCTTACTGGTGACTTTAGAACGATTTAGAAGATGTGGGTCTAGATTAAGGGAGGCATACGAGTAGTGCAGGTCCATAGCTCAGTGCAAAAAAACACAATAAATAAATATAAAATAAATAGTGACTGCATTAGGGTCCGAAGGTCTTGAGTAGTGACCAAGTACTTCACCGGACGGTCGGTGCAGTAGATCAGTTTGGGGCCCGCAACAAACACCTTCCAAGGTCAGGACCACCAAGCCCACAAAAGAAAGGTGCAGTGATTGAAAGGCATGCTTCAAAACGGCGAATCAGGTGCAGATGCAACAGGAACCACATGGTTTAAAGGGGGTGCGCAGCACAACACCCCCAAAAAACAACTGACCGCTATCTTTGAGCTACCTCCAGCACTTATGACGTTGCAAGACTGTATCTCGCTGTGTGAGCAGCGCCATGGATACATCGTCAAGGCAGTCTACTTTGGGTGGAGTGAAGGTGCCGCCAAGAAGCCGAGACTGCAGAGCCAAGGTGCCTCCAAGGAGCTCAGACTGCAGCAGCATCGAAGACCCCCGGCCAGCCAATGGATCACCAGCAGACCGGACAAGCCTGCAATCTCCCCCCCTACCCGAGTCAGCAGCAGCTGTGACAGGCTGAGAGGAGCGCAGGACACGAGAAAGAAAGACGAGGGGAAGCGATGAAAGCAGACTCGGTTACGGCAGTATCAGAGTAGTGCTGAGCACAAGGCTCTGGCAGTGCATCGGCTACCAAAATCAACGTAGGTGAGTGGAGGGCATAATGCAGGAGCAGAGGCCGACACCTTCCACGGATTCAGAGCTTTAGAGGTACAGCACAGCTTTGGGGGTGAGAGGGTAGCATTGTTCAGGGAGCACTGAATCCCTCCCCATGATGTTGTAATTGGATTTATTAGTGGGTCATACTGGCAGACAGCACCGGGCAGGATATAACGCAGTGGTAGAGCACTCGACTGCGACACGGCAGGTCACTGGCCACATACACATCTCAGCAGAGCTACTACAACCCCTGCTAGCT
This sequence comes from Pleurodeles waltl, assembly GCF_031143425.1. Lineage (NCBI taxonomy): Eukaryota > Metazoa > Chordata > Amphibia > Caudata > Salamandridae > Pleurodeles > Pleurodeles waltl. Next base: position 89,877,027 of record NC_090441.1, read on the forward strand.
TTGGTCATTCTTCAATTAGAATGAAAACTCAACGGGAGTGCCTGTAACGAACGAGTTACTTACCTTCGGTAACGACTTTTCTGGTGGATACATTAGCTACCTGTGGATTCCTCACCTAATGAATACTCCCATGGCGCCAGCATTCGACGGAAATCTTCTTCCTAGTCTCTGCACATCGACGAGGACGTCACTCTAGCCCACGCGACGCCGTCTGACGTCATACAGGCAATAAGAGGACCTCGACGACGTGCCGACGTCAGTACCAACATTTTTTACGTGCATGAGAACAACCACCCAATGCAATGAAAGAGCAAGGCAACATCCCATAACCTTGTAAAATACACAATATTGCAATGAATAGCTGTAAATTTAATATAACAAACAAATATATGCAAATCATGTATGTACACAAAGATATATATATATATGTATATATATATATACACACAGATAATATACACACGTATCCATATATACAACGTCTATTGCAACCTTGAAGACCAAGAGGAGCGCACTCAAGGATTACTTGGTAAGACCAGAAAGGCAACGGGGAGGCGGGTGGGACCGTGAGGAATCCACAGGTAGCTAATGTATCCACCAGAAAAGTCGTTACCGAAGGTAAGTAACTCGTTCTTCTGATGGATACAACTACCTGTGGATTCCTCACCTAATGAATAGAGTCCCAAAGCAGTACCACGCCCGGTGGCGGGTGCCTAAATGGTCAAACCAAGAAATCCTGCAGCACCGACCGTGCAAAATGGCCGTCCCTTCTGACCTCAGAGTCCAAACAGTAATGTTTCGCAAAAGTGTGAAGGGACGACCAAGTTGCGGCCTTGCAGATGTCAACCACAGGAACACCCCTGGCCAAGGCCGAAGTGGCCGACTTAGCTCTGGTGGAATGAGCTCTAATGCCCTCAGGAGGGTCCTTCTTTGCCAAAGAGTAACAGATTTTAATGCAAAGAACCACCCACCTGAAGAGTGTTCTCTTGTGGATTGCCTTTCCTCTCCTCTTGCCCACGTACCCGATGAACAGCTGATCCTCCAGCCTGAAATCCTTTGTTCTATCAATAAAGAAGCTCAACGCACTCTTTGGGTCCAGACGGTGCAGTCTTTCTTCCTCTTTAGAAGGATGAGGCGGAGGATAGAACGTGGACAAAGTAATTGTCTGAGCCAAATGGAAGGGTGAAACAACCTTCGGGAGGAAAGCAGCCTTGGTCCTCAACACCACTTTATCCCCATAAAAAGTTGTATAAGGGGGCTTTACCGATAAGGCCTGCAACTCACTCACTCTCCTTGCAGATGTTATCGCTACCAGGAAAACTGTTTTTATAACCAAATACCTTAAGGGGCAAGAATGCATAGGCTCAAAAGGGGACCCCGTAAGGAAAGTCAGGACCAAGGACAAATCCCATTGCGGCATAACGAATGGTTTTGGAGGATATTTATTTAGAAGACCTTTCAAGAATCTGATAACAATAGGGGATTTAAATAACGATGGTTGGTCTGGAAGACAAATGAAGGCTGACAAGGCCGACAAATAACCCTTAATGGTAGCCACTGCACAACCTTTCTGCCCTAGAGAGAGAGCAAAAGACAAAACGTCCGATAGATGAGCATGTAAGGGATCAATCTGCCTCTCTCCACACCACGCAACAAATTTAGACCACCTATTAGCGTAGATAGATTTAGTGGAGTGTCGCCTGGCCGCTAATATAACATCCACTACATCAGGCGGGAGAGAGAAGGAACTCAGGTTGCCCCGTTCAATCTCCAGGCATGTAGGTGCAGACTCTGGAGGTTGGGGTGTAAAACCTGCCCCTGCGACTGCGAGAGGAGGTCTGCCCTGAAAGGGAGACGGAGCGGAGGGCACATTGAGAGTTGGAGAAGGTCGGAGTACCACACCCTCCTTGGCCAATCCGGAGCTATTAAGATGACTAGCGCCCGGTCTTGGCGAATCTTCCTCAATACTCGAGGAATCAAGGGTATGGGAGGAAACGCGTAAAGCAACTGGCCGCACCAGGTTATTTGAAACGCGTCCCCTAACGCTCCCAGCATCGGATACTGGAGGCTGCAGAATAACGGACAATGCGCCTTCTCCCGAGTGGCAAACAGATCTATCCGAGGAAACCCCCACATCTGGAAGATTAAACGGACTTGATCTGGATGGAGACGCCACTCGTGGTCGGCCGAGAATTGGCGACTGAGACTGTCCGCACGTACATTCAAGACCCCGGCCAGATGATTTGCTACCAAGCAAATCTGATGGTCCTTTGCCCAAGACCATAGTCGAAGAGCTTCTCTGCAGAGAAGGTACGACCCTACTCTTCCCTGTTTGTTTATGTACCACATCGTGGTAGTATTGTCCGTCAGGACCTGTACCGACTGACCACGAAGGGAAGGGAGGAAGGCCTTGAGAGCCAGACGTACAGCCCGTAACTCTAACAGATTGATATGAAACATCTGCTCCTCTGGAGACCAAAGGCCTTTGATCTCCAGATCCCCCAGATGAGCTCCCCACCCTAGAGTGGAAGCATCCGTTATGACCGTGGCCACTGGTGGCGACTGCGCGAACGGCTTTCCTTGTGAAAGATTGTTGCTCGCAATCCACCACTTCAAGTCCACAGCAGCATCTCTGGAGATCTTGACAGCACCTTCTAGATCTCCTTTGTGTTGAGACCACTGCCTTCGGAGGCACCACTGAAGAGCCCTCATGTGCCAGCGAGCATGCGTGACCAACAGAATGCAGGAGGCAAACAGACCGAGCAGACGAAGGACCTTGAGGACTGGAACTACCGCTCCATTTCGAAACATTGGAACCAATTCCTGAATATCTTGAATCCGCTGAGGCGGAGGAAAGGCTCGACTCAATGTTGTATCCAGTACTGCCCCTATGAACAGGAGGCGCTGAGAGGGCTCCAGGTGAGATTTGGGCTCGTTCACCGAAAAACCCAGGTCGAACAACAACTGAGTCGTTGACTGCAGATGATGCGACACAAGCTCCGGCGACTTGGCTTTGATCAACCAGTCATCCAAGTAAGGGAATACTGCTATCCCCTTCCTTCTGAGCTCTGCCGCAACCACCGACATCACCTTCGTGAAGACTCGAGGTGCTGAAGTAAGACCAAACGGAAGGACCGCAAACTGATAGTGCTGCGATCCTACCACAAACCGGAGATACTTCCTGTGTGACTTGAGTATCGGGATATGAAAGTAAGCATCCTGCAAGTCGACAGACACCATCCAATCTTCCTTGTTCAACGCCAAAAGCACCTGAGCTAGGGTCAGCATCTTGAACTTTTCCTGTTTGAGGAACCAATTCAAGATCCTCAGGTCCAGGATTGGTCTCAACCGACCATCCTTCTTGGGAATCAGGAAATACCTTGAGTAACAACCTCGACCCCTTTCCTGCTCTGGGACCAACTCCACCGCGCCCTTTGAAAGGAGGACTTGAACCTCCTGTTCTAGCAACAGGAGGTGTTCTTCTGAACAATAAGATGGACGGGGCGGGAACTCCCGAAAGGGAAGGGTGTAGCCTTTTCCCACAATACTGAGAACCCAAGTGTCCGTTGTAACAGTCTTCCATTTGCGGAGAAAATTCTGTAATCTTCCCCCTACAGGAGAGGAGTGAGTGGGAAATGGTGGAAGCCTAAGGCTGCTTCCCCTGCTGCACCCCTCCAGAGGTTGAGGAAGAGGCAGAGTGCTGCTGAGAGGCTCCTCTGGTGCGGGCCCTCCCTCTCCCTCTAAAAGATCTATAGGGATGGGAAGAAGCAGGTTGCTGGTATCTCCCCCGAAAGGAAGAGGAGGAAGAGCCACGCCCAAATCCACGAAACCTCCTGAAAAATCTGGAAGAGGCAGAGGAAGGAGCTTGGAGCCCTAATGATTTAGCTGTGGCCCTGCTCTCCTTAAAACGTTCCAAGGCCGAATCTGCCTTGGCCCCAAACAGCTTGTCCCCATCAAAAGGGAGATCCAATAAGGTTGACTGCACATCCGCAGAAAACCCCGAGTTACGGAGCCTGGCCTGTCTCCTTGCCACCACAGTTGTGCCCATCGCTCTGGCCACCGAGTCGGTTGTGTCTAGCCCAGTCTGAATAATCTGGGTCGCGGCAGCCTGGGCATTTGAAACAACATCCAAAAGACCCTGGGGAAGCTCCGTAAATGATGAGTAAATGTCATCCATAAGAGCATGAATATATCTCCCCAGGATACAAGTTGCATTGGTGGCCTTCAACGCCAGACTGCAGGACGAAAAAATCTTCTTGGACTGCGCATCCAGTTTCTTCGAGTCCCTGTCTCCAGGCACCGTCGGGAAGGAACCAGGCGCTGATTTGGATGAACAGGAGGCCTGCACCACCAAGCTCTCCGGTGTAGGGTGCCTAGAAAGAAAGCCATGGTTAGTTGGTGCAGCTCGATACCTCCTGGCTACGGCTCTGTGAACCGCTGGGGAAGATACTGGTCTCTTCCACACCTCTAGCACCGGATCCAGCAAAGCGTCATTAAACGGCAAGAGTGGTTCCGCCGCAGCTGAGGCCGGATGTAGCACCTCTGTCAAAATGTTGTTTTGCCTCTACCACCGGCAAAGGCAGGTCCAGAAAACTAGCCGCCTTCCGTACCACTGCGTGAAAGGAAGCAGCCTCCTCCGTGTATTCCCCTGGAGACGAAAAATCCCACTCAGGGGAAGTGTCCAGCCCACTGGCCGTCTGTAGACCATGCAGTCCATCACCGAGTCCTCTAGTTCTCCTTCTTCCAGGACTCTTTGGTACTCCTGCTCCTCTAATAAACGGAGAGCACGTCTCCTCGAATGAAGCCTATGCTCGATACGCGGAGTCGACAATGCCTCCGCCGAATTCGAAGATCGGCGCCGATCTTCAGAAGCCACCGACGCCACGTCCGGCGCCACAGGTAACTTCGGCGCCGATGAAAGAGCACTCGGAGCGGATGGACCCAACAGAGTCCCAGGACAAAATCCCGACGTCGACGGGATGGAAATCTCCGGGGCCAATCCCTCTGAAGCCACCGGAGCAGCCACCGGCGCCGAGCCCACGTTCCCAAAAGGGAGAAAGGGCATAAAGGGTGCCGGCCGTAGAGGCGCAGGATCACCCAATGAAAAGGCCAAAGGGCCAGCCGGAGCACCCCCTGGAGCCATCTGTTGGAAGATGGTATACATCGCATTTAGGAATGCGGTACTATCGGCTCCAGGGGTGGGAAAAGCCGGATAATGGGGTGCCTGTCTCGAAGGCGACCCCGACGCCGGCCTCGACGTCTGAGACGCCGGAGACAACACTTGAGGCTGCACCACTTCAATCACCAACGCCGGAGAGGGCAACGGCGTCGATGGATGCGGCGTGACCGTGGGACTGACCTCCCAAGCCCTCCGGCGCCGATCCGAAGACCTGGAACGAGTCTCCTTGCTTGAATGGCGCCGTGATGCTTTACGGCGCCGGGAGTCTCGATGACGCCGATGCCTTGGTGAAGAAGACTTCTTGTGATGTTTTTCTTTTTTCGACTTCGCCATAAACAACTTCGCCTCACGTTCCTTGAGGGCCTTTGGATTCATGTGCTGGCATGAATCGCAAGTCGCGACGTCGTGGTCGGAGCTCAAACACCAAAGGCAGTCGGAGTGAGGGTCCGTAACTGACATCTTGCCCCCACACTCACGACAAGGCTTAAAACCAGACTTTCTCTGCGACATTCTTACTGTAGCGAAGGACTACGCAGCAAAAATACACTGTAACAGTTGCTCCCTCGAAGATAACCGTTTCGAATGCACGGAAAAAAGGGAACTGACGTCGGCACGTCGTCGAGGACCTCTTATTGCCTGTATGACGTCAGGCGGCGTCGCGTGGGCTAGAGTGACGTCCTCGTCGACGTGCAGAGACTAGGAAGAAGATTTCCGTCGAATGCTGGCGCCATGGGAGTATTCATTAGGTGAGGAATCCACAGGTAGTTGTATCCATCAGAAAAGTTGCGTTTGCCTTCACCAAGCAGGAGCAGTGGGATGGATAACATGGGCAAACCATCGAGGCAAAAGACAAGTGATAAAGCTCCCTGCCTGTTACAGGGATAATTGTGAGGCAATGGCAGTTGGAGGGCAAATGGGAAAAGCCACAAAGGGAAAGTACCAGAAGCCAGAGTTGGATGATGATCTGGAGGAGTAATTAAGGAGAGCAAGACAATGCAAGGGCAGTGAAAAGGAAGCAAGACCAACTGAGCAGGACCCGGCTAATACACAGACAACTGGACAAGAGAAAGTTACAGAGACGCAATCAACTCGGGCAAGGAGAACAGTGCCTCCCCCCCCCCCAAAGGGGCTCAGGGGCGACTGCAGCCAGAATGGCACCCCCTGTCAAGAGTACAGCGGCCGGTGGCCCCAAAGTTGGTAGAAGCACAATAAGGGCCCAACCCTCCAACTTGGGGTTACACCAAGGCAAGGCAAATCAGGGGGATGATCCTCCTAACCCTCTGAAAAATGGGAGAACAAGCAAAGGGAGCAGCAACGTCGACCTGGAAGCAGATCAGAGAGGGGCGTCTGGAGCCAGTACATTAGTGGTCACAGATCCCGCTCAAGAGCAGTGGACAGCACAGGAGGGTGAGCAACCAACGCAGCGCAAAGCTCGCATGCAGTGCAGAGCAGGGGAGGTTAGTGGGAACAAACTTTGGCCCGCAGGTAGAAGTAGTGAACAACACCCAGCAACTCCCTCCTGGGCAGCAAGGTACCTTCAATCATGCTTGTCACATCCAATCAGGCCCCTGGGGGGGGGGGGGGAGGGGGGGAATGGGTTTATGCCCCAGTAATCACACTCAGACACCTCCCGCAAGCAGCCAGTGGTGGGCTTGGCTAGACTCCACATCTACATTTCCCCCGGGCTACACACCATTCTGCTGGACAGGTATAGTTCCCTGGCCACCCATGGGCAGGCATCAGAAATGAGCAGGCAAATGGGGGCAGAGTAAGGGGTGGCAGGTGTGAATGACAAGGACGGACATGCACCTGAGGACAAGCAGGACAAAGGAAGACGGCAAGACAGAGGGGCAGGCAGCGGTTCAGGACAACCCTTCTGCAAAGGGGACCAAGCCCACGAAGGCCTGGGTAGTAAGTACACAACCCAGTGGACGGGATCAGGGAAGCCAGCAAGTGAATACATCATACCATCCTCGGGGGACCCACCTATAAGGGCCAGGGAAATAGGCCTTAATAGCCCGATTCCACTGGCAGTGAAAGAAAGGATATGGAGAAAAGAGTTTACAGATATATTCTCCCTCCTCGAGGTGCGTCAGGCTGGGTTGGCCTTAAACATGCATTACAAAAAAGACAATGATAGAAGGGAGAGGTGCCAGCCAAGGGTGGATAGATCTGTAGAAAACTGGCTACGGGCGTTTCAAACCCTAGCCTGCATGTTTGTCGAAAAATTCCCAGAGAGTGCGGAAGGGCTGTTCCTTCACAAGCAGAGTGCATGCACCTCACTTGAAATACCAAGGCGATACACGGCTATGCTATGATGAAACTTTCAGTGAAAAAATGCAGACATGGCCTGTCATTGAGTGGGACCAGAAAGATGTGGAGGTTTTCACTAACCACATGGTGGCAGCTAGGGAGGGCGTGAGCACAGAGGTGCATAATTTTCTTGGGGGGGCAAGCCTGCATAGCTGCAGCAATTGTGGAGGGACCCAACCAGCAGTCGAGTGTAGGAAGGACAAAGGAACAGGAGAAGGCAAAGGCAGCAGCAACAAGAAGTAGATCACTCATGACTGGAGTGAGGCCCCCCAGAAATCCCTGTCTCTATCCCCCTCCCCATAGGTCAGCTGAAGGGCAGCTCCTGGCCAAAGGATTAAGAGTAGGATTCACCATCCCATGCAAGGGCTCCAAGGGTCACTGCATGTGCAAGAACCTGAAATCAGAGACAACCCAACAGTGGCTAGGCAGAAGGAAGCGAAGGAGCTGTCCTTTAAAAGGGTGGCAGTTCCACTTTCGGTCACCCCCTTCCCATAAAACTTTGTACCATCCCCAAGGGCAGTTCCTAAAAAAAAGAGGAAGGAAAATTCAGACTAATTCATCACCTGTCATACTCCCCTGGAGTTTCAGTGAACAATGTGGTTGACCCAGGTAGCTGCTCAGTATCCTACGCTACAGTGATCAGATTAAAGCGTTAGGAAAGGGTGCGTTGTTAGCAAAGACTGATAGTAAAATCAGTCCTCCGCCTCCTGCAAGTGCATCAAGATAGCTACAATCTTTTGGGGTTTTACCTAGACGGCTACTTTTATTAAGACAAATGCCACCCAACTGGCTGCGTCATCTCATGCATGTACTTTGAGGCGTTTAGCACCTTCCTGGAATGGGCCCTGCTAATGAGGTACTCAAAAGAGGTGCACGCATTATCTAGATGACTTCCTGTGTACTGGTAGAGAAGACACTAGTGAGTGTGAGGAGCTGCTGTAGGCTTTTAGGATGCTAGCTAAGGAACTGAGGCTACCTTTGGCAGAAGAAAAAAGGAAGGCACATCCACACGACTATCGTTCCTGGGCACAGAGCTGGATCCAACAGAAGTATGCAGGCCCCCCCAACCCAAAGTAGAAGAGCTGCGGCGGGACACTGAAGCCATGCCTGCAAAGAGGAAGGTGACGCTAGGCAAAATCTAGCAGCTCCTAGGCAAGCTCAACTTCGCGACTAGGGTGATCGCAGTAGGCAGGCCTTTCGGCAGGCATTTAGTGTGGTTAAGCAAGGGTCTCAAGTAGAAGTACCATAGGGTATGCCTCATACAAGGAGTAATGAAGGACCTAGAGCAGTTGCTATGTTTCCGGAGTAGCTTTAATGGTACACTAATGTGGAGGGAACCCTGGTTCTCCACAAGGCAATCCAAATTGTTCACAGATGCAGCAGGGGGCAAGTGTATTGTGGTAGTCCTGGGATCAGCACGGACAGCAGCTCGCTGACCTGGCTCACGGCATGCAAGCGGGGTCACCAAGAACATCACGGTGTCGGGACCCTTTCCCATAGCCGTTGCCTTCACCACATGGGGGGGGGGGAGGGGGAGATGGGTAGGGAGTGGTGGGGGGGAACCTACTTGATAACAGGCATATCGTGCTATGGTCTGATAATCACACCGTGATGGAAGCGTTAAATCTCAGGACAGCCTGATGCCCCTGGTAGTGTGCCTGTTACGCTATCAAATGAGATTGCAGCTAAGGGACATCATTGCAGTGAAGGTGAGGCATATATCCGGGTGCGAAAACTCAGTGGCTGACGTGGTAGCTCATTTCCAATGCATATGTTCAGAAGCTAGCTCCTCACGCGGACCTGGGCATGACCCCAGTACCTGGCCAGCTGTAGGGACTAGTGGACCAGTTCTGACAATGTTGGTGGACAAAGCGCTAGCCCCCAAGACAGCAGCAAGATACAGTAAGTGGTGGGAAGTTTTCCAGAATGTCACGGGCACAAAGGGGTGGGGCGAGGTCACTACTGAGGAGATACAAAGGAATATACACTGGGCTTACACAGGGGGCAGAAGCAAGGCTTGGGCACAGGCCCACCTCAGCGCAGTCTCCTACTATATAAAATTCTCCTTGGGTGAAGACCCTACTAATTCGTTCTACTGCAGGGCATACATGAAAGCATTGGGTAGACTGTAGCAGAGGCACCATGAACAGCGCATACCCATTGAATTCTCCTTGTTAGGGCAGCTAATAGGAGCTATACCCAAGGTATGCAGGACAGACTACGAAAGGGTGCTGTTCAAGGCAGCTTTCATGCTGGCTTTCTTTGGGGCTGATCACGTCAGTGAGCTTGTCGCACCCTCCAGGTCAAACCCAGAGGTGGGATGCCTCCAAGGACAGGATGTTTTCATAGGGGACGGATATAGGACAATGCGCTTGCAGAGGGCAAAAACAGACCAAGGAGGTAAAGGGAAATATTATGATCTTTATTACTTGGATGAGGGCACCCTCTGCCCAGTGTGCAGCATGAAGGATTACATGAGGCCAGGCATCCTAAATGGCTTACATCTTTTTCGGCATGAGGACGGCTCCTGCCTCAGCCACTTTCAATTCATAGCAGTACTTAAAATGGCAATTTCCAAAGCCCGGCTACCCCTGACAGGGTTGGGTCCCATTCGTTCTGCATAGACATGCCCCCTTCTCCCCCGAATGGTTGGCGCAGAATATGGAATGTTGGGCACTCGTTCATCTCACGGGCACAGTGGTGGGCAAAGCGAATGAACTATGGAGGACTGGGGTTGTGGAGAACATCTGTCATGGCTGGGCCAGCCTGAGAGGAGATGGGCCCAGCTACTCCCCTCTGTGCAGAGCACCTTGCTGCAGGAAGGCACACCAGACGGACGCTGTGGTAATATACCTGTGGTGCGTGGGGGAAATTACCCAACTTGCCTAGGTAAGAAGGCCTTGTTGAGTGCGATGGTATCGGGTCTCACGACTGTTATGCCCCACTGACATTTTATTGGGGGAGGGGGAGACGATTATGGGGCATCTGAAAAAGCGAGGAGAAAGCTGAACACATCAATGGCGAAATTATGCAGGGCCAACTCTTGAGGTTTTGTGAGGAACAGGTTCATCAACCTCAGGATACCAGGGTTTAAGGAATCACATGGCATCCACTTGAAGGGAGTAGGCATGGATACGTTCTTCTTAAACATAGTTGGAGCATTAGAACATATAGGGTTTCCCTTAAGACAGGAAGAAAAAGGGGTGGGGGGTGAGGGGCAAGCCAGTTGCCTGTGGTTTGGTAACCACATGCAGCATGGCGGAGGAAAAACGAAGCCAGGCATATAGCTATTTAACCTACAGAAGAGTTGTTCAGGTAGTGTTCTGGGACTCGAGGGGAGCAGACAAAGGCCAACAAGGGTTAACAGCAGTGGGTGCACACAACACCTGCAGCATGGGCAAGGCCAGGGGTGGCCCAATGCGATTTGGTAGCAAGGGAAACAGTTGCATAAATGCTGACTACCTGACCAAAAAGCCCTCAGGAGAAAAGGCTGTGCAGGAACACTGGCAACTAGTAACGTACCCCAGGGTAACAAGAAAGATAAAGAAACCTTATATTGTGCATTGAACTGCGGTTTGGTTTTTTGATGTACAATTTAATAAACTGCGGCTGTTTGTATCCCAGTAATGTCTCCCCTCGTTTGTGTCACAGGGGGGGGGGGGGGGGGGGAACATGGTCTCTAAAACGTCTGGGAGGGGTTTAGGTTGTGTAGCTGCCAAAGAGCATTTTTGGCAATGCAGTTTAAGTGACTATGGAGTGAAACACTGTGGCCTAGTACGAAAAACAAAGATTTTGCTATCTTTAGTTTTGTTCCCAAAGAGTTAAATTGTAAAGAACAAGTTGCGAACCAGAGGAACTCTGTCTTGTCTACATTTAACTTCAAAAATGGTTGGAGGGCTACACTGGAGTCCTCTTGTTGTCTTTTTCTCAGTTCTCGTGTTTTGCACTGAGCTTACATTTCCATATAGTTTAGCCTCACCAGAGTATTAATGTGTATCCAGGATACGTTTTTCACAGAGACATTACACACACGCTGAAGTGTCAGGCCAATCTGGAGCCTTTTGGGAATCCATAAGTGAATGATAGGAGGGGAGAAGCCACTTTCCATCTTCACTGTATTGGACCACTGTATCAGAGGTTGTTATACATTTGAGTAGGGGCTCTAAGTGAATTTTAAGAAAAAGCAACCCGATTAAACGACTTCTCATAACCCATTTTTAGACTTCCTTTAACTATTTTTTCCACTTATAACAGCATTCACTACATGGAGAAAAAAAAAAAAAAAAAAAAAAATGGGTGATGCTTGCTTGGCAAATAAAAAAAGAAAATCAGTTGGTTAAGTTTTGGTCCCCACAAATATGCCATCTTGTTTTTTGTGGGAGTTGGGGGTCCATCTTTTTCATTTCCATCCCACTCCCCTCTTAAGGGGCACCAGCTTTCATTATAGTCTCCTCTTTTTTCTGACTGACCTATTATTATTTTTTTTTAAGATGGGTTTGGGAACGCCCCTCTCCCAAGAGTGGTGAAACCCTCTATAACCTGCTCCTCCTCTTGTTTCACTGCTTCCCCAAACTCCTTTTTCTATGCGCCTCTGCTTCTTTCCTCTTTGCCATCCTCCTCTGTGTCTCCCTTTCCGGGTTCCAGTAGATTAAAAAAACAAAAACAAAAAAAAAAAAAAAAAAAAGGACTACTGCAGCCTTTGCCCCATTTCTTTCTCATTTGTTTCTAGCATTCCCTAATGTTTTAGGCTGTGTGAAGTGTTGGTAACTTTTTTTTTTTTTTTTTTAAGTATTCACCGGAACTTGGATTCATGCACATTTTTCCAAAAAAGACACTGGATTACTCGGGAATGGTATTTCATCATTTTTTAAATTCTCCCAAATGGAGATTCATCAGCCAGCATGTGATGGGCTGGTGCTTTCCAGTTCCCCATTTTTTAAGTTCATCATAATCAGTTCCTGAGAAGGACTGACGCAAGACTCTTCTTTGTCTATGATCGTAAGAACATCTGTTAGTGCTGCATTCCTCGCCGAATGGCTTGTGTTCAGGAGACTTTAGGCCAGGTCTTTCAATTATAAATTGACAAAGCTTTAGAGTGTTTCTCAAATAAAAGGTTAGTACTGTTAATGGCCTGAGATTATTCAGGCCATTGATTCTAGGTCTACTTAGTCTTTTAAAAGCGTTTTTTAGACCATATATACTTTTTTTTTTTTTTTACACAGTTTTTAAAATCAATATTGTTTCAGGTTTTGGAAGTTAATTATAGGATGCTCAGGCTACACTTTCATGTTTTGGCAAATTATATGTAAAGAGTTATTGGTGACAGTCTGAAACTTCAACTATTGAATTCATAATCTTTAATGTACTCATTTGAACCTGGTGCTACTGTATACCCCATTAGAATCATCATTGTGCTGTACTTAGCATAATGATGAAAAGCCTAACAAGGAAACTGAAGAAATGCTTGAACTCTGTACATTTTGCTGAGCAGTACCCGATGCGCCCAGTCATTCGGATCCATGTGGCAGCGGCGTTGGAGCAGTCTGACATCCTAGTCGCCTATGGAGGCACCACCCCGGTGCGCGTATGTCAGTTCTTTTTCTCCACAGACTTCCACGCCAGAAGCGCAGGGCCATAAATAGAACTAAAAGTTTGTCTGTGCAAAAAGCTAGGGCCCTGAAAGGGACAATCCCTGACCCTATTAGACATACCGCAGAGCAGGGAGGCGTGGGCGGGTGTAAGGAATCTACAGGCAGATAGAGTCTCTGCCAGATAATGCGTTACCGAAGGTAAGTAACTTGTTCATCTGTTAGAGACTTCTAGCTGCAGATCCCTCACCTTAGAATAGATACCCAACCCATAACCTCCTGGCGTTGGGCTGCGGATATATCTTCTTACAATAGAAAGTCCTGTAGGACCGAACGGGCAAAGTGTCTGTCTCTCCGGACCGGATTGTCCAGGCAGTAGAGTTTTGCAAACGTGTGCAAGGCTGCCCACGTTGCTGCCTGACAGATATCTAGGACTGGAATACCTCATGCTAGTGCAATGGTAGCAGCTTTGCCCCAGGTAGAATGACCCCGGAGGAGGCTGCTTCTTGGCCAGTGCATAGCTGATCTTAATGCAGAGAACGACCCATTACAAAATGGTTAGTTTCTGCACTGCCCAACCGTCCTCGGCTCCCAAGTACCCCACAAAGAGTTGGTCATCCACCCAGAACTCTTTTATGCGGTCAAGATAGAATGACAATGCTCTTTTGGGTCCACTCGGTGTAGTCACTCCTCTTCCTTAGAGGGATGTGGTGGAGCAAAGAAGGTGGGCAGAGTGATATTCTGACCCAGATGAAATGGGGTCACCACCTTGGGAAGGAAAGAGGCACGTGTCCCGAGAACCACCTTGTCTGGAAGCATGTTGAGATATGGTTGCTTATATGAAAGTGCCTGCATCTCATTCACCCTTGTGGCAGATGTTACTGCCACTAATAAGGCTGTCTTGATGGTGAGGAGTCAGAAGGGACCGTTGTCTAAGGGCTCGAAGGGAGCACACATGAGAAATGTTAAGTCTCATTGAGGCATAACAAAGGGCGTAGAGGAAAACATATGTAGAAGCGCTTTAAGAATTCTATATACAATACGAGACTTGAAAAGTGAAGGCTGATCAGACAGCCGAAGGAACGTCAATAAGGCAGAAAGATAGCCTTTGAGAGTATCCAAGGCAGAACACTGCTGGGCAAGGTATAGTATAAAGAGACGGATATCAGAAAGAGGATCAATAGATCTTTCTAAACAAAAATAATCAAAGCGTTTCCAATAGCAGGTGTATACCATTTTAGTGGAGGGACGCCTGGCTGCCAAAATAACTTTACAGAGTTCGGGAAGAAGTTCAAAGCCCGTCCACTGTTGCCGCTCATTCTCCACGAGTTGACCGGTTTGGGTGGAGAACGTTCCCCTGCTGTTGCAACAGAAGATCCTACCGAAGGGCAGCCTGATCGGAGGATAGATGCTCATTTTTAGAAGCTCAGCATTCCAGACTCTCCATGCCCAGTCCGTAGCCACTAGGATTACTTGGGCCCAGTTGTTCTTCGTCTTCAGAACTCTAGGCAGAAGTGGTATGGGCAGAAAGGCATACAGGAGGCCTGAACTCCATTCGCAACAAAAAGCGTCACAGAGCGATTGCCACCTTGGAAACTCCAACGTGAAATACTGCTGACATTGCGCGTTCTCTGTAGAGGCAAACAGATCTAACCAAGGCTCTCTCCACTGCTGAAAGAGTCCTTGCGTCACCTCTGGGTGGAGTTTGTCTGCCCTGGCATTCAGAGAACCTGGCAGGTGTTGAACCACCAGGGTTATGCCCTGCTGTTCCAGCCACATCCTGAGAAGCACAGCCTGTGGACAAAAGGTCCACAACGCCACACCGCCCGGTTGTTGCAGTACCATATTGTGGTAGTTTTGTCCATAAACACCTGCACTATCTCCCCTTTTACAAAAGGAAGGAATGCTCTCAATTCCAGTCTCATTGCCCAGAGCTCCAGTAAATTGATATTGAGTCCAGATTCCGCCAGAGACTAGAGACCTCCTATCTCCACTTCTCCCAGATGGCCACCTCATCCTAGAAGTGACGCATCTGTCACTACTGTGAGGTCTGGCTGGGGAAGGGAGAGGAGTCTGCCTTTGACCCAATCGCAGTTCACTAACCACCATTGCAGGTCTTTTGCAGTTCCATCCGAGATTTGAACTGTCTCGGTGAGATTACCCTGATGCTGTGCCCTGTGGAACTTCAGGTCCAACTGCAGAGCCCTCATACGCCATCTGGCATGCTTGACTAACAGGATGCCAGAGGCGATGAGGCCCAACAACCTCAGAGTCAGTCTCACCAAAATCCAGGATAGAGACTGAAACCTTGGTATCATAACGTGAATATCCTGGACTTTTGCTCAGGAGAATAAGTCAGAAAATGCACTGTGTCCAGAACAGCTCAGATGAAAGAGAGCTTCTGAGAGGGAGTCAGGTGTGACTTCTGAACGTTTATAGTGAACCCCAGTGATTGCAGGAGCTTCATCATAATTTGAAGGTGAATGACGAGAGCCTGGGGCGTAGGAGCCTTCAACAGCCAATTGTAGAGGCAGGGGGTACACTGAAATCCCTAACCTGCGCAGATGAGCTGCTACCACCGCCATCATTTTTGTGAACACCCGAGAGGCATTGGTGAGACCGAAGGGGAGCATGGTAAACAAAATGCTCATGGCACACCTTTAGCCGCAAGTAACATTTGGGGGCAGGCTATAGGGATATGAAAATATGCATCCTGCAAGTCCAGCGCTACCATCCGGTCCTTGGTTTAGGGCAGACAAGACCTGAGCAAGAGTGAGCATCTTGAATTTCTCCTTTTTGAGGAGGAGATTGATGCCCCATAAATCCAGACTAGGGCGAAGACCCTTGTTCTTTTTGGGAATCAGAAAGTAGCAAGAATAACAACCACTGCCTACTTCTGACATCAGGACCCTTTCTATAGCTCCCTTGGCCGTAACTTCCTCTCAGAGCAACATTAAGTGATTCTCCATCAGATGTTTTTTTAATGGAGGCATAGATGGAGGGAAAGACTAGAAGGAAAGGGAATAGCCTTTCTGTATGATCTGTAAGGCCCATTTGTCCGATATTATGGACCGCCAGTGAGGGAGATGAAATTGAATCCTCCTTCCAACTGGATGCATGTGGTCTTATAGAATCATACTAGGAGGACTTGGGTGCTGTGTGTGTGGGGGGGGGGGGGGCACCTGGGTGGTGGAGAACTTTTAGCCAGATCCTCTAGGTCTGAAGGTACGAGGACCTCGTCCTCGCATAGGATGTTGACCCGACAGAGGACGGTGGATGGTCTGTGGATGGAGTGGTACCCCACCCCTTCCGAAGCCTCAAAAGAAGCAAAAGGCAGATTGATGACGAGGGTGTGCTGAGAGGACCTGGCTGTAGCCCGAGAATACTTGAAGCACTCTAGCGCTGAATCTGACTTTTTACCGAATGGGGTGAGCCATCAAAAAGCATGTCCATAAGGTTTGCCTGGACATCCCCTGAAAAGCCAGATATACGAAGCTAGGCGTGGCAATGAAGGGTCACCACTGATGAAATCGCCCTACCCAGTGAGTCAGTCCAAACCACACCTTATTGTAAACTTTGCTGCATCTCTCCCATCTTTGACAGCTTGTGAGAGAGTGTCCTGCACGCCCTCCAGGACCTGTGGCAGCACCGGTGCCCCTGTATCTCAAAATATGGGGAAAACGGCCCAATAGGCATGAGGTGTTTCCAGACCTCAATGCCAGGCTGGAGGAAGAAAACTTTTTCTTACCAAGCTGATCCAGCCTCTTTGAATCCCTAACCGGGGGAGCGGAAGGGAAGGCACCATGGGAAGTTGAGGCCTGGACCACCAAGCTGAGGAAACTAGGATCATTTGGAGATGGGCCATGGCGGCGGCCACTTGTCTTATTTACAGGAGCCCCTGTGTTGGGTCTGGACCACGTCCACAGCAGGACATCAGTGAGGGCTTCATTAAAGGGTAACATAGGTTCTGATGTAGGAACCCCCCGCTGAAGCACCACCATAGGAAAATCCAGGTCCAAGACCTCAGCTGCCCTACGCACCACCACAGCATACGAAGCTCCCTCCTCCGTAGCCACCGCAGCAGGTGAGAGCATGCCAGTATCTGGAGTGTCCGGTCCGCTGGCTTCTCCTAGTTCTTTATACCAGTCCATTTGCTCCAAACCGTACTCTATAGAATCCTGAGACCCCTCCCATTCCTCACCTGTGCCTAGTTGATCATAGTAAGACTTAGGCAATGATCTTGCCCCTGTGGGCACTGTCGAAATCAGAATCGGCGTCGTACAACACAGTTCTGGCTCTGGATTATCAGTTATCAAAATAGGGCTTGCACCAGCGGTGGGCACCAGTGACGCGGGGAGCGTCGGTCAGGAACAACACCCACCTGAGGAGGCAGACTGTGTGTACCCTGTATTGTTCCAGATGCAATGTCGGATCCAAAAGGTCCTATCAGCACCAAAGCTGCCAGTGTGGAAACTGATGGGGCCCCTGCCGACCTCCCGGGCCTAAAGGCGTGCCAGCGGGGGCAGCCCGCTCAGCTACGAGATGGATGGCCTCGTAAAACTCCTTGAGTTGAGCTGGGGGGAGGCCCCCCGCTCCAGGGAAGGCTCAAAGTCAGCCCTTGCATTGGTTCCGCAGAACCGTGCCTGGAATGGCGACGTTTCTGAGTCGCCTTGTCAGTCGACAGGCGGGGAGAAGTCGAAGTCTGCTTGGACTTCTTCTTCTTGTGCTTCTTCCCCAGGTGACCGAAGGATCTCGAGTACGAAGGCGACGACTTGGGGCTCCTGGAGTGGTCCTGCGACCTAATCCTCGATCGGGACCATGACCTTCTAGGAATCGTACCAACCAATGTCGACTGCTGGGCCGCCATGAGCTTCAGAGACCGCTCTCTCAAAGCTTTCGGGGTCTTTGCCCCGCAGTCAGAACACAACTTGGAGTTGTGGTCTCGGAAAAGGCACCAGAGACATACCTGGTGGGGGTCAGTCACCCACATGGTGCGAAGACAGGCGCCACACGCCTTGAACCTAGTCTTCCTGGATGTCACCCTACACAAACTTCAAAAGACTTGACAAAAAGGTTAAAAAAAATAAAAATAAAGAAAGGCCTGTCAAAAAAGACAGAGGGTAGCTTGTTTCCGGATCTGCACTTAACCGGCACAGAAGGAAAAGATCTGAGGTTAACGCGCTGGGGTGGTGCCTTTATTGGCGATCGTGAAGTAACAGATGGCTCCAATGATGGCGACGACGCCATGTGGATCCGATCGACGCCACCTGATGGCGCGCACACAGGGTACTGCTCATCAAAAATTCTGGATTCCAAGCTGACGCCAGGAAATTTTATGGTAAGGAACCTGCAGCTAGAAGTCTCTATCAGATATGGATTTTGTTAGAAAGAATGGTACAGGTTCTTCTTGAGAGGAGTGTTAAAGGTTTTTTGGTATTTTATTAAGTCCTCATATAACTTTAACAGTTCCCATTTGATCATACATTTTCATTTCACATCTTCTGTAGGCGCATCTCCAGGATTATTTGGATCTCTTGCCTTACTTTTTAGGTCTAGCGTAGGGATATCAAATTATAATAAGCGGTCTCGTCAACCTTTTGTTGTCAAGGAACGTACACATACACAGTCTCTTCAGCTGTCATTCACATTTTGATTCCGCTCAGTACAGCATACATCATGAATTAATGGGTCAGCCCAGTTCAACCATTGGCTCTCTAGGACTGTTAGTAATCGCATTTTGCCTGAACATTTGTGCATATACACCAATAGGAAGTGAATCCCAGTTCTAGGGATTGTGGCCAAATACTTTACTCTGTCTATAGTATTTCTTTCAATCGTTTTCTTAGTCATTCTTTTGTGTATAAACTGTGTCTTTGAGTTACAACAATTAAAAGCCAATAGTACTTTTATTCTGTAACAAAAAGAATATTTTCCTATGATGTGCATTAAAACTAAAAAGGGGTTCTTTACCTGTCTGAATTAAAACAGCATGCTAAGCAGCGTGTATACTGTTCTATTACAATTATATGTGACAATTCTTTTTTCAATTTAACATATCTTGCAAGCAAGTAGCTGCTTTTTTTCCCTTCAGTAGTGCCTCTGAGTTACAGTAGATTAAAAATCTTTGAAAGTTTGTAAGGAAATGCCTCCTTGGCATGGTTACCCCCTGACTTTTTGCCTTTGCTGATGCTAAGTTTTGAATGAAAGTGTGCTGGGACCCTGCTAACCAGGCCCCAGCACCAGTGTTCTTTCCCTAAACTGTAAATTTGCTTCCTAAATTGGCACAGCCCTGGCACTCCAATAAGTACCTTGTAACTGGTACCAAGGGCCCTGATGTCGGGGAGGGTCTCTAAGGGCTGCAGCATGTCTTATGCCACCCTGGGAACCCCTCACTCAGCACATGCACACTGCTTGCAAGCTTGTGTGTGCTGGTGGGGAGAAAAAGACTAAGTCGACATGGCACTCCTCTCAGAGTGCCATGCCAACCTCACACTGCCTGTGGTATAGGTAGGTCACCCCTCTAGCAGGCCTTACAGCCCTAAGGCAGGGTGCACTATACCACAGGTGAGGGCATATGTTCATGAGCACTATGCCCCTACAGTGTCTAAGCAAAACCTTAGACATTGTAAGTGCAGGGTAGCCATAAGAGTATATGGTCTGGGAGTTTGTCAAACACAAACTCCACAGTTCCATAATGGCTACACTGAAATCTGGGAAGTTTGGTATCAAACTTTTCAGCATAATAAATGCACACGGATGCCAGTGTGGAATTTATTGTAACATGCACCCAGAGGGCATCTTAGAGATGCCCCCTGAATACCAATCCGACTTCTAGTGTGGGGCTGAACAGTTTCTGCCAGCCTGCCACAACCAGACGAGTTGCTGGCCACATGGGGAGAGTGCCTTTGTCACTCTGTGGCCAGGAACAAAGCCTGTACTGGTTGCAGGTGCTTCACACCTCCCCCTGCAGGAACTGTAACACCTGGTGGTGAGCCTAAAAGGCTCACCCCCTTTGTTACAGCGCCCCAGGGTATCCCAGCTAGTGGAGATGCCCGCCCCTCCGGCCACTGCCCCCACTTTTGGCGGCAATGCTGGAGGAGATGATTAGGAAAACAAGGAGTCACCCACCAGTCAGGACAGCCCCTAAGGTGCCCTGAGCTGAGGTGACCCCTGCCTTTAGAAATCCTCCATCTTAGTTTTGGGGGATTCCCCCAACAGGATTAGGGATGTGCCCCCCTCCCCACAAGGAGGAGGCACAAAGAGGATGTAGCCACTATCCAGGACAGTTGCCATTGGCTACTGCCCTCCCAGACCTAAACACACCCCTAAATTTAGTATTTAGGGGCACCCCAGATCCCAGGAAATCAGATTCCTGCAACCTGAAACCAGAAGAAGGACTGCTGACCTACAAGCCTGCAGAGACAACGATAACTGCTTTGGTCCCAGCCCTACAGGCCTGTCTCCAGAGTCGAAAACCTGCAACCAGCGGCGCATCCAACAGGGACCAGCAACATCTGAAGCCTCAGAGGACTGCCCTGACCCCCAGGACCAAGAAACTCCTGTGAGCAGCGGCTCTGCTCAACAACAACATCTTTGCAACAAAGAAGCAACTTTTAAAGAACTCACTCTTCCCGCCGGAAGCGTGAGACTTCACACACTGCACCCGACGCCCCCGGCTCAAGATCCAGAGAACCAACACCACAGGGAGGACTCCCCAGCGACTGCGACCCCGTGAGTAGCCCGAGATGACCCCCCTGGACCCCCGCAGCAACGCCTGCAGAGAGAATCCAGAGGCTCCCCCTAACCGTGACTGCCTGTAACAAGGGACCCGACGCCTGGACCAAGCACTGCACCTGCAGCCCCCAGGACCTGAAGGAACCGAACCTCGGTGTAGGAGTGACCCACAGGCGACCCTCTGCCTAACTCCAGGTGATGGCTGTCCCGAGAAGCCTCCCCCGTACCTCCCTGCACCGCTAGAGTGACCCCCTGGTCCCTCCATTGAAACCTATCTAAAGCCTGACTCCTGCTTTGCACACAGCACCCGGCCGCCCCTGTGCCACGGAGGGTGTGTTTTGTGTGCCTACTTGTGTCCCCCCCCCTCCCTTCCCCCCCAGAGCTCTACAAAACCCCCCTGGTCTGCCCCCCAAGGACCCGGGTACTCACCTGCTGGCAGACTGGAACCGGAGCACCCCTGTTCTCCATAGGCGCCTATGTGTTTTGGGCACCTCTTTGACCTCTGCACCTGTCCGGCCCTGAGCTGCTGGTGTGGTAACTTTGGGTTTGTCTTGAACCCCCTACGGTGGGCTGCCTATGCCCAGGAACTGAGACTTGTAAGTGTCTTACTTACCTCACAATCTAACCATTACTTACCTCCTCCAGGAACTGTTGAATTTTGCAGTGTCCACTTTTAAAATACCTTATTGACATTTTAACAAACACTGTATATGATATTGCTCTAATTCAAAGTTCCTAACTTACCTGTGTGGAGTACCTTGCATTTTATTTATTTACTTCAAATCTTGAACTTGTGGGTCTAAAAATAAATTAAGAAAATATATTTTTCTATATAAAAACCTATTGGCTTGGAGTAAGTCTTTGAGTGTGTGTTCCTCATTTATTGCCTGTGTGTGTACAACAAATGCTTAACACTACCCTCTGATAAGCCTACTGCTCGACCACACTACCACAAAATAGAGCATTAGAATTATATAATTTTGCCACTATCTTATCTCTAAGGGGAACCCTTGGTCTCCGTGCACACTATTTCTTACTCTGAAATAGAATATACATAGCTAACTTCCTACAAAGTTAAGCTCCAGAATAAAGTTGGTTTTATTAGTGTCCTGGTGTAATAAATGCCATTCTACTTCATCTTCTAGTCTCTCAATTCATTCATCCATTTAAATCATGCTAACCTCGAGGTAATACAGTTAAAGTTTGGGAATGGAATTTAAGCAAAGTTTCAGCAAGATATTAGTTGTTCAGTTTTAGGAGTATCAAAGTTTCTCTAATTTCAACTGTGTGCAGTGTGGTTGATCTTCAATTAATCAGCAAGCATTTAAAAGTGTTATGCACTGGTGTTACATTTGCAGCCTCTCAGGTGCCTGGGCACCTGAGAACTTGGTACTCTGCAGGGTCCCACGATTCCCTGGTTTCAGAAGATGCAATAAAATATCCACAGCTGGGGGGGGAGGGGCTCGGAAAACCTCTTGCCTAGGCATGTTTCCTCTAGTGGTCCTGGCTGGTCTTCCTTTTTTTCAGCTTCAAAATGACAATCACTTACATGATGGTTTGCAGCTACCTTTTAAAGGTGACTCCACAGCTAGCCCACTTCAGGTTTTCATTCTCTTTTCCCCTTTCCATCATGGCTGTTCCTCCCTTGGTTTCGTCCACACTTTCTCAATCCGTTATGCGGTATTTGATGCAATTTCCTTTCCTGTTCTTTTTCTATTTAAAGTCCTCAATCTGTTTGGAAGATGCACTACAACAAAGCCGTCTTTCTTTCTTGCGTCCGCCACTTGCTGATCCGGATTCTTCACTTTAGGGATTATTTCGCCAGATTCCTAACTCCTGGTTTTCTCCAACCTTGTAAAGATTTTATCAGGAAGAGGGGGAGTGGCGACACTGTGGCAGTTTGTGGAAACCGATGCCCTTACTTCACATAGCAGACAACCCAAATCTGGTTTACGGATAAGCGTCCAGATTGAACAATTGTTATCTTTCAGGGTTGAGGTTTTTTGGGGGATGAGGTTACCAGTATTCTGTGCTAACGCTTTGTTGAGTTCTTTCCTTACCATTGATAGAGTAGGAATCTTGAACACTGGATATGACTTGACAAGCAACCCAAGTCTGCAGATTTTAAAGCTTCAAAGCGCCAGACCTGGTTGTTTGTGAGGTGCTGAAACTAGTCAATGCTAATTCTCACCATTCATGTAACTAACATGTGAAGTGATTACATATTTTAAAATCTATGCCCAAGATGAAGGAATTAATACACTGGTATCCCACACCTTGGGCATTTTTTAATGCAGAGATATGGTGATGTGTTAAGGGAACAATTTAGAGAGACAATAGAAAACCTGACGAGGTAGGGGACACCCAAAACGATAGTATACCTAGAGGGACTAGGTGACATTTTGATATTCCCTAATAAGATGGTAGTGAAGTCAGAAAAGATACACAACATTCTTCCCCGCAAAAGTACAGGGTCCATTAAATCTTGGAGTCACTGAGATAATAAATTGTGGCGAGCAGTTTGAGAGGTCTTACTCCTTTCCCATACAAGGAGATTTGAAGGCCTCCAAATATTATGCCCCATTTGCTATGGCCTGTGGCCCTTCCTGATGGTTGTGCGGCAAATAAGTATGATAAAGTTAAAACTTAGTATACTTAACATTAAACTGCAGGTGCTGAAGACAGAGGAGTAGCTTGGCTCACAACACATCAGTACACTACTAGAATAGCAATTTACTTATCTCTGACTATTTAATTTCTGTTAATTTTAATATACTTGTGAGTGTTTCTGCTTAGCAGCGAATCAGTTATTGATGATTGCTCTAACAGCTTTAAAATAATATGAATGGGTATGTAGTAATTTCTAATTGCTGTCATGAGCTTGTGGATGTAATGAGATTATCATTATGCTCAGTGTATGTCAATTGTCTACCAAAGGTAAGCTGTGGAAGTCATTTGTTAATTTCGCCACAGGTGTTTTTAGGTTACCAGGATTTTCTAGTGGTATCAAGAATGCCATATTTTGTAAGGCTAGATTATGTAGTATGATTGTGTTCATTATATGTTTAGGCCCTGGTGTATGAGGATTTAATATTTCATTATCAGATATTCATAACAGCAGGCTTCTACAGTGGCAGCCTTGCTGAGGGTTTTTTTTTTTAATTATTGTCTCCCACCTTCGCTTGCCATACAAATCTCCCTTTTTCATTTGTCTGTTCTGTGTCTTTCGATACCAGAGTTTGCCAATTACTTGAGTGACTGGACTTTATCCATTGTTGTAGTGAATTTGTGTTAGGCCAGTGTTTTTTTCTGGCCCTACACTGCTCGCTGTTGCATGTGTTCTCTTATGAGCTATGACCTTTAGATATTTGTGTAACGGTTTTAGGCTCAAGATCCTGATTAATAAGGACTTTATTATTTATTTGAGGTCATGGATCTTTCCTACACAGTAGCTCCTCTATCATGTCCTGAAAGGTAGGATTAAGACTTTGGTAAGTGGCATTCAAACCAAAATAATTAAAGGGCATTTGTGCTACAAAGAGGGGATTTGGGTTTTTGTATTTGTTTATGTCCTATATTTCAATAGGGTTTGTTATCATACTGTTGAATAGACAATGTCAGTGTGATTTGTAAGGAACTCGTGGGTGGGTAAGATATGGTTTGGTTGGTATTTTGGATCTGAAACAACGGCAAGATTAATAGAGAGAGAGGGAGGGAGGGAGCGGGTGAGGGAGCTAGAGATATCCTTCGCTTATATTTTTTAGCATGCTATTTAGCCTTTGCCGGTCATTAATGTCTTTGTAGATATTCAAGGTCTTGCTTATTTTATCTTACAAGCTGCCCGTTTTCTGTACATGACACTGAAGCTCTACTTTTGATTTTGGTTAATAACAAATACTGATGGCCGAAATTCTGTTAGGGTGTCTGTTGTGGAGAACCGGTTGGTCATGTAGGTATATGCTACATTACTCTACAGCTAAATGCTCAGTGTTATCTAGCACTATATATTTAGGTTGTAATGCTCACTAACACGCCTCCAACATTTCTTTACTACACCCTATGCTTACGTTTCTCCCCATCATAAAAGCATACAATTTTCTTTCTGGATGACAGACTATCACGGAGCACCAAAGAAAGAACGGGTTTTGAAATGTGTTCCCTGCCCACAAGCGACTTGGGCTGCATCAGTTTAGGATGGGACTACGTCCCCCAGACTCCTATCCACAAGGTGGGGCTAAGTGAAGGCGATGCACTTGAAAGGCGCTTTCTGGCCTCACAGCACAGGATGCATCATGGTAGAGACTGGGCCAAAAGCGGGCCCGTCTGTGCCCATCAGCGGCCGGGCCCCTTCTCTTGGCCCCTTGCCCTGAGAGGGAGAGCAACAGGACAAAAAAAAACAACAACAAAAAACAGTTCTAGCCTGTGGTCAGGATGAGAATGAATAACTATTGAATATGGTGGTTCTTTCCCTCAAACCTCTGGTGTTAATACCAGTCCTTGTTTCAGTCCCTCACGCAATGCATGTGCTAACAAGGATTCAACACTCCTAGAATCTGGGAATGATAGTAGTGTTATTACAGTTAATACTGTCACGGATTTACTTGACAAAAGTAACTCCTTCACACCCAATCTCTCCCAACCTGCCCGAGCTGTAAAGCACAAAAGGCAGCCAGATGAAAGTGTGATAACTAAAAGAAAGCAACCCATACGCTGCCAAAATAGTCAAGGCCCCAACCAGATCCTTTCTTGGATTCAGCCATCTGTGTCCTTATGTGTGCCCCTTTGCTGTCCTCAGCTACCCAGGTCTGTGACCGCTTCTCCTTGGACCAATATCTATGGGATATACTTTGCACCAAGACTGAAACTATCTAGGAGGCGAAATTAAGACCATAGATAGACCAACCAGGCAACATCGAGGACCATCTAGAGAGTTTGTTTATGCTGGGGGCTCCCGACTTGCTAAACAAATTACACCCTGGAGCTCAAGCTTCAACACATCCATCTTGCTTCCAGGAGACTACCGTTAATCCACAGGCTTTGTGCAATAACCAAGTGAGCCCTCCAGTGGAAGTTGTTAACACGGACTGTGCTGCTGCACATGATAGTGTGCTGATTACTGATTCTGTTACCCATTTTCAGGCCTCTACTGCTTCACCTAGCCTTTTCACAGCTTCCGGCAGCCTGCCAATCCAAGCCAATACTGACCCTGCTACTGCCCCCTGAAAAGACATTGAACCTCCCTCCTGCAGTCTGTCCATATATGTTAGTCTTGGCCGAGGCTCCTGCTTTGAAAGTGGGCCACCAGGAGTTGTGAAGCCAGGATCTACAAGAGTTCAGACACCGGCTGTTTAGACATACAAATTATGGAAGCTGGGACCTGAATGATATTTTAATGGTGTAGAGAGTCGGCTGGCTTGGCTATTCTCGGAAATCTATCCAAGGTGACTGTCATACATTTTATAAGACCAGCAAAGGTTAAGTGAATACTATGGGGGTGATTCTGACCCCGGCAGTACTAGACCGCCGGGGCCAGGGTCGGCAGGAGCAGCGCCAACAGGCTGGCGGTGTCCCGCAGGGCATTCTGACCGCGGCGGTTTGGCCGCGGTCAGAAGAGGAAAACCGGTGGTCTCCTGCCGGTTTTCCGCTGCCCTTTTGAATCCTCCATGGCGGCGCAGCGAGCTGCGTCGCCATGGGGATTCAGACACCCCATACCGCCATCCTGTTCCTGGCGGTTCGCCCGCCAGGAACAGGATGGCGGTATGGGGTGTCGTGGGGCCCCTGGGGGCCCCTGCAGTGCCCATGCCAATGGCATGGGCACTGCAGGGACCCCCGTAAGCGGGCCCCACTTTGAATTTCACTGTCTGCATTGCAGACAGTGAAATTCGCGACGGGTGCAACTGCACCCGTCGCACCTTCCCACTCCGCTGGCTCCATTCGGAGCCGGCTTCCTCGTGGGAAGGGTGTTTCCCACTGGGCTGGCGGGCGGCCTTTTGGCGGTCGCCCGCCAGCCCAGTGGGAAACCCAGAATCACCGCAGCGGTCTTATGACCGCGGAGCGGTGTTCTGGAGGGGGGAACTCTGGCGGGCGGCCTCCGCCGCCCGTCAGAGTTAGAATCACCCCCTATATGTGCAAAAGAATTCTACATGTATAATTAAACAAATATTGTCACCTTGCCTCTAGATTCTTCTATAGGCCGCAGGCTCCTCAACACGGTTCTTTATCTCATGCACCATATATTCCTGAAGTTATCCCCTGCTCCAATGCATTTTACGTACTGAATGGCCTTGAATGCGTGGAATGACTGAAGGCAGCCCACACTGTGCACATGGAATCGGGGGAAGGGTATTACACCGCAAATCGTGGAGTTATGGCAACTGCACTTATACATACCTCTAATTCTAGTCTAGAAAATGGGCATAGGGGCCTAGCTTGTGATTCTCATACGGCCACTGCGAATGTTTGCAGTACGTCACTGAGAAGCCTAAGTTGGAACGTGGCTGGCCTAAATCTAAAATCCTGAAACCAGACTGGCAGCACTTTATAAGGGGCTACGATAGAATTATATAGCAGGAAACATGGGTCACATTAACTAGACAATTTTATGGATACCAATGCTTTTCCAACCCTGGTAGGCCTTCGAATAGAGGACACCCTTCTGGGGGCTGGCTATCTGAATAAGAACTAGCACTGACGGCATAGTTAAAGCTATTGAGATGCATGATAATAGGTTCCAAGCCATAGTCTTCAGGTCCACCATTAGCCTGCACACTATAAACTTCTGTAAAAATGATTTTGTTAATATCACCAATTCAAAGTTTCCACTTTTATTTCATTGTATCTTTAACTTAGTGGCTAGGAGAGCATCAATGGGTTACCCGCTGCATCTATCAGATATCAGGGCACCACTATAAAAAATAACATTTGTAAGAAACATGGTAATGTAACCATATAGTCAGCCCATAAAGGGCATAACCACACGAAAACAGAATGGCAGAAAGTAATCCAGTGTAACCATATACTTAGCCCCTGAAGGGAGTAGTGCATTACACATTTTCAGCCCTAGCAGGCCAACTAGACTAATATCACAAACAAGGCCCTTAAACACAAACTAAGCTGTAAAACATAAGTTCACGCCATGAGAGAACTTTAAAAGGCACTGACTGGTGGGGAGGGTCATTATGTTGTGGTACCCCCAGCCTATTGTGGGCAAAAATGTTTTGTAATTTTCGGTAAAATGAATGCCCCGGAAAGCATTATGGGACAGAATGGCAGAAAGTAATGCAGTGTGTGTGTGTGTATATACGTAAAATGAATGCCCCGGAAAGCATTATGGGACAGAATGGCAGAAAGTAATGCAGTGTGTGTGTGTGTATATATACACACACACACACACTGCATTACTTTCTGCCATTCTGTCCCATAATGCTTTCCGGGGCATTCATTTTACCGAAAATTACAAAACATTATATATATATATATATATATATATATATATATACATACATACACACACACAAATAAACTTTGCACTTGTATAGTGCGCTACTCACGCGTTAGGGTCTCAAGGCACTGTTCGCACACCGCTGTGGAACCCCTCCTGGCTTTTCCCTGTGAGGCACCCACTCCTGGACAGCCCCAGGGTGAAGCCAGGCATCCAAGCACTGTGAGGGCCGTTGTGGAGATTAAGCAAGCTATTGCCCAGAGTTACAGAGTGGGACCCATCAATTAGATTAGCCACCAAGGCAAGAATTATCTGGTCCAAGGGAATTGAGCCCAAGACCTGCTGAGGTGGGAATTGAACCCTGGTCCCGGGCCAGATCTCTGCATCAGGGTCTGCCGCTCTAACCATTGTGCCACACTTCTCCATATACACATACATACCTATAGAGGGCATAGTGCCTTACACATTTGCTGGCCTATCAGTCCTACTGCAATACCATTACAAACAAGGCCCTTAAAAAACAAACTACTCTCAGCTGTAAAACAAAAGTTCCAGCAATGAGAGAGCTTAAAAAGACTGAATGGTGGGGTATACATAACCACACACACATATATATATATATATATATATATATATACACACACACACACACACATACATACTAAACCAGTGGTTCCCAACCTTTTGACTTCTGTGGACCCCAACTTTATCATTACTCAAAACCCGGGGACCCCCACTGAATCATTATTGGAATCTGGGGACCCCTCACTGAGTCATTACTGAAAGCTGGGGACCTAATCTGTTATTATTTATATGTTCTAAGCAGTCGCAGACACCCCCCGCCCCCCCCCCCACGAGGAGGCTCTGTGGACCCCCTGGGGTCCCCGGACTACAGGTTGGGAACCACTGCACTAAACAACTCATCAGAATGAGACCTTAAGACACTGGAGATGCACAGACCTGGGGCAGCAACCAGTGCTTAATTTGATCCAGTGGTTGCCATTGGGCAGATATTTTCTGCAAGCAAGCGAGGGAAAAACACACAAAGGGGAAAGATGAAGGAAGTACATGCTGGAAAACTCAGAAAGGAAGAACGCAGGAACACACAAAAGAAAGCTAAAAGGGGCACAAGTGTCTGGCAGTGGATTAAAGAGACCGCAACCTTGCTATTTGGAGCGTTGACATTTAATAGCGCCAGAGGGTTATTATAATGTACGGTACTGATTCATGTGGAGTGGCTTGGAAATGTGTAATGATCTTGAATTATATTGTGTGGACTGCAATTGTGTGGTGTGGAGTAGAATTATGTGGGGTTAAGTAGAGTTATGTGGCGTGGAATTCTGCCTACTTGAATTGTGCAGCGTTGAGTGGAGCTATGTGTATTGGAATTATGTGGATAGGAGTTGTGTGGTATTGTGTGTAGTAGAATTATGATGAGTGGGATTGTGTGTCAGAGTAATTATGTGGAGTGGTATGTGTTGTGGAGTGATGTGAAGGGGATTTATGTGGCGTGGTATTGAATTATATAGCATAATTTGGCATTTTGTGGTGTGTATTGGATGTATGTGGTATGTAGTGGAACTGTGTGTCATGGAGTGGAATTATGTGGTGTGGAGTGAAATTATGTGGTGTGGAGTGGAATTGTGTTTACTGGAAATATGTCGAGTGGTGTGGAATTGTGTGGCTCCATGTATAATAAGAATCTAGTCCACACACAGGATACACATGAGCCCTAACTTGCCTTTTAGTTTACTGGCATTGCCATCAGGGCAGAAGGAGTGTTTCTCAGTTCATTTTTAAACACTCACGTTTAATAAATATGTTACTAAAGCATAATGTGGTAGCACACTCATAAACAGGCAGTACATTTCCCACTAAAATTGCCAAAAAAAACCTCACAAACCTGTAGCTTTACTGATAAAACTATATAGTGTATTAAAATTAATCTGTGAAAACATTTACCATTTGCACATCAAGTAAAATGTTCTGATTTGTTTTTAACCTATTAAAATATTTTTTCATCCCACAGAAGTACAAAAAATGGACTTGCACAACTACTGAGTAATATTTCAAATGTTTGTGCAGTTGACTTAGTTATTTAAATGTTGTGCTAGAAAAAAATCAGAGACCTTGCAGCCTTTCATTTCACACTCTTTGTAAAACAGGTCAGGCTCTTCACTTTACAAAATCATTGAACTCTGCATTTAGAGAACTCAACTGACTTCTTTCTCTGAACACAGACCAAATGTGACAAGCTAAAAAAGATTTAAAGGCTTTTAACTGCTTCTTTGCTTTCATAGTGAGCAGAACAACTGTTTGCCAACTCGCCAGAACAGACGAGTAGGTTCTAAATTCAGCTCGACCTGATCAAATCTGGCTCGTCATAGCGAGTGGGCGAGTAGATTTTTCGTGGCCTGATCTTCTATGTAAATGATCTCCACTTTTCACTTTTAGGTGCCGATAGTCAATGGTAAGCGTCTTCCAGCCCTTTGGTAGGCGGACTATTAAGTGCTCTTGGTTCGGACCCAAAGAGCGCTGCCTCTCTTTGTGCATGATATTGTCAACTTCATGTCCTCCCTGTATCTCAGGACCAATTTTACTAAGTCCCATGTTATGTCTTGCGGCCCAAAGGGCAGACCCATGTCTACTCTGTATTAACTGACTAGTACGAGCATGTTTCCTTACTTAGGAATCCACCTCTCTGCTTCAAATTTATAAAACCCAGTGTTTACCCAATGCCATGTACAATGCTGAGGCCTGGGGTATTTAGAACTGCAATACCATTAAAACAGAAAATAGATTCCTTTGGAGAGTGCTATCTCTTACCATATCCACTGCTACTTATATCAGTCACAAAGAACTCAGGTTATCTTATCCTGAAGATTTAATCCAGGCTTCACCGGTCCTGCTCTGACTATCAATTTGGAAAAATCCAGAGACTGTTTTAGTAAAGGAAATAATAGTTGCAGGAAAGAAGTCTCTTTTTAGCATGGTTACCCCCACTTTTTGCCGCTTTGTCAGTGTGTTTGACTGTGTTCACTGGGATCCTGCTAACCAGGACCCAGTGATTATGCTCTCTCCCTTCTAACTTGGTTACTTGTACCATTTTCAGACCACATTTGACATACTGGTGCCCCCAAGTAAGTCCCTAGCACATGGTACCGAGGGCACTCGGGTAACCGGGGATCCCCATGGGCTGCAGCATGTATTATGCCACCCATGGGGAGCCCATGCAAAGTGATCTGCAGGCCTGCCATTGCAGCCTCCGTGAAAGAGTGCATACACCCTTTTTCACTGCAGGTCTGCACCAGGTCACCGTAAGTCACCCCTATGGCAGGCCTTCCTAGCCCAGAGGGCAGGGTGCAAGTACCTGTGTGTGAGGGCACCCTTGCACTAGCAGAGGTGCGCCCACGAACTCCAGCGCCTTTCTTGTGGACTTCCTGAGTGCGGGGTGCCATTTTACGTGTGTACTGGGCATAGATCACTACCTACGTCCAGCTACATAATGGTAACTCCGAACCTAGGCATGTTTGGTATCAAACATGTCACAATCATTCCCCAATACTGTTGCCAGTATTGGAAGTATGAGTCCATGCACTCTGGGGCCTCCTTAGAGCACCCCACAACATTGCTCCTTCCAGCCTTCAAGGGTTTTCAGCCAGCCTAAGCAGTTGCCAACCCTCAGAGGTTTCTGCCCTCCTGCTGCTTGACCAGCTCAAGGCCAAGAAGGCAGAAGAACGAGTTACTTACCTTCGGTAACGACTTTTCTGGTGGATACATTAGCTACCTGTGGATTCCTCACCTCATGAATACTCCCATGGCGCCAGCATTCGACGGAAATCTTCTTACTAGTCTCTGCATGTCGACGAGGACGTCACTCTAGCCCACGCGACGCCGTCTGACGTCATACAGGCAATAAGAGGTCCTCGACGACGTGCGGACGTCAGTACCAATCATTTTTTACGTGCATGAGAACAACCAGGCAATGCAATGAACGAGCAAAGCAACATCCCATTATATTGTAAAAACACACAACATTGTATGAATAACTGTAAATCTTTTTATATAAATATATATATAAAACTTTCTCTTTTAAAATATATACACACACCAAGTATATACACAAGGATATATACATATATACATATATATATATATAAATATATTATATACACATCTATTGCACCCTCAAAGACCAAGAGGAGCGCACTCAAGGATTACTTGGTAAGACCAGAAAGGCAACGGGGAGGAGGGTGGGACCGTGAGGAATCCACAGGTAGCTAATGTATCCACCAGAAAAGTCGTTACCGAAGGTAAGTAACTCGTTCTTCTGATGGATACAACTACCTGTGGATTCCTCACCTCATGAATAGAGTCCCAAAGCAGTACCACGCCCGGCGGTGGGTGCCTAAATGGTCAAACCAAGAAATCCTGCAGCACTGACCGTGCAAAATGGCCGTCCCTTCTAACCTCAGAATCCAAACAGTAATGTTTTGCAAAAGTGTGAAGGGACGACCAAGTTGCGGCCTTGCAGATGTCGACCACAGGAACACCCCTGGCCAAGGCCGAAGTGGCCGACTTAGCTCTGGTGGAATGAGCTCTAATGCCCTCAGGAGGATCCTTCTTTGCCAAAGAGTAACATATTTTAATGCAAAGAACAACCCACCTGGATAGTGTTCTCTTGTGGACTGCCTTTCCTCTCCTCTTGCCCACGTATCCAATAAACAGCTGATCCTCCAGCCTGAAATCCTTTGTTCTATCAATAAAGAAGCTCAACGCTCTCTTTGGATCCAGACGGTGCAGTCTTTCTTCCTCTTTGGAAGGATGAGGCGGAGGATAGAACGTGGACAAAGTAATTGCCTGAGCCAAATGGAAGGGTGAAACAACCTTCGGGAAGAAAGCAGCCTTGGTCCTCAACACCACCTTATCCCCATAAAAAGTTGTATAAGGGGGCTTTACTGATAAGGCCTGCAACTCACTCACTCTCCTTGCTGATGTTATAGCTATCAGGAAGACTGTTTTTAAAACCAAATACCTCAAGGGGCAAGAATGCATAGGTTCAAAAGGGGACCCCATAAGGAAAGTCAGGACCAAGGACAAATCCCATTGCGGCATAATGAATGGCTTTGGAGGATATTGATTTAGAAGACCTTTCAAGAATCTGATAACAATAGGGGATTTAAATAAAGATGGTTGGTCTGGAAGACATATGAAGGCTGACAAGGCCGATAAATAACCCTTAATGGTAGCCACTGCACAACCTTTCTGCGCCAGAGATAGAGCAAAAGACAAAACGTCCGATAGATGAGCATGCAAAGGATCAATCTGCCTCTCTCCACACCACGCAACAAATTTAGACCACCTATTAGCGTAGATAGATTTAGTGGAGTGTCGCCTGGCCGCTAATATAACATCCACTACCTCAGGCGGGAGAGAGAAGGAACTCAGGTTGCCCCGTTCAATCTCCAGGCATGTAGGTGCAGACTCTGGAGGTTGGGGTGTAGAACCTGCCCCTGCGACTGCGAGAGGAGGTCTGCCCTGAAAGGGAGACGGAGCGGCGGGCACATTGAGAGTTGGAGAAGGTCGGAGTACCACACCCTCCTTGGCCAATCCGGAGCTATTAAGATTACTAGAGCCCGGTCTTGGCGAATCTTCCTCAATACTCGAGGAATCAAGGGTATGGGAGGAAACGCGTAAAGCAACTGGCCGCACCAGGTTATTTGAAACGCGTCCCCCAACGCTCCCTGCATCGGATACTGAAGGCTGCAGAACAACGGACAATGCGCGTTCTCTCGAGTGGCGAACAGATCTACCCGAGGAAACCCCCACCTCTGGAAGATTAAACGGACTTGATCTGGATGGAGACGCCACTCGTGGTCTGCCGAGAAGTGGCGACTGAGACTGTCCGCACGCACGTTCAAAACTCCGGCCAGATGGTTTGCTATCAAGCAAATCCGATGGTCCTTTGCCCAAGACCATAGTCGAAGAGCTTCTCTGCAGAGAAGGTACGACCCCACTCCTCCCTGCTTGTTTATGTACCACATCGTGGTAGTATTGTCCGTTAGGACCTGTACCGACTGACCACGAAGGGAAGGGAGGAAGGCCTTGAGAGCCAGACGTACAGCCCGTAACTCTAACAGATTGATGTGAAACATCTGTTCCTCTGGAGACCAAAGACCTTTGATCTCCAGATCCCCCAGATGAGCTCCCCACCCTAGAGTGGAAGCATCCGTTATGACTGTGGTCACTGGTGGCAACTGCTGGAACGGCTTTCCTTGTGAAAGATTGTTGCTTGCAATCCACCACTTCAAATCCACAGCAGCATCTCTGGAGATCTTGACAGTACCCTCTAGATCCCCTCTGAGTTGAGACCACTGCCTTCGGAGGCACCACTGAAGAGCCCTCATGTGCCAGCGAGCATGCGTGACCAACAGAATGCAGGAGGCAAAAAGACCGAGCAGACGAAGGACCTTGAGGACTGGAACTACCGCTCCATTTCGAAACATTGGAACCAAATCCTGAATATCTTGAATCCGCTGAGGCGGAGGAAAGGCCCGACCCAATGTTGTATCCAGTACTGCCCCTATGAACAGGAGGCGCTGAGAGGGCTCTAGGTGAGATTTGGGCTCGTTCACCGAAAAACCCAGGTCGAACAACAACTGGGTTGTTGACTGCAGATGATGCGACACAAGCTCCGGGGATTTGGCTTTGATCAACCAGTCGTCCAAGTAAGGGAATACTGCTATCCCCTTCCTTCTGAGTTCTGCCGCAACCACCGACATCACCTTCGTGAAGACTCGAGGTGCTGAAGTAAGACCAAACGGAAGGACCGCAAACTGATAGTGTTGCGATCCCACCACAAACCGGAGATACTTCCTGTGTGACTTGAGTATCGGGATATGAAAGTAAGCATCCTGCAAGTCGACAGACACCATCCAGTCTTCCATGTTCAACGCCAAAAGCACCTGTGCTAGGGTCAGCATCTTGAACTTTTCCTGCTTGAGGAATCAATTCAAGATCCTCAGGTCCAGAATTGGTCTCAAACGACCATCCTTCTTGGGAATCAGGAAATACCTTGAGTAAACTCCTCGACCCCTTTCCTGCTCCGGGACCAACTCCACCGCGCCCTTTGAAAGGAGGACTTGCACCTCCTGTTCTAGCAACAGGAGGTGTTCTTCTGAACAATACGAAGGGTGGGGCGGGATGAGGGGCGGGAACTCCCGAAAGGGAAGGGTGTAGCCTTTTCCCACAACACTGAGAACCCAAGTGTCCGATGTAACAGTCTTCCATTTGGTGAGAAAATGCTGTAATCTTCCCCCTACAGGAGAGGCGTGAGTGGGAAATGGTGGAAGCCTAAGGCTGCTTCCCCTGCTGCACCCCGCCAGAGGATGAGGAAGAGGCAGAGTGCTGCTGAGAGGCTCCTCTGGTGTGGACCCTACCTCTCCCCCTGAAAGATCTATAGGGATGGGAAGAAGCAGGTTGCTGATATCTCCCCCGAAAGGAAGAGGAGGAAGAGCCACGCCCAAATCCACGAAACCTCCTGAAGAATCTGGAAGAGGCCGTGGAAGAAGGAGCTTGGAGCCCTAACGACTTAGCCGTGGCCCTGCTTTCTTTAAAACGTTCCAAGGCCGAATCAGCCTTAGCTCCAAACAGTTTGTCCCCATCAAACGGGAGATCCAACAATGTGGACTGTACATCTGCCGAAAAGCCCGAGTTACGGAGCCAGGCCTGTCTCCTTGCCACCACAGTTGTGCCCATTGCCCTGGCTACCGAGTCGGTGGTATCCAGTCCCGTCTGGATAATTTGGGTCGCAGCAGCCTGGGCATTTGAGACAAGATCCAAAAGACCCTGGGGAAGCTCTGTAAACGAAGAGGAAATGTCATTCATCAGAGCATGAATATACCTCCCCAGGATACAGGTTGCATTGGTGGCTTTTAACGCCAGACTGCAGGATGAAAAAATCTTCTTCGACTGCGCCTCTAGCTTCTTTGAATCTCTGTCCCCAGGCACCGTCGGAAAAGAACCAGGCGCTGACTTGGACGAACAGGAGGCCTGCACCACCAAGCTCTCCGGCGTAGGGTGCCTAGATAGGAAACCAGGGTCAGTTGGAGCCGTCCGATACCTCCTGGCCACGGCTCTGTGAGCTGCTGGGGAAGATGCCGGCCTCTTCCACACCTCTAACACCGGATCCAGCAGAGCGTCATTAAATGGTAACAGAGGCTCTGCCGCGGCTGAGGCCGGATGTAACACCTCTGTCAAAAGGTTTTGTTTTGCCTCCACCACCGGCAAAGGCAGGTCCAAAAAACTAGCTGCCTTCCGTACCACTGCATGAAAGGAAGCAGCCTCCTCCGTATATTCCCCCGGGGACAAAAGGTCCCACTCAGGGGAAGTGTCCAGCCCACTGGCCGACTCCAGTCCACGCAGCCCATCACCCGAGTCCTCTAGCTCTCCTTCCTCTAGGGCTCGTTGGTACTCCTGCTCTTCTAATACACAGAGAGCACGTCTCCTTGAATGAAGTCGTTGCTCAATACGCGGAGTCGACAATGCCTCCGCCGAAGTCGAAGATCGGCGCCGATCTTCAGAAGCCACCGACGCCGCATCCGGCGCCACAGGTAACTTCGGCGCCGACGGAAGAGCAACTGCCGCAGATGGACCCATCGGAGTCACAGGCCGAAATCCCGACGTCGACGGGATGGAAATCCCCGGGGCCAATCCTTCTGAAGCCACCGGAGCGGCCACCGGCGCCGACAGTGGCGCCGAGCCCACGTTCCCAAACGGGAGAAAGGGCATAAAGGGTGCCGGCCGAAGAGGCGCAGGATCACCCAAAGAAAAGGCCAAAGGCCCAGCCGGAGCACCCCCTGGAGCCATCTGTTGGAAGATGGCATACATCGCATTCAAGAATGCGGAACTATCGGCTCCAGGGGTGAGAAAAGCCGGATACTGGGGTGCCTGTCTCGGAGGCGACCCCGACGCCGGCCTCGGCGTCTGCGCCGGAGAAAACACTTGAGGCTCCAATACCTCAATCACCGACGCCTGTCCAGGTGAAGTTGGAGACGCCGGAGAGGGCAACGGCGTCGAAGGATGCGGCGTAACCGTGGGACTGACCTCCCATGTCCTTCGGCGCCGATCCGGAGACCTGGAGCGAGTCTCCTTTGAATGACGCCGAGATTCTCTACGGCGCCGGGAGTCTCGATGACGCCGATGTCTTGGGGAAGAAGACTTCTTGTGATGTTTCCCCTTTGACTTGGCCATAAACAGCTTCGCCTCACGTTCCTTGAGGGCCTTTGGATTCATGTGCTGACATGAATCACAAGTCGAGACGTCGTGGTCGGAGCTCAAACACCAAAGGCAATCGGAATGAGGATCCGTCACCGACATCTTGCCTCCACACTCACGACAAGGCTTAAATCCAGACTTCCTCTGCGACATTATTTCCACAGCGAAAGACTACGCAGCAAGATATACACTGTAACCGCAAGAGTAACAGTTGCTCCCTCGAAGATAACCGTTTCGAATGCACGGAAAAAAGGGAACTGACGTCCGCACGTCGTCGAGGACCTCTTATTGCCTGTATGACGTCAGACGGCGTCGCGTGGGCTAGAGTGACGTCCTCGTCGACGTGCAGAGACTAGTAAGAAGATTTCCGTCGAATGCTGGCGCCATGGGAGTATTCATGAGGTGAGGAATCCACAGGTAGTTGTATCCATCAGAACAAAGGATTTCCTTTGGGAGAGAGCGGGTAAAATTCTCTCCCTTTGGAAATAGGTGTTACATGGCTTGGGAGGGGTAGCCTCCCCAAGCCACTGGTATGCTTTGAAGGGCACATTTGGTGCCCACCGTGCATATACCAGTTTACACCGGTTCAGGAACCTCACGAAACTGGACAGTGGAAAGGGGAGTGACTGCTTCCCCCGTCCATCACCACCCCAAGGGTAGTGCCGAGAGCTCCTCCAGAGGGTCTCTGGGTTCCGCCTTCTTGAATCCAAGGTTGGCAAGGAGGACCTCTGGGAGCATCTGAGTGGCCAGGTAAGGTAGGTGACATCAGAGCCCCCTCCTGATAGTGGTCACTTGGCTAGGTGACCAATCCCCCTTTCAGGGATATTTAGGGTCTCTCACTTGGGTAGGTCCTCAGATTTGGCTTGCAAGATTCGAGCGAGACTCCTCTGCAACCTCTACTTCGACTTCTAGCTACTGGAACCAACACTGGACCCTCCAGGAACCAACAATCTGCATCCATGATGAAGACTGCTTGCAAAATGGTTTCCATAACTCCTTCCAGCTTCTGCAACATTTCCCCAGCTGTGCATCCTCTGAGGGTGGCAAGTCTAAAGTCTGCACAAGAAGGAAGAAGGAATCTCCCTTGGAGTGAAGGAGTCACTCCCCTGTATCCTCAGGCACCAAGTGCAACGACGACCGGCTGAGTGGATCTCCTCTAATCCTGAACTGCATGGTTCCTGTATCATGGGTGGTGGTCCGAGGTAGTCCTCTTGGTCCTCTCTGTCAGCTGTCCACCTTTGGTAGAGGTAAGCCCTTGCCTTGCCACGCAGGACAGTACCCCCGTGCACTGTGTTTCTTGCAGCTGCCAAGGCTTGTTTGCATCTTCTCCAAGGGATCTTCAGGCTCTGTGTAGCCCCTGCTCCATCCCTCCTTCCCCCGACACACAGCCCTCTGCTTGCTTCTCCTTCGGCTTGGGAAGCTTCTCCAATAGTGCTGCATGGGCTCCTCTGACTTCTGGTTCCTCATCCAGTGGGTCTCCTGTAGGGGTTGCCTCATCTTTGCACTCTCTGCCTTGCTGAGGGTCCTGCTTGGACTCCCCCCGAAGGTTGAGTCCTCCTGGACATTGCTGGTCCCCAGCACCTTCACTTTTGCTTCACTGCGACATCTGCCTTTGCCAAGGCTTGTTGCTGGCTTTTCCACACCACTGAATGACTGCAATCTTCCATCCGGCGTAGGACGTGGACTGCATTGTCCAGGAACTCTTCACCTGCTCCAGGGCTGCATTCCTGACAAGTTTTGTCCTACCGTCAACCAACTCCTGCATCCACAGCTGGGTGGGTAGTAGCTCCTACTCCTCCTGGACTCTTCTGTGACTTCTGGACTTGATCCCCTTCTTCCACAGGTCTTCCTCTCCAGGAAACCAGCGCTGGTTTCTTGCAGTCTTGTTGGGTGTTGC
The DNA here is from genome assembly GCF_031143425.1 of Pleurodeles waltl. NCBI lineage: Eukaryota > Metazoa > Chordata > Amphibia > Caudata > Salamandridae > Pleurodeles > Pleurodeles waltl. The sequence goes on from NC_090441.1 coordinate 89,916,455, forward strand.
ATTTTCTTCCTTTTGGGTGGTTTAGGGAAAGTCTAGTAATTTACTCCTTGCCTCCTGGTTGGTATGGGACCCTGTGGTACTTAGCTTTGGGGTTTCCTTGTATCCCCAGCTCCCTCTACACATTACACTTACCTAGGTGGGGGTCCTGCATTTGCATTCCTTTTTTTTGTAGTCCCTTTAGACCGTTTATTTTCGTAACTGAGTGTTTTCTTTCATGTGTGTAAGTGCTGTGTGACTACAGTGATATTGCATGAGCTTTGCATGTCTCCTAGATAAGCCTTGTCTGCTCATCCATAGCTACCACCTCTAGAGAGCCTGGCTTCTAGACACTGTCTACACTACACTAATAGGGGATACCTGGTATAAGGTGCGAGTTCCTCAAGTACCCACTACACACCAGGACAGCTTCCTACAATAGTGGACTGTCTCTACCGGGATAAGGGTTTGCAAACATTTGGATTCGCTACATTAACTCTGTATATCAACTTATGGCGATGGAATCTTCTTTTCTGACCCTTCTTCCTGCATCTCTTTAAGTAAATAATCTGTGGCTGATGCATTTTATCAGCTTATGGAATCCCAGTGCCTTAGATGCCTTGCAGGGAGACAGACTATAGCCAGGTACCTGGACTAATGGGAATTTGATTGCTCCACTGATTACATTTGGACTGCCCGCAGTAGGTGGGAACATTCCTTATTATTTCATTTTGAATCAGATACTGTCAAATATCTGCTGTTCTCCACTGGGCTACATACATCGTCTTGAATGTTGATCTTGTCCGTGTGATAACATATCTGAACAGACAATGCTTCATTTTACGTTTGTTTGGAAAATTGTATACAAGGCTTTTTCTAATCCCAATTTTAAAGAAGTACTGTTTCGACCTTAGCCAATGTAGACCTGCTTTTAGATTGTTTTCACTTTTAGATAACTTTTAATGTCGGTTCATTTTTAAAAGCTGCTATACGTGCACGTAGCTCAATGCTCTGATAATCTTGTTGTCATTACCTTGCACTGTACTTCTATGTACCTTAACATTTACACACATTTTATCCTATTTGAAGCACTTTTAATATATCTATTTGCACTGTGATTTGACTTATGGTTGCCATCATGCTACCGAATAAAGTTTGAATTGAAAACGAATATTGCTAAGTTTTCACATGTCAAAAATGGTGCAATGATGTCATATACAAACATTGAAATCAATACAAAAAACCTGTGTGGAAAGAGTGTACATGCATATATTATAAATAAATTAAGTTGTTAGTTATGTGAGTGGTCGTATAGTGGCATATCAACTGCAAAAAACGTGCGTATATGTGTCTGTACTTCCCTTTCTCCTATTTTTATTTTGCAAATAGATTTACCAATGTATGCTGATGATCTACCTCCAATGGTTATTTCTGAGTAATGTCCCTCTCAATGAACGCTTCTAATTTTTTAAACATAAAGCAAGAAGGATTTTATGTTTTTTTAAGACTTAGCAATTGCAGAACTCGCTTGCTTTATCCTAACCCAGAGCATGAATAAACAACAAGCTTCTCGGGTTCACTGCTTACAGAGATGGCTGACGAGTATCACAATCCAACAATACTGGGATATGCGAGTCATAGTGGAAACAGAGAAAGTAACAAAAACGAACCCCTGCCTCACTCCTTGAAACAATATTATTGTCCATAAAGAAGCTTAAGAACGAGTGTTACACGGATCCAATTCCTTCGGCTTAAAATCTTACAAAAGATCGTGTCAAGCACAATTCAGAAACTGAACAGTTATTTCCAAGTTAATAATAAATATCGAACCTGACAGTAGTTGGCAAAATGTTCTTCAGAATGAGGCTGATGTTAGTGGACATGTATTCGGATCAAATAAGATGTATTCACGTATAACGTGATACAAACAGTGTTAAATTTATCCAAGAAAATGTATATTATACATTTTGAAGAATTTTTTGCCACCTGGTGGGTGAAATGTTTGCTGTGCACTAGGAGACACTTTTCACAGTTGGAATAAGACATGATTAAAAAGGAAAAACATACGCAGGACGACTCGGTATAATATCTTTGGACTATTCCACTGACAGATAAATAAGGAACATAAACTGTCAGCCTGCTACGTGGCACTCTTTCACGTCTGGCCAGGCATGCACCCACAAATTATGGCTATCTGTACAAATGTTTCTGTGTCCACGCTGACAAGTTGGTGACCTTCCAGCTGCATACAAATCGGAAGGTCGTTTTAATGAAGCCAGGACTAGCCCTCAACGGTACACGAGACAAGACTGTTTAATCACAAAACATTATACTTAATGAGCATGTGTAGATATCCTCAAATTGGGAAGAAGGTTGCCGAGGACAGAAATGTGTTCGTGTGACATAAGCTTGCAACGCACACATACTAACTTTTCCTAACAGAGACACTGTGTGCGAACATTTGACTTCCCAACTTCTAAGCTAGTTATCTCAGTACTAGGGGGCAATCTACAAATTATGTGGCTCGTCCAGGGTTGGCACATGAAACTCAAAAAGAATGGATCCCTACATAGAAATGCCTCCAAGTAATGAGTAAGCTGAACTTGTAAGTTAACATGAAGGAGATGGGGGAACGGAGTGAGAAGACTTTCAGGCTTACGCTTTAGAGCATTGGTTTTTAACCTGTGGTCCGAGGACTCCAAGGGGTCCCTGAATCCTACACAGGGGGTCAGAGACTATGTTACAAGAATGAATGATAATAAAGTATGTGTGGCATACTGCGTGCATATGGGAAAAGATTGCAGTTAGGATCATCAAAAGGTCTCCCTTTGCAAGAGAGTTCAACTTCTTGGATTTACAGCCTTTCCCACATATCAGTAGGGATATAACAATAGCACCTTGGAGGGAGGGGAGCTGTCGACTTTGTGGACACCTATATCCTGCGGAAACCTTTTTCACCTGCCAGGAAGTGCAGGAAGCATTTGGGGTGAGTCCCATGCAGTTTTTACAATATGCTAAATTATCAGACACAGCCAAATAAATCTTGATGGGCATCCCCAATAACCTTCACACTTTGAGCACACTGGATAGTATCATGCAATCTCGTTCAGGATGACATTTGGTCACACTAACATAAGTTGGATAGGTCCACGTCCCTTTTTAAATCCCAGTTCCCTTGGGATGCTGACATAGGTACCCTGTTGACAGATAAGGAATGGGCTCAGGCTTGGACGACAAGAGTGTCTCTGGAAATGCCTGCTTTAAATTAATCCATTTTAATTTCCTACTTTGCACCTATCTCACATCAATCACATATACGAGTCTAGGTTTGCCGTTTGTCGGAGGTGTATGGAGCAACTTTTCTACATCTGGCATGGACCTGTCCAGCAGTAGTAGACTTCTGGACAGCGGTCATCACTGGCTTGTGCAGTGACAGGGATTTTGATTTCTTCTCTTTCCCAGCAGTTTGTTGGGGGTTAGTAGTTGACCACACCACAAAAAGAGATTATAAGTTCTTACAGCTGGCATTCTTGATAGCAAGTCAGCGCATTGCCATTGGCTAGTTAAGAAAGCACTGTCCAACACCAGATATGCGGGTCATGGACATCCTGGAGTGGGCACTGTCTGAAAAGACTCACGTCAGAATGTCCTGACAAAATAAAAAGGTGGCAGATAATCAGGCAACCTGGGTGAACTCCCGCAGGACCTTCTAAAGGTGCTGCATTATAGGGCACAGTCTACGTCTGAGGAGTCGGAGGGAGCAGCTGAAGGCATGCTAGCATACTGTACACTCTCACATGATGTAGGCAACCAGGCCTCGCTTAGTGCATTCAGCAATTCCCTGATGTGTATTAAATTGGATCTGGTGTAGAGAGGGGGGCAGACATCTACAACACTGATGTTGGGATAGCCAATAAGCATGCAATTTGTGTTCTCTGTTGGATCTATCAAAAAAATGCATAACGAATCTAAAAATTAACAAAGTACAAACAAAGAGGCAAAATATTCCAAGTTTTCACATTTTCAATATCCGATTGAGAATTAAACAAGAACTCTTGAGTATCTGCTTAGTATATACTTGTTTTGTGTGTGTTATTATGAAGTCTGAATCGTAGAAATTGCTTAGACCGGGAGTCCCCAACTTCCAATAATGACTCAGTGGGATCTGGGGGGTGTTCCAATTAACGATTCAGTGGAGGACCACAGAAGTCAAAAGGTTAAGAACCGCTGCTCTAGGGCGTCTACTCCCCTAAGAGGGGACACAATGCGAGCAGCACACACACTCCGTACGAAGTGACAGACGTTTAAGAGGGACTTAACAACTTTTTAGAACGCGGCATTCACTCGAAGAGGACACTGTGGAGAGCTTATTCCAATATTCCAGTGCAATCATGCACGACTTTGTGAAGATGTGAAAAATCGGTTGAAAAGTGGCCTTACTTTCTCAAAACAGACTCATGCTTGCTGGAAAGGAGAGTACACATTAATCAGTGAAGGGAGTAAGATGGATGGAGGTTTAACAGGCAGCTGATAACCTTCTGGGTGGCTGGTATTGTGGAAGGATGACTCAACGAAAATTAACATTTGCTTGGGGAACGATTGTATCTAGTGGTGATTAAGATGGAGAGACAGTTATGGACAGGCTTTACCCGTAGCCAAATAGCTGCAAGATAGTCACAAGTCTTGTCTCCTGCAGCCAACCCTGGTTTTTGTTCGTGCAAAAGGGTATTTTTATAGAGCAAAAAAAGAAGAAAAAAAAAAACAGAACTAAACGTATAGTTATTTTAAAAGCCAGCATTTCCTAAAGCTGCTATGATTGGCACAGGGTTACTTAGCAGTTCTAGTCTCCTAAGGGACAATCTTTGAAAATAAAGACCGGACAGTCAACTGTGTGGTAAGCACACACTGGCAAACTGATTTTAGTAGTGGGCAGTCATCAGTGTCTGAGACCTACCGACTTACAACTCACAAGAAGACTGGCAGGTGCCTGGGGCTTGGAGCCTGTACAGTCTTAGGGCTAACGCTTTCTAAAGTATGGTGGCAGTCTCTGGAACACGTTGGCTGAAAATCTCTTGGGAAGGTGCCACTCTTTGGAGCCTGGTAGTCTTTTAAGTAGGTGGACTAACTCTGCTGGGAAAATAACACAATATTGTGCCTACTATTTCTAGACCGGGAAGCCGACAGCCTCTAAGGACTCGACTTTATCTGAGACAGGGAACCTGGTATTCTATTAAACTTGACATTCTGAGGAGCTGACAATCTGTTGGAGGCAGACACTCCTAAAGTCTGTGGATATTTGGGCCGACAGGTAAGAATGAATCTCCATGGGTTGCAAGGCTGACTGCTTCGGGTTAGGTGGCATAAATTATAGAATAGGCCTTTTCACCAGAAGGCTGACAGTAGTAGCACAAAGCACAACTCTCAAGCTTCCCAGGTCCGCAAATCAGTAGGTCTTTTAGTCTAGGTTATTTCTTTGCATTCTGAGACATGTAGTACCGACTTTGCGATCAAAGGGACTACAGATCCCACGATGCAAAAAAAAAAAACTGGTCTCGATCAGCTATTCAAGCAGAGAACTGGCGAACAGCAGAGATACGTCTAGCAAAGTCACCGTGTACCCCAATACAAGAAGAAAATAGGCCCCTGATGCCCCTGGCTGTGCATCATAAAGGAGCCAAGATTAGGGCATAGTAGCCGCCGTGCACTGCACCTGTTTCACTACTGACAGTAACGCCCGTTGCTGTCACTCGATTGGAATTGGAGACCTTAGTATACTAGGAAAAGATATTCTCTCCAAGATAAAGTCCCCTTCTGATACCCCCGGCGCTCTCCGAGGAACCGTTACTCAATGACTACAGGTCTCCCGTGGGAAGACACTCCCAAAGACTAGGGCACTCGCTGTGTTCTGAAGCCTGACTCAAGGACAACCAACACTCATTTATTCTCACAGACCCTTCTTCCTTCCTGCGTGTCCCTTGTGATCTAACGCCGCTTGTACTCTCCAAAATCCCAGCTCCTTTTCCTTCATTTTACCGATTATTCCTTTTCCGCCCCCGGCACCGAACGCGCCCGAAAGTAACGGAAACTAACGGCCACTGCAAGCGTGCACGCGCTAGGCCCAGAATGGGAGAGAAGCTGCGCGCACACCGCGCACTGCAAGGAGCGCGCACATTCCGAACTGAGGTGGGCTTGCAATCTGGCGCCCTCCGCCGGGCACGTGCGAACTGAAGCCTGCAACAAGACAGCGCGAGCACGCTTCATAGGCACCGTTAAGGCTACGGCACAGACGCCTGAAAACAAAGCCCGGTCTCCTATTGGTCAATTCTGCACCATTCTCTACAGGTAGGCCAACCTGCGCACTTTGTTTGCCCCATTGGTTGATTCCCTTAATGGTTAATCAGACAGGACTTTCAGAGGCAAACGTGCACGCATTCGACAGAAGACGCCAATAATACGAAATTTCCTAGCTATCGTGAAGGAAAGTTTCAATTCTATTAAGGACACGGAGGCGAGGATTATGCAAATCTTTCTTCACTCTTTATTCAACAGCAAGTTCAAAGTTAAACAAAACATGAACAGAAAAACTACAAGTTCCATGAGCCCGCCGCCATGGTAACGAGTATCCAATGAGGTGCCCTCCTTCACGTCAGTATAAATGGCCCGAGACACGTCACACTTCCTCGACTTCACTGCGGAAGGAATCCTGGTAGAGTCAATTGGTCGTAGTTTCGGAACCTAAAAAATAGGTGTAATTAGATGCAAGTCCGATAGAACACAGGAAACCTACCAAAGGCAACAAAGTTATGAACTCTAAAACACATATAAATGAAAATATATCTGAATCAAGTGTTTACCTGAAAAATTAAAATATGAGCAGAATAACCAATAAACAAAGGCATAAACGCAAGTATACCACCTTGCTACGCAGATAGATGTAATCGGGAGGGAACATATCCGCGAAATGTATGTGGGTGGGATAATCCTCGCCTCCGTGTCCTTAATAGAATTGAAACTTTCCTTCACGATAGCTAGGAAATTTCGTATTCTATCACAGGACCGGAGGCGAGGATTATGCAAGTTCAAAGCTTACTTACCACCAGTGCGGCTGCGTCGTGAATTGGTTTAAAGTAAAACTTCTTAAAAGTAGACTCTGAAGACCAATCAGCAGCATGCATGATGTCCTCCAACCTGCCCCCCACTTGTATGGCTTTGGAAGCCATAGCTCCCCGAGTAGAATGAGCCCCAAAAACTCGAATATCTATACCTGCCTCAGAGAGAATCCACCGAATCCATCTGGCAATGGAGGGAGAAGAAACCGCCCTAAACGGCTTCTTAATAGAAATCAACAATTGAGTCTCACCTGGAGGTCTACAAGAACTGGTCACTTCCTCATAGACTTTGAGACATCTAACCACACATAGCCTCGGGGAATCAGGAAAAACGGGATAGGACACCGACCTGGTATTATTCTTTGTTCTCCTTGCAATAGTAAACGTGACTCCTTCTGGAGTAAAGACTCGAGCGGAAACATCCAGTGCTCTGATATCTGACACACGCTTACAGGAAATGAGGCAGAGAAGCATGGCTAATTTTGCCGACAATTCCTTCATCGACAAATATTGGTTGTCCCGCCAAGAGGATAAGAGATTAAGAACCAAGTTCACATCCCAGAGCTCCGAATATCTAGGTTGTGGAGGTCTGGAGAGTCTAATACCCCTAAGAAGTTTACAAACCCAGGGATGCCCCCCAATCGGGAGATTATTCAGGGGAGGATGGCCCGCAGAGATGGCCGAGCGAAAAGAATTGATGGTGCGATACGCTAAGCCGGATGCAGCTAATTCCGCCAGGAAATTGATGATGTCGGCAATGCTGGCCCCCATGGGATCGCAGTGTTTGCCCACACACCAACTAGACCACCTATTCCATGCTGATCTATATCGTTTGCATGTACCAGGGGCCCAGGCCTGTGCGATGAAGTTATTAGCTTCCTGCGAAAGCCGGTTGTTTTGCCAATGATGCCGGAAATCTTCCAAGCTATGAGGGGAAGATGACCTTGAAGGATTAGAGGGTGGCAGAACCCCGACGGATCCAGGAGTATCGAGGGAAAATCCGGGAGGCGAAGAGGACACTCGCACGAGAGTTCCAGCAGAGTCGGGAACCATGCCTGTGATCTCCACCAGGGGGTTATTAGAATCACCGTCGCCTCTTGGCGGCGAACTTGAGCAGCAACCCGCGGGATAAGAAGAAACGGGGGAAAAGCATAACCCTGAAGAGTGCCCCAATGTTGGAGAAACGCATCTACTGCCATCGCTCCCGGATCCGGACGCCAGCTGAAGTATAGGGGAAGCTGGGCATTCCAACGAGACGCAAAGAGATCCACTGAACAGGGACCCCAATGATCCATGATCGCCTGAAAAACCGAGCGATGTAGTCGCCAATCGCTGGGATCCCGGAGAAACCGAGAATTCCAGTCTGCCCACACATTCTGGGTTCCCGGAAGATACTCCGCTGTGACTGAGATTTGGTGTTGAAGGCAAAAATGCCAAAAATCTATCGCTAGCCCCGCTAGGGCTCTTGATCTTGTTCCCCCTAAACGATTTATGTATTGCACTGCCGATACGTTGTCCATCCGTAGTAGAACTACGCATGAGACCTTGTTTCTCGTGAGAGACTTGATTGCAAAAGAACCCGCCAGGAGCTCCAGGCAGTTGATATGCATGGTTAGTTCCTGCGGGGTCCAGCGTCCCCCCAACGAGATGTCCCCGCAACGAGCCCCCCATCCCTGGCGACTGGCATCTGACTCGATCACCAGATCCGGGGCCGCCCCAAAGATGGCCCTGCCATTCCATGCCTCCATGTGGTCCAGCCACCAACACAACTCCGTCCTTGCCTCTTGAGACAGGGAGATCAACTCGGAGTACGTCACCCCTCGGCGAAGGTGAAACGCTTTCAAGCGTTGCAGGGCTCTGTAGTGTAGGGGACCCGGAAAAATGTCTTGAATCGAAGACGAAAGCAGGCCTACCACTCTGGCTAACTGGCGTAGATAGATCTGGTCCCGTTGCAGGACCTTTCTCAGTTCCTTCTTTATCTTGGAAATCTTCGTCGCCGGGAGACTGAGAGACGCTGAGCGGGAATCCACTAGAAACCCTAGGAAGACTAACGATTGAGTCGGAGTAAGTTGCGACTTCTGTTGGTTGATCACAAAACCAAGGTCCTGGAAAAGCGCAATAGTTGTGTTCAGATTGAACATCAACCGAGACCTGGACTGATCCATCAAAAGGATGTCGTCCAGATAAATTATGAGGCGAATGCCTTGTAACCTCAGAGTTTCCACTACTGGTTTGAGAAGTTTTGTGAAGCACCACGGCGCCGACGACAGGCCGAAGGGGAGTGTGGTGAATTCGAACACCTGGTTGTTCCATAAGAATTGCAGGAATCTGCGATGGGGTGGAAAAATAGGGACCGTGAGGTACGCGTCCTTGAGATCTAGACGAACCATCCAGTCCTCTCGTAAGAGGAGGTCGCGGAGCATGTGAATACCCTCCATTTTGAAATGTCTGTAAACCACCCACTCGTTGAAAGCACGAAGATTGATAACGGGACGAAACCCTTTGTCCTTCTTTTCCACCAAGAAGATGTTGCTTACGAAGCCTGTGGGGTGAAGGGAAGTAAAGGAAATGGCACCTTTGTGAAGAAGGGCCTGAACCTCTAAATCTATGAGTTCTGAGTCTTCTGCCGAGAACGCGATGGGCTGAGGCAGTTTCTCCTGAAATGGGGTACCCCAGAATTCTATTTGAAAACCTGAGACAGTTTGCAGAACCCATGCGTCGGAGGTAATGCGCCTCCAATTGTCCCTGAAAAACCTCAATCTCCCGCCAAAATTTGTTGGGGAAAAAGGGATAAGCCTCACCCGAGGGACCTCCTGGGGCATTATATGCTCCTCGTGCATTTCTGGAACCTCTGCTTCTTCCCCTGCCTCTGTTGGGGAAGAAGGTTCCTTGTCTGCCGTCCCTCCAACCGTTGTTGCGGAAGGAGCTGGGGCCTTGCTGGAAAGGACGGCCGGAAGAGCGACCCCTGCCTCGCCCGGCCCCGCCAAAAACCTTGTTGGGGAAAACCTTCTTAATCGAAGATTGCGCTTTATCCAAAGCTGAAAACGTAGCCACAAATTTTCCCAACTCTTTCACAAAGGGATCGCCAAATAAATTGCCTTGGGCAACAGCCCCTGCCTCCGAGTTAGACAGTTCCCCTAACTTGGGGTCGATTTTGATCAATAAAGATCTGCGTCTTTCTGCAGAGATGGCACAGTTCGCGTTGCCCAGAAGACAAACAGCTCTCTGAGCCCATCCCGCTATGATGTCCGTCTGAAGGGGAGTGTTTGCTTGCTTGGCCCGCTCCGCCAATTGAATAATCTGTGTGAGGGGACCTAACACATCAAGAAGTTTATCCTGGCATGCCCTCCAGGAGCGATCAATCCCTTTTTTGGGATCCTTGGTGTACTTGGAAAAAAACGTACACATTTTTGGGTCAATAACTGGCGTGAAAGCGACCTTATCTGATAAAGACGGGCGTGGGCACTCCGCCCGTAGACGAGCGCGCACCTCTTTGTCCAGAGGTTGCCTAATTTTACTGGCGACATATTCAGCCACCTTGTGGTCTGGACGCCACTCCGAGGAACGCGGATGGTAGATACCCTCCGGCTCAAACATATCGGAGTCAGAATCGGCGTGATCCGAAGGATCTGGTAGGGTAGCACCCGGACGCCAAGGGCGACCCGAGTCGTCATCTAAAGATGATGAGTCCTCATCTGAACCTCCCATGAAGCCTTTGGGGGATCCCAGATCAGGGTTCCATAGGTGGTGAAGCTTGTCACCCAGTACTCCGGGCAAACGGTCCTCCCGGGAGGGTACGCGCTTATGCGCGCGCGCACTCTTGGGATTGGGTGAAAATACACCATCCCCCAGGTGCCCCGCGTCGCGCTTGCGCATTTTCCTGGGGGCCGAAAGGGTAGAGGAATCACCCTCTGCTCCCGTCACACCAAACATGCCCGTACCTCTGGATACCTGTTCAGTAAGCTTAGCTACAGTATCCCTAAGAGGGGCTAAAGCGTGAGAAATAGCCTGGGAAAACAAAGTGTCCACTCCGGGGGGAAGGGTACGGTGAGAGGGACCCTCACCTGGGGACATGTTGGTAAAAGGTTCATTCTCTTGGGAGGAATGCATAATGAGGACTATGACAGAGTGTACACCCAACAAAAAATATACAATATATAGGGTAAAATCCCTACCCTCTCTGTCACTGATAGTAAGTCAAGAAGTAATGCCTTCCCTAATGGGGTAATTCTTACCCAAACGGGTGTCAGGGTAGGGAAGAGAAAAAATGCACCAGGGTGCCAAACATGCAATAGAGGAGAAACCCTCAATTCTGGGAAGAAAAAGCAAAGTGATTAATGCAGATATGCCTGCTGAGAGACTGAGTGTGTCATCTGGCAGGCCTGGGAATTGAACCCTGCTTGTCTGGGTGAAAGGCAGGAACCTAACCCCCTGGACCAAACAGGCTTCCCTAGAAAGAAGCAAACGCGAAGCGCGAGCCACGCACTGAAAGAGGCACGCTCTCCGATAACGAAGAACACAGCGCGCGCTCCCTCTGGTGGGCCCGACGTGTATTAAACACGCCGAGGGCCGAAAGGAAATTAAACGCTCGAGCGGCCCGTCCGTTCCGGACCGCTCATGGCGATAAAGCTGCTACAACAACAGAAAGCCCCGCAAAACAATTGAGCGGCAGCGCGCCAAGTTTAGGAAAACAAACTCCCAACGGAGGCAGAAAAGGCACTTATCTGAGCAGTGAAGAAAGAGGAAGTGTGACGTGTCTCGGGCCATTTATACTGACGTGAAGGAGGGCACCTCATTGGATACTCGTTACCATGGCGGCGGGCTCATGGAACTTGTAGTTTTTCTGTTCATGTTTTGTTTAACTTTGAACTTGCTGTTGAATAAAGAGTGAAGAAAGATTTGCATAATCCTCGCCTCCGGTCCTGTGATAGAATACATACATCACTGGCAAGTTTTTGCGGGGAGTGTAGTAGAGGAAAGGGGTGAAGTCAGGAAGGACAGAGACTGAAAAGCAGAGTTTGGCAGTCAACGTTTACATTTTTTAAAAGAGTCAACGTTTACAACGTATACAATATACAAGGTGCTAGGCCTTTTTTTGGCTATTTGGAGCAGTTCGCTCCTAGGCCCTCATAACCTTTTGTCTTAAGCTACTGTTGCAGCAGATATGCTAATTAGAATTTATTAATGAATGTTTACGTGTTTTGACTTGTGGTTTCATATTTTTTTTGTTGTTGAACTTTGATCCTGCTGTATAATAAAGAGTGAAGAAAGAACTGCATAATCCTCTCGCCTTCCTGACATAGAATTAATTGTAGAGAAAATAATGTGCACTTTTGAAAATGTGCCCACAGGGAGTGGTAGCCACTTATACAAATTTATACTAAAATGATTAAACATGTGTGAAATATTGGAAATGTGTAATAATGATGTAGTAATGTGCCATAATGAGATGTATAACCTATGATTTGCATTATATCGTAGAAGCTAGCTTAGCCGAAGTCATGGCCTACTTGCCAGGCCTCATGCAGAAGCTGACTTAATAAAAGCACAATGTAGAAGTTGCTGGTGCCTATGAACTGACCGTGAACTGTGTGCTTATTTATAATTTTCTGCAATGTACCGACGGACAGGAGATGAAGTCAATTTGATACAAATATGTGTAGAGTAGGCTGAATGTACTTTCCCAGGACTTGAACAATAGAGATACTGACTGAAGAAGAACATGCAACATCTTCAATACCTGAAGAGCCGGATGATGAAGACATCGTACAGTGGACCAATCCATGAACTGAGAAGGACGAAATATTAGAACTCATAGATATGTAGAATAAGAAGTATTGGGTAACGTTATATATGGAGAACTGATTGACCAATTAGGAATTAGGGGGATGGACTGAAAAACTCTAATAAAAAGTGATGACAAGGGGCTAAAACTTCAGATGCGAGAGGAGAATTAATGACGTCAGGAGACGCGGTTTGAGATTCTGTCATTGGGCTCATGCTCTTGAGAGCCTGATGTGTTGCTGATCTATTGATGACCTGAAGACGAAGACTGACTTTGTTGCTGATTCATTTAGTGGATAGGTAGTTATGACAATGTGACTGATTAACTTTGTGCCTTTCCTTCTAGGTACCAACTGCACTGTTTTATAGTTTTTATTCTAACTAGATGTTTTCCAAATTCATGTTTTTCTAAACTGTTTTGCATGAAGTCCCACATGCTGATGCTAATCTAGGTTAGGTAGGGGTTTTCTGGATGACGTTGACAGTGACAAATGATTGACAAACTGATTGCTGAACTCTGCTATTAATGTTGATATATTCATCTTTGTTGGCTTACGCTGAAGCTTTTGATCACATGTTTTCTCAAGTTCTGATTAGATCGTGTTATTGGTGGTCGCTAATAAACAAATTCTGAGCTGATTAAATGAAGTTTGAGTTAACTGATTGCATTAGAATTGTAATTAGTAGGGAAATAAAAATTGTTTAACGCTTCATCGAGTTGATGTTTTCCATGAATTTTGTTGAATTTGTCTATTGACTAATGATTCTCTTAGTGGTTATTGATTGATTATTGATGTCACTGGTCATTACATGACTAGGATACTCCATGCGATCCAAAAGGTTCATCGGCCTATACGCGTCCCCTTGTAAGTTTACTTATTAAGGACCAGGCACGTTTGCACTACCCATGCCAAATCTGCATCCTTTTTTTCCAACATTCTAGGGATTCTAGAGGTACCCAGTGTTTGTGGGTTCTCTTGAAGGAGATCAAGAAATTAGCCAAAATACAGCAAAAATGACATTTTTTGGGGGTTTTTTTTAAATGGGGAAAAAAGGGATGCAGAAGAAAGATTGTAGCTTTTCCCTGAAAATCGGATCAACAAAGAAAAGAGTTTGCGGTGCTAAAATCACCAGCTTCCCAGCTTTCAGGAAGAGGCAGACTTGAATCAGAAAACCCAATTTTTCAACACAATTTTGGCATTTTACTGACACATACCCTATTTTTACTAGTTTTTTGTGCTTTCAGCCTCCTTCCAGTTAGTGATAGAAATGGGTGTGAAACCAATGCTGGATCCCAGAAGGCTAAACATTTCTGAAAAGTAGACAAAATTCTGAATTCAGCAAGTGGTAGTTTGTGTAGATCCTACAAGGTTTTCCTACAGAAAATAACAGCTGAAATAGAAGAATATTGAAATTGAGACAAAAAAAAAAAACATTCTTTTCAACGGCTTACTCTTTAACTTTTTCCTGCAATGTTAGATTTTTTTAAAGCGGTATACCATTACGTCTACTGTACTCTTCTGGTTGGGAGATATATAGGGCTTGTAGGTTCATCAACAACCATAGGTACCCAGAGCCAATAAATGTGCTGCAGCTTGCAATGGGTTTTCATTCTATACCGGGTATACAGAAATTCATTTGCTGAAATATAAAGAGTGAAAAATAGGTATCAAGAAAATCTCTGTTCTTCCAAAATGGGCACAAGATACGGTGCTGAGAAGCAGTGGTTATTTGCACATCTCTGAATTACGGGGTGCCCATACATGCATGTGAATTACAGAGCATTTCTCAAATAGATATCTTTTTTACACACTGTCTTACATTTGAAAAAATGACAAGGGGCAATAACACTTGTTTTGCTATTCTGCGTATACCTAATGGTCGCGACAGGAAACGCAACATGGACACATCATATTTTTACATTGAAATCTGATGTATTTTTTGCAAATTGCCTAGCAGTAGATTTTGGCCTCTAGCTCAGTCGGCACCTAGGGAAACCTACCAAATCTGTGCATTTTTTAAAACTAGACACCTACAGGAATCGAGGATGGGGTGACTTGTGGGGCTCTCACCAGGTTCTGTTACCCAGAATCCTTTGCAAACCTAAAAATTTGGCTAAAAAACACTTTTTCCTCAAATTTCAGTGATTGAAAGTTCTGGAATCTGAAAGGAGCCACAAAAGTTCCTTCCACCCAGTGTTCTCCCAAGTCTCCCGATAAAAATAGTACCTCATTTGTGTGGGTAGGCCTAGCGCCTGTGACAGGAAATGCCCCAAAACACAACGTGGACACATCCATTTTCCCAAAGAAAACAGACCTGTTTTTTGGAAAGTGCCTAGCTGTGGATTTTGGCCTCTAGCTCAGCCGGCACCTAGGGAAACCTACCAAACCTGCACATTTTTTAAAACTAGACACCTAGGGGAATCCAAGATGGGGGTGACTTGTGGGGCTCTCACCAGGTTCTGTTACCCAGAATCCTTTGCACACCTCAGAATTTGGCCCAAAAACACTTTTTCCTCATATTTCGGTGATAGAAAGATCTGGAATCTGAGAGGAGCCACACATTTCCTTCCACCCAGTGTTCCCCCAAGTCTCCCGATAAAAATGGTACCTCACTTGCGTGGGTAGGCCTAATGCTCACGACAGGGAACGCAAGATGGACACATCACATTTTTACACTGAAATCTGACGAGTTTTTTTGCAAAGTGCCTAGCTATAGATTTTGGCCTCTAGCTCAGCCGGCACCTAGAGAAACCTACTAAACCTGTGCATTTTGTACAACTAGACACCTACGGGAATCCAGGATGGGGTGACTTGTGGGGCTCTCACCAGGTTTTGTTACTAAGAATCTTTTGCAAACCTCAAAATTTGGCTAAAAAAACACTTTTTTTCTTCATATTTTGGTGACAGAAAATTCTGGAATCTGCGAGGAGCCACAAATTTCCTTCTACCCAGCGTTCCCCCAAGTCTCCCAATAAAAATGGTACCTCACTTGTGTGGGTAGGCCTAGCGTCCGTGACAGGAAATGCCCCAAAACACAACATGGATACCTCACATTTTCCCAAAGAAAACAGAGCTGCTTTTTGCAAAGTGCCAAGTTGTGGATTTTGGCATCTAGCTCAGCCGGCACCTAGGGAAACCTACCAAACCTGCACATTTTTTAAAACTAGACACCTAGGGGAATCCAAGATGGGGTGACTTGTGGGGCTCTCACCAGGTTCTGTTACCCAGAATCCTTTGCAGACCTCAACATTTGGCCAAAAAAACACTTTTTCCTCTCATTTCGATGACAGAAAGTTCTGGAATATGAGAGGAGCCACAAATTTCCTTCCACGCAGCTTTTCCCCAAGTCTCCTGATGAACATGGTACCTCAGTTGTGTAGGTAGGGCTAGTGCCTGCGAAAGGAAATGCCCTAAACACTATGTGGACTCATCAAAATTATCAAATACTAAACTACCTGTTTTTGCGGGAAGTGGGGACAGTTTTTGACCCTGGGCTCAGCAGCCATTGGAAACCTACCAAACTCAAACATTTCTGAAAGCTAGACACCCGAGGGAATCCAGGGAGGTGTGACTTGCGTGGATCCCCCAAAGTCGTCTTACCCAGAATCCTCAGCAAACCTCAAATTTAGCTAAAAAAATCCAATTTTTCCCACATTTGTGTGTGGGATCACCACACCAGGACAACTTTCCTACCACCCAACATTACCCTCAGTCTTCCAAAAATAGGCCAATCTGCCACCAAGGGGGGGCAGATATGGCCAACAGTAATGTGCCCCCATGGGGAGCAACCCTTGCCCAAGGGGCTGCCCCCCAAACAAAACACACACATACACACACACCAATCCCTGGTGCCAAAGTGGTTTCTGCCCCCCGGGGACAGATGGGCCTAATAGAAATAGGCCAATCTGCCCCCAAGGGTAGCAGAAATGGCCTATAATAAATTTGCCTCCCAGGGGAACGACGCTTGTCTAAGAAGTCGCTCCCCTTGTGTGAAATTGATGCAAACAACTAAATAAAAATCCCTGGTGTCTAGTGGTTTCTGACCCGCTTGGGGGCAGATTGGCCTAATAAAAATAGGCCGATCTGTCCCCAAGGGGGCAGAAATGGCCTAAATATAATTTGCCCCCCAGGGGAGTGACCCTTGCCTAAGGGGTCGCTCCCCACCTGTAAAACTATTTAAAAAAAAAATCCCTCATGCCTAGTGGTTTCTGCCCCCCTTGGGGGCAGATCGGCCTAATTAAAATAGGCCGATCTGCCAAAGGAGGCAGGAATGGCCTAAATATAATTTGCCCCCTAATGGAGCAACCTTTGCCTTAGGGATCGCTCCCCACCTCTAGAAAACAAAAACAAAAAAAATGATCCCTGGTGCCTAGCGGTTTCTGCCCCCCGGGGGCAGATTGGCCTAATAACAATATGCTGAGCTACCTCCGGGGGGGCAGAAAAGGCCTTGAAAATAATTGCTCCCCTGGGGGGGCAACCCTTGCCCAAGGGGTTGCTCCCCTTATGCCAATTTCCCTTCTAAAAATGATCCCCGGTGTCTAGTGGGCATTTCAATAGCCAGATCGATTCACGATCCAGCTGATGAAATGCTCTGAGAGACTTCAAAGGGAAGGAAATTCCTTTCCTTCCATTTGAAGCCTCTCAGGCCCCCATCACATGATTGGAAGAGAAATGCTTTGGCATTCCTCTTCCGATCTGCGCTGGAAGCTGAGCTTCCAGTGTGGTGGGGCGGCCTCTGATGAGGTCAGCACGCGACCGCGCGCTGATGTCAAGAAACATCACTGAGGGAGGGCTCAGGGGTGGAAGGGGAAGCAATTCCCCTTCCAGCCATGCCATGGGGGGGTGGGGGCAGGGCCCTCGGGGGGAGCGCGAGCACTTCCCCTGAGGGCCAGTAGTAGGATGTAATGGTTCGGTCGGTGGTGCCTCAGCGCCGCTATCATAGACGTAACCATTACGTCCATGGACTCCAAGGGGTTAAAAACAACCTGCTACAAAAATTGGCCACACATATGCAGCAGTAAATCAGTTCTAGATTACTCAAATGGTCACAAAGAGGTGGCATTTTAGGAAACCTACTGAAGTAATCTTCCTGTGCCCAGCAATTGTGAGGTGATTATAATAGTAAAATATCAACAGTGGTAGGGTGATCAGATTTTGAGAAGCAAAAATGGGACAGGACCGATATAGAAGTAGGACTAAATTAACAACGGTCAAGGTATATATCTGGCCTGACTCAGTTTTATGCATAGGAGGAGGTCAGCCTTGTGTTCCTAGCAGAGGGTAGGCAGCGTGGGGAGGAGGGTGTTGGAGTGCAAACATTATTAATAAAAATTGTGTCATTAGAATATCATGTGAAATAATGTATTAAAAGACCTAACTGAAATTATGTATAGCTGATATGGTGGACACCATAAACAACATGTATTAACATAAAAATATAATGTCTCATGAAAATGTATGGTGTTTAATAATAATTAAATATACTGAAAATTGAGTATTAATATGTACAAAAAAGATTAATAGTTTACATTTAAATGAAATGTGTTATACTTTGAGTTTTAGCATTGTTTTAAAAGGCCTCATGTTTTAGTAATTTTCTAAAGGCACGATGCATAAAGAGTGTGAACTCTGCAAAATGATGTTTCTTCAAATATCCTGTGTGACTTGCTCACTGTGGAAAAGTTATGTTCCTTGCTTGTAGCATTTGTTTCCTGAGATGAGGTAATGTACAAACTAAACAATAGACTTCAGTGCTCAATGTCGTGTTTCATGTTACAATATTTGTACTTGCTTGAGATTTTTTTGTTTTAGGCAGGAAGTACATGTAATGTTTTTCTAAACTGCTTAACTGTAATTTTTGAGAGGAAATTGGTGATCAGGAGCGAGAGAAGATGAGTCAATCGTGGGTGTAGAAAATAAAGAAAAATACTTCTGAAATGTGGATTAAAATTTATTGGTTGAACACTAAAATACCCCATAGTATGACAAATAGAAATTTAGTTAGTTGCTTTCTAGAATTTTCTTTAATATAGCAAAAATTTAGGTGAGATAAGTCAGAATTTCGTTAACTTGAGTGCTGTTTAGATGTTTTAGCTCTGAGCCTATGATTCTATCAGTTCAGATACATTAGGCCCAAACTTTACTGAACTATTTCCCCATTCATAATACTGATGCTGTACAATGAAGACCAGATGCTCCACAGAGGAAGGCGTCACTGCTTGCTGATCCATTTAGGAGAAGTATTACTAAATGTGCATTTGTTTTTCTTGCAGATTTTTATGTTTCCTCTCTTTAGAAAATCCAACCTCTATATTGGTTAGCACCATAGTTAGATGTTTTTCAAATTGAATAATGTCTTATTTTCCTTTTTGCGTGAAGCCCAAACATGCTTATCTAACTAGAGTGATAGTTAGAGATGCCAAATTCTAAATTCAACTAATATATATAAGTTGATTGTAAACAATTCTTCTGCGATAATTAAATGTATTCTCTTTCAATTATTCATCTGTTATAGTTGCTATTCTGTATGTTGATTCCTGAAAGTTTAATGATAAATATTCTGTCTAGATTAAGATTCTTCCGATGATTTGGCCAGCCTGTATTGTTTCTGTACCTATATCATTTGGTATTGCATTTGATTTTCATGATCTTAGCATTGTTAAGCTAAAGGGCAATAAATGTTTGAACTTTATTAAACTGGTGTGGTGATTCATGACCTCATAGGTCATGGTGCGAATAAATTACTGACTCCAAAATTGAAATTTGATATCTATTGTTTTGATATTGTTAATTTTGATTGTTAGGACATTATCACACTCCTATCTGAGTCAAAAAGTCCCGGTCGACCTCTAAGAATAATAGATGGTTACCCTATACATGTCACCTTATAAATAAAATATCAAAAGAAATATAAGGCTGGACACGCCCACAGAAATTGGTAGCAGAGGATGGTTTTGTCTCATTAGGAGGGAAACATCATGTTTTTAATAGTTTTATGTAATTTGGAAAGAATTGGGAGATTTGATTTTACCAGTTCCTATTGAAATTTGGAAATTTGGTCTTGCTAGTGCTTGTTTGGACGCAATTTTTTTTCTTCTAGTGCTTGTTTGAAAATGTTCCCAGTGTTCTTAGTGTGATTTGTGTTTGGCCTAGGGTTTGCACTTGCAGTGCTTTCGCAAATTGCAGGTGAATTGTGATGTATATGCGAATTAAGGAGTTTGCGCACTCCAGTGTAGTTTGTTAAGGAGTGTGCGTATTCCAAAGGGTGTATGTAGGGAAGTCATCATACTTCAATTGAGTGTGGTGCTTTGTACTAAAAACAATTCCCTTGTGGTTGTTGGTATAGGGACCCTGCTTGGTCTATGCCTTCGGAGTATTGTACACGTGTATGAGACACTTGGTTGTTGTGGTAAGTTGTCTGCTTAGTTAGTCAATTGGGCGTGGTTGACAAATAGTATTCCTAGAGTGTATGTTAAAAGGAGTGTTAGTTTGACA
Organism: Pleurodeles waltl; assembly: GCF_031143425.1. NCBI lineage: Eukaryota > Metazoa > Chordata > Amphibia > Caudata > Salamandridae > Pleurodeles > Pleurodeles waltl. Next base: position 89,936,820 of record NC_090441.1, read on the forward strand.
GATCTTGGTGACTCCTGAGTTCTCAAGAAGGATCTAGTATTGGTCAATGGTGAAATTTTCTGGTTGAATTTTACTTGCAAATCAGAGAAAGCAAAGATCGAATGAGTAGTTGCCAGAGATAAAAGGCGCAATCGAAATATTCATGCAGCTTCCAAAGTGATTGTGAACCCAACCTGTAGTAAGCAGACAAGTTGGTATGTTGATTTTTCTTTGGTGCTTGCAATATTTTGCATTTAGTTTTGAGAGAATCAGTTTTGGAGGTTTCGCTGCAAGACTTTGTCAACGCTGTGCGTGTGAGTGTGACGTCACTAGGCCCGGGCTGGGATTGGACGGTTGATGAGAAGAAGTTGCGGAGCGATTGGAGAGTGGTTCTGAAGCATTATTGGTTGAGAGACAAGCAAAAAGAATTTTGAGATTTTATTACTTCCTGATTTGAATTTAAATTGTAGTTTTATGACCAATTAAAGTAAAAATTTCATTTTTTAAAACATTAAAGAGTGCGTTTAGGGGAGGTGCTTTTATTCGAGTTAGAGTAGGCGAAATTGCCCCGCCAGAACGGTACACCTGCATGCATCGTAATTGAAGAGAAAGGTACTGCAGCATGTACTTGATTAAAACAATGGTGCAAAATTGAAGAGAAGGAAGGGAGCTTAGCGTTTACTGCCTATAGAACTTTCAACATGAGAATTTGAGAACATTTTAGAAGAGTGTTGTACAAATTAAATCCTCCTCCGAGACCAGCACAATTTGAAGCTTTAGCTATTTGGAAATTAGTGGCCAGACAACAAGAGAAATTAAAATTTGAGAGGAGAATGAGAAAGGTTGAGAAGACTTTATTAGAGGCAAGGTGGGAAAATTAGCTAAATATTTGGAGAACAGAAACTTTACAGGGTATTAAAATGTTTCCTGTAATTGCAAAAGAGAAAGAGAGCAGTGTCAGGTAAAAGACAAAGACTAAGGATTCTTCTGAAGATGAGTCAAAGTCAGATGAGACTAGAAAATCATTGACTTATGTTGATGACTCAGATGATGATGAATTTATAATGCAGTTACTGAGGAGTCGTCCTCCTCCATATGCAGCACAAGAGATAAGTCCAGGTACTAGTACTGGTCCAAGTGCACCAGTACCATTTCTGGTGACACAGAGTCAAGTACAGGTTCCAACTAACGTTCCTACTAATACTGTAACTAAGTTTATCCTACAATTCCTGTTGTTAGTTCTGCACCAAGCATGACATTACCAGTGGTGCAATCATCACAGATACCACAGATTTACCACAAACCAATGATCGTTCAGGTGGAGACTACACCTAATTCACTTACTCCAGTGCAATTTCAGACAAGGCTGAGATATACACCTGTTAAAATATCACAGTCGTGTTCTTCAATGCTGTCAGGTCACAATTCTGGAGTAATTTACTCAAGTAATCAGAATGCTATTTCAAGTCCAGAAGCGTTAACAGTACATGTTACAATTGGTGTTGTTGTACAATTGTATGCCCAGGGAAATGATGACAGTAATGTGCAGAATAATTTTAATTCAAATGCAGAAATGGAGAGACCCAATGCATCTGCTGTAATTATGTCTCCAACAAATCAGAATTTTGATAAGACAGGTCCACTGATTGAAATAAATTATCCTAGGACTTCACATATTTTGGGAAAGTGAGATTTGAATTCAAATTAATTTCTGATGACTCCTGAGATTCCGTGTATTACTCCATAGAGTGTGCCTAATGTAAATAATAATGTCTCTTTACAAGGATTGACAGCTCAGCAGTTAACAGACTGATTAGAAAAAACGTGAGGATCAAAAACAAATGCTGAAGGAGGGAAATCATTGAACCTGGTAAGACTTAAATTAGAACTAAAATGATTGAGGAAACACTGGAGTTAAATAGAATTGACTCATATAATGAAGATGAGTTATGCTTCATGTGTAAAAATGTTACAGACAGAGAAGGATTGGCACACCAGAAATGATCAGAACTTGTAAAGGAATATGAAATAGAATTAAGAAATCAAAACCATTGAAAAGAAGTTATAGGTTAGAATTTGATTCAAAAGATATTGAGAACATGAGAATACTGGGAAACAGAATTCATATTAAGGAATTCATTAAAAATATTCAAACATGGGGAGCATTAGATAAATGGGAAGGCAGATAGGTAAAGAACAGAGATCAGAAGAAAAAGGAGTCTGCGAATTCAAAATGTGCAGCAGACTGATAATCCAGTAAAGATATTACCAATGAGAGAAATTCCTGGAGGGAATTATGTACATGTCCCTTGGAGTAGGAGTGATATTTTGTTATTTACAAATGACTTTCTGAGACTGAGATATAAATCAGTGGAATGGTACAAGTAGACAGATAGATTTGTGAAACTTGCAAAATGCCTGTGGGAGGATTTGAATACCCTGTTAGAAATAGTGATTCCAGCTCATTTGTGGGTGGAATGCAAAAGGATTGTTGGCTGGACAACAAGAAAGTCTCTATGAGATCCAGTTACAGGCGCACCATCTCCTGATGTAATGAAGTACTAAAACAAAGTGAATGAATTGTTGAAAGCAAGAATTTCCCCTAAAAGTATTGATTGGCAGAGAATCAATAGAGCAGCCCAGGAAGCAAAAGAGTCAATACATGCATACTATGAGAGATTGTTGCAGTCATTTAAACATTACAATGGTATAGAAACAATTGAGCCCAATGACATAAGTCATTTTGTGTTCAGATTTGTTGAAGGTGTGAGACCTGAAATTAGCCAGATGCTAGGGAGTCATTTGATTTGCTGGCAAGCAAAAACAGTTGATGAGGTATTGCAGTTTCCTTAATACTGTAGTTACAATATTGAAACGAAGCAGAAGAAATTGAAGGAAAAGGCAATAGTGATGCATATTAAAGCGGCACAATCAGGAATGCAGGGAATTTTCCCACAGCAGGGAATGATGAATTGACGAGTGAGAGTTCGGATGAAGAAGAATGTGTGTTAGCAGCTTCGTTAGAAGTGGAAGAAAAGGGTCATTATGTAATGGAAAAGTAATGGGTCATCAGGTTTCATTCCTGGTTGATACAGGAGATACACACTCTGCAGTAAGAACTGCAGAAGTTCCTAATGTGCCACTTTCTGGAAACACAGTGCAGATTGTAGCAGTTGCAAATCAATTCCTGACAAATCCAATTACTAAATCGATTCCTTTTTAAAATTGGCAATTTTGAAGGTTTGCACAAATTTGTAGTCTGCGACTCAAGTCCAGTTTCCGTACTGGGAAGAGACATGTTATGCAAAGCAAAATGTTCGATTACCTGTACAAATGATGGAATTGCTATTCAAACGAATAGTGATGATGACGATGATTCGTCTATGTCAATTGAATGTGGTTCAGTTAATGAAGAATTTCCACTGATGAGTTTCTATCCTGCATTTACATTTTAAGACTTGCCAACAGATTTACAAGGTGCAGTTACTTTAGAAGTTTGGGATCTTTCTAGAGAGGACATTGGTCTGATTAATGAGTTGAACTGGTTAAAGTCACAGTCAAACCTAATGCAGTTTTTCTACAAACACCGCAGTATCATATGGCACCAGATATAATTAAAGGAGCTACTCCTGTAATGCAGATTTTGTGAAGCAGGGAGTTCTGAAAGCTGAGCAGCCCATGATTTGAGGGAAGTTAATGGCATAGTAGTCAAATGTTGTGCAGTGGTGCCTAATCCAGCAATGATTTTGTTCAAGAACCCATGTGATGTAGAATAGTTCACAGTGGTGGACATAGCACAAGCATTTTTCTCAGTGCCTCTTCATGAGGATATTCAATTTATTTTCTGTTTCAAATTCTGTAATCATGTGTATTCCTGGTGTAGGTTACCACAAGGCTTTTCAGAGTCCCCATCAATATTTAATCAGGTGTTGAAAAAGAATTTGGAATCATTGGAAATGTCTTTCCAATCCGCATCAGTTCAATACATTGAGGATCTTTTGCTTGCTTCAAAAATGAAGAAAGCATGCGAACAGGATACTATTGCCTTATGGAATCATTTGGGTGAAAATGGACTAGATCGCCAGACTCGCGGGTGGTGGATCCGAGGGCCACATTACAACCCTGGCAGTCGGCCCACCAGGGAACCACCAGCTCCTCCAGAATAAGGGATCCCGGCAGTCTGGAGGTAGGTGGTGGTCCTAATCCACCAGGGCAACACTGCCCTGGGGATTACGACCACGTTTTCCGCCAGCCTTTTCATGGCGGTAGCACCATCATGAAAAGCGGTAGCACCATCATGAAAAGGCTGGCGGGGAATGGGTGCAGGGGCCCCCCTGGCCAGCACCATCGCAATGTTTACTGGCTGCCTGGCAGACAGTGAACATTGTAAGGGTGTTGGTGCACCCTGCAGGCTACAGCATTGCCACCGGCTTGATTCTCGATTACAAGTTGGAGACAATCCTGTAGCCTGTTTCCCTCTAGGCCAGCGGGCGGAAACTCAGGTTTCCACCCACTGACCTAGTGGGAAACTCTTAATAACTCCGCCGGGGGGGACGCCGCACAGACGTCAGCCACTCTTGGGAGTTTGGCAGACTGAGTTTTCCGTCTGCCAAATTCAAAAGCAGGCCCACAGTGACCCCAGCGAAATTACAGTGCTGTCAGAAAAAAGTGAAATATTTAGGTCACCAAATAGGAAAAGGTGCAAGGAAAGTTTCCAGGAAAGAGTTACAACTATTTTGCAAATTAATCCTTTTGTTACTCAAAGAGATGTCAAGATGTTTTTGGGAATGGTGAGCTACTGTTACCAATGGGTTGCCAATTTTTCTGTTATTTCAAAGTCATTGCAGAGGCTGACCCACAACGATATTTTTGACCCAGTCCCCTTTGATGAAGCCTGTATGAAAGCTTTTACTGAGCCGAGAGAGAGCCTGTGCAGAGCACCAACATTGGGAATGCCTGATCACACAAAACCATTTTTGTTGTGTTGTCATGAACATGATTGTTGTCCAATTTATGTCCTTTCACAGGTACATGGTGGTGTAAACTGCCCAGTAGCATATTTTTCTGCTACTTTGAACCCAGTTGCAGCAGCTTTGCCCGGCTGTTTGTGGCTTCAGTTGGTTTGAGCCTCACTCAGTGTGAGAGCATTGTGATGGGACATGCTTTAACTGTCCTTGTCCCACATTCGGTTGAGGTTTTGCTTACCCGAACAAAGACCCGACATTTAACAAACACCAGGCTCACAAGGTATGATCTTTGGCTCGCCAAATGTGTCCTTAAAAAGGTGCACTATGCTTAGCCCAGCAACCTTGCTCCCAATAGACAATGTTGAAAATGAAAAACATTTTAAAGAAGTTGAACATGACTGTCTGGAGGTTACTGAATTGTACACAAAACCCAGACCTGATATTAAGGATACGCCGTTAGAGAAAAATGATGAAAATATTTTTGTTGATGTTTCCTGTCTAAGAAATAATGCGGGAACATTGATATCTGGATATGCTCTGTGCCCAGTTTCTGGTATACTCCAAGCGTCATGGCTTCAAGGAGTATTTTCTGCACAAGTGGCTGAATTGGTGGCTCTTACTAGAGCTTGCTGTATTTCTGCACAGCTTAAAGTTACAATTTTAGAGTCAGTCAGTATGGATTTGGTGTAGTGCATGACTTTGGGCAGTTGTTGTCACAGAGAGGTTTCATAACCTCTTCTGGCTCACCAATTAGAAATGGTGATATAATTCCTGATTTGTTACAAGCTCTACAATTACCTGAACAAATTGCTGTGGTCAAGAGCAATACACACCAGAAATTGAATGATTTTGTTTTCAAGGGAAATTTTTATGCAGATCATTCTGCACAATTTTGTGCCCTGAACAATATTACATTTAATGAAGAATGGAATTTTTTTATTGAAGAAACACATGTTGATGAAACAAATTAAAGTTACATGTTAACAGTAATTGATGCATGGGAGGACGTTAAGAGACTCCAGGAGGATACTCCTGATGATGAAAATAAAAGGTGGATACAATTGGGATGTTCACAAAGAGAATTGGATGAAGTTTGGATTTCAAATGAGGGGCAAGTAGTTCTGCTAAACTGTCTACTGATGAAAATGGCAAGATATTATCATGGTCAAGCACACATTGGCAGAGATGCAATGATTCACACATTTAAGCAATCCTGGTTCAATCAGAAGTTTAGACAGGTTGCTGAACAATTTGTCAAAGATGTGTTACATGCCAACATATGAATGGGGGGAAAAGAACAACTGTTAATCTGAGTCACATTGGAAGAGCGGGAGGTCCATTCAACAGATTACAAATGGATTTTTTGAGATGCATGTGTGTGGTGGTTTGAGATATGTGTTGGTGATTGTCTGTATTTTTAGACACTGGATTGAAACCTACCCCACATGTAGAAATGAAGCCTCACAGTAGCGAAACTTCTACTTAGGGAGTTCATACCGCGTTTTGGTTTTCCAGCTTCTTTAGAATCAGGCAGAAGAAGTCACTTCAATAACGAGGTGATAAAATTACAATGTTCAGCCTTAAACATTGAGCAGAAGTTGCATAGTAGTTACCGCCCTGAAGCTTCTGGATTAGTAGAGCAAATGAATGGTACTTTGAAGGCCCGACTTGCAAAAATGTGTGCATATACAACTCTGAAGTGGCCAGATGCTTTGCCTTTGGTTTTGATGAGCATGAAAAACTCACCTGACAGAAAGAATGGACTCCCTCCCCATGCGACTCTGAGACTCAATGAGATTGCCAGCTGTTCCTGAAAATGCTCTTGTGAATATAATAGATGACATGGTGCTTGATTACTGCAAGAGTCTAGCTGATGTGGTTCACTCTTTCTTTCACCAGGTGGAAGCTACAGGCGTGCCACCATCCCAAGACCAGTGTCACAGTCTGGGAGCTGGAGATTAAGTGGTTGTCAAGAGGCATGTGAGAAAAACTTGTCTGGAACCTAGGTGGAAGGGCCCGTTTCAGATCATTCTGGTGATGACGACTGCTGTGAAGTGTGCTGGTATCCCAAACTAGATACAGGCCAGCCACACTTGAAAAGTCCTGTATCCTCCGGATGATGAAGAAGTGTTGTTAAGAGCACCAAGAACTACTATACAGTCCCAAGGAGCAAGAAGAGAGACTGTGGAGACAGAAATATCCATAGTGCAAACTGATGAAGATCCAGGTAAACCTCTGAGGAATGAAATAGAGGTTTCTGAATCTGCTCAAGCATCACTAGACATAGCACAAGAGTCAAATCAGAAGAGGACTCTCCCAGAAACAGACGATTGGGAAGATCAGTTGAAACAAATCACGTTTCCTGAATCAGCTGAAAAGGGAGTTGAGTTGAATCAAAGTCCTACAGATTTGACTTCTCCTGAATTGGCTAATGTTGCAGGTACATCAAGTCAAAGTCAAAATCCTGCAAAAAGAGTTGTAAGTCCAGTTTTGCAAACAACACTGTCAAAAAAAGCTGTGAAATAAGACAAGTGTCCCAAACTGCAAACAAATGAAAAGGTTCCAGATGTGCTTTTAACTATAAATGAAGACCCAGACACAATAACAAGAGTAGATACAGATGAAGATCTGAGTGAAGGAGAAATAAATGCAAATAGGAAATAAATAAAAAAAGTCGCAAGTTGAAGATACTCAGGTGCTGAATGGGTGTATTTTACAACAGATGAGTGGTAACGTGAATGTTAGTCCTTTTGTTTTGATTGTGAAATTCAAGCTCAACATTTTGGAACTTGAAATTGCTTTTCAACTGAGATTTGAAACTACATTGCTAATTGAACAAGAGAGACATACACTAGAAGTGATCGTTAATGATCAATAAAAAAATGATCTACTGGATAGACTTTTGAAAACCTGATTTTTGACAAGTTGCTAAACCTATTTCTGACAAAGGTCTGTGAAGTCTGAAAGCTGCTGTAAATAACTGCAAAGAAGACTGAAGATTATTTTTGTTTTTGATTTTTGGCTGTATAGTTAAATATATTTTTCTTTTCCTTTCGCTTTCTGATTCTTTAAAGGTAATGGATAATAATCATAATCACATTAAAAACAATAGGTGTTGCATGTGTATGTGTGTTGGATTAGCAATTGTATGTGTTCTAGTAGGTTTGTTATTGAATGAGAGTATCAATCAATTAATCAATCAAAAAAGTTATCAAGCGCGCTACTCACCCGATAGGGTCTCAAGGCGCTGTGGGGGGGGGGAGGAAGAGCGGGGGAATTAGTGTTTTTAGCAAAGCTGAAACTAATTATACACCTTTTCCAGAGACTACTACACTTTCTAAGTTAGAAAGGTTTAACAAGGTTGAGAAATACCTACACTTAGACAACACACAAGGAGATCTTTCTTCTAATGTTTTCTATTGTTGCTGTATAAATATGTTGTGACGATGATTGTGGGAGAATGTTATATTTGCACGCAGATTCCTTCATCAGTGCAGGTAGGAATTACTTACCGTAGCTTGCCACTAACAAATGGAATTAGTTGCAGTCTTTTACTAACAAGGCTTCATAACCACGAGTACGTTCAATATTTATTTTCTAATTATGACGTTGTGTTTTCTTTTGTTCTGATTAACCCTCATTTTAGTAACATAGCTAAAGAAAAAAATATTGATATTGTGAGAGGTTTCTTTGTGCCTACACTAACATGTAATTCTGCCTATGCTCATAGGAATAACCTCACATGCTTGTTTTCGCCAGTAGAGAAATCTTTTCTGGATCAAACTGATGACAGGAGAAAAGCATTAAAGGAGAAAATATAGAATGTGTTGGTGAAGAGGGCATTTAGAAATGATGATGTATATAGCGAGACTAAAACACAAGGGTAGCTTGCTTTAGATTTTTAACATGTAGGAAAGCTTTGTATTTACAGACCTCAATCCAGAAGTGACACTAAATTTGTGCGAACGGGTGAGTGCAGACATGTATTTCTTTTTAAGAATACTTGGGATTTTATGTTAAATGGACAAGAACCTGCGATTCCTGGGGTATATTACATCTGTGGAAAGAGTGCTTATTATCGTCTCCCAAGGGGATATCAAGGGACATGTCATTTGGGAGCGGTCTTCCCAAAGATTTACCAGATTGACAATGTACAATTATTCCTTCTGTAGGAGTCCATTCAATGGTTCTCCAGAACAGACTTGCATTAGATATTCTTTTAGCAAAGGAAGTCGAAGTCTACCAGATGCAGAAAGCGAAACATTGTTGCACATATATACCAGACAATAGTAAAGGAATACAACATTTTATTAAGAACCTGACAGATTCAAATTCTGACATAAAAGATCTGAAAGAGCCAGGGGTATGGGAAAATATCGGCAAAGGTTTTACTGAAATGAAAAATTGTCGGGGAAAAAACAAAGGATGAAAAATGAACAGTGGAGGGAAGAAATTAAAATGGAAAAGATGAGAAGAAGATACTTTCATGATTTGAGAAAAACTGAAAACTGAAGAAAAACAAAAAACAATAGATATTTTAGACAACTAAATTTTGAGCTGACTCACAAGTATTAATACAAGTATTAATAAATATTTCTTTTGTGGCAACACATATAGGCCCTCGTTATGACATCTGCGGTAAATCCCGCTTACTGACACCCTGACGGCTGCCAACTTACTGCCGCCGCCGCGGATATCCGTTCACCACATTATGACACACACACCAATCCGACGGAATTCAGCCACATACACAAATCCGCCAGACCAAAGGTCAGTGATAAAATGGTGGTATCAAAACCCACACCGTTACGCCAACAGAACAACTCCCACCACAGTATGACCATGAATCACCACAGCGGACATTCAACGGCGGTAAACCATTGGCGGTACATACCGCCGCGCTCACAATGGACACCCACAGACAAAACAACACCACATTGGACAATTCAAACACACACCTGACACACATACTCACACCACACCTATACACCCACACCACTATAAAACACACACCCACATTACCCACAACCCTTTACAATTACAATTCATTGGCACAAGACTGACACCATGACCACCTAGCCAACTAGAGCCACACATCACTCACACCCATACACCACTCATGCACTATACATCACACACCCCAAAACATTACCCAACACACCTTCACCAACACATCTCACATAACATCCATGGCACCACAAAGACACCCCTGTTTCACAGAGGAGGAGTTAAGGGTCATGGTGGAGGAAATTGTCAGGGTAGAGCCACAGCTATTTGGAGCACAGGTGCAGCAGATATCCATTGCAAGGAAGATGGAGCTATGGCGAAGAATCATGGACAGGGTCAACGCCGTGGGACAGCACCCAAGAACAAGGGACAAAATCAGGAAGAGGTGGAATGACCTACAGGGCAAGGTACATTCCATAGCAGCAAGCACCAGCTCGACAAACAGAGGACTGGCGGTGGACCCCCCCTCACTTCCCCCACAACACACAGCATGAGAGGAGCAAGTCTTGGTAATACTGCATCCTGAGGGCCTGGCCGGAGTTGGAGGAGGACTGGATTCTGGTAAGTCAACTCTCTACTATTATCACCCCCCTACCTGCATGCCATCACATACCCTCACCCTCACTCCCATCACTCCACTACTTCCCACACACTCCACCATCACATCTCTTCAATCCCAATGCCAAACCCTACATGCTGTACCAATGCATGGACACCCCTTTACAGCCCTGCATGGACACTCATCACTAAAGCATGCACAGCATAGAGAACTAACAATCCCACCATACACCAACATACACAAGTAAAAGCTGGCAGGGCAACACCAACCATAGAGGGGAAGCCAGGGATGTACAATATGTCATACACATTAACCATAACACATCATTTACATCCCCATAGGTACCCCAGCCAATGTCACTGGAGAGGATGTGCCAGCACTATCCAGTCCCCAACAGAAGAGGCCCACAGTGATGACAGTATCTCTGGTCTTCAGGATTTGGACGGTCTACCTAGCCTATCAGGGACCACCGTAGAGACGATTACCCAAGCCCAGTCACAGACCACCACAGAGCCTCCCCTATCAGGAAACAACACCACAGCAGCAACCCAGCGTACCCAAACCTCTGTCCCCAGGACACGTCAATCAGCAGTGTGCCCACCTGTATAGAGACCCCAGGCTACACTTTGCACCCAAGACAATCAGGGACCTGGGGTCGGTAGCAGTGGGCACATGGTTCAGGGGACAGAGCCACATGCCACCAGGGACACTGGGAGGATTGCTGTGCACCAGGGGGAGGACAAGCCCAGGGAAGCGACTCTCCAGGAGGCACTCTCCGAGATCCTTGGAGCCTACCAACATTCCCAGGACACCATGGGCCAGATCCTGGACAACGTGAACAGACGGCTGCAGGAGGGACATTACCAGGGGATCAGGAGGACTTGCAGGCCATCAACAACACCCTGATCTCCATAGCAGGGGTGCTGGCAGACATGGCCAACATTATGAGGGAGGCAGAGTCACACCAGCGGGCCCCTGCCACTAGCCAGTCATCTGAACAGCCTTCCACTTCCACTGCCGCTAGTGACCAGGAGGCCCTGCCACAGGTCTCATATGTCACCAGCACCCCTCCCCTTTCCCCCTACAGAAGGTGAACCACCTGCAAATGTACCCTGCGATCCAGACAGAAGCCAGATACACTTGCCAAGACCCCTGCCAGGAAATGAGACTCTCCTGATTGCCCCCCTTGTGTCCCACACAGTCACCCTGTCCACTTTGAACTGCCATTGCTCCCCTTCCTAGGTTCCCTTGGACAATGCACCTGTGCTACAAACAGACTGGAACAATACCCTGGACTTTCCTCCATCATCACCCCATCCCATTGCACTTCCCCCTATATGTTAGCACTTCAATAAACACCCATTGATAAGAAAAGATTTCGAGTATGTCATGTATTTCAAATATGTATTGATTAAAACAGGTACAACCAGTGCAAATTAATTGTACATAGAATGAGCATAGAATTAATGACCTGTAGCTGGCTGTTGTGATCACACCAGGAGTATTTGTCATATCACCGACATCTGCAAAATGCATAGCCAGAGGGAACAGTAAGTGGGCATAGAACTGGGAAATACCACCATGCCAATGCCACACAGAATACAACCGAAGTCATTGAAATGTAAAGTTACACTGTCTCACCTGTGTGTCATTGGAAGTACTGACGGATTACAATTGTTCTGTTGTCCTCATCCTCATCCTCTGCCTCCTCATCCTCACTGTCCACAGGGTCAACTGCTGCCACAGGGGCATCTCCAGTCTCCTGCTCATGAAGAAAAGAAACATGGTGTCTGAGGGCCAGGTTGTGCAACATGCAGAATGCCACTACTATCTGGCAGACCTTCTCAGGTGAGTAGCACATGGATCCACCTGTCAGATGGAGGCACCGGAACCTGGCCTTCAGGAGGCCAAAGGTTCTCTCAATTTTCCTTCTGGTTCACCCAGGTGCCTCATTATAACATTCTTCTGCCCTTGTCCTGGCATTCTTCACAGGGGTCAGCAGCCATGATATGTTTGGGTAACCAGAGTCACTTGCAAATATTGAGGGACAACGCTTAGCCACACATTATCCTATATGGCCAACACCATACCCATACACCAACATATACCAGTTGGGAACCAGGTCTCCCCTATTAGCCACACCCTGTGCCTCTGTAGTTGGGCAATCACATTTGGAATGCTGTCATTCCTCAGGACAAAGGCATCATACACCAACCCAGGATAATTAGCATTGACATGGGAGATGTACTGGTCCGCCAAGAACACCATCTGCACATTCATGGAGTGGAAACTCTTACGATTCCTGAACACCTGCTCATTCTAGCGCGGGGGTACAAATGCAATATGTGTTGCATCAATCATCCCAATTATATTGGGGATATGTCCCATTGTATAAAACCCAGCCTTCACAGTGGCCAAATCCTCAACCTGGGGGAATGCAATGTAGCTGCACATGTGTTTTATCAGGGCAGACAATACTCTTGTCTGCACTATTGAGAACATTGGCTGTGACATTCCTGCTGCCAAGCCCACTGTCACTTGGAAAGAACCAGTTGCCAGGAAATGGAGCACTGATAGAACTTGCACAAGAGGGGTTATCCCAGTGGAGTGACAGATAGCAGACATCAGGTCAGACTCCAATTGGGCACACAGCTCTGTGATTGTGGCCCTGTCCAGTCTATAGGTGAGTATTATGTGCCTGTCCTCCAGTGTAGCCAAGTCCACCAGGGGTCTCTCTCCATCTCCTATTCATCCACAGCGGTAGGAATCTAAAGGAGAAAAGAGTAAGGAGCCTGTCACAAACTGAACAATGGAGCCACAACAGTAGTTTGCAATCTGTATACATGAAATGGGTCAGTGTGATCTGTACATTATGGCGGTCATTCTGACCGCGGCGGTCGGCGCACGCCAATCGGTTCCTGCCGAAAGACCGCGGCGGCCATTCTGGCTTTCCCGGGAAAGCCCCTACAACAATGAAGCCGGCTCGGAATGGAGCCGGCGGAGTTGCAGGGGTGCGACGGGTGCAGTGGCACCCGTCGCGATTTTCACTGTCTGCAAAGCAGACAGTGAAAATCTTTGTGGGGCCCTGTTAGGGGGCCCCACGGCACCCGTTCCCGCCATCCTGGTTCTGGCGGTGGACACTTCCAGAAACAGGCTGGCGGGAAGGCGGTCGGAATCCCCATGGCGGTGCTGCAAGCAGCGCCGCCATGGCGGATACCCTGGGCCAGCGGGAAACCGGCGGTAAACCGCCCGCTCCCCTTTTCTGACCGTGGCTTTACCGCCGCGGTCAGAATCGCCCAGGAAGCACCGCCAGCCTGTTGGCGGTGCTACCGCGGCCCTCCGCCATGGCGGTCATGGACCGCCAGGGTCAGAATGACCCCCTATGTGCCTATTTCTCCTGTGACGCAGCATTATTCCATAGGCCTGGTCTCCCACCCTGAAATGGCGTTCGCCTGACCTGTGTGGAGGGAGAGGTGGAAGTGAAGAAATGCTGCTACCCTTGTGCGCCGTGGCCTCATCATCTACTGCATGATTGATAGTTCAGGTTTCAGAATTACATTATCATTTAATGTCATTTGACCAGTATTCATTAGAGCCCAATAACAAGTCAAAAGTTGTTTTTCAAAAGGAGTACAGCACTCCACAAAGTCAGATAGTTTTCTAATCAAAAACTTCCAGGGGCACACTTGTCCTCCCCTGTTCCTGATTTACATGTAAATCAGTGTTTCCCTCTTGCACTGCGCACAAATCTAAAGTCTGTTCAATTATTTCATTTGCCAAATCAGAAGTACGCAGCTGCTTCTCACTCCCTTCAAACTCATGTTTTTTCCTAGTTACCTTGTACCAAAGTGTTAAGATTTTACTCAGATGAGGGCTATACTGTTTGCAAAAATCAAACAAGCTTGTGAAACACGGTGTCTCTTGCTTAGTGCAAATAGTAAGAATCTCTAAAATCTTTTTTTTTTACCAGTGACATCTGTCTATTTTCTGGATTCCACTGAATTCCCAGAAACTGCACATTTTGCGACAATACCTCTGCCTTGTATGAATTAATTTTACACATCGCACTTTGCAAAAGCGGTCTGAATATAACATTCTCAACTTCGTGCTCAGTATAATCTTTTAAGGAATGCAGTTCGACTGCCAACAACCGTGGGCCGCTCTGCACACAGAGATCTACGCTCTGCTCAAGACGCTCACACTGGCCCCCACCTTTTTTAACCTCCTCATTATTGGAGTGGGAAAATCCAGATTCTCCTGCAACAGCTTTATAAATTTCAGTTTTATCTTGCAGCAATTTGTTCTGGCTAATTTGCTCACGTAAATTCTTATTTTCATGTTCTAACTGCTTACATCTCTCATGCATTTTTCTGTAAGCAGACAAAAGTATCCAAACCCTTCTGTCAAGAACAAAAGGAACATCATTTCTTTCAAAAAGCACATTTTCTAAATATGAAAACATGTTTGCTTTATCCAAGCACTTATCCCAAGACTCACAAAGTCCTGATAAACAAGAAAACATGTTTCTCACAGCACCATAAGGCAGTTTAACTTCACATGCATTTTCAAACATAGTCTGCCATGCTTCTTTAATTCTCTAAACAACAAAAACAATTACACTTTTAAATCGTGCACCTCCAATCTCTAATTCGACTCCCAGACTGACGGCGCACGCCAAAATGTTTTGCTTTCCTTATCTTATGACCGAGCTGACAAAACTTCTTTGAAATGCACTTTGTAGTTTAAAGAAGACATTTATTATTATTACTTCACCACGAGGTTCCTGAGAGACGAGATTAGTAGGTTGGAAGCACATGTTTAAAAGTAATCACAGAAATGAAAGCAAAATATATGAAAGTACTTCTCAATTGCAATGTACACAGCAAATACATGTGATTATATTATTGCATAACTTCAAAGCAAAGAACAAAAGTCAAAATTAATCACTGTAGGGCCTATCACTGCTCGTCATCTTTCTCATGCCTGCAAGTTGATGACTCCTGTTCAACTACGAGAAAGAGATTTTCCACCCAAATGGGAGGTCAGGCAGCTGATGTCCGCTCCTGACTGAAGTCATGGAAAATTCCCCCTTGCTGCTGCCCAGGGCCACCGTAAAAAGCCTGCTAACAGTCCCCTTAGTCAAAACATGCTGGCTCAGTGTCGGAACCGAACAGGAGCTTGGAGAATGGCCAAGTCTCCAAACTTCGCTCGTTCCCAGGCTGGATAGAGAGGTAAACACAAAATATACACTCTCTTATCACGTTAAACACAGCTTGGTCTATCATGTGGAAAAACACAGCTCATCTGCAATGTCTCAACTGCAATGTTGAACTCCATGTTAAAGCCAATAGGCAGCTAAACTGAATACAAAATGTAATGTCTAATGCCATGTTAAAGCCAATAGGCAGCTAACCTAAATACTAAATGTAATGTCTAATGCCACGTTAAAGCCAATAGGCAGCTAAACTGAATACAGAATGTAATGTGCTACTGATGAACTTTGAACAACTAATATGCTTAGTGGTGAAACACAAAGTCATTGGTCAAACACAATTAATGGCATAACACGCCTGCGGTGACAGTATGCACCGCTGCGGACGTGACCGCCATTTTCTATCATATTCCTCACTTGTTTCCTGACCTTCCATAGGAGAGGACCTACACTGCATGTGCTGCTGTGACCTGTGTCTGGAACCTACCATGGCCCGTGTGACCGGGGAAAGGTCCCCAGCCTTCACTTTGGAGGAGTTGGAGAGACTGGTGGATGGGGTCCTACCCAGGTACGTACTGCTGTATGGGGCTCCAGACCAACAGGTGAGTACACTGTGGGGATGATGCATGTGGCATGCATTTATGGAGGTGTGTGTGTGAAGGCATCGTGTAAGGGGGAGGGATGTCCTCCTGGCTGGGTACACATTGAGTGCTGGGCTATGTGTGTGCCAATAGTGCTGTAAACGGGTATAGTGGGCCAAAAAAGGGTACATGGTATGCCATCGCCAAGGAGGTGTGGACCCTGAGTGTCTATGACAGGTGGAGCACCCACTGTCGCAAACGGTGGGAGGACCTGAGACGCTGGGCATGAAAGACCGTGGGGGCCCAGCTGGGGATGGCCTCCCAAAGAGGAAGGGGTGCCCGTCAAACACTGACCCCCGCATACTGGCGGTGGACTATCCAGAGCTGGATGGGCATTTGAGGGCAACACAGCAGCCACAAGGGGTGAGTACAGTGGCTGTCATTATAACTTACTCCTGGTAGGGGGGTATCCAGGTGGTGGGTGGGTGTCAGTGGGTGCCTCTAGGCCAGGCCAGACATAGCAGCCTAGGTCCTCTGGTGGCTAAGGGTCTTAAGGGAAAATACTGCCTACCTAGCTTGTTAGCATCCACTACTGGCCAGGGCTGCGTGGGTCCCAGGTGTGCTGCAGTTGGTGGTGTGTGCTCCTCCTCATGCCTTGGTGGATAGCAATATCACTGGTAGTGCAATGCATAGTGCGTAGGCCTGTACCCCGTGTGTGAGTGTGCTGTGTACGCCAACGGTGGTGTTGGTGCAGTCATTGGCCCAGTGTATCCTTTGTCTCTCTCCCCCCCTTTCTTGTTTTGTCATCCTGTCCTTATGTGCATTAGCATCATCTGGCGGAGGAGCAGAGGCATCACCGACGGAGGGAGCTGCATCCCACAGGACCCTGGAAACAGAGGCCACCAATGCTGAGGGCACCAGTTGGGCAGAGGGCGAGGCGAGCACTACGGCGGAGGCTGGAGGAGACAATACAGACTCTGATACCTCCTCTGATGGGAGCTCCCTGGTGGTGGCGGACACCTCTGTGACCACCCCAGCTACAGGTATAGCCGCCACCCCATACCAGCACCGCCCTCCCAGCAGCCCCTCAGCGAGTTGCCCGTGCCCGCTCACCCAGGAGGGTAGGCATCTCCTTAGTCCCAGACACCTCAGGCCCTGCCCCAGTGAGACCTGCTACTGACATCCTGAGATCCATCTCTGTAGGGCAATCAACCATTGTGAATGCCATCCCGGGGCTGGCAGCTCAGATGCAACAATCTAATGCATTCCTGGAGGGCATTCACACTGGATTGGCGGCCCAACAGAGATCGATTCAGGCTCTGGCCTCCTCTCTGATGGCAGCCATTGTCCCTGTTTCTACCGTCCCCCCTCCAGCTTCCACTTCCCAGACCAATTCTCTTCAACCCCAACCCATCCCAAACACACAGCCAGACGAGCATGCACACAGGACAACACACAAGAGTGTCACAGGCAAACACAAGCACCACACTTCATCCCACAGGCACTCACACAAACACCATCCAGTTGCAGACACAACAACACCCACTATTTCTACTGTCTCCCCCCTTCTCTTCCTCCTCCACCTCCCACCCAGTTACGTCCACACTCACACCTGCATGCTCTACATCATCATCCACTACTTGCATCATCACCACACCAAGCAGAACACACACCTCACTGGCAGACACCTCAACAGCATCCAGGAACACGTCTCCTGTGTCATCTCCCACTGTGTCTGGCCCCCCCTCCTAAGGTACACAAACCCAAGCACTCAAACACCCAACAGCCATCCACCTCACAACAGCATCCAACCCATGCACCTGCATCCAAATGCAGTAGTCAAACACCTCCAACAACCACTCCCTCATCCTCCACTCCCATTACTTCTCCCTCTTCACGCCCCAATGTCCCTAAAAACCTTTTCCTTTCCACCATCGACCTCTTCCCTACCCCTCCCCCCGTCCTGCATGTATGGCCAAGGTATCAAGAACCTAGCCAAGCACCTCAGCCAAACAGTCCACGGGCCCAGTTCCATCAGCACCTACTCGTGGTTGAAAGGATTCCAGGCCACAAATACTGAAGGGGAAGGAGCTTGCACCAGTCATCAAAAAGGGGAAGGAGCCTGCACCAGCCAGCAGAAAGGTGAAGGAGCCTGCACCAGCCAGCAAGAAGGGGAAGGAGCCTACAGCAGCCAGCAGAAAGGGGAAGGAGCATGCACCAGCAAGCAAGAAGGGGAAGGGGAAGGAGCCTGCGCCAGCCAGCAGAAAGGCGAAGGAGCCTGCATCAGCAAGCAAGAAGCGCAAGGAGCCTGAACCAGCAAGCAAGAAGGGCAAGGAGCCTGCACCAGCAAGCAAGAAGGGAAAGGAGCCTACACCAGCAGCTGTCACAGAGCCCCCACCGTCAGCCGTGGTTGTGCAGCCATCAGTGAGTGCAGTGGCTGAGCAGGAGCCTCCCACTGCCACCACCACAACCACAGTGCAGCCATCACAGTGTGAAGGGGCGGTGCAGGAGCCTCCCACTACTACCACCACCACAGTGCAGCCATCGCAGGGTGCAGGGGTTGAGCAGGAGCCTCCTACTACTACCACCACCACAGTGCAGCCATCGCAGGGTGCAGGGGCTGATCAGGAGCCTCACACTACCAACACCACCACAGTGCAGCCATCGCAGGGTGCAGGGGCTGAGCAGGAGCCTCCCACTGCCACCACCACCACAGGGCAGCCATCTCAGGGTCCAGGTGCTGAGCAGGAGCCTACCACTACCACCACCACCACAGTGCAGCCATCACCACCAGCGGACTCCATGTGATCCAGCCTCCATGGGCTGCAGTGCGGCCTGTCCCCTCCAGAACCAGTGAAGTATTCACCCACTTGAGAGAATGTGGCCTTGCACTCCCCAGGGCCAAGCACAGGGCATGTTGCCCCGTCTGGAACCAGTGGGGTATTCACCCACTTGAGAGTCTCTGGCCTTGCACTCCCCAGGACCAAGCACAGGTCGTGTTGCCCCCCCCCAGAACCAGTGGAAAAGTCACCCACCTGAGAGACTGTGGCCTTGCAGTCCCCAGGGCTAAGCACAGGGCTTGTTGCCCCCTCCAGAACCAGTGGTGTATTTACCCACTTGAGAGACTGTGGCCTTGCACTCCACAGGACCAAGCACAGGGCCTGTTGCCCCCTCCAGAACCAGTGTAGAAGACACCCACTTGAGAGACTGTGGCCTTGCACTCCCCAGGACTAAGCACAGGGCATGTTGCCCCCTCCAGAACCAGTGGTCTTGTTTCCGCATCTGTCTGAGGTGCCCCCTACTGAGGTGCCTGCCTATTTGACAAATGATGCCCTTGCAGTGTTCTCTCCGTATTGGTACAGGTAACGAGTCGGGCCTTAGACTTTGCCCTGTGGCCCCTGTGAACTGAGGACTGGGCAGTGTCCCTTTTTTGTGCATTTGTACATATCTGTTGCATTGGCAAATCGTATTATTCATTTTGTGTTATTACAATCACTTTAGTCAATTCCTGTTGTCCTTGCATTATTCAGCTGATTTATGGGGATAAATTGTTTTCTTGTACAGCTGGTTGTGTGTATGGTGTGTGTGTGGTGCGTGTGTGTGTCACTCTCGTTTTCCTCCCTTGTGTGCTAGGCGGCTGTACTCACCGTCATCGTCTTCGCCGTCGTTGGTGTTCGTGGTGGAGCATAAAGTATAAGATAATTGTACGTACTTGCAGTTCAGGTTCCATGGAGGCGTGGTTCTTCCCTGTGTCTCCAATGGTGAGTCCTTTCACTTCCGTAATGTGTTTCTGCCAGGCTTTTGATGGCATGGGTACCGCCCCGGAAAAGGTGGCGGATTGTGTTGTCATAATATGGTGGGTGAAACTTTGTCTTCTGACTGGCTGTTGGCGGCTACCGCCATGGTGACTGTTGTTTCCGCCCTGGCGGTCAGTGTGGTACATTGACTGTCTTTCAGGGATCTAACCGCCAAGGTCATAATTTGGCGGTACTTACCACCAGCCTGTTGGCTGTATTACCGTCCACTTTATCACCAACCGCCAGGGCCGTAATGAGGGCCATAGTCATCCGAGGAGGGATTGTTGGAGTGCAAACATCATTAAGAAAAATTGTGTCATTAAAATATAATGTGAAATAACATGTATTAAAAAGCCTAACTGGAATTATGTATTAGTAAATAAAAACGTGGAAGCTGATATGATGGACACCATATACAACGTGTATTAAAAGAAAAATATAGGGGGTGATTATGAGTTTGGCGGAAGGGAAAAGTCCCCTTCCCGCAGACCCCATTAAGACTTTCCCACTGGGTCAGCGGGCGAAAACTGTCAACATCAGGGCAGTGCGCGCTCTACGGGCGACTAGAATGCAAAAACCTAACAATTTCAAGCTAACATAATGTATGCATTGTGCTGATATGATGTTGTTTAACCTTTTGCACTGCAGAGTTTAATCTTGAAGACTTATGTTCAGCATGCATAGAAATACGGTTCACATGTAATGTATTGCTGCAGGCTTTCAGGGTGTGGTCCCCTTCCAAGGCCTTCTAGAAGCTTTCCCTGCAGCATGCCTGGGTGTGGTTTGTGGGCTGGGCCACGACTCTATATAAGGGAGCCAGCCCAGCTCCACGTGCTCACTATTCAGAGGCCCCGGTGCAGAGCAGTAGCAACTTCCTGAGCTCCTGTTCCGGTGGCCTACTTTGATCCTCAAGGCCTTGCCCTTTTCACTTAGTTGGTGATCCTGGATCAGGGCGGTAAGACGGAGGTCGGGCTGGGCCCCCGATCCCGTTATTGAAGATTTTCGAGTTCTTGGGCCTAATCTTGCATGATAAACAATTTTACTCTTGTGCGTGTGAATGTGCGCTTGGTCATTTCATGGCATTTACATGCTGATACACAAATCGGCAAGACGTGCAATTCTTTGCTTGTTTGTTAACTGGTATTCATTGTGCGCTACCATTTCTTGGCATTTACAAAGTAGCATTTGAATCGGCATGACGCAAAATTCTTTTCTCATGCTTAATTCATGTTATTCATTGTGCGTTACCATTCCTTGCCATTTGCAAGGTAGCATTCGAATCGGCAAGACGCGCAATTCTTTTCTCGTGCTTAATTCATGTTATTCATTGCGCGCTACCATTCCTTGGCAGTTACATGGTGGCATTCGAATCGGCAAGACACGCGATTCATTTTCTTGTGCTTTAACCTTTGATATTCATTGTGCGCTACCATTTCTTGGCAGTTATATGGTGGCATTCGAATCGGCAAGATGCGCAATTTGTTTTCTTGTGCTTTAACCCTATATATTCATTGTGCACTACCATTCCTTGGCAGTTACATGGTGGCATTCGAATCGGCAAGACTCGCAATTCATTTCCTGTGTGTAATTCATGTTATTCATTGTACGCTACCATTTTCTTATATTCATATGATGACATTCGAATCGACAAGCTGCGCGATTCCTTTTCTGTGTTTAAAATCACGGTGTTTATTATGCGTTACCATTTTAAGGCATTTACTTGGTGGCTTTCGAGTTGGCAAGGTGCGTGATTTATTTCTCGAGTCTAAATTGTGTTATTCATGGTGCACAATCATTCTATGGTATTTACAACCTATGTAAAAATCTGCAATGTGCGCATTTCATTTTCCGTCAATTTGAGAGAACAAAGAAGCCAGAGTTCTAGATGTAATGTTGTGTGTACATAATATGTTTCTCAAACACGATTCATATGATGGTTTAGAAATCATTCAGATTGTTTCCTGATCCTCATGTAAAAGATAACACTTGAATTTGAAAGTTGCATTTAACCTTTTCTTGATTCCCTCACAGATATCCAGTCATCTTGAAGCCTAGTCATTTTTAGTCTATGCTTGGGTTATCCATGTTTTCAGAATGACAATGCTTAGAGTCATAGGCTAGTATTGATTCATATGATCTAATCTTGATATTGTGTGTTTAAACCTTTTTGCTTCCTACAGGTCTCCTTCCCAGCTGTTCCCTTCCTAGTCCCCTTTTCCCCACTTGGACTCTCTTAGACTCTGTGACAATTCTAATCAGAGTATTGGAGCTGTCTTGTGGTGGAAGTGTTGGGAACGTGCACAGACCCCGAGGATCTGATGACTCTGACAGAATAGTGAGCCCACAAATTATTATCCTTCTGGTTTGTGTATGTTCTCAACATGGTCACACTGGACGAGCTAGTCAAGGCTATCAGTCAGCTCTAAGCAGAGGTGGTATCATCAAAAGATTTGGCAACTAGCCTAGCTGAGAAAGTGAGTCTGTTACAGGATAAGGTAGAGAAGAAGGAACAAAGTCCCACAGGTTTGTCTTGGCCAGGTACTTCTTCTCAGACTTCTGGAGGTAATCCGAGAAACATTTCCCTCAATGTTCCTTCAGCCATTCCTTTAGCTCCCCCAGAACGTTTCTCAGGTGACCCCTTGAAAGCGCAATCTTTCCTTGTTCAAGTGGAATTACACTTTACCTGCAGACCACATACTTTTCCCCGATGCTCAGTCCAAAGTAGCTTTCTTGTTATCATATCTGGCTGGAGATGCAGCTACCTGGGCTATTCCTCTGGTGCGAAAAGATAGTCCCCTGTTGTACAACTGGAGAAATTTTGTTCGCGAGTTTGAGCAAGTTTTTGATCGTAGAACTGTAACACTGTCAGCAGATTATGAATTATTAGACTTACGACAAGGGAATCAGGACTTAGGTGGTCATTACAACCTCAGCGGTCTTTTAACAAGACCGCCGAGGGACCGCCGTGCGGAAGACCGCCAGTAGTGGCGGTTTGCCGCTCGCCGTATTATGACTGTTGGCTGCTGTCCGTCCTTTTTCGGACGGAGAGCCGCCAACAGCCATACTGGCGGGCGGTGGGGAAGTGGAGGTTGCTCCACCTCCACTGCCACTCCAACAGAACACCGCCCTCTGAATCACGTCCTGTGATTCGGCGTGGCGGTGTTCTGTTGGCGGAGCAGCCCCCATGACTCCCGTCCCCTCCCAGGGGATCGACGGACCAGGTAAGTCGATCGTCCGTTAGGGGGGGGGTGGGTGTTGTATGTTGTGTGCGTGCATGGGGGTGTGCATGTGTGTATGTAGTGGGGATGTCTGAGTGCCTGTATGCTTGCGTGGGTGTCGTGAGTATGGGAATGAGTGCATGTATGTCTGTAGATATGTCTGCATGGTTGTGTGCATGTATGTTTAAATGTGGGTGTGCATGTCTGACTGTGTGTGTTGATGTTTGCATGTATGTCGGTGTGTGTGCGTGTATGTGTGTTGGTGGTGCCTGCGTGCGAGTCGTGTGTGCATGAGTGAAGTGATGTTGGGGGTCGGGTGGGGAGGGGGGTCCTGCCACCTTTGGGGGGTGTCAGGGTGTGTAGGGGAGGGAGTCGGGGTGGGGGTGAGGGGTGGGGGTGAGGGGTGGGGGAGACCCCTATCAGTGACAGGGAAGGAATTCCCCTGGCACTGATATACCTTACCGCCATGGATTTCATGGCGGTTCAAACCGCAGGAAATCCATGGCGGTAAGCCGGGTCCAAATACCGCCAGCGGTATAGTGACGACCGCCGGGCTGGATACCCTGGTCTTACCGCCGCTTCGCCGCCTTCTGCCAGGGTCATAATGACCCCCTTAGTGTCATATTTAGCCAACTTTAATCGGCTGGTCGCTGTGACATCCTGCCCTTAAGAAAAACAAGCGGCCTTGTTCTACAAGGGACTCAAAGAGGAGCTAAAACATATCCTAGCTCAAATCGACCCACAACCTACAGACTGTCAAAAATTGATAAACCTTGTCTTGAGGCTTGCTCATTGTTTAACAGAACGAAAAGGAACACGGAAAAAGACTGAAAAATATTCCTGGCCTGTTCACGATAATAGAGACTCAAGAACTCCAAAAGAAAGAACGCCAGAACCGATGGAAATTGGAACCATCAGGAGACCTTTGACCAAAGATGAAAAGGACTTACGTAGAAAGAATGGACAATGTCTCTATTGTGGGAGCAAGGGTCATTTTGCCAAAGAATGTCCAATCAAACCAAAGAGTAAACGAGGTTCAGTTCAGAAGGTTGCAGCCAATGCTCAAGTTGGAAAAACTAAAGCACCCAAGATGCAGAGAAGGGTTGCTCTTGGGTGTCACCGTGGACCCTTCACAATCTAGACATCTCAAACTGGGAATAAGAGTTCAGGTAAAGAAAAATACCTATTTCAAGGGGGCTCTAGTCGATTCTGGGGCTACAGGAAACTTTGTTGACACCCAATTGGTTTGTGCATGGGGATCCCATGTATTGAAAAAAAGACCCCAGAAATCACCCAGGCAGTCGATGGAAAACTCTTGACTGGAGGTCCGGTAACTCTTCAGACTGTTCCTGTGTCGGTGATTTGTGAAGATAAGAATCAAAGAAAGAAACATAAAGAGAAACTCATCCTTGATGTGATCCATGGTCCCCAGTATGGAATTATCCTTGGCTTACCATGGTTAACTTAGCACAATCCAGAAATTAATTGGGCAGAACGAAAGGTCGTGTTCTTATCTGCGCTATGTAAAGAACAATGCCGCCAAAAGATTCAAGTATCAAAAGTTTGCAACTCTTACATAGCTACTGCCACGGAGAAAGAAGTTAAATTTCCCAAACAGTATTCATCTTACGAACATGTATTTGATGAGAAAGAAGCAGAGAACTTACCTCCTCATAGATTTTATGACTGTCAAATTGATCTAGTTCCAGGTGCGATACTTCCCAACTGTCGTGTATATGCCCTGTCAGAACATGAAAATCAATATTTACGAAAATATCTAGATCAATTCTTGGAGAATGGTTTCATTCGCCCTTCTAAGTCTCCTGCAGCTTCTCCTTTGTTTTTTGTTCCGAAGGCGAATGAAGAACTTCAAATGTGTATCGACTATAGGGGATTGAACAAAGTCACCATCAAGAATAAATATCCTTTGCCCCTAATTCCAGTCTTATGGAGCAAGTAAAGAAAGCAAAAATCTACACGAAGCTTGATCTTCGAGGTGCTTATCATTTGGTCAGAATGAGAGAGGGCGACAAATGGAAAACAGGGTTCAAGACAAGATATGGCCTTTTTTAATACACCGTCATGCCTTTTTGGTCTGTGTAATGCTCCAGCAGCATTTCAATTTTTTTTTAATGACGTTCTTAGAGAGTACCTCAACATATTTGCCATAGTCTACATTGATGACATTTTGATCTACTCAGACAATGAAAAGGAACATGTCCAACATGTCAAGAAAATTCTTGCAGCCCTTCGAAAGCACCATTTATATTGCAAACTAACCAAGTGTGAGTTTCATGTTACCACAGTTGAGTTTTTAGGGGTTATCCTTACCCCTCAAGGTATGGTGATGGCCGAAAAAAAAGTAAAAGCCGTATCTGATTGGCCCACCCCAAAGACTGTTCGTGATGTACAATGTTTCCTGGGGTTTGCAAATTTTTACTGGAGGTTCATAAATCATTTCTCCCAGACAGTGGCTCCAATCACTAAGTTATTAAGAAAGAAGGAGAAATTTGTATGGTCCCCAGAAGCTAACCAAGCCTTTTCAACTTTGAAGGAAGCTTTCTCGACTGCCCCAGTCTTGACTCATCCTGACGCGGATCGACCCTTCATAGTGGAAGCTGATGCTTCAGATGTGGCAATAGGAGCATTCTTGTCGCAACGAAACAAGGACACTGGTCAACTTCATCCTGTAGCTTACATGTCTCGGAAGTTGAACGAAGCCGAACAGAACTATGTCATTGCCGAAAAAGAGCTTCTGGCGATTCGTGACGCCTTTAAAGAATGGAGACATCATTTGTTGGGTGCCAAATACACTGTCACGGTATATACTGATCATCGCAATCTTCAGTTCATTAGTTCCGCCAGACTTTTGACTCCTCGGCAATTACGCTGGATGCTGTTTTTTGCCGAATTTGATTTTGTGGTAACCTTCCGGCCTGGTAAAGACAATCGCAAAGCTGACGTCTTGTCCCGCCAAGAGTCTACCACGCTGCAGTTCAAACCTCCAAAGCTATCATTGCTCCAGACAAAGTCCAATATCATAAAAACTGAAGATTTCTTTGAAGACATCTGCAATTCTTTCACTGTTGAGAAATGGCAGACGTGGGCCCAAGCAGATCCCAAAAGGTCAATCAAGCAAGGATTACCTTTTCATGACGCTCGTTTGTTCGTGCCCACTACCAAACTTCGCAAGATAGTGTTCCATTGATTGCATGTTAAACCTACGGCAGGTCATCCAGGTACTCCTAAAACTCTTGAATTATTCCAACGCTATTTTTGGTGGCCTACCCTAACAAAAGATGTAAAGGCGATGGTAAACAACTGCGAAGTCTGTGCTCGCACTAAAACAAGTCATTCAAAACCGAAAGGGTTGTTGCATCTACTCCCAACTCCAAGTCGTCCGTGGGAGCACATTTCTTTAGACTTTATTACCGGTCTACCAGTGGTTCAACAACATTCAGTAATTCTGGTGGTAGTGGATAGTCTCAAGAAATATGGATATTTCATTGCCTGTAAGAAATTGCCTACCTCCAGTGAACTGGCAACTATTTTACTGAATAGAGTGGTTCGTTATCATGGACTGCCAAAAATGATCCTCTCCGATCGGGGGTCGCAATTTGCCTCCAATTTCTGGAAGACATGGTGTAAAACACTCCAAGTGACATCTACACTATCTACTAGCCACCATCCTCAAACAGATGGTCAAACAGAGAGACTAAATCAGACTTTGAAGCAATACCTACGTGCTTACGCTAAAAAAGCACTTCATTTGTGGACATCAATGCTCTGATTAGCTGAGTTAGCCTACACTAACTCATTCCACACTTCTACTGGCATTACACATTTTTTTGGCTTGTTTGGCTATCATCCTAACACCTTGCCCATCACAATCCCTCAAGAAAGTTCTCTTGCTCCAGCTGTGTCAGAAATCATTCAACATTTGCATCAAACCCAGAAACTGATTCAACAGCATTTAGAAAAGGCCAAACAAAAATACAAAAAGCATTTTGACAAGAAACATTGTGAGGGACCGCAGTATCAACCAGGTGACAAAGTGTGGCTTTCCACAAAACACATAGACTTCAATAAGAAGCACATGTTCAACCCCAAATTCATAGGTCCTTACACTGTCCTTCAGCAAATCAATCCTGTGACCTATTAACTGCAGTTGCCAAGATCATTATGGATTAATCCAGTGTCCCAAACTTCCCTCTTGAAAAAGGCAGTCCACAAGGTCCGCCCTCATCCAGCTCCAGTTCTAGTACAGGGGGAAGAAGAATACAAAGTCAAGAAAGTGTTGGATTCTAAACTGAGAGGGCGTAACCTACCGTACTTAATCTCTTGGAAAGGTTATGGCCCTGAAAGTAACTCATGGGATTCCGTATCTGATATCCATGCTCCAGTACATGTGAGGCGCTTTCATCGTCTCAATCCAGACAAACCAGGCCCTAGAGCGCGTCTGGGAGAGGGGAGTACTGTCAACATCAGGGCAGTGCCTGCTCTATGGTGACTAGAATGCAAAAACCTAACAATTTCAAGCTAACATAATTTATGCATTGTGCTGATATGATGTTGTTTAACCTTTTGCATTGTAGAGTTTAATCTTGAAGACTTATGTTCAGCATGCATATAAATACGGTTCACATGTAATGTATTGCTGCAGGCTTTCAGACTGTGTCAGGATGTGGTCCACTTCCAGGGCCTTCTAAAAGCTTTCCCTGCAGCATGTCTGGGTGTAGTTTGTGGGCTTGGCCAAGACTCTATATAAGGGAGCCAGCCCAGCTCCAAGTGCTCACTATTCGGAGGTCCCGGTGCAGAGTAGTAGCAACTTCCTGAGCTCCTGTTCTGGTGGACTACTTTGATCCTCCAGGCCTTGCCCTTTTCACTTAGTTGGTGATCCTTGATCAGGGCGGTAAGACGGAGGTCGGGCTGGGCCCCCGATCCCGTTATCAAAGATTTTCTAGTTCTTGGGCCTACTCTTGCATGATAAACAATTTTACTCTTGTGCGTGTGAATGTGCGCTTGGTCGTTTCATGGCATTTGCATGCTGATAACTTGAATCGGCAAGACGCGCAATTCTTTGCTTGTGTGTTAACTCTTGGTATTCATTGTGCGCTACCATTTTATGGCATTTACAAGATAGCATTTGAATCGGCAAGACACGCTATTCTTTTCTCGTGCTTAATTCATGTTATTCATTGTGCGCTAGCATTCCTTGGCATTTACAAGGTAGCATTCGAATCGGCAAGACGCGCAATTCTTTTCTCATGCTTAATTCATGTTATTCATTGTGCGTTACCATTCATTGGCATTTACAAGGTAGCATTCGAATCGGCAAGACGCGCAATTCTTTTCTCATTCTTAATTCATGTTATTCATTGTGCGTTACCATTCCTTGGCATTTGCAAGGTAGCATTCGAATCGGCAAGACGCACGATTCTTTTCACATGCTTAATTCATGTTATTCATTGTGCGCTACCATTCCTTGGCAGTTACATGGTGGCATTCGAATCGGCAAGACGCGCAATTCATTTTCTTGTGCTTTAACCCTTGATATTCATTGTGCGCTACCATTTCTTGGCAGTTATATGGTGGCATTTGAATCAGCAAGACGCACAATTTGTTTTCTAGTGCTTTAACCTTTGATAGTCATTGTGCGCTACCATTCCTTGGCATTTACAAGGTAGCGTTCGAATCGGCAAGACGCACAATTCTTTTCTCATGCTTAATTCATGTTATTCATTGTGCGTTACTATTCCTTGGCATTTGCAAGGTAGCATTCGAATCAACAATATGCGCGATTCTTTTCTCGTGCCTAATTCATGTTATTCATTGTGCGCTACCATTCCTTGGCAGTTACATGGTGGCATTCGAATCGGCAAGACGCGCAATTCATTTTCTTGTGCTTTAACCCTTGATATTCATTGTGCGCTACCATTTCTTGGCAGTTATATGGTGGCATTTGAATCAGCAAGACGCACAATTTGTTTTCTAGTGCTTTAACCTTTGATAGTCATTGTGCGCTACCATTCCTTGGCATTTACAAGGTAGCGTTCGAATCGGCAAGACGCACAATTCTTTTCTCATGCTTAATTCATGTTATTCATTGTGCGTTACTATTCCTTGGCATTTGCAAGGTAGCATTCGAATCAACAATATGCGCAATTCTTTTCTCGTGCTTAATTCATATTATTCATTGTGCGCTACCATTCCTTGGCAGTTACATGGTGACATTCGAGTCGGCAAGACGCGCAATTCCTTTTCTTGTGCTTTAACCCTTGATATTCATTGTGCGCTACCATTTCTTGGCAGTTACATGGTGGCATTTGAATCGGCAAGACTCGCGATTAATTTTCTTGTGCTTTAACCCTTGATATTCATTGTGTGCTACCATTCCTTGGCAGTTACATGGTGGCATTCGAATCAGCAAGACTTGCGATTCATTTCCTGTGTGTAATTCATGTTATTTATTGTACGTTACCATTTCCTGACATTCATATGGTGACTTCGAATCGGCAAGCCGCGCGATTCCTTTTCTGTGTTTAAAATCACGGTGTTCATTATGCGTTACCATTTTAAGGCATTTACTTGGTGGTTTTCGAGTTGGCAAGGCGCGTGATTTATTTCTCGAGTCTAATTTGTGTTACTCATAGTACACAATCATTCTATGGTATTTACAACCTATGTAAAAATCTGCAATGTGCGCAATTCATGTTCCTGCAATTTGAGAGAACAAAAAAGCCAGAGTTCTAGATGTAATGTTGTGTGTACATAATATGTTTCTCAAACACGATTCATATGATGGTTTAGAAATCATTCAGATTGTTTCCTGATCCTCATGCAAAAGATAATACTTGAATTTGAAAGTTGCATTTAACCTTTTCTTGATTCCCTCACAGATATCCAGTCATCTTGAAGCCTAATCATTTTTAGTCTATGCTTGGGTTATCCATGCTTTCAGAATGACAATGCTTAGAGTCATAGCCTAGTATTGATTCATATGACCTAATCTTGATATTGTGTGTTTTAACCTTTTTGCTTCCTACAGGTCTCCTTCTCAGCTGTTCCCTTCCTAATCCCCTTTTCCCCACTTGGACTCTCTTAGTCTCTGTGACAGTTCTAATCAGAGTATTGTAGCTGTCTTGTGGTCGAAGTGTTGGGAACGTGCACAGACCCCGAGGATCTGGTGACTCTGACAGAAACAGAGTTTCCGTCTGCTGGCCCAGCAGGAAACAGCCTACAACATTGATGCTGGCTCATAATAGAGCTGGCGGCAATGCTGTAGTGCGTAGGGTGCACCAGCAGACAGTGACAATCATGACAGGCCTGGCCATGGGGGGCCCTGCACTGCCCATGCCAAGTGCATAGGCAATGCAGGGGCACCCTGCACCCCGTCTCCACCAGCCTTTACAAGGCGGGGCTATCGCCATGTAATCGCCAGCGGAGACGGGACTCCGCTGCCCTGGTGGTCCAACTGTGGCACGACTGTTACGGTCGTCATGTGGCTGTCGGACTGGCAGGGTCGTAATGAGGCTCATAATGTCCCATGAAAATGTATTGTGTTTAATAATAATTAAATGTACTGAAAATTTAGTATTAATATGTACTAAGAGGATTAATAGTTTACATTTAAATGAAATGTTTTAGTTTTCGTGTTTTAGCATTGGTTTAAAAGGCCTCACATTTTAATAATGCACAAGGCATAAAGTGTGTGAACTCTGCAAAATGATGTTTCTTCAAATATCGTGTGTGACTTGCTCACTGTGGAAAAGTTATGTTCCTTGCTTGTGGGATTTGTTTCCTAACAGGAGGTAATAACATTCAAACTAAACAATAGACTTCAGTGCTCAATGTCGTGTTTCATATTACAATATTTGTACTTGCTCAAGTTTTCATTTTTTGCAGGAAGCACACGTAATGTTTTTCTGCACTGCTTAAATGTAATTTTTGAGAGGAAACTGATGATCAAGAGTGAGAGAAGATGAGCCAATCGTGGGTGCAGAAAATGATGAAAGATACTTCTGAAATGTGGATTAAAATGTATTGGTTGAACACTAAAACACCCCATAGTCTGACCAATAGAAATTTAGCTAGTTGCTTTCTAGAATTTTAATATAGCAACGTTTTAGGTGATGTAAGTCAGAATTTATTTGACTTCAGTGCTGTTTAGATGTTTTAGCTCTTTGCCTGTGATTCTGTCAGTTCAGATATATTAGGTCCAAACTTTACTGAACTGTTTCCCCATTCATAATACTGATGCTGTACAATGAAGATCAGATGCTCAACTGATGACGTTGCTGCTTGCTGATCCATTTAGGGGTGGTATAACCAAATGTGCATGTGTTTTTCTTGCAGATTTTTATGTTTTCGCTCTTTAGAAAATCCAACCACTATTTTGATTAGCGCCATAGTCAGATGTTTTCCAAAGTGAACATTGTCTTATTTCTCTTTTTGCATGAAGGCCAAACATGCTTATGGAATTGGAGTGATAGTTAGGGATGCCAAATTTTCAATTAAACTATTATATATAATTTAATTGTAAACAATTCATCTGCAATAACTAAATGTATTCTGTTTCAATTATTCATCTGTTATTGTTGCTATTCTGTATGGTGATTCTAGAAAGTTTAATGGTAAATATTCTGTCTAGATTAAGATTCTTCCAATGATTTGGTTAGCCTGTATTGTTTCTGTGCTTATATCATTTGGTCTTGCGTTTGATTTACGTGATCTTAGCATTGTTAATCTAAAGGGCAATAAATATTTGAACTTTAATAAACTGGTGAGGTGATTCATGACCACATGGTGTGTATAAATTACTGACTCTAAAATTGAAATTTGATGTCTATTGATTTGATCTAGTTAATGCTGATTGTTAGGACGTTATCACACTCCTATCTGAGTCAAAAATGTTCAGGTCGACCTCTATGGGTAATAGATGGTTACCCTATGCGTGTCACTTTATAACTAAAATATCAAAAGAAATATAAGGCTGGACACACCCACAAGGGCGGGGCACAGGGGGGAGGTTTTGCCATAGTTGTTATATAAACATAGCCAATATATATATATATATATATATATATATATATATATATATATATTTACACACACACACATATTCACTGAAAAACACAATGTTAAAGTACTGTTCTAGTTAGATGTGATAAAAGGATCTTTAAAAAAAAAGTTATTTAATGGGAGGGGAGTCTGTGGCCCCCTTCCTGATCCTCATAAGTCCCTGAGGTCCCATCTCCTAGCGCCTTATATTTTTAAAAGGGAAGGGGGACCAAGTGACCACCCCCTCCCCGAGTCTTGTTAGGCCCGGGGGACCCATCCACAGAGCCTTTTGTTATGGAAAGGGGAGGTGGGGGGCTGTGGTTACCCCCTCTCCGAGCCTTCTTAGGCCCTGGTGACCCCATCCTGTAGGGCCACTGCTACGTACCCCCCCAAGCCGTTATCGGCCCTCGGTTCCCAATCCACCAGGATCCTTATCACTTACACACAGGGCACTCACCATATACTTGTCGGGGGCTGCAGGGTGAGCTCTAAGGCCCCGCAGCCCCAGCCCTCTCCCAACAGAGGAAGCAGCTACTAATGCATCATTGCAGGCAAGGCAACAGAGAAAAGTGTGCTCCCAGCCGGAGGAAGCATTGTTAAAGCAGACTTTGGCCCTCACTATGACATTGACGGTAAATCCCGCTTACTGCCACACTGACGGCCGCCAACATACCGCCGCAGTGGTGGATATCCGTTCACCATAGCATGACACACACACACACACACACACCAATCCAACAGAATACTGCTACATACACAAATCCGCCAACCCAAAGGTCAGTGATAAAGTGGTGGTCCCAACACCCATACAGTTACGCCAACAAAACAACGCCCACCACATTATGTCCCACAAATCAGCATGGCGGACATTCAACGGTGGTTAACCATTGGCAGTACATACCTCCGCGCTCAGAATGGACACCCACATACAAAACAACACTACATTGGGCAATACCAAAAATACACTCCTGACATCCATACACACACCACATCCACACCACTGTAAAACATGCACCCACAATACCCACAACCCCTTACGAAAACCAATTGCTGCCAGGAGACTGAGAAGAAGAGCACAGAGACAACTAGACACAGACACCACTCACACCCATACACCCGTCACGCACTCCACATCACACACCCCACCACATTACCCAATACACTCACACCAACACACATCACACAACACCCTTGGCACCACACAGGCTCCCCCATTTTATTGATGAGGAGTTAAGGGTCATGGTGGAGAAACTTGTCAGGGTAGAGCCACAGGTCTTTGGAGCACAGGTACAGCAGATTTCCATTGCAAGGAAGATGGAGCTATGGCGGAGAATCGTGGACCTGGTCAATGCCGTGGGACAGCACCCAAGAACAAGGTATGACATCAGGAAGAGGTGGAACGACCTACGGGGGAAGGTACGTTGCACTGCAGCAAGGCACCAGCTCGCCATAAAGAGGATTGGCGGTGGACCCCCACCTCTTCCCCCCAGCTCACAGCATGGGAGGAGCAAGTACTCACTTTACTTCATCCTGAGGGACTCACTGGAGTAGGACTGGACACTGGTAAGAAACATTTACTACCTATCACCCCCCCAATACCTACATGGCATCTCACACCCACACCCTCACTCCCATCACTCCATTCCATCCCACACACTGCACCTACACATATGACTAGCCCCAATGCCAAGCCCTGCATGCCATACCAATGCATGGACACCTCTCACAGCCCTGAATGGACACCCATCACTAAAGCATGCACAGCATAGGGGAACTAACATACCCACAATACATCACCATACACAAGCGAAAGCTGTCAGGGAAACATCAACAATAGAGGGGAAGCCAGGGATGTCCAAATGTCACACACTTGAAGCATAATACATCACTTATATTCCCACAGGTACCCCAGCCAATGTCAGTGGAGAGGAGGTGCCACCACCATCCAGTCCCCCAACAGAAGATGCTCCCAGTGATGACAGTAACTCTGGACTTCAAGATCTGGAGGACCCACCTGGCCAATCAGGGACCACTGGACAGCCGGTCACCCAAGCACAATCACAGTCCACCACAGACCCTCCCCCATCAGGATCCAACACCACAGCACCCACCCAGCGTACCCAAACCTCTGTCCCCAGGACACGTCAATCAGCAGTGTGCCCACCTGTACAGGGACCCCAGTCTGCACCTTGCCCCGAAGACAATCAGGGACCTGGGGTCAGTGGGCACACCATTCAGGGGACAGGGGCACAGGCCAACATGGAAACTGAGAAGACTGCTGTGCGCCAGGGGGAGGACAGGTCCAGGGAACCGACTCTCTAAGAGGCACTCTCCAAGACCCTGGGAGTCTACCAACATTCCCAGGATACGATGGCCCAGATCCTGGACAACGTGCAGGAGAACAGGTGGCTGCAGGAGGGACAGTACCAGGGGATCAGGGAGGACTTGCAGGCCATCAACACCACCCTTATCTCCCTTGCAGGGGTGCTGGCAGACATGGGCAACATCATGAGGGAGGCAACAGCACACCAGCGGGCCCCTACCACTAGCCAGTCAACTGAACAGCCCTCCACTTCCGCTAGTGGCCAGGAGGCCCCGCCACAGGACCCATAGGCCACCAGCATCCCTCCCCCTGCAGAAGGTGAACCACCACACAAACGTTCCCTGCAACCTAGACAGAAGACAATTGTCAAGACCCCTGCCAGGAAATGAGACTCTCCTGATTGTCCTCCTTGTGTCCCACACTGTCACCTTGTCCAGCTTGAACTGCCATTTCTCCCCTTCCTAAGGACACTTGGACACTGCACCTGTGCTACAAACAGACTTGAACAATACCCTGGACTTTCCTCCATCATCACCCCATTCCATTGCACTTTTCTCTCAATTTAGTTGCACTACAATAAAGACCCTTGAACACAACTCAAATACGTGTATTTCATGTTTTGAAACAGTGTATTAATGGAAACAGTTATATCTGTTGCAAATGAACTGTACAGTGTGAGTGTTTAGAAATAATGACCTGTAGCTGGCTGTAGTCAGCACATCAATACACAGATGTCATTGCACTAACACCTGTAAACTGAGAATCCATATGCGACATTAAGTAGATGTAAAAAGTGGGTAATCCCATCATGCCACAGCCACAAAGAATCCACCAATAATCATAGAAATGTTAAGTTGCACTGTCTCAGCTGTTTGTCATTGGAAGTACTGACGGATAACTGTGGTTCTGTTGTCCTCATCCTCATCCTCTTCATCCTCACTGTCCTCAGGGTCTACTGCTGTCACAGGGGCATCACCAGTCTCCTCCTCCTGCAGAAGAGGTATATGCAGTCTGAGGGCCAGGTTGTGCAACATGCAGCATGCCACTACTATCTGCCAGACCTTCTCGGGTGAGTAGCACAGGGATCCACCTGTCAGATGGAGGCACCTCAACCTGGCATTCAGGAGGCCGAAGGTCCTCTCAATGATTCTTCTGGTTCACCCATGTGCCTCATTATAATGTTCTTCAGCCCTTGTCCTGGCATTCCTCAAAGGGGTCAGCAGCCACAATAGGTTTGGGTAGCCAGAGTCCCCTGCAGGTATTGAGGGACAACATTTAGCCACACTCCATCCTTTTAGGTTAACAACAAAGGCATACACTAACATACACCAGGTGGAGACCAAGGCTCACCAATAAGCCACACCCTGTGCATCTGTAGTTGGGCCATCACATTTGGGATGCTGCTATTCCTCAGGACAAAGGCATCATGCACCGACCCAGGATACTTAGCATTGATGTGGGAGATGTACTGGTCCGCCAGGCACACCATCTGACATTCATAGAGTGGAAACTCTTACGATTCCTGTACACCTGTTCATTCTGGCGGGTGGGGGACAAAATCAATATGTGTCCCGTCAATTGCCCCAATAATTTTGGGGATATGTCCCATTGCATAGAATACGGCCTTCACAGTGGCCAAATCTTCCACCTGGGGGAAAGAAATGTAGCTGCACATGTGTTTTACCAGTGCAGACAACACTCTTGCCAGCATGATTGAGAACATTGGCTATGACATTCCTGCTGCCAAGCCCACTGACACTTGGAAAGAAACAGTTGCCAGGAAATGGAGAACGGATAGCACTTGCACAAGAGGGGGGGTCCCACTAGGATGACGGATAGATGAGATCAGGTCAGGCTCCAACTGGGCACACAGCTCTGTGATTGTGGCCCTGTCCGGTCTATAGGTGAGGATAATGTGCATGTGTAGCTAAGTTCACCAGGGCTTTGAACATGGGGGTATGTCTCTATCTCCTATTCATCCGCAGTGGTAGGTATCTAAGGGACACAAGAGTGAGTAGGCTGTCACAATTTGAACAACTAAACCAGAACAGCAGTCCACATCGTGCACTTATGCATTGGAACAGTGTACATTTTGAAGTATGTGCCTATTTAACCTGTGACGCAGCAATTCTCTATAGGCCTGTTCACCCCTCCCCCCCAGAAATGGCGACCACCTGTCCTTTATGGAGGGACAGGTGGAAGTGAGGTCATTCCGCCAACGTTGTGTGTTGTGGCGGTAGGCAGTCGTGCACCGAAGAGCAATTCCTCATTGGATAATATTGGGTCCTATGGAGTACAGTGGCCAATGGGGATGTGCCCCTCGGACGTGACTGCCATTTTCTAACTCAATCCTCACTTGTTTCCTGACCTTCAACAGGAGAAGACCTACGCTGCGTGTGCTGCTGTGACCTGTGTATGGAACATACCATGGCCTGTGTGACGGGGAAAGGGCCCCAGCCTTCACTTCGGAGGAGTTGGAGCGACTGGTGGATGGGGTCCTACCCTAGTACGGACTGCTTTATGAGCCTCCAGACCAACAGGTGAGTATACCTTGGGCACGATGCATGTGGCATGGATGCATGGAGATGTGTGTGAAGTCATTGTGTAAGGTGGTGAATTCTCTGGTGGCGGTGTACATGTTGTGTGCTGGGCTATGTGTGTGCCAGTGGTGATGGAAACGGGTATAGTGGGCCATGTGTGTGACAGGCTGGACTGTTAGTTTAATGGAGTTCTCCAGTCTGTATTGCTTCTACAGGTTAGAGCTCATCAAAAGAAGGGATTATGGTGTGCCATTGCCAAGGACTTGCGGACCCTGGGGATCTATGGCAGGCCGAGCACCCACTGTCAGTAACGGTGGGAGGACCTGAGATGCTGGACACAGAAGACCGCGGAGGCCCAGCTGGGGATGGCCTCCCAACGAGAAAGGTGTGCCCGTCAGAACCTGACCCCCCTGATGGCCCGCACACTGGTGGTGGCCTACCCAGAGATGGATGGGCTCTTGAGGGAATCACAGCAGCCACAAGGGGGCGAGTACAGTGTGTATCATCACATCTTTTGGCTGGTGAAGTGGTATCCGGCTGGTGATGTGAGTTAGTCGGTGCTCCTAAGGCCAGGCCAGACATTGCAGCATGGGTCATCTCTAGGTTAATGGTTGCATGTCAAATACAGGTAACCTAGCTTGTTAATAGTCACTTTTCGGCAGGGCATCGTGGGTCCCAGGTGTGCTGTATTTGGCGGTGTGTGCTCTTCATCATGCCTTGCTGACTAGCCATATCACTGGTAGTGCAATGCATATTGCTTAGGCCTGTTCCCTGTGTGTGAGGGTGCTGTGTACGCCAACAGTGGTGTTAGTGCAGTAATTGACCCAATGTTTCCTTTTTCTCTCTCTCCCCTTTTTAGTTCTGTCATCCTGTCCTTATGTGCATTAGCAGCATCTGGCGGAGGAGCAGGGGCACCGGCGACAGAGGGAGCTGCATCCCACAAGACCCTGGAGGCAGAGTCCACCGATGCAGAGAGAACCAGTGGGACAGAGGGCGAGGGGAGCACCACGGCGGAGACAGGAGGACACGACACAGACTCAGATACCACCTCTGATGGGAGCACCCTGGTAGTGGCAGACACCTCTGTGACCACCCCAGCTGGGTGCACAGCCGCCAACCCCCGTACCAGCATCGCCCTCCCAGTAGCCCCTCAGCGAGTTGCCCGTGCCCGCTCACCCAGGAGGGTGGGCATCTCTTTCTCTCCAGGCACCTCAGGTCCTGCCCTGCTGCCTTGAGTGTGGAGGCCATTGACCTCCTGAGATCCATCTCTGTAGGGCAATCAACCATTGGGAATGCCATCCATGGGCTGGCATCCCAGATGCATTCCTGGAGGGCATTCACGGTGGATTGGCAGCCCAACAGAGATCGATTCAGGCTCTGGCCTCCTCTCTCATGGAAGTCATTGTCCCTGTTTCTACCGTCCCCCCTCCAACTCCCACTTCCCAGTCCCATTACCCTTAACCCCAACCCATCCCAGGCACACATACAGATGAGCATGCACATAAGACAATACACATGAGTGTCACAAGCAAACACAAGCACCACACTTCCTCCAACAAGCACTCACGCAAACACCATACAGTTGCAGACACGACAACATCCACAGCCTCCACTGTCTCCCCCTCCTCCGCTACCTCCCTCCTAGTCACGTCCACACTCACACCTGCATGCACTATATCTACATCCACTACCAGCATCACCACACCAAGCAGAACACACACCTCACTGGCAGACACCTCCACAACAGCCATGCACGCGTCCCCTCTGTCCTCTTCCACCCTGTCTGTTCCCCCCCTCCTAAGGGACACAAACGCAAGCATTCACACACCCAACAGCCACCCACCTCACATCAGCATACTGCCCATGCACCCAAATCCAGCAGACATACACCTCCAACAACCACTCCCTCATCCTCCACTCCCATTACGCCTCCATCCTCCCGGCCCACTGTCCCTAAAAAAGCTTTTCCTTTCCCAATTTGACCTCTTCTCTACCCCTCCCCCATCCTGCAAGTAAGGGCAGGGTACCAAGGACACAGCCCAGCACCTCAGCCAAAGAGTCCACGGAGACAGTGGTAGCACCACCTACTTGTGGTGGTAAGGATACCATACCTCCATCACAGAAGGGGAAGAAGCCAGCGGCACCAGGGAAGAGTGGGAAGGGGCCTGCACCACTTGTGAAGAAGGGGAAGGGGCCTGCACCAGCTGTGAAGAAGGGGAAAGCACCTGCACCAGCTGTGAAGAAGGGGAAGGAGCTTGCACCAGCTGTGAAGAAGGGGAAGGAGCCTGCACCACCAGGCAGAGAGGGGAAGAGCCCATCCACCCCTGCCAGAAAGGGTAAGGGATCCATGACTCATGTACAGGAGGAGACAAGGCACTCAACGCCAGCGGAAGCTGTCAGACTGACACCGCCCCCACCACCAGCTGTCACAGAGCCCCTACCTCCAGCTGTGGAAGTGCAGCCATCAGTGAGTGCAGAGGCTGCCCAGGAGGCTCCTCCATCCACCACCACAGTGCAGCCATCTGACAGTGCAGGGGCTGCCCAGGAGGCTCCTCCAACCACCACCACAGTGCAGTCATCGGACAGTGCAGAGGCTGCACAGGAAGCTCCTCCATCCACCACCACAGTGCAGCCATCGGACAGTGCAGAGACTGCCCAGGAGGCTCCTCCAACCACCACCACAGTGCAGCCGTCACCACCTGCGGACGCCATGTAGGCCACACTCCAGGGGCTGCTGTACAAGTTGCCCCCTCCAGAACCAGTGGGCAAGTCACCCTCTTGAGAGACTGTGGCCTTGCACTCCCCTGGACAAAGCAATGGGCATGTTTTCTCCTCCAGAACCAGTGGGCAAGTCACCCACTTGAGAGACTGTGGCCTTGCACTCCCCAGGACAAAGCAATGGGCATGTTGCCCCCTCCAGAACCAGTGGGCAAGTCACCCACTTGAGAGACTGTGGCCTTGCACTCCCCAGGACAAAGCAATGGGCATGGAGCCCCATCCAGAACCAGTGGGACGTTCCGGTGTTCGGCTGAGGTGCCCCCCCACCAACCCCCCTGAGGTGCCTTCCCACTTGCAAAATGATGCCCCTGCAGTGTTCTCTCCAGATGTGTCAGGATACAGATTGGGCCTTGGACTGTGCCCTGTGGCCTTGTGTGCCCTCATGACTTTGGACTGGGCATTGACTCTTTATGAACATTTGTATATATTTGGTTTGAGTGGTGGTTTTGCTATGCTAATACATTGTGGGTACACCAGCATTGGGGTCCGTGTTTTATTATGCCGTGTGTCGTGTGTCATTGGTTTACGTGTGAAGCTGGTTGTGTGTATGGTGTCTGTGTGTCGGGTGTGTGTTGTGAGTATGTGTGTCACTCTCGTTTTCCTCCCACCCTCCTCTGTGTGCTAGGTGGCTGTATTCACCATCATTGTCTTCGTTGGCATTGGTGTTCCATGTGGAGCATGAAGTAGAAGATCATCAGGAAAACATGCAGATCAGATTCCATTGCGGCGTGGTTCTTCCCTGTGTCTCCAATGGTGAGTCCTTTTACTTCTGAGCTCTGCTTCCGCCGGAAAAGGTGGCGGTTTCGTGAGTCTTAATATGGTGGACGGTACGTTGTCTCCTGCCTGGCTGTTCGTTGCTACCGCCATGGTGAATGTTTTTTCCGCTGTGGCGGTTGATGTGGTACATTCGCTGTCTATGGAGTTATCATCGCCATCGTCATAATTTGGTGGAACTTACCGCCAGCTTGTTGGCAGTATAACCGCCACTTTATCACCCACCACCATGGTCATAATGAGGGCCTTTGTGTTTGCTACCTCTTTGAGGGAGATTGAAAAATGCTCACTTAAAGCAGGAGCAAACACAGGTTTCCCTGCTCTCACCGGTGAGGGCATATAAAACAATATGTTCTGTGGGTAAGCTCCCCTGGAAATAGCTACTGAGCTGGTCTCAGGGGATGGGGTCCCCCGCGCCATTAATGGCTCTGGGAGGAGGGGCCACGTGGCCTCCTTCCTTAACATAATCAGCCCTGGGGGTGGCATCCCTGGGGCTTTTAGAGGCTCGGCGAGAGGGGGCGTGCACGCCATTTGAAGAATTTCAGCCCGGGGTGAGCTCCCCCAAGCTTTTAGAGGCTCAAGGAGGGTGACTGCACAGCCCCTGCCCATTTTGAAGAATGCCAGCCCTGGGGGTGGGCTCCCTGGGTCCTTCAGTGTCTCTGAGTGAGGGCTGTGCAGCCCTCCTCCCCTTGTTCAATGATTTCAGACCCAGAGGTGGGCTTTCTGATAGCTCGGGGAGGGCAGACGTGCATCCCCACACCACATATTTATTAATTTCAGCCCTGGGGTGGGCTCCCCAGGGCCTGTAAAGGCTAGGGGAGGGGGAGCCGCATGCCCCCTTATCATTGCTAAAGCATAGCAGACTGGCCTCTATTTTCTTTTTGTTTAATAATCCTGTAGGTTTGCAGCATTTTCTTTTCATTTTTGGCCTCGGGAGTCCCTCTGGGCCCCTCCAATGGGGCTCAGGGGATTAGATTATCCCTAAACTACCCCTTTATATTTTTTATTAAACGTTCAGGATAGGGGACTGTTACAAAGTGCCCCCTTTTGGATGATCACCCCAACTTTTTGCTGCTTGATTCTGTTGTTTTTGACCTGTTAGTGTACTGAGGCCTGCTAACCAGACCTCAGTACCTATGCTCTTTCCCTTAAACTCTATGGGGGTCATTCTGACCCCGGCGGTCCGAGACCGCCGGGGCCAGGGTCGGCGGGAGCACCGCCGACAGACCGGCGGTGCCCCGCAGGGCATTCTGACCGCGGCGGTTCGGCCGCGGTCAGATGCGGGAAACCGGCGGTCTCCCGCCGGTTTCCCGCTGCCCTGCAGAATCCTCCATGGTGGCGGAGCGCGCTCCGCCGCCATGGGGATTCTGACACCCCCTACCGCCATCCTGTTCCTGGCGGGTCTCCCGCCAGGAACAGGATGGCGGTAGGGGGTGCCGCGGGGCCCCTGGGGGCCCCTGCAGTGCCCATGCCAATGGCATGGGCACTGCAGGGGCCCCCGTAAGAGGGCCCCACAAAGTATTTCAGTGTCTGCTATGCAGACACTGAAATACGCGACGGGTGCCACTGCACCCGTCGCACCTTCCCACTACGCCGGCTCAATTCTGAGCCGGCGTCCTCGTGAGAAGGTTGATTTGCCCTGGGCTGGCGGGCGGCCTTTTGGCGGCCGCCCGCCAGCCCAGGGCAAATCCCAAAATACCCTCAGCGGTCTTTCGACCGCGGAGCGGTATTTTGGTGGGGGAACTTCGGCGGGCGGTCTCCGCCGCCCGCCGAAGTTAGAATCACCCCCTATGTCTAGTTGCATAAGCCAATTGGCAAGGACTTTATCAACTCTAAAAGTTCCTAGTAATTGGTAACAGTGGTACACACGGCCAAGGTGGTAAAGAGGTCACCAGGGCTGCAGCACTGATTGTGCCACCCTGGGTGACCCATATAAGAGTGAAACTGCAGAGCTGCCATGCCAGCCTGCAATAGCAGACTGCTCGAGGTGCAGACAGAGGGGGTTATTCTAACTTTGGAGGAGTGTTAATCCGTCCCAAAAGTGACGGTAAAGTGACGGATATACCACCAGCCGTATTACGAGTTCCATAGGATATAATGGACTCGTAATACGGCTGGTGGTAAATCCGTCACTTTTCCGTCACTTTTGGGACGGATTAACACCTCCTCCAAAGTTAGAATAACCCCCAGAGTCTCTTTACTGCCCATAGACAGGTCAGTCACCCCTAAGGCAGACCTCCTATAGCTCAGGAGGCATGGTGCACTGTACTATGAATGAGGATATATATGCATGAGCATATATGACCCTTTGATAACATTTGAAACACAATACTTCCACCAGTAACCAGCTGTCCATAGGACTGGCATCTGGGTAGTCTGGTAATCTGGTGATGTCCAGATCTATGATGGCCCAGCCGATTCTCCACGTGTTTGGTATCAAACACCTTGCTTTTTAACCCTGAGCATGATGCCTATGCTCAGGATTAACTAGCATGTGCCCGGGTGGCACCCTTAGATGGTGCCCACCAAGTTACCAAGCAATTTGCTTTTTTGGTGGGCTCTCTCAAGCTTCTGCCACCACAGACAAGAGTCTGCCATGCTGCTGGTTGTGATAGCACTTACAAAGGACGGAGACAAAGGGCTTGGGCAGACAGGATGTCACACCTGCTCCCTCCCAGCCTGGGTAGTTTGAACCATAGTCAAGGCAGTGAGCCCCAAAGGCCCCGCAGGGACCAGTAGCCCATTGGCCACTGTCCCCAACACCCTTAATGTCCCCTAAACCAGGATTTAAGGGGCCCCCCTGGCACCAGGATTTTAGTTCTTACTTGCAAAGAAGAAGGGGCACAGAGAAGATGCCGTCACCGACAACAGGACCTGGACTCCAGTCACAGTGCAAAGAGAGGACACAGAAGTGACCTAAGGAGAGGACCACTGGAACTGAGTGCCCGATGTGTGCCCGTGTTGAAAGCTAGAGGGTCCCAGCAAGAGGGACCCTAGTTGACACGGAAAAGCCAAGAAAGACTCCCCTGACTGGTGGTACCAGTCCCCTGCAAACTGCAGGAGTAAACGCTGTGCTGAAGTCGAAGAAATGCAACCCAACAGGCTCTGTGTGAGTGGACCTAAAGAGACGCAGGGGGTCATTCTGACCCTGGCGGTCACCGACCGCTAGGGCCAACGACCGCGGAAGCACCGCCAACAGGCTGGCGGTGCTTCCTGGGCCATTCTGACCGCGGCGGTAAAGCCGCAGTCAGAAAAGGGGAACCGGCGGTTTCCCGCCGGTTTCCCGCCGGTTTTCCCCTGGCCCAGGGAATCCGCCATGGGGATTCCGACCCCCTTCCCGCCATCCCGTTCCTGGCGGTTTCTACCGGCAGGAACAGGATGGCGGGAACGGGTGTCGTGGGGCCCCCTAACAGGGCCCCATAATGATTTTCAGTGTCTGCTTTGCAGACACTGAAAATCGCGACGGGTGCCACTGCACCCATCGCACCCCAGCAACTCCGCCGGCTCCTTTCGGAGCCGGCTTCATCGTTGCTGGGTCTTTCCCGCTGGGCCGGCGGGCGGCCTTTTGGCGGTCGCCCGCCGGCCCAGCGGGAAAGTCAGAATGACCGCCGCGGTCATTTGACCGTGGTGCGGTCTTTTGACGGTCTCCGCCCGGTGGGCGGCGCCTGCCGCCCGCCGGGGTCGGAATGACCCTCTCAGTGTCCAGCATCCAAAGAGTGGGAGTGAGGTCTC
The DNA here is from genome assembly GCF_031143425.1 of Pleurodeles waltl. NCBI lineage: Eukaryota > Metazoa > Chordata > Amphibia > Caudata > Salamandridae > Pleurodeles > Pleurodeles waltl. The sequence goes on from NC_090441.1 coordinate 89,981,347, forward strand.
TGCCAAGTTTAAAGCCTCTACTCCCTCCCAGACGACCTCCAGCCATCGAAGTACCAGAGGACCACCTTTGCAGCTACCAAGGCTTGTCTGTCACCAATCTGGAAACCCATGGCCCCTTGGACATCACCAGCTCCAGAGCAGACCACTAGCATAGAGATTGATGTCGACAATGACCCCTCTGCTGTAGTTCTGCATCCTGAACAGAGTGACCTTGAGAGGAGCAGCAACCCAGCTTTGGTGCGACCAGGTCCTGTGATTAACAGCTAGAAGCCACCTCTGCACCCGGAGCCACCAGATGTGGTGGAGAAGATCCAACTGTTGATTCCTTGTCCTGGCCCCCCAAAGACTTCTACATCGAAGGGGTAGAGCGTGTGTCCATCCCCAAGTACCCGTTTTTCAAGAGAGGCAAACGTGCCGAAATCGGGGGACCCCGTCAGCACCAAGAAGAGCCAAAGCACCTCTGCACCCAGACTCCCTGGGCAAGGTAAGAAGAAACTGATTGATGACTTTTGGTCTAGGGCCTCGCAGAAACTTAAGTGTAGGTGGGTTCCAAGGAACTCACCCTGCAAGTGCCCGAGGGTACACTTTGATTTTCTCCATTGACTTCAATGGGAGCCATTTACATAGTGAAAATACCCTATTTTCCAAAGCTTCTAAAATTCATAATTCTGGTTGGGTGTAACTTAAAAAGTTTGTTTTTGTGTCTAATTTTATATAGCAATCTGCCTTGTTTTTCTACATTGGTGTTGGATTTCTTTCTAGTCGTATCATTTACTAATCATCCATTTTGGTATTGTGAAATGCTTTACACATGTTCTTCTAAGTAACCTGACTGCTCTTTGCACACACTACCAGGACTGTGGTAAAGTTTACTAGTGTGAATCAGAGGTCCACTACTGGGTAATGTACGAGTGTTACATGGTAAGACTCCCCAGTCATACAATATAATATTGTCACCTTTCTACATTGGTGTTTCCGCGGTGTGGATCTTGAACGTGTACTTCACTTTGCCACTTAGAGATAAGTATATTTTGGAGTACACAACAAATCCTCAATTGCCTCTAAACACCAAAAATATTTTTTTATATTTTTTCTAAAAGTAAGGGCAATTGTAAGTTCAAGGGCCCTGTGTTATACCCCCACTCCAATAGACCACAAAAGTTTTCAAAAGTAATTTTCCAGATAACCAAGGTAGTCTGGTAAAAGAGGTTTACAATTTTTTTTTTAAAGGACCTGTAGGAAAGTGCCACTGTTGGCATGGTTAACCCCCACTTTTTGCCTAGTGTTGATGCCAACCTTGATTGAAAGTGTGCTGGGACCCTGCTAACCAGGCACCAGCACCAGTGTTCTTTCCCTAAAACTGTACCTTTGTTTCCACAATTGGCACAGCCCTGGCACACCGTTAAGACCGTTGTAAAAGGTACCCACGGTACCAAGGGCCCTGTGGCCAGGGAAGGTCTCTAAGGGCTGCAGCATGTATTATGCCACCCTAGGGGACCCCTGACTCAGCCCATGCACACTGCCTTGCAGCATGTGTGTGCTGTGGGAAGAAAAAGACCAAGCCAACATGGAACCCCTCTCAGGGTGCCATGCCCACAAACCACTACATGTGGCATAGGGAGTCATCCTTCTAGCAGGCCTTACATCCCTAAGGCAGGGTGCACTATACCACAGGTGAGGGTATAGCTGCATGAGCAATATGCCCCTACAGTGTCTAAGTCCATTCTTAGACATTGTAAGTGCAGTGTAGCCACATTGAGTATATTGTCTGGGAGTTTGTCATTACGAATTCCACATCACCATAATGACTTCACTGAATACTGGGAAATTTGGTATCAAACCTCTCAGCACAATAAACCCACACTGATGCCAGTGTGGGATTTATTGAAAAATGCACACAGAAGGCATCTTAGAGATGCCCCATGTATGTTAGCCCAACTGCTAGTGTAGGACTGACCAGTCTGTGCCAGGCTACCACTTTCAGACAAGTTTCTGACCACATGGGGTGAGTGCCTTTGTGCACTCTGTGGTCAGAAACAAAGCCTGTCCTGGGTGGAGGTGCTTCACACCTCCCCTGCAGGAACTGTTACACCTGGCAGTAAGCCTCAAAGGCTCAAGCCTCAGGTTACGTGCCTCAAGGCACACCAGCTAGTGGAGCTGCCCGCCCCCGGACAAAGCCCCACTTTTGGTGGCAAAACCGGCGGGAAAATAAGGGAAAACAGGGAGGAGTGACCACCCCAGCCAGGACCACCCCTAAGGTGTCCAGAGCTGAGGTGACCCCCTCCCTGCAGAATCCTTCATCTTGGTTTTGAGGACAGGGACCAATAGGGATAGGAATGTGCCCCCCTCCCCAAAGGGATGGGCACAAGGAGGGTGTAGCCACCCTCAGGGACAGTAGCCATTGGCTACTGCCCTCTGACCCCTAACACACCCCTGAATCCAGGATTTAAGGGCCTCCATGAACCCATCTCACCAGATTCCTGACAACCTACGAGAAGAAGAAGGACTGCCAAGCTGAAACCCCCAGAAGAGAAGAAGTAAGACGACAACTGCTTTGGCACCAGCCCTACCGGCCTGTCTCCTGCTTCAAAGAACCTTCAAAAAGACCAACGACGTGTCCAGCGGGCCCAGCGATCTCTACCAACTCCAGCGGACTGCCCTGCACCCAAGAGGACCAAGAACTCCCGAAGACAGTGGCTATGTCTGAAGAAACCTACATCTAAGAACTCCCACCTCACTCCAGATGCGTGAGTCCTGACCCCTGTGCACCCGATGTCAACGGCCTGTGTCCGGGTGGTCCACCCAGCAAGAGATGGTTCCCAGGCGATTATGAGCAAGTGCCCACCCTGGGTTGACCTCTCCACCCTTCCACGACGTCGCCTGCAGAGGGATTCCCGAGGAACCCCCTGACCGCGAGCTCTGGACGAAGATATCCAACACCTAAAGAACACACTGCACCCGCAGCCCCCAGGCCTTGGAGAAACCGACCCCCAGTTCTTCATTGTTCAGCAGGCGGCCCTCCTCCCTGTCTGACCAGTGGTGTGCCAGAGACACCTCCTCCCCCCCCCCCCAGGACCTCGTCTGCAGCCACTGTGTGACCACTGGGGGCTCCTCATAGACCAGCATTGGAAACCTGATGCCCTGTCTGCACCCTGTACCTGGCCACCCCTGTGGTGCTGAGGGTGTGTGTTTGGTGCCTACTTGTGGCCCCTCCATACTCCTTTAATGCCCCCTGGTCTGCCCTCCGAGTTGCGGGTACTTACCTGCTGGCTGACCGGATTGCGTGTACCCCCTATCTTCATAGGAGCCCACGTTAAGTTTGCTCACCTTTGACCTCTGCACCCGGCCAGCCCCGTGTTGCTGGTGCTGAGTGTTTGGGTTAACTTGAACCCCAACCAGTGGACTTCCTAAACCTCAGAGACTGAGACTGTAAGTGTTGTACTTACCTGTAATCAGATCTAACTTTTCTTCCCCCAGGAACTGTTGAAAAATGCAGTGTCCACTTTTAAAATAGCTTTTTCTCATTTTGAGAAAACTGTATACGTTGTTGATTCCATTCAAAGTCCTGATCGTATATATGCAAAGTACCTTTCATTTTATGTACTTACCTGCAAGCTGAATTTTGTGGTTCTAAATATAAATTAACAAAATATATTGTTCTACATAAAATCCTATTGGGCTGGAGGTAAGTCATTGAGTGTGTGTTTCTTCTGTTGCTTGTGTGTGTTCAACAAATGCTTAACACTACCCTCTGATAAGCCTAACTGCTCGACCACACTACCACAAATACAGCATTAGTATTATCTATATTTGCCTCTGTTAAGCCTCTGGGGAATCCCTGGACTCTGTGCACACCATGGGGGTCATTACAACATTGGCGGTAAAAGCTGCTTACCGCCGTGCAGAAGACCGCCAACACACCGCTGCGGCCGCGGAATTCCGCCACAGCTATTATGACCCACATCTCGGAATCCGACAAAATTCAGACACCCACACATGTCCGCCACACCAAAGGTCAGTGATAAACTGTCGGAAAAAAAACTCCACCGTCACGCCAACAGAAATACGCCCACACTATCACGACACACGAATCCACGCGGCGGTCTTTCAACCACGGTATTCCATTGGCGGTACACACCACCGCGCTCAAAATACACACACTTCTACAAAACACCGCCACATTGGACAATTCGAAATACACACACCTGATACACATACACACACCACTCCCACAAACCCAATACTATATAAAACACACACCCACATCACCCACAAACCCCCATGACAATAAATTCAGAAAGAAGGCCAGAGAGAGACCCCACCATCCACAAACTAGCAGCCACAGGCACACAACATCATCACCCACACAACTTCCACGCACAAAACACCACACACCACTACATATCACTACACTTATCACCACACACCCCACCCCACACATCACCTACACCACCCCATGGCACGGCAAAGACACCCCAGGTTTTCGGAGGAGGAGCTCAGGGTCATGGTGGAGGAAATCATCCGGGTAGAGCCACAGCTATTTGGAGCACAGGTGCAGCACACCTCAATTGCAAGGAAGATGGAGCTATGGAGAAGAATAGTCAACAGGGTCAACGCAGTGGGACAACACCCAAGAAATCGGGATGACATCAGGAAGAGGTGGAACGACCTACGGGGGAAGGTGCGTTCCGTGGTCTCAAGACACCACCAGGCGGTCCAGCGGACTGGCGGCGGACCCCCACCTCCTCACCCACGACTAACAACATGAGAGGAGCAGGTCTTGGCGATTCTGCATCCTTAGGGCCTTGCAGGAGTCGGTGGAGGAATGCACTCCGGTAAGTCAAACCTTTAACTACCATATCCCCCACCCTACCTGCATGCTATCACATACCCCCACCCTCGCCCCCACCCCTATCACTCCAACTCCTCACAAATGTACCAATATCACAAACCACACATCCCAACACCAAGCCCTGCATGCAACAACAACGCATGGACACCCATCACTAAAGCATGCCCACTGCACATACCCATACACCCCCCTAAACCATCATCACACAAGCCCCCACACAGGAATGCCAGCACTGGGGTACACGCTCACCCACCCATTGCACACCATGACACACACAGATGCAATAATCATGTTTTTACACCCCTGCAGGACCACTACCCAACGTCACCAGACAGGAGGGTCCAGACATCTCCACCCCACCCACAGAAGAGGCCCACAGTGATGACAGCAGCTCTGTCCAACTGGATCTAGATGACCAGCCTGGACCATTGTGGGCCTCGGGACAGTCGGTCCCCCTCACCCAGGCACAGGCCACCACACACCTTCCCCCCTCTGGTAACACCAGCACAGCACCCACCCAGCGGGCCCATACCTCCTTCCCCAGGACACGTCAATCAGCTGTGTGTCCACCACTACAGGGAACCCAGGATAGCCCACCACCCCAACAACAACAGGGACCTGGGGGCAGTGGTAGAGGGCACACAGTCCAGGGGACGGAGGCCCAGGAACACAGGGGAACTGGGAGGGCTGCTGTGCAACAGGGTGCGCACAGGCCAAGGGAACCCACTCTCCACGAGGCCCTCTCCTCCATCATGGGAGCATACCACCACTCCCAGGAGACGATGGCAACGGTCCTGGACAAGTTTCAGGAGACCCAGCGCATGCAGGAGGAGCAGTATTTGGGGTTCAGGGAGGAACTCAGAACCATCAGCTCCGCCCTGGGCACCATCGTAGGGGTGCTGAAGGAAATACTCAACACCAGGAGGGACACTGTGGCACTACAAGGGGCCCCTGACACTAGCATGGACGATGAACTGCCCACCACCTCCGCCAGCGCTAGTGGACAGGAGGCACCGCCACAGGACCACCACACCAGCACCCCACCTCCTGCAGACGGAGAACCACCCCGCAAACGGTCCCTGAGATCCAGGAACAAGACAGAGCACCATGCCAAGACCCCCGCCAAGAAATGAGACCACCCTGATTGTCAACCCACTGTCCCACTTTCTCACCCTGTCCATATTGAAACTGCCCCACCTCCACTTCCTATGCCTATATGGGTAATGCACCTATGAGACAAATAGACTGGACTCTGCCATGGACACTCCTCCGCCATCACCCCTCACCATTTAACTTCCCCCTCCAATATTTTGTATGTAAATAAACACACCTAAAGCTCCAAAAGATCTGGAGTCTGTCTGTGATTTTGTAATAGTGTATTTGCAATTTGTGACAAAATGTTCTTTAAATAGTAATGTCAACATACCTATGTCACACAGCTCTAGTCTAGGAATCTAATCAGATGACACACGTTGGGACCCACACCTGTGAAACCGTAAGGGAAAGGGACAACTCAGTGACCATACACTGGGTGAAATCGACAGACAGGATAGAGGTAGAAGTGTAAAAGTACTTGTAGTAGGCAGGAATGTATTCTCACCTGTGTTTCACTGGAAATATTGCTGGATGACTGAGTCCCTGTTGTCAATGTCTTCTTCCTCTGCTTCCTCCTCATCACTGTCCACAGGCTCCACAGCTGCCACAACACCGCCATCTGGACCATCCTCATGCAGAAAAGGCACCTGGCGTCGCAAAGCCAAGTTATGAAGCATTCAGCAGGGCACGATGATCGGGCACACCTTCTTTGGTGAGTAGAATAGGGATCCACCTGTCATATGGAGGCACAGGAACCTGGCCTTCAGGAGGCTAAAGGTCCGCTTGATCACCCTCCTAGTACGCCCATGGGCTTCATTGTAGCGTTCCTCTGCCCTTGTCCTGGGATTCCTCACTGGGGTCAGTAGCCATGACAGGTTGGGGTAACCAGAGTCACCTAATAGCCACACACGGTGCCTCTGGAGTTGACCCATCACATAAGGGATGCTGCTATTCCGCATGATGTAGGCGTCATGCACTGAGCCAGGGAACATGGCATTTCCATGGGAGATGTACTGGTCTGCCAAAAATACCATCTGTACATTCATGGAATGATAACTCTTCCGGTTCCTGTACACCTGTTCACTCCTGTGGGGGGGGACCGAAGCCACATGGGTCCCATCAATGGCACCTATGATGTTGGGGATATGGCCAAGGGCATAGAAGTCACCTTTCACTGTAGGCAAGTCCTCCACCTGAGGGAAAACGATGTAGCTCTGCATGTGTTTCAGGAGGGCAGACAACACTCTGGACAATACGTTGGAAAACATAGGCTGGGGCATCCCTGATGCCAGTTGTTTGAAAAGACCCACTTGCAAGGAAATGGAGCACTGATAGCACCTGCACTTGAGGGGGGATTCCTGTGGGATGGCGGATTGCTGAGATCAGGTCTGGCTCCAACTGGGTACACAGCTCCTGGATTGTGGCACGGTCAAACCTGTAGGTGATTATCAGATTTCTTTCCTCCATTGTCGACAGGTCCACCAGCGGTCGGTACACCGGAGGATTCCGCCATCTCCTCACATGTCCCAGCGGACGGTGCCTATGAAGGACAACAGCGACCAGAGAGTCAAACAAGTCAGAGGTATGTACCCACAGTCTACACAGAACACGATTCATACACAAAATCTGGCCTGTATGTGTGTTGAGAGTAGGCCTAGGTATGTGTGACGCAGTTGGTAATTAGGCCATGTGGGCCCCTGAAATGGCGGCTGCCTGACCTCTAAAGTGGGACAATGGGATGTGAGGTAACTGCGCTGGCGTTGTACACCGTCTCGGTAGGCTGTCGAAGACCGTGGCGCAGTGCTGCATTGGTTAACAATGGACCCTATGGGTCCCAGGAGCCAATGACGATGTACGCCGGCGGTGATGGTACGCACCGCCGCCGACGTGACCGCCATTTTCTAGCTGTTGAATCACTCGATACCTGATCTTCGACAGGAGAGGACTTACACTGCAAGTGCTGCTGTGACCTCAGTCTGGAAGAGACAATGGCTCGTGCATCTGGGGAAAGGGCCCCTGCCTTCACATCGGAGGAGTTGGAGAAGCTCGTCGAGGGAGTCCTCCCCCAGTACACGCTACTCTACGGTCCTCCAGACCAACAGGTAAGTACACAGGGGGCATGTTGTATGGGCTATGCCTGTGTGGAGAGGGCTGGCTGTAAGAGTGAAGGGGGCAGAGTTCTGAGTGCATGAAAGACTGTGGGTGCATGGGCCACATGGCAAGGGTAGGGATGGGGGCCACTCACTTTAGTTAGTTGGTAATGACTTCTCTTCTTCCCCTGTACATTTCATGTAGGTCAGCGCCCACCAGAAGAAGGATATTTGGCGTGCCATCGCCAAGGACCTCCGGAGCCTGGAGGTCCACCACAGACGGAGCACCCACTGCCGGAAGAGATAGGAGGACATTCGCCGCTGGAGAAAGAAGACCGCGGAGGCTCAGCTGGGGATGGCCTCTCAACGTGGGAGGGGTGCCCGTCGAACCATGACCCCCCTGATGTTCCGTATCCTGGCGGTGGCCTACCCGGAGTTGGGTGGGCGCTTGAGGGCATCACAGCAGACACAAGGGGGTGAGTACACTCTCATTCAGCTGACTTTGCGCGCACTGGAGTGGTCTGGGTGGGGGAGGAGGGCTCTGGGGTTCTCTAGGCCAGGGGGCGAGTTCCGTAGGCTAGGCCCCTTAGTAAGGCATGGCCCTGTGGCCCCCCACCCCACCTCTGTAGAGTGCCAAGTACAGCTATTCATGCCCCTGTGTCATCTATGTGTGCAGATGACGTCCATAGCCTTGTAGGCCATTTCCCAGGAATTGCAATGTTGAGCCAACAGCGTGACGTAGTGCTGTGTCTGTCTTGTCCGCCAATGGTAGCGGTAAGCCATGCACTCAACCTGTCTTTCTTCTGTTCCCCCCCCCTTTTTTGCTGTCTCCCTGTTCTTGTGTGCATTAGCATCATCAGGAGGAGGAGCAGTGGCACCGGAGCACGAGGGAGCTGCGTCCCCGATGGCCATGGAGGGCCACACTACGGACTCTGAATACACCAGTGGGACGGAGGGCGAAGGGAGCACCACGGCGGTGACAGGTGCTGAAACCAGCGACACGGACTCGTCCTCCGATGGGAGCTCCCTTCTGGTGGCAGCAACATCTGTGCCACCCTCTACTACAGGTACAGCCGCCACCCCCCCCTACCAGCACCGCCTTCCCAGCAGCCCCTCAGCGTGTGCCCCGTGCCCGCTCACCCAGGAGGGTGGGCATCACCTTCGCCCCAGGCACCTCAGCCCCTGCCCCTGTCACCTGAGCTGCCCTCAGTGAGGATGCCATTGACCTCCTCAGGTCACTCACTGTTGGGCAGTCTACCATTTTGAATGCCATCCAGGGTTTAGAAAGGGAGTTGCAACAAACAAATGCATTCCTGGAGGGCATTCATTGTGGCCAGGCTGCCCTTCATCGAACATTTCAAACTCTGGCCTCAGCACTGATGGCAGCCATTGTCCCTGTGTCTAGCCTCCCCCCTCCAACTTCCTCCACCCAAACCCAATTCCCTGTACCTCTGCCTATCCCAAGGACACCATCAGACCAGCCTGCACACACCTCACCACACAAGGGAAGGTCAGGCAAACATAAGCACCACACATCCCACAGGCACTCACGCAAGCATCACACACATGCAGACACACCAACATCCACTGCCTCCACTGTGTCCCCCTCCTCCTCGTCTCCCTCCTCCCTCCCAGTCTTGTCTACACTCACACCTGCATGCACTACCACTACAGCCACTACGCCCCGCACCAGCACACCCACCACCACACCCCGCTCATGTGCACTCACCACCCCCACTACCATTCACACGTCCCCTGTGTCCTCTCCCAGTGTGTCTGTGACACCCCCTCCCAAGATACACAAATGCAGGCACACACCCACCCAACATACATCCACCTCACGACAGCCTCCAACGCATGCATCTGCACCCAAAGCCACAAACGTTACACCTCCTACAACCACCACCTCTTCCTCCACTTCCAAACCCCCTCCAGCTACCCGTCCCAGTGTCTCCAAACAACTTCTCCTGTCCACCCTTAACCTATTTCCCACCACCCCCGTCCAACTCATAGGTCCCGTACTATCACCTCAGCCACAAAATCACTGGGACCAGTGGTGCCTGTTGTCACAGGTATGTGGAGTGCAACGGCCACCAGGCCAGCCATTGTATCACAGAGCCAGAGCACAGCCAGTCCCCCCGTGAAGCACCAGAAGTTGGCCAGTGCCCGGTGGGAGAGGGGGAAGACTCCAGCAACCCAAGCCGCTCACAGGGGCCCCGGGGGGAGTGTGGACTCAGCTGTGACTCCTCCCGCAGGGGGGGAAGGGGCAGAAGAAACCCGCAAAATCTGTGAGGAGCAGCACGGCGGAGAAGACCGCCATCATCCCCGCTGGCCAGGAGGCCACCACCAGCCCCATCGCCGCTGCCCAGGACGCCACCGCCAGCCCCATCGTCGCTGTCCAGGAGGACCCCGCCAGCCACAGCCCAACTGCACAGGAGTGCCCCGCCAGCCACAGCCCAGCTGCCCATGAGGACCCCGCCAGCCACAGCCCTGCCCAGGAGGGCCCCGCCAGCCACAGCCCAGCTGCCCAGGAGGACCCCGCCAGCCACAGCCCAGCTGCCCAGGAGGGCCCCGCCAGCCACAGCCCAGCTGCCCAGGAGGACCACGCCAGCCAAAGCCCAGCTGACCAATGAAGGACAGCCAGCCCCAGTCCAGCGAGGCAATGAAGGACTGCCAAGTCAAGCACCGCTGAACAGGGCAAGCACCGCTGAACAGGGCAAGGACCGCCAAGTCAAGCACCGCTGAACAGGGCAAGCACCGCTGAACAGGGCAACGACCGCCAAGTCAAGCACCGCTGAACAGGGCAAGCACTGCTTGTGAGAAAGTAGCCTCTTTCTAGCCTTGTTACCCCCACTTTTGGCCTGTTTGTGAGTGTATGTCAGGGTGTTTTCACTGTCTCACTGGGATCCTGCTAGCCAGGGCCCAGTGCTCATAGTGAAAACCCTATGTTTTCAGTATGTTTGTTATGTGTCACTGGGACCCTGCTAGTCAGGACCCCAGTGCACATAAGTTTGTGACCTATAGGTATGTGTTCCCTGTGTGATGCCTAACTGTCTCACTGAGGCTCTGCTAACCAGAACCTCAGTGGTTATGCTCTCTCTTTGCAAATTGTCACTAACAGGCTAGTGACCAATTTTACCAATTTACATTGGCATACTGGAACACCCTTATAATTCCCTAGTATATGGTACTGAGGTACCCAGGGTATTGGGGTTCCAGGAGATCCCTATGGGCTGCAGCATTTCTTTTGCCACCCATAGGGAGCTCTGACAATTCTTACACAGGCCTGCCACTGCAGCCTGAGTGAAATAACGTCCACGTTATTTCACAGCCATTTTACACTGCACTTAAGTAACTTATAAGTCACCTATATGTCTAACCTTTACCTGGTAAAGGTTGGGTGCTAAGTTACTTAGTGTGTGGGCACCCTGGCACTAGCCAAGGGGCCCCCACATTGTTCAGGGCAAATTCCCCGGACATTGTGAGTGCGGGGACACCATTACACGCGTGCACTACACATAGGTCACTACCTAGATGTAGCTTCACAATGGTAACTCCGAATATGGCCATGTAACATGTCTATGATCATGGAATTGCCCCCTCTATACCATCCTGGCATAGTTGGCACAATCCCATGATCCCACGGGTCTCTAGCACAGACCCTGGCACTGCCAAACTGCCTTTCCCGGGGTTTCACTGCAGCTGCTGCTGCTGCCAACCCCTCAGACAGGTTTCTGCCCTCCTGGGGTCCAGCCAGGCCTGGCCCAGGAAGGCAGAACAAAGGACTTCCTCAGAGAGAGGGTGTTACACCCTCTCCCTTTGGAAAATGGTGTTAGGGCTGGGGAGGAGTAGCCTCCCCCAGCCTCTGGAAATGCTTTCATGGGCACAGATGGTGCCCATTTCTGCATAAGCCAGTCTACACCGGTTCAGGGACCCCTCAGCCCTGCTCTGGCGCGAAACTGGACAAAGGAAAGGGGAGTGACCACTCCCCTGACCTGCACCTCCCCTGGGAGGTGCCCAGAGCTCCTCCAGTGTGCTCCAGACCTCTGCCATCTTGGAAACAGAGGTGCTGCTGGCACACTGGACTGCTCTGAGTGGCCAGTGCCAGCAGGTGACATCAGAGACTCCTTCTGATAGGCTCCTTCAGGTGTTGCTAGCCTATCCTCTCCCCTAAGTAGCCAAACTCTCTTTTCTGGCTATTTAGGGTCTCTGTCTTTGGGGATTCCGTAGATAACGAATGCAAGAGCTCATCCGAGTTCCTCTGCATCTCTCTCTTCACCTTCTGCCAAGGAATCGACTGCTGACCGCGCTGGAAGCCTGCAAAACTGCAACAAAGTAGCAAAGACGACTACTGCAACTCTGTAACGCTGATCCTGCCGCCTTCTCGACTGCTTTCCTGGTGGTGCATGCTGTGGGGGTAGTGTGCCTCCTCTCTGCACTAGAAGCTCCGAAGAAATCTCCCGTGGGTCGACGGAATCGTGCCCCTGCAACCGCAGGCACCAAAGAACTGCATCACCGGTACACTGGGTCTCCTCTCAGCATGACGAGCGAGGTCCCTTGAATCCAGCAACTCTGTCCAAGTGACTCCCACAGTCCAGTGACTCTTCAGTCCAAGTTTGGTGGAGGTAAGTCCTTGCCTCCCCACGCCACACTGCATTGCTGGGAACCGTGACTTTTGCAGCTACTCCGGCCTCCGTGCACTTCCGGCGGAAATCCTTTGTGCACAGTCCAGCCTGGGTCCACGGCACTCTAACCTGCATTGCACGACCTCCTAAGTTATCCTCCGGCGACGTGGGACTCCTTTGTGCATCTTCGGGTGAGCACCGTTTCACTCCACTTCATAGTGCCTGTTCCGGCACTTCTGCGGGTGCTGCCTGCTTCTGAGAGGGCTCCTTGTCTTGCTCGACGCTCCCTCTGTCCCCAGACGCAATTGGCGACATCCTGGTCCCTCCTGGGCCACAGCAGCATCCAAAAACCCTAACCACACGAATTGCAGCTAGCAAGGCTTGTTAGCGGTCTTTCTTCAGGAAAACACTTCTGCACGACTCTCCACGGCGTGAGGGATCCATCCTCCAAAGGGGAAGTTCCTAGCCCTTGTCGTTCCTGCAGAATCTTCAGCTTCTACTGTCCAGTAGCAGCTTCTTTGCACCCACAGGTGGCATTTCCTGGGCATCTGCCCATCTCCGACTTGCTTGTGACTTTTGGACTTGGTCCCCTTGTTCCACAGGTACCCTCGTTTGGAAATCCATCGTTGTTGCATTGCTGATTTGTGTCTTTCCTGCAGAATTCCCCTATCATGACTTTTTTGTCCTTTGGGGAACTTTAGTGCACTTTGCACTCACTTTTCAGGGTCTTGGGGTGGGCTATTTTTCTAACCCTAACTGTTTTCTTACAGTCCCAGCGGCCCTCTACAAGGTCACATAGGTTTGGGGTCCATTCGTGGTTCGCATTCCACTTTTGGAGTATATGGTTTGTGTTGCCCCTATCCCTATGTGTCCCCATTGCATCCTATTGTAACTATACATTGTTTGCACTGTTTTCTAATACTATTACTGCATATTTTGGTATTGTGTACATATATCTTGTGTATATTTGCTATCCTCATACTGAGGGTACTCACTGAGATACGTTTGGCATACTGTCATAAAAATAAAGTACCTTTATTTTTAGTATATCTGTGTATTGTGTTTTCTTATGATATTGTGCATATGACACTAGTGGTACTGTAGGAGCTTCACTCGTCTCCTAGTTCAGCCTAAGCTGCTCTGCTAAGCTACCATTATCTATCAGCCTAAGCTGCTAGACACCCTATACACTAATAAGGGATAACTGGGCCTGGTGCAAGGTGTAAGTACCCCTTGGTACTCACTACAAGCCAGTCCAGCCTCCTACACCGCTGAACAGGGCAAGGACCGCTGAGTCAAGCACCGCTGAACAGGGCAAGCACCGCTGAACAGGGCAAGGACCGCCAAGTCAAGCACCGCTGCACAGGGCAAGGACCGCCAAGTCAATCACCGCTGAACAGTGCAAGCACCGCTCAACAGGGCAAGGACCGCCAAGTCAAGCACCGCTGAACAGGGCAAGCACCGCTGAACAGGGTAAGGACCGCCAAGTCAAGCACCGCTGAACAGGGCAAGGACCGCCAAGTCAAGCACTGCTGAACAGGTCAAGCACCGCTGAACAGGGCAACGGCTGCCAAGTCAAGCACCGCTGAACAGGGCAAGCACCGCTTGTAAGGAAATGCCTCCTTGGCATGGTTACCCCCTGACTTTTTGCCTTTGCTGATGCTATGTTTTGAATTGAAAGTGTGCTGAGGCCTGCTAACCAGGCCCCAGCACCAGTGTTCTTTCCCTAACCTGTACTTTTGATTCCACAATTGGCACACCCTGGCACCCAGATAAGTCCCTTGTAACTGGTACCTCTGGTACCAAGGGCCCTGATGCCAGGGAAGGTCTCTAAGGGCTGCAGCATGTATTATGCCACCCTAGAGACCCCTCACCCAGCACAGACACACTGCTTACCAGCTTGTGTGTGCTAGTGAGAACAAAATGAGTAAGTCGACATGGCACTCCCCTCAGGGTGCCATGCCAGCCTCTCACTGCCTATGCAGTATAGGTAAGACACCCCTCTAGCAGGCCTTACAGCCCTAAGGCAGGGTGCACTATACCATAGGTGAGGGTACCAGTGCATGAGCACTGTGCCCCTACAGTGTCTAAGCAAAACCTTAGACATTGTAAGTGCAGGGTAGCCATAAGAGTATATGGTCTGGGAGTCTGTTTTACACGAACTCCACAGCACCATAATGGCTACACTGAAAACTGGGAAGTTTGGTATCAAACTTCTCAGCACAATAAATGCACACTGATGCCAGTGTACATTTTATTGTAAAATACACCACAGAGGGCACCTTAGAGGTGCCCCCTGAAACTTAACCGACTATCTGTGTAGGCTGACTGGTTCCAGCAGCCTGCCACACTAGAGACATGTTGCTGGCCCCATGGGGAGAGTGCCTTTGTCACTCTGAGGCCAGTAACAAAGCCTGCACTGGGTGGAGATGCTAACACCTCCCCCAGGCAGGAGCTGTAACACCTGGCGGTGAGCCTCAAAGGCTCACCCCTTTGTCACAGCACCGCAGGACACTCCAGCTAGTGGAGTTGCCTGCCCCCTCCGGCCCCGGCCCCCACTTTTGGCGGCAAGGCCGGAGAAAATAATGAGAATAACAAGGAGGAGTCACTGGCCAGTCAGGACAGCCCCTAAGGTGTCCTGAGCTGAGGTGACTCTAACTTTTAGAAATCCTCCATCTTGCAGATGGAGGATTCCCCCAATAGGATTAGGGATGTGACCCCCTCCCCTTGGGAGGAGGCACAAAGAGGGTGTACCCACCCTCAGGGCTAGTAGCCATTGGCTACTAACCCCCCAGACCTAAACACGCCCTTAAATTTAGTATTTAGGGGCTCTCCCTGAACCTAGAAATCAGATTCCTGCAACTACAAGAAGAAGGACTGCCTAGCTGAAAACCCCTCCAGAAACTCACCGGCCTGTCTCCTGCCTTCCAAAGAACTCTGCTCCAGCGACGCCTTCCAAAGGGACCAGCGACCTCTGAATCCTCTGAGGACTGCCCTGCTTCGACGACGACAAGAAACTCCCGAGGACAGCGGACCTGCTCCAAAAAGACTGCAACTTTATCCAAAGGAGCAGCTTTAAAGAACCCTGCAATCTCCCCGCAAGAAGCGTGAGACTTGCAACACTGCACCCGGCGACCCCGACTCGGCTGGTGGAGAACCAACACCCCAGGGAGGACCCCCGGACTACTCTACGACTGTGAGTACCAAAACCTGTCCCCCCTGAGCCCCCACAGCGCCGCCTGCAGAGGGAATCCCAAGCTTCCCCTGACCGCGACTCTCTGAAACCTAAGTCCCGACGCCTGGAAAAGACCCTGCACCGCAGCCCCCAGGACCTGAAGGACCGGACTTTCACTGCAGAAGTGACCCCCAGGAGTCCCTCTCCCTTGCCCAAGTGGAGGTTTCCCCGAGGAAGCCCCCCCTTGCCTGCCTGCAGCGCTGAAGAGATCCCTTGATCTCTCATTGACTTCCATTGCGAACCCGACGCTTGTTCTAACACTGCACCCGGCCGCCCCCGCGCCGCTGAGGGTGAAATTTCTGTGTGGGCTTGTGTCCCCCCCGGTGCCCTACAAAACCCCCCTGGTCTGCCCTCCGAAGACGCGGGTACTTACCTGCTGGCAGACTGGAACCGGGGCACCCCCTTCTCTCCATTGAAGCCTATGCGTTTTGGGCACCACTTTGAACTCTGCACCTGACCGGCCCTGAGCTGCTGGTGTGGTAACTTTGGGGTTGCTCTGAACCCCCAACGGTGGGCTACCTTGGACCAAGAACTGAACCCTGTAAGTGTCTCACTTACCTGGTAAAACTAACAAAAACTTACCTCCCCCAGGAACTGTGAAAATTGCACTGTGTCCACTTTTAAACTAGCTATTTGTGAATAACTTGAAAAGTATACATGCAATTGAAATGATTCAAAGTTCCTAATGTACTTACCTGCAATACCTTTCAAACAAGATATTACATGTTAAATTTGAACCTGTGGTTCTTAAAATAAACTAAGAAAATATATTTTTCTATAACAAAACCTATTGGCTGGATTTGTCTCTGAGTGTGTGTACCTCATTTATTGTCTATGTGTATGTACAACAAATGCTTAACACTACTCCTTGGATAAGCCTACTGCTCGACCACACTACCACAAAATA
The DNA here is from genome assembly GCF_031143425.1 of Pleurodeles waltl. Classification (NCBI taxonomy): domain Eukaryota; kingdom Metazoa; phylum Chordata; class Amphibia; order Caudata; family Salamandridae; genus Pleurodeles; species Pleurodeles waltl. Next base: position 89,998,151 of record NC_090441.1, read on the forward strand.
GAGCATTAGTATTATCTCTTTTTACCACTATTTTACCTCTAAGGGGAACCCTTGGACTCTGTGCATGCTATTCCTTACTTTGAAATAGCACATACAGAGCCAACTTCCTACATTGGTGGATCAGCGGTGGGGTACAAGACTTTGCATTTGCTGGACTACTCAGCCAATACCTGATCACACGACAAATTCCAAAATTGTCATTAGAAATTGATTTTTGCAATTTGAAAAGTTTTCTAAATTCTTAAAAGTCCTGCTAGGGCCTTGTGTTAGTCCCTGTTAGCATTTTTCTTTTAGAGTTTAAAAGTTTGGTAAAAGTTTGAATTAGATTCTAGAACTAGTTTTAGTTTCTTAAAAAGTATTCCAACTTTTAGAAGCATAATGTCTAATACAGATGTGAATGTGGTGGAACTCGACACCACACCTTACCTCCATCTACAGATGAGAGAGCTAAGTTCACTCTGTAAACTAAAGAAAATAGCAATGGGCTCCAGACCTTCCAAACTACAGCTCCAGGAGCTGTTGGCAGAGTTTGAAAGAGCCAACCCCTCTGAGGATGGCAACACAGAGGATGATGATAGTGACTTGGAGGGTGATTCTCCCCCACCAGTCCTATCTAGGGAGAACAGGGCCTCTCAAGCCCTGACTCCACAAATAATAGTCAGAGATGCTGGTTCCCTCACAGGAGGGACCAACAACTCTGAAATCACTGAGGATAACTCCAGTGAAGAGGACATCCAGTTAGCCAGGATGGCCAAAAGATTGGCTTTGGAAAGACAGATCCTAGCCATAGAAAGGGAAAGACAAGAGATGGGCCTAGGACCCATCAATGGTGGCAGCAACATAACTAGGGTCAGAGATTCTCCTGACATGTTGAAAATCCCCAAAGGGATTGTAACTAAATATGAAGATGGTGATGACATCACCAAATGGTTCACAGCTTTTGAGAGGGCTTGTGAAACCAGAAAAGTGAACAAATCTCACTGGGGTGCTCTCCTTTGGGAAATGTTCACAGGAAAGTGTAGGGATAGACTCCTCACACTCTCTAAAAAAGAGGCAGAATCTTATGACCTCATGAAGGGTACCCTGATTGAGGGCTTTGGATTCTCCACTGAGGAGTATAGGATTAGATTCAGGGGGGCTCAAAAATCCTCGAGCCAGACCTGGGTTGACTTTGTAGACTACTCAGTAAAAACACTAGATGGTTGGATTCAAGGCAATGGTGTAAATGATTATGATGGGCTGTACAATTTATTTGTGAAAGAACACCTATTAAGTAATTGTTTCAATGATAAACTGCATCAGCATCTGGTGGACCTAGGACCAATTTCTCCCCAAGAATTGGGAAAGAAGGCGGACCATTGGGTCAAGACTAGGGTGTCCAAAACTTCCACAGGGGGTGACCAAAAGAAAGGGGTCACAAAACCTCCCCAGGGGAAAGGTGGTGAGACAGCCAAAAACAAAGATAGTAAAGAGTCTTCTACAGGCCCCCAAAAACCTGCACAGGAGGGTGGGCCCAGAGCCTCTTCACAAAACAATTCTGGGTACAAGGGTAAAAACTTTGATCCCAAAAAGGCCTGGTGTCGTAACTGTAGTCAGTCTGGACACCAAACTGGAGACAAGGCCTGTCCCAAGAAAGATACCACTTCTAACTCCCATCCAGCTAAAACTGGAATGGCCAGTCTCCAAGTGGGATCAACAGTGTGCCCAGAGCAAATCAGGTGTCACACTGAAGCTACATTAGTCTCTGAGGGTGGGGTGGATTTAGCCACACTGGCTGCCTGGCCCCCTAACATGCAAAAATACAGGCAGCAGCTCTTAATTAATGGGACAAGTGTAGAGGGCCTGAGGGATACAGGTGCCAGTGTCACTATGGTGACAGAGAAACTGGTTTCCCCTGGCCAATACCTGACTGGACAAACTTATCCAGTCACCAACGCTGACAATCAGACTAAAGTACATCCCATGGCTATGGTAACTTTAGAGTGGGGAGGGGTCAATGGCCTGAAACAGGTGGTGGTCCCCTCAAATATCCCAGTAGACTGTTTGCTTGGAAATGACCTGGAGTCCTCAGCATGGGCTGAGGTAGAACTGAAAACCCATGCAGCCATGCTGGGTATCCCTGAACTGGTGTGTGTCAAGACTAGGGCACAGTGCAAGGCACAGGGTGAAAAAGTAGAGCTGGAGTCTGGAAAAATGGCCCAGCCTACCAAGAGACAAGGAAAGTCAGCTGGGAAACCAGCTGCAACACAACACCAAAAAGAGAACCTCTCTTCTCAGGAAGAAGTTCTGCCCTCTGAGGGAACTGAGCCTATGGAGCTGGAACCTTATCAGGTTGAGCTCTTGGGCCCAGGGGGACCCTCAAGGGAAGAGTTGTGTAAGGGACAAGAAACCTGTCCCTCTCTTGAAGGCCTTAGGCAGCAAGCTGCTGAAGAGTCCAAAGGCAAGAAAAATGGAACACATAGGGTCTATTGGGAAGATGGACTCCTGTACACTGAGGCAAGAGATCCCAAACCTGGTGCCACTAGGAGAGTGGTAGTGCCTCAGGGTTTCAGAGAGTTTATTCTGACCTTAGCCCATGATATTCCCCTTGCTGGGCATTTGGGACAAACCAAGACGTGGGAGAGGTTAGTCAACCACTTCTACTGGCCCAATATGTCCCAGAAGGTTAAGGAGTTTTGCCTCTCCTGCCCCACCTGTCAAGCCAGTGGTAAGACAGGTGGGCACCCAAAGGCCCCCCTCATTCCACTTCCAGTGGTGGGGGTCCCCTTTGAAAGAGTGGGTGTGGACATAGTTGGTCCACTAGAACCTCCCACAGCCTCAGGAAATATGTACATCCTAGTAGTAGTGGATCATGCTACTAGGTATCCTGAAGCTATTCCCCTTAGGTCGACTACTGCCCCTGCAGTAGCCAAGGCCCTCATTGGTATCTTTACCAGAGTGGGTTTCCCTAAGGAGGTGGTTTCTGACAGAGGTACCAACTTCATGTCAGCTTACCTAAAACACATGTGGAATGAGTGTGGAGTGACTTATAAATTCACTACACCATATCATCCACAAACTAATGGCCTTGTTGAGAGATTCAACAAGACATTAAAGGGCATGATCATGGGGCTCCCAGAAAAACTCAAAAGGAGATGGGATGTCCTCCTGCCATGTCTGCTTTTCGCTTACAGAGAGGTGCCTCAGAAGGGAGTAGGATTCTCACCCTTTGAACTTCTGTTTGGCCACCCTGTAAGGGGACCACTTGCTCTTGTTAAAGAAGGCTGGGAGAGACCTCTTCATGAGCCTAAACAAGACATAGTGGACTATGTACTTGGCCTTCGCTCAAGGATGGCAGAGTACATGGAAAAGGCAAGTAAAAACCTTGAGGCCAGCCAACAACTCCAGAAGTTGTGGTATGACCAAAAGGCTGCACTGGTTGAATTCCAACCAGGACAGAAAGTCTGGGTTCTGGAGCCTGTGGCTCCCAGGGCACTCCAGGACAAATGGAGTGGCCCTTACCCAGTACTAGAAAGGAAGAGTCAGGTCACCTACCTGGTGGACCTGGGCACAAGCAGGAGCCCCAAGAGGGTGATCCATGTGAACCGCCTTAAGCTCTTCCATGACAGGGCTGATGTAAATCTGTTGATGGTAACAGATGAGGACCAGGAAGCTGAGAGTGAACCTCTCCCTGATCTCCTCTCATCAGACCCTAAAGATGGCTCAGTAGATGGAGTGATCTACTCAGACGCCCTCTCTAGCCAGCAGCAGTCTGACTGCAGGAAGGTCCTGCAACAGTTTGCTGAACTCTTTTCCCTAACCCCGGGTCAGACACACCTGTGTACCCATGATGTGGACACAGGAGACAGCATGCCTGTCAAAAACAAAATATTTAGACAGTCTGACCAAGTTAAGGAAAGCATCAAGGTGGAAGTCCACAAGATGCTGGAATTGGGAGTAATTGAGTATTCTGACAGCCCCTGGGCTAGCCCAGTGGTCTTAGTCCCCAAACCTCACACCAAAGAAGGAAAGAGAGAGATGAGGTTTTGTGTGGACTACAGAGGTCTCAACTCTGTCACCAAGACAGATGCTCATCCCATTCCTAGAGCTGATGAGCTAATAGACAAATTAGGGGCTGCCAAATTCTTAAGTACCTTTGACTTAACAGCAGGGTACTGGCAAATCAAAATGGCCCCTGGAGCAAAAGAAAAGACAGCATTCTCCACACCTGATGGGCATTATCAGTTCACTGTTATGCCCTTTGGTTTAAAGAATGCCCCTGCCACCTTCCAAAGGTTGGTGAATCAAGTCCTTGCTGGGCTGGAATCCTTTAGTGCAGCTTATCTTGATGATATTGCTGTCTTCAGCTCCACCTGGCAGGATCACCTGGTCCACCTGAAGAAGGTTTTGAAGGCTCTGCAATCTGCAGGCCTCTCTATCAAGGCATCCAAATGCCAGATAGGGCAGGGAACTGTGGTTTACTTGGGACACCTTGTAGGTGGAGGCCAAGTTCAGCCACTCCAGCCTAAGATCCAGACTATACTGGACTGGGCAGCTCCAAAAACCCAGACTCAAGTCAGGGCATTCCTTGGCTTGACTGGGTACTACAGGAGGTTTGTGAAGGGATATGGATCCATTGTGACAGCCCTCACAGAACTCACCTCCAAGAAAATGCCCAAGAAAGTAAACTGGACTGTAGAATGCCAACAGGCATTTGACACCCTGAAACAAGCTATGTGCACAGCACCAGTTCTAAAAGCTCCAGATTACTCCAAGCAGTTCATTGTGCAAACAGATGCCTCTGAACATGGGATAGGGGCAGTTTTGTCCCAAACAAATGATGATGGCCTTGACCAGCCTGTTGCTTTCATTAGCAGGAGGTTACTCCCCAGGGAGCAGCGTTGGAGTGCCATTGAGAGGGAGGCCTTTGCTGAGGTTTGGTCCCTGAAGAAGCTGAGACCATACCTCTTTGGTACTCACTTCCTAGTTCAGACTGACCACAGACCTCTCAGATGGCTGATGCAAATGAAAGGTGAAAATCCAAAACTGTTGAGGTGGTCCATCTCCCTACAGGGAATGGACTTTGTAGTGGAACACAGACATGGGACTGCCCATGCCAATGCAGATGGCCTTTCCAGGTTCTTCCACTTAGAAAATGAAGACTCTCTTGGGAAAGGTTAGTCTCATCCTCTTTCGTTTGGGGGGGGGGGTTGTGTAAGGAAATGCCTCCTTGGCATGGTTACCCCCTGACTTTTTGCCTTTGCTGATGCTATGTTTTGAATTGAAAGTGTGCTGAGGCCTGCTAACCAGGCCCCAGCACCAGTGTTCTTTCCCTAACCTGTACTTTTGATTCCACAATTGGCACACCCTGGCACCCAGATAAGTCCCTTGTAACTGGTACCTCTGGTACCAAGGGCCCTGATGCCAGGGAAGGTCTCTAAGGGCTGCAGCATGTATTATGCCACCCTAGAGACCCCTCACCCAGCACAGACACACTGCTTATCAGCTTGTGTGTGCTAGTGAGAACAAAATGAGTAAGTCGACATGGCACTCCCCTCAGGGTGCCATGCCAGCCTCTCACTGCCTATGCAGTATAGTTAAGACACCCCTCTAGCAGGCCTTACAGCCCTAAGGCAGGGTGCACTATACCATAGGTGAGGGTACCAGTGCATGAGCACTGTGCCCCTACAGTGTCTAAGCAAAACCTTAGACATTGTAAGTGCAGGGTAGCCATAAGAGTATATGGTCTGGGAGTCTGTTTTACACGAACTCCACAGCACCATAATGGCTACACTGAAAACTGGGAAGTTTGGTATCAAACTTCTCAGCACAATAAATGCACACTGATGCCAGTGTACATTTTATTGTAAAATACACCACAGAGGGCACCTTAGAGGTGCCCCCTGAAACTTAACCGACTATCTGTGTAGGCTGACTGGTTCCAGCAGCCTGCCACACTAGAGACATGTTGCTGGCCCCATGGGGAGAGTGCCTTTGTCACTCTGAGGCCAGTAACAAAGCCTGCACTGGGTGGAGATGCTAACACCTCCCCCAGGCAGGAGCTGTAACACCTGGCGGTGAGCCTCAAAGGCTCACCCCTTTGTCACAGCACCGCAGGACACTCCAGCTAGTGGAGTTGCCTGCCCCCTCCGGCCCCGGCCCCCACTTTTGGCGGCAAGGCCGGAGAAAATAATGAGAATAACAAGGAGGAGTCACTGGCCAGTCAGGACAGCCCCTAAGGTGTCCTGAGCTGAGGTGACTCTAACTTTTAGAAATCCTCCATCTTGCAGATGGAGGATTCCCCCAATAGGATTAGGGATGTGACCCCCTCCCCTTGGGAGGAGGCACAAAGAGGGTGTACCCACCCTCAGGGCTAGTAGCCATTGGCTACTAACCCCCCAGACCTAAACACGCCCTTAAATTTAGTATTTAGGGGCTCTCCCTGAACCTAGAAATCAGATTCCTGCAACTACAAGAAGAAGGACTGCCTAGCTGAAAACCCCTCCAGAAACTCACCGGCCTGTCTCCTGCCTTCCAAAGAACTCTGCTCCAGCGACGCCTTCCAAAGGGACCAGCGACCTCTGAATCCTCTGAGGACTGCCCTGCTTCGACGACGACAAGAAACTCCCGAGGACAGCGGACCTGCTCCAAAAAGACTGCAACTTTATCCAAAGGAGCAGCTTTAAAGAACCCTGCAATCTCCCCGCAAGAAGCGTGAGACTTGCAACACTGCACCCGGCGACCCCGACTCGGCTGGTGGAGAACCAACACCCCAGGGAGGACCCCCGGACTACTCTACGACTGTGAGTACCAAAACCTGTCCCCCCTGAGCCCCCACAGCGCCGCCTGCAGAGGGAATCCCAAGCTTCCCCTGACCGCGACTCTCTGAAACCTAAGTCCCGACGCCTGGAAAAGACCCTGCACCGCAGCCCCCAGGACCTGAAGGACCGGACTTTCACTGCAGAAGTGACCCCCAGGAGTCCCTCTCCCTTGCCCAAGTGGAGGTTTCCCCGAGGAAGCCCCCCCTTGCCTGCCTGCAGCGCTGAAGAGATCCCTTGATCTCTCATTGACTTCCATTGCGAACCCGACGCTTGTTCTAACACTGCACCCGGCCGCCCCCGCGCCGCTGAGGGTGAAATTTCTGTGTGGGCTTGTGTCCCCCCCGGTGCCCTACAAAACCCCCCTGGTCTGCCCTCCGAAGACGCGGGTACTTACCTGCTGGCAGACTGGAACCGGGGCACCCCCTTCTCTCCATTGAAGCCTATGCGTTTTGGGCACCACTTTGAACTCTGCACCTGACCGGCCCTGAGCTGCTGGTGTGGTAACTTTGGGGTTGCTCTGAACCCCCAACGGTGGGCTACCTTGGACCAAGAACTGAACCCTGTAAGTGTCTCACTTACCTGGTAAAACTAACAAAAACTTACCTCCCCCAGGAACTGTGAAAATTGCACTGTGTCCACTTTTAAACTAGCTATTTGTGAATAACTTGAAAAGTATACATGCAATTGAAATGATTCAAAGTTCCTAATGTACTTACCTGCAATACCTTTCAAACAAGATATTACATGTTAAATTTGAACCTGTGGTCCTTAAAATAAACTAAGAAAATATATTTTTCTATAACAAAACCTATTGGCTGGATTTGTCTCTGAGTGTGTGTACCTCATTTATTGTCTATGTGTATGTACAACAAATGCTTAACACTACTCCTTGGATAAGCCTACTGCTCGACCACACTACCACAAAATAGAGCATTAGTATTATCTCTTTTTACCACTATTTTACCTCTAAGGGGAACCCTTGGACTCTGTGCATGCTATTCCTTACTTTGAAATAGCACATACAGAGCCAACTTCCTACATTGGTGGATCAGCGGTGGGGTACAAGACTTTGCATTTGCTGGACTACTCAGCCAATACCTGATCACACGACAAATTCCAAAATTGTCATTAGAAATTGATTTTTGCAATTTGAAAAGTTTTCTAAATTCTTAAAAGTCCTGCTAGGGCCTTGTGTTAGTCCCTGTTAGCATTTTTCTTTTAGAGTTTAAAAGTTTGGTAAAAGTTTGAATTAGATTCTAGAACTAGTTTTAGTTTCTTAAAAAGTATTCCAACTTTTAGAAGCATAATGTCTAATACAGATGTGAATGTGGTGGAACTCGACACCACACCTTACCTCCATCTACAGATGAGAGAGCTAAGTTCACTCTGTAAACTAAAGAAAATAGCAATGGGCTCCAGACCTTCCAAACTACAGCTCCAGGAGCTGTTGGCAGAGTTTGAAAGAGCCAACCCCTCTGAGGATGGCAACACAGAGGATGATGATAGTGACTTGGAGGGTGATTCCCCCCCACCAGTCCTATCTAGGGAGAACAGGGCCTCTCAAGCCCTGACTCCACAAATAATAGTCAGAGATGCTGGTTCCCTCACAGGAGGGACCAACAACTCTGAAATCACTGAGGATAACTCCAGTGAAGAGGACATCCAGTTAGCCAGGATGGCCAAAAGATTGGCTTTGGAAAGACAGATCCTAGCCATAGAAAGGGAAAGACAAGAGATGGGCCTAGGACCCATCAATGGTGGCAGCAACATAACTAGGGTCAGAGATTCTCCTGACATGTTGAAAATCCCCAAAGGGATTGTAACTAAATATGAAGATGGTGATGACATCACCAAATGGTTCACAGCTTTTGAGAGGGCTTGTGAAACCATAAAAGTGAACAAATCTCACTGGGGTGCTCTCCTTTGGGAAATGTTCACAGGAAAGTGTAGGGATAGACTCCTCACACTCTCTAAAAAAGAGGCAGAATCTTATGACCTCATGAAGGGTACCCTGATTGAGGGCTTTGGATTCTCCACTGAGGAGTATAGGATTAGATTCAGGGGGGCTCAAAAATCCTCGAGCCAGACCTGGGTTGACTTTGTAGACTACTCAGTAAAAACACTAGATGGTTGGATTCAAGGCAATGGTGTAAATGATTATGATGGGCTGTACAATTTATTTGTGAAAGAACACCTATTAAGTAATTGTTTCAATGATAAACTGCATCAGCATCTGGTGGACCTAGGACCAATTTCTCCCCAAGAATTGGGAAAGAAGGCGGACCATTGGGTCAAGACTAGGGTGTCCAAAACTTCCACAGGGGGTGACCAAAAGAAAGGGGTCACAAAACCTCCCCAGGGGAAAGGTGGTGAGACAGCCAAAAACAAAGATAGTAAAGAGTCTTCTACAGGCCCCCAAAAACCTGCACAGGAGGGTGGGCCCAGAGCCTCTTCACAAAACAATTCTGGGTACAAGGGTAAAAACTTTGATCCCAAAAAGGCCTGGTGTCGTAACTGTAGTCAGTCTGGACACCAAACTGGAGACAAGGCCTGTCCCAAGAAAGATACCACTTCCAACTCCCATCCAGCTAAAACTGGAATGGCCAGTCTCCAAGTGGGATCAACAGTGTGCCCAGAGCAAATCAGGTGTCACACTGAAGCTACATTAGTCTCTGAGGGTGGGGTGGATTTAGCCACACTGGCTGCCTGGCCCCCTAACATGCAAAAATACAGGCAGCAGCTCTTAATTAATGGGACAAGTGTAGAGGGCCTGAGGGATACAGGTGCCAGTGTCACTATGGTGACAGAGAAACTGGTTTCCCCTGGCCAATACCTGACTGGACAAACTTATCCAGTCACCAACGCTGACAATCAGACTAAAGTACATCCCATGGCTATGGTAACTTTAGAGTGGGGAGGGGTCAATGGCCTGAAACAGGTGGTGGTCTCCTCAAATATCCCAGTAGACTGTTTGCTTGGAAATGACCTGGAGTCCTCAGCATGGGCTGAGGTAGAACTGAAAACCCATGCAGCCATGCTGGGTATCCCTGAACTGGTGTGTGTCAAGACTAGGGCACAGTGCAAGGCACAGGGTGAAAAAGTAGAGCTGGAGTCTGGAAAAATGGCCCAGCCTACCAAGAGACAAGGAAAGTCAGCTGGGAAACCAGCTGCAACACAACACCAAAAAGAGAACCTCTCTTCTCAGGAAGAAGTTCTGCCCTCTGAGGGAACTGAGCCTATGGAGCTGGAACCTTATCAGGTTGAGCTCTTGGGCCCAGGGGGACCCTCAAGGGAAGAGTTGTGTAAGGGACAAGAAACCTGTCCCTCTCTTGAAGGCCTTAGGCAGCAAGCTGCTGAAGAGTCCAAAGGCAAGAAAAATGGAACACATAGGGTCTATTGGGAAGATGGACTCCTGTACACTGAGGCAAGAGATCCCAAACCTGGTGCCACTAGGAGAGTGGTAGTGCCTCAGGGTTTCAGAGAGTTTATTCTGACCTTAGCCCATGATATTCCCCTTGCTGGGCATTTGGGACAAACCAAGACGTGGGAGAGGTTAGTCAACCACTTCTACTGGCCCAATATGTCCCAGAAGGTTAAGGAGTTTTGCCTCTCCTGCCCCACCTGTCAAGCCAGTGGTAAGACAGGTGGGCACCCAAAGGCCCCCCTCATTCCACTTCCAGTGGTGGGGGTCCCCTTTGAAAGAGTGGGTGTGGACATAGTTGGTCCACTAGAACCTCCCACAGCCTCAGGAAATATGTACATCCTAGTAGTAGTGGATCATGCTACTAGGTATCCTGAAGCTATTCCCCTTAGGTCGACTACTGCCCCTGCAGTAGCCAAGGCCCTCATTGGTATCTTTACCAGAGTGGGTTTCCCTAAGGAGGTGGTTTCTGACAGAGGTACCAACTTCATGTCAGCTTACCTAAAACACATGTGGAATGAGTGTGGAGTGACTTATAAATTCACTACACCATATCATCCACAAACTAATGGCCTTGTTGAGAGATTCAACAAGACATTAAAGGGCATGATCATGGGGCTCCCAGAAAAACTCAAAAGGAGATGGGATGTCCTCCTGCCATGTCTGCTTTTCGCTTACAGAGAGGTGCCTCAGAAGGGAGTAGGATTCTCACCCTTTGAACTTCTGTTTGGCCACCCTGTAAGGGGACCACTTGCTCTTGTTAAAGAAGGCTGGGAGAGACCTCTTCATGAGCCTAAACAAGACATAGTGGACTATGTACTTGGCCTTCGCTCAAGGATGGCAGAGTACATGGAAAAGGCAAGTAAAAACCTTGAGGCCAGCCAACAACTCCAGAAGTTGTGGTATGACCAAAAGGCTGCACTGGTTGAATTCCAACCAGGACAGAAAGTCTGGGTTCTGGAGCCTGTGGCTCCCAGGGCACTCCAGGACAAATGGAGTGGCCCTTACCCAGTACTAGAAAGGAAGAGTCAGGTCACCTACCTGGTGGACCTGGGCACAAGCAGGAGCCCCAAGAGGGTGATCCATGTGAACCGCCTTAAGCTCTTCCATGACAGGGCTGATGTAAATCTGTTGATGGTAACAGATGAGGACCAGGAAGCTGAGAGTGAACCTCTCCCTGATCTCCTCTCATCAGACCCTAAAGATGGCTCAGTAGATGGAGTGATCTACTCAGACGCCCTCTCTAGCCAGCAGCAGTCTGACTGCAGGAAGGTCCTGCAACAGTTTGCTGAACTCTTTTCCCTAACCCCGGGTCAGACACACCTGTGTACCCATGATGTGGACACAGGAGACAGCATGCCTGTCAAAAACAAAATATTTAGACAGTCTGACCAAGTTAAGGAAAGCATCAAGGTGGAAGTCCACAAGATGCTGGAATTGGGAGTAATTGAGTACTCTGACAGCCCCTGGGCTAGCCCAGTGGTCTTAGTCCCCAAACCTCACACCAAAGAAGGAAAGAGAGAGATGAGGTTTTGTGTGGACTACAGAGGTCTCAACTCTGTCACCAAGACAGATGCTCATCCCATTCCTAGAGCTGATGAGCTAATAGACAAATTAGGGGCTGCCAAATTCTTAAGTACCTTTGACTTAACAGCAGGGTACTGGCAAATCAAAATGGCCCCTGGAGCAAAAGAAAAGACAGTATTCTCCACACCTGATGGGCATTATCAGTTCACTGTTATGCCCTTTGGTTTAAAGAATGCCCCTGCCACCTTCCAAAGGTTGGTGAATCAAGTCCTTGCTGGGCTGGAATCCTTTAGTGCAGCTTATCTTGATGATATTGCTGTCTTCAGCTCCACCTGGCAGGATCACCTGGTCCACCTGAAGAAGGTTTTGAAGGCTCTGCAATCTGCAGGCCTCTCTATCAAGGCATCCAAATGCCAGATAGGGCAGGGAACTGTGGTTTACTTGGGACACCTTGTAGGTGGAGGCCAAGTTCAGCCACTCCAGCCTAAGATCCAGACTATTCTGGACTGGGCAGCTCCAAAAACCCAGACTCAAGTCAGGGCATTCCTTGGCTTGACTGGGTACTACAGGAGGTTTGTGAAGGGATATGGATCCATTGTGACAGCCCTCACAGAACTCACCTCCAAGAAAATGCCCAAGAAAGTAAACTGGACTGTAGAATGCCAACAGGCCTTTGACACCCTGAAACAAGCTATGTGTACAGCACCAGTTCTAAAAGCTCCAGATTACTCCAAGCAGTTCATTGTGCAAACAGATGCCTCTGAACATGGGATAGGGGCAGTTTTGTCCCAAACAAATGATGATGGCCTTGACCAGCCTGTTGCTTTCATTAGCAGGAGGTTACTCCCCAGGGAGCAGCGTTGGAGTGCCATTGAGAGGGAGGCCTTTGCTGAGGTTTGGTCCCTGAAGAAGCTGAGACCATACCTCTTTGGTACTCACTTCCTAGTTCAGACTGACCACAGACCTCTCAGATGGCTGATGCAAATGAAAGGTGAAAATCCAAAACTGTTGAGGTGGTCCATCTCCCTACAGGGAATGGACTTTGTAGTGGAACACAGACCTGGGACTGCCCATGCCAATGCAGATGGCCTTTCCAGGTTCTTCCACTTAGAAAATGAAGACTCTCTTGGGAAAGGTTAGTCTCATCCTCTTTCGTTTGGGGGGGGGGGGGGTTGTGTAAGGAAATGCCTCCTTGGCATGGTTACCCCCTGACTTTTTGCCTTTGCTGATGCTATGTTTTGAATTGAAAGTGTGCTGAGGCCTGCTAACCAGGCCCCAGCACCAGTGTTCTTTCCCTAACCTGTACTTTTGATTCCACAATTGGCACACCCTGGCACCCAGATAAGTCCCTTGTAACTGGTACCTCTGGTACCAAGGGCCCTGATGCCAGGGAAGGTCTCTAAGGGCTGCAGCATGTATTATGCCACCCTAGAGACCCCTCACCCAGCACAGACACACTGCTTATCAGCTTGTGTGTGCTAGTGAGAACAAAATGAGTAAGTCGACATGGCACTCCCCTCAGGGTGCCATGCCAGCCTCTCACTGCCTATGCAGTATAGTTAAGACACCCCTCTAGCAGGCCTTACAGCCCTAAGGCAGGGTGCACTATACCATAGGTGAGGGTACCAGTGCATGAGCACTGTGCCCCTACAGTGTCTAAGCAAAACCTTAGACATTGTAAGTGCAGGGTAGCCATAAGAGTATATGGTCTGGGAGTCTGTTTTACACGAACTCCACAGCACCATAATGGCTACACTGAAAACTGGGAAGTTTGGTATCAAACTTCTCAGCACAATAAATGCACACTGATGCCAGTGTACATTTTATTGTAAAATACACCACAGAGGGCACCTTAGAGGTGCCCCCTGAAACTTAACCGACTATCTGTGTAGGCTGACTGGTTCCAGCAGCCTGCCACACTAGAGACATGTTGCTGGCCCCATGGGGAGAGTGCCTTTGTCACTCTGAGGCCAGTAACAAAGCCTGCACTGGGTGGAGATGCTAACACCTCCCCCAGGCAGGAGCTGTAACACCTGGCGGTGAGCCTCAAAGGCTCACCCCTTTGTCACAGCACCGCAGGACACTCCAGCTAGTGGAGTTGCCTGCCCCCTCCGGCCCCGGCCCCCACTTTTGGCGGCAAGGCCGGAGAAAATAATGAGAATAACAAGGAGGAGTCACTGGCCAGTCAGGACAGCCCCTAAGGTGTCCTGAGCTGAGGTGACTCTAACTTTTAGAAATCCTCCATCTTGCAGATGGAGGATTCCCCCAATAGGATTAGGGATGTGACCCCCTCCCCTTGGGAGGAGGCACAAAGAGGGTGTACCCACCCTCAGGGCTAGTAGCCATTGGCTACTAACCCCCCAGACCTAAACACGCCCTTAAATTTAGTATTTAGGGGCTCTCCCTGAACCTAGAAATCAGATTCCTGCAACTACAAGAAGAAGGACTGCCTAGCTGAAAACCCCTCCAGAAACTCACCGGCCTGTCTCCTGCCTTCCAAAGAACTCTGCTCCAGCGACGCCTTCCAAAGGGACCAGCGACCTCTGAATCCTCTGAGGACTGCCCTGCTTCGACGACGACAAGAAACTCCCGAGGACAGCGGACCTGCTCCAAAAAGACTGCAACTTTATCCAAAGGAGCAGCTTTAAAGAACCCTGCAATCTCCCCGCAAGAAGCGTGAGACTTGCAACACTGCACCCGGCGACCCCGACTCGGCTGGTGGAGAACCAACACCCCAGGGAGGACCCCCGGACTACTCTACGACTGTGAGTACCAAAACCTGTCCCCCCTGAGCCCCCACAGCGCCGCCTGCAGAGGGAATCCCAAGCTTCCCCTGACCGCGACTCTCTGAAACCTAAGTCCCGACGCCTGGAAAAGACCCTGCACCGCAGCCCCCAGGACCTGAAGGACCGGACTTTCACTGCAGAAGTGACCCCCAGGAGTCCCTCTCCCTTGCCCAAGTGGAGGTTTCCCCGAGGAAGCCCCCCCTTGCCTGCCTGCAGCGCTGAAGAGATCCCTTGATCTCTCATTGACTTCCATTGCGAACCCGACGCTTGTTCTAACACTGCACCCGGCCGCCCCCGCGCCGCTGAGGGTGAAATTTCTGTGTGGGCTTGTGTCCCCCCCGGTGCCCTACAAAACCCCCCTGGTCTGCCCTCCGAAGACGCGGGTACTTACCTGCTGGCAGACTGGAACCGGGGCACCCCCTTCTCTCCATTGAAGCCTATGCGTTTTGGGCACCACTTTGAACTCTGCACCTGACCGGCCCTGAGCTGCTGGTGTGGTAACTTTGGGGTTGCTCTGAACCCCCAACGGTGGGCTACCTTGGACCAAGAACTGAACCCTGTAAGTGTCTCACTTACCTGGTAAAACTAACAAAAACTTACCTCCCCCAGGAACTGTGAAAATTGCACTGTGTCCACTTTTAAACTAGCTATTTGTGAATAACTTGAAAAGTATACATGCAATTGAAATGATTCAAAGTTCCTAATGTACTTACCTGCAATACCTTTCAAACAAGATATTACATGTTAAATTTGAACCTGTGGTCCTTAAAATAAACTAAGAAAATATATTTTTCTATAACAAAACCTATTGGCTGGATTTGTCTCTGAGTGTGTGTACCTCATTTATTGTCTATGTGTATGTACAACAAATGCTTAACACTACTCCTTGGATAAGCCTACTGCTCGACCACACTACCACAAAATAGAGCATTAGTATTATCTCTTTTTACCACTATTTTACCTCTAAGGGGAACCCTTGGACTCTGTGCATGCTATTCCTTACTTTGAAATAGCACATACAGAGCCAACTTCCTACATTGGTGGATCAGCGGTGGGGTACAAGACTTTGCATTTGCTGGACTACTCAGCCAATACCTGATCACACGACAAATTCCAAAATTGTCATTAGAAATTGATTTTTGCAATTTGAAAAGTTTTCTAAATTCTTAAAAGTCCTGCTAGGGCCTTGTGTTAGTCCCTGTTAGCATTTTTCTTTTAGAGTTTAAAAGTTTGGTAAAAGTTTGAATTAGATTCTAGAACTAGTTTTAGTTTCTTAAAAAGTATTCCAACTTTTAGAAGCATAATGTCTAATACAGATGTGAATGTGGTGGAACTCGACACCACACCTTACCTCCATCTACAGATGAGAGAGCTAAGTTCACTCTGTAAACTAAAGAAAATAGCAATGGGCTCCAGACCTTCCAAACTACAGCTCCAGGAGCTGTTGGCAGAGTTTGAAAGAGCCAACCCCTCTGAGGATGGCAACACAGAGGATGATGATAGTGACTTGGAGGGTGATTCCCCCCCACCAGTCCTATCTAGGGAGAACAGGGCCTCTCAAGCCCTGACTCCACAAATAATAGTCAGAGATGCTGGTTCCCTCACAGGAGGGACCAACAACTCTGAAATCACTGAGGATAACTCCAGTGAAGAGGACATCCAGTTAGCCAGGATGGCCAAAAGATTGGCTTTGGAAAGACAGATCCTAGCCATAGAAAGGGAAAGACAAGAGATGGGCCTAGGACCCATCAATGGTGGCAGCAACATAACTAGGGTCAGAGATTCTCCTGACATGTTGAAAATCCCCAAAGGGATTGTAACTAAATATGAAGATGGTGATGACATCACCAAATGGTTCACAGCTTTTGAGAGGGCTTGTGAAACCAGAAAAGTGAACAAATCTCACTGGGGTGCTCTCCTTTGGGAAATGTTCACAGGAAAGTGTAGGGATAGACTCCTCACACTCTCTAAAAAAGAGGCAGAATCTTATGACCTCATGAAGGGTACCCTGATTGAGGGCTTTGGATTCTCCACTGAGGAGTATAGGATTAGATTCAGGGGGGCTCAAAAATCCTCGAGCCAGACCTGGGTTGACTTTGTAGACTACTCAGTAAAAACACTAGATGGTTGGATTCAAGGCAATGGTGTAAATGATTATGATGGGCTGTACAATTTATTTGTGAAAGAACACCTATTAAGTAATTGTTTCAATGATAAACTGCATCAGCATCTGGTGGACCTAGGACCAATTTCTCCCCAAGAATTGGGAAAGAAGGCGGACCATTGGGTCAAGACTAGGGTGTCCAAAACTTCCACAGGGGGTGACCAAAAGAAAGGGGTCACAAAACCTCCCCAGGGGAAAGGTGGTGAGACAGCCAAAAACAAAGATAGTAAAGAGTCTTCTACAGGCCCCCAAAAACCTGCACAGGAGGGTGGGCCCAGAGCCTCTTCACAAAACAATTCTGGGTACAAGGGTAAAAACTTTGATCCCAAAAAGGCCTGGTGTCGTAACTGTAGTCAGTCTGGACACCAAACTGGAGACAAGGCCTGTCCCAAGAAAGATACCACTTCCAACTCCCATCCAGCTAAAACTGGAATGGCCAGTCTCCAAGTGGGATCAACAGTGTGCCCAGAGCAAATCAGGTGTCACACTGAAGCTACATTAGTCTCTGAGGGTGGGGTGGATTTAGCCACACTGGCTGCCTGGCCCCCTAACATGCAAAAATACAGGCAGCAGCTCTTAATTAATGGGACAAGTGTAGAGGGCCTGAGGGATACAGGTGCCAGTGTCACTATGGTGACAGAGAAACTGGTTTCCCCTGGCCAATACCTGACTGGACAAACTTATCCAGTCACCAACGCTGACAATCAGACTAAAGTACATCCCATGGCTATGGTAACTTTAGAGTGGGGAGGGGTCAATGGCCTGAAACAGGTGGTGGTCTCCTCAAATATCCCAGTAGACTGTTTGCTTGGAAATGACCTGGAGTCCTCAGCATGGGCTGAGGTAGAACTGAAAACCCATGCAGCCATGCTGGGTATCCCTGAACTGGTGTGTGTCAAGACTAGGGCACAGTGCAAGGCACAGGGTGAAAAAGTAGAGCTGGAGTCTGGAAAAATGGCCCAGCCTACCAAGAGACAAGGAAAGTCAGCTGGGAAACCAGCTGCAACACAACACCAAAAAGAGAACCTCTCTTCTCAGGAAGAAGTTCTGCCCTCTGAGGGAACTGAGCCTATGGAGCTGGAACCTTATCAGGTTGAGCTCTTGGGCCCAGGGGGACCCTCAAGGGAAGAGTTGTGTAAGGGACAAGAAACCTGTCCCTCTCTTGAAGGCCTTAGGCAGCAAGCTGCTGAAGAGTCCAAAGGCAAGAAAAATGGAACACATAGGGTCTATTGGGAAGATGGACTCCTGTACACTGAGGCAAGAGATCCCAAACCTGGTGCCACTAGGAGAGTGGTAGTGCCTCAGGGTTTCAGAGAGTTTATTCTGACCTTAGCCCATGATATTCCCCTTGCTGGGCATTTGGGACAAACCAAGACGTGGGAGAGGTTAGTCAACCACTTCTACTGGCCCAATATGTCCCAGAAGGTTAAGGAGTTTTGCCTCTCCTGCCCCACCTGTCAAGCCAGTGGTAAGACAGGTGGGCACCCAAAGGCCCCCCTCATTCCACTTCCAGTGGTGGGGGTCCCCTTTGAAAGAGTGGGTGTGGACATAGTTGGTCCACTAGAACCTCCCACAGCCTCAGGAAATATGTACATCCTAGTAGTAGTGGATCATGCTACTAGGTATCCTGAAGCTATTCCCCTTAGGTCGACTACTGCCCCTGCAGTAGCCAAGGCCCTCATTGGTATCTTTACCAGAGTGGGTTTCCCTAAGGAGGTGGTTTCTGACAGAGGTACCAACTTCATGTCAGCTTACCTAAAACACATGTGGAATGAGTGTGGAGTGACTTATAAATTCACTACACCATATCATCCACAAACTAATGGCCTTGTTGAGAGATTCAACAAGACATTAAAGGGCATGATCATGGGGCTCCCAGAAAAACTCAAAAGGAGATGGGATGTCCTCCTGCCATGTCTGCTTTTCGCTTACAGAGAGGTGCCTCAGAAGGGAGTAGGATTCTCACCCTTTGAACTTCTGTTTGGCCACCCTGTAAGGGGACCACTTGCTCTTGTTAAAGAAGGCTGGGAGAGACCTCTTCATGAGCCTAAACAAGACATAGTGGACTATGTACTTGGCCTTCGCTCAAGGATGGCAGAGTACATGGAAAAGGCAAGTAAAAACCTTGAGGCCAGCCAACAACTCCAGAAGTTGTGGTATGACCAAAAGGCTGCACTGGTTGAATTCCAACCAGGACAGAAAGTCTGGGTTCTGGAGCCTGTGGCTCCCAGGGCACTCCAGGACAAATGGAGTGGCCCTTACCCAGTACTAGAAAGGAAGAGTCAGGTCACCTACCTGGTGGACCTGGGCACAAGCAGGAGCCCCAAGAGGGTGATCCATGTGAACCGCCTTAAGCTCTTCCATGACAGGGCTGATGTAAATCTGTTGATGGTAACAGATGAGGACCAGGAAGCTGAGAGTGAACCTCTCCCTGATCTCCTCTCATCAGACCCTAAAGATGGCTCAGTAGATGGAGTGATCTACTCAGACGCCCTCTCTAGCCAGCAGCAGTCTGACTGCAGGAAGGTCCTGCAACAGTTTGCTGAACTCTTTTCCCTAACCCCGGGTCAGACACACCTGTGTACCCATGATGTGGACACAGGAGACAGCATGCCTGTCAAAAACAAAATATTTAGACAGTCTGACCAAGTTAAGGAAAGCATCAAGGTGGAAGTCCACAAGATGCTGGAATTGGGAGTAATTGAGTACTCTGACAGCCCCTGGGCTAGCCCAGTGGTCTTAGTCCCCAAACCTCACACCAAAGAAGGAAAGAGAGAGATGAGGTTTTGTGTGGACTACAGAGGTCTCAACTCTGTCACCAAGACAGATGCTCATCCCATTCCTAGAGCTGATGAGCTAATAGACAAATTAGGGGCTGCCAAATTCTTAAGTACCTTTGACTTAACAGCAGGGTACTGGCAAATCAAAATGGCCCCTGGAGCAAAAGAAAAGACAGTATTCTCCACACCTGATGGGCATTATCAGTTCACTGTTATGCCCTTTGGTTTAAAGAATGCCCCTGCCACCTTCCAAAGGTTGGTGAATCAAGTCCTTGCTGGGCTGGAATCCTTTAGTGCAGCTTATCTTGATGATATTGCTGTCTTCAGCTCCACCTGGCAGGATCACCTGGTCCACCTGAAGAAGGTTTTGAAGGCTCTGCAATCTGCAGGCCTCTCTATCAAGGCATCCAAATGCCAGATAGGGCAGGGAACTGTGGTTTACTTGGGACACCTTGTAGGTGGAGGCCAAGTTCAGCCACTCCAGCCTAAGATCCAGACTATTCTGGACTGGGCAGCTCCAAAAACCCAGACTCAAGTCAGGGCATTCCTTGGCTTGACTGGGTACTACAGGAGGTTTGTGAAGGGATATGGATCCATTGTGACAGCCCTCACAGAACTCACCTCCAAGAAAATGCCCAAGAAAGTAAACTGGACTGTAGAATGCCAACAGGCCTTTGACACCCTGAAACAAGCTATGTGTACAGCACCAGTTCTAAAAGCTCCAGATTACTCCAAGCAGTTCATTGTGCAAACAGATGCCTCTGAACATGGGATAGGGGCAGTTTTGTCCCAAACAAATGATGATGGCCTTGACCAGCCTGTTGCTTTCATTAGCAGGAGGTTACTCCCCAGGGAGCAGCGTTGGAGTGCCATTGAGAGGGAGGCCTTTGCTGAGGTTTGGTCCCTGAAGAAGCTGAGACCATACCTCTTTGGTACTCACTTCCTAGTTCAGACTGACCACAGACCTCTCAGATGGCTGATGCAAATGAAAGGTGAAAATCCAAAACTGTTGAGGTGGTCCATCTCCCTACAGGGAATGGACTTTGTAGTGGAACACAGACCTGGGACTGCCCATGCCAATGCAGATGGCCTTTCCAGGTTCTTCCACTTAGAAAATGAAGACTCTCTTGGGAAAGGTTAGTCTCATCCTCTTTCGTTTGGGGGGGGGGGGGTTGTGTAAGGAAATGCCTCCTTGGCATGGTTACCCCCTGACTTTTTGCCTTTGCTGATGCTATGTTTTGAATTGAAAGTGTGCTGAGGCCTGCTAACCAGGCCCCAGCACCAGTGTTCTTTCCCTAACCTGTACTTTTGATTCCACAATTGGCACACCCTGGCACCCAGATAAGTCCCTTGTAACTGGTACCTCTGGTACCAAGGGCCCTGATGCCAGGGAAGGTCTCTAAGGGCTGCAGCATGTATTATGCCACCCTAGAGACCCCTCACCCAGCACAGACACACTGCTTATCAGCTTGTGTGTGCTAGTGAGAACAAAATGAGTAAGTCGACATGGCACTCCCCTCAGGGTGCCATGCCAGCCTCTCACTGCCTATGCAGTATAGTTAAGACACCCCTCTAGCAGGCCTTACAGCCCTAAGGCAGGGTGCACTATACCATAGGTGAGGGTACCAGTGCATGAGCACTGTGCCCCTACAGTGTCTAAGCAAAACCTTAGACATTGTAAGTGCAGGGTAGCCATAAGAGTATATGGTCTGGGAGTCTGTTTTACACGAACTCCACAGCACCATAATGGCTACACTGAAAACTGGGAAGTTTGGTATCAAACTTCTCAGCACAATAAATGCACACTGATGCCAGTGTACATTTTATTGTAAAATACACCACAGAGGGCACCTTAGAGGTGCCCCCTGAAACTTAACCGACTATCTGTGTAGGCTGACTGGTTCCAGCAGCCTGCCACACTAGAGACATGTTGCTGGCCCCATGGGGAGAGTGCCTTTGTCACTCTGAGGCCAGTAACAAAGCCTGCACTGGGTGGAGATGCTAACACCTCCCCCAGGCAGGAGCTGTAACACCTGGCGGTGAGCCTCAAAGGCTCACCCCTTTGTCACAGCACCGCAGGACACTCCGGCTAGTGGAGTTGCCTGCCCCCTCCGGCCCCGGCCCCCACTTTTGGCGGCAAGGCCGGAGAAAATAATGAGAATAACAAGGAGGAGTCACTGGCCAGTCAGGACAGCCCCTAAGGTGTCCTGAGCTGAGGTGACTCTAACTTTTAGAAATCCTCCATCTTGCAGATGGAGGATTCCCCCAATAGGATTAGGGATGTGACCCCCTCCCCTTGGGAGGAGGCACAAAGAGGGTGTACCCACCCTCAGGGCTAGTAGCCATTGGCTACTAACCCCCCAGACCTAAACACGCCCTTAAATTTAGTATTTAGGGGCTCTCCCTGAACCTAGAAATCAGATTCCTGCAACTACAAGAAGAAGGACTGCCTAGCTGAAAACCCCTCCAGAAACTCACCGGCCTGTCTCCTGCCTTCCAAAGAACTCTGCTCCAGCGACGCCTTCCAAAGGGACCAGCGACCTCTGAATCCTCTGAGGACTGCCCTGCTTCGACGACGACAAGAAACTCCCAAGGACAGCGGACCTGCTCCAAAAAGACTGCAACTTTATCCAAAGGAGCAGCTTTAAAGAACCCTGCAATCTCCCCGCAAGAAGCGTGAGACTTGCAACACTGCACCCGGCGACCCCGACTCGGCTGGTGGAGAACCAACACCCCAGGGAGGACCCCCGGACTACTCTACGACTGTGAGTACCAAAACCTGTCCCCCCTGAGCCCCCACAGCGCCGCCTGCAGAGGGAATCCCAAGCTTCCCCTGACCGCGACTCTCTGAAACCTAAGTCCCGACGCCTGGAAAAGACCCTGCACCGCAGCCCCCAGGACCTGAAGGACCGGACTTTCACTGCAGAAGTGACCCCCAGGAGTCCCTCTCCCTTGCCCAAGTGGAGGTTTCCCCGAGGAAGCCCCCCCTTGCCTGCCTGCAGCGCTGAAGAGATCCCTTGATCTCTCATTGACTTCCATTGCGAACCCGACGCTTGTTCTAACACTGCACCCGGCCGCCCCCGCGCCGCTGAGGGTGAAATTTCTGTGTGGGCTTGTGTCCCCCCCGGTGCCCTACAAAACCCCCCTGGTCTGCCCTCCGAAGACGCGGGTACTTACCTGCTGGCAGACTGGAACCGGGGCACCCCCTTCTCTCCATTGAAGCCTATGCGTTTTGGGCACCACTTTGAACTCTGCACCTGACCGGCCCTGAGCTGCTGGTGTGGTAACTTTGGGGTTGCTCTGAACCCCCAACGGTGGGCTACCTTGGACCAAGAACTGAACCCTGTAAGTGTCTCACTTACCTGGTAAAACTAACAAAAACTTACCTCCCCCAGGAACTGTGAAAATTGCACTAAGTGTCCACTTTTAAACTAGCTATTTGTGAATAACTTGAAAAGTATACATGCAATTGAAATGATTCAAAGTTCCTAATGTACTTACCTGCAATACCTTTCAAACAAGATATTACATGTTAAATTTGAACCTGTGGTTCTTAAAATAAACTAAGAAAATATATTTTTCTATAACAAAACCTATTGGCTGGATTTGTCTCTGAGTGTGTGTACCTCATTTATTGTCTATGTGTATGTACAACAAATGCTTAACACTACTCCTTGGATAAGCCTACTGCTCGACCACACTACCACAAAATAGAGCATTAGTATTATCTCTTTTTACCACTATTTTACCTCTAAGGGGAACCCTTGGACTCTGTGCATGCTATTCCTTACTTTGAAATAGCACATACAGAGCCAACTTCCTACATTGGTGGATCAGCGGTGGGGTACAAGACTTTGCATTTGCTGGACTACTCAGCCAATACCTGATCACACGACAAATTCCAAAATTGTCATTAGAAATTGATTTTTGCAATTTGAAAAGTTTTCTAAATTCTTAAAAGTCCTGCTAGGGCCTTGTGTTAGTCCCTGTTAGCATTTTTCTTTTAGAGTTTAAAAGTTTGGTAAAAGTTTGAATTAGATTCTAGAACTAGTTTTAGTTTCTTAAAAAGTATTCCAACTTTTAGAAGCATAATGTCTAATACAGATGTGAATGTGGTGGAACTCGACACCACACCTTACCTCCATCTACAGATGAGAGAGCTAAGTTCACTCTGTAAACTAAAGAAAATAGCAATGGGCTCCAGACCTTCCAAACTACAGCTCCAGGAGCTGTTGGCAGAGTTTGAAAGAGCCAACCCCTCTGAGGATGGCAACACAGAGGATGATGATAGTGACTTGGAGGGTGATTCCCCCCCACCAGTCCTATCTAGGGAGAACAGGGCCTCTCAAGCCCTGACTCCACAAATAATAGTCAGAGATGCTGGTTCCCTCACAGGAGGGACCAACAACTCTGAAATCACTGAGGATAACTCCAGTGAAGAGGACATCCAGTTAGCCAGGATGGCCAAAAGATTGGCTTTGGAAAGACAGATCCTAGCCATAGAAAGGGAAAGACAAGAGATGGGCCTAGGACCCATCAATGGTGGCAGCAACATAACTAGGGTCAGAGATTCTCCTGACATGTTGAAAATCCCCAAAGGGATTGTAACTAAATATGAAGATGGTGATGACATCACCAAATGGTTCACAGCTTTTGAGAGGGCTTGTGAAACCAGAAAAGTGAACAAATCTCACTGGGGTGCTCTCCTTTGGGAAATGTTCACAGGAAAGTGTAGGGATAGACTCCTCACACTCTCTAAAAAAGAGGCAGAATCTTATGACCTCATGAAGGGTACCCTGATTGAGGGCTTTGGATTCTCCACTGAGGAGTATAGGATTAGATTCAGGGGGGCTCAAAAATCCTCGAGCCAGACCTGGGTTGACTTTGTAGACTACTCAGTAAAAACACTAGATGGTTGGATTCAAGGCAATGGTGTAAATGATTATGATGGGCTGTACAATTTATTTGTGAAAGAACACCTATTAAGTAATTGTTTCAATGATAAACTGCATCAGCATCTGGTGGACCTAGGACCAATTTCTCCCCAAGAATTGGGAAAGAAGGCGGACCATTGGGTCAAGACTAGGGTGTCCAAAACTTCCACAGGGGGTGACCAAAAGAAAGGGGTTACAAAACCTCCCCAGGGGAAAGGTGGTGAGACAGCCAAAAACAAAGATAGTAAAGAGTCTTCTACAGGCCCCCAAAAACCTGCACAGGAGGGTGGGCCCAGAGCCTCTTCACAAAACAATTCTGGGTACAAGGGTAAAAACTTTGATCCCAAAAAGGCCTGGTGTCGTAACTGTAGTCAGTCTGGACACCAAACTGGAGACAAGGCCTGTCCCAAGAAAGATACCACTTCCAACTCCCATCCAGCTAAAACTGGAATGGCCAGTCTCCAAGTGGGATCAACAGTGTGCCCAGAGCAAATCAGGTGTCACACTGAAGCTACATTAGTCTCTGAGGGTGGGGTGGATTTAGCCACACTGGCTGCCTGGCCCCCTAACATGCAAAAATACAGGCAGCAGCTCTTAATTAATGGGACAAGTGTAGAGGGCCTGAGGGATACAGGTGCCAGTGTCACTATGGTGACAGAGAAACTGGTTTCCCCTGGCCAATACCTGACTGGACAAACTTATCCAGTCACCAACGCTGACAATCAGACTAAAGTACATCCCATGGCTATGGTAACTTTAGAGTGGGGAGGGGTCAATGGCCTGAAACAGGTGGTGGTCTCCTCAAATATCCCAGTAGACTGTTTGCTTGGAAATGACCTGGAGTCCTCAGCATGGGCTGAGGTAGAACTGAAAACCCATGCAGCCATGCTGGGTATCCCTGAACTGGTGTGTGTCAAGACTAGGGCACAGTGCAAGGCACAGGGTGAAAAAGTAGAGCTGGAGTCTGGAAAAATGGCCCAGCCTACCAAGAGACAAGGAAAGTCAGCTGGGAAACCAGCTGCAACACAACACCAAAAAGAGAACCTCTCTTCTCAGGAAGAAGTTCTGCCCTCTGAGGGAACTGAGCCTATGGAGCTGGAACCTTATCAGGTTGAGCTCTTGGGCCCAGGGGGACCCTCAAGGGAAGAGTTGTGTAAGGGACAAGAAACCTGTCCCTCTCTTGAAGGCCTTAGGCAGCAAGCTGCTGAAGAGTCCAAAGGCAAGAAAAATGGAACACATAGGGTCTATTGGGAAGATGGACTCCTGTACACTGAGGCAAGAGATCCCAAACCTGGTGCCACTAGGAGAGTGGTAGTGCCTCAGGGTTTCAGAGAGTTTATTCTGACCTTAGCCCATGATATTCCCCTTGCTGGGCATTTGGGACAAACCAAGACGTGGGAGAGGTTAGTCAACCACTTCTACTGGCCCAATATGTCCCAGAAGGTTAAGGAGTTTTGCCTCTCCTGCCCCACCTGTCAAGCCAGTGGTAAGACAGGTGGGCACCCAAAGGCCCCCCTCATTCCACTTCCAGTGGTGGGGGTCCCCTTTGAAAGAGTGGGTGTGGACATAGTTGGTCCACTAGAACCTCCCACAGCCTCAGGAAATATGTACATCCTAGTAGTAGTGGATCATGCTACTAGGTATCCTGAAGCTATTCCCCTTAGGTCGACTACTGCCCCTGCAGTAGCCAAGGCCCTCATTGGTATCTTTACCAGAGTGGGTTTCCCTAAGGAGGTGGTTTCTGACAGAGGTACCAACTTCATGTCAGCTTACCTAAAACACATGTGGAATGAGTGTGGAGTGACTTATAAATTCACTACACCATATCATCCACAAACTAATGACCTTGTTGAGAGATTCAACAAGACATTAAAGGGCATGATCATGGGGCTCCCAGAAAAACTCAAAAGGAGATGGGATGTCCTCCTGCCATGTCTGCTTTTCGCTTACAGAGAGGTGCCTCAGAAGGGAGTAGGATTCTCACCCTTTGAACTTCTGTTTGGCCACCCTGTAAGGGGACCACTTGCTCTTGTTAAAGAAGGCTGGGAGAGACCTCTTCATGAGCCTAAACAAGACATAGTGGACTATGTACTTGGCCTTCGCTCAAGGATGGCAGAGTACATGGAAAAGGCAAGTAAAAACCTTGAGGCCAGCCAACAACTCCAGAAGTTGTGGTATGACCAAAAGGCTGCACTGGTTGAATTCCAACCAGGACAGAAAGTCTGGGTTCTGGAGCCTGTGGCTCCCAGGGCACTCCAGGACAAATGGAGTGGCCCTTACCCAGTACTAGAAAGGAAGAGTCAGGTCACCTACCTGGTGGACCTGGGCACAAGCAGGAGCCCCAAGAGGGTGATCCATGTGAACCGCCTTAAGCTCTTCCATGACAGGGCTGATGTAAATCTGTTGATGGTAACAGATGAGGACCAGGAAGCTGAGAGTGAACCTCTCCCTGATCTCCTCTCATCAGACCCTAAAGATGGCTCAGTAGATGGAGTGATCTACTCAGACGCCCTCTCTAGCCAGCAGCAGTCTGACTGCAGGAAGGTCCTGCAACAGTTTGCTGAACTCTTTTCCCTAACCCCGGGTCAGACACACCTGTGTACCCATGATGTGGACACAGGAGACAGCATGCCTGTCAAAAACAAAATATTTAGACAGTCTGACCAAGTTAAGGAAAGCATCAAGGTGGAAGTCCACAAGATGCTGGAATTGGGAGTAATTGAGTACTCTGACAGCCCCTGGGCTAGCCCAGTGGTCTTAGTCCCCAAACCTCACACCAAAGAAGGAAAGAGAGAGATGAGGTTTTGTGTGGACTACAGAGGTCTCAACTCTGTCACCAAGACAGATGCTCATCCCATTCCTAGAGCTGATGAGCTAATAGACAAATTAGGGGCTGCCAAATTCTTAAGTACCTTTGACTTAACAGCAGGGTACTGGCAAATCAAAATGGCCCCTGGAGCAAAAGAAAAGACAGTATTCTCCACACCTGATGGGCATTATCAGTTCACTGTTATGCCCTTTGGTTTAAAGAATGCCCCTGCCACCTTCCAAAGGTTGGTGAATCAAGTCCTTGCTGGGCTGGAATCCTTTAGTGCAGCTTATCTTGATGATATTGCTGTCTTCAGCTCCACCTGGCAGGATCACCTGGTCCACCTGAAGAAGGTTTTGAAGGCTCTGCAATCTGCAGGCCTCTCTATCAAGGCATCCAAATGCCAGATAGGGCAGGGAACTGTGGTTTACTTGGGACACCTTGTAGGTGGAGGCCAAGTTCAGCCACTCCAGCCTAAGATCCAGACTATTCTGGACTGGGCAGCTCCAAAAACCCAGACTCAAGTCAGGGCATTCCTTGGCTTGACTGGGTACTACAGGAGGTTTGTGAAGGGATATGGATCCATTGTGACAGCCCTCACAGAACTCACCTCCAAGAAAATGCCCAAGAAAGTAAACTGGACTGTAGAATGCCAACAGGCCTTTGACACCCTGAAACAAGCTATGTGCACAGCACCAGTTCTAAAAGCTCCAGATTACTCCAAGCAGTTCATTGTGCAAACAGATGCCTCTGAACATGGGATAGGGGCAGTTTTGTCCCAAACAAATGATGATGGCCTTGACCAGCCTGTTGCTTTCATTAGCAGGAGGTTACTCCCCAGGGAGCAGCGTTGGAGTGCCATTGAGAGGGAGGCCTTTGCTGAGGTTTGGTCCCTGAAGAAGCTGAGACCATACCTCTTTGGTACTCACTTCCTAGTTCAGACTGACCACAGACCTCTCAGATGGCTGATGCAAATGAAAGGTGAAAATCCAAAACTGTTGAGGTGGTCCATCTCCCTACAGGGAATGGACTTTGTAGTGGAACACAGACCTGGGACTGCCCATGCCAATGCAGATGGCCTTTCCAGGTTCTTCCACTTAGAAAATGAAGACTCTCTTGGGAAAGGTTAGTCTCATCCTCTTTCGTTTGGGGGGGGGGGGGGTTGTGTAAGGAAATGCCTCCTTGGCATGGTTACCCCCTGACTTTTTGCCTTTGCTGATGCTATGTTTTGAATTGAAAGTGTGCTGAGGCCTGCTAACCAGGCCCCAGCACCAGTGTTCTTTCCCTAACCTGTACTTTTGATTCCACAATTGGCACACCCTGGCACCCAGATAAGTCCCTTGTAACTGGTACCTCTGGTACCAAGGGCCCTGATGCCAGGGAAGGTCTCTAAGGGCTGCAGCATGTATTATGCCACCCTAGAGACCCCTCACCCAGCACAGACACACTGCTTATCAGCTTGTGTGTGCTAGTGAGAACAAAATGAGTAAGTCGACATGGCACTCCCCTCAGGGTGCCATGCCAGCCTCTCACTGCCTATGCAGTATAGTTAAGACACCCCTCTAGCAGGCCTTACAGCCCTAAGGCAGGGTGCACTATACCATAGGTGAGGGTACCAGTGCATGAGCACTGTGCCCCTACAGTGTCTAAGCAAAACCTTAGACATTGTAAGTGCAGGGTAGCCATAAGAGTATATGGTCTGGGAGTCTGTTTTACACGAACTCCACAGCACCATAATGGCTACACTGAAAACTGGGAAGTTTGGTATCAAACTTCTCAGCACAATAAATGCACACTGATGCCAGTGTACATTTTATTGTAAAATACACCACAGAGGGCACCTTAGAGGTGCCCCCTGAAACTTAACCGACTATCTGTGTAGGCTGACTGGTTCCAGCAGCCTGCCACACTAGAGACATGTTGCTGGCCCCATGGGGAGAGTGCCTTTGTCACTCTGAGGCCAGTAACAAAGCCTGCACTGGGTGGAGATGCTAACACCTCCCCCAGGCAGGAGCTGTAACACCTGGCGGTGAGCCTCAAAGGCTCACCCCTTTGTCACAGCACCGCAGGACACTCCGGCTAGTGGAGTTGCCTGCCCCCTCCGGCCCCGGCCCCCACTTTTGGCGGCAAGGCCGGAGAAAATAATGAGAATAACAAGGAGGAGTCACTGGCCAGTCAGGACAGCCCCTAAGGTGTCCTGAGCTGAGGTGACTCTAACTTTTAGAAATCCTCCATCTTGCAGATGGAGGATTCCCCCAATAGGATTAGGGATGTGACCCCCTCCCCTTGGGAGGAGGCACAAAGAGGGTGTACCCACCCTCAGGGCTAGTAGCCATTGGCTACTAACCCCCCAGACCTAAACACGCCCTTAAATTTAGTATTTAGGGGCTCTCCCTGAACCTAGAAATCAGATTCCTGCAACTACAAGAAGAAGGACTGCCTAGCTGAAAACCCCTCCAGAAACTCACCGGCCTGTCTCCTGCCTTCCAAAGAACTCTGCTCCAGCGACGCCTTCCAAAGGGACCAGCGACCTCTGAATCCTCTGAGGACTGCCCTGCTTCGACGACGACAAGAAACTCCCAAGGACAGCGGACCTGCTCCAAAAAGACTGCAACTTTATCCAAAGGAGCAGCTTTAAAGAACCCTGCAATCTCCCCGCAAGAAGCGTGAGACTTGCAACACTGCACCCGGCGACCCCGACTCGGCTGGTGGAGAACCAACACCCCAGGGAGGACCCCCGGACTACTCTACGACTGTGAGTACCAAAACCTGTCCCCCCTGAGCCCCCACAGCGCCGCCTGCAGAGGGAATCCCAAGCTTCCCCTGACCGCGACTCTCTGAAACCTAAGTCCCGACGCCTGGAAAAGACCCTGCACCGCAGCCCCCAGGACCTGAAGGACCGGACTTTCACTGCAGAAGTGACCCCCAGGAGTCCCTCTCCCTTGCCCAAGTGGAGGTTTCCCCGAGGAAGCCCCCCCTTGCCTGCCTGCAGCGCTGAAGAGATCCCTTGATCTCTCATTGACTTCCATTGCGAACCCGACGCTTGTTCTAACACTGCACCCGGCCGCCCCCGCGCCGCTGAGGGTGAAATTTCTGTGTGGGCTTGTGTCCCCCCCGGTGCCCTACAAAACCCCCCTGGTCTGCCCTCCGAAGACGCGGGTACTTACCTGCTGGCAGACTGGAACCGGGGCACCCCCTTCTCTCCATTGAAGCCTATGCGTTTTGGGCACCACTTTGAACTCTGCACCTGACCGGCCCTGAGCTGCTGGTGTGGTAACTTTGGGGTTGCTCTGAACCCCCAACGGTAGGCTACCTTGGACCAAGAACTGAACCCTGTAAGTGTCTTACTTACCTGGTAAAACTAACAAAAACTTACCTCCCCCAGGAACTGTGAAAATTGCACTGTGTCCACTTTTAAACTAGCTATTTGTGAATAACTTGAAAAGTATACATGCAATTGAAATGATTCAAAGTTCCTAATGTACTTACCTGCAATACCTTTGAAACAAGATATTACATGTTAAATTTGAACCTGTGGTTCTTAAAATAAACTAAGAAAAGATATTTTTCTATAACAAAACCTATTGGCTGGATTTGTCTCTGAGTGTGTGTACCTCATTTATTGTCTATGTGTATGTACAACAAATGCTTAACACTACTCCTTGGATAAGCCTACTGCTCGACCACACTACCACAAAATAGAGCATTAGTATTATCTCTTTTTACCACTATTTTACCTCTAAGGGGAACCCTTGGACTCTGTGCATGCTATTCCTTACTTTGAAATAGCACATACAGAGCCAACTTCCTACACCGCTGAACAGGGCAACGACTGCCAAGTCAAGCACCGCTGAACAGGGCAAGCACCGCTGAACAGGGCAAGGACCGCCAAGTCAAGCACCGCTTAACAGGGTAAGCACCGCTAAACAGGGCAAGGACTGCCAAGTCAAGCACCACTGAACAGGGCAAGGACCGCCAACTTAAGCACCGCAAGCCCATGAGCGTCAGGGGCAGTGACGCAACTGGGACCGTCACGGGGTGAGTGATGCACTCTGGGCACCAGTCCCCCTCCAGAACCAGTGGAGACATGCATCCACTCCGTCTGTCCTGCACAGGATGAAGCACTCTGGGCACCAGTCCCCCTCCAGAACCAGTGGAGACTGTTATCCACTTGAGAGACTGTGGCTTTGCACGCCCCAGGATAAAGCAGTGGGCAAACCACCCATTGGAGAGACTTGTGAGACTGTGGCTTTGCACTCCCCAGGATGAAGCAGTGGGCAGACCACCCACTGGAGAGACTTGTGAGACTGTGGCTTTGCACTCCCCAGGATAAAGCAGTGGGCAGACCACCCACTGGAGAGACTTGTGAGACTGTGGCTTTGCACTCCCCAGGATACAGCAGTGGGCAAACCACCCACTGTAGAGACTTGAGAGACTGTGGCTTTGCACTCCCCAGGATAAAGCAGTGGGCAAACCACCCACTGTAGAGACTTGTGAGACTGTGGCTTTGCACTCCCTAGGATAAAGCAGTGGGCAAACCACCCACTGGAGAGACTTGAGAGACTGTGGCTTTGCACTCCCCAGGATGAAACAGTGGGCAAACCACCCACTGGAGAGACTTGTGAGACTGTGGCTTTGCACTCCCCAGGATAAAGCAGTGGGCAAACCACCCACTGGAGAGACTTGTGAGACTGTGGCTTTGCGCTCCCCAGGATACATCAATGGGCATGGAGCCCCCTTGTGGATCTGGCGTCGTGCACTCATCCGGCTGAGGTGCCCCCCCTTCCCTTCCCCCTGAGGTGCCTGTTGTATTTCTATCTGATGCCTCTGCAGTGTTCTCTCCGTCATGTTCTGGTATCTTGTGTGGGCCTCGCCCATGCATTTTGGGCCCAGTGGTCCACGGACTATGAATGGTGCAATACCTGGACGACTAATCATGGTGAATATATTGTTAATAGTGTATATATATATATATATATATATATATATATATATATATATATATATATATATTATTTTTTTTGCTTACTGAATTTTGATATATTACAATGGTTACACTAATTTTCTTTGGTCTTTGCATTCTTCAGGGGGGTTTGGGGGGTCTAACTAAATTGTATCATGATGTATTAGTGTGTGTGTTGTGGTGGGTGAGGGTGGGGGTGGGGGTGGTGCGTGTTGCGTGTGTGTGTCCCTGTTTTTTGCCTCCCCTATGTCGTAGGTGCAGTACTCACCGTGGTCTTCGCCGCCGGCGTTGGTGCTCCTGGTACAGGAGCAGGAAGACTAGCGCTGGAAGAATATGGAGTTCCGGCTCCATGGTGTCATCGTTCCTCGTGGAGTGTGTAGAGGTGAGCGTTTTTCCTTCGAAATGCCTGTTTCCGCTGTGTTTTTATCCGCGGTGAATTCACCCCGGAAAAGGTGGCGGATTGGCCTGTCATAATAGTGTGGGCGGTACATTGTCTTCCGCCTGTCTGTTGGCGGTGACCGCCGAGCTGTTGGTTTGTACCGCTGTGGCGGTCGGAGTGATAAAGTGGCAGTCTTTGTTGGCGGTTTCCGCCACGCTCGTAATTCCCAAAAGAATTCCGCCGGCCTGTTGGCGGTCTTACTGCCGCTTTAACACCGTCTGCCAGGGTTGTAATGTTTCACTTTCATATAGTAAAAACAGAGCCAGCTTCCTACAGTACCTACCCTCTTAGGTAAACAAGTGCACAATGGAGAATATCCTGAGCCTTGTTCAGCCTATTCTGGCCATCCTCAAGGTCAATGATCTGAGGGCTATAGCAAAGCTAGGGGCATTAGCTTAAGGTCTACTGCCAAAAGAGAGGACCTTTTAGCGGCCCTCACGTAGAGGCCCTCACCTCATTTGAGGGAGAGAAAACTAGAGACAAGGCTTCCTCCTCGGAAGGAGAACTCGTAGGAGTAGAGGATAGTGCCCTAATCTCAGTAAGGGAAGGAGAAGGTGGGGAGGACCTTGAGTCTCAACTCTTCCCCATACCTCCTTTACCAGTGGGAAGTGTAAAAAGTCCCTCTTGTAGACCCCCTACTGGAAGAAGGAGTAAGACGCCTGAGAGCAAGCTTCACCAACTAGGAAGCTTGAGCTTGGAGAGAAGATACTTGCCCTAGAAGAGAGGAGCGTTAGATTGGGACTAGTTCCAAAAGATGGTGGCAGCAGTATAAATATGGACATTGAGGGTTCAGTTTACCCTAAGATCCACAAAGGAATTGTCCCAGAATACAGTGCAGGTGATGACATAGACAATTGGTTTGCAGAATTTGACAGATGTTGCAGAGTGAGAAAGGTATGTCCACATCACTGGGGCTCTTTACTTTGGGAGTTATTCCTAGCTTAGGGCAGGAATAGACTTATGATCCTTTCCCCATATGAAGGAGACCCTCTTTGGAGGGTTTGGACTCACCACAGAGGATTACAGAGTCAGATTTAGAGATACACCCAAAAAGGGCAAGACCAAACTTGGGCAGCCTTCGTTGACTCCTCAGTCAACCCACTAGAGGGCTGGATAAAGGGCAATAAAGTTCACATCTATGAAGGGCTGTATAATCTTTTGACGAAGGAGCATATCTTAACCAATTGTGACAGAGAAATTATGACAGCATTTAGTGGATTCTGAGTTTTTTTCTCCCAGACAACTGGGGAAGGTGGCTGACAAATGGGTCAGGTCCAGGGTAACCCAGAACAAGGCCCATAGTAAAGGTGACTCCAAGAAGGGTGCACAAATCTCTCAGCAGGGGAAGGGGGCTGGAACCGACAAAAGTAAAATGACAAAGTCCTCATCAGGCCCCCAAAAGAACTCCAAGGAGGGTGGGCCAGAGACACTTCCCAGTCCAAAGGAAAGGGGTATCAGGGTAAACACTGGGATCCCAAAAAGGCTGGGACATGCTTTGACTGCCAGTAGCCAGGGCATACGAGAGGTGATGCTATTTGCTCCAAGAAGACCCCAACTGAGGGGCAACCCAAGTGTTTTGTGAGCAATGGGTTGGGAGTAGAGGTGTACTCTGGAGAGGCCAGAGGGTTACACTAAGGCTACATTGGTTTACGTGGGACGGGTGGACATTGAACTATTGGCTGTCTTGCCTCCAACCTTCGAGAAGTATAGGCAGAGACCAAGACTCAATGAGACTGAGGTAGAGGCTCTGAGGGATACAGCTACCAGTGTCACCATGGTGGCAGCCAAACTAGTTTCCCCAGACCTAGTGATCCCTGGTGGAAGTCACCTGTTCACGCTGACAATGAGACTAAGATTCATCCAATGACTTTGGTGAACTTAGAGTGGGAAGGAGTTACTGGCCCAAAGAAGATGGTTGTGTCTCCTGCTAGTCCAGTAAAGTGTCTGTTGGGCAATGATTTGGAAACTTCTGCATGAAAGAGGTAGAAAAGAGGGCTCATGCAGAAATGCTGGGTCTCCCTGGGTGGGTGTGTGTGAGAACAAGGGCACAGGCTGCACATCAGGGTACAGATAAGGCGCTGGAGCCTGAAACTATGGCCAAGATCCTTAAGGCCAAGAGGAAGGGCAAGAGGACTGCTGACCCAGCCTCTCCTTCCACACAGGATCAGGGTGAGAACTCACCACAGAGTAAGGCCCTTATTCCTGAGGAGTGAACGGCATCTGAGGAATCCTGATCTGACTTGGCAGAGATTCTCAGTGCAAGGGGACCCTCCAAGGAAGAGCTTTGCCAGGAGCAAAGAAGGTGCCCAACCCTTGAGAGCCTTAAGAGGAAGGAGCTGCCAGTGATACTCATAGAGTCTATTGGGAGGATGGCCTGCTGTACCCTGGGCAAGGGACCCCAAACCAGGGGCAGCCAGAAGAATGGTGGTCTGGCTACAGAGAATTCATCCTCACTTTGGCTCATGATAGTTCACATGCTGGACATCTGGAACAGTCCAAGACTTGGGACAGGTTAGTGGCTATTTTTATTGACCCCAAATGTCTGAAAAAGTGAAGGAGTTTTGTCCCTTCTGTGTGACCTGCCAAGCCAGTGGCAAGACAGGCACACAACCAAAGGCTCCCTTAATTCCACTAACTATGGTTCGGACTCCCTTTGAGAGGTAGGGATCGATATGGTTGGTCCCTTTGACACACTACTGCTTCTGGGAACAGATTTATTCTAGTGGTAGTGGACCATGCCACTACGTACCCAGAGGTAATCCCTCTTAGGGCTGCAACTGCTTCTGCAGTAACAAAGGCCCTCCTGGGTATCTTTACCAGGGTGGGCTTCCCAAAGGTAGTGGTCTCTGTTAGAGGGACAAATTTAATTTCTTCATACCTTGAGGCTATATGGGATGAATTTAGTGTAACCTATAAAATTACCACCTCTTTCACCACAAGACTAATGGTTTAGTTGAGAGGTTCAGTAAGCATTATCATGGGACTCCCAGACAAACTCAGAAGGAGATGGGATGTCCTACTCCCATGCCTCATTTTTGCATACAGGCAGGTTCCTCAGAAAGGGGTTAGATTCAGCACCTTTGAACTTCTGATTGGGTACCCCTTAAGGGGCCTACTTAGTCTTGTAAGGGAAGTATGGAAGAATCCTCTCAAACAACCCAAGCAGGATATAGTGGAGTATGTACTGACCTACGTTTTGGCTGAATACATGAAGAAGGCCAATAAATATTTGCAGCCCAGCCAGGAGCATGTGAAGCACTGGTATGACCAGAGGCAGCCTTTGTTGAGTAATTCAAAGAAGGAGTTAATAAGGTCCATTTCTCCCTTCCTAGAGAATGCCCAATCTTTTGTTATATAGTGGGTTGTCAAAAGGGGTGTGGACCAGTTTACCCCAGGTCAGAGGTTTGAGATAAAAGAAGGTTGAGAACCCACTTATTTGCAAAATATCAAAGTTGCAGTAATGTCATGATTTGTAGTCAGGAAATGATACATCGTGTCAAAACTTTGAGTCCAAGTACATTTATTAAAGTTCATATGGTCTGGAGATTAAGGACACTTGTTGATGTCTTTTTGATAAAAAGTTTCTTTTACATGTAGAGGAACGGCCGACATGTGTTTCGTCCCCTTGTGGTGGGTTTACCTGGGGCTTTTTCAAGGCTAATATTGTTCAACAAAGAGAGTCCATTTTATAGGTCATTGAGAATAATTGGTCCTATAGTGCTAGGGTGTCCCGTGATTGATCCAGAATCGGTATTGCGGCATTCTAGTCCGGTGCCATATTGAATCTAAGCCTTGATTGAGTATCAACCTGGTCAGCTGGTATGGGTATTGGAGCCTGTGGCTCCCAGGGCCCTCCAGGACAAATGGACTGGGTCCTATCCCATTGTGGAAAGGAAGGGGGAAGTCACCTACTTGGTTGACTTAGGCATCCCCAGGAATCCTCGCAGGTCGATTCATGTTGATCGCCTAAAACCACAACACAACAGGGCTGACATGACCATGCTAATGGTCTCAGATGGAGGGCAGGAGGAGGAGGAGAGTGAGCCACTCCCTGATCTCCTGTTAACCAATCCCCAAGATGATACAGTAGAAGGTGTTGCACTGTCAGATTCCCTCATTGCACAGCAGCAGGCTGACTGCAGATAGGTACCCAGCCAGTTTGCAGAGTCAAAAACAAATTGTACAGACTTTCTGATCAAGTCAAGGAATGCATCACAACAGAGGTCAAGAAGATTCTAGAGCTAGGGGTGATTGAACCCTCTGATAGTCCCTAGGCCAGCCGAGTGATACTTGTCCCCAAGCCTCACCTCAAAGGTGGGAAACCTGAGATGAGATTTTGTGTGAATTATAGAGGGTTGAATGCAGTCACTAAGACAGATGCACACCCCGTTCTCAGTGCAGATGAGTGTATTGATAAGCTTGGGGCAGCCAAATTCCTAAGTAACTTTGTCCTAACATCGGGGTACTGGCAAATTGGACTTATCCAGGGAACTAAGAAGAGATCTGCATTCTCCACCCCGAGGACCACTTTCAATTTAAAGTGATGCCTTTCTGTTTAAAGAATGCACCTGCCAATTTTCAGAGGTTGGTGAATAGAGTCCTATTAGGTTTGGAAGATTTTAGCCTAGCCTATCTAGATGATATAGCTGTCTTTAGCTCCACCTGGGAGGATCACATGGTCCACCCCAGAGAAGTCTTCCAGGCCCTGCAGCAGGCAGGCCTCACTATCAAGGCCAGTAAGTGCCAGATAGGGCAGAGTTTTGTTGTCTACTTGGGCCACCTGCTAGGTGGAGGCCAAGTTAGACCTCTCTAGGCCAAAATCCAGACCTTACTGGCTTGGCAGCCTCCCACAGCTCAAACTCAGCTCAGATCATTTTTAGGCCTGACAGGGTACTATAGGGGGATGTGTGAAAGGTTATGGTACCATTGTGGCCCCTCTCACTGAGTTAACCTCTAAAAAGCAGCCCAAGAAGTTCATTTGGACCTCAGCCTGTCAAAATGCCTTTGACACCCTGAAAGCAGCTATGTACTCAGCACCTGTCCTAAAAGCACTGATTATGGGAAACAATTTATTGATCAGACAGCCGCTTCTGAATTTGGGATTGGAGCAATCTTGTCACAGGCCAAAGATGAGAGTCAGGATCAGCCAGTAGCTTTTATTAGCAGGCGGCTCTTTTCCAGAGAGAAGCAGTGGAGTGCCATTGAGAGGGAAGCCTTTGCTGTTGTTTGATCCCTGAAGAAGCTGAGGCCCTGCCTGTTTGGGACTCACTTCAAGGTTCAAACCAACCACAGGCCTCTCAGGTGGTTGAGGCAGATAAGAGGGAAGATAAGATAAGATAAGAGGGGAGAACTCCAAATTCTTGAGGTTGTTGTGTAGGCATTTTAGTTATAGCTCCATGCACGTTGTTTTAGCACACTAGGCCTGCCGTTTTACACTTTAACCTAGACATATTTTATTTTGCTTTGTTTATTATTTTCACCTGTAGTGGGTTAAGACTCAGGCCCTCATTATGAACACGGCGGTAAACACCGCACCGCTGGCGGTGGTGGAAACAACTGCCAACAGACGTGCGGTCCAAACTGCCAAATAATGAACCAACTGAAATCACTCACCGCCAGCAGAGGAGTGCTGACAACGACGACAGAGCCCACCCACAGGCTGACGGAAAGGCCCTACTCGCCCATCAAATAACAAAGCACTAGATCGCCGTCAGTTCCGGGGCAGGAACCACCGCCACACTAAGCCAGGCGGAAATGAAACAAATATAAGGAAACACTCACCGGAGGCCCACACAACACGCAGAAGCAGACATGGAGAGAGCGTTGCAAATCATGCCAGCCCTGCTCTTGCCATATACCTCAACGACCGAGACCGCTGCCGCCGCCGGTTAGTACTGCATTCTACGAAACAAGGGAAGAAAGGGCAAATTACATACCCACCCACTCCACTCACCCTGCAACGCTACCACAACCCTTCACAGCAGCACAAGCCATGCACCCCACAGCAAGAGGTACTTACCCGACACAAGGGAAATCCAACCTGCCAAAAGTACATACATGTGCCCCACACCCACAAACAATGAAACGAGAGACCACAGATCCAGAGTGTGCCTCTAACAACACAGGCCACACATCAACCTTTATTATGCTCACAGAGCAACAGAAGTGCTTTGAGGGCCAACAGCCAGTCCATAGGAAAATAAATCCGATCGGCCACAATGGCCCCCAACTTGACTCCCACAAGTGCTACGGTACTCCACCTCATACGGGCAACAATGAGGCATCCAGGCACCTCAGGGAACAGGGGCAGGGGGTGGAGGGTGTGGGGATTTATGACAGGGGCTTAGATTTTCTTTTGGCAGGTGGAAGGTGGGGGAGTGGGTTTGGACCGGGGGTGGCAGATGGACCTGGTTCAGCACAGGGCTTCTTCCTCTCTGGGGAAGGGGCACAGGAATGTGAAGGTCGGACAGGGGCGGATTGTGACGTGGGAGGAGTGGACAGGGCAAGGGGGTGAGCTCATTTAGGGACGAGACACGGAGGACGAGTGGGTTAGAATAGGTCAACACGGGATAGGAAAAGTTTCTTAAGTGCAATTGGGGTGGACCTGGAGGAAGGCGTGGGAGTGGAGGTAGAGGGAGTGGCCGTAAGAGGTGTAGGTGTGCGTGATGTGGGTGCAGGTGACCGGACAGTATGCTGAGGTGTGGTGGATGTGTGATGGGTGTGTGTTTTGGTGCGTTTGAGTCTCTTGGGGGGAGGGTGGGTGGACACAGTGGGACAAGACAGGCTGCCAGTGTAAATGGATGTTGTCTGGGTGTCTGCAAGTCTGGTGAGTGTGCTTCATGTGTCAACTAAAGTCGGTGTGGTGAGTGCAGGTGTGGTGTCTGGGGTGCATGAATGGATGTGTGCTATTGTGGTGACTGAAGGAATAGGGTCAGCAACATTGAATAAGGGTGCAGTGCCTGTGGGTGTGCATGTACTGGGGACAGACACGGAGGCGGAAGAGGTGGACACACTGGGGGAAGTGGATGTTGGTGTGTGTGCATGTGTATGTTGGCTATGTGTATGCTTGTGATGGGAGGTGTGGTGCTTGTGTTTTGAAGTGTGCTTCTTGTGTGTTGAGGTGTGTGCCTGCGTGTCAGAATGTGTGCTTTGGACGGGTGAAGGGAGTGGGGTGCTGGAAGGGGTAGAGGTTGTTGGAAGGGGGACAGAATGACCAGGGCACTGGCTGCCATCCAAGAGGAGGCCAGAGCCTTTAAAGATCTCTGTATACCAGACACGGCACCGTGAATGTAATCCAGATAGGCATTGGTCTGCTGCATCTTTGATGCTAGCCCCTGGATGGCACTGACAATGGTTGTCTGCTCTACAGCGATGGTTCTCAGGAGGTCAATAGCCTCCTCCATGAGGGCAGCAGGGCTGACGGGGTCAGGGGAGGAGGTGCCTGGAGCGAAGGAGACGCCCACCCTTCTGGGTGAGCGGGCATGGACAACTCGGTGGGGAGCAACTGGAAGGGTGTTAATGGTGTGGGGGGTGGCGGAAGATAACACAGTAGATGTGGGCCCACTAGGGTCCGCCACCACCAGGGAGCTCCCTTCAGAGGAGGTATCGGAGTCACTACCTCCAGTGGTAGTTGCCTCCCCCGTGGTACTCCCCTCGCCTTCCAACCCACTGGTCCCCTTGGCGTCGGACGACTCTGCCTCTGAGGATCCGTGGGCCACTGCATCCCCACTCAATGGTGCCTCAGCTCCCATGCCAGATGATGCTGATGTACATAGACAACACAAGACAACAGGGATGGGGAGAAAAAAGAGGAGAGAAATTATAAACAGCTGAATGGAGGTACATTAGTTGTTCACACATACACCCACCCAGAAAACCCTCTAACAGGCAGCACCTAACGCTATGCACATGGCTATGCCCCTGACTAGTGGCCAGAACCCTGCTCTGCAGCCATTCCCCAACTAACTTAAGGACCTGACGTATTGTTGACTTGAGCCAAACACCCCTACTCCCCACGGGGGCCATTATGTAGCTGGACATCAGTCAGAGTCCCTGCACCTAGACAGCATAACTACGAATGCACACACACACATCCATCAAGGGGCCAAAATATGGTATGTGTACTCACCCCCTTGTGACTGTTGTGCAGCCTTCAAGCGCCCATCCAGGTCAGGGTATGCCACTACCAGGATGCGTTGCATGAGGGGCGTCAGTGCCCGACGGGCACCCCTTCCCCGTTGGGAGGACTTCCCCAGCTGGGCCTCGCAGATCTTCCTCGCCCAGTGCCGCAGGTCCTCCCACCTCTTCCTGCAGTGGGTGCTCCCCCGGTTGTAGACCCCCACTTCCTTGGCAATAGCATGCCAAAGTCCCCTCTTCTGGTGGGCGCTTACCTATAAGGGACACACAGAAAAGTAACATTGAGGTCAGACACTGGCCAATCATATACAGCTGGCTATACGTCCACTATGGGACGGACATTTCAAACCGCCGGACAACACACGCACCATGTCAGAAACCCTGGACCATACAGCGTCACAAGTGCACACATGTATGCAGCCAACACCCACCACTACACACGTCCATGGCCCCCAATCCTACTCACCTGTACCTCTGGGCGACTGTATAGCTTGGTGTGCAGGGGCAGGACCCCGTCCATGAGCCTCTCCAATTCCTCTTGGGTGAATGCCAGGGCCCTCTCCCCTTCAACGTGTGCCATTTCCATGACCAGAGGCAGGACACAGCAGTACACTCAGTGGATTACCTGCATACACGAGATCAGGAAGTCAAGTGAAGTTGGGGTGACGACTTTATGTGCGTACCGCGGCGGAGTGCAGCGTCACCGCCGGCGGCGATCATGATACGCTAAGAATCCCCATTGACAACCATGTTAACCAATGATTTTGCGCACAGCAGTAAACACCGCCTTACGCTATTACGTCAACCGCTAGAAGTATGAGGTCACATCCACCACAGCACTTCTGGATTACAGCGGACAGACATTTTGGCCTTATCTACGCAGTTGTAAAACTCTCATCTGCACAATGCAGGCCCTATTGTCCACTAAACACCCGTGGGGAGGCATTTAACAATAAACATTACCTCACCTGACCAGCCCTGAAATATCATTGTGGTCATGTTGCTGTTATTTCACACACACTATGCATTAGTCTCGTCGACAATCATGCCAGCAGTGCTGAATGTGAAACAATGTGTGCAGATGTATGTGTGTTCCTCACATGTGTTTTCAACTCCTTCTAGGTACAGACCCTTGTGGCGAGGAAGAGCCCCATTGGTGTACAGACCACTTGTTGATTTGCCGACCATGGTGGAGCGTCACATCATTATCAATTACAGACTCACTCGTGCAACTATTCATGAACTTTGTGTATTACTGGATCCAGCACTGACACCGGCAAATTGTAATCAGCCTTTCATCCCTACTGAAGTGCAGGTGCTCTCTGCACTCCATTTCCTGGCCACAGGCTCATTTCAAGTGACAGTGGGCATGGGTGCAGGTTTTTCACAGCCAATGTTTAGCATAATACTGTCAAGATTCCTGAATGCATTTGTACGACACCTGCAGTCCTATGTGAGGTTTCCCCAAAGTGCTGACCTCCCTGCCATCAAGTCGGACTTCTATGCCTTTGCCAACATACCCCATGTGATAGGTGCCATTGATGGCACCCACATAGGTATCATCCCCCTAAGAGTCAGTGAACAGGTGTACAGAAACAGCAAGAACTTTAATTCCATGAACATTCAATTAGGGTGTACTGCAGACCAGTACATCTCACATGTGAATGCCAAGTTCCCTGGTTCAGTCCATGATTCCTTTGTGCTGAGTAACAGTAGTGTGCCATAGAAGATGGAACAACTACAAATGGAAAGAGGGTGGATCATAGGTAGGTGTTTCTGACACTTATTGCCACATAGCAGTCATGCTGTCTGCCTCTGAGAGTTGTCAATGAAAGTCCTGTTTTTCACCTTTTTCTAGGTGATTCTAGCTATCCCAACTTGCGTTGGCTCCTGACACCAGTGAGGAATCCTGGAACAGAAGCAGAGAGGAATTACAATGAGACCCACGGACGTATTAGGAGGGTGATAGAGCGCACAATAGGTCTCCTGAAGGCTAGATTTCATTGCCTACATATCTCTGGCGGTTCCCTGGCCTATGGGCCTGAAAAGGTGTGTAGAATAGTGGTGGTCTGCTGCATGCTGCACAACGTGGCTGTGAGAAATTCTATCCCTCTCTTGGAGGAGGAGGGTGCAGTATATCCAGACCAGCTTCCTCAGAGAGGGGATGAGAGTGATGGTGATGATGAGGA
This sequence comes from Pleurodeles waltl, assembly GCF_031143425.1. Taxonomy (NCBI): domain Eukaryota; kingdom Metazoa; phylum Chordata; class Amphibia; order Caudata; family Salamandridae; genus Pleurodeles; species Pleurodeles waltl. The sequence continues at coordinate 90,041,099 of NC_090441.1, forward strand.
GGGGGAAAATGTAAATACCAGGACATAACTGATACAACTCTACTTCCAGTAACTTTGTGGGACAATTGGATGAGATTGCTGTCTGTGCATCATACTGTCAGTGGGCCTGGTCATCTAGGGGGGTCAATACTCATTGCCACTGTGACCAGGTCTGCATATTACAGATTACAATATATTCTAAAGGTTCAACACATCTGTAAGCATAACAACATGTAAGGTGTGTGGTGCATTTCCTGCTACTCAGATACTAATAAAAGAGTTATCATTCAGTTGCATCCATACTTCACTTTGTTTAAACTTAATGACAGGGGATATTGTAACAGGTGAAAAGGTGTTTTATTTGGTGCAGGGATTAAATCGTGCAGACTACAGTGATGGGAGTGGGCTACTGGTGATTGTCCAATACGGCAACATGGTCGCAGCATTGTTGGCAGTAGTGGTAGGTCCATCCATGCTTATAAGGGTTTGTAGTATTTTTAACACTTTTGGTGGTTAATTCAGTGGGACACTTGGAGGACAGTTTTGGGCAGTCACTTCTTTGAGGGGGCCTTGTTCTTGGCAGGTGTTCCTGTGCCATATCTGGGCCTAAAGGGTCCGTTTGGGCACCTGGTGTTGGCCGGTACAGGTTGAAATGGATGTCCCCTGTGTGTCCTGAAAGGGTGGTACATGTGAAGTTGCGGCTGGTGTTGTCTGGTCTGTATCCTGGCCTGTAGTAGGAGCTTCCTGTTCTGTGTGAGCCTCAGGCTGTGTTGGGACAAGCTGCAGCAGCGCACCTGCTATGCTGGCCATTGTGCAGTTTCCACTGCTCCATGGCCTCTTGGTGGTGTGCTAGCTGCATCCTGTGACTCTGCTCCAGGGTGGATACTATCTGAGCCAGTCTGTCTTGGGTATGGTGATATGCTCCCAGGACCTCAGAGATCACATCATGGGCTGCAGCATTCATCCTGTGGGCACCACCCTGGACCACTAATGCCCTCCCACTGGGCCTAGCCCCCTGTGCCTGTGTCCCCTGCACAGGTACCACTTGTACTGGGGCCATCGTCTTCCTGCCTGTTGGTAGGGGGTGACTGTGGCCTCTGTACTTGTGTTCCACCAGTCTGTGGCTTGGATACACAGGTGTGAAGACGGTTGGCCTGGGCTGATGTTGTTGGCTGGGAGGTAGGGGTGCCAGTGGTATCCTGGGTGAGGCTGCTGGATGGTGACAGGCCTGTTGGGAGGAATGGACATGTCTGTTACATTAGCCTGATCGGATGGGGTGCAGAGGCCTGGGAGGTTTTGTGCAGGTTACACACATTGGGGGCATGCAGGATACTTTGGTGAGGTTAGCATTGCTTTTTGCTTAGGATGTGGAGGTGCATTGTGGGTGCTGTAGGCCATTGTGTTGCCTTGCAGAAGTCGTGGCTGTGCACAGGGGGAGGGATGTGGGCCTGTTAGTGGGTTTGTGGGCATGCAGGGTGACTGGATGTGGATGTTGTGGCCTGGGTGGGGTTGTGGCCCTGGTGGTAGTTGGAGGGGTGGGGTGGTGCATGCATTCCAGGTGTGATGGATATGGGGTAACTGTAGATGACTTACCTGAATCCATTCCTCCAGTGAGTCCAGGGAGTCTCTCAGGGTGCAGGATGACTAGTACGTTTTCCTCCAAGTCAGTGTAGTCGGGTGGTATTGGTGGGGGTCCTCCTCCAGTCTTCTGGACTGCAATGTGGTGCCTGGATGCCATGGACCTGACCTTCCAACGCAGGTCGTTCTATCTCTTGCGTGTGTCGTCCCTGGTGCATGGATGGTGTCCCACTGCATTGACCCTGTTGACTATTGTCTGCCATAGCTCCATCTTCCTGGCAATGGGAGTGTGCTGGACCTGTGCCCCGAATAGTTGTGGCTCGACCTTCAGGATCTCATCTTCCATGCTCCTTAGCTCCCTTTCTGTGAAGCGTGGGTGTTTGTGGGGTGCCATGGTGAGTGTTGTGAATGGTGTCTTGTGTGGATCTAGGTGAGGGGGCTCTTGTGTGGTTGGGTCTAAGTATCGTGGATTGTGGTGTTCAGTGTCTGCTTCTGGTGTTCTCTGTATTAGTTGGCCAACTTTTGTTGCAAAGGATTGTGGGGGTGTGTCTGTGAGTGTTTCATAGTGTTGTGGATGTGTGTCATGTGTGTTGGTTTCAAACTTACCAATGTATGCATTTCTTGCTGTTGGGTCCACTTGCCCCCGTGGCGGTCTGCACCGCCAATGGTCGTTCGGCTTCCACTGACAGCCGTGGTGATTTGTGGTTCATTATTTGAAGGGCGGGGTGTTTGTGTGCTCAGCAGTGGCGGGGTGGGAGGTCCAGCATTTCCGCCAACAAGGTCCTGGCAGTGACTGGTTGCAGGGAAATTTTTTGCGGATTCTGATTTTTGCTTCTTTACATGGTGGGTTTCTGTTCACTGCCAATGGCGGTCTTCTGTTCATCGTCGCCACGGCGGTCGACTGTGTTTACCGCCGTTTTCATAATGAGGGCCTCAGTCTCCCACACCAGTAGTCTCATAAGAATTATGAGAGCCTAGGCGACATGGTGCCGCCAATGTTTTGTCAGGCTCTAATTTTCGGGCCCTTTCGAATATCTCTGTCTCACTATATACAAAGACACCTCAGTACTATATATGGAGATGTCTGTGGTATTGAGGATTTCCACAAGGTAGCTATGGCAAAGCAGCTTAGGCTGAACTAGGAGACATGTACAGCTCCTACTATACCACTGGTGTCATATGCATAATATCATAAGAAAACACAATACACAGATATACTAAAAATAAAGGTACTTTATTTTTATGACAATATGCCAAAAAGTATCTCAGTGAGTACCCTCAGTATGGGGATAAGTTATATACACAAGATACATGTACACAAACCAAAATTATGCAGGTAATAGCAAGAAAAGTAATGCAAGCAATGTAAAGTTACAGTAGATTGCAATTGGAGCACACAGGTATAGGGGCAACACAAACCATATACTCCAAAAGTGGAATGCGAACCACGAATGGACCCTAAACCTATGTGAGCTTGTGAGGGTTAGAAAAATAGCCCACCCCAAGACCCTGAAAGGTAGGTGTAAAGTGCACCTACTACCCCCAGAGAGCACAGTAGTCGTGATAGGGGAATTCTGAAAGGAGAACAAACACCAGCAATGCAACAACAGTGGATTTCCGGACCTGAGTACCTGTGAGACAGTGGTTCACAATCTGTGCACCGCGGCTCCCTGGTGCGCCGTCAAAACTAGCCAGGGGCGCCGCACACAGTTTGGAAACCACTCGGAGGTGTTTTGAATCGGTAGCTTTCATCATGGTATTGTAAACAGAACACCCTGCATTAATTACTGTGACCAGCGGAGGGCGCCAAAGTACCATTAATAATATCCATATGACAAAAGAACAAAAATAGATTCCAATAAATGATTTTCAGCAACCTGAACGAGAGAATAAAGAAGACAAACTGTAAATAGTGTAGGTACAGGTAAATAGAGACAGACATGAGACTCCAGAGCGCCCAGCCACTGTGACAAATCTGAATGTGGGAACAATGAAACCAGAGTTCATTTCTCTGGCGCTGACAAAGCAAGACGGATACCAGAAAGACATAGGGGGTCATTCCGACCCCCGGCGGGAGCACCGCCAACAGGCTGGCGGTGCTCCTGAGGGCATTCTGACCGCGGCGGTATGGCCGCGGTCAGAACCGGAAAACCGGCGGTGTCCCGCCGGTTTTCCGCTGCCCTGAGGAATCCCCCATGGCGGCGCAGCTTGCTGCGCCGCCATGGGGGATTCCGACCCCCTCACCGCCATCCTGTTCCTGGCGGTTTCGACCACCAGGAACAGGATGGTGGTGAGGGGTGTCGTGGGGCCCCTGGGGGCCCCTGCAGTGCCCATGCCAATGGCATGGGCACTGCAGGGGCCCCCGTAAGAGGGCCCCACTTTGAATTTCAGTGTCTGCTTAGCAGACACTGAAATTCGCGACTGGTGCTACTGCACCTGTCGCACACCTTCCACTCCGCCGGCTCCATTCGGAGCCGGCTTCCTCGTAGAAGGGTGTTTCCCACTGGGCTGGCGGGCGGCCTTTTGGCGGTCGCCCGCCAGCCCAGTGGGAAACCCAGAATGACCGCTGCGGTCTTTTGAGCGCGGGACGGTCTTCTGGCGGTTCCCGCTTGGCGGGCAGCTCCCGCCGCCCGCCAAGCTCGGAATGACCCCCATAATGTATGAAGGTGTCTGAGAAGAAAAGAGAATATCCAAGAAAAACTGAAAAATAATAACAGACCCATTCTAGCACAGGAAGGAGATGTCAGAAGCAGCCGCCAGATGGGTTACATCATTTCACCAGTTTTGTCAAAGGAGGAGATGTGGCCTAGCAGTTAGAGCTGTTGACTTTAGAACTGGGGAACCAGGCTGGAGTCCTGGCGTCAGCTACCATCCTTTGATTCTGTGCAAATTACCTAATCTCATCAGTGCCTATTTAAAAATAAAGCCTGACCCTATGTAGTGTCATCTGGTGCTCTTCTAAAGCTCTCTAATGCCCTCATCAGTTTCATCCCAATTATTTTCCAGGCTGAAAATGGTAGTACTCCAGAGGCTGGGATTACGTTACCCCACCCGCCAAAAAAAAGTAACATAATGGGGAGCCGTGGCCAACACGGCCAATAGGTCAAAGGAGCCAGGGATCGAAAAAGTTTGGGAACCACTGCTGTAAGACAAGGGGACCAAGTCCAAGAGTCGCGACAGTGTCGAGAGTAGGCAGGAGCCCAAGAAATGCCAGCTGAGGGTGCAAGGAAGCTAACACCTGTTGGAAGAAGCTTAGTGTTCTGCAAGAATGAAGAGGACTAGGAACTTCCCCTTTGGAGGATGGACGTCCCACGTCGTGAAGAAGCAAGCAGAGGTGTTCCCCCGCAGAAAGACCGCAAACAAGCCTTGCTAGCTGCAAGGGTCGCGGTTAGGGTTTTTGGATGCTGCTGTGGCCCAGGAGGGACCAGGATGTCGCCACTTGGATGAGGAGACAGAGGGGGCGCCCAGCAACGTAGGGAGCCCTCACAGAAGCAGGCAGCACTCATAGAAGTACCTGAACAGGCACTTAGAAGAAAAGAGAACCGGAGTCCACCCGAAGTCACAAAAGGGAGTCCCACGACGCCGGAGGACAACTCAGAAGGTTGTGCACTGCAGGTTAGAGTGTCGGGGACCTAGGCTTGGCTGTGGACGAAGAAAATCCTGGAAGAGTGCACAGGAGCCGGAGCAGCTGCAAATCACGCGGTACCCAGCAATGCAGTCTAGCGTGGAGTGGCAAGGACTTACCTCCACCAAACTTTGACTGAAGAGTCACTGGACTGTGGAAGTCACTTGGACAGAGTTGCTGAGTTCCAGGGACCACGCTCGTCGTGCTGAGAGGGGACCCAGAGGACTAGTGATGCAGTCTTTTGTTGCCTGCGGTTGCAGGTGGGAAGATTCCGTCGACCCACAGGAGATTTCTTCAGAGCTCCTGGTGCAGAAAGGAGGCAGGCTACCCCCAGAGCATGCACCACCTGGAAACAGTAGAGAAAGCCGGCAGGATGAAGCGATACAAGGTTGCTAGTAGTCATCTTGCTACTTTGTTGCGGTTTTGCAGGCGTCCTGAGCAGTCAGCGGTCGATCCTTTGGCAGAAGGTGAAGAGGGAGATGTAGAGGAACTCTGGTGAGCTCTTGCATTCGTTATCTGGTGAGATCCCCAAAGACGAGACCCTAAATAACCAGAAAAGGAGGTTTGGCTACCTAGGAAGGAGGATTGGCAACCAAGAGAGGTAAGAGCCTATCAGAAGGAGCCTCTGACGTCACCTGCTGGCACTGGCCACTCAGAGCAGTCCAGTGTGCCACAAACACCTCTGTTTCCAAGATGGCAGAGGTCTGGGACACACTGAAGGAGCTCTGGGCACCTCCTCTGGGAGGTGCAGGTCAGGGGTCCCCTTTCCTTTGTCCAGTTTCGCACCAGAGCAGGGCTGGGGGATCCCTGAACCGGTGTAGACTGGCTTATGCAGAGATGGGCACCATCTGTGCCCATCAAAGCATTTCCAGAGGCTGGGGGAGGCTTCTCCTCCCCAGCCTTTACACCTATTTCCAAAGGGAGAGGATGTTACACCCTCTCTCAGAGGAAGTCCTTTGTTCTGCCTTCCTGGGCCAGGGCTGCCTGGACCCCAGGAGGGCAGAAACGTGTCTGAGGGGTTGGCAGCAGCAGCAGCTGCAGTGGAGACCCCGGAAAGGCAGTTTGGCAGTACCCAGGTTCTGTGCTAGAGACCCGGGGGATCATGGAATTTGGTGACAATTCCATGATCTTAAACATGTTACATGGCCATGTTCGGAGTTACCATTGTGACGCTGTACATAGGTAGTGACCTATGTACAGTGCATGCGTGTAATGGTGTCCCCGCACTCACAAAGTCCGGGGAATTTGCCCTGAACGATGTGGGGGCACTTTGGCTAGTGCCAGGGTGCCCACACACTAAGTAACTTTGCACCCAACCTTCACCAGGTGAAGGTTAGACATATAGGTGACTTATAAGTCACTTAAGTGCAGTGGTAAATGGCTGTGAAATAACGTGGACGTTATTTCACTCAGGCTGCACTGGCAGGCCTGTGTAAGAATTGTCAGAGCTCCCTATGGGTGGCAAAAGAAATGCTGCAGCCCATAGGGATCTGCTGGAACCCCAATACCCTGGGTACCTCAGTACCATATACTAGGGAATTATATGGGTGTACCAGTATGCCAATGTGAATTGGTGAAATTTGTCACTAGCCTGTTAGTGACAAATTTGGAAAGTAGAGAGAGCATAACCACTGAGGTTCTGGTTAGCAGAGCCTCAGTGAGACAGTTAGGCATCACACAGGGAACACATACAGGGCACATACTTATGAGCACTGGTGCCCTGCCTGGCAGGGTCCCAGTGACACATAGACTAAAACAACATATATACAGTGAAATATGGGGGTAACATGCCAGGCAAGATGGTACTTTCCTACACAACCCCCCCCCCCCAAACGAAGGACAATAAGACTAGCCATGACCTGATGAGTCTTCATTGTCTAAGTGGAAATATCTGGAGAGTCCATCTGCATTGGAGTGGGTACTCCCAGGTCTATGTTCCACTGTATAGTCCATTCCCTGTAGAGATATGGACCACATCAACAGTTTAGGATTTTCACCTTTCATTTGTTTTAGCCAAAGTAGAGGTTTGTGGTCTGTCTGAACAATAAAGTGAGTGCCAAACAGGTATGGCATCAACTTTTTCAGTGCCCAGACCACAGCAAAGGCCTCCCTCTCAATGGCAGACCAACGCTTTTCTCTAGGGGTCAACCTTCTGCTGATAAAAGCAACTGGTTGATCCTGGCCCTCAGAATTGAGTTCTGATAAGACTGCCCCTACCCCTAATTCAGATGCATCAGTTTGAACAATGAATTTCTTGGAGTAAAATGGGCTTTTTAGGACAGGTGCAGTGCACATGGCCTGTTTGAGCTCCTCAAAAGCTTTCTGACAGCTAGCTGTCCACAATACCTTTTTAGGCATCTTTTTACTGGTGAGATCATTAAGTGGGGCTGCTATGGAGCCATAGTTTTTAATGAATCTCCTGTAATACCCAGTGAGGCCTAGGAAGGCTCTCACCTGGGTCTGAGTTGTAGGAGGAACCCAATCCATGATTGTCTGGATTTTCCCCTGAAGTGGTGCAATCTGTTCTCCACCTACCAGGTGTCCCAGATAAACCACCTTTCCCTGCCCTATCTGGCACTTTGAAACCTTGATAGTGAGGCCTGCCTTTTGCAGGGCCTCCAAAACTTTCCAAAGGTGGACCAGGTGATCATCCCAGGTGGAGCTAAAGACAGCAATATCATCTAGATATGCTGCAGTAAAAGCCTCCAACCCTTGCAGGACTGTGTTCACCAACCTCTGAAAAGTGGCAGGTGCATTTTTCAAACCAAAGGGCATCACTGTAAATTGGTAGTGCCCTCCTATAGTTGAAAATGCAGTTTTAGGGTTAGCTTCCTCAGCCAATTTGATCTGCCAATACCCTGCAGTCAAATCAAAGGTGCTTAGATACTTGGCAGATGCCAGTCTATCTATGAGCTCATCTGCCCTGGGTATAGGGTGAGTATCAGTTTTTGTTACCTGGTTGAGACCTCTGTAATCAACACAAAACCTCATCTCCCTTTTTCCATCTTTTGAGTGAGGCTTTGGTACAAGCACCACAGGACTCGCTCTTGGGCTTTCAGAATGTTCAACCACTCCTAGATCAAGCATTTTCTGAACCTCTTGTTTTATGCAGTCCCTGACATGGTCAGGCTGCCTATAGATTTTACTTTTGACAGGCATGCTGTCTCCAGTATCAATTGTGTGTTCACACCAAGATGTGGTGCCTGGCACAGTTGAAAAGAGTTCAGAAAACTGTCCAAGGAGATTTATGCAGTTGTCTTTCTGTTCTGCAGTAAGACAGTCAGCCAAAACTACTCCTTCCACTAGAGCATCCTCTTAGTGGAAGAGACGAGATCAGGGAGAGGGTCACTCTCTTCTTCCTGTCCTTCATCTGTTGCCATGAGCAGGGTGAGATCAGCCCTGTCATAGTAGGGTTTTAGGCAGTTGACATGAATCGCCCTAAGGGGACTCCTGGCAGTGCCCAGGTCAACCAAGTAGGTGACCTCGCCCTTTTTTTCAACAATTAGATGGGGTCCACTCCATTTGTCCTGTAGTGCTCTTGGGGCCACAGGCTCCAATACCCACACCTTCTGTCCTAGTTGGCACTGGATCAGAACAGCCTTCTGGTCATGCCATTGCTTCTGGAGCTTTTGGCTGGCCTGAAGGTTTTTACTGGCCTTTTTCATGTACTCAGCCATTCTGGATCTTAGGCCAAGTACATAGTCCACTATGTCCTGTTTGGGAGCTTTTAAAGGTTGTTCCCAACCCTCCTTCACAGGTGTTAGTGGACCTCTTACAGGGTGCCCAAATAGGAGTTCAAAGGGGCTGAAGCCCACTCCTTTCTGGGGTATCTCCCTGTAAGGAAAAAGGAGGCAAGGTAACAGGACATCCCATCTCCTCCTGAGTTTTTCAGGGAGTCCCATTATCATTCCTTTGAGAGTTTTATTAAACCTCTCTACCAGTCCATTGGTCTGTGGATGATAAGGTGTGGTGAATTTGTAGGTTACATCACATTCCTTCCACATAGCTTTCAAGTATGCAGACATAAAGTTGCTACCCCTGTCTGATACAACCTCTTTTGGGAAACCCACCCTGGAAAAGATTCCCAGGAGGGCTTTTGCCACTGCAGGTGCTGTAGTGGTCCTTAGAGGAATCGCTTCAGGATATCTTGTGGCATGGTCAACAACCACCAAGATAAACCTATTGCCTGAAGCAGTAGAGGGGTCAAGGGGGCAAACTATGTCAACCCCTACCCTTTCAAAGGGGACCCCAACCACAGGTAGTGGAATAAAGGGAACCTTTGGTGTGCCACCAGTCTTGCCACTGGCTTGGCAGGTCACACAAGACTTACAGAAATCTTTTGTGTCCTCTGACATCCTAGGCCAGTGAAACAGGGGGACAAGACTTTCCCATGTTTTGATCTGGCCCAAATGCTCAGCCAAAGGAATGTCATGTGCCAGAGTTAGGAGGAACTCTCTGTACTGCAGGGGAATGACCAATCTCCTGGCTGCTCCAGGTTTTGGGTCCCTTGCCTCTGTGTACAAGAGGTTGTCCTCCCAGTAAACTCTATGTGAGTCACTGATATCCCCATTTTGCTGCTTGACAGCTTGCTGTCTGAGACCCTCTAATGTGGGACAGGACTGCTGTGCCACACTCAGCTCTTCCCTGGCAGGCCCCCCTCCACCCAAAAGCTCAGCAGTGTCTGCTGCCAGCTCATCTGGTGAAGGTTCTGCACAGGGAGGAAATTCTTCTTCCTCGGAAGGAGAATCATCTGTAGAGGGAGGGATAGTGGGTAGGGATTTACCCTTGCTACCCCTAGCTTTAGGGAGCACTTGGTCCATTGTTCCAGGATCCAAGTTACCCTGTCCTTTTTGCTTTTTGGCCTGAGCCCTTGTCAAAGCAAAAATATGCCCAGTAATGCCCAGCATTGCTGCATGAGCCTCCAACTTCACTTCTGCCCAAGCTGATGTCTCTAAATCATTTCCTAGTAGACAGTCTACAGGTAAATCTGAGGCAGCCACAACTTTCTTTGGACCAGTAACCCCCGCCCCCCAGTTGATATTCACAACAGCCATGGGGTGGCTAAGAGTGTTATTATGAGCGTCTGTCACTTGGTCCTGCTGACCAAGTAGGTGTTGTTCAGGGTGTACCAGTTTCTCTATTACCATAGTAACACTGGCACCTGTGTCCATGTAGGCCTGAACCTCAACACCATTTATTAGGGGAAGTTACTTATACTTATCCATATTAAGGGGACAAGCAACCAAGGTGGCCAAATCAATGGCACCTTCAGAGACTAACACAGCCTCTGTGGTCTCCCTAACAAGACCAACCCCAACTAAATTACCAAAAGTGAGCCCAGCTACTCCCTTGGATTGGCTATTAGTAGGTTTGCTCCCACCACCACTGCTATTACTAGGGGCACTAGAGTTTGCAGTAGGGGTTGTGGTAGTGGGAGGTTTGGTGTTTTTCTTTGGACAACTGGCATCAGTTGTCCAATGGCCTTTGACTTTACACAAATAACACCAAGGCTTTTTAACTTGATTTGAAGAGGATTTGGACCCACCATCCCCACCAGAGGATTTTTGTGGGCCTGATGAAGACTCAGTTTTACTTTTGTCCCCACCCTTGTCAGAAGACTTACCATCCTTCTTCTTGCCATCCTTGTCACCCCCTGTATGGACTTTTCTGTTCACTCTTGTTCTGACCCATTTGTCTGCCTTCTTTCCCAATTCTTGGGGACGGGTCAGATCTGAGTCCACTAGATATTGGTGTAACAAGTCAGACACACAGTTATTCAGAATATGCTCTTTCAGAATAAGATTATACAGGCTTTCATAGTCAGAAACTTTACCGCCATGTAACCACCCCTCCAAGGCCTTCACTGAACAGTCAACAAAGTCTATCCAGTCTTGTGAGGACTCTTTTCTGGTGTCTCTGAACTTAATCCTGTATTGTTCAGTGGTTAAGCCAAATCCATCCAAGAGGGCATCCTTCAAAACTGTAAAATTGTTAACATCACTTTCTCTAACAGTAAGGAGCCTATCCCTACCCTTTCCATTGAAAGATAGCCACAATATAGCAGCCCACTGCCTTTGAGGGACCCCCTGTACCATACAGGCCTTCTCAAGTGCAGCAAACCACTTGTTGATGTCATCCCCCTCCTTGTAAGGGAGAACTATCTTATGCAGATTCCTGGAATCATGCTCTGTAACAGGATTACTATCAGGAATACTGCTGCTGCCACCATGGGGCCCAAACTCCAATCTCTGTCTCTCCTTCTCCAGGTCTAGGGATTCCCTGTCTAGAGCCAGTTGTTGCTGTTTAAGCTTCAGTCTGGTCTCTTCCACTCTCAACTTTTAGAGTTCCCTTTCTAACATGTTGTCTTCAGGGTGGGTGGGTTGGGAATGCTTGGACACTGAGGATAAATTGGAAACAACAGAGGGAGATCTGTCCCTAACAGCTTGGAATCTAACAACCTGACCTCCAGGAATAAAAACATTCCTACTATGATGGGAGCTCCTATTACTACCATCATTGCTAGGTGGTCTGCTAAGGGGCAGATTTGGAACAGAACCCTCCCCACCTCCCTCAAGGAGTTCCCCTGAGTCAGAATAGGAGCTATCTATTAACTTCTCATTTGAAGTGCCTGCTAGGGACTCATCATTCACAATGAGCATGTTATACAGAAACTCTCTTGTAGGGTTCTTTCCTATCACTAAACCTCTATCTAAGCAGAGACTCCTTAGACTCTTGAAATTTAAATTGTCATAGGTAGTATTGAGAGCAGCCCCCTACTTCAGACATGATAGAAGAAGGTTTAGAGACAGTGAGAAGAGAGAAAAAGTTTCAGAACTTTTTAAAGAACAGAGAAAAAAACTTTTTAAAACTTTTAGAAACTTTTTAGAAGTTTTGGAGTACTTTTCAGCACTTAGTAGAAAGTGTAAGAGGAGAAAAGCAAAACTTTTTGGTTAAGTGTACATACACTGAACTTGTTTTGTATATTATTCTCTTATGAAAAGTACACAATGACAAAGTGTTAAGTAGTTACAAGTACTTATCCCACCGCTGCACACCCAATGTAGGAGGCTGGCCTGGCTTGTAGTGGGTACCAGAGGTACTTACACCTTGTGCCAGGTCCAGTTATCCCTTATTAGTGTAGAAGAGGTGTTTCTAGCAGCTTAGGCTGATAGAAGGTAGCTATGGCAAAGCAGCTTAGGCTGAACTAGGAGACATGTAAAGCTCCTACTATACCACTGGTGTCATATGCACAATATCATAAGAAAACACAATACACAGATATACTAAAAATAAAGGTACTTTATTTTTATGACAATATGGCAAAAGTATCTCAGTAAATACCCTCAGTATGAGGATGCCAAATACACACACGATATATGTACACAATACCAAAAATATGCAGTAATAGCAAAAGGAAGTAATGCAAGCAATGTAAAGTTACAGTAGATTGCAATAGGAGCACATAGGTATAGGGGCAACACAAACCATATACTCCAAAAGTGGAATGCGAACCACAAATAGACCCCAAACCTATGTGAGCTTGTAGAGGGTCGCTGGGACTGTAAGAAAACAGTGAGGGTTAGAAAAATATCCCACCCCAAGACCCTGAAAGGTAGGTGTAAAGTGCACCTACTACCCCCAGAGAGCACAGGAGTCGTGATAGGGGGATTCTGCAAGGAGAACAAACACCAGCAATGCAACAACAGTGGATTTCCGGACCTGAGTACCTGTAAGACAAGGGGACCAAGTCCAAGAGTCGCAACAGTGTTGAGAGTGGGCAGGAGCCCAAGAAATGCCAGCAGAGGGTGCAAGGAAGCTGCCACCTGTTGGATGAAGCTTAGTGTTCTGCAAGAACGAAGAGGACTAGGAACTTCCCCTTTGGAGGATGGATGTCCCACGTCGTGAAGAAGCTTGCAGAGGTGTTCCCCCACAGAAAGACCGCAAACAAGCCTTGCTAGCTGCAAGGGTCGCAGTTAGGGTTTTTGGTTGCTGCTGTGGCCAGGAGTGACCAGGATGTTGCCACTTGGATGAGGAGACAGAGGGGGCACACAGCAATGTAGGGAGCCCTCACAGAAGCAGGCAGCACCTGAACTGGTGTAGATCTGTGCCCATCAAAGCATTTCCAGAGGCTGGGGGAGGCTACTCCTCCCCAGCCTTCACACCTATTTCCAAAGGGAGAGGGTGTTACACCCTTTCTCAGAGGAAGTCCTTTGTTCTGCCTTCCTGGGCCAGGGCTGCCTGGACCCCAGGAGGGCAGAAGCCTGTCTGAGGGGTTGGCAGCAGCTGCAGTGGAGACCCCGGAAAGGCAGTTTGGGAGTACCCGGGTTCTGTGCTAGAGACCTGGGGGATCATGGAATTGTCCACCCAATGCCAGAATGGCATTGGGGTGACAATTCAATGGTCTTAGACATGTTAAATGGCCATGTTCGGCGTTACCATTGTGAAGCTGTACATAGGTAGTGACCTATGTACAGTGCACGCGTGTAATGGTGTCCCCGCACTCACAAAGTCCTGGGAATTTGCCCTGAACGATGTGGGGGCACTTTGGCTAGTGCCAGGGTGCCCACACACCAAGTAACTTTGCACCCAACCTTCACCTGGTGAAGGTTAGACATATAGCTGACTTATAAGTTACTTAAGTGCAGTGGTAAATGGCTGTGAAATAACGTGGACTTTATTTCACTCAGGCTGCACTGGCAGGCCTGTGTAAGAATTGTCAGAGCTCCCTATGGGTGGCAAAAGAAATGCTGCAGCCCATAGGGATCTCCTGGAACCCCAATACCCTGGGTACCTCAGTACCATATACTAGGGAATTACATGGGTGTAACAGTATGCCAATGTGAATTGGTGAAGTTGGTCACTAGCCTGTTAGTGACAAATTTGGAAAGCAGAGAGAGCATAACCACTGAGGTTCTGTTTAGCAGAGCCTCAGTGAGACAGTTAGGCATCACACAGGGAACACATACAGGGCACATACTTATGAGCACTGGGGCCCTGCCTGGCAGGGTCCCAGTGACACATAGACTAAAACAACATATATATACAGTGAAATATGGGGATAACACGCCAGGCAAGATTATACTTTCCTACAGTCATTTATTCTGAACCACCAAGGAAAACACCCACCAGTTCTCTACCTACAAACACGGCTCCAGCTTTTGCACAAACTGCTTCTGGATACTTTGCCAACATCAATGACACTTTTTCAGACTCATTTGCCTCTTCTACACCTGAACTGTCAAAAACACATAAGCTGATAAATTGGCTTAAAGCAACTTACTTTATTCTTCCATGGAACTATCTGTGGCTTTCTTTGACTGTACTGGCTTTCCTACTTTGGATTGGGTTTGTTATAACATTCTTTTTATTAATACACAGTCATTTTCTTCTTGAGAGATCAACAGTTGAACTGGTAGATGAGGTCCTAAAACCACATTTTTCTTCTCATAAGGTCCGTAGAGACTTGTCATTTGTGAACATTTCCGCTATACCAATTCCTGATGGAATTGTTTGGGATAAGGTAACATTTGATATATATGGCACCACAAAGGTAATTCAAATACCATATATGTTTAAACTTTCAATGAACAATGTGATAATACCTGGAGTTGTTTCTGATGATTGGGATGTGAAAACAGTTGATTGTATGATGACTGAATTGCAGTATTACACTGTGTTTGAACACGAAGATGTTTACCAATCTAAAGAGAATTATGGTGATAAGTTCTGCTGTAATTATTATGGGCACCATTTCATTCACAGAGCAAGTACCTCAAAGACTGTTTTCAATTACACACAATGGGGACACTGTCCTACTCCACCTCAAGGGAGTTCTAATACATACTCTGAAAAGTTTGCATATTTTTCTGGGCACAATGTTAAAAATGCTGAGTCATATTATTTTTAATTCCCATCAATAGAAAATGTATGCATATTATTGACAAATACAAATTTTATTTATTTGGATTATTTTGTTTCCTGGTTGACTATAGAAGGCTATGAATATTGACTGAAGTTGATTGACTTAAAAAGTGTGTGGGGAACTAGACATTGGCAAATACAGGGGGAAGGAAGTTTTATTTAGAGCATGCCTGATACCTGTTCAAATTATATTTTTAAATGAAACTGTACAACAAACAAGTAGTTTAGGCTTAGCAAAGATTAAGGAATTGAATGCGCCCAGTATTCCTGCCCCTGCAAAATTTCACAAATGGCAAAAATATATAAATGCAACTGAAGATCAGCTCGATGAATGGGTCCAGAATGGCACGGTTAATGCTTCACTGTCATGCCCTGGCAGGTGGTTATTGTGGCCAATACATACCAATGGGTGTCATAAAAGTTTTGTAAACTCCACGGGGGTTTTAGAACTAGTAGGCCCGACCCTCGCTATATATCGTCCGAACATGCGGGTATGGTAACAACATACAGTGTAGGTATACTATGCCAGCAATGGTTGAAAAGTTCCTCACTAGATGCGGTTAGAGAGACACCTCAGTCTCCTGTCTAATAACACTGACAGGACTTTCTGTTAGGCTCCAGAAAACAACGCAGAAAGTGCTTCTTGTATGAAGTATATAATGAAATTTGGAAGCTTTCCCAACAAGAAGCTGCTGCCCGGTTAAGGCAAATAGACCAAGAAAATTTACAGAAGGCCTTAGCTGTTGTAGATAATGGGATTAATACCCTGTCCAACCGGATATATACCCTAAATAACATTGCCTCTTCTGCAATAGACATAATAGAAAGTGATATGTCCTCTTTACACCATGGACAGAGTCATCTAAGGTCCATTATGCAATTGGGTTGGGCACTTCAAACACTGAAGACATGTTGCTTTCCCTGGCAACATGTTAGCACAAGGGATATATCTTTTACATTTAACTTAATGCGACAACAACAACTAATGGCTAAGAAAGAAGCGACGTATATCATGCTAACCATCAAAAAGTTACCTTTTATTGTGGCTGAAATACCACCTGCTGAATGGTTAACACACGGTGTCATTCATCTACCTATTTCAACACTACAATTCACGTCCTGTTTAAAACACATTCCAGTAGGCAGATATGAAAGGCTGGGAGATAGTTACATCCATGAGGTGTGAGAGCTGCCCTTCTCGTACAAATGTCTCAGCGGCATGAAAGAGGTCTTTCTTAGCGGTGGTGAATGTGAGACTTCTGTCAGCCATTCAGTGGTTTGTAAACAGCTGTCCTTGCACTTGGGCAGCGAACCTGGCTTGTTATCTGAAGGGAGTTCCAGTCCCCTTGATTAGACGTACGTTCCAGGTGCTTTCAAATGGCAGCTATGTTCTCCTCAACAGTGAAGACTGTTGTGGGATGCGAGCCGGAATAGTTTATGTTGTTTCGGTCTCTAAGATTGTTACATGCTGCGGTAAAGTACTTTTTCCTCCTACTAGAAAAAAAGAGATAGCTGACATTCGGCCCCATATTGCTATTTCAAATGTGAATTTTGACAAGTTGAGCAGACTCAAGGCTTTATTGTTCCAAAAGCATATGGCACTCACATCTGCACACAAGACCTACGCACTTCAGGTGGCAAGGTCATCAGCTGAAATAGAGTCCCTTTTAAGTACCAACTTTCCAAGACACTTAGGTGAACTTGTGGGATGAATATTTTATGTGTCCAGTACTACTGGAAAAACAAATTTCTTTAATGCTGTTGTTTCTGGTTTCGTTCACACCTTGTCCTCCATATTCGGTTTAATACCATCAGCCATCCGCTCAATATTCTCCAGTATTTTCAGGGGATTTCCAATAACTTTGGCTATAATAGGTGGCCTTTTGCTATTGCTGCTTTTTCTGCGCAATGGCTGTCCCGCCGCAACAAGGAGGAATGCAAGCGCTCCCACCAGCGCAGCTGTCGTGAACACATGATGCAGTACTTTGGAGCAACACTCCTGGAGGAATTGGAGTGTGACTGGTCTTTGTCATTTAGTACTATTTTGCATTGTGTGCAGCCTGTGTTTCAGTGCCTCTGGTGCTCGTTCGAACATGCACTGAAAGTTTGTCTTTCTACGCAGCACTTGCTTTCATTGGATGCTGATCTGTTGATGTTCTCGCTGAGGGTTCATTATCGGACATTCACGTTGAGGGTGCGTTTGCTATGGGAAGCTGCTTATGAGTTGCCCTTCCTGGAGGATGCGGCTTTGAACTCATTACTGGGCATACCACGGAATGCTGCTGCCTTGGCTGAGCTCAGGCTATGGAAGATGACTGCTTCTTGGTCCTCCTTGGTGATGCATTTCCTACTTTAACACCTGCCGAAGTGGAAGATGTCCTGTCTTCAATTGTCCCGGACTCAATTGGCAACTTCCAAAATGACTCTGACTCTTGAAATTCTGCCTTTTTACGCCACATGTTAACATTTAAAATTGTTCTTTTACATATGCTCAAGTGTCCTTTCAACTTGTCATTATTGACATTTTTTTATATATATCTTAGGTTGAGTTTTAGTAATTTTATCCATACTTAGACCAGGGGAGGGTGTTGTCTAGCCATATTAGTTATAGTTCCATGCACGTTATTTTAGCACAGTAGGCCTGTAGCTGTGCACTTTAACCTAGATTTATTTTATTTAGCTTTGTTTATTATTTTAACAATAGCCACTTTTGCGGTCTTGTTTTATTTCTCTCTATCTAGCTGTTCTTGCTTAGGCCAGCACTACATTCTCAAACAAAACATTCTTGTTCACTCTGTGCTTCTCTCAAGGCTGCTGTAAGATATGTTGCGGTGAACGTGGTAAAGGTTTTGTCTCTGATATTCATACAAAAACACACATCCTTACGTAGGGACACTTTCTCAGAACATCAGCTGTTCTATTATATAAACACTTCCCTGTCCCTTGCACGTTAGAGGGAGATTCCAGCCAGAGGACCACGACTGTATGCTGATTGCTGAACGCTTTGCTACTGCTGCTTATGCAGACATCAGTCCTTTGCTCAGGTATGGGTGATGTCTTCCCAGGGGAACCTGAAGAGCAGAATTAGAGCTTAGCATGCTGTGCTCTATTGTAGCCTGGGTAGGAATTAGTCTATTGACTCTAGTGACAATATGGTAGCATTATTTCTATGCCTCAATCTCCTTGTCACAATTCTAATTCTGTCATGCTGCATCATCCTGGTTATTGCAGTACGTGCTTTGTTATCTCAGATGCAATCGCTTCATTAAAACCTCATTGAAACATATACTGCCTCTGTTTGTTGTGTATGTGAGACTAATGTAACTGAGAGAAATGGACGAGACCTGAGTAACCACGATTTCCTTGAGAAGTCAATTGTGTCATGCGCTCGGCTGCCCAATCATCCCTGCTCTTGGGTAGAGATGAGGCACTGCTAGTTAGCCGGAGTAAAACCCGGATTGGGGCAACAGGGGTCACCTGTAGTGGGTTAAGACTCAGGCCCTCATTACAACTTTGACGGGCGGCGGAGGCCGCCCGCCAAAGTTGCGCCGCAGGAATACCGCACCGCGGTCTGAAGACCGCGGCCGGCATTCTGAGTTTCCCGCAGGGCAGGCGGGCGGCCGCCTTAAGGCCACCCGCCAGCCCAGCGGGAAACAACCTTCCCACGAGGACGCCGGCTCGGAATCGAGCCGGCGGAGTGGGAAGGTGCGACGGGTGCTACTGCACCCGTCGCGTATTTCACTGTCTGCTATGCAGACAGTGAAATACAAGCGGGGCCCTCTTACGGGGGCCCCTGCAGTGCCCATGCCATTGGCATGGGCACTGCAGGGGCCCCCAGGGGCCCCGCGACACCCCCTACCGCCATCCTGTTCCTGGCGGGCGAACCGCCAGGAACAGGATGGCGGTAGGGGGTGTCAGAATCCCCAAGGCGGCGCAGCATGCTGCGCCGCCTTGGAGGATTCTGACGGGCAGCGGAAAACCGGCGGGAGACCGCCGGTTTTCCTGCACTGACCGCGGCCAAAGCGCCGCGGTCAGAATGCCCTAAGGGGCACCGCCAGGCTGTCGGCGGTGCTCCCGCCAACCGCGAGCCTGGCGGTCACAGACCGCCAGGCTCGTAATGAGGGCCTCAGTCTCTCACACCGCGGGCGATTCTGCCGCTCAAATCCAGTAGTCTCATTAGAATAATGAGAGCCTATGCGACAAGGTGGTCCATTTCCCTGCAGGGGATGGACCTTTGTAGTGGAACACAGACCAGGGACTGACCATGCCAATGCAGATAGCCTTTCCAGGTTCTTCCACTTAGAAGCTGAAGACTACCAGAAAGAACGTTAGTGCTCATCTCCTTTTGTTTGAGTGTCGGGGTGTCATGTTGCAAACTGGCCTTTTTTGGATGGTCACCTCCCAACATTTTGCTGCTTGATGCTGTTATTTTTGACTTGTTAGTGTAATGAGGCCTGCTAACCAGACCTCAGTACTTATGCTATTTCCTTTAAACTGTAAGTCAAATTGCATAGGCCAGTTGGCAAGGGCTTTACCACCCCTGTAAGTCCCTAGTAATTGGTACCAGTGGTGCCCAGGCCCAGGGTGGTAAAAAGGTCACCAGTGCTGCAGCATTGATTGTGCCACCCTGGCTGACCCAAATAAAAGTGAGATGGCAGAGCTGCCATGTCAGCCTGCACTAGCAGCCTGGTGCAGGGAGAGTCCCTTTACTGCCCATAGAAAGGTCAGTAACCCCTCAGGCAGGCCTCCTATAGCCCAGGAGGCAGGATACACTGTACTATGAGTGAAGACATATATTCATGAGCATATATGACCCCGTGATGGCATTTAAAACACAATGCTACCACCAGTAACCAGCAGTCCATAGAATAACATGGACTGGCATATGGGCAGTTCTCAGATGTCCAGCTCTGTGACGGCCGGCTGATTCTCCCTGTGTTTGGTGTCAAACACCTTGCTTTTTAAACCTGAGCACGATGCCCATGCTCAGGATTATCTAGCACGTGCCCTGGTAGCACCCTTAGAGGGTGCTCACCAAGTTCTGTTTTGGCGGGCTCTCTCGAGTCTGAGCCACCACAGATAAGAGTCTGCCCTCCTGCTGGTTATGATAGCACTTCCACAGGACAGAAACAAAGGGCCTGGGCAGACAGGAGGTCACACCTCCTCCCTCCCAGGCTGGCTACTGTGAAAGACAATCAAGGCAGTGAGCCTCAAAGGCTTCCCCCGCCCTTGAAATGTATTACTTGTTGCCTACAGGAGGATAACACCCTTCCCGCTCTGCACAGCCCAACAGGTGAGAAATTAGCCGTGCAGGAGGCATACACGTCCTAATGGTTAGGCACACTTTTAGGGTGGGCTAGGAGGTCTGTACAGCAAAAAAGGGTTCTGCTATCTTGGCTACCCTTAGGTTTAGTAGTTTCTGGGTAGAAAAGTGACCCACTATCCCAGGAAGTGGTCACTACAGGGGCGGGCTAGCCGCAGGGACCAGTAGCCCATTGGCCACTTCCCCCCACACTCCTAATGCCCCTTAAACCAGGATTTAAAGGGCTCCCCTGGCACCAAAATTTGAGTTCTTACTTACAAAGGAGAAGGCACAGAGAAGAGGTTGTCACTAAGAACAGCACCTGGACTCCAGCCGCAGCACGAAGAGAGGACACAGAAATGACCCAAGGAGATGACCACTGGAACTGAGTGCCTGAAGTGTGCCCATGGTGAAAGCTAGTTGGTCCCAGCAAGAGTGACACCATTAGACACCAAAAAGCCAAAAAAGACTCCCTTGACTGGTGGTATCAGTCCCTTGCAAACTGCAGGAGTACGCGCTGTGCTGAAGTCGAAGAAGTGCGACCCGTGTGAGTGAGCCTAAAGAAACATGGTATCCGGCATCCAAAGAATGGGAGTGAGGTCTCTGCCAAGTTTCAAGCCTCTACTCCCTTCCAGATGACCTCCAGCCATCGAAATACCAGTGAACCACCTTTGAAGCTACCAAGGCTTGTCTGTCATCAGTCCAGAAACACTCAGACATCACTGACTTCAGAGCAGACCCCCAGCATAGAGACCAACCTTCGGCAACAACCTCTCTCCTGTTGTTCTGCATTCTGAAGAGACTGACCTCGAGAGGAGCAGCAAAGCAGCTTTGACCTGGCCACCTCTCACGATTGACAACTATTAGCCACTTCTGCACCCAGAGCCACCGGACTGGTGGCAAAGTTCAAACTGGTAATTCCTTGTCCTTGGCCCCCAAAGACCTCTACATCCAAAGGGTAGGGCATGTGTCCACCCCCAAGTACTCGTTTGTCAAGTGGGGCAAACCGCCTTGGACCCTGTCCAAATGAGATTTGTTTTGCAACATTGTAGAATATTTTTAATTGATGGTTTTTGTTACATTTATGTTTGGAGATCTTTTACTGCATTCCACAAACTAGTGAACACATAATAATGTACCAGCATGGCTGCCACAAAGAAAGACTTTGCTCTTTTTTAATAGGGACGGTGAAAGGACTAATACTAAAGATGTTTTTAAAGCAGGATCTTTACTGAATTCTGCACCCAACCCTCTGTAGACGGTCAAAGCCCACAGTGGATGGCCTTTGGCCATCCGTATCAGGCGTGGACCACAACACTTGGCCTTTGGCCAAACTGGCACACAACCTCTGCAGCAGGCCAGTTCTTTGAAGGTGACTTTAGCTGTGTGCAGTGTATTTGGCCACAGGCAGCCAGGCCCTTTGCCAAACAGGCAGCATGTGTTCCATTACGCTGTTCAAGGTCTTGGCTGCGAGTAGCTGGGAATGGCAATAGGTCCCTATTCCATTGTAGGTGCAAACTCCGATGCGTGTTGGTTGCAGGCACTGGACTACAGCCAGGCAGAGTTCCCAGCCTGCTGCATACTCGCCAAGCCCAGCAGTAGTGCAACAAATACTTTTTTCATTTTTTTGAGGATTTCCAAATCCGGTGCCAGATTGACAAATCCTGAAGTTTCAGGAGTACCTGGACATTTGTGAATCCAGAGGATTTGCAAATCCCACACTGAAAATATTGTAAAATATTTAGACCCTCATTACAGCATTGGCAGTAAATCCTGTTTACCGCCGTGCAGAAGACCGCCAACACACCGCCGCGGCCGCGGAATTCCGCCACAGCTATTACGACCCACAGCTCGTAATCTGCCAAAATCTAGACACCCACACAAGTCCGCCACACCAACGGTCAGTGATAAACTGGCGATAACAAAACCTCCACCGTCACGCCAACAGGAATACGCCCACACTATCATGACCCACGAATCCACGCAGCGGTCTTTCAACCACGGTATTCCATTGGCTGTACACACCGCCGCGCTCAAA
Organism: Pleurodeles waltl; assembly: GCF_031143425.1. Taxonomy (NCBI): domain Eukaryota; kingdom Metazoa; phylum Chordata; class Amphibia; order Caudata; family Salamandridae; genus Pleurodeles; species Pleurodeles waltl. The sequence continues at coordinate 90,063,542 of NC_090441.1, forward strand.
ATACACACATATTTACAAAACACTACCACATTGGACAAATCAAAATACACACACCTGATACACATACACACACCACTCCCACACACCCAATACAATATAAAACACACACCCACATTACCCACAAACGCTTACAACAAAACATTTGGAAGAAGTAGAGAGACAGAAAAGCAAAGACCACACCAGCAGACAGAGGCACACAACACCATTACTCATACACATCCACACACAAAACACCACACACCCCTAAACATCACCCCACACATCACAACACACACCACCTCACACATCACCCACACCACCCCATGGCACCGCAAAGACACCCCAGGTTTTCTGAGGAGGAGCTCAGGGTCATGGTGGAGGAAATCATCCGGGTAGAGCCACAGCTATTCAGATCACAAGTGCAGCTCACCTCCATAGCTAGGAAGAAGGAGCTATGGCGCAGAATCGTGGACAGGGTCAACGCAATGGGACAGCACCCAAGAACACGGGATGACATCAGGAAGAGGCGGAACGACGTACGGGGGAAGGTGCGTTCCGTGGTCTCAAGACACCACATTGCAGTTCAGAGGACTGGCGGCGGACCCCCACCTCCTCCCCCACAACTAACAACATGGGAGCGACCCTTGACCCCAGGGTAGGTCGCTCCCCCGTCCTCATAGCGCCACCAGACCTGTGTGCCTTCTCCCTTTTGCTGTCTGCCCGCTTGGTTTTGCCTGTGTGTGCCCTTTGCTGTCTGCTTGTTGTGATCGCGCTCCCCTCTCTCCGTGTACCCCGAGTGTGTGCCCTTTGCTGTCTGCCTGCTTGGTTTTGCCTGTGTGTGCCCCTCGCTGCCTGCTTGTTGTGATCGCGCTCCCCTTCTCTCCGTGTACCCCGAGTGCCTGCCTTCGCCGAGTGTCCCCGCCGTCCCCCCCCGTCCTTCCGCCGCTTTTTCTCCTCGTTTTCTGCGTTTTTTTCCCCGTTTTTCGTACCTTTTCCGGTACTTTTTCGTTTATAGGCCTCCTCGCCATTCTCAAGGCTTTCCCGCCGTTGCTTTTCCCGCTTTTTCACCTACCCGCCCACCTCCCGCCTCCCAGCTAACCCCGCCTCCCCGGCTACCCCTTAAATGGCGGCCGCTGCGAGGCCGTGGTAGCGACCCTTGACCCCAGGGTAGGTCGCTCCCCCGTCCTCGCAGCGCCACCAGACCTGTGTGCCTTCTCCCTTTTGCTGTCTGCCCGCTTGGTTTTGCCTGTGTGTGCCCTTTGCTGTCTGCTTGTTGTGATCGCGCTCCCCTCTCTCCGTGTACCCCGAGTGTGTGCCCTTTGCTGTCTGCCTGCTTGGTTTTGCCTGTGTGTGCCTCTCGCTGCCTGCTTGTTGTGATCGCGCTCCCCTTCTCTCCGTGTACCCCGAGTGCCTGCCTTCGCCGAGTGTCCCCGCCGCCCCCCCGTCCTTCCGCCGCTTTTTCTCCTCGTTTTCCGCGTTTTTTTCCCCGTTTTTCGTACCTTTTTCGGTACTTTTTCGTTTATAGGCCTCCTCGCCATTCTCGAGGCTTTCCCGCCGTTGCTTTTCCCGCTTTTTCACCTACCCGCCCACCTCCCGCCTCCCAGCTAACCCCGCCTCCCCGGCTACCCCTTAAATGGCGGCCGCTGCGAGGCCGCGCAGCGGATGCGCGCAGCGGACACGCGCAGCGGGCGCGCCGCTGGCGCGCCTAAGGCAAGCCCGTCTGCGCCCGTCCGCGCCTGGACCGCGCCCAGCGCCCGACCCCCTGGTCCCCGCGCCTCCCACCTGACCTACGACTCCGCCACGCTCACCAAACTCAACCCCGGCCGCACGCCGGGCTGCTACCGCGCCACCCCGAAACGGACCCACGGATCCTTCACCTGCAACAACTGCCGCTTCACCTGCCTTCGGGCCCACTCCGCTCCCGCCAAGAACAACTCCCCCGGAAGCAATCTCCACTGCATCCTGGTCAACACCCGATCCATCCACAGGCACGCCATCGAACTGTGGAACCTCATCAACTCAACAAACACGGACATCGCCTTCCTCACCGAGACCTGGATGAACCCCTCCTCGGCACCCGACATCGCCATAGCCATCCCCGACGGCTTCAAAATCATCCGTAAAGACCGCACCAACCGCATCGGAGGAGGCATCGCCATCGCACACAAAAACTCCATCCGCATCTCGACCCACACCGACGACTCACTCCCCGACGCCGAACATCTCCACTTCACGATCCACAGCGACCCCAAGACCACCCTCAGAGGCACCCTCATGTACAGACCACCAGGACCTCGCGCCAAGTTCAGTGAAGACATCGCAGACTTTGTCAACCCTCACGCACTCTCGTCCACCGACTACATCCTCCTAGGAGACCTCAACTTTCACCTGGAGAACCTCACCGACAAAAACACCACCGCCCTACTGAACAACCTCGCCAACCTGGGACTGAAACAGCTAGTCAACACACCCACCCACCACGCCGGACACACGCTCGACCCCATCTTCTCCTCCAGCAAACACATCACCGTCAGCCACGCCACCGAACTCACCTGGTCGGACCACAGCTGTGTCCACTTCAGCTTCAATAAAACCACCGTGCTTCACCACACCCAGCAACCACCAAGAAGACACTGGAATCGTATCACCACTGAACAGCTCGCATCAACCCTCTCCCAGAACCAACCCACCAGCACCACCGACCCAAACGAAGCCGCCAACAACCTCACAAGCTGGATCTCCGACTGCGCCAACCTCCTGGCCCCCCTGAAGACTCAAGCTAACACCAACAACCACAAGAAAAACTCCTGGTTCACCCCCGACCTCAAGAACTCCAAGAAAGAATGCCGCGCCCGCGAGAAGGCGTGGCGCCTCAACCAGACCGAAGAGAACATGTCAGCTCTCAAGGACGCCACCCGCCAACACCACCAACACCTCCGCGCCGCACGAAAAACAGCCTACCGGAACAGACTTGACAACAACGCCCACAACAGCAAGGAACTATTTGGCATCGTCAAAGAGCTCTCCAACCCGGACGCAGAAAACAACCCCATTCCCCCCTCACAGGACCTCTGCGACTCCCTCGCAACCTTCTTCCACCACAAGATCATCGACATATACAACAGCTTCCCGACCGCCAACGCAAACCCCCACCCGGAACCCGCCATCGACATCACCACCATCCTCACCTGGAGCCCTACCACCACCAAGGAGACCACCCGCGTCATGAACTCGATCCACTCCGGATCCCCATCAGACCCCTGCCCGCACCACATCTACAACAAGGCCGACAACATCATCGCACCGCACCTCCGAGACATCATCAACGCCTCCTTCACCGCCGCCACCTTCCCGGAGAGCTGGAAACACGCAGAGCTCAACGCCCTCCTAAAGAAACCTACAGCAGACCCCACCGACCTCAAAAACTTCCGGCCCATCTCTCTCCTACCGTTCCCCGCCAAAGTGATTGAGAAAATCGTCAACGCTCAACTCACCACCGCCCTGGAAACCAACGACTCCCTCGACCCCACACAGTTCGGTTTCAGGGCCAACCACAGCACCGAAACCGCCCTCATCGCAGCCACGGACGACATCCGAGCCCTGACCGACAAGGGAGAAACCGTGGCCCTCATACTCCTGGACCTCTCTGCAGCCTTCGACACGGTCTGCCACCGCACCCTGATACGCCGCCTCAGCAAAGCCGGCATCAGAGGCAAGGCCCTGGAATGGATCGTCTCCTTCCTCTCCGGAAGGACTCAGAGAGTCCGCCTGCCCCCCTTCAGATCCACAGCCACGGAGATCATCTGCGGCGTACCCCAAGGATCCTCCCTCAGCCCCACTCTCTTCAACGTCTACATGACCCCCCTGGCGAACATCGCACGCAAACACGGACTCGACCTCATATCCTACGCCGACGACACCCAGCTCATCTTATCCCTCACAAACAACCCCACCTCAGCTAGGACCAGACTACACGAAGGAATGAAGAAAATAGCAAACTGGATGACAGACAGCCGGCTGAAACTGAACACAGATAAGACGGAGGTCCTCATCCTCGGCCCTACTCCCGCCGCATGGGACGACTCCTGGTGGCCCCCCGCCCTAGGCAGCACTCCCCAACCCACCGACCACGCACGCAACCTCGGCTTCATCCTGGACTCATCCCTCTCCATGACCAGACAGGTCAACTCGGTGACCTCGGCATGCTTCAACACCCTCCGCATGCTCCGCAAGATCTTCCGCTGGATCCCCACCGACACCAGGAAGACCGTCACCCACGCCCTCGTCACCAGCCGCCTGGACTACGGGAACACCCTATACGCCGGCATCACCACCAAGCTGCAGAGGAAACTACAACGGATCCAAAACGCTGCCGCTCGACTCATCCTGGACATACCCCGCCACCACCACATTTCCGGACACCTGAAGAGACTTCATTGGCTCCCAGTCAACAAGAGGATCACCTTCCGACTCCTCACCCACGCACACAAAGCCCTCCACGACCTCGGGCCCAAAATCATCAACAACCGCGTCTCCTTCTACACCCCTCCGCGCACTCTACGCTCTACCGAACAGGCCCTGGCAGCTGTACCCCGCATCCGCAAAGCCACCGCCGGAGGAAGATCCTTCTCTTTCCTAGCAGCGAAAACCTGGAACTCTCTGCCCAGCCACCTTCGCGCCATACCTGACCACCTCTCCTTCAGAAGGCAGCTCAAGACCTGGCTCTTTGAGCACTGATCCCCCCCCCCCCTCCAGCGCCTTGAGACCCTTTATGGGTGAGTAGCGTGCTTTATAAATGCGATTGATTGATTGATTGATTGGGAGGAGCGGATCTTGGCTATACTGCATCCTGAGGGCCTCGCAGGAGTAGCTGGAGGAATGGACTCTGGTAAGTCAAATCTTTAACTACCATTTCCCCCACCCTACCTGCATGCTATCACATACCCCCACCCTCACCCTCACCCCCATCACTCCAACTCCTCACATATGTCCCACTATCCCAAACCACCCATCCCAACACCAAGCCCTGCATGCAACAACAGAGCATGGACACCCATCACCAATGCATGTCTACTACACATACCCACACAGATCCCCAAACCAAATTTCACACAATGTCCTACACAAGAATGTAAGCACTGGGGTACAGGGTCACCCACCCATTGCACACCATGGCACACACAGATGCAATAATCATGCCTTTACACCCCTGCTGGACCCCTACCCAACGTCACCAGACAGGAGGTTCCAGACAAGTCCACTTCCCCCACAGAAGAGGCACACAGTGATGACAGCAGCTCTGTCCAACTGAATCTAGATGACCAGCCCGGCCCATCTGGGACCTTGGGACAGTCGGTTCCCCTGATACAGTCACAGGCCACCACAGAGCCTCCCCCCTCAGGAAACACCAGCACAGCACCCACCCAGCTAGCCCATACCTCTGTCCACAGGACACATCAAGCAGCAGTGTGTCCACCACTACACGGAACCCAGGCAAACCCACCACCCCAAGAAAAGCAGGGACCTGGGGGCAGTGGCAGTGGCCACATGGTTCAGGGGACAGAGGCCCAGTAAAACCGGGGAACTGGGAGGTCTGCTGTGCGACAGGGGTAGGACAGGCGCAGGGAACCCACTCTCCACGAGGCTCTCTACAAAATCATGGGAGCATACCATCATTCCCAGGAGACGATGGCAACGGTACTGGCCAAATTTCAGGAGACCCAGCGGCTGCAGGAGGAACAGTATTTGGGGTTCAGGGAGGAACTCAAATCCATCATTACCACCCTGGGCACCATTGTAGGGACGCTGAAGGACCTTGTGAACACCAGGAGGGACACTGTGGCACAACAAGGGTCCCCTGACACTAGCCTGGACGATGAACTGCCCACCACCTCCGCCGGTGCTAGTGGACAGGAGGCACCGCCACAGTACCACGACACCAGCACCCCACCCCCTGCAGATGGAGAACCACCCCGCAAGCGGTCCCTAAGATCCAGGACAAAGACAGAGAACAATGCCAAGACCCCCACCAAGAAATGAGACCACCCTTCTGTCCCACTTTGTCACCCTGTCCATCCTTAAAGTGCCCTAACTCTACTTCCTATGCCCCTTTGGACAATGCATCTGTGAGACAAATAGACTGGACTCTGCCATGGACATTCCTCCACCATCACCCCTGACCGCTTTAATACCACCTCCACCATTTTACACTTAAATAAACACCCTTGAATCACCAAACAATATGGAGTCAGTCTGTGCTTTCACAAATGTGTATTTGCAATAACTGAGGAAAATACCAATGTCCATTCAATTTGTCAACATACCTATGTCACACAGCTCTAGTCCATGAGGTAACATACCAGAGGTCACACAGTGGGACACACATCTGTGAAATGGAAAGGCAAAGTGACAAGTCAGGGCCCATACACTGGGCGAAAGTGACAGACAGATGATAGGTCTTAGAAATTTTATCAGATGTAGGAGGCGGTGATGTCTTCTTACCTGTGTCTCACTGGAAGTATTGCTGGATCACGTTGTTTCTGTTGTCTATGTCCTCCTCTTCTGCCTCCTCTTCTTCACTGTCCACAGGCTCCACAGCTGCCACAAGATCCCCTTCTGCACCATCCTCCTGCAGAAAAGGCACCTGTCGTCGCAAAGCCAAGTTGTGCAGCATGCAGCAGGCCACGATGATCTGGCACACTTTCTTTTGTGAGTAGTAGAGGGAACCACCTGTCACATGGAGGCACCGGAACCTGGCCTTCAGGAGGCCGAAGTTCCTCTCTATGACTCTCCTAGTTCGCCCTTGTGCCTCACTGCAGCGTTCCTCTGCCCTTGTCCTGGGATTTCTCACTGGGGTCAGTAGCCATGACAGGTTGGGGTACCCAGAGTCACCTGCAAATGTCAAGGGACAACTGTTAGACACACACTAACCCTTAGGGACAACCCCAGACCCAGACAACTATTCACACAGTATAGGGTCCTTGTCCTCACCTATTAGCCACACACAGTGCCTCTGGAGGTGCCCCAACACATAAGGGATGCTGCTAGTCCTCAGAATGTAAGCATCATGCACTGAGCCAGGAAACTTGGCGTTCAACATGAGAGATGTACTGGTCTGCCGAACACACCATCTGCACGTTCATAGAATGGTAGCTCTTTCGGTTTCTGTACACCTGTTCACTCTGGGGGGACCAAGGCCACATGTGTCCCATCAATGGCACCTATGATGTTGGGAATATGTCCCAGGGCATAGAAGTCACCTTTCACTGTAGGCAAATCGTCCACCTGAGGGAACACGATGTAGCTGCGCATGTGTTTCAGCAGGGCAAACACTCTGGACAACACGTTTGAGAACAATGGCTGAGACATCCCTGATGCTATGGCCACTGTAGTCTGAAAAGACCCACTTGCCAGGAAATAGAGTACTGACAGGACCTGCACTAGAAGGGGGATTCCTGTGAGAGGGCGGATAGCTGACATCAGGTCTGACTCCATCTGGGCACACAGTTCATGGATTGTGGCACAATCAAGTCTGTAGGTGACTATTACATGTCTCTCCTCCATTGTCGACAGGTCCACCAGTGGTCTGTACACCGGAGGATGCCGCCATCTCATCACCTGCCCCATCGGACGTGCCCTATGGACGAGAACAGCGAGCACAGAGTTAGCCAACACTGAGGTAGGAAAAATACAATTTAATTGCACACATTTGTCAATCCGCTCTGTGCCTGTCTCTGTGTGTATGCAAGGCCTAGGTATGCCATGTGGCCCCCTGAAATGGCGGCTGCCTGACCTGTAATGTGGGACAAGGGGATATGAGGTAACTGCGCTGGCGTTGTACACAGTCGTCGTTGGCGGTCGAAGACCGCGGCGCAATCCTGCCTTGGTTAACATTGGACCCTATGGGTCTCAGGAGCCAATGACGATGTACGCCGGTGGTGACGGTACGCACCGCCCTGGACGTGACCGCCATTTTCTGTCTGTTCAATCACTTGATACCTGATCTTCAACAGGAGAGGACCTACACTGCAAGTGCTGCTGTGACCTCAGTCTGGAAGCAACGATGGCTCATGTGTCTGGGGAAAGGGCCCCTGCCTTCACATCGGAGGAGTTGGACAAACTAGTGGATGGGGCGGTGCTGACGGCGGGCTCAGTAGCCAGAGGCCATGCCACATCCTGAGCCAGTGGTACCACCGCAGACATGGCTGCTATCCCCAGTGGTCATTCGTACGAGGCTGGTGGTCAGTTCCAGGGGCCTGGGCAACTTCCATGTTGCCCCACCGTCAGTGGACTGTCACATCCACTACCTCAGTCCTTGGCAGGATGAAGCACTCTGGGCACAAAGCCCCCTCCAGAACTTGTGGAGAAAGGCATCCACTACCTCAGGCCTTGGCAGGATGAAGCACTCTGGGCACAAAGCCCCCTCCAGAACCAGTGGAGATTGACATCCACTACCTCTGTCCTGGGCAGGATGAAGCACTCTGGGCACAAGGCCCCCTCCAGAACCAGTGGAGAGATACATCCACTACCTCTGTCCTTGGCAGGATGAAGCACTCTGGGCACAAGGCCCCCTCCAGAACCAGTGGAGATTGACATTCACTACCTCTGTCCTTGGCAGGAAGAAGCACGCTGGATACCAGGCCCCCTCCAGAACCAGTGGAGATAGGCATCCACCTGAGAGACCGTGGTTTTGCACTCCCCAGGATGAAGCAGTGGGCAACCCACCCACTGTAGAGACTTGAGAGACTGTGGCTTTGCACTCCCCAGGATGCAGCAGTGGGCAACCCACCCACTGGGGAGACTTGAGAGACTGTGGCTTTGCACTTCCCAGGATAAAGCAGTGGGCAACCCACCCACTGGAGAGACTTGAGAGACTATGGCTTTGCACTCCCCAGGATTGAACAGTGGGCATGTGGCCCCTCTCGTGGATTTGGTGTTGTGCACTCAACCGGCTGAGGTGACCCCCCCTTTCCCTTCCCCCTGAGGTGCCTGTTTTATTGCTATCTGATGCCCCTGCAGTGTTCTCTCCGTCATGTTCGGGGATTGAGTGTGGGCCTCGCCCATGCCGTGTGGGCCCAGTGTTCCACAGACTTCAATGGAGCACTACCTGGACTACTATTCTTGGTGTATATATTTGTTATTAGTGTATATATATTTTTGCGTACTGGATTTTAATATATTACAATGGTTACACTAATTTCCTTTTGTCCTTGCATTCTTCCAGGGGGTTTGGGGGGTGTAACTGTAATGTATCATGCTGTATTAGTGTGTGTGTTGTCGTGGGTGAGGGTGGGTGTGGGGGTGTTGCGTTTTGCGTGTGAGTGTCACTGTTTTTTCCCTCCCACCTCTCCTGTGTTGTAGGTGCAGTACTCACCGTGGTCTTCGCCGCCGGCATTCGTGCTCTTGGTAGAGGAGCAAGAAGATGAGGGCTGGCAGTATCAGGAGCACAGGTTCCATGGCATCCGGATTCCTCGTGGTGTGTGTAGAGGTGAGCGTTTTCCCTTTGAAGTCCTGTTTCCGCCGTGTTTTTGTCCGCAGTAAATCCGCCCCAGAAAAGGTGGCGGATTGGTAGATTGTGATACTGTGGGCGGTACATTGTCCTCCGCCTGTCTGTTGGCGGTGACCGCCAAGCTGTTTGTTTGTACCGCCGTGGCGGTCAGAGTGTTAAAGTGGCTGTCTTTGTTGGCGGTTTCCGCCATGGATGTGATTCAATTTTTTTTTCCGCCGGCCTGTTGGCGGTCTTACCGCCGCTTTAACACCGACCGCCAGGGTTGTATTACCACCAGAGTCTTCACCTGCAGTGTTCCTTCCTCTTGGAACTCCAGAACAAGTGCAGCTCCCGCAGCAACCATGAGCTCTCACCAACGTGGGCCCACTACCTTTGAGTATCAGGGAAGGGACATCAAGCTGCTCAGCAAGGTAATAATCCAGTTTGTTTCTTTAAGTGTCATAGGGGCTTAAAAGAAGGCAAGGATATACTGCAAACCAAGTATACAGACTTGAAAGCAAAGTAAAGTGGTGCAAGAACAGTTAATACTTTAAAGGTATTTATCCATTTGGAAACATTTCGGGGGTTATTCCAACTTTGGAGGAGGTGGTAATCCGTCCCAAATGTGACGGATTTACCACCAGCCGTATTACGAGTTCCATAGGATATAATGGACTCGTAATACGGCTGGTGGTATATCCGTCACTTTACCGTCACTTTTGGGATGGATTACCACTTCCTCCAAAGTTGGAATAACCCCCTAAGACTTCAAAAGCGCCTTGTTGGAACTGTTCACACTTAAGAGCGCTTATTTGTTTGAACAATTAAGACTTCACAAGTGATTATTAACACTGGTAGAGATTTCAAAAGACACTTTTGTTTGAACAGTTAAGAATTATAGCTTGGTCTGTACATCGCATCTCTTCAGGAAAAGTTGAACTTCAGTGATCCATCTGTTACTCATCAACCTACTAAACAACAACCCTCCCATAACTCTCTGAATACTAATCTTGAGATGTCTAGTATGTAATGAATGGACGCTCAATTTTGACCGTGTGAATATGAATATATATATGTATAAATATATATATATATATATATATATATATATATATATATATATATATATATATATATGATGTTAACAGTGAATGTACCTACATAACTTGTGCTTGTGTGTATTTCAGTAACCAGACATAGTTACACTTTAGGCTTCCGGCCAGGAGAAGATTCATTCGAACACGTTCCCATTCATCAACTCATCTCCCAGCTGATTCTCAGGTATTACTCGTGCCATAGACTCAGTCCATAGTTAAGGTGGGCAGTGATAAAGAGTAATCCATTCATGCAGCACAGCTAGTAAATCTCACCTGTGGTGAATCCATTTTTGTTCTTATTGGGACTCAGGAGTTTAGCTTATCCTTTGGCTTGCAGGCCTGTGCCCTTGTCACCTACTTAGCTTGCTCTGTTTTAGTCCATTTATGTTATTATTTCTTTTAAGATAACTGTCATTGTTTATAGTTTATAGAAATGTTTTGATTTACATTATCAGTGCCACTCTGTGAAGGTGTTATTATAAGCGTCATGATCAGTGATCAACATCATGTCCCTTTCTCACTTACGTGTGATAAGAACTTAGGCCCTCATTCTGACCCTGGCGGTCCTAAACCGCCAGGGTCACGGGCAACGGAAGCACCGCCAACAGGCTGGCGGTGCTTCAGTGCCCATTCTGACCGCGGCGGTAAAGCCGCGGTCAGAAAAGGGGATCCGGCGGTTTCCCGCCGGATTTCCCCTGGGCCAGAGAATCCTCCATGGCGGCGCTGCTTGCAGCGCCGCCATGGGGATTCCGACCCCCTTCCCGCCGGTAAAACCTGCCAGGAACAGGATGGCGGGAACGGGTGTCGTGGGGCCCCCTAACAGGGCCCCACAAAGATTTTCACTGTCTGCTATGCAGACAGTGAAAATCGCGACGGGTGCTACTGCACCCGTCGCACCCCTGCAACTCCGCCGGCTCCATTCGGAGCCGGCTTCCTCGTTGCAGGGGCTTTCCTGCTGGGCCGGCGGGCGATCTTCTGGCGATCGCCCGCCGGCCCAGCGGGAAAGTCAAAATGACCCCCGCGGTCTATTGACCGCGGTGCGGTCTTTCGGCGGTTTCCGCCCGGCGGGCGGCACCCGCCACCCACCGGGCTCAGAATGAGCCCCTTAATGTACACTTGTAGGGAATTGTTAATGTAATTGCTGCCACAAGTCTGCTTCCTTATGCGTTATTTAGGAATACACCTGCATCAGGGGTCTAACATGATCTGTATAAATTCATCTCACACAGACAAGGTCATTATAGGGCTTCCTTCCATATGCCATATCATCTTGCTGAAGAATTCAGCCTTTGTGTCACTACGGGGTCTGACCTAGAGACCTCATTCCAAGGTAACGAGGGTTGGGGGCGCTTCTCATGGACATGGTACTGGCAGATTACGTTTATCACACCTAGCTCTCATTAGGTTAGAGATTAGGTTCTCTTTGGTAGGAATTGTACATTTGATGGGAGTGTTTGTATTCACAACTCTCTCTTCACAATTATGCTTCTTTTACTATTCATTATCCTAATCATTGAAGCTCATGCATTTTATCATAGATTGCAGCCTTTTCAATAAACCTATTGAAAACTCTCCTGCATCTCCTTCATTGCCTGTGTATGACTGAGACTTGTTGCTAATGTGAGAAAAGGATAACTTCCGTTCCACCACGACTTCCCTGAGAGGTCTTCTCTAGAGTCCATGCGTAAGGCTACCCAAAATCACCTTTTATGATCTGGGTTTTTGGTGAGGTACTGCTTGTGAGCCAGGAGGGTTGGGCCGACAGTTGTGACTTAGGGCCAGATGTAGGTAAGTGTGATTTTGCAACTTGCAATTTGCGAGTCATACCGACTTGCAAATTGCAACTCGCAAAACCAAATGCAGAAAGGTGTCTCAGACACCTTCTGCGACTTGCTATGGGGTTGCAAAGACCCATCTCATGAATATTAATGAGGTGGGTCGCAGTTTGCGACCCCATAGTGAGTCCATGCACTCACAGGGATGGTTGCCTGCCGGAGACAGCAGACCTCCATGTCTGTGACTGCTTTTTTAATAAAGCAGTTTTTTTATTTCTTTTTGCAGCCCGTTTTCCTTAGTTGCAAAAAGAAAAACTTCCGAAACCATTTGATTTCGGTTTTTTCAGAGTAGGCAGTGGTCCATAGGACCACTGCCTGCTCTGAAAAAACATTTTTTTCGGCATTCACAAAGGGGAAGGGGTCCCATGGGGACCCCTTCCCTTTTGCTAATGAGTTACCACCCACTTTGAGTGGGTGGTAACTGCGAGTTGGTTTGCGACCGCATTCGCGGTCACAAAGCAACTCAGCATGACGATGCGGTCGCAAATAGGAAGGGAACACCCCTTCCTATTTGCGAGTCGCAGCCTCAAATTGCGAGTCGGTACCGACTCGCAATTTGAGGTTGTGCATCGCGTTAGGCCTTTTGCATGCAGGAAACTGCGTTTTTCGCAGTTTGCGATGTGCAAAAGGCTACCTACATCTGGCCCTTTTTTTAGGAGTGACTTCGTTGCCTACAAACATAAGTGCTGTTTCCCCTAAACCATCAGTCTTGCCTAGCAGCGACAGTCCAACTACGACATACCCATCTTTTTAAGTTCGACAACAGGACGACACGGCTGGGAAGATGACATCCAGGAAGGCCCTCCTTCCTCAGTTTTGCCCGTAATGTCCTGAGTAAGCATATATCCAGAATGACAGGTAGGACACTAGGAGGTGGGTCCTTTTCGTCTCTGCGACATCGCAGCTTACAGGTAGGGTTGCATCACTAAACCATGTCATTCTCAGCCCCCCTGAGAATACAGGCGGAAGACAAGACCCACTTATTTGTTGATCCTTCTGCATGGGAATGGCGGGAGAGCTATGATGCAGGGTCAACACGTCTGGATCCTCCGGACACTCGCCAGTTGACTCGCCGGGGATGCGGGTGGTCCAGACACCAGGAACCCAATGAGCTGACTAAGCAACAGGTGCCGAAGGAATGCATGAGAGCAGTGGCAGTAGTGGCCTCTATGTGCTCAGGTTGGGACACCCTACAATTATATGTCTGATCCCTTAGGGGCTCCACATAAAGCTTGTGAGACTCTGTGATTCTTGGTTTGGGTAGCCCCTTTCTGGTGAATGACATTGTTTGATTGTGCTGCAGTTTCTGTATACCATCTGCAGCAGCATTGAGCTGAGGTCTTAACTCCCTCAGTCTTTGGACTACTTGTAGACTCTGTATTTACTGCTGGTTCAGGGGTCCTGGTTGTGGCTGGGGCTGCACATATGTTGCTTGTTTCACAGTTGTACGTACTTTGTCTTTCTTCACTTGGTTGGACTCTGGTCCCTCTCAATGTCTCCAATATGGACTGGGTTGGCCTCGAATGTGAGGCCCTATTTGTCAAGCACATTGTCTCTTTTTATTTGTTTGGAAGGGATGTGTACATGTCTCAGTAGGGGTCGCTCTGGGTGGGATTTAGGGTAGTTTATAGGGGGGTTCTGCTTGATGTTGCTGTGTGTGTTATGCTTTTGACAGTTGTGGTTGCTGTGTGGCATGTACCAGGAGAAGCGGTGTGGGGCATCTGCGAGGTTCTATTTTACCCCTCAGCTGCATGTCTGTAGCTAGGATGGCTAATCACCTCTGACTCATAACCAGGAACATACGGGGGCTGGCATCACCCTGTAAGTGCTAAAATGTACTCACATGTCTGAGGCAGAGAGGGACGCAAATTGATTTCTTGCAGGAGATGCACCTAAAGGTTGCCGAAGGCAGAGCACTGCACAGGAGGTGGATGAGCCAGTTATATGACACAGCTTACTCTGCATTTGCAAGGGGGCCTTTATTTTGATTAAGCCTGTGGTACCATTCCAAATACATAGGTCAGTCGTGGATGCAAAGGGTAGGTTTGTGGTCGGACTACTAGATGGTAAGGACGTGGCACTGCTCAACATATATGCCCCCAATACCGGCCAGTCTTTCTGGACAGACTGACGGCCGTCCTTCCATCTATGCTACTCCATAACCGAATAGTAGGTGGCGATTTTAACTGTGTAGCTGACACCTGCATGGATAGGTCCCATCCTCCATTTTGCACTGCATCTGCGACTAAACTAACAGATGCTTTCTACAGGTGGGTATGACATTAAGGACTGACAGACTGTGGAGAGTGAGGAACCCAGCTGTTACGGTCTGCTCCTTCCACTGTAGTGTGCTATTGGACAAGGTGCTTAGCTGCCCTGTGGCATGCAAGAGGGTGTAAGACGCTGCGTACCTGTTGCAGACGTACTCTGATCATTGTCGCCTGCTGTGTGCTTTCCGGTGGTCTGCACATAGGACCAGCATCTACCCTTGGAGGTTAGATCCGTCACTATGTACAGCATCCATTTTAGGACATCCTCATTCCTCACTCCTCATCCCTACTTCTCATCCCTGCTTCTCATCCATCATCCCTACTTCTCATCCATCATCCATACTTCTCTTCCATCATCCCTACTTCTCATCCATCATATATTATCCCTACTTCTCATCCATCATCCCCACTTCTCTTCCATCATCCCTACTTCTCATCCCTGTGTCTCATCCCTGCTTCTTATCCATCACCCCTACTTCTCATCCATCATCCCTGCTTCTCTTCCATCATCCCTATTTCTCTTCTATCATCCCTACTTCTCATCCATCATACATCATCCCTACTTCTCATCCATCACCCCTACTTCTCTTCCATCATCCCTACTTCTCATCCATCATCCCTACTTTTCATCCATCACCCCTGCTTCTCATCTATCATCCCTGCTTCTCTTCCATCATCCCTATTTCTCTTCCATCATCCCTACTTCTCATCCATCATACATCATCCCTACTTCTCATCCATCACCCCTACTTCTCATCCATCATCCCTGCTTCTCTTCCATCATCCCTACTTCTCATCCCTCATCCCTGCTTCTCATCCATCATACATCAACCCTACTTCTCACTTCTCATCCATCATCCCTACTTCTCATCCATCATACATCATCCCTACTTATTGTCCATCATCCCTACTTCTCATCCATCATCCCTGCTTCTCATCCATCATACATCATCCCTACTTCTCATCCATCATCCCTGCTTCTCTTCTATCATCCCTACTTCTCATCCCTCATCCATCATACATCAACCCTACTTCTCATCCATCATCCCTACTTCTCATCCATCATACATCATCTCTACTTATTATCCATCATCCCTACTTCTCATCCATCATCCCTGCTTCTCATCCATCATACATCATCCCTACTTCTCATCCATCATCTCTGCTTCTCATCCATCATCCCTACTCCTCATCCATCATCCCTACTTCTCATCCATCATCCCTGCTTCTCTTCCATCATCCCTACTCCTCATCCCTGCTTCTCATCCCTACTTCTCTTCCATCATCCCTACTTCTCATCCCTCATCCCTGCTTCTCATCCCTACTTCTCATCCATCATTCCTACTTTTCATGCCTCACCCATCATCCCTGCTCCTCATCCATCATCCCTACTCCTCGTTCCTCATCCCTCAGTCATACCAACACATTTTCATTTTTTTTAAACACACCTTCACACTGATTGGTTAGGAACAGCCAATCAGAGTTATGAGAGAGAGCTGCATTCTTACAGCTCTGCTGGTTTGGGAAATACAAGGAGCCCACAGCTAGGGAAATAAATCAGCTCTTGGAGAAAGGGTTATACAGTTCATCGAAAATGTTTCTGCTTTCAGAAAAGAAAAAGAAAACAGCTCTCAGAGATAAAAGCAGCCTCAGATGTAAACATGTTATTTGTTACAAATAA
This sequence comes from Pleurodeles waltl, assembly GCF_031143425.1. Lineage (NCBI taxonomy): Eukaryota > Metazoa > Chordata > Amphibia > Caudata > Salamandridae > Pleurodeles > Pleurodeles waltl. Next base: position 90,079,891 of record NC_090441.1, read on the forward strand.
AAAGCAGGCTCAGATTTAAACATTTTATTTGTTACAAATAAACATGAAACCAGAAAAGGTTTGGATGAACTGGATTGCACTGTCACCAGAGTTGATTTTAAACATTTTGTTTCTACATATGAAACTGAAACCAGAATGGTTTTTGGTTGAACTGTAGATGACCTGTATAACCCTTTCTCCAAGAGCTGATTTATGGCCCAGGATGTGCACTCCTTCTGCTTTCTGCAGAGGCCTGTACAAACAGAAAAACACTGAGTTAAATAAAATGAAATATTGTGCAGCCTTGAATTCACTGGAAACAAACACACAGTTGCATTTCCTTTCCTCCCTCTTCACCCACCATGTGCAATGAGGAGGCTGTTTTTCATTGAAATAGAATGCAGCTCTCTCTCATAACTCTGATTGGCTGTTCCCAACCAATCAGTGTGAAGGTGTGTTTCACAAAACTGAAAATGTGTTGGTATGACTGAGGGATGAGGAATAAGGAGTAGGGATGGTGGATGAGGAGTAGGGATGATGTCTGAGGCATGAGAAGTAGGGATGATGGAAGATGGATGAGAAGTAGGGATGATATATGATGGATGAGAACTAGGGATGATGGATGAGAAGTAGGGATGATGGAAGAGAAGCAGGGATGATGGATGAGAAGTAGGGATGAGACGCAGGGATGAGAAGTAGGGATGATGGATGAGAAGTAGGGATGATGGAAGAGAAGCAGGGATGATGGATGAGAAGCAGGGAAGATACACAGGGATGAGAGGTAGGGATGATGGATGAGAAGCAGGGATGATGGAAGAGAAGCAGGGATGATGGATGAGAAGTAGGATTGATGGATGAGAAGCAGGGATGAGACGCAGGGATGAGAAGTAGGGATGATGGAACAGAAGTAGGGATGATGGATGAGAAGTAGGGATGATGGATGAGAAGTAGGGATGATATATGATGATGAGAAGTAAGGATGATGGATGAGACGTAGGGATGATGGTTGAGAAGTTGGGATGATGTATGATGGATGAGAAGTAGGGATGATGGATGAGAAGCAGGGTTGAGAAGTAGGGATGAGGAGTGAGGAATGAGGATGTCCTAAAATGGATGCTGTAACTATGGGAGGGCCAAGAATTTAGGTCCTCACTAATCGAGAAAATCACTGAATATTGGGCTGATAACCAGGGCTCTGCAACAACAGTAGGGATTGAATGGAAGTTGTTTAATGCGGTCATACAAGGTCACCGTATAGCAAATAAGGCAGTGGTACCTGCTCAATTGCACTCCAATATAAAACACGAGGAGGCGGTCTTGCTGGGGCCCTGCACATGGCTGGCCAACACGACAGGCGATAAGGAGCGGCTGCTTGCCGTGCACGAAAAAAACGGTGCGCCTCGGTGAAGCGTTTACGCCAGTACATTACAGGTCGTACATGACAGGGGCCCATGGAAAAAGGGATAAAGCGGGGAGCATGTTAGCCTCACTTCTCAGAGAGGAGACTGGAGGACATACCATCCTCCAAATTCAGGAGTCTAGTACCGGCTTGTGTTTGCGCAGGAGGATATTAACCCCATCGCTGCCAGGCCCTTTCCCCCTCCTGTGCCAGGCCTTTTTTTGCCTATTTGGAATAGTTCTCACTTAGGCCCTCATAACGTTCTGTCCACATAAGCTACCCACGCCAAATTTGCTTCCTTTTTTTCCAACATCCTAGGGATTCTAGAGGTACCCAGACTTTGTGGGCTCCCCTGAAGGAGGCCAAGAAATTAGCCAAAATACAGTGACAATTTCGTTTAAAAAAAACAAAAAAAAGGGAAAAAGGGGCTGTAGAAGAAGGCTTGTGTTGTTTTCCCTGAAAATGGCATCAACAAAGGGTTTGTGGTGCTAAAATCACTAGCTTCCCAGCTTTCAGGAACAGACAGACTTGAATCAGAAAACCCAAATTTACAACACAATTTTGGCATTTTGATGGGACATACCCCATTTTTACGATTTTTTGTGCTTTCAGCCTCCTTCCAGTCAGTGACAGAAATGGGTGTGAAACCAATGCTGGATCCCAGAATCCTAAACATTTCTGAAAAGTAGACAACATTCTGAATTCAGCAAGGGGTAATTTGTGTAGATCCTACAAGGGTTTCCTACAGAAAACAACAACTGAAAAAAATAAATATTGAAGTTGAGGTAAAAAAACAGCAATTTTTCTCTACGTTTTACTCTGTAACTTTTTCCTGCAATGGCAGATTTTTGAAAGCAATATACCGTTACGTCTGCTGGACTCTTCTGGTTGCGGGGATATATAGGGCTTGTAGGTTCATCAAGAACCCTAGGTACCCAGAGCCAATAAATGAGCTGCACCTTGCAATGGGTTTTCATTCTATACCGGGTATACAGCAATTCATTTGCTGAAATATAAAGAGTGAAAAATAGCTATCAAGAAAACCTTTGTATTTCCAAAATGGGCACAAGATAAGGTGTTGAGGAGCAGTGGTTATTTGCACATCTCTGAATTCCGGGGTGCCCATACTAGCATGTGAATTACAGGGCATTTCTCAAATAGACGTCTTTTTTACACACTCATATTTGGAAGGAAAAAATGTAGAGAAAGACAAGGAGCAATAGCACTTATTTTGCTATTCTATGTTCCCCCAAGTCCCCCAATAAAAATGATACCTCACTTGTGTGGGTAGGCCAAGCGCCCGCGACAGGAAATGCCCCAAAACACAATGTGGACACATCCCATTTTTTGACAGAAAACAGAGGTGTTTTTTGCAAAGTGCCTACCTGTAGATTTTGGCCTCTAGCTCAGCTGGCACCTAGGGAAACCTACCAAACCTGTGCATTTTTGAAAACTAGAGACCTAGGGGAATCCAAGGTGGGGTGACTTGTGGGACTCTGACTATGTTCTGTTACCCAGAATCCTTTGCAAATCTCACAATTTGACTAAAAAAACACGTTTTCCTCACATTTCGGTGACAGAAAGTTCTGGAATCTAAGAGGAGCCACAAATTTCCTTTCACCCAGCGTTCCCCCAAGTCTCCCAATAAAAATGATACCTCACTTGTGTGGGTAGGCCTAGCGCCCGCGACAGGAAATGCCCCAAAACACAAGGTGGACACATCCCATGTTTTGACAGAAAAAAAGAGGTGTTTTTTGCAAAGTGCCTACCTGTACATTTTGGCCTCTAGCTCAGCCGGCACCTAGGGAAACCTACCAAACCTGTGCATTTTTTAAAACTAGAGACCTAGGGGAATCCAAGATGGGGTGACTTGTGGGGCTCTGACCAGGTTCTGTTACCCAGAATCCTTTGCAAACCTCAAAATTTGGCTAAAAAAACACATTTTCCTCACATTTCGGTGACAGAAAGTTCTGGAATCTGAGAGGAGCCACAAATTTCCTTCCACCCAGCGTTCCCCCAAGTCTCCCGATAAAAATGATACCTCACTTGTGTGGGTAGGCCTAGCGCCCGCTACAAGTAATGCCCCAAAACACAACGTGGAGACATCCCATTTGTTTACAGAAAACAGAGGTGTTTTTTGCAAAGTGCCTACCTGTAGATTTTGGTCTCCAGCTCAGCCGGCACCTAGGGAAACCTACCAATCCTGTGTATTTTTGAAAACTAGAGACCTAGGGGAATCCAAGATGGGGTGACTTGTGGGGCTCTGACCAGGTTCTGTTACCCAGAATCCTTTGCAAACCTCAAAATTTGGCTAAAAAAACACATTTTGGTGACAGAAAGTTCTGGAATCTGAGAGGAGCCACAAATTTCTTTCTACCCAGCGTTCCCCCAAGTCTCCCGATAAAAAGGATACCTCACTTGTGTGGGTGGGCCAGGTGCTTGCAACAGAAAAAGGCCACAAACTTGTAGAGATTATGGGGATAGCACAGCGAGTTGATAAGCACACATTCTTCTTTTATACATCTTTAGACTGACTCTGCTTTGGGGACCCACACAAGTGAGGTGTCATTTTACTTGGGAGACTGAGGGGAACACTCAGGAGTAGGAATTTTGTGCTGGAGCGGTGATCGTACAAACGAAAGTCAGGAAAATATGCTTTTTTAAGCAAATTTTGAGGTTTGCAGAGGAGTCTGGGTAAGAAAATGTTGGGGGATCCACGCAAGCCACACCTCCCTTGACTCCTTGGGGTGTCTAGTTTAAAAAAATGTCTGGGTTTGGTAGGTATCCCTAGATGAAGGCCGCACCCAGGACCAAAAACATAGGTGCCCCCTCCCCCCCAAACACAGGTAGTCTTGTAATATATCATTTTGATGTGTCCACATACGTCTGATGTGCCAAACACTAAAATTGTGAAAAGAAACGCACTTAGTTTATGTTAAAAAGACCCCTCACCCACCAACCAAGTTGGTGGCATGCTTCATCATCGGGGTCCCACCTGAGACACCTAGCGTGTCACAAGTGTGCTGCGACGCCTGATCACAGCGGAGCAGGTTTTGTCATTTGTACCACACATACTGGTTGGATTTGGCACGAGGGTGAGTGATGGTTCAGTAGATCAAATTTGATTAACAAGAGATTTCACAAAAGTGAAAGCACTGGTAATAACTAAAAGGCCAAAAAACTGAACCAATGACTCACAGCTCATGAGCTATAAAGCCACGGCAAGGCACCAACCGCTTTACAGTCCATTCACACACCTTTCATACATGACATGCACAAGACCATTCACGCCGCCAGCCACGGACCCAGCACATTACAACACTCGCAATGATAGACAGCGCCAGTCAAGGGCCCACCACTTTCATACGCCCACATGCCTGATACAGCAATCACACCAGCTGATGAGTCTGTGGACTGGCGTTTGGCTGGCACCGCCAGCCAAGCGCCACCCCACCCATACCGCAAGCCAAGCGCCACCCCACCCATACCGCCAGCCAAGCGCCACCCCAAGCACACCGCCAGCCAATCGCCTCCCACCCATACCGCCAGCCAAGCACCACCCCAGGCACACCGCCAGCCAAGCGCCACCCCACCCATACCGCCAGCCAAGCGCCACCCCACCCATACCACCAGCCAAGTGCCACCCCACGCACACCGCCATCACTTTTCTTTTGTTTATAAACAGCAAGGAAACCACTAACTAATTATAAAATAAGTAGAAGACTACAAACACAAAAGCTCTAACTAAGTACATGACAGTAATGCCAACCGTGAAACTGAACATATGAAAATGTAAAATAGGCAGTTTACACTCACGGTATTTCCCAAAAACAATTCCTTGTGTGGTAACTTCTAAAACAGCCGGGCACACTCAGCCCAGGCTTTGAAGGGCATTCGGGGCAGTACATCCGTCTCTCCCTCCGGATTGATCTCCGGGCACATACTCTACATTTCTTTGTGGGCAAGTCTTTTTTGGGAGTGGGAGGAATGTGATCTGGAAAGTGGCGATCTTTCAATCTAGCCACTTCCTCCACCACTTCTACTCTAGGAACTGTTGCCCGTTCCACCACAATAAGGCTCTCTATCACTGACTCATGAAATTTAACAAATGTCATCCTTGACTCAGGTGAACAATCCTTGAACACAATAAAAGCATTAAAAGTAGCCAAATGAAATAAATGTAGGGCCAACTTTTTATACCACACGTAAGACTTACGAAGAGCAGTGCAAGGTTCCAACCTCTGATCTACTCTATCAACACCACCCATGTGCCTATTGTAGTCCAAAATGCACGCAGGTTTGCGCACTTCCGCAACCTGACCCCAAACAGTCACAGAGGAAGTACTCTCATCATGGATGATAGATAGCATGTACACATCCCTCCTGTCTGAAAATTTCAGAGCTAGCAGCTCATTATTCCGCAAGGCACTGCACTGTCCCCTCTAAAGTTTTTTAGAGACAAGCTCCCATTGGATAGCCTTTCCGGTTAGAAAGGATTGTGCCACAAGCAACAGTGTCCACTCTAAACAACTCCTTGAACAAATGCACTCCAGTGTAGAAATTATCTATGTACAAATGGTGACCTTTGTTAAACAGTCGTCTACCAAGTTCCCACACAATTTTTTCGCTAGCTCCAAAAGTGGCCGGACAACCAGGAGGGTCAATACTGGAATCCCTACCAGTGTAGACCCGGAAATTGTACACATATCCTGTACTGCTTTCTGACAGCATATACAATTTAATCCCATACCGTTCCCTCTTACTAGGAATATACTGCTTAAAAACTAAACGCCCCTTGAAAAGGAACAAAGACTCGTCCGCACTTATCTCTTTGCCTGGAACATAGACCTCTGAAAACCGATCTACAAAATGATCAAGGACAGGCCTAATCTTAAAAAGACAGTCACAATCAGGGTGATCTCGTGGCAAGGCTAAAGCATTGTCTACAAAATGCAGCATACGAGGAAGAAGCAAATAGCGATTACATGTCATAGTTGCAGGAAATATTGCCGTTGCCATCAAGGGACTAGTAGACCAATAAGAAGCCAGTGACGGCTTCCTGATCAACCCCATCAAAAAAGTCAAACCTAAAAACTTTTTCATCTCTTTCAGATATGTGGGAACCCACTGAGTAGCTCTAGACTGAGGCCTAAGTCTGGCAGCGTTGTCCCGCAAATATTGCTCTGCATACAAATTAGTCTGCTCCACAATCTGTTCCAAAAATACATCGTCCATAAACAAGTGAAAGAAATGGACAGGCAAAAAGTTTTCCGTATTGACTCTACACCCTGGGAGACCAGTAAATGCAGGTAACTGTGGCTGCTCCATGTTTGGGGCAATCCAGGTGTCAGGTCTTCTAATGGGAAACCATTCAGCCCCAGGCTGCTGCACTCTTGGCACATCAATGTCCTCCTTTACAAAAGGCCCTTCATCTGCACTGAGAGTAGCTTCCTCATCAGAAGAATACTCTCGGACAGAAAACTCACTGCCAGAATCTCTCACTTCCTCCTCTGCCTCAGATGCAGAGTCAGTCTCGTAATTATGGTCTGAAAACGACTCAAAGAGCATGCGAACAACCTGCTGAGCGGTCACTCTGCGGCTAGCCATGATCCTCACTAACAACAAATGGATTGCCAATAACAACTAGCACTAAAATAAGTAATAAACAAAGTGTAGCTTTATCACAAAGAGTTATGTACTAAAAAACTATACCACTCACTTGCCTGAAAAAGCTTCTTACCAGCAACAACTCTGCACAGACACAGCAATCACCAATGATATCCCACTAAAAAGAAAAAAGCAAATTAGACTTATGACAACACAAATATAATTGTGCTCAAATCTAAGGACAATTTCACACACAATACTGAATTTAGTACACCTCCTACAAACATGTCATTCATGCATGTCAACAATACTCCTTTGGAGTAAATTGCTTTCACTTACCTAAAACATGCAACTATGCAAACCGCTTTACAACTACTGCCAAAACCGCAAGGATCCACAGCAAAGGAGGCAAAAGCTTTGAACTAGAACAATTAGAAGAAATAAAGTGTTATAATCACAAATACAAATACTTTGCCAGTTGACAAACACCCCGCCACCAAGAACTTAGTAATTGTCCCTGGTGCCTAAGTGGCTTCTGCCCCACTAGGAGGCAGATGGGCCTAAGAAAAAATAGGCTGATCTGCCCCCAAATGGGGGCAGAAATTGCCAACAGCTCTGTACCGTTTGGGGGGGGGGGTGGCCCTTGCCAAAGGGGGCGAATGGGGGTGCCCCCAGCACAAAAATAACAAAGGGAACCAAAAAAATAAATCTCTGACATCTTGGTGCCTTCTGCCCCCCTTGGGGGCAGAGTGGCCTAACAAAAATAGGCTGATCTGCCTCCAAGGTAGGCAGAAATGGCCATCACTAATGTGCCCCCTTTGGGCGGGCGACCCTTGCCAAAAGTGCTACCCCCCCCACACAAAACACACACGATCCCTGGTGCCTAAGTGGATTCTGCCCCCCAAGGGGGGCAGAAATGGGCAACAGCTCTGTGCCCCCTTTAGGGGGTGACCCTTGCCAAAGAGGGCACCCCCAGCACAAAACAAAAAAAGGGGAACAAAAAAAAAATCCCTGGCGTATTGGTGGTTTCTGCCCTCCTTGGGGACAGATGGGTCTACAAAAATAGGCCCATCTGCCCCAAGGGGGGCAGAGATGGCCAATACGAAATGTCCCCACTTTGGGGGGGCGACCATTGCCCAAGGGGTGCCCCCAAACACACAAAACACACACACACCACATAATCACTGCTGCCTAGTGTGTTTCGACCCCCCCGGGGGCCAGATCGTCCAAAAACATGGCCGATCTGCCCTCGGTGGGGGGCGAAACAGGAAAGAAAATAGCCCCCCATGGGAGCGACCCTTGCCCAAGGGGTCGCTCCCAAAATACATATGAAAAAACGAAATCCCTGGTGTCTAGTGGTTTTCGCCTGCCCCAAGGGGGGGCCGAAATAGGATTAAAAAAATAGCCACCTTGGGAGCGACCCTTGCCCAAGGGGTCGCTCCCAAAATACATATGTAAAACTAAATCCCTGGTGTCTAGTGGTTTTCGCCCCCCCCCAGGGGCAGATCGGCCGAAAAATTGGCCGATCTGCCCCCGGGGGGGCCGAAATAGGATTTAAAAAATAGCCCCCCATGGGAGCGACCGTTGCCCAAGGGGTCGCTCCCAAAATACATATGTAAAACTAAATCCCTGGTGTCTAGTGGTTTTCACTCCCCCGGGGGCAGATCGGCTGAAAAATCATCCGATCTGCCCCCGGGGGGGGGGAGGCGAAATAGGATAAATCGCCTTGGACAAGATCACCTCGTCCAAGGTACAGAAGCAGTTAATGCAATGTTCCTGACATTCTACCTTATGCTATATAGAGCAGGCGTAGAGGTTGATGACTTGGAGATGTTCTGTTACATTGCAGATGCATCAGCACCCATGCTTGACCATGGGTTGACCAAACAACTAGGGGTGGAGATTACCATGCAGGGGGTCCGGGAGCAGGCAAGGAGATGTCAAGGAGAAAAGTTCCTGGAACTGATAGCCAGGGTCGGATTGGTAAAGCGGGCAGTCGGCCATAGGCCGATGGGCCGGTGCCTAAATGCCAGCAGGGGGCCGCTTTTTTGGGGGGCCTCTTTTAACTTCCCCCAGTGTTTCCTATTGTCCTCCCCGGCCGCACCCATTCCCATATGCCCAGGTCATTGTTAGTTAGGGCCGACATGCAGGCTAGTCAAATACAGAGTTATGTTTTGAGATGGGGATAAGGATGTGAGGCTTGCAGCATGATTGTTGGAAGGTTGCCTTGGGCCCCAGAAACAGTGCTCTTCCCCAACTCTCCTCGCCCAGCCCCCACACTGAGGCCATTGTGAGCAGGGGAGGGAGGCGTGTTAAGAGGCCTGGTGTTGCTGTGGCTGCTGGGACATTCTCACCTAGTTGTCAGTTCTCACCTCGGCCTCTATGGGGCCATCGGTCCAGAAGTGAAGCAATGTCATTCACTTGTCACCTGACCCCTCCTCCATAGGACTTCACATTTAGTTCATAGTTGGAGGGGGTGTAGGAGTGTACAAATCATGAAAGTACTCCCTGGGTGGCCAGGTCAGGTGTTGTGCCCATTTTCACCTCAGCCTAGCAGGTCCAATTTTCATTAAGTAATTTGCCCAGCACATGCCAGTTTTTTTAAATACATGTACGCCTCGTCAGGGGTAGTAAGCACTATATAAATACTATTACAATGTTGGAGAGAGCCCTGTTTTGTCTAGTCAGTTTTAACTCTGCATAAGTTAGCAGGGACGGTTTATGTACCTGCTGCAAATCATAACGTGTGGTTTGCAGATCACAGACTTGTATTTTATGTAGAAATGTCTGTGGGTTACTACTTCAAGGTCCTTTTGTTATTTGCAGCTCATAAGTTGTAATCAGGGGCCAGATGTAGGAAACTGTTTGCGACTCGCAAACGGCAAAATTTGCCGTTTGCGAGTCGCAAAACGCAGTTTCCTATGCAGAAATGCATTTTGCGAGTCGGAACCGACTCGCAAAATGCATTTCCGACTCGCAAATAGGAAGGGGTGTTCCCTTCCTATTTGCGACTCGCAGTGGGATGCAATACCATTTGCGAGCGCGTACGCGCTCGCAAATGGCATCGCAGTTACCATCCACTTCAAGTGGATGGTAACCCACTCGCAAATTGGAAGGGGTCCCCATGGGACCTCTTCCAGTTTGTGACTGGACCCAAAAATATTCTTTCAGGGCAGGGAGTGGTCCAAGGGACCACTCCCTGCCCTGAAAAAATACCGAAACTAAAGGTTTCGTTTTTTTTTTAAGTGCAGCTCGTTTTCCTGTAAGGAAAACGGGCTACACTTAAAAAAAAAAAACTGCTTTATTTAAAAGCAGTCACGAACATGGAGGTCTGCTGACGACAGCAGGCCTCCATGTTTGCGAGTGCCTATACTCGCTATGGGGCCGCAATTTGCGACCCCATAGCGAGTCGCAGTCGGTGTCTGAGACACCGTACTGCATACCAAATTGCGAGTTGCAATTTGCGAGTGGGATGGACTCTCAAATTGCAACTCGCAATTTGGTTTGTTGCTACATCTGGCCCCAGGTCCCCTGGAAGTAAGCAGCTTGGGAGGACCAGATAATGCAGCAGGCTTGACTAAATTTTGGGGCAAGAATAGACAAATTATTCAACATTTGTCATGGTATTGCTTTATTAATTTGTCACTTTAAAACACTGTAACCCAGTCTGGACAAATGTTTCACTTCATTAGTATCAGTTTAAAAATCAAGCACAGCAATTAACCAAAGAATGATGACCAGTCAACGTTTAAGAAGGGCCTTCCAATGCACAAGAACACATGTCAACAAGTTTTTAGTAACTTTTAAACCGACTGAGCTACAAACAATTTGTTTCCTTAAATCTGCATATTATGCAGTAGATGAAGGATTAAGTGGCAAACGCTGCGATCCGTAATTATATGGAAAATGCTGTAGCAGCTGAATCACATAGTTTCAGTGGCCCTGGTTATATTCTTTCTACTGCAACACAGTGAGCTATGAACCAGCATCAAGGGGCTGCGTGCAAACTCTAAAGCAAAGCAACTTATTTCCTTTTTCATCAATCTTTATTTTGAGATTGCTAAACGGGGTTCTTTGGCTTTTAATAAAGGGCCAGACTCAGATCTTGGTGGATGGAATTCTCCATCACAAGCATGACAGATATCCTGTCCGCTGTATTCCGATCTCCATATAATATAATGGGATCGTAATATGGCAGATGGGATATCCGTCACATTCGTGACGGAGTATTCCTCTCCACCAAGTTCTAAATCAGCCCAAAGTCTCATTAATGAAGAAAATCCTAACCACTGAGTTATCCTTTAATTTTTGTGTGTGTTTCACTAGATCAAGCATTTTAAACATATAATAACAACCAGTATAGAAGATTTGCAACATCCACACCTTGTAACCCTCACTGTCTTAGGTATTGTTTCCTATTAATTGATTTACACACTGGTATGATTCATTTTCTGTGTAAAATATGTGAGTGTGATGTAAATCGCTATGACATCCTGCACTGGGACACACAGCTTTATAAAAGAAATTAAATAATAAAATAAACTATGCCTGTCCCTTACATACAGGGGTTGAACAAAGTCAAAAAACTGCTTTTACTGTGGAGTGGTATAATACTTGCTCTGAATTCCAGTGAACAAGCAAGCAAGCATGCCCAACTTTTAAGAGGGTTCTAGGGGCCAGAATTTTGTTGTGATTGTCTGCGTCTCCCACCCTATATGCCATGGTTGTCCTCCCTAATGCCCAGAATTATCTTGGTTATGGATGCACCAACATTTTGCTACAGGTGTCCAAGATTTAGTTCCAATAGGTCAGCGCCAGCATTTTACTACTGGCATCCCATCGGCAACAAATTACCTCTAGTGTGCCAGCACCAGAATTTTGCCGTAGGTGCCCCATCCCATATGCCAATAACTACCTTCAATATGCCAGTGTCTGCATTTTGCCATAAGTTCACCTCGTACCAATAATTATGTCCAATATGTCACTACCAGTATTTTGCCACAGGTGTGTCCCATATGCTCCAAGAATTACAACTTATGTGCCTGTATTTTGCCTGTGTACATCATATACCAAGAATTATCTCCTTCACTCTTCTTCATACTCACTCACTCAGTCACTCTAGCTCATACTCACTTTTATTCACTCTCCTATTCCAACTTAGTCTCACTTTTCCCACTCCCTCTGACTCACACAATGTCTTATTAGCTACTGGCATTATTATCTTTTTTGTTTAATAATGCTTTATTGAATAAGTTAGCATACACTGGTACAATAGAATAAAGACATTGTAACCAGAAGAAAAAAAATAATAATAATAATAATCATAATCATAAAGATAATTTTATCTATAAGAAACAATTTGTATACACAACCAGACTATATTATTGTACCGTAGAATAATAGCCTTTTTTGTTATGTTTTAGCAAAGAAAGAAAGAGAAGAGAGAAAGGAAAGAAAAGAAAAATTAAAACAATGCAAATTAAAAATCACATAGTTACAATAAAGCAACCATTAAGTATTAACAGTAGTATGAAAGGTCTTGTGTTGCGAAAGGAAAGAGGTGAGAGGAAGCCAAAGCATGTCCCTTTTAATTAACAGTTGAGTAGTATTAGCATTTGCTCGATCCATTCAGTGATTATAACAGATCAGATTCCACCAAGTTACAACAGATATTTTTGTAGTATCTTTCCAATTAGAAGTTATAATTTGCAGTGCACTAGCAATGAGCAAATCAGCCAATTTACCAAGCAGTGGTTGGGAAAACCAAATAGATGAAGTACTACCCAAAACAACATGTAATATATTGAAAGGTACATTGATGGAGAAAATCTGATTAACTTCATCCCAAACTTGTTCCCAAAAATTATGAACTGCAGGGCACTCAAAAAACATGTGCATATAATGACTGTTTTCTTTAGAGCATGACCAACACTTGCTATCTGTAGTACGTTTAAATTTATAAAGGTCTACAGGAGTATAGTATAACCTATTATAAAAGTAAAATAACGTTTGGGTTGTAGATGCTGAACGGGATGTTGTATGGAGTTTTGACCATATTTGTTTCCATGTAGAAATAGGAATGTTTTGATTGAAATCCTGCTCCCATGCTAATTCTATTTTAGATTTTGGTCTCACAAGACTGGTATGTGTAAGGGTTCTGTATATAAAAGACGGAGGGACTTGTGAGGAAAAATTATAAGGTTGGGAATTAGGCTGTGTAGAAGAGGGAGCCTCCAAAGATTGTGAGAATAAGTTATAGAGGATAGCAAAAAGAGTTTGATATTGCACAGCGTAATAAGTGGAGATATGAAATGTCCGTTGAATATCTTGAAATTCAAGCACAGCATTATCTAGAATTAAATGATCTAAAGTTATAATGCCTTTGTGCATCCACTCTATCCAAACTAAAATTCTATTATGAAATTTAATATCATTATTGTACCATATAGGAGTTTGCCTAGGGTTCTCATATGAGGAGTGAGAGGCAAGAAGTAATGGCCTGGCCATAGAAATAGAATGAGTTATTATTGGAGAGAAAAGAGATTTAGGAGGGTTTGAAAGCCGAAACTGCATCTCTAAATGTAAATGGTGTAATTTGTGAGTGTTCCAATTGACTCCATAGAGAGGTCCCTTTTTGAAAAGTGGGAGAGAGGGACAACCATACTTGTTTTAAAACAAATGCAGAGTGATATTTTCTGGAAGTTACACCTCTATTTTCTCTAGTTCCTGCAGTTTAACTAGAGATATACGAGATTTATGTTTGTTCCATAAAAATTTCATAAATAATGCATTTATAGTTTTAAAAAAACTAGAAGGAAGTTTAACTGGGAGCATAGATGAATACAAAATTAAAATGGGCAACAACATCATTTTAATTGTGTCCAGTCTTCCCCACCAAGTTAAATAAAGAGGATACCATCTGTCAAGTAATTTCGCAATCCTGAACTACCTCTTTGAGATTAGTTTGAATAGTGTCTTTAAGAGAGTTGGAATAGGAGGTACCCAGGCATTTGATATGCTTAGAGTTCCACGCAAACCCAGTATCTTTAAACATGTCTGGTAGACAGTAAGCATTTAATGGCAAAACCTCTGATTTATCTACATTAAGCTTATAACCTGAGACACTTGAATATTCTTGTAATAATTTAAAAAATTCCGGAATAGTCTTTTGAGGATTAGAAATAAAAAGTAAAATATCATCAGCATAAGATGTGAATTTAATCTCAGTGTCTTTATGCTTAATATTTTCTCTAGAAGGGGCTCAAGGGCTGATATAAATAACAGAGGTGATAGAGGACAACCTTGTCTAGTACCTCTGTGCAGGGGGAAGTAATGGGATTGTTTGCCATTGACTAAAATTGATGTAGAGGGTGAAGAGTATAAAAGTCTAATAAGTTTAATAATATGAGGACTAAAACCATGCCATTTTAATGCTCCAAACATAAAATCCCAACAAACTCGATCAAAGGGTTTTTCAGCATCTAGAGTTATGGCAGCTATAGGATCCCTGGACTTAGAGGCAAGATGGATAATATTCAGAAAAGTTCTAGAATTATCTGATATGTATCGCCCCTTAACAAAACCTGACTGATGAATGTCTATTAAGTCTGGGATAAAATGATTAATCCGTAAGGCTAGGACTTTTGCAAAGATTTTACAGTCAACATTAATAAGGGATATAGGGCCAGATGTAGCAAAAAGCAAAATTGCGACTTGCAATTTGCGAGTCCATCCGACTCGCAAATTGCAAGTCGCAATTTGCTATGCAGTACGGTGTCTCAGACACCGACTGCGACTCGCAATGGGGTCGCAATGACCCACCTCATGAATATTCATGAGGTGGGTCGCAAATTGCGGCCCCATTGCGAGTATAGGCACTCGCAAACATGGAGGCCTGCTGTAGTCAGCAGACCTCCGTGTTCGTGACTGCTTTAACTAAAGCAGTATTTTTTTTTTTAAAGTGTAGCCCGTTTTCCTTAAAGGAAAACGAGCTGCACTTAAAAAAAAACGGAAACCTTTAGTTTCGGTATTTTTTCAGGGCAGGGAGTGGTCCCTTAAAAATCCCTGCCCTGAAAAATTATTTTTGGGTCCATTCACAAAGTGGAAGGGGTCCCATGGCGAGCCCTTCCAATTTGCGAGTGGGTTACCATCCACTTGAAGTGGATGGTAACTGCGAGTCCATTTGCGACCGCGTACGCGGTCGCAAATGGAATTGCATCCCACTGCGAGTCGCAAATAGGAAGGGAACACCCCTTCCTATTTGCGAGTCGGAAATGCATTTTGCGAGTCGGAGCCGACTCGCAAAATGCATTTCTGAATAGCAAAGTGGCTTTTGCGCCTCGCAAACGGCGATTTTCGCCGTTTGCGAGGCGCAAACACTTTGCTACATCTGGCCCCTAGGTCTATAATTACCGCATTTGGATAAATCCTTATCTTTTTTAGGAATCAAACACAACAAAGCTCCAGAAAAAGTGCCCTTTGCTTGATCTTTTGATATAAAATATTGTATAAGTTGTAGGAAGTTGGCTCTGTATGTACTATTTCAAAGTAAGAAATAGCATGCACAGAGTCCAAGGGTTCCCCTTAGAGGTAAGATAGTGGCAAAAAGAGATAATTCTAATGCTCTATTTTGTGGTAGTGTGGTCGAGCAGTAGGCTTATCAGAGGGTAGTGTTAAGCATTTGTTGTACACATACAGGCAATAAATGAGGAACACACACTCAAAGACAATTCCAGGCCAATAGGTTTTTATATAGAAAAATACCTTTTCTTAGTTTATTTTAAGAACCACAGGTTCAAGATTTACAATCAATACTTCCAATGAAAGGTACTTCACTCAGGTATCATAGGAACTTTGAATCAGCAAAATAGCATGTACAGTTTTGGCAAAAATGGCAATAAGCTATTTTAAAACTAGACAAAGTGCAAATTTCAACAGTTCCTGGGGGAGGTAAGTATTTGTTAGTTTTGCAGGTAAGTAAACCACCTACAGGGTTCAAAATTGGGTCCAAAGTAGCCCACCGTTGGGGGTTCAGGGCAACCCCAACGTTACCACACCAGCAGCTCATGGCCGGTCAGGTGCAGAGGTCAAAGTGGTGCCCAAAACGCATAAACTTCAATGGAGAAGGGGGTGCCCCGGTTCCAGTCTGCCAGCAGGTAAATACCCGCGACTTCGGAGGGCAGACCAGGGGAGTTTTGTAGGGCACCGGGGGGGACACAAGTCAGCAGAGAAAGTACACCCTCAGCGGCACAGGGGCGGCCGGGTGCAGAGTGCAAACAGGCGTCGGGTTTGCAATAGATTTCAATGGGAGACCCCGGGGTCTCTTCAGCGAAGCAGGCAGGCAAGGGGGGTGCTCCTCGGGGAAGCCACCACCTGGGCAAGGGAGAGGGCCACCTGGGGGTCGCTCCTGCACTGGAGGTCGGATCCTTCAGGTCCTGGGGGCTGCGGGTGCAGTGTCTTTACCAGGCTTCGGGTTCTTGGAAGCAGGCAGTCGCGGTCAGGGGGAGCCTCTGGATTCCCTCTGCAGGCGTCGCTGGGGGGGCTCAGAGGGGTCAACTCTGGCTACTCACAGGGTCGCAGTCGCTGGGGAGTCCTCCCTGTAGTGTTGTTTCTCCGCAGGTCGAGCCAGGGGCGTCGGGTGCAGAGTGGAAAGTCTCACGCTTCCGGCGGGAAACGTGCAGTCCTTTAAAAGTTGTTTCTTTGTTGCAAGTTGTAGTTTCTTTGGAACAGGGCCGCTGAGTCCTCTGAGGCTTCAGAGGTCGCTGGACCCTGGGGAGAGCATCGCTGTTTCAGTTTCTCCTGAAGTGGGGAGACAGGCCGGTAGGGCTGGGCCAAAGCATTTGGTATCTCTGTCTTCTCTGCAGGGCGTCAGGTCAGCAGTCCTTCTTCGTCTTAGGTTGCAGGAATCTATTTTCCTAGGTTCTGGGGGCCCCTAAGTACTCAATTTAGGGGTATGTTTAGGTCTGGGGTGTTAGTAGCCAATGGCTACTATCCCTGAGGGTGGCTACACCCTCTTTGTGCCTCCTCCCTGAGGGGAGGGGGGCACATCACTAATCCTATTGGGGGAATCCTCCATCTGCAAGATGGAGGATTTCTAAAATTCAGAGTCACCTCAGCTCAGGACACCTTAGGGGTTGTCCTGACTGGCCAGTGACCCCTCCTTGTTTTTCTCATTATCTCCTCCGGCCTTGCCGCCAAAAGTGGGGCTGTGGCCGGAGGGGGCGGGCATCTCCACTAGCTGGAATGCCATGTTGCGCTGTAACAAAGGGGGTGAGCCTTTGAGGCTCACCGCCAAGACTTACAGTTCCTGCAGGGGGTGGTGAGAAGCACCTCCACCCAGTACAGGCTTTGATACTAGCCACAGAGTGACAAAGGCACTCTCCCCATGTGGCCAGCAACATGTCTGGTGTGTGGCAGGCTGGCAAAACTAGTCAGCCCACACTGGAAGTCGGGTATGTTTTCAGGGGGCATCTCTAAGATGCCCTCTGGGGTGTATTTCACAATAAAGTCTATACTGCCATCAGTGTGCATTTATTGTGCTGAGGAGTTTGATACCAAACTTCCCAGTTTTCAGAGTAGCCATTATGGTGCTGTGGAGTTTGTGTATGACAGACTCCCAGACTCTATACTCTTATGGCTACCCTGCACTTACAATGTCTAAGGTTTTGCTTAGACACTGTAGGGGCATAGTGCTCATGCACCTATGCCCTCACCTATGGTATAGTGCACCCTGACTTAGGGCTGTAGGGCCTGCTAGAGGGGTGACTTATCTATACCATAGGCAGTGTGAGGTTGGCATGGCACCCTGAGGGGAGTGCCATATCGACTTAGTCATTTTCTCCACACCAGCACACACAAGCTGGGAAGCAGTGTGTCTGTGCTGAGTGAGGGGTCCCTAGGGTGGCATAAGACATGCTGCAGCCCTTAGAGACCTTCCCTGGCATCAGGGCCCTTGGTACCAGGGGTACCAGTTACAAGGGACTTACCTGGATGCCAGGGTGTGCCAATTGTGGAGACAAAGGTACATGTTAGGGAAAGAACACTGGTGCTGGGGCCTGGTTAGCACACCTCAGCACACTTTCAAATCATAACTTGGCATCAGCAAAGGCAAAAAGTCAGGCGGTAACCATGCCAAGGAGGCATTTCCTTACATAAGTGTTAATAGCTTTGGAACTAAAATAGATGCAAAAGTTGAGTTAAATTCTATTGAAAAGCCATCTGGGACAGGAGCCTTATCTTTAGGAAGCTTGGTAATGGCATTTTTAATTTCTGTTTCAGATAGGTCAGAGTCTAATGGTGACAAATCTACTTTTTGTTTCAAAGGAATAGAGTGGAAGAAGGTATCTACTTCAGTCATATTAGGAGTATTTTCAGGAGTATTTAATGTGGTATAATAGTCGGTAAAGCATTCCAGGATTTTAGAATCTTTAGTGTGTCTGTTTCCAAAAGTGTCTGTGATAACAGTAATTTTAGACTTTTGTTTTTTGATCTTTAAATAATTTGCCAATAGTTTACCTGCTTTATTTTTCCACCCGTAAAATTTGGAATTTATTTTGAGTAGAGTCCCACATGCACTTTCCAAAGAATGCTTCTTGTATTGTAAATTAACATCAATCAACCGGGATAAGGTGTCTGGTTTGTTAGATGAGAAATATTCATGCTCAAGACATTTTATTTGTGTGAGCAGTTGAGAGGAAACTTTAGATTTTTCTTTCTTTTTGATGGCACCATAATCTATAATAAAGCCTCGAGCAGTAGCTTTAAATGCATCCCATATAAAGTTTATCTGAGTATCAGAAGGTAAATTGTGCATAAAAAATTCTTTAGAAAACATTGTAAATTGTTCAAGAAATATATGATCTTGCAATAAAGTGTTATGAAACCTCCAGCGATTAGAAAAGGAGGAGTTTCCTGGAAGGTTCATATCAATTATTACTGGGGCGTGATCTGATAAAAGAATAGACCCAATATCAGCATGTGAAATTGTTTGTATAACACTTTGTGTATCAAACATATAATGTATTCTAGAACATGAGTGATGTATTGGAGAATAAAACATGAATTCTAATACATCTGGGTGAGCAATTCTCCATACATCACGTAGACCTCTGGGGGAGATTGCTTGATGAAATGTTTTTTGCATTTTATTAGGGATATAACGAGTTTGAGAGCGACGATCTATAAAAGGATCCATAAGTTGATTGCAATCACCTCCTACCACAAGATTTTCAGAGTTGCAAGATAATAATAAAGAAGAAAAGTTAACCCAAAATTGAGGCTATACTCCAGTTGGACCATAAACATTGCAAATGGAAAACAGCCTACCATTAATCTTAACTGTCAGTAAAATCCATCTTCCTATATCATCCTTAATCTCCTCCACAACTTGTATTTGTAAAGATCTATGAAACAATATTATTACCCCATTCTTATTATGAGCTGCAGAGGAACCAAAAACATGACCAACCCAATTTCTATTCAAACTTTTAAAATCCTGCTCTTTAAGATGGGTTTCTTGTACAAGAGCAACTTGACAATTCAATGTAGAGAGATGTTGGAGCACTCTTTGTTTCTTAACTGGATTACGTAAACCCTTAACATTCCATGAGATAATGCGAAGACTGGTCATTTAACTAGTAGAAGACATTTAGACAACAGAACCTTACCGAAACCTAAGAGACAAACAACATGTGAATCATAGAAGAAGGTGGAAGGGAAACTTATGAACATATATCTAAGTGAGGTTATGTGTTGATGCCAAACTTGCATTGTAGGACATAAAAAATAATAAAGGAAGAAAGAAAAGTAGAAAGAGAAAAAAACTAAGAGAGAGAAAAAGAAAAGGGTAGCAAAAGCACCCCATTGATAAAAGAAAGAAAAGATGACAAAAAGCCAAGAAGCTTCAGTCATAATTGTCTTAAAGAAAACAAAAATACTTTGCATGGGAGAAAGGGAGGAGCAAGAAAAGAAAAAGAAGCCAATCAGCAACAGTACCCCCGAGGAACTACAATGATTGGATACAAGAGAGAGGAGAGACGAGGAAACAGAATAAATACATTACAATATGAACAACTGACAACATGATTTACCAACAAGGGAAAGAACACTATGATGTCGAGATATACAGGAATATAGACACAATTGGAAAGGGGATTTTCTCAACCTGAGATTTCAACGGTTTCAATATCTGTAAAGAAGAAATAAATAATTTAAGAATTTCACATTAACCAATTAAGTCTTGCTGAGTTCCATTGCCTCCCCTTTCTGTGTATAGATAAACTGCTTCAGATCAGAGGGATTTTCAAAAGTAGTTGTTCTGTCCTTGAAGGTGACCCTAAAGAAGCAAGGGTGAATAAGGCCAAATCTAGCATTCATAGATCTTAAGGCTGGTCAGAGATCCAGAAATTCCTTCCTTCGTTTGGCAGTCGCCGTGGCCACATCCTGGCTAAAGAAAATCTTTTGGTCCAACCACAACATTTGTTTATGTTGTTTGGCAGCAGTCAAAACAGTTATTAAATTTGAGTACTGTAGGAAGTAGGCGATAATTCCTCTTGGTTTTGATGGAGAAGAGGGACCAAATCGATGGGCTCTCTGGATGTTGAGAGCAGTAGTATTCTGAAGACAAGCAATCTTTGAAATATGAGTTTGCAAGAATGTTATCAAATCTTGGCCTTCTCAGCCTTCCGGAATGCCATAAATGCGAAGATTTTTTCGCCGATTGCGATTTTCCAAATCTTCTGTCTGTTTTTTAAGTAGTACGACTTCCTTAGTCAACTTTAGTAGTAGTATCTTGTATGTCACTGATCTTCTGTTCCACCTCAGAAAGTCTAGAATCCAGACGTGACCATTTCTCCTCAATTCGCTGTAACGCAATATTTGTCTACATAACAAAAGGCTTCATTAGTTTAAGCTCATCCATAATGTCATCCAATGTGAGGGGCAATGGAGACTTAGTTTGAGAGTATGGGTCTTTTTTAACTCTTTTGTGGCCCCCGGAGTCTTTATGACCATTAGAGTTAGAGACAGAGGATACAGATATTTTGGAAGTGTGAGGGGCTTCCATTTCTGCCACACAGTGTATATTTAATACAATAGTTTGATTAATGTTCCTGCAATGTCGATTAAGTCACCTCAGAGGACAAATATTGAAAATTATAGTAGAAAATCCAGAATAAAATGGCTATAACAGCTTCAAGGGTGGCATCCAAGAGTGTCAAAAAAGCATTAAGTTCTCCACATTAATTAAAGTAGCCAAAAGGCAAAAAAGAAAATATTTTTAAGGAATAAAAATAAAATATAAAAAAATACTCTTAAAATGGCGCCGCATTCCTGTCAGAAAGGGAGCAGTAGGTTGAAAAGATTAAACTCTGTAAAATACCAGAGTTTAAAAAAAAGAAAAAACTTACCATACTGCTCCCTGCTTGTTCCAACATCAGAAATAGCCAGCTGTCAAAAACGCCTCCCTCCGATAGAAA
Source organism: Pleurodeles waltl (assembly GCF_031143425.1). Lineage (NCBI taxonomy): Eukaryota > Metazoa > Chordata > Amphibia > Caudata > Salamandridae > Pleurodeles > Pleurodeles waltl. The sequence goes on from NC_090441.1 coordinate 90,101,350, forward strand.
AACGTCCTCGGCAGCTCGGGAGCGTCGTTATCGAGTGGCCATCTTAGCTGCTGCGGCGCGCGATCTATCAGCTACTAACATTATTAAAAAAGGGGGCAGAAACAAGGGCGAGTGTCACTGAAAATTACAGGTTCTCTGTGAAACCCCTCTGCACTGAGTCAAGAGGAGGAATTTCAGAGCTGGTTTTTCTCTTTTGTCATTGTAGGTTATTTTCCCAGGGGTCCTGCCCTAACCCCTTTTGCCCCTTGGCTTTGTACTAGATTTCTGATTGATGTTATAATCAGGATTGAGGACCTAGTTGATTGGGAGCGCGATTCTTGCAACCTTGCACTTGGTGTTGAGACTGGAATAAGTATTCAGTTTTTACAGCAACTGTGTTTCCAGTCTCCAACAATAATACAGACCATACAAGTTTTAAAATGCTTAATGTACCACACATTTCTTCCAAAATTAGCCTCCTGATACTAGCTAAGCAATGTTTTGTAAAAGGTCGCTCTCCTCAAATGTGGGCCACTTTTTTGGAGCTGCCCGGGCCTATTTTTGGTCCCAATCCGACCCTGTTGATAGCTTACCTAGAGAATTGTACTCAAGATGTGTGCCGTTCCCCTCCAACCTAACTCAGCGGAGACCCGGCGCACATCTGCCATCCGGAATTGCGTTGAGAGGATGCCTGTATTTGGTAATGGGGTGGAGAAGGAGGGAGTGGATGTATACAGAACTCAGGAGCTGCTTCGGGTGGGCAACTTCACCGGGGCTTTGACTGCCTGGAGTTCAATATCCTTTTAGAGCACCCCGACAATCTCAGGTTACTGGTGGTTCGCCATATCAAAGATCATCCTGTTGCTACGACTATTACACCTCTTCCCGGCACTACTGATTGAACTCCCCAGGTCTTACTTCCGGGAATTGTGTAGCCTACTTACCGCGTTATATTGGGGAAACTCTAGGTGTAGTATGGCTCTTCGGAAGTTGCGTTTACAGGTGGATGAGAGAGGAGATTTTGAGTTATACTACTTGGCTGCCCAAATGTAGTGGGTCACCCGATGGAGGTCAGCACAACGGGACACGACAAACTCTTGTGAGTGTGGGATGAATACAAAAGCGCTCCTGACCCGTGTAATGATGCACCCCCCTCCTGCCTATATGACCCAAGGGGAGAACATCCAGCACGGTATGCATGGGCTAGGGCATTACAGAGAACCCACTCCAGAAAACGGTAGACGTGCGAGCTCCCCTTGCAGATGGCTCAGTATTGGCTACTCCCCGGAGGCTGGACTAGCCTAGAGGCATGGCCTGACGAGGGTGTAAATACTGTGGGGTATCTCTTTTCAGGATCTCAGTAGTACCTATGACATACCGGCAGAGCACTTCGTGTTGCATGGAGCAATAATGGGCTGGGTTCAGAACTGTTGAAAGATGGGCTCCTTGAACCCACTGAAAATTAATACCTCTGTTATCTCTTATCTCTGGAATGACCAAGCTGATTACTCTATTGCACTGGGCTTTGTTAAGGGGAGGCACAACTGGACGTCCTACCCCTACAACTCCAATAAGAGGCGATCATGGGCCCAGAGTTCTCTCAGACTCTGCCTAGAAGTCAATACTGACGTCTACCCCCAAAATATCTTGGAATGCCAGATTCAAGCGTATTAAATTCTACTTTTTGCACTGGGTGTATCTCACACCCCGGAGACAGTTTACTGTGTTCCCCGGGACATCAGCGGTCTGCCCTCACTGTCGAGTGCCAGAGGCTGGGTTCTTCCCTATGGGATGGTCCTGCCTGAGTCTAGCCCAATGTTGGGCTTCAGTCATACAGGTATTACAGCGATTCACGAATAGGCAATTTGATTGTACTTCACAACAATGCCAGTTGTGCTTACATGCTTGTGGCAAAGCTCGGAAAGCGACAGACGATTCACAGCCTTATTACTTATTGAGGGGATACTTGCCAGGAGGCAGCTAACCATGAGATGGAAATCTACCTCTGGTCCTAACCTGGGTGGCTGGAGCAGGGAACCAATCAAGTGGGCGGACTGCAAGAGAGAAGCACTGTGCAAGGAAGAAGCCGGGGAATGTGGAGAGTCCCTTTGTTGCCCTCCTGGGATGCGATTCAGGCAACTTCTCTGCATTTGGACAGAAAGGGGTTAATAATAGACACAGAGGCGTCATCTCCTGCGTCCCCTCAGTTGCCTGCTGCATCCGCCTGTTCCGCTACCACCCCTACTGCGGCTAGCATGCCCGATGCCCCTATGGAACTACTCAGTGTGGCTTAAAACTGATCTGCCTGTGTGCTGTCTGAATGGTGAAACTGAATGGCATGACCGACTGGGGTGACTGAGAGATATGACGTGGCAGTCACAGAAGAGTAGCTTGGGGTGGCACAGTGGGGCCCAACTCCCAGAATATAGAAGCCATCTCTGGTGTACCTTCAACTGTATCATTGACCCACCTGTTCTCTGGTACCCATGGTGATGGGACTTCTACCCTGTTCACTTTTCTACTGTCATCCCCTGCCTGGTTTGTTGGGATTCCTTTAGTTCCCATATTTGTTTATTCTATCTGTGTGATTTCTTCTTCCGATTTGTTATTTGTATCACAAATGCAATACACAGATTTAAAAAATGCTGTCAGATATCCCACTACTTGCCTGCCTGTGACCCATCTTCAGGTCGCAGCCTTGGCTAGTTAGGTCATCTCCAGGTGGGTTGGTGGAACTGATCTCTACCTCTTTGCAAATTTCAGTCGTTTCCTGGTCCTCTGTACTAGCAGCTATCAGTACAACTTTTTGGATCTCTACTTCAGGACCAGTCAGAGTTTTTTCTTAAGTGAAGTCTCTTAACCGGGTGATAGCATCCTTCCTCAGTCAGCCAGTTGAACCGTTGTCAACATGTCAACCTTCTTTTCTTGCAAGGAAGCTAGGACCTTGTTCTTACACCAAGGCTGGCAGATTTTCTTGCGGTTGGGCCCTGCTCCTTCTACATGATATTAAGATCCATCCCCCTTCTCTTTTGCCTGCCTGATACCCTCCACTTCTGGGTCGGTCCTCAACTCCTTTTGTGTTCCAGTTGCTTCTCTCTCCAACGGTGTCCCTTGTAGCCTCTGAGTTTTCCTCCTGAGAAAGCAGTAAGAGTAAACAAGCTGCTCTTTTACATACCATTTTCATTCAATTCTTAAGGTAGGACAGACTAGTAGAAGGAAACCATGAGGAGAAATCTGCATTCCTTTGATGTTTTCCTGATCTATCCAGTTTTAAAGCAGTATGGTGGGAGGTTAAGAACCACCTTAAAATGCTCTGCTTGGTCCTTTATTTTGGGCTAAACATGATAATAGAGCATGGTCTGTGAATAGAATAAACACAACACCTTCCACATAATATTGCAAGGTCCCTAGGGTCATTGTTATCGCTCAACATTTTTTCTCTAGTTTTGAGTATTGTGTTCACTCTAGAATATAGAGAATCGCTTGACCTATCCTTTGATCATTGGATTGATAAAGTACTACACATAACCCTCCCTGTTCCTGATGCATCAGTCTCTCAGTGGAACGTTTTAGAAAACTCAGGACGTTGCAGGATAGGTGCATTACAGGCAAGATGTTTTATTTGATGGAAAGCCACAAGAACCTCTCTTGAGGGATTGTGTAAACAATTAGGACCTCATTACGACCCTGGCGTCAGGCGGTAAGCTGGCGGTAACACCGCTAACAGTATGGCGGTGTTCCGCCAGCTATTATGACCGTGGCACAAAAGCCACGCCATACTGCCGGCCCCTCCACTATACAGCCAGGCTTCCGCCTGGTGGTCATAATCCCCAGGGCAGCGGTGCAAGCACCACTGCCCTGGGGATTATGAGTCTCCAATCGCCAGCCTGTCCATGGCAATAAACACCGCCATGGAAAGGCTGGCAGTAAGGGGGACTTGGGATACCCCTGGGGGCCCCTGCACTGCCCATGCACCTGAATTTCGGGCAGTGAAATGCGCGACAGGTGCTACTGCACCCGTTGCACATCAGCATTGCCGCCGGCTCTATTACGAGCCGGCTGCAATGTTGATGTGACTTTTCTGCTGGGCCAGCGGACGGTAACACTGTTACCGTCCGCTGGCCCAGCGTAAAAATCCAAATATATAGCCAGATATACCGCCGGCACTGGCGGTATACTGGCGCCTGCAGCTTCAGCGGTCTTTCTCCAAGACCTCTGAAGTTGTAATGAGGGCCTTAGTTTTCTTCTGTTTAATAAATACAGAGGAGGCCCGTCTTTATGAGAAATCAGTGGAATGAATTTTTCATAAAAGCCAATTGGTCCTAAAAAAGGCACAAGGAGCTTTTTTTATCTTGTGGGATGGAAAACTACTGTATTGCCTCAATGTTATCTTTTTTGGGCTTACTCATACCATTACTTTCCACATATCTTAAATAGAAGTCCTGCTGATTCTAAGGATTCTAAAACTGCTCATAAATATTTACTTTGTTCATCCCAGGTGTCACTCTACATGACAATATCACTGATGTAAGCAACAGCATATGGTTTATGATGCATTACAATATGATTCACCCAGTATAAAGAGGATGCCTATCAATCCTAGGAGGATCACTTATTCCTGTTTCCAACCTCAAAGAAGGAAAATGAATTCTTACCTGGTCCAACTACCTTAAGAATAACTGTTTCAGGTACTGGAACTTAGGTGCAGAGATTGAGGGGATCCCATAGAGTAAGTATGATGGCGGTGGCCCATCCCGCTTGTAATCTGCTATTGGGTATAATATACTCCTGCTACTCATATAAATACACAGGGTAATTCCCATACTTCCAACAAATTATCAACCAGAAATTCTGGTGAGGTTATGTGATTGTGAGCATTAAGTGTGTGCATACCCTACACATATGTATGTGTAATAGGTTGAAAAACCTGACCATACTTATCAAAAACATTTATCTAGGAACTTTCATGTCCTGATGAAAGCTAGGTGGTCCATGTAGAGGGGGCGAGAGAGGCATGAAAAGAGAGGAAAGGCCTTTCCTCTCCTTTCTTGTCTCTCTCTCCATTTCTGCTACCCGATCGTGATGCGATCGGGCAGCAGAAATGCCCACTAGACACCAGGGAGTTTGTTCTTTTGTTTGTTATTAAATAAGGGGAGCGGCACCTTGGGCAAGGGCCGCTCCCCAGGGGGGCAATTTATTTTTAGGCCATTTCTGCCCCCCCTGGGGGCAGATCGGCCTATTATAATTAAGCCAATCTTCCCCCGGGGGGGGGGGGCAGAAACCACTAGACACCAGGGATAATTTGTTCTATTTCTTTTTTTTTAATGTATTGGGGTTGTGCGACCCCTTAGGCAAGGGTCGCACCCTTGGGGACAAATTTATTTTAGGCCATTTCTGCCCCCCTTGGGCGAAGATCGGCCTATTTTTATTAGGCCAATCTGCCCAGAGGGGGGCAGAAACCACTAGACACCGGGGAATTTTGTTTTTTTATTTATGTTTATACATAGGGGAAGCGGCCCCTTGGGCAAGGGCCGCTCCCCAGGGGGGCAAAATATTTTTAGGCCTTTTCTGTCCCCCAGGGATTATAATTATTATTATATTATAATTAGGCCGATCTGGCCCCGGGAGGGCAGAAACCCCTAGACCCAGGGATATATTTATTTTTATGTTTACTTTTTTTTACATATGAGGAGCGACTCCTTAGGCAAGGGTCGCTCTCCTGGGGGGCAAATTGAATTTAGGGCATTTCTGTCCCACTTGGGGGCAGATCTTTAGGAGGCAGTGGGTACCAATTGTACTTACATCTTATACCAGGTCCAGTTATCCATTATTAGTAAAGTGTAGTAGTGTTCTAGCAGCTTAGGCTGATAGATATAGCTATAGCAGAGCAGCCAAGGCTGAACTAGGAGACATGCAAAGCTCATGCAATACCACTTATATCATATAGGTACTATATCATAAGAAAGACACTACTCATAGGGCCAGTTGTAGCAAAATAACATTTTGCGACTTGCAAATTGCGAGTACTAGCGACTCGCAATTTGCAACTCGCAAAATGTTATGCAGAAAGGTGTCTCAGACACCTTCTGCGAGTCGGTATGGGGTCGCAAAGACCCACCTCATTAATATTAATGAGGTGGGTCGCAAATTGCGGCCCCATACCGAGTCTAGGCACTCGTAAACATGGAGGCCTGCTGTCGTCAGCAGACCTCCATGTTCGTGACTGCTTTCAATAAAGCAGTTTTTTTTTTTTTAAGTGTAGCCCGTTTTCCTTAAAGGAAAACGAGCTGCACTTTAAAAAAAAAACGAAACCTTTAGTTTCGGTTTTTTTTCAGGGCAGGTAGTGGTCCCTTGGACCACTACCTACCCTGAAAAAATATTTGTGGGTCCATTCACAAAGTGGAAGGGGTCCCTTGGGGACCCCTTCCAATTTGCGAGTGGGTTACCATCCACTTGAAGTGGATGGTAACTGCGACACCATTTGCGACCGCATATGCGGTCGCAAATGGTATTGCATACCACTCGGAATCGCAAATAGGAAGGGAACACCCCTTCCTATTTGCGATTCTGAAATGCATATTGCGAGTCGGTCCCGACTCGCAATATGCATTTCTGCATAGAAAACAGGCATTTGCGCCTCGCAAACGGCGATTTTCGCCGTTTGCGAGGCGCAAATCCTTTGCTACATCTGGCCCATAGTTACTAAAAATAAAGGTACTTTATTTTAGTGACATGGTGGCAAAAATATTTCAGAGGACATTGTCCCTTAGGAGGTAAGTAACATACACAAAATATACACAACTAACCAAATCAGGTAAATAAAACAGTCAGAAAATAGTGCAAACACTGTAAAACACAATAGGATGCAGTAGGCCTAGGGGCAACACAAACCATATACTAAGAAAGTGGAATGCGAACCATGAATGCACCCCTAGGCAAGTGTAGTGTGTAGATGTGTAGAGGGACGCTGGGAGTGTGAGAAAACACCAAGGGTGTAAAGAAGACTGCACCCCAAGACCCTGGAAAGTCAGAGGAAAGTACTGCTATTTCCCCCAAAACACACTAAGGTCGTGATGCAGGATTTTGAAAGGACCACAACAGACTGCAAAGCACTAAAGACGGATTCCTGGACCTGAAGACCTGCAAAGGAAGGGGACCAAGTCCAAGAGTCGTTAAAGTGTCCGGGGGGGGGGCAGGAGCTCACTAAATCCAGGATGAAGGTGCAAAATGGCTGCCTCCGGTTGGAAGAAGCTCCAGGCTTTGCAACAACGAAAGGAGGTAGGAGATTCTGCTTCATGCAGAAGATGTCCCACGGCGTGCTGGAGGATGCAGAGTTGTTTGCTTGGCAAAATACTGCAAACAAGCCTTGCTACCTGCAAGAATTGCGGTTTGAGAAAAAGGGTGCTGCCCGGGCCCAGGAAAGACCAGGATGTCGCCACTCCGGTGAGGGGACAGAGGGGGCCCTCAGCAACGTAGAGAGCCCACGGACAGGAGGGAAGCACCCGCAGAACTCCTTGAACACGGGTTCAAGAAGACTGAACACGGAGGTCATCTCAACACTGCAAAGAGAGGTCCCACGACACCGGAGGTCAACTCAGGGAGCTGAGCATCGAACGACGGAGTGCTGGGACCTAGGTTCAGGATTTCTTATAGGTGACTTATAAGGTAATTAAGTCCAGTGAAAAATGGCTGTGAAATAACGAGTGCGTTATTTCACGAAGGCTGCAATGGCAGTCCTGTGGAAAGGTTTGTCTGAGCTCCCTCTGGGTGGCAAAAGAAATACTGCAGCCCATATGGATCTCCTGGAACCCCAATGCCCTGGGTACCTAGGTACCATATACTAGGGACTTATAAGGGGGGTCCAGTATGCCAGTTAGAATTGGTAAATTTAGTCAGTAGCCTATGGTGACAAATTTAAAGTCAAAGAGAGAGCATAAGCACTGAGGTTCTGATTAGCAGAGCCTCAGTGACACAGTAAGCACTACAGACAACACACACATAGGCCACAAACTATGAGTACTGGGTTCCTGGCTAGCAGGATCCCAGTGAGACAGGCAAAACACACTGACAAATAGGGTTTTCACTATGAGCACTGGGGCCTTGGCTAGCAGGATCCCAGTGAGACAGTAAAAACACACTGACATACACTCACAAACAGGCCAAAAGTGGGGGTAACAATGCTAGAAAGAGGCTACCTTCTCACAAGATTGGCCTATTTTTATTAGGCCACTCTTGCCTCAAGTGGGGCAGAAACCACTAGACATCAAGGATTATTTTTTTTGTCAGTTTCACCTGAGGGGAGCGACCCCTTAGGCAAGGGTCGCTCCCCTGGGGGGCAAATTTGTTGTAGGCCAATTCTGCCCCCATTGGAAAGTTTACTAGATGCCAGGAAATTAAAAAAAAAAAATTGTGGGGTGGTGGCTACCAACTAGTATGGGCCTGGTTATGTCCCAACTGAAGGGGTAACAGTCTTTCAGCTCTCCCCCCGCACACTAAAACATCTTATCCCACGGCAAGCAAGAGGACATTTAATTTTTTGGGGTTTTGGTTTTACATTTGGGCCATGAGAGCTTGGCTAACTCTCAAAATCGTCCCACTTCGAATGGTGAGGGCTGCACTTTTTGGACTTTGGGACGCTGCCATGTAGAAAAATCCACAAGACCTAGACACATCTGAAAACAAAACATCTGGGTGAGCCCAGGGTGGTGTGCTTCACATGCACCCTGCACTAGTTTCTCACCCACAATGCACTGCAAACCTCCATCTTTGCTGGAAATCACACATTTTTCCCACATTTTTGTGACAGAACCTTCCAGAATATGCAGGAATCCAATAAACTCCTACCCCCCAGCATTGTCTCATCTATACCGATAAAAATGTTGCTGCTCTAGTCAGCCTAAAAATGTTTTTTCTCAAACTGCTATTTTGGACCCACTTTGGTTCCCTCTCAATTTCAACATGTTTTTGGCTCTTCCTTGTCACAGGCACTTTGCCCACCTACACAAGTGAGGTATCATTTTTACTGGGAGAGTTAGGGGAACGTTGAGTGGTAGGAAATCTGTCCTGGTGCGTTGATCCCACACAGAAATGTGGGAAAAATGAGATTTTTTAGCTTAATTTGAGGTTTGCTGAGGATTCTGGGTAAGAAAACATTGGGGGATCCACGCAAGTCACACCTCCATGGACTCTTTCGGGTGTCCAGTTTTCAAAAATGCCCTAGAAGGCTGCTGAGCCCAGGACCAAAAACGCAGGTGCCCCCCCCCACTTGCAAAAACAGGTAGTTTTGTATTGATAATTTTGATGTGTCCAGATAGTGTTTTGGGGCATTTCCTTTCATGGGCACTAGGCCTACCCACACAAGTGAGGTACCAAATGTGTGGCTTCTCTCAGATTCCAGAACTTTCTGTCACCGAAATGTGAGGAAAAAATGTTTTTGGGCTAAACAGAACCTGGTGAGAGCCCCACAAGTCACCCCAGTTTTCACAAATGTGCAGGTTTGGTAGGTTTCCCTAGGTGCCGGCTGAGCTAGTGTCCAAAATCTACAGCTAAGCACTTTGCAAAAAACACGTCAAATTTCAATGTAAAAATTTGATGTTTCCATGTTGCGTTTCCTGTCGCGAGCATTAGGCCTACCCACACAAGTGAGGTACCATTGTTATTGGGAGACTTTGGGGAACACAGAATAGCAAAACAAGTGTTATTGCCCCTTGTCTTTCTCTACATTTTTTCCTTCCAAACATAAGACGGTGTGTAAAAAAGACGTCTATTTGAGAAATGTCCTGTGATTCACATGCTAGTATGCAACCCGGAATTCAGAGATGTGCAAATAACCACTGTTTCTCAACACCTTATCTTGTGCCCATTTTGGAAATATAAAGGTTTTCTTGAGTTCTATTTTTCACTCTTTATATTTCAGCAAATGAATTGCTGTATACCCGTATAGAATGAAAACCCATTGCAAGATGCAGCTCATTTATTGGCTCTGGCACCTAGGGTTCTTGATGAACCTACAAGCCTTATATATCCCCGCAGCCAGAAGAGTCCAGCAGACGCAACAACATATTGCTTTAAAAAATCTGACATTGCAGGGAAGTTACAGAGTAAAACATTGAGAAAAATGGCTATTTTTTTTACCTCAATTTCAATATATTTTTTTTTCAGCTGTTATTTTCTGTAGGAAAACCTTGTAGGATCTACACAATGACCCCTCGCTGAATTTAGATTTTTGTCTAGGTTTCAGAAATGTTTAGCTTTCTGGGATCCAGCATTGGTTTCACACCCATTTCTGTCTCTAACTGGAAGGAGGCTAAAAGCACAAGGAAAATGCCAAAATTGTGTTGAAAAATGGGTTTTCTAAATTAAGTCTGCCTGTTCCTGAAAGCTGGGAAGCTGGTGATTTTAGCACAGCAAACCCTTTGTTGATGCCATTTTGAGGGAAAAAAAACACAAGCCTCCTTCTGCAGCCCTTTTTTCACATTTGTTTTTAAAAAACGAAATTGTCGTTGTATTTTGGCTAATTTCTTGGTCTCCTTCAGGCAAACCCACTAAGTGTGGGTACCTCTAGAATCCCTAGGATGTTGGAAAAAAAGGATGCACATTTGGCGTGGGTAGCTTATGTGGCAAAAAGTTAAGAGGGCCTCAGCGCGAACTGCCTGAAATAGCCAAAAAAAGGCCTGGCACCTGAGGGGAAAAGGCTCAGCAGCGAAGGGGTTAATAAGGGCTGCTCAGGAAGGGATGGCATCTGCACATGCTAGTATAGCTGCTAGTGTGTCAGTTCCACAGCAGCAATACTAGTAGCCGTTAAATGCTTTTCAAGTATTAAACTTGGAATTAGTATACTGTACTAGATAGGTACTGTGACATGAGATATTTCCTCTTTTCTTTATGCCTCTGTGTATTTTAGATTGCAATTCCTCAGGGAATAGCTATGGACTGATAATGTTTGAAACCTATTATTGCTCTAGTGTAAAAAATCAATACAAAATTTAATTAAAAAAATGGGAAATTTTATTTTCAGCAGTTACAGTTATGATTAACTCAAATAACTATAACTCGCGCCCCATGGTAACTATAACTTGTGCCACCGCCATGTATAGTTTTCTCATTATTAATTGTTTTATTGCAAATGGTGCAGTGATAATATCAATGAGGCCATAGAAGGTGTCATCAATGACGTAATATGTGGAGTATTAGCTGTGCATGGCGAAGGCGCGAGTTATAGTTACCTGAGGGGTCTAGTTATAGTTACTTGGGTTAGTCATAACTATAACTGCTGATTTTCTATGGTTTTGTGCGAAGAGATTGCCTTATGGCCAATACATAAAACACATTTGTAAACAGATTCCTTTCCAAAGGCATTGTCCCTTTCTGAACAGACCATATACCTCATATAGTATACATTCTTCCTTGTTAGTGATTTCTAAGAGTTTGTATAAAATTGACAACTTCATGTCTATTGCATTGTCATCATTGAAAAGCACACAATCTTGTAGAATGAAAATAATTGAAAGGAAATCAGGCCACTTTCTTTTTTATTTAAATTCTTTTTATTAACTTTTTGCATCTTTCAAAATATACACATTATTCTTGCGAGTTGTCGCATCTTACAGTCTTTGTGTTCATCCCCCACATGAGCTAGTATTACTTGTATCATTATTTTGGTGCTTTTACGGCCTAGCTTTTCAGTACCATACAGTTGTGTTGAAATGAAAGTCGAATTATGTCTCCCTATGATCCTTCCTTTGTCCGACCTTCATGATCTTAGAACCCCTGTATTCTACCCAGGCTCCACATATCTTTTCCCAATTCTCGAGGCACCCTCTACTTTGGTAAACCACCTCTTCTGCCCTCTGGGACCAATCCTCTTGGGACCAAATTTCTTTCCCAGTCCTCTATGCTCGGGGAGGTAGGTTTGCCACATGCCCGTGCTAAATTACATTTTGTAATTCCCTCAGCTACCATTAACCATATATTCTGAAACATCTGGTCAATTTCATTTTGAGTTATGGCCAAGATGAGCCATTTTTGCAACCAAAGAGACTGCTCATGCTTGCACCTTAGCCATGATGTCCAGTACTTGCTTCCAGAACTCTTGGATCTTAGGGTATTCCCATGAGGTGTGAAAGAAGGTGCCTTCTTCGTTGCATCCTCGCAAGCAATGCGGCGTCAGTGCTTTCCCTATCTTATGCAGTACAGTCCTGGAGTAGTATAATCTGTGAAGAATCCTAAATTGTATCAGCCTGAATCTGGTTCGGATTGCTACTGTCCTAGGGCTCTGTATAGCTTCCGTCCAGTCTTCATTTCTGTGTCCGCTAAGTCTCTGGTCCACGCTTCTCTGAGCATCATTAAGGGGTCTGGGGAGTTATTCATTATTTTTCAAATACCAATGAAATTCCTTTATGTGGTAAGGGGTCTAGGAGTAGTCTATCTTCCAGTGCAGCTGCTTCAAGTAGATGTTCACCTTCTGGAATATGTCTATTCAGGGCATGTTTCAGTTGCAGATATCTGTAAGTTTCAGATGCTGCCATGTTGTATTCTTGGCTCAGATCGGAGAATTTTATCATTGTCTGTTCTCTCCAGATATAGCCTAGATGTTTGATTTCTATTATTTCCCACTTACCGAAACCCTGAAGACCTCTCACTTCCCAGAACTAGTCACTGTGCCACAGAGGGTCTGATTCACCAGATTTCTCCACCAGCCAAGGTATGTGGTGGCTTCCTTCTATACTCTAACTACTACTGGAGTATGTATCGGTAGGGTCTTTCCTCTATGCCGGGTATAAAGGACGGTTCATTGCTCCTCTATCTACTCTATAAGCGGATTCAGTCTGTTCAGAGAAGACCCAGTCATTAATTACTATCAGTTGAGTCACCCAGTAATATTGCTAGATGTCCTGCACTGCTAGACCCTCATCGTATACTCCCCTCTGTAATTTGGTTAGTGCTATGCGTGGGGTCTTACCATCCCAGAGGAATATACAGCCTTCACAATGTATTGTATTAAAAAAATTCTATTGGGATTTGGAATGGGGTGTTCTGCAGAGCATATAAATCATGGGAGCACCATCATTTTTTAAAGAGATGCGCTACCTGCCATTGACAGGGGAAGCTTTCGCCAGTGAGCCACATCATTGCTGAGTCAAGTAAGCTGGGATTAAATGTTCCATCAGAAAAGTTCCTGTGGATCACGTGTTACATAGATACCCCAAATATTTAAAGCCCTCTTATTCCACTGGTGCCGTGCAGTCCAGGGGTAGAGCAGGGGCTCCACCCGATAAGGGATATATGACTGACTTAGACTAGTTTATCTGATAGCTGGAGTAACTTCCAAACATGTTGAAGAATAAAGTAGTTATCAACCAGTTGCATCCATACTTCACTTTGTTCACAATTTAACACAGGGGACAGTGTTACAGGTGTGATAGGTGTTTTATTGGTTGAAGTGAGTGAATAGTGCTATTTACAGTGATGGCAAGTCGTAAGGGGTGGGTGTCCTCAAGACCAACATGGTGGCAGCCTTCTGGTACTAATGATGGGTCCATCTTTTCTTACATTAGTTCATATTGCCTCTTAGCTATGTGTGGTGGCTGATTGAGTGGGATAGTTGCTGTGCAGATTGTTGCTGAGTTACTTCTTGAAGGGGGTCTTGTTCTTTGTTGGGGTTCCAGTGCCATATCTTGGCCTGAGGGTCCGTTTGGGTGCCTGCTGTTGATCTTCAGGGGATGACATGGTAGGCCCTTGTGTTTCCTGTGAGGGTAGTTCCTGGGATGTTTCTGCTGATGGTGTAATCTCATGGTGGGTGTCAGTGCTGTTGTGGGGGCCTCTTGTCCTGTGTGGGTGTCCGACTGGTTTTGGACCAGCTGCAGCAGTGCTCCTGCTATGGTGGCCATTGTGGCATAGTGCTCTTTCCACTGCTCCATGGCCTGTTGGTGGTGTTCCTGCTGCATCCTCTGACTGTGCTCCAGGGTGGACACAATCTGTGCCAACCTGTCATGGGTATGCTGGTAGGCCCCCAATACCTCTGATATCATGTCCTGGGCTGCTGCATTCATCCTGTGGCCTCACCCCGGCCCACTGCCACCCTTGCACTTGCCCTAGCCCCCTGTGCCTGTATCCCCTGCACAGGTCTGGCAGTACCACTTGTACTAGTGCCCTCACCTTCCTGCATGTTGGGAGTGGGAGACTGTGGCCTCTGTACCTGTGTTCCACCAGTCTCTGGCCTGGATACACTGGTGTGGGGATGCTTGCCCTGGGCTGCTGGTCTTGACTGGGTGGTAGGGGTGACAGTGGTTTCCTGGGTGAGGCTGCTTCATGGTGAGAGTCCAGGACTGTGTGAGGGCCCTGCCTGCTCATCAGTGTCCAGGGATCCTTCTCCAGTGTCCTGTGAGGTGCCTGTGTCTCCCTAGGGGGCTGTGGCACTCCTTGTCCTGTCCGTTAGGGTTGCACGGGTGGTGGTGCCTGTTGGGGGACATAGACATGTCTGTTACAGCTGCATGAACGTTTGGGGTGAACAGGACTGGGCTATTTTCTGCTGGGGTTACTTTCTGTGGCCTTACAGGGTGCCTTTGTGTGGTTGACACTGCATTTAGCGTCAACGGTGGGGTTGCATTGTAGTGCGGGGTGTTGTTCCATTGTGGGTACTTGCAGGGGCAGGTGACTGTGCTCAGGGGAAGGGATGTGGGCCTGTTAGTGGGTTTGTGGTCATGCGGGGTGGATTTAGTGGCTGATGCCTGGGTGGGGTGTTGGTCCTGGTGGGTGTGGGTGGGGTGGTGCATGCATTACAGGTGTGGTGTATATGGGGTATATGGTGATGACTTACCCGAGTCCATTCCTCCAGTGAGTCCAGTGAGTCCCTCAGGGTGCAGGATGTCCAGTACCTTTTCCTCCCAGTCTGTGTATTCTGGTGGTGTTGGTGGCGGTCCTCCCCCAGTCTTCTGCACTGCGATGTGGAGCCTTGACGCCATGCCCCTGACCTTTCCCCGCAGGTCGTTCCATCTCTTCCGGATGTCGTCCCTGGTGCATGGATTGTGTCCTACTGCATTAACCCTGTTCACAATGGTCTGCCAGAGCTCCATCTTCCTTGCGATGAGTGTGTGCTGCACCTCTGCCCCGAATATTTGTGGTTCCACCTTCAGGATCTCATCTACCATGGTCCTTAACTCCCTTTCGGTGAAGCGTGGATGTTTGGGGGGTGACATGGTGAGTGTGGTGAATGGTATCGGGGCTGGGAATGCGGTGAGGGTGCTCTTCTGTTGGTCGGTGTGCGTCTCCTGTATGCTGGCGTTTTATGTCTGCCTCTGGTGCTCTCCGTCTTCTTGGCCTGGTTTGGTTGCTAAGGACTGTGGGGTATGTCTGTGGGTGTTTTATGGGGTTATGGATGTGTGTCAGGTGTGTGGGTTACACGCTTATCCAATGTGTGCACTTCTTGCTGTTAAGTCCACTTGCCA
Source organism: Pleurodeles waltl (assembly GCF_031143425.1). Classification (NCBI taxonomy): domain Eukaryota; kingdom Metazoa; phylum Chordata; class Amphibia; order Caudata; family Salamandridae; genus Pleurodeles; species Pleurodeles waltl. Next base: position 90,116,775 of record NC_090441.1, read on the forward strand.
CCCGTGGCGGTTGGAGGCGCCAATGGTCGTTCGGTCTCCACTGTCTGCCAAGGTGATTTGTGCATCATTATTTGGAGGGCTGGATGTGGGTGTGCTTGGCGGTGGCGGGGTGGGGAGGTCCAGGATTCCCGCCGACAGGGTCATGGCGGTAGTGGTGATCTGGTGATTTTTGGCGGGGTTGGGATTTTCGTTCATTATATGGCGGGTTTCCATTCACCACCAACGGCAGCATTCTGTTCACCGCCGGCATGGCGGTCGGCGGTGTTTCCCGCCGTGTTCATAATGACCGCCTATATCAGGGGCTTGTCTATGCATGTTTTAAAGGACCAGTGTCCTTTTAATTTTATTTCCCAATCCGTCCAAGTTCCAAGACCAAATGTTTAGGTCTCTCTTGTGTTGTTCTGCCATATGAGTGTAGCAGCATCCGAGTTCTGGTGCATGTCCTAATGTAGGCCCCCCTTGATAATACTGATAAGCACTGATGTGTTAACATTACACCTTTTAAGAACAAGTGAACAAAACCCATTAACTCCAAACACCCTGCTACCCTGCATTGTGAGACTGAAACGACCCACCTCCTGGTTCTGCACAGTGCCTGTCGCCCAGTACTAAATATCAACTTGCTTAGGTGGGGCTCTCTCACCTGAGATGCCTGCCTATATAAAAATAATCTCGCTTTGTAATCCCTCTGTAAGACACGATAATGTGAGCCATAAAGCCTGCTTGCAACATTTGTGAAGGTCCTGAAGCATGCATAGGTTTCTCAGCAGAGCCCACTCCTCTTATCTGGCAGGTACAATATAGTATATTGTATATCTTTAGTCTCAATGTATTCTCATTATCACCCCAGATTGTTGGAAACTTTACTGATTCAAGGTCATGGTTCTGTTGGTGGATCTGGGGTATGTTGGTGTTCAGTAACTGGTGAGCATTGCAATTCTGGATCTGGTTGTGACTGAAAATTTGCTTTGACAGTGGCCTCTTTTTGACTCACTGTTCTTCATCCCTCTAGCCAGCTCCATGCCTCTTCCTGAGTTATGAAATGCCACGTCTTTCCCTCCACAATCATTCTTAATGTGGCTGGGCACATCACCATCTATTTTAGTTCTTTCCCCTTCAGTGCTTCCTTAACTTCCTCAGAGTTTCTTCTCTGCCTCTGTACTTGCAATGTGAAGTTGTTTTCACTGTGTAGTTCCCCATATGTGCATGCTGCCTGAAGAATCATGTCTGATCATAAAAATTGAAGATTCTGGCGATGATTGTGCATGGAGGCACTCTCGGTTTTGGCGGGGGACCCAGTGCTCGATGTGCTCATTCCATCGAGAAAGAATTCAAGAGTCGCTTGGGGCAAAGAGTATTGGTCATCAGGTCATCCAGAAACAGGTCCACGCTTGGAACTTCCACTCCCTCGGAGATCCCCACGACCCTGATGTTCTGTCTTCTTGAGCGGCCCGCCTGATCTTCAAGTCTGACTGCCATGCTTGCTGTATGTTTCATCAGGTTTTGGACCTGCCCTTCAAGCCTCTTGCATGTAGTTTGCAGTCCGGTGATTTGGGATTCTGCCATTTTCACGTTGTCAGATATATTCCAGAAGTCCGCCCGTAGAAGGATCACCTCTGTCGTGACGCCATCTATCTTTGGTTCCATGGTGTTTCGCATGTCTTGAATTGTGGACATAATTTCACGCAGGGACGGTTTGTCTCTGAGTAGGCAGGCTTGGTCATCTCCCGTGGCCATTGCATGGGTTCCTGCGTCAGTTCCTCACGGTCTAGTATATTTGTTTGCTTGGGTCTAGATAGGCATTTTTTAACCGCAGCCACAGTGTGGCAATTTGTTCTGCTCGCTGCTGTTTTACCAGTTGCTGTCTGGCAGGCCCCTCACCTGTGCCCAGTTCGATTAGGCAGATGGGTATCTTCTGTGAATACAGAAGCAATGTAGATATTGTGTTCGGTAGAGCCCTAGTTATCTGTAATCACCCCTGTCAGTGTCAGTATAATTTAATTAGTTCGTATGCAATGGGTACGCTCTCTGTTGTGCAGCTGTAGAGCACCATCCGAGAGAGGTCACTGATGGAAAGTAATGGCAGCGGGGCCCCCCCATTACTAGTCTATTTGGTGGCCTGGCCTCACTCTGTCAGGGCTGAACTCCCGTGACTGTTTTGGGTGACGCTGTGAGGCCGAAGGGGGCTTATTGGCGGTGTCTGGGAGCCGCCCTGGAACTCATGAGTTTTCCCCCCACAGTTATCTCACACCTCTTGAGCCCTTGCCTTGGACGTTGTGCCATCAAATGCCAAGGCATCTGACTCTGGGTCGGGCTCAATGTCCGTACTGGCCAAGAAGAAGGCACAGGGCCGTGCTATGTTTCAGTAGCACGCCCGAAGGGTCGGCACGTGTACGCCACAACCGCTGTTAATGCATCTCCCCAGGTGAGCATGGGCTGATATTCCCCGTCATCGGGCCCTGGGGGAGGCCTCGATAAACCTACACCGTCAGTACTCCACTGTGCGTTGTGTGCCTGTTTAATAGTTACCGGGGCACAAAGGATTTTTGCCGGGCGGTGCCCAACTGTTCACTCCCCACTCTTGCTTTTTTCACCCTCCTGTGGATGGTAACACAGCAGTGTGGAGATTGCCGGGCACCCTGTGTTTCTAGGCCTTGGCAGGCGTTTCTGGGCAAGTGGTGGCCAATCGGGCTGTGCTGCGGCCATGGTGTCCTAATGAGGCCCCTCTCTGCAACCAGCGATAACAGAGTGGTATATTGTGGTCTGCACACCAGGTGAGCCACAGCCCACCCACTCTGCTCGGCGAGCAGCTGTTCCAAGTTTGCCAATCGGCGGGTGTTTTCCTTTGCAGAGTATGTTGTTGCTGCCGGCCTGAGGGCCGAAGTCTGGCTTCTGCTATTTCCTAGCATCAGTCGGTGCCCTGATACTCTCTGCTGCTTGGCAATATGTATGGACATTTATAACATTTGTTTTCCCTTGGCTTTTTCATAATTTTAAATGGATGATGAGGGATTTATACCGTAACTGCTACGGAGCTAGTTCATTGTGCAACCATGTTGGTTGGCGAGTAACTACCCACTTTCTATCATTTGTTTGTGCTAGGAGTTTCTAATAGAATGGGTAATGTTTAAAAATTGAGGACAAAGTGTGAAGGGTAGAAGGGAAGAATCACACCAGACAACACTGTGATATGCGGTACAGAAACATCAAGAGCCAGTGGAAATATGTGATTATGTGGCCCTGCGTTTTTGGATCTGCCCCATTTGCCACATAATCCATCATTTGGTGCACCACCTGTGGATTTTAACCCCAAAAAACGATTCTAGCTCAAACAGATCAAAAGTAACCAAAAACAGGGTGACACATTTCTCGATACTGTAAGGCCTTTTACAAAGGTTGACTGGTCATCTTTAAATTGCTTGTACCTGTATTTGGGTGTTACAACTTTACTAACAAAGTGAAATATTTTCCCAAACATTGTTAACCATGTATAAAAAATGACAAAATAATGAAGTAATAGTACCACAAATTGTGCTGCATAGCCTTCATATTTAGCCTTTTCTTGTGGAATAATTCAGTTGTCCCTGCCCCATAATTGGGTCCTTCTCTGCTACATAATTCCAGTGGGCTTGGTCATATTTTCAGGACGAACTGAAGGCTACCGGGGCTTTTCCTTGCTGATTTATCAGTGCATCTTGTCTCGTGAGACGAGAATAGCAGACCTTGCTTGTTCTTCAACACAGTACTCTATTGTTCTAACAGGTATGTTGGTGTGTACCTTCTCTGAAACTCTATATAGGTTTTATTTTCAGCTGTGCTAGAATTTGAACAACATTTAGAAGTAACAAAATGTAGTGTTGCTATAAACGTTTGACTAGTGCATACAAAAAAGTGATGAATTGACTACTTCAGTTAATATCAGTCACTGGGAATTACTCAGGGTGACATTCATGTCAACTGTTACTTTGCCCACCATGTCTCCTCAGTTTGGGGCCACCCCAAACTTCCAGACCAGGTCCTCCGCGACCTATAACAGCATTCATGTTTGAGTGGTTCCTCTTATTTCCGCTTCCAGTAAATGTTGCTGCTGCCCTTTTTTTGTATCCATTGGGGCTACTATTCATATAATGTACACAAGACTAGGATTGTGATGTAAAATAAATCTTTCAAATGTATTCTGCATCCTTCAGTGAACTTGAGTGTGTTATTCCTTAATGAAAGAAGGTTTGGGAGTTGCACTTATTATCCCTGGAATGTCTCATGGGATTGATTGTTACATGAAACACATCTCACTCAAATATGGCTCAGTGGGTTGTGGAATGGCTGCAGAACAACCTGATTTCTGAATTGAATTGGAACATTGATTAAGTTCTTAGTGCCAAGGAATCTAAGAACCAACCTTTGTGTTTCTGGAAAAACCAGAGAACTTATCAGGACCTCTTGCAGCTATTTCTGCTCTTGGTCTATGGTAGTCCCTAGGCATTCTTTGTACCGCAGATGGTCAATGTCATAAATCAGTTGCCAAACAAAGTTGTAGAATCACCTTACCTTTGCTCTCATTATTTGATTCACTGTTGGATATGGAATAGTGGTTGTCGGATAGTCTTATTAGTTCCATTAAATGCAATTAACCCATGCTCTTGGATCCTTCTCCATCTGGTTGTATACTATCAAATGTCTTTTTATTTGGGTGTTATGTACAGCCTGTATCCACTAAGGTCTTTACCCATTTCCCTTTTGCTTTCATGGAGTATTTAAAAGTCATGGTTTTGCTCTTCTGTGTAAAGAACAGGCTGATCACATACCTTATTTCCACTGGTTCCCTTGAGTGTGTCCTTGTGTGAATTTGAGCAATGTGGCTTTAATCCACACACTCAAAACATTGTGAACCTTGTTGTAGATTTACTGGGGTGGGACTCCCTTTCTATTCGGGCTCATTCTTGTTTGGTATCAATTTTTCTACATCTTCATTCCAGTAACTTGTTATCTGGTCTTCTTGCCTACCCACGGATCCTTCACTTATCACTGGATTCCAATTCTATGTCTGATTGTAAAAGCCAGCTATATAAATTACTACATGTAAATCTATATCATGTCTCACCCATTTCTGCATACTTTGGTATAATGTTTTCAAGAATTGTTTCAAGTAGATTTTCTGCCTTGGTGGTAGAATTGGGCTCTAAATGCCTGTCTTCCAGTATTGGTAGCATAGGTTTCAGGTTATCTTCTTGTAATCTCTGTAGTTTTCAGCTTCCTAAAATAACCTTTATAGAGTGGGTAGTTTTACCTTTGTATATGGGGCCTGAGGTGTCTCCTCAAAAGCGTGTTGTCTTCAATCTTTCAGATATATCCTTTAAATAATACACTGTTTATCTCTGTATACAGAATAGTTCCTACAGGGTTAGTTGCCTGATACAATGCTTTTAATTCTCCTGCTAAAAAGGGTGCAAAATATTGTCCTAATTTTTTCAGTTAGCCATGCTCTTTAAGCTTCACATTACTCAGGTCCCGGCACAACTCTATAAAACAATTACTTAAAATGTGTTTTCATCATCAAATTGTATAGACCATAATAATCATTTACTTTGCTGCCCTTCACCCATCCATCATGTGCCTTACTGGAATACCCACAAAATCCACCCGTGACTTGTGGGACTGCTTTTGGCTATCCCTAATCTTCAAGCAATAATTTTTAGGAGTCAGACTAAACTTGCCTTCATGGGGTCATATTTCATCTGGTCAGCTATTTCAAGGCTGCTACCGCACAATGGGCATTTCCTTCAAGTGGCTGCTCCCCCATCCTCCCTGTGATTCTATACATATGGATGGCTACCTTATATGCTGCACTCTACTTTCCTATGTCATCCACCATGATAAAACTAGGGGCCAGTTTTTTGGACTGGACTGTTTTATCACTCTAGGCACTCCACTGTCGCTGCCATCATCATCATTACTGGAGTCAGAAGCCCACTTGGCTCTCATGTCCAGCTCTCACTGGCTTCTCATATGGGTCATCAGGGCCTTCTTTTCCTCTATGGCCAGGGTCATTTTTTCTCCAGTGCCAACTCTGCTGCTGCCGCCTTCTCCTCCATGTCTAATTTAACTAGCCTCCACTTCACGTCCCTCTCCACCTGTCTGTCCTCCAACTCTGTTTTGGACAAACTGTGGTTTAACACACTATTCCCTGCTGTGGATGAAGCAGGTCTTTGGGACTCACACTCATCTGGCACCAGAGCCTCCACGACCTCACCTTCATTTTGCTCCTCTGCCTCCCCTTTGCCCCTTGATCTTGTTGGGGTTGACTGGAGCAGGCGCACCTCCTTCCAAGCTCGGAGGGCAATCTGGTAGGCCTCTTTCTTGGACTCCCTCACTAGCCCCTTCTCCTTGCACATCTTCCTCAGCTCTGGCATGCTGAGGCCCTTTCTGTTGCTCAGATATTCTTCCACTCTTTCAATAATCGCAGGTGCAAAAATGGAGTATAAGAAAGAAATTAAGAAAAAAACAATTAAAAATACAAATCCAATTTAAAACATCCAAAAGTCATTATTTTTATGTCAAATAAAAATGGGATTTTTAATGTCAGCTTAAATCACTGGCTAGTACTGAAAAACACAAGTTCTAAATCACACCGCTGAAACCCAGTGTAAGATATTGGGACCACTAATTGGTGGGGGGGGGAGTACCCACCTCATGTACTAATCACAGTCCTTGACAGAGTAAACCACTAAAGTTACTGAATAAACATGAGCACAATCACCTGGTAGCTAATGCACGGGTAGAGAGGTTTATCTTAGAGGCAATGTGTAAAGTATTTATGCAGTACCAAAACAGTAATAAGTCAAAACACAACACAAGAAACCCCCCCAAACCAATTTAGAAAAGTAGAATACATTTTAATAAATAATATGCCACCAAAATGACATACATCCAATAAGGAGAACCAGATATATGATTTTTAATAGTTTTTATTGAAAATAGCTCCAAAAAGGGTTAAGTGCCAACTCCCTTGAACTGGGTCCTAAGCTAGATTTAAAACTGGCCTCAATGGAGCATAGGTCACCTACAGGCACCAGGTTCAACTTGGTCAGAAGTTTTACTTTAACTGAGGCCCTAATTATGAGTTTGGCGGGCGGAAAAGGCCGCTCGCAAAACTCCCGCTGTCAGGAGACCACCAGTGCGGTCTCCTTCCCTCCGGCCCTATTATGAGTTTCCCGCTGGCCCAGCGGGAAACGCACCACAACATTGACGCCGGCTCATAATAGAGATGACGGCTTGCAGATAGTGATTTGTGTCATAGGGTTGGCCGGGGGGTCCCTGCACTGCCCATGCCAAGTGCATGGGCAGTGCGGGGGCCCCACTGAGGCTCCCTGCACTCTGTCTCCGCCAGCCTTTACATGACGGTGAAACCACCATGTAAACACCGATGGAGCGAGGGGTCGTAATCCCCAGGGCATCGCTGCCCTGGCGGATTGGAACTACCGGAACCGCCAGGCCGTTGGACGGCCGAAAAGTGGCGGTGCCAGCGGTCCGACCGTGGTGATGTTAGAAATGGGGTCTTTGGTTGGTAGTCAGGTTCCCCTCTGTCCAAGCAAGGACTCTCACTCTAGTCAGGACAAAGGAGAAACACACCCGGTTAACACCCGCTCATGCTCTTCGTAGCTTGGCACGAGCAGAAAGGCTTAATCCAGAGGCAATTTGTAAAGTATTTGTACCAACACACACAGAAATACAGTGAAAACACTACAAAATGACTCAACACCAGGTTACAAAAATAGCCAATTTTTATCTGAGCAAAACAACACCAAAATGACAAAAATCCAGCACCGAGATGGCCCATCAGGATATGCAGGTTACACCCCAGCACCCTTTGTGACACCGTATACTGGAGATGCACAAACAGCATAACTCTCAATCTGACGCAGACAATGAAACCACAAACTGGCAGTGTCACAGAACTGTTTAAGCAAGAAAATGCCTATTTTCTAAAAGTGGCATTTTCAAACTAACTATCTAAAAACTAATTTCACTAAAAGATGCATTTTCAAATTGTGAGTTCAGAGACCCCAAACTCCAAAATTATATCTGCTCTCAAAGGGAAACTGCACTTTAATAATATTTCATGGCAGCCACATGTTAATCTATGAGTGAGATAGGCCTTGCAACAGTGAAAACCAAATGTAGGAAGCTGGCTCTGCATATACTATCTCAAAATGAGAGATAGTGTGCACAAAGCCCAGGGGTTCCCCAAGAGGCCTGACAGAGGCAATAATAGATAATACTAATGCTCTATTTGTGGTAGTGTGGTCAAGCAGTTAGGCTTATCAGAGGGTAGTGTTAAGCATTTGTTGTACACACACAGGCAATAAATGGGAACACACACTCAATGACTTAACTCCAGGCTCATAGATTTTTATATGGAAAAATATTATTTTCTTAATTTATTTTAGAACCACAAGATTCAAATTGCAGGTAAGTACATGAAATGCAAGGTACTTTGCAAAGGTATAGCTAGGACTTTGAATCAAAACAGTAATGTACACAGTTTGGCATAAAATGGCAATAAGCTATTTTAAAAGTGGACACAGTGCAAAATTCAACAGTTCCTGGGGGAGGTAAGTACAGTTAGGTTAATGTGGTAAGTAAAGCAGTTACAAATTCAGTCTCCGGAGCATAGGCAGCCCATCGTTGGGGGTTCAAGTCAACCCCAAACACCCAGCACCAGCAACACAGGGCCGGTCAAGTGCAGAGATCAAAAAGGAACCCAAATAACGTATGCGCCAATGGAGACAAGGGGTGCTCCAGTTCCAGTCTGCTGGCAGGTAAGTACCTGCATCCCAGGGGAGTGGACCAGGGGGGCTTAGTAGAGCACTGGGGGGGTCCCAAATAGGCACACAAACTACACCCTCAGCGGCACATGGGCAGCCGGGTGCAGAGGGGTAACATGGTGTCGGGTTTGTAATAGGATTTAATGGGGGGACCCCGGGGTCACTCAGACATTGCAGGCAGGACACAGGGGGGCTTCTTGGGCAAGCCACCAACTGGGCAAGGTAGAGGGCCGTCTACTGGTCACTGCTGCACTGGTGGTCGGTTCTTCACGGGCCTGGGGGCTGCGGGTGCAGTGCTTCTCCCGGTGTCGGGTTTCTTTGTTCTGGGCAGTCGCGGTCAGGGGGGTCCTTGGGATTCCCTCGGCAGGCATCGTCGTGGGGGTGCAGAGAGGTTAGCCCAGGGTGGATACATCATCAGAGTCTCCTGGGGATCCTTCCTGGGTTGTTGGTTTCTCAAGACACGGGCCAGGGGCATTGGGCACAAAGTGGTGGGGACTCACGCTTCTGGAGTGAAGTGAAGGTTCCCTTTAAAGATGGTTTCTTCTTGCTTGGGTGGACAGGTCCGCTCTCAACGGGAGTTTCTTGGTCCTTTGTAGTTGCAGGGCAGTCCTCTGAGTCAGAAGAGGTTGCTGGACCCGCAGGATGTGTCGCTGGTGCAGGTTCTTTGAGGTTGGAGACAGGGTGGTAGGGCTGGGGCCAAAGCAGTTGTTGTCTTCCTTCTTCTCTGCAGGGTTTTCAGGTCAGCAGTCCTTCTTCTTTGTAGGTCATCAGGAATCTGATTTCCTTGGTTCAGAGTCACCCCTAAATATCAAAAGGGCTGGAGGGCAGTAGCCAATGGCTCCTGTCCCTGAGGGTGGCTACACCCTCCTTGTGCCTCCTCCCTTTGGGGAGGGGGCACATCCCTATTCCTATTGGGCTAAATCTTCCAAAACAAGATGGAGGATTTTCTAAGGAGGGGGTCACTTCAGCTCTAGTCACCTTAGGGTGGACCTGGCTGAGGAGGTGACTCCTCCTTGTTTTTCTCACTATCTCCCCGGACTTGCCGCCAAACGTGAGGGCTGTGTCCGGGGGGTGGGCATTTCCACTAAGTGGAGTGCCCTATGATGCTGTACCACCTGGCTTGAGCCTTTGAGGCTCACCGCCCGGTGTTACAGTTCCTGCAGGTGGAGGTGTGAGGCTTTGTTCCTGGTCACAGAGTGTACAAAGGTACTCACCCCATGTGGCCAGAAACTGGTCTGGAAGTGGCAGGCTGGCAGAGACCGGTCAGCCTAGCACTAACAGTTGGGATGGCAGGTAGGGGGCATCTCTAAGATGCCCTCTGTGTGCATTTCTCAATAAATCCCACACTTACATCACTGTGTATTTATTGTGCTGAGATGTTTGATACCAAACTTCCCGGTATTCAGTGTAGCCATTATGGAACTATGGAGTTCGTGTTTGACAAACTCCCAGACTATATACTCTATGTGGCTACCCTGCACTTACAATGTCTACGAATGGACTTAGACACTGTAAGGGGCATAGTGCTCATGCAGCTATGCCCTCACCTGTGGTATAGTGCACTCTGCCTTAGGGCTGTAAGGCCTGCTAGAGGGGTGACTTGCCTATGCCACAAGCAGTGGGTTGTGGGCATTGCACTCTGAAGGGAGTGCCATGTCGACTTAGTCTTTTTCTCCCCACCAGCACACACAAGCTGTGTGGCAGTGTGCATGTGCTGAGTGAGGGGTCCCAATGGTGGCATAATACATGCCGCAGTCCTTAGAGACCTTCCCTGGCCACAGGGCCCTTGGTACCAGGGGTACATTTTGCAAGAGAATTATCTGTGTGTCAGGGCTGTGCCAATTGTGGAGACAAAGGTACAGTTTTTGGGAACAAACACTGCTGCTGGGACCTGGTTAGCAGGGTCCCAGCACACTTTCAATCAAAGCTGGTATCAACAAAAGGCAAAAAGTTAGGGGGTAACCATGCCAACAGTGACATTTTCCTACACCAAATGTTGCAGTATTTCACTGTTGAGTCATGTTATGTTTTGTTTTGTTATGTTATGTGATGCTATAGGGATTTGTAAAGCGCATGGCTACCCGAGGGCCTCCCAGCTCTGAATGCAGTCCTTCATAATAAAGCCTGAGATTTATGTTCTGAATAGCCAAGTCTTAAGCAGTTGCCGAAAGGGAAGCTCATGGCTGGTCAGCCAAAGGTTGAGGGGAATGGCATTCCAAAGCTTTCTTCCCAAGTAAGCCATAGAGGTACCATCCTATCTAGCTTTCTTTACAACTGGAAGTCTAGCTAATGCAGCTGATGGTAATCTAAGCTGTCTGGAAGGGGTATAGAAGGAGGCTAATGACCTTAGCAGAGTAGGGTCTCTATTGCATAAGGACCTATGAATGTAGCACAAAGCTTTGAACTTTATGAGCTGTGCCACCAGGAGCCACAAATGTCTAGGTATGTCTAGGAGAAGTCGAGCAGCGGCATTCTGGACCACCTGAAGTTTTCTGCTTACATAGTTTGGCAAGCCGAGGTATAAGAGATATAATAAGGGACTGAATAATTAGTCGTTTTTTGCCACAAATGGTAAGATTCTGAGGACTTACCTCAGAAGCCTAAGCAGACTAAAACAGCTTGCGGTGATCTTTTTTACATGATGGTCCATCGTAAATCACGGGTCTAGCCAGACTCCTAGACTCTTAATATTCTCTTTAGGAGGGGGCAGATTCCTTATGGGATCAAATGTAAAAGGATGCAGCCCCAGAGGGGAACAGTGCACTAGTATCATTATTTCGGTTTTGTCTTCATTTAACTTCAGTTTACATTCTGACATCCATCTGGACACACTTGTATGCATGGTGTAAGAGCCGAGCCTTCAGTGTTGCAATTAGTGGAGAAAGAAAATACCAACTGAGTGTCATCTGCACACAATACTATTGAGAGACTGGGGGGTTTCACGATCTCTGCCAATGGAGACATATATATATATTGAACAACGTGGGGCTAAGAGAGGAACCCTGAGGTACTGCACAGCTGAACGATATACGATTTGATAAAAAAGACCTATCTAGTACCTGGAAGGTCCTTCCCTCCAAGAGGAGAGCCATCCCAAGACACTACCTGTAATTCCAAGCTCCACCATTCTCGAGAATAATGTGCTGTGATCAACTGTGTCAGAGGCGGCACTTAGATCAAAAAGGATGACGGCTGTTGCACCACCTTGATCGAGATGCTTTCTGGCCTCTTCTGTGACTGCTAACAGAGCCGACTCAGTGCTTATAGAGGCCTGAAGCCCATTTGGGTGGTATGGAGAAGATTATTCTCTTCAAGGAAGTCTGAAATCTGGGTGTTCACATGCTTTTCTGTTATTTTTGACACTGCTGGCAGCAAGGCGATAGGTCTGTAGTTGTTCAGGAGGGCTGCATCCAGATGGGGCTTTTTCAGTAGACGCTTAACTATAGCTTGTTTCCAAAGTTCTGGGACAAAACTCTCAGTAAGGGAGGAATTCTAGAGATCAGTGAGTGCCCGGGCTATAATAAAGGACCCCAGAGCGAGTACATAGGGAGGATGTAGTGCATGCAGGTGTGAGTGGAGACGATACTGGGAGGGAGGCGGAGGACGAGGAGGAGTGGGACACAGTGGAGGCAGTGGATGCTGGTGTGTCTGCATGGGGATGGTGCTTGTGTGAGTACCTGTGGGATGATGTGTGGTGCTTGTGTTTGCCTGAGCCACTTCTGTGTGTTAATTTGGGTGAATGCCAGTCTAAAGGTGTGCTTGGGATAGGCTGGGGTTGAGGGGATTGGGACTGGGCAGAGGAAGTTGGAGGGGGGAGGCTAGAGACAGGGACAATGACTGCCATCAGTGCGGAGGCCAGAGCCTGAAATGCTCTCTGTTGGGCCGCCACGCCAGCGTGAATGCCCTCCAGGTATGCATTTGTTGGTTACAAGTGCCTCTCGACCCCCTGGATGGCATTCAAAATGGTTGACTGCCCAACAGTGAGGGATCTCAGGAGGTCAATAGCCTCCTCACTGAGGGCAGCAGGGCTGACTGGGGCAGGGTCTGAGGTGCCTGGGGCGAAGGAGATGCCCACCCTCCTGGGTGAGCGGGCACGGGAAACATGTTGAGGGGCTGTTGGGAGGGCGGTGCCGGTGGGGGGGTGGCGGCTGTACCTCTTGTTGGGGTGGGTACAGAGGTGTCCGCCACCACCAGGGAGTTTCCATCGGAGGAGGAGTCGCTGTCTGTGGTCTTCCCTCCTGTCTCCGTCGTGGCACTCCCCTCGCCCTCCGTCCCTCACCGTTGGAGGATTCGGCCTCCAGGCCCACGTAGGATGCAGCTCCATCCGTCGCCGGTGCCTCTGCTCCTCCGCCAGATGATGCTAATGCACACAAGGACAGGACGACAAAACAAGAAGTGGGGGAGAGACAGAAGATACATTTGGTCAATGCCAGCAACAACACTACCGTTGGCGTACACAACACACGGGGAGCAGCCCTATGCACTAGGCCATGCCCAACCATTTACTAAGATAGTCACCAGCCCATGGGGTACAATGTCTAACGCCATTAGCTGCACACCTGAAACCCACAGGACCCTGCCCAGTAGTAGATGCCCACTAACACTATTGGGGTAGGAGTGCTTCAGAGCTTGCCCAACAAGGGACCTACCCTGCCATCTTCGTCCTGGCCTAGGGGCACCCATAGCCCACATCCACCACCCAGTTACCTCTTAACGCGAGCCAAGTCAGGATTCAACATCTGTACTCACCCTCTTCTGGCTGCTGTGATGCCTTCAAGTGCCCATCCAACTCCGGATAGGCCACCGCCAGGATGCGGAACATCAGGGGGGTCATGGTGCGACCGACACCCCTTCCTCGTTGGGAGGCCAGCCCCAGCTGGGCCTCCGCCATCTTCTTTGCCCAGCTGCGCAGGTCCTCTGACCTTTTTCTGGTGGGCGCTGACCTGCATGGAAAAGACAGCAGAAAAGGGAATTAGTAAACCGTCTGGACTGTCACTGTAATGGCCCACCATATCCCTCCCATCCCCTGACGCACATGCATTGACCACCTTACATGCAGCACTCTGGCCTGGACGCCTCTGCCCCCCACCTACATGTGGTTTACATACACAGCACTCCATACATTCATGTCCCACGCATCATGCTCACAGAGTACTCACCTGTTTGTCTGGAGGACTATAGAGTAACATGTCATGGGGTAGGACCCCATCCACCACTTTCTCCAACTCCTCCGCAGTGAAGGCAGGGTCCCTTTTCCCGAGACACATGAACCATTGTCACTTCCAGACACAGGTCACAGCAGCACTTGCAGTGTAGGTCCTCTTCTGTTGAAGGTCAGGTAGCAAGTGAGTGCACAGATAGAAAATGGCGGTGACGTCTGCGGCGGTGCGTGCAGTCACCGCTGGCGTACATCGCCATTGGCTCTTGGAACCCTTAGTGCCCAATGATAACCAATGCGAAGTTGTGCGGCGGTCTTTGACCGCCTACCGCGACGGCACCAGCGTAATTACCTCATTTCCACTTGTCCCTCCTCACAGGTCAGGCAGCTGCCATTTCACGGGGGCACAGGGCATGGTACCTAACTGCGTCACAGCAGACATTGGCACAGCAACTTATTGTCAGATTCACATATTGTTTCTGCGAAGCAAAATAATCATCATTAGTGCAATAGATGTGTGACTATGACCCTCTGCTCACCATTTTGTTCCATAGGCTTCAACCACTGAGGCTGAATGGCGGCATCCTCCCGTGTACAGACCCCTGGTGGACCTTGCGACAATGGAGGACAGACACATTATCATAACTTACAGACTTGATCGTGCCACAATCCAAGAACTGTTTGCACAATTGGAGCCAGACCTGATGTCAGCTATCTGCCAGCCCACAGGTATCCCCCCTCTAGTGCAGGTCCTGTCAGTGCTCCATTTCCTGGCAAGTGGTTTCTTCCAAACAACAGTGGCCATGGCATCAGGGATGTCCCAGCCAATGTTCTCCAACGTGTTGACCAGAGTGTTGTCAGCCCTGCTGAAACACATGTGCAGCTACATTGTGTTCCCCCAGGTGGAGGATTTGGCCACAGTGAAAGCTGACTTTTATGCCCTGGGACATATCCCCAACATCATTGGTGCCATTGATGGTACACATGTGGCATTTGTTCCCCCCCGAGAAATGAACAAGTTTTCAGGAATAGAAAAAGCTATCACTCTCTGAATGTGCAGATGGTGTGTTTGGCGGGCCAGTACATCTCCCATGTGAATGCCGAATATCCTGGTTCTGTGCATGACGCCTTTATCTTGAGGAATAGCAGCATCCCATATGTGATGGGCCAACTCCAGAGGCACTGGGTGTGGCTAATAGGTGAGCCCAAGGTCCCCACACAGTATGAGTAGGTGTCTGGGTATGGGGTTGTCCCTAAGGTTTAGTGTGTGTCTAATAGTTGTCCCTCGATATTTGCAGGTGACTCTGGTTACCCCAACCTCTCACGGCTACTGACCCCAGTGAGGAATCCCAGGACAAGGGCAGAGGAACGTTACAATGAGGCACATGGGTATACAAGGAGGATTATTGAAAGGACCTTCGGCCTCCTGAAGGCCAGGTTTCATTACCTCCATCTGACAGGTGGCTCCCTGTACTACTCACCCAAGAAGGTGTGCCGGATCATTGTTGCATGTTGCATGTTGCACAACCTGGCCTTGATACCCCAGGTGCCTTTTCTGTGGGAGGATGTGGCTGGAGATGGTCTTGTGGCAGCGGTGGAGCCTGTGGACAGTGAGGAAGAGGAGGCAGAGGAAGAAGATGTTGACAACAGAAGCAATATAATTCAGTATTACTTCCAGTGACACACAGGTAAGACAATGTAAGTTCACTTTACATTTCAGTTTTCTGTTGGACATTGTACATGGCAGGCTGTTTCCCGGTAAAAAGCCAAACCGCCAATGTCTTAATATGGAGAAAAGTACCTCCAGCCTGTTGGCAGTACTTTACTCCATATCAACGCCGTCCGCCGGGGTCATAATGACCCCCTAAATTTCTACATGCCCAACTTTTAAATACTAAGCGCCCTGCCCTATGGGCAGTAAAGTCTACGTAGGGGAGACTTATTAATATTTAAAAGAAAGGTTTAGACCTGCCGAAAGGGTTTATTTTGCCATGTCGAATTGCCATTTGAACGCTACAGTGGTTAGCCTAATGCCAGGTTTTGCACTGTGGAGCACATACATCTCTGGTTAGCAGGGGTAAAAGTGCACAGGGTTTTACAGCCAAAAGAACAGATGATGGACGGGATGCTGAGCAGTGCAAACATTCACGGCCAGTCACAAAGATCTGGGTTTAATCCAGTGGTTCCCAAACTTTTTGGACCCGCGGCTCCCCTGACCTATTGGCCAATGGCCATGGCTCCCCATTATGTTACTTTTTTTTGGCGGGTGGGGGATGCAAGCCCGGCCCCTGGAGTAGTTACATTTTTCTCTCTAAAACATAATTGGGATGGAGCCGATGAAGGTACCATATTCATAAATATAACAAAATAAAAATGTAACAATTGTTTAATAAAAAAATAAAAAAACTTTCATTTGTAAAATCAGAAACAACACTCTTCAGTACTTGGGTGTACATTTGGATTGTTTTTTAAAACAATAGACCCAAACTGGGCCTATGAATGGTGGCTAACATGACAGAAGAATTTTCTGAGTTAAGAAACGTGGATTGTTACCCACACACATGAATGGGTTTGCTTGATGGAAAACATAAAGGTGTTTACACAGAACCAGTGGGCAAATCTATGTAAGCAGTTTCACCTTCAACCGGCAGGTTTCCCACATGTTGAGCATTGGAATAACCAAGGGCATTAGGTAATAAATAACCATGCTATGTATATCATACAGAAATAAATGAAGTAGTTTAACATGAAAATATTCAATCCCTTTCCAGTAGGTGGCGCCCAAGCCTGTGAAATGCTTTCTATGTAACTACTGCAGTCCTTGATGAAAATCCCAAATTAGGGCTTTGGTATCTGTTTGTATATTTTGATTATGTGACTGCTGTGCAATTTAACGAACTCCAGTAACAAAGGAATGAACAAAAAAAACAATTATTATATCAATTTACAGTTTTCAAATTTGATTTCCTATTAGTCATAAGATTAATTGGCACCATCAGCACATAATTGTTTCATAAAGTGCATCTTTTCACAGTGCCCCTGGCTAGCTTTAATGGCGCACCGGGAAGCCGTGGCACAAAGTTTGGGAACCTACGGTTTAATCCATTGTTTTTTTGCCCACCACGCCATCCCAGTTTGGACCTTACCATATGCAAATCAGTTTTGACCCTGTTCCCCATAGGAACATTCCATCCCGAACTGCCAAGCCAGGTCCTCCCTGGACTGGAAACAAGCATCTTGGGACTGGTTTCAGGGTGTCACCCTTCATCAGCCTGGCTAGCTTGAATCCAGTGGTGCATTGAGCACAGCCAGCAAAAACAAATAAGGCAAAAATCTGGTGGTACACCACGCAAAAGATGGTAATTTCCTACAGGGTTGTTACAAGAATATCCCCCATAAAGGCTGACAGCACTTCTACTCTGGAGGAGAAGGTATATTTATGCCATGCTTTGCTTGGGTATGGATTACAATGTTACAGAAGTAGGGACACGGCTGAGTCCAGATGGAGCTCAAATTTACAGCAAAATGCTCTATCCAAACTAAGAGGATATCTGTGCAGCTTTTACTATCTGCGGATGTCCATAAAGGAGATCCAAAATGTGTCCTTGTACGTGAGTCAGGCCCAAAACACGTTAAAGCAAATCAAGATCTCAACCTCCATTTACCAACAATTGCATGTTTTTTCATTTATTGTTGAATCTACATGTAAACTGACCCCCCACCCCGAGCAAAATGAAAAGCAAAACTAGCTGATTTCTATTGACCACCAGAGAAATAAGTCTTTTTTTTTTAAGGTAAATCAGCTTTATTAAAATCAAAATACAAATGGGTCACATAATAACCATACAAGATATCTGTCACAATGATAATGATATAATTTTGAAAGGAATTGTAAAAGCTGTTTAACATTTTAAAGTATAAAATGGGGGAGAAACAATAAAAACGGAACAAGACCAGTTAAAATAAGAAAGATACATTGGATCTTAAAAAGCTAAAAGAAGAAAAAAGTGATATTCCATAAAGCAAAAAGTTAAGCTAAATTTAAATTCACTCAAGAACAGAGAAAATAAAGAATTCATGGTGCCTTAAAATTCTCAGATAATGTACAATTAGTAGAATTACAAGCAACAGCAGTAAGATAATCAGGCAAAGGTAACCAATACAAATCTCTATTTATGAAGGGGCAGCATAAAGAGGTGAAACCAATATCTAGTCTATAGTAGTGGCAAACATTATACCACCAAGCCTTATAGGAAATGTTGGATGAATTTTTCTAATTAAGAGTAATTTGCTGAAAGGCTAAAGCTAACATGAGATCCAACAGCTTTAAATTATCATCATCTGAAATAATGTCAGCAGAAAGGCTACCTAGAAAAAGCACTGAGGGAGATAATTGGGATTGCAAATAAAAAATGGAGGTAAGCTGACGCCAAACTTTTCTCCAAAAAGAGACAGTGGGGGGGCATTCAAAAAGGATATGCATAAGATCTCCCTTTGGGCTATAGCAGGACCAGCAGCTTGAAGAGGATTCAGAAATTTTTTCTATAGTAGAAGGGGTAAAATAAAGTCTGTGGTAAAGAAAGAAAAGTGACTGTGTGGTAGAAGCTGATCTAGATATTTTATAAGATCGATGCCACACCTTATTCCAAAAGGAAACATTCCAGGTACATCCCAAATCCAATTCCCATTGAGACTCAATTTTAGATTTAGGACGTGTCAAAACAGGAGAATGAAAAAGTTTATAAATATTTGATGCCTTAGGATATGAGGTAAGAAAGGAGGACAAAGAAAAGGGTAAATCCGAAGAAGAAGGAGGAGAAGGCAAGGAAAAAAGTACATCAAGAATAATATTAATAAGAAGATGTTTAGGCATAAATTAATTAGGACAACGAAATAGAAGTTGTAATTGTGAAAAAGAAAGTGGGGTATCCTTGGAGAATAAATCCTTGACCCACGCTATATTTCTTTGTCTCCAGGACTTGGAAAATAAAGGTTTTTTATTAATAGTGATGAGACTTTTATGCCACATAGGGGAATTCAGAAAATAGGAATAGGTGACAGATGGAGGTAAGTATTGAGAACGCAGAAGAGTACAAGTATGTTTAAGAAGCCGGGAGAAGATAAGCAAAATATTATAAGAAAAGGATACCACCTCACGAGGGGAAAAAGGCAGAAGAAAAGAACATTAAATATTCAACCATAAGGGAGTAAACACAGAGCCTGACAGGGATATCCATCTAAAAACTTGACGCAAACAAAAGGATTTGTAATATAGTCTGAAATCAGGAAAAATGGTTCCTCTCTCCTGTTTAGAATGATGAAGATGACTAAGAGAAATTCTAGATTTCTTATTGTTCCAAAGGAATTTAGACAATCTGGAGTACAATTGTTTAAAAAAAGTAACAGGTAAAGGAAGCAGAATCATGCATAGGATATATTAGGAGAAATCATAATTTTGATAGAATCAAGACGGCCCCACCAAGATAAAAATAAGGGATTCCATGACAAAATCGATCTATCAACCTTCTCTAAAGCATCTGAGAGATTTACTTCAATGGACTTCTTAATGGATGAGGAGAACCAAATACCTAAATATTTAATCTTGGCAGAATTCTAGTGAAAGCCAGTAACATCAAACGATGATCTAAAACAAAATTTTGTTAGAGGAAGGATTTCAGTTTTATCTGAATTTATCTTATGACCTGAAATCATAGAAAAGTCTTCAATCTCCCGAAGTAGAAACAGAATCAAGAGTTCAGGATTTGAGATATATAAAAGTATATAATCTGCATATGTTGTTAACATTAAGTGTTTCTCGCCATAATGGAAACCCTCGATTTTAATGTCATTTCTAATACAGGATAGAAAGGGCTCTAGAGATAGAATAAATAGGAGTGGAGAGAGCGGCCACCCTTGACGTACACCTCGGCGTAATACAAAGTATCTGGACAATCTCCCATTTACCAATATCGATGCCATTGGGGATTGATAAAGCAGAGAGATAATTGAAATGAAATGAGGCCCTAAACCATGCCAGGCTAAAGCTTTTAATAGAAAAGACCAGTCTGACCGATCAAACGCTTATTCAGAATCTATGGAAGTTGCTGCTAAAGAGTACGAAAGAGCGGGAACTTTGCTGAGTACATTGAAGAATGTTCTAGAGTTGTCAGAAGCAAGTCTACCTTTGACAAAACCCGTTTGTTCCTTACTTATCAGCACAGGTAAAAGGGTATCAAGACGTAAGGCTAATAATTAAGCAAAGATTTTATAATCTGTATTGAGAAGAGAGATTGGTCTATAATTTTTACAGAAAGTATGATCCTTACCTTCCTTTGGAATTAAGCAAATCGAAGCTTCTTGAAATGTTCCCCCCGTACAACCAGAACCCATGAAAAATTGAAAAAGCTGAAAAAGTTTGGGAAGTAAAATGTCATAAAAATGTAGAAAAAATTCCACTGTAAATCCATCTGGACCAGGAGTTTTAACTTTTTTTAGAGATTGAAGGGCTTTAAAAATGTCTAACGAAGAAATATCTACTTCAAGTGAAGTAGCATCAACAAGCGTCTTATTAGGGTTTGGAATGTTCTCTAAATAATCATCAATCTGTACGGAGGTCGGGACTGACTCAGGAGTATAAAGTGTCTGGTAATAATTAACAAATTCAGCTAAGATATCTTCATCCTTAATAAAGGGACGCACCCGTATCTGTAACTATAGACTTCACAATATGGCGTTGCTTTCGTACTTTCGAATAATGAGCCAGAAGTTTCCCTGATCTATTTCGACCTCCATAATAACGGGCACTACTACGTAGAAGAAAAGAGGAGGGATTATCCGTTGAGATTTTGTTAAATTGAAATTTTGCTTGAATAAGTTCAAGTAATTAGAGGAGGAAGAATAATATTGATGTTCTAACCGTTTAATTTTGAGAAGCAGAGATTGATGCTGGGCATTAAAAGTTTTCTTTTTATTAGAGACAAAATTTATTATATGACTACGAGACGCAGCCTTAAACGAATCCCATAACAATTGTGGAGAAACGTGAGATTCCTCATTAAATCGGAAATATTCCTCCGCAAAGACAACAACGGAAGTGGAAAATTTAGAATCAAGCAACAAAGAATTATTAAATCGACACCTATTGGACTTGGGATGCACCGGGAGCAAGTCAAAATCTGTGTTGACTGGAGCATGATCAGATATTACCATGGGTAAGGAGGCGTTAATAAGATTTTGGGATAGTGATTTAGAAACAAAAATATGGTCAAGTCTAGATAAGGAGCCATGTGGTGGAGAATAAAACGAAAAATCCCTACTATCAGGATTACAGGTTCTCCATGAATCAATTAAATTACATTGTGAGAAAAATGTCTTAAATTGTTTATACATTTTATGGGGAGAACATTTTAATACAGATTGCCTATCTATAAAAAGGATCAATACTTTGATTGCAATCCCCTCCAAGAAGAAAAAATGAATCATTATAATGCAAACATTGTTTAGTAATATTAGGCCAGAAAAGATAATCTGAGTTATTAGGACCATACATATTACCAATGGTCATTATAATCCCATTAATACTTAGCCTCACAAAGAGCCATCTACCATCGGAATCCGAGTCTTGCGAAATAACCTTAACTCATAATTGTTTATGGCAGAGCACAATTACACCATTTTTCTTTGTAGATGAAGGAGAAGTAAAAACATTGCCCACCCAACCTTTTTTAAGTTTCAGAGCTTCAGAATACGTCAAATGGGTCTCTTGTAAAAGAACCAAGTCTGGATTATATTTAGCTAAATGGGATAAAAATTCTCTGCCTTTTAATTGGGTTAATAAATCATTTGACATTCCAAGAAATAACTCTGAATCTTTACGTCACATAACCATATATATACATGAAAGGTCTTGTACCATAAATAACTGAAAGTACATATAGGGGAAAAGAAAACAAGAAAAACAAAGAGAGAGAAGAGTAAAGGGAAAACAGCAAGAAAAAAGATGGAAAATATTCCAGAAAAAAAGAAGAGACAGTTCATGTCAAATAAAGACGACTGCAAAAACATATCTTAGATGAATGAACAATAGGGGAGGGGTGGTGACAGCACAGACTGAAGACAGCACAGCAAGGGAACGGAACGTATCAACGGACAAAAGTTACGAGCAAAAATTATTATAGAACACCAGGAACCTGTGAAAAGAAAACAATACATTAACAAAGAGGGCTTGTAGTCACGTCAATATAGTATAATGTATAAACTGCATATGAAGGACCATCAACTATATCGTAATAGTAATGAACAAGGGCATAATAGATTAAGAAACATATATAGTCAACGTGTAGAAGAACCAGCTATTTCCATAGGGTTTGTAGAGTGTAGTCTTAGAAAATCACAAAGAGCTGCAGGGGAGGAATATGAAGTGGTCTTATTTTGATATGTCACTTTGAACAAACGTGGATGGAATGATCCATAACGAGCTCCCAAGTCACGAAGCTTTGTACAAAGATCCAAAACTTCTTTCCTCCTGTTTGCTGTAGCTTTGGACATCCTGTGAGATGAAGATTTTACTTCACTGCCAAGAGATTTGTTTTTTGGCTTTCGCAGCATTAAGAATTCTCAATAGATCAGTAAATTCAAGAAAGAAAATAATCATGCCTCTTGGTTTAGATGTGGAGGAATGCGGAGGACGATGACCAATGCGGTGCACCCTTTGGATGTTCAATACTGTAGAAGATCGTAGGCACACCAACTGTGGAAAGAATGAAGCAAAAAATGAAATTGGGTCACTCCCTTCAAGACCCTCCAATAATCCATAAAGGCGAAGATTATTGCATCTGTTTCTATTTTCCAAATCCTCCTCAAGTATCTTCAAAGCTGCCACTTCCTTCTCCAAACTAGTAATTTGATGTGTTTCATCCTGCACGTCACTGACTCTTTGATCCAAAGCAGAGACTCTCACTTCCATTTGAGGCCACTTAGTATCAAGATTTTGTATCCAAGAATTCGTTTCTTTGATAAAAGGACGCAATGTGCGTATTTCGTCAAGCACAAGTTCAAGAGAAATCGGTGAGGGAGATTTTACTGGAGAAGGTGGGTCCTGTTTGACCCTCTTATGAGAAGTTGTAGAAATATTCTGAGAAACTTTAGGTGAAGAAGAGGATGAGGAAGACATCTTTGACATGGAAGAAGACGCTGCAGCAGAAGTGTCTAATTTTAAAAATTGCAAAAGTTTGTCAGTTGAGGAGAACTGATGGGTCAGAGATTTTATTTTCTTTAGTTTGCCCATATAAAAATAAAAGCCTTCAATAAGGAAACGAGTGACACAGGAACTCCAAATATATGTTGATGAGACAGCAAAAATAAATTACATGGCTTGCGCAAAAAAAAAAAAACTGCAAGCAGAATCATCAAATATTCAAAGAAAAAACAGATGAGTACATTGTAATGATGAGCGAAAGTTATTCAAAATGGCTGCTCTCATGAGGGAAAATGTAAAAGAGTAATTAAAGAGTCAGAAAAGAAGCTAGGTGACCATAAAAACATTGAAAGTGCTCACCAAAACATCCCACATCTATTATAATCAAAGCACCATCAAAAAAAGGAAAAAAACAGCTCCGGCGGTAAAAAATGGTCCGACGATGCGCGGAGCTCCGAGGTCAGGTGGCCATCTTGGTTGGCGGCTCATGCACGCTGCCAGAGAATAAGTCTTAAAATAAGAGCAACACCCTTCTAACCCCTCACATTGCTCTGGGTGATTATAGATGAAATTATTGAAGTCAGGGTGTACTGCTGGAACTTAATTGTCAGATTCTGTTAGCCAATTTGAAATCAAAGCTTAGTCAATGTTTGAGTCCCGAAGTAACTCATGGACCAAGTTGCATGTTTAACTGTTGACCGCCATACTTAAAGATAAAGCTTGGCTTGCCGCTGCAACAATTACAAAAAAAGAGTTCGCCCCCAACACCAGTTGAAGAATTCAAGCGGAAGGAAACTGTAGCTGAGCTGTGCTCCTCTGCGAAAAATGGAAAAAACATTTAACACGCATTCGAAAAGGCCCGCAAGAGGGACCAATGCTGCTGTTATACAGATAAAGAAAAGAATTCCAGAAAGCTTAAACCACTTCAAAGAGTCAGCATCTAAACCACAACCAGGATGTTTATTCACTGAAAGGAGAGTCTCCTGAGTAGGAAGAATGTATTAACTTGCCATAGAATGGGGAGCAGGGGCCTGTGCCCCGTGTCCAGATGTTTCGGAGGTGGGTGCAGAAATGCTTGCCCTAGGCATACAATCAGCTAACTTTCCTCGAGATGGCTGAGTCCCCTCTCACAATAGACCTGACAATCGGTTGTTGAGTGTATCTCTTGTGGTAGAAGCCTTCTGACGGAAAACTTCTTACAGCCAGCTTGGGAGGAGAAACCATCAGAGATTTGAAGAATAAAAATTAACACTTCCTCGTCCTCCCAGTAACTAGTGCAAAGACCAAAGGGGAGATGGAAACACAACACAATAGCAGTATTGGCAATAATGGTCAGCGGGTGCTAGGTAGAGAGGAGCAGAGAAAAGAGGATGGCATAATGGAAGAATCAGAGGGTGATGAAATACATTGGAATTGGTGCAACCATGCACACAGACAAGAGAGGATCACCAGGGGGCAGGGGAGTGTATCATGGGCAACCAGGAGAGGACGGTATTTAAAGGGGCCCAGAGAATAAGTGAGTGCACAGAGAGAAGCAGTGTCTGTGGCCTTGATGTAAGACTAATAGACTGGTGAGACAATGGAACATGTCATGGCTTGGAAATAAAGAGTGGTCAAATTCAGAGGTGAGGCAGACACTACAGTCAAAAGTGCTATTAAAGGGCTCTGCGTATGCTTCTGACTGCTCTGCTGCCGGCAAGTTACTTAAAAAGAAACACGATCCTGGTCACTTGCATAATGCTGCTATATGGGAGATATTTCACTGATCTTTTTAGTTTGAGCCTAGGCACTGCCAGATGACCCCCTGGACACAGGAAAGTGGGTGCTCTGACAAGGGAGGGAGGTAGGGGGTGCTTGTGTGTGTGGGGGTGTTTGTGTATGTCTGTGCATGCGTGTATGCGGGTGTGTGTTGCGTGTTGTATGTGTGTGCATGTCTGGGGGTGTGAGTGCATGTATGTTGAGTTGTGTGACTGTGTGTGCGTGTATGTATGAAGGTGTGTGTGGATATGTGTGTGAATGGATGTATGCATGCTTGGATGAATGTGGGAATTGGTGTGCATATGCGTGTGTGTGGGTGTGAAGGGAGGGGCGTTTATGAAGGGGGGGGGGGTCTGGAGAGGAAGGGTGTTCTGGGGAGAACCTGTGGAGGGGGAGGGGAGTGGGGAAGACCCCTCTCAGAGACAGGGAAGGGATTCCCTGTCAGTGATAGTGCCTACTGCCATGGTTTTCGTGGCGGTAAGGAAGCCACGAAAACCATGGCGGTAGGGTGGCTTATAATCCCGCAGGTGGTTAAGTGATGGCCGCCGGGCTCGAGATTGATGTCTCCAGCCCAACGGCCGTTACGGAGGTGGCGGTCGGTGTGGTACATTGGCAGTTTCTCTTCAGCCAAACCCTCAATGTCATAATGTGGAGGAAAGTACCGCCAGCCTGTTGGAAGTGCTTTCCTCCATATTACCGCCAACCGCCAGGGTCATAATGACCCGCTTAATGTCTGTGTTGTTTTCCCTTGATATTTGTTGATTCATGTAAGTCTCAAATAGCAAGCAACTGCAGCTGGGTACTATTGCAAAACACTGTCCAAAATGAGATGTATGGATAGACACAGGCTGCCGGTCCGTTTACAATTAAGAGTGAGGTTGCTATCAAATGTAGTATGACAATGTTTAGTTTGTTACTTCTACTTGGCGGAGTGACTTGAGCTTATGGCGGATGCAGTGTTTGTGGTAGGACATAGGCTCAGTCAAAGGGGATAAGGTAACTTACTATTGGTTTAGGTTAGCGTGCTTCATATGATACAAACACTTGGTGGGTGTATTAACATGACAATACAATACTTCTATTCAGCCTCTGTTGGCATATGGATGAATTATCTTTATTTCAGAATGAAACGAAAACCATGAGTACAGTCTTGGTCAACTGTACCCATAAATGGCTTGTTACAAACCCTGCCCTTTTTACACAAGCTCCTCCCCCGCCATGAGAACTTTTCCCTGTCTGTTTTTAGCCTGACTACCTCATCTCGGCGCTTTTACTGCATTTTCTGTATGCAAAGAAGGAACACTCCAGTAAAGTTGTTTCAAGGTTCTATGTTCACACACATTGTAATGCTGCAAAAAGTTGTTTTAAAGGTTTGCATTAAAAAAAGAAGCACGTTGCTTGTTAAGTGTACCACTCACACCGAGGCTTCAAGAACTATGCACGTGCTGCTTCTTGCATTTCTATAATGATACAAAATGCTGCAATCTGTTCTGGCGAGTCTCCATGCAATGTGGGACTCTCATAATTTGTTTTTTCTCCCTGCCGCGCCCGCTTCATGTTATTATTATTTTTTTTTTTGCTAGCGAGGAAGTTAAAGTCATGCAGTGCAGCACAACTAGGGGTTTAGGGTGAAAGTACATGTTGTAGCACCTAGAATAATGTGCGGCATGGCCCAAAGGCGAGACCTATTGCTATGCCAGTGCTTGTTCCCGGGTGCAGGAACTGGGCTCAGGTTTAAGACACAGAGAGATCTGCACAGGAGTAATGCAGGAGTAGTCAGGGAGGGCTGGCGGCACACGGCGAGCATCTCTCCGGCCCTGGAGTGGAGCTAGCACTTGCTGCTTGCCGGTACTGTCACCCGGTTGGGATGACAACTGAGAAACTTTCAACAAATAATCCACTGGACTGGAGCAGTAGTGACCTCCCCACTCAGTGTCACCTGCCGCATGGCGGCGCCCCAGTGCCTGCGCTTGGGTGGGCCGCAGTGCTATCGTGAGAGGCAGCAGGTCCCACGCCCCAGTATTTTTATTCAGTGGGCCACCAGCAACAGCAGGTTCTTTCTACAGTGACTCCTTTCTATATCGATTTTTAGGGTCGACGTGCAATCATTCTGACCTGTTGTAATCTCTTTGAGGGCTTTTAACCATGGCCACTACTGCTATTCATTCTTTGTTGTGCTTGTCTTAAATGCTTCAATTTTGTTGGTGCATTTTAAGAAATGTCCCTCCTTTGTGTGCTGAGTTCCCTCACAGGCGATTTCACTAAGTGAACATTTATGTTGGTAATCACACTACATCACGCTTTCTCCTGTTAAAGCATGTGATGGCTCCTCCTCCTTTTTCGGTTTACCTTTCATCCCAGCCGTGATCCTTTCTAGACATTCACGCAGGGAGCCAATAACTCTTGTGCTTGCGCTCATGGCGGGTGTGGTGCTTTGAATTGACTTGCTTATGTCAACTGTTTTACTTTTCATTTTCAATTTATGGGGTAAGAAATGTCCGGTTAGGACTTTACAACGCTAAGAGCTCTAACTAGAGCAAACGCTAGATCCATTGCATTGTAAATGCTTATTCTTATTACTGTTGGAGCTCACCTGCTTTAATCACTGGGCCCTGGAATGGTATGCACTGTCTAGGTGGCACATTGGTCAGGGCTGCTGCTCCAAAGTATGGGCGGGTTCACGCTTTGACTTCCCGTGTTGCTGGGCAGGCTCACACTCTTTCTCTGACAGACTGAACTACTGCTGTGTACTCCGTGGCCGTGTCGTGTCAATTGCAAGAGAACACGGCTGGCACCACTGCAGTTAGATGGGCAGATGTAAACAAGTAGGAGCGTGGCGCGGTGCAGACCGCATGCACTGACGCCATGTAATGTCACCTGTGCTGCACAAACAAAAGCCTGGGCTTGGTCCTGGGGTTCCAATATTGGGCGGGAGGCACAAGACTACCAGGATCAAGTCAGTGGCTGCATCTAGGTTAAATAGATTAACGCCTGAACTAAAAGCTGTCTTGCTTTTGTGCAGGAGAATGGAGGACCAGCAGCTCAGGTATCAAGGGCGGGGGTCAGAATAAGCCCTGCTCCCCACAAGTGGATACAGATGGGGTCTACCTACACCAACAGGCTCAAAATAATCACTAGGAAAGCTGTATTCATCTTCTGTCATACTAAACCAGGGGCCATCCAAAATGCATCCCATTTGTCCTACCAAACATACTTAGAGATGCATGCAGAATGAGAGCACCATTGTTTGGTTGCTACACTGAAGCAAACTATTTACATGAGAGTAAAAAGTACTTTGCATTCTCCTTAAAAAATGAAACAATAACTGCACAGGACTAATAATCCTTAATATGTCGCCATCACCCAGTGGCAGCCGGAAGCCTCAGGGGGAAGGGGGGCGGATGTGGCACACACACACACACTCATTCTTTCACACATAGACACGCACGCACATTCATTAACACCAAACATTCATTTTAAAACATTACACACACTCATTCTTTCACACATGCACACACATCCATTAACAACATTCATACCATTCAAACATGCACGCATGCACCCAACATTAATTTTAAAAGATCGCACACACTCATTCTTTCCCACACACACGCACATCCATTAACACTCATAACACTCAAACATGCACGCGTGCACCAAACATTCAGTTTAAAACATCACACACATATACACACACACACACTTACCTTCAGCCTCCAGGTCCAAGGAGGGTTGGGACTGCTGCCTTCCCTCATTGGCTGACCTAAGGGCGCCCAGGCCGAGTGTCAAGGGGTGACTCTTTCCTCGTCACCCAGGGGAGGGCCTTGAGGCACCTTTGCTGAGCCGATAGGAGCTGTGATCTCCTCAGCCCAGCAAAGTTCAGCTCAGGCAGCCAGGAGTCTGCGCAAATCGCGCATGGATCACTCCTGGCTGTCTGAGCTGAAAATGAAGAGTGTCTGTCAGGCTGGCCTTTGTTCAGCCTGACAGACACTCTCCATGAGGGGCAAAAGGTGGGGGGATGTGGCCCCTCCGCCCTGAAGGATGGGCCGCCACTGCCATCACCGTTTTATCTTAACAACCCAGGGCATGGAAAATACAGTAATCCAGTGGTTCCTAAACTGTGCGCCGTGGCAGCCCTGTGCGCCCACCAACCTCAGCCAGGGGCTCCACGGTCACTTCAAAACTATCAATGCTGCACGCATTGCTTAGCAGTCAACCTTTGCAGAAAGTTTTAATGAACTGCAGTTCCTGTAATAGCCACCAGATGCCAGTATGAGCACAGATTTCCAGACTTCGGAACAGCAGGTCTAGTTGCATAATTTTTATTGCTGAAGGACAGCTTTAGTTCTACTTATCCGTGTTTCCACTTTTGTAAGCCACCTCATCCAGACAAAAAGTGCATTGTTTCAGAAGAATGGTACCCCTGCCCTAACACACTCAAGGTGACTCCGTTTTGTTTTCATTGTTGCATTCTCTCGGCTTTGCTGGAATACTGCTGATATATTACTCTCTTTTGAAGTAGTGAAACATGCTTGTGTTAACATGTTTTTCTACATTCCTGTGTTAGTAACTGTCAGTCAGGCCTTTAAATTATCATAGATTCTCAGGCTTACCCCTGCAACAAATTTATATAATTTTGATTCCAGAATGTATGCAGTAGGAATTTACATAGTCCTCTTTCAGTGTCTGATGGTGTACAGAAACAACAAGCTGCCACGATTGCATTTGGCATTTTAGTGTATTCTCTTTTCCTTCACTGTGAACTGATGCTGCATTAGCCGTCTTTATACAACGTTTCTGCTAGAAGGCTGATGAAAGAGAATTACAGTGCACACTGTAGCCCACCCCCCCACCTGCCAAACAAATGTAATGTAATGGGGAGCTGCGGCCAACGGCCAATTGGTCAAGGGAGCCGCGGGTCGAAAAAGTTTGGGAACCACTGCAGTAATCCCATGTCATCAAAGAAGGTATGCTTGGTGCTATCTTCCAAGTCGCAGAACAGGTTCTGAGTCTTGGCTTTACCCGGGATAGGTCTAGGACTCAGTGAACATGTTAGATTGGTGTGCCTGATTGGGTCCACAAAAAAGTCTGGATACCAGTTTCATATGCAGCCAGGTCCCTCAGGGCAGGGGTAGACACCTGTAGTGCATAACTATGAAAGGGGGGGACAACCTTAGTCTTGGAAGTATCTTATAAAACTGAAAAGTAAGTTAATTCAAAGATCCATCACAGATGGTCAGGAGTTATTCCGTAAAACAGTTTAAGCAAAAATTAGAATGTCAAAGCACAGGAACATTTTTTATTTTTTATTCATACATCTTGTAATTTCTCCAATCTGTGTTCTGAAAAAATGCCAAGCCAATGCGTTTTGTTCCTTACTTGAGACTTCATCAGGACAGTGCTTATAGTCCCAGTCTCAATAGCTACACATAGCTTCATACATTCCTGTGTTGCCAGTTGGAGAAATACAAAATATATGAATAAAGAAACTGAAAATGTTAATGTGCTTTGGCATAATATTTTTGCCATGAACTGTTTTTTGGAATGACTGCTGACCTTCTCTATTGGATCTTTGAATTAACTTACTTATGAATTTGATAAGATACTTCAAGATTAAGGTTGCCCTCCCTTTTCATAGTTTTGTAATTCAATGTGGTTAGAGGTTTGATGGCAGTGGCACCTCAGGGAGTGTGCGCTATTAGTGATAAAATAAGGTATTGACCAGTGCAGTACAGTAGGGCCACGACTGTCTTTAACTCTGAAGAACTGTGTACAAGCCTGTAGTATATGAAGAATCATTTTTGTGCAATAGGTTGCAAAACTCTTCAAACAATAAAATATTTAAAACAAACATAAGCACTTTGTCACTTTCAGTTTGAAGTCGTAGGAAAAAACACATTTTTATTATTATCTTCATCTCTTGATTATAGTCGTTTTTGTTATCTTTAGGCACAAATAAAGTTTTTATATAACTTCTGATTTTGAGATCTACCTCTCAAGACTCAGACAAGTCTACCCTTTATGGAAACCAAACACACCCAGTTGCATTTGAACAGGTGCAGGAGCTCACATGTTGTTACATCTAGCACAATCAACATTGTCATTTAGGTCTCTAAGATCATGGACACTATTGATAACATGGAGATGGCACTTAGGAGGTAGAGTAGCGTGCACAACAGTAGCCACAGGAAATGCACTTCTCGTATTGTAAGAATCACTTCCAGGTCATGGGAAGGGACAGTGCAGGTTCAGCACATCCTGTTTCCAGTTCAAAAGTGCATGGCAATATTTCATAGTTGTAGTGGCTTCTGCTGTTGCTAGTTTGTTACCTGGCTCAATGTCTCTTCAGTTTGTGTTGTTTTGGTTCCCACTCAGTTTTGCCTTTTTGTTGATGGGTTACCTGCCATGGTTGTTCCTTGGGCTTTTTGTGCTGTGCTCTCTCTTCCTACCTACAGAGAACAATTGCCTCCTCAGTATTTATTTTCCCTTGACGTCCTGGGGTTCACCATCAATATCCAGGTTAGTGAGTGGACTCATTAACACTACCTCTGCTGACAGAATCCAGGTTAAGTTTGCTAATATGCAATTTCTGTATTATTCCTCTCGGCTAATAATGAACAATTATGTACTATCTATTTTCTGCACCCTTGGAGGGATGCCTGTGTGACCAGCAGTGCAGACTCCTGGACATGACTTTTGTCTTTTCCCTTTACTGCATTTTACCCGGTATTAGTTTGTTGGACTTTTTATGGATGATAGTGTCTCTGGAGGGATTTGGGGAAGACTTTTGACTCTCAGATCGAGATTCTAAAACCCCCCTCAAAGATTAACATTTCAGCCTCTTTGCAATGGCTTTAATTTTAGTACAATATCCCTCACATTTCCTCTCCTTTCATCCTTGCAATCAGAATTACCAGAACTTGCTAGTTTGCAGTCTAGGTGGACGGGTGGAAACCACCAGTCTCAGTCCTCTATCTGGTCATGATCTTCAGCACCTTTCTGGTCTTGGGCCTGGATGTCCACTCCACTTTAAAATAGATTATCTTCTCTTTGGTGGCTGTGAGTAACCTCTCTCTCAGTTGAATAGTCATCAACACATCAACCCTTTCTTCTTCTGTGCTTGTTGGGGCAATGTTTTTAGTTTGACACTGTAATATTTCCTTGGGGCTGGTCCTTCCTCCTCGTTGGTGTCCTTCTGTGAGACAGCAAGGACTTTTTTCAAAGATCCAGACCCTTTCTTTTTGTAAGAAATTGGATTATTATTTGTGATGGGTGACAATCCAATTCAAGGAATCATCACAACCCTTGTTAAGGTGAACTCTGAAGTCATCAAACTAACCTGAACTCAGACCCCTGGTAGCAATGACCCACAACAGAGAGGCTTAACTGATGACAATGTTTAAACTGTTTCTGCAGCACCAAATCAGAATTAATGTCAAAATACAAAAATAGAGCAAAATTTGATAGACAAAATGACACCAAACTGTCAAAAATCCAATAAGGGGAACTTGAGATATTTTTGAATGTTTTAAGTAGAAATAGTGCCTACAGGCACAGAACTTCAACGATAGTCAATAGCTGCAGTAGAGTGGAACCTAGGTACAATTTGAGGATATACACAGTGTAGTGTTGTTCAGATACATCAACCAGGTTTGTCCGGGTCAAAGATTTTACCTTTTGACTTAGTACTTTAAGTCGAAATGCACCTCAGGGGTACACCTCTTAATCCCAGGGATTTCAGAAGAGGAACTTAGGTACTCAGAGAGTGTTGGGCTGATACTAAAGGCAGGGTCCATGCCAGGTCTAGTTGCCGGTGGTCAGCTGAGTACTTCCAGGAAAAGGCCTCTTGTAGCTTGTTGTATCCCTGTAGTTTGAACAGGAGGTCAGCCTTCTGACACTTGGAGTCCACTTCTTTGTCCTGGGTCCAAGATAAAGCAGGTCCAGTCTTTCAGAGCCTCTCTCTGGTCTAGTTCTCTTCTGATCTTCTGCTGGTACTGGAAGTGTTCTGAAGTAGATGTCTGAAGGGAACACATTTAATCCTGGCTCTAGCTAGTGAATGGAAATGACTCCTAGGCACACCATAACCAATGGGGTTAAAGTTCCCAAGGCCAGCCCTTCCCACTTTGGACATTTTCAAGATGGTGAAAGTCTTTGACCACACTAAACATACGCTCTGATGACTGGAGGTGTGTATATAGGGAACATGATATGGTAATTCTAAACCTTCCCTCATCTAACACTAAAATCCAGTTTGAGAAAGCAACACAATAAATCCAGAGACAGGCGTCTAGTAGGACTAAAGCACAGTTCTTCAGCAACCAGAGAGTGGATCCACAAGAGTTTTCCTGGTACCCTGTTCTCTCCCTTTCAAGTGTGCCCCAAGAGTTATGTACACCCACTGACAGAAGCCCAGTAGGACAAAATCAGAGATCTTTAGCAACCAGGCAGTGGATCCACAAGAACTGTCTTGCCAGCCTGACCTCTCCCCTTTTATCTGCCCCCCCCCAAGTGTTATATGTGAACCCAGCAGACCTTGCAAGCAGGATGTGACTCTCAAACAGGATTTGACACTGTAGTGTCAAAAAGGATGCCCACAGCCCCTATCCTGCATATTCAGAGGAGGCATCTCTGCCCATTCAGGGCAGACTATTGTTTGCTTCTGGCAGTCATTTGACACCTATTCACAGCTTTTTAAAGCTGTCTGTGAGAATCTATGGAGCCATCGCAGGGTAGCCTTCAGGAACGCCAGGCAGGAAAAAAACAGGTTTCTAAAAGTTAGTTTTACTTAATATTGATTAAACGCCTGAGTTCAACATTCAATCTGAATTTTAATAACTATATAAAATAGTTGTTTGATTATTTGTATATCTGGCCCCATTCCTGAGATATAGTATTAGGATTTTAGTCTGTACTGATTTTTTATACAGGCCAGGTAGGCCTGCCACAGTGACAATAGTCACTGTAAAGACATGTAACATTACAATTCTATGTCTTCTACTTTTAAATACCATGCACTCTGCATTGTGGGCTACAAGACCCACACAAGAGCGACTTATTATTATTTAAAAAGATGGTTTTCACCCGTCATAAGGGTTTATTTTGACAGGTTAAATTGCAGTTTTAACACTCATGCAGTCAGGTTACAGTGGTAGGCCTGAAGCCATGTTCTCAATCCTACTATAATTGCTGGCACAGTACATGCTGACGTCCACTAGTTACATAATACTTACAGGCCCTGGGTACACTTTGTAGCATATAATAGGGACTTACAAGCTGGTTAAATATGCAATAGAGAGTATGCCAATTTGACCATGTTAAAAGGGGCAGCCTAGTCACTAATGGCTAGTGGGGAGAGAGTTCTAAAGCCAGCTAATATATAGGATTCAGAAAAAAGTGAAAAATTCAAGCTTCCCATGCAGAACAGTCCAACTTCCTACACAGCCACCCCAGCCAAGAGCTGTGGTAGAATATTCGTTCCCATCATGGGTTTCCTGTTCAGGTGATAGAATGTGGACAGTATTCCACCTCTGTAGTGGCACTTGTCTATTCTATTTCCCTCTGAACCTACATTTACCCCTTTGTCAACATATCTCCTAGCCCCTAACCATATCCATGGGGAACCCTTCTCATATGCAAAAACCCACCTGTGAGGAGGCTAATCTTAGCTTGCTCACAAATGCATCCTAGTAGACCGACAGCATCGCCATTTTCAACAAGGTGATGCAGCACATTCTGCCCCCTGGAACTGACTTCTATCCCCAACCCAGGAAAGCTCTGCCCAAAAGGCTGACAACTAACAGAGGCCACTGACAGCTGCTGGTGTCATGAGCCCAGGAGGTGGCCATCCACTGCCAGGTGAAGGCTCTAACCTGAGGCCTTGGCTAGGCCTCACTTACAGCTGTGGGGCTAGCAAGGAGTCCCCTGCCCACTCCTTGGGTCCCATTGGCCTCTCAGATTTCTCTGAGTGGGAGCTACAACTTCAGATTGTAGACACCTTCCTTCCACTCTTGCTTCCACCATCTCAGGGGTGGCACTCGGAGAGTGGCTCCTTTTCTTAAAGTCTGTACCTGAGTCTGAAAATATACCTGGCAGTCAAGACCTTCCTTGGCAGACACACAGTGAAGACCTTCCTTGGCAAAGACACAGTCCTCCTTAAGGGTATAAGAGTCAACCTGACACAGGTCTCCTGTCCGCAGTCTCTGAGACATCAAAGGCAGCACCTGCTTGTCAGATGTGGCCTCACCAGGGTGAGTCTTGGGGTGCTCTCCTCTCATAGCAGATACCCATGATCCTCTGGTCCCCTCACTGTGGATGGCATCCATCTCATACCCCTTACTCTTCATCTGGGCCTCAGTACCCTCTGTTTAGGGACAGTACCCCTAAACATCTGTGCTTTTGGGTTGTCCTAGCACCTACCCTTCTAGCTCTTTTCTCATTGATGGGATCTTATTGCCAAGGATGCAGTCAATAGGCATCTGAGAACTGACAATGACTCTTATTTAGGCAATTCCAGTCTCCAATACTAAGCATACTAGGACCATAAGGCAGACATACTCTTGCCTGTAGGCATCCGTTACCTTGCAGACCTGTCCTGGCCAATACTGTTCAGGGGAAACCAGCTTTGTTGCCATCATGGTCTGGCTGGCATAGGTATCCGATAGATCAGTGACAAGACCCCTCTTCACTTTGACTTACTGAATGTGATGCCTACCCCCCCCCCAGGGTTCACCGGCTCACCTTCTTATGCCACCTCCCATCTAAGGGATACCAGTGCATGCTGTATTCTTGCCTCCTCAAATACCCTCCCCCTAGAGGTATATTAGCCACCACTGGGAATTGCCCACCTCAGGGTGGCATCAGGGTACATACAGTGCCTCCCTGTTGTGCCCTGTCTGTAGACAGTCTTAACATCAGACCTGGTAATATGGTACCATGGGCGTCCTCCCACTAAAACGTCTCTTCTTCTGCTTGAAAGTGGTCTGGGAATCTTTCCCCTCACAACCCTTTTGCTGCCTTTTAGGGAACATATCTGTATTATACTGACCTTTCTCTTTTCTATTCATGGAGTAACCTGAAATACCGTTCAGGTGATAACTCCTGGATTTACTTTTGGACACTCTAGTGCTGCTCCAGAGATCCACTTCCTTTCCAAGCTCACTTGATTGAGTGAGCTTGAAGTCTATCAGGTGCTGACATAACTCTGTAAAACAATAATTCAAGATGTGTTCCCTTGTAAACAAGTTATTCAGCTCATCATAATCCTTTATTTTACTGCCCTTTACCCAACCTTCCAGTGCCATCTTGAGAGTTCTGCAAAATCCACCCAAGACTGGTGTGCTTGCTTCTGGCTATGCCTGAACTTCAGGTCATACTTCTTTGAGGTTAGACCAAATTTGGTTTTGAGAGCTTATTTCATGGTGGTCATAGGTGGCCCGGTCAGCTGCATCTAGGGTCAACAGGGTAGTCTTCCCAAAAATGGGCATGTGCTTCCACAGGCAACCCCTCCATCCCCTCCTTCCTAGTCCTCCATTGGGAGCCTAAGCATCTGCAAAGCCACCACGCAACCTGCAAACCATTTATCAATATTACCTGCTACATAACATAGGCATCAGATATCTGGGGATGTGGACCCTGTGTTTACCTCTTCTAGACTCCTCAGTATCACTGACACCGTCATCACCAGACTCACTGCCCCTACGGGACCTCAAGTCTATTTTGCCCTCTCATGGGCCTGCAGGACCTTCTTTTAATTTAAGGCCTGGGTTAACTTCTTCTCCTGTACAAGAGTTGCTGTTCCCTTTTATCCTCTGCAGCCAACTCAGTCTGCTCCAAGGCTAGGCTTTTCTTCTCCAAGGCTAGGATAGCCAGCTGCAATTTCAAAGCCCTCTCCACCTATTTGTCCTCCATCCCTGATGGGGTCAAACTGTTGGACAATATAGGTGATGCTCCTCCTTGGGCAGAACATTGCCCTGGCCCTGGGTCTTCCTCAATGCCCTCCTCACTTTCCTCCTCAACTTCCTCCTCATTCTACTCTGAGGTACATTATAGCTGACAGATATCCTCAGTGGCTCTGAGGGCAGTGTGGTAATTGACCTTCCTGGCCTACTAGTTCAGCTTCCACTCTGGTTGCTTGCCCATGCTCCTCAGCTCTGCCATGCTAAGGCTGTGCACATTAGCCAGATCAACCTCCATGTTCCATGAAGCATCAGGAGCAAAAATTGAGTGTAAGAGTAACTTTGAAAAAACATTATAGAAAAATGAGCCAAAAGCCAATATAGAAATCTAAAGTCAATTTTTCCAGAAAATGTAAAGGTTTTTTTATTTATTTCAACTTAAATCACTGAGTGGTACTGCAAAACACACGTCCTAGGTCCTAAAGCTGCCACTAACTTAAGAAATTTGATTATCAGTTAGGGGTGGGTGACTACCCACCTCAAGGAATAATCCCAACCATTGTCATGGTGAACCCTCAAAGTCACTACTGTTCCATTCCATTATATATGGACATCAGTCTCTTCATCAACATACATTAGACATTTTTCAAAAAGCACTATAAAACATTAAAAGCAATTAAACACAAATAAATAATTATCATACACATAATACATCATCGCTAAATTAAAATCAATGAAATTGTAAAAAGATACTGGGATCATTTTAGGGTGTGTCTGCTTATACTGACCCTAGTGCTTTGGTTCTAATTGCCCAGGCAGTATGCAAAAGTTTTGAAACAGCCATAACCACAGTCGAGGTTGGGTCATTTTTACATATTCTAAAGGCTTCAGCTCGAATTGACAAACGAAGGGATCTACACAAGGGGTGATCCATTTGTTTCTGAGGTGGATATAGAGTGGGCAGAAGAACAGCAAGTGCTCTTCATTTTTACAGTTTTACTGTTAAAGCAATGATCGGATTCCTGCCTCTGTTTACCCCAGTTAGCAGTAAAAGCAGCTACTGGGACAGTCCCATACCTGAATTGAAGAAAAAGGGTCCGAGCATGCACCAGGCAAATAAAATCTAGGAATTCTTCTGCCTTGGGTACAGATTTGTGATGGAAGAAGGCACTTGTTAAGGGGCCTAATGTCGATCAATGGTCCCTACTACTAATAGCTTTTTCCTGGGCCAGATTTTTAACTTTAAGAGAGTCTTCGCAGTGAATGGAATTGGGGAGGCACTTAGAGACTCATAGGCTCATAGGGTGTTGGGCAGAGGCCAATAACAGAGTCTAGTCAAGTTCTTGTTGCCACTGGTCAGCTGGGTACATCCAGGAAAAGTTCTCTTGTAACTTGCTGTATCCTCGTAGCTTGAACAGGAGGTCATCAATATGGCCCTTGGAGTCCACTTCTGTATCCTGGGATCAAAAGGAAGCAGATCAAGTCCTTCAGGAACCTCTCAGGCCAAAGACAGCAGGTCCAGTCCTCTTCTGATCTTCTGCAGGCCAGGATGTATTCTGAAGTGGGTGTCTGGAGGTTACACATTTATGCCTGGCACTTAGTAGTGGGTGGGAATGATTCCTGGGCACACCCTTATCAATTGGGGAACAGTTCTTAGGGCCAACCCTACCCACTTTGGGCATGTTCCAGATGGTGAAAGTCTCCTGCCACACTGAGAGTATGTGTGGAGAATGTACTGTGGTAATCCCAGTGTCCTCCTACATGTAACACTAAACTAAAATCCAGTTTGAGGCAGACACAATAGATCCAGAGACTTAGGTTGGGTAGGTCAAAAGCTGAGTCATTCAGCAGTCAGAAAGTGGATCTACATGAATTGTCATGACATCCTGTTCTCTCCCCTTTCAGGTGTGCCCATGGATTACATGTAAACCCATAGACAGAAGTCTGGTAGGACAAAAGCAGAGTTCTTCAGCAACCAGAGGGTAGATCCACAAGAATTGTCTTAGTATACTTTTTTCAACCCCCCTTTCAGGTGTTACAAGTGATATATTTGATCCCAGCAGACCTGGAAAGCAGGATTTGACACTCAAACAGGATTTGACACAATGTAGTCTCAAAAAGGATTTCCACAGCCCCTCCCCTACATATTCAGTGGAACCATCTCTGCCCATTCATGTCAACCTATTGTTTGCTTCTAGGAGGCAATTTCCACTTAATCACAACTTTTTAAGTCTAATTACTTGCTGGCAGAAGCTAGAGAGCCAATGCAAATCAGCCTCCAAGAACATCTGCAGTGAAAAAGTACATTTCTAAAAGTTACTTTTCCTTAATATTTATTAAAAATCCGACTACACCATTGAACTGTATTTTTATTAACTATTACATTCCCGAGGTGCAGTACTAGGATTTTAATATGTATTCTGGTTTTCTTCGTAGAGCAGCTAGTCCTGCCCAAGTGACAATACCTTTTAGGTGCTAGCCTCTGTAAGGGCATGTTAAGATAACATTTCTATATGTCCTACTTTTAAATACCATGCACTCTGCCTTGTGGGCAATAGGGCCTACATAGAGGTGAGTTATTAATATTTGAAAGGGATTTTTTAACCCTGCCAAAGGTATTTGTTTTGGCTGGTCAGATGAAGTTTTTATACTGCTACAGTAAGGCTGCAGTGGTAGGCTTGATGACATGCTTGCACTGCCACTGTGGTGGATGACACTACAGGTGCTGCAGTCCACTAATGGCACTTAAAGTCTAGGCCATAGGTACACGTTATCTCATATACTAGAGGATTATAGGCAAGTTAAAAGTATGCTACTTCAACCATGTATAAAAGAGGGGGCCCTTTAGTAGAGGCTAACAAGGGAAAAATCCACAAAGTTCTAAAGCAAGCAAAAACACAGAGTCCAGCAAAAGGTGAAAAATGTGGGGTGACCCTGTAGTAAAGGTGATTTCTTCCACTCTTCCACCCTGTGCTTCTGGGTCGGCCTCCTGGTTTGTTTCATCCCATTTGTTTCCCTGTCCATTAGGTTAATATATTAAGTACTTTAACTCTGACACCACTTGGACTTCCATGTCAGGCTGAAGGAAATGTTTTTCTTTCCAACCATCTTGCTTTTGGAATTCTCACCTTGCTTGACTCAGGCTGCCTGAGACTGCTGCTACAACAGCCGCCTATGCTTCTTCAGGTTGGTAGATATGCTTCTTCACATTGCAGAAAGAGGGGGCTACCTGTGAAGGCCAGTCTCACATCTTTGGCAGGACCTTCAGTTTCAAAGGCAGTTGACTTCCCTCTTTTGTAATGAGACTTGCCCCTTCCAACTGTTGTTTCATCCACACTGCAACACTTTGAGAATAACTAATTTTAGTAGCACAAACATACTTGACATTTGCATCACACTCTTAACCCTCAGCAGGTCACAAGGATACATAGGTGGGGTTCTCTTGGTGGAAAATTTGGAACACTGATGTATTTTAATGCACAATAAGCCATTGGCTTTGCTCACAAATGTATATAATCAAACAACCACTTTACACTGTATTTGGTGGTATTATCTAGAGGCAACATCTGTATATAGATGATAAACTGTGCAATCTGCCAAAGAAAGGGCCAGTTTCATTAATCATACCTGAAATCACTCAAAGATCAATTTCAAAGTGTGTTTGAGATCTGTCTGAAAATTGTTTGGAAATATGGAAAAATGAGTATTTATAATACATTAGGCCAGTAACATTGGTCTGAAGTGATGTGCTGTAAATACTAAAAAAACAATAAGGCTAAGGAAAGGCCTCTACTGTTCGGCGCAGAGTGCACCCCAAATGGATGTTGCCTACTACCATCAGCAATTCAAAAGCAAAAAATAATATTGTAGAGTGCCCTCTACATTATTCTTTTTTGGGTAACATACTTTGTAATGGGGCAGTGCTTATTGTGAACTGGTGGTTGCAGGTGGGGCTCAGCAGCACTCATTTTTGGGGATGTGGACTTATTATTTTTTTCATCAGACCTTGGCTGACAATAAGAGAAATGCAGAGAAATGGGAAAAATGATTGAGAGAGTGACAAAAAAAGTGACAAAAAAAAAAAATGATACAAAAAAGCCTGCCAGGGACCAATAAAGGTACAGGAAGTGTATGGTGGTGTGCAGGAAAGCACCCTGGTTAGCCACGACTTTTTGCCTGGTTTCTGATGTGGCTTTGACTGTTAATGCACTGGGTCCCTGCTAACCAGTTCCCCAGTGCCAGGTCTTCTTCCCCAAACTGCACAGTTGTTTTGCATAGGTGTCAAACTCTTTAGCTACCACTATAAATCCCTAGTAAATAGTACACCTGGTACCTAGGCCCTGGGGTACAGAGGAAGGCGTTTGAGGGCTGCAACACCAGTTGTGCCACTCCCAGAGACTTCTCACCAAACTCACACAAATGCTGCCATTGCAGGTGGTGTGTTTTGGTGCAGGCAAAATTGAAAACACAACCTGTTACACCCCCATGTGTGCAAAGCCCCCTATCATTGCATGTGCTACGTGTAAGTCACCCCGAAGGCAGGGTGCATCCAGGTACATGTGAGGGCATACATGCATGAGCAGATATGCCCCTACTATGTCTCTGTCCATTCTGAAACATTGTAAGTGCACAAGGAAGCCATGTTAAATGCATGTGCTGGACACTGGTGTAGGAAGCTGGTCTGGTGTGTGATGGACACCTATGGTGTTGGCACCTTATACCAAGTCCAAGCAACCCCTATAAGTGAAGTGTATGCAATACCACAGTAGTCACACAGCAACTTATCACACATGAAAGAACCACATGGTGTTACAAAAATAAAGATACGCTATTCTAGTAACACATCAGTAGGATAAATATAGGCAATCCCCCCAACTGGAGGTCGGAACACATTATTATATATATATATATATATATATATATATATATATATATATATACCTGAATATATATATACACACACACTAGCAACCAGAGATTAGCATAGAAACAACAAGCATTGGTAAATACTTAGTGAAAAATACTAAGGGCCCTAGGGGAGGGCCAAACCATATGCTAAGAAAGTGGAATGCAAAGTGAAGTCCCCCACCCAAGGATATGGAGTTGTTAGAGGGGAGCTGAAAGAACTAGGAACCCCAAGAGGTGAGTACCTCTGTGACCTCCAGTGACCAGGAGAGCAGAGGTAAGTACCTGGTCTCCCCAAGGACTAATAGGGGGACTTGGAAAGAGGATTGTACAAGAACAGGAACAGACTTGAAAAAACTAAAGGTGGATTCCTATAGAAGAGGATCTGCAAAAGAAGGGGACAGAGTCCAGTCCATGATGGAGTGTCCCGTGGGAGGGCAGGAGCCACTACCCACTCTTCTGTAGAAGAAGATCCAGGTTGACTGGGGAAGAAGACTAGTTTTGGAGCCCAGGAGCTGCAGAGGAGTACTTGGAGCAGTGCAGATGGTGTCCCACGCCAGCTGTCGGGTCGCAGATGGTTAGTGGTGTTGGAGAACCACCACCAAGCCTTGGCAAATGCAAGAGGAGAAAAAGAAGAGTTGCAAGGCTGAAGAGGACCGGCAGGGTCCAGGGGACTCGACCCTTAGAGGGGAGTCCGGGATGACCCTTAGCGGTCGGGAAAGCCATCAGAAGCAGTTGCAGTCCCCACAGGCAACCCACTGGCAGCAGGCACAGTAAGTCACAGTGAGGCCCAATCAGCACACCTGGAGAGGAGACCTACGGTACTGGAGCAGCAGAGATGGGACTGTGCTTGGCAGGATGAAGTGCTGGGAGCTGGGGCTACTCGGAGCCTGAAGGTCCCTTGGGGTAGGAGACAACAAGCCTTGGTAGCTTCAAGAGTTGCTGTGCACAGGTGTACTGTCCTGAAAGCAGAGGCAAGGGCTCACCATCTCCCAAGTTGGACAGCTGGAGGAGGGGACCAAGAGGACCACTTCAGACCACCACCTGTGATGCAGGATCCACACAATTCCAGAGGAGGGCACATCCACATAACCGGTCATAGTTGCAGATGCAGGGGAGTGACTCCTTCACTCCAAGGGAGATTCCTTCTTGCTTCTTGGTGCAGGCTGAAGTCTCACTGACCCCAGAGGATGCACAGCCAGGAAAATGTTGCAGTTGCTGGAAGGGAGAAACAATGTTGCAAAGTGAAGTCATCGCTGAAGTTGCAGTCTTGTCGGTTCTTGAAGAGTCCAGTTGCGGATCCAGTGGCCAGAAGTCAAGGTAAATTATGCAGAGGAGTCTTGGTGGAGTCTTGCATGTCGAATCTGGGGACCCACCCACAAGTGAGTCCCTAACTAGCCCTAAAAGGGGGTTTGGTCACCTAGTAAGGTGACCACCTACCAGGGTGGGTTTCTGATGTCACCTACTTGACCTGGCCACTCAGATGCTCCAAGGGGCCTCTGCTCATCTAGGTT
Source organism: Pleurodeles waltl (assembly GCF_031143425.1). Taxonomy (NCBI): domain Eukaryota; kingdom Metazoa; phylum Chordata; class Amphibia; order Caudata; family Salamandridae; genus Pleurodeles; species Pleurodeles waltl. Next base: position 90,160,025 of record NC_090441.1, read on the forward strand.
TCAAGAAAGCAGAATTGAGTGGCCACCTGGAGGCGCTCTGTACACCACCCCTGGGGTGATGATGGACAGGGGAGTAGTCACTCCTTTGTCCAGTTTCATGACAGAGCAAGGATGGGGGATCCCTGGGCTGGTGCAAACCGGTTGATGCAAGGAGGGCACCAAATGTGCCTTTCAAAGCAAACTGGTGACTTGGGGTGGCTACCCCTCCCAAGCCTTGTAACACCTATTTCTAAGGGAGAGGGTGTTGCGTCCCTCTCATACAGGAAATCCTTTGTTCTGCCTTCCCCTGCCTGAGCTGGTCAAGCAGCAGGAGGGCAGAAACCTGTCTGAGGGGTGGCAGCAGCACAGGCTTCCCGGAAAACACCAGAAGACTGATAGGAGCAATACTGGGGGTCCTCTAAGGAGCCCCCAGAGTGCATGGAATCATACAACCAATACTGGCAACAGTATTAGGGTATGTATCTGACATGTTTGAGAACAAACCTGCCTAGGTTCTGAGTTACCATTATGTAGCTGGACACAGGTAGTGTGACCTGTGTCCAGTACATGGGTAAAATTGTTTCCCTGCACTTATGAAGTCCAGTGTAATGGAGCTGGAGTTCGTAGGGGCACCTCTGCTCATGCAGGGGTGCCCTCACACAAAGGGACCTGCAACCTGCCCTCTGTGCTAGAAGGGCCTACCATAGGGGTGACTTACAGTGACCTGGTGCAGTGACCTGTGGTGAAATGGTGCATTCACACAGGTTACAATGGCAGGCCTGCAGACACATTTTGATGGGCTCCCATGGGTGGCATAATACATGCTGCGGCTCATGGGAGACCCCTGGTGTCTCAAAGCCCCGGGTACCTAGGTACCGTATACTAGGGACTAAGAAGGGGACACCAGTATGCCAATTGTGGGGTGACAACCAAATTTAGAGGGAGAGAGCACAATCACTGGAGTCCTGGATAGCAGGATTCCAATGAAAACAGTCTAAGCACACTCATAGCAAGCGAAAAGTGTACATAATCATGCCAAAAAGAGGGTACTTTCCTACAAATGGTCATTGTGAGATCCCCAGCTACATGATGGCTTCTCTTAATCCTGGGATGTTTGGAATCAGACATCTCAGAATAATAAACCCTCACTGACCCCAGTAATGGATTTATTTAAAAATGCACACAGAGGGAACCTTAGAGGTTCCCCCTGAAAACTTACCAGCTACTAGTGTACTAACTGACTGGTCCTGACCAGTTCAGCCACCACAGATCGTTTCTAGCCCCCCCACGGTGAGAGCCAGTTCTCTTGAGTGCCTGAGACAAAGGCCCACTCTGGGCAGCGGTATCACCTCCTCTCCCAGGCAGGATGGACATTCCAGGGCGGGGAGCTTTAAAGGCCTTGCCGCCTTTGCAATGCAACCCAGGTGTCTCCAGATTGTGGCGATGACCAACCCCCCATTCTGACCCCACTTTTGGCCACAGTGCAGGTGGGAAAATTAGTTAAATTAGTAGGAGTGTCTACTTAATGTCAGTCCCACCCCTAAGGTGGATGATATGAAGTGGACAATACTGTTTAAATTCCTCCATCTTGTTTGGAAGGAATTAGGCCACTAGTGTTAAGGTTGTACCCACTTCCCAGCAGAAGTGGTCATGAGAAGGGTGCAGTCACCCTCAAGGTGGTCAGCCCATTGGCTACTGCCTGGCATTTCCTGTAACACCCCTAAATTAAGTATTTAGGTGGCACCCCTGAACCCTAGAACTCAGATTTTGACAACGGAAGACGACCCGGAGAAAGGAGAGTTGCACCCCTAGAAGAGGAAAAGAAGAAGAAGCTGACCTGGAACCAGTCCCTCCAACCTGCGTGCTGACCTTGAAGGATCCTGCACAAGAAGCCAATTTGTCCAGTCTTCAATAAAGACTCAAGTCTCCCATAGGCAGCGGACTTGCCCTGCAAGAAGAAAACTCCAAAGAAAAGAACTTTGCCAAACTCCCCAATGATGCCTCAGCACACAGGACCCTCCTGACCCTGAGTGCTCCCAAACGTGAAAACCCTACGCCTAAAGACACCCCTGAATCTGTTGCCCCTGGGCAAAGGAGAAGAGGACCAAAGGTGCACCTCCCAGCCAGAACCTGTAGTCAGTTTGTCACAAGGTCAAACTCCCACTGGGCCCCCTTCGCCTTACTGCACCTCTGCACCCGGCCACCCCAGTGCTGCTCGGTGTGACCTGTTGATGTGGTTCCGATCAGTCCCCATTACTTACCTTAACTCCCTGAGACTGGCTTTGTAAGTCGTGGTTAACCCTATGTTTGCTGAACATTGTTTCCCTTTATACGGTAATATTGAGAGAACTCTGAAAATTGCACTGTGTCTATTTTTGAAACTGCAAAGTATGTATGATTAAAGATATACTTATCTGATAACAAAATTCTGGGGTTTGAAACATGTATAAAAAGAATTGTTATTTTTCTAAATTGGTCATGGATTTATTTATTGAGTGTGTGTCTCATTTACTGCCTCTGTGAGCACACCAAATGCTTAGCGCTGCCCTCTGATAAGCCTAACTGCTTGTCCACACTACCACCAATAGAGCATTAGTCTACTTTTGCCTCCGTAATACCAATTGGGGAAGCACTGGACTCTCTGCACAGTGTACTTCATTTTAGTGCACTACATAGAGAGCCGGCTTCCTACATTGTGGATAAAACAGGCATGCGGTGGAATAAAGCCTAGACAGCCTAGTATTCAGCAAACGTCACGTTCTGCAGTGGTGGCAGCGGGCCTTTTCCTGGACCACAGCATTCTTTTACACATTAAGCACTGCATAGGGGTAGATATATCACCACAATGATTCTTGTAAATAGTGAGATATTGTGCATTGAAAAGCTCATTAGAACCGTAACATTGGTTCAAACTGGATATATCGTAAGAACTAATTCAAAGGATGATTGGGCTGGGTTCCTTCACAATAAAGCATTTAAAAAAACGTTCAATAATCAATTTTGAAACAAATATGCTCAATAAATTAGTGAACAAATGTAGGAAGCAGGCACCCTATGTAATGCACTAAAGTGAAGTACACTGTGCAGAGAGTCCAATGGATCCTCAAAGGTTCACAAAGGCAGAAATAGGTAGGTCTAATGCTCTATTTGTGATAATGTGGGTGAGCAGTTAGGCTTATCAAGAAGTTGTGTTGAGCATTTTTTGTACTCACAGAGGCAATAAATGAGACACACACTCAAAGAATAAATCCGAGACCAAGCTAGAAAAATAGCATTTGCTTTGAACCAAAGAACTTCATTATGACTTAAGCAGTTTTTGAATAAAAAATACTTTTCAGTTTCAAAAATCGACACAGTGTGATGTTCAGAGTCTTCAATCTTAACCTATGGGAGGAAAACAAGAATGCAGTTTTGCAGGTAAGTACTCGACTTACAAATCCAGTCTCCGGGGTTTTAAGTCAACACCAGACAAGGTTTAAATCAGCACCAAGAGTGCACCCACAGCGGTACAGAGGTGGCCAGATGCAGACTTTGAATTTGGGATTGGGTGCACAATGTTAACCAATGGCGACTGGGGGGTGAATGAAGATGCGCTGGTCACAGATGAGTAAAGCAGTGTTAGGGGTCAATCTCTGGGGGTTGAGGTAAGTACAAGGGGGTGACCACAAGGCAGAACCAAAGTTACACCCTCAACGGCACTGGGGCAGCCGGGTGCAGAGTGCCAACACAGTGTTGGGTGCCCAGTGTTAACTAATGGAGACGAGGTGGTGACCAAAAAGGAGCTGCTCACAGGTGATTAAAGCGGTGTCATGGGTTGATCTCCTGGGGTTGAGGCAAGCACCGAGGGGGCCACAAGGCTGCACCAAACTTACACACTCAGCGGCACAAGGGCAGCCAGATGCAGAGTGCCAACACAGCGTTGTGCACCCAATGCAAGTCAATGGAGGAGGTCAGTGTTGGAAAAAGGCTGTAGGCTCGAGCCAGGAGACTGAATGAAGAAAACCCACAGCTACCCAAGTAAGTTCAGATATTGAAGGATTAAGGGACACCATCAGTCCAGCTCCCCAAGGTCCAGGGGCTACACATGGAGGGGTGTCCTTTTACACCAGAAACCAGCTTACTGGGTTGTCGCGGTCAGGGGGAATGTTCACATTGAGTTTGCAGGCTTCGAGGCAGAGTCCGGCATGGGTCAACGTATGGTAGATTTAGGCTTAGAATCGCTGGGGGACCTTCACAGGACCGGTGGGCCACTCAGATTTGGGCAGAGGGCATCTTGTGTAGAGGTGGGTCCAGGGGCGGTTTCCAGTTCCTCAGGGCAGAGTTCTTTTTCTTTAAAGTTGGTTTCTTTGCGACAGGTCTGCTGTACAGGGGAGATCTTGATCTTTGTCGAAGGCAGGCAGTCCTCCCATGGCTTTGGAGGTCTCTGGGCTGCAGGATGGGTCGTCTTTTGATGCAGAATCGTTGAGGGCTGCAGACAGGCCGGTAGGGCTGGGGCCAAGTCATTTGGTGTCTGCAGTCTTCTCTACTGGTGCAAAGCTGTAGTGTCCGTCTCTTCTTAGGTCGTAAGGAATCTGAGTTCTAGGGTTCAGGGGTGCAACCTAAATACTGAATTTGGGGGTGTTACAGGGGTGTCAGGTGGTAGCCAATGGGCTACTCACCTTTAGAGTGACAATACCCTTTGGAAGTGGGCATAGCCTTAACCCTATTGTCCTAATTCCTTCCAGACAAGATGGAGGAATTTAAAAAGTAGTGTCCAACTTAGTGGTGGGACTGGTATGAAGTAGGCACTCCTCCTAATTTAACTACTTTTCCTGCCAGTCTTACCACCAAAAGTGGGGTTGGGAACTGGAGGTTGGCCTTCTCTACCATTTGGAGAGGCCTGGGTTGCATTTCAAAGGCATCCCTGGAATGTTAATCCTGTCTGGACGAGGTGTTATCACCTCCCCCCAGAGCAAGCCTTTGTTCAGATCCCTCAAGAGTTTTGGCTGTCACCTCAGGGGGCCAGAACACTGGCTACGGTGGCTTGCACCAGTCAGTGACAACACTAGGGGTTGGTAGGTTTTCAGGTGGCACCCCTAAGGTGCCCTCTGTGTGCATGTATTAATAAATCCATTACTGGATTCAGTGAGGGTTTATTAACACAAGATATTTGATTCCAAACATCCCCATCTTCAATGAAGCCATCATGTAGCTAGGAAACTTGTAATGGCCAGTGTACACCACATGTATTTAAAATGGCTTCACTGGTCACTTGCTATGGCTGAGAATCGACAAAGACATAACAGGAGCAGCTGTGCCCATACATGTAATATAATGCACCCTGCCTTAGCGCTGTAAGTCCTGCCAGAGGGGTGACACATGCAGTGTTAGGGGACATGGCACACAGCTTGTGGACCATGTCATGTTTACATTTTATCTCTGCACCAAGACATGAAGGACCATATTTATACTTTTTAAGTGCCGCATTTGCGTCATTTTTTGACGCAAAAGAGGCGCAAATTTACAAATTACAATTGTATTTCGTAAGTTTGCGCCACTTTTGCGTCAGAAAGCGGCGCAAATGCGGCGCAAAAAAAGTATAAATATGGGCCGAAGTCTGTAATGACAGCACTGTTTGCCATTGGTGAGAGGATCCTTGAGGGTGTCACAGTCTGTGCTGCAGCCCTCAGGGGCCTTCTTTAGTGCCCCATGCCCTAGCTACCAAGGATACCATTAACTGGGGACTTATAGTGGCAACTAAAGGGTTTTGCAATTGGGAAAACAACTGTGCAATTTTGGCAGAAAGAGTTCCGGCACTGGGGATCTGTTTAACAGGTACCCAGTGCACTTTCAGTCGCAATTGCACCAGAAACCAGGCAAAAAGTGGGTGGTAACCATGTCAAAATAGACACTTTCCTATAACAGAAATATAGATTTAGTATTTATTCGCACAGCCAAGGCGTTTAAGAGGTTTAGGGAGTCATTTAAGCAACCAATCAGAAATATGACTCTAATACAAATAGAATACACTTACAAAAACTACAAACATTTTTAGTATCAGACATTATGGTAGGGAAGATAGTGGCTCTCGGAATGTCCGCCTCCAGTCTGCAAAACATACACCAGTCAATATCTCAAACCTTTGATGTTATCCGGTAAACAAATGGAAAGTAGGTATGAAGCTGATATGGTGTCTTTTAGGTACTTTGAAGACTTTAGGCTGGGGAAACGCAGTTTTTTATTGTGGCTTCTCTATTAGACCGTATGGTCTGATTCGAGGCGAATCACACTGTATCTCAGATCAGTATCTCGGCGGTGGGCTAATGTGTTCTTCAGTGTACTAAACAATAATATTTACTAACAGTCACAGGTGCGTGAACAATAGGCATAAATATCATGTGCAAGAAGGACTCCATTAGGGCCCATTAGTGAATGGCATTCATTGGTGATCCTTTCATCTTGAGCCAGCATACTTCGGTAGTAGCCTTTCTAAGCAGAAGGGCTTGACATGTCATAGTACCTGTCCTCTGCTCTGAAATCTGCTGTGTGCACTAGAATCACTGCCCCATCTCAATGAGACAAATATTTAATGTGTGTGATGAAGTGCGTCAGTAGCAGCCGGCAGTCTTTGTGTAGTTCATTGACATCAGAATAGCACCTCGTTTAGTGACTGCAGGGGTTATTATGACCCCGGCAGTAGGTGATAATGTGGTGGTAGTACCGCCAACAGGCTGGCGGTACATACTGCCACATTATGACATTGACGGGTTGGCCACAGCCAACCCGACAATTTACCCTTCCTACCGCCATGGAGGTAGTAGCCGCAGGGCCGTAGATAACAATCTCCAGCCCAGCGTCCGCTATTCTACAGCCGGCAGCATTTTGAGCCTGCCCACCGCCATGGTTTTCGTGGCTTTCGCAATGCCACGAAAACCATGACGGTAGGCCCTACCAGTGACAGGGAATTCCTTCCTTGTCACTGTTAGGCTCACCCACCCCCCAACCACTCCCCAGATGCCCCCCATATCCCTTCCATCCACGGTCCCCCCCTTCTGATCCGCTGCCCCCTCCAATAAACGCACACTCGCAGACACTCACCACACATACACACACTCACTCATACTGGCATACACGCATTCATTCACGCATGCATCCATTTATTCCCTCACACACATCCGTACACACATTCACAGTGACATGCTGACACGCATTTCCATTTCCATTTGTACATGCATTCCCAAACGTGCAGACACCCACGCACACAACACTACACACAGTCACATTCATGCACACAATCCCACACAAACGCAACATCCCCCACCCTGCTCCCCTGTCGGAAGCCCAACTTACCTGCATCCAGAGGGTCTTCCGACAGGGAACGGGGTGCTGCTACCACCAGCAGCGCCCACCAGCAGAACACAGCCAGGCTGTATCATGTACCATGATACAGCTGGAGGCTGTCTACTGGCGTTGCGCTGCTGCTGGTAGCAGCGCCACCATACCACCATCCGCCAGTATGTCCACAGCCGGATTTCCACCCTTCTTCTGGCGTAAATCCAGGTGTGGTCATAATTTGGCGAACAGATAGTAGCTGCAGTGATGGTCGTTTGGTGGCCGTCGCCGTGGCGGTAGGTGTCTTTTACCGTCAAGGTTAAACTGAGGGCCTGAGTCTGAAACGCTGTCGGAGAGCAGGCACGAAGGAGATAAGAGATGATATGGTTCTTCTACTGCACGGCTGGCAACACCGATTGACATTTTTTAAAAAAGTTTTTGTTTCTTACAGCTTCAGTTAAAATGCTGCCACTTCTTTCTAATATACTACAAAACAAGATACTTTAATCTGGCAACAATTTACACTAGTGCTGTGGAAACAAATCTCCCTTGCGACTTGAAGTGCTTAGGACAGCTGCGGTTGTGCTCCAGGCTCTGAGTTGTCTATGGCACTGAAATGAAGTCCTGGACAACCAGTCGTGAGCAAGGATGCCATGTGCCCTGGTGCAAGCAAGAAAAATGGCCCCTTTGACTGCTGTAGAGGTAGTAAAATACAACATTGCCAGTGTTCAATGGCACCTAAATGCTCTGGGCTCCAGTGCCACTACACCTGCTGCACCAATGGTAGCCAAGCATATGTTGACAGCTACTAGATTGTCTCTGGGAGAATGGATGATAATTGGAGGCGGAGAGGAAGTCAACAGAACGCTTTGTTCAATGGAAGACAAAATGAAACAGTCCTGGAAAATGAAGCTCCAGACATGGTCGGTTGTACTGGGACAGAAAATAGATCCAAAATAAAGGTGCCTCAAATTAGCCAATCAAATAGCAAAAAAGTGTCCACAATCTGCAAAACAGGACAGTTTTGAACTTGGGGACACATGCTATAAAGGTGTTTTGCAAGCTGTAGGAGGCTGGCTCTCTATATGGTGCACTGAAAAAAGTATACCATGTGGGGAGGCCACTGGATCCCCAATTGGTTTTTGCAGAGGCAAAAGTAGATAGTACTAACTCTATTTTTGGTAGTGTGGGTGAGCAGTTAGGCTTATCAGAGGGTAGTGCTAAGCATTTGTTGTACTCACAGAGGCAATAAGAGAGGCAATAAATGAGACATACTCTCAAAGAATAAATCCAAGACCAATTAAATTAAATAACGCTTCTTTTCATATATACTTTGAAACTAAGAACTTGGTTACAAGGTAAGCACATTTCTAAGCATAAATACTTTCCACTTAAAAAAAATGGACACAGTTACATTTTTGAGTTCTTCAATGAAAGTCAACAAACAGGTACTTTACGACGACTTACAAGACCAGTTGCAGAGTCTTAAGGGAGGTACTGGAGAACCGACAGGACCACACCAACAAGTCAATCCGGGCAGCATTGGGGTGGCCAGGTGTAGAACGCCATTGGGTGCCCAGTGTATTTCAATGGGGATGTGTTTGCTTGGGGAAAGGCTGCAGGCTCTGGCTAGGAAGCCAGTCGGGGAAAACCAACAGGTAGGTATCAAACGTAGGGTGCTTGGGCGCATAGATGCACCTCTGGCCCTCTTCTCCAAGGCCAAGGGGCAATGGATGCCGGGGTGTCCTTTGGCATCGGGTTCCTTGTCAGGAACACTCATGGTTGAGGGGTTATAAGGAAATGCCACCTTGGCATGGTTACTCCCTGACTTTTTTCCTTTTGCTGATGCCAAGTTATGATTGAAAGTGTGCTGGGACCCTGCTAACCAGGCCCCAGCACACATGTTCTTTCCCTAAACTGTACCTTTGCTTCCACAACTGGCACAGCCCTGCCACTCAGGTAAGTCCCTTGTAAATGGTACCCCTGGTACCAAGGGCCCTGATGCCACGGAAGGTCTCTTGCCACCCTGGGGACCCCTCCCTCAGCACATGCATACTGCCTCACAGCTTGTGTGTGCTGGTGGGGAGAAAATGACTAAGTCGACATGGCACTCCCCTCAGCGTGCCATGCCCACCTCACACTGCCTGTGGCATAGGTAAGTCACCCCTCTAGCAGGCCTTACAGCCCTAAGGCAGGGTGCACTATACCACAGGTGAGGGCATATGTGCATGAGCACTATGCCCCTACAGTGTCTAAGCAAAACCTTAGACATTGTAAGTGCAGGATAGCCATAAGAGTATATGGTCTGGGAGTTTTTCAAACATGAACTTCACAGTTCCATAATGGCTATACTGAAATTTGTGAAGTTTGGTATTAAACTTCTCAGCACAATAAATGCACACTGATGCCAGTGTGGAATTTATTCTAAAATGCACCCAGAGGGCATCTTAGAGATGCCCCCTGAAAACATACCCGACTCCAGTGTGGGCTGCTTGTTTTTGCCAGCATTCCACACACCAGACATGTTGCTAGCCACATGGTGAGAGTGCCTTTGTCACTCTGTGGCCAGGAACAAAGCCTGTACTGGGTGGAGGTGCTTCTCACCCCCCCTGCAGGAACTGTAACACCCTTTGTTACAGTGCCACATGGCATCCCAGCTAGTGGAGATGCCCGCCCCTCCGGCCACTGCCCCCACTTTTGGCGGCAAGGCTGGAGGAGATAATGAGAAACACAAGGAGGAGTCACCTCCTAGTCAGGACAGCCCCTAAGGTGTCCTGAGCTGAGGTGACTCTTACTTTTAGAAATCCTCCATCTTGCAGAAGGAGGATTCCCCCAACAGGATTAGGGATGTGCCCCCCTCCCACAGGGAGGAGGCACAAAGAGGGTGTAGCCACCCTCAGGGCCAGTTGCCATTGGCTACTGCCCTCCCAGACCTAAACACACCCCTAAATTGAGTATTTAGGGGCTCCCAGAACCGAGGACGATAGATTCCTTCAACCTAAAGAAGAAAAAGGACTGCTGACCTGAAGCCCTGCAGTGAAGACGGAGACGACAACTGATCTAGCCCCAGCCCCACCGGCCTGTCTCCATACTTCGAAGAAAACTGCAGCAGCGACGCATCCAACAGGGTCCAGCGACCTCTGAAGCCTCAGAGGACTACCCTGCATCGAAAGGACCAAGAAGCTCCTGAGAACAGCGCCCCTGTTCAAGAAACTGCAACTCTTTGCAACAAAGAAGCAACTTTTAAAGACCACACGTTTCCCGCCGGAAGCGTGAGACTTTTCACTCTGCACCCGACGCCCCGGCTCGACCTGCAGGAAACTAACACTACAGGGAGGACTCCCCGGCGACTGCAAGTCCGTGAGTTGCCAGAGTTGACCCCCCTGAACCCCCACAGCGACGCCTGCAGAGGAAATCCAGAGGCTCCCCCGGACCGTGACTGCCTGCTTCAAGGAACCTGACGCCTGGAAACCACACTGCACCCGCAGCCCCCAGGACCTGAAGGAACCGAACTCCAGTGCAGGAGTGACCCCCAGGCGAACCTCTGCCTAGCCCAGGTGGTGGCTACCCAGAGAGGCCCCCCCCCTGTGCCTGCCTGCATCGTTGAAGAGACCCCCGGGTCTCCCCATTGATTCCTATTGAAAACCCGATGCCTGTTTGCACTCTGCACCCAGCCGCCCCTGTGCTGCTGAGGGTGTACCTTCTGTGCCTGCTTGTGTCCCTCCGGTGCCCTACAAAAACCCCCTGGTCTGCCCTCTGAAGTCGCGGGTACTTACCTGCTGGCAGACTGGAACCAGGGCACCCCTATTTCCAATGAAGCCTATGTGTTTTGGGCACCACTTTGACCTCTGCACCTGACCAGCCCTGAGCTGCTGGTGTGGTAACTTTGGGGTTGCCTTGAACCCCCAACGGTGGGCTACCTTGGACCCAACTTTGAACCCTGTAAGTGTTTTACTTACCTGTGAACTTAACATTTACTTACCTCCCCCAGGAACTGTTGATTTTTGCAGTGTCCACTTTCAAAATAGCTTATTGCCATTTTTGTCAAAACTGTACATGCTATTGTGATAATTCAAAGTTCCTAGAATACCTGAGTGAAATACCTTTCATTTAAAGTATTGTTTGTAAATCTTGAACCTGTGGTTCTTAAAATAAACTAAGAAAAGGTATGTTTCTATATAAAAACCTATTGGCCTGGAATTGTCTTTGAGTGTGTGTTCCTCATTTATTGCCTGTGTGTGTACAACAAATGCTTAACACTACCCTCTGATAAGCCTACTGCTCGACCACACTACCACAAAAAAGAGCATTAGAATTATCTCTTTTTGCCACTATCTTACCTCTAATGAGAACCCTTGGACTCTGTGCACACTATTTCTTACTTTGAAATAGTATATACAGAGCCAGCTTCCTACACTTACTATGTCTGAGAGTCGACAAAGACATAGCAGGGGCATATCTGCTCATGCAGCTATGCCCTCACATTGAATATAATGCACACTGCCTTAGGGCTGCAAGGCCTGCTAGAGCAATGTCTCACATATATTGCATGCAATGTTAGGGAATAGAGCACACAGGCTGTGTCCCATGTCATGTTTTCACTGTGGTCTGCACCAAGACATGCAGTCTGCAATGGCAGCCTTTCATGACTTGGTGAGGGGTCTCATAGGGTAGCAGGGGTACCATTTACTAGGGACTCACAGAGGGTTCTAAAGGTTTTGCCAATTGGGGAAACAACTGTGCAGTTTTGGGGAAAGATCAGATATCAGTCAAAAATGGGGGGGGGGGGTTAACTATGCCAAAAGGGTACTTTCCTACACAAGGTGTGCAAGATTTCATCCGTTTATGCTTGCTCCAAGCACTAACAAGGAAATCAGCAATAAAAACCGGCCCCAATTCCCCAAATAGTTTCTAATATGTTCTTTATAGGGATGACAGATGCTTCATGGGAGGAAATAAAGGGGGAGTTGGGAGGGAGATATTGTTTTAACTGTTGCTGTTTTTGTTTGCTTTTTTTCAGTCATTTACTGCATGGGCTACTCGGGTAGGTAATCTGAGTGTAAAGCATAATCTGACACAATCATACACCTTTTATGCCCCTAGCAAGGGGCTTGATATGAGCCTGAGTATGGATGCAACAGATTGCACAAAGATTGTGGGGTGGGGAGTTTGTTTACTGTTAACTTTTTATAGGTTACAGGTGCTGCTTTATGTGTGTGCTTCGTTAATATGGGTAAAAGCACATTAACATAGAGTTTGCAATACGCTATGAGTCGAAACCTAGCTCTTCACACTATAGACAGGCACCTACATCGATCCCCAAACACTGAAAGACCACATACCTCAAATTATCCTGAATGCTTTTAGAACCCCAAATTTACCTGCATGACACCAATTAACATCCTGTCTTGGAATGTCAGTGTGGTCTCCTTGACTGTGTGAAATGTATCACAGTCCTAAATTTCACTCACTGAAAGGCGGTATTATTACTTCAAGAGACCCATTTTATCGGTAACTATTGCCCCTTTCTGGTGCGTTGGGGCTATGATAAGGTCTTCTATTTGGGTTACTCGCATAGCATCTGAGGGGTGGCCATCCTGCTACCATGCACCTTTCCCGTAACAGTTTCAAGAGAGGTTTGAAATCCTCACGGTTGCTTCCTGGCCTTCATCGGTACATTAAAGGGCCGAAGTGTGAATTTAGTGAGTGTCTATGCTCCCCCAGCGGCCCTCTCTATCTTCCTTCAAGATCTGTTCAAGGTCCTCCTGGATCTCCCGTCCGGATTAACTGTAATAGGTGGTGACTTCAATGCAGTTCTAGATCCAGAGATGGCTATCAGGGGACCTTCCACTGCATCCAGACAGCCTGGGGCTCATAAGCTTAACAACTGGGCCACTAATCTTGGTCTGTGTGATGCATGGAGGATCTGGAATCTTCAAATCACATACACATCGGCAGCGTACCACATTCTATCACGTATAGACCTTATTTACATGTCTGTTTCTGACTGTTGTGCCATCTCCCAGTCCCAGATTCTTCCTTGTGGCATCTCAGACCATGCCCCCCTCCTCCTTCATCTGGGCTTTCCCCAGGGTGTTTTATACCCCAGGTGGTGCCTCAACGCCTGGCATCTTCAAGACAAATCCTGTATTTTGGCTCTCTGCACTGAACTATATAAATACTTCTATACTAATGATGGATCCACTGCTTCCATCGGTACCTTACAGGCGGCAGGTAGCAGGACTATGAGGGGAGTTGCTAAGGGATACATCTGCGCACAGGAGCGTACTCGCTCCCTCCACATCACCGAGTTGGAGGCCCGCACCCTCCGATTAGAAGAAAGCCTTGCAGCAGGTTCACAGGGTGACACCTCTCTCTAACTGAGCCTCCGACACAAGGATATACATATACAGTCTCTGGAGGCTGCTAAACTAATATAGCGCTACACGACAGCCAAGGTCTATGATTGGGGAGACAAGAACGGGGAGCTTCTTTATTGGCTGGCCTCCCAAAACCAGGCAACTAGGATCATGCCTGAAATTATTGATTGACTGGGAAACACTGTCCATGCTCTCCCGAAGGTAGCATGAACATTTGTCCGCTATTATCAGTGTATATATGCATCAATTCCTGGGAGAGATGTCACCTCCTCCTTCCAATTCCTGGATGGGATACCTCTTCCCCAACTTTCACGGGCTGAGGTCCGGACACTGGACGATACCTTAACAGACAAGGAGATAGGCGTGGTACTGTCCGCTATGGCCCCCAGGAAGACCCCCATACCGGATGGTTTTCTGGCAGAGTTTTACGCTATGTTTCTGGACCTCCTGATCCCCCACCTCCTGGCTTTTTACAAAGAGGTACTTTCCACTAGAAATAGACAAAGCCACGATAGTGGTACTTCTGAAAACACAACCCCTATCAACGGCATGTGCGGACTGTCGTCCCATTTCTCTTATCAATGAGGAGGTTAAGATCTTCGCAACAATGCTTGCCCCCACCAGCTTAAACAAGTTCTCCCTACTCTAATGCATCCTGACCAATGCAACTTCGTGCCCACCTGTGGTATGAGGTGCTGCATCAGGCGACTCCATGTAGCCTTGGCCCACCTTCATCAACAGCCCCCTGATTTAGCATTGTTTTTCATCAACTTTGAAAAAGCATTTGATACTTCAATCCCTAGGCACAGGTCCAGATTAATGGCATCCTCTCTCGGGCATTTCCTATCAGCCGGGGCACCAGGCACGGTTTCCCCCTCTTCCCACCACTTTTTGCACTAGCAAGGGAGCCCCTGGCATGCCTCTGCCAAGCTGATGATCGGCTGCAAAGATGGAAATGGAGCGAAGGACACGAGGATCGTATTGCCTTGTACTCAGACTATGTCATTCTTTACCTTGCAGATCCCGCAACGAGAGACCCACGCTGCCTCCACATCCTTCAGTGCTTCGAGGAAGTGCCGGGACTCAGGATGAAATCCTCCAAATTGATATTGGTGCCTCTGGCCTCATCCCGCAACTGCTTCGACATGCTGGACACCAGTCCCATTCATTGTCATAGTTTTAAATACCTGGGCATCTGGGTAGCTTTACACCCTGGACTTTCTTGTCCCCAAACCTTGCACCATAGGAACATAGGGCAAGGGCAGATGTCCTGAAATGGCAAACTCTTCCCTTAAATTGTTTGGGTCGTATATCTCTGTATATGATTATGATTCTGCCATGGTTTTTATAAATTTTTCTGAACCTGCCACTCCTCATACTGCGGTCTTGGTTTAGAGCTATGGACAGGTACGCAAGTTCCTTTCTGTGACATGGATCATGTCCGCGGCTGGTCTCGTGCATTGTCAAAGGTCTCTATGCATCTGGGGTCTGGATATGGTCAACCTCTACCTATACTACTTGGCTTCCCATCTGCTTGCGATTCATGGCTGGTTTAATGGAGGTTGGTCAGACCCTGCATACTGGCTACAACTGTCTCTTTTGGGGTGTTCCAAAATTTTGGGTACACTTTATGGATCCCTGATCCTCTGGGAGACGTCACCGGTGATGAAGATGGTATTCTTGGCCTAGAGGGCGGCCGTGCATCACACTCAATGGAACTTAACACTCATGCAGCAAGCACCCCAATAGCACGGTATTTAGCTGCAGGAGGCAGCTTTCCTGAAGGGCTTTGGGAGGTGGGACCTTTTAGGCATTTCCCAATTAGGTAACGTTTGGTTGGGTACACCTATGCGGTCCTTTAGGGACCTTTAGGCCGACTTCGCACTGGCTAACACACAATTCTACAAATCTCTACAAGTAAGAAATGCCCTCCACTCGCACGTCCACTTGACTGCTCCATTTCCTGAATTCAGCCCGCTGGAAGCCAACTACTTATGGGTGTGATGGGCAAAGGTGGGGTCTCCAAAATATACTGACCCTGATCATCAAAGCCCCGGGTACTGTAGACCACCTTAGAGCTCACTGGGAGAGCTGGATAGGCCGCCCTCAAGGATGTGGACTGGAGAGATGCCCTTTTGGCACCCAGGACTATCACTATATCAGCTAAATTAGATCTGATCCCAATATATTACTTGTACAGTGCATATCTTTCCCTAGCTAGACTACACTGGGCGGGTCTCTTCCCGAAACCACCTGCTCCCGTTGCAGCGCTGCTCCCGCTGATGTGTATCATGTAGTTTGGTTATGCCCCAGGATCCAAGAGTACTGGGTCGCAGTAGTGGGGGACCTGACTGAGGTGTAGGGATGGGAGGTTCCTCTTCCCTCCTTGCCGCTTCTGCTTGGAGTCCTTGAAGGTTTCTGCGGGTATAAGAGCTGATAAAATATTTCTAGGCACGGCCCTGTTGATCACCAGAACGAGATTTGCAACTTGCTGGAGGAACTCTGCTCCACCTACTGTCGCTCAATACGCTGAAGGGTGGCTGGTGTTCACAACAGGAGAAGCCCGTTTACGAGGCCCGGGGTTGCCTTCCCAAGTACGGTCAAGTTTGGGGCAAATGCCTTGGCCAGCTAATCTAGGGTTTTTCTGTAGTGAGAAATGTTAATCGTGTCTTGCCATGGCAATAAATAGTGTGGGTGTTGACGCCGTGTTCGATCAAAGGGTCTTTTACCTACAATGCTTTAATGTGTTCTACTGTCTCACCTGCAAAACCCAATAATCTCGTTCATCAAAAAAAAAAAAAAATCGCCCCCCCTACCAAGCAGCCAAAAACAGCTAATTATCTGGCCTGTTAGACAAACCCTTCTGACACTGCTAATTGCACCCTTACATACGAACGAAGACTAACTTAGACCTCTGCAGGACACAGTAGTGTCTCTCCAAGGCCAGGCCGACTCTCAGGCAGAGGGATGCAGCAGGCTGGTTCTGCCTCATTGCGCGTGAGTCTCAGATGAGACGCGGGCGCTGACCTGTACTGCTACCTCAGACTACAGTGGTCACTGGCTACAGCATCAGAGAAATACAGAGAGGCCTTGGATAACAAAATGTGTTCAGCTGCACCTTGGTAAAGCCCTTGTAACATATGGTGACAGCACAGCTTCCAGTGGTAGCAGGCAGTGCTCTATTTGTGCTTGTTTCCTGTGCGGGGCATCGACCCTCATTTTTGAGGGCCGGCGCTTATTTTTCTGTCTCAAGCATTTACTGCGAGCAAAAGACACATATGGGAAAGGCGGGGGGAGAGAATAACGTAAAAGCGTCACAATGGGAGAAATAGGGTGACCACCTGGCATTGAGGCAAATTCTGGACAGGACTGTAAAAAATTCAGGACAAAGGGTCAAAATTCAGGACCAAAATTCAGGACAAAGGGTCAAAATCCAGGACCAAAATTCAAGAACAGACGTCAGTTTTACAGACACATGCAAGAGAGGCCATGCCTCACTATGTTGTCAGTGCATTTATTTACTCTTTTTTAACATAGCACTATTTATTCACTGTGGTCTTTTTGTGATTGCCTCCTGGTATGCTACATTCAGGTGTCACATTACGTCCTTGTTCAGTAGTAAATTAATGCCCTTCAGTACTGCGGCAAGGCCATCACCCCTACCCAAATCTACGCTGATCTTTCCTGCAGAGAAAGTAAAAGCAATTTTTTTATTATGTTTCTGAACATTTTAAAACCCCTGGCAAACAGTTTGGGAAACATTAAGGTAATTATCCTTATGCTAATTTAAACAAATTGAACAAAAACATCTGGCTTACCCCAACCGCCCATGGACTTTCAACCTTATTTTTTTTTTTTTAAAGAGGCAGGGCAGATGGTGTGGGCGACAGTCTCACACCTAATGTCAGGATGTGGTGTACCCATTACTTGTCTGTAGTCTCACTGCACTAGTATGTATGTCTGGGACTCTACATTTATCTCAGAAATGGGAGCCCGGACTACCAATCAAAGATTATAAAAGAGGAGGATGAAATCGAGAACAAATGGGAGATCCACAGCAAGTAATTCAAAGGGTTGTTGCTAAAAACTTGATAAATAAAGAAGAGAAGAACAAGGTGGGACAATTCCTAAAATCAGACAAGATGGGTCCACCAAGACTATTCGAAGGTATTGGGTACCTGGGGAGTTGTCTCTGCACACAGGAGCGAAACAGAAGGGTGTAGGAAAGTACCATCTTGCCTGGCATGTTACCCCCATATTTCACTGTATATATGTTGTTTTAGTTGTATGTGTCACTGGGACCCTGCCAGCCAGGGCCCCAGTGTTCATAAGTGTGCCCTGTATGTGTTACCTGTGTTATGACTAACTGTCTCACTGAGGCTCTGCTATTCAGAACTTTAGTGGTTATGCTCTCTCATTTCTTTCCAAATTGTCACTAACAGGCTAGTGACCAATTTCACCAATTCACATAGGCATACTGAAACACCCTTATAATTCCCTAGTATATGGTACTGAGGTACCCAGGGTATTGGGGTTCCAGGAGATCCCTATGGGCTGCAGCATTTCTTTTCCCACCCATAGGGAGCTCTGACAATTCTTACACAGGCCTGCCACTGCAGCCTGAGTGAAATAACGTCCACGTTATTTCACAGCCATTTACCACTGCACTTAAGTAACTTATAAGTCACCTATATGTCTAACCTTTACCTGGTAAAGGTTGGGTGCTACGTTACTTAGTGTGTGGGCACCCTGGCACTAGCCAAGGTGCTCTCACATTGTTCAGGGCAAATTCCCCGGACTTTGTGAGTGCGGGGACACCATTACACGCGTGCACTATACATAGGTCACTACCTATGTATAGCTTCACAATGGTAACTCCGAATATGGCCATGTAACATGTCTATGATCATGGAATTCCCCCCTCAATGCCATCCTGGCATTGTTGGCACAATCCCATGATCCCACGGGTCTCTAGCACAGACCTGGGTACTGCCAAACTGCCTTTCCCGGGGTTTCACTGCAGCTGATGCTGCTGCCAACCCCTCAGACAGGTTTCTGCCCTCCTGGGGTCCAGCCAGGCTTGGCCCAGGAAGGTAGAACAAAGGACTTCCTCAGAGAGAGGGTGTTACACCCTCTCCCTTTGGGAAAAAGTGTTAAGGCAGGGGAGGAGTAGCCTCCCCCAGCCTCTGGAAATGCTTTCATGGGCACAGATGGTGCCCATTTCTGCATAAGCCAGTCTACACCGGTTCAGGGACCCCTCAGCCCTGCTCTGGCGCGAAACTGGACAAAGGAAAGGGGAGTGACCACTCCCCTGACCTGCACCTCCCCTGGGAGGTGCCCAGAGCTCCTCCAGTGTGCTCCAGACCCCTGCCATCTTGGAAACAGAGGTGCTGCTGGCACACTGGACTGCTCTGAGTGGCCAGGGCCAGCAGGTGACGTCAGAGACTCCTTCGGATAGGCTCCTTCAGGTGTTGCTAGCCTATCCTCTCTCCTAAGTAGCCAAACCCTCTTTTCTGGCTATTTAGGGTCTCTGCTTTGGGGAATTCCTTGGATAATGAATGCAAGAGCTCATCAGTGTTCCTCTGCATCTCTCTCTTCACCTTCTGCCAAGGAATCGACTGCTGACCGCGCTGGAAGCCTGCACAACTGCAACAAAGTAGCAAAGATGACTACTGCGACACTGTAACGCTGATCCAGCCGCCTTCTCAACTGTTTTCCTGGTGGTGCATGCTGTGGGGGTAGTCTGCCTTCTCTCTGTACTAGAAGCTCCGAAGAAATCTCCTGTGGGTCGACGGAATCTTCCCCCTGCAACCGCAGGCACCAAAGAACTGCATCACCGGTCCTCTGGGTCTCCTCTCAGAACGACGAGCGAGGCCCCTTGAACTCAGCAACTCTGTCCAAGTGACTCCCACAGTCCAGTGACTCTTCAGTCCAAGTTTGGTGGAGGTAAGTCCTTGCCTCCCCACGCCAGACTGCATTGCTGGGAACCTCGTGTTTTGCAGCTACTCCGGCTCCTGTGCACTTTTCCAGGATTTCCTTTGTGCACAGCCAAGTCTGGGTCCACGGCACTCTAACCTGCATTGCACGACCTCCTGAGTTGTCCTCCGGCGGCGTGGGACTCCCTTGTGCAACTTCGGGTGAGCACCGTTTCACTCCACTTTGTAGTGCCTGTTCCGGCACTTCTGCGGGTGCTGCCTGCTTCTGAGAGGGCTCCTTGTCTTGCTGGACGCCCCCTCTGTCCCCTCACGCAATTGGTGATGTCCTGGTCCCTCCTGGGCCACAGCAGCATCCAAAAACCCTAACCACGAGCTTTGCAGCTAGCAAGTCTTGTTTGCGGTCTTTCTGCGGGAAAACACTTCTGCACAACTCTTCAGGACGTGGGACATCCATCCTCTAAAGGGGAAGTTTCTAGCCCTTGTCGTTCTTGCAGAATCCTCAGCTTCTACCATCCGGTGGCAGCTTCTTTGCACCCACAGCTGGCATTTCCTGGGCATCTGCCCACTCTCGACTTGATTGTGACTTTTGGACTTGGTCCCCTTGTTCCACAGGTACTCTCGTCTGGAAATCCATTGTTGTTGCATTGCTGGTGTTGGTCTTTCCTGCAGAATTCCCCTATCACGAATTCTGTGCTCTTTGGGGAACTTCAGTGCACATTGCACTCACTTTTCAGGGTTTTGGGGTGGGCTATTTTTCTAACCCTCACTGTTTTCTTACAGTCCCAGCGACCCTCTACAAGGTCACATAGGTTTGGGGTCCATTCGTGGTTCGCATTCCACTTCTAGAGTATTATAGTTTGTGTTGCCCCTATCCCTATGTGCCCCCATTGCATTCTATTGTGACTATACATTGTTTGCACTGTTTTCTATTGCTATTACTGCATATTTTGGTATTGTGTACATATATCTTGTGTATATTTGCTATCCTCATACTGAGGGTACTCACTGAGATACTTTTGGCATATTGTCATAAAAATAAAGTACCTTTATTTTTAGTATATCTGTGTATTGTATTTTCTTATGATATTGTGCAAGTGACACTAGTGGTACTGTAGGAGCTTCACTCGTCTCCTAGTTCAGCCTAAGCTGCTCTGCTAAGCTACCATTTTCTATCAGCCTAAGCTGCTAGACACCCCTATACACTAATAAGGGATACCTGGGCCTGGTGCAAGTTGTAAGTACCCCTTGGTACTCACTACAAGCCAGTCCAGACTCCTACAAAGGGGCACTGTCAAGTGGTTGAACAAGCAACACCCATCCACCTTGGCAAACTCTTCTGGTGAAATGGTCCGCTGTTAGTGTTTTTGAAGGGTGAGCAGGGGCCAGACCCCTTGCA
Organism: Pleurodeles waltl; assembly: GCF_031143425.1. NCBI lineage: Eukaryota > Metazoa > Chordata > Amphibia > Caudata > Salamandridae > Pleurodeles > Pleurodeles waltl. The sequence goes on from NC_090441.1 coordinate 90,181,027, forward strand.
AGGTTGTGCAAGGCAATTGCCCGCTTTGTCCATGTCTTTATATGGTTTTGAAATTGAGCAAAAGCCAAACTAGAGATCTGGGTTATCCCTAAGTGTCAAGTACACATAGAATCTTCAAAATATTTGGGATGTAAATTACTCAAACAAAATTTACAAATTTTAAAATTTAATTAGTGTTTCTTTAACATATGGCACTGTTTTTGCCTTTATATACAATTAGATCTCAGATTGAACTGGGATCCAGCCACCTTTTGATACCTAATGATTAATATCTACCATTTGTACACTGATTTCCAGGATGAAAATCTCGTCAGAGCGAACGGTCCCTCCAAGCCCAGTTTGCTTTTTGGTCTTCTCTTCTGCTTTCTGTAGAGGCCATGTGGCACTAGAAAAGATGGTGTGCTACCCCAATGATAGTATTATTTTGCAAACCTTCCCCTGCTCGTCCTTCATTCCTTCTTCAGACAGGCCACACATCTGATTTGGTCACTGCAGTGCCATCAGGAGCTCTTTCCACTCTTAAGCTAACTGTGACTGCGGGTGGATTAGGTCTTCTCAACTTAGAATGCTATTATTCAGCTGCACAGGTCCAATAGGTGGCTCGCTGGCTTTCTGCCCACCTCCCTGCATGAGATGGGGTTTACCAGTAAAGACTTTTAAGAAAGGCTTAATGCACTGCTCATTGTTTCCTACTGACCATTCTACGGATCACCATCTGGGGTTATCATGCACGGCTTTCTCTTGCCTTGTCAGAACCTGTAAACTCACTGACACGAAGAAACCCTATGCTCCTGCACTACCTTTGCTAAGCCTTCCCACTCGCACAGGATGGCTGTGCTCAGAGCAACTCCATCAGTGGCATGTTGCACGTGTCTTAAAATTGGGGACTTTGTTTCTGAACAGTGAGCTACTAAATTTCCAAACAATTGTGGCAGACTACCATCTTCGTCAACTCCTTACTTACAACCACCTTAAATAATCATTAAATGCCCTATTTCATGTCTGCCACCTAGCACTAACCCTACAAGAGGTGTGCCAGAAACTCTGTACCATAGGAAATGGTGGCAAACTGATAGAATGGGTGTACAGACCTTTCCTGCAACATGGAAACCACTCCAGGTCTTCTCGTCGTACTACCTGGGTGATTTATGTGGCCAAACTTCTGCAAGATATGGACTAAAATACTGGACTTTCCCCACAAAGTATCCCACAGCTGTCACTTTAAGTAAATTCATAGTGCTTCCTTGTGAATGCATTCTGCCCGTTGCTTGCCATTGGCCTTGTGGTTTGTAACTCACAATTTGTTGCTTTCAATTTGCTGGCTTTATTTGTTTTAGGCTATGCAGCTTGAATTCGTCCCTTCCCTTGCCAAAACCTTATTTACAGTATCCTGCAGAGTGCTCCCTTTCTGTAAACAGGCCTGTAAATCTTGTTCTTATCTTATCATATTTTCTGTGCATTCAAAGAACAAAGTCAAATGTCAGGCTCTGTCTTCGGTGGGAACTTAGTGTTTACTTTCCTTTCTCTGACTTCAAAGTGAGAGGATTTATGCAACAATCTTGCTGGATACTGGGGTTAGTAAAGAGTTTTTTCTATCACATGACATCATTTAAATAAAGTTCAGAATATATCAGAACTAGAAGTACAAATCAAGCACATTTTTGTTAATTCTGAACTGTGCTGGAAACAAATACCTTTACATGATTAAAACAAATCATTGCATTAGGTGATACAATTTCCACACATCATCGTCTGTGCACAGTATAGTTTGATTTGAAAAACTGTATATCTGTGCAACTGTAATGGTCATTTCAATCAAAAATGTGTTGTCTGTAATGGCAGTGTGTTGGCATACCATCCATACTGCACTCCACTCTGCTCTGCACCAATACACGCCACTGCACCCTACTCTGTATCACTCTACTTTACTCCACTCCATGCCACTGCACTCTTCTCCATTCGGAACCACTCCACATCTCCACATTATGCCACTGCACTCTATGCTACTTCACACTATGCCTCTCTACTCTACTCTGTACCACTCTACTCTCTGCCACTGCACTTTACGCCTCTCTACACCACTGTGCTCTGCTTGTCTGCACGCCATACCACTCCAGTCTAGGCAACACCAATCTAATCCGCACAACTCCACTCTTTGCCACTGCACTGTACGCCTCTGCACTCTAAGCTAATACACTCAATGCTAATCCACTTTACTCTGTAACACTCAACTCTATGCCCCTGCACTCTACATCAATACACTGTACATCACTATAATCTACTCTGCACCTCTGCACTCTATGCCACGGCACTCTACACTACTTTCCTCTATGCCATCACACTCTATGCCACTTTATGCAACAACACTCTACCCTGTACCTCTCCACTCTAGGCCACCTCACTCTACTGTGAAATAATCTACTTTATGCCACTGCACTTTGTGCCACTGCATTCTATGCCACTGCACTCAACCCTGCACCTCTCTACTGTATGCCACTGCACTCTACTGTGAAACAATCTATTCTACGACACTGTACTCTATACCACTCTGACCACTGCACTCTAGTTCAATGCACTCTACACCACTGCAAGCTGACACTCTGCAACACTGCACTGGCCACCACTATACTCTACACCACCCTGCTCTGTACTCCTGCACTCTGCACCATTATACTCTATTCCACTGCATTCTATGCCACTCTACTCTGCCCAATGCCACTCTATGCAACTGCACTCTACACCAATGCACTCTAAACAACTGCACTGTATGCCACTGCCCTTTACTCTGCACCACTGTACTCTATGCACCTGTTCTCTGTACCACTCTACACCACTGCACTGACACTCTACTCTGCAGCTCTGCACTCTACATCACTCTACTCTATGCCACTGCACTCTAGGCACTATACTCTACTCTACACCACTCTACAATACTCCACTCTGCACCACTCTACACCACTGCACTCTATGCCACATGAGCTTACTCTGCACTCTATGAAACTGCACCACTCTGCATTACAGCACTCTCTGCTAATCTATTGTATGCCACACTACTCCACTGCACTCTATGTAACTCTACCCCATGCCACTCTATGCCACTGCACTCTGCGCCAATGCACTCTAAACAACTGCACTGTACGCCACTGCCCTCTACTCTGTACCACTTTACACCACTGGTCTCTGTGCCACTCTACATCACTGCACTGACACTCTACTCTGCAGCGTTGCACTCTCTACCACTGTACTATTCATCAATGTGCTATGTACTACTGCATTCTATGCCACTGCACTCTATGCCACTCTACTCTGCATCACTCCACTCTACAGCACTTTGCTCTACTCCACTACTCTACACTACGCCACTGCACTCCCTGCAACGTGAGTCTACTCTGCAATCTATTCCACTCCACTCCACCACTCTACACTACTGCTCTCTCTGCTACTCCATTGTATGCCACTCTACTCCACTGCACTATATGCCACTCTACTCTGTCCCACGCCACTGCACTCTAAACCACTGCACTCTATGCTAACGCACTCTAAACAACTGCACTGTACCCCACTGCACTGTACTTTGCACCACTTGGCTCTACGCCACTGCTCCTATGCCACTCTACTCCACTCCACACAATTATGCCACTAACTTTAAGCCATGCTAAACAGCAGCTACTCTGGTGTATAACATGGCTAATGGCTAAAACACATTAGCAAAGCCAACAACTCTTTCGTAGATGAGACATTTTGGCTTTGCCAATGTTTGTTAGTACTATGAGGTACTGAGGTACCTGAAAGAACTGTGAAAAATACAATTACATCATAATAAAGGCTGCTACAAAATGCGCATATACATTTCAGTTAGATAAAAAAAAATGCTTCTCAAATACAGATTTGAGTACAAAAAAAAATTATAACACGCCATTAAAACCACACACTCCACAGCTCACCTTGGAACACCATTACAATGCCTCTCTAAAAGAAATATCTTTGCCACCAGAAAACTTCAAGTGACTCCTTTTAGTAAAGTCAATGCAGGTTTTCAAGCCCCTTTGTATTTGCAGATTTACCAGTTGGGCAAATTTGCATGTCTTTAGGGAAGGAGACCCCCCTGCCAAGAAGGTCCGATTCTTATCTGTGTGCCCCTCCCTCAGAGCACAGGGGACTCCCTGCCTTCCAGCCCAGCTGGGAAAACTGATCTGCCCGTAATTTCGCCCCTGCCTCCATTGCCCTTTAGGTGAAAGGCTAAAATTACGGACAAATACCGTCCGTTAAGGCTTTCATCACGGACAACAGGAAATTACGGACAGTCCGTGAAATTACCCTAGAGCTGAAGGGGCAGGGAGTGGCTATAAATGGATTAAAGAGGCCTGTGATGGCTTCAGGATTACTCTGCCTCAGTATTCCGTGTTCGCACATTTAATTGCAGCCGCCGCATGTTTAAGAGGAAGGCTTTGGGCACCCACACGTTTTTATTTACAAATTAAGCACTGAAGAGCCTGTTTCCCCGGGTGTTGAACTTCGAATGCGTGTGTCACCCTTGCATTCCGTAAATTACGAGTGACTTGATAAATCTGCATCATCAGAATGGCCAAGCGATTGGATGCCAGTGCAGTGACCCTTTAAGTTCTTTTCTAAAAAATAAGCATCTGAAAAGCTAATTGGGCTCTCCTTTTGGATCCTATTGGCTTTGCAAACGCCCATGCTCTATTGCATCAGCAAGATGTTGTGCAGTATGGGGGAAAAATAAAGAAAAAACGGTGCTATGACGCTTTAATATGTATGCTTGCCTACAAAATGATGCACGTGAATGGGAGGATGGGGGAAGGATCCAGCACTCGACAGAGAAAAACAGGCTGGTGGAGAAACAAACATCATTCAAGGGAGAAGCACTTGAATGAGAAGGGAACGAAGAAGCGCAGGAGTGAAAAAGCAGTGGGAGAAAATAACATATCAGGACGAGCCTAACACAAAAGGTTGGTGGGCGAAGCACCGAGATGAGAAAACAACATGGAGTGTGGTGGAGGGGTAGTAAGAGATGTATTCAAGGGAGAAAGCTAAAAAACACATGCTGTCCCATGGAGTGTTTAACCAAATAGAAAAAATAGTGCCTGAAAAGTGAGCTGTACAAAGACACAAGTAAAGAGACTATGCTGCAGTGAAAGACCAAATATAAGAAGAGGGGACAGGGAACAGGCAGCGAATCTGACAGTTAGAATGGAACTAAATACATTTAAATATCTGGGAATGTGCATTAGCAGGAGCTCGGATTCGTACATTGTTGCAAACCTGATTCCCTTGCTAACTCGACTTGACCAAGATGTTATACACTGGAGTTTACTGCCGATCATTCAAAATGTTGTCCCTCCCTTGTTTCCTACATGTTCTTTAAAAATCGCACTATGGCGTTCCGGGCTCTTTCTTTGCACGGATTGATTCGCTGGTGCACACTCTGTTGTGGGCAGGCAGGCACCCTAGAGTTGCCCTGGGAACCCTCCAGAATTCTAAATATGAAGGAGGGATAGCCCTCCTCAATTTTCAGAAATATTACGAGGCTGCACAGGTCTGCGTGGTGAACTGCCGGGCATATGCCTCCAGGGGAAATCCAGCGTTTTGATTGGACTACCAGGCTATGGGACCAGAAGCTACTTACACTGGCTGTACGGTGGCAGACTGAGTCAGACTATATTTCCATCAATGGAAACAGTGGTTAGGACTTGGAGGAAGCTACTTAAGGAGATGGGGTGGGGATCTAGATTGACCCTAAGAACACCATTGTGAAAAGGCTCCATACTTCCACGTGTGGCAGCCTTGACGGGTTTCCAAGGTTGGGACAAAATTGGCATTTTGACCTTGGCAGAAGTATGGGACGCCATCGGGGTGGTCCCATTTGCCCATTTACAGGCAGAATACCAGATTTCCAATGCACAATGGATGAAATATGTCCAATTGCGGGCTGCCCTTACAGAATCGCAACTGATGAGGAGACACAGGAAGACTAGCCACTGGAGATGAGGCTACTAGACGAGCCAGTGGGGCAAAAGTTGATTTACATAATAAACAGGCCTTTGATGAGAAATACACAATCCTCCCTAAGTGTTTTGCGGGATAGGGGGTCATGGGATTGTGGGGACTTAGACGAGGATGATTGGAGCTAGGCGTTAATGTTTCTGGCGGAGGTGGCTATCCCAGAAACTCTTTGTTTGATCCAGTTCAAAATCCTGCACAGGCTACTACACGTGTACACGGCTTCATAGACTGAGTAGGGCTGCGAGTGCCGATTGCCTCAGGGGTTGTGGACAGGAGGGCACCTTTTATCACATGCTCTGAAGCTTCCTGAAACTTCAGAGATACTGGGAAGCAGTGAAGGGTACTCTGGAAGATGCAACGGGTTTTCCACTGGAGCTCCAGCCTGGGCTTGCGTTGTTAGGTATCTGGGGGCAGACGTATCATACCCGCTATCATAAGCTGTTGGTGAACTTAGGATGCATGGTGGTGAAATTAACTATAGCTAGGAAACTAACTCTGCACCAGGATTGGGTGGATGGTATAAACCACTGTAGAGTATTGGAATGGGAAATCTACAGAGGTAGGGGATGCAATAAGAAATATGAGGAGATTTGGGGTGGCTGGGCCTCTGGACTTGATTGAATGAGGCATCTGCCTGGGTGGAAATGTATTGTTTTGTCTTTCTTGTGTCGAGTGTATGGGATGGATATTGGTGGGTACCCTGGGCCGCATCAGGCGATATACCCAATGTTTGAAGAAGATACTGTGATGTGACAATATAGACATGTCTTGGTATTCTGAAAAAGAGCTGTATGTACCATGATGGGGATGTTTTGAATTATGTTACAGTGTTTTGTTTGCATAGTATACAAACCAATACAAATAAAAACATACATAAGAAGAGGAAGGAAACCCTACAGAAGCAAACAAATAGAATAAAATGGAAGCAAATGTGAGCAACAATAAAGCCAACCAATGGTAAACAATCGGCGGGCTCTGAGCCCACTGCAAGCTGACAACAGGTATTGCTGCAACCAGATAGTTTGCGCTGTCTGGTATGCAATACCTAAACTAAACAATGAAAAAATAATTGTTATTTATTTACAAAAGGTGGGCGAGGCTCTACCTGGCTCGTGTGAACTAACAGAGGGTCTTCCAGGTAAGCTGGTTTGGTTATTTCTGAAGTCAGAAGGCAGAGTCTGCTGCAGCCTCTAGAGCTACGTTGTCAGATCTTCAATCTCCTGACCATGACAGATCTAATTCTTCTCTGCTCTGTCCTTGAACAAGATGTATTTCGCTGAGAAAATCCTCTACAGTGGACGCAACGGTTGGAGGACCAAGAAATGAATCTACCCTGTAGGGAGTGGAAAAGGACTTTGACGTTGCAAAAGTTTTTTAGTTTTGGCAGTTTTCAGTTAAGTTCAAATATGAAGGGGTCTCATCTCAATGATATTACAGTAGACTGTATTGCTATATAATCACTGAAGCCATTGGAATCCTTGTTTATGTCTGTTAACCAAAGATTGTGAGATTCACAGCTCAATTGTTTCAGTAACCTGGTTTTGAACTCTCAGTGTGATGCCAGTTCTCACCATTCAACAATCAAAATATAAGCATTTTTGTTAGAGGCTATGAGGGCACTCATTACATCTCGAATCTTCTTTGTCTCTAAGCGGGGCCGTCAGGTACTCCATAAAATACAGAATCCGCACCTTGGGATAACGTAGGTGGAATGTGGGTGTTTTCTGCGCCATCCCTTTCTGGGAAACAGTGAGCCTCACTGACATGATAGCCACATTTTAGGTTGTTTCTAGCTAACCCTATTATTTGTGAAAAAGGACCTGGCCACTCAATCTGAGTTGTTTTAAAATATATTTTGCCTGTTATTTTGCCTGTTAGAGGTCCAATTCATCTGTGATCCTTTAACCAATGCATCAGCCCTCTGTTATGACCAGGGTTTAAGTGAAGACCCCTTACTTATGTTATTCAGGCATCAATGTAAATACAAAAGTGGTTCCTTTATATTATTGCTCCACCCTAAGTGAAAATTAATCTCCTATATATATATATCAATGATAAGCAGCAGTAGGGATAGTCTTTTTTCTTTGTACACACTTTGGGCCTGATTACGAGGCTGGCAGTCTCAAGACCATCAGCCTTGCGTAGTGGTCAGACTGCAACATTACGAGGTTGGCAGGCAGACCCGCCAACCTACCGCCATCCCTGCTAGAATCTCAGGCACGATAGGCTGACGCCAGTGCAGGTTGTAATCAGCACCGCCCTGCCTGTGGCATGGGCAGTGCAGGGCCACCCCGTCGGGAGTTTGGCACACTGGTGTTCCCGTCCGCCAATCTCATAATCAGCCTCTTTGTGGCTCCCACTCTTCACACAGTGCAACACTATTTGCATTGTTATTTATAGGTGTACCTGTGCTGAGGGTTGGGCCAATGGGTACAAACAAATCCTCATTTTTGCTGAGAAGGAATTCAAATGCTTATTATTTGAATTTTGTGGATTTGAATATAGCTCACTGAGTTTATTAGGTGGGTCTCCTTCAAACATTTGATCCAGAAGATGGTATAATACACACTTTCAGATTTATACTATCAGAGGGTGAACCATATATATAATTATATAACGTAGGTAGGCAATATTCTTTCTTGTGTGATTGGATATTTTTTATTTGCATAAATTCATTTAATTTATTCATAATCTTATTTTGATATCTGTAACTTTAAATACTGTTGTAATCTACTGATCCATATATCATTTTTAAATACCTTCACAAAAATAGGTTTTTAAAAATTAAGATACATTTATGTGAGAAAAATATAAATATTACCCCTTGTCTATTTTAAATTTCTCAGGGTTACAGTGTCGCGTGGGCTCTCATTATCCTAAATGAGACTACTGGATTTCTAGGCAGCAGGATCGATCACGGTGTGGGGGACTGAGTCTGACCCACGTGTAAGGAACTCTGTCACCCTAAATCCGGTTTTTGCTCCGGCTAACTAGCAGTGCCTCATTTCTCAAGATATGATTGGGCAGCCGAGGGCATGACATCTTAGGAACTTCTCAGGGAAGTCGTGATCACTCAGATCCAAACCAACTCTCTCATTTACAGTATGATCTCATATACAAATGACAAAGGCAGTATAAGTTTAATATAATGTTTTAATAAAACAACTGCAATTTAGATAATAAGGCGTGAGCCGCAGTAACCAGAACCATACAAAACAGTAGGATTGAAATAGTCACCAGGAGAGTAAAACATAAGAACAACGCTATCATGGTGTCTAATAGTTTCTACTCTCCCTCTGCTAGTTCTATTTCGAGCACAGCATGTTAAGCTTCTAACTTGCTTTTCTGAATCACTGGGGAGACATCAGCCCTCATAACTGAGCAAAGGCCTGTGATCTTGGTTCAGCATCTGCAACAAGGCAGTCAGCGTCTAGTTGTGGTTCCCTGGTCGGAATCTCCTTTTTGCGTGTATTGGGACAAGGAAGTGTTTTTATAACTAACATGTCAGCGTGATCACAAAATGTCCCTACGCAGGAATGCCAAAGACTAAACTCCTACCACGTCTATCGGCAATGTACCAGACTGTATCCTTGACTGAAGCACAGAGTGAACAAGAATGTGTTATGGAGAACTCCAGTGCTGAAGTAGGCTAAACAGTGTGATATGAATATAAAACAAGACCGTAGAACCTGCTATTTGAAAAATAACAGTACCAAGCCGAATAAAAAAGCATTCAGAGCAAAGTGCACAGAGGCTCTAAGCTGCGAGCAATGAATAAAATACATCCAGGGCAAAGTGCACAAAGGCCTAAAGCCTGAAGCTAATGCGCAAAGGATACGTAAAAACTAACCACACTACACCCTCCCCTTGTCGGTAGCAAGTGGTTCCAATAATATACAGTAAAAGTATGCCCCAGATATAAACAACACATGAAAAGATATATTTCGACAAGGTCAGAGGACAACAATAAATTTGGGAAGCATGTGACGATAAAGCCAATTTCAATATAATGTCAATTTATGAGGAAAAAAAAAATCCAATTGTCAGACTGAAGCAATAGAAAGCAGGAGCTCCTCCACTTCGATATATGTCAATATCGGAAGACCCACGCCAAAAAGTACCATGGAGCAGGTGTGTTCCAAAGCCCCAAAGCCATCCAGGGCGGCACCCCGTGCAGGGCCTATGAATGAGACAATACCATCTTCCTCCAGGAAGGGAATCTCATAAACCGCCTCACGAAGCAAATGCAACCGTAGTACACAAGTCTGGGAATGAGCCCTAATCGGGAACATCAACAGATCAGGATCAACCACTGGAGGGCGCTGCAGTGACAGAGAGCCAGTGCATGTTTAAACGAGCACCAGAGGCACCGAAACACGGGTTGTACACAATCCAAAACCGGTCGGAATGTCAGAGACCAGTCACACTCCAAATGTCCCAGGAGTGTCACTCCAAAATGCTGCAACATGCGTTCACGACACAGCTGCTCTGACGGGAGCATCACTATAGGATCTCGTCGTGGCGGGACAGCCATTACGGAGGAACAGCAGCAATAACAAGACTCCAGCAATAAAGCCAAAGTAATTGGGAAACCCCCAAAAATGCTTCCGAAAATAGAGTGTATAGCCGAAGGTATTAAACCGAATAAAGAAGAGAAGGTGTGAGCAAAACCAACACCAACGGCTTTGAAAAAATATGCAATTCCAGCAGTGCTGGACGCATTAAATATACGTCCCACAAGTTCACCAAAGTGACTCGGAAAGTTAGTATTCAAAAGGGACTGTATTTCCGCCGATGACCTTGCCACCTGAAGTGCGTAGGTCTCGCTAGCAGATGTAAGGGCCACATGCTTTTGAAACAATAAAGCCTTTAGTCGACTCAACTTGTCGAAATTTACCTTGGAAGTAGCAATATGAGGCCAGATGTCTTCTACCTCCCTAATTTGAGTGGGGGGAAACAACACATTCCCGCAGCACGTAACGGCCTTGGTGACAAAGACCATGTAAACTATTCCGGCACGCATGCCACAGCAGCGTTCGCTGTTAAGAACAATGTAACTGCCGTTAGAAAGCACCTGGAAAGTGTTTTTAATAACCGGGACTGGAACTCCCTTCAGATAACAAGCTAAGTTAGCAATCGAAGTGTTACACGCCCCGTGCAAGGACAGCTGTTTTAAAACCATGGAATGGCTGACAGAAGTTTCGCATTCACTACCGCTAAGAAAAACCTCCCTCAAACCATTAATACATCTGTATAGAAAGGGGAGCTCCCACACCTTGTGTATGTAACTGTCTCCCAACCGTTCGTATCTACCCACCGGAATGTGCTTTAAACAAGAAGTAAATTGCAGAGTGGAGATAGGCAAATTAATAACCCCATGAATCAACCACTCAGCTGACGGAATCTCAGCAACGGTAAAAGGCAGTTTCTCCAATTTTTCAATATTTAACATGAGACACGTTGCTTCCCTTTTAGCCATCAGCTGTTGTTGACAAGTCAAATTAAAGGAAACAAAGATCTCTCTGGCACGAATGTGCTGCCACGGAACGCGACCTGCCTTCAAGGTCTGTAGAGTCCAACCCAGCTGCATTATGGACCGCGTCTGACTCTGCCCATGATATAAAGAAGACATATCCGATTTAATAATGTCTATAGCAGAGGAAACGATGCTGTCAATTGTGTAAACATGGTCAGAAAGGGTATGCATCCCATTATCCACAACAGACAAAGCCTGTATCAGGTTTTCCTGATCAATTTGCCTCAACCGGGCCGCTGCCTCCTGTTGTGAAAGCTTCCAAATCTCATTATATACTTCGTATAAAAAACGTTTCTTCCGATGCACCTTAGGTCCTGACAAAAAATCTTGTAAGTCAGTATCATTAGACAGTAACGTGAGATGTGATTTAACTGCATCCAGCATGGATGATTTTAACCATTGCTGACAAAGCTTTCCCACTCTGTATGTAGTAATGATATCAGCATTTTCTGGTGATATGTAGCGAGGGTCTGCCCTACTAGTCCTGAACCCCCCTGAAGAGGTGACAAAACGTTGATGACACTTATTAGTGTCTACAGGCCATAATAACCACCTGCCCGGATGTATCAATGAAGAGTTAAGCGTACCATTCTGGACCCAATGTGTAAACTCACTAAACATGGCATTAACATATTGCTGCCAATTGTTCAATTTGGAAGGGACAGGTATACCAGGCAAATTCAACTCTCTAATCGTTGCTAAGCCCAAACAGTTAGTCTGTTGTACTGTGTCATTGAGGAAAATCATCTGCACAGGGATAATACATGCCCTAAATAATGTGTCCCTTCCTCGAATTTGCCAATTTTTAGTTCCCCAGACACTCTTTAAGTCAACAGTCTTAAACCAATATTCATACCCCTCAACCGAAAGTTTAGATACAAACAAATTAGAATACAGTAATTTAGTATCGGTTAATAACATTTGCTTATTAGCATATGGAGTAACTTTAAAATAATAAGACTTAGCATTTTGTTGATTATGCCCAGAAAAATACGCAAATTTATCATAATACATTTTAGAACTCCCCTGTGGAGGAGTTGGGCAATGTTCCCATTGCACATAATCAAATATGGACTTAGGGCTACTTGCTTTATGAATAAAGTGGTGTCCATAATAGTTGTAGCAAAACATGTCACCATGATTATCTCTAAATAGGTAAGCATCTTCATCGTCACAGACAGTATAATATTGCAATTCTGTCAGCATAGAATCTACTGTCTTCACATCCCAATCATCAGAAACAATGCATGGTATAACAATATCATTCATTGATAATTTGAGAACATACGGTATTTAAATCAATTCAGTGGAACCATATATATCAAACATTACTTTATCCCACACAATCCCATCCGGATTCGGAATAGCAGAAATGTTCACATTGGACAAATCTCTTCGAACCATATGAGATGAAAAATGTGGTTTTAACACCGTCTCCACGTGCTCAACGTCAGATCGTTCAGGAAGAAAATTACCATGTATCACTAGAAAAAAAGTAACCACAAATCCCAACCACAAAAAAAGAGTCATTACAGCCATAAAAAGCCACAAATAGTTCCAAGGAAAAACAAAATATGTGCGTTTAAGCCAACACAGCAGCTTACGTGGACCTCGGATTGAAGATAGTGAGGATGAGGAGTCGGACACGGCATTATCAGTGTCGTTGAAGCAGCCAGAGCCAGTTCTTGCAAAAGGTGCCACCGTGAACATGGAAGCAGATGGAGGCTCTCGCCTTGGCACACTGTAAACCACATGTTCAGAAATATAAGCAGAACGTACAGCAACTTGATCAAAAGATTCCAAAGTAATCGTCGCCTGTGGAACAATCGCAAGATCAGCTTCCACCCTCCCCAAGCTCGGAGAGGAAACAGCATCGGTGCAAATCACCTGCAGTGGGACTTCTTCCCCAGTAGTGAGAGGGATTCCGGAACTACTGGGTGTCCCTCTTGGTCTGCTGTGCAGAATCGGCCACATGTTGTAACTTGAAATTATCAATGGAAACAAAGCGATTTCCTTTCGCCCCGTGCAGCGGCGGTAAAATCATAGTTCTCGTGCCGCTAACCCCTAACACAGGGACTGGTGCTCGATAAGAAGGACCAAATTCTTTCTTTACTGCAACCTTTTCACGCACTAGATCCCTAATCCTGGGTATCCAACCAGTAGGCATTACTGGGTCATCCTTAATTCCTGAGGAGGCAGCACTTGCAGAGGAATTATCTTCACTGAATTGTTGGAAATCCTGCAAAACAGTGACACGATCATTTATGTCAAAGGGCATATCTGCCGCCTCCACACCAGGACCATCTAGATCAGGAACATACATTAGCATTCCAAACAGGCACTCATATGAAGTACGACCCCCCAAGGACCTTCTAGGCAAGTTATTAAGTGCTCTCTGTACTCCATACAGGTGGGCTAGCCAACTACGACCCGTACCCATAACTCTGGCCGTTAAGGATTGCTTTAAATCACGATTTAAACGCTCCACAACAGAATTTCCCTCTGGATGAAATGGAGACGAGATTTGGAGTTGGACCCCCAACGAAGCCATGGTATCCCTGAATGCCTTAGAGGCAAAAGCAGGGCCCTGGTCCGAATGAAAAGCTGCAACTGCAAATGTATCGACAAAGATGCGCAAATCTTTAATAACAGTCCGAGCGTCAGCCGAGCGCTGTGGCCAGACCCACAAAAATTTGGAGCACGAATCTACAGCAACCAAAATATATTTGTATGCACTATCTGGCATCAGCGGACCACAATGATCCAAGTACACACACTGTAAAGGTTTATTTGAAATCAGAAGGAGCGCCTGCTGCGGGCGTCTAGCCGTCGAAGCTTTAATTTGTTGACAGACATCACAACAAAGGACATACTGCTTTGTCTCCTTATAGAGACCAGGCCACCAGTAACGAGCCTGTAAAAGCGAAATCGTGGCAGCCACACCAGCATGTGCAGATGCCGCCCCCTCATGTGCTGCAGAAATTAATCGAGGTCTCTCAATTTTATTGGGCATATCACGTACACCAATGCCTGGAATGTTAACAACAGCATTTAGCGCACCACTCAAGCAGTAACTATATTTAGAAGGAAATTCTTTAGGAAAGGGCGTGCCATAAGCCGTAGCCTTTATGGCAGCCGAAATCTCTGTGTCTGGTTTGGAACTCGAACGAGTCACTGCGGCCACAGTGGCGACAGCCACTGCCAACTTCGCGGCTTCATCAGCCAAAGTATTCCCAGCAACGTGTATTCCAATGCGCTGGTGTCCAAGTGTATGTACAACATGGACTTTAGGAAGCGTTTCTTTCAGATCCGCAACCTTACCCCACAGCAATTTGTGTTTAATGGTGTTGCCTTTAGAATCTCTGAACCCATTGAACTTCCAATAGTGTAAATATTCATTGAAAGACTGAACACAGTAGTAGGAGACACAAACCAGCAAGGTTAAAGTCGCCGGATCCGCATGTTCCAATGCCAACAACAGAGCTTTGAGCTCAGCCAGCTGTGCCGTACAATCTCTCAAGGTTTGTGTATAGGTATGTCGGGGGCAGAACACTTCCCCCTCCATAATGCCGCTCACCACCGCACAAGCAGCAGAATACTGTTGTTTAGTCCCATTCGCTGGTTGCGCAGAGCCATCGGTGTACATGACCACCTGATATTGGTCAATACGCAATGTGCCAGCAGGAACTGGGTATTCCATTTCATATTGAAGAAATTCTTGAGTCTGCAGTTTAGGGTCAAATATGTAATCTACATCAGTGGCTGTCAAAGACGTAGCCCATTGTATCCATTGCGGGTGTAAAGCTTTCGAATTAGGAACACTCGCTTTTGTAACAGCCTCTAAGGCTGGAATCAGGGAAACGACAATTATGCGTTGGCCCTGGGCAAGAGGTCTTTCTTTAATCACAGCCATCTGTACTGCAGTGAGTATTTTCTCAGTCTGTGCAAATCGTTGTTCTGCAGCAGAATACAAGTGGGACTTGTATGCAATCGGGACTGTCTCACCCTCATTAAAGGTGACATATGTAAACCCAACAGCCCCAGGTAACACCCTGATGACTAAATGCGTTTTATTGTCCGTGTGTGTAAATGTTGAACTGCTAAGAGATCAGTTTGCAAATCTCGTAGTATATGTGTATGCTCAATCGTCCAAAATCTACTCGGAAAATTCGGTCGAATCAACTCGTATAAAGGTTTTATACGCGTAGCATAATCAGGAATGTAAGTTCTGCCAAAATTCAGAAATCCCAACAATGACTGGAGCATCCGAACCATATTAGGAGGCTGCAATAAAGCACATTTCTCAAAAAAATGTGGCGCTAAGCTCTTGCCCTCACTCGACAACTCATATCCCAGGAAAATGACGCTGAGGAAGGCAATCTTCGATTTCTTAAAATTAAACTTATAGCCAATTTCAGCAAACCCCACAACAATGCGTGCTACACGCCTGAAATGCTGCAGAATCTCATCGTCTGTCAAATATATGTCATCAACATATGATAACGCTTCAGGGTCCAAATCGTGCAGAATTTCAGTAACACGAGCCGAAAATAGTCCTGGGCTATTCTTATACCCATGCGGCAAACGACAAAACTTTTTCTGATAGCCAAACGCACTGAAACTGATATAGTCCCGACTTTCGGGCACTATATTTTGGCAGAAAAATCCATTCGAGATATCCAATGTTGTTTTGTATTTTTTACGCACTATATTATTCATAAGCGCTGCGCTATGTGAATTCTGTATTGCATATGTGCGTGTATGTCCATTTAAGTGTCTGTAATCCACCACTATCCTATATGAATTATATGGTTTAGCAACTGGAAATAAGGGATTATTCATCGGCAAGACACAGGGTTCAATTACAACCTGGTACTCCAATTGTGTAAGAATTTTTCTAACCGATGCCCTTGCCTCAAATTTGATAGGATACTGCGGCTGCGGCTGAGGTTCGCCCTTTATCGGAATTACATGATAAGGTGATTGTCTATCCCACCCCACGTTATTTCTATATAGGGCGGGGGCCTGTGCTAGAGCCCATGTTTTACTATAGGACTCCGCTAGTTCTCTCGGAACAAGTGGTGAGAAGGAAGGTGTAGTAACCTCTTCCCCAACCGGACAATCGCGAACAAAGTCAGGTGGCCAATCTTGTTCAGCCAGCAGAACATCATATGATTTTACCACATGGTCCCAAAAGATGGCGTGTACAATGCGGTCAATGTCCCCTTCTAATTGCAGAGTTACTTTATATACTCTATCAGGATCAGAGACTCGCATATCCGCCGTTTCGACTTGTATGAAGTCATCAGTTGCTTTCACCTCCAGATGCTCTAGAAGACTCTGGCGAACTATTGAGACCTCTGCCGCGCTGTCTAACAGTGCCAACGCACATGTCTTGTTCGTCAAGAGAACTCTCTTCTTGAGCGGCATGTCTAACTGAGACTGCTGCCACTTTCTTCTTTTTAAATTGTTGCTTTTGTTGGAGTGGTTTCTCTTCTTGTTTAATAGAAACCTCCGTTGAGCGTTGTGATTCCTGTCTCGGTTTCACGTACTCAGTTCTCCGCTCTGACTGCCCACCTCTCTCACTTCTCTTGTCCGAGAAGTCCTGAAAGGAACGAGATTGGCGTGTATCAGTATATTGATATCTATCAGGCGTCTTCAAATTATCCCTATTCCTGAGATTATACCTATTCTGCGGGGTCTCCGGTCGCGGAGACTGTCCCCCATCTTTCTTAGGTGTCTGCTGTTGTTTCTTTTCCCAGCGCTTTTTAGTACCCTCAGGTTGCTGTTATTTAGCATTGTCTTTATTATTTTTACCCTGTAATTGGGGTTTTTGTGGTCTAGCCCCTAGGCTATCGCGACCAATACTAGAATATGTTTCTGCAATTATTCTCGGGAGTTCCCGCTCTTGATTAATCTGCGGAACGTCCCGAAGACGCATTCGCACTGCTAGTGCTACTGCCTCTCCCTTGAGATTACTCAAAATAATAGAAGAAACTGCGGCAAAATTGCCCATCAACTGCATGCCCAAATCTAAGGCAGGGGCAGCCCCATATTCATCTTGAATTTGTTTAAGCACTTCCGGTAAATTAGCTAATGTCGGTGTACCGTGTGCCGTAGTGTAGAGTGCGACAAACACTGTGCCCCAGGTATTACAAAGGTCCACAGAGGAACCATCCCATACGGCAAACACATCGTCAATATTCTATGTTTATCCTGAGGTCCCGTATGGGGAAATACTGCTTCCAGCGTATTCATTTTTTGCGACAGCCAAAATGGAGTTTCCTCACGTTTAGCCGGTACTTTACCCATAAATGAGTGTACAGTGGCCGGATTAATACCCGGAACCACTGCCTGTGGGTGCGCTGGAGCAGCACGCGCTGCATTAGTATTTAATGCCTGCATGACAAACTGAACCAATCTTCTGTATGTAGCTGCCAAATCCATATATAAACGACACACGTCAGCCACTCCCAAATTGGCAACCGCAGGATATGGTGTGTAAGTAGCCAATAAAGGCCAGGTAGGACCATCATTACTTAAGGGACCTAACCTAACCGGTGCTATTGTGTGTGGGAGGGCGCCATCAAGCCTATTATGGTGTTCTTGATAAGATAAAGGTATCTCTAAGTATGCATAAGCCCTGTACTGTCCAGGGACATTCGCAACAGTGTATTCGTGAAAAGTATTTGAACCCCCATCAACTGCTGGAAATACGACCCAAAAATAAAAAAGTTCTGTTCTATAGGCTGCATGGGCGTCTACCACGAAAGTGACCGGACCCCACTGTACCGTCAGTCCATGTGTTATCAGATGTCCTGTGAGCGGTTGTCGCATATTAAGCGCTATATTCACTATATTAGGATTCGCCATTTGTAAAAACAGCACTAGGTCAGAGAAGGCACACCGATATTGGGGTCTTCCTTTCAAAGTTCAAGCTTGAACAACCAACCACTAAATAATAGGATGTACCTATCCTGTGGCGGCGGAAATCCTCAGCCCCACGGACGTCTCCGCTTACGGAACCGAGGAGTCAAAATATATATGAGACCGAGAGAGTCAGTCGGACCTAAAAATTAGAGCCAGACCAAACGTTGGCGGCGCCATGTCGCGTGGGCTCTCATTATCCTAAATGAGACTACTGGATTTCTAGGCAGCAGGATCGATCACGGTGTGGGGGACTGAGTCTGACCCACGTGTAAGGAACTCTGTCACCCTAAATCCATTTTTTGCTCCGGCTAACTAGCAGTGCCTCATTTCTCCCGAAGGGAAGATATGATTGGGCAGCCAAGCGCATGACATCTTAGGAACTTCTCAGGGAAGTCGTGGTCACTCAGATCCAAACCAACTCTCTCATTTACAGTATGATCTCATATACAAATGACAAAGGCAGTATAAGTTTTATATAATGTTTTAATAAAACAACTGCAATTTAGATAATAAGGCGTGAGCCGCAATAACCAGAACCATACAACACAGTAGGATTTAAATAGTCACCAGGAGAGTAAAACATAAGAACAACGCTATCATGGTGTCTAATAGTTTCCTCTGCTAGTTCTATTTCGAGCACAGCATGTTAAGCTTCTAACTTGCCTTTCTGAATCACTGGGGAGACATCAGCCCTCATACCTGAGAAAAGGCCTGTGATCTTGGTTCAGCATCTGCATAAAGGCAGTCAGCGTTTAGTTGTGGTTCCCTGGTCGGAATCTCCCTCTTGCGTGTATTGGGACAAGGAATTGTTTTTATAACTAACATGTCAGCGTGATCACAAAATGTCCCTACGCAGGAATGCCAAAGACTAAACTCCTACCACGTCTATCGGCAATGTACCAGACTGTATCCTTGACTGAAGCACAGAGTGAACAAGAATGTGTTATGGAGAACTCCAGTGCTGAAGTAGGCTAAACAGTGTGATATGAATATAAAACAAGACCATAGAACTGGCTATTTGAAAAATAACAGTATGAAGCCAAATAAAAAAGCATTCAGAGCAAAGTGCACAGAGGCTCTAAGCTGCGAGCAATGAATAAAATACATCCAAGGCAAAGTGCACAAAGGCCTAAAGCCTGAAGCTAATGCGCAAAGGATACGTAAAAACTAACCACACTACAACAGTAGTATTGTGAGTTTAGAATAGTCCAATCAACAATAGATAGTTACTTTGCACCTTTGACCGACACATATTCTCTAATGATACTCTTTCATACTAACATAAAATGCTAAAATACACTAATGACAACAAAATGTTTCTCTAATACCCAGAATGTAAGCATTAGTCAGCCCCAAAACAACAAAGAGGGTATCTGGAAACAATCTATCCACTTCCATATTGTCCCTCACTTCAACACTGAAGATTCAGCTGCATTTGCTCAATATCACAAACGATACCAGACCATTAGCATAGTTGGGATTTATTGTTGTACAATTTTTTTTTTGCAGTTTCTGGATTGAATGGTATTGCCACTCAAGATAATGCCACTGTCCTGATATTCACAAATTGTATACTTGCCCTGTTTTAATTTACTTCAGAAGTTTAAACGTTTTCCTACAGTTTATGCTCCTTATTTGTCTTTGCACTGTCATATCTTTTGCGTTTGTTGATCGCCTTTCATATTCTTTCACATTGAATCCCTCCAATGCCATATACTTATTAGGCGTTATTTAATTCTTAAAATATTATTATCTCCGAATAAGCTCAACAGGTGTAGTATTCTCTCTTTGCCATCTTGACTTGCATACATGAAAAATGACACACATTTATTTCTGGTAGCTAGGCTTTTCACTGCACTATAGAATGTGATGTGTGACTCCTGACCTTTTACTTTCAAAGTACAAAAAGTGATGGATATAATGCTTGAATTAATCTCAGTCATTGGTACTTACTTTTGGCTGCTTTTTATCTATCATTTTTAGGTCTCGTGTTGGCCACTTTTTTACTAAAATTATATGTGTAATATACTCACTTAAATGAGCTTCAGCATGCTTACTTCATCCATTGGTCTGTTGTTGTGTCATTCACATTCTGCTTCCGTCCACTACAGCATACAGCATGGGGGAGTGGGTTAGCCTACATCAGCCACTGTGCAATATTGAAATGACTACTCTTACGATAGTTGATGTGCATTCAAGTCTATTACGGCACTCATCAAGAAGACCTCATCCACCTTTTCCATTACAGCAACTGTCATCTCTAACCCTGTACACATTCCATCCTGGAACCAACAGGGTATTCTAGAATATTACATCATCCCTTAGTTAATAAACACCAGACACTTGCTAACTCCACTTTGAGTGACTGTATTCTGCTCTTTCGCATGGAGTATATGTGGACACAGAGTAGTTCCCTTCAGTTCCAGTGTTTTTGTTTTTACTTGATTATTACTTTAGTGTTGCCTTTGTGTTCAGATTCTGATGTGATAGCAGGATGCTTTCCGCCAGGTGATTTTGATGTGATCAAAAGGCGCTTCCCAGCTTTATCATTTCCTGTCTTTCACTAATGTTGTAAATCCATTTGGAGTGGCCTTTGTTTCTTTGACTGCTGCTGTTTTACAGCATGCAGGATTGTGTCTGTTTGAAATCGTTCTTTATAAAGTTATCCTCTTTATAGTATGCACACAATGAAGGCATTTATAACTGCTCTCTTGTATGTCATGCTGGGATGTTTTAGAACTGAGGACTACAATAAAAATTGTAAACCATTTTAGCCCGTATGTCCTGCTTGCAAAGCTTTCTATTTCAGTTTCAGTGCTGTTGTATATCGCGCTTATAGAGACATTTTAATATTGTTATGTTATGGTAATTTGTATAGTGCACTAATCACCCAGGAGGGAATCCAGGCACCTGGGTAAGGTGGATAGGTTTGTGGCCCCAAGGTGCTTATCTGGAGAGCCAGGTCTTCAGCTTATGGCGTGGCTTAAGAAGTGAGGAGGAGGCTCTGATGTGTTGAGGGAGGGTGCTACATGTCTTGGGTGCGAGGGGAGTGAGCGACTGTAGGAGGCTGGCCTGGTTTGTAGTGGGTACCTTGGGTACTTACACCTTACTCCAGGTCCAGTTATCCCTTGTTAATGAATGTAGTAGTGTTCTAGCAGCTTAGGCTGATAGAGGTAGCTAAAGCAGTGCAGCCTAGGCTGAACTAGGAGACATGCAAAGCTCATGCAATACCACTTACAGTTACACAACACTGATACACAAGTAAAGACAATACTCAGTGTCACCAAAAATAAAGGTATTTATTTGGGTGACACAGTACTAAAAATATCTTAGAGACAATACTTCTTCTGGAGGTAAGTATTATACACAATATATACACCAGACACCAAAATTAGACAAGTAAATAGTCATAGAACAATGCAAACAGTAGGAAATCCTATAGAATGCAATTGGAGAAAATAGGTCTGGGGCAACACAAACCATATACTAGAAAAGTGGAATGTGAATCACAAATTCCCCCCTAGACAAGTGTAGTGTGTGCAGAATCGCTGGGCGAGTAGGAATACAGTAAAGGTAAGTAAATTACCCCACCCCAGAGCCCAGAAAAGCAGGAGTAAAGTACTGCAAGTTTCCTTAGGACACACTACGCCTCGTTTTTGGGATTTTGCAGTAGCCAACCAAGTCTGCAAAGAACAACTGCTGGATTATTGGACCTGAAGACCTGCAAAGGAAGGGGACCAAGCCCAGAAGTTGAAAGAAGTTTCAGGAAGGACAGGAGACCCTGCCAACCCAGAAGAGGGTGCAAAAGAAGAGTCCCTGGTTAGTAGAAGCCTGCAGAAATGCACCCTAGGAAGATGCCAGTGGGTTCCTGCATAATACAAAAGATGTCCACGGTGTGAAGATCATTGCAGATGAGATTCCAGGTTGGATGGCAACAACAAGCCTTGGCTACAGCAAAAGTGCGTTTTTATCAAAATAGCACTGGATGGACCCAGGAGGGACCTGAGGGCCTCAACTGTGTTTGAGGAGGAAGAGGGGCTCTAGGCACTTGAGAGAGCCCTCAGGATGCCAGCCAGCACCCCCAGAAGCGGCAGGATCTGGGTTCAAAAGAGGTGCAATACATGGTTGATGCAGCACAACAAAAGAAGGTCCCACGCCGCCGGAGAACAACTCAGTGAGTTGAGCATCACAGGGTGGAGTGCTGGGGACCTGGACCAGGCTGTACATGAAGGAATTTTTCAAAGAGTGCACAGAGGCTTCAGGAAACGAAGAAGACACAATACACAGGGGTACCGTCGTTCTCGGGGAAGGCAAGGTCTTACCTCCTCCAAATTGTATCAGCAGGACCTCAGGAGAGTCGATGTTGATGATGTCCACCCTCTGTGTCCATAGGAGCACACTCGTCACCGTGAGAGGTGTCCCAGGGTACCGGTCGTTGCCTTAGCAGTGCCTGCTTGGAGCAGGGGAGTGATTCCGTCACTCCACAGGAGATTTCTTTGGTTCTTCTGGTGCAGGATGAAGACAGGGAGTCCCCACAGTGTGCTCACTATGGAAACTGTTGCAGTTGCTGACTTGGAGCTGAGGTTGATGAAGAAAAGTGTCTCTTGTAGACACTTTGCTGCAGTGACAACGTTTCTTGGAGCAGGCTGCGGTTGATCCAAGGTCAGAAGAGTCTGAAGTTGATGCAGAGGATTCCTGAAGGAAACGTGCAAGCAGAATCTGAAGAGAACCCAGAGGAGAGACCCTAAATAGCCCTGAGGGGGATTGGCTACCTCATCAGGTATGGACCTATCAGGAGGGGTCTCTGACGTCACCTGCTGGCACTGGCCACTCAGAGCCCTCCAGAGTGCCCCCACACCTTGCAAAGCAAGATGGCTGAAGTCTGGGACACACTGGAGGAGCTCTGTTCACCACCCGGGGTGCTGATGGACAGGGAAGTGGTCACTCCCCTTTCCTTTGTCCAGTTTCCCGCCAGAGCAGGGGAGAAGGGGTCCCTGAACAGGTGTAGACTGGTTTATGCAAGGAGGGCACCATCTGTGCCCTTCAAAGCCTTTCCAGAGGCTGGGGGAGGCTACCCCTCTCCGGCCTGTAACACCTATTTCCAAAGGGAGAGGGTGTAATACCCTGCTCTCAGAGGAATTGCTTTGCTCTGCCTTCCTGGGACTAAGCTGCCCAGACCCCAGGAGGGCAGAACCCTGTCTGTGAGGTGACAGCAGCTGTAGCTGCAGTGCAAACCTCAGAGAGCTGGTTTGGCAGTACTGGGGGTCCATGGTGGAGCCGCCAGGATGCATGGAATTGGCTCCCCCAATACCAGATTTGGAATGTGGGGGCAATTCCATCGTCTTAGACATGTTACATGGCCATATTTGGAGTTACCATTGTGAAGCTACATATAGGTATTGACCTATATGTAGTGCACACATATAATGGTGTCCCTGCACTCACAAAGTCCGGGGAAATGGCCCTGAACTATGTGGGGGCACCTTTGCTAGTCTAAGGGTGCCCTCACACATAGTAACTATGCACCTAACTTTCAGCAAGTGAAGGTTAGACATATAGGTGACTTATAAGTTACTTAAGTGCAGTGAAAATGGCTGTGAAATAGTGTGTGCACTATTTCACGCAGGCTGCAATCACAGTCCTGTGTAAGGGTTTGTCTGTGCTCCCTATGGGTGGCAAAAGAAATGCTGCAGCCCATATGGACCTCCTGGAACCCCAGTGCCCTGGGTACCTAGGTACCATATACTACGGACTTATAAGGGGGGACCAGTATGCCAAATGAAATTGGTAAATGAAGACACTAGCCTACAGTGACAAATTTAAAAGCAGAGAGAGCATAAGCACTGAAGTTCTGATTAGCAGAGGCTCAGTGACACAGTTAGGCACTACACAGGCATACGCATTAGGGCACAAACTATGAGCACTGGGGTCCTGGCTAGCAGGATCCCAGTGAGACAGGCAAACCTATACTGACATATAGGTTTTTACCTATGAGCACTGGGGTCCTGGCTTGCAGGATCCCGATGACACAGTAAAAACACACTGACACACACTCACAAACAGGCCAAAAGTGGGGGTAACCATGCTAGGAAGAGGCTACTTTCTGCCCCCCCCCCCCAAATGAAGGACAATAAGGCTAACCTTGGCCAGTTGAGACTTTATTGTCTAAGTGGTGATAAGTGGAGAGTAGATCTGCAATAGAGTGGTTACTCCCTTTATCATCACCTATATGTTTACTTCCGTGTGGGGATGTAAACCACCCTGTTTGGAGATTTTTACCTAACCAACAGTGTGAGTGTAAATTCTCAGAGTTCCTATGAGTATGTTTTAAAGTTGGGCAGTGGGATTGGTCCACTGGGCCTATGTCAAATGCAGGAAATGCTAGACAGGGATGCTGTCTCAATAAATCCATAGCTGGGCAAAAACCTTGTCCATATGGGTGTAAGAGAGAACAGGGTTGCTGTTTCTCTTGAGTTGGAGCAGGGTAGGGCTGCTGTCCTATAAGCTCCACACTAGGACAGGGCTGCTGCCCTAAGTGTTTAGAGGCAGTGCAGGGCTGCTGCACTAAAGTTTCTCTGGGAGGGCTGGAGGGATGCTCAATAGTTACTAAAATGGTGCAATTTTAATTTTGCACACCTGCTTTAGTAGTTCTACAGAAAGGTACTTTAACATCTGGGTGTCCAGCTGTGGAAGCTGATGGCTCATGTGGTACAGGTTCCACCCCAGGAGAGGTTTCTCCCACCACAGGAATGGTATCCTTAGTGGCAGGGTGGGGAAGGGATACTTTGATACCTTTTTTACCTGTTGGTGGAGGGGGATCCTGTGATTTCAGGCCTTTTTCTCTCCTTTGCTTTTTCATTTCACCAGAAATGAGAGGAAGCAATTCCTCAGGGATACCCAGCATGGATGCATGGGTACTAAACTCTACCTCAGCCCGACCTGAGGCCTCTAGGTCATTCCCCAAGAGACAATCTACAGGTAAGCTAGGTGATACCACCACCTGCTTAGGGCCAGTAACTCCACCCCAACAAAGAAGAACCACAGCTAAGGGGAGAGACTGAGTGAAGTTATTGACATCAGTAACTTGGTACTTCTGTACAAGGAGGTGTTGTGCAGGTGACACTAGGCTTTCAGTCACCAAAGTGTTACTGGCACCTGTGCCCCTGTAGGCCTGGGCCTCAACACCATTTATTAAGATTGACTGCCTGTACTTATCCATGTTAAGGTGACAAGCCGCCAAGGTGGCAAGGCCAATGCCACTAGTTGCGACAGAAACTGTCTTGGGACTGCCTACCCCAATTTCTATTATGGTCCCAAAAGTGAACCCAACTACACCTTTAGTTTGACTATTGCCAGTAGTCCCACCACTATTACCACTACTGCTAGGGGCACTAGAGTCTGATGTCTTAGTGGTGGTGGGCTCAGGGGCTTTACCTGTGCAGAACTTATCCCCTCGCCAATGGCCTTTATTTCTACACACACAGCACCAAGGCTTTTTCTAATTGTATGAAGAGTTTGGAGAAGATGAAGATGTTTTATCCCCACCCCAGAGGAGTGTTTTGGATTTGAAGAAGGATCTTTGTGTTTACTTTTATCCTTATGCTTGTCCTGAGAATTTTCACCATCTTTCTTCTTGCCATACTTGTCACCCCCGTATGAGTTTTTCTGCTCACCCTTGTTCTAAGCCATTGGTCTGCCTTCTTTCCCAATTCTTGGGGAGAGGTCAGATCTGAGTCCACAAGATTCTGATGTAACAAGTCAGACACACAATTATTCAAGATATGCTCTCTCAGAATCAAGTTATATAGGCTTTCATAATCAGTCACCTTACTGCCATGTAACCAACCTTCTCGGGCCTTCACAGAACAGTCCACAAAGTCTGTCCAGTCCTGTGATGACTCCTTTCTGTTCTCTCTGAACTTAAGGCTGTACTGTTCAGTGGTTAAGCCCAGCCCATCCAAGAGTGCATTTGTAAGAACCTGGTAATTATCTGCATCATCCTCTCTGACAATAAGAAGTCTGTCTCTACCTTTGCCAGAGAAGGATAACCAAAGGATAGCAGCCCACTGTACATGAGGGACCCTCTGAACATTACAGGCCCTCTCAAGTGCAGCAAACCACTTGTTGATGTCATCACCATCCTTGTAAGGAGGGACAATTTTGAGCAGATTCCTAGAATCAAATGAAGGTTCCCTCATATTTGTATTTCTAAAACTGCTGCTGCCACCATGGAGAACTAACCCCAATCCCTACCTCTCTTTCTCCACAGCCAGGGGTTCCCTGTCTATAGCCAGCTGCTGCTGCATTAGCTTCAGTCAGGCCTCCTCTAACCTCAGCTTTCTGAGTGCCCTATCTAGGGACTGGTCCTCCGGGGTAGAATTATGTGAAGCCTCTGAAACAGAGGTAAGATGAGAGTGAGCAGAGGTGGATCTATCTCTAACAGGGGACACTCTAGTGACCTTGCCTCTAGGGGTGAAGGGAGCCCTACTTGAGTGTGAACCCTTACCACTACCAGTTATACTAAGGGGCTTGTTGCCAGTTAGGTCTGTGGAATGACCCTCCACAGGATTGTCATCTTGCTCCTCTGAGCTTTCCTGGTTGGAGTTATCCTCTACCTCTTCCCCAGTGCTGATTCCCTGGTCATCCTGTAGGAGGAGATTTAAGAGGTACTCCTTGTTGGGGTTTTTCCTAATCCCTAAATTTCTTTCAATGCAGAGCCCCTTCAAGCTTTTAAAGTTTAAATTATCATCTGTTGTTTTCACAACTCTAGGGGTAGCTTCCACAGAAGACATATTGAAAAAAAAAGGTTTTGGGAAAGTGAGTAAAAAGTTAGTAGAATAACAGAGCTAACTTTTTAGAGAAAAGAAGAAAACTTTTCAGAACTTTGAAAAACTTTTGCAAAGTTAAACAGAACTTTTAAGAAAGTTAGAAAATTGTTTCTAGGTATATATTATATATACTCCAAGTATTGGAGCAAGCTTTTCTTGTGAAAAGCACAGGTAACAAAGTGGTAAAGCAATTGCAAGTGCTTATCCCACCGCTGCACCACCAATGTATGCAGCTGGCCTGGTTTGTAGTAGGTACCTTAGGTACTCACATCTTACACCAGGTCCAGTTATCCCTTGTTAGTGAATGTAGTAGGTCCAGTTATCCCTTGTTAGTGAATGTAGTAGTGTTCTAGCAGCTTAGGCTGATGGAGGTAGCTATAGCAGAGCAGCTCAGGCTGAACTAGGAGTCATGCAAAGCTCATGCACTACCACTTATAGTTACACAGTACTTATACACATGTAAAGACAATATTCAGTGTTACCAAAAAAAAGGTATTTATTTGGGTGACGCAGTACCAAAAATATCTTAGAGACAATACTCCTTCTGGAGGTAAGTATTGTACACAATATATACACTAGACACCAAAATTAGACAAGTAAATTGTCATAGAAAAATGCAAACAGTAGAAAATCCTATAGAATGCAATGGGAGAAATAGGTCTGGGGGCAACACAAACCATATACTAAAAAAGTGCAATGTGAATCACACATTCCCCCTAGACACGTTTAGGGTGTGCAGAATCACTGGGAGAGTAAGAATACAGTAACAGTAAGTAAAAACCCCACCCCAGAGCACAGAAAAGGAGGAGTAAAGTACTTCCAGTTTCCTTAGGATACACTACACCTCGTTTTGGGGATTTTGCAGCAGCCAACCAAATCTGCAAAGAACAACTGCTGGATTATTGGACCTGAAGACCTGCAAAGTAAGGGGACCAAGTCCAGAAGTCGAAAGAAGTTCCAGGAAGGACAGGAGCCCCTGCCAACTCAGAAGTGGGCACAAAAGAAGAGTCCTGGTTAGTAGAAGACTGCAGAAATGCACCCTAGGAAGATGTCAGCGGGTTTCTGCATAATACAAAAGATGCCCCACGGCGTGAAGATCATTGCAGATGAGATTTCATGTTGGAAGGTGCCAACAAGCCTTGGCTACGGCAAAAGTGCATTTTTATAAAAATGGCACTGGATGGACCCAGGGGGGACCTGGGGACCTCAACTCTGTGTGAGGAGGAAGAGGGGGCTCTCAGCACTTGAAAGAGCCCTCATGATGCCAGCCAGCACCCCCAGAAGCCGCAGGATCTGGGTTCAAAGGGGTTGCAAAACATGGTTGATGCAGCACAACAAAAGAAGGTCCCACGCCGCTGGAGAACAACTCAGTGAGTTGAGCATCACAGGGTGGAGTGCTGGGGACCTGGGCCAGGCTGTGCATAAAGGAATTTTGCAAAGAGTGCACAGAGGCCTCAGGAGGTGAAAAAGACACAATACACTGGGGTACCATCGTTCTCGGGGAAGGCAAGGCCTTACCTCCTCCAAATTGCGTCAGCAGGACCTCAGGACAGTCTATATTGATAATGTCCACCCTCTGTGTCCTTAGGAGCATGCTCGTCACCGTGAGAGGAGTCCCAGGGTACCAGTTGTCACCTTGGAAGGTGCCTGCTTGGAGCAGGGGAGTGATTCTGTCACTCCACAGGAGATTTCTTCAGTTCTTCTGGTGCAGGATGAAGACAGGGAGTCCCCAGAGCATGCACACCATGAAAACTGTTGCAGTTGCTGAGTTAGAGCTGAGGCTGCTGAAGAAAAGTGTCTCTTGTAGACACTTTGCTGCAGTTACTGCGTTTCTTGGAGCAGACTGCGGTTGAGCAGAGGTCAGAAGAGTCTGACATTGCTGTAGAGGATTCCTGAAGGAAACTTGCAAGCAGAATCTGAAGAGAACCCAGAGGAGAGACCCTAAATAGCCCTGAAGGGGATTGGCTACCTTATCAGGTATGGACCTATCAGGAGGAGTCTCTGACGTCTCCTGCTGGCACTGGCCACTCAGAGCCCTCCAGAGTGCCCCCACACCTTGCAAAGCAAGATGGCTGCAGTCTGGGACACACTGGAGGAGCTCTGGGCACCACCCCTAGGGTGGTGAGGGACAGGGGAGTGGTCACTACCCTTTTCTTTGTCCAGTTTCCCACCAGAGCAGGGGAGAAGAGGTCCCTGAACCGATGTAAACTGGTTTATGCAAGGAGGGCACCATCTGTGCCCTTCAAAGGATTTCCAAAGGCTGGGGGAGGCTACCCCTCTCCAGCCTGTAACACCTATTTCCAAAGGAAGAAGGTGCAACATCCTGCTCTCAGAGGAAATGCTTTCTTCTGCCTTCCTGGAACTGGACTGCCCATACCCCAGGAATGCAGATCCCTGTCTGTGAGGTGGAAGCAGCTATAGCTGCAGTGCAAACCTCAGAGAGCTGGTTTGGCACTACTGGGGACCATGGTGGAGCCGCCAGGATGCATGGAATTGGCTCCCCAATACCAGATGTGGAATGTGGGGACAATTCCATGATCTTAGACATGTTACATGACCATATTCGGAGTTACCATAGTGAAGCTACATATAGGAATTGAAGTATATGTAGTGCACACGTGTAATGGCATCCCCGCATTCACAAAGTCCGGGGAAATGGCCCTGAACTATGTGGGGGCACGTTTGCTAGTGCAAGGGTGCCCTCACACTTAGTAACTTTGCACCTAACCTTCAGCAAGTGAAGGTTAGACATATAGGTGACATATAAGTTACTTAAGTGCAGTGAAAATGGCTGTGAAATAATGTGTGCACTATTTCACACAGGCTGCAATGGCAGTCCTGTATAAGGGTTTGTCTGAGCTCCCTATGGGTGGCAAAAGAAATGCTGCAGCCCATATGGATCTCCTGGAACCCCAATGCCCTGGGCACCTAGGTACCATATACTAGGGACTTATAAGGGGGGGCCAGTATGCCAATTGAAATTGGTAAATGAAGTCACTGGCCTACAGTGACAAATTTAAAAGCAGAGAGAGCATAAGCACTGAGGTTCTGATTAGCAGATCCTCAGTGACACAGTTAGGCACTACACAGGCATACACATTAGTACACAAACTATGAGCACTGGGGTCCTGGCTAGCAGGATCCCAGTGAGACAGGCAAAACATATTGACATATAGGTTTTTACCTATGAGCACTGGGCTCCTGGCTAGCAGGATCCCGGTGACACAGTAAAAACACACTGACACACACTCACAAACAGGCCAAAAGTGGAGGTAACCATGCTAGAAAGAGGCTACTTTCTCACAGCGACCTTCAGTTTTGCTTTTGCAGATGCAGGAAGTGTGTGCGAATGAGAGTGAGGCAGAACTTAGATTTCTGCTGGGTTGGTGAAAGTGCAAACAGCTGTTCAGGTATTCCGGTCCTCTGTTTTGTAGGGCTGTGCATGTGCGCTTGAGACGTTTGAATTGGCTGTGTTTGTGAATGGGGAGCCATTGAAGTTCTTGAGGTGCCGTATGGTGTGGGTGCGGCATCGGAGGTCGATAATTAATCTTGCAGCTGCATTCTGGATGGTCTGGATCTGTGTACAAGGAGATTCTGGGGTAGAGAGTGTTGCCATAGTCCAGCCTGCTAGTAACAAGTGCTTGTGTGACGAAACCGTCTGGTGTTCTAAGACAACTATTTGAAGATCTTTTGCTGCATGCGTGGAATGTGGAGGCAGGGTGTGCACACTGTGTTGACTTGAGCCGTCATGTTGAGCTTGTAATATAGGATGATCCCTAGATTTCTTGCGTCGTCTGTGGATGTTGGTCCTAGCTCCGAAAAGCCACCAGGTGGAGTCCTATGGGGAGGTCTTGTTGCTGAACAGCAGTACTTCCATCTTGTCAGAGTTCAGTTTTAGGTAGTTGGTTTGCATCCAGTCTGCTACCATGGTCATGCAGTTGGTGAAGTTGGTTCTGGTGGTGTTTGTGTTTTCCATCAGGGAAAGGATGAGTTAGGTGTCATCGTGGTAGGGGATGACAGTGATGTCTTGTGATCAGATCACGTTGGTGAGCTGTGTCATGTATATGTTGAAAAGGGATGATCCCTGTGGGACACTGCTCATCAGTTTCTTGGTCTCTGATGTGAAGGGTGGCAGCCTGCCCTTTTGAGTTCTTCCCATGAAGGAGGAACAGATCCGTTTGAGAGTAGATTCTTGTGTTCCAATCTCATGGAGTCTTCTGATGAAGGTGTTGTGTTAGACAGAGTCAAAGGCAGTGGAGAGGTTGAGCAGGATGAGGGCCGCTATTCCTCCCCGGTCCAGGATGTTTAGAATGTCAGCCATGATGAGTGCTATTTGGTGTTGTAGTTCTTTCTGAATCCTGATTGTGTGTCACTTAGAGGATGGTGAAGTTCAAGGTGGGTTATTTCCTTACAAATTGAGGCTGTGCCATTTTTCTAGTTTTAGGTCCTATCTATCTATCTATCTATCTATCTATCTATCTATCTATCTATCTATCTATCTATCTATCTATCTATCTATCTATCTATCTATCCAATACTCTCTGACTATTTACAACCCTCTCTTTCTATCTGTTTGCAAGGATTTCTATTTATCTGTCTTTTCAACCCTGTTTGTAATAAAAATTTACAAAAACCTACAACAAAAGCATTAGCAAAGGTAAGAAGGCTGCCAGCCATTGCCAGACCGATTGGACTTTTTAGGTCTAGTGCTAGCCAAGACCTTTTTCTTTTGCTAAAATGATGCACATGACATGGAATATGCAGGGATTTTCAGCCAGGCATCATCCATTAATCCATTGTGCCATTCTTATTGTTCTACTGCCCGCTCCAGCATGAATCATGTTGCCATTGGTGGACTTTACTGTGAGTTACGGCAGGCTGCCCTTTCACAGGGAGCACATCCATGCAAAAAGTAGTTCCCTTCAGAACCACTGCCTTCTATGGTAATGTGTGTTTTTTAAAACCAAAAAATATTTTTCCCTGTAGCTAATGTTTTTTATTAGATTGATGAGGACCCAGTTGCTTCCCCAACAATAAAGTTTGCAAATCATGATAGAACAAAATAAGATGTGCTAAAGCCAAAAGGCTGGCTGACGGCAGACCTATTGGCTTTGCCAATTCTTGTTCAGCTTGCCTCCACCACAACATATGGACATTTTGGCTGTAGTCCGCCAGTAGTTTTTCACACCTCGGGATGGGGGTTGGAAAATGCTAGTCAAGGGGCGTCATGGTTATTTGCGGCTCTCAAACTTTCAACACGGGCCTGACGTAAAGAGAAGCCACGAACACAAGTGTCAAATTAAGTTTGATAGTGTTGTAAATACTCGGTACTAACTGCAACCAGTAAACGTGCAAAATGAGGGAGCTGTAACTGCTCCAGGAGAGTTCTCTACCTGATAACATGGTGTGGGAATAAAATATAGAGCTTTTAATAAAATTTTGCAAATACACAAACTCCACAATATCTACATGTGGATTTTAAAGTTATTAGTTATGGAGTTGGAATAGTAAATCTATGCTTGCCTTTGTATGTTTACATTGACGCTGGTAGCTAAAATGTTGAAATAAATGTATGTGCAGGTTGTCATACAACCATTAAATGTTGCAAAAAACGAGCATATAGTGGATTTTAGAGCAGAATGTGTATTTAAACTTGCAAAATTTTGTATTCAAAGGGCCCCAAGGTAAGTCACGGGTGTAGAACTTTTAAAATGAGGTTGACATTAAGGGCACTAGGGAACAGTGCACTGTGAAATGTATCAGAGTTAGGGTGTAAATACAAGGTACAAATTGCCTCTGGTCTGCAAGTGAAGCTTGGGAACCACAATTACTCATGGAAGTTTGCTCTCCAAAGGAAAATGTAGAAAAGATCAAAGTGG
This sequence comes from Pleurodeles waltl, assembly GCF_031143425.1. NCBI lineage: Eukaryota > Metazoa > Chordata > Amphibia > Caudata > Salamandridae > Pleurodeles > Pleurodeles waltl. The sequence goes on from NC_090441.1 coordinate 90,214,224, forward strand.
CCCATTGTAGAGGATAATGCACACTGATATTGGTATTTGATCACATTCAGGATAGATTTTGGATTAGCAATATGATGCACAAATGCCAAATAAGAGTAATAACAACTTTTCATATCCCTGAGTTCTACACAAAAGTTCCATTAATTTGTGTAAAAATAACAACACCTGTTATTTAGACACTAAGAAACAACACTGGTGGGGCTCTGTGTAAAACGCATTGTGTTAATTATCAATCAGACAATCAGTTAATATTGGAAGCATCAGCTTTTTTCTGATAGACGTACATGGCATTGGGAAGTGCAATCATTACACATTCAAAGTCACTATTTTTCTGGTCACAATATACGTGGCATTGATTGGACTTTTGGTTGTTTCAAGGTTGGTATTGTGTGTTACGTGTTTTCTTGTGTTAAACCTCAGTTGTATGATCATATTGACAATAACAATAAATAGGCTCTAAATGCACGGCATTGCCAAGGTAATCAAACAGCACTAGGTTGATGTTTTACACTTTGGGATGTTTGGAGATAAATGCATCATTTGGCCATATGAGAAGAACCATGAGTTCTACCTGGGTTGTATGCCCAAATCAGGGAGACTCGTGTGAGTTCAGGGAGACCTGGAGAGTGTATGCAAATTGAGAAGACTATGGTGGGTTCAGGGAGGCCAGGGCTGCATATGCTTTGGATAGACTATTTTGTGGTCAGAGAGACCTGAGCTGTCTGTGCCAATTGGGGGCTTATGTGAGTTCAGGAAGGCCTGGGCTGCCTGTGCCAATCAGGGAGAAGCATGTGAATCCAGGAAGACCTAAGCTGTCTGACAATCATGGGCAGGTGTCTGAATTCAAGGAGATTAGAGATATTTGTGCAATCCGGGAATCCAGGAAGACCTCAGCTATCTGTGTCTAATGGGGAGATGTGTGAGAGTTCAGGGAGAATTAAGCTGTGCCAAATGCGAGACTATTGAGATCTCAGCCATCTCTGTAAACCTGCTAGGCATGCGCGTTCAGAGCGACCTGAGCTGTCAGCGCCAGTTGGAGACTCGAGTGAGTTCAAGGAAACGTTGTGTTCTGTGTTCGCACCACAAAGGGAAGTGAGAAAGCTGTGGCAAACATCGTTGGGACCCCAGTAATAGAAAGAAAAACGCACTCCTGTGCCTCCATGTACGGTTCCACCCAGTCTAGGCAGAGATCTCTTTGCTCAGATCCAAGTGATGTATGCCTCCTCCTACTTATATATCCCCAGCAGCCCACCCTCCACACAATGCTAGTGGCATTTCTAATGACCTTCAATGTCACCTTTGAGTTGACTGGCCTCCATACACCTCATCTCCAACTCAGACGCAGGAGTCCCTGCCCGCTAGCACTGCTCTCCTTACAAGCAGTCACACCAGGTGACCACTCTGATGGAGGTGCCTTTACAGCTTTTCTCATATCCCACAACACCTGCCAGCCTGCCTGTCATGGCCACAGCTCCCCAATCTTCAGTTTCACCCTGCCCATCATCTCATCTGACTCCCTCTCCACCGCTTCACGTCTGGTCACATCCATATCACTTAAGGTGTAATACAGAAACACAAAGCTAGTGGGTGCAATGAATGAGCCCTATTCCTGACCATTGTTTTTTGCCCTCTGTGCCACTGAAGACCGGGACCAGCCATATGAATATCAGACCTTTTAAATGTTGGCTATTCACTAAAATATATTGTATAAAAGATATTAGTTGTCTGCAGAGCATGTACGATAGTTAAGCATCTGCCTAAAACAATACAGGCTGGAGCTTTAATCCAAGCATAGTTTGTATTAACAAGGACATTTTAAGTAAGAGGTAGTGACATTCAGATCACGCTTCAAGTGCTCCCCACCAGCGACTACGTAACTTTTATTATTTGCACTTTTATGTAAAAGATAAAGATTGCAGTACATTATACTTCGCCAAGACTTGAAAGACTTGAAACACGGTCTCCTGTGCACACTTTCTGCAAACACCAGAAGTGAGAATGTCCAGCACAAACAGGCCTTGACAAATCATAAAAATGTTACCAGACCTGCAGGTCTAGTAACTTAAATAATTTACTTGATATAATTGTAATGCTCTTGACCTGTAAACTGGTTTCGAATTATGTAATCCTAGGCAAATATTTAATTCGCTGAGCCGTCATTTTCCTCATAATCACATATGATAGGACCTTTAAATATGTAGTGTGGCATGTCTGCTGTACAAAAAAACTCTTGTTTAATAGACTAAGGCCCTCATTTTGACAATGGCGGTAAAAACTGCCTACAGCTGCAGCAACGGCTACCAAAAGACCGTCGCCGCGGCTACCATACTTCCGCCATAATATGACCTCAGTCGGATTTCTGCCACAAGAAGGGTGGAAATCCGGCTGCGGCCATACTGGCTGATGGTTGTAAGTTGGTGCTGCTACCACCAGCAGCGCCATGCCAGTAGACCTCCGCCAGCCATATTATGACAAATAACGTACCGTCCCTTGCTGGAAGACCCCCTGGATACAGGTAAGTCGGGTTTCCGACAGGGGAGAGGGGTGGGGGGAGTTGTGTGTGTGTGAGGGGGTCTGTGCATGTATGTGTGAGTGTGTGCGTGAATGGAAGTGTGTGTTTAGTGTTGATTGCGTGCGTGTATGAAGGTGTGTGAGTGAGTGTATGAATGTGTGTGAGTGAGTGTATGAATAGAAATGTGAATGAGTCTGCCCGTAAGTTTGGATGTGTGTACGGATGTGTGCGTGAATATGTGAATGCATGAATGTATGTATATGTGTATGTGTGGATGAGTGTGTGTCTGCGTGTGTGTGTGTGTGTGAATGGATGGAGGTTGGAAGGGAGGGGGAGCGTAGATGAAGTGGGTGTGGGGAGTGTCTGGGGAGTGTTAGGGGGAAGGGGGTCTCCTATCAGTGACAGGGAAGTAATTCCCTGTCACTGATAGGGCCTAGTGCCATGGTTTTCGTGGCATTATGAACACCATGAAAACCATGGTGGTACGCAGGGTCATGATATCGCCGGCGGCACAATAGCGGCCGCCGGGCTAGAGATTGTTATCTCCAGCCCAGCGACTGCTACCGCCATGGCGGTCGGAGTGGTACATTGGTGGATTAGATTCGGCCAACCCGCCAATGTCATAATGTGGCGGTAAGTACGACCAGCCTGTTGGCGGTACTACCGCCACATTATCTCCGACCGCCGGAGTCATAATGACCCCCTAAATGTTTTCTCCATATATAATACCAATCTAGCCGTATATAGGGTACACATGACCCCTGACTTGCCTTTTAGTTCATTAACAGCATTGTCACCAGGGAAGGGCAAGAATGTTTCTCTAATCATGGTTCAAAACTATCACTTTTAATGAATATATAACTGAAGCATGAAGTGCTAACGAACTGTCATTTCCAATCAGCACATTTTACATTAAAATAGTAAAATAAAATCCAAGTGAGATCTGTTTTTACTGATAAAACCATACACTGTACAAGCAATGTTTGGATTCGAGTTTCAGCAAATATTTGTCATTTGGACATCATCAAGTATAGTGTTCTGATTTGTTTTGCTCCTATTTAAATCTTTGCATCACACTTCTCAATTACACAAAAGGTGCATTTGTAATTCCTGATTTAACACCATTTTTCAGGATAGGATAAGTAGCACTTAGTAAAAAGACAAACTAACATTTGACCTCTGTCCTTGAACAGAGAGCAAATGTGCCACGAAAAAAACAAGATTTAAAGACATCTTCATTAATCATTATTTTTCTGTATGTACAGAACACCTGTTCCTTTCTAGCTCAAGTTCACTCACCAGAAAGGACCGGAAGGCATCTCACTGGCGAGTGGGCAAGTAGATTTTTCGAGGCCTGACAAAGCGATAATATTTATGCAGTCTTGCTACTCACAGAGTTACCTGTGCACCGAAGACAGCATTGTGTACTTCATTGAGGGGAGGAAGGTGGTCATCTGCTTGCTCATAATTAGACAGCTTTCTAGTCCCTTTAAATTCCCTGCTGCTGACTCCGATGGCTTTCTGCTCTGTTCTTGTGTTTATTCCACCCCTAAAGCATTTCTGTGTTACCCTGGCTTTTGATTGGATGAGTTATACCCTTCAACTTGATTGGATGAGTTATATGTTTTTTAGATCTCACCAGAGACAGCCAATACGATACTATAAATTGAAAGTCCATACCATGCCATCCTATACATTAGTGTACAATGATAGGCTGATCCATATTATACTATCCAATCATGTCACCCTCACCCCCTTTTACCTCTGCCCACTTAAAGTCTTAAGTCACACTCACCTACTTTTACCTCTGCCCACTCCTGTAAACCTCAAGTCACCCTCACTTCCCTTTAACTCTACTCACCTGAGTTCTCAAGTCACCCTCACCATCATTTTCCTCTGCCTACCCTCAGCCCTTAAATCACACTCACCTCCCTTTACCTCTACTCACCTGCGGCCCTCACATCACCATCACCTCCCTTTACATCAGCCCACCCCAAAACCTCAAGCCAATTTCATCGCCTTTTACCTCTACCTATCCCTGAACCCTCGTCACCCCCATTTCCCTTTACCTGTACCCACATCTGAACCCTCAAGTCACACTCACCTCAGCCCCCAAGTCACCCCTTGCTGCCTTTACCTCCACCTACCATCACCCCTCATGTCACCCTCACCTCCCTTTACCTCTACTCACCCATAGCCCTCAAGCCCCCTCCGCCACTCTTTACCTCTATCCACCTCTGAACCCTCAAGTCACCCACATCTCCCTTCATCTCTACCCACACCTGAACCCTCAAATTGTCCTCACCTCCCTTTACCTCTGCACACTCCCAAAAGCTCGTCATCTCATCATCCTGTATCTCTACCCAGCCTGAATGCTGAACTCACCCTCATCATCCTTTTCCACTACCTGCCCAAGTGACTCTCACCTCCCTTTACCTCTATTCACCCTAAACCCTCAAGCCACCCTCAGCTCCCTTTATCTCTACCCGCCCCTAAACCCTAAAATCACTTTTTAAAAATAAAACAATATAAAAGGTATGTCATTTAAAAAAAAGCATGCACCTGTGTGATAAAAATACAACTATTTAGCTGTGTAGTAAAGGTTCTGCATGGTAAAGGCTGCGAGGTAAAGGCTGTTTCCCCACAGGGAGGACACAAATGTTTTGAGGGCACCGTCAGTTGTTTTATGCTCTTCATTATGTTTTGTGGACACCTTTACCTCTTTGACAGTTTATCCCCCACTTCCCTTCACCCCTCACACTCTGTACTTTAGATCTCGCCTGAGACAGTGCCTGTACTGTCGCCTGCAAGACATCTTGTTTAGTTTAGGGGCTAAGAGCCCGCCATTTCTTACCATTAGTTGGCTTCATCATTATTCTAATTTCCTTACTTTTCTTTGGTCAGCAAGTGCCAGCTTTACTTCCTCTTTGTGTATTTGTTCCTACCCAGGAGCATGGTCCAAGTACTGCTTCCCTTGTCCAGTGTCCATAGTGTCCGTACATTGTTCACTGCTTTCAAAAGTACTTTGTTAGGTTTCGTCAGAACAGCACTTGCATTGTGCTTGCAAACTCTCTGCTAAATAAAAAAAATCTTAAAAGGGGCTTAGAGCTCACCCATTACGTATCTTTACTTACAATTGGTTGGCTTCCAGATTACTCTTGTTTTCTTGCTTTCTAGTGGTCAGAGCCTCCCCTTCATCTCCTGCTTCCTCTTGGGCTTGGAGTCTCCATCCATGCTGTGGAGCTTGGGCCAAGTACTCCTTCCTGTGGCCAGTGTCATTCCACTGGCCACATGATCCTGCAGGTATTCTTTTGCACTATTTGTGTTAACCCGCCACCCCGCCAGCTGCCTTTGTTTTTAACAAACCCCCAGCTGCCCATCTCCACCTCCTACTCTATTGTGTACCCACCCCTCAGTTTCAGCCCCTTATTGCCCCCTCCCTCATTTTCCCCACTCTCCTCCCTCATATCCTCCACCCTCCTCCCTCATGTCATTTTGATTTCCATTCAAGTCATTTTATATAGTACTTAGCATGATGATGTAATAAGAGAAAGTCCAGTGCTTAATTTGAGCCGTTATTTGCCAGTGGGGGAGACCGGCACTTATTTTTGGTGACGGGCATTTATTTCTCTGTAGGAGGCTGGCCCTCTATGTCATGTGCAAAACTAGGCACACTACGCAGGGGGTCCAGGCAACCACACATTGGTTTCCAGAGGTAAAAATTAGACCACCTAATGCTCCAATTTTTAAGGTAGCTGTTTGAGCAGTTAGTCTAATCCAGGAGATGTGCTAAGTATTTGCTGTACTCACAAACCCAATCATGCACCACACACACTCAATGAATAATTCGAGACCAGAATTTATAAAAAATACTTCAGACTTTTATATATCTTTTATGACCAAAACCTTTAGAATACGTTAAGTACGTTCTGACTTTTTGAAGTTTTAATAAAGTTAGTCTTTCTGTGCGTAATTACGCACCATAGGAATCAATAGGCAGTCCCTTTTAAAAATACATTAAAAATCTTACAGTTGGGTTACCAGTCTCTTCTTTTGCAGGTTGGCCGTAGTGGTTGGTGGGCACACTGTGCCAGCTGGAGAGACTCAGGTGGCTCCTGGCTCCGGCGGGAGCAGCGTTGGAAAACCTCTTGGCACAGGCACAGGGCCACCTGGAGGGGCCAATTGGAAAAGGAGGTGGGTTTCAGATTTAAATTTGGTGCCTGGGGATCCCTTTGGGCTGTTGAGGTTGCATGGGGTTGGGGACCTGGGGCACACAGCAGATCCCGCGATGCAAGGCTCAGGGCAGCCAGATGTAGGGCGTATTGGAGGTCTTAGATGCTGTATGCAAAGGGGCCCTTTGGAGCTGGAAGTAAGTCTTCTTCTTGGGGTCCTGCAGGATGTCGCAGGCACTCTGATGGGAGGTTTGGCATGTCACTGAAGTTCCTCGACTGGGGCTTCCTCCTGGTCAAGTAGCGTCTCTGGGGGAACTGTTTTTGAAGATGTCTGACGTCCACTGGTCAGTACATGGGATATTGCCACAACTTGGCCATGGCAGGGCGCTGTGCCACCAAACCAGGCACACTTGCAGGTCTCGTCGGGGCTGTTGTTGGTGTGTCGTTGGGTCTGACTGCGACTTCTGGTTGCAGAGATATCGTTCGGTCGTGAAGTGTCCCTCACCGGTTTGCAGGTACCTTGCAGGTTCCTGTGGTTTCTTGATTGGTGCCTCCACTCAGGAGGGAGTTATTGGGCCATTTGCAAAGCCTGAAGGTCCTCTGGGTCTTTTGAGGTCAGTTCAGTGGTCAGCTCCTCAGCATCAGCGATTGTCGGGACACTGGCGCAGCAAGCAGGGGTCTTGGAGCCTCTTCTGGTGCAGCAGGTCTTCTGTTCTTGTCTTGGCGGGTTCTTTGGTGCTGTCTTCTTTTCTTCCAAATGAATCTAAAATTTTGTCTAGGGGGGACCACTAAATACTGAATTTAGTGGGTGTTTTAGGGGGAACCTGGTAGTGTCCAGTGGAGCACTTACCTTTGGGTGGCTACACCCACTACAGTGACCACTTGGTGTGGGAAGGGTCACTTCCCTAAACCCTATTGGATATTTTCCTGCCATCCAACATGGAGGAAAATGAGACAGAGGGTCCACTTCGCCTACAAGCCCCTAGGAGTGGTGCATGCTCCGTGAGGCCACTCCTCCTACCCTTTGTCTGTTTTCCCGCCTTTGCTCCCGCCAAAAGTGGGGGATTGCAAGGGGGAAGCCTTCTGCTGCTAGCAGTAGGGCTGGAGGCTCAGGATTCAGGGGCTGTAGCCCTTTGAAGCTCACCGCCAGGGTGTGGCACATTCCTGAGGGAGGGGGGTGTTAGATCCTCCACCAGGAATAGGCATTGTCTTACAAACCAGAGAGCCATGGCTGTCCCCCAGGTTTGTATATTGGCCGTCTGGAGTGGCAGGCTGGATGAAATCACTCAGCAACCAGTTAGGTTAGCTTTTGCAGGGGGCACTTCTATGGTGACCTCTGGTTACAGTTACTGGTACCATTTTGGATTTAATATTCTGAGTTGTTTCATACCAAACAACTCAGAGCAAAGAATGGCCATCATGTAGCTGGGGAACCCGTGTTTCACCAGTATCCAGTATATGTACTTTAAATGGCTGCTCTGTTCACTCACTATGTCCTAGGTTTGGCAAGGACACAGTGGGGGCATATTGTTCATGCAATTATACCCTCACATATAGTATGGTGCACCCTGCCTTAGAGCTGTAAGGCCTACAAGAGGGTACTAACATCATATGCAGTGTAGGGTGGACAGGGCGCACAGGGAGTGTGCCATGTCGAGTTTGCCTTTTTAGGTTTGCCCCAGTACACTTAATCTGCACTGGCAGAGCTGGGGGTATCTGGGTGCAGGGCTCTAGAGCGTGGCACAATCAGTGCTGCTGCCATCAGGGGCCTACTTGTATTATCTCATGCCCTGGGCACTAGGGAACCCATTTACTAGGGTCTTACAGGGATTTGTAAGAGTGTATGCAATTGTGCGAAGCATCACAACAGATTTAGGGAAAGAGCTCTGGCCCAGGAAAGCTGGTTAACAGGGGCCCTGGGCACTACCAACTCCTAGAACACATCAACATCAGGCAAAAAGTGGGGGCTAATCATACAAAAAGGGGCCTCCTCTCACACTACCCCCTCAAACGAAAAAGGATGAGACTACCCTTCCCCTAGTGAGTCTTCATCTTCTACGTGGAAGAACCTTGAGAGGCCAAGTGCATTGGCATGGGCAGTCCCAGGTCGGTGTTCCACTTTGAAGTCCATCCCCTGTAGGGAAATGGACCACCTAAGCAGCTTGGGGTTTTCAGCTTTCATTTGTTGTAGCAATCTGAGAGGCCTGTGGTCAGTCTGAACAGTTAAGTGAGAGCCAAATAAGTATGGCCTTAACATTTTCAGAGCCCAAACCACAGCAAAGGCTTCCCTCTCTATGGCACTCCAGTTTTGTCCCTAGGGGAGTAGCTTTTTGCTAATAAAAGCAACTGGCTGGTGGTGTCCATCATCATTCCTTTGTGAGAGGACTGCTCCTATCCCCATCTCTGAAGCATCTGTCTGGACTATGAATTCCCTTGAGTAGTCTGGTGCTTGTAGTACTGGAGGAGAGCACATTGCTTTCTTCAGTGTCAAAGGCCTCTTGACAGCTCACTGTCCAGTTGATATTTCTGGGCATCTTTTTAGAGGTGAGTTCTGTGACGGGGGCAACTATTGAGCCATAGTCCTTCACAAACCTCATGTAGTGTCCAGTTAAGCCAAGGAATGCCCTGACTTGTGTCTGGGTTGTAGGAGCTTCCCAAGCCAGAATGGTCTCAATCTTAGGTTGCAGAGGTTGTACTTGGACTCCACCAACTAGGTGGCCCCAGGTACACAACTTTTCCCTGCCCTACCTGGCACTTACTGGCCTTGATAGTGAGGACTGCCTTCTGCAGGGCCTCAAGAACCTTTCCAAGGTGGATCAGGTGATCCTGCCAAATGGAACTATAGACAGCCATGTCATCTAAGTAAGCTGCACTAAACGTTTTCAGTCCAGCAAGGACTTGGTTCACCAACTTTTGGAAGGTGGCAGGTGCATTTTTGAGTCCAAAGAGCATAACTGTGAACTGATAATGCTCGCTAGGAGTAGAAAATGCTGACCTCTCTTTTGCTCCTGTGGTCAGGCCAATCTGCCAGTACCCTCATGTTAAATCAAAAGTACTCAGATACTTGACTGCCCCTAGTCTGTCAATAATCTCATCAGGTCTTGGGACTGGGTGTGCATCTGTCTTATTTACTGAGTTGAGGCCCCATCAGTGCACACAAAACCTCATTTCTTTCTTGCCACCCTTGGAGTGAGGTTTGGGGACTAACACTACTGGGCTTGCCCAAAGGCTCTCTGAGGGTTCAATGATACCTAAATCCAACATTTTCTTGACTTCAGCTTCTATACTTTCTCTGACATGGTCAGACTGTCTGTAAATTTTGTTTTTGACAAACATTCTGTCACCAGTGTCCACATCATGGATACACCAATTTGTCTTCCCAGGGTTCAGAGGAAAAAAGCCCAGCATACTGGTTGAGGACTTTCCTGCAATCAGTCTGCTGTTGTCCTGAGAGGGTGTCTGACACGACCACTCCAGCCACAGAACCATCTTGGGGATTGCTGGAGAGGAGATCAGGGAGAGGTTCACTCTCATCTTCCTGTCCCTCATCTGTGACCATGAGCATGGTAACTTCAGCTCTACCATAAAAGGGTTTTAGGCGGTTGACATATATGATTCTCTATGGGTTTTTACAACTGCCTAGGTCAACTAGATAAGTGACCTCCCCTTTCTTTTAAAAAATGGGACAGGGCCCAGCACATTTGTTCTGGAGGGCCCTTGGAGTACCAGGCTCCAACACCCAAACTTTCTGCCCTGGTTGGAACTCCACCATAGCAGATTTTTGATCATACCAAAGCTTTTGAAGCTCTTGGCTGGCCTGAAGATTTTTGCTGGCTTTCTCCATGTACTCTGCCATTCTCGAAAGTAGGCCAAGCACATAGTCCACAATGTCCTGTGTGGGCTCTTTCAGAAGTTTCTCCCAGCCTTCTCTTACAAGACTCAGTGGTCCCCTGGCACGGTGCCCAAACAACAGTTCAAATGGTGAAAAATCTACTCCCTTTTGTGGCAGTTCTCTGCAGGCAAACAGCAGGCAGGGAAGTAGGACAACCCATCTCCTTCTGAGCTTTTCAGGGAGTCCTCCAATCATGCCCTTTAGGGTCTGGTAGAACCTTTCTACCAGCCCATTGGTTTATGGATGGTATGGGGTAGTGAATTTATAAATCACTCCACATTCCTGCCACATATGTTTTAAGTATGCAGACATGAAGTTTGACTCCCTGTCTGATACTACCTCCTTGGGGAACCCCACCATGGTAAAGATACCCAGGAGGGCCTTAGCAACTGCAGGTTCAGTAATGGTCCTAAGGGGAATAGCCTCAGGGTACCTAGTGGCATGATCCACTACCACTACGATGTACCTATGTCCTGATGCTGTTGGAGGGTCAAGGGGCCAAGAATATCAACCCCTTGTCTTTCAAAGGGAATCCCAACCACAGGCAGTGGAATTAAATGGACTTTTAAGTGCCCACCCACCTTGTCACTGGCTTGGCAAGAGAGACAGGACTGACAAAAGTCCTTCACTTTTTGGGACATACCTGGCCAGTAGAAGTGGTTAACCAAACTGCTCCATGTTTTGTTCTGGCCCAGATGCCCTGTTGGGGGGATGTCATGGGTTAAAGTGAGAAGGAAGTCTCTGAACTTCTGTTGTTCTACCACCCTCCTGGTTGTACCAAGCTTGAGGTCTCTGGCCTCAGTGAACAGGAGCCCCTCCTCCCGGTAGACCCTGTGTGTACAACTTACATTTCCTAGCTCCTCCTCAGCAGCTTGCTGCCTCAGGCCTTCAAGAGTGGGACAGTCTCTTTGTCCCGGCACAGATCTTCCCAGGAGGGTCCCCTTGGGCCCAATAGCTCTGGGTGGCAAGGCCCAAGCTCTTCAGGCTCAGTTTCCTCTAAAGTGGTTGACTCCCCTCCCTGAGAAGAGGGGTCCTGGCTTGTGATCCGTTTTGAAGCGGTGCCCCCAGTCTTCTTGCCTTTTCTCTTGGGAGGCTGGTCCACAATTTCAGGATCCAGCTCTCCTTTTTCTCTCTGAAGTTTGCTCTGTGCCCTTGTCTTGACACAACACAAACCGACTCAGGGATCCCAAGCATTGCTGCATGGGTCTTTAGCTCTACCTCAGCCCAGGGGGAATTCTCCAGATCATTACCAAGTTGGCAAGCTACAGGGATGGATGAGGACACAATCACTTTTTTTGTCCTACTGCTCCTCCCCATTCAAAGTTTGCCATAGCCATGGGGTGGAACTTGGTCTCATTGTCAGTATTGGTGACAGGTTAAGACCTCCCTACCAGGAACTTCGTTGAGGGGACCAGGTGATGAGACACCATAGTGATGCCAGCCCCTGTATACCTCAAGGCCTCTGTTTTTCCCCATTAATCACAGGGTGCTGTCTGTATTTGTTCATGATACTTGGCCAGGCAGCACAGGATAAATATACCCCTCCCTCAGTGACTAATGTTGCCTCTGTGGGAACACTGACATGGTCAGGCCACACCTCTGAAGCCATCTGGATATTGGCAACTGCATTTACTGCATGTTGTCTGGAGGCATTCTTTTTGTTTTTTACAGGCAGAGTCTCCAGGTTGGTGCCCTTTTGTCTTACAGTCTTGGCACCAAGCCTTGCTGGGGACAAAGTGTTTCCCTTTGTACCCTCCCTTGGACTATGATTAATCTCTGGGCTCACCCTCCTGTGCAGATTTTTGGGGGGCTTGAGAAGTCTCTTTGTTGTCTTTACCCTGGGTCCCATCTTTCCCTGGCCTCTTTCTTCTGGTCTCCCCCACCAGTGTTATTTTTGGTCACCCTTGTTTTGACTCATTAGTCTGTCTTCCTCCCTAATTCTTGAGGGGAAAGTGGACCCAGGTCTAACAGATGTTGATGTAGCCTATCATTGGAACAACTACTCAACAGATGCTCTTTCATAAAAATATTATACTGCCCATCACAATCTTGTACCTTGTTCCCAGCTAACCAAGCACCCAGCATTTTTACTGAATAGTCACAAAGTCAACCCAGGTGTGGCTCTGGGGTTTTCGAGCCTCCCTGAACTTTATCCCGTACTCTTAAATTGTAAATCCAAATCCCTCAATCAGGGTACCCTTAATGAGGTCATAGGATTTAGAATCTGCCTCATTCAGTGACAGGAGCATACCCCTGCACTTTCCTGAGACGAGCTCCCACATAAGTGTGCCCCAGTGTTTCTTTTCAATTCCCCACCCAATACAGGCTCTTCCAAAGGCAGAAAACCATTTCACTATATCATCTCCTTCAGTGAAGGGAGGGACAACAACTTTTGGGAGTTTGATGTTGAAAGCTTTTTCTTTCAACACTTGTATGCTGCCACCAGAGATGGGTGCCAAGCCCAACTCTTTTCTTTGCTTTTCTACATCCAAAAACTGACTTTCTAAAGCCAGTCTTCTGGTCAGCCTGGCAATATCCAGGTCTTTAAATGTGAGTGCTATAGAGCTTGTGTGAGAAGAGGAGCTATCCCCATTGTCCACAGGTTCTTCATCCACCTCAGATGTAGTATCATCAATAACTGGAGGATGATCTCTTTCATACTGGGCCGACAGAAATTTAAGTTTCTCTGTACTGGAGCTTTTTCCAGTTAGAATTTTGTATAGTCTGCAGAGTCCCATTAATTGGTCATATGCCCCATAAGATTCCAGGTTGAGCTCCTGGGTTCTGGACTCTGGGTCAGACATTTTAACTTACTAAAGTTGGGGCCTTTTGGGAATTTAGAGTTCCCCTTTTTGGATAACCACCTAAACCAAAGACTTTTAAACTTTTTCTAAAGTTGTAGGGACCTAACCAGGCCCTAACAATTACTTTAAAATTATAAAATTTGGTAGTCAATTAGAAAAATCAAAACCAATTATTCATGAGCTAACACAATTGTAAGAATGGTATCAGCAAACACAAAGGGGGTCATTATGACCCTGGCGGTCTCCTGACCGCAAGAGAAAAGGTGGCGGTTTCATTGCCAACAGGCTTGCGGTGAAGACCGCCACATTATGAGTGTGGAGGGTTGGCCTCTGCCAACCCACCACATCTCCGATCATACCTCCATGGCGGTCGGAGCCACTGGGACAGAGATGTGCATCTCCGACCAGGCGGTCAACAGAATACCGCTGGCGGTATTAAGATCCGCCTTTCCACCAGGGTTTCCGCGGCGGTAGCACCGCCACAAAAACCTTGGTGGAAAGGCTACTGGTGACAGGGAATTTCTTCCTTGTCACCGGTAGATGACTCCCCCACTCCCCCAGCAAGCACTAAACCCCCCCAAACCCACTTCCAGACACAGCACCCCCCCTTCCCCTACCACCACCCCCCTCCAGACACAGCGTCCCCTCAACTTCCCCACGTACACAGACACCCACACACACCACGAATACACTCATTCACGTACACTTACATACACGCATTCACTCACACGCATCCATACTCTCATTCACCTCTGCACTCATACACGCATTCAACCATGCATACTCACACCCATTCAACAATGCATACTCACACCCATTCAACCACGCATACTCACACGCATTCACCACAAGTCATACTCGCATACACACATGCATACGCACTGACATGCACACACGCACTCACTTCTACATTCAGACAAGCATACAACCATGCATACACACATTCATGCACACATGCAGACAACATCCACTCACACACGCACACACAACACCCCCCACCCTCCCACGCCCCTCCCCTGTCGGACGATCTACTTACTTGGTCTGGGGAGAAGGTCGTCCGGCAGGGAATGGTAAGGGGTGCTTCTGCCTCTGGCAGTGCCCCGCCATTAGGACACCGCACGCCGTATTATTACACATAAAACGGCAGGCGGTGTCCTTCTGGTGGGTTGGAAGACCGTCAGCACTGGCGGTCTTCTGGTGCCTGTGGCTTTGGCGGTCTTTCTGGAAGACTGACAAAGTCATAATGACCACCAAAGACTATCCCACCGCTGATACACCAAATGTAGGAGGCTGGCCCTCTATGTTGTGTGCAAAACTAAGCACACTATGCAGGGGGTCCAGGCAACCACACGTTGCTTTCCAGAGGTAAAAATTAGACCACCTAATGCTCCAATTTTTAAGATAGCTGGTTGATGCAGTTAGGCCAATCCAGGAGATGTGCTAAGTATTTGCTGTACTCACAAATCCAATAATGCACCACACACACTCAATAAATAACTTGAGACCAGAATTTATAAAATGCTTCAGACTTTTATATAACTTTGAATACCAAAATCTCCAGAATACGTTAAGTACTTTTTTGAGTTATGACTTTTTGACGTTTTAATAAAGTTAGTCTTTCCGTGTGTAATTACGCACCATAGGAATTATCACTTTTAAAAATGCATTAAAAATTATACAGTTGGGTTACCAGTCTCTTCTTTTGCAGGGTGGCCGGAGTGGTCGGTGGGTACACTCCCGGCTTCGGTGGGAGCAGCGATGGAAATCCTCTTGGCACAGACACAAGGCCACTCGGAAAAGGAGCTGGTTTGCAGATTTAAAGTTGGTGCCTGGGGGTCCCCTTGGGCTGTCGTGGTCACAAGGGGTTGGGGACCCGGGGCACACAGCAGATCCCGTGATGTAAGGCTCAGGGCAGCCAGGTGCATGGCGTTTTGGAGGTCTTGGATGCTGTGCGCAAAGGGGCCCTTTGGAGCTGGAGGTAAGTCTTCTTCTTGGGGTCCTGCAAGACGTCACGGGCACTCTGTTGGGAGGTCTGGGGTGTCACTGAAGTTCCTTGACTAGGGCTTCCTCCTGGTCCAGTTGCAGCTCTAGGAGAGCTGTTTTGAACAAGGCCGACATGCACTGGTCAGAACCTGGGGTATTGCCACAACTCAGCCATGGGAGGGCTCATCCGGGCTGTTGTTGGTGTGTCGTCGTGTCCAGCTGTGACTTCCAGTTGCAGAGATATTGTCCGGGTCGGTGAAGTGTCCCTCACTGGTTTGCAGGTTCCTTGAAGTTTCCTGTGGTTTCTTGACTACTGCCTCCACTCAGGAAGGCATTCTCAGGCTATTCGCAAAGCTTGAAGGTCCTCAGGTTCTTTTGAGGTCGGTCCAGTGGTCAGCTCCTCCGCATCTGCGATTGTCGGGACACTGGTGTAGCAAGCAGGGGTCTTGGAGCCTCTTCTGGTGCAGCAGGTCCTCTGTTCTTGTCTTGGCGGGTTCTTTGGTGCTGTCTTCTTTTCTTCCAGATGAATCTAAAATCTTGGTCTGGGGGGCCACTAAATACTGAACTTAGTGGGTGTTTTAGGGGGAACATGGTAGTGTCCAATTGGACACTTACCTTTGGGTGGCTACACCCACTACAGTGACCACTTTCTGTTGGAAGGGCCACTTCCCTAAACCCGATTGGGTATTTTCCTGCCATCCAACATGGAGGAAAATGAGATGGAGGGTCCACTTCGCCTGCAAGCCCCCAAGGTGGTGCATGCTCAGTGAGGCCACTCTTCCTACCCTTTATCTGGCTTACCGCCTTGGCTCCCGCCAAAAGTGGGGATTTGCAAAGGGGGAGCCTTCTGCTACTAGCAGCAGGCCTGGAGGCTCGAGTTTCCAGGGCTGTAGCCCATTGAAGCTCACCGTCAGGGCGTTGCACATTCCTGAGGGAGGGGTTGTTAGCTCCTCCACCCAGGAAGGGCATTGTCTTACAAACCAGAGAGCCATGGCTCTACCCCATGTTTGTGTATTGGCCGTCTGCAGTGGCAGGCTGGATGGAACCAGTCAGAAACTATGCCAGTTAGGTTAGCTTTTTCATGGGGCACCTCTAAGGTGAGCCTTGGGTACAGTTAGGATTAAATCCAACACTGGCACCAGTTTGGATTTATTATTCTGAGTTGTTTGATACCAAACAACCCAGGGTACAGAGTGGCCATCATGTAGCTGGGGAACCCGTGTTTGACCAGTGTCCAGTACATGTACTTAAAATGGCTGCTCTGCACACTCACTATGTCCCGGAACGGCAAGGACACAGGCGGGGGCATATTGCTCATGCAATTATGCCCTCACATATAGTATGGTGCACCTTGCCTTAGGGCTGTAAGGCCTACTAGAGGGGTGACTTACCCATATCATATGCAGTGTAGGGTGGAAAAGGCACACAGGGAGTGTGCCATGTCACGTTTGCCATTTTATGTTTCCCCCAGTACACTCAGCCCGCACTGGCAGTGCTGGGGGTATCTGGGTGCAGGGCCCTAGAGGGTGGCACAATCAGTGCTGCTGCCCTCAGGGGCCTACTCCTACTATCTCATGCCCTGGGTACGAGGGTACAAATTTACTAGGGTGTTACAGGGATATGTAAGAGTGTATCCAATTGTGCCAAGCATCACAACAGATTTAGGGAAAGAGCTCTGGAACAGGGAACCTGGTTAACAGGGGCCCTGGGCACTACCAACTCCTAGAACACATCAACATTAGGCAAACAGTGGGCGCTAGCCATGCAAAAAGAGGCCTCCTCTCACATTCTCCACATCAGACATTTCCTGAGGACAACAGAGGGTAAAACAAACAAAAACAAAAAGAGGAAAAGAAATGCAAAAAATCCATAATCAAATAAGAAATTAGACACCTGTAAGAGAGAGATAATGGGACAGTGAGTGCCTGGCAGTGAATTAAAGAGGCCAGAGTTTAATTCGGGACTACGCACCCTCACTATTCATGTGCTGGCACTTTATAACACCAGCCACTGGTGTCTGAGCAGCACTTTGGGCACCAACACTTCTTATTTTACAAGTAAAGCACTGAGAATGCCATTGCTCCAAAAGGAAGTCCATGAAGCATAATGCAGACCACATAGTTCTAGTCATCACAAAAAGCAGTTGCCTTCATTTTAAAAAGGAAATACATGCAATGATGTGCTGAAACACATGGTTATAAAACTTGAAGGCACACCTCCACTGACATGTTTTGAACTCAGCAATGTTTTGGACCTTTTTTGGGGAGAGTAAATATTTTATAAACTGTACCTGTTAGAAATGGGGTTTCTAGTTGGCAGAGGTTTGGGGCATGTTCAAGTAGTGACCACCACTCTAGTCAGGGTAGGTCAGATTCACCCTAAATTAAACTGTGCTCATCCTCTGGCAGCTTGACACAGAGCGTCAGTGTGTTAAGTATTTGTGCAACACCCCGGTAATAATTATAGTGGGGCACCACAGAAGAAAGTGAGCTTCACACAAGTTTATACCCCAAACATAGACACAATTTTATAGTTGTGGAATGAATTACATTCACATTAAGATTAACCTAGTAAATCACTCAAGGCTATCCTCGAAGGTTGCCAGGAAATCGCAGTTCTATAATTGTTAATAAGGGAATAGAACACGTAGTCACTTCAGGAAGTGGGTAAGAGAGACTTGTTATGACCAGTTGCAGGTCGCAGAGGGGGTGGCGCGGGGGGAGGACACACAATACAGTTTAAGAAAATATTGGGGAAAAAAACACTTATCTCTGCTCCTGCGCTGCTCCTCTGCTCCTCCATCTCGCTGCAGGCACAGGCTCCCAGCCTGCCCTGCGGCCAATCCTGATGCTGCTCAGAGCAGCGTCAGGATTGGCTGGGAGCGCCCAGCCAGGGCACTCCCAGACATACTGGGAGCCTGTGCAGGCTCTCTCCAGCCTGGCAACTTTGTTGCTGGGCTGGAGGGACGCTTCTGCAAATGCGTTTGTCCAGCCTGAGACAGCTGGCCAAACATGCATGTGCAGTGAGGGGGAGTGCTGAGCATTGCTCGTCGCCCCCGTGGCCCCACCCCTTTTCCCCAAAAACAATAATAAACACAGTTTATTATCATTTTTAGAAAAAAAGCTTTGCAGCTGCTGTTATGGAGGACGCGCCCCTGTTTGTGACTCCAGCCCACAAAGGTTATTGAAGCAGTTCAAAGTAGGCCGGGACTCAATACCTCTTAGTGTCCTGACGTCTGCTTCCAGGGGTCTATGGTACAATGCTGTCTTCGATTGTAACCGAGGGGGGCCCACTTTGTTGAAGGTGGCAGTGCTGGGAAGATGGGGGGTTCCTGAGGGGCGGTGGCCGCTGACTCCTGCCTGCTTGGTCGGAGGAACGCTGATGTGGCATATGTATAGTGCATCGGTGGCTAGGGACGTGGGCATGCGGCGTCTTCTGTCAGCCCCCTAGGTCCGAGGGTCCTTGTGTCTCTGGGATAAGGCGGCCAGCAGGAGCAAAGGGGCACCAAGTAGAATCTCTCCCAGGTGTTGAAGAAGGTGGCAGGGTGCTGGGGGGATTCCTGAGGAGCGGCGGTCACTGGGTCCTGCCTGATAAGACAAAGAGGCAGCGCCGTGGGATCTCCTTAGTGCAGTGGCGGCCAGGGAAGACAGCTGTCTGTGTCTTCAACTGGCACTCCGATTTTATGTGGGCTGGTCGTCTCTAGGGGCCGTGCGGTCTCCGAGCCAACAAAGAGCTCGCTACGCAGACTCTTCTGCCCAGTTGTTCGCAATGCAATGAATCAGATGTGAGGCTCCTGATTCTCATCGAGCGGAGCGCCGGAATGAGCTTAGGCAGTCTTTAGGCAGGGGAAAATATGTGAGACTAAAAAAGAGGTATTTGATGTCTTTGAGACTCGAAGAGAACAGGAGGAAAGCTAGCAAGCACTTAGAGTCACTTCTGGAGGTGTCTTTTAGGTCTTTCTTGCAGGGCAGAGGTCAGGGGGCAGCAGTGCGGTACAGCAAAGCAGGGCAGGAGTTCCTGGGAACACTCAGCACAGCAGAGTGGCAATCCTTCTAAGGTAACAGCCTCCACTCTAGCAGAGTTTCTTCAGGTCCAGTAGTGTACTGATGAGTGGGTCAGAAGGCCCACTACTTATACAGGAAAGTGCCTTTGATGTGGGAGATGACTACAAAGGAATTGTTGTGAAGTGCACAGGTCAGCCATTCAGGTCAGTCTTGGCACCAGACAGCCAGTGGGAGGTAATCAGCCCCTTTGTGTGGACCCCAGAACTTAATCTTTGAGATGTAAGTGTGAGTCCCTCAGAACCTCCTCTCCAGAAAGACCCATCAGTATGCAGATGAATGCAGATGTGACTGAGTATCCTGTGTTGTGGGTATCTGATGGGAATGCACAAGGGGAACTGTCACCTAGCCCAAGCCAGATATGTATTGGTGATAGGCTGTAGGCACACAGGGCAGAGAGTGCAGAGAAATGTTCACTTTCTAAAAATGGCATTTCTGCAATAGTATTAATAAATTCTACTTTACCATTAAAGAGGATTTATTATTACCATTCTAATGGTAATAAACATGATGAAGCTACTCCTCTCAGATCAGGAATTACAGCTTAACGATATTATAAGGAATTACCATGCTGGGATCCTGGCCTATGAGAGGGGCAGTCCTCACAGTAATGAAAAATTACTTTTAGGCGTTTTTCATCACTCGGGCATGAAAAACCTATATGTACATGTGCTGCCTTTTGCTTACTTGGCACCCTGCCCTATGGGCTACCTTTGGCCTATCTTAGTGGTGACTTATATGTAAGAAAAGGGGAGCTCCTGACGTGGCAAGGGGCTTTAGATGCCAAGTTGGGGTGGCAGTGAGACTACACCCGCAGGTTGTGCAGTGGCAGGCCTCAGATAGGTTTGCAGGGCTACTGGGGTGGGTGGCACAGTCAGTGCTGCAGGCCTCACTCATCACAGGCCCTGGGTATAAGGTATGCCACTCTACAAGGGACTTACAGGTGAATTAAATATGCCAATTGTGGATACACCAATGTTACCATGTATTTCAGGGGTGAAGCCATGCATTTTAGCATTGATTAGCAATGGTAAAGTGCTCAGAGTGCTAAGGCCAACAAAAAGATACAGCAGCAACAAAACAGGAAGTAAAGACAAAATGTCTAGGGTAAGACCACCCTAAGGATGTCAGGTCTAACATTACCTTTAAATGAAACGCAGTGCTGCTGAACACATCTATTTTAAATTTTTTATTTTTAATGCAGGTTCATATAGCACAAACTCGAACCAAAGGTATTGGAGCACTTTACATGAGCGCCAGTTATGTTACACATGGACACTTTCATTTTGTTTTGTTTTTTCTATTACTTATGGGGGGAATAAATGATTTGCCAAGAATCACAGGATGTTGAGCCGATGTGGAGATTCGAACCTGGGTTCCCCAGTTCCAAGGTCGGCAGCTATGACTTTGACATGCATTAGTTGTGTTAACCCACCTCCCACCTCACCCCTGACTGTTGTTGTTAACAAAATCCCTCCCTGCTCTTAACCCACCACATCCTCGTCCTGCCCTCTCTTGTTTTACCCACCCTCCCTGCTTGAAAAAACATTGACAAAGCCAATGGATCTCACATAGGTGAAACCTATCGGATTTGCCAATGCTTGTTTTCCTTGTACTTGCACCCTCCTTCCTCACTCCTCTCTCCCGCATTAGTGCTTGCTGTATCCCCCCACCTCCCCGTGTATTGTTGCTTGTCCAGTACGCCCTCCCCTTTGTAGCTTGCTCCATCCATCCCATCTCCTCCCTTTTTATTGCTTGCCCCTCCTGAAACAAAAGGACCACAAAAGTCTCACCAACTTAGATCAAGATGCTACAGATATGCAAATGGCACTGCGCTCCCTGTTCTGGAGGGCCTTTTTGATGCTGGTTTCATTCAGGGCCAAAGCGGCAAACTTTAGCTCAGATGTAAGATATTTAAACTGTGTGTTTTTGTGAAGGTAGAGAATAATCCCAAACAAAGAAACGGATCACTGCCTCTCAGGAACAGCGTTGGTAGCATCATATCCATGTTTTCTAAGTTTTAGCCATGCTGCTCAGCAGCAGCGATGCTGTAGAACATGGCTTAACTAAACTGACTAAGCCAATAGCTGTCCCATAGGCGAGTCCCATTGGTTTTGGCAATGCTTGTTCTCATAAGCATTTGTTGTTGCACTAGCAGTCCATTAGAAAGCATGCCCATCGCCTTCCTCTCGCTTTCTTGCTTGTGTGCTTTTGGCTCTTGGTCCCTGTCTCTCTCTCTCTCAGCCCCTCTTGATTCCTCTGTTTCCCCACCCACCCAACCCTCCCAGCCTCTGTTTCTTTCTCTATATCTCTCATCGCCTACCTCGCTTCCTCCACCTCTGAGCTCTCTTTATACTTCTCAGGCGGCCTTTGCGTGGCATCCAGGCACACCGTGAAGGGCTCCTTGGAAGTTTCGAAAATACAACTCTTAGATCGTCGGCCCCTGAGCTACCAGCTAAGAACCTTGGCAAAGCCAGAACAAATTGCTTTGCCAATGCTTGTTCTCAATGACGTGGAGTTAAGCCAGCAAAACGAGTGCTATATAGGCACATTTTGGTTTAAATGGAATAACTTGATATGAGTGCATTGTGCAGCTTCCGAAAAAAGGGATTATTCCTAATTTGGAAGAACATACTTCAAGGGAATAGTGTAATTTCTTAGTACATACTTATAATCAGCCCCGTAGTGAAACAAATACAACATTACCTCAGGGCACCTACTTTGCCACGTGTCTGTATTTCATTGTGCGTTAACTTTAGATACAGATAAACGCCCACTACCTGCTAAATATGCAAAGTTTACCCAGAGCACATAGGACTATTTCCTTGGTTAACAGGGTCGTGATGTGCTAGAGCGGCAGACGTGTTTGCATTTCTTTGGAACTGGCACTAGTTAACAGTTTAGGCTGGTTCACTGCTGCCTCGTCTCTCCCTCACCCCCACTTGTTCTGGCATCTCTGGGAGACCCTGGCATGGCTCACACCATTGCCCAATGGCGTGTTCACAGCCCGCGCCGTGAGGCCGTTGAGGTTGATTCTTGGTTCAAAGATTGTGCAACGCTTCGTTTCTTCTTTCAGTGAGGCAAGAGCAGGACAAGCCAAGAGTTTCTGTTAAACCTCAAACCGAAGCCCGTTGAGAAAGTTCGAGAAGTTAGTGAGGAAAGTTGAGAAGGAGGAAGAAAGCCAGGGCGCCTTAGGTTGGTCCCCCCTGAGCCTGGAGGCCCTTGGAGCATTACTGCGTAACTGGCATTGCGCCAACAGGGCTACATACAGGACGCGCTTCTCTCAAATAAAGACCCGATTATGATGAGTTTAAAACAAGAATTAGACATACATCAGTTCTGTCGTTCAGAGAGTTTTGATGTAGGTGGCATAGGCCTGGCAAAGAGATCTATAGCGAAGTCTGCGACTGAGAATGATGAACAGGGCCGGAGACCCAAAGGGTGGCCCAAGGACCTCGCACGTTTACTCCCGGGCAATTAGATTTTAATAGGAGCCGGGCAGACTGTACATTGCAGAGAAAATAACTGTTCTATTTTACTGTGAGAGTAGGCAAATTCTGAGATTAAGGGCTCGTGTACGAGTTGTCAATAGTGGGGCATCCCCCAAGGGTAACTGCTCTGTACAGTTCTGAGTGGGTCCGTCTTTCCAAACCTGGGAATGTGGACTCTGGGCAGAGAAATACTTGTTCGCTGCCCACCCCTTTAGCACTAGGCGGGAAACAGACACAACCTCCCCTCTATACTATCTGTTCTCAGTCTACCACCCTGACTTATCACACCCCCATATCTTTACCATCTGCTTCAAACCGGTGATAAATATCTGAGTGTAAAAACTCTGTAGAATCGGGGAAATATGCCCTAAAGAACTGCTAGCCGGGCAATCTATTTCTCATTCTTCGGACGTTAAAACATGATCTCCTCATCTCACAGGAAGATGCGCCACCCACACCGCTCACAAATTTAACGAGGATCTTTTAATAGAGGCCTAACTTGTAAGATTTAGCAAGAGGTTGGCAGGGACATAAAGGTATGATAAGTCAAGGAGTAGAAAGCTAAAACCAGGTAAACAGCAGTGCATATTCAAGAGTGTAATGCCAAAAGGATTTGGGAAGCTCAAACAAGGGAGGGGGGTTGCATTATAGCCAGGCGAGGAGAGTTGACTTATAAATGAATGGGTTTTTATGGGAGGGCTTTATTGTATTAGCAAAGACATGTTGGGCAGAAGTAGTCTGGCTGGTAAAAGGGCGAGAGTGTGCTGTAAATTTTCTGTCTCGCAATAAAGCCCCGTCTTTACAACTAAAAAAGCATCCTTGCACAGTCTGGCACACAAAGACACCTTTTATTAAAAACTGGTGCCTGCTCACCATGGGCCATATTACACACACAGGGTCCAATTCACAAAGGTACTTGTGTGCAGTAATGTTCCGAGTGTCCGCACTCGTTGTCGAGTCTCGGCGCTCGTGGTGGAGTCTGCACCGCGGTGGAGTCTGCACGCGGTGGAATCTGCACGCGCGGTGGAGTCTGCACGCGCGGTGGAATCTGCACGCGCGGTGGAATCTCCACACAGGGCACTCTCTGCAGTGCATCATGCGGACATCTCGCCCCAAGTGCGGAGATTCAGCCACAAGTGCGGAGAATCCACACTCTTAACTTTACTACACCCAAGTACCTTGGTGAATTTGGCACCTAAAACTTGCGTTATATATATGTTTATGGTATTATAGAAGATAACCTTATTATGTTTCTGGCATTATAGAAGAGACCCTTATTCAAAGAATGTATAGGTATTCAGGCAATAATCACTTATTCTGATGGGTGTGTTCCCTTATTTCCTGGGTGTCTGCGGGTGGAAATTGAAACCTAAATTCATTGTTCCCACTTTGAAGCATACAACAGGGAAACAGTCATAGAATAAGACTTTGAATGTGCACTTGAGGAGTCATGGATGATGCCAGAATCCCTCTTCTCCTTCACCCAACAGTAGTGGCGCAGTTACAGTTTTGTCTATGCCTGGGGCGCGGGTGTTGGGATGACATGCATACATCTGTGGTAAACAGGTGTAAAACCTCAAGCAGTTCTGCCAATTTTCCCTGGTTTTCCATTCTCCTGCCCCAGATGAAAACAGACATTTGCAAAACCAGTCGGCCTTTCTCGAGACACCTATTGGCTTTGCCAGTGCTGTTTATTTTTTAACCATGTGGCTTCCGAGCGTACGCATGTGGTCACAGCAGCCATCTTGTAATAGGTTTTCTTAAAGCTACAGTTAAATCATTCCAACATGGCTGCACTGCACGCAAGTAAAACAAGCATTTGCAATGCAATGGGTCTCGCATTTGCTCGAGTTAGACCTATTAGCGTTGTAAATTCCTAACTGGACTTTTCTCGCCACATAAATTAAAAATGAAAAGTAAAACAATTGACATAAGTGAGCCATTCAAAGCGCTGCAGCCGCCATAAGTGTGCATGCGAAGGAGAGACACAATAGGAAAAAGAAGTTAGCTCGCAGTCAAATGCATCTGCGAACGTGCAGTTATCTAGGTAACAGGATCGATGGCCAAGGCGGTAACAAAACTGTCCCAAGAAGTGGCAAACATAAAGCATTTGCCAATGATAACAAAGGATATTTTTTGAAAGGCAAGGCCATGAATGAGTGATAGTGATGGGCGTGCGGTGGGATAGATTACAACATGTCAGAGTGCTTGCGCGCTCAACCTAAAAAGACAGGCTCACAGCAGCTAGAATCAAACTGCGGGCGTTTCACAAACCATAGTTAACACAAATAAAAAGGCTGTCAGATGGAGAGTAAATTAAACAAGTTATACAGCAGAAATACTTGGGCACTGCCTCCCTCTATACATTAAAAACAAGTATTCAATTCTTCAAGCGGGGTGGCAGTTTACAGCAAGTTTTTGCCTGCTTGGTATATTTGCAATTTCTTGAGAAAGAGGTGAGACATCCGTGAAGATGAGTAATAAACTAAAAATACTGTGAAACTTCACGCTAGTTGAAAATCTGCTTTCTTCACCTATTTCTTGCTCATCAAAAATGGGGACTAAGCCAAACTAGAGGAAAAGGCACCAGGATGTCATTCCCTTTAACATGTCCCCTCCAAAATAAAATGCATTGTATACTTCCTTGATAAGAATATCTCAGTGACAGGAGCCCTGGCACGGTCACTAATTAACATGGCACCAGTTATGAGTATGACCCTGAGAATCCACTTATGGATAGCAAATAAAAAAGGAGATGTTCTTGTTTTACTTTCTTTCAGGTGCTTGCAGAGACTTACGATGCCCCTGTAACAGATTGCCATGTGTAGACCACAACACATATTTTGTGTGTTGGGCTGGAAACAATCTCTAATTACGAACTGGACCCTAATTATCCTCTAAAAATGGAGACCAACCAGTGAATCGGATTCACCACACTTGAGTTCTCTGGTTTCCCCTCATTGTTGGCTACAATTTCACAGAGAGTTTGACTGCTTTCAGCCAGCGGAGTCCCTGGGGAAACCTGAAAGGGCCTGCGGTTTTCCCACATTATTCATGATCACGATGACCCGTTAATGTTACCGGACCCATAGGGGTTTACAAGTTATTCATAATGAGGCCTACAGTGTATACATTCCTCCCTGACCCTAGTATGGAGTGCTCTGCCTAAACAATATCAGAATTTAAATTATGTGTGAAAGTTATTCACAATGAGGCCTACAGTGTATAAATTCCTCCCTGACCCTGGTATAGAGTGCACTGCCAAGAAATATCAGAATTTAAAGTATGTGAGAAGAGACACTGGAAGATAGTGTATCAAGGTAACTACTTATGTAATGCGAGCTGTCTGATTGCTTTAAAAGTGCAGGCCAGTTACAGTATTTTGAACATGTTATGACACAAGATCCTTTTACGTGCAAGGGGCAAGAAAGTGACATAGAATAGCAAGCAGAAACCACAAACATGCTTGAACACTGGCTATAACTGGAGAGACCGGAAGACCCCAAGGCTTTTGACTCAAGTGTTTTGAGCAGGAGACCCACTGGAACCCCGCAACGAAATGCCAGTGGCCCGGTACAAGGATTACTTCCACCTATTAAAACCATCTGTTTTGTCAGTCTTAGTTCTGCATTCAAAGTTTGTAGTGGAAAGAAAGAGATCTAGGTGATAAGTGAGCATGTAAAAATATTTGCATATCGTAGGGTAGGCTATCTGAAATGCATGTGGAAAGAATGAATTATCGTGACAAGCGGGACTGAAAAAGAGGTTCTGAACATGAACACAGATCTCATTCATTAGACAATGTTGAGTGTTCCCAAATGAGCTAATAGACCGCGGCACTGTCACCAACATTACCAGCCAAAGACTCTAGAAGAGAAGGTGAAGCTGAAGAAAGAAAAACAGCGGTGCACAATTGTGGCGCAATGGGAGTTGGCCAATGGTTCTCATTGACCCATGCAATATCAAAGTGCACCTGAAGCATATTTGGATGAATTCAGTGCCCACACTGAAAAAGAGCTAACCATGATAGCAAGAAATATGACTATGGGGGCCATGCATGTTCTTACAGGAGATTCAGAACAAGGACATGAAACATGCTGAAAAGTTAGGGGCACTTTTCCTTTCAAGTAATCAACAGGTGGGACTTGATTGCTATCGACCACCTTCTACTGACAGGTGGCCTGATGAAGTCAGATGGTTCTGTTCTCTGTGGCCCGACTGTGACGTAAAATTCCCATACACAAGGTAGTGTTGCCAGGTGCTGAGCATGATTTGTGGTGATCAATGGTAATGGGACTCCTCCAACACTTCCTACAGATAAATACCTGCAGCATGCATTAGGCAAGTGCAACGCAGTTTAGATATGTCAAGGGAACCCTTACCAACACTTTTCATAAATACTTGTAGTGTTTGTAGGATAACCATGGTGTGAATAATTCTCTTAGCAATCCGATTTGGATGTATTGTGCCTGGAAATGTGTTCACAGACACACACCAGAAAAAATACGGCAAGATCATGCTACTCGAGAAGAAAAGGTGAAAGTAGGGTGTTGTCGAACAAAACGATTTGAGGGCACAGGGCAGTGCCAGAGCTTAAACATTACGACATTTTTTGATTTACATCTAATTAAAAGAAAGCTTCGCTATTCTGAGAACAAAGAAGTCTCAATGCAACAGTACGAATTCCATGGAGAGCCCAGTTTAAAATGTAAATCAGGATTTGTCTGACAAGCAAGCAAGCTTGTTTTTGTGAGGAATTCCTTACTAAAAATAGCGGCACAAAAAAACAATGAATGTTAGAAGTTGTTTGCTGCTGGTGCAATTTCTGGATGAACAACGTGCCAATATAGTTCGCTAAGATAACTAATCCATTCAAACTAATGTGAAGAAAGAGACCAATGTCTAAAGAACGACCTTGCTTTTGCAATGCACATTTTAATTAAACCTAAAAAGTGAAAGAGATGTTTCTTGGCCGCGTGTCAAGGAAACTCTTCCCTCAGAGAGGGGAAGTTGCCTCCCTCGAAAGCTCCTCAGGTGTTCAACTCCCAACTCTCTGAGCAACGCTGGCACACACTGGATTGAGTTATTACTTTTGAAAACACCAGGAAGTGGCACGGACCAGGTGCTGGGCAGAGTCCTTCTGGGAAAACTCGGCTGACGATTCACACGGAGGGGTTGGGTCCGAGGATGAGGACTTCCGTCTTGTCCGACTTCAGTTTCAGGCGGCTGTTTCTCATCCATTCGACAACGGCCTGCATTCCCTCGTGGAGGTTGGAATTCGCAGTGTGCGGGTCTATGGTGAGGGAGAGGATGAGCTGGGTGTCGTCGGCGTAGGAGATGATGTTGAGGTTGTGTTGGCGGGCTACTTGGGCGAGGGGTACCATATAGATGTTGAATAGTGTTGGGCTGAGGGATGAGCCCTGGGGTACGCCGCAGATGATTTTGTTGGCTTTGGAGCGGAAGGGAAGGAGGCGGACTCTCTGGGTTCTGTCGGAGAGGAAGGATGTGGTCCACTCAAGGGCTTTCTCTTGAATTCTGGCTTCGGAGAGGCGGGTTATCAGAGTGTGATGGCATACCGTGTCGAAGGCGGCTGATAGGTCCAGGAGGATGAGGGCTGAAGATTTGCCGTTGTCCATTTGGCGTCTGATGTCGTCTGTGGCGGCGAGGAGCGCGGTCTTGGTGCTGTGGTTTTGACGGAAGTCAGACTGGGAGGGGTCCAGGATGTCGTTGTTTTCGAGTTGGCGAGTCAATTGTGCGTTGAAGACTTTCTCGATGACCTTCGTAGGAAACGGGAGTAGGGAGATGGGTTGGAAGTTCTTAAGGTCCTGGTGGTCTGCTTTGGGCTTCTTAAGTAGGACGTTGATTTCGGCGTGCTTCCAGGTTTCCGGGAATGTTGCTGTTCCGAAGGAGATGTTGATGACCTTCCGTAGTTGGGGAGCGATGGCTGCGTCTGCTTTGTTGTACACGTGGTGGGGGCATGGGTCTGACGGAGATCCGGAGTGGATGGAGTTCATGAATTTGCTTGTCTCGGTGTCGTTGACGTTGGCCCAGGAGGTTAGGCGATCAGAGCGGGTGGTATTAGCGGGGGTGGTGTCTGGCGTGGTGGGGCCGGCTGTGGTGTTGAAGCTGTTGTGGATGTCGGTGATCTTTTGGTGGAAGAATGTGGCCAGAGAGTCACAGAGTTCTTGTGAGGGTGGGATGTCGTTGATGTTGGTGCTGGGGTTGGAGAGTTCTTTCACGATGCTGAAGAGCTCTTTGCTGTCGTGTGCGTTGTTATCTAGGCGGTCTTTGAAGGATGATCTTTTAGCTAGTCTGATTAGTTGGTGGTGTCTGCGGGTGGCGTCTTTGTGGGCCGTGAGGCTGTCGGGTGTGTATTCGGTGAGCCATTTCTTCTTAAGTTTCCGGCAGATTCGCTTGGAGGTCTGGAGCTCTTCGGTGAACCAGGTGGCTTTCTTGGTGGCTTGGTTGTTGGAGGTCTTTTTGAGTGGGGCGAGTGAGTTGGCGCAGTCATTGATCCACTGTCTGAGGTTGTGGGCTGCGGTATCTGGGTCGGTGGGGTCGTTGGGCGGGTTCTGGTCAAGGGCGCTGGTCAGCTGTTCTTGGGTGACTTTGCTCCAGTGGTGGCGGGGTGGTTGTAGGGTAGGGTGGTACCTCAAGAAACACATGGACACGCACGCAGACGTGCGCGCCTCCATTTCCGACACCACCGTGTTTCCCGGATCTACAGAGGGAGCGGCCCAAAACATTCTGCAATCGGCACAGCTGAGAAGTGTTTCCATCTATGCCAACATACAGGGGATGCCAGCGAGGATGTTACTGCATTTTTCCATAAATAAACAAGCATTTGGAATGCAATAGTCTCGTGTTTGCTCAAGTTAGAGCTCATGGCGTTGTAAATTACTGACTGGACTTTTATTGCCAGACAGACTGAAAAGAACAAAAGGAAGAGAGCGAGGGTGAGCTGGCCCTGGAAAAGCCCCCCTCTGCTGTGGTTTATGTTTGCAGAGGGAGTTGGTGGGGAGGAGGGACTGAACAAGCACCCACACTGTTGAGGTGAAACAGGCAAATGCCAAAAAAAAGTCCCTTACAGAAGAGATAAACAGGACATAGCGTAATTACACAGTACTTTGTGCTGCTTCCAAAGTGAAAAAAGGCAGGACAAAGAGGCAGAACTGACCACTAGCAAGCAAGGATTTTTGAAGGACAATGCAACTAACAAATCAAAATGCTGGAACTCACTCTATTGTATACTTTAGTATACAGCAGGCCGAACGCTAATGCTCGACCTAAAAATACATGAAAAAAAGATGGCTGCTGCACATATGTCTGGCTGCATGGCAGCCATCTTAGAATGTTTTTTCTTTTGCTTTAAGAAAAATCATTTAAAGATGTTTGCTGCATATCTGTGTGCCGTGACCACCCTGGAGTGACTTTTCCTGAAACATAAATCCACTCCAGGATTGCTGCTGCGCATATACATGAGCTCTAGTTCTTCATGGAATAGGTTTAAAACCATTTTAAGTTGGCTGCCTGCTGATAGAGGGGCGCAGGAGGGGGATTTGAGATGCAGTCCTTGGGAGGATCTCATTTTTTCATAAAACGAACAGGTGGCGATTAGGAAGCGGGAAGCAGTGAGAGATAGAAGGAGGTACAGAAATCTTGTTAGCCACATCACCTTAAGGTGCTGCTAAGGGGAGGATGGTGAACTTGTGCAGGAACAGAATGGATTACAGGATAGTCACAACAAAATACAGCAACTTGCACAATGCTAAGCCGACAGGGCCAGTCCCTGGCAGAATTGAAAAAGTAGCACAGTGACTTTATGAAGTTGAGAAGTGCTAACATGTGGTTTACCCCCTGCAGTTACCCACTAACCTCCCCTATCATGTTGACAAAAGAAGATGGTTTGCTTCCTCCAAATGTTTGAGTGTAGCTCAGCCCTTTCTGTGATTGGGCAGCCTCCCAATGGACCAGCTGTAGAATCCTGTGATTCCGTTACGCACGCCGTGCGATGGTGTTTCCCAGCGTGTGGGCGCGTGGAACAGAATCAGGTCAGAGGGAAGACGGGGCGCAAAGGAGGCAGCGGCGGTTGCAGTGTCTCCCTCCCGGTCAAGACCAAGAATAAATCATTCAACTTTTCAACACTCTGCCTCAGCTTAGATTATTTTACTGGTGATGAGGATGGGTCCGCACTGCGTAATTAAAATTGATGGGGTAGATATACTTGTGATGGCTGACTCTAGGGGCAAGATGTACTTTGAGTGGGAAAGAAAACATATCTAGTTTTCCGGCGCATGAGATTAAACCGCCCGATGTACGTTTGTTAGCTTATGGTAACAAACCCATTGAGCTTGTGGGGTATATGGATGCTTCACTAGAGTTCCAAGGGACAGTTGTCAACTCAAAAGTATATTGTGTGGAGGAGGGTACCAATTTATTAGGTTGGCCGCAAAAAAAAGGCCTCGGCATAATTCTTGATCCTAATCACCCTGATCAGGTATTGGGGTCGAAGTCTAGTGTGCACATGGTGCAAAGAAGTAACTTTGTTGAGGAAATCCCTCAGGTGTGTAGTAATAAGTTAGGAAAGTTGAAGGGGTTTATGCATAAAATCGTTTTGAAGTGGGATGCTGTACCTAAGGCGCATAAACCGCATCCCGTTCCCATTGTGATGAAAGAACAATTACGACAGGAATTATCCAAGTTGTCCGAGCAAGGTGTGATTGAAGAAATCGAGGCTTCTGAGTGGTTGGTGCCAGTGGTGATTGCTAAGAAGGCCAACGGTGACATGCGTTTGTGTGTGGATTTGCGTGATCTGAATGCTGCTATATGGGTGGATAGACATCCTCTGCCCAATATTGGTGAAATGTTATCCACTGGGAAGGGGGCAAGTGTATTTTCTACTTTGGATTTATCATCTGCATATCATCAGATTGAGTTACATCTTGAGTCTCGAGCATTAACCTCTTTTATTACTCCAGAGGGGGCATACAGATTTAGGCGCATGCCTTTCGGCTTGGCGTCAGCGTCGTCAGTATTTCAACGGGCAATGCACCATTTACTTAAAGATATCTCAGGTGTTATATATTTTCAAGATTATATCTTGGTGTTTGGTGGTGACCAGGAAGAACATGATGGAGCTATGAGAAAGGTGTTGAGTGTTTTAAGGGAGAGTGGGCTGACAATCAAGTTGGAGAAATGCAGATTGAGTATGCCGGAGGTGGAGTATTTGGGTCATTGCATTAACAAGGATGGGATTTCCCCTAATCTTAATTTAGTGGTGGCAATAGAAAGGGCGCCTTCTCCAGCTAACAAAGATCAGTTAAGGTCATTTTTAGGCCTAGCGGAATATTACTA
Organism: Pleurodeles waltl; assembly: GCF_031143425.1. Classification (NCBI taxonomy): domain Eukaryota; kingdom Metazoa; phylum Chordata; class Amphibia; order Caudata; family Salamandridae; genus Pleurodeles; species Pleurodeles waltl. The sequence goes on from NC_090441.1 coordinate 90,246,493, forward strand.
AAAGTTTATTCCCAAGTTTGCCGACAAGACTGTATATAAGAGAAAGTTGTTATGCGTGAGAGAGCAATTTGTATGGAGCAACGATTGTGAAAGGGAATTTTGTTTGTTGAAGAAACAAATTGCCTCAGCTCCAGCTCTTAAGCCATTTGACACCAAGGATGAGGTCATTATCAATACAGATGCCAGTTCCGTGGGGCTGGGAGCGGTATTAATGCAAAGAAGAGGGGGAAAAGAAGTGACAATTGCATATGCTTCCAGACCGTTGAGTTAATCAGAAATGAACTACTCCACCATCGAAAAGGAGGCATTGGCATGTTGGTGGGGTGTTGACCATTTCCGCAAGTATGTCTGGGGTTTAAAATTTGTGATTCGTACTGATCATCGTCCATTAGTAGAAGTATTTTCGACTAAGGGGGCGGGTAGGGCCACACCTAGAATAGCTCGTTGGGTGGCCAGAATGTTTGAGTACAATTATGATTTGGTGTATTTTCCTGGAAAAAAAAATGTGTTGGCTGATTGTCTGTCTAGGCTTCCGGTGTGGATGTAGGATGTGTGACAGGAGGCAGAATCTCACATGAAGAATGGGTGTCTGTGGTTCAAAATGATGTCGTGTTGCAAGAAGTGATGGGTTATTGCTGACAAGGGGGGCCAAATAGAGGTGGTGCTTCTTGCGATGCAGAGTATTTCCGTCAAGTTGGTGTAGAGTTGTGTATGATGAATGGAGTGGTGTTCAGGGGCGAGTTGTTGGTGGTTCCTTCAGTCTTGCGGGAACGAGTATTGAAATTGGCTCATGAGGGCCATCTCGGAATGAGCGCAACAAAAAGGCGGGTCAGATCGGAGTACTGGTGGCCAGGCCTGGATAGGGATGTGGAACATCATGTGAGGGAGTGTGTGTTGTGTGCATGGAGCGACAAGTCTCAAAAGGTTGTTAAAAGTGATCTTGTTGTGTGTGACAAATCGGATGGGTCGTGGAAAAAAATAGCCATTGTTATTATGGATCCGTTTAATATTTTGGGAAGTGTGCCGAAATATGCTTTGGTGGTCGTGGACTATTTTTTCAGGTGGCCAGTCGTGAAAATGGTAGAAAACATAAATACTGGGTGTGTTGTGGAGTTCTTGACGGACTTATTTGATTCAGAAGGAATCCCTGAGACAATAGTTTCTGACAATGGTGTGCAATTTGTATCTAGTGTTATGAAAGAGTTTTTATGCAAATTTGACATAGAGCACATCAGAGCATCTGTTTATTATCCACAGAGTAATGGTTTGGTGGAGAGGTGGAACAGGACGCTGAAAGAGGGGTTGCAATTAGCGATCTATAATGGTGTAAATTGGCGGAAAGCAGTGAAGGACCTAGTTTGGGCATATCGCACTACTCCCCATGGTGTGACGGGAAAGTCACCTTTCGAGGTCATGAGAGGTAGAAAACGGAGGGCATTGTTGTCAAAAGGTGTGGAAAATAAGAAGTTTATTATGAGTGAAATACCGGGTGATTACAAAGTTGGTGATTGGGTGCGAGTAGTGAAGGGCGCATGGACAGCTAAAGGGGAGTCAAAATTTTCAGAGCCTTTGGAGGTGAGAAAAGTGTACAAGTATGCTGTGTTGCTGAGTGATGGAAATGTGTGGAATCGTGGGAAGGTTATACAGGTTCCTGTATGGTTTAGTCAGGAGAAATTGTTGAACAAGGGAAACAAATCAGGAAACAATGTAAGTGATGATACCAGTACCGGTGAACTCCCAGTGAATGAATCTCCATTGAGTGAGCATGAAGGTGTGAAGGTGAGGGACAAGTCGGTGTTGAGAAGGCCTAAGAGATTTGATGACTATGTCAAACAGTAACGTTGGCAAGGTGCTTTTGCTTAGGATAAACTTTGTTGTATTATCAATATTTTATTCGGCACAATTAGTTAGTATGTATATAAGTATTACATTTATGTATCATATTGCTATTCATGTTATGTTAAAGTTTTCATGTATTATTATGTGGTTGTTATTGTATTTGTGGGAAGAGGGGGGGTGTAGAATCCTGTGATTCTGTTCCACGCGCTGTGCGATGGTGTTTCCCAGCGTGTGGGCGCGTGGAACAGAATCAGGTCAGAGGAAAGACGGAGCGCGTAGGAGGCAGTGGCGATTGCGGTGTCTCCCTCCCGGTCAAGACCAAGAATAAATCATTCAACTTTTCAACACACTGCCTCAGTTTAGATTATTTCACCAGCCTCTGCTTATAATCTGGTGCATGAGTCAGTTCACCTTTTACTTTGGCAAAGTTCTGTTCATTAGCAATGAGGAAAGATTAACAGGACTCAGGGCATCAAGCCGCTGTGAAGAACTAGGGGTCGACTCAAGCTTTGCAGTGAAATCTTCTATTGCTGTGAATTGAACAGGGGGCAGACTACAAAAAGCAGGGCATTCCAACAACGTTGTCCAAAACCTTGATGCCCACTGCCACATGACGGTCATGAAGATATGCTGGACTCTGGATTTGAGGAATATTTGGAAAGGCCTCAGTACTTTAGGCAGTGCCCAAGACGAAAGTGTGAGAAACTGTAGAATTTCATTGCTCTCTACGTCTCCACTGGGTGGTACTATTCAGGGCCAAAGCCACGGAGACCTGGTAGGACTAGACACGCATACGATATTGCTTTCACCCCCTAAGTACAACTGGCAGCAGGCAGGGCTGCAAGTTATGGTCAAGAGATTCCTTTAAAAACCTCTGAGTACGTTCAGCAAGTAGGCTTTTAAAAAAACTCTTTTTACTGACATTTTTCAAAAAAAGGACAACAGAAAAATCAGGAGCTGGTGAGTACATCTTGCATCACAGTAGAACAATGTAAAAGCTTAGCAGCAACGCGTCAGTCACTCCGCCAGTTCAAGAAGGGGGGAAAAGAAAGAAAAAAAGAGGGATGAGGGCAAGAGAGGAAGGGGGAGCAAGGAGAGGTAGGGGGGGAAAAGTGTAGAGCACCCAGCCGGCATAGCACATATATCATTAAAGGCAGTGGGCGTCCTCTGTGTACCATTCTGTGCTACATAGTAGATTGTGTATCTAGTGCAAGGAAATAGGCTTTACCAGGCATCGCACATATTGGTAGGAGCCATCTATGAATCCTCATCTCTTGTGCCCAGGTAGAGCACTAAAGTGATCCATATTTCGCGGAGCCACGAGCCAGCTGGCATCAACTCCCAATAAGCCTGTAATTGTTCTTGGCAACTAGCTTCCCCAACACATAGCCTTCCCTGACACATCGCCACTTGTCGCTTTGCTAACAGCAAGACCATCGCCACCAATCCGCTACTGTCATCAGGGATAACCTTTGCATAGCCCAATAGGGCAATCAGAGGCGAGCACTCAATGCTATGGCCAATGATGGTATCTGTGATGTTAAATATCTCTTGCCAAAAGCTCTGTACTCCAAGGCACTCCATGCTAAATGTGAACAAATCATCTGTGTGTGGCGCAGCGCAGGCAGCGCGCATGCTCAATCAGTCCAAGTCTATGCAAGCAGCAAGGGGAATGGTGAAGTCTATTTATGAATTTAAAATGAATCAGGCATAGCCTATAATTGGGGGAAAGAGCCCTTGATTGTACACAATAGTTTTGCATCTCAGTGTAAAGTGTTTTTTATTAGTCGGATTGGAGAGGGTGCCTTGAGCATCATCTCCAGAGCTTGGAGTGCCACAGGGGCTTTCGGAAAGTAGCTGTGGCGTGAGTGAATAGTGACTGGTAGTTGATAGTGAGTGAAATTGTTAAGTAGTGTGGCATCAGAACCTTGTAGGGCTTGATACGGTTCTATGAAAGTGCCATTTGGATATATCGCTCCATAGACGTCATCTATAGGGCACGCAGACAAGTGGGTGTGCCCATGTCAGCAGTGATGGGCAATGAGGGGTTATATCATAGGGCATCAACTGGTCAAAAAGGGAACCAAGTCAGGCTCTATGTCGGAGCTCCTCCCATGCCCACACAGTGCAACCCATAGTGTCAATCTGTGTTCTTGGTCATTTAGGGTTGAGACACAGTGCCATGTGTAGAGGGCACCAAGCTGTATGTTTATGCTTTGGAGCTATGTGCAGTTGGAAGTGTGTGGGGGTGAAGCCAGTGGACCACCATCTTAGCAATTCATAGCCTGCCTGCAAGAGACAATAGTAGTTTACGCCAGCTAGCCACATGGTCCTCCGACCATGCCATCGCTCAGCCATAGTTAATTTTCCACAACTAATCGAGGTCTCTGCTCAGCCCCATTCCCAGATACCTCACCGGCTCTCTCTCCCAGCAGAGTGGGAATTCGGATATGAATTCCTCTGTCACTGGAGTAAGGACGAACATAATCGTTTTGGCCCAGTTGATGTTAATGCCAGATATGCCTCTAAATCGCATAAATTCTCTTATGAAATGGTCTAAGTTGTCCTGTGTTTTTTTCACATACAAAGTAACATTATGGGCATACATGGATACTTAAACAGTTCATTGTGTGAAAGCCAATCTCCTGTTAAAGTGATGTTGTCATAATCTTGCTGCAAGAGGCTCCATCACAATGGCAAATCATATAGGTGAGAGTGGGCATCCCTTTCGGATGCCCCTTGTCACTAGAAAGTCAGCCAAGATAGTGCTGCTAGGGGCGGAGATGGACAACTGGGTGCGTGTACAGGTGGCCAATTAAGTGGAGAAACACAGGGCTCAAGCCAAGGCATGCAACAAGTGCAAAGAGGTAGGGCCATTGAAGAGAGTCAAATGCCTTAGTGGCATCTAAAAACACTGCTGTGGACTTAAGGGTCAGATCTGTTGTCTGTAGGATGGCAAAGAAAGTTCACAAAGTGCCCAATCATCCTCTAGCTCCACTATATGGTCACATGCTCATGGTATGCGCATAAGGTTAGCCAGAGTTTTGCCAGCTCTATCTCCCTATGCATATCTTCTAGCTCGGTCCTCTCTTCCCAAGTGCTGTACCTCCCTCTGCACCACCTCCTCTTATTCACTTAGTTTGTTTTTGATTTCCTCAAGAGTAGGGAGATCACAGCTTTCAAAGTACTGCTATTCCAGCACGTGAATCTCAGATCCAAGACATAACAGATCTCTGCGCAGCACCTTCAATATCCCTGCTTGTTTTCCTATGCACACCCCTTTAATAACTGCCTTGAATGCTTCCCAAAGTGTGGAAGGGGACTGAACATATGTCTCATTACGCTCAAAGTAGTCGACTTTGGCCAGGGTAACCTCCTCGCCAAATACCTGTTCTCTTAAGGCTCCAGAAGGAAGGCTCCATGTGAACATGTGTGGCATACTCTCAGGAGGGTGTAGTTGCAATAGAACCGGGGCATGGTCTGAGCATGTTTGCGGCAGATAGTCTACTCTAAGAGTCAATGATTCAACATCTTGCGTGGCTAACCAGTAGTCTTTTCAAACTCATGTAGTACCTGTGGTGTTCATACAAGTGCCCTCTGTTTCAGTCCCATGCCTGGAACACCAGAAGTCAGATGGTTAGCTGTCATAAGAAGATGCTGCTAAGCAGCTGCCCCTCGGTGCGGGCATCTAGAATCAATGTGGTGATCAATTCTACGGTCTAAGACTATGTTAAAGTCCCCGCCCCACAGGATCGCGCTGGGTCCAAGTGTGCGAGCCAGTTGCAAGATTTCAGAGAAAAAGTCAAGGCTGTCCCTGTTAGGGCCATATACTGACAAAAGGCTGAGCGGATGGCCACACATTGTGCCTGCAAGTATTACATAATAGCCTTGGCGGTTGCACAGCACTTGATGAGTAAGCCAGGGCATTCCTTTTTGAATAATTATAGATACTCCATGGGTGTAATTAGAATAGTGTGTGGTGTGACTCTCCCCCATCCACTGCGTGCACAAGAGCATATTAGTATCCTCTGTGAGTTGTAGCTCATGGAGCATGCATATGTCTACATTGTAGCGCTGTAGGTAAGCAGCAACATGTCTCACCTTGTGCCCAACTTTCAGTCCTCTTATATTCCAGGTCAGACACTTAATCGACTATGTTAAGGAGTGCGGTAATATTGTGTGAGCAGTGGGTATACAGTATAGTGGGGGGTGCCCCAGTATAGGGTATGCAAAATGTGACCAAGTGCAAGAGCTAAGAGCAAGGAAGAAAGCAACAGCACATAACATAATACTAAACGTCAACAGTATCCGAGTAAATCTCCCACCACCCATGTCACCCCGCCCAATCAGGTCAGACATCACTATTCCATTTTTTCTATATCCCATTTATGTCTGAAACTGAACTTATCACAGGAATCATCCCTAAACGGTGAACCAGAGTCCCAACTTCTACCAACCTTGGGGTAGTTGGGTGGCCGAAGAGGGAATCAGTCGGGGGGCCCAGAGTCTCGCTGGAGGGGGGGTAGTCAGCAATTGATCAGGGGCAGTAGAATGGATCAGAGTGCGTCTACAGTAGAAAGACAATCATGATGTAGCAAGGAGGGACTCCCCCCCGAGGGGGGGGACTCCACAGTCTCCAAAGCCATTAGCATGGTAATCATCACAAACAGGCCTCAGTCATTGTCACTGAGCTGACTCAAATTAATGTCTCTCATCAGTGCGTTGAATGGTTTTGGTGAACTCTGTGGGCAACTTGTGTTCTGTGAAGTATTGGGTCTTACCCAGGTTTTGAATTCGTAGCCTAACTGGGTGTATCTCGGAGTATTTGACATCGTTATTTTGCAGAGAATGCTTAACTGGCATGAAGTCACGTCTGGCTGACTGGACAGCAAATATGTAATCTGTAAAGATAGTTATTTTGTTAACTTGATACTGGAGGGGTTTCTTGCTGCGAGCCAGTCTCAGCATTGTGTCCCTGCCTCTATAGTTTAATAGCCTGCCGATGATCAGTTGGGCAGGTGCACCAGGCCTGTGGGCCCTTTCAACAATAAGCAGGGCCGACATGGAGTCGCCCGAGATGGAGCAAAGCAATTTCTCCTTTTAGTCTTCCATTCAGCCCATTGAAGTGGACTCTGAAGCTCCAGGTATGCGCAGGTTGTTTCTCCTGGATCTCGCTTCCAAATCTTCATTTTTATTGCAGATAAGTTCCAGTACCCTATTGACCTGTAGTAGCTTCTCACCAGCTGAGTTTTGGCCATCATCAAGATCTGAAGTTCGGCACCCTAGGTGGTCGAGCCTACTTCGTGGCCATATAACTTCTCTTTTAAGCAGTCCATTCTGCCTCTTAGCGGGTCTGTCTTCGAATTGATAGCTATGAGGGTTTGTTTGAGATCCAGTAACATGGAATGAATAGTTGGTACTTCAGAGAGGTGTCTTCCTCTGACGGGTCTGTTTTTGAGTTCTTTGGCAACAGGTCACTCTTGTTTACTTGCGGTGCTCAAATGAAAGTTTGGACTGCCTAGTGTCCGCTTTTCCCATCGTGTGACTCCTGTGATCTACCATCACCCAGGTGGGCATCAATACACTTATAGAGGGGGAGGTAGAGCAGATGGCAATGAGTTCTTGGTCATGCCTCACTCTGACGCAGCCTCAGCGGGGAGGCACGTGCAGATCGATCACCCCAGAGCTCTTTAGACTGTCCCAGTACAAGGAAGCAACAGTCTGTACTGTCTTCGAAGTCAGACTGTACTGAGTGGGCCGACAGGTCTGCCAGGGTTGAAGTTACCTCTAGAAGAAGGCCCCACCACACCCCACTGTCCAATATGCAGGGGGCATGTGCAGGCCAAGGTAACAGCGGAGGCCACCAAGGAGCACCAACGAGAAGATATGAAATGCTCAATGCCTCCTCACAGAGTTGCCGTACAGTCCCAGTATGGTGATCCCTCAACCTTTTGTGGGGGATAAGAAACTGGGCAGTGGGCTCTGTGCAGAAAAAAAGTCACTCAATGTAAATCTGATCTGTTTAGCCTCCCACCTGGGGCGGGGGCCGAGCGCCGATGAAGCCCAGATGTACTCACCTGCTGTTAAGCCAACTAGGGGCCCAGATCTAATCAAATGATGTTGCACCAACTGGTGATTTCACAATTGTGGGATATTACAGAGTGGCAAACTGAGTGGGACCCAATATTCTGTGGTAGTCATGTCTGCTGGCTAGCACCTTTTTTAGGGCAAGAGTTTAGGCCACTCTCACAGGTGCTTATGCAATGCTTCTTGTGCACTGCTCGAGGGCCCCAGAGTTTAAAGAGTCCCCCCAAATACCCCTTGGTTAGGAAATTGGCCCAAAGACACTCACTGCCTGGCAAGGTCTCCCAATGAATGAGTGTTTCCGCCAGGTGGCACGGTCCGCTTCCCGAGGGCTGGCCGCACAGTACTCCAGACAGCAGCTCTTCCTAGACTGGCAATTCCAACAAGGGGTAAGTGTCCACTACCGGCTGATCACTTCACGTCTGATCACCACCACGGGTGTCCACGATGTACCAGGTCGCCCAGATAGCCACAGCAGTCTCCCTGGTGCCTAGGCAGGAAGGCGGCGACGTTCACAGAGATAGCCTTCGTGCACAGTAAGTGCCGGTGTTTGTTCTAAGGGTCTAATCGCTGTGTCATCTGGCCCATTGTTATCAATCAGCTGGGGCAGGTGTGTAGCATTCACTGTCTGTCCCTGGACTGCGGCTCTGGGCCGGCAACCACAGCCGTACTCCGCTGCTGGTAGGCTGTGGCCATGAGGCAGGCCTTACCTTGCTGCCGGCTCTTTCCAGCCACTTTAGGCACAGTTGCTGCAGCTTGTTAGGGGAAATATGGCCCTCCTCTAGTGCTACTCAAAAAGAGGAGTCCATGCCCCCTCGGGTGAGTCTCGATGCCTTTATTTAAAAAGGATAATTGCAGGAGAAGACACTCTGGTCGGCAGAGCCTCACAGTGTGGCAGCCCTCTTGCTGTCGCGCCCTCGGGCTTACTATGTGAAATAAACTTCAAACCATTTCTTTGATTGCGGAATCATCAGTGAAGCTGCTCCTGCCTGGTTACCTACAAAAATGTGCCTGGTGTCAGGGAGAGGGTTATGCATAATGCTTTAAGACTCCTTGTAATGTATACATTTGTGAAATACAGATCTTACTTGTCTGCTCTCCCTTTTTGAAGTGGGCTTATGAGAAAAATATTATTTGACACATTTTTCACATTATCTTCCTTAAGCATTTGTCACCAGGTCCATTTTTAGATCAGCAGATCTCTATTCCATTTTTGTCCTTATCCTTCACTCCTCTTCCATCCCCTTAATGCTTGTAAGAGGACATATCACAGAGTAAGTAGTTTATAAGGAAACAATAATATCACGTGGAACGCTATGATCCTGGTTACAAATGAGGAGGAAATGTGTGTGAAAATTCCAGGTGGCTAGAATCTCTGTTACCACTTGCTATCCCTACACATATTTCCTCCTGTTATAAGTGAAACCCAAAAAAACAGAAAACAACTATGTAGACCTGTATTTGCCAGTTGCAATTATGGAGGAAATTCTCAATTCCATAGGGTTTAACACATACATTTACCATCTGCTCTGAGTGTGTTGAAAGTGTGGTAAATGTGTGTAAGGAGATAGGTTCACATGGATAGTTTTGGAGTGTGGTCAGGACCCGGGGTGGGCACCACAGCCATTTTTCCATGCAATTTTACCGGCTCAATTTTCTGACTAGTAAAATCGGAGAGCTGGAGCACTGGTCCATTTATAATTGTACAGAACAGAATTCCACACAGGAATTTTGCTCTGCACAACTTTTATTCGAGCCTATGGTTGGTGCACTGACACGGGGAGGGGGCCTGATATTAAGAAACTGACTCAGAGACACCAACAATAGCACATGTCCACCAACAAGGGGGCACCAGCACTGTCCTTACAACACTGCCACATGAGCACCAACACTGACATGAGGACATTGATGAAGGTACAGTGACCAAAGGGCACTGACAGTAGGACGCTGACAAAAGGACAGTGACACAGGGGCACCTGCAAAAGGCACTGACAGTGGCAGAGGGGACAGTGAATCAAGAGCATCAATACTGACATGGGAACAGTTATGCTAGAAAACTAATATGGGCCACCAACAGTAATGCAGAGACACTGGTGTGGAGGACTTTTATTTGTGCACTGCCACAGGGATGCTAGTTTATAAGGATACTGACACTAAGACAGCAGAATTTACACAGCATGGAGACACTGATGCAGGGACACTGACTGAAGGAACAAGACATCAGTTTACTGACATTCAGATACTGACGGGGCCATTGGAACAAGGACACTGATTTGAAAATACTGACATGGAGGTACGAACACTGGGACACTGCCACTGAGACACAGGCACGAGATCACGGACACAGGGATGTTGACATGGGGACTGTGACACTGGACTTTTATCATAAGTCATAAACAGTGACAATAGGATATTAACACAGGTGCACCATCACTGACACTAGGACAGTGACACATCAGCACTAACCATCATGTGGCAACACTGACACAAGGGCACTGACACTGGGACACAGCCCTGGGACACTGACACAGCAGTACCAACATTGACATGGGGGTATTGGCTTGGGAGCAATGAGAATGGAACCTTGACAGGGGACATATCGTGGATGCTGGGTCGACATGGAGAGATTGAAACAGGGACGCCAAGATACTAATACATAGATACTGAAGCTTAGACACAACACCAGGGCATTAGGACGACACAGCGACACTGTCAGAAACAGAAACTGAAACAACAGCCCTGACTGTCGGTACACAACATTCGAGCACTGTCTTGTGTCAATGACATAGGTCTCTGACAGTGAAATACAAGGATGCTGACCGCGAGATGCTTTGGCGTTGGCACAGCGACAATGGAATTATCATGGCTATATTGCCATTGGGATGCTGAGATTGGTACGTAGACAATGAACCGCAAGAACTGACATGGGCCATTGCCCCTGGGCCACAGACACCCGGGTACTGACCCTGGGACATGGATACATTGGGAAATATTGGCACAGATTCTGGTACTGGAATTCTGACAAACAGATTCAAAGAGAGGAACACTGACACAAAACTAACACATGAGAACACAGGACAGGAACGCTGATAAGTAGAAAAACATGAAGGGACTGATTATGATTTTAGGTGTTATTTGATGCTCCTGATGAAAAATGATACCATGGGATACATTGTTTAATGCACCAAAATCCTCAGGATGTTCCCGGTTAATACTGAATGCTTCTCTCTCCTTAAATTTCGGGGTTTGACCTGCCGAAATTTAACAAAGGTTAAGTTATTTAAAGCATCCGATAATTATCACGTGTGTGAAATAACTTCAAATCTGTCATTCTAACCCATGCTTAAACAGGAGTTTAGGAATGGGCCGGAAATAACCGACCCACTTGCAATCGGGCCCGAAGGTTGAAACACTGACACAAGTACAAGAGCGCCCACATAGGCACTGGGCATCCAGCCTTTATCACTAGGGGTGTGCCAAATTTGTGTAATTTGTTTTGTGTAGTTATGTGAATTTTTTAAAAAAGTACAAGTAATTATGTGAACTTCAAACCAGCATTTTGCTCTGTATGCATTTGGTAATATATTTTAGCTCAAAATGTGCCCCTTACACATCTTGGGTGGAAGGATACTTTTTGTGCTAAAAACACCGTAAAAAATACAAGCAGTGCAAACATCAGCTAGTTGTGTTCTGGTTGAATTGAATAGAATGTAATAGCGTATTTTTGGGAATTTCACGTACCAAGCATAAAGGGAAACTACTAAAGGTTATGCAGAAATTTCACCTGGGACTAATTGCACTAGAAGACGAACTCTGACACATAGAAAGTACCAAAAGGAACAGACACAGGGACATCAACACTTGTTAGTGGGACACTGTCAAAGATATACTTACACTGGGACATTAACACAAGTGTACTGATATTGTTGCATAGAAATAGGACACAGGGCTATTGAAATTGACCATGAAACACTGTCATTGACATTGGAAAGTCTGTTGCTGTCCCTGGGACTGTGAGGCAATGTCAGTAGGACAGTTACATTTAGGGACTTTGACATTTGAATAGTGAAACTGGCACAATGCAACAGACATTGATATGAGGATATTAGGACTGGGACACTGCAACTGCAAAGGAACATTAACATTTGGATAGCGATATGGGGACAACGACGGACAGGCATTGTGACTGATACTGACATTGGGAAACTGACACTGTGACACTGACATTGGGACATGTGGATATAGGGCACATGGTCACTGTCACAGGCACTGAAATGTACACATGGTCACTGACACTAGGACAGGAGGACACAGGGACACTAATACGTGGACACAAAGAATAGATCAGTGAGATAGACCAGGATGCCATGGACACACAGGCCAGGGCATGCAAACAAGCAACTCTATGGTCCCAGTTGAAAAGCAATGCTCTATAACAGCTGGCAACACCAAGAAGGCATAATATTGACAAATAATACTTATCGACTATAGTTCCTGACCTTGAATCTTGAAATTAAAAGAAACAGTATATCAACTTCCACACACAGTAACCCTTCCGCCCTGCCCAAAATAACTAGATTCTCTACCTCAGCAATGTAAGATCCCAGAATACACCTGTACAGTTTTGAGCATTGGGAGAAGTTCACATGCTTTCTGATGTCACAGCCTATGAAAAGGGGGACCTTATTCAGGCTAGACCTCCTTGCAGGTCAATAAGAAGATAGGCTCTTCCTTATCTTGTTGCTTGAGCCTTCTCATCATTTAAAAAGCAGGTCTGCCACCTGCTCAATCAATTTAGAAGCACCGTGACAGAAGGACACCAGTGTAGTATGAGAGTCTGGACCCACAATGTATCCACTATGTGTGACCTGGGGTCCAAGAAGCGCTTAATTGAATAAATAAATAAATAATAGGGGCCAAAAGTGTTTCCCAGGAGCTGGACACTAACATTACTGAATGTCAGGGTTGCTTAATGCTGACGTTGTGTAGGTTTGATTCCACCTTAGGCCGCTACACTTGTCTTTTTTCTTACTCTTGTCCCTGATACCCCCCATTGGCACTGCTTATCTGTCTTTCTCTTCAGCTTTCTTTTTCCATTTTCAGACGCTCTTATCTTTGGTCTGGATTAAAGTCTGATAATGAAAAGAGAGTCCTGATACCCTAAAATGAGTGCTGCTCTGTTAAACCTGACAGCCTTAGGGTGGTCACCCCTAACTTTTTGCCTGCCTCCCTCAACTTTTGAGATACTGTTTTTGCTGGTTTTTAGACTTTGCACACTTTACCACTGCTAACCAGTGCTAAAGAGCATATGCTCTCTCCCTTTAAACATGATAACATTGGATCACACCCAATTGTGCTATTTAATTTATTTATAAGTCCCTAGTAGAGTGCAGTATATGTGCCCAGGGCCTGTAGATTAAAAGCTACTAGTGGACCTGCAGCACTGATTGTGCCACCCACTTCAGTACCCCCTTAACCTTGTCTCAAGCCTGCCATTGCAAGGCCCTTGTGTGCAGTTTCACTGCCAATTCGACTTGGCATTTAAAAGTAGTTGCCAAGCCTAAAACTCCCCCTTTTCTACATATAAGTCACCCCTAAGGTGTGCCCTTGATAACCCCTTGGGCAGGGTGCTGTGTAGGTAAAAGGCAGGACATGTACCTGCTCCCTGCATAGGCTAACATTGGGGCTGCCCTCATACATTGTTTGAGTGGTAGCTGCTGATCTGAAAGGAGTAGGAAGGTCATATTTAGTATGGCCAGAATGGTAATACAAGATCCTGCTGACTGGCGAAGTTGGATTTAATATTACTATTTTAGAAATGCCACTTTTAGAAAGTGAGCATTTCTCTGCACTTAATCTTTCTGTGCCTTACAATCCACGTCTGGCTGGGTTTAGTTGACAGCTCCTTGTGCATTCACTCAGACACACCCCAAACACAGGATACTCAGCCTCACTTGCATACATCTGCATTTTGAATGGGTCTTCCTAGGCTGGGAGGGTGGAGAGCCTGCTCTCACACAAAGGATTGCCACACCCCCTACTGGGACCCTGGCAGACAGGATTGAACTGAAAGGGGACCTGCTGCACTACTAAGCCACTCTTTGAAGTCTCCCCCACTTCAAAGGCACATTTGGGTATCAATACAGGGCCTCTGCCCTACCACCTCAGACTCTTCCTGGTGAAGAAACCTGAACCAGAACCTGCACTCTGACAAGAAGAACTGCCTGGCTGCGTAAAGGACTCACCTGACCGCTTTCTGAAGAGGACTGCTGCCTTGCTGTTGCCCTGCTGTCTTGTTGCTCTCTTGCTTTGCTGCAGAAGTGCTCTCCAAGGGCTTGGATAGAGCTTGCCTCCTGTTCCCTGAAGTCTCAGGACCAAAAAGACTTCTCTACTGCAGCTGAAATCCCTGTGAGGCGAAAATTCGACGCACCGCCTGCCAAGAACGATGCACAGCCTGCTCGCGGTGAAAAATTCACTGCATGCCGAGTTCGGAACGATGCAGCCCGACTTCGCGACAGAAGATCGACGCATCGCCAGTGACGCGACCGGAACTTCAACGCACAGCCCCACTGGATTGATGCAAGCCGACTCAGAATGCCGACACCCGACGACCTGAGAGAAATTGACGCAGCGCCTGCCGTGCGGAAGAAAATTCCACTCATCGCCCACTGAAATCGACACACCCGCTGTGACTTCACACTGCAAGCCCAGGATTCCACGCATCGTCCCTGGGGCGTCTGAAAACCCCGCAACCTGAAGAGGATCCAAGTCCGTGCACTGGAAATCGACGCAAAGTCTTCCCCGCTTGGAAAATAACTACGCAAGTCCGTGTGCAAAGGGGGGAAACCGACACACACTCACCGTTTTCCACGCATCTCCTCCTCTGCGGTCCCTTACGAGGATTTTTCAACGCAAACCAGGTACTTTGCCCAGCAAGAGACACTTGTTGTTTCTAGGAGAACTTAAGACACTTTTTTGTGCTTTTACAGTAGTATTTCAACTATAAGACACTTGATATCACTTTCAGTGATATCCCTACATTTGCTTATTTCATCTTTAATCGTTTCGACCTGCATTTATCCAGATAAATATCATATATTTTTCTAAACACTGCGTGGTGTATTTTTGTGGTGTTATATTGTGGTATTGTATGATTTATTGCACAAATACTTTACACATTGACTTCTAAGTTAAGCCTGACTGCTCAGTGCCAAGCTACCAGAGAGTGGGCACATGATAACTTGGATTGTGTGTGACTTACCCTGACTAGAGTGAGGGTGCTTGCTTGGACAGGGGTAACCTAACTGCCAACCAAAGACCCCATTTCTAACATGGACCCTGCCACCTAGAGCTACCAGAGCAGTGGGTCCTAGGCTGTGGAACAATGGTTTGACACTGCCTGGCTTATTTTTGCATTACCAGACTCACGTTTTGAGTTGTGCCCATGTTCTCTCAGCTTCCTTTGCCTTCCTTGTTGCCTGTTCTGTTGACACTTCTGTTAAAATTGTATATGCAGGAGCCAGGTACAGTCAGTGCAGTGGTGACTGACAGAGGAAGCACATGTTTGTCTGTGCACTTAAGCTATGTGCCTTATGTTTATAACTGCATTTAAATCCATATTACTATTAATGGTTGTTAGCAAACCACACCTAGAAAGTAATCATATTTTCCCAAGAGTGCCTTGACAGAGAAAACATAACCCCATATATAATTACATGTCTGTTCTATTCAATTTGTTTGTGGCTGGCAGTGCTTTCAAATGTACCATGCCCTTCTCATTACCACAAATAGTTGTGAAGGTAGAATAATACTAATACTTTGAAAACATGCCAAAATATGGTGCATGTTTCGAAAACCTTACTATATTGTGTCATTTTCTAAAGAAAATGTGGGGAACCACATCCCTGTTTATCCCAAAGAACCCTATTTTGCTTGAGTAGGCCCTTGGGCCAGATCCTCTAAAGTATCTGTTCCAGGCTACAAGCAAGTTTCCCTTGTAGTCACATGGGACTGCGACCAAGGAAAGAAGAGCACAACAAGCCTCTGGAATGAACCTCTTCTTTCATAATGCCAAAGTACTCCTTTCCTATGTCTACTGCAGAGAATGGCATGGTTGCTTCCATACCATGTTTGACCTACTATTTCTCTCATGCTGAACGTCTCTGAGAAGTAGACCATGAAGCTTGTACCATGGATATCTACCCCAAGACATAGAATCCTCTCTTTTAAAGTTACAAGATGAAAACAGCAAAAGTGTGGGTTGTGATCCTCTCCTTGGGTGATAGCTTTGTTTGCGATTAGTTGTGGCTCCACTGTGCATGTCTGTAGCTGGCCATGAAGATCAAGACTTCTGACTGGTACTGTTTCCTTTTACAGAAACAAAACTATCCTGGCACTTTAACCTGTATGTGATGCCAAGGACCACAAGCTCACAATGCACTTCAGTATGGCTCCTCCAGTCACATGAGCTGCATCTGCTGCTAACATTTGCAAGCTTTTGACCTGTCAGGAACATATAAGACCTTTGCGAACTGAAAATGTAAAGCTGCATTCTGCAGATGCAGACACTTCTTATATGGACTGTGGGCGCCTGGATCAAAGATTGAATACTCGGGCTCTCCCATTGGATTGGTAGGTACACAGAGAACAGCATTAAAGAAATGCTTTAAATACCCCCGCACTTGGTGCCACCTCTATGACTTTGCCTACAACCAGATATTTAATATACTATTTAACACTTATGTAAATAAAGACCTAGGGCCAGCTGTAATAAGCTATGTAGCAGTAGAAAAGCCTGTAATTCTCTAATGCATAAGGTCTGTGACAGCTAAATGGGTTGTACAAATGTATTAAATCAATTTTGAAGATTGGTAACTGGTTATGCATTATTCATTATGAATCGCAGTTTGGAAGGGGCATGCTTAGAGCATCCCTTGCAAATTCCAATTCACAATGCTAGGCATCAATGATTTGCAAGGTTACAGAATCTTCAAAGGAGGTGGTGACCCATTCACAAAGCTGAAAGGGTTCACAGGGATCCCTTCCTCTTCGTGAACAAACAACATTTTGTATGCTAGTAGGCAGTGGTCCAAGGGATCACTACCAACTTGTAAGCACACTTTTTAAAAAAGTTTACTTTTTTCTTAAATACAGACCCAGTTCCTTTAAGTAAAGTAGCTGCATTAAAAAAAGTACTTTATTTAAGTGTGATTGCAGACATGGTGGTCTGCTGACCTCAGCAGACCACCCTCCCTGGGATGGTATCCAAATGCCGTGAATCAGAGTTTGTAAAGTACCTTGTTAAGGTAGGTCAAATTGTGACCCACTATGAATGGGGATTTTGCAAACCGACCTATTAATTTTTTAGTTAGTTAGCAAAATTCAATTTTATTATCCACAGTTGGTGCTCAATTTGTGACAAATTGTTGCGAATGAGATCATAGTACATCTGGCCCCTTGCCTTAGTGGAATATGCAGCACTGACCGGACATTCTACATATTTCCTGTTGTTCATGCATTAATTGCATCTGACTTTCTCAGCCTACATCATTGTCTGTGAGTAAACCTTGTCTACTAGACTTCACTACCACCTTTGATCAAAATCATAAAGTAGGCTTTTATGATTTTGAGTGGCTGAAGAAGTAGAACCTAGCTCCTGGGTTCTTGCGACAGCAGGCGATGTTTTTCACCTGGATCACACAGTACTTCTGAGCCCCAATCCAGCAGCATCGACGACATGTTGGTGCCCTGTACCTTTGTAACAAGACTCTTCTAACATGCCATACACAAAGATACTCAGTGACTGCTGAATTAAACTTAAAGCATCTATCTTTATATATCCAAATATGTTAAGACATGATTTGAAACTGTCATCCATTAAATGGCCTAAAACATTTGCTTGACAAAGAATGTTGTTGTTTATTTTGTGGCGGTATATGCACAGAAACAAATCTCAAAAAAACAAAGTGCAATAGGTATAAGTCTTACATGAGCAGAACCTCTCACTCATTTACAATACGAATACAGTACTTAAATGCAGGAATAACTCAGAGTTTGGTATTCAGATGCAAAACAAGCATTTGCAATGCAACAGGTCTCACATTACTTCGAGTTAGAGCTATTAGTGTTATAAACTCCTAACCAGACTTTTCTTGCCACATTAAATGAAAAAAAAAATGATTGCGCTGCAAAATAAAGAGAAAAAGTAGTCTGGAAAACATGGAGCCTCGTATGTTTCCAGTAGTTTACCGGTGCTCTCGAGGAGGGCTAACCACCAGAGAAAACAAGCGGACTTTAAATGGCAAGCCCACGAACCAATGAAAGTGACTGACGTAACATGGGCATGGTTAAAATCCCCCTAAAGAGAGATTAGAAGAGGGATGAAGCGCTTTGCATTCACCCCTAAAAAACAAGGCATAACATGCAGTGCAGTGGATAGCAAACATTTTCCTACAATCCCCTCTTCACCGAATAGCCTTTTACTTGAGACAACCAGTGGTGGAATATATGTGATCTGATACAAAGTGTTGAATCTCTCAAACTTTACCATAATGACCCAGATATGCAGTAAGCTCTGCATATTCACTTATCGCAGCAGACTTAATAATTGCTAAGTGCTGAAATGGATGCAGGCTGAAGATTCCAACTTGTTGTAAATTATACAGTCCACTATGCTATGCGTGAGAAGGATATGACAGTCAACTCACAATTCCATGCTTGTTTCAAGTAGTTTGTCCTGTGGTCTCACTCCTTAATAAAAGAATCCCTGAGTGACTTGCAATATCATTATAATGTAGGGCAGTATGGGCCAGATGTAGGAAGCATTTTGCATGGTGCAAACTGCGAAAATCGCAGTTTGTGCAATGCAAAATGCTCATTCCGATGCTTATTCACAATTTGCGAGTCAGTACTGACTCGCAAATTGTGAATGCTTCTCGTAAATAGGAAGGGGTGTCCCCTTCCTATTTGCGACTCGCATCGCGATGCTAAATTGCTTTGAGACCGCGAATGCGGTCGCAAAGCAATTCGCAGTTACCACCAGTGTCACACTGGTGGTAACCCATTCGCAAAAGGGAAGGGGTCCCCATGGGACCCCTTCCCCTTTGTGAATGTTGCCAAAAAGGTTTTTTCAGAGCAGGCAGTGGTCCAACGGACCACTGCATACTCTGAATAAACGAAACCAAATGGTTTCGTTATTTTTTTTATTTTGCAACTCGTTTTTCTTTAAGGAAAACGGGCTGCAAAATAAAAACTAAAACTGCTTTATTTAAAAAGCAGTTACAGACATGAAGGCCTGCTGTCTCCAGCAGGCCACCATCCCTGTGAGTGCAGGGACTCGCTATGGGGTCGCAAAATGCGACCCACCTCATTAATATTAATGAGGTGGGTCTTTGCGACCCCATAGCGAATCGCAGACGATGTCTGAGACACCGTTCTGCATCCGATTTTGCGACTTGAAAATTGCGAGTTGGACCGACTTGCAATTTCCGATTCGCAAAATCGGACATTGCTACATCTGGCCCTATGTTCTTTATCACAAATAGCCCGCTGGTAACTAGAATGCAAATGATTGCTTCTTTAAGTTTTATATTCAGAGGCGGGGGGGAATCATTAAGATTCCAGGCAGCAAGCACCCCATCGCTCCCCCCCCCCTTTGCAGATGTTTAAACTGTGCGTTTTTCAATCCCCCTTTGTAGACCAATGGTCTCTGGAACTGATTTGTTTCCAGGTGTATAACACACGTGACTTAAACAACTCTATAGGTACAACAAATATTCGGCACAAGAAATACATTTTTGTGGACAGGGTAGTAGGCGAGTTGGTTCATGGTTTGCAGCCACTTTTCACTGCGTTTGGGAACTAAGGGGGTCATTCCGACTCCCGCCGGCCGCGGTAACCGCGGTGCCGGCGGGAGCCGCCAGAATACCGCTGCGCGGTCAGAAGACCGCCGCGGTTATTTTGTGTTTCCCGTTGGGCGGGCGGGAGACCGCCAGAAGGCCGCCCGCCCGCCCAGTGGGAAACCCCTTTCCACGAGGATACCGGCTCCGAATGGAGCCGGCGGAGTGGAAAGGGTGCGACGGGTGCAGTTGCACCCGTCGCGAATTTCAGTGTCTGCTATGCAGACACTGAAATTCTCAGTGGGGCCCTGTTACGGGGGCCCCTGCAGTGCCCATGCCATTGGCATGGGCACTGCAGGGGCCCCCAGGGGCCCCACGACACCCCATACCGCCATCCTGTTCCTGGCGGCCAAAACCGCCAGGAACAGGATGGCGGTATGGGGGTCGGAATCCCCATGGCGGCGCAGCAAGCTGCGCCGCCATGGAGGATTCCCCTGGGCAGCGGAAAACCGGCGGTACACCGCCGGTTTTCCATTTCTGACCGCGGCTGTACCGCCGCGGTCAGAATGCCCAAGGGAGCACCGCCAGCCTGTTGGCGGTGCTCCCGCGGTCCCCGGCCCTGGCGGTCAAAGACCGCCAGGGTCGGAATGACCCCCTAAATCTTAAAGAAACATAGGGTCTGATTTAGAGTTAGGGGCAATGGAAAATCTACTGGTGGAATTTCCTCCAAGAAACTATTACTATGGTGATGTAAATTCCACTAGTGTACTCTGCTCCAGGTTTTGCATTTCCTTTGGAGAGGAAGCTTCCATTGGTGGATTCTTCTGCATATTTCTGACTTTCTCCAGAAATCATGATCCAAATCTAACTATAGCTCATGTGGGAGATACTGATCCTTGAACAGATATTGTACATTAAAATATAGCTCAGACTTAGAAGAATATGTTGAAGTCTTATTAGGACTTGAAAAACTCTTATTATTTTGGCGCTGCAGGGGTCATTTGCAAAGGCTAGAAAAAGTGATTGTACGGCAGCGGCGTTGTGTGGATAACTATCAGGTAACTGCACTTGCCAAATATTCCACGCCTCCTGCACAGTTTCCAGATTTCAATACACAAAATGTTATTTCTTAAACGGATCAAAAATTACCAAAAAAGCATTATGTGCATTGCAGAGGCAGACACTTTACAAAGGTTAACTAGATGCCTATCAGTTGTTGATTGCTGTGTTCAGGTATTATAGGGGTGGGAATTAGATCAAACCTTCCCTCAGACAGTAATGATGTCTGATGATGTTTTTTTGTCTGTTCCTTGAATAAACATCATGACATCTTAAAGTGTAATTCAACCAGAGTGGACATAATTATTTTTAATGCTAAATATTTGACTGCATTATCAGTGCAAATTCATGTTACACCATAGACCCATTTGTCATAACAGCGGTTGATTGACGAGAGCACTAAGTATAGAGAAATAGCCCAAAAAATGTAATTCTCCATTTAGGTTGCAGGTCCTGGACCTTAGACAGCGTCCCAGTGAGATACTTATATTAGGCATATGTAATGTAAAATCTGTAAGGCTGTTTCTTAATGAGGTGGTTCTAGAAGAATGTGCACATAGTAAAGCAAAAACTGAAGTCCTCTTCCAAAACATACCTGACACATGCGGAATGAAACAGGCAAATCTTTTATTGCTTGAAGTATGGACTTGAAGGCTTGCTTTCTGCTGGGTGCAACACTGTATGTTTTTACACAAACAAGTTTCTGCAGTTAGAATGAACGATTCAACGAACTAGTGCTCCTGTCCTTCCATGCAGAACAAATCGTTATTTGTTGGTGAATAACAAGTTGATTAGGATCTGGTGACTGCACATACTTTTCCTTCTTAAGAACCCTTTGCATGTTGCATAGAGATGGGATTTGTTCAGAATCGATAGGTGTTAAAATGAGAAAACAGGAAGGTAATAGTGGCACAGAATGCGCCACATATTGGAGCACAATGTGCATTTCTTTGCTTAACAATTTAGTCAACCCTACCAAACAAGGGGGCCACTCGCTGCTGGTAAATTCAGATGTCTTCTTAGAGAGGCAAACAGTTCTGATGAGTGACTGACCATGCATGAGACGTATTGAAGGATCATGAATGCTGATCCATATTCCCCCACTCTATAACCATCAGTTTTTTGGCCTTCAGTTGCGCCACCAGGGCAGCAGGTTTTTTGCAGATGCTGGGAGGGCTAATTTACTACTCTAACTACAGTCCTAGAATATCTTGGGCCAATTTAACATAATCCAAAATGCTGTAAATTTAGCATTTGACTGCAGCCTTGACAGTGCTGCTAAAGGTAAAAAACCAGGAAACCTCCACCAGTCATCAGGGTAAATTTTACTACTTCCTCGTATGCAATTCAGCTAGTTCTCATGAGGAAGTTCTTGTGAATATCCCTCAGTAGGCGGAAGGACTTTCCCCTGTTGTGGTCTCTTGCACAGTCTTCCCTTCACCAGAAAGTCTGTTTAACAGATGGAGATGCAACTCCAACTGCCTCATCTTGTAACTTCTTGCAAGTCAGACCCTGAATGTGTAATACTGTATGGTTTCCAATGTTGATGCCCCTAACACAGACATATTATGTTGTACTTTGACTTACATTTCTTCCTAGAGTGACTGTGTACTTGCAGAGTAAATGGCACTCTCTAGGTTGTCAGGAACACAAATTCTACTTTTACCACTTGGGGGCTATTCAAACAGTAATTTTGGAGTATGTAAAGCAATTCTTCTGTTTTACTCTTTTACATTTTTACATAGCTTTTTGAAGTGGCCCGAAAACATCTAACATGGGATTGAAATAGGAATATTCAAGGAATATTCATTTGTAAGTTGAACAAGCAGAAAGGAGTGTACTTTCTTTGCGTTTTCACTGATGGAGAGTTGGACATTTCGAGATCAATTCATAAAGGTGTGTAAGAGAACCTAAAAGAGTGCAGTTGTACTACTACTTTCTGTATGCATGAAGGCTTTTGTGAATCAGCCCCCACGATTTTATAGGAGTAATCATGCACAAAAACATACTTATACAGCCTTAAATATTATATTACCGATTGTTACATCTCAAAAGTAAAATTACTGAACACTATACCTGTATAATTGTTTCATTATGACATCAGAACTATGCTGTTACAACATAATTGTACATTTGTGATGTCAAAAGTGGTAGTCATTACACATGAAGAAGATACAGGACTCCCAAAATATATTTTGTACATGTTCTCACCTTCAACATATCTTTTCAAATATTTCTGCATCTCTTCCAGTGCAGTGCACAATCCTTCACCAACCCCGAGGACGCTCCACATTTACCTGATCCTCATAAATACCAGTTCTTTTCAGTCCTTGTGCTGTGTGTAAATGAAATTTCACTTTCCACAGATTAGTACAGCAACATAAAGCATTGGGCCCCTGACATTATTTGCATTGTTTATATAGGTACACTATAAGAGTTTTATCGGGACAAAAAATCCATAGATTGAACTTTCTTTCAAAAATTCATGCATTACTTCTGAAGGCCAGAAAATGAGAACGGGAAAAAAGAAAAATGTATTTTATTCAGAGTTGTGAACAATTGCACAAATCCATCTCTACAAGGAAGGCATACATCTTTGGTCATTTCGTATATTTGAAAACAATTAATTGAAGTGGACAAAAGCTCTGATAGCGCAGTGCACAGAAAGTGAATTAGTTGTGTCAAAACAAGCAATAAAGATAGCATCAAAAAGTGCCCAAGCTGAATCCAATATAATAATGTAGAGTCGCAGTGTCTTAGTTTGGCTTCTCATGCTCATTCCCCAGAAAAAAGAATACTTTTAAATCTAAAGGCCCAATGGGCGCCTGGGTAAGCAGCCTTGCTGTCAATCAAAATAAAATTCAGTGGTAAAAGATTCTTGGCCATTCGTGTAGCAAAGAAATATCCAGCATAGGTAGAGGAGCGTCTTATACATTCTTGAATTCAGGAGATGCAAATACGAAAACTAAAGGTATGAGCAATGAATCCGAATAGAAATTATTTCCTTATTACTGTTCCTGAACATCTGTCGCTCTGGAACCATGGGCCAGATTTTCAAGGCCCTATCGCCACCTGAGTGTCACTTTTTGCAACGCTCCGGTGGCACTAACTACTGCTGCATATTTACCAGGAGGTGTAAAGCCACTTTTTGTGGCATTAAGCCTCCTTGTAAATATGGACCCCTCTGATGCCGTTTTCTGCGTCAGAGGGGTGTGCAATGGGTTTTGCTGTGGGCATTCCATTGCAACACCCATTGCCTTTGACACTGCCACAGATTTACGAGCAATTGTAAATTTGTGGCAGCCCCAAAAATGTGGCGTTAGCATGAAAAAACGAGGAGGAACGTTTTTATTCCTCCTCAGTTTTTGCTTTTTCTATGTGTGCTCTATTCTGTAGCACACATAGAATAAGCAAAATGCCATGGATGATTGTCTATGGGCAGAAAGGTGTCCCTTCCTGCACATAAAAATCATTCCAAAATGACGCTTTGGTACTTCTATGTGTGCTGCATTCTGCAGCACACATTGAAGTGCCAAGTCGCCATTGTAGATTGTTTATGTGCAGGGAGGGATACCTTCCTGCACATAAACAAACACACCTCTGAACACAGACACCCTTGCTTGCACTATGGTACAAGGATGTCTGTTTTGGCTTAGGCCGCTTAATTTAGAGTCGGTACGGGGGAAATGCAGGGCTGCGCCATATTCTTATGAATACGACGCAGCCCTGCGTTTCAAAACTAGTGCAGCACAGCTGATTTTGGCGCAGCACCGCGCTGCGCTAGTTTCTTATAAATCTGGCTCTGTGTTGTGCATACCTGACATAGACCTTCAGAAAGGTATTTCACAGGTTAACTGACTTGTTCCACTGTGATAGACAACAACTGCAGTTTGCTGGGCCCCTGAGTTGATCACAATAATGTAACATTGCTATGGGTATGGAAATTGACTATACCGCTTTCTTCTAGAGTCATGCACTAGGTAGTGGATGTGAGTGCCTCTTTAGAGTCTACAAGCAAGAAAATAAATGTAGTCCATATTCAGGAGATTTACTACATGGTGCAGAAAAGCATCTTTAGCATTTAGGGCCATTTGGAAAAAGATAGACCTCTCTGCATATGTTGAGAACATGCAAACCTCCTCAGTAGCAAGTCAAGATGAGGAGAGATTGCATTGTTGCCAGCTCTGTTGAATGTTTGGGCCTGACATATGAGAGATTAGAGTTTGAAACTTTGTATTTCCCTTAAGAAAGTAACGGTCAGAAATATTTTAGGCTAAACATGCGTACTTCTTCAAGTGGAAATGGTTTGAAATGTAGAGCCTACGTACAAATGAAAACATATTTTATCTTGCAGAATACCGAGTTCAACTGATATATCTTACGTTATCAGAAATTAATTAATATTCTGATAGTGTACGCCGAGCAATGTTTTTCATTAGAAAACTATACTAAAGCACATGATCCATCCATGAAATGTATGAATGTTTTATCATATATGTTGGGCAATAAACAATTATTTACTTTGATAGATAGTACCTACACAGAGTAGTGCCAGGCACTAATACTGGGAGATTCAATTAAATGCTTGCTACAGAAATAAACAAGTATTTGCAATGCAATAGGTCTTGCATTTGCTTGAATTAGAGATATTGTCATTTTAAATTCATAACTGGACTTTTCTTGCCACATAAATTGGTCAACCCTGCCTCATAATATTGGCTTTTCCTGCCATACAATTCCAGTGGCTTTGCATATAGCTAAAGCACTTCCATTTACCTTCTTCCTATATATGTAGCAAAAATAAAGTGTTGCCATTTAGCATCTTAATTTAAATCTGCCTTACTAATTCCAATTGAATACCACTTTCACCACTCCACCATCAGAGTTGCTGGCTGGCTAACACTATTCCCCCAAAAAGTCACAAGACAGCCACAGAGGAGAAATAGACTAGAAGGGTCACCCAAACATATCAAGAGTGTTCAAACAGTCATAGTGTAATAAGGATGTTAAGTTGGCTTTAATTATAGTCATAACTGTAATAAGGAGAGATTATGAAACATATACAATTATCATATAAACTTTTATCAGAAATAAAAACTTGGCATTAGACTGCAATGCCCAAAACAGGCCCCAGAGTGCACCATAAGAAAAATATAATTTGTAAGAAACATGGACATGTAACCATATTGTTCCCTAGAGAGGATAACCCCATGAAAATAAACAGGAGAAAGTAATGCAGTGTAACCATATATTTAGCCCCTAGAGGGCATGTTTAGAGCTAGCAGGACTACTACAATAATATTAAAAATAAAGCCAAAACTTCTCCCAGCTGTAAAACAAAATTTGTAGCCATGAAAAAGCTTAAAAGACTCTGAATGGTGAGAGGAGTTATTATTTTGGGGTCCCCACTAACCTAGTGTGGGGACACAGAGATGATGTAGGCAGAAAGAGCATTTTGAAGGTGGTCCGATTGTCCTAGGACCACCACAGGTTGAGTTATGAGCAAACATGTTTTGTAAAAGTAATACCCTGCAAAGCATTATGGGGCAAGTTTTCGTGCCGTGAATACTATAGTATGTTGACTGCAATGCTCTGAACACCCTTTAGAGAACACCACAGGAAAAATTGTATTTGGAAGAAACAATGTCATGTAACCATACAGTCGGCCCTTAGAGAGCATAACCACATCAAAAAATGGGAGAAAGTAATGAAGTGCAACCTCTAGAGAACATAGAACATTACACATTTTTAAGGCTAGCTGGACTATTTCAACGATATTTCAAACACGGCCTATAAAACATAACTTCTCTCAGCTGTAAAACAAAGTCCAGTCATGAGAAAGCTTAAAGAGACATTGAATGGTGATAAGGGGTTATTATTTTGAAGTCCTCACTAACATAGTGTGGGGACCCAGAGATTATGTACATCGAAAGAGCACATTGGGGTCAGTGTTTTGTACATGGTCCCATTGTTCTAGGACATGGGTACTCACAAACTTTTTCTCGGGGCCAAAATTGCAGTATGGTTTGTGGCCGAGGGCTGCACTGATGGGCTGGCGGGTGAGGTCATAGGTGGGGCTACTAGGGGGGGTCACAACCCCCCCTCTTTTTCAAAACATTGCTAGACAATGCTGTATGTTGAAGCCAGATATAACTACAAAGCTACAAGGAGGACATTTTGAAAACCCTTTTTATTATCAGACAATAGCAATCTTAAGAGCTATTGCATGGTAATCCCTGTCAACTGGATATTCAGCACAGGCCCAATGGTGCACAGGTTTATCTGAGTCCGAAAAATAGGTATGTCAAAGGAAGACATACTAAGAACTTATTTTACACTTCATGTCTCCTATTAGTGTCCTGTAATCTGGTATTATGTCTGAAACGGCGAGCCTTAAGAGCTGATCCACATGTACGTCTGTTAGCTTATTTCTGAGTTTACTCTTCAACAGTCCCATTGTGGAAAGCTAACTTTCACAAACATATGTTGACCCAAACATACAAATTGCTTTCTGGGCCACTGTAAAAAGAACAGGAAATTTGTCAGAAGGCACAATGTTCCAGAATTCTTCTGGTGCCTGCCCCAAAAAGATGCTTCGAGAGCTGAGTTGTGCTGCATGTCTATTAGCTCCTTTTGTGCTTGCAGCCTTTTCATGCCAATAAGTTCAACAACATCTAGATTTTGTGCACTCACCATCCAGGAGTTTTCAACCAGCCTGAACAGAGGGGTGAGGACTCTGAATTGAGAAAATCGCCTGTTGACCTCCCCAGAAATGTCCTCAAGACAGCAACCAAGATTTAGCGTTGGCAGCATTTCTTGTGCATTTGGAAACCTCTGAGTCACAGCCAACAGTTTTGGAAAGTAGGTGAAGTCAGCAACATCCAGTTGTTTTTGAATAGCACAAGCTTACTTATAAATGAGTAAATACCATCCATCATGGACCACACAAGCTGTTGTTTGCCTTTCAGCATCAAATTGAGAGCATTTAAGTGTGCAATTAGATCTGAAAGAAAATGGAGCATTACAAACCATTTCACACCCTTTAGTTCTGGGAATGTTTGTCCTCTACTATTTACAAAGTGTTCAATTTCAGGAAGCAAAGCAATGAACCACTCCAGAACTTTCCCTTTCCTTAGCCATCAGACCAGTGTGCCTTAAAAAGTCTATGGTTAAGGGCTTTGGCACAAATACAATTAACAATTTTCACTGCAAATTTGATGATGTTATTCAGTTCTCCGTGCTTTAATTTTGCACACAAAACTTCCTGATGAAAAATGCAGTGGTATTCTATCACAGTCTGTCCGGTGAGCTTCTTTTTAAACAGAGATACAAAGCCTCTGTCATGGCCTACCATAACAGGAGCCCATCTGTTATGATGCTGACAAGAGGGTCCAGTGGCATGTGATGTGTTTCAAAGTAATTGCAGATACTGTCCAGAATATCTTATCCTCCTGTGTGCCCTTGCAGTGGTAGAAGGCACAGGAGCTCTTCTTTGGGATGAAGCGATTGGTCCAAATACCTCACCCAAACTAATAACTGGTCCACATCGCCTATATCTGTGGACTCATCCATGGCAATGCTGAAGAACGGTGACTCTCTGACTGCTTTGATCACCTGCTCCTGGACATTTTCACCCATTGCCTCTATTCTTTGTGCACAAGTGGAATCTGAGAGCTGTAATGCACCGATTTCTTTTAAAATGCTGACTTTGTTGCTATAGTTTTCAAACAAAATTTCAGCTGCTGAAAGGAAACATTTCTTCACTAGCTCTGCCTCCTTGAATGTCTTCTTGTGTTGGGCAAGCAAGTAGCATATTTTGAATGATGCTTCTGTAACAGCCTCAGATTCCTTCATTTGGCAAAGGAAGAGCTTCTGCTGGGAAAGAAGCTACTGCTTTAACAATACCACTTTTGCTGAATGCAGTTTTGAGTGCAATGGAAAGTTCTCAGTATGTCCTGTGTGTTGAGTTTTGTAGTGCTGTTCCAGATTACATCTCTGAAAAACATTTACTTTCTCTTTGCAAAGCAAACAGGTGGCTTTCTCCTTCGGCCATTCAACAAAGTACTCTTCTTCCCATGCTGCCTGGAATGACCTGTGTTCGCTCTGTATGGATCTGGGTCATTTGCAAGGCTTGGTAACTGGACTGTAGGCCATTGTAGAGCTCTCAGGCGGGTTTGTTACTGTGCATTGAGTAACAAGGATCAGGAATCAGATTTTTCCCTCACAGCCGATGGACCGACACCACCTCATAACCGATGGACCGACACCGCCTGGCGACCGATGGACCGACTCTGCCTCATGACCGATGGACCGGCAATGCGTCTCGCTACAGACTTTTGTGAGCAAGACCAAAGTAATATAAAGTGATAAAGTAAAAAGGAAAGGATGCACACTGTGATTAAACATGTAATTGTTAACACACATGCTGGGTTTTGTCCATTCCCAGAGAACCATGTTATAAAAAGGATTTTTTGCAATTATGCTTGCTACTTGCTAGGCATCATAAATTAATAATGAGGCCAATGAATGGTATGTGGGCCCCTTTTTAGAGATTGTTTTTTTTTCAGCGCACTGGGTCACACAGCAATAGAAATCAACTGTGCACGAAATGCCAGAAAACCAAACTAATACAGGACTGCAGATATTTTAGGGATGATAGATAAGGATTCAAGACACGCAACACTCAACGGACATTATACATACATAATATATAAATATATATATATATATATATATACACACACACACATATACATATGCTACTAATGCTACTAAAGTAGTTCATGAAACTAATTATTGCATGAAAGAGTCAAAGTAACCAAATTAAAATTTGGCCTAAAATCAAGATGTGCATTGAAAGTCAAGAATTTTAGCCAGCCTCAGGAAGGTTTGCAGAATAAGCTGAGTTAGCAAGGCATAGTAAGCGGCTGTGCTTTTCTAACTCACTCTTTTTTCCCCCTATTTTACACAGCAATCTGTGCAGACCTGGCAAAAGATGTGTGCACAGCAAACATGGCATGGGAGCAAGACCTGGGGGAAATCATCAAAGATTTGTGCTGGGAGCGAGCATGTGGTCTAGTGAAGAGACATTAGAAATAATGAAGAAGGATGATGTGAGGGTAATGTCCATGGAGCACTGCCATCCAGGAGGACTCAATGTATGTATGTGTCTTCATAAAGTAGCGTCCAGGGTAGACACCGATACCCCCAGCAAGCCGACACACACTACAGGGCTGCACACAATTCATGACAAAAGGGGAAAACAATAGTACCTTTGCCGAGAGCAGAACATAGAAACCTCCGCCTCAAGCAGTAAAATACAACAACATTCAACCCCCAAACCTTACTGCGTTGGGGGGAAATATTGTCTAGAAAAATAAGAGGTAGTAATCTTGGACAAACGGGTGTTATAACCTCCTAGTGTCAGGCCATAATACGCACACATCAAAAAGGTCATCTGCAAAGATCAAGAGCCAGTGGAACAAGATCTCCAATGAACACCTGATCTCCAACCTCGCACAAGCTCCACCTCCCATCGCCAACGACCCAAACACCGCTGCCCTCAACCTCACACGATGGCTAGAAACTTGCGCAGACTCCCTCGCCCCTTTGAAAACAAACAACAACACCCACACCATCAAGACCGCTCTCTGG
This sequence comes from Pleurodeles waltl, assembly GCF_031143425.1. NCBI lineage: Eukaryota > Metazoa > Chordata > Amphibia > Caudata > Salamandridae > Pleurodeles > Pleurodeles waltl. The sequence goes on from NC_090441.1 coordinate 90,276,966, forward strand.
TTCACCACAGAACTTCAGTCTTCCAAACGAGAATGCCAAAAAATTGAGAAAGCCTGGCGCCAAGAACCCTCAATGAGCAACTTCTCCGCCCTCAAACCAGCCATGCACAAACACCACCAACTCATCCGGACCACCAAACGGTCCTTCTACAAAGAATGCATAGACAACAACACGCACAACAGCAAGGAACTTTTTGCCATCATCAAAGAACTCACCAAACCCAAATTCTGCACCATCGACCCTCCACACTCCCAAGACCTCTGCAACTCCGTCTCCAACTACCTCCATCACAAAATCGCAGACATAAACGGCAGCTTCACATCATCAGCGCCCACCATCACCACCACCGATACAACCAACACCACAACACCCTGCTGCACCAATGTACTGAACACCTGGACGCCCACCAAATCGGCAAAACCATGAGCTCCATCCACTCAGGCTCCCCAACAGACCCTTGCCCCCACCACATCTTCACAAGGCCAGCCAAATCATCGCTCCCCAGCTCCGGACCGTCATCAACAGTTCCTTCGACACCGCAACCTTCCCAGATATTTGGAAGAACGCCAAGGTCAACGCTCTTCTCAAAAAACCCAAAGCAGACCCTGAAGACCTCACTAACTACTGACCCATTTCTCTTTTCCCCTTCCCCACAAACTGTCTTGCTTCCTAGAAGACTATAACATACTTGACGTCTCCCAGTATGGATTCCGCAAGAACCACAGCACTGAAACCGCCCTCTTCATCTGCACAGACGACATCAGGACCAGATTGGACAAGGGTGAGACCGTCACCCTCATCCTCCTAGACCTCTCTGCAGCTTTTGACACTCTATGCCACCAAACCCTCTGCGCATGCCTTTTTGACGCCGGAATTCACCACAAAGCCCTGTACTGGCTCACCTCCTTCCTCTCCGAAAGAACCCAAAGAGTTCTCCTCCCTCCTTTCCGGTCTACAGCCACCAAGATCCTCTGTGGGGTCCCCCAAGGATCCTCCCTCAGCCCCACCCTCTTCAACATCTACATGGCTCCTCTCGCCAACATCCTCCGCCCCCACGGCATCACCATCATTTCATACGCTGACGACACCCAGCTCATCATCTCCCTCACTAGGAACCCAGCTACTGCCAAGAATAACCTGCATGCTGGACACCCCGACATCGCCAACTGGATGACAGCAAGCCACCTCAAATTGAACTCAGACAAAACAGAGATCATCATCTTCCGCTCTAACAAGGCAGCATGGAATGACTCTTGGTGGCCCACCACCCTCGAACCACACCCAAAACCCACCACCCACGCAAACAACCTTGGCATCATACTGGACTCGTCTTTCTCCATGACCCAGCAAATCAACACCATATCATCCTCCTGCTTCAACACCCTTCACATGCTACGCAAGACTTTCAAATGGATTCCTTTAGAAACAAGAAGAACAGTCACCAACGCCCTCATAAGCAGCAGACTGGACTACAGCAATGCCCTCTATGCAGGGACCACAGCCATACTTCAAAGAAAACGTCAGCGTATCCAGAACGCAGCCGCACGTCTCATCCTCAACCTTCCTCGCCACAAACACATATCCACCTACCTCAGATCCCTACACTGGCTGCCCATCAACAAAAGGATCATTTTCAAAATCCTTGTCCACGCTCACAAAGCCCTCCATGACACTGGACCGGCCTACCTCAACGAACGAGTCAACTTCCACATACCAACCCGACAGCTCCGCTCTGCCGACCTCGCCCTCGCTACAGTCCCCCGCATCCAACGAACCACCTCCGGTGGCAGATCCTTCTCCCACCTCACCGCCAAGACCTGGAACTCCCTCCCCACCAAACCTACGCAAGACCCAGGACCTCCTAACCTTCAGAAAGCACCTAAAAATATGGCTTTTCGAGCAGTACCCGGCCACCCCACCCAGCGCCTTGAGACCCTACCGGGAGAGTAGCACGCTTAAGAAATTATTTGATTGATTGATTGATTGATCTTCATCTACTCATATAGTAGGTGCTGGAATCTATGTTCAAACGTGCAGTAGAGGTATGAACACACCATTAGTGGAATCGAGGAGTTTAATCTGTGTGTATGCTCATACCAAATGAAGAATTACCACTGAGACCAGTATGCAACTTTAGAATTAAACAAACATGTCTCACCACAGAACTTCAAGGCAACTATCTTGCAAGATGTAACACCTCTGCTGGGCTGGAAGCATATCATGGTGAGATGCTCATTTCCATGTCCCCATGCATCCAAAGCATTGGGAATGCCTCAGGATTACACTTTTGAGGGTGTGTGGTAGGAAGGGAGGTTGGCATATATCACCAATTCAAAGTACTGCCTTTTGTTATAAAATCAGCACAGAGGTTATTCACAGAAGTTTCCAGCTGTAGTGATGGTACTTCTTGGGTTACAGCCAAACATATGTACCCACACCTCATCAAATGGAACAATGCCAGGACAGTGTAAACCAGGTGACTACATTAGTTCACTCTTGGGGTTTCAGTGTCAGTCAGAAGAAATCTTTGCCTGCATTCTCAACATAAGATATCTTAGGTACCAGAGATAGACATGGCCATAGAGAATGTTGCAACATCAGAGAGATTCCAGGCATTTCAGTAACAGGCTTACTGTTACCACACATCACAGTCGCTGTCATTTAGAACAGTTATGAAGTTGATGGGAATGATGTTATTATGTAACAGCTTGATACTGTATGCTTCGTTACACATGTGCCCAAAACAGAACTTGCAAATTAACCAGATGTGTTATGGGCAGGGAGCATTTAGGGAGAGTCAGTCACAAAGTGAAGCAGTGCACACAAGATAACATGACAAGTGAAAGAAGATTTAGACCACCAGTCTCTACAATAGCCTCAGCGGAGTATCTTTGCTCTTGAAGTTTTAGTGTTTTGAACCTTTACCTACCACACACATGTAAGGATTTTTTTAAAAGAGGCAACGGAGCCAGCGACAGGCAGTGTTACACTGCAAAGTGAAAATGTTTTGTCACCTTGTTGTATATTAATAGATACAAGGGAGTACAAACAGATAAAGGAGTCATGCTTCAGTATCTTATTATGCATTTACTATACCTCAGTCTCATTTATGCTATGACTAAGATGCATTTGTCAACCGTTCCAGGCTACATGGAAGGGCCAAAGTATTGAATTAACAACTGTCAGTAATCATGATGTAGGCATTTCCAGTTTAAAAAGCCTTACCTATAAATACACAAAGACAAACCCAAAATGAATTGCAAAGGTGGTATGTATCTATTTTTTAATTACATTATTCACCTCACATCCTTTTTTACAACATCCAACAACTCCATCTGAAAGGGCATTACATGCTTCAGATGTTAGAAGAGCAATAATGTATTTCTGATAAGATGAGTTTGTAAATAGGCAACAATTGTTTTGCACAAACCTCATGCATCAAGGGGAAAGAGAACCATAACTAGGTGGGTCATGCAAACGATTCAAATATGCTGTCCTGTTGCAAAATCTTTAGAAAGATATCTTGATTACATTACACAAGAAAGAAGGGCATAAACGGGGCATACATTGGCACTGTGCTACTAAATTAAATTTATTTTGCTGAAATTTGGGCTTCAAATACAACTTTAGAAAGTACTGTTGTGTAGTGTTCCAGCTGCCAAAGGAAATTCAGGCAGGACACAATGTCACAGGATTTTTGTTACCATTAATTATCCCTCACATCCTCCACCTTAAAAATGTTGCTCTGCAATTGATGTTTGGAAATCTGGAATAGGTTTATGACGCAAAAGATACTAAATACCTTTTGGTAAAAGTATGCTTGAAATAGAGTAGCGGACTATCGAATGAGCAAGAAATAGCAAAAGGTCAGCTCGTGGTAGCTGGAACACACTCAATACCACAGAAACACTTCTTCTGGAGCGGGGCCAGCATGGGCAGAGTCAGAACTAGTGGCGCCCAGCAACTCCTTGTTTGTTGTGGGGCTCCTGGACATAGACTGATGGAGATTTATAATGGGCCTGTGCTACCTATTTGCCAGAGCCACATATAGACTGAGGTGCCCCACTTCATATGTTTGCGTTCCCTGCCTGCACCGATGCCCCTGCGTGTACTGGGCCAGACAGCAGTGGTAGGGATACCCAGAGATTAGACGAGCGGGTCGTGGGGCTGTAAAAACATTTCTGCTGGCTTACCTTTTCAGGAGGTGGTCCCAGGAGCACTTTGGCAGAGAGGGATGACTGCAGGTTGCGTGCACAAATGAGGCTGCTGCCAGCGAAGGCAGCAGGAAGCTTCCAAAATACCCTGTAAAAGTCTGCTGACTTTTAAAGGGCCTTTGCTTCCTGCCAGTGCAAGTATGTGATGTCACAATGGCTCCAGTAAAAACAGAAGAGGACGACTGGCGCAGTGAAGCTTCTATCGCGCATGCTCCAGCTGCTCTCTTTTGTGTCTACAACCGTCTTGTGTGGTTTTTATAGTAACTGCACCACAAGGTCCACAGGCTGCCAAGGAAGGAGTACCACAGTTCTAGGACTACCACAGGCTGAGTTGTGAGCAAAAATGTTTTTTAAAAGTAATGGCCTGCAAAGCATTATGGGACAAGTTTCTGGGGGTCATTACGACTTTGGCGGGCGGCATCAGCCGTCTGCCAAGATCTGACCGCCGTGCGGCCGCCAATGCAGCGCACCCCTGCCGCGGCCATTTGGAGATCCCCGCTGGGCCGGCAGGCGGAAACCTGGTTTCCGCCCGCCGGGCCAGCGGGGATCACGGGCGCAACATAGAAGCCGGCTCCAAATGGAGCCGGCGGTGTTGCAGCCGTGCGACGGGTGCAGTTGCACCCATCGCCCTTTTCACTGTCTGCATAACAGACAGTGAAAAGCTGCATGGGGCCCTGTCAGGGGGCCCCTGCACTGCCCATGCCAGCGGCCCCACGACTCCCAGCCTTTTCCTGGTGGTGCAAACTGCCAGAAAAAGCCTGGCGGTCGGGGACTCGTAATCCCCTGGGCAGCGCTGCAAGCAGCACTGCCCAGCTGGATTATCACCGCCGGGGCAAAAGTGGCGGACTACCGCCAGCCCCGTCGGTGCGACCGCGGCGCTTCTGCCACGGTCGTAATACGCCTGGAAGCACCGCCAGCCTGTTGGCGGTGCTTCCGTCATCTTAGCCCTGGCGGTCTTGTACCACCAAGGTCAAAATGACCCCCTCTGTGTCAGGAATATTTTAATATGTAATAATTAGAGCAGCCCCTAAAGAACACCACAATGAAAATAGCGTTTATAAGAAACATGGTCATGTTACTACAGTATATAGTTAGTCCCTAGAGGACATAACCACACAAACAGAAAATGGCAAAAAATAATGCAGTGTAACCCTATATTTAGCCGCTAGAGAACAGGGTGCATTACATATATTCAGGAGAAGCAGACCCATGACAATTATATTAAAAACAAATCCCAGCTGTAAAACAACAGTTCCAGCCATGAGAGAGAACTTAAACAGACACTGAATGGTGGGAGGGGTTATTCTTTTGGGGCCCTGTTTTGCTTTCATTAATGACCCAGCTGACAAAAATCTCTGGAATGCACTTCTCAGTTCAAAGAAGACATTTATTATTATTTCACCACAAGGTTTCTAAAAAATGAAGTAGATTAGTGGGTCGAAAGCACATGTTTAAAAATAGTCACAGCAATGAATAGAAAATATATAAAAAATGATTCTCAACTGCAATGTACACAGCAAATATATGTGATTATATTATAGCATAATTGCAAAGCAAAGAATAAAGTAAAAATGTATCACCATAGGGCCCGGCTAGCTCTTCATCTTTCTCACGACAGCAAGAAGATGACCCCGTTCAACTGCGAGAAAGAGATATCCACCCTCACGGGACAAGTGTCAGGAATTTGGCGTCTAATCCTGACCGAGGTCTTGGAAATTCCCTCGCTACTGAGCAGGGCCACCCTTTTATATCTTTAAAGAACCGAAAGGGCTTCCTGGAGAAAACCCCTCCCGTGAAAGAGAAATATTCAAACATGCTGGCTACTGTAGGTCAGAGTTGGAAGAAAAACATTGAAAACTGGCCTGAATCTCAAGGCTCTCCTCCCAAGGCCGCACAGTTCCCTGCACTGTACTTTCTTATCATGTTGAAAGAAATACGAAAAACAAGCTCAGTTTACATGTGGAAAAACACAGCTCAACTGCAATGTCTCAACTGCAATGTCAATCACCACGATAAAGTCAATAGGCAGCGAAAGTTAATACAAAATGTAATCTGCAACTGGTGAACACTGAAAAACTAATATGTAAAGTGGTCCAAGACAAAGTCAGTAATCAAGCATATATATTTTCATTACAGGCCCTTGCTAACCTAGTGTGGGAACCCAAAGAGCACATTGTCATGAATGTTTTGATGGTGGCCCCATTGTCCTAGGACCACCAAAGGCTGAGTTAGGAGCAAACATGTTTTGTAAAATGAATGCCCTGCAAAGCAGTAAGGGTTGAGTTTTCCCAAGTGCAGTGAATAGTGTACTATCGGCTGTTCCGCTGTGCCGGGAGAGATGCTTTCACTTTGAGGATTTCTGTTTTAGCAAAGCATTCACCAATTTCAAGTGTTTTAAGGGGAGGGTTTGATTAGGTAACTGTGAACAATGTGACGGGCGCTCCATTACCACTGTTCGAGTTCATGCTGTTGTGCTTGTTTGCGCTGTAAGTGCCATGGCCGCCATTCAGCACAAAAAGGAAAGACAAAAGAAATAGTTCTCCCATGCTGAAGTATATTGGCAATCGTACAATAGTCCATGTAACAGGGCAGTCTGCAAGGTGTGACAAAAACAGTCTCAAAGCAGGACAAATGTTAAGCATTTCCCAGTGACATCAAGTGATTTTTGAAAAGGCATGTCCACAAACGAGTGAAAGTGATAGGCGTGAGATGGGCATAGTGAAAAGTCCACAATCCTTACACTAGGTTAAAGTGCTTGAGCGCTTGACCTAAAAACAAGCATTTGCAATGTAATAGGTCTAATATTTACTTGAGTTAAAGCTATTGCCGTTGTAAATTCATAACTGGACTTTTCTTGCCACATAAATTGGTCAACCCTGCCTCATAATTTGGGGCCAGATGTATCATCATCCCGGTTTGCATTTTCCAAATAGCAATTTTTAAGAAATCGCTATTTAAGAAATGCAAAATGGGATGTATGAAAATTGCGATTCGGTAATAGCGATTTCTTAAAAGTCGCAATTGCTATTATCGAATTGCAATTAGGGAATTGGACTCCATTCATCCCTATGGGCCTGTAGGTCCATAGGTGTGAATGGTTTTGCATTTTCGAATTTATGAAATCCTGTTAGGAATTTGCAAATTAGGTAATGCAAACCCCCGGGTGCTGGGGGCCTAATGCCCCCTCTGATGCACCCCAACAAAATATTTGCGGACATGTGAAGCACACACATGCCCTAAGAGGCATGTGTGCGCTACATGTCATTTTTTAAAATGCATTTATGATGCATTTTTAAAAATTGCACATAGTTACCACCGAATTGGATTTGGTGGTAATTGTATTTCCTAAATGCTCAATTCGCAATTAGGAAATGCTTGATACATGTGCTTTGGAAATCGCAAATAGGAATTCCCTATTTGCAATTTCCTATTTAGAGAATCGCAATTTGCGATTCTTTAAATGGGGTCGTAATTTTACGGAATCGCTATTTTAGCGATTCCTTTAAATTGCGCAGCGAATGCCTTTTATACATCTTAAAAGGCATTTTTGCATTTGCAAACGGACAAATTTTGCAATTCGCACTTGCGAATGCAAAAATGTTTGATACATCTGGCCCTTGGTCTTTTCCTGCCACATCATTCCAGTGGCCCCTCAGATAACTAAAGCACTTCCATTTACCTTATTTCTCTATCTGCAGGCAAAAATGAAAATGTTGCCATTTAGCATACTAATTTAAATCTGCCATGCTGATTCAAATAGAATACCATTTTCACCACCCCATCATCAGATTTGCTGGCTGGCCAACACAATTCCCCCAAAAATGATGTAAGCCAGCCAAGGAGAGAGATGAGAGATATAAATGAGAAGGGTCACTCAAACATATCAAGATTGTTCAAACAGTCATAGTATAATAAGGATATTATGTTGGCCTGAATCATGGTCATAACTGCAATAAGGAGAGATAAATAAAACATATACAATTATTATGTAAACCCAAAAAAGCCTTTATCAGAAATAAACTTTAGGCATTAGACTGTAATGCTCAGCAGCCCCTAGAGAACATCACAATGAAAATAGCATTTGTAAGAAGCATGGTCATGTAACCATGCAGTTAACCCCCATAAAGCATAATCACATGAAAAGAAAATGTCAGAAAGTAATGCACTGTAACCATATATTTAGCTCCTAGAGGGCATAGCACATTACACATTTTTGGGGCTATCAGGCCTACTGCAATGAAATACAAACAAAGCCTTTAAAACACAAACTACTCCCAGCTGTAAAATAAAAGTTACAACCATTAGAGTGCTTAAAAAGACACTGAATGGTGGTAGGGGTTATTATTTTGGGGTCCCCACTAACCTTGTGTCAACCCATGGATGTAGACAGAAAGAGCACATCATGGTGAATGTTTTGAAGGCGGTCCCATTGTCCTAGGACCATCACAGGCTGAGTTATGGTCCTAGGACAATATTTCCTGGGACTTCTGTGGACCCCCACTTTATCATCACTGGAATCCAGGGATCCCCACTGAATCATTATTGGAATCTGGGGACCCCCCACTGAGTCATTACCGTAAGCATAAGCATTTATCAATTACAAGTGTTTTTGTGAGAGCTAGGGAGCGCGAAGGGGAGAGCCAAAAGAAATGACTCTGATTAGGTAGCAGTGTGAACAATGTAACCAGCGCTTCAATCACACCTATAGTGTTCGCGCTGTTCTGCCCTGTGAGAGGCGCCACGGCTGCAATGGAGCACAAAGGGGAGGGACAAAATAAATATTTTTTTCGCCCACGCTGAAGTATGTCTCCAATCGTGCAATAATCCATGTAACAGGGTCAGTCATCAAGGCGGTAACAAAACCGCCCCAAGGCAGGACACACAGAAAGCATTTACCAATGACATCAAGGGATTTTTGAAAGGCAAGCCCACAAACAAGGGTGTGAGATGGGCTTGGGTAAAACCCCACAGAATACTTACAGCCGGTTAAAAAGCGCTTTAGAGGTTGACATAAAAACACATTTTAACCACTGTCATTGGTCGAGCGTCAAGTTATTTATGAACAGCACTGAAGAAGGGGCTTCGTCAAATGAAGAATTCCAGAAAAATTGTCTCTGATCTTTTAAGAGAAAAATTGGTTCTGATCTGATACCCTGGTAGTCACACTGGCTTTGATACATTGTTATTGTAAAGCAGTTGAAGCCTAAGAGTATCTGTTGCGTGGCACAAAAGAGCTGGAATTATTGTTTAGATCGCTTAGTGGTAACCACTCTTTATTCTTTGTCATGTACGCTCAGGCTCCTTGTTGAACCTGGCCAGAATCACCCCGGATTTTTTCCTTTCGTTGCTGAACTAATTTTTGTTGGCTTTTAGAACTCTGTCCATTTTGTACCCTGTTAACAGTGGTAAAGTGCTTGCGTTCTCTGCCTGAAACATGGTCAAATTGGCCTACACTTGATTGGGTTATTTAATTTACATGTAAGTCCCTTGTATATGATTCCAAATATACCCAATACCTGTAAATTAAATGCTACTAGTAGGCAGCAGCGCTTGATGTGCCTTTTAAAACCTGTTTCAGACCTGATACTGCAGCCTGTAGTGCAGTTTTAAACTGCAATTTCGACCTGGCAAAATAAACCCTTATGCCGAGCCTAAATCTTCTTTTTTAATAATTATTTCCCCCATAAGGTGGGCCCTAAAAGGTCATTGGACAGTGTGCATGGTATTTAATATGATATACATATATAATTTTTTAACATCATTTTATTTGTTCCCAGAAAAAGAAGCAAAACAAGCATGGCAGAATGAAATATATCGTCCCCTTACATTACACTCATCTTTGAAGAATACAATGGGCTAGGGACATCGGCGGCAAAGCTCTATTCCCCTCCAGTCTGAGCAGGGGCAGCTCCTCCATAAGGGTGGAGAAGCGTCGTCCCTGTGCCAGCAGCAGCAGCTGCAAACATCTTCCCAAAAAATTATCATAGACTGTGTTTATGATCGTTTTTTGGGAAAAGAGGTAGGGCCACAGGGCTGACGAGCAATGAGGAAGAGTGCACACAGCACTGCCCATCAGAGCGCATATGTGTTTGGCCGGCCGTCTCAGGCCGGACAAACACACATGCGCACAGAGCTCTCTTCAGCCCAGCAACACAGTTGCTGGACTGGAGAGAGCCTGCACAGGCTCCCAGTCTGCCTGGGAGCGCCCTGGCTGGGCGCTCCAAGCCAATCCTAACGCTACTCTAAGCAGCATCAGCATTGGCGCAGGGCAGGCTTTTGGAGCCGGCTCCTGTGTTGCAGCCGGCATCCCCGCTGGGCCGGCCGGCGGAAACTTGGTTTCCACCCGACAGCCCAGTGGGGATGTTGTTATGGCCACCACAGGAGTGTGGCCGCCTTGGCGGCCGCACAGCGGATACAACTTGGCGGGCGTCTGTTGCCGTCCTCCAAAGTTGTAATGAGAGCCAAAGTGTTTTTTTACATTTTTTAAATGATTTTACATTTAATTTAATCCCCCCCGTGCGCCACCCTGACCCTTCTGCTTCACGCGAGCTGCGACTGCATCTGAGTAGTATGAGCCTAGTAGTGTGTCAAGGGCCGTCACAGTCAGTAGGGTGAGCTAGTGTTCGAAGGAATGGTAGTCAAAGCAAATAACACAGAAACAGCAAAAAAATTTGCAATAAAGTGTATACAAAACCTGTATGCCAACACCTGAAGCAGTGCCAGGGATGGTAATGGCTTTAATATCAAACAGTGCAGTGAGCGAAAATTCTGGGGGAGAGTGTCTCCAGGCGGAAACTCCGGGGCGGGGGCATGTGATGGAGGCTAAGCTCTAACTGTGGTGAGGTTACATCTCATCGGTATTATTGACATTGCTTGGGCGAAAGGATCCAGCTGGTGTCATCCATCAACAAGCGATCCTGCACTATTGTTCGCCAGGTCTGGGCATGATGTGCAGCCATGAGACTAGGCGCAGCTCCCTCTGAAGTTCCATCTCCTCACACTCAACCCACCTTAATAATTCAGCGCATCAGCACAGCAAACTGGGTCCCCTGGTGTCCATCCAGGCAAGAGTTATCTGACGACAATTCAAAATTAGAGCCACAACAGAGACTCAGGATGTTATTGCTTTCACCTTGGGTCTATGGAAGAGTCCCAACAGGCAGTAGGAAGGTGTTGGTAGAATGTGACGCTCCCAAATAAGGCTAATGTATCTGATAACCACTTCCCAGTACTGCAAGAGCATGGTTTAAGTTTCAGTGCTCAGTTAATTAAAACCATTGCACAAGCGCGTACATAAAACCTCTTGAATAAAGTCTATGGAATAATAAAACCTTTTGAAGGGCAGAAACAGTTTCACAATATGATTAAAAGAAAACAATAGAAATAAGTGAAAACGTAGTGCAGGGTTAAACTAATGTAAAGTGCTAATTGAGAAAAGTCGTCCGTGAGATAAAGCGCATTACCAGACTAAGCTGCCAGTGTTCAATTTAAATGGCAGTGCAGCTCATGAAAATAGTGCGTGCATGAGCTTGTACAAGGCACTTTAAGTACCCGCAGACATTGTAGCGTCAGGTAGGCGATTCCTTTTTTGGTAAGTCTGGTCAAGTTTTTTGTAAGCCTGCAGCAGAGCTGAATGTCCGTTGAACTGAAGCATGCTAGAATTGCAGGCCTGCCGCGGCGTATACCCCTGTGGTTCCAGACTGGTCTTAAAAAAGTTCTTCGATCTTCCATGTTTGCTTTGCATATACTTATTGGGTGAACCACAATCTCTGGAACCTTTCTGTAGAGTCGGCAAAACTCTGTAGTCCCAGTGCGCTTCCATTGTGGAAGATATGGAGTGGTGTTGAGCAGCTCAGACTGTATTTTAGGAGTGAAGCTTTTGTCTGGGTTTTGATGGCGGTGCTCAGATGTGGTTGGGGTGTTAACTTGATGTAAGATGCCATTGTAAGCCAAGCGTGCCGCCTCTGAGCAAATGCCTCATTATCTACCAGCAGTGAGTATGTTTTAAATTTTCTGTTGACCAAAGTGTTGACTTAGGAGTAGGTGGAAGTAGTTTTCCATTAGTCTGCTAGTCCAAGAGGTGCTAGGGAGTTAGTGAGGTAGTCTCTAGCCGGGGAGTGACCTCGGCTAGTAATTTCTGCCCAGGGGGGTGATTCACGGTCCTGCAGTTGGATTGCTATAGCTTGAAGCAGAGTTTAATGAATGCTCCTTTCCTTGCTATCGATTGCTTGACTAGGCCAAAGTTGAGATGCGGCTGGGGATGTATAATCTGGCAGGGAGAAGACTGACTTAAAGACTTTGATTATGGCTTTGTCCAAATGAATGGCATCATTTCCCCTAAGGGCTTCACTTCCATAGTTGATAGTTGGAACTAATTTGGCCTGGATTACTTTCAGAAGAGTCAGGTATGTAGATAATGCTGTGGCTGCTTTAATGCGCTTAAAGGCAACTGTAATGGCTTTTGATTCTGGTGCATGAACTCAGGATAATGGTTAAAGGAGCTGCATCTATCAAGAAGCATGCCCGGATACTTGTACTCTCCTACCACCTCTACTTTGTCCGTGCCCAGGGGCCAAAAACAGTGGCTGCATGCTGGTTTTCCCAGAATCATTATTTTGGACTACTTTAAATAGATTTCCATTGTGTTGGCCTTGGAAAACAAGGCCGTCCATGCAGAAGCCTTTGGAGGCCAAATTGTGTTTGGCTAAGTAGCACTAAGCTATCTGCATACATCAGAAATGGTAGAAGACGATTGCCCAGTTTCGGTGGTTGTGAGTTAACCTGGGATAGGCTGGTGGGCAGGTCAGCTAAAAAGAGGTTGAAGAGAGCTGAGGCTGATATGCACACTTGCTGTAACCCTTGATTGGTTGGGATATGTCTCGATAGGTGGGATCTGTCACCTAGCTTTATTCTAACCTATGTGTCAGTATGGAGAAGTATAAGGGCTTTCAACGGGGATGGGTATGTTCTATCTTGCTAGTTTGTTCCATAATTTTCCTCTGTCCACTCGATCAAAAACGGCCTTGTAATCTTTTAAGGATTGGTAGAGGGGCAGCTTAGTTGCCTTGGATTGGTCGAGCAGCACTGATATAGCCAGCAGATTTGTTGTAGTTCTTACTCCTTTATCAAACCCTGTTTGATTAAACAGAATGAGGCTTTTCTCGGTGGCCCAAGGTACTAGTTCCTTGAAGAGGTAGCCTGCAAAGTACTTTGATTCCATGTCCAGGAGTGCAATGAGGCGATAATTTCCTGGGTCTGAGTTGTTCGCTCCTTTGTATATAGTAGTGATGATGGAGCCTTTCCTTGAGGAAGGGATGGTGTTTGAAATAATTATGCTCTTGTATACAGACTCCAGGTGCTTTGCCCAAAAACAATTTGTTTTCTTTAAAGATAGCTGTGGGAAAGCCATTCTGGCATGGTGCACTTTCTCCTCACCTTTTTGAGATAATTCGCTCAATTGCAGCCACCTGGGTGGACCCATAGTTTATGGCCAAGGTACCAGTTGAGGTGTCAGCGAGGGCAGGTGCAGCTGTTGCTAGGTGCTCTATGAGCTGGTGCTGAAGTGGCAAACTGACCGATTGGCTACAGTGTTTTGAAAGGTAGTGAATCACTTTTTCTTCTGAAATTTTAACTTTGTCTTTAGCTGAGATAGGTCGCTTAAGTTATTCACCATCATCCAGATTTTATTGTGCCTGCTAATGTTGAGGTTGTGCAAAAATTTGGCTGTTAAATTGTTGCTAGCGTCTCTTTTTTGGTCCAACAGGTGCTTTTGCTAAGCGAGCTCGGACTTTGCTAGCTTTGTTTTCAATGCATCATTGTTGGGAGATTTATGGTATGCTTGAAGAGCTTGATTTAGGCATCGCTTTTGCTTTTCTATTGACTGTCAGGCAGCCAGTTCTTAGGGCGTTACTAGGCCTTCCTCCTGTAGCTGCCTGGTTGTCAACAGATTCAGTTATAATGTGCTCTCAGGATGTATGCGTTGCGCTTGTATTGTGCAGGAGGGCTCCCACTGAGCGCTTTGCTTCTTTGGTTAGACCATGGATCGACCCTAGTTACCATTTCAGTTTCTTATTATTTATCATGTAGACACAGAATACGTCTGTTGGTTTATGGCTGCCCAGGGATAGTGTGAGAAATAGCTCTTGAGGTAAGTGGTCACTTTCATCCCTCGGAGTTATGGCGAAGCTAGAAACCAAGGGAATTAGCGGAGTGGAGAGCACTGTGAAGTCTATCAGAGAATGTGCCTTATGGTTATCATAAGTAAAGGAAGGTGGGCAATCATTGTTGAATCGGCCATTGGCTGCGCTTAGGTTCAAGAACCCCAGTATATTCATATTGAATCCCCGGAAGGGATTGTTTCCGGACGATGTGGTCCATTCTGCAGGCCTGTGATTCGTTTATCAGGTGCTCTTTGGCTAATTGTTTTGATTTCGTTTTTGGGGGAATGTAGATGTTCATGAGCGATACTTTAAACAACCAGGAGAGCTGTTTAAGAGTGGTGAAAACAGTTTGGAAGCCGCTCTCTGCTGTTGGTTGCAGGGTGTGGTTACCTATTAGAGCCGTCTAGATGTAACTAGCTAAGTCACTGCATAAGCGGATGTAAATGACTTCTTTTGTGGCAGGTGTTGTATAGTTGCTGTAGCCTGGGATTGCTGGTGCTTTTACAGGGCAAGTCTCTTGTAGCATAACAATCTAAAAAGAGAACAAGTATTTCAGTCTCTTGTTGTCTGCTGGTTTGATTGTCAAGCCGTTGATGTTCCATGAGCAGATTGGAAGTTTGGTAATCTGGTCAGTTAATGCCGGTGCTGTTGGGTTTATTCATGCTTGACCTTTTGAATGACTAAAGGCTCCTGGGATCCAGCTTAAATCATTGTCCTGCATAAGCGTTCCAGTGGTTGTGTGTATGGAGGAGCATAAGAGCGGAGGGGCGTTGGGGATTTGCTCCGTTCAACCCTTAGAACCGAGCTTGAGTGTTTGTATGAGAGGGTTGACATCTGGTTCGACTTGTGCATTATTAAAATGTGTAGTTAAGCTGGTTCTGCTTCAGATGACACTGATATCCATCAGTTTTTTAGATTTGCGGTGACCCTTACTATCTGGCTGGCAGCTGCCGGTGATGACCAGGTCACCTTGGTAATTTAATTTATGCAACCAGGTGCTAGAGCCAAGACTTCAACCACAACAATGTCCACCAAGGTTAGCGTCTTGGTTTCTGTAATTTGGCTTAATAGTCAAAGGATGTTCCCACCCATGAGAATAGCAAAATGACCTCTTGTTTGATACCCAGGGTACATTAGGACTAACAGGCTGCCTGTTGTGTGTGGGGGGGTAGGTACTCAGTGCTAGTGGTCATGATCCCGGTAGCGTGAGGCTTTTCAGTGAATGTTCTAAGTGGCTGTTCCCTGGTGTCTGATTGCTCATTGAACCTTGTTACAATGGTGATTCTTGGCTTGCACAGTTGATGCCTTGCCACTGTCATGATTGGAGCAGGACAGATACTTCCTGCGTTATCATCGTACAACCTGTTGCAGGGTCGACCTTTGGTACCTAAAGCCGCTCGATAGCTTGCTCTGTTGGCTCTTCTGTTTCTGGGTGCTTCCGCCGGAGGTGTTGTGAGGTCTTGACTATCCGCTTGGGTTGCCACCTGGCAGTGTTGGCTAGGGGCACCCATTACCTACTCCCCCGAGGTGGTGATTTCTTCAATCGATGCGGTACCTGAGATAACAAGTTGAGGTCCCATGTGTTCGGCCCGTTCGACCTGGTTGCTGCCGGAGTTTGTTTCTTGTTCATCAAGTGTGTTTCTGTTGTGCAGGTTTGGGTTGCAGCTTAGGCTGCTGAAGTAGGAATAGATACTTTTCCTTATGTCAATTTTTTCCCTGTGTTTTCTGTCTTTATGCTAATTCTTCTTCCGCAGGCCTTCTTCTGAAAGACAGGGGCCAGTTGTGTTTCCTGGCTCGTGCCAGGGGGTCTTGGTTAGATCAGAAAGTTGGGCCTTCTGTGGGTGGAGAGTTGACTGAAGAGTCCTTGGTTGATCCTGCAGGGTCTACAGTGCCTGCAGCCCATGGTAAGGCTTGGGGCATCTGGTCCTGGTGGTTGCTAGGCGCACGCTCCTTCTCGTTGTATGCTAGCTGCAGGGCAGACTGAGTGGGGCCCTCATAGGTGTGATTTGTCAGGTTATTTTCTGGGTTTGCATGCTTAAAGGCCTGCTTGAGGTCACTGAGAATATCACCCAAGATTGTAGGACGTGACTACAGTTTGTCTAGGATTGGAGAGCAGACGCAGAAGGCTACTGGTGCCATGGCTTCTGCCGCTTTTTGCACTTTAGTTATAAGGATGTTAAGGTTGGCTATCTTTGTGTCGATCCTGGAGGTAAAGACAGCCAGAGTGTTCAATAGTTTAATCGGAATGCCCATTTTTGTGGACTGGGAGTTTAGGGCTTCCTCAGTTAGCTGCAGTGCTCTAAACAAAGTAGCCCACCCAGTTCACACCCAGGCCCGAGATAGCACAAAACTCAGTGAGCGCTTTGATGGCGCCCTCCACGTCCTTGTGTTCCCCACGGAGGTAAAGTAATAAGTCATCTGCATACAATGAAATATAGAGAGTATTATTGTTGACCAGTAGTCCCTGATGTGCTTGGCCCCACTGAAGTGTGAGCACAAGGGGCTCGAACGGCATGACAAAGAGCACTGGTGGTAAGGGGTAACTTTGTCTCATGCCTGCAGTGATTTTACAAGTGTCTGAGATATAACCCCTAGTCCTCACACGAGCAACGGGTCAGTGTAAAGGAGTTTAGTCCATGTGATATATTCCCTACCCAGCCCCATACCAGCCATGACTATGTATAAGTAATCCCAGGGAAGGGAGTCGAAAGCTTTTGCCATGTCCACAGCCATCACCAAGGCTGTGGGACAGGTCAGGTGGCGGGAACAAAGGATGTGTATTAATTGCTGAACGTTAGGGGCCGTACTGCAGGACGGAACAAACCCAGATTGACTGGGATGTATCAAGTCCTTGAGATGAGGTAGCAATCCAGTGACCAGAATCTTGCTGAGGATTTTATAATCAAAGTTGAGGATTGAGAGAGGTCTGTAAGATGATACACAATCTTCCTCTTTCCCCTGTTTTAAAGGTGGTACCAGTAGGGCCTCACACATATTTGGATTCACTGTTCTCAGGGCTCGGATGAGTAATAAAGCTTGGTCAACCTTGGGCCAAAATGTCACTGTATGTTGAGTTGAACCCAATGGGCAAGCCATTGATTCCAGGGGTATTATCCCGGGCAAGGGACCTAAGGGTCCCCGTACACCTTGTATCTGAATATCACCCCCATAACGCCGTTGCCACCTCATGATTCTCCCTTTCTGTCCAAGCAATCAAGACATAGTTATGCAATGCCTGGAGGCTGACACCTGGGGTAGGAGCCTAGAGATGTGTATTACAGTCCTGAAACTCCACGTGGAGGTCCTCCTGGGTGACCAGTGATCATATCTGTTTACAATCACTAGTGGGATTAGCTAGTCAAACAAGCAGGCGGACGGTCTTGTCCCATTCTCTGTGGGCTTTGGAAATAAACTGACAATAATCGTAACCCCTTAGCCTTTCCAACGATTCCAACAGCGTTTTCCTCTCTGCCGGCAACTGTTGGCGCTTAACAATATTGTGCGAGGCCTCCTTATTGAGCATATCAAGCCATTGCTCGAGCAAAGTAGCCTTATGCAATAGCTGTCTTCAGATCCCTACTGTGATAGCAATGCAGTGGCAGCTAATAACTATCTTAAATGCTTCCTACTCAACTAGTTTGGAGGAGGCAGTCCCCTCATTATTAGGAAAGTAGTCTTGGATGGTAGTTCACAATGAGTCTGGGGACACCAGGTCCCCCAGAGCATCTATATTCAGTTTCCAGGATGGGTGGGGGCGTAGGGATCTCCCAGCAGAGAACCGGCAAGAAGGTACTGTAATCAAAGAATACTTTGGCAAGGTATTCTGAATGCATGACCTTACTGCTTAGTGAACCTCCACAAAGTAGCGCATCTAATTGTAGAAAGAGTTCATGCATTCCTTAGTAAAGGGAGTATTACTTGTGCAGGGGGTCGTGGGCACTCCACTTATCAACCAGGCCCCACTCCTATTTCCTGTTTCCAAGGCTCTGGCCACAGCGTGGGATCGTAAGGTTGGAAAGCGCAGATGCAATCGATCTAGGGACGTATCTGCTATGCAGTTGAAGTCCTACCCACCACTAAGGGGTAGTGCAGAAGTATGGAGAGGTGCAGAGATAAGAAATTATGGAAGGTTGGTTGGTCAGTGTAGGAGCATAAACACTGATTAACGCTACATCTTTCCAATCCAGTTTACCCCCTAATACAACATATTGCCCCTCGGGGTCAATGATTTCCAGTTGAGGCAAGAAGGGCATCCCTGGTAGGATCCAAATAAGCACGCCTTGGGCAAAAGCGTAACATGATGTAAAATAGACCCACCCCCCCTCCACCTCATTAGGAGAGCCACCCCTGTGGTGAGATGGGGTTTCTGCAATTTGAACCTTTTGCTTCCTAATATAGGCCTGGATCTTGTAGCTCTTGCTAGGGGAGTTTAATCCCTGTACATTCCAGGTAAGCACTCTAATAGAGGAGCACCTATCAGCCATTACAAATATGTCCATTCATCCCACACCCTGGCCCACTGCCCACCTCTCTGTCTAGAAGCCAGGATCCTAGATATTGCAACACTTCAGTAGACAGCCAGGATCCTAGATATTGCAAACCCTTCAGTAGACATTGAACAGAGCAAACAAGAAAAACAAGAACTGAACAAACAACCGTCATCCATTCCACCCAGAACTACTATGGCGCATTGTCCAAACAGACTAACTGACAGTAGAACTAATTGTTCCAACAGAAGTCAGCATCGCGTCAGGCTCCTGCGACACTGCTCAGGTGGTGGCAAGTCATTGAACTAGACCATGTGTGCAGTCCAGGCCCTGGGCAGAACAATGGCATACAAAAGGCAGCATGTGTTTTAGTGCAATGACTACTACAGAAAAGAGCTGATATCCAGGACACAAGCAAAGAGAAACAGTAAGATCATCAGAGTTTACACATTCAAATGTTTTCATCAGCAATCCCAGGCGTAACGCTAGGTAATTGATGACTAAGTTTGAAACCTGTGGCACTGCTGGTATCAGAATGGGTGTCAACTTTGAAGCTAGTGGATCCCTTGGTATTACCCCTAGGAGTAGAAGGAGTTGCCCTCCTCGCCACTGCCTCCCTACAAACCTCCTGCGCGTATTGGGTGGTAGGTCGTGATCCTTTGTGCTCGGAGAGGTGGGTATTCCAACACCTTTACTGTGGGCAGTGGGTGAGTCTGGGCATGCGGGGCCCGTGGGGCCTCCCGAGTTGAAGGAGTCCAAGTTGTAGGACGCTTCCTAAGGTGTGGGGAAAAAGGTGGCTATCCTGTCCAATTGGATCTGAAGAGTGGCCAGGAATAACAAAACGTATTTTATCCCCAACTCTCTCATCCTCTTTTTCACTGCCAGGAAGGAGGCTCTCTGCCGCTGCACAGTCACAGTGAAGTCAGGGAAGATAGATTCTTGCTTGTACGCCACTATACAGGGCCCATCTATCTGTGCCTGCCACAAGATAAAGTTGTGATCCTGATAGTGCAGGAGACCGACGACCACAGGTCGAAGTGGAATCCCCAGAGCAGGAGATCTAGCAGGCACTCTGTGTGCTGTCTTGAGAGGGTAGTGTTTGGAGAGGCCCTCTGGTGCAACCTCCTTGTGCAGCCTGTCGTTTGAATAAGTGAGCACTGAGGGTCCTTTGACTCGTTCCAGCAGACCAATGACCCTGATATTATTTCTCCTGGCCCTCCCCTCTCGGTCTTCAATCCGGGCCTCCAAGATTTTTACCCTTGCTCTCAGGTAGTTCTAGTCAGCTGCCTTAGACGCAGGGCCCAACATTATGAGGTTAGATTCTATCTGCCAAAGGTGGTCGTCCATTTTGTGGTGGTTGTAAGGAAATGCCTTCCTTGGCATGGTTACCCCCTGACTTCTTGCCTTTTGTTGATGCCAGTTATGATTGAAAGTGTGCTGGGACCCTGCTAACCAGGCCCCAGCACCAGTGTTCTTTCCCTAAACTGTACCTTTGTTCCCACAATTGGCACAGCCCTGTCACACAGATAAGCCCCTTGAAAATGGTACCCCTGGTACCAAGGGCCCTGTTGCCAGGGAAGGCCTCTAAGGGCTGCAGCATGTCTTAGGCCACCCTGGGGACCCCTCACTCAGCACATGCACACTGCCTCACAGCTTGTGTGTGCTGGTGGGGAGACAATTACTAAGTCGGCCTGGCACTCCCCTCAGAGTGCCATGCCCACCTCTCACTGCATGTGGCATTGGTAAGTCACCCCTATAACAGACCTTACAGCCCTAAGGCAGGGTGCACTATACCACAGGTGAGGGCATAAGTGCATGAGCACTATGCCCCTACAGTGTCTAAGGAAAACCTTAGACATTGTAAGTGCAGGGTAGCCATAAAGAGTATATGGTCTGGGAGTTTGTCAAACACGAACTCCACAGTTCCATAATGGCTACACTGATATCTGGGAAGTTTGGTATCAAACTTCTCAGCACAATAAATGCACACTGATGCCAGTGTAGGATTTATTGTAAAATACACCCAGAGGGCATCTTAGACATGCCCCCTGAATACCAGTCCGACTCCTAGTGCTAGGATGACCAGTTTCTGCCAGCCTGCCACAGCCAGACGAGTTTCTGGTCACATGGGGTGAGTGCCTTTGTCACTCTGTGGCCAGGAACAAAGCCTGTACTGAGTGTAGTTGCTTCTCACCTCCCCATGCAGGAACTGTAGCACCTGGCGGTGAGCCTCAAAGGCTCATGCCTTTTGTTACAGCACCCCAGGGCATATCAGCTAGTCGAGATGCCCGCCCCTCTGGCCACTGCCCCCAATTTTGGCGGCAAGGCTGGCGGAGATAATGAGGAAAACAAGGAGGAGCCACCCACCAGTAAGGACAGCCCCTAAGGTGCCCTGAGCTGAGGTGACTCCTGCCTTTCGAAATCCTCCATCGTGAGATTGGAGGATTCCCCCAATAGGAATAGGGATGTAGCCCCCTCCCCTCAGGGGGAGGCACAAAGAGGGTGTAGCCACCCTCCAGGACAGTAGCCATTGGCTACTGCCCCTTGACCTAAACACACCCCTAACTTTAGTATTTAGGGGTGACCCTGAACCCAGGAAATCAGATTCCTGCAACCTACAACAAGAAGAAGGACTGCTGACCTGAAAGCTCCGCAGAGATGACGGAGACGACAACTGACTTGGCTCCGGCCCTAACGGCCTGTTTCCAGACTCAAAGAACCTGCACAGCTACGCATCCGACAGGGACTAGCGACATCTGAGGACTCAGAGGACTGCCCTGAACCCGAAGGACCAAGAAACTCTAGAGAACAGCGGCACTGTTCAAAAACAGCAACAACTTTGCAACTTTTTTGCAACTTCCAGAGAACTCTCTCTTCCCGCCAGAAGCGTGAGACTTCTCACTCTGTACCCGATGCCCCCGGCTCAAGCTCCAGAGAACAAACACTGCAGGGAGGACTCCCAGGTGACTACGACGAAGTGAGTACCCTGAGTCGACCCCCCTGTACCCCCACAGCGACACCTGCAGAGAGGATCCAGAGGCTCCCCCTGACCGCGACTGCCTGGTAACAAGGAACCCGACGCCTGGACCAAGCACTGCACCCGCAGCCCCCAGGACTGAAAGGAACCACCTTCCAGTGCAGGAGTGACCAGCAGGCGGCCCTCTTCCTAGCCCAGTTGGTGGCTGGCCCGAGAAGCCCCCCTGTGCCCTGCCTGCATCACCTAAGTGACCCCCGGGTCCCTCCATTGCTTTCAATAGCAAACCTGATGCCTAATTTGTCCACTGCACCTGGCCGCCCCTGTGCCGCTGAGGGTGTGTTTTGTGGGCTTGTGTGTCCCCCCCCAGTGCTCTACAAAACCCCCCTGGTCTGCTCCCCAAGGACATAGGTACTTACCTGGCAGCAGACTGGAACCGGAGCACCCCTGTTCTCCATAGGCACCCATGTGTTTTGGGCCCTCCTTTGACCTCTGCACCTGACCGGCCCTCTGTTGCTGGTGCTGTGGCTTTGGGGTTGCCTTGAACCCCCAACGGTGGGCTGCCTATGCCCAGGAGACTGACTGTGTAAGTGCTTTACTTACCTGAGAAACCTAACCAAACTTACCTCCCCCAGGAACTGTTGGTTGTTGCACTGTGTCCACTTTTAAAATAGCTTATTGCCATTTTAACTAAAACAGTGTGTACTAGTGCTTTGAATCAAAGTTCTATACTTACCTGTGTGAAGTACCTTGCAATTTATGTACTTACCTCAAATCTTGAAACTTGTGGTTCTAAAATAAATTAAGAAAATTGATTTTTCTATATAAAAACTATTGGCCTGGAGTTAAGTCTTTGAGTATGTGTTCCTCATTTATTGCCTGTGTGTGTACAACAAATGCTTAACACTACCCTCTGATAAGCCTACTGTTCGACCACACTACCACAAAATAGAGCATTAGTATTATCTAATTTTGCCACTATCAAACTCTAAGGGGAACCCTTGGACTCTGTGAACACTATCTCTCACTTTGAGATAGTGCATACAGAGCCAACTTCCTACATTGGTGGCTCAGCGGTGGGATCTAAGACTTTGCATTTGCTGGACTACTCAGCCAATACCTGATCACACGACTACATTCCAAGAATTGTCATTAGAAACTGATTTTTGCAATTTGAACTACTTTTCTAAATTTTTAAAAGTCCTGGTAGGGCCTTGTGTAAGTCCCTGTTAGCATTACTTTAAGAGTTTAAACATTTGTAAAAGTTTGGATTTAAGTTCTAGAAGTAGATTTTAGATTCTTAAAAAGTAATCCCAACTTTTAGAGTGATAATGTCTAATACAGATGAGATGGTGATGGAACTTAACCTCATCCCTTACCTTCATCTAGGGATGTCAGAGTTAAAGTCTCTCTGTAAACTTAAAAATATAAAAACTGGGTCCAACCCTACCAAAGTAAAGCTCCAGGAGCTTTTGGTAGAGTTCACAAGGGACCACCCCTCTAAGGATAATCCCTCAGATGGGGAAGTTAGTGAACAGGAGGATGAATTCCCCCCTCCTGTCCTGACCAGGGAGAACAGGGTTCCTCAAACCCTGACTCCACAAATCATAGGGAGACTGGTTCTTCCACAGGAGAGACTAGTGCCTCTGGAAGCATTGAGGGCAGTCTCAATGAAGAGGACCTCCTGTTAGCCAGGATGGCCAAAAGATTGGCTTTGGAGAAGCAGCTCATAGCCATTGAAAGGGAAAGACAAGAGATGGGTTTAATTCCCATCAACGGTGGCAGCAACATAAATAGGGTCAGAGAGAATACTGACATCCTAAAAATCCCCAAAGGGATTGTAACAAAATATGAAGATAGTGATGACATCACCAAATGGTTCACAGCTTTTGAGAGGGCTTGTGCAACCAGAAAAGTAAACAGATCTCACTAGGGTGCTCTCCTTTGGGAAATGTTCACTGGAAAGTGTAGGGATAGACTCCTCACACTCTCTGGTAAAGATGCAGAATCCTATGACCTCATGAAGGATATCTGATTGAGGGCTTTGGATTCTCAACTGAGGAGAACAGGATTAGGTGCAGGGGGCTCAAAAATCCTCGAGCCAGACCTGGGTTGATTCTGTTGACTTCTCTGTCAAAACACTAGATGGTTGGATAAGTGGCAGTGATGTAAATGATTATGATGGGCTGTATAACTTGTTTATTTAAGAACATCTATTAAGTAATTGCTTCAATTACAAACTGCATCAATATCTGGTAGACCTAGGTCCATTGTCTCCCCAAGAATTGGGAAAGAAGGCAGACCAGTGGGTCAAGACTAGGGTGACCAAGACTTCCACAGGGGGTGACCAAAAGAAAGGGGTCACAAAGCCTCCCCAGGGGAAGAGTGGTGAGACATCCAAGGGAAAAAGTAAAGAGTCTTCAACAGGGCCCCAAAAACCTACTCAGGAGGGTGGGCCCGAGCCTCTTCTCAGTCCTCAAATGGGTATAAGGGTAAAAACTTTGATCCCAAGAAGGCCTGGTGTTGAATCTGTAGTCATCATGGACACCAAACTGGAGACAAGGCCTGTCCCAAGAAAAGTCCCACAACAAACACTACTCCAGTTAGCACTGGAATAGCCAGTCTCCAGGTGGGATCAATAGTGTGCCCAGAGGGTTCACACTGAAGCTACATTAGTCTCTGAGGGTGGGGTGGATTTAGCCACACTTGCTGCTTGGCCGCCTAACACGCAAAAATACAGGCAGGAGCTCTTAATCAATGGGACTAGAGTAGAATCCCTCAGGGATGCAGGTGCCAGTGTCACAATGGTGACAGACAAACTGGTTTCCCCAGGCCAGTACCTGGCTGGACAGACATATCCAGTCACTAATGCTGACAATCAAACTAAAGTCCGTCCCATGGCAATTATAACTTTAGAATGGTGAAGGGTCACTGGCCTGAAACAGGTTGTAGTCTCCACTGCAATTCCAGTAGAACGTCTGCTAGGGAATGATCTGGAGTCCTCAGCATGGGCTGAGGTAGAGCTCAAGACCCATGCAGCCATGCTGGGTATCCCTGAACTGGTGTGTGTCAAGACCAGGGCACAGAGCAGGGCTCCGGGGGAAAAAGAAGTGTTGGAGTCTGGAAAAATGGCCCAACCTTCCAAGAGAAAAAGAAAGAAGAAGGGGGAACCAGCTTCAACGCAGCAAAAGAAACAGAACCTCTCTTCCCAGGAGGAAGTTCTATCCCCTGAGGGAACTGAGTCCATGGAGCTGGAACCTTACCAGGTTAAGCTCTTGGGCCCAGTGGGACCCTCAAGGGAACAGCTGTGTAAGGGGCAAGAAACTTGTCCCTCTCTTGAAGGCCTAAGACAGCAAGCAGCTGTGCAAGAAAAAGGAACTGTCAGTGCAACCCACAGGGCCTATTGGGAAGATGGGCTCCTTTACATTGAGGCAAGAGATCCAAAACCTGGTGCCACTAGGAGAGTGGTAGTGCCTCAGGAGTTTAGGGAGTTCATTCTGACCTTAGCCCAAGACATTCCCCTTGCAGGGCCTTTGGGACAAACCAAGACATGGGAGAGATTAGTCAACCATTTCTACTGGCCCAATATGTCCCAGAAGGTAAAGGAATTTTGCACGACCTGTGTCACCTGTCAAACCAGTGATAAGACAGGTGGCCACCCAATGCCCCCCTCATTCCACTTCCAGTGGTGGGGGTCCCCTTTGAAAGAGTAAGAGTGGACACAGTGGGTCCACTAGAACCTCCCACAGCATCAGGGAACCAGTATATCCTGGTAGTAGTGGATCATGCTTCCAGGTACCCTGAGGCAATTCCCCTTAGGTCCACTACTGCCCCTGCAATAACAAAAGCACTCATTTGCATTTTTACCAGAGTGGGATTTCCAAAGGAGGTGGTTTCTGACAGGTACCAACCTCATGTCAGCTTACCTAAAACACATGGGGAATGAGTGTGGGGTGACTTACAAATTCACCTCACCATATCACCCATAAACCAATGGTATTGTGGAGAGATTTAACAAGACATTGAAGGGCATGATCATGGGGCTCCCTGAAAAACTCAAAAGGAGATGGGATGTCCTCTTGCCATGCCTGCTTTTCGCCTACAGGGAGGTGCCACAGAAGGGAGTAGGGTTTTCCCCCTTTTACTTCTGTTTGGCCATCCTGTTAGGGGACCACTGGCACATGTAAAAGAAGGCCGGGAGGGACCACTCTGTGAGCCTAAACAAGATTTGGTGGACTATATACAAGGCCTATGTTCTAGGATGGCAGAGTACATGGAAAAGGCAAGCAAAAACCTTGAGGACAGTCAACAACTCCAGAAGTTGTGGTATGACCAAAAGGCTGCTATGGTTGAGTTTCAGCCAGGGCAGAAAGTCTGGGTTCTGGAGCCTGTGGCTCCCAGGGCACTTCAGGACAAATGGAGTGGCTCTTACCCAGTGCTATAGAAAAAGAGTCAGGTCACCTACCTGGTGGACCTGGGCACTAGCAGGACCCCCAAGAGGGTGATCCATGTTAACCGCCTCAAACTCTTTCATGACAGGGCAGATGTAAACATGTTAATGGTTACAGATAAGGACTAGGAAGCAGAGAGTGAACCTCTCCCTGATCTCCTCTCCACTGACCCTAAAGTTGGCTCAGTAGATGGAGTGATCTATTCAGACACCCTCTCTGGCCAACAGCAGGCTGACTGCAGGCAAGTCCTCCAGCAGTTTGCTGAGCTCTTTTCCCTGACCCCTGGTCAGACACACCTGTGTACCCATGATGTGGACACAGGAGACAGTATGCCTGTCAAGAATAAAATATTCAGACAATCTGACCAAGTCAAAGAAAGCATCAAAGTGGAAGTCCACAAGATGCTGGAGTTGGGAGTGATTGAGCACTCTGACAGTCCTTGGGCTAGCCAAATGGTCTTCGTCCTCAAACCTCACACCAAAGATGGCAAGAAAGAGATGAGGTTTTGTGTGGACTACAGATGGCTCAACTCTGTCACCAAGACAGATGCTCACCCCATCCCAAGGGCAGATGAGCTCAAAGACGAATTAGGTGCAGCCAAATACTTAAGTACCTTTGACTTGACAGCAGGGTACTGGCAAATAAGAATGGCACCTGGAGCAAAAGAGAAAACAGCATTCTCAACACCTGATGGGCACTACCAGTTTACTGTGATGCCCTTTGCCTTAAGAAATGTCCCTACCACCTTCCAAAGGTTGGTGAATCAAGTCCTTGCTGGCTTGGAGTCCTTTAGTGCAGCTTATCTTGATGATATTGCTGTCTTTAGCTCCAACTGGCAGGATCACCTGGTCCACCTGAAGAAGGTTTTGCAGGCCCTGCAAGCAGCAGGCCTCTCCATCAAGGCATCTAAATGTCAGCTAGGGCAGGGAACTGTGATTTACTTGGGACACCTTGTAGGTGGAGGCCACGTTCAGCCACTCCAACCCAAGATCCAGACAGTTCTGGACTGGGTAGCTCCAAAAACCCAGACTCAAGTCAGGGCATTCCTTGGCTTGACTGGGTACTGTAGGAGGTTTGTGTAAGAATATGGATCAATAGTGAAACCCCTCACAGAACTGACCTCTAAGAAAATGCACAAGAAAGTGAACTGGACCGTGGACTGTCAAAAGTCCTTTGACACCCTGAAGCAAGCTATGTGTACAGCACCAGTTTTGAAAGCTCCAGATTATTCTAAGCAGTTCATTGAGCAGACAGATGCCTCTGAGAATGGGATAGGAGCAGTCCTGTCCCAAACAAATGATGATGGCCTTGACCAGCCTTTTGCTTTTATTAGCAGGAGGTTACTCCCCAGGGAGCATCATTGGAGTGCCATTGAGAGGGAGGCCTTTGCTGTGGTTTGGTCCCTGAAGAAGTTGAGACCATACAGTTTTTTGGTATTCACTTCACAGTTCAAACTGACCATAGACCTCTCAGATGGCTGATGCAAATGAAAGGGGAAACCCCTAAACTGCTGAGGTGGTCCATATCCCTACAGGGAATGGACTTTGTTGTGGAACACAGACCTGGCACTTCCCATGCCAATGCTGATGGCCTTTCCAGGTTCTTCCACTTAGAAGATGAAGACTCTCTTGGGAAAGGTTAGTCTCATCCACTTTCGTTTGGGGGGGGGGGGTTGTGTAAGGAAATGCCTTCCTTGGCATGGTTACCCCCTGACGTTTTGCCTTTTGTTGATGCCAGTTATGATTGAAAGTGTGCTGGGACCCTGCTAACCAGGCCCCAGCGCCAGTGTTCTTTCCCTAAACTGTACATTTGTTCCCACAATTGGCACAGCCCTGGAACACAGATAAGTCCCTTGTAAATGGTACCCCTGGTACCAAGGGCCCTGTTGCCAGGGAAGGTCCCTAAGGGCTGCAGCATGTCTTAAACCACCCTGGGGACCCCTCACTCAGCACATGCACACTGCCTCACAGCTTGTGTGTGCTGGTAGGGAGAACATGACTAAGTCGACATGGCACTCCCCTCAGAGTGCCATGCCCACCTCTCACTGCCTGTGGCATAGGTAAGTCACCCCTCTAGCAGGCCTTACAGCCCTAAGGCAGTGTGCACTATACCACAGGTGAGGGCATAAGTACATGACCACTATGCCCCTTCAGTGTCTAAGCCAAACCTTAGACATTGTAAGTGGAGGGTAGCCATAAAGAGTATATGGTCTGGGAGCTTGTCAGATATGAACTCCACAGTTCCATAATGGCTACACTGAAATCTGGGAACTTTGGTATCAAACTTAGCACAATAACTGCACACTGATGCCAGTGTGGGATTTATTGTAAAATACACCCAGAGAGCATCTTACAGTCCGACTCCTAGTGCTAGGCTGACCAGTTTCTGCCAGCCTGCCACAACCAGACGAGTTTCTGGCCACATGAGGTGAGTGTCTTTGTCACTCTGTGGCCAGGAACAAAGCCTGTACTGGGTGGAGGTGCTTCTCACCTCCCCCTGGATGAACTGTAACACCTGGTGGTGAACCTCAAAAGCTCATGCCTTTTGTTAGAGCACCGCAGGATAGCCCAGCTAGTGGAGATGCCCGCCCCTCTGGCCACTGCCCCCACTTTTGGCGGCAAGGAGGAGGAGATAATGAGGAAAACAAGGAGGAGCCACCCACCAGTGAGGACAGCCCCTAAGGTGCCCTGAGCTGAGGTGACTAATGCCTTTAGAAACCCTCCATCTTGAGATTGGAGGATTCCCCCAATAGGAATAGGGATGTGCCCCTCTCCCCTCAGGTAGGAGGCACAAAGAGGGTGTAGCCACCCTCTAGGACAGTAGCCATTGGCTACTGCCCCCCTGACCTAAGCACACCCCTACATTTAGTATTTAGGGGTGACCCTGAACCCAGGCAATCAGATTCCTGCAACCTACAACAAGAAGTAGGACTGCTGATCTGAAAGCCCTGCAGAGACGTCGGAGACAAAAACTGACTTGGCCCCAGCCCCACCGGCCTGTCTCCAGACTCAAAGAACCTGCACAGCGATGCATCCGACAGGGACCAGCGGCCTCTGAGGACTCAGAGGACTGCCCTGAACCAGAAGGACCAAGAAACTCCCGAGAACAGCGGCACTGTTCAAAAACAGCAACAGCTTTGCAACTTTTTAGCAACTTCCAAAAAGCTCTCTCTTCCGCCGGAAGCGTGAGACTTCTCACTCTGAACCCTGTGCCCCTGGTTCGAGCTCCAGAGAACAAACACCGCAGAGAGGACTCCCAGGTGACTACGACGACGTGAGTACTCTGAGTCGACCCCTCTGCATCCCAACAGCGACGCCTGCAGAGAGGATCCAGAGGTGCCCCCTGACCACGACTTCCTGGTAACAAGGAACCCGACGCCTGGACCAAGCACTGCACCCGCACCCCCCAGGCCTGAGAGGAACCACCTTCCTGTGCAGGAGTGACCAGCAGGCGGCCCTCTACCTAGCCCAGTTGGTGGCTGGCCCGAGAAGCCCCCCTGTGCCCTGCCTGCATCGCCTAAGTGACCCCCGGGTCCCTCCATTTCTTTCTATAGCAAACCCGATGCCTACTTTGCACACTGCACCCGGCCGCCCCTGTGCCGCTGAGGGTGTGTTTTGTGCACCTGGTTGTGTCCCCCCCCAGTGCTCTACAAAACCCCCCTGGTCTGCTCCCCAAGGACACAGGTACTTACCTGCCAGCAGACTAGAACCGGAGCACCCCTGTTCTCCATAGGCCCCCATGTGTTTTGGGCCCTCCTTTAAACTCTGCACCTGACCGGCCCTGTGTTGCTGGTGCTGTGGCCCCAGACTGACTGTGTAAGTGCTTTACTTACCTGAGAAACCTAACCAAACTTACCTCCCCCAGGAACTGTTGGTTTTTGCACTGTGTCCACTTTTAAAATAACTTATTGCCATTTTAACTAAAACTGTGTGCACTACTGCTTTGAATCAAAGTTCTATACTTACCTGTGTGAAGTACCTTGCATTTTATGTACTTACCTCAAATCTTGAATCTTGTGGTTCTAAAATAAATTAAGATAATATATTTTTCTATATAAAAACTATTGGCCTGGAGTTAAGTCTTTGAGAGTGTGTTCCTCATTTATTGCCTGTGTGTGTACAACAAATGCTTAACACTACCCTCTCATAAGCCTACTGCTCGACCACACCACCACCAAATAGAGCATTGGTTTTATCTAATTTTGCCACTATCAACCTCTAAGGGGAACCCCTGGACTCCGTGCATAGTATCTCTCACTTTGAGATAGTATATACAGAGCAAACTTCCTACAGTGGTTGTCTCTAAAGAGCCCCATGTCCAACACCTGGGAATCGATTTTTCCCTCAGGGGCATCCTGTGTTGACCCAATAGCTTCAAGGATACCCCCTGCTCTATTCCACTGTTGTGGACACAGACACAGGGATGAGACATGAAACCATGACACAATGGAGAATTAAGAGGCTTTAGTGCCTTATTATTATGGATGGGGAAGCCCTTGTGTACACTACTGGTCAGAGGCATAGCTTAATAGTGCACTGCACTGCACCCAAATTATAGCAGTATTTCACTGCCAAATCATCGGATAACAGCCTGATTTCCTTCTTTTGGGTCTCTTGAAGCCCTTTTTGGCCACTGGTACTGGTGATGAAACTTGATACTGTTTGGAGCGCATGGCATCTTTAATTCCTTAGTTATGCTTATGGAGTGAGAGGTTATATCCGGTTCCATCTATATATGATTCTAGGGAGAGGATCAAGTGATATTGTTGGAAATTACTACCTTTCGCATGGTATTCCCCCATATCTTTTGCCTTTTGTAGCTGAACCCATTTTTGTTGGCCACTGGACTCTGTGCACTTTCCACTTGCTAACCAATGGTAAAATTCTTGTGCGTTTCCTTTACACATGGTAAAATGTACCTATTTCTAATTGGCACATTTAATTTACTTGTAAGTCCCTAGTATATGGTAGAACATGTACCCAGGGCCTGTACATTAAATGCTACAAGTGGACTGCAGCACTCATTGTGCCACCCACTAAAGTAGCATTGTAAAACGTGTCTTCCGGTTTTGCCATTGCATCCTGGGTGGAAAGTTTTAAACTGCCATTTCGACCTGGCAAAATAAACCTTTTTCCTTTATTTTTATTTTTTAAATAAGTTTTATTGATTTTTCAAAGCACATAAATATATTATCTAACATCAACACAAACACAACCAACCAACCAGGGCAGTGACGTGTACCCCCGCACCTTTACTCTCAACCTCCATGACAGGAAATGTAATACAGCAAATGACCTGGAGAAAGACACATATCAGGATACATGGAAAATCATAACAAAGCTTATATTGCTTTATCAGGAGATTCACTCTCTTCTTGTTTCTTGGCCCCCGGCCATTAGGTTCTTGCCCCCACCAACCATTGCCTTGTGTCTTCCCCTCATCAGCCTTCCCCCTGTCTCGCTGCTCCTCTCCCTTATTTGCCTATGGTCCATACCCCCCCACACCCTCTCCAACTCTCTCGGGCAGCCCCAACCCTTGTAGGCCAGCCTTTCCTTGTTACAGCACACATCCATCTCTCATGGCCAATCTTGTACTTTTTCTTTTTGCTTGGAGAAATCCCAAGTTTACCAAGATTCTCTGAGAAGAGTTAAGGTTTGTTGGTCTCCACTTATCCAACAGTGTCAACTGAGCCCAAGGGGCAAGTGGTCTAACATATGTAGAAAAGACTCTTTCGGGTCACAAGCACTCATCATTCACTGCCCTACCAATCTTGTGCAGGAGTGCCCTAGAATAGAAAAATTTGTGAAGGATTTTACGTTTAATGAGACAGAATTGCGTCTGAATTTGCTACCTATCTTTTTAGTGCCTCCTGCCATTCATCATCCTCCAAATCACCCAGATCCGCTTGCCATTTAATTCACAAATGTGTACGTTCCCCCTGCGTATTGTTTATGAGAGTCTTATAAGGAGATTGTCTTAATTAGGATGTGATCATTAAGAGTTGCCTCTCTAATGGGAATTCCTCCATCATGTCATCATCTGGTGCTATATGTTTTCCTAGGGCATGTCTCAATGGTAGAATTTAAAAAACTAAGAGGGGACCATGTTTTATTTCTCTTTAAGGTGTCTGCATACAGTGATATCCTTTCCTCCCACGTATCTCCCCAGTGCCAGACCCAAACTTGTGTGCCCATCTGGATCCACTCAGCCAAGGCCTCCATTGGTAGTGTGAACAGTATAGGTAACAAGTGGCAGCCCTTGTCTAGTCCCCTGACCCCCATTCACTTTAACTTGAGCCTTCAGAGCCTTAGAGAGGAGGCTGACAAATCTTCTGAATTTTGGCCCCATACACATCTTCTCTAAATAACAAATAAGAAAGGCCATTCCACGAAGTCGAACACTTTGTTTGCATCTAACGATACCAATGCCAGTAGAAGTCTCACAATATTATCTGCAGCCATTTTATTGTGGGGTTGTCAAAGACTGAGCCTTGCCAATCAGTGAGGCATGAAGCCATTCTGGTCCGGATGGACCAAGTCAAGGATTACCTTCCTTAAACAGTTCGCAAGGGCCTTAGAAGTACTTTCCCGTCTACATTGAGTACCGATATTGGGCGATATGAGTCCCATACGTCTAATGGTTTCCCGAATTTCGGAATCAGCATTATAGTTTCTAGGTTAGGATCAAGTGGGAGCTCACCCCGCTGATCCGCTTCCGCGAATATCTTATGGAGGTGTGGCATTGCTACGTTAGCAACTTTTTTAAGGAACTCAGCCAGTAGCCTGTTAGGGCCCGGTGCCTTCCCAGATTGCAAATGAGTCAGTGCAGTTTGCACCTCCCCCACAGTCAGATCCTCTTCCAGTAAATCCATTTGTTGTTGATCAAGCCTTCGACAAGAGCATTCCCAGAACAAAATCAAACATATCCTCTGCATCAGGTCGGAGTTTACCTTCATAGCGGTCACTCAGATACCCTGCCATAGTTTCTATGAAATTCTTGGAGCCTGTTACTAGGGAACCAAAATGATCTTGAACTCTTAGTATATAGTGCCTATATTGGTCTTGTTTCCTGAGCCATGCCAACATTTTCCCTGCCTTACCTCCTGCTTTGTATATACGTTGTGCCTGCATTATATAATGTAATTTAACTGCATTGCTTGTCACATTGTCAAGGAGATGGATTTTTGTCTCAACTGATGAGCATGCTGCATATTCATCCTCTAACTGCCATACATCTCTTTACAGCAGCGTTCCTTGCGTTTATGTCTGTCTCCCACCTCCCCAGCGATAATCACCGCCCAGATGGTGGCTTTGTATGCCTCCCAGAGTGTAGCTTCTACCTGCATTGACATGGTGTTTTCTTCATTGAGGCCGTCTGCAGCCGTTCCACCTCCTTTTTCTTTGTGAGCCTCAATGTAGCCATTCGCCACTCACTCCTACCCCGCTTATGGGGGAATCCATTGTCACCGCCACCGGGGAATGGTCAGTAATCCCCATGCTTTATATTAAGCACCTGTGGACCTATAAGGAGGCCTCCCGCTGGATCAAGATGAATTCAATATGTTAGTGGGTATCATGTGCACCAGAGTAGAAGGAGTAGCATTCATGCTGTCCGTGGAGTTCCTCCAGATGTCCTCCATACCCACATCTTGAAGAAAGTGGTCCAATTTATGGACCCATCTGACCAACACCAGATTAAAATCGCCACCGACCACGGTGATAGCCTGCGGTAGTTCAGTGAATAATTTCCCTAAGTGAATTAGTGTGTCTCCCTGAAAGGGTCATAAACATTGACTAAGGCCAATCGCTTTCCTTGCATTTCACCTAATACCAATGTATAATGCCCTGGCTCATCTACTCATGTCTATTGCTCCTGAAAGCCCATGGAACTTTTGATTAGAATTGCTAACTCCCAAGTGCCAGATGAGTACCCTGCCTAGGTAAGGATCCCATATTTCCCCTGTGTCATTGGGATCCCCTTATTACCTTTCATATGTGTTTCCT
Source organism: Pleurodeles waltl (assembly GCF_031143425.1). NCBI lineage: Eukaryota > Metazoa > Chordata > Amphibia > Caudata > Salamandridae > Pleurodeles > Pleurodeles waltl. The sequence goes on from NC_090441.1 coordinate 90,311,255, forward strand.
GTAGGAAAACCACATCTGCCTCTTATCTCGCCAACGCTTTCATCACCAATCCCCTTTTTATTTTATTTCCTAGGCCATTCACATTCCAACTCAACAGTTGAAGCATGTGATGAATCATCCCACTTGTGTTTCTATCCCTTCCCCTCCTAACATTAACCCTCCATGGTATGAATAGCCGTCCCCCAAAGGGGGGACGTGTCCTCATCACTGCAAACCTTTAAACAATAAAAACAAAAATCTAAAGCCCTACCCTACTCTGCCGTGTTGTGGTCCCTGTACCTGGCTCTTCCCCAGCTCACAGTGTGTCAATCGCCCACAAAACTTGTCTACAAACAACACAGCCATCTGGAGTCTGTAAGTATAGGTTCCCTGTGGCGTAGAGGGCATGGCCTATGGCAGCATAACTGGCCCCCAGCAATCATGGGGCAGACCTGTTTAGACGCCAAAGCGCCCCACCAGCGAAATAGGCACTGTTTGAATAATCTCCTCTAATGTCATCAATGTGACCTAAGATGGCGTTTCATACCCCAGGTCTACCCCCTTTTACTCTTTTGGGTGTGCGCCAAATTTATGAGCAGCCTATAGTGCAGCTACACCGTCGAATGCCCTGCGGCACCGCTTACACACCACCACCACCAATCGCATTGCTTCAAGGAATGCCTTCTAAACTTGGCTGTTCTGTTCTGTAACCTGGTTGCTTGGTCACAGCAGGTTGTTACTTAATAATTTAGCACCAGAATGCCCTTTACGGTAATTGCTTGCTCTATAAGTCTCCATAACGTACCACAACATGTGTTCCTGTCCATACCATGGTTGTGTGAGAAAAATGTTACTGTATTGTGCTACATGTTCTATATCATTTGACATTTTCGAATACTGCAACACACTTACACACATCAACAAGAATGACCACACATTCAGGAAAAAGTAACAACATAGACAAGTTCAAAGAAATATTTGACATAATAATTTTTTACTAAAAAGATTATTTTGTTTTTGAAAAAAATACAATGGGACAATACTTGACAATACTTGAGAATGGGATAAAAGAAAAAAATAGTGCCTTAGTTCAGGGAGGAAAATGCAACTTGGAGGGGACAGCAACACAAGAAAAACTGTAAAGAACGTCAGGACACAAGTCTATTTGTTAAGCCCAAATATAAAATAAAAGTTTAGACTGTCAAACCCAAATGGTCTACATAACAGTCCAAAAATCCTAACGAAACGTTAGTTTTTAAAAGAAAACCCTCAAAGTGCAAAAGGAATCTAAAATCAGTCCCCCAGATGGGGTGTCAGAGAAGCTGCTCTGGTTATCTTGGTTCTCACGTGTTACCACGTGTTTCTCGAAACTGACAATTGGAGTCCCAGGCCAGGGCCCGAGACCCCCTGAGTTACTGGCCAGAGTGTGGTATAGATGGAAACAGCTGAGCTAGGCATTCAACAGCAGTTGGGGAGGGGTGGGATTGAAGGACTTGTTGGAACTACTACACTTAAATGGAAACAACAAACCCCAAACTTCTTGAGTGTCTCTTTTCCCTGTTGTTAGCTAATCTTTAGTTTCAGGTATGAGTTTATTCGGTAGATAAATCCTAAAGGAACAAAGGCGAACGAATTATTCTATCACACTCTGGAACCACACTTCCTAACACTTTCAAGGAACCCCCGAACTCACTGCCCCTTGGATTACCTGACCAGCTCAGGGCAGGCAAGGATAAACAAAATAATTATATGAAATTGTTGTCAAATTATATCGTGGAAAAAAATAAGCAGTTCATAATGGTTGATAAGCCTCTTTATCGGGTGTCTTTACTAAAATTCAAATGGAGATAAGTACCATAGACCCCCAGGAGTGTTGGTGAAAGTCATTTCAATCATAGAACATGCATGCATTACTGTGATGTATTTACAGGCGTCCTTTGGTAAGTTGCTTTTTGTGCTTTTTCTCCTTATAGGTTTTTCTTGGGGATCAGATGGATGGCTGTAGACCAAATACGTACGTCCAAGGAACCTTACTGAAGGCAGAAACAAGGTGAGGAGATGAGCAGTGGCAACACAGCAACAAACATTGGCAAAGCCAATAGCTCTGTCCTAGCTTAGCTTTGCCAATGTGTTTTAGCCATGTTGTTTACCAACGAGACTGCTGTTCAGTATGGCTAAATGTTAGAAGCATGGAGGAGAGTGAAGTGGAGTGTCATAGAATGGAATGGCGAAGAGCTGAGTAAAGTGCTGTAGAGTGGAGTGTCAGAGAGTGTCATACACTGGAGTACATTGACATAGAGTACATTGGTGTACAAGGTTGCAGAGAATAGTGGCATAGAAGGCAATGCCATTGAGTGCAGTGGCAGTGAATTCAGTGGTGTATAATGCAGTGTCATAGAATGCAGTGGCGTAGATTAGAGTGATGCATAGTGGACTGCAGTGGCATAGAGTATAGTGGCGTAGAGTGGTGCACGGTGGATTGGTGTAGAGTTGAGTGATGCGGAGGGCAGTGGTGCAGAGTAGAGTTGAGGGACATAGAGTGCAGCGGTGTAGAGTGCAGAGTAGAGATGAGTGGCACAGAGTGCAGTCATGTGGAGTGGCGCAGAGTATAGTAGCATAGAGTGGTACAGAGTAGAGTATAGTGCCATAGAGTGCAGTGGCGTACAGTAAAATAGTGCAGAGTACAGTGGCGTAGAGAGTGCACTGTTGCAGAGTAGAGTGTCAGAGTGCAGTGGTGTGGAGTGGAGTAGAGTGGCATAGAGTGCAGTGGCATACAGTAAAGTGCAGTGGTGTAGAGTGCAGTGACATAGAGTGCAGTTGTGTAGAGTGCATTGTCATGGAGTGCAGTGGTTAAGAGTAGAGTAGCAGAGTGTAGTGGCATAGAGTGGAGTAGGGCAGAGTGGAGTAGAGTGGCATAGAGTACAGTGGTGTAGAGTAGATTGTTTCAGAGTGGAGTGAAGTGGCATAGAGTGGAGCAATGCAGAGTAGAGTGCAGTTGCTTAGAGTGGCATAGAATGTAATGGCATAGAGAAAAGTGGTGTAGAGTGCAGTGGTGCAGAGCATATCAGAGTGGCATACTGTGGATTAGCGTAGAGTGCAGGGGCATAGAGTTGAGCGTTACAGAGTAAAGTGCATTGGCGTAGAGTGTATTGGCACAGAGCTCAGTGGTGTAGAGTGCAGAGTTGCAGAGTGGCGTAGAATAGAGCGGCGTAGAGTGGGGTTTTGCAGAGTAGATTGGTGTGGCCTAGACTGGAGTGGTGAAGAGTGCAGTGGTGTGGAGTAGAGTGGTGAAGAGTGTATTGGCATAGAGTAGAGTGGTACAGGGTAGAGTAGAGAGGCATAGCGTGAAGTAGTGTCGAGTGCAGTGGTGAAGCGTGGAGTAGTGCAGAGTGCAGTGGTGTGGAGTGGTGCAGAGTAGAGTGAAGTGGTGTTGATTGCTGCAGAGTAGAGTGGAGTGGCCTGGAATGAAGTATTCATGATGTGGTAGCACACACTGACTACCATTACAGACAACATATTCTCATTTGCATTGACCATTACATTTGCACAGACACACAGTTTTCCTGATAAAGCCATACAGTGCACAGACTAAAATGTGTGGAAATTGCATCATCCAGTTTAATGATTTGTTTTTAGTATATTAAAGTATTTGTCTTTAACAAATATCAGAAATAACAAAAAAGTGCTTCATTTGTATGTTCATAATTCTGATATATTCTGATATACTTACACAGTTCATATAAATGTTGTTGTGCTAGGAAAAACTTTGTCCTACCCATAGTATCCAGCAACACTGTCACATAAATCCTCTCACTTGGAAGTCAGATAAAGAAAAGTAAACAAGCACCCTCAGAAGAGAGCATCTGGCATCTGACCTCAGTCTTTGAAAGCACAACAAATGTGATGGGATAAGAACAAGACTTATAGGCCTGTTAACTGAAAACGAGTTTGTGGAAGAAGACTTGAAACACAGTTTAGGCAACGGGATGGACAAACTGAACCTAGACAGCCTAATGCAAATAAAGCAAGTAAATGGAAAGCTAGAAAGCGTGAGTTACAACCCACAAAGCCAATGGTAATCAATGAGCAAAATGCATTCCTAGGTCAATTTTCTGTAAGTCCCCAAGATGTCTTTAGCGGCTGTCTGGTAGGCTGCAACCTAAAAAGGAAACTCATCAGGGGCAGGATCCAGTGAGGTACAATGGGTGGCAGTTACCGCACAAGAATTCTCTCTAAATAAAGTAGCAGGTAGGTAATAATAGCCGGTGCTATGGCTCATGTGGATGCAGCTTTTATAAACATCTGCATCCCAAAAGATGGCCAACGTTTCTCATAAGCGCTGAAACTCTTGCAAGAATGTGGTCTCCAGACTTAGCATCATGACACATTGAACCCGACCCAACAAGTATTCTGCGACCTGCCTCCATGTGTCAAGGTGCGTGACTTGTGGCCCAGCATTTTAGAGCCATCTGTATTGAGATGTGACAGGCAACACATAATGCTCAGGGGAATTTGGGGTGAATGTTTCCCTGAGACAGTGTTCTTCAAGATAGGTGCTTGTGTCCAGCCCCACCACCCCCGTTGGGTGCCACAATTTCCACCTGGTTTCTTTTTGATTGAAAGTGTGCAACTCTATGGGTGGGTGTGCTTTTGCTTCTGCTGATAGGTTTCTTCTCCTCACTGGTTGTATTCCTTCTTGTTCTCTGCCCTTAGTCCTGCTGTTCTTTTGATTTCCAGGCACCTTCAAACATTATACTTTGTTGGTGTTCCTCATAGCAAAACTAAGCCAACACAAATTGCATACCTAGAATTCCTTGAACAAAGTCACTCTTAAATTCACTTATGATAGCAAACAGAAACTTAGATATACGTCAATAATCAAAATATGATTCTTGAATATTGATGCAACCATGGCTAGTTTCTGGACATGAGATGGTGGACAGAAATTATACATTGTCATTGTATGTACACCTCTTTTTAAACAAAAATGTTGTGACTGGAAGTATGTCTACTTGGCTTAGATGTGTGTTGTACATGATCCCACATCTGTATCTGATGGGATATAAACAGAATAAATCATAAGAGGTATGTACAAATCACAAAATGATATCACTGATCATTACAATAAAGCCATAAATAGTGACTGTAGTTGTTAAAATATGAATACTTTCTTTTGCAGATACTGTGTGTCAAACTATTCTTAGCAAAATAACTTTTGTTTTTAATTTGCATAAAATGAAAAAAACAAAAACGTATTCATTCAACACGTGTAACAGAACAATATATGGCACAGGCAACCTGGACATACCCTAAAAACAAAACATGAGACATGACTGGGAAGCACTTAAAAATATATGGACTTTGGTTTTGGACAAAAATTAAAATTACACTCTTCTGATACTTCTCTTTGGATTTCTGCTTCCATTTGAGCATGGAGGGTTGTCAAAACGGTTTTCTGGACCCAGGTGAGCAGTGGTATAAGTCTGATGTACCACATATGTAGCTGGCATAGTACCCACAGTGCTCAGTGCCGGAGGTCCTTCCATCGCTTACAGAACTCTCTGGCTTTCCACCCACAGCACTGTCTTTCTAGATTTCTGGATTTGGCTCGGCACCGCTATGCGCAGCTTGTTGTCTGGCTCCCCAGAGGATGATGGATGAAGTATGCTGAGGATGGTATTGAAGGATATCCTCACAAAAGTTATGTAATTCTTGGTCAGAAAAAACAAGTGATCTTTCTATAAGTTCCTCATTCATTTTGCGGGAATAAAAGACAAAAGGACCAGCAGTATGGAAGAAGATTGTGGTGTGGTGAATGGATGGCTCAGGAATGGCTTTCTTCCTGTTACTCTATGTCATGTTGTGTTTGTCATTGTTAGAAGACATCTTAGCCCTGAGTGCCGAAAGCTTGACCTTCTCAAAGCTTGATGTTGCTAGAAGCAGCCTCCTCTCTGAGTGTGTCCCGGAAGTCAGATACGGTATGCAAGAATTTATCATGAGACCTAGTGCACTGTCTGTCCTTCAATATCCATTCACAGGGATGTGGCTGAAACTAAAAACATGTTCCAGCAGATAAAGGTGTTACCTCAGAACATGTCTACCTGCTATAAACACAAGGCAAAGTATGCATTGATTGGTCCCCAGAAACTGTTTAGGGCTAACTTTGTATTTGATTGGGCATTTGAAAATACGTCTGTCCCTATGATTGGATGGAAGTGGGCTGCTCTTGTAGAAAGGAGATAAGCGGAACCTGTGTGAATGGCTATCTTCCTATAAAGGGTAAGGACGAAATCCTTATGACTCATAACAAGATCGGTGCTGCTAAGTCCTCCTGTGGAGGAGCTAGACTGTGGTGTGTTTTTGGAATTTGCCTTGCACTGGGCAAAGCTTTAAACAATGTGGTGCTGTGGGCTACTTAATGCTACTATCTCAGACAGAAGCTGGAATCGATACTTTATGGCTCAGTCTGTGGCGAAGATGATCAACCCAAGTGTCATGTTTGATTTTTTTTTGTTTAAATCTGTTTATTGCATTTTTTTCATTTTTACATTTTGTAGACACAAGTATCAATGAGTGTCAGTCCATCAGTGACAGTAACTGTATTTCAGTTTTGCGATAGGAGATACAGTGCATTGCCATTAGCGATAGGAAACTTATCACAATAGGATTCAAAGTAAGGAGGAGTTAAAATATGTATATCCAATCCTTAGAGCAATTATAATGGTCTGACTGAGATATTGGAGTAGTCTCCATTACTTAAATAGATACTGGCTTTGAGTTTGCAGTTTCACAATATGTTGGTCTGTGGGGCTCCTCCACAAGGAAGGGCACGGGTGGCTTCCCCTCCCCCAATGTAACTCTGTCAGGTGGCAGTACATGCAACGACACTGAGGCATCATGTGTGGTAGTGTGCAAGTCAGCCAAGATGACATTCCAGTTAGTGGCTTTGGGATATTGGTGAAGCTCCAGGCTATCTTCCCTGTGAAGGGCAACACTGTCAGCCTTTGCCTAAGCTATCAGTGACGGTATCCAGGCTGTGAGAGATGGAGGGTCAGGCGATTTCCATCTGCAGGTAATGCCAATGGAAGGCCAAGGTAGATAAATTAGGATGTGACCCTAAATGTTTTGCCCCTGCTGTAGAAGCCCAGGATACATGCCATCCTTGTGGTTGATAAGTCCCTACCGGCACAGTGGGACAGACAACTTGCCACTCCCTGCCAATATTGATGTTACTGGGGCAAGACCAGAGCATGTGAAGGAGATCCGCATCTATCAGTCAGCATCGAGGGCAAGCAGTATTGATTTATTTTGGCAGGAGTAAGGTAGCCGCTATGAACAATGTATAATTCAGTTTCATGGAACTGAGCATTATGTGGAATTTACATGGGACTTTCCAGCAGAGTGGACCACTCTCTATCCATGCAGGGGCGAGTCAAATCATTTTCCCAGCGAGCGCATAAGTGATGGTGCAGTGTGCTTGACCAGTGAATCAGCCACCAGTGTACCAGGTGTCTGTCCGGGCCCAGCACATGGAGATACTGCAGGGTAAGGTGAGTTGGGGGCTCCTGGTCCATATCACCCCAAACCTAACCCAGTGCACCAATAAAGGATTTGTGTAGGAGAAAGTGCCTGGGGGGAGGGAATTATGGCCCTCGTGATATAGAGGCATTGGCGATAGCAGCAATATGCTACCTGTAAAAGTGTGGGTTTGAGTGTTGGTGCTCTAGCACAAGGATGAAATAATTTTAGAATAGTAGTGAGATTTCAGACGGGCAGCATCGTGACAGTGGCAGACAACTGGAGGGTGGCTAGCCATCGCAACATCCATTGCAGTTGGGATGCCAGGTAATAGTCCTTGAAGTTGGGCACTGCAAGTCCGCCTCAATCTGTTGGTTGGTAAAGTTTTGAGAGCACCATGCAGCAGCAGGAAGAGTTCCAAATGAAGTCTCTCCTGGCTTGTTCAAAGGATCAGAAGAACAAGATGGGGATATATACTGGAAGATTGGCAAAATAGTACAGAAGGCAGGGGAGTGTGACTATTTTAAGTAGTGCTACACATCCCGCCAATGACAAGGGCTGCCTCTTCCGAAAGGTGATCTGGATCCGCAATGAGGTGATGGCACATGTTAGATTGCTGTCAAACTGGTCCTTGGGTGTATGGAATATTCAGATGGCCAACTGTCTAAATGTGGGTGGGCTGCCAGGCAAGAGGGGCATCAGCGAGGGCAAGGGCGGAGTTAGGTGTGATAGGATTCAGTGGAAAGATGCAAGACTTGGTCCAATTGACCGTCAAGTCAGAAAGAGTAGTGCTTCTGTTGAGGGTGTGGGCAGTCATGGCAGGGACCGAAGAAATGTCCCGAAGACAAACGAGCAGTTCATCTGCACAGAGGGAAATGGAGTGGACACCATCCCCCGGGGCATGCCCCACTCACATCCCTATGCATGCAGGGCAGCTGCTAGAGGCTTTATGGCTAGGGAGAAAGGCAGTGGGGAAAGAGGGCAACCCTGCTGAGTGCCACTGCTTTTATTATTTGAATCAGGTATGACATAACCCTGGCCAAGGTTAAGGTGTACAACAGGTGGACCACCCTTAGAAAGTGGTGACCAAGACCGTATTTTAGCAGCACCGTAAATAAAAAGGACCACTCCAGAGAATAAAAAGCCTTCTCCAGTCTAGAACCAAGCAGCCCGAACGAGGCCATGGAGTTGGGGCATATTCAAGGATGCAAAAGAAATGCCTTAAGTTACTTGAGGTTACTTGAGGTGGTATGAGCTGAAACAAACTTATTTTGGTCTGGATGAACCAAGGTAGGGACTAGGATGCCAGTCAATCTGCTAGAATTTTTGACAGGATTTTGTAATTAGAATTAAGTAATGGTAGAGGCCTGTGTGAGTCTAGAGCTTTGGGATCTTTGCCTGGCTTAGGTAGTGAAATAAGGAGAGCTTTGCGGAGGGACTCTGGAAGGCAGGAGGTCTGCTGGGACTGCTATACAGGTTGCAGTAGTGGAGCGTAAGCTTTATAAGATTCTGCAGATAAGCCATCAGGGCCTGGAGTCTTCCCAGTGACAAGGGAGCAAATAGCCTCCTGTATCTCAAAAGGCATGATAGGTTTATCCATCTCTGTCCATTGATTCTGCGTACTGCAAGGAAGGGACATAGTGGTCAGAAAGGAGGCAACTTCCTCCTGAGTGGCGGTAGATGCCAACTGATACAATGATGTATAATGACTGACCAATTCACAATGAATCCCGTGCTGTGTGTAAAGTAGGGTGGCAGCAGCAGATCAGAGCACCATAATGGGACAATTAGGCTGGTCTTGCTATTTTAACCATGCAAGGAGAGAGCCGGCTTTATCTTCTGCGGTGTGAGCATTAGCAGAATGGCCAGCATAATTGAAGCAGCGTAGCCTTTCTAGAAGTGAGACATTTTTGGGCTGTGTCTCTGCCAGCAGAGTTTTGCTATGTGGGTAGCGTGCCACCTTGGTTTCTACATGTAAAAGTCCCACCTCAATGCATGACATGTCTTTATCTAGGTGTCGACACCAGAATGGTGGATCTTCCAATGCTGCTGGTTGTAGATGCCAAGTAAGAATGGGGGAAACCTCCATGTCCCTCATAATCTGAAGGTATTGTGGATTATGGTATGAGTGGGTGCGGCCTAGGCAGTCAATGTGAGTGGCAGATGGGGGTAAGTCCAGTGTACCGACCAACGTATCTATCCTAACATGTAGGAGACGTGGTGCTGAGTTGAAGGAGTACACCTTAGCAGTGGCATTGAGAAGATGACATATGTCGATGACGTGCCAGTTCTGCAGCCAATCGCTAAGTATCTGAGTGTTAGAGGTTGCAGCTGTGCATGGTGGGGGGACGAGCGATCCAGGTCAATGTGTAGTATGCTATTAAAATCACCCATTAGTAACGAAGGGAGCCCGTTCCAGTGGAACAGGACTCCTGATAACGTGCTTAGGAATGATGATTGATTGGTATTTGGAGCATATATGTTACCTAGAAATATATCACAGCTGTCCAGACGGCTCCTGACAAAGGCGTATTGACCCTCTGGGTCCGTTACCACATCTTCTGCCATAAAGGGGATCCCTAGCCTTATGCAAATCAGTACCCCACAAGCGTAGGAGGACACACCACTAGTAAAGATCTGAGCACGCCACCATCACTGCAACTTTGTTGCCTCTAGAAGCATCAAATGAGATTCCTGGAGCAATGCAGTATGTGTGGATTGTCACTTACGGTAAGAGTAGATAGCATAGCAGTGTGCAGGCGTATGGATACCGTGCACATTCCAGGTTATCACTTTAGTGTGTGTCATGCTGTCTTCAACAGAGGTAACAGTGGTTAACCACATGCATCGGAGCTAAGGATCCACGTGGGCACAGGTGTAATGTGTCACGAGTGAAGGAGATACATACTGGCCCCATATCATGTAAAATGTAAACGTTTAAGGTATGTCTAATAGAAGTAAGAACAGTGAATACCACAAGGGCAGTGCACAGTATGAACTCGTGATCAGTGGAATCCATGCAATGTGAATCATATAGGAGTGTTCACTGTTTGTAGGGTCACTTCTGGTAGTGTCACTGACTCTAGCCAAAAAGGCCAAGTGGCAGTAGAGCTTTCATAGGTTGAGGATCAAGGTAATTTTTCAAAGGGACTGGAATGTTGCGCGGCCTCAGCAATTGCAGCGGCTTGGTGTATCGCCTGTCGACATTCTGTGATCATTTGCTCCAGGTCAGGGGAAGCCTTGGGGACTGAAGAATGCTTTGCCTAGTCCAGCACCTGTGATGGTGGCCCCCGATGAGGTGCGGTTCACTCCAGTGTCTGGTCATGACATTCGGGGTTTCTGAGTTCCAGGTGTCTCCAACTACCCCCAAGCAGCTTCCGGGGAATCAAATGTGTGGTTTCATCTGCAACCATGCGCAGTCATGCTGGAAAGAGGAGCAAGTAGCGCAAGTACAACTCATTGAGGTGGCATTTCACGGCAAGAAAGGTGTTCTGTTGGCGCTGCAATGCACTTGTGTAATCCGCGAAAAACATAATGCGGGCATTGTCTAATTTGATCTTAGTTAGTTTCCGAGTTTCGTGGAGAATGGTGTCTCTGTCTTGATAATGAAGTAGGTGGTGCACCAATGGGTGGGGACCGGAGAAGAGTGGAGGTTTTCGTGTCGGAACACAGTGCACCCTATCAACAGAGAAGAACTGTGACAAGGCAGGCAGAGGGAGTAGATCTCGTAGCCATTTCTCCATATAAGTGACGGCATCCCATCCCTCTGAGTGTCCAGCTTGTCTTCGCGTGACAGGGAGGTATCAGGGGGCTGTGCGTTGTGGTGAATCTGTTTTAGTCTCCCACTGGGACAGAGGAGTTAGCTTAGCCTTTGGCTTGCAGACCTATTGCCCCTGTCACCTAGTGACCTTTTACCCACTTAGTATGCTCACTTTAAAAAATATATATTTTTATTGATTGACATTTTCAGTACGATTACATATAGTACAATGGGTATTTTGTATGAAAAAAATAGACATTAATCCAGCCCTGCTGGTTGTACAAGTGATTTTGAGAGCTGGCATTTCTGGCTCGGCATATAAGATCTTACATTAGATACAATACAAGCTTCTTAACTGTGGTATGGTGTGTATGATACTGGCATAGTATGTACCCTTTAATCATCATGTTCTACTATTACTCTGGTTTGATTACAACTCAACTTCTTAAACTGAACCTAAATGTGACATCATCTATCTTTACTATGAGGGGTAAAGTATATGTATATGTACCTTTCTTTGACCCCTGCTTTTGGTTATATCTTGGGATAGTGTATTGCATGTGTTTGTTTGAGTATATGTGTCTATCATCTGGGGAGGAGCATTTTAGGATTACGAATATCAGATCGTTTGTTGTGTGTTTATATAGAGGCATCTCCATGTAGTAATTTCAAACCCTTCTGTTCTACATATTGTAACAAAATTCTCTAATATTTCATCCCACTCATCGGCCAATGGGTAATTTCTCATTCCTCTACTTTCTTCTCTTTTAAGAAGAGCTGTACTTTCTGCCTTCACCCAGTCTAGCATCTTTCAGAATTGTCTCCCAATCATACTCTGAAAGTTCTTTGCCGACATCTGTCTCACATCGAGTCTTTAGTCGGGCTAGGGGCGGTGATAAATGAGCCTTCAACCCACGGTACAGCCATTTTATTAAATGTCTGCCATGTCCTACTGAGTAAGCGGCATTTACAAGTTCATGCGTAGGGGGTTCCTTACTGTCTCGGGCCCAGTAGTTTTTAATATAATGCCGTATGGTGGCATGTAAAAGAAAGAGCGATGTAGTCAGGTTGTGTTCGTGTGTGAAATCTGTGTGTACTAATAGATGCTGGTCTTTGAACAATGCCCCAAACGTGTCCACCCCTTCCTGTGACCGCTTCTGTAGTTGTCGTTGGGACAGTGTACCTGTGTTTACTGGTAGTCCCAGAAGTGGAGTATTGGGGGAGTATGGGATTGTTTTAGTTGTATATTTGAGCGCTGTTTTCCAGTATTGCAAAGCTATTAGTAATAAGAGGGGTAGTTGCTTCGGGGCTTGAAAACCAGGACATAGCAGGGAATGTATGTGACCTTTATCTAACATTTCCTGGGTGTACTCGATTTCTTGTAAATTTCTTCCGGCTAGCCAGTATGCCAGCCATTGCAGTTGGCCTGCCAAACTATAGGCCTTAAGTCAGGTGCGCCCATGCCTCCTTTCTCTATTGGCATCTGCAGCTTGGCTAGGCCTATACGGCGTCTACCCCTCCCCCAGATCAGGTTGACCAGCATCGAGTTAAGGGTTTTGAAGTGTATTTCTGGGATTTTCACTGGTAGATTCATAAAATAATATAGCAAGCGGGGTAGCATTACCATCTTGGCCAGGGCGAGCTTACCTGCAACTGATATTGGTAGCGATGTCCAAAATTGTATCTGTGATCTAAGAGAAGCCATTGCTTTTAATAAATTACCTTCCATTAGATCTATTGGGGTGCTATATATTTGTATGCCGAGGTATCGGAATGTGTCTGAGGCTAAATGTAGATGTTTGTCGCCGAATGTTATTGTGTTTCTCGGATCTGGGCCAGTGAGGGAGAACACCACTGATTTGTCAAAGTTTATAGCTAGTCCTGATAGTGGCGTGAATTTTTGGAATATTTGTTCTATAGCATCTAGGTTCTGTCTCACATCTTTCAGATATAAGATAATGTTGTCCGCATATAGTGATACTATGTGATTGGTCCCAGGTGTGCCTATTCCCCAGACTGTACCGTCTTGTCGTAGCTTGCAGGCTAGTGGTTCTATCGCCATAATGAATAGTAAGGGGGATAGTGGACATCTTTGCCTGGTGCCCATTTGTACATGGGGCAAGTTGTGAGCCGAAGAGGGAGTAAAATTCAGATGGTAACCTCTCTGAACCCGGTGCTTTATTTCACGCCATGCTTTTAATTGTTTCCTTTATTTTGTCTTGTGTTATCTGCGCACTTAATTGCAGCTTGGCCTCCTCTGTTAGTGTTGGTAGCTTAATGTCAGCTAGGAAGACATCTATCTCGGCTCGATTTGTATTTGTAGTGGCTGAGTATAAAGTCATGTAATAATCATGGAAAGCATTATTTATCCCCAGTTGTGTATTTATTGTATCTTGTTGTGGTGTAATAATCTGCAGGATAGGAGTGGGGGGGGGGGTTCAGCTTTAATCAGGTGCGCCAATAGCGTTCCTGCTTTGTCTCCCTCGCTATGGATACATTCAAGGTATTTTATATAGTCTATTTTCCGCAATCTTTCCACAAGCTCTGTATGTTCGGCTCTCGCTTCTTGCAGCTGTTGAGTCGATGAGGGTCTTAGTATCGCCTCTTTTTCTAGTGTGTGTAGCTTGTTTTCTATTAGTTTTAATTCCCTGGTTAGTACTTTACGTACTCCAGTTGTCACTCCCATCACCACACCCCTTATCACCACTTTAAATGCTTCCCATTCGAGTAATTGAGAGGACGCTGAGCCCACGTTGTCGGAGAAGAAGTTTGTGATCGGCTGGGATATTTCTGTTCTTAAGGTATCATCTTCTAGTATTGATGGCTGTAAACGCCATTTGGGGATCGGCGTAGATCTCCGCCCCCACAATAGCATCATCTCAAGGGGGTTATGGTCTGATAATGTTTTTCCCAAATATGTGGTTTGTGATATCTGAGTCTGCATTGAAGTAGTTCACACTACCCGGTTTAGTCTCATGTGTACTTTATGCGGATACGAATAAAAGGAGTATTCTCTTATACCTATGTTTCTAGCTCGCCAAATGTCCGTCAGTGACCATCTCTGTAGCCAATTACGCAATGCCTCTGCCTGTCGTTGTGCATTAGTTCATGACAATGGGGGCGTGGTGTGGTCTGTTATGATATCTAGTACCACGTTAAAGTCTCCGCCTATTATCCATGGGATGTGAGCCATTGCAATAGCACCCTCGACAAGCGCTCCAGGAAGATATCCTGTGCAGTATTCGGGACGTATATGCTTCCTAGTATGATATGTTTCCCATCTAGATTACCTTTGACCAGTGTGTAACGGCCTTCATCATCATTTTTGGTCTCTAGTATTTCATATTTAATCCTCGGAAGGGATTGTTTCCGGACGATATGGTCCATTCTGCAGGCCTATGATTCGTTTATCAGGTGCTCTTTGGCTAATTGTTTTGATTTCGTTTTTGGGGGAATGTAGATGTTCATGAGCGATACTTCAAACATCCAGGAGAGCTGTTTAAGAATGGTGAAAACAGTTTGCAAGCCGCTCTCTGCTGTTGGTTGCAGGGTGTGGTTACCTATTAGAGACGTCTAGATGTAAATAGCTAAGTCACCGCATAGGCGGATGTAAATGCCTTTGTGGCAGGTGTTGTATAGTTGCTGTAGCCTGGGATTGCTGGTGCTTTTACAGGCCAAGTCTCTTGTAGCATAATAATCTAAAAAGAGAACAAGTATTTCAGTCTCTAGTTGTCTGCTAGTTTGATTGTCAAGCCTTTGTATGGGAGGGTTGACATCTGGTTCGACTTGTGCATTATTAAAATGTGTACTTAAGCTGCTTCAGATGACACTGATATCCATCAGTTTTTTAGGTTTGCAGTGACCCTTACTATCTGGCTGGCAGCTGCCGGTGATGACCAGGTCACCTTGGTAATTTAATTTATGCAACCAGGTGCTAAAGCCAAGACTTCAACCAAAACAATGTCCGCCAAGGTTAGCTTCTTGGTTTCTGTAATTTGGCTTAATCGTCAAAGGATGTTCCCACCCATGAGAATAGCAAAATAACCTCTTGTTTGATACCCAGGGTACATTAGGACTAACAGGCTGCCTGTTGTGTGTGGGGGGGGTAGGTACTCAGTGCTAGTGGTCATGATCCCGGTAGCTCGAGGCTTTTCAGTGAATGTTCTAAGCGGCTGTTCCCTGTTGTCTGATTGCTCATTGAACCTTGTTACAATGGTGATTGTTGGCTTGCACCGTTGATGCCTTGCCACAGTCATGATTGGAGCAGGACAGATACTTCCTGTGTTATCATCGTACAACCTGTTGCAGGGTCGACCTTTCGTACCTAGAGCCGCTCGATGGCTTGCCCTGTCGGCTCTTCTGTTTTTGGGTGCTTCCGCCGGAGGTGTTGTGAGGTCTTGACTATCCGCTTGGGTTGCCGCCTGGCAGTGTTGGCTAGGGGCACCCATTACCTACTCCCCCGAGGTGGTGATTTCTTCAATCGATGCAGTACCTGAGATAACAAGTTGGGGTCCCATGTGTTCGGCCCGTTCGACCTGGTTGCTGACGGAGTTTGTTTCTTGTTCATCAAGTGTGTTTCTGCTGTGCAGGTTTGGGTTGCAGCTTAGGCTGCTGAAGTAGGAATAGATACTTTTCCTTATGTCAATTTTTTCCCTGTGTTTTCTGTCTTTATGCTAATTTTTCTTCCGCAGGCCTTCTTCTGAAAGACAGGGGCCAGTTGTGTTTCCTGGCTCGTGCCAGGGGGTCTTGGTTAGATCAGAAGGTTGGGCCTTCTGTGGGTGGAAAGTTGACTGAAGAGTCCTTGGTTGCTCCTGCAGGGTCTACATTGCCTGCAGCCTATGGTAAGGCTTGGGGCATCTGGTCCTGGTGGTTGCTAGGCGCACGCTCCTTCTTGTCGTATGCTAGCTGCAGGGCAGACTGAGTGGGGCCCTCATAGGTGTGATTTGTCAGGTTATTTGCTGGGTTTGCATGCTTAAAGGCCTGCTTGAGGTCGCTGAGAATATCGCCCAAGATTGTAGGAAGTGACTACAGTTTGTCTAGGATTGGAGAGCAGGCGCAGAAGGCTACCGGTACCATGGCTTCTGCCGCTTTTTGCGCTTTAGTTATAAGGATGTTAAGGTTGGCTATCTTTGTGTCGATCCTGGAGGTAAAGACAGCCAGAGTGTTCAATAGTTTAATCGGAATGTCCATTTTCGTGGACTGGGAGTTTAGGGCTTCCTCAGTTAGCTGCAGTGCTCTAAACAAAGTAGCCCACCCATCTGCAGAGTCGTTTAAGTTATTGGTTGCACTTGCAAGTGCAGCTTTGTGAGCCTTTGCTTGAATAGATATTGAATGATTCTCCTGTTCTTCGACGAACATAGCTATTATAGCTTCCCGTTCTATTGAGGTGAGTGAAGACGGGTTTTGTGAGGGTTTTACTTTCAAAGTGCCCGCTTTGATTGAGCTGTCTGGAAGGGCACTGCTGGCCTGGGCTGATGAGTTTTGTTTCTTGAGAACGTCATCATTGATAACTGCTTCAGTGCTGTTATTTAGCTTCGTTACAGAAGGTTAGTCCCTCGGCTGTGGGAGCAAGTTTGAGTGGGGTAGAGGATGGATGCTCAGTGGTTTCACTTTCCTTAGTTTTCGCAACCGGGTCTGCGTCTGAGAGCACTTGTACAGTAAAGGTAAATACAGATTGAGTTGCCTGGATCTGTAAGTTCTGTTTGCAGAATTTCACAGGATTTGAGGATGTTCTTTGGAGGTTCAAAAGGGCTTGTTAGTGGCTTTGATGTTGGCAGGCATGTCAACATCATGGTGCTTCGACTTCTTTAATTAAAGAGTTCAATTCAATTTGTGGGGCTCACCAGTCAGCGATGACTTGCGGATACCATACGAAGCTGCTTGATTAATGTTAGTTGGCTCCAAGGGTGCAGTAGTCCTGGGATGTTGGAGTTTGATGCTAGAATAGTCGCTTCTTGGTCCTTCAGAAAGAAAACTTTGCTGTAAATTTTGGGTTGATACTTGTCCTCCGCTAAGACCTTGCGTAGGGAGGGCGACTCCACTGCTCCAGTTCATTGAGATGGTGTTGCTTGTGGGACACATAGATTGTCCACACCCGAGGCTGGGCCAGGAGATGCTGTGCTTCTGTTAAAGGTCAATTCACTACATGCTGCAGTGCGGGCACGGGTGGCTTTCCACTTGGCTCGAGTTACCAGAGCAGGGCCCCTTGTTATTCTGAAGCCTATTTTGCATGTCTTGCATACTTGAGTGTTTTTACGTTGTGTGTTGCTTGTCCTGTGCCTGACCAGGCTTGTGCTTGGGCGGATAAGCGGGTTAGTTAAAGAGGTACAAGCTGCACTAGTCTAATACCGGCTGCTTCTGCACCATTTGACAGAAGCTGCAGCCTCGTAGGTCCTCGCCAAATCATCTTGTTGCTGATGTCCGCACCGCTTTCCCTCTCTTTTTGCTCCTCTACTTGTCCTTTGTGCCAAGTCCGGAATTCAAGCTAACAATAAAGCTGAGCTAGGATAGGCTGAGGTGGGCAGGGCTGGCAGCAGAGGGCTGAGCGCCGGAACAAGTTCAGATACTGGCTGTGGGATGCTGCGGGAGGCTGGCGGAAGGATGGATGGTGAGGCTCAGGTGCTGTCTCTCATTCAAGGCAGGATGGTAGGTTGGCACGTTGGCACCTTAAAGATCTTACAGATCTGTTATCAGCAGGCCGAATGAGGCAGAATAGATCAGAGAAGTAGAGCAGTAAGCAGAGCAGTGAGGAGGACACTTAGATGCAGGCTGGAGGTAGGCAGATTGCTGCAGGGCTTCTCCATGGCTTCTGAGCTGCTACCCAGGCCAGCTGCTGGCGGGAGGCTAGCTGGAAGGGTGACAGGGGGCAACTCAGCAGGCGGGTGGCAGCCGAGGTGGCCAAGCAGGCCACGAAGTATTTGTGGGAGGTGAGTGAAGCTTAATTGCAGCTTGGTTACTTGTTTACTACGGCTGTTGCTGCTGCTATGACCATTGCCTCTGCGTTGCTCCTCCTCCACTCCTAGGCCCGCTGCTGCTTCCTGTGAGGACTGCAGGAGACTGCGGCCTGGCCCGACCCAACCACCGGCTGCTGCAGTTAGTGCTCCGGCTATGTGCTTTTCTGAGTCCTATCCGGCCTTGGCCTGGCCGACTTACTGCGGTGTCCCAACATACGAGCGTCCTGTTCAGGCTCTGCTCAAGCATGCTTGGTGCTTGTCCTGCGTTATGCGTCATAATTGCCATCAATTCAGAGAGCAAGGGACAGGCCCACACCGTATGATAGAAGTCAGCACCTAGCAGGTTGCATCATGGGCACATAACCTGGGCCACCGGGAACATGAGAGTGTGCAAAAAGTAATGATGGATAAGTTTAAAGCTGGCAGTAATCTAGAACTGCATGGGGTGTACTCTAAAATTGTAACCACTCCTTGTCAGTGATTGGGAGACCCCAATCTGCTGCCTAGCGGTCCCACAGGTCCCTCAGTGTCCCTAGAGCCTTCCCCTGGAGTGCATTATAGTATAATGTGATTACTTTGACACTGACGGTCATAGTGCATGTAGTCTGAAGGGCCACCCTGTCAATCCTTGTGTTCCAGGATGCTTGTATTGTGGCCCTCACAGCCCCATATAGGAGAAAGTGATGAAGAGGTATCTCAGAGTTTTCAACTGAATCCTGGAACGTACGTAGTACACTATTGTCATAAAGGTCACCGATGGTACTCATAGTACCTCTCTCCCAGTCCTGCAGAACCCTCCAGAACCAGTCCGGGTTTAAAGCTGGCTAGCTGCCAAAGGAAGGCCTTTAGCAAAAGGACGTAGAGAGTACATTCTCTGGAGTGCTCTCGTCCAGGCGTATTGAAGAGTAGTGACCAAAATATTGGGGCGCAAGCCTCATCCCCAATTCAGAAGATGAAGCATGATCTGTAACCATGTAGAGCGTGTGGAGGTGCTGCCACCGGGATAATGGCTCGGGCCCATCGGGCAACTCAACCCAGTTTCCCAGACCAATTGAGCTGCTAAGTACAGCTCGTAACCTGGCAGTGCGACTTCCACTTCAGCTGAGGAGAGGTGAAGCTAGATAGGGAGATCCTGCATGGCTGTGCACCCCAGGGTAGAGTCAGTGATAACGGCATGGACCACCCGGAAGGGAAGAGTTGAAAAAACATAATGGAGCTGCAGTAACATCAACATCTTGGCCAGTGTAGCTCGTCGCATAACCAACAAGGGGAGGGTGTGCCAAAAGACAATAGTAGGGTGCATCAGGGCCATTGCCGTCCGTGTGTGACCTTCCAGTAGCTGGGTCTCTGATTGACTCCTTAATAGCGAAAAGTGTAGGGCTCCCAGAGTAACTTGCCTTCTATGTCGGGTGGCTCTCTCCGACTCAGGCTCGTGAAAAGGGTACAAATGTGATTTGTTCCAGTTCACACCCAGGCCCGAGATAGCACAAAACTCAGTGAGCGCTTTGATGGCGCTCTCCACGTCCTTGTGTTCCCCACGGAGGTAAAGTAATAAGCCATCTGCATACAATGAAATATAGAGAGTATTATTGTTGACCAGTAGTCCCTGATGTGCTTGGCCCCACTGAAGTGTGAGCACAAGGGGCTCGAACGGCATGACAAAGAGCACTGGTGGTAAGGGGCTACTTTGTCTCATGCCTGTAGTGATTTTACAAGTGTCTGAGATATAACCCCTAGTCCTCACACGAGTAACGGGTCAGTGTAAAGGAGTTTAGTTCATGTGATATATTCCCTACCCAGCCCCATACCAGCCATGACTATGTATAAGTAATCACAGGGAGGGAGTCGAAAGCTTTTGCCATGTCCACAGCCATCACCAAGGCTGTGGGACAGGTCAGGTGGCGGGAACAAAGGATGTGTATTAATTGCTGAACGTTAGGGGCCGTACTGCAGGACGGAACAAACCCAGATTGACTGGGATGTATCAAGTCCTTGAGATGAGGTAGCAATCCAGTGACCATAATCTTGCTGAGGATTTTATAATCAAAGTTGAGGATTGAGAGAGGTCTGTAAGATGATACAAACTCTTCCTCTTTCCCCTGTTTTAAAGGTGGTACCAGTAGGGCCTCACACATATTTGGATTCACTGTTCTCAGGGCTCGGATGAGTAATAAAGCTTGGTCAACCTTGGGCCAAAATGTCACTGTATGTTGAGTTGAACCCAATGGGCAAGCCATTGATTCCAGGGGTATTATCCCAGGCAAGGGACCTAAGGGTCCCCGTACATCTTGTATCTGAATATCACCCCCATGTACGCCACTATACAGGGCCCAGCTATCTGTGCCTGCCACAAGATAAAGTTGTGATCCTGATAGTGCAGGAGACCGACGACCACAGGTCGAAGTGGAATCCCCAGAGCAGGAGATCTATCAGGCACTCTGTGTGCTGTCTTGAGAGGGTAGTGTTTGGAGAGGCCCTCTGGTGCAGCCACATTGTGCAGCCTGTCGTTTGAATAAGTGAGCACTGAGGGTCCTTTGACTCGTTCCAGCAGACCAATGACCCTGATATTATTTCTCCTGGCCCTCCCCTCTTGGTCTTCAATCTGGGCCTCCAAGATTTTTACCCTTGCTCTCAGGTAGTTCTAGTCAGCTGCCTTAGACGCAGGGCCCAACATTATGAGGTTAGATTCTATCTGCCAAAGGTGGTCGTCCATTTTGTGGTGGTTGTAAGGAAATGCCTTCCTTGGCATGGTTACCCCCTGACTTTTTGCCTTTTGTTGATGCCAGTTATGATTGAAAGTGTGCTGGGACCCTGCTAACCAGGCCCCAGCACCAGTGTTCTTTCCCTAAACTGTACCTTTGTTCCCACAATTGGCGCAGCCCTGTCACACAGATAAGCCCCTTGAAAATGGTACCCCTGGTGCCAAGGGCCCTGTTGCCAGGGAAGGTCTCTAAGGGCTGCAGCATGTCTTAGGCCACCCTGGGGACCCCTCACTCAGCACATGCACACTGCCTCACAGCTTGTGTGTGCTGGTGGGGAGACAATTACTAAGTCGGCCTGGCACTCCCCTCAGAGTGCCATGCCCACCTCTCACTGCATGTGGCATTGGTAAGTCACCCCTATAACAGACCTTACAGCCCTAAGGCAGGGTGCACTATACCACAGGTGAGGGCATAAGTGCATGAGCACTATGCCCCTACAGTGTCTAAGGAAAACCTTAGACATTGTAAGTGCACGGTAGCCATAAAGAGTATATGGTCTGGGAGTTTGTCAAACACAAACTCCACAGTTCCATAATGGCTACACTGATATCTGGGAAGTTTAGTATCAAACTTCTCAGCACAATAAATGCACACTGATGCCAGTGTAGGATTTATTGTAAAATACACCCAGAGGGCATCTTAGACATGCCCCCTGAATACCAGTCCGACTCCTAGTGCTAGGATGACCGGTTTCTGCCAGCCTGCCACAGCCAGACGAGTTTCTAGTCACATGGGGTGAGTGCCTTTGTCACTCTGTGGCCAGGAACAAAGCCTGTACTGAGTGTAGGTGCTTCTCACCTCCCCATGCAAGAACTGTAGCACCTGGTGGTGAGCTCAAAGGCTCATGCCTTTTGTTACAGCACCCCAGGGCATATCAGCTAGTCGAGATGCCCGCCCCTCCGGCCACTGCCCCCAATTTTGGCAGCAAGGCTGGCGGAGATAATGAGGAAAACAAGGCGGAGCCACCCACCAGTAAGGACAGCCCCTAAGGTGCCCTGAGCTGAGGTGACTCCTGCCTTTCGAAATCCTCCATCGTGAGATTGGAGGATTCCCCCAATAGGAATAGGGATGTAGCCCCCTCCCCTCAGGGGGGAGGCACAAAGAGGGTGTAGCCACCCTCCAGGACAGTAGCCATTGGCTACTGCCCCTTGACCTAAACACACCCCTAACTTTAGTATTTAGGGGTGACCCTGAACCCAGGAAATCAGATTCCTGCAACCTACAACAAGAAGAAGGACTGCTGACCTGAAAGCTCCGCAGAGATGACGGAGACGACAACTGACTTGGCTCCAGCCCGACCGGCCTGTCTCCAGACTCAAAGAACCTGCACAGCTACGCATCCGACAGGGACCAGCGACATCTGAGGACTCAGAGGACTGCCCTGAACCCGAAGGACCAAGAAACTCTAGAGAACAGCTGCACTGTTCAAAAACAGCAACAACTTTGCAACTTTTTTGCAACTTCCAGAGAACTCTCTCTCCCCGCCAGAAGCGTGAGACTTCTCACTCTGCACCCGATGCCCCCGGCTCAAGTTCCAGAGAACAAACACTGCAGGGAGGACTCCCAGGTGACTACAACGAAGTGAGTACCCTGAATCGACCCCCTAACCAAATTTACCTCCCCCAGGAACTGTTGGTTGTTGCACTGTGTCCACTTTTAAAATAGCTTATTGCCATTTTAACTAAAACAGTGTGTACTAGTGCTTTGAATCAAAGTTCTATACTTACCTGTGTGAAGTACCTTGCAATTTATGTACTTACCTCAAATCTTAAAACTTGTGGTTCTAAAATAAATTAAGAAAATTGATTTTTCTATATAAAAACTATTGGCCTGGAGTTAAGTCTTTGAGTATGTGTTCCTCATTTATTGCCTGTGTGTGTACAACAGATGCTTAACACTACCCTCTGATAAGCCTACTGTTCGACCACACTACCACAAAATAGAGCATTAGTATTATCTAATTTTGCCACTATCAAACTCTAAGGGGATCCCTTGGACTCTGTGAACACTATCTCTCACTTTGAGATAGTGCATACAGAGCCAACTTCCTACATTGGTGGCTCAGCGGTGGGATCTAAGACTTTGCATTTGCTGGACTACTCAGCTAATACCTGATCACACGACTACATTCCAAGAATTGTCATTAGAAACTGATTTTTGCAATTTGAACTACTTTTCTAAATTTTTAAAAGTCCTGCTAGGGCCTTGTGTAAGTCCCTGTTAGCATTACTTTTAGAGTTTAAACATTTGTAAAAGTTTGGATTTAAGTTCTAGAAGTAGATTTTAGATTCTTAAAAAGTAATCCCAACTTTTAGAGTGATAATGTCTAATACAGATGAGATGGTGATGGAACTTAACCTCATCCCTTACCTTCATCTAGGGATGTCAGAGTTAAGGTCTCTCTGTAAACTTAAAAAGATAAAAACTGGGTCCAACCCTACCAAAGTAAAGCTCCAGGAGCTTTTGGTAGAGTTCACAAGGGACCACCCCTCTAAGGATAATCCCTCAGATGGGGAAGTTAGTGAACAGGAGGATGAATTCCCCCCTCCTATCCTGACCAGGGAGAACAGGGTTCCTCAAACACTGACTCCACAAATCATAGGGAGAATGGTTCTTCCACAGGAGAGACTAGTGCCTCTGGAAGCATTGAGGGCAGTCTCAATGAAGAGGACCTCCTGTTAGCCAGGATGGCCAAAAGATTGGCTTTGGAGAAGCAGCTCATAGCCATTGAAAGGGAAAGACAAGAGATGGGTTTAATTCCCATCAACGGTGGCAGCAACATAAATAGGGTCAGAGAGAATACTGACATCCTAAAAATCCCCAAAGGGATTGTAACAAAATATGAAGATAGTGATGACATCACCAAATGGTTCACAGCTTTTGAGAGGGCTTGTGCAACCAAAAAAGTAAACAGATCTCACTAGGGTGCTCTCCTTTGGGAAATGTTCACTGGAAAGTGTAGGGATAGACTACTCGCACTCTCTGGTAAAGATGCAGAATCCTTTGACCTCATGAAGGATACCTGATTGAGGGCTTTGGATTCTCAACTGAGGAGAACAGGATTAGGTGCAGGGGGCTCAAAAATCCTCGAGCCAGACCTGGGTTGATTCTGTTGACTTCTCTGTCAAAACACTAGATGGTTGGATAAGAGGCAGTGATGTAAATGATTATGATGGGCTGTATAACTTGTTTATGAAAGAACATCTGTTAAGTAATTGTTTCAATTACAAACTGCATCAATATCTGGTAGACCTAGGTCCATTGTCTCCCCAAGAATTGGGAAAGAAGGCAGACCAGTGGGTCAAGACTAGGGTGACCAAGACTTCCACAGGGGGTGACCAAAAGAAAGGGGTCACAAAGCCTCCCCAGGGGAAGCGTGGTGAGACATCCAAGGGAAAAAGTAAAGAGTCTCCAACAGGGCCCCAAAAACCTACTCAGGAGGGTGGGCCCGAGCCTCTTCTCAGTCCTCAAATGGGTATAAGGGTAAAAACTTTGATCCCAAGAAGGCCTGGTATTGAATCTGTAGTCATCATGGACCCCAAACTGGAGACAAGGCCTGTCTCAAGAAAAGTCCCACAACAAACACTACTCCAGTTAGCACTGGAATAGCCAGTCTCCAGGTGGGAACAATAGTGTGCCCAGAGGGTTCACACTGAAGCTACATTAGTCTCTGAGGGTGGGGTGGATTTAGCCACACTTGCTGCTTGGCCGCCTAACACGCAAAAATACAGGCAGGAGCTCTTAATCAATGGGACTAGAGTAGAAGCCCTGAGGGATACAGGTGCCAGTGTCACAATGGTGACAGACAAACTGGTTTCCCCAGGACAGTACCTGGCTGGACAGACATATCCAGTCACTAATGCTGACAATCAAACTAAAGTCCGTCCCATGGCAATTATAACTTTAGAATGGTGAAGGGTCACTGGCCTGAAACAGGTTGTAGTCTCCTCTGTAATTCCAGTAGAACGTCTGCTAGGGAATGATCTGGAGTCCTCAGCATGGGCTGAGGTAGAGCTCAAGACCCATGCAGCCATGCTGGGTATCCCTGAACGGGTGTGTGTCAAGACCAGGGCACAGAGCAGGGCTCCGGGGGAAAAAGAAGTGTTGGAGTCTGGAAAAATGGCCCAACCTTCCAAGAGAAAAAGAAAGAAGAAGGGGGAACCAGCTTCAACGCAGCAAAAGAAACAGAACCTCTCTTCCCAGGAGGAAGTTCTATCCCCTGAGGGAACTGAGTCCATGGAGCTGGAACCTTACCAGGTTAAGCTCTTGGGCCCAGTGGGACCCTCAAGGGAACAGCTGTGTAAGGGGCAAGACACGTGTCCCTCTCTTGAAGGCCTAAGACAGCAAGCAGCTGTGCAAGAAAAAGGAACTGTCAGTGCAACCCACAGGGTCTATTGGGAAGATGGGCCTCTTTACATTGAGGCAAGAGTTCCAAAACCTGGTGCCACTAGGAGAGTGGTAGTGCCTCAGGAGTTTAGGGAGTTCATTCTGACCTTAGCCCATGACATTCCCCTTGCTGGGCCTTTGGGACAAACCAAGACATGGGAGAGATTAGTCAACCATTTCTACTGGCCCAATATGTCCCAGAAGGTAAAGGAATTTTGCACGACCTGTGTCACCTGTCAAGCCAGTGATAAGACAGGTGGCCACCCAATGCCCCCCCTCATTCCACTTCCAGTGGTGGGGGTCCCCTTTGAAAGAGTAGGAGTGGACACAGTGGGTCCACTAGAACCTCCCACAGCATCAGGGAACCAGTATATCCTGGTAGTAGTGGATCATGCTTCCAGGTACCCTGAGGCAATTCCCCTTAGGTCCACTACTGCCCCTGCAATAACAAAAGCACTCATTTGCATTTTTACCAGAGTGGGATTTCCTAAGGAGGTGGTTTCTGACAGGTACCAACTTCATGTCAGCTTACCTAAAACACATGTGGAATGAGTGTGGGGTGACTTACAAATTCACCTCACCATATCACCCATAAACCAATGGTCTTGTGGAGAGATTTAACAAGACATTGAAGGGCATGATCATGGGGCTCCCTGAAAAACTCAAAAGGAGATGGGATGTCCTCTTGCCATGCCTGCTTTTCACCTACAGGGAGGTGCCACAGAAGGGAGTAGGGTTTTCCCCCTTTTACTTCTGTTTGGCCATCCTGTTAGGGGACCACTGGCACTTGTAAAAGAAGGCCGGGAGGGACCTCTCTGTGAGCATAAACAAGATTTGGTGGACTATATACAAGGCCTATGTTCAAGGATGGCAGAGTACATGGAAAAGGCAAGCAAAAACCTTGAGGACAGTCAACAACTCCAGAAGTTGTGGTATGACCAAAAGGCTGCTATGGTTGAGTTTCAGCCAGGGCAGAAAGTCTGGGTTCTGGAGCCTGTGGCTTCCAGGGCACTTCAGGACAAATGGAGTGTCTCTTACCCAGTGCTATAGAAAAAGAGTCAGGTCACCTACCTGGTGGACCTAGGCACTAGCAGGACCCCCAAGAGGGTGATCCATGTTAACCGCATCAAACTCTTTCATGACAGGGCAGATGTAAACATGTTAATGGTTACAGATGAGGACTAGGAAGCAGAGAGTGAACCTCTCCCTGATCTCCTCTCCACTGACCCGAAAATTGGCTCAGTAGATGGAGTGATCTATTCAGACACCCTCTCTGGCCAACAGCAGGCTGACTGCAGGCACGTCCTCCAGCAGTTTGCTGAGCTCTTTTCCCTGACCCCTGGTCAGACACACCTGTGTACCCATGATGTGGACACAGGAGACAGTATGCCTGTCAAGAATAAAATAATCAGACAATCTGACCAAGTCAAAGAAAGCATCAAAGTGGAAGTCCACAAGATGCTGGAGTTGGGAGTGATTGAGCACTCTGACAGTCCTTGGGCTAGCCAAGTGGTCTTCGTCCTCAAACCTCACACCAAAGATGGCAAGAAAAAGATGAGGTTTTGTGTGGACTACAGACGGCTCAACTCTGTCACCAAGACAGATGCTCACCCCATCCCAAGGGCAGATGAGCTCAAAGACGAATTAGGTGCAGCCAAATACTTAAGTACCTTTGATTCGACAGCAGGGTACTGGCAAATAAGAATGGCACCTGGAGCAAAAGAGAAAACAGCATTCTCAACACCTGATGGGCACTACCAGTTTACTGTGATGCCCTTTGCCTTATAAAATGTCCCATTCCACCTTCCAAAGGTTGGTGAATCAAGTCCTTGCTGGCTTGGAGTCCTTTAGTGCAGCTTATCTTGATGATATTGCTGTCTTTAGCTCCAACTGGCAGGATCACCTGGTCCACCTGAAGAAGGTTTTGCAGGCCCTGCAAGCAGCAGGCCTCTCTATCAAGGCATCTAAATGTCAGCTAGGGCAGGGAACTGTGATTTACTTGGGACACCTTGTAGGTGGAGGCCACGTTCAGCCACTCCAACCCAAGATCCAGACAGTTCTGGACTGGGTAGCTCCAAAAACCCAGACTCAAGTCAGGGCATTCCTTGGCTTGACTGGGTACTATAGGAGGTTTGTGTAAGAATATGGATCAATAGTGAAACCCCTCACAGAACTGACCTCTAAGAAAATGCACAAGAAAGTGAACTGGACCGTGGACTGTCAAAAGTCCTTTGACACCCTGAAGCAAGCTATGTGTACAGCACCAGTTTTGAAAGCTC
This sequence comes from Pleurodeles waltl, assembly GCF_031143425.1. Lineage (NCBI taxonomy): Eukaryota > Metazoa > Chordata > Amphibia > Caudata > Salamandridae > Pleurodeles > Pleurodeles waltl. The sequence continues at coordinate 90,338,892 of NC_090441.1, forward strand.
CAGATTATTCTAAGCAGTTAATTGAGCAGACATATGCCTCTGAGAATGGGATAGGAGCAGTCCTGTCCCAAAGAAATGATGATGGCCTTGACCAGCCTTTTGCTTTTATTAGCAGGAGGTTACTCCCCAGGGAGCATCATTGGAGTGCCATTGAGAGGGAGGCCTTTGCTGTGGTTTGGTCTCTGAAGAAGATGAGACCATACAGTTTTTTGGTATTCACTTCACAGTTCAAACTGACCATAGACCTCTCAGATGGCTGATGCAAATGAAAGGGGAAACCCCTAAACTGCTGATGTGGTCCATATCCCTACAGGGAATGGACTTTGTAGTGGAACACAGACCTGGGACTTCCCATGCCAATGCTGATGGCCTTTCCAGGTTCTTCCACTTAGAAGATGAAGACTCTCTTGGGAAAGGTTAGTCTCATCCACTTTCGTTTGGGGGGGTTGTGTAAGGAAATGCCTTCCTTGGCATGGTTACCCCCTGACGTTTTGCCTTTTGTTGATGCCAGTTATGATTGAAAGTGTGCTGGGACCCTGCTAACCAGGCCCCAGTGCCAGTGTTCTTTCCCTAAACTGTACATTTGTTCCCACAATTGGCACAGCCCTGGAACACAGATAAGTCCCTTGTAAATGGTACCCCTGGTACCAAGGGCCCTGTTGCCAGGGAAGGTCCCTAAGGGCTGCAGCATGTCTTAATCCACCCTGGGGACCCCTCACTCAGCACATGCACACTGCCTCACAGCTTGTGTGTGCTGGTAGGGAGAAAATAACTAAGTCGACATGGCACTCCCCTCAGAGTGCCATGCCCAACTCTCACTGCCTGTGGCATAGGTAAGTCACCCCTCTAGCAGGCCTTACAGCCCTAAGGCAGTGTGCACTATGCCACAGGTGAGGGCATAAGTGCATGACCACTATGCCCCTTCAGTGTCTAAGCCAAACCTTAGACATTGTAAGTGGAGGGTAGCCATAAAGAGTATATGGTCTGGGAGCTTGTCAGATATGAACTCCACAGTTCCATAACGGCTACACTGAAATCTGGGAACTTTGGTATCAAACTTAGCACAATAACTGCACACTGATGCCAGTGTGGGATTTATTGTAAAATACACCCAGAGAGCATCTTACAGTCCGACTCCTAGTGCTAGGCTGACCAGTTTCTGCCAGCCTGCCACAACCAGACGAGTTTCTGGCCACATGGGGTGAGTGTCTTTGTCACTCTGTGGCCAGGAACAAAGCCTGTACTGGGTGTAGGTGCTTCTCACCTCCCCCTGGATGAACTGTAACACCTGGCGGTGAACCTCAAAAGCTCATGCCTTTTGTTAGAGCACCGCAGGATAGCCCAGCTAGTGGAGATGGCCGCCCCTCTGGCCACTGCCCCCACTTTTGGCGGCAAGGAGGAGGAGATAATGAGGAAAACAAGGAGGAGCCACCCACCAGTGAGGACAGCCCCTAAGGTGCCCTGAGCTGAGGTGACTAATGCCTTTAGAAACCCTCCATCTTGAGATTGGAGGATTCCCCCAATAGGAATAGGGATGTGCCCCCCTCCCCTCAGGTAGGAGGCACAAAGAGGGTGTAGCCACCCTACAGGACAGTAGCCATTGGCTACTGCCCCCCTGACCTAAGCACACCCCTACATTTAGTATTTAGGGGTGACCCTGAACCCAGGCAATCAGATTCCTGCAACCTACAACAAGAAGTAGGACTGCTGATCTGAAAGCCCCGCAGAGACGTCGGAGACAAAAACTGACTTGGCCCCAGCCCTACCGGCCTGTCTCCAGACTCAAAGAACCTGCACAGCGATGCATCCGACAGGGACCAGCGGCCTCTGAGGACTCAGAGGACTGCCCTGAACCAGAAGGACCAAGAAACTCCCGAGAACAGCGGCACTGTTCAAAAACAGCAACAGCTTTGCAACTTTTTAGCAACTTCCAAAAAGCTCTCTCTTCCGCCCGAAGCGTGAGACTTCTCACTCTGAACCCTGTGCCCCCGGTTCGAGCTCCAGAGAACAAACACCGCAGAGAGGACTCCCAGGTGAATACGACGACGTGAGTACTCTAAGTCGACCCCTCTGCATCCCAACAGCGACGCCTGCAGAGAGGATCCAGAGGTGCCCCCTGACCACGACTTCCTGGTAACAAGGAACCCGACGCCTGGACCAAGCACTGCACCCGCACCCCCCAGGCCCGAGAGGAACCACCTTCCTGTGCAGGAGTGACCAGCAGGCGGCCCTCTACCTAGCCCAGTTGGTGGCTGGCCCGAGAAGCCCCCCTGTGCCCTGCCTGCATCGCCTAAGTGACCCCTGGGTCCCTCCATTTCTTTCTATAGCAAACCCGATGCCTACTTTGCACACTGCACCCGGCCACCCCTGTGCCGCTGAGGGTGTGTTTTGTGCACCTGGTTGTGTCCCCCCCAGTGCTCTACAAAACCCCCCTGGTCTGCTCCCCAAGGACACAGGTACTTACCTGCCAGCAGACTAGAACCGGAGCACCCCTGTTCTCCATAGGCACCCATGTGTTTTGGGCCCTCCTTTAAACTCTGCACCTGACCGGCCCTGTGTTGCTGGTGCTGTGGCCCCAGACTGACTGTGTAAGTGCTTTACTTACCTGAGAAACCTAACCAAACTTACCTCCCCCAGGAACTGTTGGTTTTTGCACTGTGTCCACTTTTAAAATAACTTATTGCCGTTTTAACTAAAACTGTGTGTACTACTGCTTTGAATCAAAGTTCTATACTTACCTGTGTGAAGTACCTTGCATTTTATGTACTTACCTCAAATCTTGAATCTTGTGGTTCTAAAATAAATTAAGATAATATATTTTTCTATATAAAAACTATTGGCCTGGAGTTAAGTCTTTGAGAGTGTGTTCCTCATTTATTGCCTGTGTGTGTACAAAAAATGCTTAACACTACCCTCTCATAAGCCTACTGCTCGACCACACCACCATCAAATAGAGCATTGGTTTTATCTAATTTTGCCACTATCAACCTCTAAGGGGAACCCCTGGACTCTGTGCATAGTATCTCTCACTTTGAGATAGTATATACAGAGCAAACTTCCTACAGTGGTTGTCTCTAAAGAGCCCCATGTCCAACACCTGGGAATCGATTTTTCCCTCAGGAGCATCCTGTGTTGACCCAATAGCTTCAAGGATACCCCCTGCTCTATTCCACTGTTGTGGACACAGACACAGGGATGAGACATGAAACCATGACACAATGGAGAATTAAGAGGCTTTAGTGCCTTATTATTATGGATGGGGAAGCCCTTGTGTACACTACTGGTCAGAGGCATAGCTTAATAGTGCACTGCACTGCACCCAAATTATAGCAGTATTTCACTGCCAAATCATCGGATAACAGCCTGATTTCCTTCTTTTGGGTCTCTTGAAGCCCTTTTTGGCCACTGGTACTGGTGATGAAACTTGATACTGTTCGGAGCGCAATGCATCTTTAATTCCTTAGTTATGCTTATGGAGTGAGAGGTTATATCCTGTTCCATCTATATATGATTCTAGGGAGAGGATCAAGTGATATTGTTGGAAATTACTACCTTTCGCATGGTATTCCCCCATATCTTTTGCCTTTTGTAGCTGAACCCATTTTTGTTGGCCACTGGACTCTGTGCACTTTCCACTTGCTAACCAATGGTAAAATTCTTGTGCGTTTCCTTTACACATGGTAAAATGTACCTATTTCTAATTGGCACATTTAATTTACTTGTAAGTCCCTAGTATATGGTAGAACATGTGCCCAGGGCCTGTACATTAAATGCTACAAGTGGACTGCAGCACTCATTGTGCCACCCACTAAAGTAGCATTGTAAAACGTGTCTTCCGGTTTTGCCATTGCATCCTGGGTGGAAAGTTTTAAACTGCCATTTCGACCTGGCAAAATAAACCTTTTTCCTTTATTTTTATTTTTTAAATAAGTTTTATTGATTTTTCAAAGCACATAAATATATTATCTAACATCAACACAAACACAACCAACCAACCAACCAACCAGGGCAGTGACGTCTACCCCCACACCTTTACTCTCACCCTCCATGACAGGAAATGTAATACACCAAATGACCTGGAGAAAGACACATATCAGGATACATGGAAAATCATAACAAAGCTTATATTGCTTTATCAGGAGATTCACTCCCTTCTTGTTTCTTGGCCCCCGGCCATTAGGTTCTTGCCCCCACCAACCACTGCCTTGTGTCTTCCCCTCATCAGCCTTCCCCCTGTCTCGCTGCTCCTCTCCCTTATTTGCCTATGGTCCATACCCCCCCACACCCTCTCCAACTCTCTCGGGCAGCCCCAACCCTTGTAGGCCAGCCTTTCCTTGTTACAGCACACATCCATCTCTCATGGCCAATCTTGTACTTTTTCTTTTTGCTTGGAGAAATCCCAAGTTTCCCAAGATTCTCTGAGAAGAGTTAAGGTTTGTTGGTCTCTATGTATCCAACAGTGTCAACTCAGCCTAAGGGACAAGTGGTCTAACATATGTAGAAAAGACCCTTTCGGGTCACAAGCACTCATCATTCACTGCCCTACCAATCTTGTGCAGGAGTGCCCTAGTATAGAAAAATTTGTGAAGGATTTTACGTTTAATGAGACAGAATTGCGTCTGAATTTGCTACCTATCTTTTTAGTGCCTCCTGCCATTCATCATCCTCCAAATCACCCAGATCCGCTTGCCATTTAATTCACAAATGTGTAAGTTCCCCCTGCATATTGTTTATGAGAGTCTTATAAGGAGATTGTCTTAATTAGGATGTGATCATTAAGAGTTGCCTCTCTAATGGGAATTCCTCCATCATGTCATCATCTGGTGCTATATGTTTTCCTAGGGCATGTCTCAATGGTAGAATTTTAAAAACTAGGAGGGGACCATGTTTTATTTCTCTTGAAGGTGTCTGCATACAGTGATATCCTTTCCTCCCACGTATCTCCCCAGTGCCAGACCCAAACTTGTGCGCCCATCTGGATCCACTCATCCAAGGCCTCCATTGGTAGTGTGAACAGTATAGGTAACAAGTGGCAGCCCTTGTCTAGTCCCCTGACCCCCATTCACTTTAACTTGAGCCTTCAGAGCCTTAGAGAGGAGGCTGACAAATCTTCTGAATTTTGGCCCCATACACATCTTCTCTAAATAACAAATAAGAAAGGCCATTCCACGAAGTCGAACACTTTGTTTGCATCTAACGATACCAATGCCAGTAGAAGTCTCACAATATTATCTGCAGCCATTTTATTGTGGGGTTGTTAAAGACTGAGCCTTGCCAATCAGTGAGGCATGAAGCCATTCTGGTCCGGATGGACCAAGTCAAGGATTACCTTCCTTAAACAGTTCGCAAGGGCCTTAGAAGTACTTTCCCGTCTGCATCGAGTACCGATATTGGGCGATATGAGTCCCATACGTCTAATGGTTTCCCGGATTTCGGAATCAGCATTATAGTTTCTAGGTTAGGATCAAGTGGGAGCTCACCCCGCTGATGCGCTTCCGCGAATATCTTATGGAGGTGTGGCATTGCTACGTTAGCTACTTTTTTAAGGAACTCAGCCAGTAGCCTGTTAGGGCCCGGTGCCTTCCCAGATTGCAAATGAGTCAGTGCAGTTTGCACCTCCCCCACAGTCAGATCCTCTTCCAGTGAATCCATTTGTTGTTGATCAAGCCTTCGACAAGAGCATTCTCAGAACAAAATCAAACATATCCTCTGCATCAGGTCGGAGTTTACCTTCATAGCGGTCACTCAGATACCCTGCCATAGTTTCTATGAAATTCTTGGAGCCTGTTACTAGGGAACCAAAATGATCTTGAACTCTTAGTATATAGTGCCTATATTGGTCTCGTTTCCTGAGCCATGCCAACATTTTCCCTGCCTTACCTCCTGCTTTGTATATACGTTGTGCCTGCATTATATAATGTAATTTAACTGCATTGCTTGTCACATTGTCAAGGAGATGGATTTTTGTCTCAACTGATGAGCATGCTGCATATTCATCCTCTAACTGCCATACATCTCTTTACAGCAGCGTTCCTTGTGTTTATCTCTATCTCCCACCTCCCCAGCGATAATTACCCCCCAAGTGGTGGCTTTGTATGCCTCCCAGAGTGTAGCTTCTACCTGCATTGACATGGTGTTTTCTTCATTGAGGCCGTCTGCAGCCGTGCCACCTCCTTTTTCTTTGTGAGCCTCAATGTAGCCATTCACCACTCACTCCTACCCCGCTTATGGGGGAATCCATTGTCACCGCCACCGGGGAATGGTCAGTAATCCCCATGATTTATATTAAGCACCTGTGGACCTATAAGGAGGCCTCCCTCTGTATCAAGATGAAATCAATATGTTAGTGGGTATCATGTGCACCAGAGTAGAAGGAGTAGCATTCATGCTGTCCGCGGAGTTCCTCCAGATGTCCTCCATACCCACATCTTGAAGGAAGTGGTCCAATTTATGTACCCATCTGACTTGGGTTCTGTCAAGCTGGTCATCCAACACCAGATTAAAATCACCACCGACCACGGTGATAGCCTGCGGTAGTTCAGTGAATAATTTCCCTAAGTGAATTAGTGTGTCTCCCTGAATGGGTCATAAACATTGACTAAGGCCAATCGCTCTCCTTGCATTTCACCTAATACCAACGTATAATGCCCTGGCTCATCTACTCATGTTTGTTGCTCCTAAAAGCCCATGGAACTTTTGATTAGAATTGCTACCTCCCAAGTGCCAGAGGAGTACCCTGCCTAGGTAAGGATCCCATATTTCCCCTGTGTCATTGGGATCCCCTTATTACCTTTCATATGTGTTTCCTGTAGGAAAACCACATCTGCCTCTTATCTCGACAACGCTTTCATCACCAATCCCCTTTTTATTTTATTTTCCTAGGCCATTCACATTCCAACTCAACAGTTGAAGCATGTGATGAATCATCCCACTTGTGTTTCTATCCCTTCCCCTCCTAACATTAACCCTCCATGGTATGAATAGCCCCTCCCCCCAAAGGACGTGTCCTCATCACTGCAAAACTTTAAACAATAAAAACAAAAATCTAAAGCCCTACCCTACTCTGCCGTGTTGTGGTCCCTGTACCTGGCTCTTCCCCAGCTCACAGTGTGTCCATCGCCCACAAAACTTGTCTAGAAACAACACAGCCGTCTGGAGTCTGTCAGTATAGGTTCCCTATGGCGTAGAGGGCATGGCCTATGGCAGCATAACTGGCCCCCAGCAATCATGGGGCAGACCTGTTTAGACCCCAAAGCGCCCCACCAGAGAAATAGGCACTGTTTGAATAATCTCCTCTAATGTCATCAATGTGACCTGAGATGGCGTTTCATACCCCAGGTCTACCCCCTTTTACTCTTTTGGGTGTGCGCCAAATTTATAAGCAGCCTATTGTGCAGCTACACCGTCAAATGTCCTGCGACACCGCTTACACACCACCACCAATCGCATTGCTTCAAGGAATGCCTTCTAAACTTGGCTGTTCTGTTCTGTAACCTGGTCGCTTGATCACAGCAGGTTGTTACTTAATAATTTAGCACCAGAATGCCCTTTGCTTGCTCTATAAGTATACATAACGTACCACAACATGTGTTCCTGTCCATACCATGGTTGTGTGAGAAAAATGTTACTGTATTGTGCTACATGTTCTATGTCATTTGACATTTTCGAATACTGCAACACACTTACACACATCAACAAGAATGGCCACACATTCAGGAAAAAATAACAACATAGACAAGTTCAAATAAATATTTTACATAATTATTTTTTACTAAAAAGATTATTTTGTTTTTGAAAAAAATACAATCGGACAATACTTGACAATACTTGAAAATGGGAAAAAAAGAAAAAAAATAGTGCCTTAGTTCAGGGACGAAAATGCAACTTGGAGGGGACAGCAACACAAAAAAACCTGTCAAGAACGTCAGGATACAAGTCTATTTGTTAAGCCCAAACATAAAATAAAAGTTTACACTCTCAAACCCAAATGGTCTACATAACAGTCCAAAGATTCTAACGAAACGTTCGTTTTTAAAAGAAAAGCCTCAAAGTGCAACAGGAATCTAAAATCAGTCCCCCAGATGGGGTGTCAGAGAAGCTGCTCTGGTTATCTTGGTTCTCACGTGTTACCACGTGTTTCTAGAAACTGACAATTGGAGTCCCAGGCCAGGGCCCGAGACCCCCTGAGTTACTGGCCAGAGTGTGGTATAGGTGGAAACAGCTGAGCTAGGCATTCAACAGCAGTTGGGGAGGGGTGGGATTGAAGGACTTGTTGGAACTACTACTCTTAAATGGAAACAACAAACCCCAAACTTCTTGAGTGTCTCTTTCCCCTGTTGTTAGCTAATCTTTAGTTTCAGGTATGAGTTTATTCGGTAGATAAATCCTAAAGGAACAAAGGCGAACGAATTATTCTATCACACTCTGGAACCACACTTCCTAACACTTTCAAGGAACCCCCGAACTCACTGCCCCTTGGATTACCTGACCAGCTCAGGGCAGGCAAGGATAAACAAAATAATTATATGAAATTGTTGTCAAATTATATTGTGGAAACAAATCAGCAGTTCTTAATGGTTGATAAGCCTCTTTATCGGGTGTCTTTACTAAAATTCAAATGGAAATGGAGATAAGTACCATAGACCCCCAGGAGTGTAGGTGAAAGTCATTTCCATCATAGAACATGCACGCATTACTGTGATGTATTTACAGGCGTCCTTTGGTAAGTTGCTTTTTGTGCTTTTTCTCCTTATAGGTTTTTCTTGGGGATCAGAATGATGGCTGTAGACCAAATACGTACTTCCAAGGAACCTTACTGAAGGCAGAAACAAGGTGAGGAGATGAACAGTGGCAACACAGCAACAAACATTGGCAAAGCCAATAGCTCTGTCCTATGCAAGAGCTATTGGCTTTGCCAATGTGTTTTTGCCATGTTGTTTACCAACGAGACTGCTGTTCAGTATGGCTAAATGTTAGAAGCATGGAGGAGAGTGAAGTGGAGTGTGATAGAATAGAATGGCGAAGAGCTGAGTAGAGTGCTGTAGAGTGGAGTGGCAGAGAGTGTCATACCCTGGAGTACATTGACATAGAGTACGTTGGTGTACAAGGTTGCAGAGAATAGTGGCATAGAAGGCAATGGCATTGAGTGCAGTGGCAGTGAATTCAGTGGTGTATAATGCAGTGTCATAGAATGCAGTGGCGTAGATTAGAGTGATGCATAGTGGAGTGCAGTGGCATAGAGTAGAGTGGCGTAGAGTGGTGCAGGGTGGATTGGTGTAGAGTTGAGTGATGCAGAGGGCAGTGGTGCAGAGTAGAGTTGAGTGACATAGAGTGCAGCAGTGTAGAGTGCAGAGTAGAGATGAGTGGCACAGAGTGGAGTCATGTGGGGTGGTGCAGAGTATAGCAGCATAGAGTGGTACAGAGTAGAGTATAGTGCCATAGAGTGCAGTGGCGTAGAGTGAAACAGTGCAGAGTACAGTGGCGTAGAGAGTGCACTGTTGCAGAGTAGAGTGTCAGAGTGCAGTGGTGTGGAGTGGAGTAGAGTGGCATAGAGAGCAGTGGCATACAGTAGAGTGCAGTGGTGTAGAGTGCAGTGACATAGAGTGCAGTTGTGTAGAGTGCATTGTCGTGGAGTGCAGTGGTTAAGAGTAGAGTAGCATAGTGTAGTGGCATAGGGTGGAGTAGGGCAGAGTGAAGTAGAGTGGCACAGAGTACAGTGGTGTAGAGTAGATTGTTTCAGAGTAGAGTGAAGTAGCATAGAGTGGAGCAATGCAGAGTAGAGTGAAGTTGCTTAGAGAGGCATAGAATGTAATGGCATAGAGTAAAGTGGTGTAGAGTGCAGTGGTGCAGAGCATATCAGAGTGGCATACTGTGGATTAGCGTAGAGTGCAGGGGCATAGAGTTGAGCGTTACAGAGTAAAGTGCATTGGTGTAGAGTGTATTGGCACAGAGGTCAGTGGCGTAGAGTGCAGAGTTGCAGAGTGGCGTAGAATAGATCGGCGTAGAGTGGGGTTTTGCAGAGTAGATTGGTGTGGCCTAGACTGGAGTGGTGAAGAGTGCAGTGGTGTGGAGTAGAGTGATGAAGAGTGTATTGGCAAAGAGTAGAGTGGTACAGGGTAGAGTAGAGAGGCATAGCGTGAAGTAGTGTCGAGTGCAGTGGTGAAGAGTGGACTAGTGCAGAGTGCAGTGGTGTGGAGTGGTGCAGAGTAGAGTGAAGTGGTGTTGATTGCTGCAGAGTAGAGTGGAGTGGCCTGGAATGAAGTATTCATGATGTGGTAGCACACACTGACTACCATTACAGACAACATATTTTCATTTGAAATTACCATTACATTTGCACAGACACACAGTTTTACTAATAAAGCCATACAGTGCACAGACTAAAATGTGTGGAAATTGCATCATCCAGTTTAATGATTTGTTTTTAGCATATTAAAGTATTTGTTTTTAACACATATCAGAAATAACAAAAAAGTGCTTCATTTGTATGTTCATAATTCTGATATATTCTGATATACTTACACAGTTCATATATATGTTGTTGTGCTAGGAAAAACTTTGTCCTACCCATAGTATCCAGCAACACTGTCACATAAATCCTCTCACTTTGAAGTCAGAGAAAGAAAAGTAAACAAGCACCCTCAGAAGAGAGCATCTGCCATCTGTCCTCGGTCTTTGAAAGCACAACAAATGTGATGGGATGAGAACAAGACTTATAGGCCTGTTAACTGAAAACGAGTTTGTGGAAGAAGACTTGAAACACAGTTTAGGCAACAGGATGGACAAATTGAACCTAGACAGCCTAATACAAATAAAGCAAGGAAATGGAAAGCTAGAAAGCGTGAGTTACAACCCACAAAGCCAGTGGTAATCAATGAGCAAAATGCATTCCTAGGTCAATTTTCTGTAAGTCCCCAAGATGTCTTTAGCGGCTGTCTGGTAGGCTGCAACCTAAAAAGGAAACTCATCAGGGGCAGGATCCATTGAGGAACAATGGGTGGCAGTTACCGCACAAGAATTCTCTCTAAATAAAGTAGCAGGTAGGTAATAATAGCCGGTGCTATGCTCATGTGGATGCAGCTTTTATAAACATCTGCATCCCAAAAGATGGCCAACGTTTCTCATAAGAGCTGAAACTCTTGCAAGAATGTGGTCTCCAGACTTAGCATCATGATACATTGAACCCGACCCAACAAGTATTCTGCGACCTGCCTCCATGTGTCAAGGTGCGTGACTTGTGGCCCAGCATTTTAGAGCTATCTGTATTGAGACGTGACAGGCAACACATAATGCTCAGGGGCATTTGGGGTGAATGTTTCCCTGAGCCAGTGTTCTTCAAGATAGGTGCTTGTGTCCAGCCCCACCACCCCCGTTGGGTGCCACAATTTCCACCTGGTTTCTTTTTGATTGAAAGTGTGTAACTCTATGGGTGGGTGCACTTTTGCTTCTGGTGATAGGTTTCTTTTCCTCACTGGTTGTATTCCTTCTTGTTCTCTGCCCTTAGTCCTGCTGTTCTTTTGATTTCCTGGCACCTCCAATCATTATACTTTGTCGGTGTTCCTCATAGCAAAACTAAGCCAACACAAATTGCATACCTAGAATTCCTTGAACAAAGTCACTCTTAAATTCACTTATGATAGCAAACAGAAACTTAGATATACATCAATAATCAAAATATGATGCTTGAATATTGATGCAACCATGGCTAGTTTCTGGACATGAGATGGTGGACAGAAATTATACATTGTCATTGTATGTAAACCACTTTTTAAACAACAATGTTGTGACTGGAAGTATGTCTACTTGGCTTAGATGTGTGTTGTACATGATCCCATATCTGTATCTGATGGGATATAAACAGAATAAATCATAAGAGGTATGTACAAATCACAAAATGATATCACTGATCATTACAATAAAGCCATACATAGTGACTGTAGTTGTTAAAATATGAATACTTTCTTTTGCAGATACTGTGTGTCAAACTATTCTTAGCAATATAACTTTTGTTTTTAATTTGCATAAAATGAAAAAAAAAAAAACTTTATTAATTCAACACGTGTAACAGAACAATATATGGCACAGGCAACCTGGACATACCCTAAAAACAAAACATGAGACATGACTGGGAAGCACTTAAAAATATATGGACTTTGGTTTTGGCCAAAAATTAAAATTACACTCTTCTGATACTTCTCTTTGGATTTCTGCTTCCATTTGAGCATGGAGGGTTGTCAAAACGGTTTTCTGGACCCAGGTGAGCAGTGGTGTAAGTCTGATGTACCACATATGTGGCTGGCACAGTACCCACAGTGCTCAGTGCCGGAGGTCCTCCCATCGCTTACAGAACTCTCTGGCTTTCCACCCCCAGCACTGTCTTTCTAGATTTCTGGATTTGGCTCTGCACCGCTATGCGCAGCTTGTTGTCTGGCTCCCCAGAGGATGATGGATGAAGTATGCTGAGGATGGTATTGAAGGATCTCCTCACAGAAGTTATGTAATTCTTGGTCAGAAAAAACAAGTGCTCTTTCTATATGTTCCTCATTCATTTTGCGGGAATAAAAGACAAAAGGACCAGCAGTATGGAAGAAGATTGTGGTGTGGTGAATGGATGGCTCAGGAATGGCTTTCTTCCTGTTACTCTATGTCATGTTGTGTTTGCCATTGTTAGAAGACATCTTAGCCCTGAATGCCGAAAGCTTGACCTTCTCAAAGCTTGATGTTGCTAGAGGCAGTCTCCTCTCTCAGTGTGTCCTGGAAGTCAGACACGGTATGCGAGAATTTATCATGAGACCTAGTGCACTGTCTGTCCTTCAATATCCACTCACAGGGATGTGGCTGAAACTAAAAACATGTTCCAGCAGATAAAGGTGTTACCTCAGAACATGTCTACCTGCTATAAACACAAGGCAAAGTATGCATTGATTGGTCCCCACAAACTGTTTAGGGCTAACTTTGTATTTGATTGGGGATTTGAAAATACGTCTGTCCCTATGATTGGATGGAAGTGGGGTGCTCTTGTAGAAAGGAGATAAGCGGAACCTGTGTGAATGGCTATCTTCCTATAAAGGGTAAGGACGAAATCCTTATGGCTCATAACAAGATCGGTGCTGCTAAGTCCTCCTGTGGAGGAGCTAGACTGTGGTGTGTTTTGGGAATTTGCCTTGCACTGGGCAAAGCTTTAAACAATGTGGTGCTGTGGGCTACTTATTGCTACTATCTCATACAGAAGCTGGAATCGATACTTTAAGGCTCAGTCTGTCGCGAAGATGATCAACCCAAGTGTCATGTTTGATTTATTTTTGTTTAAATCTGTTTATTGCATTTTTTCATTTTTACATTTTGTAGACACAAGTATCAATGAGTGTCATTCCATCAGTGACAGTAACTGCATTTCAGTTTTGCGATAGGAGATACAGTGCATTGCCATTAGCGATAGGAAACTTATCACAATAGGATTCAAAGTAAGCAGGAGTTAAAATATGTATATCCAATCCTTGAAACAATTATAATGGCGTGACTGAGATATTGTAGTAGTCTCCATTACTTAAATGGATACTGGCTTTGAGTTTGCAGTTTCACAACATGTTGGTCTGTGGGGTTCCTCCACAAGGAAGGGCACGGTTGGCTCCCCCTCCCCCAATGTAACTCTGTCAGGTGGCAGTATATGCAACGTCACTGAGGCATCATGTGTGGTAGTGTGCAAGTCAGCCAAGATGACATCCCAGTTAGTGGCTTTGGGATATTTGTGAAGCTCCAGGCTTCCCTGTGAAGGGCAACACTATCTGCCTGTGCCTAAGTTATCAGTGACGGTATCCAGGCTGTGAGAGGTGGAGGGTCAGGTGATTTCCATCTGCAGGTAATGCCAATGGAAGGCCAAGGTAGATAAATTAGGATGTGACCCTAAATGTTTTGCCCCTGCTGTAGAAGCCCAGGATACATGCCATCCTTGTGGTTGATAAGTCCCTACCGGCACAGTGGGACAGACAACTTGCCACTCCCTGCCAATATTGATGTTAGTGGGGGCAAGACCAGAGCATGTGAAGGAGAACAGCCTCTATCAGTCAGCATCGGGGGCAAGCAGTATTAATTTATTTTGGCAGGAGTAAGGTAGCCGCTATGAACAATGTATAGTTCAATTTAATGGAACTGAGCATTATGTGGAATTTACATGGGACTTTCCAGCAAAGTGGACCACTCTCTATCCATGCAGGGGCGAGTCAAATCATTTTCCCAGCGAGCGAGGGGAAACATAAGTGATGGTGCAGTGTGCGTGACCAGTGAATCAGGCAGCCAGTGTACCAGGTGTCTGTCCGGGCCCAGCACATGGAGATACTGCAGGGTAAGGTGAGTTGGGGGCTCCTGGTCCATATCACCCCAAACCTAACCCAGTGCGCCAATAAAGGATTTGTGTAGGAGAAAGTGCCTGGGGAGAGGGAATTATGGCCCTCGTGATATAGAGGCAGTGGCGATAGCAGCAATATGCTACCTGTAAAAGTGTGGGTTTGAGTGTTGGTGCTCTAGCGCAAGGATGAAATAATTTTAGAATAGTAGGGAGATTTCAGACGGGCAGCATCGTGACAGTGGCAGACAACTGGAGGGTGGCTATCCGTCGCAACATCCATTGCAGTTGGGATGCCAGGTAATAGTCCTTGAAGTTGGGCACTGCAAGTCCGCCTCAATCTGTTGGTTGGTAAAGTTTTGAGAGCGCCATGCAGCAGCGGGAAGAGTTCCAAATGAAGTCTCTCATGGCTTGTTCAAAGGATCGGAAGAACGAGATGGGGATATATACTGGAAGATTGGCAAAATAGTACAGAAGGCAGGGGAGTGTGACTATTTTAAGTAGTGCTACACATCCCGCCAATGACAAGGGCTGCCTCTTCCAAAAGGTGATCTGGATCTGCAATGAGGTGATGGCACATGTTAGATTGCTGTCAAACTGGTCCTTGGGTGTATGGAATATTCTGTTAGGGTTTGTACACAGCAAAGAGCATGTCCCCTCTCACTGCACTAGTGGGTTCTGTAATAGCTCCCTTTTAAACTTACTATTCAAAGCCTTTCTTGTTATCTCACCTTCCCCCCCCCTAGGCTTCTGTGTATGTTGTTTAATGTGCTGTTTTGTTTACACATTGGGCCTTGCTTTTACCAAGGCTTCTTTAAAACACTCCTCCCTAGGCCATGTGTTAATCCAACTCATTTGCATAATAACTGAAACTCTGCACACCTTTCAAGAACATGTGCAGCATGTGAGGACCACACCCAGCTCTTCAAACCACACCCAGCTCTGCACACCTTCCAAGAACATGTGCAGCATGTGAGGACCACACCCAGCCCTTCAAACCACACCCAGCTCTTCGAACCACACCCAGCCCTGTCTATAAAAGGCATCCCCCGAGCCTCACCCAGTGCTTGTGCTCGTCTACCTCCCGCTTACCTGAGAACAGATCCCTCGGCGCTGGCACTCCTGCTCTTTACAGACTTTCTTTGACTTCAATTGGCGCAGCTGCTGGCTCTTCCTTCTTCCGGTTTCCAGTTCCTCCTTGCCTCAGCCTCTCTCCTACGAGTAACCTGCAAAAGAGAAAGAAGACAAGGTTAGACTGATCAGTATCTCTTGCCAGCAACAAGTAAGTGCAAAACCTTTTATTACCTGAGGGAGCTTTGACGGCAATTTCTGGATTCGTGTATAGACAGTTTGAGGCGAAGTGCCTTCCACGAGCATTGTGATTAAGGCTCTTTGTTGCAGGATTATTTTGCAGGACTTTGTGAAGCGGACATTGTTTTTTTTTAATGGAACTTTTGGGAATCGAACAGTGGAAACCATTGACAGCAAGGAAAACAGTAAATCAAGGACTTGCACAAATTACATGCTGTATTTTGATGTAAAAGTACAGTACTTGTTTTATAAAAGATTCTGGAAATATGCGAAAAGTGAGTCTGCTATTGGGAATTTAGGCTTTAGTTATATTATGATGAATGTTTGATATTGGTAATTCTGATAACGGTATTTGTTTAATTTTTTAGAAGCTTAACAGTAATAGAAAACACATCCCAGAGCAGTAACACATTCCAAACCTGGAAACTAGAGACCAGGATCCAAGAGGTACTTTTAAAAGAGAATTTCCAATAAATAAAGGGATAGTCAGGAACCCATTTAGGAATAGGTTGCACTTATCTGTTCTTTGTTTATGTTTCATTAGGCACCAGTTTCTACAGAAGTCAGAAAGGGCCGCAGATTTGTGCAGCACTTCAACAGTGGAAACGCAAGAACGGTGTTGTCTCTCTTTTTTTTATTTTATCCACTTCCCCCCTTCCCTTGAGCTTCTGTTCTTAGTGCACTGTTTTAAAAACTAGTGTGCTGGAACAAGCAGTTTCAGGGTGGGGTCGGATTGTCTTCAACCTCCATCAGAACTGAACAAGAACTCAGGTGAGCTGGGCTTTGACAGAAGCACAAGCCTTAAAAAAAAAATTCAGTTCTGGTGGACGATGAATACCGGGGAAGAAATAGAGGGCATTGACGTCACGGATATGGCGCAGGCCCTAAATGAGGACTTGGCTCATAATGAATCAGTGTCTGGCATCTTGCAACATATGCAAGAGGAAATAGAGAGATTAAAGATGGAGAATACCTCTTTAAAACAGGATTTAAGCAGGTATAAATTTAGGGGATCTCAGTGGAACACAGCTTCTACGCCTTTGTTTAAAACCTCCTCAGAGACAGGGGCGCCATCAAAACATACAACTTTGCCTTCCCCAGTTGAGGTTACTGTTAATTTTCCTAATGTTGTGCCCTTAGCAGCACCTGAACGTTTTCATGGAGATAGTAACAAATTCCATGTTTTTATCAATCAATGTCAATTACACTTCATTTGTAAGCCACAACAGTTCCCTACTGATGATACGAAAGTGGCATTCGTCTTGTCTTATTTGGGTGGCACAGCAGCCAATTGGTCAATTCCTTTCGTGGATAGAGATGATCCCATCCTCCATAATTGGAATCAATTTAAACGTACCATGACCAGCCTTTTTGCAAAACACACTTTCATGCAGGCAAGTGATAATGAGCTTTTAAATCTTAAACAAGATAACAAGGATTTATTGACCTATCTCACTAGTTTTAATCGTTTACTCACCGAGACACAGTGGCCAGAAGAAAAGCGTGTCTCCCTTTCTTATAAAGGTTTGAGAGACGAGTTAAAAGACGCGCTGGCTCATATCGTTGATTTGCCAAAAGACTATTCAGACTTTGTAGATTTAGTTGTGAAATTAGAACATAGACTAGGAGAAAGAAAGAGAGATAAATACAAACTGGAATCACGGTTAACTTTTATTAGACACGAGAAGAAAGACACAGATAATAAACTCCCTGAACCAGAGCCTATGCAAATAGGGACACTCAGAGGTCCACTCACATCAGAGGAAAAAGAAAGAAGGAGAACATTTCAATTATGTTTATATTGTGGCAGGGCAGGTCACTTTGCCAGAGAATGTCCAGTAAAGCCTAAAACTCCACGAAAGGGTGCTGTTTCCTCCACCTCCTCAACTGAATCGGGAAACGATTAAGCTCGACAAGGGGAGAGGTTACTTGTTCGAGAAAACATCTTAATCAAACCTCTAATGCTGCAGCCTTCAGGGTACCGCACATACCTAGACATTTCATAATTCAGGTCGTTTTAATTGTTACTACCCAAGTGAGGCATTCTCTCCCTGTCCTACTGGACTCAGGCGCGACAGGAAATTTTGTGGATAATAAGTTAGCTGAAATCTTAGGACTTCCTATGTGCCTAAAGCCTTGTCCAGAAGCAGTATGTGCAGTGGATGGGTCAGAATTGACCTCTGGATTAATCACAAAACAAACAAGTCCACTTGTTATGGTCTGTCAGAACGGGCACACAGAGGTGATTAGCTTTGATCTGATAGATACTCCTAATTTTGGTTTGATTCTCGGGGTACCCTGGTTAACAACTCATAACCCAAAAATTGATTGGGTGAATAGAACTGTTACTTTGGATTCCTCTTTCTGTAGAACCAATTGCTATCAAGAAGCAGGTACAGAACAGAGCACAGTATTACACTGTGCTAGTGTTACACAAGATGAACCAAGTCTCCCTCCTGAATATTCTGACTTTAAAGACGTCTTTGATCCAGTAAAGGCTAGTGTGCTGCCCCCACATCGGTCTTATGACTGCCGTATAGATCTTATCCCAGGGGCCCCTTTACCTAATAACAGAGTATATGCTTTGACTGACGAAGAAACCAAATACTTAAGAACCTACCTAGATGACCTACTACAGTCTGGGTTCATCCGTCATTCCACATCTCCAGTGTCATCTCCACTCTTTTTTATCCCGAAGCCGGATAAATCCCTGCGCGCGTGTATCGATTATAGAGGACTAAATAAGGCTACAATAAAGAATAAATATCCTCTTCCTCTAATACCTGTGTTGTTGGATCAATTAAGACATTCTACTGTATACACTAAACTAGATCTGCAGGGAGCTTACCACCTGGTCCGAGTAAAAGAGGGGGATGAGTGGAAGACAGCTTTCAAGACAAAGTTTGGTTTATTTGAGTACACAGTAATGCCCTTTGGGTTATGTAATGCCCCTGCAGCCTTTCAGTTCTTTATAAATGAGGTCCTACACGAATTCCTGGACGTTTGTGTCATAGTATACATAGACGACATCCTCATTTACTCTAAGAACTCAGAAGAACATACCCAACATGTTCGTGCAGTATTATCAAAGTTAAAAGAAAATCATCTTTTTGCTAAGTTAGAAAAGTGTACTTTTAATGTCAACAAGGTGGACTTTTTAGGATACTGCCTGTCACCTCAAGGAATAACTATGGATGTAAAGAAAATCAGTGCTATTGCTGATTGGCCAGAACCATCCTCTGTAAAAGATATTCAGAAATTTCTGGGTTTCGCCAATTTTTATAGGAGGTTTATTGCACATTTTGCAGACATTGCAGCCCCAATAACTACCTTGTTGCGGAAAGGGCAACGATTTCTTTGGACTGATGAGGCGGCACACGCCTTTCAACTCCTAAAACAAAAGTTCACTTCAGCCCCAATTCTGAAACATCCTGATCCCGACTTGCCCTTTTTTGTTGAAGCGGATGCTTCACAAGTAGCTTTAGGAGGAGTTCTCTCTCAACGAGATGCAGTAGATGGCCAGTTACATCCTATAGCCTTCTATTCCAAAAAGTTATTACCAGCTGAACAAAATTACACTGTGGCTGAAAGGGAACTACTAGCTATCAAAGTAGCCTTTTCAGAATGGAGGCACCATTTAATGGGAGCCAAGTACCCAGTTACAATCTTTTCTGACCATAAGAACCTACAGTTTTTTGGATCACTTAAAGCACTAACACCACGTCAGATGCGCTGGTTAATTTTTTTTAGCACATTTGACTTTGTTATAACCTATAGACCAGGTGCACAACAAATTCAATCTGATGTGTTATCTAGATACGGACATACCTCAGACATGAAACAAGATAAAATAGGAGAACCCATTATTCCTCCCCAAAAGTTGTTGGCACCAGTACAACAGAAGGATTTCATCACAGATCTATATAATGCACACATGCAAATAGCACCTCAGGATTGGTTAAAGGATTCCCATAACACAATACAACGAGGTTTATTGTATCACGACAACATGCTGTTAGTGCCCACCTCTGAATTACAAACACAGGTGATAATTTGGCATCACGCCTCACCGTTGGCAGGTCATCCTGGTTGGGTAAAAACCCTGGAAAATGTGCAAAAACACTTTTGGTGGGACACTATAAGAAAGGACATTAAGCAATTTGTCACTACCTGTCCAATTTGTGCAAGACATAAATCTTCTCATAAGGCTCCTGACGGCTTGTTAATACCAATGCCAACACCCAAACAACCTTGGCACACTGTGAGCGTAGACTTTATTGTAGGTTTACCACCTGTAAAATCCTTCACAACAGTGTTGGTTATAGTGGATTTTTTATCTAAAATGGCACATTTTGTACCATTACGGAAATTACCCACGGCGGCAGAATTTGCCGATATTTTTATAAGGGAAATTGTGCGTTTACATGGTTTGCCAAGCAAAGTGGTGTCAGACCGAGGGAGCCAGTTCAACTCCAGATTTTGGAAAAAAATTATGTGAAAAACTGAAAATAGATGTGGCCTTATCCACTGCTTTCCACCCAGAGACAGATGGACAGACTGAACGACTGAACCAAACCTTACTTCAAACGCTACGTTGTTTATTGGCTGATTATTCTAGTGAATGGTTGGAAGCTCTTCCTGTAGCAGAGTTTGTTTATAATAATACTGAGCATTCAGCTCTACTTTGCTCACCATTCTATTTCTTGCAGGGGTATCATCCAAGAGCTATACCCATTTTGTTAGAAGATTCCCTGTTGCCTACAGTAACGGATAGACTAACGAGGTTAGGTGACATACAAGACAAAGCCAGGAAACATTTATTAAAGTACAAGGAAAGCATGAAAAGACAAGCAGACAAACACAGGTCTGAGGCCCCAATGTATAAAATTGGTGACAAGGTATGGCTCTCCACAAAAAACCTAAACATAGAGGGATCCCGAAAGCTGCAACCACGTTTCATTGGACCCTTTAGTATAACTGCCATAGTAAACCCGGTAACAGTAAAATTAGATTTACCAAAAGAATATCCAGTACATACTACATTCCATGTGTCCTTGCTTAAGCCGTACAACTCAAAAACCCGACCTGAACCACCACCTTCACCCATACCAATTAAAGGAAATCTGGAATATGAAGTGAAAAGCATAAAAGACTCAAAAATAATTAGTGGACGTCTGTTTTATTTAGTAGAATGGAAAGGATATGATGAATCTGAGAATTCATGGGAACCAGCATCATATGTACATGCCCCACAGCTGATTAGACGGTTTTATTTAAAAAATCCAGGAAAACCCCGTCCTGTAGGAGGGCCTTTGAGGGGGGCAACTGTTAGGGTTTGTACACAGCAAAGAGCATGTCCCCTCTCACTGCACTAGTGGGTTCTGTAATAGCTCCCTTTTAAACTTACTATTCAAAGCCTTTCTTGTTATCTCACCTTCCCCCCCCCCCTAGGCTTCTGTGTATGTTGTTTAATGTGCTGTTTTGTTTACACATTGGGCCTTGCTTTTACCAAGGCTTCTTTAAAACACTCCTCCCTAGGCCATGTGTTAATCCAACTCATTTGCATAATAACTGAAACTCTGCACACCTTTCAAGAACATGTGCAGCATGTGAGGACCACACCCAGCTCTTCAAACCACACCCAGCTCTGCACACCTTCCAAGAACATGTGCAGCATGTGAGGACCACACCCAGCCCTTCAAACCACACCCAGCTCTTCGAACCACACCCAGCCCTGTCTATAAAAGGCATCCCCCGAGCCTCACCCAGTGCTTGTGCTCGTCTACCTCCCGCTTACCTGAGAACAGATCCCTCGGCGCTGGCACTCCTGCTCTTTACAGACTTTCTTTGACTTCAATTGGCGCAGCTGCTGGCTCTTCCTTCTTCCGGTTTCCGGTTCCTCCTTGCCTCAGCCTCTCTCCTACGAGTAACCTGCAAAGGAGAAAGAAGACAAGGTTAGACTGATCAGTATCTCTTGCCAGCAACAAGTAAGTGCAAAACTTTTTATTACCTGAGGGAGCTTTGACGGCAATTTCTGGATTCGTGTATAGACAGTTTGAGGCGAAGTGCCTTCCACGAGCATTGTGATTAAGGCTCTTTGTTGCAGGATTATTTTGCAGGACTTTGTGAAGCGGACATTGTTTTTTTTTATGGAACTTTTGGGAATCGAACAGTGGAAACCATTGACAGCAAGGAAAACAGTAAATCAAGGACTTGCACAAATTACATGCTGTATTTTGATGTAAAAGTACAGTATTTGTTTTATAAAAGATTCTGGAAATATGCGAAAAGTGAGTCTGCTATTGGGAATTTAGGCTTTAGTTATATTATGATGAATGTTTGATATTGGTAATTCTGATAACGGTATTTGTTTAATTTTTTAGAAGCTTAACAGTAATAGAAAACACATCCCAGAGCAGTAACACATTCCAAACCTGGAAACTAGAGACCAGGATCCAAGAGGTACTTTTAAAAGAGAATTTCCAATAAATAAAGGGATAGTCAGGAACCCATTTAGGAATAGGTTGCACTTATCTGTTCTTTGTTTATGTTTCATTAGGCACCAGTTTCTACAGAAGTCAGAAAGGGCCGCAGATTTGTGCAGCACTTCAACAGTGGAAACGCAAGAACGGTGTTGTCTCTCTTTTTTTATTTTATCCACTTCCCCGCTTCCCTTGAGCTTCTGTTCTTAGTGCACTGTTTTAAAAACTAGTGTGCTGGAACAAGCAGTTTCAGGGTGGGGTCGGATTGTCTTCAACCTCCATCAGAACTGAACAAGAACTCAGGTGAGCTGGGCTTTGACATATTCAGATGCCCAAATGTCTAAATGTGGGTGTGCTGCCAGGCAAGAGGGGCATCAGCGAGGGCAAGGGCGGAGTTAGGTGTGATAGGATTCAGTGGAAAGATGCAAGACTTGGTCCAATTGACCGTGAAGTCAGAAAGAGTAGTGCATCTGTTGAGGGTGAGGGCAGTCATGGCAGGGGCTGAAGAAATGTCCCGAAGACATACGAGTAGTTCATCTTCACAGAGGGAAATGGAGTGGACATCCCCCGGGGCATGCCCCACTCACATCCCTGCGCATGCAGGGCAGCTGCTAGACTCTTTATGGCTAGGGAGAAAGGCAGTGGGGAAAGAGGGCAACCCTGCCGAGTGCCTCTGCTTTTATTATTTGAATCAGGTATGACTTAACCCTGGCCAACGGTAAGGTGTACAACAGGTGCACCACCCTTAGAAAGTGGTGACCAAGACCGTATTTTGGCAGCACCGTAAATAAAAAGGACCACTCCAGAGAATAAAAAGCCTTCTCAAGTCTAGAACCAAGCAGCCCGAACGAGGCCATGGAGTTGGGGCATATTCAAGGATGCAAAAGAAATGCCTTAAGTTACTTGAGGTTACTTGAAGTGAAACGAGCTGAAACAAAAGTATTTTGGTCTGGATGAACCAAGGTAGGGACTAGGATGCCAGTCAATCTGCTAGAATTTTTGACAGGATTTTGTAATTAGAATTAAGTAATGGTAGAGGCCTGTGTGAGCCTAGAGCTTTGGGATCTTTGTCTGGCTCAGGTAGTGAAATAAGGAGAGCTTCGCGGAGGGAGTCTGGAAGGCAGGAGGTCTGCTGGGACTGCTATACAGGTTGCAGTAGTGGAGCGTAAGCTTTATAAAAAACTGCAGATAAGCCATCAGGGCCTGGAGTCTTCCCAGTGGCAAGGGAGCAAATAGACTCCTGTATCTCAAAAGGCATGATAGGTTTATCCAGCTCTGACCATTGATTCTGCGTACTGCAAGGAAGGGACATAGTGGTCAGAAAGGATGCAACTTCCTCCTGAGTGGCGGTAGATGCCAACTGATACAATGATGTAAAATGACGGACCAATTCACAATGATTCCCGTGCTGTGTGTAAAGTAGGGTGGCAACAGCAGATCAGAGCACCATAATGGGACAATTAGGCTGGTCTTTCTATTTTAACCATGCAAGGAGAGAGCCGGCTTTATCTTCTGCGGTGTGAGCATTAGCAGAATGGCCAGCATAATTGAAGCAGCGTAGCCTTTCTAGAAGTGAGACATTTCTGAGTTCTGCTATGTGGGTAGCGTGCCACCTTGGTTTCTACATGTAAAAGTCCCACCTCAATGCATGACATGTCTTTATCTAGGTGTCGACACCAGAATGGTGGATCTTCCAATGCTGCTGGTTGTAGATGCCAAGTAAGAATGTGGGGAACCTCCATGTCCCTCATAATCTGAAGGTATTGTGGATTATGATATGAGTGGGTGCGGCCTAGGCGGTCAATGTGAGTGGCAGATGGGGGTAAGTCCAGTGTACCGACCAACGTAGCTATCCTAACATGTAGGAGACGTGGTGCTGAGTTAAAGGAGTACACCTTAGCAGTGGCATTGAGAAGATGCCATATGTCAATGACGTGCCAGTTCTGCAGCCAATCGCTAAGTATCTGAGTGTTAGAGGTTGCAGCTGTGCATGGTGGGGGGACGAGCGATCCAGGTCAATGTGTAGTATGCTATTAAAATCACCCCCTAGTAACCATGGGAGCCCGTTCCAGTGGAACAGGACTCCTGATAGCGTGCTTAGGAATGATGATTGATTGGTATTTGTAGCATATATGTTACCTAGAAATATATGACAGCTGTCTAGACGGCCCCTGACAAAGGCGAATTGACCCTCTGGGTCCGTCACCACATCTTCTGCCACAAAGGGGATCCCCAGCTGGATGCAAATCAGTACCCCACAAGCGTAGAAGGACAAACTACTAGTAAAGATCTGACCACGCCACCGTCACTGCAACTTTGTTGCCTCTAGAAGCATCAAATGAGATTCCTGGAGCAATGCAGTATGTGTGGATTGTCACTTAATCTAAGAGTAGATAGCATAGCGGTGTGCAGGGGTATGGATACCGTGCACATTCCAGGTTATCACTTTAGTCTGAGTCATGCTGTATTCAACAGAGGTAACAGTGGTTAACCACATGCATCGGAGCTAAGGATCCACGTGGGCACAGGTGTAATGTGTCACAAGCGAAGGCGATACATACTGGCCCCATATCATGTAAAAATGTAAACGTTGAAGGTATGTCTAATAGAAGTAAGAACAGTGAATACCACAAGGGCAGTGCACAGTATGAACTCATGATCAGTGGAATCCATGCAATGTGAATCATATAGGAGTGTTCACTGTTTGTAGGGTCACTTCTGGTAGGGTCACTGACTCTAGCCAAAAAGGCCAAGTGGCAGTAGAGCTTTCATAGGTTGAGGATCAAGGTAATTTTTCAAAGGGACTGGAATGTTGCGCGGCCTCAGAAATTGCAGCGGCTTGGTGTATCGCCTGTCGACATTCTGTGAGCATTTGCTCCAGGTCAGGGGAAGCCTTGAGGACTGAAGAATGCTTTGCCTAGTCCAGCACCTGTGACGGTGGCCCCCAGATGAGGTGCGGGTCAGTCCAGTGTCTGGTCATGACATTCGGGGTTTCTGAGTTCCAGGTGTCTCCAACTACCCCCAAGCAGCTTCCAGGGAATCAAATGTGTGGTTTCATCTGCAACCATGCGCAGTCATGCCGGAAAGAGGAGCAAGTAGCGCAAGTACAACTCATTGAGGTGGCATTTCACGGCAACAAAGGTGTTCTGTTGGCGCTGCAATGCACTTGTGTAATCCAGAAAAAACATAATGCGGGCATTGTCTAATTTGATCTTAGTTATTTTCCGAGTTTCGTGGAGAATGGCGTCTCTGTCTTGATAATGAAGTAGGTGGTGCACCAATGGGTGGGGACCGGAGCAGAGTGGAGGTTTTCGTGTCGGAACACGGTGCGCCCTATCAACAGAGAAGAACTGTGACAAGGCAGGCAGAGGGAGTAGATCTCGTAGCCATTGCTCCATATAAGTGACGGCATCCCATCCCTCTGAGTGTTCAGCTTGTCTTCGCGTGACAGGGAGCTATCAGGGGGCTGTGCGTTGTGGTGAATCTGTTTTAGTCTCCCACTGGGACAGAGGAGTTAGCTTAGCCTTTGGCTTGCAGAACTATTGCCCCTGTCACCTAGTGACCTTTTACCCACTTAGTATGCTCACTTTTTAAAAAAAATCTTTTTATTGATTGACATTTTCAGTACGAGTACATATAGTACAATGGGTATTTTGTATGAAAAAAATAGACATTAATCCAGCCCTGCTGGTTGTACAAGTGATTTTGAGAGCTGGCATTTCTGGCTCGGCATATAAGATCTTACATTGGATACAATACTAGCTTCTCAACTGTGGTATGGTGTGTATGATACTGGCATAGTATGTAACCTTTAATCATCATGTTCTACTATTACTCTGGTTTGATTACAACTCAACTTCTTAAACTTAACCTGAATCTGACATCATCTATCTTTACTATGAGGGGTAAAGTATATGTATATGTACCTTTCTTTGACTACTGCTTTTGGTTATATCTTGGGATAGTGTATTGCATGTGTTTGTTTGAGTATATGTGTCTATCATCGGGGGGGAGCATTTTAGGAGTACGAATATCAGATTGTTTGTTGTGTGTTTATATAGAGGCATCTCTATACATTAATTGCAAACCCTTCTGTTCTACATATTGTGACAAAATTCTCTAATATTTCATCCCACTCATTGGCCAATGGGTAATTTCTCATTCCTCTACTTTCTTCTCTTTTAAGAGCTGTACTTTCTGCCTTCCCCCAGTCTAGCATCTCTGCACACCACTGTGACACCTGTGGGGGCTCTGTAGCTTTCCAGCGCTTGGTTAGTAAGCGTTTTGCTAGTATGAGTGCTAGATTTGTTAGTCGCGGGAGTGCTTTTCCCTTCTTCGGGCATGGGAGCAAGCCCAGCAAGCAGGCCTCCACCGTCAGGCTCATAGGAGCACCTGCTACTTTTCCCAAAACATTCGTTATACTATTCCAATACTGGGCAATTGCCGGGCAGCTCCAGCGCATGCGTAATAGGTCTGCCTCCTCAATGCCACATCAGGGGCAGCCTCGTGTTGCGTCGTGATATAGCAAGTGTATCTTGTGCGGTGTGAGATATGCCCTGTGTAGAATAGCATACTGTATAAATTGAAATCTAGTATTACGTGGTATTTGACTAGGGTATTTCAGAATTGTCTCCCAATCATCCTTTGAAAATTCTTTGCCGACATCTGTCTTCCATCTAGTCTTTAGTCGGGCTAGGGGCGGTGATAAATGAGCCTTCAACCCACTGTACAGCCATTTTATTAAATGTCTGCCATGTCCTACTGAGTAAGCGGCATTTACAAGTTCATGCGTAGGGGGTTCCTTACTGTCTCGGGCCCAGTAGTTTTTAATATAATGCCGTATGGTGGCATGTAAAAGAAAGAGCGAAGTAGTCAGGTTGTGTTCGTATGTGAAATCTGTGTGTACTAATAGATGCTGGTCTTTGAAGAATACCCCAACCGTGTCCACCCCTTCCTGTGACCACTTCTGTAGTTGTCGTTGGGACAGTGTACCTGTGTTTACTGGTAGTCCCAGAAGTGGAGTATTGGGGGAGTATGGGATTGTTTTAGTTGTATATTTGAGCGCTGTTTTCCAGTATTGCAAAGCTATTCGTAATAAGAGTGGTAGTTGCTTCGGGGCTTGAAAACCAGGACATAGCAGGGAATGTATGTGACCTTTATCTAACCTTTCCTGGGTGTACTCGATTTCTTGTAAATTTCTTCCGGCTAGCCAGTATGCCAGCCATTGCAGTTGGCCTGCCAAACAATAGTGCGCCCATACCTCCTTTCTCTGTTGGCATCTGCAGCTTGGCTAGGCCTATACGGCGTCTATCCCTCCCCCAGATCAGGTCGACCAGCATCGAGTTAAGGGTTTTGAAGTGTATTTCTGGGATTTTCACTGGTAGATTAATAAAATAATATAGCAAGCGGGGTAGCATTACCATCCTGGCCAGGGCGAGCTTACCTGCAACATATATTGGTAGCGATGCCCAAAATTGTATCTGTGATCTAAGAGAAGCCATCGCTTTTAATAAATTACCTTCCATTAGATCTATTGGGGTGCGATAAATTTGTATGACGAGGTATCGGAATGTGTCTGAGGGTAATTGTAGATGTTTGTCGCCGAATGTTATTGTGTTTCTCGGATCTGGGCCAGTGAGGGAGAACGCCACTGATTTGTCAAAGTTTATAGCTAGTCCTGATAGTGGAGTGAATTTTTGTAATATTTGTGCTATAGCATCTAGGGTCTGTCTCATATCTTTCACATATAAGATAATGTCATCCGCATATAGTGATACTATGTGATTGGTCCCAGGTGTGCTTATTCCCCAGACTGTACCGTCTTGTCGTAGCTTGCAGGCTAGTGGTTCTATCGCCATAATGAACAGTAAGGGGGATAGTGGAGATCCTTGCCTGGTACCCCTTTGTACATGGTAGGTATCTGAGATGTTCTGACCAGTGCGCGCTCTTGCTGTCGGGGAGGCGTATAATAATCAAACCCATCGTATGTAGTCATGGGGGACGTTGAACCTCTCCAATACTTTAAACATATATTCCCAGCTCAGGGAGTCAAATGCCTGTCTGAGATCTATTGACAGGCATCATGCATGTGGGTGATGACTCTTAGCAGCATCTATTACAAGGTACAGTCGACGAATATTCAGAGAAGTGCTACAGGACGGGACAAATCCACATTGGTCTGTGTGTATCATGCTATCTATGTAATTAAGCAGTCGTTGCGCTAGTATTTTTGCTAATATTTTATATTCTTTATTTAACAGAGATAAGGGTCTGTAAGATGACATATCAGTTGCGGCTTTACCTGGTTTCAATAGTGAGGTGACTATTGCCTGTTTAGTTGTGTCTAGAAGAGCTCCATGTTTTAGAGAGGAATAGTATAATTTTTCTAACTGTGGGGCAAGTTGTGAGCCGAAGAGGGAGTAAAATTCAGATGGTAACCCGTCTGAACCCGGTGCTTTATTTCGCGCCATGCTTTTAATTGTTTCCTTTATTTCGTCTTGTGTTATCTGCGCGCTTAATTGCAGCTTGGCCTCCTCTGTTAGTGTTGGTAGCTTAATGTC
Organism: Pleurodeles waltl; assembly: GCF_031143425.1. Classification (NCBI taxonomy): domain Eukaryota; kingdom Metazoa; phylum Chordata; class Amphibia; order Caudata; family Salamandridae; genus Pleurodeles; species Pleurodeles waltl. Next base: position 90,367,586 of record NC_090441.1, read on the forward strand.
AGCTAGGAAGACATCTATCTCGGCTCGATTTGTAGTTGTAGAGGCTGAGTATAAAATTGTGTAATAATCATGGAAAGCATTATTTATCCCCAGTTGTGTATTTATTGTATCTTGTTGTGGTGTAATAATCTGCAGGATAGGAGTGGGGGGGGTTCAGCTTTAATCAGGCGCCCCAATAACGTTCCTGCTTTGTCTCCCTCGCTATGGATACATACACTGTATTTTATATAGTCTATTTTCCATAACCTTTCCACAAGCTCTGTATGTTCGGCTCTCGCTTCTTGCAGCTTTGAGTCGATGAGGGTCGTAGTATCGCCTCTTTTTCTAGTGTGTGTAGCTTGTTTTCTATTAGTTTTAATTCCCTGGTTAGTACTTTACGTACTCCAGTTGTCGCTCCCATCACCACACCCCTTATCACCACTTTAAATGCTTCCCATTCGAGTAATGGAGAGGACGCTGAGCCCACGTTGTCGGAGAAGAAGTTTGTGATCGCTTGGGATATTTCTTTTCTTAAGGTATCATCTTCTAGTATTAATGGCTGTAAACGCCATGTGGGGATCTGCGTAGATCTCCGCCCCCACAATGGCGTCATCTCGAGGGGGTTATGGTCTGATAGTGTTTTTCCCAAATATGTGGTTTGTGATAGCTGAGTCTGCATTGAAGTAGTGCACACTACCCGGTCTAGTCTCAACTGTACTTTATGCGGATGCGAATAAAAGGAGTATTCTCTTATACCTATGTTTCTAGCTCGCCAAATGTCCATCAGTGACCATCCCTGTAGCCAATTACGCAATGCGTCTGCCTGTCGTTGTGCATTGGTTCCTGACAATGGGGGCGTGGTGCGGTCTGTTATGATATCTAGTACCGCATTAAAGTCTCCGCCTATTATCCATGGGATGTGAGCCCATTGCAATAGCACCCTCGACAAGCGCTCCAGGAAGATATCCTGTGCAGTATTTGGGGCGTATATGCTTCCTAGTATTATATGTTTCCCATCTAGATTACCTTTGACCAGTGTGTAACGGCCTTCATCATCATTTTTGGTCTCTAGTATTTCATATTGAATCCCCGGAAGGGATTGTTTCCGGACGATGTGGTCCATTCTGCAGGCCTATGATTCGTTTATCAGGTGCTCTTTGGCTAATTGTTTTGATTTCGTTTTTGGGGGAATGTAGATGTTCATGAGTGATACTTTAAACATCCAGGAGAGCTGTTTAAGAGTGGTGAAAACAGTTTGGAAGCCGCTCTCTGCTGTTGGTTGCAGGGTGTGGTTACCTATTAGAGCCGTCTAGATGTAACTAGCTAAGTCACTGCATAAGCGGATGTAAATGACTTCTTTTGTGGCAGGTGTTGTATAGTTGCTGTAGCCTGGGATTGCTGGTGCTTTTACAGGCCAAGTCTCTTGTAGCATAATAATCTAAAAAGAGAACAAGTATTTCAGTCTCTTGTTGTCTGCTAGTTTGATTGTCAAGCCGTTGATGTTCCATGAGCAGATTGGAAGCTTGGTAATCTGGTCAGTTAATCCCGGTGCTGTTGGGTTTATTCATGCTTGACCTTTTGAATGACTAAAGGCTCCTGGGATCCAGCTTAAATCATTGTCCTGCATAAGCGTTCCAGTGGTTGTGTGCAGTGGAGGAGCATAAGAGCGGAGGGGCGTTGGGGATTTGCTCCATTCAACCCTTAGAACCGAGCTTGAGTGTTTGTATGAGATGTATCTGGTTCGACTTGTGCATTATTAAAATGTGTAGGTAAGCTGGTTCTGCTTCAGATGACACTGATATCCATCAGTTTTTTAGGTTTGTGGTGACCCTTACTATCTGGCTGGCAGCTGCCGGTGATGACCAGGTCACCTTGGTAATTTCATTTATGCAGCCAGGTGCTAGAGCCAAGACTTCAACCAAAACTATGTCCGCCAAGGTTAGCTTCTTGGTTTCTGTCATTTGGCTTAATAGTCAAAGCATGTTCTCACCCATGAGAATAGCAAAATGATCTCTTGTTTGATAACCAGGGTACATTAGGACTAACAGGCTGCCTGTTGTGTGTGGGGGGGTAGGTACTCAGTGCTAGTGGTCATGATCCCGGTAGCTCGAGGCTTTTCAGTGAATGTTCTAAGCAGCTGTTCCCTGGTGTCTGATTGCTCATTGAACCTTGTTACAATGGTGATTGTTGGCTTGCACAGTTGATGCCTTGCCACAGTCATGATTGGAGCAGGACAGATACTTCCTGTGTTATCATCGTACAACCTGTTGCAGGGTCGACGTTTGGTACCTAAAGCCGCTCGATGGCTTGCTCTGTCGGCTCTTCTGTTTTTGGGTGCTTCCGCCGGAGGTGTTGTGAGGTCTTGACTATCCGCTTGGGTTGCCGCCTGGCAGTGTTGGCTAGGGCCACCCATTACGTACTCCCCCGAGGTGGTGATTTCTTCAATCGATGCGGTACCTGAGATAACAAGTTGGGGTCCCATGTGTTCGGCCTGTTTGACCTGGTTGCTGCCGGAGTTTGTTTCTTGTTCATCAAGTGTGTTTCTGTTGTGCAGGTTTGGGTTGCAGCTTAGGCTGATGAAGTAGGAATAGATACTTCAATTTTTTCCATGTGTTTTCTGTCTTTTTGCTAATTCTTCTTCCGCAGGCCCTCTTCTGAAAGACAGGGGCCAGTTGTGTTTCTTGGCTCGTGATAGGGGGTCTTGGCTAGATCAGAAGGTTGGGCCTTCTGTGGGTGGAGAGTTGACTGAAGAGTCCTTGGTTGCTCCTGCAGGGTCTACAGTTCCTGCAGCCTATGGTAAGGCTTGGGGCATCTGGTCCAGGTGGTTGCTAGGCGCATGCGCCTTCTTGTCGTATGCTAACTGCAGGGCAGACTGAGTGGGCCCTCATAGGTGTGATTTGCCAGGTTATTTGCTGGGTTTGCATGCTTAAAGGCCTGCTTGACGCCGCTGAGAATATCGCCCAAGATTGTAGGAAGTGACTACAGTTTGTCTAGGATTGGAGAGCAGGCGCAGAAGGCTACTGGTGCCATGGCTTCTGACGCTTTTTGCGCTTTAGTTATAAGGATGTTAAGGTTGGCTATCTTTGTGTCGATCCTGGAGGTAAAGTCAGCCAGAGTGTTCAATAGTTTAATTGGAATGCCCATTTTCGTGGACTGGGAGTTTAGGTGCAGTGCTCTAAACAAAGTAGCCCACCCGTCTGCAGAGTCGTTTAAGTTATTGGTTGCTCTTGCAAGTGCAGATTTGTGAGCCTTTGCTTGGATAGATATTGAATGATTCTCCTGTTCTTCGCCGAACATAGCTATTATAGCTTCCCATTCTATTGAGGTGAGTGAAGACGGGTTTTGTGAGGGTTTTACTTTCAAAGTGCCCGCTTTGATTTCGCTGTCTGGAAGGGCACTGCTGGCCTGGGCTGATGAGTTTTGTTTCTTGAGAACGTCATCATTGATAACTGCTTCAGTGCTGTTATTTAGCTTTGTTACAGAAGGTTAGTCCCTCGGCTGTGGGAGCAAGTTTGAGTGGGGTAGAAGATGGATGCTCAGTGGTTTCACTTTCCTTAGTTTTCGCAACCGGGTCTGCACCTGAGAGCACTTGTACAGTAAAGGTAAATACAGATTGAGTTGCCTGGATCTGTAAGTTCTGTTTGCAGAATTTCACAGGATTTGAGGATGTTCTTCGGAGGTTCAAAAGGGCTTGTTAGTGGCTTTGATGTTGGCAGGCATGACAACATCATGGTGGTTCGACTTCTTTAATTAAAGAGTTCAATTCAATTTGTGGGGCTCACCAGTCAGCGATGACTTGCGGATACCATACGAAGCTGCTTGATTAATGTTAGTTGGCTCCAAGGGTGCAGTAGTCCTGGGATGTTGGAGTTTGATGCTAGAATAGTCACTGCTTGGTCCTTCAGAAAGAAAACTTTGCTGTAAATTTTGGGTTGATACTTGTCCTCTGCTAAGACCTTGCGTTGGGAGGGCGACTCCACTGCTCCAGTTCATTGAGATGGTGTTGCTTGTGGGACACAGAGATTGTCCACACCCGAGGCTGGGCCAGGAGATGCTGTGCTTCTGTTAAAGGTCAATTCACTACATGCTGCAGTGCGGGCACGGGTGGCTTTCCACTTGGCTCGAGTTACCAGAGCAGGGCCCCTTGTTATTCTGAAGCCTATTTTGCATGTCTTGCATACTTGAGTGTTTTTACGTTGTGTGTTGCTTGTCCTGTGCCTGACCAGGCTTGTGCTTGGGCGGATAAGCGGGTTAGTTAAAGAGGTACAAGCTGCACTAGTCTAATACCGGCTGCTTCTGCACCATCTGACAGAAGCAGCAGCCTCGTAGGTCCTCGCCCAAATCATCTTGTTGCTGATGTCCGCACCGCTTTCCCTCTCTTTTTGCTCCTCTACTTGTCCTCTGTGCTAAGTCCGGAATTCAAGCTAACAATAAATCTGAGCTAGGATAGGCTGAGGTGGGCAGGGCTGGCAGCAGAGGGCTGAGCGCCGGAACAAGTTCAGATACTGGCTGTGGGATGCTGCGGGAGGCTGGCGGAAGGATGGATGGTGAGGCTCAGGTGCTGTCTCTCATTCAAGGCAGGATGGTAGGTTGGCACGTTGGCACCTTAAAGATCTTACAGATCTGTTATCAGCAGGCCGAATGAGGCAGAATAGATCAGAGAAGTAGAGCAGTAAGCAGAGCAGTGAGGAGGACACTTAGATGCAGGCTGGAGGTAGGCAGATTGCTGCAGGGCTTCTCCATGGCTTCTGAGCTGCTACCCAGGCCAGCTGCTGGCGGGAGGCTAGCTGGAAGGGTGACAGGGGGCAACTCAGCAGGCGGGTGGCAGCCGAGGTGGCCAAGCAGGCCACGAAGTATTTGTGGGAGGTGAGTGAAGCTTAATTGCAGCTTGGTTACTTGTTTACTACGGCCGTTGCTGCCGCTATGACCATTGCCTCTGCGTTGCTCCTCCTCCACTCCTAGGCCCGCTGCTGCTTCCTGTGAGGACTGCAAGAGACTGCGGCCTGGCCCGACCCAACCACCGGCTGCTGCAGTTAGTGCTCCGGCTATGTGCTTTTCTGAGTCCTATCCGGCCCTGGCCTGGCCGACTTACTGCGGTGTCCCAACATACGAGCGTCCTGTTCAGGCTCTGCTCAAGCATGCTTGGTGCTTGTCCTGCGTTATGCGTCATAATTGCCATCAATTCAGAGAGCCTGGGACAGGCCCACACCATATGATAGAAGTCAGCACCTAGCAGGTTGCATCATGGGCACATAACCTGGGCCACCGGGAACATGAGAGTGTGCAAAAAGTAATGATGGATAAGTTTAAAGCTGGCAGTAATCTAGAACTGCATGGGGTGTACTCTAAAATTGTAACCACTCCTTGTCAGTGATTGGGAGACCCCAATCTGCTGCCTAGCGGTCCCACAGGTCCCTCAGTGTCCCTAGAGCCTTCCCCTGGAGTGCATTATAGTATAATGTGATTACTTTGACCCTGACGGTCATAGTGCATGTAGTCTGAAGGGCCACCCTCTCAACCCTTGTGTTCCAGGATGCTTGTATTGTGGCCCTCACAGCCCCATATAGGAGAAAGTGATGAAGAGGTATCTCAGAGTTTTCAACTGAATCCTGGAACATACGTAGTACACTATTGTCATAAAGGTCACCTATGGTACTCATAGTACCTCTCTCCCAGTCCTGCAGAACCCTCCAGAACCAGTCCGGGTTTAAAGCTGGCTAGCTGCCAAAGGAAGGCCTTTAGCAAAAGGACGTAAAGAGTACATTCTCTGGAGTGCTTTCGTCCAGGCGTATTGAAGAGCAGTGACCAAAATATTGGGGCGCAAGCCTCATCCCCAATTCAGAAGATGAAGCATGATCTGTAACAATGTAGAGCGTGTGGAGGTGCTGCCACTGGGATAATGGCTCGGGCCCATCGGGTAACTCAACCCAGTTTCCTAGACCAATTGAGCTGCTAAGTACAGCTCGTAATCTAGCAGTGCGAGTTCCACTTCAGCTGAGGAGAGGTGAAGCTTAGATAGGGAGATCCTGCATGGCTGTGCACCCCAGGGTAGAGTCAGTGATAATGGCATGGACCACCCGGAAGGGAAGAGTTGTAAAAAACATAATGAAGCTGCAGTAACATCAACATCTTGGCCAGTGTAGCTCGTCGCATAACCAACAAGGGGAGGGTGTGCCAAAAGACAATAGTAGGGTGCATCAAGGCCATTGCCGTCTGTGTGTGACCTTCCAGTAGCTGGGTTTCTGATTGACTCCTAAATAGCGAAAAGTGTGGGGCTCCCAGAGTAACTTGCCTTCTATGTCGGGTGGCTCTCTCCGACTCAGGCTCGTGAAAAGGGTACAAATGTGATTTGTTCCAGTTCACACCCAGGCCCGAGATAGCACAAAACTCAGTGAGCGCTTTGATGGCGCCCTCCACGTCCTTGTGTTCCCCACAGAGGTAAAGTAATAAGCCATCTGCATACAATGAAATATAGAGAGCATTATTGTTGACCAGTAGTCCCTGATGTGCTTGGCCCCACTGAAGTGTGAGCACAAGGGGCTCGAACGGCATGACAAAGAGCACTGGTGGTAAGGGGCTACTTTGTCTCATGCCTGTAGTGATTTTACAAGTGTCTGAGATATAACCCCTAGTCCTCACACGAGTAACGGGTCAGTGTAAAGGAGTTTAGTCCATGTGATATATTCCCTACCCAGCCCCATACCAGCCATGACTATGTATAAGTAATCCCAGGGAAGGGAGTCGAAAGCTTTTGCCATGTCCACAGCCATCTCCAAGGCTGTGGGACAGGTCAGGTGGCGGGAACAAAGGATGTGTATTAATTGCTGAACGTTAGGGGCCGTACTGCAGGACGGAACAAACCCAGATTGACTGGGATGTATCAAGTCCTTGAGATGAGGTAGCAATCCAGTGACCAGAATCTTGCTGAGGATTTTATAATCAAAGTTGAGGATTGAGAGAGGTCTGTAAGATGATACACAATCTTCCTCTTTCCCCTGTTTTAAAAGTGGTACCAGTAGGGCCTCACACATATTTGGATTCACTGTTCTCAGGGCTCGGATGAGTAATAAAGCTTGGTCAACCTTGGGCCAAAATGTCACTGTATGTTGAGTTGAACCCAATGGGCAAGCCATTGATTCCAGGGGTATTATCCCAGGCAAGGGACCTAAGGGTCCCCATACATCTTGTATCTGAATATCACCCCCATAACGCCGTTGCCACCTCATGATTCTCCCTTTCTGTCCAAGCAATCAAGACATAGTTATGTAATGCCTGGAGGCTGACACCTGGGGCAGGAGCCTAAAGATGGGTATTACAGTCCTGAAACTCCACTTGGAGGTCCTCCTGGGTGACCAGTGATCAGATCTGTTTACAATCACTAGTGGGATTAGCTAGTCAAACAAGCAGGCGGACGGTCTTGTCCCATTCTCTGTGGGCTTTGGAAATAAACTGACAATAATCGTAACCCCTTAGCCTTTCCAACGATTCCAACAGCGTTTTCCTCTCTGCCGGCAACTGTTGGCGCTTAACAATATTGTGCGAGGCCTCCTTATTGAGAATATCAAGCTATTGCTCCAGCAAAGTAGCCTTATGCAATAGCTGTCTTCAGATCCCTACTGTGATAGCAATGCAGTGGCAGCTAATAACTGCCTTAAAGGCTTCTTACTCAACTAGTTTGGAGGAGGCAGTCCCCTCATTATTAGGAAAGTAGTCTTGGATGGTAGTTCACAATGAGTCTGGGGACACCAGGTCCCCCAGAGCATCTATATTCAGTTTCCAGGATGGGTGGGGGTGTAGGGATCTCCCAGCAGAGAACCGGCAAGAAGGTACTGTAATCAAAGAAAGCTTTGGCAAGGTATTCTGAATGTATTACCTTACTGCTTAGTCAACCTACACAAAGTAGCACATCTAATTGTAGAAAGAGTTCATGCATTCCTTATTAAAGGGAGTATTCCTTGTGCAGGGGGTTGTGGGCACTCCACTTATCAACCAGGCCCCACTCCTATTTCCTGTTTCCAAGGCTCTGGCCACATAGTGGGATCATAAGGTTGGAAGGCGCAGATGCAATCGATCTAGGGACGTATCTGCTATGCAGTTGAAGTCCAACCCACCATTAAGGGGTAGTGCAGCAGTATGGAGAGGTGCAGAGATAAGAAATTATGGAAGGTTGGTTGGTCAGTGTAGGAGCATAAACACTGATTAACGCTACATCTTTCCCATCCAGTTTACCCCCTAATACAACATATTGCCCCTCGGGGTCAATGATTCCTAGTTGAGGCAAGAAGGGCATCCCTGGTAGGATCCAAATAAGCACACCTTGGGCAAAAGCGGAACATGATGTAAAATAGACCTCCACCTCATTTGGAGAGCCACCCCTTTGGAGAGATGCGGTTTATGCAATTTGAACCTTTTGCCTCCTAATATAGGCCTGGATCTTGTAGCTCTTGCTAGGGGAGTTTAATCCCCGTACATTCCAGGTAAGCACTCTAATAGAGGAGCACCTATCAGCCATTACTAATATGTCCATCCATCCATCCCACACCCTGGCCCACTGCCCACCCCCCTGTCTAGAAGCCAGGATCCTAGATATTGCAACGCTTCAGTAGACAGCCAGGATCCTAAATATTGCAAACCCTTCAGTAGACATTGAACAGAGCAAAAAAGAAAAACAAGAACTGAACAAACAACCGTCATCCATTCCACCCAGAACTACTATGGTGCATTGTCCAAACAGACTAACTGACAGTAGAACTCATTGTTCCAACAGAAGTCAGCATCCCGTCCGGCTCCTGCGACACTGCTCAGGTGGTGGCAAGTCATTGAACTAGACCGTGTGTGCAGTCCAGGCCCTGGGCAGAACAATGGCATACAAAAGGCAGCATGTGTTTTAGTGCAATCACTACTACAGAAAAGAGCTGATATCCAGGACACAAGCAAAGAGAAACAGTAAGATCATCAGAGTTTACACATTCAAATGTTTTCATCAGCAATCCCAGGTGTAACGCTAGGTGATTGATGACTAAGTTTGAAACCTGTGGCACTGCTGGTATCAGAATGGATGTCAACTTTGGAGCTAGTGGATCCCTTGGTATTACCCCTAGGAGTAGAAGGAGTTGCCCTCATCCCCACTGCCTCCCTACAACCCTCCTGCGCGTATTGGGTGGTAGGTCATGATCCTTTGTGCTCGGAGCGGTGGGTATTCCAACACCTTCACAGTGGGCGGTGGGTGAGTCTGGGCATGCGGGGCTTGTAAGGCCTCCCGAGTTGAAGGAGTCCAAGTTGTAGGATGCTTCCTCAGGTGTGGGGAAAAAGGTGGCTATCCTGTCCAATTGGATCTGAAGAGTGGCCAGGAATAACAAAGCGTATTTGATCCCCAACTCTCTCATCCTCTTTTTCACTGCCAGGAACGAGGCTCTCTGCCGCTGCACAGTCACAGTGAAGTCAGGGAAGATAGATTCTCGCTTGTACTCCACTATTCAGGGCCCAGCTATCTGTGCCTGCCACAAGATAAAGGTGTGATCCTGATAGTGCAGGAGACCGGCGACCACAGGTCGAAGTGGAATCCCCAGAGCAGGAGATCTAGCAGGCACTCTGTGTGCTGTCTTGAGAGGGTAGTGTTTGGAGAGGACCTCTGGTGCAGCCACCTTGTGCAGCCTGTCGTTTGAATAAGTGAACACTGAGGGTCCTTTGACTCGTTCCAGCAGACCAATGACCCTGATATTATTTCTCCTGGCCCTCCCCGCTTGGTCTTCAATCGGGGCCTCCAAGATGTTTACCCTTGCTCTCAGGTAGTTCAGCTGCCTTAGACGCAGGGCCCAACATTATGAGGTTAGATTCTATCTGCCAAAGGTGGTTGTCCATTTTGTGGTGGTTGTAAGGAAATGCCTTCCTTGGCATGGTTACCCCTTGACGTTTTGCCTTTTGTCGATGTCAGTTATGATTGAAAGTGTGCTGGGACCCTGCTAACCAGGCCCCAGCACCAGTGTTCTTTCCCTAAACTGTACCTTTGTTCCCACAATTGGCACAGCCCTGTCACACAGATAAGCCCCTTGAAAATGGTACCCCTGGTACCAAGGGCCCTGTTGCCAGGGAAGGTCTCAAAGGCCTGCAGCATGACTTAGGCCTCCCTGGGGACCCATCACTCAGCACATGCACACTGCCTCTCAGCTTGTGTGTGCTGGTGGGGGGAAAATTACTAAGTCGACCTGGCACTCCCCTCAGAGTGCCATGCCCACCTCTCACTGCATGTGGCATTGGTAAGTCACCCCTCTAGCAGACCTTACAGCCCTAAGGCAGGGTGCACTATACCACAGGTGAGGGCATAAGTGCATGAGCACTATGCCCCTACAGTGTCTAAGCAAAACCTTAGACATTGTAAGTGCAGGGTAGCCATAAAGAGTATTTGGTCTGGGAGTTTGTCAAACACGAACTCCACAGTTCCATAATGGCTTCACTGATATCTGGGAAGTTTGGTATCACACTTCTCAGGACAATAAATGCACACTGATGCCAGTGTGGGATGTATTGTAAAATACACCCAGAGGGCATCTTAGACATGCTCCCTGAATACCAGTCGGACTCCTAGTGCTAGGATGACCAGTTTCTGCCAGCCTGCCACAACCAGACGAGTTTCTGGTCACATGGGGTGAGTGCCTTTGTAATTCTGTGGCCAGGAACAAAGCCTGTACTGAGTGTAGGTGCTTCTCACCTCCCCATGCAGGAACTGTAACACCTGGCGGTGAGCCTCAAAGGCTCATGCCTTTTGTTACAGCACCCCAGGGCATCCCAGCTAGTTGAGATGCACGCCCCTCCGGCCACTGCCCCCAATTTTGGCGGCAAGGCTGGCGGAGATAATGAGGAAAACAAGGAGGAGCCACCCACCAGTCAGGACAGCCCCTAAGATGCCCTGAGCTGAGGTGACTCCTGCCTTTAGAAATCATCCATCGTGAGATTGGAAGATTCACCCAATAGGAATAGGGATGTAGCCCCCTCCCCTCAGGGGGAGGCACAAAGAGGGTGTAGCCACCCTACCGGACAGTAGCCATTGGCTATTGCCCCTTGACCTAAACACACCCCAAAATTTAGTATTTAGGGGTGACCCTGAACCCAGGAAATTAGATTCCTGCAACCTACAACAAGAAGAAGGACTGCTGACCTGAAAGCCCCGCAGAGATGACGGAGACGACAACTGACTTGGCTCCGGCCCTACCGGCCTGTCTCCAGACTCAAAGAGCCTGCACAGCGACTTATCCGACAGGGACCAGTGACCTCTGAGGACTCAGAGGACTGCCCTGAACCCGAAGGACCAAGAAACTCCAGAGAACAGCGGCACTGTTCAAAAACAGAAACAACTTTGCAACTTTTTTGCAACTTCCAGAGAACTCTCTCTTCCCGCCGGAAGCATGAGACTTCTCACTCTGCACCCAATGCCCCCGGCTCAAGCTCCAGAGAACAAACACTGCAGGGAGGACTCCCAGGTGAATACGACGACGTGAGTACCCTGAGTCGACTCCCCTGTACCCCCACAGCGACATCTGTAGAGAGGATCCAGAGGCTCCCCCTGACCGCGACTGCCTGGTAACAAGGAACCCGACGCCTGGACCAAGCACTGCACCCGCAGCCCCCAGGACCGAAAGGAACCACCTTCCAGTGCAGGAGTGACCAGCAGGCGGCCCTCTTCCTAGCCCAGTTGGTGGCCGGCCCGAGAAGCCCCCCGTGCCCTGCCTGCATCGCCTAAGTGACCCCGGTGTCCCTCCATTGATTTCTATAGCAAACCCGATGCCTAATTTGTCCACTGCACCCGGCCGCCCCTGTGCCGCTGAGGGTGTGTTTGTCAGCTTGTGTGTGTCCCCCCCAGTGCTCTACAAAACCTCCCTGGTCTGCTCCCCAAGGACATAGGTACTTACCTGCCAGCAGACTGGACCGGAGCACCCCTGTTCTCCATAGGCACCCATGTGTTTTGGGCCCTCCTTTGACCTCTGCACCTGACCGGCCCTGTGTTGCTGGTGCTGTGGCTTTGGGGTTGCCTTGAACCCCCAACGGTAGGCTGCCTATGCCCAGGAGACTGACTGTGTAAGTGCTTTACTTACCTGAGAAACCTAACCAAACTTACCTCCCCCTGGAACATTTGGTTTTTGCACTGTGTCCACTTTTAAAATAACTTATTGCCATTTTAACTAAAACAGTGTGTACTACTGCTTTGAATCAAAGTTCTATACTTACCTGTGTGAAGTACCTTGCATTTTATGTACTTACCTCAATTCTTGAAACTTGTTGTTCTAAAATAAATTAAGAAAATTTATTTTTCTACATGAAAACGATTGGCCTGGAGTTAAGTCTTTGAGTATGTGTTCCTTATTTATTGCCTGTGTGTGTACAACAAATGCTTAACACTACCCTCTGATAAGCCTACTGTTCGACCACACTACCACAAAATAGAGCATTAGTATTATCTAATTTTGCCACTATCAACCTCTAAGGGGAACCCTTGGACTCTGTGAACACTATCTCTCACTTTGAGATAGTACATACAGAGCCAACTTCCTACATTGGTGGCTCAGCGGTGGGATCTAAGACTTTGCATTTTCTGGACTACTCAGCCAATACCTGATCACACGACTACATTCCAAGAATTGTCATTAGAAACTGATTTTTGCAATTTGAACTACTTTTCTAAATTTTTAAAAGTCCTGCTAGGGCCTTGTGTAAGTCCCTGTTAGCATTTCTTTTAGAGTTTAAAACATTGTAAAAGTTTGGATTTAAGTTCTAGAAGTAGATTTTAGATTCTTAAAAAGTAATCCCAACTTTTAGAGTGATAATGTCTAATACAGATGAGATGGTGATGGAACTTAACCTCATCCCTTACCTTCATTTAGGGATGTCAGAGTTAAGGTCTCTCTGTAAACTTAAAAAGATAAAAACTGGGTCCAACCCTACCAAAGTAAAGCTCCAGGAGCTTTTGGCAGAGATCACAAGGGACCACCCCTCTGAGGATAATCCCTCAGATGGGGAAGTTAGTGAACAGGAGGATGAATTCCCCCCTCCTGTCCTGACCAGGGAGAACAGGGTTCCTCAAACCCTGACTCCACAAATCATAGAGAGACTGGTTCTTCCACAGGGGAGACTAGTGCCTCTGGAAGCATTGAGGGCAGCCTCAATGAAGAGGACCTCCTGTTAGCCAGGATGGCCAAAAGATTGGCTTTGGAGAAGCAGCTCCTAGCCATTGAAAGGGAAAGACAAGAGATGGGTTTAATTCCCATCAACAGTGGCAGCAACATAAATAGGGTCAGAGAGAATACTGACATCCTAAAAATCCCCAAAGGGATTGTAACAAAATATGAAGATAGTGATGACATCACCAAATGGTTCACAGCTTTTGAGAGGGCTTGTGCAACCAGCAAAGTAAACAGATCTCACTAGGATGCTCTCCTTTGGGAAATGTTCACTGGAAAGTGTAGGGATAGACTCCTCACACTCTCTGGTAAAGATGCAGAATCCCATGACCTCATGAAGGATACCCTGATTGGGGGCTTTGGATTCTCAACTGAGGAGAACAGGATTAGGTTCAGGGGGCTCAAAAATCCTCGAGCCAGACCTGGGTTGATTCTGTTGACTTCTCAGTCAAAACACTAGATGGTTGGATAACTGGCAGTGATGTAAATGATTATGATGGGCTGTATAACTTGTTTATGAAAGAACATCTGTTAAGTAATTGTTTCAATGACAAACTGCATCAATATCTGGTAGTCCTAGGTCCAATGTCTCCCCAAGAATTGGGAAAGAAGGCAGACCAGTGGGTCAAGACTAGGATGACCAAGACTTCCACAGGGGGTGACCAAAAGAAAGGGGTCACAAAGCCTCCCCAGGGGAAGAGTGGTGAGACATCCAAGGGAAAAAGTAAAGAGTCTTCAACAGGGCCCCAAAAACCTGCTCAGGAGGGTGGGCCCGAGCCTCTTCTCAGCCCTCAAATGGGTATAAGGGTAAAACATTGATCCCAAGAAGGCCTGGTGTTGAATCTATAGTCATCATGGACACCAAACTGGAGACAAGGCCTGTCCCAAGAAAAGTCCCACAACAAACACTACTCCAGTTAGCACTGGAATAGCCAGTCTCCAGGTGGGATCAACAGTGTGCCCAGAGGAAATCAGGCTTCACACTGAAGCTACATTAGTCTCTGAGGGTGGGGTGGATTTAGTCACACTTGCTGCCTGGCCACCTAACATGCAAACATATAGGCATGAGCTCTTAATCAATGGGACTAGAATAGAAGCCCTGAGGGATACAGGTGCCAGTGTCACAATGGTGACAGACAAACTGGTTTACCCAGGACAGTACCTGGCTGGACAGACATATCCAGTCACTAATGCTGACAATCAAACTAAAGTCCATCCCATGGCAATGATAACTTTAGAATGGTGAGGGGTCACTGGCCTGAAACAGGTCGTAGTCTCCTCTGCAATTCCAGTAGAATGTCTGCTAGGGAATGATCTGGAGTCCTCAGCATGGGCTGAGGTAGAGCTCAAGACCCATGCAGCCATGCTGGGTATCCCTGAACTGGTGTGTGTCAAGACCAGGGCACAGAGCAGGGCTCCGGGTGAAAAAGAAGTGTTGGAGTCTGGAAAAATGGCCCAACCTTCCAAGAGAAAAGGAAAGAAGACGGGGGAACCAGCTTCCACGCAGCAAAAGAAACAGAACCTCTGTTCCCAGGAAGAAGTTCTATCCCCTGAGGGAACTGAGTCCATGGATCTGGAACCTTACCAGGTTGAGCTCTTGGGCCCAGGGGGACCCTCAAGGGAACAGCTGTGTAAGAGGCAAGAAACTTGTCCCTCTCTTGAAGGCCTAAGACAGCAAGCAGCTGTGCAAGAAAAAGGAACTGTCAGTGCAACCCACAGGGTCTACTGGGAAGATGGGCTCCTTTACATTGAGGCAAGAGATCCAAAACCTGGTGCCACTAGGAGAGTGGCAGTGCCTCAGGAGTTTAGGGAGTTCATTCTGACCTTAGCCCATGACATTCCCCTTGCTGGGCATTTGGGACAAACCAAGACATGGGAGAGATTAGTCAACCATTTCTACTGGCCCAATATGTCCCAGAAGGTAAAGGAATTGTGCACCTCCTGTGTCACCTGTCAAGCCAGTGGTAAGACAGGTGGCCACCCAATGGCCCCCCTCATTCCACTTTCAGTGGCGGGGGTCCCCTTTGAAAGGGTAGGAGTGGACACAGTGGGTCTACTAGAACCTCCCACAGCATCAGGGAACCAGTATATCCTGGTAGTAGTGGATCATGCTACCAGATGCCCTGAGGCAATTCCCCTTAGGTCCACTACTGCCCCTGCAATAACAAAAGCACTCATTTGTATTTTTACCAGAGTGGGATTTCCTAAGGAGGTGGTTTCTGACAGAGGTACCAACTTCATGTCAGCTTACCTAAAACACATGTGGAATGAGTGTGGGGTGACTTACAAATTCACCTCACCATACCACCCATAAACCAATGGTCTTGTGGAGAGATTTAACAAGACATTGAAGGGCATGATCATGGGGCTCCCTGAAAAACTCAAAAGGAGGTGCCACAGAAGGGAGTAGGGTTTTCCCCCTTTGACTTCTGTTTGGCCATCCTGTTAGGGGACCACTGGCACTTGTAAAAGAAGGCCGGGAGGGACCTCTCTGTGAGCCTAAACAAGATGTGGTGGACTGTACAAGGGCTATGTTCAAGGATGGCAGAGTACATGGAAAAGGCAAGCAAAAACCTTGAGGACAGTCAACAACTCCAGAAGTTGTGGTATGACCAAAAGGCTGCTATGGTTGAGTTTCAGCCAGGTCAGAAAGTCTGGGCTCTGGACCCTGTGGCTCCCAGGGCACTTCAGGACAAATGGAGTGGCTCTTACCCAGTGATAGAGAAAAAGAGTCAGGTCACCTACCTGGCGGACCTAGGCAAGAGCAGGACCCCCAAGAGGGTGATCCATGTAAACCGCCTCAAACTCTTTCATGACAGGGCAGATGTAAACATGTTAATGGTTACAGATGAGGACTAGGAAGCAGAGAGTGAACCTCTCCCTGATCTCCTCTCCACTGACCCTAAAGTTGGCTCAGTAGATGGAGTGATCTATTCAGACACCCTCTCTGGCCAACAGCAGGTTGACTGCAGGCAAGTCCTCCAGCAGTTTGCTGAGTTCTTTTCCCTGACCCCTGGTCAAACACACCTGTGTACCCATGATGTGGACACAGGAGAAAGTATGCCTGTCAAGAATAAAATATTCAGACAATCTGACCAAGTCAAAGAAAGCATCAAAGTGGAAGTCCACAAGATGCTGGAGTTGGGAGTGATTGAGCACTCTCACTGTCCCTGGGCTAGCCCAGTGGTCTTCGTCCTCAAACCTCACACCAAAGATGGCAAGAAAGAGATGAGGTTTTGTGTGGACTACAGACGGCTCAACTCTGTCACCAAGACAGATGCTCACCCCATCCCAAGGGCAGATGAGCTCATAGACGAATTAGGTGCAGCCAAATACTTAAGTACCTTTGACTTGACAGCAGGGTACTGGCAAATAAGAATGGCACCTGGAGCAAAAGAGAAAACAGCATTCTCAACACCTGATGGGCACTACCAGTTTACTGTGATGCCCTTTGGCTTACAGAATGCCCCTGTCACCTTCCAAAGGTTGGTGAATCAAGTCCTTGCTGGCTTGGAGTCCTTTAGTGCAGCTTATCTTGATGATATTGCTGTCTTTATCTCCAACTGGCAGGATCACCTGGTCCACCTGAAGAAGGTTTTGCAGACCCTGCAAGCAGCAGGCCTCTCTATCAAGGCATCTAAATGTCAGATAGGGCAGGGAACTGTGATTTACTTGGGACACCTTGTAGGTGGACGCCACGTTCAGCCACTCCAACCCAAGATCCAGACAATTCTGAACTGGGTAGCTCCAAAAACCCAGACTCAAGTCAGGGCATTCCTTGGCTTGACTGGGTACTATAGGAGGTTTGTGTACGAATATGGATCAACAGTGACACCCCTCACAGAACTGACCTCTAAGAAAATGCACAAGAAAGTGAACTGCACCGTGGACTGTCAAAAGTCCTTTGACACCCTGAAGCAAGCTATGTGTACAGCACCAGTTTTGAAAGCTCCAGATTATTCTAAGCAGTTCATTGAGCAGACAGATGCCTCTGAGCATGGGATAGGAGCAGTCCTGTCCCAAACAAATGATGATGTCTTGACCAGCCTTTTACTTTTATTAGCAGGAGGTTACTCCCCAGGGAGCATCATTGGAGTGCCATTGAGAGGGAGGCCTTTGCTGTGGTTTGGTCCCTGAAGAAGGTGAGACCATACAATTTTTTTGGTATTCACTTCACAGTTCAAACTGACCATAGACCTCTCAGATGGCTGATGCAAATGAAAGGAGAAACCCATAACTGCTGAGGTGCTCCATATCCCTACAGGGAATGGACTTTGTAGTGGAACACAGACCTGGGACTGCCCATGCCAATGCTGATGGCCTTTCCAGGTTCTTCCACTTAGAAGATGAAGACTCTCTTGGCAAAGGTTAGTCTCATCCACTTTCGTTTGGGGGGGGTTGTGTAAGGAAATGCCTTCCTTGGCATGTTTACCCCCTGACGTTTTGCCTTTTGTTGATGCCAGTTATGATTGAAAGTGTGCTGGGACCCTGCTAACCAGGCCCCAGCACTAGTGTTCTTTCCCTAAACTGTACATTTGTTCCCACAATTGGCACAGCCCTGGAACACAGATAAGTCCCTTGTAAATGGTTCCCCTGGTACCAAGGGCCCTGTTGCCAGGGAAGGTCCCTAAGGGCTGCAGCATGTCTTAAACCACCCTGGGGACCCCTCACTCAGCACATGCACACTGCCTCACAGCTTGTGAGTGCTGGTAGGGGGTAAATTACTAAGTTGACATGGCACTCCCCTCAGAGTGCCATGCCCACCTCTCACTGCCTGTGGCATAGGTAAGTCACCCCTCTAGCAGGCCTTACAGCCCTAAGGCAGGGTGCACTATACCACAGCTGAGGGCATAAGTGCATGACCACTATTCCCCTTCAGTGTCTAAGCCAAACCTTAGACATTGTAAGTGGAGGTTAGCCATAAAGAGTATATGGTCTGGGAGCTTGTCATATATGAACTCCACAGTTCCATAATGGCTACACTGAAATCTGGGAACTTTGGTATCAAACTTAGCACAATAAATGCACACTGATGCCAGTGTTGGATTTATTGTAAAATACACCCAGAGAGCATCTTAGAGTCCGACTCCTAGTGCTAGGCTGACCAGTTTCTGCCAGCCAGCCACAACCAGACAAGTTTCTGGCCACATGGAGTGAGTGTCTTTGTCACTCTGTGGTCAGGAACAAAGCCTGTACTGGGTGGAGGTGCTTCTCACCTCCCCCTGCAGGAACTGTAACATCTGGCGGTGAACCTCAAAGGCTCATGCCTTTTGTTAGAGCACCGCAGGATATCCCAGCTAGAGAAGATGCCCGCCCCTCTGGCCACTGCCCCCACTTTTGGTGGTAAGGAGGAGGAGATAATGAGGAAAACAAGGAGGAGCCACCCACCAGTGAGGACAGCCCCTAAGGTGCCCTGAGCTGAGGTGACTCCTGCCTTTAGAAATCCTCCATCTTGAGATTGGAGGATTCCCCCAATAGGAATAGGGATGTGCCCCCCTCCCCTCAGGTAGGAGGCACAAAGAGGGTGTAGCCACCCTACAGGACAGTAGCCATGGGCTACTGCCCCCCTGACCTAAGCACACCCCTAAATTTAGTATTTAGGGGTAACCCTGAACCCAGGCAATCAGATTCCTGCAACCTACAACAAGAAGTAGGACTGCTGATCTGAAAGCCCTGCAGAGACGTCGGAGACAAAAACTGACTTGGCCCCAGCCCTACTGGCCTGTCTCCAGACTCAAAGAACCTGCACAGCGATGCATCTGACAGGGACCAGCGACCTCTGAGGACTCAGAGGACTGCCCTGAACCAGAAGGACCAAGAAACTCCCGAGAACAGAAGCACTGTTCAAAAACAGCAACAGCTTTGCAACTTTTTAGCAACTTCCAAAAAACTCTCTCTTCCCGCCCAAAGCGTGAGACTTCTCACTCTGAACCCTGTGCCCCCGGTTCAAGCTCCAGAGAACAAACACCGCAGAGAGGACTCCCAGGTGACTACTACGACGTGAGTACTCTGAGTCGACCCCTCTGCACCCCAACAGCGACGCCTGCAGAGAGGATCCAGAGGCTCCCCCTGACAGCGACTTCCTGGTAACAAGGAACACGACTCCTGGACCAAGCACTGCACCCGCACCCCCCAGGACCGAGAGGAACCACCTTCCAGTGCAGGAGTGACCAGCAGGTGGCCCTCTACCTAGCCCAGTTGGTGGCTGGCCGAGAAGCCCCTCGTGCCCTGCCTGCATCGCCTAAGTGACCCCCGGGTCCCTTCATTGCTTTCTATAGCAAACCCGACACCTACTTTGCACACTGCACCCGGCCACCCCTGTGCCGCTGAGGGTGTGTTTTGTGCACCTGTTTGTGTCCCCCCAGTGCTCTACAAAACCCCCCTGGTCTGCTCCCCAAGGACACAGGTACTTACCTGCCAGCAGACTGGAACCGGAGCACCCCTGTTCTCCATAGGCACCCATGTGTTTAGGACCCTCCTTTAAACTCTGCACCTGACCGGCCCTGTGTTGCTGGTGCTGTGGCTTTGGGCTTACCTTGAACCCCCAACGGTGAGCTGCCTATGCCCAGGAGTCTGACTGTTTAAGTGCTTTACTTACCTGAGAAACCTAACCAAACTTACCTCCCCCAGGAACTGTTGGTGTTTGCACTGTGTCCACTTTTAAAATAGCTTATTGCCATTTTAACTAGAACTGTGTGTACTACTGCTTTGAATCAAAGTTCTATACTTACCTGTGTGAAGTACCTTGCATTTTATGTACTTACCTCGATTCTTGAATCTTGTGGTTCTAAAATAAATTAAGAAAATATATTTTTCTATATAAAAACTATTGCCCTGGAGTTAAGTCTTTGAGTGTGTGTTCCTCATTTATTGCCTGTGTGTGTACAACAAATGCTTAACACTACCCTCTGATAAGCCTACTGCTCGACCACACTACCACAAAATAGAGCATTAGTTTTATCTAATTTTGCCACTATCAACCTCCAAGGGGAACCCTTGGACTCTGTGCATAGTATCTCTCACTTTGAGATAGTATATACAGAGCAAACTTCCTACAGTGGTTGTCTCTAAAGAGCCCCATGTCCAACACCTGGGAATCGATTTTTCCCTCAGGGGCATCCTGTGTTGATCCAATAGCTTCAAGGATACCCCCTGCTCTATTCCACTGTTGTGGACACAGACACAGGGATGAGACATGAAACCATGACACAATGGAGAATTAAGAGGCTTTAGTGCCTTATTATTATGGATGGGGAAGCTCTTGTGTACACTACTGGTCAGAGGCATAGCTTAATAGTGCAGTGCACTGCACCCAAATTATAGCAGTATTTTACTGCCAAATCATTGGATAACGGCCTGATTTCCTTCTTTTGGGTCTCTTGAAGCCCTTTTTGGCCACTGGTACTGGTGATGAAACTTGATACTGTTCGGAGCGCAAGGCATCTTTAATTCCTTAGTTATGCTTATGGAGTGAGAGGTTATATCTGGTTCCATCTATATATGATTCTAGGGAGAGGATCAAGTGATATTGTTGGAAATTACTACCTTTCGCATGGTATTCCCCCATATCTTTTGCCTTTTGTAGCTGAACCCATTTTTGTTGTTCCACTGGACTCTGTGCACTTTCCACCTGCTAACCAATGGTAATTTGCTTGTGCGTTTCCTTTACATATGGTAAAATGTACCTATTTCTAATTGGCACATTTAATTTACTTGTAAGTCCCTAGTATATGGTAGAACATATACCCAGGGCCTGTACATTAAATGCTACAAGTGGACTGCAGCACTCATTGTGCCACCCACTAAAGTAGCATTGTAAAACATGTCTTCCGGTTCTGCCATTGCAGCCTGGGTGGAAAGTTTTAAACTGCCATTTCGACCTGGCAAAATAAACCTTTTTCCTTTATTTTTATTTCTTAAATAAGTTTTATTGATTCTTCAAAGCACATAAATATATAATCTAACATCAACACAAACGCAACCAATCAACCAGGGCAGTGGCGTCTACCCCCACACCTTTACTCTCACCCTCCATGACCCTCTCACCCAAATGACCTGGAGAAAGACACATATCAGGATACATGGAAAATCATAACAAAGCTTATATTGCTTTATCAGGAGATTCACTCTCTTCTTGTTTCTAGGCCCCCGGCCATTAGGTTCTTGCCCCCACCTACCATTGCCTTGTGTCTTCCCCTCATCAGCCTTCCCTCTGTCTCGCTTCTCCTCTCCCTTATTTACCTATGGTCCATACCCCCCACACCCTCTCCAACTCTCTCGGGCAGCCCCAACCCTTGTAGGCCAGCCTTTCCTTGTTACAGCACACATCCATCTCTCATGGCCAATCTTGTACTTTTGGACTAACTGTAATACCCCATCTCCTTGCAATTTTTCTTTTTGCTAGGAGAAATCCCAAGTTTCCCAAGATTCTCTGAGAAGAGTTAAGGTTTGTTGGTCTCTACGTATCCAACAGTGTCAACTGAGCCTAAGGTACAAGTGGTCTAACATATGTAGAAAAGACCCTTTCTGGTCACAAGCACTCATCATTCACTGCCCTACCAATCTTGTGCAGGAGTGCCCTAGTACAGAAAAATTTGTGAAGGATTTTACATTTAATGAGACGGAATTGCGTCTGGATTTGCTACCTATCTTTTTAGTGCCTCCTGCCATTCATCATCCTCCAAATCACCCAGATCCGCTTGCCATTTAAT
Source organism: Pleurodeles waltl (assembly GCF_031143425.1). Taxonomy (NCBI): domain Eukaryota; kingdom Metazoa; phylum Chordata; class Amphibia; order Caudata; family Salamandridae; genus Pleurodeles; species Pleurodeles waltl. Next base: position 90,389,448 of record NC_090441.1, read on the forward strand.
TCACAAATGTGTAAGTTGCCCCTGCATATTGTTTATGAGAGTCTTATAAGGAGATTGTCTTAACTAGCATGTGATCATTAAGAGTTGCCTCTCTAATGGGAATTCCTCCATCATGTCATTATCTGGTGCTATATGTCTTCCTAGGGCATGTCTCAATGGTAGAATTTAAAAAACTAGGAGGGGACCATGTTGAATTTCTCTTGATGGTGTCTGCATACAGTGATATCCTTTCCTCCCACGTATCTCCCCAGTGCCAGACCCAAACTTGTGTGCCCATCTGGATCCACTCAGCCAAGGCCTCCATTGGTAGGGTGAACAGTATAGGTAACAAGTGGCAGCCCTTGCCTAGTCCCCTGACTCCCATTCACTTTAACTCAAGCCTTCAGAGCCTTAGAGAGGAGGCTGAAGAATCTTCTGAATTTTGGCCCCATACCCATCTTCTCTAAATTACAAATAAGAAAGGCCATTCCACAAAGTCGAACACTTTGTTTGCATCTAACGATACGACTGCCAGTAGAAGTCTCACAATATTCTTTGCAGCCATTTTATTGTGGGGTTGTCAAAGACTGAGCCTTGCCAATCAGTGAGGCATAAAGCCATTCTGGTCCGGATGGACCAAGTCAAGGATTACCTTCTTTAAACAGTTTGCAAGGACCTTAGAAGTACTTTCCCGTCTGCATTGAGTACCGATATTGGGCGATATGAGTCCCATACGTCTAATGGTTTCCCGGATTTAGGGATCAGCATTATAGTTTCTAGGTCAGGATCAAGTGGGAGCTCACCCCGCTGATGCGCTTCCTCGAATATGGCCCATCTTGTACTTTTGGACTAACTGTAATACCCCATCTCCTTGCAATATTTCTGTTTGCTAGGAGGAATCCCAAGTTCCCCAAGATTCTCTGAGAAGAGTTAAGGTTTGTTGGTCTCTACGTTTCCAACAGTGTCAACTGAGCCTAAGGTACAAGTGGTCTAACATATATAGAAAAATCCCCTTCTGGTCACAAGCACTCATTATTCACTGCCCTACCAGTCTTGTGCAGGAGTGCCCTAGTATAGAAAAATCTGTGAAGGATTTTAAATTTAATGAGACAGAATCGCGCCTGAATTAGCTACCTATCTTTTTAGTGCCTCCTGCCATTCATTATCCTCCAAATCACCCAGATCAGCTTGCCATTTAATTCACAAATGTGTAAGTTCCCCCTGCGTATTGTTTATGAGAGTCTTATAAGGAGATTGTCTTAATTAGCATGTGATCATTAAGAGTTTCCCCTCTATTGGGAATTCCTCCATCATGTCATCATCTGGTGCTATATGTCTTCCAAGGGCATGTCTCAATGGTAGAATTGAAAAAACTAGGAGGGGACCATGTTTTATTTCTCTTGAAGGTGTGAGAACGGGATATCGTCTGCATACAGTGATATCCTTTCCTCCCACGTATCTCCTCAGTGCCAGACCCAAACTTGTGTGCCCATCTGGATCCACTCAGCCAAGGCCTCCATTGGTAGGGTGAACAGTATAGGTAACAAGTGGCAGCCCTTGTCTAGTCCCCTGACCCCCATTCACTTTAACTCGAGCCTTCAGAGCCTTAGAGAGGAGGCTGACGAATCTTCTGAATTTTGGCCCCATACACATCTTCTCTAAATAACAAATAAGAAAGGCCATTCCACGAAGTCGAACACTTTGTTTGCATCTAACGATACCAATGCCAGTGGAAGTCTCACAATATTATCTGCAGCCATTTTATTGTGGGGTTGTCAAAGACCGAGCCATGCCAATCAGTGAGGCATGAAGCCATTCTGGTCCAGATGGACCAAGTCAAGGGTTACCTTCTTTAAACAGTTTGCAAGGACCTTAGAAGTACTTTCCCGTCTGCATTGAGTACCGATATTGGGCGATATGAGTCCCATATGTCTAATGGTTTCCCGGATTTCGGGATCAGCATTATAGTTTCTAGGTTAGGATCAAGTGGGAGCTCACCCCGCTGATCCGCTTCCGCGAATATCTTATGGAGGTGTGGCATTGCTACGTTAGCTACTTTTTTAAGGAACTCAGCCAATAGCCTGTTAGGGCCCGGTGCCTTCCCAGATTGCAATCGAGTCAGTGCAGTTTGCACCTCTCCAACAGCCAGATCCGCTTCCAAGGGAATCCATTTGTTGTTGATCAAGCCTTCGACAAGAGCATTCCCAGAACAAAATCAAACATATCCTCTACATCAGGTCAGAGTTTATCTTCATAGCGGTCACTCAGATACCCTGCCATAGTTTCTATGAAATTCTTGGAGCCTGTTACTAGGGAACCAAAAGGAACTTGAACTCTTAGTATATAGTGCCTATCTTGGTCTCGTTTCCTGAGCCATGCCAACATTTTCCCTGCCTTACTTCCTGCTTTGTATATACGTTGTGCCTGCATTATATAATGTAATTTAACTGCATTGCTTGTCACATTGTCAAGGAGATGGATTTTTGTCCCAACTGATGAGCATGCTGCATATTCATCCTCTAACCACCATACATCTCTTTACAGCAGCGTTCCTTGCGTTTATGTCTATCTCCCACCTCCCCAGCGATAATCACCTCCCAGATGGTGGCTTTGTATGCCTCCCAGAGTGTAGCTTCTACCTGCATTGACATGGTGTTTTCTTCATTGAGGCCGTCTGCAGCCGTGCCACCTCCTTTTTCTTTGTGAGCCTCAATGTAGCCATTCGCCACTCACTACTAACCTGCTTATGGGGGGAATCCATTGTCACCGCCACTGGGGAATGGTCAGTAATCCCCATGCTTTATATTAAGCACCTGTGGACCTATAAGGAGGCCTCCCTCTGGATCAAGATGAATTCAATATGTTAGTGGGTATCATGTGCACCAGAGTAGAAGGAGTAGCATTAATGCTGTCCGTGGAGTTCCTCCAGATGTCCTCCATACCCACATCTTGAAGGAAGTGGTCCAATTTATGGACCCATCTGACTTGGGTTCTGTCAAGCTGGTCATCCAACACCAGATTAAAATCGCCACCGACCACGGTGATAGCCTGCGGTAGTTCAGTGAATAATTTCCCTAAGTGAATTAGTGTGTCTCCCTGAATGGGTAATAAACATTGACTAAGGCCAATCGCTCTCCTTGCATTTCACCTAATACCAACGTATAATGCCCTGGCTCATCTACTCATGTCTGTTGCTCCTGAAAGCCCATGGAACTTTTGATTAGAATTTCTACCTCCCAAGTGCCAGAGGAGTACCCTGCCTCGGTAAGGATCCCATATTTCCCCTGTGTCATTGGGATCCCCTTATTACCTTTCATATGTGTTTCCTGTAGGAAAACCACATCTGCCTCTTATCTCGCCAACGCTTTCATCACCAATCTCCTTTTTATTTAATTTCCTAGGCCATTCACATTCCAACTCAACAGTTGAAGCATGTGCTGAATCATCCCACTTGTGTTTCTATCCCTTCCCCTCCTAACATTAACCCTCCATGGTATGAATAGCCCCTCTCCCCAAAGGGGGGACGTGTCCTCATCACTGCAAACCTTTAAACAATAAAAACAAAAATCTAAAGCCCTACCCTACTCTGCCGTGTTGTGGTCCCTGTATCTGGCTCTTCCCCAGCTCACAGTGTGTCCATCGCCCACAAAACTTGTCTAGAAACAACACAGCCATCTGGAGTCTGTAAGTATAGGTTCCCTATGGCATAGAGGGCATGGCCTATGGCAGCATAACTGGCCCCTAGCAATCATGGGGCAGACCTGTGTAGACCCCAAAGCGCCCCACCAAAGAAATAGGCACTGTTTGAATAATCTCCTCCAATGTCATCAATGTGACCTGAGATGGCGTTTCATACCCCAGGTCTACCCCCTTTTAGTCTTTTGGGTGTGCGCCAACGTTATAAGCAGCGTATTGTGCAGCTACACCGTCGAATGCCCTGCGGCACCACTTACACACCACCACCAATCGCATTGCTTCAAGGAATGCCTTCTAAACTTGGCTGTTCTGTTCTGTAACCTGGTCGCTTGGTCACAGCAGGTTGTTACTTAATAATTTAGCACCAGAATGCCCTTTACGGTAATGGCTTGCTCTATAAGTCTCCATAACGTACCACAACATGTGTTCCTGTCCATACCATGGTTGTGTGAGAAAAATGTTACTGTATTGTGCTACATGTTCTATATCATTTGACAATTTTCGAACACTGCAACACACCTACACACATCAACAAGAATGACCACACATTCAGGAAAAAGTAACAACATGGACAAGTTCAAAGAAATATTTTACATAATTATTTTTTACTAAAAAGATTATTTTGTTTTTGAAAAAAATACAATGGGACAATACTTGACAATACTTGAGAATGGGAAAAAAAGAAAAAAATAGTGCCTTAGTTCAGGGAGGAAAATGCAAGGGGGGGGACAGCAACACAAAAAAACCTGTCAAGAACATCAGGACACAAGTCTATTTGTTAAGCCCAAACATAAAATAAAAGTTTAGACTGTCAAACCCAAATGGTCTACATAACAGTCCAAAAATTCTAACGAAACGTTAGTTTTCAAAAGAAAAGCCTCAAAGTCCAACAGGAATCTAAAATCAGTCACCCAGATGGGGTGTCAGAGAAGCTGCTCTGGTTATCTTGGTTCTCACGTGTTACCACGTGTTTCTCGAAACTGACAATTGGAGTCCCAGGCCAGGGCCCGAGACCCCTTGAGTTACTGGCCAGAGTGTGGTATAGGTGGAAACAGCTGAGCTAGGCATTCAACAGCAGTTGGGGAGGGGTGGGATTAAAGGATTTGTTGGAACTACTACACTTAAATGGAAACAACAAACCCCAACCTTCTTGAGTGTCTCCCCTGTTGTTAGCTAATCTTTAGTTTCAGGTATGAGTTTATTCGGTAGATAAATCCTAAAGGAACAAAGGCGAACGAATTATTCTATTACACTCTGGAACCACACTTCCTAACACTTTCAAGGAACCCCCGAATTCACTGCCCTTTGGATTACCTCACCAAGGACCCCACCAGCGCCAAGACCAACCTGCAAGACGGAATGAAAGATGTCGCAGATTGGATGAAACTCAGCCGTCTGAAACTGAACTCAGACAAAACGGAAGTCCTCATCCTCGGAAACACCCCGACCGCCTGGGACGACTCCTGGTGGCCCACGGCCCTTGGCACTGCACCAACCCCCTCAGACCACGCACGCAACCTTAGTTTCATCCTGGAACCACTTCTCACCATGACCAAACAAGTCAACGCAGTATCATCCTCCTGCTTCCTCACCCTCTGCATGCTCCGAAAGATCTTCAGTTGGATCCCCGCCGACACCAGAAAGACCGTGACCCACGCCCTCGTCACGAGCCGTCTGGACTACGGCAACACCCTATACGCAGGAACCACCGATAAACTCCAGAAACGTCTGCAACGAATTCAAAACGCCTCCGCCCGCCTCATCCTCAACATACCCCGCAACAGCCACATCTCCGCACACCTGAGACACCAGCACTGGCTTCCTGTCAACAAAAGGATCACCTTCCGACTCCTCACCCACGCACACAAAGCCCTCCACAACAAGGGACCCGAATACCTCAACCGCCGCCTCAGTTTCTACACACCCACCCGTCAACTTCGCTACGCCAAACTCGCTCTCGCCGCCGTCCCCCGCATCCGCCGCACCATGGCAGGTGGGAGGTCCTTCTCCTACCTGGCGGCCAAGACATGGAATTCCCTCCCCACCAACCTCAGGACCACCCAGGACCACTCCGCATTCCGGAGGCAACTCAAGACCTAGCTCTTCGAGCAGCAGTAACCCCATCCCCCTAGCGCCTTGAGACCCGCACGGGTGAGTAGCGCGCTTTATAAATGTTTATGATTTGATTTGATTTGACCAGCTCAGGGCAGGCAAGGATAAACAAAATAATTATATGAAATTGTTGTCAAATTATATCGTGGAAACAAATCAGCAGTTCATAATGGTTGATAAGCCTCTTTATCAGGTGTATTTACTAAAATTCAAATGGAGATAAGTACCATAGACCCCCAGGAGTGTAGGTGAAAGTCATTTAAATCATAGAACATGCACGCATTACTGTGATGTATTCACAGGCGTCCTTTGGTAAGTTGCTTTTTGTGCTTTTTCTCCTTATAGGTTTTTCTTGGGGATCAGAAGGATGGCTGTAGACCAAATACGTACTTCCAAGGAACCTTACTGAAGGCAGAAGCAAGGTGAGGAGATGAGCAGTGGCAACACAGCAACAAACATTGGCAAAGCCAATAGCTCTGTCCTATGCAAGAGCTATTGGCTTTGCCAATGTGTTTTTGCCATGTTGTTTACCAACGAGACTGCTGTTCAGTATGGCTAAATGTTAGAAGCATGGAGGAGAGTGAAGTGGAGTGTTATAGAATGGAATGGCAAAGAGCTGAGTAAAGTGCTGTAGAGTGGAGTGGCAGAGAGTGTCATACACTGGAGTACATTGACATAGAGTACATTGGTGTACAAGGTTGCAGAGAATAGTGGCATAGAAGGCAGTGGCATTGAGTGCAGTGGCAGTGAATTCAGTGGTGTATAATGCAGCGTCATAGAATGCAGTGGCGTAGATTAGAGTGATGCATAGTGGAGTGCAGTGGCATAGAGTGGAGTGGCGTAGGGTGGTGCAGGGTGAATTGGTGTAGAGTTGAGTGATGCAGAGGGCAGTGGTGCAGAGTAGATTTGAGTGACATAGAGTGCAGCGGTGTAGAGTGCAGAGTAGAGATGCGTGGCACAGAGTGCAGTCATGTAGAGGGGTGCAGAGTATAGTAGCATAGAGTGGTACAGAGTAGAGTATAGTGCCATAGAGTGCAGTGGCGTAGAGTGAAATAGTGCAGAGTACAGTGGCTTAGAGAGTGCACTGTTGCAGAGTAGAGTGTCAGAGTGCAGTGGTGTGGAGTGGAGTAGAGTGGCATAGAGAGCAGTGGCATACAGTAGAGTGCAGTGTTGTAGAGTGCAGTGACATAGAGTGCAGTTGTGTAGAGTGCATTGTCGTGGAGTGCAGTGGTTAAGATTAGAGTAGCATAGTGTAGTGGCATAGAGTGGAGTAGGGCAGAGTGGAGTAGAGTGGCATAGAGTACAGTGGTGTAGAGTAGATTGTTTCAGAGTAGAGTGAAGTGGCATAGAGTGGAGCAATGCAGAGTAGATTGCAGTTGCTTAGAGAGGCATAGAATGTAATGGCATAGAGTAAAGTGGTGTAGAGTGCAGTAGTGCAGAGCATATCAGAGTGGCATACTGTGGATTAGCGTAGAGTGCAGGGGCATAGAGTTGAGCGTTACAGAGTAAAGTGCATTGGCGTAGAGTGTATTGGCACAGAGCTCAGTGGCGTAGAGTGCAGAGTTACAGAGTGGCGTAGAATAGAGCGGCGTAGAGTGGGGTTTTGCAGAGTAGATTGGTGTGGCCTAGACTGGAGTGGTGAAGAGTGCAGTGGTGTGGAGTATAGTGGTGAAGAGTGTATTGTCATAGAGTAGAGTGGTACAGGGTAGAGTAGAGAGGCATAGCGTGAAGTAGTGTCGAGTGCAGTGGTGAAGAGTGGAGTAGTGCAGAGTGCAGTGGTGTGGAGTGGTGCAGAGTAGAGTGAAGTGGTGTTGATTGCTGCAGAGTAGAGTGGAGTGACCTGGAATGAAGTATTCATGATGTGGTAGCACACACTGACTACCATTACAGACAACATATTTTCATTTGAAATGACCATTACATTTGCACAGACACACAGTTTTACTAATAAAGCCATACAGTGCACAGACTAAAATGTGTGGAAATTGCATCATCCAGTTTAATGATTTGTTTTTAGCATATTAAAGTATTTGTTTTTAACACATATCAGAAATAACAAAAAAGTGCTTCATTTGTATGTTCATAATTCTGATATATTCTGATATACTTACACAGTTCATATAAATGTTGTTGTGCTAGGAAAAACTTTGTCCTACCCATAGTATCCAGCAACACTGTCACATAAATCCTCTCACTTGGAAGTCAGAGAAAGAAAAGTAAACAAGCACCCTCAGAAGAGAGCATCTGGCATCTGACCTTGGTATTTGAAAGCACAACAAATGTGATGGGATAAGAACAAGACTTATAGGCCTGTTAACTGAAAACGAGTTTGTGGAAGAAGACCTGAAACACAGTTTAGGCAACGGGATGGACAAACTGAACCTAGACAGCCTAATGCAAATAAAGCAAGGAAATGGAAAGCCAGAAAGCGTGGGTTACAACCCACAAAGCCAGTGGTAATCAATGAGGAAAATGCATTCCTAGGTCAATTTTCTGTAAGTCCCCAAGATGTCTTTAGTGGCTGTCTGGTAGGCTGCAACCTAAAAAGGAAACTCCGCAGGGGCAGGATCCAGTGAGGTACAACGGGTGGCAGTTACTGCACAAGAATTCTCTCTAAATAAAGAAGCAGGTAGGTAATAACAGCCGGTGCTATGGCTCATGTGGATGCAGCTTTTATAAACATCTGCATCCCAAAAGATGGCCAACGTTTCTCATAAGAGCTGAAACTCTTGCAAGAATGTGGTCTCCAGACTTAGCATCATGACACATTGAACCCGACCCAACAAGTATTCTGCGACCTGCCTCCATGTGTCAAGGTGCGTGACTTGTGGCCCAGCATTTTAGAGCTATCTGTATTGAGACGTGACAGGCAACACATAATGCTCAGGGGCATTTGGGGTGAATGTTTCCCTGAGCCAGTGTTCTTCAAGATAGGTGCTAGTGTCCAGCCCCAGAACCCCCGTTGGGTGCCACAATTTCCACCTGGTTTCTTTTTGATTGAAAGTGTGCAACTCTATGGGTGGGTGCACTTTTGCTTCTGCTGATATGTTTCTTCTCCTCACTGGTTGTATTCCTTCTTGTTCTCTGACCTTAGTTCTGCTGTTCTTTTGATTTCCTGGCACCTCCAAACATTATACTTTGTCGGTGTTCCTCATAGCAAAACTAAGCCAACACAAATTGCATACCTAGAATTCCTTGAACAAAGTCACTCTTAAATTCACTTATGATAGCAAACAGAAACTTAGATATACATCAATAATCAAAATATGATACTTGAATATTGATGCAACCATGGCTAGTTTCTGGACATGAGATGGTGGACAGAAATTATACATTGTCATTGTATGTACACCACTTTTTAAACAACAATGTTGTGACTGGAAGTATGTCTACTTGGCTTAGATGTGTGTTGTACATGATCCCACATCTGTATCCGATGGGATATAAACAGAATAAATCATAAGAGGTATGTACAAATCACAAAATGATATCACTGATCATTACAATAAAGCCATACATAGTGACTGTAGTTCTTAAAATATGAATACTTTCTTTTGCAGATACTGTGTGTCAAACTATTCTTAGCAATATAACTTTTGTTTTTAATTTGCATAAAATGAAAAAAAACAAAAACGTATTAATTCAACATGTGTAACAGAACAATATATGGCACAGGCAACCTGGACATACCCTAAAAACAAAACATGAGACATGACTGGGAAGCACTTAAAAATATATGGACTTTGGTTTTGGACAAAAATAAAAATTACACTCTTCTGATACTTCTCTTTGGATTTCTGCTTCCATTTGAGCATGGAGGGTTGTCAAAACGGTTTTCTGGACCCAGGTGAGCAGTGGTGTAAGTCTGATGTACCACATATGTGGCTGGCATAGTACCCACAGTGCTCAGTGCCGGAGGTCCTCCCATCGCTTACAGAACTCTCTGGCTTTCCACCCACAGCACTGTCTTTCTAGATTTCTGGATTTGGCTCTGCACCGCTATGCGCAGCTTGTTGTCTGGCTCCCCAGAGGATGATGGATGAAGTATGCTGAGGATGGTATTGAAGGATCTCCTCACAGAAGTTATGTAATTCTTGGTCAGAAAAGTGCTCTTTCTATATGTTACTCATTCATTTTGCGGGAATAAAAGACAAAAGGACCAGCAGTATGGAAGAAGATTGTGGTGTAGTGAATGGATGGCTCAGGAATGGCTTTCGTCCTGTTACTCTATGTCATGTTGTGTTTGCCATTGTTAGAAGACATCTTAGCCCTGAATGTCGAAAGCTTCACCTTCTCAAAGCTTGATGTTGCTAGAGGCAGTCTCCTCTCTGAGTGTGTCCTGGAAGTCAGACACGGTATGCGAGAATTTATCATGAGACCTAGTGCACTGTCTGTCCTTCAATATCCATTCACAGGGATGTGGCTGAAACTAAAAACATGTTCCAGCAGATAAAGGTGTTACCTCAGAACAGGTCTACCTGCTATAAACACAAGGCAAAGTATGCATTGATTGGTCCCCACAAACTGTTTAGGGCTAACTTTGTATTTGATTGGGCATTTGAAAATACGTCTGTCCCTATGATTGGATGGAAGTGGGCTACTCTTGTAGAAAGGAGATAAGCGGAACCTGTGTGAATGGCTATCTTCCTATAAAGGGTAAGGACGAAATCCTTATGACTCATAACAAGATCGGTGCTGCTAAGTCCTCCTGTGGAGGAGCTAGACTGTGGTGTGTTTTGGGAATTTGCCTTGCACTGGGCAAAGCTTTAAACAATGTGGTGCTGGTTTTGGCTACTTATTGCTACTATCTCAGACAGAAGCTGGAATCGATACTTTATGGCTCAGTCTGTCGCAAAGATGATCAACCCAAGTGTCATGTTTGATTTTTTTTTTGTTTATTGCATTTTTTCATTTTTACATTTTGTAGACACAAGTATCAATGAGTGTCATTCCATCAGTGACAGTAACTGCATTTCAGTTTTGCGATAGTAGATACAGTGCATTGCCATTAGCGATAGGAAACTTATCACAATAGGATTCAAAGTAAGCAGGAGTTAAAATATGTATATCCAATCCTTGGAGCAATTATAATGGCGTGACTGAGATATTGTAGTAGTCTCCATTACTTAAATGGATACTGGCTTTGAGTTTGCAGTTTCACAACATGTTGGTCTGTGGGGCTCCTCCACAAGGAAGGGCACGGGTGGCTCCCCCTCCCCCAATGTAACTCTGTCAGGTGGCAGTACATGCAACGACACTGAGGCATCATGTGTGGTAGTGTGCAAGTCAGCCAAGATGACATCCCAGTTAGTGGCTTTGGGATATTTGTGAAGCTCCAGGCTATCTTCCCTGTGAAGGGCAACACTATCTGCCTGTGCCTAAGTTATCAGTGACGGTATCCAGGCTGTGAGAGGTGGAGGGTCAGGTGATTTCCATCTGCAGGTAATGCCAATGGAAGGCCAAGGTAGATAAATTAGGATGTGACCCTAAATGTTTTGCCCCTGCTGTAGAAGCCCAGGATACATGCCATCCTTGTGGTTGATAAGTCCCTACCGGCACAGTGGGACAGACAAATTGCCACTCCCTGCCAATATTGATGTTAGTGGGGGCAAGACCAGAGCATGTGAAGGAGAACCGCATCTATCAGTCAGCATCGGGGGCAAGCAGTATTGATTTATTTTGGCAGGAGTAAGGTAGCCGCTATGAACAATGTATAGTTCAATTTAATGGAACTGAGCATTATGTGGAATTTACATGGGACTTTCCAGCAAAGTGGACCACTCTCTATCCATGCATCAAATCATTTTCCCAGCGAGCGCGGGGAAACATAAGTGATGGTGCAGTGTGCGTGACCAGTGAATCAAGCAGCCAGTGTACCAGGTGTCTGTCCGGGCCCAGCACATGGAGATATTGCAGGGTAAGGTGAGTTGGGGGATCCTGGTCCATATCACCCCAAACTTAACCCAGTGCGCCAATAAAGGATTTGTGTAGGAGAAAGTGCCTGGGGGGAGGGTATTATGGCCCTCGTGATATAGAGGCATTGGCGATAGCAGCAATATGCTACCTGTAAAAGTGTGGGTTTGAGTGTTGGTGCTCTAGCGCAAGGATGAAATAATTTTGGAACAGTAGGGAGATTTCAGATGGGCAGCATCGTGACAGTGGCAGACAACTGGAGGGTGGCTAGCCATCGCAACATCCATTGCAGTTGGGATGCCAGGTAATAGTCCTTGAAGTTGGGCACTGCAAGTCCGCCTCAATCTGTTGGTTGGTAAAGTTTTGAGAGCGCCATGCAGCAGCGGGAAGAGTTCCAAATGAAGTCTCTCATGGCTTGTTCAAAGGATCGGAAGAACGAGATGGGGATATATACTGGAAGATTGGCAAAATAGTACAGAAGGCAGGGGAGTGTGACTATTTTAAGTAGTGCTACACATCACGCCAATGACAAGGGCTGCCTCTTCCAAAAGGTGATCTGGATCTGCAATGAGGTGATGGCACATGTTAGATTGCTGTCAAGCTGGTCCTTGGGTGTATGGAATATTCAGATGCCCAAATGTCTAAATGTGGGTGTGCTGCCAGGCAAGAGGGGCATCAGCGAGGGCAAGGGCGGAGTTAGGTGTGATAGGATTCAGTGGAAAGATGCAAGACTTGGTTCAATTGACCGTCAAGTCAGAAAGAGTAGTGCATCTGTTGAGGGTGTGGGCAGTCATGGCAGGGGCTGAAGAAATGTCCCGAAGACAAACGAGTAGTTCATCTTCACAGAGGGAAATGGAGAGGACACCATCCCCCGGGGCATGCCCCACTCACATCCCTGCGCATGCAGAGCAGCTGCTAGAGGCTTTATGGCTAGGGAGAAAGGCAGTGGGGAAAGAGGGCAACCCTGCCGAGTGCCTCTGCTTTTATTATTTGAATCAGGTATGACTTAACCCTGGCCAAGGGTAAGGTGTACAACAGGTGCACCACCCTTAGAAAGTGGTGACCAAGACCGTATTTTGGCAGCACCATAAATAAAAAGGACCACTCCAGAGAATAAAAAGCCTTCTCCAGTCTAGAACCAAGCAGCCCGAATGAGGCCATGGAGTTGGGGCATATTCAAGGATGCAAATGAAATGCCTTAAATTACTTGAGGTTACTTGAGGTGGTACGAGCTGAAACAAACGTATTTTGGTCTGGATGAACCAAGGTAGGGACTAGGATGCCAGTCAATCTGCCAGAATTTTTGACAGGATTTTGTAATTAGAATTAAGTAATGGTAGAGGCATGTGTGAGCCTAGAGCTTTGGGATCTTTGTCTGGCTTAGGTAGTGAAATAAGGAGAGCTTTGCGGAGGGAGTCTGGAAGGCAGGAGGTCTGCTGGGACTGCTATACAGGTTGCAGTAGTGGAGCGTAAGCTTTACAAAATTCTGCAGATAAGCCATCAGGGCCTGGAGTCTTCCCAGTGGCAAGGGAGCAAATAGCCTCCTGTATCTCAAAAGGCATGATAGGTTTATCCAGCTCTGTCCATTGATTCTGCATACTGCAAGGAAGGGAAATAGTGGTCAGAAAGGAGGCAACTTCCTCCTGAGTGGCGGTAGATGCCAACTGATACAATGATGTAAAATGACGGACCAATTCACAATGAATCCCGTGCTGTGTGTATAGTAGGGTGGCAGCAGCAGATCAGAGCACCATAATGGGACAGTTAGGCTGGTCTTGCTATTTTAACCATGCAAGGAGAGAGCCGGCTTTATCTTCTGCGTGTGAGCATTAGCAGAATGGCCAGCATAATTGAAGCAGCGTAGCCTTTCTAGAAATGAGACATTTCTGAGTTCTGCTATGTGGGTAGCGTGCCATCGTGGTTTCTACATGTAAAAGTCCCACCTCAATGCATGACATGTCTTTATCTAGGTGTCGACACCAGAATGGTGGATCTTCCAATGCTGCTGGTTGTAGATGCCAAGTAAGAATGGGGGGAACCTCCATGTTCCTCATAATCTGAAGGTATTGTGGATTATGATATGAGTGGGTGCGGCCTAGGCGGTCAACGTGAGTGGCAGATGGGGGTAAGTCCAGTGTACCGACCAACATATCTATCCTAACATGTAGGAGACGTGGTGCTGAGTTAAAGGAGTACACCTTAGCAGTGGCATTGAGAAGATGCCATATGTCGATGACGTGCCAGTTCTGCAGCCAATCGCTAAGTATCTGAGTGTTAGAGGTTGCAGCTGTGCATGGTGGGGGGACGAGCGATCCAGGTCAATGTGTAGTATGTTATTAAAATCACCCTCTAGTAACCATGGGAGCCCGTTCCAGTGGAACAGGACTCCTGACAGTGTGCTTAGGAATGATGATTGATTGGTATTTGTAGCATATATGTTACCTAGAAATATATGACAGCTGTCTAGACGGCCCCTGACAAAGGCAAATTGACCCTCTGGGTCCGTCACCACATCCTCTGCCACAAAGGGGATCCCCAGCTGGATGCAAATCAGTACCCCACAAGCGTAGAAGGACAAACCACTAGTAAAGATCTGACCACGCCACCGTCACTGCAACTTTGTTGCCTCTAGAAGCATCAAATGAGATTCCTGGAGCAATGCAGTATGTGTGGATTGTCACTTAATGTAAGAGTAGATAGCATAGCGGTGTGCAGGGGTATGGATACCGTGCACATTCCAGGTTATCACTTTAGTGTGAGTCATGCTGTATTCAACAGATGTAACAGTGGTTAACCACATGCATCGGAGCTAAGGATCCACGTGGGCACAGGTGTAATGTGTCACGAGTGAAGGCGATACATACTGGCCCCATATCATGTAAAAATGTAAACGTTGAAGGTATGTCTAATAGAAGTAAGAACAGTGAATACCACAAGGGCAGTGCACAGTATGAACTCATGATCAGTGGAATCCATGCAATGTGAATCATATAGGAGTGTTCACTGTTTGTAGGGTCACTTCTGGTAGTGTCACTGACTCTAGCCAAAAAGGCCAAGTGGCAGTAGAGCTTTCATAGGTTGAGGATCAAGGTAATTTTTCAAAGGGACTGGAATGTTGCGCGGCCTCAGAAATTGCAGCAGCTTGGTGTATCGCCTTTCGACATTCTGTGAGCATTTGCTCCAAGTCAGGGGAAGCCTTGGGGACTGAAGAATGCTTTGCCTAGTCCAGCACCTGTGACGGTGGCCCCCAGATGAGGTGCGGGTCACTCCAGTGTCTGGTTATGACATTCGGGGTTTCTGAGTTCCAGGTGTCTCCAACTACCCCCAAGCACCTTCCGGGGAATCAAATGTGTGTTTTAATCTGCAACCATGTGCAGTCATGCCGGAAAGAGGAGCAAGTAGCGCAAGTACAACTCATTGAGGTGGCATTTCACGGCAACAAAGGTGTTCTGTTGGCGCTGCAATGCACTTGTGTAATCCAGAAAAAACATAATGCGGGCATTGTCTAATTTGATCTTAGTTATTTTCCGAGTTTCGTGGAGAATGGTGACTCTGTCTTGATAATGAAGTAGGTGGTGCACCAATGGGTGGGGAACGGAGCAGAGTGGAGGTTTTCGTGTTGGAACACGGTGCGCCCTATCGACAGAGAAGAACTGTGACAAGGCAGGCAGAGGGAGTACATCTCGTAGCCATTGCTCCATATAAGTGACAGCATCCCATCCCTCTGAGTGTCCAGCTTGTCTTCGCATGACAGGGAGCTATCAGGGGGCTGTGCGTTGTGGTGAATCTGTTTTAGTCTCCCACTGGGACAGAGGAGTTAGCTTAGCCTTTGGCTTGCAGACCTATTGCCCCTGTCGCCTAGTGACCTTTTACCCACGGAGTATGCTCACTTTAAAAAAAAAATCTTTTTATTGATTGACATTTTCAGTACGATTACATATAGTACAATGGGTATTTTGTATGAAAAAATAGACATTAATCCAGCCCTGCTGGTTGTACAAGTGATTTTGAGAGCTGGCATTTCTGGCTCGTCATATAAGAGCTTACATTAGATACAATACAAGCTTCTCAACTGTGGTATGGTGTGTATGATACTGGCATAGTATGTAACCTTTAATCATCATGTTCTACTATTACTCTGGTTTGATTACAACTCAACTTCTTAAACTTAACCTAAATCTGACATCATCTATCTTTACTATGAGGGGTAAAGTATATGTATATGTATCTTTCTTTGACCACTGCTTTTGGTTATATCTTGGGATAGTGTATTGCATGTGTTTGTTTGAGTATATGTGTCTATCATCTGGGGGGAGCATTTTAGGATTAAGAATATCAGATTGTTTGTTGTGTGTTTATATAGAGGCATCTCTATACAGTAATTTCAAACCCT
Organism: Pleurodeles waltl; assembly: GCF_031143425.1. Classification (NCBI taxonomy): domain Eukaryota; kingdom Metazoa; phylum Chordata; class Amphibia; order Caudata; family Salamandridae; genus Pleurodeles; species Pleurodeles waltl. The sequence goes on from NC_090441.1 coordinate 90,405,541, forward strand.
TCTGTTCTACATATTGTAACAAAATTCTCTAATATTTCATCCCACTCATCGGCCAATGGGTAATTTCTCATTCCGCTACTTTCTTCTCTTTTAAGAGCTGTACTTTCTGCCTTCCCCCAGTCTAGCATCTATGCACACCACTGTGACACCCAAGGGGCGCTGTAGCTTTCCAGAGCTTGGTTAGTAAGCGTTTTGCTAGTATGACTGCTAGATTTGTTAGTCGTGGGAGTGCTTTTCCCTTCTTCGGGCGTGGGAGCAAGCCCAGCAAGCAGGCCTCCACCATCAGGCTCATAGGAGCGCCTGCTACTTTTCCCAAAACAGTTGTTATACTATTCCAATATTGGGCAATGGCTGGGCAGCTCCAGAGCGTGTGTAATAGGTCTGCCTCCTCAGTGCCACATCTGGGGCAGCCTGGTGTTGCGTCGTGATATAGCAAGTGTATCTTGTGTGGTGTGAGATATGCTCTGTGTAGAATAGCATACTGTATACATTTAAATCTAGTATTACGTGGTATTTGACTAGGGTATTTCAGAATTGTCTCCCAATCATCCTCTGAAAGTTCTTTGCCGACATCTGTCTCCCATCTAGTCTTTAGTCGGGCTAGGGGCGGTGATAAATGAGCCTTCAACCCACGGTACAGCCATTTTATTAAATGTCTGCCATGTCCTACTGAGTAAGCGGCATTTACAAGTTCATGCGTAGGGGGTTCCTTACTGTCTCGGGCCCAGTAGTTTTTAATATAATGCTGTATGGTGGCATGTAAAAGAAAGAGCGATGTAGTCAGGTTGTGTTCGTGTGTGAAATCTGTGTGTACTAATAGATGCTGGTCTTTGAAGAATACCCCAAACGGTGTCCACCCCTTCCTGTGACCACTTCTGTAGTTGTCGTTGGGACAGTGTACCTGTGTTTACTGGTAGTCCCAGAAGTGGAGTATTGGGGGAGTATGGGATTGTTTTAGTTGTATATTTGAGCGCTGTTTTCCAGTATTGCAAAGCTATTAGTAATAAGAGGGGTAGTTGCTTCGGGGCTTGAAAACCAGGACATAGCCGGGAATGTATGTGACCTTTATCTAACATTTCCTGGGTGTACTCGATTTCTTGTAAATTTCTTCCGGCTAGCCAGTATGCCAGCCATTGCAGTTGGCCTGCCAAACAATAGTGCGCCCATGCCTCCTTTCTCTGTTGGCATCTGCAGCTTGGCTAGGCCTATACGGTGTCTACCCCTCCCCCAGATCAGGTCGACCAGCATCGAGTTAAGGGTTTTGAAGTGTATTTCTGGGATTTTCACTGGTAGATTCATAAAATAATATAGCAAGCGGGGTAGCATTACCATCTTGGCCAGGGCGAGCTTACCTGCAACTGATATTGGTAGCGATGTCCAAAATTGTATCTGTGATCTAAGAGAAGCCATCGCTTTTAATAAATTACCTTCCATTAGATCTATTGGGGTGCGATAAATTTGTATGACGTGGTATCGGAATGTGTCTGAGGCTAATTGTAGATGTTTGTCACCGAATGTTTTTGTATTTCTCGGATCTGGGCCAGTGAGGGAGAACGCCACTGATTTGTCAAAGTTTATAGCTAGTCCTGATGGTGGCGTGAATTTTTGGAATATTTGTGCTATAGCATCTAGGTTCTGTCTCATATCTTTCACATATAAGATAATGTCGTCCACATATAGTGATACTATGTGATTGGTCCCAGGTGTGCCTGTTCCCCAGACTGTACTGTCTTGTCGTAGCTTCCAGGCTAGTGGTTCTATCACCATAATGAACAGTAAGGGGGATAGTGGACATCCTTACCTGGTGCCCATTTGTACATGGTAGGTATCTGAGATGTTCTGACCTGTGCGCGCTCTTGCTGTCGGGGAGGCGTATAATAATCAAACCCAGCGTATGTAGTCGTGGGGGACGTTGAACCTCTCCAATACTTTAAGCATATATCCCAGCTCAGGGAGTAAAATGCCTTTCTGAGATCTATTGACAGGCATCCTGCATGTGGGTGATCACTCTTAGCAGCATCTATTACAAGGTACAGTCGACGAATATTCAGAGAAGTGCTACGGGACGGGACAAATCTACATTGGTCTGTGTGTATCATGCTATCTATGTAATTAAGCAGTCGTTGCACTAGTATTTTTGCTAATATTTTATATTCTGTATTTAACAGAGATAAGGGTCTGTAAGATGACATATCAAATGAGATTCCTGGAGCAATGCAGTATGTGTGGATTGTCACTTAATGTAAGAGTAGATAGCATAGCGGTGTGCAGGGGTATGGATACCGTGCACATTCCAGGTTATCACTTCAGTGTGTGTCATGCTGTATTCAACAGAGGTAACAGTGGTTAACCACATGCATCGGAGCTAAGGATCCACGTGGGCACAGGTGTAATGTGTCACGAGTGAAGGTGATACATACTGGCCCATATCATGTAAAAATGTAAACGTTGAAGGTATGTCTAATAGAAGTAAGAACAGTGAATACCACAAGGGCAGTGCACAGTATGAACTCATGATCAGTGGAATCCATGCAATGTGAATCATGTAGGAGTGTTCACTGTTTGTAGGGTCACTTCTGGTAGTGTCACTGACTCTAGCCAAAAAGGCCAAGTGGCAGTAGAGCTTTCATAGGTTGAGGATCAAGGTAATTTTTCAAAGGGACTGGAATGTTGCGCGGCCTCAGCAATTGCAGCGGCTTGGTGTATCGCCTGTCGACATTCTGTGATCATTTGCTCCAGGTCAGGGGAAGCCTTGGGGACTGAAGGATGCTTTGCCTAGTCCAGCACCTGTGACGGTGGCCCCCAGATGAGGTGCGGGTCACTCCAGTGTCTGGTCATGACATTCGGGGTTTCTGAGTTCCAGGTGTCTCCAACTACCCCCAAGCAGTTTCCGGGGAATCAAATGTGTGTTTTAATCTGCAACCATGTGCAGTCATGCCGGAAAGAGGAGCAAGTAGCGCAAGTACAACTCATTGAGGTGGCATTTCACGGCAACAAAGGTGTTCTGTTGGCGCTGCAATGCACTTGTGTAATCCAGAAAAAACATAATGCGGGCATTGTCTAATTTGATCTTAGTTAGTTTCCGAGTTTCGTGGAGAATGGTGTCTCTGTCTTGATAATGAAGTAGGTGGTGCACCAATGGGTGGGGATCGGAGCAGAGTGGAGGTTTTCGTGTCGGAACACGGTGCGCCCTATCGACAGAGAAGAACTGTGACAAGGCAGGCAGAGGGAGTAGATCTCGTAGCCATTGCTCCATATAGGTGACGGCATCCCATCCCTCTGAGTGTCCAGTTTGTCTTCGCGTGACAGGGAGCTATCAGGGGGCTGTGCGTTGTGGTGAATCTGTTTTAGTCTCCCACTGAGACAGAGGAGTTAGCTTAGCCTTTGGCTTGCAGACCTATTGCCCCTGTCACCTAGTGACCTTTTACCCACTTAGTATGCTCACTTTTTTTTGAAAATCTTTTTATTGATTGACATTTTCAGTACGATTACATATAGTACAATGGGTATTTTGTATGAAAAAAATAGACATTAATCCAGCCCTGCTGGCTGTACAAGTGATTTTGAGAGCTGGCATTTCTGGCTCGGCATATAAGATCTTACATTAGATACAATACAAGCTTCTCAACTGTGGTATGGTGTGTATGATACTGGCATAGTATGTAACCTTTAATCATCATGTTCTACTATTACTCTGGTTTGATTACAACTCAACTTCTTAAACTTAACCTAAATCTGACATCATCTATCTTTACTATGCAGGGTAAAGTATATGTATATGTACCTTTCTTTGACCACTGCTTTTGGTTATATCTTGGGATAGTGTATTGCATGTGTTTGTTTGAGTATATGTGTCTATCATCGGGGGGGAGCATTTTAGGAGTACGAATATCAGATTGTTTGTTGTGTGTTTATATAGAGGCATCTCTATACATTAATTTCAAACCCTTCTGTTCTACATATTGTAACAAAGGGCCAGATGTAGCAAAGTTTTGCGAGTCGCAAATGGGGCGATTCGCTATTTGCGACAGTGCAAAATCGGAAATGGGATGCAAAAACCCAATTTCCGACTTGCAAAAAGCGATGGGACCCATTTGCGAGTCGCATCAGTTGCGACCCCATTTTGCGACCCGCAAATAGCAAGTCGCAATTTGCGAGTCGCAAACCTTATGCAATTGCAACTCGCAAATTGCGACTAGTCGCAAAAAGCCCAGTTTGCATGTCCCATTTACCACTAACTCAGAGCAGGTGGTAACCATAACCAAAGTATAAAAGGAGACCCAGAAGGCATCTGGGTTACTCAACATGGCGGAGATATACCGGATAGCAGTGAGAAGGAGAGTCCACGCAGCCCAGCAGAGGAGGAGGAGGGGCCACAGACAGGAGAAGATATATAGAACAAGGCAGACTCTTTTTCAGCAAACTGAGGATGAGATATACGATAAATAGCGCCTTAGCAGCGCAGCCATACTAGAATTAATTGATTTACTGAAACCACAGCTAGAACACCAGACTCTGCGTGGCTGCGCCATCCCTACGCATGTGCAAGTGCTATGCTCACTGCACCTCTTGACCTCAAGGAGCTATCAGGGGTAATTGCTGTGGCAGGTGGGGTATCCCAAAGTGCAGTGTCAAGGTTCCTCAGGGCATTCCTAGATGCCATACTCACACACAGGTCTCACTTCATATACCTACCCAGGAATGAGGCAGAAATCAACAGCACCAAGCTGGACTTTTACCGCATTGCCCACTTTCCCCATGTCATAGGGTGTGTAGATGGGACACACATTCAAATATGCCCCCCTGCAAATCTAGAACATCTTTTCCGCAACAGAAAGTGTACCCACTCATTGAATATTCAGGTTGTTTGTGACGCCCATTATGTCATCACGGACATTGTAGCTAAGTTTCCAGGCAGCACCCATGACTCATACATGTTTAGGCATAGTGGGATACATCAACGCCTGGAACGTGGGGAATTTGGAGACGGATACCTCGTAGGTAGAGCTACAGACACCTTGCAGACATACACACAGGTCACTGTGCACAACAATCAGGACTTCCTAACAGTGTACTTTTTGTGCCCAACAGGTGACAGTGCATATGCTCTAAGGCCATGGATCATGACTCCATTTTTAACACCCAGCAATGAATGTGAGAGGCGATACAACAATGCACATAAGAGGACCAGGAACCTCATCGAGCGCACCTTCGGACTCCTGAAAGCAAGATTCAGATGCCTCCACCGTAGTGGAGGTGCCCTCCAGTATACCCCCATTACAGCATTCAAAATTGTGGTCGCATGCGCCATCCTCCACAACATAGCCACCCGACGTGGGCTACCTCTCACCCCTGCAGACCCAGATCCTGATGATGATGAGCAAGAACAACCACATCGCCATCATGGGGATAGGAGTATAGCTAATCAAGGCAGACTGAGACGGGAACACATCGCAACACAATACTTTGGAAGGTACGTGTCAACTCCAACCATACTCACCTATTGACCAAAAACTCCATTTGTTAAGTGGAACAAAAATAACTATTTTATTAGTGCAGAAATGAAACTATTTACAAGTAATGAATGTCCATGGGCATGAAAATGCACACCAGGCATGTGGCACATTGACGTCATGTGCCACTTCTAATGGTCCAGGGTGATCTCTATGACCTTCTGCCCCTCCTGCCAGCCTGGCTGGTCCCTGGTGCTTCTGTGGTGCTCTGCCTGCTACTCCTGAGCACCCTGCTGTCAGTGGCAGAGACACTGCTCACTGTCGAGCCCTCCTCACTGTCCTGGGGTGTTTCCCCTGTGCCCCTAGACATATTCCGTGTCTCCATCAAGTCAATGATGTGGGTCAGACGTCCCAGGCCCCTAGCCACATCCCCAGCCAAATGGCCCATTTCCACCTGCAGCCCAACTGTCCTCCTCGACAGGCCTGTGGTGTTCATAGCGAGCCTGCCGATGGATGTGGCCATCCTGTCCAGTCTGTGCAGGAGCTGACGGTCCCTGCGCCGCCCACCCTCGGCCTGGGCCAGTAGTCCTCCCGCCAGTTCCCTCATGGCAAGGGCAAGGTCCCCAGTGTTAGTGCAGATCATGTCCATCCTTAAGTTCAGGTGCTGCATGCTGGCATGATTATTGCGCACGAAGCGGTGCAGCACACCACTAATCCTCCCTAAAATTCGATTTTGTAGGCGCTGACCATGCAGCAGATGTGCCTCACTGGTGCTGGGAGGTAGTTGCCCGGATGCAGACTGCAGCCCTGATGTCCTGGACCTGCGACGCCTGCGCAGCGGTGGCTGCCCTGTGATTTCACCTGTCTCATCCCTGCCTGTTGCTGGGGCAGCCTCTTGGGATACTGTTGCAGCAGGTGTGGCTACTGCAGGGATGCTGTTGACCGTGCAGGTGGGGGTGCTGGCGGGTCCTGAGGTGTCCTCATGGGGCTGGCTGATTGGAGTAGTGGTGGTGTCTTGTTGGAGACCTGTGGGACATGGGGAACAGACTGTCAGTGTCTACTATCTGTTGCACACTTCCTAATAAACATTTGCCTATGAACTGCCTACTTGACTACATTTCCCATAATGCATCATTCTGGCGTTTGCCACCCTGAAATGGAGCTATCTTGGTTGTGCATGCCCCTGTGTACATGGTGGGTGGGGGTATGGCATTGATAGGGGTACAGGCATGTCACATGGTACTCACCGGTTGATGTGCTGGGCTCTGAGGTGTCCAGGTCCCAAAATCCAGAAACTGCCTCCTGCACCAAGGTTTCCTCCACCCTTTCTTCCAGGGGTGTGGGTGGTGGCACAGACGATGGTCCCCCTCCTGTGCCTCTCATCTCCCGGAGCCTTTCAGCCACCCTCTCCTTGGTCCGGAAGCGGAGGTCATACCACCTTTTCTTGATGTCATCTATGCTCCTGTGGCTCACCCCCAGGGAATTTTTCTTGTCCTGGATGTCTGCCACAGCTGTTTCTTGGTGACTTCAGGAACATTGAGGGCTGATTTTCCAAACAAGTCATCATAGTGCTCACAGCATTCGTCTGTCAGCACCTCCAGCTCCCTCTCTGAGAATTTCAGCTTCCTCTTCCTTGGTGTTCCTTCCATGGCAACTGCTGTTTGTCCTGAGTGTAGTTCAGCAGTTATAAAAGGGTGTGGTCCTCCCTCCTCCCAGGTGTATTAGTAAACTTCCTGGCTGTGATGTCATCATCATGTGCCAGGAAGTGTTTCCAGAGTGTTCTGTAATGGTTTCTGGAGTGTTCTGCTGCACCTGTTATCAATTAACAAGCTAATCGCAATTTGCGACATCCACTCGCTAATTGCGAGTTCGTTTTTTGCACACTCGCAAAAAGCGGCCTCGCAATCGGCGGACTCGCACACTGCGTTGCGAGTCCGGGTGCGAGTCGCAATTTTGGCACGTTTTTTTTGCCTGCATTCCAATTTGCGACTCGCATTTTGCGACTCGCACCAACTACCAAAATCCGAGTCGCAAATTTTTTGTTTGCTACATCTGGCCCAAAATTCTCTAATATTTCATCCCACTCATCGGCCAATGGGTAATTTCTCATTCCTCTACTTTCTTCTCTTTTAAGAGCTGTACTTTCTGCCTCCCCCCAGTCTAGCATCTCTGCACACCACTGTGACACCCGTGGGGGCGCTGTAGCTTTCCAGCGCTTGGTTAGTAAGCGTTTTGCTAGTATGAGTGTTAGATTTGTTAGTCGCTGGAGTGCTTTTCCCTTTTTCGGGCATGGGAGATAGCCCAGCAAGCAGGCCTCCACCGTCAGGCTCATAGGAGCGCCTGCTACTTTTCCCAAAACATTCGTTATACTATTCCAATATTGGGCAATGGCCGGGCAGCTCCAGCGCATGCGTAATAGGTCTGCCTCCTCAATGCCACATCTGGGGCAGCCTGGTGTTGCGTCGTGATATAGCAAGTGTATATTGTGCGGTGTGAGATATGCCCTGTGTAGAATAGCATACTGTATAAATTGAAATCTAGTATTACGTGGTATTTGACTAGGGTATTTCAGAATTGTCTCCCAATCATCCTCTGAAAGTTCTTTGCCGACATCTGTCTCCCATCTAGTCTTTAGTCGGGCTAGGGGCGGTGATAAATGAGCCTTCAACCCACGGTGCAGCCATTTTATTAAATGTCTGCCATGTCCTACTGAGTAAGCGGCATTTACATGTTCATGCGTAGGGGGTTCCTTACTGTCTCGGGCCCAGTAGTTTTTAATATAATGCTGTATGGTGGCATGTAAAAGAAAGAGCGATGTAGTCAGGTTGTGTTTGTGTGTGAAATCTGTGTGTACTAATAGATGCTGGTCTTTGAAGAATACCCCAACCGTGTCCACCCCTTCCTGTGACCACTTCTGTAGTTGTCTTTGGGACAGTGTACCTGTGTTTACTGGTAGTCCCAGAAGTGGGGTATTGGGGGAGTATGGGATTGTTTTAGTTGTATATTTGAGCGCTGTTTTCCAGTATTGCAAAGCTATTCGTAATAAGAGTGGTAGTTGCTTCGGGCTTGAAAACCAGGACATAGCAGGGAATGTATGTGACCTTTATTTAACATTTCCTGGGTGTACTCGATTTCTTGTAAATTTCTTCCAGGTATCCAGTATGCCAGCCATTGCAGTTGGCCTGCCAAACAATAGTGCGCCCATGGCTCCTTTCTCTGTTGGCAGCTGCAGCTTGGCTAGGCCTATACAACGTCTACCCCTCCCCCAGATCAGGTCGACCAGCATCGAGTTAAGGGTTTTGAAGTGTATTTCTGGGATTTTCACTGGTAGATTCATAAAATAATATAGGTAGCGGGGTAGCATTACCATCTTGGCCAGGGCGAGCTTACCTGCAACTGATATTGGTATCTGTGATCTAAGAGAAGCCATCGCTTTTAATAAATTACCTTCCATTAGATCTATTCGGGTGCGATAAATTTGTATGACGAGGTATCGGAATGTGTTTGAGGCTAATTGTAGATGTTTGTCGCCGAATGTTATTGTATTTCTCGGATCTGGGCCAGTGAGGGAGAACGCCACTGATTTGTCAAAGTTTATAGCTAGTCCTGATGGTGGCGTGAAGTTTTGGAATATTTGTGCTATAGCATCTAGGGTCTGTCTCATATCTTTCACATATAAGATAATGTCGTCCGCATATAGTGATACTATGTGATTGGTCCCAGGTGTGCTTATTCCCCAGACTGTACCGTCTTGTCGTAGCTTGCAGGCTAGTGGTTCTATCGCCATAATGAACAGTAAGGGGGATAGTGGACATCCTATCCTGGTGCCCCTTTGTACATGGTAGTTATCTGAAATGTTCTGACCAGTGCGCGCTCTTGCTGTCGGGGAGGCGTATAATAATCAATCCCAGCGTATGTAGTCGTGGGGGACGTTGAACCTCTCCAATACTTTAAACATATATTCCCAGCTCAGGGAGTCAAATGCCTGTCTGAGATCTATTGACAGGCATCCTGCATGTGGGTGATGACTCTTAGCAGCATCTATTACAAGGTGCAGTCGACGAATATTCAGAGAAGTGCTACGGGACGGGACAAATCCACATTGGTCTGTGTGTATCATGCTATCTATGTAATTAAGCAGTCGTTGCGCTAGTATTTTTGCTAATATTTTATATTCTGTATTTAACAGAGATAAGGGTCTGTAAGATGACATATCAGTTGCGCTTTACCTGGTTTCAATAGTGAGGTGACTATTGCCTGTTTAGTTGTGTCTGGAAGAGCTCCATGTTTTAGAGAGGAATAGTATAATTTTTCTAACTGTGGGGCAAGTTGTGAGCCGAAGAGGGAGTAAAATTCAGATGGTAACCCGTCTGAACCTGGTGCTTTATTTCACGCCATGCTTTTAATTGTTTCCTTTATTTTATCTTGTGTTATCTGTGGGCTTAATTGCAGCTTGGCCTCCTCTGTTAGTGTTGGTAGCTTAATGTCAGCTAGGAAGACATCTATCTCGGCTCGATTTGTAGTTGTAGGGGCTGAGTATAAAGTTGTGTAATAATCATGGAAAGCATTATTTATCCCCAGTTGTGTATTTATTGTATCTTGTTGTGGCGTAATAATCTGCAGGATAGGAGTGGGGGGGGTTCAGCTTTAATCAGGCGCCCCAATAGCGTTCCTGCTTTATCTCCCTCGCTATGGATACATACACAGTATTTTATATAGTCTATTTTCCATAACCTTTCCACAAGCTCTGTATGTTCGGCTCTCGCTTCTTGCAGCTTTGAGCCGATGAGGGTTGTTGTATTGCCTCTTTTTCTAGTGTGTGTAGCTTGTTTTCTATTAGTTTTAATTCCCTGGTTAGTACTTTACGTACTCTAGTTGTCGCTCCCATCACCACACCCCTTATCGTCAATTTAAATGCTTCCCATTCGAGTAATGGAGAGGACGCTGAGCCCATGTTGTCGGAGAAGAAGTTTGTGATCGATTGGGATATTTCTGTTCTTAAGGTATCATCTTCTAGTATTGATGGCTGTAAACGCCATGTGGGGATCGGCGTAGATCTCCGCCCCCACAATGGCGTCATCTCGAGGGGGTTATGGTCTGATAATGTTTTTCCCAAATATGTGGTTTGTGATATCTGAGTCAGCATTGAAGTAGTGCACACTACCCGGTCTGGTCTCAACTGTACTTTATGGGGATGCGTATAAAAGGAGTACTCTCTTATACCTATGTTTCTAGCTCGCCAAATGTCCGTCAGTGACCATCCCTGTAGCCAATTACGCAATGCGTCTGCCTGTCGTTGTGCATTGGTTCCTGACAATGGGGGCGTGGTGCGGTCAGTTATGATATCTAGTACCGCGTCCATTATCCATGGGATGTGAGCCCATTGCAATAGCACCCTCGACAAGCGCTCCAGGAAGATATCCTGTGCAGTATTCGGGCGTATATGCTTCCTAGTATTATATGTTTCCCATCTAGATTACCTTTGACCAGTGTGTAACGGCCTTCATCATCATTTTTGGTCTCTAGTATTTCATATTGAATCCCCGGAAGGGATTGTTTCCGGACGATGTGGTCCATTCTGCAGGCCTGTGATTCGTTTATCAGGTGCTCTTTGGCTAATTGTTTTGATTTCGTTTTTGGGGGAATGTAGATGTTCATGAGCGATACTTTAAACATCCAGGAGAGCTGTTTAAGAGTGGTGAAAACAGTTTGCAAGCCGCTCTCAGGTGTTGGTTGCAGGGTGTGGTTACCTATTAGAGCCGTCTAGATGTAACTAGCTAAGTCACTGCATAAGCGGATGTAAATGACTTCTTTTGTGGCAGGTATTGTATAGTTGCTGTAGCCTGGGATTGCTGGTGCTTTTACAGGCCAAGTCTCTTGTAGCATAATAATCTAAAAAGAGAACAAGTATTTCAGTCTCTTGTTGTCTGCTAGTTTGATTGTCAAGCCGTTGATGTTCCATGAGCAGATTGGAAGTTTGGTAATCTGGTCAGTTAATCCCGGTGCTGTTGGGTTTATTCATGCTTGACCTTTTGAATGACTAAAGGCTCCTGGGATCCAGCTTAAATCATTGTCCTGCATAAGCGTTCCAGTGGTTGTGTGTCAGTGGAGGAGCATAAGAGCGGAGGGGCGTTGGGGATTTGCTCCGTTCAACCCTAGAACCGAGCTTAAGTGTTTGTATGAGAGGGTTGACATCTGGTTCGACTTGTGCATTATTAAAATGTGTAGTTAAGCTGGTTCTGCTTCAGATGACACTGATATCCATCAGTTTTTTAGGTTTGCAGTGACCCTTACTATCTGGCTGGCAGCTGCCGGTGATGACCAGGTCACCTTGGTAATTTAATTTATGCAACCAGGTGCTAGAGCCAAGACATCAACCAAAACTATGTCCGCCAAGGTTAGCTTCTTGGTTTCTGTCATAATAGTCAAAGGATGTTCCCACCCATGAGAATAGCAAAATGACCTCTTGTTTGATAACCAGGGTACATTAGGACTAACAGGCTGCCTGTTGTGTGTGGGGGGGTAGGTACTCAGTGCTAGTGGTCATGATCCCGTTAGCTCGAGGCTTTTCAGTGAATGTTCTAAGCAGCTGTTCCCTGGTGTCTGATTGCTCACTGAACCTTGTTACAATGGTGATTGTTGGCTTGCACAGTTGATGCCTTGCCACAGTCATGATTGGAGCAGGACAGATACTTCCTGTGTTATCATCGTACAGCCTGTTGCAGGGTCGACGTTTGGTACCTAAAGCCGCTCGATGGCTTGCTCTGTCGGCTCTTCTGTTTTTGGGTGCTTAAGCCGGAGGCGTTGTGAGGTCTTGACTATCCGCTTGGGTTGCCGCCTGGCAGTGTTGGCTAGGGCCACCCATTACCTACTCCCCCGAGGTGGTGATTTCTTCAATCGATGCGGTACCTGAGATAACAAGTTGGGGTCCCATGTGTTCGGCCCGTTTGACCTGGTTGCTGCCGGAGTTTGTTTCTTGTTCATCAAGTGTGTTTCTGTTGTGCAGGTTTGGGTTGCAGCTTAGGCTGCTGAAGTAGGAATAGATACTTTTCCTTATGTCAATTTTTTCCATGTGTTTTCTGTCTTTTTGCTAATTCTTCTTCCGCAGGCCCTCTTCTGAAAGACAGGGGCCAGTTGTGTTTCTTGGCTCGTGATAGGGGGTCTTGGCTAGATCAGAAGGTTGGGCCTTCTGTGGGTGGAGAGTTGACTGAAGAGTCCTTGGTTGCTCCTGCAGGGTCTACAGTGCCTGCAGCCTATGGTAAGGCTTGGGGCATCTGGTCCTGGTGGTTGCTAGGCGCACGCTCCTTCTTGTCGTATGCTAGCTGCAGGGCATAGGTGTGATTTGTCAGGTTATTTGCTGGGTTTGCATGCTTAAAGGCCTGCTTGAGGCCGCTGAGAATATCGCCCAAGATTGTAGGAAGTGACTACAGTTTGTCTAGGATTGGAGAGCAGGCGCAGAAGGCTACCGGTGCCATGGCTTCTGACGCTTTTTGCGCTTTAGTTATAAGGATGTTAAGGTTGGCTATCTTTGTGTCGATCCTGGAGGTAAAGACAGCAAGAGTGTTCAATAGTTTAATCGGAATGCCCATTTTCGTGGACTGGGAGTTTAGGGCTTCCTCAGTTAGCTGCAGTGCTCTAAACAAAGTAGCCCACCCGTCTGCAGAGTCGTTTAAGTTATTGGTTGCGCTTGCAAGTGCAGATTTGTGAGCCTTTGCTTGGATAGATATTGAATGATTCTCCTGTTCTTCGCCGAACATAACTATTATAGCTTCCCATTCTATTGAGGTGAGTGAAGACGGGTTTTGTGAGGGTTTTACTTTCAAAGTGCCCGCTTTGATTGAGCTGTCTGGAAGGGCACTGCTGGCCTGGGCTGATGAGTTTTGTTTCTTGAGAACGTCATCATTGATAACTGCTTCAGTGCTGTTATTTAGCTTAGTTACAGAAGGTTAGTCTCTCGGCTGTGGGAGCAAGTTTGAGTTGGGTAGAGGATTGATGCTCAGTGGTTTCACTTTCCTTAGTTTTCGCAACCGGGTCTGCGCCTGAGAGCACTTGTGCAGTAAAGGTAAATACAGATTGAGTTGCCTGGATCTGTAAGTTCTGTTTGCAGAATTTCACAGGATTTGAGGATGTTCTTCGGAGGTTCAAAAGGGCTTGTTAGTGGCTTTGATATTGGCAGGCATGACAACATCATGGTGCTTCGACTTCTTTAATTAAAGAGTTCAATTCAATTTGTGGGGCTCACCAGTCAGCGATGACTTGCGGATACCATATAAAGCTGCTTGATTAATGTCAGTTGGCTCTAAGGGGGCAGTAGTCCTGGGATGTTGGAGTTTGATGCTAGAATAGTCGCTGCTTGGTCCTTCAGAAAGAAAGATTTGCTGTAAATTTTGGGTTGATACTTGTCCTCCGCTAAGACCTTGCGTAGGGAGGGCGAGTCCACTGCTCCAGTTCATTTAGATGGTGTTGCTTGTGGGACACAGAGATTGTCCACGCCCGAGGCTGGGCCAGGAGATGCTGTGCTTCTGTTAAAGGTCAATTCACTACATGCTGCAGAGCGGGCACGGGTAGCTTTCCACTTGGCTCGAGTTACTGGAGCAGGGCCCCTTGTTATTCTGAAGCGTATTTTGCATGTCTTGCACACTTGAGTGTTTTTACGTTGTGTGTTGCTTGTCCTGTGCCTGACCAGGCTTGTGCTTGAGGGGATAAGCGGGTTAGTTAAAGAGGTACAAGCTGCACTAGTCTAATACCGGCTGCCTCCGCACCCTCTGACAGAAGCCTTAGCCTCGTAGGTCCTAGACAAATCATCTTGTTGCTGATGTCTGCACCGCTTTCCCTCTCTTTTTGTTCCTCTACTTGTCCTTTGTGCCGAGTCCGGAATTCAAGCTAACAATAAAGCTGAGCTGAGATAGGCTGAGGTGGGCAGGGCTGGGAGCAGAGGGCTGAGCCCCGGAACAAGTTCAGATACTGGCTGTGGGATGCTGCGGAAGGCTGGCGGAAGGATGGATGGTGAGGCTCAGGTGCTGTCTCTCATTCAAGGTAGGATGGTAGGGTGGCGCGTTGGCACCTTACAGGTCTCACAGATCTGTTATCAGCAGGCTGAATGAGGCAGAATAGAGAAGCAGAGCAGTGAGGACACTTAGTTAGATGCAGGCTGGAGGTAGGCAGATTGCTGCAGGGCTTCTCCATGGCCTCTGAGCTGCTACCCAGGCCAGCTGCTGGCGGGAGGCTAGCTGGAAGGGTGACAGGGGGCAACTCAGCAGCCGAGGTGGCCAAGCAGGCCACGAAGTCTTTGTGGGAGGTGAGTGAAGCTTAATTGCAGCTTGGTTACTTGTTTGCTACGGCCGTTGCGGCCGCTATGACCATAGCCTCTGCATTGCTCCTCCTCCACTCCTAGGCCCGCTGCTGCTTCCTGTGAGGACTGCAGGAGACTGCGGCCTGGCCCGACCCAACCACCGGCTGCTGCAGTTAGTGCTCCGGCTATGTGCTCTTCTGAGTCCTGTCCGGCCCTGGCCTGGCCAACTTACTGCGGTGTCTCAGCATCCGAGCATCCTGTTCAGACTCTGCTCAAGCCTGCCTGGTGCTTGTCCTGCGTTATGCGTCATAATTGCAATCAATTCAGAGAGCATGGGACAGGCCCACACCATATGATAGAAGTCAGCACCTAGCAGGTTGCATCATGGGCACATAACCTGGGCCACCGGGAACATGAGAGTGTGCAAAAAGTAATGATGGATAAGTTTAAAGCTGGCAGTAATCTAGAACTGCATGGGGTGTACTCTAAAATTATAACCACTCCTTGTCAGTGATTGGGAGACCCCAATCTGATGCCTAGCGGTCCCACAGGTCCCTCAGTGTCCCTAGAGCCTTCCCCTGGAGTGCATTATAGTATAATGTGATGACTTTGACCCTGAGGGTCATAGTGCATGTAGTCTGAAGGGCCACTTTCTCAATCTTTGTGTTCCAGGATGCTTGTATTGTGGCCCTCACAGCCCCATGTAGGAGAAAGTGATGAAGAGGTATCTCAGAGTTTTCAACTGAATCCTGGAACGTACGTAGTACACTATTGTCATAAAGGTCACCTATGGTACTCATAGCACCTCTCTCCCAGTCCTGCAGAACCAGTCCGGGTTTAAAGCTGGCGAGCTGCCAAAGGAAGGCCTTTAGCAAAAGGACGTAGAGAGTACATTCTCTGGAGTGCCCTCGTCCAGGCATATTGAAGAGCAGTGACCAAAATATTGAGGCGCAAGCCTCATCCCCAATTCAGAAGATGAAGCATCATCTGTACCCATGTAGAGCGTGTGGGGGTGAACAGTAAGATCATCAGAGTTTACACCTTCAAATGTTTTCATCAGCAGTCCCAGGTGTAACGCTAGGTAATTGATGACTAAGTTCGAAACCTGTGGCACTGCTGGTATCAGAATGGGTGTCAACTTTGGAGCTAGAGGATCCCTTGGTATTACCCCTAGGAGTAGAAGGAGTTGCCCTCATTGCCACTGCCTCCCTACAACCCTCCTGCGCGTATTGGGTGGTAGGTCGTGATCCTTTATGGTCGGAGTGGTGGGTATTCCAACACCTTCACTGTGGGCGGTGGGTGAGTATGGGCATGCAGGGCCTGTGGGGCCTCCCAAGTTGAAGGAGTCCAAGTTGTAGGACGCTTCCTCAGGTGTGAGGAAAAAGGTGGCTATCCTGTCCAATTGGATCTGAAGAGTGGCCAGGAATAACAAAACGTATTTGATCCCCAACTATCTCATCCTATTTTTCACTGCCAGGAAGGAGGCTCTCTGCCGCTGCACAGTCACAGTGAAGTCAGGGAAGATAGATTCTCGCTTGTACGCCACTATACAGGGCCCAGCTATCTGTGCCTGCCACAAGATAAAGTTGTGATCCTGATAGTGCAGGAGACCGGCGACCACAGGTTGAAGTGGAATCCCCAGAGCAGGAGATCTAGCAGGCACTCTGTGTACTGTCTTGAGAGGGTAGTGTTTGGAGAGGCCCTCTGGTGCAGCCACCTTGTGCAGCCTGTCGTTTGAATAAGTGAGCACTAAGGGTCCTTTGACTCGTTCCAGCAGACCAATGACCCTGATATTATTTCTCCTAGCCCTCCCGCTTGGTCTTCAATCTGGGCCTCCAAGATTGTTGCTCTCAGGTAGTTCTCAGGTAGTTCTAGTCAGCTAGTTCTAGTCAGGTAGTTCTAGTCAGCTGCCTTAGACGCAGGGCCCAACATTATGAGGTTAGATTCTATCTGCCAAAGGTGGTCGTCCATTTTGTGGTGGTTGTAAGGAAATGCCTTCCTTGGCATGGTTACCCCCTGACTTTTTGCCTTTTGTTGATGCCAGTTATGATTGAAAGTGTGCTGGGACCCTGCTAACCAGGCCCCAGCACCAGTGTTCTTTCCCTAAACTGTACCTTTGTTCCCACAATTGGCACAGCCCTGTCACACAGATAAGCCCCTTGAAAATGGTACCCCTGGTACCAAGGGCCCTGTTGCCAGGGATGGTCTCTAAGGGCTGCAGCATGTCTTAGGCCACCCTGGGGACCCCTCACGCAGCACATGCACACTGCCTCACAGCTTGTGTGTGCTGGTGGGGAGAAAATCCCGTCAGAGTGCCATGCCCACCTCTCACTGCATGTGGCATTGGTAAGTCACCCCTCTAGCAGACCTCACAGCCCTAAGGCAGGGTGCACTATACCACAGGTGAGGGCATAAGTGCATGAGCACTATGCCCCTACAGTGTCTAAGCAAAACCTTAGACATTGTAAGTGCAGGGTAGCCATAAAGAGTATATGGTCTGGGAGTTTGTCAAACACGAACTCCACAGTTCCATAATGGCTACACTGATATCTGGGAAGTTTGGTATCAAACTTCTCAGCACAATAAATGCACACTGATGCCAGTGTGGGATTTATTGAAAAATACACCCAGAGGGCATCTTAGACATGCCCCCTGAATACCAGTCCGACTCCTAGTGCTAGGATGACCAGTTTCTACCAGCCTGCCACAACCAGACAAGTTTCTGGTCACATGGGGTGAGTGCCTTTGTCACTCTGTGGCCAAGAACAAAGCCTGTACTGAGTGTAGGTGCTTCTCACCTCCCCATGCAGGAACTGTAACACCTGGTGGTGAGCCTCAAAGGCTCATGCCTTTTGTTACAGCACCCCAGGGCATCCCAGCTAGTCGAGATGCCCGCCCCTCCGGCCACTGCCCCCAATTTTGGCGGCAAGGTTGGCGGAGATAATGAGGAAAACAATTAGGAGCCACCCACCACTCAGGACAGCCCCTACGGTGCCCTGAGCTGAGGTGACTCCTGCCTTTAGAAATCCTCCATTGTGAGATTGGAGGATTCTCCCAATAGGAATAGGGATGTAGCCCCCTCCCCTCAGGGGAGAGGCACAAAGAGGGTGTAGCCACCCTCCAGGACAGTAGCCATTGGCTACTGCCCCTTGACCTAAACACACCCCTAAATTTAGTATTTAGGGGTGACCCTGAAACCAGGAAATCAGATTCCAGCTACCTACAACAAGAGGAAGGACTGCTGACCTGAAAGCCCCGCAGAGATGACGGAGACGACAACTGACTTGGCTCCAGCCCTACCGGCCTGTCTCCAGACTCAAAGAACCTGCACAGCGACGCATCTGACAGGGACCAGCGACCTCTGAGGACTCAGAGGACTGCCCTGAACCCGAAGGACCAAGAAACTCCAGAGAACAGCGGCACTGTTCAAAAACAGCAACAACTTTGCAACTTTTTTGCAACTTCCAGAGAACTCTCTCTTCCCGCCGGAAGCGTGAGACTTCTCACTCTACACCCGATGCCCCCGGCTCAAGCTCCAGAGAACAAACACTGCAGAGAGGACTCTCAGGTGACTACGACGACGTGAGTACCCTTAGTCGACCTCCCTGTACCCCCACAGTGACACCTGCAGAGAGGATCCAGAAGCTCCCCCTGACCGCGACTGCCTGGTAACAAGGAACCTGACACCTGGACCAAGCACTACACCCGCAGCCCCCAGGACCGAAAGGAACCACCTTCCAGTGCAGGAGTGACCAGCAGGCGGCCCTCTTCCTAGCCCAGTTGGTGGCTGGCCCGAGAAGCCCCCCCTGTGCCCTGCCTGCATCGCCTAAGTGACCCCCGGGTCCCTCCTTTGCTTTCAATTGCAAACCTGATACCTAATTTGTCCACTGCACCCGGCCGCCCCGGTGCCGCTGAGGGTGTGTTTTGTGGGCTTGTGTGTGTCCCCCCCAGTGCTCTACAAAACCCCCCTGGTCTGCTCCCCAAGGACATAGGTATTCCACTTTTAAAATAGCTTATTGCCATTTTAACTAAAACAGTGTGTACTACTGCTTTGAATCAAAGTTCTATACTTACCTGTGTGAAGTACCTTGCATTTTATGTACTTACCTCAAATCTTGAAACTTGTGGTTCTAAAATAAATTAAGAAAATGCATTTTTCTATATAAAAACTATTGGCCTGGAGTTAAGTCTTTGAGTATGTGTTCCTCATTTATTGCCTGTGTGTGTACAACAAATGCTTAACACTACCCTCTGATAAGCCTACTGCTCGACCACACTACCACAAAATAGAGGATTAGTTTTATCTAATTTTGCCACTATCAACCTCTAAGGGGAACCCCTAGACTCTGTGCATAGTATCTCTCACTTTGAGATAGTATATACAAAGCAAACTTCCTTCAGTGGTTGTCTCTAAAGAGCCCCATGTCCAACACCTGGGAATCGATTTTTCCCTCAGGGGCATCCAGTGTTGACCCAATAGCTTCAACGATACCCCCTGCTCTATTCCACTGTTGTGGACACAGACACAGGGATGAGACATGAAACCATGACACAATGGAGAATTAAGAGGCTTTAGTGCCTTATTATTATGGATGGGGAAGCCCTTGTGTACACTACTGGTCAGAGGCATAGCTTAATAGTGCAGTGCACTGCACCCAAATTATAGCAGTATTTTACTGCCAAACCATTGGATAACGGCCTGATTTCCTTCTTTTGGGTCTCTTGAAGCCCTTTTTGGCCACTGGTACTGGAGATGAAACTTGATACTGTTCGGAGCGCAAGGCATCTTTAATTCCTTAGTTATGCTTATGGAGTGAGAGGTTATATCCTGTTCCATCTATATATGATTCTAGGGAGAGGATCAAGTGATATTGTTGGAAATTACTTACCTTTCGCATGGTATTCCCCCATATCTTTTGCCTTTTGTAGCTGAACCCATTTTTGTTGGTCACTGGACTCTGTGCACTTTCCACCTGCTAACCAATGGTAATTTGCTTGTGCGTTTCCTTTACACATGGAAAAATGTACCTATTTCTAATTGGCATATTTAATTTACTTGTAAGTCCCTAGTATATGGTAGAACATGTACACAGGGCCTGTACATTAAATGCTACAAGTGGACTGCAGCACTCATTGTGCCACCCACTAAAGTAGCATTGTAAAACGTGTCTTCCGGTTCTGCCATTGCAGCCTGGGTGGCAAGTTTTAAACTAACATCAACACAAAACACAACCAACCAACCAGGGCAGTGACGTCTACCCCCACACCTTTACTCTCACCCCCCATGACAGGAAATGTAATACACCAAATGACCTGGAGAAAGACACATATCAGGATACATGGAAAATCATAACAAAGCTTATATTGCTTTATCAGGAGATTCACTCTCTTCTTGTTTCTTGGCCCCCGGCCATTAGGTTCTTGCCCCCACCAACCACTGCCTTGTGTCTTCCCCTCATTAGCCTTCCCCCTGTCTCGCTGCTCCTCTCCCTTATTTGCCTAAGGTCCATACCCCCCACATTCTCTCCAACTCTCTCGGGCAGCCCCAACCCTTGTAGGCCAGCCTTTCCTTGTTACAGCACACATCCATCTCTCATGGCCAATCTTGTACTTTTGGACTAACTGTAATACCCCATCTCCTTGCAATTTTCCTTTTTGCTCGGAGAAATCCCAAGTTTCCCAAGATTCTCTGAGAAGAGTTAAGATTTGTTGGTCTCTACGTATCCAACAGTGTCAACTGAGCCTAAGGTACAAGTGGTCTAACATATGTAGAAAAGACCCTTTCTGGTCACAAGCACTCATCATTCACTGCCCTACCCATCTTGTGCAGGAGTGCCCTAGTATAGAAAAATTTGTGAAGGATTTTACATTTAATGAGACGGAATTGCGCCTGAATTTGCTACCTATCTTTTTAGTGCCTCCTACCATTCATCATCCTCCAAATCACCCAGATCCGCTTGCCATTTAATTCACAAATGTGTAAGTTCCCCCTGCGTATTGTTTATGAGAGCCTTATAAGGAGATTGTCTTAATTAGGATGTGATCATTAAGAGTTGCCTCTCTAATGCAAATTCCTCCATCATGTCATCATCTGGTGCTATTTGTCTTCCTAGGGCATGTCTCAATGGTAGAATTTAAAAACTAGGAGGGGACCATGTTGTATTTCTCTTGAAGGTGTCTGTATACAGTGATATCCTTTCCTCCCACGTATCTCCCCAGTGCCAGACCCAAACTTGGCGCCCATCTGGATCCACTCAGCCAAGGCCTCCATTGGTAGGGTGAACAGTATAGGTAACAAGTGGCATCCCTTGTCTAGTCCCCTGACCCCCATTCACTTTAACTCAAGCCTTCAGAGTCTTATAGAGAAGGCTGACGAATCTTCTGAATTTTGGCCCCATTCCCATCTTCTCTAAATTACAAATAAGAAAGGCCATTCCACGAAGTCGAACACTTTGTTTGCATCTAACGATACCAATGCCAGTGGAAGTCTCACAATATTATCTACCGCCATTTTATTGTGGGGTTGTTAAAGACTGAGCCTTGCCAATCAGTGAGGCATGAAGCCATTCTGGTCCGGATGGACCAAGTCAAGGATTACCTTCCTTAAACAGTTCGCAAGGACCTTAGAAGTACTTTCCCGTCTGCATTGAGTACCGATATTGGGCGATATGAGTCCCATACGTCTAATGGTTTCCCGGATTTCGGGATCAGCTTTATAGTTTCTAGGTTAGGATCAAGTGGGAGCTCACCCCGCTGATGCGCTTCCGTGAATATCTTATGGAGGTGTGGCATTGCTACGTTAGCTACTTTTTTAAGGAACTCAGCCAGTAGCCTGTTAGGGCCCGGTGCCTTCCCAGATTGCAATTGAGTCAGTGCAGTTTGCACCTCCCCAACAGTCAGATCCGCTTCCAGTGAATCCATTTGTTGTTGATCAAGCCTTCGACAAGAGCATTCCCAGAACAAAATCAAACATATCCTCTGCATCAGGTCGGAGTTTACCTTCATAGCGGTAACTCAGATCCCCTGCCATAGTTTCTATTAAATTCTTGGAGCCTGTTACTAGGGAACCAAAATGATCTTGAACTCTTAGTATATAGTGCCTATCTTGGTCTCGTTTCCTGAGCCATGCCAACATTTTCCCTGCCTTACTTCCTGCTTTGTATATACGTTGTGCCTGCATTATATAATGTAATTTAACTGCATTGCTTGTCACATTGTCAAGGAGATGGATTTTTGTCTCAACTGATGAGCATGCTGCATATTCATCCTCTAACTGCCATACATCTCTTTACAGCAGCGTTCCTTGGGTTTATGTCTGTCTCCCACCTCCCCAGCGATAATCACCGCCCAGATGGTGGCTTTGTATGCCTCCCAGAGTGTAGCTTCTACCTGCATTGACATGGTGTTTTCTTCATTGAGGCCGTCTGCAGCCGTTCCACCTCCTTTTTCTTTGTGAGCCTCAATGTAGCCATTCGCCACTCACTCCTACCCTACTTATGGGGGGAATCCATTGTCACCGCCACCGGGGAATGGTCAGTAATCCCCATGCTTTATATTAAGCACCTGTGGACCTATAAGGAGGCCTCCCGCTGGATCAAGATGAAATCAATATGTTAGTGGGTATCATGTGCACCAGAGAAGAAGGAGTAGCATTAATGCTGTCCGTGGAGTTCCTCCAGATGTCCTCCATACCCACATCTTAAAGGAAGTGGTCCAATTTATGGGCCCATCTGACTTGGGTTCTGTCAAGCTGGTCATCCAACACCAGACTAAAATTGCCACTGATCACGGTGATAGCCTGCGGTAGTTCAGTAAATAATTTCCCTAAGTGAATTAGTGTGTCTCCCTGAAAGGGTCATAAACATTGACTAAGGCCAATCGCTCTCCTTGCATTTCACCTAATACCAATGTATAATGCCCTGGCTCATCTACTCATGTCTGTTGCTCCTGAAAGCCCATGGAACTTTTGATTAGGATTGCTACCTCCCAAGTGCCAGAGGAGTACCCTGCCTAGGTAAGGATCCCATATTTCCCCTGTGTCATTGGGATCCCCTTATTACCTTTCATATGTGTTTCCTGTTGGAAAACCACATCTGCCTCTTATCTCGCCAACGCTTTCATCACCAATCCCCTTTTTATTTTATTTCCTAGGCCATTCACATTCCAACTCAACAGTTGAAGCATGTGATGAATCATCCCACTTGTGTTTCTATCCCTTCCCCTCCTAACATTAACCCTCCATGGTATGAATAGCCCCTCCCCCCAAAGGGGGGACGTGTCCTCATCACTGCAAACCTTTAAACAATAAAAACAAAAATCTAAAGCCCTACCCTACTCTGCCGTGTTGTGGTCCCTGTACCTGGCTCTTCCCCAGCTCACAGTGTGTCCATCGCCCACAAAACTTGTCTAGAAACAACACAGCCATCTGGAGTCTGTAAGTATAGGTTCCCTATGGCGTAGAGGGCATGGCCTATGGCAGCATAACTGTCCCCCAGCAATCATGGGGCAGACCTGTTTAGACCCCAAAGCGCCCCACCAGAGAAATAGGCACTGTTTGAATAATCTCCTCTAATGTCATCAATGTGACCTGAGATGGCGTTTCATACCCCAGGTCTACCCCCTTTTACTCTTTTGGGTGTGCGCCAAATTTATAAGCAGCCTATTGTGCAGCTACGCCGTCGAATGCCCTGCGGCACCGCTTACACACCACCACCAATCGCATTGGTTCAAGGAATGCCTTCTAAACTTGGCTGTTCTGTTCTGTAACCTGGTTGCTTGGTCACAGCAGGTTGTTACTTAATAATTTAGCACCAGAATGCCCTTTACGGCAATCGCTTGCTCTATAAGTCTCCATAACGTACCACAACATGTGTTCCTGTCAATACCATGGTTGTGTGAGAAAAATGTTACTGTATTGTGCTACATGTTCTATATCATTTGACATTTTCGAATACTGCAACACACTTACACACATCAACAAGAATGACCACACATTCAGGAAAAAGTAACAACATAGACAAGTTCAAAGAAATATTCAACATAATTATTTTTTACTAAAAAGATTATTTTGTTTTTGAAAAAAATACAATGGGACAATACTTGACAATACTTGAGAATGGGATAAAAGAAAAAAATAGTGCCTTAGTTCAGGGAGCAAAATGCAACTTGGAGGGGACAGCAACACAAAAAAACCTGTCAAGAACGTCAGGACACAAGTCTATTTGTTAAGCCCAAACATAAAATAAAAGTTTAGACTGTCAAACCCAAATGGTCTACATAACAGTCCAAAAATCCTAACGAAACGTTAGTTTTTAAAAGAAAAGCCTCAAAGTCCAACAGGAATCTAAAATCAGTCCCCCAGATGGGGTGTCAGAGAAGCTGCTCTGGTTATCTTGGTCCTCACGTGTTACCACGTGTTTCTCGAAACTGACAATTGGAGTCCCAGGCCAGGGCCCGAGACCCCCTGAGTTACTGGCCAGAGTGTGGTATAGGTGGAAACAGCAGAGCTAGGCATTCAACAGCAGTTGGGGAGGGGTGGGATTAAAGGATTTGTTGGAACTACTACACTTAAATGGAAACAACAAACCCCAACCTTCTTGAGTGTCTCTTTCCCCTGTTGTTAGCTAATCTTTAGTTTCAGGTATGAGTTTATTCGGTAGATAAATCCTAAAGGAACAGGAAAAACTTTGTCCTACCCATAGTATCCATTAACACTGTCACATAAAACCTCTCACTTGGAGGTCAGAGAAAGAAAAGTAAACAAGCACCCTCAGAAGAGAGCATCTGGCATCTGACCTCGGTCTTTGAAAGCACAACAAATGTGATGGGATAAGAACAAGACTTATAGGCCTGTTAACTGAAAACGAGTTTGTGGAAGAAGACTTGAAACACAGTTTAGGTAACGGGATGGACAAACTGAACCTAGACAGCCTAATGCAAATAAAGCAAGGAAATGGAAAGCCAGAAAGCGTGAGTTACAACCCACAAAGCCAGTGGTAATCAATGAGCAAAATGCATTCCTAGGTCAATTTTCTGTAAGTCCCCAAGATGTCTTTAGCGGCTGTCTGGTAGGCTGCAACCTAAAAAGGAAACTCATCAGGGGCAGGATCCAATGAGCTACAACGGGTGGCAGTTACCGCGCAAGAATTCTCTCTAAATAAAGTAGCAGGTAGGTAATAATAGCCGGTGCTATGGCTCATGTGGATGCAGCTTTTATAAACATCTGCATCCCAAAAGATGGCCAACGTTTCTCATAAGAGCTGAAACTCTCGCAAGAATGTGGTCTCCAGACTTAGCATCATGACACATTGAACCCGACTCAACAAGTATTCTGCGACCTGCCTCCATGTGTCAAGGTGCGTGACTTGTGGCCCAGCATTTTAGAGCCATCTGTATTGAGACGTGACAGGCAACACATAATGCTCAGGGGCATTTGGGGTGAATGTTTCCCTGAGCCAGTGTTCTTCAAGATAGGTGCTTGTGTCCAGCCCCACCACCCCCGTTGGGTGCCACAATTTCCACCTGTTTTTTTTTTTATTGAAAGTGTGCAACTCTATGGGTGGGTGCGCTTTTGCTTCTGCTGATAGGTTTCTTCTCCTCACTGGTTGTATTCCTTCTTGTTTTCTGCCCTTAGTCCTGCTATTCTTTTGATTTCCTGGCACCTTCAAACATTATACTTTGTCGGTGTTCCTCATAGCAAAACTAAGCCAACACAAATTGCATACCTAGAATTCCTTGAACAAAGTCACTCTTAAATTCACTTATGATAGCAAACAGAAACTTAGATATACGTCAATAATCAAAATATGATACTTGAATATTGATGCAACCATGGCTAGTTTCTGGACATGATTTTGTAATTAGAAATAAGTAATGGTAGAGGCCTGTGTGAGTCTAGAGCTTTGGGATCTTTGTCTTGCTTAGGTAGTGAAATAAGCAGAGCTTCGCGGAGGGAGTCTGGAAGGCAGGAGGTCTGCTGGGACTGCTATACAGGTTGCAGTAGTGGAGCGTAAGCTTTATACAATTCTGCAGGTAAGCCATCAGGGCCTGGAGTCTTCCCAGTGGCAAGGGAGCAAATAGCCTCCTGTATCTCAAAAGGCATGATAGGTTTATCCAGCTCTGTCCATTGATTCTGCGTACTGCAAGGAAGGGACATAGTGGTCAGAAAGGAGGCAACTTCCTCCTGAGTGGCGGTAGATGCCAACTGATACAATGATGTATAATGACGGACCAATTCAAAATGAATCCCGTGCTGTGTGTAAAGTAGGGTGACAGCAACAGATCAGAGCACCATAATGGGACAATTAGGCTGGTCTTGCTATTTTAACCATGCAAGGAGAGAGCTGGCTTTATCTTCTGCGGTGTGAGCATTAGCAGAATGGCCAGCATAATTGAAGCAGCGTAGCCTTTCTAGAAGTGAGACATTTTTGGGCTGTGTCTCTGCCAGCAGAGTTCTGCTATGTGAGTAGCGTGCCACCTTAGTTTCTACATGTAAAAGTCCCACCTCAATGCATGACATGTCTTTATCTAGGTGTCGACAACAGAATGGTGGATCTTCCAATGCTGCTGGTTGTAGATGCCAAGTAAGAATGGGGGGAACCTCCATGTCCCTCATAATCTGAAGGTATTGTGGATTATGATATGAGTGGGTGCGGCCTAGGCGGTCAATGTGAGTGGCAGATGGGGGTAAGTCCAGTGTACCGACCAACGTATCTATCCTAACATGTAGGAGACGTGGTGCTGAGTTAAAGGAGTACATCTTAGCAGTGGCATTGAGAAGATGCCATATGTTGATGACGTGCCAGTTCTGCAGCCAATCGCTAAGTATCTGAGTGTTAGAGGTTGCAGCTGTGCATGGTGGGGGGACGAGCGATCCAGGTCAATGTGTAGTATGCTATTAAAATCACCCCCTAGTAACCATGGGAGCCCGTTCCAGTGGAACAGGACTCCTGATAGCGTGCTTAGGAATGATGATTGATTGGTATTTGTAGCATATATGTTACCTAGATATATATAACAGCTGTCTAGACGGCCCATGACAAAGGCGTATTGACCCTCTGGGTCCGTCACCCTCATCCTCTGCCACAAAGGGGATCCCCAGCCGGATGTAAATCAGTACCCCACAAGCATAGGAGGACAAACCACTAGTAAAGATCTGACCACGCCACCATCACTGCAACTTTGTTGCCTCTAGAAGCATCAAATGAGATTCCTGGAGCAATGCAGTATGTGTTGATTGTCACTTAAGGTAAGAGTAGATAGCATAGCGGTGTGCAGGGGTATGGATACCGTGCACATTCCAGGTTATCACTTTAGTGTGTGTCATGCTGTCTTCCACAGAGGTAACAGTGGTTAACCACATGCATCGGAGCTAAGGATCCACGTGGGCACAGGTGTAATGTGTCACGAGTGAAGGAGATACATACTGGCCCCATATCATGTAAAAATGTAAACGTTGAAGGTATGTCTAATAGAAGTAAGAACAGTGAATACCACAAGGGCAGTGCACAGTATGAACTTGTGATCAGTGGAATCCATGCAATGTGAATCATATAGGAGTGTTCACTGTTTGTAGGGTCACTTCTGGTAGTGTCACTGACTCTAGTCAAAAAGGCCAAGTGGCAGTAGAGCTTTCATAGGTTGAGGATCAAGGTAATTTTTCAAAGGGACTGGAATGTTGCGCGGCCTCAGCAATTGCAGCGGCTTGGTGTATCGCCTATCGACATTCTGTGATCATTTGCTCCAGGTCATTGGAAGCCTTGGGGACTGAAGAATGCTTTGCCTAGTCCAGCACCTGTGACGGTGGCCCCCAGATGAGGTGCGGGTCACTCCAGTGTCTGGTCATAACATTCGGGGTTTCTGAGTTCCAGATGTCTCCAAATACCCCCAAGCAGCTTCCGGGGAATCAAATGTGTGGTTTCATCTGCAACCATGCGCAGTCATGCCGGAACGAGGAGCAAGTAGCGCAAGTACAACTCATTGAGGTGGCATTTCACGGCAAGAAAGGTGTTCTGTTGGTGCTGCAATGCACTTGTGTAATCCGGAAAAAACATAATGCGGGCATTGTCTAATTTGATCTTAGTTAGTTTCTGAGTTTCGTGGAGAATGGTGTCTCTGTCTTGATAATGAAGTAGGTGGTGCACCAATGGGTGGGGACCGGAGCAGAGTGGAGGTTTTCGTGTCGGAACACGGTGCGCCGTATCGACAGGGAAGAACTGTGACAAGGCAAGCAGAGGGAGTAGATCTCGTAGCCATTGCTCCATATAACTGACGGCATCCCATCCCTCTGAGTGTCCAGCTTGTCTTCGCGTGACAGGGAGCTATCAGGGGGCTGTGCGTTGTGGTGAATCTGTTTTAGTCTCCCACTGGGACAGAGGAGTTAGCTTAGCCTTTGGCTTGCAGACCTATTGCCCCTGTCACCTAGTGACCTTTTACCCACTTAGTATGCTCACTTTTAAAAGAAAATCTTTTTATTGATTGACATTTTCAGTACAATTACATATAGTACAAAGGGTATTTTGTATGAAAAAAATAGACATTAATCCAGCCCTGCTGGTTGTACAAGTGATTTTGAGAGCTGGCATTTCTGGCTCGGCATATAAGATCTTACATTATATACAATACAAGGTTCTCAACTGTGGTATGGTCTGTATGATACTGGCATAGTATGTAACCTTTAATCATCATGTTCTACTATTACTCTGGTTTGATTACAACTCAACTTCTTAAACTTAACCTAAATCTGACATCATCTATCTTTACTATGAGGGGTAAAGTATATGTATATGTACCTTTCTTTGACCCCTGCTTTTGGTTATATCTTGGGATAGTGTATTGCATGTGTTTGTTTGAGTGTATGTGTCTATCATCTGGGGGGAGCATTTTAGGATTACGAATATCAGATCGTTTGTTGTGTGTTTATATATAAAGGCATCTCTATACAGTAATTTCAAACCCTTCTGTTCTACATATTGTAACAAAATTCTCTAATATTTCATCCCACTCATCGGCCAATGGGTAATTTCTCATTCCTCTACTTTCTTCTCTTTTAAGAGCTGTACTTTGTTCCTTCCCCCTCTTGCCAGGCAAGAGGGGCATCAGCGAGGGCAAGGGCGGAGTTAGGTGTGATAGGATTCAGTGGAAAGATGCAAGATTTGGCCCAATTGACCGTCAAGTCAGAAAGAGTAGCGTATCTGTGGAGGGTGTGGGCAGTCATGGCAGGGACTGAAGAAATGTCCCGAAGACAAACGAGTAGTTCATCTGCACAGAGGGAAATGGAGTGGACACCATCCCCGGGGCATGCCCCACTCACATCCCTGCGCATGCAGGGCAGCTGCTAGATGCTTTATGGCTAAGGAGAAAGGCAGTGGGGAAAGAGGGCAACCCTGCTGAGTGCCTCTGCTTTTATTATTTGAATCAGGTATGACTTAACCCTGGCCAAGGGTAAGGTGTACAACAGGTGCACCACCCTTAGAAAGTGGTGACCAAGACCGTATTTTGGCAGCACCGTAAATAAAAAGGACCACTCCAGAGAATAAAAGGCCTTCTCCAGTCTAGAACCAAGCAGCCCGAACGAGGCCATTGAGTTGGGGCATATTCAAGGATGCAAAAGAAATGCCTTAAGTTACTTGAGGTGGTACGAGCTGAAACAAATGTATTTTGGTCTGGATGAATCAAGGTAGGGACTAGGATGCCAGTCAATCTGCTAGAATTTTTGACAGGATTTTGTAATTAGAAATAAGTAATGGTAGAGGCCTGTGTGAGTCTAGAGCTTTGGGATCTTTATGTACACAAAAGGAGAGCACTGGGAGTGTTGCTAGCCCACACCGCCTCCCTAAAGAAATTATATCATCACTAATGGTGTGGGGTAGTAGGAACTGAAGGTAAGACTAGGTCAGTCTTTTTTCAGTGTTATTAGTAAGGTCACTTTAGATCCTCAGGTCGGGAAGTCATAGTTGGAAAGTGTCCAAGCTAGGGGGTGCTGTGTTGTCCTACAGGGGGACGGGGGATTTCCCTTACGGACTAGGTGGTCTCACACACATAATAGTGTCTTGCTTCATCATATGACCACTTAGCCCCATCCAAGTAAGATGGTACTACTTGGGCGGACTCAACCCCTTGGTTAAAAGAACCCGAGGGAGTGCTGAAATTAAACTGACTGGATAGTTACATTGATCCAGAAGGGGTGAATAATAAAATTACCAAACATGTCACCAGTAGCTACTGCTAGTTTTAATAAAGGTGCATGCTGGTAAGACTAAAACCAAGGGGGAAAGGCTCGTTGGAGAGTAATGTCTCTTGGAGTCTAAAAGAAAAAATGGATGACCAACATGTTTCTGCCCTCACTAAGTGATGGGAGGTCAGGGGCATTCGTCAGGGTCGGAGCACACGCAGTAAGTGGGGTGCTCAAATGTAAAAAATGTGTATGGCCTACCTGAACGGGTAGTTCACGGTGGGGTAGGCCTGTAGTAGATATGAATAAATAAATAAATAAATAAATAAATCAGCCACTGTTAATTCAGACGATATTTAGGGTGAAAAAACGTGGCAAACCACTGCAAAGCACACAGCAGTATGTGAACAAATTGTGAAGGGCACTCACACACACATGCAAAAGTGACTTACCCCGGGGTAGGGGGCAATCTGCCTCTGGTCTGGCTAGTGCCGGGGGGGGGGGTTCCCTTGTAGTCACACTCTGAGGAGATAGAGGGTTTAGCAAGGAAAAAGGTGGAGGGTCAAGAGATAAAGTAAGGATGCACAAGACCTAAAGGAAAAAAGTAAACCAAGGAAAGGAAATAAAGAAGGGAACCAAGCTTAGAACAAGGGAAAGGAACATGAGAAAAGAGAGAAAAGAAAAGGAAGAAGGAAGATGGGAAAGGAAAAAAGGTTAGAGGGGGAGCTAAGGGCTATAGCAGGGAGGGGAGACAGGGATTAAAAAGGAAAAAGGCCCCAACGGGGCCACACTTACCACTCCAAAGGGAATACCAGGGGGGGGTTACCTACATGCCGGAGCCAGGCCGCTCTGGTACTGACTGCATGGCTGATCTTGTATTTATGTGGACCAAAAGCCAATCGGCAGGGGGCTCCGGGCGGCATCCAATTAAGAAATTGTCAGGTGTATCGGGCGTCCTAGTTAGGAAACCACGCCCCGAATCCGGCCACACCTCCTCGGGGGTTGCGCCGGTGTGAAATGCTCGAATGCTCCAACCGCTCGTGGAATGTGGCCGTAAGTATTCAACCCGCGGGACCTCTGTGGTGTTGAGGCCCGCGGGGTTGATCGTGCCAAAAAGTAAAAAAGTAAAAGAGTAAAGTGCTGGAGCAGGGCGCTTACACCGCGGTGCGGTTTGCAAGCGCGGGGAGCGCCCTGCGATGACGCGTCGCGGGAAGCGCGGCGCGTCCTATGAGCACACGGGACTCTGGGAAATAGAGTCCCGTAGTGCAGGTGTACGTCGTCCGACTCGGGCAACTGAGTGCAGGGGGGGTGGGAAAAGGAAAAGGAGAAGGGGAAGGAGGGGAGGGGGGGAGAATAAGAGTGGGGGAGAATAAGAGCGGGGGGAAAGAGAGGGGAAGGGAAAAAAAGGAGGAGGGGAACCGGGTGGACCGGGAGGGAGAAAAAGCAAACAAGAATAAGAAAGGGGGGAAGGAAAGAAGAAAGATGGAAGGACTAAACAGGCCCATTCAGGAAGAAAGAGGACTAATGATTCAGAAAGGAAAAGAGGGGGAAGCAGGAGGGGGCTTAAGGAAAGGACAGGGCAGAGGAAGAGGGAGGACTAATGATTAAGAGAGAGAAAAAGGGAGGAGCAAGGGGGAGCTGGAGGAAAGGACAGGGCAGGGGAAGAGGGGAATAGGGGGAGAGCAAGCAGAAAAAAGAAGAGCAAGGGTGGGAACGGAGACGGGACAAAGGCATGGGCTAAGATACGATATAACCACGAAAAGGGCACAGTCACTGTGGGGGGGTGGGGGGGGAGGGGGGGAAGAGGGGGGAAAAAGAGGGAAAAAGAGGAGGAAGAAAGAACAGAAAAGACAAGGGAAGAGGAGCCTGGAGGCGAATGTATAGATAAAGAAATGAAAGGGTGTGAGAGGGGAGGGACAATAGCTACGATGGCAGGGGTAGGGGAAATTACTCTGAAAAAAGGGGATGCTACCCAGGTCAAGGATAGTGACACGGGAGATCGGTAGTGAATCCCCCGGTGGGGCATTTATAGGGCCGTAGGAGGAATCTCATATGGGAGAGGGGTCACCATGGTATTTGTTCTCATCTTAGAGCTGACCACTGTATATTGTCGTTCAATCCTCTAATGTCCGTTTGCAACCTCCATATCCACCTTTGTTCATATAATAAAAGTTTTTGTGTGGCATTAGTTGCTGTCGATTTTAGTTGGTCCAACACCACCCATTGCATGTGATCAGGATGGTGATTGCTGGAAACATAATGCTCGGTGAGTCTTGTGGCATCTCTTTTGCAACGAATGGTGCTCCTATGCTCGCAGATGCGTGTACCTACTCTTCTTGTCGTCATCCCAATGTATCTTTTATCACAGGGGCATGTGATCATATACACCACGTTTTTGCTGTTGCAGTTCGTTAGTTGTCTAAGTTCCCAGGGCGTCCGTAGTTTCACATCAAGTGTAAGTTTTTTTTTGGTAAATGCGCAGACACTGCAGCTGCCGCACGGAAAATGGCCTTTAGCGGGAGGAAGGTCCCAGAGTGTCCTTTGTTTGTTTGAGGTAAGGTTTACCCGTGGGCGGGTATGTACAATCATATCCCGAATACTTTTTGCTTTTTTATAAGCATTCATTGGGATCTGAAAGGGAAGACCCCCAGACGTGAGGATTTTCCAGTCTTCATTGAGTATCTTTTTGATCATATTGGACGCTGGGTTGAATGTAGTCACACAGATCAATGAGTCTCTCTTACTGGTTCTGCTGCTAGGATCCAGCAAAGTTTCCCTAGGGCTCACACGAGCACGTTTGTCAGCTCTCCTCAGTAGGTGGTCTGGGTATCCTCTTGCTCGAAGTTTGTTTGTGAGCTGCTGAGCATGCTTTTTGTAGTCCGTTAATTCGGTACAATTCCGCCGAAGGCGGAGATACTGACCCACTGGGAGGTTTTCCCTAAGGGAGCGTGGGTGGAAGCTCTGGAACTGAAGGAGAGTGTTTCAGTCAGTAGGTTTATCAAATACTTCTGTTACCAAAGAGCCATTTCTTTCAGATATTACTAGGTCAAGAAAGGAGATCGCTGGGTCACCCAACGTGGCTGTAAATCTTAGAAAGGGGTTCAGGGTGTTTAAACAAGTGATGAAGGTGGTTGCTTCTTCCCTTGTGCCTCTCCAGATTATCAGGATGTCATCGATGTATCTTTTCCATAGCCTGATATGGTTGAAGTACGGATTCTCTTCAGTGAGAACCATTTCTTTCTCAAAGTGATCCACGTATAGGCATGCCAAGCTTGGTGCGAAAGTGCTCCCCATGGAAGTACCCTGGATCTGTAAAAAGAAGTTCTTATCGAACTCAAAAAAATTCCTGGTGAGGGCCAAATGGGCTAAGTCCAGGATAAATTCTGGGGGGGTGATGTAGTTCCATACACCCCTATTTAGTAGGTCACTGACCACTTCCAAAGTTGCCTCCTGTGGAATGTTGGTATATAGTGATTCCACATCCAGTGTCATGAGATGTTCGTTATCTTTGTCAAAATCTAGGGTATCGATAAGGGAGAGCACATCTGTTGTATCTTTGAGGTATGTGGGAATTTGTTTCACGAATGGTTGGAGGAACCAGTCGCAAAATTGGGACAGTGGTTCCAGGATGGAACCGATCCCGGAGACAATTGGTCTTCCCGGGGGTGGATGTTTATTTTTGTGGATTTTAGGCAAAATATAAAAGTATGGGGTTTTTTGGTTGGGTTGGATGAGGAAGGCGGCCTCATGTTTAGTGATCCAACCGTTGTTCAAACCCTTCTCGATCAGGAAAGTGATCTCTTCCCTGACCTCTTCTGTCGGGTCCCTTGATAGTCTCTTATAGTGATGGTCATTGTTTAGTAGACGGAGACATTCAGTATTGTACATTACTGTGGGCATTATCACTATGGCACCGCCTTTATCCGCTGGTTTAATGGTGATGGAGGAGTCATTGCTAAGGTTGTGGAGGGCTGTAAGTTCTTCGGTACTAATGTTGTGGAAGATCTCCCTTTGTGTGTTCTGTAGGTCGTCGATCCTCCTGCTCACTGACTTTTCAAATGCCAAAACTTCGGGTGGCATCAGGTGGGAGGAGGGAGTAAACTTGGATTTGGGACGTAGCCCGGTGTTCCTTTCTTGTTCTGTATTGGGTTCGGGGTTCATGAGAAAAAAGGTTCTTAGCCTAATCTTACGAAATAATTCTGCTAGTTCTATCCTTAGTTTAAAGATGTCAAGTTTGGGGGTAGGGACAAAACCCAGACCTTTCTCTAGGGCTTGGAGCTCGTTAATACTTAATACTCTTGGGCTTAAGTTAACAACGGTGGTGGACCCCTTATTTATACTCTGCTTGTGCTGGGGGATTCGTCGTCCGTTGGTCCTTCCTTCAGGTTCCAACTGACTCCTTTTTTCCTGCCCCTTCCCCGTCCAGGGCCTCTCCCAAAAAAAGGAACATTGGGATAAGACCAGGTCGTTTGTGGCTGGGGATACAAAGGGGCTTGGAATTGGTTTGGTGGCCCATAGGGGGAGGGCCAAGCCCAGGGAGGCATATTAAGCAGCGGGGGCGGAGGGCCTGTAAATGGTGTGGGCCAATTATTCCGAGTATTCCCCCTCCTGCCCCGCCTTGGCCGTGTTGTTTGTGTGCGGCCGGCGTCGGAGTCCGAGCTAGAGTAGCCCCCGGAGGATGTATCGGAGGGCAAAGAGGATTGGGCTGCAAAGTCTTCCCTTGAGTAGGGATGTACCCTTTCTAGGGAGAACTTGTCCAAGTCTTTCTGAAATTTGGCAATTTTCCGGTGAGTCAAGTAATCTTTGAACTCAATGATTGTCTTATTTGTTTCCTCTAGTTTCTTCTTAAATGCTGCGGCCGTAAGTCCAGTTTTTAGGTTACTTTCTGCCGCTTTGATTTGAAGCACTAGAGCATCTGATAGTCTGGTGGCTGTCTTGATGATTAGGATTAACCAATCACGTGTGCATTTCCAGGCTATCAGAGACCAGTCCTTCCTAAATTCTTTGTCCTCTAGGAAGATACGTGGTTCGGTAGTGATAATCAGACCGTTTGGTGCAGCGTTTTTTCTTAAGTATTCGGTTAGGACAGCCCCGTGTAATATTGTTTTCACTTGTGTCCTCTTTAATTCTATCAGAGTGTCCCAATCCCCTAGTTGGGCTATTGTCTTAGAAAGTGAAGAATCTCCTAGAAGTGAAGGTGCAGCGAGGATGGCCTGAAGCTCCTCCTCGCTGAAGGCAAGCCCTTCAGCCATATTCAGGAAGGGAAGCAAGAATTTCTAATACTCCTGTGCGTATGTCGCAGGGTTTAAAGAATAAGTAACAAAGCTCTCACAGCTGGCCGCTGCGCTCACTATATGTACACAAAAGGAGAGCACTGGGAGTGTTGCTAGCCCACACCGCCTCCCTAAAGGAATTATATCATCACTAATGGTGTGGGGTAGTAGGAACTGAAGGTAAGACTAGGTCAGTCTTTTTTCAGTGTTATTAGTAAGGTCAATTTAGATCCTCAGGTCGGGAAGTCATAGTTGGAAAGTGTCCAAGCTAGGGGGTGATGTGTTGTCCTACAGGGGGACGGGGGATTTCCCTTACGGACTAGGTGGTCTCACACACATAATAGTGTCTTGCTTCATCATATGACCACTTAGCCCCATCCAAGTAAGATGGTACTACTTGGGCGGACTCAACCCCTTGGTTAAAAGAACCCGAGGGAGTGCTGAAATTAAACTGACTGGATAGTTACATTGATCCAGAAGGGGTGAATAATAAAATTACCAAACATGTCACCAGTAGCTACTCCTAGTTTTAATAAAGGTGCATGCTGGTAAGACTAAAACCAAGGGGGAAAGGCTCGTTGGAGAGTAATGTCTCTTGGAGTCTAAAAGAAAAAATGGATGACCAACATGTTTCTGCCCTCACTAAGTGCTGGGAGGTCAGGGGCATTCGTCAGGGTCGGAGCACACGCAGTAAGTGGGGTGCTCAAATGTAAAAAATGTGTATGGCCTACCTGAACGGGTAGTTCACGGTGGGGTAGGCCTGTAGTAGATATGAATAAATAAATAAATAAATAAATCAGCCACTATTAATTCAGGCGATATTTAGGGTGAAAAAACCGTGGCAAACCACTGCAAAGCACACAGCAGTATGTGAACAAATTGTGAAGGGCACTCACACACACATGCAAAAGTGACTTACCCCGGGGTAGGGGGCAATCTGCCTCTGGTCTGGCTAGTGCCGGGGGGGGGGGGTTTCCCTTGTAGTCACACTCTGAGGAGATAGAGGGTTTAGCAAGGAAAAAGGTGGAGGGTCAAGAGATAAAGTAAGGATGCACAAGACCTAAAGGAAAAAAGTAAACCAAGGAAAGGCAATAAAGAAGGGAACCAAGCTTAGAACAAGGGAAAGGAACATGAGAAAAGAGAGAAAAGAAAAGGAAGAAGGAAGATGGGAAAGGAAAAAAGGTTAGAGAGGGAGCTAAGGGCTATAGCAGGGAGGGGAGACAGGGATTAAAAAGGAAAAAAGCCCCAACGGGGCCACACTTACCACTCCAAAGGGAATACCAGGGGGGGGGTTACCTACATGCCGGAGCCAGGCCGCTCTGGTACTGACTGCATGGCTGATCTTGTAAAAAAGGAGGAGGGGAACCGGGTGGACCGGGAGGGAGAAAAAGCAAACAAGAATAAGAAAGGGGGGAAGGAAAGAAGAAAGATGGAAGGCCTAAACAGGCCCATTCAGGAAGAGAGAGGACTAATGATTCAGAAAGGAAAAGAGGGGGCAGCAGGAGGGGGCTTAAGGAAAGGACAGGGCAGAGGAAGAGGGAGGACTAATGATTAAGAGAGAGAAAAAGGGAGGAGCAAGGGGGAGCTGGAGGAAAGGACAGGGCAGGGGAAGAGGGGAATAGGGGAGAGCAAGCAGAAAAAAGAAGAGCAAGGGTGGGAGCGGAGACGGGACAAAGGCATGGGCTAAGATACGATATAACCATGAAAAGGGCACAGTCACTGTGGGGGGGGGGGAAGGGGGGGAAGAGGGGGAAAAAGAGGGAAAAAGAGGAGGAAGAAAGAACAGAAAAGACAAGGGAAGAGGAGCCTGGAGGCGAATGTATAGATAAAGAAATGAAAGGGTGTGAGAGGGGAGGGACAATAGCTACGATGGCAGGGGTAGGGGAAATTACTCTGAAAAAAGGGGATGCTACCCAGGTCAAGGATAGTGACACGGGAGATCGGTAGTGAATCCCCCGGTGGGGCATTTATAGGGCCGTAGGAGGAATCTCATATGGGAGAGGGGTCACCATGGTATTTGTTCTCATCTTAGAGCTGACCACTGTATATTGTCGTTCAATCCTCTAATGTCCGTTTGCAACCTCCATATCCACCTTTGTTCATATAATAAAAGTTTTTGTGTGGCATTAGTTGCTGTCGATTTTAGTTGGTCCAACACCACCCATTGCATGTGATCAGGATGGTGATTGCTGGAAACATAATGCTCGGTGAGTCTTGTGGCATCTCTTTTACAACGGATGGTGCTCCTATGCTCGCAGATGCGTGTACCCACTCTTCTTGTCGTCATCCCAATGTATCTTTTATCACAGGGGCATGTGATCATATACACCACGTTTTTGCTGTTGCAGTTCGTTAGTTGTCTAAGTGGGATCTTTGTCTGGCTTAGGTAGTGAAATAAGCAGAGCTTCGCGGAGGGAGTCTGGAAGGCAGGAGGTCTGCTGGGACTGCTATACAGGTTGCAGTAGTGGAGCGTATAATTCTGCAGATAAGCCATCGGGGGCTGGAGTCTTCCCAGTGGCAAGGGAGCAAATAGCCTCCTGTATCTCAAAAGGCATGATAGGTTTATCCAGCTCTGTCCATTGATTCTGCGTACTGCAAGGAAGGGACATAGTGGTCAGAAAGGAGGCAACTTCCTCCTGAGTGGCGGTAGATGCCAACTGATACAATGATGTATAATGACGGACCAATTCACAATGAATCCCGTGCTGTGTGTAAAGTAGGGTGGCAGCAGCAGATCAGAGCACCATAATGGGACAATTAGGCTGGTCTTGCTATTTTAACCATGCAAGGAGAGACCCGGCTTTATGTTCTGCGGTGTGAGCATTAGCAGAATGACCAGCATAATTGAGGCAGCGTAGGCTTTCTAGAAGTGAGACATTTTTGGGCTTTGTCTCTGCCAGCAGAGTTCTGCTATGTGGGTAGCGTGCCACCTTGGTTTCTACATGTAAAAGTCCCACCTCAATGCATGACATGTCTTTATCTAGGTGTCGACACCAGAATGGTGGATCATCCAATGCTGCTCGTTGTAAATGCCAAGTAAGAATGGGGGGAACCTCCATGTCCCTCATAATCTGAAGGTATTGTGGATTATGATATGAGTGGGTGCGGCCTAGGCGGTCAATGTGAGTGGCAGATGGGGGTAAGTCCAGTGTACCGACCAACGTATCTATCCTAACATGTAGGAGACGTGGTGCTGAGTTAAAGGAGTACATCTTAGCAGTGGCATTGAGAAGATGCCCTATGTTGATGACGTGCCAGTTCTGCAGCTAATCGCTAAGTATCTGAGTGTTAGAGGTTGCAGCTGTGCATGGTGGGGGGACGAGCGATCCAGGTCAATGTGTAGTATGCTATTAAAATCACCCCCTAGTAACCATGGGAGCCCGTTCCAGTGGAACAGGACTCCTGATAGCGTGCTTGGGAATGATGATTGATTGGTATTTGGAGCATATATGTTACCTAGAAATATATGACAGCTGTCTAGACAGCCCCTGACAAAGGCGTATTGACCCACTGGGTCCGTCACCCTCATCCTCTGCCACAAAGGGGATCCCCAGCCGGATGCAAATCAGTACCCCACAAGCGTAGGAGGACAAACCACTAGTAAAGATCTGACCACGCCACCCTCACTGCAACTTTGTTGCCTCTAGAAGCATCAAATGAGATTCCTGGAGCAATGCAGTATGTGTGGATTGTCACTTAAGGTAAGAGTAGATAGCATAGCCGTGTGCAGGGGTATGGATACCGTGCACATTCCAGGTTATCACTTTAGTGTGTGTCATGCTGTCTTCAACAGAGGTAACAGTGGTTAACCACATGCATCGGAGCTAAGGATCCACGTGGGCACAGGTGTAATGTGTCACGAGTGAAGGAGATACATACTGGCCCCATATCATGTAAAAATGTAAACGTGAAGGTATGTCAAATA
This sequence comes from Pleurodeles waltl, assembly GCF_031143425.1. Lineage (NCBI taxonomy): Eukaryota > Metazoa > Chordata > Amphibia > Caudata > Salamandridae > Pleurodeles > Pleurodeles waltl. The sequence goes on from NC_090441.1 coordinate 90,444,656, forward strand.
GAAGTAAGAACAGTGAACACCACAAGGGCAGTGCACAGTATGAACTTGTGATCAGTGGAATCCATGCAGGAGTGTTCACTGTTTGTAGCGTCACTTCTGGTAGTGCCACTGACTCTAGCCAAAAAGGCCAAGTGGCAGTAGAGCTTTCATAAGTTGAGGATCAAGGTAATTTTTCAAAGGGACTGGAATGTTGCGCGACCTCAGCAATTGCAGCGGCTTGGTGTATCGCCTGTCGACATTCTGTGATCATTTGCTCCAGGTCAGGGGAAGCCTTGGGGACTGAAGAATGCTTTGCCTAGTTCAGCACCTGTGACGGTGGCCCCCAGATGAGGTGCGGGTCACTCCAGTGTCTGGCCATGACATTCGGGGTTTCTGAGTTCCAGGTGTCTCCAACTACCCCCAAGCAGCTTCCGGGGAATCAAATGTGTGGTTTCATCTGCAACCATGCGCAGTCATGCCGGAAAGAGGAGCAAGTAGCGCAAGTACAACTCATTGAGGTGGCATTTCACGGCAACAAAGGTGTTCTGTTGGTGCTGCAATGCAGTTGTGTAATCCGGAGAAAACATAATGCGGGCAATGTCTAATTTGATCTTAGTTAGTTTCTGAGTTTCGTGGAGAATGGTGTCTCTGTCTTGATAATGAAGTAGGTGGTGCACCAATGGGTGGGGACCGGAGCAGAGTGAAGGTTTTCGTGTCGGAACACTGTGCGCCCTATCGACAGAGAAGAACTGTGACAAGGCAAGCAGAGGGAGTAGATCTCGTAGCCATTGCTCCATATAAGTGACGGCATCCCATCCCTCTGAGTGTCCAGCTTGTCTTTGCGTGACAGGGAGCTATCAGGGGGCTGTGCGTTGTGGTGAATCTGTTTTAGTCTCCCACTGGGACAGAGGAGTTAGCTTAGCCTTTGGCTTGCAGACCTATTGCCCCTGTCACCTAGTGACCTTTTACCCACTTATTATGCTCACTTTAAAAAAAAAATCTTTTTATTGATTGACATTTTCAGTACGATTACATATAGTACAATGGGTATTTTGTATGAAAAAAATAGACATTAATCCAGCCCTGCTGGTTGTACAAGTGATTTTGAGAGCTGGCATTTCTGGCTCGGCAGATAAGATCTTACATTAGATACAATACAAGCTTCTCAACTGTGGTATGGTGTGTATGATACTGGCATAGTATGTAACCTTTAATCATCATGTTCTACTATTACTCTGGTTTGATTACAACTCAACTTCTTAAACTTAACCTAAATCTGACATCATTTATCTTTACTATGAGGGGTAAAGTATATGTATATGTACCTTTCTTTGACCCCTGCTTTTGGTTATATCTTGGAATAGTGTATTGCATGTGTTTGTTTGAGTATATGTGTCTATCATCTGGGGGGGAGCATTTTAGGATTACGAATATCAGATCGTTCGTTGTGTGTTTATATAGTGGCATCTCTATACAGTAATTTCAAACCCTTCTGTTCTACATATTGTAACAAAATTCTCTAATATTTCATCCCACTCATCTGCCAATGTGTAATTTCTCATTCCTCTACTTTCTTCTCTTTTAAGAGCTGTACTTTCTGCCTTCTCCCAGTCTAGCATCTCTGCACACCACTGTGACACCCGTGGGGGCGCTGTAGCTTTCCAGCACTTGGTTAGTAAGCGTTTTGCTAGTATGAGTGCTAGATTTGTTAGTCGTGGGAGTGCTTTTCCCTTCTTTGGGCGTGGGAGGAAGCCCAGCAAGCAGGCCTCCACCGTCAGGCTCATTGGAGCGCCTGCTACTTTTCCCAAAACATTTGTTATACTATTCCAATATTGGGCAATGGCCGGGCATCTCCAGAGCATGTGTAATAGGTCTGCCTCCTCAGTGCCACATCTGGGGCAGCCTGGTGTTGCGTTGTGATATAGCAAGTGTATCTTGTGCGGTGTGAGATATGCCCTGTGTAGAATAGCATACTGTACAAATTTAAATCTAGTATTACGTGGTATTTGACTAGGGTATTTCAGAGTTGTCTCCCAATCATCCTCTGAAAGTTCTTTGCCGACATCTGTCTTCCATCTAGTCTTTAGTCGGGCTAGGGGCGGTGATAAATGAGCCTTCAACCCACGGTACAGCCATTTTATTAAATGTCTGCCATGTCCTACTGAGTAAGCGGCATTTACAAGTTCATGCGTAGGGGGTTCCTTACTGTCTCGGGCCCAGTAGTTTTTAATATAGTGCCGTATGGTGGCATGTAAAAGAAAGAGCGATGTAGTCAGGTTGTGTTTGTGTGTGAAATCTGTGTGTACTAATAGATGCTGGTCTTTGAAGAATGCCCCAACCGTGTCCACCCCTTCCTGTGACCACTTCTGTAGTTGTCGTTGGGACAGTGTACCTGTGTTTACTGGTAGTCCCAGAAGTGGAGCATTGGGGGAGTATGGGATTGTTTTAGTTGTATATTTGAGCGCTGTTTTCCAGGATTGCAAAGCTATTCGTAATAAGAGTGGTAGTTGCTTGAAAACCAGGACATAGCAGGGAATGTATGTGACCTTTATCTAACATTTCCTGGGTGCACTCGATTTCTTGTAAATTTCTTCCGGCTAGCCAGTATGCCAGCCATTGCAGTTGGCCTGCCAAACAATAGGCCTTAAAGTCAGGTGCGCCCACGCCTCCTTTCTCTGTTGGTATCTGCAGCTTGGCTAGGCCTATACGACGTCTACCCTTCCCCCAGATCAGGTCGACCAGCATCGAGTTAAGGGTTTTGAAGTGTATTTCTGGGATTTTCACTGGTAGATTCATAAAATAATATAGCAAGCGGGGTAGCATTACCATCTTGGCCAGGGCAAGCTTACCTGCAACTGATATTGGTAGCGATGTCCAAAATTGTATCTGTGATCTAAAAGAAGCCATCGCTTTTAATAAATTACCTTCCATTAGATCTATTGGGGTGCGATAAATTTGTATACCGAGGTATCGGAATGTGTCTGAGGCTAATTGTAGATGTTTGTCGCCGAATGTAATTGTATTTCTAGGATCTGGGCCAGTGAGGGAGAACGCCACTGATTTGTCAAAGTTTATAGCTAGTCCTGATAGTGGTGTGAATTTTTGGAATATTTGTTCTATAGCATCTAGGTTCTGTCTCATATCTTTCACATATAAGATAATGTTGTCCGCATATAGTGATACTATGTGATTGGTCCCAGGTGTGCCTATTCCCCAGACTGTACCGTCTTGTCGTAGCTTGCAGGCTAGTGGTTCTATCGCCATAATAAACAGTAAGAGGGATAGTGGACATCCTTGCCTGGTGCCCCTTTGTATATGGTAGGTGTCTGAGATGTTCTGACCAGTGCGCGCTCTTGCTGTCGGTGAGGCGTATAATAATCGAACCCAGCGTATGTAGTCATGGGGGACGTTGAACCTCTCCAATACTTTAAACATATATTCCCAGCTCAGGGAGTCAAATGCCTGTCTGAGATCTATTGACAGGCATCCTGCATGTGGGTAATGACTCTTAGCAGCATCTATTACAAGGTACAGTCGACGAATATTCAGAGAAGTGCTACGGGACGGGGCAAATCCACATTGGTCTGTGTGTATCATGCTATATATGTAATTAAGCAGTTGTTGCCCTAGTATTTTTGCTAATATTTTATATTCTGTATTTAACAGAGATAAGGGTCGGTAAGATGACATATCAGTTGCGGCTTTACCTGGTTTCAATAGTGAGGTGACTATTGCCTGTTTAGTTGTGTCTTGAAGAGATCCATGTTTTAGAGAGGAATAGTATAATTTTTCTAACTGTGGGGCAAGTTGTGAGCCGAAGAGGGAGTAAAATTCAGATGGTAACCCGTCTGAACCCGGTGCTTTATTTCAAGCCATGCTTTTAATTGTTTCCTTTATTTCGTCTTGTGTTATCTGCACGCTTAATTGCAGCTTGGCCTCCTCTGTTAGTGTTGGTAGCTTAATGTCAGCTAGGAAGACATCTATCTCGGCTCGATTTGTAGTTGTAGGGGCTGAGTATAAAGTTGTGTAATAATCATGGAAAGCATTATTTATCCCCAGTTGTGTATTTATTGTATCTTGTTGTGGTGTAATAATCTGCAGGATAGTTGTGGGGGGGGTTCAGCTTTAATCAGGCGCGCCAATAGCGTTCCTGCTTTGTCTCCCTCGCTATGGATACATTCAAGGTATTTTATATAGTCTATTTTCCATAATCTTTCCACAAGCTCTGTATGTTCGGCTCTCGCTTCTTGCAGCTGTTGAGTCGATGAGGGTCTTAGTATCGCTTCTTTTTCTAGTGTGTGTAGCTTGTTTTCTATTAGTTTTAATTCCCTTGTTAGTACTTTACGTACTCCAGTTGTCGCACCCATCACCACACCCCTTATCACCACTTTAAATGCTTCCCATTCGAGTAATGGAGAGGACGCTGAGCCCACGTTGTCGGAGAAGAAGTTTGTGATCGCTTGGGATATTTCTGTTCATAAGGTATCATCTTCTAGTATTGATGGCTGTAAACGCCATGTGGAGATCGGCGTAGATCTCCGCCCCCACAATAGCGTCATCTCGAGGGGGTTATGGTCTGATAATGTTTTTCCCAAATATGTGGTTTGTGATATCTGAGTCTGCATTGAAGTAGTGCACACTACCCGGTCTAGTCTCATGTGTACTTTATGCGGATGCGAATAAAAGGAGTATTCTCTTATACCTATGTTTCTAGCTCGCCAAATGTCCGTCAGCGACCATCCCTGTAGCCAATTAGGCAATGCCTCCGCCTGTCATTGTGCATTGGTTCCTGACAATGGGGGCGTGGTGCGGTCTGTAATGACATCTAGTACCGCGTTAAAGTCTCCGCCAATTATCCATGGGATGTGAGCCCATTGCAATAGCACCCTCAACAAGCGCTCCAGGAAGATATCCTGTGCAGTATTTGGGGCGTATATGCTTCCTAGTATTATATGTTTCCCATCTAGATTACCTTTGACCAGTGTGTAATGGCCTTCATCATCATTTTTGGTCTCTAGTATTTCAAATGGTACCCCAGCGCGTACCCATACCACCGTTCCCCTTGCGAACGCGGAATATGTTGTGTGTAGGAGCTGGCCCCGCCACTTCTTACGGAGTTTTGTCGCTTCATGGGTAGTGAGGTGGGTTTCTTGCAAATAGGCTATATGTATGTTCCGACGATTTAGGTGAGCTAAAATTCTGTGTTGCTTTTGAACGGATCCCATTCCCCTTACATTCCAGGTGATAATATTGTATTCACGTAGTGCAGTCATATCTAGATATTGATGTAGTGGTCTCTATAGAAGTCTCTGTTACTGGGTGTCCCTTTAGGTATAATATATATGATATGTGTGTTGATGTCAGTGTTCTAAATCTACTTCCAACTTTACTTTTTAAACTGAATACTGGGCGAAGCTCAAACTGGCTTTGCCAAACCATCGTGCTATATAGAACCATTATCGTTGCCACCCAACGGGGAAGCGTTTATGAAGGAAGGGGGCCTGCGCTCTGGGGTTCTAACTGGCGTGTTGTTAATAGTTCTCGCCTGTGGCCAACCAATTATTTGGTAGATGGCGAGGAGTATAGATCTCGACCGTCCAGGCCCGCCCTGTATAAAGGAAGAAGTAAACCCAGCGAGCGCCGGGCGCACAACGGCAGCCACGGAGTACTGTGTCTCTCTTCAGAGGTCGTGGGCTGATTGCGGGGCAATAGCAGGGAACAGCGCTGAGCTGCCTTCTGAATCAGATGCCGCTGCACTGTCTATGGATGAAGTAGGTCCGTGCGGGGCGGAGTCTGTTCCTTGCAAGGAATATGCTGATTGTAGTGCCCCATTTCGGCCCTCCAGGACCTTCAGTTTGTAGCCTCTTTTTCACCACCTGGAAAGAGGCTTTTCGCCTCTGCACCATTAATGTGTAGTCTGGGTATAAAGAGATTCGAGTGTTGTCTACCATGATAGGGTCTAGATCTCTTGCCGCCTGTAGTATGAGGTCTCTGTCCCTGAAATTTAGGATCCGGGCTATCAGGGGACGCGCTGGTGCGCCTGGAGGGGGTCTCCTTCCTGGTATACGGTGCGCCCTCTCCACTGCAAAGTGGGTTGACAGTTTGTCCGTCATTATTTTCTTGAGCCAATGTTCTATGTATTGCGCAGGAGTCTTATGCGTACATTATTGCGTCGGGATCACCCCTCCGCACCCTCAACACATTCTTGTAGAGTTTGTACCTGTTGTTGGAGGCGTTCAATGGCATTCTTCTTTTCTTTGTGGGTCGGAAGGATCTCAGCGACATTGGATTCTGTCTGTTTCAATCTGTCCGACAATTTTTTCTGGTCATCCCTTAGGATATTTAACTCAATCGTTATTGATCCTAGTTTTTTCTCTATTGCTTGCCTTGAGTCTCTGATCTCCTGGAGAATAATGTCCAGTTTATCTGCTTGATCCCCGGGAGGCGTTGCTTGTATTGGGTTTTCAGGGGATGGTCTTTCCATGTCTTCTGATTGCTTTCCCTTGGTGCGGCCCATTGTTGCTTAGTATTTGCGTAGAGGGGGGCTTGTTATATGGGGTGATTGCTCGCTGTAGTCTGTGTGTCTTAAGCTGCCAGGCTTAGCAGTTCCGGTCTTGCTCCAGAATCTTGTGTTGGGCTCCGCAGGTATTGGGGCGGTATTTCCTTCTCAGGCCGACTGGTCCCTCCCGTGTGCCCTCTGGTATCAGGCCAACGGGGGTTCGATCGTCAAGCGAGGGCAGGGCTCTAGTGGTTCCTCGGTGTGGTACTCTCCGTCGGAGAGGTGCCGCCGTTTCCCCACCTCTACCTCCCGTACAGGTCCCCGGGCCACTACCCCGCTATCCACCACCAACCCGCGCCCTGGCAGGTAAGACCCAAGGCACGGAGAGGGGGGGGCGTTGAGGAGCGGGCTCCCCGATTTCTTCAGGCACACCGCGTCGACCCTCGCCTTCGGCAACAGCCCCAACGCGCTTTTCCCCTCACTCACCGCAATGCGGCCTCTTCCGGTCGGCGTTCCATCTATGCTGTGGTCGCGGCGTGGGCCCAGACCAGGGCCAGGTCCGCCAATCTATTACCGCGCCCAGCCGAGCACCCCGAAGGCTCTCCGGGGATGCCCCGCCGGTTCCCACAAAACCTGGATGACGTATCTCCACATAGCGGCTTAGCTCCCCAGCAGAATCTGCATTTTAGGCGGGCCCGGGACAGGAGCTCCGGGACGAGACAGCCTCCATCGTTGGCGGTAGACCACGTCCCCACTTAGTATGCTCACTTAGTATGCTCTGTTGTATTCCAATTATTTTATTATTTCTTGTAGCCTGCTGCCATTGCTTACATTTTATAAGAAATGTTTTGATTTTCATTATCAGTGCCATTTTGAGAAGGTGTCATTATCGCCATCACTATCAGTGATACATGTTGGTATTGTCAGCATGTCCCTTTCTAACTTCCGTGTGATAGGAACATCCTGCACACTTGTTAGGGATTGTTTATGCAATTACCGACACAAGTCTGCCATATTATCAGTTGTTTAGGAACATAGTGTGTCAGGGATCCTGCATGATCTGTATAAATACACGTCACACTGATAAGGTCATTAGAGGGGCTCCTTCCAGATGCCATCTATGCTGCCTCTCACCTTGCTGCAAAACTCAGCCTTTGTGTCACCACGGAGTATGACCTAGATACTTCATTCCAAGGCAGCGAGGGATGGAGGGGCGCTTCTCATGGACATATTAGGTTTATCACACGAAACTCTTGTTAGGGTAGAGATTAGGCTTTCTTGGTTAGGAATTGCATATCTCATGTTTATTGTAAGATAATAAGGGTATTCAATTTATATTCACAACTCTCATCTCCACAATTCTGCTTTTATTACTATTCATTACCCTAATCATTGCAGCACATGCATTGTATAGTAGATTGCAGTCTTTTCAATAAATATATTGAAAACTCTCCTACATCTTCATTGCCTATGTGTGTATGAGACTTACTGCTAACAAGAGAAAAGGGTAACTTTCGTTCCACCACGACTTTCCTGCGAGGTCTTATCTAGAGTATATCCGTAAGGCTGCCAGAAATCACCTTTACTGTCTGGGTTTTGGTGAGGTACTTGTGAGCCAGGAGGGTTGGGCCGACAGTTGCGACTTATAGGAGTGACTCAGTCGCCTACAAACAAAAGTGCTGTCTCCTCTAAACCAGCCTTCTCGCTAAGAAGCAAGAGTCCAACTACAAAAAGGTGAAGCAGGTCTTTGGCTGTTGTAGTGGTTGCCGTTGACGGGGGCGAGGGTGTGTTCTAGGTGGTTGAGCGTAGACGCCCCCATGGTAATTGAGCATACATGGGGTCCTTTGATATAGTTGGTGTGCCCCAGACTCATCAGGGCCCACTTGCTAGTGTCTAGGGATTTCCAGTAAACCGCAGCACAGGCAGCCCAGTGTAGTAGGCAGGGACCAGCTATGAAAAATGCCTCAAGCAGACGGCGAACAAATGAGGGATCAGGAGTCTTGCGTCTCAAGGCAGGGAAATCATCAGAGCCAGTGCAGGAAACCAAGGAGTAAACCAGGCGCACAAGGTGTGTCAACTACCCACTACCAAGGAGGTGGGCTGTAATGTCTCACAGTCCATTCACTGCATGTGTAATCAAAGGGAGTACTGTAGGTGCAACACGAAGCAGCACCTTAATGACCCTGGCAAATGTCAGGTGGGGGCAGTTAGAGGCGAATAGTTCTGCACTTTGAGGTGGGACTGCAGGTGCAAGGTGTTGCCAGTGTATCCAGCCTGTAGGCGAGAGCAGTGCGATGTAGGTCCTCTGGCCTCCATGTGTCTCATGACCCCTACCTCTCCTGTCACAGCGTGGGGGTCCTGGGAGCAGCAACAAAGATGGACCTGAACGGCTGATGCAAGTGCAGGGCTCCTGTCCACCCCAGGCAGACCGCGCCCTAAGGTGAGATCGGAAGACGCTATTTTTTCCCCTGCTAAACAGGGGTTCTCAGCAGTCAGTTTAATGGATTAAATGACTGGAGCCTAAGCCTGCGTAATCAACACTATCCATGTAGCATTGCTTGTACTGACCATTCATTCACACTCATGATTCATGCTGGTATGTATGCAAACAGTGTGCTTCAATGTGATTTGAATGGCCCTGAATGAGTCGATAAAGCGACCATTGACTTGTGTAATCTCTGTGGAGAACCCTCCAGAAGCAAAGTTATATGTCCAGAGAACACCACAGGGCACACGCTTTGATTTCTTCTGAGTTTCTTTTCTTCTTCGGGTACCAAGCAGCAGGGCTGGACTAGGCTCTACCAGGGAGGCGCTGGATGGGACATCGCAAGGTGCATGCATGGTTCAGGGTCAGCGGTATGCCTGCTACTCCTGGTGTACATCACAGATTTTACTGCCTCTCACCATCTATTTGTCATAATGTGTTGTAAAGTGCCATCTTATTGCCTGAAGTAAACTTCACAGCACTATATTCTATTATGGCACCATTGATTAATTAGTTAATTGCTACCCTTTCTATCCCTTCTGTGGCCTTGAAGCCAGACTATGTTCAAATTCAGGACCTCATGCTTGACTTCCAATTCAATAACTCCCACACTTGGCCCACTCCAACCAGTACATATCCTACATATACATTTTGCAGGAAAGTACCCTCTTTTTGGCACGGTTACCCCCACTTTTTGCCTGCTGTCAGTGTGTTTTGACTCTGTTCACTGGGATACTGCTAACCAGAACCCCAGTGACTGTGCTCTCTTCCCCTAAATTTGGTTGTTCTTGACTTAGTACACCCCACAATTGGCATGCTGGTGCCCCCATGTAAGTCCCTACTATATGGTACCTAGGTACCCAGGGCATCGGGGCACCAGGGGTTCCCCATGGGCTGCAGCATGTATTGTGCCACCCATGGTAGCCCATGCAAAATGTGTCTGCAGGCCTGCCAATACAGCCTGCGTGAAAAGGTGCATGCACCCCTATGGCAGGCCCTCCTAGCCCAGAGGGCAGGGTGCAAGTACCTGTGTGAGGGCACCCCCTGCATGAGCAGAAGTGCCCCTACGAACTCCAGCTCCATTTTCCTGGACTTTGTAAGTGCGGGGAAGCCATTTTACCGGTGTACTGGACACAAGTCACTAATGGTAACTACGAACCTGGGCATGTTTGGTATCAAACATGTCAGAACCATACCCCAAAACGTTGCTAGTATTGGTTGTATGATTCCATGCACTCTGGGGGCTCCTTAGAGGACCCCAACTATTGCTCCTACCAGTTTGCAGGGTTTTCCTGGGCAGCCCGTGCTGCTGCCATCCTACAGACAGGTTTCTGTCCTCCTGCTGCTTGGCCAGCTCAAGCTCAGGAAGGCAGAAAAAAGGTTTTCCTTTGGGGGAGTGAGGCAACACCCTCTCACTTTGGAAATGGGTGTTACCTGGCTTGAGAGGGGTAGCCTCCCCAAACCACTAGTATGCTTTAAAGGGCACATTTGGTGCTCTCCTTCCATAAATCGGTTGGCAATAGTCCAGAGACCCCCAGTCCCTGCTCTGGTGTGAAACTTGACAATGGAAAGGGGAGTAACCATTCCCATGTCCATCACCACCCCAGGGGTGGTGCCCAGAGCTCCTCCAGGTGGCCCCTTGACTCTGCCATCTTGAAACCAAGGTGAACAGAGGCCCCTGGGAGCATCTGAGTGGCCAGGTCAGGCAAGTGATGTCAGAGCCCCCTCCTGATAGGTGGTCACCCTGCTAGGTGACCAATCCCCCTTCCTGAGCTATTTAGGGTCTCCCTATTGGGTGGGTCCTCAGATTCGATGTGCAGGATTCCAGCACGATTCCTCTGCAATGTTTACTTCACCTTCTGGCCACTAGAACTGCAACTGGATCCCTCCAGGAACTGACAATCTGCATCTACAGCAGCAACTCTGCTCTGCAACATTGTTTCTCCAGCTCCTTCCAGCAACTGCAACATTTCCCCGACTGTGCATCCTCTGAGGGTGATGAGCCTTCAGTCTGCACAAGAAACAAGAAGGAATTTCTCTTGGAGTGAAGGAGTCACTCCCCTACATCCGCAGGCACCAACTGCAACGACGACTGGCTGCGTGGATTTCCTCTCCTTCCGAGCTGTGTGGATCCTGCATCACAAGTGCTGATCTGGAGTGGTTGCCGTGGTCCTCTCTATCAGCTGTCAAACTTGGGAGACGGTAAGCCCTTGCCTCTCCACGCAGGACAGTACCCCCATGCACCATGTCTCTTGCAGCTACCAAGGCTTGTTGGCATCTCCTCCACGGTATCTGCAGGCTCAGTGTAGCCCCAGCCCCAAGCACTCTTCCCTGCAGAGTACAGCTCTCTGCATGCTGCTCCTGCGATGTAGGACTCCTTCCAAGGTGTGCTGCATGGGCCTCACTGAGACTCCTGTGCTTGCTGCCAGTGGGTCACCCGTGGGGGTTGCCTCCTCTTTCTGTGACTCTCCTCCCTGCTGAGGGTTGCCCAGGACTCCCCTTTGAGGGTTGAGTCCTCCTGAACCTTGCTGGTCCCCTGCAGGTCCGCATTTCTTCTTCCACGGCATTTGCTTTTGCTAAGGCTGGTTTCTGCACACCACTGACCAACTGCAATCCTTCTTCGGGCATGGGACGTCAACTGCATCACTCCAGGAACTATTTAGCTGCTCCAGTGCTGCACTGCTGACTGTCTTCATCCACTGTCAACCTGGTCTTGCATCCACAGAAGTGTGGGTAGTGGCTCCTGCCACCAGTGGACACTCCAATGCGAACTGGACTTGGTCCCCTTCCTTAACATGTCTTCCTCTACCAGGATCCACCTTTGGTTTCTTGCAGTCTTGCCTGGGTCTTGCAAAATCCTCTTCTGAAGTCCTTTTGGTGGGTTTGGAGAGAACCAGGTACTTACCTTTCTTCTCCTGGTTGCTGGGGGACACTCTGGTACTTACCTTTTGGAATTCCTAGTTCCTCCAGCTCCTCTCTACCAATTCCACTTCCTCAGGTGGGGGTCTGACTTTCGCATTCCGCTTTCTTAGTTTATGGTTTGGTCCCCCCCAAGGCCTTCAGTACTTACTATTGTTTTCACTGTTTTCTATTGCCTTTTATGCTAATTCCTGACTCCTAATGTGTATATAAGAGTGTGTTTGCTTACCTCCAGTTGGGATATTGCCTATATAGTATTTTGGTAATTGTGTTACCGTAATAAAGTACCTTTATTTTTGTAACACTGTGTGGTTCTTTCATGTGTGTAAGTGTTGTGTGACTACAGTGGTATTGCATAAGCTTTGCATGTCTCCCAGATAAGTCATGGCTGCTCATCCACAGCTCCCTCTATAGAGTCTGGCTCCCTAGACACTGACTACACCTCACTAATAGGGTATACCTGGACCTGGTATAAGGTGCTCACCACACACCAGGCCAGCTTCCTACACTGGTGGTGCAGCAGTGGGATAAGCACTTGCAATTGCTTTACCACTCTGTCGCTAGGTGCTTTTCACAGGAAAGACCATTTGTTAGCTAGTAGGTACACACTGCACTTAGTGGCAGGGATCTAGTCTCCTAAGTTTGGGTAAGCTAGGGGTCTAACAAAGCACTTGCTCCAAACTTCTTTGGGAGCCTATTAGTTAGAGTAGCTAAGGTCACCTACACCACTCTAGCTAGACATCATGTCCTCAGCAGAGCACACCTCTCAGGCCCTGGACTCCCAATATGGAAGTCTAACTTTCCAAGAGTTGAGGGAGATAGAGTTGAGGGAGATGTGTGCTGAGAGAAAACTGAAGACAGGGAGAATCTCAATAAGAGTCTGCTTCTGGGCCTACTTCTCCAGGCTGATCAGGAACATGCTGGCAACCAGGAGGAGGAAGAAGCAGTATCTGACCCCCCTAGTACTAGAAAGAGTAGATTTAGACACTGGGGAGGGTCAGGAAGTACACTGGGAGGATCCAAGAGAACCTGGGGACCATCACAGCCCTGTTAAAAGCACTACAGGTAGTGGGAGGGGAGGTCATACAAGTAGGCCCACCTTTGTCCTCAGAGGGCTGGTACAGAAGACACCCCATAGGAGAAACAGATCCTCCTCTGCCCAGTCTCATGTCTCATCAGTGTCTGAGGGGACCCACTGCTCCACTTCAGGGGAGGATTTTCTAGATTGGGAACTCAGGCAACTGAGGCTGGAGGATGCCAAGCTGATGCTACAGCAGCAACAGCTGGCCCTTGACAGTGAGGCCTTGGCAGTGGAGGGAGAAAGGCAGGGCATGGGGTTAGCACCCCATGGTGGCAGCAGTTTCAGTTTCAGGGACACCAGGGCCTGTGGGGACTCTTTTGACTCTAGAAACTTAAACAAAGTAGTCCCACCTTACAAGGTGGGGGATGACATATACAAGTGATTCACTGCTTTAGAGAGGGTCCGTAAGGTACAAAGGATCCCCCAAAGGCAGTGGGCAGCAATTTTGTGGCTCTTCTTCTCTGACGAGGGTAGGGACAGGCTCCTTACTGTCAGAGAAGAAGATGCACACAGTTTTGAAGACAGCACAGTTTGATGGGTTTGGTCTGACTACTGAACAGTATAGGATAAAGTTCAGAGAGACAAGGAAATAATCCTCCCAAGATTTGGTAGAATTTGTGGACTGCTCTTTAAAAGCTCTGGAAGTCTGGTTGCATGAGAGCAAAGTTAGTGATTATCAGGGCTTGTATAACCTAATCCTAAGAAAGCATATTTTGAATTACTGTGTATCTGATCAGCTGCGTCAATACCTGGTGGACTCTGATCTGACCTCTCCCCAAAAATTGGGAAGGAAGGCAGACAAGTGGGTCCGCACCAGGGTGAGTAGGAAGACCCACACAGGGAGTGACCACAAAAAGAAGGAAGCAGGTAAGCATCAAGAGAAGGACGGGGACAAAGAAAAATCAAGAGTCTTCATCAGGCCCACAAAACTCTTCTGGGGGTGGGAACAAAACCTCTTTCTCTAACTTTAAAACGTCTTGGTGCTATATTTGTAAAAACAAAAGCAAGAGGCCAGGAGACAGCTATTGTCCTAAGAAACGCACCAAGCCCTCCACCACTCTAACCCCACTTCTGCTCCTTGTGCCCCTAGCAATACCAGTAGTGGTGGGAATACTAACAGTAGTCAGTCCAAGAGTGTAGCTGGGCTCACCTTAGGGACTAAAGTGGGATCTGGGCTGATTAGAGAGAGCACCGAGGCAGTGCTAGTCTCTGATGGGGACATTGACTTTGCCACCCTTTCTGCCTGCCCCCTTAACATGAGTAATTACACACAGCATCCCTTGGTAAATGGTGTTGATGCTGAGGCCTACAGGGACACAGGTGCCAGTGTCACTATGGTGACTGAAAAACTTGTGTTGCTTGAATAAAACCTGCTTGGTCTCACATACCAAGTGACTGATGTTCATAGCAACACTTTGTGCCACCCCATGGCAGTTATTGATTTCAGCTGGAGGGGGGATTACTGGCCCTAAAAAAGTTGTGGTATCCTCAGACTTACCTGTAGAGTGTCTACTAGGGATTGACTTGGAGACTTCAGCTTAGGCTGAAGTGGAACTGGAGGCCCATGCAGCAATGCTGGGCATCCCAGGACATATATTTGCCCTCACAAGAACACAGGCAAAGAAGCAAAAAGAGCAAGGAACCTTGGAGCCTGGAACAATGGCCCAAGATCTTCCTAAACCCAAGAGCAGGAAGGGTAAGAAAGTACCCCCTGACTCCAGCCTCCAGTGAGGATTCAACTACAGGGGGAGACAAATCCACTCTTTGGGTGGAACCTATACAAGAAGAGCTGCAAGCTGACACTGCTGAGCTCTTGGGTGCAGGGTGGTCTGCTAGAGAGGAATTCAGTAGGGAACAGCAGACTTGTCCCACACTGGAGAGCTTGAGGCAGCAAGCTGCAGCAGAAGCTCAGGGGATATCAATGGCACCCATAATATGTACTGGGAAGACAGTCTCCTGTACTCAGAGTCAAGGGATCCCAAATTTGGTGCCACCAGCAGATTGGTGGTCCCTCTGAGGTACAGGGAGGTTCTGCTAACCTTGGCCCATGATATTCCCCTGGCAGGTCACTTGGGGCAAAGCAAGACTTGGGACAGGCTTATCCCACACTTTCACTGGCCCCACATTTCTGAAGACACAAAGGAGTTTTGTCGCTCCTGTGTCACCTGTCAAGTCAGTGGCAAGACAGGTGGCACCCCAAAGGTCCCCTTAATGCCACTTCCAGAGGTTGGGGTGCCGTTTGAGGGGGTTGGGGTGGATATTGTTGGCCCACTGGACCCTCCAACAGCCCCTGGGAACAGATTCATGCTGGTGGTAGTGGACCATGCCACCAGGTACCCAGATGCCATTCTTCTTAGGACCACGACAGCTCCTGCAGTGGCCAAAGCCCTTCTTGGTATCTTTTCAAGAGTGGGTTTTCCTAAAAAGGTGGTATTAGACAGGGGTGCAAACTTCATGTATGCTTACCTGAAAGCCATGTGGAAGGAAAGTGGTGTGACTTACAAGTTCACCACTCCTTACCACCCCAAACAAATAGCTTAGTTGAGAGGTTTAATAAAACCCTCAAGGGTATGATAATGGAACTCTCAGAAAAACTCAGAAGGAGATGGAATGTCCTGCTACCATGCCTCCTATTCACCTATAGGGAGGTCCCTCAGACGGGTGTGGGCTACAGCCCATTTGAACTTCTGTTTGGGCACCCTGTTAGGGGTCCCCTTGCTCTTATTAGAGAAGGCTGAGAGCAACCTCCCAAGCCTCCCAAGTAAAACATTGTAGATTATGTGCTTGGCCTCAGATCAAGGATGGCTGAGTACATGATGAGGGCCACTAAAAACCTTCAGACCAGCCAGGAGTTGCAGAAACAATAGCATGACCAGAAGGCTGTACCGACTGTGTACCAGCCAGGACAGAAAGTGTGAGTCCTGGAGCCTGTGGCTCCCAGGGCACTCCAGGACAGGTGGTGTGGTCCCCACACCATTGTGGAGAAAAAGGGTGAGGTTACCTATCTGGTTGAACTAGGCACTCCCAGAAGCTCCCTCAGGGTGCTTCATGTAAATCGCCTTAAACACTACTATGACAGATCTGATATGACTCTGCTCATGGCAACTAATGAGGGACAGGAAAAATAGAGTGACCCTGTCCCTGGCCTCTTCTCCCACAGTACAGCTGATGGCTCAGTTGATGGGGTAGTGCTGGCTAACTTCCTCTCTGAGTCCCAAAAAGAGGACTTCAGAAACCTCCTAGGACAGTTTTCAGAACTGTTCTCTCTGACACCTGGTCAAACCACACGGTGTGAACACACCATTGACACAGGGGACAGCTTGCCTACTAAAAGCAGAAATTTACAGGCAGCCTGATCATGTCAGAGACTGCATCAAGGCTGAAGTCTAAAAGATGCTAGACCTAGGAGTCAAAGAGCCCTCAGACAGCCCTTGGGCTAGTCCTGTAGTACTTGTCCCAAAACCCCACTCCCAGAATGAAAAAAGGGAAGTGAGGTTTTGTGTAGATTACAGGGGTCTCAACACCTTTACTAAAACAGATGCTCATCCTATTCCTAGGGCAGATGAGGTTATAGCTACACTGGCATTTGCCAAGTATCTAAGAACCTTTGATCTGACTGCTGGCTATTGGCAGATCAAGGTATCAGAGGACGCTAAACCTAAATGAGCATTTTCTACCATTGGTGGGCACTATCACTTCACTGTGATGCCCTTTGGGTTGAAAAATGCACCAGCCACTTTCCAAAGGCTGTGAATACAGTTCTCCAAGGAATGGAAGACATCCAAGCTAAAGACAGATAGACCATCTAGCTGTCTTTAGCTCCACCTGGGAGGATCACTTTGTCCACCTGTGCAATGTTTTGGAAGCCCTGCAAAAAGCAGGCTTCACTATCAAGGCCTTTAAATGCCAGATAGGACAGAGGAAGGTGGTATATCTGGGCCACCTGGTAGGTGGAGGCCAGATTCAGCCTCTACAGGGGAAAATCCAAACTATTTTGGATTGGACTGCCCCTACTACCCAGACCCAGGTTAGAGCATTTTAGGCCTCACTGGGTACTACAGGAGGTGTATTGAAAAAGATGGCTCCATTGTAGCCCCTCTTAATGATCTCACCTCCAAACAGATGCCCAAGAACGTTTTGCAGACAGCTAGCTGCCAAAAAGCTTTTGAGGAACTTAAACAAACCATGTGCTCTGCTCCTATTTAAGAAACCCTGATTACTCCAAGCAATTCATAGTACAGACATATGCTTCTGAGGTAAGAGTTGGGGCAGTACTGTCACAACTGAATACAGAGGGGCAGGATCAACTTGTAGCTGTTATAAGCAGAAGGTTGACCCCCAGACAAAAGCGGTGGTCAGCCATAGAAAGGGAGGCCTTTGCTGTGGTTTGGGCTTTGAAGAAGCTCAGGCCATACTTGTTTGGCACTCACTTCCTTATTCAAACAGACCACAAGCCCTTTCTATGGTTAACACAAATGAAAGGTGAAAATCCCAAACTTTTGAGGTAGTCCATATCCCTACAGGGAATTGACAATACAGTGGAACATAGACCTGGGAGTAACCACTCCAATGCAGATGGACTCTCCAGATATTTCCACTTAGACAATGACGACTCATCTGGAAAAGGTAAGCCTTACTGTCCTTCAATTAGGGGAGGATTATGTAGGAAAGTACCCTCTTTTTGGCATGGTTATCCCCACTTTTTGACTGCTGTCAGTGTGTTTTGACTTTGTTCACTGGGATCCTGATAACCAGGGCCCCAGTGACTGTGCTCTCTCCCCCCAAATTTGGTTGTTCCTGACTTAGTAAACCCCACAATTGGCGTACTGGTGCCCCGTGTAAGTCCTTCGTATATGATACCTAGGTATTCAGGGCATCAGGGCACCAAGAGTTACCTGCATGTATTATGCCACCCATGGGAGTCCATGCAAAATGTGTCTGCAGGCCTGCCATTGCAGCCTGCGTGAAAAGGTCACTGCACCAGGTCACTGTAAGTCACCCCTTTGGCAGGTCCTCCTAGCCCAGAGGGCAGGGTGCTAGTACTTGTGTGTGAGGACACCCCTGCATGAGCAGAGGTCCCCTACGAACTCCAGCCCTTTTTTTCCTGGGCTTCGTAAGTGCGGGCCAGACATTTTTACCATGTACTGGACAATAGGTCACTACCTGTGACTAGCTACATAATGGTAACTCCAAACAGGGGTATGTGTGGTATCAAACATGTCCGAATCATAACCCAATACTGTTGCCAGTATTGGTTGTATGATTTCATGCACTCTGGGGGCGTGTTAGAGGACCCCCAGCTTTGCTCCTACCCGTGCTGCTGCCATCCTACAGACAGGTTTCTACCCTAGTGCTGCTTGACCAGCTCAAACACAGGAAGGAAGAACAGAGGATTTCCAATGGGAGAGGGAGGCAATACCCTCTCACTTTGGAAATAGGTGTTACATGGCTTGAGAAGGGTAGCCTCCCCAAGCCAATGGTATGCTTTGAAGGGCACATTTGGTGCCCTCCTTGCATAAACCGGTTTGCACCAGTCCACGAACCCCCGGTCCCTGCTCTGGCGTGAAACTGGACAATGGAAAGGGGAGTAACCACTCCCCTGTCCATCACCACCTCAGGGATGGTGCCCAGAGCTCCTCCAGGTGGCTACTTGAATCTGCCATCTTGAATCCAAGGTGGGCAAAGGCCCCTGGGAGCATCTGAGTGGCCAGGTCAGGCAGGTGACGTCAGAGCCCCTACCCTGCTAGGTGACCAATCCCCCTTCCTGGGTTGTTTAGGGTCTCCCTCTTGGGTGGGTCCTCAGATTCGACGTGCGAGATTCCAGCAGGATTGCCCTGCAACGTTTATTTCACCTTCTGACCACTGGACCTTCCAGGAACCGACAATCTGCATCTACAGCAACAACTATGCTCTCCAACATTGTTTCTCCGGCTCCTTCCAGCAACTGCAACATTTCCCCGGCTGCGCATCCTCTGAGGGCAACGAGTCTTCAGTCCGCACAAGAAGCAAGAGGAAATCCCCCTTTGAGTGAAGGAGTCACTCCCCTGCATCCACAGGCACCAACTGCAACGACAACCGGCTGCGTGGATCTCCTCTCCTCCTGAGCCGTGTGGATCCTGCATCACAGGTGGGGGTCTGGAGTGGTCCCCCTGGTCCTTTCTAACAGCTGTCCAACGTTGCCTCTCCACGCAGGACAGTACTCCCATGCACCGCATCTCTTGCAGCTACCAAGGCTTATTGGCATCTCCTCCAAGGGATCTTCAAGCTCTGTGTATACTCAGCCCCCAGCACTCTTCCCTGCAAAGCACAGGTGTAGGAGGCTGACCTGGTTTGTAGTGGGTACCAAAGGTACTTACACCTTATACCAGGTCCACTTATCCCTTATTAGTGAAATGTAGTCAGGGTCTAGAAGCGGGGCTCTCTAGGAGTAGTGTGGGCGAGCAGCCAAGGCCTAACTAGAAGTCATGCACAGCTCATGCAATACCACTGTAGTCACACAGTACTTACACACATGAAAGAAAATACTCAGTGTTACAAAAATAAAGATACTTTATTTTGGTGACACAAGTGCCAAAAATACCTTAGAAACTATACTCCCTTAAGAGGTAAGTAATATACACAGTGTATACACTAAATTGCAGAAATAGCTGTAAAAGCAGTTAGAAAACAGTGCAAATAGTGAAAATCACAATAGTTAGAAATGGGCCTAGGGGGAACACAAACCATATACTAAAATGGTGTAATGCGAAAGTCAGTTTCCCACCTAGGCAAGTGTAGTGTGTAAAGGGGCTCTGCGAGTGTACGAAAACACTAAAGGTAAGTAATAGAACCCACCCCAGAGCCCAGGAAAGCAGGAGTAAATCACAGTAAGTTTCCTAGAACACACAAGAACACATGATAGAAGATTTTTCAAGAACCAGAAGAGACTGCAAGACACCAACAATGGATTGCTGGACCTGAAGACCTGTGGAAGAAGGGGACCAAGTCCAAGAAGCACTGAAGAGTCCAGGGAGAACAGGAGCCCCTACTAACCCGGATGAAGGTGCAAAAGAAGAACCACTGGTGAAGAAGAACAGTCAGTACCTCACCCAAGAAGATGGATGCAGGTTCCTGGTTAGTGCAGATGATGTCCCACACCGGATGGATAATTGCAGTGTGGTTTGCGTTGCTGGATTCCGCCAACAAGCCTTGGCACACGAAAGCACACAGTTAGTGGAAAATGGTGCTGCCCGGGACCAGAAGGGACCTGGTGGCCTCTACCCAGGAGGGGGAGACAGAGGAAGCTCTCAGCAACTTAGAGAGCCCTCAGAAAACCAGGCAGCATGCACAGGAGTCCCACAGCACGGGACAAACAAGGTGCAAAAGGAGGCCCATGCAGCACTACACAAAGGGATCCCACGCCGCCAGAGAACCACTCAGGAAGCTGTGTGTCACAGGATAAAGTGCTGGGGGCCGGAGCTGCAGGGTACATGAAGAACTTTATGGAAGGATGCCAACAAGCCTTGGCCACAGAAAAACACGTGGTGCACGCAGGTACTGTTTTGCATGGGGAGGCAAGCTCTTACGTCCACCAAAGTTGGACAGCTGGACCTCAGGCCCGTCATGACCACTTCAGTCCACCACCCATGTTTCTGGATCCACGCACTTCTTTAGGAGAGGGGACCCAAGCCAATGGTCTTCGCTGCAGAGGGGTGCCTGCTGAAGCAGGGAAGTGATTCCTTCACTTCAAGGGAGAGTCCTTCGTTCTTCTGGTGCAGGCTGAAGACAGGCAGTCCTCAGAGGATGCACGACCTGGAAACAGTTGCAGTTGCTGGCAGGAGCTGAAGATATAATGTTGCAGAAGTCGTCTTTTCTTCTTTGTTGCAGTTTGTAGAGTTCCTGGAGGGTCCAGATGCAGTTTTGTCGGTAGAATGTGAAGTGAGGGATGCAGAGGATTCCTGCTGGAGTATTGCAATCTGAATCTGAGGAAACACCCAGAGGAGAGACCCTAAATAGCCCTGAAAGAGGGATTGGTCAGCTACACAGGTAAGCACCTATCAGGGGAGGGCTCTGACATCACTTTCTGGCACTGGCCACTCAGATGCTCCCAGAGTGCCCCACCACCTTGGGGTCCAAGATAACAAAACCCAGGGACACTCTGGAGGAGCTCTAGGCACCACCCCTGGGATGGTGATGGACAGGGGAGTGGTCACTCCCCTTTCCTTTGTCCAGTTTTGCACCAGAGCAGGGACTGGGGGTCCCTGAACCAGTGTTGACTGGATTATGCAAGGAGGGCACCATATGTGCCCTTCAAAGCATTTCCAGATGCTTTGGGAGGCTACTCCTTCCATGCCTGTAATACCTATTTCTAAAGGGAGAGGGTGTAACACCCCTCTCCCGAAGGAAATGCTTTGTTCTGCCTTTCTGGGCTTGAGATGCTTGAGCAACAGGAGGGCAGAAACCTGTCTGTGAGGTGGAAGCAGCTGGGGCTTCCTGGAAAACCTCAGAAGTGTGACATGGCAGCCTGGGGGTCCACCGTGGAGTCCCCAGAGTGCACGGAATTATACAACCAATCTTAGAATCAGCATTGGAGTATAATTCCAAGATGTTAGACATCTTACATGGCCATTTTCAGAGATACCATTGTGCACCTTGACATAGGTATTGACCTTTGTCCAGTGCACACGTAAAATGGCGTCCCTGCACTCACGAAGTCTGGGAAAATGGTGCTGGTTGTTTTGGGGGCACCTCTGCTAGTGCAGGGGGCCCTCATACAGAGGTACTCTGTAGGGTTGGAAGGCCTGGTATCTGGGTGACTTATAAGTGACCTGGTGCAGTGTAAATGGCTGTAAAATGGTGCATGCACCATTTCACACAGGCTGCAATGGCAGTCCTTGTAGAAGCCTTTGACTGGACTCCCTATGGGTGGGAAAAGTAATACTGCAGCCCATAGGGATCCCCTGGAACCTCAATGCCCTGGGTACCTAGGTACCATATACTAGGGACTTATAAGAGGTGACCAGTATGGCAAGTTGGGAAGAAATACTGGGTTACCAGTATGTAGTGACACAATTTAGAGGAGAGAGAGCATAAGCACTGGGGTCCTGGTTAGCAGGATCCCAGTGACACAGTCAAACACACTGACATCAAGCAGAAATTGGGGGTAACATGCCAAAAAGAGGGTACTTTCTTACAACAGCCCTCTGCGTGCTGATCCTGCGACGTGGGAGTCTTTCCAAGATGTGCTGCATTGACCTCATTGAGACTACTGTGCTTGTTGTCTGTGGGTCGCCTGTGTGGGCTGCCTCTTCTTTCTGTGACTCTTCTCACTGCTGAGGGTCACCTGAAACTCCCCTCCATGGGAGTCCTCCTGGTCCCCGACAGCTCCGTATTTCTTCTTCCACAGCATTTGCCTTTGCCAAGGCTTGTTGGTGGTTTTTCCACACCACTGACCGACTGCAATCCTTCTTCTGGCATTAGACATTGACTGCATCACTCCAGGAAGTCTTCAGCTGCTGTAGTGCTGCACTGCTGCACTGCTGACTGTCTTCGTCCACCGTTACCCTGGTCCTGCATCCATAGATTGGTGGATATTGGCTCCTGCCACCACTGAACACTCCAACTTGGTCCCCTTCATTTACAGATCTTTCTCTACCAGGATCCACCTTTGGTTGATTTCAGTCTTGTCTGGGCCTTGCAAAATCCTCTTCTGAAGTCATTTTGGTGGGGTTAGGGAGAACCAGGTACTTACCTCTCTTCTGGTTGCTGGGGGGGCACTCTGGTACTTACCTTTTGGGGCAGCCATGGCAATGGCAGTCAGCACCTAAAAGAAAGAAGGAGCTGGCATTGGCAGGCTTAATATGTCTGGACACCTTGCTGCACTGTTATGTATTGCCTACACCACCCCCTGGTTGTCTGACCATAGAGTTTCATTTCCCTCAGCCTAACCTTCCACACTGTCCGGGCCACCACTATGGGGAAAAGCTTAAGGAAAGTGATGTTGTTGGTGACTCCTGCCATCTCCTGGGCCATATCCCTGTGCACCACTCCCTTCCTAGTATTGCACCAAATCTCTGGCTGTCATCTGCGTCTGTGAATAGGGCTATCTGCCTGGCTGTCACCTATCCTCTTCATATGAGGAGCTCATTAAGGATCAGCAACTCTTGCGCACGGCCATGCTCCACGAATATACCATGTGCAGGGGCTGCGCTGTTTTTGACCCTTGCCCCCTCCCAGCTGAGGTGCCTCCCCATGGGGGGATTAAAAAATTACTTGAGCCCTAATTTGCCCAGTGATTTTGTATCCTGGGGAGGAGCGGGACGCCTTCTTCCTTATTTGTTTGGCGCACTACAGCGGCCCTAACCGGAATTTATTGGTGCCCAATGGCTGTTATTGTACCGGCCCCTAATGATCCCTTCAGGGGCATTCAGGGGCGGCCTTTGTCAGGATGGTGGATTTGCAGGTTGTTGTCTGAAAGGTCTGCCCTGTTGAGTCCGTGGTTGCTAGGGAGGTGGTGGAAGCCTGGTCAGTGATTGAGCAAAGATTGTGCCCCGAAGGTGGTTGAAATTCTGGGGAGCTGTTTGGGCATGCTAAGTAGGTGCTGAAAGTGCCTTGTGGTCCCTTTGTGGCATGCCAGTGCTCAGCAAGTATCAGCTCAAAATTTAGGCTGGCAGTGCATACACCTCAGGTTGGTGCCCATCAAGTTTGGGAAGACTGAACAGTATTTTGGCTCAGAAAAGGAAAGAGTCTACCTCGATTTTTAAAGGTGCAATGAAAAGCATGAAAAATTTACATTTGTAATGGTAGACAATTGTTGGGGTCAAAAACAAATACTGTGGAACTTAGGTAGCTTTGAGCAGTTTGGACTGGCAGATGCATGTTGGAACAGGACCCAATGTGCCCACATTCTGGGGGCTTCTTCTCAGTCCAGTGTGGTTGTGGAGAGTCTTTGAGAGCAAATGGTTTCACAGTTTGCTGTAGCTTTTCGTGCACTCATGAAAAGAACATGACAACCACGTCTGAGGATGACGTTGAGAGTGAGATCTGGAGACAAGGAAGGAAGAGATGGGGAGAAATTGCCCTCGAATGCTGAGTGAATGATAATTTCAGGTAGAGATAACAAGTTAATGCATATCTTTTTTTTATGCTGAAGTGTGATGGAAACCGGGATTTCATTAAGCTCAAAACAAGGAGGAGCAGGCGAGAGAACTGGTTTGGGGTGGTTTCCTTCTCAAGTACCTCTCTATGTCGTCGTGTAGACACTGCCTTTGTGTCTGCCTTTGTGTGGGGTGATGCCTCGAAGCACAAAAATTTGTGAACTATCTGCACCTGGCTATGAACAGCCACAAAGGCAGTCATCTGGAAAGAGACAAAAAGGTGGTTAACTAAAGACCCTTCTCACCCTGAACAACAGACTGCAGCCCCCTTCACCCTCACCATCTCCCAAGTGGCAGTGCAACAGGAAGGACCTAATCAAATTTCTAAAGGAGCATTGTCTCCTTTGTCCTCCCTTCACTATTTAGGCCTCCTCCATCTTGCATCCAGATACACTTCCACTGTCTGGGAAAACAACCTCATCTCTTTCTTGTGTAGAGGACCAGGCCCGGGGCTTCCAAAATAAAACCTCCAGGCCCTTCTTCACTCAACTTTGTTTGTACATACAATGCATACACTACAATAGTCACGTATAGAAACACGCACAACATCACTTAGATGGGATTAGGTGACAAAACAGAGTATACATCTGATTGTACATTGGCAAGGCACTCTCAGTCAGTGCCAAATAACCCATTTTTAGTGAGTGAGTTTAATAAGCCTTTAATTTACAGAATAGAGAAGGGAGATCTTTAAATAATGTATTTTCTTTTTCTGCACCAACCCATCTTGTGCAGCATACAATCCTGTACCAAGGTTGGGATGCTCCAGACTATGGTAGTCATTACAACCCTGGTGGTCGGTGTTAAAGCGGCCGTAAGACTGCCAACAGGCCGGTGGTAAAAAAATGGGATTATGACCGTGGAGGAAACCGCCAACAGAAACAGCCACTTTAGCACTTTGACCGCCACGGCGGTACAAACAAACAGCATGGCGGTCAATGCCAACAGACAGGCGGGAGACAATGTACCGCCCACAGTATAACACCCTGCCAATCCGCCACCTTTTCCAGGGCCGTTTCCCCGCAGATAAAAACACGGCAGAAACAGGACTTCAAAGGGAAAATGCTCACATCTACACACCCCACGAGGAACCAGGACGCCATGGAACCGGAATTACAGATCCTGCCAACCCTCATCTTCTTGCTCCTCTACCAGGAGCACGAACGCCGGCGCAGAGGACGATGGTGAGTACTGCACCTACAACACAGGGGAGGGGGGAGGGAAAAAACAGTAACACACACACGCACCATGCAACACCCCCACCCACCACAACACACACACTAATACAGCATGATACATTATAGTTACACCAAACAACCCCCCCGGAAGAATGCAAAGACAAAAGGAAATGAGATGAACGATTGGTATATGTTAAAATGCAGAACTCCAAAATATACATATATACATTATAAACAAGATATACACCAAGAATAGTAGTCCAGGTAGTGCTCCATCGAAGTCCGTGGAACACTGGGGCCACACGGTATGGGTGAGGCCCACACAAGATCCCCAACCATGACGGAGAGAACACTGCAGGGGCATCAGAAAACAAGAAAACAGGCACCTCAGGGGGAGGGAAAGGGGGGGCACCTCAGCCGGTTGAGTGCACAACGCAAAATCCACGAGGGGGCCACATGCCCACTCTTCAATCCTGGGGAGTGCAAAGCCACAGTCTCTCAAGTCTCACAAGTGGGTGGTTTGCCCACTGTACAATCCTGGGGAGTGCAAAGCCACAGTCTCTCAAGGCTCTACAGTGGGTGGTTTGCCCACTGTACAATCCTGGGGAGTGCAAAGCCACAGTCTCTCAAGTCTCTACAGTGGGTGGTTTGCCCACTGTACAATCCTGGGGAGTGCAAAGCCACAGTCTCTCAAGTGGATGCCTTTCTCCACTGGTTCTGGAGGGGGCTCTTGTGCCCAGAGTGCTTCATCCTGCCAAGGACAGAGGTAGTGGATGCCTTTCTCCACTGGTTCTGGAGGGGGCTCTTGTGGCCAGAGTGCTTCATCCTGCCAAGGACAGAGGTAGTGGATGCCTTTCTCCACTGGTTCTGGAGGGGGCTCTTGTGCCCAGAGTGCTTCATCCTGCCAAGGACAGAGGTAGTGGATGCCTTTCTCCACTGGTTCTGGAGGGGGCTCTTGTGCCCAGAGTGCTTCATCCTGCCAAGGACAGAGGTAGTGGATGCCTTTCTCCACTGGTTCTGGAGGGGGCTCTTGTGGCCAGAGTGCTTCATCCTGCCAAGGACAGAGGTAGTGGATGCCTTTCTCCACTGGTTCTGGAGGGGGCTCTTGTGCCCAGAGTGCTTCATCCTGCCAAGGACAGAGGTAGTGGATGCCTTTCTCCACTGGTTCTGGAGGGGGCTCTTGTGCCCAGAGTGCTTCATCCTACACGTGACAGACTCAGTAGCGTCAGTGCCCTTGGCGCTCATGGGCCAGCGGTGCGTCTTGTGGCGGTGCCCTGTTCAGCGGTGCTTCTTGTGGCGGTGCCCTGTTCAGCGGTGCTTCTTGTAGCGGTGCCCTGTACAGCGGTGCTTGTGGCAGCGGGGTCCTTTGCATGTGATTCAGCTGCTGGTGGTCCTGTCTGGCCCAGCGGGGCTGGCGGTCCTCTCAGGCCCAGCGGGGCTGGTGCTGGCGGTCCTGTCTGGCCCAGCGGGGCTGGTGGCGGTGGCCTCCTGGGCAGCAGGGCAGGTGCTGGCGGTGGCATCCTGGGCAGCAGGGCACGTGCTGGTGGTGGACTCCTGGGCAGCAGGGCAGGTGCTGGCGGTGGACTCCTGGGCGGCGGGGATGATGGCGGTCTTCTCTGCCGTGCTGCTCTTCCCAGACCTGCTGACCTTCCTGTGGCCCTTCCCCACCTTGGAAGGTGTCGCAGCTGACTCCACACTCCCACCTGTCTCCCTGGGAGCGGCTTTGGTGGCTGGACTCTTCCCCCTCTCCCACCAGGCACTGGCCAACTTCTGATGCTTGACAGGTGGGGGACTGTCCGTGCTGTGGCTCCGTGCCACACTGGCTGCCCTGGTGGCCGGTGCACTCCAGATACCGGTGACAACAGGCACCACTAGTCCCGGAGAGGTTGTGGCTGGGGTGCTAGGTAGGGACCTGGAGAGTCGGGCCCTAGGAGACGGACGGGGTGGGGGAGGTGTGGGAAAGAGGTCAAGTTTGGCTAGGAAAAGTTTTTGAGGAGCAGTGGGACGGGGAGCTGGAGGGGGTTTGGGAGTGGAGGAAGAGGTTGTGGTTGTAGGAGGTGTTAGTTTGGTGACTGTGGGTGAAGGTGCATGCGCTGGAGGCTGTTGTGAGGTGGATGGCTGTTGGGTGGGTGTGTACCTGCGTTTGTGTATCTTGGGAGGTGGCGTCACAGACATACTGGGAGAGGACACAGGGGGCGTGTGAATGGCAGTGGGGGTGGTGACTGCACGTGAGCGGGCTGTGGTGGTGTGTGTGCTGGTGATGGACGTAGTGGCTGTAGATGTAGTCCATGCAGGTGTGAGTGGAGATGAGACTGGGAGGGAGGAGGGAGACGAGGAGGAGGGGGACACAGTGGAGGCAGTGGATGTTGGTGTGTCTGCATGTGTGTGATGCTTGCGTGAGTGCCTGTTTGATGTGTGGTACTTATGTTTGCTTGAGCTTCCCTTGTGTGTTGACGTGTGTGCATGCTGGTCTGCCTGGGTGCTTGGGATAGGCTGAGGTACAGGGGATTGGGTCTGGGTGGAGGAAGTTGGAGGGGGAGGCTAGACACAGGGACAATGGCTGCCATCATTGCTGAGGCCAGAGTCTGAAAAGCCCGCTGAAAGACCGCCTGACCAGAATGAATGCCCTCCAGGAATGCATTTGATTGCTGCAACTGCCTTTCTACACCCTGGATGGCATTCAAAATGGTAGACTGCCAGTGAGGGACCTGAGGAGGTCAATGGCCTCCTCACTGAGGGCAGCAGGGGTGACCGGGGCAGGGCCTGAGGTGCCTGGGGCGAAGGTGATGCCCACCCTCCTAGGTGAGCGGGCACGGAGCAAAGGCTGAGGGGCAGCTGGGAGGGCGGTGCTGGTAGGGGGGGTGGTGGCTGTACCTGTAGATGCGGGGGGCACAGATGTTGCCGCCACCACAAGGGAGCTCCCATCAGAGGACGAGTCCGTGTCACTGGAGTCAGCTCCTGTCCCCACTGTGGAGCTCCCCTCGCCCTCCGTCCCACTGGTGACCTCTCAGTCGGTTATCTCGCCCTCCAGGGCCATGTGGGATGCAGCTCCCTCCTGCTCCGGTGCCACTGCTCCTCCGCCTGATGATGCTAATGCACACAAGAACAGGGAGACCACAAAAAGGGGGGGGACGACAGAAGAAAGACATGTTGAGTGCATGCATTACCGCTACCGTTGGCGGACATGACAGACACAGAAGCCCCTTGCACTACGCCGCGCACTTGGCCTCCACTGTTCAATCCCTGGGAAATGGCCTACAAGGCTATGGACGACATCAGCACACATGGATGACACAGGGGCCTGACTAGGTGTACTTGGCACTGTACACAGGTGGGGTGGGGTGCCACTGGGTCTGCCAGAAGAAGGGGAACTTGCCTACTTAACTCGCCCTGGCCTAGGGAAACCCACAGCCCACCTTCCCTACCCAGACACCTCCACAGCGCGCAAAATCAGCAGAATGAGAGTGTACTCACCCCCTTGTAGCTGCTGTGATGCCCTCAAGCGCCCGTCCAACTCCGGGTACGCCACCGCCAGGATCCTGAACATCAGGGGGGTCAAGGTGCAACGGGCACCCCTCCCACGTTGGGAGGCCATCCCCACCTGGGCCTCCGCTGTCTTCTTGCTCCAGCGGCGAATGTCCTCCCATCTCTTGCGGCAGTGGGTGCTCCGTCTGTGGTAGACCCCCAGGGTCCGGACGTCCTTGGCGATGGCACGCCAAATATCCTTTTTCTGGTGGGCGCTGACCTACATGAATTGTACAGGGGGAAAAGAAAAGTTATAACCAAATGCACCGTCACAGTCATAGGCCCACATCCCTACCCTTGCCATGATGCACATGCACTCACCGTCGTTTCATGCACGCCTCAATCTCCCCCCCCCATCTTTCATCCACCCCACTCCACACAGGCATAGCCCATACAGCATGCTCCCAGTGTATTTACCTGTTTGTCTGGAGGACCGTAGAGTAGCGCGTACTGGGGGAGGACCCCATCCACGAGTTTCTCCAACTCCTCCGATGTGAAGGCAGGGGCCCTTTCCCCAGACGCACGTGCCATTGTCTCTTCCAGACCGAGGTCACAGCAGCACTTGCAGTGTAGGTCCTCTCCTGTCGAAGATCAGGTATCGAGTGATTGTACAGATAGAAAATGGCGGTCACGTCCGCGGCGGTGCGTACCGCCACCACCGGCGTACATCGTCATTGGCTCCTGAGACCCATAGGGTCCAATGTTAACCAATGCAGCATTGCGCCGCGGTCTTCGACCGCCTACCGCGACGATGTACAATGCCAGCACAGTTACCTCACATCCCATTGTCACACTTTACAGGTCAGGCAGCCGCCATTTCAGGGGCCCACATGGCTTAATTTCTAACTGCGTCACACATACCTAGGCCTTGCCTCAACACTCATACAAGCCATTATTTGGATTATGATTCGTGTTCTGTGTAAGCTGTGGGTACGTACCTCTGAGTTGTTTGACTCTGTGCTCGCTGTTGTCCTTTATAGGCACCGTCCGCTGGGACATGTGAGGAGATAGCGGCATCCTCCGGTGTACAGACCGCTGGTGGACCTGTCGACAATGGAGGAGAGACATGTGATCCTCACAGACAGGCTTGACCGTGCCATAATCCAGGAACTGTGTGCCCAGCTGGAGCCTGACCTGATGTCAGCTATCCGCCATCCCACAGGAATCCCCCCTCAAGTGCAGGTGCTGTCAGTACTCCATTTCCTAGCAAGTGGGTCATTTCAAACAACAGTGGCCATATCATCAGGGATGTCCCAGCCTATGCTTTCCAACGTGTTGTCCAGAGTGTTGTCTGCCCTGCTGAAACACATGCGGAGCTACATTGTTTTCCCTCAGGTGGAGGATTTGGCAACAGTTAAAGGAGACTTCGATGCCCTGGGACATATCCCCAACATCATAGGTGCCATTGATGGGACCCATGTGGTTTTGGTACCCCCCGCAGGAGTGAACAGGTGTACAGGAACCGGAAGAGTTATCATTCGATGAATGTGCAGATGGTGTGTTTGGCAGACCAGTACATCTCCCATGTTAATGCCAAGTTCCCTGGCTCAGTGCATGATGCCTACATCCTGCGGAATAGCAGCATCCCTTATGTGATGGGGCAACTCCAGAGGCACAGTGTGTGGCTAATTGGTGACTCTGGTTACCCCAACCTGTCATGGCTACTGACCCCAATGAGGAATCCCAGGACAAGGGCAGAGGAATGCTACAATGAGGCTCATGGGCGAACTCGGCAGATAATTGAGCGGACCTTCGGCCTCCTGAAGGCCAGGTCCTGCTGCCTCCATATGACAGGTGGATCCCTATTCTACTCACCAAAGAAGGTGTGCCAGATCATCGTGGCCTGCTGTATGCTTCACAACCTGGCTTTGCGACGCCAGGTGCCTTTTTTGCAAGAGGATGGTCCAGATGGTTGTGTTGTTGCAGCTGTGGAGCCTGTGGAGAGTGAAGACGAGGAAGCACAAGAAGAGGACATAGACAACATGAACACGGTGATCCAGCAATCTTTCGAGTGAGACACAGGTAAGACTACAAACTGGCCTACTACATTTACTTAAACACTACTAACTCTCTACTGTCAGTCCTTTTCATCCCAGTGTATGGTAACTGAGTTTTCACTTTCCCTTACGATTTCACGGATGTGTGTCCCACAGTGTGACATCTGCTTTGTTTCCCCATGGACTACAGCTATGTGACATTGGTATGTTGACATTACAATTGTAAAAGCATTTTGGCACTGTAATTACTAATACAGTATTTCGAAATCACAGACATACTCCTGATTGTTTTGTGCTTTAACGGTGTTTATTTAAGTGCTAAATAATGGAGGGGGTTGTAAATTGGTGAGGGGTGATGGAGGAGGAATGTCCATGGCAGCGTCCAATCTATTAGTATCACAGGTGCATTGTCCAAATGGGTCTGGGAAGTGGAGCTGGGGCAGTTTGAGGATGGACAGGGTGACAAAGTGGGACAGTAGGATGACATTCAGGGTGGTCTCATTACTTGGCGGGGGTCTTGGCATTTTTCTCTGTCTTTGTCCTGGATCTCAGGGACCGTTTGCGGGGTGGTTCTCCCTCTGCAGGGGGTGGGGTGCTGGTGTGGTGGTCCTGTGGCAGAGCCTCCTGTCCACTAGCGCCAGCGGAGGTGGTGGGCAGTTCATCATCCATGCTAGTGTCAGGGGCCCTTTGTAGTGCCACAGTGTCCCTCAAGGTGGTGACTACTTCATTCAGCACCCCTACGATGGTTCCCAGGGTGGAATTGATGGCTCTGAGTTCCTCCCTGAAGCCCAAATACTGTTCCTCCTGCAGGTGCTGGGTTTCCTGAAACTTGGCCAGTACCGTTGCCATTGTCTCCTGGGAGTGGTGGTATGCTCCCATGATGTTGGAGAGGGCCTCGTGGAGAGTGGGTTCCCTGGGCCTGTCCTCCCCCTGTCGCACAGCAGCCCTCCCAGTTCCCCTGTTTCCCTGGGCCTCTGTCCCCTGGACCGTGTGCCCACTGCCACTGCCCCCAGGTCCCTGTTGTTGTTGGGGTGGTGGGTTAGCCTGGGTTCCCTGTAGTGATGGACACACTGCTGATTGACGTGTCCTGGGGACAGAGGTATGGGCCCGCTGGGTGGGTGCTGTGCTGGTGTTTCCAGAGGGGGGAAGGTCTGCAGTGGCCTGTGGCAGTGTGAGGGGAACCGACTGTCCCGAGGTCCCCGATGGGCCGGGCTGGTCATCTAGATCCAATTGGACAGAGCTGCTGTCCTCACTGTGGGCCTCTTCTGTTGGTGGTGTGGACATGTCCGGACCATCCTGTGCGGTGACGTTGGGTAGGGGTCCTGCAGGGGTATAAAAGCATGATTTTTGCATCTGTGTGTGCCATGGTGTGCTATGGGTGGGTGATCGTGTACCCCAGTGCTTGCATTCCTGTGTGGGAGCTTGTGTGATGGTGGTTTGGGGGGTGTATGGGTATGTGCAGTGGCCATGCTTTGGTGATGGGTGTCCATGCTTTGTAGTTGCATGCGTGGCTTGGTGTTGGGATGGGTGGGTTGTGATAGTGGGACATTTGTGAGGAGTAGGAGTGATGGGGTGAGGGTGAGGGTGGGGGTATGTGATGGCATGCAGGTGGGGTGGGGGGGATAAAGTAGTTAAGATCTGACTTACCAGAGTCCATTCTTCCATCTACTCCTGCGAGGCCCTCTGGATGCAGAATCGCCAAGACCTGCTCCTCCCATGTTGTAAGTTGTGGGGGAGGAGGTGGGGTTCCGCCGCCAGTCCTCTGTACCCCTACCTGGTGTCTTGAGACCACGGAACGCACCTTCCCCCGTAGGTCGTTCCACCTCTTCCTGATGTCATCCCGTGTTCTTAGGTGCTGTCCCACTGCGTTTACCCTGTCGACTATTCTTCGCCATAGATCTATCTTCCTAGCAATGGAGGTCTGCTGCACCTGTGATCCGAATAGCTGTGGCTCCACCCGGACGATTTCCTCCACCATAACCCTGAGTTCCTCCTCCGAGAACCTGGAGTGTCTTTGCGGTGCCATGGGGGGGTGTGAGTGATGTGTGGGGTGGTGTGTGTTGTGATGGGTGGGGTGATATTTAATGGTGTGTTGTGTGAGGTGCGTGGAAGTAATGTGGGTGATGGTATTGGATGCCTGTGGATGCTTGGTAGTAGTTTGTTGTGTCTCTCTCTGGCCTTCTTTCTGTATTTTTGGTCGTAGGGGTTTGTGGGTGATGTGGCTGTGTGTTTTATATTGTATTGGGTGTGTGGGAGTGGTGTGTGTATGTGTATCAGGTGTGTGTATTTCGAATTGTCCAATGTGGCTGTGTTTTGTATATGTGTGTGTATTATGAGCGCAGCGGTGTGTACCGCCAATGGAATACCGCGGTTGAAAGACCGTCGCGTGGATTCGTGGGTCGTGATAGTGTGGGCGTGTTTCTGTTGACGTGGCGGTGTCGGTTTTGTTTTTGCCAGTTTATCACTGACCTTTGGTGTGGCGGACTTCTGTGGGTGTCTGTATTTTGGCGGGTTCCGTGCTGTGGGTCATAATGGCTGTGGCGGGATTCCGCGGCCGCGGCGGTGTGTTGGCGGTCTTCTGTACGGCGGTAAGCGGCTTTTACCGCTAATGTTGAAATCAGGGCCTATGTTTCAAATGGATGTCCTAGGCTTGGGATGCAACAGGCTAGGGCTTTAAATATTTAAATGATGTGTACATTCAGAATCATGTGTTTAAGCTGTCTGCCCCAAATGGAGCACTATGTATAATGATGTTTCTTTTTACAGCTTACATACTCCGGGTGCTTGCTAACTCTGAAAGCCTTCTCCCACTATACTCCTAAACCTTGCATGAAAAATTTACCTTGACCTACTTCCGCTTGATTCCTCTCCTTTATTTCTTCACTGACCTTCTTCTTACCTTCATTCCTTTGCATACCTTCTATTTCTGAGAATAGCTACCTCTCAATCTTGTGCCTGCCTACCTCAATCCTTCTTATTGTAATTCTGCAATTGGCTGATACCTCATTTCATAGATCACAACCTCCCCTCCTTAAAATCCTATCCCTATAACTAAACATTACCTAATCTCTTGCACCCTATCTAGCTCCCCGACCCTTCCCCTAAAATCACAGAGCCCCTGCTAATTATCACACAACTGTGCAAAACAAAAGTACCGAATATGGATATTGCCCAGAACCATGGACTACCCCAGGACCCAGAGAAAATACCTCAGCGAAACACATTTCCAATGTAAATTGACGGAGGGGGATTGGAAATTGTAAGCATTTTGCTTTTTCGGTCTTTGCTGTCTTAAATCGATGTATTCAATATTGGCAACGTTTCTATAGCATGACTATGATTGTTTAGATCCTCCCATATAGCATTGAGGCTGCATTGAGTTAGAAGTGTGTCATGGAAACTAATGCAAGAAGAGGGAATGCCTCTCGTGCCCAAACTGCATAATAAGAGAGTCATAAAGGGTTCATCGGGCCCTTCACACTCCGGACCCCAGTGCCACTGCACCTGCTGCACTATTGATAACTACACTCCTGTGAGGTGAATATGAAGTGTGCTGTATCCGCTTCGTCAGGGTGTGGGTGTGTGCACGGTCAGCTTCTGTGCAGTGTGTGTTCACACGTGTCTCACAAGTGTTTTACTGAGAATTAACAGTTTGTTCCTCTTCCTCTGGTTGGTGGTTTCAGGTGGAGGGGAAATGCAGGAGAGGAGCCTCATCCTTATGCAAGACCCCAGGAGACAGGGGAAAGAGGAGGAGTTGTCTCTTCTGGAGTCACTTCCCTGAGTCACGAGTTCCTGCTCTATAAAAACTAAGAGAATCGTTGTCCCTGCACAGCGCCAGTCAGAGAGTACCGTAAGAGACCGTGTATCGTACAGTCACCCTTCTAGTAGGTAAGAGATTCACCCTGTCTGTGCTGTGTCTGAGAGAGGTCACCCTGTCTCTAGTGTATCTGACAGAGAGCACAGGAGGTAAGAGATTCACCCTGTCTGCATTGTATCTGAGAGAGGGCACCCTGTCTCTAGTGTATCCGAGAGAGGACACAGGAGGCAGCAGATTCACCCTGTCTGTACTGTATCTGAGAGAGGGCACCCTGTCTCTAGTGTATCCGAGAGAGGACACAGGGGATAGCAGATTCACCCTGTCTGTGTTGTGTCTGAGAGAGGGCACCCTGTCTCTAGTGTAGCAGATTCACCCTGTCAGTACTGTGTCTGAGAGAGGGCAGAGGAGGAAGGGGATTCACCCTGTCTGCAGTGTATCTGAGAGAAGGTGCTGTAGGTAAGAGATACTCCCTGTCTGTAGTGTATCTGACAGAGAGCACAGGGGGTAAGAGATTCACCCTGTCTGTACTGTATCTGATATAGGCGCAGTAGTTGAGAGATCTTCCCTGTCTGTACTGTATCTGGTAGAGGAGGTAAGAGAGTCACCCTGACTGCAGGTTATCTGAAAGAGAATGATGGAGGTAAGAGATTCACCCTGTCTGTATTTTATCTGAGAGGGCAGTGGCGGTAAAGGATTCACCCTGTCTATAGTGTATCTGACAGAGAGCACAGGGGGTAAGCGATTCACCCTGTCTGTACTGTATCTGAGAGAGGGCACCCTGTCTCTAGTGTATCTGAGAGAGGACACTGGAGGTAGCAGATTCACCCTGTCTGTGCTGTATCTGGTAGAGAGTGATGGAGGTAAGCGATTCGCCCTGACTGTAGTTTATCAGAGAGAGGGCAGGGGAGGTAAGAGATTCGCCCTGTCTGTAGTTTATCAGAGAGAGGGCAGGGGAGGTAAGAGATTCACCCAGTCTACAGTGTATCTGAGAGAGGGCGCTGGAGGTAAGAGAGTCACCCTGTCTGCACTGTCTGTCTGTATCTGAGAGAGGGCAGAGGAGGTAAGAGTCACCCTGTCTGCACTGTCTGTCTGTATCTGAGAGAGGGAGCTGGAGGTAGGAGAGTCCCCCTGTCTGCACTGTCTGTCTCTATCTGAGAGAGGGCAGAGGAGGTAAGAGATTCACCCTGTCTGTACTGTATTTGGCAGAGAGCAGAGGAGGTAAGAGACTCTCCTGTAGTGTCTCTGAGAGATGGCAGCGAAGGTAAGAGATTCACTCTGTCTGTACAGTACCTGAGAGGCGGAAATGAGGGTAAAAGATTCACATTGTCTGTAGTGTTTCTGAGCTAGGGCGCTGGAGGTAAGAGAGTCACCCTGTCTGCACTGTCTGTATCTGAGAGAGGACAGAGGAGGTAAGAGATTCACCCTGTCTGCACTGTCTCTATCTGAGAGAGGGCAGAGGAGGTAGGAGAGTCACCCTGTCTGCACTGTCTGTCTGTATCTGAGAGAGGGCAGAGGAGGTGACTATTCACCATGTCTTTAGTGTATCTGAGAGAGGACAGCAGAATGAGATTCACCCTGTCTGTACTGAATGTATCTGAGACAGAGCACTGAGGGATTCCCCCTGTTTGTCCTGTATCCGAGAGAGGCAAGCGAGGGTAAGAGACTCACCCTGTCTCTGATGGAAGGCACAGCCATGAGAGATGTACAGTGCCTATGGCACAGCAGGTTAGAGGCATGCCATCACTATACAATGTCTCTCAGAGGTGGGGGCAGGCTTCGGACTCTTCCAGAGCCCTTCCTGTACATGGTGATGCTGGGTGCTTCTGGGCATGATGGGGGTGGCGGGAGAATGCAGGCGATCAGAGTTAGATGTTAGGGGTTGGGGTGGGGGAGACTCTTCCAGAGCCCTCCCTGCCTGTGCATGTTGGTGCTGGGTGCTGCTGAGGTGGCGGGAGGGTGCAGGCGATCAGAGTTAGATGTTAGGAGTTGTGGTGGGGGAGACCCTCCCAGAGCCCTCCCTGCCTGTGCATGTTGATGCTGGGTGCTGCTGGGTGCTGCTGGGGTGCGGGGAGGATGCAGGCGATCAGAGTGAGATGTTAGGGGTTGGGGTGGTGGAGACTCTTCCAGAGCCCTCCCTGACTGTGCATGTTGGTGCTGGGTGCTGCTGAGGTGGCGGGAGGGTGCAGGCGATCAGAGTTAGATGTTAGGAGTTGTGGTGGGGGAGACTCTCCCAGAGCCCTCCCTGCCTGTGCATGTTGATGCATGTTGATGCTGGGTGCTGCTGGGGTGCGGGGAGGATGCAGGCGATCAGAGTGAGATGTTAGGGGTTGTGGTGGGGGAGACTCTCCCAGAGCCCTCCCTGCCTGTGCATGTTGGTGCTGGGTGCTGCTGGGGTGGCGGGAGGGTGCAGGCGATCAGAGTTAGATGTTAGGAGTTGTGGTGGGGAGACTCTCCCAGAGTCCTCCCTGCCTGTGCATGTTGATGCTGGGTGCTGGTGGGGTGCGGGGAGGATGCAGGCGATCAGAGTTAGATGTTAGGGGTTGTGGTGGGGGAGACTCTCCCAGAGCCCTCCCTGCCTGTGCATGTTTGTGCTGGGTGCTGCTGGGGTGGCGGGAGGATGCAGGCGATCAGAGTGAGATGTTAGGAGTTGTGGTGGGGGAGACTCTCCCAGAGCCCTCCCTGCCTGTGCATGTTGATGCTGGGTGCTGCTGGGCTGCGAGGAGGATGCAGGCAATCAGAGTTAGATGTTAGGGGTTGAGGGGGCGACTCTCCCAGAGCCCTGCCTGTCTGTACATGTTGATGCTGGGTGCTGCTGGGGTGGCGGGAGGATGCAGGCGATCAGAGTGAGATGTTAGGGGTTGGGGTGGGGGCGATTCTTCCAGAGCCCTCCCTGCCTGAACATGTTGATGCTGTGTGCTGCTGGGGTGCGGGGAGGATGCAGGCAATCAGAGTTAGATGTTAGGGGTTGAGGGGGCGACTCTCCCAGAGCCCTGCCTGTCTGTACATGTTGATGCTGGGTGCTGCTGGGGTGGCGGGAGGATGCAGGCGATCAGAGTGAGATGTTAGGGGTTGGGGTGGAGGCGACTCTTCCAGAGCCCTCCCTGCCTGTACATGTTGCTGCTGTGTGCTGCTGGGGTGCAGGGAGGATGCAGGCAATCAGAGTTAGATGTTAGGGGTTGAGGGGGAACTCTCCCAGAGCCCTCCCTGCCTGTACATGTTGATGCTGGGTGCTGCTGAGGTGGCGGGAGGGTGCAGGCCATCAGAGTTAGATGTTAGGTGTTGTGGTGGGGGAGACTCTCCCAGAGCTCTCCCTACCTGTGCATGTTGATGCTGGGTGCTGCTGGGGTGGCGGGAGGATGCAGGCGATCAGAGTGAGATGTTAGGGGATGTGGTGGGGGCGACTATTCCAGAGCCCTCCCTACCTGTGCATGTTGGTGCTGGGTGCCGCTGGGGTGGCGGGAGGATGCAGGCGATCAGAGTTTGATGTTAGGGGTTGGGGTGGGGGCGACTCTCCCAGAGCCCTCCCTGCCTGTACATGTTGATGCTGGGTGCTGCTGGGTTGGCGGGAGGATGCAGGCGATCAGAGTGAGATGTTAGGGGTTGGGGTGGGGGCAACTCTTCCAGAGCCCTCCCTGTCGGTGCATGTTGGTGCTGGGTGCTGCTGGGGTGGCGGGAGGATGCAGGCGATCAGAGTGAGATGTTAGGAGTTGTGGTGGGGGAGACTCTCCCAGAGCCCTCCCTGCCTGTGCATGTTGGTGCTGGGTGCTGCTGGGGTGGCGGGAGGATGCAGGCGATGAGAGTGAGATGTTAGGAGTTGTGGTGGGGGAGACTCTCCCAGAGCCCTCCCTGCCTGTGCATGTTGATTCTGGGTGCTGCTGGGGTGCGGGGAGGATGCAGGCGAATAGAGTTAGATGTTAGGGGTTGTGGTGGGGGAGACTCTCCCAGAGCCCTGCCTGCCTGTACATGTTGATGCTGGGTGCTGCTGGGGTGGCGGGAGGATGCAGGCGATCAGAGTGAGATGTTAGGGGGTGAGGGGGCGACTCTCCCAGAGTCCTGCCTGTACATGTTGATGCTGGGTGCTGCTGGGGTGCGGGGAGGAGGCAGGCATCCTCTAACTCTGTCCCTTGCGTGTCTTTCAGCCATGGGTCCTGTGAGAGCTGCACTTCGGTTGCTGCTGACATGGGGTTTGTTACAAGAAGCAGCATCTT
Source organism: Pleurodeles waltl (assembly GCF_031143425.1). Classification (NCBI taxonomy): domain Eukaryota; kingdom Metazoa; phylum Chordata; class Amphibia; order Caudata; family Salamandridae; genus Pleurodeles; species Pleurodeles waltl. The sequence continues at coordinate 90,483,479 of NC_090441.1, forward strand.
CTTTCTACGGTAAGGCCTTGTTCTGCATTATCTGTTCCTACAAGCATCAGCGTCTCTCCTTAGTAAAGTCTGCAGAGAGCTTCCTACAAGTTTCAGAGATCCCGTCGGTCTTTCCTGCCCTCACCCTGAGCTCATCTGTTTTTATTTTGACTTCTTTGTGTTGTGTGTAACCTGTTTCAGTGGCTTTGGAGTGTGGCTAATGTCTTGACTTACCCGTATCGCTCCATTAAACTTTAGAGTCCGACTTACGTCCTGATTGAGATGGACCGCTCTAATGAGCTCTGGAGCCTGACTCACATCCTGACTGAGCTGTACTGCTCTGAAGTACTCTGACGCCTGGCTCACATCCTAACTGAGCTGTACTGCTCTGAAGTACTCTGACGCCTGGCTCACATCCTGACTGAGCTGTACTGCTCTAATGAGCTCTGTAACCTGGCTCACATCCTGACTGAGCTGTACTGCTCCGAAGTACTCTGACGCCTGGCTCACATCCTGACTGAGCAGTACTGCTCTAATGAGCTCTGTAACTTCGCTCACATCCTGACTGAGCTGTACTGCTCCGAAGTACTCTGACGCCGGCTCACATCCTGACTGACCTGTACTGCTCTGAAGTACTCTGGAGCCTGACTCACATCCTAACTGAGCTGTACTGCTCCAAAGTACTCTGGAGCCTGGCTCACATCCTAACTGAGCTGTAGTGCTCCGAAGTACTCTGGAGCCTGGCTCACATCCTGACTGAGCTGTACTGCTCTAATGAGCTCTGGAGCCTGCCTCACATCCTGACTGAGCTGTACTGCTCCGAAGTACTCTGGTGCCTGGCAAACATCCTAACTGAGCTGTACTGCTCCGAAGTACTCTGGAGCCTGGCTCACATCCTGACTGAGCTGTACTGCCCCAAAGTACTCTGGTGCCTGGCTCACATCCTAACTGAGCTGTACTGCTCCGAAGTACTCTGACGCCTGGCTCACATCCTGGCTGAGCTGTACTGCTTTAATGAGCTCTGTAACCTGGCTCACATCCTGACTGAGCTGTACTGCTCCGAAATACTCTGGAGCCTGGCTTACATCCTGACTGAGCTGTACTGCTCCGAAGTACTCTGGAGCCTGGCTCACATCCTGCCTGAGCTGTACTGCTCTAATGAGCTCTGGAGCCTGGCTCACATCCTGACTGAGCTCTACTGCTCCGAAGTACTCTGGAGTCTGGCTCACATCCTGACTGAGCTGTACTGCTCCGAAGTACTCTGACGCCTGGCTCACATCCTGACTGAGCTGTACTGCTCCGAAGTACTCTGGAGCCTGGCTCACATCCTGACTGAGCTGTACTGCTCTAATGAGCTCTGGAGCCTGGCTCACATCCTGACTGAGCTGTATTGCTCCGAAGTACTCTGGAGCCTGGCTCAGATCCTGACTGAGCTGTACTGCTCTAATGAGCTCTGGAGCCTGGCTCACATCCTGACTGACCTATACTGCTTTAATGAGCTCCTGACTGAGCTGTACTGCTCCGAAGTACTCTGGAGCCTAGCTTACATCCTAACTCAACTGTACTGGTCCGAAGTACTCTGGAGCCTGGCTCACATCCGGACTGAGCTGTACTGCTCTAATGGGCTCTGGAGCCTGGCTCACATCCTGATTGAGCTGTACTGCTCTGAAGTACTCTGGAGCCTGGCTCACATCCTGACTGAGTTGTACTGTTCTAATGAGCTCTGGAGCCTGGCTCACATCCTGACTGAGCTGTACTGCTCTGAAGTACTCTGGAGCTTGGCTCACATCCTGACTGAGCTGACTGAGCTGTACTGCTCTAATGAGCTCTGGAGCCTGGCTCACAACCTGACTGAGCTGTACTGCTCTGAAGTACTCTGGAACCTGGCTCACATCCTGACTGAGCTGACTGAGCTGTACTGCTCTAATGAGCTCTGGAGCCTGGTTCACATCCTGACTGAGCTGTACTGCTCCGAAGTACTCTGGAGCCTAGCTTACATCCTAACCGAGCTGTACTGCTCCGAAGTACTCTGGAGCCCGGCTCACATCCTGACTGAGCTGTACTGCTCTAATGAGCTCTGGAGCCTGGCTCACATCCTGACTGAGCTGTACCGCTCTGAAGTACTTTGGAGCCTGGCTCACATCCTGACTGAGCTGCACTGTTCCGAAGTACTCTGGAGTCTGCCTCACATCCTAACTGAGTTGTACTGCTTTGAAGTACTCTGGAGCCTGGCTCACATCCTGACTGAGCTGTACTGTTCCGAAGTACTCTAGAGCCTGGCTCACATCCTGACTGAGCTGTACTGCTCCGAAGTACTCTGGAGCCTAGTTTACATCCTAACTGAGCTGTACTGCTCTGAAGTACTCTGGAGCCTGGCTCACATCCTGACTGAGCTGTACTGCTCTAATGGGCTCTGGAGCCTGGCTCACATCCTGACTGAGCTGTACTGCTCCGAAGTACTCTAGAGCCTGGCTCACATCCTGACTGAGCTGTACTGCTCCGAAGTACTCTGGAGCCTAGTTTACATCCTAACTGAGCTGTACTGCTCTGAAGTACTCTGGAGTCTGGCTCACATCCTAACTGAGTTGTACTGCTTTGAAGTACTCTGGAGCCTGGCTCACATCCTGACTGAGCTGTACTGCTCTGAAGTACTCTAGAGCCTGGCTCACATCCTGACTGAGCTGTACTGCTCCGAAGTACTCTGGAGCCTGGCTCACATCCTGACTGAGCTGACTGAGCTGTACTGCTCTGAAGTACTCTGGAGCCTGGCTCACATCCTGACTGAGCTGTACTGCTCTGAAGTACTCTGGAGCCAGGCTCACATCCTGCCTGAGCTGTGATGCTCTAATGAGCTCTGTAACCTGGCTCACATCCTGACAGAGTTGTACCGCTCTGAAGTACTCTGGAGCCTGGCTCACGTCCTGACTGAGCTGTACTGCTCTAATGAGCTCTGGAGCCTGGCTCACATCCTGACTGAGCTGTACTGCTCTGAAGTACTCTGGAGCCTGGCTCACATCCTGCCTGAGCTGTGATGCTCTAATGAGCTCTGTAACCTGGCTCACATCCTGACTGAGTTGTACTGCTCTGAAGTACTCTGGAGCCTGGCTCACATCCTGACTGAGCCGTACTGCTCTAATGAGCTCTGGAGCCTGGCTCACATCCTGACTGAGCTGTACTGCTCTGAAGTACTCTGGAGCCTGGCTCACATCCTGACTGAGCTGTACTGCTCTGAAGTACTCTGGAGCCTGGCTCACATCCTGCCTGAGCTGTGATGCTCTAATGAGCTCTGTAACCTGGCTCACATCCTGACTGAGTTGTACTGCTCCGAAATACTCTGGAGCCTGGCTTACATCCTGACTGAGCTGTACTGCTCCGAAGAACTCTGGAGCCTGGCTCACATCCTGACTGAGCTGTACTGCTCTAATGAGCTCTGGAGCCTGGCTCACATCCTGACTGAGCTCTACTGCTCCGAAGTACTCTGGAGCCTGGCTCACATCCTGACTGAGCTGTACTGCTCCGAAGTACTCTGACGCCTGGCTCACATCCTGACTGAGCTGTACTGCTCTGAAGTACTCTGGAGCCTGGCTCACATCCTGACTGAGCTGTACTGCTCTGAAGTAATCTGGAGCCTGGCTCACATCCTGACTGACCTGTACTGCTCTAATGAACTCTGGAGCCTGGCTCACATCCTGACTGACCTGTACTGCTTTAATGAGCTCCTGACTGAGCTGTACTGCTCCGACGTACTCTGGAGCCTAGCTTACATCCTAACTGAGCTGTACTGGTCCGAAGTACTCTGGAGCCTGGCTCACATCCTGACTGAGCTGTACTGCTCTAATGAGCTCTGGAGCCTGGCTCACATCCTGACTGAGCTGTACTGCTCTGAAGTACCCTGGAGCCTGGTTCACATCCTGACTGAGTTGTACTGCTCTAATGAGCTCTGGAGCCTGGCTCACATCCTGACTGAGCTGTACTGCTCTGAAGTACTCTGGAGCCTGGCTCACATCCTGACTGAGCTGACTGAGCTGTACTGCTCTAATGAGCTCTGGAGCCTGGCTCACATCCTGACTGAGCTGTACTGCTCCGAAGTGCTCTGGAGCCTAGCTTACATCCTAACTGAGCTGTACTGCTCCGAAGTACTCTGGAGCCCGGCTCACATCCTGACTGAGCTGTACTGCTCTAATGAGCTCTGGAGCCTGGCTCACATCCTGACTGAGCTGTACCGCTCTGAAGTACTCTGGAGCCTGGCTCACATCCTGACTGAGCTGCACTGTTCCGAAGTACTCTGGAGTCTGGCTCACATCCTAACTGAGTTGTACTGCTTTGAAGTACTCTGGAGCCTGGCTCACATCCTGACTGAGCTGTACTGCTCCGAAATACTCTGGAGCCTGGCTTACATCCTGACTGAGCTGTACTGCTCCGAAGTACTCTGGAGCCTGGCTCACATCCTGACTGAGCTGTACTGCTCTAATGAGCTCTGGAGCCTGGCTCACATCCTGACTGAGCTCTACTGCTCCGAAGTACTCTGGAGTCTGGCTCACATCCTGACTGAGCTGTACTGCTCCAAAGTACTCTGACGCCTGGCTCACATCCTGACTGAGCTGTACTGCTCCGAAGTACTCTGGAGCCTGGCTCACATCCTGACTGAGCTGTACTGCTCTAATGAGCTCTGGAGCCTGGCTCACATCCTGACTGAGCTGTATTGCTCCGAAGTACTCTGGAGCCTGGCTCAGATCCTGATTGAGCTGTACTGCTCTAATGAGCTCTGGAGCCTGGCTCACATCCTGACTGACCTATACTGCTTTAATGAGCTCCTGACTGAGCTGTACTGCTCCGAAGTACTCTGGAGCCTAGCTTACATCCTAACTCAACTGTACTGGTCCGAAGTACTCTGGAGCCTGGCTCACATCTGGACTGAGCTGTACTGCTCTAATGGGCTCTGGAGCCTGGCTCACATCCTGATTGAGCTGTACTGCTCTGAAGTACTCTGGAGCCTGGCTCACATCCTGACTGAGTTGTACTGTTCTAATGAGCTCTGGAGCCTGGCTCACATCCTGACTGAGCTGTACTGCTCTGAAGTACTCTGGAGCCTGGCTCACATCCTGACTGAGCTGACTGAGCTGTACTGCTCTAATGAGCTCTGGAGCCTGGCTCACAACCTGACTGAGCTGTACTGCTCTGAAGTACTCTGGAATCTGGCTCACATCCTGACTGAGCTGACTGAGCTGTACTGCTCTAATGAGCTCTGGAGCCTGGCTCACATCCTGACTGAGCTGTACTGCTCCGAAGTATTCTGGAGCCTAGCTTACATCCTAACCGAGCTGTACTGCTCCGAAGTACTCTGGAGCCCGGCTCACATCCTGACTGAGCTGTACTGCTCTAATGAGCTCTGGAGCCTGGCTCACATCCTGACTGAGCTGTACCGCTCTGAAGTACTTTGGAGCCTGGCTCACATCCTGACTGAGCTGCACTGTTCCGAAGTACTCTGGAGTCTGCCTCACATCCTAACTGAGTTGTACTGCTTTGAAGTACTCTGGAGCCTGGCTCACATCCTGACTGAGCTGTACTGCTCCGAAGTACTCTAGAGCCTGGCTCACATCCTGACTGAGCTGTACTGCTCCGAAGTACTCTGGAGCCTAGTTTACATCCTAACTGAGCTGTACTGCTCCGAAGTACTCTGGAGCCTGGCTCACATCCTGACTGAGCTGTACTGCTCTAATGGGCTCTGGAGCCTGGCTCACATCCTGACTGAGCTGTACTGCTCCGAAGTACTCTGGAGCCTAGTTTACATCCTAACTGAGCTGTACTGCTCCGAAGTACTCTGGAGTCTGGCTCACATCCTAACTGAGTTGTACTGCTTTGAAGTACTCTGGAGCCTGGCTCACATCTTGACTGAGCTGTACTGCTCTGAAGTACTCTAGAGCCTGGCTCACATCCTGACTGAGCTGTACTGCTCCGAAGTACTCTGGAGCCTGGCTCACATCCTGACTGAGCTGACTGAGCTGTACTGCTCTGAAGTACTCTGGAGCCTGGCTCACATCCTGACTGAGCTGTACTGCTCTGAAGTACTCTGGAGCCAGGCTCACATCCTGCCTGAGCTGTGATGCTCTAATGAGCTCTGGAGCCTGGCTCACATCCTGACTGAGCTGTACTGCTCTGAAGTACTCTGGAGCCTGGCTCACATCCTGCCTGAGCTGTGATGCTCTAATGAGCTCTGTAACCTGGCTCACATCCTGACTGAGTTGTACTGCTCTGAAGTACTCTGGAGCCTGGCTCACATCCTGACTGAGCCGTACTGCTCTAATGAGCTCTGGAGCCTGGCTCACATCCTGACTGAGCTGTACTGCTCTGAAGTACTCTGGAGCCTGGCTCACATCCTGACTGAGCTGTACTGCTCTGAAGTACTCTGGAGCCTGGCTCACATCCTGCCTGAGCTGTGATGCTCTAATGAGCTCTGTAACCTGGCTCACATCCTGACTGAGTTGTACTGCTCCGAAATACTCTGGAGCCTGGCTTACATCCTGACTGAGCTGTACTGCTCCGAAGAACTCTGGAGCCTGGCTCACATCCTGACTGAGCTGTACTGCTCTAATGAGCTCTGGAGCCTGGCTCACATCCTGACTGAGCTCTACTGCTCCGAAGTACTCTGGAGCCTGGCTCACATCCTGACTGAGCTGTACTGCTCCGAAGTACTCTGACGCCTGGCTCACATCCTGACTGAGCTGTACTGCTCTGAAGTACTCTGGAGCCTGGCTCACATCCTGACTGAGCTGTACTGCTCTGAAGTAATCTGGAGCCTGGCTCACATCCTGACTGACCTGTACTGCTCTAATGAACTCTGGAGCCTGGCTCACATCCTGACTGACCTGTACTGCTTTAATGAGCTCCTGACTGAGCTGTACTGCTCCGACGTACTCTGGAGCCTAGCTTACATCCTAACTGAGCTGTACTGGTCCGAAGTACTCTGGAGCCTGGCTCACATCCTGACTGAGCTGTACTGCTCTAATGAGCTCTGGAGCCTGGCTCACATCCTGACTGAGCTGTACTGCTCTGAAGTACCCTGGAGCCTGGTTCACATCCTGACTGAGTTGTACTGCTCTAATGAGCTCTGGAGCCTGGCTCACATCCTGACTGAGCTGTACTGCTCTGAAGTACTCTGGAGCCTGGCTCACATCCTGACTGAGCTGACTGAGCTGTACTGCTCTAATGAGCTCTGGAGCCTGGCTCACATCCTGACTGAGCTGTACTGCTCCGAAGTGCTCTGGAGCCTAGCTTACATCCTAACTGAGCTGTACTGCTCCGAAGTACTCTGGAGCCCGGCTCACATCCTGACTGAGCTGTACTGCTCTAATGAGCTCTGGAGCCTGGCTCACATCCTGACTGAGCTGTACCGCTCTGAAGTACTCTGGAGCCTGGCTCACATCCTGACTGAGCTGCACTGTTCCGAAGTACTCTGGAGTCTGGCTCACATCCTAACTGAGTTGTACTGCTTTGAAGTACTCTGGAGCCTGGCTCACATCCTGACTGAGCTGTACTGCTCCGAAATACTCTGGAGCCTGGCTTACATCCTGACTGAGCTGTACTGCTCCGAAGTACTCTGGAGCCTGGCTCACATCCTGACTGAGCTGTACTGCTCTAATGAGCTCTGGAGCCTGGCTCACATCCTGACTGAGCTCTACTGCTCCGAAGTACTCTGGAGTCTGGCTCACATCCTGACTGAGCTGTACTGCTCCAAAGTACTCTGACGCCTGGCTCACATCCTGACTGAGCTGTACTGCTCCGAAGTACTCTGGAGCCTGGCTCACATCCTGACTGAGCTGTACTGCTCTAATGAGCTCTGGAGCCTGGCTCACATCCTGACTGAGCTGTATTGCTCCGAAGTACTCTGGAGCCTGGCTCAGATCCTGATTGAGCTGTACTGCTCTAATGAGCTCTGGAGCCTGGCTCACATCCTGACTGACCTATACTGCTTTAATGAGCTCCTGACTGAGCTGTACTGCTCCGAAGTACTCTGGAGCCTAGCTTACATCCTAACTCAACTGTACTGGTCCGAAGTACTCTGGAGCCTGGCTCACATCTGGACTGAGCTGTACTGCTCTAATGGGCTCTGGAGCCTGGCTCACATCCTGATTGAGCTGTACTGCTCTGAAGTACTCTGGAGCCTGGCTCACATCCTGACTGAGTTGTACTGTTCTAATGAGCTCTGGAGCCTGGCTCACATCCTGACTGAGCTGTACTGCTCTGAAGTACTCTGGAGCCTGGCTCACATCCTGACTGAGCTGTACTGCTCTAATGAGCTCTGGAGCCTGGCTCACAACCTGACTGAGCTGTACTGCTCTGAAGTACTCTGGAATCTGGCTCACATCCTGACTGAGCTGACTGAGCTGTACTGCTCTAATGAGCTCTGGAGCCTGGCTCACATCCTGACTGAGCTGTACTGCTCCGAAGTACTCTGGAGCCTAGCTTACATCCTAACCGAGCTGTACTGCTCCGAATTACTCTGGAGCCCGGCTCACATCCTGACTGAGCTGTACTGCTCTAATGAGCTCTGGAGCCTGGCTCACATCCTGACTGAGCTGTACCGCTCTGAAGTACTTTGGAGCCTGGCTCACATCCTGACTGAGCTGCACTGTTCCGAAGTACTCTGGAGTCTGCCTCACATCCTAACTGAGTTGTACTGCTTTGAAGTACTCTGGAGCCTGGCTCACATCCTGACTGAGCTGTACTGCTCCGAAGTACTCTAGAGCCTGGCTCACATCCTGACTGAGCTGTACTGCTCCGAAGTACTCTGGAGCCTAGTTTACATCCTAACTGAGCTGTACTGCTCCGAAGTACTCTGGAGCCTGGCTCACATCCTGACTGAGCTGTACTGCTCTAATGGGCTCTGGAGCCTGGCTCACATCCTGACTGAGCTGTACTGCTCCGAAGTACTCTGGAGCCTAGTTTACATCCTAACTGAGCTGTACTGCTCCGAAGTACTCTGGAGTCTGGCTCACATCCTAACTGAGTTGTACTGCTTTGAAGTACTCTGGAGCCTGGCTCACATCTTGACTGAGCTGTACTGCTCTGAAGTACTCTAGAGCCTGGCTCACATCCTGACTGAGCTGTACTGCTCCGAAGTACTCTGGAGCCTGGCTCACATCCTGACTGAGCTGACTGAGCTGTACTGCTCTGAAGTACTCTGGAGCCTGGCTCACATCCTGACTGAGCTGTACTGCTCTGAAGTACTCTGGAGCCAGGCTCACATCCTGCCTGAGCTGTGATGCTCTAATGAGCTCTGTAACCTGGCTCACATCCTGACAGAGTTGTACCGCTCTGAAGTACTCTGGAGCCTGGCTCACATCCTGACTGAGCTGTACTGCCCTAATGAGCTCTGGAGCCTGGCTCACATCCTGACTGAGCTGTACTGCTCTGAAGTACTCTGGAGCCTGGCTCACATCCTGCCTGAGCTGTGATGCTCTAATGAGCTCTGTAACCTGGCTCACATCCTGACTGAGTTGTACTGCTCTGAAGTACTCTGGAGCCTGGCTCACATCCTGACTGAGCCGTACTGCTCTAATGAGCTCTGGAGCCTGGCTCACATCCTGACTGAGCTGTACTGCTCTGAAGTACTCTGGAGCCTGGCTCACATCCTGACTGAGCTGTACTGCTCTGAAGTACTCTGGAGCCTGGCTCACATCCTGACTGAGCTGTACTGCTCTGAAGTACTCTGGAGCCTGGCTCACATCCTGCCTGAGCTGTGATGCTCTAATGAGCTCTGTATCCTGGCTCACATCCTGACTGAGTTGTACTGCTCCGAAATACTCTGGAGCCTGGCTTACATCCTGACTGAGCTGTACTGCTCCGAAGTACTCTGGAGCCTGGCTCCCATCCTGACTGAGCTGTACTGCTCTAATGAGCTCTGGAGCCTGGCTCACATCCTGACTGAGCTCTACTGCTCCGAAGTACTCTGGAGCCTGGCTCACATCCTGACTGAGCTGTACTGCTCCGAAGTACTCTGACGCCTGGCTCACATCCTGACTGAGCTGTACTGCTCCGAAGTACTCTGGAGCCTGGCTCACATCCTGACTGAGCTGTACTGCTCTAATGAGCTCTGGAGCCTGGCTCACATCCTGAGTGAGCTGTACTGCTCCGAAGTAATCTGGAGCCTGGCTCACATTCTGACTGAGCTGTACTGCTCTAATGAACTCTGGAGCCTGGCTCACATCCTGACTGACGTGTACTGCTTTAATGAGCTCCTGACTGAGCTGTACTGCTCCGAAGTACTCTGGAGCCTAGCTTACATCCTAACTGAGCTGTACTGGTCCGAAGTACTCTGGAGCCTGGCTCACATCCTGACTGAGCTGTACTGCTCTAATGAGCTCTGGAGCCTGGCTCACATCCTGACTGAGCTGTACTGCTCTAATGAGCTCTGGAGCCTGGCTCACATCCTGACTGAGCTGTACTGCTCTGAAGTACCCTGGAGCCTGGTTCACATCCTGACTGAGTTGTACTGCTCTAATGAGCTCTGGAGCCTGGCTCACATCCTGACTGCGCTATACTGCTCTGAAGTACTCTGGAGCCTGGCTCACATCCTGACTGAGCTGACTGAGCTGTACTGCTCTAATGAGCTCTGGAGCCTGGCTCACATCCTGACTGAGCTGTACTGCTCTGAAGTACTCTGGAACCTGGCTCACATCCTGACTGAGCTGACTGAGCTGTACTGCTCTAATGAGCTCTCGAGCCTGGCTCACATCCTGACTGAGCTGTACTGCTCCAAAGTGCTCTGGAGCCTAGCTTACATCCTAACTGAGCTGTACTGCTCCGAAGTACTCTGGAGCCCGGCTCACATCCTGACTGAGCTGTACTGCTCTAATGAGCTCTGGAGCCTGGCTCACATCCTGACTGAGCTGTACCGCTCTGAAGTACTCTGGAGCCTGGCTCACATCCTGACTGAGCTGCACTGTTCCGAAGTACTCTGGAGTCTGGCTCACATCCTAACTGAGTTGTACTGCTTTGAAGTACTCTGGAGCCTGGCTCACATCCTGACTGAGCTGTACTGCTCCGAAGTACTCTAGAGCCTGGCTCACATCCTGACTGAGCTGTACTGCTCCGAAGTACTCTGGAGCCTAGCTTACATCCTAACTGAGCTGTACTGCTCCGAAGTACTCTGGAGCCTGGCTCACATCCTGACTGAGCTGTACTGCTCTAATGAGCTCTGGAGCCTTGCTCACATCCTGACTGAGCTGTACTGCTTCGAAGTACTCTGGAGCCTGGCTCACATCCTGACTGAGCTGCACTGTTCCGAAGTACTCTGGAGTCTGGCTCACATCCTAACTGAGGTGTACTGCTTTGAAGTACTCTGGAGCCTGGCTCACATCCTGACTGAGCTGTACTGCTCTGAAGTACTCTAGAGCCTGGCTCACATCCTGACTGAGCTGTACTGCTCCGAAGTACTCTGGAGCCTGGCTCACATCCTGACTGAGCTGACTGAGCTGTACTGCTCTGAAGTACTCTGGAGCCTGGCTCACATCCTGACTGAGCTGTACTGCTCTGAAGTACTCTAGAGCCTGGCTCACATCCTGCCTGATCTGTGATGTTCTAATGAGCTCTGTAACCTGGCTCACATCCTGACTGAGTTGTACTGCTCTGAAGTACTCTGGAGCCTGGCTCACATCCTGACTGAGCTGTATGGCTCTAATGAGCTCTGGAGCCTGGCTCACATCCTGACTGAGCTGTACTGCTCTGAAGTACTCTGGAGCCTGGCTCACATCCTGCCTGAGCTGTGATGCTCTAATGAGCTCTGTAACCTGGCTCACATCCTGACTGAGTTGTACTGCTCTGAAGTACTCTGGAGCCTGGCTCACATCCTGACTGAGCTGTACTGCTCTAATGAGCTCTGGAGCCTGGCTCACATCCTGACTGAGCTGTACTGCTCTGAAGTACTCTGGAGCCTGGCTCACATCCTGCCTGAGCTGTGATGCTCTAAAGAGCTCTGTAACCTGGCTCACATCCTGACTGAGTTGTACTGCTCTGAAGTACTCTGGAGCTTGCCTCACATCCTGACTGAGCTGCACTGCTCCCAAGTACTCTGGAGCCTAGCTTACATCCTAACTGAGCTGTACTGCTCCGAAGTACTCTGGAGCCTGGCTCACATCCTGACTGAGCTGTACTGCTCCGAAGTACTCTGACGCCTGGCTCACATCCTGACTGAGCTGTACTGCTTTAATGAGCTCTGTAACCTGGCTCACATCCTGACTGAGCTGTTCTGCTCCGAAGTACTCTGGAGTCTGGCTCACATCCTACGTGAGCTGTACTGGTCTGAAGTACTCTGGAGCCTGGCTCACATCCTGACTGAGCTGTACTGCTCCGAAGTACTCTGACGCCTGGCTCACATCCTGACTGACCTGTACTGCTCTGAAGTACTCTGGAGCCTGACTCACATCCTAACTGAGCTGTACTTCTCCGAAGTACTCTGGACCCTGGCTCACATCCTAACTGAGCTGTACTGCTCCGAAGTACTCTGGAGCGCGGCTCACATCCTGACTGAGCTGTACTGCTCTAATGAGCTCTGGAGCCTGCCTCACATCCTGACTGAGCTGTACTGCTCCGAAGTACTCTAGAGCCTGGCTCACATCCTGACTGAGCTGTACTGCTCCGAAGTACTCTGGAGCCTGGCTCACATCCTAACTGAGCTGTACTGCTCCGAAGTACTCTGGAGCCTGGCTCACATCCTGGCTGACCTGTAGTGCTATAATGAGCTCTGAAACCTGGCTCACATCCTGACTGAGCTGTACTGCTCCGAAATACTCTGGAGCCTGTCTCACATCCTGACTGAGCTGTACTGCTCTAATGAGCTCTGGAGCTTGGCTCACATCCTGACTGAGTTGTACTGCTCCGAAGTACTCTGGAGAGCCTGTCTCACATCCTGAGTGAGCTGTACTGCTCCGAAGTACTCTGACGCCTGGCTCACATCCTGACTGAGCTGTACTGCTCCGAAGTACTCTGGAACCTGGCTCACATCCTGACTGAGCTGTACTGCTCTAATGAGCTCTGGAGCCTGGCTCACATCCTGCCTGACCTTTACTGCTTTAATGAGCTCCTGACTGAGCTATACTGCTCCGAAGTACTCTGGAGCCTAGCTTACATCCTAACTGAGCTGTACTGGTCCGAAGTACTCTGACGCCTGGCTCACATCCTGACTGAGCTGTACTGCTTTAATATGCTCTGTAACTTGGCTCACATCCTGACTGACCTGTTCTGCTCCAAAGTACTCTGGAGCCTGGTTTACATCCTAATTGAGCTGTACTGCTCCGAAGTACTCTGGAGCCTGGCTCACATCCTGACTGAGCTGTACTGCTCCGAAGTACTCTGGAGCCTAGTTTACATCCTAACTGAGCTGTACTGCTCCGAAGTACTCTGGAGTCTGGCTCACATCCTAACTGAGTTGTACTGCTTTGAAGTACTCTGGAGCCTGGCTCACATCTTGACTGAGCTGTACTGCTCTGAAGTACTCTAGAGCCTGGCTCACATCCTGACTGAGCTGTACTGCTCCGAAGTACTCTGGAGCCTGGCTCACATCCTGACTGAGCTGACTGAGCTGTACTGCTCTGAAGTACTCTGGAGCCTGGCTCACATCCTGACTGAGCTGTACTGCTCTGAAGTACTCTGGAGCCAGGCTCACATCCTGCCTGAGCTGTGATGCTCTAATGAGCTCTGTAACCTGGCTCACATCCTGACAGAGTTGTACCGCTCTGAAGTACTCTGGAGCCTGGCTCACATCCTGACTGAGCTGTACTGCCCTAATGAGCTCTGGAGCCTGGCTCACATCCTGACTGAGCTGTACTGCTCTGAAGTACTCTGGAGCCTGGCTCACATCCTGCCTGAGCTGTGATGCTCTAATGAGCTCTGTAACCTGGCTCACATCCTGACTGAGTTGTACTGCTCTGAAGTACTCTGGAGCCTGGCTCACATCCTGACTGAGCCGTACTGCTCTAATGAGCTCTGGAGCCTGGCTCACATCCTGACTGAGCTGTACTGCTCTGAAGTACTCTGGAGCCTGGCTCACATCCTGACTGAGCTGTACTGCTCTGAAGTACTCTGGAGCCTGGCTCACATCCTGACTGAGCTGTACTGCTCTGAAGTACTCTGGAGCCTGGCTCACATCCTGCCTGAGCTGTGATGCTCTAATGAGCTCTGTATCCTGGCTCACATCCTGACTGAGTTGTACTGCTCCGAAATACTCTGGAGCCTGGCTTACATCCTGACTGAGCTGTACTGCTCCGAAGTACTCTGGAGCCTGGCTCCCATCCTGACTGAGCTGTACTGCTCTAATGAGCTCTGGAGCCTGGCTCACATCCTGACTGAGCTCTACTGCTCCGAAGTACTCTGGAGCCTGGCTCACATCCTGACTGAGCTGTACTGCTCCGAAGTACTCTGACGCCTGGCTCACATCCTGACTGAGCTGTACTGCTCCGAAGTACTCTGGAGCCTGGCTCACATCCTGACTGAGCTGTACTGCTCTAATGAGCTCTGGAGCCTGGCTCACATCCTGAGTGAGCTGTACTGCTCCGAAGTAATCTGGAGCCTGGCTCACATTCTGACTGAGCTGTACTGCTCTAATGAACTCTGGAGCCTGGCTCACATCCTGACTGACGTGTACTGCTTTAATGAGCTCCTGACTGAGCTGTACTGCTCCGAAGTACTCTGGAGCCTAGCTTACATCCTAACTGAGCTGTACTGGTCCGAAGTACTCTGGAGCCTGGCTCACATCCTGACTGAGCTGTACTGCTCTAATGAGCTCTGGAGCCTGGCTCACATCCTGACTGAGCTGTACTGCTCTAATGAGCTCTGGAGCCTGGCTCACATCCTGACTGAGCTGTACTGCTCTGAAGTACCCTGGAGCCTGGTTCACATCCTGACTGAGTTGTACTGCTCTAATGAGCTCTGGAGCCTGGCTCACATCCTGACTGCGCTATACTGCTCTGAAGTACTCTGGAGCCTGGCTCACATCCTGACTGAGCTGACTGAGCTGTACTGCTCTAATGAGCTCTGGAGCCTGGCTCACATCCTGACTGAGCTGTACTGCTCTGAAGTACTCTGGAACCTGGCTCACATCCTGACTGAGCTGACTGAGCTGTACTGCTCTAATGAGCTCTCGAGCCTGGCTCACATCCTGACTGAGCTGTACTGCTCCAAAGTGCTCTGGAGCCTAGCTTACATCCTAACTGAGCTGTACTGCTCCGAAGTACTCTGGAGCCCGGCTCACATCCTGACTGAGCTGTACTGCTCTAATGAGCTCTGGAGCCTGGCTCACATCCTGACTGAGCTGTACCGCTCTGAAGTACTCTGGAGCCTGGCTCACATCCTGACTGAGCTGCACTGTTCCGAAGTACTCTGGAGTCTGGCTCACATCCTAACTGAGTTGTACTGCTTTGAAGTACTCTGGAGCCTGGCTCACATCCTGACTGAGCTGTACTGCTCCGAAGTACTCTAGAGCCTGGCTCACATCCTGACTGAGCTGTACTGCTCCGAAGTACTCTGGAGCCTAGCTTACATCCTAACTGAGCTGTACTGCTCCGAAGTACTCTGGAGCCTGGCTCACATCCTGACTGAGCTGTACTGCTCTAATGAGCTCTGGAGCCTTGCTCACATCCTGACTGAGCTGTACTGCTTCGAAGTACTCTGGAGCCTGGCTCACATCCTGACTGAGCTGCACTGTTCCGAAGTACTCTGGAGTCTGGCTCACATCCTAACTGAGGTGTACTGCTTTGAAGTACTCTGGAGCCTGGCTCACATCCTGACTGAGCTGTACTGCTCTGAAGTACTCTAGAGCCTGGCTCACATCCTGACTGAGCTGTACTGCTCCGAAGTACTCTGGAGCCTGGCTCACATCCTGACTGAGCTGACTGAGCTGTACTGCTCTGAAGTACTCTGGAGCCTGGCTCACATCCTGACTGAGCTGTACTGCTCTGAAGTACTCTAGAGCCTGGCTCACATCCTGCCTGATCTGTGATGTTCTAATGAGCTCTGTAACCTGGCTCACATCCTGACTGAGTTGTACTGCTCTGAAGTACTCTGGAGCCTGGCTCACATCCTGACTGAGCTGTATGGCTCTAATGAGCTCTGGAGCCTGGCTCACATCCTGACTGAGCTGTACTGCTCTGAAGTACTCTGGAGCCTGGCTCACATCCTGCCTGAGCTGTGATGCTCTAATGAGCTCTGTAACCTGGCTCACATCCTGACTGAGTTGTACTGCTCTGAAGTACTCTGGAGCCTGGCTCACATCCTGACTGAGCTGTACTGCTCTAATGAGCTCTGGAGCCTGGCTCACATCCTGACTGAGCTGTACTGCTCTGAAGTACTCTGGAGCCTGGCTCACATCCTGCCTGAGCTGTGATGCTCTAAAGAGCTCTGTAACCTGGCTCACATCCTGACTGAGTTGTACTGCTCTGAAGTACTCTGGAGCTTGCCTCACATCCTGACTGAGCTGCACTGCTCCCAAGTACTCTGGAGCCTAGCTTACATCCTAACTGAGCTGTACTGCTCCGAAGTACTCTGGAGCCTGGCTCACATCCTGACTGAGCTGTACTGCTCCGAAGTACTCTGACGCCTGGCTCACATCCTGACTGAGCTGTACTGCTTTAATGAGCTCTGTAACCTGGCTCACATCCTGACTGAGCTGTTCTGCTCCGAAGTACTCTGGAGTCTGGCTCACATCCTACGTGAGCTGTACTGGTCTGAAGTACTCTGGAGCCTGGCTCACATCCTGACTGAGCTGTACTGCTCCGAAGTACTCTGACGCCTGGCTCACATCCTGACTGACCTGTACTGCTCTGAAGTACTCTGGAGCCTGACTCACATCCTAACTGAGCTGTACTTCTCCGAAGTACTCTGGACCCTGGCTCACATCCTAACTGAGCTGTACTGCTCCGAAGTACTCTGGAGCGCGGCTCACATCCTGACTGAGCTGTACTGCTCTAATGAGCTCTGGAGCCTGCCTCACATCCTGACTGAGCTGTACTGCTCCGAAGTACTCTAGAGCCTGGCTCACATCCTGACTGAGCTGTACTGCTCCGAAGTACTCTGGAGCCTGGCTCACATCCTAACTGAGCTGTACTGCTCCGAAGTACTCTGGAGCCTGGCTCACATCCTGGCTGACCTGTAGTGCTATAATGAGCTCTGAAACCTGGCTCACATCCTGACTGAGCTGTACTGCTCCGAAATACTCTGGAGCCTGTCTCACATCCTGACTGAGCTGTACTGCTCTAATGAGCTCTGGAGCTTGGCTCACATCCTGACTGAGTTGTACTGCTCCGAAGTACTCTGGAGAGCCTGTCTCACATCCTGAGTGAGCTGTACTGCTCCGAAGTACTCTGACGCCTGGCTCACATCCTGACTGAGCTGTACTGCTCCGAAGTACTCTGGAACCTGGCTCACATCCTGACTGAGCTGTACTGCTCTAATGAGCTCTGGAGCCTGGCTCACATCCTGCCTGACCTTTACTGCTTTAATGAGCTCCTGACTGAGCTATACTGCTCCGAAGTACTCTGGAGCCTAGCTTACATCCTAACTGAGCTGTACTGGTCCGAAGTACTCTGGAGCCTGGCTCACATCCTGACTGAGCTGTACTGCTCTAATGAGCTCTGGAGCCTGGCTCACATCCTGACTGAGCTGTACTGCTCCGAAGTACTCTGGAGCCTGGCTCACATCCTGACTGAGCTGTACTGCTCCGAAGTACTCTGACGCCTGGCTCACATCCTGACTGAGCTGTACTGCTTTAATATGCTCTGTAACTTGGCTCACATCCTGACTGACCTGTTCTGCTCCAAAGTACTCTGGAGCCTGGTTTACATCCTAATTGAGCTGTACTGCTCCGAAGTACTCTGGAGCCTGGCTCACATCCTGACTGAGCTGTACTGCTCCGAAGTACTCTGACGCCTGGCTCACATCCTGACTGACCTGTACTGCTCTGAAGTACTCTGGAGCCTGACTCACATCCTAACTAAGCTGCACTGCTTCGAAGTGCTCTGGAGCCTGGCTCACATCCTAATTGAGCTGTACTGCTCTAATGAGCTCTGGAGCCTAGCTCACATCCTGACTGAGCTGTACTGCTCTGAAGTACTCTGGAGCCTGGCTCACATCCTGAGCTGCACTGCTCTGAAGTACTCTAGAGCTGGCTCACGCCCTCAGGGATGTAGCTTAATCAATAACATTAGGGTCTGAGACTTTCTAACAAGCAATGAGGTGCACCCAACAAAGAGGATAAGGCGGGCAGGCACCACTGGATTGTGGTCATGGACAGGGTTAATGGTGTTAGCTTTCAAGTCATTTGGAAACGTAAAGCCAGCCAGTGCAGTCCGAATGTGGGACAGTCTGGACCATGTTGTACATTTGAGTCCAGTTCCTCCTCAAAGCAATGTACGGCAGAGAGGCCCAGGACAGAAGGCTATCATAAGCCCATAGCTAACATTAATAGACTAGGCTTAGGAGCAGTGAGAACAGGCCTCTTAGCAGACGAGGCTCGGCAGCAGACTACTATTGGCGGTAGTCCAATGCAGACCATCTAGCAGTGTGTAATAACACAAGGCCCCTAAAACTAAAGAAAGGGAAAGCTTGAAATAAATAAAACTGGACAATAAAACTGTTGTACTAGGAGGAGAGCTACAGAACAGCAAACCAGCGATCCCTCATTCTTTCTCCCTTTAAATAGAAAATAGAAAAATGGCATCACAAATGTAATGATATGACAATTGTGTGTGTGGTTTCATCTACTGAAGGACATTACAATTTCTTTCATTCTACTGAGGTATACAATTGTACACTGCTTGGCTTCAAGAAATTGTTAAGTTTTGGGCTACCTTTCGTAATTATGCCATTCTAAGTGTTTGTTGTTTTAGTAGGTTCAATCTATCTTTTTCACAATGGATTTGTTGAATAATTATAGGATATCATATGTCAGTGTGACTTGCGAGGATGCACCACTGAGAGAGCAAAGACTTAGGCAGCTGTATAACTCTAAGCTATATTGTGCATACAGAGGGGACAGCATTTGTATCTAACGTGTGCTGTTGTTGTAGGGTGATGTCTTAGTGTGGCTTGAGCCAGATGCACTACTGAACTAGCAACCACTGAACCATCGGAATGGCTTGTAGTTGATTGGTTGCCAAGGAGTTGCTTTCTCATCTCCTGGCGTGTGACAGGACACCGCGATACAATGACTTGAAGGGCGACAACTATAGAAAGGGTCGGGAGAACCAGGCAGAGGCAAGAAGAGGATGGGGGACTCCAAGTCAACACACCCACCACCACGCCTGCGCAGCAGATGATGAGTGCCTTTAGGTAGATGATCCAGGCTCCAGGCTTCATCAGATCAGTACAGCTCAGTCTGCACATTAGGCAGGAAAGTAGCTTCAGGGAGTAAATTATATGTTAATGGGTCTTGGCCTGGAAGTGTCAGTCGG
The DNA here is from genome assembly GCF_031143425.1 of Pleurodeles waltl. Taxonomy (NCBI): domain Eukaryota; kingdom Metazoa; phylum Chordata; class Amphibia; order Caudata; family Salamandridae; genus Pleurodeles; species Pleurodeles waltl. The sequence continues at coordinate 90,502,900 of NC_090441.1, forward strand.
ATCAGCTGTGTTCAGCAACAGTGGCATTAAGTCACTGTTGCTGCAGACTGATACATTAACAGGGAGAGATGATCATGAAATGAACCAAGGGTTGTGCTTTACTCTAAAGATCTGTGCCCAAGCCAAGACATAAAAATATTTGGCATGTAAATCATCCAACAAACAACATGTAGACATATGATAAAGTCACTTTTTAAAAAAAACTGAATTTCTTTAACAGGAAGGTGTGTTTCTCCTTAGTATTTAAGATTTATATCACTGCATTGAGAGGCATCTATTAAAAGTGATAGTTTTAAAGTTTAAATTTCAAAATATTAATGCCAGCAGTGGCACGGTGCAGCAGATAATGAATTATGTGGCAAATGCAGGAAATCCATAATTGTGTGAAAAACGCTGTAGCCACACAGTCGCATAATTCCAGTGGCCCTGGATATCAGTGCTCTCATTATTTGAGATGTTTAATAGTAAAAAGATTGTTTGTGCACAGGCAGGCGGTTCAAGGGTGCAATGTGTCTGCTGTGGGTGGGTGAAATATGCCTGCTGTCATTTGTGGTACAAATAATATTAAAGAGATTGTGCAGATGCAGACGGTACCAGGGTGAGATGTGTCTGCTATAAATGGGTGAGATATGCCTGCTTTGATTGCTTGAGACGCTTAATATTGAAGAGATTATTTGTCCAGATGCAGACGGTACCAGGGTGAGATGTGTCTGCTGTGTCATTGGGTGAGACGAACAGTGCTGAACACATGTTGCTACTTGCGACCGGTAGCACCTGGGTGAAATGTGTCTGCTATAACAGTTGGTGAGGGGATGAATGTTAGAAACATGGTTGCCCACGAGACAAGCAGTACCGGGGTCAGATGTGCCTGCTGAGGCAGTGAGTGAGACGATCAATGCTAGAAGACATGTTTGCTCTTGCAACAGGTAGCACCAGTGTGAGATGTGCCTTGCTCCTAGGACAGGTAGCACCAGTGTGAGATGGGTGCGACGATCAGTGCTAGAAGACATGTTTGCTCTTGAGACAGATAGCAAGCACCAGGGTGAGATGTGCCTGCTGTAGCGGTGGCTACAAGACTTGTTTGTACTTGAGAGAGGCAGTACCAGGGTGAGATGCGCCTGCTGTAAGTGAGATGATCAGTGCTGGAAGACATGTTTGCGTTTGATACAGGTAGTAACAGCGTGAGATGAGCCTGCCGTGAGTGGGTGAGATGTGCATGCTATGAGTGGGTGAGCTGTTCCTGCCATGAGTGGGTGGGATGTGCCTGCCATGAGTGGGTGAGATGAGCCTGCCATGAGTGGGTGAGATGTGCCTGCTATGAGTGGATGAGCTGTTCCTGCCATGAGTGGGTGAGATGCGCCTGCCATGAGTGGGTGAGATGAGCCTGCTATGAGTGGGTGAGATGTGCCTGCCATGAGTGGGTGAGATGAGCCTGCCATGAGTGGGTGAGATGTGCCTGCCATGAGTGGATGAGATGAGCCTGCCATGAGTGGGTGAGATGTGCCTGCTATGAGTGGGTGAGCTGTTCCTGCCATGAGTGGGTGAGATGTGCCTTCCATGAGTGGGTGAGATGAGCCTGCCATGAGTGAGTGAGATGTGCCTGCTATGAGTGAGTGAGATGTGCCTGCCATGAGTGAGATGTGCCTGCCATGAGTGGATGAGATGAGCCTGCCATGAGTGGGTGAGATGTGCATGCCATGAGTGGGTGAGATGTGCCTGCCATGAGTGGGTGAGATGAGCCTGCCATGAGTGGGTGAGATGCGCCTGCCATGAGTGAGTGAGATGTGCCTGCCATGAGTGGGTGAGATGAGCCTGCCATGAGTGGGTGAGATGTGCCTGCCATAAGTGGGTGAGCTGTTCCTGCGGTGAGTGGGTGAGATGTGCCTGCCATGAGTGGGTGAGATGTGCCTGCCATGAGTGGGTGAGATGTGCCTGCCATGAGTGGGTGAGATGAGCCTGCCATGAGTGGGTGAGATGTGCCTGCCATAAGTGGGTGAGATGTGCCTGCCATGAGTGGGTGAGATGTGCCTGCCATGAGTGGGTGGGATGAGCCTGCTATGAGTGGGTGAGCTGTTCCTGCCATGAGTGGGTGGGATGTGCCTGCCATGAGTGGGTGAGATGAGCCTGCCATGAGTGGGTGAGATGTGCCTGCTATGAGTGGATGAGCTGTTCCTGCCATGAGTGGGTGAGATGCGCCTGCCATGAGTGGGTGAGATGAGCCTGCTATGAGTGGGTAAGATGTGCCTGCCATGAGTGGGTGAGATGAGCCTGCCATGAGTGGGTGAGATGTGCCTGCCATGAGTGGATGAGATGAGCCTGCCATGAGTGGGTGAGATGTGCCTGCTATGAGTGGGTGAGCTGTTCCTGCCATGAGTGGGTGAGATGTGCCTTCCATGAGTGGGTGAGATGAGCCTGCCATGAGTGAGTGAGATGTGCCTGCCATGAGTGAGATGTGCCTGCCATGAGTGGATGAGATGAGCCTGCCATGAGTGGGTGAGATGTGCATGCCATGAGTGGGTGAGATGTGCCTGCCATGAGTGGGTGAGATGAGCCTGCCATGAGTGGGTGAGATGCGCCTGCCATGAGTGAGTGAGATGTGCCTGCCATGAGTGGGTGAGATGAGCCTGCCATGAGTGGGTGAGATGTGCCTGCCATAAGTGGGTGAGCTGTTCCTGCGGTGAGTGGGTGAGATGTGCCTGCCATGAGTGGGTGAGATGTGCCTGCCATGAGTGGGTGAGATGTGCCTGCCATGAGTGGGTGAGATGAGCCTGCCATGAGTGGGTGAGATGTGCCTGCCATAAGTGGGTGAGATGTGCCTGCCATGAGTGGGTGGGATGAGCCTGCCATGAGTGGGTGAGATGTGCCTGCAATGAGTGGGTGAGCTGTTCCTGCCATGAGTGGGTGAGATGTGCCTGCCATGAGTGGATGAGATGCGCCTGCTATGAGTGGGTGAGATGTGCCTGCCATGAGTGGATGAGATGACCGCGCTATGAGTGGGTGAGCTGTTCCAGACGTGAAATCTTTGCTCTGACAGTGAGTGGGTGCCAGTGGCTTGGCGTAGGTGAAAGGGTCCCCAATGCAAGCAAGGAGAAAAGTCCCCCTGACCTTTGGTTATATAGTAAAATACAACAATAGCCGTTGTGCAGTGGGCCTCTCAGAGTCCTTTGTCTCGGTGCCACTGCGCCCGCCGCACATTAATATTCGTACTGCTTGAGAATGATGGTGACTGCGTGAGATGTTTGTTACACTTCCCGCTGCCTTGAGCTGTCTGCCTCTGGGGAACATGCACCACTGATGCTCCAGACATCTTTAGTGTAATTGATAGGGTCAGAGGTCAGTCATGTTGAGTTAGACTCTGTCTGAAGATTCTACGGGTTCTCACGATACTCCTGCTTGCTGCCACCAGTGGTTTAACATAACACACTGCCCCCTTCTTGCAGAAAGCGGTAGGCCCCCCCTGAGATTCCCATATCTCGGAGATGTTATTAGGCCTTAAGCACACATGCTGTGCTGTGTTACTTTACTGCTTGTTGTAGATTTTGCACACAGTAGTGCACTCTAAGAGGTATTGCCCAAAGTGTACACTCGAAGGTATTGCACACAGCAGTGCTCTCTACGAGGCATCGTGCAAACAGCACACTCTTAAGTATTGCACACAGCAATGCATCTTTGCAGGTTTTGTGGAACACAGAACATGCATTCTAGTGCAGGGTCTGGTTGGCACCAAAATAAAAGTGTCTCCTATTCGTGAATGAGATAGCTAAAAAACTCGCAAAGACACTCTGTATAGCTGTTTGTGAGATATTGCATGCATCCGTGTACCCTGCAGGCAATGGCTGTGGTTACATCAGGCAAATAAACAGTAAAAACCGATCCACTAATGATAACACAGGTCCATAAACAGCCGAAACCCCAGATCACACCCTGGCTTGGTTTTTACTTTTCTTTCTCTAACTTCAAAGTGAGAGCGCTTATGTGACATTCTTGCTTGATACTGGGGGTGGAAAAGGGCTTTTTTGTCTAGCACAAAACAACATTTATATGACCTGTGCAAGTATTTGTGATAATTGAATGGTCATTTCAATTGAAGATGTGTTGTTTGTAATGGCAGTGTACTACCCCACCATGCATACTCCACTTTACCCTACTACACTCTACTCTGCACTACTCCACGCCACTGCACTCTACTCTGCACCACTCCACACTCCACCACTCCACACTGCGTCACTGAACTCTACTCTGCACCACTTTACTTTACACTACTCCACATCACTGCACTCCATGGCCCTGCAGTCTACGCCACTTCACTCGACGCCCCTGTACTCTACTCTGCACCACTCCACTCTTTGCCAATGGACTCTATGCCACTCCATTCTAGACCACTCTACTCTAACCTACACAACTCCACTCTACGCCACTCTCCAACACTGCATTCTAATACAATGTACTCTACTTTGTACCACTCAACTCTATGCCCTTGAACTTTTTGCCAATCCACTCTGCACCACTGCACTCTATGCCACTGCACTGTACACCATTTTACTCTATGCCATTACACTCCACGCCACTGCCCTGTACCCTGCACCACTCTGCTGAACTCTGAAACAATCTACTGTACGCCACATGCACTCTAAGCTATTGCACTCTATTATGCACCTCTCTGATGTACACCACTGCATTCTATGATGCTGCATTGTACGCTACTGAATTCTATGCCGCTGCACTTTATGCCACTTTACTCTGCAACACTCTATGCCAATGCACACTACACCAGTCCACTCTACTTTACTCCACTGCACTCTTCACCACTCTACTCTCCACCACTGTACTTTATGCCATTGAACTCCACTCTGCACCACTACACTCTACGCCACTCTACTCAACACCACTCTACTGTATGCCACTGCACTCTACGCCAATGTACTCTGCAACGCTCTGCTCTGCAACACTGCATTCTACACCAATTAACTCTATGCCACTCTACTCTGCACTACTGCATTCTAGGCCAATGCACTCCTCACCACTGCACTCTACACCACTCTACTCTGCATCACTCCACTCTGCAGCACTGAACTCTGCAGCACTCTACTCTACACCACTGCACTCTATGCCACTCTACAAACACATTGACAAAGCCAATAGCTCTTGGATAGGCGAGTCCTATTGACTTTGCCAAAGCTTGTTTAACATTAACATTCCTAAAGCATATTGTATGAGTAAAGTAAAGCTGCTGCATCATGACTCAGGCATGCCCGGAGTCACCATGAAAGTGTGTACACTGTGGCCACCTTCGAATGGTTCTGCAGGTACTGCAGCCTACTCCCGAAAAGGAGGACTCTAGGACCCTCTTGTGAGGACCTAAGGTACTGCAATCCACAACAGAAAACTATTTGCGTTTGGCTTCAGAACTTCTAGCAACAACCTAAATCTAAAGTAAAAGTTAGTTTTTAATGACAGCCAGATTAATTGTCTTTTCCAATTCTTTTTTAAATATGTTTTTATTAGATTTTAAACAAAGTAAAACCAAATTACAACTGTACAAACAATTCCCTAGTAGCACGTACACCTGGTATGCATCAGCATCCTCCCTCCCCCATCACGCCTCGCCTCAGATTACTCGATCTATTCCAGCACATTCCTTCCGGCACGCGGCTGGGAATCCTGCCATCAAGTGTGGTCACACCACTGCCCTCTGTCCCGGCCTCTTAAGATACCTCATCAGGCTCTGAGTTCGATCCGATCCCCTTCCATGGTCCCCACACCTTTTCAAATGTACGCGGGCACGCCCCTCGCTTGATATACCACCTCCTCTGCCTGCATGCACCAGTTCATGTTCGAGGTCTGTTCGGATATTACAGGTCTAAAAGCGCCCCCAGTATCTCACTATGGGCCATATGTACTAAAGCTTTTTCCCATAGACACAGAATGGGTAAAATCCTTTGGTACATCTGGCCCTATGTCCATCGTGGCTACCATTGAGGCCACATTCCAGAAGAGGAAGGAGTATGTGCTCAGCGTCTGCTCTCTCCAATACCCACGATCACAACAATGTAAGGGGCAGGGAACACTCCAGGACGGTGGGGATCCTGCTCCTCACACTCTCCCAGTATCCCTGTATTTTAGGGCAATCTCATAGAGTATGAACCAGGGCCCTGCACTGTCCACAACCTCGGAGGCATCGTCATTGTCAATTTTACCCATTTTGCATGGCCTGGTTCTCGTGTAGTATGCCCTGTGGAATATCTTCAGCTGCACCAGCCAAAATTGCGACCAGTTGGCTACCTCCCTGGGGTGTCTGCAAGCTTTTCCCAGGCGTCGTCCTCTAGTTTCCCCAAGACAATCTCTCATTCACTACGCAGGACGTCAAGGAGAGGCAGACTGTGCATGAGCAGAGATGCGCACCATTTTTAGATTGGGTGGGTATGTAGTGGGGTGGGCCCCCATTATGCTATATTCCAGGGATGTTTCTTTGGTGTAGCAGAGGACGTCCACGTACCCCACAAATGTGTTTCAGCTGTTGATATCTAAGATAGTGACTCCCTGCTGGTTCAAATTGTGCCTTATGTTTGGGGAACGGGATCATCGTACTGTCCCTCCAAACATCCCCCACCTTTGAAATTCTTAGCAGGTCCACTTTTGTGACATTCAGCCTTGTCAATCTTGATAGCAACGCCGAGTCCGACAATGAGGTCTCAAGCGTCACCTCACTCTTCCATCCCAATAGTTCATCGCCTCTAGCCATGCGGTAACTACGATTGCAGAGGGCCCCGCAATTGGTTCTCCTTGTTCCCTCTGCACAGCCAACAGGGATATCCCTCGAGGTCCATTGCTCTTCTGTTTACGTATGTTGACAGCGCCTGCTGCATTGAAAATACCCAATCATGAATCACCTGCAGCTGAACCGCCCAGTGGTACAATTTCAGGTTTGGGAGGTACACACCCTATCCTTCGGTTTCTACACCAAAGCAGAGAGGGCGATCCCCGGCGATCCTCCATCCCAGATCAGTGATCTGATCACCCCCTTAACGTCCGAATTGCTTGTTCGGAACTGCATTCGGGGTATTTTGGAGGATATATAAGAATTTTGAGAGTTGTTGATTTTGTCAATGCTTGTTACAAATCTGCTGTCTTTTTATCATTTCCCTTTCTTCTTGATGTTCTCCTCTTCATTTTTTTATCTTTCTTCCCATCGTCCCAGTGCACCTTTGCCATCTTCTTTTCTGTCATTTTCCTAAAGTTTTTTGTTACCTTTCCCTGTTCCCAAATCGTCTTTTTTCTTCCTTCTTCTTTTTTGACTTTTTCCTTTGCTTCGCTATTTGCTTTGTTTCTTTAATTATCTCTTTCTAATCCCGTCGTTTGACACTTCTTTATTTCAAAATGTTCATGCTTCAAGGAACTATGGATACATTTAATAATGAACAGGACTGGTCTACTCCACCAAACTCTTCCCACACTTTGGTGTAGAGACTTTCACAGTAACTCAGTAAGAAAACCTCTTCAAAACGCTCATTTCTGGTGATATAAGGTACCTACTGATAGCTGCTTAGCACCACTTGCAGATAAGCGTCGGGCTGCTGTCTGTTCTTGTAAATGACACTGCTCTGTGGTTTAATCTGAGTTTCCTCCTTGCAGATGGGTTTGAAGAGGTGGAGACTCCCTTCATTCTCAGGTGTGCTGAGGAAGCCAAGCACCTGGTGGACGCCGCCTACAAGCACACGCGCCAAACGTGAGTTACCAAGGTGTGGGTATTACTGGGTTATCTTTGTAGGAAAAGTATTGCGTGGGTGGGGGGCACTCCTATTAGGTGCAGACCCTCTCATGTCATCTACCTGACTCCGATGTCTGACAGGTTCCTTCTGTGCTCCTTATTCAACCTCTGAACCGCAGCCTTTCCCCATCCAAGCTGCCATCACTCTCTGTCTTCTGGTTTCTGGCGTTATCTGTCCTGCACATTCAGAGCTGCCATCATTGCCTGACCTTTGACCTCTGTCCTGCACATTCAGAGCCGCCACCACCCCTACCCAACGTTCCTTTTCAGAGCTGCCATCATTGCCGGACCTATAACCTGCCCCTTCAAAAGTGGATACTAGCATTGCCTGGCCTCTAATCTCTCTTCTTCTACCTCCCGAGCACCCATCATTGTTAGAGTGAAGAGAGAATTCCCCATAGATCACTGCCAGAAATTCTATTGTTGCTCAAACTCTGAAATCTGACCTGCCCTTTTAAAGCAGCCATACCTGCCTGAGTTCTTACTTGGCCCTTTACAATTTCTATCACTGCTTAAGCTATCATTCCTCCTACGGAATTCCCATAACCCCATAATCTCAGCTCCATACCCACCCGATTGAGATCTGTAACCTCTTTTTGAGCTTCTCTTCGGCTTTCGTATTCTTCCAGTACTATCACTGCTAGATTCCACTTCCTAACACATTCCCTTCAGAGATATCATCACCACTTGAGCTCTACGCGTTTGCTTCCTCTCCTAACGTGCCAGCACTAATAGAGTTTGTAGGAAAGTTCCCTCTTTCTGGCAAGGTTACCCCCACTTTTTGCCTGATGTCAGTGAGCTTAGACTGTTTTCACCGGGATTCTGCTAATCAGTACTCCAGTGATTGTGCTCTCCTCTAAATTTGGTTGTCTTGATACTTCTTACACCCCACAATTGGCATACTGGTGTACCCCTGTAAGTCACTGGTAAATGGTACTTAGGTACCCAGGGCATTAGTGCACCAGGGGTCTCCCAGGGGCTGCAGCATGTATTATGCCACCCAAGGGAGCCTTTGCTATCTGCGTCTGCAGGCCTGCCCTTTGCAGCCTGCTTGAAATGGTGCATGGTTAGTGTAAGTCACCCCTATGGTAGGCCCTTTCAGCCCAAAGGACAGGGTGCAGGTCCCTGTGTGTGTGGGCACCCCTGCATGAGCAGAGGTGTCCCTATGAACTTCAGTTACAATTCACTGGACTGCGTAAGTGTGGGGAAGACATTTTAGCTATGTACTGTCTACCTGTGGTCCAGGTACATAATGGTAACTCCGAACCTGGGCATGTTTGTTATCAAACATGTCGGAATCATACCCCAATACCGATTCCAGTATTGGTGGCATGATTCCATGCACTCTGGGGGTTCCTTAGAGGATCTCCCAGTTCTGCTTCTACCAGTCTTCCAGGGTCTGCAGGCAGCTGTGCTGCTGCAGCCCCCAGACACGATTCTGCCCTCCTGCTGCTTGACCAGATCAAGCAGGGGACATCAGAACAAAAGATTTCCTGTAGGAGAGGGGTGCAACCTCATTTCCTTTGGAAATAGGTGTTACTGGGCTGGGGAGGGGTAGTCTCCCCACACCACCGGACTGCTTTGAAGGGCACATTTGGTGCACTCCTTGCATGATCCAGTTTGCACCAGTCCAGGAACTACTGGTCTTTGCTTTTCCGTGAAACACCACAAAGAAAAGGGCAATGTCCACAATCCTCTTTTCCAGCTCCACCCCTAGGATGGTGCCCAGAGCTCCTCCAGGTGGCCACTTGGTTCTGCCATCTTGGAACCAAGATGGTCAGAGGGCCCTGGGAGAATTTGACTGGGTAGGCCAGGTAGCTGATGTCAGTGAACCCTCCTGATAGGTGGTCACCCCAGAAAGTGACCAAATCCCATTATTGGGCTAAATAGGGACTCACTTAAGGGTGGATCCCCAGATTCGTCGTGCAAGACTCCACTGGAACTCCCTGCAAAGGCATCTTCTGCTCCTGGCCTCCGGAACTGCTGCTGGGCTGCACAGGAACCAAACAAGATTGCACAGCCTGAGACAACCTCTCCTTGCAACATTGTTTCTGTGGCTCCTGTCAGCACTCTGCAACATCTCCACAACTGTGCATTCTCCAGGGTCGACAAGACTTCAGCTGCACCAAGAAGCAAGAAGGAATCTCCCTTGGAGCGAAGGAGTCTCTCCCCTGCATCCGCAGGCACCTAAGACAATGATTTCCGGCTGGTGGGATTGTCTGTCCTCCAGATCTGCGAAGATTCTCCAACATAGGTGGTGGTTCTGATGGATCACCTGGGTCTTCTCTGCCTTCTGTCCACTGTGGGAGGTGGTGAGCCTTTGCCTCAGCCACTGGAACTGTATTCCTGTGCACAGCGACTGCTGCACCAACTAAGGCTTGTTCACTCCTGCTCTGAAGGATCTTCAGGCTCCAAGTAGCCCCGTCCCCAGCACTCTACCTGCGCAAGGACAGTCTCCTCTCTGCTGCTCCAGTGATGTGAGGCTCCTCTTCAGGTGTGCTGACAAAGCCTCCCTGCGACTTAGTGTGCCTGCTGCCAATGGGTTGCTTGTGAGGGCTCTGACTGCTTCTTCTAGCTCTCCTGTATCCTGAGGGTCAGCCTGATATCCCCTCTAAGGGTCGAGTTCCCAGGACCTTGCTGGTCCTCCACAGATCTGCAAAACCTCCAACAGCTTCTTTTGCGTTTGCCTGTGCTTGTTGGTGGTCCTCTTGACCACTGAGCCATCGGCAATCTGGCAACCCTTGAGTGACAGCTCATAGGTGACTCCCGGGACTCCTCTGCAGCTCCTGGACCCTGCAGCTGGACTTCATCTATCACTGTTGATCCGGATCTTCAGCTACAGAAGGGTGGGCCTTGGCTCCTGCGCAAGCTGGACACTCCTGTGTGGACTCGACTCTGTCCCCTTCTTTTGCAGGCCCTTCTCACCTGGAATCCACCCGTGGGTTCCACTGGTCCAGTCCTGCTTCTTCATTCTCCAACTGTGACGTCCCCATGTTAGCCTATGGGAGAACTGAGTAACTTACCTCTCTGCACCCAGCTGCTGAAGATCTTCTAGGTACTTTTACCTTTTGGGGTTCCACTCTCCCCCAGCCCTTGTCTAACTACTCCATACACTCTGGTGGGGACACCCTGCCGCATTCCATTATTTTAGTATATGGTTTGGCCCCCGCATAGGGCCCTTGATAATTTATGCCATCATTACGTGTGGACACTTTATGAAAAATTGGTATTTAGAGTTTATTGTAAATATCCATGTGATTTTTCCTCAAGAAAAGCCTGGGCAAATTTGTGGATGCAACAAAACTGCACATTATGAGTATACATGCCACAAAGAAGAGCAAAATATGCAGTATTACCATATTACCGTTATTCTGAAGTGTGGAAATAAGAGCAATATCATACCTTGTAACAATTGAGCACCATGGTATTGATAGTTTTTGTGCGATATGAAGAATAACACAGTCAATTTGTGTGGCTTGCCATTTTTCTAGGGGTGCCAAATTCGGGATTTGCTCCTATTGTCCAACAGATTCCACTAATTTTTTATCTGGAAAAAATAGTACTAGCGAAAATAAGTTGGTGTGGTAATTATTGCAAAACTGGGAATCCTGATTTAGATGCAAACTCCTGTGTGTACACAAATCAGGGTTTACGGGTACTTAAACTTGACTTTAATATCAATTTATCTAGTGTACTATAGAGATACGGAGAAGGATAGTGATCTGTAGAAATCAACTACAAAAGTTGTTTAATGATATAGTCCTGTGACTGGAACACAGAGATGGGCTGCTCGTAATATTAGATCCCAATGGAGGGTCCGGCTTTCGGTGGCATTAATTTTAAAATGGTTAAGAACCTGTAGACTCTTCGGCCATCAGAAATTCAACTCTGGAAAATGTTTTAGTAGATAAACTTTTTTGTCCACTTCGTTTTACCTATCAGATCCTCCAATCTGAGCTTACACTTTGAAGAGTTTTTCTAATGGGGTGCAACAAAATGCAAGAAATACATTGTTCTAGAGAAGTTAATTTCATTAAATAAGGGAAAGGGTGGTCCACTCGTTAGATTCAGATCTAACAATAAAAAGAGTAAATGTAGTGTGGGACTCCTTGTAGGTGAGTCTATAAAGAAGAAAGAGAAATGTGTATTATGATTCATAACTGGGCACATTAACCGAGAAGGAACGATATAGATATGGTTCTACTACACTCAGAGGATGATACGTGTGTGGTCATTGGATGAATACAAATGACATCATTGATCACAAGCTAAGACATTACCAAGTATTTATTAGTATTCGGTGATATTCTTTGCTCTATCCTTGTCAATTAACTTTATGGACAAGACTTTTGGATGTGTGAAGAAATGGATAATTGAACTTCTGAAATTTCTACACCACAACGACCTCTCTTATAGTGTTATTGCTCACTTCTTTGACAACCATGAAAGTGTATCAAAACTTTAAGACAGGTGGGTCCAGTCCTTGGCCACCAGGCTTGCATTGCTGCGGTGCTGCTCATGCTTCTCATAGTATGTGTGTAGATCAATGTCTTCATTTACAGCATTGGCAATTGACACTTTTAGCAGAAGCTTAAAGAAACAACAAATTGACCAGACCTAAATTGTTTGCTCTTCCCTAGTTTAAAAGACAAACTGAAGCAGGAGAGCCTCTCTTCCTCGGACATCATGGCGTTCTTCAAGCAGCCGGTGGCAGGCAGCAGGACCACCATCCGGGCAGCGGATTACATGGAGACGACCTTCCAGTTGTTGAAGGAGAGGGTGGATCACTCCTACCAGAGGCCCTTCAATATCACTGGTAAGAGACCGATGACTAGCGCTAGCCCTGGGAAGTGACTGCTGAGTCTTACCAACCAGTAGCAAAGTGCTGCTGAGTCTTACCAACCAGAGAGGGCATGGTGCACACACTGGCAGACTGTTTAGTGTAACCAGTAAGGAACTGCTCAGTATTGCTTATCAGACATAATTCAGTACAGCTAGCAAGAGGCTGTTCATTGCAACCAATGAGAGACAGTTCAGAGAACCAAGCAGAGGGGGCTTAGAACAACCATTGTCAAACCGTTTAGTACAATCAATAAAAGATTGTTCAGTATTGCTCATTAGATGATGTTCAGCAAAACTAGCAAAAGACTGCCTTGCAACCAATGAGAGACTGCTGGGAGAGTAATCAACGAGAGGATGTTCACAGGGTTGGACTGGCCTGTAGGGCAATCAAGCAGTGCCCGATGGGCTGTTCTGACAGGTCAGTGTGTAGGTCGTGTTTGTGGCTGTTTTCAGTGTTTTTGGCCCTGTTTATGGTCTGTTGGACCGGTTTTACTGTTTATTTCTATGATATTAAAACAAACATTGCCTGAAGTAAGTTCAAATCCATGCAATACTTTGCAAAACACTTAAACATTGTGTCTCATCAAGTTCAAATCTGCGCTAATTTGCAAACATATGCAACTTTTTGAGCTTTCTAATTAACTGATAGGAGCGTTTTTTTTGGTGTTCTGTCCTATTTTCTGACCCATTCAAATTCTGGATGCTCAGTACAACCACTGAGAGAATGTTCAGAGTGTATTCAACCAGAGGTGGCCCGGTACCACCAACGATAGACTGTATTGTATTGTATTGTAATAGTATTTATATAGCGCTTACTACCCCTGATGAGGCGTCAAAGCGCTTTTCAGTGAGTAGCATGCTACTCTGGAACCCAACAAGAATTAGTGATGGATTAGTATCAGGAAATATGAGTACAGTTTTAGTATTATTATGAGTTAGTTTGAGCCGGGGATATGTGAGTTTGTTAGTTAGATTGACTGTAGTAATGGAGGGGTGGAGGAGGAAAGAAATCCAGAAGTGTTAATTGGGAGTATATCCCTCATTTACTCAACCCAAAGGCTTGGGATGAGTAAAGGGGGATGGAGGAGGGAAGAGTGTGGAAGGGTTAGGGAGAGCATAGTAGCAACTGTGTAATAAAGCAGCAACAGTTCAGTACACCAATAGACAGCCTCTAGTAAAACGGGTAAAATATTAGAATATGTGGGGTATAAATAATAGGCTGTTTACTTTACTGTTTATGCTGGAGATTCCATTGAATCACTGTCCCTGACGTGCCTCTACAAACATTGTGATTCTACCAAGAGAGGTTATAGCTGCAGCCAAAGGCTATATAAGGAAACGGAAAGTAATTCCTGTTACAAGCTAACAGGAAGTCCCTGGTAGATCATGAAATGCTAATTGAAGAATGAGCAAGCAGGAGTTCAGCAACACCAGCAAGGGATGCTTGTGCGTGAATAGTTGAGCACATTTAGTACCACTACTAAGAGCTTACTGTTATAGGCAATTCTTTGATTCTCTTACTTAAGGATGTGCATGGCATGGGAGAATGAAAGCTAGCAAACCCTAGCTCCATAAACAAACTGAAAATATGTAGATAAAGGAGTGTTCGGTATACTGAGAAAGACCTATTCCTATTCATTGATTCTGTCGAAACAGTTGATTTTCATTCAAATCTCTTCACCCCTCGCCATCTTTTTGAATTTACTTTTTTATTATTTTTTCTATAAATATATGAGTGCTAAATGCTATGTATGGCCTGGAGAGCTTTCTTGGGGGCAGGTCCTGACATTTGCAAATGGCTTCGTGAAATACCTTGCTTCGGATGCACTGGCATCCAGCTCTGCCAATCAGCTGGTGTGCCACAGATTCAGAAAGATAATAGTGGACGAATAGCCATTTGTAATGCACAAGGCTGAACTAAGCAAGAGTGGACCACAGGTTTTTAAGGGGAGAACCACCGCTGAGAGTCGAACCCGGTTCCCTATTACCAAAATCAGTAGCTCTGTACAGTACCCCACATCCTCTCAGACCCCTAACGTAAAACGCAAACTTATTTTGATGAAAGGGACATACCTAAAGCTTGTTTATTCTGCTCCCTCCATGTCCCAAAATACCAGACATAATCATCATCATAACCCTAATAATGATAATAAATAAACTAAGACATTTTTAATGTAGACGGAAGAAATAAAGACGTGTGTCAACATTGCCTTCAGTTCCATAATAGCGTTCTTTTGAGGATGGGCTTGTTTCAGGTTTCTTTTCCTGGGCTGCACTTATCGTGGTCTTGTTTTTACGAACTATAGTGGTTGTTCTGCGGCTCTTGCCATTGTTATGCTTTTTTAATACCACCACCGTTGCAATAGGAGGAACAGGCATCGCGTGTGATTCATAAAATCATGAATGGTCCAACCTGGTGAGATGTTCACTGTGTGTGCGACGAAGCGGGCTGGTTTGTTTTGCACTGCTCTGGAAGTGTGTGGGTGTGTTGCACTTCTATTGCCCCGTTGCCCCAATTCCGGTATGGGTGTTAATGTCAGGCACTGCTTGTTTCTATTAGGCACCTGTTATTATGGTGCTCAGATGGGCAGTATCCAAGTACTCTTACCAGCTAGGTCCCAAAGGAGAGACGTATTGGCTACCCCAATGTTTGTTTTAACTATTATTTACCCAACTTCATCTAGAAATGAATCTGCTGGCAAATAAAAAAAATCAAAATCATTGTGATGCACAGTTCTACGATGAAGACTTTCTAAAATAACCTAAATATGTTCACCTGAAAAGAAGTAGGTGGGTACAACGAGTGACCATTTTGAAATGGGTTAGAATTCCTGACACCCCCTGCAAACAATGCCATTGCTCACTTCAACCTTTGCCAGCATCATGGGCAGAGGAAGAACCAAGTCCATTGCTGGACGACCAAAGCCTATCCCTTCGAAGGTGGAGCCTCTCAACTTAGACACCTGACCACAAAAACAGACCATGATTCCTGAAAGCCAGGTTTCCTCGATGCCCCTTTCCCACGGTGTAGGAACCGTTGAAAGAGGAATGCTGTGGTGAAGGGAGGAAAGACACTGTGGCCCATATTTATACTTTTTTAGTTATTTCTTGACGCAAAAGCGGCGCAAACTTATAAAATACAATTGTAATTTGTAAGTTTGCGCCAAAAAGTGACGCAAATGCGGCGCAAAAAAACTATAAATATGGGCCTTTTTTTTTCTGAAGAGAGCTGGGCCGATCTGCAACACAGATTGGTGCTATGGAAGTACAGCATTAAGAGTAAGGGCATATATTGTGTTGACACCATTTCAATAGACAGTGTTTTCA
The DNA here is from genome assembly GCF_031143425.1 of Pleurodeles waltl. NCBI lineage: Eukaryota > Metazoa > Chordata > Amphibia > Caudata > Salamandridae > Pleurodeles > Pleurodeles waltl. Next base: position 90,518,837 of record NC_090441.1, read on the forward strand.
AATGACGCTTGTGCTGATGTTACATTAGATCGTTGGAATTCTTTGTCAGTTGGAATCCTCATACTCTCCTTAGCAATTTCTTTTTCAAAGCACTAACAACGCATTTAATTGAGCAGTCTATCCCAGGTTTGTTATCGTGACGTCATCTTCTTGAAGTATTTTTGTTTACTGAATATTCCTATTTTTATTGTGGTTTTATTTTATTTTTTAAAGTTTTCAATTTCAAATGTATTTCAATTTATTCCAAAATTATTAGGTTGTGTAACCGTTTCAATTTGTTTATCAAATATAGCTTATACCTCATATTTTGAATTCCTTTTGTACAGTGCCTCATTTCTTCTTGTGTCAGAGGATGCACTTTCTGCATATTATAACTAAAGAAGGCAAGACTGGTCCGTAGAAAAAGAAACAATTTGATATCACTAGTAAACAGCTCCCAACACAACTAACAAAGGAGTCTTTGGGAAACCTAATTTTGATTAAAGAACTGGAATTAGTCAAGCATGGTAAACAAATTGAAACTGACAGGTATTGGAATGGTTGTAGCAAATGTAGTGTGTGTTACAACAAAAATATAGTCCCTAATAGAGGGGTTGGAAGGATTAGCATTGATGTGATATTACTTTCTCTGGAAACTTTTGCAGATATACTCACTGCTGAACAGCTTCACACCATCTCAAAGGTCACTGGGTGTGCCTACCAGTCAATGCCCAAAGCTTGTCGGAGCAGTCGATACAGAACCATCACTGGCGAATGCAATAACAGGTAACTGTCCCCACCGTGGCTGCTTTTGAAATATAATGCCAGTGGGGCACTCTAAGCTTTGAGCATCTGACCCTCATTTGGAGATGGTCATAAATTCATTTTATGTTGTGTTTAATATACTGCAAATGGCTTGCCGACATCTTACTCTTTTCTCCAATGTAAAGGGATACGGTGTTACCATGACAAAAAATGCATGGTACTACACACTGAAACATGGTAAAACAATGCTCCGTAGCATCATCAAATTCTAGTTCCAACTCCGCAATGCGGGAAAGCTTGAAGAAGCCCATGCTCACATTCCAACAACTTCCCCAGTTTCCGTATCCTCTCCTACACAACACACACTCCAGTTTTTCACTCTGTAGACCTAATCTCACCTCCAAAACTCATTTGTTGGCTCCCCCTCACCCCTTTCTTCTAACTTCCTCCCTCTGCCTATAACCTTACAACCCTCCACTGTCCCCTCTTCTCAGAGCCCCCTCTGACTCCTCCAAACCCCCCATCACAATCACAACGTTCAGGGCTCCCAAGCCGTTTCTCTCCTGCTCATCCCTCAGGTAACAGACAACTTACATTCATCTCTAGTGCACCAGGAATTTTGTACAATCCAAGTCCCATCTCCCAAGTCCCAGAGTTAACCTTCAGCCTGATATGATAATCTATGACTCATCTCCAAGAACCACACTTGTCTTGCCCTCCAGACCTACTATCCTACTTGACCAAAATGACTGAGAAAATGAAAGCTTTATCTAAGGTAGTCCGCACCCCATCTACCTTCCCAACAATGGCTCCAATAAATAATCCTTAGGGAGATAGAATCCCACAATTATGAACCCCACCCCAGGAGAACACAACCCTCCCTCACTGATGCCAAACTCCACAAACTTGTAGAAATTTAGAAACTCTGAACTTGATGAAAGCCAGGCAACTACTTGCCCCAATTCTAAATCGGTGAATGACCAGTCAGCTCTCTCTTCCCATTTATCTTAACCCACAGACTTCCCTAAACCTAGTCTTCTATTAAGAAGAATGAGCCTGATTGCCACAATACTCATCAATCAGCTAAGTAACTCTGTGTCCATGACAAGACAATCATTGCTTTGGTGCATTTTGAACAACTGCTGTTAAGCAGTTAAGGATTGCATGACGATCTTTAACACTATTTTGAATTTCATCCTTGATATCCTAGTCCTAACTGAAGCATGGCTCACCATCCTTCTTCCCCTCTACGATTCCATTATTTGGTATGACTGAGAGGAAATAAATGGTGGTGGAGTAGCTGTTCATTAGAGTAAGTTAGGCTTCAGAAAAAGTCCTGCTGTTCAGTACCACTCCTTCCAATGCTTTTCCATGGAGATATTCAGTCATAAGGCATTTAATCTAAGACAAAATGTCATTTACCATTCATCTGGTTAAAATACTATATTTATAAAAGAATGCATGGAATTCACCATGCCTCATTTGTTAACTTCTGAGGCCAGCATTTCCCTTAGTGATTTCAATCTGCATTGGGACCACTTCCTAGACCAATCTGTGAATGTGCTGTCTACTTTCTTCAACTGCAATCTCCTACAATACAGTTAAAACCCCACATACTTTAAAGGAGCTGCTCTTGACCTGATCATCTCAAAGTACCCCATTATCTATCAAAACGCCATCTTGGTGGATTGGTCAGACCATTTTCAGATTCTATTCACTCAGAGACAATGGTGTAGCCTTACAACTTTCTTTTCATGTTAAAAAACAACAAATTCCTGGACGAATTCTAATGTAAATTCAGTCAAGGCTGAAACGCAGAGATCTGCATGCAACATGTGCGTGACCATGCACTCTGTTTCCTCGTTTAGGGCAACCCCTGCCTTCTTCTTCTTTAATACCTTTCAGATATCTTTGATAGAGTCAACCATAACTCATTGGTTAACATCCTGAATGAATAAACAGGCATTGAGGAAAGTCCTACATTGATTTACTCCCTATCCAGTGCAGTTAACCTTCGCTAAGGGTTCCTCAGGGATCAATGCTGTCTGCTACTTTGTTTATCTAGAACCATTTGGAATGAACCTCAGAAATTTTGGTATACTATATCACCAATATACAGATAATACTCAGACCTACCTCAGGATTTCCACCCCAGATTACAACTATCTCCTTGCCATTTCTCTATTCAGAATTCAAAAGTGGATGTCCATCCACAACCAAAAACTGCACCCAACTAAAACCAAACTCATATTAATGTCACAGAAAAAAACCTGCCTGGTCCTCTAACAGTGGATTGATTCTTGCTATCCCCTGAGTTGCAAACCAGCGATTGTGGACAGTGTTAAAGTGACTGGGATTCATATTTGACAATCGGCTTAACTTACAATCTCATAGCTCGACAATGGCTAAGAATGGACGCTACCATCTCAGATTACTTTAGGTCATTGACAATTCATCACTAACAAGGGCTTAAAGTCCATAGTCAAAATGTTCTCTCCAGATTGAACTATGGGAATTCCCTTCTCTCTGGATGCTCTAAAGTTCACCTGGCCCCTCTTAGAGCCGTTCTTCATTCTACCATCTGCTTTGTTTCAGGATACAAGGAATCTCATCATATATCTCCTGTCCTTTCCAGTCTTAACTGGCAGCACATTTTAAGACTGCCTGCAATGCTCAGAAAACCTTACACAACTCCACAACGTTCTACTTAGTTTGGAAACTGAAAGCCTATAGCTCACAACTGGTTCAAGGAATGTTGAATCCCTCTTACTAAAGCGCAAGACATTTAAACAACAGTGATGTAATAGGCAGTCTTTTTTCAGCAGTTCTACTACGATCTGCAACACTTTTCTCCAACTTAATACATGGTCCTCACACCTGGTTACCTTCAAAAAGGACATTGAAGCCCTCCTCTTACAAAGACACTTTGGTAAACCCCTGCCCTTAACTCTACCCAGTCCCAATAGCTTTTTCTTGTCTTGACTATATTGTCCTGTTGCTTGTGGTTTCTATTGTTTAATTGTTTAGTTACCATTAAATTTCATTGTCTTGTATAGCACTCTAATGCCCTTTGGAAGGTTCTATGATACAACCAGGCATGCCTAAACCACGCATGCCTAAACAACGTGATCTGAAACATGACCGCAATTTTACCACACATGCCTTTACAATGAATTTTGTTGTAAAAGCATGATTGCTAAAGGAACATGCGTGGTAAATTGCACACAGCAGCCCCCCAGCCCTGCCCCCTAACACCCGATACATCAGCCCTGCAATCCACCCGTCCATAAAACTGCCCCTTTCCCCACCCCACCCTGAGCCCTAAAACCGGGCCCCCTGCCAAAAACTACCTTGACCCCAGCCCTCCCCGCCCTGAGCCCTAAAACTGACCCTGCCTTGCCCTTAAAACTACCCTGACCCCTCTCCCTGAGCCCTAAAACCGGTCCTGCCCTTAAAACTACTCCTTTGCCTTCCCTTGCCCTGAGGCCTAAAACTCTACCCCCTGCCATAAACTACCCCGACCCCCCAGGTCCCTGCCCTGAACTCTAAGACTACCCCCACCCCTGAAAAATGCCCTACCCCCATCCTGGGCCCTATCACCCGGCCCCAGCCGTTAAAACTATCCTAATCCCCCCGTCCGGAGCCCTAAAACCGTGCCCCCTGCCCAAAAAACTACCCTGACCCCCACCCCGAGCCCTAAAACCACATGCACCCCACAAAACTACCCCCCCCCCAAACCCAGCCCCACTTACCTGGCCGTGTCTGGAGCTTCCTCTCCTGATGCTTCCTGTTCCTCTCCCCACCCATCCGCACAGCTAGACCGCTGTCTGCCTTAACAACGCTTATGCTGTCTGCCTTAACCACGCATCTGGTTGGTTAAGGCTGATGCGTGGTTTAGGCAAGCGTTGTTCCGCTTGCGTTGAAGCGACACATGTGGCTCAGCCCACGTTGTAAAGGCTGTTTCCCTCTTGTGCCAAGTTCAAGTTGTAAGAGATTGCAAAAAGTACATAACATTTACTACATAATTTCAGGCATTTAACAAACAAGCTAGATAGCTGAGCATCACTCACTTTTTCAGATGGCTGTGTATCACTCACTTTTAAACAATATTGTAAGGATTCTAGACCTGTTAACCTGTCAGCCTTAGTGTGGTCTCCCCCCAGACCATTTGGCCTTTTTCCTTCTGTTGTGCTGAATTTGTTTTTCTTGTCCTTAGGACTCTATACACTTTAGCACTGCTAACCAGTACAAAAGTGCTTGTGCTCTCTCCTTCAAACATGATTATACTGGCTTACACCTGACTGGCTCTTTTTTATTTACTTGTAACTCCTTAATAAAGTGGAACTACGTGTAGTCAGGGCCTGTAAATTAAATGCGACTAGTGTGCCTACAGCACTTATTGTGACAACCACGTAAGCCACCTTTTAAACATGTCTCAGTCCTATCATTTCAGTCTGTGTGTGCTCTGTTTTTGATTTCACTTGATTTATGCACTTCACGGATGTTTGGCAGTATGAAAACACAAGGGCATAGCTATGTCACAAGTGGTGCACAGGCACTCAGGATTCTTTTTTGTGAAGCATTGTGTGGGGTTGATGTTTCACTAGTTTTATTGAGCACTTTATTTTAACGTGGAAGGCATTTTGTTCACATCAGTCAGTTCCCTGTATGATGATTAACAATATACATAAATCTTTGTTTTGTTGTAATTCCCCTGCCAAAAGGTTTTTGAACCCAAAATGCATTGAGTGATTAGAAATAGAGGACCATATCATTGGATGCTACCACTGAATTGATGGTCAGCTCAAGGTTGTCATAAATAACCTTTTAAAGCTCATCGAGATTGATGAAACTAAGTTTGTTGACTATTATATTTTGTCATTGCCATTGAATGAACTAACCAACAGCAACAAACTTGTTCGCATATTATTTTCAAGTTATTGGCATACACTCTGGTAAACCTACGGGTCCAATCAAGTGCGCCTTGGGACTGGGAAGTATGCTCACTACCAGCAATTGTCACTCAGAGTTTAGGGTGTGCCACTAGGACAGTCCAAACACCAAGACTGCACCGAAAATGGATACTTTTTTGAGTAGCCAGCTGAAGTACAGAGTGCACGTACCCTGACATTGTGTGATATTACATTTAGAAAGTTGCCATTTTCTGAGTGTGTCTGAGTGTTGGCAGGATGGGCCATCTCTGACTTTGTGTGAGGGCAAAGCTCTCAACTACCACACTTGCACTTCAAAGGCACTAGCTCAGCCCACACATATAGGACTCCACATTAGCCTATTGTGCCAGCAGACAGATTGGGGCCAATGCAGGGATGAAGGAAGGAAATTACAGACACCTCTGAAGGGAGAAACTGCAGAAGCTTATCCCACTTCAAAGTGGCCACCAGATATAAACAGGGGACCCTCAAACCCACTCTTCATATCAAGTCTGGACCTGTAAAGGGGAGGAGCCAAAATGGCGGCTGGGACGGTTGCTTGACTCGAGCGCTCCGTCCCCGGCTCGAATGAAGTATCCTGAAAGGCGCCCCCCGCAGCCTTGTTGAAGCGGCCGGGACTGCGGCCCGACCGGGGAGGACCGGAGCGTCCGCTGTGAGCCGTGCGCGCCCATCGGAGCGTGGGTGGGCTGGAGCTGGGTCTCTAGGGCTCGCGCCGGGCGCGGCGCCAGGTGGGAGGGGCTGCTCCGGCGGCTCTGGTCGCGCTCTCGCTTCGCTCGGCCGCCTCCCGCCCCTATGCTTGCTCGTGACCGGGGGGGCTGAAGCGCCGCGGCCAAGCGGGCCGCGCAGAGAATCTTACATGGCGCCCTGAGGCGCGCGAGGCTGGTGCCGGCCCGTGGGGCCAGAGCGCCATTTTGGACGCCGTGGCGGCAGAAGCCACGTGTACGCGCCACACCCCCCCACCCCACCTCATCATTAATGCAAGGGCGCAAGACTAATGTGGGCCGCGTGCCCCCGTGAGCTCGGACCTATTAATCAGCACAGTACAGACGGCTGGTGCATGCTGCGTGGGCTGCGCTGGACCCCCCTGCAGAGGGTGCCTGCCACGACTGTCCTTTGTCACACTGAGCCTATCCGCGGCACCTGACGTTCGCCCTGATCTGTGGTCTTTCCCGTGCGACGCCGCCTCACCCGGCCCTCAAATACGCTCCCCCTCTATTTGAGGAAACCTCTGGCACCAAGCCCTGCCAATACACATGAGGGAGAGAGTGCTCCCCTCCAGCTCCTACGCCCCCCGCACACCCCGGTGGGTCCTGCGGACAGACCCACGGGAACTCAACGCGGACCACCGAATCAATCAACGGCCGCAGCATTTGTTAATGAATACAAGGCCTCAGGCTTCAAACACGCCTGAACAAGACTACACCATCCCTTGGCATTACTGGTCAATCTCACGCTCTTAACGACGAAGGTGTACATCACGCCCAGGTCACTCAGTGAAAGTTTAAACAACGAACTAAGAGGACTAAAAGTGCGAAATCACTGCAGATTGGGAGGAGATCTCGAAACAGCCAAAATGGCCGGCAGAGCCAAATCAACTGAGAACTCAGACCGAACTGCTCAAGGACTCAACGCCTGCCGACCAACAATCTAATCCATCCCTACAGTCACTAGAAAGTACACTTCTTGCGCATTCTGCTCAGTTTGAGAAAGTATTGCAGGCAATATTGGACACTAAATCATCTCTGGAAAGCAGAATTGACGCAGTTGCGCAAGACTTGAACTTTTTGCGAGTGGACCACCGAAGCCTAGCTGAAAAAGTGAAAACGACAGAAGCTGAAATAGCCGACTTAACTTCAATAGCGCAAGGAAACCAAAAACAGATCCAGCGCATGGATGAGGAGCTGAAGGTACTCTGGAGGAGATCGGAGGAAATGGAGAGCAGGGCGCGTCGCAATAACGTGAGGTTTCTGGGTTTTCCAGAAAGTATGCGACAACCGGAATCAGAAATTTCCCTAGAGCAGTGGCTAATCAAGGAGGTGTTAAATGGGGCTCCATCTAAGTTTTTTTCAGTTGAAAGGGCTTACAGAATCCCGGGTAGACCCCCGGCCCCTGGCCAGTCCCCCAGGCCATTGATTGCTAGATTTTTGAACTACAGAGATCGAGATGCAATATTGCAACAATTCCGCAGTAAAGGCCCATTCAAGTATGAAGACTCGAACATTAACGCATACCCAGACTTTACACAAGAGGTGCAGAACCAACGCAATTCTTTCATCAAAATTAAGCAACGCCTACGGGAACACAACATAAAATATGCCTTGCTCTTCCCTGCCAAACTAAGGGTAGTAATGGAGGACCGCACCCATATATTCACAAACCCCGAAGATGCCTGGACATGGCTACACGCCAAGGGCCTATCACACTCCTGGGAAGACAAGGAAGGGGACGAGAAATGGCAAACTCCTGCTGCAAGGAAGCGATCCAAAAGACGTACCAGAGGCCAGCCCAATGACTGGCAAGCAGCAGAAGAAAGAGCAAAAGTGCTAAAAGAGACGCCGTTACACATGCAAAGTCACAGTGCAATGGCTAGGAAACCCCCAGAACCGGGATCGGACTCAGACATGGCCAGCTCCGCATCCACATTAACAGGAGAACTAGGTGGGCCAAAGGTCACCCCCAGAACCGCTGACGAACTTTAAACTATACGCACACGCCCAGAGAGACCGCCAGCGATGATGCTTGAAACCTGGAAATCTGCAGAGACTTTGTGGCACCGCCGAGATGTGGGGACAATGTGCCTCCAACAATATGTATCTTTGATATAAACACTAAGCTAAGTGATTGGGGGCATATGGAGGCGGAATACGATTGGCGGGTGGGGCCAGAGGGAACAAACTCATGCCTTGGGGGGGCGTCTGACGATATCAGCAGACTAAGTCTGCGGGAAGATGTGAGCCCCTTATAAGAGCCACATCTGTACGATATGAGAATCCCACTATGCAAATCCAACTGGATATGGGTTATTTCACATATTTTTAAGTTTTGTAGTTTCACAGTAGTTGAAAGTAGTATAGGGGGTTTAATAAGGGGAGTTGGGGCTAATAGTTTAGTAGGAACGCAAGTACCGGAATCACTTAATGCGCAAAATGAACACCTGCACCCGCTATATTTAAAGACCAGCTACAGAAAGGCAGTGACCAGGCGGGCCAACTCTAGAGCCCAGATCCTTAACACAGCAATGCACCCTCAGATCCCCATATGATGTCTTCCCGCAACAATACTAAAAACCAGTATATCATAGTAACATGGAATATCAGGGGTCTTGGGGCGCTGAGTAAACGGGCTAGAGTGCACGCTCGACTCAAACGACTAGGAGTGCATATTGCTATTTTGCAAGAGACACACATGTTAGAGGGGGACCTACGCGACCTGCGCACGAAATGGGGAGGCCAGCTGATAGGCACGACATACTCGGCCTTCGCAAGGGGGGTGTTGATCTGGATAGCGGCAGGAGTTCCATTCCTCTTGTCATCACACAAGATAGATCAGGGAGGGAGATACGTAGTTGTGGAGGGCAGACTAGACGGCAGACAAATGGCGGTGGTCAGGGTATACGCTCCAAACAGTGGCATTACGGGTTTTCTTACCACTCTCACTCCAACATTGTTGTCCCACCCCATGGCCCTAGCCATCTGGGGCGGTGATTTCAATAGTACCCCATCTGTAGTATTGGATAGAACCAGTGCCTATCCGAGCTCACTAACCAATAGGAAACCCATAGGTCCCCTGCAAGAGTGGGCAAACGTTATGGGACTCCATGACATATGGCGATTAGGCCATCCAGAACAAAAAGAATATTCATTTTACTCAGCATCACACAACACCTACACTAGAATAGATATAATATGGGGCACTCGCGAAATAGGGGCACTGGTCACCGAATCTGAATACTTAGCAAAGAAGCTCTCGGATCATGCGCCTCTGAAAGTAACACTGAACTGGGGTAGGACACGTCAGGCAGTCCCCACTTGGAGATTCCAGGTGAAGGCATTACAAGACCAAGCATTCCCCTCGGAATATTATAAAGCTTATTTACCCAGCCTGAAACCCCATTTGCTAGGAGTGTTCACAGAGGCATGGACTAAAGAAAGCCTACCTATATCCCAAAGGGAAGCTATGATAGTGGTACTCCCCAAACAGGGCCGAGACCATACGGATGTCAAATCCTATAGATCACTATTGCTTCTAAATACAGACTGCAAAATACTAGGCAAAATATTAGCTAATAGATTAGCCCCCCTCATGCACTCATTGATACATGCAGATCAAAATGGCTTCATCCCAAAGCGTAACACCTTCCTAAATATTCGCAGACTGCTGAGCATAATGGGGGACATCCCCAGTGATGCACAAGAGGAAATGGTGCTCTCACTAGACATAGAAAAGGCCTTCGATACGCTGGAGTGGGACTTCTTATTGGCTACGATGGCTCGCATGGGAATAGGCCCTAATTACATCCGTTGGGTCCGGACATTGTACTCCAATCCAAGTGCGAGGGTGAAGACGGGCGGGGTGATTTCTGATAGTTTCTTGATCTCCCGGGGGACACGGCAGGGCTGCCCCCTATCCCCGCTATTGTTTGCCATAGCAATGGAACCACTAGCGGCAAGAATACACCTCATGGAACACGAATGGGGAATAATTAGAAACGGGTTATACCACACGGTCTCATTATACGCAGATGATGCTTTAATATATATCAGAAACGTCTGTGCAGTTATTCCCTCTGTAATATCCTTATTGGCTGAATTTGGAGGCCTGTCAGGCCTTGTGGTAAACTGGGAGAAGTCCTGTGTGTTTCCCCTGGTAAAGAGGGCTCCCAGCAATCAGGATGTCCCTAAGGTAGGGCACTTAAAGTGGTGTCCGACAACATTTAAATATCTTGGGATAAACATATATCATGACACAGAAGATTTAAGAGACAGGAATTTGGGGAGGGCGCTAACCTCCATAAAAGGCTCCCTGCAATTCTGGAACAAGCTCCCGCTCTCGCCACCCGGCAAGGTGGCGATCGCCAATATGTTGATCCTACCTAGGCTGCTATATTACTTTGCAGCCCTGCCGATAACTATTCCCAAAAGCTTTTTCAGCAATTTAAACACAGCTCTACTGCAGCTCATCTGGGTTGGTGGTAGAGCACGGGGGGCACTAACCACACTGCAACGCCCGCTGGATAACGGTGGCCTGGGAACTCCTAATTTTTAAAGATACTACGCAGCCGCACAACTTCAGTGGGTCCAATATTGGATCCACAGACCAGAGCAGGCAGAACCCATGAGCCTAGAGCCTCGGCGGAACGGGACCCCCCTCATAAATTGGCTGACATCTAAGCCCCCCAAAACGGAACAGGTCAACCCATTGCTTGCAGTTGCGCACGTGTGGTGGGCTAAATATGTGCAAAAAGGAGAAGATAAGCTTCCTTACTCCCCACACATACCACTAAACTATTTATTGGTGGGGAGCCGGAATGCAAGCTGCGAGGGTGTGAAGTGAAGCAGGAATACAGACAGTAGGAGATTGTTTTGAAGATGGCAAATTAATGACGTTTGAGGCTCTCCAGGCCCTCACGGAGATAAACCCGGGTCAGTTCCTGACATACCACGCCGTATGTCACGAAATTAGAAAAATATGGCGGGCAGGTATTTTGGAACCAGCGATTTCCCCAGTGATCCACCAGCTTTTACAACATAATGACCAAATAAAAATAATATCCAACCTATACAGAACCCTCAATAAGACTCCCGAACCACAGGCGGGGAAAGCCTGGGGGAGATGGAACGCAGTACTCCCCACCCCGATCCCACAGGCAGACTGGCCAAAGGCCTTGTCCCACACCCGCGGCGTGTCAAGGAATCCCAGATTCAGGTACACTCAATTCAATTTCACGCATCAAACATATCTCTCCCCAGCCAGGATAAAGCGTATGTTCCCCGATTCTGAGTCAGTATGCCCAAGATGCAAAACACTGTCAGCACCCTTCTTTCATATGGTATGGGATTGCCCTAATATACAAACGGCCTGGGCGGAGGTGGTAGGGGAGGTATCTGAGTTAACGGGGCTTGCACTGATAGCAGACCCCGAGTCTTGCCTGCTGGGATTGAGAAAGAGACCAAAAAAACAAAGACACCTACACAAGTTTATAGACCTAGCCTTATTAATGTACAAAAGACTAATAGCGATACACTGGAAAGCCCCCAAGGCTCCCGACCTGAAATCCTGGCATTCTCTAATATTACGTTGGGCTCGCACTGAACACCAGGTACTAAAGAGAATGGTGCGCGAGGGGCGACAACACACAGGGTGCACCACCTGGGAAGAACTGGTAACAAAATTGGAGGCCAAAAACGATGAGAGGCCCCCTTGAACTGGGGAACACACACTCGCAATCCCTACGACATAAATCCCCCTGCATCCCCCACTACAGAAATAAAGCCCATAGGGCACACAGATACCACAGCACATGCACACCACCCCTTTCCCTCCCTCTTGCAGCAACAATCCGTCAAATCTCCGGCACTGCAGCACCAGCGATACATGAGGAGTAGTAAACCTGGATAGATGCCTGCATTCATCAATCTGAAAGGAGCCCCCGTTAGTCAGCTAGGAAACTCACGCACGCCAAATAGGGCCCACATTGGTCACGAGCGAATACCTTTATAAGATAAATAACAAAGGATAAACTCATGGCGGGTGCAGTTAGAAATGATACTGTAAAACTGGAAGTGTTCCGTGTTGTGCTTATTGGGGGGGTTTGTGATTGTTAAATGGTTTAGATACTAGATATTGCACTGGGTTATCCTGTGGTTGAAAATCGAACAATTTGTATTACATATCTGAAACATAAAATCAATAAAAAATATTTAAAAAAAAAAAAGTCTGGACCTGTAAAAGACTCAGGAGAAGGATTGATCTTCTGCCCTGTTGCTCTGCTGCAAGAAGGACAGCCCAGCTGGTTTGCTTCCTGAGAAAGAAGGTCTCGATCTGCAGCTTGAACCCAGGACCACCAAAGACTTGTTGCCTGGCCTCCTGATCAGAGCCAAATGGACAGAAAAGGTTCTAACCATCTTGAACGCGCACCTGGACTCTCCCTACTGTAAGTCTTAACCCTCTAAGTGGTGCCTACCCAGTCCTGGACCCTTGAAGATGGGGATACAGGTGCTCTGCCAGCCCAGCTATAGTCCCCATCAGAACTGACGCAGCACGACATAACCTGGCCCAGCCCTTGCAGCTCCTCATCGGAACTGATGCAGTGTGATGCAGATCAACGGGACCTTGCATCGCAACCTAGGCAGCTCCTCATCCGAACCGATGTACAGTGACACAACTTGACACAGGCCTTGCATTGAAGCAGCTCCTTATCAGAACCTAATGCAGCACAATGCATCCCGATTCAGGACCTGCAGCGCTACTCTGAAATGCAGCTGCGCAGTGCAACTCCCCACATGAACGACATAAGGTACAACTCTACAACAACATAAGGGCTTAACCTTATTCCTTTATCAGGCTGGCGCTCCATCGCGGTTGGCCTAAACTTGTGACGTTGTCCTGGCCGGGACATCCAGATACCCACAATTGGCAGCTTGTGCTTTTACACACTATTTTTACTTAAACCTTTAAAATTGCATATGTCTGGTTCATTTTAGTGTCAAATAGGTTCTTGAATTTTTACTCTATTTTTCTTAGTTGGTGTGGAATTTTCCTTGTGTGGTGTTTTCACGTTATTACTGTTTAAGTGCTCCATACATACTTTACACATTACCTCTAAGTTAGGCCGGACTGCTTTTGCGCCAAGCTACAAAATGGCTAAGCAAAGGTTAATTTGGAGACTTTTGTGGTTCACCCTGACAGGGATTGTGGCTGTTGCTTGAGAAGGGCTCACACTCCTCTCAGTTAACAACCCCGTTACTCACAAATGCCTCCTTACAGTACTGGATCCATAACCTTAATATAAATGCATATAGATATTTACTTCTGTATGAAATAAATGCTAGACAACAACAAGCAATATACATCTAGGGCTTAGTCCATTGCTCACAAAATCCACGGTTAGTTCTTGATCTTTGTATTTGCAGATAGGGTACTCAGGCATAAATGTGGCAGAATACCCGGTCTCCAAAGTGATGGCCCACCCATTCTATTTAGATTCGGGCAAGCCTTCATCTTTTCAGTGGCGTAACTCTCCCTGGCTCCACTGTTAGAAAGCCTACTCTGACATGCTGGCAGAGTATGCGCTTTTGAAGTAAGGACATCAGGCTGCCTGCTCTACTTAGATTGGATAGTATGATGTATGCACATCAGAAAGTTGATTGTTTAGATTTTCTTGCCATCCTCTCAGCTAAGTAGCTGACAGGAGACTTCTAGCTGTTTTGTGAACAATTATTCATTCACCTGAGTTTTTTTTTTTTTTTTTCATTTTATTGTTGCATAGGAACGTATACAGGAACCTAAGGGACAGATAATTCCTTCAAAATGGAACAAATTTGTGCAATGAACCCAGCAGTTGCCTATCCCATGCCCCTTGCTCGATGGTGATGAACTTTGTGTGCAAAGCATGCATCACCATCACACTGCTCCAGTGTTTTTTCCCTTAAGAGTTGGGCTTGAGCCGTTAAGAGTGCTCCTTAGTTGCCGTGCCATGTCTACAATGAAAGAAGCCCACCACCTTGCTGCTTGGCTTCCAAGTGATGGTGAATTTATGGTAGACATTGTGAGTAAAGTGCAAATATTCTACAGTTTTGGTTTAAACACAAAGCTTAAACATGTCATGATGCTCTGTGGATCAACGATTGCGCCAACACCCTTGCGCCACTCAAGAAACCCACCGACAACCAAGCCAGAAGAAAAGCCACCTGGTTCACCGACGAGCTCCTAAACTCCAAGCACGACTACCGGAAACTAAAAAAGGAATGGCTCCTCAAACACACACCTGACAGCCTCACACCACCCGCAGGCATCACCAAGTCATCAGACAAGCCAAACGATCCCACTTCAAAGACCGCCTGGACAACAACGCACACAACAGCAAAGAGCTCCTCAGCATCGTGAAAGAACTCTCCAACCCTAACGCCAACGTCAACGCCATCCCACCATCCCAAGAACTCTGCAACGCGCTGTCCACCTTTTTCCACCTGAAGATCACTGACATCCATGACAGCTTCAACGCCACTCCCACGCCAGACCCCACCCCCGAAAGCTCCACCTGTGCAAACCGCCTGACCTCCTGGACCAACGTCAACGACACAGAGAGACGCAAGATCATGAACTCCATCCACTCAGGATCTCCGTCAGACCCCTGCCCCCACCACGTATACAACAAAGCCGACTCCACCATCGCCCCCAACCACGGAAGGTCATCAACATCTCCTTCGAAACAGCGACATTCCCGGAAAGCTGGAAGCACGCCGAAATCCGGGCCCTCCTCAAGAAGCGCAAAGCAGACACCAATCCGACCGATCTCCCTACTCCCTTTTCCAGCGAAGGTGATTGAAAAATTGTCAACACACAACTAACCAGCCACCTCAAAGACAACGACATCCTGGACCCCTCCCAGTCCGGCTTCAGACGAAACCACAGCACTGAGACCGCCCTTCTCGCCTCCACAGAGGACATCAGATGCCAAATGGACAATGGCGAAACATCAGCCCTCATCCTCCTGGACCTATCTGCCGCCTTCGACACAGTCTGCCACTGCACCCTGAAAACACGCCTCCACGAAACCGGAATTCAAGGAAAAGCCCTCGACTGGATCATCTCATTCCTCTCCGGCAGAACCCAGAGAGTACGTGTGAGAAGGTAGCCTCTTTCTAGCCTTGTTACCCCCACTTTTGGCCTGTTTGTGAGTGTATGTCAGGGTGTTTGTCACTGTTTTCACTGTCTCACTGGGATCCTGATAGCCAGGCCTCAGTGCTCATAGTGAAAACACTATGTTTTCAGTATGTTTGTTATGTGTCACTGGGATCCTGCTGGTCAGGACCCCAGTGCTCATAGGTTTGTGGCCTATATGTATGTGTCACTGGGACCCTGTCACACAGGGCCCCAGTGCTCATAGGTGTGCATGTATATGTTCCCTGTGTGGTGCCTAACTGTCTCACTGAGGCTCTGCTAACCAGAACCTCAGTGGTTATGCTCTCTCATTACTTTCAAATTGTCACTGACAGGCTAGTGACCATTTTTACCAATTCACATTGGCTTACTGGAACACCCTTATAATTCCCTAGTATATGGTACTGAGGTACCCAGGGTATTGGGGTTCCAGGAGATCCCTATGGGCTGCAGCATTTCTTTTGCCACCCATAGGGAGCTCTGACAATTCTTACACAGGCCTGCCACTGCAGCCTGAGTGAAATAACGTCCACGTTATTTCACAGCCATTTTACACTGCACTTAAGTAACTTATAAGTCACCTATATGTCTAACCTTTACCTGGTAAAGGTTAGGTGCAAAGTTACTTAGTGTGAGGGCACCCTGGCACTAGCCAAGGTGCCCCCACATTGTTCAGAGCCAATTCACTGAACTTTGTGAGTGCGGGGACACCATTACACGCGTGCACTACATATAGGTCACTACCTATATGTAGCTTCACCATGGTAACTCCGAATATGGCCATGTAACATGTCTATGATCATGGAATTGCCCCCTCTATGCCATCCTGGCATTGTTGGTACAATTCCATGATCCCAGTGGTCTGTAGCACAGACCCTGGTACTGCCAGACTGCCCTTCCTGGGGTTTCACTGCAGCTGCTGCTGCTGCCAACCCCTCAGACAGGCAGCTGCCCTCCTGGGGTCCAGCCAGGCCTGGCCCAGGATGGCAGAACAAAGAACTTCCTCTGAGAGAGGGTGTAACACCCTCTCCCTTTGGAAAATGGTGTGAAGGCAGGGGAGGAGTAGCCTCCCCCAGCCTCTGGAAATGCTTTGTTGGGCACAGAGGTGCCCAATTCTGCATAAGCCAGTCTACACCGGTTCAGGGACCCCTTAGCCCCTGCTCTGGCGCGAAACTGGACAAAGGAAAGGGGAGTGACCACTCCCCTGACCTGCACCTCCCCTGGGAGGTGTCCAGAGCTCCTCCAGTGTGCTCCAGACCTCTGCCATCTTGGAAACAGAGGTGCTGCTGGCACACTGGACTGCTCTGAGTGGCCAGTGCCACCAGGTGACGTCAGAGACTCCTTGTGATAGGCTCCTTCAGGTGTTAGTAGCCTATCCTCTCTCCTAAGTAGCCAAACCCTCTTTTCTGGCTATTTAGGGTCTCTGTCTCTGGGGAAACTTTAGATAACGAATGCATGAGCTCAGCCGAGTTCCTCTGCATCTCTCTCTTCACCTTCTGATAAGGAATCGACTGCTGACCGCGCTGGAAGCCTGCAAACCTGCAACATAGTAGTAAAGACGACTACTGCAACTCTGTAACGCTGATCCTGCCGCCTTCTCGACTGTTTTCCTGCTTGTGCATGCTGTGGGGGTAGTCTGCCTCCTCTCTGCACCAGAAGCTCAGAAGAAATCTCCCGTGGGTCGACGGAATCTTCCCCCTGCAACCGCAGGCACCAAAAAGCTGCATTACCGGTCCCTTGGGTCTCCTCTCAGCACGACGAGCGAGGTCCCTCGAATCCAGCGACGCTGTCCAAGTGACCCCCACAGTCCAGTGACTCTTCAGCCCAAGTTTGGTGGAGGTAAGTCCTTGCCTCACCTCACTGGGCTGCATTGCTGGGAACCGCGACTTTGCAGCTACTCCGGCCCCTGTGCACTTCCGGCGGAAATCCTTCGTGCACAGCCAAGCCTGGGTCCACGGCACTCTAACCTGCATTGCACGACTTTCTAAGTTGGTCTCCGGCGACGTGGGACTCCTTTGTGCAACTTCGGCGAGCACCGTTTCACGCATCCTCGTAGTGCCTGTTTCTGGCACTTCTCCGGGTGCTACCTGCTTCAGTGAGGGCTCTTATTCTTGCTCGACGTCCCCTCTCTCTTCAGGTCCAATTTGCGACCTCCTGGTCCCTCCTGGGCCCCAGCAGCGTCCAAAAACGCCAAACGCACGATTTGAGTGTAGCAAGGCTTGTTGGCGTCCTTCCGGCGGGAAAACACTTCTGCACGACTCTCCAAGGCGAGAGGGATCCGTCCACCAAAGGGGAAGTCTCTAGCCCTTTTCGTTCCTGCAGAAACCTCAGCTTCTTCTGTCCCGTCGAAGCTTCTTTGCACCCGCAGCTGGCATTTCCTGGGCATCTGCCCATCTCCGACTTGCTTGTGACTTTTGGACTTGGTCCCCTTGTTCCACAGGTACCCTAGATTGGAAATCCACAGTTGTTGCATTGCTGGTTTGTGTCTTTCCTGCATTATTCCTCTAACACGACTCTTTTGTCCTTAGGGGAACTTTAGTGCACTTTGCACTCACTTTTCAGGGTCTTGGGGAGGGTTATTTTTCTAACTCTCACTATTTTCTAATAGTCCCAGCGACCCTCTACAAGGTCACGTAGGTTTGGGGTCCATTCGTGGTTCGCATTCCACTTTTGGAGTATATGGTTTGTGTTGCCCCTATCCCTATGTTTCCCCATTGCAGCCTATTGTAACTATACATTGTTTGCACTGTTTTCTAAGACTATACTGCATATTTTTGCTATTGTGTATATATATCTTGTGTATATTTCCTATCCTCTCACTGAGGGTACACTCTAAGATACTTTGACATATTGTCATAAAAATAAAGTACCTTTATTTTTAGTATAACTGTGTATTGTGTTTTCTTATGATATTGTGCATATGACACTAAGTGGTACTGTAGTAGCTTCACACGTCTCCTAGTTCAGCCTAAGCTGCTCTGCTAAGCTACCATTATCTATCAGCCTAAGCTGCTAGACACCCTATACACTAATAAGGGATAACTGGGCCTGGTGCAAGGTGCAAGTACCCCTTGGTACTCACTACAAGCCAGTCCAGCCTCCTACATTGGTTGTGCAGTGGTGGGATAAGTGCTTGAGACTACTTACCACTCTTGTCATTGTACTTTTCATAAGAGAAAAATATACAAAACAAGGTCAGTGTATATACACATAGCCAAAAAGTTTTGCATTTCCTCTTTTCACTCTTTTCTAAGTGCTGAAAAGTACTTCTAAAACTTTCAAAAAGTTCTTAAAAGTTTAAAAAGTTTTTTTCTGTCTTTCCAAAAAGTTCTGAAAACTTTTTTCTCTTTTTCTATCACTTTAACTCTCTCTAAAAAATGTCTGGCACAGGCAAAAATGTTGAACTGTCCAAACTTGCATATGATCACCTTAGCTGGAAAGGAGCAAGGAGTCTCTGCATAGAGAGAGGTTTGAGTGTAGGGAAGAATCCTTCCTTAGAACTGTTAATTAACATGCTTAGAGTACAGGATAAGGCCATAAGTGCCCAATCTGGTGAAAAAGTAGCTAATGGTTCTCAATCTGATCCAGGGACTCCCCCAGGAAAAGATTCAGGAAAGAAACTTCTCAGCCTGCCCATTACTAGACAGTCTAGCATAGTTGGTACAGAGGTTGAATCACACCATACTGCTGGTGTGCTCTCACATTATACTGTTAGCCAAGCTGTTAGGGTGCCCTCTGTAAGGGACAGGTCTCCTTCTGTTCATTCCCATCATACCTCTGTATCTAGAAATGTCCCTCCCACCCACCCTGATGACAGATTGTTAGAAAGGGAGCTCAATAGATTGAGAGTGGAACAAACCAGACTGAAGCTCAAGAAGCAACAGCTGGATTTGGATAGACAGTCTTTAGAATTAGAGAAGGAAAGACAGAAGTTGGGTTTAGATACCCATGGTGGCAGCAGCAGTATTCCCCATAGTCATCCTGCAAAAGAGCATGATTCCAGGAATCTGCATAAGATAGTTCCCCCTTATAAGGAGGGGGATGACATTAACAAGTGGTTTGCTGCACTTGAGAGGGCCTGTGCTGTACAGGATGTCCCTCAAAAGCAGTGGGCTGCTATGCTATGGCTATCATTTAGTGGAAAAGGTAGGGATAGGCTCCTTAATGTGAAAGAAAATGATGCTAATAATTTCCAAGTTCTTAAGAATGCACTCCTGGATGGTTATGGCTTAACCACTGAACAGTACAGGATAAAGTTCAGAGAGACCAAAAAGGAGTCTTCACAAGACTGGGTTGATTTCATTGACCATTCAGTGAAGGCCTTGGAGGGGTGGTTACATGGCAGTAAAGTTACTGATTATGAAAGCCTGTATAACACAATCCTGAGAGAGCATATACTTAATAATTGTGTGTCTGATTTGTTGCACCAGTACCTGGTAGACTCTGATCTGACCTCTCCCCAAGAATTGGGAAAGAAGGCAGACAAATGGGTCAGAACAAGGGTGAACAGAAATGTTCATACAGGGGGTGACAAAGATGGCAATAAGAAGAAAGATGGTGAAAAATCTCAAGATAAGCATGGGGATAAGGGTAAAACCAAAGATCCCACTTCAAATCTTAAACACTCTTCAGAGGGTGGGGATAAAACAAATTCTTCCTCTTCTTCCCAACCTGCACACATTAAAAAGCCTTGGTGCTTTGTGTGTAAAAACAGAGGCCATAGGCCAGGGGATAAGTCCTGTCCAGGTAAACCCCCTGAGCCTACCACCACTAATACATCAAGCTCTAGTGCCCCTAGCAGTAGTGGTACTAGTGGTGGGACTGCTGGCAACAGTCAAGCAAAGGGTGTAGTTGGGTTCACTTATGGGTCCATAGTGGAAACTGATGTAATCAGTCCCAAGACAGTTTCTGTCACACCTAGTGGCACTGGCCTTGCCACACTGGCTGCTTGTCCCCTTACAATGGATAAGTACAGGCAGACAGTTTCAATAAATGGTGTTGAGGCCTTGGCCTACAGGGACACAGGTGCCAGTTTCACTTTGGTGACTGAAAACCTAGTGCCTCCTGAACAACACATCATTGGACAACAGTATAAGATTATTGATGTCCATAACTCCACTAAGTTTCTTCCCTTAGCTATAATTCAGTTTAGTTGGGGTGGAGTTACTGGCCCTAAGCAGGTGGTGGTATCACATAGCTTACCTGTAGACTGTCTCTTAGGTAATGACCTAGAGGCCTCAGGTTGGGCTGATGTAGAGTTTTATGCCCATGCAGCCATGCTGGGCATCCCTGAGGAATTGTTCCCTCTCATTTCAAGTGAAATGAAAAAGCAAAGGAGAGAAGGCCTGAAAACTCAGGATCCCTCTCCATCAACAGGTAAAAAGGGTATCACAGTATCCCCTAACCACCCTACCATTCAGGATACTATTCCTGTGGTGGGAGAAACCTCTCCTGGGGTGGCACCTGTTCCAAGGGAATCATCAGCTGGCAAAGCTGGACTCCCTGAGGTGGAAGTACCTCTCTGTGGGATAACTAACATTGGTGAGAAAAACAGCACCATTTTAGTTAACATGGAGCATCCCTCCAACCCTCCCAGAGAAACTTTAGTGCAGAAACCCTGCACTACCTCACAACACTTAGGACAGCATCCCTGCCCTAGTATGGAGCTCATAGGACAGCATCCCTGCCCTGCTCCAACTCAAGAGAAACAGCATCCCTGTTCTCTCTTCCAGCCAGATGGACAAAGTTTTCGCCCAGCTATGGCTTTTCTGAGACAGCATCCCTGTCTGGCATTTCCATCACTACAAATAGGTTCAGTGGACAATTCCCACTGCTCTAAACTAAAACTTACTGATAGAAACTCTGAAAATACATCTTCACATTGTTGCTTAGCTAAAAAACTTCAAACAGGGTGGTTTACATCCCCACAGGGAAGTAACCATATAGTGGATGATAAAGGGAGTAACCAGTCTATTGCAGAGCTACTCTCTACTTATCACCACTTAGACAATAAAGTCTCAACTGGCCAAGGTTAGCCTTATTGCCCTTGTTTGGGGGGGGGGGGGTTGTGTGAGAAGGTAGCCTCTTTCTAGCCTTGTTACCCCCACTTTTGGCCTGTTTGTGAGTGTATGTCAGGGTGTTTGTCACTGTTTTCACTGTCTCACTGGGATCCTGATAGCCAGGCCTCAGTGCTCATAGTGAAAACACTATGTTTTCAGTATGTTTGTTATGTGTCACTGGGATCCTGCTGGTCAGGACCCCAGTGCTCATAGGTTTGTGGCCTATATGTATGTGTCACTGGGACCCTGTCACACAGGGCCCCAGTGCTCATAGGTTTGCATGTATATGTTCCCTGAGTGGTGCCTAACTGTCTCACTGAGGCTCTGCTAACCAGAACCTCAGTGGTTATGCTCTCTCATTACTTTCAAATTGTCACTGACAGGCTAGTGACCATTTTTACCAATTCACATTGGCTTACTGGAACACCCTTATAATTCCCTAGTATATGGTACTGAGGTACCCAGGGTATTGGGGTTCCAGGAGATCCCTATGGGCTGCAGCATTTCTTTTGCCACCCATAGGGAGCTCTGACAATTCTTACACAGGCCTGCCACTGCAGCCTGAGTGAAATAACGTCCACGTTATTTCACAGCCATTTTACACTGCACTTAAGTAACTTATAAGTCACCTATATGTCTAACCTTTACCTGGTAAAGGTTAGGTGCAAAGTTACTTAGTGTGAGGGCACCCTGGCACTAGCCAAGGTGCCCCCACATTGTTCAGAGCCAATTCACTGAACTTTGTGAGTGCGGGGACACCATTACACGCGTGCACTACATATAGGTCACTACCTATATGTAGCTTCACCATGGTAACTCTGAATATGGCCATGTAACATGTCTATGATCATGGAATTGCCCCCTCTATGCCATCCTGGCATTGTTGGTACAATTCCATGATCCCAGTGGTCTGTAGCACAGACCCTGGTACTGCCAGACTGCCCTTCCTGGGGTTTCACTGCAGCTGCTGCTGCTGCCAACCCCTCAGACAGGCAGCTGCCCTCCTGGGGTCCAGCCAGGCCTGGCCCAGGATGGCAGAACAAAGAACTTCCTCTGAGAGAGGGTGTAACACCCTCTCCCTTTGGAAAATGGTGTGAAGGCAGGGGAGGAGTAGCCTCCCCCAGCCTCTGGAAATGCTTTGTTGGGCACAGAGGTGCCCAATTCTGCATAAGCCAGTCTACACCGGTTCAGGGACCCCTTAGCCCCTGCTCTGGCGCGAAACTGGACAAAGGAAAGGGGAGTGACCACTCCCCTGACCTGCACCTCCCCTGGGAGGTGTCCAGAGCTCCTCCAGTGTGCTCCAGACCTCTGCCATCTTGGAAACAGAGGTGCTGCTGGCACACTGGACTGCTCTGAGTGGCCAGTGCCACCAGGTGACGTCAGAGACTCCTTGTGATAGGCTCCTTCAGGTGTTAGTAGCCTATCCTCTCTCCTAAGTAGCCAAACCCTCTTTTCTGGCTATTTAGGGTCTCTGTCTCTGGGGAAACTTTAGATAACGAATGCATGAGCTCAGCCGAGTTCCTCTGCATCTCTCTCTTCACCTTCTGATAAGGAATCGACTGCTGACCGCGCTGGAAGCCTGCAAACCTGCAACATAGTAGCAAAGACGACTACTGCAACTCTGTAACGCTGATCCTGCCGCCTTCTCGACTGTTTTCCTGCTTGTGCATGCTGTGGGGGTAGTCTGCCTCCTCTCTGCACCAGAAGCTCCGAAGAAATCTCCCGTGGGTCGACGGAATCTTCCCCCTGCAACCGCAGGCACCAAAAAGCTGCATTACCGGTCCCTTGGGTCTCCTCTCAGCACGACGAGCGAGGTCCCTCGAATCCAGCGATGCTGTCCAAGTGACCCCCACAGTCCAGTGACTCTTCAGCCCAAGTTTGGTGGAGGTAAGTCCTTGCCTCACCTCACTGGGCTGCATTGCTGGGAACCGCGACTTTGCAGCTACTCCGGCCCCTGTGCACTTCTGGCGGAAATCCTTCGTGCACAGCCAAGCCTGGGTCCACAGCACTCTAACCTGCATTGCACGACTTTCCAAGTTGGTCTCCGGCGACGTGGGACTCCTTTGTGCAACTTCGGCGAGCACCGTTTCACGCATCCTCGTAGTGCCTGTTTCTGGCACTTCTCCGGGTGCTACCTGCTTCCGTGAGGGCTCTTTGTCTTGCTCGACGTCCCCTCTCTCTTCAGGTCCAATTTGCGACCTCCTGGTCCCTCCTGGGCCCCAGCAGCGTCCAAAAACGCCAAACGCACGATTTGCGTGTAGCAAGGCTTGTTGGCGTCCTTCCGGCGGGAAAACACTTCTGCACGACTCTCCAAGGCGAGAGGGATCCGTCCACCAAAGGGGAAATCTCTAGCCCTTTTCGTTCCTGCAGAAACCTCAGCTTCTTCTGTCCTGTCGAAGCTTCTTTGCACCCGCAGCTGGCATTTCCTGGGCATCTGCCCATCTCCGACTTGCTTGTGACTTTTGGACTTGGTCCCCTTGTTCCACAGGTACCCTAGATTGGAAATCCACAGTTGTTGCATTGCTGGTTTGTGTCTTTCCTGCATTATTCCTCTAACACGACTCTTTTGTCCTTAGGGGAACTTTAGTGCACTTTGCACTCACTTTTCAGGGTCTTGGGGAGGGTTATTTTTCTAACTCTCACTACTTTCTAATAGTCCCAGCGACCCTCTACAAGGTCACATAGGTTTGGGGTCCATTCGTGGTTCGCATTCCACTTTTGGAGTATATGGTTTGTGTTGCCCCTATCCCTATGTTTCCCCATTGCAGCCTATTGTAACTATACATTGTTTGCACTGTTTTCTAAGACTATACTGCATATTTTTGCTATTGTGTATATATATCTTGTGTATATTTCCTATCCTCTCACTGAGGGTACACTCTAAGATACTTTGGCATATTGTCATAAAAATAAAGTACCTTTATTTTTAGTATAACTGTGTATTGTGTTTTCTTATGATATTGTGCATATGACACTAAGTGGTACTGTAGTAGCTTCACACGTCTCCTAGTTCAGCCTAAGCTGCTCTGCTAAGCTACCATTATCTATCAGCCTAAGCTGCTAGACACCCTATACACTAATAAGGGATAACTGGGCCTGGTGCAAGGTGCAAGTACCCCTTGGTACTCACTACAAGCCAGTCCAGCCTCCTACAGTACGCCTCTCCCCCTTCAGCACCGAATCCACCGACATCGTCTGCGGCGTCCCCTAAGGCTCATCCCTCAGCCTGACGCTGTTCAACATCTACATGGCCCCCCTCGCACAAGTGGCCCGACAACACAACCTCAACACTCTCACCTACGCCGACGACACCCAACTCATCCTCTCACTCACCAAAGACCCGCGCACCGCCAAAACCAACCTCCGCGAGGGAAAGAAATCCATCGCTGAATGGATGAGAAGCAGCCGTCTGAAACTGAATTCGGACAAGACGGAGGTCCTCATCCTCAGACCCACCCCCTCCGCCTGGGACGACTCCTGGTGGCCTACCGCACTAGGAACCCCACCGACACCGACCGACCACGCTCGCAACCTGGGCTTTGTCCTTGACTCCTCTCTCACCATGTCTATACAGGTCAACGCAGTTTCCTCCTCCTGCTACAACACACTCCGCATGCTCCGTAGGATCTACAAGTGGATCCCGACAGAAACAAGAAGAACGGTGACACAGGCCCTCGTCAGCAGCAGGCTGGACTACGGCAACGCACTCTACATAGGCATCCCAGCAAAAGACCTACTACGCCTCCAACGCATCCAAAACGCCTCCGCCCGGCTGATCCTCGACGTACCCCGCCACAGCCACATCTCCCACCACCTGAGAAACCTTCACTGGCTCCCCGTGGACAAGAGGATAACTTTCAAGCTTCTTACCCACGCTCACAAAGCACTCCACAACACTGGACCAGCCTACCTGAACAACAGACTCAGCTTCTACACCCCCACCCGTCAGCTCCGCTCTGCAAACCTCGCCTTCGTTCCCCGCATCCAACGAAAGACCTCCGGCAGCAGATCCTTCTCATACCTCACCGCCAAAACCTGGAACACCCTCCCTACCAACCTGCGACAGACCCATGACCTACTCACCTTCAGAAGACTCCTCAAGTCCTGGCTCTTCGATCAGTAACAGCAGCCCCCCCCCCCCAGCACCTTGAAACCCTCACGGGTACGTAGAGCTCTTTATAAATTCAATGATTGATTGATTGGTTGATGCTCCAGTGTTTGTTTGCCTTGAGAGCTGTGCTTCACCAATCACAATGTACACTTGATTGGCTTTCCAGCATTCTGCAGCAGGCTTGGAAAGAGGAAGATGCTTTTAAGGATCGTTTTTGTGCAGGAATGTATCCGTTCCCAAAAAAAACAATTCTGCTTGTAATGCAGACAGCCTTGCACCATCTTGCAAGGGTCCCTACATTGCTGCTAGGCAGTACACAGTGCACCAGCACTAGGAGACTGCAGAAATGTGCTTATCGTAGTTGAAATGGTGCATTTCTGCTGTCTCCCTTTCACGCAATGCATCACAGTAACTTTGCTTACTGCCCTGCATTACATTGAATGTAAGTACATATGACCCTACGGTTTTAGTTTAAAAACACAAATACGTAACAGCCGTGTTTGCCTGGATCTACACAGTCAAACAACTATTTTACTTGACTGATGAACTGTATTGCATTGGTTGGCTTGGCTGGATATCACATTAGTCTTACTTAATCTGCAGTCCTCTTGTTTATCTCCACCACTGATTGGCATATATGCTCACCTACCGCATGCACTGCTCCAGTTACACATAAAGTTCATGCTTGCAAATTACCATTAAACGTAAATGTGATATTTTGGCTGATCTCATCCTCTTTGACATGCTATCTGGCCTGATCTAAAGTTGGATGAAGCAGACCTGGTTGATACAGCAAGATGCTGAAATTAGGTGTTCATGGAACGTTATGCAGATCAGCCTTCTCTTTACATCAAAGAGCTCAGAATTCTTGCAGTGTCAAACAACCTATTTAGACTGAGCACTGACATCCTAGGTTAACCTGGTTGTTAGTTCTTCAACTTAATGCTTTAAGTATTTTTTATTGAATCAGGCTTTTCAGTCCCATACATTTCTGACCATCACTGATGCAAGTCTTGATTTTTTGCAAAACTCTTAATACTCAGAATATGCCTTACTTTTATGCAAAATCAGGCTGCGCCTATTGTTACTTTTGCTTTGAGAACACATGCCAATTCTAACAGTATTCCTTGGTTCTTGCAGTAAGTGTTTGCTGAATGTGGTAGGAGAAGCTTTTTGTATCCAGCCACCAAAATGTGGAACAATGTTCTTGAAGATATTCACAAGACAAGTAATATCTAGCTTTCTGGTGAAGACCTACCTTTTTAGGGTTCTTCTAACCAGTTCAATTTCTTCTTTTTTCAATGTTAGACTCCTCTCTTTTAATTAGTAAGCGCTCAGTTTTGGATTGCAGTTGTTTTTCGTGCCATTCTTTTACATCTGATTCAATTCATTTAAACACAACACTAATTACTGTGCCTCAAAACCCTCTATCTCTATTCACAAACTGTTCTGCAAAGCAGTATTTGATGGGTGGGTCCCTCAACAAGGTTGAGCTTGCAATATTCAACAGTACTATTATTAGCAACGCCTAATCCCAGCATTCCTTTCATTTTTTTCTTTACTTCTTGCTGTAGGAGGAATCCACTTTTTGGTGCTTCAAACAGGGGATTTGCTCGCTGGCTTCCAGCAGAATATGAAGATGGACGTTCTGTCCCCGTAGGATGGACAGAGAACAGAAGAATAAATGGATTTGCGCTCCCTTTGGTAGAGTATGAGGGGCGGGACCCATGGTGAAGTAGGAGGGGCTTCTGCTCTGTGACTTGAGAGATGGGAAGGACAGTGGAGAAGAGGGGGGGGGTTGTCTTGCTTCCAGTCGACAGAGGGGCTTTTGTGAAACACGTTCTGTAGTATGGAATCGCTGAATCATGCAGGTTACTTGTTTATTATATCAGTTGTTATACCTACTCCAAGGAAAAGAAGCAAAATGTAGGTAGGACACCCTACTTGGAGCAATGACTTGTTTGCTCAGCCTCCGAATCCTACTGACTCTCACAGTCAACATTCCACACTCATCCTTCAGTACATTTCACTCACACATCATCACTATCATTACATTTAATAAGTGATAACTTTTATTTGGGAACAGGCAGAAATGTCTTGCTTGGGTTCTAATGAATTGTAATTTACAATGCTCTTTAATGGTAAAGTTTACATTTGACATTTTAACTCACAATTCTGAAAATACCACTTTTAGAAAGATGGCATTTTCTTGACCTAATCATTTGGTGCCAGCAGCTTGTGTCTTGTGTCACACGACTAGTTGTAGTTGGCAGTTGGCCTTTGTGTATCCTTCCCAGAAAGGGATCCATCTTGCCCAGATTGGAGGAGCGGAGCTGCTTGCTGCCCTTCTTACATTTCAAAAGAGCTGCCTCAGCACAGTCACAAAAAACTTCAAACCAGGGTATTGGCGTATTGTCCCTATAGACATCTTGGGGCCTGAGGAGTGAGGAGGGAAATTCCAGAACCATATGTGGGGGAAAACTCCAGAAATTTCTTCTATTTGAAAGATGGCACCAGATATAAAGAATAGCATCCTCAGCCCCACTCTTCAATTCACTCCTGTCTCTGTGAAGGATCCCAGAAGGATTGTCTTGTACTTCAGAGGACTGCCCTGCTGTTTAAAGCCTGCATCTTACCCTCAGGAGGGTCACCACCTTTTTCTTTTCTGTATTTCAGGCACGTGCCGTTTCAAACGAGATTGTCCGGTTTCCAAACAATGAAATCACACTGGATAATGAGCGTTCACTCACCTTCATGCAGTTTGGTCAGTGGACAGACCATGACCTGGACCTTTCTCCAGAGACTCCAGCCAGAATCACCTTTGCTGAGGGCCTGGATTGTGACCATACCTGTGTCAAAGCACCACCTTGCTTCCCACTGAGGGTAATATGCATACCACTGTTTATCATACCACACCTGTTCGCATGATAGGATTAGGCTTCCATCAGTTGTGCATCTTCTTTGCATAATGCAATTGTTAAACATTAAATTGGCTACGTAGTTGATTAAAGAAGCTATCAAATAATGTAATAATTAATAAAACATTAAGGCTGTCAGAGGACAGCAATCATGAGACATCCCCGAAAAATCTGCAGATGCCCCACCCACCCTCCCTTTGGTTCCTGCACCTCTTTTAGAGGTTGAGGGAATGTGGTTTTCCAGTTGACAGAATGATGATGGCTCTGCCATCAAGAAAAACATTGGATGGACATGATGTTAGATAAAATTGAATTGGAGAGGCTCCACCATTTTATTTTCATAAAACCACCAGATAACTGTTAATTTTATAGAGTCACACATGTATATTTCCATGGAATCGCCTATAGAGCTATCAACACCTCACTGTCTAAATCCTGTTAGTGAAGCATGTGTTCCTTTATAGCAAAAAACTCTAGAAGAACCAGCTATTTCTAAAAATAGCTAGAAGTCTAGAGAGGGACAAGGGACTGTACCTTGTTCTCTGTCCGACTGGCTAAAATAATGCCACACAGTGTCTTAGATTTTCTCAGGAACAACCCTTAAACCCTATTGCGGTCTTCTGAAGAGCTCTGTATCTCCTCCATTTTGATACTGTTCAGGGAACATGCAAAACTTCTCCATCCTAAAACATCTTTACCCTTATAACAGTCTAGGTTTATCATCAATTGATAATAAATGATCTGGTGTCATAGGATTGCTAGTTTTAAGACAGCCTTCATTGTTTTTATGAATTCAATTATTACATTGTTAAGTGCAGTACTCTGATATCATAGCTAGAGATTGCTTTGGTTACAAAGCATGTAAAATGAATACACATTATTTATTAGAGATTCCAGATTTCAATGTGTACTCAAAAATCAAGACCTCCAGGCTTCAAATCTCCAACTTACATGATAAGTCAGGAGTGTACAACCTATGGCCCGGGGAGTGGGATCCTTGCAGATTTTCAGGATATCCAGAACAACGAATTTACATAGAGTGACCTTAAACTGAACTAATTTATATATTTTAGAGTTACCCCGAAAATGTTGCACTGATCCAGTCATTCTGGATTTATGCTGGACACCCATGCTATAGCTTGTCTGTCAGGTACTATCCTTTTATATTAATTAGGGCTGTCATACCTTTACATTCAATAGCAAAAACAATATCACCACTATATCTCCACCTCCAGTAACATTCCAATGAGGCTCTATCACAGAAACTGAGATTAATAAACTCAAATTGTCAAAGAAAGATCTTCCAAACGATCACTGCCATTAACCAGCCAATACATCCATCTCTATATTGCCACTTGTGACAACTTATCTGCAGATCCTGAAAATTTTCACACCAAAAATTAAAACACAGAGCCTTTCACAACACAATATTTAAATGCAGACTCTGATGCTAATAACAATTGTTTAAAGAGCGAATAAATAAACAAACAAATAAATAAATGCTATATACGTTGTAAAGGTCTTCTCCGCCATTAACCTATCCAGGGAACTAAAAAAGAGCTTTCAGAGCTCTGCTTTCAATGCTCCTTACAACCACCTGTCTCCATAAGATTTTACCCTAAATGTTCTCTTACTGATGCCCCTATATCTCCAATTCCAGTAGCCCAATCAAAGAACACCACCATAATGTACCTCTGCCTCCTACAATCCAACCACAGAGGTTTATGATCACTACCTTCAAAGCTGTATCCAAAGAACTAGTACAAGATCTCTATGTCTTCTTTCCCATAGAGGCATGTTTACATGGTCACATTCGCTAATGCTTATAAAAATCATCCTCTTAGGTTAAAAGTCTTCTCCTTAAATCCATGCAACCCACATAAAACCTATACCTTGTAAGGCGTTTCTGTGTCTTCACTGCAGATATTTACACCTCTAAACCACTACCCTGTCTCCTCCTCCATCAATTCATTTGGGAAGCTCTATCCTAGCTAGATCATCTGAGTACCTACCACATCTCCAGTTCCTACAAAGTGGTACTTATACTCAAATTGCAGTTCACCTTGTGCATTTATCCTATGATGTCATCTAATCCTATTACCAATGGCCATCACATCATGTACCAGAATAACAGATGATTATCTTCTGTGTTGTTTTTAATGCAGATTCCACCCAATGACCCAAGGATTTCAAACAGAAGTGACTGCATTCCTTTATTCCGCTCGGCTCCAGCATGCAATGAAGGATCAACCGTCCGTGAGCAGATTAACATTCTGACATCATTTATTGATGCTAGCCAGGTGTATGGAAGTGACAATCCAACAGCTACCAGACTTAGGAATTTGACAAACCAGTTAGGGCTGTTGGCTGTTAACCAGAGATTTACTGATGACGGCCGAGAGTATCTTCCCTTTGAAACCATGGGGATAGACTTCTGTGTCCTAACCAACAGATCTTCAGGCATACCGTGTTTCCTGAGTGGTGAGTAGCATCGTTTCTGGTTACAGAGGATTTGTATACTTCATTTTATGTTTATGACTTCTGAAAACTCTGAACTGTACTTTTATGTTTTCGAAAATATTCTACTGAATTTGAGAGTGAAACAACATGCACAATTGCCTACTCTAGAAATGCAACCACTGTGCCTCTTTATTATTCTCTGACACCGGAAATGCAAGTTCTCCTTACCTGCTCTTATCTACATTATCCAGTGCCATAAACTGTCCTGCCAGTAGCCATGACGTAACCATATCAAGGGGCCTCCAAGAGGTGAAGGATGAACCTGATCCATATACCATAAGCCCTACATCTCGTTATTTCTCTCATTCCCTCATTCTCTTAAATTATTTGTTCATTTACTATTTTTGGATTGTGGCAAATTTCAACTGAGAACATGTCAGAGAAATTTAGAAAAGGCCTAAATGTGAAATGAAGAGAAAGAAACAAGAGTGTGTATGAGACTGCGAAAAAATCTAGCTTTAGGGAACAACCAATGCTTAGGAAAACCTATAACAATGTTACCATGAACTAACAGTTTCAGGGCAGACAATTCAAGAATGAATCCCCTTTGTTGGAATGTATTACCTATAGATATGAGAACAAATGTGTTAGAAATGGGATCTTTGGTTGGCAGTCAGGTTACCCCCTGTCCAAGCAAGGACCCTCACTCTAGTCAGGGTAAGTCCCACACAATACAAATTATCCTGTGCCCACCCTCTGGTAGCTTGGCACTGAGCAGTCAGGCTTACTTAGAAGGCAATGTGTAAAGTATTTGTGCAGTAAATCATGCAATAACACAGTAGAGCACCACAAAAATACACCACACAGTGTTTAGAAAAATATGTAATAGTTATCTGATAAGATGCAGGTCAAAACGATCAAAATGCAATAAGTATACGTTCAAATATCACTGTAAAAATTATATAAAGTGTCTTTAGTCTCTTAAAAAGCAACAGGTGTCTCTTGCAAGCACAAAATACCTGGTTTGCGTTCAAATTCTGTGCAAGGGACCGCAGAGGAGGAGATGCGTGGAAAACGGGGAGGTGTGTGTCGATTTTTCGTGCGCACACAGACGATGTGTCGTTGAGTTTTCACGCAGGGCAGGCTTTGCGTCAATTTCCGGCACGTAGACTGGGATCCTCTTTGGGTTGGGGGGTTTTCGAACGCCCCGGGGATGATGCTTTGAAATCCGGTGCTTGCAGGACGAAGTCACAGGGGCTGTGTCGATCCGGTGGGCGTTGCATGGAAATTTCTACCGCATGGCAGGCGCTGTGTCGATTCCTCTTAGGAAGTCGGACTGCGTCATTCCGGCTCGGCTTTGCGTCGGTCCAGTGGGTCGTGCATCGAATTTCCGGTCGCTACGCTGACGCTGCGTCGATCTTCTCCTTGCGAAGTTGGGCTGCGTCGTTCCGGTTCGGCGTGCGCGATTTTCTCACCGTGATGCAGGCAGTGCGTCGTTTCTTGCAGGCTGTGCGTCGATTTTTGCTGCACAGGGAGTTCTCTTGCAGGAATGAAGTCTTTTTGGTCCTGAGACTTCAGGGAACAGGAGGCAAGCTCTATCCAAGCCCTTGGAGAGCACTTCTCAGCACAGCCAGAGAGCAGCAAGGCAGCAGGGCAGCAGCAAGGCAGCAGTCCTTCTCAGAAAAGCAGTCAGGTGAGTCCTTTGGGCAGCCAGGCAATTCTTCTTAGCAGGTTACAGATTCTGGGTCAGGTTCTCTTCTCCAGGAAGTGTCTATGAGGTAGAGATTCTACCCCAGAAGTGTCTTGTTCAGAAGTGTCTGAGTTGGTAGGGTCATAGACCCTGCTTAAATACCCAAATGTGCCTTTGAAGTGGGGCGGACTTCAAAGAGTGGCTTAGAAGTGCACAATGTCCCCTTTCAGTTCCATCCTGTCTGCCAGGGTCCCAGTAGGGGGTGTGGCAGTCCTTTGTGTGAGGGCAGGCTACTGTCCTTTGACATGTAAGTGTGAGGCCCTCCACCCTCCCAGCCCAGGAAGACCCATTCAGTATGCAGATGTATGCAAGTGGGACTGAGCATGCTGTGTTTGGGGTTGTCTGAGTGAATGCACAAGGGAGCTGTCAACTAAACCTAGCCAGACGTGGATTGAAAGGCACAGAAGGATTTAAGTGTAGAGAAATGCTCACTTTCTAAAAGTAGCATTAGTAAAAAAATAATATAAAATCCAACTTCACCATTAAGCAGGATTTTGTATCACTATTCTGGCTATACTAAATATGACCTGGCTACTCCTTTCAGATCAGGATCTACCACTCAAACAGTATATAAGGGTAGCCCTAATGCTATCCTATTAAAGGAGCAGGCCTCACAGCAGTGTAAAAGGAATTTAGAAGGTTTACACTACCAGGACATATAGAACACACATGTTCATGTCTGCCTTTTACCTACATAGCACCCTGCCCTATGGGCTACCTAGGGCCTACCTTAGGGGTGACGTATATGTAGAAAAGGGGAATTTAAGGCTTGGCAAGCACTTTTAAATGGCAAGTCGAAGTGGCAGTGAAACTGCACACACAGGCACTGCAGTGGCAGGCCTGAGACATGGTTAGGGGGCTACTTATGTGGGTGGCACAACCAGTGCTGCAGCCCACTAGTAGCATTTAATTTACAGGCACTGAACACATGTAGTGCACTTGACTAGGGACTTACAAGTAAATTAAATAAGCCAATTGGGTATGAGCCAATGTCACCATGTTTTAAGGAGAGAGCATATGCTCTTTAGCACTGATTAGCAATGGTAAAGTGCGCAGAGTCCTAATTCCAGCAAAAAATGAGGTCAGAAAAAGAGAAGGAGGAAGGCAAAATGTTTGGGAGTGACCATGCAGAAAGGCCAGATCCAACAAAATGAATGAATTATTATGTTTACACAGCTAACATAAAGGAAAAAAGTTAAAAACATCCTTTGGTGCTGACGTTGTGAGTGTTGAGAAACGATGTGGTTGGCAATGGTAGAATTTCTTGTTGGCCAAACTGTTTTTCTGATGTTCTTTTGTTTCACTGTGAACTGCCCATGGTAGACTTGTGGGCCCTGCAGACATGGACCTTATTTAGGGGTCGCATATGCGACCGCTGGCTTGCCCCTTGCCACCCCTGGCCTCAGAGATGGCAAAATCAGTGCCATTAACACAGAGGCAGCTCGTCCTTATGGACGTTGGCTAGGGCTCCACTTTCCTTGTTTTCTGTCAATTTTCGGATTACACTAATAGTGAATAATGTTACATTATTCATTATCAGTGTAATTAAAAAATAGAAAATGAAATATGACTCTCCTTGTCAGCTGAGGTAAGCAAAATTGCATTTAAATGTATGTTGTGTGCGTGCTTGCAGGTGATGGTATGTTTATACCAGGGACAGCATGTGTATGTGTGAAGGCGTGTGTGCCTGTGTAAGCATGTGTGTGGGAGTGAAAGTAAATGTCGAATGGCGTGCAATGTAACGTCGCTACGCCTGGCATTTTGGTGAATACCTGCAGAGGACTTTAACCTGCACTTCTTGGTGACTGCCGGACACTGCATACACTTTATAATCTGCCTCATGTGTTTCTGTGCACAAAATCCTTGTAAAAGTGGATGTTTCTGATGGTGTTACGGGGATGCCATGAAACCAGCACTTTGATGACGTCCTGCTCAACCATTACACAAAACCAGGGTACTGCCAGTGACCTAGCGACTCTGACGAGTTAACGAGAGCAATTAATCGAACAACTCACCAAGGATTTTCAGGCAATTAAACGAGACAGCTGGGGCCACAATGGAAAACCAAGGGACAGGGCTCATTGACAACAGTTAGGATGTGCACTTTAACTGTTGTGTGACGTCAGGCTGGAGGACCGGGTTAGATCTGTTGCCTGTTAAAAAGATGGCACATGAAGCTTGTCAGAACCCCACAAGTAAACACGCAATAGCAGAGTGGTCGTTACCTAGTTAAGTCTTTTTAGGGTCGAGCCTGTGTTGCATGCGCTCGCGCATGCGTATCGCTAAGCAAGACACTTTTGTAATTAAAAAGGGCTCGGAGCCCTGTCCACGTCACATCAGCGTTTGTCATTGGCTTGTGGGCTTGCCTGTTAGAATCTGCTTGATTTCATTAGTGGAAGGCATGCATACGTCATGCCTTTTCCGGTGGATAGCCCTCCTCGAGCGCATCGACCAAGTACAGAAAACATGTGAGGCCCGCTGTTTTATGTCCGGCTCGTGGACTACTTTTTCTCACTTTTCCCAGCGCGATCAGAAGTCGAGCGCTTTACATAATATCGACCCTGTTTCACAGATAATTGCACTTTTTCCGGTTAGTACATGAATGCACTTTTGCCGATAGGTTTCATTACCAGTGAAAAGTCGGGTTAGGAGTTTACAACGCTATCAGCCCTAACATGAGCAAACGCGAGACCCGTTGCATTGCAAATGCTTGTTTTAGATTGCTTTCTTGGTGAACAGGATGAAAACTGCCTTTAGCCCTGCTGTTATGCAATGTCTCTGGGAGGTGCTTGGTGGGATGCAAGTGCAGGTACCACAGACACAGGTAACAGTGAGTTGTTCAAGTTCAAGCATATGTTGTCTGTCAGTAGTGTCTCTTGGTGGGGGGAGGTGGCTGCTCCATTGAGATACCTGTTCATGGCTTTAAGTGGAATGAAAAAGAGAGGCTCTAAGCCTAAGCTTAAGCCTATGTAATTAAGGGCAAGATGTATCAAGCGATTTTGCATTCGCAAACGGCGTGAATCGCAAAATTCGGCCGTTTGCGAATGCAAAAATGCCTTTCTCAATGCATGAAAGGCATTTGAAGTACAATTTTAAGGGATCGCTAAAATAGCGATTCCTTAAAATTGCGACCCCATTTAGAGAATCGCAAATTGTGATTCTCTAAATAGGAAATCGCAAATAAGGAATCCTTATTTGCGATTTCTTAAGCACATGTATCAAGCATTTCCTAAATGCGAATTGGGCATTTAGGAAATGCAATTGCCACAAATTAAAGTTTGGTGGTAACCATGTGCAAATTTTAAAAATGCATTATAAATGCATTTTCAAAATTGACATGTAGCGCACACATGCCCCTAAGGCATTTGTGTGCGTCACATGTCCTTAAAAAATGTTTGGAGTGCAGCATAGGGGGCCTTAGGCCCCCAGACCATGGGATTAGCATTTCCTAATTTGCGAATTCCTAACTGGAATTCGCAATTTGGGAAATGCGAAACATTTGCAAATATGGGCCTACAGGCTCATAGGTGTGAATGGGGTCGGATTCTCTATTTGCGATTCGGTAATAGCATTTGCGAATTTTAAGAAATCGCTATTACCGAATCGCCAAATCTCTACATACCATTTTGCGTTTCTTAAATAGTGATTTCTTAAAATTCGCTATTTAAGAAATGCAAACTGAAATCTTGATACATCTGGCCCTAAGGGTGTGGCTTAAACACATCAACTGTGATTATCATAATGCGCCACCCGACTGGTACTTTGGTTCCTTCCTGAGCTTTCTGTTATTGCAACTAGACATGTAATACAACATAATGCAACATACACTGAGAAGCAGCCAGGACTACTGGCTTTGGCAGTGGCTGTTAGCTGTTTAAGATAAATTAGTACCAACAGCGATTGTGGCGTAATTAATGAATATTGAATATTGAAGATCTTTCAATTCTGAAATTGTAAGAGTGTGAAAGGGGTAGTGGTCTTCAGAGAGTTTTAATGATTCCTGCTCTGGTCACTTTGTTAGACATGTAATCCCTTTTTCTCTCCACATCGTGTCCACCTGCATTTCTTTCACCTATCTCTCCTGAATGAATTCCTCTGCATCTCCTTTACCTTATCACCCCCTAAACACATAACACACCCACTCACATGTAAGAACTGCATTTACCTTTACTTTTTTTGTATCAATATTTTGACAACTTTGTAGCAGTGTCACACACATTTCCACAGAATCACAATTGCAGCTAGAATACGTAAACACTGCTCTGCACGCTCTACAGAGAGGACAAGGATTGTTGACCATGTATTCTGAACACCTGAATCTCGCACTACCTTTAGCCTTAACTACAGAGGTCTCAATCGTGGCCCTATAAACACCTGGAGGTGACTCAGTTCAAAGTACACTATATACAAAAGTAATGTGCTAAAAAAGTGCACAAAAAGAAACATAGCATCCTTGAAAAAGCAAACACTCTTAGTGAATACAGAATTAAATACACATGAAATATAAACAGGAACCAAATTGCTGGCATGGATTACTTGAACTTTTTTACATTCATTGGTTCATTGTTTAGAAATCAGACAGTGTTTTTACCTGTACTGTTAATGGGGCCGAATAGGCACCTTTTTCAATGCCCTTTGTAAATTACTACTGGGTCTGAGACCTGGAGGGACCCAACCCACTTAAAGCCCTGAACCTGTTATATTGCTAGACACTGTGGTATCCAAGCTCTGCATCAGATTTAAAGGTCATCTTCCTTTGCCAGTGTGAATTCCATGCTGCCTTAGAAGTTTAAGGAATACTTTGATCTGATTTATTGTTGTTAAATGACCAGACTGCTAATCTTGTGTATAATGCTTTTCTTCATATCAAGGTGACCCCAGGACGAGTGAGCAACCAGGCCTCACAGCCTTCCACACACTTTTCATGCGAGAACACAACCGTGTGGCCAGGGAGCTGCGGCGGATAAATCCACGATGGACTGGAGAAACGCTTTACCAGGAAGCCAGAAAAGTTGTAGGAGGCATTCTCCAGGTACTTGCAAATAGTTTTGACTACATTTGAAAGCATGCAAAATTTGCATTGTTAATACCTACAAAAATCATATAATGTCTGATTGGCACACATATAAAGAGTCTGAAAGTAGCAGGAACTGCATGCAAGTTGTCTAACCACTAGCAATCGCTCAGGGTAGCATTTCAGACTATCCATCTTTTGCCTACCATGCCACCTGAGGTTGGACCCATCTGTATACAAATCAGTCTTGGAACAGCCCAGCCCGTATCCCCCTAAGTAGTCAAGGGTACCACCAGATGTGGGTCCCTTGCTCACTGTGCCACTGGAATCAAGCTGCACCCGACTGAAGAGCCACAGCTAGGGTGAAACCGATCTTAGATTGCTTGTGCTCTGGTTCAGGGAGGCCCAGAGATGTAAGTACAAAGAGTATGCCCAGACATGGGTCCCTTGCTCACTTTGCTACTTAAACCAAGCTACTTCTAATTGAGGAGCCACAACTAGGTGAAACTGGTCGGAGGGATTCTTATGTTCTGGCTCAGAGAGGATCTGGCTTGGCAGTTTGTGCTTGTCTGTTCCTACTGGAGCAGGACCAAGACTAATTTGCTGATGGCTGGGTCTGATTTGAGGTGGCATGGTGGGCAAAGGAATGAAGGAGGATCACCTTGACCAATCTTGAGGCCAGTATTTTAGCTAAAATTTTGATTTCTGCATTAAGAAGCGAAATGGGCCTATATGAGGCACATTTCTCAAGTGGTTTGCCTTCTTTGGGTATGACCACTATGCTGTGGATTCACTGATCCTGGGGCAAGGGACCCTTGTCCCTACTTTCACAATACATCGCCAGTAGATGCAGCGCAATGGTAGACGCATGAAGTTTATATAATTCCATGGGTATCCCACTAGGTCCCACGGCTTTGCCCGAGGTCAGGTCTCTTATCGCTTGCAATAGTTTGTTTCGCGTTATGTCATGCTAGTTCTTTATCTTGGTGGTTGAGAGTCGGCAAACTGATATCCGATAGTAATTCCTGGATGTCAACCGCGGAGGCCAATGTGGTTTTGGAGTACAGAACGGTGTAGTATTCAGCAAATGCCTCCGCTGTCAATCGCCCCTCACGCACATGCACCCGACTATTAGTCTCAATCTCAGGGACCCATCTTCTGTTTCTCTCTTTTCTCTCCAGCCAAGCAAGCAATTTACCCGTCCTATCTCCCACTTCATATAAACTACACTGCATGGCCATGTGGTGTGTGCGGGCTGCTACCATCGAAATGTCTCTATATTCTTTTTCTTTTAGCGCCAGCTGGTGTGTTCTGTCTAATTGGCCAAGTTACCCTAATCCCACCTCTAGGTCTCTAATTTCTTTCTCTAGTGCCTCTGCACACGCCTTTGCATCTTTCTTATGCCCTACTATCGCTGAGACCCCTTGCCCCTTTATTACCACCTTGTAGGCCTCCCATAGTGTCTGTGAGGATTCAACGGACCCTACATTTTCTGTGATGTAGCTTCAGGCTGCCCTGATCAGGTTAGAGTGGATCTGCGGTATCGTTAGATACCATGGACTGATCATTAGCCTTCGTTGTCCTGACGGAACCTGATTTCCGTACAATGCCCAGATTGGTGTGTGATCTGATATTCCTTGTGCCAAATGCTTAATTTCTTTATATTATCCTATCTGATGAAGAAAGGTAAGCATGTAGTCAATTCTAGAGAGGCTTCCATGGGCCCCTGAGAGAAACGTATATTGTGGCTCTTGTGGGTGACAAGTCCGCCACACATCAATAAGCCCCATAGCTGCCATAAAGTCTGCCAGAGAGTGGTGGGATCGGGCCACTTGCCAATGTGGCCATCTATCTTGTAACTCACAGTGTGTCCCATTGTAATCCCCCCTATAAGGAGTTCGCCATCTGGCAATTTTAAGAGCAGGGTACTAAGAACCGGGTACGCATCTGCGTGTAAGCGCGGCGGAATATACACTGAGATAATATTTAACGTGATTTCACCCCATGTCCCAGTGAGCGCTGCATATCTGCCATGTCCGTCTACCCATGTGCCTTTGATCGTAAAGGGCCAGGACTTGCGCAGTAGGATGCCCACCCCTCGAGAGCCCGAGATGTATCCTGCATGCGCTGCCATTCTATACCCCCCTCGATCTAAAGCTCGATATGTGTTTCCACATATATGCATCTCCTGCAGGAGAACAATATCAGGGGCTTGTCGTTTGAGGTATTGCAACACCACTCCCCTCTTTATTTTGTCCCCCAGCCCATTTACATTCCAGGAGAACAGTTTAGTATCCATGACTCTTAATATCATTGTCCCCGGTTAATGAGAACATGAGCTCAGTTATCCATGGGTGATCTAGGGGCACCGCAATTTGCAGGCCAGAATGTGTTAGCCTCTGCATTCTGAGTCTTAGTGGCATCCAACAATTGCTTATCGTACAAGACACTTGTTCAAACAATCGACTAACAATTAAACCAAAACATACCACCTCTCCCTGCCTCCCTGCATTGTTAGTTTAGAACTACCCACCTCCCCAACTCTGCAGAGCGCTTGTCGCCCACACCCAACATGATAAAGTTTGCTTTTGGGGTAGTTGTCCCCTGAAACGTACATCCCCTAGGCTTCATCCATAAATGCTAAGGTTTGCTACATTACTATTATTATTGTTATTGTTAGGCCCTGTTGTAGGGCAACACGGTCCTGCGTCGTTGTGTTCCCCGACAGTGACAAAACTGAGGTGTCTGGTAGTGTGCAGATTCCCCTCACACTCTCTCCATGTCTACACCGGGAGCAGAATGATCCTAGTTGTCTCTCCTTTGTCCATGTATACCGTTCAGTGTTCGGCTGTTAGGCAGGATCGGAATGTTCTCCCACTTCTGGTGCAGCGCTTTGGTCCTCCTGGGTACCCTCCCTTGGTCCCCACCTCGTTTCCTCTCCTCGCTGGCTCTGTCATCCTGTTCTTGCTCTTCTCTGGGGTTTCCCCACCATACGCCACCCCTCAGTCGGAGTCTCAAAGAACCATGTTTTCCCCTCTGCGACTATTCTGAGTTTGGCGGGAAAGATCATTGAGTATTTAATTTCTCGTTCTCATAATGTCTTTTTAACCTCCAGAAAATCACGCCTCTGTCGTTGCACCTGGAGTGTAAAGTCTGGGAAAAAAGTTATCTTTGCGTTGGGTTGCTCGTGCTGTTTGCAAGATCAAGTCTCTATCCCTGAAATCAAAGATTCTAGGAATAATGGGGTGAAGGTGGTGCTCCAGACCGAGGTGATCTTCCGGGTACCCGGTGGGCTTGCTCCACAGAGAAGAATTTGGATAGCCCTTTAGGTTGCAGTTCCTTAAGGATGAGGTCTCCGATAAAGATATCCACTGCAGGTCCCTCGGACCACTCCGGGACTCCCACAATCCGTATATTGTTTCTTCTTGATCTGCCTTCATAATCCTCCAGTCTAGCCGGCATGGTGGTGGTGAGAACCTGCAGTTCATTAAGTCTTGAGTCTTAAGACTGGCAGTGTCTTCTCTGAGGGTGGAAGTGGAGTCCTCGACTTCATTCACTCGCGAGACCATATTGCGTAGGTCTGCTCGCAGGAGGCCGACCTCTGTTGTTACCTAGTCAATTCGTGACTCTAGGGGTGTGTGAACTCCTTTTATGGCCTCCATCACATCATGGAGTGTGGGGACCCCTCCTCCGTCGCTATCTGTGTCTACGCTGTCATTCTCTGGGGGCCCTTCTGCATCTACACATCCTTTTTGTATGGCATATTTTTGTTGAGCTTAGCTTGTTGCACTGCCTTTACTCCACATCCCCCTGTCATTGTGTCACTGGACCAAGTCGTGAAGTGCACCAAACTTTTTTATCTTGGGGCTGCCATTCAGTATTCGCCACCACCTGCCCAAGGGATCAAACAAGCCCCTCAGTGGCCTGTCAGTTTTCCATCCAGGCAGTCCCTCTCCTGTACAGGATTTGTCAATACTTCCTCCAGCTTTGCACGTTTCAGAGCCTGCGCCCCTTCACTTGGTGAGTGATGGTCCTGACACTGTTGTGTGGTTTAGTCTGCGCTTTCAGGCCAAATCTGCAACTGACAGGGACTCTGGCGCCGCGGGGAAATGATCTCTCGTGCTCCAGGTCTTGCCACAGTAACTCCAGTCTCACTCTCCTTCCCTTGCTGTGCACTCTCTCTTTCCTCGCGGCGCGACTTGACCTCCGATCCCTGGGGGTCTCATTATTTTGGCCCCGCTGCACCAGTATATGCTCACTTCTCTGTGGGGCCGCCCGACGGTGGGGTCTTCCAGTCTCTCCACTCCCCGGATAGGGATCACAGAAGCTGTTTGCTGGGGGAGGCTGCCGCGCCTCTGGGAATCAATCCTCCGTCTCAGGCCGCCAGGCATCCCAGGCATGTTTCTCCCACTGCGGCCTCACCTTCACACCGCCTACGTGCTTCGACTCTTCGTCCCCGGGTTGACAATCTCCACGACTCCCTCCTCCTATGTTGTCCTGGGGTCCCCGAAGTAGGCTCTCGGGGTCCCCTGCCTCCGCCGCAGCCGTCACGTTCCCCGCAGCCACTCCCCTTCACTCGAGACTGCTATCGGTCGTCTCCACCTTCCTGCGCTGGTGCCATCAGGTGGGCAGGGTCCCAGTCTCTGTATAGTCTATTTTTTCGGGGGAAAACAATTTCCACGTCCTGGCAAGCTGGGCCGGCGCACGGGTCCAGATCTTTACGTTGCCAGGCTGCAGTGTTCAGTACTCTACTCGCTAGTTGCTGGGGTTAACCGGAATCACAACAGGGGCTTGATTAGTTTCTATATTCCTGGATGGTTCATA
This sequence comes from Pleurodeles waltl, assembly GCF_031143425.1. Taxonomy (NCBI): domain Eukaryota; kingdom Metazoa; phylum Chordata; class Amphibia; order Caudata; family Salamandridae; genus Pleurodeles; species Pleurodeles waltl. The sequence continues at coordinate 90,561,551 of NC_090441.1, forward strand.
GCAGGTGTTTGTCGGATGGATGGATATTTTGTGGATTTAAGTGAATTAGGAACTCAGAGCCTCACTAGTTTGCGGCCATCTTTATGCAAATCAGTCTTGACCCTTTTCCCCATGGGAACAGTCCAGCCCGAACTGCCAAGCCAGGTCCTCCCTGGACCGGAAACAAGCATCCTGGGACTGGTTTTGGGGTATCACCCATCATCAGCCAGGCTAGCTTGAATCCAGGAAGGGCAGTGAGTAAGGGACCGACATCTGGGCATACCCTTCCCACTTAGGGCGTACATAGCAACATCTCAAAATCAATTGAAGAACAGAGTGTTTAAACTTTTCAAACACTCACCCCCAGTCACAGATCTGGGTTTAATCCATAGTTATTTTGCTCACCACGTTACCCAACTTTAGACTCAGCAATATGCAAAGCAGTCTTGACACTGTTCCCCATGGGAACAATCGAGTTCGAACTGCCAAGCCTGGTCCTTCCTGGACTGGAAACAAGCATCCTGGGAACAATTTCAGGGTATCACCCCTCATCAGCCAGGCTAGCTTGAGTCCAGTGTCGCAGTGAGCAAAGGACCCACGTCTGGGCATACTCTTCCCACTTAGGGAGCACATAGCGACCCATCACAAAAGGAATTGATGGACAGAGTGTTAAAATTTTCAAACATTCACCCCCAGACACAGATCTGGATTTAATCCATAGTTATTTTGCTCGCCACGTCACCCCAGTGTGGCCCCAGCAATACACAAATCAGTCTTGACTCTGTTCCCCTTGGGAACAGTCCAGCGTGAACTGCCAAGCCAGGTACTCCCTGGACAGGAAACAAGCTTCATGGGATCAGTTTCGGCGTATCACCAGTCATCAACCAGGCTAGCAAGAATCCAGTGGCGCAGCGAGCAAGGGACCCACGTCTGGGCATACCCTTCCCACTTAGGACGCACATAGCAAATTCACAAAATGAACTAATGGACAGAGTGTAGAAACTTTTCAAACACTCACCCCCAGACACAGATCTGGGTTAAATCCATAGTTATTTTGCTCACCAAGTTACCCCAGTTTGGATCCTGACATATGCAAATCAATCTTGACCCTGTTCCCCATAGGAACAGTGCAGCCCGAACTACCAAGCCAGGTCCTTCCTGGACTAGAAACAAGCATCCTTGTACCGGTTTCAAAATATCACCTCTCATCAGCCAGGCTAGCTTGAATCCAGCTTGAAAAGTTTCAATACTCTGTCCATCATTTTATTTTGTGATGTTGCTATGTGCCACTTAGGGTGCACATAGCAACATCACAAAAAAAAATGATGGACGGAGTATTGAAACTTTTCAAACACTCACCCCAAGTCACAGATCTGGGTTTAATCCATAGTTATGTTGCTCGCCATATTACCCAAGTTTGGCCCCCACCATATGCAAATCAATCTTGACTCTGTTCCCAATGGGAACAGTCCAGCACAAACTGCCAACCTAGGTCCTCCCTGGACCAAAACAAGCATCCTGGGACCGGTTTCGGGGTATCACCTCTCATCAGCCAGGCTAGCTTGAATCCAGTGGTGCAGTGAGCAAGGGACTCACGTCTGGGCATACCCTTGCCACTTAGGGCGCATATAGCAACATCACAAAATAAAACGATGGACGGAATGTTGAAACTTTTCATACACTCACCCCCAATCACAGATCTGGGTTTAATCCATTGTTATTTTGCTCGCCACATCACCCCAGTTTGGACCCAGGGATATGCAAATCAGTCTTGACCCAGTTCCACATGGGAACAGTCCAGCCCAAACTGTCAAGCCAGGTCCTCACTGTACAGGAAATAAGCATCCTGGGACCAATTTCGGGGTATCACCCATCATCAGCCAGGCTACCTTGAATCCAGGGGTGCAGCGAGCAAGGGGCCCTCGTCTGGGCATACCCTTGCCACTTAGGGCGCACATAGCAACATCTCAAAATGAATTGATGGACAGAGTGTTGAAACTTTTCAAACACTCACCCCCAGTCAGAGATCTGGATTTAATCCATTGTTATTTTGCTCGCCACGTCACCCCAGTCTGGACCCAGCCATATACAAATCAGTTTTGACCCTGTTCTCCATGGGAACAGTCCAGCCTAAACTGCCAAACCAGGTTTTCCCTCACCTGGAAACAAGCATTCTGGGACCTGTTGCAGGGTATCACCCCTCATCAGCCAAGCTAACTTGAATCCAGTGGAGGAGCGAGCAAGGAACACACGTCTGGGCATACCCATGCCACATTGGGCGCACATAGCAACATCCTAAAATAAAATGTTGGATAGAGTGTTGAAAGTTTTCAAACACTCGCCCCCATTCACAGATCTGGGTTTAATCCATCGTTATTTTGCTTGCCACCTCACTCCAGTTTGGCCCCAGCCATATGCAAATCAGTCTTGACTCTGTTCCCCATGGGAACAGTCCAGCCCAATCTGGCAAGCCAGGTCCTCCCTGGACCGGAAACAAGCATCCTGGGACCCGTTCCGGGGTATCACCCATCACCAGCCAGGCTAGCTTGAATCCAGATGTGCAGCAAGGAAGGGACCCACGTCTGGGAATATCCTTGCCACTTAGGGCACACATAGCAACATCACAAAATGAACTTGATGGACAGAATGTTGAAACTTTTCAAACACTGACCCCCAATCACAGATCTGGGTTTATTCTATAGTTATTTTGCTTGCCACGTCTCCCCAGTTTGGACCCAGGCATATTTAAATCAGTCTTGATCCTGTTCCCATGGGAACAGTCCAGCCCAAGATGCCAAGCCAGGTCTTCCCTGGAATGGAAACAAGCATTCTGGGACCAGTTTCAGGGTATCAACCCCCTATCATCCAGGCTAGCTTGATTCCAGTGGCGTAGCGAGCAAGGGACCCACGTCTGGACATACCCATGCCACTTAGGGCGCACATAGCAACATCCTAAAATAAAATGTTGGATAGAGTGTTGAAAGTTTTCAAACACTCACCCCCATTCACAGATCTGGGTTTAATCCACCATTATTTTGCTTGCCACCTCAACCCAGTTTGGACCCAGCCATATGCAAATCAATCTTGACCCTGTTCGCCATGGGAACAGTCCAGCCCGATCTGCCAAGCCAGGTCCTATTTGGGCCGGAAACAAGCCTCCTGGGACCGGTTTCAGGGTATCACCCCTCATCAGGCAAGCTAGCTTGAATCCAGTGGTGCAGCGAGCAAGCAACCCATGTTTGGGCATACCCTGGCCACTTAGGGCGTGCATAGCAACATCACAAAATAAAATGATGGACGGATTGTTGAAACTTTTGAAACACTCACCCCCAGTCACTGAACTGGGTTTAATCTATAGTTATTGTGCTAGCTCCAGTTTGGACCCACCCTGGCTAAAGAGCCCCAACTAGAGCGAAATTGGTGGTAGGTTGCTTTTGTTTCTGGTCAGAAAGGAGCAGGACCAAGACTGATTTGTATATGGCTGGGTCTAATCGGAGGTGGCCTGCTGGGCAAAAGAATAATGGATTGGAATGCTGCTCAGAGAGATTGCCAGTGGTTAGACAATGCGTGCACCTTCCTCCCATCACAGTTTGTGTGTTCGATGTACCACCCTAAGTGACCAAGTATATGTCCAGATGTGGGTGCCTTGTGCACTGTGTCAGTGGTTTCAAGCTACATCTGATTGAGGAGACCACACTAGGGTAAAACTGATCTTGGATTGCTTGCGTTCTGGTTAAGAGAGGACCTGGCTTGGTAGTTCCAGTTGTACTGCTCCTAATGATGCAGGACCAAGACTAATTTGTATATAGATGGGTCTACTCTGAGATGGCTTGATGGGGAAAAAAACTATGGATTGGAATGCTGCTTAGAGAGATTTCCAGTGATTAGACAATTTGCAAGCATTCCTCACATCACGCTTTGTGTGTTTGATGTACTGCCCTAAGTAGCCATGGCTGTGCCTATACATCCCTTGCTCACTGTGCAACTGGAATCAAGCTGCATCCAAAGGAAGAGCTGAAATGAGGGCAAAACCAGTCTTGGTTTGCTTGTGTTCAGGTTCAGAGAGTACCTGATTTGGCAGTTCAGGCTGCACTGTTCGTTCCTACTGGAGTGGGTCTAAGACTGATTTACATATGACTGGTTCGATTCTGAGGTATCCTGATGGGCAAAAGAACAATGGTTTGGAATGCTGAACTGAGTGATTGGCATTGGTTAGACAAATTGCAAGCATTCCTTCCTTCACATTTTCCGTGTTTGATGTACTGCACAAGTGGCTAATGTATGTCCAGACATGGGTGCCTTGCTCACTGTGTCCTTGGAACCAAGCTGCACCTGATTGATAAGCTCAACTAGGGTGAAACCCATCTTGGGGTAGTTTTATTTTCAGGTTCAGAAAGGGCTTGGCTTGGCAGTTTGGGCTGGACTGCTCCTATCGGAGCAAGACCAAGACTGATTTGCATATGACTGGGTCTAAACTGAGGTGGCATGTTGGGCAAAAAAATGATAGGTTGGAATGCTACTCCGAGCGATATCCAGTGGTTAGACAATTGCAAGCATTCCTCCCATCACACTTTGTGTTGGATGTACACCCTAAGTGGCCAAGGGATGCCCAGACGTTCGCCCATTGCTCATTGAGCCACTGGATTCTAGCTGCACCCAATGGAAGAGCCCCAATGATAGGGAAACCAGTCTTGGTTTGCTTGTGTTTCAGTTAAGAAAGGACCTGAAATGCTACCCCAAGCAATTGCCAATGGTTAGACAATTTGCAAGCATTCCACCCATCATGCTTTGTGTGTATGACGTACCACCATATGTGGCCAAGGTTATGCCCACACAAAGGTGCCTTGCTCACTGAGTCACTGGATCCAAGCTGCATCTGACTGAGGAGCCCCAAATAGGGCAAAGCTGGTCTTGGATTGCTTATGTTCCAGTTCAAAGAAGTTTTGCCTTGGCAGTTTGGGTTGGGCTGTACCTAATAGAGTGGGACCAAGACTGATTTGCATATGGCTGGGTATATCTGAGGTGGCATGGTGGGCAAAAGAACAGTAGCTTAGAATGCTACCTTGTGCGATTGTCAGTGGCTCCTCCCATCACCTTTTGTGTGCTTGATGTACTACTTTAATTGGCCAAGGGTATGCCCAGAGTGATGCATGTCCCTGGCTTACTGTGCCACTGGAACCAAACTGCACCAGATGGGGCTAAACAGGTCTTGGGTTTCTTGTGTTCCAGCTCAGAGTGGACTTGGCATGGCAGATCACGGTGGACTGTTCCTGTTGGAGCAGGACTTACGCAGATTTGCATATGACTGGGTCTATTCTGAGGTGTCATGGTGCACAAAATAATGATGGGTTGGAATCCTACCCTGAGCAATTGGCATTAGTTAGACAAATTTCAAGCATCCCTACCACCATATTTTGTGTGTTTGATACTATAGTGTGCTACTGTTGAACAAAGAGAGTGAGCTTGTGTTGGTGACACCGTACTGTGTAACAGTGAGAGTGCAGAAAGAATGCAGGAGCACAAGAATTGAACCTCACATTATCCTGTGTTAATTAGACAGCAGTGGCTATCAATAAGCCAGACACTCTTATTCTGTACCATAGGCTTAGAGGGGCCAGTCTTAGCTACCCAGATGCATAAACTACCACAGCACTATTTTGTATTTATGTATTAATGGCAGGCAAAGATCACAAGATCCATCTAGTCTTTCCATGTGCTTGTTTCTGGAACACTATAGACACCATGCATTGTCAGCTCAGGTGAAACCCTGGCATAGCGTAACTCTGCAGCTAGACTCATCCACAACCTCCCGCACAGAACTCACATCAAACCATATGTCAGGGAACTACACTGGTCCCTGATACACAAATGGGCTCAATTCAAACTCCTCACACATACATTCAAGGTACTACACAACTCAGCCCGCCCCCCTCTGCCTGAGCAGTTCCATCTCCTTCTGCCACCCACCCAGACACCTCTGCAGGACTCCTGCTAGCCCACATCCCACACATATACAGAACTAGATCAGGAGGATGGGCGTTCTCTTACATAGCTCCTAAAGCATGGAATGACCTCCCACTCCACATCAGAGCCTCCTCCTCTTATCTTGAATTTCCCAAGAAGCTGAAAAATTGCTAGGCACACACACCTGCTCTGCACCAGGATACCCTTGCGGGTGATAGTGCGCTTAGAAATACATATAACGTAACATCCCCTATTGGCTCTTTAGGAGTTTTTATTTAAAATGCTCTAGCAATATCTGTTTTCTTCCAGAAAATTACCTACAAAGATTACATTCCCCTTTTGATGGGTCGTGAAGCGGCTGCTCGAATTATTGGTACCTACCGTGGATACAACGAATCAGTGGACCCTCGAGTGGCCAACGTGTTCTCCCTCGCCTACCGCTTTGCTCATGCTTCAATCCAGCCCACAATCCACCGCAGGGGGGATGGGTACCGTCCACTGACCAACGCAGCTTCTGAGGTTCCACTCCACATGACTTTCTTCAACAGCTGGAGGGTTGTGAGGGAAGGTAAGAAAGTATTCCATCTTCATCACCAAAGCACACCATACTTCTCCCCCACATGCACAGTATACTACAAAAAGGTACAAGGGCAGAGGGTTGCACCGAAAATCTACTGGAAGAATGGCCAACATATGCCCATGGGCAGTCATGAGCAAATGGTGATAAGTTCATCTCCCGGGGCTAACCCTATCAATTATAATTAATTATCAACTTTAGCAATATTGACAACAATGGTAGTGGTGGCACAGCACTGTTGAACTGGGGGTACTAAAGAAAACCAGGGTCACAGCAATAAAATGTTTGAGAAAGCATGTTGTAGGGTTGGGGAGTCAACTCTCAGAGACTCATCTTACACAAATGCTCTATGTTACAATAATCTTCGATGAGGGGAGGCCCTGCATATAACCTTACAAACAAGCGGTGGTAATGAAGTTTCCGCTAATAAAATGGATCTTCTGTCTGTACCACCAGTAGCTCAGCTACCCATTGCAGAGCTCAGGTTATGACAGAGACACTTCCATCCCTACAATTGAGTCTGCCAAGGTAACTCCACCACAAATGGTTGTAGTTCAGCCCCCCAGCCCACTTTGACAATTCAGACTCACCACCATGTTTTGCAGTGCCAGCATCATGAAAGATCACCCTTCGGAAAGCGGGTGAACTGTTCAACTGTGTTGAAAGCATGCGGGCACTGAGAGCATTCCTCTCTCCTGGAGGGGAGGGTACATATCCAGAATCAGTATTTGATGGCTGAAATTCCACCATCCTACAAAGGCATTTGTAAAAGTTCCACCATAAATCCGAAAATGCCTCCTCCTGATAGTATGCCAAAATACGGAGTATTAAGTTATTGACCTGCAATTATATTGTGCCCAGAATATCAACTACTAACATATTGTGAAGGTAAGTATATATAGGAAATTGTATACTAACTATTCCTCTTTTAAACTTTTTAAGGAAAACTACAAAATCCTGTCATAGCTCAAATATTATCTACAACAGAAAATGTATTACGTAAGTGATGGACATTTCTTGCACACAACCAAGGGTTTACAGTCAGTACATCATAAATATTAGACACCTTCCTAACTTATGAGTGCACCCTAGTGCTTTGGATTCTTAATTTGTTGACTAAAGACATTATCATTGCTAAGCAGGTCTAACCCTTTGTGCAAATTTCTCCATGAGGGTCTGTGCAATCACATGTCGTTTTTCCACTTGTGCCCACTCACTCATATCCTTCTGCAACATGTCAAATATCAGTCCCCCAGTCTTTTTCCAAAGGATCACCATTCACATTTTACTGAGAATTAATCACAGAGCCATGAAGCGGAATTGCAATAGCATCCCTCTTTGGTGTGAATGCAGGCCCAGAATTTTGGGCTGGACCACCCCATTCCAAAATATCTGGATAAGTCTAAATGTCCAAGCCATGTAAATTAGGTCTGTTTCTTCCACACAACATATAGGCACTATGTGGGCACTGTTGGAGTAGATTTAATGTAACACTACAAGAGTATGATAGGCTCCTGGGTACTTTCAGAAAATCCTAATGTCCTAAACCACTTTCTGTCAGTGAGTGGTGTACCGCATCCTCTATCCCATTTTCGCTATATCTGTAGATCCTGATTTGGGCAGTCATCAAATGTAACTCTGTAAAGTGTAGAAAGCGGACGACAATCCAGAATCAGTGTCATTAAGGTCCTTAGGGTCATTAGCATGTTGGATTCCAGTGGTCTGCCTGAAAGTCAGATATTGACAATCTTGCATAGAAGAAATGACCCACCCACATTCCCATCTGTAGTCAAGCTTCTTCAAAAATGTACACCACTACACCATTATACAAGTCACCCATCATGTCTAACTCACCTTCCGTCCATCCCACTGCCTTACCTCTATGTATAGCTTGTGGAACACTTGTGGCCTCCATAATGGGGCTAGGTAGGAATATAGGCCCTCATTACAACCCTGTCGGACGGCGGTAATTTGGGGAAAGGTACTGCCAACAGGCTGGCGGTACCTTTTCCCAAATTATGACATTGGCTGTTTGGCTCAAGCCAAACCGCCAATGTACCATGCCGTCCCCCAGGGTGGTAACAGCCGCCGGGCTGGAGATTTCGGTCTCCAGCCAGTCAGCCGTCACAATCCCACCCGCGGGACCCCGCCTACCATCATGGTTTTCATGGCATGCGTACCGCCACGAAAACCATGGCGGTAGCCACTATCAGTGCCAGGGAATTCGTTCCCTGGCACTGATAGAGGTCTCTCCCTCCCCCTCCCCCTCTCCCTCCATAGAGTCCTCCCCGACCCTTCCCCGCCATCTCCCGACCACTACGACATCCACACACCCACACGTGCACACATACACACTCAAACACACACGCATACCCACAGCCACCCTCGCAAGCACACATACATACCCACACCCCGCAACACACACTATCATACAATGTAGCACAAACGCATTCACAACACACAACATACACGTACACTCACATTCAGTCATTCACGCATGCATTCCACGCGACTCACACCCGCATGCACGCATACAAAAACAGACACACACCCCCTCCACACACAACACCCACACACACGCACACAACACCCCCCACCCCCCTCTCCTGTCGGAGATCCTGACTTACCTGCTTGCAGGGGGTCCTCCGGCAGGAGAGGGGACACGTCGCTGCTGCCAGCAGCAGCGTTCGCCAGCAGAACACCGCCAGGCCATATCATGGCTCATGATACGGTAGGCAGTGTTTTGCTAGCATGGCACTGCTGCTGTCAGCAGCGCCACCTTACTGCCGTCCGCCGCCATGACCTTCGATGGAATACCGCCAGCCTTCTGGCGGTATTCCGTCTACGGTCATAATGCGGTTGGCGGCTGGTAGCCACGGCGAAGGTATGTTGGTGGCCGTCGCCATGGCGGTAGGCGGCATTTACCGCCAATGTCATAATGAGGGCCATAGTGTTTTCTTTATCACTAATCTTCACAACCAGTCCCAAATATTTGACAGGAGTCTGACAAATTGGGAGATCCCTGGACTCTTGTCAGTCAGGAAGAAGAACTGATATTTAAGGGCTCTAGCTCTGTGACATCTGTGTTATAAGCTGCTTTTTATTACCTATGCTTCTGCTAGCCCCTCTGGAAGTTGCTGTAACTAGGAAGGTAAGTAATAAGTGTCCATATGAGGCACACCTACGATCTCACTCTCATTGGGCAGTTTTAGAGTAACCAGCTTATTGTTGAGGCGCTTTCACATCCACACCAGGGAAGAAATAATATTGCTCTGTTTTACTTGGGACTAGATTAAAACCACCTTGAAATAAATGCAAATACCTAGGTAGCACCACCATCTTTACTAAGGCCATGGTGCCCAATAAAGGCAGGTAATTTGGACCAGAATGCCACTGACTCTGAAATTACCTGGCCTATGCTTGCTTCAAGGTGGCATTTATGGTGATGCAAAAACGTGATGACCATATATTTAAAAAAAGGGTTGTGCCAAATGAGGCCCATGTCATGGTAAACTACCCTGCCTCTGTATGTCCCTGTCCCCAGAATGGGTAATTTAGACTTATGCCAATGATTGCGCAAGCCAGACTTGCTGCTGAGTACATCAAGTATTTAGAGATTACAGCGAAACCATACACCTTGATCTTTACATAAAGCAACGTATTGTCAGTGTATTGTGAAATAATGTGGATGGAGGTCCTTACCTCAATCCTCCGCTGCCCCACTTTGTTTCTCCATACATACTCTAACAGTTCCATTACAGGAGCTAAGAGAAGAGGTGACACAATACACCGTTGGTGCCTCATTCCAACGTCAGCTCTCGGAGGCAATCCTCTCCATTATGACCAATGCTAGTGATTTTGGATATGGTAGCTGTATCCATTTCAGAACAGTGGGGCTGAAGGTATATTCCACGAGCACCCAAAAAACAAAGTTCCAACCCACTATATTAAATGCCTTCTCTATTTCTAGAGAGGCTGTAGAGTAATCATCTTCGGAAATGTGTTGTGTGTTCATTCATCAATATGTATGGATTGTGTTTCATCTGTGAATGAACCCGTCCTGGTACAGATGTAGCAATTCTGCAATCACACCCAATATCTGCCTCACAATGGCCCCACTCAGAATTCTGGTGTCAACTGTGATCATCAACAGTGGTGCATGCAACCTGTACTGCAATGGGTCGTTCAAAGGCTTGGGGACCATTACAATAGAGGCCCCAGTCGTGATGTCAGGGACGCTGCCCTTTTGGAAAGCTATATCACAGATCTCTAGTGCCGAGGCCAATAGCAATCAGGTGTATGCCTGATAAAACTCCCCAGGGGGTCCACCCATACCAAGGGTCTTCCCAAGTTTCATTCTCTCCAGTGCAGCACCCAGTTCATCACTTGTCAGGGGAGACGTCCATCATCTCCAAGTACAATGCTTTTAGGTAATTATGGAAGATCAACTTTCCTCACCTTTGCATACATTGCAACTATTCATTATAACCAGGATAAGGATTAGTCACTTTTTTGGTATCTCTTTTGAACAACCAGGAAAGCATCCTACCCGCCCAACCACCCTCTGTATACAATTTCTGCCCGAATGTTGTGTATGAAAATTTATCCAGTTTCACATGTCATTGCCCTTCACTTTGGTATGTAGTAGGTGCTCGGGCCTTTATCCTATTTCTTTCTGCAGTGTGGTCGTCTTCTGCTTGGCTCCATAACTTTTCCCTATACATGCTCTGCTTAGTACTGCTTTCACTACATTCTGCTCTATCAGCATGTCAGAGGTAGTGCTCCAAATTTTGCTAAAATATTCATTGTTGGACCTAGCTCTTTTTGCAGGCTTATCCCCAAATCTTTTGACTTCTACCTCCTATTTTTTCCTGACCTGTTTTTGTTGGCTTTACAACTCTGGGCACTTTACCACTGCTAACCAGTACTAAAGTGCATATGCTCTCGGTCTAAAATGTACTGGTGATTGGTTTCTCCATGATTGGCATATTTGATTTACTAGTAAGTCCCTAATACAGTGCAAGGTGTGTGCACAGGGCCTGTAAATCAAATGCTACTGGTGGGCCTTCAGCACTGATTGTGTCACCCACATGAGTAGCCCTGTAAAGTGTCTCAGACCTGCCACTTCAGTGTCTGTGTGTGCAGTTTTAAACTGACATTTCGACATGGCAAGTGCACCCACTTGCCAGGTCCAACCCTTCCCTTTTACTACATGTAAGTCACCACTAAAGTAGGTCCAAGGCAGCCACATGGTCTATGTAGGACATGTACTGGTGTGTTTTACATGTCCTGATAGTGAAATACTGCTAAATGTATTTTTACTATTGCAAGGCCTATCTCTACCACAGGGTAACATGGGGATTGCCTTGAAATATCTTTTAAGTGTAGTTTCCCATTGGGAGCAGATAGAGATTTTGATTTTGGGGTCTCTGAACTCACAATTTAAAAATACTTGTTTTGGTGAAGTTGGTTTTTGAATTGTGAGTTTCAAAATGCCACTTTTAGAATGTGCTTAATCGATTAATAGGGGTTGTGCCAATGTACTGTCAGTGAGGTTAGGTCACTAATAATTTATACTGAACAGAAGAAATACCTCCACTGACTGTGATTCAACTATTTTTAAATAATTGGGCGCAACACATTTTATTATTGCGAACACACATTTATTTATACAATCCCTTCAGATTATCTAGAGACTTTTAAGGAGAAGTTTTAAAAGGAACATGTCATGCATTTCAGAGAAATCACCAAAATTCACACAAAAAGGACTTTTTGCCACCCCATTGACCAAGACTTGCACAACACATTAATGGTAAGTGTACATTTAACACTGACACGACACACAAACAATTAGATGACAAACAGCTTGACATTGAGACCCCATTCAAGCCTATTCAATAAACAACATGACACTATAACCACATTAAAACCAGTTCTATCATTCAATACAGGAAAAGCATATAAGATTTTTTTAACTAACAAAAAACTCCTCACTTTTATACTTAGTGAATGAACGGCTTTTATATCATTTCTATTTTAGAGGGCCTGATATTGAAAATGGACTAAAAGTGACTTATTGAATTTCTAAAAGGTCCCCTTTACTCAAGGCAGTCACACAAAGGGAGCTGAGTCGTGCCCTCCTTATCCTGATGGCTCATCACCAGGCTCATAGGTCTTCCTGAGCTAGAGTGGTGGGAGGAGCTGACACTTGTACCTGAATAGGGCTGTGCCTGTCCTTACACAAAGCAGTCTCCAACCCCCTGGAGTGTGTCTGGGGCCAGGAAAAGACAAGGTCTTGTGCACTACAAAGACTTCTCTTTGAAGTTTGCCTTCTTCAAAGACAGAAATGGGTATAAGTACTGGACCTCTGACCCCACAAAGTTAGAATCCTTCTGGACTGAGGACATTCTGCCAGAAAGAAGTGCTCAGTGCTATAGAAGGGCCGGCCCCTCTGCATGTTGCTTTGTTGTGCTGGCCTGCTGCTTGCCGCTTCTGTACTGGGAGTGAAAGGACTGGACTTTGCTTTCTACATCCTGCTTTCCAAGGTTCTCCAAGGGCTTGAATTGAGCTTGCCTCCTGTTAAGGAGCCTCAGGGACATTAAAGACTTCATCTGCCAGCACCAGCACCTGGGCTCTCTTGCTAAGAGTCCTGACTTGCCAAGTGGTGCCAAATCCAGTTCCTGGGCCTTTGGGAGTAAGTTCTGGTGCAACCAAGAAGAAACCAAGCATATCGACTCCAGAGCGACTTCGGAACCGGCACTGATGTCTCACTCCGTGCCGCTGCCTGCACCGGAGCCGTGGTCCCCGCTGAGTGCAGCAACCGTGACCTGCAACACAGACCCGCCGCAGTGCCTCCGAAGTCCTACCACAGGTGTGAGTCCCAAGTTCCATGTCACCGAAATCCGTGACACCCGCCTCTGACTGCACCGCAGCACCTGTGGCCCCGGGGTGTGATCGCGACACCATGAAGTCGATGTCTCGCATCTTGACCTGCTGGGTTCATCAACCCTGCCGGGTTGTAAGGAACCAATGCCTTACCTCCCCTGCCTAGCAGTAAGGAACCAACGCCTTATCTCCACAGTGGCAGTAAGGAACTGATGCCGCACTGGCTCCAGTGACGCCTCACCTCCCCGACTCCGTGCAACGTCTTTGTTTCCTCAAGGTACTGTACCTGGGGTCCGTGCAACTCCGTGACCGGTCCGCACTCCCTCATGAATGGGTCGGACTCCGTCAAGATGCTGTGATACCCCAGTTGGAGATATTGTGTTTCTAAGCCTTTTACTAAGATTTCATATTTGAAAATTCGTATCTTTACTTGTGTATGTTAGATTTTTTTTGTTTTGGTCTTGTTTTACTCAGACAAATATTGGCTATTTTTCTAAACTGGTGTGGTGTACTTTTGTGGTGTTTTCAGTGTGTTACTGTGTGTATGTACAAATACTTTACCCATTGCCTCTGAGATAAGCCTGACTGCTTGAGCCAAGCTGCCAAGGGGGTGAGCAGGGGTTATTGTAGCTGTGTGACTCCCTTACCCTGACGAGAGTGAGGGTCCCTACTTGAACAAGGTGCAAACCACTGCCAACTAAATACCCCATGTCTAACATACACACACCCTTCTGCTCTTTCATCTTTCTCACACTTCCCGTCACTCGGCTGCTCCTGAGCGTGTCGAGATAAATAGTCTATTTGTTGACTCCTGGATGGTACTGCATGTCGAAGGAATAGGACTGCAGTTGTTTGGTCCATCTCTGAATGCGCGGGGCACGACGTGTCAAGAGGTCCCTTCAAAAAGGGGAACCAGTGGCTTATGGTCGGTGATGACTTGGAATTGCTGGCCACACAGGTATAGGTGGAAGTGGCGACACGCCCATCTGATCGCTAGAGCTTCATGCTCAATTTGGGCATATCAAGTTTCTGTGTCCGAGAGTGACCTGCTGGTGTATGCAATCATGACCCACGACCCTGTACTCATCTCCTGTAAGAGGACAGCCCCCTGCCCAGAAGGCTGGCATCTGTGACCAGTTCTGTCTTGCACTGTGGGTTCAAGTATGCCATTTGGGGCGCCGGCCAGAAGTGCGTCCTTCCCCTGGCGTAATGCTTTTTCAGCATCATCAGTCCATTTCCTGACAGTGTCTGACTTCATCAAGGCTCTTAAAGGCTCAGACAGGGTGGCTAGTTTTTAGGATGAAACAGTTTCATCAGGCCCTCTTTCCCAGGAAGCTCCTCACCTTGGTAGCGTTTTGTGGGGTTTTTACTTTTCTTACTGCATCCACGTTCCGGGGGGTCCACCCTCAGCCTGTCACTTGAAAAGACATACCCAAAGAAGTCTACAGAGTTGTTGTAGAAGGAACATTTCTTCTAGTAGAGTGTGAGACCACACTTTACTAGCCTTTCCAGGGGTCGCTCTGAGCAGCACATGATGTTCTTTAGGGTCTCAGAGAAAGTGAGAATGTAATTGCTGATGTTTATGACACTGACTAGGCCAGAGAGGATCTTGCAGATGGTGTTCTGAAACACCTCCCCTGCTGATGATATGCCACAGTTCAGTCTATGGTGTCTTCTTAGGCCCAGATGTGTTGAAAATGTTGTTCAATGCTGACTGACTGGGTCTAACTCCAACTGATGGTAGCCAGCGTTGAGGTCCAATTTGGAGAACCATTGGGCTATGTTGACATCTGCGATAATGTTGTCCATGGTTGGAGTTATGTGCCACTCCCTCTTGATGGCCTTGGTAGGCAGCTAAATGTCCACGCAGAGCCTGATAGCCCCTGGCTGCTTGGGTTTGGGTGCTGTGACAAGGGGTGAGACCCAAGGTGTGGGCCCAGAGATCTTTTTGATTGCCCCTTGCTGTTCTAGGTTTGGTAGTTCCTCCTCCATTAGTGGCCTCAGGTGGAAGGGTACCATTTGGTGCCAGAGCATGGTAGACCTTACCGTTTCATCAATATTTAGTCGCATCTTGGTATTCTTGAGACACCCAAGTCCCTTGAAGAGTTGGGGAAATTCTTGCATGATGGCCACAGCATGTGACTCGTGGATTTTTCTCATGAAGAGCACCAGTCCCAGGTCCTCCACGGTGTGACAGCCTGGGGAGGGTGCCAGTGTTGCCTTTTGTGATGTGGAAACGAGCCATCTTCGATCAGTTTTCATTCACTACCGTCACTTTGATCACCTTAAGTAGGGGCAGCATACATGTACATTCTCGCTTTTTCTCAAACTGGGTAGAGTCCATAACATTGACTGACGCTCCTGTGTCAATCAGGGCTTTTACAAATGTGTTTTGGATCTTCACTGTTCACATGGACGGTGGACGCTTACAGTTTCCTTCATTCTCCACAAACGAGATGTTGAATATCTTGTTGTCGTCATACTCCACCACAGGGTGGGCTCTCAGGCCCTTGCATGGGGTACATGCACATGCTTTCTGTCATCAATAGACAGTTGTCGCAGTGCTCCTCCCAGCTTGTTGGTGTTGGCAGCTTTCATTCCTCTCCTCGTGCTACTTTTGGGAAATTATTCATTTGCCCGCAGCAGGAACGCACAAGCCTCTAGACTGGGCAGACATTAGGTCTACGGTGTTCAGGGCCAAAGTTCCCACACCTGCTTTCCATTGATGCGTGGTGTTGGTGGCCTGGTGGGGAGCGGGTCGCTTTTAGATAGCGTCCAACTGTTCCTCCTAAACTTTTACAGAGCAAGCTGCACTGGGGGCAGACGCCCCCTTTGCCAGGGCCACTTCCCTGTCATCTGCTCAGCTCTTCGCTAGTTTATGAGAGCAAGCCAACACCAGAATGGTGTCCAACGTGATGCTGGGCTGGCACAGGATAAGCCTCCGTAAGACTGTGGACTTCAACCCTATATTATTATCGCCCTGATCTCCTTGGTTTGATGGATGTTGATGCACGCTCTCGCCAACTTCCTGGGGTATGCATAGATGTCAACTATCTCATCTTTAGCTTGCCTGACCTTTTGCAGGTTAAACCACTATAGTCTGGGTTTAGCTGGGGGCGAAGTGCTCGTCCAAGGCTGCCACCATGGTGTCAAATTCTGCATCATCACCAGTATTGGGCAAGGTTTCCAACAGCTCATAGAATTCCACCCCTTGAAACAGCAGCGACCTCTTCACTGTGCCGTCCGTCTCTCTTGTGGCACAAAAGTAGTGTCTCATACTTCCTACTCATGTGTGCCATCCTGGCGCAGGTGCCGCAGGGTCAGCAAGCTCGCTGAACAGTGGCAGAGCAGTGACAGACAAATGGGTGTTCTGAGTGTGTGGCAGGGGGTTTGGATTCTGCTTCAGTTGTGACGCCTACAAGGTATGAGTGAGTCTGCTGGTCTTGGCCGTGCAGGCCAGAGGATCACCAGGCCAATCGCACACTCCCACTATGCCCCTGCGTGTGATGGCATCACGCCCACAGCCATGTGAGCGATACTGCGGATACTGCTGTCAGCAAAATACCAGTCTTCCGGGCCAGGACAGGCTGCAGGTCTGCTCTCACATGCTGGCTCGTTCAGAGCAGTGTCTCCTAGACAGGCTGTGGTTCGCCACACGCTCCAGCAGGTGGCTCTGACCATGCTTCCTCAAGCGGGACTCGCTCATGTGGGCTTCGCCCTGTGTCCAGCACCCACAGCCTTTTATGATGTCGCAGGCAGCAAGAGGAGCACATGCACCACACTGCCTCCAGCCAAGGTAACTTCACGTGGGGAGGACTGGTCCTCGTCACCAATGTGGTGCCTTCGCTGCACAAATTTGAAGGTAGGCCTCAAAGCAAGCGGCTGCACAGTGCTGCAGCAAATGATAGAGATGACATACTGATGACAGTGTCGCTGGGAGTGCCTCGAGAAGTCACCCCAGCATTTATTTATACCTTTAGGCCGAGCCCGGCCCTCAGGGTGTTTGCAAGCAACACTGTATTGTAGAGGCTGCGTGGCACTCTACACCCCTCCCCCACAACAAACACCAAATTCTCTTTCCTCCCAGGGCTCTTTACTGGTCAATCCGATTTAGGGCCGGCCCTGAATGTGAGTAATCATTCTCATCAGTATGTGGAACCGTGAGCAGCAGTGAGTGAACAAGTTACTCCTTCAGATGTGGCAAGACAGAAAGAGTGTGGAAAAAGAGGGATCCATCGGGATTTTTTTAAATTCTAGCAGCACAATTCAGTATTTCTTCCTCTACTACACTGTACAGTTTTAAACCTTATTTACGGTTGATTTGGGCCATTTCACAGAAGCATTTTTTTGGAGTAATGTTGATCAAGAATCTATCACAATATTTTAATAAACTTAAAATAAATGCTAGACACCATGAGAGAACGCATAGTACTGTTCTATTACCCCTTACAGAGGACAAGGCGGAATAGAGAACAATTATGTAATTTAGGATCTGTGTTGTGGCCTCACCCTAATGTGCAGGGAATATGTGCTGGATTGTAGACATATCACCTCACATTGCTTTTCTATAGTTCTTTCTCCAGTCATTTAGCTATTGTCCTGTTGAAAGTATGCTAAAATGTAGTTTGAGAGGTCTGCACAGTGAGCATAATGAGAACAGAAAAAGAGGCACCTCTGAGGCGAATTAGGCCCAGAGTTTACTAAACTTAATTTCAATTAAATTATTATGTAACATGCATGTGGAAGTATCATGCACATCGTCAGTATTACAGATTGTATAGACTAGGAAAAACTCTATTTAAAACTACAATAGCAGGGCTGCCAGAGACTTGTAATTTATAAGTCCTGAAGAAGGCCGCTGACTTGATCAGCATAGATATGATGAGAGAAACATGTAGATGGTATTAGTTAGAGTAAAAGCTCTCTTTCTTTTAATCCAGCCAGGATATTCTAGAGTAAATTCATTTAACAATCCTGGACAGCCTTAAACTTTTGAGCCACCTCGGGCTCATAAAGAAGATTTCTCTATACAAAAATCCCTTCCTCCTGCAAGTCTTGTTGTAGAGCTCACCTAAACCTATCAAGGGAAGGGTATGGGAAGCCCAGTGATGAAACATGCCACAAATTGTGGATGAGGGCCTTGCTTATCCCTGGAGTATATCCCCCACGAAAATTACTGAAGGTGAAATACAGTTCAATAAGTTTATCACCTTCAAAATCCTCATCCACGCACACAAGGCCCTCCACAACATAGGTCCCACCTACCTCAATGACAAACTCACCTTTCACACCCCCACCCGCAACCTTCGCTCCGCCAACCATGCCCTCGCCTACATTCCTCGCATCCGCCGCACGACCGCCGGAGGGAGATCATTCTCCCACCTTGCCGATAAGACCTGGAACTCCCTACCACTCCACCTCCTCCTGACCTTCCATCTTTCAGGAAACACCTCAAGACTTGGCTTTTCGACCAGTAGCTCCCCCCAGCGCCTTGAGACCCACCGGGTGAGTAGTACACTTTACAAATCCCTGATTGATTGATTGATTGATTGATTGAGTTCAATAAATCCAACCTATTTTTCTTTGTTAGTGTAATGTATAGTTATACTAAATCCTGTCCTATTTGGAATTCTGATGTTTCTTCAGCAAGGCAACCCTTTTAATATTTTCATGCCGTTTTTTGCCTCCACGTAAGATTTTAATTGAGTAATATTTTCCCTATATTCTTGCATAAGGTCACCACCTTTCTTTAAGTTGGCAGTATCAGAGCTGTTCCTTCAGCTTTGTTAATATTTGCCTATTGGTAATTTTTCTCAGAGCACTAGAAGCTGGAAACTTTAAATTTATGCAGAAGAGTTCCTATCTGTATGTTTGAAAGGTACCTTACTTTTCAATTTCCCATCTTCGGACTCTAATTCCAAGTCCAGGAACATTGTGTTAATCCTATTTACATGAGCTGTAATCTCAAATGTGTTATGTTGGTTTACATACCATACAAACTGGCTAGCTGTTGGCTCCAAATGAATAAGATGGCATCTATCTCCTGAATATATGATACTACTTAGGTAGGGGGCACATGGCTGGAAAATATCCTCTTTCTCAAATGAATGAATATAAAGGTTTGCTAGGCTATGTGCAAATTGTGAGTATATAAGTCTCTCCTGTCTGTAAATATAGAGTTTCTTCATATTTGAAGAAGTGTGTGGTTAGGCCATTAAGTTCAAGGTGAGAGAAATGAGTATGTATTATCTCCATTTATATTCACTCTGAATTTCCTCTACATAGGTTAAAGTGACTCTTTGAAGCAAATCAGCATAGAGAAATTCTACATTGGGTGTATGTAAGATATGTTTAGTAGGGGGAAACTTTATATTATTCAACAAAGTGAGGTTGCCCTTGTTATTCTACACAAATTTAGGCATGGGCATTACTAAAGGACTGAGAAACAAAATCACAAAACTAGTTAAAGGTTCTAACAAAGGCCCTATAACATCTACAGAAGGTGTAAATTAGTGTGTATGTTAGTTTCAACTTGTTAGGGCGTTACTCTATGAACATACTGTTCCACCAACACCCTTAACCTCTGATTTAGGTCAATGGCATTAGATGTGGCATACTTATGCTCAGCCGTTGTCAAAGATTGACCCTGGGAATTGAATTGCACATCTTTAACAAGGTGAGGAGAAATCAATTCCCTGAACTTTTCAAAGGACAAATTGAGCGAGGGAAAATTCAAGTGTAGGTGTGAAGGTAATCAGACAGTGATCATTATTCACTGGCTTCCAGGATATGTGATTGGCTTCACTGAAAGATTTTTAAAATGTGCTGATACACTGAAAGGTTTTAAAAATGTGCGGATATAAGATTTGTGTGGTTTACAACCAGAATGAAGCATCTTTGTTAAATTGCTGGTGGAAAACCAAATCAAAACAGTGCAAACCGGCACCTAATGGCTCACTCAGTAATTGGAGGGAATTTCCAACATTTAAGAGAGTCAAAGGGTAAAACCATGTATTGGTCAATTTATAAATGGATGGGGAAACCGAAGCCTCAATTCAACAAGCGATAATCCAAATCAAAGCCAACACTGTACGCCAAAGAACAAGTAACATGCAGCCTAATATAAAAATTGCAAGTGTTCAGGTTCAGCCCAAGCAGAAAGGTTGCACGCGTTCTCTGGCTTCCAAAACCAAAACTCTACTTTCTGGGCCATGTGCCACTATTTACAGAAATGTGCCACTGTTTACAGGGGTGGTTGAAAGTTCACATGTGCTGTACAAAACTATCTGCTGTATCCAATCAGAAAGCACATTTTGACTCAGTTAAATATATTGTCAGACCAAGCATGTTCTGAGTACTGTTAAAGGCTAAGTAGAAAATGGATCTTTCATCTCTCTTCATAAGGGCCCTATTTTAGATAAAGTAGTGCATTTTTTAACTGACTTGCTCACTCGTAATAGGCTTATAGTCACAATCACAGTAAAGATGTAATAATCCCATTGATGCTTTTGTTTCGCAGGTGGCATTGACCCTCTCCTCCGTGGCCTCATGTCAAATCGTGCCAAGCTGAACATGCAGAATCAGATGGTGGTGGATGAACTGCGAGAGCGTCTCTTCAAAATGTTCAAGAGGATTGGACTGGATCTGCCAGCTATCAACATGCAGCGGGGCCGAGAGCATGCCGTCCCAGGTATTAATCCAATAGGCGGCAGAACACACTGCTAGGTTAGGGGCATTGGAGCAGAGCAAGGGAACCTTGAAAGCTCGGGTAAGGGGCCAAATAGAAGAGAAGTTAGCTTCACAGACAAAGGACTAGAGAGAGAACAAGGCCTTTGGATACAAAAGTCAGATATGAGAGAGAATAAGGCTTTGCAAGTAAGACACCGGGGAAGAGTTAAAAATGAGGATGCCTGAAACTAGACCCACCAGTTAATGAGCCACAGTGCAGAGGACGGAGCATTCCAGGTAAGTAGCGGGGGGGGCAACATGGTCTTTAGGTAAGAAACAGGGAAGAGGCTTCTAGGGGCAGATGTAGCAAAGGGTTTTACCCATTCTGTGTCTATGGGAAAATGTGTTCGTACATATGGCCCCTAGTCTCCAAAGTAAAGAGACACATTTGTACGTGTGCCTTAAAGAGCTTGTTCAGCAGAGAGCAAGGAGTTTTTACATATAAACGTGTTTGTCTATTGTATAAAGTGGCAGGGCAGCTGGAGAAGGTGCCATGGCTGTTTAATGTGCCATATAGTGTTCATGTTAAATATGACTACTTCCTTTACTGATTTCATAAAAGGAAACGAGAGGAGACATTTACAGGGGACAGCAGTGAATCTGCCTTTCTATCTGAGAGTGTTGCACGTGAAAAAACAGCCCAAAAGGGGTTAAAGATTAATTGTTGATCTACGGTGGTTGTGAAAGATGGTTCTGAGAAAGTTATCACCAAGATATTTGACAAACAGTCTAACAAAAGCAAAGATGAGAGCCACAGACTCAACAGAGAAACTTTGACATTCCGCTACTTTTGCAAGAACTAGGGACTGAAGTGAGAAAATCGTGAAATATGTGCCATAATAACGTCAGTAAAACATTTCGTGCTGTGTGCGTCAAAATGGATACATTAAATCACAGATCTTAGATTCTCCATCTGGCGTTCCTATATTATAGAATTCTGTCCCAACAGCCCGGCCAGGCTTTTAACAATATGCATCTTTCATCCTTGGACTCGTAGTTTCGTTTTAAGGATTTTAAAGTATGAAATTAAAAACAACTGTAAACTTCGTACTTGAATAGCGCACTACTCACCCGTTAGGGTCTCAAGGCACTGTACGCATACTGCTGTGGAACCCCTCTTGGCTTTTCCCTGTGAGGTGCCCACTCCTGGGCAACCTCCAAAGTGAAGCCAGGCATCCCAGCGCTGTTGAGGCCGTTGTGGAGATTAAGCAAGCTATTGCCCAGAGTTACAGAGTGGGACCCATGAATTAGATTAGGCACCGATGCGAGAATTATCAGGTCCGAGGAAATTGAACCCTGGTCCCGGGCCAGATTTCTGCATCAGGGTCTGCCGCTCTAACCATTGAGCCACGCTTCTCCACAGCATTCGAATGCTAACTGCATTCGAATTTCTGTTCGCTAAAAAGAGAAGTCAGACTAAAGGTGTCACACATGACATGAGAACGATTGACAGCTGTACCCCTAGCTGTTTTTAAGTGACACCAATGCCATTGTACATTGACCCTCACTGATGATTTCGGAAGTTGCTTTCAACCTCCCAACTTCCGACCACCCAATGCAACTTTAACTGAATGCTGGTTCTGGGTATATATTTGAAAATTACACTAATCTCACCACTTTACTCTCTGTCTCTTTCAATTAGGATACGGTGCATGGCGACGTTTTTGTGGACTATCCGAACCACGAAATCTGGCAGAACTCCGAACAGTCCTGAATAATGGTGATCTGGCCAGAAAGTTGATGGACCTCTATGGGACTCCCAAAAATATTGATATTTGGCTTGGAGGAGTCGCTGAACCTTTTGTTCCTGGTGGGAAATTTGGGCCTCTACTAGCCTGCATCATTGGAAACCAGTTCCGAGTGGCCAGGGATGGTGACAGGTAAATGCATCACTTGTTACAGTATTTTCCTATGTTTGTGTGAGGAGCTCTGGTGCTGAGCAGCTGAACTCCCTGTAAACAAACAACCCCTATGTCTTTCTCAGAAGATAACCGCACTTGATCTGTGATGGGATACACCTTTTTAGGTGTGTATGAGGAGAGTCCCCTCCACGCCAGTGTCTGTTGGAAAATACCTCTTTAGGTACATATGTGGGAGGAGAGTCCCCTTCGTTGTTGTATCTGTTGGGGCACACATCTGTCTTTATGATTATATGTGTAAAGGAGATTCACATTCAGGCTTCTGCCTTTTGCTGTAGACTACCTTAGGTCAGGTACCTATGGGAGACCAATAATTGGTAATGACAAAAGAGAGTAAACTCAAATGTTTACAAAATTACAAAGCAGTCACACTAGTCTTACCAGATTCCAAAGGACATTTAGGGGGTCATTCTGACCCTGGCCGGCGGCGGAAGCTGGCGGCCCGGCTGGAACCGCCAGAATACCGCTGCGCGGTCAAAAGACCGCCGCGGGTATTCTGGGTTTCCCGCTGGGCGGGCGGGCGACCGCCAGAAGGTCGCCCGCCCGCCCAGCGGGAAACACCCTTCCATGAGGATGCCGGCTCCGAATGGAGCCGGCGGAGTGGAAGGGGTGCGACGGGTGCAGTTGCACCCGTCGCGATTTTCAGTGTCTGCATGGCAGACACTGAAAATCTTGGTGGGGCCCTGTTACGGGGGCCCCTGCAGTGCCCATGCCATTGGCATGGGCACTGCAGGGGCCCCCAGGGGCCCCACAACACCCCTTACTGCCATCCTGTTCCTGGCGGCCACAACCGCCAGGTACAGGATGGCGGTAATGGGGGTCGGAATCCCCATGGCGGCGCAGCAAGCTGCGCCGCCATGGAGGATTCCCCAGGGCAGCGGGAAACCGGCGGTACACTGCCGGTTTTCCGTTTCTGACCGCGGCTGTACCGCCGGGGTCAGAATGCCCATGGGAGCACCGCCAGCCTGTTGGCGGTGCTCCCGCGGTCGTTGGCCCTGGCGGATTTTACTGCCAGGGTCAGAATGACCCCCTTATTGTATTCCTGATCACATTTGCGTATCAGTGCAACTGCAGTTTCTAATAGCAGCCAACGTGTGTTTTGTCTATTAGACATTTTCATGGCTCAATGAGCTTCATGGGAAATCATACAAATAGAACTAAACACCGATATTTCTGTAAATGAATGTAGGAAAACACCCTTTTGGCATTGTTAGCCCCCACTTTTTGCCTGATATGTGATGTAATTTCGACTGAAAGTGAACTGAGTTCCTGCTACCCAGACCCCCAGTGCCAGATCTCTTCCCCTAAAACTGCACAGTTGATTTCCCAGGTGGCAAAACCTTTAGCACCCTTTTTAAGTCCCAAGTAAATGGTACCCCTGGCACCCAGGGACTGGGGTACTGAAGAGGGTTCCTAAGGGCTGCAGCACAAATTCTGCCACCGTAAGGGAACCTTCACCAAGCATATGACAGGGTGCCAATGCAGGCTGCATGCTTTGGTGCAGACAAAAGTGAAAACATGACACAGCACACAGCCTATGTGCCATGTCCCCTTACACTGCATGTGATATATGTAGGTCACTCCTCTACCAGACTGCACATGTGAGGGCACATCTGCATGAGCAGATATGCCCCTGCTATGTCTTTGTCAATTCTCAGACATAATAAGTGACCAGGGAGGCCATTTTAAATACATGTGCTGGACACTGGTCACTACGAGTTCCCCAGCTACATAATGGCTTCACTGAAGATAGGGATGTTTGGTATCAAACATTTCATATTGGTGAGCCCAGACAAGTGCCAGTGTTGAATTTACCAATACATGCACCCAGAGTGCACCTTAGAAGTTCCCCCTGAAAACCGATGTGCTGACTGGCTGGTTCTGACTTGTTCAGCCACCTTAGACATGTTTCTGATCCCTAAAGGTGAGAGCCAGCGTTCTCGTAGGCCTAGAGACAAAAGCCTGCACTGGTCAGGGGTGTTGACCTCCTCCAGGCAGGATGGACATTCCAGGGCAGGAAGCTACTCGCCTTTGTAATGCAACCCCGGTCTCTCCAGATGGTTGAGAATATCAACCCCTCTGTCCTGACCCCACTTCTTAGCAGCAAGACAGGCAGGAAAATTAGTTAGATTATGAGGTGTGCCCACATCATGTCAGTCCCACCCCTAAGGTGGATAAGCTGAAGTGGACACCAGTTTTCAAATTCCTCCATCTTGTTTTGGATGGAATTAGACCTCTACGGTCACTGTTATGCCCACTTCCCAACAGAAGTGGTCATAAAGCTGGTGTAGTCACCCTAAAGGTGGGCAAATCATTGGTTGCCACCTGGCACTCCCTGTAACGTCCTTAAATTAAGTATTTAGGTGGCACCCCTGAAGCCAAGAACTCAGATCCTGACCACCTAAGAAGTCCCACCCACAGAAGAGGAGAGGAGAAGAGAAGCAGCTGACGTGGTACCAACTCCACCAGCCTGTCTGCAAACCCTCGACCGACTCTGCACCAAAAGACGGCTCATCCTGTAGCTGATCCTCCAGAAACCCAAGAGGACTGCTTCGCTTTGAAAAAGACTTAAGACTCCCAGGAGCAGCAGAACTGCTTCCCAACCAACTCCAAAGAAAGGACTCTGCAGCATCCGGAACCGCAAAGACCAGACACCTGAAGTCACCATTGCACCCGCCGTCACTGACCCAAGTGGGAGTGGAGTTCAGGTGCCAACGAAGTTCCCCAGCTCACCAGAGTCCGAGTCCTTAATGGTTTCATCTCTCCTGGACCCCCCAAAGTCACCTGCAGCCTCTGCAGGCAGGTCCCCCTCTCCTGCAGCCTCTGTGTTGAGAGAAACCTGAAGCAACCCCTGCACTCGTCACCTGTGGCCCAATCTGAAGTGGGTCCCTGGTATCAACAAAGTCCCCCAGCTCTCCTGAGCTTGAGTCCACTGTGGTCTCACCCCTCCTGGACTCCACGACAATGTCTGCTGCATCAGACCACAGGACCTTTCAACCACAAGTGCTCCCAGACACAGAAACCTGACACCAAAGGACACCCCTGTATCCATCACCCCCGGACCTTGGAGAAGAGGACCAAAGGTGCACCAACGTCCCGAGCACCCCACGTTTGTTACCTACCTGTTGGTTTACTCCAACTGGCTTCCTAGTCAGAGCCTGCAGCCTATTTCCACTGAGACTAATACCCATTGAAATACATTGGGCACCCGAAGCCATACTATTATTCTGCACCCAGCCGCCCCCAGTGCTGCCCATAGTGACCAGTTGGTGTGGTTCTTGCCCAATACTTACCGTAAGTCTCAGAGATTGGTCTTGTAAGTTGGCATAAAGTACCTGTTTGTTGAACTTGCTTTCCTCCTATAGGCTAGCATTGGAGAACTCAAAAAATGCAGTGTGTCCACTTTTGCAAGTGAAAAGTATTTATGCTTAAAAACATGCTTACCTAGTAATGAAGTTCTTGGTTTCAAAGTATATATAAAAAGAAGTGTTACTTTTCTAAATTGGTCTCTGATTTATTCTTTGAGTGTGTGTCTCATTTGTCGCCTCTGTGAGTACAACAAATGCTTAGCATTACCCTCTGATAAGCCTAATCAGTTGCCCGCACTACCACAAAAGAGAGTGTTAATACTATCTACTTTTGCCTCTGCAAACCAATTGGGGATCCATTGTACTTTCTCCACAGTGTACTTCTTTTTAGTGCACCACAGAGAGAGCTGGCTTCCTAAAATGAACATAAATGTTGTAAGCCTAATTTAATTTAATGTTCACAAAACGAGTATATATCCAAGAGGATTGTCCATATGTGTAAGTTCGGACACGTAATCAGTGTATGCATATTTTGAGTGCCGCAATCAATATGGGTTAGGTCATAAGGTATATAGTTAGGCGGCATTGGTGTGGTATCCTTCAAGGCCTATTGTGAAAAATAAGTCAATTATAGTTAAGGTTCTCTAACGACACCATGAAAGAGACAATTTTCCAACTGTGGTCTCTCGTTAATCAATCCATTCAGCAATATTCATAGTTCACATGCACTAAATCAGTTGGACTACAACTAAAAAGGGAAAACCCATATCTCGGATATTGGGTCCGTGATGCTAGGGACTCATCCTGTAACCTTATCCATAGTCCAATATTGGAATGGGTTCATCAAGCAAGACTCACCTGAGAGCTTTACCATTTGATCTGACACTTATCAGCTGCAAAATAATGATAGATGGAGACTGCAAGAGGTTTTCACTGATCCTATTCTGGGAGGTGAAGACCAACCCCAAAATCAATGCCTCTTGCACAGTGGTCGGTAAAAAAAAGGTGCCAGTCTATACAAAAACACTACTTTTGTGGCCAGGTATAATTCTGTAGCACTGTCAGCAAGGGATTGATGCTCTGGTGGGTACAGGGAATAGAAACCTATGATTTGAGGATAGAGTAGATTACTGTGACCGTCGGAAATCAATGATCAGCCAGAGTGTACAGATTATTACACGAGCGTTAGACACCTGTTATCTTTCAGTAGTAATGTTTCATACCCACAAGTAAAAGACTTAGGGCCTGATTACAACTTTGGAGGAGGTGTTAATCCGTCCCAAATGTGACGGATATACCACCAGCCGTATTACAAGTTCCGTAGGATATAATGCACTCGTAATACGGCTGGTGGTAAATCCGTCACTTTACCGTCACTTTTGGGACGGATTAACACCTCCTCCAAAGTTGTAATCAGGCCCTTAATGAATAGATCTAAGTCAGCAGGAAGGTTAGTTAAATCTGCTGGGATGGACTCTAGAGGGCTAGGCGTGATTCATGAGAATGAAACAAATGGTGGATTTTGAACCTAACAGATAAGATTTCACACAGTTGTGCATTTCACAAATTTTAGATGTCTTAACATACTCTTTGGATCTCTTCCGGTCTGTAAACAGATAAAATATGTTTTCCCTTTCGTATTCTGATGAAATATGTCAGGGATTTAACATAGTTGGTCCACTTCGATAAACAAAATCATTAGTTTGGCCCCACGGGACTAAGATCTAATTTACAAAAAAAAAATCCAAGTTGCATCTGGAAAATTTGATTTTTGTGAATTCGTGGCATGGCTATTGTGGACTGCGTAATAATTGCATATGGTGTACAATTACACCTGCTCTAACACCATTGCCTTTGATGCAATGCAGCATTTTGTTTTCTGCACTGGAAATCTTTTTTTTTCACATTGAGAAACCGCTTTCCCTACAGCCCAACTAAATTTGGGGAGTGCTTCATTGCGCTTTCCACCCTGGATTTACTCTTCCCATTAGGGTAAACTACTGACAATTTCAAGAGTGGGAAAGAGTTTGAGAGCAATTTGTGAATACCTATATACTTGTGAGTTTGTATTTATTTTCAGTATTTCCAGGTACTCCACACCCTGGAACACTCACACCTCAAAAGTGATCTGCTTAAGTGCAATATTACACATTTATGGGATAATAATGTGCAGGAGTAAAATGCGTACTGCTGCAGGGTCACATTTTGTGAATTCCTTACAGCAGTATATTTGACCATGTCCATGTGCAAGTCAGACTTACATGGGCAAACTGTTTTGTCAAATGGGCACAGTCTGCAGTGATGTGAATATTATCATACAGTGCAAATTCTAGGTTTGGAGTTTAATTGGCATTCGCCTCACACACTAGCCGGAACTTGTTGGGTAGTTTTCGCAGAAGTTGTCCCTGAAGGGGGCATCTAGGGCCAGCGCCATAACAGCCGCCTTGGACTCGCAAGGACCGGTTTGACTAGTACAACACCCCCCCTCCCCCCTCCCAGCAACTTCCCTCTGAGAAGGGGAAAGCGCACCAGGTTTGGCACAAAGGTAAGGGGGCAAATGAGGGGGTTGAGTGTACATTCAAACCCCCCAATACGAGGACAGGTCTAACACCTCTGGTGGGCCACAACGGGGTTATAAAGCGCACTGTCCCCCCACTATATGCAATACGGGAAGGACTGGGATAGAGTGCTTCTGGATGACAAAACCCACCCACACCAGGATGCCAGCAGGGCACAAAAACACACAAGGTAGCGAGTTGGGCGTAAGCAAAAACAAGAGGCTACCCCCCTCACAAACATCGTAAACCAACAATATTCTGAAGACCCTTCCAAAGTGGCAAGTATGATTGCCTAATGAATAAAACATCAGAAAGCGGGCCAAGCACAGGTCAGGACTGGATGACATGTATCACCTCTGATTTATGGCCTAACAGCAGTGTATGATTTATGATGGCAGGTCACCCATGATTTATTTATGACAGTTTGGCAATGATTTATGACTCATATGATTGATTTATGACCATGTGGCGATGATTTATGATGCCTTAGTGATTTATGGCAATTGGGATTGACCTGGTGATCATGCATGCGACTAAATAATTGCAGCCTTATATCCCACAATCATTTGCAAGACGTTTGGTTATTTATGTTATGGTAAATGTAAGTGTACAAGAATGGGACTGGAGTGTTCCCGGTGTGGAAGTTATAGCTGATAGCTCTGGTGTGAAATGTCTCCGAAACGTGAGTTGTGTAACAAGCAGATCTCACGTGTGTGCTCCTTTCTTTCCACAGGTTTTATTATGAGAATCGTGGTGTTTTCAGCAGTGCCCAGCAACGCTCTCTGGAAAGGGTCACGCTGGCGCGGGTCATCTGTGAAAACACGGGCATCACGGAAGTGCCGAGAAATGTCTTCATGGCAAACAACTACCCGCGAGATTTTGTGCGCTGCAACCAGATTCCTGCCCTCGATTTATCTCCCTGGAGGAGCCGAGGCCCAGATCCTGGTAAGTTCAGGGCAACACATAGGGGGTCATTCTGACCCTGACGGGCGGCGGAGGCCGCCCGCCAGAGTTCCCCCCTCCGAAATACCGCTCCGCGGTCGAAAGACCGCGGAGGGTATTCTAAGTTTTTCCCTGGGCTGGCGGGCGGTCGCCAAAAGACCGCCCGCCAGCCCAGGGAAAAACTCCCTTCCCACGAGGATGCCGGCTCGTAATCGAGCCGGCGGAGTGGGAAGGTGCGACGGGTGCTGTTGCACCCGTCGCGTATTTCACTGTCTGCCAAGCAGACAGTGAAATACTCGTAGGGGCCTTCTTACGGGGGCCCCTGCAGTGCCCATGCCAGTGGCATGGGCACTGCAGGGGCCCCCAGGGGCCCCGCGACCCCCCCCTACCGCCATCCGGTTCCCGGCGGGCGGACCGCCGGGAACTGGATGGCGGTAGGGGGGGGTCGGAATCCCCTCGGCGGCGCAGCTAGCTGCGCCGCCTTGGAGGATTGAAAAGGGCGGCGGTACACTGGCGGGAGACCGCCAGTGTTGCCGGTCTGACCGCGGCTTTACCGCCGCGGTCAGAATGCCCTGCGGGGCACCGCCGGCCTGTCGGCGGTGCTCCCGCCGACCCTGGCCCCGGCGGTCTAAGACCGCCGGGGTCAGAATGACCCCCATAATCTCCCCAGGGATTTCCTTCCCTGGGCTGGGCAAGCACCATCCCTACTATGGGAGATTCATGTGCATGTCCCGGTGGTTCGTGAGTGTTTGCTTACCGCATGGAAGATAATCCTAGTATCACTGGGGTGTCCCAAGGTGTGTGAGTGATGGGAGACATATCCCCATAATATGTTGTGGATGACGTCCACAGGGATTCCCCGAGGCCCAAGGAATGCCTGAGTACTCACTCCAATAGTGCTTCATTCATTCTCCTCCACCCAGCCCTTATTGCTCAAGGAGACCCCCAGGCCCTAGACAGTTTCCCCACACTCTGTAAAATCCGTAGTAGGCACAGCATAGTCCTTTCTCCAGTTTATGTTGTCATGATGTGAAAATGCCCTCCTCCCTTCCAAGATGGCCTACGAGTTTCTCTCTCTGACAGTTCAAGGTAAGCCGCATTGTCTGCTTTTTACTATGTTGTAATAAACATCAACACAATAGAGAAACACTACAGATTAAGCAATCGGGGATTCACGTGCTAGGCGGAACACATGTGGGCAAAAGGAAACAAGCATTGTTAAATGCAATAGGTTTTGCCTATGTGATTAATAATAATTTCTTGTTGTAAGTATTGGATTGGTGAGCAGGTGTAAAACTGATATGATAAACTAATATTTGAACGGGGATGCCTGAATGCCAGAAGGCACGCATGTGACATGCAAAAGGTGTGCATGCTCACCGATAGATGTAATGAAAATAATAATACCTTACTCACTGTGGGACACTGTAGGAGAATAAGGTACAACATTACAATGGGCTGAACTAGGGGGAACAAAATGGTGCACAAATAAAAAATGCACGGGCAAGTGACTTGCTAAGAGTAAAGTATTTATTACTGCCCCAAGCGGGTGGGTTCAGACACTTCCTCAGGCTCCTGATGTCAAGATGAGAGGCAGAAAGGAGTATTATGTGGAGGCGGACGAAGGCACGCTGGTGCTGCACTAATTGTGCTGAAAATGCATGGGCAAGCGACTTACTAAGACTAAAGTATGTATGACTGCCCCGAGCAGGTGGGTTCAGACGCTGTTGCAGGCTCCTGATGTCGGGATGAGCGGCAGAAAGGAGTAATGTGTGAAGGCGTGAAGAAGGCAAACTGATGCAGCACTAATTTTGATGAAATAGGGCCCCAGGTGAGTGTGCAGCTGCAGACAGGGTGTTATAGGTTATTGTGTTGGTCTGTGGCATTCCACTGACTATTTAGGCCAACAGGAGACCATTCCTTGTCCTAATCGAGGATTGGTGCTGGGAGACTAGATGTAGGGTGCAGATCACGCTGGGGCCCACGAAGGTCTTATAAGTTGTAGGTTAACACGAAGATAACCAAGACGGGGCAGGTTGTCATCTGAGGTTGCAAGAGAGGAATGGTGATCCTTAGGGGCGGCAGGAAGGCAGGGCACCAGCAGATGCTGAAGAGGTAAGGGGTGAACAGAAAAGCTGCAGGACGATGGAAGCAACAGAGGGGCGATAGGCCACATAAAGAGAGTGGAGGGGAGCCGCTGAAGCCGGTTAGGCAGGGCAACACACACACATGGGCAGTAGGGAGCGGTGGTCACATAGACTGGATGCAGGTCAGACACAAGGTTCACAGAAGGACTGCAGAGGGGCACACAGGACCAGGTTCTAAGCAGAGGTTGCATGGGTGGAGACACACAGCAGCAAGTGTTGTGGAGTTACAAAAAGTACATGCAGAGAAGGCAGGGAACTCTTAGGAACAAATCAGGACACAAAAAAGGGCTAGCACAGGATGATACAAAAGGACTGCCAGGGGGATGGGGACATGTAGGGGCTCCAAGGGACAGTGGCACAACAAGTGGTTGCAGGAGAAATGGCAGCACAAGCGGATTAAGGAGGGGCAGAAGACATGCTTCAGGGTGGTTTAGGGGCACCGAGGAGAGCAGGGTAGGGTGCCACTATGTGACTTTATGCAGTCGATGAGACATAACAGCTGTTGGGGGCTGGGAGCACACAAAGCAGGAGCAGGAGAGCAGAGGCTCACATCGGGAGAGGCTGCAGCTTCATTGCAGTGTGGCACATATGACCAATGGGGGAGGGGTAGGAAGAGGAAGACAGAGGGACCGCAGGAAAGCCGAGCTACATAGAGGGGAGATGGGGACATGCAAATCTTGCAGGGGGAGGGGGGCAAAGGGGACCCAGAGAGCTGAATGGGAAGGTGTCCATTCAGAGGAGTGACAGGACCTGCATGGGCCCTTAGAGGGGCACAGAGAGGGCCGGCATGAAGAGGCACAATTAAGGGCTGCAAAAAGCACACGCGGGAAAGGCAGGGAATTCAGCAGGGGTTGCAGGATGAGGTGTGGCACACAAAGGGCCAGCTAGGGTTGGGCAGGCTGGCACATGGGCTGCAAGGAGAGTTGGGACACATAAGGGCAGCTGAAGGGGTTGAGTTGTAGGGCCACAATATGAAGAAACAAGGGAGGCAAAGATAATGCAGAATGTGTGTTGGGGTTGTAGATGGCTGCTCCCAATTCTTCAATCCCTGACTTTTCAGAAAAGCACACATTACAGAAGGTGGGCCTATACATTGATCTCACTTGTTTCACATTTCTGTTTAAATGGAAGGCAGACTTCAAGCATCTCCGTGAGCCAAGCTTGTTGTGAGGTGCATTTAATGTGCTGTTGGGTCTGTGAAATTGTACATAAAACACCCATTACGTCTATGCATGTTACATTCGGTATTGAAAACACAACACTGGCACACTGTTGTTAAACAGGCAGTGATAGGAAACATGCATGAATGGAACTTGTACTTGGGGCTATTTTGAGTTGATTTGGGACACTCTTCGACACTGAAGTTATTTGTTGGATTTCAGGGGCACTGTACGATGAGACAGAAAGTCTGTTGTGGGATTCTGCAACAGATGTTAGCGTACTGCTAGTGCCCTTATCCACGAATCCATGGATGCCTCTACAAATGCACCAAATAAAATAATTGACAGTCAGTCAAATAATAAAGTCAAGTCAAGTTGCCAACCTTGCTGGACCGAATATTTTTTTTTTTCAATGATCAGACATTTTAACAAGTAATCCTTAATATTGGGAAGTAACCATCACTCATATTGAAAATGCCCGTCTCAGGCACCACCTACGCTAAAAATACCAGCCCTCACTTAACAGCAATGATAGAAGGTGTGACCGCTGTGAATCACCGCCACATCCCCCATGTTATTGAAGTAATCCAAGCAGATGGTGAACAAGGCACGGATTGGCATCTTTGAACACTAGCACGGTTAACGCACTAAACACACTTCAATGCAGTCCTTTACCGCTTTTTCTCACTGCTTTAGAATCTCAGATTTGTATTTCTTCACCATCCTGTCAGCGCGCACGCGTAGTGCAGGTTTGCCGGTTAGTAAGGTATTTCAGAGGTCACGGAAAAGGACACAGGTAAGAGAAACAGGATTGGATCTGCATGATAGAACACTAGTTCAAGAGACACAAAATTCAAAGTGCAATTAGTGGTTCAACCATTTGACACCTATGACTTTGGAAGCGTTTTATCTAACTATGCCTCAATTATTTCAGTGCAATTTAAAGAGGTATCTATAGTCATATGTTTGAGCTGCTGGCTGTGGGGCAGGACAGAGGATGTGGTGTAATGGCCAGAACTGCCAACCTTTGAGCTGGGGAGCCGGGTTCGAGTCTTGGTGTGGGTTCAGCATCCTGTACAAGCACACTTGAAGTGCGTGCTGACACAAAAAGATCACTTTGTGACAAACTGAAATATATGTGCAAAGGCAGCAATAAAACTAAGACCCATATTTATACTTTTTTGCGCCGCATTTGCGTCGTTTTTTGTCACAAAATCGGCGAAAACGTACAAAATACAATTGTATTTTGTAAGTTTGCGCCGCATTTGCGTAAAAAAAAACGACGCAAATGCGGCGCTAAAAAAGTATAAATATGGGCCTAAGTATCATTACTGCAGGCTAATATGGCATGTTTTTGGGATGATTGCATTAAGCATGTGTACTTTCTCCTCTGTCACAACTGAACACTAAAACAACAACAGTGCTGGAGAAGCATATTTTGTAGCACTGTGGTATTCCTGCACTCAGTCATGTTTGGACATGTCAGAAGCTCATACATATCAATTAGATAAGACAGGCATTTAAGTTACGTGCCAAGAACAAGAAACACAAATCTTGGCTTTTCTTTATAGGAAGACAAAGGATGTTGTGTGTTGTCAGTTGCAACACCGTAGTACCTGCAATCACTGAGTCAGGAAATGTATAATAATAAACAAGTGACAGCCTCTGATGCAGGGCTCCCGCTGGCTGCTGGTGCTTCAGGAGTTACTCCGTTTGCAAACAAAAGGGAGCATGCAATGTAATGCTATTAGAGCATTGGCTTCCCAAACAGCACGCAGAGGTGCTGACACTCTTAAAAGAAGTTCCACCAAAGCGAATGAAAACAGTACTTGGGCCATGGGATACTGATAAGAGAAACACACGAGGAACAACAGGAAAAAGTATGCTATAGCCAATAGAAACAAAGGAAAGGTAAGTGCAAGCACATGAACCAATGAAAAGCACGGGAGGGATGTAAGCCCCTTTTAAGATTTATATCAAATACAATAGATTTCACAAGCACAGCACAAGCATTGTGCAGGCGATCCTAAAAAAGGCCAAAAATAAGTTGTAAAAAGGAAGTCTTGTGCAACAAATCACTAACTAAGGCGGGCAGAATGTAAGTAAAAATGGAAGGCATCAACATTTCAAAAGCTCACTCAAGACTCTTCTATTTGGGTCAGGGGAAACATCTCAAAGTCTCAGCAAAGCATTTCAAAGAGGTAAGGGCATAGAGAGGAATACCTCTCAGAGCCCAAGGGGATCAGCATGCAATAATTGGCAAAAAGGACTCTGAATATTTCGGGTTCTGCTTCTGAACTAAGTGCAAGTGGGAAACGGTATATTAAAATCATAGAGCAAGACGATTTGTCAGTCCATCGTTCCACATGACGTTAAAGGTGTAACATGCAATAGAAAACAATCATGCGACTCAAACTGAAATATCAGTGAGGATTCTCAGGTTTGTCATGAGAATGCGGTCCATTTATGCTCTTCCATGCAAGATTGATACAGTTGTATACATTACCAGTCCACAGTCCTAAATGTTCCATCCTCAAGGACGACTTCCCAGACTAACTATGTGTAGAACAATAGACATCTATTACCAAGCTAGCATTCTCATGAGAACGAAATCTGAAAGAAAAGTTCACGTTAGCAAGATGACTAGACATTTTATGCACAGTCATGAATACAGGGCCTAACAGGCCTCACTTAGGCTAATGCAAGTGAATTAAAACATCACATTAAACCATGCAAATAAAACATTTCTAATATGCAAACTATAAATTCAGCATTAATTAACTTTCATTAGCATTCATGTAACAGTAACTTTAAACAAAATAACTCTCAATATGGCGTAGAACTACATTTCTCTATTTTTACATTTGGTTTTAAAACACTTCCCATTAAAAATCTAATATAATTTTAATGCAGACTATTAGTTTATACTCCGAAATATAACATAATAGCAGATTAATTCTTCAAATATGAAACTTAGGGCCAGATGTACGAAAATGCAATTTTGCATTTCTTAAATAGCGACTTCAAAGAAATTGCTGTTTAAGAAATGCAAAATGCTATGTACAAAGATACCGATTTCCTAATAGCGATTCCTACAAAGTAAGAATCAACATTAGGAAATCGGTATTAAGAAATCCCATTGCATTTGAGTTAATGGGCAAGTTTTGCATTTCCTAAACAGCGATTTGTTATTGAGAAATCGCTATTTAGGAAATACAAAACCAGGGATGGCAATCGGAAAAAGGCCCCCTTGGTGCACCTCAAAAATTGGGGTGCCCCTGTTGAGCACACATATACCTAAGGGGCATGTGTGTGTTCTATTGCAATTAAAAAATCATCTTGGGGCACTTTTTATAAATTGCACCTGGTTACCACCAACTTCAAGTCAGTGGTAATTGCATCTCCAAGATGCCCAAATCGCATTTTGGAAATGCATGGTACATCAGAATAGGAAATGCAAATCACTATTTGCATTTCCTATTCTGGGAATAGCAAATTGCAATTTCTACAGGGTATAAATCACAATTTGAGATTCCTTAAGAGCTTTGTACATTAGAAAAGCCCAGTTAGCATTTCTTAACGGCCCGAAATACCGATTTGGAGCGTAAGAAATGCAAACAGGCTTTGGCCCTTAATCTCTACACCAACTAGGTTTTGATAGCTAGTCTAGAGTGAATGCACACTAATATGGTTTCTCAGTGCATCACTTTAGAAATAACTATTGTACTTTGATTAACATAATGCACAAACTGTCACGTATAGACGATCACTGTGACATGAGGGACAGTACTAAAAGGTCTGCTACATCACTTTATTGTGATTTTAGGTAAATCCTCAATCAGTAAGGCCTGGGGCGAGGAGGACAGGTGAAGGGATAGTAAATGTATTACTTACTGGTAACCTTCATTATCCTGAGCCATAGTCCTTCTCATCCCAATCCTATACCCTGCCTTCCTTTTTTTGGCACCTCCACTCATTTTGATCAGCTTGCTACTAGCAGGCAATCTAGGAAGGGAGAAGGGTGGTTATACAGTATAGCAACATACATTAGGGAAAGGATTATGCTCTGTAGAGTGCATATTTTATAGAGTGAAGGAAAACTGTCCAAGGGTGGGACCTCTCCTCAAGCAGTGAGGACTGGGTTGATAAAGATTGTGGCTCAGGTTAATGAAGATTACTGGTGTGTAACATGTTGATGAACCCAAGAAAAAGTGACATGCTTTTTCCAGTAAATTTGGAGTTTGTGGGTCCCACCAAAATTCTGCTGTGTCAGAATCTGGTGCAAATTATTGTCACGACTTTCTGACTCTATAGTTTTTTTTATCAGAGTGCTGGCTGGAATCCAGATATCTGATCAGTGTTATTCCTGTCCCTGCACCAGCCACTGTAACTGGTGACCGGTTAAATAGAAGCCTGTCATTCACTGTCACCTTACATCTGCTTTCCTTTTTCACCTCCATTTTCTACCCAGTCTGTAAAATAGCCCAGTGGGTGGTTCACTTGTACCAGAGATCTATGTATAACATGGATCAAATGAGTAACTTTTGAAATAATACATACCAGAGCAATAATTCAGAAAATTCAGTTTATAGTGTGTTTGTGTGTTTCAAAAATGCCCTTCACCTTCAAGTTCTTCTTCCTCATCCTAGTCATATTTGAGAGCGTTTCCACCTCAGAGACAAAAAATATCAGAGTAGAAATTCTGAATTATAGAGCCACCCACCTTATTGGCATGCTACAAGAGGGCAAGCTATCCCAGCATTCTCCTGTTTTATTAATGTCTCCATCAGGAGGCAGAGATCTTCAGTAGCTGGCACACTTATGAGCACCATTCCTACTAGGGTTGCTTTGAGGGTTTGACAAGGCATTTCTATTCATAGAGGGGAGAATAATAGATTGGGGTCCAGAAGCCACTCAAAAAGGCTGGTGAGTGCAACAGCACTATGACCCGGCAACACTAATCTTACACTTGGAGCAGCATGCTCCTTGCCTGCTAATGTTCTCCATATTAACACAAGAATACTTCCAGATCCAGATCTTGGGCTGTAATAGCTCTTTACCGGGACAGAATTAATCCGCTCAACAAGGATAGTTCCCAGGGTATGAGGAAAGCACAAGCCATCCATAGGGCCGAGGACACCCTGTATCTGATCTCTCCCTTGCTTCTTGTCCCAACTGTACCCAGTGCTTAACAAAAACCTTCCAGAGGCGGTGGATGTGAATAAATGATCAGAAAGTGTCACCATTGGCCTATCAGTGACATTTCCCCTCTGCTGTAATGGCCTTCAGGAACCCTTCGGCTGGGCTTGAGGAAGAGGAGGAGGCCCTGACATGAAGATTTTTACAAAGCTTTTCCCTTCCCAGATATCTATCATCTTCTCAGAACTTAGCATTGTGACAAGGCAAAGTGTAAGAGTATTGTGTACTACCAATAAGTAATCTAGGCATCATTGGTATCTACCACTAACATTTCAGCTCCCCTCATCCGACCCTCATCGGCATTTAGTCTCATATATGCTACCTTCCTCATTCATACCCGCTTGTAAATTCACAAATATAATATAACCCACTTTTCCTTGCCTTCCCTCTGACACCTGTCTCTGTCACAGTCACACTCACACTAACCTTCTATATATACACCCCCCTCATTCCTTAACCTTACCTACCTCCCTTCTACACCCGCCTTCATTAAGCACTGGTTGTATTCACCCTCATTTTGTTTTTCTCTAGTAACATATATTTTTCTTCTGCAGAGGATGAGGATCCCAGCTTCTAGGAGCCTGCAGTATCCAGCCCGAAGCTCGCAAGACACTGAGCTTTTACTCTGGGCAATGAAGTCTTACCTGTGATACTAGAAGGTCCTTTAATTGATGCTCTATCTCTGTTGAGTGCCAGTGCTCTTAATTACAGATGGGGAAACTTCAATCCTACGTACTGTTCCTTGAAGAGAGCTTCATCCTGAAATCCTGCACTTGGAGAGATGTGTTTCTTGAGAGCTAAACTCAATTTAATAATGTATGAATGTATGGTGAGGTCTTCACCAAGATCCCACAAATGTTTAAAGAGATTTTAATACTGCAATCCTACCCTCAGTCTCAATGTGTACATGGGCCTTTATTATGTGATCCTGTGCTCCATAATAGTGTATGGAAAACCTTCTGCCTGGGAATGTACACCTAATCCTAGTATATGAAGAGACATTCATCCTGAGATCATAAACCGAATCCTAATATATGACGTTCATGCTAAGGTCACACATGTAGTACTAATGCTTGGAGGGACCTCAGGTCCTACACCTAATACAAGCGGTGGGAAAGACCTCCATCCTGCATTCTTATACCCAATCCTAGGGGTGGAGAGATCTTCATTCTGAGATTTTAACACCTAATTCTAGTGCTTGGAAAGCCCTTAATCTAGAGATCCTACTCTCAATCCTAGTGCATGGAGAGGCCTTCATCCTAGGATCTTACACCTTGTCTTAGTACTTGGAAAGACCTTCATCCAGAGATCCTACGCCAAACCATCGAGGGTGAAGAGACATGCATCCTTGAATTCTTCACCCCATCAAAATGTAAGGAGAAGCTTTCATGCTGTTGTCCTACATGGAGTCATGGCTCCTAGAAACTTTTACACTATTTAGAAATGTCAGTCCTCGGATTTTAGGATCAATCCTTGTTGCTGAAGAGACATTAATTATGAAATACACAAGAGCTTTGCCATGAGAGCCTGTGCTCAGTCCTTTCCCTTGTCAAAATTGCCATGTAGTAATCCTAGTCCTTAGTCTGACCATGTGTCTCACAATCCATTAAGCAGCAAGGCTACACTCCTCAACTCCACCCGAAAACCTCTGCATCATTTGTGTGAGTGGGGGATGACCATGTTTAGCCACTTGTAGAATCTCAAAGGATGTGCCTCATGTAGTTCACATGATTTGACTCCTATTCTAGGACAAAAGGGCACCTAGAATACCCTCAGGTAGGCCAGAGGAAAAATCTGTATCAGATGCTTTTTAAAATATCATGAATTCAGAAGGTCCTGCAAGCCTGTCTCTAGTACTGTGATAATGAAAGTCATATGTTTTCCTAAAGCTTATAGTGCTCCCCTTCCTAGTTTATTATGAGTTATTGCCATGAGCTGAATCTGGAAGAACTCATCCCCGTACTACTAGTATTCATGCTCAGCTATTTGCTTTGCAGTGTATTCGAGGTATGTTGTGTGAACATTGCCATTGTTGCATGCCTTTCAACTTAACGTCTATTTTTATTAATAAATGTTTATTGAGTTTGATTTGTTTCTATTTCTGTTTCTATTTTCTATGAGACATGGGAAAATATAAGGATCAGTGCTTGTTTGGTGGCGTGTTGTCAATAGGTTGGCTTTGGGAGAGCTATTTCCTTATTGGTTGTTGGGCCAAAGAGTGTACGTAAGTATGAGACCTACTTAGGAAATGTTTACTAGTTGGCTGTGTTGTTCTAGACAGAGCATATGTTTGCCTGCCAGATGCTTGGGCGACTTTGTCAGTCCTCACAATGAGCCTGCACCTGTGCCTGAATCAGCTAGAAGATAGATGCTGGCAAGGGGACTCCACCACACTGAATGTACTATTACTCTGTCCTGCGGCAGCTGCTTCTGTGGCACCGTTCACGACAGAGGGCAACACGGCATGCACCCCCATCACAAGTTTATCTCTTTTTTAGGTCTTCTCCTTTCTGAACTACATTGCTGTACTATCTAGCTCATGTGCCACAAACGTACTCAGGGCTGAAGCCAGTAGTTCCTTTTCTGCTCCTGTAGCCCTCTCCAGGCAGCAGCAGAGTTGGTTAGTGTGATGTGAGGGACTGGTCACTCCTCAATCACCGGCACTGCACCTACTGCGTCTTGGACTTCATGCAAGACTGCCCCTCCACCCACTGAACAGAGGCACAATGACTTGACTGTGTTGTCTATACAGAGCCACATGCAAGGCTGCGTCCTATGTAGGAGTGCC
The DNA here is from genome assembly GCF_031143425.1 of Pleurodeles waltl. Taxonomy (NCBI): domain Eukaryota; kingdom Metazoa; phylum Chordata; class Amphibia; order Caudata; family Salamandridae; genus Pleurodeles; species Pleurodeles waltl. The sequence goes on from NC_090441.1 coordinate 90,602,705, forward strand.
TCCTTTGCGCAGGACCCATGGTCATGTAGCACTAGTAGGCTCCACCACCTTCTCACGCCTACTTTTAGGTTGAGCACTTTATCTGATAATCGGTTCCCTGGTGATTGCTGGGCAAAAGATTTTAACCTTCCGTTCCCTGCTCCATGTGAGCAGGCTGCCAGTACGCTACCCGTAGTGTGTGTAGAGAGAAGTATGCATTGTTAGTGTTGTTCTCTAAGGGAGGAAAGCCTGCCCTGCTGTTGCCCATAATGTGTTTGATCTGTAGGTGTTGAGCGTAAGGCGAAAAGTCCTCTGCTACTCCTGTGACCCACTATAGGCCAATAAATTACTACGCAATGCATTGCTGCGTCCCATGCTCTGCATTGCAGCTGTCCACTCCACTCCCATGAGAGCTAGTGTATGTCTGATCCTGACTGAAATCCTTTCAAAGGGCATAGTGCAGTGGTGTCAGTGCAAGGTTCCTGTCACAGGCCACTAAAGCAGTGAAATGAGAGCTTTCACTGTGAGAATGTCACATTTATAAATTCTTAAAGCACTCTGGTGCTTTGTCCTGCACAAATACTGGCCTTGGAAAAATAACTTTGTTTAATACCTACAAATATATCTCCATTTATGGAATTTGTATTGCACAGAATAATTATTTAGTCATGCCGCTCCTAATTTGTTGCCCTCGCGCTCAGTCACACATTATTCAATTTGTCTGACCTTTTAACATTTAAAGGGCTGTTTGATAGATCAGGACTGTGTATGCATCTTTAAAGACAAGAGCCATAAACACAAATCACTAGAAAATCTACACAAGAAAATGTACAGTGGCTAATCCAGAGAGGAAACAAGATCTCAAGGTGCTAACCATGATGGTTTATCTAAAATTCAAGAATGATTACAGAAGGCAAAAAGATATTGGCTAGTCAATCAATTCAAAATTCTCATAATGCAGATAACTTTGGCAGCAGAAATGAAGGCCGAATCTATTCAAATGCCAGTACTGATTTAGGTCTACAACACAGCAAAATAAGAGTCAAGGAGCATTTGTCATAAAGACTGCTCAATATAAGCTAGAGAAAGGAAATCTGAAAAATATTCTAAGTACAGGTAATAATAGCAGACCAACATGGAGTCTGCTCTTTAAGGGGACCAGGAAAAAAATGATAATAGTAAAGGCTTGAGCTGAAGTCTGCTGCTAAGAAAAGCAAGTGAAAATTGTGGCTTGCCTCCCAAATGACACTTTTAGACAAAGTAAATCAGACAATCACTGTGTTATCAAGAATATTACCTCACACAACCCAATATTAGAACACTAAACATATCAACTTGTAAAATGATTGTTACAGAACAAGCAAGACCATAGAATTTACTGAATTTGATACAATTGCATAAGCAATGAAGCTCACACGTGAGCTCCTCAGTGCACAGGCTGGGGGGGACAAGTTAGTGTCACACTCTGTGCCTCACAAGCATTAAAAAGGTGCCGTTTTAAAAACACAGCATACTATTTTTTTTTTAAACATCTTTTTATGAAAGTGTTAATCAGTACAGTACATTGCCAACGAATACAATCAACAAATATACCTTGGTCAGAAGTAGCAGTTTTCATTGGCAAGATCATGTCTGAATAAGATATCAAATCAGTTGTCAAACCTTCTATTCACATCATGCCCCATTGCCCCCTACAGAACTAGAATCCTTATGGTAAGGCCTCCTCACCCGACCAACCCCCTTATTCTTCCCTAGACCCCCCTCACAGTCCTCTCTACCCACCCCGTAGTGACCAAATCTTGTCAAATTTCTGGGGCAGCCCCTGCTTTGATAGACCACTTGTTTCTGCATGGTGACACCAATCCATATGTTCCTCCTGGGTCAGGACGCCTAACAGCCCAGATTCCCCTCAGGCTCGGGCAATATCTCTTTTGGCTAGCCCCGCCGCTAGCCTCAGCCAAGTCTTCTGATGTCTCGGCCCGGTCTCCTCCCCCGAGATCTGTAGCATCAACCACTGGGCATCCCCAGGGATTGAGAGTCCTTTGACTTGGTACATGATATGTACCACTATTCCCCCAAACTGTTGTATTATCGGGCAGACCCATAGAATGTGGAAGAATGTCCCCACCTCCGCACACCCTCTTTTATATAGGTCTGAATCCCCATGGCCCATGCAGTACAGGAGGGGTCTAGAATAGTATGACCTGTGGAGGATTCGCAATTGCACGAAGCAAAACCTCGCCTGGATTACCACCTCTCTAGGGCTCTGGAGGGTGTCCTGCCAGTCAATTCGGCCTACATCTCACTCCCATACCTCCCGGAGAGGCTGCCAGGGTCAGGGGAGTTATTCATTAATTTCCTATAGATTAGGGAAATCGCTTTCTCCTGCATAGGGTCCATTAGTAATCTATCCTCCAGCAGGGAGAAGTCGGGAATCTGTTCCCCTACATGCAGATGCCTCCTGAGTGCATGGTCCAGTTGGATGTATTTAAAGCTCTTGGAGAGCCCCAATTCATATTCATTCTGTAGGTCCGCCAGAGATATCAGCAAACCACCCTTCCAGATATCCCAGAGTAATGTAATAATCTGTCTATGGACCGGTGGGGTCTTGTGACGTATAGGAGAATATCATTAGCGTACAGGGATATCTGGGCCTCCCACCAGCTTCTTTCTGGTATGTCCCACACTAGTGGGTCTTGGTGTACCCATGTGGCCAGCGGCTCCAGTGCAAGGGCAAATAGCTGTGGCGATAAAGGGCAGCCCTGCCTAATTCCTCTATGGAGTGTAAAGGGGGGGGGGACAACACCCCATTCACTGTGACCCTTGCTTGCGGGTCAGTATATTGTGAATGAACCCAAGCACAAAATCCGGGGCCAAACCCCAGCCTGGTTAGGACAGCGTGGACATAAGGCCATTCAATACTGTCAAAGGCCATCCTGGCGTCCAGTGAGAGTACTGTAGCCTTCTCTGCACTGGGACCCCAGTAGTATGCAAGATCCCAGTGCTTTTGTGTGGCATAAAGCCTGTTTGATCCTTATGTATTAGCTTGGCCATATGTGGACGTAGTCTATTTACCAGAATCTTTGCCAATCCCTTGACCTCCAGGTTCAAAAGGGAGATGGGACAATATGAGCTGCAGGACTTTGGGGGCTTGCCTTCCTTATGCAGGACCACTGTGGTCACGAGCCTCTGATCCCCCGGAAGAACCTCCTCTACCCTAGCTGCCTGGAATATTTCCAACATATGGGGAGCCACTATATCCCTCATGCCTTTGAAGAGTTCTACTGGGAGCCCGTTAGGGCCCACTGCCTTCCCTGATGCAATCTCTCCCAAGGCCTGTTGTACTTCTTCCACTGTCAGCTCCTGATCTAGAAGCTCCTTATCGACCCCTGACAATTCCTCCAACGGGAGGTTTTGCAGCAGCTCCTCACAGTCCTCTCGTGTATTGGTCGTCTGGGAAGAGTATATCTGTTCATAACAGGTGGCAAAGGCCCCTGTTATAGCCTCACTTGTTGAGTGTCGTGTTCCCCCCTTGTCACAGATCTCTGCCACCCAGTTTCTGCTTCTATCCCTTTTTGCCAGCCATGCCAGAAATGTATTTGCCTTGTCCCCAACCTCATAAAGACGCCTTTGTGTAGCTAGCTCATGGGCTCATGCCTCATTGGTCCCTAGGTCCTGCATTTCTTGTTGTTTAAGTCGCAGTCTGTAGCATTGGTGCGGGTCAACCCCCCTTCCTACCCCAAGACAGAGACTTCCTTCTCCAGCATTGCGTATTTACTGTTCTGCTACTTTTTGTGGCCCCCAATTAATGCTTGAGTCTGTCCCCGGAGTACCGTCTTGAATGCCTCCAAGAGTGTACTTGCTTAGTCTACTGTCCCACTATTTTCAGAAAAGTAGCGCTCTGCGCCCTCCCGTATCTTTTCAGAGAAGCCTTCCTCTCTCAACCACCAGGGATCTAGTCTGGGCATTTGTGTTGTGTCCCTAATTGTTCCACTTAGTGTAACATCAACTGGAGAATGATCAGAAATACTTTGCGCTAAATGGGTCGTCCCCTGGAAGTTGCCTACATCTGAGTGGTGGGTGAATAAGTAGTCTAGACATGAGAACCTTTTGTGAGATGCGGACAGAATGGTGCACTGCCTCACGCCTGGGTTATGGGCTCGCCACAAGTCTGTTAGCCCCATCAAATCTGTGAAGGATTTCAAAATGCTAACTCCCTCGACCCCTCCTTCTTGAGTCGGCCTATCATACTTCGGGTCTATGGTATCGTTCCTGTCCCTTCACCCCCGAAGATCAGAATCCCCCGGGGCAACTGCAACAGCAAAGTCCCAAGGGCTGTAAGGGTGTCTGAGTGTAGTCTCAGGGGAATGTACACAGAGCCTAAATTGAGGGTCCGTCTGTGCTAGGTTCCTGATCGGGCCACAAACCTGCTTAGGGGATCAGTCCAGATGGAACCAGGAATAAATGGTGCTGCCTTTCTTAGTAGGATTTCCACCCCTCTTGAGGCGGCAGTGAAGCCAGCATGTGGCAACATAAAATACCTCATTCTATCCAGGGCTTTATGGTGATTGCCCTTCAGATGAGTTTCCTGTATGAAATCTAAGGGGGTCATTCCGCCGCCCGCCAAAGTCCCGCCATCAGAATACCGCTGCGCGGTCAAAAGACCGCCGCGGTAATTCTGAGTTTCCCACTGGGCGGGCGGGCGACCGCCAGAAGGCCGCCCGCCCGCCCAGCGGGAAACCCCCTTCCACGAGGATGCCGGCTCCGAATGGAGCCGGCGGAGTGGAAAGGGTGCGACGGGTGCAGTTGCACCCGTCGCGATTTTCAGTGTCTGCTATGCAGACACTGAAAATCTTTGTGGGGCCCTGTTAGGGGGCCCCTGCAGTGCCCATGCCAATGGGCATGGGCACTGCAGGGACCCCCAGGCGCCCCACAACACCCGTTCCCGCCAGCCAGGTTCTGGCGGTCAAAACCGCCAGAACCAGGCTGGCGGGAAGGGGGTCGGAATCCCCATGGCGGCGCTGCCTGCAGCGCCGCCATGGAGGACTCCTCAGGCCAGGGGAAAACCGGCGGGAAACCACCGGTTTCCCTTTTCTGACCGCGGCTTTACCGCCGCGGTCAGAATTGGCCTGGATGCACCGCCAGCTTGTTGGCGGTGCATCCGCGGTCCCCGGCGGAATGACCCCCTAAGTCTGGTGTATGTCTATTGAGAAACTGCAGGACGAAAGTGCATTTAATTTTGTTGCCTAGGCCATTTATGTTCCACGTCATGACCTTTAATGGCAAAGAGTTACTGGTTGTCATGTCGGGTCTAATACTTTCGTAACCTGAGGCTATTGGCCTCTGTTGAACCTGTTAGGGGCTGCACAGTCTTTCTAGACTCATATGCTCCCTTGTCTAGGAAGAGCCTTGCTTAGGACTCCCTCCCCTCCCCCCGGGGGGGGGCTCTTTTCGATTCTGGTCCCATGGCACCCCTGGAGGACTCCGCCCCACATTCTTGAAACTGTTTAATTCTAGGGCTCACTCCTTTCCATTTCTCCTGGGGTGTCATGGTCTTGGGATGGTCGGGAGAAGCCAGCCCACTGCTGGGTTCTCATGTGTGCATCTTTCCCTCTCTCACGGGCTCACCGACCTCCCTGATGCCAGCCTTCAATCTAGTCCCATGCATCCACTAGTGCAGTAACGTACCAGGATTTGCCCTCCACTATTACATGGAGCTTTGCTGGGAAAAGCATCATATATTTAAGTTCCCTAGCTCACAATGCTTTTTTAACTTCATCGAAAGTACGGCGTTGCTTCTGGACTTGAGATGTATAGTCTGGAAAAAACTTAATGACAACATTTTTGTAGTGCAAGTCCCAATGGATGCAAGCCACCTGTAGAATGGCATCTTGATCTCAGTGATTAAAGATTCTAGCAATGATTGTTCTTGGGGGAGCCCCCGGCCTTGGAGGTGGAATTGGCATCCGGTGCACCCTTTCCACTGAGAAGAAGTTTGATAACTGCTTTGGGCAGAGGGTTTTCAGTAAAAGGTCATCAAGAAAGAGCTCCACACATGCCCCCTCCGCCCTTTCCCCCAACCACCCTGATATTGTTCCATCTTGCGCGGCCTTCCTGGTCCTCCCGCTTGGGCGCCAGTGTTTTTTGCTGCGTGGTGAGACTACTAGGCATACTCTTGAGCACATATTAAGCTCTGCTACTAAACACAGTAAGAACATTACATTTACATCTCATTAGTAGTAATTTAAAACCAAAATTATTAGTTGTGGGATCCTCTTCCATATAACCATGGATGCAATCTTTCATTTACCCATTGACTCATATTTGCGTTCACCCATTTATATTATCACACAAATACATCTGCCAACGAATGAAGAACCACTGTTAACTCAAAAAGCCAGATTTATTGGATTTGTCAATGCTGATTTATCTTTTAATATGAAAATTCAAAAGCAGAGTGAGATGTCACATGCTTCCCAGGTATTAGATCCCTTGTATAGCGCAGTGAGTATGAGCTCTATTGAGGTGCCTGAGGGCAGCCAGCATGTGTTTACACCAGAAACTGAGCGGCGCTGTAGAACAGGTGTGTGATGTACACCACATTTATCTTTAGTGATGCTAACAAGGAGGAAATGTGATGTGCAGTGAAGCAGTCACAGACCAGCAGATGGCTGGGTGAGTCCTTAATGCAGCTGAATGGGCATTAGTCTGGTAAAGTTAAAGACCAGAGACGTTATCTAAAAATCCAGACCAACATGTAATGCAAGTAGATGTTCCTACACATCTGTTTCTTAATCATTTCTATTCATGGTCTGGAATCTCGCATTTCTGTCGATGATTCCCAAATGTTCTTTTCTTTTTCTGTTGTTCTCTACTTCTCTTCAGGGCCTTCCTGCTTGTGATAACTTCACCTGTTGTTAAATCGAAACCTACTGAAACATAGATTCAGTGAGACCTGCCTGATCTTTATCCTCCTTTAAAGTTCTACTGAAAGAACATTTTCTGACTCCCTCTGATCAGACTTACACAGACTGTTTCTATAGTTTTCTTTACATTGCCTTTGTACCATGTGTTTTGTATGTTTAAGCACTTTGAGGAAAAGCAATACAGTAGGTCAAATTAATACATTGATGTGCCTTTAAACTATTTTAAGCCCAAGCAGCTCTGGTGGACGAGCCCAAGTCGGGCAGGAGCAGCTGCTGTACTTAGTTCTAAAAAGAGAAATATGTTGCTCTCATTAGCAGCCATCCCCAAGGCCACTGCCAGCGTTTGTTGCCATACTCAAAGAGGACACTATGCTGATTAAATTCTGTGGAGCACTACAATCATTTGGACTTGTTCATAAGCGGCTTCAGCCCACAAACCTGGCAAGTGTCACGCACCTTGTGTTAGGCTCCCAGATATACCATTTCCTCATGCTGCTAAAAGGTCTCCAATATCTAACTTGAATCATCTGACAGCTTGTTTCTCAGTCTGTAGCTACAGCATCTCAGAGTTTGGCCCATTCCCTTTCTGGCACTACATTCAGTTAGAATCCCACTTATAGCAACGTGCCAGGTGCATGATGGCTCAGCCCTTGAGTATCAGAGAACCATCTAGATCTCAAGAAGCTCGGCATCGGCCACCATCCTTCACAATGACGGTCAGTCTCAAGCCTGCACTGGCTCTCATGTACCGCACAGCTCTGCCCAAAGCTCTGCCCAAAGCTGTCCCCAGTCTCACACGTTTGTGATCAATACATTCTGCAGCACTGTGAAGACTTGTCCCTCAGCAGTTCAGATCAGGTTTATTGTCCGACTAATTAAAATCATGACAATTAAAACAAAATGAGTAAAATAAGTATTTAAGCTACTGTACATATATGGCAAAATAGTCATGAGGTAATCATATTTGAAAATATGTGCAAGGTGATGCTAAAGTGCTTAACTTCTAACCAATACATTCCGCACAATACTTACAATCTTGTCTGATCATTGCAATCATCACAGGTAAGACAAATAGATAATATTATTGTTTACACCACTATACACATATAGTAGTTCAAGATTAATCATATACAAGGTAATGCTAAAGTGCTTAACTTCTAACCAATTCATTCCGCAAAATCCTAAAATTCTTGTTTCCTCATTACAATCCTTATTGTTTCCTATTAAAACAAAATGGTCAAATAATCGTTTAAGCCACCATGTGTCACGGTTCCGGGCGAGTCTGTCTGGACTCTGGGCGAAGCACCCCTGGAGCTCACAGAATATCTCCCTCTGGAGGTAGTGTACCAAAGCAGAAGAGCAGCTAAAGGCATACACTGGGAATGAACAGCTATGGTAAGGCACAGAAACAGGATAGAAGGCAGAGAAACCTTACTGTGAACAAATAGGGAATGGATCAGTAATGGACAACCATGCTGGGGTTACCACTAAGGTTGTACACAGGTAAGGCTCAGAACTTCCCACATCAACAGGGAACATCAATGCCTCTGTGCAGATTACTCTTACAGATAGTCACCCCACAAGCCCCATAGAAAGGAGACAGCAGAAGTGATTCTGTCTCAGGACCCTTCAGGCACAAACAAGGATAGTACTTACAAACACGAGACAAGCCCTCGTGGATCCAGCTGGAGACACAGTGGCAATTCCTGAAAAACAGTAATAGCACACTGTCACAGTTAGGTACTTAAGACTACATCTAACACTAGACAAAGTATGGGTAGGAATTGCCTCCTGGAAACCAGGAGCCAACCCGAGTACAAAGGAAAACACAGGTAAGGCCTGATAGTACACTTACCAGACACAACAACCTAAGAGGAAATAGAAACAAAAGGAGCAAACTAGGAGGCAAAAGCAGGAATAGGGAACAGGCTCAGGCTGAAGCAAAGCAGGAACAGGACTGTAAAAAAGGGAGCAGGCTGTGGCTGAAACAAGCAGGAACAAGGCTGAGAAACAGGGAACAGGATCTGGCTGTAGCAAACAGGAACAAAGCTGAGAAACAGGGAGCAGGCTCTAGCTGAAGCAAGCAGGAAGAGGGATGGGAAGCAGAGAGCAGGCACTGACTGATGCAAGCAAGAACAAGACTGGAACACAGGTAGCTGGAACAAGCAGGAACAGGACTGGAAAACGGAGCAGACTCTGGCTGAAGCAATCAGGAACAAGGCTGAGAAACAGGGAGCAGGCTCTGGCTGAAGCAAGCAGGAACAGGGCTGGGAAATAGAGAGCAGGCTCTGACTGAAGCAAGCAAGAGCAGGACTGGAACACAGGGAGCTGGAACAAGCAGGAACAGGACTGGGAAACAGAAAGCAGGTTCAGGCTGAAGCAAAGCAGGAACAGGACTGGAACAAAAGCCAACAAGACGTCTGGTACACAAAGGAAATAAACTCCAATGCACGATGAGGAGCTTCAGGAAATTGCAGCTTATAAGCAGTTCCAGGCAGCAGGAAGCCCTGGGTGGAGTCACATGACTGGGCTGCACAACAGCGATCACAGGTGTGTGCAGTTCCAGTCTCTCACAAGTCCTAGAGAAGAGAATCCAGTAAGGAACAACAGGACTATTCCCATAGGAAACAATGGACATCAGATTACAGGTCTTACCGACTACCAGGCAGTTCATTATGGGACCTGAAGTCCATGGAAGCAAATGTAGATCTTCAATAGCATACCATATCGAAAACAGAAGCAAACAGGAGTCAGAAAGGGACTCTGGATGAGTGTTCATGGTGACTTCCAGGCTACAGTGCCCCCTAGAGATGGGACGACAGAGTCGTAACACCATGCTAAAGGGCTTAACTTTTAACCAATTCATTCAAAACAATGCAGACATACTTAACATTTATAACTCTTGGTTGAGCATGTGCAAATCATTCTCGGCTATCAATGCAAGAAGCCTTAAGTGCCTAACATTAAATTGTCATCTTTTAGCTTCATTAACTATATCTGTTTGTTCCATAGGGCATAATTAACTTGTGTATAAGAACCAGTAAAAGGAAACCACATACAAAATAGTGGACTTTTAAGATAAAGATGTAACATTCCTTCTGCCTCGGTCAGAAACGTAACAAACTGGCAAATGGAAGGAATTGATGTGCCTGACAGACATAGCATTTAAAAGTGATTAAAGCTATTTCTGTTAATTTCTGGAGGCCTAGATATCTGTAAATCAAAGGTGTGGTAGCACACTCTCCAGGCACCAGCATACATAAAGTTGTTGTTTTCTTGCCAGCACGTATTTGTTAAAGATCCAGGATCAGATAAATAATAGGAGTGTAAACATTTTAAAAAGGCAGCATGTCTACTAGAACTTGTCCTTGAAGACCAAACTCCAATCAAATTTCTGCCCAGAATATGTTCTTAGGAATTATTCAGACATATTTCATCGCTTTAATTTGCAATAGGTCCAGTAGATTGGCGTTCCTCCTTCTTAAAATGTCTGAACCATAGGTTAGTGCCGTGGTCAATTTAGTGGCCATTATTTTCACCACAAGTTCACCTTAATTTATCTCCTATTGATTTAAAAGCAAAAATGGGGCAGATGATTTGGCTCTTAATAGATTAAAATTACCTTTAAATGAAAAGTTATTATCAAAATAAAATGCCTAAGTATTTATAGCTCCTAACCGATTCAACAACCTTTCTCCTTACGTGCCAGGATCGAGATCTAGCCACAGATAACTCTATTGTCATTATTTTGTTTTTTTTAAATATTCAGTTCAAGATGATTCATTGAAATATATTCATCAAATGATTTGATTAATTGCTGTAGGCCTGTAGAGGTCTGACTGAGTAATATAGTGTCATCGGCGTATTGTAGATATTTTAGATGACAATGCGCATATTTGGGAGGGTGTGCTTTAATATTTGTCAGATGCTGGTGCAGATCCAACAAGAAGAGTTAAAATAAACACGGCTCAAGCACACATTCTTGCTTTAAGCCATTGAATGTTTTAATTTGCTGTGTCAGACTAGTTCCATCCCATAGTTTGACCTGCACACAAGTATTTGTATAAAGGGGGATAATCAGATCACGTAATTTTCAAGGCACTCCCCATGCCACTAATTTTTCCATAGCAAGGCTTGTGGAACTGTGCCAAAAGCTGCTTTTAGATCAACAAAGGAAATATACACATTTTGCCTCTTAAGAATTGCACTCTCTGCCATCAGTGTTAGGGCCATCAAGTTGGTAGTTATTGACTGGCCCTTACGGAATCCTGATCGGTTGGAATTAAGTGCTGTGTTAGTGACCATTCCTCCAGTTCCTCCAATATACGAGGCAAAAACCTTTGCCTCAATATCTGTCCAAGCTGTGAGTTTAGTAATTTGTCAGATTTTCAGGGGGGCCGCATTTGTAGATAGGTTGTACAGTGCTCCCTTGCCATAAATCAGGAACTGATTTCGTTAGAAGAACCTCATTATATAGTGAAGTCAATACCTTCGCTGACAGCTCTGGGTTAGCTCTAAGGACGGATCTAAGGATCTAATCCACTTGAGAAGAGTAGAAGTTTCAAGTGTCCCTGTACTTGGTGACATTTTTATATCGACCACGTTATATGCGTTCTTGGAAAATTGTGTATTTCCATTGGCAGCACTTCCCGATTTTTCTCTACGTTTTCCTGGAGAAGAATTATACTGAAAGGATCTATATTCTGTGTAAGTTGCAACCCAGGACCCATGCAAGTTAGTGATGAAGTCTGCCCAGATATTTTATGTAATGTTTGCGCAGCTAGCCCTGTTACCACTATTTTCAAGGTCATTAATTATAGCCCAAAAAGCCTTGGTGTTATTTGACTTACTTGCAAATAGCAGCTTACCCCATAGTTCCAGGTGGTAAATATTTTTTGCATTCTGTAATGCTTGCTTATATGACCTCCTTAAAAACTGTCAGCTTCTTTTTAAGGAAGATGGAAAACTGCCCAGGTTGCTCTCTTTTGTTGGTACAGAATAGGCATAAATCACCTATTATTAGTTTTTATAAGGGCCCTTCTTATATTTTTGCAGAAAATTTCCTAATTAAGGATTTACAAATGGAATTCCATGTACCCACCATTGAGATTTCAGTGACACCATCAGGGCGGCCAGATTTAATTAGTGATTTGGCACGCCTCATTATTTTGTCCTGGTTGGTAGACTCCCAAACCAGTCTTTTGAAATTGTAGGAAGATGGTGTAGAACAATGCCTCTCATGGCATGGTTACCCCCTAACTTTTTGCCTTTTGTTGATGCTAGTTATGATTGAAAGTGTGCGGGACCCTGCCAACCAGACCCCAGCACCAGTGTTTCTTCCCTAAACTGTACCTTTGTTCCCACAATTGGCACAGCCCTGGCACACAGATAAGTCCCTTGTAAATGGTACCCCTGGTACCAAGGGCCCTGTGGCCAGGGAAGGTCTCTAAGGGCTACAGCATGTATTATGGCACCCTAGGCACCCCTCACTCAGCACATGCACACTGCCTCACAGCTTGTGTGTGCTGGTGTGGAGAAAATGACTAAGTCGACATGGCACTCCCCTCAGAGTGCCATGCCCACAGCCCACTGCCTGCGGCATAGGTAAGTCACCCCTCTAGCAGGCCTTAGAGATGCCCCCTGTATACCAGTCCAAATGCTAGTGTAAGGCTGACCAGTTCCTGCCAGCCTGCCACATCCAGACGGGTTTCTGGCCACATGGGGTGAGTGCCTTTGTCACTCTGTGGCCAGGAACAAAGCTTGCACTGGGTGGAGGTGCTTCTCACCTCCCACTGCAGGAACTGTAACACCTGGCGATGAGCCTCAAAGGCTCAAGCCTGGTGCTACAGCACCCCAAGGCACTCCAGCTAGTGAAGAAGCCCGCCCCTCCGGACACAGCCCCCACTTTTGGCTGCAAGTCTGGAGGAGATAATGAGAAAAACAAGGTGGAGTCATCCTCCAGCCAGGACAGACCCCAAGGTGTCCTGAGCTAAGGTGACCCCTGCCTTAGGAAATCCTCCATCTTGTTTTGGAGGATTCCCCCCAGTAGGATTAGGGATGTGCCCCCCTCCCCACAGGGAGGAAGCAGAAAGAGGGTGTAGCCACCCTCAAGGACAGTAGCCATTTAGTAGTATTTAGGGGCAACCCTGAACCCAGGAAAGCAGATTCCTGCAACCTGAAGAAAGAAGAAGGACTGCTGACCTGAAAGCCCCGCAGAGATGACGGAGACAACAACTGACTTGGCCCCGGCCTGTCTCCAGACTCAAAGAACCTGCACAGTGACGCATCCAGCGGGACCAGCAACCTATGAGGACTCAGAAGACTGACCTGCACCTAAAGGACCAAGAACCTCCCAAAGACAGCGGATCTGTCCAAAAACAGCAACAAGAAAACAACTTTAAAGAGACTCTCGCCTCATTCCGGAAGCGTGAGTCTTCACACTCTGCACCCGATGCCCCCGGCTCGAGTTCAGGACAACCAACACCGCAGAGAAGACCCCAGGTGTCTCCAAGGACATGGACACCCTGTGTCGACCTCCCTGCACCCCCACAGTGACACCTGCAGAGAGGATCCATAGGCTCCCCCTGACCGCGACTGCCTGGTAACAAAGGAACACTACGCCCGGACAAAACACTGCACCCGCAGCCCCTAGGACAGAGAGGAACCACCTACCAGTGCAGGAGTGACCAGTAGGCGACCCTCATCCTAGCCCAGTCGGTGGGTCGCCCGAGAAGCCCCCCTGTGCCCTGCCTGCATTGCCAGAGTGACCCCCGGGTCCCTCCATTGCTTTCAACGCAAAACCTGACACCTACTTTGCACACTGCACCCGGCCGCCCCTGTGCCACTGGGGGTGTGTTTTGTGTGCCTGTGTGTTTGCCACCTCCCCCCCAGTGCTCTACAAAACCCCCCTGGTCTGCTCCCCGAGGACGCAGGTACTTATCTGCTAGCAGACTGGAACCGGAGCACCCCTGTTATCCATAGGCGCCTATGTTGTTTGGGCCCTCCTTTGACCTCTGCACCTGACCGGCCCTGTGTTGCTGGTGCGGTGGTTTTGGGGTTGCCTTGAACCCCCAACGGTGGGCTGCCTATGCCCTGCAGATTGAACTTGTAAGTGCTTTACTTACCTGAGAAAATAACTATTACTTACCTCACCCAGGAACTGTTGATTTTTTCACTGTGTCCACTTTTAAAATAGCTTATTGCCATTTTTGCCAAAACTGTGTATACTACTGTTTTAATTCAAAGTTCCATGCTTACCTGTGTGAAGTACCTTCCTAAATTCTGAATCTTGTGGTTCTAAAATAAATTAAGAAAATAATATTTTTCTATATAAAAACCTATTGGCCTGGAGTTAAGTCTTTGAGTGTGTGTTCTCATTTATTGCCTGTGTGTGTACAACAAATGCTTAACACTACCCTCTGATAAGCCTACTGCTTGACCACACTACCACAAAATTTGGGCATTAGTATTACCTAATTTTGCCACTAACAACCTCTAAGGGGAACCCTTGGACTCTGTACACACTGTCTCTCACTTTGAGCCAACTTCCTACAGATGGCACTTGATGGAGAACCTGGGGCCTAATTTAAGGAAAGTGGTGCTGCACCCAGTGCAGCGCTACTTTCCTTTTGCCCCTTAGCACCCCCCTAACGCCACCATGTGTGCGACGTATCTGGCGCACCATGGCGGTATTTAGGGAACTAGCGTCAACATTTTTGACGCTAGTTCGGAGCTTTGCAGGAGTAGCGTAAAAAATTTTCACGTTAATCCTGCAAGGCCCATTGAGGCCCATTGTAAACAATGGTGTGCCTCCTTTTTAACGCCTGCCCTGAGCAGGTGTTAAAAGTGCCAAAAAAATGACACAAAGAAATCTCTTAAAAGTCTTTGCACCATTTCTTTGGCCTCCAATAACGGGGGAACACCCCCTTTGCATGCCTGGCACAGGCATAATGTAGCGCAAAGGGTTACAAAGTGGCGCAGTGCATGGATTTCGTGCAGCAATGCACATTAGTGTAAAAAAAATGATGCTAATGTGGCGCAAGGAAGCGCGAGGGGCTCTTAAATCTGCGCCTATATTTTTGCATACCGCAAACAGATAAATCTAAAGTTATCTCTTGGGGATTGTGGTCACTTTCTACTCATGGTACTATAGTATCTCCAACAATATCGGTGGCTAAGTCCTTCAAGATGATCGTATATTCTATTATGGTGCTATGTTTGGAGTTTTTAAATGTTGGTAAATTAAGTGTCTAGACCTTGACATCTAATTATGTGGCTATATATTTGATAGCCCTCCTTTGGCACGACCCTGTTGTGACGTACGGGTGGCATTAAGGGTCAAATCTTTGTAGCAAATGATTGTTGTACTTTGCTCTTCCCATGTTTCTTGTAACATCAGTATTTCAAAGTTCTGTAAGAAAATTATTGTCTCTGGATCTCCCAGCAACCTTACAAGGCCATGCACATTCCAGGAGCATGGTCTTGTGGGTATTTGCGGTTTGGCGGATTTGGTCAAGCATCAGTCTTCACTGTCTATTTTTGTTTTGGATGAGACTGACCGGAGCCGTGTTCAGTCCTCCATTAGAACTTTCCTCTTAGGGATTTGTTCGCAAATACGTGGGCTGGAAACTAGTTTTTATTGTGAGGCCTGACATTTTTGTTGGTTTAAAGAGAGGACCAATAGCACATTGTAAGAGGGGTCCGGTGTCAGAGCTATGGTTATAGTGGTAGACCTCCCTTCCCGTTTTGATGGCACTGAAGGGATCAGTAGTTTGAAAGAACATCTTTCTTGACCTCAGTTCCCCACACTGCGAAGTGTGATCTGCATTCAAATACTTTATTTGCAATTTCAGATTTTGACCATATGGCAAAGAGGAATTGGAGGGATCTTGCTTAAATTGGACGGACTCGAGGTTGTCTGACGTGAGATTCAATAGGACCGGGATTGAAGCTGTCAGTTTTAGGATAGTGCTTCGATTGAGAATAGCATGCAAACCTTTGGATTTGTATAAAGGGCAAAAGGTAATCTTGGTATTGTCAGTAGAGAAATTAATCTGGCTTGCACCTTCATATGACCTGCTAGAGTGCTCCTGGCCTGGGCTTGGACCTTTGATCGTTGGACTATTCAGGTTTCCCTGAAAGGGTGAGGTGAGCAGTGAAATAGCGAGGTCTCTTCCACTTTTAATTTCAGACCTATGGTGTTGATCAGTTTTGTTTGTGTCTGAGTTGGTTAAATTTACAGTAAATTAATTCTCTTTCACGGTTTTTTGGTCTAGAGCCATTAATGTTTTTGTGTGGCATTCCTCTTTATTTGCCGGTGGGGTTAGGCCTTTTTATTTCATGTTGTGCTTTAGCCATCCTGCTATTTGCTTCCAAAGTTGGAATTAATTACTTTTGCCTGATTGTGATATAAACAGTCGTACCCCATCTCTGCTGTTTTAAGCTGTGAGTGATTGTTGGTTTGGGTGTTAGATTTAAAAATAGGGTAGCGACCTTTGTGCTTTTCTTCAAACCTTGCATGTATAACTCTTTTCTTGGATTGATTCCAAGCTGTTTTTCGCCTTTTTCTTGCCCTTTTTATTAGGCTATTTGCGTACTAGGGCAGTTAGGTGAATTTGAATTACGTTGCTTTCTGACTCCCAGTAGCGGCTCGAGGGCCGCGGAAGGGGTGGAGCGTGGAGGCATCGGACGGGGGAGGCATGAGGGAATAAATATGAAATGTTATGAAAAAGTTTTTGAAAAAAATCTTACCTCCTCCACCGCTCTTCTGTCCCTCGATGCTCCTCTGCCTCTGCAGGCACAGGCTCCCAGCCTTCCTTGCACCAATCCTAACGCTGCAGGGTTGGAGAGAACCTACACTGCATGTGTGTTTGGCCGGCCCGAGACAGCCGGCCAAACACACATGCGCTGTGGAGGGGGAGTGCTGAGCACTCCCCCTCCTCAGTGCACGTCACTCCTGTGGCCCGCCCCTTTTAAAGAAAACAATAAAAAGCATAGTTTATTGTCCTTTTCTTTAAAAGATTTTCCAGCTGCCGCTGCTTGCAGGGGGGGGGGCGACGCTCCTCTGCCCAAACGGAGGAGCCGCCACTGCTGACTCCTCCACTAAGGGTGCCGTTTCAGCCTTTTTAGTCACAGAGACATTCTGAACATTAGACGTTTTGTCAATTTCCTGTGTCAGGATTTTTCCACTCAGCTAATGGTAAATTTGTGCAATATTGCAATCTTGGATTTGGTAAACAATTTGTCTCGTACCAAGGGTTAGTGATGGTATTCCTTCAGGCTTTGCACTTTGAAAAGAGGACATGTTTTTAAATCCGTCCATATAGCTCCTACTAATATTGGGAAATCTGAGACATTGTTTAAGATATGGGCACAGGTGCACATTACTAGTTGGTTCTTTGTGTCAAATTGTGCTGTGCATTTACAACAAAGTCTGTCTGTCAGTTTTTTTTTTTTTTTTTAAATATTTTTTTATTGATTTTATGTTTCAGATATGCAATACAGATTGTTCAATTTTCAACAACAGGATCACCCAGTGCAATATCTAGTATCTAAACCATTTAACAATCGCAAACCCCCCCAATAAACATGACACGGAACACTTCCAGTTTTACAGTATCATTTCTAGCTGTACCTGCCATGGGTTTATCATTTGTTATCTATCCTGTAGAGGTGTTCGCTCGTGACCAGTATGGATCCTATTTTGCGTGTGTAAGTTCCCTGGCTGACTAATGGGGGCTCCATTCAGATTGGTGAACGCGGGCGGTTACCCGGGTTTTGCTGCGCCCCGTGCATCGTTGGTAGTGCTGTGTCGGAGAGCTGGCAGGTTGTTGCTACAAGAGGGGGGGCAGGGGGTGGAGTGCATGTGCTGTGGTGCCCGGGCGCCCTGTGGGTTATATCTCTGTAATGGGGGAAGCAGAGAGATTTATATCGCAATTATTGCGGGTGTGTGTTCCCCAGTTCAAGGGGGCATCTCGTCGTTTTTGGCCTCCAATTTGGTTACCAAATTTTCCCAGGTAGTGCACCCTGTATATTGTCGCCCCTCGCGCACCATTCTTTTTAGTACCTGGCATTCAGTGCGAGCCCAACGTAGTATTAGAGAATGCCAAGATTTCCGATCAGGAGCTTTGGGGGCTTTCCAGTGTATCGCTATTAATCATTTGTACATTAAATAGGCTAGGTCTATAAACTTGTGTAGGTATCTTTGTTTTTTTGGTCTCTTTCTCAGTCCCAGTAGACAGGACCCGGGGTCTGCTATCAATGCGAGCCCCGTTAACTCGGATATCTCCCCTACCACCTCCGCCCAGGCAGTTTGTATATTAGGACAGTCCCATACCATGTGGTAGAAGGGTGCTGACAGTGCTTTGCATCTAGGGCATACTGGCTCGGAATCGGGGAACATTCGCTTTATCCTGGCTGGGGAAAGATATGTTTGATGCGTGAAATTGAATTGGGTGTACCTAAATCTGGGATTCCTTGACACGCCGCGGGTGTGGGACAAGACTTTTGGCCAGTCTGCTTGTGGGATCGGGGTGGGGAGTACAGCGTTCCATCTCCCCCAGGCTTTTTCCGCCTATGGCTCGGGAGTCTTGTTGAGGGTTTTGTATAGGCTGGATATTATTTTTATTTGGTCATTATGTTGAAAAAGTTGGTGGACCATGGGGGAAATCGCCGGTTCCGAAATACCTGCCCCCCATATTTTTCTAATTTCGTGACATAAGGCGTGGTATGTCAGGAACTGACCGGGGCTTATCTCCGCGAGGGCCTGGAGAGCCTCGAATGTCATTAATTTGCTGTGAGAAAACAGGGCTGATTGCAGAGGCCCCATAACTTTTTGCCCCCATTTTCCTCTTTTTGCTGGTGTTTTCCTGACTTTGATGGTGCCCTGGGTACTGCTAACCAGTCCCAGGGCCTGTGCTCTGTGTAAAATGGATATGCAAATTAGGCTAATTATAATTGGCTAAGTTAACCTACCTATAAGTCCCTAGTATATGGTAGGGCATGTAGGTTTAGGGACCACAGCATAGGTGGTGCACACCTAGGTGCACTGCTGAGGTGCCCAGTGTCATTTTAAAAGCAAGCCTGCCTTGCTGGCTGCTTTTAAATTAAAGTTATATGCAAATTCGACTTTGGAATTAAAGGTACTTCCAAAGTCTTAAACTACCTTATTTTTACATATAAGTCACCCCTAAGGTGTGCCCTATGTGCCCCTAGGGCTGGGTGCCATGTAACTATAAGCAGGGACTTAATAAAAATAGATTTATAAGCCCTGGTGAGGTAAAAACAGCCAAATTCGTTTTTCCCTCATTGAAGTAAATGGCCTTCATAGGCTAGAATGGGCAGACTTTATTTTAAATTTTAAAGTCTCCTTAAATGTTACATACCAAGAATTTGGTATCAAATTGATTGTTGTAATAAATCCCACAACTTCCAGTTGTTGGATTTAATATAACTTGTCCAGGTAAAAAGTTTAGACTTTATCTAAAAAGTTGCCAATTTCAGCTCTGCATTGTTTTTGCTGCTGTGCTCTGATTGGCCAGCCTGCAGCAGCTTCTGCCAGGCTGCCTTGATGAGGTGTGAAGTGGCCAGGCTTCACACAAAGGAATGTGCTTGGGGGAGAGAATCTCCCCTCAGCAGATGGTGAGGCAGGAAGGGGGAGGGCTGCCAAACTGGTCTTCAAAGGCAGAGAAGGACATTTGCAGCACCCAGCAACACCCCCACATCCTGCAACCCCAGACAATTAGGTGCCCCCTTGTTTAGATTAGGAGAGGGCAGGAGAGGGGTGTGTTTATGATTTTTAGCTACACCAGTGGGTGGGCTCAGCCAGATGTAACCTCCAAAAATCAGATTCATCCATGTTGGATTTTTAGAGACTGTTGCCTTCTGGGATGGATTTTTGCCACACTTCCCAGGAAGTGGTCATCACAGGGGGACGACCCTGTCCCTGATTGGAGAACCAGGGCCCCCCTGCTTTTCACCCAGGAGCAAGGATAAAACTGGCAGACCGGCACCCACACCTCAGATCCCCTCCAGAATTCAACAAGAAAGGAACTTAAGGAGAAGAAGGACTGCCCTGCTGGACCCCTGGCCTGCACCTGGAACCTGCACTCAGAAGGACTGCACCAGCTGCACACTTGGGCTTCACCACAAGAAGGACTTTGCCTGGCTTCAACTGGTTCAAGGAGAGACTCCCTGTTTGCTACAGGTGAAAAATTGCTAAACCAGAGTCCCCTGCACCAACTCCTGAAGAAAGCGACCAGCTGACCACTGTCCAGTGGCCAAAAAGGAGTTTGCGCCAGGTGCATTCTGGGAGTTGAAGTCCGCACCCCCCAAGGACCATCACAGAACTTCTGGACCCTTGGGGTGAGCTGTGGACCCCAAAAGAACCTTAAAAGAACATCTGGGTGAAGCCCCAGAAGTTTGGAAAAGATTTGAGAATTTTTTGAAAAAAGCTCCAGAGAGGGACCGACCCGCCGCGGAAATTCTAGCCGGCTTGCCTCAACCGCGACCCGGCCTGACTTCGTGGTTCGTCCCGGTAAAGAAAAACATCCAAAAAAGAGACTAAGTCCGAACGTAAAAAGTTGACCGGGACCTCCCAGCCATCGTATCCGAGAAGGGCTCCATGGACGTCGGATCAAGATCCAGGTTTACCCCGGTCGAAGGATTTTCATCTCGAAAAAACGACTAAGTCCGAAGGTAAAAGTCTCCACCGAGGAAACCCACATCGCGTATCCGGACAAGGGCTCCAGGAGGTCGGATTCAACTGGCAGGTTCGTCCCGGTGAAGAAAAACTTCAAAATAAAGACTAAGTCAGAAGGTAACTTTTTAACCGAGGCCTCCCGCGACCTGTAGCCGAGCAAGGCTCCATCGCGGTCGGCCTGAAAGTTTGACTTTGCCCCGGTCGAGGTGCAACCAGATGACCCGATTGGCGCTTTTTGTTTCTAAGCGCCAGAAAAGTAATAATTCTTTAAAAATACATATCTCCGGTTCACCTGAACCGATATTAATCGTTTTTGTGTCATTTTAAAGATAAAAATATAAACTATTTTTATAAATTGGTTTTGGATTTTTAAACTGTTTCCTGTGTTTTATTTAATTACTGTTTTGTGATATTTGAATGCTTTACACTTTGTCTCCTAAGTTAAGCCTTGACGCTCGTTGCCAAGCTACCAAGGGTTGAGCTGGGATTAATTTACTGAGACCTAACTGTACCTATGTGGAGGTTAGTGGCTTGTTGCTAGGTGTAGGTACCTAGCTGCCCTACCAATAACCCATTTTCCAACATTTCCCATCTTCAAAACAATCTCCCACTGTCTGTACTCCTGCTTCACTCCACGCCCTCGCAGCTTGCATTCCGGCTGCGGTCCCCGCCAATAAATAGTTTAGTGGTATGTGTGGGGAGTAAGGAAGCTTATCCGCTCCTTTTTGCACATATTTAGCCCAGTACACATGCGCAACTGCAAGCAATGGGTTGACCTGTTCCGTTTTGGGGAGCTTAGATGTCAGCCATCTTATGAGGGGAGTCCCATTCCGCCGGGGCTCCAGGCTCGTGGATTCTGCCTGCTCTGGTCTGTGGATCCAATTCTGGACCCACTGAAGTTTTGCGGCTGCGTAGTATCTTTCAAAGTTGGGGGTTCTCAGGCCGCCATTGTCCAGCGGGCGTTGCAGCGTGGTTAGCGCCACCCGTGCTCTGCCACCGCCCCAGATGAGCTGCAGCAAAGCTGTGTTTAAATTGCTAAAGAAGCTTTTGGGAATAATTATCGGCAGGGCCGCAAAATAATATAGCAGCCTAGGTAGGATCAACATGTTGGCAATCGCCACCTTGCCGGGCGGCGAGAGCGGGAGCTTGTTCCAGAATTGCAAGGAGCCTTTTATGGAGGTTAGCGCCCTCCCTAGATTCCCGTCTCTTAGATCTTCTGTGTCATGGTATATGTTTATCCCAAGATATTTAAATGTTGTCGGGCACCACTTTAGGTGCCCTATCTTAGGAGCATCCTGATTATTGGGAGCCCTCTTTACCAGAGGAAACGCACAGGACTTTTCCCAATTTACCACAAGGCCTGACAGGCCTCCGAACTCAGCCAATAAGGATATTACAGAGGGAATAACTGCGCGGCCGTTCCTGATATAAATTAAGGCATCATCTGCGTATAATGAGACCGTGTGGTATAGCCCGTTCCTAATTATTTCCCATTCATGTTCCATGAGACGTATTCTTGCTGCTAGCGGTTCCATTGCTATGGCAAACAATAGCGGGGATAGGGGGCAGCCCTGCCGTGTACCCCGGGAGATCGAGAAGCTGTCGGAAATCACGCCGCCCGTCTTCACCCTCGCGCTTGGATTGGAATACAATGTCCGGACCCAGCGAATATAATTGGGGCCTATTCCCATGCGAGCCATCGTGGCCAGTAGGAAATCCCACTCAAGCGTATCGAAGGCCTTTTCTATGTCCAGTGAGAGCACCATTTCCTCTTGTGCGTTACGGGGAGTGTCCCCCATTATGCTCAGTAGTCTGTGAATATTTAGGAAGGTGTTGCGCCTTGGGATGAAGCCATTTTGGTCTGCATGTACCAATAAGTGCATGAGGGGGGCTAATCTGTTAGCTAGTATTTTGCCTAATATTTTGCAGTCTGTATTTAGAAGCGATAGTGGTCTATAGGATTTGACATCCGTAGGGTCCCGGCCCTGTTTGGGGAGTACCGCTATCATAGCTTCCCTTTGGGATATGGGCAGGCTTTCTTTAGTCCACGCTTCTGTGAACACTCCTAGCAGATGGGGTTTCAGTCTGGGTAGGTAGGCTTTATAATATTCCAAGGGGAGGCCGTCTGCCCCAGGTGCTTTATTCCTGGGCAGCTGTGCAAGGGCTAGTTCTATTTCTTCTGTTGTTATGGGGGTTTCAATTATATCTCTATCTGTTTGTGATAGTTGGGGCAGGAGGGAATCCACAAGAAAAGCCTCAAGTTGTGTAGCTGTGCATGAGGTGCGTTTAGTGTATAAGTTTGAGTAATATTTCATAAACGTCTCGTTTATTTCTACTTGTGTGGTAGCCATATCTTGCACGCCCACTCGGATGGCACCTATCGGAGCTTGCTGTCTATCTTCGCGAAGTAGCCATGCTAGCATTCTATCCCCTTCCGTTTGCAACCTAGTTAAGTAATAGTTATAGTTGTGGCAGCGGAGTCTGCTATCTGCGTCATTATATTTTGAGCGCTTTTCTTTTAGGACAGTATTGGAGATTTCCCCTAGTGCTACTGCTATTTCCGCTGTCCTGAGCTCCTTCTCTAGTTTGCCAATCTCTGCCTGTAGAGAGCGTCTCACTCCCCACGTGGTGGATATACATACTCCGCATGCTACTACTTTGTGGGCGTCCCACTCTGTCGCCCGAGTTGTTGCGGACATAGCATTTATATCCCAATATTGGCTTATAGATTTTCCCAATGATTCGGCGAATGCTTGGTCCTGTAATGCCTCCGCCTGGAACCTCCAAGTGGGGACTGCCTGACGTGTCCTTCCCCAATTCAGTGTTACTCTCAATGGCGCATGATCCGACAGTGTCTTTGCTAAGTATTCCGATTCGGTAACCAATGCCCCTATTTCGCGAGTGCCCCATATTATGTCTATTCTACTGAGTAAAATGAATATTCTCTTTGTTCTGGATGGCCTAGCCGCCATATGTCATGGAGTCTGATAACGCTTGCCCATTCTTGCAGGGGACCTGTGGATTTCCTGTTGGTTAGTGAGCTTGGGTAGGCACTGGTTCTATCTAATACTGCAGATGGGGTGCTATTGAAGTCACCGCCCCAGAGGGCTAGGGCCATGGGGTGGGACAGTAGTGTTGGAGTGAGAGTGGTGAGAAAACCTGTGATGCCACTATTTGGGGCGTATATACCGACCACTGCTATTTGTCTGCCATCTAGTCTGCCCTCCACCACTACATATCTCCCTCCCTGATCTATCTTGTGTGTCGCCAAGAGGAATGGGACTCCTGCCGCTATCCAGATCAACACCCCCCTCGCGAAGACCGAGTATGTTGTGCCTATCAGCTGGCCTCCCAATTTCGTGCGCAGGTCGCGTAGGTCCCCCTCTAGCATGTGTGTCTCTTGCAAAATGGCAATATGCACTCCTAGTCGTTTGAGTCGAGCGTGCACTCTAGCCCGTTTACTCGGCGCCCCCAGGCCCCTGATATTCCATGTTACTATGATATACTGGTTTTTGGTATTATTACTGGACGACATCATATGGGGTTTGGGGGTGCATTGCTGTGTTAAGGATCTGGGCTCTAGAGTTGGCCCACCTGGTCACTACCTTTCTGTAGCTGGTATTTAAATATAGCGGGTGCAGCTGTTCATTTTGTGCTTTAAGTGATTCCGGTACTTGCGTTCCTACTAAACTATTAACCCCAACTCCCCTTATTAAATCCCCTATACTACTTTCAACTATTGTGAAACTACTAAACTTAAAAATACGTGAAGTAACCCATATCCGGTTGGATTTGCATAGTGGGATTCTCATATCGTACAGATGTGGCTCTTATAAGGGGCTCACATCTTTCCGCAGACTTAGGGGGTGATTCTGACCGCGGCGGACGGCGGTCGCCGCCCGCCAAGCGGTTCCCGCCGAAAGACCGCTCTGCGGTCAAAAGACCGCGGCGGTCATTCTGGCTTTCCCACTGGGCCGGCGGGCGACCGCCCAAAGTCCGCCCGCCAGCCCAGCGGGAAACACCCTTCCCACGAGGATGCCGGCTCAGAATGGAGCCGGTGGAGTGGGAAGGTGCGACGGGTGCAGTTGCACCCATCGCGAATTTCAGTGTCTGCAAAGCAGACACTGAAATTCTCCGTGGGGCCCTCTTACGGGGGCCCCTGCAGTGCCCATGCCATTGGCATGGGCACTGCAGGGGCCCCCAGGGGCCCCGCGGCACCCCCTACCGCCATCCTGTTCCTGGCGGGAGAACCGCCAGGAACCGGATGGCGGTAGGGGGTGTCAGAATCCCCATGGCGGCGGAGCGCGCTCCGCCGCCATGGAGGATTCTCAAGGGCAGCGGGAAGTCGGCGGTACACCGCGACTTTCCGTTTCTGGCCGCGGCTGAACCGCCACGGTCAGAATGCCCAGCGGTGCACCGCCAGCCTGTTGGCGGTGCTACCGCCGACCTCCGCCATGGCGGTAATTACCGCCAGGGTCAGAATGACCCCCTTAGTCTGCTGATATCGTCGGGCGCCCCTCGAAACGTGAGATTATTCCCTCCAGCACCGCCCGCCAACCACGATCCGCCCCCAGGTGTCCCCAATAACTTAGCTTAGTGTTTATATCAAAGATACACATTGTTGGAGGCGCATTGTCCCCACGCCTCGTCGGTGCCACAGAGTCTCTGGAAGTTTTCAGGTTTTGAGCATCATCGCTGGCGGTCTCTCTGGGTGGATGTGTGTAGTTTAAAGTTCGTCAGCGGATCTGGTGGTGACCTTTGGCCCACCTAGCTCTCCTATTAACGTAGATGTGGAACTGGCTGTGTCTGAGTCTGATCCCAGCTCTGGAGGTTTCCTAGTAATTGCACAGTGACTTTGCATGTGGAATGGTGTCTCTTTCAGCACTTTTGCTCTTTCTTCTGCTGCCTGCCAGTCGTTAGGCTGGCCTCTGGTTCGTCTTTTGGATCGCTTCCTTGCAGCAGGAGTTTGACATTTCTCATCCCCTTCCGTGTCTTCCCGGGGGTGAGCTAGGCCCTTGGCATGTAGCTATGTCCAGGCATCTTCGGGGTTTGTGAATATGTGGGTGCGGTCCTCCACTACTACCCTTAGTTTTGCAGGGAAGAGCAAGGCATATTTTATGTTGTGTTCCCGTAGGCGTTGTTTAATTTTGACGAAAGAATTGCGTTGGTTCTGCACCTCTTGTGTGAAGTCTGGGTATGCGTTAATGACCGAATCTTCATACTTAAATGGGCCTTTGCTTCGGAATTGTTGCAATATTGCATCTCGATCTCTGTAGTTCAGGAATCTAGCAATCAGTGGTCTAGGGGGCTGGCCAGGGGCCGGGGGTCTACCCGGTATTCTGTAAGCCCTTTCAACTGAGAAGAACTTGGATGGAGCCCCATTTAACACCTCCTTGATTAGCCATTGTTCCAAGGAGATTTCTGATTCCGGTTGTCGCATACTTTCTGAAAAGCCCAGAAACCTCACGTTGTTGCGATGCGCCCTACTCTCCATTTCCTCCAATCTCCTCCAGAGTACCTTCAGCTCCGCATCCATGCGCTGGATCTGTTTTTGGTTTCCTTGCGCTATTGGAGTTAAGTCGGTTATTTCAGCTTCGGTTGTTTTCACTCTTTCAGCTAGACTTCGGTGGTCCACTCGTAGGAGGTTCAAGTCTTGTGCAACTGCGTCAATTCTGTTTTCCAGAGATGACTTAGTGTCCAAGATTGCCTGCAATACTTTCTCAAACTGAGCAGAATGCGCCAGGAGTGTGTTTTCTAGTGACTGCAGGGATGGGTTAGATTGTTGGTCGGCAGGTGTTGGTCCTTGAGTGGTTCGGTCTGAGTTCTTGGCTGATTTGGCCCTGCCGGCCATTTTGGCTGTCTCGAGATCTCCTCCTAGTCTGCAATAATTTCGCACTTTTGGTCCTCTTAATTTGTTGAATTAAACTTTTGCTGAGTGTCCTGGATGTGGTGTGCCCATACGGCATTGGGAGTGTGGGGTTGGCCAGCAATGCCAAGGGAGGGCGTAGCCTTGTTTATGCGTGCTTATAACCTGTGACCATGCGTTCATTGACAAATGCTACGGCCGCTGATTTTCACGGCGGTCCGACATTGAGTTCCCGTGGGGCTGTCTGCGGGGCCCACCGGTGTGTGTGGGGAGCGTAGCAGCTGTAGGAGAGCACTCTCACCCTCATAGGTGGCGGCGGAGCCTGGTGCCAGAGGTTTCCCCAGAAGGGGGGGGAGCGTAGTTAAGGGCCGAGGCAGGCAGCGTAACCCGGGAGAGACCAAGGAGTGGGGCGAACGTCAGGAGCCGCGGATGGGCTCCGCTCCGCGCAGGGCAATCGAAGCAAGCACCGACCGCGGGGGGACCGGCGCGGCCCCAGCGCCCGCAGCACGCACCAGCCGTCTATACTGTGCAAGTTAACAGGTTCAAGCCTATGGAGGCACGCGGCGCTTATTAGTCTTGCGCCCTTTTTTTTTTTCACCCCCCCTTTTAGGGTTTAAGCGCCGCCTGTCCCCATCCCAGACGGCGCAGGTGGGTTACATTGATGGTGGGGCGGTGAGGGGGGAAATGGCCAGGAGTCCGGGAGTGTCCCCTCTGCGTTAGATTTTAGTTTTTCCCCCCGGGTTTTTCCCCCTCACCGCATTACACTGGCTCCTGTCAGTAATCCTCTGTTCCCTCCTGGGCTGCCGCAGCGATGCGTCTTTGATTCTGGGCAGAGGCGCCCCTTCTTTGTCTTTGGAAGCGTGTCCGCGCGGCCCTGCCGCCGCGACGCCCAAAACGGCGCTCCAGCCCCCCGGGCCAGCTCCAGCCCCGCGCGCCTCGGGGCGACGTGCAGAAATCCTTGTTTGGCCCGTGAGGCCGCGGCTACTCAGCCCCTCCGGTCGCGCATAGAGAGGGTGGAGGCCGGCCGCACGAGGCGAAAGCGCGCCCGGAGCCGCAGAGTCAGCCCCTCCTTCTCGTCGCCGCGCCCGGCGTGAGCCCCCGGGGCCCGGCCTCAGCTCGGCAGCACACCGAGGGGCACACACGGCCCGCGGCAGATGCTCCAGTCCCTCCCGGTCGGGCCGCCGCCCCGGCTGCTTCACCAGGGTTGCGGGGGGCGCCCTTCAGGATGTCTTGAAAGTCTGTCAGTTTATATAGTGTGAAGTCTATCCCTGCAACATAAAGAGCTAGAGTATTAAGCAACTCCACCTGTATGTTCAATTTATCAGAATGGAAATTTAGTGCAGATGTTATTGCATCCATAGTGCTAAGCATATTCCCCCATATCCCAGCATGGTCCTGTCGAGGCTCTTTAGGGGATTTAACTTCATCAGAGTTGATTACATCATATTTTGCCAAAAAAGAAAGCTTTAGCTGACTTTAATGAGCTGTTCATAGAATTCATATGATCCACCTTTATTGGACCTAACCTTGGTAGTGGGAAATATTCAAAGTTTATTTTTGGCGAAGTTGAAGTCGGTTTTGGAACAGGATGTTTACATCCTAGTGTGGAAACTGGGCTGAAGGGGTCTTTTTCAGACATTTCATTACTTGGACCAAGGCTTGATAGATCCTATACTGAGATGACACTAGATATGTTCTTATCTTTCGTTGTGGCAGTGCCTAATTTGTGGGATCTTGTTGGCTCATTTCTATGACTATGACAGATTTATCATCACTTAGGTCGAGGCTTGATAAGTCCTGAGCTAGAAAAACACCACATATGGTACTGTCCTTTCTCCTTTGTTGTCGAAGTTTGGGGGAACTGATGACTCATTTCCAACAATGTTACAGACTTTTTTAGAGGGGGTGTTAAGAGGCAGCACTCTGAATTGGAGTGGACTTGCGCCTTTACAACAATCATGTGACATGTTACAACAATGCCTGATGTGACTGCATGTGGTTGCGCTGATGCCGCACATGCTGGGTTATTATTTAATGTCTGCATTACAAACTGTACTAACAGTCTGTATATTGCTGTAAGCTCAGTATATAAGTGGCGAACCTCAGCTACCGCCAAGGTTGCTGCATCAGGATACAGTGTATATGTAGCCAATACTGGCCAGGTAGGATCATCATTGCTCAGAGGACCTAACCCAAAGTGTAATATTGTATCTGGTAGGGCACAATCAAGCCAGTTATTATGGTCTTGATAAGATAGAGGTATCTCTAAGTATGCATAGGTCTGTATTGTGCAGGTATGTTAGCAGGTGTGTAGTGATGAAATTTATTAGTGTTCCCATCAACTGCTGGAAAAGTGACCCAAGAATGAAATATTTCCGTTCTGTAGGCTGGATGAACCTCAACTACACGTTACAGGACCCCCCTAGGCTGCAAGGCCATTTTCTAACAAGTGAGCAGTCAGGGGTTGTCGCATGTTTACTGCATTTGCTACCCGTTGTGGGTTCGTCATGGTGGGTATACCTGTTTAGAGATAAGGACACCAAGTGGGGATTGGATCCTTTTAAGGTTCAAGCTTGAACACCCTACACTTTTGGCTAGGTACTACCTACCTAGCTGAGGAGGAAATCTTCAGTACCACGGACATCTACGTATATAGTATTAAGATGCCTTCAGCAAGTAGTGAGACAGAGATACTCAGGAGGATCCAAAGATTAGTGCCTGAAAAAACATTGGCAGCACCATATCACGTAGGCTCTCATTATCCTAATGAGGCTGCTGGATTTGGGCGGCAGAATAACCAACCTTATTTGTGTGGAACTGAGTCCAATCCCACACCATGTGACAACTATTGGCCTAATCCAGTTTTCTGGCTAATTAGCAGTGCCTCACCTCTGCTCAAGATCAGGGATGATTGTGGCAACAGGGTGCATGACAGGAATGACTTCTCAGGGAAATCGTGGTCGATCAGATCTCATCCTTTTCACTCAGTTACATTAGTCTCAAATATGAAAAGACAAACAGAGGCAGAGAATGGTTCAATAAGGTGTATTAAATTACCTGCATCTTTAACAAAATGGTATGAATTGCATTAACTAGGATGATAAAACATGCTAGAAGCAAAATGGTGACGAGAAGAGTGAATGTAGGAAAGTGCCCTCTTTCTTGGCACGGTGTACCCCCATTTTCTGCCAGTTGTCAGTGTGTTTGACTGCTAACCAGGACCCCAGTGATTATGCTCTCTCCTCTAAATTTGGTTGCTAGTAAACTTTTCTTCCCACAGTTGGCATTCTGGTCCCCCATATAAGTCCTTAGTATATGGTACCTAGGTACCCAGGGCATTGAGGTTCCAGGGGATCCCTATGGGCTGTAGCACCCATAGGGAGCCCATGCAAAGGGTTTTGCAGGCCTGCCATTGCAGTCTGCGTGAGCCGGGTGCACGCACTCAGTTTCACTACAAGTCACTGCACCAGGTCACTGTAAGTCACCCCTATGGTAGGCCCTCTCAGCCCAGAGGGCAGGGTGCAGGTACCTGTGTGCACCCCATCACTACATCGCTTCATAGCATAAATCCTTATGAGCCACACTACCTAAGCCTGTATCCCTGCAAAAGTGCCTCATTTCCCTATTTATCTTAGGCCTGGTCTTGTCAATCGCTGAGGGCTTATGAACATCCCTCCAGATTCTCCTGGGAACAAATTCTGAGCAACAAACAAAGCAGCTTGCCCTCTGCTGTTTTAATTCTCTTAAATCACACTTCATTTCAGGTAAAGGAGCTTAACGTTTTTGAACTACTGTGGAGAAGTGTGGCACACTGGTTAGAGCGGCAGACCCTGAAGCAGAGATCTGGCTCAAGACCAGGATTCAAGTCCCGCTTCGGCAGGTCTTGTGCTCAATTCCCCTGGACCAGATAATTCTCGCCTTGTGACTAATCTAATTAATGAGTCCCGCTCTGCAACTCTGGGCAATAGCTTGCTCAATCTCCACAACGGCCCCAACAGTGCAGAGTGTGCACCTCACAGGGAAAAGCCAGGAGGGGTTCCATAGCGGTATGAGTACAGCACCTTGAGACCCTAACGGTTGAGTAGTTGAGACCACTCTGTATTCCGGAGACTCCTCAAGACCTGGCTCTGCGAGCAGCAGTAACCCCTTTCCACCTAGCGCCTTGAGACCCGCACGGGTGAGTAGCGCGCTATATAAATGTTAATGATTTGAGTAGTGTGCTATACAAGTGCAAAGTTTACAGTTTTTTTTTTTAACTACTAAGTAATTCTCCCCTAGGTGTATGAGAGAAATATCAGGGCATAAATTCCCCAGCTTTAATAATTTGAGAAATGGCAATAAATCTTTCCACCGTATCCCTCCTCTACCATGACAAGAATCAGAATTTTCTTCCCCTCAAACCTAAGTAGGTACCAAAATTCGAATTCCCTGCCTCCTTCACCGCCCACTTGGTGAAAAAATGCCCAACGATCCAGATTGAAATGCCAGCAGGAAGTGGTTCCGGCACCGTACCTGGAAAGGAAATTAGAGTTTGCATGCTGAACGGTTTCTTTACTGACCCTCACCCCACCCCCCAGACCTAACATACTGTTGATAACAGTCAGAAGACTACCTGTCCAATCTCATCATTCTATCCCATAACCAAACTTGTTGCCCCAACTCAGTTGCCACTCCAATCCTGAAGGGTAGGTCGCTCCCCCTGCCGCTGCAGCTCCTCCAGGTTCCTGAGTTCCTGAGACCCACCTCACAGTAAGTACCCCCCCCTCCCAGCCCCTCGCTCTGCCCCGCGCTACTCACCCTCTCTCCTGCTCCTGCTTCTTTTCTTCTTTTCTTCTTCTCTGTTCTTCTGTTCTTCCTCGTCGCTCCTCGTCTGTAATCTTCTCCTGTACTCTTCTTTCCCCCGTCTTCACTCTACTTCTCTTCTTCCTCATCTTCTTCTGTGGTCTTCTGCCCTCTGTTCTTCGTTTTCTGTATCTTCTTCTGTGTTCTTCTGTGTTCTTCTGTGTTCTTCCGGTCTTCCTTTCTTCTCTCCTTCCGGTCTTCTGATCTTCCTTTCTTCTCTCCTTCCGGTCTTCTGTTCTTCTGTTCTTCTTGTCTTCTTGTCTTCTTGTCTTCTGTTCTTCTTGTCTTCTGACTTCGGCTCTTCTGCCTCCTCCGTCCTCTTCTCCCCGCGCCTGCCCTCCTGCCTCATCCCCCTCCCCCACTCGCATCCCCCTCTCTATCTCCCCATCTAACCCGTTCACTATCTACCTCCCTCACTCCTCCTATCTACCTATCTCTCTATCTCTCTATCCCACTATCTAACTCCCTCACTCTCCACCTCCTCCTATCTTCCTATCTCTCTATCTATTTCCCTATCTATCGATTTCCCTATCTATCTATTTTCTCTATCTATTTCTCTATCTCTCCCCCCCTCCCTCACCCCCTCTATTACCTATCTTCCTATCCTCTCACTCTCACCCACCTCTACAACCCCCCCTCCCCTATCTTCTCAACCCTACTCCTGTCTTTCTCCCTTATCTCCTAAATCTCCTAACACTCACCCCCCTCCACCCTTAAACCCCCCTCCCCCAGCTCTTCTCACTCTACCTGTCCCCCCTCCCTTGCGCTTTCCCGCCGCGACCTCCTGCACGCCCCGCCCCCCAGCTCCCATTCGCCCCCACCTGACCCCTCCCCCCCTCCTACCTCATATGGCGGCCGCTGCGCGACAGTGGTAGCGACCCTTGACCCAAGGGTAGGTCGCTCCCCCTGCCTCTGCAGCTCCTCCAGGTTCCTGAGTTCCTGAGACCCACCTCACAGTAAGTACCCCCCCTCCCAACCCCTCGCTCTGCCCCGCGCTACTCACCCTCTCTCCTGCTCCTGCTTCTTTTCTTCTTTTCTTCTTCTCTGTTCTTCTGTTCTTCCTCCTCGCTCCTCGTCTGTAATCTTCTTCTGTACTCTTCTTTCCCCCGTCTTCACTCTACTGCTCTTCTTCCTCATCTTCTTCTGTGGTCTTCTGCCCTCTGTTCTTCGTTTTCTGTATCTTCTTCTGTGTTCTTCTGTGTTCTTCTGTGTTCTTCCGGTCTTCCTTTCTTCTCTCCTTCCGGTCTTCTGATCTTCCTTTCTTCTCTCCTTCCGGTCTTCTGTTCTTCTGTTCTTCTGTTCTTCTTGTCTTCTTGTCTTCTTGTCTTCTGTTCTTCTTGTCTTCTGACTTCGGCTCTTCTGCCTCCTCCGTCCTCTTCTCCCCGCGCCTGCCCTCCTGCTCCTGCCTCATCCCCCTCCCCCACTCGCATCCCCCTCTCTATCTCCCCTATCTAACCCGTTCACTATCTACCTCCCTCACTCCTCCTATCTACCTATCTCTCTATCTCTCTATCCCACTATCTAACTCCCTCACTCTCCACCTCCTCCTATCTTCCT
The DNA here is from genome assembly GCF_031143425.1 of Pleurodeles waltl. Lineage (NCBI taxonomy): Eukaryota > Metazoa > Chordata > Amphibia > Caudata > Salamandridae > Pleurodeles > Pleurodeles waltl. Next base: position 90,635,574 of record NC_090441.1, read on the forward strand.
ATCTCTCTATCTATTTCCCTATCGATTTCCCTATCTATCTATTTTCTCTATCTATTTCTCTATCTCTCCCCCCCTCCCTCACCCCCTCTATTACCTATCTTCCTATCCTCTCACTCTACCTCTCACTCTCACCCACCTCTACAACCCCCCCTCCCCTATCTTCTCAACCCTACTCCTATCTTTCTCCCTTATCTCCTAAACCTCCTAACACTCACCCCCCTCCACCCTTAAACCCCACTCCCCCAGCTCTTCTCACTCTACCAGTCCCCCCCCTCCCTCGTGCTTTCCCGCCGCGACCTCCTGCACGCCCCCGCCCCCCATCTTCCATTCGCCCCCACCTGACCCCTCCCCCTCCTCCTACCTCATATGGCGGCCGCTGCGCGACAGTGGTAGCGACCCTTGACCCAAGGGTAGGTCGCTCCCCCTGCCGCTGCAGCTCCTCCAGGTTCCTGAGTTCCTGAGACCCACCTCACAGTAAGTACCCCCCCCCTCCCAGGCCCTCGCTCTGCCCCGCGCTACTCACCCTCTCTCCTGCTCCTGCTTCTTTTCTTCTTTTCTTCTTCTCTGTTCTTCTGTTCTTCCTCCTCGCTCCTCGTCTGTAATCTTCTTCTGTACTCTTCTTTCCCCCGTCTTCACTCTACTGCTCTTCTTCCTCATCTTCTTCTGTGGTCTTCTGCCCTCTGTTCTTCGTTTTCTGTATCTTCTTCTGTGTTCTTCTGTGTTCTTCTGTGTTCTTCCGGTCTTCCTTTCTTCTCTCCTTCCGGTCTTCTGATCTTCCTTTCTTCTCTCCTTCCGGTCTTCTGTTCTTCTGTTCTTCTGTTCTTCTTGTCTTCTTGTCTTCTTGTCTTCTGTTCTTCTTGTCTTCTGACTTCGGCTCTTCTGCCTCCTCCGTCCTCTTCTCCCCGCGCCTGCCCTCCTGCTCCTGCCTCATCCCCCTCCCCCACTCGCATCCCCCTCTCTATCTCCCCTATCTAACCCGTTCACTATCTACCTCCCTCACTCCTCCTATCTACCTATCTCTCTATCTCTCTATCCCACTATCTAACTCCCTCACTCTCCACCTCCTCCTATCTTCCTATCTCTCTATCTATTTCCCTATCGATTTCCCTATCTATCTATTTTCTCTATCTATTTCTCTATCTCTCCCCCCCTCCCTCACCCCCTCTATTACCTATCTTCCTATCCTCTCACTCTACCTCTCACTCTCACCCACCTCTACAACCCCCCCTCCCCTATCTTCTCAACCCTACTCCTATCTTTCTCCCTTATCTCCTAAACCTCCTAACACTCACCCCCCTCCACCCTTAAACCCCACTCCCCCAGCTCTTCTCACTCTACCAGTCCCCCCCCTCCCTCGTGCTTTCCCGCCGCGACCTCCTGCACGCCCCCGCCCCCCATCTTCCATTCGCCCCCACCTGACCCCTCCCCCTCCTCCTACCTCATATGGCGGCCGCTGCGCGACAGTGGTAGCGACCCTTGACCCAAGGGTAGGTCGCTCCCCCTGCCGCTGCAGCTCCTCCAGGTTCCTGAGTTCCTGAGACCCACCTCACAGTAAGTACCCCCCCCTCCCAGGCCCTCGCTCTGCCCCGCGCTACTCACCCTCTCTCCTGCTCCTGCTTCTTTTCTTCTTCTCTGTTCTTCTGTTCTTCCTCCTCGCTCCTCGTCTGTAATCTTCTTCTGTACTCTTCTTTCCCCCCGTCTTCACTCTACTTCTCTTCTTCCTCATCTTCTTCTGTGGTCTTCTGCCCTCTGTTCTTCGTTTTCTGTATCTTCTTCTGTGTTCTTCTGTGTTCTTCTGTGTTCTTCCGGTCTTCCTTTCTTCTCTCCTTCCGGTCTTCTGATCTTCCTTTCTTCTCTCCTTCCGGTCTTCTGTTCTTCTGTTCTTCTGTTCTTCTTGTCTTCTTGTCTTCTTGTCTTCTGTTCTTCTTGTCTTCTGACTTCGGCTCTTCTGCCTCCTCCGTCCTCTTCTCCCCGCACCTGCCCTCCTGCTCCTGCCTCATCCCCCTCCCCCACTCGCATCCCCCTCTCTATCTCCCCTATCTAACCCGTTCACTATCTACCTCCCTCCCTCACTCCTCCTATCTACCTATCTCTCTATCTCTCTATCCCACTATCTAACTCCCTCACTCTCCACCTCCTCCTATCTTCCTATCTCTCTATCTATTTCCCTATCTATCGATTTCCCTATCTATCTATTTTCTCTATCTATTTCTCTATCTCTCCCCCCCTCCCTCACCCCCTCTATTACCTATCTTCCTATCCTCTCACTCTACCTCTCACCCTCACCCACCTCTACAACCCCCCCTCCCCTATCTTCTCAACCCTACTCCTATCTTTCTCCCTTATCTCCTAAACCTCCTAACACTCACCCCCCTCCACCCTTAAACCCCCCTCCCCCAGCTCTTCTCACTCTACCTGTCCCCCCCCTCCCTCGCGCTTTCCCGCTGCGACCTCCTGCACGCCCCCGCCCCCCAGTTCCCATTCGCCCCCACCTGACCCCTCCCCCCCCTCCTACCTCATATGGGGGCCGCTGCGCGACAGTGGTAGCGACCCTTGACCCAAGGGTAGGTCGCTCCCCCTCCCCCCTTCTTTGTCTTTGGAAGCGTGTCCGCGCGGCCCTGCCGCCGCGACGCCCAAAACGGCGCTCCAGCCCCCCGGGCCAGCTCCAGCCCCGCGCGCCTCGGGGCGACGTGCAGAAATCCTTGTTTGGCCCGTGAGGCCGCGGCTCCTCAGCCCCTCCGGTCGCGCATAGAGAGGGTGGAGGCCGGCTGCACGAGGCGAAAGCGCGCCCGGAGCCGCAGAGTCAGCCCCTCCTTCTCGTCGCCGCGCCCGGCGTGAGCCCCCGGGGCCCGGCCTCAGCTCGGCAGCACACCGAGGGGCACGCACGGCCCGCGGCAGATGCTCCAGTACCTCCCGGTCGGGCCGCCGCCCCGGCTGCTTCACCAGGGTTGCGGGGGGCGCCCTTCAGGATGTCTTGAAAGTCTGTCAGTTTATATAGTGTGAAGTCTATCCCTGCAACATAAAGAGCTAGAGTATTAAGCAACTCCACCTGTATGTTCAATTTATCAGAATGGAAATTTAGTGCAGATGTTATTGCATCCATAGTGCTAAGCATATTCCCCCATATCCCAGCATGGTCCTGTCGAGGCTCTTTAGGGGATTTAACTTCATCAGAGTTGATTACATCATATTTTGCCAAAAAAGAAAGCTTTAGCTGACTTTAATGAGCTGTTCATAGAATTCATATGATCCACCTTTATTGGACCTAACCTTGGTAGTGGGAAATATTCAAAGTTTATTTTTGGCGAAGTTGAAGTCGGTTTTGGAACAGGATGTTTACATCCTAGTGTGGAAACTGGGCTGAAGGGGTCTTTTTCAGACATTTCATTACTTGGACCAAGGCTTGATAGATCCTATACTGAGATGACACTAGATATGTTCTTATCTTTCGTTGTGGCAGTGCCTAATTTGTAGGATCTTGTTGGCTCATTTCTATGACTATGACAGATTTATCATCACTTAGGTCGAGGCTTGATAAGTCCTGAGCTAGAAAAACACCACATATGGTACTGTCCTTTCTCCTTTGTTGTCGAAGTTTGGGGGAACTGATGACTCATTTCCAACAATGCTACAGACTTTTTTAGAGGGGGTGTTAAGAGGCAGCACTCTGAATTGGAGTGGACTTGCGCCTTTACAACAATCATGTGACATGTTACAACAATGCCTGATGTGACTGCATGTGGTTGCGCTGATGCCGCACATGCTGGGTTATTATTTAATGTCTGCATTACAAACTGTACTAACAGTCTGTATATTGCTGTAAGCTCAGTATATAAGTGGCGAACCTCAGCTACCGCCAAGGTTGCTGCATCAGGATACAGTGTATATGTAGCCAATACAGGCCAGGTAGGATCATCATTGCTCAGAGGACCTAACCCAAAGTGTAATATTTTATCTGGTAGGGCACAATCAAGCCAGTTATTATGGTCTTGATAAGATAGAGGTATCTCTAAGTATGCATAGGTCTGTATTGTGCAGGTATGTTAGCAGGTGTGTAGTGATGAAATTTATTAGTGTTCCCATCAACTGCTGGAAAAGTGACCCAAGAATGAAATATTTCCGTTCTGTAGGCTGGATGAACCTCAACTACACGTTACAGGACCCCCCTAGGCTGCAAGGCCATTTTCTAACAAGTGAGCAGTCAGGGGTTGTCGCATGTTTACTGCATTTGCTACCCGTTGTGGGTTCGTCATGGTGGGTATACCTGTTTAGAGATAAGGACACCAAGTGGGGATTGGATCCTTTTAAGGTTCAAGCTTGAACACCCTACACTTTTGGCTAGGTACTACCTACCTAGCTGAGGAGGAAATCTTCAGTACCACGGACATCTACGTATATAGTATTAAGATGCCTTCAGCAAGTAGTGAGACAGAGATACTCAGGAGGATCCAAAGATTAGTGCCTGAAAAAACATTGGCAGCACCATATCACGTAGGCTCTCATTATCCTAATGAGGCTGCTGGATTTGGGCAGCAGAATAACCAACCTTATTTGTGTGGAACTGAGTCCAATCCCACACCATGTGACAACTATTGGCCTAATCCAGTTTTCTGGCTAATTAGCAGTGCCTCACCTCTGCTCAAGATCAGGGATGATTGTGGCAACAGGGTGCATGACAGGAATGACTTCTCAGGGAAATCGTGGTCGATCAGATCTCATCCTTTTCACTCAGTTACATTAGTCTCAAATATGAAAAGACAAACAGAGGCAGAGAATGGTTCAATAAGGTGTATTAAATTAACTGCATCTTTAACAAAATGGTATGAATTGCATTAACTAGGATGATAAAACATGCTAGAAGCAAAATGGTGACGAGAAGAGTGAATGTAGGAAAGTGCCCTCTTTCTTGGCACGGTGTACCCCCATTTTCTGCCAGTTGTCAGTGTGTTTGACTGCTAACCAGGACCCCAGTGATTATGCTCTCTCCTCTAAATTTGGTTGCTAGTAAACTTTTCTTCCCACAGTTGGCATTCTGGTCCCCCATATAAGTCCTTAGTATATGGTACCTAGGTACCCAGGGCATTGAGGTTCCAGGGGATCCCTATGGGCTGTAGCACCCATAGGGAGCCCATGCAAAGGGTTTTGCAGGCCTGCCATTGCAGTCTGCGTGAGCCGGGTGCACGCACTCAGTTTCACTACAGGTCACTGCACCAGGTCACTGTAAGTCACCCCTATGGTAGGCCCTCTCAGCCCAGAGGGCAGGGTGCAGGTACCTGTGTGCACCCCATCACTACATCGCTTCATAGCATAAATCCTTATGAGCCACACTACCTAAGCCTGTATCCCTGCAAAAGTGCCTCATTTCCCTATTTATCTTAGGCCTGGTCTTGTCAATCGCTGAGAGCTTATGAACATCCCTCCAGATTCTCCTGGGAACAAATTCTGAGCAACAAACAAAGCAGCTTGCCCTCTGCTGTTTTAATTCTCTTAAATCACACTTCATTTCAGGTAAAGGAGCTTAACGTTTTTGAACTACTGTGGAGAAGTGTGGCACACTGGTTAGAGCGGCAGACCCTGAAGCAGAGATCTGGCTCAAGACCAGGATTCAAGTCCCGCTTCGGCAGGTCTTGTGCTCAATTCCCCTGGACCAGATAATTCTCGCCTTGTGACTAATCTAATTAATGAGTCCCGCTCTGCAACTCTGGGCAATAGCTTGCTCAATCTCCACAACGGCCCCAACAGTGCAGAGTGTGCACCTCACAGGGAAAAGCCAGGAGGGGTTCCATAGCGGTATGAGTACAGCACCTTGAGACCCTAACGGTTGAGTAGTTGAGACCACTCTGTATTCCGGAGACTCCTCAAGACCTGGCTCTGCGAGCAGCAGTAACCCCTTTCCCCCTAGCGCCTTGAGACCCGCACGGGTGAGTAGCGCGCTATATAAATGTTAATGATTTGAGTAGTGTGCTATACAAGTGCAAAGTTTACAGTTTTTTTTTTTAACTACTAAGTAATTCTCCCCTAGGTGTATGAGAGAAATATCAGGGCATAAATTCCCCAGCTTTAATAATTTGAGAAATGGCAATAAATCTTTCCACCGTATCCCTCCTCTACCATGACAAGAATCAGAATTTTCTTCCCCTCAAACCTAAGTAGGTACCAAAATTCAAATTCCCTGCCTCCTTCACCGCCCACTTGGTGAAAAAATGCCCAACGATCCAGATTGAAATGCCAGCAGGAAGTGGTTCCGGCACCGTACCTGGAAAGGAAATTAGAGTTTGCATGCTGAACGGTTTCTTTACTGACCCTCACCCCACCCCCCAGACCTAACATACTGTTGATAACAGTCAGAAGACTACCTGTCCAATCTCATCATTCTATCCCATAACCAAACTCGTTGCCCCAACTCAGTTGCCACTCCAATCCTGAAGGGTAGGTCGCTCCCCCTGTCGCTGCAGCTCCTCCAGGTTCCTGAGTTCCTGAGACCCACCTCACAGTAAGTACCCCCCCCCTCCCAGCCCCTCGCTCTGCCCCGCGCTACTCACCCTCTCTCCTGCTCCTGCTTCTTTTCTTCTTTTCTTCTTCTCTGTTCTTCTGTTCCTCCTCCTTGCTACTCGTCTGTAATCTTCTTCTGTACTCTTCTTTCCCCCGTCTTCACTCTACTTCTCTTCTTCCTCATCTTCTTCTGTTGTCTTCTGCCCTCTGTTCTTCGTTTTCTGTATCTTCTTCTGTGTTCTTCTGTGTTCTTCTGTGTTCTTCCGGTCTTCCTTTCTTCTCTCCTTCCGGTCTTCTGATCTTCCTTTCTTCTCTCCTTCCGGTCTTCTGTTCTTCTGTTCTTCTGTTCTTCTGTTCTTCTTGTCTTCTTGTCTTCTTGTCTTCTGTTCTTCTTGTCTTCTGACTTCGGCTCTTCTGCCTCCTCCGTCCTCTTCTCCCCGCGCCTGCCCTCCTGCTCCTGCCTCATCCCCCTCCCCCACTCGCATCCCCCTCTCTATCTCCCCTATCTAACCCGTTCACTATCTACCTCCCTCACTCCTCCTATCTACCTATCTCTCTATCTCTCTATCCCACTATCTAACTCCCTCACTCTCCACCTCCTCCTATCTTCCTATCTCTCTATCTATTTCCCTATCTATCGATTTCCCTATCTATCTATTTTCTCTATCTATATCTCTATCTCTCCCCCCCTCCCTCACCCCCTCTATTACCTATCTTCCTATCCTCTCACTCTACCTCTCACTCTCACCCACCTCTACAACCCCCCCTCCCCTATCTTCTCAACCCTACTCCTATCTTTCTCCCTTATCTCCTAAATCTCCTAACACTCACCCCCCTCCACCCTTAAACCCCCCTCCCCCAGCTCTTCTCACTCTACCTGTCCCCCCTCCCTCGCGCTTTCCCGCCGCGACCTCCTGCACGCCCCGCCCCCCAGCTCCCATTCGCCCCCACCTGACCCCTCCCCCCCTCCTACCTCATATGGCGGCCGCTGCGCGACAGTGGTAGCGACCCTTGACCCAAGGGTAGGTCGCTCCCCCTGCCTCTGCAGCTCCTCCAGGTTCCTGAGTTCCTGAGACCCACCTCACAGTAAGTACCCCCCCCTCCCAACCCCTCGCTCTGCCCCGCGCTACTCACCCTCTCTCCTGCTCCTGCTTCTTTTCTTCTTTTCTTCTTCTCTGTTCTTCTGTTCTTCCTCCTCGCTCCTCGTCTGTAATCTTCTTCTGTACTCTTCTTTCCCCCGTCTTCACTCTACTGCTCTTCTTCCTCATCTTCTTCTGTGGTCTTCTGCCCTCTGTTCTTCGTTTTCTGTATCTTCTTCTGTGTTCTTCTGTGTTCTTCTGTGTTCTTCCGGTCTTCCTTTCTTCTCTCCTTCCGGTCTTCTGATCTTCCTTTCTTCTCTCCTTCCGGTCTTCTGTTCTTCTGTTCTTCTGTTCTTCTTGTCTTCTTGTCTTCTTGTCTTCTTGTCTTCTGTTCTTCTTGTCTTCTGACTTCGGCTCTTCTGCCTCCTCCGTCCTCTTCTCCCCGCGCCTGCCCTCCTGCTCCTGCCTCATCCCCCTCCCCCACTCGCATCCCCCTCTCTATCTCCCCTATCTAACCCGTTCACTATCTACCTCCCTCACTCCTCCTATCTACCTATCTCTCTATCTCTCTATCCCACTATCTAACTCCCTCACTCTCCACCTCCTCCTATCTTCCTATCTCTCTATCTATTTCCCTATCGATTTCCCTATCTATCTATTTTCTCTATCTATTTCTCTATCTCTCCCCCCCTCCCTCACCCCCTCTATTACCTATCTTCCTATCCTCTCACTCTACCTCTCACTCTCACCCACCTCTACAACCCCCCCTCCCCTATCTTCTCAACCCTACTCCTATCTTTCTCCCTTATCTCCTAAACCTCCTAACACTCACCCCCCTCCACCCTTAAACCCCACTCCCCCAGCTCTTCTCACTCTACCAGTCCCCCCCCCCCTCGTGCTTTCCCGCCGCGACCTCCTGCACGCCCCCGCCCCCCAGCTCCCATTCGCCCCCACCTGACCCCTCCCCCCCCGTCCTACCTCATGTGGCGGCCGCTGCGCGACAGTGGTAGCGACCCTTGACCCAAGGGTAGGTCGCTCCCCCTGCCGCTGCAGCTCCTCCAGGTTCCTGAGTTCCTGAGACCCACCTCACAGTAAGTACCCCCCCCCTCCCAGGCCCTCGCTCTGCCCCGCGCTACTCACCCTCTCTCCTGCTCTTTTCTTCTTCTCTGTTCTTCTGTTCTTCCTCCTCGCTCCTCGTCTGTAATCTTCTTCTGTACTCTTCTTTCCCCCCGTCTTCACTCTACTTCTCTTCTTCCTCATCTTCTTCTGTGGTCTTCTGCCCTCTGTTCTTCGTTTTCTGTATCTTCTTCTGTGTTCTTCTGTGTTCTTCTGTGTTCTTCCGGTCTTCCTTTCTTCTCTCCTTCCGGTCTTCTGATCTTCCTTTCTTCTCTCCTTCCGGTCTTCTGTTCTTCTGTTCTTCTGTTCTTCTTGTCTTCTTGTCTTCTTGTCTTCTTGTCTTCTGTTCTTCTTGTCTTCTGACTTCGGCTCTTCTGCCTCCTCCGTCCTCTTCTCCCCGCGCCTGCCCTCCTGCTCCTGCCTCATCCCCCTCCCCCACTCGCATCCCCCTCTCTATCTCCCCTATCTAACCCGTTCACTATCTACCTCCCTCCCTCACTCCTCCTATCTACCTATCTCTCTATCTCTCTATCCCACTATCTAACTCCCTCACTCTCCACCTCCTCCTATCTTCCTATCTCTCTATCTATTTCCCTATCTATCGATTTCCCTATCTATCTATTTTCTCTATCTATTTCTCTATCTCTCCCCCCCTCCCTCACCCCCTCTATTACCTATCTTCCTATCCTCTCACTCTACCTCTCACCCTCACCCACCTCTACAACCCCCCCTCCCCTATCTTCTCAACCCTACTCCTATCTTTCTCCCTTATCTCCTAAACCTCCTAACACTCACCCCCCTCCACCCTTAAACCCCCCTCCCCCAGCTCTTCTCACTCTACCTGTCCCCCCCCTCCCTCGCGCTTTCCCGCTGCGACCTCCTGCACGCCCCCGCCCCCCAGCTCCCATTCGCCCCCACCTGACCCCTCCCCCCCCCTCCTACCTCATATGTGGGCCGCTGCGCGACAGTGGTAGCGACCCTTGACCCAAGGGTAGGTCGCTCCCCCTGCCGCTGCAGCTCCTCCAGGTTCCTGAGTTCCTGAGACCCACCTCACAGTAAGTACCCCCCCCCTCCCAGGCCCTCGCTCTGCCCCGCGCTACTCACCCTCTCTCCTGCTCTTTTCTTCTTCTCTGTTCTTCTGTTCTTCCTCCTCGCTCCTCGTCTGTAATCTTCTTCTGTACTCTTCTTTCCCCCCGTCTTCACTCTACTTCTCTTCTTCCTCATCTTCTTCTGTGGTCTTCTGCCCTCTGTTCTTCGTTTTCTGTATCTTCTTCTGTGTTCTTCTGTGTTCTTCTGTGTTCTTCCGGTCTTCCTTTCTTCTCTCCTTCCGGTCTTCTGATCTTCCTTTCTTCTCTCCTTCCGGTCTTCTGTTCTTCTGTTCTTCTGTTCTTCTTGTCTTCTTGTCTTCTTGTCTTCTTGTCTTCTGTTCTTCTTGTCTTCTGACTTCGGCTCTTCTGCCTCCTCCGTCCTCTTCTCCCCGCGCCTGCCCTCCTGCTCCTGCCTCATCCCCCTCCCCCACTCGCATCCCCCTCTCTATCTCCCCTATCTAACCCGTTCACTATCTACCTCCCTCCCTCACTCCTCCTATCTACCTATCTCTCTATCTCTCTATCCCACTATCTAACTCCCTCACTCTCCACCTCCTCCTATCTTCCTATCTCTCTATCTATTTCCCTATCTATCGATTTCCCTATCTATCTATTTTCTCTATCTATTTCTCTATCTCTCCCCCCCTCCCTCACCCCCTCTATTACCTATCTTCCTATCCTCTCACTCTACCTCTCACCCTCACCCACCTCTACAACCCCCCCTCCCCTATCTTCTCAACCCTACTCCTATCTTTCTCCCTTATCTCCTAAACCTCCTAACACTCACCCCCCTCCACCCTTAAACCCCCCTCCCCCAGCTCTTCTCACTCTACCTGTCCCCCCCCTCCCTCGCGCTTTCCCGCTGCGACCTCCTGCACGCCCCCGCCCCCCAGCTCCCATTCGCCCCCACCTGACCCCTCCCCCCCCTCCTACCTCATATGTGGGCCGCTGCGCGACAGTGGTAGCGACCCTTGACCCAAGGGTAGGTCGCTCCCCCTGCCGCTGCAGCTCCTCCAGGTTCCTGAGTTCCTGAGACCCACCTCACAGTAAGTACCCCCCCCCTCCCAGCCCCTCGCTCTGCCCCGCGCTACTCACCCTCTCTCCTGCTCCTGCTTCTTTTCTTCTTTTCTTCTTCTCTGTTCTTCTGTTCTTCCTCCTCGCTCCTCGTCTGTAATCTTCTCCTGTACTCTTCTTTCCCCCGTCTTCACTCTACTTCTCTTCTTCCTCATCTTCTTCTGTGGTCTTCTGCCCTCTGTTCTTCGTTTTCTGTATCTTCTTCTGTGTTCTTCTGTGTTCTTCTGTGTTCTTCCGGTCTTCCTTTCTTCTCTCCTTCCGGTCTTCTGATCTTCCTTTCTTCTCTCCTTCCGGTCTTCTGTTCTTCTTGTCTTCTTGTCTTCTTGTCTTCTGTTCTTCTTGTCTTCTGACTTCGGCTCTTCTGCCTCCTCCGTCCTCTTCTCCCCGCGCCTGCCCTCCTGCCTCATCCCCCTCCCCCACTCGCATCTCCCTCTCTATCTCCCCATCTAACCCGTTCACTATCTACCTCCCTCACTCCTCCTATCTACCTATCTCTCTATCTCTCTATCCCACTATCTAACTCCCTCACTCTCCACCTCCTCCTATCTTCCTATCTCTCTATCTATTTCCCTATCTATCGATTTCCCTATCTATCTATTTTCTCTATCTATTTCTCTATCTCTCACCCCCCTCACCCCCTCTATTACCTATCTTCCTATCCTCTCACTCTACCTCTCACCCTCACCCACCTCTACAACCCCCCCTCCCCTATCTTCTCAACCCTACTCCTATCTTTCTCCCTTATCTCCTAAACCTCCTAACACTCACCCCCCTCCACCCTTAAACCCCCCTCCCCCAGCTCTTCTCACTCTACCTGTCCCCCCCTCCCTTGCGATTTCCCGCCGCGACCTCCTGCACGCCCCCGACCCCCAGCTCCCATTCGCCCCTACCTGACCCCTCCCCCCCTCCTACCTCATATGGCGGCCGCTGCACGACTGCGCTGCTGGCGTGCCAGAGGCGCGCCAGAGGCAAGCCCGTCTGCGCCCGTCCGCGCCTGTCCGCGCCCAGCGCGACGACCCCTGGTCCCCAGCTCTCCCAAGCCCCGCTGACCCGCTACGACCCCACCACCCTCCACGCCCTCAACCCAGGACGCTCCAACACTTGCTTCCAAGCTCACCCCAAACGCACCCATGGACCCTTCGCCTGCAACTCCTGCAAACGCACCTTCCACCACGCAACAACCACGACCACAAGCCACGCGCCATCAACCACCTCAAGTGCATCCTAGTCAACGCTCGCTCCGTCCACAAACACGCCGCTGAACTCTGGGACCTCCTGGACTCCATAGCACCGGACGTCGCCTTCATCACGGAGACGTGGATGAACGCCTCCTCGGCCCCTGATATCGCCACTGTCATCCCCGAAGGCTACAAGATCTCCAGAAAAGACCGCACCAACCAGGTAGGAGGAGGTATCGCCATCGTCTTCAAAGACTCCATCAGCGTCACCACCTCCACCGAAGACACCCCTCTCGCCGCGGAACACCTGCATTTTCAGATTCGCACCGATCCAAGGACCACCCTCAGAGGATCCCTCATCTACCGTCCTCCCGGGCCACGCGCCCCTTTCAGCGACGCCATCGCCGACTTCATCTCCCCGCATGCCCTCGCCTCGCCGGACTACATCCTCCTAGGTGACCTCAACTTCCATCTGGAACAAAACAACGACCCCAACACCACCACCCTGCTCGACAACCTCGCCAACCTCGGCCTCAAACAACTGGTGAACACCGCCACCTACATCGCCGGACACACGCTTGACCCCATCTTCTCTGCCAGCAAACACGTCTTTTTCAGCCACGCCTCCGCCCTACACTGGACCGACCACAGCTGCGTCCACTTCACATTCCGACGCGAGACCCGCCACCTCCGCACCCAACCCATCCCTCGTCGACAGTGGAACAAGATCCCCGAAGAGCAACTCTTCTCCGCACTCGCCGCCAACCAACCCACCCTCACCACCGACCCCAACGACGCAGCCCTCAACCTCACAAACTGGATCTCCAACTGCGCAGACATCCTTGCTCCCCTCAAACGCACGCATCGACAGACCAACACCAAAAAACCTCTCTGGTTCTCTGACACCCTCAAAGAATCAAAGAAAACTTGTCGCGCCCTTGAGAAAGCCTGGCGCAAGGACCGCACCGCTGACAACATGACCGCCCTCAAGAACGCTACCCGCGAACACCACCACCTGATCCGCGCCGCCAAAAGGAACTTTTTCACCGACAGACTGGACAAAAACAGACACAACAGCAGAGAACTCTTCAGCATCGTCAAGGAATTCTCCAACCCCAGCGCCAACGCCAACGCCGTCACGCCCTCACAGGATCTGTGCGAATCCCTCGCCACTTTCTTCCATCGCAAGATTAGCGACCTCCACGACAGCTTCGGACACCAGACCCAACCAAACACCACCGAACTGGCATCCACGGCCATCACCCTTAACAATTGGTCCCACATCAACACGGAAGAAACCAAATCCATCATGAACTCTATCCACTCCGGCGCCCCTTCGGACCCCTGCCCGCACTTCATCTTTAACAAAGCCGACGACATCATCGCCCCGCACCCCCAGACCGTCATTAACTCTTCTTTCTCTTCTGCTACCTTCCCCGAATGCTGGAAACACGCCGAAGTCAACGCCCTACTAAAGAAACCTACGGCTGACCCGAGCAACCTGAAAAACTTCCGCCCCATCTCTCTTCTGCCTTTCCCAGCCAAAGTAATAGAGAAGACCGTCAACAAACAGCTGACCACCTTCCTGGAAGACAACAACCTGCTCGACCCCTCACAAACCGGATTCCGAACCAACCACAGCACTGAAACCGCCCTCATCTCAGTCACTGACGACATCAGAACCCTGATGGACAACGGTGAAACAGTCGCCCTCATTCTGCTCGACCTCTCGGCTGCCTTTGACACAGTCTGTCACCGCACCCTAATCACCTGCCTCCGCTCCACCGGAATCCAAGGCCAGGCCCTGGACTGGATCGCCTCCTTCCTCTCAAACCGTTCCCAAAGAGTTTACCTCCCTCCGTTTCGCTCAGAACCCACTGAGATCATCTGCGGCGTACCCCAAGGCTCATCACTCAGCCCGACACTATTCAATGTCTACATGAGACCCCTCGCCAACATCGTACGCAAGCACGACATCATCATCACCTCCTACGCCGACGACACCCAACTTATACTCTCCCTCACCAAGGACCCCGCCAGCGCCAAGACCAACCTACAAGAGGGTATGAAGGACGTCGCAGATTGGATGAGGCTCAGCCGCCTAAAGCTGAACTCTGAAAAACGGAAGTCCTCATCCTCGGCAACACACCGTCCGCCTGGGACGACTCCTGGTGGCCCACGGCCCTCGGCAGTGCACCAACCCCCACAGACCACGCCCGCAACCTCGGCTTCATCTTGGACCCTCTTCTCACCATGACCAAGCAAGTCAACGCCGTGTCCTCCGCCTGCTTCCTCACCCTCCGCATGCTCCTCAAGATCTTCCGCTGGATCCCCGCCGACACCAGAAAAACCGTGACCCACGCCCTCGTCACGAGCCGCCTGGACTACGGCAACACCCTCTACGCCGGGACCACAGCCAAACTCCACAATCGCCTGCAACGCATTCAAAACGCCTTGGCCCGCCTCATCCTCGACAGACCCCGCAGCAGCCACATCTCCGCACACCTGAGACACCTGCACTGGCTCCCAGTCAGCAAAAGGATCACCTTCCGACTTCTCACCCACGCACACAAAGCCCTCCACGACAAGGGACCGGAATACCTCAACAGAAGCCTCAGCTTCTACGTCCCCACCCGCCTCCTCCGCTCCTCTGGCCTCGCACTCGCTGCTGTCCCTCGCATCCGCCGCTCCACGGCAGGTGGGAGATCTTTCTCCTTCCTGGCGGCCAAGACCTGGAACTCCCTCCCCACCAGCCTCAGGATCACCCAGGACCACTCCGCTTTCCGGAGACTCCTAAAGACCTGGCTGTTCGAGCAGCGATAACCCCTCCTTTTTCCCCTAGCGCCTTGAGACCCGCACGGGTGAGTAGCGCGCTGTTAATGATTTGATTTGATTTGAAAAATGCATTCCATACTCTTTATTTTGCATGCTCAAGGCAGCTGGGGCATTCCTCAAGATTTCTAATAACTGGCTGAATGTGACACCCTTGCCATCCCTGCTTCGAAAAACTTGGTCCTCCTGTGAGGGCATGCTATCCTTTAAACGTATACCCTATATTACGGGGCAAAAATCCACTTTCCCCTGCGCCAGTAGAAAAACTGATGCTCCCTGACACCTCGTCCGTTTTGGAGCACTGGAGGAAAATCATGACCCCTTCTGGCTGTATTCTGATGTCTTCCCACTTCAAACCAGTGTTCCTGCGGTTCCCCAGTAGCTCCAATACCCTAAAAGCCTCAAAGAACATCCTTGTCATGAGTGCAGTAAATAATGTGACCACTAAAGATGTGGCACAAATCCTCGACAAACTATCTACTAGCTGTTTGCAAATATCCATGGTCAATGGTCTCTGCAACGACCTAGACCTACCCTGCTCCCTTGCCCATCCTTCCAAAATTCTCTTACCTAACTCCCCTGCTGAAAAGATATATCCCCAGCATTGCTTGCCTACCAAGGCTATGCCTGACAATTTTCATACTATAGTGCCTCTAGATTGGTCTTTCTCGATTAACCCCAAGATAAACTGGACTACATTTTCCACCCTCTCCCACTCTGTTGTTGTTCTTCTCCAGCACATATTTCTAAAAATTTTACCCAGGCTTGTGCATACGCTTTTCTCGTGGATACTGACAGCGAGTCTACCCCCAGTTGGAGAATCCTTTTTCACCTATCGTCCACAATTCCAGTGGCATCGGAGTCTTGTCTCCTTCCGCCTATGTGGCAAGTCCATGGAACCTCTCCCATTGTGAACGAGACGAAGCATCCGCAATGTCATTTTCCTTTCCCAGCACGTGTCTGGCTGCATATACAATGTCATGCTTCAGACATGCCAGCATGAATACCCTCAGCAGCTTCAGCAATTGTGGGTCCCTCACCGATTGTCTGTTCACTACCTGTACAACTGCCATGTTATCTACTCTAAAGATAACCTTTTTATATTGTAACCATGTACCCCACATGTACACTACCACCTGCGGAAACAGTTCCAAGAAGGCAATACTTCTACCTCCCGCCCTGTTTCTAAGAATCTGCCTGTAAATGCCAAAACCTACACCTCCTGACGCATCCGAAAAATGTGAATAACTCAAGACCAGATTTTATTTAAAAAAGAACTTCAAACTTTTATACAAATTTTAAGACCAAGATCCTTAAGATACGTTAAGTACTTTTTGAGTTATGGCTTTTTAAAGTTTTGATAAAATCGTACAGTTGAATTACCAGTCTCTTCTTTTGCAGGATGGTCACAGCAGTTGGTGGGCACCTTGTGCCAGCTGGAGAGCCCCGGGCGGCTCCCGGTTCTGGCGGGAGCAGCGTTGGAAAGTCTCTTGGCACAGGCACAGGGCCACCTGGAGGGGCCACTTCAAAAAGAAGCTGATTTGCAGATTTAAAGATGGTGCCTTGGTGTCCCCTTGGGCTGTTGAGGTCACAAGGGGGTTGGGAACCCGTGGAGCACAGCTGGGTGCAGGATGCAGGGAGGCTGGATGCAGGGCGAGTTGGAGATCCAGGAGCTGTGCTCAACTGAGTCCTTTGGAGCTTGAGGTGAGTCTCTTAGAGGGCTACTTACAGGACAACAGGGGCACTCTGGCGGGATGTCTAGGGTGTTCCTGAAGTCTCTTGCCTGAGGCTTCCTCCGGATCCTTTTTCAGCTCTGAGGTAGCTGGTTTTCTGGTTGTCTGACGTCAGCTAACCAGTACCCAGGCTATTGGTGTAACTCGGCCACTGGAGGGTTCAGTGCTACCAAACGTGGTACACTTGTAGGTCACATCCAGGCAGTCGGCAGTGTATTGTCAAGTCCGGTTGCAACTTCTGGTTGCGAATATACCGTCCAGTCAGTAAAGTGACCCTCACTGTCTTGTTGGTTCTTTCTTGGTTTTTGAGTGGTGCCTCCACTCAGAAGGGAGATCTGGGGTGACCCTTGAAGCCTGGAGGTCCCCTGGGTTTCTTGGGGTTGGTCCAGTGTCCAGCTCCTCCTCAGTGGCGATTTTCGGGTCCTGGATGCAGCAGGCAGTGTTTGGCGCCTTTTCCTGTGCGGCAGTTCCACAGTTCTCTTGCTTTAGATCTTCTTTGGTGCTAGTCTTCTTTGTCTTTTCCAATCCAATTTCTTGGTCAACGGGAACCCACGAATTACTGAATTTAGTGGGCCTTTTAGGGGAACCGGGTAGTGTCCAATGGGGCACTTACCAATGGGTGGCTCCACCCACTTTAGTGACCACTACCTGGGGGAAGGGTCACTTCACTAAACCTGATTGACTATTTTTCTGCCATTCAACATGGAGGAAAATGGAATAGAGGGTCCACTTCGCCTGCAAGCCACTAGGGGTGGTGCATGCTAGATGAGGCCACTCCTCCTACTCTTTGTGTGGTTTCCCACCTTTGCTCCCTCCAAAAGTGGTGGTTTCCAAAGGGGGAGGCCATCTGCTGCTAGCAGCAGGCCTGGGGATCGAGTTTTAAGGGCAGTAGCCCTTTAAAGCTCACTGCCAGGGCAGTGCACATTCCTGAGGGATGGGGGTATTAGCTCATCCACCCAGAAAGGAATTTTTTTTACAAACCAGAGACAGGGCTGTCCCCCAGGGTTGTATATTGGCTGTTTGGATGTGGCAGGCTTGCTGGAACCAGTCAGCAACCATGCCAGGATAGTTAGTTTATGCAGGGGGCA
The DNA here is from genome assembly GCF_031143425.1 of Pleurodeles waltl. Lineage (NCBI taxonomy): Eukaryota > Metazoa > Chordata > Amphibia > Caudata > Salamandridae > Pleurodeles > Pleurodeles waltl. Next base: position 90,653,254 of record NC_090441.1, read on the forward strand.
CTCTAAGGTGACCCCTGGGTACATTTTATAATAAATCCAGTACTTGTACCAGTTTGAATTTATCATTCTGAGTTGTTTGATACCAAACAACCCAGGGTTCAGAGTAGCCATTATGTAGCTGGGAAACTCGTGTTGACCAGTGTCCAGCACATACATTACTCGTGTTGACCAGTGTCCACCACATACATTAAAATGGCTGCTCTGTTCACTCACTATGTCTCAGGTGTGGCAGGGACACAGTGGGGGCTGTAAGGCCTTCTAGAGGGGTGTCTTACCCATAGTAAATGCAGTGTATGGTGGACAGTGCACACAGGTATTGTGCTAAGTCGAGTTTGTGTGTTAGGTTTGAACCAGAACACTCAGTCTGCTATGGCAGTGCTGGGTGCTTCTGAATGCATGGCCCTAGAGGGTGGCACAATCAGTGCTGCTGCCCTCAGGGGCTTACCCATAGTACTCCATGCCCTGGGTATCTAAGTAGCTTTTACTAGGGACTTATAGTGGTAGCTAAAGGTGTATCCAATTACTTTTACACTGTTTTTAGGGCAAGAACACTGGCACTGGGAACCTGGATAGCAGGATCCAGTGCACTCCAGTCCAAGTTGAATTCAGAAACCAGGCAAAAAGTGTGTGGGGGGTACTGCAACAGGGTGCCAGTTTCTCAGAAGGACTGTGAATGGGAATCCTATTGAAAGAATCCAAAAAGAAGTGTCACATTTGCAAATCCTCCTTGACTCCTGCCGACAACCATATATGATGGTGCGGCAAAGACAAACCGGAAAGTGCTAGACATAACCTCCTAAAAAATGTCCTTCCTGCTCTGACTACTGTGCGAGCAAAGTTAAGATGTCCTAAGAGTGTCTGAACCTCTTTCACTGTAACTTTCTGTTTTGCCAGCATGCTATCCAGCAAGAGCTGCTTTCCAACCTTTTCATCCTGGGGTAGCCATGCCTCCATGTTAAAGGAGTCTAATTCATTGCCCAAAAATGAAATAACCTCTGTCAGTCCCACCATTGTCTCTGGGGTTAGGGGCACCACCACATCCAGCATGAGCTCTTGAAAACTTGCCAAAAGCCTTTTGGCATTCTGCCGAGCCCGCATTTGTGACCAAAAAATAATTGTTGAAATAATGCGTTATTCCTTCATGACCAGTACACCAGTACACCAAGTAAATAGGCATTGTAAGAGAGAACTGAATTTTCCAAAGCCCGCACATTGAGCAACCCTTGGGCAATGCTTTATCCACATTCTGTTGTCCTCTGAATTGTATCCCCAGCACTTGAAAGTCATCTGGGTGCACTAGTAGCAGCCTGAATGCAGACTTAGGCGGTCATTCTGACCGTGGCAGGCGGCGGTCGCCGCCCGCCATGCGGTCACCGCCAAATGGCCGCACCGCGGTCAGGAGACCGCGGATGCCATTCTGGCTTTCCCGCTGGGCCGGCGGGTGACCGCCAAAAGGGCGCCCGCCGGCCCAGCGGGAAAGGCCCTGCAACGAGGAAGCTGGCTCCGAATGGAGCCGGCGGAGTTGCAGGGGTGCGACGGGTGCAGTTGCACCCGTCGCGATTTTCACTGTCTGCAATGCAGACAGTGAAAATCTTCATGGGGCCCTGTTAGGGGGCTCCTGCACTGCCCATGCCAGTGGCATGGGCAGTGCAGGGCCCCCCAGGGGCCCCACGACACCCATTCCCGCCATCCTGTTCCTGGCGGTAAGAACCGCCAGAAACAGGGTGGCGGGAAGGGGGTCGGAATCCCCATGGCGGCGCTGCAAGCAGCGCCGCCATGGAGGATTCCCTGGGCCAGGGGAAAACCGGCGGGAAACCGCCGGTTTCCCTTTTCTGACCGCGGCTTTACCGCCGCGGTCAGAATGCCCCTGGAAGCACCGCCAGCCTGTTGGCGGTGCTTCCGTGGTCCCCGGCCCTGGCGGTCATGGACCGCCAGGGTCGGAATGACCCCCTTAATGTTGCATTTTGCAATAGAGGCAGCCTGTCCTGCCTTATCAATGAGTACCATGACTACATCAACTGATGAATAACCTAACCTAAAACCCTCTTGAAAGCCCTGTAGCAATTGCTGTGCAGCCCCCAGTCTGGATAAAAGGCTAACCAATGAACCAGACTCTCTACTCTAACCGGAGTAAGAACCTTTTGCTGCAAAAACTCTTGTGCCCCTCTGCCCCCTCTGGAATTATTGCTCCCACATGGATGTTGCCATCAGTTGGCTGTGTTCCCCCTTTAGTTCACCTTGACCCATCCCTGTTGCCCCCATAACAGTGGACCAGTGCATGTTTACCTGGATATTTTGAGCATTCATGCCTAAACTTGCAATATTCTCAGGTACACATGCCTTTGTTGAAGTCCAAATAAGTACCGGCTGTTCCTCACTGCGTTTTAGTTGCTGGCCCCAGCCCTCCATGGTTGGGATGGGCCTGAAAGGGACGATAAACAATTGGAAGACCTCTTGCTGTTAAAATGGTCTTAACAAATTTTGAAGGCCCATTGTATGCTGCCATAGGTCATTATTGATTCATCCCAATTTACTTCTGGGTCCACTGCCATTCTCGCCCAAAACTCCCCATCATATTGTGCCCAGGTGATGCCCCCAAAGGATATCTGGGCTTTACAAACCACATCAAGGTATTTAAAGAGAGCAACGCACCTCTCCAGATGGTGCTCACAGTAAACAGTGGCATAGTTTTAAAAAGCTGCTGTCTAATTTTCTATTGTCTTAAGTACTCAGGGGTGCTTTGGCAATTCATATTCTTCCTCTTTGTGGCTTTCCTTAGCACTTACTTCCCTGTGTAACATTTTGAACATTTCAACATACTCTCCTTTCCAGATATTCTCTTTAGTTTCTAACATGAGGTGTGCACCCAACAGTTTTGTCACACCCATGTATGGGAGCTTCTTTATTTTCAATTCTTTGCTTTCCCTCCTGTACCCTTCTTGCTTCCCGTCTCCTGCCTCGTTGGTGTAGTTGTCTGATCCTTGCTTACCTGTGTTGTCCCTAATACCTTAACTTCTTCTCTGTGTGCTTGTCTGTAACTCCAGCGCCAGCCCAAGTCCTTTCTCCTGAGTCAAGGGTCCCCACATCCATGTCCCTTACATATTTCCCTCATGCGTGTACTCTATGTCCTGTCCACAACCCTTTTCCACCCCGATCCCTGTCTTCATTCTTACCTGGCATCAAAGATGGCACCCGCTCTGAAGCCTGCTGGTTTGCCCTTGCACTGGGTCTGTCCAGCCCCATAGTTTTTCCGTGTGTAGTTAGTCATCATCTGCAAAATAGCGCTTTGAGAAAGGTTATTGGCACACCCAAGAGCGCTGTGCCCGTACCACCCCATGAGGGGGATTGTCCTCCACAACCTCCCCCTCCTCCATGCTTTCCTCCTCTTAATCCAACTCCTCTGGCTCTGAGCACTCTCCTTGATCCCACAAGTGTTTTAAACCTGCCACACTGCGTGGCTTCTGTACCTCCCCCAGTGGGGAGATTCCTACCCTTACTCTTGGGGCCTTGACTGCCAAACCTTTAAGAGCCACCTTCTCCCGCATGGGATGCTCCAACTCACCCCAAGGAGCCGCACCATACTCACTTGTGTGTCACTCCAAAAACTGAAGGATGTTTAGATGATGATGCTGTGTGTTCCAGATATCTTCCCCCCGGCGAGGCTGCTACTGACCTTCATGTGGTGCTTGTCTCTTTTTCTCTCATCGATGTCCAGCTGGCCACACTGTGCCATGCCTTCCCTTCCTCTCAAGGTGTGGAAGCTGCACCATGCTCTCCTGAGTCCACATATCCTCTCTCTCCCGGAAACTGCAAAAACAAAAGGTAAGTCTGTTGTGCAGCGCCCATCCCCCTACTGTCTACTTGACCTGGGGGTTACTGCTAGGGTCGTAACCCAGCCTCCAAATGACGTACCTTGGCACTCCTCTTACATGCATATACTTTCTGTGTCCTCCTTCTCTCCTCCCAAAACTGGCCTGACTCCCCTTCATCCTCACTTATTCTAGAGCCGCCACGTCTCTTGCTGCCGAACCCCCCGCTCCTGTGGCCAGGGCCCTTGTTCTTGCACCCTACCATTCCTGCTCTCGGAGGGGCGTCCTTCCCTAGAATCCCCTGTTCTGCCCCATTGCCTCCCACCAAAAAAAACCTGCTTCCCTTCATTGACTTTGCAAGGCCTCGGGGGCCCTGGCCAGCCAATCCCAGTAGGCAAGGGGAGGGGGTCTGAACTATCGCACTACCCCCTTGCGCTTCCACTTGGCCTACTGTAGCTCCTGCCCCCTGGACCTCCAAATGTCTGTCTTCAGTTGTTACTCCTTGAGCATTGTCTCCAAGCCTCCTATATTTAAAGAAACTGAGTCCCGCAAACCTCCTGCACTGAAAGCCTCCTGTGTACCTGGGCCTGCTAGCTAGGCTCCGGAAATCACTAAAGCCGCTTATTATGCACAGCTTCTCCCTTTTGAAGCTGACAAGCTCGCACCATGTGCACGTGGGTGGCCCCGCGCTCCTACCTCAGTGCTAGTGCAGGAGTGCAAATTTCTAACAAATTATTTTTATTAATTAATAATGTACTGACCATTGACGAAATAATATGTGAAAAACTGGTGACTTTTGTAAATGGTCACCATAATTCATTTTGTTCTCTATTTATGCAAAACCTCAGGTAAAATCTCAGTTATTTTCCATTGCTCAATGCTTACCTTAAAAGAGTGTGATTAATAGCTTATAGATGTGTAGACAGCTACCCCTAGTGGCTCTTTGCGTTATGTCTTACAAGGTCAGATTCATTAGGTCGTTGCTCGAGTTTGAATGTTCAATTGTTTAAAAATTTTACTAACATGTGGTTTCTTCCTTGAGGATGGAAGTAGATGTAACTATGTGAGACGTTTCTTCCTGAGAAGTTAAGTTTTGATGAGATGGAACAATGGAGCCACAGACGAGACGGAAGAGAAGAAGAAATTGTTATAATTGTGTTTAGTTAATGATGTTGTCAATGAACTTTTAGTTAACTAACAGTAGTTTCATTGGCTGAATCGTATAACACCCCATGTACTGACCAATCGCGAGCTTTTCAAGAATTAATATAATGTTCTGTCACCTGTTCTTGGAGTTTTTTTTCTTCTTCATTTTCCTTTTGATTCATTCATTTGTGCGGATTGAGGGAGTTCTTAGTGGAAGTTTGAGTCGTATTAGTGATATGGGTTTAGCTGTTGATGTAGACCAGACCCTATGAAACTTTCCTGATGGTGTCCCCTTGCTGAAGTAGACTGCAAGTTGTTGTTCTATGGGTAATGTATGAAATTGTAATGTTATCCGTGTCTCTTGTTTTACAGGTACCAGCTGCAACTTATAAATTAATTGCTGCATAGTGATAGTAATTTTTACTACAACCCGAGCTAGTATGTTTTTCTAAATTGGTGTTTCTAAATTCTTTTTACATGAAGCCCAACATGTTAATGCTAACTAGTGGTTAGTGAGGGAATATGACTTTACATGCTCATGATTCATATTGACATTCTTTAATCTTTTGCTCAAATGTATACTATCTCACTGTTACAAATATTGATGTTAATAATTAGTGTTATGATACTTGAGATAATTTGCTTACCGGCTTTGAATAAATTCAGATATATAAGACGTTCTAATCAGCCACTGTTGATTCTATATGCTTATCATTTATGTTTAAGAGTTATTTTCGTGACCTTAGCATTGTTAATATAGGAAAATAAATTCATAATCCTTCTTAATAAACTGATGTGGGTATTGTGTGGTGATTAGATTATTGATTACTTGGTTGTTGGTGTTTATTATGACCTTCATCATTGACATCCCCTGAAATCAATGTTGCATCGATCCATTGGCCTAAAGCGCGAAGTCCACTATTTAGTTTGAAGTAATCAAATCAAATCAAATCAAATCAAATCAAATCATTAGCATTTATAAAGCGCGCTACTCACCCGTGCGGGTCTCAAGGCGCTAGGGACAAAGGGGGTGGTTATCGCTGCTCGAACAGCCAGGTCTTTAGGAGTCTCCGGAAAGCGGAGTGGTCCTGGGTGGTCCTGAGGCTGGTGGGGAGGGAGTTCCAGGTCTTGGCCGCCAGGAAGGAGAAAGATCTCCCACCCGCCGTGGAGCGTCGGATGCGAGGGACGGCGGCGAGTGCGAGGCCAGAGGAGCGGAGGGGGCGGGTGGGGACGTAGAAGTTGAGGCGTCTGTTGAGGTATTCCGGTCCCTTGTCGTGGAGGGCTTTGTGTGCGTGGGTGAGAAGTCGGAAGGTGATCCTTTTGCTGACTGGGAGCCAATGCAGGTGTCTCAGGTGTGCGGAGATGTGGCTGTTGCGGGGTACGTCGAGGATGAGGCGGGCTGAGGCGTTTTGAATGCGCTGCAGGTGATTTTGGAGTTTGGCGGTGGTCCCAGCGTAGAGGGTGTTGCCGTAGTCCAGGCGGCTCGTGACGAGGGCGTGGGTCACGGTTTTTCTGGTGTCGGCGGGGATCCAGCGGAAGATTTTGCGGAGCATGCGGAGGGTGAGGAAGCAGGCGGAGGACACGGCGTTGACTTGCTTGGTCATGGTGAGAAGGGGGTCCAAGATGAAGCCGAGGTTGCGGGCGTGGTCTGCGGGGGTCGGTGCGGTGCCGAGGGCCGTGGGCCACCAGGAGTCGTCCCAGGCGGACGGGGTGTTGCCGAGGATGAGGACTTCAGTTTTTTCAGAGTTCAGCTTTAGGCGGCTGAGCCTCATCCAATCTGCGACGTCCTTCATACCCTCTTGTAGGTTGGTCTTGGCGCTGGCGGGGTCCTTGGTGAGGAAGAGTATAAGTAATAGCTAGGATTTCTTGGCGCTGCAGCACTAGCGGAAGATGAGCGCAGACCGCTTGGCAGCGAAAACTGCCACCACCACGCCACTGGAAGCATGTTGTGATGGGCAATCCGACACGCCCCATTCGACCACCATATGAAGGCGCCCGGCCTCTGAGAGCAGCGCCTCCTCGATGCGTGGATCTGGGAACGAGCCGGAAGCCATTTCAGATAAATTTCGTGCAATCGAATATAACTGCTTTCAATTTCGCACAAGGGCACTGATTAAATCTAACAGGATTCACATTAAGGTACTAACTGGGCCTTTAGCCTAAACTACAAATACGCTGCTAACTACACCAAAACCGCTAAGTCTGTTGGGTGCAACAGGGGCTGGCACGAGTACACCAACCCAACAAAATGGTGGATGGCTGCCCCAAAATGGTGGATATGTATCAGTTGGGCTACATCCTTTAACAGATGTAGCCCAAAGGTAGCACAGTTGTCTATTCTGCGCCACCTCATGCCCAAATACTTGCGGGGAACGGACCTCCCGCTGGTCGGCTGTCCCCCGAGCCCCGCATTCACTCAGCAGGATAGTCACTAGGAAATTATAATTTGACAAGCAGGACGCTCTGCAGTAGCACGTAGTTGACAAGCTCCCAGCAGCAGACTTGTAGCGCTTTAGATGAGGAGCTGCCAAGTGCACATGAGCTGCATGAGGCATCCAATGGGCCAGGTTTATAATTTTAGGTACAGCACTGCTGAGACCCAAATAGCCATCTTGAGTTCACATTGCAGATTCTCCTCACCAGTTGGTGAAGGAGATTCCTAATATTATCAAAGACAAAGAAGGCCAGCTTTGTGCAATCTCTTCTCTTCTTGTTTATTTTGGTATCATTTTATAAGCAAACCACAATTCCCATAAAGCTGCTCCCTAGTCAGGAAGAACAACAGAGGAGCCATACAACCAATAGTGTAAAGAGGACAGTTCATAACTAACTTTCCGTTTTCTCGATGACCTAAAAAAAGTGCCTATAGTCCATGTGTGAAACAAAATAGAAAAAGTGACAACAGAAATCCAAGAAGCCACGACACGAATTCTTCTTTCCCTTGGCATATTTCAACATGAACTCTGCCCTTTCTTTCAAGGGAGGAATCGTCTCCATGCAATTCTCTCTTTGTTAACATCTTTAATTATGGTTTTCAGGATCAGGTAACAAACAGTGTACACAACTTTTATTAGTGTATCCCGAAACCTTGAACACACCAGCCTTCATCAGTATGTCTCCGCAAATATACAAATCTATGCAAAGTTTCTAAATTCCATGCCGTTCCTGGCTCAGTCAGGCCGCATCCTGGAATAGTCCTCCTCCCACACCACCTTCCTGCTCCCATTTAACCCTCCCTTCATAATCAGGTTATTCCATGCTGATCTATTCCCCAACTCCAGGGAGGGCCTATTTGGTATGCTCTGCTGCTGTTTATTGGTCCCTGTATCTTGTGTGTCTCCTGCCGGAATGTAAATCATATTAGATATTATTTCCACCTAGTCCAACGAATCTTCTGCTGCCTCTCCATCAGTTACAATGTCCCTCATTGTTATCCCTCCCACCAGGGCCCATTCCTTCATGTCTGTTTCCCAGGACATCCTAGTGGACTTCAGGTGCGGCTCCCTTCCCCTCCCCCCTCCCAGGCTGAGAGCCAGCAGCTGTAAAATAAAACAATATTTAATTATCGTTTCATTTTACAGCTGCTAACTCAGCCAGCAGCACATGCAGGGAGGGGTGGGGCTGGGCCACAGGAGGGGGGAGAGGGTCGGGGAAGTGGAGCGTGTGTGCTTTAAGTGCGCATGTGCATTTGGCCGGCCACCTCAGGCTACATGCGCAGCTAGGCTTCTCCGACCCAGCTGTGTATATAGACTCCCATGCTCAGACCAATCCTGGTGCTGCCCTCACGCCAGGTTTAGCATGAGAGCAGCACCAGGATTGCTGGGGAGATTGTGCTCGTGTCCCAGTGAATGCTGGGACACCAGAAGAGAAGAGAGGCGGCCAGCTGCTTCCACGAAGGTAAGTTTATTTTTTAATATTATTTGTTTTATTTCCTCGTCTGTCCTCATCACCGAACCCCCGCCCTCCCCTTGGAATTTGCAGTGGCTGTCGCTGGTGGACTTCCTATTTGATCCCTAGCAAATTGCTATACTACGCTTTGCCAACAGTACTCTTTCAGGCATATTTACAAGCCCTTAGGGCCACCTTGCACCGCCCTAGCGTCATTTTTTTATGTTAAGGCGGCATTAAGGAGGCCTTTCTTCTGCACCATATTTACAAAGTGGCACATTGTTTGCATTGCGCCACTTTGTAAACCTTTGCGCCACATGATACCTGTGCCAGGCGTAATGTTTGCAAGGCGGGCTTTCCGACGGAGGGAGGCCTGAAAAAATGGCGCAGTGAAATTTACATTATTTCACTGCACCATTTTTTCGTCATTTTTAATGCCCGCTCAGAGCAGGTGTTAAAATGACGCACCCATTTTAATGAATGGGCCTCCTTCTCCTTTGTTGCACTAGCGTTAAATCACCACACTTCTCTGTTCCTCTCCATTAAGGTTCACCTTTCAGGCCAACCTCTGTTCACGGGTTTGCCCCACAGAGGGTTGCAGGTTTCTCAGCTGCACTCTGATTCTGGCAAAAGCTTTCCTGGCCCCAGGGGGCGTGACCAACATGGCGACCGGAGCAGCAGCGTAAACTGCAGCTCCACGCCTGGCCCACTATAAACATCCTGAATAGCTTCCTCACTATAGGCGCCGTCTGCCAGAACCGCCAAGGTCCGGCATCCAGAGCAGCGTCCCTCTCTGAGGCGCTGGATTGCCTCGCACACCGCTGAGGGACTCGCGGCCTGCTAAACCGCCCCCGCGACCGCAACTGGTGAGCGCGCCGCTCAGGGCCACGGGCCGGCTCCACCCCCGGCCCTCTGGCGCTCGACGCTGAGCTGTGGGGGGCTAAGAGGCGCCGTGGATCGATCGGACCCACGCCCCGGAGGCCGTGATGCATTGAAGCGCTCAAGTGTGGCCCCCCCCTGAAACTGTGGCTCCATTGTAGTGCTGAACCCGGCTTGGTGCCCAGTGCCGGGTGTTGTGACAGCCTTCTGCGGCGCTGGGGCCCTTCGGCCCGTGTTACTCTCTCTCCGGCTGGGCGCTGCCTCCCCCCTCTTTTTTTTGGGCCTGTAAGCTCCTGTGAGGGTGGATGTGGCCCCCGTGGCGCTGGAATATCACACCTGTGCTGAGCTGGGCCTGTACAGGCTGAGGCCCCACAAGACTCGATGAGTGGCCTGTGCGCTGCTGTGATGAGGACACCAACGCGCGTGCACCGACCGGAGTAACCGAGTTGGAGACCCCCGGCAGGGCCCCAAGCACCTACACGAGGCTGCAGTGGGCTGCACTCCCTTCGGCGACACGGACCAAGTCGCGGTGTGGCGGCAGACTGCTATCCCTCCCCCTTTTGGAGCCTGCTTACATATTGAACAGCAGCGGAACTGGGGCGCAGGAGTCGCTATTGCTGGCCCCAAAGGGGCGTCTTCCTCATTGCTGACCTGCTTCTGCCCCGACGACCCACTGTACACACAGCATGCTGAGGCACTGGGTTGGTGCGCCCACTGACTACACAGAGTACTCCTCACATCCTGGGCACATCGCCGCGCTGGCACTGGGTTCGTCATCACATTGTGTCATAGCACTGGCACACGATATATCAAGCTCCAGACTGGGATCCGTAGATAAGGTGAGAACGCTGCGCATCGCTAAAATACAATACCAAACACCGGGTCTCAAATAGCAGGCCTCACTAGCACTAATTTCAACGCCTGGCACTGGAAAGGTAAGATGGTAACCCCACCCTCTGCAAGACATTAATCGCCTAATCGTGCTTATACTACTAGTGGCCACCTAGTGCTGTGGACACCAAATGGGTAAACCGAAAATCCCACGTGCACCCCCGGGCAATATGGATACCAGCGCCCCCCCCTCAGAGGCCCAATGTGCCACGCAACTAGCTCTGCAGAAGATGGAGCTAACCTTGCAAACACACACAACACAGTTCGAAAAGATTTTACAAGCTATCCTTGACACTAAATCCACCCTGGAAGCCAAAATTGGCTCAGTGGCAGAAGAAGTCAACGTACTCCGTGCAGACCAACATGCGGTGGCTGACAGGGTGAAGGAACTGGAAAAAGACAACGTATCCCTCCCTTTGAATGTGAAAAACCTTCAAGCACAGGTGACTCATCTAACAACCGAAATCGTAGACTTAAAACGCAGGGCAGAGGGCGCATAGGGAAGATCACGACGTAACAACATCTGACTAGTTGGGTTCCCTGAGCGCGCTGAGGGCCCTTGCGCGAACCTGTTTGTGGAACAATGGCTTGCGGACACAATTCTCAAATATAACATCCCGAAGTTTTTCTCAATCGAGCGTGCCCACAGGATCCCGGGCAGGCCCCCCCCCGCCGGGGGGCGCAACCCCGACCGTTGATAGCAAGACTCCTGAACTATCATGACAGAGACCTTATCCTGCAACTATTCCATAAGTCAGGGCCCATACGATTTGAAAATGCAGAGATCACAGCTTATCCAGATTACACAGCTGAGGTGCAAAAGAAACGTAGCTCCTTCTACCGGGTTAAGGAACATCTTTGTGAACATAACATCAAATACGCACTGCTGTTTCTGTCCAGACTACGTGTGCAAGACGACACACGTACACTCTTCTTCACTACACCAGAAGACGCTTGGACCTGGCTACACGCTAAAGGCCTAGCCGACCCTGTGGTCACCAATAACCCCATGGAACAATGGTCTTCTCCCAAAACTAGACGTAGGCAAAGAAAAAAACATGGCGGCAAACCGACAGTCGAACAGTCTCGAACTGAACGTTCTCTCCTCCAGGCTACGACCCGCTTTGTCAACACTTCACCGACAACCCTGTCCAATCAAACCAAAGGGGAACTAGACCGCAAATTAAACTCAGATTCGGCGGATTCTGATCGAGGCCCTACTCTTACTCCACGCACGACAGATGACATTTGTTAAACAACTAAGAACTAAATCTCCGTGTGCCTGGCGCTGTGCTCACCCCACTATGCTACGACCTGCTTGGTTCACTTGTCTGGGGCCTGTGAGACAAAGCCACGAATCCCTTAACATAACATTTTAGTCAATCATGGTCCTGGGTGGCTAGTCCCACAGCAAGTGCAACTCGGGCCAGGCAACCCAATGAATTGGAACCAATGTTCGCCAGCGCTCCCGCTCCATATGGACTGTTCCTTCACGTTGGCAACTACCTGAACTTTTTCTAGCCTTGCCACAACCTCAGTTGAAATTATATTTAGTTATTGTTTACTTTTTCATTCATTGGTTTAATCCCACGCTGTTCAGCAGGGTCCAAGTTCATATTAAACCATGTCACACTTGCCATACCAACAAAACCATGCTTACCAATAAAAGAGGCGCGACCTGGCTAACCCCGGAGGGCAATGGGCACATCACCACCACAAGAAGGGGGGATGACACACATCACCTTCGCCCAGCCAAACCTAAAAAACCTCCATGACCTTACAAACTCAACAATATACCCCAAAATATAAGATACTTACATGGAATATTAGAGGCATGGCAACAACGGGTAAGAGGCATCGGATTTACACTTTTCTTAGGAGACATCAGGTACCCTATTGCAAGAGACACATCTATCTCAATCCACACTGGAAAGTACACAGTCAAAATGGAAAGGGCAACTATACGGCACCACCTCTTCAACATTTGCTCATGGGGTGGCGATTTGGATCGCTCCAGGGGTCCCATTCGCCATGTCTCGAACGCAAAGTGACCCAAACGGTAGATACGTGATATTAGAAGGCGACCTAGACGGCTCCCCCCTAGCACTGATAGCGCTATCTGCCCCGAATACAAATCAACGTGACTTTCTGAGTACACTTACCACTGGCAACCTTAGCGACCCTATGGTGGATTGCATATGGGGAGGGGACTTTAACTGCGTCTTAAACACTCAAATAGACCGCTCTTTTCCCCCGCTCGACACTGCTCCATCTACCCGTGCATCTATGGATCTGTCAAAGTGGGTCTCCAACAATGGCTTGAGAGAGGTTTGGAGGTTGGGACACCCCACTAACCGCGAACATTCCTTTTATTCCCCTGTACACATATTGTATACCAGGATAGACATGCTCTTTACATCTGTATCCGTAACTCCAAAAGTAAACGCATCCGAGTACCTAGCCCGCTCTAGCTCCGATCATAACCCGCTTTATATAACTTTAGATTGGGGCTGCACCCACACTCGCATACCAACTTGGTGGCTGTAAACAGAAGCCCTCACTGACCCTCCCTTTCATGCGGAATTAGCCAAGTGCCTAGCTGACTATTTCTCCCTGAACAAAAACACAACATCAACTCGTGCTACTGAATGGGATGCCCACAAAGTTGTAATACGCGGACACTGCCTTGCAGCCACAGTGGGGGTTAGGAAGACACTCACCAGAGAACTGCAGGCACTAGAGACCATGCTCCGCAAAGCTGAGGTAGAAGCCTCCCGGAATGAAGCTACATTAGCTGCACTCAACTCGCTCAGAGCTAACTACAGAGAGGCAGACTCTAGGTTAAGCAAACATGACTATAGACACTACATGACGAAACAACATGCTGAGGGAGATAGGTCAGGCAGACTGTTAGCATAGTTGATTCGCCAACCAACACAATCCTCCCCCATAGGCGCGTTACGTTTGAATTCAGGTAACATCATCAACACCCAGGTGGAAATAAATGAGGCCTTCCTTGCATACTATTGTGCTCTATATACACCTCCTCCCCCTCCAACCGAACAGCAATTAGCTGTAATTCTGTTGGCGGTTATCCTAAATCAACACATCATCGACAATACAGATACTATAGATGGTCCCATTACTATAGAAGAACTCCTCCTAGCCCTATCACAAATGGCTCGCAGTAAAACCCCAGGATCAGATGGCTTGCCGGTGGAGTATTTTGGCTCCCATGCTGCTCTCCTCTTACAACCACTATTAGATGTATTCAATGAAGCACTAAATAAGCTACAACTCCCTGATTCCATGCACAAAGCCCTGATAGTCGTGCTCCCAAAACCAGGGCGTGACCCCCTAGAAGTGAAATCGTGTAGACCACTTTCCCTATTAAACACAGACTGTAAATTGTTAGGGAAAATATTGGCCAATAGGTTACTTCCCTTCCTACCAAATCTGATACATTCAGACCAGTCAGGATTCATCCCGGGAAGGAGCACCTTTTTAAATATTAGAAGACTAATCCACATTATGAATCACGTTACGGATGCAGAAGCAGTGGCCCTTTCCCTAGATATAAAAAAAGCGTTCGATACGCTGAGCTGGGACTTCCTCATGCGCACGCTTGAAGCAATGAGCTTTGGACACGGCTTCTCCAGCTGGATCAAAACATTGTACTCCAAACCTATAGCCCGTGTCAAAACGGGTCAAATTATATCGGAAGCATTTCCTATAGGCAGAGGCACTAGGCAAGGCTGTCCACTATCCCCCTTATTATTCGCAATAGCCATGGAACCATTAGCAATCAAATTACGTAACAACGCACGCATATGGGGCATCTCAGAATTTAACTCATATCACATTATATCCTTATATTCAGATGCCCTAATTTACCTGCATAACCATTCCACTTCCATGGCAGTGGTAATGTCATTACTGGATTCATTCGCGCTAGCCTCCGGATTGCGCATAAACTGGTCAAAGTCATGCATCTTCCCACTTACTCCCGTGACAAGCAAATCTCACCTAGCATTACCGCACTATCAATTACCATGGTCACACACAACTTTCAAATACCTAGGCATACAAATTTATCACTCCACAGCCGACCGAAAAGAGGGCAATCTTGACAGAGTGCTGAGATCCACTCGCAGTTCGTTGCCATTTTGGTGCTCGCTCCCCTTATCCCCTATGGGTCGGGTAGCAATAGCCAAGATGCTCACCCAACCCAGATTTCTATACTATTTTACGGCCTTCCCGCTGTCCCTGTCTCGCTCATTCTTCCATAGGCTGCACTCTCTGTTGACGGACCTGCTCTGGGGTAGGGACAGATGCAGAATGGCGCTATCTATAACACAATACCCACAGGAGGCGGGAGGATTGGGCATGCCGAACTTCGAACTGTACTATGCTGCGGCGCAGTTGTTCTGGCTCACTACATGGCTTAGTGCACATCTATCCCCATAAAGTGAAGCGCTGCATGCATACACTGCACCACAAACGATTCTAACTTCGTTGTTGGAGGGCCCTCACCGCCCGCCGTTAAAATCCATTCTGCTAGAAGCTGCGAGATTTTGTTGGCACAGATACGTTCAAGGCAAGTCCCCCCTACCTCCGTACTGCCCTCTATTGCCGCTGACTCAATTACCGGGGGCCCAAGCTCTCTCACTACACCATGATACGCGAGTCATACGTACATTGAACGCGGGGGATTTCTACTCAAGTGCTACAACGCGCACCATTGAGGAACTTGTAGCGGCAGGGATCATGCAATCAGGAGCCTTCTTGACATACAGTGCCACCAAAAGTCTACTTATTAACCTATGGGGCCCCGGCAATAATGAACCACGTGAGTCCCATCTGCTCTCAGCAATTCTTACTATAGGAGAAACAAAAAGCATCATAACCAAATTATATAAAGGATTACTAACAGAGGCCTGCCCGGAACTGATACGTGCAAAAGACCGTTGGGACGCCGTCCTCTCAACGCCATTATCTCAAAAAGCCTGAGACGCAGCCCTCACACTGGTAAAGACAGTGTCCCGCAACATCAGATTGCGGTACACCCAATTGAATTATGCCCACTACTCATACTTATCTCCGGCTCGCATTCAACGGATATATCCGAACACAAATCCAGTGTGCCCTAGATGTGCCACTTCAGCGGCTGACTTTTACCGTATGGTCTGGAACTGCCATTCAATTAATACAACTTGGCAACAAATCACTAACATCACAGCAGATATCGCAAACCATACTCTCACTCCCACACCTGAATCCTGCTTACTCTGCATACACCACCGAGCCAAGGATAGCAAACACCTACACAGATTTACAGACTTAGCATTCGCAGTTTTTAAACGCCTGATTGCCATGAACTAGAAGGCTCCGCACGCTCCCCCACAGTCCGCCTGGCTTCACAACTTGCTTAGTCGCTCGCAGGCTGAGACACAAACACTACGCCAATTACAACAGAAGGGCCTGATACAGGGTGGTGCCGAAATCTGGGACATCTATGTGGTGAGCATTGAAGCCAGAGATGATACATACCCTTCCTGAGTTACTCAGCACCGTGGAATTACCTACTTGTTTAATATTTATATTTGGCATCCCCTCTGCTATCTCTTGATTACTCAAAACTGACACCTTAGTATCCTATCCCAGCACAGCAACGTAATGCCTAAAGGTGCCTATCCCCTTGCCAGCGACCCCACAGAACTGGGATACTGACTTGTTCACTACGCCTTGGTCGCTGGACGACCCTTCATTCCCCCAAACCTCATCAGCGGCTCCACAGCTTATTTAAACACATAGGTGATGTGCCCTCCCCTTTCCAACCACCCCTCCGATTGACGTAGCACATACCTACTTCCGAAATTGGTACGCGCATGTTGGTATTCAGTCGTGACCCTAACCACCAGTTACACAGTTTTAAGTTATATTTCAACACAACACAATGCAATAGCACCGTACTAGAGTATAAAAGTATGTAGACGGATTGTAAAATATTTAATGCTTTAATAGTGTATTGTGTTGATGTTTATGCACAATGTTTAATAAACAGATAAAAAAAAAAAAAAACCTTGCCTGGCCCCAGCGTCCGCAGGTCACAGTTCATGCTGCAGGCACTGGACCTGGCAGTTCTCTGCCCTTCATCACCACTGTGGCAGATGCCACGTTGGATTGGTTACATCAAGGAAGAAGGCCACCGTAGGAGCACTCCAGAGTACTCCGCCAAGGGAAATGTGCACAGTCTAAAGGGGCCCTGAGTTGCTCCCATTTGTTTAACTTAATATCTGGGAGAATTTCGCCTATCTGGGTACAGGATTCTGAAAGATTTGTTTGGGGGACCTGGGATACCAAGCTTAAAACGTGCGGCCTGCCATCTTGCTTGGCCATTCCCCTCCTATGCCATCTACTCTTAGTCATCTCAGATTTTTGTCTGGTTGGTCGAGTTTGGCACAAACAGCAATCAAAAGGGACCCATTGTGATGATTATTAGGGGTTAACCTTAGTGGTAGGAAAATACCAGTCTCCTTCACCAACTGGCTAGGAAACGTAAAAAAGACCAGAGGCTCACGTCATGTACGTTCAAAGCATATTTACAAACCTCAGAGCTGCATGTTCAGCAGGTTTACACTAAATGATTGTAAAAGTTGAAATTCTAGACCAATCTGTGGATTTCAAAATCTCTTCCAAACTAGCGCTAGTCTAGAAAGCTTCAGAAGCCATAGCCGTCTCCCTGACAGAGTTTGCCCCAAAGTGACCTGTATCCACTCCTGCTGAATCCACCATCCCTTAAGTCCCTCTACTTAATGTAGTTGAGGTCAATGGCGCAAATGGCTTACGCAAACCAAATAAGAACTGCGGAACGGATGTCCTCAGGTTCCCAGTTATATGAACATATCGTTTGAGACATCTCACCATACATAATTTGGGCTGCAAAGGGAAAGCTAGGAATTCCACGTGGAATTCATGAATCAGATCTCCTTCACCAACCAACACACTAATGGGTATTGCCCAACTAGTTTTCCATCAACAGACTGATGTCTTGTTGAAACTGCTGATTTATAGCCATTAATTTTCATTATGACTTTTACTCATCTGTTAAGGATGACAAGAAATTTAACACCCTTGTGACATCTGATTAAACAAGATCAATACCCCGTTTCAAAGAATCAACCTTGCCATACTTCCTAAGCTGATCTATAGGCCTTGACTCTGCCTGGGCCCATGAAGCCTTAATATAGCTGGAAGAAGACTCTGAAATCCCAGGCATGTCTGTGAACACCCCGGAACGTTTCATGCTACCAGTATCAGTTTACCCTGCAGGACAAGATTGCGACTCTGGCCATAAGTGCTCCTCAAAATCTATAGGAAGACTGGTAGATGGACTGAACAATCTGTAGACAGCTTCAACAAGTGCCAAGGTTGACTCCTCCACAATGGTGTCACCAACACCACCCTAGCTGATTGCCTGCATACCTGAGTAAAACACCGGAAAATCATGGCAAGGGGTCGAAAAGCACAGTGATTGACTAGAGACTAATCCTGGAGAAAAGCATGTCACCAAAACTTACGGATCTGGTGTCCAGCTCAAGAATTTCAAGAAATTCTTCAACTGAGCTGTATGCCTAAAATCAAAGATCTGTCTATCAAATGGACCTCATTCAGAGCTCTGAAAACCTGTCAATCAATTTCCTTGAGTACTAATCAACCAACACGTTGGATAGTCCCAGAAGATACTCTGGTCTCATTAATATCTCTTGGAGAATAGAAACTTCCCACTGTGCCTTGGCCTACTTTGCTAGGGGCTTCGACCTTGCTCCCCCAAACATTTATGTACCTGACTGCATGCACACATAAGAAGAAGAACTGCACACTTTAACTTGCCCTTTACTAATCTCTGGATTGCAAAGGAACCTGCAACAAGGTTTTCTATCTTTCTCCAGGCCAGAAGTTTCCACACCCATCTATATGACAATCACCAGTTGGCGTCTTCCCTTGAATCTGAGTCTAAGGGAACCATCTCTGAGTACATCAAGCCCCTTTATAAATGCCTTATCTTTAGTTGCTGTAGCCCCCTGTAGTAAAGACATCTTGAAAACATTATCTGAATAAAAGATGAGAGTAGATGCTAAGTGCAATAAGGAAATATGTGGCTAGGCCAATGTCGCCCTCAATTCCTTTCTGAAATTTTTTAACTTGGAGCCTGAAAACAAAAACACATCTTTGTCCAAGTCTAGAAAGAACCCCAGAAATTCCATTTTCCTTGAGGGTATTAAGTCTACCTTTTCTATATTTATGGTAAACCCTAGTCTCTGGATTAGATCTCCTTCCTCAGGAACCTGTCTCACTGAAAGATTCCTTTTTCAGTTTTTTTTTTAATTGTTTATGTTGCTGTACAGAACAAACACAGTTGCACAAACACCGCATTGACAGTATCAAAGTATTAATCAGACATTTTAATACAAACTGTTGTTCCCGTCTACCCCTCCACCCTCCCCCCCCCCACTATCTCATATCCGCAAGGTCTTACAACCATGTGTGGAGCTGATTATAAAGTGCTGATCGGTATTCGTCAATTACATGTCCCCAACTTCCAGTCTTTCTATCATATCTTTGCCCATCACCCCTGACTACAGTCATCCTCTGTCTCGCTGATTAGAGCATATCCTCAGATTCCCAGGTGCTCCAAATCTTCTCATACGTTTTCTTACAACCTCTACCTTTGTAAACCTCCCTCTCCAGGGTTTTGCAGTACCATACCCTTCTCCCATCTCCTACGTGTGTGTGATGGGGTCTCATTTCCTCATGTCCTTCTTTTGCACCATACAACCCAGATTGACCAGGAGCTTTTGATATCTTGTGAGGTTTGAGGGGTCCCATATACCCAGGAGAGGGTGTAAAATCAAAGGAGGTTCCCACAGCTCCAATAAGTGAGTTTGTTACTTGCTCCCAATTGTGCCGTAGTTCAGGGCAGGCCCACCATGTGTGTAGGAATGTTCCTTCTGCCCCACATTTCAAGAGACACAGAGCATTTCCTGCCATCCCCAATTTATGGATCAGTGTTCTAGTGTAGTAATTCCTATGAAGGAGTTTCAGTTGTATTAACTGATAGCTAGCCTTCATAGCTCCTTCAGAGGGGAAACTCAGTGCCCTCTTGCAACTCCTCATCTTCAAGCTTTCCGACATCCCATTTCCACCTCTCTTTAGGGTGAGTCAGTGTTCCCTGTGTGTTTCTCATTAGTGTGCCATATGTAAGGGATATCAGTTTATGTTTCACGTGTCCGCCCATTAGCCCCCTCTCCAGCAGAGATTCTTCCTGTGTTTCCTCAGCTATATCTATACTATGGGTGTGTGTCTCAATTATCTATATTTCAGCCACTGTGCGGTACGCATCTCATATTCACTTTGGAGATGATCAAAGGGAGCCATCCCATCAGCATCCCACACCTCTGAATTTATATACTGTAGGAGGCTGGCCTGGTTTGTAGTGGATACCTAGGGTACTTACGCCTTATACCATGTCCAGTTATCCCTTATTAGTGAAATGTAGTTAGTGTCTAGAAGCCAGGCTGTCTTGGGGTAGCTGTAGCTGAGCAGCCAAGGCTGAACTAAGAGACATGCAAAGCTCTTGCAATACCAATGTAGTCACACAGTACTCACACATGTGAAAGAAAATACTCAGTGTTACAAAAATAAAGGTACTTTATTTTGGTGGCACAAATGCCAAAAATACCTTAGAGACTACACTCCCTTAAGAGGTAAGTAATATACACAATACATACACTAATATCCAAAAACGGGTATGTACACAGTCAGAAAACAGTGCAAATACTGAAAATCGCAATAGGTTACAATGGGCCTAAGATGAACACAAACCATGTACAAGATAGTGGAAGACGAAAGTCGGTTTCCCACCTCGGCAAGTGTAGTGTGTAGAGGGGCGCTGGGAGTGTAAGAAAACACCAAAGGTAAGTAATAAAACCCACCCCAGCTCAGGAACAAAGGAGTAAATCACAGTAAGTTTCCTGAAACACACAAGAAGTTGTGATAGAAGATTATGCAAAAACCAGAAGAGACTACAAGATGACAACGATGGATTCCTGGACCTGAAGACCAGTGGAAGAAGAGGACCAAGTGCAAGAAGCACTGAAGAGTCCAGGGAGAACAGGAGCCCCTGCTAACCCGGATGAAGGTGCAAAAGGAGAACCACCAGTGAGAAGACAAAGGCCCTCATTACAACCCTGGCGGTCAGTGTTAAAGCGGCAGTAATACCGCCAACAGGCCGGCGGTAAAAAAAACTTGGATTTGGACCCTGGCGGTTACCGCCATCCAACAGCACCACTTTAGCACACCGACCGCCAGGGTGGTAATGGCCGCTGGGCTGGGGACTTCGGTTTCCAGCCCCTGCGGCCGTCACATTCCCACCCTCGGGATTACGACCCTGCCTACTGCCATGGTTTTCGTGCCATACTTACCGCCACGAAAACCATGACGGTAGGCACCATCAGTGGCAGAGAATCCCTTCCCTGGCACTGATAGGGGTCTCCCCTGCCCCCCCACCTCCTCCCCAGAGTCCTCCCTCACCCTCCCCCACCCGTTCCTGTCCTCGCACATATACACACCCACACGTGCACCCATATACACACATGCACACACGCATACCCACTACCACCCACGCATGCACATATACATTCCCACACACCAACATAGCTTGTCACACACATGCATCCACAACACACAACACTCACAATCACTCATTCACGCATGCATCCAACGCAACTCACACCCACATGCACGCATCCAAAAACATGCACACACACACCCCCACATACACACAACACCCCCCAAACCCCTCTCCGGTCGGAGAACCCGACTTACCTGCTTGCAGGGGGTCCTCTGGCTGGAGGTGGTCCACAGCACTGCTGACAGCAGCAGCGTCCGCCAGCAAAACACCGCCAGGCTGTATCATTGCTCATGATACGGTCGGCTTGTTTTGCTGGCGTGGAAGTGCTGCTGTCAGCAGTGCCGCCTTACCGCCGCCCGCCACCTGATTTCTGGCGGAATACCGTTGGCGGTCATAATACGCATTGACGGCTGATAGCTACGGCGGCCGTATGTTGCTGGCCGTCGCTGTGGCAGTAGGCGGTCAATACCGCCAATGT
Organism: Pleurodeles waltl; assembly: GCF_031143425.1. Classification (NCBI taxonomy): domain Eukaryota; kingdom Metazoa; phylum Chordata; class Amphibia; order Caudata; family Salamandridae; genus Pleurodeles; species Pleurodeles waltl. The sequence continues at coordinate 90,675,038 of NC_090441.1, forward strand.
TGTAATGAAGCCCAAAGTCAGTTACGCACCCAAGAAGACAGATGCTGGCTCCTGGTTGGTACAGAAGATGTCTCACACAGGATGGATGATTGCAGTCTGGTCTGCGTAGCTGGATTCCGCCAACAAGCCTTGGCACACGCAAACATGCGGTTGGCGGAAGATGGCGCTGCCCAGGACCAGGAGGGACCTGGTGGTCTCTACTCAGGAGGAGGAGGAGGCATAGGGGGCTCTCAGAAACTCAGAGAGCCCTCAGAAGGCCAAGCAGCACACACAGGAATCGCACAGCATGGGGACAAAGAAGGTGTAAATGGAGGCCCATGCAGCACAACACAAAGGGATCCCATGCCGCCAGAGAACCACTCAGGAAGCTGTTCTTCACAGGATGGAGTGCTGGGGGCCTAAGCTGTGCTGTCCATAAAGAACTTCATGGAAGGTCACACACAAGCCTTGGCAACTGCAAGTCACCCTGTGTGTGCACTGGGGTACTTGCGTGGGGAGGCAAGCTCTTACCTCCACCAAAGTTAGACAGCTGGACCTTGAGACAGTCGGGGTCACTTTAGTCTACCACCTGTGTTGCTTGATCCATGTTCGTTGCCTGGAAAGGGGACCCACGCCACTGGTCGACGCTGCAAGAGGTGCCTGCTGAAGCAGGGAAGTGACTCTGTCACTCCACGGGAGATTCCTTCGGTTCTTCTGGTGCAGGCTGAAGACAGGCAGTCCTCGGAGGATGCACGACCTGGAAACTGTTGCAGTTGCTGGCAGGAGCTGAAGATACAGTGCTGCAGAAGTCATCTTTGCCTCTTTGCTGCAGTTTGTAGAGTTCCTGGAGGGTTCAGCTGTGGTTCCATCGGTAGAAGATGAAGTAAAGGATGCAGAGGATTCCTGCTGGAGTCATGCAATCCAAATCTGAAGAAACACCCAGAGGAGAGACCCTAAATAGCCCTGAAACGGGGATTGGTCACCTAACCAGATAATCACCTATCAGGGGAGGTCTTTGATGTCTCCTGGTGGCACTGGTCACTCAGATGCTCCCAGAGTGCCCCACCACCTTGAAATCCAAGATGGCAAAACCCAGGGACACTCTGGAGGAGCTCTGGGCACCACCCCTGGGGTGGTGATGGACAGGGGAGTGGTCACTCCCCTTTTATTTGTCCAATTTCATGCCAGAGCAGGGACTGGAGGTCCCTGAACCAGTGTAGACTGGATCATGCAAAGAGGGCACCATCTGTACCCTTCAAAGCATTTCCAGAGGCTCTTGGAGGCTACCCCTCCCATGCCTGCAACACCTATTTCCAAAGGGAGCGGGTGTAACACCCTTTCCCAAAGGAAATCCTTTGTTCTGCCTTCCTGGGCTTGAGCTGTTCAAGCAACAGGAGGGCAGATACCTGTCTGTGAGGTGGCAGCAGATGGGGCTGCTTGGAAAACCTCAGAAGGCTGGTATGGCAGTTCTGTGGGTCCACTGTGGAGCCCCCAGAGTGCATGGGAATGTGCAACCAATACTGGAATCAGTATTGGGGTCTAATTCCCAGATGTTAGACACCTTTAATGGCCATATTCGGGGTTACCATTGTGAAGCTGGACATAGGTATTGACCCATGTCCAGTGCATGTGTAAAATGGTATCCCCGCACTCACGAAGTCTGAGAAAATGGTCCTGGACAAAGTGGGGGCACCTCTGCTAGTGCAGGCGTGCCCTCTCACACAGGTACTTTGCACCCATCCTTCAAGGTTGGAAGGCTTGAGATATAGGTGACTGATAAGTGACCTGGGGCAGTGAAAATGGCTGTGAAAGGGTACATGCACCATTTCACACAGGCTGCAATGGCGGTCCTGCAAAAGCCTTTGCATGGGCTCCCTATGGGTGGCAAAAGTAATGCTGCAGACCATAGGGATCCCCTGGAACCCCAATGCCCTGGGTTCATAGGTACCATTCACTAGGGACTTATAAGGGGTGACCATTATGCCAAGTTGGAGTAAAATAATGGGTTACCAATATGTAGTGATCAATTTAGAAACAGAGCATAAGCACTGGGGTCCTGGCTAGCAGGACTCCAGTGACAAAGTCAAGCATACTTTCAAAAACAGTGAAACATATTGACAAGCAGGCCATAAACCATAAGCCCTGGGGTCCTGACTAGCAGGATCCCAGTGAAACAGTCAAAACACACTGACATCAAGCAGAAATTGGGGGTAACATGCCAAAAAGAGGGTACTTTCCTACATATGCCAATCACGTACCATCCTAGGAAGCCCAGTAGAGTAGACACTTGTCGCATCTGTGTCCCTTCCCAAAGTGGTATACGGGAAGTAAGTCTTGTTTCCCATTTCATTTGGTTGTGTAGACCGTTCCATACCTTTACTACTGTGCCCGTTGCTGGGCATGCACCCTCACTCAATCAGCCTCCATGTAATGCATGCATGCAACTATGACCTTCCATTCTCCATCTGTCCATTCGGAATGCCGGATCTTCCCTATGCCTACACCCAGTCGTTTACTATGCTAGTCTGCGCCGCTTCATAGTATTTCTGTATGTCTGGGAGTGCAATCCCTCCCTCAAATTTGGATCTCTGCAGTGTCCATAACGCTATGTGGGGTGGTTGACCCGCTCAGAGTAGCTTGTTTAAAGAAGAACGTTGATATCTCATATGGGTTATTTTGCAAAACATATAGGGGGTCATTCTGACCCTGGCGGTCATTGACCGCCAGGGCCAACGACCACGGCAGCACCGCCAACAGGCTGGCGGTGCTTCCTGGCCAATTCTGACTGCGGCGGTAAAGCCGCGGTCAGAAAAGGGAAACCGGCAGTTTCCCGCCGGTTTTCCCCTGGCCAAAGGAATCCTCCATGGCGATTCCGACCCCCTTCCCGCCAGCATGTTCCTGGCGGTGTAGGCTGGCGGGAACGGGTGTCCTGGGGCCTTGGGGGCCCCTGCACTGCCCATGCCACTGGCATGGGCAGTTCAGGGGCCCCCTAACAAGGCCCCATTAAGATTTTCGCGACGGGTGCAACTGCACCCGTCGCACCCCAGCAAATCCGCCGGCTCCATTCGGAGCCGGCTTCATCTTTGCTGGGGCTTTCCCGCTGGCCCAGCGGGAAAGTTAGAATGCTCCCCGCGGTCATTTGACCGCGGGGCGGTGTTTGGGCGGTTTCCGCCCGGCGTGCGGTGCCCGCCTCCCGCCGGGGTCAGAATGACCCCCATAGTAATCAAGGCAGAGCAATCATTTCAAACATAGCCATTGTACCTAGTAGGCACAGTGGGAGTGTAGACCAATGTTTCACAACTCTTTTCCTTCTCTGTAGGGGCGTATTGAGATTTTCCTGGTATTGGAGGCTGCATCTCTGGTAATCCAGATACCTAGGGATTTGAATCTGTAGTGCTCTACCCTTAGAAGCAATTGTAGTGGGTTGAGGGACCCCCATCCACTTACAGGGATGAGTAGTGACTTCTCTCAGTTAACCGTGAACCCTGAGATCTCCCCAAGTATGTGAAATAGTTCCCACACACAGTACACTGGCATTTTTTCTAAAGCACACAGCTACCTCCAAAGAGGTGTCCCGATGCTGGCGGAAAGTTTAGATAAAGACGAGAAGACAACCAGGGACCAGCGATTGTTCATTGTGGGTCAGGTATAGCAGCATATCGTCTGCGTAGAGTTACACTCTCCCCTCCCATCCCGAGTCACCCGTCGAGCCTCAAATTTGTGTGTGCACCCTCATGAGCATCGTCATGGGCTCTATTGCTAATGGGAATAGCAATGGAGAGAAAGAGGGCAGCGCTGTCTCGTACCTCTTCCAATAGGAAACTCTCTAGATATGCAGCCATTAACCTTGATCCTAACACGGGGGTCTTTATAGAGAGAGCAATTTAACACAATTAATGTAGCGAGGCCCAAATCCCATTCTTTCCAGAAGCGAGAAAAGGACAGGCCATTCCACCAGGTCAAAAGCCTTGTTGGCCTCTAGGGACACCAGAACCCACGCGCCACCCCCTCTCATCTGTGCTATATTATTGTGGAGCCATCATACCTTTAATTTGGTTGAGTAACAACAAATGAAGCCCATCTGATCAGGTTGCACCAGGTCAATGGTCACGGTGCGGAGTCTGTTAGCCAGTACTTTTCCAAGGATTTTGGAATCAACATTTAATAATGAGATTGGTCTAAAGGAATCCCATCTTTGTTCCAATTTTTCCAGCTTTATCTATAAGTACAATTCTCGCCGAGCTCAATCAGCCAGGAGAGATCCCGTTTGCAAAGCCATCTTTTTTGCATGGATAGCATCAGTTTTGACACCCGTCGAGTCAGTTTGCGGAAACATTCTACTGCTAGTCCACCCGGACTTGGGGCCTTCCCAACTTGCATCTGAGCCAGTGCCACTGTTATTTCTGCCTCTGTGAGATCTAGGTCTAGTGCTTCTCCTTGTCCCCTGTTTCGAGTTTTAACTGGACAATCGTGTACAAAGCTTTCAAGCTCGGTTTGCGGGGCCTCAGCTCTGGGGGTGTAGAAAGTAGCCATATTTGTTGCAAATGTTTTTGAGATTTGCCTGCTTTCCCTCACAATTTCCACTGATTCTAAGCTGAGTTCACATATATGCATGGATGCCTACTCCCTAGCCCCTATCCAGGCTATCAGTTTACCAGCTTTGTCGCAAGCTTCATAAATGCGCTTCTGTTTGGCAAGATAGGATGTCTTTACCTCATGGTGCGCCAGCTCTTGATATTCTACCTGGTCTGGCAGTTCTGGTTGGAACATTAGTGGGAGCAGGGTCAAGACTAATTTGCATATGGCTGGGTCCAAACTGGGGTGGCATGGTGAGCAAAATAACAATGGATTAAACCCAGATGTGTGACTGGGGGTGAGTGTTTGAAAAGTTTCAGCACTCCATCCCTCATCCTTTTGTGTTGCTAAAGTTGCCCTAAGTCGCCAGGGTAAGCCCAGACTTGGATCCCTTGCTCACTATAACACTGGATTCAAGTTAGCCTGGCTGATGAAAGGTGATACCCTGAAACTGGTCCCAGGATACTTGTTTCAGGTCCAGGGAAGACCTGACCTGGCAGTTCAGGCGGGATTGTTCCCATGGGAAGCGGGTCAAGACTAATTTGTATATGGCTGAGTCCAAACTGGGGTGGCATAGAGAACAAAAGAACAATGGATTAAACCCAAATCTGTGCCTGGGGGTGAGTGTTTGAAATATTTCAGCACCCTGTCCATCATCCTTTTGTGTTGCTAAAGTCGACCTACATGGCCTGGGTATGCCCAGACTTGGATTCCTTGCTCACTATGCTACTGGATCCAAGCTAGTCTGGCTGATGAAGGGTGATAACCTGAAACCTGTCCCAGTATACTTGTTTCTGGTCCAGGAAGGACCTGGCCTGGCAGTTCGGGTTGGACTGTTCACATGAGGGGCAGGGTCAAGATTGATTTGCATATGGCTGGGTCCAAACTGGGGTGGCATGGTGAGCAAAAGAACAATGAATTAAACCCAGATCTATGACTGGGGGTGAGTGCTTAAAAAGTTTCAGCACTCCGTCCATCATCCTTTTGTGTTGCTAGAGTTGTTTAATCATCAGCACCGGGCCCAGGATCTTCATTGTGTCAAGCTGTACAGCTCACAAGCTTTTTCGTAGTTCTGGACATTTGTTGTGTGCGCTTCCTGGCACATCTCCCTCCTGCCTGTATCCACCTCACTCAGTCAGGCCTCAAACTGTCTCTAGGAGCTTCCACACTCCTGTTGGTTTCCATCCCTGTAGTAGCCTGCTCTCAGTGCCAGACTCCGGGCGCCATCTTACTGGCCTCTGCTCACAGTCAGTCTTCTTCAGGTGGATAGGCTTGTTTTGACCATCTATGGTTCTCTATTCACTCCTTCTTGGGTGTGCTGGCTACTGGTGTGTTTTCCCCTTCTGTTCTCTCAATTACACGGTGCTGGTTGCAGGATAAATGGCTCTGTGGTACTTCCAACAGCGGAAGCTCAGCCAAGGACGTGTACTGCCATCCCCTGCTAGGCCATGCCCTAAAAGATTCCTTCTTTGACCCAGGAATATAATACCGTCCTGATGAACCACTGTGACCAGTCATTGGGACCTAAGAGCCACTGACACTGATGTTAATAGTTTGGTGAACACCAAGGAGCGGAGGATAGGCCGAAAGGTAACAACCTGAAAATACCATTTTTGATTGTGACATATTGGCACATTAAACAGGCATCATTTAGATTCAAACGCAACATGCAATCCGCTGAAAGAAGGATATCCTGTAAACTGATTACTGTCTCCATTTTAAAATGGTGATGAAGCACAAACTACTTGAGATCCTTCAGGTTTATTACTGGCCTGAACTTTTCTTCCGAAGTAGACAAATATTGATTACAAACCCTCTGGGATGCATGCAGCATGGTGCTCCAGCTTCTTTTTTTCATAATCTTTATTTTATTAGTTTTACATACAAACCACATACAGTGTTGCAAGCAAATAGACAGTGCCATGAGATAATTCAGCCACACAAGAAGAAGCAAAGCGCCAAGTTACCCATGCCTTGAAGATTGTATGATAACTGGAATATCCTCCCAATGGTTGATGCCGTCCTTAGGAATAAAATGGACTCATCATTCATGCATGTGCTATATCTGTTATCTGAGTTAGTCAGTTCATTGTCCCAACAGAGCTCTCACTACTTTTGAAAGCGAATCCTGTATCTCTACAGGGATTAACTCTGCACCAACCCAAGAGAACTGTATTGAAGCATTTAGACCCATATTTAAGAAAAATAACTCACAATTACACTAGCGCAGTCGTACATCACTTTTTTAACTCAAGCTAACGTCATTCCCTAGTGCCACCCGTGTCCCATATTTGAGAAATGACGCACAATGGTGCTAAGGAATGGTTAACGTAAAAATAAATGACGTTAACCATTGCAACATGCCGGTATGGAACTATGACGCTAATGCTGCAAAAGTGTTTCTAGACCATTTTGCGGCACGTAAATATGTCGCAAAAGGATTACCACCATATTGTTACCTCATTAGCATCAAAACAAAACGCACAAGCAGGAAAATATTGCAATTTGAAGAGAAGATGGAGTTTTCAGGATAGGAGACACTCCAGGGAGACCCCAATCACCCAAGTACCAGCCAGAAGGGTCCAAAAAAGCCCCAGGAGAAGGAGAAGAGAAAGCACAAGTGTCGCTTTAGTGAGGAGGAGCATGACATGCTGGTTAGAGTGGTGACAGAGCATCAACACCAGGTATTCATCACCTCCAAATTGCCAGTCTGTAGGAGAGACACAGTATGGCAGGAAATAGTAGACAAAGTCAACAGTGTGGCAGAGGTGAAGAGGACTGTCACAGAGTGAAAGAAGCGCTGGCACGATTGCAAGTGCAGGACTAAGGAGAAACTGGGCAGGAACCAAAAGGTAGCACTACAGGCTGGAGGTGGAAGTCCTGCACCAGAGGAGGACTTGGATGAGCTGGAGGAGATTGTTGCAGCGGTCATCCTGGAGGAGCTGGGCACTGGAATCGCAGGACAGGACAGCGCAGACTACCAAAAACCACCATAAATGCAGGGTACGTTTCAAGGGGGGAATATCTGGTATTCCACATATGGCAGAAGGGGGAGGCACATAGGACACACTCAATGCATGCTAAAGGGTTGCATCGGGACACATAGGCCCTGAATCAAGATGCGCCATCCCCACCCAAGCCACACATGTATTGACGCTTTGGTTGTGCTATGCACTTCAACATATATACAATGTGGACATAGGCCACTCACTATGGCTATACTCCTCTATGTAAACATGCAGCACATTGCCTGGAAGGAACGTGCAAATAGTGTGGCTGTGTCATGACAACACCCATTGCATATTGCCAAAGCCCCTGTACCTACACAACACTGACATCAGAGACTAGGACGGAAGTCAATACCACCCCAGGGATAGTGTTAGGGTGGTGTATCTGGCCAAAATGCTTCCCTTCCTCCTTGTCGCATTGCCTTTCTCATGTGTGCTGCATCTTGCAGCACACATTAAAATGCCATCTTAGCAAAAATAGCTTGTACATGTGCAGGGAGGGACACCTCCCTGCACATAAACAAATCATCCCCTGAAGGCAGGCACCCCTTCATCATGCTGCAGCAATGCATGTGTTGGTGCAGGGAGAACAAATCTGTGCAGGTTCAGAGGAAATTGCAGGGCTGTACCGTATTCAAGTAAACATGGCACATTCCTGCGTATCTAAACTGGAAACTGGTGCAGTGTCGTGCAACATACATTGCTGCAGCCCTGAGCCATGCCACATAAAAAAAAGCTGCCCTAAAGCTTGCAACCTGTGGGGCACAACCCATACAGAGTGAACCCACAACAACTAAGAGACATCCACATGCGCCATATGGGAATGGCCACACAATAATAAACATACAACGCATGGAACATGTCTGTGAACATCATGTGTGCAGCTGTAAAGTAGCTGCAATCTCACCATCTGACAAGATAGAGGACCAGATCAAACAGAAAATTACAGTACGTGGCACTGTGCCAAACTAGGCAGCATCACGCACCATCATTTAAAAAAAGTAGGGATGTGCCATATTTATAACAATACGACACACCCCTGTGTTTCCCTCTCCGCCAGTGTTAAATTAGCTGTTGTGTACCAAGACAGTCAACTTTGCACCATAGTGCAAGGATGGCGCGTTGAGGGGGAGATTATTATTGTGCAGGAAGAAACGCCTTCCTGCACAACAACAAACTTAAATGGCGATTTGCTCTTTCTATGTGTGCTGCAGAAAGCAGCACACATAGAAAAAGCAAAAAAACTAAGAGAAATGTAAGCATTTGTCGATGTTTTGCTATGCTAACGCCACCCCTGGGCTGGGGTTAGATTTTGGGGCTTGTAGGAAAATGGCTCCCTGTTGCACGCACCCCCCACTTTTTGCTTGGTATTGATGCTGACTTGACTTGAGAGTGTGCTGGGATCCTGCTAACCAGGCCCCAGCACCAGTGTTCTTTCTCTAAAAATGTACCATTGTGTCCACAATTTGCACACCTCTGACACACAGATAAATCCCTTGTAAAAGGTACCAGTGGTACCAAGGGCCCTGTAACCAGGGAAGGTCCCTAAGGGCTGCAGCATGTGTTGTGCCACCCTAAGGGACCCCTCACCTAACACATGCACACTGCCATTGCAGATTGTGTGTGTTGGTGGGGAGAAAAAGGCAAAGTCGACATAGCACCCCCCTCAGGATGCCATGCACACAAAATACTGCCTGTGGCATGGGTAAGTCACCCCTCTAGCAGGCCTTAAAGCCCTAAGGCAGGGTGCACTATACTACAGGTGAGGGCATAGCTGCATGAGCAATATGCCCCTACAGTGTCTAAGTCTATTCTTAGACATTGTAAGTACAGTGTGGCCATATTGAGTATATGGTCTAGGAGTTTGTCAAAACGAAGTCCACAGTACCATAATGGCTACACTGACCACTGAGAAGTTTGGTATCAAACTTCTCAGAATAATAAACCCACACTGATGCCAGTGCTGGATTTATTAGAAAATGCACACAGAGGGCATCTTAGAGATGCCCCCTGTATTTTACCCCAATCCCTCAGTGCAGGACTGACTGGTCCGTGCCAGCCTGCCACTGAGACGAGTTTCTGACTGCCTGGGGTGAGAGCCTTTGTGCTCTCTAGGGCCAGAAACAAAGCCTGCACTGGGAGGAGGTGCTTCACACCTCCCCCCTGCAGGAACTGAAACACCTAGCAGTGAGTCTCAAAGGCTCAGGCTTTGTATTACTATGCCCCAGGCACTCCAGCTAGTGGAGATGCCTGCCCCCCGGACACAGCCCGCACTTTTGGCGGCAAGTCCAGAGGAGATAATGAGAAAAACAAGGAGGGGTCACCTCAGCTCAGGACACCATAGGAAATCCTCCATCTTGTTTTGGAGGATTCCCCCTAATAGGATTAGGGATGTGCCCCCCTCCCCACAGGGAGGAGGCACAAAGAGGGTGTAGCCACCCTCAAGGACAGTAGCCATTGGCTACTGCCCCCCAGACCTAAACACACCCCAAAATTAAGTATATAGGGGTGACCCTGAACCCAGAAAATCAGATTCCCGCAACCTGAAGAAAGAAGAAGGACTGCTGACCTGAAAGCCCTGGAGAGACGACGGAGACAACAACTGACTGAGCCCCAGCCCTACAGGCCTGTCTCCAGACTCAGAGAACCTGCACAGCAACACATCCAGTGGGACCAGCAACCTCTGAGGACTCAGAGGACTGACCTGCACCTAAAGGACAAAGAAACTCCAGAGGACAGCGGCTCTGTCCAAATCTGCAGCAAAGAAACCAACTTTAAAGATGACTCTAGACTCAGTCCGGAAGCGTGAGTCTTCACACTCTGCACCAGACGCCCCCGGCTCGTGTCCAGAAGAACCAACACCGCAGAGAGGACCACCAGGCGACTCCAATGACGTGGACACCCTGAGTCGACCTCCCTGCACCCCCAAAGCGACGCCTGCAGAGAGGATCCAGAGGCTCCCCCTGACCCCGACTGCCCGTTAACCAAGGAACCAGATGCCTCAAAGAAGCACTGCACCTGCAACCCCCAGGATCGAGAGGAACCAACCAGCAGTGCAGGAGTGACCAGCAGGCGGCCCTCATCCTAACCCAGTTGGTGGCTGGCCCGAGAAACCACCCTGTGCCCTGCCTGCATCGCCAGAGTGATCCCCGGGTCCTCCATTGACTTCAATACAAAACCCGACGCCTTGTTCACACACTGCACCCGGCCACCCATGTGCCGCTGAGGGTGTATTTTGTGTACCTGTTTGGGACCCCACCAGTGGTCGACAAACCCCCCCTGGTCTGCTCCCCGAGGACGCAGGCACTTACCTGCTAGCAGAATGGAACCGGAGCACCCCTGTTCTCCATAGGCGCCTATGTTATTTGGGCCCTATTTTGACCTCTGCACCTGACCGGCCCTGTGTTGCTGGTGCTGGTTGTTTGGGGTTGACTTAAACCCCCAACGGTGGGCTGCCTATGCCCAGGAGACTGAACTTGTAAGTGCTTTACTTACCTGAGAAACTAACCAATACTTACCTCCCCAGGAACTGTTGATTTTTGTAGTGTCCACTTTTAAAATAGCTTTTTGCCATTCTTACCTGTGTGAAGTACCTTATAATTTATGTACTTACCTAAATTCTGAATCTTGTGGTTCTATAAAGAAAATAACATTTTTCTATATAAAAACCTATTGGCCTGGAGTTAAGTCTTTGAGTATGTGTTCTCATTTATTGCCTGAGTGTGTACAACAAATGCTTAACACTACCCTCTGATAAGCCTACTGCTCGACCACACTACCACAAAATAGAGCATTAGTATTATCTAATTTTGCCACTATGAACCTCTAAGGGGAACCCTTGGACTCTGTGCACACTATCTCTCATTTTGAGATTGTGTATACAGAGCCAACTTCCTACAGCGCTGCTTCCGGTTTACGAGAACTCTTAAATCTGAGGCAGTGTCAAAACGTAATGGATGTTGCTGTGGCATGCCCACAGCAACACCCATTGCACACACCTTCCACACAAAGTGTTGCAAGTGAAGGTGCCATATATACACGTTGGCATTAAGCCACAAAAAGTGACTTTATGCCACCCTGTAAATATGGCACAGGCCATTGCGCCAACGGAGCTTCACCAAAAGTGGCACTCAGGTGGCGCTCGGGGCACCTAAATATGCCCCAAAATACCTTGTGATCTTGACCATTCTGTGATGCACAATGCAACACATAATATACAACTACAACCTTGGGTCAGTAACATGTCACTGAGCCTCCAGTCCCAAATAAGTGATGTGCCATGTCAACAGCCACAACAATCTAAGATTGACTTTACAATATCTCATTGCAGAGGATGATGGTTTACCTCCTGCCGAGCTGCCTGTCCTGGATTTTACAGATGACATGGATGATCAGCTGCCAATGAACAATGAACAGACTCTCCAGGATGTCCTAGGATCCCTCCAGACACCACCTTCAGTCACAGGGAGGACACACAGCGTTGCGGGGTCTCCACATAAACCACCCAGTTACCAACACACACCACCAGACATTATTGACACAGCCCTGGACTCCGAGGACCCAGAGATCACCTTTCATAAGACAGTGGTAAGAGTCCAGTGGGAGCTGGCAAAGCAAGTGCGGGTGGAGATGGAGACCATGGCAGGCAGCCTAGAGGGAATGGGAACGTGCCTCAGTCCAAATAAGGACAACTCAGCTGCCATCATAGGCACTCACTCCCCGCTACGTGGACTCCAGCAGTCTCTGGCCGACATAGCTGCTGTCATAAGGCAGAGGCTCCAACAATTGCCCTCCCAAACTGGCAGCAGCATAACAGACAACAGACGGGGGGCTATGCAGATTACGCTGGAGTCCATACAGCAGGAAGTGGCCTCCTTCAGGGAAAACATGGCTGCCTACCACAGTGATGGTGCAGCGGCATTGAAAAATTAGCAGTTCCTCCTTGCAGCAGCTATGCTTGATGTGTTCCCACAAATGGCAGCTGCTGGGGCCTTTGACTCCACATCTCTATCCCCTGAAGTATGTGTGGCCCACTTTACCTCTACAAAAGCACCAGCCATGACATGGGAGGCACCACACATATCAGAGGATGAAGATGTGGAAGGAATTACATTCAGAAGGAAAAGCACCTAGTAGCACCAGTCTGTGCCACATGCGCAGTATCTCCTTAGATCTGGGATTAAGATCATGCCAGTGTTGGACAGTAGGAAATGTGTTCTCTTCATCCAGCCACTGATGACTTGTCTTCTATGTACTGTCATTGTCTCCCTTCTTACAAATTGGCAATTTTTTATCTCCCTGCTAATGCCCACTACTCCTAACCATGTTTAATGACATGCCCCTCAACCCTGGACTCTGATTGTGGTACATATGGCAAACATCCACTCATGGGGTCTGTGAACTGGACATTGTATAGAATGTATAACACTTGCCCCTGTAAATAAAGCACCATGAATACATGTAGCATCTCTTCGTTTACTGTGATCCTTCTACTCAGCTAAATGATTGCATTGTGCGTTTCCAAGTCAATGAGTACAGAATATCCGTACATGAGCGCATTACTGTCAGACCCAAAGCCACACACTAGGATCCTAACATGAGAAAGGTGAATGATGTTGTTGTCGGCTACAACCACTTACTGAGTACTCAATACAAATATTGGACAGATATCATTTGAAGTTGACATACAGCATGTATGGCTCTGAACCAAGTTGATAGTAATTTATCCAGATGGGAGTACCAGTATAACATATTTGTGTGGTACAGAAGAAGCTAACCTCATCAGTGATGGGCACCTGTCAGTGTTGCAGGATACAGTTCCAATTTTGTCTGTTGTCAGATGTGCCACACTTGCCAACAATGAAATTGCATGACCCCACCAATGACAGTTGAAGTTCCATACTAGCCTGTCCAAGATAAATTATACATACACATTGTGAATGGCTGGAACAGTGGATGATTAATGTATGGACTAGGTGACGTTATTTAGCAGCCAATCTGACAGCTCATTGTTCATAGGGGATGCGCATGGTAATCCTTGGAAATCAAGACAGTAAGCATACCCTCGGCCATTCTTCCAACTTGGCCAGTGCACTCATGAGAACCTCCAGACACTCAATCAACTTAATAAAAAAAAGTCAAATAGAAACAGGATTTATTGTAAAATTTCTAACAACCATATACCTACTACTCACCTTAAAACTACCTTACACTAAACTAACCTTAACTTACTTACCTTAACTTACAACTACACCTATCTAACCTATTCACATGTAACACCACACTGTAAACATTGTCCCCCGACCCCCTTAAGAGACAAGATATAAGTAGAACAACATAAACTATGACTACACATGTACTAACCAAACCTATGGCCAAATATATTTTTTTTGGTAACCCAACATAACCCCCCACCCAACCCCCACCAATAAAAAACTGTAGAAAAACCCACCCCAAGTATACTTAATCTAACCAATGCCTACCCTACACTAACCTAATACTACCCATCTAAAACTATGTGCAACAGTAAAAGGGAGGGGAGGGAATTGGGAGGCCGTGGAATAAGCTCATTTCATTTTGTTCAGTTTTTTTATTGATGTACTTCAACATCTTCGACTTTGTCAGCACTCTCCTTCTCCAATTTGTCCAGTCTGACCATTATGTTGGCCATGTCCCGTCTCATGTGCCTTTCAAATTGGCTGCTCATTACCGCAGCAAGTGCTGAACAGGTGCCTGGCTCCTAACAGGAGCAGCTGATGTGGAGGGGCCCCATGTGCAAATGCATGCCATTCCCCAGTCGCCTTTTCCTTGCGGAACCTCCTTCCCACCCTGTGGTGTCCGACATCCACTTCCATAATGTGCCTGTAGCGTTCTGCCATTTTGTTGAATGCATGCCATTGGTCAGGTGTCATATTGGCGGCTGAAAAATGAGGAGAATCAAGCATCGCATTCATCATTGGGTGGAGGTTGGACAGACATATAAGCCCTCATTATGAGTTTGGCGGGCAGCAGAGGCCACCCGCCAAACTCATACCGCCACCTGACCACCTGTGTGGCCAGAACACCGCCTGCCCTATTTCGAGTTCACTGCAAGGCTGGTGGGCGGAAACAGCGTTTCCACCTGCCAGCTTTGCGTGAACAGGGCCTTAACATTGAAGCCGGCTCGTAATCGAGCCGGTGGCAGTGTAGTGGTGCAGCAGGTGCAGCAGCACCCGTCAGACTTTCCACTGCCTGTAATTCGAGCTGTGGAAAGTCCAACTGGGCTGTCCATGCAGGCCCCTGCACTGTGCATATAAAGTGCATGGGCAGTGAAGGGGCCCCCAGGGGGCCCACAGCACCACCTTTCTGCCAGCCTTTGCATGGCGGGGCTACCGCCATGCAAAGGCTGGCGGAAAGGGGACTCGTAATACCTAGGGCAGCCCTGCAAGCAGCGCTGCCTTGGCCGATTGAGACCGCTGAGACCGCCAGGCTGGCAGCTGGCGGCAACCTGGCCGTGTTGGCGGTCCGACCATGGTGGCTCTGTCACGGTCGTAATGTGGAGGCCGGACCAGTGCTTTGGAGGCGGTCCAACCTCCACCGCGGCCCTGTCGGTCTCGTGACCACCAGGGTCGTACTGAGGCTCATAATGTACACTGCAACTGCAGTTGACACATGCAGTCCACCACACATCCCTCAACAATGGCTTACTCCTCATCTATGATTATTTCCTGCCAGCCATCTACGGTATCATGAACATGTCATTGGGATGACGGCTATCATTGTTGCCTATTAGGGCCCAGAGGTGAGTGGACTAAATTGTCCTTGATCAACAGTTGTGTTATCAAACTTGTGAGGATCACGTGCCCCAACAAGTCTGGATTTCCTGTGTTCTATTCCATAAGGGGGGCTGTGCATGCAATCCACCACTTTGACACCCCTGGTGAAACATCAAGGCTTGCCCAGCCATCATGGATGCAAGGTGGGGGCCATATGACAGGGGGACTGGAAACTTCCCATCGGCTATTCTAAGGTTTGGTAAATCATTCATGTGTCCTGGTTTAAGACCTAGTCTGAGCATACGTTACAAGGGGGCACACCATTGTCCATGATGTGCCCAGATGTACAACTAATGCAATGTCCCCAGAAAGTTCAGCCAAAGCCTGACCTGCAGATCAAAGTTGTCTACACCCCTACCCTGTGCTATGTGGTGTTACATGTGTAAGAGGGCACACATATGGTGACTATATGGGTGCCCTTAGGCCCACAGTGAGGTTGGCACTGCACTGGGTGCTGCAACAGTATTCTAATATATTGACCATCATGTGCAAATTCATGTCAGACATCATCAAAGTGCCAGGTACGCACTCAGCATTCACATCATGTGCACATGTGATGTGATCTACATCATTAATAAATATCATGGTGGCAGGACCAAGTTATGAATACTGCTGAGATCTGGCTTGGGAAAACTCATAGACTTTTCCCACAACCATCTGGAGCTGAGTTGTCTCCTAATTGTGTACACTACTGCCTGTTGTCCAGCACAATATGGGTCCTTGCAGTACTACAGCTGCAATATATATTTGAAGGGTAGTGAGGCACCTGTGGTGCAAGTGTCTCATACATAAGCCCCCTAGAGACCTCTAAAGATGTAACCTACATCTGTTAGTAAGTGTAAGCTATGTGTGGCATACTGTGCTGTCAATAGTACTGTGACAAAGTAATTGTCAACAGGCAAGCTATTCACATAAACAGCTGCTCTGATATCTATCATGATAGACATCATTGAATATGTGGCCAGCCATTCCATTTCCTAATGCCCACAATTCCATGGCAGCACACATTGCCCCTTGTGCTACAAGCAAGCCATTCTCAATGCTCGACATTCCAACAGACACAATGTCACCATCCTTACTCCAATTATATCATATCATTGGTCAGGCAAAACCATTATTCATAGCATTCAATACGTCAGACCCTGGATTGGCACACATGATGAACAAGATAACACTTACTGGCTGCATCGGGGTCTCAAATTGGGACACCTCACCAATGGAGTAAGGTGGAGGTCCACCTGCAAGACATGAACAGAAAACATTGCTTAGTGATATATGTACATTTCAGTTAATGGATGACATTGTTTACTATCAACTTGTTAGGCTGAGTGAGCAAGTCGTCCTGGTGGTAGATCAGAGCAACTGACAAACATCTATGATCAGTCAATCACACATAGGCCCTCATTACGACTTCGATTGTCTTTTACAAAGACCGCCGAAGCCACGGGTGCCAGAAGACCACCATATTACAAGTACTGAAGGATTACCGTCACAATTTAGGCAGAAATCTTTCAGCAGTTGTGCTGGCGGTCAGTGGTGCAGAGACGGTTCCACAGCCGTCACCGCCACGCCAAAAGGACTCTGCCCTTCATATTATGAGCAGTAAAATGGTGTGGCGGTGTCCTGATGGCGGGGCTCTGTCGGAGGTGGAAGCGCCGGGTCCCATTCCCTGGAGGACGACATCCTCGCTGGACAAGGTAAGTCGATCGTCCGACAGGGGATGGGGGTGGGAGGGTGGGGAGTGTTGTGTGTGAGTGAGTGCATGTATGCATGTGTGAATGTAAGTGTGTCTGCACGTGTGAATGTAAGTGAGTATGCGTGTGCGATTGTTGAGGTGAGTGTGTGTTGGTATGTTTGTGTGAATGCGTGTCTGTTGGTGCAAGTGAATGAGTGTATGTATGCGTGTTGATGAATGAGTATATGTATGCATGTTGGTGAATGAGTGTATGTATGCATGTTGGTGAATGCGTGTATGTATGTGTGTTGGTGAATGTGTGTATGCGGGGTGCATGTGTGTGTGTGTGTGTGTGTGTGCGTGTATGCAGGGGAGGGTGGTGCTATCATGGAAGGGGGCGGTGGGTCAAGGAATCGAAGAGGGGGATTGGGGAGTTGTCTGCCGGCGACAGAAAAGGAATTTCCTGTAGCCAGCAGCCTTTCCGCCAGGGTTTTCATGGAGGTGCTACCACTGAGGAAACCCTGGCAGAAAGGTGACTCATAATACCGCCGGCGGTCTTCAGTGGACAGCCAGCCGGAGGTTCAGAGGCCAAACAGCCACACTCGTAATGTGGCGCTCTTCACTGCTGGCCCTTCAGACCGACAGGGTCGTAATGAGGGCCATAGTCTCAGATAATGGAGAGCCAGGCACCTACAAACCATCACTTTCCCAGACACTCCTGTGGTGCTTTTCACTGTACCATATATACACGGCATTGTCATGCAGGTGTTTGTTAGCTCTACACCTCCATGACCATATGGGACTGCATGAAACTGAATACTGCAGCTAAGGGGCATGTGATGGTTGTTGCAGTGGCCATCCCATTGTGACACCCATAGCATATGAGCCTGCTCCAGATGTTGTAGACATCTATCTCATTGTCACCACAAACTGACAAACAACTGCCCAGGGGTTGTGTGGGTTTTCCAAAGTGTTGAGGATACATCCTTGTTTGAAGTTACTAATATGTGTGTGCCATCACAAGGCACACACAAGCAATAATGCCACTGGAGTTTACTTATGTTTAAATAGTTGTACCTGCCTGCAGATTGACTGCTAGAAGTTACAGATGTATTGCCAATAGTGTGTGGCCAGCCGTTGGTGGCATGGTATACCATTATTTGTCCAGGGATGGATAAGAACATGCGCATAGACATATGCCTCAGGACAGACACACTTGCTCCGTGGTCTGAGGATCCATATGTTGGTGCAGGTTTCTGAGTAATGTGCCAGTGATGAAGCAGATGCAGGACAGCCCCATAATGTTCGTAAGATGCGGCAGGTCTGTGGTACTATATCAACACGTGTATGTGGTAATAGACATAGGCCCTCATTATGAGTCTGGCGGTCCATGGACCATGGACCGGCCCAGCGGGAAAATCATAAAAGGCCCACCGGGGGCTTCACCACACTGGTGGTGAAGTGGGGGTAATGAGTTCCAAACTCATAATGACCCCCATAGTTTGGGATGTATGTGATACACAATGACCAAGAAGAGGAAAGTGCTAATGGTGTGGATACCAGTGCATAGTCAAGCTCCCTTACATGGCCTTGGCCAATGACACAAAGGGACAGATTGAACGACAGTGGTGCAGCACCAAGTTCATCACTACAGTCCTTGTGGACCTCAGTGCACCCCTTACCCCTCCATGTGTACACCTAATGAGAATGAAGGCACAGCATAATGCATGTAAGGTCCAACTGCATCTATATCTATGAAGGAAAATGTACTCAGCAGGAGTTGCAACAAAACAGATCATCACGATCACGACTCTGCTGAGTACATGGGGGCCCATCACATACATTTATATGCCTCCTTCTCCCGTGCGTGATTTTTACATGGGAGGATAAAAAAGGCTCTAGGGCCTTTGAGTCATTTTTTGCCCGGGAACACCTACCTTGCATCTCATTGATGCAAGGTAGTTTCCGTAGGCAAAAAATGACTTTAACTCCAATATTTTGACGCTAGACATGTCTAGCACCAAAATATAAATATGGAGTTAAGTTTGCGCCGGATTTGCGTAAAAAAAATGACGCAAATCCAGCGCAAAAAGAGTGTAAATATGGGCCTCAGTTCGTTCCCTGAGGCAGAGGCAGAGGCAGCAGCAGCAAGAGGAGCTGGGAAGGGCAACAGACGCTAGCTAGGAGGTCAGTGGAATCATTGGTATGTTGAACCTATAGGTTTGTTTATAAGTCTGCTGCATGCGATTACTCATACCTTGTGCATAAGTGCATGTGTAGCTACACTGTGTCCACTTACATGTTAGCATATGTGTACTATGAGTGTACATATGTGTTTGAAGACTTATTTGTGGGAGTGCTACATTGTTATGGCTGATATACAAATGTACACACACCAACTACACAAAATATATGATGGCCTATGTCCAACACATGTTAAGGCATGTGACAGCCATGACAATTTGTACTCAGAGGTTGCCGTGGGCTAGGACTGCGTTGACATCACATTACCCTTGCCAATTTGCATGTGTGTCCATTCTGTGAAGTGTTGTTGGTTTTGCCTTCATGATGCTCTGCTACACGTGTGACATGTAGTTCCACATGCATCTTAGTTGCAAGAGATGGTATGTACACATGTGTCACGAAGGTTGATGTATGCCGTGTATTTGTGTAAAGATATGTGTAGTGTCATTTCAGTAACATATGACCACAGTGGTGTGTTCATGGGATGTGAAAACTCACCTAACTATCTTCCTGCATTGACACATGTTGGACTTTGGCAAATGCCTGTGTAGTGCCACCTATGTTTCTGTATGTCAGAACACATGTGAAGGTCATTTCTTTCAGTCACTGATATTGTGATACCAATGCCCTTACATTTGTGGTAGGTTGACTTTTGTTCAGATTCCTATACACATTACCATGCCTGAGCCATTTCAGTGTGTGCATGCCACCAACTAGGCACTCACATTTGTCCACATCATGTTTTTTATGAATGTCACATACAATGGCATACCACTGTGTAGCAGTGTTGAGGTCTGGCATAGATGGCAGCCTACTCTTCATCACTACTGTGGAAGTTTGTATGGCAACACAAACCAATGGCTGCATGTGAAGGGGCAGGTTTACGGAGCTCCAGTTTACTCAGGCCACTGTGCACGTTCATTAGGCCCCTGACAATGTCATATGTATAGGTAGCCAGAGTAGTTGTGTTAGGGTTTTGAGTGGGGATCTAGCCTCTTCATGATTGCTACTCAGAAGAACAATGCATGCTCCCCTACAGTCAGACACATGCACAATTGTGATCAAACAGACCCGAATATCACATTTTCCTCTGCGGTACTTGATGTCAGTCTTCCCCTCTCATTTACAGTGGGCTGGGGAGTTGCACGTGTAGGACATGTCTCATCATTTGATGTCCTTAGTAATTTCCATGGGCAGCTTGGTTAGGGATTGCATATCTGGTGTGACTTCTATTTTGGGAACGTGCCAGGGTACAGATGGTGTCACTGTCTCCTGTCATGTTTGCATGCGATGGGCAACTACCAGGTTATGATAGTGGCAAACATGACTGGGTTATAGACTGACCTAGCCACCCTCTCTGTGCATGTGTTGGATTTTCACATGTAGACATTGACGTGTTGCACAGTCAATATTGGTCTATGTGTGTTCCTTCTCCATGTTTTACCGCATTACTTGTAAGGTATATATTGTCTCCTACATTGCTCCCATTCTTTAGGCTGCTTGCACTTTGTACACATCTTCTGCAGCAACATTGTCTGGTCCTACATGGACAGGATGCAAAATGTGACTTGTGTAAATTGTAGATGTACACATCTTCTACTACTGGCTAAATGATAGTTACCGTCCCATTGACGGTATTTGGATGTAATGAGTGCCATGTACACATGACATTACACCTGCCACAGCACTTGTGTTGTCTCCAAGTGACCTCCCATGTTGTAGTTGCAAGTATCTGTGGGTATCTCTCACCTGTCCTTCCACACCCTCCGTTGAACATGGGTATGCATTTCTTCCAGCATGCCACAACCTAGGTAACTCTTACCATAACTGAATGATGTTGAGGTGTGAAATCATCTCAGTGTTGTTTTTTCAGTAGCCAAATGCAACATATATGGCTACTTCTACTCCCATTCATTTTTTGATGAGTCTCTGACATTTTTTAACATTGCTGGACCTAGTTGCACATCCCACACCTGATTACCATGTTGGAGCCCAAAACATGTATGGGATAGTTTGTAACTATTGCTACCTTGCACTTCTGGCATGTGAGTGACAATGAGTGGTGTGTATTGCTATGTGCTGTGTGATGTTGTTATACAGAGAATACTAGGTAACCATGCTGACACATGTCAAGCATTGTTGGTTCTAGCAAACCCTTTGCTACCTAGGACATACACCCATACACCAGTCTTCACATGTTTATCTGGAATTGCTGTAGGCAGCAGTTTTGTGTGAAAAGTGTGTATCTTATGTACATAGGGAGTGTAACACACCCTGCCTACATTCCACCCAGACAATTATTTGGTGGTGTATTGTCCCATTTAATTCTTAGATTCTGACAATTGGTCTTATGTTTGGATAGTGATTCAGCACCTTTAGCTGCTTCATTTATCTGGCAACCCATAGCACACTCCATAGCCAATGTGTGTGTGCCATGAGTGAGGTACAGTCCACCATGTGTCAAGGTTGTGCCCAATGGCAGAGCCAGGACATAATCCCATGGATATACTGTGCAGGCTCTGCCTCTGACATTGGTTACAATCTCTGTACAATTACTGAAAGTCCATAGTTACCAATGATTTCCTCCTTTGTCACGCATGCACAGTGCAGGCAAAGCAGCAATCACCTTGACAGATCCTGATGCCAGCATATGAAGGACAGCAAGGAGTTTTGTCATGGGTGGTATCGCTGTAGGAGTTTGCACCCTTGCTGTTATGTGTGGCGCAATGTGGCGCAGCATGCGTACAATGGACTCCCGGTTCAGTCGGTAAATCCTGATGACATCTTGTTCCCGGAGGCCAAGGATGGCTGTCCACTGTCTGAAGACCCTCTCCAGCCTTCTGCGCTGCCTTTGTAGCTGCTGTTGTGGTGTTTGAGGTTGCTGCAGTGGTGGTGGAGGGACCTGGTTTCTTCGCTGATGTCTGTGGCATGTACCAAGCTGGACCAGTACCACTTCCATGCTGTCCTGGATGTTGCAAATGCTCCTTCTGTGTGTTTTCCTTGAGTGGTGGTGTGTGGACCTCTTTTTAAAGCCTGGTCTTTAGATGGAGATTACATTTTGACACTAATCGAACTTAGGCCCATATTTATACTTTTTTTGCGCCGCGTTTAAGTCACTTTTTGGTGCAAAAGCAGTGCTAACTTACAAAACACAATTGTATTTTGTAAGTTAGTGCCGCTTTTGCGTGAAAGAATGAGGCAAACGCGGCGCAAAAAAAGTATAAGTATGGGCCTTAGTGTAATTTTTGCAGTTGGCTTCCTTGGTATGTGTCATTTTTTGCATCAGGTGGTAAATATGGCACTGGAGGGCTAGCGTCATTTTTTGGATGGGAACACCTACACTGCATCTCATTGTTGCAATGAGATGCAAAGTGGGTTGGTGCTTCCTAAAAATGGCACTAACTCCAATTTTGTGGCGCTAGACGGGTCTGGCGTCAAAATATAAATATGGAGTTAAGTTGGCGCTGCTTTAGCATAAAAGAAAATGACGTTAAGGCGATGCTAACTTTCTATAAATATGGGCCTTAGTCTGAATTGAACTGGTAAGGTGTAAAAAACCTATCTGGAACCACTGTCCTGTCTGAAGAATCCAAGGGTCATTTGAAATTAACCCCCACTCATACAAAAAAGGGTTTAATGAACCACCTACTTTCACAAAGGGGTAGGAACAAATTCTTACCCTGAATTCCGTTCCCTTTGTTTGTCCTCTATTGATGCTGAAGCGTCCACCCTTTCTACTTTGCTGGGAAGCATTGCCTGGGAATATCTGTGTTGGGGGTTGAAGTATGGACAGTGAAGCAAAGCCTGTAAATGCTGGCCGTGGGAAAAACCTGACCAAACACCCTCATCAGTAAAGAATGGTCCTTGTCAAATGACACAAATGCTTATAGTGAACAATCTCTTTAATTAAAAAGTTTCTAAAAGTAGAACCCTGAGTGTCCTACCCAGTTAGTTCTCACAACGTAGGGTCTATTCTCAGTAGAAGCCTCTTCCTCTTTTATAGAACAGTCCTGCATTTGCTTTGCCTAAGAAACATACTGCCCTCTGGGCCTATCTACAAATTACTTCTGGATCAAGAAACACACTTGTGATTTTTGTTTGATAAACCAAGCATAAGATTTTAGTCGAAGGACACAGTGGGCCCGATTTATATTTTGGCGGATGTGTTCGGACCATCGAGAATCAATAGTCCATCCATCTGCTGTTGGAACTGTTCTCCCACCTCATTTATATGTTGGTGGTTTGACAGATGAAAGTCAGTCAGGTCCTCACCATCCCTGCTGCTTGCAGAATCCTCTTTTGATGGAGCAAGAGTTGAAAAGCCGCTGATGACAGTATTACAGCCACAACTCCACCCTCCTAATCATGATGTTTCTTTCCATTGGCGTTCCCATTGCGGTTAAACCTCCACACCTGAGCTGGCAATTTCAAGCTGATAAAAGGAGGTAAGTTACTTTTACCAGCCTCTTCTTCTTTACTAATCACAATAAACCTGATTTTGCAACTTTCTGCATACCTTACCTGCTCTTGGATATGGATGATGACCCACCATGTCAGCGCCGCAATATGAGGTATGTGAACCTAAATCTATGTTATCAAATTAAATGTCTATTATCATGGCCGTACACATATGTAATATATTCTGTTGATAGTACAGCAAATATTAACCTTAACATTTTAAATGTAAGTTTTAACTGTGATGTCTGCCAAACTAATAAATTTTTTATGTTGAACTAAAGCATGAATTAAATAAAGTCTACATATGTCCAGACAGCGGGCGGAAATGGTGTTTCTGTCTGCAGGCCCTGCACGCAACAGCCCACAGCATTGACGCTGGCTCATAATTGAGCTGGCGGCAATGTTGCAGTGTGTAGCATGCAACAGAACCCGTCAGGCTATTCACTTTCTGCAATGCAGACAGTGAAAAGCGCAACAGGACTCTTAATGGGGGCCCCTGCACTGCCCATGGCAAGTGCATGGGCACTGCAGCGGCTCCCTTGGGGCCCCTTGCACCCTATCTCTGCCAGCTTTTACATGGCAGTGCAACTGCCATGTAAAAGCTGGCGGAGAGAGGGGTCGTAATACCCAGGGCGGCACTGCATGCCATGCCGCCCTGGCGGATTGGGACTGCCAGCAACACCAGTCCCACCGGAGGGAAACTGGTGGTGCTGGCGGTCCAAGCGTGGCCCAACCACAACGGTCATCATTTGGAGGTCTGACCACAACCAAAGCGGCCGGACCACCGCTTTGGCGGCAGTCAGGCCGCCACCGCCAGGGTTGTAATTAGGGCCTTAATGTTTGCTGGCCTAAGGATTCTGCAGTTTACCACTGTTGATCAGTGTTAAAGTGATTGTGGTCTTTCCTTAAAATGTGGTTGCATTGCCTAGCATATTTAAGTTACTTATAAGTCCCCAGTAAAGTGCACTCCATGTGCCCAGGGCACTGTAAATTAAATGCTACTAGTGGGCTTGCAGCACTGATTGTGCCACCCACTAGACTAGCTCCTTGAAAATGTCTCAGGCCTACCTTTGCAGAGCCTGTGTGTGCAGTTCTGAACTGCCTTTTCAACCTGGCAAAGTAAACCTTTTGGCAGGTCCAAACCTTCCTTTTAGTTACATATAAGTCACCCCTAAGTTAGGCCCTAGGCATCCCTAAGGGCAAGGTGCAGTGTATTTAAAAAATGGGGAATGTACTTTTTTTTGGTAAACAACTTTATTGATTTTCGAACAAAACATGTTCAGGCATTGCACTACACAGGGTTTGCACAGAGTCATTAATCGTTGGTCAGTCACATTTCTAAACCTTACAACATAGACCGTATCTATACAGGTCAGCAGAGTAGTGGTCTTTAACAGTTTTAGTGGAACATATCTTGCGTAACCTTTCAAGCCAGTTGGCCCAACCATTTCCCCCATTTTTTTAGTATGTTTGCAAGGTCACTCGTGCCTCATATACCAACATCTCCTGCTGCACACACCAGTCTACTCCTCTCCTCCATTGCGCCATAGTGGGGGGTTCGGGCTTAATCCATCTTGCCGCAATGTCTCTCTTGATTACCAACAATGCAGTCCCTGTACCTGAGCGGTCAGCTCTTGTACTTCCTGCCTCTTCTATTACTCTCAGTTGCACTAGTTTGGGACACCTCGGAACCTCTCATCCCACTGTCTCAGTGAGTTCCGCAGTAATCTTGACCCAGTATCTATTGATGGGTGCGCATGTCCATTTCAAATGGTAAAAGTCTGCAAGTTCATCCCCCCATCTAAGGCATGTGGACTTGGGCTGGAGACCAGCTCGATTTAATTGATCTGGAGAAAGGTATGTTCCATGGAAATATTATGTTTGTATGAGTTGGAGGTGGGAGGCCATGGTGCTAGATCTGGGTGCCATTAGCGCATCACACCATTCCTCGTCCTCCAGTGGGCTCAGCCATCATTCCCATTTATGGCTAATGTGGGTCAGTTCTCCTGGGGCATTGTTGATCAACATTCTATATACCTGGGATATGTCCCCCTTCCCCAGCGCACCCGTTAGTGTTTTGTCTTCTAGGGAACTGTGTTCCGGAAGAGTCTCTGAGGTGGTTAGATGGGCATATTATGCATGTCGGAGTTGGAGGTATTTATAAAATTGGGTGTGAGAGAGCTCATAGGTCTCCTGAAGTTCCAAGACTGAGCACATGTGTGTACCTTTCCACATGTCCCCAAGGAGAGTTATGTACAATTGATCCCAGCAGGCAAAACTTTCCAGTGCAGCTGATTCCAGCAACCATGTACAGGGAAGGTGGTGGGACAGGTAGCTTGTCCAGCGAAGGTGAAGCAGGGCCGCCCTCCATGCCATAAATACCATCTTTGTCCCGGGCACCATGGTATCAAGGATTGGGGAGCCAAATAGCATGTTTAGTGTCTGGGGGAAGCTAGGGGTTGCCAGTTCAATGCAGTATGCCTGGTCTGACCATCCCCCAGCAAACCAATTGTTCAGGGCAAGGAGTTGAGTCTCCAGCTAGTAGAGATACAGGTTGGTCAGTCCCAGTACGCTGTCATATTGCCCTCTTTGACAGTAATGCATCACCAGTCTGTGTCTACTGCCTTTCCACAGAAAGGATGTTATGGCTTTGTCCAATGTGTGGAACCACGGGCGTGTTAAGGGAGTTGATATATTCTGAAAGATCTATAGAAACCGTGGGAGAATCATCATCTTAAATAGTGCTATTCGACCCATGACATTTAGTGGGAGGGACTGTCATCTCAATAGGTCTGCGTTCGCCTGTTGAGTCAGTGATTGAAGGACCATGTCATTTCCAGCAGGAGTGTCACCTATAAGCCCAGGTACTTGAAACTAGGTTTTCGGGTGGATACTACCTCTTGTCATGCAAAGCTGTCTGTGATGGTGTCAGGGGAACCGGGACGGACATGGAGGGATTCATTCAAAGACCCAAGGCCTCTTTCAAACATCGTAGAGATAGAGGCTGCGCGATCCAGAGTTGATCAGGTCCGCCAAATAAAGGAGGACATCATCCGCATAAAGTGCTAAACGACCCTCTTGGTCTGTGTCCCATCTTCAACCCTTGAAGAGGTAGTCGGTTTGAAACAATTGATCCAACGGCTCAATCGCCAGGGTGAAGAGAAGTGGAGATAGGGGGCAGCCCTGCCGAGTACCATGTTGAATTGGGAAGTAGTCAGACAGGACCCGTTAATCTGGACTCAGGCTGTAGGGTTAACATAGAACACTTGAATTAACCTGCGGAACCTGGGGCCTATCCCAGCACGTGTCAGAACCAGTTGCAAGTATCTCCAGTCCACTGAGTCGAACACTTTCTCAAAATCTACCAAGAGTATCGGTAGATCTGAAGATAGTCGGACCCATGAGCTAAGGCTGCCTGAAGCCTGCGTATGCAATGTCGCATACCTTGATTAACCATGAATCCGCACTGATATGGGTTGATTAGATAGGACCGTACCTGTTTAAGACGATTAGCTAAGATTGTGCATATAGTTTTACATGACTGTTTATAAGCGAAATGAGACAGTAGTCTGCACAGGCTTGAGATGGGGTTTTGGTCTTTGGAATGATCACTATGGTTGCTATGTCCATCCCAGGTGGAAAGGTACCTGTTCGACCTACTTCGTTGTACAAGGCGAGTAGCCTGGGTGTCAGTATCTCTTTGAAGGCTTTATAGTATTCAGCTGGGAAGCGATCAGGCTGGGGTCTTCCCAGTAGCAAGCAAGGAAACTGCTGATGCTATCTCTACGTCAGTAATGGGTTCCTCTAGGGACTTTGCCTCCGACTTGGGTAGCTGGGGGAGTGGCACCTTTTTGAGAAATTGGGCTGAGGAGGTGTGGTCAACCATGGGTAATGCAGCATAGAGTAGTTCATAATATTTGGCAAACTCGCCAGCCTCCTCTGTCAGAGTGGTGATCCAGCGACCTTCTCCATTAATTATTTCTGACACAATCCGGGATAATTGTTGACGGGAGACCAGCCAGTACAATAGCTTCCCATTTTCATCCCCCCAGCCATATACCCGAACCATGGAGGCTCGCCAGAGATATTTTGCTGGCTCCATTGATCAGTTCCGCAGTTCCTCACTCAGCATTGCTAGATGCCGAAAGGCCGTTTCTGAGGGTTGTATTGCCAAGGCCTGCTTGAGTTCCAAGGTTTGGGTCTCTAATTGCGTGATTTGTTCTATGCAGTTGCGCTCTTGAGAGCATATGAAACTCTTGGCCTGGCCTCATATTACTGCCTTACTGGTGGCCCAAAGGATCCCTGCGGAAGAAACCAAGCTATTGTTCGTGTTGAAGTATGCCTGTAGTTTGGTTTGCAGGTGTTGGATGCATGTTTCATCTTGTAACGGCCAGGCATTAAATCGCCACATAGGGTGAGTGCCCACTAAGGCCAATCCAAGAGTTACAAGGAGTGAGGCATGATCTGATATACCTCTAGGAAGGATTTGTATGTGTGAGAGGAGGCCACAGTCCGGGGCTGGCATCAGGATAAGATCTATTCTAGATTGTGTATGATGCGCAGCTGGTGTGTGTGTAAATTACCTAGTGTTCGAGTGCCAGAACCTCCACATGTCACATAGCCCCAGAGATATCAACCAGTCTGAGAACTGTTGGGCTGCTTCACCTCTGGATGCGTAAGAGGGACCTGATGTGTCTTTCACGGGGTTGGGGACCGCATTAAAATTGCCTCCTATCAGTGTTGGCCCATTGGGCAGGCCTAGTATGGTTGTGGAGAATGCTTTTGAAAAGGTTTGTTGGGCCGCTGGAGGGGAGTATGCACTGACCAAGCTATGGCCTTGCCCTCAAGCATTCCTGTCAATGCCACAAACCTTCCCTGTCCATCCCTCTCTACCCAATCAACCACCATGGGAAAGGTGCGCCGCAGGAGGATCGCAACCCCTCTGGACCCTCGGGTGAACCCAGCATGGTAGGTCCTATCATAACGTCACTGGGCCAGAAAAGAGCAGTGTTCTCCCATGATGTGAGTTTACTGAAGTAGGAGTATGTCTGGCCGATGGCGATGAGCAAAGGAAAGCACTACTGTCCGTTTCACTTTATCTAGGAGACCGTTAAAGTTTCATGACATTATCTTAAAGGGGCCCATTGCTAGGTTTGTAAGTCAGTGTATCATTTCCCAGGAGGGATCCATCTCGCAGGGTTGTCCCAACTCGGGTATATCAGGTCTGTGTGCCTACCTATATCATCAAAGTGCCAACAATCGGTGCCTGCCTTCTGTGGGTGCGTGTCTGTGCCTATTACAAATATAAAGAAATGCTGAGTCATTGCCCTAACTGTAGGAAAGTGGCACTGTTGGCATGGTTATCCTCACTTTTTGCCTAATGTTGATGCCAACTTTGATTGAAAGTGTGCTGGGATCCTGCTAAGCAGGCCCCAGCACCAGTGTTCTTTTCCAAAATCTGTACCTTTGTTTTCACAATTGGCACACCCATGGCACACAGTTAAGTCCCTTGTAATAGGTACCCATGGTACCAAGGGCCCTGTTGCCAGGGAAGGCCCCCAAGGACTGCAGCGTTTATTATGCCACCCTGGGGAACCCCTCACCAAGCACATGTATAATGCCTTTGCAGCTTGTGTGTGCTGGTGGGGAGAAAAAGACAAAGTCGACATGGCACCCCTCTCAGGGTGCCATGCCCAGAAATCACTGCCTGTGGCATAGGTAAGTCACCGTTCTAGCAGGCCTTATAGCCCTAAGGAAGGGTGCACTATACTACAGGTGAGGGCATAGCTGCATGAGCAATGCCCCCTACAGTGACTAAGTCCATTCTTAGGCATTGTAAATGCAGTGTAGCCATATTGAGTATATGGTCTGGGAGTTTGTCATTACGAACTCCACAGTTCCATAATGGCTTCACTGAATACTGGGAAGTTTGGTATCAAACATCTCAGCACAATAAACACACACTAATGCCAGTGTGGGATTTATTGAAAAATGCACACAGAGGGCAGCTTAGAGATGCTCCCTGTATGTTAGCCAACTTGCTGGTGCAGGACTGACCGGTCTGTGCAAGCCTGCACTTTCAGACAAGTTTCTGACCACATGGGGTGAGAGCCTTTGGCCCATATTTATACTTTTTTAGCGCCGCATTTCCATCATTTTTTTATGCAAAGGTGCCGCAAACTTACAAAATACAATTGTATTTTGTAAGTTTGCGCCACTTTTGTGTAAAAAAGCAGCATAAATGCGGCGCTAAAAAAGTATTAATATGGGCCTTTGTGCTCTTGATGGTCAGAAACAAGTCCTGTCCTGGGTGGAGGTGCCTCACACCTCCCCCCCTGTAGGAACTCTAACACCTAACGGTGAGCCTCAAAGGCTCAAACCTCGGGTTATAGTGCCCCAGGGCACTCCAGTTAGTGGAGTTGCCTGCCCCCCGGACAAAGCCCCACTTTTGGTGGCAAGTCTGGCGGGAAAATTAGGGAAAACAAGAAGGAGTGACCACCCCAGCTAGTACCACCCCTAAGGTGTTAAAAGCTGAGGTGACCCGCCACCCTGCAGAATCCTCCATCTTGGTTTGGAGGACAGTGACCAATAGGGTTAGGTTTGTGTCCCCCTCCCCAAAGGGAGTGAGCACAGGAAGGGTGTAGCCACCCTCAGGGACAGTAGCCACTGTCTACTGGCTACTGCCCTCTGACCCCTGTAACACCCCTTAATCTTGTATTTAAGGGCTTCCCTGACCTCAGGTCACTAGATTCCTGGTGACATAACAAGAAAGAAGAAGAACTAGTAAGCTGAAACCCCAGCAGAGAAGAAGGAAGACGCCAACTGACTTGGCCCCAGCCCTACTGGCCTGTCTCCTGCTTCAAAGATCCTGCACAAGAACAGCAACGCATCCAGCGGGACCAGCGAGCTCCGCCAAGCTCCAGAGGACTGCCCTGCACCCAAAAGGACCAAGAACTCCTGTAGACAGTGGCCCTGTACAAGAAGAAACAACAACTAAGGACTCCAGCCTCACTCTGAATGGGTGAGTCCTGACCACTTTGCACCCGATGCCCATGGCACGTGTTCAGGTGGCCCAACTAGCTAGAGAGGATCCTCAGGCGATTCTGAGCAAGTGCCCACCCTGGGTTGACCTCTCCACTCCTCCACGACGACGCCTGCAGAGGGAATCCCAAGGACAACCCTCACCGCGAAAGCCCTGGATGAAGATATCTGACGCCTAAAGACACCCTGCACCCACAGCCTCCAGGCCTTGGAGAATCCGACCTCCGGTGCAGCTACGTTTAGCAGGCGGCTTGTGGCTTGCCCAAGATGACCTCCTAGACCTCGCCGGCAGCCTCTGAGTGACCCCCAGGTCCCATCATAGACAATCATTGGAGACCTGACGCCTTGTTTGCACCTGCCCCGGGCTCCCCAGCGTCGCTGACGGCTGCCAACCTACCGCCACAGTGGCGAATATCCGTTCACCATATTATGACACACACACACCAATCGGACAGAATACAGCCACATACACAAATCTGCCAGACCAAAGGTCGGTGATAAAGTGGCGGTCCCAAAACCCATACCGTTATGCCAACAAAACAACGCCCATCACATTATGACCCACGAATCACCACGGCGGACATTCAACGGCGGTGAACCATTGGCGGTACATACCGCCTCGCTCAGAATGGACACCTACATACAAAACAACACCACGTTGGCCAATACCCAAAACACACACCTGACACCCATACACACACCACACACCCACACCACTATAAAACAAACACCCACAGCACCCACAACCCTTTACAAACAACTATTGCCGCCAGGAGACTGAGAAGAAGAGCACAGAGACAACTAGACACACACACCACTTACACCCATACACCCCTCACGCACTCCACATCACACACCCCACCACATCATCCAACACATCCTCACCAACACACATCACACAACACCCATGCCACCACAAAGGGCCCCCGTTTCACTGAGGAGGACTTAATGGTCAGGGTTGAGGGAATTGTCAGGGTGGAGAGGGTCAACGCCGTGGGACAGCACCCAAGAACAAGGGACGACATCAGGAAGAGGTGGAACAACCTACGGGGGAAGGTACGTTCCATAGCAGCAAGACACCAGCCGCAACACAGAGGACTGGCAGCTGAGCCCCCACCTCCTCCCCCACAGCTCACAGCATGGAAGGAGCAGGTACTGGCAATACTGCATCCTGAGGGACTCGCTGGAGTTGCTGGAGGACTGGACACTGGTAAGTCAACATTTACTACCTATTACCCCCCCTAATACCTGCATGCCATCTCACACCCACATCCTCATTCCCATCACTCCACTCCATCCCACACACTGCACCTACACATCTCACTAATCCCAATGCCAAGCACTGCATGCCATACCAATGCAGGAACACCCCTCCCAGCCCTGCATGGGCCACCATCACTAAAGCATGCACAGCATATGGAAACTAACTATCCCACAATACATCACCAGCCAATGTTAGTGGAGAGGAGGCCCACCACTATCCAGTCCCCCAACAGAAGAGGCCCCCAGTGATGACAGTAACTCTGGACTTCTGGACCTAGAGGACCTACCTACCCCATCAGGGACCACTGGACAGCCGGTCACCCAGGCCAACTCACAGACCACCATGGAGCCTCCCCCATCAGAAACCAACACCACAGCACCCACCCAGTGTACCCACACCTCTGTCCCCAGGACACGTCACTCAGCAGTGTGACCACCTGTACAGGGACCCCAGGCCACACCTCGCCCCCAAGACAATCAGGGACCTGCGGTCAGTGGCAGTGGGCACACGGTTCAGGGGACAGAGGCACAGGCCAACAGGGACACTGGGTGGACTGCTGTGCCCCAGTGGGAGGACAGGACCAGTGAACCGACTCTCCAGGAGGCACTCTCCGAGATCCTGGGAGCCTACCAACATTCCCAGGACATGATGGGCCAGATCCTTGACAACATGCAGGAGAACAGGTGGCTGCAGGAGGGACAGTATCAGGGGATCAGGGAGGACTTGCAGGCCATTAACAACACCCTGATCTCCATAGCAGGGGTGCTGGCAGACATGGCCAACATCATGAGGGAGGCAACAGCACATCAGTGGGCCCCTACCACTAGTCAGTCAACTGAACAGCCCTCCACTTCCTCTGCCGTTAGTGGCCTGGAGGCCCCACCACAGGACCCACAGGCCACCAGCATCCCTCCCCCTGCAGAAGGTGAACCACCCCGCAAACGTTCCCTGCGACCCAGACAGAAGCCAGAGACACTTGCCAAGAAATGAGACTCTCCAGATTGTCCCCCTTGTGTCCCACCCAGTCACCTTGTCCACCTTGAACTGCCATTGCTCACCTTCCTATGTCACCTTGCACACGCCACCTGTGCTACAAGCAGACTGGAACAATATCCTGGACTTTCCTCCATCATCACCCCATTTCACTGCACTTTCCCCTCTATTTTTTAGCACTACAATAAACACCCTTGGATAAAACTCGACTACTAGTATTTCATGTATTGCAAATTTTTATTGATTGAAACAGCTACATCCATTGCAAATGAACTATACATAGTGAGAGCATAGAATGAATGACCTGTTGCTGGCTTTAGTGATCACATCAGGACATTGTTGTCATATCACCAACATATGTAAAATGATAATCCATGGGTGACAGTAAGTAGAGGTAACAAGTGGGTAATGCCAGCATGCCACTGCCACATGGAATACAATAGTCATAGAAATGTGAAGTTGAACTGCCTTACCTGTGTGTCATTGGAAGTACTGATGGATCACTAATGTTCTGTTGTCCACATCCTCATCCTCTGCCTCCTCATCCTCACTGTCCTCAGGGTCCACTGCTGCCACAGGGGCAGTTCCAGTCTCCTCCTCCTGCAGAAAAGGTACATGGCGTCTGAGGGCCAGGTATTGCAACATGCAGCATGCCACTACTATCTGGCAGACTTTCTCGAGTGAGTAGCACAGGGATCCACCTGTCAGATGGAGGCACCTGAACCTGGCTTTTAAGAGGCCAAAGGTCCTCTCAATGATCCTGGTTCGCCCACGTGCATCATTATAACGTTCTTCAGCCCTTGTCCTGGCATTCCTCACAGGGGTCAGCAGCCACGATAGGTTTGGGTAGCCAGAATCACCTGCAAGTATTGAGGGACAACATTTAGCCACACACTATCCTATTTGGCTAACAGCAGAGGCATACACCAACATACACTGGGTGGGGACCAAGGCTCACCTATAAGCCACACCCTGTGCCTATGTAGTTGGGCCATCACATTTGGGATGCTGCTCAGAAAAAAGGCATCATGCACCGGCCCAGGATATTAGCATTGATGTGGTAGATGTACTGGTCCACCGTGCACACCATCTGCACATTCATGGAGTGGAAACATTTACGGTTCCTGTACACCTGTTCATTCTGCCAGGGAGGGAACAGACGCAATTTGTGTTCTGTCATTCGTCCCAATAATATTGGGGATATGTCCCATTGCAAAGAATACAGCCTTCACAGTGACCAAATCTTCCACCTGGGGGAAAGCAATGTAGCTGCACATGTGTTTTACCAGGGCAGACAAGACTCTTGCCAGCACGATTGAGAACATTGGCTGTGACATTCCTGCTGCCAAGCCAACTGTCACTTGGAAAGAACCTGTTGCCAGGAAATGGAGCACTGATAGAACCTGCACAAGAGGGGGGATCCCAGTCGGATGACGGATAGCTGAGATCAGGTCAGGCTCCAACTGGGCACACAGCTCTGTGATTGTGGCCCTGTCTAGTTTATTGGTGAGTATTATGTGCCTGTCCTCCAGGGATCTGTACACAGGGATATGTCTCCATCTCCTATTCATCCACAGAGGTAGGTATCTAAGGGGCAGAAGAGTGAGTAGGCTGTCACAATTTGAACAACTATACCACAACAGCAGCCCACATTGTGCAATCATGTATTGGGACAGTGTAATTTAAAAGTATATGCCAATTTGTCCTGTGACGCAGCAATTATACATAGGCCAGTTCACCCCCCCTGAAATGGCGACCGCCTGTCATGTGTGGAGGGACAGGTGGAAGTGAGGTAATTCTGCTGACGTTGTGCGCCGTGGTGGTAGGCGATCGTGAACCGCCATGCAATTCCTCATTGGATAATATTAGGCCCTATGGGGTACAGTGGCCAATGGTGATCTACGCCGGCAGTAACGGTGTACACCGCTGCAGACGTGACCACCATTTTCTATCTGATTCCTCACTTGTTTCCTGACCTTCCACAGGAGAAGACCTACACTGCATGTGCTGCTGTGACCTGTGTCTGGAACCTACCGTGGCTCGTGTGACCGGGGAAAGGGTCCCAGCCTTCACAGCCTTCAGCCTTCGGAGGAGTTGGAGCGACTGGTGGATGGTGTCCTACCCCAGTATGGACTGCTGTATGGGCCTCCAGACCAATAGGTGAGTACACTGTGGGCACGATGCATGTGGCATGGATGCATGGGGATATGTGTGAATGCATTGTGTAAGGGGGTATTATCTGTTGGTGGTGTACCTGTTGTGCGCTGGGCAATGTGTGTGCCAATGGTGATGGAAACGGACATGGTGGGCCATCTGTGTGACAGCCTGGACTGTTAGTTTGATGGTGTTTTCCTGTCTTTATTGCCTCTGGAGGTCAGCGCCCATCAAAAGAAGGGAATACGGCGTGCCATCGCCAAGAAAGTGCGGACCCTGGGGGTCTATGGCAGGCAGAGCACCTACTATCGGAAACGGTGGGAGGACCTGAGATGCTGGGCACGGAAGACCGCGGAGGTCCAGCTGGGGATGGCCTCCCAATGAGGGAGGGGTGCCCATCGGACCCTGACCCCCTGATAGCCTGCATACTGGCAGTGGCGTACCTTGAGCTGGATGGGCGCTTGAGGGAATCACAGCAGCCACAAGAGGGTGAGTACAGTGGGTATCATTACAACTTATGGCTGGTGGGGTGGTATCCGAGTGGTGGCTGTGTGTTAATGGGTGCCCCTAAGGCCAGGCTAGACATTGCAGTGTGGGTCCTCTGAAGGGTAATGGTTGCATGGCAAATACAGGTAACCTAGCTTGTTAGTATTCACTTCCAGGCAGGGCTGCGTGGGTCCCAGGTGTGATGCAGTCGGGGGTGTGTGCTCCTCCTCATGCCTTGGTAACTAGCCATTTCACTGGTAGTGCAATGCATAGTGAGTAGGCATGTTCCCTGTGTGTGAAGGTGCTTTTTATGCCAACGGTGGTGTTGTTGCAGTCATTGATCCAGTGTATCCTTTGTCTCTCTCCCCCCCTTTCTTGTTTTGTCATCCTGTCCTTGTGTGCATTAGCATCATCTGGAGCAGGGGCAATGGCGACAATGAGCTGCATCCCACAGGACCCTGGAGACAGAGTCCACCGATGCCAAGGGAACAAGTGGGATGGAGGGCGAGGGGAGCACCACAGCAGATACTTTAGGGGACGGCGGATACCGGAGGGGTCCTCCGATGGGAGCTCCCTGGTGGTGGCGGACACCTCTGTGACACCCCAGCTGCAGGTACAGCCGCCACCCCCGTATCAGCACCACCCTCCCAATAGCCCCTCAGCAAGTTGCCCGTGCCCGCTCACCCAGGAGGGTGGGCATCTCCTTCGCCCCAAGCACTTCTGTCCCTGTCCCAGTGAGCCCTGCTGTCCTGAGTGAGAAGGCTAGTGACCTCTTGAGATCCATCTCTGTAGGGCAGTCAACCATTGTGAATGCCATCCAGGGTCTGGCATTCCAGATGCAGCAATGCAATGCATTCCTGGAGGGCATTCATGGTGGTTTGGAGGCCCAACAGAGATCGATTCAGGCTCTGGCCTCCTCTCTGATGGCAGCCATTGTCCCTGTTTCTACCACCCCCCCTCCAACTTCTACTTCCCAGTCCCATTCTCCTGAACCCCAACCCATCCCAAGCACACAGACAGACGAGCATACACACAATGCAACACACAAGAGTGGCACAGGCCAACACAAGCAGCACACCTCATCCCACAGGCCCTCACACAAACATACCGTTGCAGACACAACAACATCCACAGCCTCCACTGTCTTCTCCTCCTCTTCCTTCTCCACCTCCCTCCCAGTCACATCATCACTCACACCTGCATGCACTACATCTACATCCACTATCAGCATCACCACACCAAGCAGAACACACACCTCACTGGCAGACACCTCCACAACAGCCATGCATGTGTCCCCTGTGTCCTCTCCCACTGTGTCTGTCCTCCCCCCTCCTAAGGCACACAAACGCAAGCACTAAGACACCCAACAGCCATCCACCTCATGTCAGCATACAGCCCATGCACCTGCACCCAAATCCAGCAGACATTCACCTCCAACAACCGCTCCCTCATCCTCCACTCCCATTACTCCATCCTTCGGCCACCCCAACGTCCCTAAAAAGCTTTTCTTTTCCCATAGTGACCTCTTCCCTACCCCTCCCCCCGTCCTGCACGTATGGGCAGGGTACCAAGGACACAGCCCAGCACCTCAGCCAAACAGTCCACGGGGACAGTGGTAGCACCACCTACTCATGATGGTAAGGATACCAGACCTACGACAATGAAGGTGAAGGAGCCAGCACCACCAGGGATGAAATGGAAGAGTCCTGCACCAGCTGTGAGGAAGGGGAAGGGGCCTACACCAGCTGTGAAGAAGGGGAAGGAGCCTGCACCAGCTGTGAAGAAGGGAAAGGAGCCTGCAGCATCTGTGAAGAAGGAGAAGGAGCCTGCACCAGCTGTGAAGAAGGGAGAGGAGCCTGCACCACCAGGCAGAGAGGGGAAGAGCCCAACCACCCCTGCCAGTAAGGGTAAGGGATCCCCGACCCATGAACAGGAGGAGACGAGGCTCTCTATGCCAGTGGAAGCTGTAAGGCTAACACTGCCACCACCAGCTGTCACGCGGCCCCCACCGCCAGCTGTGGCTGTGCAGCCATCAGTGAGTGCAGGGGCTGCCCAGGAGCCTTTTCAAACCACCACCACAATGCAGCCATCAGTGAGTGCAGGGGCTGCCCAGGAGCCTCTTCCAACCACCACCACAATGCAGCCGTCACCGCCGGCGGACGCCATGTAGTCAATCAATCAATCAATCATTAAATTTATAAAGCGCGCTATGTACCCGTTAGGGTTTCGAGGCGCTGAGGGGGTGGGGGGGCAGCTGCTATCGGTCGAAGAGCCATGTCTTGAGGAGTCTCCTGAAGGCGAGGAGGTCCTGGGTCTGGCGCAGGGAGGTCGGGAGTGAGTTCCAGGTCTTGGTGGCGAGGTAAGAGAAGGATCTGCCGCCGGCGGTCTTGCGTTGAATTCGGGGAACGATGGTGAGGGAGAGGTTGGCAGAGCGGAGTTGGCGGGAGGGGACGTAGAAGTTGAGTCTGTTGTTCAGGTAGGTGGGTCCGGCGTTGTGTAGTGCTTTGTGCGCGTGGGTGAGAAGTTTAAAGGTGATCCTCTTGTCCACGGGGAGCCAGTGGAGGTCCTTCAGGTGGTGGGAGATGTGGCATCGGCGGGGTATGTCGAGGATCAGACGGGCGGATGCGTTCTGGATGCGTTGGAGTCGTTGGATGTCTTTTGCTGGGATGCCTGTGTAGAGTGCGTTGCCGTAGTCTAGTCTGCTACTGACGAGGGCCTGGGTCACCGTTTTTCTGTTTTCCGTCGGGATCCACTTGTAGATTCTACGGAGCATGCGGAGGGTGTTGAAGCAGGAGGAGGAGACTGCGTTGAACTGTTTGGACATGGTGAGAGCGGAGTCGAGGATGAAGCCGAGGTTGCGTGCGTGGTTGGCTGGAGTAGGTGGGGGTCCCAGCGCGGTGGGCCACCAGGAGTCGTCCCAGGCCGAGGGGGAGCGTACGAGGATGAGGACTTCCGTCTTATCGGAGTTTAATTTCAGGCGGCTGTTTCTCATTCATTCGCCGATGGATTTCAGTCCCTCGTGGAGGTTGGCTTTGGCGGTGTGTGGATCTTTAGTAAGGGAGAGGATGAGCTGGGTGTCGTCAGCGTAGGAGAGGATGCTGAGGTTGTGCTGACGGGCCAGTTGTGCGAGGGGTGCCATGTAGACGTTGAACAGCGTTGGGCTTAGCGAGGAGCCTTGGGGGACGCCGCAGATGAGGTTGGTGGCTTCGGAGCGGAAGGGTGAGAGTCGGACTCTCTGGGTTCTGCCGGAGAGAAAAGAGGAGATCCAGTTGAGGGCTTTGTCTTGTATTCCGGCTTCGTGGAGATGAGTTAGTAGGGTGCGGTGGCAGACCGTATCGAAGGCAGCGGATAGGTCTAGGAGGATGAGGGCTGAAGTATCGCCGTTGTCCATTTGCTGTCTGATGTCGTCTGTGGCGGCGAGGAGCGCAGTCTCGGTGCTGTGATTGCGTCTGAATCCGGATTGGGAGGGGTCTAGGATGGAGTTGTCTTCGAGGTAGTGGGTGAGCTGGGCGTTGACGATCTTCTTGATGACCTTCGCTGGGAAGGGGAGGAGGGAGATCAGGCGGAAGTTTTTGAGGTCGTTGAGGTCAGCCTTGGGTTTCTTGAAAGGGGTTGGATATCGGCGTGCTTCCAGCTGTCCAGAAAGATTGCGGTGTCGAAGAATAGGATGATGATCTTACGAAGTTGTGGGGCGATGGTGGAGTCGGCTTTGTTGTAGACGTGGTGTGGGCAGGGGTCTGAGGGGGATCCTGAGTGGATGGAGTTCATGGTCTTTCGGGTTTCGGCGTCATCTACGTGGGTCCAGGTGGTGAGGCGGTCGGCGTAGGAGGAGTTGTCGGGGGTGGGGTCTGGCGGAGGTGTGGTGTTGAGGCTGTCGTGGATGGCAGCGATTTTCTGGCAGAAAAAGGTGGAGAGTGCGTCGCAGAGTTTCAGGGATGGTGGGACGTTGTTGACGTTGGCGCTGGGGTTGGAGAGCTCTTTCACGATGCAGAAGAGCTCCTTGCTGTCGTGTGCGTTGTTGTTTAGGCGTTCTGTGAAGTGGGAGCGTTTGGCGAGTCGGATAAGTTGGTGGTGCTTGCGGGTGGCTTCCTTGTGGGTTGCTAGCATGTCGGGTGTGCGCTCGAGAAGCCATTTTTTCTTGAGTTTCTGGCAGGTGCGTTTGGAGGTGATCAGTTCGTCTGTGAACCAGGCTGCTTTTTTCTTTTCTTGGTTGACGGTGGGCCTCTTGAGTGGTGCGAGGGTGTTGGCGCAGTTGAGGATCCACTGTTGGAGGTTGATGGCGGCGGAGTCCGGGTCGGTGGGGTCGGTCGGCGGGTTCTTGGCGAGGGTGCTGGTTAGTTGGTCTTCGGTGACTTTGCCACAGCGGTGGTGCGGCGGTAATGGGGTCCGGTGGTGTTCGGTGTTTTTCTTGAATGTGAAGTGGACGCAGTGGTGGTCGGTCCAGTGGAGTTTGGTGGTGTGGCTGAAGGAGATGTGGTTGCTTGCAGTGAAGAGTGGGTCTAGGGTGTGACCGGCGATGTGGGTGGGTGAGTTGACCAGTTGTCTGAGTCCGAGGTTGGAGAGGTTGGTGGTCAGCGATGCGGTGTTGGCGTCGTTGTTGTTTTCCAGGTGGAAATTGAGGTCTCCAAGGAGGATGTAGTCCATTGAGGCGAGGGCGTGGGTGCTTGTGAGGTCGGAAATGGTGTCACTGAAGGGGGCTCTTGGTCCTGGAGGTCGGTATATGAGAGTTCCTCTGAGGGTAGTGTTGGGGTCCGTGTGGATCTGGAAGTGAAGGTGTTCAGCTGTCTTGAGGGTGTCATCCGTGTGGGTGTGGATCTTGAGGGTGGATTTGTGGACGATGGCTATTCCTCCACCGATTCCGTTGGTGCGGTCTCTTCTGGTGATCTTGTAGCCGTCAGGGATGGCGAACCTAGTCCACCTTCCAGGGGCTACTGTGCGGGCTGGTCACTCCACAACCAGAAGACTGTGGCCTTGCACTCCCCAGGACAAAGCAATGGGCATGTTGCCCCCTCCAGAACTGGTGGGCAAGTCACCCACTCCAGGGACTGTGGCCTTGCACTCCCCAGGACAAAGCAATGGGCATTTTGCCCCCTCCAGAACCAGTGGGCAAGTCACCCACTCCAGAGACTGTGGCCTTGCACTCCCCAGGACAAAATAATGGGCATGTTGCCCCCTCCAGAACCAGTGGGCAAGTCACCCACTTCAGAGACTGTAGCCTTGCACTCCCCAGGACAAAGCAATGGGCATGTTGCCCCCTCCAGAACCAGTGGGAACGTTCCCGTCTTCGGCTGAGGTGCCCCCCCCAAGGTGCCTTCCCACTTGAAAAAATGATGCCCCTGCAGTGTTCTCTCTGGCTGTGTCAGGGAATATGTTCTGCCTTGAAATGTCCCCTGTGGCCTTGTGTGCCCTCATGACTTTGGACCGGGCATTG
This sequence comes from Pleurodeles waltl, assembly GCF_031143425.1. Classification (NCBI taxonomy): domain Eukaryota; kingdom Metazoa; phylum Chordata; class Amphibia; order Caudata; family Salamandridae; genus Pleurodeles; species Pleurodeles waltl. The sequence goes on from NC_090441.1 coordinate 90,716,160, forward strand.
GCCCTTTATGGACATTTGTATATATTTGGTTTGTGTGGTGGATTTTGCTATGCTAATACATTGTCGTTACTCCAGCATTATGGTCCATATATTATTCTGCTTTGTGTCTTGTGCGATTGGTTTATGTGGGCAGCTGGTTGTGTGTATGGTGTGTGTGAGGATGGTGTGTTGTGCGTTTGTGTGTGTCACTGTTGTTTCCCTCCCTCCCTCCCTTGTGTGCTAGGCGGCTGTATTCACCGTCGTCATCTTCATCAGCGTGGAGTATAACGTAGAAGATCATCGGGAAAACTTGCAGTTTGGGTTCCATGGCGGCATGGTTCTTCCCTGTGTCTCCAATGGTGAGTCCTTTTACTTCTGAGCTTTGTTTCCGCCAGACTTTTGTTGGCATTGGTACCTCCCCGGAAAAGGTGGCAGATTGCAGTGTCATGATATGGTAGCCAGTACTTTGTCCCCGTCTGGCTGTTGGCGGCTACTGCCATGGTGGCTGTTGTTTCCACTGTGGCGGTTGGTGTGGTACATTGGCTGTCTATGGGCGTTATCACCGCCATGGTCATAATTTGGCGGTACTTACTGCCAGCCCGTTGGTGGTATTACCGCCACTGTATCACCCACCGCCAGGGTCATCATGAGGGTCATAATTGCCAACATTTCAAAAACTGTATAACTTGTCAATTTCAAACAAAGTTCTATTGATATATGTGTGAAATACAAAACTATTGAAGTGCTTACCTGCAACTTGAATCTTGTGGTTCTAAAAATAAGGCCCTCATTATGAACACAGCGGGAATCCCCGCTGTGTTCATGCTGGCAGTCTGAACACAGACCGCCAGCCTGCGAAACCCGCCGGCCCAATAAAAAACATTCCGCCGTGTTTCCGCCCAGCGGAATGCTGGGCCTGGACATTGCCGATGGCTCCACATGGAGCCATCGTCAATGCCGCAGTGCGATGGGGCTCTGCACGGGGGCCCTTGCACTGCCCATGCCAAGTGCAGGGCAGTGCAGGGGCCCCAAGGGTGGCCCCAGAGCACCCCTTCCACCAGCCTTTCCCTGGCAGGGGAAACCGCCAGGGAAAGGCTGGAGGAACAAGGTTTCTCTATCCGGAAGGCGGCGCTGCTTGCAGCGCTGTCCTGTCGGATAGAGAAATCCACCATCATCAGGCTGCCTGTAGGCAGAAGCCTGGCGGTGGCGGAGGGCCGCCTGTGGCGGTCTTCCCTTGCTTATTATAAGGCGGCCCAGACCGCCATGCTGGTGTCGGTAATTTCCGCCATCGCCGGCATGTCGGTCTGGACCACCATGTTCATAATGAGGCCCTAAATTAGGAAAATATAGTTATTGAGTGTTTGCTTCTTCTATTGTCCGTGTGTGTACAACAAATGCTTTGCACTACCCTCTGATAAGCCTCAGTACTCGACCACACTACCACAAAAGAGAGCATTCGTTTTATTTACTTTAGCCTCTGTTAAGCCTCTGGGGAACCCCTAGACTCGGTGCACACTATATATCATTTTGATATAGTATATAAAGATTCAGCTTCCTACGCTAGCCAACAAGAGTATGAACAGTACCAAAAACTAGGACTTTATGCCCCCAACTCCCACCCCTCCCCATACTTCCCCCCAGTAGCATCTGTCGCCCCTCTATGGACACCCCTTCTATGTAAATCATAACTTCAAATTAGAGGAAGTTGGTCAACCCCTCCATAACTTAGGATCTGACTGTCTAATAGGTTTCCCCAACAGCGGGGATGATCATAACGTGTATTTCATCTTGGGCAGTTCTCAAATGTTCAAGGTATGTTAAATGACGGGACTCTGGGAAAGATTAGGATCACTGCTGGAGGCAATTCTATCAGGTGAAAGCTTCCCCATTGATATCGTCAGTGAGGCCTCTCGAGCCCCTGCAGCTGCAGTTGGGTTCTTAGCCGCTGCTCCCGCGACAGAGACACGAACGGGGGGTCGGCGAGCAAGTACGTTTCTTCTGAGTCTTGGGTTTGGCCTCAGCCTGATGTTGTCTTGCCCAGCACCAGGACAAGGGGGGAGCTCCCCCGCCGAGCGGATCAGCGGGTGATGCTCTGTAAACCATTTCCCATGCGGAGGCCGGTGTTTCAAAGAACCATGATTTATCTCCATCAATCACTCTAAGGCGGGCTGGGAACAGTCTGTAATCCAGCCCAGAGTCGTGATTTTTTGTTTTACCTCCAGGTAGGATCTGAGCTGCTGCTGGACTTCTTTTGTGTAGTCCAGGAAAAGTAGGGTTTTCGCATTCCCACATTGGAGGTCTTCTCTGGTTCAAGCTTCCCATAAAACTGCATCTCTGTTGCGAAAGTTGAAGAACCAAACAATCACTGGTCAGGGTGGGGTGCCGGGTGGTGGCCCCGTCAACACTCGATGGGCTCGCTTGAGCTCAAACCAGGGCGACAGTTCATTTGAAGGCATCCAGATTCTAAACCACTTTTCTAGATAGTCGGTCATCGATTGAGTTTCAAGGCCCTTGTGATGCCTGTGATGCGTATATTATTTCGTCTTGACCGGTTTTCGGCATCTTCAGCTCGTCGGTGTGCGCTACGAGTGTTGAGAGCTGTGAGGTAAGATTTTTCACCTCGTCCTTAACATCGAAAGTCTTGTTTTGACTTCTGTGAGTCTAGCTGTCACATTACGGAGGTTTTGACGCACCAGCGCTACATCCACTCTGATCTCTCCGATCTTCGCTTCAACCGCTTCTCTTGAAGCTTTGATTGCCTGAAGGATCGTCGCCAGTTCTGCAGATGGAGTGTTCCCTCCCATGTGAACTGCTGGAGGGCCAGTGGTAAATTGGTTCATCCATGTCTGGGGGGGTCAAGGAGTGTTGTGATTTGTCCTTGCCCATGTTCCATCAATCAATCAATCAATCAGTTTTTGTATAGCACAACTACTCACCCGTGAGGGTCTCAAGGCCATGGGGGAGGGGAGGGCAGACAGAGCCACGTCTTAAGGTTCTTCCTGAGATGGTGAGCAATGGGCTTTTTCTGAGGTGCAAGGGTAGGTTGTTTCAGCTCTTTGCTGTGAGGTAAGTGAAGGACCTTCCTCCTGCGATGGTTTTCCGTATGCCTGGCATGGTGGCCAGTGCTTGCTGGGGGGAGTGGAGGGATCTGGCGGGGGTGTGGAAGGAGACGTGATGGTTCAGGTAGGCCGGTTCGATGTTGTGTATGGGTTTGTACATGTGGGTGAGTAGCTTGAAGGTGATTTGTTTTTCTATTGGGAGTCAGTGGAGGGCCCTCAGGTGCTGGTAGATATGTTCTTGGCGTGGGAGGTTAAGGACAAGTCTGGTGGTGGAGTTCTGGATGAGTTGCAGCTTTTTGATGTTTCTCGTCATTGTGCCGGTGTAGAGAGCGTTGCCATAGTGAAGCTTGCTTGTGACTAAGGCGTGGGTGACTGTCCTGCGGCAGTCTGCTTGGATCCATTTGAAAATTTTCCGGAGATTGCGGAGGGTGTGCCAGCAGGAGGAGGTGACTGAGTTTACCTGGCGGGTCATAGATAGGGAGCAGTCGAGGATGATGCCTAGGTTGCAGGCGTGCTCAGTCAGTGAGGGCAGGATGCTGAGGGATGTGGGTCACCAGAAGCCATCCCATGCAGAGGTGGCGTTTCCAAAGATGATGAGCTCTGTCTTGTCAGAGCTGAGCTTGAGGCAGCTTTCTCTTATGCAGGTGGCAATGGCTTCCATTCCCGCGTGGAATTCCTTTTGGCCGTGTCCGGGTCTTTGGTGAGGGAAATTATGAGTTGTGTGTCATCGGCGTATGACATGATGTTCATACCGTGGCTTTTGACAATGGCTGCGAGTGGGGTCATGTATGTTGAAAAGAGTAGGGCTCAGAGAGGATCCTTTGGGAACTCCGCAGCTGACTCTGGTGGGTTAGGTGTATGGCGAGGGAGCCTGACCCTCTGCGTTCTTCCGGAGATGAAGGAGTGGATCCATTTCAGGGCTGTTACGTGGATTCCTAAGTCATGGAGTCTGGTGCATAGTGTGCTGGGAGACCGTGTCGAAGGTGCTTCCGAAACGTAGTGCCGGTGCTCATTTTCAGGTTGGAACAGCTTCACCTTTGCATGTGCCCGCTCTTCTGCCTTCTGGGATCGTATGCAGTGGGTTCAGGCTCCGGCCCTCCTTGATCTGGGCCTCCACCTCATCTGGCTGTTTCTGGGTCTAGTCTGGGCATTCCGGCGTGCACCGCCCTCCAGGCGTTGCGTGTCTCTCCTCAGAGAGCCCTCTTTGCAGGTGTCGGTCCAACACTGGGCCCCAGGGGATCCTGACTGCACCTCAGGATTCACGTGGCCTTATAGATACCTCGGGCCACCGCCTCACTCAGCTCCGGTTCAATCCGGCCGGGTCTTCTCACTCCCAGCCGCCATCTTGTGCCTGCACGGACACGGACTGGGAAAACGCCACCTCCACGTCACCGCTGTGTGGCTGGTGGCTCTCCGGGAGTTCAAGGGGCTGGGAGTGCCCAATTTTACCATTGTGGGGCAACGGAACAAGGCGGAGGACGGAGTTGTCCAGAACGCACTTAACGTGTGTCCGCCATCTTGATGCTTCAGCCACGCCCCCCGGGAAATCTAGATGTCCTGGTGGTGAAAATCTCAAATTCATTTTTCACCACTACAAGGCCTACCTCTCCCTTAGGTTACCATCAGGTTTACCTTATTACATCTTATGATTGTAATTCACAATCTGGAAGAGATGGACTTTTCTTCATGGGTTTGGGAGGAGTAGGGGTGGCTTGTGAGGGAGGAAGAAGGGTGGATGAGGAAGGTGTAGGAGGTGTGTGGAAAGTAGAGGGTGTAGGAGTAGTTGCAGGGGTGGTAGTGTGTGTGTCTGTGTGTCTCTGAGTGTATGTCTGAAGAGTCATGGTGGTGTGTGGTGGTGACTTTGAGTGTGTGTTTGGGTGTGTGCTGTAATGTTGGTGAAGTATGATAAATGTGTTTCTCTCATTGATGTAGTGACTTTGAGTTTGTGTTCCAATGTTGTTTTGGGTCCTGGTGTGTGATTTTTTGAATGTGTGTGTTTTTATGGTGTTTGTTTGGGTTATTATATGTGCTTGTCTGTGGGTTTGTGTTTCTGTGGTGTGGATTGTTTTAGTGAGGGTGTGTGTTTGGATGAGGTTGTGTATTTAGATGAGGTTATGGTGGTGGTTGAGGGTGTGGTGGTGGTTGTGGTGGTGACTGAGGGTATAGTGGTGGTTGTGATGGTGGTAGATGGTGTGGTGGTGGTTGTGTTGTGGTGATGGTGTGGTGGTGGTTGTGAGTGTGGTGGTGGTTGAGGATGTGGCAGTGGTTGTGGGTGTGTTGGTGGTTGAGGTTGTGGTGGTGGTTGTGAATGTGGTGATGGTTGAGGGTGTGGTGCTAGTGTCTGTGGCCGTATGTGTATGTTTGTGGGTATATTTTTTCTTCGTTCTAGGACTGTCTGTGTGCGTGCCTGTAAGTTTGCCTGAGTCTGCCTATATAACTGTGGAAATAGCCGCTGATGCTGGGACAGAGGTGGTTGGTGGGTTCCTGCTCAACCTCTCCTCTGCCTTTGACACTGTCTCCCATCACACACTGATCAACTGACTAAGCCAGACTGGGATCATAGATATTGGGCTCAGATGGATGGCATCCTTCCTCATGGGACACACCCAGAGAGTCTTCCTCCCCCATCCACCTCACAGGTTAAGCACACCATCTGTGGCATCCTCCAAGGCTCCTCCCTAAGCCCAACACTTTTCAGCGTCTACATGGCACCACTTGTAGACATTGTGAGTTCACACGTCTTCAACATCATCTCCTACGCTGACGACAGGCAGCTTGTCTTCTCACTCTCTACAGACTCCACCAAGATGAAGACCAGCTTCCACAACTGTATGTAGAACGTATCCACCTGGAAGATGGACAACTGCCTAAAGCTCAACACAGACAAAACAGAGATTCTGATCTTCATCAGGCACTCAACCCTCTGGAACGACTTCTGGTGGCCAGCAGAGGTGGGACCCACCCCTACACCAACAGATCACGCCTGCAACCTTGGCATCATTCTCAACAGCAAACCGTCCATGAAAAGCCAAGTCAGCGCCATTTCCTCTGCCTGCGTCCTTCCACATGCTCAGCAAGATCTTTAAGTGGCTCACCATCAGCTGATTGGACTACTGCAACACACCCTATGCAGGCAGTACCACCAAAGTCATGCAAAGATTCCATATGATTCAGAACACACCTGCCAGACTGAGCCTCAACCTGCCCAAGAGAACCCACATCACCCATCACCTGAAGGACCTCCATTGGCTCCCGATCCAGACAAGATGCCACTTCAAGCTCCCGACCCATGACTATAAAGCCCTCCATAACCAAGGATCTGCCTACCTGAACCACTGCCTTCACCACCACCAACGGACCAGAAATTTCCGCTTGGCACACATCACCTTCAAAGATACCATACATACGCCGCTGCCTCACCGAAGGACGCTCCTTGTCCCACCTTGCCACCAAAGCCTGGAACGCACTCCCCTTCCACCTCCACATCGCACCCTCGCTGACCCACTTCAGAAAGGGACTGAAAACCTGGCTTTTCGAATAAACACCTGCAGCAGGTGCCTGGACACCCACTAGGGTGACAAGCCGTTCTATACAAATAACACCTGATAGATTGATGGTTTGGGGACAACAGGCTAGAGGACAGTAAGGTTCTTGAGAGAAAGGGGCAGGGGTTGCTTTTTGGGAGACAGTGATGTCTGATGGGGGGTCACTGAAGCATCATGCCACTTTGTATAGCACACACTGAGCTGTGGATGCCATCCCAGAAGGCCAGTAACTGGATTAACTGCCGACTGATCCCCTTGATGAAACCAACAGTGAAGTCTGTGAAGTCTGGCCAACTGTTGTGCAGCACATCCAGAACTTCATCAGACATCACTGCTGGATAGACTGGGGCAGGAATAAAGGCTCCTGGGGTGAAGGAGACATCAGTCCTTTTTAGGGCTGGGAATTGGCCAACACTGGGGGAAACAGTAAGAAGGATGCCGATATTCCTGGTGGTGGTGGGCGATGTTGTAAGTCCATGAAATGGTATTGGGTCCACCACCACTTGGGACTGGTTTCATGTGGATTGCTCCGTGTTCAATGAGGATGAGTCCACCTCTACAGCCCCATCACCCTTCATGGCACATACACACAACACCCTCCAATCTCCCCTCCGGTCGGAGAACCCGACTTACCTGTTTGCAGACGGTCCACGGCGCTGCTGACAGCAGTAGCGTCCGCCACAAAACACCGCCAGGCCGTATCATTGCTCATGATAAGGTCGGCGGAGTTTTGCTGGCGTGGCGGTGCTGACAGCGGTGTTTTGTGGCGGACGCTACTGCTGTCAGCAGCGCCGCGGACCGTCTCCAGCCGGAGGACCCCCTGCAAACAGGTAAGTCGGGTTCTCCGACCGGAGGGGAGATTGGAGGGTGTTGTGTGTATGTGAGGGTGCATGTTTTGGGATGCGTGCATGCGGGTGTGAGTCGCGTTGGATGCATGCGTGAATTAGTGATTGTGAGTGTTGTGTGTTGTGGATGCATGTGTGTGACAAGCTATGTTGGTGTGTGTTGTGGTGTGTGGGTGTGTATGTGTGCATGCGTGGGTGGTGGTGAGTATGCGTGTGTGCATGTGTGTATATGGGTGAGCGTGTGGGTGTGTATATGTGCGGGGGGAGGAGCGGGTTGGTGGGTGTCGGAGGACTCTGGGTAGGGGGTGGGGGGCAGGGGAGAACCCTTTCAGTGCCAGGGAAGGGATTCCCTGGCACTGATAGTGCCTACCACCATGGTTTTTGTGGCGGTAAGTTTGGCATGAAAACCATGGCGGTAGGCAGGGTCGTAATCCAGACGGTGACAATGTGACGGCCGCCCTGGCGGTCGGTGTGTTAAAGTGGTGGCCAGGGTCAAAATCCCATTTTTTTAACCGCCGGCCTGTTGCCGGTATTACCGCCGCTTTAACACCGACCGCCAGGGTTGTAATGAGGGCCTAAATCTGTTTTGTTGTAGACACTTTCTTCATATGTACATATCTGGTGTTTCCATGTCACAAAACATCATCAGACTATGGAAATATAAAGATATAGGTATACAAATTCCATATACTTGCATGTTATATACTTACAACACCGTTTGTGGGTTCTCAATGTTGCGCTGCCACAACATATACTTCTACTTATGTAGTTGGTCCACGAAATAAAGTTACTTCATACGACAGCCCACATGCACATCATCAGACTTACCCCTTGTTACTGCGCTCTGGCCTTCAGCTCCCCATCAATGAGGGGATGGGTCATCATCAATATGCAGGCCTTTAGGTGGTCAGGGTGCACCGCACCTGCTTCTGCTGCCAGGAGGACATCCCCAGCTGGACCTCGAATATCATTTTGGTCCAGTGACGCAGGTCCTCCCATCACTTACAGCAGTTTAGGCTATGGCACCCATGGACCCCCAAGGTCTGCACTTTTGCTGCCATGGCTCTCCAGATGCCCTTCTTGTGATGGGGGCTGACCTATGATATGAGACAACATCAAAATTGTAGAACAAGTGCTAGAAGTCTAGCAAATCTATAGTTGTACCTTTCAAGCAACCAACATTTGTTGAGGACCCTTTAAAGAAGACCACTTTTAAATGTTTGCTAACATATGACGGGGGCATAGTCAGCTAGCTTAGTGTATGGAGCAAACTGGCACTTGTTGCAATTACGCTCACACTTTTTGCCTGATATTGATGCTGACGACTGAGAGTGTGCTGGTATCCTGCTATCCAGGCCCCAGCACCGGTGTTCTTTCCCTAAAACTGTACCATTGTTTCCACAAATGGCACACCTCTGGCACACAGATAAGCCCTTTGTAAAAGGTACCAGTTGTACCAAGGGCCCTGTGACCAGGGAGGGTCCCTAAAGGTTGCAGCATGTGTTGTGCCACCCTAAGGGACCCCTCACCTAACACATGCACACTGCCATTGCAGATTGTGTGTGTTGGTGGGGTAAAAAAGGCAAAGTCGACATGGCATCCCCCTCAGGGTGCCATGCCCACAAACACTGCCTCTGGAATAGGTAAGTCACCCCTCTAGCAGGCCTTATAGCCCTAAGGCAGGATGCACTATACCACAGGTGAGGCTTAGCTGCATGAGCATTATGCCCCTACAAGATGTAGCAACTCCCACTCTACCACAGCATACAGACACCCTGAACCCAAAGATTCCTGTAACTTAGCCCCTTCCCTTGTTGGTGAAGAGCGAAATGTGTGGTTCTGGGCACTGACAGCTGTCAGTGGCTTCTGCTGGGTGTTAGCCTTTATGGCTGCACTGTCCTTGGCATGGTGGTCTGACCCCATGCCAAATAGCAAGATAGGCCCCCTGATGCTGTTGGTCATGGTGGAGTTACTCCAGCTGTGGGTAACCTCTTTGGGTAAGCTAGGGGTGACCCTGGCTGAAATAGGATTAGCAGAGGTGGCTACCTCTAGCCCCAAGATAAAAAAGGATGGGTGAAGGCACTAACGATACGGACGAAAAAAAACTCAGACTGGGTCCTATCACTGTTGAGGTAGGTCCATTCCCCAGAAGGAATGACCTAGACAGGAGGATGTAAAGCAGAGTAGACCCTGCAACCAACAGCCTGTTTTCCTACTCTTCCTCGCCTGACAGACTAGGAAGACTCTCCCAGGTTTGGCTGAGTCTCCTGGCATGTGGGCTGGGCAGGGAGGCTTGTGTAGGAAACTGGCACTTGTTACAGTTACCCCTCCACTTTTTACCTGATATTGATGCTGACTTTACTAAGAGTGTGCTGAGCTCCTGCTAACCAGGCCCCTGCACCAGTGTTCTTTCTCTAACAATGTAAAAGTTTTTCCACAATTGGCACACCTCTGGCACACAGATAAGCCCCAGCAGCGGCCCGTGCTTGAGAGCGCTGGGGCTCTGCCCACCAAGTGTATTCTGCCATAATAAAAGTAATTACTTAGCCATGGTAAATGTAGGTCACGCCTGAATGCTTCACTCTTAGACAGAGAGATCAGCAGTCAGGCACTTTCAGCAGCTGCTCTTACTGCACCTCTGAGTTCATTTTGATAGCAGAAACAGGGCGTATGCACAGTCAGCCCTTGTGTTGCCTCGAAACCCAGGTGACGTTGTTTCCCAGTCTCCTCCTCTTTCTGGCGGCGCTATAAAAATTAGCATTGGGCGTTTCACTCTTCAGCTCAGGCTCCAGGAGGCTGAACGTCAATCAAGAACACTTTAACCTCCCTTCTCCATTTTGTCAAAGGGTGGTGGTGTCTGTAGAATCAGGAAGTGGAATCGATAACCACAACCCACCCGGTGACGAAATGGAAGGGGCGAGATTAAAAACTGTTTGAAATACTGCATACTTTTTTATTCTCTAATGTCAGGCTATATATGCTTTTATTTTTTATTTTGTACATGTGATAGGACAAAATGCTTATCAGGATCTCAACATGTCAGGCCTGCCATCAGTGCAAGTGAAGTGTCACAGCTGTGAAAGTGTCCCCCAGGCATGCCCCACGATAGCAGCGCACTGGGTGACTAAAGAAAAAAAAAGTACGTCCAAATCTACTCTGAGGGCCTGAAAAGCGAAGATAAAAACCTCTTCAAGTTTTCCCTTTACTTCTCCATCTCACTAAGGAATGTATTCATTGGAAGTGTAAGGAAATGTCTCCCTGTTGCAGTTACCCCCCACTTTTTGCCTGATACTGACTTGACTGAGAAATGTGCTGGGACCCTGCTAACCAGGCCCCAACACCAATGTTCCTTCCCTTAAAATGTACCATTGTTTCCACAATTGGCACACCCCTGGCACACAGATAAGTCCCTTGTAAAAGGTACCAGTGGTACCAAGGGCCCTGTGACCAGGGAAGGTCCCTAAGGGCTGCAGCATATGTTGTGCCACCCTAAGGGACCCCTCACCTAACACATGCACACTGCCATTGCAGATGGTGTGTGTTGGTGGGGAGAAAAAGGCAAAGTCGACATGGCATTCCCCTCAGGATGCCATGCACACAAAATACTGCTTGTGGCATAGGTAAGTCACCCCTCTAGCAGGCCTTACAGCCCCAAGACAGGGTGCACTATACCACAGGTGAGGGCATAGCTGCATGAGCAATATGCCCCTACAGTGTCTAAGTCGGTTCTTAGACATTGCAAGTACAGTTGTGGCTATATTAAGTATATGGTTTGGGAGTTTGTCAAAAACGAACTCCACAGCTCCATAATGGCTACACTGAATACTGGGAAGTTTGGTATCAAACTTCTCAGAATAATGAACCCACACTGATGCCAGTGTTGGATTTATTAAAACATGCACACAGAGGGCATCTTAGAGATGCCCCCTGTATTTTACCCAATTGTTCAGTGCAGGACTGACTGGTCTGTGCCAGCCTGCTGCTGAGAGACGAGTTTCTGACCCCATGTGGTGAGGGCCTTTGTGTTTTCTGAGGACAGAAACTAAAGCCTGCTCTGGGTGGAGGTGCTTCACACCTCCCCCCCTGCAGGAACTGTAACACCCAGCAGTGAGCCCCAGGGCACTCCAGCTAGTGGAGATGCCCGCCCCCTGGACACAGCCCCCACTTTTGGCAGCAAGTCCAGGGGAGATAATGAGAAAAACAAAGAGGAGTCACCCACCAGTCAGGACAGCCCCTAAGGAGTCCTGAGCTGACCCCTGCTTTTAGAAATCCTTCCCCCGATAGGATTAGGGATGTGACCCCCTCCCCACTGGGAGGAGGCACAAAGAGGGTGTAGCCACCCTCAGGGCTAGTAGCCATTGGCTACTAACCTCCCAGACTTAAACACACCCCTAAATTGAGTATTTAGGGGCCCCCAGAACCTAGGAACACAGATTCCTGCAACCTGAAGACGAAGAAGGACTGCTGACCTGAAGCCCTGCAGAGAAGACGGAGACAACAACTGCTTTGGCCCCAGCCCTACCGGCCTGTCTCCCCACTTCGAGAAAAACTGCAACAGCGACGCGTCCCCCAGGGTCCAACGACCTCTGAAACCTCAGAGGACTATTCTGCATCTAAAAGGACCTAGAAACTCCCAAGGACAGCGGCCCTGTTCAACAAACCTGCAACTTTGAAACAAAGAAGCAACTTTTAAAGATCACACGTTTCCCGCCGGAAGCGTGAGACTTTCCACTCTGCACCCAACGCCCCCGGCTCAACCTGCGGAAAACTAACTCTACAGGGAGGACTCCCCGGCGACTGCAGGCCCGTGAGCCCCCACAGCGACGCTTGCAGAGGGAATCCAGAGGCTCCCCCTGACCGCAACTGCCTACTTTAAGGAACCCGACGCCTGGTAAAGACACTGCACCCGCAGCCCCCAGGACCTGAAGGAACCAAACTCCAATGCAGGAGAGACCCCCAGGTGGCCCTCTTCCTAGCCCAGGTGGTGGCTACCCCGAGGAGCCCCCCCTTTGCCTGCCTGCATCGCTGAAGAGACCCCTGGGTCTCCCATTGAATCCTATTGCAAACCAGACGCCTGTTTGCACACTGCACCCAGCCACCCCTGTGCACTACCACAAAATAGAGCATTAGAATTATCTCTTTTCGCCACTATCTTACCTCTAAGGGGAACCCTTGGACTCTGTGCATGCTATTTCTTACTTTGAAATAGTACATACAGAGCTAACTTCCTACAGGAAGGATCTGTGTTTGACTCTATAGTACACTTTCAAATGATTCCTGGTAAGTTCAGTCAACAGTTCATCCTGCTGAGGTCGATAAAATGAATACCACTGACTTTGGCTTTACATGATGTAATTCCATGTATTGACTTAAGCCCCAACCACTTTTGCAATCACCAGCCACCACTGATAAGCCCCTTGTAAATGGTACCGGTGGTAGCAAGGGACCTGTGACCAGGGAGGGTCTGTAAGGGCTGCAGCATGTGTTGTGCCACCTTAAGGGACCCCTCACCTAACACATGCACACTGCCATTGCAGATTGTGTATGTTGGGGGGAGAAAAAGGCAAAGTCGACATGGCATCACCCCCTCAGGGTGCCATGCCCACAAAACACTGCGTGTGGCATAGGTAAGTCACCCCTCTAGCAGGCCTTCCAGCCCTAAGGCAGGGTGCACTATACAAACAGGTGAGGGCTTAGCTGCATGAGCAATATACCCCTACAGTGTCTAAGTCCATTCTTAGACATTGTAAGTGCAGTGTGGCCATATTAAGTATATGGTCTGGGAGTTTGTCATTACGAACTCCACAGTTCCATAATGGCTTCACTGAATACTGGGAAGTTTGGTATCAAACTTATCAGCATAATAAACCTCCACTGATGCCAGTGTGGGATTTATTTAGAAATGCACACAAAGGTCGAGTTATAGTTACTTGAAATAACTCTAACTACCCAAGTTATCTAACCACCGAACCCCACACTGTGCACAGCCTTTGGCCATGTGCAGCAGGAGTTGGCTGCAGGTCTGTGTGGCTGCCCTCCCCAGCTGATTTTGGCCCTAAGGGCACCATTCCCCAGGGCCTGGCCTTCAATTTGTTTTGTAGGGGGGCCACTTGGCCCTCCTACCCTAGCTGATTTCGGCCCGGGACCCAGGGAAATGACCACAGACACACATACAGTTGAACCCTCAACCTTCAGTGTACAGGTGTGAGACCTTAACCACTAGACCAAAAATGGCTCCTTAACATGTGGTGTCCAGACTTAGCTATTACATTGAACCTAATGATTTTGAATGGAAACAGACCTCAATGTTACATCACAAGGAATGTTTAAACACTGGAAAATACACAGACACACTGCCATAAGATACAATGATTTGAACCTTCAGCCTACTCAGTGACAGTCCAAGAGCTTTACCACTATGCCAGAAGCGACCATGGTCTGCAGTCCATCAAAAGTAACTACAACATTCTTACCAAACATCTTGCTAGTCTCTCTTTTTGAAGTCGTTGTATGGATATACCATTGCAATAACAATCTTTCTCTCTCTCTTTCATCCCATAATGGGATGGTAGAGAGAAAGAGAGAGTGACAGGACTGGAGGGTGAGCCTCAAGGCCTTGCGGTCCTAGCCAGCTCCCTGCATCCTGCGAAACTGGCATTGCTCCCAGAAGCAGGGATCTGCTTTAAATAGTGGTTCCCTACTTGCAGGAGCAATGTTTTCATCTGTTTCCCTGTACAGGTATTTATGTGCAGGGAAACAGATGAAAACTTTACTTTCTGCAAGTGAGAACTGTTTGGCAGCTCATACTTGCAGAAAGTATAGTATTTGCTCTAAATTGGTGGGAGCTGTCAAAGTTCCTGCCAATTGAGAGCAAACAGCTTGGTCCCTGGGGGTGGGCACCCCAGGACATAGCAGGATTCTGCCCTGTGGGGTGGCAGTAGTCAGCGCCGTCATTGGCTCCTCGAGGGAGGCTGCGTAGTCCCTCTCCAATATATATTGCCCTGGGAATGTGTTTTATTTTAGCCCCGGGGAGGTGGCGGTCCCCGAGGCTGCGTGAGGGGGCTGTGCGGTCCCCTGCATAGTACTAAAAGTTGGCTTTTTCTTGGCTCCAAAGATATAGGCAAGTCAAAAAACACTTTTCTCATGGAAACATGGTCCTGACTATAATTACCAGCAGGTAATATAATAATAATATAATATATATATATATATATATATGTGTGTGTGTGTGTGTGTGTGTGTATATATATATATATATATATATATATATATGTCAAACGCATACACACATATTTATCTATATATATCACCCAGTGGCAGTCCCCACTGGATAGTTATAGTTAGGATCGTGTTTACAAAGGAAATGCATTTTATGTTTGTCTAATAACTTTGGCCCTGTTTGACAAATCTTTGTGAAACTTTACAAAAAAGTGCTACTTCTAGACTAGTTTGTTCATGGAAAGTTTCGGGGTGATTCGTCAAGTACGGACTGAGAAAAAGGGGGGGATCCCAAAATAAGTTTTTCCCATTCAAATTTCCATGAGAACTGTAGACACTACCATAGTCCAACCCACTGAATGGATTTACATCAAATTTGACAGAAAGCTAGCTCTTACTCCAGAAAGAGTCTTTTTTGTCTTTTATTATAAATCTGTTCAGTATTTTTGGAGATAATAAGCTTTAAATAAATATTGTCTTTCATCATCCCAACCAGGAAGTTTAGGCAGCCATCTTAGTACTCAGGACTCGATCCTGAATCCTAACAAAATATAAAAAATTGACATAAGAGTGCAGAATAGAAATACCCTGACCCCCAAGGCCTGGTGCTATGGTCCCAAAGGACCACGCCTAGGGCCCAAAATAATTTTTAACACATTTTTGCAGTGAGTTCGATCTGTAGCAAAATTTCGAAAAAAGAAGCATGGTCTCCTGCACTTCTTTTCTAAACCCCCCAGGTGGGCAAGGGGTCAGCCAGGGCCCAGGGGAGGACACCAAGTGGACACATGTGACCACCCTACTCCGGCTATTTTTGGTCCCAGGGACCCCATCCCTTAGGGCCTGAAGTATTTTTTAAGGGGAAGGGCACACTGGCCCCCTCCATGAGCCACTTTTGGCCCTGTTGACCCCATCCCCGGGGTCCAAATTATGTTTTTACGGCAGGGGTCTACAAATTATGGCCTGTGGTCCACATCCACATTCTGCAAGATTTAATCCAGCCCTCTGTTTTCCAAAGCCTCCAATTCTGATCATAAAAGAAAACTATATAGCCAATTCTTTTGGCAGCCTGAAGGTGGCAGCAGAGCCTCTTGAATCTTCTGTATTGTAAATTTGGACCAGTAATGTCGTGTACACCAGATCTTTGAAAAACACAAGTTTCTAGTGCAGATAGTCCACTTGGCAGAAAACTCCAATTGGCACAGTTGTGTTGATTGGTGCAGACTGAATTTATTTTTGTTCTACCTTTATGAATGACAAGCTTATTTGGAATTTCTTTGGTTTAATTTACTGAAGTTCTTCCTAGGCGTGTGTGGAAAAAGTTGGACAAATTCTCATTTCATGTAATTTTTGTAAATTTTCAGTATTTAAAATGAATTAAAAAATTAATAGTATGCTTCTCTTATCTACAGTTAAGTAATTGATTTTTTTTGTCAGAGCATTTCGTAACATTTGACCTTTATATTCATTTTACATCATTTCTCGGTTTAAGCACGCCATTGTTTCTTCGTAACATTTCTCTTTTATTCTGAATTATATCATGCTGATAACAAAAATATCAGAGGAAACATTATTAATCAATTTCCTTTTTTTAATTCATTTTTAAAACTGTTTTATTTCTGTCCGCAAATATTTGTAAAATATATAGGTGGTCATTACAACACTGGCGGTCGGTGTTAAAGCGGCGGTAAAACCGGCAACAGGCCGGCGGAAAAAAAAATGGAATTACGACTGTGGCAGAAACCGCCAACATAGACAGCCACTTTAACACTCCGACCGCCAAGACGGTAAAAACAAACACCGCAGCGGTAACCGCCAACGGACAGGCGGAGGACAATGTACCGCCCACATTATTACAAGCCACTAATCCGCCACCTTTTCCGGGGCGGATACACCGCAAACAAAAACACAGCGGAAACAGGACTTGGAATCCCACGAGGAACCAGGACGCCATGGAACCGGAACTTCAGATTCTTCCAGCCTTTAACTTCCTGCTCCTCTACCAGGAGCACGAACGCCGCCGGCGAAGACCACGGTGAGTACTGCACCTATGACACAGGGGAGGGGGGAGGGAAAAAACAGTGACACACACACGCAACACGCAACACTCCCACCCCCACCCTCACCCACGACAACACACACTAATACATATTGATACATCACAGTTACACCCCCCAACCCCTCCTGGAAGAACACAAGGACAAAAGGAAATTAGTCGAATGATTGTAATATATACAAAGACAGTAATCAAAAATTTACACATATATTAAGATATTCACACTATAAACAAATATATACACCAAGAATCAAGTCCAAGGTATTCCACTATCATAGTCTGTGGACCACTGGGCCCAAAAGGCATGGGCGAGGCCCACACTCAATACCCAAAAAAGACGGAGAGAACACTGCTGGGGCATCAGATAGAAATAAAACAGGCACCTCAGGGGGATGAGTGCACGATGCCAGATCCACGAGGGGGCTCCATGCCCACTGTTCAATCCTGTGGCGTGCAAAGCCACAGTCTCTCAAGTTTCTACAGTGGGTGGTTTGCCCACTGTTCAATCCTGGGGAGTGCAAAGCCACAGTCTCTCAAGTCTCTACAGTGGGTGGTTTGCCCACTGTACAATCCTGGGGAGTGCAAAGCCACAGACTCTCAAGTCTCTACAGTGGGTGGTTTGCCCACTGTACAATCCTTGGGAGTGCAAAGCCACAGTCTCTCAAGTGGATAACAGTCTCCACTGGTTTCTGGAGGGGGCTTTGTGCCCAGAGTGCTTCATCCTGCCAAGGACTGTGTGAGTGGATGCTGTTCTCCACTGGTTCTGGAGGGGGCTTTGTGCCCAGAGTGCTTCATCCTGCCAAGGACAGAGGTAGTGGATGCTGTTCTCCACTGGTTCTGGAGGGGGCTTTGTACCCAGAGTGCTTCATCCTTACCGTGGCGGCCCCAGTAGCGTCGGAATCATTGGTCTCCACACCCCAACTGTACCCCTGGGAGCGGCTTTGGTGGCTGATTTCTTTCCCCTCTCCCGCCGGGCACTGGCCAACCTTTTATGCTTTACAGGTGGGGGACTGTCCGTGCTCTGGCTCCTTGCCACACTGGCTGCCCTGCTGCCTGGTGCACTCCAGAAGCCGGTTACTACTGGCACCACTGATCCCGCAGATGTTGTGGCTGAGGTGCTGGGTTGGGACCTGGTGAGTCGGGCCCTAGGAGACTGAAGGGGTGGGGGAGGTGAGGGAAAGAGTCAAGGTTGGACAGGAAAAGTTTCTTAGGAACACTGGGACGGGTAGATGGAGGGGGTTTGGGAGTGGAGGAAGAGGTAGTGGTTGTAGGAGGTGTACGTTTGGTGACTTTGGGTGAAGGTGCATGGGCTGGAGGCTGTCGTGAGGTTGATGGCTGTTGGGTGGGTGTGTGGCTGCGTTTGTGTACCTTGGGAGGTGGCCTCATAGACACACTGGGAGAGGACACAGGGGACGTGTGTATGGTAGTGGGGGTGGTGACTGCACGTGAGCGGGGTGTGGTGGTGGGTGTGCTGGTGATGGACGTAGTGGCTGAGGATGTAGTGCATGCAGGTGTGAGTGGAGACGAGACAGAGAGGGAGGAGGGAGATGAGGAGGAGGGGGGCACAGTGGAGGCAGTGGATGTTGGTGTGTCTGCATGTGTCTGATGCTTGCGTGAGTGCCTGTGGGATGTGTGGTGCTTATGTTTGCCAGAGCTTCCCTTGTGTGTTGAGGTGTGTGCATGCTGGTCTGATGGTGTGCTTGGGATAGGCTGAGGTGCAGGGGTTTGGGTCTGGGTGGAGGAAGTTGGAGGGGGGAGGCTAGAGACAGGGACAATGGCTGCCATCAGTGCTGAGGCCAGAGTCTGAAAAGCTCGCTGATGGGCTGCCTGACCAGAGTGAATGCCCTCCAGGTATGCATTGGTTTGTTGCAACTGCCTCTCTACACCCTGGATGGCATTCAAAATGGTAGACTGCCCAACAGTGACGGACCTGAGGAGGTCAATGGCCTCCTCACTGAGGGCAGTTGGGGGGACAGGGGCAGGGGCTGAGGTGCCTGGGGCGAAGGAGATGCCCACCCTCCTGGGTGAGCGGGCACGGGACACATGCTGAGGGGCTGCCGGGAGGGCGGTGCTGGTAGGGGGGCTGGCAGCTATACCTGTAGATGCGGGGGCACAGATGGGCCCGCCACCGCAAGGGAGCTCCCATCAGAGGAGGAGTCCGTATCGCTGGTGTCAGCTCCTGTCCCCACCGTGGAGCACCCCTCGCCCTCCGTCCCACTGGTAAATTCAGACTCCGTAGTGTCGCCCTCCAGGGCCATGTGGGATGCAGCTCCCTCCTGCTCCGGTGCCACTGCTCCTCCGCCTGATGATGCTAATGCACACAAGAACAGGGAGACAACAAAAAGGGGTGGAGACAGAAGAAAGACATGTTCAGTGCATGCAATACCGCTACCGTTGGCGGACACTACAGACACAGAAGCCCCGTGCACTACGCCGTGCACTTGGAGTTCCCTATTCAATACCAGGGACATGGGTTACAAGGTTATGCCCGATTGATGCACACATGGATGTCACAGGAGCCTGACTAGGTGCAGTTGGCACTGTACACAGGTGGGGTGGGGTGCCACAGGACCTGCCTTAAGAAAGGTCCTTGCCTACTAAACTAGCCCTGGCCTAGGGGAACCCACAGCCCACAGCCCACCTCCCCCACCCAGACACCTACAATGCGCCTGAATCAGCAGAATGCGAGTGTACTCACCCCCTTGTGGCTCCTGTGATGCCCTCAAGCGCCCATCCAACTCTGGGTATGCCACTGCCAGGTCCCTGAACATCAGGGGGCTCATGGTGCGACGGGCACCCCATCCACGTTGGGAGGCCATCCCCAGCTGGGCCTCCGTCGTCTTCTTGCTCCAGCGGCGAATGTCCTCCCATCTTTTCCGGCAGTGGGTGCTCCGTCTGTGGTAGACCCCCAGGGTCCGGACTTCCTTGGCGATGGCACGCTAAATGTCCTTCTTCTGGTGGGCTCTGACCTACAGGAATAGTACATGGGAAAAAGAGAAGTTATTACCGTCCGCACCGTCACAGTCATTGGCCCGCATCCCTACCCTTGCCATGACGCACATGCACTCACCCTCGTTTCATGCACGCCTCATTCTCACCCCCCCTATCTTCAATCCACACCACTCCACACAGGCATTGCCCATACAGCATGCTCACAGTGTACTTACCTGTTTGTCTGGAGGACCGTAGAGTAGCGTGTACTGGGGGAGGACCCCATCCACGAGTTTCTCCAACTCCTCCATGCTGAAGGCAGGGGCTCTTTCCCCAGACACACAAGCCATTGTCTCTTCCAGACTGAGGTCACAGCAGCACTTGCAGTGTAGGTACTCTCCTGTCGAAGATCAGGTATCAAGTGAGTTAACAGAGAGAAAATGGCGGTCACGTCCGTGGCGGTGCGTACCGTCACCGCCGGCGTACATTGTCAATGGCTCCTGGGACCCATAGGGTCCAATGTTAACCAATGTAGGATTGCGCCGCGGTCTTCGACCGGCTACCGCGACGGTGCACAACGCCAGCGCAGTTACCCCATATCCCATTGTCCACCTTTACAGGTCAGGCAGCCGCCATTTCATGGGCCCACATGCCATTATTTTGGACTGCGTCACACATATCTAGGCCTTGCCTAAACACTCAGGCATATGTCGATTTGCTAATATTTCAGAGTAAGCTGGGTTTACGTACCTCAGAGTTGGTTGACTCTCTGCTCGCTGTTCTCCTCCATAGACACCGTCCGCTGGGGCATGTGAGGAGATGGCGGCATCCTCCGGTGTACAGACCGCTGATGGACCTGTCGACAATGGAGGAGCGACATGTGATCATCACCTACAGACTTGATCGTGCCACAATACAGGAACTGTGTGCGCAGTTGGAGTGAGACCTGATGTCAGCTATCCGCCTTCCCACAGGAATCCCCCCTCAAGTGCAGGTGCTGTCAGTACTCCATTTCTTAGCAAGTGGGTCATTTCAAACTACAGTGGCCATTGCATCAGGGATGTCCCAGCCTATGTTTTCCAACGTGTTGTCCAGACTGTTGTCTGCCCTGCTGAAACACATGCGGAGCTACATCGTTTTCCCTCAGGTGGAGGATTTGCCTACAGTGAAAGGTGACTTCTATGCCCTGGGACATATCCCCAACATCATAGGTACCATTGATGGGACACATGTGGCCTTGGTCCCCCCCGCAGGAGTGAACAGGTGTACAGAAACCGGAAGAGTTACCATTCGATGAATATGCAGATGGTGTGTTTGGCAGACCAGTACATCTCCCGTGTGAATGCCAAATTCCATGGATCAGTGCACGACGCTTACATTTTGAGGAATAGCAGCATCCCTTATGTGATGGGGCAACTCCAGAGGCACCGTGTGTGGCTATTAGGTGAGGACATGGACCCAATACAGTGTGAATAGTTGTCTGGGTCTGGGGATGTCCCTATGAGTTAGTGTGTGTCTAACAGTTGTGACTCTGGTTACCCCAACCTGTCATGGCTACTGACCCCAGTGAGGAATCCCAGGACAAGGGCAGAGGAACACTACAATTAGGCCAATGGGCGAACTAGGAGGGTTATAGAGAGGACCTTCGGCCTCCTGAAGGCCAGGTTCCGGTGCCTCCATATGACAGGTGGTTCCCTATTCTACTCACCAAAGAAGGTGTGCCAGATCATCGTGGCCTGCTGTATGCTTCACAACTTGGCTTTGCGACAACAGGTGCCTTTTCTGCAGGAGGATGGTCCAGATGGAGGTGTTGTGGCAGCTGTGGAGCCTGTGGACAGTGAACACGAGGAAGCAGAAGAAGAGGACATGGACAACAGTAACACTGTGATCCTGCAATACTTCCAGTGAGACACAGGTAAGAAGACAACACAGCCTGCTACATCTGATTAAATTCTACTCCCTCTCATCTGTCTGTCATTTTCACCCAGTGTATGGTTACTGAGTTGTCACTTTCCCTTACGATTTCAAAGATGTGGGTCCCACTGTGTGACATCTGCTTTGTTTCCGCATGGACTAGAGCTGTGTGACATAGGTATGTTGACATAACATTTGATATAGCATTTTGCCACTGTTATTGCAAATACACAATTGTGAAAGCACAGACTGACTCCAGATTGTTATTTGATTTAAGGGTGTTTATTTAAGTGCTCAATAGTGGAGGGGGTTGTAAAATGGTCAGGGGTGGTGGTGGAGGAATGTCCATGGCAGAGTCCAGTCTATTAGTCTCACAGGTGCATTGTCCAAAGGGGCATAGGAAGTGGAGCTGGGGCAGTTTAAGGATGGACAGGGTGACAAAGTGGGACAGAAGGATGACATTCAGGGTGGTCCCATTTCTCGGCGGGGGTCTTGGCATTGTTCTCTGTCTTTGTCCTGGATCTCAGGGACCGTTTGAGGTGTGGTTATCCATCTGCAGGGGGTGGGGTGCTGGTGTTGTGGTCCTGTGGCGGTGCCTCTTGTCCACTAGCGTCGGCGGAGGTGGTGGGCAGTTCATTGTCCAGGCTAGTGTCAGGGGCCCCTTGTTGTGCCACACTGTCCCTCCTGGTGTTCACGAGTTCCTTCAGCACCCCTACAATGGTGCTTCAGGGAATTGATGGATTTGAGTTCCTCCCTGAAGCCTAAATACTGTTCCTCCTGCAGCCGCTGGGTATCCTGAAACTTGGCCAGTACCGTTGCCATTGTCTCCTGAGAATGGTGGTAAGCTCCCATGATGTTGGAGAGGGCCTCGTGGAGAGTGGGTTCCCTGGGCCTGTCCTCCCCCTGTCGCACAGCAGCCCTCCCAGATCCCCTGTGTTCCTGGGCCTCTGTCCCCCTCAACCGTGTGCCAACTACCACTGCCCCCAGGTCCCTGGTGTTGTTGGGGTGGTGGGTTAGCCTGGGTTCCCTGTAGTGGTGGACACACTGCTGCTTGACGTGTCCTGGGGACAGAGGTATGGGCCCGCTGGGTGGGTGCTGCACTGGTGTTTCCAGAGGGGGCAAGTTCTGTAGTTGCCTGTGCCAGTGTGAGGGGAACCGACTGTCCTGAGGTCCCAGATGGGCCGGGCTGGTCATCTAAATCCAGTTGGACAGAGCTGCTGTCATCACTGTGGGCCTCTTCTGTGGGTAGAGTGGACATATCTGGACCCTCCTGTCCGGTGACGTTGGGTAGGGGCCCTGCAGGTGTGTAAAGGCATGATTTTTGCATCTGTGTGTGCCATGGTGTGCAATGGGTGGGTGACCCTGTACCCCAGTGCTTGCATTCCTGTGTAGGTACTTGTTTGATAATGGTTTAGGGGGGTGTATGGGTATGTGTAGTGGCCATGCATTGGTGATGGGTGTCCATGCTTTGGTGTTACATGCAGGGCTTGGGTTTGGGATGTGTGGTTTGTGATATTGGGACATAGGTGAGGAGTTGGAGTGATGGGGGTGAGGGCATGGGTGGGGGTATGTGATAGCATGCAGGTAGGGTGGGGGATATAGTGGGAAAGATTTGACTTACCAGAGTACATTCCTCCAGCTACTCCTGCGAGGCCCTCAGGATGCAGTATAGCCAAGACATGCTCCTCCCATGTTGTTAGTTCTGGGGGAGGAGGTGGGGGTCCGCCGCCAGTCCTCTGTACCGCGATGTGGTGTCTTGAGACCACGGAACTCACCTTTCCCCGTAGGTCGTTCCACCTCTTCCTGATGTCATCCCTAGTTCTTGGATGCTGTCCCACTGCGTTGACCCTGCTACGATTCTTCGCCATAGCTCCATCTTCCTAGCTATGGTGGTGTGCTGCACCTGTGATCCGAATAGCTGTGGTTCTACCCGGATGATTTCCTCCACCATGACCCTGAGCTCCTCCTCAGAGAACCTGGGGTGTCTTTGCGGTGCCATGGGGTGGTGTGGGTGATGTGTGGGGTGGTGTGTGTTGTGATGTGTGGGGTGATATTTAGAGGTGTGTTGTGTGAGGTGTGTGGATGTTGTGTGAGTGATGGTGTGGAGTGCCTGTGAATGATAGTGTTGTTTCTGGTGGTGTCTCTCTCTGGCCTTCTTTAGCAATTCTGGTTGTAAGGGTTTGTGGGTGATGTGGGTGTGTGTTTTATATTGTATTGGGTGTGTGGGAGTGGTGTGTTTATGTGTATCAGGTGTGTGTATTTCAAAATGTCCAATGTGGTAGTGTTTTGTAAATGTGTGTGTATTTTGAGTGCGGCAGTGTGTGCCACCAATGGAATACCGCGGTTGAAAGACCGCCACGTGGATTCGTAGGTCGTGATAGTGTGGGCGTATTCCTGTTGGCGTGACGGTGGAGGTTTTGTTATCGCCAGTTTATCACTGACCTTTGTTGTGGCGGACTTGTATGGGCGTCTGGATTTTGGCAGATTCCGAGCTGTGGGTCATAATGACCTTGGCGGAATTCCGTGGCCGCGGCGGTGTGTTGGCGGTCTTCTGCACGGCGGTAAGCGGCTTTTACCACCAATGTTGTAATGACCCCCATAATGTGGCCCTCGGACTAAAAAGTTTTAAAACCCCTGTTTTAAGGGGAGGGGGCACGTGGCTCCCTCCCCAGGGTGTGTTCAGCCTCAGGGACCCCATCTCCCAGACCCACTGTATTTTGTAAGGTGAGGGGAAGCCTCTCAAGGCCACTATGACACCATTCCCTGGAACCTGCTCATTTGTTGTGTCCCGGGGAGCCCACCCCAAGGCCACACCAGCTTCCCTTACTGCACCGGCATGGGCAGAGAAACTTGTGTTTGCTCCCACTTGGTGGGGTTATTTTTAAAACTCTTGCCACACTACAGCAAACACAAAGGGGGTCATTCTGACCCTGGCGGTAATTACCGCCATGGCGGAGGTCAGCGGTAGCACCGCCAACAGGCTGGCGGTGCACCGCTGGGCATTCTGACCGCGGCGGTTCAGCCGCGGCCAGAAACGGAAAGTCGGCGGTGTCCCGCCGACTTTCCGCTGCCCTTGAGAATCCTCCATTCTGACACCCCCTACCGCCATCCAGTTCCTGGCGGTTCTCCCGCCGGGAACAGGATGGCGGTAGGGGGTGCCGCGGGGCCCCTGGGGGCCCCTGCAGTGCCCATGCCAATGGCATGGGCACTGCAGGGGCCCCCGTAAGAGGGCCCCAAAAAGAATTTCAGTGTCTGCCTAGCAGACACTGAAATTCGCGACGGGTGCAACTGCACCCGTCGCACCTTCCCACACCGCCGGCTCAATTCTGAGCCGGCGTCCTCGTGGGAAGGGTGTTTCCCGCTGGGCTGGCGGGCAGACTTTCGGCGGTCGCCCGCCAGCCCAGTGGGAAAGCCAGAATGACCGCCGCGGTCTTTTGACTGCGGAGCGGTCTTTTGGCGGGAACCGCGTGGCGGGCGGCGACCGCCGTCCGCCGCGGTCAGAATCACCCCCAAAGTCTGCTACCAGCGGTGGGAGCTCTGAAAATGCTCCTGCTGACTCAGAGCAGACTTTTGATCTGTTTCCCTGCCTGCACTGATGCAGGTAAGGAAACAGATCAAGAGATTGATCCCACCTGGAGGGAGCAGCATAAGTAGCTGCTCCCTGCGGTTGGGAGCAATGCATGCTCCTGCAGCTTACAGGGGGCTGTCTGGGGCCGCTGGTCCATAGGGCTCTTTCCCAGGCCCTCAACACTAAGCATGGTGTGGGCACTGGCCCTGACCCTGGTTGGGCACCAGCGCACCCGTCTTGAAATAAGCCATGCCCTGCAGTATAGGGTCTCTAGGGCCAGAAACAGCTCAGGGGCAGGGCTCCCCTTTTATTTTAAATAGTGGCTCTGATGGTATTGGGTCCCCGGAGCTCAATAAGGCTTGGGAGGGGGTCACGAGTTCCCACTCCCCTTTAGTTAAAAAAAAAGATCCTGGCGGATGAGTTCCCCATGGCCTAACAAGCCTTAGAGAGGAGGGTGATTGGGTCTCCTTCCCTTTAAATAACTAAGGCACAGGGGGATGGTGTCCCCAGGCCCTAATGAGGCATGGGAAGGGGGTTCGCATGGCCCCCGCGCGCTTTTAAAGTGCATAGGTACTGGGGTCCCCAGGGCCTAATGCGGTTCAGGGAGGGGTGCCATGTGGCCTCCTCACTTTTAAAAAGAAGTCCTAGGGGATGGGGTCCCCAGGGGGTCCCCAGAGCCAGGCCTGGTGGCCAACCCACGCCACACATGGTCAGAGGCTGTGCTTAGAGTGGAGTTGGCTACATGCAGCAAGTTGGCCCTAAAAACCCCAGAAATTCACCAGATATAGTTAACTTAAGTAACTATAACTCATGCCCTAAGATAACTATAAATTCTGTCCTTGCCATGCACTGCTAATTACCACACTTATTACATCACTCATGACATCTTCTATGACATCATTGAAAATATCTCTGCAGCATTTGCAATGAAATTATTGAAGAGCAAGACTGTGCATGGCGGGGGTGCGAGTTATAGTTATCTTACGGTGAGCGTCATACTTAAGTTAACTATAATTGGGGGATTTTTGTGATTTTTAGAGTTTAAAACGTTATGTCGTTACTGAACATTTCACCGAACTATAACATTACTTTACATTTTGTTTTTTTTCAATATATATATATATATATATATATATATATATATATATATATATATATATATGTGGCTATATTGGACCTGGGTCTTTTTTTTAGGGTTAGCCCCAAACGTTTTTCCTACTTCTTCCTATTTTTATGACCTTTTTGTTTTGCTTTAGGACTCTGGGCACTTTACCACTGCTAACCAAATGCTACTATTGGACCTGAAGCACTGATTGTGCCACCCACATGAGTAGCCTTGCAACAAGTCTCAGGCCTGCCATTGCAGTGTCTGCATGTTTAGATTTAAACTGCCATTTCAGCCTGGCAAAGGCACACATTTGCCAGGCCCAAACCTTCCCTTTTATATTACCTGTAAGTTACCCCAAGGTAGGCCCAAGCTAGCCCCCTGGGCAGGGTACAGGATATTTAAAACGTAGGACGTATAATGTGTGTTTTATATGTCCTGATGGTGAAATACTGCTGATTTTGTTTTTCACTATTGAAAGGCCTATCTTTCCCATTGGGTAACATGGGGATTGCCTTGAAATATCTTTTAGGTATAATTTCCCATTGGGAGCAGATAGAGCTATGGAGTTTGGGTCTCTGAACTCACAATTTAAAAATGCATCTTTTGGTGAAGTTCGTTTTTGGATTGTAAGTTTGAAAATATCACTTTTTAGAAAGTGGGTATTTTCTTGCTTAACCGTTCAGAGCCTCTGCCTGTCCGCTGAATATACTGCTGGGTCAGGATGATAGCTGTGCTGTTTCTGCATTCACTCTAGACAGTCACACAAAGGGAGCTCAGATGTGCCCTACATATCTTGATGACCCATCACCAGGCTGATGGGTCTTCCTGAGCTAGAGTGGTGGGAGGAGCTGCCACTTGCACCTTAAAAGGGCTGTGCCAGTCCTTGCACAAATCAGTCTCTAAACCCCTGAAGTGTGTCTGGGGCCAGGGCAGGGAAAGCAGGGCCTTGTGCACTACAAAGACTTCTCTTTGAAGTTTGCCTACTTCAAGGACAGAAATGGGTGTAAGTATTGGACCTCTGACACCACATAGTTAGAATCCTTCTGGACTGGGGAAATTCTGCCAGAAAGAACAGTTAGATGCTGCAGGAGGGACTTCCATTCTGCCTGTTGCTTTGTTGTGCTGTCCTGCTGCTTGCTGCTTCAGTCCCTGGAGTGAAAGGACTGGACTTTGATTTCTACATCCTGCTTCTAAAGGTTCGCCAAGGGCTTGCAATGAGCTTGCTTCTTCTTAAGAAGTCTCAAGGGCATCAAAGACTTCACCTGCCAGCGCCTAGGCTCTCTTGCTGAGGGTGGAGTACGTTTGTGGTGTTTTCATTGTGTTACTGTGGGTGTGTATGAATACTTTAGACATTGCCTCTGAGATAAGCCTAACTGCTTGTGCCAAGCTACCAAGGGGGTGAGTAGGGGTTCTCTTTGCTGTGTGACTCCCTTCCTCCGACTAGAGTGAGGGTACCTACTTGGACAGGTTACATGCCACTCCCAATTACAGACCCCATTGCTAACATTGGTGATCAACGATGAGAATAGGACTTATATTTCTAATTTACATACAGTATTGGTGTACACTACTTCCATATCGCAGACCATTACGTACCTAAATTATTTTTCTCCTTTTTCTCTCAATGTGCCATTTTTCTAAAGTTACTCATGCTTCAACTTGATCAGCTTGGAACTCTGTGTGAGTGTTGCACCTGTGAAGCTGTGACAGAATGGAAATTAATTTCTGCCACCTAAACACCTATACTATGAAGGAGCTGAGAGTTATCTGCAAGGAGAGAGAGCTGGTTGTGAAGAGGAGATCCACAAGGCTGGAACTTGACACCACCCTGTATTGTTATGAGCACACATGCTGGGTAGCAACACTATCAGATGACTCTGGGAAGGACCCCTCTGAAAGCGTAAAGGATGTAAGACCTTGGAACATCCTAGATGATCCCAAACCAGAAACCCAAGAGGGCCGTGGCCCTGAGGAGGAAGCAGGGGAGGAGTAAAATGGCTTTGCATAGGCTCTAGAGATGAGAGGGGAACCCACAGGGAGGGAGTCCCCTGCTGGATCTACTGCTGGAAGCAATGGCTTCTCCCATACCCTGTCCCCTGAGGAGTCCAGGAACAGACAGCCTGAGAGGGACCTGCAGCTGCAGCAGGCTCAGCCAGATGCAGAGGAGAGAGGAGCTGAAGCTGAGACAGCCCTAGCTGGGGAGAGGAGGACTGCAGTAGAGCGAACCTTAGCCCAGGAAATGGAAATTATTTTAGCTCATGAGCTGAAGTTAACAGAACTGGGCTTGGAAGTCAGGAGGGCTGAGCTCAGCTCAGATTGTGGCAGCAAAGGTACCATGATCAGTACTAAAGAAAAGGTCCACATACCCGGAGACTTGGTTTCTAAGGAGGAGGGTGACATACAGCAGTGGGCTTGAGCATATGAGGGCGCTCCAGATGTGCGCAGGGTCCCTGAGGAGGATTGGGGAATTGGAACAGGGAGTCATATTCCTGGTAGTGGGAGGGACACTCTACTGGCTCTAGAAGGGAGTGAAAGGGTGTGGTGTACCCCCATGGAGGAAGCCCTGGTCTGAGAAGAGAGAAGGGTAGGTTGAGTTTCAGGGACAGGCAGACACTGTCTAATGTGGGGTACTTTTTCAAGGCACTGGATAGTTGGGTGAAAGGTAGTATGGTGAACACACATGAGGGGCTGTACAATTCGATTGCTGGAGAGCATATATTCAGTCACGGTTTTCCAGATCTATGCCAACACCTGGTGGAGTGTGAGTTCTCTGACCCCAGGGAACTTGCACTGAAGGTAGACCTCTAGGTGAGTGCCAGAGGGTCTGAATAGACACTGGGGAGTAATCCTAAGGAGAGTGGCTCAGGTTTTCCCTATTAGAGTGAGGAGGAGGGTTGCAGGACCCCAGACAGGTCCCAGGGTAGTAAGGGGGGAGAAGAGTCCCATGTCCTTTCGAAGAGTAGGAAATTGGGGTGGGGTCGGCAGAGGCTCCGGGTGCCCTATCTCCAGCCCCAGTGCTTGGATTGCTCTCAGAAGGGGCACAGGCAGGGAGACCATCCACTGATGGGAGTCCAAAATATTGTCAAGAGAACTTGGGCAGGAAGGGGCGGCTGTGACAAGTCTTCCACCAGTTCTAGTGTCTGTCAGCACCACTCCGGAAAAGGGGGAGTAGAAGTCCAGATGGAGGGGTGAGAGGGGAAGACAGTCCCCAGAGGGAGAACCAGTGGGTCAGGGTTTGCCAGCCCTGAGGTCAGCACACCAGAGGAATGACCCTGGTGACACCACTTTTGGCTTGAAAGGGCTAGATGCTCTGTTAGATGTCAGGAGACCTGCGCCAGTCAGACTGTCACACAACACACGAGGAATGTGTTTCCCTTGGGGAAATAGTTGTACTCTACCAGGAGTCCTGGCTTGCCAGGCACATGCTCAGCGTAAGGGTACAGACCATAGGCTAGAGGACCAGCCTCAGGATACCACCCCTGAACTGGTGAGACGGAGAGTTGGACAAAGGGCGCCAGTCATCTGGGGCTAGCCCCTCCCTCCCCCCATTTTGAGACACCAAAGATGTTAGAGTTCCCTGGAAGGACTGAGGCCTAGCTCTCACCCACTGTGGGTTGCTGTCCTTCTTGTGAACAGAGTTGCTCTGGGGTTGAGGACAAGAGTCACACCCTGAGGGTGGAATGGGCCACACCACTACATTGTCCATGGTGGTACTGTCTTCCTACTGGGATACATCTGTAAGCAAAGTAAGATTAGGTGCTGCACAGATGGGGTCTGCAGGTGAGGAGAAGGATTCCCCATGGGTTAGCTTAGTGGGCCCTGAGATTATGGACAGAGGAATCAAACTGGGTTCAGAAAGGTGAAGAACTGGAACGCTTCCCTCCTGTTGTGGGGCAGGGTTCATGTTCCATTGCCCCAAGCAGGGAAGTCCATAAGGTATTGATTGGTCTACCCTGGCTTTAGGCTGGAAGGGGGTTGTGTTGTACCTGGCACTTTTTGCAAGGTTGTCCCCAAACGTTTTGCCTTCTTCCTCCTATTTCCTCTGACCTGTTTTTGTTGGCTTTAGGACTTTGGGCACTTTAACACTGCTAACCAGTGCTAAAGTGCATATGCTTTCTGTCTGAAATGTATTGGTGATTGGTTTCTCCATGGTTGGCATATTTGATTTACAAGTAAGCCCCTAGTACAGTGCACCAGGTGTGCCCAGGGCCTGTAAACCATATGCTTCTAGTGGGCCTGCAGCACTGATTGTGCCACTCACATGAGTAGCTCTGCAAACAAGTCTCAGGCCTGCCATTGCAGTTTCTGTGTGTGCAATTTTAAACTGCAATTTCGACGGCCCAAACCGCCCCTTTTATTACCTGTATGTTACCCCTAAGGTAGGCCCAAGATAGTCCCATGGGCAGGGTACATGGTATTTAAAAAGTAAGACATGTAATGGTGTGTTTTACATGTCCTAGTAGTGAAATACTGCTAATTTCATTTTTCATTATTGCAAGGCCTATCTTCACATAGGGTAACATGGGGATTGCCTTAAAATATTTTTAGGTGTAAATTCCCATTGGGAGCAGATAGAGATGTGGCGTTTGGGGTCTCTGAACTCACAATTTAAAAGCGCATCTTTTGGTGAGGTTGTTTTTTAGATTGAAAGTTTGAAAATGTCACTTTTAGAAAGTGGGCATTTTCTTGCTTAATAATTCTGTGCCTCTGCCAGGCTGCTGAATATATGTCTGGGTCGGGATGACAGTTGGGCTGTTTGTGCATTCAATCTAGATAGTCACACAAGGGAGCTGAGCCAGGCTGGTGGGTCTTCCTGAGCTAGAGTGGTTGGAGAAGCTGACACTTGCACCTGAATGGGGCTGTGCCTGTCCTCACACAAAGCAGTCTCCAACCCCCCAGCCAGGGCCAGGAAAGGCATGGTCTTGTGCAGTACATACTTCTCTTTGAAATGTGCCTACTACAAAGACAGAAATGGGTATACGTACTGGACCTCTGACACCACATAGTCAAAATCCTTCTGGACTGAGGAAATTCTGCCAGGAAGCAGAGCTGGATGAGGTAGGAGGGACTGCCACTCGGCCTGTTGCTTTGTTGTGCTGGCCTGCTGCTTGCTGCTTCTGTCCTGGGAGTGAAAAAATTAGACTTTGCTATCTACATCCTGCTTGCAAAGGTTCTCCAAGGACTTGGACTGAACATGCCTTCTGTTAAGAAGTCTGAGGGACATCAAAGAATTCACCTATCAGTGCATGGGATCTCTTGCTGAGAGTCCTGACGGAAAACGTGGTGCCAAATCCAGGTCCTGGGTCCTTGGGAGTTAGTTCTGGTGCAACAAGGCAGAAACTAGTGCATCAACTTCCAGAACGACTTCAAAACCGTTCCCGCTCTCTGACCCTGTGCCACTGCCTGCACTGGAGCTGTAGTCCCTGCTGAGTGCAATGACCACATACCTACAATGCAGGCCCAACACCACTGCAGCGACTCTGAAGTCCCATCACATTGTGAGTCTAGAGTGTTGGGTCACCAACGTCCATGGTACCCGACTCCACCGCAGCACCTGTGGCCCCAAGGTGTGATCGCGACACTGCACAGTCGATGCCTCGTGTCTTGACCTGCTAGATTCATGAACTCCACCTTGTTGAAAGGAACCAATGCCTTACCACCAATGCCGCATCACCTCCTCTGCAACCGTAAGGAACCGAAACCTCACCTTCCCGGTGGCAGTAAGGAACCAATGTTGCACCGCTCCAGTGTCGCCTCACCTCCCTGACTCCATGCTATGAACTTGGTACCTCATCGTTTTCCAAGGTACTATAACCTGGGTCTACATGACTCCATGGGCAGTTGCCCTCCTTCGCAAGTGGCGCCGGACTGTTGGAAGCGACTCCATCAAGTCTTTTTGATAGTCCCAGTTGGAGCTATTGTGTTTCTAAGTGTTATACTACATTGAATCTTTGAAAATGTGTATCTTTACTTGTGTATGTTGGATTTTGCGTTTTGGTCTTGTTTTACCCAGATAAATGTTGGGTATTTTTTTTAACTGGTGTCGAGTACTTTTGTGGTGTTTTCATACTGTTACTGTGGGTGTGCACAAATACTTTACACATTGCCTCTGATATAAGCCTAACTGCTTAAGCCAAGCTACCAAGGTGTAGGAGGCTGGCCTGGTGTGTAGTGGGTACCCATGGTACTTACACCTTATACCAGGTCCAGTTATCCCTTATTAGTGTGGTGCAGTCAGTGTCTAGAAGCTAGGCTCTCTAGAGGTAGCTGTGGATGATTATATACACTAGTATGCAGAAATAGGAATAAAAACTGTTAGATGACAGTGCAATTAGTGAAAATCACAATAGTTAGAAATGGGCCTAGGGGAGCACAAACCATATACTAAGAAAGTGGAAAGCGAAAGTCGGTCTCCCACCTAGGCAAGTGTAGTGTGTAGAAGGGAGCTGAGAGTACTTAAAAAGCCGTAAAGTAAGAACCAGAACCCACACCAGTGACCAGTAAAATCACAGTAAGTTTACTAGAACACACAGAAAGACGAACAGAAGAACTATGCAAAACCCAGAAGAGACTGCAAGACACCAACAGTGGATTGCTGGAGTAGAGGGCCTGTGGAAAGAGGGGACCCAGTCCAAGAAGCACAGGAGAGCCCATGAAGGGCAGAAGCCCGAACTCACCAGGAGGAAGGTGCAAGAAGGGAACCACCGGTGAGGAAGAAGAGTCAGCACTGCACCCATGAAGACAGAGTCGAGTTCTTGGAGGATGCAGGTGATGTCCCATGCCGGATGGAGGATTGCAATTGGGTTTGCATCAACGGAGTCCACCAACAAGCCTTGGCCCATGCAAAGCTTGTGGTTAGTAGCAAATGGCACTGCCGGGGACCAGAAAGGACCAGGCCAACTCTACCCAGGAGGGGAAGTCAGAGAGGACCCTCAGCAGTACAGGGAGCCCACAGAAGACCAGGCAGCCCACATAGGAGTCCCACAGGACAGGGACGAAGAAGTTGCAAAAGAGGCCTATGCAGCACTACAACAAAGGCTCCCACGCCACCTGGGAGCCACTCAGGAAGCTGTGCATCACAGGATGGAGTGCTGGGGGCCGGAGCTTCAGGATGCACAAAGAACTTGAAGGAAGGATGCCAACAAGCCTTGGCAGCTGCAAATGAAGCGGTGCATGTGGGTCTTGCGTGGGGAGGTAAAGTTTTACCTCCACCAAAGTTGGACAGCTGAAAGAGAGGTCCGTCTGGACCAACTTCAGTCCACCACCTGTGATGCACAATCCACGCAGCTGAGCAGGAGAGGGCATTCACGCAGCCAGGCGTCATTACAGTTGGTGCCTGCAGAAGCAGGGGAGTGACTCCTTCACCTCAAGGGAGATTCCTTCTTCCTTCTGTTGCAGGCTGAAGATGGGCTGTCCTCAGATGATGCATGGCCGGGAACCTGTTGCAGTTACTGGTAGTAGCTGGAGATAAAATGTTGCAGGAGGCGTCTTGCTCCTTTGTTGCAGCTTGTAGGGTCCTGAAGAGTCCAGATGCAGTTTCTTTGGTGAGAAGTCGACGTGGAGAGTGCAGAGGATTCCTGCTGGAGTCTTGCAATACGAATCTGAGGAACCACCCATAGGAGAGACCCTAAATAGCCCTGAAAGGGGGATTGTTCACCCAACCAGGTAAGCACCGATCAGGGGAGGGCTCTGAAGTCACCTGCTGAAACTGGCCACTCAGATGCTCCCAGAGTTCCCTGCCAACCTTGAATCAAAGATGGAAAAACGCAGGGACCCTCTGGAGGAGCTCTGAGCATCACCCCTGGGGTGGTGATGGACAGGGGAGTGGTCACTCCCCTTTTCTTTGTCCAGTTTCATGCCAGAGCAGGGACAGGGGTCCCTGAACCAGTGTAGACTGGTTTATGTAAGGAGGGCACCAAACGTGCCCTTCAAAGCAATGCCAGTGGCTTGGGGAGACTACCCCTCTCCAGCCTGTAACAACTATTTCCAAAGGGAGAGGATGTAACACCCCTCTCCCGAAGGAAATCCTTTGTTCTGCCTTCCTGGGTTTCAGCTTCTCAAGCAACAGGAGGGCAGAAAACTGTCTGGGAGGTGGCAGCAGCTTGGGCTGCCTGGAAACCCTCAGAAGGCTGAAATGGCAATACTGGGGGTCCTCTAAGGAGACCCCAGAGTGCATGGAAGCATACAACCAATGCTTGGAAAAGCATTAGGGTATGATTCAAACATGTTTAATACCAAACATGCCTATGTTTGGAGTTACCATTATGTAGCTGGACATAGGTAGTGACCTATGTCCAGTACACGCGTAAAATGGCATCCCTGCACTCACGAGTGATGTAATATGTGAAGTCATAAGTAGTGCATGACGGGGTGCAAGCTATAGTTAGTGTTGCTAACTATAACTGCAGAATTTATGTGTTTTTTTAGTTCAAAACGTCAACGTTGTCACTGAAAAATTTACCTAACTAGAACGTTACTTTAATCTGTGTTTTTTCCAGTGGTGGCTGGTGATTGCAAAAAGTGGTGGGGCTTAAGTCAATACATGGAATTAAATCATGTAAAGCCAAAGTCAGTGGTATTCATTTTATCGACCTCAGCAGGATGAACTGTTGACCGAACTTACCAGGAATCATTTGAAAGTGTACTATAGAGTCAAACACAGATCCTTCCAATGAATACATTCCTTAGTGAGATGGGGAAGTAAAGGGAAAACTTGAAGAGGTTTTTATCTTCGCTTTACAGGCACTCAGAATAGATTTGGACGTACTTTTTTTTTTCTTTAGTCACCCAGTGCGCTGCTATCGTGGGGCATGCCTGGGGGACACTTTCACAGCTGTGACACTTCACTTGCACTAATCGCAGGCCTGACATGCTGAGATCCTGATAACCATTTCGTCCTATCACATGTACAAAATAAAAAATAAAAGCCGATACAGCCTGACATTAGAGAATAAAAAAGTATGCAGTATTTCAAACTGTTTTTAATCTCGCCCCTTCCATTTCGTCACAGGGTGGGTTGTGGTTATCGATTCCACTTCCTGATTCTACAGACACCACCATCCTTTGACAAAATGGAGAAGGGTGGGGAAAGTGTTCTTGATTGATGTTCAGCCTCCTGGAGCCTGAGCTGAAGAGTGAAACGCCCAATGCTAATTTCTATAGCGCCGCCAGAAAGAGGAGGAGACTGGGAAACGACGTCACCTGGGTTTCGAGGCAACACAAGGGCTGACTGTGCATACGCCCTGTTTCTGCTATCAAATGAACTCAGAGGTGCAGTAAGTGCATCTGCTGAAAGTGCCTGACTGCTGATCTCTCTGTCGCAGAGCGAAGCAGTCAGGCATGACCTACATTTACCATGGCTAGGTAATTACTTTTATTATGGCAGAATACACTTGGTGGGCGGAGCCCCAGCGCTCTCAAGCACGGGTCGCTGCTGTTTTTTTCCGGGATTTTTTAAGGATTTTTAAAAATAATACAGACATTTTCATTCCACCTAATTATATTGTTACTTTATCCTTTGCTTTTTTTAAGCTAATAATCACTGAAAAAGATCAATGGTTGGTAGGAGTAAACTGTATTCTATATTGTACGCGGTACTACTCTATTGACAGGTTTTAAAATTTAAATTAAAAAAGAAAATAACAGGAAAAATCATACACAGTGAAAAATGTATTCTTCTCCACGCTTGATGTCATTTAGCAGATTTAAATAAAATATGGCCTTCTGTGAGTATTAGTTCATTTTTATTTTCCCTTTCATTATAATTGGGTATACATTACAAAATGTATAATGAAACCCTTTTTTGCCTAAAGGAAACACACATGTAGGGGAACGTTTAATACATGTGTATGTGTTATAATGTAAGTGTAGGCATGGACTACTTCATTTTTTTTAACACAAATTGTATTGCATTTTATTGAAGTACAGCCTCTTTGACAACAGCGACAGACATAGAAGTAATAATTATGGAATAGATGTCATTAGATAAGCTGGTCAAGGCAACATAGTACACCACATATCCAGTTATCGCAAGCATACAAAACATTGAACTATGTCCCCCTCGCCCCAAACCTATGATCATGTCACCTAAGATACATAATCTAATTAAGCATCAGCACTGTAAACGCAGTATGGAAACAATAGAAACTTGTGAGGGGAGACTAAAGGCTGCATCGTGTCTGATCAATCAGGCAGCCAAGAGGGGGCCTAACTAAGAGCCATATGTACGAAAGCTTTTTCCCAGAGACACAGAATGGGTAAAATCCTTTCGTACATCTGGCCCTAAGTAACTATCATGAGGAGTGTGCATGGGGAAATCTACATTACATTGATCGAGTCACCAGGTGTAAGAGTGTACTGGTAAGTTAGTCCCTGCGGTGGGATCATCGCTCAGAGTGTATGAAGAACGCTTAATCGGGCGCCATATCCTGTGCTTTAAACCCCTCTAATAGGATATTCCATTCAAGGTAAATGGGCTTCTTGCGGAGGCTGCGATACTCCTCAAGCCCCCAGTGGGTCACTTCATCTCGCCATTTGTTCAATGTCTGAGCTGTCGGAGATTTACATTGTGGTGTTATAAACCTCTTCACTGATAATAATGCTGGATATGCAAATCGCAATACCACCTTGGAACCCTGCGCCCATGGATGGAGGCCAAGTAGACACTGTGCTTGGGTACCCCAGTGATCCAACCCTGTAACATCTGACAAGGCCAGTGCTACTCCTGACCAGAATTCGGATAGATGGGGGCAAGTCCATAGCATATGTAAGACATTGGTCTCACGAACCCTACAGCGGGGGCATCCGGAGGAGTCGTCTAGGAATATCCTAGCCAAACTGTGTTGTGTTAGATACACTCTATTCATGATCGAAAACTAAATAACTTGAAATCTGGATTACGTGAGATGCGTTTGGGATACTCAAGTATACATGCCCAGTCTTTATCGGGAGTTTCCTGAATAAGATCGGTTTCCAAAGTTTGTTTTAAGGGAATCAACCATACTTCCCGGTGTGCCCAGTGCCCTTGGTACAGCCAGCATACAGGATGTCTCCCATGTCCCATAGTGTGTACTGCCTGAAGCAGTTTGTGAGTACAGAGTTCACTTCCATCTGGGGGACAATGCTGTTGCACATATCAGACTAAGCTCGCATGTGTCAAAAATAATGTCTCAGGGAGCCCATAAATGTGACAAAGTCTGCATTTGGAAAGAGTGTGCGGTCCTGAAACAGGGATCCAACTGTTAAAATCCCATCATCCTCCCACAGTGCCAGCTGATGCACGTAAGCATGCCAGAGGAGGTGGAATATTTGGTGCATTCAGTGAGACGACCACAGTATACAATGCTAACTTCCAGTAAGCGCGAGCTACCTGAAGTAGAAGAGGACATGTCAGCGGGGTGAGGTCACTCAAGGGCATATTGATCTATGGAGTTGGCCATGGTCAATCTGGGCCACTGTATAGTCTATCTCTGACAGGTTGTGCCCCTCTAACCAATAACAGCCATTGCAATTGCCCCGCTATGCAATATGCTTTAAAGGCAGGGCCCTTAGTCGTGGGAAGTTGCACCTTTGTATGGTCAACCCTGCGGCGACCCTTCTCCCAGGTAAGTTCTTCCAACAAGGTACTCAGAAATCAGAACACCGAAGCAGGCACAGCCACCGTAGGGTTCACAAAGTAGTGCAGAAGGTGCGGTAACCTAACCCTCTTTGCTAGGGCCAGCCAGTCCGCAACCGATAAGGGCAGAGTAGTCCAAAAAGTTGATCGCCCTCAATAGGTTGCCTTCAAGCATGTCTTTCGTGCCTCAATAGATATGAATACCCAAGTATTGAACGTGTCTAAAGGTAATTTCCCTTTCTCCAAAGTGTAAAGTCTGGCCCATAGCATTGCCCGTAAACTGAAAGGTGCAGGACTTTTTGGTATTAATATAAAGATCAGATAGTGCCCGAAGGATCTCAGTAGCTGGGGTATGCCCCATAATCTGTTACAAAGATCCCAAAGGTAAAGATCATGACATCTGCGTATAAGAACACAGAGTGCATCGTTCGACCCAGTAGTATGCCCCAGTCATTGGACTCCTCATGAATATATTGTGCTAGGTGTTCTAGTGTCAAGACAAATCAGAGCAGCAATAAGGGGCAGCCCTTCCTGGTTCTACATTCGATTCGGTATGCAGCAGAAATACGGGATCCTCCCCTGGCTGTTGGGCCCCTGTACAAGAATGCAACCCATTTAATGTATGCTTGTGGGATGCCATAGAGGGCTAGTGCTGCCAACATAAATTCTCACCCCAAAGTGTCAAAGGCTTGGTGAACATCAGAGTAGACGCAGTCTGCAAATGGGTCTTGAGCCCAGGCTGTGCTCATGAGATGGAACAACCGACAAATTTTCAGTGAGGTGTTGTAGCGAGACACAAAGCGACACTGATCACCGTGGAGAAGCAATGGGAGTAGTCTTCTAGCGAGTATTTTACTCAAGATCTTGAATTTGGTCTACTGGACTTCAACAGCGATGTCACCACCACTTCCCTAGTAGAAGGAAGGAGCAGACCTTCCTCCAAGGAGGACTTGTATCGTTTTTCAAGGCATAGCACTCATTTGGACACGTACATGGAGTAAAATTCTACTGGGAGCCCGTTCGATCCCAGTGTTTTATTTCTGGCAAGTTCCTTAAAGGCCCAGCATATTTCTCCTGTTATGGGTGCACTAAAAGCTTCCCTGTCAGTCAGTGATACTCTGGGTAGTTTGGCCCATCCAATGAATATATCAATATCCACAGGGTTTGGAGGGGCAGGGTGATGTATAGAAGATCACAGACATGTGGAACGCCCAGTTAATGGACTACTGGGTATCAAGTAAACCACAAGCCAGGTCTTGTATGGATAGAATGGGCATGGGTAAGACATCGGATCAAATCAGGCGAGCTAGTAATGGCCCTGACTTATCAGCCTCAGCATGTATTTTCTGGGCATATGCTTTATACTCAATGAGATAGAGGCATTCCAACAGCTCAGCATACACAATGTCAGCCTCCTGCAATGCATTTGCTGCATCAGTCTTGTTGTGTGCTTTTATTTCAAAAGAGCTCAATCTGTTCTCCAATTGTGTGATCTCGCTTAATGCCTCCTGCCTCGCTCCCACAACTGCTCCAATGAAGGACCTACCATTTACAACCTTAAAAGCCTCCTACTCTATTAGCGGTAAAATAGGTGTCGATAGCAGTGGCTAGCATCGCCCGAAAGACTGCATCTTCCAGGAGGGCCAGCTTCAGATGCCAGGTGGGTATTGGGTTCAGCACTCATCCCCAAGATATAGTCATTTCTATGGGGTTTTGATTGGAAATCGTCTTTCCTAAGTGAGTGGCATGTGACATACTGGGGAGGACTATAGTGGGGAAGAGGAACCTGTCAAGATGAGAAACCAATGCATGGGGGTAGGAATAAGAGATATCTTCTTGCACTGGAGCAGTTCGGCTACGCCAGACATCTGAAAGGCTGCAGCCTTCCATCCATTGCCTCAAAGCCTTAGACTTTCGAACGATGCAGTGCCGGGCAGGGGGAGATTTATCTATGGTGGTATCCAGCACTGCATTAAAGTCTCCACCCAGTACCCAAGGGTATGCTGCCCACTCCGCCAATACAGTGGAGAGATGTGAGAAGAAGGCTTCTTGTGATAAACAACTTTATTTAGCATTTTAAATGAGAACAAGACACATTTAGCAATTGCACCCAGCACATAACTTAAGATCGCTAAAAGTCCACAAAGTCTCCCACCAACCTTGCCCCACATCACTGCAAATATAAGCATGGGCACAAACCCCCAAAGTGACAACATAATTTCCATCATGAATGACTTAGCCTGTCCAAAAGGTAGTAGCATGTGCACAGGGTAGTCTAAGCATAATCAGATCAGGAAGAATCCTCTGTCAATGTTGGAGGTGAGAGTTCCCATATGTTTGAGGCTCGTAATTTCTTGGACACAGTAAGGTGTATGCCCCTGCCCCGTTCTGGCAGCAGATGTATGTGATAAAGGGGTGCCATCTAGCCTCAAATTTAGCTAGTCGATGCCTAAGAATCGCAGTCAGATTTTCCATGGCATATAGATTCCATAGTTTGCCTCACCATATATTGACAATGGGAGCATGAGCCTGCTCCCACATTTGTGCTATGCACAAGTGTGCTGCAAGTAGGAGGTGTGATAGAAACTGACCTGTGAGGTTGTAGTGGGGAGACCTCTCTCTATGCCAGGATCGCCTAAAAGGATCAGCAAGGGATCACAGGGAAGTTTAACATTAGTGATGTTGTGTGTATGATGGAGTACTTTGCCCCAGAAAGATTGTATTGATGGGCAAGACCATCAGGTGTGTAGGAATGTGCCCCGTTCCTCTCATCCCTTCCAACAGGAGTCAGAGCTCCCAAACATTCTATGTTGTCGTACTGGTGCCAGATACCAACATGTAACAAGTTTGTGGGCATTTTCTTTATGGCAGAGACAAACGGATAAGCCAGATGCTTCTGCCATATTGCCCCATGTGTCCTCAGACATTTCAGTTCCTGATTCCCTCTCCCACTGCATCATATATGCATGCTTCTTGGCAGGAATGAGTGTGAGTGCATAACAATAGAGCAGTGAAAGCCCTCACATCGAACATTGGAGTGGAAGAGGGATTCAATGGCTGTTTCTTCCCGTTCCATGGCCATGTGATGTTTTGGAAGCCCTGGTCAGTGTAAACCTTGGTACACGCGGTATGCCGTGTGGTGGGGGAGGCCAAATTTATCCCCAAGGGAGTTGTTTGTTCTCAAGGCACCCTCATCATAGAAAGCTTGTAGTCTAGGAGCCTCGTCTCCATCCCAGCAAAAGGAAGCATGATGAAGAGTTCCCATAATGTTATGTCAACCTTGCTAACTAACTTTTCTAAAACTTACACTATGTTCATTTTTTATGTTTTGTAGGAGACTCAGCGTATCTTAAAAGACCTTGGTTGTTAGCACAACTCCACCAATCTAACGATGCCAGGCTTCAATGAGGAACATTGTAGAACTCGTAGAACTTGTAGACTGTGGAGCAGGCTTTTGAGCTCCTGAAAGCTAGATTCACTTGTTTGGATAAGTATGGTGGGCCCCCCCTCTACTCACCTGGGAAAGTGTGCACGTTAACAATTTTCTGATGTATGCTGTACAACATTGTCCTACAGTGGAACATTCCATTCATCGCAGATGATGACCACAATGAGGAGGTCAAAGTTGATGTACAAGAGTTGCAAAGTAAAGATGACAGCGGTGAGGATGAAGAGAATGATTCATGTCAAGATGCCATTAACAACTTCTTCGAATGAAGGTAAATATCAACCATTGCTAACCAGTGCTAAAATGTGTGTGCTTTTACCTTTAAACATGGTAGAATTGGCTTACACCCAATTTACTTGTAAGTGCCTACTAAAGTGGCACTACATGTACACAGGGCCTGTAAATTATATGGTACTAGTGGGCCTGAGGCAATTATTTTACCACCCACTTAAATAGCCTTTTAAACATGTCTCAGGCCTGCCATTGCAGTCTGTGTGTGCAGTTTTAAATTGCCATTTCGACCTGGCAAAATAAACCCAACTATTTATTACACATAAGTCATCCCAAGGGTCGAGCTTAAACGGCCCACGGGGCAGGGTGTAGTGTATTTAAAAAGGTGGGCCTGTACTTTGCACTCCTATGTGTCCTAGTAGTAAAACCTCTTAAATTCATTTTTTCACAACCTCAAGGCCTACCTCTACCAAAGGATAACATTGGGTTACCTTATTATATTTAATAACCAATAACTTTTAATTGGGAGCAGATCAGGAGGTCAAGTTTGGTGTCTAAAGAATTGGAATTTAAAACCTTTTTTAATGGTAAAGTCAGATTTTAAGTCACAGTTCTGAAAACGTGACTTTCAGATTAAAGTTTATAAAAAATGTAAAAAAAACAAGTCATGCACCCTGACTGTAAATGGACTTTTAGAAAGTCGGTATTTTCTGATCCAAACCATTTGGTGCCTGCAACCTGGGTCACATGAATAGGTGTAGCTGGCATACAACAGTGACATCAATAATCGTGGCCGTGTGTAAATGGTGCGCACTTCCAAAATTATTTTGCTGTTTATAATACAAAGTTCATGATGAGAAAGTCTCTTCTTTGAGAAAGGGAGTGCTCGAGCGGTTATACAACCTGGGTCACATGAATAGGTGTAGCTGGCAGTTCTTCTTTCTGTATTGCTCCCAGACACTGAGACAAAGATGGAATAGTGTTGTCAGCATGGGTCACATCTAACTTGATAGAGGACAGAACTGTCATCTACCATACTTATTCATCACAAAGACTCTGCCTCAGCACACTCAAAAGGGTTTCACACCGTCTATTGTGCTCCCCAGACAAACTGTGGTTAGGGCAGGGAGGCAGGAAATTTCTCAAAAGCCTCTGGGGTGGAAACCTCTATAAACTTCTTCTTCTTCAAAGCTGGTATCCAGTATAACTACTGGACCATCAGACCTAACGTTTCAGTGCACAATTCAATTCAATTTAATAAATCTTAACAGAATAAAAACAATATAAAGCAGCATCACAATTTAAAAACACAATATCATGCTTGAAATTGTAACAAGCTGGGCAAAAGATCATAATATAGATGGTTTAACTAATATACACAGTACACCTGCCAAACCTTGTCGATGACAGCCATTAGAGAAACACACTCCAAAAGCACTTAAGATCAGCTAACATTCCATGGACTTCCTACTACAGATTGACATTTTTAAAAAGGAACAAACATTAAAACAAATCTACTGATTGCCTAGTGACTGTAAGTACAATAGGGCCGCCTTAGACTTTTTAAAAGCCAATGGTTTCACAATATGCTTAAGATAAAGATAAAAGAAGTTCTTATAAAATTTACAAAAGAAAATAAAAAGCATTTGTGACTGTACTGCCATTCCATCGCAGGGACAAGGGGGCAGCTTAGAGTCCCT
Source organism: Pleurodeles waltl (assembly GCF_031143425.1). Lineage (NCBI taxonomy): Eukaryota > Metazoa > Chordata > Amphibia > Caudata > Salamandridae > Pleurodeles > Pleurodeles waltl. The sequence continues at coordinate 90,759,373 of NC_090441.1, forward strand.
CACTTTGGCCCCCTCAGGGAAGCACAGAATGCCACCCTGTGCCTGATCTTAAGCGGAAAAGGAACGGCATCTCCCAGCTAGTGAGCTCCAAATTCAAATAAGGGGCAGGAACTCTAAGCGATAGAGTAACTAAAGAATCGGATACAGATTTCTGTTGTAGAGCAGCATCAATTCTATGAGTGAGAGCCAATTCTTCAAAACCGGACTTAACCCGCCTCTTATTAGACTTACAGATAGACTCTGGGGCAAGAATCAGATCTATGAATCAGATGCCAGCAAGGGACTTGTTAATGTAGCTTAACCACGGAAAGGACAAGCCTTTGTCCTATCCAAGACAGTCACATAACCTCTTTATTAAAAGCAGCATTGCTGTTAGACCATACACTCGCCCACAACAAGAGAGGGGCCAGCTTAATAAGGTCAGAAAAATAGTCCAAATGAAGCCTGGAGTGCAAAATAAAATTAGAGCTGTAGGGTGGAAGGTTCAGTAATCTCCTACTGATCCTGTATTCCTCTACCTGTATAGAGGAGGGATTATGATAACCCCACTCCCCTACCCATACGTGGCATAGGGACACATTCCAGGCTATAGATCTTTAAATATGGGGAGATAGTGCTCTTACCACCCTTCCGGGAAAGGCTCAACAGAGAACTTGCCACCATCCCTAGTTTCACATGTGCAGCATTCACATGCAGTTGCCAGGAATTGTTTGCATAAACATAATACGAAGCTAACAAAAATTGTGCACCAAGCCTAAATATTGCTCTTAAATCCCTAGGGAGGGCAAACACTTATGCCCCGGCCTACAGGCCATTATATGGGATTTCCCAAAGTTGATCTTCATATCAAGATTACCCATAAATGTGACAAATGAGTCAACCAAGGAGCGCAAAGCACAGGGTGCCCTGGCCATTAATACGGGGCATCATCGGCATATAATAATACCGGGACAGTGTAATTTGCAATCATAAGAACATCCTTGGTTGAAACAGATAACTGGGTGGAAAGCTCATTAATGTAAATAATGAATGACAAAGCAGTCAAAATGCATCTTTGGCGCACCCAACTAGCTAAAGAGAAAACATCCAAAAACTCTCCTGGTTGGCTGTACCGCACCCTAGCACTCAGAATTTCATGCTACGAGTGCAAAAAATTGATGATGGAAGTCCATAAACACCAGGTACAGTGGGCAGTGCCTCACAATTGTATACTTGCTCACTATTAGTCATGCATTGCTGCACTGTACCAGGCCCAGGACTAAAGCCATACTGATAGGGGGACACAATGCTATTATCAGTGACCCACTTCTTAAGATGATCGAACATAACCCTTCCTAGGATCTTTACAGAGCTGTCAATAAGAGAGATACGCCTGTAACATGTGGGGGAACCTCTGTCTCTTTTTATAAAAACTGGCACTGTGGTAGAAAGGGTCCACGAATCCAGAATGCCGGTACACAGTGTGTTAATAAAAATGTTTACTAGCAAGGGAGCCCATAATTCAGAGTTGCATTTGAAGAAGCCCATGGAGATACCGTCAGTACTGGAGCTTTCCCATTTGGGCTGGATTTAAGAGAATCCACAATTTCCTGAAGAGAGACCTGAAAAACTCGGGAGTCCGCTAACAGTTCTCATATGCTGTGCTTGCTATATCTCCAGACATATGGTAGATCACAGTAAAATGCTTGACCTAGCCCTGACCAGAGAATGTTGCCAATCAGAAGTGGATTTGGAGAAGTGTCCCACTGTCAAAGGCAGTTGATTATATCCCAGAACACTTTCTGCAATTGCGGGCAGCCTCAGGCTCAAGAGTATCCCAGTCACTTGCAAACAGGGCATACTTCCTTTCCTTTAGAGCTAGCTTGTAAACTATCCTTGCATCTCTTAGAGCCCCAACATCTCTAGTCATTCTGGACAGCGCCTACCTCAACTAAGGTCAGATGTATCAAAGGGATTTACCCATTCTATGTCCATGGGAAAATGTGTTGGTACATATGGCCCCTGGTGATTAGCCGCAGAACAACTTTCATCAAACCACTGTGCCTGCTCAGACACAGGTAGAGCAGGCTTTGAGAAGTGACCCCTGATGTTATCAACAAGAGAAAAGATGCTATCACATAATAACTGAAAACAATCTGCAAGAGTTTCCCCTGATGAACAACTTAGGCAACCTATTAAAACTGACTGAAACTTTCGAAGATGTACACTCCTGTACCTGTAGATACTACAGAAGAAGGACACCCTACTGCTCTGCTACTTGAGGCCTGCCCTCTTGTTGAGATGGAAGGCTAAACCTGCGCCCTTCATCCCTGGCTGAAGTGACACCAAGGGTCAGCTGACTGGCCTGCTGTTCTGAGTTACAGGGACATAACAAGCTCCAGAGTCCTCCCTGCATTTGTCCAGCTGCCCTGCTGCCTGGACCTGCGACTGGAACTGCCTAGGCCCTGCTGGCCACTGCTAGAGTGAGTGTCTGATCACCAAGAGGTGCCCCTCAGGTCCTGGACCCCAGGTTTACCATCATCTGAGCTCTCCCTCCAAGAAAAGGAGAAATCCTGAAGTTTGTGCTCTTTGTGACCGTGAAATGACCTGTTCGCACCAAGATCTTGTTGCCTGCGCTGACCACCAATATGAAGTTCCAGAGAAGCTGGCTCTCCACACTACAGTGACCATTGGTGAGAATCAGCAACACAAAATCTGCACTTTTTGCTACAGCATCAACAGCCCACAGTGACCACCTAAGCGAAGCTCCAGCAAAGACCGTTTATGCACCCATCAGAATCTTTGTGTCACAGTGACAACCACTTGTGATGCCTGGCCTGCTTTTTGAACAATGACCATCCGTAACACTCTCCCTGCTCCTCTCTAACTCATCCACCTTGATCGAAACTCTTTACTTCCTACATGCAGGGAATTACACACAACGATTTCTTGTTAATTTAGTATAACAAACGTATTCATGAAGCACATATATTGGTTTGATAACATTCTGGAAAGAAATGAGGTTAATAGATGTTAAGAAGCAATAGTTTTGTAAGAAAGATGGCTTCCACTAGCAGAAATTCTGCTAAACGTCCATGGAAAATGTATAAATTAATTACACATTTTAGGAAATTACAAAACACAATTCTATCTAGTTTACTGCAAAGACAAAAATGAATAGTAGCTGTCTAATATCCTGTGCTTGTACTTTCCTATCCCCACTCCACCTGGGTTTCCTGCAAAGCTTTTATTGTGCAGGATCCCATCCATCGTTTCCTCCCAAGGCAAGAGGTTCACAGGCCTGGGAGAACCCCCACCAGTCTGCTGGGCCCTTAAGTGGCCTTTGGAAGTCAGAGATCTTACACAAAGTGCTTCCTGATTGCCTCCTGTGAATGCCTTCTGTTAAACACAGCATTTACTTATCAGACAATTGTATCCCGCATTTACCTTTTCTGGGTACTAGTTGTACTTTGGGCATAGTGACAAAAAAGGCCTACCTGCTGCTGCTTGCTTCTGAGAAACACAAAGGATCATGGTATGGTGTAGGGTCTGTTTTATAATGTGCTCTTCAGGTGTGATTACTTAGAACATTACTATCAGGTGCGCAACTTAAGCGTCTGTCTTTAGGACCCAAGGCTATACCATGGCAAAACTGGTCTATGACCTATTTACTCTTAACAGAACACTCCTGTGAGTCAACCCTGATGACGACATATATAAATTTGGCAGACAGAATACCACCACACCAACACCGTAAGAGTGGTATCTGATGGCAGAAGTTGGATCGCCATCTGCATGGTGGAACCGCCACTATGATGGACCTACCTCTGCCATGAATGACGGCGTTTTTCCCTGTTCAATATATAAATCGAGCAGAAGTTACTATGCCATGCCGATGGACAGATTTAAACCTCAGTAGCTGTGAAAAGATGGCCTGATTGCCAGTATATGAATTGGGATCAGAGTGTCTAACATCGTGTCCTGGCAAGATGTCCAGGCTCAGACCTTCTGGGGTCTTTATCACCTCTACTTAAAAAGTTTACAGTTTTTGCTTTAAGTGTTGGAGTTAATACAGCTTTATCTGTTATGTTCAGCCTAGAGCACTCTGCCCTTATCTTAACCCTGGTGGCTTGGGCAATAGGATTTCGAATCATGGCTTTCACTTGATCACCTACAAACAGTGGAGGAAACCATTCCACAAAATAAAAAGTATGGTTATTGCATAGAATTGAGAAGACTATTGATTGTAGGTTAGGGAAATGTATATGTGCGTATGCTAAAGAATAAACCATGGGGCATATTTATACTCCGTTTGCGCCGAATTTGCGTAGTTTTTTTCGACGCAAATTCGACGCAAAACTAACTCCATATTTATACTTTGGCATTAGAAGCGTCTAGCGCCAAAGTTCATGGAGTTAGCGTCATTTTTTTGCGTGGACACCTTCCTTGCGTTAATGATATGCAAGGTAGGCGTTCCCGTCTTAAAAAATGACTCCGATGCATATGCGTGGGATTTATACTCCCGGGCAAAAATCACGCCCGGGAGTGGGTGGGTCTAAAAAACCCGCATTTGCGCCGGATTTTAACGCCTGGGTCAGGGCAGGCGTTAAGGGACCTGTGGGCTCAGAATGAGCCCAGAGGTGCCCCCCATGCCCCCAGGGACACCCCCTGTCACCCATGCCCACCCCAGGAGGACACCCAAGGCAGGAGTGACCCATCCCAGGGACATTAAGGTAAGTTCAGGTAAGTATTTTTTTTTTTTTTTGTGGCATAGGGGGGCCTGATTTGTGCCCCCCTACATGCCACTATGCCAAATGACAGAAGTCCCCTGGGCATGGCCATTGGGCAAGGGGGCATGACTCCTGTCTTTGCTAAGACAGGAGTCATGTTAATGGCGTCTGGGCGCCAAAAACAAATGGCGCAAATCGGGTTAAGACGATTTTTTTGCCTTAGCCTGACTTGCCCCATTTTTGGACGCCCAAACGCCATTTTTCCCTACGCCGGCGCTACCTGGTGTACGTGGTTTTTTTTCACGCACACCAGGCAGCGCCGGCGCTAATTTTTTGGCGCAAAACTGCGTTAGCGCAGTTTTGCGTCAAAAAGTATAAATATGGCCCCATATTTATACTTTTTTAGCGCTGCATTTGCGCCGCTTTTTGACGCAAAAACAGCGCAAACTTGCAAAATCCAATTGTATTTTGCTAGTTTGCGCCGTTTTTGCGTCAAAAAGCGGCGCTAAAAAAGTATAAATATGGGCCAAAGTGCTTTGAAGTAAGATTCCTGCTGATCATAGCCACACAGTAATGGGATTTGAATCACTGCTTCAAGTGATAACTTTCTGAACAAGGTGATTCAAGTAGGCCTAGAGGGATGCTTCTGTAGTTGGATACATCATTATATTGATGTTTTAATACTGACTTGAAAGAACATCAACTCAACAATACCACTTTGCACTATAGTCTCATGGTAAGTAGATATCGGGTTAGAATAGTAAATCTACACGTTGTGTAGTCAGTTTTGTGACATAAAAGCCTCTGCATCATTTAAGGCTGGATTTTGTTATACCACAGAACAGAAGTTAAACAAACGATGTAGGTTGAAGCGTGTTTTATTAAGATCTAGTCCCTACAACCAGAGCGTGGCTGTCCCTCAGTCAGTCAGCTGCCAACTCACATCCCTGGAATGCTGGCTCTGCTGCTGGAGCTTAGAACACTGTAGTGCTCTAGGTTCCAGGTAGATGCATCATATAAAGCTAGTAAGCGTATAACAATTTCTAATGGACAGGATTCTGATGTTAATGCAGGGAGGGAGAAGGATTGTGGTTAAAATTGCAGTAAAGTCTTTATCAAGCGATATTTCTGACTGTTCTCTGATGTATGTTAAAATGATGTAGCTGGCCAAGGAGTGGGACACTGATATAGTGTTAAGCATCTCAATTAAACTACTTTACATTTCAGTGTAAGCTTGAATTTATAAATAAATTAAGTGAATTGGGGAAAAATAAGAAAAGAAAAAACAAGATTGACTAGTCTGGTAATCCAGCCAACCACAATGCCACACATTTAGGTGTTTTGAGTCTACCCGTGACGCCATTCCTTGGGTCAGCTATGTTCACTCAGGTTATATTGCATTATAGTATATTTATTTGCAAACACATGCACACGGATTCTTGGCACTATCGCTGAACATAATAGGAATGAAGAATTAAGCTGAGCTTTCAAATTCATGTGTTAAAAAGAAATACCTTAAGTTTCTTCTGGAATGTAAGAAGAGGGGTGGGAGCACAGAGATCAAGGTGAAGGCACAAACAACGGAGAATGATGTATCTCCAAATTTAGAGCTTCTGCTGTTGAACAGGAATTTGTACGCTGAACGGGGTATACGATTGGGGGTGTAAAGTTGAAATTTACCTTTCCAAAATAAATGGGAAGTTGAATGAATAATATGATGTTCAACTGCCATAGCTTTAAAAATTCTTCTTTTACTGATAGGAAGTCAATGTAGGATCCTCTATAGTAGGGTGATATGTGTGTGGCACTGAGAGCCCATATTAAGTCTACTGGGGCCAGATGTAGCAAAGTATTTGCACATCGCAAACGGCGAAAATCGCCATTTGCGAGGTGCAAATGCCTCTTTGCTATGCAGAAATGCATATTGCGAGTCGGTACCGACTCGCAATATGCATTTCCGACTCGCAAATAGGAAGGGGTGTTCCCTTCCTATTTGCGAGTCTGAGTGGTATGCAAATGGCATCGCAGTTACCATCCACTTCAAGTGGATGGTAACCCACTCGCAAATTGGAAGGGGTCCCCATGGGACCCCTTCCAGTTTGTGACTGGACCCACAAATATTTTTTCAGGGCAGGGAGTGGTCCAAGGGACCACTCCCTGCCCTGAAAAAATACCGAAACTAAAGGTTTCGTTTTTTTTTTAAGTGCAGCTCGTTTTCCTGTAAGGAAAACGGGCTACACTTAAAAAAAAAAAAACTGCTTTATTTAAAAGCAGTCACGAACATGGAGGTCTGCTGACGACAGCAGGCCTCCATGTTTGCGAGTGCCTATACTCGCTAAGGGGCCGCAATTTGCGACCCACCTCATGAATATTCATGAGGTGGGTCATTGCGACCCCATAGCGAGTTGCAGTCGGTGTCTGAGACACCGTACTGCATACCAATTTGCGAGGTGCAAAGTGCGAGTCGCATGGACTCGCACTTTGCACCTCGCAAATTTTAAATTTGCTACATCTGGCCCCTAGTCTCGTGATGCAGAAGGTGCAAACGCTGAAGTAGCTTGTTGGGTAGATATATATACAGGGTGTTTCCAGCATCAGAGGTGACAGTGGTGAAGTTTAGTCATTAGATGTGGACAGTACTTCGGGCCTGACTTACGTTTGACGGACAGGGTACTCTGTTGCAAATATAAAGAAGTGCCTTGCCAACCAAACCTTAGGTCTGCCTGCTTCATTTAGAGATGGGAAGACCAGAAGTTTTCCGTCGCCGGAGCACCGTTGGCGCCGTCAACAAAAAGCTCCTGTAATGTTAATGTTTTCCCGTCCATCACTGCTAGGTTTGACCAAAAAAAAAATATATCTGCTCATCCTAGGAGAAATCTCCCAAGGTGTGGCAGTCATTAGTTTTTCATTTTCAAAAACAAACTCCTTCAAACTTTGGGAGTTTTTTAAAAAAAACTATAGAAATGTTAAGTTTGTTGATGACTGTTAAAACAGATAAAGGCCCTCCACCAAACATTTTGTACCCTGAAGGGACCTGCTTAACGGTGGTTCTCTACAAGGTATAGAAATGACCGCTGGGCTGACAGTCATTTTTACATTTGGCAAACGGTAGTCCAACATGATGGTGGACGTAATGTTCTCCACCACTCTGACGGACAGAGCATCATCCTCCAAAGTTAAATCAGGCTCTTAGTAAGATCTCTTACTTTAGCTCATCATTGCAGATCACCTGAAATTAACTGCTTTGTGAATGCAACAACTGACCACACACTGACACTTCAAATGTGTTGGTATTTGATTTGCACAAGGACATTTTTCCGTAGAGGACAGCTTTCCTTTTGGAAATCGTGTTGGACAGCATTGAGGGGCAGTGGACAGCGGTCAAGGGGACCTCTGTCTGTTCTTTCCCAAGTCTACCAAAACGGGTAACGTTTCTTTTAAAGCAATGGATATAAGATGCTTTAAAAAATGTTTCCTTCTTTGCACGCCACCGTCCTTGAGTTTGCAGCCATTCACAAGAGTTCTCAGTTATGACCTATTTAATTAATATTCATTAGGCAGGTGATTTTGAGTCCCTCTCCGACAAGTCTTTTTAGCACATAAGTTTGCATCGCAAAATGACTGTCAGGGCACGGAAAGTCGGCTACTCACTACTTGCTACCTGCATGCGCATACATTAGGCTCTAAGGGTATGTAGAGAACTTAATTAATGTGTTTTAATGAGGACCACACACGTGTTCAGTTGTAGAAGTCGGGGGTCGTACGAGGTGTCTTTTTAGACACCTAATAACTCAACATCAAAATGTGCCACTTAGACACTTTACCAACGCTCCACAAGGTCTAGATGAGATCCCCAGACCTCTCCGGGAGGCAGTCATTTCTAATAAGCCGCTTCGTGGCGCCAGGAATCCTTTGCTGTGCAGCGACTGACCAAGCGCTTGGTGTCTCTGGCCCTTCCTCCTTTCTCTTTGTCGGCCCAGATGGGGAACATTCTGCCAATTGCAAGATATTTTACTCGAGCCGGGGTCAGGGTCGGCGCTTCATAGGAACTGATGAGGAAGAGGAAGTGTGCATTACAGGAAGCGTTGCAGCAACCGTGCGGGTCTGTGGCTGAGGAAGTGGAATGGCCCCCGGATACTTCAAATGCTTACCCCAGAACAGAATTCTTTATCTGATGAGTGCCCTAATGAAACAACTATTCCGTGTCTCTGTCTCTGAATATATATATCATATATCTATCTACATATATATATATCTATAGCTACATATATATATATATATATATATATATATATATATATATATATAAGCTGCGTCTCTAACTACATTAGCATGGTTATTTACAACAGTGTCTCTACATTAATCAAGTAATCCATGCAATCGTATTTAACTATTTAAGACACTTCGGGATACAAACCTTTGGTGTATCAGATGCTTACATAAAATAAAATATTCAATGAGCACATAAATATGAGCAGCGCATATAAAATAATTGATTCCTATATATCATGCAGGAAATCAGCATGGATTTATATACATTGGGTGATATCCGACTTTCTGGGTAAGGGTACTCTAAGTAAAATCTTACTGGGCACAAAAGATAACAAGAATAGGCAAAGCCAATAGGTCTCACCCATGACATATAATGGATGTGCCAGTGTTTTGTTTTGTTCCTGGATGGAATGTTTTTTTCTTTTTTCCATGACAAATGTTTAAAGATAGCCATTGCAGCTGGGCATGCATGAAGGTTAAATAAATAATTTCAAGACATGTTGCATGTGTGCACGCATGTGCCTTGGCCAACTGGTGGAGGTTTTTCTTTTGTTTTAAGTAAAAGCATTTAAAGATGGCCAGTTGCATGCATGTGAGTCATGCACTTGTGGTCATCCTCAAATTTGTTTTGACACTGATGGCATTAAAATGCTGGGGGGTCATGATGGAGCTGTATATATACATGCATACAAATTCTTACCTAGGTAAAGTTGATATATCACAATGTTTTTGTAGTCCATATTCTTGTAACTTACATTGCAAGTATTAAATATTGCTATTTTGTACCTCGAGGAAAATCACTGGCGTTTGGGGCCACGACTGGCTTCTGGTCTCACACTTGGCATATGCAAGTCATCTCTGGAACTATGATAGCAACCCCTGCCATAATGGTGGTCCTTCTTGATATGTTTCGAGAATCAGGGCCATCCATGATAAAGTGTGAACATCGATGGCCTAACCTTGGTCACTCCTGTCACAATGGTCATCACCTCTGGCATAATGATAGCGATCATTGCTAGTTTGTGGGCATTAGCTCTAGTTTGCCCAGCCATGGCATAATGGTGGTCATTCTTTACATTTGGTGGTCATATTCTTAGACGTCTTGCAAAATGGTGCCAGTTCTTTGCATATTGTGGGTGCCATCGTCTTAACTGTGGCCACTTCTGGAATATTGGCAGCAGGTCTTGATGCCGTCATCTTTGGTTGTGTGGTCCTGCCTGTGCACAGTGGTGGCCTGGCTAACATTTGGACACATAGAACATTATGGGCATGTTCAGCATCATAATGTGTAATCCTGTTATAATAGTGTTCCTGTCATAATTGTGACCATCCTTCGCATTATTTGGCCATCCCTGGAATGTGACGACAATATGTGGAGATGCAAGGCAGAATATTTTCATATGAGGCTACTGCCATGACTATTGTTTCATCACTTATGTGAAGACATTTCATATTAATACAATTGTTTGCATCCCTACCTAATAGTCTGGTGTAATCACTACAGGTAATCCTACGTTGGGTGGTCATTACTATATACGTCTCTGATGTGCTCAATAGAAAAGGTAGGAGACCCCTGCTCTAGCCCACTGTTGTGGGCACAGCTTCGGCAATGGGTCTTGATACCCTGACACAGTGAAGAATTAAAAGGCTCAATGCCCGTGGGACAGCCTGTGTGTACACTGCCGGTCAGAGCCGTAGATCTGAACAGTAAAGTGCGCTGCACCCCAGTTACAGCAGATTTTAACTACCAAACCAGGGGTTAAGGGCCCTTTTCTTGTTTGTATAAGGACCCATGACACTCTTACTGCGTCAACGGTACTGGTGATGACATTTGATACTGTAATGGAGCCCAAAGCATTTGTGATGCTTAGGTTTTGCATATGGGTAAGGAAAATGCCTCCTTGGCATGGGTACCCCTTGACTTTTTGCCTTTTGTTGATGCCAGTTATGATTGAAAGTGTGCTGGGACCCTGCTAACCAGGCCCCAGCACCAGTGTTCTTTCCCTAAACTGTACCTTTGTTCCCACAATTGGCACAGCCCTGGCACCCAGATAAGTCCCTTGTAAATGGTACCCCTGGTACCAAGGGCCATGATGCCTGGGAAGGTCTCTAAGGCTGGAGCTTGTCTTATGCCACCCTGGGGACCCCTCACTCAGCACATGCACACTGCCTCACAGCTTGTGTGCGCTGGTGGGGAGAAAAATAACTAAGTCAACATGGCACTCCCCCAAGAGTGCCAGGCCCACCTCACACTGCCTGTGGCATAGGTAGGTCACCCTTCTAGCAGGCTTTACAGCCCTAAGGCAGGGTGCACTATACCACAGGTGAGGGCATATGTGCATGAGCACTATGCCCCTACAGTGTCTAAGCAAAACCTTAGACATTGTAAGTGCAGGGTAGCCATAAGAGTACATGGTCTGGTAGTTTGTCAAACATGAACTCCACAGTTGCATAATGGCTATACTGAAAACTGGGACGTTTGGTATCAAACTCCTCAGCACAGATGCCAGTGTGCAATTTATTGTAAAATGCACCCAGAGGGCATCTTCGAGATGCCCCCTGAATACCAGTCCGACTCCTAGTGCTAGGCTGACCAGTTTCTGCCAGCCTGCCACAGCCAGACGAGTTTCTGGCCACATGGAGAAAGTGCCTTTGTCACTCGGTGGCCAGGAACAAAGCCTGTACTGGGTGGAGGTGCTTCTCACCTCCCCCTGCAGGAACTGTAACACCTGGCGGTGAGCCTCAAAGGCTCATGCGTTTTGTTACAGCACCCCAGAGCATCCCAGCTAGTGGAGATGCCCGCCCATCCGGCCACTGCCCCCACTTTTGGCGGCAAGGCTGGAGGAGATAATGAAAAAAACAAGGAGGAATCACCCACCAGTCAGGACAGCCCTTAAGGTGTCCTGAGCTGAGGTGACCCCTGCCTTTAGAAATCCTCCATGTTGAGATTGGAGGATTCCCCCAATAGGAACAGGGATGTGCCCCCCTCCCCTCAGGGAGGAGGCACAAAGACGGTGTAGCCACCCTCCAGGACAGTAGCCATTGGCTACTGTCCTCCTGACCTAAATACACCCCTAAATTTAGTATTTAGGGGTGACCCGGAACCCAGGAAATCAGATTCCTGCAACCTACACAAAGAAGAAGGACTGCTGACCTGAAAGCCCCACAGAGACAACGGAGATGACAACTGACTCTGCCCCAGCCCTACTGGCCTGTCTCCAGACTCAAAGAACCTGCACAGCGACGCATCCGACAAGGACCAGCGCTCTCTGAAGCTTCAGAGGACTGCCCTGAACCCGAAGGACCAAGAAACTCCTCAGAACAGTGGCACTGTTCAAAAACAGCAACAACTTTGCAACTTTTTAGCAACTTCCAAAGAACTCTCCCTTCCCACCTGAAGCGTGAGACTTCTCACTCCACACCAGACGCCCCCGGCTCGAGCTCCAGACCACCAACACTGCAGAGAGGACTCCCAGGCGACTGCGACCTCGTGAGTAACCTGAGATGACCGCTCTGCATCCCCACAGCGGCGACACATGCAGAGAGGATCCAGAGGCTCCCCCTGACTGCGACTGCCTGGAACAAAGAACCCAACGCCTGGACCAAGCACTGCACCCGCAGCCCCCAGGACCAAAATGAACCGAACTCCAGTGCAGGAGTGACCATCAGATGATCCTCTGCCTAGCCCAGTGTGTGGCTGGCCCGAGAAGCCCCTCCTGTGCCCTGACTGCATCGCTAAAGTGACCCCCGGGTCCCTCCATTGATTTCTACAGAAAACTCAACGCCTGCTAAGCACACCACACCCGGCCGCCCCTGTGCAGCTGAGGGTGTCTTTTGTGTGCCTGCTTGTGTCCTCCCCAGTGCTCTACAAAACCCCCCTGGTCTGCCCCCAGAAGACGCAGGTGCTTACCTGTTGGCAGACTGGAACCGGAGCACCCCTGTTCTCCATAGGCGCATATGTGTTTTGGGCCCTCCTTTGACCTCTGCACCTGACCGGCCCTGTGTTGCTAGTGCAGTGACTTTGGGGTTGCCTTGAACCCCCCATGGTGGGCTGCCTATGCCCAGGAAACTGAACTTGTAAGAGCTTTACTTACCTTAGAAACGTAACCTTATTTACCTCCCCCAGGAACTGTTGATTTTTGCACTGTGTCCACTTTTAAAAGAGCTTATTGCTATTTAATCCTATACTGTGTATGTTACTGCTCTAATTCAAAGTTCCTTACTTACCTATGTGGAGTACATTGCATTTTATGTATTTACTTCAAATCTTGAATCTTGTGGTTCTAAAATAAACTAAGAAAGTATATTTTTCTATGTAAAAACTATTGGCCTGGAGTTAAGTCTTTGAGTGTGTGTTTCTCATTTATTGCCTGTGTGTGTACAACAAATGCTTAACACTACTCCTCTGATAAGCCTACTGCTCGACCACACTACCCCAAAAGAGAGCATTAGAATTATCTAATTTTGCCACTATCAACCTCTAATGGGAACCCTTGGACTCTGTGCACACTATCTCTCATTTTGAGATAGTACAAACAGAACCAACTTCCTACAATATGGAATGGGAGATATTACCCCATAACATGTACATGATTATAGGGAGAGGATCTAATGACATAGCACTGGCAGTGCCCACCAATTGTTAATATGAAACTGAGATACATGCTTAAAGTAGATGATGATGATTGCCAAGGGGATCTACTCTGGTCGTCCAAAAAATACGTTTATGCTCGAATTGAGCATGGTATCGTTTGCGTCTCAAACAAGGACCACATCCATTGAACAATGAGATTTTGTGTGGTTAACCTGGATGAATAGCTTGCGATATTATGTTATCTAGCATTTATAAAATGCACAAGATCCACTTATGTGGCATCATAGAAATCTAACTGTCCGCAGTAATTGAAGAAGGGCCTGTATATTTGGTTGGAGAGGTGTGTAGTTGTTGTCTGACTTATGGAGGAAGAATTGGGTGTAGTGTGTGAGCTCCTGACACTGGGTTTGTTTGTGTTGCAGCAAACCTGATGTTGCCGGTATGTTTTCAAATGCATATTGAATAAAATGAAGGTACTAGAACGTGTTCCATGCAGAACATATTCTACATACCTGATGAGTCGTCTCTTTGTTAGCAATGGTGGTTTGACCCAGGGGATCAAACAAATGCCACAGTATGTGGGCCTATTGTTCACCAAGGTGCATAAAGGTGAAACCCAGTGAATCAAGAGACTTCACATTACGGACCTAGTATGAATCTAGTATGTGTACCAGGAAGTGGAAAATCACAATCCAGGGAAATCCACAAAAATATCAGCTATTGGGACTTTAAGGTCCACCTAAAAATAGAAAATGGAGCAAGTCAAGGAAATCCAGAGACAACACATTGAATGGGTCGATGGGGACCACCCAGAAGAAGGGTGCAACCCAGTGTTGTGAGTGAGATTAAAAAACTAAAACAAATGGGTGTCCATTAGTGATCCTGTGTGTGAAATGTAGTTAGATTACCAAAGATGAGAAGAAGGCATTTAAGGAAAGAATGAAGGGGGCATGTTTACTCAAGGTCGGTATACTGGTTCAAGGCCTTGCCTAGTCCAAACAGGTCCAAACACGGAAGACATCCTTAAAATCTTGGCCGTTTACCTGGCTGCTTGGAAAGGAGAGGTTAAATAGAAATAGTGTTGTCCCTAGTAAATGTGATAAATAGGGAGGTACTAGTCGTGTGACTCTCGGTATAAACCCAAGTCTGCCCAGGTATCTGACTGTGTGTTTTAAATTGTGGTGGGAGCTTGCCTGGTTATACTTCCCTCAGCGGACTGAACATTCTGTGGACCCACTGGAGATAGTTCACATTTTTAGTAGTATTAGTCGTAGTTGTTTATTTCCAAGAAAAAAATCTTATTGAAATATAAGCATATTAACATAGTTACAAACATGTAAACAATCATACATTGAAACTGTTAAAACTTGTCTTAGGATAAATGAATATTCAAGAGATAAACATGGTTCAACTTCTTTCCACAAAACCATAAGCCTGAAGTTTTTGACAAAACTAAAAACGTGTCTTCTGGGTTAACTTGATATGATTTTCAAGTGCAATCAAAATGTCAAAAGATTTAATTGAAAATAAAGTGTTTCGTGCACCATTTCTAGTTCTTATACTGTATTTCTTAGAAATCGCTCAGGATTTTTTCCCTCTATTTCAAAAAGTATACCGTCGAAGGAGAAATGAATTACAAAATATCTTGCTTACAGATCGCAGATACAGCAACCAATATTGGAAAAGTCTACTTCTGAGGCCAGGGATTCGCTAACTAGAGTGGCTTCCACAATGAATTTGTAATAACAGATTCAAGACTCTCTTAAGAATTCGATACAGAGAAGGGAAACCTCTCCTCGTGTAGATACTGGAATGAGCTACATACCTATTTAGGAGCAGATAGGCCCTATCTCTGCTTCGACTAACACCACTTTACAGAGAAGGCACTTTTCTTTGGGCAAGGGAATAGAATTAACTAACTTGAAAATGTCAGTCAAGCTCAGAATTACTTACAACATTTGAAATGTAGGCGCGACAATGCATTGATTGGAGACACAATGTCCTGTAATTAAAACTGTGAGAAATTGGGTTGCTGGTTGATGGGGAGGGGACTGTGAGCCCTTCTCAAGCAACAGCCACAACCCTTGTCAGATTGGACCACAAAAGTCACTAAATGAACCTGTGCTTAACCCTCTGGTAGCTTGGCACGAACGCAGTCAGGCTTACGTTTAAGACAATGTGTAAAGTACTTATGCAGTACACCAACAGTAATAAGCTGAAAACACAACACAAGAAAAATCTCACACCACTTTAGAGTACATTTTAATGAGTTATTTGAGAGCAAAACAACAAAAATATAGTCAGTAGAGCTGGAAATATGTACTTTTAAAGATGTATTTAAAAGTAGTGCCAAAAGGCACAAAGCACCAACTGAGTGTAATGGGTCACACTGGACAGGGACAATGTCACAAGTTCAGGCTGACCCCAATGAAGTGTAGGCAAGGCACAGGATCAAGTTTGGCCCACAGAGGATTGTAGCTTGTGTCCTTGGTGTACAATCTGCATGGCATTGGTATGCGGAGCTATGCATCACTTTGCCCTGGATTTGGTTGAACCCTTGGTTAGGCTGGTACAACACCTTTAACCCCACTTCCAATGGTTCAGGACTTGAAGGGAACCACTTCGAGGGTCAAAACTCAGCTAGACTGGGTCCTGGTGCAGGTTCAAGAGGGTCGGAGTCTTTTCTGTCGCCAAGGTTCTGATTAGGAAGCCAGCCAACTAGTCATTCGAGTCACTGTGGTAGTCCTGGATGGAAGCAGAAAAGCAGGTCTCAAGCATCAGGGCAGTCCACTGAGGGCACAAGGCAGGCTTCAGGCAGCAGGGCAGTCTGCAATTTCCTTCTTCCCTGCCCTGGTCCTAGCTTGTCTGGGGGAACAATGGCCTAGTGTGAAGTCTTTTGTGATTATGCTGTGGCAGCCCCTTTGAAGTGCAAGTGTGTCAGGGAACAGCTCCTGCTTAGATGGTCCACCCTGTCACCACCCAGCCTTTCTCTATTGTGTGGCTGCCTGGAAGGAGTACACAAACACCAACTGCCATTCACACCTAGTCATGTGACCCAGGAGCAGGTTGCAGGCAATAAATGGTGAGGACAAGAAAATGCAAACTTTCTAAAAGTGGCATTTTACAAATTGTGACTTAAAATCAGAGTACAATTCTTAAGAGACCAAACTCGAGATTCCTACCGACTCCCAATCAAACATTAACATTAATTAAATGCAATAGGGTATCAATGTAATCCTATGGGAGAGGTAGGCCTTTCAGTAGTGAAAAATTAATTTAAGAGTTAGTCACTACCAGGAATTCTAAAGCTTAAATGTACATGTCCAGTCTTATAAATACATTGCACCCTGCCCTATGGGCTGTTTAGGGCCTACCCTCAGGTACTAATATGTATTAAAAGGGAAGGTTTGGGCCTGGCATAGGGTTGGTTTTCCCAGGTCGAAATGGCAGTTTAAAACTGCATACATATGCTGGAGTGGAAGACTGAAGAAATGTTTTAAAATGCTACTTAAGTGGGTGGCACAATCCCTGCTCCAGGCCCAGTAATAGCATGTAATTTACAGGCCCTGGGTACCTGGAATACCACTTTATTAGGGACTTAAAAGTAAATTGAATGTGCTACTTGGGTTCAAAACAATGCCACCATGTTTAAAGGAGTGGGCACAAACACTTAAGAACTGGTTAGCAGTTAAAGTGCACAGAACCCTAAAAGCCAACAAAAATGGGTTCAGAAAATAGGAGAGGTGAAGGCAAATTGTTTGCTAATGACCCTGCAGAAAGGGCCAAGTCCAACCTCCAGAACTGATATTTACCCTTGTGAGAAGAAGTTGTCAATTACATTTTGATGTAAATCATTCTACTCTTCCTCACCATTGTCATCTTCAAGTTAGTAGGAACTGAGAAGAGATTTTAGACACTGGGGACCTGATTCATGAAAAGTTAGCACCGCTTTTGCATCATTTATTGACACAAAAGTGGCACAAACGTAAAAAATATAATTATATTTTGTACGTTTGCACCGCTTTTGCGTCAAAAAATGATGCAAAGGCAGCGCTAACTTTTCATAAGTCAGGCCCTGGCTTTCTAAACACTGTCTACTGGTCAAGAGTCAACAGTTTAACCCTGTGTAGAGCTTGCGGTACTAATTTACCTAAGGTCGCTATTTTGAATGGCTTATGCGAATAACCTCCAAAACGGGTGTCAAACCTTTTATGTGCATTGACAGTGGAAAGAAGAGATGCTTTAATTCAGCTAAATGGTGATCCCATTTCAAGTTACCAGCAGGGTATCTGCAAAACCCCACCTGTTGCAGTACAACATTATTAAGAAACTAAGTACACTTCTTCGCTTGTTTGGAAACAATCAGGCCCATATTTATACTTTTTTAGCGCTTCATTTGCACCACTTTTTTACGCAAAAACGGCGCAAACTTACAAAATGCAGTTGTATTTTGCAAGTTTGAGCCGCTTTTGCGTCAAAAAATGACGCAAATGCGGCGCTAAAAAAGAATAAATATGAGCCTCAGTGTCTTGGTCTTCTCCACATTGATAACAGTACTACAGGAATCACAATATTTACTAAGGGCCTGAAGTTTCATTGTAAGTCTAGCGGAGTATAATTCATTAAAACTAGATCATGTGCATACATGGGACACAGACTATGGACTTCTCCAATGGTCTGGAAAAAGGAGTTTGTCTTTCACAATACAGCAGGAACACCCTTGCCTCAGTCCATTCCTAACTGGAATTTCTTATCAGTCAGGCTTTATGACTATTCAAATCCACCTGGAACCAGCTACAAGAATGCAAATTTTGGATCATAAACAGCAAATACCGTGGAATACTATAGTTCAATAATTTATTCCATAGCCTACCACAGTCGACCCGATCGAAAGCGGCATGGAAATCAACAGACAGCAAGGTAGTTTGCTCGTTTTTGCTATTTATCTCCTCACCTGTGTCCAGGGGTCCATACAGCGGTCCACAGTGGAATGTTTTCCTAGATGCGCACTGTACTCTAGGGATAATGCGGAGCCCAGTTCTCTATATGTTTCAACAATGTTTGAGCATTAATCTTAGACACTGTGTTCAGCAGTATGATTAATCTGTTTTTGGCGAACTCCCTTCTCCCTTTCTTATGAATTGTTTTGGTAATTGCATCCCGCTATGAATTTGCTATCATCCTTGTGGAGAAAGGACCTTAAACTTCAGCCCACTAGAGAGGGTCCGCCTTAAATAGGAAAGCTCTGCTGACTAGGGGGTGGCCCTAAAGTCTACTCCATCTATAATTAAGGGTAGATACTGCCCTATTTTAGTAGGCTGTGGCGACTCACAATTGGTGGCAGATT
The DNA here is from genome assembly GCF_031143425.1 of Pleurodeles waltl. Classification (NCBI taxonomy): domain Eukaryota; kingdom Metazoa; phylum Chordata; class Amphibia; order Caudata; family Salamandridae; genus Pleurodeles; species Pleurodeles waltl. The sequence goes on from NC_090441.1 coordinate 90,778,295, forward strand.
AAACTAGTCCAGGAGCACAAGCAGGTAGTCCCCAATCCGCCCCACCTATAAATTGTTACTAGTTTGCCATTAGGGTTGGTGAAAGACATGGAATATGTGCTGCTGGCTGGGGTTGAGGGGGGATCAAACCAGTGACCAGAGAGACAAAGACCAAGGCCCATATGGAAGTCTCTGTGAGTGTTGCATGGCAGACGTTTACTGCCCAGGAGCCACAATGATCTTACAGCCTCGCTTAACAGAATAGTCCCGATGACAACTTAATTGCAAAAGATTCAAAAACTTGCAGGAAACTTTCCAGGTTGTTCTGTGATGATACTATTGCCCCCGACCAATTCTGTAAATTATGGCAGCTCATATTGCCTCCTTTTAGGCCTGAGGGAGACATGGAGGTTGTTCTCCTCACTCTTAGTATTTCAACAGAGCCCTGATGACTAAGTTTGGATGTCCTGCTTCTGGAAGCATTTGAACCATGCCTGTACTGCTTACAGTTCCAGAGATATTTCAATTTTGCATTCACAGTGGGACGCTCTTCCTAAATCCCAATGGATCTGGTGGTTGTTCAAGTTCATATTGGTATCCAACTGCCCACAAATCTCAGCTTTGTTAATTTTTGTAATACTAGCCAATAATGTTTGGTACCTCAAAGTATATTCATTGTGGTGTTAGCCCAATTCCAGCACCACCAGTCCCTGCCCAGAATACTGATGCCAGAGACTAGTTGAGACAGTACCTAGCCTGCCCCTAAACTGTGTCCAGAAGGGCAGACACCAGTTAGGTGAACCCCAGTAGCTCTGTTAGCTAGACTTGAAGACTTTGTAAAACAATCCCTTAGCACCCTCAAAGCATTCTTTGTAATTCTGGGAAAGGTCACCTGTTTACTGTTTTCTGATTTGTGGCTTTTAAGGTAACTTGATTTTTGAGACATTTTCTAGATTCCAAGCCACCTACATTTATGGCCAATAAGTTGTCTACTGCAGTTTCCTGGACTGCTGAGAAACTAGCAAAGGGCTAACTATTAAACCAAACATTATGGGTGTCATTAAGACCCTGGCGGTAAATCGCGCCTACCACCACGGCGAAGGCCGCCAACATACCGTTGCTGTGGCTACCGACCGTCCATGCCATTAGACTGTCGCCAGAATTCTGCCAGAAGGCTGGCAGAATTCCGGCGACGGTCATGGCGGCGGACAGCGGTAAGGTGGCGCTGCTGCCAGCAGCAGCACCATGCCTGAAGAGCGCCCCCGGTTGCATTATGATCCATAATGCGGCCTGACGGTGTTCTGTTGGCGGACGTTGCTGCTGGCAGCAGCGCCGCGTCCCGTCTCCTGCCGTAGGACCCCCTGCAAGCAGGTAAGTGGGTGCTCTGACAGGGGAGGGGTCGGGGGTGTTGTGTGTGTGGGTGTGTGTGTGTTGGACTATGTTTGTATGCCTGTATGCGGGTGTGAGGCGTGTGTGATGCGTGTGTGCAGGAATGGGTGTGAGTGTGCATGTATGTTGTGCCGTTTGATTGCGTGTGTGCCTGGATGTATGTTAGTGAATGTTGCTGTGTGTGTGTATGAATGTATGCATGCGTGGGTGAATGTGGGTATGCGTATGTGTATGAGTGCATATGTATATGCGTGTATGTGTGTATATGTGGAGGGGGGTTTGGGAGAGGGAGGGTAGGGGAGGACTCTGGGTAGGGGGAGTGGGGCGGGGAGACCCCTATCAGTGCCAGGGAAGGAATTTCCCAGCACAGATTGTGCCTACCGCCATGGTTTTTGTGGCTGTAAACAACCCACGAAAACCATGGCGGTATGCGGGTCATGATACCGCCGACGGTACAGTGACAACCACCGGGCTGGAGATATATATCTCCAGCTTGGTAGCTGTTACCGCAGTGGTGGTCTGTGTGGTACATTGGCAGTATGGCTTCAGCCATACCGCCAATGTCATAGTATGGCAGTAAATACCGCCAGCCTGTCGGCGGTAATACCACCATGCTAGCACTGACCGCCGGGGTCGTAATGACCCCCTATATGTTGTTTCTTAGAAAACTAGAGGCCTGATTTATGGAAAGTTAACACCGCCTTTGCGTCATTTTTTGATGCAAAAGTGGCGTAAACTTACAAAATATAATTATATTTTGTACATGTTTGCCGCTTTTGTGTCAAAACATGACGCAAAGTCGGCGCTAACCTTCCATAAATCAGGCCAAAGGTGCCTTTGACCATTTAAATTGTAAACAAAGCATGGTCTCAAGCTAAGGATTTCAACGGGTGGAAGAAGTTTGATGGTTCAACCCGTGAACTTCTAAAACAGAGTGTATGGCATAGAGTAGTTTACACAGTGGTTACTCGTGCCGAGGGTCTGTAATGCATTTCAGATGGTATGTCTGCCATAGATGATGCTAGGACTTTTTGACTTTCTATGGTGTTTTTTATTTGGGATTGACAGTTTTTATCAAATGACTCAGGACCGTTGTCCAAATATCATACACATACTATTAACAGAATGCCTATCAGTTCCAGACGTTATCAGTCCACTTCCCGCACTCTCTCTCTCTCCTTCACTTCAGATTGTGGGAGGATTTCAGTCTTTAACAGTTATTTGCCACCAAATCTTAGGAGTCTCATTTGGACCAGACACGAGCCTGTAAGTCTTTTCTGGCTTCAAGTGCTTGAGTACTAGCTGGCTGAGTAAACATCTGCAATGTCCTGAGAGTGGTGAACCTATCAGTCCATGGTTAGTCTTGGCTATGTTCTCCGGGCAGGTATGGCCCCAGAACATTGCCAGAATGTCAACTCATAAATATTGTTCTCCGTTGAAGTTAATAAAAAGAAAATCCACACCCAATGGAATATGTTAGTAAAAGATATTAAGGACACAATCTTTCATTAAAGGGTATTCTGAAATACCACGTCCGAGACGAAACCACCACATGTGACTGAATGGCTCCAGGTTTTTCTATAAAGCGTGCCTGATATGCTCTAGTGGGAGAATATTCTACATTTTCGCAGGCCACCTTGTTTTGGCAGGAGGTATCTCTCTCTTCTGCTTCTCCACCAGGATAATGCAATAGGGCCATAAAGAAACCGTAAGTGTATGATACTAAGGCCCATATTTATATGACGCATTTTTTGACGCAAAAGCGGCGCAAACTTGCAAAATACAATTGTATTTTGTCAGTTTGCGCCGTTTATGCGTCAAAAAGAGGCGCAAATGCGCAGCTCAAAAGTATAAATATGGGCCTAAGAGTATTACACTTCATGCAAAAAGATTTTATTTTGGGGCACCGCAACCGCAGCCTCTCCACTTCAGGCAGACAAAAGTCGTGTTTACATGTTTGAAATGTTGGGCACACGCCCATCAGCCGCAGGGGGAAAGGCAGACTTCATATGTATCTGAGAAGAGGGTGCTGGGAAGGAGGTAAGTGATGTGAGAAGGGTTCATTTTCTCAGTATTTTTGGAATGTGGTCATTAGCAGATGAATGTAGCGTGGCTAGGTCTGTGTTTAGGTGACAGCCATAGATTCTCCCATAATGGCTGAAAATCTATCTGCCCACTTTCCAGAATCACCCCGGGCAGGGACATGCTGCGGTCCCCTACTGAGAGGAAAATTGCTCTGCAGAAAGGCTGAAGTTGAAATCTTCATCTCCCATTCCCTTTATTAGCAACCATTTACTATTATAATGGTAATAATTATCATTATTATTAGTAGTAGCAGTAGTAGCAGCAATAGTAGCAGTAAATATTTATTAATTACATAATATATGACGGATGTCACATTTTTTAACCATGAGAACCCAATGAGATTTCAGCGCCCTATATATTCTTCAAAACATCTTTCACCTTGGTCATGGACGTACAACCCACAAAAGACACTTCATGCCATCTTGAGTAATAGTCCACTACCACAATTCCATACTTCAATCGGCTTGCCACATTTAAAGGTCCTATTATATCAAAATGGTGACTATGCAGGAAGAAATATCCGCTTTACATCGTAGGGTGGAAGATGCGGAAGGACGCTTGCGGCGTAGTAACATTCGGTTTATTGGCTTCCCCGAAAGATCAGAACTCCCTTGTGCTGAACTCTTTTTGGAGGAGTGGCTCCTGCACAGAGTGCTGAAAGACAAGAGACCTCCTTTGTTGTCAGTGAAAAGAGCCCAACACACCCCTGGACATCCTCCTAAGCTGGAGTGCCACCGCACACTCTCATCGATCGATTATTACATTTCCGAGACCGCTACCTTATTCTTCAGCTGTTTCGCACTAGGGGTCCCTGGCATTTCGACAATACCAAAATCTCAGCCTACCCAGACTATACTATGGAAGTACAGCGTAGGCATAGGTCCTACACAAAAGTTAAACAAAGGTTATGAGAATTGCAGCTTAAATATGCTCTCCTCTTCCCAGTGAAACTTAAAGTTATAGATGATGATAAAAACGCAGGTTTTCCAAATGCCGGAGGATGTGTGGACCTGGCTGCACGCCAAGGGTTTTGCTATGAAACTTGGAATGGAGGAGGATGCAGACACATGGGTGATGCCTAAACCTAGGTGCCATCGAAGGAAGCCCCCACGGACCGACCTGATCGGGATCAGGCAGCTGCGGAACAGGCTCAGGCAGTCGATGTGGTGGCGCAGCACCAAACCAATTCATTTACAGCCCTCTGCTCCAATATCATGAAGAACTCCGGGTCCAAGACTTGTGAATCGGAGGCTTCTTTGATCTGCAGCACTAGGGTCCCCCATGTCACCCATGGTTCTGTAGATGACCTTATATAACTTCCCACCTCCCATATGATGCTCACTGATGAAGCACTGCTGCTGCCTTGCTCCTGTGCATCCCTGGCGCTGACAGGGACTATTTGTTGATGATGACTATATGGAACTCTTCACACTAAGATCCGGGCCCAGGCACGATGCCCTGGACCTTACTTGCAAATCACGTCCGAACGCTATGCCATCTTGGACATGCAATCGTTACTGTGCGAATGTTTATAAATATTGGGCGGCATACCACAAGGTTTTGGTCCTGGGGGGATTGTTACTGCATTTGGGGTGTTTCACAGTTTGCATGCTTGTTTTATATCGTTTTGCAATGTCTTGTTCAATCAATCAAGCGCTCTACGTACCCCTGAAGGTTTCAAGGCGCGGGGGTGCTGTTGTTACTGATCGAAGAGCCAGGCCTTGAGGAGTCTTCTGAAGGTGAGTAGGTCTTGGGTCTGTCGCAGGTTGGTAGGGAGGGTGTTCCAGGTTTTGGCGGTGAGGTATGAGAAGGATCTGCCGCTGGAGGTTTTTCTTCGGATGCGGGGGATGACGGCGAGGGCAAGGTTTGTGGAGCGGAGCTGACTGGTGGGGGTGTAGAAGCTGAGTCTGTTGTTCAGGTAGGCTGGTCCGGTGTCGTGGAGCGCTTTGTGAGCATGGGTAAGAAGCTTGAAAGTGATCCTCTTGTCCACGGGGAGCCAACTTTTGTTGGACAGAGAGTTGTTGCTTTACACGTGGGACACTCACGCTGTGGGAGACTATGGGAGGTTTTTCTTGTGCGGGATGGAGGGGTCGAAGGGGTCAGGAAGCAACTAGTTGCTCAGTAGGTTCCTACCTCATACAATACATTAGACATGATACCTAACACCCTACAATCGGAGTATACTCCACAATACAGAATTATGATATGGAACGTGCAGGGCATGGCATCCCTAATTAAACGCCATAGGACGTACTCATATCTTAAACGCAGACAGGTTCACATTGCAATGCTTCAGGAGACCCATTTTACGGCCACAGAGCTATATCGTTTACGGGCCAGATGGTGGGGACAAATGTATGGCACTATTACATCCACCTACGCGAGGGGTGTTCTTAATTTGGGTGGCTCCAGGAGTCCCCTTTGCACTGATCGCCCAGAAGACAGACATGAAAGGACATTATGTTATACTGGAGGGTCGGATGGATGGGGCCTCTCTTAATTTAGCAGCAATGTAGGAAAATGGCTTCTTGTTGCAGTTACCCCCCACTTTTTGCCTCACTGAGAGTGTGCTGGGACCCTGCTAACCAGGCCCCAGCACCAGTGTTCTTTCACTAAAAATGTACCATTGTTTCCACAATTGGCACACCCCTGGCACACAGATAAGTCCCTTGTAAAAGGTAACAGTGGTACCAAGGGCCCTGTGACCAGGGAAGGTCCCTAAGGGCTGCAGCATGTGTTGTGCCACCCTAAGGGGCCCCTCACCTAACACATGCACACTGCCATTGCAGATTGTGTGTATTGGTAGAGAGAAAAAGGCAAAGTCGACATGGCATCCCCCTCAGGATTCAATGCACACAAAATACTGCCTGTGGCATAGGTAAGTCATCCCTCTAGCAGGCGTTAAAGCCCTAAGGCAGGGTGCACTATACGACAGGTGAGGGCATGGCTGCATGAACAATATGCCCCTACAGTGTCTAAGTCTATTCTTAGACATTGTAAGTACAGTGTGGCCATATTAAGTAAATGGTCTGAGAGTTTGTCAAAACAAACTCCACAGCTCCATAATGGCTACACTGAATACTGGGATGTTTGGTATCAAACTTCTCAGAATATTAAACCCCCACTGATGCCAGTGCTGGATCTATTACAAAATGCACACAGAGGGCAACTTAGAGATGCCCCCTGTATTTTACTCAATCCTTCAGTACAGGACTGACTGGTCTGTGCCAGCCTGCCACTGAGGGGCGAGTTTCTGACCTCCTGGGATGACAGCCTTTGTGCTCTCTAAGGCCAGAAACAAAACCTGCACTGGGTGGAGGTGCTGCACATCTTTCCCCTGCAGGAACTGTAACACCTAGCAGTGAGCCTTCAAGGCTCAGGCTTCGTGTTACAATGCCCCAGGGCACTCCAGCTAGTAGAGATGCCCACCCCCCGGACACAGTCCTCACTTTTGGCGACACGTCCGGAGGAGATAATGAGAAAAACAAGGAGGAGTCACCATCCAGCCAGGACAGCCCCTAAGGTGTCCTGAGCTGAGGTGACCCCTTCCTTAGAAAATCCTCCATCTTGCTTTGGAGGATTTCCCCCAATAGGATTAGGGATGTGCCCCCCTTCCCAAAGGGAGGAGGCACAAGGAGGGTGTAGCCACCTACCGCCTGTCTCCAGACTCAAAGAACCTGCAACAGCGACGGATCCAGCGGGACAAGCGACCTCTGCCAACTCAGAGGACTGCCCTGCAACCCAAAGGGCCAAGAAAGTCCCGGGGACAGCGGCTCTGTCTAAACAACAAAGAAGAAACCATCTTCAAAGGGACTCCAGCCTCACTCCTGAAGCGTGAGTTCCCAACACTTTGCACCCGATGCCCCTGGCTCATGTCCAGAAGAACCAACATTGTAGCGAGGATCCCCAACCGACACCCACAACGTGGCCACCCTGAGACGACCTCCCTGCACCCCCACGGAGACGCCTGACCACGATTGCCCGGTAACAAAGAACCCAACGCCTGGAAGAAGCACTGCACCCGCAGCCCCCAGGCCCAAGAGGAACCAACTACCAATGCAGGAGTGACCAGCAGGCAGCCCTCAACTTTGCCCAGTCAGTGGTTGGCCCGAGAAGCCCCCCGGTGCCCTGCCTGCATCGCCAGAGTTACCCGGGAGTCCTTCCATTGATTTCTATTCAAAACCCGACACCTACTTTGCACACTGCACCCGGCTGCCCCTGTGCCGCTGAGGGTGTATTTTGGGTGCCTGTTTTGGACCCCCCCCAGTGCTCTACAAAACCCCCCTTGTCTGCTCCCCGAGGACGCAGGTAATTACCTGCTAGCAGACTGGACCCGGAGCACCCCTAGTCTCCATAGGCGCCTATGTTATTTGGGCCCCTCTTTGACCTCTGCACCTGACCGGCCCTTTGTTACTGGTGCTGGGTGTTTGGGGTTAACTTGAACCCCCAATGGTGGGCTGCCCATGCCCCAGAGAATGAACTTGTAAGTGCTTTACTTACCTGTTAAACTAACTTGCACTTACACCACCCCCCACAGGAACTGTTGAATTTTGTATTGTGTCCACTTTTAAAATAGCTTATTGCCATTTTTGACAAAACTGTGTACATTACTGTTTTCATTCAAAGTTCTATATTTACCTATGCCAAGTACCTTACAATTTATGTACCTAGTAGAATTCAGAATCTTGTGGTTCTAAAATAAATTAAGAAAATAATATTTTTCAATATAAAACCTATTGGCCCGGAGTCAAGTCTTTGAGTGTGTTCACATTTATTGCCTGTGTGTGTACAACAAAGGATTAACACTACCATTTCATAAGCCTACTGCTTGACCACACTAACACAAACAAAGCATTAGTATTATCTAATTTTGCCACTATCAACCTATAAGGGGAACCCTTGGACTCTGTGCACACTATCTCTCACTTTGAGATAGTATATACAGAGCCAGCTTCCTACAAGCATTATATGCACCCAACGCAAATCAAACCAGCTTCCTAGGTTCTCTTACACTAGCGCTTTTTCGGGATCCACTAATTCCACTGATATGGGAGGAAGACTTTATCTGCATCCTGGATTTACACCTGGACCACTCCCATCCCCCCTGCCATGAGCAGCCGTACCTTCTGCCATTTCAAACAATGGAGCATACATATGGGCTTTCATGACGTGTGGTGCCTGAGCCACCCGCAAGAACACAAGTACTTGATCTACTCACCTGTCCACGATCTACACACCAGGATTAATATCCTTTTTGGCACTACCCAGACTGGCCCTCTCTTGAATCAGTTGGAATACTTACCACAAACACATTCAGACCATAATCTGTTGGTGGCGACTCTGTCATGGGGCATACAATGACCCATCATCCTTAACTGGCGCCTACAACCTGAGGTCCTTTTGGACCCACCATTCTGTGATGCAGTATCACAGTGCATTTGGCACATCTTTGAAACAAATGTTGGTTCTGCTTCATCTCGTGCCATGGAGTGTGAGGCACGTAAGGTGGTGATCCGTGGTCACTGTATGGTGACCACCTTAGGGCTTGGGTGGGGGGGTTAGGTGGCAACTGATGTGCGACCACTCTATTACGGAACGGGACTTGCGTCAAACAGGGGTACAAGTCGCTCAGTGAACTGAATCGCCTTCCCCAACACTGTATCTGCCGCAACGAGGTGGAAACCACCTTGTGCCATCATGACTTCCATACAGGGATGGCTCTACAACATGCTCAGGGTGATCGCTGGGGTAGGTTGTTTGCCTGACTCCTATGGGGAGAACATCAAAGTGCTCCGGCCATGGCAATTCGCCTAGCTGATGGCACGATAGTTACCTCACAGATGGCTATTAATGAAGCATTACGGGACTACCATCAAAAGCTCTATGAGAGACCTGCAGCCCCACATCTGACTTGTGTGCAGGAGTTCATAAGCAGGGTATCCCTTTCTAGGCTTTCGAGTACCCAACGAGATACTACTGAGGAACCCATTCAAATAAATGAGATCAAGGAGGCCATTTCCCACATTGCTCGTAACAAAACACCAGCGACTCCTGGAGGTATTCCAAGAGGCATTTGAACGGGGTCGCTTGCCGGAATCTTTACATGAGGCTTTAATAGTGGTATTGCTTAAGCCAGGGGGAGATCCCTGAGATGTTAAGTCATACCGACCCCTTTCGGACTGCAAGATATTAGGGAAGATCCTGGCAAACCGCTTACTTCCTGTAATACAGAAATTAGTCCACCCTGATCAGTCAGGCTTCATATCGGGCCGCAGTACTTTCCATAATATACGGCGCCTGTTGCATATCATTCACAATACCCCAAATGATGCCCTGGACCATTTAGCACTCTCCTCACACAAAGAAAAAGTCTTTGACAGCCTGGGTTGGGATTTCCTTTTTGCGAATCTTGAGACCATGGGATTCGGACCGCGCCTTCTGAGATGGATCAGCGCACTGTATGCAGAACCGCTAGCCAGAGTGAAAATGGGACAGGTGATATCCAATTGCTTCGCTATACAGAAAGGGACGCGGCAGGGATGCCCGCTATCACCGCTTTTGTTTGCCTTGGCGGTGGAACCTCTTGCATGTTACTTTTGTGACTGTGCTGGGATCTGGAGAATCCCAGAATTGGGGCATCAACATATTGAGTCTTTATACGCAGATGATGCTCTCATTTATCTTCAGGATGTACGAGCTACACTTCAGGAGCTCGAGCAACTCCTGGAGACCTTTGGGGAGGCCTCTGGTTTACGGGTTAACTGGCCCAAGTCATTTATATTCCTGCTAGCTCCACACTCCCCCGCCAACAGAGAGATCCTGGTTAACTCACAACTGCAGTGGAACTATGACTCCTTAAAGTATTTAGGAGTCAGTATTTATCATACAACAAGTGATCTTCTTGATGTAATTGTAGGAAAATGCCTCTCATGGCATGGTTACCCCCTAACTTTTTGCCTTTTGTTGATGCTAGTTATGATTGAAAGTGTGCTGGGATCCTGCTAACCAGGCCAGAGCACCAGTGTTCTTTCCCTAAACTGTACCCTTGTTCCCACAATTGGCACAGCCCTGGCACACAGATAAGTCCCTTGTAACTGGTACCCCTGATACCAAGGGCCCTGTGGCCAGGGAAGGTCTCTAAGGGCTGCAGCATGTATTATGCCACCCTGGGGACCCCTCACTCAGCACATGCACACTGCCTCACAGCTTGTGTGTGCTGGTGGGGAGAAAATGACTACGTCGACATGGCACTCCCATCAGAGTGTCATGCCCTCAACCCACTGCCTGTCGCATAGGTAAGTAGCAGGCCTTACAGCCCTAAGGCAGGGTGCACTATACCACAGGTGAGGGCATAGTTACATGAGCACTATGCCCCTACAGTGTCTAAGCCAAATCTTAGACATTTTTTAAGTGCAGGGTAGCCATAAAGAGTATATGGTCTGGGAGTTTGTCAAACACGAACTCCACGGTTCCATAATGGCTACACTGAAATATCAGAAGTTTGGTATCAAACTTCTAAGCACAATAAATCCACACTAATACCAGTGTGGGATTTATTGAAAAATGCAAATAGAGGGCATCTTGGAGATGCCACCTGTATACTAGTCCAAACACCAGTGCTAGGCTGACCAGTTCCTGCCTGCCAGCCTGCCACAACCAGACAGGTTTCTGGCCACATGGGGTGGGTGCCTTTGACAGTCTGTGGCCAGGAACAAAGCCTGCACTGGGTGGAGGTGCTTCTCACCTCCCCCTGCAGGAACTGTAAGACCTGGCGGTGAGCCTCAAAGGCTCATGCCTGTTGTTCCAGCACCCCAGGGCATCCCAGCTAGTGGAGATGCCCGCTCGTCTAGACACGGCCCCCACTTTTGGCTGCAAGTCCGGAGGAGATAATGAGAAAAACAAGGAGGAGTCACCCACCAGTCAGGACAGCCCCTAACGTGTCCTGAGTTGAGGTGACCCCTGCCTTAAGAAATCCTCCATCTTGCTTTTGGAAGATTCCCCCAATAGGTATAGGGATGTGCCCCACTCCCCTCAGGGAGGAGGCACAAAGAGGGTGTAGCCACCCTCCAGGACCATAGCCATTGGCTACTGCCCCCCAGACCTAAACACACCCCTAAATTGAGTACTTAGGGGCGACCCTCAACCCAGGAAATCATATTCATGCAACCCGAAGAAAGAAAAAGGACTGCTGACCTGAAAGCCCCGCAGAGACGACGGAGACAACAACTGACTTGGCCCCAGTTCTGCCGGCCTGTCTCCAGACTCAAAGAACCTGCACAGTGACGCATCCAGCGGGACCAGTGACCTCTGAGGACTCAGAGGACTGTCCTGCACCTAAAGGACCAAGGACCTTCCGAGGACAGCGGCTCTGTCCAGGAACAACAGCGAAGAAAGCAACTTTAAAGAGACCCCAACTTCCCGCCAGAAGTGTGAGTCTTCCCACTCTGCACCCGACGCCCCCGACTCGAGTTAAGGACAACCAACACCGCAGAGAGGACTCCCATGCGACTCCAACGACGTGGACACCCTGAGTCGACCTCCCTGCACCCCCACAGCGACACCTGCAGCGAAGATCCAGAGGCACCCCCTGACCGCGACTGCCTGGTAACAAAGGAACTCGATGCCTGGACCAAGCACTGCACCCGCAGCCCCCAGGACCGAGAGGAACCACCTACCAGCACAGGAGTGACCAGCAGGCAGCCCTCATCCTAGCCCAGTCGGTGGCTGGCCCGAGAAGCCCGCTGTGCCCTGTCTGCATCGCCAGAGTGACCCCTGTGTCCCTCCATTATTTTCAATGACAAACATGGCACCTACTTTGCACACTGCACCCGGCGGCCCCTGTGCCACTGAGGGTGTGCCTGTGTGTCCCCCCATTGCTCTATAAAACCCCCCTGGTCTGCTCCCCGAGGACACAGGTACTTACCTGCTAGCAGACTGGAACCAGAGCACCCCTGTCCTCCATAAGCGCCTATGTTATCTGGGCCCTCCTTTGACCTCTGCACCTGACCGGCCCTGTGTTGCTGGTGCGGTGGCTTTGGTGTTGCCTTGAACCCCCAACGGTGGGCTACCTATGCCCAGGAGACTGAGCTTGTAAGTGCTTTACTTACCTGAGAAACTAACTATTACTTACCTCCCTCAGGAACTGTTGATTTTTGCAGTGTCAGCTTTTAAAATAGCTTATTGCCATTTTTGCCCAAACTGTGTATACTACTGTTTTAATTCAAAGTTCCATACTTACCTGTGTGACGTACCTTACAATTTATGTACTTACCTAAATTCTGAATCTTGTGGTTCTAAAATAAATTAAGAAATGAATATTTTTCTACATAAAAACCTATTGGCCTGGAGTCAAGTTTTTGAGTGTGTGTTCTCATTTATTGCCTGTGTGTGTACAACAAATGCTTTACACTACCCCCTGATAAGCCTACTGCTCGACCACACTACCACAAAATAGAGCATTAGTATTAATCTGATTTTGCCACTATCAACTTCTAAGGGGAACCCTTGGACTCTGTGTACAATAGCTCTCACTTTGAGATAGTAGATACCGAGCCAACTTCCTACAGTAATCTAGACAAAGCGGTCGCAAATATCCGTAATTCCCTCCCCTTCTGGCGTTCTCTGCCATTGTCGCCAATTGGCTGTGTGGCGATATCTAAGATGTTAATCCTCCCCAGATTGCTTTATTTATTCTCAGCACTACCTGTAGTGGGGCCATGTGTTTTTTTTAAAACGCTTGATGGTCTGCTTCTTGAATTGATTTGGGGAGATGGATGCCTCAAGGTAGCCCTTTCCAAGCTCCAAAGACCAATGACAGAGGGTGTATTGGGAGCTCCAAACTTTGAACTATACTATGCAGCGGCTCAATTGCAATGGCTGATGGCCTGGTTATTTTCGCAAGGATGTCCGGAGTCGCCCACTGTGCAGGCCCAACTGGGGAATGTTGCGGTGAACACTTGACTCACACACTCCAGTGGCCCCCATAGACCAATGACGCAACTGATGAGGGTAGCACATGCATGCTGGAAACGCTTCATACATCTTAAGATCCCATACGTGCCGTACTCACCAGAGATCCCCATTTGAGATATACCCTGGATATGAAAAAAGACACGTGCTATAGATCGTGACATGACCACAACAGGCTGGCGGTGCTTCCTGGCCAATTCTGACCGCGGCGGTAAAGCCGCGGTCAGAAAAGGGAAACCGGCAGTTTCCCGACGGTTTTCCCCTGGCCAAAGGAATCCTCCATGGCGATTCCGACCCCCTTCCCGCCAGCCTGTTCCTGGCGGTGTAGGCTGGCGGGAACGGGTGTCGTGGGGCCCTGGGGGCCCTGCACTGCCCATGCCACTGGCATGGGCAGTTCAGGGGCCCCCTAACAGGGCCCCATTAAGATTTTCGCGACGGGTGCAACTGCACCCGTCGCACCCCAGCAAATCCGCCGGCTCCATTCGGAGCCGGCTTCATCTTTGCTGGGGCTTTCCCGCTGGGCCGGCGGGCGATCTTTTGAAGATCGCCCGCCGGCCCAGCGGGAAAGTTAGAATGCTCCCCGCGGTCATTTGACCGCGGGGCGGTGTTTGGGCGGTTTCCGCCGGGGTCGGAATGACCCCCATAGTAATCAAGGCAGAGCAATCATTTCAAACATAGCCATTGTACCTAGTAGGCACAGTGGGAGTGTAGACCAATGTTTCACAACTCTTTTCCTTCTCTGTAGGGGCGTACTGAGATTTTCCTGGTATTGGAGGCTGCATCTCTGGTAATCCAGATACCTAGGGATTTGAATCTGTAGTGCTCTACCCTTAGAAGCAATTGTAGTGGGTTGAGGGACCCCCATCCACTTACAGGGATGAGTAGTGACTTCTCTCAGTTAACCGTGAACCCTGAGATCTCCCCAAGTATGTGAAATAGTTCCCACACACAGTACACTGGCATTTTTTCTAAAGCACACAGCTACCTCCAAAGAGGTGTCCCGATGCTGGCGGAAAGTTTAGATAAAGACGAGAAGACAACCAGGGACCAGCGATTGTTCATTGTGGGTCAGGTATAGCAGCATATCGTCTGCGTAGAGTTACACTCTCCCCTCCCATCCCGAGTCACCCGTCGAGCCTCAAATTTGTGTGTGCACCCTCATGAGCATCGTCATGGGCTCTATTGCTAATGGGAATAGCAATGGAGAGAAAGAGGGCAGCGCTGTCTCGTACCTCTTCCAATAGGAAACTCTCTAGATATGCAGCCATTAACCTTGATCCTAACACGGGGGTCTTTATAGAGAGAGCAATTTAACACAATTAATGTAGCGAGGCCCAAATCCCATTCTTTCCAGAAGCGAGAAAAGGACAGGCCATTCCACCAGGTCAAAAGCCTTGTTGGCCTCTAGGGACACCAGAACCCACGCGGCACCCCCTCTCATCTGTGCTATATTATTGTGGAGCCATCATACCTTTAATTTGGTTGAGTAACAACAAATGAAGCCCATCTGATCAGGTTGCACCAGGTCAATGGTCACGGTGCGGAGTCTGTTAGCCAGTACTTTTCCAAGGATTTTGGAATCAACATTTAATAATGAGATTGGTCTAAAGGAATCCCATCTTTGTTCCAATTTTTCCAGCTTTATCTATAAGTACAATTCTCCCCGAGCTCAATCAGCCAGGAGAGATCCCATTTGCAAAGCCATCTTTTTTGCATGGATAGCATCAGTTTTGACACCCGTCGAGTCAGTTTGCGGAAACATTCTACTGCTAGTCCACCCGGACTTGGGGCCTTCCCAACTTGCATCTGAGCCAGTGCCACTGTTATTTCTGCCTCTGTGAGATCTAGGTCTAGTGCTTCTCCTTGTCCCCTGTTTCGAGTTTTAACTGGACAATCGTGTACAAAGCTTTCAAGCTCGGTTTGCGGGGCCTCAGCTCTGGGGGTGTAGAAAGTAGCCATATTTGTTGCAAATGTTTTTGAGATTTGCCTGCTTTCCCTCACAATTTCCACTGATTCTAAGCTGAGTTCACATATATGCATGGATGCCCACTCCCTAGCCCCTATCCAGGCTATCAGTTTACCAGCTTTGTCGCAAGCTTCATAAATGCGCTTCTGTTTGGCAAGATAGGATGTCTTTACCTCATGGTGCGCCAGCTCTTGATATTCTACCTGGTCTGGCAGTTCTGGTTGGAACATTAGTGGGAGCAGGGTCAAGACTAATTTGCATATGGCTGGGTCCAAACTGGGGTGGCATGGTGAGCAAAATAACAATGGATTAAACCCAGATGTGTGACTGGGGGTGAGTGTTTGAAAAGTTTCAGCACTCCATCCCTCATCCTTTTGTGTTGCTAAAGTTGCCCTAAGTCGCCAGGGTAAGCCCAGACTTGGATCCCTTGCTCACTATAACACTGGATTCAAGTTAGCCTGGCTGATGAAAGGTGATACCCTGAAACTGGTCCCAGGATACTTGTTTCAGGTCCAGGGAAGACCTGACCTGGCAGTTCGGGCGGGATTGTTCCCATGGGAAGCGGGTCAATAACTAATTTGTATATGGCTGAGTCCAAACTGGGGTGGCATAGAGAACAAAAGAACAATGGATTAAACCCAAATCTGTGCCTGGGGGTGAGTGTTTGAAATATTTCAGCACCCTGTCCATCATCCTTTTGTGTTGCTAAAGTCGACCTACATGGCCTGGGTATGCCCAGACTTGGATTCCTTGCTCACTATGCTACTGGATCCAAGCTAGCCTGGCTGATGAAGGGTGATAACCTGAAACCTGTCCCAGTATACTTGTTTCTGGTCCAGGAAGGACCTGGCCTGGCAGTTCGGGTTGGACTGTTCACATGAGGGGCAGGGTCAAGATTGATTTGCATATGGCTGGGTCCAAACTGGGGTGGCATGGTGAGCAAAAGAACAATGAATTAAACCCAGATCTATGACTGGGGGTGAGTGCTTAAAAAGTTTCAGCACTCCGTCCATCATCCTTTTGTGTTGCTAGAGTTGTTTAATCATCAGCACCGGGCCCAGGATCTTCATTGTGTCAAGCTGTACAGCTCACAAGCTTTTTCGTAGTTCTGGACATTTGTTGTGTGCGCTTCCTGGCACATCTCCCTCCTGCCTGTATCCACCTCACTCAGTCAGGCCTCAAACTGTCTCTAGGAGCTTCCACACTCCTGTTGGTTTCCATCCCTGTAGTAGCCTGCTCTCAGTGCCAGACTCCGGGCGCCATCTTACTGGCCTCTGCTCACAGTCAGTCTTCTTCAGGTGGATAGGCTTGTTTTGACCATCTATGGTTCTCTATTCACTCCTTCTTGGGTGTGCTGGCTACTGGTGTGTTTTCCCCTTCTGTTCTCTCAATTAAACGGTGCTGGTTGCAGGATAAATGGCTCTGTGGTACTTCCAACAGCGGAAGCTCAGCCAAGGACGTGTACTGCCATCCCCTGCTAGGCCATGCCCTAAAAGATTCCTTCTTTGACCCAGGAATATAATACCGTCCTGATGAACCACTGTGACCAGTCATTGGGACCTAAGAGCCAATGACACTGATGTTAATAGTTTGGTGAACACCAAGGAGCGGAGGATAGGCCGAAAGGTAACAACCTGAAAATACAGTTTTTGATTGTGACATATTGGCACATTAAACAGGCATCATTTAGATTCAAACGCAACATGCAATCCGCTGAAAGAAGGATATCCTGTAAACTGATTACTGTCTCCATTTTAAAATGGTGATGAAGCACAAACTACTTGAGATCCTTCAGGTTTATTACTGGCCTGAACTTTTCTTCTGAAGTAGACAAATATTGATTACAAACCCTCTGGGATGCATGCAGCATGGTGCTCCAGCTTCTTTTTTTCATAATCTTTATTTTATTAGTTTTACATACAAACCACATACAGTGTTGCAAGCAAATAGACAGTGCCATGAGATAATTCAGCCACACAAGAAGAAGCAAAGCGCCAAGTTACCCATGCCTTGAAGATTGTATGATAACTGGAATATCCTCCCAATGGTTGATGCCGTCCTTAGGAATAAAATGGACTCATCATTCATGCATGTGCTATATCTGTTATCTGAGTTAGTCAGTTCATTGTCCCAACAGAGCTCTCACTACTTTTGAAAGCGAATCCTGTATCTCTACAGGGATTAACTCTGCACCAACCCAAGAGAACTGTATTGAAGCATTTAGACCCATATTTAAGAAAAATGACTCACAATTACACTAGCGCAGTCGTACATCACTTTTTTAACTCAAGCTAACGTCATTCCCTAGTGCCACCCGTGTCCCATATTTGAGAAATGACGCACAATGGTGCTCAGGAATGGTTAACGTAAAAATAAATGACGTTAACCATTGCAACATGCCGGTATGGAACTATGACGCTAATGCTGCAAAAGTGTTTCTAGACCATTTTGCGGCACGTAAATATGTCGCAAAAGGATTAGCACCATATTGTTACCTCATTAGCATCAAAACAAAACGCACAAGCAGGAAAATATTGCAATTTGAAGAGAAGATGGAGTTTTCAGGATAGGAGACACTCCAGGGAGACCCCAATCACCCAAGTACCAGCCAGAAGGGTCCAAAAAAGTGCCCCAGGAGAAGGAGAAGAGAAAGCACAAGTGTCGCTTTAGTGAGGAGGAGCATGACATGCTGGTCAGAGTGGTGACAGAGCAGCAACACCAGTTATTCATCTCTTCCAAATTGCCAGTCTGTAGGAGAGACACAGTATGGCAGGAAATAGTAGACAAAGTCAACAGTGTGGCAGAGGTGAAGAGGACTGTCACAGAGTGAAAGAAGCGCTGGCACGATTGCAAGTGCAGGACTAAGGAGAAACTGGGCAGGAACCAAAAGGTAGCACTACAGGCTGGAGGTGGAAGTCCTGCACCAGAGGAGGACTTGGATGAGCTGGAGGAGATTGTTGCAGCGGTCATCCTGGAGGAGCTGGGCACTGGAATCGCAGGACAGGACAGCGCAGACTACCAAAAACCACCATAAATGCAGGGTACGTTTCAAGGGGGGAATATCTGGTATTCCACATATGGCAGAAGGGGGAGGCACATAGGACACACTCAATGCATGCTAAAGGGTTGCATCGGGACACATAGGCCCTGAATCAAGATGCGCCATCCCCACCCAAGCCACACATGTATTGACGCTTTGGTTGTGCTATGCACTTCAACATATACACAATGTGGACATAGGCCACTCACTATGGCTATACTCCTCTATGTAAACATGCAGCACATTGCCTGGAAGGAACGTGCAAATAGTGTGGCTGTGTCATGACAACACCCATTGCATATTGCCAAAGCCCCTGTACCTACACAACACTGACATCAGAGACTAGGACGGAAGTCAATACCACCCCAGGGATAGTGTTAGGGTGGTGTATCTGGCCAAAATGCTTCCCTTCCTCCTTGTCGCATTGCCTTTCTCATGTGTGCTGCATCTTGCAGCACACATTAAAATGCCATCTTAGCAAAAATAGCTTGTACATGTGCAGGGAGGGACACCTCCCTGCACATAAACAAATCATCCCCTGAAGGCAGGCACCCCTTCATCATGCTGCAGCAATGCATGTGTTGGTGCAGGGAGAACAAATCTGTGCAGGTTCAGAGGAAATTGCAGGGCTGTACCGTATTCAAGTAAACATGGCACATTCCTGCGTATCTAAACTGGAAACTGGTGCAGTGTCGTGCAACATACATTGCTGCAGCCCTGAGCCATGCCACATAAAAAAAAGCTGCCCTAAAGCTTGCAACCTGTGGGGCACAACCCATACAGAGTGAACCCACAACAACTAAGAGACATCCACATGCGCCATATGGGAATGGCCACACAATAATAAACATACAACGCATGGAACATGTCTGTGAACATCATGTGTGCAGCTGTAAAGTAGCTGCAATCTCACCATCTGACAAGATAGAGGACCAGATCAAACAGAAAATTACAGTACGTGGCACTGTGCCAAACTAGGCAGCATCATGCACCCTCATTTAAAAAAAGTAGGGATGTGCCATATTTATAACAATACGACACACCCCTGTGTTTCCCTCTCCGCCAGTGTTAAATTAGCTGTTGTGTACCAAGACAGTCAACTTTGCACCATAGTGCAAGGATGGCGCGTTGAGGGGGAGATTATTATTGTGCAGGAAGAAACGCCTTCCTGCACAACAACAAACTTAAATGGCGATTTGCTCTTTCTATGTGTGCTGCAGAAAGCAGCACACATAGAAAAAGCAAAAAAACTAAGAGAAATGTAAGCATTTGTCGATGTTTTGCTATGCTAACGCCACCCCTGGGCTGGGGTTAGATTTTGGGGCTTGTAGGAAAATGGCTCCCTGTTGCACGCACCCCCCACTTTTTGCTTGGTATTGATGCTGACTTGACTTGAGAGTGTGCTGAGATCCTGCTAACCAGGCCCCAGCACCAGTGTTCTTTCTCTAAAAATGTACCATTGTGTCCACAATTTGCACACCTCTGACACACAGATAAATCCCTTGTAAAAGGTACCAGTGGTACCAAGGGCCCTGTGACCAGGGAAGGTCCCTAAGGGCTGCAGCATGTGTTGTGCCACCCTAAGGGACCCCTCACCTAACACATGCACACTGCCATTGCAGATTGTGTGTGTTGGTGGGGAGAAAAAGGCAAAGTCGACATAGCACCCCCCTCAGGATGCCATGCACACAAAATACTGCCTGTGGCATGGGTAAGTCACCCCTCTAGCAGGCCTTAAAGCCCTAAGGCAGGGTGCACTATACTACAGGTGAGGGCATAGCTGCATGAGCAATATGCCCCTACAGTGTCTAAGTCTATTCTTAGACATTGTAAGTACAGTGTGGCCATATTGAGTATATGGTCTAGGAGTTTGTCAAAACGAAGTCCACAGTACCATAATGGCTACACTGACCACTGAGAAGTTTGGTATCAAACTTCTCAGAATAATAAACCCACACTGATGCCAGTGCTGGATTTATTAGAAAATGCACACAGAGGGCATCTTAGAGATGCCCCCTGTATTTTACCCCAATCCCTCAGTGCAGGACTGACTGGTCCGTGCCAGCCTGCCACTGAGACGAGTTTCTGACTGCCTGGGGTGAGAGCCTTTGTGCTCTCTAGGGCCAGAAACAAAGCCTGCACTGGGAGGAGGTGCTTCACACCTCCCCCCTGCAGGAACGGAAACACCTAGCAGTGAGTCTCAAAGGCTCAGGCTTTGTATTACTATGCCCCAGGCACTCCAGCTAGTGGAGATGCCTGCCCCCCGGACACAGCCCGCACTTTTGGCGGCAAGTCCAGAGGAGATAATGAGAAAAACAAGGAGGGGTCACCTCAGCTCAGGACACCATAGGAAATCCTCCATCTTGTTTTGGAGGATTCCCCCTAATAGGATTAGGGATGTGCCCCCCTCCCCACAGGGAGGAGGCACAAAGAGGGTGTAGCCACCCTCAAGGACAGTAGCCATTGGCTACTGCCCCCCAGACCTAAACACACCCCAAAATTAAGTATATAGGGGTGACCCTGAACCCAGAAAATCAGATTCCCGCAACCTGAAGAAAGAAGAAGGACTGCTGACCTGAAAGCCCTGGAGAGACGACGGAGACAACAACTGACTGAGCCCCAGCCCTACAGGCCTGTCTCCAGACTCAGAGAACCTGCACAGCAACACATCCAGTGGGACCAGCGACCTCTGAGGACTCAGAGGTCTGACCTGCACCTAAAGGACAAAGAAACTCCAGAGGACAGCGGCTCTGTCCAAATCTGCAGCAAAGAAACCAACTTTAAAGATGACTCTAGCCTCAGTCCGGAAGCGTGAGTCTTCACACTCTGCACCAGACGCCCCCGGCTCGTGTCCAGAAGAACCAACACCGCAGAGAGGACCACCAGGCGACTCCAATGACGTGGACACCCTGAGTCGACCTCCCTGCACCCCCAAAGCGACGCCTGCAGAGAGGATCCAGAGGCTCCCCCTGACCCCGACTGCCCGTTAACCAAGGAACCAGATGCCTCAAAGAAGCACTGCACCCGCAACCCCCAGGATCGAGAGGAACCAACCAGCAGTGCAGGAGTGACCAGCAGGCGGCCCTCATCCTAACCCAGTTGGTGGCTGGCCCGAGAAGCCACCCTGTGCCCTGCCTGCATCGCCAGAGTGACCCCCGGGTCCTCCATTGACTTCAATACAAAACCCGACGCCTTGTTCACACACTGCACCCGGCCACCCATGTGCCGCTGAGGGTGTATTTTGTGTACCTGTTTGGGACCCCACCAGTGGTCGACAAACCCCCCCTGGTCTGCTCCCCGAGGACGCAGGCACTTACCTGCTAGCAGAATGGAACCGGAGCACCCCTGTTCTCCATAGGCGCCTATGTTATTTGGGCCCTATTTTGACCTCTGCACCTGACCGGCCCTGTGTTGCTGGTGCTGGTTGTTTGGGGTTGACTTAAACCCCCAACGGTGGGCTGCCTATGCCCAGGAGACTGAACTTGTAAGTGCTTTACTTACCTGAGAAACTAACCAATACTTACCTCCCCAGGAACTGTTGATTTTTGTAGTGTCCACTTTTAAAATAGCTTTTTGCCATTCTTACCTGTGTGAAGTACCTTATAATTTATGTACTTACCTAAATTCTGAATCTTGTGGTTCTATAAAGAAAATAACATTTTTCTATATAAAAACCTATTGGCCTGGAGTTAAGTCTTTGAGTATGTGTTCTCATTTATTGCCTGAGTGTGTACAACAAATGCTTAACACTACCCTCTGATAAGCCTACTGCTCGACCACACTACCACAAAATAGAGCATTAGTATTATCTAATTTTGCCACTATGAACCTCTAAGGGGAACCCTTGGACTCTGTGCACACTATCTCTCATTTTGAGATTGTGTATACAGAGCCAACTTCCTACAGCGCTGCTTCCGGTTTACGAGAACTCTTAAATCTGAGGCAGTGTCAAAACGTAATGGATGTTGCTGTGGCATGCCCACAGCAACACCCATTGCACACACCTTCCACACAAAGTGCTGCAAGTGAAGGGGCCATATATACACGTTGGCATTAAGCCACAAAAAGTGACTTTATGCCACCCTGTAAATATGGCACAGGCCATTGCGCCAACGGAGCTTCACCAAAAGTGGCACTCAGGTGGCGCTCGGGGCACCTAAATATGCCCCAAAATACCTTGTGAACTTGACCATTCTGTGATGCACAATGCAACACATAATATACAACTACAACCTTGGGTCAGTAACATGTCACTGAGCCTCCAGTCCCAAATAAGTGATGTGCCATGTCAACAGCCACAACAATCTAAGATTGACTTTACAATATCTCATTGCAGAGGATGATGGTTTACCTCCTGCCGAGCTGCCTGTCCTGTGTTTTACAGATGACATGGATGATCAGCTGCCAATGAACAATGAACAGACTCTCCAGGATGTCCTAGGATCCCTCCAGACACCACCTTCAGTCACAGGGAGGACACAGAGCGTTGCGGGGTCTCCACATAAACCACCCAGTTACCAACACACACCACCAGTCCACCACAAACAGCCCTGGACTCCGAGGACCCAGAGATCACCTTTCATAAGACAGTGGTAAGAGTCCAGTGGGAGCTGGCAAAGCAAGTGCGGGTGGAGATGGAGACCATGGCAGGCAGCCTAGAGGGAATGCGGACGTGCCTCAGTCCAAATAAGGACAACTCAGCTGCCATCATAGGCACTCACTCCCCGCTACGTGGACTCCAGCAGTCTCTGGCCGACATAGCTGCTGTCATAAGGCAGAGGCTCCAACAATTGCCCTCCCAAACTGGCAGCAGCATAACAGACAACAGACGGGGGCTATGCAGATTACGCTGGAGTCCATACAGCAGGAAGTGGCCTCCTTCAGGGAAAACATGGCTGCCTACCACAGTGATGGTGCAGCGGCATTGAAAAATTAGCAGTTCCTCTTTGCAGCAGTTATGCTTGATGTGTTCCCACAAATGGCAGCTGCTGTGGCCTTTGACTCCACATCTCTATCCCCTGAAGTATGTGTGGCCCACTTTACCTCTACAAAAGCACCAGCCATGACATGGGAGGCACCACACATATCAGAGGATGAAGATGTGGAAGGAATTACATTCAGAAGGAAAAGCACCTAGTAGCACCAGTCTGTGCCACATGGGCAGTATCTCCTTAGATCTGGGATTAAGATCATGCCAGTGTTGGACAGTAGGAAATGTGTTCTCTTCATCCAGCCACTGATGACTTGTCTTCTATGTACTGTCATTGTCTCCCTTCTTACAAATTGGCAATTTTTTATCTCCCTGCTAATGCCCACTACTCCTAACCATGTTTAATGACATGCCCCTCAACCCTGGACTCTGATTGTGGTACATATGGCAAACATCCACTCATGGGGTCTGTGAACTGGACATTGTATAGAATGTATAACACTTGCCCCTGTAAATAAAGCACCATGAATACATGTAGCATCTCTTCGTTTACTGTGATCCTTCTACTCAGCTAAATGATTGCATTGTGCGTATCCAAGTCAATGAGTACAGAATATCCGTACATGAGCGCATTACTGTCAGACCCAAAGCCACACACTAGGATCCTAACATGAGAAAGGTGAATGATGTTGTTGTCGGCTACAACCACTTACTGAGTACTCAATACAAATATTGGACAAATATCATTTGAAGTTGACATACAGCATGTATGGCTCTGAACCAAGTTGATAGTAATTTATCCAGATGGGAGTACCAGTATAACATATTTGTGTGGTACAGAAAAAAGCTAACCTCATCAGTGATGGGCACCTGTCAGTGTTGCAGGATACAGTTCCAATTTTGTCTGTTGTCAGATGTGCCACACTTGCCAACAATGAAATTGCATGACCCCACCAATGACAGTTGAAGTTCCATACTAGCCTGTCCAAGATAAATTATACATACACATTGTGAATGGCTGGAACAGTGGATGATTAATGTATGGACTAGGTGACGTTATTTAGCAGCCAATCTGACAGCTCATTGTTCATAGGGGATGCGCATGGTAATCCTTGGAAATCAAGACAGTAAGCATACCCTCGGCCATTCTTCCAACTTGGCCAGTGCACTCATGAGAACCTCCAGACACTCAATCAACTTAATAAAAAAAAGTCAAATAGAAACAGGATTTATTGTAAAATTTCTAACAACCATATACCTACTACTCACCTTAAAACTACCTTACACTAAACTAACCTTAACTTACTTACCTTAACTAACAACTACACCTATCTAACCTATTCACATGTAACACCACACTGTAAACATTGTCCCCCGACCCCCTTAAGAGACAAGATATAAGTAGAACAACATAAACTATGACTACACATGTACTAACCAAACCTGTGGCCAAATATATATTTTTTGGTAACCCAACATAACCCCCCACCCAACCCCCACCAATAAAAAACTGTAGAAAAACCCACCCCAAGTATACTTAATCTAACCTATGCCTACCCTACACTAACCTAATACTACCCATCTAAAACTATGTGCAACAGTAAAAGGGAGGGGAGGGAATTGGGAGGCCGTGGAATAAGCTCATTTCATTTTGTTCAGTTTTTTTATTGATGTACTTCAACATCTTCGACTTTGTCAGCACTCTCCTTCTCCAATTTGTCCAGTCTGACCATTATGTTGGCCATGTCCCGTCTCATGTGCCTTTCAAATTGGCTGCTCATTACCGCAGCAAGTGCTGAACAGGTGCCTGGCTCCTAACAGGAGCAGCTGATGTGGAGGGGCCCCATGTGCAAATGCATGCCATTCCCCAGTCGCCTTTTCCTTGCGGTACCTCCTTCCCACCCTGTGGTGTCCGACATCCACTTCCATAATGTGCCTGTAGCGTTCTGCCATTTTGTTGAATGCATGCCATTGGTCAGGTGTCATATTGGCGGCTGAAAAATGAGGAGAATCAAGCATCGCATTCATCATTGGGTGGAGGTTGGACAGACATATGAGTTTGGCGGGCAGCAGAGGCCACCCCCCAAACTCATACCGCCACCTGACCACCTGTGTGGCCAGAACACCGCCTGCCCTATTTCGAGTTCACTGCAAGGCTGGTGGGCGGAAACAGCGTTTCCACCTGCCAGCTTTGCGTGAACAGGGCCTTAACATTGAAGCCGGCTCGTAATCGAGCCGGTGGCAGTGTAGTGGCGCAGCAGGTGCAGCAGCACCCGTCAGACTTTCCACTGCCTGTAATTCGAGCTGTGGAAAGTCCAACTGGGCTGTCCATGCAGGCCCCTGCACTGTGCATGCAAAGTGCATGGGCAGTGAAGGGGCCCCCAGGGGGCCCACAGCACCACCTTTCTGCCAGCCTTTGCATGGCGGGGCTACCGCCATGCAAAGGCTGGCGGAAAGGGGACTCGTAATACCTAGGGCAGCCCTGCAAGCAGCGCTGCCTTGGCCGATTGAGACCGCTGAGACCGCCAGGCTGGCAGCTGGCGGCAACCTGGCCGTGTTGGCGGTCCGACCATGGTGGCTCTGTCACGGTCGTAATGTGGAGGCCGGACCAGTGCTTTGGAGGCGGTCCAACCTCCACCGCGGCCCTGTCGGTCTCGTGACCACCAGGGTCGTACAGTTGACACATGCAGTCCACCACACATCCCTCAACAATGGCTTACTCCTCATCTATGATTATTTCCTGCCAGCCATCTACGGTATCATGAACATGTCATTGGGATGACGGCTATCATTGTTGCCTATTAGGGCCCAGAGGTGAGTGGACTAAATTGTCCTTGATCAACAGTTGTGTTATCAAACTTGTGAGGATCACGTGCCCCAACAAGTCTGGATTTCCTGTGTTCTATTCCATAAGGGGGGCTGTGCATGCAATCCACCACTTTGACACCCCTGGTGAAACATCAAGGCTTGCCCAGCCATCATGGATGCAAGGTGGGGGCCATATGGCAGGGGGACTGGAAACTTCCCATCGGCTATTCTAAGGTTTGGTAAATCATTCATGTGTCCTGGTTTAAGACCTAGTCTGAGCATACGTTACAAGGGGGCACACCATTGTCCATGATGTGCCCAGATGTACAACTAATGCAATGTCCCCAGAAAGTTCAGCCAAAGCCTGACCTGCAGATCAAAGTTGTCTACACCCCTACCCTGTGCTATGTGGTGTTACATGTGTAAGAGGGCACACATATGGTGACTATATGGGTGCCCTTAGGCCCACAGTGAGGTTGGCACTGCACTGGGTGCTGCAACAGTATTCTAATATATTGACCATATATTGACCATCATGTGCAAATTCATGTCAGACATCATCAAAGTGCCAGGTACGCACTCAGCATTCACATCATGTGCACATGTGATGTGATCTACATCATTAATAAATATCATGGTGGCAGGACCAAGTTATGAATACTGCTGAAATCTGGCTTGGGAAAACTCATAGACTTTTCCCACAACCATCTGGAGCTGAGTTGTCTCCTAATTGTGTACACTACTGCCTGTTGTCCAGCACAATATGGGTCCTTGCAGTACTACAGCTGCAATATATATTTGAAGGGTAGTGAGGCACCTGTGGTGCAAGTGTCTCATACAAAAGCCCCCTAGAGACCTCTAAAGATGTAACCTACATCTGTTAGTAAGTGTAAGCTATGTGTGGCATACTGTGCTGTCAATAGTACTGTGACAAAGTAATTGTCAACAGGCAAGCTATTCACATAAACAGCTGCTCTGATATCTATCATGATAGACATCATTGAAAATGTGGCCAGCCATTCCATTTCCTAATGCCCACAATTCCATGGCAGCACACATTGCCCCTTGTGCTACAAGCAAGCCATTCTCAATGCTCGACATTCCAACAGACACAATGTCACCATCCTTACTCCAATTATATCATATCATTGGTCAGGCAAAACCATTATTCATAGCATTCAATACGTCAGACCCTGGATTGGCACACATGATGAACAAGATAACACTTACTGGCTGCATCGGGGTCTCAAATTGGGCCACCTCACCAATAGAGTAAGGTGGAGGTCCACCTGCAAGACATGAACAGAAAACATTGCTTAGTGATATATGTACATTTCAGTTAATGGATGACACTATCAACTTGTTAGGCTGAGTGAGCAAGTCGTCCTGGTGGTAGATCAGAGCAACTGACAAACATCTATGATCAGTCAATCACACATAGGCCCTCATTACGACTTCGATTGTCTTTTACAAAGACCGCCGAAGCCACGGGTGCCAGAAGACCACCATATTACAAGTACTGAAGGATTACCGTCACAATTTAGGCAGAAATCTTTCAGCAGTTGTGCTGGCGGTCAGTGGTGCAGAGACGGTTCCACAGCCGTCACCGCCACGCCAAAAGGACTCTGCCCTTCATATTATGAGCAGTAAAATGGTGTGGCGGTGTCCTGATGGCGGGGCTCTGTCGGAGGTGGAAGCGCCGGGTCCCATTCCCTGGAGGACGACCTCCTCGCTGGACAAGGTAAGTCGAACGTCCGACAGGGGATGGGGGTGGGAGGGTGGGGAGTGTTGTGTGTGCGTGTGTGAGTGAGTGCATGTATGCATGTGTGAATGTAAGTGTGTCTGCACGTGTGAATGTAAGTGAGTATGCGTGTGCGATTGTTGAGGTGAGTGTGTGTTGGTATGTTTGTGTGAATGCGTGTCTGTTGGTGCAAGTGAATGAGTGTATGTATGCGTGTTGATGAATGAGTATATGTATGCATGTTGGTGAATGAGTGTATGTATGCATGTTGGTGAATGCGTGTAGGTATGTGTGTTGGTGAATGTGTGTATGCGGGGTGCATGTGTGTGTGTGTGTGTGTGTGTGCGTGTATGCAGGGGAGGGTGGTGCTATCATGGAAGGGGGCGGTGGGTCAAGGAATCGAAGAGGGGGATTGGGGAGTTGTCTGCCGGCGACAGAAAAGGAATTTCCTGTAGCCAGCAGCCTTTCCGCCAGGGTTTTCATGGAGGTGCTACCACTGAGGAAACCCTGGCAGAAAGGTGACTCATAATACCGCCGGCGGTCTTCAGTGGACAGCCAGCCGGAGGTTCAGAAGCCAAACAGCCACACTCGTAATGTGGCGCTCTTCACTGCTGGCCCTTCAGACCGACAGGGTCGTAATGAGGGCCATAGTCTCAGATAATGGAGAGCCAGGCACCTACAAACCATCACTTTCCCAGACACTCCTGTGGTGCTTTTCACTGTACCATATATACACGGCATTGTCATGCAGGTGTTTGTTAGCTCTACACCTCCATGACCATATGGGACTGCATGAAACTGAATACTGCAGCTAAGGGGCATGTGATGGTTGTTGCAGTGGCCATCCCATTGTGACACCCATAGCATATGAGCCTGCTCCAGATGTTGTAGACTTCTATCTCATTGTCACCACAAACTGACAAACAACTGCCCAGGGGTTGTGTGGGTTTTCCAAAGTGTTGAGGATACATCCTTGTTTGAAGTTACTAATATGTGTGTGCCATCACAAGGCACACACAAGCAATAATGCCACTGGAGTTTACTTATGTTTAAATAGTTGTACCTACCTGCAGATTGACTGCTAGAAATTACAGATGTATTGCCAATAGTGTGTGGCCAGCCGTTGGTGGCATGGTATACCATTATTTGTCCAGGGATGGATAAGAACATGCGCATAGACATATGCCTCAGGACAGACACACTTGCTCCGTGGTCTGAGGATCCATATGTTGGTGCAGGTTTCTGAGTAATGTGCCAGTGATGAAGCAGATGCAGGACAGCCCCATAATGTTCGTAAGATGCGGCAGGTCTGTGGTACTATATCAACACGTGTATGTCGTAATAGACATAGGCCCTCATTATGAGTCTGGCGGTCCATGGACCATGGACCGGCCCAGCGGGAAAATCATAAAAGGCCCACCGGGGGCTTCACCACACTGGCGGTGAAGTGGGGGTAATGAGTTCCAAACTCATAATGACCCCCATAGTTTGGGATGTATGTGATACACAATGACCAAGAAGAGGAAAGTGCTAATGGTGTGGATACCAGTGCATAGTCAAGCTCCCTTACATGGCCTTGGCCAATGACACAAAGGGACAGATTGAACGACAGTGGTGCAGCACCAAGTTCATCACTACAGTCCTTGTGGACCTCAGTGCACCCCTTACCCCTCCATGTGTACACCTCATGAGAATGAAGGCACAGCATAATGCATGTAAGGTCCAACTGCATCTATATCTATGAAGGAAAATGTACTCAGCAGGAGTTGCAACAAAACAGATCATCACGATCACGACTCTGCTGAGTACATGGGGGCCCATCACATACATTTATATGCCTCCTTCTCCTGTGCGTGATTTTTACATGGGAGGATAAAAAAGGCTCTAGGGCCTTTGAGTCATTTTTTGCCCGGGAACACCTACCTTGCATCTCATTGATGCAAGGTAGTTTCCGTAGGCAAAAAATTACTTTAACTCCAATATTTTGACGCTAGACATGTCTAGCACCAAAATATAAATATGGAGTTAAGTTTGCGCCGGATTTTCGTAAAAAAAATGACGCAAATCCAGCGCAAACAGAGTGTAAATTTGGGCCTCAGTTCGTTCCCTGAGGCAGAGGCAGAGGCAGCAGCAGCAAGAGGAGCTGGGAAGGGCAACAGACGCTAGCTAGGAGGTCAGTGGAATCATTGGTATGTTGAACCTATAGGTTTGTTTATAAGTCTGCTGCATGCGATTACTCATACCTTGTGCATAAGTGCATGTGTAGCTACACTGTGTCCACTTACATGTTAGCATATGTGTACTA
Organism: Pleurodeles waltl; assembly: GCF_031143425.1. NCBI lineage: Eukaryota > Metazoa > Chordata > Amphibia > Caudata > Salamandridae > Pleurodeles > Pleurodeles waltl. Next base: position 90,808,507 of record NC_090441.1, read on the forward strand.
TGAGTGTACATATGTGTTTGAAGACTTATTTGTGGGAGTGCTACATTGTTATGGCTGATATACAAATGTACACACACCAACTACACAAAATATATGATGGCCTATGTCCAACACATGTTAAGGCATGTGACAGCCATGACAATTTGTACTCAGAGGTTGCCGTGGGCTAGGACTGCGTTGACATCACATTACCCTTGCCAATTTGCATGTGTGTCCATTCTGTGAAGAGTTGTTGGTTTTGCCTTCATGATGCTCTGCTACACGTGTGACATGTAGTTCCACATGCATCTTAGTTGCAAGAGATGGTATGTACACATGTGTCACGAAGGTTGATGTATGCCGTGTATTTGTGTAAAGATATGTGTAGTGTCATTTCAGTAACATATGACCACAGTGGTGTGTTCATGGGATGTGAAAACTCACCTAACTATCTTCCTGCATTGACACATGTTGGACTTTGGCAAATGCCTGTGTAGTGCCACCTATGTTTCTGTATGTCAGAACACATGTGAAGGTCATTTCTTTCAGTCACTGATATTGTGATACCAATGCCCTTACATTTGTGGTAGGTTGACTTTTGTTCAGATTCCTATACACATTACCATGCCTGAGCCATTTCAGTGTGTGCATGCCACCAACTAGGCACTCACATTTGTCCACATCATGTTTTTTATGAATGTCACATACAATGGCATACCACTGTGTAGCAGTGTTGAGGTCTGGCATAGATGGCAGCCTACTCTTCATCACTACTGTGGAAGTTTGTATGGCAACACAAACCAATGGCTGCATGTGAAGGGGCAGGTTTACGGAGCTCCAGTTTACTCAGGCCACTGTGCACGTGCATTAGGCCCCTGACAATGTCATATGTATAGGTAGCCAGAGTAGTTGTGTTAGGGTTTTGAGTGGGGATCTAGCCTCTTCATGATTGCTACTCAGAAGAACAATGCATGCTCCCCTACAGTCAGACACATGCACAATTGTGATCAAACAGACCCGAATATCACATTTTCCTCTGCGGTACTTGATGTCAGTCTTCCCCTCTCATTTACAGTGGGCTGGGGAGTTGCACGTGTAGGACATGTCTCATCATTTGATGTCCTTAGTAATTTCCATGGGCAGCTTGGTTAGGGATTGCATATCTGGTGTGACTTCTATTTTGGGAACGTGCCAGGGTACAGATGGTGTCACTGTCTCCTGTCATGTTTGCATGCGATGGGCAACTACCAGGTTATGATAGTGGCAAACATGACTGGGTTATAGACTGACCTAGCCACCCTCTCTGTGCATGTGTTGGATTTTCACATGTAGACATTGACGTGTTGCACAGTCAATATTGGTCTATGTGTGTTCCTTCTCCATGTTTTACCGCATTACTTGTAAGGTATATATTGTCTCCTACATTGCTCCCATTCTTTAGGCTGCTTGCACTTTGTACACATCTTCTGCAGCAACATTGTCTGGTCCTACATGGACAGGATGCAAAATGTGACTTGTGTAAATTGTAGATGTACACATCTTCTACTACTGGCTAAATGATAGTTACCGTCCCATTGACGGTATTTGGATGTAATGAGTGCCATGTACACATGACATTACACCTGCCACAGCACTTGTGTTGTCTCCAAGTGACCTCCCATGTTGTAGTTGCAAGTATCTGTGGGTATCTCTCACCTGTCCTTCCACACCCTCCGTTGAACATGGGTATGCATTTCTTCCAGCATGCCACAACCTAGGTAACTCTTACCATGACTGAATGATGTTGAGGTGTGAAATCATCTCAGTGTTGTTTTTTCAGTAGCCAAATGCAACATATATGGCTACTTCTACTCCCATTCATTTTTTGATGAGTCTCTGACATTTTTTTACATTGCTGGACCTAGTTGCACATCCCACACCTGATTACCATGTTGGAGCCCAAAACATGTATGGGAAACTTTGTAACTATTGCTACCTTGCACTTCTGGCATGTGAGTGACAATGAGTGGTGTGTATTGCTATGTGCTGTGTGATGTTGTTATACAGAGAATACTAGGTAACCATGCTGACACATGTCAAGCATTGTTGGTTCTAGCAAACCCTTTGCTACCTAGGACATACACCCGTACACCAGTCTTCACATGTTTATCTGGAATTGCTGTAGGCAGCAGTTTTGTGTGAAAAGTGTGTATCTTATGTACATAGGGAGTGTAACACACCCTGCCTACATTCCACCCAGACAATTATTTGGTGGTGTATTGTCCCATTTAATTCTTAGATTCTGACAATTGGTCTTATGTTTGGATAGTGATTCAGCACCTTTAGCTGCTTCATTTATCTGGCAACCCATAGCACACTCCATAGCCAATGTGTGTGTGCCACGAGTGAGGTACAGTCCACCATGTGTCAAGGTTGTGCCCAATGGCAGAGCCAGGACATAATCCCATGGATATACTGTGCAGGCTCTGCCTCTGACATTGGTTACAATCTCTGTACAATTACTGAAAGTCCATAGTTACCAATGATTTCTCCCTTTGTCACGCATGCACAGTGCAGGCAAAGCAGCAATCACCTTGACAGATCCTGATGCCAGCATATGAAGGACAGCAAGGAGTTTTGTCATGGGTGGTATCGCTGTAGGAGTTTGCACCCTTGCTGTTATGTGTGGCGCAATGTGGCGCAGCATGCGTACAATGGACTCCCGGTTCAGTCGGTAAATCCTGATGACATCTTGTTCCCGGAGGCCAAGGATGGCTGTCCACTGTCTGAAGACCCTCTCCAGCCTTCTGCGCTGCCTTTGTAGCTGCTGTTGTGGTGTTTGAGGTTGCTGCAGTGGTGGTGGAGGGACCTGGTTTCTTCGCTGATGTCTGTGGCATGTACCAAGCTGGACCAGTACCACTTCCATGCTGTCCTGGATGTTGCAAATGCTCCTTCTGTGTGTTTTCCTTGAGTGGTGGTGTGTGGACCTCTTTTTAAAGCCTGGTCTTTAGATGGATATTACATTTTGACACTAATCGAACTTAGGCCCATATTTATACTTTTTTTGCGCCGCGTTTAAGTCACTTTTTGGTGCAAAAGCAGTGCTAACTTACAAAACACAATTGTATTTTGTAAGTTAGTGCCGCTTTTGCGTGAAAGAATGAGGCAAACGCGGCGCAAAAAAAGTATAAATATGGGCCTTAGTGTAATTTTTGCAGTCGGCTTCCTTGGTATGTGTCATTTTTTGCATCAGGTGGTAAATATGGCACTGGATGGCTAGCGTCATTTTTTGGATGGGAACACCTACACTGCATCTCATTGTTGCAATGAGATGCAAAGTGGGTTGGTGCTTCCTAAAAATGGCACTAACTCCAATTTTGTGGTGCTAGACGGGTCTGGCGTCAAAATATAAATATGGAGTTAAGTTGGCGCTGCTTTAGCATAAAAGAAAATGACGTTAAGGCGACGCTAACTTTCTATAAATATGGGCCTTAGTCTGAATTGAACTGGTAAGGTGTAAAAAACCTATCTGGAACCACTGTCCTGTCTGAAGAATCCAAGGGTCATTTGAAATTAACCCCTACTCATACAAAAAAGGGTTTAATGAACCACCTACTTTCACAAAGGGGTAGGAACAAATTCTTACCCTGAATTCCGTTCCCTTTGTTTGTCCTCTGTTGATGCTGAAGCGTCCACCCTTTCTACTTTGCTGGGAAGCATTGCCTGGGAATATCTGTGTTGGGGGTTGAAGTATGGACAGTGAAGCAAAGCCTGTAAATGCTGGCCGTGGGAAAAAGCTGACCAAACACCCTCATCAGTAAAGAATGGTCCTTGTCAAATGACACAAATGCTTATAGTGAACAATCTCTTTAATTAAAAAGTTTCTAAAAGTAGAACCCTGAGTGTCCTACCCAGTTAGTTCTCACAACGTAGGGTCTATTCTCAGTAGAAGCCTCTTCCTCTTTTATAGAACAGTCCTGCATTTGCTTTGCCTAAGAAACATACTGCCCTCTGGGCCCATCTACAAATTACTTCTGGATCAAGAAACACACTTGTGATTTTTGTTTGATAAACCAAGCATAAGATTTTAGTCGAAGGACACAGTGGGCCCGATTTATATTTTGGCGGATGTGTTCGGACCATTGAGAATCAATAGTCCATCAATCTGCTGTTGGAACTGTTCTCCCACCTCATTTATATGTTGGTGGTTTGGCAGATGAAAGTCAGTCAGGTCCTCACCATCCCTGCTGCTTGCAGAATCCTCTTTTGATGGAGCAAGAGTTGAAAAGCCGCTGATGACAGTATTACAGCCACAACTCCACCCTCCTAATCATGATGTTTCTTTCCATTGGCGTTCCCATTGCGGTTAAACCTCCACACCTGAGCTGGCAATTTCAAGCTGATAAAAGGAGGTAAGTTACTTTTACCAGCCTCTTCTTCTTTACTAATCACAATAAACCTGATTTTGCAACTTTCTGCATACCTTACCTGCTCTTGGATATGGATGATGACCCACACTGTCAGCGCCGCAATATGAGGTATGTGAACCTAAATCTATGTTATCAAATTAAATATCTATTATCATGGCCGTACACATATGTAATATATTCTGTTGATAGTACAGCAAATATTAACCTTAACATTTTAAATGTAAGTTTTAACTGTGATGTCTGCCAAACTAATACATTTTTTATGTTGAACTAAAGCATGAATTAAATAAAGTCTACATATGTCCAGACAGCGGGCGGAAATGGTGTTTCCGTCTGCAGGCCCTGCACGCAACAGCCCACAGCATTGACGCTGGCTCATTATTGAGCTGGCGGCAATGTTGCAGTGTGTAGCATGCAACAGAACCCGTCAGGCTATTCACTTTCTGCAATGCAGACAGTGAAAAGCGCAACAGGGCTCTTAATGGGGGCCCCTGCACTGCCCTTGGCAACTGCATGGGCACTGCAGTGGCTCCCTTGGGGCCCCTTGCACCCTATCTCTGCCAGCTTTTACATGGCAGTGCAACTGCCATGTAAAAGCTGGCGGAGAGAGGGGTCGTAATACCCAGGGCGGCACTGCATGCAGCGCCGCCCTGGCGGATTGGGACTGCCAGCAACACCAGTCCCACCGGAGGGAAACTGGTGGTGCTGGCGGTCCAAGCGTGGCCCAACCACAACGGTCATCATTTGGAGGTCTGACCACAACCAAAGCGGCCGGACCACCGCTTTGGCGGCAGTCAGGCCGCCACCGCCAGGGTTGTAATTAGGGCCTTAATGTTTGCTGGCCTAAGGATTCTGCAGTTTACCACTGTTGATCAGTGTTAAAGTGATTGTGGTCTTTCCTTAAAATGTGGTTGCATTGCCTAGCATATTTAAGTTACTTATAAGTCCCCAGTAAAGTGCACTCCATGTGCCCAGGGCACTGTAAATTAAATGCTACTAGTGGGCTTGCAGCACTGATTGTGCCACCCACTAGACCAACTCCTTGAAAATGTCTCAGGCCTACCTTTGCAGAGCCTGTGTGTGCAGTTCTGAACTGCCTTTTCAACCTGGCAAAGTAAACCTTTTGGCAGGTCCAAACCTTCCTTTTAGTTACATATAAGTCACCCCTAAGGTAGGTCCTAGGCATCCCTAAGGGCAAGGTGCAGTGTATTTAAAAAATGGGGAATGTACTTTTTTTTGGTAAACAACTTTATTGATTTTCGAACAAAACATGTTCAGGCATTGCACTACACAGGGTTTTCACAGAGTCATTAATCGTTGGTCAGTCACATTTCTAAACCTTACAACATAGACCGTATCTATACAGGTCAGCACAGTAGTGGTCTTTAACAGTTTTAGTGGAACATATCTTGCGTAACCTTTCAAGCCAGTTGGCCCAACCATTTCCCCCATTTTTTTAGTATGTTTGCAAGGTCACTCGTGCCTCATATACCAACATCTCCTGCTGCACACACCAGTCTACTCCTCTCCTCCATTGCGCCATAGTGGGGGGTTCAGGCTTATTCCATTTTGCCGCAATGTCTCTCTTGATTACCAACAATGCAGTCCCTGTACCTGAGCGGTCAGCTCTTGTACTTCCTGCCTCTTCTATCACTCTCAGTTGCACTAGTTTGGGACACCTCGGAACCTCTCATCCCACTGTCTCAGTGAGTTCTGCAGTAATCTTGACCCAGTATCTATTGATGGGTGCGCATGTCCATTTCAAATGGTAAAAGTCTGCAAGTTCATCCCCACATCTAAGGCATGTGGACTTGGGCTGGAGACCAGCTCGATTTAATTGATCTGGAGAAAGGTATGTTCCATGGAAATATTATGTTTGTATGAGTTGGAGGTGGGAGGCCATGGTGCTAGATCTGGGTGCCATTAGCGCATCACACCATTCCTCGTCCTCCAGTGGGCTCAGCCATCATTCCCATTTATGGCTAATGTGGGTCAGTTCTCCTGGGGCATTGTTGATCAACATTCTATATACCTGGGATATGTCCCCCTTCCCCAGCGCACCCGTTAGTGTTTTGTCTTCTAGGGACCTGTGTTTCGGAAGAGTCTCTGAGGTGGTTAGATGGGCATATTATGCATGTCGGAGTTGGAGGTATTTATAAAATTGGGTGTGAGAGAGCTCATAGGTCTCCTGAAGTTCCAAGACTGAGCACATGTGTGTACCTTTCCACATGTCCCCAAGGAGAGTTATGTACAATTGATCCCAGCAGGCAAAACCTTCCAGTGCAGCTGATTCCAGCAACCATGTACCCTCCATAGGGAAGGTGGTGGGACAGGTAGCTTGTCCAGCGAAGGTGAAGCAGGGCCGCCCTCCATGCCATAAATACCATCTTTGTCCCGGGCACCATGGTATCAAGGATTGGGGAGCCAAATAGCATGTTTAGTGTCTGGGGGAAGCTAGGGGTTGCGAGTTCAATGCAGTATGCCTGGTCTGACCATCCCCCAGCAAACCAATTGTTCAGGGCAAGGAGTTGAGTCTCCAGCTAGTAGAGATACAGGTTGGTCAGTCCCAGTACGCTGTCATATTGCCCTCTTTGAGAGTAATGCATCACCAGTCTGTGTCTACTGCCTTTCCACAGAAAGGATGTTATGGCTTTGTCCAATGTGTGGAACCACGGGCGTGTTAAGGGAGTTGATATATTCTGAAAGATCTATAGAAACCGTGGGAGAATCATCATCTTAAATAGTGCTATTCGACCCATGACATTTAGTGGGAGGGACTGTCATCTCAATAGGTCTGCGTTCGCCTGTTGAGTCAGTGATTGAAGGACCATGTAATTTCCAGCAGGAGTGTCACCTATAAGCCCAGGTACTTGAAACTAGGTTTTCGGGTGGATACTACCTCTTGTCATGCAAAGCTGTCTGTGATGGTGTCAGGGGAACCGGGACGGACATGGAGGGATTCATTCAAAGACCCAAGGCCTCTTTCAAACATCGTAGAGATAGAGGCTGCGCGATCCAGAGTTGATCGGGTCCACCAAATAAAGGAGGACATCATCCGCATAGAGTGCTAAACGACCCTCTTGGTCTGTGTCCCATCTTCAACCCTTGAAGAGGTAGTCGGTTTGAAACAATTGATCCAACGGCTCAATCGCCAGGGTGAAGAGAAGTGGAGATAGGGGGCAGCCCTGCCGAGTACCATGTTGAATTGGGAAGTAGTCAGACAGGACCCGTTAATCTGGACTCAGGCTGTAGGGTTAACATAGAACACTTGAATTAACCTGCGGAACCTGGGGCCTATCCCAGCACGTGTCAGAACCAGTTGCAAGTATCTCCAGTCCACTGAGTCGAACACTTTCTCAAAATCTACCAAGAGTATCAGTAGATCTGAAGATAGTCGGACCCATGAGCTAAGGCTGCCTGAAGCCTGCGTATGCAATGTCGCAGACCTTGATTAACCATGAATCCGCACTGATATGGGTTGATTAGATAGGACCGTACCTGTTTAAGACGATTAGCTAAGATTGTGCATATAGTTTTACATGACTGTTTATAAGCGAAATGAGACAGTAGTCTGCACAGGCTTGAGATGGGGTTTTGGTCTTTGGAATGATCACTATGGTTGCTATGTCCATCCCAGGTGGAAAGGTACCTGTTCGACCTACTTCGTTGTACAAGGCGAGTAGCCTGGGTGTCAGTATCTCTTTGAAGGCTTTATAGTATTCAGCTGGGAAGCGATCAGGCTGGGGTCTTCCCAGTAGCAAGCAAGGAAACTGCTGATGTTATCTCTACGTCAGTAATGGGTTCCTCTAGGGACTTTGCCTCCGACTTGGGTAGCTGGGGGAGTGGCACCTTTTTGAGAAATTGGGCTGAGGAGGTGTGGTCAACCATGGGTAATGCGGCATAGAGTAGTTCATAATATTTGGCAAACTCGCCAGCCTCCTCTGTCAGAGTGGTGATCCAGCGACCTTCTCCATTAATTATTTTTGACACAATCCGGGATAATTGTTGACGGGAGACCAGCCAGTACAATAGCTTCCCATTTTCATCCCCCCAGCCATATACCCGAACCATGGAGGCTCGCCAGAGAAATTGTGCTGGCTCCATTGATCAGTTCCGCAGTTCCTCACTCAGCATTGCTAGATGCCGAAAGGCCGTTTCTGAGGGTTGTATTGCCAAGGCCTGCTTGAGTTCCAAGGTTTGGGTCTCTAATTGCGTGATTTGTTCTATGCAGTTGCGCTCTTGAGAGCATATGAAACTCTTGGCCTGGCCTCATATTACTGCCTTACTGGTGGCCCAAAGGATCCCTGCGGAAGAAACCAAGCTATTGTTCGTGTTGAAGTATGCCTGTAGTTTGGTTTGCAGGTGTTGGATGCATGTTTCATCTTGTAACGGCCAGGCATTAAATCGCCACATAAGGTGAGTGCCCACTAAGGCCAATCCAAGAGTTACAAGGAGTGAGGCATGATCTGATATACCTCTAGGAAGGATTTGTATGTGTGAGAGGAGGCCACAGTCCGGGGCTGGCATCAGGATAAGATCTATTCTAGATTGTGTATGATGCGCAGCTGGTGTGTGTGTAAATTACCTAGTGTTCGAGTGCCAGAACCTCCACATGTCACATAGCCCCAGAGATATCAACCAGTCTGAGAACTGTTGGGCTGCTTCACCTCTGGATGCGTAAGGGGGACCTGATGTGTCTTTCACGGGGTTGGGGACCGCATTAAAATTGCCTCCTATCAGTGTTGGCCCATTGGGCAGGCCTAGTATGGTTGTGGAGAATGCTTTTGAAAAGGTTTGTTGGGCCGCTGGAGGGGAGTATGCACTAACCAAGCTATGGCCTTGCCCTCAAGCATTCCTGTCAATGCCACAAACCTTCCCTGTCCATCCCTCTCTACCCAATCAACCACCATGGGAAAGGTGCGCCGCAGGAGGATCGCAACCCCTCTGGACCCTCGGGTGAACCCAGCATGGTAGGTCCTATCATAACGTCGCTGGGCCAGAAAAAAGCAGTGTTCTCCCATGATGTGAGTTTACTGAAGTAGGAGTATGTCTGGCCGATGGCGATGAGCAAAGGAAAGCACTACTGTCCGTTTCACTTTATCTAGGAGACCGTTAAAGTTTCATGACATTATCTTAAAGGGGCCCATTGCTAGGTTTGTAAGTCAGTGTATCATTTCCCAGGAGGGATCCATCTCGCAGGGTTGTCCCAACTCGGGTATATCAGGTCTGTGTGCCTACCTATATCATCAAGGTGCCAACAATCAGTGCCTGCCTTCTGTGGGTGCGTGTCTGTGCCTATTACAAATATAAAGAAATGCTGAGTCATTGCCCTAACTGTAGGAAAGTGGCACTGTTGGCATGGTTATCCTCACTTTTTGCCTAATGTTGATGCCAACTTTGATTGAAAGTGTGCTGGGATCCTGCTAAGCAGGCCCCAGCACCAGTGTTCTTTTCCAAAATCTGTACCTTTGTTTTCACAATTGGCACACCCATGGCACACAGTTAAGTCCCTTGTAATAGGTACCCATGGTACCAAGGGCCCTGTTGCCAGGGAAGGCCCCCAAGGACTGCAGCGTTTATTATGTCATCCTGGGGAACCCCTCACCAAGCACATGTATAATGCCTTTGCAGCTTGTGTGTGCTGGTGGGGAGAAAAAGACAAAGTCGACATGGCACCCCTCTCAGGGTGCCATGCCCAGAAATCACTGCCTGTGGCATAGGTAAGTCACCCCTCTAGCAGGCCTTATAGCCCTAAGGAAGGGTGCACTATACTACAGGTGAGGGCATAGCTGCATGAGCAATGGCCCCTACAGTGACTAAGTCCATTCTTAGGCATTGTAAATGCAGTGTAGCCATATTGAGTATATGGTCTGGGAGTTTGTCATTACGAACTCCACAGTTTCAAAATGGCTTCACTGAATACTGGGAAGTTTGGTATCAAACATCTCAGCACAATAAACACACACTAATGCCAGTGTGGGATTTATTGAAAAATGCACACAGAGGGCAGCTTAGAGATGCTCCCTGTATGTTAGCCAACTTGCTGGTGCAGGACTGACCGGTCTGTGCATGCCTGCACTTTCAGACAAGTTTCTGACCACATGGGGTGAGAGCCTTTGGCCCATATTTATACTTTTTTAGCGCCGCATTTCCATAATTTTTTTATGCAAAAGTGCCGCAAACTTACAAAATACAATTGTATTTTGTAAGTTTGCGCCACTTTTGTGTCAAAAAGCAGCATAAATGCGGCGCTAAAAAAGTATTAATATGGGCCTTTGTGCTCTTGGTGGTCAGAAACAAGTCCTGTCCTGGGTGGAGGTGCCTCACACCTCCCCCCCTGTAGGAACTCTAACACCTAACGGTGAGCCTCAAAGGCTCAAACCTCGGGTTATAGTGCCCCAGGGCACTCCAGTTAGTGGAGTTGCCTGCCCCCCGGACAAAGCCCCACTTTTGGTGGCAAGTCTGGCGGGAAAATTAGGGAAAACAAGAAGGAGTGACCACCCCAGCTAGTACCACCCCTAAGGTGTTAAAAGCTGAGGTGACCCGCCACCCTGCAGAATCCTCCATCTTGGTTTGGAGGACAGTGACCAATAGGGTTAGGTTTGTGTCCCCCTCCCCAAAGGGAGTGAGCACAGGAAGGGTGTAGCCACCCTCAGGGACAGTAGCCACTGTCTACTGGCTACTGCCCTCTGACCCCTGTAACACCCCTTAATCTTGTATTTAAGGGCTTCCCTGACCTCAGGTCACTAGATTCCTGGTGACATAACAAGAAAGAAGAAGAACTGGTAAGCTGAAACCCCAGCAGAGAAGAAGGAAGACGCCAACTGACTTGGCCCCAGCCCTACTGGCCTGTCTCCTGCTTCAAAGATCCTGCACAAGAACAGCAACGCATCCAGCGGGACCAGCGAGCTCCGCCAAGCTCCAGAGGACTGCCCTGCACCCAAAAGGACCAAGAACTCCTGTAGACAGTGGCCCTGTACAAGAAGAAACAACAACTAAGGACTCCAGCCTCACTCTGAATGGGTGAGTCCTGACCACTTTGCACCCGACGCCCATGGCACGTGTTCAGGTGGCCCAACTAGCTAGAGAGGATCCTCAGGCGATTCTGAGCAAGTGCCCACCCTGGGTTGACCTCTCCACTCCTCCACGACGACGCCTGCAGAGGGAATCCCAAGGACAACCCTCACCGCGAAAGCCCTGGATGAAGATATCTGACGCCTAAAGACACCCTGCACCCACAGCCTCCAGGCCTTGAAGAATCCGACCTCCGGTGCAGCTACGTTCAGCAGGCGGCTTGTGGCTTGCCCAAGATGACCTCCTAGACCTCGCCGGCAGCCTCTGAGTGACCCCCAGGTCCCATCATAGACAATCATTGGAGACCTGACGCCTTGTTTGCACCTGCCCCGGGCTCCCCAGCGTCGCTGACGGCTGCCAACCTACCGCCACAGTGGCGAATATCCGTTCACCATATTATGACACACACACACCAATCGGACAGAATACAGCCACATACACAAATCTGCCAGACCAAAGGTTGGTGATAAAGTGGCGGTCCCAAAACCCATACCGTAATGCCAACAAAACAACGCCCATCACATTATGACCCGCGAATCACCACGGCGGACATTCAACGGCGGTGAACCATTGGCGGTACATACCGCCTCGCTCAGAATGGACACCTACATACAAAACAACACCACGTTGGCCAATACCCAAAACACACACTTGACACCCATACACACACCACACACCCACACCACTATAAAACAAACACCCACAGCACCCACAACCCTTTACAAACAACTATTGCCGCCAGGAGACTGAGAAGAAGAGCACAGAGACAACTAGACACACACACCGCTTACACCCATACACCCCTCACGCACTCCACATCACACACCCCACCACATCATCCAACACACATCACACAACACCCATGCCACCACAAAGGGCCCCCGTTTCACTGAGGAGGACTTAATGGTCAGGGTTGAGGGAATTGTCAGGGTGGAGAGGGTCAACGCCGTGGGACAGCACCCAAGAACAAGGGACGACATCAGGAAGAGGTGGAACAACCTACGGGGGAAGGTACGTTCCATAGCAGCAAGACACCAGCCGCAACACCGAGGACTGGCAGCTGAGCCCCCACCTCCTCCCCCACAGCTCACAGCATGGAAGGAGCAGGTACCGGCAATACTGCATCCTGAGGGACTCGCTGGAGTTGCTGGAGGACTGGACACTGGTAAGTCAACATTTACTACCTATTACCCCCCCTAATACCTGCATGCCATCTCACACCCACATCCTCATTCCCATCACTCCACTCCATCCCACACACTGCACCTACACATCTCACTAATCCCAATGCCAAGCACTGCATGCCATACCAATGCAGGAACACCCCTCCCAGCCCTGCATGGGCCACCATCACTAAAGCATGCACAGCATATGGAAACTAACTATCCCACAATACATCACCAGCCAATGTCAGTGGAGAGGAGGCCCACCACTATCCAGTCCCCCAACAGAAGAGGCCCCCAGTGATGACAGTAACTCTGGACTTCTGGACCTAGAGGACCTACCTACCCCATCAGGGACCACTGGACAGCCGGTCACCCAGGCCCACTCACAGACCACCATGGAGCCTCCCCCATCAGAAACCAACACCACAGCACCCACCCAGTGTACCCACACCTCTGTCCCCAGGACACGTCACTCAGCAGTGTGACCACCTGTACAGGGACCCCAGGCCACACCTCGCCCCCAAGACAATCAGGGACCTGCGGTCAGTGGCAGTGGGCACACGGTTCAGGGGACAGAGGCACAGGCCAACAGGGACACAGGGTGGACTGCTGTGCCCCAGTGGGAGGACAGGACCAGTGAACCGACTCTCCAGGAGGCACTCTCCGAGATCCTGGGAGCCTACCAACATTCCCAGGACATGATGGGCCAGATCCTTGACAACATGCAGGAGAACAGGTGGCTGCAGGAGGGACAGTATCAGGGGATCAGGGAGGACTTGCAGGCCATTAACAACACCCTGATCTCCATAGCAGGGGTGCTGGCAGACATGGCCAACATCATGAGGGAGGCAACAGCACATCAGTGGGCCCCTACCACTAGCCAGTCAACTGAACAGCCCTCCACTTCCTCTGCCGTTAGTGGCCTGGAGGCCCCACCACAGGACCCACAGGCCACCAGCATCCCCCCCCTGCAGAAGGTGAACCACCCTGCAAACGTTCCCTGCGACCCAGACAGAAGCCAGAGACACTTGCCAAGAAATGAGACTCTCCAGATTGTCCCCCTTGTGTCCCACTCAGTCACCTTGTCCACCTTGAACTGCCATTGCTCACCTTCCTATGTCACCTTGCACACGCCACCTGTGCTACAAGCAGACTGGAACAATATCCTGGACTTTCCTCCATCATCACCCCATTTCACTGCACTTTCCCCTCTATTTTTTAGCACTACAATAAATACCCTTGGATAAAAATCGACTACTAGTATTTCATGTATTGCAAATTTTTATTGATTGAAACAGCTACATCCATTGCAAATGAACTATACATAGTGAGAGCATAGAATGAATGACCTGTTGCTGGCTTTAGTGATCACATCAGGACATTGTTGTCATATCACCAACATATGTAAAATGATAATCCATGGGTGACAGTAAGTAGAGGTAACAAGTGGGTAATGCCAGCATGCCACTGCCACACGGAATACAATAGTCATAGAAATGTGAAGTTGAACTGCCTTACCTGTGTGTCATTGGAAGTACTGATGGATCACTAATGTTCTGTTGTCCACATCCTCATCCTCTGCCTCCTCATCCTCACTGTCCTCAGGGTCCACTGCTGCCACAGGGGCAGTTCCAGTCTCCTCCTCCTGCAGAAAAGGTACATGGCGTCTGAGGGCCAGGTATTGCAACATGCAGCATGCCACTACTATCTGGCAGACTTTCTCGAGTGAGTAGCACAGGGATCCACCTGTCAGATGGAGGCACCTGAACCTGGCTTTTAAGAGGCCAAAGGTCCTCTCAATGATCCTGGTTCGCCCACGTGCATCATTATAACGTTCTTCAGCCCTTGTCCTGGCATTCCTCACAGGGGTCAGCAGCCACGATAGGTTTGGGTAGCCAGAATCACCTGCAAGTATTGAGGGACAACATTTAGCCACACACTATCCTATTTGGCTAACAGCAGAGGCATACACCAACATACACTGGGTGGGGACCAAGGCTCACCTATAAGCCACACCCTGTGCCTATGTAGTTGGGCCATCACATTTGGGATGCTGCTCAGAAAAAAGGCATCATGCACCGGCCCAGGATATTAGCATTGATGTGGTAGATGTACTGGTCCACCGTGCACACCATCTGCACATTCATGGAGTGGAAACATTTACGGTTCCTGTACACCTGTTCATTCTGCCAGGGAGGGAACAGACGCAATTTGTGTTCTGTCATTCGTCCCAATAATATTGGGGATATGTCCCATTGCAAAGAATACAGCCTTCACAGTGACCAAATCTTCCACCTGGGGGAAAGCAATGTAGCTGCACATGTGTTTTACCAGGGCAGACAAGACTCTTGCCAGCACGATTGAGAACATTGGCTGTGACATTCCTGCTGCCAAGCCAACTGTCACTTGGAAAGAACCTGTTGCCAGGAAATGGAGCACTGATAGAACCTGCACAAGAGGGGGGATCCCAGTCGGATGACGGATAGCTGAGATCAGGTCAAGCTCCAACTGGGCACACAGCTCTGTGATTGTGGCCCTGTCTAGTTTATTGGTGAGTATTATGTGCCTGTCCTCCAGGGATCTGTACACAGGGATATGTCTCCATCTCCTATTCATCCACAGAGGTAGGTATCTAAGGGGCAGAAGAGTGAGTAGGCTGTCACAATTTGAACAACTATACCACAACAGCAGCCCACATTGTGCAATCATGTATTGGGACAGTGTAATTTAAAAGTATATGCCAATTTGTCCTGTGACGCAGCAATTATAGATAGGCCAGTTCACCCCCCCTGAAATGGCGACCGCCTGTCATGTGTGGAGGGACAGGTGGAAGTGAGGTAATTCTGCTGACGTTGTGCGCCGTGGTGGTAGGCGATCGTGAACCGCCATGCAATTCCTCATTGGATAATATTAGGCCCTATGGGGTACAGTGGCCAATGGTGATCTACGCCGGCAGTAACGGTGTACACCGCTGCAGACGTGACCACCATTTTCTATCTGATTCCTCACTTGTTTCCTGACCTTCCACAGGAGAAGACCTACACTGCATGTGCTGCTGTGACCTGTGTCTGGAACCTACCGTGGCTCGTGTGACCGGGGAAAGGGTCCCAGCCTTCACAGCCTTCAGCCTTCGGAGGAGTTGGAGCGACTGGTGGATGGTGTCCTACCCCAGTATGGACTGCTGTATGGGCCTCCAGACCAATAGGTGAGTACACTGTGGGCACGATGCATGTGGCATGGATGCATGGGGATATGTGTGAATGCATTGTGTAAGGGGGTATTATCTGTTGGTGGTGTACCTGTTGTGCGCTGGGCAATGTGTGTGCCAATGGTGATGGAAACGGACATGGTGGGCCATCTGTGTGACAGCCTGGACTGTTAGTTTGATGGTGTTTTCCTGTCTTTATTGCCTCTGGAGGTCAGCGCCCATCAAAAGAAGGGAATACGGCGTGCCATCGCCAAGAAAGTGCGGACCCTGGGGGTCTATGGCAGGCAGAGCACCTACTATCGGAAACGGTGGGAGGACCTGAGACGCTGGGCACGGAAGACCGCGGAGGTCCAGCTGGGGATGGCCTCCCAATGAGGGAGGGGTGCCCATCGGACCCTGACCCCCTGATAGCCTGCATACTGGCAGTGGCGTACCTTGAGCTGGATGGGCGCTTGAGGGAATCACAGCAGCCACAAGAGGGTGAGTACAGTGGGTATCATTACAACTTATGGCTGGTGGGGTGGTATCCGAGTGGTGGCTGTGTGTTAATGGGTGCCCCTAAGGCCAGGCTAGACATTGCAGTGTGGGTCCTCTGAAGGGTAATGGTTGCATGGCAAATACAGGTAACCTAGCTTGTTAGTATTCACTTCCAGGCAGGGCTGCGTGGGTCCCAGGTGTGATGCAGTCGGGGGGGTGTGCTCCTCCTCATGCCTTGGTAACTAGCCATTTCACTGGTAGTGCAATGCATAGTGAGTAGGCATGTTCCCTGTGTGTGAAGGTGCTTTTTATGCCAACGGTGGTGTTGTTGCAGTCATTGATCCAGTGTATCCTTTGTCTCTCTCCCCCCCTTTCTTGTTTTGTCATCCTGTCCTTGTGTGCATTAGCATCATCTGGAGCAGGGGCAATGGCGACAATGAGCTGCATCCCACAGGACCCTGGAGACAGAGTCCACCGATGCCAAGGGAACAAGTGGGATGGAGGGCGAGGGGAGCACCACAGCAGATACTTTAGGGGACGGCGGATACCGGAGGGGTCCTCCGATGGGAGCTCCCTGGTGGTGGCGGACACCTCTGTGACACCCCAGCTGCAGGTACAGCCGCCACCCCCGTATCAGCACCACCCTCCCAATAGCCCCTCAGCAAGTTGCCCGTGCCCGCTCACCCAGGAGGGTGGGCATCTCCTTCGCCCCAAGCACTTCTGTCCCTGTCCCAGTGAGCCCTGCTGTCCTGAGTGAGAAGGCTAGTGACCTCTTGAGATCCATCTCTGTAGGGCAGTCAACCATTGTGAATGCCATCCAGGGTCTGGCATTCCAGATGCAGCAATGCAATGCATTCCTGGAGGGCATTCATGGTGGTTTGGAGGCCCAACAGAGATCGATTCAGGCTCTGGCCTCCTCTCTGATGGCAGCCATTGTCCCTGTTTCTACCACCCCCCCTCCAACTTCTACTTCCCAGTCCCATTCTCCTGAACCCCAACCCATCCCAAGCACACAGACAGACGAGCATACACACAATGCAACACACAAGAGTGGCACAGGCCAACACAAGCAGCACACCTCATCCCACAGGCCCTCACACAAACATACCGTTGCAGACACAACAACATCCACAGCCTCCACTGTCTTCTCCTCCTCTTCCTTCTCCACCTCCCTCCCAGTCACATCATCACTCACACCTGCATGCACTACATCTACATCCACTATCAGCATCACCACACCAAGCAGAACACACACCTCACTGGCAGACACCTCCACAACAGCCATGCATGTGTCCCCTGTGTCCTCTCCCACTGTGTCTGTCCTCCCCCCTCTTAAGGCACACAAACGCAAGCACTAAGACACCCAACAGCCATCCACCTCATGTCAGCATACAGCCCATGCACCTGCTCCCAAATCCAGCAGACATTCACCTCCAACAACCGCTCCCTCATCCTCCACTCCCATTACTCCATCCTTCGGCCACCCCAACGTCCCTAAAAAGCTTTTCTTTTCCCATAGTGACCTCTTCCCTACCCCTCCCCCCGTCCTGCACGTATGGGCAGGGTACCAAGGACACAGCCCAGCACCTCAGCCAAACAGTCCACGGGGACAGTGGTAGCACCACCTACTCATGATGGTAAGGATACCAGACCTACGACAATGAAGGTGAAGGAGCCAGCACCACCAGGGATGAAATGGAAGAGTCCTGCACCAGCTGTGAGGAAGGGGAAGGGGCCTACACCAGCTGTGAAGAAGGGGAAGGAGCCTGCACCAGCTGTGAAGAAGGGAAAGGAGCCTGCAGCATCTGTGAAGAGGAGAAGGAGCCTGCACCAGCTGTGAAGAAGGGAGAGGAGCCTGCACCACCAGGCAGAGAGGGGTAGAGCCCAACCACCCCTGCCAGTAAGGGTAAGGGATCCCCGACCCATGAACAGGAGGAGACGAGGCTCTCTATGCCAGTGGAAGCTGTAAGGCTAACACTGCCACCACCAGCTGTCACGCGGCCCCCACCGCCAGCTGTGGCTGTGCAGCCATCAGTGAGTGCAGGGGCTGCCCAGGAGCCTTTTCAAACCACCACCACAATGCAGCCATCAGTGAGTGCAGGGGCTGCCCAGGAGCCTCTTCCAACCACCACCACAATGCAGCCGTCACCGCCGGCGGACACCATGTAGTCAATCAATCAATCAATCATTAAATTTATAAAGCGCGCTATGTACCCGTTAGGGTTTCGAGGCGCTGAGGGGGTGGGGGGGCAGCTGCTATCGGTCGAAGAGCCATGTCTTGAGGAGTCTCCTGAAGGCGAGGAGGTCCTGGGTCTGGCGCAGGGAGGTCGGGAGTGAGTTCCAGGTCTTGGTGGCGAGGTAAGAGAAGGATCTGCCGCCGCCGGTCTTGCGTTGAATTCGGGGAACGATGGTGAGGGAGAGGTTGGCAGAGCGGAGTTGGCGGGAGGGGACGTAGAAGTTGAGTCTGTTGTTCAGGTAGGTGGGTCCGGCGTTGTGTAGTGCTTTGTGCGCGTGGGTGAGAAGTTTAAAGGTGATCCTCTTGTCCACGGGGAGCCAGTGGAGGTCCTTCAGGTGGTGGGAGATGTGGCATCGGCGGGGTATGTCGAGGATCAGACGGGCGGATGCGTTCTGGATGCGTTGGAGTCGTTGGATGTCTTTTGCTGGGATGCCTGTGTAGAGTGCGTTGCCGTAGTCTAGTCTGCTACTGACGAGGGCCTGGGTCACAGTTTTTCTGTTTTCCGTCGGGATCCACTTGTAGATTCTACGGAGCATGCGGAGGGTGTTGAAGCAGGAGGAGGAGACTGCGTTGAACTGTTTGGACATGGTGAGAGCGGAGTCGAGGATGAAGCCGAGGTTGCGTGCGTGGTTGGCTGGAGTAGGTGGGGGTCCCAGCGCGGTGGGAGGGGGAGCGTACGAGGATGAGGACTTCCGTCTTATCGGAGTTTAATTTCAGGCGGCTGTTTCTCATCCATTCGCCGATGGATTTCAGTCCCTCGTGGAGGTTGGCTTTGGCGGTGTGTGGATCTTTAGTAAGGGAGAGGATGAGCTGGGTGTCGTCGGCGTAGGAGAGGATGCTGAGGTTGTGCTGACGGGCCAGTTGTGCGAGGGGTGCCATGTAGACGTTGAACAGCGTTGGGCTTAGCAAGGAGCCTTGGGGGACGCCGCAGATGAGGTTGGTGGCTTCGGAGCGGAAGGGTGAGAGTCGGACTCTCTGGGTTCTGCCGGAGAGAAAAGAGGAGATCCAGTTGAGGGCTTTGTCTTGTATTCCGGCTTCGTGGAGATGAGTTAGTAGGGTGCGGTGGCAGACCGTATCGAAGGCGGCGGATAGGTCTAGGAGGATGAGGGCTGAAGTATCGCTGTTGTCCATTTGCTGTCTGATGTCGTCTGTGGCGGCGAGGAGCGCAGTCTCGGTGCTGTGATTGCGTCTGAATCCAGATTGGGAGGGGTCTAGGATGGAGTTGTCTTCGAGGTAGTGGGTGAGCTGGGCGTTGACGATCTTCTTGATGACCTTCGCTGGGAAGGGGAGGAGGGAGATCAGGCGGAAGTTTTTGAGGTCGTTGAGGTCAGCCTTGGGTTTCTTGAAAGGGGTTGGATATCGGCGTGCTTCCAGCTGTCCAGAAAGATTGCGGTGTCGAAGAATAGGATGATGATCTTACGAAGTTGTGGGGCGATGGTGGAGTCGGCTTTGTTGTAGACGTGGTGTGGGCAGGGGTCTGAGGGGGATCCTGAGTGGATGGAGTTCATGGTCTTTCGGGTTTCGGCGTCATCTACGTGGGTCCAGGTGGTGAGGCGGTCGGCGTAGGAGGAGTTGTCGGGGGTGGGGTCTGGCGGAGGTGTGGTGTTGAGGCTGTCGTGGATGGCAGCGATTTTCTGGCAGAAAAAGGTGGAGAGTGCGTCGCAGAGTTTCTGGGATGGTGGGACGTTGTTGACGTTGGCGCTGGGGTTGGAGAGCTCTTTCACGATGCAGAAGAGCTCCTTGCTGTCGTGTGCGTTGTTGTTTAGGCGTTCTGTGAAGTGGGAGCGTTTGGCGAGTCGGATAAGTTGGTGGTGCTTGCGGGTGGCTTCCTTGTGGGTTGCTAGCATGTCGGGTGTGCGCTCGAGAAGCCATTTTTTCTTGAGTTTCTGGCAGGTGCGTTTGGAGGTGATCAGTTCTTCTGTGAACCAGGCTGCTTTTTTCTTTTCTTGGTTGACGGTGGGCCTCTTGAGTGGTGCAAGGGTGTTGGCGCAGTTGAGGATCCACTGTTGGAGGTTGATGGCGGCGGAGTCCGGGTCGGTGGGGTCGGTCGGCGGGTTCTTGGCGAGGGTGCTGGTTAGTTGGTCTTCAGTGACTTTGCCACAGCGGCGGTGCGGCGGTAATGGGGTCCGGTGGTGTTCGGTGTTTTTCTTGAATGTGAAGTGGACGCAGTGGTGGTCGGTCCAGTGGAGTTTGGTGGTGTGGCTGAAGGAGATGTGGTTGCTTGCAGTGAAGAGTGGGTCTAGGGTGTGACCGGCGATGTGGGTGGGTGAGTTGACCAGTTGTCTGAGTCCGAGGTTGGAGAGGTTGGTGGTCAGCGATGCGGTGTTGGCGTCGTTGTTGTTCTCCAGGTGGAAATTGAGGTCTCCAAGGAGGATGTAGTCCATTGAGGCGAGGGCGTGGGTGCTTGTGAGGTCGGAAATGGTGTCACTGAAGGGGGCTCTTGGTCCTGGAGGTCGGTATATGAGAGTTCCTCTGAGGGTAGTGTTGGGGTCCGTGTGGATCTGGAAGTGAAGGTGTTCAGCTGTCTTGAGGGTGTCGTCCGTGTGGGTGTGGATCTTGAGGGTGGATTTGTGGACGGTGGCTATTCCTCCACCGATTCCGTTGGTGCGGTCTCTTCTGGTGATCTTGTAGCCGTCAGGGATGGCGAACCTAGTCCACCTTCCAGGGGCTACTGTGCGGGCTGGTCACTCCACAACCAGAAGACTGTGGCCTTGCACTCCCCAGGACAAAGCAATGGGCATGTTGCCCCCTCCAGAACTGGTGGGCAAGTCACCCACTCCAGGGACTGTGGCCTTGCACTCCCCAGGACAAAGCAATGGGCATGTCGCCCCCTCCAGAACCAGTGGGCAAGTCACCCACTCCAGAGACTGTGGCCTTGCACTCCCCAGGACAAAATAATGGGCATGTTGCCCCCTCCAGAACCAGTGGGCAAGTCACCCACTTCAGAGACTGTAGCCTTGCACTCCCCAGGACAAAGCAATGGGCATGTTGCCCCCTCCAGAACCAGTGGGAACGTTCCCGTCTTCGGCTGAGGTGCCCCCCCCAAGGTGCCTTCCCACTTGAAAAAATGATGCCCCTGCAGTGTTCTCTCTGGCTGTGTCAGGGAATATGTTCTGCCTTGAAATGTCCCCTGTGGCCTTGTGTGCCCTCATGACTTTGGACCGGGCATTGGCCCTTTATGGACATTTGTATATATTTGGTTTGTGTGGTGGATTTTGCTATGCTAATACATTGTCGTTACTCCAGCATTATGGTCCATATATTATTCTGCTTTGTG
Source organism: Pleurodeles waltl (assembly GCF_031143425.1). Taxonomy (NCBI): domain Eukaryota; kingdom Metazoa; phylum Chordata; class Amphibia; order Caudata; family Salamandridae; genus Pleurodeles; species Pleurodeles waltl. The sequence goes on from NC_090441.1 coordinate 90,830,333, forward strand.
TCTTGTGCGATTGGTTTATGTGGGCAGCTGGTTGTGTGTATGGTGTGTGTGAGGATGGTGTGTTGTGCGTGTGTGTGTCACTGTTGTTTCCCTCCCTCCCTCCCTTGTGTGCTAGGCGGCTGTATTCACCGTCGTCATCTTCATCAGCGTTGGTGTTTCAGGTGGAGTATAACGTAGAAGATCATCGGGAAAACTTGCAGTTTGGGTTCCATGGCGGCATGGTTCTTCCCTGTGTCTCCAATGGTGAGTCCTTTTACTTCTGAGCTTTGTTTCCGCCAGACTTTTGTTGGCATTGGTACCGCCCCGGAAAAGGTGGCAGATTGCAGTGTCATGATATGGTAGCCAGTACTTTGTCTCCCGTCTGGCTGTTGGCGGCTACTGCCATGGTGGCTGTTGTTTCCACTGTGGCGGTTGTTGTGGTACATTGGCTGTCTATGGGAGTTATCACCGCCATGGTCATAATTTGGCGGTACTGACTGCCAGCCCGTTGGTGGTATTACCGCCACTGTATCACCCACCGCCAGGGTCATCATGAGGGTCATAATTGCCAACATTTCAAAAACTGTATAACTTGTTAATTTCAAACAAAGTTCTATTGATATATGTGTGAAATACAAAACTATTGAAGTGCTTACCTGCAACTTGAATCTTGTGGTTCTAAAAATAAGGCCCTCATTATGAACACGGCGGGAATCCCCGCTGTGTTCATGCTGGCAGTCTGAACACAGACCGCCAGCCTGCGAAACCCGCCGGGCCAATAAAAAACATTCCGCCGTGTTTCCGCCCAGCGGAATGCTGGGCCTAGACATTGCCGATGGCTCCACATGGAGCCATCGTCAATGCCGCAGTGCGATGGGGCTCTGCACGGGGGCCCTTGCACTGCCCATGCCAAGTGCAGGGCAGTGCAGGGGCCCCAAGGGTGGCCCCAGAGCACCCCTTCCACCAGCCTTTCCCTGGCAGGGGAAACCGCCAGGGAAAGGCTGGAGGAACAAGGTTTCTCTATCCGGAAGGCGGCGCTGCTTGCAGCGCTGTCCTGTCGGATAGAGAAATCCACCATCATCAGGCTGCCTGTAGGTAGAAGCCTGGCGGTGGCGGAGGGCCGCCTGTGGCGGTCTTCCCTTGCTTATTATAAGGCGGCCCAGACCACCATGCTGGTGTCGGTAATTTCCGCCACCGCCGGCATGTCGGTCTGGACCACCATGTTCATAATGAGGCCCTAAATTAGGAAAATATAGTTATTGAGTGTTTGCTTCTTCTATTGTCCGTGTGTGTACAACAAATGCTTTGCACTACCCTCTGATAAGCCTCAGTACTCGACCACACTACCACAAAAGAGAGCATTAGTTTTATTTACTTTAGCCTCTGTTAAGCCTCTGGGGAACCCCTGGACTCTGTGCACACTATATATCATTTTGATATAGTATATAAAGATTCAGCTTCCTACGCTAGCCAACAAGAGTATGAACAGTACCAAAAACTAGTACTTTATGCCCCCAATTCCCACCCCTCCCCATACTTCCCCCCAGTAGCATCTGTCGCCCCTCTATGGACACCCCTTCTATGTAAATCATAACTTCAAATTAGAGGAAGTTGGTCAACCCCTCCATAACTTAGGATCTGACTGTCTAATAGGTTTCCCCAACAGCGGGGATGATCATAACGTGTATTTCATCTTGGGCAGTTCTCAAATGTTCAAGGTATGTTAAATGACGGGACTCTGGGAAAGATTAGGATCACTGCTGGAGGCAATTCTATCAGGTGAAAGCTTCCCCATTGATATCGTCAGTGAGGCCTCTCGAGCCCCTGCAGCTGCAGTTGGGTTCTTAGCCGCTGCTCCCGCGACAGAGACACGAACGGGGGGTCGGCGAGCAAGTACGTTTCTTCTGAGTCTTGGGTTTGGCCTCAGCCTGATGTTGTCTTGCCCAGCACCAGGACAAGGGGGGAGCTCCCCCACCGAGCGGATCAGCGGGTGATGCTCTGTAAACCATTTCCCATGCGGAGGCCGGTGTTTCAAAGAACCATGATTTATCTCCATCAATCACTCTAAGGCGGGCTGGGAACAGTCTGTAATCCAGCCCAGAGTCGTGATTTTTTGTTTTACCTCCAGGTAGGATCTGAGCTGCTGCTGGACTTCTTTTGTGTAGTCCAGGAAAAGTAGGGTTTTCGCATTCCCACATTGGAGGTCTTCTCTGGTTCAAGCTTCCCATAAAACTGCATCTCTGTTGCGAAAGTTGAAGAACCAAACAATCACTGGTCAGGGTGGGGTGCCGGGTGGTGGCCCCGTCAACACTCGATGGGCTCGCTTGAGCTCAAACCAGGGCGACAGTCCATTTGAAGGCATCCAGATTCTAAACCACTTTTCTAGATAGTCGGTCATCGATTGAGTTTCAAGGCCCTTGTGATGCCTGTGATGCGTATATTATTTCGTCTTGACCGGTTTTCGGCATCTTCAGCTCGTCGGTGTGCGCTACGAGTGTTGAGAGCTGTGAGGTAAGATTTTTCACCTCGTCCTTAACATCGAAAGTCTTGTTTTGACTTCTGTGAGTCTAGCTGTCGCATTACGGAGGTTTTGACGCACCAGCGCTACATCCACTCTGATCTCTCCGATCTTCGCTTCAACCGCTTCTCTTGAAGCTTTGATTGCCTGAAGGATCGTCGCCAGTTCTGCAGATGGAGTGTTCCCTCCCATGTGAACTGCTGGAGGGCCAGTGGTAAATTGGTTCATCCATGTCTGGGGGGGTCAAGGAGTGTTGTGATTTGTCCTTGCCCATGTTCCATCAATCAATCAATCAGTTTTTGTATAGCACAACTACTCACCCGTGAGGGTCTCAAGGCCATGGGGGAGGGGAGGGCAGACAGAGCCACGTCTTAAGGTTCTTCCTGAAGATGGTGAGCAATGGGCTTTTTCTGAGGTGCAAGGGTAGGTTGTTTCAGCTCTTTGCTGTGAGGTAAGTGAAGGACCTTCCTCCTGCGATGGTTTTCCGTATGCCTGGCATGGTGGCCAGTGCTTGCTGGGGGGAGTGGAGGGATCTGGCGGGGGTGTGGAAGGAGACGTGATGGTTCAGGTAGGCCGGTTCGATGTTGTGTATGGGTTTGTACATGTGGGTGAGTAGCTTGAAGGTGATTTGTTTTTCTATTGGGAGTCAGTGGAGGGCCCTCAGGTGCTGGGAGATATGTTCTTGGCGTGGGAGGTTAAGGACAAGTCTGGTGGTGGAGTTCTGGATGAGTTGCAGCTTTTTGATGTTTCTCGTCATTGTGCCGGTGTAGAGAGCGTTGCCATAGTGAAGCTTGCTTGTGACTAAGGCGTGGGTGACTGTCCTGCGGCAGTCTGCTTGGATCCATTTGAAAATTTTCCGGAGATTGCGGAGGGTGTGCCAGCAGGAGGAGGTGACTGAGTTTACCTGGCGGGTCATAGATAGGGAGCAGTCGAGGATGATGCCTAGGTTGCAGGCGTGCTCAGTCAGTGAGGGCAGGATGCTGAGGGATGTGGGTCACCAGAAGACATCCCATGCAGAGGTGGCGTTTCCAAAGATGATGAGCTCTGTCTTGTCAGAGCTGAGCTTGAGGCAGCTTTCTCTTATGCAGGTGGCAATGGCTTCCATTCCCGCGTGGAATTCCTTTTGGCCGTGTCCGGGTCTTTGGTGAGGGAAATTATGAGTTGTGTGTCATCGGCGTATGACATGATGTTCATACCGTGGCTTTTGACAATGGCTGCGAGTGGGGTCATGTATGTTGAAAAGAGTTGGGCTCAGAGAGGATCCTTTGGGAACTCCGCAGCTGACTCTGGTGGGTTAGGTGTATGGCGAGGGAGCCTGACCCTCTGCGTTCTTCCGGAGATGAAGGAGTGGATCCATTTCAGGGCTGTTACGTGGATTCCTAAGTCATGGAGTCTGGTGCATAGTGTGCTGGGAGACCGTGTCGAAGGTGCTTCCGAAACGTAGTGCCGGTGCTCATTTTCAGGTTGGAACAGCTTCACCTTTGCATGTGCCCGCTCTTCTGCCTTCTGGGATCGTATGCAGTGGGTTCAGGCTCCGGCCCTCCTTGATCTGGGCCTCCACCTCATCTGGCTGTTTCTGGGTCTAGTCTGGGCCTTCCGGCATGCACCGCCCTCCAGGCGTTGCGTGTCTCTCCTCAGAGAGCCCTCTTTGCAGGTGTCGGTCCAACACTGGGCCCCAGGGGATCCTGACTGCACCTCAGGATTCACGTGGCCTTATAGATACCTCGGGCCACCGCCTCACTCAGCTCCGGTTCAATCCGGCCGGGTCTTCTCACTCCCAGCCGCCATCTTGTGCCTGCACGGACACGGACTGGGAAAACGCCACCTCCACGTCACCGCTGTGTGGCTGGTGGCTCTCCGGGAGTTCAAGGGGCTGGGAGTGCCCAATTTTACCATTGTGGGGCAACGGAACAAGGCGGAGGACGGAGTTGTCCAGAACGCACTTAACGTGTGTCCGCCATCTTGATGCTTCAGCCACGCCCCCCGGGAAATGTACATGTCCTGGTGGTGAAAATCTCAAATTCATTTTTCACCACTACAAGGCCTACCTCTCCCTTAGGTTACCATCAGGTTTACCTTATTACATCTTATGATTGTAATTCACAATCTGGAAGAGATGGACTTTTCTTCATGGGTTTGGGAGGAGTAGGGGTGGCTTGTGAGGGAGGAAGAAGGGTGGATGAGGAAGGTGTAGGAGGTGTGTGGAAAGTAGAGGGTGTAGGAGTAGTTGCAGGGGTGGTAGTGTGTGTGTCTGTGTGTCTCTGAGTGTATGTCTGAAGAGTCATGGTGGTGTGTGGTGGTGACTTTGAGTGTGTGTTTGGGTGTGTGCTGTAATGTTGGTGAAGTGTGATAAATGTGTTTCTCTCATTGATGTAGTGACTTTGAGTTTGTGTTCCAATGTTGTTTTGGGTCCTGGTGTGTGATTTTTTGAATGTGTGTGTTTTTATGGTGTTTGTTTGGGTTATTATATGTGCTTGTCTGTGGGTTTGTGTTTCTGTGGTGTGGATTGTTTTAGTGAGGGTGTGTGTTTGGATGAAGTTGTGTATTTAGATGAGGTTATGGTGGTGGTTGAGGGTGTGGTGGTGGTTGTGGTGGTGACTGAGGGTATAGTGGTGGTTGTGATGGTGGTAGATGGTGTGGTGGTGGTTGTGTTGTGGTGATGGTGTGGTGGTGGTTGTGAGTGTGGTGGTGGTTGAGGATGTGGCAGTGGTTGTGGGTGTGTTGGTGGTTGAGGTTGTGGTGGTGGTTGTGAATGTGGTGATGGTTGAGGGTGTGGTGCTAGTGTCTGTGGCCGTATGTGTATGTTTGTGGGTATATTTTTTCTTCGTTCTAGGACTGTCTGTGTGCGTGCCTGTAAGTTTGCCTGAGTCTGCCTATATAACTGTGGAAATAGCCGCTGATGCTGGGACAGAGGTGGTTGGTGGGTTCCTGCTCAACCTCTCCTCTGCCTTTGACACTGTCTCCCATCACACACTGATCAACTGACTAAGCCAGACTGGGATCATAGATATTGGGCTCAGATGGATGGCATCCTTCCTCATGGGACACACCCAGAGAGTCTTCCTCCCCCATCCACCTCACAGGTTAAGCACACCATCTGTGGCATCCTCCAAGGCTCCTCCCTAAGCCCAACACTTTTCAGCGTCTACATGGCACCACTTGTAGACATTGTGAGTTCACATGTCTTCAACATCATCTCCTACGCTGACGACAGGCAGCTTGTCTTCTCACTCTCTACAGACTCCACCAAGATGAAGACCAGCTTCCACAACTGTATGTAGAACGTATCCACCTGGAAGATGGACAACTGCCTAAAGCTCAACACAGACAAAACAGAGATTCTGATCTTCATCAGGCACTCAACCCTCTGGAACGACTTCTGGTGGCCAGCAGAGGTGGGACCCACCCCTACACCAACAGATCACGCCTGCAACCTTGGCATCATTCTCAACAGCAAACCGTCCATGAAAAGCCAAGTCAGCGCCATTTCCCCTGCCTGCGTCCTTCCACATGCTCAGCAAGATCTTTAAGTGGCTCACCATCAGCTGATTGGACTACTGCAACACACTCTATGCAGGCAGTACCACCAAAGTCATGCAAAGATTCCATATGATTCAGAACACACCTGCCAGACTGAGCCTCAACCTGCCCAAGAGAACCCACATCACCCATCACCTGAAGGACCTCCATTGGCTCCCGATCCAGACAAGATGCCACTTCAAGCTCCCGACCCATGACTATAAAGCCCTCCATAACCAAGGATCTGCCTACCTGAACCACTGCCTTCACCACCACCAACGGACCAGAAATTTCCGCTTGGCACACATCACCTTCAAAGATACCATACATACGCCGCTGCCTCACCGAAGGACGCTCCTTGTCCCACCTTGCCACCAAAGCCTGGAACGCACTCCCCTTCCACCTCCACATCGCACCCTCGCTGACCCACTTCAGAAAGGGACTGAAAACCTGGCTTTTCGAATAAACACCTGCAGCAGGTGCCTGGACACCCACTAGGGTGACAAGCCGTTCTATACAAATAACACCTGATAGATTGATGGTTTGGGGACAACAGGCTAGAGGACAGTAAGGTTCTTGAGAGAAAGGGGCAGGGGTTGCTTTTTGGGAGACAGTGATGTCTGATGGGGGGGTCACTGAAGCACCATGCCACTTTGTATAGCACACACTGAGCTGTGGATGCCATCCCAGAAGGCCAGTAACTGGATTAACTGCCGACTGATCCCCTTGATGAAACCAACAGTGAAGTCTGTGAAGTCTGGCCAACTGTTGTGCAGCACATCCAGAACTTCATCAGACATCACTGCTGGATAGACTGGGGCAGGAATAAAGGCTCCTGGGGTGAAGGAGACATCAGTCCTTTTTAGGGCTGGGAATTGGCCAACACTGGGGGAAACAGTAAGAAGGATGCCGATATTCCTGGTGGTGGTGGGCGATGTTGTAAGTCCATGAAATGGTATTGGGTCCACCACCACTTGGGACTGGTTTCATGTGGATTGCTCCGTGTTCAATGAGGATGAGTCCACCTCTACAGCCCCATCACCCTTCATGGGTCCCTCAGGTTCGGTGGTACCACCTTCAGACTCCCAGTGGACATCTGCTTCCACGCCTTCATGGCCCACTTCTCCCTTGCTTGCTCTGGAGAACGCTGATAATGGAAAATAAAACCATTTATAAAACTATTTCCAAAGTCACAACCACTGAGCTGCTGTGCATGGAAAAAATTCATCATGGCACCATAATTCTGTGGACAGCATGACCAATGACCAGTGACAGCCTTACAGTAATGTCTGTGACACCAGCAAATATAGTTAAACACACTCCTAAAAACATGAATTTAGGTATATCAGTCAAAGTTAAGCCAGTGCACATGTATGTACACCATCTCTGACTTCATTTTAGCAATGCTCTTTCACCAATTCAGATGGGACACATCTCAGCATAATCTAATTCCATAGATGAGGCCTGCATGGCCCTGGTGTTACGGTTATTTTACATTTGAGTACTTTGCCCACACCTACATTTTCTGCAATTCATACCATACGCCCCCCCTGATGAATCTAATGTGCAGATCATAGTCCAAACTGACACATGTGAAGATTTATGAACATATCATAATCACTTTAAGGTACAGCTGACTGTCACACTAATTAAATGGTCATGTGTATAACTACTATGAACAGAGGATTGATATACTCATTTGGTACCTGCAGGTTTTGCTCTCTGTCAGTTGAGGGACACAGTTGGATGCCTGAGATTGCTATATAATCTCCATGCAGGTTGTGAATATGGGTTATGGGTAGGCAAAAAGTGACCATCTTGGATGTGTGTGTAATAGTTTCCCAGGGCACAATACCTTTACCATTTAGTAATCTTACACATTCAGGGCCTGATTCACAAAGGTAAACTTACACTTTTGCGTATGTTTAGGTTATTTTTGTATGAACAAACCTATTCAAACTTTTCATGTGCATAGTTTGTGCCACGAGTGCTCAGACTCCACAGCTGTAAAGATACTGCTCGTAAAATTAGTTTGTGCATATCAAAAGAACCTAAGCTTACACTGAAGTTTGAATTTACCTTTGTGGATCAGGCCCTCAGAAATGATCTGTGGCTATATTGTGTTGTTACCATACTAATGTAATATGCTGGCAGGAAAAATTACTACATTCATTTCCAAAAACATTGGTTCCTTGTAGATGTTGTACCCTTTTCTTATTCTGGGAACTTCATTTTTGTTACAACATTTGTTTAGTGTAATATCTATTGAGAACATTCACTATATCACACACCAATTGTTCATAGTAAACAATGCACAGATATGTGTCTCAATTTTACCTCAGAAATATTCATTCATGAACACTTTTTCTTAGTGATACAATCACATTTCGCTAAGGAAACTACACTTACACTACATATATATTTGGAGATACTAAGGGGCTCATTACAACATTGCCGGTATTGACCGCCTACCTCCACAGCAACGGCCGCCAATATACTGCAGCCGTGGCTATCAGCCGTCAACGCGTATTATGACCGACGCCGGTATTCCGCCAGAAATCTGGCGGAACACCGATGACGGTCATGGCGGCGGACAGCAGTATGGCGGTGCTGCTGACAGCAGCACCGCCACGCCAGCAAAACTCCGCCGACCTTATCATGAGCAATGATACGGCCTGGCGGTGTTTTGTGGCGGACGCTACTGCTGTCAGCAGCGCCGCGGACCGTCTCCAGCCGGAGGACCCCCTGCAAACAGGTAAGTCGGGTTCTCCGACCGGAGGGGAGATTGGAGGGTGTTGTGTGTATGTGAGGGTGCATGTTTTGGGATGCGTGCATGCGGGTGTGAGTCGCGTTGGATGCATGCGTGAATTAGTGATTGTGAGTGTTGTGTGTTGTGGATGCATGTGTGTGACAAGCTATGTTGGTGTGTGTTGTGGTGTGTGGGTGTGTATGTGTGCATGCGTGGGTGGTGGTGAGTATGCGTGTGTGCATGTGTGTATATGGGTGAGCGTGTGGGTGTGTATATGTGCGGGGGGAGGAGCGGGTTGGTGGGTGTCGGAGGACTCTGGGTAGGGGGTGGGGGGCAGGGGAGAACCCTTTCAGTGCCAAGGAAGGGATTCCCTGGCACTGATAGTGCCTACCACCATGGTTTTTGTGGCGGTAAGTTTGGCATGAAAACCATGGCGGTAGGCAGGGTCGTAATCCAGACGGTGACAATGTGACGGCCGCCCTGGCGGTCGGTGTGTTAAAGTGGTGGAGTTGGATGGCGGTAACGGCCAGGGTCAAAATCCCATTTTTTTAACCGCCGGCCTGTTGCCGGTATTACCGCCGCTTTAACACCGACCGCCAGGGTTGTAATGAGGGCCTAAATCTGTTTTGTTGTAGACACTTTCTTCATATGTACATATCTGGTGTTTCCATGTCACAAAACATCATCAGACTATGGAAATATAAAGATATAGGTATACAAATTCCATATACTTGCATGTTATATACTTACAACACCGTTTGTGGGTTCTCAATGTTGCGCTGCCACAACATATACTTCTACTTATGTAGTTGGTCCACGAAATAAAGTTACTTCATACGACAGCCCACATGCACATCATCAGACTTACCCCTTGTTACTGCGCTCTGGCCTTCAGCTCCCCATCAATGAGGGGATGGGTCATCATCAATATGCAGGCCTTTAGGTGGTCAGGGTGCACTGCACCTGCTTCTGCTGCCAGGAGGACATCCCCAGCTGGACCTCGAATATCATTTTGGTCCAGTGACGCAGGTCCTCCCATCACTTACAGCAGTTTAGGCTATGGCACCCATGGACCCCCAAGGTCTGCACTTTTGCTGCCATGGCTCTCCAGATGCCCTTCTTGTGATGGGGGCTGACCTATGATATGAGACAACATCAAAATTGTAGAACAAGTGCTAGAAGTCTAGCAAATCTATAGTTGTACCTTTCAAGCAACCAACATTTGTTGAGGACCCTTTAAAGAAGACCACTTTTAAATGTTTGCTAACATATGACGGGGGCATAGTCAGCTAGCTTAGTGTATGGAGCAAACTGGCACTTGTTGCAATTACGCTCACACTTTTTGCCTGATATTGATGCTGACGACTGAGAGTGTGCTGGTATCCTGCTATCCAGGCCCCAGCACCGGTGTTCTTTCCCTAAAACTGTACCATTGTTTCCACAAATGGCACACCTCTGGCACACAGATAAGCCCTTTGTAAAAGGTACCAGTTGTACCAAGGGCCCTGTGACCAGGGAGGGTCCCTAAAGGTTGCAGCATGTGTTGTGCCACCCTAAGGGACCCCTCACCTAACACATGCACACTGCCATTGCAGATTGTGTGTGTTGGTGGGGTAAAAAAGGCAAAGTCGACATGGCATCCCCCTCAGGGTGCCATGCCCACAAACACTGCCTCTGGAATAGGTAAGTCACCCCTCTAGCAGGCCTTATAGCCCTAAGGCAGGATGCACTATACCACAGGTGAGGCTTAGCTGCATGAGCAATATGCCCCTACAAGATGTAGCAACTCCCACTCTACCACAGCATACAGACACCCTGAACCCAAAGATTCCTGTAACTTAGCCCCTTCCCTTGTTGGTGAAGAGCGAAATGTGTGGTTCTGGGCACTGACAGCTGTCAGTGGCTTCTGCTGGGTGTTAGCCTTTATGGCTGCACTGTCCTTGGCATGGTGGTCTGACCCCATGCCAAATAGCAAGATAGGCCCCCTGATGCTGTTGGTCATGGTGGAGTTACTCCAGCTGTGGGTAACCTCTTTGGGTAAGCTAGGGGTGACCTTGGCTGAAATAGGATTAGCAGAGGTGGCTACCTCTAGCCCCAAGATAAAAAAGGATGGGTGAAGGCACTAACGATACGTACGAAAAAAAACTCAGACTGGGTCCTATCACTGTTGAGGTAGGTCCATTCCCCAGAAGGAATGACCTAGACAGGAGGATGTAAAGCAGAGTAGACCCTGCAACCAACAGCCTGTTTTCCTACTCTTCCTCGCCTGACAGACTAGGAAGACTCTCCCAGGTTTGGCTGAGTCTCCTGGCATGTGGGCTGGGCAGGGAGGCTTGTGTAGGAAACTGGCACTTGTTGCAGTTACCCCTCCACTTTTTACCTGATATTGATGCTGACTTTACTAAGAGTGTGCTGAGCTCCTGCTAACCAGGCCCCTGCACCAGTGTTCTTTCTCTAACAATGTACAATTTTTTCCACAATTGGCACACCTCTGGCACACAGATAAGCCCCAGCAGCGGCCCGTGCTTGAGAGCGCTGGGGCTCTGCCCACCAAGTGTATTCTGCCATAATAAAAGTAATTACTTAGCCATGGTAAATGTAGGTCACGCCTGAATGCTTCGCTCTTAGACAGAGAGATCAGCAGTCAGGCACTTTCAGCAGCTGCTCTTACTGCACCTCTGAGTTCATTTTGATAGCAGAAACAGGGCGTATGCACAGTCAGCCCTTGTGTTGCCTCGAAACCCAGGTGACGTTGTTTCCCAGTCTCCTCCTCTTTCTGGCGGCGCTATAGAAATTAGCATTGGGCGTTTCACTCTTCAGCTCAGGCTCCAGGAGGCTGAACGTCAATCAAGAACACTTTAACCTCCCTTCTCCATTTTGTCAAAGAGTGGTGGTGTCTGTAGAATCAGGAAGTGGAATCGATAACCACAACCCACCCTGTGACGAAATGGAAGGGGCGAGATTAAAAACTGTTTGAAATACTGCATACTTTTTTATTCTCTAATGTCAGGCTATATCTGCTTTTTTTTTTTATTTTGTACATGTGATAGGACAAAATGCTTATCAGGATCTCAACATGTCAGGCCTGCCATCAGTGCAAGTGAAGTGTCACAGCTGTGAAAGTGTCCCCCAGGCATGCCCCACGATAGCAGCGCACTGGGTGACTAAAAAAAAAAAAGTATGTCCAAATCTACTCTGAGGGCCTGAAAAGCGAAGATAAAAACCTCTTCAAGTTTTCCCTTTACTTCTCCATCTCACTAAGGAATGTATTCATTGGAAGTGTAAGGAAATGTCTCCCTGTTGCAGTTACCCCCCACTTTTTGCCTGATACTGATGCTGACTTGACTGAGAAATGTGCTGGGACCCTGCTAACCAGGCCCCAACACCAATGTTCCTTCCCTTAAAATGTACCATTGTTTCCACAATTGGCACACCCTGGCACACAGATAAGTCCCCCTTGTAAAAGGTACCAGTGGTACCAAGGGCCCTGTGACCAGGGAAGGTCCCTAAGGGCTGCAGCATATGTTGTGCCACCCTAAGGGACCCCTCACCTAACACATGCACACTGCCATTGCAGATGGTGTGTGTTGGTGGGGAGAAAAAGGCAAAGTCGACATGGCATTCCCCTCAGGATGCCATGCACACAAAACACTGCGTGTGGCATAGGTAAGTCACCCCTCTAGCAGGCCTTACAGCCCTAAGGCAGGGTGCACTATACGAACAGGTGAGGGCTTAGCTGCATGAGCAATATACCCCTACAGTGTCTAAGTCCATTCTTAGACATTGTAAGTGCAGTGTGGCCATATTAAGTATATGGTCTGGGAGTTTGTCATTACGAACTCCACAGTTCCATAATGGCTTTACTGAATACTGGGAAGTTTGGTATCAAACTTATCAGCATAATAAACCTCCACTGATGCCAGTGTGGGATTTATTTAGAAATGCACACAAAGGTCGAGTTATAGTTACTTGAAATAACTCTAACTACCCAAGTTATCTAACCACCGAACCCCACGCTGTGCACAGCCTTTGGCCATGTGCAGCAGGAGTTGGCTGCAGGTCTGTGTGGCTGCCCTCCCCAGCTGATTTTGGCCCTAAGGGCACCATTCCCCAGGGCCTGGCCTTCAATTTGTTTTGTAGGGGGGCCACTTGGCCCTCCTACCCTAGCTGATTTCGGCCCGGGACCCAGGGAAATGACCACAGACACACATACAGTTGAACCCTCAACCTTCAGTGTACAGGTGTGAGACCTTAACCACTAGACCAAAAATGGCTCCTTAACATGTGGTGTCCAGACTTAGCTATTACATTGAACCTAATGATTTTGAATGGAAACAGACCTCAATGTTACATCACAAGGAATGTTTAAACACTGGAAAATACACAGACACACTGCCATAAGATACAATGATTTGAACCTTCAGCCTACTCAGTGACAGTCCAAGAGCTTTACCACTATGCCAGAAGCGACCATGGTCTGCAGTCCATCAAAAGTAACTACAACATTCTTACCAAACATCTTGCTAGTCTCTCTTTTTGAAGTCGTTGTATGGATATACCATTGTAATAACAATCTTTCTCTCTCTCTTTCATCCCATAATGGGATGGTAGAGAGAAAGAGAGAGTGACAGGACTGGAGGGTGAGCCTCAAGGCCTTGCGGTCCTAGCCAGCTCCCTGCATCCTGCGAAACTGGCATTGCTCCCAGAAGCAGGGATCTGCTTTAAATAGTGGTTCCCTACTTGCAGGAGCAATGTTTTCATCTGTTTCCCTGTACAGGTATTTATGTGCAGGGAAACAGATGAAAACTTTACTTTCTGCAAGTGAGAACTGTTTGGCAGCTCATACTTGCAGAAAGTATAGTATTTGCTCTAAATTGGTGGGAGCTGTCAAAGTTCCTGCCAATTGAGAGCAAACAGCTTGGTCCCTGGGGGTGGGCACCCCAGGACATAGCAGGATTCTGCCCTGTGGGGTGGCAGTAGTCAGCGCCGTCATTGGCTCCTCGAGGGAGGCTGCGTAGTCCCTCTCCAATATATATTGCCCTGGGAATGTGTTTTATTTTAGCCCCGGGGAGGTGGCGGTCCCCGAGGCTGCGTGAGGGGGCTGTGCGGTCCCCTGCATAGTACTAAAAGTTGGCTTTTTCTTGGCTCCAAAGATATAGGCAAGTCAAAAAACACTTTTCTCATGGAAACATGGTCCTGACTATAATTACCAGCAGGTAATATAATAATAATATATATATATATATATATATATATATATATATATATATATATATATATATATATGTGTGTGTGTGTGTGTGTATATATATATATATATATATATATATATATATATATATATATATATATATATATATATATGTCAAACGCATACACACATATTTATCTATATATATCACCCAGTGGCAGTCCCCACTGGATAGTTATAGTTAGGATCGTGTTTACAAAGGAAATGCATTTTATGTTTGTCTAATAACTTTGGCCCTGTTTGACAAATCTTTGTGAAACTTTACAAAAAAGTGCTACTTCTAGACTAGTTTGTTCATGGAAAGTTTCGGGGTGATTTGTCAAGTACGGACTGAGAAAAAGGGGGGGATCTCAAAATACGTTTTTCCCATTCAAATTTCCATGAGAACTGTAGACACTACCATAGTCCAACCCACTGAATGGATTTACATCAAATTTGACAGAAAGCTAGCTCTTACTCCAGAAAGAGTCTTTTTTGTCTTTTATTATAAATCTGTTCAGTATTTTTGGAGATAATAAGCTTTAAATAAATATTGTCTTTCATCATCCCAACCAGGAAGTTAAGGCAGCCATCTTAGTACTCAGGACTCGATCCTGAATCCTAACAAAATATAAAAAATTGACATAAGAGTGCAGAATAGAAATACCCTGACCCCCAAGGCCTGGTGCTATGGTCCCAAAGGGACCACGCCTGGGGCCCAAAATAATTTTTAACACATTTTTGCAGTGAGTTCGATCTGTAGCAAAATTTCGAAAAAAGAAGCATGGTCTCCTGCACTTCTTTTCTAAACCCCCCAGGTGGGCAAGGGGTCAGCCAGGGCCCAGGGGAGGACACCAAGTGGACACATGTGACCACCCTCCTCCGGCTATTTTTGGTCCCAGGGACCCCATCCCTTAGGGCCTGAAGTATTTTTTAAGGGGAAGGGCACACTGGCCCCCTCCATGAGCCACTTTTGGCCCTGTTGACCCCATCCCCGGGGTCCAAATTATGTTTTTACGGCAGGGGTCTACAAATTATGGCCTGTGGTCCACATCCACACTCTGCAAGATTTAATCCAGCCCTCTGTTTTCCAAAGCCTCCAATTCTGATCATAAAAGAAAACTATATAGCCAATTCTTTTGGCAGCCTGAAGGTGGCAGCAGAGCCTCTTGAATCTTCTGTATTGTAAATTTGGACCAGTAATGTCGTGTACACCAGATCTTTGAAAAACACAAGTTTCTAGTGCAGATAGTCCACTTGGCAGAAAACTCCAATTGGCACAGTTGTGTTGATTGGTGCAGACTGAATTTATTTTTGTTCTACCTTTATGAATGACAAGCTTATTTGGAATTTCTTTGGTTTATTTTACTGAAGTTCTTCCTAGGCGTGTGTGGAAAAAGTTGGACAAATTCCCATTTCATGTAATTTTTGTAAAATTTCAGTATTTAAAATGAATTAAAAAATTAATAGTATGCTTCTCTTATCTACAGTTAAGTAATTGATTTTTTTGTCAGAGCATTTGGTAACATTTGACCTTTATATTCATTATATATCATTTCTCGGTTTAAGCACGCCATTGTTTCTTCGTAACATTTCTCTTTTATTCTGAATTATATCATGCTGATAACAAAAAGATCAGAGGAAACATTATTAATCAATTTCCTTTTTTTAATTCATTTTTAAAACTGTTTTATTTCTGTCCGCAAATATTTGTAAAATATATAGGTGGTCATTACAACACTGGCGGTCGGTGTTAAAGCGGCGGTAAAACCGCCAACAGGCCGGCGGAAAAAAAAATGGAATTACGACCGTGGCGGAAACCGCCAACATAGACAGCCACTTTAACACTCCGACCGCCAAGACGGTAAAAACAAACACCGCAGCGGTAACCGCCAACAGACAGGCGGAGGACAATGTACCGCCCACATTATTACAAGCCACTAATCCGCCACCTTTTCCGGGGCGGATACACCGCGAACAAAAACACGGCGGAAACAGGACTTGGAATCCCACGAGGAACCAGGACGCCATGGAACCGGAACTTCAGATTCTTCCAGCCTTTAACTTCCTGCTCCTCTACCAGGAGCACGAACGCCGCCGGCGAAGACCACGGTGAGTACTGCACCTATGACACAGGGGAGGGGGGAGGGAAAAAACAGTGACACACACACGCAACACACAACACTCCCACCCCCACCCTCACCCACGACAACACACACACTAATACATATTGATACATCACAGTTACACCCCCCAACCCCTCCTGGAAGAATACAAGGACAAAAGGAAATTAGTCGAATGATTGTAATATATACAAAGACAGTAATCAAAAATATACATATATATTAAGATATTCACACTATAAACAAATATATACACCAAGAATCCAAGTCCAAGGTATTCCACTATCATAGTCTGTGGACCACTGGGCCCAAAAGGCATGGGCGAGGCCCACACTCAATACCCAAAAAAGACGGAGAGAACACTGCTGGGGCATCAGATAGAAATAAAACAGGCACCTCAGGGGGATGAGTGCACGATGCCAGATCCACGAGGGGGCTCCATGCCCACTGTTCAATCCTGTGGAGTGCAAAGCCACAGTCTCTCAAGTCTATACAGTGGGTGGTTTGCCCACTGTTCAATCCTGGGGAGTGCAAAGCCACAGTCTCTCAAGTCTCTACAGTGGGTGGTTTGCCCACTGTACAATCCTGGGGAGTGCAAAGCCACAGACTCTCAAGTCTCTACAGTGGGTGGTTTGCCCACTGTACAATCCTTGGGAGTGCAAAGCCACAGTCTCTCAAGTGGATAACAGTCTCCACTGGTTTCTGGAGGGGGCTTTGTGCCCAGAGTGCTTCATCCTGCCAAGGACTGTGTGAGTGGATGCTGTTCTCCACTGGTTCTGGAGGGGGCTTTGTGCCCAGAGTGCTTCATCCTGCCAAGGACAGAGGTAGTGGATGCTGTTCTCCACTGGTTCTGGAGGGGGCTTTGTACCCAGAGTGCTTCATCCTTACCGTGGCGGCCCCAGTAGCGTCGGAATCATTGGTCTCCACACCCCAACTGTACCCCTGGGAGCGGCTTTGGTGGCTGATTTCTTTCCCCTCTCCCGCCGGGCACTGGCCAACCTTTTATGCTTTACAGGTGGGGGACTGTCCGTGCTCTGGCTCCTTGCCACACTGGCTGCCCTGCTGCCTGGTGCACTCCAGAAGCCGGTTATTACTGGCACCACTGATCCCGCAGATGTTGTGGCTGAGGTGCTGGGTTGGGACCTGGTGAGTCGGGCCCTAGGAGACTGAAGGGGTGGGGGAGGTGAGGGAAAGAGTCAAGGTTGGACAGGAAACGTTTCTTAGGAACACTGGGACGGGTAGATGGAGGGGGTTTGGGAGTGGAGGAAGAGGTAGTGGTTGTAGGAGGTGTACGTTTGGTGACTTTGGGTGAAGGTGCATGGGCTGGAGGCTGTCGTGAGGTGGATGGCTGTTGGGTGGGTGTGTGGCTGCGTTTGTGTACCTTGGGAGGTGGCCTCATAGACACACTGGGAGAGGACACAGGGGACGTGTGTATGGTAGTGGGGGTGGTGACTGCACGTGAGCGGGGTGTGGTGGTGGGTGTGCTGGTGATGGACGTAGTGGCTGAGGATGTAGTGCATGCAGGTGTGAGTGGAGACGAGACAGAGAGGGAGGAGGGAGATGAGGAGGAGGGGGGCACAGTGGAGGCAGTGGATGTTGGTGTGTCTGCATGTGTCTGATGCTTGCGTGAGTGCCTGTGGGATGTGTGGTGCTTATGTTTGCCAGAGCTTCCCTTGTGTGTTGAGGTGTGTGCATGCTGGTCTGATGGTGTGCTTGGGATAGGCTGAGGTGCAGGGGTTTGGGTCTGGGTGGAGGAAGTTGGAGGGGGAGACTAGAGACAGGGACAATGGCTGCTATCAGTGCTGAGGCCAGAGTCTGAAAAGCTCGCTGATGGGCTGCCTGACCAGAGTGAATGCCCTCCAGGTATGCATTGGTTTGTTGCAACTGCCTCTCTACACCCTGGATGGCATTCAAAATGGTAGACTGCCCAACAGTGACGGACCTGAGGAGGTCAATGGCCTCCTCACTGAGGGCAGTTGGGGGGACAGGGGCAGGGGCTGAGGTGCCTGGGGCGAAGGAGATGCCCACCCTCCTGGGTGAGCGGGCACGGGACACACGCTGAGGGGCTGCCGGGAGGGCGGTGCTGGTAGGGGGGCTGGCAGCTATACCTGTAGATGCGGGGGCACAGATGGGCCCGCCACCGCAAGGGAGCTCCCATCAGAGGAGGAGTCCGTATCGCTGGTGTCAGCTCCTGTCCCCACCGTGGAGCACCCCTCGCCCTCCGTCCCACTGGTAAATTCAGACTCCGTAGTGTCGCCCTCCAGGGCCATGTGGGATGCAGCTCCCTCCTGCTCCGGTGCCACTGCTCCTCCGCCTGATGATGCTAATGCACAAAAGAACAGGGAGACAACAAAAAGGGGTGGAGACAGAAGAAAGACATGTTCAGTGCATGCAATACCGCTACCGTTGGCGGACACTACAGACACAGAAGCCCCGTGCACTACGCCGTGCACTTGGAGTTCCCTATTCAATACCAGGGACATGGGTTACAAGGTTATGCCCGATTGATGCACACATGGATGTCACAGGAGCCTGACTGGGTGCAGTTGGCACTGTACACAGGTGGGGTGGGGGGCCACAGGACCTGCCTTAAGAAAGGTCCTTGCCTACTAAACTAGCCCTGGCCTAGGGGAACCCACAGCCCACAGCCCACCTCCCCCACCCAGACACCTACAATGCGCCTGAATCAGCAGAATGCGAGTGTACACACCCCCTTGTGGCTGCTGTGATGCCCTCAAGCGCCCATCGAACTCTGGGTATGCCACTGCCAGGACCCCGAACATCAGGGGGGTCATGGTGCGACAGGCACCCCATCCACGTTGGGAGGCCATCCCCAGCTGGGCCTCCGTTGTCTTCTTGCTCCAGCGGCGAATGTCCTCCCATCTTTTCCGGCAGTGGGTGCTCCGTCTGTGGTAGACCCCCAGGGTCCGGACTTCCTTGGCGATGGCACGCTAAATGTCCTTCTTCTGGTGGGCTCTGACCTACAGGAATAGTACATGGGAAAAAGAGAAGTTATTACCGTCCGCACCGTCACAGTCATTGGCCCGCATCCCTACCCTTGCCATGACGCACATGCACTCACCCTCGTTTCATGCACGCCTCATTCTCACCCCCCCCTATCTTCAATCCACACCACTCCACACAGGCATTGCCCATACAGCATGCTCACAGTGTACTTACCTGTTTGTCTGGAGGACCGTAGAGTAGCGTGTA
Organism: Pleurodeles waltl; assembly: GCF_031143425.1. Taxonomy (NCBI): domain Eukaryota; kingdom Metazoa; phylum Chordata; class Amphibia; order Caudata; family Salamandridae; genus Pleurodeles; species Pleurodeles waltl. The sequence continues at coordinate 90,849,664 of NC_090441.1, forward strand.
CTGGGGGAGGACCCCATCCACGAGTTTCTCCAACTCCTCCATGCTGAAGGCAGGGGCCCTTTCCCCAGACACACAAGCCATTGTCTCTTCCAGACTGAGGTCACAGCAGCACTTGCAGTGTAGGTCCTCTCCTGTCGAAGATCAGGTATCAAGTGAGTTAACAGAGAGAAAATGGCGGTCACGTCCGTGGCGGTGCGTACCGTCACCGCCGGCGTACATTGTCAATGGCTCCTGGGACCCATAGGGTCCAATGTTAACCAATGCAGGATTGCGCCGCGGTCTTCGACCGGCTACCGCGACGGTGCACAACGCCAGCGCAGTTACCCCATATCCCATTGTCCACCTTTACAGGTCAGGCAGCCGCCATTTCATGGGCCCACATGCCATTATTTTGGACTGCGTCACACATATCTAGGCCTTGCCTAAACACTCAGGCATATGTCGATTTGCTAATATTTCAGAGTAAGCTGGGTTTACGTACCTCAGAGTTGGTTGACTCTCTGCTCGCTGTTCTCCTCCATAGACACCGTCCGCTGGGGCATGTGAGGAGATGGCGGCATCCTCCGGTGTACAGACCGCTGATGGACCTGTCGACAATGGAGGAGCGACATGTGATCATCACCTACAGACTTGATCGTGCCACAATACAGGAACTGTGTGCGCAGTTGGAGTGAGACCTGATGTCAGCTATCCGCCTTCCCACAGGAATCCCCCCTCAAGTGCAGGTGCTGTCAGTACTCCATTTCTTAGCAAGTGGGTCATTTCAAACTACAGTGGCCATTGCATCAGGGATGTCCCAGCCTATGTTTTCCAACGTGTTGTCCAGACTGTTGTCTGCCCTGCTGAAACACATGCGGAGCTACATCGTTTTCCCTCAGGTGGAGGATTTGCCTACAGTGAAAGGTGACTTCTATGCCCTGGGACATATCCCCAACATCATAGGTGCCATTGATGGGACACATGTGGCCTTGGTCCCCCCCGCAGGAGTGAACAGGTGTACAGAAACCGGAAGAGTTACCATTCGATGAATATGCAGATGGTGTGTTTGGCAGACCAGTACATCTCCCGTGTGAATGCCAAATTCCATGGATCAGTGCACGACGCTTACATTTTGAGAAATAGCAGCATCCCTTATGTGATGGGGCAACTCCAGAGGCACCGTGTGTGGCTATTAGGTGAGGACATGGACCCAATACAGTGTGAATAGTTGTCTGGGTCTGGGGATGTCCCTATGAGTTAGTGTGTGTCTAACAGTTGTCCCTCGCCATTTGCAGGTGACTCTGGTTACCCCAACCTGTCATGGCTACTGACCCTAGTGAGGAATCCCAGGACAAGGGCAGAGGAACACTACAATTAGGCCAATGGGCGAACTAGGAGGGTTATAGAGAGGACCTTCGGCCTCCTGAAGGCCAGGTTCCGGTACCTCCATATGACAGGTGGTTCCCTATTCTACTCACCAAAGAAGGTGTGCCAGATCATTGTGGCCTGCTGTATGCTTCACAACTTGGCTTTGCGACAACAGGTGCCTTTTCTGCAGGAGGATGGTCCAGATGGAGGTGTTGTGGCAGCTGTGGAGCCTGTGGACAGTGAACACGAGGAAGCAGAAGAAGAGGACATGGACAACAGTAACACTGTGATCCTGCAATACTTCCAGTGAGACACAGGTAAGAAGACAACACAGCCTGCTACATCTGATTAAATTCTACTCCCTCTCATCTGTCTGTCATTTTCACCCAGTGTATGGTTACTGAGTTGTCACTTTCCCTTACGATTTCAAAGATGTGGGTCCCACTGTGTGACATCTGCTTTGTTTCCACATGGACTAGAGCTGTGTGACATAGGTATGTTGACATAACATTTGATATAGCATTTTGCCACTGTTATTGCAAATACACAATTGTGAAAGCACAGACTGACTCCAGATTGTTATTTGATTTAAGGGTGTTTATTTAAGTGCTCAATAGTGGAGGGGGTTGTAAAATGGTCAGGGGTGGTGGTGGAGGAATGTCCATGGCAGAGTCCAGTCTATTAGTCTCACAGGTGCATTGTCCAAAGGGGCATAGGAAGTGGAGCTGGGGCAGTTTAAGGATGGACAGGGTGACAAAGTGGGACAGAAGGATGACATTCAGGGTGGTCCCATTTCTCGGCGGGGGTCTTGGCATTGTTCTCTGTCTTTGTCCTGGATCTCAGGGACCGTTTGAGGTGTGGTTATCCATCTGCAGGGGGTGGGGTGCTGGTGTTGTGGTCCTGTGGCGGTGCCTCTTGTCCACTAGCGTCGGCGGAGGTGGTGGGCAGTTCATTGTCCAGGCTAGTGTCAGGGGCCCCTTGTTGTGCCACACTGTCTCTCCTGGTGTTCACGAGTTCCTTCAGCACCCCTACAATGGTGCCCAGGGTGGAATTGATGGATTTGAGTTCCTCCCTGAAGCCTAAATACTGTTCCTCCTGCAGCCGCTGGGTATCCTGAAACTTGGCCAGTACCGTTGCCATTGTCTCCTGAGAATGGTGGTAAGCTCCCATGATGTTGGAGAGGGCCTCGTGGAGAGTGGGTTCCCTGGGCCTGTCCTCCCCCTGTCGCACAGCAGCCCTCCCAGATCCCCTGTGTTCCTGGGCCTCTGTCCCCCTCAACCGTGTGCCAACTACCACTGCCCCCAGGTCCCTGGTGTTGTTGGGGTGGTGGGTTAGCCTGGGTTCCCTGTAGTGGTGGACACACTGCTGCTTGACGTGTCCTGGGGACAGAGGTATGGGCCCGCTGGGTGGGTGCTGCACTGGTGTTTCCAGAGGGGGCAAGTTCTGTAGTGGCCTGTGCCAGTGTGAGGGGAACCGACTGTCCTGAGGTCCCAGATGGGCCGGGCTGGTCATCTAAATCCAGTTGGACAGAGCTGCTGTCATCACTGTGGGCCTCTTCTGTGGGTAGAGTGGACATATCTGGACCCTCCTGTCCGGTGACGTTGGGTAGGGGCCCTGCAGGTGTGTAAAGGCATGATTATTGCATCTGTGTGTGCCATGGTGTGCAATGGGTGGGTGACCCTGTACCCCAGTGCTTGCATTCCTGTGTAGGTACTTGTTTGATAATGGTTTAGGGAGGTGTATGGGTATGTGTAGTGGCCATGCATTGGTGATGGGTGTCCATGCTTTGGTGTTACATGCAGGGCTTGGGTTTGGGATGTGTGGTTTGTGATATTGGGACATAGGTGAGGAGTTGGAGTGATGGGGGTGAGGGCATGGGTGGGGGTATGTGATAGCATGCAGGTAGGGTGGGGGATATAGTGGGAAAGATTTGACTTACCAGAGTACATTCCTCCAGCTACTCCTGCGAGGCCCTCAGGATGCAGTATAGCCAAGACCTGCTCCTCCCATGTTGTTAGTTCTGGGGGAGGAGGTGGGGGTCCGCCGCCAGTCCTCTGTACCGCGATGTGGTGTCTTGAGACCACGGAACTCACCTTTCCCCGTAGGTCGTTCCACCTCTTCCTGATGTCATCCCTAGTTCTTGGATGCTGTCCCACTGCGTTGACCCTGCCACGATTCTTCGCCATAGCTCCATCTTCCTAGCTATGGTGGTGTGCTGCACCTGTGATCCGAATAGCTGTGGTTCTACCCGGATGATTTCCTCCACCATGACCCTGAGCTCCTCCTCAGAGAACCTGGGGTGTCTTTGCGGTGCCATGGGGTGGTGTGGGTGATGTGTGTGGTGGTGTGTGTTGTGATGTGTGGGGTGATATTTAGAGGTGTGTTGTGTGAGGTGTGTGGATGTTGTGTGAGTGATGGTGTGGAGTGCCTGTGAATGCTAGTGTTGTTTCTGGTGGTGTCTCTCTCTGGCCTTCTTTAGCAATTCTGGTTGTAAGGGTTTGTGGGTGATGTGGGTGTGTGTTTTATATTGTATTGGGTGTGTGGGAGTGGTGTGTTTATGTGTATCAGGTGTGTGTATTTCAAAATGTCCAATGTGGTAGTGTTTTGTAAATGTGTGTGTATTTTGAGAGCGGCAGTGTGTGCCACCAATGGAATACCGCGGTTGAAAGACCGCCACGTGGATTCGTAGGTCGTGATAGTGTGGGCGTATTCCTGTTGGCGTGACGGTGGAGGTTTTGTTATCGCCAGTTTATCACTGACCTTTGTTGTGGCGGACTTGTATGGGCGTCTGGATTTTGGCAGATTCCGAGCTGTGGGTCATAATGACCTTGGCGGAATTCCGTGGCCGCGGCGGTGTGTTGGCGGTCTTCTGCACGGCGGTAAGCGGCTTTTACCACCAATGTTGTAATGACCCCCATAATGTGGCCCTCGGACTAAAAAGTTTGAAAACCCCTGTTTTAAGGGGAGGGGGCACGTGGCCCCCTCCCCAGGGTGTGTTCAGCCTCAGGGACCCCATCTCCCAGACCCACTGTATTTTGTAAGGTGAGGGGAAGCCTCTGAAGGCCACTATGACACCATTCCCTGGAACCTGCTCATTTGTTGTGTCCCGGGGAGCCCACCCCAAGGCCACACCAGCTTCCCTTACTGCACCGGCATGGGCAGAGAAACTTGTGTTTGCTCCCACTTGGTGGGGTTATTTTTAAAACTCTTGCCACACTACAGCAAACACAAAGTCTGCTACCAGCGGTGGGAGCTCTGAAAATGCTCCTGCTGACTCAGAGCAGACTTTTGATCTGTTTCCCTGCCCGCACTGATGCAGGTAAGGAAACAGATCAAGAGATTGATCCCACCTGGAGGGAGCAGCATAAGTAGCTGCTCCCTGCGGTTGGGAGCAATGCATGCTCCTGCAGCTTACAGGGGGCTGTCTAGGGCCGCTGGTCCATAGGGCTCTTTCCCAGGCCCTCAACACTAAGCATGGTGTGGGCACTGGCCCTGACCCTGGTTGGGCACCAGCGCACCCGTCTTGAAATAAGCCATGCCCTGCAGTATAGGGTCTCTAGGGCCAGAAACAGCTCAGGGGCAGGGCTCCCCTTTTATTTTAAATAGTGGCTCTGAGGGTATTGGGTCCCCGGAGCTCACTAAGGCTTGGGAGGGTGTCACGAGTTCCCACTCCCCTTTAGTTAAAAAAAAAAGATCCTGGCGGATAAGTTCCCCATGGCCTAACAAGCCTTAGAGAGGAGGGTGATTGGGTCTCCTTCCCTTTAAATAACTAAGGCACAGGGGGATGGTGTCCCCAGGCCCTAATGAGGCATGGGAAGGGGGTTCGCATGGCCCCCGCGCGCTTTTAAAGTGCATAGGTACTGGGGTCCCCAGGGCCTAATGCGGTTCAAAGAGGGGTGCCATGTGGCCTCCTCACTTTTAAAAAGAAGTCCTAGGGGATGGGGTCCCCAGGGGGTCCCCAGAGCCAGGCCTGGTGGCCAACCCACGCCACACATGGTCAGAGGCTGTGCTTAGAGTGGGGTTGGCTACATGCAGCAAGTTGGCCCTAAAAACCCCAGAAATTCACCAGATATAGTTAACTTAAGTAACTATAACTCATGCCCTAAGATAACTATAAATTCTGTCCTTGCCATGCACTGCTAATTACCACACTTATTACATCACTCATGACATCTTCTATGACATCATTGAAAATATCTCTGCAGCATTTGCAATGAAATTATTGAAGAGCAAGACTGTGCATGGCGGGGGTGCGAGTTATAGTTATCTTACGGTGAGCGTCATACTTAAGTTAACTATAATTGGGGGATTTTTGTGATTTTTAGAGTTTAAAACGTTATGTCGTTACTGAACATTTCACCGAACTATAACATTACTTTACATTTTGTTTTTTTTCAATATATATATATATATATATGTGGCTATATTGGACCTGGGTCTTTTTTTTAGGGTTAGCCCCAAACGTTTTTCCTACTTCTTCCTATTTTTATGACCTTTTTGTTTTGCTTTAGGACTCTGGGCACTTTACCACTGCTAACCAAATGCTACTATTGGACCTGAAGCACTGATTGTGCCACCCACATGAGTAGCCTTGCAACAAGTCTCAGGCCTGCCATTGCAGTGTCTGCATGTTTAGATTTAAACTGCCATTTCAGCCTGGCAAAGGCACACATTTGCCAGGCCCAAACCTTCCCTTTTATATTACCTGTAAGTTACCCCAAGGTAGGCCCAAGCTAGCCCCCTGGGCAGGGTACAGGATATTTAAAACGTAGGACGTATAATGTGTGTTTTATATGTCCTGATGGTGAAATACTGCTGATTTTGTTTTTCACTATTGAAAGGCCTATCTTTCCCATTGGGTAACATGGGGATTGCCTTGAAATATCTTTTAGGTATAATTTCCCATTGGGAGCAGATAGAGCTATGGAGTTTGGGTCTCTGAACTCACAATTTAAAAATGCATCTTTTGGTGAAGTTCGTTTTTGGATTGTAAGTTTGAAAATATCACTTTTTAGAAAGTGGGTATTTTCTTGCTTAACCGTTCAGAGCCTCTGCCTGTCCGCTGAATATACTGCTGGGTCAGGATGATAGCTGTGCTGTTTCTGCATTCACTCTAGACAGTCACACAAAGGGAGCTCAGATGTGCCCTACATATCTTGATGACCCATCACCAGGCTGATGGGTCTTCCTGAGCTAGAGTGGTGGGAGGAGCTGCCACTTGCACCTTAAAAGGGCTGTGCCAGTCCTTGCACAAATCAGTCTCTAACCCCCTGAAGTGTGTCTGGGGCCAGGGCAGGGAAAGCAGGGCCTTGTGCACTACAAAGACTTCTCTTTGAAGTTTGCCTACTTAAAGGACAGAAATGGGTGTAAGTATTGGACCTCTGACACCACATAGTTAGAATCCTTCTGGACTGGGGAAATTCTGCCAGAAAGAACAGTTAGATGCTGCAGGAGGGACTTCCATTCTGCCTGTTGCTTTGTTGTGCTGTCCTGCTGCTTGCTGCTTCAGTCCCTGGAGTGAAAGGACTGGACTTTGATTTCTACATCCTGCTTCCAAAGGTTCGCCAAGGGCTTGCACTGAGCTTGCTTCTTCTTAAGAAGTCTCAAGGGCATCAAAGACTTCACCTGCCAGCGCCTAGGCTCTCTTGCTGAGGGTGGAGTACGTTTGTGGTGTTTTCATTGTGTTACTGTGGGTGTGTATGAATACTTTAGACATTGCCTCTGAGATAAGCCTAACTGCTTGTGCCAAGCTACCAAGGGGGTGAGTAGGGGTTCTCTTTGCTGTGTGACTCCCTTCCTCCGACTAGAGTGAGGGTACCTACTTGGACAGGTTACATGCCACTCCCAATTACAGACCCCATTGCTAACATTGGTGATCAACGATGAGAATAGGACTTATATTTCTAATTTACATACAGTATTGGTGTACACTACTTCCATATCGCAGACCATTACGTACCTAAATTATTTTTCTCCTTTTTCTCTCAATTTGCCATTTTTCTAAAGTTACTCATGCTTCAACTTGATCAGCTTGGAACTCTGTGTGAGTGTTGCACCTGTGAAGCTGTGACAGAATGGAAATTAATTTCTGCCACCTAAACACCTATACTATGAAGGAGCTGAGAGTTATCTGCAAGGAGAGAGAGCTGGTTGTGAAGAGGAGATCCACAAGGCTGGAACTTGACACCACCCTGTATTGTTATGAGCACACATGCTGGGTAGCAACACTATCAGATGACTCTGGGAAGGACCCCTCTGAAAGCGTAAAGGATGTAAGACCTTGGAACATCCTAGATGATCCCAAACCAGAAACCCAAGAGGGCAGTGGCCCTGAGGAGGAAGCAGGGGAGGAGTAAAATGGCTTTGCATAGGCTCTAGAGATGAGAGGGGAACCCACAGGGAGGGAGTCCCCTGCTGGATCTACTGCTGGAAGCAATGGCTTCTCCCATACCCTGTCCCCTGAGGAGTCCAGAAACAGACAGCCTGAGAGGGACCTGCAGCTGCAGCAGGCTCAGCCAGATGCAGAGGAGAGAGGAGCTGAAGCTGAGACAGCCCTAGCTGGGGAGAGGAGGACTGCAGTAGAGCGAACCTTAGCCCAGGAAATGGAAATTATTTTAGCTCATGAGCTGAAGTTAACAGAACTGGGCTTGGAAGTCAGGAGGGCTGAGCTCAGCTCAGATTGTGGCAGCAAAGGTACCATGATCAGTACTGAAGAAAAGGTCCACATACCCGGAGACTTGGTTTCTAAGGAGGAGGGTGACATACAGCAGTGGGCTTGGGCATATGAGGGCGCTCCAGATGTGCGCAGGGTCCCTGAGGAGGATTGGGGAATTGGAACAGGGAGTCATATTCCTGGTAGTGGGAGGGACACTCTACTGGCTCTAGAAGGGAGTGAAAGGGTGTGGTGTACCCCCATGGAGGAAGCCCTGGTCTGAGAAGAGAGAAGGGTAGGTTGAGTTTCAGGGACAGGCAGACACTGTCTAATGTGGGGTACTTTTTCAAGGCACTGGATAGTTGGGTGAAAGGTAGTATGGTGAACACACATGAGGGGCTGTACAATTCGATTGCTGGAGAGCATATATTCAGTCACGGTTTTCCAGATCTATGCCAACACCTGGTGGAGTGTGAGTTCTCTGACCCCAGGGAACTTGCACTGAAGGTAGACCTCTAGGTGAGTGCCAGAGGGTCTGAATAGACACTGGGGAGTAATCCTAAGGAGAGTGGCTCAGGTTTTCCCTATTAGAGTGAGGAGGAGGGTTGCAGGACCCCAGACAGGTCCCAGGGTAGTAAGGGGGGAGAAGAGTCCTATGTCCTTTCGAAGAGTAGGAAATTGGGGTGGGGTCGGCAGAGGCTCCGGGTGCCCTATCTCCAGCCCCAGTGCTTGGATTGCTCTCAGAAGGGGCACAGGCAGGGAGACCATCCACTGATGGGAGTCCAAAATATTGTCAAGAGAACTTGGGCAGGAAGGGGCGGCTGTGACAAGTCTTCCACCAGTTCTAGTGTCTGGCAGCACCACTCCGGAAAAGGGGGAGTAGAAGTCCAGATGGAGGGGTGAGAGGGGAAGACAGTCCCCAGAGGGAGAACCAGTGGGTCAGGGTTTGCCAGCCCTGAGGTCAGCACACCAGAGGAATGACCCTGGTGACACCACTTTTGGCTTGAAAGGGCTAGATGCTCTGTTAGATGTCAGGAGACCTGCGCCAGTCAGACTGTCACACAACACACGAGGAATGTGTTTCCCTTGGGGAAATAGTTGTACTCTACCAGGAGTCCTGGCTTGCCAGGCACATGCTCAGCGTAAGGGTACAGACCATAGGCTAGAGGACCAGCCTCAGGATACCACCCCTGAACTGGTGAGACGGAGAGTTGGACAAAGGGCGCCAGTCATCTGGGGCTAGCCCCTCCCTCCCCCCATTTTGAGACACCAAAGATGTTAGAGTTCCCTGGAAGGACTGAGGCCTAGCTCTCACCCACTGTGGGTTGCTGTCCTTCTTGTGAACAGAGTTGCTCTGGGGTTGAGGACAAGAGTCACACCCTGAGGGTGGAATGGGCCACACCACTACATTGTCCATGGTGGTACTGTCTTCCTACTGGGATACATCTGTAAGCAAAGTAAGATTAGGTGCTGCACAGATGGGGTCTGCAGGTGAGGAGAAGGATTCCCCATGGGTTAGCTTAGTGGGCCCTGAGATTATGGACAGAGGAATCAAACTGGGTTCAGAAAGGTGAAGAACTGGAACGCTTCCCTCCTGTTGTGGGGCAGGGTTCATGTTCCATTGCCCCAAGCAGGGAAGTCCATAAGGTATTGATTGGTCTACCCTGGCTTTAGGCTGGAAGGGGGTTGTGTTGTACCTGGCACTTTTTGCGAGGTTGTCCCCAAACGTTTTGCCTTCTTCCTCCTATTTCCTCTGACCTGTTTTTGTTGGCTTTAGGACTTTGGGCACTTTAACACTGCTAACCAGTGCTAAAGTGCATATGCTTTCTGTCTGAAATGTATTGGTGATTGTTTTCTCCATGGTTGGCATATTTGATTTACAAGTAAGCCCCTAGTACAGTACACCAGGTGTGCCCAGGGCCTGTAAACCATATGCTTCTAGTGGGCCTGCAGCACTGATTGTGCCACTCACATGAGTAGCTCTGCAAACAAGTCTCAGGCCTGCCATTGCAGTTTCTGTGTGTGCAATTTTAAACTGCAATTTCGACGGCCCAAACCGCCCCTTTTATTACCTGTATGTTACCCCTAAGGTAGGCCCAAGATAGTCCCATGGGCAGGGTACATGGTATTTAAAAAGTAAGACATGTAATGGTGTGTTTTACATGTCCTAGTAGTGAAATACTGTTAATTTCATTTTTCATTATTGCAAGGCCTATCTTCACATAGGGTAACATGGGGATTGCCTTAAAATATTTTTAGGTGTAAATTCCCATTGGGAGCAGATAGAGATGTGGCGTTTGGGGTCTCTGAACTCACAATTTAAAAGCGCATCTTTTGGTGAGGTTGTTTTTTAGATTGAAAGTTTGAAAATGTCACTTTTAGAAAGTGGGCATTTTCTTGCTTAATAATTCTGTGCCTCTGCCAGGCTGCTGAATATATGTCTGGGTCGGGATGACAGTTGGGCTGTTTGTGCATTCAATCTAGATAGTCACACAAGGGAGCTGAGCCAGGCTGGTGGGTCTTCCTGAGCTAGAGTGGTTGGAGAAGCTGACACTTGCACCTGAATGGGGCTGTGCCTGTCCTCACACAAAGCAGTCTCCAACCCCCCAGCCGGGGCCAGGAAAGGCATGGTCTTGTGCAGTACATACTTCTCTTTGAAATGTGCCTACTACAAAGACAGAAATGGGTATACGTACTGGACCTCTGACACCACATAGTCAAAATCCTTCTGGACTGAGGAAATTCTGCCAGGAAGCAGAGCTGGATGAGGTAGGAGTGACTGCCACTCGGCCTGTTGCTTTGTTCTGCTGGCCTGCTGCTTGCTGCTTCTGTCCTGGGAGTGAAAAAAATAGACTTTGCTATCTACATCCTGCTTGCAAAGGTTCTCCAAGGACTTGGACTGAACTTGCCTTCTGTTAAGAAGTCTGAGGGACATCAAAGAATTCACCTATCAGTGCATGGGATCTCTTGCTGAGAGTCCTGACGGAAAACGTGGTGCCAAATCCAGATCCTGGGTCCTTGGGAGTTAGTTCTGGTGCAACAAGGCAGAAACTAGTGCATCAACTTCCAGAACGACTTCAAAACTGTTCCCGCTCTCTGACCCTGTGCCACTGCCTGCACTGGAGCTGTAGTCCCTGCTGAGTGCAATGACCACATACCTACAATGCAGGCCCAACACCACTGCAGCGACTCTGAAGTCCCATCACATTGTGAGTCTAGAGTGTTGGGTCCCCAACGTCCATGGTACCCGACTCCACCGCAGCACCTGTGGCCCCAAGGTGTGATCGCGACACTGCACAGTCGATGCCTCGTGTCTTGACCTGCTAGATTCATGAACTCCACCTTGTTGAAAGGAACCAATGCCTTACCACCAATGCCGCATCACCTCCTCTGCAACTGTAAGGAACCGAAACCTCACCTTCGCGGTGGCAGTAAGGAACCAATGTTGCACCGCTCCAGTGTCGCCTCACCTCCCTGACTCCATGCTATGAACTTGGTACCTCATCGTTTTCCAAGGTACTATAACTCCCCTTTTCTTTGTCCAGTTTCATGCCAGAGCAGGGACAGGGGTCCCTGAACCAGTGTAGACTGGTTTATGTAAGGAGGGCACCAAACGTGCCCTTCAAAGCAATGCCAGTGGCTTGGGGAGACTACCCCTCTCCAGCCTGTAACAACTATTTCCAAAGGGAGAGGATGTAACACCCCTCTCCCGAAGGAAATCCTTTGTTCTGCCTTCCTGGGTTTCAGCTTCTCAAGCAACAGGAGGGCAGAAAACTGTCTGGGAGGTGGCAGCAGCTTGGGCTGCCTGGAAACCCTCAGAAGGCTGAAATGGCAATACTGGGGGTCCTCTAAGGAGACCCCAGAGTGCATGGAAGCATACAACCAATGCTTGGAAAAGCATTAGGGTATGATTCAAACATGTTTAATACCAAACATGCCTATGTTTGGAGTTACCATTATGTAGCTGGACATAGGTAGTGACCTATGTCCAGTACACGCGTAAAATGGCATCCCTGCACTCACGAGTGATGTAATATGTGAAGTCGTAAGTAGTGCATGACGGGGTGCAAGCTATAGTTAGTGTTGCTAACTATAACTGCAGAATTTATGTGTTTTTTTAGTTCAAAACGTCAACGTTGTCACTGAAAAATTTACCTAATTAGAACGTTACTTTAATCTGTGTTTTTTCCAGTGGTGGCTGGTGATTGCAAAAAGTGGTGGGGCTTAAGTCAATACATGGAATTAAATCATGTAAAGCCAAAGTCAGTGGTATTCATTTTATCGACCTCAGCAGGATGAACTGTTGACCGAACTTACCAGGAATCATTTGAAAGTGTACTATAGAGTCAAACACAGATCCTTCCAATGAATACATTCCTTAGTGAGATGGGGAAGTAAAGGGAAAACTTGAAGAGGTTTTTATCTTCGCTTTACAGGCACTCAGAATAGATTTGGACGTACTTTTTTTTTTCTTTAGTCACCCAGTGCGCTGCTATCGTGGGGCATGCCTGGGGGACACTTTCACAGCTGTGACACTTCACTTGCACTAATCGCAGGCCTGACATGCTGAGATCCTGATAACCATTTCGTCCTATCACATGTACAAAATAAAAAATAAAAGCCGATACAGCCTGACATTAGAGAATAAAAAAGTATGCAGTATTTCAAACTGTTTTTAATCTTGCCCCTTCCATTTAGTCACAGGGTGGGTTGTGGTTATCGATTCCACTTCCTGATTCTACAGACACCACCATCCTTTGACAAAATGGAGAAGGGTGGGGAAAGTGTTCTTGATTGATGTTCAGCCTCCTGGAGCCTGAGCTGAAGAGTGAAACGCCCAATGCTAATTTCTATAGCGCCGCCAGAAAGAGGAGGAGACTGGGAAACGACGTCACCTGGGTTTCGAGGCAACACAAGGGCTGACTGTGCATACGCCCTGTTTCTGCTATCAAATGAACTCAGAGGTGCAGTAAGTGCATCTGCTGAAAGTGCCTGACTGCTGATCTCTCTGTCGCAGAGCGAAGCAGTCAGGCATGACCTACATTTACCATGGCTAGGTAATTACTTTTATTATGGCAGAATACACTTGGTGGGCGGAGCCCCAGCGCTCTCAAGCACGGGTCGCTGCTGTTTTTTTCCGGGATTTTTTAAGGATTTTTAAAAATAATACAGACATTTTCATTCCACCTAATTATATCGTTACTTTATCCTTTGCTTTTTTTAAGCTAATAATCACTGAAAAAGATCAATGGTTGGTAGGATTAAACTGTATTCTATATTGTACGCGGTACTGCTCTATTGACAGGTTTTAAAATTTAAATTAAAAAAGAAAATAACAGTAAAAATCATACACAGTGAAAAATGTATTCTTCTCCACGCTTGATGTCATTTAGCAGATTTAAATAAAATATGGCCTTCTGTGAGTATTAGTTCATTTTTATTTTCCCTTTCATTATAATTGAGTATACATTACAAAATGTATAATGAAACCCTTTTTTGCCTAAAGGAAACACACATGTAGGGGAACGTTTAATACATGTGTATGTGTTATAATGTAAGTGTAGGCATGGACTACTTCATTTTTTTTAACACAAATTGTATTGCATTTTATTGAAGTACAGCCTCTTTGACAACAGCGACAGACATAGAAGTAATAATTATGGAATAGATGTCATTAGATAAGCTGGTCAAGGCAACATAGTACACCACATATCCAGTTATCGCAAGCATACAAAACATTGAACTATGTCCCCCTCGCCCCAAACCTATGATCATGTCACCTAAGATACATAATCTAATTAAGCATCAGCACTGTAAACGCAGTATGGAAACAATAGAAACTTGTGAGGGGAGACTAAAGGCTGCATCGTGTCTGATCAATCAGGCAGCCAAGAGGGGGCCTAACTAAGGGCCATATGTACGAAAGCTTTTTCCCAGAGACACAGAATGGGTAAAATCCTTTCGTACATCTGGCCCTAAGTAACTATCATGAGGAGTGTGCATGGGGAAATCTACATTACATTGATCGAGTCACCAGGTGTAAGAGTGTACTGGTAAGTTAGTCCCTGCGGTGGGATCATCGCTCAGAGTGTATGAAGAACGCTTAATCGGGCGCCATATCCTGTGCTTTAAACCCGTCTAACAGGATATTCCATTCAAGGTAAATGGGCTTCTTGCGGAGGCTGCGATACTCCTCGCAAGCCCCCAGTGGGTCACTTCATCTCGCCATTTGTTCAATGTCTGAGCTGTCGGAGATTTACATTGTGGTGTTATAAACCTCTTCACTGATAATAATGCTGGATATGCAAATCGCAATAACACCTTGGAACCCTGCGCCCATGGATGGAGGCCAAGTAGACACTGTGCTTGGGTACCCCAGTGATCCAACCCTGTAACATCTGACAAGGCCAGTGCTACTCCTGACCAGAATTCGGATAGATGGGGGCAAGTCCATAGCATATGTAAGACATTGGTCTCACGAACCCTACAGCGGGGGCATCCGGAGGAGTCGTCTAGGAATATCCTAGCCAAACTGTGTTGTGTTAGATACACTCTATTCATGATCGAAAACTAAATAACTTGAAATCTGGATTACGTGAGATGCGTTTGGGATACTCAAGTATACATGCCCAGTCTTTATCGGGAGTTTCCTGAATAAGATCGGTTTCCAAAGTTTGTTTTAAGGGAATCAACCATACTTCCCGGTGTGCCCAGTGCCCTTGGTACAGCCAGCATACAGGATGTCTCCCATGTCCCATAGTGTGTACTGCCTGAAGCAGTTTGTGAGTACAGAGTTCACTTCCATCTGGGGGACAATGCTGTTGCACATATCAGACTAAGCTCGCATGTGTCAAAAATAATGTCTCAGGGAGCCCATAAATGTGACAAAGTCTGCATTTGGAAAGAGTGTGCGGTCCTGAAACAGGGATCCAACTGTTAAAATCCCATCATCCTCCCACAGTGCCAGCTGATGCACGTAAGCATGCCAGAGGAGGTGGAATATTTGGTGCATTCAGTGAGACGACCACAGTATACAATGCTAACTTCCAGTAAGCGCGAGCTACCTGAAGTAGAAGAGGACATGTCAGCGGGGTGAGGTCACTCAAGGGCATATTGATCTATGGAGTTGGCCATGGTCAATCTGGGCCACTGTATAGTCTATCTCTGACAGGTTGTGCCCCTCTAACCAATAACAGCCATTGCAATTGCCCCGCTATGCAATATGCTTTAAAGGCGGGGCCCTTAGTCGTGGGAAGTTGCACCTTTGTATGGTCAACCCTGCGGCGACCCTTCTCCCAGGTAAGTTCTTCCAACAAGGTACTCAGAAATCAGAACACCGAAGCAGGCACAGCCACCGTAGGGTTCACAAAGTAGTGCAGAAGGCGCGGTAACCTAACCCTCTTTGCTAGGGCCAGCCAGTCCGCAACCGATAAGGGCAGAGTAGTCCAAAAAGTTGATCGCCCTCAATAGGTTGCCTTCAAGCATGTCTTTCGTGCCTCAATAGATATGAATACCCAAGTATTGAACGTGTCTAAAGGTAATTTCCCTTTCTCCAAAGTGTAAAGTCTGGCCCATAGCATTGCCCGTAAACTGAAAGGTGCAGGACTTTTGGTATTAATATAAAGATCAGATAGTGCCCGAAGGATCTCAGTAGCTGGGGTATGCCCCATAATCTGTTACAAAGATCCCAAAGGTAAAGATCATGACATCTGCGTATAAGAACACAGAGTGCATCGTTCGACCCAGTAGTATGCCCCAGTCATTGGACTCCTCATGAATATATTGTGCTAGGTGTTCTAGTGTCAAGACAAATCAGAGCAGCAATAAGGGGCAGCCCTTCCTGGTTCTACATTCGATTCGGTATGCAGCAGAAATACGGGATCCTCCCCTGGCTGTTGGGCCCCTGTACAAGAATGCGACCCATTTAATGTATGCTTGTGGGATGCCATAGAGGGCTAGTGCTGCCAACATAAATTCTCACCCCAAAGTGTCAAAGGCTTGGTGAACATCAGAGTAGACGCAGTCTGCAAATGGGTCTTGAGCCCAGGCTGTGCTCATGAGATGGAACAACCGACAAATTTTCAGTGAGGTGTTGTAGCGAGACACAAAGCGACACTGATCACCGTGGAGAAGCAATGGGAGTAGTCTTCTAGCGAGTATTTTACTCAAGATCTTGAATTTGGTCTACTGGACTTCAACAGCGATGTCACCACCACTTCCCTAGTAGAAGGAAGGAGCAGACCTTCCTCCAAGGAGGACTTGTATCGTTTTTCAAGGCATAGCACTCATTTGGACACGTACATGGAGTAAAATTCTACTGGGAGCCCGTTCGATCCCAGTGTTTTATTTCTGGCAAGTTCCTTAAAGGCCCAGCATATTTCTCCTGTTATGGGTGCACTAAAAGCTTCCCTGTCAGTCAGTGATACTCTGGGTAGTTTGGCCCATCCAATGAATATATCAATATCCACAGGGTTTGGAGGGGCGGGGTGATGTATAGAAGATCACAGACATGTGGAACGCCCAGTTAATGGACTACTGGGTATCAAGTAAACCACAAGCCAGGTCTTGTATGGATAGAATGGGCATGGGTAAGACATCGGATCAAATCAGGCGAGCTAGTAATGGCCCTGACTTATCAGCCTCAGCATGTATTTTCTGGACATATGCTTTATAGTCAATGAGATAGAGGCATTCCAACAGCTCAGCATACACAATGTCAGCCTCCTGCAATGCATTTGCTGCATCAGTCTTGTTGTGTGCTTTTATTTCAAAAGAGCTCAATCTGTTCTCCAATTGTGTGATCTCGCTTAATGCCTCCTGCCTCGCTCCCACAACTGCTCCAATGAAGGACCTACCATTTACAACCTTAAAAGCCTCCTACTCTATTAGCGGTAAAATAGGTGTCGATAGCAGTGGCTAGCATCGCCCGAAAGACTGCATCTTCCAGGAGGGCCAGCTTCAGATGCCAGGTGGGTATTGGGTTCAGCACTCATCCCCAAGATATAGTCATTTCTATGGGGTTTTGATTGGAAATCGTCTTTCCTAAGTGAGTGGCATGTGACATACTGGGGAGGACTATAGTGGGGCAGAGGAACCTGTCAAGATGAGAAACCAATGCATGGGGGTAGGAATAAGAGATATCTTCTTGCACTGGAGCAGTTCGGCTACGCCAGACATCTGAAAGGCTGCAGCCTTCCATCCATTGCCTCAAAGCCTTAGACTTTCGAACGATGCAGTGCCGGGCAGGGGGAGATTTATCTATGGTGGTATCCAGCACTGCATTAAAGTCTCCACCCAGTACCCAAGGGTATGCTGCCCACTCCGCCAATACAGTGGAGAGATGTGAGAAGAAGGCTTCTTGTGATAAACAACTTTATTTAGCATTTTAAATGAGAACAAGACACATTTAGCAATTGCACCCAGCACATAACTTAAGATCGCTAAAAGTCCACAAAGTCTCCCACCAACCTTGCCCCACATCACTGCAAATATAAGCATGGGCACAAACCCCCAAAGTGACAACATAATTTCCATCATGAATGACTTAGCCTGTCCAAAAGGTAGTAGCATGTGCACAGGGTAGTCTAAGCATAATCAGATCAGGAAGAATCCTCTGTCAATGTTGGAGGTGAGAGTTCCCATATGTTTGAGGCTCGTAATTTCTTGGACACAGTAAGGTGTATGCCCCTGCCCCGTTCTGGCAGCAGATGTATGTGATAAAGGGGTGCCATCTAGCCTCAAATTTAGCTAGTCGATGCCTAAGAATCGCAGTCAGCTTTTCCATGGCATATAGATTCCATAGTTTGCCTCACCATATATTGACAATGGGAGCATAAGCCTGCTCCCACATTTGTGCTATGCACAAGTGTGCTGCAAGTAGGAGGTGTGATAGAAACTGACCTGTGAGGTTGTAGTGGGGAGACCTCTCTCTATGCCAGGATCGCCTAAAAGGATCAGCAAGGGATCACAGGGAAGTTTAACATTAGTGATGTTGTGTGTATGATGGAGTACTTTGCCCCAGAAAGATTGTATTGATGGGCAAGACCATCAGGTGTGTAGGAATGTGCCCCGTTCCTCTCATCCCTTCCAACAGGAGTCAGAGCTCCCAAACATTCTATGTTGTCGTACTGGTGCCAGATACCAACATGTAACAAGTTTGTGGGCATTTTCTTTATGGCAGAGACAAACGGATAAGCCAGATGCTTCTGCCATATTGTCCCATGTGTCCTCAGACATTTCAGTTCCTGATTCCCTCTCCCACTGCATCATATATGCATGCTTCTTGGCAGGAATGAGTGTGAGTGCATAACAATAGAGCAGTGAAAGCCCTCACATCGAACATTGGAGTGGAAGAGGGATTCAATGGCTGTTTCTTCCCGTTCCATGGCCATGTGATGTTTTGGAAGCCCTGGTCAGTGTAAACCTTGGTACACGCGGTATGCCGTGTGGTGGGGGAGGCCAAATTTATCCCCAAGGGAGTTGTTTGTTCTCAAGGCACCCTCATCATAGAAAGCTTGTAGTCTAGGAGCCTCGTCTCCATCCCAGAAAAAGGAAGCATGATGAAGAGTTCCCATAATGTTATGTCAACCTTGCTAACTAACTTTTCTAAAACTTACACTATGTTCATTTTTTATGTTTTGTAGGAGACTCAGCGTATCTTAAAAGACCTTGGTTGTTAGCACAACTCCACCAATCTAACGATGCGAGGCTTCAATGAGGAACATTGTAGAACTCTGAAAACTGCCAGAACCACCGCAGCCAAGTATCTACGCTTCAACTGCCAATTAATTGGAACATTACTGAATGTTTCAGCATTCGAGTCACTGTACCGGAGCTGTCAGATGAAATAAGATTAACAAGGCAAGTGCGGTTACGTGGGGCATAAAATCTTTATTTTATTTGATAAAAACAATTTCACATCTTAAGAATTACATCTTAAAATGCGGCATGCCTTTAAATAAACGACGACTTTGAAATGGTGATTACGTCAACATCACGGAACTTCCAATGAGAGGCAACCAAGCCGGATTTAAAAGGACATCATGTGATGTGAAATGTTTTTCTAGCATTGAGAAAGGCATATAATTGCTGAAACGCGTCTGCTGTTTAAAACTTGAAATAAATGATTGGTAAAGCCCAAGAGTGCTCCGAGCTGTGTTCCTGTAAGGAATGTTGATGGACAACTCGTAGAACTTGTAGACTGTGGAGCAGGCTTTTGAGCTCCTGAAAGCTAGATTCACTTGTTTGGATAAGTATGGTGGGCCCCCCCTCTACTCACCTGGGAAAGTGTGCACGTTAACAATTTTCTGATGTATGCTGTACAACATTGTCCTACAGTGGAACATTCCATTCATCGCAGATGATGACCACAATGAGGAGGTCAAAGTTGATGTACAAGAGTTGCAAAGTAAAGATCACAGCGGTGAGGATGAAGAGAATGATTCATGTCAAGATGCCATTAACAACTTCTTCGAATGAAGGTAAATATCAACCATTGCTAACCAGTGCTAAAATGTGTGTGCTTTTACCTTTAAACATGGTAGAATTGGCTTACACCCAATTTACTTGTAAGTGCCTACTAAAGTGGCACTACATGTACACAGGGCCTGTAAATTATATGGTACTAGTGGGCCTGAGGCAATTATTTTACCACCCACTTAAATAGCCTTTTAAACATGTCTCAGGCCTGCCATTGCAGTCTGTGTGTGCAGTTTTAAATTGCCATTTCGACCTGGCAAAATAAACCCAACTATTTATTACACATAAGTCATCCCAAGGGTCGAGCTTAAACGGCCTACGGGGCAGGGTGTAGTGTATTTAAAAAGGTGGGCCTGTACTTTGCACTCCTATGTGTCCTAGTAGTAAAACCTCTTAAATTCATTTTTTCACAACCTCAAGGCCTACCTCTACCAAAGGATAACATTGGGTTACCTTATTATATTTAATAACCAATAACTTTTAATTGGGAGCAGATCAGGAGGTCAAGTTTGGTGTCTAAAGAATTGGAATTTAAAACCTTTTTTAATGGTAAAGTCAGATTTTAAGTCACAGTTCTGAAAACGTCACTTTCAGATTAAAGTTTATAAAAAATGTAAAAAAAACAAGTCATGCACCCTGACTGTAAATGGACTTTTAGAAAGTCGGTATTTTCTGATCCAAACCATTTGGTGCCTGCAACCTGGGTCACATGAATAGGTGTAGCTGGCATACAACAGTGACATCAATAATCGTGGCCGTGTGTAAATGGTGCGCACTTCCAAAATTATTTTGCTGTTTAAAATACAAAGTTCATGATGAGAAAGTCTCTTCTTTGAGAAAGGGAGTGCTCGAGCGGTTATACAACCTGGGTCACATGAATAGGTGTAGCTGGCAGTTCTTCTTTCTGTATTGCTCCCAGACACTGAGACAAAGATGGAATAGTGTTGTCAGCATGGGTCACATCTAACTTGATAGAGGACAGAACTGTCATCTACCATACTTATTCATCACAAAGACTCTGCCTCAGCACACTCAAAAGGGTTTCACACCGTCTATTGTGCTCCCCAGACAAACTGTGGTTAGGGCAGGGAGGCAGGAAATTTCTCAAAAGCCTCTGGGGTGGAAACCTCTATAAACTTCTTCTTCTTCAAAGCTGGTATCCAGTATAACTACTGGACCATCAGACCTAACGTTTCAGTGCACAATTCAATTCAATTTAATAAATCTTAACAGAATAAAAACAATATAAAGCAGCATCACAATTTAAAAACACAATATCATGCTTGAAATTGTAACAAGCTGGGCAAAAGATCATAATATAGATGGTTTAACTAATATACACAGTACACCTGCCAAACCTTGTCGATGACAGCCATTAGAGAAACACACTCCAAAAGCACTTAAGATCAGCTAACATTCCATGGACTTCCTACTACAGATTGACATTTTTAAAAAGGAACAAACATTAAAACAAATCTACTGATTGCCTAGTGACTGTAAGTACAATAGGGCCGCCTTAGACTTTTTAAAAGCCAATGGTTTCACAATATGCTTAAGATAAAGATAAAAGAAGTTCTTATAAAATTTACAAAAGAAAATAAAAAGCATTTGTGACTGTACTGCCATTCCATCGCAGGGACAAGGGGGCAGCTTAGAGTCCCTCACTTTGGCCCCCTCAGGGAAGCACAGAATGCCACCCTGTGCCTGATCTTAAGCGGAAGAGGAACGGCATCTCCCAGCTAGTGAGCTCCAAATTCAAATAAGGGGCAGGAACTCTAAGCGATAGAGTAACTAAAGAATCGGATTCAGATTTCTGTTGTAGAGCAGCATCAATTCTATGAGTGAGAGCCAATTCTTCAAAACCGGACTTAACCCGCCTCTTATTAGACTTACAGATTAACTCTGGGGCAAGAATCAGATCTATGAATCAGATGCCAGCAAGGGACTTGTTAATGTAGCTTAACCACGGAAAGGACAAGCCTTTGTCCTATCCAAGACAGTCACATAACCTCTTTATTAAAAGCAGCATTGCTGTTAGACCATACACTCGCCCACAACAAGAGAGGGGCCAGCTTAATAAGGTCAGAAAAATAGTCCAAATGAAGCCTGGAGTGCAAAATAAAATTAGAGCTGTAGGGTGGAAGGTTCAGTAATCTCCTACTGATCCTGTATTCCTCTACCTGTATAGAGGAGGGATTATGATAACCCCACTCCCCTACCCATACGTGGCATAGGGACACATTCCAGGCTATAGATCTTTAAATATGGGGAGATGGTGCTCTTACCACCCTTCCGGGAAAGGTTCAACAGAGAACTTGCCACCATCCCTAGTTTCACATGTGCAGCATTCACATGCAGTTGCCAGGAATTGTTTGCATAAACATAATACAAAGCTAACAAAAATTGTGCACCAAGCCTAAATATTGCTCTTAAATCCCTAGGGAGGGCAAACACTTATGCCCCGGCCTACAGGCCATTATATGGGATTTCCCAAAGTTGATCTTCATATCAAGATTACCCATAAATGTGACAAATGAGTCAACCAAGGAGCGCAAAGCACAGGGTGCCCTGGCCATTAATACGGGGCATCATCGGCATATAATAATACCGGGACAGTGTAATTTGCAATCATAAGAACATCCTTGGTTGAAACAGATAACTGGGTGGAAAGCTCATTAATGTAAATAATGAATGACAAAGCAGTCAAAATGCATCTTTGGCGCACCCAACTAGCTAAAGAGAAAACATCCAAAAACTCTCCTGGTTGGCTGTACCGCACCCTAGCACTCAGAATTTCATGCTACGAGTGCAAAAAATTGATGATGGAAGTCCATAAACACCAGGTACAGTGGGCAGTGCCTCACAATTGTATACTTGCTCACTATTAGTCATGCATTGCTGCACTGTACCAGGCCCAGGACTAAAGCCATACTGATAGGGGGACACAATGCTATTATCAGTGACCCACTTCTTAAGATGATCGAACATAACCCTTCCTAGGATCTTTACAGAGCTGTCAATAAGAGAGATACGCCTGTAACATGTGGGGGAACCTCTGTCTCTTTTTATAAAAACTGGCACTGTGGTAGAAAGGGTCCACGAATCCAGAATGCCGGTACACAGTGTGTTAATAAAAATGTTTACTAGCAAGGGAGCCCATAATTCAGAGTTGCATTTGAAGAAGCCCATGGAGATACCGTCAGTACTGGAGCTTTCCCATTTGGGCTGGATTTAAGAGAATCCACAATTTCCTGAAGAGAGACCTGAAAAACTCGGGAGTCCGCTAACAGTTCTCATATGCTGTGCTTGCTATATCTCCAGACATATGGTAGATCACAGTAAAATGCTTGACCTAGCCCTGACCAGAGAATGTTGCCAATCAGAAGTGGATTTGGAGAAGTGTCCCACTGTCAAAGGCAGTTGATTATATCCCAGAACACTTTCTGCAATTGCGGGCAGCCTCAGGCTCAAGAGTATCCCAGTCACTTGCAAACAGGGCATACTTCCTTTCCTTTAGAGCTAGCTTGTAAACTATCCTTGTATCTCTTAGATCCCCAACATCTCTAGTCATTCTGGACAGCGCCTACCTCAACTAAGGTCAGATGTATCAAAGGGATTTACCCATTCTATGTCCATGGGAAAATGTGTTGGTACATGTGGCCCCTGGTGATTAGCCGCAGAACAACTTTCATCAAACCACTGTGCCTGCTCAGACACAGGTAGAGCAGGCTTTGAGAAGTGACCCCTGATGTTATCAACAAGAGAAAAGATGCTATCACATAATAACTGAAAACAATCTGCAAGAGTTTCCCCTGATGAACAACTTAGGCAACCTATCAAAACTGACTGAAACTTTCGAAGATGTACACTCCTGTACCTGTAGATACTACAGAAGAAGGACACCCTACTGCTCTGCTACTTGAGGCCTGCCCTCTTGTTGAGATGGAAGGCTAAACCTGCGCCCTTCATCCCTGGCTGAAGTGACACCAAGGGTCAGCTGACTGGCCTGCTGTTCTGAGTTACAGGGACATAACAAGCTCCAGAGTCCTCCCTGCATTTGTCCAGCTGCCCTGCTGCCTGGACCTGCGACTGGAACTGCCTAGGCCCTGCTGGCCACTGCTAGAGTGAGTGTCTGATCACCAAGAGGTGCCCCTCAGGTCCTGGACCCCAGGTTTACCATCATCTGAGCTCTCCCTCCAAGAAAAGGAGAAATCCTGAAGTTTGTGCTCTTTGTGACCGTGAAATGACCTGTTCGCACCAAGATCTTGTTGCCTGCGCTGACCACCAATATGAAGTTCCAGAGAAGCTGGCTCTCCACACTACAGTGACCATTGGTGAGAATCAGCAACACAAAATCTGCACTTTTTGCTACAGCATCAACAGCCCACAGTGACCACCTAAGCGAAGCTCCAGCAAAGACCGTTTATGCACCCATCAGAATCTTTGTGTCACAGTGACAACCACTTGTGATGCCTGGCCTGCTTTTTGAGCAATGACCATCCGTAACACTCTCCCTGCTCCTCTCTAACTCATCCACCTTGATCGAAACTCTTTACTTCCTACATGCAGGGAATTACACACAACGATTTCTTGTTAATTTAGTATAACAAACGTATTCATGAAGCACATATATTGGTTTGATAACATTCTGGAAAGAAATGAGGTTAATAGATGTTAAGAAGCAATAGTTTTGTAAGAAAGATGGCTTCCACTAGCAGAAATTCTGCTAAACGTCCATGGAAAATGTATAAATTAATTACACATTTTAGGAAATTACAAAACACAATTCTATCTAGTTTACTGCAAAGACAAAAATGAATAGTAGCTGTCTAATATCCTGTGCTTGTACTTTCCTTTCCCCACTCCACCTGGGTTTCCTGCAAAGCTTTTATTGTGCAAGATCCCATCCATCGTTTCCTCCCAAGGCAAGAGGTTCACAGGCCTGGGAGAACCCCCACCAGTCTGCTGGGCCCTTAAGTGGCCTTTGGAAGTCAGAGATCTTACACAAAGTGCTTCCTGATTGCCTCCTGTGAATGCCTTCTGTTAAACACAGCATTTACTTATCAGACAATTGTATCCCGCATTTACCTTTTCTGGGTACTAGTTGTACTTTGGGCATAGTGACAAAAAAGGCCTACCTGCTGCTGCTTGCTTCTGAGAAACACAAAGGATCATGGTATGGTGTAGGGTCTGTTTTATAATGTGCTCTTCAGGTGTGATTACTTAGAACATTACTATCAGGTGCGCAACTTAAGCGTCTGTCTTTAGGACCCAAGGCTATACCATGGCAAAACTGGTCTATGACCTATTTACTCTTAACAGAACACTCCTGTGAGTCAACCCTGATGACGACATATATAAATTTGGCAGACACAATACCACCACACCAACACCGTAAGAGTGGTATCTGATGGCAGAAGTTGGATCGCCATCTGCATGGTGGAACCGCCACTATGATGGACCTACCTCTGCCATGAATGACGGCGTTTTTCCCTGTTCAATATATAAATCGAGCAGAAGTTACTATGCCATGCCGATGGACAGATTTAAACCTCAGTAGCTGTGAAAAGATGGCCTGATTGCCAGTATATGAATTGGGATCAGAGTGTCTAACATCGTGTCCTGGCAAGATGTCCAGGCTCAGACCTTCTGGGGTCTTTATCACCTCTACTTAAAAAGTTTACAGTTTTTGCTTTAAGTGTTGGAGTTAATGCAGCTTTATCTGTAATGTTCAGCCTAGAGCACTCTGCCCTTATCTTAACCCTGGTGGCTTGGGCAATAGGATTTCGAATCATGGCTTTCACTTGATCACCTACAAACAGTGGAGGAAACCATTCCACAAAATAAAAAGTATGGTTATTGCATAGAATTGAGAAGACTATTGATTGTAGGTTAGGGAAATGTATATGTGCGTATGCTAAAGAATAAACCATGGGGCATATTTATACTCCGTTTGCGCCGAATTTGCGTCGTTTTTTTCGACGCAAATTCGACGCAAAACTATCTCCATATTTATACTTTGGCATTAGAAGCGTCTAGCGCCAAAGTTCATGGAGTTAGCGTCATTTTTTTGCGTGGACACCTTCCTTGATATGCAAGGTAGGCGTTCCCGTCTTAAAAAATGACTCCGATGCATATGCGTGGGATTTATACTCCCGGGCAAAAATCACGCCCGGGAGTGGGTGGGTCTAAAAAACCCGCATTTGCGCCGGATTTTAACGCCTGGGTCAGGGCAGGCGTTAAGGGACCTGTGGGCTCAGAATGAGCCCAGAGGTGCCCCCCATGCCCGCAGGGACACCCCCTGTCACCCATGCCCACCCCAGGAGGACACCCAAGGCAGGAGTGACCCATCCCAGGGACATTAAGGTAAGTTCAGGTAAGTATTTTTTTTTTTTTTTGTGGCATTGGGGGGGCCTGATTTGTGCCCCCCTACATGCCACTATGCCAAATGACAGAAGTCCCCTGGGCATGGCCATTGGGCAAGGGGTCATGACTCCTGTCTTTGCTAAGACAGGAGTCATGTTAATGGCGTCTGGGCGGCAAAAAAAAATGGCGCAAATCGGGTTAAGACGATTTTTTTGCCTTAGCCTGACTTGCCCCATTTTTGGACGCCCAAACGCCATTTTTCCCTACGCCGGCGCTGCCTGGTGTACGTGTTTTTTTTTCACGCACACCAGGCAGCGCCAGTCGGCTAACGCCGGCTAACGCCATTCAATAAATACGGCGCCCGCATGGCGCTTCAGAATGGCGTTAGCCGGCGCTAATTTTTTGGCGCAAAACTGCGTTAGCGCAGTTTTGCGTCAAAAAGTATAAATATGGCCCCATATTTATACTTTTTTAGCGCTGCATTTGCGCCGCTTTTTGACGCAAAAACAGCGCAAACTTCCAAAATCCAATTGTATTTTGCTAGTTTGCGCCGTTTTTGCGTCAAAAAGCGGCGCTAAAAAAGTATAAATATGGGCCAAAGTGCTTTGAAGTAAGATTCCTGCTGATCATAGCCACACAGTAATGGGATTTGAATGACTGCTTCAAGTGATAACTTTCTGAACAAGGTGATTCAAGTAGGCCTAGAGGGATGCTTCTGTAGTTGGATACATCATTATATTGATGTTTTAATACTGACTTGAAAGAACATCAACTCAACAATACCACTTTGCACTATAGTCTCATGGTAAGTAGATATCGGGTTAGAATAGTAAATCTACACGTTGTGTAGTCAGTTTTGTGACATAAAAGCCTCTGCATCATTTAAGGCTGGATTTTGTTATACCACAGAACAGAAGTTAAACAAACGATGTAGGTTGAAGCGTGTTTTATTAAGATCTAGTCCCTACAACCAGAGCGTGGCTGTCCCTCAGTCAGTCAGCTGCCAACTCACATCTCTGGAATGCTGGCTCTGCTGCTGGAGCTTAGAACACTGTAGTGCTCTAGGTTCCAGGTAGATGCATCATATAAAGCTAGTAAGCGTATAACAATTTCTAATGGACAGGATTCTGATGTTAATGCAGGGAGGGAGAAGGATTGTGGTTAAAATTGCAGTAAAGTCTTTATCAAGCGATATTTCTGACTGTTCTCTGATGTATGTTAAAATGATGTAGCTGGCCAAGGAGTGGGACACTGATATAGTGTTAAGCATCTCAATTAAACTACTTTACATTTCAGTGTAAGCTTGAATTTATAAATAAATTAAGTGAATTGGGGAAAAATAAGAAAAGAAAAAACAAGATTGACTAGTCTGGTAATCCAGCCAACCACAATGCCACACATTTAGGTGTTTTGAGTATACCCGTGACGCCATTCCTTGGGTCAGCTATGTTCACTCAGGTTATATTGCATTATAGTATATTTATTTGCAAACACATGCACACGGATTCTTGGCACTATCGCTGAACATAATAGGAATGAAGAATTAAGCTGAGCTTTCAAATTCATGTGTTAAAAAGAAATACCTTAAGTTTCTTCTGGAATGTAAGAAGAGGGGTGGGAGCACAGAGATCAAGGTGAAGGCACAAACAATGGAGAATGATGTATCTCCAAATTTAGAGCTTCTGCTGTTGAACAGGAATTTGTACGCTGAACGGGGTATACGATTGGGGGGTGTAAAGTTGAAATTTACCTTTCCAAAATAAATGGGAAGTTGAATGAATAATATGATGTTCAACTGCCATAGCTTTAAAAATTCTTCTTTTACTGATTGGAAGTCAATGTAGGATCCTCTATAGTAGGGTGATATGTGTGTGGCACTGAGAGCCCATATTAAGTCTACTGGGGCCAGATGTAGCAAAGTATTTGCACGTCGCAAACGGCGAAAATCGCCGTTTGCGAGGTGCAAATGCCTCTTTGCTATGCAGAAATGCATATTGCGAGTCGGTACCGACTCGCAATATGCATTTCCGACTCGCAAATAGGAAGGGGTGTTCCCTTCCTATTTGCGAGTCTGAGTGGTATGCAATACCATTTGCGACCGCGTACGCGGTCGCAAATGGCATCGCAGTTACCATCCACTTCAAGTGGATGGTAACCCACTCGCAAATTGGAAGGGGTCCCCATGGGACCCCTTCCAGTTTGTGACTGGACCCACAAATATTTTTTCAGGGCAGGGAGTGGTCCAAGGGACCACTCCCTGCCCTGAAAAAATACCGAAACTAAAGGTTTCGTTTTTTTTTTAAGTGCAGCTCGTTTTCCTGTAAGGAAAACGGGCTACACTTAAAAAAAAAAAAAAATGCTTTATTTAAAAGCAGTCACGAACATGGAGGTCTGCTGACGACAGCAGGCCTCCATGTTTGCGAGTGCCTATACTCGCTATGGGGCCGCAATTTGCGACCCACCTCATGAATATTCATGAGGTGGGTCATTGCGACCCCATAGCGAGTTGCAGTCGGTGTCTGAGACACCGTACTGCATACCAATTTGCGAGGTGCAAAGTGCGAGTCGCATGGACTCGCACTTTGCACCTCGCAAATTTTAAATTTGCTACATCTGGCCCCTAGTCTCGTGATGCAGAAGGTGCAAACGCTGAAGTAGCTTGTTGGGTAGATATATATACAGGGTGTTTCCAGCATCAGAGGTGACAATGGTGAAGTTTAGTCATTAGATGTGGACAGTACTTCGGGCCTGACTTACGTTTGACGGACAGGGTACTCTGTTGCAAATATAAAGAAGTGCCTTGCCAACCAAACCTTAGGTCTGCCTGCTTCATTTAGAGATGGGAAGACCAGAAGTTTTCCGTCGCCGGAGCACCGTTGGCGCCGTCAACAAAAAGCTCCTGTAATGTTAATGTTTTCCCGTCCATCACTGCTAGGTTTGACCAAAAAAAATATATATCTGCTCATCATAGGAGAAATCTCCCAAGGTGTGGCAGTCATTAGTTTTTCATTTTCAAAAACAAACTCCTTCAAACTTTGGGAGTTTTTTAAAAAAAACTATAGAAATGTTAAGTTTGTTGATGACTGTTAAAACAGATAAAGGCCCTCCACCAAACATTTTGTACCCTGAAGGGACCTGCTTAACGGTGGTTCTCTACAAGGTATAGAAATGACCGCTGGGCTGACAGTCATTTTTACATTTGGCAAACGGTAGTCCAACATGATGGTGGACGTAATGTTCTCCACCACTCTGACGGACAGAGCATCATCCTCCAAAGTTAAATCAGGCTCTTAGTAAGATCTCTTACTTTAGCTCATCATTGCAGATCACCTGAAATTAACTGCTTTGTGAATGCAACAACTGACCACACACTGACACTTCAAATGTGTTGGTATTTGATTTGCACAAGGACATTTTTCCGTAGAGGACAGCTTTCCTTTTGGAAATCGTGTTGGACAGCATTGAGGGGCAGTGGACAGCGGTCAAGGGGACCTCTGTCTGTTCTTTCCCAAGTCTACCAAAACGAGTAACGTTTCTTTTAAAGCAATGGATATAAGATGCTTTAAAAAATGTTTCCTTCTTTGCACGCCACCGTCCTTGAGTTTGCAGCCATTCACAAGAGTTCTCAGTTGTGACCTACTTAATTAATATTCATTAGGCAGGTGATTTTGAGTCCCTCTCTGACAAGCCTTTTTAGCACATAAGTTTGCATCGCAAAATGACTGTCAGGGCACAGAAAGTCGGCTACTCACTACTTGCTACCTGCATGCGCATACATTAGGCTCTAAGGGTATGTAGAGACCTTAATTAATGTGTTTTAATGAGGACCACACACGTGTTCAGTTGTAGAAGTCGGGGGTCGTACGAGGTGTCCTTTTAGACACCTAATAACTCAACATCAAAATGTGCCACTTAGACACTTTACCAACGCTCCACAAGGTCTAGATGAGATCCCCAGACCTCTCCGGGAGGCAGTCATTTCTAATAAGCCGCTTCGTGGCGCCAGGAATCCTTTGCTGTGCAGCGACTGACCAAGCGCTTGGTGTCTCTGGCCCTTCCTCCTTTCTCTTTGTCGGCCCAGATGGGGAACATTCTGCCAATTGCAAGATATTTTACTCGAGCCGGGGTCAGGGTCGGCGCTTCATAGGAACTGATGAGGAAGAGGAAGTGTGCATTACAGGAAGCGTTGCAGCAACCGTGCGGGTCTGTGGCTGAGGAAGTGGAATGGCCCCCGGATACTTCAAATGCTTACCCCAGAACAGAATTCTTTATCTGATGAGTGCCCTAATGAAACAACTATTCCGTGTCTCTGTCTCTGAATATATATATCATATATCTATCTACATATATATATATCTATAGCTACATATATATATATATATATATATATATATATATATATATATATAAGCTGCGTCTCTAACTACATTAGCATGGTTATTTACAACAGTGTCTCTACATTAATCAAGTAATCCATGCAATCGTATTTAAGTATTTAAGACACGTCGGGATACAAACCTTTGGTGTATCAGATGCTTACATAAAATAAAGTATTCAATGAGCACATAAATATGAGCAGCAGCGCATATAAAATAATTGATTCCTATATATCATGCAGGAAATCAGCATGGATTTTTATAGATTGGGCGATATCCGACTTTCTGGGTAAGGGTACTCTAAGTAAAATCTTACTGGGCACAAAAGATAACAAGAATAGGCAAAGCATTGAGGTCTCACCCGTGACATATAATGGATTTGCCAATGTTTTGTTTTGTTCCTGGATAGAATGTTTTTTTCTTTTTTCCATGACAAATGTTTAAAGATGGCCATTGCAGCTGGGCATGCATGAAAGTTAAATAAATAATTTCAAGACGGTCATTGCATGTGTGCACCCATGTGCCTTGGCCACCTGGTGGAGGTTTTTATTTTGTTTTAAGTAAAAGCATTTAAAGATGGCCAGTTGCATGCATGTGAGTTATGCACTTGTGGTCATCCTCAAATTTGTTTTGACACTGGTGGCATTAAAATGCTGGGGGGTCAAGATGGAGCTGTATACATACATGCATACAAATGCTTACCTAGGTAAAGTTGATATATCACAATGTTTTTGTAGTCCATATTCTTGTAACTTACATTGCAAGTATTAAATATTGCTATTTTGTACCTCGAGGAAAATCACTGGCGTTTGGGGCCACGACTGGCTTCTGGTCTCACACTTGGCATATGCAAGTCATCTCTGGAACTATGATAGCAACCCCTGCCATAATGGTGGTCCTTCTTGATATGTTTCGAGAATCAGGGCCATCCATGATAAAGTGTGAACATCGATGGCCTAACCTTGGTCACTCCTGTCACAATGGTCATCACCTCTGGCATAATGATAGCGATCATTGCTAGTTTGTGGGCATTAGCTCTAGTTTGCCCAGCCATGGCATAATGGTGGTCATTCTTTACATTTGGTGGTCATATTCTTAGACGTCTTGCAAAATGGTGCCAGTTCTTTGCATATTGTGGGTGCCATCGTCTTAACTGTGGCCACTTCTGGAATATTGGCAGCAGGTCTTGATGCCGTCATCTTTGGTTGTGTGGTCCTGCCTGTGCACAGTGGTGGCCTGGCTAACATTTGGACACATAGAACATTATGGGCATGTTCAGCATCATAATGTGTAATCCTGTTATAATAGTGTTCCTGTCATAATTGTGACCATCCTTCGCATTATTTGGCCATCCCTGGAATGTGACGACAATATGTGGAGATGCAAGGCAGAATATTTTCATATGAGGCTACTGCCATGACTATTGTTTCATCACTTATGTGAAGACATTTCATATTAATACAATTGTTTGCATCCCTACCTAATAGTCTGGTGTAATCACTACAGGTAATCCTACGTTGGGTGGTCATTACTATATACGTCTCTGATGTGCTCAATAGAAAAGGTAGGAGACCCCTGCTCTAGCCCACTGTTGTGGGCACAGCTTCGGCAATGGGTCTTGATACCCTGACACAGTGAAGAATTAAAAGGCTCAATGCCCGTGGGACAGCCTGTGTGTACACTACCGGTCAGAGTCGTAGATCTGAACAGTAAAGTGCGCTGCACCCCAGTTACAGCAGATTTTAACTACCAAACCAGGGGTTAAGGGCCCTTTTCTTGTTTGTATAAGGACCCATGACACTCTTACTGCGTCAACGGTACTGGTGATGACATTTGATACTGTAATGGAGCCCAAAGCATTTGTGATGCTTTGGTTTTGCATATGGGTAAGGAAAATGCCTCCTTGGCATGGGTACCCCCTGACTTTTTGCCTTTTGTTGATGCCAGTTATGATTGAAAGTGTGCTGGGACCCTGCTAACCAGGCCCCAGCACCAGTGTTCTTTCCCTAAACTGTACCTTTGTTCCCACAATTGGCACAGCCCTGGCACCCAGATAAGTCCCTTGTAAATGGTACCCCTGGTACCAAGGGCCATGATGCCTGGGAAGGTCTCTAAGGCTGGAGCATGTCTTATGCCACACTGGGGACCCCTCACTCAGCACATGCACACTGCCTCACAGCTTGTGTGCGCTGGTGGGGAGAAAAATAACTAAGTCAACATGGCACTCCCCCAAGAGTGCCAGGCCCACCTCACACTGCCTGTGGCATAGGTAGGTCACCCTTCTAGCAGGCTTTACAGCCCTAAGGCAGGGTGCACTATACCACAGGTGAGGGCATATGTGCATGAGCACTATGCCCCTACAGTGTCTAAGCAAAACCTTAGACATTGTAAGTGCAGGGTAGCCATAAGAGTACATGGTCTGGTAGTTTGTCAAACATGAACTCCACAGTTGCATAATGGCTATACTGAAAACTGGGACGTTTGGTATCAAACTCCTCAGCACAGATGCCAGTGTGCAATTTATTGTAAAATGCACCCAGAGGGCATCTTCGAGATGCCCCCTGAATACAAGTCCGACTCCTAGTGCTAGGCTGACCAGTTTCTGCCAGCCTGCCACAGCCAGACGAGTTTCTGGCCACATGGAGAAAGTGCCTTTGTCACTCGGTGGCCAGGAACAAAGCCTGTACTGGGTGGAGGTGCTTCTCACCTCCCCCTGCAGGAACTGTAACACCTGGCGGTGAGCCTCAAAGGCTCATGCGTTTTGTTACAGCACCCCAGAGCATCCCAGCTAGTGGAGATGCCCGCCCATCCGGCCACTGCCCCCACTTTTGGCGGCAAGGCTGGAGGAGATAATGAAAAAAACAAGGAGGAATCACCCCCCAGTCAGGACAGCCCTTAAGGTGTCCTGAGCTGAGGTGACCCCTGCCTTTAGAAATCCTCCATGTTGAGATTGGAGGATTCCCCCAATAGGAACAGGGATGTGCCCCCCTCCCCTCAGGGAGGAGGCACAAAGAGGGTGTAGCCACCCTCCAGGACAGTAGCCATTGGCTACTGTCCTCCTGACCTAAATACACCCCTAAATTTAGTATTTAGGGGTGACCCGGAACCCAGGAAATCAGATTCCTGCAACCTACACAAAGAAGAAGGACTGCTGACCTGAAAGCCCCACAGAGACAACGGAGATGACAACTGACTCTGCCCCAGCCCTACTGGCCTGTCTCCAGACTCAAAGAACCTGCACAGCGACGCATCCGACAAGGACCAGCGCTCTCTGAAGCTTCAGAAGACTGCCCTGAACCCGAAGGACCAAGAAACTCCTCAGAACAGTGGCACTGTTCAAAAACAGCAACAACTTTGCAACTTTTTAGCAACTTCCAAAGAACTCTCCCTTCCCACCTGAAGCGTGAGACTTCTCACTCCACACCAGACGCCCCCGGCTCGAGCTCCAGAACACCAACACTGCAGAGAGGACTCCCAGGCGACTGCGACCTCGTGAGTAACCTGAGATGACCGCTCTGCATCCCCACAGCGGCGACACATGCAGAGAGGATCCAGAGGCTCCCCCTGACTGCGACTGCCTGGAACAAAGAACCCAACGCCTGGACCAAGCACTGCACCCGCAGCCCCCAGGACCAAAATGAACCGAACTCCAGTGCAGGAGTGACCATCAGATGATCCTCTGCCTAGCCCAGTGTGTGGCTGGCCCGAGAAGCCCCTCCTGTGCCCTGACTGCATCGCTAAAGTGACCCCCGGGTCCCTCCATTGATTTCTACAGAAAACTCAACGCCTGCTAAGCACACCACACCCGGCCGCCCCTGTGCAGCTGAGGGTGTCTTTTGTGTGCCTGCTTGTGTCCTCCCCAGTGCTCTACAAAACCCCCCTGGTCTGCCCCCAGAAGACGCAGGTGCTTACCTGTTGGCAGACTGGAACCGGAGCACCCCTGTTCTCCATAGGCGCATATGTGTTTTGGGCCCTCCTTTGACCTCTGCACCTGACCGGCCCTGTGTTGCTAGTGCAGTGACTTTGGGGTTGCCTTGAACCCCCCATGGTGGGCTGCCTATGCCCAGGAAACTGAACTTGTAAGAGCTTTACTTACCTTAGAAACGTAACCTTATTTACCTCCCCCAGGAACTGTTGATTTTTGCACTGTGTCCACTTTTAAAAGAGCTTATTGCTATTTAATCCTATACTGTGTATGTTACTGCTCTAATTCAAAGTTCCTTACTTACCTATGTGGAGTACATTGCATTTTATGTATTTACTTCAAATCTTGAATCTTGTGGTTCTAAAATAAACTAAGAAAGTATATTTTTCTACGTAAAAACTATTGGCCTGGAGTTAAGTCTTTGAGTGTGTGTTTCTCATTTATTGCCTGTGTGTGTACAACAAATGCTTAACACTACTCCTCTGATAAGCCTACTGCTCGACCACACTACCCCAAAAGAGAGCATTAGAATTATCTAATTTTGCCACTATCAACCTCTAATGGGAACCCTTGGACTCTGTGCACACTATCTCTCATTTTGAGATAGTACAAACAGAACCAACTTCCTACAATATGGAATGGGAGATATTACCCCATAACATGTACATGATTATAGGGAGAGGATCTAATGACATAGTACTGGCAGTGCCCACCAATTGTTAATATGAAACTGAGATACATGCTTAAAATAGATGATGATGATTGCCAAGGGGATCTACTCTGGTCGTCCAAAAAATACGTTTATGCTCGAATTGAGCATGGTATCGTTTGCGTCTCAAACAAGGACCACATCCATTGAACAATGAGATTTTGTGTGGTTAACCTGGATGAATAGCTTGCGATATTATGTTATCTAGCATTTATAAAATGCACAAGATCCACTTATGTGGCATCATAGAAATCTAACTGTCCGCAGTAATTGAAGAAGGGCCTGTATATTTGGTTGGAGAGGTGTGTAGTTGTTGTCTGACTTATGGAGGAAGAATTGGGTGTAGTGTGTGAGCTCCTGACACTGGGTTTGTTTGTGTTGCAGCAAACCTGATGTTGCCGGTATGTTTTCAAATGCATATTGAATAAAATGAAGGTACTAGAACGTGTTCCATGCAGAACATATTCTACATACCTGATGAGTCGTCTCTTTGTTAGCAGTGGTGGTTTGACCCAGGGGATCAAACAAATGCCACAGTATGTGGGCCTATGGTTCACCAAGGTGCATAAAGGTGAAACCCAGTGAATCAAGAGACTTCACATTACGGACCTAGTATGAATCTAGTATGTGTACCAGGAAGTGGAAAATCACAATCCAGGGAAATCCACAAAAATATCAGCTATTGGGACTTTAAGGTCCACCTAAAAATAGAAAATGGAGCAAGTCAAGGAAATCCAGAGACAACACATTGAATGGGTCGATGGGGACCACCCAGAAGAAGGGTGCAACCCAGTGTAGTGAGTGAGATTAAAAAACTAAAACAAATGGGTGTCCATTAGTGATCCTGTGTGTGAAATGTAGTTAGATTACCAAAGATGAGAAGAAGGCATTTAAGGAAAGAATGAAGGGGGCAGGTTTACTCAAGGTCGGTATACTGGTTCAAGGCCTTGCCTAGTCCAAACAGGTCCAAACACGGAAGACATCCTTAAAATCTTGGCCGTTTACCTGGCTGCTTGGAAAGGAGAGGTTAAATAGAAATAGTGTTGTCCCTAGTAAATGTGATAAATAGGGAGGTACTAGTCGTGTGACTCTCGGTATAAACCCAAGTCTGCCCAGGTATCTGACTGTGTGTTTTAAATTGTGGTGGGAGCTTGCCTGGTTATACTTCCCTCAGCGGACTGAACATTCTGTGGACCCACTGGAGATAGTTCACATTTTTAGTAGTATTAGTCGTAGTTGTTTATTTCCAAGAAAAAAATCTTATTGAAATATAAGCATATTAACATAGTTACAAACATGTAAACAATCATACATTGAAACTGTTAAAACTTGTCTTAGGATAAATGAATATTCAAGAGATAAACATGGTTCAACTTCTTTCCACAAAACCATAAGCCTGAAGTTTTTGACAAAACTAAAAACGTGTCTTCTGGGTTAACTTGATATGATTTTCAAGTGCAATCAAAATGTCAAAAGATTTAATTGAAAATAAAGTGTTTCGTGCACCATTTCTAGTTCTTATACTGTATTTCTTAGAAATCGCTCAGGATTTTTTCCCTCTATTTCAAAAAGTATACCGTCGAAGGAGAAATGAATTACAAAATATCTTGCTTACAGAACGCAGATACAGCAACCAATATTGGAAAAGTCTACTTCTGAGGCCAGGGATTCGCTAACTAGAGTGGCTTCCACAATGAATTTGTAATAACAGATTCAAGACTCTCTTAAGAATTCGATACAGAGAAGGGAAAACCTCTCCTCGTGTAGATACTGGAATGAGCTACATACCTATTTAGGAGCAGATAGGCCCTATCTCTGCTTCGACTAACACCACTTTACAGAGAAGGCACTTTTCTTTGGGCAAGGGAATAGAATTAACTAACTTGAAAATGTCAGTCAAGCTCAGAATTACTTACAACATTTGAAATGTAGGCGCGACAATGCATTGATTGGAGACACAATGTCCTGTAATTAAAACTGTGAGAAATTGGGTTGCTGGTTGATGGGGAGGGGACTGTGAGCCCTTCTCAAGCAACAGCCACAACCCTTGTCAGATTGTACCACAAAAGTCACTAAATGAACCTGTGCTTAACCCTCTGGTAGCTTGGCACGAACGCAGTCAGGCTTACGTTTAAGACAATGTGTAAAGTACTTATGCAGTACACCAACAGTAATAAGCTGAAAACACAACACAAGAAAAATCTCACACCACTTTAGAGTACATTTTAATGAGTTATTTGAGAGCAAAACTACAAAAATATAGTCAGTAGAGCTGGAAATATGTACTTTTAAAGATGTATTTAAAAGTAGTGCCAAAAGGCACAAAGCACCAACTGAGTGTAATGGGTCACACTGGACAGGGACAACGTCACAAGTTCAGGCTGACCCCAATGAAGTGTAGGCAAGGCACAGGATCAAGTTTGGCCCACAGAGGATTGTAGCTTGTGTCCTTGGTGTATAATCTGCATGGCATTGGTATGCGGAGCTATGCATCACTTTTCCCTGGATTTGGTTGAACCCTTGGTTAGGCTGGTACAACACCTTTAACCCCACTTCCAATGGTTCAGGACTTGAAGGGAACCACTTTGAGGGTCAAAACTCAGCTAGACTGGGTCCTGGTGCAGGTTCAAGAGGGTTGGAGTCTTTTCTGTCGCCAAGGTTCTGATTAGGAAGCCAGCCAACTAGTCATTCGAGTCACTGTGGTAGTCCTGGATGGAAGCAGAAAAGCAGGTCTCAAGCATCAGGGCAGTCCACTGAGGGCACAAGGCAGGCTTCAGGCAGCAGGGCAGTCTGCAATTTCCTTCTTCCCTGCCCTGGTCCTAGCTTGTCTGGGGGAACAATGGCCTAGTGTGAAGTCTTTTGTGATTATGCTGTGGCAGCCCCTTTGAAGTGCAAGTGTGTCAGGGAACAGCTCCTGCTTAGATGGTCCACCCTGTCACCACCCAGCCTTTCTCTATTGTGTGGCTGCCTGGAAGGAGTACACAAACACCAACTGCCATTCACACCTAGTCATGTGACCCAGGAGCAGGTTGCAGGCAATAAATGGTGAGGACAAGAAAATGCAAACTTTCTAAAAGTGGCATTTTACAAATTGTGACTTAAAATCAGAGTACAATTCTTAAGAGACCAAACTCGAGATTCCTACCGACTCCCAATCAAACATTAACATTAATTAAATGCAATAGGGTATCAATGTAATCCTATGGGAGAGGTAGGCCTTTCAGTAGTGAAAAATTAATTTAAGAGTTAGTCACTACCAGGAATTCTAAAGCTTAAATGTACATGTCCAGTCTTATAAATACATTGCACCCTGCCCTATGGGCTGTTTAGGGCCTACCCTCAGGGACTAATATGTATTAAAAGGGAAGGTTTGGGCCTGGCATAGGGTTGGTTTTCCCAGGTCGAAATGGCAGTTTAAAACTGCATACATATGCTGGAGTGGAAGACTGAAGAAATGTTTTAAAATGCTACTTAAGTGGGTGGCACAATCCCTGCTCCAGGCCCAGTAATAGCATGTAATTTACAGGCCCTGGGTACCTGGAATACCACTTTATTAGGGACTTAAAAGTAAATTGAATGTGCTACTTGGGTTCAAAACAATGCCACCATGTTTAAAGGAGTGGGCACAAACACTTAAGAACTGGTTAGCAGTTAAAGTGCACAGAACCCTAAAAGCCAACAAAAATGGGTTCAGAAAATAGGAGAGGTGAAGGCAAATTGTTTGCTAATGACCCTGCAGAAAGGGCCAAGTCCAACATCCATGAACTGATATTTACCCTTGTGAGAAGAAGTTGTCAATTACATTTTGATGTAAATCATTCTACTCTTCCTCACCATTGTCATCTTCAAGTTAGTAGGAACTGAGAAGAGATTTTAGACACTGGGGACCTGATTCATGAAAAGTTAGCACCGCTTTTGCATCATTTATTGACACAAAAGTGGCACAAACGTAAAAAATATAATTATATTTTGTACGTTTGCACCGCTTTTGCGTCAAAAAATGATGCAAAGGCAGCGCTAACTTTTCATAAGTCAGGCCCTGGCTTTCTAAACACTGTCTACTGGTCAAGAGTCAACAGTTTAACCCTGTGTAGAGCTTGCGGTACTAATTTACCTAAGGTCGCTATTTTGAATGGCTTATGCGAATAACCTCCAAAACGGGTGTCAAACCTTTTATGTGCATTGACAGTGGAAAGAAGAGATGCTTTAATTCAGCTAAATGGTGATCCCATTTCAAGTTACCAGCAGGGTATCTGCAAAACCCCACCTGTTGCAGTACAACATTATTAAGAAACTAAGTACACTTCTTCGCTTGTTTGGAAACAATCAGGCCCATATTTATACTTTTTTAGCACTTCATTTGCACCACTTTTTTACGCGAAAACGGCGCAAACTTACAAAATGCAGTTGTATTTTGCAAGTTTGAGCCGCTTTTGCGTCAAAAAATGACGCAAATGCGGCACTAAAAAAGAATAAATATGAGCCTCAGTGTCTTGGTCTTCTCCACATTGATAACAGTACTACAGGAATCACAATATTTACTAAGGGCCTGAAGTTTGCATTGTAAGTCTAGCGGAGTATAATTCATTAAAACTAGATCATGTGCATACATGGGACACAGACTATGGACTTCTCCAATGGTCTGGAAAAAGGAGTTTGTCTTTGACAATACAGCAGGAACACCCTTGCCTCAGTCCATTCCTAACTGGAATTTCTTCTCAGTCAGGCTTTATGACTATTCAAATCCACCTGGAACCAGCTACAAGAATGCAAATTTTGGATCATAAACAGCAAATACCGTGGAATACTATAGTTCAATAATTTATTCCATAGCCTACCACAGTCGACCCGATCGAAAGCGGCATGGAAATCAACAGACAGCAAGGTAGTTTGCTCGTTTTTGCTATTTATCTCCTCACCTGTGTCCAGGGGTCCATACAGCGGTCCACAGTGGAATGTTTTCCTAGATGCGCACTGTACTCTAGGGATAATGCGGAGCCCAGTTCTCTATATGTTTCAACAATGTTTGAGCATTAATCTTAGACACTGTGTTCAGCAGTATGATTAATCTGTTTTTGGCGAACTCCCTTCTCCCTTTCCTATGAATTGTTTTGGTAATTGCATCCCGCTATGAATTTGCTATCATCCTTCTGGAGAAAGGACCTTAAACTTCAGCCCACTAGAGAGGGTCCGCCTTAAATAGGAAAGCTCTGCTGACTAGGGGGTGGCCCTAAAGTCTACTCCATCTATAATTAAGGGTAGATACTGCCCTATTTTAGTAGGCTGTGGCGACTCACAATTGGTGGCAGATTAAACTAGTCCAGGAGCACAAGCAGGTAGTCCCCAATCCGCCCCACCTATAAATTGCTACTAGTTTGCCATTAGGGTTGGTGAAAGACATGTAATATGTGCTGCTGGCTGGGGTTGAGGGGGGATCAAACCAGTGACCAGAGAGACAAAGACCAAGGCCCAGTATATGGAAGTCTCTGTGAGTGTTGCATGGCAGACGTTTACTGCCCAGGAGCCACAATGATCTTACAGCCTCGCTTAACAGAATAGTCCCGATGACAACTTAATTGCAAAAGATTCAAAAACTTGCAGGAAACTTTCCAGGTTGTTCTGTGATGATACTATTGCCCCCGACCAATTCTGTAAATTATGGCAGCTCATATTGCCTCCTTTTAGGCCTGAGGGAGACATGGAGGTTGTTCTCCTCACTCTCAGTATTTCAACAGAGCCCTGATGACTAAGTTTGGATGTCCTGCTTCTGGAAGCATTTGAACCATGCCTGTACTGCTTACAGTTCCAGAGATATTTCAATTTTGCATTCACAGTGGGACGCTCTTCCTAAATCCCAATGGATCTGGTGGTTGTTCAAGTTCATATTGGTATCCAACTGCCCACAAATCTCAGCTTTGTTAATTTTTGTAATACTAGCCAATAATGTTTGGTACCTCAAAGTATATTCTTTGTGGTGTTAGCCCAATTCCAGCACCAGCAGTCCCTGCCCAGAATACTGATGCCAGAGACTAGTTGAGACAGTACCTAGCCTGCCCCTAAACTGTGTCCAGAAGGGCAGACACCAGTTAGGTGAACCCCAGTAGCTCTGTTAGCTAGACTTGAAGACTTTGTAAAACAATCCCTTAGCACCCTCAAAGCATTCTTTGTAATTCTGGGAAAGGTCACCTGTTTACTGTTTTCTGATTTGTGGCTTTTAAGGTAACTTGATTTTTGAGACATTTTCTAGATTCCAAGCCACCTACATTTATGGCCAATAGGTTGTCTACCGCAGTTTCCTGGACTGCTGAGAAACTAGCAAAGGGCTAACTATTAAACCAAACATTATGGGTGTCATTAAGACCCTGGCGGTAAATCGCGCCTACCACCACGGCGAAGGCCGCCAACATACCATTGCCGTGGCTACCGACCGTCCATGCCATTAGACTGTCGCCGGAATTCTGCCAGAAGGCTGGCAGAATTCCGGCGACGGTCATGGCGGCGGACAGCGGTAAGGTGGCGCTGCTGCCAGCAGCAGCACCATGCCTGAAGAGCGCCCCCGGTTGCATTATGATCCATAATGCGGCCTGACGGTGTTCTGCTGGCGGACGTTGCTGCTGGCAGCAGCGCCGCGTCCCGTCTCCTGCCGTAGGACCCCCTGCAAGCAGGTAAGTGGGTGCTCTGACAGGGGAGGGGGTCGGGGGTGTTGTGTGTGTGGGTGTGTGTGTGTTGGACTATGTTTGTATGGCTGTATGCGGGTGTGAGGCGTGTGTGATGCGTGTGTGCAGGAATGGGTGTGAGTGTGCATGTATGTTGTGCCGTTTGATTGCGTGTGTGCCTGGATGTATGTTAGTGAATGTTGCTGTGTGTGTGTATGAATGTATGCATGCGTGGGTGAATGTGGGTATGCGTATGTGTATGAGTGCATATGTATATGCGTGTATGTGTGTATATGTGGAGGGGGGTTTGGGAGAGGGAGGGTAGGGGAGGACTCTGGGTAGGGGGAGTGGGGCGGGGAGACCCCTATCAGTGCCAGGGAAGGAATTTCCCAGCACAGATTGTGCCTACCGCCATGGTTTTTGTGGCTGTAAACAACCCACGAAAACCATGGCGGTATGCGGGTCATGATACCGCCGACGGTACAGTGACAACCACTGGGCTGGAGATATATATCTCCAGCTTGGTAGCTGTTACCACAGTGGTGGTCTGTGTGGTACATTGGCAGTATGGCTTCAGCCATACCGCCAATGTCATAGTATGGCAGTAAATACCGCCAGCCTGTCGGCGGTAATACCACCATGCTAGCACTGACCGCCGGGGTCGCAATGACCCCCTATATGTTGTTTCTTAGAAAACTAGAGGCCTGATTTATGGAAAGTTAACACCGCCTTTGCGTCATTTTTTGATGCAAAAGTGGCGTAAACTTACAAAATATAATTATATTTTGTACATGTTTGCCGCTTTTGTGTCAAAACATGACGCAAAGGCGGCGCTAACCTTCCATAAATCAGGCCAAAGGTGCCTTTGACCATTTAAATTGTAAACAAAGCATGGTCTCAAGCTAAGGATTTCAAGGGGTGGAAGAAGTTTGATGGTTCAACCCGTGAACTTCTAAAACAGAGTGTATGGCATAGAGTAGTTTACACAGTGGTTACTCGTGCCGAGGGTCTGTAATGCATTTCAGATGGTATGTCTGCCATAGATGATGCTAGGACTTTTTGACTTTCTATGGTGTTTTTTATTTGGGATTGACAGTTTTTATCAAATGACTCAGGACCGTTGTCCAAATATCATACACATACTATTAACAGAATGCCTATCAGTTCCAGACGTTATCAGTCCACTTCCCGCACTCTCTCTCTCTCCTTCACTTCAGATTGTGGGAGGATTTCAGTCTTTAACAGTTATTTGCCACCAAATCTTAGGAGTCTCATTTGGACCAGACACGAGCCTGTAAGTCTTTTCTGGCTTCAAGTGCTTGA
This sequence comes from Pleurodeles waltl, assembly GCF_031143425.1. NCBI lineage: Eukaryota > Metazoa > Chordata > Amphibia > Caudata > Salamandridae > Pleurodeles > Pleurodeles waltl. The sequence goes on from NC_090441.1 coordinate 90,892,496, forward strand.
GTACTAGCTGGCTGAGTAAACATCTGCAATGTCCTGAGAGTGGTGAACCTATCAGTCCATGGTTAGTCTTGGCTATGTTCTCCGGGCAGGTATGGCCCCAGAACATTGCCAGAATGTCAACTCATAAATATTGTTCTCCGTTGAAGTTAATAAAAAGAAAATCCACACCCAATGGAATATGTTAGTAAAAGATATTAAGGACACAATCTTTCATTAAAGGGTATTCTGAAATACCACGTCCGAGACGAAACCACCACATGTGACTGAATGGCTCCAGGTTTTTCTATAAAGCGTGCCTGATATGCTCTAGTGGGAGAATATTCTACATTTTCGCAGGCCACCTTGTTTTGGCAGGAGGTATCTCTCTCTTCTGCTTCTCCACCAGGATAATGCAATAGGGCCATAAAGAAACCGTAAGTGTATGATACTAAGGCCCATATTTATATGACGCATTTTTTTAAGCAAAAGCGGCGCAAACTTGCAAAATACAATTGTATTTTGTCAGTTTGCGCCGTTTATGCGTCAAAAAGAGGCGCAAATGCGCAGCTCAAAAGTATAACTATGGGCCTAAGAGTATTACACTTCTTGCAAAAAGATTTTATTTTGGGGCACCGCAACCGCAGCCTCTCCACTTCAGGCAGACAAAAGTCGTGTTTACATGTTTGAAATGTTGGGCACACGCCCATCAGCCGCAGGGGGAAAGGCAGACTTCATATGTATCTGAGAAGAGGGTGCTGGGAAGGAGGTAAGTGATGTGAGAAGGGTTCATTTTCTCAGTATTTTTGGAATGTGGTCATTAGCAGAGGAATGTAGCGTGGCTAGGTCTGTGTTTAGGTGACAGCCATAGATTCTCCCATAATGGCTGAAAATCTATCTGCCCACTTTCCAGAATCACCCCGGGAAGGGACATGCTGCGGTCCCCTACTGAGAGGAAAATTGCTCTGCAGAAAGGCTGAAGTTGAAATCTTCATCTCCCATTCCCTTTATTAGCAACCATTTACTATTATAATGGTAATAATTATCATTATTATTAGTAGTAGCAGTAGTAGCAGCAATAGTAGCAGTAAATATTTATTAATTACATAATATATGACGGATGTCACATTTTTTAACCATGAGAACCCAATGAGATTTCAGCGCCCTATATATTCTTCAAAACATCTTTCACCTTGGTCATGGACGTACAACCCACAAAAGACACTTCATGCCATCTTGAGTAATAGTCCACTACCACAATTCCATACTTCACTCGGCTTGCCACATTTAAAGGTCCTATTATATCAAAATGGTGACTATGCAGGAAGAAATATCCGCTTTACATCGTAGGGTGGAAGATGCGGAAGGACGCTTGCGGCGTAGTAACATTCGGTTTATTGGCTTCCCCGAAAGATCAGAACTCCCTTGTGCTGAACTCTTTTTGGAGGAGTGTCCCTGCACAGAGTGCTGAAAGACAAGAGACCTCCTTTGTTGTCAGTGAAAAGAGCCCAACACACCCCTGGACATCCTCCTAAGCTGGAGTGCCACCGCACACTCTCATCGATCGATTATTACATTTCCGAGACCGCTACCTTATTCTTCAGCTGTTTCGCACTAGGGGTCCCTGGCATTTCGACAATACCAAAATCTCAGCCTACCCAAGCTATACTATAGAAGTACAGCGTAGGCATAGGTCCTACACAAAAGTTAAACAAAGGTTATGAGAATTGCAGCTTAAATATGCTCTCCTCTTCCCAGTGAAACTTAAAGTTATAGATGATGATAAAAACGCAGGTTTTCCAAATGCCGGAGGATGTGTGGACCTGGCTGCACGCCAAGGGTTTTGCTATGAAACTTGGAATGGAGGAGGATGCAGACACATGGGTGATGCCTAAACCTAGGTGCCATCGAAGGAAGCCCCCACGGACCGACCTGATCGGGATCAGGCAGCTGCGGAACAGGCTCAGGCAGTCGATGTGGTGGCGCAGCACCAAACCAATTCATTTACAGCCCTCTGCTCCAATATCATGAAGGACTCCGGGTCCAAGACTTGTGAATCGGAGGCTTCTTTGATCTGCAGCACTAGGGTCCCCCATGTCACCCATGGTTCTGTAGATGACCTTATATAACTTCCCACCTCCCATATGATGCTCACTGATGAAGCACTGCTGCTGCCTTGCTCCTGTGCATCCCTGGCGCTGACAGGGACTATTTGTTGATGATGACTATATGGAACTCTTCACACTAAGATCCGGGCCCAGGCACGATGCCCTGGACCTTACTTGCAAATCACGTCCGAACGCAATGCCATCTTGGACATGCAATCGTTACTGTGCGAATGTTTATAAATATTGGGCGGCATACCACAAGGTTTTGGTCCTGGGGGGATTGTTACTGCATTTGGGGTGTTTCACAGTTTGCATGCTTGTTTTATATCGTTTTGCAATGTCTTGTTCAATCAATCAAGCGCTCTACGTACGCCTGAAGGTTTCAAGGCGCGGGGGTGCTGTTGTTACTGATCGAAGAGCCAGGCCTTGAGGAGTCTTCTGAAGGTGAGTAGGTCTTGGGTCTGTCGCAGGTTGGTAGGGAGGGTGTTCCAGGTTTTGGCGGTGAGGTATGAGAAGGATCTGCCACAGGAGGTTTTTCTTCGGATGCGGGGGATGACGGCGAGGGCGAGGTTTGTGGAGCGGAGCTGACTGGTGGGGGTGTAGAAGCTGAGTCTGTTGTTCAGGTAGGCTGGTCCGGTGTCATGGAGCGCTTTGTGAGCATGGGTAAGAAGCTTGAAAGTGATCCTCTTGTCCACGGGGAGCCAACTTTTTGTTGGACACAGAGTTGTTGCTTTACACGTGGGACACTCACGCTGTGGGAGACTATGGGAGGTTTTTCTTGTGCGGGATGGAGGGGTCGAAGGGGTCAGGAAGCAACTAGTTGCTCAGTAGGTTCCTACCTCATACAATACATTAGACATGATACCTAACACCCTACAATCGGAGTATACTCCACAATACAGAATTATGATATGGAACGTGCAGGGCATGGCATCCCTAATTAAACGCCATAGGACGTACTCATATCTTAAACGCAGACAGGTGCACATTGCAATGCTTCAGGAGACCCATTTTACGGCCACAGAGCTATATCGTTTACGGGCCAGATGGTGGGGACAAATGTATGGCACTATTACATCCACCTACGCGAGGGGTGTTCTTAATTTGGGTGGCTCCAGGAGTCCCCTTTGCACTGATCGCCCAGAAGACAGACATGAAAGGACATTATGTTATACTGGAGGGTCGGATGGATGGGGCCTCTCTTAATTTAGCAGCAATGTAGGAAAATGGCTTCTTGTTGCAGTTACCCCCCACTTTTTGCCTCACTGAGAGTGTGCTGGGACCCTGCTAACCAGGCCCCAGCACCAGTGTTCTTTCACTAAAAATGTACCATTGTTTCCACAATTGGCACACCCCTGGCACACAGATAAGTCCCTTGTAAAAGGTAACAGTGGTACCAAGGGCCCTGTGACCAGGGAAGGTCCCTAAGGGCTGCAGCATGTGTTGTGCCACCCTAAGGGGCCCCTCACCTAACAAATGCACACTGCCATTGCAGATTGTGTGTATTGGTAGAGAGAAAAAGGCAAAGTCGACATGGCATCCCCCTCAGGATTCAATGCACACAAAATACTGCCTGTGGCATAGGTAAGTCATCCCTCTAGCAGGCGTTAAAGCCCTAAGGTAGGGTGCACTATATACGACAGGTGAGGGCATGGCTGCATGAACAATATGCCCCTACAGTGTCTAAGTCTATTCTTAGACATTGTAAGTACAGTGTGGCCATATTAAGTAAATGGTCTGAGAGTTTGTCAAAACAAACTCCACAGCTCCATAATGGCTACACTGAATACTGGGATGTTTGGTATCAAACTTCTCAGAATATTAAACCCCCACTGATGCCAGTGCTGGATCTATTACAAAATGCACACAGAGGGCAACTTAGAGATGCCCCCTGTATTTTACTCAATCCTTCAGTACAGGACTGACTGGTCTGTGCCAGCCTGCCACTGAGGGGCGAGTTTCTGACCTCCTGGGATGACAGCCTTTGTGCTCTCTAAGGCCAGAAACAAAACCTGCACTGGGTGGAGGTGCTGCACACCTTTCCCCTGCAGGAACTGTAACACCTAGCAGTGAGCCTTCAAGGCTCAGGCTTCGTGTTACAATGCCCCAGGGCACTCCAGCTAGTAGAGATGCCCACCCCCCGGACACAGTCCTCACTTTTGGCGACACGTCCGGAGGAGATAATGAGAAAAACAAGGAGGAGTCACCATCCAGCCAGGACAGCCCCTAAGGTGTCCTGAGCTGAGGTGACCCCTTCCTTAGAAAATCCTCCATCTTGCTTTGGAGGATTTCCCCCAATAGGATTAGGGATGTGCCCCCCTTCCCAAAGGGAGGAGGCACAAGGAGGGTGTAGCCACCTACCGCCTGTCTCCAGACTCAAAGAACCTGCAACAGCGACGGATCCAGCGGGACAAGCGACCTCTGCCAACTCAGAGGACTGCCCTGCAACCCAAAGGGCCAAGAAAGTCCCGGGGACAGCGGCTCTGTCTAAACAACAAAGAAGAAACCATCTTCAAAGGGACTCCAGCCTCACTCCTGAAGCGTGAGTTCCCAACACTTTGCACCCGATGCCCCTGGCTCATGTCCAGAAGAACCAACATTGTAGCGAGGATCCCCAACCGACACCCACAACGTGGCCACCCTGAGACGACCTGCCTGCACCCCCACGGAGACGCCTGCAGGAAGAATCCAGAGGCTCTCCCTGACCACGATTGCCCGGTAACAAAGAACCCAACGCCTGGAAGAAGCACTGCACCCGCAGCCCCCAGGCCCAAGAGGAACCAACTACCAGTGCAGGAGTGACCAGCAGGCAGCCCTCAACTTTGCCCAGTCAGTGGTTGGCCCGAGAAGCCCCCCAGTGCCCTGCCTGCATCGCCAGTGTTACCCGGGAGTCCTTCCATTGATTTCTATTCAAAACCCGACACCTACTTTGCACACTGCACCCGGCTGCCCCTGTGCCGCTGAGGGTGTATTTTGGGTGCCTGTTTTGGACCCCCCCCAGTGCTCTACAAAACCCCCCTTGTCTGCTCCCCGAGGACGCAGGTAATTACCTGCTAGCAGACTGGACCCGGAGCACCCCTAGTCTCCATAGGCGCCAATGTTATTTGGGCCCCTCATTGACCTCTGCACCTGACCGGCCCTTTGTTACTGGTGCTGGGTGTTTGGGGTTAACTTGAACCCCCAATGGTGGGCTGCCCATGCCCCAGAGAATGAACTTGTAAGTGCTTTACTTACCTGTTAAACTAACTTGCACTTATACCACCCCCACAGGAACTGTTGAATTTTGTATTGTGTCCACTTTTAAAATAGCTTATTGCCATTTTTGACAAAACTGTGTACATTACTGTTTTCATTCAAAGTTCTATATTTACCTATGCCAAGTACCTTACAATTTATGTACCTAGTAGAATTCAGAATCTTGTGGTTCTAAAATAAATTAAGAAAATAATATTTTTCGATATAAAACCTATTGGCCCGGAGTCAAGTCTTTGAGTGTGTTCACATTTATTGCCTGTGTGTGTACAACAAATGCTTAACACTACCATTTCATAAGCCTACTGCTTGACCACACTAACACAAACAAAGCATTAGTATTATCTAATGTTGCCACTATCAACCTATAAGGGGAACCCTTGGACTCTGTGCACACTATCTCTCACTTTGAGATAGTATATACAGAGCCAGCTTCCTACAAGCATTATATGCACCCAACGCAAATCAAACCAGCTTCCTAGGTTCTCTTACACTAGCGCTTTTTCGGGATCCACTAATTCCACTGATATGGGAGGAAGACTTTATCTGCATCCTGGATTTACACCTGGACCACTCCCATCCCCCCTGCCATGAGCAGCCGTACCTTCTGCCATTTCAAACAATGGAGCATACATATGGGCTTTCATGACGTGTGGTGCCTGAGCCACCCGCAAGAACACAAGTACTTGATCTACTCACCTGTCCACGACCTACACACCAGGATTAATATCCTTTTTGGCACTACCCAGACTGGCCCTCTCTTGAATCAGTTGGAATACTTACCACAAACACATTCAGACCATAATCTGTTGGTGGCGACTCTGTCATGGGGCATACAATGACCCATCATCCTTAACTGGCGCCTACAACCTGAGGTCCTTTTGGACCCACCATTCTGTGATGCAGTATCACAGTGCATTTGGCACATCTTTGAAACAAATGTTGGTTCTGCTTCATCTCGTGCCATGGAGTGTGAGGCACGTAAGGTGGTGATCCGTGGTCACTGTATGGTGACCACCTTAGGGCTTGGGTGGCGGGGTTAGGTGGCAACTGATGTGCGACCACTCTATTACGGAACGGGACTTGCGTCAAACAGGGGTACAAGTCGCTCAGTGAACTGAATCGCCTTCCCCAACACTGTATCTGCCGCAACGAGGTGGAAACCACCTTGTGCCATCATGACTTCCATACAGGGATGGCTCTACAACATGCTCAGGGTGATCGCTGGGGTAGGTTGTTTGCCTGACTCCTATGGGGAGAACATCAAAGTGCTCCGGCCATGGCGATTCGCCTAGCTGATGGCTCGATAGTTACCTCACAGATGGCTATTAATGAAGCATTACGGGACTACCATCAAAAGCTCTATGAGAGACCTGCAGCCCCACATCTGACTTGTGTGCAGGAGTTCATAAGCAGGGTATCCCTTTCTAGGCTTTCGAGTACCCAACGAGATACTACTGAGGAACCCATTCAAATAAATGAGATCAAGGAGGCCATTTCCCACATTGCTCGTAACAAAACACCAGCGACTCCTGGAGGTATTCCAAGAGGCATTTGAACGGGGTCGCTTGCCGGAATCTTTACATGAGGCCTTAATAGTGGTATTGCTTAAGCCAGGGGGAGATCCCTGAGATGTTAAGTCATACCGACCCCTTTCGGACTGCAAGATATTAGGGAAGATCCTGGCAAACCGCTTACTTCCTGTAATACAGAAATTAGTCCACCCTGATCAGTCAGGCTTCATATCGGGCCGCAGTACTTTCCATAATATACGGCGCCTGTTGCATATCATTCACAATACCCCAAATGATGCCCTGGACCATTTAGCACTCTCCTCACACAAAGAAAAAGTCTTTGACAGCCTGGGTTGGGATTTCCTTTTTGCGAATCTTGAGACCATGGGATTCGGACCGCGCCTTCTGAGATGGATCAGCGCACTGTATGCAGAACCGCTAGCCAGAGTGAAAATGGGACAGGTGATATCCAATTGCTTCGCTATACAGAAAGGGACGCGGCAGGGATGCCCGCTATCACCGCTTTTGTTTGCCTTGGCGGTGGAACCTCTTGCATGTTACTTTTGTGACTGTGCTGGGATCTGGAGAATCCCAGAATTGGGGCGTCAACATATTGAGTCTTTATACGCAGATGATGCTCTCATTTATCTTCAGGATGTACGAGCTACCCTTCAGGAGCTCGAGCAACTCCTGGAGACCTTTGGGGAGGCCTCTGGTTTACGGGTTAACTGGCCCAAGTCATTTATATTCCTGCTAGCTCCACACTCCCCCGCCAACAGAGAGATCCTGGTTAACTCACAACTGCAGTGGAACTATGACTCCTTAAAGTATTTAGGAGTCAGTATTTATCATACAACAAGTGATCTTCTTGATGTAATTGTAGGAAAATGCCTCTCATGGCATGGTTACCCCCTAACTTTTTGCCTTTTGTTGATGCTAGTTATGATTGAAAGTGTGCTGGGATCCTGCTAACCAGGCCAGAGCACCAGTGTTCTTTCCCTAAACTGTACCCTTGTTCCCACAATTGGCACAGCCCTGGCACACAGATAAGTCCCTTGTAACTGGTACCCCTGATACCAAGGGCCCTGTGGCCAGGGAAGGTCTCTAAGGGCTGCAGCATGTATTATGCCACCCTGGGGACCCCTCACTCAGCACATGCACACTGCCTCACAGCTTGTGTGTGCTGGTGGGGAGTAAATGACTACGTCGACATGGCACTCCCCTCAGAGTGTCATGCCCTCAACCCACTGCCTGTCGCATAGGTAAGTAGCAGGCCTTACAGCCCTAAGGCAGGGTGCACTATACCACAGGTGAGGGCATAGTTACATGAGCACTATGCCCCTACAGTGTCTAAGCCAAATCTTAGACATTTTTTAAGTGCAGGGTAGCCATAAAGAGTATATGGTCTGGGAGTTTGTCAAACACGAACTCCACAGTTCCATAATGGCTACACTGAAATATCAGAAGTTTGGTATCAAACTTCTAAGCACAATAAATCCACACTAATACCAGTGTGGGATTTATTGAAAAATGCAAATAGAGGGCATCTTGGAGATGCCACCTGTATACTAGTCCAAACACCAGTGCTAGGCTGACCAGTTCCTGCCTGCCAGCCTGCCACAACCAGACAGGTTTCTGGCCACATGGGGTGGGTGCCTTTGACAGTCTGTGGCCAGGAACAAAGCCTGCACTGGGTGGAGGTGCTTCTCACCTTCCCCTGCAGGAACTGTAAGACCTGGCGGTGAGCCTCAAAGGCTCATGCCTGTTGTTCCAGCACCCCAGGGCATCCCAGCTAGTGGAGATGCCCGCTCGTCCAGACACAGCCCCCACTTTTGGCTGCAAGTCCGGAGGAGATAATGAGAAAAACAAGGAGGAGTCACCCACCAGTCAGGACAGCCCCTAACGTGTCCTGAGTTGAGGTGACCCCTGCCTTAAGAAATCCTCCATCTTGCTTTTGGAAGATTCCCCCAATAGGTATAGGGATGTGCCCCACTCCCCTCAGGGAGGAGGCACAAAGAGGGTGTAGCCACCCTCCAGGACCATAGCCATTGGCTACTGCCCCCCAGACCTAAACACACCCCTAAATTGAGTACTTAGGGGCGACCCTCAACCCAGGAAATCATATTCATGCAACCCGAAGAAAGAAAAAGGACTGCTGACCTGAAAGCCCCGCAGAGACGACGGAGACAACAACTGACTTGGCCCCAGTTCTGCCGGCCTGTCTCCAGACTCAAAGAACCTGCACAGTGACGCATCCAGCGGGACCAGTGACCTCTGAGGACTCAGAGGACTGTCCTGCACCTAAAGGACCAAGGACCTTCCGAGGACAGCGGCTCTGTCCAGGAACAACAGCGAAGAAAGCAACTTTAAAGAGACCCCATCTTCCCGCCAGAAGTGTGAGTCTTCCCACTCTGCACCCGACGCCCCCGACTCGAGTTAAGGACAACCAACACCGCAGAGAGGATTCCCATGCGACTCCAACGACGTGGACACCCTGAGTCGACCTCCCTGCACCCCCACAGCGACGCCTGCAGCGAAGATCCAGAGGCACCCCCTGACCGCGACTGCCTGGTAACAAAGGAACTCGATGCCTGGACCAAGCACTGCACCCGCAGCCCCCAGGACCGAGAGGAACCACCTACCAGCACAGGAGTGACCAGCAGGCAGCCCTCATCCTAGCCCAGTCGGTGGCTGGCCCGAGAAGCCCGCTGTGCCCTGTCTGCATCGCCAGAGTGACCCCTGTGTCCCTCCATTATTTTCAATGACAAACCTGGCACCTACTTTGCACACTGCACCCGGCGGCCCCTGTGCCACTGAGGGTGTGCCTGTGTGTCCCCCCCATTGCTCTATAAAACCCCCCTGGTCTGCTCCCCGAGGACACAGGTACTTACCTGCTAGCAGACTGGAACCAGAGCACCCCTGTCCTCCATAAGCGCCTATGTTATCTGGGCCCTCCTTTGACCTCTGCACCTGACCGGCCCTGTGTTGCTGGTGCGGTGGCTTTGGTGTTGCCTTGAATCCCCAACGGTGGGCTACCTATGCCCAGGAGACTGAGCTTGTAAGTGCTTCACTTACCTGAGAAACTAACTATTACTTACCTCCCTCAGGAACTGTTGATTTTTGCAGTGTCAGCTTTTAAAATAGCTTATTGCCATTTTTGCCCAAACTGTGTATACTACTGTTTTAATTCAAAGTTCCATACTTACCTGTGTGACGTACCTTACAATTTATGTACTTACCTAAATTCTGAATCTTGTGGTTCTAAAATAAATTAAGAAATGAATATTTTTCTACATAAAAACCTATTGGCCTGGAGTCAAGTTTTTGAGTGTGTGTTCTCATTTATTGCCTGTGTGTGTACAACAAATGCTTTACACTACCCCCTGATAAGCCTACTGCTCGACCACACTACCACAAAATAGAGCATTAGTATTAATCTGATTTTGCCACTATCAACTTCTAAGGGGAACCCTTGGACTCTGTGTACAATAGCTCTCACTTTGAGATAGTAGATACCGAGCCAACTTCCTACAGTAATCTAGACAAAGCGGTCGCAAATATCCGTAATTCCCTCCCCTTCTGGCGTTCTCTGCCATTGTCGCCAATTGGCTGTGTGGCGATATCTAAGATGTTAATCCTCCCCAGATTGCTTTATTTATTCTCAGCACTACCTGTAGTGGGGCCATGTGTTTTTTTTAAAACGCTTGATGGTCTGCTTCTTGAATTGATTTGGGGAGATGGATGCCTCAAGGTAGCCCTTTCCAAGCTCCAAAGACCAATGACAGAGGGTGTATTGGGAGCTCCAAACTTTGAACTATACTATGCAGCGGCTCAATTGCAATGGCTGATGGCCTGGTTATTTTCGCAAGGATGTCCGGAGTCGCCCACTGTGCAGGCCCAACTGAGAAATGTTGCGGTGAACACTTGACTCACACACTCCAGTGGCCCCCATAGACCAATGACGCAACTGATGAGGGTAGCACATGCATGCTGGAAACGCTTCATACATCTTAAGATCCCATACGTGCCGTACTCACCAGAGATCCCCATTTGAGATATACCCTGGATATGAAAAAAGACACGTGCTATAGATCGTGACACGACCACAACAAGCTGGCGGTGCTTCCTGGCCAATTCTGACCGCGGCGGTAAAGCCGCGGTCAGAAAAGGGAAACCAGCAGTTTCCCGCCGGTTTTCCCCTGGCCAAAGGAATCCTCCATGGCGATTCCGACCCCCTTCCCGCCAGCCTGTTCCTGGCGGTGTAGGCTGGCGGGAACGGGTGTCGTGGGGACCTGGGGGCCCCTGAACTGCCCATGCCACTGGCATGGGCAGTTCAGGGGCCCCCTAACAGGGCCCCATTAAGATTTTCGCGACGGGTGCAACTGCACCCGTCGCACCCCAGCAAATCCGCCGGCTCCATTCGGAGCCGGCTTCATCTTTGCTGGGGCTTTCCCGCTGGGCCGGCGGGCGATCTTTTGAAGATCGCCCGCCGGCCCAGCGGGAAAGTTAGAATGCTCCCCGCGGTCATTTGACCGCGGGGCGGTGTTTGGGCGGTTTCCGCCGGGGTCGGAATGACCCCCATAGTAATCAAGGCAGAGCAATCATTTCAAACATAGCCATTGTACCTAGTAGGCACAGTGGGAGTGTAGACCAATGTTTCACAACTATTTTCCTTCTCTGTAGGGGCGTACTGAGATTTTCCTGGTATTGGAGGCTGCATCTCTGGTAATCCAGATACCTAGGGATTTGAATCTGTAGTGCTCTACCCTTAGAAGCAATTGTAGTGGGTTGAGGGACCCCCATCCACTTACAGGGATGAGTAGTGACTTCTCTCAGTTAACCGTGAACCCTGAGATCTCCCCAAGTATGTGAAATAGTTCCCACACACAGTACACTGGCATTTTTTCTAAAGCACACAGCTACCTCCAAAGAGGTGTCCCGATGCTGGCGGAAAGTTTAGATAAAGACGAGAAGACAACCAGGGACCAGCGATTGTTCATTGTGGGTCAGGTATAGCAGCATATCGTCTGCGTAGAGTTACACTCTCCCCTCCCATCCCGAGTCACCCGTCGAGCCTCAAATTTGTGTGTGCACCCTCATGAGCATCGTCATGGGCTCTATTGCTAATGGGAATAGCAATGGAGAGAAAGAGGGCAGCGCTGTCTCGTACCTCTTCCAATAGGAAACTCTCTAGATATGCAGCCATTAACCTTGATCCTAACACGGGGGTCTTTATAGAGAGAGCAATTTAACACAATTAATGTAGCGAGGCCCAAATCCCATTCTTTCCAGAAGCGAGAAAAGGACAGGCCATTCCACCAGGTCAAAAGCCTTGTTGGCCTCTAGGGACACCAGAACCCACGTGGCACCCCCTCTCATCTGTGCTATATTATTGTGGAGCCATCATACCTTTAATTTGGTTGAGTAACAACAAATGAAGCCCATCTGATCAGGTTGCACCAGGTCAATGGTCACGGTGCGGAGTCTGTTAGCCAGTACTTTTCCAAGGATTTTGGAATCAACATTTAATAATGAGATTGGTCTAAAGGAATCCCATCTTTGTTCCAATTTTTCCAGCTTTATCTATAAGTACAATTCTCCCCGAGCTCAATCAGCCAGGAGAGATCCCGTTTGCAAAGCCATCTTTTTTGCATGGATAGCATCAGTTTTGACACCCGTCGAGTCAGTTTGCGGAAACATTCTACTGCTAGTCCACCCGGACTTGGGGCCTTCCCAACTTGCATCTGAGCCAGTGCCACTGTTATTTCTGCCTCTGTGAGATCTAGGTCTAGTGCTTCTCCTTGTCTCCTGTTTCGAGTTTTAACTGGACAATCGTGTACAAAGCTTTCAAGCTCGGTTTGCGGGGCCTCAGCTCTGGGGGTGTAGAAAGTAGCCATATTTGTTGCAAATGTTTTTGAGATTTGCCTGCTTTCCCTCACAATTTCCACTGATTCTAAGCTGAGTTCACATATATGCATGGATGCCCACTCCCTAGCCCCTATCCAGGCTATCAGTTTACCAGCTTTGTCGCAAGCTTCATAAATGCGCTTCTGTTTGGCAAGATAGGATGTCTTTACCTCATGGTGCGCCAGCTCTTGATATTCTACCTGGTCTGGCAGTTCTGGTTGGAACATTAGTGGGAGCAGGGTCAAGACTAATTTGCATATGGCTGGGTCCAAACTGGGGTGGCATGGTGAGCAAAATAACAATGGATTAAACCCAGATGTGTGACTGGGGGTGAGTGTTTGAAAAGTTTCAGCACTCCATCCCTCATCCTTTTGTGTTGCTAAAGTTGTCCTAAGTCGCCAGGGTAAGCCCAGACTTGGATCCCTTGCTCACTATAACACTGGATTCAAGTTAGCCTGGCTGATGAAAGGTGATACCCTGAAACTGGTCCCAGGATACTTGTTTCAGGTCCAGGGAAGAACTGACCTGGCAGTTCGGGCGGGATTGTTCCCATGGGAAGCGGGTCAAGACTAATTTGTATATGGCTGAGTCCAAACTGGGGTGGCATAGAGAACAAAAGAACAATGGATTAAACCCAAATCTGTGCCTGGGGGTGAGTGTTTGAAATATTTCAGCACCCTGTCCATCATCCTTTTGTGTTGCTAAAGTCGACCTACATGGCCTGGGTATGCCCAGACTTGGATTCCTTGCTCACTATGCTACTGGATCCAAGCTAGCCTGGCTGATGAAGGGTGATAACCTGAAACCTGTCCCAGTATACTTGTTTCTGGTCCAGGAAGGACCTGGCCTGGCAGTTCGGGTTGGACTGTTCACATGAGGGGCAGGGTCAAGATTGATTTGCATATGGCTGGGTCCAAACTGGGGTGGCATGGTGAGCAAAAGAACAATGAATTAAACCCAGATCTATGACTGGGGGTGAGTGCTTAAAAAGTTTCAGCACTCCGTCCATCATCCTTTTGTGTTGCTAGAGTTGTTTAATCATCAGCACCGGGCCCAGGATCTTCATTGTGTCAAGCTGTACAGCTCACAAGCTTTTTCGTAGTTCTGGACATTTGTTGTGTGCGCTTCCTGGCACATCTCCCTCCTGCCTGTATCCACCTCACTCAGTCAGGCCTCAAACTGTCTCTAGGAGCTTCCACACTCCTGTTGGTTTCCATCCCTGTAGTAGCCTGCTCTCAGTGCCAGACTCCGGGCGCCATCTTACTGGCCTCTGCTCACAGTCAGTCTTCTTCAGGTGGATAGGCTTGTTTTGACCATCTATGGTTCTCTATTCACTCCTTCTTGGGTGTGCTGGCTACTGGTGTGTTTTCCCCTTCTGTTCTCTCAATTACACGGTGCTGGTTGCAGGATAAATGGCTCTGTGGTACTTCCAACAGCGGAAGCTCAGCCAAGGACGTGTACTGCCATCCCCTGCTAGGCCATGCCCTAAAAGATTCCTTCTTTGACCCAGGAATATAATACCGTCCTGATGAACCACTGTGACCAGTCATTGGGACCTAAGAGCCACTGACACTGATGTTAATAGTTTGGTGAACACCAAGGAGCGGAGGATAGGCCGAAAGGTAACAACCTGAAAATACAGTTTTTGATTGTGACATATTGGCACATTAAACAGGCATCATTTAGATTCAAACGCAACATGCAATCCGCTGAAAGAAGGATATCCTGTAAACTGATTACTGTCTCCATTTTAAAATGGTGATGAAGCACAAACTACTTGAGATCCTTCAGGTTTATTACTGGCCTGAACTTTTCTTCTGAAGTAGACAAATATTGATTACAAACCCTCTGGGATGCATGCAGCATGGTGCTCCAGCTTCTTTTTTTCATAATCTTTATTTTATTAGTTTTACATACAAACCACATACAGTGTTGCAAGCAAATAGACAGTGCCATGAGATAATTCAGCCACACAAGAAGAAGCAAAGCGCCAAGTTACCCATGCCTTGAAGATTGTATGATAACTGGAATATCCTCCCAATGGTTGATGCCGTCCTTAGGAATAAAATGGACTCATCATTCATGCATGTGCTATATCTGTTATCTGAGTTAGTCAGTTCATTGTCCCAACAGAGCTCTCACTACTTTTGAAAGCGAATCCTGTATCTCTACAGGGATTAACTCTGCACCAACCCAAGAGAACTGTATTGAAGCATTTAGACCCATATTTAAGAAAAATTACTCACAATTACACTAGCGCAGTCGTACATCACTTTTTTAACTCAAGCTAACGTCATTCCCTAGTGCCACCCGTGTCCCATATTTGAGAAATGACGCACAATGGTGCTAAGGAATGGTTAACGTAAAAATAAATGACGTTAACCATTGCAACATGCCGGTATGGAACTATGACGCTAATGCTGCAAAAGTGTTTCTAGACCATTTTGCGGCACGTAAATATGTCGCAAAAGGATTAGCACCATATTGTTACCTCATTAGCATCAAAACAAAACGCACAAGCAGGAAAATATTGCAATTTGAAGAGAAGATGGAGTTTTCAGGATAGGAGACACTCCAGGGAGACCCCAATCACCCAAGTACCAGCCAGAAGGGTCCAAAAAAGCCCCAGGAGAAGGAGAAGAGAAAGCACAAGTGTCGCTTTAGTGAGGAGGAGCATGACATGCTGGTCAGAGTGGTGACAGAGCACCAACACCAGTTATTCATCACTTCCAAATTGCCAGTCTGTAGGAGAGACACAGTATGGCAGGAAATAGTAGACAAAGTCAACAGTGTGGCAGAGGTGAAGAGGACTGTCACAGAGTGAAAGAAGCGCTGGCACGATTGCAAGTGCAGGACTAAGGAGAAACTGGGCAGGAACCAAAAGGTAGCACTACAGGCTGGAGGTGGAAGTCCTGCACCAGAGAAGGACTTGGATGAGCTGGTGGAGATTGTTGCAGCGGTCATCCTGGAGGAGCTGGGCACTGGAATCGCAGGACAGGACAGCGCAGACTACCAAAAACCACCATAAATGCAGGGTACGTTTCAAGGGGGGAATATCTGGTATTCCACATATGGCAGAAGGGGGAGGCACATAGGACACCCTCAATGCATGCTAAAGGGTTGCATCGGGACACATAGGCCCTGAATCAAGATGCGCCATCCCCACCCAAGCCACACATGTATTGACGCTTTGGTTGTGCTATGCACTTCAACATATACACAATGTGGACATAGGCCACTCACTATGGCTATACTCCTCTATGTAAACATGCAGCACATTGCCTGGAAGGAACGTGCAAATAGTGTGGCTGTGTCATGACAACACCCATTGCATATTGCCAAAGCCCCTGTACCTACACAACACTGACATCAGAGACTAGGACGGAAGTCAATACCACCCCAGGGATAGTGTTAGGGTGGTGTATCTGGCCAAAATGCTTCCCTTCCTCCTTGTCGCATTGCCTTTCTCATGTGTGCTGCATCTTGCAGCACACATTAAAATGCCATCTTAGCAAAAATAGCTTGTACATGTGCAGGGAGGGACACCTCCCTGCACATAAACAAATCATCCCCTGAAGGCAGGCACCCCTTCATCATGCTGCAGCAATGCATGTGTTGGTGCAGGGAGAACAAATCTGTGCAGGTTCAGAGGAAATTGCAGGGCTGTACTGTATTCAAGTAAACATGGCACATTCCTGCGTATCTAAACTGGAAACTGGTGCAGTGTCGTGCAACATACATTGCTGCAGCCCTGAGCCATGCCACATAAAAAAAAGCTGCCCTAAAGCTTGCAACCTGTGGGGCACAACCCATACAGAGTGAACCCACAACAACTAAGAGACATCCACATGCGCCATATGGGAATGGCCACACAATAATAAACATACAACGCATGGAACATGTCTGTGAACATCATGTGTGCAGCTGTAAAGTAGCTGCAATCTCACCATCTGACAAGATAGAGGACCAGATCAAACAGAAAATTACAGTACGTGGCACTGTGCCAAACTAGGCAGCATCATGCACCGTCATTTAAAAAAAGTAGGGATGTGCCATATTTATAACAATACGACACACCCCTGTGTTTCCCTCTCCGCCAGTGTTAAATTAGCTGTTGTGTACCAAGACAGTCAACTTTGCACCATAGTGCAAGGATGGCGCGTTGAGGGGGAGATTATTATTGTGCAGGAAGAAACGCCTTCCTGCACAACAACAAACTTAAATGGCGATTTGCTCTTTCTATGTGTGCTGCAGAAAGCAGCACACATAGAAAAAGCAAAAAAACTAAGAGAAATGTAAGCATTTGTCGATGTTTTGCTATGCTAACGCCACCCCTGGGCTGGGGTTAGATTTTGGGGCTTGTAGGAAAATGGCTCCCTGTTTCACGCACCCCCCACTTTTTGCTTGGTATTGATGCTGACTTGACTTGAGAGTGTGCTGGGATCCTGCTAACCAGGCCCCAGCACCAGTGTTCTTTCTCTAAAAATGTACCATTGTGTCCACAATTTGCACACCTCTGACACACAGATAAATCCCTTGTAAAAGGTACCAGTGGTACCAAGGGCCCTGTGACCAGGGAAGGTCCCTAAGGGCTGCAGCATGTGTTGTGCCACCCTAAGGGACCCCTCACCTAACACATGCACACTGCCATTGCAGATTGTGTGTGTTGGTGGGGAGAAAAAGGCAAAGTCGACATAGCACCCCCCTCAGGATGCCATGCACACAAAATACTGCCTGTGGCATGGGTAAGTCACCCCTCTAGCAGGCCTTAAAGCCCTAAGGCAGGGTGCACTATACTACAGGTGAGGGCATAGCTGCATGAGCAATATGCCCCTACAGTGTCTAAGTCTATTCTTAGACATTGTAAGTACAGTGTGGCCATATTGAGTATATGGTCTAGGAGTTTGTCAAAACGAAGTCCACAGTACCATAATGGCTACACTGACCACTGAGAAGTTTGGTATCAAACTTCTCAGAATAATAAACCCACACTGATGCCAGTGCTGGATTTATTAGAAAATGCACACAGAGGGCATCTGTATTTTACCCCAATCCCTCAGTGCAGGACTGACTGGTCCGTGCCAGCCTGCCACTGAGACGAGTTTCTGACTGCCTGGGGTGAGAGCCTTTGTGCTCTCTAGGGCCAGAAACAAAGCCTGCACTGGGAGGAGGTGCTTCACACTTCCCCCCTGCAGGAACTGAAACACCTAGCAGTGAGTCTCAAAGGCTCAGGCTTTGTATTACTATGCCCCAGGCACTCCAGCTAGTGGAGATGCCTGCCCCCCGGACACAGCCCGCACTTTTGGCGGCAAGTCCAGAGGAGATAATGAGAAAAACAAGGAGGGGTCACCTCAGCTCAGGACACCATAGGAAATCCTCCATCTTGTTTTGGAGGATTCCCCCTAATAGGATTAGGGATGTGCCCCCCTCCCCACAGGGAGGAGGCACAAAGAGGGTGTAGCCACCCTCAAGGACAGTAGCCATTGGCTACTGCCCCCCAGACCTAAACACACCCCAAAATTAAGTATATAGGGGTGACCCTGAACCCAGAAAATCAGATTCCCGCAACCTGAAGAAAGAAGAAGGACTGCTGACCTGAAAGCCCTGGAGAGACGACGGAGACAACAACTGACTGAGCCCCAGCCCTACAGGCCTGTCTCCAGACTCAGAGAACCTGCACAGCAACACATCCAGTGGGACCAGCGACCTCTGAGGACTCAGAGGTCTGACCTGCACCTAAAGGACAAAGAAACTCCAGAGGACAGCGGCTCTGTCCAAATCTGCAGCAAAGAAACCAACTTTAAAGATGACTCTAGCCTCAGTCCGGAAGCGTGAGTCTTCACACTCTGCACCAGACGCCCCCGGCTCGTGTCCAGAAGAACCAACACCGCAGAGAGGACCACCAGGCGACTCCAATGACGTGGACACCCTGAGTCGACCTCCCTGCACCCCCAAAGCGATGCCTGCAGAGAGGATCCAGAGGCTCCCCCTGACCCCGACTGCCCGTTAACCAAGGAACCAGATGCCTCAAAGAAGCACTGCACCCGCAACCCCCAGGATCGAGAGGAACCAACCAGCAGTGCAGGAGTGACCAGCAGGCGGCCCTCATCCTAACCCAGTTGGTGGCTGGCCCGAGAAGCCACCCTGTGCCCTGCCCGCATCGCCAGAGTGACCCCCGGGTCCTCCATTGACTTCAATACAAAACCCGACGCCTTGTTCACACACTGCACCCGGCCACCCATGTGCCGCTGAGGGTGTATTTTGTGTACCTGTTTGGGACCCCACCAGTGGTCGACAAACCCCCCCTGGTCTGCTCCCCGAGGACGCAGGCACTTACCTGCTAGCAGAATGGAACCGGAGCACCCCTGTTCTCCATAGGCGCCTATGTTATTTGGGCCCTATTTTGACCTCTGCACCTGACCGGCCCTGTGTTGCTGGTGCTGGTTGTTTGGGGTTGACTTAAACCCCCAACGGTGGGCTGCCTATGCCCAGGAGACTGAACTTGTAAGTGCTTTACTTACCTGAGAAACTAACCAATACTTACCTCCCCAGGAACTGTTGATTTTTGTAGTGTCCACTTTTAAAATAGCTTTTTGCCATTCTTACCTGTGTGAAGTACCTTATAATTTATGTACTTACCTAAATTCTGAATCTTGTGGTTCTATAAAGAAAATAACATTTTTCTATATAAAAACCTATTGGCCTGGAGTTAAGTCTTTGAGTATGTGTTCTCATTTATTGCCTGAGTGTGTACAACAAATGCTTAACACTACCCTCTGATAAGCCTACTGCTCGACCACACTACCACAAAATAGAGCATTAGTATTATCTAATTTTGCCACTATGAACCTCTAAGGGGAACCCTTGGACTCTGTGCACACTATCTCTCATTTTGAGATTGTGTATACAGAGCCAACTTCCTACAGCGCTGCTTCCGGTTTACGAGAACTCTTAAATCTGAGGCAGTGTCAAAACGTAATGGATGTTGCTGTGGCATGCCCACAGCAACACCCATTGCACACACCTTCCACACAAAGTGCTGCAAGTGAAGGGGCCATATATACACGTTGGCATTAAGCCACAAAAAGTGACTTTATGCCACCCTGTAAATATGGCACAGGCCATTGCGCCAACGGAGCTTCACCAAAAGTGGCACTCAGGTGGCGCTCGGGGCACCTAAATATGCCCCAAAATACCTTGTGAGCTTGACCATTCTGTGATTCACAATGCAACACATAATATACAACTACAACCTTGGGTCAGTAACATGTCACTGAGCCTCCAGTCCCAAATAAGTGATGTGCCATGTCAACAGCCACAACAATCTAAGATTGACTTTACAATATCTCATTGCAGAGGATGATGGTTTACCTCCTGCCGAGCTGCCTGTCCTGGATTTTACAGATGACATGGATGATCAGCTGCCAATGAACAATGAACAGACTCTCCAGGATGTCCTAGGATCCCTCCAGACACCACCTTCAGTCACAGGGAGGACACACAGGGTTGCGGGGTCTCCACATAAACCACCCAGTTACCAACACACACCACCAGACATTATTGACACAGCCCTGGACTCCGAGGACCCAGAGATCACCTTTCATAAGACAGTGGTAAGAGTCCAGTGGGAGCTGGCAAAGCAAGTGCGGGTGGAGATGGAGACCATGGCAGGCAGCCTAGAGGGAATGCAGACGTGCCTCAGTCCAAATAAGGACAACTCAGCTGCCATCATAGGCACTCACTCCCCGCTACGTGGACTCCAGCAGTCTCTGGCCGACATAGCTGCTGTCATAAGGCAGAGGCTCCAACAATTGCCCTCCCAAACTGGCAGCAGCATAACAGACAACAGACGGGGGGCTATGCAGATTACGCTGGAGTCCATACAGCAGGAAGTGTCCTCCTTCAGGGAAAACATGGCTGCCTTCCACAGTGATGGTGCAGCGGCATTGAAAAATTAGCAGTTCCTCCTTGCAGCAGTTATGCTTGATGTGTTCCCACAAATGGCAGCTGCTGGGGCCTTTGACTCCACATCTCTATCCCCTGAAGTATGTGTGGCCCACTTTACCTCTACAAAAGCACCAGCCATGACATGGGAGGTACCACACATATCAGAGGATGAAGATGTGGAAGGAATTACATTCAGAAGGAAAAGCACCTAGTAGCACCAGTCTGTGCCACATGGGCAGTATCTCCTTAGATCTGGGATTAAGATCATGCCAGTGTTGGACAGTAGGAAATGTGTTCTCTTCATCCAGCCACTGATGACTTGTCTTCTATGTACTGTCATTGTCTCCCTTCTTACAAATTGGCAATTTTTTATCTCCCTGCTAATGCCCACTACTCCTAACCATGTTTAATGACATGCCCCTCAACCCTGGACTCCGATTGTGGTACATATGGCAAACATCCACTCATGGGGTCTGTGAACTGGACATTGTATAGAATGTATAACACTTGCCCCTGTAAATAAAGCACCATGAATACATGTAGCATCTCTTCGTTTACTGTGATCCTTCTACTCAGCTAAATGATTGCATTGTGCGTATCCAAGTCAATGAGTACAGAATATCCGTACATGAGCGCATTACTGTCAGACCCAAAGCCACACACTAGGATCCTAACATGAGAAAGGTGAATGATGTTGTTGTCGGCTACAACCACTTACTGAGTACTCAATACAAATATTGGACAGATATCATTTGAAGTTGACATACAGCATGTATGGCTCTGAACCAAGTTGATAGTAATTTATCCAGATGGGAGTACCAGTATAACATATTTGTGTGGTACAGAAGAAGCTAACCTCATCAGTGATGGGCACCTGTCAGTGTTGCAGGATACAGTTCCAATTTTGTCTGTTGTCAGATGTGCCACACTTGCCAACAATGAAATTGCATGACCCCACCAATGACAGTTGAAGTTCCATACTAGCCTGTCCAAGATAAATTATACATACACATTGTGAATGGCTGGAACAGTGGATGATTAATGTATGGACTAGGTGACGTTATTTAGCAGCCAATCTGACAGCTCATTGTTCATAGGGGATGCGCATGGTAATCCTTGGAAATCAAGACAGTAAGCATACCCTCGGCCATTCTTCCAACTTGGCCAGTGCACTCATGAGAACCTCCAGACACTCAATCAACTTAATAAAAAAAAGTCAAATAGAAACAGGATTTATTGTAAAATTTCTAACAACCATATACCTACTACTCACCTTAAAACTACCTTACACTAAACTAACCTTAACTTACTTACCTTAACTTACAACTACACCTATCTAACCTATTCACATGTAACACCACACTGTAAACATTGTCCCCCGGCCCCCTTAAGAGACAAGATATAAGTAGAACAACATAAACTATGACTACACATGTACTAACCAAACCTATGGCCAAATATATTTTTTTTGGTAACCCAACATAACCCCCCACCCAACCCCCACCAATAAAAAACTGTAGAAAAACCCACCCCAAGTATACTTAATCTAACCAATGCCTACCCTACACTAACCTAATACTACCCATCTAAAACTATGTGCAACAGTAAAAGGGAGGGGAGGGAATTGGGAGGCCGTGGAATAAGCTCATTTCATTTTGTTCAGTTTTTTTATTGATGTACTTCAACATCTTCGACTTTGTCAGCACTCTCCTTCTCCAATTTGTCCAGTCTGACCATTATGTTGGCCATGTCCCGTCTCATGTGCCTTTCAAATTGGCTGCTCATTACCGCAGCAAGTGCTGAACAGGTGCCTGGCTCCTAACAGGAGCAGCTGATGTGGAGGGGCCCCATATGCAAATGCATGCCATTCCCCAGTCGCCTTTTCCTTGCGGAACCTCCTTCCCACCCTGTGGTGTCCGACATCCACTTCCATAATGTGCCTGTAGCGTTCTGCCATTTTGTTGAATGCATGCCATTGGTCAGGTGTCATATTGGCGGCTGAAAAATGAGGAGAATCAAGCATCGCATTCATCATTGGGTGGAGGTTGGACAGACATATAAGCCCTCATTATGAGTTTGGCGGGCAGCAGAGGCCACCCGCCAAACTCATACCGCCACCTGACCACCTGTGTGGCCAGAACACCGCCTGCCCTATTTCGAGTTCACTGCAAGGCTGGTGGGCGGAAGCAGCGTTTCCACCTGCCAGCTTTGCGTGAACAGGGCCTTAACATTGAAGCCGGCTCGTAATCGAGCCGGTGGCAGTGTAGTGGTGCAGCAGGTGCAGCAGCACCCGTCAGACTTTCCACTGCCTGTAATTCGAGCTGTGGAAAGTCCAACTGGGCTGTCCATGCAGGCCCCTGCACTGTGCATGCAAAGTGCATGGGCAGTGAAGGGGCCCCCAGGGGGCCCACAGCACCACCTTTCTGCCAGCCTTTGCATGGCGGGGCTACCGCCATGCAAAGGCTGGCGGAAAGGGGACTCGTAATACCTAGGGCAGCCCTGCAAGCAGCGCTGCCTTGGCCGATTGAGACCGCTGAGACCGCCAGGCTGGCAGCTGGCGGCAACCTGGCCGTGTTGGCGGTCCGACCATGGTGGCTCTGTCACGGTCGTAATGTGGAGGCCGGACCAGTGCTTTGGAGGCGGTCCAACCTCCACCGCGGCCCTGTCGGTCTCGTGACCACCAGGGTCGTACTGAGGCTCATAATGTACACTGCAACTGCAGTTGACACATGCAGTCCACCACACATCCCTCAACAATGGCTTACTCCTCATCTATGATTATTTCCTGCCAGCCATCTACGGTATCATGAACATGTCATTGGGATGACGGCTATCATTGTTGCCTATTAGGGCCCAGAGGTGAGTGGACTAAATTGTCCTTGATCAACAGTTGTGTTATCAAACTTGTGAGGATCACGTGCCCCAACAAGTCTGGATTTCCTGTGTTCTATTCCATAAGGGGGGCTGTGCATGCAATCCACCACTTTGACACCCCTGGTGAAACATCAAGGCTTGCCCAGCCATCATGGATGCAAGGTGGGGGCCATATGACAGGGGGACTGGAAACTTCCCATCGGCTATTCTAAGGTTTGGTAAATCATTCATGTGTCCTGGTTTAAGACCTAGTCTGAGCATACGTTACAAGGGGGCACACCATTGTCCATGATGTGCCCAGATGTACAACTAATGCAATGTCCCCAGAAAGTTCAGCCAAAGCCTGACCTGCAGATCAAAGTTGTCTACACCCCTACCCTGTGCTATGTGGTGTTACATGTGTAAGAGGGCACACATATGGTGACTATATGGGTGCCCTTAGGCCCACAGTGAGGTTGGCACTGCACTGGGTGCTGCAACAGTATTCTAATATATTGACCATCATGTGCAAATTCATGTCAGACATCATCAAAGTGCCAGGTACGCACTCAGCATTCACATCATGTGCACATGTGATGTGATCTACATCATTAATAAATATCATGGTGGCAGGACCAAGTTATGAATACTGCTGAGATCTGGCTTGGGAAAACTCATAGACTTTTCCCACAACCATCTGGAGCTGAGTTGTCTCCTAATTGTGTACACTACTGCCTGTTGTCCAGCACAATATGGGTCCTTGCAGTACTACAGCTGCAATATATATTTGAAGGGTAGTGAGGCACCTGTGGTGCAAGTGTCTCATACATAAGCCCCCTAGAGACCTCTAAAGATGTAACCTACATCTGTTAGTAAGTGTAAGCTATGTGTGGCATACTGTGCTGTCAATAGTACTGTGACAAAGTAATTGTCAACAGGCAAGCTATTCACATAAACAGCTGCTCTGATATCTATCATGATAGACATCATTGAATATGTGGCCAGCCATTCCATTTCCTAATGCCCACAATTCCATGGCAGCACACATTGCCCCTTGTGCTACAAGCAAGCCATTCTCAATGCTCGACATTCCAACAGACACAATGTCACCATCCTTACTCCAATTATATCATATCATTGGTCAGGCAAAACCATTATTCATAGCATTCAATACGTCAGACCCTGGATTGGCACACATGATGAACAAGATAACACTTACTGGCTGCATCGGGGTCTCAAATTGGGCCACCTCACCAATAGAGTAAGGTGGAGGTCCACCTGCAAGACATGAACAGAAAACATTGCTTAGTGATATATGTACATTTCAGTTAATGGATGACATTGTTTACTATCAACTTGTTAGGCTGAGTGAGCAAGTCGTCCTGGTGGTAGATCAGAGCAACTGACAAACATCTATGATCAGTCAATCACACATAGGCCCTCATTACGACTTCGATTGTCTTTTACAAAGACCGCCGAAGCCACGGGTGCCAGAAGACCACCATATTACAAGTACTGAAGGATTACCGTCACAATTTAGGCAGAAATCTTTCAGCAGTTGTGCTGGCGGTCAGTGGTGCAGAGACGGTTCCACAGCCATCACCGCCACGCCAAAAGGACTCTGCCCTTCATATTGTGAGCAGTAAAATGGTGTGGCGGTGTCCTGATGGCGGGGCTCTGTCGGAGGTGGAAGCGCCGGGTCCCATTCCCTGGAGGACGACCTCCTCGCTGGACAAGGTAAGTCGATCGTCCGACAGGGGATGGGGGTGGGAGGGTGGGGAGTGTTGTGTGTGCGTGTGTGAGTGAGTGCATGTATGCATGTGTGAATGTAAGTGTGTCTGCACGTGTGAATGTAAGTGAGTATGCGTGTGCGATTGTTGAGGTGAGTGTGTGTTGGTATGTTTGTGTGAATGCGTGTCTGTTGGTGCAAGTGAATGAGTGTATGTATGCGTGTTGATGAATGAGTATATGTATGCATGTTGGTGAATGAGTGTATGTATGCATGTTGGTGAATGCGTGTATGTATGTGTGTTGGTGAATGTGTGTATGCGGGGTGCATGTGTGTGTGTGTGTGTGCGTGTATGCAGGGGAGGGTAGTGCTATCATGGAAGGGGGCGGTGGGTCAAGGAATCGAAGAGGGGGATTGGGGAGTTGTCTGCCGGCGACAGAAAAGGAATTTCCTGTAGCCAGCAGCCTTTCCGCCAGGGTTTTCATGGAGGTGCTACCACTGAGGAAACCCTGGCAGAAAGGTGACTCATAATGCCGCCGGCGGTCTTCAGTGGACAGCCAGCCGGAGGTTCAGAGGCCAAACAGCCACACTCGTAATGTGGCGCTCTTCACTGCTGGCCCTTCAGACCGACAGGGTCGTAATGAGGGCCATAGTCTCAGATAATGGAGAGCCAGGCACCTACAAACCATCACTTTCCCAGACACTCCTGTGGTGCTTTTCACTGTACCATATACACACGGCATTGTCATGCAGGTGTTTGTTAGCTCTACACCTCCATGACCATATGGGACTGCATGAAACTGAATACTGCAGCTAAGGGGCATGTGATGGTTGTTGCAGTGGCCATCCCATTGTGACACCCATAGCATATGAGCCTGCTCCAGATGTTGTAGACATCTATCTCATTGTCACCACAAACTGACAAACAACTGCCCAGGGGTTGTGTGGGTTTTCCAAAGTGTTGAGGATACATCCTTGTTTGAAGTTACTAATATGTGTGTGCCATCACAAGGCACACACAAGCAATAATGCCACTAGAGTTTACTTATGTTTAAATAGTTGTACCTACCTGCAGATTGACTGCTAGAAATTACAGATGTATTGCCAATAGTGTGTGGCCAGCCGTTGGTGGCATGGTATACCATTATTTGTCCAGGGATGGATAAGAACATGCGCATAGACATATGCCTCAGGACAGACACACTTGCTCCGTGGTCTGAGGATCCATATGTTGGTGCAGGTTTCTGAGTAATGTGCCAGTGCTGAAGCAGATGCAGGACAGCCCCATAATGTTCGTAAGATGCGGCAGGTCTGTGGTACTATATCAACACGTGTATGTGGTAATAGACATAGGCCCTCATTATGAGTCTGGCGGTCCATGGACCATGGACCGGCCCAGCGGGAAAATCATAAAAGGCCCGCCGGGGGCTTCACCACACTGGCGGTGAAGTGGGGGTAATGAGTTCCAAACTCATAATGACCCCCATAGTTTGGGATGTATGTGATACACAATGACCAAGAAGAGGAAAGTGCTAATGGTGTGGATACCAGTGCATAGTCAAGCTCCCTTACATGGCCTTGTGCCATGACACAAAGGGACAGATTGAACGACAGTGGTGCAGCACCAAGTTCATCACTACAGTCCTTGTGGACCTCAGTGCACCCCTTACCCCTCCATGTGTACACCTAATGAGAATGAAGGCACAGCATAATGCATGTAAGGTCCAACTGCATCTATATCTATGAAGGAAAATGTACTCAGCAGGAGTTGCAACAAAACAGATCATCACGACTCTGCTGAGTACATGGGGGCCCATCACATACATTTATATGCCTCCTTCTCCCGTGCGTGATTTTTACATGGGAGGATAAAAAAGGCTCTAGGGCCTTTGAGTCATTTTTTGCCCGGGAACACCTACCTTGCATCTCATTGATGCAAGGTAGTTTCCGTAGGCAAAAAATGACTTTAACTCCAATATTTTGACGCTAGACATGTCTAGCACCAAAATATAAATATGGAGTTAAGTTTGCGCCGGATTTGCGTAAAAAAAATGACGCAAATCCAGCGCAAACAGAGTGTAAATTTGGGCCTCAGTTCGTTCCCTGAGGCAGAGGCAGAGGCAGCAGCAGCAAGAGGAGCTGGGAAGGGCAACAGACGCTAGCTAGGAGGTCAGTGGAATCATTGGTATGTTGAACCTATAGGTTTGTTTATAAGTCTGCTGCATGCGATTACTCATACCTTGTGCATAAGTGCATGTGTAGCTACACTGTGTCCACTTACATGTTAGCATATGTGTACTATGAGTGTACATATGTGTTTGAAGACTTATTTGTGGGAGTGCTACATTGTTATGGCTGATATACAAATGTACACACACCAACTACACAAAATATATGATGGCCTATGTCCAACACATGTTAAGGCATGTGACAGCCATGACAATTTGTACTCAGAGGTTGCCGTGGGCTAGGACTGCATTGACATCACATTACCCTTGCCAATTTGCATGTGTGTCCATTCTGTGAAGTGTTGTTGGTTTTGCCTTCATGATGCTCTGCTACACGTGTGACATGTAGTTCCACATGCATCTTAGTTGCAAGAGATGGTATGTACACATGTGTCACGAAGGTTGATGTATGCCGTGTATTTGTGTAAAGATATGTGTAGTGTCATTTCAGTAACATATGACCACAGTGGTGTGTTCATGGGATGTGAAAACTCACCTAACTATCTTCCTGCATTGACACATGTTGGACTTTGGCAAATGCCTGTGTAGTGCCACCTATGTTTCTGTATGTCAGAACACATGTGAAGGTCATTTCTTTCAGTCACTGATATTGTGATACCAATGCCCTTACATTTGTGGTAGGTTGACTTTTGTTCAGATTCCTATACACATTACCATGCCTGAGCCATTTCAGTGTGTGCATGCCACCAACTAGGCACTCACATTTGTCCACATCATGTTTTTTATGAATGTCACATACAATGGCATACCACTGTGTAGCAGTGTTGAGGTCTGGCATAGATGGCAGCCTACTCTTCATCACTACTGTGGAAGTTTGTATGGCAACACAAACCAATGGCTGCATGTGAAGGGGCAGGTTTACGGAGCTCCAGTTTACTCAGGCCACTGTGCACGTGCATTAGGCCCCTGACAATGTCATATGTATAGGTAGCCAGAGTAGTTGTGTTAGGGTTTTGAGTGGGGATCTAGCCTCTTCATGATTGCTACTCAGAAGAACAATGCATGCTCCCCTACAGTCAGACACATGCACAATTGTGATCAAACAGACCCGAATATCACATTTTCCTCTGCGGTACTTGATGTCAGTCTTCCCCTCTCATTTACAGTGGGCTGGGGAGTTGCACGTGTAGGACATGTCTCATCATTTGATGTCCTTAGTAATTTCCATGGGCAGCTTGGTTAGGGATTGCATATCTGGTGTGACTTCTATTTTGGGAACGTGCCAGGGTACAGATGGTGTCACTGTCTCCTGTCATGTTTGCATGCGATGGGCAACTACCAGGTTATGATAGTGGCAAACATGACTGGGTTATAGACTGACCTAGCCACCCTCTCTGTGCATGTGTTGGATTTTCACATGTAGACATTGACGTGTTGCACAGTCAATATTGGTCTATGTGTGTTCCTTTTCCATGTTTTACCGCATTACTTGTAAGGTATATATTGTCTCCTACATTACTCCCATTCTTTAGGCTGCTTGCACTTTGTACACATCTTCTGCAGCAACATTGTCTGGTCCTACATGGACAGGATGCAAAATGTGACTTGTGTAAATTGTTGATGTACACATCTTCTACTACTGGCTAAATGATAGTTACCGTCCCATTGACGGTATTTGGATGTAATGAGTGCCATGTACACATGACATTACACCTGCCACAGCACTTGTGTTGTCTCCAAGTGACCTCCCATGTTGTAGTTGCAAGTATCTGTGGGTATCTCTCACCTGTCCTTCCACACCCTCCGTTGAACATGGGTATGCATTTCTTCCAGCATGCCACAACCTAGGTAACTCTTACCATGACTGAATGATGTTGAGGTGTGAAATCATCTCAGTGTTGTTTTTTCAGTAGCCAAATGCAACATATATGGCTACTTCTACTCCCATTCATTTTTTGATGAGTCTGACATTTTTTAACATTGCTGGACCTAGTTGCACATCCCACACCTGATTACCATGTTGGAGCCCAAAACATGTATGGGATAGTTTGTAACTATTGCTACCTTGCACTTCTGGCATGTGAGTGACAATGAGTGGTGTGTATTGCTATGTGCTGTGTGATGTTGTTATACAGAGAATACTAGGTAACCATGCTGACACATGTCAAGCATTGTTGGTTCTAGCAAACCCTTTGCTACCTAGGACATACACCCGTACACCAGTCTTCACATGTTTATCTGGAATTGCTGTAGGCAGCAGTTTTGTGTGAAAAGTGTGTATCTTATGTACATAGGGAGTGTAACACACCCTGCCTACATTCCACCCAGACAATTATTTGGTGGTGTATTGTCCCATTTAATTCTTAGATTCTGACAATTGTCTTATGTTTGGATAGTGATTCAGCACCTTTAGCTGCTTCATTTATCTGGCAACCCATAGCACACTCCATAGCCAATGTGTGTGTGCCATGAGTGAGGTACAGTCCACCATGTGTCAAGGTTGTGCCCAATGGCAGAGCCAGGACATAATCCCATGGATATACTGTGCAGGCTCTGCCTCTGACATTGGTTACAATCTCTGTACAATTACTGAAAGTCCATAGTTACCAATGATTTCTCCCTTTGTCACGCATGCACAGTGCAGGCAAAGCAGCAATCACCTTGACAGATCCTGATGCCAGCATATGAAGGACAGCAAGGAGTTTTGTCATGGGTGGTATCGCTGTAGGAGTTTGCACCCTTGCTGTTATGTGTGGCGCAATGTGGCGCAGCATGCGTACAATGGACTCCCGGTTCAGTCGGTAAATCCTGATGACATCTTGTTCCCGGAGGCCAAGGATGGCTGTCCACTGTCTGAGGACCCTCTCCAGCCTTCTGCGCTGCCTTTGTAGCTGCTGTTGTGGTGTTTGAGGTTGCTGCAGTGGTGGTGGAGGGACCTGGTTTCTTCGCTGATGTCTGTGGCATGTACCAAGCTGGACCAGTACCACTTCCATGCTGTCCTGGATGTTGCAAATGCTCCTTCTGTGTGTTTTCCTTGAGTGGTGGTGTGTGGACCTCTTTTTAAAGCCTGGTCTTTAGATGGAGATTACATTTTGACACTAATCGAACTTAGGCCCATATTTATACTTTTTTTGCGCCGCGTTTAAGTCACTTTTTGGTGCAAAAGCAGTGCTAACTTACAAAACACAATTGTATTTTGTAAGTTAGTGCCGCTTTTGCGTGAAAGAATGAGGCAAACGCGGCGCAAAAAAAGTATAAATATGGGCCTTAGTGTAATTTTTGCAGTCGGCTTCCTTGGTATGTGTCATTTTTTGCATCAGGTGGTAAATATGGCACTGGAGGGCTAGCGTCATTTTTTGGATGGGAACACCTACACTGCATCTCATTATTGCAATGAGATGCAAAGTGGGTTGGTGCTTCCTAAAAATGGCACTAACTCCAATTTTGTGGCGCTAGACGGGTCTGGCGTCAAAATATAAATATGGAGTTAAGTTGGCGCTGCTTTAGCATAAAAGAAAATGACGTTAAGGCGACGCTAACTTTCTATAAATATGGGCCTTAGTCTGAATTGAACTGGTAAGGTGTAAAAAACCTATCTGGAACCACTGTCCTGTCTGAAGAATCCAAGGGTCATTTGAAATTAACCCCCACTCATACAAAAAAGGGTTTAATGAACCACCTACTTTCACAAAGGGGTAGGAACAAATTCTTACCCTGAATTCCGTTCCCTTTGTTTGTCCTCTGTTGATGCTGAAGCGTCCACCCTTTCTACTTTGCTGGGAAGCATTGCCTGGGAATATCTGTGTTGGGGGTTGAAGTATGGACAGTGAAGCAAAGCCTGTAAATGCTGGCCGTGGGAAAAACCTGACCAAACACCCTCATCAGTAAAGAATGGTCCTTGTCAAATGACACAAATGCTTATAGTGAACAATCTCTTTAATTAAAAAGTTTCTAAAAGGAGAACCCTGAGTGTCCTACCCAGTTAGTTCTCACAACGTAGGGTCTATTCTCAGTAGAAGCCTCTTCCTCTTTTATAGAACAGTCCTGCATTTGCTTTGCCTAAGAAACATACTGCCCTCTGGGCCCATCTACAAATTACTTCTGGATCAAGAAACACACTTGTGATTTTTGTTTGATAAACCAAGCATAAGATTTTAGTCGAAGGACACAGTGGGCCCGATTTATATTTTGGCGGATGTGTTCGGACCATCGAGAATCAATAGTCCATCCATCTGCTGTTGGAACTGTTCTCCCACCTCATTTATATGTTGGTGGTTTGGCAGATGAAAGTCAGTCAGGTCCTCACCATCCCTGCTGCTTGCAGAATCCTCTTTTGATGGAGCAAGAGTTGAAAAGCCGCTGATGACAGTATTACAGCCACAACTCCACCCTCCTAATCATGATGTTTCTTTCCATTGGCGTTCCCATTGCGGTTAAACCTCCACACCTGAGCTGGCAATTTCAAGCTGATAAAAGGAGGTAAGTTACTTTTACCAGCCTCTTCTTCTTTACTAATCACAATAAACCTGATTTTGCAACTTTTTGCATACCTTACCTGCTCTTGGATATGGATGATGACCCACCATGTCAGCGCCGCAATATGAGTTATGTGAACCTAAATCTATGTTATCAAATTAAATATCTATTATCATGGCCGTACACATATGTAATATATTCTGTTGATAGTACAGCAAATATTAACCTTAACATTTTAAATGTAAGTTTTAACTGTGATGTCTGCCAAACTAATAAATTTTTTATGTTGAACTAAAGCATGAATTAAATAAAGTCTACATATGTCCAGACAGCGGGCGGAAATTGTGTTTCCGTCTGCAGGCCCTGCACGCAACAGCCCACAGCATTGACGCTGGCTCATAATTGAGCTGGCGGCAATGTTGCAGTGTGTAGCATGCAACAGAACCCGTCAGGCTATTCACTTTCTGCAATGCAGACAGTGAAAAGCGCAACAGGGCTCTTAATGGGGGCCCCTGCACTGCCCATGGCAAGTGCATGGGCACTGCAGCGGCTCCCTTGGGGCCCCTTGCACCCTATCTCTGCCAGCTTTTACATGGCAGTGCAACTGCCATGTAAAAGCTGGCGGAGAGAGGGGTCGTAATACCCAGGGCGGCACTGCATGCAGCGCCGCCCTGGCGGATTGGGACTGCCAGCAACACCAGTCCCACCGGAGGGAAACTGGTGGTGCTGGCGGTCCAAGCGTGGCCCAACCACAACGGTCATCATTTGGAGGTCTGACCACAACCAAAGCGGCCGGACCACCGCTTTGGCGGCAGTCAGGCCGCCACCGCCAGGGTTGTAATTAGGGCCTTAATGTTTGCTGGCCTAAGGATTCTGCAGTTTACCACTGTTGATCAGTGTTAAAGTGATTGTGGTCTTTCCTTAAAATGTGGTTGCATTGCCTAGCATATTTAAGTTACTTATAAGTCCCCAGTAAAGTGCACTCCATGTGCCCAGGGCACTGTAAATTAAATGCTACTAGTGGGCTTGCAGCACTGATTGTGCCACCCACTAGACCAACTCCTTGAAAATGTCTCAGGCCTACCTTTGCAGAGCCTGTGTGTGCAGTTCTGAACTGCCTTTTCAACCTGCAAAGTAAACCTTTTGGCAGGTCCAAACCTTCCTTTTAGTTACATATAAGTCACCCCTAAGGTAGGCCCTAGGCATCCCTAAGGGCAAGGTGCAGTGTATTTAAAAAATGGGGAATGTACTTTTTTTTGGTAAACAACTTTATTGATTTTCGAACAAAACATGTTCAGGCATTGCACTACACAGGGTTTGCACAGAGTCATTAATCGTTGGTCAGTCACATTTCTAAACCTTACAACATAGACCGTATCTATACAGGTCAGCACAGTAGTGGTCTTTAACAGTTTTAGTGGAACATATCTTGCGTAACCTTTCAAGCCAGTTGGCCCAACCATTTCCCCCATTTTTTTAGTATGTTTGCAAGGTCACTCGTGCCTCATATACCAACATCTCCTGCTGAACACACCAGTCTACTCCTCTCCTCCATTGCGCCATAGTGGGGGGTTCAGGCTTATTCCATCTTGCCGCAATGTCTCTCTTGATTACCAACAATGCAGTCCCTGTACCTGAGCGGTCAGCTCTTGTACTTCCTGCCTCTTCTATCACTCTCAGTTGCACTAGTTTGGGACACCTCGGAACCTCTCATCCCACTGTCTCAGTGAGTTCTGCAGTAATCTTGACCCAGTATCTATTGATGGGTGCGCATGTCCATTTCAAATGGTAATAGTCTGCAAGTTCATCCCCACATCTAAGGCATGTGGACTTGGGCTGGAGACCAGCTCGATTTAATTGATCTGGAGAAAGGTATGTTCCATGGAAATATTATGTTTGTATGAGTTGGAGGTGGGAGGCCATGGTGCTAGATCTGGGTGCCATTAGCGCATCACACCATTCCTCGTCCTCCAGTGGGCTCAGCCATCATTCCCATTTATGGCTAATGTGGGTCAGTTATCCTGGGGCATTGTTGATCAACATTCTATATACCTGGGATATGTCCCCCTTCCCCAGCGCACCCGTTAGTGTTTTGTCTTCTAGGGACCTGTGTTCCGGAAGAGTCTCTGAGGTGGTTAGATGGGCATATTATGCATGTCGGAGTTGGAGGTATTTATAAAATTGGGTGTGAGAGAGCTCATAGGTCTCCTGAAGTTCCAAGACTGAGCACATGTGTGTACCTTTCCACATGTCCCCAAGGAGAGTTATGTACAATTGATCCCAGCAGGCAAAACCTTCCAGTGCAGCTGATTCCAGCAACCATGTACCCTCCATAGGGAAGGTGGTGGGACAGGTAGCTTGTCCAGCGAAGGTGAAGCAGGGCCGCCCTCCATGCCATAAATACCATCTTTGTCCCGGGCACCATGGTATCAAGGATTGGGGAGCCAAATAGCATGTTTAGTGTCTGGGGGAAGCTAGGGGTTGCGAGTTCAATGCAGTATGCCTGGTCTGACCATCCCCCAGCAAACCAATAGTTCAGGGCAAGGAGTTGAGTCTCCAGCTAGTAGAGATACAGGTTGGTCAGTCCCAGTACGCTGTCATATTGCCCTCTTTGACAGTAATGCATCACCAGTCTGTGTCTACTGCCTTTCCACAGAAAGGATGTTATGGCTTTGTCCAATGTGTGGAACCACGGGCGTGTTAAGGGAGTTGATATATTCTGAAAGATCTATAGAAACCGTGGGAGAATCATCATCTTAAATAGTGCTATTCGACCCATGACATTTAGTGGGAGGGACTGTCATCTCAATAGGTCTGCGTTCGCCTGTTGAGTCAGTTATTGAAGGACCATGTAATTTCCAGCAGGAGTGTCACCTATAAGCCCAGGTACTTGAAACTAGGTTTTCGGGTGGATACTACCTCTTGTCATGCAAAGCTGTCTGTGATGGTGTCAGGGGAACCGGGACGGACATGGAGGGATTCATTCAAAGACCCAAGGCCTCTTTCAAACATCGTAGAGATAGAGGCTGCGCGATCCAGAGTTGATCGGGTCCGCCAAATAAAGGAGGACATCATCCGCATAAAGTGCTAAACGACCCTCTTGGTCTGTGTCCCATCTTCAACCCTTGAAGAGGTAGTCGGTTTGAAACAATTGATCCAACGGCTCAATCGCCAGGGTGAAGAGAAGTGGAGATAGGGGGCAGCCCTGCCGAGTACCATGTTGAATTGGGAAGTAGTCAGACAGGACCCGTTAATCTGGACTCAGGCGGTAGGGTTAACATAGAACACTTGAATTAACCTGCGGAACCTGGGGCCTATCCCAGCACGTGTCAGAACCAGTTGCAAGTATCTCCAGTCCACTGAGTCGAACACTTTCTCAAAATCTACCAAGAGTATCGGTAGATCTGAAGATAGTCGGACCCATGAGCTAAGGCTGCCTGAAGCCTGCGTATGCAATGTCGCATACCTTGATTAACCATGAATCCGCACTGATATGGGTTGATTAGATAGGACCGTACCTGTTTAAGACGATTAGCTAAGATTGTGCATATAGTTTTACATGACTGTTTATAAGCGAAATGAGACAGTAGTCTGCACAGGCTTGAGATGGGGTTTTGGTCTTTGGAATGATCACTATGGTTGCTATGTCCATCCCAGGTGGAAAGGTACCTGTTCGACCTACTTCGTTGTACAAGGCGAGTAGCCTGGGTGTCAGTATCTCTTTGAAGGCTTTATAGTATTCAGCTGGGAAGCGATCAGGCTGGGGTCTTCCCAGTAGCAAGCAAGGAAACTGCTGATGTTATCTCTACGTCAGTAATGGGTTCCTCTAGGGACTTTGCCTCCGACTTGGGTAGCTGGGGGAGTGGCACCTTTTTGAGAAATTGGGCTGAGGTGGTGTGGTCAACCATGGGTAATGCGGCATAGAGTAGTTCATAATATTTGGCAAACTCGCCAGCCTCCTCTGTCAGAGTGGTGATCCAGCGACCTTCTCCATTAATTATTTCTGACACAATCCGGGATAATTGTTGACGGGAGACCAGCCAGTACAATAGCTTCCCATTTTCATCCCCCCAGCCATATACCCGAACCATGGAGGCTCGCCAGAGATATTGTGCTGGCTCCATTGATCAGTTCCGCAGTTCCTCACTCAGCATTGCTAGATGCCGAAAGGCCGTTTCTGAGGGTTGTATTGCCAAGGCCTGCTTGAGTTCCAAGGTTTGGGTCTCTAATTGCGTGATTTGTTCTATGCAGTTGCGCTCTTGAGAGCATATGAAACTCTTGGCCTGGCCTCATATTACTGCCTTACTGGTGGCCCAAAGGATCCCTGCGGAAGAAACCAAGCTATTGTTCGTGTTGAAGTATGCCTGTAGTTTGGTTTGCAGGTGTTGGATGCATGTTTCATCTTGTAACGGCCAGGCATTAAATCGCAACATAGGGTGAGTGCCCACTAAGGCCAATCCAAGAGTTACAAGGAGTGAGGCATGATCTGATATACCTCTAGGAAGGATTTGTATGTGTGAGAGGAGGCCACAGTCCGGGGCTGGCATCAGGATAAGATCTATTCTAGATTGTGTATGATGCGCAGCTGGTGTGTGTGTAAATTACCTAGTGTTCGAGTGCCAGAACCTCCACATGTCACATAGCCCCAGAGATATCAACCAGTCTGAGAACTGTTGGGCTGCTTCACCTCTGGATGCGTAAGGGGGACCTGATGTGTCTTTCACGGGGTTGGGGACCGCATTAAAATTGCCTCCTATCAGTGTTGGCCCATTGGGCAGGCCTAGTATGGTTGTGGAGAATGCTTTTGAAAAGGTTTGTTGGGCCGCTGGAGGGGAGTATGCACTAACCAAGCTATGGCCTTGCCCTCAAGCATTCCTGTCAATGCCACAAACCTTCCCTGTCCATCCCTCTCTACCCAATCAACCACCATGGGAAAGGTGCGCCGCAGGAGGATCGCAACCCCTCTGGACCCTCGGGTAAACCCAGCATGGTAGGTCCTATCATAACGTCGCTGGGCCAGAAAAAAGCAGTGTTCTCCCATGATGTGAGTTTACTGAAGTAGGAGTATGTCTGGCCGATGGCGATGAGCAAAGGAAAGCACTACTGTCCGTTTCACTTTATCTAGGACACCGTTAAAGTTTCATGACATTATCTTAAAGGGGCCCATTGCTAGGTTTGTAAGTCAGTGTATCATTTCCCAGGAGGGATCCATCTCGCAGGGTTGTCCCAACTCGGGTATATCAGGTCTGTGTGCCTACCTATATCATCAAGGTGCCAACAATCGGTGCCTGCCTTCTGTGGGTGCGTGTCTGTGCCTATTACAAATATAAAGAAATGCTGAGTCATTGCCCTAACTGTAGGAAAGTGGCACTGTTGGCATGGTTATCCTCACTTTTTGCCTAATGTTGATGCCAACTTTGATTGAAAGTGTGCTGGGATCCTGCTAAGCAGGCCCCAGCACCAGTGTTCTTTTCCAAAATCTGTACCTTTGTTTTCACAATTGGCACACCCATGGCACACAGTTAAGTCCCTTGTAATAGGTACCCATGGTACCAAGGGCCCTGTTGCCAGGGAAGGCCCCCAAGGACTGCAGCGTTTATTATGCCACCCTGGGGAACCCCTCACCAAGCACATGTATAATGCCTTTGCAGCTTGTGTGTGCTGGTGGGGAGAAAAAGACAAAGTCGACATGGCACCCCTCTCAGGGTGCCATGCCCAGAAATCACTGCCTGTGGCATAGGTAAGTCACCCCTCTAGCAGGCCTTATAGCCCTAAGGAAGGGTGCACTATACTACAGGTGAGGGCATAGCTGTATGAGCAATGGCCCCTACAGTGACTAAGTCCATTCTTAGGCATTGTAAATGCAGTGTAGCCATATTGAGTATATGGTCTGGGAGTTTGTCATTACGAACTCCACAGTTCCATAATGGCTTCACTGAATACTGGGAAGTTTGGTATCAAACATCTCAGCACAATAAACACACACTAATGCCAGTGTGGGATTTATTGAAAAATGCACACAGAGGGCAGCTTAGAGATGCTCCCTGTATGTTAGCCAACTTGCTGGTGCAGGACTGACCGGTCTGTGCAAGCCTGCACTTTCAGACAAGTTTCTGACCACATGGGGTGAGAGCCTTTGGCCCATATTTATACTTTTTTAGCGCCGCATTTCCATAATTTTTTTATGCAAAAGTGCCGCAAACGTACAAAATACAATTGTATTTTGTAAGTTTGCGCCACTTTTGTGTCAAAAAGCAGCATAAATGCGGCGCTAAAAAAGTATTAATATGGGCCTTTGTGCTCTTGGTGGTCAGAAACAAGTCCTGTCCTGGGTGGAGGTGCCTCACACCTCCCCCCCTGTAGGAACTCTAACACCTAACGGTGAGCCTCAAAGGCTCAAACCTCGGGTTATAGTGCCCCAGGGCACTCCAGTTAGTGGAGTTGCCTGCCCCCCGGACAAAGCCCCACTTTTGGTGGCAAGTCTGGCGGGAAAATTAGGGAAAACAAGAAGGAGTGACCACCCCAGCTAGTACCACCCCTAAGGTGTTAAAAGCTGAGGTGACCCGCCACCCTGCAGAATCCTCCATCTTGGTTTGGAGGACAGTGACCAATAGGGTTAGGTTTGTGTCCCCCTCCCCAAAGGGAGTGAGCACAGGAAGGGTGTAGCCACCCTCAGGGACAGTAGCCACTGTCTACTGGCTACTGCCCTCTGACCCCTGTAACACCCCTTAATCTTGTATTTAAGGGCTTCCCTGACCTCAGGTCACTAGATTCCTGGTGACATAACAAGAAAGAAGAAGAACTGGTAAGCTGAAACCCCAGCAGAGAAGAAGGAAGACGCCAACTGACTTGGCCCCAGCCCTACTGGCCTGTCTCCTGCTTCAAAGATCCTGCACAAGAACAGCAACGCATCCAGCGGGACCAGCGAGCTCTGCCAAGCTCCAGAGGACTGCCCTGCACCCAAAAGGACCAAGAACTCCTGTAGACAGTGGCCCTGTACAAGAAGAAACACCAACTAAGGACTCCAGCCTCACTCTGAATGGTTGAGTCCTGACCACTTTGCACCCGACGCCCATGGCACGTGTTCAGGTGGCCCAACTAGCTAGAGAGGATCCTCAGGCGATTCTGAGCAAGTGCCCACCCTGGGTTGACCTCTCCACTCCTCCACGACGACGCCTGCAGAGGGAATCCCAAGGACAACCCTCACCGCGAAAGCCCTGGATGAAGATATCTGACGCCTAAAGACACCCTGCACCCACAGCCTCCAGGCCTTGGAGAATCCGACCTCCGGTGCAGCTACGTTCAGCAGGCGGCTTGTGGCTTGCCCAAGATGACCTCCTAGACCTCACCGGCAGCCTCTGAGTGACCCCCAGGTCCCATCATAGACAATCATTGGAGACCTGACGCCTTGTTTGCACCTGCCCCGGGCTCCCCAGCGTCGCTGACGGCTGCCAACCTACCGCCACAGTGGCGAATATCCGTTCACCATATTATGACACACACACACCAATCGGACAGAATACAGCCACATACACAAATCTGCCAGACCAAAGGTTGGTGATAAAGTGGCGGTCCCAAAACCCATACCGTAATGCCAACAAAACAACGCCCATCACATTATGACCCACGAATCACCACGGCGGACATTCAACGGCGGTGAACCATTGGCGGTACATACCGCCTCGCTCAGAATGGACACCTACATACAAAACAACACCACGTTGGCCAATACCCAAAACACACACCTGACACCCATACACACACCACACACCCACACCACTATAAAACAAACACCCACAGCACCCACAACCCTTTACA
This sequence comes from Pleurodeles waltl, assembly GCF_031143425.1. Classification (NCBI taxonomy): domain Eukaryota; kingdom Metazoa; phylum Chordata; class Amphibia; order Caudata; family Salamandridae; genus Pleurodeles; species Pleurodeles waltl. The sequence goes on from NC_090441.1 coordinate 90,932,265, forward strand.
AACAACTATTGCCGCCAGGAGACTGAGAAGAAGAGCACAGAGACAACTAGACACACACACCACTTACACCCATACACCCCTCACGCACTCCACATCACACACCCCACCACATCATCCAACACATCCTCACCAACACACATCACACAACACCCATGCCACCACAAAGGGCCCCCGTTTCACTGAGGAGGACTTAATGGTCAGGGTTGAGGGAATTGTCAGGGTGGAGAGGGTCAACGCCGTGGGACAGCACCCAAGAACAAGGGACGACATCAGGAAGAGGTGGAACAACCTACGGGGGAAGGTACGTTCCATAGCAGCAAGACACCAGCCGCAACACAGAGGACTGGCAGCTGAGCCCCCACCTCCTCCCCCACAGCTCACAGCATGGAAGGAGCAGGTACTGGCAATACTGCATCCTGAGGGACTCGCTGGAGTTGCTGGAGGACTGGACACTGGTAAGTCAACATTTACTACCTATTACCCCCCCTAATACCTGCATGCCATCTCACACCCACATCCTCATTCCCATCACTCCACTCCATCCCACACACTGCACCTACACATCTCACTAATCCCAATGCCAAGCACTGCATGCCATACCAATGCAGGAACACCCCTCCCAGCCCTGCATGGGCCTCCATCACTAAAGCATGCACAGCATATGGAAACTAACTATCCCACAATACATCACCAGCCAATGTCAGTGGAGAGGAGGCCCACCACTATCCAGTCCCCCAACAGAAGAGGCCCCCAGTGATGACAGTAACTCTGGACTTCTGGACCTAGAGGACCTACCTACCCCATCAGGGACCACTGGACAGCCGGTCACCCAGGCCCACTCACAGACCACCATGGAGCCTCCCCCATCAGAAACCAACACCACAGCACCCACCCAGTGTACCCACACCTCTGTCCCCAGGACACGTCACTCAGCAGTGTGACCACCTGTACAGGGACCCCAGGCCACACCTCGCCCCCAAGACAATCAGGGACCTGCGGTCAGTGGCAGTGGGCACACGGTTCAGGGTACAGAGGCACAGGCCAACAGGGACACTGGGTGGACTGCTGTGCCCCAGTGGGAGGACAGGACCAGTGAACCGACTCTCCAGGAGGCACTCTCCGAGATCCTGGGAGCCTACCAACATTCCCAGGACATGATGGGCCAGATCCTTGACAACATGCAGGAGAACAGGTGGCTGCAGGAGGGACAGTATCAGGGGATCAGGGAGGACTTGCAGGCCATTAACAACACCCTGATCTCCATAGCAGGGGTGCTGGCAGACATGGCCAACATCATGAGGGAGGCAACAGCACATCAGTGGGCCCCTACCACTAGCCAGTCAACTGAACAGCCCTCCACTTCCTCTGCCGTTAGTGGCCTGGAGGCCCCACCACAGGACCCACAGGCCACCAGCATCCCTCCCCCTGCAGAAGGTGAACCACCCCGCAAACGTTCCCTGCGACCCAGACAGAAGCCAGAGACATTTGCCAAGAAATGAGACTCTCCAGATTGTCCCCCTTGTGTCCCACTCAGTCACCTTGTCCACCTTGAACTGCCATTGCTCACCTTCCTATGTCACCTTGCACACGCCACCTGTGCTACAAGCAGACTGGAACAATATCCTGGACTTTCCTCCATCATCACCCCATTTCACTGCACTTTCCCCTCTATTTTTTAGCACTACAATAAACACCCTTGGATAAAAATCGACTACTAGTATTTCATGTATTGCAAATTTTTATTGATTAAAACAGCTACATCCATTGCAAATGAACTATACATAGTGAGAGCATAGAATGAATGACCTGTTGCTGGCTTTAGTGATCACATCAGGACATTGTTGTCATATCACCAACATATGTAAAATGATAATCCATGGGTGACAGTAAGTAGAGGTAACAAGTGGGTAATGCCAGCATGCCACTGCCACACGGAATACAATAGTCATAGAAATGTGAAGTTGAACTGCCTTACCTGTGTGTCATTGGAAGTACTGATGGATCACTAATGTTCTGTTGTCCACATCCTCATCCTCTGCCTCCTCATCCTCACTGTCCTCAGGGTCCACTGCTGCCACAGGGGCAGTTCCAGTCTCCTCCTCCTGCAGAAAAGGTACATGGCGTCTGAGGGCCAGGTATTGCAACATGCAGCATGCCACTACTATCTGGCAGACTTTCTCGAGTGAGTAGCACAGGGATCCACCTGTCAGATGGAGGCACCTGAACCTGGCTTTTAAGAGGCCAAAGGTCCTCTCAATGATCCTGGTTCGCCCACGTGCATCATTATAACGTTCTTCAGCCCTTGTCCTGGCATTCCTCACAGGGGTCAGCAGCCACGATAGGTTTGGGTAGCCAGAATCACCTGCAAGTATTGAGGGACAACATTTAGCCACACACTATCCTATTTGGCTAACAGCAGAGGCATACACCAACATACACTGGGTGGGGACCAAGGCTCACCTATAAGCCACACCCTGTGCCTATGTAGTTGGGCCATCACATTTGGGATGCTGCTCAGAAAAAAGGCATCATGCACCGGCCCAGGATATTAGCATTGATGTGGTAGATGTACTGGTCCACCGTGCACACCATCTGCACATTCATGGAGTGGAAACATTTACGGTTCCTGTACACCTGTTCATTCTGCCAGGGAGGGAACAGACGCAATTTGTGTTCTGTCATTCGTCCCAATAATATTGGGGATATGTCCCATTGCAAAGAATACAGCCTTCACAGTGACCAAATCTTCCACCTGGGGGAAAGCAATGTAGCTGCACATGTGTTTTACCAGGGCAGACAAGACTCTTGCCAGCACGATTGAGAACATTGGCTGTGACATTCCTGCTGCCAAGCCAACTGTCACTTGGAAAGAACCTGTTGCCAGGAAATGGAGCACTGATAGAACCTGCACAAGAGGGGGGATCCCAGTCGGATGACGGATAGCTGAGATCAGGTCAGGCTCCAACTGGGCACACAGCTCTGTGATTGTGGCCCTGTCTAGTTTATTGGTGAGTATTATGTGCCTGTCCTCCAGGGATCTGTACACAGGGATATGTCTCTATCTCCTATTCATCCACAGAGGTAGGTATCTAAGGGGCAGAAGAGTGAGTAGGCTGTCACAATTTGAACAACTATACCACAACAGCAGCCCACATTGTGCAATCATGTATTGGGACAGTGTAATTTAAAAGTATATGCCAATTTATCCTGTGACGCAGCAATTATAGATAGGCCAGTTCACCCCCCCTGAAATGGCGACCGCCTGTCATGTGTGGAGGGACAGGTGGAAGTGAGGTAATTCTGCTGACGTTGTGCGCCGTGGTGGTAGGCGATCGTGAACCGCCATGCAATTCCTCATTGGATAATATTAGGCCCTATGGGGTACAGTGGCCAATGGTGATCTACGCCGGCAGTAACGGTGTACACCGCTGCAGACGTGACCACCATTTTCTATCTGATTCCTCACTTGTTTCCTGACCTTCCACAGGAGAAGACCTACACTGCATGTGCTGCTGTGACCTGTGTCTGGAACCTACCGTGGCTCGTGTGACCGGGGAAAGGGTCCCAGCCTTCACAGCCTTCAGCCTTCGGAGGAGTTGGAGCGACTGGTGGATGGTGTCCTACCCCAGTATGGACTGCTGTATGGGCCTCCAGACCAATAGGTGAGTACACTGTGGGCACGATGCATGTGGCATGGATGCATGGGGATATGTGTGAATGCATTGTGTAAGGGGGTATTATCTGTTGGTGGTGTACCTGTTGTGCGCTGGGCAATGTGTGTGCCAATGGTGATGGAAACGGACATGGTGGGCCATCTGTGTGACAGCCTGGACTGTTAGTTTGATGGTGTTTTCCTGTCTTTATTGCCTCTGGAGGTCAGCGCCCATCAAAAGAAGGGAATACGGCGTGCCATCGCCAAGAAAGTGCGGACCCTGGGGGTCTATGGCAGGCAGAGCACCTACTATCGGAAACGGTGGGAAGACCTGAGACGCTGGGCACGGAAGACCGCGGAGGTCCAGCTGGGGATGGCCTCCCAATGAGGGAGGGGTGCCCATCGGACCCTGACCCCCTGATAGCCTGCATACTGGCAGTGGCGTACCTTGAGCTGGATGGGCGCTTGAGGGAATCACAGCAGCCACAAGAGGGTGAGTACAGTGGGTATCATTACAACTTATGGCTGGTGGGGTGGTATCCGAGTGGTGGCTGTGTGTTAATGGGTGCCCCTAAGGCCAGGCTAGACATTGCAGTGTGGGTCCTCTGAAGGGTAATGGTTGCATGGCAAATACAGGTAACCTAGCTTGTTAGTATTCACTTCCAGGCAGGGCTGCGTGGGTCCCAGGTGTGATGCAGTCGGGGGTGTGTGCTCCTCCTCATGCCTTGGTAACTAGCCATTTCACTGGTAGTGCAATGCATAGTGAGTAGGCATGTTCCCTGTGTGTGAAGGTGCTTTTTATGCCAACGGTGGTGTTGTTGCAGTCATTGATCCAGTGTATCCTTTGTCTCTCTCCCCCCCTTTCTTGTTTTGTCATCCTGTCCTTGTGTGCATTAGCATCATCTGGAGCAGGGGCAATGGCGACAATGAGCTGCATCCCACAGGACCCTGGAGACAGAGTCCACCGATGCCAAGGGAACAAGTGGGATGGAGGGCGAGGGGAGCACCACAGCAGATACTTTAGGGGACGGCGGATACCGGAGGGGTCCTCCGATGGGAGCTCCCTGGTGGTGGCGGACACCTCTGTGACACCCCAGCTGCAGGTACAGCCGCCACCCCCGTATCAGCACCACCCTCCCAATAGCCCCTCAGCAAGTTGCCCGTGCCCGCTCACCCAGGAGGGTGGGCATCTCCTTCGCCCCAAGCACTTCTGTCCCTGTCCCAGTGAGCCCTGCTGTCCTGAGTGAGAAGGCTAGTGACCTCTTGAGATCCATCTCTGTAGGGCAGTCAACCATTGTGAATGCCATCCAGTGGCATTCCAGATGCAGCAATGCAATGCATTCCTGGAGGGCATTCATGGTGGTTTGGAGGCCCAACAGAGATCGATTCAGGCTCTGGCCTCCTCTCTGATGGCAGCCATTGTCCCTGTTTCTACCACCCCCCCTCCAACTTCTACTTCCCAGTCCCATTCTCCTGAACCCCAAACCATCCCAAGCACACAGACAGACGAGCATACACACAATGCAACACACAAGAGTGGCACAGGCCAACACAAGCAGCACACCTCATCCCACAGGCCCTCACACAAACATACCGTTGCAGACACAACAACATCCACAGCCTCCACTGTCTTCCCCTCCTCTTCCTTCTCCACCTCCCTCCCAGTCACATCATCACTCACACCTGCATGCACTACATCTACATCCACTATCAGCATCACCACACCAAGCAGAACACACACCTCACTGGCAGACACCTCCACAACAGCCATGCATGTGTCCCCTGTGTCCTCTCCCACTGTATCTGTCCTCCCCCCTCCTAAGGCACACAAACGCAAGCACTAAGACACCCAACAGCCATCCACCTCATGTCAGCATACAGCCCATGCACCTGCACCCAAATCCAGCAGACATTCACCTCCAACAACCGCTCCCTCATCCTCCACTCCCATTACTCCATCCTTAGGCCACCCCAACGTCCCTAAAAAGCTTTTCTTTTCCCATAGTGACCTCTTCCCTACCCCTCCCCCCGTCCTGCACGTATGGGCAGGGTACCAAGGACACAGCCCAGCACCTCAGCCAAACAGTCCACGGGGACAGTGGTAGCACCACCTACTCATGATGGTAAGGATACCAGACCTACGACAATGAAGGTGAAGGAGCCAGCACCACCAGGGATGAAATGGAAGAGTCCTGCACCAGCTGTGAGGAAGGGGAAGGGGCCTACACCAGCTGTGAAGAAGGGGAAGGAGCCTGCACCAGCTGTGAAGAAGGGAAAGGAGCCTGCAGCATCTGTGAAGAGGAGAAGGAGCCTGCACCAGCTGTGAAGAAGGGAGAGGAGCCTGCACCACCAGGCAGAGAGGGGAAGAGCCCAACCACCCCTGCCAGTAAGGGTAAGGGATCCCCGACCCATGAACAGGAGGAGACGAGGCTCTCTATGCCAGTGGAAGCTGTAAGGCTAACACTGCCACCACCAGCTGTCATGCGGCCCCCACCGCCAGCTGTGGCTGTGCAGCCATCAGTGAGTGCAGGGGCTGCCCAGGAGCCTTTTCAAACCACCACCACAATGCAGCCATCAGTGAGTGCAGGGGCTGCCCAGGAGCCTCTTCCAACCACCACCACAATGCAGCCGTCACCGCCGGCGGACGCCATGTAGTCAATCAATCAATCAATCATTAAATTTATAAAGCGCGCTATGTACCCGTTAGGGTTTCGAGGCGCTGAGGGGGTGGGGCGGCAGCTGCTATCGGTCGAAGAGCCATGTCTTGAGGAGTCTCCTGAAGACGAGGAGGTCCTGGGTCTGGCGCAGGGAGGTCGGGAGTGAGTTCCAGGTCTTGGTGGCGAGGTAAGAGAAGGATCTGCCGCCGGCGGTCTTGCGTTGAATTCGGGGAACGATGGTGAGGGAGAGGTTGGCAGAGCGGAGTTGGCGGGAGGGGACGTAGAAGTTGAGTCTGTTGTTCAGGTAGGTGGGTCCGGCGTTGTGTAGTGCTTTGTGCGCGTGGGTGAGAAGTTTAAAGGTGATCCTCTTGTCCAAGGGGAGCCAGTGGAGGTCCTTCAGGTGGTGGGAGATGTGGCATCGGCGGGGTATGTCGAGGATCAGACGGGCGGATGCGTTCTGGATGCGTTGGAGTCGTTGGATGTCTTTTGCTGGGATGCCTGTGTAGAGTGCGTTGCCGTAGTCTAGTCTGCTACTGACGAGGGCCTGGGTCACCGTTTTTCTGTTTTCCGTCGGGATCCACTTGTAGATTCTACGGAGCATGCGGAGGGTGTTGAAGCAGGAGGAGGAGACTGCGTTGAACTGTTTGGACATGGTGAGAGCGGAGTCGAGGATGAAGCCGAGGTTGCGTGCGTGGTTGGCTGGAGTAGGTGGGGGTCCCAGCGCGGTGGGAGGGGGAGCGTACGAGGATGAGGACTTCCGTCTTATCGGAGTTTAATTTCAGGCGGCTGTTTCTCATCCATTCGCCGATGGATTTCAGTCCCTCGTGGAGGTTGGCTTTGGCGGTGTGTGGATCTTTAGTAAGGGAGAGGATGAGCTGGGTGTCGTCGGCGTAGGAGAGGATGCTGAGGTTGTGCTGACGGGCCAGTTGTGCGAGGGGTGCCATGTAGACGTTGAACAGCGTTGGGCTTAGCGAGGAGCCATGGGGGGCGCCGCAGATGAGGTTGGTGGCTTCGGAGCGGAAGGGTGAGAGTCGGACTCTCTGGGTTCTGCCGGAGAGAAAAGAGGAGATCCAGTTGAGGGCTTTGTCTTGTATTCCGGCTTCGTGGAGATGAGTTAGTAGGGTGCGGTGGCAGACCGTATCGAAGGCGGCGGATAGGTCTAGGAGGATGAGGGCTGAAGTATCGCCGTTGTCCATTTGCTGTCTGATGTCGTCTGTGGCGGCGAGGAGCGCAGTCTCAGTGCTGTGATTGCATCTGAATCCGGATTGGGAGGGGTCTAGGATGGAGTTGTCTTCGAGGTAGTGGGTGAGCTGGGCGTTGACGATCTTCTTGATGACCTTCGCTGGGAAGGGGAGGAGGGAGATCAGGTGGAAGTTTTTGAGGTCGTTGAGGTCAGCCTTGGGTTTCTTGAAAGGGGTTGGATATCGGCGTGCTTCCAGCTGTCCAGAAAGATTGCGGTGTCGAAGAATAGGATGATGATCTTACGAAGTTGTGGGGCGATGGTGGAGTCGGCTTTGTTGTAGACGTGGTGTGGGCAGGGGTCTGAGGGGGATCCTGAGTGGATGGAGTTCATGGTCTTTCGGGTTTCGGCGTCATCTACGTGGGTCCAGGTGGTGAGGCGGTCGGCGTAGGAGGAGTTGTCGGGGGTGGGGTCTGGCGGAGGTCTGGTGTTGAGGCTGTCGTGGATGGCAGCGATTTTCTGGCAGAAAAAGGTGGAGAGTGCGTCGCAGAGTTTCTGGGATGGTGGGATGTTGTTGACGTTGGCGCTGGGGTTGGAGAGCTCTTTCACGATGCAGAAGAGCTCCTTGCTGTCGTGTGCGTTGTTGTTTAGGCGTTCTGTGAAGTGGGAGCGTTTGGCGAGTCGGATAAGTTGGTGGTGCTTGCGGGTGGCTTCCTTGTGGGTTGCTAGCATGTCGGGTGTGCGCTCGAGAAGCCATTTTTTCTTGAGTTTCTGGCAGGTGCGTTTGGAGGTGATCAGTTCGTCTGTGAACCAGGCTGCTTTTTTCTTTTCTTGGTTGACGGTGGGCCTCTTGAGTGGTGCGAGGGTGTTGGCGCAGTTGAGGATCCACTGTTGGAGGTTGATGGCGGCGGAGTCCGGGTCGGTGGGGTCGGTCGGCGGGTTCTTGGCGAGGGTGCTGGTTAGTTGGTCTTCGGTGACTTTGCCACAGCGGCGGTGCGGCGGTAATGGGGTCCGGTGGTGTTCAGTGTTTTTCTTGAATGTGAAGTGGACGCAGTGGTGGTCGGTCCAGTGGAGTTTGGTGGTGTGGCTGAAGGAGATGTGGTTGCTTGCAGTGAAGAGTGGGTCTAGGGTGTGACCGGCGATGTGGGTGGGTGAGTTGACCAGTTGTCTGAGTCCGAGGTTGGAGAGGTTGGTGGTCAGCGATGCGGTGTTGGCGTCGTTGTTGTTCTCCAGGTGGAAATTGAGGTCTCCAAGGAGGATGTAGTCCATTGAGGCGAGGGCGTGGGTGCTTGTGAGGTCGGAAATGGTGTCACTGAAGGGGGCTCTTGGTCCTGGAGGTCGGTATATGAGAGTTCCTCTGAGGGTAGTGTTGGGGTCCGTGTGGATCTGGAAGTGAAGGTGTTCAGCTGTCTTGAGGGTGTCGTCCGTGTGGGTGTGGATCTTGAGGGTGGATTTGTGGACGATGGCTATTCCTCCACCGATTCCGTTGGTGCGGTCTCTTCTGGTGATCTTGTAGCCGTCAGGGATGGCGAACCTAGTCCACCTTCCAGGGGCTACTGTGCGGGCTACTCACTCCACAACCAGAAGACTGTGGCCTTCCACTCCCCAGGACAAAGCAATGGGCATGTTGCCCCCTCCAGAACTGGTGGGCAAGTCACCCACTCCAGGGACTGTGGCCTTGCACTCCCCAGGACAAAGCAATGGGCATGTTGCCCCCTCCAGAACCAGTGGGCAAGTCACCCACCCAGAGACTGTGGCCTTGCACTCCCCAGGACAAAATAATGGGCATGTTGCCCCCTCCAGAACCAGTGGGCAAGTCACCCACTTCAGAGACTGTAGCCTTGCACTCCCCAGGACAAAGCAATGGGCATGTTGCCCCCTCCAGAACCAGTGGGAACGTTCCCGTCTTCGGCTGAGGTGCCCCCCCCAAGGTGCCTTCCCACTTGAAAAAATGATGCCCCTGCAGTGTTCTCTCTGGCTGTGTCAGGGAATATGTTCTGCCTTGAAATGTCCCCTGTGGCCTTGTGTGCCCTCATGACTTTGGACCGGGCATTGGCCCTTTATGGACATTTGTATATATTTGGTTTGTGTGGTGGATTTTGCTATGCTAATACATTGTCGTTACTCCAGCATTATGGTCCATATATTATTCTGCTTTGTGTCTTGTGCGATTGGTTTATGTGGGCAGCTGGTTGTGTGTATGGTGTGTGTGAGGATGGTGTGTTGTGCGTGTGTGTGTCACTGTTGTTTCCCTCCCTCCCTCCCTTGTGTGCTAGGCGGCTGTATTCACCGTCGTCATCTTCATCAGCGTTGGTGTTTCAGGTGGAGTATAACGTAGAAGATCATCGGGAAAACTTGCAGTTTGGGTTCCATGGCGGCATGGTTCTTCCCTGTGTCTCCAATGGTGAGTCCTTTTACTTCTGAGCTTTGTTTCCGCCAGACTTTTGTTGGCATTGGTACCGCCCCGGAAAAGGTGGCAGATTGCAGTGTCATGATATGGTAGCCAGTACTTTGTCTCCCGTCTGGCTGTTGGCGGCTACTGCCATGGTGGCTGTTGTTTCCACTGTGGCGGTTGGTGTGGTACATTGGCTGTCTATGGGAGTTATCACCGCCATGGTCATAATTTGGCGGTACTTACTGCCAGCCCGTTGGTGGTATTACCGCCACTGTATCACCCACCGCCAGGGTCATCATGAGGGTCATAATTGCCAACATTTCAAAAACTGTATAACTTGTCAATTTCAAACAAAGTTCTATTGATATATGTGTGAAATACAAAACTATTGAAGTGCTTACCTGCAACTTGAATCTTGCGGTTCTAAAAATAAGGCCCTCATTATGAACACGGCGGGAATCCCCGCTGTGTTCATGCTGGCAGTCTGAACACAGACCGCCAGCCTGCGAAACCCGCCGGGCCAATAAAAAACATTCTGCCGTGTTTCCGTCCAGCGGAATGCTGGGCCTGGACATTGCCGATGGCTCCACATGGAGCCATCGTCAATGCCGCAGTGCGATGGGGCTCTGCACAGGGGCCCTTGCACTGCCCATGCCAAGTGCAGGGCAGTGCAGGGGCCCCAAGGGTGGCCCCAGAGCACCCCTTCCACCAGCCTTTCCCTGGCAGGGGAAACCGCCAGGGAAAGGCTGGAGGAACAAGGTTTCTCTATCCGGAAGGCGGCGCTGCTTGCAGCGCTGTCCTGTCGGATAGAGAAATCCACCATCATCAGGCTGCCTGTAGGTAGAAGCCTGGCGGTGGCGGAGGGCCGCCTGTGGCGGTCTTCCCTTGCTTATTATAAGGCGGCCCAGACCGCCATGCTGGTGTCGGTAATTTCCGCCACCACCGGCATGTCGGTCTGGACCACCATGTTCATAATGAGGCCCTAAATTAGGAAAATATAGTTATTGAGTGTTTGCTTCTTCTATTGTCCGTGTGTGTACAACAAATGCTTTGCACTACCCTCTGATAAGCCTCAGTACTCGACCACACTACCACAAAAGAGAGCATTAGTTTTATTTACTTTAGCCTCTGTTAAGCCTCTGGGGAACCCCTGGACTCTGTGCACACTATATATCATTTTGATATAGTATATAAAGATTCAGCTTCCTACGCTAGCCAACAAGAGTATGAACAGTACCAAAAACTAGTACTTTATGCCCCCAATTCCCACCCCTCCCCATACTTCCCCCCAGTAGCATCTGTCGCCCCTCTATGGACACCCCTTCTATGTAAATCATAACTTCAAATTAGAGGAAGTTGGTCAACCCCTCCATAACTTAGGATCTGACTGTCTAATAGGTTTCCCCAACAGCGGGGATGATCATAACGTGTATTTCATCTTGGGCAGTTCTCAAATGTTCAAGGTATGTTAAATGACGGGACTCTGGGAAAGATTAGGATCACTGCTGGAGGCAATTCTATCAGGTGAAAGCTTCCCCATTGATATCGTCAGTGAGGCCTCTCGAGCCCCTGCAGCTGCAGTTGGGTTCTTAGCCGCTGCTCCCGCGACAGAGACACGAACGGGGGGTCGGCGAGCAAGTACGTTTCTTCTGAGTCTTGGGTTTGGCCTCAGCCTGATGTTGTCTTGCCCAGCACCAGGACAAGGGGGGAGCTCCCCCGCCGAGCGGATCAGCGGGTGATGCTCTGTAAACCATTTCCCATGCGGAGGCCGGTGTTTCAAAGAACCATGATTTATCTCCATCAATCACTCTAAGGCGGGCTGGGAACAGTCTGTAATCCAGCCCAGAGTCGTGATTTTTTGTTTTACCTCCAGGTAGGATCTGAGCTGCTGCTGGACTTCTTTTGTGTAGTCCAGGAAAAGTAGGGTTTTCGCATTCCCACATTGGAGGTCTTCTCTGGTTCAAGCTTCCCATAAAACTGCATCTCTGTTGCGAAAGTTGAAGAACCAAACAATCACTGGTCAGGGTGGGGTGCCGGGTGGTGGCCCCGTCAACACTCGATGGGCTCGCTTGAGCTCAAACCAGGGCGACAGTCCATTTGAAGGCATCCAGATTCTAAACCACTTTTCTAGATAGTCGGTCATCGATTGAGTTTCAAGGCCCTTGTGATGCCTGTGATGCGTATATTATTTCGTCTTGACCGGTTTTCGGCATCTTCAGCTCGTCGGTGTGCGCAACGAGTGTTGAGAGCTGTGAGGTAAGATTTTTCACCTCGTCCTTAACATCGAAAGTCTTGTTTTGACTTCTGTGAGTCTAGCTGTCGCATTACGGAGGTTTTGACGCACCAGCGCTACATCCACTCTGATCTCTCCGATCTTCGCTTCAACCGCTTCTCTTGAAGCTTTGATTGCCTGAAGGATCGTCGCCAGTTCTGCAGATGGAGTGTTCCCTCCCATGTGAACTGCTGGAGGGCCAGTGGTAAATTGGTTCATCCATGTCTGGGGGGGTCAAGGAGTGTTGTGATTTGTCCTTGCCCATGTTCCATCAATCAATCAATCAGTTTTTGTATAGCACAACTACTCACCCGTGAGGGTCTCAAGGCCATGGGGGAGGGGAGGGCAGACAGAGCCACGTCTTAAGGTTCTTCCTGAAGATGGTGAGCAATGGGCTTTTTCTGAGGTGCAAGGGTAGGTTGTTTCAGCTCTTTGCTGTGAGGTAAGTGAAGGACCTTCCTCCTGCGATGGTTTTCCGTATGCCTGGCATGGTGGCCAGTGCTTGCTGGGGGGAGTGGAGGGATCTGGCGGGGGTGTGGAAGGAGACGTGATGGTTCAGGTAGGCCGGTTCGATGTTGTGTATGGGTTTGTACATGTGGGTGAGTAGCTTGAAGGTGATTTGTTTTTCTATTGGGAGTCAGTGGAGGGCCCTCAGGTGCTGGGAGATATGTTCTTGGCGTGGGAGGTTAAGGACAAGTCTGGTGGTGGAGTTCTGGATGAGTTGCAGCTTTTTGATGTTTCTCGTCATTGTGCCGGTGTAGAGAGCGTTGCCATAGTGAAGCTTGCTTGTGACTAAGGCGTGGGTGACTGTCCTGCGGCAGTCTGCTTGGATCCATTTGAAAATTTTCCGGAGATTGCGGAGGGTGTGCCAGCAGGAGGAGGTGACTGAGTTTACCTGGCGGGTCATAGATAGGGAGCAGTCGAGGATGATGCCTAGGTTGCAGGCGTGCTCAGTCAGTGAGGGCAGGATGCTGAGGGATGTGGGTCACCAGAAGCCATCCCATGCAGAGGTGGCGTTTCCAAAGATGATGAGCTCTGTCTTGTCAGAGCTGAGCTTGAGGCAGCTTTCTCTTATGCAGGTGGCAATGGCTTCCATTCCCGCGTGGAATTCCTTTTGGCCGTGTCCGGGTCTTTGGTGAGGGAAATTATGAGTTGTGTGTCATCGGCGTATGACATGATGTTCATACCGTGGCTTTTGACAATGGCTGCGAGTGGGGTCATGTATGTTGAAAAGAGTTGGGCTCAGAGAGGATCCTTTGGGAACTCTGCAGCTGACTCTGGTGGGTTAGGTGTATGGCGAGGGAGCCTGACCCTCTGCGTTCTTCCGGAGATGAAGGAGTGGATCCATTTCAGGGCTGTTACGTGGGTTCCTAAGTCATGGAGTCTGGTGCATAGTGTGCTGGGAGACCGTGTCGAAGGTGCTTCCGAAACGTAGTGCCGGTGCTCATTTTCAGGTTGGAACAGCTTCACCTTTGCATGTGCCCGCTCTTCTGCCTTCTGGGATCGTATGCAGTGGGTTCAGGCTCCGGCCCTCCTTGATCTGGGCCTCCACCTCATCTGGCTGTTTCTGGGTCTAGTCTGGGCCTTCCGGCGTGCACCGCCCTCCAGGCGTTGCGTGTCTCTCCTCAGAGAGCCCTCTTTGCAGGTGTCGGTCCAACACTGGGCCCCAGGGGATCCTGACTGCACCTCAGGATTCACGTGGCCTTATAGATACCTCGGGCCACCGCCTCACTCAGCTCCGGTTCAATCCGGCCGGGTCTTCTCACTCCCAGCCGCCATCTTGTGCCTGCACGGACACGGACTGGGAAAACGCCACCTCCACGTCACCGCTGTGTGGCTGGTGGCTCTCCGGGAGTTCAAGGGGCTGGGAGTGCCCAATTTTACCATTGTGGGGCAACGGAACAAGGCGGAGGACGGAGTTGTCCAGAACGCACTTAACGTGTGTCCGCCATCTTGATGCTTCAGCCACGCCCCCCGGGAAATGTACATGTCCTGGTGGTGAAAATCTCAAATTCATTTTTCACCACTACAAGGCCTACCTCTCCCTTAGGTTACCATCAGGTTTACCTTATTACATCTTATGATTGTAATTCACAATCTGGAAGAGATGGACTTTTCTTCATGGGTTTGGGAGGAGTAGGGGTGGCTTGTGAGGGAGGAAGAAGGGTGGATGAGGAAGGTGTAGGAGGTGTGTGGAAAGTAGAGGGTGTAGGAGTAGTTGCAGGGGTGGTAGTGTGTGTGTCTGTGTGTCTCTGAGTGTATGTCTGAAGAGTCATGGTGGTGTGTGGTGGTGACTTTGAGTGTGTGTTTGGGTGTGTGCTGTAATGTTGGTGAAGTGTGATAAATGTGTTTCTCTCATTGATGTAGTGACTTTGAGTTTGTGTTCCAATGTTGTTTTGGGTCCTGGTGTGTGATTTTTTGAATGTGTGTGTTTTTATGGTGTTTGTTTGGGTTATTATATGTGCTTGTCTGTGGGTTTGTGTTTCTGTGGTGTGGATTGTTTTAGTGAGGGTGTGTGTTTGGATGAGGTTGTGTATTTAGATGAGGTTATGGTGGTGGTTGAGGGTGTGGTGGTGGTTGTGGTGGTGACTGAGGGTATAGTGGTGGTTGTGATGGTGGTAGATGGTGTGGTGGTGGTTGTGTTGTGGTGATGGTGTGGTGGTGGTTGTGAGTGTGGTGGTGGTTGAGGATGTGGCAGTGGTTGTGGGTGTGTTGGTGGTTGAGGTTGTGGTGGTGGTTGTGAATGTGGTGATGGTTGAGGGTGTGGTGCTAGTGTCTGTGGCCGTATGTGTATGTTTGTGGGTATATTTTTTCTTCGTTCTAGGACTGTCTGTGTGCGTGCCTGTAAGTTTGCCTGAGTCTGCCTATATAACTGTGGAAATAGCCGCTGATGCTGGGACAGAGGTGGTTGGTGGGTTCCTGCTCAACCTCTCCTCTGCCTTTGACACTGTCTCCCATCACACACTGATCAACTGACTAAGCCAGACTGGGATCATAGATATTGGGCTCAGGTGGATGGCATCCTTCCTCATGGGACACACCCAGAGAGTCTTCCTCCCCCATCCACCTCACAGGTTAAGCACACCATCTGTGGCATCCTCCAAGGCTCCTCCCTAAGCCCAACACTTTTCAGCGTCTACATGGCACCACTTGTAGACATTGTGAGTTCACACGTCTTCAACATCATCTCCTACGCTGACGACAGGCAGCTTGTCTTCTCACTCTCTACAGACTCCACCAAGATGAAGACCAGCTTCCACAACTGTATGTAGAACGTATCCACCTGGAAGATGGGCAACTGCCTAAAGCTCAACACAGACAAAACAGAGATTCTGATCTTCATCAGGCACTCAACCCTCTGGAACGACTTCTGGTGGCCAGCAGAGGTGGGACCCACCCCTACACCAACAGATCACGCCTGCAACCTTGGCATCATTCTCAACAGCAAACCGTCCATGAAAAGCCAAGTCAGCGCCATTTCCCCTGCCTGCGTCCTTCCACATGCTCAGCAAGATCTTTAAGTGGCTCACCATCAGCTGATTGGACTACTGCAACACACTCTATGCAGGCAGTACCACCAAAGTCATGCAAAGATTCCATATGATTCAGAACACACCTGCCAGACTGAGCCTCAACCTGCCCAAGAGAACCCACATCACCCATCACCTGAAGGACCTCCATTGGCTCCCGATCCAGACAAGATGCCACTTCAAGCTCCCGACCCATGACTATAAAGCCCTCCATAACCAAGGATCTGCCTACCTGAACCACTGCCTTCACCACCACCAACGGACCAGAAATTTCCGCTTGGCACACATCACCTTCAAAGATACCATACATACGCCGCTGCCTCACCGAAGGACGCTCCTTGTCCCACCTTGCCACCAAAGCCTGGAACGCACTCCCCTTCCACCTCCACATCGCACCCTCGCTGACCCACTTCAGAAAGGGACTGAAAACCTGGCTTTTCGATTAAACACCTGCAGCAGGTGCCTGGACACCCACTAGGGTTACAAGCCGTTCTATACAAATAACACCTGATAGATTGATGGTTTGGGGACAACAGGCTAGAGGACAGTAAGGTTCTTGAGAGAAAGGGGCAGGGGTTGCTTTTTGGGAGACAGTGATGTCTGATGGGGGGGTCACTGAAGCACCATGCCACTTTGTATAGCACACACTGAGCTGTGGATGCCATCCCAGAAGGCCAGTAACTGGATTAACTGCCGACTGATCCCCTTGATGAAACCAACAGTGAAGTCTGTGAAGTCTGGCCAACTGTTGTGCAGCACATCCAGAACTTCATCAGACATCACTGCTGGATAGACTGGGGCAGGAATAAAGGCTCCTGGGGTGAAGGAGACATCAGTCCTTTTTAGGGCTGGGAATTGGCCAACACTGGGGGAAACAGTAAGAAGGATGCCGATATTCCTGGTGGTGGTGGGCGATGTTGTAAGTCCATGAAATGGTATTGGGTCCACCACCACTTGGGACTGGTTTCATGTGGATTGCTCCGTGTTCAATGAGGATGAGTCCACCTCTACAGCCCCATCACCCTTCATGGGTCCCTCAGGTTCGGTGGTACCACCTTCAGACTCCCAGTGGACATCTGCTTCCACGCCTTCATGGCCCACTTCTCCCTTGCTTGTTCTGGAGAACGCTGATAATGGAAAATAAAACCATTTATAAAACTATTTCCAAAGTCACAACCACTGAGCTGCTGTGCATGGAAAAAATTCATCATGGCACCATAATTCTGTGGACAGCATGACCAATGACCAGTGACAGCCTTACAGTAATGTCTGTGACACCAGCAAATATAGTTAAACACACTCCTAAAAACATGAATTTAGGTATATCAGTCAAAGTTAAGTCAGTGCACATGTATGTACACCATCTCTGACTTCATTTTAGCAATGCTCTTTCACCAATTCAGATGGGACACATCTCAGCATAATCTAATTCCATAGATGAGGCCTGCATGGCCCTGGTGTTACGGTTATTTTACATTTGAGTACTTTGCCCACACCTACATTTTCTGCAATTCATACCATACGCCCCCCCCTGATGAATCTAATGTGCAGATCATAGTCCAAACTGACACATGTGAAGATTTATGAACATATCATAATCACTTTAAGGTACAGCTGACTGTCACACTAATTAAATGGTCATGTGTATAACTACTATGAACAGAGGATTGATATACTCATTTGGTACCTGCAGGTTTTGCTCTCTGTCAGTTGAGGGACACAGTTGGATGCCTGAGATTGCTATATAATCTCCATGCAGGTTGTGAATATGGGTTATGGGTAGGCAAAAAGTGACCATCCTGGATGTGTGTGTAATAGTTTGCCAGGGCACAATACCTTTACCATTTAGTAATCTTACACATTCAGGGCCTGATTCACAAAGGTAAACTTACACTTTTGCGTATGTTTAGGTTATTTTTGTATGAACAAACCTATTCAAACTTTTCATGTGCATAGTTTGTGCCACGAGTGCTCAGACTCCACAGCTGTAAAGATACTGCTCGTAAAATTAGTTTGTGCATACCAAAAGAACCTAAGCTTACACTGAAGTTTGAATTTACCTTTGTGGATCAGACCCTCAGAAATGATCTGTGGCTATATTGTGTTGTTACCATACTAATGTAATATGCTGGCAGGAAAAATTACTACATTCATTTCCAAAAACATTGGTTCCTTGTAGATGTTGTACACTTTTCTTATTCTGGGAACTTCATTTTTGTTACAACATTTGTTTAGTGTAATATCTATTGAGAACATTCACTATATCACACACCAATTGTTCATAGTAAACAATGCACAGATATGTGTCTCAATTTTACCTCAGAAATATTCATTCATGAACACTTTTTCTTAGTGATACAATCACATTTCGCTAAGGAAACTACACTTACACTACATATATATTTGGAGATACTAAGGGGCTCATTACAACATTGCCGGTATTGACCGCCTACCTCCACAGCAACGGCCGCCAATATACTGCAGCCGTGGCTATCAGCCGTCAACGCGTATTATGACCGACGCCGGTATTCCGCCAGAAATCTGGCGGAACACCGATGACGGTCATGGCGGCGGACAGCAGTATGGCGGTGCTGCTGACAGCAGCACCGCCACACCAGCAAAACTCCGCCGACCTTATCATGAGCAATGATACGGCCTGGCGGTGTTTTGTGGCGGACGCTACTGCTGTCAGCAGCGCCGCGGACCGTCTCCAGCCGGAGGACCCCCTGCAAACAGGTAAGTCGGGTTCTCCAACCGGAGGGGAGATTGGAGGGTGTTGTGTGTATGTGAGGGTGCATGTTTTGGGATGCGTGCATGCGGGTGCGAGTCGCGTTGGATGCATGCGTGAATTAATGATTGTGAGTGTTGTGTGTTGTGGATGCATGTGTGTGACAAGCTATGTTGGTGTGTGTTGTGGTGTGTGGGTGTGTATGTGTGCATGCGTGGGTGGTGGTGAGTATGCGTGTGTGCATGTGTGTATATGGGTGAGCGTGTGGGTGTGTATATGTGCGGGGGGAGGAGCGGGTTGGTGGGTGTCGGAGGACTCTGGGTAGGGGGTGGGGGGCAGGGGAGAACCCTTTCAGTGCCAGGGAAGGGATTCCCTGGCACTGATAGTGCCTACCACCATGGTTTTTGTGGCGGTAAGTTTGGCATGAAAACCATGGCGGTAGGCAGGGTCGTAATCCAGACGGGGACAATGTGACGGCCGCCCTGGCGGTCGGTGTGTTAAAGTGGTGGAGTTGGATGGCGGTAACGGCCAGGGTCAAAATCCCATTTTTTTAACAGGCCTGTTGCCGGTATTACCGCCGCTTTAACACCGACCGCCAGGGTTGTAATGAGGGCCTAAATCTGTTTTGTTGTAGACACTTTCTTCATATGTACATATCTGGTGTTTCCATGTCACAAAACATCATCAGACTATGGAAATATAAAGATATAGGTATACAAATTCCATATACTTGCATGTTATATACTTACAACACCGTTTGTGGGTTCTCAATGTTGCGCTGCCACAACATATACTTCTACTTATGTAGTTGGTCCACGAAATAAAGTTACTTCATACGACAGCCCACATGCACATCATCAGACTTACCCCTTGTTACTGCGCTCTGGCCTTCAGCTCCCCATCAATGAGGGGATGGGTCATCATCAATATGCAGGCCTTTAGGTGGTCAGGGTGCACCGCACCTGCTTCTGCTGCCAGGAGGACATCCCCAGCTGGACCTCGAATATCATTTTGGTCCAGTGACGCAGGTCCTCCCATCACTTACAGCAGTTTAGGCTATGGCACCCATGGACCCCCAAGGTCTGCACTTTTGCTGCCATGGCTCTCCAGATGCCCTTCTTGTGATGGGGGCTGACCTATGATATGAGACAACATCAAAATTGTAGAACAAGTGCTAGAAGTCTAGCAAATCTATAGTTGTACCTTTCAAGCAACCAACATTTGTTGAGGACCCTTTAAAGAAGACCACTTTTAAATGTTTGCTAACATATGACGGGGGCATAGTCAGCTAGCTTAGTGTATGGAGCAAACTGGCACTTGTTGCAATTACGCTCACACTTTTTGCCTGATATTGATGCTGACGACTGAGAGTGTGCTGGTATCCTGCTATCCAGGCCCCAGCACCGGTGTTCTTTCCCTAAAACTGTACCATTGTTTCCACAAATGGCACACCTCTGGCACACAGATAAGCCCTTTGTAAAAGGTACCAGTTGTACCAAGGGCCCTGTGACCAGGGAGGGTCCCTAAAGGTTGCAGCATGTGTTGTGCCACCCTAAGGGACCCCTCACCTAACACATGCACACTGCCATTGCAGATTGTGTGTGTTGGTGGGGTAAAAAAGGCAAAGTCGACATGGCATCCCCCTCAGGGTGCCATGCCCACAAACACTGCCTCTGGAATAGGTAAGTCACCCCTCTAGCAGGCCTTATAGCCCTAAGGCAGGATGCACTATACCACAGGTGAGGCTTAGCTGCATGAGCAATATGCCCCTACAAGATGTAGCAACTCCCACTCTACCACAGCATACAGACACCCTGAACCCAAAGATTCCTGTAACTTAGCCCCTTCCCTTGTTGGTGAAGAGTGAAATGTGTGGTTCTGGGCACTGACAGCTGTCAGTGGCTTCTGCTGGGTGTTAGCCTTTATGGCTGCACTGTCCTTGGCATGGTGGTCTGACCCCATGCCAAATAGCAAGATAGGCCCCCTGATGCTGTTGGTCATGGTGGAGTTACTCCAGCTGTGGGTAACCTCTTTGGGTAAGCTAGGGGTGACCCTGGCTGAAATAGGATTAGCAGAGGTGGCTACCTCTAGCCCCAAGATAAAAAAGGATGGGTGAAGGCACTAACGATACGGACGAAAAAAAACTCAGACTGGGTCCTATCACTGTTGAGGTAGGTCCATTCCCCAGAAGGAATGACCTAGACAGGAGGATGTAAAGCAGAGTAGACCCTGCAACCAACAGCCTGTTTTCCTACTCTTCCTCGCCTGACAGACTAGGAAGACTCTCCCAGGTTTGGCTGAGTCTCCTGGCATGTGGGCTGGGCAGGGAGGCTTGTGTAGGAAACTGGCACTTGTTGCAGTTACCCCTCCACTTTTTACCTGATATTGATGCTGACTTTACTAAGAGTGTGCTGAGCTCCTGCTAACCAGGCCCCTGCACCAGTGTTCTTTCTCTAACAATGTACAATTTTTTCCACAATTGGCACACCTCTGGCACACAGATAAGCCCCAGCAGCGGCCCGTGCTTGAGAGCGCTGGGGCTCTGCCCACCAAGTGTATTCTGCCATAATAAAAGTAATTACTTAGCCATGGTAAATGTAGGTCACGCCTGAATGCTTCGCTCTTAGACAGAGAGATCAGCAGTCAGGCACTTTCAGCAGCTGCTCTTACTGCACCTCTGAGTTCATTTTGATAGCAGAAACAGGGCGTATGCACAGTCAGCCCTTGTGTTGCCTCGAAACCCAGGTGACGTTGTTTCCCAGTCTCCTCCTCTTTCTGGCGGCGCTATAGAAATTAGCATTGGGCGTTTCACTCTTCAGCTCAGGCTCCAGGAGGCTGAACGTCAATCAAGAACACTTTAACCTCCCTTCTCCATTTTGTCAAAGGGTGGTGGTGTCTGTAGAATCAGGAAGTGGAATCGATAACCACAACCCACCCTGTGACGAAATGGAAGGGGCGAGATTAAAAACTGTTTGAAATACTGCATACTTTTTTATTCTCTAATGTCAGGCTATATCTGCTTTTATTTTTTATTTTGTACATGTGATAGGACAAAATGCTTATCAGGATCTCAACATGTCAGGCCTGCCATCAGTGCAAGTGAAGTGTCACAGCTGTGAAAGTGTCCCCCAGGCATGCCCCACGATAGCAGCGCACTGGGTGACTAAAGAAAAAAAAAGTACGTCCAAATCTACTCTGAGGGCCTGAAAAGCGAAGATAAAAACCTCTTCAAGTTTTCCCTTTACTTCTCCATCTCACTAAGGAATGTATTCATTGGAAGTGTAAGGAAATGTCTCCCTGTTGCAGTTACCCCCCACTTTTTGCCTGATACTGATGCTGACTTGACTGAGAAATGTGCTGGGACCCTGCTAACCAGGCCCCAGCACCAATGTTCCTTCCCTTAAAATGTACCATTGTTTCCACAATTGGCACACCCCTGGCACACAGATAAGTCCCTTGTTAAAGGTACCAGTGGTACCAAGGGCCCTGTGACCAGGGAAGGTCCCTAAGGGCTGCAGCATATGTTGTGCCACCCTAAGGGACCCCTCACCTAACACATGCACACTGCTATTGCAGATGGTGTGTGTTGGTGGGGAGAAAAAGGCAAAGTCGACATGGCATTCCCCTCAGGATGCCATGCACACAAAATACTGCTTGTGGCATAGGTAAGTCACCCCTCTAGCAGGCCTTACAGCCCCAAGACAGGGTGCACTATACCACAGGTGAGGGCATAGCTGCATGAGCAATATGCCCCTACAGTGTCTAAGTCGGTTCTTAGACATTGCAAGTACAGTTGTGGCTATATTAAGTATATGGTTTGGGAGTTTGTCAAAAACGAACTCCACAGCTCCATAATGGCTACACTGAATACTGGGAAGTTTGGTATCAAACTTCTCAGAATAATGAACCCACACTGATGCCAGTGTTGGATTTATTAAAACATGCACACAGAGGGCATCTTAGAGATGCCCCCTGTATTTTACCCAATTGTTCAGTGCAGGACTGACTGGTCTGTGCCAGCCTGCTGCTGAGAGACGAGTTTCTGACCCCATGTGGTGAGGGCCTTTGTGTTCTCTGAGGACAGAAACAAAAGCCTGCTCTGGGTGGAGGTGCTTCACACCTCCCCCCCTGCAGGAACTGTAACACCTAGCAGTGAGCCCCAAAGGCTCAGGCTTCGTGTTACACAGCCCCAGGGCACTCCAGCTAGTGGAGATGCCCGCCCCCTGGACACAGCCCCCACTTTTGGCGGCAAGTCCAGGGGAGATAATGAGAAAAACAAAGAGGAGTCACCCACCAGTCAGGACAGCCCCTAAGGAGTCCTGAGCTGCCCCTGCTTTTAGAAATCCTTCCCCCAATAGGATTAGGGATGTGACCCCCTCCCCACTGGGAGGAGGCACAAAGAGGGTGTAGCCACCCTCAGGGCTAGTAGCCATTGGCTACTAACCTCCCAGACCTAAACACACCCCTAAATTGAGTATTTAGGGGCCCCCAGAACCTAGGAACACAGATTCCTGCAACCTGAAGACGAAGGACTGCTGACCTGAAGCCCTGCAGAGAAGACGGAGACAACAACTGCTTTGGCCCCAGCCCTACCGGCCTGTCTCCCCACTTTGAGAAAAACTGCAACAGCGACGCGTCCCCCAGGGTCCAACGACCTCTGAAGCCTCAGAGGACTACCCTGCATCTAAAAGGACCAAGAAACTCCCAAGGGCAGCGGCCCTGTTCAACAAACCTGCAACTTTGAAACAAAGAAGCAACTTTTAAAGATCACACGTTTCCCGCCGGAAGCGTGAGACTTTCCACTCTGCACCCAACGCCTCCGGCTCAACCTGCGGAAAACTAACTCTACAGGGAGGACTCCCCGGCGACTGCAGGCCCGTGAGTAGCCAGAGTTGACCCCCCCTGAGCCCCCACAGCGACGCTTGCAGAGGGAATCCAGAGGCTCCCCCTGACCGCGACTGCCTACTTCAAGGAACCCGACGCCTGGTAAAGACACTGCACCCGCAGCCCCCAGGACCTGAAGGAACCAAACTCCAATGCAGGAGAGACCCCCAGGTGGCCCTCTTCCTAGCCCAGGTGGTGGCTACCCCGAGGAGCCCCCCCTTTGCCTGCCTGCATCGCTGAAGAGACCCCTGGGTCTCCCATTGAATCCTATTGCAAACCAGACGCCTGTTTGCACACTGCACCCGGCCACCCCTGTGCACTACCACAAAATAAAGCATTCAAATTATCTCTTTTCGCCACTATCTTACCTCTAAGGGGAACCCTTGGACTCTGTGCATGCTATTTCTTACTTTGAAATAGTACATACAGAGCTAACTTCCTACAGGAAGGATCTGTGTTTGACTCTATAGTACACTTTCAAATGATTCCTGGTAAGTTCAGTCAACAGTTCATCCTGCTGAGGTCGATAAAATGAATACCACTGACTTTGGCTTTACATGATGTAATTCCATGTATTGACTTAAGCCCCAACCACTTTTGCAATCACCAGCCACCACTGATAAGCCCCTTGTAAATGGTACCGGTGGTAGCAAGGGACCTGTGACCAGGGAGGGTCTGTAAGGGCTGCAGCATGTGTTGTGCCACCTTAAGGGACCCCTCACCTAACACATGCACACTGCCATTGCAGATTGTGTGTGTTGGGGGGAGAAAAAGGCAAAGTCGACATGGCATCACCCCCTCAGGGTGCCATGCCCACAAAACACTGCGTGTGGCATAGGTAAGTCACCCCTCTAGCAGGCCTTACAGCCCTAAGGCAGGGTGCACTATACGAACAGGTGAGGGCTTAGCTGCATGAGCAATATACCCCTACAGTGTCTAAGTCCATTCTTAGACATTGTAAGTGCAGTGTGGCCATATTAAGTATATGGTCTGGGAGTTTGTCATTACGAACTCCACAGTTCCATAATGGCTTCACTGAATACTGGGAAGTTTGGTATCAAACTTATCAGCATAATAAACCTCCACTGATGCCAGTGTGGGATTTATTTAGAAATGCACACAAAGGTCGAGTTATAGTTACTTGAAATAACTCTAACTACCCAAGTTATCTAACCACCGAACCCCACGCTGTGCACAGCCTTTGGCCATGTGCAGCAGGAGTTGGCTGCAGGTCTGTGTGGCTGCCCTCCCCAGCTGATTTTGGCCCTAAGGGCACCATTCCCCAGGGCCTGGCCTTCAATTTGTTTTGTAGGGGGGCCACTTGGCCCTCCTACCCTAGCTGATTTCGGCCCGGGACCCAGGGAAATGACCACAGACACACATACAGTTGAACCCTCAACCTTCAGTGTACAGGTGTGAGACCTTAACCACTAGACCAAAAATGGCTCCTTAACATGTGGTGTCCAGACTTAGCTATTACATTGAACCTAATGATTTTGAATGGAAACAGACCTCAATGTTACATCACAAGGAATGTTTAAACACTGGAAAATACACAGACACACTGCCATAAGATACAATGATTTGAACCTTCAGCCTACTCAGTGACAGTCCAAGAGCTTTACCACTATGCCAGAAGCGACCATGGTCTGCAGTCCATCAAAAGTAACTACAACATTCTTACCAAACATCTTGCTAGTCTCTCTTTTTGAAGTCGTTGTATGGATATACCATTGCAATAACAATCTTTCTCTCTCTCTTTCATCCCATAATGGGATGGTAGAGAGAAAGAGAGAGTGACAGGACTGGAGGGTGAGCCTCAAGGCCTTGCGGTCCTAGCCAGCTCCCTGCATCCTGCGAAACTGGCATTGCTCCCAGAAGCAGGGATCTGCTTTAAATAGTGGTTCCCTACTTGCAGGAGCAATGTTTTCATCTGTTTCCCTGTACAGGCATTTATGTGCAGGGAAACAGATGAAAACTTTACTTTCTGCAAGTGAGAACTGTTTGGCAGCTCATACTTGCAGAAAGTATAGTATTTGCTCTAAATTGGTGGGAGCTGTCAAAGTTCCTGCCAATTGAGAGCAAACAGCTTGGTCCCTGGGGGTGGGCACCCCAGGACATAGCAGGATTCTGCCCTGTGGGGTGGCAGTAGTCAGCGCCGTCATTGGCTCCTCGAGGGAGGCTGCGTAGTCCCTCTCCAATATATATTGCCCTGGGAATGTGTTTTATTTTAGCCCCGGGGAGGTGGCGGTCCCCGAGGCTGCGTGAGGGGGCTGTGCGGTCCCCTGCATAGTACTAAAAGTTGGCTTTTTCTTGGCTCCAAAGATATAGGCAAGTCAAAAAACACTTTTCTCATGGAAACATGGTCCTGACTATAATTACCAGCAGGTAATATAATAATAATATAATATATATATATATATATATATATATATATATATATATATATATATATATATATATATGTGTGTGTGTGTGTGTATATATATATATATATATATATATATATATATATATATATGTCAAACGCATACACACATATTTATCTATATATATCACCCAGTGGCAGTCCCCACTGGATAGTTATAGTTAGGATCGTGTTTACAAAGGAAATGCATTTTATGTTTGTCTAATAACTTTGGCCCTGTTTGACAGATCTTTGTGAAACTTTACAAAAAAGTGCTACTTCTAGACTAGTTTGTTCATGGAAAGTTTCGGGGTGATTCGTCAAGTACGGACTGAGAAAAAGGGGGGGATCTCAAAATACGTTTTTCCCATTCAAATTTCCATGAGAACTGTAGACACTACCATAGTCCAACCCACTGAATGGATTTACATCAAATTTGACAGAAAGCTAGCTCTTACTCCAGAAAGAGTCTTTTTTGTCTTTTATTATAAATCTGTTCAGTATTTTTGGAGATAATAAGCTTTAAATAAATATTGTCTTTCATCATCCCAACCAGGAAGTTTAGGCAGCCATCTTAGTACTCAGGACTCGATCCTGAATCCTAACAAAATATAAAAAATTGACATAAGAGTGCAGAATAGAAATACCCTGACCCCCAAGACCTGGTGCTATGGTCCCAAAGGGACCACGCCTGGGGCCCAAAATAATTTGTAACACATTTTTGCAGTGAGTTCGATCTGTAGCAAAATTTCGAAAAAAGAAGCATGGTCTCCTGCACTTCTTTTCGAAACCCCCCAGGTGGGCAAGGGGTCAGCCAGGGCCCAGGGGAGGACACCAAGTGGACACATGTGACCACCCTCCTCCGGCTATTTTTGGTCCCAGGGACCCCATCCCTTAGGGCGTGAAGTATTTTTTAAGGGGAAGGGCACACTGGCCCCCTCCATGAGCCACTTTTGGCCCTGTTGACCCCATCCCCGGGGTCCAAATTATGTTTTTACGGCAGGGGTCTACAAATTATGGCCTGTGGTCCACATCCACACTCTGCAAGATTTAATCCAGCCCTCTGTTTTCCAAAGCCTCCAATTCTGATCATAAAAGAAAACTATATAGCCAATTCTTTTGGCAGCCTGAAGGTGGCAGCAGAGCCTCTTGAATCTTCTGTATTGTAAATTTGGACCAGTAATGTCGTGTACACCAGATCTTTGAAAAACACAAGTTTCTAGTGCAGATAGTCCACTTGGCAGAAAACTCCAATTGGCACAGTTGTGTTGATTGGTGCAGACTGAATTTATTTTTGTTCTACCTTTATGAATGACAAGCTTATTTGGAATTTCTTTGGTTTATTTTACTGAAGTTCTTCCTAGGCGTGTGTGGAAAATGTTGGACAAATTCTCATTTCATGTAATTTTTGTAAATTTTCAGTATTTAAAATGAATTAAAAAATTAATAGTATGCTTCTCTTATCTACAGTTAAGTAATTGATTTTTTTGTCAGAGCATTTGGTAACATTTGACCTTTATATTCATAATATATCATTTCTCGGTTTAAGCACGCCATTGTTTCTTCGTAACATTTCTCTTTTATTCTGAATTATATCATGCTGATAACAAAAAGATCAGAGGAAACATTATTAATCAATTTCCTTTTTTTAATTCATTTTTAAAACTGTTTTATTTGTGTCCGCAAATATTTGTAAAATATATAGGTGGTCATTACAACACTGGCGGTCGGTGTTAAAGCGGCGGTAAAACCGCCAACAGGCCGGTGGAAAAAAAAATGGAATTACGACCGTGGCGGAAACCGCCAACTTAGACAGCCACTTTAACACTCCGACCGCCAAGACGGTAAAAACAAACACTGCAGCGGTAACCGCCAACAGACAGGCGGAGGACAATGTACCGCCCACATTATTACAAGCCACTAATCCGCCACCTATTCTGGGGCGGATACACCGCGAACAAAAACACGGCGGAAACAGGACTTGGAATCCCACGAGGAACCAGGACGCCATGGAACCGGAACTTCAGATTCTTCCAGCCTTTAACTTCCTGCTCCTCTACCAGGAGCACGAACGCCGCCCGCGAAAACCACGGTGAGTACTGCACCTATGACACAGGGGGGGGGGAGGGAAAAAACAGTGACACACACACGCAACACACAACACTCCCACCCCCACCCTCACCCACGACAACACACACACTAATACATATTGATACATCACAGTTACACCCCCCAACCCCTCCTGGAAGAATACAAGGACAAAAGGAAATTAGTCGAATGATTGTAATATATACAACGACAGTAATCAAAAATATACATATATATTAAGATATTCACACTATAAACAAATATATACACCAAGAATCCAAGTCCAAGGTATTCCACTATCATAGTCTGTGGACCACTGGGCCCAAAAGGCATGGGCGAGGCCCACACTCAATACCCAAAAAAGAGGGAGAGAACACTGCTGGGGCATCAGATAGAAATAAAACAGGCATCTCAGGGGGATGAGTGCACGATGCCAGATCCACGAGGGGGCTCCATGCCCACTGTTCAATCCTGTGGAGTGCAAAGCCACAGTCTCTCAAGTCTCTACAGTGGGTGGTTTGCCCACTGTTCAATCCTGGGGAGTGCAAAGCCACAGTCTCTCAAGTCTCTACAGTGGGTGGTTTGCCCACTGTACAATCCTGGGGAGTGCAAAGCCACAGACTCTCAAGTCTCTACAGTGGGTGGTTTGCCCACTGTACAATCCTTGGGAGTGCAAAGCCACAGTCTCTCAAGTGGATAACAGTCTCCACTGGTTTCTGGAGGGGGCTTTGTGCCCAGAGTGCTTCATCCTGCCAAGGACTGTGTGAGTGGATGCTGTTCTCCACTGGTTCTGGAGGGGGCTTTGTGCCCAGAGTGCTTCATCCTGCCAAGGACAGAGGTAGTGGATGCTGTTCTCCACTGGTTCTGGAGGGGGCTTTGTACCCAGAGTGCTTCATCCTTACCGTGGCGGCCCCAGTAGCGTCGGAATCATTGGTCTCCACACCCCAACTGTACCCCTGGGAGCGGCTTTGGTGGCTGATTTCTTTCCCCTCTCCCGCCGGGCACTGGCCAACCTTTTATGCTTTACAGGTGGGGGACTGTCCGTGCTCTGGCTCCTTGCCACACTGGCTGCCCTGCTGCCTGGTGCACTCCAGAAGCCGGTTACTACTGGCACCACTGATCCCGCAGATGTTGTGGCTGAGGTGCTGGGTTGGGACCTGGTGAGTCGGGTCCTAGGAGACTGAAGGGGTGGGGGAGGTGAGGGAAAGAGTCAAGGTTGGACAGGAAACGTTTCTTAGGAACACTGGGACGGGTAGATGGAGGGGGTTTGGGAGTGGAGGAAGAGGTAGTGGTTGTAGGAGGTGTACGTTTGGTGACTTTGGGTGAAGGTGCATGGGCTGGAGGCTGTCGTGAGGTGGATGGCTGTTGGGTGGGTGTGTGGCTGCGTTTGTGTACCTTGGGAGGTGGCCTCATAGACACACTGGGAGAGGACACAGGGGACGTGTGTATGGTAGTGGGGGTGGTGACTGCACGTGAGCGGGGTGTGGTGGTGGGTGTGCTGGTGATGGACGTAGTGGCTGAGGATGTAGTGCATGCAGGTGTGAGTGGAGACGAGACAGAGAGGGAGGAGGGAGATGAGGAGGAGGGGGGCACAGTGGAGGCAGTGGATGTTGGTGTGTCTGCATGTGTCTGATGCTTGCGTGAGTGCCTGTGGGATGTGTGGTGCTTATGTTTGCCAGAGCTTCCCTTGTGTGTTGAGGTGTGTGCATGCTGGTCTGATGGTGTGCTTGGGATAGGCTGAGGTGCAGGGGTTTGGGTCTGGGTGGAGGAAGTTGGAGGGGGGAGGCTAGAGACAGGGACAATGGCTGCCATCAGTGCTGAGGCCAGAGTCTGAAAAGCTCGCTGATGGGCTGCCTGACCAGAGTGAATGCCCTCCAGGTATGCATTGGTTTGTTGCAACTGCCTCTCTACACCCTGGATGGCATTCAAAATGGTAGACTGCCCAACAGTGACGGACCTGAGGAGGTCAATGGCCTCCTCACTGAGGGCAGTTGGGGGGACAGGGGCAGGGGCTGAGGTGCCTGGGGCGAAGGAGATGCCCACCCTCCTGGGTGAGCGGGCACGGGACACACGCTGAGGGGCTGCCGGGAGGGCGGTGCTGGTAGGGGGGCTGGCAGCTATACCTGTAGATGCGGGGGCACAGATGGGCCCGCCACCGCAAGGGAGCTCCCATCAGAGGAGGAGTCCGTATCGCTGGTGTCAGCTCCTGTCCCCACCGTGGAGCACCCCTCGCCCTCCGTCCCACTGGTAAATTCAGACTCCGTAGTGTCGCCCTCCAGGGCCATGTGGGATGCAGCTCCCTCCTGCTCCGGTGCCACTGCTCCTCCGCCTGATGATGCTAATGCACACAAGAACAGGGAGACAACAAAAAGGGGTGGAGACAGAAGAAAGACATGTTCAGTGCATGCAATACCGCTACCGTTGGCGGACACTACAGACACAGAAGCCCCGTGCACTACGCCGTGCACTTGGAGTTCCCTATTCAATACCAGGGACATGGGTTACAAGGTTATGCCCGATTGATGCACACATGGATGTCACAGGAGCCTGACTAGGTGCAGTTGGCACTGTACACAGGTGGGGTGGGGTGCCACAGGACCTGCCTTAAGAAAGGTCCTTGCCTACTAAACTAGCCCTGGCGTAGGGGAACCCACAGCCCACAGCCCACCTCCCCCACCCAGACACCTACAATGCGCCTGAATCAGCAGAATGCGAGTGTACTCACCCCCTTGTGGCTGCTGTGATGCCCTCAAGCGCCCATCCAACTCTGGGTATGCCACTGCCAGGACCCTGAACATCAGGGGGGTCATGGTGCGACGGGCACCCCATCCACGTTGGGAGGCCATCCCCAGCTGGGCCTCCGTTGTCTTCTTGCTCCAGCGGCGAATGTCCTCCCATCTTTTCCGGCAGTGGGTGCTCCGTCTGTGGTAGACCCCCAGGGTCCGGACTTCCTTGGCGATGGCACGCTAAATGTCCTTCTTCTGGTGGGCTCTGACCTACAGGAATAGTACATGGGAAAAAGAGAAGTTATTACCGTCCGCACCGTCACAGTCATTGGCCCGCATCCCTACCCTTGCCATGGCGCACATGCACTCACCCTCGTTTCATGCACGCCTCATTCTCACCCCCCCTATCTTCAATCCACACCACTCCACACAGGCATTGCCCATACAGCATGCTCACAGTGTACTTACCTGTTTGTCTGGAGGACCGTAGAGTAGCGTGTACTGGGGGAGGACCCCATCCACGAGTTTCTCCAACTCCTCCATGCTGAAGGCAGGGGCCCTTTCCCCAGACACACAAGCCATTGTCTCTTCCAGACTGAGGTCACAGCAGCACTTGCAGTGTAGGTCCTCTCCTGTCGAAGATCAGGTATCAAGTGAGTTAACAGAGAGAAAATGGCGGTCAGGTCCGTGGCGGTGCGTACCGTCACCGCCGGCGTACATTGTCAATGGCTCCTGGGACCCATAGGGTCCAATGTTAACCAATGCAGGATTGCGCCGCGGTCTTCGACCGGCTACCGCGACGGTGCACAACGCCAGCGCAGTTACCCCATATCCCATTGTCCACCTTTACAGGTCAGGCAGCCGCCATTTCATGGGCCCACATGCCATTATTTTGGACTGCGTCACACATATCTAGGCCTTGCCTAAACACTCAGGCATATGTCGATTTGCTAATATTTCAGAGTAAGCTGGGTTTACGTACCTCAGAGTTGGTTGACTCTCTGCTCGCTGTTCTCCTCCATAGACACCGTCCGCTGGGGCATGTGAGGAGATGGCGGCATCCTCCGGTGTACAGACCGCTGATGGACCTGTCGACAATGGAGGAGCGACATGTGATCATCACCTACAGACTCGATCGTGCCACAATACAGGAACTGTGTGCGCAGTTGGAGTGAGACCTGATGTCAGCTATCCGCCTTCCCACAGGAATCCCCCCTCAAGTGCAGGTGCTGTCAGTACTCCATTTCTTAGCAAGTGGGTCATTTCAAACTACAGTGGCCATTGCATCAGGGATGTCCCAGCCTATGTTTTCCAACGTGTTGTCCAGACTGTTGTCTGCCCTGCTGAAACACATGCGGAGCTACATCGTTTTCCCTCAGGTGGAGGATTTGCCTACAGTGAAAGGTGACTTCTATGCCCTGGGACATATCCCCAACATCATAGGTGCCATTGATGGGACACATGTGGCCTTGGTCCCCCCGCAGGAGTGAACAGGTGTACAGAAACCGGAAGAGTTACCATTCGATGAATATGCAGATGGTGTGTTTGGCAGACTAGTACATCTCCCGTGTGAATGCCAAATTCCATGGATCAGTGCACGACGCTTACATTTTGAGAAATAGCAGCATCCCTTATGTGATGGGGCAACTCCAGAGGCACCGTGTGTGGCTATTAGGTGAGGACATGGACCCAATACAGTGTGAATAGTTGTCTGGGTCTGGGGATGTCCCTATGAGTTAGTGTGTGTCTAACAGTTGTCCCTCGCCATTTGCAGGTGACTCTGGTTACCCCAACCTGTCATGGCTACTGACCCCAGTGAGGAATCCCAGGACAAGGGCAGAGGAACACTACAATTAGGCCAATGGGCGAACTAGGAGGGTTATAGAGAGGACCTTCGGCCTCCTGAAGGCCAGGTTCCGGTGCCTCCATATGACAGGTGGTTCCCTATTCTACTCACCAAAGAAGGTGTGCCAGATCATCGTGGCCTGCTGTATGCTTCACAACTTGGCTTTGCGACAACAGGTGCCTTTTCTGCAGGAGGATGGTCCAGATGGAGGTGTTGTGGCAGCTGTGGAGCCTGTGGACAGTGAACACGAGGAAGCAGAAGAAGAGGACATGGACAACAGTAACACTGTGATCCTGCAATACTTCCAGTGAGACACAGGTAAGAAGACAACACAGCCTGCTACATCTGATTAAATTCTACTCCCTCTCATCTGTCTGTCATTTTCACCCAGTGTATGGTTACTGAGTTGTCACTTTCCCTTACGATTTCAAAGATGTGGGTCCCACTGTGTGACATCTGCTTTGTTTCCGCATGGACTAGAGCTGTGTGACATAGGTATGTTGACATAACATTTGATATAGCATTTTGCCACTGTTATTGCAAATACACAATTGTGAAAGCACAGACTGACTCCAGATTGTTATTTGATTTAAGGGTGTTTATTTAAGTGCTCAATAGTGGAGGGGGTTGTAAAATGGTCAGGGGTGGTGGTGGAGGAATGTCCAGTCTATTAGTCTCACAGGTGCATTGTCCAAAGGGGCATAGGAAGTGGAGCTGGGGCAGTTTAAGGATGGACAGGGTGACAAAGTGGGACAGAAGGATGACATTCAGGGTGGTCCCATTTCTCGGCGGGGGTCTTGGCATTGTTCTCTGTCTTTGTCCTGGATCTCAGGGACCGTTTGAGGTGTGGTTATCCATCTGCAGGGGGTGGGGTGCTGGTGTTGTGGTCCTGTGGCGGTGCCTCTTGTCCACTAGCGTCGGCGGAGGTGGTGGGCAGTTCATTGTCCAGGCTAGTGTCAGGGGCCCCTTGTTGTGCCACACTGTCCCTCCTGGTGTTCACGAGTTCCTTCAGCACCCCTACAATGGTGCCCAGGGTGGAATTGATGGATTTGAGTTCCTCCCTGAAGCCTAAATACTGTTCCTCCTGCAGCCGCTGGGTATCCTGAAACTTGGCCAGTACCGTTGCCATTGTCTCCTGAGAATGGTGGTAAGCTCCCATGATGTTGGAGAGGGTCTCGTGGAGAGTGGGTTCCCTGGGCCTGTCCTCCCCCTGTCGCACAGCAGCCCTCCCAAATCCCCTGTGTTCCTGGGCCTCTGTCCTCCTCAACCGTGTGCCAACTACCACTGCCCCCAGGTCCCTGGTGTTGTTGGGGTGGTGGGTTAGCCTGGGTTCCCTGTAGTGGTGGACACACTGCTGCTTGACGTGTCCTGGGGACAGAGGTATGGGCCCGCTGGGTGGGTGCTGCACTGGTGTTTCCAGAGGGGGCAAGTTCTGTAGTGGCCTGTGCCAGTGTGAGGGGAACCGACTGTCCTGAGGTCCCAGATGGGCCGGGCTGGTCATCTAAATCCAGTTGGACAGAGCTGCTGTCATCACTGTGGGCCTCTTCTGTGGGTAGAGTGGACATATCTGGACCCTCCTGTCCGGTGACGTTGGGTAGGGGCCCTGCAGGTGTGTAAAGGCATGATTATTGCATCTGTGTGTGCCATGGTGTGCAATGGGTGGGTGACCCTGTACCCCAGTGCTTGCATTCCTGTGTAGGTACTTGTTTGATAATGGTTTAGGGGGGTGTATGGGTATGTGTAGTGGCCATGCATTGGTGATGGGTGTCCATGCTTTGGTGTTACATGCAGGGCTTGGGTTTGGGATGTGTGGTTTGTGATATTGGGACATAGGTGAGGAGTTGGAGTGATGGGGGTGAGGGCATGGGTGGGGGTATGTGATAGCATGCAGATAGGGTGGGGGATATAGTGGGAAAGATTTGACTTACCAGAGTACATTCCTCCAGCTACTCCTGCGAGGCCCTCAGGATGCAGTATAGCCAAGACCTGCTCCTCCCATGTTGTTAGTTCTGGGGGAGGAGGTGGGGGTCCGCCGCCAGTCCTCTGTACCGCGATGTGGTGTCTTGAGACCACGGAAGTCACCTTTCCCCGTAGGTCGTTCCACCTCTTCCTGATGTCATCCCTAGTTCTTGGATGCTGTCCCACTGCGTTGACCCTGCCACGATTCTTCGCCATAGCTCCATCTTCCTAGCTATGGTGGTGTGCTGCACCTGTGATCCGAATAGCTGTGGTTCTACCCGGATGATTTCCTCCACCATGACCCTGAGCTCCTCCTCAGAGAACCTGGGGTGTCTTTGCGGTGCCATGGGGTGGTGTGGGTGATGTGTGGGGTGGTGTGTGTTGTGATGTGTGGGGTGATATTTAGAGGTGTGTTGTGTGAGGTGTGTGGATGTTGTGTGAGTGATGGTGTGGAGTGCCTGTGAATGCTAGTGTTGTTTCTGGTGGTGTCTCTCTCTGGCCTTCTTTAGCAATTCTGGTTGTAAGGGTTTGTGGGTGATGTGGGTGTGTGTTTTATATTGTATTGGGTGTGTGGGAGTGGTGTGTTTATGTGTATCAGGTGTGTGTATTTCAAAATGTCCAATGTGGTAGTGTTTTGTAAATGTGTGTGTATTTTGAGCGCGGCAGTGTGTGCCACCAATGGAATACCGCGGTTGAAAGACCGCCACGTGGATTCGTAGGTCGTGATAGTGTGGGCGTATTCCTGTTGGCGTGACGGTGGAGGTTTTGTTATCGCCAGTTTATCACTGACCTTTGTTGTGGCGGACTTGTATGGGCGTCTGGATTTTGGCAGATTCCGAGCTGTGGGTCATAATGACCTTGGCGGAATTCCGTGGCCGCGGCGGTGTGTTGGCGGTCTTCTGCACGGCGGTAAGCGGCTTTTACCACCAATGTTGTAATGACCCCCATAATGTGGCCCTCGGACTAAAAAGTTTGAAAACCCCTGTTTTAAAGGGAGGGGGCACGTGGCCCCCTCCCCAGGGTGTGTTCAGCCTCAGGGACCCCATCTCCCAGACCCACTGTATTTTGTAAGGTGAGGGGAAGCCTCTGAAGGCCACTATGACACCATTCCCTGGAACCTGCTCATTTGTTGTGTCCCGGGGAGCCCACCCCAAGGCCACACCAGCTTCCCTTACTGCACCGGCATGGGCAGAGAAACTTGTGTTTGCTCCCACTTGGTGGGGTTATTTTTAAAACTCTTGCCACACTACAGCAAACACAAAGTCTGCTACCAGCGGTGGGAGCTCTGAAAATGCTCCTGCTGACTCAGAGCAGACTTTTGATCTGTTTCCCTGCCCGCACTGATGCAGGTAAGGAAACAGATCAAGAGATTGATCCCACCTGGAGGGAGCAGCATAAGTAGCTGCTCCCTGCGGTTGGGAGCAATGCATGCTCCTGCAGCTTACAGGGGGCTGTCTGGGGCCGCTGGTCCATAGGGCTCTTTCCCAGGCCCTCAACACTAAGCATGGTGTGGGCACTGGCCCTGACCCTGGTTGGGCACCAGCGCACCCGTCTTGAAATAAGCCATGCCCTGCAGTATAGGGTCTCTAGGGCCAGAAACAGCTCAGGGGCAGGGCTCCCCTTTTATTTTAAATAGTGGCTCTGAGGGTATTGGGTCCCCGGAGCTCACTAAGGCTTGGGAGGGTGTCACGAGTTCCCACTCCCCTTTAGTTAAAAAAAAAAGATCCTGGCGGATAAGTTCCCCATGGCCTAACAAGCCTTAGAGAGGAGGGTGATTGGGTCTCCTTCCCTTTAAATAACTAAGGCACAGGGGGATGGTGTCCCCAGGCCCTAATGAGGCATGGGAAGGGGGTTCGCATGGCCCCGCGCGCTTTTAAAGTGCATAGGTACTGGGGTCCCCAGGGCCTAATGCGGTTCAGGGAGGGGTGCCATGTGGCCTCCTCACTTTTAAAAAGAAGTCCTAGGGGATGGGGTCCCCAGGGGGTCCCCAGTGCCAGGCCTGGTGGCCAACCCACGCCACACATGGTCAGAGGCTGTGCTTAGAGTGGGGTTGGCTACATGCAGCAAGTTGGCCCTAAAAACCCCAGAAATTCACCAGATATAGTTAACTTAAGTAACTATAACTCATGCACTAAGATAACTGTAAATTCTGTCCTTGCCATGCACTGCTAATTACCACACTTATTACATCACTCATGACATCTTCTATGACATCATTGAAAATATCTCTGCAGCATTTGCAATGAAATTATTGAAGAGCAAGACTGTGCATGGCGGGGGTGCGAGTTATAGTTATCTTACGGTGAGCGTCATACTTAAGTTAACTATAATTGGGAGATTTTTGTGATTTTTAGAGTTTAAAACGTTATGTCGTTACTGAACATTTCACCGAACTATAACATTACTTTACATTTTGTTTTTTTTCAATATATATATATATATATATATATATGTGGCTATATTGGACCTGGGTCTTTTTTTTAGGGTTAGCCCCAAACGTTTTTCCTACTTCTTCCTATTTTTATGACCTTTTTGTTTTGCTTTAGGACTCTGGGCACTTTACCACTGCTAACCAAATGCTACTATTGGACCTGAAGCACTGATTGTGCCACCCACATGAGTAGCCTTGCAACAAGTCTCAGGCCTGCCATTGCAGTGTCTGCATGTTTAGATTTAAACTGCCATTTCAGCCTGGCAAAGGCACACATTTGCCAGGCCCAAACCTTCCCTTTTATATTACCTGTAAGTTACCCCAAGGTAGGCCCAAGCTAGCCCCCTGGGCAGGGTACAGGATATTTAAAACGTAGGACGTATAATGTGTGTTTTATATGTCCTGATGGTGAAATACTGCTGATTTTGTTTTTCACTATTGAAAGGCCTATCTTTCCCATTGGGTAACATGGGGATTGCCTTGAAATATCTTTTAGGTATAATTTCCCATTGGGAGCAGATAGAGCTATGGAGTTTGGGTCTCTGAACTCACAATTAAAAAATGCATCTTTTGGTGAAGTTCGTTTTTGGATTGTAAGTTTGAAAATATCACTTTTTAGAAAGTGGGTATTT
This sequence comes from Pleurodeles waltl, assembly GCF_031143425.1. Classification (NCBI taxonomy): domain Eukaryota; kingdom Metazoa; phylum Chordata; class Amphibia; order Caudata; family Salamandridae; genus Pleurodeles; species Pleurodeles waltl. The sequence continues at coordinate 90,969,652 of NC_090441.1, forward strand.
TCTTGCTTAACCGTTCAGAGCCTCTGCCTGTCCGCTGAATATACTGCTGGGTCAGGATGATAGCTGTGCTGTTTCTGCATTCACTCTAGACAGTCACACAAAGGGAGCTCAGATGTGCCCTACATATCTTGATGACCCATCACCAGGCTGATGGGTCTTCCTGAGCTAGAGTGGTGGGAGGAGCTGCCACTTGCACCTTAAAAGGGCTGTGCCAGTCCTTGCACAAATCAGTCTCTAACCCCCTGAAGTGTGTCTGGGGCCAGGGCAGGGAAAGCAGGGCCTTGTGCACTACAAAGACTTCTCTTTGAAGTTTGCCTACTTCAAGGACAGAATGGGTGTAAGTATTGGACCTCTGACACCACATAGTTAGAATCCTTCTGGACTGGGGAAATTCTGCCAGAAAGAACAGTTAGATGCTGCAGGAGGGACTTCCATTCTGCCTGTTGCTTTGTTGTGCTGTCCTGCTGCTTGCTGCTTCAGTCCCTGGAGTGAAAGGACTGGACTTTGATTTCTACATCCTGCTTCCAAAGGTTCGCCAAGGGCTTGCACTGAGCTTGCTTCTTCTTAAGAAGTCTCAAGGGCATCAAAGACTTCACCTGCCAGCGCCTAGGCTCTCTTGCTGAGGGTGGAGTACGTTTGTGGTGTTTTCATTGTGTTACTGTGGGTGTGTATGAATACTTTAGACATTGCCTCTGAGATAAGCCTAACTGCTTGTGCCAAGCTACCAAGGGGGTGAGTAGGGGTTCTCTTTGCTGTGTGACTCCCTTCCTCCGACTAGAGGGAGGGTACCCACTTGGACAGGTTACATGCCACTCCCAATTACAGACCCCATTGCTAACATTGGTGATCAACGATGAGAATAGGACTTATATTTCTAATTTACATACAGTATTGGTGTACACTACTTCCATATCGCAGACCATTCCGTACCTAAATTATTTTTCTCCTTTTTCTCTCAATTTGCCATTTTTCTAAAGTTACTCATGCTTCAACTTGATCAGCTTGGAACTCTGTGTGAGTGTTGCACCTGTGAAGCTGTGACAGAATGGAAATTAATTTCTGCCACCTAAACACCTATACTATGAAGGAGCTGAGAGTTATCTGCAAGGAGAGGGAGCTGGTTGTGAAGAGGAGATCCACAAGGCTGGAACTTGACACCACCCTGTATTGTTATGAGCACACATGCTGGGTAGCAACACTATCAGATGACTCTGGGAAGGACCCCTCTGAAAGCGTAAAGGATGTAAGACCTTGGAACATCCTAGATGATCCCAAACCAGAAACCCAAGAGGGCAGTGGCCCTGAGGAGGAAGCAGGGGAGGAGTAAAATGGCTTTGCATAGGCTCTAGAGATGAGAGGGGAACCCACAGGGAGGGAGTACCCTGCTGGATCTACTGCTGGAAGCAATGGCTTCTCCCATACCCTGTCCCCTGAGGAGTCCAGGAACAGACAGCCTGAGAGGGACCTGCAGCTGCAGCAGGCTCAGCCAGATGCAGAGGAGAGAGGAGCTGAAGCTGAGACAGCCCTAGCTGGGGAGAGGAGGACTGCAGTAGAGCGAACCTTAGCCCAGGAAATGGAAATTATTTTAGCTCATGAGCTGAAGTTAACAGAACTGGGCTTGGAAGTCAGGAGGGCTGAGCTCAGCTCAGATTGTGGCAGCAAAGGTACCATGATCAGTACTGAAGAAAAGGTCCACATACCCGGAGACTTGGTTTCTAAGGAGGAGGGTGACATACAGCAGTGGGCTTGGGCATATGAGGGCGCTCCAGATGTGCGCAGGGTCCCTGAGGAGGATTGGGGAATTGGAACAGGGAGTCATATTCCTGGTAGTGGGAGGGACACTCTACTGGCTCTAGAAGGGAGTGAAAGGGTGTGGTGTACCCCCATGGAGGAAGCCCTGGTCTGAGAAGAGAGAAGGGTAGGTTGAGTTTCAGGGACAGGCAGACACTGTCTAATGTGGGGTACTTTTTCAAGGCACTGGATAGTTGGGTGAAAGGTAGTATGGTGAACACACATGAGGGGCTGTACAATTCGATTGCTGGAGAGCATATATTCAGTCACGGTTTTCCAGATCTATGCCAACACCTGGTGGAGTGTGAGTTCTCTGACCCCAGGGAACTTGCACTGAAGGTGAGTGCCAGAGGGTCTGAATAGACACTGGGGAGTAATCCTAAGGAGAGTGGCTCAGGTTTTCCCTATTAGAGTGAGGAGGAGGGTTGCAGGACCCCAGACAGGTCCCAGGGTAGTAAGGGGGGAGAAGAGTCCTATGTCCTTTCGGAGAGTAGGAAATTGGGGTGGGGTCGGCAGAGGCTCCGGGTGCCCTATCTCCAGCCCCAGTGCTTGGATTGCTCTCAGAAGGGGCACAGGCAGGGAGACCATCCACTGATGGGAGTCCAAAATATTGTCAAGAGAACTTGGGCAGGAAGGGGCGGCTGTGACAAGTCTTCCACCAGTTCTAGTGTCTGGCAGCACCACTCCGGAAAAGGGGGAGTAGAAGTCCAGATGGAGGGGTGAGAGGGGAAGACAGTCCCCAGAGGGAGAACCAGTGGGTCAGGGTTTGCCAGTCCTGAGGTCAGCACACCAGAGGAATGACCCTGGTGACACCACTTTTGGCTTGAAAGGGCTAGATGCTCTGTTAGATGTCAGGAGACCTGCGCCAGTCAGACTGTCACACAACACACGAGGAATGTGTTTCCCTTGGGGAAATAGTTGTACTCTACCAGGAGTCCTGGCTTGCCAGGCACATGCTCAGCGTAAGGGTACAGACCATAGGCTAGAGGACCAGCCTCAGGATACCACCCCTGAACTGGTGAGACGGAGAGTTGGACAAAGGGCGCCAGTCATCTGGGGCTAGCCCCTCCCTCCCCCCATTTTGAGACACCAAAGATGTTAGAGTTCCCTGGAAGGACTGAGGCCTAGCTCTCACCCACTGTGGGTTGCTGTCCTTCTTGTGAACAGAGTTGCTCTGGGGTTGAGGACAAGAGTCACACCCTGAGGGTGGAATGGGCCACACCACTACATTGTCCATGGTGGTACTGTCTTCCTACTGGGATACATCTGTAAGCAAAGTAAGATTAGGTGCTGCACAGATGGGGTCTGCAGGTGAGGAGAAGGATTCCCCATGGGTTACCTTAGTGGGCCCTGAGATTATGGACAGAGGAATCAAACTGGGTTCAGAAAGGTGAAGAACTGGAACGCTTCCCTCCTGTTGTGGGGCAGGGTTCATGTTCCATTGCCCCAAGCAGGGAAGTCCATAAGGTATTGATTGGTCTACCCTGGCTTTAGGCTGGAAGGGGGTTGTGTTGTACCTGGCACTTTTTGCAAGGTTGTCCCCAAACGTTTTGCCTTCTTCCTCCTATTTCCTCTGACCTGTTTTTGTTGACTTTAGGACTTTGGGCACTTTAACACTGCTAACCAGTGCTAAAGTGCATATGCTTTCTGTCTGAAATGTATTGGTGATTGGTTTCTCCATGGTTGGCATATTTGATTTACAAGTAAGCCCCTAGTACAGTACACCAGGTGTGCCCAGGGCCTGTAAACCATATGCTTCTAGTGGGCCTGCAGCACTGATTGTGCCACTCACATGAGTAGCTCTGCAAACAAGTCTCAGGCCTGCCATTGCAGTTTCTGTGTGTGCAATTTTAAACTGCAATTTCGACGGCCCAAACCGCCCCTTTTATTACCTGTATGTTACCCCTAAGGTAGGCCCAAGATAGTCCCATGGGCAGGGTACATGGTATTTAAAACGTAAGACATGTAATGGTGTGTTTTACATGTCCTAGTAGTGAAATACTGCTAATTTCATTTTTCATTATTGCAAGGCCTATCTTCACATAGGGTAACATGGGGATTGCCTTAAAATATTTTTAGGTGTAAATTCCCATTGGGAGCAGATAGAGATTTGGCGTTTGGGGTCTCTGAACTCACAATTTAAAAGCGCATCTTTTGGTGAGGTTGTTTTTTAGATTGAAAGTTTGAAAATGTCACTTTTAGAAAGTGGGCATTTTCTTGCTTAATAATTCTGTGCCTCTGCCAGGCTGCTGAATATATGTCTGGGTCGGGATGACAGTTGGGCTGTTTGTGCATTCAATCTAGATAGTCACACAAGGGAGCTGAGCCAGGCTGGTGGGTCTTCCTGAGCTAGAGTGGTTGGAGAAGCTGACACTTGCACCTGAATGGGGCTGTGCCTGTCCTCACACAAAGCAGTCTCCAACCCCCCAGCCGGGGCCAGGAAAGGCATGGTCTTGTGCAGTACATACTTCTCTTTGAAATGTGCCTACTACAAAGACAGAAATGGGTATACGTACTGGACCTCTGACACCACATAGTCAAAATCCTTCTGGACTGAGGAAATTCTGCCAGGAAGCAGAGCTGGATGAGGTAGGAGGGACTGCCACTCGGCCTGTTGCTTTGTTGTGCTGGCCTGCTGCTTGCTGCTTCTGTCCTGGGAGTGAAAAAATTAGACTTTGCTATCTACATCCTGCTTGCAAAGGTTCTCCAAGGACTTGGACTGAACTTGCCTTCTGTTAAGAAGTCTGAGGGACATCAAAGAATTCACCTATCAGTGCATGGGATCTCTTGCTGAGAGTCCTGACGGAAAACGTGGTGCCAAATCCAGATCCTGGGTCCTTGGGAGTTAGTTCTGGTGCAACAAGGCAGAAACTAGTGCATCAACTTCCAGAACGACTTCAAAACCGTTCCCGCTCTCTGACCCTGTGCCACTGCCTGCACTGGAGCTGTAGTCCCTGCTGAGTGCAATGACCACATACCTACAATGCAGGCCCAACACCACTGCAGCGACTCTGAAGTCCCATCACATTGTGAGTCTAGAGTGTTGGGTCACCAACGTCCATGGTACCCGACTCCACCGCAGCACCTGTGGCCCCAAGGTGTGATCGCGACACTGCACAGTCGATGCCTCGTGTCTTGACCTGCTAGATTCATGAACTCCACCTTGTTGAAAGGAACCAATGCCTTACCACCAATGCCGCATCACCTCCTCTGCAACCGTAAGGAACCGAAACCTCATCTTCCCGGTGACAGTAAGGAACCAACGTTGCACCGCTCCAGTTTCGCCTCACCTCCCTGACTCCATGCTATGAACTTGGTACCTCATCGTTTTCCAAGGTACTATAACCTGGGTCTACATGACTCCATGGGCAGTTGCCCTCCTTCGCAAGTGGCGCCGGACTGTTGGAAGCGACTCCATCAAGTCTTTTTGATAGTCCCAGTTGGAGCTATTGTGTTTCTAAGTGTTATACTACATTGAATCTTTGAAAATGTGTATCTTTACTTGTGTATGTTGGATTTTGCGTTTTGGTCTTGTTTTACCCAGATAAATGTTGGGTATTTTTTTTAACTGGTGTCGAGTACTTTTGTGGTGTTTTCATACTGTTACTGTGGGTGTGCACAAATACTTTACACATTGCCTCTGATATAAGCCTAACTGCTTAAGCCAAGCTACCAAGGTGTAGGAGGCTGGCCTGGTGTGTAGTGGGTACCCATGGTACTTACACCTTATACCAGGTCCAGTTATCCCTTATTAGTGTGGTGCAGTCAGTGTCTAGAAGCTAGGCTCTCTAGAGGTAGCTGTGGATGATTATATACACTAGTATGCAGAAATAGGAATAAAAACTGTTAGATGACAGTGCAATTAGTGAAAATCACAATAGTTAGAAATGGGCCTAGGGGAGCACAAACCATATACTAAGAAAGTGGAAAGCGAAAGTCGGTCTCCCACCTAGGCAAGTGTAGTGTGTAGAAGGGAGCTGAGAGTACTTAAAAAGCCGTAAAGTAAGAACCAGAACCCACACCAGTGACCAGTAAAATCACAGTAAGTTTACTAGAACACACAGAAAGACGAACAGAAGAACTATGCAAAACCCAGAAGAGACTGCAAGACACCAACAGTGGATTGCTGGAGTAGAGGGCCTGTGGAAAGAGGGGACCCAGTCCAAGAAGCACAGGAGAGCCCATGAAGGGCAGAAGCCCGAGCTCACCAGGAGGAAGGTGCAAGAAGGGAACCACCGGTGAGGAAGAAGAGTCAGCACTGCACCCATGAAGACAGAATCGAGTTTTTGGAGGATGCAGGTGATGTCCCATGCCGGATGGAGGATTGCAATTGGGTTTGCATCAACGGAGTCCACCAACAAGCCTTGGCCCATGCAAAGCTTGTGGTTAGTAGCAAATGGCACTGCCGGGGACCAGAAAGGACCAGGCCAACTCTACCCAGGAGGGGAAGTCAGAGAGGACCCTCAGCAGTACACGGAGCCCACAGAAGACCAGGCAGCCCACATAGGAGTCCCACAGGACAGGGACGAAGAAGTTGCAAAAGAGGCCTATGCAGCACTACAACAAAGGCTCCCACACCACCTGGGAGCCACTCAGGAAGCTGTGCATCACAGGATGGAGTGCTGGGGGCCGGAGCTTCAGGATGCACAAAGAACTTGAAGGAAGGATGCCAACAAGCCTTGGCAGCTGCAAATGAAGCGGTGCATGTGGGTCTTGCGTGGGGAGGTAAAGTTTTACCTCCACCAAAGTTGGACAGCTGAAAGAGAGGTCCGTCTGGACCAACTTCAGTCCACCACCTGTGATGCACAATCCACGCAGCTGAGCAGGAGAGGGCATTCACGCAGCCAGGCGTCATTACAGTTGGTGCCTGCAGAAGCAGGGGAGTGACTCCTTCACCTCAAGGGAGATTCCTTCTTCCTTCTGTTGCAGGCTGAAGATGGGCTGTCCTCAGATGATGCATGGCCGGGAACCTCTTGCAGTTACTGGTAGTAGCTGGAGATAAAATGTTGCAGGAGGCGTCTTGCTCCTTTGTTGCAGCTTGTAGGGTCCTGAAGAGTCCAGATGCAGTTTCTTTGGTGAGAAGTCGACGTGGAGAGTGCAGAGGATTCCTGCTGGAGTCTTGCAATACGAATCTGAGGAACCACCCATAGGAGAGACCCTAAATAGCCCTGAAAGGGGGATTGTTCACCCAACCAGGTAAGCACCGATCAGGGGAGGGCTCTGAAGTCACCTGCTGAAACTGGCCACTCAGATGCTCCCAGAGTTCCCTGCCAACCTTGAATCAAAGATGGAAAAACGCAGGGACCCTCTGGAGGAGCTCTGAGCATCACCCCTGGGGTGGTGATGGACAGGGGAGTGGTCACTCCCCTTTTCTTTGTCCAGTTTCATGCCAGAGCAGGGACAGGGGTCCCTGAACCAGTGTAGACTGGTTTATGTAAGGAGGGCACCAAACGTGCCCTTCAAAGCAATGCCAGTGGCTTGGGGAGACTACCCCTCTCCAGCCTGTAACAACTATTTCCAAAGGGAGAGGATGTAACACCCCTCTCCCGAAGGAAATCCTTTGTTCTGCCTTCCTGGGTTTCAGCTTCTCAAGCAACAGGAGGGCAGAAAACTGTCTGGGAGGTGGCAGCAGCTTGGGCTGCCTGGAAACCCTCAGAAGGCTGAAATGGCAATACTGGGGGTCCTCTAAGGAGACCCCAGAGTGCATGGAAGCATACAACCAATGCTTGGAAAAGCATTAGGGTATGATTCAAACATGTTTAATACCAAACATGCCTATGTTTGGAGTTACCATTATGTAGCTGGACATAGGTAGTGACCTATGTCCAGTACACGCGTAAAATGGCATCCCTGCACTCACGAGTGATGTAATATGTGAAGTCATAAGTAGTGCATGACGGGGTGCAAGCTATAGTTAGTGTTGCTAACTATAACTGCAGAATTTATGTGTTTTTTTAGTTCAAAACGTCAACGTTGTCACTGAAAAATTTACCTAACTAGAACGTTACTTTAATCTGTGTTTTTTCCAGTGGTGGCTGGTGATTGCAAAAAGTGGTGGGGCTTAAGTCAATACATGGAATTAAATCATGTAAAGCCAAAGTCAGTGGTATTCATTTTATCGACCTCAGCAGGATGAACTGTTGACCGAACTTACCAGGAATCATTTGAAAGTGTACTATAGAGTCAAACACAGATCCTTCCAATGAATACATTCCTTAGTGAGATGGGGAAGTAAAGGGAAAACTTGAAGAGGTTTTTATCTTCGCTTTACAGGCACTCAGAATAGATTTGGACGTACTTTTTTTTTTCTTTAGTCACCCAGTGCGCTGCTATCGTGGGGCATGCCTGGGGGACACTTTCACAGCTGTGACACTTCACTTGCACTAATCGCAGGCCTGACATGCTGAGATCCTGATAACCATTTCGTCCTATCACATGTACAAAATAAAAAATAAAAGCCGATACAGCCTGACATTAGAGAATAAAAAAGTATGCAGTATTTCAAACTGTTTTTAATCTTGCCCCTTCCATTTAGTCACAGGGTGGGTTGTGGTTATCGATTCCACTTCCTGATTCTACAGACACCACCATCCTTTGACAAAATGGAGAAGGGTGGGGAAAGTGTTCTTGATTGATGTTCAGCCTCCTGGAGCCTGAGCTGAAGAGTGAAACGCCCAATGCTAATTTCTATAGCGCCGCCAGAAAGAGGAGGAGACTGGGAAACGACGTCACCTGGGTTTCGAGGCAACACAAGGGCTGACTGTGCATACGCCCTGTTTCTGCTATCAAATGAACTCAGAGGTGCAGTAAGTGCATCTGCTGAAAGTGCCTGACTGCTGATCTCTCTGTCGCAGAGCGAAGCAGTCAGGCATGACCTACATTTACCATGGCTAGGTAATTACTTTTATTATGGCAGAATACACTTGGTGGGCGGAGCCCCAGCGCTCTCAAGCACGGGTCGCTGCTGTTTTTTTCCGGGATTTTTTAAGGATTATACAGACATTTTCATTCCACCTAATTATATCGTTACTTTATCCTTTGCTTTTTTTAAGCTAATAATCACTGAAAAAGATCAAAGGTTGGTAGGAGTAAACTGTATTCTATATTGTACGCGGTACTGCTCTATTGACAGGTTTTAAAATTTAAATTAAAAAAGAAAATAACAGGAAAAATCATACACAGTGAAAAATGTATTCTTCTCCACGCTTGATGTCATTTAGCAGATTTAAATAAAATATGGCCTTCTGTGAGTATTAGTTCATTTTTATTTTCCCTTTCATTATAATTGAGTATACATTACAAAATGTATAATGAAACCCTTTTTTGCCTAAAGGAAACACACATGTAGGGGAACGTTTAATACATGTGTATGTGTTATAATGTAAGTGTAGGCATGGACTACTTCATTTTTTTTAACACAAATTGTATTGCATTTTATTGAAGTACAGCCTCTTTGACAACAGCGACAGACATAGAAGTAATAATTATGGAATAGATGTCATTAGATAAGCTGGTCAAGGCAACATAGTACACCACATATCCAGTTATCGCAAGCATACAAAACATTGAACTATGTCCCCCTCGCCCCAAACCTATGATCATGTCACCTAAGATACATAATCTAATTAAGCATCAGCACTGTAAACGCAGTATGGAAACAATAGAAACTTGTGAGGGGAGACTAAAGGCTGCATCGTGTCTGATCAATCAGGCAGCCAAGAGGGGGCCTAACTAAGGGCCATATGTACGAAAGCTTTTTCCCAGAGACACAGAATGGGTAAAATCCTTTCGTACATCTGGCCCTAAGTAACTATCATGAGGAGTGTGCATGGGGAAATCTACATTACATTGATCGAGTCACCAGGTGTAAGAGTGTACTGGTAAGTTAGTCCCTGCGGTGGGATCATCGCTCAGAGTGTATGAAGAACGCTTAATCGGGCGCCATATCCTGTGCTTTAAACCCCTCTAATAGGATATTCCATTCAAGGTAAATGGGCTTCTTGCGGAGGCTGCGATACTCCTCGCAAGCCCCCAGTGGGTCACTTCATCTCGCCATTTGTTCAATGTCTGAGCTGTCGGAGATTTACATTGTGGTGTTATAAACCTCTTCACTGATAATAATGCTGGATATGCAAATCGCAATACCACCTTGGAACCCTGCGCCCATGGATGGAGGCCAAGTAGACACTGTGCTTGGGTACCCCAGTGATCCAACCCTGTAACATCTGACAAGGCCAGTGCTACTCCTGACCAGAATTCGGATAGATGGGGGCAAGTCCATAGCATATGTAAGACATTGGTCTCACGAACCCTACAGCGGGGGCATCCGGAGGAGTCGTCTAGGAATATCCTAGCCAAACTGTGTTGTGTTAGATACACTCTATTCATGATCGAAAACTAAATAACTTGAAATCTGGATTACGTGAGATGCGTTTGGGATACTCAAGTATACATGCCCAGTCTTTATCGGGAGTTTCCTGAATAAGATCGGTTTCCAAAGTTTGTTTTAAGGGAATCAACCATACTTCCCGGTGTGCCCAGTGCCCTTGGTACAGCCAGCATACAGGATGTCTCCCATGTCCCATAGTGTGTACTGCCTGAAGCAGTTTGTGAGTACAGAGTTCACTTCCATCTGGGGGACAATGCTGTTGCACATATCAGACTAAGCTCGCATGTGTCAAAAATAATGTCTCAGGGAGCCCATAAATGTGACAAAGTCTGCATTTGGAAAGAGTGTGCGGTCCTGAAACAGGGATCCAACTGTTAAAATCCCATCATCCTCCCACAGTGCCAGCTGATGCACGTAAGCATGCCAGAGGAGGTGGAATATTTGGTGCATTCAGTGAGACGACCACAGTATACAATGCTAACTTCCAGTAAGCGCGAGCTACCTGAAGTAGAAGAGGACATGTCAGCGGGGTGAGGTCACTCAAGGGCATATTGATCTATGGAGTTGGCCATGGTCAATCTGGGCCACTGTATAGTCTATCTCTGACAGGTTGTGCCCCTCTAACCAATAACAGCCATTGCAATTGCCCCGCTATGCAATATGCTTTAAAGGCAGGGCCCTTAGTCGTGGGAAGTTGCACCTTTGTATGGTCAACCCTGCGGCGACCCTTCTCCCAGGTAAGTTCTTCCAACAAGGTACTCAGAAATCAGAACACCGAAGCAGGCACAGCCACCGTAGGGTTCACAAAGTAGTGCAGAAGGCGCGGTAACCTAACCCTCTTTGCTAGGGCCAGCCAGTCCGCAACCGATAAGGGCAGAGTAGTCCAAAAAGTTGATCGCCCTCAATAGGTTGCCTTCAAGCATGTCTTTCGTGCCTCAATAGATATGAATACCCAAGTATTGAACGTGTCTAAAGTTAATTTCCCTTTCTCCAAAGTGTAAAGTCTGGCCCATAGCATTGCCCGTAAACTGAAAGGTGCAGGACTTTTTGGTATTAATATAAAGATCAGATAGTGCCCGAAGGATCTCAGTAGCTAGGGTATGCCCCATAATCTGTTACAAAGATCCCAAAGGTAAAGATCATGACATCTGCGTATAAGAACACAGAGTGCATCGTTCGACCCAGTAGTATGCCCCAGTCATTGGACTCCTCATGAATATATTGTGCTAGGTGTTCTAGTGTCAAGACAAATCAGAGCAGCAATAAGGGGCAGCCCTTCCTGGTTCTACATTCGATTCGGTATGCAGCAGAAATACGGGATCCTCCCCTGGCTGTTGGGCCCCTGTACAAGAATGCGACCCATTTAATGTATGCTTGTGGGATGCCATAGAGGGCTAGTGCTGCCAACATAAATTCTCACCCCAAAGTGTCAAAGGCTTGGTGAACATCAGAGTAGACGCAGTCTGCAAATGGGTCTTGAGCCCAGGCTGTGCTCATGAGATGGAACAACCGACAAATTTTCAGTGAGGTGTTGTAGCGAGAACCAAAGCGACACTGATCACCGTGGAGAAGCAATGGGAGTAGTCTTCTAGCGAGTATTTTACTCAAGATCTTGAATTTGGTCTACTGGACTTCAACAGCGATGTCACCACCACTTCCCTAGTAGAAGGAAGGAGCAGACCTTCCTCCAAGGAGGACTTGTATCGTTTTTCAAGGCATAGCACTCATTTGGACACGTACATGGAGTAAAATTCTACTGGGAGCCCGTTCGATCCCAGTGTTTTATTTCTGGCAAGTTCCTTAAAGGCCCAGCATATTTCTCCTGTTATGGGTGCACTAAAAGCTTCCCTGTCAGTCAGTGATACTCTGGGTAGTTTGGCCCATCCAATGAATATATCAATATCCACAGGGTTTGGAGGGGCGGGGTGATGTATAGAAGATCACAGACATGTGGAACGCCCAGTTAATGGACTACTGGGTATCAAGTAAACCACAAGCCAGGTCTTGTATGGATAGAATGGGCATGGGTAAGACATCGGATCAAATCAGGCGAGCTAGTAATGGCCCTAACTTATCAGCCTCAGCATGTATTTTCTGGGCATATGCTTTATAGTCAATGAGATAGAGGCATTCCAACAGCTCAGCATACACAATGTCAGCCTCCTGCAATGCATTTGCTGCATCAGTCTTGTTGTGTGCTTTTATTTCAAAAGAGCTCAATCTGTTCTCCAATTGTGTGATCTCGCTTAATGCCTCCTGCCTCGCTCCCACAACTGCTCCAATGAAGGACCTACCATTTACAACCTTAAAAGCCTCCTACTCTATTAGCGGTAAAATAGGTGTCGATAGCAGTGGCTAGCATCGCCCGAAAGACTGCATCTTCCAGGAGGGCCAGCTTCAGATGCCAGGTGGGTATTGGGTTCAGCACTCATCCCCAAGATATAGTCATTTCTATGGGGTTTTGATTGGAAATCGTCTTTCCTAAGTGAGTGGCATGTGACATACTGGGGAGGACTATAGTGGGGCAGAGGAACCTGTCAAGATGAGAAACCAATGCATGGGGGTAGGAATAAGAGATATCTTCTTGCACTGGAGCAGTTCGGCTATGCCAGACATCTGAAAGGCTGCAGCCTTCCATCCATTGCCTCAAAGCCTTAGACTTTCGAACGATGCAGTGCCGGGCAGGGGGAGATTTATCTATGGTGGTATCCAGCACTGCATTAAAGTCTCCACCCAGTACCCAAGGGTATGCAGCCCACTCCGCCAATACAGTGGAGAGATGTGAGAAGAAGGCTTCTTGTGATAAACAACTTTATTTAGCATTTTAAATGAGAACAAGACACATTTAGCAATTGCACCCAGCACATAACTTAAGATCGCTAAAAGTCCACAAAGTCTCCCACCAACCTTGCCCCACATCACTGCAAATATAAGCATGGGCACAAACCCCCAAAGTGACAACATAATTTCCATCATGAATGACTTAGCCTGTCCAAAAGGTAGTAGCATGTGCACAGGGTAGTCTAAGCATAATCAGATCAGGAAGAATCCTCTGTCAATGTTGGAGGTGAGAGTTCCCATATGTTTGAGGCTCGTAATTTCTTGGACACAGTAAGGTGTATGCCCCTGCCCCGTTCTGGCAGCAGATGTATGTGATAAAGGGGTGCCATCTAGCCTCAAATTTAGCTAGTCGATGCCTAAGAATCGCAGTCAGCTTTTCCATGGCATATAGATTCCATAGTTTGCCTCACCATATATTGACAATGGGAGCATGAGCCTGCTCCCACATTTGTGCTATGCACAAGTGTGCTGCAAGTAGGAGGTGTGATAGAAACTGACCTGTGAGGTTGTAGTGGGGAGACCTCTCTCTATGCCAGGATCGCCTAAAAGGATCAGCAAGGGATCACAGGGAAGTTTAACATTAGTGATGTTGTGTGTATGATGGAGTACTTTGCCCCAGAAAGATTGTATTGATGGGCAAGACCATCAGGTGTGTAGGAATGTGCCCCGTTCCTCTCATCCCTTCCAACAGGAGTCAGAGCTCCCAAACATTCTATGTTGTCGTACTGGTGCCAGATACCAACATGTAACAAGTTTGTGGGCATTTTCTTTATGGCAGAGACAAACGGATAAGCCAGATGCTTCTGCCATATTGTCCCATGTGTCCTCAGACATTTCAGTTCCTGATTCCCTCTCCCACTGCATCATATATGCATGCTTCTTGGCAGGAATGAGTGTGAGTGCATAACAATAGAGCAGTGAAAGCCCTCACATCGAACATTGGAGTGGAAGAGGGATTCAATGGCTGTTTCTTCCCGTTCCATGGCCATGTGATGTTTTGGAAGCCCTGGTCAGTGTAAACCTTGGTACACGCGGTATGCCGTGTGGTGGGGGAGGCCAAATTTATCCCCAAGGGAGTTGTTTGTTCTCAAGGCACCCTCATCATAGAAAGCTTGTAGTCTAGGAGCCTCGTCTCCATCCCAGCAAAAGGAAGCATGATGAAGAGTTCCCATAATGTTATGTCAACCTTGCTAACTAACTTTTCTAAAACTTACACTATGTTCATTTTTTATGTTTTGTAAGAGACTCAGCGTATCTTAAAATACCTTGGTTGTTAGCACAACTCCACCAATCTAACGATGCCAGGCTTCAATGAGGAACATTGTAGAACTCGTAGAACTTGTAGACTGTGGAGCAGGCTTTTGAGCTCCTGAAAGCTAGATTCACTTGTTTGGATAAGTATGGTGGGCCCCCCCTCTACTCACCTGGGAAAGTGTGCACGTTAACAATTTTCTGTTGTATGCTGTACAACATTGTCCTACAGTGGAACATTCCATTCATCGCAGATGATGACCACAATGAGGAGGTCAAAGTTGATGTACAAGAGTTGCAAAGTAAAGATGACAGCGGTGAGGATGAAGAGAATGATTCATGTCAAGATGCCATTAACAACTTCTTCGAATGAAGGTAAATATCAATTCATGGATATTGGACTTGGCCCTTTCTGCAGGGTCAATCACAAACACTTTGCCTTCACTCTTCTATTTTTGGAACCCATTTTTTTTTACTTTTAGGACTCCGCACACTTTACCATTGCTAACCAGTGCTAAAATGTGTGTGCTTTTACCTTTAAACATGGTAGAATTGGCTTACACCCAATTTACTTGTAAGTGCCTAATAAAGTGGCACTACATGTACACAGGGCCTGTAAATTATATGGTACTAGTGGGCCTGAGGCAATTGTTTTACCACCCACTTAAATAGCCTTTTAAACATGTCTCAGGCCTGCCATTGCAGTCTGTGTGTGCAGTTTTAAATTGCCATTTCGACCTGGCAAAATAAACCCAACTATTTATTACACATAAGTCATCCCAAGGGTCGAGCCTAAACGGCCCACGGGGCAGGGTGTAGTGTATTTAAAAAGATGGGCCTGTACTTTGCACTCCTATGTGTCCTAGTAGTAAAACCTCTTAAATTCATTTTTTCACAACCTCAAGGCCTACCTCTACCAAAGGATAACATTGGGTTACCTTATTATATTTAATAACCAATAACTTTTAATTGGGAGCAGATCAGGAGGTCAAGTTTGGTGTCTAAAGAATTGGAATTTAAAACCTTTTTTAATGGTAAAGTCAGATTTTAAGTCACAGTTCTGAAAACGTCACTTTCAGATTAAAGTTTATAAAAAATGTAAAAAAAACAAGTCATGCACCCTGACTGTAAATGGACTTTTAGAAAGTCGGTATTTTCTGATCCAAACCATTTGGTGCCTGCAACCTGGGTCACATGAATAGGTGTAGCTGGCATACAACAGTGACATCAATAATCGTGGTCGTGTGTAAATGGTGCGCACTTCCAAAATTATTTTGCTGTTTATAATACAAAGTTCATGATGAGAAAGTCTCTTCTTTGAGAAAGGGAGTGCTCGAGCGGTTATACAACCTGGGTCACATGAATAGGTGTAGCTGGCAGTTCTTCTTTCTGTATTGCTCCCAGACACTGAGACAAAGATGGAATAGTGTTGTCAGCATGGGTCACATCTAACTTGATAGAGGACAGAACTGTCATCTACCATACTTATTCATCACAAAGACTCTGCCTCAGCACACTCAAAAGGGTTTCACACCGTCTATTGTGCTCCCCAGACAAACTGTGGTTAGGGCAGGGAGGCAGGAAATTTCTCAAAAGCCTCTGGGGTGGAAACCTCTATAAACTTCTTCTTCTTCAAAGCTGGTATCCAGTATAACTACTGGACCATCAGACCTAACGTTTCAGTGCACAATTCAATTCAATTTAATAAATCTTAACAGAATAAAAACAATATAAAGCAGCATCACAATTTAAAAACACAATATCATGCTTGAAATTGTAACAAGCTGGGCAAAAGATCATAATATAGATGGTTTAACTAATATACACAGTACACCTGCCAAACCTTGTCGATGACAGCCATTAGAGAAACACACTCCAAAAGCACTTAAGATCAGCTAACATTCCATGGACTTCC
This sequence comes from Pleurodeles waltl, assembly GCF_031143425.1. Classification (NCBI taxonomy): domain Eukaryota; kingdom Metazoa; phylum Chordata; class Amphibia; order Caudata; family Salamandridae; genus Pleurodeles; species Pleurodeles waltl. Next base: position 90,985,839 of record NC_090441.1, read on the forward strand.
TACTACAGATTGACATTTTTAAAAAGGAACAAACATTAAAACAAATCTACTGATTGCCTAGTGACTGTAAGTACAATAGGGCCGCCTTAGACTTTTTAAAAGCCAATGGTTTCACAATATGCTTAAGATAAAGATAAAAGAAGTTCTTATAAAATTTACAAAATAAAATAAAAAGCATTTGTGACTGTAGTGCCATTCCATCACAGGGACAAGGGGGCAGCTTAGAGTCCCTCACTTTGGCCCTCTCAGGGAAGCACAGAATGCCACCCTGTGCCTGATCTTAAGCGGAAGAGGAACGGCATCTCCCAGCTAGTGAGCTCCAAATTCAAATAAGGGGCAGGAACTCTAAGCGATAGAGTAACTAAAGAATCGGATACAGATTTCTGTTGTAGAGCAGCATCAATTCTATGAGTGAGAGCCAATTCTTCAAAACCGGACTTAACCCGCCTCTTATTAGACTTACAGATAGACTCTGGGGCAAGAATCAGATCTATGAATCAGATGCCAGCAAGGGACTTGTTAATGTAGCTTAACCACGGAAAGGACAAGCCTTTGTCCTATCCAAGACAGTCACATAACCTCTTTATTAAAAGCAGCATTGCTGTTAGACCATACACTCGCCCACAACAAGAGAGGGGCCAGCTTAATAAGGTCAGAAAAATAGTCCAAATGAAGCCTGGAGTGCAAAATAAAATTAGAGCTGTAGGGTGGAAGGTTCAGTAATCTCCTACTGATCCTGTATTCCTCTACCTGTATAGAGGAGGGATTATGATAACCCCACTCCCCTACCCATACGTGGCATAGGGACACATTCCAGGCTATAGATCTTTAAATATGGGGAGATGGTGCTCTTACCACCCTTCCGGGAAAGGTTCAACAGAGAACTTGCCACCATCCCTAGTTTCACATGTGCAGCATTCACATGCAGTTGCCAGGAATTGTTTGCATAAACATAATACGAAGCTAACAAAAATTGTGCACCAAGCCTAAATATTGCTCTTAAATCCCTAGGGAGGGCAAACACTTATGCCCCGGCCTACAGGCCATTATATGGGATTTCCCAAAGTTGATCTTCATATCAAGATTACCCATAAATGTGACAAATGAGTCAACCAAGGAGCGCAAAGCACAGGGTGCCCTGGCCATTAATACAGCATCATCGGCATATAATAATACCGGGACAGTGTAATTTGCAATCATAAGAACATCCTTGGTTGAAACAGATAACTGGGTGGAAAGCTCATTAATGTAAATAATGAATGACAAAGCAGTCAAAATGCATCTTTGGCGCACCCAACTAGCTAAAGAGAAAACATCCAAAAACTCTCCTGGTTGGCTGTACCGCACCCTAGCACTCAGAATTTCATGCTACGAGTGCAAAAAATTGATGATGGAAGTCCATAAACACCAGGTACAGTGGGCAGTGCCTCACAATTGTATACTTGCTCACTATTAGTCATGCATTGCTGCACTGTACCAGGCCCAGGACTAAAGCCATACTGATAGGGGGACACAATGCTATTATCAGTGACCCACTTCTTAAGATGATCGAACATAACCCTTCCTAGGATCTTTACAGAGCTGTCAATAAGAGAGATACGCCTGTAACATGTGGGGGAACCTCTGTCTCTTTTTATAAAAACTGGCACTGTGGTAGAAAGGGTCCACGAATCCAGAATGCCGGTACACAGTGTGTTAATAAAAATGTTTACTAGCAAGGGAGCCCATAATTCAGAGTTGCATTTGAAGAAGCCCATGGAGATACCGTCAGTACTGGAGCTTTCCCATTTGGGCTGGATTTAAGAGAATCCACAATTTCCTGAAGAGAGACCTGAAAAACTCGGGAGTCCGCTAACAGTTCTCATATGCTGTGCTTGCTATATCTCCAGACATATGGTAGATCACAGTAAAATGCTTGACCTAGCCCTGACCAGAGAATGTTGCCAATCAGAAGTGGATTTGGAGAAGTGTCCCACTGTCAAAGGCAGTTGATTATATCCCAGAACACTTTCTGCAATTGCGGGCAGCCTCAGGCTCAAGAGTATCCCAGTCACTTGCAAACAGGGCATACTTCCTTTCCTTTAGAGCTAGCTTGTAAACTATCCTTGCATCTCTTAGAGCCCCAACATCTCTAGTCATTCTGGACAGCGCCTACCTCAACTAAGGTCAGATGTATCAAAGGGATTTACCCATTCTATGTCCATGGGAAAATGTGTTGGTACATATGGCCCCTGGTGATTAGCCGCAGAACAACTTTCATCAAACCACTGTGCCTGCTCAGACACAGGTAGAGCAGGCTTTGAGAAGTGACCCCTGATGTTATCAACAAGAGAAAATATGCTATCACATAATAACTGAAAACAATCTGCAAGAGTTTCCCCTGATGAACAACTTAGGCAACCTATTAAAACTGACTGAAACTTTCGAAGATGTACACTCCTGTACCTGTAGATACTACAGAAGAAGGACACCCTACTGCTCTGCTACTTGAGGCCTGCCCTCTTGTTGAGATGGAAGGCTAAACCTGCGCCCTTCATCCCAGGCTGAAGTGACACCAAGGGTCAGCTGACTGGCCTGCTGTTCTGAGTTACAGGGACATAACAAGCTCCAGAGTCCTCCCTGCATTTGTCCAGCTGCCCTGCTGCCTGGACCTGCGACTGGAACTGCCTAGGCCCTGCTGGCCACTGCTAGAGTGAGTGTCTGATCACCAAGAGGTGCCCCTCAGGTCCTGGACCCCAGGTTTACCATCATCTGAGCTCTCCCTCCAAGAAAAGGAGAAATCCTGAAGTTTGGGCTCTTTGTGACCGTGAAATGACCTGTTCGCACCAAGATCTTGTTGCCTGCGCTGACCACCAATATGAAGTTCCAGAGAAGCTGGCTCTCCACACTACAGTGACCATTGGTGAGAATCAGCAACACAAAATCTGCACTTTTTGCTACAGCATCAACAGCCCACAGTGACCACCTAAGCGAAGCTCCAGCAAAGACCGTTTATGCACCCATCAGAATCTTTGTGTCACAGTGACAACCACTTGTGATGCCTGGCCTGCTTTTTGAGCAATGACCATCCGTAACACTCTCCCTGCTCCTCTCTAACTCATCCACCTTGATCGAAACTCTTTACTTCCTACATGCAGGGAATTACACACAACGATTTCTTGTTAATTTAGTATAACAAACGTATTCATGAAGCACATATATTGGTTTGATAACATTCTGGAAAGAAATGAGGTTAATAGATGTTAAGAAGCAATAGTTTTGTAAGAAAGATGGCTTCCACTAGCAGAAATTCTGCTAAACGTCCATGGAAAATGTATAAATTAATTACACATTTTAGGAAATTACAAAACACAATTCTATCTAGTTTACTGCAAAGACAAAAATGAATAGTAGCTGTCTAATATCCTGTGCTTGTACTTTCCTTTCCCCACTCCACCTGGGTTTCCTGCAAAGCTTTTATTGTGCAGGATCCCATCCATCGTTTCCTCCCAAGGCAAGAGGTTCACAGGCCTGGGAGAACCCCCACCAGTCTGCTGGGCCCTTAAGTGGCCTTTGGAAGTCAGAGATCTTACACAAAGTGCTTCCTGATTGCCTCCTGTGAATGCCTTCTGTTAAACACAGCATTTACTTATCAGACAATTGTATCCCGCATTTACCTTTTCTGGGTACTAGTTGTACTTTGGGCATAGTGACAAAAAAGGCCTACCTGCTGCTGCTTGCTTCTGAGAAACACAAAGGATCATGGTATGGTGTAGGGTCTGTTTTATAATGTGCTCTTCAGGTGTGATTACTTAGAACATTACTATCAGGTGCGCAACTTAAGCGTCTGTCTTTAGGACCCAAGGCTATACCATGGCAAAACTGGTCTATGACCTATTTACTCTTAACAGAACACTCCTGTGAGTCAACCCTGATGACGACATATATAAATTTGGCAGACAGAATACCACCACACCAACACCGTAAGAGTGGTATCTGATGGCAGAAGTTGGATCGCCATCTGCATGGTGGAACCGCCACTATGATGGACCTACCTCTGCCATGAATGACGGCGTTTTTCCCTGTTCAATATATAAATCGAGCAGGAGTTACTATGCCATGCCGATGGACAGATTTAAACCTCAGTAGCTGTGAAAAGATGGCCTGATTGCCAGTATATGAATTGGGATCAGAGTGTCTAACATCGTGTCCTGGCAAGATGTCCAGGCTCAGACCTTCTGGGGTCTTTATCACCTCTACTTAAAAAGTTTACAGTTTTTGCTTTAAGTGTTGGAGTTAATGCAGCTTTATCTGTAATGTTCAGCCTAGAGCACTCTGCCCTTATCTTAACCCTGGTGGCTTGGGCAATAGGATTTCGAATCATGGCTTTCACTTGATCACCTACAAACAGTGGAGGAAACCATTCCACAAAATAAAAAGCATGGTTATTGCATAGAACTGAGAAGACTATTGATTGTAGGTTAGGGAAATGTATATGTGCGTATGCTAAAGAATAAACCATGGGGCATATTTATACTCCGTTTGCGCCGAATTTGCGTCGTTTTTTTCGACGCAAATTCGACGCAAAACTAACTCCATATTTATACTTTGGCATTAGAAGCGTCTAGCGCCAAAGTTCATGGAGTTAGCGTCATTTTTTTGCGTGGACACCTTCCTTGCGTTAATGATATGCAAGGTAGGCGTTCCCGTCTTAAAAAATTACTCCGATGCAGATGCGTGGGATTTATACTCCCGGGCAAAAATCACGCCCGGGAGTGGGCGGGTCTAAAAAACCCGCATTTGCGCCGGATTTTAACGCCTGGGTCAGGGCAGGCGTTAAGGGACCTGTGGGCTCAGAATGAGCCCAGAGGTGCCCCCCATGCCCCCAGGGACAACCCCTGTCACCCATGCCCACCCCAGGAGGACACCCAAGGCAGGAGTGACCCATCCCAGGGACATTAAGGTAAGTTCAGGTAAGTATTTTTTTTTTTTTTTTGTGGCATAGGGGGGCCTGATTTGTGCCCCCCTACATGCCACTATGCCAAATGACAGAAGTCCCCTGGGCATGGCCATTGGGCAAGGGGGCATGACTCCTGTCTTTGCTAAGACAGGAGTCATGTTAATGGCGTCTGGGCGCCCAAAAAAAATGGCGCAAATCGGGTTAAGACAATTTTTTTGCCTTAGCCTGACTTGCCCCATTTTTGGACGCCCAAACGCCATTTTTCCCTACGCCGGCGCTGCCTGGTGTACGTGGTTTTTTTTCACGCACACCAGGCAGCGCCGGTCGGCTAACGCCGGCTAACGCCATTCAATAAATACGGCGCCCGCATGGCGCTTCAGAATGGCGTTAGCCGGCGCTAATTTTTTTGGCGCAAATCTGCGTTAGCGCAGTTTTGCGTCAAAAAGTATAAATATGGCCCCATATTTATACTTTTTTAGCGCTGCATTTGCGCCGCTTTTTGATGCAAAAACGGCGCAAACTTGCAAAATCCAATTGTATTTTGCTAGTTTGCGCCGTTTTTGCGTCAAAAAGCGGCGCTAAAAAAGTATAAATATGGGCCAAAGTGCTTTGAAGTAAGATTCCTGCTGATCATAGCCACACTGTAATGGCATTTGAATGACTGCTTCAAGTGATAACTTTCTGAACAAGGTGATTCAAGTAGGCCTAGAGGGATGCTTCTGTAGTTGGATACATCATTATATTGATGTTTTAATACTGACTTGAAAGAACATCAACTCAACAATACCACTTTGCACTATAGTCTCATGGTAAGTAGATATCGGGTTAGAATAGTAAATCTACACGTTGTGTAGTCAGTTTTGTGACATAAAAGCCTCTGCATCATTTAAGGCTGGATTTTGTTATACCACAGAACAGAAGTTAAACAAACGATGTAGGTTGAAGCGTGTTTTATTAAGATCTAGTCCCTACAACCAGAGCGTGGCTGTCCCTCAGTCAGTCAGCTGCCAACTCACATCCCTGGAATGCTGGCTCTGCTGCTGCAGCTTAGAACACTGTAGTGCTCTAGGTTCCAGGTAGATGCAGCATATAAAGCTAGTAAGCGTATAACAATTTCTAATGGACAGGATTCTGATGTTAATGCAGGGAGGGAGAAGGATTGTGGTTAAAATTGCAGTAAAGTCTTTATCAAGCGATATTTCTGACTGTTCTCTGATGTATGTTAAAATGATGTAGCTGGCCAAGGAGTGGGACACTGATATAGTGTTAAGCATCTCAATTAAACTACTTTACATTTCAGTGTAAGCTTGAATTTATAAATAAATTAAGTGAATTGGGGAAAAATAAGAAAAGAAAAAACAAGATTGACTAGTCTGGTAATCCAGCCAACCACAATGCCACACATTTAGGTGTTTTGAGTCTACCCGTGACGCCATTCCTTGGGTCAGCTATGTTCACTCAGGTTATATTGCATTATAGTATATTTATTTGCAAACACATGCACACGGATTCTTGGCACTATCGCTGAACATAATAGGAATGAAGAATTAAGCTGAGCTTTCAAATTCATGTGTTAAAAAGAAATACCTTAAATTTCTTCTGGAATGTAAGAAGAGGGGTGGGAGCACAGAGATCAAGGTGAAGGCACAAACAACGGAGAATGATGTATCTCCAAATTTAGAGCTTCTGCTGTTGAACAGGAATTTGTACGCTGAACGGGGTATACGATTGGGGGTGTAAAGTTGAAATTTACCTTTCCAAAATAAATGGGAAGTTGAATGAATAATATGATGTTCAACTGCCATAGCTTTAAAAATTCTTCTTTTACTGATTGGAAGTCAATGTAGGATCCTCTATAGTAGGGTGATATGTGTGTGGCACTGAGAGCCCATATTAAGTCTACTGGGTCCAGATGTAGCAAAGTATTTGCACGTCGCAAACAGCGAAAATCGCCGTTTGCGAGGTGCAAATGCCTCTTTGCTATGCAGAAATGCATATTGCGAGTCGGTACCGACTCGCAATATGCATTTCCGACTCGCAAATAGGAAGGGGTGTTCCCTTCCTATTTGCGAGTCTGAGTGGTATGCAATACCATTTGCGACCGCGTACGCGGTCGCAAATGGCATCGCAGTTACCATCCACTTCAAGTGGATGGTAACCCACTCGCAAATTGGAAGGGGTCCCCATGGGACCCCTTCCAGTTTGTGACTGGACCCACAAATATTTTTTCAGGGCAGGGAGTGGTCCAAGGGACCACTCCCTGCCCTGAAAAAATACCGAAACTAAAGGTTTCGTTTTTTTTTTAAGTGCAGCTCGTTTTCCTGTAAGGAAAACGGGCTACACTTAAAAAAAAAAAAATGCTTTATTTAAAAGCAGTCACGAACATGGAGGTCTGCTGACGACAGCAGGCCTCCATGTTTGCGAGTGCCTATACTCGCTATGGGGCCGCAATTTGCGACCCACCTCATGAATATTCATGAGGTGGGTCATTGCGACCCCATAGCGAGTTGCAGTCGGTGTCTGAGACACCGTACTGCATACCAATTTGCGAGGTGCAAAGTGCGAGTCGCATGGACTCGCACTTTGCACCTTGCAAATTTTAAATTTGCTACATCTGGCCCCTAGTCTCGTGATGCAGAAGGTGCAAACGCTGAAGTAGCTTGTTGGGTAGATATATATACAGGGTGTTTCCAGCATCAGAGGTGACAGTGGTGAAGTTTAGTCATTAGATGTGGACAGTACTTCGGGCCTGACTTACGTTTGACGGACAGGGTACTCTGTTGCAAATATAAAGAAGTGCCTTGCCCACCAAACCTTAGGTCTGCCTGCTTCATTTAGAGATGGGAAGACCAGAAGTTTTCCGTCGCCGGAGCACCGTTGGCGCCGTCAACAAAAAGCTCCTGTAATGTTAATGTTTTCCCGTCCATCACTGCTAGGTTTGACCAAAAAAAAAATATATCTGCTCATCCTAGGAGAAATCTCCCAAGGTGTGGCAGTCATTAGTTTTTCATTTTCAAAAACAAACTCCTTCAAACTTTGGGAGTTTTTTTAAAAAAACTATAGAAATGTTAAGTTTGTTGATGACTGTTAAACCAGATAAAGGCCCTCCACCAAACATTTTGTACCCTGAAGGGACCTGCTTAACGGTGGTTCTCTACAAGGTATAGAAATGACCGCTGGGCTGACAGTCATTTTTACATTTGGCAAACGGTAGTCCAACATGATGGTGGACGTAATGTTCTCCACCACTCTGACGGACAGAGCATCATCCTCCAAAGTTAAATCAGGCTCTTAGTAAGATCTCTTACTTTAGCTCATCATTGCAGATCACCTGAAATTAACTGCTTTGTGAATGCAACAACTGACCACACACTGACACTTCAAATGTGTTGGTATTTGATTTGCACAAGGACATTTTTCCGTAGAGGACAGCTTTCCTTTTGGAAATCGTGTTGGACAGCATTGAGGGGCAGTGGACAGCGGTCAAGGGGACCTCTGTCTGTTCTTTCCCAAGTCTACCAAAACGGGTAACGTTTCTTTTAAAGCAATGGATATAAGATGCTTTAAAAAATGTTTCCTTCTTTGCACGCCACCGTCCTTGAGTTTGCAGCCATTCACAAGAGTTCTCAGTTGTGACCTACTTAATTAATATTCATTAGGCAGGTGATTTTGAGTCCCTCTCTGACAAGTCTTTTTAGCACATAAGTTTGCATCGCAAAATGACTGTCAGGGCACGGAAAGTCGGCTACTCACTACTTGCTACCTGCATGCGCATACATTAGGCTCTAAGGGTATGTAGAGAACTTAATTAATGTGTTTTAATGAGGACCACACACGTGTTCAGTTGTAGAAGTCGGGGGTCGTACGAGGTGTCTTTTTAGACACCTAATAACTCAACATCAAAATGTGCCACTTAGACACTTTACCAACGCTCCACAAGGTCTAGATGAGATCCCCAGACCTCTCCGGGAGGCAGTCATTTCTAATAAGCCGCTTCGTGGCGCCAGGAATCCTTTGCTGTGCAGCGACTGACCAAGCGCTTGGTGTCTCTGGCCCTTCCTCCTTTCTCTTTGTCGGCCCAGATGGGGAACATTCTGCCAATTGCAAGATATTTTACTCGAGCCGGGGTCAGGGTCGGCGCTTCATAGGAACTGATGAGGAAGAGGAAGTGTGCATTACAAGGAAGCGTTGCAGCAACCGTGCGGGTCTGTGGCTGAGGAAGTGGAATGGCCCCCGGATACTTCAAATGCTTACCCCAGAACAGCATTCTCTATCTGATGAGTGCCCTAATGAAACAACTATTCCGTGTCTCTGTCTCTGAATATATATATCCATATATCTATCTACATATATATATATCTATAGCTACATATATATATATATATATATATATATATATATATATATATATATATATATATATATATATATATATAAGCTGTGTCTCTAACTACATTAGCATGGTTATTTACAACAGTGTCTCTACATTAATCAAGTAATCCATGCAATCGTATTTAACTATTTAAGACACTTCGGGATACAAACCTTTGGTGTATCAGATGCTTACATAAAATAAAATATTCAATGAGCACATAAATATGAGCAGCGCATATAAAATAATTGATTCCTATATATCATGCAGGAAATCAGCATGGATTTATATACATTGGGTGATATCCGACTTTCTGGGTAAGGGTACTCTAAGTAAAATCTTACTGGGCACAAAAGATAACAAGAATAGGCAAAGCCAATAGGTCTCACCCATGACATATAATGGATGTGCCAGTGTTTTGTTTTGTTCCTGGATGGAATGTTTTTTTCTTTTTTCCATGACAAATGTTTAAAGATAGCCATTGCAGCTGGGCATGCATGAAGGTTAAATAAATAATTTCAAGACATGTTGCATGTGTGCACGCATGTGCCTTGGCCAACTGGTGGAGGTTTTTCTTTTGTTTTAAGTAAAAGCATTTAAAGATGGCCAGTTGCATGCATGTGAGTCATGCACTTGTGGTCATCCTCAAATTTGTTTTGACACTGATGGCATTAAAATGCTGGGGGGTCATGATGGAGCTGTATACATACATGCATACAAATTCTTACCTAGGTAAAGTTGATATATCACAATGTTTTTGTAGTCCATATTCTTGTAACTTACATTGCAAGTATTAAATATTGCTATTTTGTACCTCGAGGACAATCACTGGCATTTGGGGCCACAACTGGCTTCTGGTCTCACACTTGGCATATGCAAGTCATCTCTGGAACTATGATAGCAACCCCTGCCATAATGGTGGTCCTTCTTGATATGTTTCGAGAATCAGGGCCATCCATGATAAAGTGTGAACATCGATGGCCGAACCTTGGTCACTCCTGTCATAATGGTCATCACCTCTGGCATAATGATAGCGATCATTGCTAGTTTGTGGGCATTATCTCCCGTTTACCCAGCCCTGGCATAATGGTGGTCATTCTTTACATTTGGTGGTCATATTCTTATACGTCTTGCAAAAAAGTGCCAGTTCTTTGCATATTGTGGGTGCCATTGTCTTAACTGTGGCCACTTCTGGAATATTGGCAGCAGGTCTTGATTTTTGGTTGTGTGGTCCTGCCTGTGCACAGTGGTGGTCTGGCTAACATTTGGACACATCGAACATTATGGGCATATTCAGCATCATGATGTGCAATCCTGTTATAATAGTGTTCCTGTCATAATTGTGACCATCCTTCGCATTATTTGACCATCCCTGGAATGTGACGACAATATGTGGAGATGCAAGGCAAAATATATTAATATGAGGCTACTGCCATGACTATTGTTTCATTACTCATGTGAAGACATTTCATATTAATACAATAGTTTGCATCCCTACCTAATGGTCTGGTGTAATCACTACAGGTAATCCTACTTTGGGTGGTCATTACTATATACGTCTCTGATGTGCTCATAATAGAAAAGGTAGGAGACCCCTGCTCTAGCCCACTGTTGGGGGCACAGCATCGGAAATGGGACTTGATACCCTGACACAGTGAAGAATTAAGAGGCTCATTGCCCGTGTGTACACTACCGGTCTGAGCCTTAGATCTGAACAGTAAAGTGTGCTGCACCCCAGTTACAGCAGATTTTAACTACCAAACCAGGGGTTAAGGGCCCTTGTCTTGTTTGTACAAGGACCCATGACACTCTTGCTGCGCCAACGGTACTGAGGATGACATTTGATACCGTAATGAAGCCCAAAGCATTTGTGATGCTTTGGTTTTGCGTATGTGTAAGGAAATGCCTCCTGACTTTTTGCCTTTTGTTGATGCCAGTTATGATTGAAAGTGTGCTGGGACCCTTCTAACCGGGCCCCAGCACCAGTGTTCTTTCCCTAAACTGTACCTTTGTTCCCACAATTGTCACAGCCCTGGCACCCAGATAAGTACCCTTGTAAATGGTACCCTTTGTACCATGGGCCCTGATGCCAGGGAAGGTCTCTAAGGGCTGCAGAATGTCTTATGCCACCCTGGGGACCCCTCACTCAGCACATGCACACTTCCTTGCAGCTTCTGTGTGCTGGTGGGGAGAATATGACTAAGTTGACATGGCACTTCCCTCAGAGTGCCATGCCCACCTCACACTGCCTGTGGCATAGGTAAGTCACCCTTCTAGCAGGCTTTACAGCCCTAAGGCAGGGTGCACTATACCACAGATGGGGGCATATGTGCATGAGCACTATGCCCCTGCAGTGTCTAAGCAAAACCTTAGACATTGTAAGTGCAGGGTAGCCATAAAGAGTATATGGTCTGGGAGTTTGTCAAACACAAACTCCACAGTTCCATAATGGCTACACTGAAATCTGGGAAGTTTGATATCAAACTTCTCAGCACAATAAATGCACACTGATGCCAGTGTGAAATTTATTGTAAAATGCACCCAGAGGGCATCTTTGAGATGCCCCCTGAATACCAGTCCGACTCCTAGTGCTAGGCTGACCAGTTCCTGCCAGCCTGGCACAACCAGACGAGTTTCTGGCCACATGGGGAGAGGGCCTTTGTCACTTGGTGGCCAGTAACAAAGCCTGTACTGGGTGGAGGTGCTTCTCACCTCCCCCTCTAGGAACTGTAACACCTGGCAGTGAGCCTCAAAGGCTCATGCCTTTTGTTACAGCACCCCAGGGCATCCCAGCTAGTGGAGATGTCTGCCCCTCCGGCCACTGCCCCCACTTTTGGCGGTGAGGCTGGAGGAGATAATGAGAAAAACAAGGAGGAATCATCCACCAGTCAGGACAGCCCCTAAGGTTTCCGGAGCTAAGGTGACCCCTGCCTTTAGAAATACTCCATCTTGAGTTTGGAGGAGTCCCCCAATAGGAAAAGGGATGTTCCCCCCTCCCCTCAGGGAGGAGGGACAAAGAGGGTGTAGCCACCCTCCAGAACAGTAGCCATTGGCTACTGCCCTCCTGACCTAAACACACCCCTAAATTTAGTAGTTAGGGGTGACCCAGAACCCAGGAAATCAGATTCCTGCAACCTACACAAAGAAGAAGGACTGCTGACCTGAAAGCCCAGCAGAGATGATGGAGGCAACAACTGACTTCGCCCCAGCCCTACCGGCCTGTGTCCAGACTCAAAGAACCTGCACAGCGACACATCCAACAGGGACCAGCGCTCTCTGAAGCTTCAGAGGGCTGCCCTGAACCCGAAGGACCAAGAAACTCCAGAGAACAGCGGCACTGTTCAAAAACAGCAACAACTTTGCAACTTTTTAGCAACTTCCAAACAACTCTCCCTTTCCACCTGAAGCGTCAGACTTCCCACGCTCGAGCTCCAGAGAACCAACACTGCAGAGAGGACTCCCAGGCGACTGCAACCTCGTGAGTAACTTGAGACGACCCCCCTGCACCCCTACAGCGACGCATGCAGAGAGGATCCAGAGGCTCCCCCTGACTGCAACTGCCTGTAACAAAGAACCCGACGCCTGGACCAAGCACTGCACCCGCAGCCCCCAGGACCAAAAGGAACCGAACTCCAGTGCAGGAGTGACCATCAGGAACTGTTGATTTTGTGCGGTGTCCACTTTTAAAACAGCTTATTGCCATTTTATCCTATACTGTGTACGTTACTGCTCTAATTCAAAGTTCCTTACTTACCTATGTGGAGTACCTTGCATTTTCTGTATTTACTTCAAATCTTGAATCTTGTGATTCTAAAATAAACTAAGAAAATATATTTTTCTATATAAAAACTATCGCCCTGGAGTTAAGTCTTTGAATGTGTGTTTCTCATTTATTGCCTGTGTGTGTACAACAAATGCTTAACACTACCCTCTGATAAGCCTACTGCTCGACCAGACTACCACAAAATAGAGCATTAGAATTATCTAATTTTGCCACTATCAACCTCTAAAGGGAACCCTTGGACTCTGTGCACACTATCTCTCACTTTGAGATAGTATATACAGAACCAACTTCCTACAATATGGAATGGGAGATGATACCCCAGACCATGTACATGATTCTAGGGAGAGGATCCAATGATATAGTACTGGCAGTGCCCATCAATTGTTAATATGAAACTGATATACATGCTTAAAGTAGATGATGATGATTGCCAAGGGGATCTACTCTGGTCGTCCAAAAAATACTATAAGGCACAAACAGGATTGAGCATGGTACCGTTTGCGTCTCAAACAAGGACCACATCCATTGAACAATGAGATGTTGTGTGGTTAACCTGGATGAATAGCTTGCGATATTATGTTATCTAGCATTTATAAAATGCACAAGATCCACTTATGTGACATCATAGAAATCTAACTGTCCGCAGTAATTGAAGAAGGGCCTGTATATTTGGTTGGAGAGGTGTGTAGTTGTTGTATGACTTATGGAGGAAGAATTGGGTGTAGTGTGTGAGCTCCTGGCACTGGGTTTGTTTGTGTTGCAGCAAACCTGATGTTGCCGGTATGTTTTCAAATGCATATTGAATAAAATGAAGGTACTAGAACGTGTTCCATGCAGAACATATTCTACATACCTGATTGAAGGATAGTCTGTGATGAGTCATCTCTTTGTTAGCGGTGGCGGTTTGACCCCGGGGGATCAAACAAATGCCACAGTATGTGGGCCTATGGTTCACCAAGATGCATAAAGGTGAAACCCAGTGAATTAAGAGACTTGACATTACGGACTTAGTATGAATCTAGTAGGTGTACCAGGAAGTGGAAAATCACAACCCAGGGAAATCCACAAAAATACCAGCTATTGGGACTTTAAGGTCCACCTAAAAATAGAAAATGGAGCAAGTCAAGGAAGTCCAGAGACAACATCTTGAATGGGTCGATGGGGACCACCCAGAAGGAGAAGGGGGCAACCCAGTGTTGTGGGTGAGATTAAAAAACTAAAGCAAATGGGTGTCCTTAGTGATCCTGTGTGTGAAATGTAGTTAGATTACCAAAGATGAGAAGAAGGCATTTAAGGAAAGAATGAAGGGGGCAGGTTTACTCAAGGTCGGTATACTGGTTCAAGGCCTTGCCTAGTCCAAACAGGTCCAAACACGGAAGACATCCTTAAAATCTTGGCCGTTTACCTGGCTGCTTGGAAAGGGGAGGTTTAATAGAAATAGTGTTGTCCCCAGTAAATGTGATAAATAGGGAGGTACTAGTCGTGTGACTTTCGGTATAAAAGCAAGTCTGCCCAGGTATCTGACTGTGTGTTTTAAATTGTGGTGGGAGCTTGCCTGTTTATACTTCCCTCAGTGGACTGAACATTCTGTGGACCCACTGGAGATAGTTCACATTTTTATGGATCAAATCTGTTTATTGGCTTTTCAGTTATAGAACATCGCATACGCAACACAACAGAATAGTACAATTACATTGATAGGAAGCTTACTCCATGCGCAGCGATAGAAAACCTTAATACAAAATACAACTTTGTTTCCCCGGAGCTGGCATACAATACAAAAATCAAACGGTCCCAGGCCCGTTACAGTACAATCATGGCCCTATATATACATCTCTAATGCAGGTTCACCCCATTCACTCAATTCAAGTTCAGAACCCTCAAATATGTCAATTCTGAGAACTCTCCATACAGAATTTGTAAGAATGGTTGCCAAAGTTCCTTAAAGTCCCCACCCGCTGTCGTGAAGTCAGAGTAAGCTTTTCCATAGCGAGGATAAACCAGAGCTTATGTAGCCATGAAATTACTGTTGGAATCTGGTCGGTCCCCCACCCGGATAGCAACAGCTGTATTGCCGCGTTTAAAGCTAGGGCCATCTGCCGTCCCTTCAATGATCTCAGGGGGAAAGTGAGAGGGTTGGGAAGACCCAGCAAAATAGACGCAGGGAGTCTAGGAATCTGAGTGTCAAATGCTGTGTCGATAATGTCTATTGTGTTCTCCCAGTACCGATGAAGTTTGGGGCAGTGCCATAGTAAATGGACAAGCGACCCCTCTCCCCCATACCCCCTTCAGCAGAGGCTAGATTTAGCGGGATCCCAAGTATGAATCCTTGCTGGGGTGTAGTACCAGGAGGAGGCCACTTTATAGGCTGTCTCTGTACCTGCTGCATTGTGAGCTGTGTGGTGCGCCCTGTAAAAAATACTCTCCCAGTCCTCGTCTGAGAGGTCTCTCCCCAGTTCCCTCTCCCACCTCAGTTGTCCTTTAGTCTTAGGCGAACGGGCCTCCCCCGCAGGAGAGCGTAGAGCTCAGAGATCACGCGCTTGTCGCCCTTTTTCATTAGAATCCATTTTTCAAACGGTGTTAACGGCCTATCTATTAATGTTCTATTGGCAGGCAGCAGGGCCCAGTGTCGTATTTGATAATACATCATCCTGTCAGCCTCGGTCAGGCCATATGTCTCCCTCAGTTGATCAAAGGGAATCACCCCCTGCTCATCGAATAGATATCCCACCCTTTTACAGCCCCCCTCATACCATCGATGCAATGCCTCCGACTGAAGACCCAGACCAAAATCAGGGTTCGCACCCAAGGGAGTCATTGGGGACGGGAAGGTTGTCAAGCCCACCCTGCTGGCCACCCGATCCCACAACCTCATCGAGACCTCCGTGAACGGGAATACATACAACCCCCGCTCTCTATGATGACGCCTAAGCCAGGGTTCCTTCCATATGTGAGAGCCAACCACGGCCTGGTCCATAAAGCACCAATGCTTCTCGGAAGACGGGCGGCTCCATTCCAAGAGGAAACGCAGTTGTGCTGCTTGAAAGTATCGCAGGAGGCAAGGGACCGCCAGCCCGCCCTCCTGCTTAGGGTGGTACAGCACCCGTTGCGGTAGCCGCATTGCTTTCCCTTCCCATATAAATCTTAGAACCGCTGTTTGGAGGGTTGCTATCGTTCGCGGCGGGGGCTCCAGCGGAAGTGCCTGAAACATATAAAGTATACGCGGTAGGATGGTCATCTTCACTGCCTCCACCCTGCCCAGCCAAGACAGTTTAAGTCTCCCCCATGTCTCTAGATCACGCTGCACCTCCCGAGTTAGTTTCGTGTAATTCAACGACGCCGTTCTGGCGACCGTGGAGCCCAACTCGATCCCCAAGTACAGGAGCCCCGAGGAAGACCATATAAAATGAAATCGGGCCTTCAAATCCCTTTCATGCTCAGCACTGATAAACTTGCCCATAGCCTGCGACTTTAACATGTTCATCCGGAATCCCGAGACCCACCCAAATTCCTCTAATACGCCCATTAGAGTTCACATTTTTAGTAGTATTAGTCGTAGTTCTTTATTTCCAAGAAACACATCTTATTGAAATATAAGCATATTAATATAGTTACAAACATGTAAACAATCATACATTGAAACTGTTAAAACTCGTCTTAGGATAAATGAATATTCAAGAGATAAACATGGTTCAACTTCTTTCCACAAAACCGTAAGCCTGAAGTTTTTGACAAAACTAAAAACGTGTCTTCTGGGTTAACTTGATATGATTTTCAAGTGCAATCAAAATGTCGAAAGATTTAATTGAAAATAAAGTGTTTTGTGCACCATTTCTAGTTCTTATACTGTATTTCTTAGAAATCGCTCAGGATTTTTTCCCTCTAATTCAAAAAGTATACCGTTGAAGGAGAAATGAATTACACAATATCTTGCTTACAGATCGCAAATACAGCAACCAGTATTGGAAAAAGTCTACTTCTGAGACCAGGGATTCGCTAACTAGAGTGGCTTCCACAATGAATTTGTAATAACAGATTCAGGACTCTCTTAAGAATTCGATACAGAAAAGGGAAAACCTCTCCTCGTGTAGATACTGGAATGAGCTACATACCTATTTAGGAGCAGATAGGCCCTATCTCTGCTTCGACTAACACCGCTTTACAGAGAAGGCACTTTTCTTTGGGAAAGGGAATAGAATTAACTAACTTGAAAATGTCAGTCAAGCTCAGAATGACTTACAACATTTGAAATTTAGGCGTGACAATGCATTGATTGGAGATACAATGTCCTGTAATTAAAACTGTGAGAAATTGGGTTGCTGGTTGATAGGGAGGGGACTGTGGGCCCTTCTCAAGCAACAGCCACAATCCTTGTCAGATTCTACCACAAAAGTCACTAAATGAACCTGTGCTTAACCCTCTGGTAGCCTGGCAGTCAGGCTTACGTTTAAGACAATGTGTAAAGTACTTTTGCAGTACACCAACAGTAATAAGCTGAAAACACAACACAAGAAAAATCTCACACCACTTTAGAGTACATTTTAATGAGTTATTTGTGAGCAAAACAACAAAAATATAATCAGTAGAGCTGGAAATATGTATTTTTAAAGATTTATTTAAAAGTAGTGCCAAAAGGTACAAAGCACCAACTGAGTGTAATGGATCACACTGGGTGGGGACAAAGTCACAAGTTCAGGCTGACCCCAATGAAGTGTAGGCAAGGCACAGGATCAAGTTTGGCCCACAGAGGATTGTAGCTTGTGTCCTTGGTGTACAATCTGCATGGCATTGGTATGCGGAGCTATGCATCACTTAGCCCTGGATTTGGTTGAACCCTTGGTTAGGCTGGTACAACACCTTTAACCCCACTTCCAATGGTTCAGGACTTGAAGGGAACCACTTGGAGGGGCCAAAACTCACCTAGACTGGGTCCTGGTGCAGGTTCAAGATAGTTGGAGTCTTTTCTGTTGCCAAGGTTCTGATTAGGAAGCCAGCCAACTAGTCATTCGAGTCACTGTGGTAGTCCTGGATGGAAGCAGAAAAGCAGGTCTCAAGCATCAGGGCAGTCCACTGAGGGCACAAGGCAGGCTTCAGGCAGCAGGGCCGTCTGCAATTTCCTTCTTCCCTGCCCTGGTCCTAGCTTGTCTGGGGGAACAATGGCCTAGTGTGAAGTCTTTTGTGTTTATGCTGTGGCAGCCCCTTTGAAGTGCAAATGTGTCAGGGAACAGCTCCTGCTTAGATGGTCCACCCTGTCACCAGCCAGCCTTTCTCTATTGTGTGGCTGCCTGGAAGGAGTACACAAACACCAACTGCCATTCACACCTAGTCATGTGACCCAGGAGCAGGTTGCAGGCAATAAATGGTGAGGACAAGAAAATGCAAACTTTCTAAAAGTGGCATTTTACAAATTGTGACTTAAAATCAGAGTACAATTCTTAAGAGACCAAACTCGAGATTCCTACCGACTCCCAATCAAACATTAACATTAATTAAATGCAATAGGGTATCAATGTAATCCTATGGGAGAGGTAGGCCTTTCAGTAGTGAAAAATTAATTTAAGAGTTAGTCACTACCAGGAATTCTAAAGCTTAAATGTGCATGTCCAGTCTTATAAATACATTGCACCCTGCCCTATGGGCTGTTTAGGGCCTACCCTCAGGGACTTATATGTATTAAAAGGGAAGGTTTGGGCCTGGCATAGGGTTGGTTTTCCCAGGTCGAAATGGCAGTTTATAACTGCATACATAGGCTGGAGTGGGAGACTGAAGAACTGTTTTAAAATGCTACTTAAGTGGGTGGCACAATCCCTGCTTCAGGCCCATTAATAGCATTTAATTTACAGGCCCTGGGTACCTGGAATACCACTTTATTAGGGACTTACAAGTAAATTAAATGTGCTACTTGGGTTCAAAACAATGCCACCATGTTTGAAGGAGTGAGCACAAACACTTAAGCACTGGTTAGCAGTTAAAGTGCACAGGACCCTAAAAGCCAACAAAAATGGGTTCAGAAAATAGGAGAGGTGAAGGCAAATTGTTTGCTAATGACCCTGCAGAAAGGGCCAAGTCCAACATCCATGAACTGATATTTACCCTTGTGAGAAGAAGTTGTCAATGACATTTTGATATAAATCATTCTACTCTTCCTCACCACTGTCATCTTCAAGTTAGTAGGAACTGGGAAGAGATGTTTTAGACACTGGGGGCCTGATTCATGAAAAGTTAGCACCGCCTTTGCATAATTTGTTGACACAAAAGTGGCGCAAACGTACAAAATATAACTATATTTTGTACGTTTGCACTGCTTTTGCGTAAAAAAATGGTGCAAAGGCGCCGCTAACTTTTCATAATTCAGGCCCTGGCTTTCTAAACACTGCCTCCTGGTCAAGAGTCAACAGCTCAACCCCGTATAGAGCTTGAGGTACTAATTTACCTAAGGTCGCTATTTTGAATGGCTCATGCGAATAACCTCCAAGTGCATTGACAGTGGAAAGAAGAGGTGCTTTAATACAGTTAAATGGTGATCCCATTTCAAGGTCTCAGCAAAGTATTTGCAAAACCCCACCTGTTGCATTACAAAATTATTAAGAAACTAAGTACACTTCTTCGCTTGTTTGGAAACAATCAGTGTCTTGGTCTTCTCCACATTGACAACAATACTACAGGAATCACAATATTTACTAAGGGCCTGAAGTTTGCATTGTAAGTCTAGCGGAGTAAAGTTCATTAAAACTAGATCATGTGCATACATGGAACACAGACTATGGACTTCTCCAATTGTCTGGAAAAAGGAGTTTGTCTTTGACAATACAGCAGGAAGACTCTTGCCTCAGACCATTCCTAACTGGAATTTCTTATCAGTCAGACTTTATGACTATTCAAATCCACCTGGAACCAGTTACAAGAATGCAAATTTTGGATTATAAACAGCAAATACTGTTGAATACTATAGTTCAATAATTTATTCCATAGCCTACCACAGTTGACCCGATAGAAAGCAGCATGGAAATCAACAAAACAGCAATGTAGTTTGCTCGTTTTTGCAATGTATCTCCTCACCTGTGTCCAGAGGACCATACAGCGGTCCACAGTGGAATGTTTTCCTAGATAGGCACTGTACACTAGGGATAATGCGGAGCCAGGTTCTCTATATGTTTCAACAATGTTTTAACATAGATCTTAGACACTGTGTTCAGCAGTATGATTAATCTGTTTTTGGGGAACTCCCCTTTGCTCCCTTTTTTATGAATACTTTTGGTAATTGCATCCCGCTATGAATTTGCTATCATCCTTGTGGAGAAAGGACCTTAAACTTCAGCCCACCAGAGAGGGTCTGCCTTAAGAAGGAAAGCTCTGCTGACTAGGGTGTGGCCCTAAAGTGTACTTCATCTATAATTAAGGGTAGCTACTGCCCTATCTTACTAGGCTGTGGCGACTCACAATTGGTGGCAGACTAAACTAGTTCAGGAGCACAAGCAGGTAGTCCCCAATCCGCCCCACCTATAAATTGTTACTAGTTTGCCATTAGGGTTGGTGAAAGACATGGCATATGTGCTGCTGGCTGGGGTTGGGGGGGTATCAAACCATTGACCAGAAAGACAAAGACCAAGGCCCAGTATATGGAAGTCTCTGTGAGTGTTGCATGGCAGAAGTTTTCTGTCCAGGAGCCACAATGATCTTCAACCTCGCTTAACAGACCAGTCCCGAGGACAACTTAATTGCAAAAGGTTCAAAAACTTGCAGGAAACATTCCAGGTTTCTGTGTGATGAGACTATTGCCCCCGACCAATTCTGTAAATTATGGCAGCTCATATTGCCTCCTTTTAGGCCAGAGGGAGACATGAAGGTTGTTCTCCTCACTCTTAGTATTTCAACAGAGACCTGATGACTGAGTTTGGATGTCCTGCTTCTGGAAGCATTTGAACCATGCCTGTACTGCTTACAGTTCCATAGATATTTCAATTTTGCATTCACAGTGGGACGCTCTTCCTAAATCCCAATGGATCTGGTGGTTGCCCAAGTTCATATTGGTATCCAACTGCCCACAAATCTCACCTTTGTTCTTTTTTGAAATACTAGCCAATAATGTTTGGTACCTTAAAGTATATTCATTGTGGTGTTAGCCCAATTCCAGCACCAGTAGTCCCTGTCCAGAATACTGATGCCAGAGACTAGTTGAGACAGTACCTAGCCTGCCCCTAAACTGTGTCCAGAAGGGCAGACACCAGTTAGGTGAACCCCAGTAGCTCTGTTAGCTAGACTTGAAGACTTTGTAAAACAATCCCTTAGCACCCTCAAAGCATTCTTTGTTATTCTGGGAAAGGTCACCTGTTTACTGTTTTTTGGTTTGTGGCTTTTAAGGTAACTTGATTTTTGAGACAGTTTCTAGATTCCAAGCCACCTACATTTATGGCCAATAAGTTGTCTACTGCAGTTTCCTGGACTGCTGAGAAACTAGCAAAGGGCTAACTATTAAACTAAACATTATGGGTGTCATTAAAACCCTGGTGGTAAATCGCGCCTACATATATACAGATATATATCTCCAGCTCGGCGACTGTTACCGCCGTGGTGGTCTGTGGGGTACATTGGCAGTATGGTTTCAGCCAAACCGCCAATGTCATAGTATGGCGGTAAGTACCGCCAGCCTGTTGGCGGTACTACCACCATACTAGCACCGACCGCTGGGGTCATAATGACCCCCTACATGTTGTTTCTTAGCAAACTAGAGGCCTGATTTATGGAAAGTTAGCACCGCCTTTGTGTCATTTTGTGATGCAAAAGCGGGGTAAACTTACAAAATATAATTATATTTTGTACGTTTTTGCCGCTTTTATGTAAAAAAACTACGCAAAGGCGGCGCTAACTTTCCATAAATCAGGCCATAGGTGCCTCTGACCATTTAAATTATAAACAAAGCATGGTCTCAAGCTAAAGATTTCAACGGGTGGAGGAAGTTCGATGGTTCAACCCATGGACTTCTAAAACAGTGTGTATGACATAGAGTAGTTTACACAGTGGTTACTCGTGCCGAGGGTCTGTAATGAGTTTCAGATGGTATGTCTGCCATAGATGATGCTAGGACTTTTTGACTTTCTATAGTGTTTTTTTATTTGGGATTGACAGTTTTTATCAAATGACTCAGGACAGTTGTCCAAATATCATACACATACTATTAACAGAATGCCTATCAGTTCCAGGCGTTATCAGTCCACTTCCCGCACTCTCGCTCTCTCCTTCACTTCAGATGGTGGGAGGATTTCCGTCTTTATCAGTTATTTGCCACCAAATCTTAGGAGTCTCATTTGGACCAGACACGAGCCTGTAAGTCTTTTCTGGAGTAAACATCTGCAATGTCCTGAGAGTGGTGAACCTATCAGTCCATGGTGAGTCTTGGCTATATGCTCCGGGAAGGTATGGCCCCAGAACATTGCCAGAATGTCAACTCATAAATATTGTTCTCCGTTGAAGTTAATAAAAAGAAAATCCACACCCAATGGAATATGTTAGTAAAAGATATTAAGGACACAATCTTCCATTATAGGGTATTCTGAAATACCACGTCCGAGACGAAACCACCACATGTGACTGAATGGCTCCAAGTTTTTCTATAAAGTGCGCCTGATGTTCTCTAGTGGGAGAATATTCTACATTTTCACTGGCCACCTTGTTTTGGCAGGAGGTATCTCTCTCTTCTGCTTCTCCCCCAGGATAATGCAATAGGGCCATAAATAAACCGTAAGTGTGTGATACTAAGGCCCACAATTATATGACGCAAAAGCTGCGCAAACTTGCAAAATACTATTGTATTTTGTCAGTTTGCGCCATTTATGCGTCAAAAAGAGGCACAAATGCACTGCTCAAAAGTATAAATATGTGCCTAAGAGTATTACACTTCTTGCAAAAAAGATTTTATTTTGGGGCACCGCAACCGCAGCCTCTCCACTTCAGGCAGATAAAAGTCGTGTTTACATGTTTGAAATGTTGGCCACACGCCCATCAGCAGCAGGGGGAAAGGCAGACTTCATATGTATCTGAGAAGAGGGTGCTGGGAAGGAGGTAAGTGATGTGAGAAGGGTTAATTTTCTCAGTATTTTTGGAATGTGGTCATTAGCAGATGAATGTAGCGTGGCTAGGTCTGTGTTTAGGCGACAGCCATAGATTCTCCCATAATGGCTGAAAATCTAACTGCCACTTTCCAGAATCACCCCGGGCAGGGACATGCTGCGGTCCCCTACTGAGAGGAGAATTGCTCTGCAGAATGGCTGAAGTTGAAATCTTCATCTCCCATTCCCTTTATTAGCAACCATTTAGTATTATAATGGTAATAATTATCATTATTATTAGTAGTAGCAGTAGTAGCAGCAATAGTAGCAGTAAATATTTATTAATTACATATTATATGACGGATGTCAGGATTTTTTAACCATGAGAACCCAATGAGATTTCAGCGCCCTATATATTCTTCGAAACATCTTTCACCTTGGTCATGGATGTACAACCCACAAAAGACACTTCATGCCATCTTGAGTAATAGTCCACTACCGCAATTCCATACTTCACTCGGCTTGCCATATTTAAAGGTCCTATTATATCAAAATGGCGACTATGCAGGAAGAAATATCCGCTTTACATCGTAGGGTGGAAGATGCGGAAGGACGCTCGCGGCGTAATAACATTCGGTTTATTGGCTTTCCCGAAAGATCAGAACTCCCTTGTGCTGAACTCTTTTTGGAGGAGTGGTTCCTGCACACAGTGCTGAAAGACAAGATACCTCCTTGGTTGTCAGTGAAAAGAGTCCACCACACCCCTGGACATCCGCCTAAGCTGGAGTGCCACAGCACACTCTCATCGCTCGATTATTACATTTCCGAGACCGCAACCTTATTCTTCAGCTGTTCCGCACTAGGGGTCCCTGGCATTTCGACAATACCAAGATCTCAGCCTACCCAGACTATACTATGGAAGTACAGCGTAGGCATAGGTCCTACACAAAAGTTAAACAAGAATTGCAGATTAAATATGCTCTCCTCTTCCCAGCAAAACTTAAAGTTATAGATGATGATAAAATGCACGTTTTCCAAATGCCGGAGGATGTGTGGCCCTGGCTGCACGCCAAGGGTTTTGTATGAAACTTGGAATGGAGGAGGATGCAGACACATGGGTGATGCCTAAACCTAGGTGCCATAGAAGGAAGCCCCCATGGACCGACCTGATCGGGATCAGGCAGCTGCGGAAAAGGCTCAGGCAGTCGATGTGGTGGCGCAGCACCAAACCAATTCATTTACACCCCTCTGCTCCAATATCATGAAGGACTCCGGGTCCGAGACTTGTGAATCGGAGGCTTCTTTGATCTGCAGCACTGGGGTCCCCCAGGTCACCCATGGTTCTGTAGATGACCTTATATAACTTCCCACCTCCCATATGATGCTCACTGATGAACCACTGCTGCTGCCTTGCTCCTGTGCATCCCTGGCGCTGACAGGGACTATTTGTTGATGATGACTATATGGAACTCTTCACACTAAGATCTGGGCCCAGGCAAGATGCCCTGGAACGTACTTGCAAGTCACGTCCCAACGCTATGCTAACTTGGACATGCAATCGTTACTGTGCGAATGTTGATAAATATTGGGCGGCATACCACAAGGTTTCGGTCCCGGGGGGATTGTTACTGCATTTGGGGTGTTTCACAATTTGCATGCTTGTTTTATATCGTTTTGCAATGTCTTGTTGGACACAGAGTTGTTGCTTTACATGTGGGGCACTCACGCTGTGGGAGACTATGGGAGGTTTTTCTTGTGCGGGATGGAGGGGTCGAAGGGGTCAGGAAGCAACTAGTTGCTCAGTAGGTTCCTACCTCATACACTACATTAGACATGATACCTAACACCCTACAATCGGAGTATACTCCACAATACAGAATTATGATATGGAACGTGCAGGGCATGGCATCCCTCATTAAACGCCATAGGGCGTACTTATATCTTAAACGCAGACAGGTGCACATTGCAATGCTTCAGGAGACCCATTTTACGGCCACTGAGCTATATCGTTTACGGGCCAGATGGTGGGGACAAACGTATGGCACTATTACATCCACCTACGCGAGGGGTGTTCTTATTTGGGTGGCTCCTGGAGTCCCCTTTGCACTGATCGCCCAGAAGACAGACATGAAAGGACATTATGTTATACTGGAGGGCCGGATGGATGGGGCCTCTCTTAATTTAGCAGCAATGTAGGAAAATGGCTTCTTGTTGCAGTTACCCCCCACTTTTTGCCTGATATTGATGCTAACTTCACTGAGAGTGTGCTGGGACCCTGCTAACCAGGCCCCAGCAACAGTGTTCTTTCACTAAAAATGTACCATTGTTTCCACAATTGGCACACCCCTGGCACACAGATAAGTCCCTTGTGAAAGGTACCAGTGGTACCAAGGGCCCTGTGACCAGGGAAGGTCCCTAAGGGCTGCAGCATGTGTTGTGCCACCCTAAGGGGCCCCTCACCTAACACATGCACACTGCCATTGCAGATTGTGTGTATTGGTAGGGAGAAAAAGGCAAAGTCGACATGGCATCCCCCTCAGGATTCAATGCACACAAAATACTGCCTGTGGCATAGGTAAGTTACCCCACTAGCAGGCGTTAAATTCCTAAGGCAGGGTGCACTATACGACAAGTGAGGGCATAGCTGCATGAACAATATGCCCCTACAGTGTCTAAGTCTATTCTTAGACATTGTAAGTACAGTGTGGCCATATTAAGTAAATGGTCTGAGAGTTTGTCAAAACAAACTCCACAGCTCCATAATGGCTACACTGAATACTGGGATGTTTGGTATCAAACTTCTCAGAATAATAAACCCACACTGATGCCAGTGCTGGATCTATTACAAAATGCACACAGAGGGCATCTTAGAGATGCCCCCTGTATTTTACTCAATCCTTCAGCACAGGACTGACTGGTCTGTGCCAGCCTGCCACTGAGGGGCGAGTTTCTGACCTCCTGGGATGAGAGCCTTTGTGCTCTTCAAGGCCAGAAACAAAACCTGCACTGGGTGGAGGTGCTTCACACCTTCCCCCTGCAGGAACTGTAACACCTAGCAGTGAGCCTCAAAGGCTCAGGCTTCATGTTACAATGCCCCAGGGCACTCCAGCTAGTAGAGATGCCCACCCCCCGGACACAGTCCTCACTTTTGGCGACAAGTCCGGAGGAGATAATGAGAAAAACAAGGAGGAGTCACCATCCAGCCAGGACAGCCCCTAAGGTGTCCTGAGCTGAGGTAACCCCTTCCTTAGAAAATCCTCCATCTTGCTTTGGAGGATTTCCCCCGATAGGATTAGGGATGTGCCCCCCTTCCCAAAGGGAGGAGGCACAAGGAGGGTGTAGCCACCTACCGCCTGTCTCCAGACTCAAAGAACCTGCAACAGCGACGGATCCAGCGGGACAAGCAACCTCTGCCAACTCAGAGGACTGCCCTGCAACCCAAAGGGCCAAGAAACTCCAGCGGACAGCGGCTCTGTCTAAACAACAAAGAAGAAACCATCTTTAAAGGGACTCCAGCCTCACTCCTGAAGCGTGAGTTCCCAACACTTTGCACCCGATGTCCCCGGCTCATGTCCAGAAGAACCAACATTGTAGCGAGGATCCCCAAGCGACACCCACAACGTGGCCACCCTGAGACGACCTCCCTGCACCCCCACGGAGACGCCTGCAGGAAGAATCCAGAGGCTCCCCCTGACCACGATTGCCCGGTAACAAAGAACCCAACGCCTGGAAGAAGCACTGCACCCGCAGCCCCCAGGCCCAAGAGGAACCAACTACCATTGCAGGAGTGACCAGCAGGCAGCCCTCAACTTTGCCCAGTCAGTGGTTGGCCCGAGAAGCCCCCTGGTGCCCTGCCTGCATCGCCAGAGTGACCCCGGAGTCCTTCCATTGATTTCTATTCAAAACCCGACACCTACTTTGCACACTGCACCCGGCTGCCCCTGTGCCGCTGAGGGTGTTTTTTGGGTGCCTGTTTGGGACCCCCCCCCAGTGCTCTACAAAACCCCCCTTTTCTGCTCCCCGAGGACGCAGGTACTTACCTGCTAGCAGACTGGAACCGGAGCAACCCTAGTCTCCATAGGCGCCTATGTTATTTGGGCCCCTCTTTGACCTCTGCACCTGACCGGCCCTTTGTTACTGGTGCTGGGTGTTTGGGGTTAACTTGAACCCCCAATGGTGGGCTGCCCATGCCCCAGAGAATGAACTTGTAAGTGCTTTACTTACCTGCTAAACTAACTTGCACTTACACCACCCCCCACAGGAACTGTTGAATTTTGCATTGTGTCCACTTTTAAAATGGCTTATTGCCATTTTTGACAAAACTGTGTACATTACTGTTTTCATTCAAAGTTCTATATTTACCTATGCCAAGTACCTTACAATTTATGTACTTAGTAGAATTCAGAATCTTGTGGTTCTAAAATAAATTAAGAAAATAATATTTTTCGATATAAAAACCTATTGGCCTGGAGTCAAGTCTTTGAGTGTGTGTTCACATTTATTGCCTGTGTGTGTACAACAAATGCTTAACACTACCATTTCATAAGCCTACTGCTTGACCACACTAACACAAACAGAGCATTAGTATTATCTAATTTTGCCACTATCAACCTATAAGGGGAACCCTTGGACTCTGTGCACACTATCTCTCACTTTGAGATAGTATATACAGAGCCAGCTTCCTACAAGCAATATATGCACCCAACGCAAATCAAACCAGCTTCCTAGATTCTCTTACACTAGCGCTTTTTCGGGATCCACTAATTCCAGCGATATGGGAGGAAGACTTTAACTGCATCCTGGATTTACACCTGGACCACTCCCATCCCCCTCTGCCCTCTGCCACGAGCAGCCGTACCTTCTGCCATTTCAAACGATGGAGCATACATTTGGGCTTTCATGACGTGTGGCGCCTGAGCCACCCGCAAGAACACAAGTACTTGATCTACTCACCTGTCCACGACCTACACACCAGGATTAATATCCTTTTTGGCACTACCCAGACTGGCCCTCTCTTGAATCAGTTGGAATACTTACCATGAACACATTCAGACCATAATCTGTTGGTGCCAACTCTGTCATTGGGGCATACAACGACCCATCATCGTTAACTGGCGCCTACAACCTGAGGTTCTTTTGGACCCACCATTCTGTGATGCAGTATCACAGTGCATTTGGCACGTCTTTGAAACAAATGTTGGTTGTGCTTCATCTTGTGCCATGGAGTATGAGGCACATAAGGTGGTGATCCGTGGTCACTGTATGGTGACCACCTTGGGGCTTGGGTGGGGGGGTTTGGTGGCAACTGATGCGCGACCACTCTATTACGGAACGGGACTTGCGTCAAACAGAGGTACAGGTCGCTCAGTGAACTGAATCGCCTTCCCGGCTTCGCCAACACTGTATCTGCCGCAACGAGGTGGAAACCACCTTGTGCCACCATGACTTCCATACAGGGATGGCTCTACAACATGCTCAGGGTGATCGCTGGGGTAGGTTGTTTGCCTGACTCCTATGGGGAGAACATCAAAGTGCTCCGGCTATGGCAATTCGCCTAGCTGATGGCACGATAGTTACCTCACAGATGGCTATTAATGAAGCATTACGGGACTACCATCAAAAGCTCTATGAGAGACCTGCAGCCCCACATCTGACTTGTGTGCAGGAGTTCATAAGCAGGGTATCCCTTTCTAGGCTTTCGAGTACCCAACGAGATACTACTGAGGAACCCATTCAAATAAATGAGATCAAGGAGACCATTTCCCACATTGCTCGTAACAAAACACCAGCGACTCCTGGAGGTATTCCAAGAGGCATTTGAACGAGGTCGCCTGCCGGAATCTTTACATGAGGCCTTAATAGTGGTATTGCTTAAGCCAGGGGGAGATCCCTGAGATGTTAAGTCATACCGACCCCTTTCTTTATTAAATCTGGACTGCAAGATATTAGGGAAGATCCTGGCAAACCGCTTACTTCCTGTAATACAGAAATTAGTCCACCCTGATCAGTCAGGCTTCATATCGGGCCGCAGTACTTTCCATAATATACGGCGCCTGTTGCATATCATTCACAATAGCCCAAATGATGCCCTGGACCATTTAGCACTCTCCTCACACATAGAAAAAGCCTTTGACAGCCTGGGTTGGGATTTCCTTTTTGCGAGTCTTGAGACCATGGGATTCGGACCGCGCCTTCTGAGATGGATCAGCGCACTGTATGCAGAACCGCTAGCCAGAGTGAAAATGGGACATCCAATTGCTTCGCTATACAGAGAGGGACGCAGCAGGGATGCCCGCTATCACCGCTTCTGTTTGCCTTGGCGGTGGAACCTCTTGCATGTTACTTTTGTGACTGTGCTGGGATCTGGGGAATCCCAGAATTGGGGCATCACCATATTGAGTCTTTATATGCAGATGATGCTCTCATTTATCTTCAGGATGTACGAGCTACACTTCAGGAGCTCGAGCAACTCCTGGAGACCTTTGGGGAGGCCTCTGGTTTACGGGTTAACTGGCCCAAGTCATGTATATTCCTGCTAGCTCCACACTCCCCCGCCAACAGAGAGATCCTGGTTAACTCACAACTGCAGTGGAACTATGACTCCTTAAAGTGTTTAGGAGTCAATATTTATCATACAGCAAGTGATCTTCTTGATGTAATTGTAGGAAAATGCCTCTCATGGCATGGTTACCCCCTAACTTTTTGCCTTTTGTTGATGCTAGTTATGATTGAAAGTGTGCTGGGATCCTGCTAACCAGGCCACAGCACCAGTGTTCTTTCCCTAAACTGTACCCTTGTTCCCACAATTGGCACAGCCCTGGCACACAGATAAGTCCCTTGTAACTGGTACCCCTGATACCAAGGGCCCTGTGGCCAGGGAAGGTCTCTAAGGGCTGCAGCATGTATTATGCCACCCTGGGGACCCCTCACTCAGCACATGCACACTGCCTCACAGCTTGTGTGTGCTGGTGGGGAGAAAATGACTACGTCGACATGGCACTCCCCTCAGAGTGTCATGCCCTCAACCCACTGCCTGTCGCATAGGTAAGTAGCAGGTCTTACAGCCCTAAGGCAGGGTGCACTATACCACAGGTGAGGGCATAGTTACATGAGCACTATGCCCCTACAGTGTCTAAGCCAAATCTTAGACATTTTTTAAGTGCAGGGTAGCCATAAAGAGTATATGGTCTGGGAGTTTGTCAAACACGAACTCCACAGTTCCATAATGGCTACACTGAAATATCAGAAGTTTGGTATCAAACTTCTAAGCACAATAAATCCACACTAATGCCAGTGTGGGATTTATTGAAAAATGCAAATAAAGGGCATCTTAGAGATGCCACCTGTATACTAGTCCAAACACCAGTGCTAGGCTGACCAGTTCCTGCCAGCCTGCCACAACCAGACGGGTTTCTGGCCACATGGGGTGGGTGCCTTTGACAGTCTGTGGCCAGGAACAAAGCCTGCACTGGGTGGAGGTGCTTCTCACCTCCCCCTGCAGGAACTGTAAGACCTGGCGGTGAGCCTCAAAGGCTCATGCCTGTTGTTCCAGCACCCCAGGGCATCCCAGCTAGTGGAGATGCCCGCCCGTCCAGACACAGCCCCCACTTTTGGCTGCAAGTCCAGAGGAGATAATGAGAAAAACAAGGAGGAGTCACCCACCAGTCAGGACAGCCCCTAACGTGTCCTGAGTTGAGGTGACCCCTGCCTTAAGAAATCCTCCATCTTGCTTTTGGAGGATTCCCCCAATAGGTATAGGGATGTGCCCCACTCCCCTCAGGGAGGAGGCACAAAGAGGGTGTAGCCACCCTCCAGGACCGTAGCCATTGGCTACTGGCCCCCAGACCTAAACACACCCCTAAATTGAGTACTTAGGGGCGACCCTCAACCCAGGAAATCATATTCCTGCAACCCGAAGAAAGAAAAAGGACTGCTGACCTGAAAGCCCCGCAGAGACGACGGAGACAACAACTGACTTGGGCCCAGTTCTGCTGGCCTGTCTCCAGACTCAAAGAACCTGCACAGTGACGCATCCAGCGGGACCAGTGACCTCTGAGGACTCAGAGGACTGTCCTGCACCTAAAGGACCAAGAACCTTCCGAGGACAGCGGCTCTGTCCAGGAACAACAGCGAAGAAAGCAACTTTAAAGAGACTCCAACTTCCCGCCAGAAGTGTGAGTCTTCCCACTCTGGACCCGACGCCCCCGGCTCGAGTTAAGGACAACCAACACCGCAGAGAGGACTCCTAGGCGACTCCAACGACGTGGACACCCTGAGTCGACCTCCCTGCACCCCCACAGCGATGCCTGCAGTGAAGATCCAGAGGCTCCCCCTGACCGCGACTTCCTGGTAACAAAGAAACTCGTCGCCTGGACCAAGCACTGCACCCGCAGCCCCCAGGACCGAGAGGAACCACCTACCAGCACAGGAGTGACCAGCAGGCAGCCCTCATCCTAGCCCAGTCGGTGGCTGGCCCGAGAAGCCCCCTGTGCCCTGTCTGCATCGCCAGAGTGACCCCTGTGTCCCTCCATTATTTTCAATGACAAACCTGGCACCTACTTTGCACACTGCACCCGGCGGCCCCTGTGCCACTGAGGGTGTGCTTTGTGTGCCTGTGTGTCCCCCCATTGCTCTATAAAAAAAACCTGGTCTGCTCCCCGAGGACACAGGTACTTACCTGCTAGCAGACTGGAACCAGAGCACCCCTGTTCTCCATAAGCGCCTATGTTATCTGGGCCCTCCTTTGACCTCTGCACCTGACCGGCCCTGTGTTGCTGGTGCGGTGGCTTTTGTGTTGACTTGAACCCCCAATGGTGGGCTACCTATGCCCAGGAGACTGAGCTTGTAAGTGCTTTACTTACCTGAGAAACTAGCTATTACTTACCTCCCTCAGGAACTGTTGATTTTTGCAGTGTCAGCTTTTAAAATAGCTTATTGCCATTTTTGCCCAAACTGTGTATACTACTGTTTTAATTCAAAGTTCCATACTTACCTGTGTGACGTACCTTACAATTTATGTACTTACCTAAATTCTGAATCTTGTGGTTCTAAAATAAATTAAGAAAAGAATATTTTTGTACATAAAAACTATTTTTCGATATAAAAACCTATTGGCCTGGAGTCAAGTCTTTGAGTGTGTGTTCTCATTTATTGCCTGTGTGTGTACAACAAATGCTTAACACTACCCCCTGATAAGCCTACTGCTCGACCACACTACCACAAAATAGAGCATTAATATTAATCTGATTTTGCCACTATCAACTTCTAAGGGGAACCCTTGGACTCTGTGTACACTAGCTCTCACTTTGAGATAGTAGATACCGAGCCAACTTCCTACAGTAATCTACACAAAGCGGTCGCAAATATCCGTAATTCCCTCCCCTTCTGGCGTTCTCTGCCATTGTCGCCAATTGGCTGTGTGGTGATATCTAAGATGTTAATCCTCCCCAGATTGCTTTATTTATTCTCAGCACTACCTGTAGTGGGGCCATGTGTTTTTTTTAAAACGCTTGATGGTCTGCTTCTTGAATTGATTTGGGGAGATGGATGCCTCAAGGTAGCCCTTTCCAAGCTCCAAAGACCAATGACAGAGGGTGTATTGGGAGCTCCGTACTTTGAACTATACTATGCAGCGGCTCAATTGCAATGGCTGATGGCCTGGTTATTTTCGCAAGGATGTCCGGAGTCGCCCACTGTGCAGGCCCAACTGGGGAATGTTGCGGTGTACACTTGGCTCACACACTCCAGTGGCCCCCATAGACCAATGACGCAACAGATGAGGGTAGCACATGCATGCTGGAAACGCTTCATACATCTTAAGATCCCATACATGCCGTACTCACCAGAGATCCCCATTTGAGATATACCCGGGATATGAAAAAAGACACGTGCTATAGATCGTGACAGATGGATTGAAGCAAGGATCCCCCAGGTGGGAGATTTATACTCAGATGGCACACATACGTCGTTTCCGGACATCACTGTCGGATATAGTACTGTCCCTGGGCAATTTTTCACTTGCTATGTTTTATTGCAAGCCATGCGTGTCTTCTGGGACATGGTGGATACAGAGCCACCCACATGACAGGCATTACACACTATACTGTTGACTAGGGGAGCACACCACGCTCTTACCACTTTATATACAGCGCTCCACACACCCGGTCCAAATCTCATGCAGACGGCATGTGTGAAGTGGAATACAGTGTTGCCACAGCCACGGACTGAAGTGGGACTCTACAGACCGTAAAGGGGATATCCCAAAATGCGAGGTTTAGATTAACGAAATGTAACTATATACATCAAGCCTATCTGGAGCCCCATTGCATTCAATGTATGTTTCCCGCCCTCAACCCGGGCTGCCCACGCTGTACCTTAACCTTAGCAGGGTTACATCACATGGTATGGGACTGTCCAGATTTACAAATCGCTTGGGGCAAAGTTACCGTAATAGTATCAGAATTGACCACACATCCCCTACCCACCACACCTACTTCCTGCCTCTTGGGTCTTTGCACCAGTGAAAAAGGTGATTAATACCTTCATAGATTCATTGATCTGGCTTTTGTGCTATTTAAACGTAGGATAGCCATGGCATGAAAATCCCCGGCCCCTCCGGACATTCCCCAGTGGTTAAAAGACCTGCTAATTTGGGCACGAGCAGAAGCGCATCATATTCGGTGCATGGAATTCTCTGTAAAGGTGGTGATTGCTGGGGTCCTATGGTGTTAAATGTTGAGGCCAAAAATGATTTACATCCCCCTTGAAAGGGAGGACACCCTTGGATGTATGTGTTACTATAATCCTTTATGCATCACGTCTGGTTCCGCAGTAGAGAATCCGCAAGAACCCTGGACCCGGATACTTCCTCCGACAACGCCAATCGCAGAGAATTCTTCCTACTACAGCCACATAGCCCCACAAGTGTTATGTTCTTCACACGCTGGTTTGTTTACTGTTTGTAAAAGATGTTTATAAGCTTGTGTCACGAGACGGCCTTTGAAATGACACTGGCTACACACTGTCCACCGGTGCCGATTGTGATAATGATGGATTGTTCATTGAAGTGATTCAATGTAA
This sequence comes from Pleurodeles waltl, assembly GCF_031143425.1. Lineage (NCBI taxonomy): Eukaryota > Metazoa > Chordata > Amphibia > Caudata > Salamandridae > Pleurodeles > Pleurodeles waltl. The sequence goes on from NC_090441.1 coordinate 91,020,059, forward strand.
GGACTCGAATTTCATTGATAAACCAATAAATAAACATAAAAAACTCCTGTCCACTCATAACATGTCTCTCCATCAGTGAGACCCCAAACCATCCACATCACAATTGCATCCCTTAGCCATGTCACTGACCCTCTCTCGCTTCTGCTCAGCCTCTCAAATTGCCACCCCTTGTGATATTGCTCATCTACCCCTTGCACTCGTTCCCACCCACTGTTCGTACAAGAAACTACCTTCACATCGACACATGACTCTGCACTGACATACCGGAAGTGATATGTGTCAAAGAATGTCTTAAAGTTACTAAGCCTATTTGCTTAATGTTAATGTTTTCTTCCTCATTATATACGAAACACCATCGGTTAAACAATCTGTTTATTACAGATTACCCGAGTACCTGTGGGCCTAGGACACCTCTGGGAAACAACGGTACCGAATATGAATACTGCACAGGCACCAGTGACTGCCTCCCAGAGGCCCAGAGAAAACACCTCAGAGAAACAGACTTCAAATGTATGTTTGGGTGGAGGGAGTTGGAAATTGTGAGTGTTTCGCATTTTCCTTCTTGTGATCCCTTAACTCGATATATTTGCAACATTTCTATAGCATGGTTGAAAGGTGAGAACCTGCCACATAGCACTGACTTCAATGAGACAAATGTGTCATGACCCCTAATGGAAGCAGAGAAAATGCCACTCGTGCCCAAAGTGGCTGGTAAAAGACATTGATATTGGGGTCATTGGATCACTCACACCTCTGGGCCAGGGTGCCACTGCACCTGCTCCACTAAGGATAACGCCGCTCCTGTGAGGTTGACACGCAGTGTGCTGGGTCCACCTCCTCAGCACGTGGGTGCGTGCACGGTCAGCTTCTGCGGTGTGTGTTCACACACGTGGGTCACGATTGCGTCACTCACCGTGGTCAGTGTGTTCCTCTCCCTCTGGCTGTCGTTTCAGGTGGAAGAGAAAGGAGGGCGAGGAGCCTCATCCTTGTGCAAGACCCCCGGAGGCACGGGAAAGGGGGGGGCAGTGTCACTGCGGGGGTCACTTCACTGAGTCACGAGGCACTTGGTCTATAAAAAGGAAGGGACTCGCAACGAGTCTGCACAGCGCCAGTCGGACAGCACAGCAGCTGTGAGGCCACATATTGTATGGTCACCCTTCCAGCAGGTGAGATTGGCAAGGTTGGTACAAGAGAGGGCATAGCCATGTGAGTTGTAGTTAGCGCTGGTAGATCCGCCCACTGTGGTATGTGAAGTTATAGACCTACTTCTCGACAGCAGTGTATGCAACTACAAGACCCGTTCAAGGCACGTGCCCTGTGCCAGGGGTGTACCAGACTGGCACCGCATCTCTATGGGTGGGGGTTGACGCGGGGGCTGCACACGCCCTGTCATTGGCACTAAATCCTGTTCTCTCCGGTGACACTGGGGCACTGCAGCATGTCAGCCCCTGTGCGCACCCCCGGGGGCCAGGGCTCTCCCGGCTGCTGAAGGAGGCTCTGTTCCCCCTCTGTACGGCCCAGCACAAGCCCGACGTTACCAAGTACAAGTGACGGGCTGTTGGGCTGTCACGGGAGGTCACGACCCTTACTTCTTGGAAAGCTGCCCAGGCCCCACTGCGTGGCGAATCTTCCAGGCAGTGGCATCAGAGTAGTGAGATGTTAGGAGATGCGGGGGGTCGGGTGGGGGCGACTGTTCCAGAGCCCTCCCTGCCTGTGCATGTTGATGCTGGGTGCTGCTGGGGTGGCGGGAGGATGCAGGCGATCAGAGTGAGATGTTAGGGGTACATGTTGCTGCTGGGTGCTGCTGGGGTGGCGGGAGGATGCAGGCGATCACAGTGAGATGTTAGGGGTACATGTTGCTGCTGGGTGCTGCCGGGGTGGCGGGAGGATGCAGGCGATCAGAGTGAGATGTTAGGAGTTGAGGGGCCGACTCTCCCAAAGCCTTCCCTGCATGTACATGGTGATGCTGGGTGCTTCTGGGGATGACGGGGGTTGGCGGTAGGATGCAGACGATCAGAGTTAGATGTTAGGGGTTGTGGTGGGGGAGACTCTCCTAGAGCCCTCGCTGCCTGTGCATGTTGATGCTGGATGCTGCTGGGATGGCGGGAGGATGCAGGTGATCAGAGTTAGATGTTAGGGGTTGGGGTGGGGGCGACTCTTCCAGAGCCCTCCCTGCCTGTGCATGTTGATGCTGGGTGCTGCTGGGGTGGCGGGAGGATGCAGGTGATCAGAGTTAGATGTTAGGGGTTGGGGTGGGGGCGACTCTTCCAGAGCCCTCCCTGCCTGTGCATGTTGATGCTGGGTGCTGCTGGGGTGCGGGGAGGATGCAGGCGATCAGAGTGAGATGTTAGGGGTTGGGGTGGGGGCGACTCTCCCAGAGCCCTCCCTACCTGTGCATGTTGATGCTGGATGCTGCTGGGATGGCGGGAGGATGCAGGTGATCAGAGTTAGATGTTAGGGGTTGGGGTGGGGGCGACTCTTCCAGATCCCTCCCTGCCTGTGCATGTTGATGCTGGGTGCTGCTGGGGTGGCGGGATGATGCAGGTGATCAGAGTGAGATGTTAGGGGTTGTGGTGGGGGAGACTCTTCCAGAGCCCTCCCTACCTGTGCATGTTGATGCTGGATGCTGCTGGGATGGCGGGAGGATGCAGGTGATCAGAGTTAGATGTTAGGGGTTGGGTTGGGGGCGACTCTTCCAGAGCCCTCCCTGCCTGTGCATGTTGATGCTGGGTGCTGCTGGGGTGGCGGGAGGATGCAGGTGATCAGAGTGAGATGTTAGGGGTTGTGGTGGGGCAGACTCTTCCAGAGCCCTCCCTGCCTGTACATGTTGATGCTGGATGCTGCTGGGGTGGCGGGAGGATGCAGGTGATCAGAGTGAGATGTTAGGGGTACATGTTGCTGCTGGGTGCTGCTGGGGTGGCGGGAGGATGCAGGCGATCACAGTGAGATGTTAGGGGTACATGTTGATGCTGGGTGCTGCTGGGGTGGCGGGAGGATGCAGGCGATCAGAGTGAGATGTTAAGGATCGGGGTGGGGGCGACTCTCCCAGAGCCCTCCCTGCCTGTGCATGTTGATGCTGGGTGCTGCCGGGGTGGCGGGAGGATGCAGGCGATCAGAGTGAGATGTTAGGGGTACATGTTGCTGCTGGGTGCTGCTGGGGTGGCGGGAGGATGCAGGCGATCAGAGTGAGATGTTAGGGGTACATGTTGCTGCTGGGTGCTGCCGGGGTGGCGGGAGGATGCAGGCGATCAGAGTGAGATGTTAGGGGTGCATGTTGATGCTGGGTGCTGCCGGGGTGGCGGGAGGATGCAGGCGATCAGAGTGAGATGTTAGGGGTACATGTTTCTGCTGGGGTGGCGGGAGGATGCAGGCGATCAGAGTGAGATGTTAGGGGTACATGTTGCTGCTGGGTGCTGCTGGGGTGGCGGGAGGATGCAGGCGATCACAGTGAGATGTTAGGGGTACATGTTGATGCTGGGTGCTGCTGGGGTGGCGGGAGGATGCAGGCGATCAGAGTGAGATGTTAAGGATCGGGGTGGGGGCGACTCTCCCAGAGCCCTCCCTGCCTGTGCATGTTGATGCTGGGTGCTGCCGGGGTGGCGGGAGGATGCAGGCGATCAGAGTGAGATGTTAGGGGTACATGTTGCTGCTGGGTGCTGCTGGGGTGGCGGGAGGATGCAGGCGATCAGAGTGAGATGTTAGGGGTACATGTTGCTGCTGGGTGCTGCCGGGGTGGCGGGGTGGCGGGAGGATGCAGGCGATCAGAGTGAGATGTTAGGGGTACATGTTTCTGCTGGGGTGGCGGGAGGATGCAGGCGATCAGAGTGAGATGTTAGGGGTACATGTTGCTGCTGGGTGCTGCTGGGGTGGCGGGAGGATGCAGGCGATCAGAGTGAGATGTTAGGGGTGCATGTTGCTGCTGGGTGCTGCCGGGGTGGCGGGAGGATGCAGGCGATCAGAGTGAGATGTTAGGGGTGCATGTTGATGCTGGGTGCTGCCGGGGTGGCGGGAGGATGCAGGCGATCAGAGTGAGATGTTAGGGGTGCATGTTGATGCTGGGTGCTGCCGGGGTGGCGGGAGGATGCAGGCGATCAGAGTGAGATGTTAGGGGTACATGTTGCTGCTGGGTGCTGCCGGGGTGGCGGGAGGATGCAGGCGATCAGAGTGAGATGTTAGGGGTGCATGTTGATGCTGGGTGCTGCCGGGGTGGCGGGAGGATGCAGGCGATCAGAGTGAGATGTTAGGGGTACATGTTGCTGCTGGGTGCAGCCGGGGTGGCGGGAGGATGCAGGCGATCAGAGTGAGATGTTAGCGGTACAGGTTGATGCTGGGTGCTGCTGGGGTGGCGGGAGGATGCAGGCCTCCTCTAACTCTGTCCATTGCGTGTCTTTCAGCCATGGGTCCTGTGAGAGCTGCACTTCGGTTGCTGCTGACATGGGGTTTGTTACAAGAAGCAGCATCTTCTTTCTACGGTAAGGCTTCTCCTGCAGCCTCTGTTCCTCTTCCCTACAGCGTCTCCCTTGAATACTCGGTGCTTTTTTCACAAAGGCTTAAAACTGTACAGAATAAACGTGAAATTCATGCCGCTGCCGAGAGGAAATCAGGTTCAGATAATAATCTAACAAATGATTTTTGGTTTGATTGTTTTAAACAAAAGTGTAACTGAAATGTATTTTTTAGAATTTAGAATTATTCTTGCCAGTTTTGCATTTTTAAGTTTAATTAGATTGTCGAGTTTGTGTGTTTAATATGAACGGCGGAGTCGGCCCTGCCATGTTTTTACCTTCTAGTCTACAGGTTTCCCCTGAGTTAGGTACCAGCTTTGGGTGTGCCCAGGCAGTGGGTGAGAGAGCGCTGCCCAGGACACACTGTGTGTTACATCACTGGATGAAGGTGAGATCTGTGCGGTCTGACGGCAGCTGTCACAAAGGGAGTGTTCCAGAGAGTGAAGGGTACCGGCTAGAGACAGCTGTGACTTCGGGCAGGAAGGGACTGGGCGGATAGTGAGGGTGCATCGCAGCGGTCACAGCTGGAGATAGGGGTTCGAGCCTCGGCACAACGTCCTGTGATGCAAGCAAATTACTAATGCCCCCGTGCCCAGGGACAGCGCCTTGAGACCCTCACGGGTGATAAGCCATTTCGTAGTAGTTACAATTAACGTTGTGATGAATGTTACAGTGAGTAGGCCTAATCTCACAAAGTCCCCTTGAGGCTGGCAGTGGCATGGTGAGACATGTGGGCTCTGGTGGTGGGTGACACGTGGGTATTAAAGGGATTGTTAGGCAGCGGCAGGCTGTACTAGGGATACGGTGTGCCTGCTATGAGTATGTGAGATAGGCCTCCTATGAGTATGTGAGATATGTCTGCTATGAGTAAGTGATGTGTGTCGGCGATGAGTTGGTGATACACGCCTGCTATGAGTATGTGAGATATGTCTGCTATGAGTGGGTGAGACGTGCCTGCTATAAGTATGTGAGATAGGCCTGCTGTCATTGTATGTGTTGTTTAATACTAAAGGTACTGCCTCTTGCACATAGCAATGCACACTCAGAGGTACTTCTCATGTTGCACAGTCAGTTGAATGGCACACAACTGTGCAGTGAATGAGGTGTTGCACAAAGAGCACAGTCGGGGGGGCGGCATGTTACACACAACAATGCAAGCTTGGATTCAGTGTACATCAGGACTAGTTGGACACTGCAGTGAACACATCCATTATGTGAGGGAGAGAAAGCTGTCATATGACATGGTGCACAAGTGCTGCCTACAGGCAGTGTTATGATGTAAAGTAGAGAACGTTAGTGTTCTCGAGTGGGGAAATCTAGAATGCGGGAGAGGGAGACGCGAGTTACTAAGGAGAGACAAGGGCGGATGGATGTAGGTCAGAAAGGGGAGAGATGCCAGGTTGTGAATTTGGATTAAACTCAATTTGAACATCTTCTAAATACCCCCTGTGCACTCCTCTCCACATCATCTAAGGACATCTCCTCTACTACCATGACCTGAATGGGTGCTCTTGGATTAAGCACAATGTTAAAATCGTACTGATGTACCCAGCCTAAAATGGCTGGGGCACATCAGTGTTCTCGTGTGGGAAATCTAGAATGCGGTAGAGGGAGATGCGAGTTAGGAAAGAGAGACAGGGGAGGATGGATGTAGGTCGGGAAGGGAAGAGATGCCTGGTAGTGAAATTGGATTAAACTCAATTTGCACATATTTTAAGAATTTTGTATAGAGTTTAATCCAAATTCACCCTGTGACCCCTGCTGACACCCACCAACAAAACCATCAACTGCGTGAGGCAGCTAAACTATCAGTGATTTAGGTGAGCTGACCAGTGAACACACAAGGGACGCCCTTCCCTACCGCTGCCTCATTTCATCGCCCACCCCAGGGCGCTATGTAAAGGCCGGCTCTGCTTGCAGATAAGCGTCGGGCTGCTGTCTGTTCTTGTAAATGACACTGCTCTGTGGTTTAATCTGAGTTTCCTCCTTGCAGATGGGCTTGAAGAGGTGGAGACTCCCTTCATTCTCAGGTGTGCCGAGGAAGCCAAGCACCTGGTGGACGCCGCCTACAAGCACACGCGCCAAACGTGAGTTACCAAGGGTTTTGTATTACTGGGTCATATCTATAGGAAAATTACTCATCCAGTGCGGGAGTAGCACGGGGTTGTAAAATCACCAGGCGCAGAATCTCTCATCTCTTCTACTCGATTCCGATGCCTGCCATGTCCCTTCAGGAATCTTTATTCGACTTCTGATCTGCAACCTTTCACCATCAAAGCAGCCAGAACTTCCTGTCTTCTGGTTTAGGACGTTCTCTGACCGACACATTCAGAGCTGCCATCACTGCCTGGCCTTTGACCTCTGTCCTGCACAATCAGAGCCGCCACCCCTACCCAACATTCCCTCTCAGATCTGCCATTGGCCTCTGCTCTCTCAACTCGTCGCTCCAGAGCTGCCATCCCTGTAGATCACTGCCAGAAATCCTATCTTTGTTCAGACTCTGAGCTCTGGTCTGCCCCCTTAGAGGGGTCTTATGCTTTCTTAGCCAATAGTAGCTTAGCCCTTTGTCAGTGCTTTGGAGAGTAGCCATGAGCTTTTATAAATCCTGGAAACTAGACTAGCTTTCATCATTGCTTAATCTATCATTCCACCTTTGGAATTCCCATCATTCCATGAGATTTGCTCTATGTATGCACCCAATTGAGATCTGCCATCTCTTTTTGAGCTCCACTTCCTCTTAGGCTGCCGTCTACCTGCTGGTAAAGCATTCATCCCTGCTGGTGGTATTATGGGCCTGATCTAGTTGAGGGGACAGGTTACTCTGTGACCAAGATGATGGATATCACGTCAGCCTTATTACAAGCGCATTATATCCTATGGTACTTGTCATAAGGTGGGTGGGATATCTGCCACGTTTGTGATGGACTAACTCGCCTTTAAACTCTGAATGAGGTCCCATGTTAAGTATGTATATGTTGGGTTGCTTAGGCTGCCCTTCTCACATGTATTCTGCCTCATCTTCCTCTTTACTTCAAGTCTTGATACCCTGACAACTAACTTCACTCCTCAGTCCTCACCTTTACAGAAAGTCTGCAGGGACGTCTTTCCCCTGAGGCCAACGTTCCTACTGTGTAGGATTTAGCAGCTGAACACCAATTACCTGACAGGGCCTGATTTGGCTCTTATTATGAGCAGGCTCTTTGTGCCAAACTGGTATTTTGAGTTTTACTGTAATTCACAACACAGTTTTTCCCAAGTAAAATCTGGTGGAATTTGTGTGGGCAAAAACACTGCACATTTACAAACCTCAGTGAAGGAGAAATCATGCAGTATTCCCATGTTACCCCTCATTATGAAGTGTGGAAAACAGAATGGTGCAACAACATCAATCTTGGTAGCATCCAAACTCCACAGCATTGATAATTTCTGGTGAAATATTAGGATAACACAGTAACTCAGTGAGGTTGTCTTCTTTTTCTAGGGGTGCAAATTCGGAGTTTTAATCTATTGCTCCCACCAATTCTACTAAGAGTTTTATCTATAAAAAAAAACGTGCAGGCAAAAATAAGTGGGTGTGGTAATTATTACAAAACTTAGTATTTTGATTCAGACCTAAACTCCTGTGTGTGCACAAATCAGGGTTTGCCGGGCACTCAACATGTACCTTAAGACTTACTATAACAATTTACTAAAGAGATATCGAGATGGATGGTTGTCTGCAGAAATCGAGCAGAAAGGTTGAGTAGTCCTGTAACTAGAATATATAGATAACCTGCTCCTAGTATTAGATTGCAATGGAGGATCACTGGAAAATCGATCAAGGGCTCCCAGTGAAATTATTCTGCAACTAGTTAAGAATGTGTAGACTCTTCGGACATGAGAAATTTAGACTGTCAAAACCAGTCTGGAAAACGTTATTTTTATGATAAGGCTTTATTCTTCTGTTTTGCCTGCAAGAACCTCCCATCCAAGCTTGCAATCTGAAAAGCTATCTTAATGGAGAGCTACAGCATGGAAGGAAAACATTGTTCCAGAGAAGATCATGTTATTACATAAGGGAAAGGGGGTATCCTGGTTAAATTCAGATCTAGCAATTTAAAGAGTAACTGCACTACAAAGCTCACTTTTTTCATAACCATAAAAGTATGCTAGAACTTTAAAGCATGTGAGTCCAGCCATCGGCCGCGAGGCTTGCACTGCTGCTCATAGTATGTGTGTAGATCAATGTCTTCATTTTCAGTAGTGTCAATTGATACACTTAACAAAAACATAAAGACACAACAAAATGACCAGACCTAAATTATTTTTTTCCTCCCCAGTTTAAAGAACAAACTGAAGCAGGAGAGCCTCTCTTCCTCGGACATCATGGCTTTCTTCAAGCAGCCAGTGGCAGGCAGCAGGACCGCCATCCGGGCAGCAGATTACATGGAGACCACCTTCCAGTTGTTGAAGGAGAGGGTGGATCACTCCTACCAGAGACCCTTCAATATCACTGGTAAGAGACTAATGACTAGCCTGGGAAGTGACTGGGCACTGTAAGTAGCAAAGTGCTGCTGAGTCTAACCAACTAGAGAGGGCATGGTGCACACACTGGCAGACTGTTTATTATAACCAGTAAGAGATTGTTCATTATTGCTTATCAGACATTAGTCATTACAGCTGACAAGAGACTGTCCATAGCAAACAATGAAAGACTCTTTACTGGGTATCCAACTGGAGGAGGTCAGATACAAACACTGATGGTCTGCTTATTCTAACCAACCACCAGTGCTTAATTTGAGTCAGTGCTTTTAGGTGCTGGGCACTGATACTTATTTTTGAGGGCCGTCACTTATTTTTCTGTCTCATCCATTTACTGCAAGCAAAACACACAAATGGGAAAGACGGAGGAAGAGAAAAATCAAAAAGCGTCACAAAGGGAGAAAGCAGAAAAATGCAAGAGTGAGCTGAAGGGTCAGGGAGTGGCTGTAAATGGATTAAAGAGGCCTAAGATGGATTCAAGATTACGCTGCCTCTCTATTCCGTACTTGCACATTTAATTGCAGAAGCCTCGTGTTCCAGAGGAGAGCTTTCGGCACTGGCACGTTTTTATTTACAAATAAGCACTGCCAACCACTGACAGACTGCTTAGAGCAACCAGTGAGAGACTGTTTAGTATTGCCTATTTGATAATGTTCAGTAAAGTCACCAAGAGACTGTCTATTACAACCAATGAGAGACAGTTCAGAGATTAACCAACCAGAGGAGGCGCAATACAACCACTGAGTAAATGTTTGGAGTGTACCCAACCAGAGGAGGCCTAGTACCACCAACGATAGACTGCACTGCATATCAAAGAAGTTCAGCAATTTGCAACCTGTTTAGTACAACCAGTAACAGATTAGAATATGTTGAGTATAAATAAGTATGTAGGAAAGCAGAAAGTAATTCCAATTACAAGCTAATGGGGAGTCCCTGGTAGATCATGTAATGCTAATTAAACAATGAGGAAGCAGCAATTCAGCAACACCAGTAAGAGATGCTTGTATGTGAGTATTTGGGCTGCATTGGACTCTTTAGCAGCACTACTAAGTCTGTGATCAGTCCAAAGAGCCTACTCTTATAGCCAACTACTTTAGGATATGCATGGTATAGGAGCATAAGCACTAGCAAACCCTAGCTCCATATACAAACACAAAATATATAGGTGAAGGACTGTTCAGTATGCTAAGAAAGAATTTGTATTCATAATCTCTGACTCTAACAACACAAAATCATCATTTTAATCTTAGCTTTCTTTTCTTTAGTTATTATGTATATGAGTGCTGCATGTTACATGTAACATGCTATGGAATGGCACAATAGAATTTACTTGTTCTGTGGTATGCAAAGCATCTTTAACATATCATGAGGCACTTTAACACCGGCAGCATGCTCTACTGGTTGTCTTGTGGAACTTTCTAAAACTCCACAAGCTCACATTTGTGAACTTTTATTTAGCTGCTCTTCTTCTAGAAAGAACCCTCCGGCAAACAAAAAATCCAAAGCATTGTGATGCTGAGCTCTATATAGAGGCCTTCCCTAAGTAACCCAAATATGTCCACCTGCAACCAAGTGAGTGGGTGCGAGGAGTGCTCAGTTTGGAATGGGTTAGGAGACGCGACACTCGAGTGGCGTGACTGCTGAGGAGTGTGTACGCACCTATAATCACTAAATAGGACTAGGGGAATTTTAAAGACCAAAAGGGGTTACTTCCCCAAACACTTCACTATTTATCACTCTAGAACCCCCAGGTCTATCACAGAACTAGAACAGAAAAGTAAGGAATGGATCGATGCTGAGCCTAGCTACACGAGAGGTATTCTATAAAGGATGAATTCCCTGGGTGATGCATTCCCCTTGGTGATCCGAACCTGACAACGCATGTCTGAGCGGATTGCGGGCAGCGGGTCCTCCTCAAGAGGATGGCTGTCCCCCGCTTCCTATACGTATGCACTACCCTTCTGCAATACAACCCTCTTTCTTTACTGAGCTACAGTCGCACATTACCACCTTTCTCTGGGCTGGGAAAGACGGGGGCGATCCGGCCCACAGGCTGGGTCTCACACTCCTTCAGCCCCACGGTCTGCTCTCCTGGCTGTGCGTTCAGGGACCCCTCGTTCTCTCCCGCCGGTAACTCAGTTCCCTGTCATCTGTTGGCATTCAGTGCCATGGCAGATTTAAAAGAGCCACCCCTTGTGGCAAGGGAGATAGATAGCCGAGACTGCAGGGCTGGAAGGATTCTGGCTGTGGGACCTAATCAGCATCTCCACAGTGGGAGATGTTTGGAGGGATGGCCATATGCACTCATTCCAGGAACTGGCAGGCGACTTCTGCCTTTACACCTCCCAGTTCTACCGCTACCTGCAGCTGAAGTTTGCCTTAGAGCGCTATAAAGACAGGATCACACATTCTCAAATTCAACCCACTTGAATGCAAATTAGACTGATGCTCTTGGGAGTGGTGTGATTTCCAGGCTCTACAGATCCCTGGTCATGAACACACCCAACACTTTGGGAGCACTGAGGTCCAGGTGGGAGGAGGATGTTGGGGCTCTAGACAATGACTGGGTAGAGGCAATGATAGCCCAATGATGTCACCGATGTCAATGTGACTATGCCTAGTCCAATTCAAATACTTTCACAGGATTTATTACTCCCCCAAACGCCTGTGGTACATGGGCCTGGCCTGTGACCCAGTGTGCCCATGCTGTGGGTCCAACCTGGATACTTTTTATCACACTATCTGGAAATACCCAGCGGCGCAGGCATGGTGGGCATTGATCATCAGACACATGGGGTGGATGATAGGTACCCCACTGGAACTCAATCTTAAAATAGTGTTATTGTGGATAATGGACTCTGTGGAGGGCTCCAGGGTAATCCGTTCACTCCTCCTGATACCATATATTATAGTCAAAACAGACCTGGCCACACACTGGAGAGATGAGCAGACTCCATCCATACAAGAGTGGATTAGAGGCATGGATTCCTGTGCCACACGCAAAAAAAATGGTGTAAAAGAGAGTTCCTCAGAAATGCAACCGAATCTGGGGGGTGAATTGATAGGTCTAACTGTTGATGTTATGGTCAAATGTTATAGTAATGCGTACCTTCCTTTTCGGACTCTATGTGTAACTTTAAGTAATCTATTTGCATTGCTCAATGTTTAGATTTTGGTCCATGAGGCTTGAGCTCAACGTTTGTACTGTTGATGTTGCTTAACCATAAGTGCAATACAATGTGTCATAAAAGTTTAAAAATAAAATTAAAAAAGAAGACCTGAGGCCTGACACTCACAGTACCCATTGACTTGTTGTCATGTAGACTCACGTAAACCTGTGCAGCAATCATGAGCAGAGAGGGACCCGAGGTCAATACCGTACGACCAAGGTGCAACTTTTCAGTTTAGAGGATTGGCCACAGAAACAGAGCATGACACCTGAAAGCCAAATCCCCTCAATTCTCCTTTCCCGCAGTTTAGGGTGGGGTACTAGAGAAGGCTTTGGTGGTTGGTGGAAAGACACTGTCTCGGCAAAAGACATTGGGGCATATTTAATGTAAGTGGTGCTGCACCCATTGCAGTGCCACTTTCCTCGTGCCCCTTAGCACCCCCTACCGGCACCATGAGGGCACCGTATTTAAAATATGACACACCATGGCGCAGGGTAGGGGGCAATAGTGTCATTTATTTTTACACTATTGATGTACTCTGCAGGAGTAGCGCCACAATTGTGGCAGTACATCGGGGGCCATTGTAAACAATGGTGTGACCCCTTTACCGCCTGCTCAGAGGGCGTTAAAAGTGCCAAAAAAAATGACACAAGGATATCTCTTAAATTTCCTTGCACCATTTTTTCGCCCCCCCCTAACGGAGGCACACCCCCTTTGCATATATTATGCCTGGCGCAGGCATAATGTAGTGCAAAGGGTTACAAAGTTGCTCCACTTGTAAATATGGCGTAGCGAATTTGGCCTTCTAACACCACATTAGCATAAAAGAATGACGCTATTGTGGCGTTAGAATGGCGTTTTGGGCTCTTAAATATGCCCCTTTGCTTTCGGGAAGAAAGCTGGGCCAGCCTGGCACACAGGCTCCATAGTCTGGGCTGGTGCTCTGAGGTACAACAACACCAGTAAGGACATATATTGTGTTGACATTCAAAAAGCAAGGATTTCAAATAAGCAGGTTCTCATCTTGCGCTTCATTCTTCGAGTGAACCTTTCCAGGTTTGTTATCATCACGTGTTCTTTTTCTTAAGGTATCTATTCTACTGAATATTCATATTTCCCAATCTAGCTAATTAAGGCTTCTTTGGGATTTTTTTTGGGGATAAATGTGTTTGAATTAGGCAACCATGGCTAAAAACTGAAGCAAAGCAGGGACTTGAATGATTTGTCAAATGTATAGGGAGTTGGAAGTTATATATTGACCAAGCAAGTCAACGCCGTGTCCTCCGCCTGCTTCCTCACTCTCCGCATGCTTCCGCTGGATCCCCGCCGACACCAGAAAAACCGTGACCCACGCCCTTGTCACGAGTCGCCTGGACTACGGCAACACCCTCTACGCCGGGACCACCGCCAAACTCCAAAACCGCCTGCAACGCATCCAAAACGCCTCGGCCCGCCTCATCCTCGACGTACCCCGCAACAGCCACATCTCCGCACACCTGAGACACCTGCATTGGCTCCCAGTCAGCAAAAGGATCACCTTCCGTCTTCTCACCCACGCACACAAAGCCCTCCACAACAAGGGACCGGAATACCTCAACAGACGCCTCAGCTTCTACGTCCCCACCCGCCCCCTCCGCTCCGCTGGCCTCGCACTTGCTGCCGTCCCTCGCACCCGCCGCTCCACGGCGGGTGGGAGATCTTTCTCCTTCCTGGCGGCCAAGACCTGGAACTCCCTCCCCACCAGCCTCAGGACCACCCAGGACCACTCCGCTTTCCGGAGACTCCTAAAGACTTGGCTGTTCGAGCAGCGATAACCCCCCCTTTCCCCCCTAGCGCCTTGAGACCCGCACGGGTGAGTAGCGCGCTTTATAAATGTTAATGATTTGATTTGATTTGATATTCAGTAACAGAGGGGTTGGAAGAATTAGCATCGATTTAACTTTCACTTTAATACATTCACTGTAACCTTTTGCAGATTTACTCACTGCTGAACAGCTTCACACCATCTCCAAGGTCACTGGTTGTGCCTACCAGTCAATGCCCAAAGCTTGACGAGCAGTCGATATAGAACCATCACTGGCGAATGCAACAACAGGTAACTGTCCTCACCGTGGCTCCCTTTGAAATATAGTGCTAGTGGGTCTCTCTGAGCTACGACGGGGGCCATTTGAATTCTGTGACTGTGTGTGGCTTTTCAAATAATTGTGGCTCTGCCTCATTTCCTGCATAATCCATCATCTGCTGCATAATATGCAGATTTTAACAAAAAAATTGTTTCTAGCTCAAACGGTTCAAAAGTTACTCAAAATGCTGTGCCACGTGTTGCCGCGCAGTGGAAATCCCTTTGCAAAGGTTTACTGGTCAGCTTTATGTTGGTTATTGCTATGCTTTGGTATTAAACTTGTACTAATGAGGACCAACCTATGCCTAGCCCGTGCTAATAAGTGTAAACATTACAAAATAATTAAGTAATGCTATCAGAAAATATAGCGCATTACGCTGCATAATTTGGCTTTTCTTGCTGCATAGTCCAGTTAACCCTGCTGCATAATTTCACACTCTTCTGCTGCATAATTCCAGAAGCCCTGGCCATGAGCTTCTGGTTCTCATTTGTAGATAGACATAAATTCATTCAAATTGTGTTTAATTTCCTGTGAATGGTTTGCTGCACATCTAACTCTCCCCTCCAGTGTAAATGAATGTGACACGTCATTACGTGGTCACAACAGAGAATGGATAGTCTGACTACTGTACTTTAAAAAGGTGTTCTTAGAGATGGGATGTCTGATGTAATGTTTCAGTGAACTCTTCCTGTTAAGGACAGTACAAGAACCGTTCCCAATTACTCTCACCTTGACTCTGTGATTAAAATTAGTTCAAAGGTTTGTAATTGCTGAAACGGCAAAATCAGCTCAAAGAAAGAAGTGTGCACATCAAACCCTGGCTTGTGTATTTTTAAATCTACCAAAATGACCCCCTCTGGTCTCCCTTCACCCTTAAAATAGCTACTCAATTATGGGCCAAATTCTTACAAAATCTCCCTCCCCCAAATGTATCCTTCCATTCCACAAAAAACTTTAAACACAAGACACTAAGAGAATTTCTGGAAACAATGATTGCAGACTAATACCATTGGGCACAGAGAGGATCACTCAAAACTGACCTACAACTTCTCACCCTTAACATGGCCGTTTGGGCTAGCCCACTACAGAAGGAACTGGACATCTCCTTACCACTAACATTGCCCATGGTAGAAGACTACTGTTCTCCCCCTCATCTCACTTTAAAGGACATTTCTTAACTTCCATCTATAACAATGTCAAGGTTATAATCCAAGTGAATGACAACAATCTGACTTTGATTGGCCCCCTCTTTCAAGCCATCAATCCTATTTCAAATGCTTTTCTTCTTCTGCCACTCATGTACTGGCTTGCTCCATCTCTGTTTCTGCCAAGAAAGAGCCTCAACCTCCACCACCTCCAAAGCTGATAGTGCCACAGCTGATCCACTTCCTCAGTGTTCTTCTCCAATCCATTTCTCTCCTCCTTCCAGCTCAGACACCCCCGATCCGGATCCTATCCCACCCAGTTCTCACATTTTATTCTTCCTCACCCCTTCACACACCTTACCTCTTCTCCTTCAGTCTCCATGCCTCAGCTTCACAATCCTCCTTCTTTGTTCCCCTATCCTCCCCTACACAACACACTAGCCAGTTTCTCTTCCTTTATAGCTATTCTCACCTCCAAACCTTTCCACAGCATTTTCTAGCTCCACCTCCTCTCCTCCTTCTAATTTCCTCCCTCTACGGGCAACCTTACGCTTTCCACTGTCCTCTCTTCTTAGACCCCACTCTGATTACCAAACAAATTCCCCCAATGCATCCCCCATGTTTCATGTTCCTCAAAACCTTTCTCTCCAGCTCATTGCTTCAGTAACCCTCAGCTTATATTCATTTCTAGTGCACCAGTCCAATCCTGTAACCCATTAGGACAATTGAAGCCCCCACCTACCAGACTCAGCCCCCAGCCTAATAGGACAATCAAAGTCTCATCTCAAATACCCACACTTGTCTTCTCCTCTAGATCTACTAACCTCCTTCTTTGTTTCAAGGTACAAGAAAGTTGACCACATCTGTCCTATAATTCTCATTTGTGGGTGGCCCCCCATTGGAAAAAGCGCACATTTCCCCCTACCGGGCTAAGAAACTGAAAAGTTTTAGTGCACTACTGTGATTAAAGATTGTTGAATCCTTCCTACTCAAACTCCCAGCGTTCAAATAAGAGTAATGTATGAGGAAGCCCTTCTTCAGTAGTTCTACAATTCTCTTATCCAACTCATCAGATGGCCCCCATCTCTGGTTACCTTCAAAAAGGAATTTAAGCTTTCCTCTTCCAAACACAATTTAGTCACTGACTGCCCTTAACTCCACCGCCCAATTCCCATTGCCTCTTCTTGAATGTATCGTTTGTCTGCTTATGGTTTCTATTGTTTGTCAACTATAGTTATCATTCTCTTGTGCAGTGCTTTAATTTCCTTAGACCACTTTAGCGCTTCGGGAAACTCCCAAAAACAAATAACATAAAAAACTGCTACAAATTCCATATATTTAATAAAAGAACTAGACAGCTGTGCATCACTCACTTTCAAAAAACGATCTTAGAGCAATGGATCCCTAACCTTATCAGTGGTGGTCATAACTATTTTCTTCTGCAGTTCTACAAGAGACCTACTTTTTGTAGTGTTTGTCCAGTTCCTTCTTCTTCTTTCTATCACCTTAGGCTCCCATCCTTTGGTTAGTAAGCGGTCAGTGATGGAATTGCAGTTGGTGTTCCCCGACAATCTTTTGCATTTTGTTCAATTAATTTCAATAAAACAGTATTTTATTTCTGTGTCTCAAAATTCCCAACCCACAAACTGTTCTTCAAAGCAGCATTTGATAGGTGGGTACCTCAATATGTCTGACCTTGCAGTGTTTAACACCAAGATTATTAGCAGTGCCTAATCCCAGCATTCCTTGCTTTTGTCTTTCATTTTCACTGTAGGAGGAATCCACTTCTCGGTGCTTCAAACAAGGGGTTTGCTCGTTGGCTTCCAGCAGAATATGAAGATGGACGTTCTCTCCCCAAAGGATGGACAGAGAACAGAAGAATAAATGGATTCGCACTCCCTCTGGTAGAGTATGAGGGGCTGGACCCATGGTGAAGTAGGAAGGGCTTCTGTTGTTGTAGCTGGACTCGTGCTCTAGCAAGCTGCTGGCTTAGGGATGACGCACTTTTGTTTGTAGGTGACTAGGCCAATCCTACAACAAGACCCAACTGTCTGCCCAACCCTCCCAGCTTGCAAGCAGTACCTCACCAAAAACCCAAACAGTAAAAGGTGATTTCTGGCAGCCTTTACGCATGGACTCTAGAATGCGACATCTCAGGGGAGTCGTTAAACGGAGAGTACTCTTTTCTCACATGAGCAACAAGTCTTGTCACACACAGGTGATGAAAGAGATGCAGTAAAGTTTTCAATAGGTTTTATCAACAAGACTCAGTCTACTGTAAACTGCATGAGCTGCAATGAGTAGGATAATGCACAGTGCAAGAAACATATTTGTGAAAATGAAAGGAGTGAATACAGGGACCCCCACCATCTTGCAATAAACATGAGATGTAAAATAGGCCATAATGCCCTAGTACGGAGAACCTAATCTCTAACCTAAAGAGAGCTAGGTGTGATAAACCTAATCTTGTAGTACCATGTCCATGAGAAGTGCCCCCAACCCTCGTTACCTTGGAATGAGGTCTCTAGATCAGACTCGGTGGGGACACAAATGCTGGGTCTGCATCAAGGCGACGTGTAACATAGATAGCGTTGATGGCATCTGGTAGGAATCCCTCCGATAACCTTGTCTGCATGAGAGATATTTATACAGATCTTGTAGGACCCCTGACGCACATATGTTCCCAAACAATAGATAAGGAGGCATGCTTGGGACGCAATTGTATAAACAATTCCCTCCAAAAGTACATTATGTCCCTGTTACACGTAAGTGGGAAAGGGACATGATATGAATACCTACATATACCACTTGTCTTTGATGCTGATAGTGACACCTTCACAGAGGGGCACTGATAAAGTGAAATCAAAACATCTTCCTAACTATAAACATAGCAGCCATCTTGGAAAAAACAATTAAATAAATACACTAAAACAGAGCAGGCTAAGTAGGTTAAAAGTCACTAGGTGACGGGGGCACAGGTCTTCAAGCCAGGAAGCTAAGCAAACTCCTGATTCCCAATAAAACTAAATAGGATCCACTACACTCTGTGGCATGACTGATGGGAAGGCCAGAAGTGAAGAGGGAGGTGTCTTGTACCAGACGGTAAAGGGGCTGTACAATACACTTCCTGTAGTTAGCACAAAGCAGGACTCACCAAATCAGTCAGGTTACTTTTTGAATATATCAGGTGCCACATATGCTCCAAGGGAAAGAAGTCAGTAAGATGTAGGTAGGACACCCCACATGGAGCAAATACTTTTTTGTTCAACATTTTGATCCTATATTCCACACTCAACATGCCAAGCACGCATCATCACTTAAGCTGCGTACTTCCACAACATCTCGCATGAAATGCTCAAAGAGTCATTACTTCGCAGGTATTGCTACACTTGCTCTGAGTCATTACGCCAGGTAGGGCTTCACTTCGCAGGTAAGTATTTATAAATAACACAAACATAGGAAAAGGGTTAATGACATAAATAGTATTCCAATTAAATAATTTAAACTAGATTAAATGACAATTTAAGTGACTACCTAAAATAATGTGTTTTAATAAAAAAAGGTTGAAGGATTAAATACAAAATGAGTACAATAATAAAGTAAAACAAAAATTTGGAAAAGTGGATATATTTACAAAAACTACATAATAATGTATAAATATATAGAATATACATTTGCCTATATGTGCCTATTTAATCAGGGGTGACAGCGCCTGTGTGGTTATGGTTAAGTCTCAGACATTCCACTTAAAAAGCAGTTTGTGTTTTGCCTATAACTTTGGTGCTGCACATATTTCTACACAAAACCTTTAATCAAAGAAAAGTTTCATCCTCTGTGGGCTCTTCGTGGCAAGTTTAGGTTTAGAAATTAAGGGTGTAATTTAGATATTGGTGGACGGATTACTCCGTCACAATGGTGACGGACATCCCGTCCGCCGAAATCGAATGCCCACAGGACATAATGGCATTTAGATTTCGGCGGATGGGATATCCATCACTGTTGTGACGGAGTAACCCCTCCGGCAAACTCTAGATAAAGCCCTAAGGGGCATATTTATACCCCATTTGCACTGAATTTGTGTAATTTCTTTAATGCAAATTCAGCACAAACCTAACGCCAAAGTTATACTTTGGCGCTAGGCCCATCTTGCGGCAAAGTTTTTGAGTTAAAGTCATTTTTTGCCTGCGGGAAACTACCTTGCGTCAATGAGATGCAAGGTATGTGTTCCAGGGCAAAAAATTACAATATGGCCTTAGCGCCATATCTATCCCCCCCATGCTATAATCAAGCATGGGGGGAAGGGGACCTTTAATAATGGTGCTAAGCTTGTTTAGCGCCATTATTTAACGGCTGGGTCAGGGCAGGAGTTGGAGGACCTGTGGACCTATTTCCATGGTCACAGACCATGGAATGGGCCCACAGGTGCCCTTCCCTAGCCCCAGGGACACCTCCACCTGCACCAGAGGGACACCAGATGATGGGGGACCCCCTCCTCTGGCGAGTAAGGTAAGTACAGGTAAGTATATATATATTTTTTAAGAAGTGCCATGGGGGGTTAAACTTGGGCCCCCCTACATGGGACTGGACCCATTGGGTTGGTGGGCATGACTCCTGTCTTTAACAAGACAGGAGTCATGTCCATGGGGGTTGTGCGTTAAAGGATGATGCTAGTTTGGTTAGGGGCATTATTTATGCCTCTGCCCATATTAACGTCATCCTTTGACGCACAACCTCCTGTTCCCCCTACGCCTCCCCCATTCGGCTAGCGTCCTTTTTTATGACGCTAGCCGGCCCTTACCGCTGGCTACCGTCATACCATAGATATGACGCCCAGCTGGCATCTTGGGATGGCGCTAGTCGGCGGTATACTTTTTCACGCAAAACTGCGTTAGTGCAGTTTTGCATGAAAAAGTAAAAAATCAGGGCCTCAGTGCTTAATTAATACAATCAGAAAGAGAAAAATTAAAAGAAATATGGGAAGATGAAAATATTTAGAAAAGAGATATATATATTTATATGTGCCTTTCTTTCTAAATGTAGTTATACACACACACACACACACACATATATGTTATATATATAAGTCACAGGTGATGATAGTGCCAGTGTAGTTATGGCCAGGTCAGACTTTCCACTGAAAAGGCATTTTCTGTTTTGTTTATAGCTTTGGCACTGCTCAAGAAATATACACGAAACCTTCTAAAAGCAGGGGCCAAATAACAGAGGGGTCTTAAAAGTGACATTTTACATTTTAACATTCATGGGATTCTTTGCCGCTCACTACAGAAAAAAAGTCTCAACCGAATTAGATCTAACTTGCATGAAAGTAGAACTTTATGGAGGAAATGCGTTTGCTTGTTTTGGCGAAGATCTGTTCAGTAGTTTTTGAGAAATTTGTTTTTAAAAATGGTTAGGGCATGAAGAGGTTACATTTTATAGATATGTGTAGTTTAGCGAACCCGGTTTTTGTCGACCTTTACTGACTAAAAACATTGCAAATCCTCAAACCTTATTGGATGAGTGAACCTTTTCCCCTGTCACCCTGACTGTTTCAATTTCAAATGAGAAAAGGGTGCTCTCTTTTGCAGAACAGAAAGGAGGAATGGCCAGACTTTCAGGTCAGGAGAGGTGGTATGTCGTTTATAAGAAGAGCAATAGTGGTTTTGTTGTCAGACGAAATGTGTTGAGTACATTGTCAGATACAGGAGCGGGGGTGTCACACTTCACGCGAAGCAGGTCAAACTTCTGCAATAAGGAGGCTACCCACACTTTCAGAGGAGGAGAGGGATATTTTTTCAGAGCAGGATGGGGTGATTCTATTTTCAGAACATAATGGGAAGTGGTAACACATTAAATTGAGGAGGTGTGCTCTCTTTTGCCGAGAAGAACAGTTGGAAGAGTAGAGGTAGTGAAGCATTCAAAAGTGAAACAGATAGTCTCGCTTACAGAAAGCAAGGGAATGGTTTCAAAAGGAGAGGATGGGTGCTCATGCCCCCAAAAGAGAAGGCAATGGTCTCACTTTCAGACAGTAGCCGGGGTAGTCATGCTATAAATGTGAAGGCAATCTCATTTCCAGAGAATGAGAAAGTGGTCTTCTTGCCAGCAATGCAATGAGAAGTCTTATTGGTTGTGGAAGAATATAGGTCTCACTTCAAAAAAAGGTGGAAGGGTGGTCTCATTTGTAGAAAAGGTGGGTCACTCTTGCAGAAGAAGAGATGATAATCAATTTTTCAGGAGAGGAGTTTGTGCTTACACTTTCAGAGAAAGTGTTGAGTCTCTCGTCTAAAGGGTTGGAAGGAAAAAGACACCTCTAGAGGAAGTTAAAAAAAAAAAATCTGGATTACGGAGGAGTGCTAATCTAGCTGTAGAAAGAAGGTTGAGCTCTTTTCTATAGGAATAGGGGATGGTCTGAAGAATTAAGAGTGTGTTTCAGCAAGTTGAATTTGTAGGAGTGTCATCACCTTTTTCTGTTCTTTATTGCAGGCACGTGCTGTTTCAAACCAGATTGTCCAGTTTCCAAACAATGAAATCACACTGGATAATGAGCGGTCACTCACCTTCATGCAGTTTGGTCAGTGGACAGACCATGACCTGGACCTTTCTCCAGAGACCCCAGCCAGAACTACCTTTGCTCAGGGCCTGGACTGTGACCACACTTGTGTCAAGGCACCACCTTGCTTCCCACTGAGGGTATTATGCAGACCAATGTTTCCTGTACCATATCTGTTCACATGATAGGATTAGGCTTCCACCAGCCTATTTACCTTCTTTGCTTGCTGCAATCAACTAACCATTGAAATAGTTAAGTAAATGTTTCTAGAAGCTATCCAATAATGCAATAATTAAGTGGAACTTTAAGGCTGTCATCTAGAAAACAGCTGTCATGGAACGTCCCGCAAATATTGTCAGATGCCTGAACCACCCTCCACTTGGTTCCTGCACTTGTTTAGGGGTTGGGAGAACGTGGTTTTCCCATTGCAGAGTGCTGCCTGTTCCGCCATCAGGACAATTATTGGATGCACTTGATGGTAGAGCAAATTACATCTGAGAGGCTCCACTATTTAGAGCAGCTCCTTTGATGCCATTTCCCCCCAATAATCCGTTCTGTCCAGGGCTGCCATAACGGCAATGGCGGTCCAATGTGAGAAAATTATGAGGAATATCCACAATGTGCGGAATTATAACTCTCAGTGGATGGGGAATACTATGTCATTTTAAATAACACCACCACTTTAGGCCGCTGTCTGCAGAGGTTTCATAAGTTCCAGCAGAAGGCCATATGTTTTTCATGAAGGCCATTACTGGCTTCTTTTTATCTCAACGTGGCTCCTGCCATGGACGCACACGCCACTTCGGGGAAAAATTTCCTCTGACATCCTTACATTTGGTGAGCCTTACGCCAGATGCTGCTTCCACCAAACAAGCTCTTTAGCTGCTGGTCCTCCAAACCAGTGCCATTAGTAACACAACGTCCCCCAAAATATTCATAAAACCACCAGATAATTGCTAACTGTTTTTTGTCATCACACTTACATTTCCATTAAATGACCTTTGGAACTTCAACATCTAATATCTAACCCTTCTTACTGAAGTATGTGTACTTGTAAAGCAACACATTCTGGAAGAACCATCTATTTCTCAAAATAGTTCTCAATCTGAAGAGGGACAGGGAACTTGCACTTGTTTGTTTCTCCAGATGACTAAAATAATGCAAAGCATTCTCTCAGGTTTTCTCAGCAACAGCTCTTAAATTCTATAACTATTTCAACGAGCTCTGGTTCTCTTCCGCTCTGATAGTGTTTAGAGTACATGCAAACATTCTCCTTCCTGAAACATCTTTAAACATATGACAAAATAGGATTATATTCAATTGGTCATAAATGATCTGGCTTGTGTCATAAGGTTTTAACATAATCTTCACTGTTTTTTACTATTTTACTAACTCAATTGTTACCTTGTTAAGAACAGTACTCTGATTTCATAGCTGGAGATTGCTTAGCTTTACAAAGTGTGTGAAATAAAAAGACATTGTTTATTAGAGATTCCAGATTTAATTCTGAACTAAGAAAATGAAGACATCAAGATTTCAAATTGTAACCTTAAATAATAAGTCAGAAGTGCCCAACCTATAATGTGGGGATGGGATTTTTGGTAGATATTCACAATATCCACAAACATACATACAGTGACTGTCACAGAAATAATTTATACACTTTATAGGTATCCTGAAAATGTGGCACTGATCCAGCGATTGTGGATTTATGTTGAACAGCCCACCTCTATTTTACCTGTCAGCTACTTACCTCTTGTAATTATAATGGCCGTCTCACCTTTTTTTCTAATACGTAACCGCAGTGAAACCACAGGGTATTCACCTCCAGTAACATTCCAATAGGGTTCCATCAAAGGAACCTAGATATTTTAATTTCTAATTGTCTACCAAAGACCTTCCAGATGTTCAGTGCCAATACACAATCAATATAACACCACTATATTGTAACCCATGAGAACCTAGGCATAGACCCTGAACATTCTCATATGAAAATCTAAATCTGAGAGTCTCTGTATCTCCCATTTAGCAAAACAACATTTAAATGAGGTCTAAGGTGCTAATAAAGAATTGTTTTAAGATTGAATAAATAAATGAATGCTGTCTAGCATATCAGAGTCTTCGCCTTAATTCACTCATCAATAGAGTTAACTCAGAGCTTTCAGTGCTCTACTTTTAAAGCTTCTTACAAACCTGCTCATACGATTTCTACCTCAACTTTCTCTTACTGATGCCCCTATATCTCCAGGTACAGTAGCCTAATCAAAGACCACCACCCTACTGTATCTCTGCCTCTTACAATCCCTCCATGGGGGTTTATGATCACTAACTTCAAATCTGTATCCATAGAACCCATACAAGATCTCCGTCTTTTCTTTCCCATAGAGTCATGTTTACATATTCACCTCCACAAATGCATACAAAGAACTATCAACCTACACCTATACATAACAACTTATTCTCTGAGGTTCAGAGTCTTCTCCTTCATTCCATGAAACCCACATAAGACCTCTACCTTGTAAGAAGGTTCTATATCTCCACTGCCAATAGCCACACCCCTAAACCACCACCCTATCTCTAACTCCAACAACTCAACTGGTAAGCTGTATCCTAGATAGGCCATTCGAGTACCTACTAATTCTTCAGTTCATTCAAAGGGACATTTATACTTAGATTGCAATCCCCCTTGTGCATTTATCATAAGATGTCATCTCATCCTTCGATTAATTGCCATTATATCATATATCAGAATGACAGACCATCTTCTTCTGTGATGTTTTTAATACAGATTCCACCCAATGATCCAAGGATCTCAAACAGAAGTGACTGCATTCCTTTATTCCGCTCGGCTCCAGCATGCAACAAAGGATCAACCGTCCGTGAAGAGATTAACATTCTGACATCATTTATTGATGGCAGCCAGGTGTATGGAAGTGACATGGGACTGGCAACTAGACTTAGGAATTTGACAAACCAGTTTGGGCTGTTGGCTGTTAACCAGAGATTTACTGATGATGGCCGAGAGTATCTTCCCTTTGATACCATGGGAGAAGACTTCTGCGTCCTAACCAACAGGTCTTCGGGCATTCCATGTTTCTTGAGTGGTGAGTAACATAATTTCTGGGTACAGTGGATTCATATACTTAATTTCACGTTCATGATTTCTGAAAACTCTGAAGTGTATCTTTATGTGATTTGAAAATATTCCACTGAATTTGAAAGTGCAACAGGGTACACGAATGCCTGTTCTGCAAATTGAAAATCTATGTTTTGTTATTATTCTTGGGCACCAGAAATGCAAGGTTTCCTTACCAACCCTTATTCCCATTACCCTGAGACATAAGCTGTTCTGCCAGTCGCCATGAGATTACCATTTCATGAGGCCTCCATGGGGTGAATGCTAAACCTGATCCATATAACATTAGTTCTGCATCTACTTATTTCTCTCATTCCTCCAGGCTATTTATCTTTATTTATCTTTACTATTTTTAGATTGTACAAAATTTCAACTGATGTTGGAGTGATGTTGGAGTGAGAGAAAAATAGAAAAAGCTTAAATGAGAAATGAAGAGAAAGAAACAAGAGTGTTGTGTGAGACTGCAAAATAAAAAAATAGCTGTAGGAAATAGCCAACATTTAGGAAAACCTGTAACTATTGTACCATGAACTAACAGTTTCAGGGCTGGCAATTAATGAAGGAAGGCCTTTTTGTTGCAATTCATTACCTATAGATATGAGAACAAATGGATGAATGATTACACTTAAATATCACATGTAAGGGAAAAAAGGAAGAAAAAAAGATCTAGTGGTGCTGATGTTTTGAGTGTGGAGAAAACCATGTTGTTGGCAATAGTAGAATTTCTTGTTGGCCAATTTGGTTTTCCTGGGGCTGTATCACGAATGCAGCTCATTTTCATTGTTTGTGGTATATTAGAATGAATGCACAGCCCCCAGGGCAGCCGTGAACTCACACTTCCCCCAGGGCAGTGCATTCAAGAGAAATAGAGAGCGACTTTGAAACAGTCACCCCGTGTTTCACTGTGCAGTCGGCAGCCCACCTGCACTGTTAAGTGGGGTGAGAGATCCCTTTACAGGTGGGTGCAGTGCGTGACTGCACCTGGCTGAAAGGGGATGTCTGGGAGGGTCCATATGACTCCTTTCTCCCCCTCCAAAGGGCTGCCATCAGGGGGTGCACTAAAAGTGCCCCATCATTTTGTGTCGCACTGCCAGTGCACCCCCTGAGAGTTTCTTTGCCTTTGTACCCGTGTAGACTTTTTGGTCCATAAACGTACTGAGGGTGCCATATTTTTGATAGGCCCAGCCTGTGGTTGGTGGCAACTCCTGGCCACTCCCTAAGCAATGGGGTAGAAGTTCCCAGGGTTGACCCTACCCATTTTACAGCACTTCCTGTGTGGTCTACAGCAAATAATCCCACAGTGTCCCTTTCTCCCCAAATCCAACATGGCAGAACATTTCTTCCCCTAGTCAGAGACCCACGTTCCCATTCAGAGGTGTGGTTATGTAAATGGCCAATCCCTCCCCTGTGGTTCTGAGGCTGCAGGGATTGGTGCCAGGCTGACTATGTGGTCAGTAGAGGGGGTCAAGCCAAGGTGTGAGCTATATCTACTTGAGACAGGGTAGGTTGACTTTTAACTCAAGCGCCTGGGCAAAGCCTCCAGGCCATTCTGTGAAGGAAAGGAGAACACCTCCGCACACCCAAGGCCCTATTTATGGTCTGGGAGCAATTCACACCTTACTACAATGGATCCATGAGCTGCCAGGTGACAGTTGGAATACTTACAGAAAGTCATTAGAAGCTTTAGGCAGGGAAAAAGTAATTTTTTTTAAATCCTTTTCCTTAACAGGTGAAATTTTACTTTTTCATTACATTTGATTTAGTTTAACTATTAAAAAGAGTCTTTAGAATAATTTTCTAGTTGTTACTAAACGACAATTATTATTCTAATATGCAGTAATCTAATCCCTGTGTTTCTCTATGGAAGGAGCCACAATGAAAATAGCTTTTAGGCTTTTTCACGATAAGGACATGTGGAACATTAAGCTTTTACATGTCCTACTTTTAAACACAATGATCTGCATTAATGGGCACTAAGGCCTACCTTAGAGATGACTTATTAGTATTTCAAATGAAGGTTCAGGTCTGTCAAAAGGGTTTATTTTGATAGGTCGAATTGGCAGTTTTCATACTGCTTACCAGGCCACTTTGGTAGGCCTGGTGTCGGATTGCTGTATCACTACAGTGGGGGGGTATAATGAGTGTTGCAGTGCATTGATGATTTTTACCTTACAGGCCCTGGGTACACTGTGGATACCATGTACTAGGGACTTATAGGTAAGTTAAATATGCAAATCAAAGGTATGCCAATTTCATTATGTTGAAAGGGGGAACACTGGTACTTTACCACTTTTTAGCAAAGTGCACAGAGTTCTATAGCCAGCAAAAACAGTCTGAATTCCAATCAGCCGTAGAGGTAGAAGGAATACTTTGATCTGAATTATTGTTGTTAAATTACAGGACTGCTAATCTTGTGTATAATGCATTTTTTTACATCAAGGTGATCCCAGGACAAGTGAGCAACCAGGGCTCACAGCCTTCCACACACTTTTCATACGAGAACACAATCGAGTGGCCAGGCAGTTGAGGCAGATGAACTGTCAATGGACTGGAGAAACGCTCTACCAGGAAGCCAGAAAAATTGTAGGAGGCATTCTCCAGGTATTCCAAAAAGTACATTTATTTGACTAAATTTGAAACCCTGTTCAGTTTGCAATGTCAACAGCAAAAAAACATCTTCTGTGTAAGTGTAGCACATACGAAGAGTCTGAAATTGGCAGAAAACTTCTGGATAATACTATGTCCTGACTAGGGCTAGTAGTAGTGTCAGGCAGTACATGTGCCCACCTTGCATATTGCCACCATAGAAGACATATGGCTAGCAGGGACCGCAAAAGTTGACACTTGCCCAGCATTTTAGGGTGTTTTTTACAGTCCAGACACTGTAACAGATGTTAGGGGCACCAACAAAAGCATGATTTGACTGAATTAACTTCTGCAAGGGGGTGCGATGGAGAAAAATGAAAAGCTTTTTAAGTATTAATTGGTGAATTGTATCCTAGTTGAATGCCATTCACAATTGCACAGAAGCAGGACTGAGCAAGTGGGAAAGCTAACCATTACTACATGGTACATTCATCTTTAATGCTTGTTGAACTACAGCTTTCTTGGTTGGACAATCCTATTTATTTGTGACTGAGTCAGAGAGCTACCTAAGACCTAAATTTAGAAATTTTATTATATGCAGTACCACTTTTCTTGCCCCCCTTAGTGCAGGCATAATGTGGTGCAAGGGGTTACAAAGTGGCCATCTAGTCTTTCTTTCTGGAACACTGTAGACGAAATTCAGTCTCAGCTCAGGTGAAACCTTGTTATCCCTTATTGGCTCTTTGGGAGTTTTCATTTAAAATGTCCTTGTAATGTCTGTTTGCTTCCAGAAAATCACCTACAGAGATTACATCCCCCTTTTGATGGGTCGTGAAGCGGCTGCTCGAATTATTGGTGCCTACCGCGGATACGACGAGTCTGTGGACCCACGAGTAGCCAACGTGTTCTCCCTCGCCTACCGCTTTGCTCATGCCTCCATCCCGCCCACGATCTACCGCCTGGCCGATGGGTACCGCCCGCTGACCGGGGCAGCTTCTGAGGTTCCACTCCACATGACTTTCTTCAACAGCTGGAGGGTCGTGAGGGAAGGTAAGAAAGTACCCCACCGTCCTCGCCAAAGCGTGCGTTACAACTCCAACAACGACTTGCGTTGCCTTACTCCAGATCTACAAGGCCATGAAAAGCCACGCAAAGTGTCTTTGCGTGATCTTGTAGATATGGGCCTGCGCTGCCGTTGTGTCAAAAAAGTGAAGCATCGGTGGCGCAAGCCTTATGTAAATGTGGGACTCAATATTTGTAACTACATATCTGCTCACCTTGTCTAGTGGATAAAAAATTAAATCTAGTAGAAGGACACTGAAATTGTGTGAAAAAGGAAGGCCAAGAATATTCCACTACCGATGTGTTGGAGGATGTAGGTCTGTCACACTGGAGGATGGATATATCCAGCATCACAATAATAAGGAGCAAGAAGGAAAATTCACAACTACATAATGCCCAAATTTGCACTTATGTTCCCTCTTATGATTTTTTTCATTGTGAGGAAACAGAATGAGTAACCTTTTCTGATCAGTTTGTGGAACTTTTAATAGCAGTGAGTGGGTGTTACTGCTTCAGTTGCAGCAGGAGAGAAAGGGTGAGGGAAAAGGTGGAGTCATCAAGATTTCTTAAGTTCTAGCAGCACAAGTGAATATTTATTTTGTTCCTCTAATACATTGTACAATTTCCTACTTTATTTCGGTTTGGATCATTTGTCTGAAAAGGATTTTACAGAGTATGCCTCTTGGCACAGCAGCTGGTTTCTGTACGGGTATGCTGCATCATTTGGATATAAGAAGTGTTTTGACCACCACAAAACTGGTTTATCTAAGCATGCTTGAAGCTTTTTGTGGGCTAAGGTTGATCAAGAATCTACCAGAAGACTTTAATAAACTTTAAATGAATGCTAGACACTGTGACAAAACCTATAGTACTGTTTATATTACTAGATGTCACTTTGTGTCATTAACTTTAAGAAACACATTAACTAGTGGAGAACATAATAAAGTGGCCCAAAAAACTTCCTGTGTTGTGTTCTTTTTCCACAGTAGGAGAATTACAGGAGAGTATAGTAATGAACAATTCTTCACAGAACAGGAGAAGGGTGAAAGAGGGGAAGACTGAATTACTCCTAAAAGAGAAGGAGGGGGGAATAGAGAACATCTGTGTTATTTCCATTGAGAATAGCAGGATCTGTGCTGTGGCCTCACTCTCTACTGACCTAATGTGCAGGGAATGTAAAGACATATCACCTCATAGTGCTGTTACTAAGTTCTTTCACCAGCCATTGCCACTGCTTATATTTAACTAACACATTCTCTGCTACCATTTTACATCCTACTGAAAGATTGTCACCTTTCGTTATTGTTGTACAGTGTTCTCATACCCAAAGGGATCTTGTTTGTGCTATATAAAACTCTATCAATAAAATAAATAAAAATAAAATTGTTGAAACGTAGTCTAAGAGGTCTGAACTGTAAGCATGGCGAGAGAAAGAGAGACACCTCCTAGGCGAGGTGGCTATGTAAGCTTTACATAAGAAAAAGACCCACCTATCCACAGTCCTTGTGCAACTTGATTGCTTGATTTGCAAAGAAAATCAGACATTTGCTTTGGTAGTACTGTTCCGGCCGTTGAAGCAAATGTCTGACCTTTTTCAACTTATGAAGAATTGCAACAGTACTCTTGGAACGCTGTAATTCTTGCATCAACCCAGGAGCACTGAAAATGTCATGTTATGTTAAGTGCATTTAATGCAAACCTCTAGAGCTACAGCGTCTGACTCAAAGATATGACACCATGCAGTTAAAGATGTCCGCAACCTCGCCCCTAGCACTGAACAAGTTCTGTCAAGGGCAGATCGAGTGAAACCAGTTTCTGGCGCCTGACGTTTTTACCACAGTGATTGTGGACAGATTCTAAGCCTCTTTGCTAAGAAGTGGTGGGTCTCTGCAGTAACTGTCGCCATAGGTTCAGGAATATGACCGTTTGTTAGATCTAGGTCTCCAAAT
Source organism: Pleurodeles waltl (assembly GCF_031143425.1). Lineage (NCBI taxonomy): Eukaryota > Metazoa > Chordata > Amphibia > Caudata > Salamandridae > Pleurodeles > Pleurodeles waltl. Next base: position 91,050,806 of record NC_090441.1, read on the forward strand.
GTTCACGTGGCTACACTTCAGATCATCCAGCATCCTGCAGGTCTGCTTTTTTGTAGAACACCATAAATTGACCACACTTGACCACACTTCCTTTCCCTACTGATGCAGTTTCACTGGCTTCAAGTCAGTTTTAAGTTCCAGATTTGCATCAACATCCATGGGTGGATGCATGGGAAGGCCCATGCACCACCCATTGAACTCCTACTTGATGCAAAGTAATGTAAGTCAGCACAACATGCTGCACTTTGTTACTTTTTTGTTACAAAGCTAGGCAGATACCCCTTTTCTTTGCTTTGTAAATGCTAAAAAGGTATTTTGCATTGGGTCTGTAAAAGTGCTGCAAACCTAAAATAAATTCTTTATAAATCTGGGCTTAAATTATCTTATTGGCCATTTCAAACAAAGACCCTCCATGAAGAGGACCTGTGCCCACATTCCTCACTCAATATAAGCTTATATTCACGCATTACAAGTAATGGCATCATTTAAGCTTGTATTCTACTGCATTGGGCACAAAAATCATCATTCTTTTTTCATAGTGACTGTACCCATTTTATGAATTACTATCTTCCCAAGAAGTGGCCCAGCCATAGGTCATGAAAAGAAAAAAACAAAAGGGGTCCCTGATACGATACGGAAAGAATTACAGGGAACAGAGCTCAAATCACAGCAAGTGAAACTCTCCAATCATATTAACGGAAATTAACATCAATAATTATGATACGTTCTTAGAAAAAATAATTTTTATAATCATTTATTTAACGTATACAAAATTTGATGCATTGCCTGGCTTCCGGACACGATTTCCTAAGCATAACTACTAGACAATACGTACAACATAAAACTAATAATACTCACTACAACAAACAAACAACATATAGACTAGTCATGGACAGATAATAAATCACCATACAAATACATAAAGACAAACACAAGCCAATAAATACAGACCAATCATAAATATCAGATATAGACCAAAACAAAACTTAAGAGAGCCTAACAAATAAATTCACTTATATGAGAACAACTGATAGCACAAGCGCATCCTAGTGTCCTCATGTAGAGATAAATATCCTTTCTCAATGGTGTCAATTCCACATTAATTGCACAACAAAGAGTGAGCAAAATTCTATATCTTGCCACTTTCCACAAGTCCGTAGAACTTATATCCAAGTTAGTGCATGTGTCTTATCTTTTGTTGATTTTCTATTGCTTAGAATGTCTGACAATTTTTGGCTTCTGCATTTACTTTGTTTGTCTTATAAATGAAATAGTAGACATCCAGTACTCCTGTGCCACATTCAGTACCCCTTTGCCAATTCCAGCCCTAGGTCATTACATTTATTATTATTTGTAGGCTGTTTATGGCTCTACTTGAGATTTAATTGGGTATGGTTTCTGTCTATCCTATTGTGTAAGTTCCCAAGCCTTTTTGAAGCTCTGCACTATCAGATCTGTTCCTTCTGACTTGCTAATATTTGCCTACGGGCAATTTTTCCTCAAAGCGCTTTCAGATTGAAGCTTTCAATGCAAATAAGAGAATATCTATCCATAGCTTTAAAATGAGCCTTACTTCTCAATTCTTCATCTTCAGATCTAATTTCAAGGCTACGAACACTGTTATTCCTATTTATTTGAGCTGCAATTTCAAACCTATGTTATGTTGGTTTATCTAGTCTATAAACTAGCTAGTCTTTGTCTCATGATTACGATGCCATCTATATATCTTCCACACAGAACGATACTACTTAGGTAGGGGGTAACCGGCTACTCTTCCTCTAAGGAGCAAGGATAGAAGTTTACCAGACTCGGCTCGAAATGTGAGTTAATGAGTCCCCCCTGTTGTCTTGAGAAATGTTTGGTTAGGCTTTTTCTGTTAATTCCATTGCTAAGGACATGAGTATGTGGTACAATCGTATGGTTTGCCCCTGAATTTCCTCTACACTAGTTGAAGTGGCCCTTTAAGGGATATCAGTATGGAGAAAATCTACACTAAGTGTAATCAAGATCTTTTTGGTAGAGTGAAACTCAGTGATGTAAGCATTACCATAAACATAGGACAGAGAAACGATATCACAAAACCTAGTTAAAGGTTCTAAGAAAGACCCTATACTGTAGAATATAGGTATGCCCCTGAGGAAAGCTCAAATGAGTGTGTATGCTAGTTTCAACGTATTATGGTGTTACTCTGTGAAAATACCGTTCCACATACACCCCAAAGCTCAGCTTTAGGTCAATAGCATTAGGTGAGTCACACTTAACATCCGTTCGGTGTCAAAGATTGACCCTGGGAATTGCAGTTTTTACATAGTGAGGAGAAATCAACACCCTGAACTTTCAAATGGCCCATTGGAGTGAAAGAAGTTTGAAATGTAGGTTTGAAGGTGATTTAAAAGTGTTAATTATGCATTGGCTTTCACAATATGTGATTAGATGCACCTAAAGGTTCTAAAATGTGCAGATGTCAGATACTTATATTTTGCAGCCACAACAAAGACCTTTTGCTAAATCACTGACAGGAAGCAAAATCAGCAGTTCACAATCAGAATCTAATAGATCAGTCAGTAATTTAAGGGGAATTCCAATCAGTCATTCAAGAAACCCACATGGTAAAACCATATATTGGTCAATTTACAAATGGACGTGTCCACCAAAGTCTCTAGTCAGAACAGGATAACCATAACCAAAGACAGCTTTCTACACCAATCAACCACTACCATGCAGTTCAATACAAAAAATGCAAGAGATGAAGTTCAACCCAAGCACAAATCATATATGCACTCTTGTGCTTTCCAAAAACAAAACTCTACTTTCTGGGACATACCCCACACTTTACAAGGGTAGATGAATGATCACATATGTCATACAAAATGACTTGCTGTGTCCAAACAGAAGACACCTTTTGACTCCGTTAAGTACTTTGCCAGACCACACATGCTTTGCGTACCACAGAAGGCTGCCCAGAAAGTGTATTTTTCATCTCCCATTGTAAGGGCCCCAGCAGATTTTTTTTAACTTACTTGCTTACTCATTATAGTCACATAGAGACAATCACAGTAAGGATGTAATAATCCCATTGATACTTTAAATTTCGCAGGTGGCATTGACCCTCTCCTCCGTGGCCTCATGGCAAATCGTGCCAAGCTGAACAGACAGAATCAGATACTGGTGGATGAACTGCGGGAGCGTCTCTTCAAACTGTTCAAGAGGATCGGACTGGATCTAGCAGCTATCAACATGCAACGAGGCCGAGATCATGCCCTCCCAGGTATTAGTCCAGTGCAGGACAGAACACACTTCTAGGCTAAAAACTAATGAGCAAAGTGGGGAAACCCTGCTATCCTAGGTAAAAGCCTTACAGACACAGGACTAGAAGAGAGATCACTGTAGAAAAGACAAAGGGGGCAAAGAATAAGGCTTTGCAGGTAAGAAACTAGGGAAGGAGGAGGAGGATGAGAGATGCCTAAATGAGAGCCACCAGTTACTGAACCACAAGGCAGAAAGCTACGCCTTACAGGTAAATAGATGAGGTAGTAACAGCATGGTCCTCAGATACGAAACAGTGAAGGGGTCTCTGTTCTCCTGACTAATGCCACACAATTGTACGTGTGCTATAAACAAACCTTTTCAGCTGAAAACAAAGATTTTCACCTACAAATATGCTTGTCTAGCGTATAAGGTGGCAGAGGCGGCTGCTGAAGTTTGAGATATGTTGGTGTGCAACACTGCTACTTATATAGCCCTCTTATTGCATCAAGCAAGCAAAGTAGACCATCTTCAGGGGGTTGTTTTCTAACCAGTTTAGATACAAATCTATGCAAGTTGTACATTTTTTCAGCAACATTTTTTAAAATCTGCCTATTAGAAAACAACTGTTATATGCCCAGCTGTAACACTGGCTGCCCAGCTCACCATTATTTATACCACGTGTAAAACAGTGCCTTTACGAGAGTGTGTTACCACCCAGCTAAATAATATTCCAGCCACAATTCTTATTAGGAGAAACAACACACACTTTGACTCTTTGGTCAGAGCCCGTCATTTTTCCCATATACCTTAATGGCCAGTTGGTCTGAATGATACATCCTGCCCGCCTTCTTCCCTTTACTGCTGTACTTATTGGCACACTAAACCACTGTACTACACAAGCATGAACCATATGATTGCCCTGATTGCATATGTATGCTGAAAAAGTCAAAAATAAACATGTTCAAACATAAGTGAATGGCCCATCAAAATGTAAGCATCAGAAAAGAATATGCCAGGCTATATATATATATATATGTACATATATATATATATCAACACATTTCTTCTGCGTTTATGAAGAAAGACAGTACTCCACGAACACAGCAAACAAATTTAGTTTCCATGCATTTATTTTTGGGAAAATTCATTGTGTAATAAGTTTTGTTCAACACGCACGATGGTTGGTTGTAAACATCAACATGAAAGTATTTAAACTGAGCCAATATGGCGATCGACAGGTTGAAGAAGGCGGCAACGCCGAAACGCGTCCCTGTTGGCGATTAAATAATTAACTTGCTGTGTTCGTGGAGTGCTGTCTTTCTTCGTAAACGCGGAAGAAATGTGTTGATAAAATACGCGGTGACGCGCGCATTGAGACTAGCACCTTTGACGGTCTGGTGCAGAAAGGAAACGCCGAGCTCGAGTGTTTATATACATACTTGAGTATTACTGTAATGTTGGGCCATCTACCAAAACGATTGGGGTGCTGCTGTAATATTCCAGGGCACTGCTGGTAAACAAAGCTTGACATGGAACTACTCAAACACGCCAGTGTGATGCACAAATACAAAAGAAGTCTGGACAAGCACAGTAAGTTGCTTCTTAAACTTGCAAGTGTTCTGCTAAATGTGTCAACCTAGCATGGGTGGGACTTAAATTAGCGCAGGTGGCTCAGTTCTCCAATAGTGTTTCTTAGATATGCCGTGGCAGCTCAATGTGCTATATAGAGTTCGTATCACATAGGCTGTTCTCCTATTTAAATCTCCCTACAGTGGGCACAACTCACCCCTTTTCTGTAGAGTCCAAACACAGGCTTCCTATATACTTACACATTTGTTTGAGAAAAGACCCACTTACTGTTTTTAACTAATTTTTACCTGCCCAGGTATCTGCTTTCAACCTCTGCTCACGTTACCTTTACATGCCATGCACATTTTGGAAAGGAACTACTTACCTCACTGATTTCATAAAAGGAAACGAGCGGGAAGATTTATAGAGTCGGCTCCAGAAAATGATTCCATAGAACAAAAACATGCCAAAACGTGGTAAAGGTAACAGTTTTAAAAAGCAGGCTGAGGTCCCTGGCCTTTAGTGGTCTCCTATGGTGGTTGTGAAATATGGTTTTAAGAAAGCTAGCACCAAGGTATTTGACAAACAGCCTGAGCTATGCAAAAAGAGAGCCAGTGACTCCAAGGAGAAACTTTGATATTCCAAGAATCAACGAATGAAGTGAGAAAATCGAGAAATATGTAACCGGATATGTATTTGATCATTAAACCATTTCATACTATGTGCTTAAAAAAGGGTAAATTAAGTCATAGGAATGTTATATACTACACCAGTGCTTCTCTAAGAAGCCAAGTCATACTTAAGGCCTCATACATGACATAGGAACAACTGACAGCTGTGTCCGTAACTTTTGTTAAGTGGCACCAATGCCATGGTACATTCATCTTCATTGATGATTTTTGAGGTTGCTTTCAACCACCTCCCAACTTCCCACCACCCAATACAAATTTAGTTGATTGCTGGTTCTGGGTATATATTTGAAAATTACATTAATCTTGCCACTTGACTATCTGTTTCTCACAATAGGTTACGGTGCTTGGCGGCGTTTTTGTGGACTCTCTGAGCCACGAAATCTGGCAGAACTCAGAAGAGTCCTGAATAATAGTGACCTTGCCAGAAAATTGATGGCCCTTTATGGAACTCCCAGAAATATTGATATTTGGCTTGGAGGAGTGGCTGAACCTTTTGTTCCTGGTGGGAAAATAGGGCCTCTTCTAGCCTGCATCATTGGAAACCAGTTCCGAGTGGCTCGGGATGGTGACAGGTAAGTGGCTCACTTTTTAGGAAAATTTTTATATGTCTGTGTGGGGAGATCTTGTATTGAGCATCGGAACTCCCTGTAAACAAACAACCCCTATGCCTTTGTGTAAGTAAGAATATTCCCATTCATGTCTGTGCCTGTCGTGATAGACCTCTTTAAGTAAATACGTGTAAGGAGAGTTCCCTTCAGGCCTGTGTCTGTTGGGAAGGGCCTATTAAGGTAGATATGTGTGAGGAAATTCCCATGCAGGCCTCTGTCTGTTGGGTTAGACATATGAGCTTGGATAGGCACCTTAAATCATATATGTGTGTGTAAGGAGAATCTTCAGTATAAAAGTAGAGTCGTTTCAGGTCTGTGTCTGTTAGGATGTTCATAAGTCTTTATGTTTATATGTGCTTAAGGAGAATCCGCTTCAGGCCTGTGTCTGGTGGGATAGACCTCTTGAGGTACATTTGTGTAAGGAGGGTCCCCTTCACGCCTGTGTCTGTTAGGATAGACCCCAGTCTTTAGGTATATATGTGTGTGTAAGAAGAATCTGATTAAGGTCTGCGTCTGTTGGGATAGACTATCTTAGCTCTGTTTGTGTCCCTTACAGACCTGTGGGAGGCCAATGATTGGTAATGACAAAGGAGAGTGAACTGATATGTTTACAAAAGTGTATAGCAGTCAAACACTGGCATAGCAGATCTCTAATGAAATTTATTAAATTCCCGTTCTCTGTTTGCGTATCGGTGTCGCTGAAACTTCCAATAGCAGACATGTGCTTTGTCCTTCATGCATTTCATGGCTCAATGAGCTGTATTAAAATCATACAGACGGCACAAAGGGTTGATATTTCTGTACATGAACGTGAATGGTAAATGTCCTAATGCTGACCTAATGTTTACAAAACACGTACCAGCCAAGAGGATGGTCCATAGACTTAATCTTTAAAACTTCAGAAAAACAATCAGTGTGCTCATATTTTAAGCGCAGCAATCACTCTGGTAATCAGTTGCTTCAGTTATTGGACACATGTGTAAGTTATGTGGAGAGGTGGCATTGGTCTGTTATCCTATGTGGCCTGCTAGGAATAAATCAGTCACTACTAGTTAGGGTTGCCAGATGACTTCATCAGAGAGACAACGTTCAAATCTTGGACTTTCCATTACTAATCCATTGCATTCTGGGAGCCTTAGTTCTGGTTAACATACAGTAAACTAAATAGACTATAAAACCTGAAAACCACAGGTTCACAAAGGAAAACCCATGCCTCGAACATGGGGTCCATGATGCTAGGGATTCATCTTGTAACCTTATCTCTAGTCCAATATAGGGATGGATTCATCAAGCAAGACTCAGCTGAGACTTTTACAATCTGAGGTGACGTTGCCCAGGTTTAAAATAATGCAAGCTGGAGATAGCAGGAGCATATCACTGATCCTAGTCTTAGAGGTGAAGGCCAACCCCACTCCCAAACCAATGCTTCTTAGACAATGGGGGGTGAATAAGGTACCATTTATACAAAACACTACGTTTGTGGCCAGGCGTGATATCGTAGCACCGTCAGCAAGAGAATGATGCTCTGGCGGGTACAGGAGATGGAAACCTATTTGAGGATAGAGTGGATTATTGTGACCATCTGGAAATCAACAATCAACCAGAGTGTGCAAATTATTACAAAATCGTTAGACACCTTTCATCTTTCAGTAATCATGTTTGAATCGAAACAAGTAAATCAGGTCATGAATGGAGGAAAGTTAGACATGTGTGTTGGATGGACTCTACAGGGTTGGGTGTGGTTCATGAGAATCACACATGGTGATTTTTAGACCTGATTTATAAGACTCAATACAGTTGTGATTCGCAAATGTTAGAATAACGTTACATACTCATTAGACTTCCCCAAATTTGTAAGCAGATGAGATACTTTTGCCCCCTCGTATTTTGATGAGATCTGCAGCGTCGTTAACTCAGTGGGATTTGCTTCACCAATTAAGATCTAAGACCTCAGTTGTTTGCTAACTTACAATTTTACGAAAAAATTACATCGGGAAAATTGCACCATGCATCTATGTACTTAGAGAGGTTTTTCGGAATTCATGACATGGCTATTTTCTTTTTTTTTATTTCAAAGTCGCTTTTATTTTTTATTTTTACAAAATGTGTACACATAGTAAACATAGAGTGGAACAGATGTTTGGTAGGTACATGGGGCACAAATTCACCTGCTAAAATGCCAGCTCCTTTGATGCAATGTATTTAGTCCACTGTGAATACCCATATACTTATGCGTTTGTGTTGGTTCTCAGGCTTTCCAAGCACTCCAGAATGCGCTACCGTCAACCCCTCAAAAGTAATTGACTGAAGTGCACCGTCACACATTTATGGGGTAATGCTGTGCACGAGTAAAGGCGTCACTGCTGCAATGTCACCTTTTGTGAATTCCGAGCAACTATAATTCTGTCTATGCAAACATGCAGGTCAGACTTACATGGGCAGCTTGTTTGTTTATTCGGCACAGTCTATCTTAATGTGCATACTATCATTCAGTAGACATTGTAGGTCTGGAGTTTAATTGGAGTTCGCCTCCCGGACTAGTAGGAACTTGTTGGCTAGTTATAGCCATTAGCACTGATGTGAAATGTTTCCGAAACGTGAGTAAGTGTAACAAGCAGATCTCACGTGTGTGCTTCTTTCGTTCCTACACAGGTTTTATTATGAGAATCGTGGTGTTTTCAGCAGTGCCCAGCGACGCTCTCTGGAAAGGGTCACGCTGGCGCGGGTCATCTGTGACAACACGGGCATCACGGAAGTGCCGAGAAATGTCTTCATGGCAAACAGCTACCCGTGTGATTTTGTGCGCTGCAACCAGATTCCTGCCCTCGATTTATCTCCCTGGAGGAGCCGAGGCCCTGAGCCTGGTAAGTTCGGGGCAACACATCAAGTTTGGGGGTGCAAGAACTGTGCTTACAAGAAAGGATTCTTCTGCATTACCCAATTGCCTGTCCTCCTTATCCCAGTCAGTCCTCAGTACTAAAGGAGAGTCACTGCCCAAGACAGTTTCCCCACACTCTGAATAAACATTCTGTGCACAGCATAGTCATTTTTAGGTTGAGCGTAAGCGTACGACCTCTTGTATACTTTTTAGGTCGAGCGTAAGCGTACAACCACATGTATACTTTTAAGTATACTTCTTCTGTGGGCTTCCAGCTGTTTCATTTGTTAGTGTCAGTGTCCTTTTAAAATCCTTGCTTGCTAGTGGTCAGTCATGCCTCTTAGTCCCGCCTTCTTCTGTGTGGGAGCAGGGACCAACTACTGTATAATTATGCTTTGTCCTTTTTATCTGGTCTGCAGGGGACTTTTTTTTTACTTTGTTTCCTGCTCCTGTCCAGGGAAAGCTTCCTTTTTCATTTGCAAGCATTCTTGCTCAGTGCTTAGCTGTAAACAAGGATATAAATCAGGCCGTTACCTGGACACATTTGGTCTTGGTGGTCTCTCTGCACCCTCTCTCAGCTGCCTGGTTCCCGCCCTTCCTTTACCAAGGGTGCCTGCCTGTGGCCGCCAAGACCGAGGATTGCTTGTAATCGCGTATAGCCTAGGCACCCAGCTCTACCAGGGCTCCGCAGTCCTTAGAGACAGTGCCCATTTCTGCTCCATACTGGGATCCCACTCCCTGCTCCATCAGTGCACCTCAGTTCACACTCTGCAAGCCCCTCAGCCGTGCCAGAACCCTACACATGCTGTTTGCCAGACCACCTCAGGTCTTACAGTCAGTACACCCTGTTGTTCCAGTGCTGGGACCTCGGGTGCAGCGCCATCATGCACCTCAGTTCACACACTCCAAGTCCCATAGCCGTGCCAGAACCCCACACATGCTGTCTGCCAGAGCACCTCAGTTCTTACAGTCAGTACACACCGCAGCTCCATCAGTGCACCTCATTTCTACCCGGCAAGGTCACCTCCTTTCTTATACTGGGACCCCACTCATATACAGTTCTGTTACAGCAGCTCAATTCTAATATTCAGCCCCACTGCCAAGCCAATACTGGACCCAAAAGAGCAAAACACAGCTCAGCAGTGCATCTCATGTCTAACATCCAATGCCACTGTTGATGGGAACCACCACAGCTCAGCCAGAATCCAACAGTTCTAACATTCAGTGCACGTTTCTTCTCAGTACAAAGGCTCACGCACGCCCCTCAATGCTTCTGTGGTTCAGAGGCAAATCCCCTCCCATGCTGGGTCCCACTCGCAGCTTCACCAGGGCACCTCCAGGCTAACAGTCTGCAACACTGGCACGCCAGTACTAGGTTCCACACATAGCTACATTAACATACCTCACTTCTTACCTTGTGTGCCTGTTACTGTTCCAGTACTGCAGCCCACACACAACTCTGTCAATGCACCTCAACCCTAACCTGCAGCACCCCATTATTACAATACCAGGAATGACACGGTGCTCTGTTTCTTATTCCTCACCCACTGCCTTTCTGTTATCCCAGCACTGGACAGGGACATAGCTCTGTCTATACCCCCAATCCTGATCTGAAGCACCCCAATATTGCTGTATTAGGGTTCACATTCAACTCTACTGACACACCTCCTGCTGTTCTGCAGTCCCCCCTGCCTCCACACTCTGACTTCTGTTTCAGGACATGGGGGAGCCAATTAAATCTTATCTTAGTTGCCATCTTTATTTGGGAGGGTCTGTTCCACATATCTCACTCCATTCTTTCCTTTACTTGGTTTACTCTTAAATGTTTTCTTTCCCCCCCCCTTTTCTCTTTCCAGCTCTTAAGATCCATACGTAAACAGTTTCACTCTTTCTTTCAACTGTTTATTTCTACTCCTCTCCCTTTTTTTATATCCCTCTTTCTCTTCCTACCGCCTCTCTCAAACTGTCAAAAGCTTGGTTATTTCTTTCCTTGTTTCGTTCTTCTCTTTTTTCTTCATCAAGCGTTCCTTCTTTCACTATTTTTTCTCTTCCCTTCATTCTTTTTTTGTCTTTTTTATTTGCTCTTTCCTTTTTCTCAATATGTGTCCTTTCACCTTTTTGAAGATCTTTTTTCCTTCTTTTCTCTGGTGTTTTTCTTATCTTTATGTGTCAATTCACGTTTTACTATAAATCTTTGTTTTTCCCATCTGTATGTGGAAGCCACAAGTTACTTGTTTGGGCCTCGAAGTGTCAAAGTGGTTTTCCCATTCTGTGTCTGTGGGAAATGTCAGTACATACATGCCTTGGTTCTTTCGCTGCTTGTTTTTCTCACCATCTCTCCTTTTTTCTCTAATGTTAATTTTTCTCTTTCTTTTCACACTAATTTCATTATTTTTACCTCATTATCTTTCGTTCGATAGCTTCCCTCCCATTTTTCTTTTGTCTCACATATTTGCTCCATTTCTTCTCTTAGTTCTGTTTTCATTTTCTCATTCTTTCTTTCCCCTCTTTCTTTTATTTCTTTGTGACCCCTTCTCTTTTTTCTTTTTGTCTGTTGTATTCCTTTCGCTTCTCTTTTTCTTTTTCCATCCACTTTCTCTCCTGAGGCCCAGTTATCAATGGAGCAACAGGTGCAGTGGCACTGGGACCCATAGACCTACAGACCTCACTCAATTTTAATTACTGCTCTACTTTCCCACAGAAATTCCAGTCAACCATTTTCCATTCTTACTCCATGGCCCAAGACACCATTACTACGCCACTTGTCCTCTACATCTTTACTCCCAGCTCCTTTTTTCCTTTCACCCTCCAACCCCCCCAAAATGATATTTTTGGTATGTTGTTTTGAGCATTATACTCTAATGCCAAAAGTTTATTTCTGATGAAGGTTTATATGATAATTGTATATGTTTCAAGATAGAGAAAGAAGGTAAATGGAAGTGCTTTAGTTAAATTCTGGGCCACTGGAATTATATGGCAGGAAAAGACAACATTACGAGGCAGGATTGACGAATTTATGTGGCAAGAAAAGTCCAGTTATGAATATACAGTACCAGTAGCTCTAACTCAAGACAGTGCGAGACCTATTGCATTGCAAATGCTTGTTCTAATTTACATTGCTATGATGTATAAAAATACTCCTTCCTTCCAAGACTCCAGCTCAATTTCAGGCGCTATTTCTCTTTTACTGTATGTACTTACATTACATCTCACATGGCTGACAAGTATTCAGCACAGCACTCCAAGACAGTTCCCAGGGCCAGTAGCTAGTTGTTGTCTCAGAATATTCAGTGTGGAAGCCACTAGGGTCAGCTTTCCCATCCCTTAGTAGTGTTGGGAAAGGCTGGCACAAGGTCTATTTGTTCAGTTTTTCCATCTCACGAAATGAGTAGCGGCAGCTGCCACAAATCTCAAGGGGAAGGCGGGAGAGGGATGGGGGGGAGAAAAAGAATAAATAGAGCAATTTTTAAAAAAGTACCTTTTTCCCATCGTCGCCACCACCTGCCATGTTACTCCTCTGGTCTTCCTGTGGTGTCCCAGCATTTGCTGAGACACCAGCACAGGCTTCCCACCAATCCTAGTGCTGCATACATGCTAAACATAGCATGTAAGCAGCGTCAGGATTGGTCTAAGCAGCTCAGAGTGCCACTCAGACACAAGCCAGGGGTCTGTGCTGTTTCTCCAGCCCAGCTATATACACAGCTGGGTTGGAAAAACCTAAGTGCGCATGTATGTTTGGCCGGCCTGAGATGGGTGGCCAAACACACATGCACACTTAGTGCACTCTCCTCTCCTACCCCCTCCCAACTCCCACCTCCCACAGCCCAGCCCCGCTCCTCCTTGCACCTGCTGATGGATGAACCAGCAGATGAAAGATAAAATGATAATTAAACATTGTTTTATCTTTCATCTCCTGGCTCAGCCTGGGAGGCGATGCTACTTTGCCATTGTGAAGGAACCGCACCTGGAGATAAGACTCGGTACCTGATAGCCCTTGTAAACACAGAGGTGTGGTCATTCTTCTATTTGCAGCTATGAAGGTCAGAAAGGTAAGTTTCTATACATTTTCTACACCTAATTTCACATATAAGTACTTTGGTGATATATATCTAGGGCCACTGGAATTGTGCGGCATGAGAAAGCCAAATTAGGCTGCAAGGTTTAGTAAATTATGTGGCAAGAAAAGGCAAATTATGTTATGTGGCTTAACGTGGCACATTTTGTAAATAATATTACTTCATTATTCCAACATTTCTTAAATTTCACAACACTGTTTGGGCATTGGTTGCACCTCGTTAGTACCATTTTAATACCCAAAAGTAGCAATAAGCAACAAAAAGATGACCAGTACAGTTTTGCAGAGGGCCATTCACTGCGCGGCAACACGTATTCCTGCACTTTTATTAACTTTTGAACCATTTGAGCTAGAAACAATTTTTTTGTTACAGTCGTATTTTGTACTGCCAATAAGGAATCATTCTACATGTTATTGTTTTCTACAACTCACATTTCTTTTCTGCTCACACACAATCCCTCATCTGCATTCAGTATCACACATGCTATCTTCCTCGCACATAGCTACTTTTTAATTCCCTAATTTTGCTTGCCTTCGTTCCGACACCGGACTTCTGTCCTCCCCCACCTAGAGTCTACTGTATAACTCACGCTCACCTTCCATTTATATACACACCTCATTACTTAACCCTTCTACTACAACCTCTCTTATTAATTTGACACTGGTTGCTTACTCCCTCGTTTTGTTTTTCTTAAATAACACATGTTTTTGTTTCACAGAGGATGAAGATCCCACTTTGTAGGAGCCCACAATATCCAGACAGAAGTTGGCAAGACATTGAGCTTTTCCTCTGGACAAGGAAGTTTTACCTGTGATTCTTCATGGTCCTGTAATTGGTGCTCTACCTCTGTTCAGTGACAGTGCTCTTAACTACATCTGGGGAAACATTAATCTTGCAATCTTACTACCAGTCATAACATTCCTGGGAGAGAGCTCCATCCTGAGATCTTCAACTTAACTCTTGAGAGTCACACTCAGTTTAATGTATGACAAGGCCTTCACCAAGATCCCACAAATCTATAGAGATGTTTTAATACTGTACTTCTACCCTCAGTCTAAGTGTGTACATTGCCCTTTATCATGTGATCCTGCACTCCCTCATAGTGTATGGAGAAACATTCTGCTTGAGAGTTTACACCTAATCCTAGTGCATATAGAGACCTTAGTCTGGAGATCCTTTACTGAGTCCTAGTACACGGAGAGGCCTTCTTCCTTAAACCCCACACCTAATCCTAGTGCTTGGAGGGACCTTCACCCTAAGAGCCTTCACCTAATCCAAGCACATGGAGAGCCTTTCATCCTCAAATCGCACACCTTGTCCTAGTGCTTGGAGGGACCTTCATCCGTAGCTCCTACACTGAATCCTAGTACATGGAGAGGCCTTCTTTCTCAAATCCCACACCTAGCCCTAGTGCTTAGAGGAACCTTCATCCTGAAATCCTACATTGAATCCTAGTACATGGAGAGGCCTTCCTCAAATCCCACACATTGTCCTGGTGCTTGGAGGGACCTACATCCTTAGCTCCTACACTAAATCCTAGTACATGGAGAGGCCTTCTTCCTCAAATCCCACACCTAGCCCTAGTGCTTGGAGGAACCTTCACCCTGAAATCCTCCACTGAATCCTAGTACATGGAGGGGCCTTCCTCAAATCCCACATCTAGCCCTGCTGCTTGGAGAGCCCTTCATCCTGAGATCCTCCACCTAATCCAAATGCTTTGACAGATCCTAAACCTGATTGAAATCCTAAACCTAATCCTGGAGGGTGGTGAGACTTTAATTCTGAGACCGTACACCTAATGTTAGTGCATGGGGAATCCTTCATCCTGAAATCCTACAGCCAAGCCTAATGCTCTGAAAGACCTTCATCCTGGGATCCTATACCAAATCCTAGGGAGTGGCGAGGCCATTGTCGTGAAATCCTACACTCAATCCTAGTGTATGGGTGACATTCATCCTTAAATCCTGCAACCTACAGAAGTGTGCAGAGAGAATTTCATGTAGTCCTACATGGAGTCACAGCTACTGGTACCTGCTACTCTACACCAAAGCCTAATATAGTTGGAAATGTTGAACGTAAGATCTTAGGATCCGTAGTAGTCACTACAGAGGCCCCAGTCATGAGATACTCCATTAGACCATAATGTTCAATTGATAGACATTTGTTATGGGGGCCTATGCTCAGTCTTTTCATTTTTCAGGACTGCCATGTATCAGCCCTAGGCCTAAATCCACAATCCATTAAAAAACAAAACTCCTATCTTCAATTCCAATCGAGGACCTCTGCATCACATGTGTGAGTGGTCGATCACAGTGTTTGGTCACTTACAGAATCTCAAATGATATGAATCATGTAGTTTGTCTAATCTGAATCCTAATTCTAGGACAAAATGACACCTAGAAGACCCAAAGATAGGCTATAGGAAAAGTCTCTATCAGGTAGTTTTTCACATATATTGAAGTCAAAATATCCTAAAAGCCTGTCTCTACTACTGTGATCATGAAAGTCAGACGTTTTCCCGACAGCATATATTGTTCCCTTTTGTAGCAGTTGTTTATTATTATTTATTTCACAACTTAAAGCTGGGAGCACTGATACCTGTACTTCTAGTATGTCTGCTCAGCTAATTGTTGTCAAATACTGCCATTGTTCCCAAACTCTCAACATCGTATATTGTTTTTTAAAATTAATAAATATGTTTATTGAGTCTGATTCTTTTCTATTGCTGTTTTTAACACTGTCTACTCCATGCCACTAATGCTCAGGAGTAAAAACTTTCTATGAGACATGGGAAAATGAAAGGACCATTGCTTGCTTGGTGGCATGCTTGCCAATAGATTGGCTGGGAGATCTCTTTGATTATTGGTTGTTGGGCTTCAAAAAGGTCACTGAAGCATGGGCCTCTCTGGGGAAATCTTACCAGTTGTACTTCTGCTGTGTTGTTTTGGAGAGAGCTCATGACCACTTGCCAGTCGCTGGGTGACTTTGCCAGTCCTGGCACAAGCCTGCACCTGTGCCTGAAACATCCAGAAGATAGGTGCTGATGAGTAGGTTTTTCACTAGGTCTGTAAGCACGATTAGTCTGCCCTTAAGTAGATGCTTCTGTGCTGTTGTTCACTAAAGCAAGATGGCATGGATCCATGTCACAAGTTATCACCCCTTGAGGCCCTCTCCTTTCCAACCTCATAGCTCTACCCTCCAGCCCCAGTGGCACAAGTGTACTTAGGACTGAAGCCAGTAGTTCCATTCCTACTCCTGAAGCCCACTTCAGGCAGCAACAAAGTTGGAGAGGGTGATGTGTGGGACTGCCACTCCTCACCCAGAGGCACTGCACCTAAAGCTTCTTAGAGGTCATGCAAGACTGCCCCTCCACCCATTCAACAGAGTCACAATGGCTTCACTGTTGTCTGTACGGATCAACTCGCAAGGCTGCTTCCTCTGTAGGACTGCATCCTTTGTGCAGAGTTCATGGCCATGTAGCACTAATAGGCCCGCCACCTTTTCGTGCCTACTCTTGGGTTGAGCATTTGTCCCTGTTTGTAGGTTCCCTGGTGACTGCTGGTCAAAATATTTTAACCTTCCTTTCTCTGCTCCAGATGAGCAGGGTGCCCATACCCTACCTGTAGTGTGTGCAAAGAGAGGTTTGTGCTGCTAGTGTTGTGCTGTACCAGATTGATGGGCCATGAAGAAAACTTGCACTGATGTTTGATCTGTATGTGTTAGGCTCAGGCAGGCAAGCCCTCTGCTGCTCCTGTGACCCACCATGGACTACAAAATGAGTGCAACATACATGGTTGTGACTCGTGCTCTGCATCACAGTTTTCCACTCCACACCCATCACAGCTAGGCTTGTCAGATCCTGACTGAAATCCTTTCAAAGGGCTAAGTGGAGAGGCGTCACAGCCAGGCTTCTTTCACAGACCACAGAAACAGTGAAATGTGGACCATCACTGTGAGAATGCCACATTCATAAATTCTTACAGCACTCGAGTGCTTTGTCATGTTCAATTACCGATCTTGAAAAAGGTAACTTTGTTTAATATATTATAAATATATAAACATTTATGGAATATGTACTGCACCCAATACAAATTTAGTCATACGTCCTCCTAGTCGGCAGTCCACGCACTCATTCACCCATTCGTCTATCCTTGGATGCAATCTTTCTTTTACCCATTGACTCGTGTTTGCATTCATCCATCCATGCTATCACTCACATACATTTTACAAACAATGAAGAACCACTTTTAACTCAAAAAGCCAGACCTATTGGTTTTGCCAGTTATGATTTATCTTATCTGAGTGAGATGGCACAAGCTTCCAGTGTCCTATGTTACATATATAGTAGAGTAAACATGAGTTCTATAGAAGTGCCTGAGGGTGGCCAACAGGTCTCTACCATGGAAGCTGGGAGGGAGATGCTACAGCACAGACATGTAACTTAAACCATGCTTATCATTAGTGATGCCAGTAAGGTTAACATGTGACATGCAGTGAAGCACTCACAGACCAGCAGGTGACCAGGTTAAAACTCTTGGCTCTTGCCATTGCAGCAGCGATTTGTATACCAAAAGCTCAACAATGCGCTGTCTTCCTGCAAATAGCTTGCAACTTTTGCCCCATCATCAAGTGGGATACCTTCAACCAGTGCTAGGTTTTTAGATTTCCCCTGAGACAGTTCATACGCTGTCGCTGGAGATATCTTTTGTTAATTTAAGAAAACTTAAAAATAGCATACAGCCCACCCATTACTTACCATTGGTTAGCTTCATCATCACTCTCATTTCCTTGCTTTTTATTGGACAGCAGGTCCCAGTTTCACTTCCTTTTCGTGTTTTTGTCCCTTCGATGCAGCATAGACCAAGTACATATTAACCCCTTCGCTGCCAGCCCTTTTCCCCCTCCTGTGACAAGCCTTTTTTTGGCTATTTGGAGCAGTTCGCGATTAGGCCCTCATAACTTTTTGTTCACATAAGCTAGCCACGCCAAATTTGCGTCCTTTTTTTCCAACATCCTAGGGATTCTAGAGGTACCCAGACTTTGTGGGTTCCCAAGAAGGAGGCCAAGAAATTAGCCAAAATACAGTGAAAATTTTGTTTTTTTCAAAAAAATGGGAAAAAGGGGCTGCAGAAGAAGGCTTTTGTTTTTTTCCCTGAAAAGGGCATCAACAAAGGGTTTGCGGTGCTAAAATCACCAGCTTCCCAGCTTTCAGGAACAGGCAGACTTGAATCAGAAAACCCAATTTTTCAACACAATTTTGGCATTTTATTGGGACATACCCCATTTTTACGATTTTTTGTGCTTTCAGCCTCCTTCCAATCAGTGATAGAAATGGGCATGAAACCAATGCTGGATCCCAGAAACCGCAAAAGTAGACAAAATTCTGAATTCAGCAAGGGGTAATTTGTGTAGATCCTACAAGGGTTTCCTACAGAAAATAACAACTGAAAAAGAAAAATATTGAAATTGAGGTGAAAAAACATCAATTTTTCTCTACGTTTTACTCTGTAACTTTTTCCTGCAATGGCAGATTTTCGAAAGCAATATACCGTTACGTCTGCTGGACTCTTAAGGTTGCGGGATATATAGGGCTTGTAGAAGAACTCTAGGTACCCAGAGCCAATAAATGACCTGCACCCTGCAGTGGGTTTTCATTCTATGCCGGGTGTACAGCAATTCATTTGCTGAAATATAAAGAGTAAAAAATAGCTATCAAGAAAACCTTTGTATTTCCAAAATGGGCACAAGATAAGGTGTTGAGAAGCAGTGGTTATTTGCACATCTCTGAATTCCGGGGTGCCCATACTAGCATGTGAATTACAGGGCATTTCTCAAATAGACGTCTTTTTTACACACTTTCTTACATTTGGAAGGGAAAAATGTAGAGAAAGACAAGGGACAATAACACTTGTTTTGCTATTCTATGTTCCCCCAAGTCTCCCGATAAAAATGATACCTCACTTGTGTGGGTAGGCCTAGCGCCCGTGACAGGATATGCCCCAAAACATAACGTGGACACATCACAGAAAACAGAGCTGTTTATTGCAAAGTGCCTACCTGTAGATTTTGGCCTCTAGCTCAGCCGTCACCTAGGGAAACCTACCAAACCTGTGCATTTCTGAAAACTAGAGACCTAGGGGAATCCAAGATGGGGTGACTTGTGTGGCTCGGACCAGGTTCTGTTACCCAGAATCCTTTGCAAACCTCAAAATTTGGCTAAAAAAACACATGTTTCTCACATTTCTGTGGCAGAAAGTTCTGGAATCGGAGAGGAGCCACAAATTTCCTTCCACCCAGCGTTCCCCCAAGTCTCCCAATAAAAATGATACCTCACTTGTGTGGGTAGGCCTAGCGCCCGTGACAGGAAACGCCCCAAAGCGCAACGTGGACACATCCAATTTTTGGAAAGAAAACAGAGGTGTTTTTTGCAAAGTGCCTACCTGTAGATTTTGGCCTCTAGCTCAGCCGGCACCTAGGGAAACCTACCAAACCTGTGCATTTCTGAAAACTACAGACCTAGGGGAATCCAAGATGGGGTGACTTGTGTGGCTCGGACCAGGTTCTGTTACCCAGAATCCTTTGCAAACCTCAAAATTTGGCTAAAAAACCACATGTTTCTCACATTTCTGTGGCAGAAAGTTCTGGAATCTGAGAGGAGCCACAAATTTCCTTCCACCCAGCGTTCCCCCAAGTCTCCCGATAAAAATGATACCTCACTTGTGTGGGTAGGCCTAGTGCCTGCAACAGGAAACGCCCCAAAGCGCAACGTGGACACATCCAAATTTTTGAAAGAAAACAGAGGTGTTTTTTGCAAAGTGCCTACCTGTAGATTTTGGCCTCTAGCTCAGCCGGCACCTAGGGAAACATACCAAACCTGTGCATTTCTGAAAACTAGAGACCTAGGGGAATCCAAGATGGGGTGACTTGTGTGGCTCGGACCAGGTTCAGTTACCCAGAATCCTTTGCAAACCTCAAAATTTGGCTAAAAAAACACATGTTCCTCACATTTCTGTGGCAGAAAGTTCTGGAATCTGAGAGGAGCCACAAATTTCCTTCCACCCAGCGTTCCCCTAAGTCTCCCGATAAAAATGATACCTCACTTGTGTTGGTAGGCCTAGCGCCCGCAACAGGAAATGCCCCAAAGCGCAGCGTGGACACATCCAAATTTTTTAAAGAAAACTGAGGTGTTTTTGCAAAGTGCCTACCTGTAGATTTTGGCCTCTAGCTCAGCCGGCACCTAGGGAAACCTACCAAACCTGTGCATTTCTGAAAACTAGAGACCTAGGGGAATCCAAGATGGGGTGACTTGTGTGGTTCGGACCAGGTTCTATTACCCAGAATCCTTTGCAAACCCCAAAATATGGCTAAAAAAACACATGTTCCTGATATTTCTGTGGCAGAAAGTTCTGGAATCTGAGAGTAGCCACAAATTTCCTTCCACCCAGCGTTCCCCCAAGTCTCCCGATAAAAATGATACCTCACTTGTGTGGGTAGGCCTAGTGCCCGCGACAGGAAATGGCCCAAAACACAACGTGGACACATCACATTTTTTCATAGAAAACAGTGCCTACCTGTGGATTTTGGCCTCTAGCTCAGCCGGCACCTAGGGAAACCTAGCAAACCAGCGCATTTTTTAAAACTAGAGACCCAGGGGAATCCAAGATGGGGTGAATTGCGGGGCTCTGACCAGGTTCTGTTACCCAGAATCCTTTGCAAACCTCACAATTTGGCTAACAAAACACGTTTTCCTCACATTTCGGTGACAGAAAGTTCTGGAATCTGAGAGGAGCCACAAATTTCCTTCCACCTAGCGTTCCCCCAAGTCTCCCAATAAAAATCATACCTCACTTGTGTGGGTAGGCCTAGCGCCCCCGACAGGAAATGGCCCAAAACACAACGTGGACACGTCACATTTTTTCATAGAAAACAGTGCCTACCTGTGGATTTTTGCCTCTAGCTCAGCCGGCCCCAGGGTGGGCAGAAATGGCCTAAAATAAATTTATCCCCCAACCCCCCCCGGGAGCGACCCTTGCCTACAAGGTCGTTCCCCTTGCGTGACGGCGCAAAAAAAAGATCCCTGGTGCCTAGTGGTTTCTGCCCCCCTTGGGGGCAGATTGACCTACAATCGGCCAATCTGCCCCCAAGGGGGGCAGAAATGGTCTAAATACAATTTGCCCCCCAGGGGAGCGACCCTTGCCTGATGGGTCACTCCCCATCTCTAAAAAAACAAACAAAAAAAAACACAAAAAAATCTATTTGCCCTGGCGCCTAGAGGTTTCTGCCCCCCCTGGGGGCAGATCGGCCTAATACCAATAGGCCGATCTGCCCCCGGGGGGCAGAAATGGCCTAAAATAAATTTGCCCCCCACCCCGGGGAGAGACCCTTGCCTACAAAGTCGCTCCCCTTGCGTGACGGCGCAAAAAAAAGATACCTGGTGCCTAGTGGTTTCTGCCCCCCTTGGGGGCAGATTGACCTACAATCGGCCAATCTGCCCCCAAGGGGGGCAGAAATGGTCTAAATACAATTTGCCCCCCAGGGGAGCGACCCTTGCCTGATGGGTCGCTCCCCATCTCTAAAAAAACAAACAAACAAAAAAAAAAACCACAAAAAAACTATTTTCCCTGGCGTCTAGAGGTTTCTGCCCCCCACCCTGGGGACAGATATGACCTAAAATAAATTTGCCCCCCCCCCCCGGGGAGCGACCCTTGCGTGACTGTAGGAGGCTGGACTGGCTTGTAGTGAGTACCAAGGGGTACTTGCACCTTGCACCAGGCCCAGTTATCCCTTATTAGTGTATAGGGTGTCTAGCAGCTTAGGCTGATAGATAATGGTAGCTTAGCAGAGCAGCTTAGGCTGAACTAGGAGACGTGTGAAGCTACCACAGTACCACTTAGTGTCATATGCACAATATCATAAGAAAACACAATACACAGTTATACTAAAAATAAAGGTACTTTATTTTTATGACAATATGCCAAAGTATCTTAGAGTGTACCCTCAGTGAGAGGATAGGAAATATACACAAGATATATATACACAATAGCAAAAATATGCAGTATAGTCTTAGAAAACAGTGCAAACAATGTATAGCTATAATAGGATGCAATGGGGAAACATAGGGATAGGGGCAACACAAACCATGTACTCCAAAAGTGGAATGCGAACCACGAATGGACCCCAAACCTATGTGACCTTGTAGAGGGTCGCTGGGACTATTAGAAAATAGTGAGAGTTAGAAAAATAACCCTCCCCAAGACCCTGAAAAGTGAGTGCAAATTGCACTAAAGTTCCCCTAAGGACAAAGAAGTCGTGTTAGAGGAATAATGCAGGAAAGACACAAACCAACAATGCAACAACTGTGGATTTCCAATCTAGGGTACCTGTGGAACAAGGGGACCAAGTCCAAAAGTCACAAGCAAGTCGGAGATGGGCAGATGCCCAGGAAATGCCAGCTGCGGGTGCAAAGAAGCTTCTACTGGACAGAAGAAGCTGAGGTTTCTGCAGGAACGAAAACGGCTAGAGACTTCCCCTTTGGTGGACAGATCCCTCTCGCCGTGGAGAGTTGTGCAGAAGTGTTTTCCCGCCGAAAGAACGCCAACAAGCCTTGCTAGCTGCAAATCGTGCGGTTAGCGTTTTTGGACGCTGCTGTAGCCCTGGAGGGACCAGGAGGTCGCAAATTGGACCAGGTGAGAGAGGGGACGTCGAGCAAGACAAGGAGCCCTCTCAGCAGCAGGTATCACCCAGAGAAGTGCCAGAAACAGGCACTACGAGGATGCGTTAAATGGTGCTCACCCGAAGTCGCACAAAGGAGTCCCACGTCGCCGGAGACCAACTTAGAAAGTCGTGCAATGCAGGTTAGAGTGCCGTGGACCCAGGCTTGGCTGTGCACAAAGGATTTCCGCCGGAAGTGCACAGGGGCCGGAGTAGCTGCAAAAGTCGCGGTTCCCAGCAATGCAGCCCAGCGAGGTGAGGCAAGGACTTACCTCCACCAAACTTGGACTGAAGAGTCACTGGACTGTGGGGGTCACTTGGACAGAGTCGCTGGATTCGAGGGACCTCGCTCGTCGTGCTGAGAGGAGACCCAAGGGACCGGTAATGCAGCTTTTTGGTGCCTGCGGTTTGCAGGGGGAAGATTCCGTCGACCCACAGGAGATTTCTTCGGAGCTTCTGGTGCAGAGAGGAGGCAGACTACCCCCACAGCATGCACAAGCAGGAAAACAGTCGAGAAGGCGGCAGGATCAGCGTTACAGAGTTGCAGTAGTCGTCTTTGCTACTATGTTGCAGGTTTGCAGGCTTCCAGCGCGGTCAGCAGTCGATTCCTTGGCAGAAGGTGAAGAGAGAGATGCAGAGGAACTCGGATGAGCTCTTGCATTCGTTATCTAAAGTTTCCCCAGAGACAGAGACCCTAAATAGCCAGAAAAGAGAGTTTGGCTACCTAGGAGAGAGGATAGGCTAGCAACACCTGAAGGAGCCTATCACAAGGAGTCTCTGACGTCACCTGGTGGCACTGGCCACTCAGAGCAGTCCAGTGTGCCAGCAGCACCTCTGTTTCCAAGATGGCAGAGGTCTGGAGCACACTGGAGGAGCTCTGGACACCTCCCAGGGGAGGTGCAGGTCAGGGGAGTGGTCACTCCCCTTTCCTTTGTCCAGTTTCGCGCCAGAGCAGGGCTAAGGGGTCCCCTGAAACGGTGTAGACTGGCTTATGCAGAATTGGGCACATCTGTGCCCAAGAAAGCATTTCCAGAGGCTGGGGGAGGCTACTCCTCCCCTGCCTTCACACCATTTTCCAAAGGGAGAGGGTGTAACACCCTCTCTCAGAGGAAGTCCTTTGTTCTGCCATCCTGGGCCAGGCCTGGCTGGACCCCAGGAAGTCAGATGCCTGTCTGAGGGGTTGGCAGCAGCAGCAGCTGCAGTGAAACCCCAGGAAGGGCAGTTTGGCAGTACCAGGGTCTGTGCTACAGACCACTGGGATCATGGAATTGTGCCAACAATGCCAGGATGGCATAGAGGGGGCAATTCCATGATCTTAGACATGTTACATGGCCATATTCGGAGTTACCATTGTGAAGCTACATATAGGTAGTGACCTATATGTAGTGCACGCGTGTAATGGTGTCCCCGCACTCACAAAGTTCAGGGAATTGGCTCTGAACAATGTGGGGGCACCTTGGCTAGTGCCAGGGTGCCCTCACACTAAGTAACTTTGCACCTAACCTTTACCAGGTAAAGGTTAGACATATAGGTGACTTATAAGTTACTTAAGTGCAGTGTAAAATGGCTGTGAAATAACGTGGACGTTATTTCACTCAGGCTGCAGTGGCAGGCCTGTGTAAGAATTGTCAGAGCTCCCTATGGGTGGCAAAAAAAATGCTGCAGCCCATAGGGATCTCCTGGAACCCCAATACCCTGGGTACCTCAGTACCATATACTAGGGAATTATAAGGGTGTTCCAGTAAGCCAATGTAAATTGGTAACAATGGTCACTAGCCTGTTAGTGACAATTTGGAAAGAAATGAGAGAGCATAACCACTGAGGTTCTGATTAGCAGAGCCTCAGTGAGACAGTTAGTCACTACACAGGTAACACATTCAGGCACACTTATGAGCACTGGGGCCCTGGGTTACCAGGGTCCCAGTGACACATACAACTAAAACAACATATATACAGTGAAAAATGGGGGTAACATGCCAGGCAAGATGGTACTTTCCTACACAACCCCCCCCCCCCAAACGAAGGACAATAAGACTAGCCATGACCTGATGAGTCTTCATTGTCTAAGTGGAAATATCTGGAGAGTCCATCTGCATTGGAGTGGCTACTCCCAGGTCTATGTTCCACTGTATAGTCCATTCCCTGTAGGGATATGGACCACCTCAACAATTTAGGATTTTCACCTTTCATTTGTTTTAGCCAAAGTAGAGGTTTGTGGTCTGTCTGAACAATGAAGTGAGTGCCAAACAGGTATGGCCTCAACTTCTTCAGAGCCCAGACCACAGCAAAGGCCTCCCTCTTTATGGCAGACCAACGCTTTTCTCTAGGGGTCAACCTCCTACTAATAAAAGCAACAGGTTGATCCTGGCCCTCAGAATTAAGTTGTGATAGGACTGCCCCTGCTCCTAATTCAGATGCATCAGTTTGGACATAGAATTTTTTAGAGTAACAAGGGCTTTTCAGGACAGGTGCAGAGCACATGGCCTGCTTCAGCTCCTCAAAAGCTTTCTGACAGTTTGCTGTCCATAATACCTTTTTAGGCATTTTCTTGGATGTGAGGTCATTAAGAGGGGCTGCAATGGAGCCATAGTTCTTAATGAACCTCCTGTAATACCCAGTGAGGCCTAGGAAGGCTCTCACCTGAGTCTTAGTGGTAGGAGGAACCCAATCAATAATTGTTTGGATTTTCCCCTGAAGTGGTGCAATCTGTTCCCCACCAACAAGGTGTCCCAGATAAACCACCTTAACCTGCCCTATCTGGCACTTTGAAGCCTTGATAGTGAGGCCCGCCTTTTGCAGGGCCTCCAAAACTTTCCATAGGTGGACCAGGTGATCATCCCAGCTGGAGCTAAAGACAGCTATATCGTCCAAATATGCTGCACTGAAAGCTTCCAGCCCTTGCAGGACTGTGTTCACCAACCTCTGAAAAGTGGCAGGTGCATTTTTCAAACCAAAAGGCATTACAGTAAACTGGTAATGTCCTCCAATGGTTGAAAATGCAGTCTTAGGTTTAGCATCTTCTGACAATTTGATCTGCCAATACCCTGCAGACAAGTCAAAAGTGCTTAGATACTTGGCAGATGCCAGTGTATCTATGAGCTCATCTGCCCTGGGTATAGGGTGAGCATCAGTTTTGGTTACCAAGTTGAGACCTCTATAGTCTACACAAAACCGCATTTCCTTCTTTCCATCTTTGGAATGGGGTTTTGGTACCAGTACCACAGGAGAAGCCCTTGGACTGTCAGAGTGCTCAACTACTCCTAGTTCTATCATTTTCTGGACCTCTTGCTTTATGCAGTCCCTGACATGGTCAGGCTGCCTATAGATCTTACTTTTGACAGGTAAACTGTCTCCAGTATCTATAGTGTGCTCACACCAAGAAGTGGTACCTGGCACAGTAGAGAAGAGTTCAGAGAATTGATCTAGGAGGTTTATGCAATTGTCTTTCTGCTCAGCAGTAAGACAATCAGCCAAAACTACACCTTCCACCAGAGCATCTTGTTCTGTGGAAGAGAAGAGATCAGGTAGAGGATCACTGTCTTCTTCCTGTCCCTCATCAGTTGCCATGAGCAGGGTGAGATCAGCCCTGTCATAGTAGGGTTTCAGGCGGTTGACATGGAGCACCCTAAGGGGACTCCTGGCAGTGCCTAAGTCAACTAAATAGGTGACTTCTCCCTTCTTTTCAACAATTGTGTGGGGTCCACTCCATTTATCTTGGAGTGCTCTTGGGGCCACAGGCTCCAAGACCCACACTTTCTGCCCTGGTTGGTACTGAACCAAAACAGCCTTCTGATCATGCCATTGCTTCTGGAGCTCTTGGCTGGCCTGAAGGTTTTTACTGGCCTTTTTCATGTACTCAGCCATCCTTGATCTGAGGCCAAGTACATAATCCACAATATCCTGCTTAGGAGCTTTTAAAGGTTGTTCCCAACCCTCCTTTACAAGTGTGAGTGGACCCCTAACAGGGTGTCCAAAAAGAAGTTCAAAGGGGCTGAAGCCCACTCCTTTCTGGGGTACCTCCCTGTAGGCAAAAAGGAGGCATGGTAGAAGGATATCCCATCTCCTGCGGAGTTTTTCAGGGAGACCCATAATCATGCCTTTGAGAGTTTTATTAAATCTCTCCACCAGTCCATTTGTTTGTGGATGATAGGGTGTTGTGAACTTGTACGTTACACCACACTACTTCCACATGGCCTTTAAGTATGCAGACATGAAATTGCTTCCCCTGTCTGATACTACTTCCTTTGGGAAGCCCACCCTGGAAAATATTCCCAGGAGGGCCTTTGCCACTGCAGGTGCTGTAGTGGTCCTTAAAGGAATAGCTTCAGGATATCTTGTGGCATGGTCCACTACCACCAAGATAAATCTATTGCCTGAAGCAGTAGGAGGGTCAAGGGGGCCAACTATGTCAACCCCTACCCTTTCAAAGGGAACCCCAACCACAGGCAGTAGAATAAGGGGTGCCTTTGGGGTGCCACCTGTCTTGCCACTGGCTTGACAGGTTTCACAGGACTTACAAAATTCCTTTGTGTCCTCAGACATCCTAGGCCAATGAAACAATGGAACCAATCTGTCCCAAGTTTTCATTTGACCCAGGTGTCCAGCTAGGGGAATGTCATGTGCCAGGGTTAGGAGGAACTTTCTGTACTCCTGAGGAATCACTAATCTCCTGGCAGCTCCAGGTTTAGGATCCCTATGCTCAGTGTACAAGAGGTTGTCCTCCCAGTAAACTCTGTGAGAGTCACTGACATCCCCATTAGCCTGTTTGACAGCTTGCTGTCTGAGACCCTCTAATGTGGGACAGGTTTGCTGTGCCACACTCAGCTCCTCTCTGGCAGGCCCCCCTTCACCCAAAAGCTCAGCAGTGTCTGCTTCCTGCTCCTCTGGTGTAGGTTCTGCACAGGGAGGGAATTCTTCTTCCTCAGAAGTAGAATCCACTGTAGAGGGAGGGATAGTAGGAAGTGGTTTGCTTCTACTAGCCCTAGCTTTAGGGAGCACTTGGTCCATTGTTCCAGGATCCAAGCTTCCCTGTCCTTTTTGCTTTTTGGCCTGAGCCCTTGTCAAAGCAAAAATATGCCCTGGGATGCCCAGCATTGCTGCATGGGCCTCCAACTCCACATCTGACCAAGCTGATGTCTCCAAATCATTCCCTAATAGACAGTCTACAGGTAAATCTGAAGCTACCACAACTTTCTTTGGACCAGTAACCCCCCCCCAGTTGAGATTTACAACAGCCATGGGGTGGCTAAGTGTGTTGTTGTGAGCATCGGTTACTTGGTACTGGTGACCAAGTAGGTGTTGTTCAGGGTGGACCAGTTTCTCTATGACCATAGTCACACTGGCACCAGTGTCCCTGTAGGCCTGAACCTCAACACCATTTATTAGGGGTAGCTGCTTGTACTTATCCATATTAAGGGGACAAGCAACTAAGGTGGCTAAATCAATAGCCCCCTCAGAGACTAACACAGCCTCCCTAACAAGGCCATCCCCAACTAAGTTACCAATAGTGAGCCCAGCTACTCCCTTGGATTGGCTATTAGTAGGTTTGCTCCCACCACCACTGCTATTAGTAGGGACACTAGGTGTAGCAGTAGGGGTTGTAGTGGTAGGAGGCTTGGTGCCTTTCTTTGGACAACTGGGATCTGTTGTCCAATGGCCTTTTATTTTACATAAATAGCACCATGGTTTCTTTTCCTTGTTCTGATTAAAAGAGGATTTGGGCCCACCCCCCCCCCCCACCAGAGTGTTTTTGTGGGCCTGATGAAGACTCATTTTTAGATTTGTCCCCACCCTTGTCAGAAGACTTACCATCCTTCTTTTTGTTGCCATCTTTGTCACCCCCTGTATGAACTTTTCTGTTCACCATTGTTCTGACCCATTTGTCTGCCTTCTTTCCCAATTCTTGGGGAGAGGTCAGATCAGAGTCCACCAAGTACTGGTGCAACAAATCAGACACACAATTATTAAGAATATGCTCTCTCAGGATCAAGTTATACAGGCTGTCATAATCAGTAACTTTACTGCCATGTAACCACCCCTCCAAGGCCTTCACTGAATGGTCAATGAAATCAACCCAGTCTTGTGAAGACTCCTTTTTGGTCTCTCTGAACTTTATCCTGTACTGTTCAGTGGTTAAGCCATAACCATCCAGGAGTGCATTCTTAAGAACTTGGAAATTATTAGCATCATTTTCTTTCACAATAAGGAGCCTATCCCTACCTTTTCCACTAAATGATAGCCATAGGATAGCAGCCCACTGCCTTTGAGGGACATCCTGTACAACACAGGCCCTCTCAAGTGCAGCAAACCACTTGTTAATGTCATCCCCCTCCTTATAAGGGGGAACTATCTTGTGCAGATTCCTGGAATCATGCTCTTTTGCAGGATGACTATGGGGAATACTGCTGCTGCCACCATGGGTTTCTAAACCCAGTTTCTGTCTCTCCTTCTCTACTTCTAAAGTCTGTCTATCCAAATCCAGCTGTTGCTTCTTGAGCTTCAGTCTGGTTTGTTCCACTCTCAATCTATTGAGCTCCCTTTCTAACAATCTGTCATCAGGGTGGGTGGGAGGTTCATGCCTTGAAACAGAACTATGGTGAGAATGGACAGAAGGAGACTTGTCCCTTACAGAAGCCACCCTAACAGCTTGGCTAACAGAAACATCACTACCAGTATGGTGAGAATAAATGCTTTTGCTATGATGTGAGACAACACTATTTATATGGTGTGGCTCATCATCATTACCAACTATGCTAGACTGTCTAGTAATGGGCAGGCTAGGAAGTTTCTTTCCTGAATCTTTTCCTGGGGGAGTCCCTGGATCAGATTGAGAACCATTAGCTACTTTTTCAACAGATGGGGCACTTCTAGCCTTATCCTGTTCTCTAAGCATGTTAAGTAACAGTTCCAAGGAAGGATTCTTCCCTACACTCAAACCTCTCTCTATGCAGAGACTCCTTGCTCCTTTCCAGCTAAGGTGGTCATATGCAAGTTTGGACAGATCAACATTTTGGCCTGTGCCAGACATTTTTAGAGAGAGTTAAA
The DNA here is from genome assembly GCF_031143425.1 of Pleurodeles waltl. Lineage (NCBI taxonomy): Eukaryota > Metazoa > Chordata > Amphibia > Caudata > Salamandridae > Pleurodeles > Pleurodeles waltl. Next base: position 91,080,633 of record NC_090441.1, read on the forward strand.
GTGATAGTAAAAGATAAAAAGTTTGTCAGAGCTTTTAGAAAGACAGAGAAAAAAAACTTTTAAAACTTTTTAGAACTTTTTAGAAAGTTAGGAGTACTTTTCAGCACTTAGAAAAGAGTGAAAAGAGGAAATGCAAAACTTTTTGGCTATGTGTATATACACTGACCTTGTTTTGTATATTTTTCTCTTATGAAAAGTACAATGACAAGAGTGGTAAGTAGTCTCAAAGCACTTATCCCGTCGCTGCACAACCAATGTAGGAGGCTGGACTGGCTTGTAGTGAGTACCAAGGGGTACTTGCACCTTGCACCAGGCCCAGTTATCCCTTATTAGTGTATAGGGTGTCTAGCAGCTTAGGCTGATAGATAATGGTAGCTTAGCAGAGCAGCTTAGGCTGAACTAGGAGACGTGTGAAGCTACCACAGTACCACTTAGTGTCATATGCACAATATCATAAGAAAACACAATACACAGTTATACTAAAAATAAAGGTACTTTATTTTTATGACAATATGCCAAAGTATCTTAGAGTGTACCCTCAGTGAGAGGATAGGAAATATACACAAGATATATATACACAATAGCAAAAATATGCAGTATAGTCTTAGAAAACAGTGCAAACAATGTATAGCTATAATAGGATGCAATGGGGAAACATAGGGATAGGGGCAACACAAACCATATACTCCAAAAGTGGAATGCGAACCACGAATGGACCCCAAACCTATGTGACCTTGTAGAGGGTCGCTGGGACTATTAGAAAATAGTGAGAGTTAGAAAAATAACCCTCCCCAAGACCCTGAAAAGTGAGTGCAAAGTGCACTAAAGTTCCCCTAAGGACAAAGAAGTCGTGTTAGAGGAATAATGCAGGAAAGACACAAACCAACAATGCAACAACTGTGGATTTCCAATCTAGGGTACCTGTGGAACAAGGGGACCAAGTCCAAAAGTCACAAGCAAGTCGGAGATGGGCAGATGCCCAGGAAATGCCAGCTGCGGGTGCAAAGAAGCTTCTACTGGACAGAAGAAGCTGAGGTTTCTGCAGGAACGAAAAGGGCTAGAGACATCCCCTTTGGTGGACGGATCCCTCTTGCCATGGAGAGTCGTGCAGAAGTGTTTTCCCGCCGAAAGAATGCCAACAAGCCTTGCTAGCTGCAAATCGTGCGGTTAGCGTTTTTGGACGCTGCTGTGGCCCTGGAGGGACCAGGAGGTCTCAAATTGGACCAGGAGAGAGAGGAGACGTGGAGCAAGACAAGGAGCCCTCTCGGCAGCAGGTAGCACCCGGAGAAGTGCCAGAAACCAGCACTATGATGATGCGTGAAATGGTGCTCACCCGAAGTCGCACAAAGGAGTCCCACGTCGCCGGAGACCAACTTAGAAAGTCGTGCAATGCAGGTTAGAGTGCCGTGGACCCAGGCTTGGCTGTGCACAAAGGATTTCCGCCAGAAGTGCACAGGGGCCGGAGTAGCTGCAAAAGTCACGGTTCCCAGCAATGCAGCCCAGCGAGGTGAGGCAAGGACTTACCTCCACCAAACTTGGACTGAAGAGTCACTGGATGATGGGGGTCACTTCGACAGAGTCGCTGGATTCGAGGGACCTCGCTCGTCATGCTGAGGGGAGACCCAAGGGACCGGTAATGTAGCTTTTTGGTGCCTGCGGTTTGCAGGGGGAAGATTCCGTCGAACCACGGGAGATTTCTTCGGAGCTTCTGGTGCAGAGAGGAGGCAGACTACCCCCACAGCATGCACAAGCAGGAAAACAGTCGAGAAGGCGGCAGGATCAGCGTTACAGAGTTGCAGTAGTCGTCTTTGCTACTATGTTGCAGGTTTGCAGGCTTCCAGCGCGGTCAGCAGTCGATTCCTTGGCAGAAGGTGAAGAGAGAGATGCAGAGGAACTCGGATGAGCTCTTGCATTCGTTATCTAAAGTTTCCCCAGAGACAGAGACCCTAAATAGCCAGAAAAGAGGGTTTGGCTACCTAGGAGAGAGGATAGGCTAGCAACACCTGAAGGAGCCTATCACAAGGAGTCTCTGACGTCACCTGGTGGCACTGGCCACTCAGAGCAGTCCAGTGTACCAGCAGCACCTCTGTTTCCAAGATGGCAGAGGTCTGGAGCACACTGGAGGAGCTCTGGACACCTCCCAGGGGAGGTGCAGGTCAGGGGAGTGGTCACTCCCCTTTCCTTTGTCCAGTTTCGCGCCAGAGCAGGGCTAAGGGGTCCCCTGAACCGGTGTAGACTGGCTTATGCAGAATTGGGCACATCTGTGCCCAAGAAAGCATTTCCAGAGGCTGGGGGAGGCTACTCCTCCCCTGCCTTCACACCATTTTCCAAAGGGAGAGGGTGTACCACCCTCTCTCAGGGGAAGTCCTTTGTTCTGCCATCCTGGGCCAGGCCTGGCTGGACCCCAGGAGGGCAGATGCCTGTCTGAGGGGTTGGCAGCAGCAGCAGCTGCAGTGAAACCCCAGGAAGGGCAGTTTGGCAGTACCAGGGTCTGTGCTACAGACCACTGGGATCATGGAATTGTGCCACCAATGCCAGGATGGCATAGAGGGGGCAATTCCATGATCTTAGACATGTTACATGGCCATATTCGGAGTTACCATTGTGAAGCTACATATAGGTAGTGACCTATATGTAGTGCACGCGTGTAATGGTGTCCCCGCACTCACAAAGTTCAGGGAATTGGCTCTGAACAATGTGGGGGCACCTTGGCTAGTGCCAGGGTGCCCTCACACTAAGTAACTTTGCACCTAACCTTTACCAGGTAAAGGTTAGACATATAGGTGACTTATAAGTTACTTAAGTGCAGTGTAAAATGGCTGTGAAATAACGTGGACGTTATTTCACTCAGGCTGCAGTGGCAGGCCTGTGTAAGAATTGTCAGAGCTCCCTATGGGTGGCAAAAGAAATGCTGCAGCCCATAGGGATCTCCTGGAACCCCAATACCCTGGGTACCTCAGTACCATATACTAGGGAATTATAAGGGTGTTCCAGTAAGCCAATGTAAATTGGTAAAAATGGTCACTAGCCTGTTAGTGACAATTTGGAAAGAAATGAGAGAGCATAACCACTGAGGTTCTGATTAGCAGAGCCTCAGTGAGACAGTTAGTCACTACACAGGTAACACATTCAGGCACACTTATGAGCACTGGGGCCCTGGGTTACCAGGGTCCCAGTGACACATACAACTAAAACAACATATATACAGTGAAAAATGGGGGTAACATGCCAGGCAAGATGGTACTTTCCTACACAACCCCCCCCAAACGAAGGACAATAAGACTAGCCATGACCTGATGAGTCTTCATTGTCTAAGTGGAAATATCTGGAGAGTCCATCTGCATTGGAGTGGCTACTCCCAGGTCTATGTTCCACTGTATAGTCCATTCCCTGAAGGGATATGGACCACCTCAACAATTTAGGATTTTCACCTTTCATTTGTTTTAGCCAAAGTAGAGGTTTGTGGTCTGTCTGAACAATGAAGTGAGTGCCAAACAGGTATGGCCTCAACTTCTTCAGAGCCCAGACCACAGCAAAGGCCTCCCTCTCTATGGCAGACCAACGCTTTTCTCTAGGGGTCAATCTCCTACTAATAAAAGCAACAGGTTGATCCTGGCCCTCAGAATTAAGTTGTGATAGGACTGCCCCTACTCCTAATTCAGATGCATCAGTTTGGACATAGAATTTTTTAGAGTAACAAGGGCTTTTCAGGACAGGTGCAGAGCACATGGCCTGCTTCAGCTCCTCAAAAGCTTTCTGACAGTTTGCTGTCCATAATACCTTTTTAGGCATTTTCTTGGATGTGAGGTCATTAAGAGGGGCTGCAATGGAGCCATAGTTCTTAATGAACCTCCTGTAATACCCAGTGAGGCCTAGGAAGGCTCTCACCTGAGTCTGAGTGGTAGGGGGAACCCAATCAATAATTGTTTGGATTTTCCCCTGAAGTGGTGCAATCTGTTCCCCACCAACAAGGTGTCCCAGATAAACCACCTTACCCTGCCCTATCTGGCACTTTGAAGCCTTGATAGTGAGGCCTGCCTTTTGCAGGGCCTCCAAAACTTTCCATAGGTGGACCAGGTGATCATCCCAGCTGGAGCTAAAGACAGCTATATCGTCCAAATATGCTGCACTGAAAGCTTCCAGCCCTTGCAGGACTGTGTTCACCAACCTCTGAAAAGTGGCAGGTGCATTTTTCAAACCAAAAGGCATTACAGTAAACTGGTAATGTCCTCCAATGGTTGAAAATGCAGTCTTAGGTTTAGCATCTTCTGACAATTTGATCTGCCAATACCCTGCAGTCAAGTCAAAAGTGCTTAGATACTTGGCAGATGCCAGTGTATCTATGAGCTCATCTGCCCTGGGTATAGGGTGAGCATCAGTTTTGGTTACCAAGTTGAGACCTCTATAGTCTACACAAAACCGCATTTCCTTCTTTCCATCTTTGGAATGGGGTTTTGGTACCAGTACCACAGGAGAAGCCCTTGGACTGTCAGAGTGCTCAACTACTCCTAGTTCTAACATTTTCTGGACCTCTTGCTTTATGCAGTCCCTGACATGGTCAGGCTGCCTATAGATCTTACTTTTGACAGGTAAACTGTCTCCAGTATCTATAGTGTGCTCACACCAAGAAGTGGTACCTGGCACAGTAGAGAAGAGTTCAGAGAATTGATCTAGGAGGTTTATGCAATTGTCTTTCTGCTCAGCAGTAAGACAATCAGCCAAAACTACACCTTCCACCAGAGCATCTTGTTCTGTGGAAGAGAAGAGATCAGGTAGAGGATCACTGCCTTCTTCCTGTCCCTCATCAGTTGCCATGAGCAGGGTGAGATCAGCCCTGTCATAGTAGGGTTTCAGGCGGTTGACATGGAGCACCCTAAGGGGACTCCTGGCAGTGCCTAAGTCAACTAAATAGGTGACTTCTCCCTTCTTTTCAACAATTGTGTGGGGTCCACTCCATTTATCTTGGAGTGCTCTTGGGGCCACAGGCTCCAAGACCCACACTTTCTGCCCTGGTTGGTACTAAACCAAAACAGCCTTCTGATCATGCCATTGCTTCTGGAGCTCTTGGCTGGCCTGAAGGTTTTTACTGGCCTTTTTCATGTACTCAGCCATCCTTGATCTGAGGCCAAGTACATAATCCACAATATCCTGCTTAGGAGCTTTTAAAGGTTGTTCCCAACCCTCCTTTACAAGTGTGAGTGGACCCCTAACAGGGTGTCCAAAAAGAAGTTCAAAGGGGCTGAAGCCCACTCCTTTCTGGGGTACCTCCCTGTAGGCAAAAAGGAGGCATGGTAGAAGGATATCCCATCTCCTGCGGAGTTTTTCAGGGAGACCCATAATCATGCCTTTGAGAGTTTTATTAAATCTCTCCACCAGTCCATTTGTTTGTGGATGATAGGGTGTTGTGAACTTGTACGTTACACCACACTCCTTCCACATGGCCTTTAAGTATGCAGACATGAAATTGCTTCCCCTGTCTGATACTACTTCCTTTGGGAAGCCCACCCTTGAAAATATTCCCAGGAGGGCCTTTGCCACTGCAGGTGCTGTAGTGGTCCTTAAAGGAATAGCTTCAGGATATCTTGTGGCATGGTCCACTACCACCAAGATAAATCTATTGCCTGAAGCAGTAGGAGGGTCAAGGGGGCCAACTATGTCAACCCCTACCCTTTCAAAGGGAACCCCAACCACAGGCAGTGGAATAAGGGGTGCCTTTGGGGTGCCACCTGTCTTGCCACTGGCTTGACAGGTTTCACAGGACTTACAAAATTCCTTTGTGTCCTCAGACATCCTAGGCCAATGAAACAATGGAACCAATCTGTCCCAAGTTTTCATTTGACCCAGGTGTCCAGCTAGGGGAATGTCATGTGCCAGGGTTAGGAGGAACTTTCTGTACTCCTGAGGAATCACTAATCTCCTGGCAGCTCCAGGTTTAGGATCCCTATGCTCAGTGTACAAGAGGTTGTCCTCCCAGTAAACTCTGTGAGAGTCACTGACATCCCCATTAGCCTGTTTGACAGCTTGCTGTCTGAGACCCTCTAATGTGGGACAGGTTTGCTGTGCCACACTCAGCTCCTCTCTGGCAGGCCCCCCTTCACCCAAAAGCTCAGCAGTGTCTGCTTCCTGCTCCTCTGGTGTAGGTTCTGCACAGGGAGGGAATTCTTCTTCCTCAGAAGTAGAATCCACTGTAGAGGGAAGGATAGTAGGAAGTGGTTTGCTTCTACTAGCCCTAGCTTTAGGGAGCACTTGGTCCATTGTTCCAGGATCCAAGCTTCCCTGTCCTTTTTGCTTTTTGGCCTGAGCCCTTGTCAAAGCAAAAATATGCCCTGGGATGCCCAGCATTGCTGCATGGGCCTCCAACTCCACATCTGACCAAGCTGATGTCTCCAAATCATTCCCTAATAGACAGTCTACAAGTAAATCTGAAGCTACCACAACTTTCTTTGGACCAGTAACCCCCCCCCAGTTGAGATTTACAACAGCCATGGGGTGGCTAAGTGTGTTGTTGTGAGCATCGGTTACTTGGTACTGGTGACCAAGTAGGTGTTGTTCAGGGTGGACCAGTTTCTCTATGACCATAGTCACACTGGCACCAGTGTCCCTGTAGGCCTGAACCTCAACACCATTTATTAGGGGTAGCTGCTTGTACTTATCCATATTAAGGGGACAAGCAACTAAGGTGGCTAAATCAATAGCCCCCTCAGAGACTAACACAGCCTCTGTGGCCTCCCTAACAAGGCCAACCCCAACTAAGTTACCAATAGTGAGCCCAGCTACTCCCTTGGATTGGCTATTAGTAGGTTTGCTCCCACCACCACTGCTATTAGTAGGGACACTAGGTGTAGCAGTAGGGGTTGTAGTGGTAGGAGGCTTGGTGCCTTTCTTTGGACAACTGGGATCTGTTGTCCAATGGCCTTTTATTTTACATAAATAGCACCATGGTTTCTTTTCCTTGTTCTGATTAAAAGAGGATTTGGGCCCACCCCCCCCCCCCCCACCAGAGTGTTTTTGTGGGCCTGATGAAGACTCATTTTTAGATTTGTCCCCACCCTTGTCAGAAGACTTACCATCCTTCTTTTTGTTGCCATCTTTGTCACCCCCTGTATGAACTTTTCTGTTCACCCTTGTTCTGACCCATTTGTCTGCCTTCTTTCCCAATTCTTGGGGAGAGGTCAGATCAGAGTCCACCAAGTACTGGTGCAACAAATCAGACACACAATTATTAAGAATATGCTCTCTCAGGATCAAGTTATACAGGCTGTCATAATCAGTAACTTTACTGCCATGTAACCACCCCTCCAAGGCCTTCACTGAATGGTCAATGAAATCAACCCAGTCTTGTGAAGACTCCTTTTTGGTCTCTCTGAACTTTATCCTGTACTGTTCAGTGGTTAAGCCATAACCATCCAGGAGTGCATTCTTAAGAACTTGGAAATTATTAGCATCATTTTCTTTCACAGTAAGGAGCCTATCCCTACCTTTTCCACTAAATGATAGCCATAGGATAGCAGCCCACTGCCTTTGAGGGACATCCTGTACAACACAGGCCCTCTCAAGTGCAGCAAACCACTTGTTAATGTCATCCCCCTCCTTATAAGGGGGAACTATCTTGTGCAGATTCCTGGAATCATGCTCTTTTGCAGGATGACTATGGGGAATACTGCTGCTGCCACCATGGGTTTCTAAACCCAGTTTCTGTCTCTCCTTCTCTACTTCTAAAGTCTGTCTATCCAAATCCAGCTGTTGCTTCTTGAGCTTCAGTCTGGTTTGTTCCACTCTCAATCTATTGAGCTCCCTTTCTAACAATCTGTCATCATGGTGGGTGGGAGGTTCATGCCTTGAAACAGAAGTATGGTGAGAATGGACAGAAGGAGACCTGTCCCTTACAGAAGCCACCCTAACAGCTTGGCTAACAGAAACATCACTACCAGTATGGTGAGAATAAATGCTTTTGCTATGATGTGAGACAACACTATTTATATGGTGTGGCTCATCATCATTACCAACTATGCTAGACTGTCTAGTAATGGGCAGGCTAGGAAGTTTCTTTCCTGAATCTTTTCCTGGGGGAGTCCCTGGATCAGATTGAGAACCATTAGCTACTTTTTCAACAGATGGGGCACTTCTAGCCTTATCCTGTTCTCTAAGCATGTTAAGTAACAGTTCCAAGGAAGGATTCTTCCCTACACTCAAACCTCTCTCTATGCAGAGACTCCTTGCTCCTTTCCAGCTAAGGTGGTCATATGCAAGTTTGGACAGATCAACATTTTGGCCTGTGCCAGACATTTTTAGAGAGAGTTAAAGTGATAGTAAAAGATAAAAAGTTTGTCAGAGCTTTTAGAAAGACAGAGAAAAAAAACTTTTTAAACTTTTTAGAACTTTTTAGAAAGTTAGGAGTACTTTTCAGCACTTAGAAAAGAGTGAAAAGAGGAAATGCAAAACTTTTTGGCTATGTGTATATACACTGACCTTGTTTTGGATATTTTTCTCTTATGAAAAGTACAATGACAAGAGTGGTAAGTAGTCTCAAAGCACTTATCCCGTCGCTGCACAACCAATGTAGGAGGCTGGACTGGCTTGTAGTGAGTACCAAGGGGTACTTGCACCTTGCACCAGGCCCAGTTATCCCTTATTAGTGTATAGGGTGTCTAGCAGCTTAGGCTGATAGATAATGGTAGCTTAGCAGAGCAGCTTAGGCTGAACTAGGAGACGTGTGAAGCTACCACAGTACCACTTAGGGCCGTATTTATACTCCGTTTGCGCCGAATTTGCGTCGTTTTTTTCGACGCAAATTCGACGCTAAACTAACGCAAACTAACGCCATATTTATACTATGGCGTTAGAGGCGAATAGCGCCAAAGTTCCCGGAATGTGCGTCATTTTTTAGCGTGAACCCCTTCCTTGCGTTAATGATATGCAAGGGAGGCGTTCCCGTCTACAAAATGACTCCCAGGCCTTTACGTGGTATTTATACTCCCGGGCAAAAGAGACGCCCGGGAGTGGGCGTGGCTAAAAACGGCGCATTTGCGCCGCTTTTTAACGCCTGGGTCAGGCATGGCGTTAAGGGACAAGTGGGCTCAAAATGAGCCCACAGTGCCCTCCCCTGCCCCCAGGGACCCCCCCTGCCACCCTTGCCCACCCCAGGAGGACACCCAAGGCTGGAGGGACCCACCCCAGGGACATTCAGGTAAGTTCAGGTAAGTATTTTTTTTATTTTTTTTAATAATTTTTTTTGGCATAGGGGGGCCTGATTTGTGCCCCCCTACATGCCACTATGCCCAATGACCATGCCCAGGGGACAGAAGTCCCCTGGGCATGGCCATTGGGCAAGGGGGCATGACTCCTATCTTTACAATGATAGGAGTCATGTTGATGGGGGATGGGCGTCGAAAATAAATGGCGCAAGTCGGGTTAAGACGATTTTTTCGACGTAACCTGACTTGCCCCATTTTAAGACGCCCATACGCCATTTTCCCCCTACGCCGGCGCTGTCTGGTCTACGTGGTTTTTTCACACGCAAACCAGGCAGCGCCGGTCTGATTGCGCCGTCTAACGCCATTCCATAAATACGGCGCCCGCATGGCGCTTCAGAATGGCGTTAGCCGGCGCAAAACTTTTTGACGCTAAACTGCGTTAGCGCAGTTTAGCGTCAAAAAGTATAAATATGGGCCTTAGTGTCATATGCACAATATCATAAGAAAACACAATACACAGTTATACTAAAAATAAAGGTACTTTATTTTTATGACAATATGCCAAAGTATCTTAGAGTGTACCCTCAGTGAGAGGATAGGAAATATACACAAGATATATATACACAATAGCAAAAATATGCAGTATAGTCTTAGAAAACAGTGCAAACAATGTATAGCTATAATAGGATGCAATGGGGAAACATAGGGATAGGGGCAACACAAACCATATACTCCAAAAGTGGAATGCGAACCACGAATGGACCCCAAACCTATGTGACCTTGTAGAGGGTCGCTGGGACTATTAGAAAATAGTGAGAGTTAGAAAAATAACCCTCCCCAAGACCCTTAAAAGTGAGTGCAAATTGCACTAAAGTTCCCCTAAGGACAAAGAAGTCGTGTTAGAGGAATAATGCAGGAAAGACACAAACCAACAATGCAACAACTGTGGATTTCCAATCTAGGGTACCTGTGGAACAAGGGGACCAAGTCCAAAAGTCACAAGCAAGTCGGAGATGGGCAGATGCCCAGGAAATGCCAGCTGCGGGTGCAAAGAAGCTTCTACTGGACAGAAGAAGCTGAGGTTTCTGCAGGAACGAAAAGGGCTAGAGACTTCCCCTTTGGTGGACGGATCCCACTCGCCGTGGAGAGTTGTGCAGACGTGTTTTCCCGCCGAAAGAACGCCAACAAGCCTTGCTAGCTGCAAATCGTGCGGTTAGCGTTTTTGGACGCTGCTGTGGCCCTGGAGGGACCAGGAGGTCGCAAATTGGACCAGGAGAGAGAGGGGACGTCGAGCAACACAAGGAGCCCTCTCAGCAGCAGGTAGCACCCGGAGAACTGCCAGAAACAGGCACTACAAGGATGCGTGAAACGGTGCTCACCCGAAGTCGCACAAAGGAGTCCCACGTCGCCGGAGACCAACTTAGAAAGTCGTGCAATGCAGGTTAGAGTGCCGTGGACCCAGGCTTGGCTGTGCACAAAGGATTTCCGCCGGAAGTGCACAGGGGCTGGAGTAGCTGCAAAAGTCACGGTTCCCAGCAATGCAGCCCAGCGAGGTGAGGCAAGGACTTACCTCCACCAAACTTGGACTGAAGAGTCACTGGACTGTGGGGGTCACTTGGACAGAGTCGCTGGATTCGAGGGACCTCGCTCGTCATGCTGAGAGGAGACCGGTAATGCAGCTTTTTGGTGCCTGCGGTTTGCAGGGGGAAGATTCCGTCGACCCACGGGAGATTTCTTCGGAGCTTCTGGTGCAGAGAGGAGGCAGACTACCCCCACAGCATGCACAAGCAGGAAAACAGTTGAGAAGGCGGCAGGATCAGCGTTACAGAGTTGCAGTAGTCGTCTTTGCTACTATGTTGCAGGTTTGCAGGCTTCCAGCGCGGTCAGCAGTCGATTCCTTGGCAGAAGGTGAAGAGAGAGATGCAGAGGAACTCGGATGAGCTCTTGCATTCGTTATCTAAAGTTTCCCCAGAGACAGAGACCCTAAATAGCCAGAAAAGAGGGTTTGACTACCTAGGAGAGAGGATAGGCTAGCAACACCTGAAGGAGCCTATCACAAGGAGTCTCTGACGTCACCTGGTGGCACTGGCCACTCAGAGCAGTCCAGTGTGCCAGCAGCACCTCCGTTTCCAAGATGGCAGAGGTCTGGAGCACACTGGAGGAGCTCTGGACACCTCACAGGGGAGGTGCAGGTCAGGGGAGTGGTCACTCCCCTTTCCTTTGTCCAGTTTCGCGCCAGAGCAGGGCTAAGGGGTCCCCTGAACCGGTGTAGACTGGCTTATGCAGAATTGGGCACATCTGTGCCCAAGAAAGCATTTCCAGAGGCTGGGGGAGGCTACTCCTCCCCTGCCTTCACACCATTTTCCAAAGGGAGAGGGTGTAACACCCTCTCTCAGAGGAAGTCCTTTGTTCTGCCATCCTGGGCCAGGCCTGGCTGGACCCCAGGAGGGCAGATGCCTGTCTGAGGGGTTGGCAGCAGCAGCAGCTGCAGTGAAACCCCAGGAAGGGCAGTTTGGCAGTACCAGGGTCTGTGCTACAGACCACTGGGATCATGGAATTGTGCCACCAATGCCAGGATGGCATAGAGGGGGCAATTCCATGATCTTAGACATGTTACATGGCCATATTCGGAGTTACTATTGTGAAGCTACATATAGGTAGTGACCTATATGTAGTGCACGCGTGTAATGGTGTCCCCGCACTCACAAAGTTCAGGGAATTGGCTCTGAACAATGTGGGGGCACCTTGGCTAGTGCCAGGGTGCCCTCACACTAAGTAACTTTGCACCTAACCTTTACCAGGTAAAGGTTAGACATATAGGTGACTTATAAGTTACTTAAGTGCAGTGTAAAATGGCTGTGAAATAACGTGGACGTTATTTCACTCAGGCTGCAGTGGCAGGCGTGTGTAAGAATTGTCAGAGCTCCCTATGGGTGGCAAAAGAAATGCTTCAGCCCATAGGGATCTCCTGGAACCCCAATACCCTGGGTACCTCAGTACCATATACTAGGGAATTATAAGGGTGTTCCAGTAAGCCAATGTAAATTGGTAAAAATGGTCACTAGCCTGTTAGTGACAATTTGGAAAGAAATGAGAGAGCATAACCACTGAGGTTCTGATTAGCAGAGCCTCAGTGAGACAGTTAGTCACTACACAGGTAACACATTCAGGCACACTTATGAGCACTGGGGCCCTGGGTTACCAGGGTCCCAGTGACACATACAACTAAAACAACATATATACAGTGAAAAATGGGGGTAACATGCCAGGCAAGATGGTACTTTCCTACACAACCCCCCCCCCAAACGAAGGACAATAAGACTAGCCATGACCTGATGAGTCTTCATTGTCTAAGTGGAAATATCTGGAGAGTCCATCTGCATTGGAGTGGCTACTCCCAGGTCTATGTTCCACTGTATAGTCCATTCCCTGTAGGGATATGGACCACCTCAACAATTTAGGATTTTCACCTTTCATTTGTTTTAGCCAAAGTAGAGGTTTGTGGTCTGTCTGAACAATGAAGTGAGTGCCAAACAGGTATGGCCTCAACTTCTTCAGAGCCCAGACCACAGCAAAGGCCTCCCTCTCTATGGCAGACCAACGCTTTTCTCTAGGGGTCAACCTCCTACTAATAAAAGCAACAGGTTGATCCTGGCCCTCAGAATTAAGTTGTGATAGGACTGCCCCTACTCCTAATTCAGATGCATCAGTTTGGACATAGAATTTTTTAGAGTAACAAGGGCTTTTCAGGACAGGTGCAGAGCACATGGCCTGCTTCAGCTCCTCAAAAGCTTTCTGACAGTTTGCTGTCCATAATACCTTTTTAGGCATTTTCTTGGATGTGAGGTCATTAAGAGGGGCTGCAATGGAGCCATAGTTCTTAATGAACCTCCTGTAATACCCAGTGAGGCCTAGGAAGGCTCTCACCTGAGTCTGAGTGGTAGGGGGAACCCAATCAATAATTGTTTGGATTTTCCCCTGAAGTGGTGCAATCTGTTCCCCACCAACAAGGTGTCCCAGATAAACCACCTTACCCTGCCCTATCTGGCACTTTGAAGCCTTGATAGTGAGGCCTGCCTTTTGCAGGGCCTCCAAAACTTTCCATAGGTGGACCAGGTGATCATCCCAGCTGGAGCTAAAGACAGCTATATCGTCCAAATATGCTGCACTGAAAGCTTCCAGCCCTTGCAGGACTGTGTTCACCAACCTCTGAAAAGTGGCAGGTGCATTTTTCAAACCAAAAGGCATTACAGTAAACTGGTAATGTCCTCCAATGGTTGAAAATGCAGTCTTAGGTTTAGCATCTTCTGACAATTTGATCTGCCAATACCCTGCAGTCAAGTCAAAAGTGCTTAGATACTTGGCAGATGCCAGTGTATCTATGAGCTCATCTGCCCTGGGTATAGGGTGAGCATCAGTTTTGGTTACCAAGTTGAGACCTCTATAGTCTACACAAAACCGCATTTCCTTCTTTCCATCTTTGGAATGGGGTTTTGGTACCAGTACCACAGGAGAAGCCCTTGGACTGTCAGAGTGCTCAACTACTCCTAGTTCTAACATTTTCTGGACCTCTTGCTTTATGCAGTCCCTGACATGGTCAGGCTGCCTATAGATCTTACTTTTGACAGGTAAACTGTCTCCAGTATCTATAGTGTGCTCACACCAAGAAGTGGTACCTGGCACAGTAGAGAAGAGTTCAGAGAATTGATCTAGGAGGTTTATGCAATTGTCTTTCTGCTCAGCAGTAAGACAATCAGCCAAAACTACACCTTCCACCAGAGCATCTTGTTCTGTGGAAGAGAAGAGATCAGGTAGAGGATCACTGTCTTCTTCCTGTCCCTCATCAGTTGCCATGAGCAGGGTGAGATCAGCCCTGTCATAGTAGGGTTTCAGGCGGTTGACATGGAGCACCCTAAGGGGACTCCTGGCAGTGCCTAAGTCAACTAAATAGGTGACTTCTCCCTTCTTTTCAACAATTGTGTGGGGTCCACTCCATTTATCTTGGAGTGCTCTTGGGGCCACAGGCTCCAAGACCCACACTTTCTGCCCTGGTTGGTACTGAACCAAAACAGCCTTCTGATCATGCCATTGCTTCTGGAGCTCTTGGCTGGCCTGAAGGTTTTTACTGGCCTTTTTCATGTACTCAGCCATCCTTGATCTGAGGCCAAGTACATAATCCACAATATCCTGCTTAGGAGCTTTTAAAGGTTGTTCCCAACCCTCCTTTACAAGTGTGAGTGGACCCCTAACAGGGTGTCCAAAAAGAAGTTCAAAGGGGCTGAAGCCCACTCCTTTCTGGGGTACCTCCCTGTAGGCAAAAAGGAGGCATGGTAGAAGGATATCCCATCTCCTGCTGAGTTTTTCAGGGAGACCCATAATCATGCCTTTGAGAGTTTTATTAAATCTCTCCACCAGTCCATTTGTTTGTGGATGATAGGGTGTTGTGAACTTGTACGTTACACCACACTCCTTCCACATGGCCTTTAAGTATGCAGACATGAAATTGCTTCCCCTGTCTGATACTACTTCCTTTGGGAAGCCCACCCTGGAAAATATTCCCAGGAGGGCCTTTGCCACTGCAGGTGCTGTAGTGGTCCTTAAAGGAATAGCTTCAGGATATCTTGTGGCATGGTCCACTACCACCAAGATAAATCTATTGCCTGAAGCAGTAGGAGGGTCAAGGGGGCCAACTATGTCAACCCCTACCCTTTCAAAGGGAACCCCAACCACAGGCAGTGTAATAAGGGGTGCCTTTGGGGTGCCACCTGTCTTGCCACTGGCTTGACAGGTTTCACAGGACTTACAAAATACCTTTGTGTCCTCAGACATCCTAGGCCAATGAAACAATGGAACCAATCTGTCCCAACTTTCATTTGACCCAGGTGTCCAGCTAGGGGAATGTCATGTGCCAGGGTTAGGAGGAACTTTCTGTACTCCTGAGGAATCACTAATCTCCTGGCAGCTCCAGGTTTAGGATCCCTATGCTCAGTGTACAAGAGGTTGTCCTCCCAGTAAACTCTGTGAGAGTCACTGACATCCCCATTAGCCTGTTTGACAGCTTGCTGTCTGAGACCCTCTAATGTGGGACAGGTTTGCTGTGCCACACTCAGCTCCTCTCTGGCAGGCCCCCCTTCACCCAAAAGCTCAGCAGTGTCTGCTTCCAGCTCCTCTGGTGTAGGTTTTGCACAGGGAGGGAATTCTTCTTCCTCAGAAGTAGAATCCACTGTAGAGGGAGGGATAGTAGGAAGTGGTTTGCTTCTACTAGCCCTAGCTTTAGGGAGCACTTGGTCCATTGTTCCAGGATCCAAGCTTCCCTGTCCTTTTTGCTTTTTGGCCTGAGCCCTTGTCAAAGCAAAAATATGCCCTGGGATGCCCAGCATTGCTGCATGGGCCTCCAACTCCACATCTGACCAAGCTGATGTCTCCAAATCATTCCCCAATAGACAGTCTACAGGTAAATCTGAAGCTACCACAACTTTCTTTGGACCAGTAACCCCCCCCCAGTTGAGATTTACAACAGCCATGGGGTGGCTAAGTGTGTTGTTGTGAGCATCGGTTACTTGGTACTGGTGACCAAGTAGGTATTGTTCAGGGTGGACCAGTTTCTCTATGACCATAGTCACACTGGCACCAGTGTCCCTGTAGGACTGAACCTCAACACCATTTATTAGGGGTAGCTGCTTGTACTTATCCATATTAAGGGGACAAGCAACTAAGGTGGCTAAATCAATAGCCCCCTCAGAGACTAACACAGCCTCTGTGGCCTCCCTAACAAGGCCAACCCCAACTAAGTTACCAATAGTGAGCCCAGCTACTCCCTTGGATTGGCTATTAGTAGGTTTGCTCCCACCACCACTGCTATTAGTAGGGACACTAGGTGTAGCAGTAGGGGTTGTAGTGGTAGGAGGCTTGGTGCCTTTCTTTGGACAACTGGGATCTGTTGTCCAATGGCCTTTTATTTTACATAAATAGCACCATGGTTTCTTTTCCTTGTTCTGATTAAAAGAGGATTTGGGCCCACCCCCCGCCCCACCAGAGTGTTTTTGTGGGCCTCATTTTTAGATTTGTTCCCACCCTTGTCAGAAGACTTACCATCCTTCTTTTTGTTGCCATCTTTGTCACCCCCTGTATGAACTTTTCTGTTCACCCTTGTTCTGACCCATTTGTCTGCCTTCTTTCCCAATTCTTGGGGAGAGGTCAGATCAGAGTCCACCAAGTACTGGTGCAACAAATCAGACACACAATTATTAAGAATATGCTCTCTCAGGATCAAGTTATACAGGCTGTCATAATCAGTAACTTTACTGCCATGTAACCACCCCTCCAAGGCCTTCACTGAATGGTCAATGAAATCAACCCAGTCTTGTGAAGACTCCTTTTTGGTCTCTCTGAACTTCATCCTGTACTGTTCAGTGGTTAAGCCATAACCATCCAGGAGTGCATTCTTAAGAACTTGGAAATTATTAGCATCATTTTCTTTCACAGTAAGGAGCCTATCCCTACCTTTTCCACTAAATGATAGCCATAGGATAGCAGCCCACTGCCTTTGAGGGACATCCTGTACAACACAGGCCCTCTCAAGTGCAGCAAACCACTTGTTAATGTCATCCCCCTCCTTATAAGGGGGAACTATCTTGTGCAGATTCCTGGAATCATGCTCTTTTGCAGGATGACTATGGGGAATACTGCTGCTGCCACCATGGGTTTCTAAACCCAGTTTCTGTCTCTCCTTCTCTACTTCTAAAGTCTGTCTATCCAAATCCAGCTGTTGCTTCTTGAGCTTCAGTCTGGTTTGTTCCACTCTCAATCTATTGAGCTCCCTTTCTAACAATCTGTCATCAGGGTGGGTGGGAGGTTCATGCCTTGAAACAGAAGTATGGTGAGAATGGACAGAAGGAGACCTGTCCCTTACAGAAGCCACCCTAACAGCTTGGCTAACAGAAACATCACTACCAGTATGGTGAGAATAAATGCTTTTGCTATGATGTGAGACAACACTATTTATATGGTGTGGCTCATCATCATTACCAACTATGCTAGACTGTCTAGTAATGGGCAGGCTAGGAAGTTTCTTTCCTGAATCTTTTCCTGGGGGAGTCCCTGGATCAGATTGAGAACCATTAGCTACTTTTTCAACAGATGGGGCACTTCTAGCCTTATCCTGTTCTCTAAGGATGTTAAGTAACAGTTCCAAGGAAGGATTCTTCCCTACACTCAAACCTCTCTCTATGCAGAGACTCCTTGCTCCTTTCCAGCTAAGGTGGTCATATGCAAGTTTGGACAGATCAACATTTTGGCCTGTGCCAGTCATTTTTAGAGAGAGTTAAAGTGATAGTAAAAGATAAAAAGTTTGTCAGAGCTTTTAGAAAGACAGAGAAAAAAAACTTTAAAAACTTTTTAGAACTTTTTAGAAAGTTAGGAGTACTTTTCAGCACTTAGAAAAGAGTGAAAAGAGGAAATGCAAAACTTTTTGGCTATGTGTATATACACTGACCTTGTTTTGAATATTTTTCTCTTATGAAAAGTACAATGACAAGAGTGGTAAGTAGTCTCAAAGCACTTATCCCGTCGCTGCACAACCAATGTAGGAGGCTGGACTGGCTTGTAGTGAGTACCAAGGGGTACTTGCACCTTGCACCAGGCCCAGTTATCCCTTATTAGTGTATAGGGTGTCTAGTAGTTTAGGCTGATAGATAATGGTAGCTTAGCAGAGCAGCTTAGGCTGAACTAGGAGACGTGTGAAGCTACCACAGTACCACTTAGTGTCATATGTACAATATCATAAGAAAACACAATACACAGTTATACTAAAAATAAAGGTACTTTATTTTTATGACAATATGCCAAAGTATCTTAGAGTGTACCCTCAGTGAGAGGATAGGAAATATACACAAGATATATATACACAATAGCAAAAATATGCAGTATAGTCTTAGAAAACAGTGCAAACAATGTATAGCTATAATAGGATGCAATGGGGAAACATAGGGATAGGGGCAACACAAACCATATACTCCAAAAGTGGAATGCGAACCACGAATGGACCCCAAACCTATATGACCTTGTAGAGGGTCGCTGGGACTATTAGAAAATAGTGAGAGTTAGAAAAATAACCCTCCCCAAGACCCTGAAAAGTGAGTGCAAAGTGCACTAAAGTTCCCCTAAGGACAAAGAAGTCGTGTTCGAGGAATAATGCAGGAAAGACACAAACCAACAATGCAACAACTGTGGATTTCCAATCTAGGGTACCTGTGGAACAAGGGGACCAAGTCCAAAAGTCACAAGCAAGTCGGAGATGGGCAGATGCCCAGGAAATGCCAGCTGCGGGTGCAAAGAAGCTTCTACTGGACAGAAGAAGCTGGGGTTTCTGCAGGAACGAAAAGGGCTAGAGAATTCCCCTTTGGTGGACGGATCCCTCTCGCCGTGGAGAGTCGTGCAGAAGTGTTTTCCCGCCGAAAGAATGCCAACAAGCCTTGCTAGCTGCAAATCGTGCGGTTAGCGTTTTTGGACGCTGCTGTGGCCCTGGAGGGACCAGGAGGTCGCAAATTGGATCAGGAGAGAGAGGGGACATCAAGCAAGACAAAAAGCCCTCTCAGCAGCAGGTAGCACCCGGAGAAGTGCCAGAAACAGGCACTACGAGGATGCGTGAAACAGTGCTCACCCAAAGTCGCACAAAGGAGTCCCACGTCGCCGGAGACCAACTTAGAAAGTCGTGCAATGCAGGTTAGAGTGCCGTGGACCCAGGCTTGGCTGTGCACAAAGGATTTCCGCCGGAAGTGCACAGGGGCCGGAGTAGCTGCAAAAGTCGCGGTTCCCAGCAATGCAGCCCAGCGAGGTGAGGCAAGGACTTACCTCCACCAAACTTGGACTGAAGAGTCACTGGACTGTGGGGGTCACTTGGACAGAGTCGCTGGATTCGAGGGACCTCGCTCGTCGTGCTGAGAGGAGACCCAAGGGACCGGTAATGCAGCTTTTTGGTGCCTGCGGTTTGCAGGGGGAAGATTCCGTCGACCCACGGGAGATTTCTTCGGAGCTTCTGGTGCAGAGAGGAGGCAGACTACCCCCACAGCATGCACAAGCAGGAAAATAGTCGAGAAGGCGGCAGGATCAGCGTTACAGAGTTGCAGTAGTCGTCTTTGCTACTATGTTGCAGGTTTGCAGGCTTCCAGCGCGGTCAGCAGTCGATTCCTTGGCAGAAGGTGAAGAGAGAGATGCAGAGGAACTCGGATGAGCTCTTGCATTCGTTATCTAAAGTTTCCCCAGAGACAGAGACCCTAAATAGCCAGAAAAGAGGGTTTGGCTACCTAGGAGAGAGGATAGGCTAGCAACACCTGAAGGAGCCTATCACAAGGAGTCTCTGACGTCACCTGGTGGCACTGGCCACTCAGAGCAGTCCAGTGTGCCAGCAGCACCTCTGTTTCCAAGATGGCAGAGGTCTGGAGCACACTGGAGGAGCTCTGGACACCTCCCAGGGGAGGTGCAGGTCAGGGGAGTGGTCACTCCCCTTTCCTTTGTCCAGTTTCGCGCCAGAGCAGGGCTAAGCGGTCCCCTGAACCGGTGTAGACTGGCTTATGCAGAATTGGGCACATCTGTGCCCAAGAAAGCATTTCCAGAGGCTGGGGGAGGCTACTCCTCCCCTGCCTTCACACCATTTTCCAAAGGGAGAGGGTGTAACACCCTCTCTCAGAGGAAGTCCTTTGTTCTGCCATCCTGGGCCAGGCCTGGCTGGACCCCAGGAGGGCAGATGCCTGTCTGAGGGGTTGGCTGCAGCAGCAGCTGCAGTGAAACCCCAGGAAGGGCAGTTTGGCAGTACCAGGGTCTGTGCTACAGACCACTGGGATCATGGAATTGTGCCAACAATGCCAGGATGGCATAGAGGGGGCAATTCCATGATCTTAGACATGTTACATGGCCATATTCGGAGTTACCATTGTGAAGCTACATATAGGTAGTGACCTATATGTAGTGCACGCGTGTAATGGTGTCCCCGCACTCACAAAGTTCAGGGAATTGGCTCTGAACAATGTGGGGGCACCTTGGCTAGTGCCAGGGTGCCCTCACACTAAGTAACTTTGCACCTAACCTTTACCAGGTAAAGGTTAGACATATAGGTGACTTATAAGTTACTTAAGTGCAGTGTAAAATGGCTGTGAAATAACGTGGACGTTATTTCACTCAGGCTGCAGTGGCAGGCCTGTGTAAGAATTGTCAGAGCTCCCTATGGGTGGCAAAAGAAATGCTGCAGCCCATAGGGATCTCCTGGAACCCCAATACCCTGGGTACCTCAGTACCATATACTAGGGAATTATAAGGGTGTTCCAGTAAGCCAATGTAAATTGGTAAAAATGGTCACTAGCCTGTTAGTGACAATTTGGAAAGAAATGAGAGAGCATAACCACTGAGGTTCTGATTAGCAGAGCCTCAGTGAGACAGTTAGTCACTACACAGGTAACACATTCAGGCACACTTATGAGCACTGGGGCCCTGGGTTACCAGGGTCCCAGTGACACATACAACTAAAACAACATATATACAGTGAAAAATGGGGGTAACATGCCAGGCAAGATGGTACTTTCCTACAGTGACGCCCCCGTGGAGCGACCCTTGCCTATAAGGTCGTTCCCCTTGCGTGACGGTGCAAAAAAAAGATCCCTGGTGCCTAGTGGTTTCGACCTAAAATCGGCCGATCTGCCCCCAAAGTGGGCATAAATGGCATAAATACAATTTGCCCCTCCAGGGGAGCGACCCTTGTCGAAGGGGTCGCTCCCCATCTGTAAAACAAAAAAAAACTAAAAATCCCTGGTGCCTAGTGGTTTCTGCCCCCCTTGGGGGCAGATCAGCCTAATCAAAATAGGCTGATCTACCCCCCACGGGGGCAGAAATGGCCTAAAATAATTCCCCCCCCCCCCAGGGAGCGACCCTTGCCTAAGGGGTCGCTCCCCTTGCGTGAAATTCACGCAAAAAAAACCTCCCTGGTGTCTAATGGTTTCTGACCCCCTTGGGGGCAGATTGGCCTCATCAAAATAGGCCAATCTGCCCCCAAGGGGGGCAGAAATGGCCTAAATATAATTTGCCCCCTAGGGGAGCGACCCTTGCCTAAGAGGTCGCTCCCCACCTAAATAAAAAAAGGAAACATTACAAAAATAAAAAAATAAAAAATCCCTGGTGCCTAGAGGTTTCTGCCCCCAGGGGGGGGCAGAAAATGCCTTCCCAAAAAAATTCCTCCCCTGGGAGCGACCCTTGCCCAAGGGGTCGCTCCCTTTTGACAATTTCAGTAAAAGAAAAAAAAAATCCCTGGTGTCTAGTGGGGTTTCAAAAGCCGGATTGCAAGCAATCCGGCTTTTGAAACCCTGTGAGAGACTTCAAAGGGAAGGAAATACATTTCCTTCCCTTTGAAGCCCCTCCGGGCCTCCCCCATGGGATTGAAAGAGAAATGCTTTGCATTTCTCTTTCAACTGCTTCCAGCGCGATGGGGGAGACCCTGTGACTAATCAGCTCGTGCTCGCGCGCTGATGTCACAGGAGGGTTTGGGGGGGTCGGGGTGGAAGGGGAAGGGTTTCCCCTTCCATCCCTGACTTGGGGGGGGTGGGGAGGAACCCCACAGAGGGAGCGAGAGCGCTCCCTCTGGGCTGTGTGCCGAGGACGTAGTGGTTACGTCCTCGGCACAGCAGCACTGTGCCGAAGGACGTAACCACTACATCCTCGGCACAGAAGGGGTTAATTGCTCTATTAGGCCCAGATTTATACCCTGTTTGCACTAAATTAGCGTAATTTTTTAACGCTAATTCAGCGCAAACTTAACTCCAATTTCTATTTTGGCGCTAGACAAGTCGAGCGACAAAATATTGGAGTTAAAGTCATTTTTTGGAATGCATGAACTACCTTCCGTCAATGAGATGCAAGGTAGGCGTTCCCATCCAAAAAATGACTCTAAGGCCCTGGCGCCTTTTTATCCTCCTGTGCAAAACTGGGGCACGGGAGGGAGGCAGGCCTAAATAATGGCGCTAAGCCTACTTAGTGCCATTATTTAATGCCTGGGTCAAGGCAGGCGTTGGGGAACCTATGGACCCATTTCCATGGTCAAACACCATGGAAAGAGCCCACAGGTGCCCTCCCCAAGTCCCAGAAACACCCCCACCCACACGAGGGACACCACCGGATGGGGGACCCCATCCCAGGTAAGTAGAGGTAAGTATTTTAGATTTGTTTTTAAAGTGCCATTGGGGGCCCTGAAATGGGCCCCCATACATGGCACTGGGTGCAGTGGCCTTGCCCAGGGGACCCTTGTTCCCTGTGCTGGCCATTGGGGTGGTGGGCATGATTCCTGTCTTTTCTAAGACAGGAGTCATGTGGTATGGATTGTTTCACGTCAGGAAATGATACTAGGCTGGTTAGAGTCATCTTTGTTTACTCTAACCAGCCTAATGTCATTTTTTGGTGCAAAACACCCTTCTGCCATACCGCCGCCCCCCCCCGGCTAACATCATTTAGCATGACGTAGCCCACCCTTTGCGCTGGGTTGCGCCATTCCATAAATTTGACACCGGCTGGCATCCTGGAAAGGCGCAAGCCAGCACTATACTTTTTGACGTAAAACTGCACAAAGGCAGATTTGCATCAAAAAGTATAAGCCTGGGCCTAAGTGTCCTTCTGATGCGCAGGTTGAGGTACTTTTTTGTTGCTTCCCTGTCGTATTTACACAATATATCATTGTCCACAAAAACCTCTTCAGATACTGAAAAGCGTTTGCCCAGGTTCCTGTATAAACACCAATGACACCTGCTTCACTGGAGCCCAATTACATACATAAAATAACACTGTATTAAGAATAGGTAATGTGGTGGGTCACTGAAGGACGTGAGTTTTTGCATTTGTTTATTGCAATTGCTTTACACCCTCATGGATAAGCCTTAGCTGCTCTCCACAGTTACCCTATGAGAGCTCTGGTTATGTAGAGCCACTTACACTATCACTAAGGGTTGCCTGGACTCAGTATAGGGTGCCTCACCTATAGCTGTACTTCACACATGCTATGAATGAGCATTGTAACATATGGGTCATTTTGGCAAAAACAGCTCATGTAAGCAGGAGGGGCACACTATGAATGAAACTTAAGGCCAACCAAGGCATGCTGGCACCTGACAACGTTGTCAGCTCACGCTGAGACAAAATAAACAGAAAGGTTTCACAATCTCACATCACATAGAAAGCAGAGATGTGGCAACAATGAGCAGTAAATAGGTAGAACTTGCACTTTTGTAACAAATGGGTTGTCTCCGTGTGCTGCCGAGAGTGAGAAAAACTTTTCCACAAGGTTGGTCGTGCACAACGACAATGACGACTAGGGCCCTTCTATTTAGACCACACACGTTGGCCCGAACACTGTAAAAGCTAGAAGGTGACTGTGAGGTCCCCTAGTTTAAATTACTGCTTGTGCATGATGACATGTGCTGCAACCGGGACATAAAATTGAATTTGCATATGTGCCTAAGCAACAATGTATAAGTCTTCAGTATATTTGAAAGATGCCTTGTAGTGTCTAGTAGTTCACATCTACAGCAGAGTCCTTCATAAGGAACCTGTGACCTGTGAATGGATCATAGAAAGGGGACATTTATACCAATAAAAGTGGGAATACGAGCAACTAGAACCTTCTGGAACGGGCATACAAAGCATTTCAACAGGAAGCCTCACCGAACTAAATTGTTAAAGGTGAATGGAAAAAAAATGTCATATATAATATACATGGTTAAGGAACATTCAGATAAAAATATCATCATAAAGCTGCAATGGTCTACCTAGTTATGTTATAAAGGAATGTCATGTAATTATGTGAATATATTCCATAACGCAAAAGCCATTGCGAGAAATAGTCCCATTGTGACCCAACTGTCTCACAATATGTGGCCACATGCGTAACAAAACATCATAAATCAATAGTAAACGACATCAATGTATGAAAATTCCATAAATGACTGAGAAGGTATCATGAACAAAATCATGTGAGATGGATTTAACCATTCACTCCGAGTTGGGGGACCAGATTAAGTTATTAATGTGTCAAACCAGAACCACCCTGAAACAGGCTTCATAAATGAAAAAAATCAATCATCCTAAAATCTTTAAATCAATCATCTTAGTCAGAGAGTCCTGTGCATAGGAGGCCCATATCCAGTCAAGCCAGAGCCCTCCAAAAGGAGTCCTTGAGTTCAGAGGCCGTTTGTAGGAGGCCCTGGTCACCCAGACCCAGTCCTCAAATACAGAGTCCTCCAGGAGTGTAAATGTCAAAGGAACGCTGCTTTCCTCCAACCCTATACAGTACTGAGGCCCTTGGTGATTGACTCCAGCCTGTCCATCCAGAACAATTCCTTCCTCGACAAAGTGGTCACCTTGTCCCCACTGTGGGGGTCCCAGTGAAATTTGCTCCACCACCTGCCATTTCAAATCCTCGCAGGTATGGTTCTGTTGCTGGTAATGTCCTATGAGTGGTGCTCCAGGTGTTTCGCATTTAATTCGACTTCTATGCTGTGGAATTCTACATTTCACTTTCTGTGGAGTTTGTCCCACATAGATGTGATCACACGGGCAGCAGATCACATAAATTACATATTGTGTGTTGCAATTTGGCAAACTAGTGAGCGAAATTGTTGCATTTCTGTGTGTAAACGTATTGGCGTTCATGCTGTATTTACAAGCCACACAATGGCTGCATTTGAAATCCCTCCATTATTGCTGGGCATCCCCACGGTGTATTGAGAGTGTTTCTAGGTGGCTGCGGAAGAGAGGCCTTCACTAGGGCATCTTTCAAGTTCCTTCCCATTTAAAAGAAAGCAGTGGTTCTTCTTTGCTGCTCAAGTGGTCCTTTACCAACCCCCAGGGCCGTCTTATGATTTTCTTAAGCTCACTACTGGCTAGGTTGAGGTGGTTACACATACAATACGATCCTGACTGTCCTCCCTGGTTTGTTGTTCCAGAAGATGTTCCCAATCTGCCTCTTTTGAATGTCAAACTTGTTCTTCCCATCAAAGCCGAGCAAAGCTAAAGAAGCCATGCAACATTAAAATATTAAAAGGGCGAATCTTCCTATAGTAGGCCAGCTATTGATTGTTCCCTGGAACAAAAGGAGAAACATTAAAACTCCAGATAGTGCAATATTAAATAACAAGAAATTAGAAAGCTAATGAATTAACCAAACACTTGCAATTATAACAGAGAAACTGCATCTATAACAATAATAGTATTCTACAGTTTCTCACCCTCTCTTCTTTTTTTTAACATATATCCCAAAATACAGGGCTGGTGGGTGGGATAATGTTAGCGTCCATGTCTTTAAAGAAATTGAGATTTTTTTGGGCATTTAATTTAGAGAATTGTTATTTCATTACAAGACTGGAGGCTACCATTATGGATGTTGGTAGCTCCTCAGCAGCACATCAGACGTGCTCATTTGGTTTACAATAATGCTTTGCAAAGGTAGAGGAATTAAACCAATTGGCTGCTCTCAAAATATCCTCCAGTCTGACGCCTTTAAAAAGGACTGGCCAACCATTGCACCCTTCATAGAATGAGCTTGAAATTTCTGTTAATCATTGCCAGCTGATTGCATAGTCCGTTTCACATATCTAACAATCGTATCCGTAGTAACCACTTTGAAGGGTTCAACAAAGGAAATAAAACATTCTGGAGTCATACTCTTTAATTCAATTCACAACACAAAGCTTTCTACAAGAATCAAAGGCTGGATAAAATATGGTATTCCTTCTTCTAGTAATCTCAAAGGTAACAGTTTTCATTCTTCTAGTAACCTCAAAGGTAACGCCAAAGGCATCATAAACTCTGTTGCTTACCTCCAAAGCCTTAACATCCGACACTCGTCAACAAGATATTAAGCAAAGAGGCCAACTTCATAAAAACTCTTTTCAGATCCAAGTACCTATTACCAGGCCAAGGGGCAAACAGAGAGGACTAAATTATCGTCCCATAGGGATCAAACTGATGCTTTTAAGCACTCTGCAAACAAAAACTTTCTTTCCTACATTCCTGCCATTGATTAGACTATGTCCCGAAGAAATCGCAGACCTACAGCAGTTTATTGCTCTATAGCTAAGGCCTCTATCGAACTGTTCTACGAGAAAATTAACTCCCACTATACGTGCCTCCGCGGGATCCAAATCCCTTTTCAAGCACCAACGTACTCATATCTTCCAAATTCCCCTACATCTGCAGTGGGTACCTGGAGCTCGGGACTCCTCTAGGACTTCCTCAGCTCTTCCTGAAGGGCCTAACATTTCTCTAGCTCTCCTGATACTCTCCATGCTAGAATGTTCAAAGTCACAGCAAGAACTAGAGGATGCTTCTGTCCATCTCCGTTTTGCAATAGGCCTTGCACAGCAGGAATAAAAACGGGAATGTTGCAAGCTAGCTCCAAAGTCATTAGAAACAATGCTTGAGAGATCCAAAACGAAGTTACTAGAACAAGTTAGCACTTTCTCCTGTCTCCTTCCTCACCTTCTGAAGAACTCTCAGAATCATAGCGAAAGGAGGGAAGGTCCCAAATCTGAGATAGCTTCTTGAAACAATCTTTGTTCAATTTCCAGTCACTGAAATCTCGTAAAAACCCTGAATATCTGACAGGACTAGAGATCTTGTTCAACCTAAGTGATTTACTTATGCTACTGCAGAAACATTGTCCATTTTTAACAGAACCCCTCTGCCTTGTAAATAGTTTTTGAACCTCATAAGGGCATAAAGGCCTGCCATCAATTCTAAATAGTTTATATGATGCAGCCTCTCTGCGTGTGACCACAAGCCACCACTATTCTGAGAACCCAAGCGTGCACCCCAACTGGCTAAGCTTGCATATGACTCCAGGTCGAAATCTGGAGAACATCCGAAGTTTACTCTGCCATTCCAGGCGTCAAAGTTATCCAACACCAAGATAACTCTGACCTTGCTTCCCCATATAGAATCACCTTGTTTCCATACCACAATCCTCCCCAAAGTGCCTTTGCTTTTATCCTCTGCATGGCCCAATAATGTAAAGGGCCAGGAATGATCGCCTGAATAGAGGACCACAAAAGAACTAATAGCCTAGCTAGTTCCCTCAGAGTTTAAGACTCTTGCTTGTCAACCTATCTTAATCTCTTTTTGAATTTTGGCAATCTTCTAGAAGGGTAATATTAGGACCAAATTCACAGTATCTATCGTGAATCCCGAGAACTCTAGAGACTTGGAGGGAGTAGGAACAGATTTCTCCTTGTAACTCACTAAGAGGGATATAACTATATCCAGATCTCCCAAAATCTGCATCCTGCATTGAGACATGATAAGGATGTCATCCAAATAAATGATCATCTGAATACCTCGCTCCGTGAGGTAGGAAGCTACTGCTCTCATTACTTTGGTAAAACAGGATGGTGCTGATGATAGGCCAACAGGGAGTGCTCGAAATTGATAAAGTCGATCCTGCTGTGTGAATTGAAGGTAAGGTTGATACTCCCTGGCCATGGGAATGGTAAACTAGGCATCTTTTAGGTCTAACTTCACTAGTCAATCCTTCTTTAGTAACATATCCCTTAAGAGATGGATCCCCTCCAGCTTGCAGTGCCTGTATACTATGTACTTGTTCAGGTCTCTTAGGTTTATTACGGGTCTTTTGTCCTTTTGTTTCCACAAGGAACAGTGAACTTACAAAAATCCTGTGTTCTAAAGAAACCTGTACAATGGCTCCCTTTTGTAACAAGGGGCCAGATGTATCATCACGGCCCTTTGCGATTCGGAAATAGCGATTTTTAAGAAATCACTATTTCCGACTCGCAAAGTGCCATGTATCACATTTGCGATTCAGTAATAGCAATTTCTTAAAAATCGCAAATGCTATTACCGAATCGCAAATTGCGATACCGGCCCCATTTGCAGCTATGGGCCTGTTGGCCCATATCTGCGATTTTTTTGCATTTCCAAAATTACGATTTCTGAACCAGAAATCGCAATTTTGGAAATGCAAAACCCCAGGGTGCTGGGGGCCTAAGGCCCCCTCTGCTGCACCCCAAAATATTTTGGGGGGACATGTAAGGTGCACACATGCCAAAAGGGCATGTGTGCTTTACATGTACAATTTAAAAATGCATTTTAAATGCATTTTTAAATTTTGCACCAGGTTACCACCTGGTTTCTTTTCATGGTATTTTGCATGTGCAAAATGCCATTCTGCGAAAAATCGCAATTTGCGATTTTTTGCTGCATCTCCTTGCGATGTGGATGTTGCGAATTGCAAATTGTGACTCGCAAAACCATGTCGCAACGCAAAAAATCTAAATTTTTACGATTTCTTAATTTTGGTCTGCGAATGCCTTTCACGCATCGCAGACCACTTTTTTGCACTTGCAAACGGCCGAATTTTGCGATTCGCACCGTTTGCGAGTGTAAAAAAGTTTCATACATCTGGCCCAAGATCTTTACCTTTTCTTCTACAATCTGCTGTCGAACAATGGATAAACTCAAAAATCTATTTTGAACCCTCTGACAGTTTCTAAGACCCAAGTATCTTGCATAATTGTTTCCCAGACTTATGGAAAATGTGTGAGGAGTCCTTCAACTCTTCCCAGGGATGAAGAGAAAGTTGAAATTGTACTCACTCTGATATCCAGCTGAGCCTTGTCCACGTGATTTATAGCTTCTTCCACGATGGGCATGTCCTCTTTCGGGATAAAAGGAAGCCTGGTAACCTCTGCCGGAAGCTCTTGAGTGTCAGTAATTTGTGAAATGGGACCTCTGGGAGACTTTCTGATGGCCTGTCCAAAAACACCGGCTCTAAAGATTTTACGCATATTAAATTGTACCTTGTCAAGTACAGTAAATGTCATAACATATTTGCTCAGAGTTTTAATCATGTCTTCACCAATGCGAAGACCTTTAGGATACTTGGAAGGCTCCCTTTCCACAAGGTCCTCAAGCTTCAAATTTATCTTCATTAACACAAGTCTACATCTCTCTACATTAAGGCCGGTGTTAGTGTTTCCGAGGAGAACCATAGCTCTTTGGCCCCATCCCTAAGTAGGTCTGTGTCCATCGAGAGATCATTGACATGTGCCTCCTCCACCATATCAATAATTCTCACCAGGGGTCTGACCATGTCAAAGGGACGATTTTGACATGATTTAAGGGACCTCTCAAGTCCCTTCCTAGGGTCTCTACCCAGTTTGAAAAGAAAGGTGATGAGCTCTGAGTCTAAATAAGGGTTAGGGCACACCTTGTCCTGTATAACCGGGCGTGGACATTCGGCTCTTAAAATATTCCTTGATCCTTTTATAAGTGAATTCCAAATCCACTGCTTTATGAACTTGGCTACGTGGTCAAGAGCCCACCACTCGGCACTCCTAAGGTATTTGATGTTGTCCGGAGAAAACATTTCCTCCTCTATGGGGTCTCTAGATACATCTTTGGAAGAGTTTATTCCATAAAGCATCATCTTCCATAAAGAGTTTATTCCCATCAATGTCTTCTTGATTTAGGTCCAAAACATATTCGTCTAAGGGGGATTCGTCATGTGGATCTTCCTCACCCATATCAGGAACTTGGATGTCGCATAGAGCATCTGAATCTGTTGTGTTGCATCGGACACCCTTCATTTTTGTGCCAAATGGGACACCCATTCTGTGGAAGGTGCTTAGATCTCCTATTCTCTTTGAGGTGCTGAGACCTCCCACCTTTCTTGAGGTGCTTAGACCTCCAGTCTTTTAAAAGGTATAGTTCCCTTCTCAACATGCTTCAATTTTCTCTTTCTTTTACTCCCTTTGTCATCTTAAACAGAGCTTTTTTGTGAGGTGGACCCATTGACCCTTTCATTCTCTGATTCTGTTTTATACATCACCTGATCAAGGGTTTCCTGCACAAAAATGTGCATTTCATGCTGGATTAGTTTTTTGACCAGCTCCTCATTAGTTCTTTCTTGTGAGAGCTCAGTGTTCTCTCCTTCCTGGTCGGACATTTTAGGTTATGGTGAAGGACAGAGAATATAAGGTAAGAACATTATTTTCTAATAGGAACTATTGCTATTAGCACCTTAAATTTTATAGTGGGAACTTAAATTTTATATTAAGACCTTAAATCTTATTGAAGGAAATATTAGGAGTTCACACTGGAACTGTCAACCATTGTGGGAATATTGGAACTGTCAAGTATCAATTTGACACATCACAGCGTCCCAGTCGTATGCCCAGAGGAGCTTTGAAAATATTTGGCAAAGGCCCAAACAAAGATGACAGCGCATTATTTTCTGGGCCATTGCCCAGAGAATTCATTTAACTCTGACTGGCATGTCACAGCCTGAAAGGATGCATTGGTCAGATGCGGTCTAGAAATGTATTGGAGGACCTGTAGGGGTCGCGCCCTGGGCGGAAACTTTACTGATTGCTGTGGGTGCCACCAGTATTAAGCTGCAGGCACAGCTGCGACAGCAGCTAGAGTCGCGCAAAAGCGCAATTGTTGATCCAGACCCTGCAGGTACAGGTGACACTTGCGAAGGCCTGCAGGTCGGAATAGCAAGTAACAAGGGCCTCGCTCAGGTCGCAGGGCAACTGGAATAGTGTCGCTGGATTCCACACAGTAAACCAGCTCAGATAGCCAGCGCACAAGGGCAGTACAACGTATTCAGCAAGGGCAGTTCAACATATTTAAAGAAACTTGTTGGCAAGTAAGTAAATATTACTTTTAGTCAAAAATAATGTTAAAGTAACAGAAAACAAAGACAAGAAAGATAATGCTGGTTACCATAAACTGGAAGCCGTGTGAGCTAAACTAGTCAAAACAAAACATCAAATTTAACAGATATAGGGGGTCATTCTGACAACGACCGCGGAAGCACCGCCAAAGGGCTGGCGGTGCTTCCTGGCCAATTCTGACCGTGGTGGTAAAGCCGCGGTCAGAAAAGGGAAACCGGCGGTTTACCGCCGGTTTTCCCCTGGCCATAGGAATCCTCCATAGCGGCGCTGCAAGCAGCGCCGCCATGGGGATTCCGACCCCCTTCCCGCCATCCTGTTCCTGGCGGTTCTTACCGCCAGGAACAGGATGGCGGGGACGGGTGTCGTGGGGCCCCTGGGGGCCCCTGCACTGCCCATGCCACTGGCATGGGCAGTGCAGGGGCCCCCTAACAGGGCCCCATAAAGATTTTCAGTGTCTGCTTTGCAGACACTGAAAATCGCGACGGGTGCCACTGCACCCGTCGCACCCCTTCAACTCCGCCGGCTCCATTCGGTGCCGGCTTCATTGTTGAAGGGGCTTTCCCGCTGGGCCGGAGGTCGCCCGCCGGCCCAGCGGGAAAGTCAGAATGACCGCCGCGGTCATTTGACCGCGGTACGGTCTTCTGGCGGTTTCCGCCAGGCGGGCGGCTTCCGCCGCCCGCGGGGGTCAGAATGACCCCCATAATCTATATAGCATAAAAATATACTTATCTGAGAGGAGCAGCATTTAAAAGAGGCAGATTGTTGGCTGAATGGATTTATTATACGTATTGAATGTTCTGTTCTGCAGTGTTTTCTTTTATGATGTTAACTCATTTCAAGTGCTGTGTGGAATGGCAGTAAAGGAATAATGCATAATGGTAGCCTCCAGTCTTGTAATGAAATTCCTTGTATATCCAGCAGCTTTCAGGCAACAACAAAAGTGCTAAGATAACTATGTTGATTAATGTACCTTGCTGGAGAGAGATCGGAATTTTGTCTAGTGGCAGTTTTGACTCATCTAAGGTAGAGTAGAGGGTTAATATGCCTACTGGAAAGAACGTGTCCAACGTAGATCACAAAACAGTATTTTACGTGCAATGTTCGGTGGCATAACGCTTTTGTCACAGAGATCCTTTTGCTACAGTGGAGTTCTTAACCCCTTCGCTGCCAGGCCTTTTCCCCCTCCTGTGCCGAGCCTTTTTTTGGCTATTTGGAGCAGTTCGCGCTTAGGCCCTCATAACTTTTTGTTCACATAAGCTACCCATGCCAAATTTGCGTCCTTTTTTTCCAACATCCTAGGGATTCTAGAGGTACCCAGACTTTGTGGGTTCCCCAGAAGGAGGCCAAGAAATTAGCCAAAAAACAGTGAAAATTTCATTTTTTTTAAAAAAATTGGAAAAATGGGCTGCAGAAGAAGGCTTGTGGTTTTTTCCCTGAAAAGGGCATCAACAAAGGGTTTGCGGTGATAAAATCACCAGCTTCCCAGCTTTCAGGAACAGGCAGACTTGAATCAGAAAACCCAATTTTTCAACCCAATTTTGGCATTTTACTGGGACATACCCCATTTTTACGATTTTTTGTGCTTTCAGCCTCCTTCCAGTCAGTGACAGAAATGGGCATGAAACCAATGCTGGATCCCATAAACCGCAACATTTCTGAAAAGTAGACAAAATTCTGAATTCAGCAAGGGGTAATTTGTGTAGATCCTACAAGGGTTTCCTACAGAAAATAGCAACTGAAAAAGAAAAATATTGAAATTGAGGTGAAAAAAACATCAATTTTTCTCTAAGTTTTACTCTGTAACTTTTTCCTGCAATGTCAGATTTTCGAAAGCAATATACCGTTACGTCTGCTGGACTCTTCTGGTTGCGGGGATATATAGGGCTTGTAGGTTCATCAAGAACTCTAGGTACCCAGAGCCAATAAATGACCTGCACCCTGCAGTGGGTTTTCATTCTATGCCGGGTATACAGCAATTCATTTGCTGAAATATAAAGAGTAAAAAATAACTATCAAGAAAACCTTTGTATTTCCAAAATGGGCACAAGATAAGGTGTTGAGAAGCAGTGGTTATTTGCACATCTCTGAATTCCGGGGTGCCCATACTAGCATGTGAATTACAGGGCATTTCTCAAATAGACGTCTTTTTTACACACTGTCTTACATTTGGAAGGGAAAAATGTAGAGAAAGACAAGGGGCAATAACACTTGTTTTGCTATTCTATGTTCCCCCAAGTCTCCCGATAAAAATGATACCTCACTTGTGTGGGTAGGCCTAGCGCCCGCGACAGGAAACGCACCAAAGCGCAACGTGGACACATCACAGAAAACAGACCTGTTTTTAGCAAAGTGCCTACCTGTAGATTTTGGCCTCTAGCTCAGCCGCCACCTAGGGAAACCTACCAAACCTGTGCATTTCTGAAAACTAGAGACCTAGGGGAATCCAAGATGGGGTGATTTGTGTGGCTCGGACCAGGTTCTGTTACCCAGAATCCTTTGCAAACCTCAAAATTTGGCTAAAAAAACACATGTTCCTCACATTTCTGTGGCAGAAAGTTCTGGAATCTGAGAGGAGCCACAAATTTCCTTCCACCCAGCGTTCCCCCACGTCTCCCGATAAAAATGATACCTCACTTGTGTGGGTAGGCCTAGCGCTCGAGACAGGAAACACCCCAAAGCGCAATGTGGACACATCACAGAAAACAGACCTGTTTTTAGCAAAGTGCCTACCTGTAGATTTTGGCCTCTAGCTCAGCCGCCACCTAGGGAAACCTACCAAACCTGTGCATTTCTGAAAACTAGAGACCTAGGGGAATCCAAGATGGGGTGATTTGGGTGGCTCGGACCAGGTTCTGTTACCCAGAATCCTTTGCAAAGCTCAAAAATTGGCTAAAAAAACACATGTTCCTCACATTTCTGTGGCAGAAAGTGCTGGAATCTGAGAGGAGCCACAAATGTCCTTTCACCCAGCGTTCCCCCACGTCTCCCGATAAAAATGATACCTCACTTGTGTGGGTAGGCCTAGCGCCCGCGACAGGAAACGCCCCAAAGCGCAACGTGGACACATCACAGAAAACAGACCTGTTTTTAGCAAAGTGCCTACCTGTAGATTTTGGCCTCTAGCTCAGCCGCCACCTAGGGAAACCTACCAAACCTGTGCATTTCTGAAAACTAGAGACCTAGGGGAATCCAAGATGGGGTGATTTGTGTGGCTCGGACCAGGTTCTGTTACCCAGAATCCTTTGCAAACCTCAAAATTTGGCTAAAAAAACACATGTTCCTCACATTTCTGTGGCAGAAAGTTCTGGAATCTGAGAGGAGCCACAAATTTCCTTCCACCCAGCGTTCCCCCACGTCTCCCGATAAAAATGATACCTCACTTGTGTGGGTAGGCCTAGCGCCCGCGACAGGAAACACCCCAAAGCGCAATGTGGACACATCACAGAAAACAGACCTGTTTTTAGCAAAGTGCCTACCTGTAGATTTTGGCCTCTAGCTCAGCCGCCACCTAGGGAAACCTACCAAACCTGTGCATTTCTGAAAACTAGAGACCTAGGGGAATCCAAGATGGGGTGATTTGTGTGGCTCGGACCAGGTTCTGTTACCCAGAATCCTTTGCAAACCTCAAAATTTGGCTAAAAAAACACATGTTCCTCACATTTCTGTGGCAGAAAGTTCTGGAATCTGAGAGGAGCCACAAATTTCCTTCCACCCAGCGTTCCCCCACGTCTCCCGATAAAAATGATACCTCACTTGTGTGGGTAGGCCTAGCGCCCGCGACAGGAAACACCCCAAAGCGCAATGTGGACACATCACAGAAAACAGACCTGTTTTTAGCAAAGTGCCTACCTGTAGATTTTGGCCTCTAGCTCAGCCGCCACCTAGGGAAACCTACCAAACCTGTGCATTTCTGAAAACTAGAGACCTAGGGGAATCCAAGATGGGGTGATTTGTGTGGCTCGGACCAGGTTCTGTTACCCAGAATCCTTTGCAAAGCTCAAAAATTGGCTAAAAAAACACATGTTCGTCACATTTCTGTGGCAGAAAGTTCTGGAATCTGAGAGGAGCCACAAATTTCCTTCCACCCAGCGTTCCCCCACGTCTCCCGATAAAAATGATACCTCACTTGTGTGGGTAGGCCTAGCGCCCGCGACAGGAAACGCCCCAAAGCGCAACGTGGACACCACCAAAATTTTGGAAGAAAACAGAGGTGTTTTTTGCGAAGTGACTACCTGTAGATTTTGGCCTCTAGCCCAGCCGCCACCTAGGGAAACCTACCAAACCTGTACATTTCTGAAAACTAGATACCTAGGGGAATCCAAGGAGGGGTGACTGGCGGGGCTCGGACCAGGTTCTGTTACCCAGAATCCTTTGCAAAGCTCAAAAATTGGCTAAAAAAACACATGTTCCTCACATTTCTGTGGCAGAAAGTTCTGGAATCTGGGAGGAGCCACAAATTTCCTTCCACCCAGCGTTCCCCCAAGTCTCCCGATAAAAATGATACCTCACTTGCGTGGGTAGGCCTAGCGCCCGCGACAGGAAACGCCCCAAAGCGCAACGTGGACACCACCAAAATTTTGGAAGAAAACAGAGGTGTTTTTTGCGAAGTGACTACCTGTAGATTTTGGCCTCTAGCTCAGCCGGCACCTAGGGAAACCTACCAAACCTGTACATTTCTGAAAACTAGTGACCTAGGGGAATCCAAGGAGGGGTGACTGGCGGGGCTCGGACCAGGTTCTGTTACCCAGAATCCTTTGCAAAGCTCAAAAATTGGCTAAAAAAACACATGTTCCTCACATTTCTGTGGCAGAAAGTTCTGGAATCCGAGAGGAGCCACAAATTTCCTTCCACCCAGCGTTCCCCCACGTCTCCCGATAAAAATGATACCTCACTTGTGTGGGTAGGCCTAGCGCCCGCGACAGGAAACGCCCCAAAGCGCAACGTGGACACATCACAGAAAACAGACCTGTTTTTAGCAAAGTGCCTACCTGTAGATTTTGGCCTCTAGCTCAGCCGCCACCTAGGGAAACCTACCAAACCTGTGCATTTCTGAAAACTAGAGACCTAGGGGAATCCAAGGAGGGGTGACTGGCGGGGCTCGGACCAGGTTCTGTTACCCAGAATCCTTTGCAAAGCTCAAAAATTGGCTAAAAAAACACATGTTCCTCACATTTCTGTGGCAGAAAGTTCTGGAATCCGAGAGGAGCCACAAATTTCCTTCCACCCAGCGTTCCCCCACGTCTCCCGATAAAAATGATACCTCACTTGTGTGGGTAGGCCTAGCGCCCGCGACAGGAAACGCCCCAAAGCGCAACGTGGACACATCACAGAAAACAGACCTGTTTTTAGCAAAGTGCCTACCTGTAGATTTTGGCCTCTAGCTCAGCCGCCACCTAGGGAAACCTACCAAACCTGTGCATTTCTGAAAACTAGAGACCTAGGGGAATCCAAGGAGGGGTGACTGGCGGGGCTCGGACCAGGTTCTGTTACCCAGAATCCTTTGCAAACCTCATATTTTGGCTAAACAAAAACGCATTTTCCTCACATTTGAGTGACAGAAAGTTCTGGAATCTGAGAGGAGCCACAAATTTCCTTCCACCCAGCGTTCCCCCAAGTCTCCCGATAAAAATGATACCTCACTTGCGTGGGTAGGCCTAGCGCCCGCGACAGGAAACGCCCCAAAGCGCAACGTGGACACCACCAAAATTTTGGAAGAAAACAGAGGTGTTTTTTGCGAAGTGACTACCTGTAGATTTTGGCCTCTAGCTCAGCCGGCACCTAGGGAAACCTACCAAACCTGTACATTTCTGAAAACTAGAGACCTAGGGGAATCCAAGGAGGGGTGACTGGCGGGGCTCGGACCAGGTTCTGTTACCCAGAATCCTTTGCAAAACTCAAAAATTGGCTAAAAAAACACATGTTCCTCACATTTCTGTGGCAGAAAGTTCTGGAATCTGAGAGGAGCCACAAATTTCCTTCCACCCAGCGTTCCCCCAAGTCTCCCGATAAAAATGATACCTCACTTGCGTGGGTAGGCCTAGCGCCCGCGACAGGAAACGCCCCAAAGCGCAACGTGGACACCACCAAAATTTTGGAAGAAAACAGAGGTGTTTTTTGCGAAGTGACTACCTGTAGATTTTGGCCTCTAGCTCAGCCGGCACCTAGGGAAACCTACCAAACCTGTACATTTCTGAAAAGTAGAGACCTAGGGGAATCCAAGGAGGGGTGACTGGCGGGGCTCGGACCAGGTTCTGTTACCCAGAATCCTTTGCAAAGCTCAAAAATTGGCTAAAAAAACACATGTTCCTCACATTTCTGTGGCAGAAAGTTCTGGAATCTGAGAGGAGCCACAAATTTCCTTCCACCCAGCGTTCCCCCACGTCTCCCGATAAAAATGATACCTCACTTGTGTGGGTAGGCCTAGCGCCCGCGACAGGAAACGCCCCAAAGCGCAACGTGGACACATCACAGAAAACAGACCTGTTTTTAGCAAAGTGCCTACCTGTAGATTTTGGCCTGTAGCTCAGCCGCCACCTAGGGAAACCTACCAAACCTGTGCATTTCTGAAAACTAGAGACCTAGGGGAATCCAAGGAGGGGTGACTGGCGGGGCTCGGACCAGGTTCTGTTACCCAGAATCCTTTGCAAAACTCAAAAATTGGCTAAAAAAACACATGTTCCTCACATTTCTGTGGCAGAAAGTTCTGGAATCTGGGAGGAGCCACAAATTTCCTTCCACCCAGCGTTCCCCCAAGTCTCCCGATAAAAATGATACCTCACTTGCGTGGGTAGGCCTAGCGCCCGCGACAGGAAACGCCCCAAAGCGCAACGTGGACACCACCAAAATTTTGGAAGAAAACAGAGGTGTTTTTTGCGAAGTGACTACCTGTAGATTTTGGCCTCTAGCTCAGCCGGCACCTAGGGAAACCTACCAAACCTGTACATTTCTGAAAACTAGAGACCTAGGGGAATCCAAGGAGGGGTGACTGGCGGGGTTCGGACCAGGTTCTGTTACCCAGAATCCTTTGCAAAGCTCAAAAATTGGCTAAAAAAACACATGTTCCTCACATTTCTGTGGCAGAAAGTTCTGGAATCTGAGAGGAGCCACAAATTTCCTTCCACCCAGCGTTCCCCCACGTCTCCCGATAAAAATGATACCTCACTTGTGTGGGTAGGCCTAGCGCCCGCGACAGGAAACACCCCAAAGCGCAGCGTGGACGCATCACATTTTTTCATTGAAAACAGTGCCTACCTGTAGTTTTTGGCCTGTAGCTCAGCCAGCACCTAGGGAAACCTACCAAACCTGTGCATTTCTGAAAACTAGAGACCTAGGGGAATCCAAGATGGGGTGACTTGAGGGGCTCTGACCAGGTTCTGTTACCCAGAATCCTTTCCAAACCTCAAATATTGGCTAAAAAAACGCATTTTTCACACATTTCGGTGACAGAAAGTTCTGGAATCTGAGTGGAGCCACAAATTTCCTTCCCCCAAGTCTCCCAATAAAAATGATACCTCAGTTGTGTGGGTGGGCCAGGTGCCTCCAACAGAATAAGGCCCAAAACTTGTAGAGATACAGGGGATAGTACTGCGAGTTTATAAGGACATATTCTTTTATACATCTTTAGACTGACTCTGCTTTGGGGACCCACATACGTGAGGTGTCATTTTATTTGGGAGACTGAGGGGAACACTGGGGAGTAGGAATTTTGTGCTGGAGTGGTGATCGTACGAAGAAAAGTCAGGAAAATATGCTTTTTTTAAGCACATTTTGAGGTTTACAGAGGAGTCTGGGTAAGAAAATGTTGGGGGATCCACGCAAGCCACTCCTCCCTAGACTCCTTGGGGTGTCTAGTTTAAAAAAATGTCTGGGTTTGGTAGGTTTCCCTAGATGAAGGCCGCACACAGGACCAAAAACATAGGTGCCCTCTCCCCCCCCAAACACAGGTAGTTTTGTAATATATCGTTTTGATGTGCCCACATACGTCCGTGATGTGCCAAACACTAAAATTTTGAAAAGAAACACACTTAGGTTATGTGAAAAAGACCCCTCACCCACCAACCAAGTTGGTGGCATGCTTCATCATCGGGGTCCCACCTGAGGCACCTAGCGTGTCATAGGTGTGCTGCGACGCCTGATTACAGCGGAGCAGGTTTGGTCATTTTTACCACACATACTGGTTGGATTTGGCACGAGGGTGAGTGATGGTTCAGTGGATCAAATTTTACTAACAAGAGCTTTCACAAAAATGAAAAGCACTGTTAGTAACTGAAAGGCAAAAAACTGAACCAATGACTCACAGCTCGTGAGCTGTAAAGCCGCGACAAGGCACCAACCGCTTTACAGTCCATTCACACAACTTTCATACATGACACACACAAGGCCATTCACACCGCCAGCCACGGGCCCAGCACATTACAACACTCACATCGACAGACAGCGCCACTCTAGGGCCCATCACTTACATACGCCCACATGCCTGATACAACAATCACACCAGCTGATGGGAGTGTGTGGACTGGTGTTTGGCTTGCAGTGTGTTGCAGTAGCCAACATCAAGTCAATATGTACAGTCTCAGCCAAGCCCCACTCCACACACAATGGCATCATATATATTTTTTTTTTAACAGAGGAACCCCTAACTAAGTAGAAAGAATTACAAAACAACAAACACAAAAGCTCTAACTAACAACATGACAGAAATGCTAACCATGAAACTAAACACATGAAAATACAAAACAGACATGAGTTTACACTCATGGTTGTTCCCAGAAATTCTTCTGGGTGTGGTAATTCTTAAAACAAGCACCGACACACAGCCCAGGCTTTGAAGGACAATCTGGGCAGTACATTCGAGTCTCCCTCCGGATACCTCTTCGAAAACACACTCTACATTTCTTAGCTGGAAAGTCTTTTTTGGGTGTGGGAGGAATGTGCTCAGCAAAGTGGCGATCTTTCAATCTAGCCACATCCTCCACCACTGCTTCTCTAGGAACTCTGGCCTGTTCCACCACAATAAGGCTCTCTATCACTGACTCCTGAAATTTCACAAATGTCATCTTTGAGTCTGGAGACCTATCCCTAAACACAATAAAAGCATTGAAGGTTGCTAAGTGGAAGAGGTGAAGTGCTAACTTCTTATACCAAACATAAGACTTACGAATAGCAGTATAAGGTTCCAACCTCTGGTCAACTCTATCTACACCTCCCATGTGCTTATTATAATCTAAAATGCACACAGGTTTGCGCACTTCAGCAACCTGGCCCCAAACAGTCACAGGGGAAGTACTCTCATCATGGATGGTACTTAGCATGTAGACATCCCTCTTGTCTGAAAATTTCAAAGCTAGCAGCTCCTCGTTCCGCAAGGCACAGCACTGTCCCCTCTCAAGTTTTTTACAGACAAGCTCCCTTGGATAGCCTTTCCGGTTAGAACGGATTGTGCCACAAGCAACTGTGTCCACTCTAAACAATTCCTTGAACAACTGCACACCAGTGTAGAAGTTATCTACATACAAATGGTGACCTTTGTTGAACAGTCGTCTACCAAGATCCCACACTATTTTCTCAGTAACTCCAAAAGTGGGAGGACAACCAGGGGGGTCAATATTGGAATCCCTACCAGTGTACACATGGAAACTATACACATATCCTGTCCTACTTTCAGACAGCATATACAATTTAATTCCATATCGTGCCCTTTTGCTAGGAATGTACTGCCTAAAAACCAAACGACCCTTGAAGAGGACCAAAGACTCGTCCACACTTATCTCTTTGCCTGGAACATAGACCTCCGAAAACCGATCTACAAAATTATCAAGGACAGGCCTAATCTTAAAAAGACGGTCAGAATCTGGGTGATCTTGTGGCAAGGCTAATGCATTGTCAACAAAATGCAGCATCCTAAGAAGAAGCAAATACCGATTACGACTCATGGTAGCTGGAAATATAGCTGTTGCCATCAAGGGACTAGTAGACCAATAAGAAGCCAGTGACGGCTTCCTTATCAACCCCATCAAAAAAGTCAAACCCAAAAACTTTTTTAGCTCCTCCAAATTTGTGGGAATCCACTGGGCAGCTCTAGAGTGTGGCCTAAGTCTAGCAGCGTTGTCCCTCAAATGCTGCTCCGCATACAAATTAGTCTGCTCAACAATCTCTTCCAAAAACACATCATCCATGAATAACTCAAAGAAATTGATAGGCATAAAGTTCTCTGTATTGGCGTTACACCCCGGGAGACCAGTAAAGGCAGGCAACTCTGGCTGCTCCATGTTTGGGGCAACCCAGACATCAGGTCTTCTAACGGGAAACCTTTCAGCCCCAGGTTGCTGCACTATTGGCACATCAATGTCCTCCTCTAAAACAGAACCTTCATCTGCACTGAGTGTGGCTTCATCATCAGAAGATTCCCCTCCAACAGAAACATCACTGCCAGAATCTCTGACTTCCTCCTCTGCCTCAGATGCAGAGTCCGTCTCATAGTCATGATCAGACTGTGACTCAAAAAGCATACCAACCACCTGCTGAGCGGTCATCCTGCGGCTAGCCATGATCTCTCCTGCTAAAATTAACTGGACAAATTCACCACCAACAACCAGCACTGTGTAAGACAAGTAACAAAGTGTAGCTTTGTTAGTAAGAGTTACAAACTCAAAAACTATACCGCTCACTTGCCTGAAAAAGCTTGATTCACCAGCAACTACACAGCAATCACCAATGATATCCCACTAAAAAGAAAGAAAGAAAGGCAAATTAGAAATAAGACAAAACAAATATCATTGTGCACAAACCTAAGGACAATTTCACACACAATCCTGCATTTAGTACACCCCCTACAAACATGTCATTCATGCATGGCAACAATACTCCTTTGGAGTAAATTGTTTTTACTTACCTAAAACATGCAACTGTGCAAACTGCAGGTCAACCACCGCCAAAACCGCAAGGAGCCACAGCAAATAAAGCAAAAGCTTTGAACTAGAACAAAAAGGAGGACATTTTTTTTTATCACAAATGCAAAGACTTCTTCAGTTGACAAACACCCCACCATCAAACATTTTAGAAATTGGTGCCTAAGTGGATTCTGTCATAGGGGCAGATGGGCCTACTAAAAAAATAGGCCTGTCTGCCCCAAGGAAGCCAGAAAATACCTTTAGTACTGTGTCCCCATGGAGAGCGACCCTTGCCAAAGGGGACAGCCCTCAAACAAAAAAAAACAAAAAAAACACACACAACACTATCCCTGGTGCCTAAGTGGCTTCTGCCCCCTTGGGGGCAGGTGGGCCTAAGAAAATAGGCCCATCTGCCCCCAGGGGGTGTAGAAATGGCCAACAGGTCAATGCCCCCCTTGGGGGGGCGCCCCGTGACCAAGGGGACGCCCCCCCACAAAAATAAACAAATAAAAAAAAATCCCTGGCGTTCTAGTGGTTTCTGCCCCCCTTGGGGGCAGTTCAGCCTAAAAATAATAGGCTGATCTGTCTCCAAGGGGTGCAGAAATGGCCTGGGTACATGTGCCCCCAAAGTGGGGGGCGACCCTTGCCCAAGCCCCCCCCCATCCACTAACACACACACACACACACACACTATCCCTGGTGTCTACGTGGCTTCTGCCCCCCTTGGGGGCAGGTGGGTCTAGAAAAATAGGCCCATCTGCCCCCAGGGGGGGCAGAAATGGCCAACAGGTCAATGCCCCCCTTGGGGGGGCGCCCCGTGCCCAAGGGGACACCCCCCCACAAAAATAAACACATAAAAAAAAATCCCTGGCGTTCTAGTGGTTTCTGCCCCCCTTGGGGGCAGATCAGCCTAAAAATAATAGGCTGATCTGTCTCCAAGGGGTGCAGAAATGGCCTGGGTACATGTGCCCCCAAAGTGGGGGACGACCCTTGCCCAAGCCCCCCCCCATCCACTAACACACACACACACACACTATCCCTGGTGTCTACGTGGCTTCTGCCCCCCTTGGGGGCAGGTGGGTCTAGAAAAATAGGCCCATCTGCCCCCAGGGGGGGCAGAAATGGCCAACAGGTCAATGCCCCCCTTGGGGGGGCGCCCCGTGCCCGAGGGGACGCCCCCCACATAAATAAACACATAAAAAAAAATCCCTGGCGTTCTAGTGGTTTCTGCCCCCCTTGGGGGCAGATCAGCCTAAAAATAATAGGCTGATCTGTCTCCAAGGGGTGCAGAAATGGCCTGGGTACATGTGCCCCCAAAGTGGGGGGCGACCCTTGCCCAAGCCCCCCCCCCATCCACTAACACACACACAGACACACACTATCCCTGGTGTCTACGTGGCTTCTGCCCCCTTGGGGGCAGGTGGGTCTAGAAAAATAGGCCCATCTGCCCCCAGGGGGGGCAGAAATGGCCAACAGGTCAATGCCCCCCTTGGGGGGGCGCCCCGTGCCCAAGGGGACGCCCCCCCCACAAAAAAAAACACATAAAAAAAAAACCCTGGCGTTCTAGTGGTTTCTGCCCCCCTTGGGGGCAGATCAGCCTAAAAATAATAGGCTGATCTGTCTCCAAGGAGTGCAGAAATGGCCTGGGTACATGTGCCCCCAAAGTGGGGGGCGACCCTTGCCCAAGCCCCCCCCAT
This sequence comes from Pleurodeles waltl, assembly GCF_031143425.1. NCBI lineage: Eukaryota > Metazoa > Chordata > Amphibia > Caudata > Salamandridae > Pleurodeles > Pleurodeles waltl. The sequence continues at coordinate 91,124,135 of NC_090441.1, forward strand.
CCACTAACACACACACACACACACACTATCCCTGGTGTCTACGTGGCTTCTGCCCCCCTTGGGGGCAGGTGGGTCTAGAAAAATAGGCCCATCTGCCCCCAGGGGGGGCAGAAATGGCCAACAGGTCAATGCCCCCCTTGGGGGGGCGCCCCGTGCCCAAGGGGACGCCCCCCCACAAAAATAAACACATAAAAAAACATCCCTGGCGTTCTAGTGGTTTCTGCCCCCCTTGGGGCAGATCAACCTAAAAATAATAGGCTGATCTGCCCTCAAGGGGGGCAGAAATGGCCCTAAAAGACATGCCCCCCAAAGGGGAGCGACCCTTGCCCAAGGGGGCGCCCCCCCATCCACTACACACACAATCCCTGGTGCCTAAGTGGCTTCTGCCCCCCTTGGGAGCAGATGGACCTAAAAAAAATAGGCCGATCTGCCCCCAAGGGGGGCAGAAATGGCCAACAGTTCTCTGCCCCCTTGGGGGGGCGCCCCTTGCCCAAGGGGGCACCCCCTCCCAACATACCTGCACAGAAAATATAAATCCCTGGTGATCCAGTGGTTTCTGCCCCCCTTGGGGGCAGATCCGCCTAAAAAGTAGGCCAATCTGCCCCCAAGGGGGGCAGAAATGGCCGTAACTAATTGCCCCCACAAGGGGAGCGACCCTTGCCCAAGGGGCCGCTCCCCGCCAGCAAGAAACACGAGCAAACAACAAAAAAAACAAATCCCTGGTGTCTAGTGGGCATTCCTGCTGCCCGATCGCAATGCGATCGGGCAGCAGGAATGCTCAAAGAGACACCGGGGGAAAGGAAAAGCCTTTCCTTTCCCCCGGTGCCTCTTTAGCCCAAACCCCCCACCCACCGGGAAGAGGAACTCACCTCTTTCCTCGTCGCCGCACAGGAAGCAAATGGCTTCCTGTGCGGCGAAATCCCCATAATGAAGTCAGCGCGCGATCGCGCGCTGACGTCATTATGGGGGGGTGGGGGGGTCGGGGGTGGAAGGGGAAGGGCTTCCCCTTCCATCCCTGACTTTGGGGGGGTGGGGGGAAGCACACAGAGGGAGCGAGAGCGCTCCCTCTGGGCTGTGTGCCGAGGACGTAGTGGTTACGTCCTCGGCACAGCAGCACTGTGCCGCGGGACGTAACCACTACGTCCGCGGCACAGAAGGGGTTAAACTACAATCATAATCTAGCACAGTGAGTTATTAACTGCCATCAAAGAGCTGAATGAAAACCGCATGGTACAGGTTATATTTTTACCAGTCTTTGATTATCCTAATTTTGCTAAAAAGGGTTTGTTTCGGTAGAAATAAATTATTAAAAAATGTCACCCCTTACCACTGTATTACATTCTGAATCCTGAGTTTATGCTTCTCCAAACCAAGCACTCTTACAAATGCCTCCTAGTATGGAAAACATGTGAATTCTATACCTTGTAATTCCCTCTGTCCTTATGTAACATTTTCTATACAGTGATTTACACACATATGATTCATTGTCTCTGTATGTGTGTGTGATGTAAAGTGCTCCGATACCCTACTCTGGTAAGAGAGGCACTATGCAATACATATGAGAGAGAGGGGATATGGAGAGACGAGAGACACTTTTAAAGGGTGATGGTATCATTGAAGAGCCCCAAAATAGATTACCATATCCTGGGGCACTGTAAGGTCATCACTTACTATGCTTTAAAAATTAATACAATTGACTAAATAATGAAAAATGTGTTGTAGAATGCACAGTTTCTGCCATTTTACCCATATTCTCTTGGGGTAAGAACCCCCCAATCCCTATTGTAGTGGTCATGCTCATCCGTTATGCACCCTATGGGACCTAGCCTGACAAAATGTGCTTGTGCTGCTAGTCCGGCCCTGCTGCAGCACGTAACATGAGAATATGCTGCAAGTCTTTCAAATGCTTCTGTGTACACCATCAAGATCCAGCTTTTGAAGAGCTTTCTACTATGTGCGTACAGCAGCCCCCTCCTGGCTCACATTCCACCACTTATGCTTACACCTGCACCACCCACCGCATGGCCATCTCCTGCCTTGCAGGGCAAAATATCCACTAAACTAGCAGATTACTAAACCAGGGCTGATGTAGTAGAGGTAATGTAAATTTATACTTTGACGCACGGCGGTGCAATCAACAGGTGGGAGTCATTTTTTTTTACGCACATCGCGGCGTCAAGTCGTAAAGGAAAATGACGTTAACGCGACGTAAATGACTCTGGGTCGATTTACGACACCGCAACCCGGATATGCGCCGTTTTTTTTTGACGCAGTAGCGTCAAAAATACCCGCAAACACTGCCCTTTCAGCAGAGGAGAGCCAAAATGGATCCCAGATGCCACTACAGACCCCAGGAAGATGACAGCAGACCAGGAACCAGCCAGGATGATCCATACAAGAACCAGGACATATATAGAAAAAAAAGAAAGTGTCGCTTCAGTGCAGAGGAGCAGGAAATTCTGGTTAAAGAGGTGACAGAACACCAGCACCAACTGTTCATCACCTCTAAGTTGCCAATCAGTAGGAGAGAGGCCATATGGCAACAAATTGTTGACAAGATCAACAGTGTGGCTGAAGTACGCAGGACAGTCACTGAGTGTAAGAAACGCTGGCATGACTGCAAACGTAGGACAAAGGAAAAAATGGCCAGGAACAGGAAGGCAGCACTGCAGACTGGAGGTGGGAGTCCAGCACACCAGGAGGCCCTGGACCACATGGAGGAGATGGTCGCAGCCGTCATCCCTGAGGAGATCGTCACAGGGATTCAAGGACAGGACAGCGCAGACTACCAGGAGACAACGCACAGGCAGGGTAAGTCGCATGGGGATTTAAAATACAATAATGTTGACTGTAAACAGGGGGGAAATACCTACTACACATTGCATGTAAGTCAGCATATACATGGAGTGGCATGGGTAAAGGGGTATGGCAGGGGGGCATGCCCTGCACATACAGAAGCTGGGGCATAACATAACACAACACCAACAACAGTCCCATGGGGGCATCCTGTCATGACAACAATGGAGCTAAGGGAAAGCCTCGACAGGAGGGAAGGCCACTATGTCAAACTTACATCCTGGCACTTGTCAGACAAAATATCTCCTACATTAACCAGGGCCCTATCAGCAATCCACTAGCCAAAACAACAACTGCAATGTAACTGCAACAACAGTTGACACTAACACCTCTGATCTCTGTGCAGCTATAGTAGCCAATGGCAGTAACCTCCCCATGGAACATACATACCTAAATTAGGGGGTGAGGATGACATCTGCAACAATCTCCTGAAACATGACAAAGGCCCCAGTACACTCATATGTCAATGCCCATAGTTGTCACATACATCAGCCAAAGTAAACAGCAATAGGAGCGACACAGCACTAAGGACACACACATGCTGCATATGTCAGGGTCCTTCCCGTGCCTGGCTAACAAGGCAACATCACAAATGTCATACTGCTCAGACAACAGCATTGAGGAGGGGACACATGCAACTGGTCACTGAAATACACCTGCACAGTCAGAGGACCAAATAGGACATTGATACGATAAACAGGGCAATCCAGTGTAACACACATTACCCAACATCAGCAAGACACATTAACAATGTCTACATCCATATCACATCATAACATTGCCATGCATAGGATATGCCACATGTCAATTACAACTAAGTCAATGTGAACAATCAGGGATTGGGGCAGGTCCTGAGAGGCAAGTGTGCTGCCAGGGCAATCAGAAAAACCACAGCCAGTGAAAGGTCTCACCATAAGAATAGATATACACGGAGGGTCGAGTAGGACAAAAAGATGGCTATTCCCTATTTGGTACAAAGCAACACCTAGAGGCGATTAGGCAGACAAGTCTGATAACTCAATATCATACATGTGACACACAGATGGGCCATAGGCCTATAACAATGCCCATATGAATGACAGCAGATACCAATACCAAACAAGATCACAAAGTAAATTCATCAAAAGGCTGGCATGTTACGTAAAAATTGTCACAACACAGACACACTAATTGTACCCTGTTTCATTGCAGAGGAACATGGATCTCCTGCCGATATGCCTGTCCCTGATTTCCCTGATGACATGGATGACGAGCCCATAAACATTCCCCAGGAGACCATCCAAAAGGTCCTTGAAACCCTCCAGACCCCACCTTCAGTCACAAGGAGGAGCACAGAACAAGCAGCCATCACAGAAGAACCACCCACCACCCCAATTGCAAGACCTGCCAGCTCCTACACAGCTTAGGACTCTGAGGACACTGGCACCAGCTTTGAAAGAACTGTAGTTGGAGTACAGAGGGAGTTGGCCAAGGAGGTGCGGGTGGGAATGCAAAATATGGCAGCCAGCCTTGAGGGGGTGCGCTCGTGCATGATGTCATCTGCAGATCAGGCAGCAGCTATGCAAGCCCTAACATCCATACTGCAAGGACTACAAGAAACTATAAAGGAATTCACCACTGCAGTAAGGGAGTTGCCACAACACCTCGCACCCCAAACTTTCCACTGCATGCACGAATGCAATCATGACTCCCTCAGGGCCGACCTGGCTGCCTACCATCGTGATGTAGCTGCTATTCTCAAAAACCAGCAGGCCCTCCTTGCTGCAGTACTGCCCTTAAGACCTTCACAGGGAGCAGCCACCGGGATGTCTGACTCCACGTCTTCTAACACTGAGGTGTGTGTTGCCCCTTCACAACCAACAACAAGGACAAAGCAGGCAACACACACATCAGAAGAAGAAGACATGGAACAGATCACATTCACACGGAAGAGTACCCGGAAGCACTAGTCCCTGCACCATTGCCTACTTTGACCAAGGTCCTACGTTTTGTCAATTGCCAGTCTCACTACAACTATACTCAATGACTGTTCTGCTAACCACTGTATGACTTTGCCAGTGAATGTCTCTCTCCTACTAATCGGCAAATCCTGTCCCTCTGCACTGTCTGTAACATCACCCCAGCATGTCAGGAGCATCATCCACACCCCTTCTGTAGGATCACCATGTAAGAATGCACTAGAACGGACTCAGCAAACATGGACAATGTACATTTTGCACTACAGCACCTATCAATAAATAGCACTTGCACACCTAAAATGTCTCTGTGTAATTTGACACATCAACTGTGCAGTAGATAACTCAAAAGTGCCTGTGTGACAACCATGTAGCTTGTCAATACAACTGTCCTGACATCATGTAGTCTGATACATCTGTGCAGTGGCCAGGATTGCATCATAGCCTGACCATCCTGAGTAGAATAACTGATGAAGGGAGAAACCACACACAATCATGCTGTGTTGGACAGAATAATGCTCCATCAATAGCAATCAAAGTCAACTAATGGTGGCTGATAAATGTGGGCACCATGCAATACTAAAACATTACATTATGCAGTCTACTCTAAGCAAACACAACTAAACACAGCATCAACCACCCTTTCTGAGTATACTTCCAAGAAGGGAAGTCATGCTGAATGGTTGCACACATGATCTATGTCAGTAATGAAGACAAGAAGACAAGAGCGTTAACAACACCTCATCTACAAAGATGTCCCTGAACATCACACTGCAGTCCGACCTAATAAATTACCCACAATACCAATACCATATGTAGAAAACATACTCATCAACACAAATCCTTTGTGATCCATGTAATCCTTTGTGATCCATGTAAACTCCAAATGGTGGTTCTATCAAATGGTGGATACTTACTAAGTTAGCACAGGGGTAGCTGCCATTTTAAACCTCTTTTTCTTCGGTGTGTAGCATAGGGCACAAATGTCATAGAACAACAATCACCTACACTGATGGCAAGGCCATGATCAAGTAGCAGTTAACACATAATGCAAAGGGTTAACTATATATTTATTCATAAGTATTCACACCAGAGGCAACTAAGGGAAAAGTCATACCTACACTAATCTAACCTGACTACTCCTAACCCACAAGTGTCCCTAACTAACCTAAGCTAAACTTACTCTACACATATAACGAATCGATCTAAACATCAACCCCCCACCCACCATTATGAGACAGGACACATGCAGGACAACACATACTAACCTACACACATACTATACTATCCTAAACAATCATATATTTTTTTCTCATTTTTTTATATATATATATTTTTTTCTAAACAGACAGGAATCCCAACATTGACTACACACACTCAAAAATGAAAAATAGAAAGAATAAGGACCCCCCACCCTCCTCCCTAACACTAACTAAGCTAACAACCTATACTAACCTAACACTAATCCCCAAAACCCACCTATCATGATAAAAAGGAAAGAGGAGAGAGGGGAGGGATAAATTAAAATAGACCATATAAGTCCTAGAGGTTGGCCCTCCGTAGGGTCCGCCTGATGGACCTGACCCGCTTCTTTATGTACGCCACATCCTGGCTCAGCTTGTCTACCTTCCGAATGAACTTGTCCATTTTGCGGTCTAAAGCCTGGAATGCCGTAGGGTCAATTGGAGGTGCTGCTGCTGTCTGTGTGCTGGCAGAGGTGCTCTGTGTGGGAGTTGTTTGTAGCCCACTGGACTGTCCTGCAGCTCTGATATTGCTGGGTCCAGGTCGTACTGCAGAGGCAGGGACAACTGTCCCCGCCGTTGCTGGGGCCACTTGGGGGGAACTGGTGGTTGTGGTGGTGGTGGCTGTAGTGGGTAACGTTGGGCCACCCTGTGGTGAGGCCCACCATGCTCCGGAGGCCCGATGCGCCTGGTATTTTCGGGCCATCTGTCGGAATCCCGACTGCACCTGCAGGATGTGCCGGTATCTCATGGCCCGCCTCTCAAATTCATGCCTCTGTGCGGCACTCATGTTTGCAGCTGTGAAGAGAAAGGGCAACTATTTACCATAGGAAATGCATTGGGTGGAATAGCACAATGGGTCAATTGGAAATTACTTTTACTGTAGTTGTAACAGCTCATAGCACCACATAGATCATTGAAAGTCTCAGAGGAAGTACATGGGAAGCCTGCATACAAAGGGCATCTCATACATAGCATATACATGTCTCTACATGATGGGTGACATCAGCCTAAACTTCTCATCAAAATAATTAGTAATGCAGCTGACATTATGGCTGCACCTCCTCCGCCTATTGCCTGGACTACATATGTCAGTGTATGTGATAACAATCACAACCCTCAATATCTGCGATTTGTAATTGGATTTGCTAGTATAGAACTCATGTGCCATAACCGAGTGTGTACACTAGGTTCAAAACAAAGTTTCAAATGGTCACAAGTATGTGTAACATACTGGTTGCTACAGTCCTAGGTACCCTATTCCTAAACACATGGCTGACTTTGAGGGGGGGTGGGAAGAACATCCAACAATCCCATAATCAATGCACACCCAGGAGTGTATAGAAAGCTCAACAAGTTTTTGCCTCTACACACACACCACCAGTGAAGGGCTAGCAACAAATCGGAGTCAGCTAAACCTTGTCCTATCCAAGGTCCACACATGTCAAAATGTACTGACTTAGGCCAACATCACATACTACCAGTGAGGCATATTTTTCTACAGACACAGAGGAGCAAGAACACCCATGATCATGAGTAGAATGTACACCTAGGCCATTGCACTCTAGTCCCACACACTTCTAGTACAACTTGTGGAAGTACATGCCCCCGGAAGATCCAACCTACAGTGTACTCTGTCCATCGTTAACTAGGGAAGCAGCAGATTTCAGACAAGCCATTTTCAGAAGCTATCTGGGAGAATGTCAGTCTGAAATGCAGACTCAGTCCGAGACAAGTCCCAGAGCAACTCTTACATTAACCAGTGTATTCCACATGACTCACCCCATTTCCCATAGCGGGCCCTACTGGAATGGCCTACAGACCCAAAATCTGAGAAATGGATAAGCATAGGTCAACTCAAAATGAAGTGATAACTGAAATCCCACTAATGGAACAATACTAATGAATGGGCAGCGCATCAAACCTTTAATTCTGTTGAACACACAGTAGTCCATCATGCATCACCAGCAAACATTAAAAATAGCACACATGCAACACTCACTGTAGGTGTCGGGGTCCTCAAAATGAGCCACCTCTCCCACTGTGTACGGTGCAGGTCCACCTGTAAAGCATGGAAGGAAGAATATACTCAGAATCCGTGCACTGACAAACAATTGCAATTACAAAGACAATGTGAGAATATGACATGAGTAATGAAACCCTTTCACACATGCTCATACTGCATGGAATTATTCATGAGCAACATTTACATTGGATGAGTCTCCTGCTACAGTTACACACCCTACTACACACATGCAGTGGCCTGGACAGTCATGTAGTGGCAAAGATGCACCTCCATTAGTATGCACCAACAATATAGGGGTGCATTCATCTCATCATGTGCATCCAAGAGAGACATCCAAAAGCTGGTTACTTGAGGACTGCATGACCTCTCAAACTCAAACAGCCTATGTGGTCATTTTCCATACACACCAGACACACATGTGACATATGTGTGGACAACATTGCTAACTTCAATTGACGTGAAGGCAGCACTCATTTATAGCATCATGTAGGCTTTACAAATGTCAGTCTAGCTATGGCGTCTACATATGTAGGTATGATGTTTCAACATCCATTTTTCACTGGCTATTGTGACCTGTAGAGTCCTAATTGCGTCATTAATGTGTCCCTTGTCTGACAGAAAGGCAGCACTACATTACATACTGCTACAGGCAACCGGTATGTGTAGAAAACATGAGCTACCTGACTGCTAGCATTTGTCTTCCTTCACATTGTGCATCAATTACCCAGTAGGTTTCCCTAGCATTACACACAGTCAGCTACTTATCTGGCAGATTGGGTAACAATCATCACATGTCGCCACACAGCTTTAAATTGTGCACATGTAATTGATCTGTACTCACCAACATGGCCACCAATCCTGATTCCCAGGTGGTCCAGCAGATCTTGCTCCCTGGATATCAGATCAGCCCAGCGGTGCTTCAGTTGATGGTCATTCCTTTGGCTACCATATAGACGGACCAAGTAATGGCGCACCTTCCCCCACCGGACTTTACGGGCCTCCGTGTGATACCCCTGTATCACCCTACCCCCAGCCTCCAGCATGAGTGGGAGGAAATGGCAAACAAGCCATATAAATCCCCCCAATTCCTCCTCACCCATCCTGGAAAGCCGTGGCCTACCAGACATGTCAGCACTGACAAAGGGGAAAAAGTTGTAGAAAAAGGAAAAGGGGGAAATGGGGAAGGTAGAGTGGTGAAATACAAAGAAAACTTAAGAAGAAGAGTCCAACTAACCCCTATATTACAGTACCCACAACAGACTCCCACAGACAATAAATAAAACACTGGACTTGACAAAATAATACAACACTTACTCAGACAGTATTCAACAACAAGACAATGATGACAAAAGCACAATTGAGATGGTACACTGGACACAAAAGCACTAATACACAGGACAACACTTTCCACACAGCCACACAGTCTAGAATAATCTGAGAATGCAAAGTGAAAGTGAAAGTACACCCACTGTACAGATTCTGTAAACAGGATATCCTATTACATCACATCCTGCATAAAATGGCTGCCGGTTTTTTTCTCCGCTATGCGTCATTTTTTCACGCATACAGCTTGTGCGTCATATTTTTTGACTCATAGGAGTGCAAATAATGCAGAGTCAAAAAAAAATTCTTCATTGGTCTATTATATTTGTATGAGGCATATTTTACAGTTCTAGAGTTGAAAATTAAGCCGCTGGAAAATATGATATCTAAATATGAAAAATATTTTTGACTCTGCATTATCTGCACTCCAGTGCGTCAAAAATTATGACACACAAGCTGTATGCGTGGAAATATGACGCATTATGGAAAAAAATGGAGGCCATGTTATGCAGGATATTATGATATCTATTTTTTAAATCATTTTTTGACTCTACATTATTTGCACTCCTGTGCGTCAAAAATTATGACGCACAAGCTGTATGCGTGGAAATATTACGCATTATGACAAATATGTCTTTCATTTGCCAAATTGAGAAATGATTTTTTCATGACCAAACGGTGCTAAGTGATACACATTTGGGGTTAGCTACGGCAAATGTCCCTTATAGGATGCAATGGTAATGATTGGTAAGAATGGATATTACTCATAATTGTACACATATGTGGGTAATTGCTGATGGCTATTTTCAAAATATGAATGGGATACCAGGATGTATTCCTTAGCAAAAATGTGTCCACATGTATCACAGTAATCAAAATTATATAAAGGCCAAATAGGTAGTGCAATTGTCGCCTACACTTTTTTAGGGGGTAACCATGTCCTAATTACGAGTTAATGTATCTTAAATGTGTTTTACTTTTGACACGTAGGGCACACATGCGCCTTATGCATGTGTGTGCTTCACATGTGCATAAATAATGTATATTTGGGGGGCAGTAGAGGTGGACTTAGGCCCCCAGCATCCTAGGGTTTGCTCTTCCAGACTTGCAAATTTATCCAAGGGTTTCCCAAATTCAGTAATGCTAAACCTTCAGCAGCAGGCTCATGGAAGCAAATAGGGTATGATTCACTGTTTGCCATTCTGTAATCCCATTTGCCCATTTTACGTTTGCCCTATTGATTCTTTGGAGAAATCTGACATACCATTTTGCATTGATATTTTTTGGAAAATCTCAACGTTCCTCATGTCATGATAGCAAATAGGTTGTTGATGTATGTGGCCCTTTATGCATTACCTGGTTTAGTGGCATGTTTCATTCTTCCTGCTAGGTTACAACTGGGACACTACTGTGAAAATATTTTGTTGATTGGATGGTACATGTACATGTGTGTGGTCCAATATTGATCCAGTATCAACTGTCAGGGTGTATGTTGTCACTGTAACTTCCAAGTCTCCTCATCAGTTAGTGGCAGCTAATCTTGTTTCTATTGGGTATTGTTTGTAGCAAAATTTGAGAGAAGCCATTGAGGACATGGTCACCTACACATGGATGGTCCCACCCTGTCACTGAAAACGTGTAATGAGACTTTCAACTGGGCAACCTTGGTGTGCTGAGTGAGAGAATGTCTCAGGTGTCTGGATCCGGCATGTGTCATTGCAACATTTGTACTCCAGTTGGCCTCTGTGGATGGTAATGTATTAGGAAACATCATAGCCTCTGTGCAGAAGTAAATGGCTGGTATTCGACACACACAACTCATCTTTATCATTTGAACAATGTTACTCAGCGTTTGAACAGTCAGGGTCCTCATATCTGTTGTCTTTTCATGGACATTATGTGAGGTTGCTAGTTTTGATGGAGGCCATTTACACCATCATACACTATGGTCCTGGTCCACTGTCACACTTTGTAGTTTAGGCATTAATGAGGGCCAGACAACGGAAGGGCCAAGATTTGGCTATTCGAGGGCACTGTCACAAATTGGATGCAAATAACAGTCAGATGATGTAATACTATGTATTTGAGTATACATTGATGAGGCTAATGACAAATTAGTGTCTGAGGTACAAGAGGTTTTGGACAGCACGTGTGGTGCATAGGTGGACCCCAGGTATCTGTAGAGTGACCCACGGACAGGTGCCAGTCAGGCTGACAGGATGCTGGGTCAATCAGGAGCGAGTTCTTTCAGTAATTACATGATCAGTGTTCTGACTAGGACTGGTCAGAGGGAGCAGTAGACAGTTGAGATGTCACACTGTGTATGTCCTGTGTTGTTTTGAAGGTGACACAAGAACCCTGATAAAGTGTTCTACGGCAACATTAGTAGCAATGCTTAATGATGTAATAGCTCAAATTCCAACATGTATGAAGTAGGAGGCATCAGCAGGGACGGGGCATGTACATTTGGGTGGTGTGCATGGAGGGGATCACTGGTGTGGCCTCCATCAGTGGCTCACTAGTCCTGTCAGATGGGATTTGCTGATAATTAGCCTACAGTACCTTTCACAGAAGAATCAATCTACAGGTGATTCCAGGCCTTAAAAATTCCAAGCCAGTGTATTATATGAGCTGAGTTCCATGCAGTGAGATGGTACTATGACAATGGTAGGCATAGGAAAGGGTGTGGCCCACTGGATGACTCTTGTGAGTGTGTGTGTGTAGATGAGGGAATCTCAGTGTACACAAATCGGCATTCCAGGGACCTCTTCAGACAGGTGGGGTGTGAGCAGCTGCAAGTGAGTGTAATGTTTTTAGAAAAGGGCTGACATGTAGATGGGATGTGATGTGCTGGATGCTTGTCATAGGTGTAGCACTTGTGCTGTGTATGTTCTGCTTATGTGTAACTCTAGTGACAGATAGTCATTGCAATGATTGTAAGTAGTTGGAATTACTGTTGGCAAGAGTCTAGTACTACATTCCTGTTCCTGAAGCATTAGCATGTGAACTGCCTGATGTATGAGGCCTGTTTTCCCCTAGTTGAGTGATGGTGTTTTAGTTGTGTGCCATCTGCTGCGATGATCCATGTTTACTACATGTATGTGAGTCATATGTGTGGTCCTCAGCTATTGCCCTTCAAAGGTGAACTGTACAGGATGTCTGTCATTTACATTGTGTGTGTATTTGACCATTGTATGGTGGTCATTACATTTGTGGTGTATTTTTTTGTGTGATGATTGTTATATCATTATTGCTCAATGAGATGACATTCTTCTTCAGATATTTCAAGCTAAAGGTGGGCAGAAATGAATAGGCCAAACCATGATGTGGTGTTTGTTATCAGTGTTTATTTACAATAGTGCATTAAGTGGTGATGGTGATAATTATGCAAAGAAATTATTTACAATGTGTTGGCGCCTACGCACTCCAGCAGCCATGTTTGGTTGTTCCCCCTCCTGTTGCAGGCCAGCATCCTCCTCTTCTTCGTCTTCAGGCATGTATGGGTCTGGTTCGAGGAGGGGAATGTTCCTTTATACACAAATGTTGTGCAATATTGCACATGTGAGTATGATCCTACAGACCATCTCGGGGGAATATAGTAGGCTACCGCCAGTGATGTCAAGGCAGCGGAACCTTGACTTGAGGATCCCAAAGGTCCGCTCGACAATGCTGCGTGTCCTCTTATGGGCGTCGTTGTATGCCCGCTCTGCAGCAGTACTCGGGTTCCCAAATGGTGTCATTAACCATGGCTGGATGCCATACCCCTGATCAGCTGAAAGAAAAACACAGAATGGGATCATGTAGATGTAGCTGGCACTATTGAAAAGACCTTTAATGGCAGTAGTTGTCTTGTGTTGTCTGTGGCTCTTTTGTGTACTAATGTGACATCCTATACTTGTAGGCTATACCATCTGCATTGTGTTGTTTCCTTGGCTGAGCAAGTGTTTGTCTGCTAACCGTTTGTCAGCAGTATGTTTTGGGATTTGCAATACAGTGTGCCCTCCCTAGCATTGTGACTTGTGATACAGGTGTCCGTGTGTCTTCACTGAGGGTGAGATGATAGTTCCATGCACATTTACAATTGTAAGTGTTGTTAACACGTTCATATCAAAGTACCCTGTACATCCCACACCTTGAAACTTATGCAATGTATTAATGTAAAGGCCATTGTGACACTTACAATTTGCAAGGTGACATTTAGGCAACCACACTCATTGATGTCTTCACATTAGGCTGTACAGTAAATTCCGATGTGTGACAGGTTCAATGGTGAGTTAAGAAACATGGCTAGTGATGTCAGGACCTCAGTGTGTTCCTGTCTAGATGTTGCTGTTGTGGTGTATGTGTTGTGTGTCCTAGAGGTATATAAGTAGGTTTCTGTACTTACCAACAAGTAGTCCATTGCCATACCGTCCACCCTGGAAGTGTTGGTTGATGGTGCAGTGACGGAAGATGAATGAGTCATGTACACTCCCAGGATATTTAGCCACGATGTTGGTGATCAATCCCTGGTGATCGACTATGGCCTGCACGTTGATTGAATGTGTGTGCTTCATGTTGCGGTAGAGGTGTTCTGTTGCAGCAGGTGGCACAAGGCGTACGTGTGTGCAGTCGATTGCACCAAGGACGTGTGGGAAGCCACTGATGAGGTAGAACCCCTGTTTTGTTTCCTGCTGCTTCTGCAGTGTGTTAGGGAAGCAGATGTGGAGGGGTGTCAGGCGAATGATGGCATCCAGTACTTTTGGCAGAAATGCGGAGAATGATGGTTGTGATATTCCGCTAACCAGGGCACCAGTTGTTTGAAATGAGCCACTTGCCAGCAGGTGAAGTACGGCAAGCAGCTTTGTTTCTGTTGGGATGGTGCGGGGTGTCACTAAAGTGGGGGCCAACTGCGGTTCAATGTTGCGCAGCAGCTGCTGAATGGCCTGCCAGTTCAACCGGTACCTCTGTATGATTACGTGTTACCTGAGGCCATGCAGGGTTGTTCTTGGGCGGAATATTGTTTCCTGCCTTCTACGCTGCCTTTGGGGTCCCTGCTGGTGTTGTTGTAGCTGCTGTTGTTGCTGCTGGGCTCTGCGTCTACGTGCACATTGGATAAGAATCACCTCCATGTCTCCCTGTTGCTGCTCTGCTGCTCTGCTGCTCTGCTGTTTGTTCTGTGTGTTCTGATTAAATACAGGTGTGTTTGCCCCATTTTAACGCCTGCCCTGACCCAGGCGTTAAATTTTGACGCACATCGGGCTGTGCGTCATTTTTTTGCTCCGCCTCCCGGCCGAGAGTCATTTTTGCCCAGAAGCATAAATACGACGCATGGCCGTTTGCGTCGTTTTTTGGACGGGAACGCCTACCCTGCATATCATTAACGCAGGGTGGGTTGCTGCATCCAAGAAATGACGCACACGGCGGAATTTTGTCGTCCGCGGGCTTCAGAGTTTAAATATGGGGCAACGTTTGCGCTGATTGTGCGTCAAATTTTTTGACGCACAATCGGCGCAAACGGAGTATAAATATGCCCCTAGATACATAAGGATGAGAAGAACAAGGTGGGACAGCTCCTAAAATCAGACAGGATGGGTCTGCCGTCCTTTTTTTCCTGGATTTCTTATCCAGGGAGTTGTCTCAGCAGAGAAGAGGGAAACAGAAAAGGCACTGTCAAGTGGTTAAACAAGCAGCACCCAGCCTGGCAAACTCTTCTGGTGCAATGGTCCCCTTGTTGTGCTTGTGAAAGGTGAGCAGGGATCAGACCCCTTGGAAGGTTGTATTGAGCAATTGCCCACTCTGTCCCTGTCTTAAAATGATTTTGCAATTGAGCCAAGGCCAAACCAGTGATCTGGCCCATCCCTAAGTGCCAAAGTACACAAAGAACCTTCAAAATATTTGGAATGTAAATTAAACAAACAGAATGTAGGAAGATGATAAAGATGATAAAGATTTTAAAATATAAGAAGTGTTTCTTCAATATCTTGTCGTTTTTTCCACTTTATGTACAATAAGGCCCACACTGAACCGGGAATCAGTTACCTTTTGACAGCTAGAGATTAATATCTACCATTCCCCCATTGATTTGCAAAATGGAAATTTGGGCAATCTGGGTGGCTTGCAGGCTGTCTGGCTAACCCCTGCCTGAGATGGGGTTTGTCCGTAAAGACTTTAAGGATGTTTACTGCGCTACTCATTTTTTTGTACTGACCATTCTACAGAACGCTACCAGGGGTCATTCCACACAGCTTTATCTTGCCTTACTATGCCTTTAAGCTCACTAACACAAAGGAACCCTGCACTCCTGCACTACCTTTGCTAGGCCTTCACACTCTAAAAGGATGGCTATGCTTGGGGAAACTCTGTCAGTGGCATGCTGCAGGCCTCCCAAAATTGGGGGGTTTGTTTTTTGATGGCGAGCTACTAGATTTCCAAACCCTTATGGCAGACTACAATCTTCACCTTGGTCAACTCCTTACTTATGAACACCTTAAACAATCATTAAATGCTCTATTTCATGTCATCCACCTAGCACCAGCCCCATGTGAGGTGTGCCAAACATTCTACACCACTGGGACTAGTAGCACACTGATACGATGGGTGTACAGAGCTTTCCTGCAACAGGTAGACCACTCCAGGGCTTCTCTCCATACTACCTGGGAGACTGACACGATTTGGACTTGACTAAAAAAATTGGACTGTCTCCACAAAGTATCCCGCTGCTGCCATTTTAAAGTATATTCAGTTTAAAATTCTGAACTAAACCTACCTTACACCTGACCGAATTAACAAAATACAAGGTGCATGGCCTTGCTGTGTGCAATTAGATGCCACTTTGCTTCATAAGCTTTGGTCTTGCCCCACTCTCCTTTCATACTGGCAGGGAGTTCTTGAGGTGCTGTCAACCATTATGGACCATGTATTAACGAATTCCCCAGAAGGAGCTCTATTGGGCATTGAGCATATTCCCCTGCCCTGCTTTCAAGAATCCCTCCACCAAGTTCCTTAACCCATCTCTTCTTCTAGCAAGACCCAATATGACACTGCACTGGAAGGATTCACTTCCTTTAACTATAGTAAGTTGGACCAAAGTCACTCTCTCTTGGTTACGATCTGAGAGCACCCTGTTACACAGAGAGGAATGAGCAGATCTGAGAAGATTTTTTATTATACAGACGTGGGATGTTTTGGTGGAGGGCTTTCAAGATCGCACCAAATATGTTGACTCTCTCCCTGCAATCCACCTCCGACACATACTTTCTTGATTTCTATGTACTGGTTGTTCTTGCCATATCTAGGCAGCTACACAAGGCGATGGTCTAAGAGTGCCTATCTCTGACACACTGCCATGATCTCCTCACTAGAACACATTCCTTTAAGTATCACAGGGTTATTTCCTCTGCTTCCGAATGCTGATAGGTAAGGCAATGGCAACTGGGCAGGGAGGCGTGGAGGGACAGTTTATTATGGATCAGTTTTTTACGAAGAAAAATGTAAAAATTGTGTGCTAACTCTTCATAAATTTATGTAAAACAGCATTGTTCTTCTGTAAATGTATGATGGAATCTGTAGCTACATACATGGCTACTATCCTGCTACGCAACCTATTTTGGCATACCACAATAAAATCTTTAAAAAACATATGGTAGTGTTTCAGTTTAGTACATTAGATCATAACATTGTATTGACAGTTATATGAAGTGAAAGTTTCTAAACATGACTTTAAAACATTCATTAACCCTCCTTGACAACACCAGGTGAACAAAGTTAACCAATTATCTGGTGTCTGCTCTCAAATGTCACTTTCAAGTAGATTAGACACATGAAGTAAATTGATTTGACTTAGACCACACAATTTAGTCATGCAAGAAATCTGGAGTTTGAACCCAGGCTTTCTGATCACACATAGTGCACTTAAGTCGCTGACTAGGTTAATTTATTTTTCCCAATCCCTTTTAAAACCAGAAGACAGTGTTTTTGTATAATTCTGTAGGATAAATAGTACACTGTGTTAAAGATATACATCACAGGTGAATCCAACACAACATTTAAAATAGAAAAAGGTACATAATGAAGGTAAGGCAAGACATCGTTCTAATATCACTGACATTTTCACACATTACATAGCTATTCAATGTAGCGGTCCAAGTGCATTAAAAACATATGGCACTGCTGTGGGACAGGGTCAGTTAATCCAGAACCAGAATCAAAGGCAAGGCTAAAAAGAACAAAATATTCTGTGAACATTTTGTTGATCTTTCACCATCAAGTAACTAAATTTAAATAATACACACCTTAAATAAAAAATAAATGGAAGTTTAACTAATCAGCGGGAAATGCGCTATTTTATGTTATAAAAACTCCATTGGTTAATGCAATCATTACAGATGTCTATGTGTGCAATTAGAGGCCCATAGAATTGAATTCTGTTTGGTGCAGCAGGGAAAGTGACTTGTGTATTTTAAGTGCTACGTGGTCCTTGAAAGCACTGCAAATACTTCATTATCAGGGCCACTGGAATTATGCAATTGTGCAGCTGCATCGTTTTCTGCATAATTATGGATCTGCTGCATTTGCCTCTTAAGCCATCATCGGCTGCATATACTGCAGATTTGGACATACAAAAAATAGTTTCTAGCTCAAACTGTTCAAAAGTTAATAAAATCGCAGCAACAAGTGTTGCCATGCAGACAAAGTTCCTCTGCAAAGGTTGACTTCTCACCTTTCTATTGGTATAATTGGGTGTTAAACTGAGGTGCAACCTATGCCCAGACACTGCTAACAAGTTTATTTTTGACAAAATAATAAAGTAATACTATCAAACAATGTGCCAGATTATACCTAGCACATACATGTTTTATAAATGTGCATTAACAGCATGCTCGGACCACCCTTGCAATACCTCTAAACAAGAAAATACCTTTGCCATCAGGAAGCTTCAAGTGACAGCATCAATTAATGCCTAGAGTTGCGCCTGAGCAGCCTTTACATTTGGAGATTGACCAGTTGTGTACATATGAATTTCTTTCAGGAAACAGGCACCTTGACAAGAAGGCCTATTTCCTATCCTCCCCCGGGAATAGAGCACAGGAGACTCCCTCTCTTACACTGCAGCTGAGGAAACTGAATTGTCGAATTAACTTTTTTACTTCAGCTGAAAGGCTAAAATTACGGACAAATTTTGACTGTTAAGCCATCCATCACGGACAACGGAGGGCAGGGCTAAATCACGGTCAGTCTGTGAAAATTATGGACAGGTGGTCACCCTAATTGGAACTGGACAGTTGCAGTACCAAGTGGGACAGTGTATCCTGAAATAAAACCTTCATCAACTTTTGATGATCATCCGACCCTTTTATACAGCCAACTAAAAAAAAACTATTTTCCCTAGGGAAGCAGAAATCCTTACCTTACCTAACCTTATAATATCATGGTGAGGTGCTAGAGCCCATCTTAAAAAGTTGCCGATAGTCCTCACTAGAAAAACAAGCACTGGCAAAGTCAATAAGATCTCGCCTATGCAAGAGCTGTTGGCTTTGTCAATGTATTTTAACACTATCACATACTGGCCATGTGATAGCACTTTTTTGTCTTTGCTGTCAGCACTGCTCCACAGCAGGCGTGCTGCCATACATCATGGCTCAAACACATTGACAAAACCAAGAGCTCTTGCATAAGCTAGAACTATTGGTTTTGCTAAAGCTTGTTTTTAGCAAGACACTGAGGGTCAGATTTACAAGGCCATTGCACCTCCTTGCACCACGCTAACATCATTTGTTTTATGCTAATGTAGTGTTAGGAGACCATTTCCCAGTGTCTTATGTACAAAGTGGTGCAATGCTTTAATTGCGCCACTTTATAACCTCTTGCGCCACATTATGCCTGTACCAGGCAAAATGAATGCAAGGAGGGGGCGTTCCAACGCAGGAAGGCCACAAAAAATGGCACAGTGAAATCTACAAGATTTCACTGCAACATTTTTTCAGTCATTTTTAATGCTTGCTCAGGGCAGGCATTAAAGTGACCAGCCTGTAGTAATCTATGGGCCTCCCTAGTGCTTTGATGCACCACCGCTAATCCAGCAAAGCACCACAATAGCGTCATGAATTATGACGCTATTGTGGAAACGACTGCCATGGTGCGCTGTATTGTAAATACGGCACAGTCATGGTGTTGTTAGGTGGGGCAGGGGTGATGCAAGAAAAGTGGCACATTGGGACTGATGCAACACTTTCTTGTAAATCTGGCCCTGAATTCTGGAACTTGTCGCTTTGGTTTTACGTGTGAAGCATCCTAAAGAGCCAGAACTTGCTGTACATTCATCCAACATGCAAGGCTAGTAAGTGTTCCTATTCATCTTTTATGCAGATTATTCCCAAATGTTCTATTCTTTTTGCATTCTTCTCTGCTTCTCATCATGAAAGTGTCTCGACCTGCCTGCTTGTGATGACTTCACCTTTTCTTAAAGTGAAACAAAATTTCAGGAAGACCTGCCAAATCTTTATCCTGATTTAAAGTTCTACTGAAAGAGCATTTGCTAGCTACCTGTTGTCAGATTTACCCAGACTTTTGCTATACTCTTTGTTTCATTGCTTTTGCCTGTTTTGATTTGTAGGTTTGAGTACTTTGGGCAATAGTAACTCAAATAAATAAATACATGTGTAATTAAACTGGTTTAAGACCAGGCAATGTTGGTGGGCGAGCACAAAAAGTGACAGCAGTGGCTACTGCACTAGGTTCTAAAATGGAAACTGAATTGCTTTTATTGTTGTGTTGTGCGTGTTACGTGGCCCATTGTAGCAGATGAAATGACACACATGTACACTGGGTTGCATTCTTAACTGACTCTCCCGGGACCGTGGCCAGGATGGCGACCAGAGCAAGTGATTTACACGAAGCTCCGCTTCGGGCCTGTCGTAAATCCTGTTAATTCCTCCCATACAGTCCCCTTAACAGCACCAGTGGTGGTCTGGCAGTCTCACTCCTTGGCTGACGGTGAGGCGATTAAATGCACCTGACCGTGGCCTGCTTAGAAAGCCGAATTGCCGACTGAGCAATCTCCCTGAGCGATGTCTGTTGCCGCCGCTTCGCTCAGCGTATATTGAGCCAATCGGCGAGTGGTTCTGCAATGGAGACATAGGGACCTGATCTTTGGCCCTCTTGACTGCTACAAGAGCATGGAGTGAGCATGGCTGTGGAGTGCACGGGTGCCGCAGCGTTTAGCCCAGACCAGGAGAGCGGTCCTCTGTCTCCCCTACACTACCCACCGGGCCTCGTGGATCCCTCTCGCCCTGAGGGACATGAGCCTACAAGCCTGGAGGCTGCACTGACACAGGACACAGGGTCCGAACTGGTGACCTGTGGTACTGTAAAGCGGTGACGCTTCAAGACACAGGCCCTCATTCCAACCCTGGCGGTCATGGACCGCCAGGGTGGATGGACACGGAAGCACCGCCAACAGGCTGGCGGTGCTTCAGTGCCCATTCTGACCGCGGCGGTAAAGCCGCGGTCAGAAAAGGGGATCCGATTACCCCTGGCTGGGCTGAATCTCCATGGAGGCGCTGCTTGCAGCGCCGCCATGGAGATTCCGACCCCCTTCCCGCCATCCTGTTTCTGGCGTTTTTTACCGCCAGGAACAGGATGGCGGGAACGGGTGTCGTGGGACTGGCATGGGCAGTGCAGGGGCCCCCTAACAGGGCCCCAGCATGATTTTCACTGTATGCTTAGCAGACAGTGAAAATCGCGACGGGTGCAACTGCACCCGTTGCACCCCTGCAACACCGCCGGCTCCATTCGGAGCCGGCCTCTGTGTTGCAGGGCCTTTCCCGCTGGGCCGGCGGGCGCTCCTTTGGCGGGTGCCCGCCGGCCCAGCGGGAAAGCCAGAATGGCCTCCGCGGTTTTTTCACCGCGGAGCAGCCAAATGGCGGTGACTGCATGGCGGGCGGCTACTGCCGCCTGCCGCGGTCAGAATGACCGCCACAGTGAGTTGAGGCCTTGCCCTGGCCCTGATCAGGCCTACATTGCTACCTACCCGCTCCTCCCTCTTCCATCCACTGGACCCTGAGCCTCTTCCCCTGCCATCACTTGCAGCAGACATCACCTTGGAGTGGCAGGTCCACAGGTTGTGGCCCCTGGTAATGTGCATCATCCAATCCTGCCACTGCACTCTGTCCAGACTACATCCAGTGCTTCTGGGAAATCTATGAAGGCAATTATGAACTGACAGAGCATCATTCCCAGGCATATTGAGTAGGCCAACATTCACACCACCCCTCCCCGTCCCCCCTCTCAGCAACGTGATGGTGTTTTTTGGATGGGAGCTGTCTCCCCCAAGGATACCATGACACTCTGAATGGGAAGAGAGGGTCCCTGTGCTAGATAAACTCCACCTAGAGGGCCTGCAAGGGTTATAACGCACATCCCTGTGAAATGCAAGCTCCTGTCTCAGCTGTCGTGGGTGGCCTGACATTGGACCTGTGCTGTTAAAATCCTCCCTTTCATTGTCTCCACCACCCAGGGCTGGTGGTGTTATTCATCAGCAATACACGTGGGAAATCACTACAGAGGGTTTGGGGCGGCGCATCCTGTGCAGGGGTTCCCAGTAGAGGATCACTCTTACTAATCTGAGGCTCATCATTAACAAGGGGGCCTATCATTCTCCACGCTTTCTGCTGTGGCCTGGACTATTACCACATGTCAAGATGGTGAAACCGAAAAGTGTAAAACCCTATTCGACCGGGGTGAGGACCTGAGGTCCCACTTTGGACCCTCAGGCAGCACCGTGACTGCCCTTTAGCAGCTGGATGCCACTCTCCACACGCAGTATACCCAATTTGAAAGGGTCCTCAGGCCAGACTGGACACCAAAACTTCCTTAGAAGTGATAATTTATGCAGTGTCACAAGAAGTAAATCTCCAATAAGCCGACCATCGAAAGCTGACTGACAGGGTGGAAGAAACTGCATCATCCCTTGTCGTCTTGAGTCTCACTGTCCAGGAAGTACAAACGCACATGAAACACCTGAGCGCTGAAGTGGCCTCACTGCACTGCAGGGCAGAAGGCACAGAGAGGCGATCAAGAGGGAACAAAGTTCGATTCATGAGCTTCCCCACCCAAGGAGAAGGCCCCAGTGTGGAACTCTTTATTGAAAAAAGGTTGATGGATGGTGTCCTCGGCGACAGAGTACCAAACTTTTTTTCTCAATTGAATGGGTGCACAGGATTCCAGGCTGACCACCCCCTCCTGGTGTCCTCCCAAGACCGTGTATTGCCCACCTTTCCAACTATCCGGACTGTGAGTTGATACTCCAGCTCGTTCAAACCAAGGGTCCCTGGAAATTTCAAGATGCCTCCATCACGGCCCATCCCGACTTTACTGCAGAGGTACAATGAATGCGGAACTCATATACCAAGGTCAAGCAGCGTCTTTGTGAGCATAATGTTAAGTATGCTCTACTGTTTCCTGCAAAACTCCAAGTTGTGGATGGTGATACAACCTACCTTTACAAATTCACCAGAAGATGTCTGGATATGGCTACATGCCAAAGGTATGGCCCAACCGCTGCAAGGAGAAGCTATGGCTGAGGAGTGGTTGACTCCTCGTCCCAATGCAAACATCACGCCACATCCAGAGCAAAACCAATTAGGGCTCAAGTTGGCAGTCGGTCAGGCTAAAGCTTTGCTGGAGACCTCCCAATACACTGCGAACTCCTTCATGGTGCTCCAAGATGAACGCACATCAGAATCTGGCTCCGATGTGGGAGCATCCATGGCTCCTCGGCTGACACCATTAATGGGCCAGTGGTCGCCACACATACGGCAGATGATGTCTGAGAACTGCACCTATGCCCACCCCGCCCCCAGCTTCTGTTACTCATGGGACAAACTGCACCTGGAGCTATCCGTCCCACTAAACACTGACTGAAGCACAACTGTTGCCTATCCCGCCATGGGCTCAATGTAGCGATGATGACCCGGGGTGTGATGCACCTGATACTTGTACACCACCGAAGGCTGTTTCTGGGACTGAGTCTGAGTACTCTCGATTTATCCGCTACTGAAGGTATGCCACCAGTAGGTGGTATCTATTATTTACAAGGGGACTAATCATGGTATCATAATCTGCGGGCCAAAGCCACGAGGTAAGACTCTTCCAGTGAATCCATGCCCCACCAAGAGACTTCCAAATGGACAAGTTTACCCCACACACAGTCTTTGTTGCACATATTGTTACTTTGGGGTGTTTGGCAGCTGGCCCATTTGCCAACTGCCTGGGAGTATATATACCAGAACTGTTTTGTATAGTGTTGCAAGTTTATTTCTGCGGATCCAGGAGGGATTGACAGGAGGTGGGAAGAGGGGCCTTATGAGGGGGGAGTGATATCATGATAGCATGCCGGGTGTGGGAAGGGGGATGGGGTACACAACGGTGGTGTTGCTCACTGTTCAACTATTGTACTTGCATAATACACCATAAGCGTCCAAGCTGACATGATTACTCCGCATTATAACGTGCTGACATGGAAGGTGCATGGTATGGTGACACACACCAAAAGCTATCAGATATATGCTTACCTCGAGCACGACCACACGCACAAAGCCATTCTGCAAGAAACCCACCTTACTGATTCAGAGCTCCGGAAGCTTAGAACCAAGTGGAGAGGACGTGTATGGCATGACCACATAGGTATTTGCCTGATGAGTGCTGATTTGGATGGCACCAGGAGTCCCTTAAGTTATGGAGTGATGTACTGCAGATAAAGGGAGTACATATGTGGTTTTGGAGGGACACCTAGACGGGTCGCCATTAGAACTGGCAGGGATATACACACCTAATTCGGGCCACGGGGAATTCATGGCTATGCTTTCACCCACTCTTTTTTACGGCCAGGCCGTATCATGGAACATGATACGGTAGGTGGTGTTTTGCTGGCGTGTCGCTGCTGCTGGCATCAGCGCCACCTTACCGCCGTCCGCCGCCATGACTGTAGACGGAATTCCGCCAGCCTTCTGGCGGAATTCCATCTACGGTCATAATGCCATGGACGGTCAGTTGCCACAGCGACAGTATGTTGGCGCCCGTCGCCGTGGCGGTAGGCGGTATTTGCCACCAAGGTCCTAATGAGGGCCCAAATCTGTTAATATAATTTAATTTTCTAAGCAGTTGCGGACCCCCCGAGAAGGCTTCGCGAACCCCCAGGGGTCCCTGGACCAAACGTTGGGAACCACTGGGCTAGGCCATACCTGCATTTCCCCATGTGGCGACTACAAACCGAGGCGCTTACTGATCCTCCGTTCCTGGAGGAACTATCGGTGTGTATTGCTCAATACTTTGAGCACAACAGGGACACCCCCCACCGGTGCCACAGAATGGGATGCGCATAAAGTAGTAGTGAGGGGCCGCTGCCTCTCCGCATCCTGGGGAGCCAGGCGTCTACTGCTCTGTGAAATGCTGTCATTAGAGTCTGAATTGGGCACACTAGAGAAGGAGGATGCGGTGCAGATGACAAGCTCTGATCACCTTCGGGACCTCCAGAAAACATATAGGGGCGCAGCCATCACCCATCCAGACATGACTACAAGCATTACCTGGCAAGGCAGCATGCTGAAGGCAACCACTCGGGCTGACTGCTGGCATGGCTTGTCCAAGATGAACATCAACATACCCCAATCAGGGCCATTAGACTAGACACTAGCTATTTGGCCAATACACAAACAGCCATTAATGATGTTTTCCACAACTACTATTACACCCTATATGCAACAGGGCCCACTCCCACTCCTGGGCAACTGGCAGCCTTTCTAGATTACCTCCCATTGACTCTGCTAACTCCACTGCAGAAAGCCTAACTCAATGAGCCAATTTGGCTCAAGGAAATTCGGGCTTGAATTGGACAGATCACCCACAACAAAACACCAGGCCTGAAAGGTCTACCAGCTGAATATTATTCCACCTATTTCTCACTTCTTGCCCAACCCCAGCTGGCAGTATTTAATGAGGCAAGAGCTCATGGCCAGCTCATGGATTTCTAGTTCGAGGCACTCACAGTAGTCCTAACCAATCCTGGATGAGACCAACCTGACGTGCCCTCCTACAGGCCACTGTCCTTGCTTAATCTGGACTGTAAAGTGTTAGGTAAAATACCCGTAAACTGACTTCTTCTTATGATAAGCCTTTTGATTCATGAGGATCAATCAGGCTTCGTTCCAGGTCGAAGTACTTGACATAAGATGCCTCTTAAGACTTCTCTGAGACACACCACATGCAGACTATGATAGGGTGGCAGTATCCTTAGATATTGAGAAGGCCTTCGACACCCTTAGTTGTACGTTTCTGTTGGAGACTTTACGACTCATGGGTTTTGGTTCAGGGTTCCTGAGTTGGGTTAACACTTTGTACTCTAACCCTCTAACCAGAGTGAAAACGGGACAAATAATTTCTGACAGTTTCCCTATACATAAAGGCACCAGTGCTGGCTCTCACCGTTGCTATTTGCGATAGCAATGAAACCCTTAGCCTCCCTTTTACACCTTCATGCACAACATTGGGGGATCGTGGACCTAGACATGCATCACGTTGTGTTGCTTTATGCCGATGATGCGCTGATATATCTACGAAAGGGTGTGAATTCTCTTACGGGTGAAATTGCCTTACTGGATACCTTTGGCAATATATTCAGGCTTAGGGTAAATTGGACTAAATCTTGCCTGTTCCCCCTTGCCCAGATTCCAGAACCTTTGAGAGGTGTCCTTCCAACTCATCGCTCACAATGGTGCCATGTTTCCTTCACAAATATATTACTCTACCGACGACCTCAAAGAGGGTAACTTGGGTTGTGCTATTCACTCTATTCCTGCCTCAATCCATTTCTGGTGCTCCTTACTGCTTTCTCCCTTGGAGCATGTGGCTATAGCCAAGATGCTCACACTTCCTAGGCTGCTGTATTTTTTCGCTGCATTACCAGTGGTGCTCCCCAGATCCTTCTTTCGTGCACTACATGGCTTAATGTTAGAACTGCTTTGGGGGAAGGACCGACGTTGAGTGGCTTTGACTACAGTACAACATCTGCTAGAACGGGGTGGTTTAGGCATGACTAACTTTGAATTATACTACTTTACATCTCAATTGCAATAGCTCCTACATTAGCTTAGTGATTCCCCAGCACGGAAAGAACATCTACACGAGGGAGATTGGGCCCGATTAGTGCATACACCTGACTGACAGACCATGTGAGCTCCCCATTGACAGGGACCAACCTGATGTTCATAGCCCGGGCATGTTGGGGCAGGTTCGTGCAGGGCAAATCTCTAGCCCTGCTTATTCTCCGCTAAGCTCTGTGGCCCACATACCAGACGCTCAAGCTCTGACCATGCAGCACAGCAGGGTCCCTTGGAAAGCAGCAAACCTAATGATGGTTGGGGACTTCTTTAATGATGGATGCTTTATGTCCTATGAAGATCTTATGGAAACTTATACTATAGGCCCTGGGCAATTCTTAACATATTATGCCATTCACCAAATGGTGTGGGATACTTGGAAGGAAGGTGAAGAGCTACATCCGTCAGCCGTCCTCTTTTTTTTCTTAACGCTTTTGTTTTATTGGCATTTCAAAAGAAATGGTTTTCCATACAATATGACCAGTAGCAAACATCTTGTGGGAGTACACAAACATCAGTTTAAGATGGGGGCCATATCACATGCATTTTCATCTTGTCTTATGATCCTGAGTAAGGCCTCCCCTCCCATCACAACGAAATGCTTTAGTTAACATCACAGGTTAGTCTCAGTATTTGAACTAATAATCAAGTATGCCAGGGCCATCAACAGGGTTGGGGCGCCGGGGCCCCCCATTTCTATACAAAACCGTATATTCAAAGGAGGAAACAAGTGTGTGAATATGTTTGTAACAACATTCAACAACTAGCCTTGCCCAAACATACGCCTACTGCTTCCTGCTGGTGTAGGTAGGGATAAAATCACTGAGAGGGTGGAACGGGGGGGGAAGGGAGCAACACCTCCCGCCATCACACTTGCACATAATGCACTCAATTGATGTGCGCCTGAAGACGTGCCCACCCCCAACTTGCTCTGAGTCCTCCAAAAACGCTCCATCCGGACTGTCAGCACCAACCACAAAGTATAGTGTCTCCCATGTCTCAATGACTTCTGTCCAAGAAGGTGCTATAGGTGTACGTCTGATTCCTCTCAGTTCCTCCCTTCGTAGTGCCCTCTCCTCAGTTCGTGCCCATTTGTGTGATGTCCGCCACCCAGGTGTCCATTCTAAGTCCAATTTTGTGTTTCCAGCCCATCGCCACCCTCCTCCATGCCAGGACCAGAGCTAAATCTATGAACCTGTTACCCACTATCTTAGGAGACGGCTACTAAAAATACCCAACAGGCATAACGCTAGTGTGTCCTCCAATTGTCTGTTCAGAGTGGGGTTAATCCTAGAGACTTCCTTGTTCCAATATTGTTGCAGGTTGGGGCACTTCCATGTCATGTGGCAGAAGTCTGCATCTAACAACTGGCAGTGGGGACAAGCCCCTGTCGTTCCCCCATATATCAGGTTGATTCTGCATGGAGTGAGATAGGTCCTATGTATATAATTGTATTGTATATATTTCAGGCGGGTGTTGCGCAAAACTTTGTGTGCGTATGCAAGAACCCCCACCCACTCCAGGTTCATCAGTATGCCCTCGAGGTCTAGCTCCCACTTATGTCATATGTCGCCGCACAATCGATCCATCATCTCATTCAACACCCTGTACAGCCAGGTAACTAGGTGTGTTCCCCTACCAGGTACCAATATGGTGTGGAGGACCACAGACTTGTGGGGCTCCTCCCCTCCCCCCCTAAAGGTCCTGCACCATCCTCACCACTGCCTCATATCTCAAAAACTTCTCTGGGGGAGTCACATCTGGCCATCAGGTCATCAAATGGTGCCAACATACCCTCCCGAAAACAGTCCCCCAGTGTCAACAAGCCTGCATCTGTCCAGGGCTCCACTTTCCCAGTTGTAAACCAGGAGTAAAGATCTCCATGCAGTAGACCAACCAACAGAATTGCTGGGGCATATGGTGTAGCTATGCAAACTTTCTTAAGTGCTTTGCACCACACAATCAGGGCGGTCTTCATCAGTACGTTTGGTCTGGGGTTTCTACGAATCGATCTAAGCAACCATGCCATGAGGGTATTGCTGTGTTGGGACCCATTATCTGAACCCATTTCCGTTAAGCTCCGCCCATGGAGCCACCACGCTGGCCATTATAATTGAGCAGCTATGTAGTAAAGCTCAAAATCGGGAACCACCAGGCCCCCACTCTTCGGAGGGAGGCGCAGGGTAGACAGTGCCCTGTAGGAGCACATCCAGTGCCCTAAACCATGACCCTGGTAGGACCACCGATAAATTAGTAAAATAATGCAAAAGCCTAGGGATCATCACCATTTTAGAAAGGGATATCCATGCGATAAAGGATAGCTTTAGGGTGCTCCAAAAGGCTACCGCCGTCTCCATTGAGCGGCATGCCCCCCAGCAGGTTACCCTCCCATAGATCACACAGTCAGTGGTAAACCTGAATACCTAGGTAACAGAATGTGCGCGGGGCCCAGGACAGGTAATCCGGGCAGGTAAGCAGGCGAGGAGTGCCCTCCACCATCAGGAAGACACAAGTTTTCCTTCGATTCAGGCGGAGTCCAGAATAACTCATTCAGCAATTGGAGTGCCCAAGGCAACGCATCCTCCCCGTCTCTCAGGTAAATGAGGAGGTTGTTCACATAACAAGGAGATAATGTGTTGTGTCCTCTTCCAGCACCCCCCATGTATAACCCTGTGCCCTGAACCTCGCTGTCAGTGGCTCCATGGCTAAGGCAAACAAGGGAGGCAACGGACAGCCCTGTCTGGTTCCACAGTGAATTTTGTAGCTGTCTGAAATTGTACAGCCGGTGTTCACTTTGGCCTTATGGTGAGCGTAGAGCAGGTCTATCCATCTCGTCCACCGGTGACCGAACCCCATTTGTAACATTGTGGCCTTGAAATAATCCCAACACGTCATGCCGAAGGCCTTTTCTAGATCAACCAACACTATCATTGCAGTGAGAATGGGCGGGTGCACATCGTCATAGAGCAGGAAATTTAGGGGGTCATTTCGACCCTGGCGGACGGCAGTGAAGCGGCGGTAAGACCGCCAACAGGCTGGTGGTCTAAAAAATGAGATTTTGACCATGGCGGTTACCGCCATGGCCAACCACCGCTTCACCGTTCCGCCCGGCGGTCGTCACTATACCGCCGGCGGTATCACAACCCGCCTGACCCGGCTTACCGCCATGGATTTCATGCGGTTTGGGAACATGTTGCTCCTCCCATTGTCTAACTCCAATGGGCCTGCCACTTGCGCTTTCTGCTACAACACCTCTCTGTCCCGATATGTCAGAAGCCTGGCCATCACCAGCCTTGGTGGTCTCCAGGGTGCCGGGGATCGGGACGGAACCCTGTGTGCCCCTTCCAGAACAAAGAACTGTGAGAGTTGCTGCGCACCCATGAGTGACTGCAGCCAGGGCTCGAGGAAGGCCACCAGGTCCCTGCCCTTCACTCCCTCGGGGAGTCCATTAAGCCTTTATGTTGTTGCGTCGACTATCGGCGTCCTCAGCGCACTGTCCTAATCGCTCTACCTGGTCCACAAGGTTGGTCAGGTGGGACTGCAGGGTCCGGTGCAAGGGTTCCAGTTCTGCCAGAGTACTTTCATTAGTTTTCACTATGTCTGAGAGCTTTTGGTTTTCTGTTCTCAGGAGGATGAGCTCTACAAACTCCTTCCCTATTTCCTGTCATAGCTGTTTTTGGATTCTTCTACCACCTCCAGAACTTTGTGCAAGGTATCCTGCATTTGAGCTGGGGAAAAATCCGGCCATGGCATCCCTCCAGTGGCTTGTTGTCCAGCCTCTCGGCTGGATGTCCAGGACCTCAGTGGTCTGGTGCGCTGTTTCCCCATGAGGGTAAGAGACAGTAGCACAAGCCAGGCCCTTCAGCTTCAGACCAACCCTATTCCAGCAGTGAAAGCATCAATGGTGGCCTCTTGCCACCAACGTTGACCACCACCTGATCCACACAGGCCCCTACTCACATGTCTACCGCTCCCTGCCAGGCGACTGCCACCTTTACTCCTGAATAGAAAGCACCCCGTGGGACTGCCGCCTCAGGCCGCCACTGCCGCCTAGGCCATTTGCAAGGCTCACACGCCACCAGGCCCGGCCCTGCCACGGCCCAGCCGCTCCTACAAGATACACCTGGCACGGGCGCTCAGCACCACTCTCAGGGCAGCACTCCGTTCTCGACCTTGCAGGCTCCACACGCCCAGTCAAAAGACCAGGGTTCCACACACTCGGCCAAGGATAAGTGCGGGCCAGTCAGGAGCTCCGGGATCACGCTGCTGCCATCTTCGATGGCTAGCTCATCTGTCAGCCATCCTGAATGTGCTAATAATGGGGGTAGGTCACAAAAGTACTATTTCCCTGTTATACAAAACCTTAGCCGTAAGCGCCCACGTCGATATGTTTGGAGCACTAACTCATTGGAATGTTGTCCTACCCAGGCCACTCAAGGTCATGGCTGAGAGCCCTCCAACATGTAAAATAGGTCTTACGTAATCCTAGATTTCAATTCATCCAATTTAACTATCTACCTAGCCCCTCACCGCATCAAGTGCACGTTCCCATCAATGACTCCGGAGTGCCCGCGCTATGGGTTACAAGATGCAGGTTTTTATCATATGGTGCAGAATTGGACCCCCGAAGTGCACCTGGCAGAAGATAATTGCGACAACAGCGGGCCTACCAGCCATCTGTTAACTCCCTATCCCGAATACTGCCTCCTTGGGCTTTGCCCTAACGCCAAACCTCCTTAGGTTTATTGATTTTGCATTTGTGTTGTTTAAACGGCCCATAGCAATGCAGTGAAAGGCAACCCACCACAACGGATACCGGTAAGTGGCTTCAAATTCTGCTACAAAGGGCCCGAGCAGAAGTGAGCATGCTGTGCTCACTGAGGGACAAATGATTTGGCCCGGGGAGGCTGTAAGGTATGGGATGTATTTGTGATTACTACAGAAGCCAAAAATGATACCCACCCCCCACCCCTTGATTGAATGGATTATCAGCATTGTACTTGATCCTCATAGACATGCTTAATTAATTTGGGGGCTTTATGATAGATAACACATACACTGCATTGGGTGGCATATGACATGACATCCTTATAGGAGTGGCGACCAACACAGTGCTTTAAGATACCATTATCGCCCCCTCCACTGCACAATGGATTAATTCCCCTCCCCCCCCACTTTGCTTCATCCCCACCCTTTCTTCCCTATCCCAGCGTACGTGATTATCTGCCCTATACATGTGCATTAAACCTCACGAATATTGATCAACTTCTGACTGAAATGTAAGTGATCCTCAGTTTTCTGTGAATGCTGCTTGTTGTCTTCAGCTGATTCAGTGATTTTGCTCTCACTCTCCCTGCTCTCTCTCCCCACGGCTCTGCAACAGGTGTTGTTGATGTTTTGTAAAACAATAAACATAGTTTAAAAAAACATTTATTTATCACCTCACGTCATGTCTGGTTCTTACAATTACACCTCGAGCCCTCTTGTTTAAACCCTCTGGACACCGTTTCATATGGAAAATCCTGTTACATGACACAGGGACATTACATTCCTCCTCAAAGTACAACATTTTAGAACTTCAATATATTCATGACCTGCACATCATAACAACTGAACAAATGCCCGGAGGTGGATAGATGAAGATGGATTAACTCTCATTTGGTACTGAGGGTGTCCCCCTAACTCTCATTCACTTGGGACAATGGGTGCACACAGGGAGCACCACCACTCACTGGGAGGAGACCAGCTCCTGAGACCCCTCCTCCAGCCTCTTCACTGCAGGGCACAGCCCCGGAGTGTGAATGAGGAATGTGGGCCTCCAGCTGCCAGGGATGTGTTTCAAACGCAACTTGGAACTTCTTCCAGGGTAGCGATCTTTTAAACGTACCACATCACCCACTCTCAACTCAGAGGATTTGCCCCCCCCCCCCCCCTTCCTGACCATTTCTTCAGCGGCTGTACCACTTGTTCGTCGTATATGGGACCTAGCACCCACCCAGGATGATGAGAACTAGCCTCCATGACAGCCTGCTCCTTGCACAGCTGGCTCAGAGCCTTTCTTGTCATCGCATGAGGAGTTTGTTTGTACTTAAAAAGGAAAGAGTATATGGCCCACTCTAGAGGCTGAAAGTTGTCACATGCAATTTGAATCACCTTGTTCATCGTCCTCAAAAATGCGTTTAACCTTCCAATTCGCTTGGGGGCACTGGGGTGTGATATTCTAGTGCATAAGTTTCCAGGACTGGTGGTAATTCACCATTTCCTGGCCATGGAACGGTGGACCATTGTCGGACTGAATCTCTTGTAGCAGGCAATTGGTGGCCAGGATCTTTTCCAGCTTGGCTAGTACTTTACTGATGGCTGTTGCAGGCACTCTCTACACTTCTAGATATTTTGAGTCATCCATAACTATTAACACATTCCGGCCATCTGACAGGCTGCTGAAGTCCACACTGACCCAGATCCACTGCTGTCTCAGGGCTTACTCAGTTATAATGGGAGATGACGGATCAGCATTTCCTACTGAAAACACACATGACAGACTCTCACTCCTATCTGCTCCAGCTCATTCAGTTGGGTAAACCATACTTTGTTTCATATGTGATTCTTAATCTTCCCTAGACCTTGAAGACCCACATGGGTCAAATGAGTCATGTGTGCCACAAGGCTACCTGGAATGATAATTCAGTGGCCTCAGGGAACCAGCCATCAGAAGCAGCTGCCTATTTGTAGCACACGTTGAACAGTGAGTCTAGATGTTTCTGGGAGTCTGGTGTTTATTGCAACCAGTAACACTTCAGGACCTCCCACTACCCTGTCCTCCCAGCATCTAGTGCCAACATCAGAGTCATTTTTGTAGGTAGCTTCCTTGAGGATGTCCAACGAGATGGGCAAAGGCTGTGACAGTTTGATCACCTACTGGTCATGTTCTTTGTTCTCCTGGGGCCCTTTTTCCTCATCAGGACTGGCCGCTTGAGGATGGGTGGATAAATTATCTGGCCTATTCTGCGAGCCAGAATAATTCTGTACCCTAAGTGAATATTCCAGTAACTTAAGCACCCACTTCTCTATACGAGGCAGAAGATTAGATGATGACCTTTGAGACAGTGGGATTAAAGGTTTATGTACAGTGTGCACCATAAACAGGTGTACGTACACATATAAGTGAAAGTGGTGACACCCCCAATATATGGATAACGCCTTGCGCCCTATTGTGAGTAATGTTGCTTCGTGTGAGTGAGAGCATGGCTGGCAACGTAAGTTATGGAGTCTCACTCACCACAATCCTCCTGAGACAGCACTGTTCCCAATCCGGTGGGACTGGATTCCACAGGCATCTCAGTGGCTCTAGTAGAATTGAAGTATGCTATAGTTGGATCAGTGGACAGGGCTTTCTTTGTGAGCTTGAAAGCCTCTCCTTGTTTCTCACCCCAGACCAAAGGAGTGGGCACCTTAATAAGCTCACTTAGGAGCCTCTGGGACATCAGAATCTGGTGTTCTTCCACAGACAAGACATGTACTACAATGTTATCACTCAAATTGTTGACACCAGGAAGTCCTGACAATACTTATGGATCACAATTTGGAAAGCCTCTGCTGCACTGGATTGCCCAAAGTTGGGGAATTTGTAGTCCTGGAAACCAAGGTACACGGAGAATGTTGTGATAAAGAATGATTTGGAGTCCTCCAGTATCCGTTGATAGTCAGACTGGGAGTCCATCTTAGATAATCACCCGGCCCCACTCATTTTACTGACAATGTGATTTATAGCGGGGGTGATGTGATATTCCTCCTGATCGCAACATTTGTGAGGCACATAGCCTCACCACTCCTGGTTGCTTTAGCTTCCGGGTGATGACGGTAAGGGACAGCCAAGATCTGGGACAATTTACTCTATCAAATTAATTTCTGCCTCGCCCACTTGCTTCAGGTCAGCTTTGACTTTTCACCACTTGCTGTGTGAGCCATGCTCATACAGCTTACACATTTGGGAGGAACCGGGCAGACAAAGTAAGCTCGACCAAGACATTTAGAGATATGTCTAATACTGGCTGATTGCTAAATCGAGACTCACCTTTGCTTTCCAAATACGGCCCATGCATGTGGAAGCAATATTGATCCTGCGGTTATGATGAGACATCCACGGTTACACAATACCAGGCCCAATGGTAACAGGCAGAAAGTAAACACAGACTCCTTTGATAAGAGGACCTGCCAATCCATTTCCTTCACACCTGTACATAAGCTAGTACTCAATTACAATGGTGCCTGCCCATCGTTGAGCAAAACAGCTGTTATCCACCAGCAGGAAAACTCACAGGGGCCCACACATAACTACCTATAATGATGAAGTCCATGGGCACCCTTACATCCCATCCCCCTACCTAGTTTTAAGAAGGAAACACACTCCTGCATCAGGAGTTTGAGGTTTATAAAGGAGCCAGAGCAGATACAAGTGACCCCCTGGCAGGCACAGTGCAGACTCCTCATGCAACACTTCTAGAAACTTGGTGACAGAACACTAAAGGAAGCATAGCAACAAACACATGCCAAGACAAAAGGACATAGAATAAAACGATCACTATAGAACACTAAGCACCTCAGCATTCCTCATATGGGTAGTAAGCGCTATACAAGTGCAAAAAATAAATATCACACATCCAAATCATGTTTCTTTTTACGGTTTTACATCCTTAGATTTCATGCTATTTCAAAAAGGCTCTTCCTGTTACACTCCTAAACAACTGCTTTTGACTTGATACTATTGATTGTTTTCCTCTTCATTTCTTACAAGTGACTCTCATGTTACCTTTCATCCTCTGCATGCCTCCTATATATAGCCTACTTTAAGTTGCATAACTGGCTACCTTGCACTCTATTATTGTATTTCGACAAATTGGCTACACCTCTTTTCATAGATAATAACTTGTACTTTGAAAATGTCCCTGCACCAATTTTTTTTTAATTGCCTCAAGTCTACCTTTTTATCCCACCAACCATCTGCAAGAGCTCTTATCCCACCCCATATTGATGGAATCTTGCTCTTATTTACTTAATCCACTACACAAAATGGAGTAAATGCATGGAATGGTTTCCTTGCGAACACAAGACTAACACGAAATACCAATAACCAACAATAACTATTGGAATGGTGGGGAAAAGTAGAAAAAAGAAAAAGGATTTATTTCTACAGAGAATGCATATAGAAGATAAAGAAGTAATTGTTCTGAACAAGGTGATGATTGAATATACTTTTGAGATAAAAATAGTTCCTCATACAAAGACAGAATGATGCAACAAACAGTGAATAACATGAAGAAGTTAATGTTCCTCAGGGTAGAGTCAAAGCATAGTTTATGTATATTTTAAAGCACGTGTAACAATGTGGCAGATGGAGTATCCTTTCCGCCAACCTCATGTGCCACCCTCCTTTCTCCTTCTTCAGGGTCGTTGTATTTTTATGTTTTGTTTCACTCTTTCTCTCTATCTCTCTTCACACCTCTGCCCTCCTTTGTGAGGTTAGATATTGTGTGCTTTTTTAGCAGTGTGGATTTGCTTTTGTATTGGTGGCACAAAGCCACCCTTTCATGTACCTGTGACAACTCTCCCATGTGCCGTGGTGGGACAGCAACAACCGGAGGTGAGTCCGCGGCTTCTTCCTCCGTCTTGCCTTGTTTTTAGGGTGAGCCTGCAAGTGTATGCACTAGCACGTGTCGCACTTTCAAGACTCTGTTGTGTACTGTAAAGGGATTGGAGCCCGTCTGTCTCTCACCATTTGTTGGCTTGGGTGGTACTCTTCTTTACAGCCTTGTTATTTGTGACTACAGTATAGCCTACGCATCATTTTCGTTCCTCTCTGTGGAGCAGGGACCAAGCACTGGTTGATTAAACTTAATCCATCAGCTGCTCCCAACATGTTTGAGTTACTATTTTGTTCTTTCTAAGCAGGATATACCAAACTGAAAAGTTTTATTTTTTTATAACTAACTTTCTTTTATTTTTCCAAGTCATCTTTTATAACATTGCACTCATGTTTTCTATTGTTTTTGCTCATGGGTGCTGTCCTCAAAAGATGACGGTTATCTTGCTATAAATATTGTAAAACAACATTGCTTCTTTATTATATGTAATTTATGAAACAATGCTTTAACACATAACCATGCAGAACATCCCAATCCACCCCACTACAATCCCCCCACTACAATCCACCCCAATCCATTCCTCCCAGCCCCCCCAGTCTATTCCGCCCCACTCCAGTCCCCCCCACTCCAATCCAAAACAATCTGCACCACTCCAAAACAATCTACACCACTCCAATCCAAAACAATCTTCCCCAATCCATACTGCCACACTCCAATTAAAAACAATATGCCCCACTCCCAACTACTCCACTCCAATCTGCACCACTCCATTCCAAACCAATCTGCCCCATTCCAATCGAAAACAATATGCCCCACTCCAATCTGTCGCAATCCAAAACAATCTGCCCTACTGCAATCAGCTGCTCTCCAAACCAAAACAATCTGCCCCACTCCAATCCGTTTCAGTCTGTCCCACTCCAGTCTGCCCCACTTTAATCCAAAATAACCTGCTACACTCCAACCAGACCCACTCCACCCTGCCCCACTCCAATCCCAAACAACCCACTACAATCCAAAACAATCGTCCCCACTCCAATGTTCCCCAATCCAATTTGCCCCACTCCAATCCAATCCACCCCACTCAATCCCATTTCATCCCACTCAAATCCACCACAAACCACCCCACTACAATCCCGTCCATCCCACACCAATCCAATCCACCTCACTCCAGCCCAGCCCACTCTACCCCACTCCAAAACAATGCACTTCATCTCACCCCAATCCAGTCCTCCTCACCACAATCCAATCCAATCCACCCCACCCCAATCCATTCCAATCCAATCCAATCCAAACCACTACAGTCCAATCCACCTTACCCCATTCCAATCCGGTCCACCCCACCCCATCCCACTCCAAGCCAAACCACCCCACTTCAGTTCATCCAACCCCACTCCAATTCAGCCTAGCCTACTCCAATCCAACCCACCCCACTGTAGTCCAATCCACCCACTCCATTCCACCCCACTCCTATCAAGCCCACTGCTCCCCAAATCCACCTCACTCCAATCCACACACACCACCCCAATCCATCCCACTCCAATACAATTCACTTTAATCCTCTCCAACTCAGTCTAACCCAGTTCATATAAGCCACCCTACTCCAGATTAATCAACTCTACTCCAACCCACGTTAATCTACCTCAATCCAATCCCCTCCCCTCCAATTAACCCACCCCATACCAATACAATCCACCCCACCCCAATCTAATCCAACCTACTCCAATCCAACCCACTCCAATCCAATCCACCCATCTCAGTCCAATACACCACAATCCACTCCACTCCTATCCACTGTCATAGGACTCACGTTGTAAGAAAAAGATTGCTGGATTTCATGCGACAGCACCACCGAGTGTGGGGATTGAGTCTGATCCCAGGACGTTTGTCAGCTTTCGGCCTAACCCTCTGGCTAGCTAGCAGCACCTCACCAGTACCCAAGGGTAAAGGTTATTCGTGGCAGCCTATTGCATGACAGTCTAAGATTCCTCAGGGAGGCTGTGGTGGAACACACCTTACCTCTTTCTTTCAGTTATACACATCTCATGCATGCAAAGACAAACAGTAGCAACATTTGGATCAATGCGTTTTATTGAAGTACCTGCATTCTATGTAAAAGGGAATGAATTGCAATTATCAGGATAATGAAACATAACACTATTATTGCAGTGCTAGAAAAGTGAAACAGAGGAGTAGTCCCACCATACTGTCACAATAGTGAATCTAAAATCCCTACTTTCTCCTTTAAGATTCTATATGAGAGTGATACCAGTGTTAGCACTAATCTGCCCGTCTAGTCCCTGGAAGGAAACCCAATACATATGCTATAGGTAGCAAAGGGTCTGTTGGTCTGCTGGGAGACCTCCCACGTGGATAAAGAGAAGACATCAGTAATGTGGGATGTTCCAAAATTTCAAGATTAGTTTGGTGATGGGGGTGTAGGGGACAGCAAGATGCCAGGGACAAGCGGTAGGGCTATTGGAAAGGGAGGGCCAGAGGAAGGAAAGGAGACAGATTTGGATTATGCAGAAGAGGTGGAGGAGCTGGAAGAAGGGGAGGTGGGAGAAACAGGTGTGGCACAAGGCAAAAAAGAGGAAGAATGGAGATGGTGGGCAGGAGATGTTAGGAGCCAGGAGAGGCCTCAGGGTGTTAATACAGTAAAGAAGATTGGTGTATTGCAGGAGGTAGCTAGATCACCAGTGGTGAACATACTGCAAGCATGGTATGAGGAGAGTCAGAAGTCCGTGACTGGAAGGATGACTTTGGTGCAGGCCCTCACAATACGGCCAGGTAAGAAAAATGATGTTAAAGAAAAGGTTAAGAAGATATCTTTTTGCAAGTGAGGTCCATTGGTGTTGTGGAAAAAAGGAGCAATATTTATACTAAGTGTACTTGAGGAAGGGTAAGTATGTCTTGGATAAATGATGGGGGGCAGAAGAAGAGGTCAGTGGGCATTGACACAGGAAACAATGTTTTGCAGAGTGAAAAAAGGTAAGTGTGGAGACAGGGACAAGGGTAAAAAGAGAGTAAAGAGGTTAAGCATAAGAACTGTGAGTAAATCTTTGGGGACCCACTTATTGATGGCAACAAAAAAGAGAATATAGATGGGTGAATGTCCTGAAGAGTTCACATTTCTTTACAGGGAGGTCAGTGCTATGGAGGGGGTCTAAGAAGGAGACGTCTAGTTGGCTAGAAGTCCTAAGGTCCTGGTGAACATAGGGAATTGGGCACAGTTTTTATGATATAC
Organism: Pleurodeles waltl; assembly: GCF_031143425.1. Taxonomy (NCBI): domain Eukaryota; kingdom Metazoa; phylum Chordata; class Amphibia; order Caudata; family Salamandridae; genus Pleurodeles; species Pleurodeles waltl. The sequence goes on from NC_090441.1 coordinate 91,163,556, forward strand.
GCCAGTGTATATATGGGAAACTACCCAGAGCATTGTGTTGTTCTTTTCAAATACATTGATGTGATTAGAAAATCACAGATAACATTTGAAGTGCTAGAATCAGTTCGATACAACAAGCAGGTCAGGGTGAGGCTGGCGGAGGATGAAGTAGGAAAGTGGGGGGAGCTGGATACTGCCCTATGGCTGCAGCAGATGGTGCCCACTAGGCCACCACCAGTGGTGAATGGGACCAGCGGCCTACAACGGATTGGCTCTGTGCAGGATGGTCCATCAAAGGAGGGGTGGGCACTTCTGGAAAATAGGTCAAACACAGAGAGAGAGAAAGAGAGAGAGAGAGAGAGAGAGAGATGGACGGGCTGCCATCGTATACACTCCTAACACAAACTAGGTAACTGTAGTGCCTTCTCAAGACTGAGTACCTGTAGGAAGTTGGTCTGTATTTATTATCTCAAATGAGAAATAGTGTGCACAGAGTCCAAGGGTTCCCCTTAGAGGTTGATAGTGGCAAAAGCAGATAATACTAATGCTCTATTTTGTGGTAGTGTCGTCGAGCAGTAGGATTATCAGAGGGTAGTGTTAAGCATTTGTTGTACACACACAGGCAATAAATAAGGAACACACACTCAAAGACTTAACTCCAGGCCAATAGGTTTTATATAGAAAAATATATTTTCTTAACCACAAGATTCAAGATTTGAGGTAAGTACATAAAATGCAAGGTACCTCACACAGGTAAGTAGAGAACTTTGATTTAAAACAGTATTACACACAGTTTAGGTTAAAATGGCAATAAGCTATTTTAAAAGTGGACACGGCACAAATCAACAGTTCCTGGGGGAGGTAAGTTTGGTTAAGTTTCTCAGGTAAATAAAGCACTTAACCAGTCAGCCTCCTGGGCATAGGCAGCCCACCGTTGGGGGTTCAAGGCAACCCCAAAGCCACAGCACCAGCAACACAGGGCCGGTCAGGTGCAGAGTTCAAAGGAAGGCCCAAAACACATAGGCGCCTATGAAGAACAGGGGTGCTCCGGTCCTAGTCTGCTTACAGGTAAGTACCTGCGACCTCGGGGAGCAGACCCGGGTGGTTTTGTAGAGCACTGGGACACACACACACAAGCCCACAAAACACACCCTCAGCGGCACAGGGGCGGCCGGGTGCAGTAGGCAAAGTAGGCGTCGGGTTTGCTATTGAAATCAATGGAGGGACCCTTGGGTCACTTAGGCGATGCAGGAAGAGCACAGGGGGGCTTCTCGGGCCAACCACTGACTGGGCTAGGATGAGGGCCGCCTGCTGGTCACTCCTGCACTGGTAGTTGGTTCCTCTCGGTCCTGGTACAGTGCTTGGCCCACGCATCGGATTCCTTTGTTACCAGGCAGTCAAGGTCAGGGGGAGCCTCTGGATCCTCTCAGCAGGCGACGCTGTGGGAGTGCAGGGAGGTCGACTCAGGGTGTCCACGTCGTTGGAGTCGCCTGGGAGTCCTCTCTGCAGTGTTGGTTCTCCTGAACTCGGGCCGGGGGCGTCGGGTGCAGAATGTGAATTCTCACACTTCAAGCGGGAAGAGAGAGTTCTTTTAAAGTTGCTTCTTTGTTGCAAAGTTGTTGCAGGTTCTGAACAGTGCCGCTGTTCTTGGGAGTTTCTTGGTCCTTTAGGTTCAGGGCAGTCCTCTGAGTCCTCAGAGGTCGCTTGTCCCTGTCGGATGCGTCGCTGTGCAGGCTCTTTGAGTCTAGAGACAGGCCAGTAGGGCAGTTGATGTCTCTGTCGTCTCTGCGGGGCTTTCAGGTCAGCAATCATTCTTCTTTCTTCAGGTTGCAGGAATCTGATTTCCTGGGTTCAGGGTTTGCTTCTAAATACTAAATGTAGGGGTGTGTTCAGGTCTGGGGGGCAGTAGCCAATGGCTACTATCCTTGAGGGTGGCTACACCATCTTTGTGCCTCCTCCCTGAGGGGAGGGGGGCACATCCGTATTTCTATTGGGGTAATCCTCCAAACTCAAGATGGAGGATTTCTAAAGGCAGAAGTCACCTCAGCTCAAGGCACCTTAGGGCTGTCCTGACTGGTAGGTGACTCCTCCTTGTTGTTCTCATTATCTCCTCCGACCTTGCCGCCAAAAGTGGGGGCAGTGGCCGGAGGGGCGGGCATCTCCACTAGCTGGGATGCCCTGGGGTGCTGCAACAAAAGGCATGAGCCTTTGAGGCTCACTGCCAGGTGTTACAGTTTCTGCAGGGGGAGGTGAGAAGCACCTAAACCCAGTACAGGCTTTGTTCCTGGCCACAGAGTGACAAAGGCACTCACCCCATGTGGCCAGAAACTCATCTGGTTGTGGCAGGCTGGCAGAAACTAGTCACCCTAGCACTAGGAGTCGGACTGGTATTCAGGGGGCATCTCTAAGATGCCCTCTGGGTGTATTTTACAATAACTTCTTAGATTTCAGTGTAGCCATTATGGAACTGTGGAGTTCGTAATTGACAGACTCCCAGAGCATATACTCTTTATGGCTACCCTGCACTTATAAGCCCATATTTATACTTTTTTAGCACCACATTTGCACCGCTTTTTGACGCAAACTCTGCGCAAACTTGCAAAATACAATAATATTTTGGAATTTTGCGCCATTTTTGTGTCAAAAAGTGGCGCAAATGCGACGCTAAAAAAGTATAAATATGGGCCAAAATGTCTAAGGTTTTGCTTAGACACTGTAGGGGCATAGTGCTCATGCAACTATACCCTCACCTGTGGTATAGTGCACCCTGCCTTAGGGCTGTAAGGCCTGCTAGAGGGGTGACTTGCCTATGCCACAGGCAGTGGGATGTGGGCATGGCACCCTGAGGGGAGTGCCATGTCGACTTAGTCATTTTATCCCCACCAGCACACACAAGCTGTGAGGCAGTGTGCATGTGCTGAGTGAGGGGTCCCCAGGGTGGCATAATACATGCTGCAGCCTTTAGAGACCTTCCCTGGCCATAGGGCCCTAGGTACCAGGGGTACCATTTACAAGGGACTTATCTGTTTGTCAGGGCTGTGCCAATTGTGGGTACAAAGGTACAGTCTAGGGAAAGAGCACTGGTGCTGGGTCCTGGTTAGCAGGGTCCCAGCACACTTTCAGTCATAACTGGCATGAACAAAAGCCAAAAAGTCAGGGGGTAACCATGCCAAGGAAGGCATTTCCTTACAGTACCCACCAATGAATATGCCATACATGGAGCTATGTATTACACATCTTTATTCATCTGTGTGTAACTGCAAAATCTCAAATTCTAAACCTGCTTTTCTCTTTACCACGTTCTAATACTGACGTCACAGCTCTAAGAAGTCATTCAGGAGCCAAAAGGGTTCCGTCATTCATACTCACACAACACTACATCTCCCCCTCTGTTAAATGAAAAAAAAAATTACAAACATTTACACAATCATAGCTCTTTGATGAGGTTTCATGGCACTCTGAATACTCATCCTGATTGTGTCTTCATAAACTGGGAACCGGCAACAGGAGTGTCCATAACCTGCATTGGCGACGCAGGAGCAACAGCAGTCTGGGGTTTTAAAATAATCCTTTCTGAACCAGTCTCTATGTTGACATCGGTGTCTGACGGATGAGGAGCTACATATCTGAAATGCAAGAAATCTTGCAGAATGGATTTCCCAGGACAGTGGGCAGTCACCTTGTGCCCTTTGCTAGTTACAACATGGAATGGCTCAGCGTCAAATGAAGCATCAGCGTTTTCTCGGCTGACGGACGAGCACCCAATCTCCTCTTGTGAAGACAATGTCTTTTGCATATCATCTCTTGGCTTCACAGGCCTTCATTTTCCCGTTATGATCCAAGTTTTTTAACTGGGTTCTTTCTCAGTTCTTGATCTTGTGCTGGTCCATTGAGGTAACTCGGTCTTCATTGCTCTCTCAAACATCAACGTTGCAGGGCTTTCACCTGAGTTTAAGTGAGAAGTGGAACAATAAGCTTGTTGGTAGAAGTCAAGACAGTCTTGAAGTTGAGCTTTTCCAAAGCAGCACGCTGAAAAGCTTTCTTTATTGTACTCATGAAACGTTCAACAAGGCTGTTAGCCTGTGGCCAAAGAGGTGTGCTTTTTTGATGTTTCACATTTAGCAGATTGAGAAAGATTCTGAATTCCCAACTACTGAAAGGTGGTCATTGTCAGATTTTAAAACCACAGGAATGCCCAATGTTGCAAAGATGTTGTTTAGTCTCTAAAAGACTCTTTCCTGAATGATACATGCACAGACACACACCCCTACACGCACACATACACTACAACACATACCCACACACATACAAACAGACATGCATACAGACCGACCCGCACACATTTCCCGTACACACAACACACCCCCTGCATGCACACACGCACTCACACACCTCCTCTACATACTCACACGCACATCCCCATGCACGCACACAACACACAACACCTCCCACCCACCTCCCCTAACGGACGATCAACTTACCTTGTCTGTTGATCCTCCGGGAGGGGACGGGATCCATGGGGGCTGCTCCGCCGCCAACTCCCCATCACCAGAACACCGCCACACCGAATCATGGAACGTGATTCGGTGGGCGGTGTTCTGATGACGGGGTGGTGGAGGTGGAGCAGCCTCCACTTCCCAACCGACCGCCAGTATGGCTGCTGGCGGCTCTCCACCTGAAAAAGGACGGAGGGCTGCCAGCAGTCATAATACGCCGCGCTGAAAACTGCCTGCATTGGCGGTCTTCAGCACGGCGGTACCTCGGCGGTCTTTAAAAAAGACCGCTGAGGTCGTAATGAGGGCCTAAAAGTTTATCTCAGTATTCATTGTCTGAATGAATCTGACAGGCATCAGTCAATAACTCTGAGATGCATTCCTTCCTCATCACTAAATCCATTGAACTTGCAGTGTTTGATGAGTGTATCCGATCTCTCAACAAATTTGTCTTTGGTTTCACCAACTCTTTGTCGTTCTTGACTAAAAATGTACGTTTCGTAATCCACATTTGGCATTGGATTGAATTTGAGATTCAAAACTTCTTTAATTTGACAGTTCATGGATTCATCATTTTCTTCATGACATCTTTCACACCGTCACCTGCAAGATTCTTGAGACATTTGACAATCCTTTTGTTATCTGTTTCTTGTAATGCATCAATGAAATCATCAAATGTCTCTGTCCAGGCAGTCGATCTATCCCCAATATTTTGCTTTTTGGCGTATCAAATGGTGGCAATGGTTTCAGGGAGTTATCAATTGTTCCATCAGCTAGTACTCTTTTCTGGCTCTGTTTGTGGCGGCGTTTAGCGTTAACATTCCGTTCACTGTATAGCTTTAAATTGCGTCATAGCCCAGTACCCCTCTGTATGGCCTTGTTTGTAGGTTCTAGCCCAGTGATGCATAGACTTCTCAGTGAAGTTTCTTTATTTTCAAATGCTTCACACTGGCTTGAGTTGCGCATTTCTTTCACATACGCCAAACATCGATTCTGCACTTCCACTGAGTCATATGTGGCAGTTTGCGTGGACCATGGCAAAATCTCTTAGAGAGCACTGATGATTTTCAGGTTACATGTCCCCTATCTCGTCGCCAGTTCTAGTTTCTTCCACAGCCTGGGTAACCGCCAATAAATATGTGACACACAGAGCTATGTATTACACATATTTATTAATCTGCTTGTGGCCAGGAACTGCTACATTCTAAACCTGCATTGCTCTTCACCACGTTCTAACAATTGCATCACAGCTCTACAGAGTGCTCCAGGAGCCAAAAAGATGCTGTCATTCATGCTCACACAACATTACAGCAACCACAGAAAAAGCTATGGATGTTTGGATGATCCCCTGGAAATATAATGGGAGGGTCACCAATCTCAACAGTTAGATAAGGAAGCTTCACCCACACCTTGTGGCATGCTTCATCAACTTCCTAATTTCACCCTGATAGGATGATACCACTAGGGTGGACACAACTACAGACTAAGGAAGTTCTTTATAAATGGCACTGGATAAAATTGGGATCCACAAATGCGACTGAAAAATACTTTGAGGTAATATAAGGATTTCCTTTAATGATGGAATCCTCCGGTATAGTTTAAAAATGTGGGTAGATTATAGCTTGGTATAATGACCACATCACACCATTAAAACCAACATGTTTCTGCCCTTGCTAATGCCAAAAGAAAATGGTCAGGGGCATTTGTTAGGTCTTTAAGGGACCCTATTTCTCAAGTAACCTGTCATGTACACACATACGTGTGAATAAGAATTTCTACCTCCCCTTAAATGCAGATTTGTGAACCTACAGAAAACGGAAGTCATTGAATAATCATGCACTATGTACTTGTAGCAGCTCTCAGTGATGAAAAAGATGTGACATTGCACTGCAAACAGAAAACAAATCATGTATGCTCAGTGATGGGTGGTCACACGCTCACATATTAAACTTTACCCTTACTGTGGTGTGCTGTAGCATTATGGTCTGGCCGGGGCGGGCACCCCTTGTGTCACAGACTTAACGAGGGAGTAAGTTATGATTGAGTTGCTTAAAGGCTTAACTTACATACATTTGCAGAATCAGGAAACAGAAGAATCTGTAGAGAAGTGTAGGTATCCAGCCCCTCACTTCATAAAAAGGAGGGACAATCAATTTCAGGAAGTCGGGCACTCAAACACCATATTTGGAACCGGTTTAATTTTTTTTTTTTTTTATTAATTTCTATTCCCCACAAATCACAAATTAGAGGTAGCAGTGGGGCACTCATATATACACACCATTTGAAACACTCTGATAAGTCAAAAGATAAGTAAATAAATACAGTTTTGCATTACCACAATTATGCTCATGACCGCACCCTTTAATTTAATTTAGGTTGTCACCACCATAGAAAGCCTATTGGGTCACAAGGGGCATGTTTCATCTTGACCAACTCATATCGAATAAATAATGACTCATTAAAAAAGAGTAGGGTCAGTCCGGCTTTATTAAATAGAGGCAGATACATAACAAAGATCAGTCTGGCTTTATTAAAGGGAGGCAAACACATGACAACTTGCGGAGGGGGATCCACCTGGTTGAGAAAGCTACCAAGAAGAGTATCCTGGCCGTACTTCTGGCACACGGTGCTGAGAAATCCTTCGACTGAGTTGACTGGTCTTTCCTCTTCCATACTCTTCACAGCTGTGGCATTAGGGAGCAAATCATAACTATGGTTCAGGCAAATTACGCCAGTCTCCATTCATGATGAATGGAGTGAGATCAGACCTTTTTAGTGTAGAATGGGGTACATAACAGGGTTGCCTTTTATTCCTGCTTTTATTTGCTCTCAATATTGAACCTCTAGCAATTAAAGTGCGTGCCACGTGAGCTATCCAGGGCCTTTCCTTTGGAGCCATAGAACATAAAATATCGATGATTGTGGATGATGTCCTACTTTCCCTCATGTCCCCCCAAGACATCTGTAACTGCGTTACAACTTGAATTAAAAACGTATGAGGCGGTGGCAGGGTTCTGTAATAAGGAACATAAATTCTTCCTCCTCAGTCTGACCCTGTCCACCCCAGAGATGGTAGAGATAGTCAATTTCACCCCTTTCCCTTTGGTTAAGAAATAGATCACTTATCTGGCAATCAAGTTTACCCCCAGTGTGGCTGACCCTTATCACGCAAACTATCCCCCGCTCCTATAACAATTGAAAGCTGATTTTGAAGAGATGGGCACCCGTGTACATAACATGGCTTGATCACATCAACGCGATTAAAATGACTGTCTTATCACAATTATTGTACCTTTTCCAGGGGCTCCCTGTTGAACTAGAGCGTGAACTCATCCCAACTCTTTGCTCCCTGATGACCCGTTTTATTTGGGAGCATCGCCGAGCCCGGCTCCCCTACAAATTATTAAGGCTACCAAAAGATACTGGTGGCTTGGCCTTACCAGACTTCCACCTTACTACAAGGCAGCACAGTTGAGAGTAATTTCAGAATGGTCTCTCTGTGAATCGGACAAATATTGGCGCCATATGGATAGGGCGGTAGTGGGAAGATACATCAGGGACATTCTCTGGAAACCAACGTCAGATCACCGTCCAAGGCTTATCTTAGTACTTCTATGGGGATGACCCTTAAAGTACTGGATGCGGTGACTCAATCCACTGGGTGGGCTGTGTTTCCCTCACCCTTTACTTTAATACACTATAACCCATTTATTTCATTAGCACTTATACTGGGCACCTTTGATCTGGAAAAAAGGGGGTTGCCTAACTTTATTTGACCTTTTTTAGGGCTGGGATATTCTTACCTTTGACAATTGGCAACAGGATTTTGCTCTGCCGAGCAAAATTGAAACACTGGGGGCTTCACCCAGAGCTAAGAGCTGCTGCCACTAGAGAAATCTTACCAATAGAAAAATTTGCACGGCAAGCAGGTGGCTCCCGGGGCTGTGTTTAATTTCTGGATTCATTACTGATAACTACCGCCCCTACCAGCAGGCCTCGCCACATAGCTTTTTGGGAATGCATATTGGGGAACCCATTATTCTGGAGCAATGGTTCGCTGTGGAGAGCTATCCCAAGATTTAATCATTTTATGGGTATGAGAGAAGCACACTGAGAAGTACTCTACGACTGGTACCTATACCCCACCAAACTTTAAAAAATGTTTCGCAACACAGCTGATCTCTGTTGGAGGGGATGCCGATTACTTGGTTATTTTCAACATATCTGGTGGGATTGTCTGGCTATTAGGCCTTTTTGGTCTGAAACACTAGCTCAAATCAAAGACATATTGGGTTACCCAATTCCAGACACACCTGGATTTGTCCTATTGGTTTTCGAGCGGGCACCATTAAGCACCAAACCTCTGGTGACCAATTGATTCTGTGGCTCTGCCTTGGCACAGCTGAGATGGCCTTGGTAGCATCATGGAAGAAGACTGAAGCACCCTCAATGTTCCAGTGGCAAGCCATAACTATGGAAAGGATGGCCGATGTTCTTTTACACACCTACAAAAACTTTGGACACATTTGGGGTCCATTGATGCGGTTCTTTTCAACAGGCTTCCTGCTCTTTTAATGTCTCACCGTACACAAGCGATCCATCTATTCCAGATCTGACGTTGAAAGAGGCCGCCTGCAGCCTCCGCCACACCCGCTGTCCTACCCCAAGGGCTTCTCAAGTACTGCTAAACTCTGTTCTCTCTAAACAATGCATACTGCTTCATTTACGCCACTCATGTTTTACTGTTCGGGAATATTAGGGGGAGGTGGGATTTAGATGGGTAAATAATAATTTTACATTTCATTGTTGAATAGACAGTGCTATTGTTATGGAGAGAAGCTCCCCTTTTGGATAAAAAATTGTGTCTCACTTGCATATCTGTCATATATCTATGATGCTATGCACTGGTACTATTGTCAATGTTTGAATTTAACCCCAAAAAAAGAACAAGAAAGAGAATTTAAAAAAAAGAGTAAAGTACATTGTAAGAGCCTCGTACACTTACTTCATCAAAGGGAATAAGGACAGACATCCTCTAAGCCGACAACGAGGCACTGGGGAAATTTAAATGAGACTCCCTGGTTAGGTATGCGCATCTTCAATGATCCGAAGGACCTCTCAGAGGGAAATGTGGGACAGGCCAATAAATTGTTGAAAAACAAAATAGAGTTCTAGAGAACGCTTCCCCTCTCAGTTGCGGTAAGTGTGGCCAGGTCTTAAAATGGTGGTGCTCCCACGACTATTGTACTGTTTTTCAACATTACCTATATGGATCCCTAGAAATATATTCAGGGACCTCGACTCTCTGATAGTGAGATTTATATCGGACCAGGATGTTGACGAATATCGCTCTCTTTGTTACAGGGCCCAGTGACTGATGGGGGGCTGCCAGTGCCTGAATTAGAGTCATATATTCGTGCAGTACAACTGCAATGGTTTACCCAATGGGTTGCAGATAGAATGAACCCAGATTTGTCCCATCATTGGCCAGACTGATGGGAGTCCTGATAAAGAAGGGATGTTCCTGCGACAATGAAACTGGCGAGTTCCAGGTGATGCGTCAGTGTTTGATTCACTGTCTCCAGAAGATGAGGCAAAAAGCACCATATTCACCATATCGTTATAGCGCTCACAGCACTACCCCTGGTGGGAACTGAGGAAGACTAGTGGACTGGGCAACAGCTGGAGCAGTGATGGTGGGTGACTTACAATGGAGCGCTCCTACACTTTGGGGAATTTAGAACGAAGTTTGACCTCCAGCAGGAGCATTTTCTTCTCTGCAGGGTGGTGACAACAGCACTCTGCAAGCACTGACAGACGGGCTTGACAGAGCCACAACCGCTCAGGACCAGCCAATACATTGTGATAGCCACGGGCACTTATAGAGCAGTGACAGCACTCTACAGAGCAATACGGGAAGATACACTCCCTACCACTAGGCACTTTGCGTAACAAATGGGAAGGTGACCTGGGTATTCTCATCCCTGAGGGCGAATGGGCTAAAATATTCAAAGGGATACCGAAAATATCCAGAAATGCAAGATTTAAATTGATTAATTTCTACATATTACACAAAGCCTACCTCACACCCGACCGCATCAATAAATACTTTGGAATAGGAGACGCAGCCTTCCCAAGGTGTGGAGAAGTGGGAGCGGATTTCTTGCATATGTTTTGGCAATGCCAGTCACTGCACCCCTTCTGGGAAGAGGTTACAGCAACCACGGCAGCGGTCACGGAGAAAGATGCACCCTCCTCCCCGGGACACTGTTTATTGGGATAGTTCCCTCATACATCAAAAGCCAAGACCATAAGTAGATTTCAAGACCTGGCGTTTGTACTGGCAAAGAGGGAAGTCACTTGAACCTTGAAGTCCCCTGTAGGCACTCAAGTGACTGTTTGGAAAGGGAATTAGAGAAATGGGCCAGCTGTGAGGGGGAAGTGCTACTAAGGTATGCCATGAGGGGCACTGGCATGATGGACACGGCCCGAGCCTGGGACACCTTGGCAGATTGCCTGAAAAACCAGGATCCCCAGTCGCAGGTGCAACCTACACCTTTGGGAGGTTCCCCTCCTGATGACTAAGACCCACTGGCAGTGTGTGAACCTTCTGCCACTCAACAGAAGACACAGTAGTGATCTACTCGGGCCACCTCTCATACATTCAAATAAGCTGTACAATGGTGTGCAACCTAACAGGGGGTGGGGAGGTAGGGGGTGAGTTATCTTCACTGGTTTATGTTGGGGTGATCCACTGAGGACAGATGGCTTTGCAAAGATCATTACCTATAATCGATGTGTTAATGTCATGATGTAACGTGATCATCATAAAATTTAAAGAAAATCTGTCTTTAAAAAAAACTGAGAGACTCCCTGGCTCGGCTTTTAGCATTGAAAGTGTCACTAGGGCATGTGCGTGGTGTGCGGGCCTCTAGCCATGCTTCAGAATGGAGGTTGGAACCGTCTTTATTCATCACTTGTAGACACAGTGTCATTGATGTGGAAAAGGGCGGATGTATATGGTGGGAAATATAGTTCGAGACAATCATTTTTTTGAATGTATTAGTTCACATGTATTGCAATGTGCCAAAGTCCGCTCGAATAAGAGTTTTTGGATAGTTTCCCACCGAATTCCATATTCCAGTAAGAAATAATAAAACGGATTAAACTTGAAATTCTTTCATTGTCCTAAAGCTTTTAGGGGTGTTTAATGCCTCATTAATAGACTAGGTTGAAATGAACCCATCAATCAGATAATAACAATTCAATTTAACCGATCTAAAATAATCTCTGATGGGGCATATTTATGAATGAAATCAAAAAGCTATTTTTTTTTTATTTGTGAACTCAGAGCAGTAATCTGTTTAAAATGGCCCAGGATATGTCATCATTCATCCCTCTAAGATCCGTGTGCAGTTTGTATATCCACCTCTCTTCAAAAATTAGGAGCGCTGGGGCCATGTCTTTATTGCTGGGTTTCAGATTTCAGTAACATACCTTTGAAAACCATTCTCTGTATGTTTGTTACCAAAAAAGTGCTGTGCCAATTTCGTTTTCTCTTTCTTACCTCTGGTAGTAGTGAGGCGATCATTGATTGACACATACGTTTATCATTGTCATTCCTGTGTATCTAAGGTTTGAGGTTGGATGGACAGAGGGTGATGTACACGCCATTAATGGAGTTCCAATTGGTAAAATGTTTAACTCGCCAGGGAGTATGTACACCTGGCTCTAATTCAATGACCTTCTGTACTAAACTGCACACTTTACAATTACCGCACGGATAGTGCACTCTAACTGGAATAAGGTCACGTAGAGCCGGTCATGTATGCACCAGGGTGTCTTTTAAACTCCTTCCTGCTTTTTCGAGAGACAAATGTTCCGATGTGAGAATGTTCCAATGTTTATTCACTCATTTATTTACCCTGTTGGAATTGGGCTTTAATGTTGTCACGCAGATAAGTCTGCCCCTTTCCCTCTTTACGAGAGGGTAAAAGTTGCTCCCTGATGTAGGCTACCTTCTTGTTTTTTCAATCAGCTGGGTGGGATAAATTTGCTCTTTTAATTTCCTGGAAAGTTTATTTGAATGCTACATGTAGGTGTTTTTGCCTGTGCAGTTGCTGCTCAAATGCAAGAACTGGCCAACTGAGTGATCCCCCTTCAGTGAACATGGGTGAAAAAAATCCAATTGGAGTGAGTAGGTTTGTAGTACAGTTATTTCTTCAGAGTACCTCCTTCCGCAAAGATCTTTAAATCGAGGAAGGCCACATGAAGCATGCAAGGACACTCTGGGGTAGATTACAGGAAAAGCAATATATAACATTACGTTCCGAGCAAGGCATCTGCATGGAATTGACAATGATATTGCAGATGTATTGTCTTCTTTATAGTGGAGGAGATTCCATGGTCTTGCACCAGGAGCAGAACTGGTGTAGATGCTGATGCCTGAAGAATTATGGCACCCAGGCAGCAGAGGATGACAGTGATGATTGAAGAATTATGTACTACTCCACTAGGAGGTCAAACTACCAGCCATGAGAAGAGTTCTTGTATCAGGAGTGAAGACTTGGAAGCTGGAAAGTGGAGGCAGTGAAGAGCAGAGAGAAGATGTAGTTAATTTTGTTGTAGTGCCAATTGAGGGTGGTTTGTCACCCATGCCTATTGAGGGTAAGCTGGCAGTATTTTAAGGTAAGCTATTTGGGGATATGTGCCATTGTCTAGCGAAATGCAGGATCATTTTGGAAGCATGGACACAGGAGAAGGATAGGGGTACAATGATAAGGAAAACAAAATAAATGCTGTTGTTGTGACAGGTAGTACTAGTGATGAAGGAGGTGTGCGTGAACGAGACAGAAATAACATTGTTTTCCATGGTGATGGTGTGATTGTTCTTTGGGGCTTTACAACTCCCAGAAATTTAGGGGAAAGGGCTGGCTGCAGGTTTTTCACAGATCTGAGGTCAGGTACAAGGGCGACACATTAGAGGTTTGAGTTAGACAACATTTGACAGATAAAAGGAAGAGAGGTAAATTGGTGGTGCTGAGGAAATACTCTGTGAGTGAAGTGGGTCGAGTTCGGTGGTTCAAAACGTGGGTGAGATAAGAGATTAATTGTTTTTTCAGGTACAGGATGGGAGGCCATAAAGAGGTTGTAGTTTGGCACGCCTTTAATGTGGATGGTCTTGAATTCAAGAAGGGAAGCCAGCCATAATTGATAAAGCAAGGGAGGAAGTCAAGTATAAGATGAGGCATTTCTCAGGGAAGAGGACATAACTGGGGTTGTTCAGTGCTTAATTTTATCTAGTGGTTTCTGGTGCTTGGCACAAGCAGTTGATTACCAGAACTGGCACTTATGACAGTCTGCCACTGGTTCAGTTGTCTGCCTTATTTAGAGATGAGCACAACAACAGTTGTTTATTAATTCAATATACATTGAAAAATGACAATTACATCCCACCCCAACCATTCTTATAGCTTTGGAGGCCTGGAATAGTCTGAATCGTCACACTTGTAAGAGTGTAAAGGTTAATAGGTGTGTTTGTACTGTCATTGGCAGCGACAGCAGGGGCAGTGGGTGGTACAAGCCGCAGTGGCCTGCTGATCAGGGCCCTGACACTTTTTTTGTACACAAATTAAGCACTGGGGATTCATCCAGAGATTATGTATGAGAAGCAATTGTCTCATGTGATGGTGTTCACCTTTCGATGATGGTGATGGAGCTGTGTCTGTTACAGATGTGAGAAACATTGGCAAGGTTGTTGGGGGAGAAGTTGCAGTACCAAGGCCTTTTCGGAATGGAAGGTTTGGAGATTGGGTTTGGATAGAAGCAAGGTTGGTTATCCTGATGAGAGGGTCGATCAGCCCAGTGCTTAATTTGTAAATAAAGAGGAGCCGGTGCCCAAAGCCCTCCTCTTAAACACGCAGCTGCTGCAATTAAATTTGTGAACACAGAATATTGAGGCAGCGTAATACTGAAGCCATCTCGGGCCTCTTCAATCCTTATAAAGCCACCCCTGCCCCTTCAGCTCACTCTTGCAGCTGTTTTCTCCCTTTGTGACGTTTTTTTGTTTTCCCTTCCTCCGTCTTTCCCATATGTGTATTTTGATCGCAGCAAATGCTTGAGGCAGAAGAATAAGCCCCGGCCCTCAAAAATAAGTGCTGTGCTCAGCACCGGAAACAACAAGCACAAATTAAGCACTGGATCAGCCTAGAGTAGGGGCGGGAAAAGGCGGTTGCCACAGCTCAAAGTTCATCCTGAAGGTTAACAGGTTAGTTAGTAGGTTCAGATATTGAGCACTAGGGGTCGAGTGGATTGGTTGGAGGGCCTACAGTTGCTGAGAACAAATGAGAGTTTTAGGAAGCGTGCTAATTTGGCAGCCATGCCAAGGGCATGGCAAGGGTGGTTATGATTTGATATGCTTCTCTTTCATTAAAGTGACCTTTTTCATACATATATGAGGTGTCACTTATTCTTGCCATGCACCACGTTACCAGATGAGGTGCTTAAACTTCAACACATCCCCCAAAGAACAAAAAAAGACCAGACTGACAGAAGAGGGGCACTGTAAACTGTTCAACACATATCAAATATCTTCAGCCTGAAACCCACAGGGGTGTAAAAATTGAATCAGCTGAGATTAAACTATGGGCACGCCACTCAGAGGAAACCATTTAAACCACAAAGAAATGGTCTTTATTGAGTTATGTGTATTTGCAAACGCAACACAATGATTCTTCTCAAGCTGAAATTTAGCATATTTACAACCTTTTTCCACACTGAATCAAACATCTTCCCTTTTAAAACTGCATACTTTGGAGAGTATTTGTTCCCTGAGTACTATTTTCCGCTCCAGGAGCAAAGCCTACTTCACTGATACAGTTATGTACAGTTTCTACCAAGCACCTGATGAGACAGCGACAAGTACGCTTTTCATATAGCGCACACTGTACGTTGAGTGTTTCTGAGCGCTTGGGATTTAGCAGCCGCTAACAGTGATGGCTGGCCCATTGGGAACTAAAACTCGCAAGACAGAGGGTGCTTTTCTCATTGTCTGTCAAAATGCCACAAGACTGTCTAATTGGGTGAGAAAATCCATGCCACCCCTGCCAATGTTTTGAAATAAAAAATTACTATAGTTTAGCTTTATCCCTCTCAATAATTCCTGTATTTAAAGTCAAATAAATGCAAAACTAAAATTCTTCTATTTCAGTTTGTAATTGTTCCTCCGTTGAGTTCCAAAATGCTGGCTTCTAGGTGAGAAGGTGTTGCAGTGTGAATCTGTCAAGGATGGCACTGGGAAGAGTCTAAACCATCCTACACTCCCCACTGCTCTTCTAAATGGTGGAGGAGGACAGTCCCTCATGGAGCAACTGTCCTCCTCCATCACTTAGAAGAGCAGTAAGTGCCATCCTACAATGATCATCTAGGAGAGTGGTGGATCCAGTCCTGGACTCCTTCATCCAGAAGAGTGCAGAAGACGCCACCCTACTCTCGCCATCGAGGAGACGAGTATACTCATTCCTGCACTCCCTCATCCATGAAAAAGCAATGGATGCCAGATTACTCTCGCAGTACAGGAAAGTGGTGGACCTAATCCCACACCTGCGTCCTAGAAAGCTCAGAGGATGCCATACTACTCTTGCCATCTAGATGGGGAATAGACTCAATCCTACACTCCCTAGTCTAGGACAATGCAGAGGTTTCCATCCTCCTCTTGCTATTCAGGAGAGTGCTGGACCCAATCCCACACCGCGTCCTAGAAAGTGCAGAGGATGCCATACTACTCTTGCCATCTAGATGGGGAATAGACTCAATCCTGCACTCCCTAGTCTAGGACAATGCAGAGGTTTCCATCCTCCTCTTGCTATTCAGGAGAGTGCTGTACCCAGCCCCACACTCACTTGACCACAAAGCAGCAGAAGACACCATCCTACTCTCCGTCAAGGAGAGTGGTGGACCCAATTCCTCATTCCTTGTACAGGAGAGCTCAGTGGGTTCCACCATGCTGTCTACATCTAGGAGAGTAACATAGGCCACCGTCCCGTCCCTCATCTACTAGAGAGCCATGGGCATCTAACAGCTTTCCCTGATAGAGAATACATTTCGCCCCTGTTTAGGATATAGATGTAGCCTCCTATTCGCACTCCCCGACCAAGAAGAGAATAAGAAATGAAATTGCTCTCTTCCCCTATCCACCATGAAGGAGAGTATAGCAGGAACCATTCTTTCCCGATACCCATGCAGTCAAAACTTAACTCAACAAATAACGATGATCAGGGCCAATCCAATTAGAGGCTGGGCCTGACCATTAAAGACACTAATTTAGACACATTGAATGTATGACATTGGAAACAACTGGAAATAATTTTGCTATTATGGTTGGGGTCTCAAAAAAAGGAAATGGTGCTTACTTCCGAAATGAGGAAATCAGCAGACAAAAATCATATTGAGAGGTTATACCATTTTAAATATTCCACTCAGGTCGGGGAGGGGGTAATTATGGATGTAAACCAATTGTGAATAGCGGATTGTATCTGCCATCAGGTGTAGAGAAGGCTCAAGTCTTTGGGCCAGTTGCCCCTCCTCAGTCTTCATACTCTGTGATCCTAGTTGGCTGCCAGTGCTCGGGGCCCTCGATGAGACGTCTCAGGTAGCCGGAGGCGCTCAGCAGAACGTGTCCGGCTCCTTGCATCACTGATGTGATCACACGCAGGATCTCCCTGAGTAAAGGAACCAGTTGTCAGCACAAAGAAGACACAACATTACCAACAACCATCCGACCACAGCAGAGCATTAAAGGGTTGGTTACTTCCTGTGCAGTAAAGGAAGCCAAAAGAACACTGGATGTCAGGGGAAATACAAGGGCAATATGTTGACCGGGGAGCAGCAACAAAGCAGCGAGTTCTCACTTGCTTATTTCACTCTTTTCCCTTCCTAACAAAAAACCTAACCCAAGAAAGACAAGAGTAAGACAACCCAAGGGCACCTCGAAGCCTTCGGGACTACCCACCGCCAGAATGTTCATGTTGGACATAGAAACATGGGAAAAGTACCAATTGGTCTATGAGTGACAAGGCCTACCAGAATGTTAAAACGGTTGGGGGTGGGGTTTCTATAATATTGTAGTACTTCAGGTTCTTGTAGGACAACTGTAAACGTGCCCTGGGATATAGTAGCGGTATAGGACTACAAGTTCTGAGGGGGTGCTGGTGAATATTTGTGCTGGATCGTGTTGTCAGCTGTAGCAAATGATGTAGTGGCAGAGGATGTGGAGGGTGACATAATACATACATTATTGGGGTGATGAAGCAGGCTTGGCTTCGGGGAACAGTGTGGGATCTCTGACATGAGTGATGATATAGGACCAATGGCCGTGCGAATAGCTGGGACTATGATGTAATGGTGTTGGCTTGTGATGACTGTGGTGACTGAAGTTGGGTTGCTGGCTACAGGGCACAGTGTAGAAAGGTGGGGTGATGGAAACAGGTTTTCAAGTACTGTCTGTGGGTGGTGATTTAATAGAGACGGCATGCCAGATGTGGCGGGGATAATGTAGGAGTCCAAACTGTAGGGAATTGTGATGGATTCCTGATTGTAGAAAATAGTGCAATGTTGCAGGCTGTGGGAGATAAGATAAATGATCCATCTATAGGGATAATATGGAAGCACTGATTGAGAAAGACACTATAGACACTCATGCTATGTGGAATCATGTAATAGCAATGGGTGAAGGTGTAGTACACTGGCTGGGAGGGACTGCTTTGGAGCCCTGCTCTTGGTTCAATTGGAGTGATAACTCTGTGGGTATATATGGGGGGCAGAGATATTGCCAGAGAAGACTCTGTTATTGCACTAGTGGTAAGGGTTGCCATATGAGTCTTTCCTCTGGGCTCAGTCATAGGATTGGTAATTGTTCAGGATGTGGTTAAGGAATTCACCTTAGGCAGTGGTATAGAAGACCTGAACTACGCGGACGGTGCATGAACACTGCCTGCAGGGGAGTCAGTCGGAATGCTCACTGTATAGGTACAGAGCTGTAGCCCTGTTGCAGCAGTTAAGGATTATCATTTTATGGCATAGAATATACAAGATGGCTGCCCAAAAAGGATGACTTCCGTACCTGAGTGTATACAGGGGCATGAAAAGGTGTGAGCGTGGGAATCTCAATGGTATGATGTAACACCATCTTTTGGGAATGTGTATAAAGTCATAGGGATAATGCTTAAAGTTAGAGAGCAAACATTGCATTTGCTTCAATGACAGCCTTATTATTTGCATCCAACACACCATCTACCATAGCAGTCAGCATACCTTGTGAACACAGTATTTAGGTGCATTTTAGTAAGCAGGCTGTAGGTGTCCCACATACCCCATCAACTACTCCTAGTGTGCTAGACGATGGGAAAGTTTAGTTTGTACTGCTGCGTTATCTGCGAGTGCTCCTCACCTGAGCACCTTCTTGGGGCCCAAGCAGCGGAAATCACAGCTCATGGAGTAGAGCCCGTAGAAGGTGGCCTTGATGTTCAGGCTGCCGAAGAGATCCCGGGGATTCAGTTTGTAGATGTCAAAGGTGATGCGTGCAATGTCCTTGCTGTTCCGGGCCTTTTCCTTGTTCAAGGAATACGAGAGAGCCCCATTCTGGCAGACAGAGAAAGAAAACAATAACATTTAACTTAGTGTAATTCTACAGTACGTTCCGGCAATCAAATATAGCCTCAATATCTGATGCAAAAAGGAAAGAAATTTGCAGTAAAAATGAACTATGATATGGTTGCTAAAGAGATCTTTGCCTCTAGATTTTACTCTCACCAGTCTCAGGAGCTTTTACGTCAGGCAGGTGGTACTCCCACTAACGCAATGATATTAAGAGAGCCTCTGATTACGTAACACCAGATATCTAGCATGGATCCAACCCTCGTGGACAAAGGTGAGAGGATGTGCAAATCATGAGTGTGATGCTGTGGATCGCGTGAGTGTGGCTTCCAGAGCCATCTTACCTACTCCCCATCTGTGGTACACACAAACTCACTACTGATGGCCACTCTACAGACCTCATTCCTTTCAAAGGTGCCCACCAGGCTTCCTCTCCACTCTTCCACTCCACTCTTCCACTCACTCGCATGCACCACTTTCTGATGGATTCTCCCTTGCACTTCCCATTACAACACTTCCGAATGCTTGCCTTCAAAGGGCACACATTGGGTTTTATTGCCACGGTGCATAACACTGAGAAAGAGAAATACGTGCATCGTCTGCATTCATAGTAGACAAGCATATGGTTTGCACTAAAAAATGTCAGACATAATTAAATTCATTCTGGCCTAGTGCTATTAATATTCAAATGAGAGTTGGTGCATACTGTCACCGCAGAAAATGTCTGCTGAGCCTATCCTACAAGCATGTACATATTTTAGTTTTTCACTTTATACATCTTATTAAACCAATGCTCAAAAGTTGGAACCTGTGCAGATTGCCTCTGTCGTGTTGCTAGGGATCTTGAAACAAGCATTGTTAGAAAAATGAATTTCCTTGCTATCGGACACAACACTGGCATTTTTAATTCACAAGCAAGTGAAGTGATTAGGGGATTTGGGGGCCAGATGAATAATTTTTTGTATTTTAGTTGCAAACACTCCCAATAAGTGTTTTTGATCGCAAACATGTTTTTTTATAATTTTACAAACCCCATTTTAGGAGTTGATAAACTTTTACTTGCACCAAAAGTAGATTGTGACAACAGATACAGATACAGTATTTGGAAGAGGAATGTCGAATACCAAATTTTCGACTGCAAAGTTGAGGTGGTAAAGTATCTCCAAAATGGAAGGGGGGCACTTCCCTTCTGTTAATGTTAAAATAAAATTGCTGGAGAGAAGGCAGTGGTCCAACAGACCACTGCTAACTCCAACAAACTTAAGAAAACGAACTTTCTGTTTTTAAATACGCCTCCATGTCCCTTAAGAAAAACATGTGGTATTTAAACAACATGTTATTTGTCGAAAGGCAATCACAGACATGGTAATCTCCTGACACTTGCAGCCTACCATCAGAGTTGTATCTTCACGGGGGGTGTTTGTGGTTGAACACCCCCCAATAATTGCTCGGTCAGGTCACAGGCCCGTTGAGTGTCGGACTGATGATTAAGAAATGAAGAAATGACCCCCGTGACTCCACATGCAAGAACACACGTCGGAGTTACATGTCAGACCAGTCTTCACAGAGGAACTGGGGTCTTATTCAGACTTCAAGGCGCTACAGCAGCACTGATGTTTGTCCTCTTTCGGTCCTACCGCTCATGTTACACGTAATAGTGCCAATGGACGTCAGAATAGCATGGCACAGGTCTTTAGCGCTTGGTCTGAAGCAGGCACGGTCCCTGCATGGCAGCAGCTTTCCTTGGGCTCTCGTGGTCTTAGTGTCAAACGTCCATCCCTGTAGTGTGATTCAGGCACTAGAGGGGCCTTTTTGGAGATGCCAGGGACAATGCTAAACCGACCACAGCACTGACCCCGAGACAGGTACAGTTGTATTCTGCATACCAGTGTGCTGAAGGGACCGCGGGGCCCCAGCACCTCAGCAGTGCCACAGCGCGCAAGATCCTGGGTCAAGCAGGTGCTGCCCACCCATGGAATACGGAAGACCTCTAGTCCTAGACCCAGGTTTACTGTTAGTCACAGCAGGCAGCTCAAAGCAACACAAACAACTCTCCAGCATAGAACATAGATTTGTCCCGGGAAGTTGATAAAAGCGCATGGAAAAATGGCTTTGCATTGCAGGGCTAATGAGTCGACAGCAGCTGAAATATCCATAGGTTCGACACAAAGACGGATCTGCTAAAAAAGCGTGACCTGGTTTTGTGTCAAATCCAAAAGCCAAGTGAAAGCAGCACAAACAAGGTGTAAACAAAATATTGTGTTGTAATCTTACACCTAAAACAAGTAATCACCATCAAATTGCATAGTTACATGTATATGGTTGTCATTGCATTGACATTTGCACTAGACAGTACAACAAAAAACCCTCATGCAAATAGTGCTGGGTCGCCTGTGCACCAGAATCGCATTAAAAATGCGTTTTGCTAAAATAGCTTTTCTTGATGACACCATAGCGCATGAGTGACAAGAAACATGGCGCAGCACAACGTTTTACCAGTTGGCAACGCTTTTCATGCAGGACTGCGCAAAGTTTAACATATCTGGGCCTTAGTTTTACTTTCTATTCTGGCAGGTGTGGTTTTCCCCCTTAAAAATGCAAAGGATACAGCCAGCTGACAAAGCCTCTCGTGGTTCCAATAGGACAGAAGGCTGACCCTCTATTTGGTTGAGGTTAATCAGGATGAACGGCAGAAGGTCCCTGCACTGTACTAAGGAGGTGCAGGAGAACTTCTGCTGGAACCGCACCTTGACTGCCGTCCACTTTTGACCTTTCTCCAAGACCATGAAGGTCGTGTTGTCATCCACCATCTCGAAGAAGTCCTCGCTGTCCACAAGAGTCCCATCTTCGTCCAGCACCAGGGCAACGACCCCGGACAGCAGGAGAGCATCCATTGCCTAAAAGATAAAGGAGCGTCAGATTAGTAATCGATGGTCATCCTTTTTCTACCTCAAGTTGGGAGGGAGGTTGGTCATAAATTATTTTTGACCTAACTTGTTGCATTTTTCTTTCTGTTTTTGTAAGTGTCTTTATTACATCCGCAGTGGGATTGGCCTAATCCTAACACATTCCCTCTCGTTTCATCTCAAAATAGGAATGTCATTTCAACTGCAACATTTTTTAATAGTTTATAGTTTGGTGGAGAAAAAAAGACTGTGAACAATAGTCCAGAAGTTTTGTTTAGAGTTTTGCACTGAAAACTCTCCCTTTCATTTCAGGTATTTTGTTATGTGAACACATCTGCACAATTTTGAACTCTGCGATCAGACAAACTATTTTCCTGTGTGTTCACAGTTTCAGCACCGAGGCGCTAGAACCATGTCTCTGGGGTCATATTTCTTGTATCAAATGTAGCCACGGTTGCAGAACATGTTTTAAAAACCTGTCAGTCAGTTTCGAGACAGCTCTTAGGAGTGTCTTCTCAGAATGCAGCAAGTTAGATGCCGACTTGTGTACTTAAGAATGATTGAAGCAGTTTCCTTTTTGTAGTAAAAGGCAGTTGACCCAACTTCCCTATGCACAGAATGTATAATACACCTCAACATCCGACTTCTTTCTAGGGTGCCAGCTGTCATTACATTTATTGTTTATTTATTCAGTCATACTGGGTGTTGAGGTCACACTCAGGCACCAGGAGCAAAGGAATTGATTATTATTATAGAGCTGTTCCTGGAATAGGAATCCAGAGGCCTTCCCTGACTAGCCAATTATTCTGAGATCTCGAAGATTGCAACACTGATGTGGTTGTTACAGATTCAGGCTGCCTAAAGATGGATAGGTGAGGACTGTCTTTAGCCAGTGGACGTCCTTACCTACGCTTGGATTTGTGCGGAAGGATAGAGAGAGAAGCAAATTAAATAAGCATTGGCAAAGCCAATAGATCTGGCACTGGCCACCAGACTTTTGAGTTGATCTATGCTTGTTTTGGTTTGTCATGGTTTCTGCATAACTTTATTGTCGGAGTAAGCGGTTGCACCGTCAACGACCAAAAAAAAGATATGACCTAAAAGCAGAAATATCCTTTTGGGCTGAATAAGCACACATTGCCACAGTAGTCCCCAGCACTTAAGGGAAATACGTTTTGTCTGAATGCGCTCCTTCTGAAATACTGTCACTCCCAGTGAAGTTAGCCAATGGCCCAACGGGGAAGAAACGTGTGAACGACACAGACCCTGTATGTATATTAATCATATACTTTTAGCAAAATCAAAATGCCGTTTCTAACATCAGCCCGAAAAAGTGAACAGGATGATAGTGGGCCGGCCTTCAATAGAAAGAAAACATCATAGCGGCCGCGGTGTCAGAGGAGGGACACCAAAGGGGAAAGGGGGGTCAAGGAGCCATGCACAGCAGAGAGCACCAGAGCACATGACTCAATGTAGCAACTTCGCTTCTTTTAATACCTTTCTTTAGATTACCGGTTTATTGTGATGTTTTTAATGAAATCTTTTTAAAGAGCGTTTGTGATTACAAACAACTGTGAGCTATTTAAAGGAGGGACCTTTCTAAACAACATGGTTACAGAGAGGATATGATGCTGCTTTACATCCGAACACTTGCTGATCTCATCAGTACCTTTCAATGTTACATCCCAGAGATAGGTCCAGGTAGGCCATTCATGGTGCCCATGTTTACTGGTGTTTGTGCGAAATAAATTGCATCCTCCATGAAGACGTCTCTATCCATACAAGCATGAAAAATACGAGTTATCACCTCAAGGAGGGACTAAGATGTGAAAGGAAGTGAAGGAAAAAACGACATTTGCCATTTTTTCACTTACGGTCACTGAAGTTTTCATTTAGCTAAGTATTAATACTATATATGGCCAGAGTGGATTACAGCATGGAGCTATAGTGGCATTAAGTGTATGACAGTGAGACACCATGATTAAGGAGGATTAGGTGAAAGCAAGTGATAGGGGATGTACACAAGTGCGTAGGTACCGTGGTGCAGTTGGTGCAGTTGCGCCGGAGCCCAAAGGTGCACATGGGCCCAAGCTGCCCTGCACCAACTGCTGTCAGTTTAGAGACTGAGGGGCATATTTATGAAAAAGTGGCACATCAGAGCTGATGCGCCACTTTTTATGCACCCCCTACCGGCACCTAATGACACCATGCGTGTGCCGTATTGATCATACAGCGCACCATGGCGCACGTTAGGGAAATAACGTCATAATGTTGATGCTAGTTTGGTGCTGTGCAGGATTAGCACCAAAAATGTTGACACTAATCCTGAAAAGTTAAAGGAGGCCGATTGAAAACAATGGGGGTTTGATTTTATGATGCTAACATTCCAGCAGTGGACTCTCATAGATTCCACTGTGCCGTTTTTCTGGGCCTCATAATGCAGGAACCCCCCCCCCTGCATACATTATGCCTGGCACAGGCATAATGTGGTGCGAGGGTTTACAAAGAGGCGCAACGCATTAATTGCACCACTTTGTAAATATGGCACAGCATTTTTGCCAACCTAACGCCACATTAACGTCATAAAAATGACGCTAATGTGGCGCAAGGTGGCGCTAGGGCCTCCATAAATATCGCCCTGAATTTTTTAAACATGGATCCTGCTTGGGGCTTGGCGTTGTGTTTACTGTTTGAAGAGGGTGGAGGATGGAGGGGCCTGGAGGGAAAGAAGATAAGGGAGAAACAGAGGAGAGGAAAGAGAAGAGGAGGGTGAATGAAAAGAGAGGAAAACAAAACGTGACAGAATGAGACAAGGGGTTAAGAATCAGATGGAAAGGAAAGAGACAAAAGGGGGCAGGAGAAGAGGAAACCAAAGGTGCCAGAAATTACTGTGTCAGGGGAAAAGGAAGCAAGATCTGAGGAAGAGTGAGATTCAGAAGAAGGGAGAGGGAGATAAAGCCAGAGAGGGAGGGCTTATGAAAGAGGATAAATGAAGGAAATGAGAGAGGGGTGGAGAGAGGGAAAGGAGGAGGAAAGACTGGTAGACCAGTAAGCAAGAGTGCAGCTATCTTTAGTGCAGCAAGTGCAGTGACACCTCCGCCAGTGGTGTGATAGGAAAACTGACCTATGGGCACATTTCTCTTGTTTCCATTAAAACCCGTGACACCCGCGCCACGTCACTGGATAGATGTAGCACTAAGTGAGGAATAGGAGAAAAGAAGGAGGAGAAAATTAGAGACGAGGCCCGAGGGTGGAGGTAAGTTACAGTTAGGCGTAAAGTAGGAGAGTGTCCAGAGGCCCCTACTCTGTGGGATAACAGGACACAGGCGGCCATCCCTACAGATGCCATGAATGTCAGAGCAATGTTTGAGGGTGTGAACTCTGTTTCAAAAGTAGGTGATGCTTCAGTCGGTTTTTAAAGGATGTGAAAGTACGGTCTGAGCAGACATCAATGGATTTGTAGTTCCAAATCTGAGGACCAAAACAGAAGTGTGATGGTGTAAGATGACCGCCCTTCCTTGTGGGCATAGAAAGGATGCTCGATTCACAGGGAGGCCGGTGAGAATAGCCCTCTCATGAAACAACCAGTGCCTGTACGACGTGTCTTAGATCCGCTTTAGGTACATTTCTTGATTCATTTCATTGATTGATTAATTTCTGTATCCTTAACTGACACTGGGTACCGTTTCCCAGAGATTTAACATGGGGGTCTTCGTTGAGTTTGTTGTCTGTTTTTTTCTCTTTTAAACAATTTATCATTTTAAGATAGGGTATCATCAAATCAGCCAGTCATGCAATGCATTTCCCCTGTTTCCCTTCAATGTGTCCTGCGTTTCTTGTTCCTTTCTGATTCTTTTAACCCCCTTCTTTAGTGCCAATCCCATTCACAGTCTACACTTGTGTCAAGTTATCCCCCGGTGGCGCCCCCAGTATATTACTCATGTCAGCTAATTTGCCCAAACCCTCCTGTGCCCCTTAGTCCATCCTCGCTGCCCTCACATGCAGTTCCTTTGGCAAAGTCCACTCCAGCATATCTTTTCACCTAACCTCTACTGTAGGAGCTCTGGGACACAACCACTGGATTGCAGTTCTTCTTGTTGCCAGCAGCAGCCCCAGTGCTGTGCACCTATATAGGGGTTTTCCCTATTAGGCCTGGAAATTCTTCCCAGTAGACATGTGTGGTGTCTATTAATCTTCGTTACTACTGTTAGTAAAATAACTCCATCTTTTCAATAGCTCACTAGTATCCGACAACTCCTGGTCATATATGAAAAGGTCACCCCAGTTCGCCGCAATGTGGGCAGGCAGAGGACATGTCTGGATACATTCTGGCTAGCTACTGTGGGGTCCCTAGTAACGAGGAAACGCTGTGCTGCTGCTGCTGTGATGTGAAAGACAAAGGAGGGAAATTGCACGATTTGCCAGAATCCTGCCCTATTTCAAGCCTAGAGCTCCAGGCTCGTGCAGAGACAGAAGACTTGCTAAAGCACCCAGCCCTACCATAGCCTAAGAGCGCTGGTTGGACAGTAGAGCTCTCCGCTATATATCATTACATTCTGCACGACCTCATCCACCAGGTGAGATGAGGAAACAGCGACAGCCTTCAGCGTAGGCCGCTGTGAAAGGTGAAGGTCGGCCAAGGTCATTAACCCTCACCCTTCCCTAGGTTTATCTTCCGTGTATGAGGTGCAGGGCAGCTGCTCTCCTCAGGCCTATCATGTTGGATTTACCACCTGTGTGCACAGGCAGGTGGGGACTGTGCTAGGTGTTGACAGAAGATCTAGCTTCATCTCCAAAACCACGAGAGCCAAGGAGCATGTCTCTGCCACAAGTTGCTGCAGTCCCTGCTGACATGCGGCGTTCACCCCCACATGAGTACACTCTCAGTCTCTCTGGGCAGTCACCGCCACCGATGCAGACCCGTGGACCTCCGCTGCGGCATCACACACAAGGCTCAAGGGTTGGTCCCGGATGTATCCTGATGCATAATGTGTGCACGCAGGACTTTCTTGTGAGAATGCTCACTCCTGACCAGATGCTGCTGGCACACCTGCTCTGCCCCTTGATTGGTGGACAGACAGAAGAGAAGACTTGGAAGAATAACCTAGTGGTCTGAAATAGTATGTTTACTAAGCAACTGTAGGTAACTGAAATAAATATTTCTTTACAGAAAGTTACAATACTGACTAAAAAGTTTAGTTATGGCACGGTATATATGTGCTAGCTGACTTTCATGTTCTACCTCATACCAGAAGTTCCTGTTTAAAATCACTATGCGCTGAAAGTCACGGTCCAAGAGGAGGTACTTGGCAGCCCAGTGGGCTTGGATGGCTACAGGCTCCTGTTTCCATGGACAAGGATTGGCTTGCTGACCTCGAATACCATAGAACTCTACCTCTTGATATTAATTCATTGAGGGTGTTCTTGGTGCTGTCAGGACTCATCTTCTGATAAGGACCGTGTTACTCAGTGTGAGTTTTGCATTGCCTGGACACAGTAAGGAATTCTATAGGAGTAAAATCATCATCCCAAAATGTTGACACTCACCTTTGCAATAAGCTCCCGCAGCGTGCCTGCAGTGACCCCCTTTTTGGTGCTTCGATTGTGCGTGCACACACGGAACGGCCTTTGGGGTGGGCTAGATGGTGCCCAAACCCTTTTTGTTAATTCTGAACTAACAGAAGAGACAGACCTGCAAGGCAAAAATACAAAACATTGTTCAAAAGTGAAGACGCCCTATAACACACGCCAAGGGAAAAGAGATGTTACTTAGCATCCCTGGAGACCACAGTTTGCTGAACATAAGCATAAAGACATAACAATGTACCAGCACTTTTTAGGTTAACTTGTGTTAAGAGGTCAGTGATAGGTCATGTAAGCAGGATCCTTGACATACAACTTATAATGAAATGTTAGTTCAACTATTGAGCAGCTGCTGCAACCAGTTCTGTGTAGTCTTCAAGCCTGACATTGTGAGTGGAATTGGCAGATGCCAATACCAACAGCCGCATGCCAACTGGCAGCAGCGTGAGCGAAATAGGCAAAAGAGACTGCTGTGATGTAACAGTTTATGGAAGGTGGGTGCCACTCTGCAGGGGGCTATTCTGGGTCATATCGCAGTGAAGTAAGGCTTGCAGAAGGTCAGACGTGTGCATTTAGGGTTCCGTACCACATATGCCTCCGTGGTGTCCTAATTCAGCGTAAGGCATAGACTCATCAGTGTCTTCCTCATGCTGAGATGCAAGCACATAGGGAACACGTGCATTCTACATGTGATGTGTACGAAGATGCATGAGTGGGGACATGCAGGAAGTTTGAGTACCCAAGAAGTCAGCAACACAACACGCTCCTGGGATTGCATCAGGTGTTGACAGGGACTATGTGTGAAGAAACACTCTGTTTCTCCATTGGCTTGCAGTGGTTCACCTTCAGAGCTGAGCCAGCCTTTACCAATGATGTTAAGAAGTAACCAACGCATTGCCTGATAGAGAAGGAGCGCATCACCACAGAGCTGTGAGAGCTGTTGAGTGGTCTGGAGAGACCATACAGTGTGTGGAGCTACTGTGGTGATGTGCTAATTATTTTTATGATATTAGTCTAAAAGCATCACCTTACTTATCTTTGTGCAGTGACCACAGGGTGGAGTGAAGAAAGCAGGGAACAACAATTAGGGTTTCTCACATCCACAAAAGGTACCACACACAGTACCCTAGGAAAGTGCTGGTGTGTATGGTCTGCACTTGGACGGTCAAGAAGACACTCATGACGAATAGCAGCACACCACTAATCTTTTTTCCCTTAGTGTCTTTGATGCATACCAGGATATTAGTGGAGGGGATATGGACATTTCAATTTACTTTAAGCGTTGCCCATTTGTGACAGTTGTGAGTGCGGAAGAGGAGTAATAGGGTTCAGCAAATCCAAATACTAGACATACTATAAATCTAAGCATGTGGGGCTGTGGAGGCATAAGTTCTTCTGTAAAGTAGAGCTACAGAGAAAACCACAACCCGGGGCACCTTGGCAACCACACAGAAGTACAGAGAATTTCAAATGAAATAAGGGACCAAGTTAGAGAAAAACAGTAGCAAAAATGTAAAGGAATCATTGTTAACTGAAGATGCTACTGTTGGAGAGGCCTGGGAGTTAGTGAGAGGGATTAAACATGCTGCTGGGTGCATGAGGGGGCCATTGTTCGGGAAGGAGTGACGGGGATATGCACATTGTAAGAAATGGTGAGAAGGAGAAGGCTTTGAATGGAAGAGTGGGTTAGAGAGGTGGATCGGAACAAGAAGCCCATGCAGGAGTTTTCGCTGTCGGGCCAAGTTCCACATGTGGAATGCCAAGATCTGCCCATCACATTCACTGCATGCAGCCAGTGAACAAAGTGGGCACACGCCTCCAGGAGATGTAAATTCGAGGGTTTGAGTGGAAAATGAGATTTCATGGTTTTTCTCAGATGATAGTGATGTAGGAGAATGAAGGGCAGCTAGTGCCAGTGTTGGTGAGGTATGAACTGATAATAATTGAAACATTTGTGGACGGCGACAGTAACTGGAGAGCTAGATCATTTGGATTGGCAAGATGTCGCTGTGTAAGCTAGGACACCTAACAGCTCTTTGAGCATGTGCATGGACTTGGGCAACCTCAAAACTAACAGCTGGAAAGATTGGCATCCCTGGCAAAATATTAGAGAGAGATTGGCATTGCTTAAAAAGGGGGAGGGCTTTGTTTCTTACACCAGACCGCTCCTTGGCATACCTTCAAATTATCCTACCCAAGGAAATCATGTCATTTTGACTCGTTACCCCTAAAGGAGGCACTTTGAAAGGGGATGCCATTCCGAAACAAAGGTTCAAGTATAGAAATATTTGGTTAATTCACAATCAAATATAGAAAAAGTTTCCAGTTTTCAATTTTGCTTCTTTATTTGTATGTACTTTATTACTTTTAATGTACCAATTTTAATATTATTTAATTTTGGAAAAAAAGTTGCGGGCTTCCAGGGGTCCTCAGACCACAGGTTAAGAACCACTGGTGTAGAGCTTTAAGTACACAAAAACAATAAGCCACTTGTGGATCTGCTCAAAGGTGGCAGTTAAGGCACAGCCGAGAACAGTGATGTAGCAGTGCTGGTTGCAACAGTGTGGACATAGAACATCACTGTAGACACCCGAAAAATAACCACAACCAAAATAAGCTGCGTTACCGCAGTCACAGATGGGACTCTGAGTAAGGAGGACTGGATGAAAGGCCAGGAAGAGGATGATGTTCTGACAAGGGTTAGTAAGCACATACTCAACGGTGGTTACAGTAAGGTGGAGCTGGAGAATCAATTATGCTTTTGTAATGTGGCAGCTGAATAGAAAGTGGAAAAAGGGGCTTTCCATAAGTTAGGAGTGGTGACCATAAGGCCGCTCACTCATGGGAAAGTGACACACTCCCAAAGAGAACTGCAATGGGTGTTCACTCAGACACTCACTCATGGGAAAGTGACACACTCCTAAAGAGAGCTCAGAATGGGTGTTCACTCAGCCTCTCTCTAATGGGAAAGTGACACAGTCCCAGAGCCCCTCATACGACCTATGCAACACAAATGGCTCTCTTGAGAATTTCCCAGTGAGCCAGAGTCCGTCTTTCTGCATCAGAGGAGTCTTTCCAGTAGGCCCCATCTGGTCTCAGGCCTCGAATGGACACGCAGATGGGGGTATGTCATAGGTAGGTGAGAATGCAGTGCCAGCCTCGTGTGCGGTGAGACCAGACGGCGAGCTCATCCCTAGAAGACACACAGAATAGGGGCACACCAGAAGAACATGGTGCAAAGTATCCGTAAGAGGTGGGACTATGGTGTGTTTCATCCACAACAAACACATAGATGAAGTCCCAGAGGAACGTGGAAGTCTGGCGGACGCTTCCAGTAAGAACTGAGCTCATTCAGTGCTTAATTTGCGCTTGTTGTTTCCGGTGCGGGGCACCGGCACTTATTTTTCTTCCTCAGGCATTTAGGGCCATATGTATCAAGGGTTTTACCCATTCTGTGTCTATGGGGAAAATGTGTTTGTACATATGGGCCTTACTGCGAACAAAAGACACATATGGAAAAGACGGAGGAAGAAAAGGCGTCACAATGGGAAAAGCAGAAACAGCAAGAGTGAGCTGAAAGGGCAGAAAGTGACTTTAAATGGATTGAAGAGGCCCGGGATGGCTCCAGGATTACGCTGCTTCAGTATTCCGTGTTAGTAATTTACAAATTAAGGACTGAGCTCATGGAGAGAATTCTGAAAGATGAAGGCCACAACTAGGTCTTATGGCTCACTGGAGAGCAGGACACGAGCCGCGCTGCCCCTGTTAGCCATGAAACTTCACTGGCACTCTCAGGAATACCTACACCAAGGTGAGCAATCCCCACATGTACTACAAACCTATCTTTCAAAGCGCCCACTTTAAAGCATGGTATTCCACCAACATTCGCGTATAGCAAAGGCTATTGATGAGGTTTCAAGAAGAGCAACACACAAGCCCTAGCTGATGTCACACAAACCCCTAAAGTGAAAACATCTCCTTGTGAAATGTACCCGAACATACGTTTGTCTTATATTACTCCCACCTCCCGATGTCACCCACTCATCTATTCGCATGAACAAGCAATGCAAGGGGCGGGGAGAGCGTCATGGGACATCCAGAGATGACGTAAACCTACTCTGGTGTCACCTTGCAGCCACGTCCCCCACATAGATCTGGGGGGTCCCAGGGAGGCAGAGGAAGCGGGCTGCAGGCACGATGATGTCATGCCATGGGGCAGTCACTCTGCGTCCTGGTGGCAATACCCGAATTAGGTACCAATAACACCTGTTATTTACAGCGCTCAGAAGTGCGGTACGAAGCGCTAAATGAAAAGTTAGTAGGCAATGGCATACGACAAAGACATATAAATCTCTATAAATAACGCAAGGCTCACCGGATTAACGCGGCTGGAGACAGGTATTCTTTGGTTTTCAGATACTCCATGTCCACAAATGATGCCGCCTTGACCAGAGAGAAGAGAACCAAATCCCTGGCTGGGGTAAGAAGCGCTTTCCTCTGAAGCCTGGCCCGTTCCTCTCTCACCGCTACCTCGAAGCCGAGGCGTTCCTTAGAGACGTTTTGGCTTTCAAAGGCTGCCTCGACTACCAAAGTCCGATGGAACTTGACATTCAGGACACGTCACGGTATCATTCCTTTCTAATAGGGCGCACAGATACCATGTTGTTGGGTAATAAGCAGTCTCTGGACTCTGCCCCTTACAGCGCACAGCAGAGTCACAACAAAGTCCAGGAGCCGGAGGGGGAGGAAGTGGCCATTAAAGAGACAGAGACGTGTCAGAGGTCACATGACTTTTAGCGCTCGCCTAATATTCACTAAAACAAAATACATTTGATTACTGAAATAAAATACTTCTGTAGCCTGATGTGCCATCCTGTTCGAAGTGTGCACTTCCTATGCAGCATGGTCAAGGTCTGGGACCAGGCTAATGTGGGAGCAAATTCATCGGTCACCCAGGGCATCAAGTTAAGAGGGGTGCCAAATCTAGACCAAACAAATGCAAAATAAAAATGAAAAACAAGCACTGGCTAAGCCAATGGAGCTGGATTTAATGTGCTAGCAGCAAGGGACACAGAGCACACTAGTAGTGAAGTATTCCATCATGCAGCTAATGCAAGCAGTCCTGTGGAGGTGGAAGTATAAATCCACACAACCACTAGCAATAGGTGAGAAAGGAATACTTCACTGAGTTGAGCCAACTTGGAATTCACAAAGTCTCAGCTTGATAGCTGACAATGGATGTTCGAAGAAGGCCAATGATTTAAAGATACCAATGCTGAAGAACTGTAGTTACAGCTGAGGAACTGTTTCTTCTCCTGCACTGAATCATTCATAGATTCACATGCTTGAATATGTATACCAAGTCGGTACTTTCAATATAACATTCTATGAAATGAGGCTTACTTTAATGGAACGGGTTGTGTAGTGCAGAACTGCACCGGACCCACCGCTGTTTCAGCTGTTGAATAAGGCTTGGTGAAGGTGTGGGTTGTACATCAAGTCTCTGATCATGCAAATGTCCAGTAGGGTATCTCAGCAAGGAGTGCAGTTGTGCCACCAAGCATCTTGTCAAATGTACGCTAACTCTGTGTCTCGGAGGACGTCCAGTTTGAAGGTGAAAGAAAGAGATATATGATGTAATCCAGCGTGATATGCCCTGGTTTGATAACTCTTTGATAGAGGTTACATATGAAACGAATAATTGGTCTATTTTCCACAGGGCTTTAGTTCTAACTTTGTAGAAATGTATTCATCTTTCGAGATCTAATAAATGAAGAGACCTCTTTGCAGCTGTTAGTTGTGTAAAAAGGTTACCAAGTAGATCTTATCATTAAGAAGAAAAGAGGTTGGTACCTTTAGTATACATTTTGGGTTAGCAGACAGTAACCTTATTTTTATAAAATTTTATGTAAGGAGAAGGTTTGTGTTTCGCTGGTGTGTCTTGACTTGCTGACATTATTGCCAATGAAAAGGGAGTTTCCCATGGCAGTATTTGTAGAGAGGCTTTGTTTATGGGTTGGAAAGGGTCTTTGATTAGTTGACCTAGCACTGTGCTCAGTTCCCACTCTGGTGGATTCTTGTGGGGAAAGGTGTGAAACAGACAGCTCATAGATTCTTAAACCACGAAGATGATGCAGAAGGAGTTTTTAAATACCTGCATATGTCTGCCAGCTATATCCACATTGAAGAATACCTCACACCAGATTCTCTACATGTGGTAGATAAGGTACCACTTCATGAGAATGCATAGAAAGCAGAATAGTATTATTAGCTGAGACCAAAATGCAAGGGGCAGGTTTTGACAGTAGAAGTTGCCCTACCTTCCTGTTTATTGCAGTTTTGTAAAATGTCCTGGAAACCATATTCTAGGTCCGCAGCAGTCAGATACAGAGACATTGGGTAGTGGCGAGAGAAGGAACTGACCTGTTTTGAAACAGTTTGGTCTTGCTAGTGAGAGATACCAAAGGTCTGTGAACCGAAAATGTCTGGCCTACCCCGGGGCGACTGGTGTCAGGGTATGCATCTCTTTCTTCATTTTCCATTAGATTCTTGGGATTAGTGAAATCAAGGGAAAAGCACACACAAATTTCCCCGACCAGAGAATCAAAAACTCTTCCCCTAGGAGTCTGGATACCAACACCTACTTGTTTAGTTTCGGCATTTGGTAAAGAGATAGTTTGTCCTTTCTTTAAAAGACCAGTTCCAGTTGTCTAGAGTGTAGCTCCTAGACGTCTCAGTCCACATACATTCTGCTTAGGATATCTGCTGTCTCAGTGTGCAAGCCTTGAACATATTCCACCGTTAAAGTGATTTTGTGATGTAGATACCGATGCCTTAGTCGTTGAGCCTCTTTTGATGATTGTTTTGACTTTGTTCCTCCTTGCCTGTGTTTGAAATATAGAGTTGTCATGGTGTCTTTTTTATTCCAATATCGTGGTGTGACATTAGAAGTAGGATGTACTAAAATTGACAGCGGTTAAGGCCTTCTCCTGAGGAGACCAAAGTACACTTGCATAGAGGTTTCAATACGTGCTCCCCAAACCTTCAATGAGGCACCTGTTGTCAGATAAAAATGCAGTCTGACCTCATAAAGGTCCTATTCTGCAGAGTTTTCCTTTGGCCATCCAGCAGCACATGGATTGTTTCATGTTCTTTGTTATCTGAATGTGGTCATCCCAGTTGTCAGATACGTATCTCGTCTTCAGCCCAGCTTCTCATTCTGAGCAGAAATGGGGTGATCAAAGGAATGCAAGGTGACAGAGGGCCCAATTTTCGGAATGTGATCCCTTCATTTGTGGTTATTTCTTTTAACAACTGTGTACATTTTGCTTGTCTTTCTTGTGATGGGTAAACCTTTAGTAGATCAGACCCTATCAATAAGATCTACTGTGCTGGTACAAGGACCGACTTCTTCACAAAGGGCAAGAGGCGCAACTCTTTCTGTAGAGTCAGGATTTGAGAAAAAGGGTCTTATGTTTGATGTGATGATGGAGTTTTAACGTTTATCGATTGCAAGATATGTATTTACAAAATCATCTTGAACATTTATTTTTGTTTATAAACTTGTTCAGTGCTCTCAAATCTAGAATGGGTCGCCACTCTCTGTTCTTTTTTGACTGAGAAAAAATCTTGAGTAAAACCCTTGATTGTTTTCATAATCTGGCACCGGTTTAATGGCAGTGTTCTGTAGTACACGTTTTATCATCTCAGATCCTCAAACTGATGATGATCTTCCTTAGCTGGAAACATTGTCGGAGTCAAACCCCAAGGCCTCAGGGATCTCCCAGACAACAGCAGATGTTGAGTTGAGCTTGCAAGTAGATAACTGAGTCTGTTACCCACCCTCTACTCCACCACTGAAAACAATGTTGGAAGAGGTTAACTACCTTCTCGAACCACAACACACCAAATGCAAAGTGATGTATTATGAACAAATTCCATTTACACAGTGCCCTACACAGCGATTCCTTTCTCTTGGTTGGATGATATTGCCATCCCTTTCCTCATTCTTCTTCTGGACACAACACTCATTTAATCTTCAAACCTACCTACCAACAAAAGAACATTTAACTGGAATAAATTAGTAGCAAATTACCTATTAGAATCTCTCGAACAAAATGAACCAGCTAAAGGCTGTCTGTCAGATCAATTCTTGGATTTCCCTCAGCTTGGATACATTAGATCCACCTCTGTTACTAGATCTATGCGCTGCAGACATTCAGCTCCCTGGTGTAATCAGGGTAAACTCATTCCTTTTTACCTTCCTCATTCACCTTTCTATTCTGCATCTACTCGAGCTGCTTATTAGTCTACCCTGCAGTCCTAAAAGGCACAGGTTCTCAAATTTGGAGCCACTTTCTCTGTCAATTACATTTTTAACTCATAGAACCGGACAAAAATAAAATAAAATAAATGTTTTACCATAGTAAACTTCTTCGCTAATCCTAATTGCTCTAGTACGAGCATCTCCATTGCAGTCTCTGTGATTTCCTAGCTTCTTTTTCCACAGAGAAAATCATACAAATACGTAAATCTCTACACCCCTGTCCTAGTTCACAAGTTCCTCTACCACCTCACCTAACTATTTTCTATCCTCTCTAATTTTACTTAGCTCATTGAAGGCTGAGTATTACAGCTACTAGTATATTTAAAATCAGGCTCTCCATTAGACCTATGCACTGTCCGTATTATGAATTTAGGATTCCAAAGTATTGACCCTCTGCTTACACAGGTTTGTAACAAATAACCCTATAAATGTTGCAGACATGGTTGTTCTACATGGCACAAGCAAAACCTAAGGAATTTTGATGTATGTAATTCTTCAATCCCTGGGTAGGGCTGGCTCACAGCCCCCTAATTCACACATAAAAGTATCTCCCAAATGGGAAGCACTCGAAGATCAAGTGTAATTTTCATACTGGTGAATCGCATGTTATATAAACTATGGTCTCAAATGTCAATAAAGTTGAGGTGTAGTCATCCATCCTTATGTAACGTGGAATAAGGAGACTTATATGCCATTGATTAAAAATACATGGCCAACCTTTCTTCTTCATGTCTTCATAAAAAAATAGACAATGACAGCCCAGCAAGCGTGTTTAGTCCCCACACATGACTTCATCAGGGGTGTAAAACACATATATTAATACATTACAATTAAAACATTTAATGGTAGATCACTTGAAGTGCCTGGAAATATACAGCAATCTTAGTAGCATTTTTTGTTTGTCCAGGAGAGGAAGAGGCCATTCCACTTGTGCAGATCATTAGTAATAGCTTGTAGCAAGCAAGGGCAATTTGCTGCATACAGTGAGTGATGTTTAGGGGTGCTATAAATCCCTAGGTATTTAATTTTCTTTTTGACCCTTTTCAAGGACGTGAGTGTGAGGTGTTTTGCTTTAACGGCTGATGCTATACCTGGATTGAGACTTCAGATTTACTGAGGTTTACTTTGAAGCTGGAGAGCTTCCTGAAGGACTCTAAAACGTCCATCGCTTTAAGGATTGAGCATTGAGGCACGGGTGTGTGAGCAGAACTCTGTCTGTGAATAGGTATATTTTTTAAAGTTTTCGGACTCTTTATAAAGATGGAATTGGCAGAGGTACCTCAGCAGCAACCAGCAATTTGTTTCTGTGAATTCCAACAGAAGAGCAAAAATCCCTAAGCCTTGTAATAGTAAACTAACTAGTGTGTTCCAGATGAAGGCACAGTGACGTAGCAGAGACCACTGGAGAGGCTGAGCATCCCAAAGGCCCGATATCCCTCGTGAGCTACCCAAGAAGAACTCTAAAATAGAGGACACACTTTCTCTTTGCCCTGCTTTGAATTTCTCTTTGTTATACTCTAGCAGTCAGAGGCAGTGGAAAGAAGATGCTCTGACGATGGTAAATCGGGGTTGGGAAGCCACCAAGTGTGTGATCACTGTACCACAACTGGTGGAGCCCCAGTGATGAGCAGCGGAGCAGAGCAGAGAGGTGCAGCATGCTGATTCAGACCTCTGGGCGTGGAACTGGTACCTGGGATCGATGGGTCATAGAAGAAATACAGTTATTGCATCTACAGGGTCGATTTCCTGGGAATTCATAGGCCGGATCTAGAATGTTCACTCTTTTCCTGGTGACCCAGAGAATCTTTGCCACCTGGCTGGCTCTGGGTTTGGTGCACTTTAATTGACAGCACCAGGTCTGAATGGGCACTATTGTGAAGGTGTTATGTTATGCGATTTGTAAAGCACATGGCTACCATGAGGCTTCCCAGCGCTAGCGGACCCGACCAAGGCTAAACATAGAGGACAGTCAATTCTAAAACAGCCACGTTTTAAGTTCCTTACGGAAGCTGTATTCCTGGCTTATGAGATGGAGTCTAAAAGGGAGGGAATTCCACAGCTTGGCCACCAAATAGGCCATCGTGGCACCACCCCATCTAACTTTTTTAAATCTAGGTAGGGAGGCCAAAGCTGAGGAGACTGATCTGAGAGCTCTATTCGGCTTGTAGAAAGAGACGAGGGCTCTTAAAAGTGGTGACCCACAGTTGTGAAGGGACCTATGGATACACCACAAGGCTTTGAATTTGATCCGCTGTTTAACCGGCAACCAATGTAATGAAACTAATGCTGATTTCACAGAGGTGTGTCTAGGGATGTCTAACAGAAGGCGGGCCGCTGCATTTTGTACATGCTGCAACTTCTTTTTCACATATAGGGGGGAGCCAAGAAATATGCCATTGCCATAATCAAGTCTCGAGAGAATGGTAGCTTGAATGATAAGCCTTTTTGCCAAACATGGAAGAATTGTAAAAATCTTCCTCAGAAGATGAAATGAAAACAGAGTGAGGGCTATGTTCACGTACTGTGA
Organism: Pleurodeles waltl; assembly: GCF_031143425.1. Taxonomy (NCBI): domain Eukaryota; kingdom Metazoa; phylum Chordata; class Amphibia; order Caudata; family Salamandridae; genus Pleurodeles; species Pleurodeles waltl. Next base: position 91,202,022 of record NC_090441.1, read on the forward strand.
CCGCAGACTAGAAGGACTACCCAGGCCAAGGGACAGGGTATTTGGAATACTGGAGGTGGCAAATGGTGCAGATTAAATGTGAGCCCTACATAATTTATCTGAAAGCATTAAGACTACAGTGAGAACAGTGGTGAACACGTTGAGGTACTTCAACCTGGATAGCAAATGCATAATCAGCAGTGAACTAGAGAACAAAGGGAATTCACTTATTTCAAATGGCGTGCTATTCTCAACATTTTCACAAATCAAATGAAACAGAGGTCAGAAAATAACAAGAGCCACTTCAATAAGCATTCCGATCCTTCCTGTTCAGGCGGACATTGGTAATTCAAAGGGTTTTGCTGGTGACTTCATGGAATTTAACAGTGTCCTAGATAGACACAACCTATGTTCGCTGTTGTTACCAACCAGTAAGTTTGAATTGGAAACTAAAACTGGTATTGGAAAAGCACAGGTGACTATTAGAGAGAATGGTTACAGGAAAGCTGTCCTTTAGGGAGTGGCCCATCAAAAAGAAGTTGCCCATGAACGCTGTTTTTCTAGACTTGAGCCACCAACCCAGAGGTGTCCAATTTAGATTCTGACCTTGCAAATCTTTCAAGATAATCACGAATTATGTAAGTGATTTACATTAGGTCTAATTGTATGTCAGGTCATCTTGGTAGCTACGCTGAATACCTGGAATAGATCTGTGCCTCCTGCAAGGCTAGACTGGCCACACCAGGCATCGGGCGTCTCCCCGGGAGGCTGGAAAGGTGGGGACCTCTTTTGTTACGAGGGGCGGTTTTGTAGCATTGCAGCAGTTTTAAAAGCACTGCAGAATTCCTTGTATGTCCAACAGTTTTCAGGCAACGATAAAGGTGCCAAGATAATCTCTGATGATTAATTTACCTGCTGGAGAGAGATCGGGTTTTTGTCTAGAGGTAGTTTTGACTCATCAAACATAGTGCACAGGGTTAATATCCCTGCTTCAAAGAACATGTACTATGCAGATCACCGAACAGTATTTTGGACCTCATTACAACCCTGGCGGTCGGTGTTAAAGCGGCGGTAAAACCACCAACAGGCCGGCGGTAAAAAAAATGGAATCACGACCGTGGCGGAAACCGGCAAAATAGACAGCTACTTTAACACTCCGACCACTACGGCGGTACAAACAAACAGCGCAGCGGTCACTGCCAACAGACAGGTGGAAGACAATGTACCGCCCACAGTATCATGAGAGGCCAATCCGCCACCTTTTCCGGGGCGGATTCACCACAAACAAAAACACGGCGGAAACAGGACTTGGAAGGGAAAACGCTCACCTCTACACACCCCACAAGGAACCAGGACGCCATGGTGCCAGAACTCCAAATTCTACCTGCCATTCTCTTCCTGCTCCTCTACCAGGAGCACGAACGCCGGTAGCAACGACCACGGTGAGTACTGCACCTACGACACAGGGGAGGGGGGAGGGAAAAGAGAGTAACACACACACGCAACTCGCAAAATCCCCACCCCCACCATCACCCACTACAACACACACAGAAATACATGTTGACACATTACATTTACACCCCTCAAGCCCCCCTGGAAGAAAGCAAGGACAAAAGGAAATGAGTTGAACGATTGTAATGAGTAAAAATCCATTAGTCAAAAATATATATACACTATTAAAAAATATATACACCAAGAATTCAAGTCCATGTACTGCACCTACATAGTCCGTGGACCACTGGGCCCAAAATGCATGGGCGAGGCCCACACAAGATACCCGATCAAAACGGAGAGAACACTGCAGGGGCATCAGATTGAAATAAAACAGGCACCTCAGGGGGAAGGGAAAGGGGGGCACCTCAGCCGGATGAGTGCACAACGCCAGCTCCACGAGGGGGCACCATGCCCATTTATGTATCCTGGGGAGTGCAAAGCCACAGTCTCACAAATCTCTCCAGTGGGTGGTTTGCCCGCTGCTTTATTATGGGGAGTGCAAAGCCACAGTCTCACAAGTCTCTCCAGTGGGTGGTTTGCCCACTGCTTTATCCTGGGGAGTGCAAAGCCACAGTCTCTCAAGTCTCTCCAGTGGGTGGTTTGCCCACTGCTTTATCCTGGGGAGTGCAAAGCCACAGTCACGCTAGTCTCTCCAGTGGGTGGTTTGCCCACTGCTTTATCCTAGGGAGTGCAAAGCCATAGTCTCGCAACTCTCTCCAGTACGTGGGTTGCCCACTGCTTTATCCTGGGGAGTGCAAAGCCACAGTCTCTCAAGTCTCTCCAGTGGGTGGGTTGCCCACTGCTTTATCCTTGGGAGTGCAAAGCCACAGTCTCTCAAGTGGATAACAGTTCTCCACTGGTTCTGGAGGGGGCTTTGTGCCCAGAGTGCTTCATCCTGCCAAGGACAGAGGTAGTGGATGCCTTTGTCCACTGGTTCTGGAGGGGGCTTTGTGCCCATAGTGCTTCATCCTGCCAAGGATTGGGTGAGGGGATGCCTTTCTCCACTGGTTCTGGAGGGGGCTTTGTGCCCGGAGTGCTTCATCCTGCCAAGGACAGAGGTAGTGGATGTGATACTCCACTGGTTCTGGAGGGGGCTTTGTGCCCAGAGTGCTTCATCCTGCCAAGGATTGGGTGAGTGGATGCCTTTCTCCACTGGTTCTGGAGGGGGCTTTGTGCCCGGAGTGCCTCATCCTGCCAAGGACAGAGGTAGTGGATGCCTTTCTCCACTGGTTCTGGAGGGGGCTTTGTGCCCAGAGTGCTTCATCCTGCCAAGGACAGAGGTAGTGGATGTGATACTCCACTGGTTCTGGAGGGGGCTTTGTGCCCAGAGTGCTTCATCCTGCCAAGGACTGAGGTAGTGTATTCCTTTGTCCACTGGTTCTGGAGGGGGCTTTGTGCCCAGAGTGCTTCATCCTGCCAAGGATTGGGTGAGTGGATGCCTTTCTCCACTGGTTCTGGAGGGGGCTTTGTGCCCAGAGTGCTTCATCCTGCCAAGGACAGAGGTAGTGGATGTGATACTCCACTGGTTCTGGAGGGGGCTTTGTGCCCAGAGTGCTTCATCCTGCCAAGGACTGAGGTAGTGTATTCCTTTGTCCACTGGTTCTGGAGGGGGCTTTGTGCCCAGAGTGCTTCATCCTGCCAAGGATTGGGTGAGTGGATGCCTTTCTCCACTGGTTCTGGAGGGGGCTTTGTGCCCGGAGTGCTTCATCCTGCCAAGGACTGAGGTAGTGGATGTGATACTCCACTGGTTCTGGAGGGGGCTTTGTGCCCAGAGTGCTTCATCCTGCCACGGACAGAGGTAGTGGATGTGACACTCCACTGACGGTGGGCCTACATGGAAGCTGTCCAGGCCCCTGGAACTGACCACCAGCTTCGTACGACTGACCACTGGGGATGGCAGCCATGTCTGCGGTGGTGCTTGAGGCGGCCTCAGTAGCGGCGGTGCTTGCGGCGCTCATTGGCCAGCGGTGCTGGTGGGTGGTGTAATGATGAGGAGACGGAAAGTGAGGTAAACATCTCCTTCTTTATTGATTTCCTCACCAGAATGCCCCAACCGTCGTTCTCTCCCTCTCCCTCCCCCCAACATTCCAAAACCCCCCCACGCGCAGCGTCAGCCGTGCACACAGACACATGAGGGAAGGCTGAGGGAAGAAATAAAAAGACACGACACACGGGGAAAATGACATCACCACTGTACTTATATGGAACATTACATCTTTTCCCTTTTATCAACGCTTAATTCAGTACGTAATCTTTGAATCTGACAGGTGGTACAATAGCTCTTTTGGTCGTTACAGTGCACTTTGGACTGGTTACAACTGTAGTTGAAGACATGTTGGAAGGGTTGCTTTTTGCAGCATTTTCATGGCTTGTTCTACACTGTTCACCGTGGTTTGCAGGTTGGCTGTATTCAGGCAAACTATTATGAACAACTTCATGGTCCCTGACTGGTTCTGGTAACTTAACGCTGACTACATTCGATCCATTCCACCATTGACCATTATCCAACAAGACAGCTGTGCCCTTAGTTTTAACCACACGCCTTGCCTCACTGCATTTGCTCATATTAACTCCTTTCTTCCGATATCTCACTCTCACCAAATCACCAGCACTCACAATCATTTCCTTGACTGCATTTCTAGAATTATAGTTGCTACGCATGCGTTTTTGACGTTGGTCAACTAGCTTCCTCATCTCAATCTCCTTTTCCTTTAAGCTCTTTGACTCCCATTTCTTCCATGCCACTGATCAGTACGGGTGAAATTGTGTGATGGCCACTCTACCCCTGAGCAACTCAAAGGGTGTTCTGCCTGTGGTGTTGTGTGGAGTGGTGCGATACGACCATAGTCTAGTTCTAAGAGCTGCTTCAATAGGAATGTGAGACCTTAATGCCATTTGAATAGTTTCTTTGACTAAATGATTGGTCCGCTCAACCTGCCCATTACTTTGGGGGTGGTATAAGGATGACCGTATATATTCTATATTATTTACTTTCAGGAACTTGGTCATTTCTTGTGACAGGAATTGCACTCCGTTGTCTGAAACCAGCTGACGTGGAAAGCCCTCCTTACAAAACACCTCCTTCAGGAATGTCGTCACCTCAGACGTGGTGAGTTGTGACACAAACTTTACTTCAATCCATTTACTAAAGTAGTCAATAATAACAATGGCATAACGCATGTTTAGGGGAAGAACATTCATTGGCCCGATAAAATCGATTCCGATTTTTATCCACGGGCCTTCAGGTAACTCAACAGATAACATTGGACAATGGTGAGCAGACATGGTTTTGTCCGCTTTAGCACATACGGAGCATTGGCTGACAAATATGTAAACGTCACGATCCATGGCTGGCCACCAATACCTTTCCCTATGTTTTTGTTTAGTTCCTGTCATTCCTACATGACCTTCATGTGCTAGGGCCACCAACCTCCCTCTCAATGACATTGGTGCAATAAGGGTTTCACCTCTGAGGAAGACCTCATCAACAATGGTAATGTCATTTTTAATTTTCCAATATGGTTGCAATGTTTCATTCAGTCGCTTTGCACGCGGCCAGCCTTCCATTATGTACTTTTTCATTTCTGTAAATACATTGTCATTTCTAGTGGCCTCCTCCCATTCTTGTTTTGTAATAGCACTATGGGGCTCTTCACTATTAAACAAACATGCAACCAGAACATCATCATCATACTCGTTTTCTTCACAATCAGTTTCACTAATACATGGTGCACGTGACAAGTAGTCAGCAGTAACATTCGCTTTGCCACTAATATGCTCTGTTCTGAATTGGTACTCTTGTAATTTACACACAAGCTTTGCTATTCTTGGAGTAGGTTTACTCGAACCTTTTCCATCTAGGATGCTAACTAATGGTTTGTGATCAGTATGCAAAATGAACTCTTTTCCCCAAAGAAAACTTTTAAACTTTGTAACAGGCCAGACACAAGCTAAAAGCTCACGTTCAATTACTGAATATTTTGACTCAGCTCCTCTCAGTTTTCGTGAAGCAAAAGCAATACTTTTTTCCTCTTTAGCCACTCTCTGGCTTAGCACCGCCCCCAGGCCAACCTGACTAGCATCAGTGGTTACTATGCTCTGTAGTTTTTCACTGAAAGACTGCAAGGAAGGTGCTAGCTGAAGTTCTTTTTTTATGTTTTTCATGCTTTCTTCACACGTCTCATCCCATATGAATTCTGCATCCTTCTTTGTTAGCTTCCAAAGTGGTTCCACTTTTGTGGCATAATTCTTTATGAATTTATAGTGAAATTCACACATTCCTAAAAATGATGCAAGTTCTTCCTTGTTACTTGGGGTTGGTGAGTTTGAAATTGCAGATATTAGGGATGGCTTTGGTCGAACACCTTGTTCATCAATTAGGTGCCCAAGGTACTCTACTGTTCCTTTGAAAAATTTACATTTGTCTTTTTGTAGCGTTAGACCACTGTCTTGAATTCTCTGTAAAACTTTTTTTTAAATAGACAGGTGTTCTTCCTCTGTTTTACTGTAGACTAGTATGTCATCCTGAAATGACCTTACACCATCCATATCTGAAAAAAGTTGATTCATTACTCGCTGGAAGATCGCAGATGCTGAACACAGCCCGAAAGGTAATCTACAGAATTGGTAAGCTCCTTCAGGAGTGATGAACGCTGTATAACTCTTTGAACCTTCCTCCAACTGAACTTGATGATAAGCTGAAGTCCAGAGTAGTGAAGAACTTTGCTTGATCCAAAGTCATCACCATCTCATTTATCAGAGGCAATGGTTGACAGTCAGCTACCACGTGATTGTTGAGTTGGCGAAGGTCAATGCATAAACGGATTGAGCCATTCCTTTTCTTAGCCAGGACCACGGGCGACAACCACTCAGACGCATTGATGGGTTCTATTATTCCCTCATCACACCAATTCTTTAGAATAGCCTTGACCTCTGAGCGGGCAGACAAAGGTATGTTTCTTACACGTTGTTTCACGAGTTGCACGCCTTCCTTCAGAATTATTTTATGTTTGAAATTCTTTAGGCATCCCAGTTTTCCACTGAATACTTCTTTGTATTCCTCAAGAATGTTTTCCAAACTGTCTTTTTGAATACTGAACAACTCAGGGCGGTTGACATGGGTTGATCAACATCCTCAGGCTCTGTTGCTCCAACCAACCAAGAATGTTGACATTGTAGTCAACCACAAACACCTTTGAGGATGTACTTTTGTCCTTGAACTTCAGATCAGCATTAAATACTCCTTCTAGCTTTATTTTGTGACCTCCATAGGCTCCTGGAATAACCTTGCTAACCTGTAGCGGTGCTTTACATCCTAAGGTCTCATAAGTGTTCTTTGACAAGATAGTAATTCTGGATCCAGTATCAACTAGCATTTCCACACTCTCTCCATTTACATGGATGTTGCATTTGGGTTGATTATGTAAGTCTTCCTTACTGATGATGGCCACAAGCAACACTAAATTCTCCATCATTTCATTGTCATCTGAGTCCTCGTCTGTTTTATATTCTTCCACCTTGAAGACTTTCTTCACATGAGAAGACTTGCAAACTTTAAGGAAGTGTCCAACCTTTCCACATCCTTTGCAAGTTTTGCCGATGGCAGGACATCCTCTGATGGATGCTAAATGGGTACTGGATCCGCAGCGATAACATGTCATCTTGTTGCTGCTTGAATTTGAACTGCTTTTTTTATTGCTTTTCCTTACTTGACTTGTAGATGATTCACTTTTCTTGCGGATCAGATTGACATCTGCTGAATGGTTATCAGGTTTGCGCAACAATTTTATTCCCTTTGCAGATCTTTCCATACTTTTAATGGTTGATACCACCTTCTCCAGGCTGGGGTTGCGATGGCACAACAGTTTTTCTTGCGCTTTAATACAAGTGGTGCGCATAACTACCTGATCGCTAATCATCTCCTCCATGTCTCTGAATGAGCATGTTGTAGCTAACATCCTCAAGGTTGTGACGTATGACTCAATTGACTCTCCTGGAGCTTGGTAACGGTAATAGAAATTATATCTTCCCATAATAACGCTCATAGTTGTATCAAAGTAGTTTTTCATTCTTGCCTTGGCTTCAGTAAACACATCCCATTCTTGATCTTCCTCCTCCTCTTTCTCAACAGGAGCTATGTGATCAAACAACCTTCTTCCTTCTACCCCCAGACAGTTATACATCATGGCTTGTTTTCTGGCTGGATCATACTTGGTTCCATCAATAGCCTCCAAATGTTTTTCAAAACATTTGATCCATTGTGTCCAGCTTTCTGCCTGGGGTCCTGGAACATCTAAAAAAGGTACTTAGCATTGCCACTGCATTCATTATGCCAGCCATTATAATATTAATTTTCTGGGGTTTTATTTATAATTTATAGGTAATGATCTATCAAATTGTTTAACTCCTCAAGTTTAGATTGTACAATGCCTTCGTTTAACTATAAATATCACTTTTTAGGATCTGGCTCCCTCCTGTGGCAGTTTCAGGTATAGCACATTAGTTAATTCAGGGCATGTAAAGGGTTAATCACTCACAGTTCAGCTCACGAAGTTCTCTCAGAAGCCAGAATATCACGGTCAAGAGGTCATAACTTGCTGGCAAGAATTTAGATGCCTGAGTGGATAAGAACTGACACCTCGTTGAATGGATTTTGCTACTGGATCCCGTTCCTCGTCGCCATAATTTCCTTGTGTAATGATGAGGAGACGGAAAGTGAGGTAAACATCTCCTTCTTTATTGATTTCCTCACCAGAATGCCCCAACCGTCGTTCTCTCCCTCTCCCTCCCCCCAACATTCCAAAAAAAACCCGCGCGCAGCGTCAGCCGTGCGCACAGACACATGAGTGAAGGCTGAGGGAAGAAATAAAAAGACACGATACACGGGGAAAATGACATCACCACTGTACTTATATGGAACATTACAGTGGCTCAGTGAGCGTGCTGCTGGCGGCAGTGTCCTGGGCAGCAGTGCTGGTGGCGCTGGTGTCCTGGGCAGCGGTGCTGGTGGCGGCGGTGTCCTGGGCAGCGGTGCTGGTGGCGACGGTGTCCTGGGAAGCGGTGCTGGTGGCGGCAGTGTCCTGGGAAGCGGTGTCCTGGGAAGCGGTGCTGGTGGCGGCGGTGCATGTGGCGGTGCTGGTGGCAGTCTTGTCCGCCGTGCAGGTTGGCGGCGACTTCCCTTTCTTTCTCTGCCCCTTCTCCACCTTGGATGGTGGCGCAGCTGTCTTCCCACTCCCAACTGTAGTCCTGGGAGAGCCCTTAGTGTCAGGTGTTTTGCCCTTCTCCCTCCGGGCTGTGGCAAACTTCTTATGTTTCTGAGGTGGGGGACTGTCCTTGGCCTGGCTCCTTGGCAAACTGGCTGCTCTGCTGCTTGGCGCACTCCAGAAGCCAGTTACTGCTGGCACCACTGTTCCTGGTGATCTGGTGGCTGAGGTGCTGGGTTGGGACCTGGAAAGGCGGGCCCTTGGGGACAGAAGGGGTGGGGGAGGTGAAGGGAAGAGGTCAAGGTTTGACAGGAAAAGCTTTTTAGACACACAGGAACGGGTAGATGGAGGGGGTTTGGGAGTGGAGGAAGAGGTAGTGGTTGTAGGAGGTGTTCGTTTGCTGACTTTGGGTGAAGGTGCATGGGCTGGAGGCTGTCGTGAGGTGGATGGCTGTTGGGTGGGTGTGTGACTGCGTATCTGTAGTTTGGGAGGTGGGCTCACAGACACACTGGGAGAGGACACAGGGGACGTGTGAATGGTAGTGGGGGTGGTGAGTGCACGTGAGCAGTGTGTGATGATGGGCGTGCTGGTGATGGACGTAGTGGCTGAAGATGTAGTGCATGCAGGTGTGAGTGGAGACGTGACAGGGAGGGAGGAGGGAGACGAGGAGGAGGGGTACACAGTGGAGGCAGTGGATGTTGGTATGTGTGCATGGGTATGATGCTTGTGTGAGTGCCTGTGGGATGTGTGGTGCTTATGTTTGCCAGAGCTACCCTTGTGTGTTGAGGTGTGTGCATGCTGGTCTGATGGTGTGCTTGGGATAGGCTGAGGTACTGGGGATTGGGTCTGGGTGGAGGAAGTTGGAGGGGGGAGGCTGGACACAGGGACAATGGCTGCCATCAGTGCTGAGGCCAGAGTCTGAAAAGCTTGCTGTTGGGCTGCCTGACCAGAATGAATGCCCTACAGGTATGCATTCCTCTGTTGCAACTGCCTCTCTACTACTACTACTACTAGAGCTGTGTGACAGAGGTATGTTGACAATAGAATGGGCATTGCCATTTCCCTCAGTTATTGCAAATACACATTTGTGAAAGCACACACTGACTCCAGATTGTTTTGTGATTTAAGGGTGTTTATTTAAGTGCTAAATATTGGAGGGGGTTGTAAAATGGTCAGGGGTGATGGTGGAGGAATGTCCATGGCAGAGTCCAGTCTATTAGTCTCACAGGTGCACTGTCCAAAGGGGCATAGGAAGTGGAGCTGGGGCAGTTTTAGGATGGACAAGGTGAAAAAGTGGGACAGAAGGATGACAATCAGGATGGCCTCATTTCTTGGCGGGGGTCTTGGCATTGTTCTCTGTCTTTGTCCTGGATCTCAGGGACCGCTTGCGGCGGGGGGGTTCTCCATCTGCAGGGAGTGGGGTGCTGGTGTTGTGGTCCTGTGGCAGTGCCTCCTGTCCACTAGCGCCGGCAGAGGTGGCGGGCAGTTCATCGTCCAGGCTAGTGTCAGGGGCCCCTTGTTGTGCAACAGTGTCCCTCCTGGTGTTCACGAGTTCCTTCAGCACCCCTACAATGGTGCCCAGGGTGGTATTGATGGATTTTAGTTCCTCCCTGAACCCCAAATACTGTTCCTCCTGCAGCCGCTGGGGCTCCTGAAACTTGGCCAGTACCATTGCTATCGTCTCCTGGGAATGAAGGTACGCTCCCATGATGTTGGAGAGGGCCTCGTGGAGAGTGGGTTCCCTGGGCCTGTCCTCCCCCTGTCGCACAGCAGACCTCCCAGTTCCCCTGTGTTCCTGGGCCTCTGTGCCCTGAACTGAGTGCCTACTATCACTGCCCCCAGGTCCCTGGTGTTGTTGAGGTGGTGGGTTAGCCTGGGTTCCCTGTAGTGGTGGACACACTGCTGCTTGACGTATCCTGGGGACAGAGGTATGGGCCCGCTGGGTGGGTGCTGTGCTGGTGTTTCCAGAGGACGGAGGCTCTGTGGTGGCCTGTGACTGTGTGAGTGGAACCAACTGTCCTGAGGTCACAGATGGGCCGGGCTGGTCATCTAGATCCAGTTGGACAGAGCTGCTGTCATCACTGTGGGCCTCTTCTGTGGGTGGAGTGGACATGTCTGGAACCTCCTGTCCGGTGACGTTGGGTAGGGGTCCTGTAGGGGTGTAAAGGCATGATTATTGCATCTGTGTGTGCCATGGTGTGCAATGGGTGGGTGACCTTGTACCCCAGTGCTTGCATTCCTGTGTAGGACCTTGTGTGCTAATTGTTTAGGGGTCTGTGTCGGTATGTGTAGTGGCCATGCATTGGTGATGGGTGTCCATGCTTTGTTGTTGCATGCAGGGCTTGGTGTTGGGATTTGTGGTTTGTGATAGTGGGACATATGTGAGGAGTTGGAGTGATGGGGGTGAGGGTATGTGATAGCATGCAGGTAGGGTGGGGGATGTAATAGTTAAGATTTGACTTACCAGAGTCCATTCCTCCTGCTACTTCTGCGAGGCCCTCAGGATGCAGTATAGCCAAGACCTGCTCCTCCCATGTTGTTAGTTGTGGGGGAGGAGGTGGGGGTCTGCCGCCAGTCCTCTGAACCGCGATGTGGGGCTCTTGAGAAAAACCAAACGCAACGCACCTTCCCCCGTAGGTCGTTCCACCTCTTCCTGATGTCATCCCGTGTTCTTGGGTACTGTCCCACTGCGTTGACCCTGTCCACGATTCTTCACCATAGCTCCATCTTCCTAGCTATGGTGGTGTGCTGCACCTGTGATCCGAATAGCTGTGGCTCTAGCCGGATGATTTCCTCCACCATGACCCTAAGCTCCTCCTCAGAAAACCTGGGGTGTCTTTGCTGTGCCATGGGGTGGTGTGGGTGATGTGTGAGGTGGTGTGTGTTGTGATGTGTGGGGTGATGTTTATGGGTGTGTGGTGTTTTGTGCATGGATGTGTATGTGTGATGGTGTTGTGTGCCTCTGTATGCTGGTGTTGTCTTTGCTGTGCTGTCTCTCTGGCCTTCGTCTAAATTTTTGGTAGTAAGGGTTTGTGGGTGATGTAGGCGGGTGTTTTATATTGTATTGGGTGTGTGGGAGTGGTGTGTGTATGTGTGTCAGGTGTGTGTATTTGGAATTGTCCAATGTGGTAGTGTTTTGTAGATGTGTGTGTATTTTGAGTGCGGCGGTGTGTACTGCCAATGGAATACCGTGGTTGAAAGACCGCCACGTGGATTCGTGGGTTGTGATAGTGTGGGTGTATTCCTGTTGGCGTGACGGTGGAGGTTTTGTTATCACCAGTTTATCACTGACTTTTGGTGTGGCGGACTTGTGTGGGTGTCTAGATTTTGGCAGATTCCGAGCTGTGGGTCGTAATAGCTGTGGTGGAATTCCGCGGCGGTGTGTTGGCGGTCTTCTGCGCGGCGGTAAGCGGCATTTACTGCCAATGTTGTAATGAGGACCTTTATGTGCACAGCTGGGGGGGATACTGCTTTTGACAAGAGATCATTTTGTTACTGTGCAGTTCATACCTTACAATCATAATCTAACACAGTGACCTAGGAACTATCATCAAATAGCTGCATGGTATAGACAACAGAGTTATGTTTTTTTTTCTCAGTCTTTGATTATCCTAATTTTGCTAAAAAAAAGGGCTTGTTTGGGAATAGAATTTTTTTTATTAATGAAGTCAACGCACGTTCTGAGTCCTTAGTTTGTGCTTCCTCAGACCAAGCACTCTTAAAAAAAGCCTAGCGGTATGGATGACATGTGAATCCTAAACCTTGTAGTCCACATTATCTTATTTAACATTTTCTATACACTGATTTACATACCCATGATTTATTGTCTCTGTATGTGTGTGATGTAAATTGCTCAAACACCCTACTCTGGTGAGTAGAGGTGCTATGAAACAAATGAAATACAAGTGAGAGAGGGGCTATGGTGAGATGAGAGGCACTGTTAGAGGGTGATGATGAGTGAATCATTGAAGAGCCTCAATTAACATTTCTGTATCCTGGTGCTTTGTAAGATCATCATTTACTATGCTTAATAAAATAATACAAATAAATATATAATGAAAAATGTATTTGTTTGCCATTTTTTTTTCCAGAATTCCTTTGGGGGAGAACACGCCACAAGCCCCATTGTAGTGGTCAGGCTCGCTTGCGATGCACCCTTGGGGGGCTTGTCTGACAACAAGCCAGGGCTGCTGTATCTACATTGGAAGCGTCAGTCCCATACATGTGAAGCGTTAGATGGGTATCAACAAGGACCTGATAAGAAGGAGATATACGCAGCATCCCTGAAGTCAGTAGTAGTACATGTTTATTAGAAGAAGACATTTATGTTTGAGGCTTCCAAAGGAAATTGCATACTAGTCCCTCGCTTTTGAGCCCCGAATTAGCAAACACTGCTTCAGCCTGTTGATGGCATGATTTGAAGCATCCATTCAATGTGTTCCCATGTTTTCATCAAGGTCTTAGAGATGCACTGAAAAAAAGGCTAAATAATGAAGCATAGTAGGAATGGAATTGCCCTAAACGTGGTTTTGAATATGCACTTTGATCTACTCTTGGCACTTTTACCCCAAACCTTCACCTTGCCAGGGTGAGGCAAAATCTAGCATGGAAAGAAGAAACAGGCGTTTTTTTAAGGCTTCCCCAGTGCCATGTTGCTCAAATAAAAGTCACAGGAGTGGTCCTGCCACTGACTACTCCCTAATTGCAAAACCTAAGTTTGTCAGCCAGAGTACTATTTTTTATGTATTCAACTGATTGTTTTGTTTTTGCCAAAACACAATTAGTGTGGTGTTTTTTGTTCCCACTGATAGACAGGCAGCTCATCCTCTTAATTTTATGACCTGAAGTCCAGCGAGTGAGGTGGAGGGTCTGAGGGGACGAATTCTCCTCTGAAGCCCCAACTGTCAGATTTTCTACTGCTTTACACGGACCAGCAAGGAACCTTCTGAGCTCTGTTCTTCTTTCCTCAGGTTGACCGTTTTGAACCCATTCCTTCAAGGAAATGTTCTATCTCTCGGCGTCTATAAGCAGTAGACATTGCTTGATCCTTCCAATACTACAGATGTGCGATAACTTTCATACTGTTTGACAGGGCACCATGGCTGAAAATTCCCACTCAAGAACTTCCTTCAAGCCATGCGAGGTGTGTGGGGGCAAAGAAGGGTATACTGGTGATCCACACACCAAGTGCATATTTTGTCTTCATACTGAGACATCTTAAGGATTTTGGGGGCCCTGTGTCAAACGTATTTAGGGTGCCCCTGTTCAGAACAGCTTTGAATTTATGATCCTATTTCAGCTCTTGCATGCCCTCTTTGGCCAGGTCACTGACAGCGCAAAGGAACGTCCAATATTTAGGGATAGTGACTTTCTTTTAATACTGTAACACAGCAGCGGGTACAAATATTACTGCAAATAATCTTTGTGACACCATCACGTTTCTCATATATAACGTCCCCAGTTTTGAAATAAAAGAAACTTTATTATGGATGTTGCCTGAAACATAAACATAACATTTCTTTGCAAAATGTCTGTAATAGATTCTCACACATCAAAAATACATTTAAGGAAAACGGTATTCTTATCAGTGCTGTTTAAGAATTATTCAAGTTCATCAGGGCGAGATTCTCTGCAGAACAGAGCTGGCTCTGTCGGGGGGGGGGCCTGAAAGGCTGGGGCTCTGGCCCAGAGCCCAACTTGCCCATGCCTTAAAACGTCTCTGCCTTCATAAATGGCCATAAGCCCATTCATTTTAACATATGTGTTAAAGATAGAGAAGGTCAACTGCTGTATTACTTAAATACTGAATTTCCTGGAACATCACCTGAAAAAAGACTTCAAAACCAAAAAGCGCAAACTGGAGAGGAATGCAATGAAAGAGCCAGTCACAGGGGCTGTCTCAATGCACTGGGTAACTACCTCCAAAAAAAACTCCATGCCTGCCTTGATGGGACAGACCGAAGTGTGTCCCATCATAAGACCAGTTCACCACCAGAGAAGAAAATATCTGACTCGAAAACTGTCATAAATGACTTCTCCAGTGATGGGTGTGGTCTTTCACTGTAAATAGTAAAGCTGTTGAAGTCAGATCTGTTGTCTGTTCCAGAGACCTTGTCATAGACTTCATTGTTGACAAAGGCAGCATCACTAATGATAAAATCACCCTCTTCATCGAACAGGATACCAATGTCGATGAGCAAACATCCACCATCTACAAAATCTCTAACACTGACAAACCACCACCACTGTTGACTAAAACACTGACAATGACACCAAGAACACAGTTGTCAAAAACTTCTGCATTGATGCAGACATTGTCAACTGAATCCCAGCTCCCCTTGGCAACACTTTCTATGGCCAAAAAGGTCATAGTACCTCCGGCAGTGACCTCATCTTCTGCTGCTCACATCACAGTAGCAATCGCCATATTTCCTTAGTTACCTGTTTCATCCACATTACCACACTTGAAAATGGTATCTCCTCTGTGGACAACATCAGACCCACCTGCAGAGCTTTTAGAAGATTCTTCAGCACGCATCTAGAAATTCAGGAATCAAGAATCTAAAAGAGGACACTTTTTATGATGATGATTTGCTTTCCAAGGCTGCTACTCAAGCTAAGGAGCCTCATGTCCTAGTTAGTCATTACATTCTGGAAAATTCAGATGACGAAGAACCATATGGCTATCAGGAACCACTGTACTATGCTCGCTCTCTACAGTTAGACATGCCAGCAACACCTGATATACAAATGGTCCAGATGTCAATGGATGTTTTTAATCAGTGGAAGACCTAATGGAGGATTTCTACAATTGTTTACCTCCTGTTGATCTATAAACTCCTCTTTAGGCACCCCGTGAGGGTTTACCCTGCATTCAGTCCCAGTGGCACAACCTTCGGTGACACAACCAGTCATACCTTGCCTGGAGTAGTTTCTCTGGAAAATAAGTTTTGACTTAAACTGACCCTCTTCCCCTTCCCATTAGAGAAGTGACTATGGCACACTTTCAGAAGCATGTCATGAGGGCCATTCCTATTCCTGATAATGGTAGCTATGTTCCATCAGAGCAGTCAGGTTCGGAACAGTTTAAGTGAGACTGTCTACAGGATTATCTGTACAATTTCATATGATGGTGGACAGATTAGCTCAAAATGTTAATTTGCCTATGACCAATGTAGAGAAGAAACCCTTTCTGTTCCATTTTAAAGACAAACAAAAGAGCTCTGGTGCATTCGTAATACAGCAATAGGATCCACCCGAATCACACAACTGTGAAAAGACGTAAAGCTGGATAGAATGAGGAAAAAAGTTGGAGAGTTTGCTGCAAGAGGACGTTAGGATAGCAAACAGGTGTCAACCTCTTGCATTAAGAAAGACCGTTATATCGCTCCTTGTTTCAAGAACCTTCCTGATGAATGCTGGGACAAAGAAAAGAATATCTTAATAGAGGATAGGTGACTTCTTTGGCCCTTATTTACAGATGAACAAGTTACTTACTTTCGGTAACACCTTATATAGTAGAGACTATCTAGCAGCAGCACTGGTGTAACAATAGCCCCCGCAGGGAGGGGGGTGGGATCTGAAGTCCAGGAGGCCCCACAGCACAATAGACTGTGCACAGGCAGGGGGCCCCTTCCATTTACTTTGCAGGGGGGCCCCCTCATGTTTCATTACACCACTGAGCCACAGATTCCTTAGCTTAGAATCGCCCCCAGGTGTCAGACTTAAGCAGGAATTTTTTTGTTTGTGAGCAGTACCCCTGCGGGCTGGTAGGTGGCATCATTCAGCTTCACATGGCGTTGTCAGAAGTGACATGCGTGGTGCCTATAAAGGCGCCACCCCTGCGCGCTGACGTCAGTTTCTTTACATTCTTTCACATTAAAAGGTCCTGCAGGATCAAGTGGGCAAAGTGACTGTCCAAGCAGTAGTGTTTGGTAAACATGTGCAGAGGTGCCCACGTCGCTCCCTGGGAGATGTGCAGGACCGGCACTCCACGTGCTAACTCAGTAGTTGCAGCCTTGGCTCTGGTAGAATGAGTATCTAAACCCTCAGGGGGTTGCTTCTAGGCCAATGTGCAGCAGATTTTGATACAGAGCAAGATCCATTGGGAGATGGTTTGTTTCTGTACTGCCTTCCCTTTCCGGGCTCCGATGTACCCAATGAAGAGTTAGTCATCCACCTGGAACGCTCTTGTGTGGTTTAGGTAGAATGACAACGCTGTTTTGGGTCCATCCGGTGGAGTCACTCTTCTTTCTTAAATGGATGAGGCAGACGGGGTGATGGATTGGCCTACGTGAAAGGGAGTGGCACCTTTGGTAGGAAGGAAGCTATAGTGCGAAGAACCAGCTTGTCTGGGAAGATGTTGAGGTACTGAGGCCTAGAGGGCAAAGCCTGGAGCTCACTGACCCTCCGGGCTGATGTTATTGTCAATAGAAACACCCTCTTGCTGGTTAAGAGCCTGATCAGACAGTTGTGTAGCGACTCGAAGGGAGTGCTCACTAGTAAATTTAAGACTAAATTTAGGTCCCACAGAGGCCTGATGAAGGGTGAAGGTGGGAACATATGTTGGAGACTTTTCATAAACATATGAACAATAGGAGACGTGAAAAGGGATGGATGATCTGGCAATCACAGATCTGTTGAGATGGCAGAAAGATATCCTTTGAAGGTGCCCAAAGCAGAGCCCTGCAGGGCAACAGAAAGAATAAATAGAAGGACCTGAGAATGGAGAACAGAAAGGGTATCAACCTGTTTTTTTTGCACACCATGTCCCAAACTTGCTCCAAAGGCAGGCATATACTGTCTTGGTGGAGGGACACCTGGCTGCCAAGACAACATTACAGCCTTCGGACGGAAGGTCAAAAGCTGTCAACTGTCGCCACTCAAACTCCACGTATGAAGGCAGACCATTGACAGGTTCAGGTTGAGAACCTTGCCCTGCTGCTGTGACAGAAGATCCTCCCGAAGGGGCAACCTGATTGGAGGACCGATGGTCATGCTCAACAGCTCGGGATACCAGACTCTCCAAGCCCAGTCCGGAGCCACAAAGATGACTTCAGCCCAGTCGTTCCCAATCTTCTTGAGAACTCTGGGCAGGAGTGTTATGGGTGGAAAGGCATACAGGAGGGTTGCGATCCACTCAAGATGAAAAGCTTTTCCAAAGGACAGCTGCTTTGGAAACTTCAGTATTGAGAAATGCTGACATTTATTTTTTTGGTGGCGAACAGATCTAACTAAGGTTCTACCCACTGCTAAAAGAGACCTTGCACCACCTCCAGATGTAGATGTAATATGTGATCCAATAGGCATCTTTGGCTGAGTTTGTCTGCTGTGGCATTCAGAGACCCTGCCAGGTGTTGAACCACCAGGGAAATGCCCTGACATTCTACCCATGTCCAGAGGTGCAGGGACTCTTGACAAAGGGTCTGCAACCCCACCACGCCCTGTTTGCTGCAGTACCACATGGTGGTGGTGTTGTCTGTGAACACCTGCACAAGCCTTCCCTTGATGGAGGGCAGAAAGGCTTTCAATGTCAGTTGGATCGCTAGGAGCTCCAACAGGTAGATGTGGTGTCCGGATTCTGCCAGAGACCAGAGTCCACTGATCTTTACCTCTCCCAGATGGCAGCCCCTGCCAAGGAGTGGTGCACCTGTCACTACTGCCAGAACTGGTTGGGGAAGGGAGATGGGACTGCCACTGACACAATCACTGTTCATTAACCACCACTGCAGATCTCTTGCAGTGCCCTCCGTGATATGGAAATTCCCATTGCACCCACTGGAACTTCAGGCCTCACTGCAGAGCCCACATATGCCAGTGGGCATGTCTCACAAGCAGGATTCAGGAGGCCATGAGGACCAGCAGCCTCAGAGTCAGTTTCACCAAAATTAAGGATAGAGGCTGAAATATTGGAATCATATCCTGAATATCTTGGACTCCCCATTCGAGAGGATAAGCCCAAAACTGCACTATGCCCTGAAGAGCTCTGATGAGAGAGAGCATCTGAGAAGGGGTTAGGTGTGACTATAGTATGTTGCTAGTGAACGTCAGCAGATGCAGGAGGTCAAGTGCAGTCCGAGGTAGAAGACAACTGCCTGAGACAAGCCTACCTTCAAAAGCCTTCAGCGAGATCTCTTCAAATGAGCTGCAACCACTGCCTTCACCTTGGTGAACACCTGAAGTATGCTTGAAAGATAAAGGGGAGCATGGTGAATTGAAAGTGCTTATGACCTGACATGAACCGCAGGTAACGTCTGTGGGGTGGCAGGACGGGGATGTGGAAATATGCGTCCTGCAAGTCCAACGGTACCATCCAGTCTCCCACGTTCAGGGTAGACAGGACTTGATCAAGCATGAGCATTTTGAATTTCTGCTTTTTCAGGAAAAAATCGAGGGGCTGCGGGTCTAGGATAAGACAAAGCCCTCTATCCTCCTTGGGCACCAGAAAGTAGTGAACCTCAACATTCTTCTGATGTCCACACCCTCTCTATTGCTCCCTTTGCCAAGAGAGCTACCACTTCCTGACGGTGTAAGGAGATATGGTCCTCCATCAGCCTGTTGCAACATAGGTGGAGGGGTTGTCACTAAGGAGAAGGAGTAGCCCCTTTGGACAACCTGGAAAACCCAGCAGTCAGATGTTGCCAATTTCCAGTGGTGTATCCTGCCTCCCACTGGGTGCCCATGATGGTCAGACAGCAAACTAAAGAGGCACGCAGGTTGCGGCTGCTGAGGAAGTGGTAGACTGGCCTGACCTCTGGCTACCTGACCCATGGGCTCCGTGGGTACTACTTTCTCAGCCACACAGGGGCTGGGAAGCTTACTTACTGTAGTGACTCGGTTGGTAGTGACGCAGCTTGACACCCCTTCTGTGGCCGCAAAAGTGAGACTGAGGTTAATGAGAGGCCGTGGAAAGACCCAAGGACCTGGACGTAGCTCTGGTGTCCTTGAAGTGCTCTAGAGCTGAGTCTACCTTGTCTCCAAAGAGGTGGGAATAATCAAAGGACATGTCCATAAGCAAGGCCTATGGTTCTCAACCAGGCGTGATGCCTAAGGGACACCAAGGCTGAAACCGCTCGGCCTAGTGAGTCGGTTGTATCCAGCCAACAGAGTATGGCACACTTAGCTGCATCCTTTCTGTCAGTAATAGCTTGGAATGTATGGCTCAGGACTCCACCAAGACCATAGGCAGCATCAGCACAACTGAGTCCCAGAGCGAGTGAAAGTATTGGCCCAAAAGCCACGCAGTATTCACTAACTGCAGTGCCAGGCGGGAGGAAGAAAACATCATCTTGACAGTCACGGAGGATAGTGTAAGGTTCTCAACACCGTAACAAATGAGGCTCCCTCCTCTGTAGCCACTGTAGGAGGAGAGACGAAGCCAGTATCTGGGGAGGTGTCCAGATCACTGGCATCCATCAGATCCTCACACCAGTTGTCCTCACTGGGGTCTAGAGGCTAATATTCATGAGGGTCCAGTGGCCTCTCCCAATTTCTCTTAAGTCACAGCCCATAGGAATAGAAAAACACACATCCTTACGTAGGGACATTTTCTCAGAACATCAGCTGTTTTATTATAAAAACATTTCCCTGTCCCATTCACGTTAGAGGGAGATTCCAGCCAGATGACCACAACTGTATGCTGATTACTGAACGCTTCGCTACAGCTGCTTATGCAGACTTCAGGCATTTGCCCAGGTATGGGGGATAATGTCTTCCCAGGGGAGCCTGAAGGGCAGAATTAGAGCTTAACATGCTGTGCTCTATTATAGCCTAGGTAGGAATTAGGTGGTCATTATGAACATGGCGGTAAAGACCGCTGACCGCCGTGGCGGCGGTGAACAGAATCCCCCCGGCGGCGGCAAATAGAAACCTGCCATATAATGAACAAAAAACCCAACCCCACCAAACATTCCCACACCACCACTCCCTGCCAGGACCCTGTTGGCGGGAATCACGGGCCACCCCACCCCGCCACCGCCAAGCACACCCACATCCAACCCTCCAAATAAAGATGCATAAATCATCACCTCGGCAGACAGTGGAGGCCGGACGACCATTGGCGACTCCGACCACCACGGGCGGCAAGTGGGCCCAACAGCAACCACTGCACACATTGGCTCGGCTTAGCACCCACACACCTGACACACATCCAGAACACCATAAAACACCCCCAGACACACCCCACAATTCCTTGCAACGAAACCAGGACCAGAAGACGGAGAGCACCAGAGCCAGACAGAGAACGCCAGAAGACAGGACACGCACATCGACCCACACAGGAGCACCCAAACACCATCCCCAGTCCCGACGCCATCCACCACCCTCACCATGTCCCCCCCAAAAAATCCACGCTTCACCGAAAGGGAGCTAAGGACCATAGTGGACGAGATCCTAAAAGTGGAGCCACAAATATTCCGAGGTGCAGCACACACCCATCGCATGGAAAATAGAGCTGTGGCAGGTCATCGTCAACAGGGTGAATGCAGTGGGACACCATCCACACACCAGGGACGACATCCGCAAGAGATGGAACAACCTGCAGGGGAAGGTCCGGGCCATGGCATCCAGGCACCACATTGCAGTGCAGAAGACTGGGGGAGGGCTGCCACCAACACCACCTGACTACACCAACTGGGAGGAGAAGGTACCCGCCATCCTGCACCCAGAGGGACTCACTGGAGGAATGGACTCGGGTAAGTCGTCTACATTTACACCATATACACCATACCTGTAATGCATGCACCACCCCACCACACCCACACCCACCTAGACCCACACCCCTCTCAGCCATTACCCACCACATCCACCACCCTGCATCACCCACAACTCACTACCAGACCCACATCACTCCCGCTGTGCACAGCCACCCACACCTGCATGTTCCCACAATGGAATAATAACCCCCACCACAATGTAATGCCACCACTGCCACTAGATGCTATGACCACCTCACAAAGGCACCCCTGAAGGCCACTGAAAGGCACACCAGTACTAAATTGTACAGCACTGCCCACCTCAGACCCTCCTGCATATGTAACACATAATTCTATGTCCCCCAACAGGCACCACCACCCATGCAACCCTAATGGAGAGGACAAGGAGTGCCACAGCATTCCAGGGAGACAGAGACACATCACAGGGCACTGGTGAAGGATCCCTGGACACTGATGAGCAGGCAGGCCCTTCACACAGCCCTGGATGCTCACCATGCAGCAGCCCCACCCAGGAAACCACTGTCACCCCTAACACCCATTCAAGACCAGCAGGCCAGGGGAGGCGTGCCCACACCAGTGGACCCAGGGCACAAACAAGTGGAACACAGCAACAGAGGCCACAGTCTCCCACCCCCAACATGCAGGAAGACGATGGCCCTAGCACTAATGGCACGTCCAGACCTGTGCAGGGGACACAGGCACAGGGGGCCAGGGCAAGGTCAAGTGCCCCAGTGGGTCAGGGCTTAGGGCACCGGATAGATGCAGCAGCCCAGGACGTCATTGCAGAGGTATTGGGGGCATACCAATATACCCAAGACAGGTTGGCACAGATTGTAACCACCCTGGAGCAAAGTCAGGAGATGCAGCTGGAACACCACCAACAGGCCATGGAGCAGTGGAAAGAACACAATGCCACAATGGCAACCATTGCTGGAGCACTGCTGCAGTTGGTCAATAAACCCTCAGACACCCACACCGGACAAGAGGCCCCCACAACAGCCCTGGACAACCAGCAACAGTTGTCCCAAGCAGCTGAAACTGCACAGGAAAAACCCTCCCAGGAATCACAAGGGCAGACCATGTCACCCCAAGTAGCTCCACAGCAGGCGCCCAAACGTAGCCTCAGGGCAAGATATGGCACTGGAAACCCAGCCAAGAACAAGCCCCCTACCAACAATTGACACTGCTGCTACTGCCAAGCAACCAACACACCCATTCACAAACTACACTTAGCTGAGGGCTAAATGATGAACAGAACTACAAATAGGACCCTCCTATGAAATCAAACAGGCCAGTCACCAAGTCGGTTTTGAGGACAACTAACCATAACGACTTCCATCACTGTACATAGCACATTTCACTCTATTCCACCAATAAACAACATATCTCACCTGTGACACTGTCCCCTGTCTTCAAGTTTGAACAAAGTGGAGTAATGATGCAACAGGCAGAGATAAACTTTATTTTCAAATTGTGCATGCTGCTGGTACAGTGTGTTTCTAAAAAGTCAAGAAGGGAATGCTTATGTTGTCTGTCTGTACCATGCTGAGGAGGTCCATGACTCGCATATCATGACTAATTCCCCCTAATTGACATGGCACACTTACAGTATCAGTCACTAACCACATATACAGGCTGAAGTCCCAGACAGGTATTGGAAGTAGAGTTGTATCAGTTGGTTTCTGGAATTTACATCTTCCCCTTCTTCATCCTCACCATCACTCTTCTCACCTCTCTGGGGTAACAGATCAGGATCTATAGCACCCTCCACCTCCAAAAGGGGGATTGAATGTCTCACTGCCACGTTGTGCAGCATGCTGCAGGCCACCACTATCCTACACACATTATCAGGCCCATGGGCCAGGGAACCCCCAGATATGTAGGCACCAAAATCTAACATTCAAGAGACCTACAGTACGCTCTATCACCCTCCTAGTACGTCCATGGGCCTCATTGTATTTCCTCTCTGCATCCGTCCTGGGATTCCTCACTGGTGTCAGGAGCCAACGCAAGTTTGGATAGCCAGAATCACTAGAGAAATGGTCAATACAGAGTCGTCATTGGAATGTCCTTAGTCTGACAGGCTGGTTTTCAGCAATGTGTCAGTTAGTGACAGGCACACTTACCTATGATCCACCCTCTGTCCTCTTGGAGTTGTTCCATCTTTTGAGGCACACTACTATTCCTCAAAACAAAATAGTAGTGTCTGTACAATAACTGCAACCTGACAGATGTACATTGTCACCACTGAGAGGGAACGGAGTAAATCATGTGTGATAATATACTCTATGGATAGAGACATATGTGAATCATATGGCTAGTAGGCCCAGCATTGTGACTAAATTGAATTTCAAGATGCGTAGGTGATGGCAAAATGTCTGCCCACTGTAGTTCTGCCCCTTCGTTGTGGAAGTGACCTAAGACCACTATCGGTTGACGTCACAGCGCTCGGTGGTGTTTACCGCTGTTCGCACCTTCATTGGATAACGTGGATGCCAATGGGGAATCTTGACGTATCATGATCTCCGCCGCCGGTGACGGTGCATTCCGCTGCGGAACATACGCGCGTTCGTCATCGTGTGCTCACTTGACTCCCTGATCTTGTGTGGAGAAGTACTCCACTCCGTGTACTGCTGTGGCCTGCCTCTGGCTATGGATGTTCCACGTGGTGCAGGGGAAAGGGCCCCGGCCTTCACCCAGGAAGAACTGGAGAAACTGGTGGAAGGGGTCCTGCCCCTGTACGGCAGACTCTACGGCCGGCCAGAGGTACAGGTGAGTCCGGGTTTGGGGGCACTGTGTGTGTAATGGATGGAGTGGATTGCTCTGATGTGCGTTCCTGTGAGCCAGGATGGGTCTTGGTGCATTGAATGCTGCGTGCCACTGTCCTGCATGTCTGGGAGTACTGCCTGTCCTATGTCTAACAATCAGCCAGCTATTACCATCGTGCAGGTGCCTGACCTCTGTGTTTCTTCTCTGTGTCTCCCTACTAGCGCCCACCAGAAGAGGGCACATTGGCATGCCATCGCCAAGGAGGTACGGACCCTAGGGGTCTACAACCAGCAGAGCACCCACTGTCGGAAGAGGTGGGAGGTCCTGCGGCGCTGGGCGTGGAAGATTAGTGAGGCCCAGCTGGGGAAGCCATCCCAACGTGGTAGGGGTGCCCGTCGGGCACTGGCCCCCTTAATGCGAAGGATCCTGGAGGTGGCGTACCCAGACCTTGATGGGCGCTTAAAGGCTGCACAGCAGTCACAAGGGGGTGAGTACTCACAGTCCATACTTCAGCTTGGAAGGATGAGTGTGTGTGCGTTAGGGTCATGGGGCTTAGAGCAGGGTTTTGACTGGTGTCCAGCTACTGTCTGCCCCTCAAAGGGTGTAGGGGTGTCCCTGTCAGGTTTCACCTACCTCAGCGTCAATGCAATGACAGGATATGGGTGTAGGTCACTTTACTGCTTAGAAGTCAGGGCCATGGTCATGGGCCTAGTGCACAGTGCCTCCTGTTGGGTGTGTCTGCTGGGTAGGTGTATGTCTGGCCATTGTGTATCAGCATTCAGCTACTTACAAGTGTCTCTCCTGTTTTGTCTCCCCATCCCTGTTCTCTTGTGTTTGTCTGGTACAGCATCAACATCAGACGAGGGAGCTGAGGCACCGGCTAGTGGGGAGACAGCGGCCCACGGATCCTCGGAGGCAGAGACAACAGCGGCCCACGGATCCTCTGAGGCAGAGACAACGAACCCCCAGGGGACCAGTGGGTGGGATGGCGAGGGGACTTCCACGGGGGAGAAACTACCACCGGTGGTAGTGACTCTGAACCCTTCTCCGATGGGGGTCCTCCGCCTGTGGCAGACACTAGTGGACTAATCACGACTGTGACATCTTCCGCCACCACCCATACCATCAGTGCCCACCTTTCTGCTCCCCACCAAGTTGGCCGTGCCCGCCCACCCAGAAAGGTGGGCGTCTCCTTCGCCCCAGGCACCTCCTCCCCTGCCCCAGTCAGACATGCTGCCCTCACAGAGGAGACTATTGACCTCCTGAGAACCATCTCTGTAGGGCAGACAACCATCGTCAATGCCATCCAGGGGCTAGCATCATAGGTGCAGCAGACTAATGCCTATCTGGATGGAATTCACGGTGTTGTGTCTGCCCTACAGAGATCTTTTCAGGCTCTGGCCTCCTCTTGGACGGTGTAGGAAAGTACCATCTTGCCTGGCATGTTACCCCCATTTTTCACTGTATATATGTTGTTTTAGTTGTATGTGTCACTGGGACCCTGGTAACCCAGGGCCCCAGTGCTCATAAGTGTGCCTGAATGTGTTACCTGTGTAGTGACTAACTGTCTCACTGAGGCTCTGCTAATCAGAACCTCAGTGGTTATGCTCTCTCATTTCTTTCCAAATTGTCACTAACAGGCTAGTGACCATTTTTACCAATTTACATTGGCTTACTGGAACACCCTTATAATTCCCCAGTATATGGTACTGAGGTACCCAGGGTATTGGGGTTCCAGGAGATCCCTATGGGCTGCAGCATTTCTTTTGCCACCCATAGGGAGCTCTGACAATTCTTACACAGGCCGGCCACTGCAGCCTGAGTGAAATAACGTCCACGTTATTTCACAGCCATTTTACACTGCACTTAAGTAACTTATAAGTCACCTATATGTCTAACCTTTACCTGGTAAAGGTTAGGTGCAAAGTTACTTAGTGTGAGGGCACCCTGGCAATAGCCAAGGTGCCCCCACATTGTTCAGAGCCAATTCCCTGAACTTTGTGAGTGCGGGGACACCATTACACGCGTGCACTACATATAGGTCACTACCTATATGTAGCTTCACAATGGTAACTCCGAATATGGCCATGTAACATGTCTATGATCATGGAATTGCCCCCTCTATGCCATCCTGGCATAGTTGGCACAATCCCATGATCCCAGTGGTCTGTAGCACAGACCCTGGTACTGCCAAACTGCCCTTCCTGGGGTTTCACTGCAGCTGCTGCTGCTGCCAACCCCTCAGACAGGCATCTGCCCTCCTGGGGTCCAGCCAGGCCTGGCCCAGGATGGCAGAACAAAGAACTTCCTCTGAGAGAGGGTGTGACACCCTCTCCCTTTGGAAAATGGTGTGAAGGCAGGGGAGGAGTAGCCTCCCCCAGCCTCTGGAAATGCTTTGTTGGGCACAGATGGGCCCAATTCTGCATAAGCCAGTCTACACCGGTTCAGGGGACCCCTTAGCCCTGCTCTGGCGCGAAACTGGACAAAGGAAAGGGGAGTGACCACTCCCCTGACCTGCACCTCCCCTGGGAGGTGTCCAGAGCTCCTCCAGTGTGCTCCAGACCTCTGCCATCTTGGAAACAGAGGTGCTTCTGGCACATTGGACTGCTCTGAGTGGCCAGTGCCACCAGGTGACGTCAGAGACTCCTTGTGATAGGCTCCTTCAGGTGTTGCTAGCCTATCCTCTCTCCTAGGTAGCCAAACCCTCTTTTCTGGCTATTTAGGGTCTCTGTCTCTGGGGAAACTTTAGATAACGAATGCAAGAGCTCATCCGAGTTCCTCTGCATCTCTCTCTTCACCTTCTGATAAGGAATCGACTGCTGACCGCGCTGGAAGCCTGCAAACCTGCAACATAGTAGCAAAGACGACTACTGCAACTCTGTAACGCTGATCCTGCCGCCTTCTTGACTGTTTTCCTGCTTGTGCATGCTGTGGGGGTAGTCTGCCTCCTCTCTGCACCAGAAGCTCCGAAGAAATCTCCCGTGGGTCGACGGAATCTTCCCCCTGCAACCGCAGGCACCAAAAAGCTGCATTACCGGTCCCTTGGGTCTCCTCTCAGCACGACGAGCGAGGTCCCTCGAATCCAGCGACTCTGTCCAAGTGACCCCCACAGTCCAGTGACTCTTCAGTCCAAGTTTGGTGGAGGTAAGTCCTTGCCTCACCTCGCTGGGCTGCATTGCTGGGAACCGCGACTTTTGCAGCTACTCCGGCCCCTGTGCACTTCCGGCGGAAATCCTTTGTGCACAGCCAAGCCTGGGTCCACGGCACTCTAACCTGCATTGCACGACTTTCTAAGTTGGTCTCCGGCGACGTGGGACTCCTTTGTGCGACTTCGGGTGAGCACCGTTTCACGCATCCTCGTAGTGCCTGTTTCTGGCACTTTTCCGGGTGCTACCTGCTGCTGAGAGGGCTCCTTGTCTTGCTCGACGTCCCCTCTCTCTCCTGGTCCAATTTGCGACCTCCTGGTCCCTCCAGGGCTACAGCAGCGTCCAAAAACGCTAACCGCACGATTTGCAGCTAGCAAGGCTTGTTGGCATTCTTTCGGCGGGAAAACACTTCTGCACAACTCTCCACGGCGAGAGGGATCCGTCCACCAAAGGGGAAGTCTCTAGCCCTTTTCGTTCCTGCAGAAACCTCTGCTTCTTCTGTCCAGTAGAAGCTTCTTTGCATCCACAGCTGGCATTTCCTGGGCATATGCCCATCTCCGACTTGCTTGTGACTTTTGGACTTGGTCCCCTTGTTCCACAGGTACCCTAGATTGGAAATCCACAGTTATTGCATTGTTGGTTTGTGTCTTTCCTGCATTATTCCTCTAACACGACTTCTTTGTCCTTAGGGGAACTTTAGTGCACTTTGCACTCACTTTTCAGGGTCTTGGGGAGGGTTATTTTTCTAACTCTCACTATTTTCTAATAGTCCCAGCGACCCTCTACAAGGTCACATAGGTTTGGGGTCCATTCGTGGTTCGCATTCCACTTTTGGAGTATATGGTTTGTGTTGCCCCTATCCCTATGTTTCCCCATTGCATCCTATTGTAACTATACATTGTTTGCACTGTTTTCTAAGACTATACTGCATATTTTTGCTATTGTGTATATATATCTTGTGTATATTTACTATCCTCTCAATGAGGGTACACTCTAAGATACTTTGGCATATTGTCATAAAAATAAAGTACCTTTATTTTTAGTATAACTGTGTATTGTGTTTTCTTATGATATTGTGCATATGACACTAAGTGGTACTGTAGTAGCTTCACACGTCTCCTAGTTCAGCCTAAGCTGCTCTGCTAAGCTACCATTATCTATCAGCCTAAGCTGCTAGACACCCTATACACTAATAAGGGATAACTGGGTCTGGTGCAAGGTGCAAGTACCCCTTGGTACTCACTACAAGCCAGTCCAGCCTCCTACAGACGGCAGCCAGTTTCCCTGGCCATTCTTTCCCCCCCTCCAACCTCCTCTACCCCTTCCAGCACCCCACTTCCTTCACCCGTCCAAGGCACACATTCAGACACGTAGTCAAGCACTTCAACACACAAAAAACACACTTTCAAACACAAGCACCACACCTCCCACCACAAGCATTCACACAGTCAACATACACCTGCACACACAACAACGTCCACTTCCGCCAGTGTGCCCACCTCTTCCGGCCCCCTGTCTGTCCCCTCTACATGCACACCATCATGCACTGCACCGTCACTCACTGTTACTGCTCCTCTTCCTGCACTCATCACAATAGCAGACAGCCATACATGCACCCAATACACCACACCGGCAGTCACCACTTCCACTGTAGTTGACACATGCAGCACACTCACACGACTTGCAGACACACACACAACATACATCCACACTAGCTATCTGTCTTCTCCGACTGTGTCCACCCCCCACCTCCCAAAACACTCAAATGCAGCAAGACACCCACCCATCAGACATCCACCACACCACAGCATAATGTGCAGTCACCGGCATCCACTACACGCACACCTACACCCCATACATCAATTTCCACTGCCTCCACTCCCACGCCCTCATCCACGCCCACCCCACTTGCTCCCAAGAAACTTTTTTCTCCCACGTAGACCTGTTCGAACTCACTGGCCCACCTCCTTGCCCTTTCCGCACCTTCCACATCGCAGCCCACCCCGGTCCAGCCTTCCCATTCCCGTGCCCCTTCTCCAGTGAAGAAGAAGGCCCACTCGGAGCCTAAGGCATCCAGCTCCACCCGAGCCAAAAAGTCCCCACCCCCTTCAAAGGAGAAAACATCCCCCCTCCAACCTCCTCCGGCAAGTCTAAGTCCCACCCCTGTCGTAAATCACCACCCCCCTCCCCCCATTCCGTGAGGTTCCTGGATCCCCCTATGGGGCCCCGTTTTGTGGAGTACCCAGCACTTGTGGGAGTCAGGTGTGGCCAGTTGTGGCCAGGGACAATTGAATCTTGTTGGACTGGCCATTGGCCCTGTTTGCTTCATCTAGCTCACTGAGCGAGTTAATAAAGTTTCTGTGTGGCCTGTGTTTGGGCTGCACGCAGTTCCACCCTGGTGTTTGTTTAAATGATTTATGTGTATGGGGCTATTGTATGTCCTATGGCCACATTGCAGTGGCCTCCGGTCGGGTACGTCCCTCTCGGTGTGGGGTGTCTGACTAGTGCTGCTGGGAATGGGTGGAGGGACTTTGCGGGGTGGGTGTAGTGGGTGGGTATGTAAGTTTGCCCTTTCCTCCCTTGTTTTGTAGGTTGCGTAACTTACCATTGTTGTCTTCGTTGGCGGTCTCGTCGTGCAGATATATGGCAAGGAGCAAGGCTGGTATGATCTGCAGCTCTCTGTCCATGGCTGCCGCTGCACATTTTGTGGTACTCCGGTGAGTGTTTCCTTCTATTTGCTTAATTTCCGCCTGGCTTTGTGTGGCGGTGGTTCTCGCCCTGGAACTGGCGGCGTAATGGTGTTCATAATTTGATGGGCAGGTTGGGCCTTTCCGACTGCCTGTGGGCAGACTCTGGCGTCGTCAGCGGGACTACTTTCCTGGTGGTGGGTGGTGCGTGGGATGCGAGAGTTTCGTTTGGTTCATTATTTGGCGGTCCGGACCGCTCCTCTGTTGGCGGTTTCTGCTGCCACCGCTGGTGGTGCGGAACGGACCGCCATGTTCATAATGAGGGCCTTAGTCTATTGATTCTAGTGACAGTATGGTAGTGTTATTTCTATGCTTTACTCTCCTTGTCACAATTCTAATATTGTCATTCTGTTTCGTCCTGGTTATTGCAGTACATGCTTTGCTATCTAAGATCCAGTTGCTTCATAACAACCTTATTGAAACATATACTCTGTTTGTCCCTTTGTCTCTGTCTGTTTGTACCTCTGTTTGTCATTGTGTATGTGAGACTAATGTAACTGAGAAAAACGGATGAGACCTGAGTGACCACGGTTTCCCTGAGAAATCAATTATGTCATGCACTCGGCTGCCCAATCATCCCTGCTCTTGGGTAGAGGTGAGGCACTGCTAGTTAGCCAGAGCAAAACCCGGATTAGGGCGATAGGTGTCACCTCTAGTGGGTCAGACTCAGTCTCCCACACTGCAAGCGATTCTGCTGCTCAAATCCAGTTATCTCATTAGACTAATGAGAGCCTACGCAACAGATCCATGGGGCCCGACTGTCACCACAGGTGAACCTGCTGGCAGAAAACCAGTAAGGGCCCATCTCGAACCCACACAGCCGGAGAGCACACCAGTCTTCAACTCCTTGTTCTACGTTTTGTGGGACTTACCTAAATGCCCAGATGATTTTAACTGCAATGATGATCGATGGCTACACGACCAATCCCAGGACCATCCTCTCGACTGGTATCAAGACTGTTGTGCCATCGCATGTTGAACAGCAATGAGCTTGAAGGACTGCTCCATTAAGGTCTTGGGGTGCATGGCACGACAATCGACGCAGGCCTTGGCATTGTGATCACGGTCA
This sequence comes from Pleurodeles waltl, assembly GCF_031143425.1. NCBI lineage: Eukaryota > Metazoa > Chordata > Amphibia > Caudata > Salamandridae > Pleurodeles > Pleurodeles waltl. The sequence continues at coordinate 91,233,141 of NC_090441.1, forward strand.
AAACTCCAGAAGCAGGTAAGGTGTGAATTCATCATGTACATTTGCTGATGACAGGTGCCACAGGGTTTCCTTCCTCGTGGACAAACCTGCCACACCAGGAAACAATGCCTTAAACATTCTTCAACAAAAGGTTGAAAAAGGGCAGTCAAAAAGTGACTAGGGTAGCTCTTTTCCAGATCTGCGCTGTCTGCCGCTGAAGGAAAATAATTTGTATCAGCAAGCAAGGGTGGCACCTAAATAGTCACCACACGTCACTTCCAGCACGGAAAACGCCACGCAGAGCCAAATGACACCACCTACAGGCATGTAGGAGGGACTGTTTACAAAAAAAAATCCAAATCCAGTTTGATGCCTGGGGACAACTCTAAGGTAAGGAATCTGCAGCTAAAAGTATCTAGCAGATGCTTCAAATACCAGTTCCTGGCAGATAGCTACATGGGCTGTTCTCAGGAGATGTGGCTGGCTCCACAGACCACCTTTTAGACCAGAATTCCAGTTAAGAGTGACAGACATGGCTAGAATTTGTTTGACAAACATGATGATGCTGAAAGAAGTGTATTAAGTGCACATAACAACCCAGCAGGATAACATGGTCATAAATGGTCAACATTAAGGTAGTCTTTGGAAAAAAGATATGGGTCAAGAAATGGATAAATGTGGAAAAAAGGAAAGTTTTTAGAGCCTTTTGGGACTGAAGTTAATTTTCCAACCTGCAGAGCAAGGGGGAAATGGAATTCTAGGCTTTAGCTGCTGCATAAGGGAAGCCTTGTGTAATGTATTGTTCATTTAAGGTCACATATTGTAATTGAAATTGCATTCATAGGCTGCTCACTACCCCTTACAAGGCGTTGAAGTGCTGACGGTAAGTAGCACAGTACTCCGGAACCCAAGGTTAGTGGTTAATACAGTGGTTGTTAATTATTGTGATTAGGCATGTGCAACAAAAATGACATACATTTACTCCAGTTACTGTATGATAGATTATATTAATACCACTTAGGTGTGATCATTACTGAGGGATAGGTGGTTTCAGATGAATGGCTGATGAGAGAGCTAGGCTAACAGAGATTAGATAATGTTAGGTTGCACTGATAGGGTTTTAAAGAAGGAGAGGATTAATCTATTAAATGAGTTGTGGGTCAATTGCATAATTACAATAAGAGAAATTATGGCAGACAGGCATGAGAGTGAGGGGAGGCTATTCACAGAAAAAGAAGGCATGCAGAGGATGGAAGGTGGTAAGAGGGTCCATCTGAAGAAAGAAAAGAGAGGAAGCAGGTGGAAGGAAATCAAAGTCAATTTTTCATGCACGGTTTTAGGGGGTATTGTGGGAGTCTTTCTGAGATAGATAGCAACCTGAGGATGTAAGAAGCACCTTTGTAGTTTCAGATTCATTGAGGATTTGAAGAGCGAAATGTTTGAAAAAAAAGTAATAAATAAACAAACGCCATTTGAAAAGGAAGGGAACCAGGATCATTGGAGGACTAGAAAAACTGGGGAGTCTGACTCTGGTGGCTAGTAATATAAAATATAAGTAGATAAAGATCCCTCGGGTACATCAACTTCTACTCATTTTTTATCCTGGCGAATGGATGAGGTTATTAAATAGCCGGAAATCGATCTTCTTTGAAGCAAACCAGATAAAAATTGACCCATTTAATGATTGGATCACCAACTGTCTTGATACTTGTCTCCCTCACAAGACTATAATAGGATTTGTCAGAGAGTCGACGCCGAATGGTTCACCCCACATCTGTCGTCACGCAAAAGGATGTGTAGAAGCCTGGAGAGAAAGTGGAGGAAATCCCTAGACACAGCTGCAAGGGAGGAATATAGGCAATCTATTAGGTTCTACCATGCAGAAATAAGATCAGTACAAGGGTCATATTATTCTGGCAGAGTTGAACAGGCCTCAGGCTCTACCAAAGAGGTTTTTCAGGTGCTTAAAGAAATTCTTCACTCCCCCATAGAGGTAGATCCAATTGAAGACTCAGAAGAACACAGTAATAATTTAGCCAGGTTCTTTCAACAAAAGATTAGTGCCATTTATTCAAACCTATCAACAGATAAGATGGTAAGTCAAGCTAGAATTCCCCCAAAAAGTACAGCTACCTTGTCACATTTCCCTCTGCTATCTCAGGAACAAATTGTTTCTTTTCTTACTGCATTAAAGTCAGGTTCACCTTTGAATCCAGCCCCTCCTTATGTGTTAGCTCTTGGGGCTCCGGCTACTGTCCCTGTTCTCACTGAACTCCCTTTCTAGAGGCCATGCCCCGTAACAGTGGAAACGTGCGATAGTAAGGCCCCTGCTAAAAAAAAAACAAATTTAGATGCTACGGAGCTAAAAAAAACTATAGGCCTATATCTCTACTTCCTTTTATGTCTGAAATATTGGATAAATATATTAACTCTCAAATATCCATATTTTTGGAAGAGAATCATATTCTTCATCCTACTCAGATGGGTTTTATGCCTCTTTATAGTACTGAATCGGCACTGATAGCGGTCATGGAAGAAGCCAGAATGCTGCTTGCTTTAGGTCAATAAGTCTTCTGAGAAAGGTATTTGTAATAGTATTTGTAATAGTCACCCCTCTGGCAAAAAGACTTATTGTACAAGCAATTATTCTGTCCCGTCTTGACTATGGTAATAGTCTATTTCTGGGCTCTCCCAAATATGTAGTCAGCAAATTGCATGTGGTCCAGAATGCTGCGGATCGTCTTTTGCTAGATATTCTAAGGCATACTTCAGTTAAACTGGCCCTGCCCTCTCTCCACTGGCTTCCGGTGGAACAGCGTATAAAATTCAAAACCCTATGCATTATCCATAGATCATTATACAATAGAGTACCTCACGCGCTAAAAACCCTAGCTACTTTTTACAAACCGGTTAGAGCTCTTAGATCTGCATCTACAGCTTTAGCTTTACTTCCTAAAGTAAAAAAAGCCAGATGTGGTGGCTCTACGATGGAATATCGGGGAGCTAAATTATGAAACTCCCTCCCCCTTAATATTCATTTAACTAGCCATGAACTTACTTTTTGAAAGGCTATTGAAACCTGGCTTTTTAAACCTTAGTTTCCTCTCTCCTTGGTCCTGTTGTGGTCCTTTTAGCTCTGCGAGGCTTTCGGGTAGTCAGGCGCTTTATAAGTGCAAATAACATAACATAACATAATAAAGGTGGTGTAGGAAGTTGGCTATCTATGTAGTGCACCAATGTATGGGGGTACTATGGAGATAGTCCGGGTGGCCCTTATTGGTTTACAGGGTTACAAATGACAATCGCAAAAACTCTCTTTTGTGGTAGTGTGGGTGAGCAGTTATGCCTATCAGAGGGCAGTGCTAAGCATTCCTTGTACTCACAGAGGCATTGAATGAGACACACACTCAAGAAGGAACCTGAGACCAATTGTTAGAAAAATAGTTACTTTGTTTCTATTATGTTTCCACACCAGAATACTGTTGCAGGAATAAATACTGATTTAGCTTGAAGAAAACAAGTAAAATACTTTGTGTCTTTAAGGCAGTAATGTAATCGTATGGAGAAAAACACATGCACTGCATATGGGCATTCAACAGCGACTTACAGGACCAGTCTTCTGGAGATAAGATAAGCACGGGGTACTGTCCAAAGCAGCATCAACAGGTCACCTCGGGGATCTTTGGTGCATCTGGGTGCAGAGGTGCTTTATGAGGTCCGGTGCCCCATTGGTTTCAATGGGAAACGGTCCTGGGGAAAAGAAGCTGCAGGTGAGGACTGGGGGGAGCCAGTCCAGCTAAACCAACAGGGGGCTTAGGTCTTGCAATGCTCCGGGATGTAGGGATGCCTTTGGTCCTCCTCTCCTCAGTTTGGGATGGACGAATGCAGATGTGTCCTGAGGTGTCGGGCCTTTGTCACCAGAGATGGTTGCGGTAGAGAGGGACCTGCACAAAGATGCTGCAGGTGGTGGCGGAAAGTTCACAGCTGAGGAACCCAGGGAGGGCTTGTGTCCCAGAGGGACTGGGGACCACGCTGGCACCGGTGGCCCACTTCAACTCTGGCTAGGGGACAAGGGTGCATTGGTGCTGTCTGATGTCGGGTTTTGGCAGTCCGGAGTCTTCAAGGTTTTTCTTGGGTGCCTGCAGGGTGCAGGGAAGTAGCTCCACTACTCCATGGGAGATCCTGGTGCTTTTTAAAAGTGCAGGCAGTACACCCAGGCTTTTGGAGGCAGAGCAGCTGTAGGACGAGATGACTTTGGTGCAATCGTCAAGGGCTGCAGGCAGGCTGGCAAGGTTGAGGCCAAGTTAGTAGTTGCTCCTCTGCTTTTCACAGCTCTTCGGTATCCTTCTTCTTGAGACCAGAGAATCTGTCTTCTGGTGTCAGGGAGCCACCTAAATGCTGAATTTAGAGGCATTTAGGGGTATGTAGGGTAGTAGTCAATTGGCTACATAGCCTTGGGGTGCCTACACTCCCTATATGACTACTTCCTGTGGGAAGTGGGCATATTCCTATCTCAGAAGGTCTAGCTCCAACCAAAAACAAGATGGTGGAACCCTTCACCGAGTGCCCACTCGGGTAACCCACCTTAAGGGTGTGGTTAGCCCAGAGGTGATACAAGCCTACTGACTATTTTTCCTGCCTGCCCTGGTGCCAAATGTGCCTAAGGGCAGAGGGTGGCTACACTCAGGTCTGGGGAAGCTTGGGGGATTGCATACTGAAGGATCTGCTAACCATCGAGCTGGAGTGGGTGACAACACCCCTCTCTGGGGCAGGCTTTGTTCCTAACCTCTGAAAGGGCAGGCTCTCAACTTCAGGGGGTCAGATACCTCTGTGACGGCAGGCCAGTCGAGACCAGTCAGCCAACACACACTTAGAAAGTAGTTGGGCTCAGGGGCACCTCTAAGGTGCCCTCTGGGTGCCTGCCATAATAAATCTGAGGCTGCCATCAACGTGGATTTATCAATATAAGGTGTTTGATACCAAATTCTTTAATGTTAAGTGAAGCCATTATGTGACTAGCTTCCCTGTTCACTTGCAATGCTCAGAAGTGGGGCTGGACATCACAGGGGCATATCTGCTTATGTAGATATGACCACACATCAAATATAATGCACCTTGCCTTAGGGCTCACAGACTGGTTGTAGAAGTGACTTACATATATTTAGATGCAGTGATAGTAACATGGCACACAATGGGTGTGCCATGTTGTGCTTTCAGCTGGCTTTCACCAGGACACGCAGACTACAATGGCAGCTATGTGCATCTCGTTTTTAAGGGGGTCCCTGAGGGTTGCACAGTACGTGCTGCAGCCCCTAGGGACCCTCTCCTCCATACATGCCTTAGGTGCCAGGGGTACCACTTAATAGGGACTTACATAGATAGGGGAGTGTGCCAACTGTCCACATTATTACCTTTTTTCAGGGAAAGGGCACTGGGGACCTGTTTAGCAGGGACTCAGCGCACCTTAGTCAAAAAACCTCAGTACAAGTGAGCAAAAAGTCGGGGTGACCTTGTCAAAAAGGGCATTTTCCTACAGGTGGTATTTAAAAGGTAATGCTGTCCATCAAAGTTGTACCTGTCACAGATTCACTAGCGTAACAAGCTTTCTTATCATTAAGTTGAAGCACAAGGGGAAATAATGTATGCCCTGATAGAGAAGTATATTTAAATTACTGCAAATATTATTTACTTGAAAAATTACCTCCTTGACTATCTTCTAGTCGAGGCCCCATCCAGATGAGACCACAAGCAACCCCAGACCAGTTTCTGACTAATGAGGCCTCATCAGTGATGTGTAGCTTGGATCCTGTAGCACAGTGAGCAAGGGACCCATGTCTGGGCATACCTGTGGCCACTTAGGGTGTTACATAACACACACAAAAAGCAACAGAGGAAAGCTTTCAAATAGTTTATCTATTGGCAGTAGCTTGGGGTAGCATTCCAACCTATTGTTTTTCATCCACTATGCAACTAGACAAAAAGCCTGCCCTTTGCTAATCAGTACTGACCCTGCTTCACATGGGAACCGACCATCCCGAAGTGCCTGGGGAGGCTCACAAGCAACCCCAGACCAGTTTTGGCATTCTTAAGCCTTGTGGGGGCGTGGCTTGGCCAGCCAAGATGGTGGTTGTGGTTTAGAATAGCTCTGTGGCGAAGCCCCACTAATCCGTCATTTTTCTGCAGGCAGACAGGCAGTGGGGTGCTGTGGGACTGACAATGGGCGCAGCAGTGCCCCAGGGACCAGATCGTTACGGCTGCCGACGGGAGGAGCCAGACGGGAGGAGTATGCTGGATGTGAGAAGCGGCACACCTGAACATACGCGGCTGCCGAGGACAGCGCTGAAGGTCACGTTGGGCTGCCCGAGCGGGGATGGCTGGACGCTGTCCCACTGTGACCCTGGCTCAGACCTGTTGCGGAAGGGCAGGTGACCCGTGGATGGAAGGGAGACAGTGAGTGGGCTTCTGAGAGGGGAGCGGTAGTGTGTGGTGGGTGTAGGCCTGGAAGGGGGCATGCGTACTAGGGCCTTGCTGAATCGAGGAGCGCTCCTCTTCTTAATCTCCCCCTCCTTTCCTTCCTGAGCTGACAGTGAGGAGGACCCCAGAGACTGAGCAGCCAGCTGCGGCATTACCGGTCGCGGCTACAATGACGGGACCTTCACTTCCGATTGTCCACTCCATCCCCGGCTGAGATGCGAGGGGGGCACTGAAGAGGCCGCAATATTTGGGAATCCTCTGATCTGGTGAGGGTGGCTCCTAGAAAAGAGGACTCTAGCTGGCAGTTGTTACTGAGGCAGAGGAGGGCCTTTGCCTTAAGACTCCTTCGGCTGGAGAGAGCAATGTGGAGAGTGCAGAGACTGATCTGAGGTTGTGGCCACTGTAGTGGGGGACTGGTCATGCTGTTGAGCTTGCTGATGATCGCAGAAGGACAAACCAAGAGTGTAGGAGTGGTAGAAGCTGTGCGCCTAATGAACTAAAACTGCTTTGCTGAATTTCTGCTTAGTCAGTACTGCACCCTGAGATAACCAGATCCCTGCCACCGCTGCAATGGGTCGTCTTCATTCTGGGGCGGGGAGCAGCTCGCAGATGCCGAGGCCTGAAGCCCTAACATCCAATAGTCATAAGCTAGATGCGGTGCGGGCAGCTGTGGAACGCATTGGTGCAGCCCTTGATCAGACACGAACGTCTCTGGAGAATAAAATCCATAGGGTAACAAGTGACTTCAATCTATTACACAATTACCATTGTAAAGCTGGTAGACAAGACTCGTCTGCTGGAGGGTACCTTGAGTGATCTCGCTCCCAAGACTAATCAGATGGACACCTCACTGTGGGAATTAGCCAACAGAGTTGTGGCACTGGAGCACAGGGTAGAGGACGTGGAGGGCCGCACAGGGAAGAATAACATTCACATGGGGGGCTTTCCAGAAGGAGCTGAAGGTGCTGATGCTGTTTCCTATGTAGAGAAATGGATAAGTGAACTGTCCCAGCAGAGACACTAACACAATTCTTCTCATTCTAACGTGCTCATCGCATCCCAACAAGACCCCAACCACCAGGTGCAGACCCAAGACCATTCCTGTTTCGATTGTTACATTTTATACGCTAAAGTGATGATGTTTCCAGACTATACCATTGCAGTACAAAGGCGGAGGGGATCATTTTTACCTGTGAAACTTAAGCTGCGGGCACTCGACCTGACATACTTCCTCCTCTTCCCTGCCAGACTGCGAGTTGGAACGCAGGGGATGACACGCTTCTTTGAGACCCCCGAAGCGGCTTGGGAATAGCTGGAGTTGGCAGGATTGGTCAACCAACAAGAATTAATGGCAGACCGGAAGGAGCAATGGATACCTAAACCTTGCGGGTGTAGGAGCTGCTGACGCCGTGAAATATCCCGTGCGCGGCAAGGCCATTCTCTGGACTTAGAGCAGATCATCCAGGAACAGCGTTGCGCACTGCAGACCACTGCAGCTACCAGGGAGCCAATGACTATTTCAGACACTGAAAAAGAACTCAATGACTCTGATGCAGATAGCAATTCTTTTGGCAGAAACCTCTCAGACATTGGGTCCATTACCCTTACTACTGTGACGCCTCAGACAGCAGATGACATGATTTAGAACTATAATGGTGCTGCATGCTAATTTCTCTGACGCTTACTGTCCTTGCCATAGAGGGTTGATGGATTGGGCTGTGCTGCGTGCTTGCGGCTGCGCTGCGTCACTGGGTTGGACTCGCCTCTCCATTTAACTTGCCGCCCTGCAGGGTCCTCCCCCCTCCTTTGGCAGGGATGGAGGGATGGCCTGTGGGGTGGTTGCTGATCGCGCTGTGCTATGGGCCTGGCATCTGGTGCATATAAGATGTGTCAGGGGCGCATACCACTGAGCGTACTGGATGAAGTGAAACCCTTCTCTTATCTTTTTGCTTGTACCTTCTTTTCCCGCACTAGTTATGCTGAATAGGCGAGTTAGATGGTTTGGGAAGATACCTGTTGTCCCTCTGCTCGAATGGTATTTTATTGTGTTAATATTGCAGCTGTTGTTCGTTTTTTGCTGCATTCATCGGTTGTTGGCTGGGGTCCGGGTCCATGCTGTGCCCCATCTCCCCGAGGGCTTGCTGGGCTATCCTGCAGTGCTCGTCGCTTTAAGAAGTAGTGGGCTCAAACGACTCTCTTCCGATTACCCAACTATGCCACCCACTTATGTTCTCACATGGAACGTGAGAGGTATACACACGCCAGCATGCAGGTATTCCATTTATTCATACCTTAGAAGGCATGGGATCCACACAGCGCTACTGCAGGAGACTCACTTCACGCTGTCAGAGGGCACCAGGCTGTAGTGGCACTGGCAGGGACAACTATCTGCAACTCATTTCTCCACATATGCCAGAGGGGTTCTTGTTTGGATTATACTGGGCACCCCGTTTGTGGTGGAGGAGTGGGAGGCGGACACTGAGGGTCGGTTTTTGTTTGTGGGTGGACGGTTAGAAGGGCGACCACTGTTGCTGGGGTCTGTTTATGCACCAAATACGAACCAGGCTCTTTTCTCCACAGACTGTCTGGAGTCCTCTCCTGCTGGAGCGGCCTCCTGATTTTAATGGTGTTTTGGACCCTGATCTTGACCAGTCCTTCCCACCATTGCCTACCACACCCACGGTGGCTGCTGCGCCTTCACTGCAAGAATGGCTCCAGCACTGGAGGCTGGTGGACTTATGGTGACACTGCAATTCCAAGGTGAGAGTCTATTCATTTTTCTCAGCCCCGCATCAGCTACATATGCGACTTGATAGAATACTTTGTTCAGACAACCTGTGCTCCGCGATGCTACAGACCGATTACCTTGGTCGCACGCACTTCGACCACAATCCCCAACTCCTAGAAATGAGGTGGGACACATCTGTCTCTGCTGTTCCCACTTGGTGGCTGTGGCCGGAGATGTTAGAGGATGCGCCATTTAGGGCGTCGCTTGGCGCAGCCATTGCTGAGTATTTTGATCATAGTTGCTGGCAGTGCCTCGTCTGGATTCATTGAATAGGATGCTTTTAAGGTTTACATGCTAGGACAAAACCTGAGCACACAATGGAACATGCGTTTAAGTCCATTCAGTGCGACTTAACCCGAGTGGAGAAAACACTGTTGCAATACGAAAAAAGACACCATCCAGGACTCTCTGGGGACGCCTGTACTAGCAGATAAGAGGGTAGAACACTTATCTCTAGTAGAAAGGATGCGCTGTTTCAATTATGCAGCTCATTTGGCACGCACGCATGCTACGGCTGATAGTTCAGGGCAGGTCATTCGCCTGGTTGATTCGCTAGGAGCAAGAGCACACCCCTATTCTAGAGCTACGTTCTGTGACAGGTGATACGCTGTACACCCAGGACGAGATACATGATGAGCTGACATGTTAGTATGCAACCGTTTGAGCAGCCGTGGCCCATCCTTTAGGGCGGGCAAGCCACGCCCACCCACCTTTTGCCCCTCACGAAGAGTGCCTGTCAGGCTGAGCAAAGCGAGACATGTGCGATTTGCGCTAATTCCTGGCTGCCTGAGCTAAACTTTGCTGGGCTGAAGAGGTCACAGCTCCTATGGGCATGACCTCCTCAGCTCATCAAAGGTACCTCAAGGCCCTTTCCCTCAGTGATAAGGGGAAGCGTCACCCTTTCGAACTGGGCACTTCAGGTTTAAGCTCTGAAGTGCCCAGGGCGAGTGTCAATCAGTGACACCTCGTCACAGAGGGGGGTGGGGTCAGAAGTCTCACTGACCCCATCCCCCTCTGTGACAAAGTTGGGACTGCAGTCTTCCCTCAGGAAGGCAGCAGTCCCAACCCTCCTGGGATCTCTGAGCTGAAGGTAAGTGTGTGTGTGTTTTTTTTTTATTAATGTTTGGTGTATGTGTGTATGTGTGAATGTTGATGAGTGCTGTGAATGGATGTGCGTGCGTGCGTGTTGTGTGTGAATGAATGCATGTGAGTGTGCATCCCACCCGCCCCCCTCCCTCCAAAAATTACCGGCCACCACTGCGATTGAGGGCACTGGCGGAGCCTACAAACTTTGAGGAGTTCTTTTCCCTGCTTCTGCTGCTCTGTCTTACAGAAGAGCAGCAGGAGGTATTAGATGAGCCATTAACCCTAGCAGAGATACAGGATAGTATACTTGCATAGGCTACTGGCAAAACCCCGGGTCCTGACGGCCGCCCGTAAGAGTTTTATTAGACATACTCCTCTATGATTGCACAGTGCTCGTGTGCCCAGGCCGTAACCATTACGTCCTGGGCACAGATCCCAGAGGGAGCGCTAGCTAGAGGGATGGAAGGGGAAGCCCTTCCCCTCCCACAAGCGCCCCCCACCTCCCCCTGTGACATCAGCGCATGAGCGCACGCTGATTGTCACAAGGCCTCCTCCCATGCGATCGGAAGAGAAATGCAAAAGTTATTTCCTTCCCTTTGAAGTCTCTCTCAGCGTTTTGGCAGCCGGATTGCTTGCAAAACTCCCACTAGACACCAGGGATGTTGTTTTAAAATGAAATTGGCATGAGGGAGCGACCCCTTGGGCAAGGGTCGCTCCCAGGGGAGGCATTTTTTCTTAAAAGCCTTTTCTGCCCCCGGGGGGTGGGGGGGGCAGAAACCTCTAGGCACCAGGGAGTATTTATTTTTTATTTATGTTTTTGGTGGGGAGCGACCCTTTAGGCAAGGGTCGCTCCCATAGGGGGCAAATTATATTTAGGCAATTTCTGCCCCCCTTGGGGGCAGATTGGCCTATTTTTCTGAGGCTAATCTGCCCCCAAGGGGGACAGAAACCACTAGACACCAGGGAGTTTTTTTTTTTGTCTCACGAATTTCACGCAAGGGGAGCGGACCCCTTGGCCAAGGGTCGCTCCCAGGGGGGCATTTTTTTTAAAGGCCTTTTCTGACCCTCCCCCGGGGCAGAAACCTCTAGGCACCAGCGATCATTTTTTTGTTGTTGTTCTTGTTTTTGTTTTGTTTTGTATTTTTGAGGTGGGGAGCAACCCCTTAGGCAAGGGTCGCTCCCCTAGGGCACAAATTATATTTAGGCCATTTCTGACCCCCTTAGGGGAAGATTGGCCTATTTTTATGAGGCCAATCTGCCACCAAGGGGGACAGAAACCACTACACACCAGGGAGTTTTTTTTTTTTTCCGCGAATTTCACGCAAGGGGAGCGACCCCTTAGGGAACGGTCGTTCCCCTGGGGGGCAAATTTATTTTAGGCCATTTCTGCCCCCCTGGGGGGCAGATCAGCCTATTTTAATTAGGCCGATCTGCCCCCAAGGGGGGGCAGAAACCACTAGGCACCGGGGATTTTTTGTTGTTGTTGTTTTACAGATGGGGAGCGACCCCTTAGGCAAGGGTCGCTCCCCTGGAGGGGCAAATTGTATTTAGGCCATTTCTGCCCCCTTTGGGGGCAGATCGGCCGATTTTAGGTCAATCTGCCCCCAAGGGGGGCAGAAACAACTAGGCACCAGGGATTTTTCTTTTGCGCCAATGTCACGCAATGGGAGCGACCCCGTAGGCAAGATTCGCTCCCTGGCGGGGGTTTGGGGGGCGAGGGGGCAAATTTATTTTAGACCATTTCTGCCCCCCCTGGGGGCAGATCAGCCTATGGTTATTAGGCCAATCTGTTTTCTGTGAAAAAATGTGATGTGTCCACGTTGTGTTTTGGGCCATTTCTTTTCGTGGGCACTAGGCCTACCCACACAAGTGAGGTACCATTTTTATCGGGAGACTTGGGGGAACGCTGGGTGGAAGGAAATTTGTGGCTCCTCTCAGATTCCAGAACATTCTGTCACCGAAATGAGAGGAAAAAGTTTTTTGGGGTCAAATTTTGAGGTTTGCAAAGGATTCTGGGTAACAGAACCTGGGAAGATCCCCACAAGTCACCCCATCTTGGATTCCCCTAGGTGTCTAGTTTTCAAAAATGCGCAGGTTTGCTAGGTTTCCAAAATCCACAGGTAGGCACTTTGCCAAAACCACCTCTGTTTTCTGTGAAAAAAAGTGGTGTCTCCACGTTGTATTTTGAGCCATTTCCTTTCGTGGGCGCTAGGCCTACCCACACAAGTGAGGTACTATTTGTATCGGGAGACTTGGGGGAACACAGAATAACAAAACAAGTGTTATTGCCCCTTGTCTTTCTCTACATTTTTTCCTTCCAAATGTAAGGCAGTGTGTAAAAAAGACATCTATTTGAGAAATGCCCTGTAATTCACATGCTGGTACGGGCACCCCGGAATTTAGAGATGTGCAAATAACCACTGCTTCTCAACACCTTATCTTGTGGCCATTTTGGAAATACAAAGGTTTTCTTGATACCTATTTTTCACTTTTTATATTTCAGCAAATGAATTGCTGTATACCCGGTATAGAATAAAAACCAATTGCAAGGTGCAGCTGATTTATTGGCTCTGGGTACCTAGAGTTCTTGATGAACCTACAAGCCCTATATATACCCGCAACCAGAAGAGTCCAACTGACGTAACGGTATATTGCTTTAAAAAATCTGACATCGCAGGAAAAAGTTACAGAGTAAAACGTGGAGAAAAATGGCTGTTTTTTTAACCTCAATTTCAATATTTTTTTATTTCAGCTGTTATTTTCTGTAGGAAACACTTGTAGGATCTACACAAATGACCCCTTGCTGAATTCAGGGGTTTGTCTACTTTTCAGAAATGTTTAGCTTTCTGGGATCCAGCATTGGTTTCTCACCCAATTTGGTCACTAACTGGAAGGAGGCTGAAATCATAAAAAATAGTAAAAATGGGGTATGTCCCAGTAATATGTCAAAATTGTATTGAAAAATTGGGTTTTCCAATTCACGTCTGCCTGTTCCTGAAAGCTGGGAAGATGGTGATCTTGCCACCACAAACCCTTTGTTGGTGCCATTGTCAGGGAAAAAAACACGAGCTGCCTTCTGCAGCCCTTTTTTCCCATTTTAAAAAAAAAAACAAGATGTTCACTGTATTTTAGCTAATTTCTTGGTCTCCTTCAGGGGAACCCACGAAGTCTGGGTACCTCTAGAATCCCTAGGATGTTGGAAAAAAAGGACGGAAATTTGGCATGGGTAGCTTATGTGAACAAAAGGTTATGAGGGCCTAAGCGCGAACTGTCCCAAATAGCCAAAAACAGGCTCGGCACAGGAGATGGAAAAGGCCTGGCAGCGAAGGGGATAGAGATGCCAGATAAGGTAAAAATAACAAACATGAATAAGAAGCTTTATATCGGTGTTAAAAGTAGGAAAGCAGATTGCTCAGCCAGGAATAATACTGAAACACTTATAAAATTGCGTGTTTCAAAAAGGCGAGGAAGAACACATGTAATAGGTCCATGTTGCAGGCAGGATCTAGCACAACAAAAGGAATGGAAGCCTATGGGAGCTAAGCAATCAAAAGATTGCAAATGAGAGTGATAACGTAAACAACTGATGTGGCATGCTCTGGGTGAGTTGTAAGTCCTCTGAACTGTAAACAATACTTTGCTGAGCACAAGGCCTGTGATGTGTAGGTGAGACATAAAAAGGTACTTTCTCACGGATGTGATGGAAGCAATACCTTGTTCATTTGCTTTTTTAACAATCAACCATCCTTCTTGGCCCTGTAGAAGGTGATTGATGCCTTTGTATGGGCAGGTAAAAAAGCATGGGTCTCCAGTAATGTACTGGACGCCCACATGTTTTCTGGTGGCATGGGACTACCAGATATTAAGAAATGCTACCAAGCCCCTCAGCTTTCAATCTTCTTTTAGTAGTCAATTTGCGAAATGGAACACCACTAGATCAACATGGACATAGCGGTGATGAATCAAGCCATGCGCTGTACCATCTAAATGTGCATTACCACAGGTCGGTTACTATTCTGAACTTCTAGAACTAGCCATGAGGGTCACAGACTTGTTCTGGAAGAGGCAAATCTTTAGTTCTTTCCCCTCCACTTACACGCCATTGTTGGGTAATCTAGACTTTACACTGGGTCTTGTTCAAGGGAATTTTGACCGCTGGACTGAAGGGGGTGCAAGATACTCAGGGATCTGTTTCACAGGACTGATAGCAAACCCTTTCCCCAATGTAAGCAAGACTAAAAACTCCAAGAAATAGATTGCATTCACTATTTCTAAGTGTGACATTAGGCCCTTCACCCTCAAAACAACACTGCAGCACCCAGACCACTGACTGCTTGGGAAAAAACTCTTAGCTACATACAGTGGGCTTAAGGGTCTCATAATCGAACATCTACATGATTTTGATGGAGGCATGGAAGTCACATAAATGGTCCTACATGAAACAATGGCAGAATGCTCTGGGACAGCAGATTTCACTATTCCAATGGGAAAAATGTAGATGGACATACCCTCGCTGTGAAAGAGTGTACAGAACAGAGAAACACTGCATAAGATAATGACGGGATGGTATGTTACACCTGTAAAGCTGTAACACATGCATCATATTGCTCATGTGTTATGCTGGTGGGGATGCGGGCAGGTGGAGGATGTCACGCATGTATGGTGGGGACATGACCTAGGCTCACGCTTTCCTGGAAGAAGCTCCTTAGCCACAATAAAGGGGTGATAGGCTTCCATTTGCATTTCAATCCAACAACATTGGTGCTCCATATACAGCCTCCAGAGATGAAATATGTAACTAAAAATGATTTGAGACTAATCATAAACATGACTTTGGCAGCAAAACAAATTACAGTGCTTAAATGGAAATCCTCCCATATTCCAACAATGAAATAATAGGCAGGGAGACTTTGGCCAATTTTAGCAATGGAGAAACTGACTTGGGGATTACTCGAGATGGAGCAAAAATATGAAGTGATTTGGGCCCCCTTGGTACACTTGTCTGCAAGACAAAGACTTTGTATACGAGTGCCCTAAATCACAGAAATCCCTACGCCTAACCTCATAGAGGAGCACACCTCATGTAACTGGTGGCTAAAAGGCTGATTATCTTCTTAAGCGCTAGCAACTAAGTTATTGACCTGCCCTTTGATGCTGAGGGTACTATTGAGGCCATATCTATGAAATTCGTTGAGTAGGGTAGGAGGAGGGGTAGGGATGTCGGATTTGAGATTGGAAGTGTTACTGAGCCTCTGTTGACCTGTCTGTGCTGCTGATCATTTTCTTGTTGGAAATCAATAACATTTCTTTGACATAAAAAAGAAGTGGAGTCTCCTAAAAAATACACCACTACATGGTGCACATTTAAAGCATCCAGAAACAGCATTCCATTCAAACAGTCCCAAACTCTCAAGGTAGGAAATAAGGAGCTTTTTCAAAGTGGGGCTTATGACTAATGCCACACACAATATTGGAGCAGCATCATTTTGACTCCACCCTTACATATAACATACATGCAATATACATGTGCACTTGGCACTACATACTTTGTGTGTTTTAACGTTATTAATGTAAAGTGTTGCATTTGTACTCGAAACTAAAGTGCATTCCCTGTAGGATTAGAAAATCATTTGTGTGCCTTAACCTTAGTAAATTAAATGCAGTCATCTGAAATGAGATGAAAACTATCCTTACTTTATTGAATTGTATTTACATTAGAATCGAGAAGAATTCATGAAGACGTGTGTATTAATTTTTTCACATTTTTATGTAAAATGTAGTGCCCAGTTGCATTTATACTTCTGTATTTAAAGTTGCATTGCTTTTACCTAAAACTGTAATACAAGTTTAATTTGAATTCCTGTACTGACATTCTCATATATTTGTAGTAATATGTGCACAACTGACGTATTAAATGTGTACCTTTGAATTATACGTTTAAACTTGACATGACTGGGCCTGAATTTCTTTCGACATGAAATGTTATTTTCCATTTCTGCTTGTATGTGTTTTCCTTTCAAGGAACTTTCAAATTAATTGTTAGTTTGGGAATAAATATTACATCTTAATAGTGACAGAGAGCCTGAGAAAAAGACCTTGATGAGGAACATGGAGAAATGGAGTGTTCGCTAACAGTCTCTACTCAGTAAGAAAGCATTCACAGCTGACTAAGGCCGACATCGTTCTCAGGACTGGCCAGGAGAATCCACAATTGTTGCAGTTCACGAATGAATGGAGAGGACAATATAATTCCTGATGGCTTGAACAAGGTGTGCAGCTTAGAAAATTTGTTTGGTATTAACTAGTGTCCTTACAGGTTAAGATGAGAGACTATCCTTTGGACTTTGAGAGGTGAGACCTCTATGCATTCTCTCTTTTTGCCCGTTAAGTTAACAATTAATTTTTCTCTAGAAGACTATTGACCAAGTTTCAGAATTGCGTATAAATGTTTCTCCTTTCTCAACATTTTTCACGACTATTTGATATTTTACCTGATTTACTTAATTTGATTTATTTAGGTCTTAAGGTAGATGACTTTAGATATTACTCATGTTTAGAAGAAAAGTTCGAAGTCTTTATTCTGAGCATCAGATATTATTGTTAATTTTCTGTATTGCTATAACTGAAGTCCTGGTTTGCCTTATGTTGATTTGCCCAAACGTATTCCGGAGATTTGGTTATCCTGTTGCAATCTTGTATCTCTATAGCATGTTTTTGAGACTGATTTATATTAACCTGACTCTTAACCTGTAATAAAACTTCTTAACTTTTTTCTTGATTCTTAGTCCTCATTGTATAGCCTAATGTTTTGCACTGTTGATTAGAAATTTTGATTAAGGCTAACTCCCTTCACCTCTCGACTCAACAAGAGATAACTGAAATTTGAGAGAATGACCCATAGAGCCTTTAACCTGGTGGCATTGTTAGATGGTTTATCAGCGAAGCAAGGGGGGTAGGGTGTCCCATTCAGAAATTGCCCAAAATCATCCCACACGTCCAAAGTCCTTAGTCCGCTCAGAGGATTGATGAAGTTCCAGAAGCTCAGGAACAAGTTGTACCAGCAGAGGTGTGAGTATTATTAGGGTTGCACATTGTGAATGCTTATGTTTAGCTTGCGGTGTTTTGCAGTGACTGTGGGGTGTTCTGCAGAGATTTTTTCGTTGTGTGAATGTGGCACTTAATGCAAAGAAGCTGAAGTGGTTGTCGTGTCCATTGTGGCCTAAGATCCTGGGATATGAGAAAAGTGTAGAATACACTATGTTGTAGTTGTCCACTGTGTTGTGTTGTTACTTGTGAGACATTGTTGACAGCACTATTGGATAGGGACCTTATCTTTGTGTGATTGTGAGGTGTGGTTGGTGTAGTGCATCTCAGTGCACAGAAAGGAACTGTTTCAATCCGAGTGAGATCCCGCTGGTCGAGGTTTCATTTGAATGGAAGTCAGGGTAGGTCGGAAAGTGTTACTCTGGACCATTTTTGGAAATGTTTGAATACTTTAATTTCTTTAGAGGAGCTGACAAAGTTAGTTGATAAATCTGCTAGTATTTGTTTTGGCCACAGATTGATGAAAGAGTGTGTGTTTGTGGAAAATTGTGAAGGAGGGTGAGCCGCTGCAAGGAGTGAGGTTGGCATCACAGAGTGTCACGCTGGTATTGGTCAGTTGGTGTAAAGCTGAGCTAGTGTTGGTTGGTTACATCATAGAGAATCACACTGATATTAGTTGTGGATGCCGAACAGAGAATTGTGGGTGAAGGATCATATCCTGGTTTAAATGGAACATTATTTCAGAAATTTGCATATTTTGATTGAAAATGAAATTTTTGAAAGCATTACAAAGTCTAATAAAAGGAGCTGTTACTATACCTGATAGAATGGGAGTAAAGACACCTCCCAAAGAAGGCCATTACATGATGATAAATGTGGGTCTTTTCACATGTATTTGGCTTGAACAATGGCATAAGATCACTGAGAAAAAGGGAGCACTAACATTTCCATGCTATGGCACACATTGGCCCTCATTATGAACACGGCGGTCCGGACCACCATATAATGTTCATATGGAGACCGCCGCAGGCGGAACTCCACCACCGCCAGGCAGCCTCACGATGGCAGAGTTCCTTATCCGACAGGGCAGCGCTGAAAGCATCACTGCTCGCCGCATAATGAACCTATTTTCCCTGGCGGTTTTGCCCGCCAGGGAGAGGCTGGCAGAATGGGTGCCCCTGCACTGCCCATGCTGTTGGCATGGGCAGTGCAGGGGCCTCCGTGCACAGCCCCATCACGCATGTCACTGCTTGATTCACGGGCAGTGATATGTGCAACAGGTGCTGCTGCACCCGCTGCACTGCTACATTGCTGACGGCTCCATGTGGAGCCGTCGGCAATGTCCAGACCCAGTATTCCGCTTGGCCGGCTGGGTGTAACACTGTTTCCGCCTGCCGGCCCAGCGGAATGTTGTTTATTGGGCCGGCGGGGTACTCTACGGGCTGGCGGTCTGTGAATTCATAATGAGGGCCATAGTTTGAGGATCATTGAACATTTAAGAAGGATGCTGTATGACATGAAACTGCCTCCTAGACCTGCACAATATGAAGCACTAATGCTTTGGAACACAAAGCTGATCAGAAACAGAAGGAAAGATACCAAGGGAAGGTCAATAAAGCAATACCCACATGTGCGGATGCTACGTGGGATGCACAGAAAAAGACACAGAGAACTGATGTGATCAAGGGAACTAGACTATATCCTGCATTGACGAGTGAGGAAGAGGGGAAAGGTAAATGAAAGGAAAAGAAAAAGAAGGAAAAGACAGAGGATACTGAGAACGGAAGGGAGGACACTGATAGCGATTTAGATGAGGATTTCATAAATGGGCTACTGTTAAATCGTCCATCCCATATAATGTAACCCAGATGGGAAAAGTGAGTAATGCACATGTCGATGGGAGTACTGATGTGCCTACAGCTTCAGTAGATGTAATTCCAGATTTGATGGGAGAGGGTTTGGTAATGATAGTCCCTTAAAATGTATCTGCCTTGAACAACCCGGGTACATTGACTGTTCCCGTCACCATTGGGCCTATAGTTCCTTTGTATAAACCTGGAGTGACAGGAAATTCTACGCATATCTAAGCTGTTAATACTGAAATAGGTACCTCAGGTTGCAATTCTGTGGACTCTCAAATGAGAACAATCCATTCAGTCCTGACATGTGGGAATACTCCACGTACTGCAGGTGTAGATCCAACATTAAGACACACAGGGTTTTCCTCAAATGAAAGGTTTCCTCAAAGATCACCATCCTTTTTCTTGCCCAAGGCGAATATACATCCAAATGTTAGTTGCAGTATCCCTAGGACAGGAATACTCTTAAGTTTGCCAAATTCTGAAATGTCCATTTAGAATTCACCAGATAACGCAAATCCTAGTACTGCGAGGGGGAGAGATAATAACTAACAACCCAGCAGATCAACAAAGTCTTACTGCCCAAGAATTAGATGATTAGCTTAAAGGTAAAGGCATTTAAGGTGAAGGTGAAGGTTACAGAGCAAGTCCAGAAAAAGAAAAGACAATAGATGTGCCTAAATTACCATTTGAATTCAATTAGATGATACTTGGAACCCTTGACATGTCTCAATTAGGTACCTACCAAGAAATTGAGCTTTTGTTCATATGCAAAGATACCACAAGACGCAGGACATGCTTCTGAAAGGTTGGCTGACTTAGCTTGTAAACACAAAATTGATTTGAATAAATCTAAAGCTTTACAGAGAAGTTACTGTTCAAGCTTTAATGACTGTGACCTCTCTAACATGAGACCATCAGGAATGTAATTGCAGATTAGAGAATTAATTTGCCATATCTGAAAACTGAGTGAGCTGCATAGATGGGATGGCAGATGAGTAATGAAGAAGGAACCAAATAAAGTAAGATTATAACTGCCTCCAGCTGGAACACAAGAAGAGGAGGTTATACAAATGTTCCCAATGAGGGAGGTACTTGGTGGAGGTTATGTTCACGTGCCCTGGGTAGAAGTGTTCTTGTGTCGTTCACAAATGACTTCCCAAAATTAAGGGAAAAACTGTAGTATGGTACAGATGGTACAGACAGGGTGACAAGTTTATGAAAATATTAAAAGTCCTTTGGATAGATTTGAATACCTTGCTTGAGACTGTAGTTCCAAGAGATTTATGGGCTGAATGGCAAATAGCTGTGGATTGGCCTGAAAAAGAACTTATAAGACATCCAACGACGAAGAGTCCATCTCCAGTGTTGATGAGGAAGCATCATCAGGTGACTAATTCTCGAAATCAAAGGTGTCTCTTAAAGACATTGATTGGATTAAGATTGACAGAATGACTCAAGAGTCCAAAGAGTCGATACACTCTTATTATGAGAGACTGTTACAGGTATTTAAACTGTAAAGTGGAACAGAGACTATTGAGACTAAAGATATGGGACATTTTGAGTTCAGGTTTGTGCATGGACTGAGACTAGCGTGATGATTCAACAGCTTTTGATTTGTTGTCAGAGTAAATCAATTGATGAAATATTGAGGTATGCCAAATACTGCAGTGATGAATTGGAGATGAAGCAGAGGATATTGAAAGAGAAGCTGATGATGGCCCAAATGAAAGCTGAACAACAAAGTCAGAATCAACAGTTTGTTGGGAACGTTGGCTCTATGGAGGGAGTGTATCAACAGGGAGGTTCGGTAATGCAGGTTAGTAATGGATATCCACAACAGAGTAGACTTTGTGGTATCCCACTTGATCTGAGTACAGGGACTGACGTGGCTACTTTAAAGAAAACAAATACTTGCTACATCTGCTGCAGGATGGGGCACTGAAGTGGGAGTGTCTTTTCAATTCTGGTAACATCATGAATGTGAACTAGGTTCAGAATGGTGGATTTGTACAACCTCAGATTAATAATATTCCAGTTCCGACACAGCGTGTACAGACAGAGAACTCAACATTTCCATGTTCCCCAAACTCAAGAAATGCAGGTTCTCCAAGTCCCAATGCCATAACAGAATGCTTCCAGATCTAACCGGAATCAGGTCCACAATGCAAACAAAAAATCCTTTTGTGAATCAGAGTATGTCTTGACAGTACTCTATGAGACAAAGAGCCGAGGACTACAACTTAGACCTGTCACAATGACAGTGCCTGGGAGGGGAGGAGGATTGCGTACATGACGCATCCTTAGAGCTAGACCAGAGTGGTCCATCTGTTGTAGTTTAGCAGCGATTAGATTAAGCATTAGCAGAAGACATCTTGTATTTAGTAACTATTGTGAACATTTCGCGGAATCCATTTTGTATTCATGGCAGCCATTTTCTCTGCCACATGCTGCCATGTGCTCACCATGTACTCTGTCCTAGCTTTCTGTTAACTACTCTTGAAAATCTGCCTAGTGACAAGTTATATTTAGCATCTCCCCCTTTCGCACATGCCCAGTAAGGTCTGCAGCTGTTAGTCCTTGAAAACGGTTAGCCCCTCCTACCTGTCGACTGTGCATTTCCACATGACCTTACATGTATGCAAGTCTTGCTTCTATAATTGTACCACCTCCTTTTAGCCCCTAAGTGGGTATAAAAGGACCATGCTCTCTCAGTTCAGTGTGCTACTTCAAACGTTACCGAAGGGTGCTGTTTGAACTGTAGTACCACCTCATGAGGTTTAATAAACTTTGTCTTTTATTTCAGTTTCTGTGCCAACTTCTTCCTATATGGTCTGAGGACTTTGTGCAGAGAAAGGTGAACCCCTTGCACTAGTAGGCCTTGCTGAGGCTTACTTCAACAAATTGGTGCCCGAACAGGGACTCATCGGCGACTCGGACGCCCAACGGATTGGTCGCGCCGAAGGATTGGGATCTCGCTGCGGACGATCAATGCCTGAGGAGACCCGAGTCTTGGCAACCACGGCGTTTTTCCCTTCTTTCTGATTTGACCATCCAGGTGGCGCCGGTCCTCGACTGAGATCCTTTTTGTTCATTCGTCATGCATTGACCATTTGGTCGATTTTAGAACTTGGCAGTTGGAACCTGGACACCCTGTGAGTGGTAAGAGCCGTTTTACGGCACTTGCTGTGGGTTTTGATGCCTTTGTTTGGTAATGAAGTTTAGCACTACTTACTGTGGCTCTCGTGTTTTGGGTGACTAGTCAATTTGTGTCCTTGGAATTGATATATAAATTGCAATTTATATAGGCAGGTATTGAGGAGAATTTTCTCAAATTTAATTTTGATTTGAACGGCACCTTAAGTGCTACTTTGATTATAATATTGCATATTCTGCACTATTTTTGGCATGCCTGTTTTTAGCGCACTTCGTAGGATGTGTTGCTTTTGTAATGGTACCAATTTGAGACTGGAAGACTCGCAACCGGCACCCCCAGAGGGGACGCCCAATAGAGATATGTATGTTAAACATGGTCTTTCTTCTATAATGTACAGCACATTATGGAATAAATACACTCGTGCGGATCCTGAGTTACGGTGGCCTATGCATGGGTCATTTGATTTGCGAAAGATTGAATATGTGGAACAATGTATGTGTAAGCGAAAGTCTAGGCAAGATATGTTTGACTGTGTACGAATGTGGGAGAAAGAAGTGCGTGGACGAGTGAAGCGTGAGCAAGCCTTGCTTGAGAAAGAGCAGCGGAAGAATGTATATGTGAAAGCATTGGAAATGAGAAAGAAAGAAATAAATGACTTAAAGGAGCTAGAAGAGAAAGAACGTAAATTACAGGTAACTGGCCAATACACCGTTAGGCAACCTTTCTATCCTATCCTTAATAAACCACATGATGATTTTTTGTTACTAGATCGCCCTCCACCTCCGTATGTCGTTCCTTCTGCCCCTCATGAGTTAGCTAAGGTATCCAGTTCGGAGCAACAGAAGATGGAAGACAGTCGCTCTATGTTGCCTGCTGACCGTGCGTCTGAGCTTAGATCTATTGCTCGTAAAACAATTTGTAGCGTTGTCTCTGCTTCTGAACTTTTAGACAACATGAAAGGGTGGACGGAAAAGGAGCAGCTATATTTTACTGAGGCACTTGGCTCAGAAGTTATTGAACTATATTGGAAATATTCTGATGAGTTAGAGCCCGATGATGTAGCAGCTGATCATAAGCAAATGCGTGATGTTCTTTTTGTTTTCTCCCAGGTGGCTGATGCAATCAGGCGTTTGGTGAAATTATGTGTTGTGGCAGTCCGTTTGCAAGAGGAGAAAAGGGCTGTGGACGTAGTTGCACGGACATCTCAGACCGGCGGGGTCCAAGCTTCCATCTTCGGAACAGATAAGACTATGATAGTTCACGCGAAACCAATGCAGGAGGCCGCGCCTTTGTATGTTCCCCCTAAAGGATTGGGTACAAGTGATGATAAAACTTCTGTTGATGCTAAGGGTTATTTTATTTATAATTGGGTGTATACTCCTTGGGATAGGGAAGATGTAATGGCACTTAAAACAGCATTACCTGACCCGCGGAAGAATTCATGTACTGACATTCTCATATGTTTGTAGATATATGTGCATAACTGACATTAAATGTGCACCATTGAATTATACATTTAAACTTGACATAACTAGGCCAACATTTCTTTCGACATGAAATGTTACTTTCTATTTCTGCTCATATGTCTTTTCCTCTTCAGGAATGTTCACATGAATTGTTAGCTTGGGAATAAATGTTACACTGTATTAGTGAAAAAGAGCCTGAGAAAAAGACATTGATGAGGAACATGGAGAAACGGCGTGCTAACTGACAGTCTCTATTCAGTAAAGTAGCAAAATCTCACAGGTGACCAAGGCCAACATCATTCTCCGGACTGGTCTGGGCGAATCCACAATTGTTGCCATTCATAACCTGAGAATGGAGAGGACAATAGAATCCCTGATGGTATGCAAGAGGGGTGTTACTTAGAACATTTGAGTGGTATTAACTAGTGCCCTCACAGGTTGAGATGAGAGACTGTCCTTTGGACTTTGAGATGCAGACCTTTAAGCTTTTGTTTTGCCCCTCAAGTTAACACTTAATTTTTCTCTAGAAGACTCTTGACCAAGTTTCTGAAATACTGACACCTTCTCTGATATGCAAGCGTATATACATTTTTCTCTTTCTCACAATTTTCCCCGACTATTTGGAATTTTGCCTGATTTACTTAATTTGATTTCTTTAGGTCTTAAGCTAGATGAATTTAGATATTACTTATGTTACGGAGAGAAGATCGAAGACTTTTATCTGAGCATTAGTATTTATTGCTAATTTTCTGTATTGCTGTAACTGAACTTCTGGTTTGCCTTACGTTGATTTGCCTAAACTTCTTCAGGAGATTTGGTTATCATGTTGTATTTCTATAGCATGTTTTAAGACTGATTTAGATTAACCTGACTGCTAACTTGTAATAAAACTCCTCAACTTTATTCTTGATTTATGGTCCACATTGTGTAGCCTAATGTGTTACACTGTTGATTAGAAATTGTTTGGTTAAGGCTAACTCCCTTCACCTCTCGACTTGACAAGAAAAGTCCATCAGATAACAGAAATATGAGAGAATAACCCAGCGCTCCATCAATATCTTGTGGCTTAGTGCTACTGACATAATGAAATAGTAATTGGGGCCCAGAGCACCCCTTTAATAGGGTTTACTTTTAAGAAAACCCTGTCCAACAGAAGTCTGCGTCAGCATGCAAGAGCATTCAATGAAAACCGTGCTCTTCAGTGACCATACGCACAATTAGTCTCTCCTCTGTAAATTCATTACATTCCCATTTTGCACTGGAATTAAATATGTTCCTAAACTTCTACTCACACATAAGGATGGGGTGGGCTATAGTGTTTTCAGCAACATCATGTTTGTAGTTCATGCCTTGACCTGCATGGATCCTTAGATCCATCTAATTATAAATAAGTGTAATGTATTTGTGTGTGATCAAAACGAGTTGCCTAGTAGTGTAAACAATGACATATCCTCCCTCCTATGACATCCTGAAATGTACAACCTGGTTCCACCGGGCCCTTCCATATAATGCTATTCTTTCACAGTTCCTTGTGTTGGGGGTACTCCTTCCTATAGTCTTCAGAAAGGTGTTGTAATAACTCTTCTGTGGTCTTCCATTCTTGGTGGACACAACGGTTAAGCAGAGCCAAAGAATCAGCAATATTGTATTCTTTGCAGACTTCTGCTTCAACAATGTTTCCCAACTCTTGCAGTCTCCATCAGAAGTGGGCTTCATGTGGGGAGTTTGTTGGTAATCATTCCAAATGGGTTTTTCCTCTTTGGGGTGATCATAAAAGTCGCCTTGTTGTATGGGGTGGCATAGACATTGGTTCTAGGTTGCAGTGTGCCCTCTGGTAGTAGTTTAATAAACTGAGCCACTGTGGAGGATGTGTGTCTTGTGGCGTTCTTTCTGTGGATAAAAAGGACTCCTGACTTCTCTACAGACAGTTGTATATTTTTGGCACTTAAAAGTCTTACAGAGGTTGAGATGTAGACTGTGGTTAAAGATGATGGGATTTTCGGTGTTCATTCTCACTTCAAGGAATCTGTTTCAGTACTAGCCCCAGGTCTCTTGGACACATTGTCAGCGATCACTGTGCAGCCTGGCATTGATCTGAGCTACCACTCAAGAGAGCGGTTTCTTTGCTGCTGCAGTTACAGAGTCATCTTTCTGCCTTGAGGCCAAGGCATGGATATGGCATGGCTGCTTTTTCTTGCACATTCTGTACATCTTATGTCACAATAGGTTCATGAGAGACAAAAAGGGGATTCAGAAATTCGCTACAATCCAACTTCAATCGTCAGATTTGGATACCAAAGCATTCCTTTGAGATAAAACGGCACATGACTGTGGCAAGGAAACACTCTAACCTTAAAGGCAGACTAGCTGTTAATAAGAGACCTTCAAAAACAGATGGCGACCCTTCCTAACCCATTAGTGGCCTCTTTACCATGGTCCAAATCACGGAGTTCCAGTGACAATATAGTTCAAGAATTTTAGGTTTGCATGATTTTTATTTTATTTAGTTTTTTGCAAGAATGCGTTACAACCGTCTAAGTCATGGTTTTAGCAGTGCTTGTGTGCTGCATATCTACAACAGGATTACTGTACTTATTTCGTATTAAGAATAAAAAATGAGACAGCGATAAATTTCATGCCTTACAATACACAGGTACCTATTGTTGTTCCCAAGCATGCACATGGCATTCCTGTGTGCAGGATTTCCTTTGCTCTCCCTGTGTGGGCTGTATGCCCCATTGGCCTTTTACTGCAGGATCTAGGACTTTTGATAAGATCAAACGAACACAGCCATCAGCTTTACACAAATCCAGAGCAAGCTCTGTCTCAGGTTTCCCATCATCTTCTGAAATACTTGCTTCGGTTTGTGAGAGCAGACTTGAGTTCTTCACCTTCCATAGTTCTGGTACCCAAGCATGTGGCTATGTCCTGTTGCACAATATCAGAAAAATTAAGCACAGCTCTACTCCAGTCCTGATACCACTGCGCTAGATGGAAACATTTTACCCTCTGTGTTTCAGAGTCTTTGGAATGAACTGTTCACAAAAACACAAAGGACCTCATGGCTAAGTGAAAGACACAAAATTCACAGCTTGTGTACATCTAACCATGAATACCGAAGGTGACTTCAAGCAGAACTGAAATGTGCTTTGTTCATTCTTAACCTAGTATGAACGGACGGATGCCAGAAAGTGAACACACTCAAGAGTCTCTTTCTCACTTAACCTGGACCACTTAATCTTGAAATCTAAACAGATGACCGATGGGGAAACGGATGAGCTGCTTCCCAGCTTTTTTGATCCTTACCTCACTTGTGTTACCAAACCAAGTAGAAGAAAAACATGAGCTACAGTGTTATGGGCATTGTGGGCTTCGGGTCTATGTCATCAGGAGCCACTCTGACCAATTCCATTGTTGTCACTGACAAATTTTATTTTCAGTAAACAAGATATTATTCCTAGTCCAACAAAATAGTAGCCTAATGCAAGGCACAAGACTATAGGGTAGGTCATGGTGCAAAACAAGAGTTATTTATATGCATATTTTTTAAATACGTATTTCTTTGCAGATGATGATGGGCCTTACTGTAGCAGGCTATTATCTTGGAAGCATGGATTTTCGCAGCAGCTCCTGAAGCTGTACTAGGTATTCAGCCAGCTAAGTGGTTACTAGATTTCATGAGTGAAGGGGAGCATGAAAGTACTTGCTAAGTGGTTGCTCATGTGCTCCCATCGAACCCTTATTCGTATCAAAACATGAGCTTATAACTGTCTGTCACCTAAGAGCAAGCATTTAGTTTTGAGTTTGAGAATAACTGTAGAGGATGAGGAAATGATGCTGCAAGTTTTGCATGACAGTGGCTTGCTGTGCAGGTCTGTGCCTTACCTCCTATCCTGCAGAAACGGATTTCAAAGAATGGGCCAAGTTAATTGTGGCCCTTCCGCAAATCCTGGTTTACCAGTGACCAACAAATCGTGTTCTAGGACTTGCATTTCCGCCCTTCCCATTGCAACTTTGAAACTGGGCTAGTGTAATTTTGGTCGGGTATGTCACACACAATATTTGAGATCACTTGGATATCAAAGTATCATGGCTTTGTGAATAATGCCTTGCTCGCCTGACAATAGAGTGAATGAATTAAAAGCGTTTCGAAAGCCATGGCACTCTTCTAAAGGTTCTTGTCCAGAGATCTCCACTTCACCCTTTTTGGAAGAGAAAAAACGATCAGCTGTGACATGGTTCTTTCCCTGTTAAAACTTGTGATGTTGAGGTCAGATTCAAGAGTTTGAGGAAGGGATAAAATGGTTGAAATTCCTATTTTTCAGTTCCACATTTTTGACAATCATATTTCACATCTTTGTCCCCTTCTGTTATTCTGTGTAGAGATAGGTAAGGGGAAAGGATATTTTTAAAATGTGTTTTGTGCTGAAGGCTTGTAGAGCAAGACATGTCTTGCAATAACTGCTTTCTGGTTACCTTATGTTCACATATACTGGTGTCAAAAAACTGTTTTGTTCACAACTGTCTTTCAAAATGACAGTCATTTTAGGTCTTGCCAGAGACTGTGCATGTGCTGTTGCTTGGAAGCATCTACTGCTGAAGAGAAAAGAAATCAATCTTTAAAAAAGGGCTTAGACTCGCCCATTACCTACCATTTGCTGGCTATCATACCACTCTAATATCTTCTTTGCAGTGGAAGTTTCCCGTTTCTTTTCCTGTGTTTGTGTTTTCTCTACAGCACGGACCAAGTGTTTCTTCTTTTCTGAATGTACTTCCATTACTTTCGTTGGTGGAGCTACTTTTTCTCCTCGAAGAAGCACTCTCTGTGGGTGCATGTTTTGGTAGGCGCGCTTCTTCTCCTGCTTTATATACGCTTTAAAAGCAGACCAGTCCCACCTCCGGATTAGTGGCTTTTGGCCAGTCAACTTCCCCGCTGCCGGTGAAGCAACGTGGGCTACACTCCTGCCCAGTGACCCAGGCCTGCTAGCTGACCTGCATCTGCCCCACCCGGACTTGCACATCACCAGCCGTACCTATGAGCCGCTTTTGCTCCCGGGGGGATGGCCAAGGCCCCACACAAGCCATCTGCCTCAGGGGGGCTGGCAGTGATCTGTCCAAGGGGGGTAAAGCCATTCAGCCGAGACTTGGGCGAAGGGAAGGAGGCATGAAGGCAGTTAGTAGGCTGCACATGGGGTGTGGCTGTTTCGCTTCATCGTGTCAGGCGCTGCAGCCGGGTATCGTGTGGCCTCTCGGTGGTCCTCCTAGGCGGCTCTGTTACGGAAGCACCGTGTCTTACACCAGCACCACAACCGCTGCACACACAATTTATGCAGATCACAAGCTAGACATTCATATGCAAGCCATACACATTTTGACAAGGCTCTTCCAACGCCTCCCCTTCTCCCCGTCCGCCCATCGCTGACCCTGACCAGTCCTCTTCACTGGACCCTACTTCGTCCCGTCCCTCCCGCAGCCTTTCTCACCCTCACACAGACTAGATGTCTACCAACAGTTCCCTCCACCCGCGGACCTGCCCTCGCACAGATGCCGGCGGCATGCGCATGCATATATATATATATATATATATATATATATATATATATATATATATATATATATATATCTCTCTCTCTCTCTCTCTCTCTCTCTCTCTCTCTCTCTCTCTCTCTCCCTCTCTCTCTCTCTCTCTCTCTCTCTCTCTCTCTCTCTCTCTCTCTCTCACTTCAGACCCCAGTCTCGGGATACACAGTGAGGGCTCCTGAAGCCCACCCTCAGGTAAGTTCCAGCCATTCTCAGATTCTGCGGTTAGTAGATCTGGGTGCTCTCATTAATGCAGCAGGTGTAGTTGCGCTTGTTCCCACCAGTGTAAAGGGCTCCACACTGCGCCTTTCTTATTTACTGCTCAATAAAAGTCACAGGGGTCTTGAAATATGCCATCGGGTTTTAATATCTGGCGTTCTTGTTAAACGTAGAGTGTAAGCAGCAAGTGCATGAACCCTCTAAGCTCCTCACTGCTGTTGGGGAGTGGGGGGCGGAGCGGCTGGCTTCGGAAGCTTTTGGAGTGTGACCAACAGGGATGAGTAACTAAAGATGGCCACCTAGACCCCAAGCTCCGTCACGCCCACAGCTGTAGTGGCTTCTCCTGACGTGCAAAGTCTCCAAATACCACCCCAGTGCCCTGCCTAAGCACTGTTCCTGATGGGCCACTTACCTCATCCTCGCCAAGCCTCCCCAAGGAGTTCTGATGAGACCACGTTCTCAATGCTTGGCACCCTATTCTTTCTACACCATGGACCACGCCCTATAAAAATTAGAGAACCCTCTCTATTCATGGTAACCTATTTTCTGTAGGTCCTCAAAAAATGGCAACATATGCAGACAACATCCCTCTATTCACAAGACAAGTAGATTATGCTATACCCAAAATCAGGTCAACCATTAAAGATTATGCCGAAGTCTCAGGTTACACCCTTAATAAGGATGTCCTTCCTTTAAATGTTCACTGCACTAGCTCAGTCATTGAGGGGGGTCATGGCCTCAAACTGGGCCCTGAAAAAAATAAAACACTTAGGCATGTGGTTCAACCAAAACCTTAGAGAATCTTTTGACCATAATGAAAGAAAAACACTCTTGCTAAAGTTAAGGATACACTAGATAAATGGTCAACCAGATTCATCGCCTGGTGTGGGCTTATCACTACAATCAAAATCATAATTTCTCCTCTCATTAACTTCCTAATTAACACTCCACCTATCACACCTTTTGTTTTAGATGTCTTACATGACGATTTTCGAAGGCAACCCCCCTGCACTCAAAAAATTACAACTTCCGGAATAGCTCAGGGGACCTAAACCTCCCAGACTGCCACAGATTCCAGACTGCATACCTAGCGACAGAAGGCCTTCCCTGGTTCTTCTTGCCTGATACCAAGCCCCCAATCCGGCTCACTACTGAGAACAATGTTTTTCTCATCTCTTTCATTAGAACCAAGAGGATAGTGAATGAACACTCTGTTGTATTTACGTGTGAATGGCATTGTCGTCACATTCCTCGTGGTGACAGTTCCATTACGCGTATGCTCTGGGGATTCCATTAGAGGCGGTTATGAGGGCATAGCTGAGGAGCCAGACGCTGGTCTGAACATCTATTCTTAATCGAATAAACCAGAGTGAAACCACTCTTGACTGGTGCTTGTTTTCAGATCACAACATATTTATGGCGCCAAAGGTCCGGCGATAGCAATCTGGAGAAAAGGTTACAGATGAAACGGACACACGCGGGGAGAGACGACAAACAGACTTGTGGTGCGTAGATCGAATGTGGAAGGTTGACATTCGATCTACGAGACGGGGGTTCGGGAGGGGGCGGTTAGAAGAAAGCAGTTGGGATGAACGGAGTGGTTCTGACATTGCTCCTGTAATGTACCCGCATTATCTGAGAATAAAATGATTACCTGTTACTGCTGGTCTCCGTCTTTACAGGACTCACAGCGAACAATTTCGGTGTTAACAGAACACCGTGAGGTACTGTTTTGGGGCGGTGATACTTACCGGAACAAATGAATTTTTGCCACTTACTCGGGTATGCGTGGCACACACACTCCACCTCATGCTGTGGCTGTTAGCTAATTACTGAGCACGAGCTACGTCTCTAAGTACACGTCAAAGCAGTTCTGGTGCACGCGCTCACTGTGTGAGGAATTGATTGCTAGAAGACGTTTCTCCAGGCAACTAGCTCTGCGATCATTGGTATGGAGTGCCGAGTGGGATCAACTTTTGATGGAGTACCATTTAAACGGATTGTTGGATAGAGCAGAAGGATTTGGAAGCAGCTAAAGCAGTTAAGGAGATACTGTCTACCAAAAAAAGAGCTCAGTCCTTTTACTGTCAAGCTGTAAAGGAAAAACTACATTTCTGCAACACTAGACAATGTTTTTGTTTGGTGTTCCTGTGTTTTGTTTTTGTGAGTAATTTTGTTGGTATTATACCAGTGACATATTCTTAATTCCAGTGTCAGTATGAGCACTAATAATCAGGGTATAATACCTCCACCTCCATTTTTGACACAACCAGGGACTCCATGTATCCCTTGGGAGGAGTGGGTGGACATTTTTTTAAATTATTTGGTGGCACTGGATGGACAAGACTTGAGACCTGAAAGGAAAAAAGCAATTCTACTAAGTACTGTGGGCCAGGAGGGACAGCGGATATTTAAATACTTACCTCCCATAATGCAGCAAGTAGGTCAACAAGCGATGGATGTTTTCAGGGAGTCATTGAAGAGATTGGAAAAACGTTTTGCGAAGCAGTTTAATATTGTTATGATAAGACATACATTTTATACACAAACTCAACGGATGGGAGAAAGTATTGACGATTTTGTTTCAAGATTGAGGGAATTGTCTACAAAGTGTCAATTTGGGACAATGACGGATGAGTTAATTCGTGACCAATCAATTGTACAATGTCGAAGTTAAAAAACACAGGAGAGATTGTGGGTGGCAAAAAAACCCTACCCTATGGGATGCTATAGAAATTGCAAAGGTGGCTGAACAGTCTGAGTATTGTATGAGAGAAATGGAGAGGAAGGAAAAAGTAGATGCTGATAACATTAATGTGAATTCTGTAAACAAAGTAGGATATGGGGATACTGAGGTATTAGTGGCTGCAAATTCGACACGTAAATACATAAGCAAAGCCAGTAATGGTGGGAAAAATGGGCATAAGCCGTATACGAATTGTGGGAGCAAATTCCATAATTCAGAGTCAAGACTTGCTTTGCAATAGGAAAAGAATGCACGAAGTGTGGGAAGAAGGGCCATTTTTGCACGTTTGTGTAAGACACTGCCAAACAAGTATAGTTTAGGAGTGGTGGGTGAGGGAGTGGTGAGTGATAACCCTGTAATTGACGAATGATTAGACAGGGTATTGTCATTAGGTGATGGTGGAGTGTCGCATGATGGTAAACCTCCAAGGCCTACAGCGAACTTTGTAATAAGAGGCAAAGGGGTCCGACTGATGATCGATTTGGGGTCACTGTATACTATCTTACCTAAGAAATTATTCTTACAGGAGTGGCCCGCCCCAAACTCCGCTGCGTGGCTCTGCGGCACTTTCTGCGCACCACTTTTCATCCCCTCTTGCTCCAAAGGTGGCCATCAGCGTTGTCTGCCCTGTGGCAAAGCTCATTGAGCTGCAGGTTCAGGACATTGGTGGACAAGATGCACGGATCAGTGCTAGTCCATGAAGGGACTACAATTCCCATGTTTTTAGAGGCAGCAGCCATCTTGGGATGTGGCAGGCCTATAAAGCCCAGCCACACCGAAGCACGTTGCTCACTATTTTGAAGACTTCGATGCAGTCAGACCTCGTGGGGGATTCTCTGAAGAAGAGCAGAGTTCCTGCATGGCAGAGTGGCATCCGATCGAAGTATCCTTGTTTCCATGGTGAATTCAAAAACGAGTAGGTCGTACTCGTAGCGGTAAGGCCTTGATGACTTCAATTTTGGAGGAAGTCATTACTTCCAGAAGTAAAGCACCCCTTAGCACAACGAGCAAAGCATTTTCAGTTTCCAGGTTACAGCGGCCTAGGCGCGATGATCGAAGGCGCTTCAGTCCACAGATGTAAAGCGCTCTTGGCACGGCAGTTCAGGCGCTTCAGTCCACAGGTGTAAAGCGCTCTTGGCACGGCAATTCAAGCGCTTCAGTCCACAGGTGTAAAGCGCTCTTGGTACGGCAATTCAGGCACTTCAGTCCACAGATGTAAAGCGCTCTCGGCACAGCAATTCAAGCTCTTCAGTCCACAGATGTAAAGCGCTCTTGGCACGACAATTCAGGCGCTTCAGTCCACAGGTGTAAAGAACTCTTGGCACTGCAGTTCAGGCGCTTCAGTCCACAAAGCGCTCTTGGCACGACAATTCAAGAGCTTCAGTCCACAGATGTAAAGCGCTCTTGGCACAGCAATTAAAGCAAAGCGCTCTTGGCACGGCAATCAAAGCGCTTCAATCCACAGGAATAAAAGGCTCTTGATACAACAATCAAAGTGATTCAGGCCACATGAGTAAAGCGCCCCCTTAGCATAACGAGTGAAGCGCTTTGGGCAAGAAAAGTAAAAGCGCTTTCTGGTGTTATAAAGTAAAGCGCTTCAAGTTCAATGAGTAAAAACTTTTCGGCCTTTATAGTTGTGAATGTGAAAGTATTTCTGGCGATAAGCAAATCATAGTTTTCATTGTTTTTTGGAAAGCATAATTTGTGAAGAGCATTTTTAATTTGTTGATATTTTCTAGGTCCTGATCAAAGGTTTATGTTATGAATGCACAGATGTTACAGGATTGATATTCTGAGTATAATCATAGTCCAAAGCTCTTGTCATCTCTTGGTTCTGAGGTCATAGTTTATTCTTGTTCCATGATTCAAAGAAGGGGCTTTGTTCTCATTTTAAAAGGGGTCTACATCAGATATCGGAGACGCATTTGAGTCAAGAGTCTATTGATGAGTTATATTTCTATGAATGAGTAAATGCATATTTGTCCTAACCTTTTCTTTTCAGATCTCTCTCCCTCCTGTTCCTTACGCTAATTCCCTTCCCCTGACTAGCTTCATCATAACTCTTCGCTATATAAGCTTTCTGGGTTGGTGATGCCAAAAGGTGGGCCTTTTGTTCAGCAACGTGCGAATCCCGAGGAAAGGACTCTGTGACAGATATATGATGGCCAACATTGAGTTCGGGGAGAGGCAGGTTGATGGGAAGGTGTATGTAGCTAACAGTGGTCCACCGATTTTGGGATGGTATCATCAATATGACCTCGATATTAAGATCGATCCACAAGCTTGTGAAAATGTTATGCTGGTGAGCTGTGACCGTGTTGATGAGATTGTGGATGAATATAAGGTTTTTAAGGATACTTTAGGAGAGCTCAAAGGGTATGTACATAAGATTGTGGTGAAGAACATAAATTGAGGCGGGTACCAGTTTTGGCTCATCAAGAAGTGAGTAAGTTGATCTCTAAAATGGTGCAGTATGGCATTATTGAGCCAATAGAAATGTCAAGTTGGATTTCTCCAATGGTGGTTATGGGGAAATCAGATGGAAGTCTCAGATTTTGTGTTGATCTCCGCACTCTCAATAAAAACATCATGGTAGACAACTATCCACTACCTAATATCAATGAGTTGATTTTGTTGTTACAAGGGGGAAAGTACTTCTCGAAGCTTGATCTTAGGAATGCATATCACCAAATCAAACTGCACACAGTCTAAAGAAGTTAGGGCCATATGTACGAACACATTTTCCCATTGACACAGAATGGGAAAAACCCTTTGCTACATCTAGCCCTTACTGCTTACATTACCATGGAAGGAATTTTTCAGTTTACAATAATGCCTTTTGGCCTTGCTTCGGCTGCAGGGGTATTCCAGAGGTTGATGACTGAGTTGTTCACGGGGGTGGAGAGTGTCATTTATTTTCAGGATGACATTCTGGTGTTTGGGGACTCAGTGGAGAGGCATAATGAAGTATTTAGAGATGTGTTGGATAAGAATACAAAATCTGGTTTAACATTGAAGAAGGAGAAATGTAAATATTTGGTGAGTGGGGTTGAGTATTTGGGGTATACATTGCCTGAGCAAGGTGTTAAGCCAAAGAAGAGTTTGTTGGATGCAACAAGGAATGCCCCTCCTCCTCCGGATAAAGATCAGCTCAGGTAGTTTCTTGGGTTGATAGAGTGTTATTCAAAGTTCATACAACATTTTGCAGATAAGACAGAGAACTTAAGGAAATTGTTGCGTAAGGGACAGAATTTTCTTTGGGGTGTGGAACAGAATACTGTGTTTTAGAACATTAAGGAGGAGATGTGTAGGGCTCAAGTTTTGGTCCCATTCGATGTTAATGCTAAAACTATCATTACTGTTGATACGAGTGCCATTGGTTTGGGGGCAGTGTTGTCGCAGATGCATGGGAACGTGGAGAGAACTGTGGCATTTGCTTCCAGATCTTTAACTGTAAAGAAACAGAATTATTCGGTCATTGAGAGAGAAACTTTGGCTGCAACTTGGGCGATTGAGTATTTTAGAACGTATGTGTGGGGCAAAAGGTCATTCTTCACACAGATCATAATCCTTTATTGAGGATATTGTTACCAGGAGGTATGGGCAAGGTGTTGGCGAGATTGGCTAGGTTGGCAGCTCGTTTGAAAGAGTATCAGTTTGAGGTAGAATATATTCAAGGTTGGCGTAATATCAGAGCAGGTTGTCTGTCTTGATTACCTCAAGACTGGCAAACAGTAGATATGGAGAGTGTGCGAGGAGGAAGGAGCAGTGGCAAGTATTGAGGATGTGATGGAGTGCTCTCAAGGTGCAATTTCCCAGGAGGAGTGGTGTGAGAGTATGGCAAATGACATTGCCATGAAGGGTGTAATTAAGTTGATCAAGGAAGGCGGGAGGAAAGTGCTCTTAATGCTCGAGTCGGCCCCTTTGTGACGGTGTTGGAGGAGCTATTGTTGACTGCGGACTAAATTATTTTGAGAGATGACAGGTTTGTACCTCCTGAGGACTTAAGGATTAAACTATTTAAGTTAGCTCATGAGGGACATTTAGGTCAGACGCTAACTAAGAAAAGGTTGAGGGAGCAGTTTTGGTGGCCTGGACTTGATACATATGTGGATTGGTGGGTTGAGAACTGTAGCGATTGTAAGGAAGGTGAGAAGAGATTGAAGGTGGGAAAACAAGGTGTGGCTGGGAGTATACCAGATCCTGGAAAGGCGTGGCATACAGTGTGCATGGACTTTTTCGGTCCATTTGAGGGGGGCAGGGGGAGGTCACCCCAGATTTGAGGTGTGCTTTGGTCATGGTGGATGTACATTCACAATGGCTAATTGTGAAGTTTCTAAGGGACATTACTACCACGAATACAATTAAAGCAATGAGGAAGGTGTTTTTGGAGGAGGGGTGCCCTGCGAAGTCATCACTGATAATGGTACACAATTAACATACTTTGAAAAGGAATTTTTTTTTAAGGTCATGCGGCATTGGCCATTCTTGCACCTCCTTGTACAACCTGCAAGCGAATGGTATTGTGGAGAGGTGTAACCGTATGGGGAAAGGCATTATTCAAATGGCATTGAGTAGTAGGAAAGATGTGCGGGATATGATTAGTGACTGGTTTGGGATTATCGAACAACTGTAAATGGGAGAACTGGAAAAACACCTTTTATGGTAATGAGAGGTAGAGAAGCTGGGACAAAATTGAACCCTGAATGGATGTCTAGTTTACTTGAGAAAGGTGAAGTGTCTGCATGTGGGAGGGTACTACCCTTAACAAACGTTAAGTGTGATTGAAGTTTGCTACATTATTGTGTGATAATGCTGTGCAAGTTTATATAAGCACGCACATGGATCGCAGAATCATAAACAGCCAATGTACTGTTGTGTGAATGTTACATTTAATAAACAGATAAAAAAAAAAAAAAAGTGTGATTGAAGTTGGGGAATTGGTTAAAGTACGATTAGGACGTGTGTGTGGGGGTCTTATGAATTTTCATAGACCTTGGAAGGTGAGGGAAGTTCACGATTTTCATGTGGTGTTGGAGGACGGTCAAAGCTGGAACAAAAGGAAAGTGGCTTTGAATTGCAAAGCAGGGGAAAAACAACCTATTGGATATAAGGATGAGAATGTGAGAGGCTGCAACAGT
Source organism: Pleurodeles waltl (assembly GCF_031143425.1). Lineage (NCBI taxonomy): Eukaryota > Metazoa > Chordata > Amphibia > Caudata > Salamandridae > Pleurodeles > Pleurodeles waltl. Next base: position 91,270,680 of record NC_090441.1, read on the forward strand.
TTCTTGTTTATGTCAGATGAGGACGTGGTGAAGAGTAATCATGCAAATGGTGAAGGTGTGGAACAGACATTGAATATTTTGCACACGCCTACCCCCACCATCAATGATGTTCCTCGTACACGTGGGTTAGGTCCTAGCTGTACGAGAGCTCCAGCATATTTAAAGGAGTATGTTATGTAATGTGATGCTATGTAGGATTGGGTCGAACATATGAAGATATGGTTCTATATAGTCGTTTTATAAAGGTTTGAGGTCACACGATTTTGGTGTCTGGAAGAAATCGTATGCTGCTGTATTTGTTTTTGTGTTCTTTTTAATTATTACGTTTACTTTATTATTTGGTTGTTTGAATTGACCGGTTTGTCCTTTTGGGTTTGTATAAAGGGAGTGGATATGTTGTATTTACGTGGGAATGGAATTGTCGCCACACTCCTTGTGGTGACAGTTCCATTACGCGTATGCTCTGGGGATTCCATGAGAGGTGGTTATGGGGGTGTAGCTGAGGAGCCAGACGCTGGTGCTCCTCGCAGTGTGTTTGTACATCTATTCTTAATCGAATAAACCAGAGTGAAACCGCTCTTGACAGGTGCTTGTTTTCCGACCACAACACACTCCTCAATCCCTCTTTCAAGCACAAGACAGGTCCTGCAGAAAATTCACAACAAACTTCCTAATAAAATAAGATACTCTACCCTAGCCTCGCTTTGGCATAATAATAACCTCAAATTGGAGGCCAAGACTCTGTTCCTCGATAAATGGGCACAAAAAAAACATCCTCTTATAAGACCTGGGCTCTCCGCAAGATTCTATGCCAGTCTCCCATCTTAAATCGAAATTAGAGATAGACTTTTATCACTTTCTAAGGATCAAAGCCATCACCACCATGCAAAAAACCCAGAGAACGCCAGACCTCCAAGGCACATTGAGGAATCTAGCAGCGGGGGTGGGAAGGAGGGGCAAAATGCTTCTAAACTTTACTCTATTCTGACACCTAAATCTGCCTCCCTCACAAAATCAGTTCAAAGTAAATGGGAATCTATTCTGGACAAAACAAGCACCACACATGACAAAACCATAAACGGACAATCTACTTGGTCTAAGAAGACAACTAATAAGATTACCCCCTTACTAACGCAATGTAGACTATGTACGGCATACTTGGCCCACTGGTCTCTCTCTCCTCCCGCCCCGCTTTACATCTACAAACTGAGTCTTCAAGACTCAGACAACTGCTGGACCTGCGGAGATGGCAGGAGACCTACAACACATGCTCATTGAATGCATTTTCTCTAATAAGTTCTGGTCTCAGCTTGCAGTAACCATTTGGCAGATCCTGCATACCAGCTGGACCGCTGATCTCACTTCTATAGCATTGGGTGCCCTGCCGCCCGCCCCGCCACCCCCCTGCCCTTCTAACCCCCCCCCCCCACCCCATCCAGAAACATCTCACCATTTAAACAATGAGGAACACACCCTGTGGTACATACTTGTTTTAATCGGTCTTAAATCCACCCTGTCCGAAAGGAAATACCTTTCTAAACTATCATCCCACTTATGGTGGGAATGAGTCCAATTTACCAAGGGGCAGATAACTCTCTAAACACTTACTTGAAAACCTCATCAAGAAAAAACAAAGTCTGGTCAAGACTAGTCATACATCTCTAATCACTTATCACTATAGATGCCCACTCACCCCCTAGCTGTCCATCCTTCCCCCACCATCACCCCCCTGCCCTCCATGTCTCCCTCCTCTCCACCATTCCCTTTTTCAGTCTACAACCCTGTCCTTCCCACCTCACCCCCTTCCACCATTGTTATCTTCTATCCTATATATCTGTCCTCATTTCTCTTTTCTTTCTACTTCTCCATTCCCTGATACTAGACTCGGGTAGCCTAACATTTTACATCAACCATATACTTACAGCATCACACACATCTCTAGCCCTTCCATAATCGTTGTGATACTATGAAACTACAACAAAACCTTGATGTACCTTATCCCAATCACCATACCACATTTGTGTTCGATCCCTATTCCTCTTTCCATACCACTTTCTTTATGAAATATCAATAAAAATAACTAGAAATAAGAAAAGAAAAAAAAATGAAACTGTGTTGGTCATTCACCCTTGAGGGGTCAAACAATTGAATATAGGTCATGTCTATAGCACCTACACTAGTCAGGAAAGCTATTTTAATCAAATTGATTGGAGTTCAGGATTTTTCCTTCCCACTGAGATCCCACAGTAAGCTCATAGAGTCACTGCAGAGATCTCAGAGTGCCTGTTGGGACAGAAAAGTCCTCTGCATGGTTAGAAATGTGTGTCCCTGTCTTGAGTGCATAACTGTACTGTCGTTTGGATCCCTAATGCTGATTGTTTCGTTTGTTACAGGCAAACATAGATCATGCATATTTGTCATTACATAGGCCTGTCTCACCAATTGCAGTCTTGTTGGACCAGGCAGAGCAGCCAAAGGGCTACCCTGAAAGTGGTGGAAGCTACAGCCCTCATCAAGAGTTATGCAGCACAAGTGCAGTGGTGGCAGCATACTGCGTAGTGATTAGTAGCAGTGAACAGGACCTTTTTACCTGGGGTCACTGGAGTGAGGCCTACAGGCTCACTCACCTTTTTAAAAGTTTCACTGCTGTGCGCTTAACTCACTCTTGGCATACAACAAGTAGATGTGGAGTGCTTTGTGGCACAGGAGTACTGACTGTGCGTGTGCCTTGGAAGGGTACAGTACAGGGACAGAGCAGTATTGTGCAGTGCAGGTATCAGCTGTATTCATGCGTGAGAAATACATTACATGAGAGATGATGTGGAGTACGTGTGCAATGAAAACGTGCTGGCTGTTTGTGTGCTTGCATGAAGTACAATACATGAAGAGTGAAATGTTGTGCAGCTAGTACATGGTGAGTGTGTGTGCTGCCAGTGTGCGTGTTTGCAAATAGTACACCCTGGTACAGTAGAGAAAAGCTTCAGTGTTGAACAATGCCTGCAGACGGAATGTGTGTGCTGAATGTATGTGTACTTGTAATGGAACAATGCATGGAAGTAACAGTGCGGGACAATAGGTGTGCTGTGAATGTATACTGAATAAGTGCACCTGTAATGCTACATTATATGGAGGACCCTAGGTTCTATTTTGGGAAGCCCAGGCCTGCCTGGTAAAGACATGAGGTGGAGAGGAATCACCCAGACAGATTTGTACATTGCTGCACTCCTGTGACCTGGATGGGGCACATCCTTTTACACTTCAAAAGTATTCGTTTTGATTCAGTGATTAATCACAAGGAAGGGGCCTGGGCTGTGGCTTGACATCCAGGTGTGAACTCTGGTCACTCCCATGAATTGTGTTGTGGGTCAATCAACGTTAGAATCTTGCCTGCTGTGACAGACATCCTTTTTATGGGAAACAACAAAAAGAGAAGCAGACTCTTCAAAAGAAGCAGAACTACAACATAAAACTTCAAAGACGCAGACCCTAAATCGCATTTTGGGGTCTGAATATGGACTATATAAAGGGGTGGTTAAAACCCCAAAATTTGTCATCTGCCAAGCAGCCAGGAAAGGAAGCGATGCAAGACTTTGGCCTGTGACTGGATGCAAAGCCTGCTAGTCTTCCTGCTGCGTGACAGGACATCACCGGAAAACTCAGACAACCTGCCACGAAGCACCAGCGCCTGCCTGCTTGTCAAGAACAGTGTGGCTTGTAAGAAAGAGAAGAGCCTGGAGGGAGTAAGATCCAGGGGAGGAGCCCTGACGTGAGGACTTCCCGAGTGAGGTGTGGGAACAGCTGCTTACCAATCGGGTTGTTGCCTGTGTGCAGTGTCGGTTTGGGGACACCTTGTATGCCTGGAGAGGGCAGCTGTGGACTGAGTCATGTGTTAAGCATTGTGCAGGTCTTGCTAGGCCCATATCACCTTGCTGCAATGATCTTGTATGCCTGGGGGGGCTACCGGTAAAGTTGCTGTTAATGGAGCATTGAGACTTGCAACTGCTGTGGTGGCGGCATTTACAATGGAGGAGTCTGCACCCGATTTGCCAAGTACCTTGGCAACTCCATATGCTGGGAGGGGCTGCTGGTACAAACATTGCCAAGACGTATGGGCTAATCAATTACTGAAGGTGCACCACCCTAAATGCACTCAGTATAAAAACCTTATCTCATGTCGACCACAACTTGGCCTATCCGCGCTGTAATCGTGAACCAGAATGAAAATGTCACTTACCCAGTGTACATCTGTTCGTGGCATCAGTCGCTGAGATTCACATGTTCTGCAATAGCTCGCCATCTGGTGTTGGGTCGGAGTGTTACAAGTTGTTTTTCTTCGAAGAAGTGTTTTCGAGTCACGGGACCGAGTGACTCCTCCTTCTGTGCTCATTGCGCATGGGCGTCGACTCCATCTTCGATTGTTTTCCCCGCAGAGGGTGAGGTAGGAGTTGTACTATAGTAATAGTGCCCGCGCAATGAAATGTGTAAGTATGTACCTATTAAAGGTTTAAATAATATATATACAAATGTACAAAATTGAAGGCAACTTCTGAACTGCTACAGGCTTCCGGGGAGGTGGGTGGGCACATGTGAATCTCAGCGACTGATGCCACGAACAGATGTACACTGGGTAAGTGACATTTTCAGTTCAATGGCATCTGTCGCTGTAGATACACATGTTCTGCATAGACTAGTAAGCAGTTATTTCCCCATAAGCGGTGGTTTAGCCTGTAGGAGTAGAAGTTGTCTGAAATAGAGTTCTTAATACAGCTTGACCTACTGTAGCTTGTTGTGCGGATAGCACATCTATACAGTAGTGTTTGGTGAATGTGTGAGGCGTAGACCATGTGGCTGCCTTACATATTTCATGCATTGGGATGTTTCCTAAAAAGGCCATTGAAGCACCTTTTTTCCTTGTTGAATGTGCCCTGGGAGTAATGGGCAGTTGTCTTTTTGCTTTAAGGTAGCAGATTTGGATGCATTTAACTATCCATCTGGCTATACCTTGTTTTGATATTGGGTTACCTGCATGAGGTTTTTGGAATGCAATAAATAGCTGTTTAGTTTTTCTGATGTTCTTTGTTCTGTCAATGTAGTACATTAATGCTCTTTTGACATCTAATGTATGTAGTGCTCTTTCAGCCACAGAATCTGGCTGTGGGAAAAAAACTGGTAGTTCTACCGTTTGATTTAGATGGAACGGTGAAATAACTTTTGGTAAAAATTTTGGATTAGGTCGTAGGACGACCTTATTTTTATGTATTTGTATAAAAGGTTCTTGTGTTGTGAACGCTTGAATTTCACTTACTCTTCTTAGAGATGTAATGGCGATGAGAAAGGCAACTTTCCAGGTTAGGAATTGTATTCCGCAAGAGTGCATGGGTTCGAAAGGTGGGCCCATGAGTCTTGTTAGGACCACGTTTAGGTTCCATGAAAGAACAGGTGGTGTTCTTGGTGGTATAATTCTTTTAAGACCTTCTATGAATGCTTTGATGACTGGTATCCTATACAAGGAAGATGAATAGGTAGTCTGCAGGTATGCAGATATTGCTGCAAGGTGTATTTTAATAGAAGAGAAGGCTAGCTTTGCTTTTTGTAAATGGAGCAAGTAATTTACTATATGTTTTGGAGTTGTGTGTAGTGGTTGTATCTGATTATGATGGCAGTAACAAACAAATCTTTTCCACTTACTTGCGTAGCAGTGTCTAGTGGATGGCCTTCTGGCTTGCTTTATGACTTCCATACACTCTTGGCTAAGTTGTAAGTGTCCGAATTCTAGGATTTCAGGAGCCAGATTGCTAGATTCAGCGATGCTGGATCTGGGTGTCTGATCTGTTGGTTGTGTTGCGTTAACAGATCTGGTTTGTTGGGCAGTTTGATGTGGGGTACTACAGAGAGATCTAGCAGTGTTGTGTACCAGGGTTGTCTTGCCCACGTTGGTGCTATTAAAATGAGTTTGAGTTTGTTTTGACTCAATTTGTTTACTAGATAAGGAAGGAGAGGGAGAGGAGGAAAAGCGTAAGCAAATATTCCTGACCAGTTCATCCATAGGGCATTGCCTTGGGATTGCTTGTGTGGGTATCTGGACGCGAAGTTTTGGCATTTTGCGTTCTCTTTTGTTGCAAATAAGTCTATTTGAGGTGTTCCCCAGAGTGAAGTAGGTGTTTAGAATTTGTGGGTGGATTTCCCATTCGTGGACTTGCTGGTGATCTCGAGAGAGATTGTCTGCCAGTTGATTCTGGATCCCTGGAATAAACTGTGCTATTAGACGAATTTGATGGTGGATTGCCCACTTCCATATGTTTTGAGCTAATAAGCTTAACTGCGTTGAATGTGTTCCTCCTTGTTTGTTTAGATAATACATCGTTGTCATGTTGTCTGTTTTGACAAGGATGTATTTGTGGATTATGATTGGTTGGAAAGCTTTTAGTGCTTGAAAAACTGCTAATAATTCTAGATGATTTATATGCAGTTTTGTTTGATGTATGTTCCATTGTCCTCTTATGTTGTGTTGATTGAGATGTGCTCCCCACCCTGTCATGGAAGCATCTGTTGTTATTACGTACTGTGGCACTGGGTCTTGGAAAGGCCGCCCTTTGTTTAAATTTATACTGTTCCACCATCGAAGCGAGAGGTAAGTTTGGCGGTCTATTAACACCAGATCTAGAAGGTGACCCTGTGCTTGAGACCACTGTGAGGCTAGGCACTGTTGTAAGGGCCTCATGTGCAGTCTTGCGTTTGGGACAATGGCTATGCATGAGGACATCATGCCTAGGAGCTGTAGTATTGTTCTTACTTGTATTGTCTGATTTGGAGACATGTGTTAAATGACTCTGTTGAAATTGTGAATTCTTTGTGGAGTTGGCGTTGCTACTCCTTTTGTCGCGTCTATTATGGCTCCTAGATATTGCTGTACTTTGCTTGGCTGAATGTTGGATTTTGCAAAGTTGACGGTGAACCCTAGTTTGTAGAGGGTTTGTATGACTTGATTTGTGTGGTTTGAGCATTGTGTGAGCGAAGTGGTTTTGATTAGCCAGTCGTCTAGATACGGGAATACATGTATTTGCTGCCTTCTGATGTGTGCAGCGACTACTGCTAGGCATTTTGTGAATACTCTTGGAGCGGTTGTTAAACCAAAAGGCAATACTTTGAATTGGTAATGTATTCCTTTGAATACAAACCTTAGATATTTTCTGTGTGATTGATGTATTGGTATATGGAAATATGCGTCTTGGAGGTCTAGGGTTGTCATGTAGTTGTGTTTTTTGAGCAATGGTAACACTTCTTGTAGTGTGACCATGTGAAAGTGGTCTGATTTGATGAATGTGTTTACTACTCTGAGGTCTAGAATTGGTCTCAGTGTTTTGTCCTTTTTTGGTATCAAGAAGTACAGTGAATAAACTCCTGTGTTTATTTGTGTGCTTGGTACTAATTCTATTGCATTTTTTTGCAGTAGTGCTTGAACTTCTATCTCTAGAAGCTGTGAATGGTGTTTTGATAAATTTTGTGATTTTGGTGGTATGTCTGGAGGGAATTGCAGGAATTCTATGCAATAACCATGTTGGATAATTGCTAGGACCCATGTGTCTGTAGTTATTTCCTCCCATGCTTCGTAATATTGGCCTATCCTTCCCCCCACTGGTGTTGTGTGGGGGGGGGGGTGAGTGACGTGCGAGTCACTGCTTGTTGGTAGTGGTTTTGGGGCTTTGAAATCTTCCTCTATTCCTAGGGAATTGCCCTCCTCTATACTGGCCCCGAAAGCCTCCCCTGTACTGTCCCTGGTAGGTGGACGGTGCGGACTGTGAGGTACTAGCTTGTGTGGCCTGACCCCGAAACCCTCCTCTAAAAGGTGTTTTGCGGAAGGTGGTATAAGATCCTCTGCTCTGCGGGGAGTAGAGTGCGCCCATGGCCTTGGCAGTGTCAGTGTCCTTTTTGAGCTTTTCTATGGCTGTGTCGACCTCCGGACCGAACAGAAGTTTTTCGTTTACTGGCATGTTAAGTACTGCCTGCTGAATTTCTGGCTTGAATCCAGACGTTCTGAGCCATGCGTGCCTACGGATGGTAACCGACGTATTAATGGTCCTTGCGGCTGTGTCTGCTGCATCCATAGAGGAGCGTATTTGATTGTTGGAAATGTTTTGACCTTCCTCAACAACCGGTTTTGCTCTTTTTTGTAGATCTTTTGGGAGATGTTCAATGAGATGCTGCATCTCATCCCAGTGGGCTCTGTCGTATCGCGCTAGCAGCGCTTGTGAGTTTGCGATGCGCCACTGGTTTGCTGCTTGGACAGCGACCCTCTTCCCGGCTGCATCGAACTTTCTGCTTTCTTTATCTGGGGGAGGTGCATCCCCAGAAGTGAGTGAATTTGCCCGTTTTCTGGCAGCCCCTACCACCACAGAATCTGGTGGCAGCTGAGAGGTGATGAATACAGGGTCCGTAGGAGGCGCCTTATACTTTTTGTCCACTCTAGGCGTTACTGCCCTACTTTTAACTGGCTCCTTGAAGATCTCCTTTGCATGGCGTAGCATGCCTGGGAGCATAGGCAGGCTTTGGTAGGAGCTGTGGGTGGAGGAGAGGGTGTTAAATAAAAAGTCAGCCTCTACTTGTTCAGAGTGTAGTTCCACATTATGGAACTGTGCTGCTCTAGCCACCACTTGTGAATAGGCTGTGCTGTCCTCAGGTGGTGATGGCCTAGTTGGGTATGTGTCTGGGCTGTTATCAGACACTGGTGCATCGTACAAGTCCCACGCGTCTTGATCTTGGTCATCGTGGCTCATGGCGGTGTGAGCTGGCGAATGTGACGGGGTGTAAGTTGGCGAAGCCGGAGTTACAGGTGGAGGCGAGGGAGGAGGTGTTACCTTCTTTGCTGTTTGTTGCTGAGGAGCCTCTAGTGCTATAAACTGAAGTGTTCTCTTTCTTTTGACAGGTGGAAGGGTACTGATCTTCCCTGTCCCCTGCTGAATAAAGATACGCTTTTGCGTGTGATCCACTTCAGTGGATTGCAGTTCCTGTTCGAATCTGTGTTTTTTCAGTTGTGAAGACATAGAATGTTCTTCAGTATATGAGCCTGAAACTGGGTCTGTTGGTGCTTTTTTCGGCTCCGAAAACCCTGTTGTTTGTTTTTTCGGCTCCGAGGTAACCTTCCTCTTCTTTTGTGCCGAAAAATCTTGGCCTCTATGGTCTTCGGCGCCACTGTCTCGGCGTCGATCCGTGTCGACACCGAACTCTCGGTGTCGATGCTTCTCTTTAGCACTCTCTCGGTCCCGAGGAGGCTGCGTGCCGGTGTCTCGACCGGAGTCGGACGATCTCGACACTGAATGGGCCTTTTTCGGTGCCGATTGTTGGTCACCGGGAATTTGGGTTGAGCCATGGCCGGTTGGCAGTGGCGTCCCCTGGGCCTTTTTGCCTTTTTTAAGTTCTGATCTCGACGTCTTACTCACAGTTTTTGTATTGTCGAGTTCGTCGGAGTCTGAATCCTGGATGGAAAAGGATTCCTCCTGTTCCTCTTCTGTCTCGAACTGCCGATGCTCCTTTGGCGTGGACGCCATCTGCAGTCTTCTCGCTCGACGGTCGCGCAGAGTTTTTCGGGACCGGAACGCCCGACAGGCCTCACAGGATTCTTCGCTGTGCTCGGGTGACAGGCACAGGTTACAGACCGAGTGTTGGTCCGTATAAGGATATTTGTTGTGGCATTCAGGGCAGAATCGAAACGGGGTCCGTTCCATCGGCGTTGTTCTCCACGCGGTCGGGCCGACTAGGCCCCGACGGTGTGCCGAAATCTACCCCAAAGGGCACAGAAGCGCTTCGATGTTCAATGCGTCGTCGTATGTGTTTATCTCGAACCGGATCGCAACGATACCGTCGAAAATCTTCCGTTTTCAGCTATCTTTCCGTTCCGAAACTCTGAGCGACAGGAACACGTCCGAACCCGATGGCGGAAAGAAAACAATCGAAGATGGAGTCGACGCCCATGCGCAATGAGCACAGAAGGAGGAGTCACTCGGTCCCGTGACTCGAAAACACTTCTTCGAAGAAAAACAACTTGTAACACTCCGACCCAACACCAGATGGCGAGCTATTGCAGAACATGTGTATCTACAGCGACAGATGCCATCGAACATGTTTTTTCCCATTGGATGCTTTGCTTATAATACAAACATTTTTCAGGACATGGCTCATTAATACGAACTGAACCAATGGCCCTGAAGAAGTCCTGTTGTATGGAAGGAACACGTTGGCTGTTTCTGCTGTGAATGTTTGCATACTGTAAAAAGAAATGAAGAATAAAGAAGATTTGAAAAGAACTGATACTAATGAATGTGACTTTCTAACATTGTTTATGGTGGGGCACCTTCATTAATTGATTTGATCATATTTCCGCCTTAGGATTGTACCGTGGCAGCAGGTGTTGAAACGCGTGCACACATTATCAAATTATCAATTTCTATTGAATTTCAAATATGTGTTAGGAGATAGTGGTTAAATGCATGGAATTATAGCCAGCTGCCCCTTATCTAGATAATACAAGAAGTTTGGGCCGTTGACCAAGGAAAAGACTGAGGCTGCGTTTGGCAGTTCAAGCCCACACGGCAAGAGAACTGCCCCTGACTAAATCCTAGGATTGCAGGGGATGCCGCGCATACAGTACCTCACCCTCTCTGGGCTCGAGTCAGGCGCTGAAGAAAGGATCCCCCTCAACGGGTAAGGCAGACTTACCTCATTTTCGGGAGCTGGGTGCTGCTCTGATAACTGGTGGTGCCACCCAAGACCCTGCGCATCCGGGTGCTGCCAAGTGGCCTGCGAGCAGCCTGACTTCTACAAGGAGAATCAAAACTCGCGTATGTGCCTGCACTGTGGCCACCAGCTGAAACACTGAACATTCCAATGCTGCAGGAGCCAGTAGGACATGAACTGGGCCTGTTGGGCCCCGGGGCAGGGGACTTGCTGCTGAACATACTACGGCACCATAGACACATTTGACTAATTAATGAACAGATAAAGGCATGCTTGAATACGGTGTATTAATTAGCATTCCCTTGATGCAGCCACCAGTGAATGGGAAATAACCCCAAACATGCTACAAAGAAGAGGGTGGGTCAGGGATTTGCCTGACACCTACTAGAGCCCAGACCTCAAGCGGACTGTGATATTGCTTGTGCATATCATTATTTAATTCCATGTGTAGTGTATAATACTTATTTTTCTTATCAAATGAAATATTTGACTTGAAATTATTTGTTCATACTGTTTGCATTTTTAGTTACGAGTCATGTTCACTTTACCTGTATCTACACTCCCCCATCTGACAGTGCATATTTGACTTGTAGGTCAAATATTTAGGTATCATCAGGGCCTACTAATTTGTTTATCTTTTGAAAGCCAACGAAACACAGGTTAATGAGGGGAGTAATAATGAACTAAGGATTTTTCTGGACAGAGCTGCCAAATGCCAGGATTGTGTGGTACTAAGAACTGTACACAAGTATTTAATGCTAGTTGTACAGAGGACTTAGCTAGAGAGCAGTTGATGCTGAACCACAAGAGTGAGCATCCACCCACCAACCCCCCATTGTTTATAATGACTCATTTGTTATAGGAGTAAGGGAGGGACGCCCAAGTGCAAAACAAGCATTGGCAAAGCCAATAGTTCTCACCTAGGTGAGATATTTTGGCTTTGTCAGGATTTTAACAATGTTGTAAAGCAGTGCTGCTGCTGTGCAGCAGGGCTGTAAGTAGCGAAAAAGAATATGATGCAGCCAGTGCTGGTGACGTCACAGCACCATTTTGTCTTTATTATTAGCCATGCTGCACAGCAGCCGCATTGGTTTGCAACATGGCTTAAAACAACATAAATAAAGTAATTGGATTTCGCATAGGTGAGACCTATTGGCTTGTCCAAAGCTTGCTTTCCATTGCTTATAATTCCCACGCTGGCCCATGTGGGAGAAAATAACTTTTAGCAGTGTCATTGTCGGTGCTGTGGTTTTCCATTATCATTGTAATAGGCAAAAGTAGATCTGTGACATTCCCCGGTTCAACCAGCACCTGAACACATTTGTGCTGCACCTCCATTTTCACACACATATGTGAATATGCTGCGTCTACATAAGTACTTGTTTATATGGTTGCAGTTGATGGCAACATGTTAATTAAATTAATTAAAATGTCTAAACGTACATTCAAAATACCAGTCTTTGTTAATTCACAGCATTTTCTAGGTACATTCTATGAACTTTTGCTATTCTATTGCTGCACTAAGTGCCTAATCCTTTGGTATCTCTAGTCTTGCCTCGTGGCGTGGGGACTCTTTCGACTGACTGTGGCTGTCAAAGCAAATTTTTAGGTGTAATCACATTCGCATTCAATAAGTATGTCGGAATTGTGGGCTCAGATAATCTGACCAGTGATGATAAAGGTATTCTTTCCATTTGTCTTAACGAGGTTGGTGTCTATTGCCCATGGGGCATGGGTCCTGGTTAAAATTGTAGCTATCTACAGTGATTCAGGATCTGAGGGGGTCCTCATCATATCATTTTATGTTCAAGAAGTGCCCTTGTTATACAATGACTCTGTATGAACGTCAGTATTATTGTCTCTTGGCACAGCAGATCAGGAAAGTGTTATCAAAGTAAATTCACGTGGTACAGGACTTTTTACGTTATTCATTGTGTGTAGTTGCATGTTCCAGTAGTCGTTTTTCATCTTGTTACACGAGACATAGATTGTTGCACTTTCTTTGTATTTCTATTTCCCACAATGTATATTTACCCTGGGGGATGCAGGTATTAAGTATTCAAACTAGCCCTGTATGACTGACAGAGGCAGATTTGGTTCTCTCTAGGTGATGAGTCAGAGGGTGTCAGTAAATCTCCTGTTCCAGTGTTTAGTCTTTCTGTCTGCATTGGTGTGCATTTCTGTAGTGAAATATGCGTTTTTGACCACTGACTTTGTGTTGCATTACTTTGCACCTGGATTACTTGTCTAGTGTTCACCAGTTGCAGATTAAATTTTGTATTCAGTGTAGCTGCCTAATGACTTTATCATAGCGTCAGACACTGCCATGTTACATGTGTTAGGAATATCCCACGTTGTAAACTGTGCTTGTTTTCGCATTCTTTCTCACCGAAGAGCTAGGACACATTATCACCAAACAGTTAGTCAGTCAGCACGATAAGAATATACCAGACTTCTATTTTTTAGTGCACGGAACGGTTTGGCCTTGAGAGAGACAATTTGGGAGACTGGCCAGTTCCAACCTGTTTCTTTCAACTCTGACCTACATTAGCCAGCATGATTAAATATTTCTCTTTTTTTTTTTTTTTTTTTATATATTTTTTTTTTTTAAATGGGAGGGGTTTTTCCAGAAAGCCCTCTCCAGTTCTTTAAGATATAAAAAGGTGGCCGTGCTCAGTAGCGGTGGAATTTCCAAGACCTCGGTCAGGATTAGACGTTAAATGCCTGACATATTTGTCCCGTGAGGGTGGAGATCTCCTTCTCGCAGTTGAACAGGGTCATCTTCTTGCTAGCATGGGAAAGATGAAAAGCTTGGCAGGCCCTACAGTGATTAATTTTTACTTTGTTCTTTGCTTTGCGTAATCATAACTACATATATTTGCTGTGTACATTGCAGTTGAGAATCATTTTGGTATATTTTCATTTCATTGCTGTGACCATTTTTGAACATGTGCTTTCAATCTGTTAACCTCCTTTTTTAGGAAGTGGTGAAATAATAATAAATGTCTTCTTTGAACTGAGAAGTGCATTCCAGAGATTTTTGTCAGCTCAGTCATTAGTGAAAGCAAAACAATTTCTCTTTAGTTAGCTTGTCAGACCACCGTAAGTTAGCCACAGGTGATATAGAATATATTTTGCAGTTACTCTTAATAAGCAGTTCAATTGATTCATTAAGTATGTGTCAGGCTCCTGAAAGATACCTCTTACTATAAGGGGGAAGATTTGTCACAGTCCTAAATGGTAGCAGGGGGTCTCTACCATAAAGTGTAGGCAACTACCTTGGCCTTAAAGCTCCACTGTTCCATGCTTTTTGCTGTTAATTATTTTTCTGTACTCGTTGCACATTAGGACACACTTAGTTACAGATGGGAATATTGTGTGGGTAACTTACAGTTTTTATGGATGCAGCTGTAGGACAAACTGGTCAGGTTGCTTTGCCAGCTTGCTCTGTAAGTAAGGTGTAGATGGTAGTTTTGTTTGAAGCTTAACATAGCTACTTAGATACTGGTAGCTGACTGTTTGGATTGCTCATTCTATTCATTCTTACTAGAAAGAATCCAATCTCTTGACCAAGTCTCAGAGTTTTCCAGACACCACCATACCTAGAAGTTGGATGGACGGTGTACACTGGTTTCTTTGTAATCAGTGTTTGATTAAGCCACTCCTGGTAAGGTCTGATGTTCAACTATTCAATGAGGTGGAAAACTGGGTGGACCTCATCTTACGTCATTCTAATTCAATGTCAAAGGTTTTCTTTTCAGGATTTGCACATCCACGATGCATGGACAAATACAAAAGCTCAAAAATGCTCAATACATCCTCATGAAGTAAGAATTGTGATGAGGAAGATGCACTAAGTGGTAAGAAATAAGGTACTTACCTCTAACTGTAGTTCTCCAGTGTTGGAAAACTTCATAAATTCACATGCTTGAATCCTTTCCCGTCGCTGAGATGGGAGTCCCCGGTGTCCTAAAAAATATATCATTCTCTAATGTAGTAATACATTACATGCATGAGTTGTTTAGATGAGCAACATATCACAGTTGTTTTAGAAAAAAGGATCAAATGTCAGAGTCCACCAATCAGATCACTCCACCCTCTAGAACCCTCCTGTGAGGAGCTTCCTTCCCTCAGATTTTCCAAGCAGCAGTGCTGAATTATAGGTAACAATAAGACAGGGGAGGCAGGTGGGTCGCATGTGAATCTATGAAAGTTTCCAATACTGGATAACTACAGCTGCAGGTAAGTAACTTATTTCAGTATTGGAACTTTCATAGATTCACATGCTTGAATCAGAATAGCAAGCAGTAACAAGCACATTTTCTATAGGGAGGGACGGACACACGGACGGAGACACGGACACACACACGGACAATCCCCCACCCCAATGAAGAGAGAGATGAACATTCAAAATGCTTGATTTCGTGCAACCATGCTAAGCATAAGAAAACTGAACTATAGGGAAACTATTGAAAACGTGTATACACAGGCATAGATCAAGAAATAAAGCAGATGGCGGGTGAACGTAAAATGGCTCACCTTCATTAGAACATATGTCTAAGGACTGCTTGACCAACCGCTGCATCTCTGCTAGTTTCCATGTCCAAGAAGTAGTGTCTCGTTAAAGTGTGGGCTCTCTTCCACGTTGCAGCCCAGCAGATGTCTAGTAGTGAAATTGCTGAAAACAACGCACAGGAGGTGGATATTGATCTGGCGGAATGTGCGTGTACCTTGGAGTCCAAAGGTAGACCAGCGTTCATATGGAAGAGGATGATTGCTGATGTAATCCAGCGAGCAATGGTTTGCTTAGTAACTGGGAACCCCTTTCTATGGTTACTGTAGGCTATGAAAAGCTGGTTTGATTTACATAAAGACTTTGTTCTCTCCAGATAGAATTTGAGACATCTGCTTACATCTAATGAATGAAGAGATCTTTCTATTGCAGTTTGCGGATAAGGGAAGAATTACTTCAATATTATTGGTTCATTGAGATGAAAGTCTGACTGGACTTTGGGAATTAACTTAGGGTTTGTACGCAAGATCACCCTATCCTTTGCAAATTGTAAAAAGGGTTTTTGCGTTGTGAAGGCTTGCATTTCACTCACTCTACACGCAGATGTAAGCGCGAGGAGGAGTGCCACTTTCCATGTAAGAAATTTTAGTTCTGCCTTGTGAATAGGCTCAAACTGAATTTTCATAAGCTGGCTTAGAACTATATTGAACTGCCACGCCGGCGGGGGCTCTGACTGGAGGATAGTATCTGAAAAGACCTTTCATGAAATGTTTTATGAGTCTATGAGACCACAGAGATGTTTTACCTACCTGTCTTCTATAATGAGAGATGGCTTCCAGGTGAACTTTAATGGATGCGTGTTGCAATCCGGGGCGTGCCAGATAAAGATAAGGCAAGATTTTCTCCGGAGCTGAAGATAAAGGGTGTACTTTAGCAGATTTGCACCACAAGCAGAACCTTTTCCACTTCAGGCAGTATGTTTTGTTCATACTCTCTACCTGGGCGTTGGTTAGCATTTCCTTGCAGTCATCTGGAATGTCTAAGTGGCCAAACTCACTGAACTCAGGAGCCATTCTGACAAGTTCAGTTATTTGGGATTCAGATGTCTGACTTGGCCCTGGTTCAGTCAGTAGTGACGGAATTGGTTATATTCTTATGGGTGGACATAGGGACATTCGCAGAAGTTCCGTGTGCCAATGTTGACGTGGCCACAAAGGGGCTATCAGAATTATTTGGCATGGCTCTGATTTGATCTTGGTTATTACTCTTGGAATAAGAGGGACTGGGGGGAAAGCCTAAGAATAGATCCCTGACTAGTCTATCGAAAATGCATCCCCCCCCCCCACAACCCCTTTTGGTGATGCCAGCTTGCGTAGAATTAGCATTTGCAGTTTTGGGAGGTCGCAAAAAGATACAATTTCGGTTTGCCCCACTGATGGAATATTTTGTCCAGTGTATGCTGATCTAATTACCATCCGTGGATCGATGTTGGTAACCTGCTCAGAGAATCTGCAATAGAATTCCGATTTTCTGGGACATGCTCAGCTTTGATGGATATTGAATGGTGAATGAACCAATTCCAAATATCCTGAGCTTCCTGGGATAGGAGACAGGAATGAGTTCCGCCTTGCTGGTTGATATAGTGCATTGTTGTGGTATTGTTTGTTCTGACAAGCACTGATGTTCCTTGAATCTTTGGGAGAAAGGCTTGCAATGCCAGGAAGACTGCTTTTATTTCCAAAAGGTTTATGTGAAACATACGGTAAGAGGTTGGCCATTTGCCGCTCACTTGAAGATCTTGCAGAAACACACCCCACTCGTTGATTGATGCAGCTGTTGTGATTGTTAATGGTGGGCCTTGCGGTAAAAACCGCAGTCCTACTGATATATTGGCCGGGACTGTCCACCAATTGAGGGATTTTATTATTATTGGAGTTACCTGTATAATGTCCTCAAAAGATCCCCGAGTTTGCGTCCATTGCTTGAGAAGTTCTTTCTGCAGTGGGCGCATATGAAGTAGACAATATGGGATTAGATTGATGCAGGATGACATCATCCCAATTAATGATTTGTACTGTCGGACTGAAAGAGACCTTTTTGTTTGAAGGCGCTTTGATAGTCTGATTAAGGTCGATTGCCTGCCCGACATTGGGTAGGCTTTGATTCATTGTGTGTCTAGTATAGCACCCAGAAATGTTATTTGTTTTGCTGGTTTGAGTATTGATTTTTCTCGATTGAAGTGGCGACCCAATTGTTTGACGAGACAAAAAGCTGCTGTGATGAAGTGAAGTGCAGCTTGAAGATTAGGTGCTTTCATCAGCCAATCGTCCAGGTACGGGAAAACCTGGTGCATATTGCACCTGAGGTAAGAAGATACTGGAGCTAAGCATTTAGTAAATATTCAGGGAGCAGACTTGAGGCCAAAGGGAAGAACTTTGAATTGAAAGTGCTTGCCGGCTACCGTGAATCTCAGGAACCTTCTGTGGGCTGGGTGAATGGGAATATGGAAGTAGGCGTCCTAGAGGTGTAAGGAGGCCATGTAATCTCCTCTGTTGAACAATCGTAGGATGTCCTGCAGTGTGATCATGCGGAAGGCCTGTTTCTTTAGATATTTGTTTAACTCTCTGAGATCCAATATTGGTCTCCATAGATTAGATTTTTTCCGTTTTAGGAAGAATTGGGAGTAAAAACCTCTCCCTCTTTGAGAAAAGGACACAATCTCTATTGCCTTCTTGCTCAACATGGTCTGAACTTCCGAGTTTAGTAGATGCAGGGGGTTGTGTTTCACTCGAGAAGGCGGGGTGGACAGAGGTATTTGTGTAAAATCTAGCAGGTGGCTGAATTGAATTATATCTAGGACCCATTGGTCCTTGGTTATGTGAAACCAATGATGAATGTGGTGATTTAGAGTTGTCTGAGATGTTGGTGGGGAGAAGTGAAAGGCAGCCGGAGGTTGAACATTATCATTGCCTACGGGAGGAACCTCTGCTTTGCCTCCCAGGCTTTCCTCTTTGAGAATGTCTGCCGTAAGCTGCTGATGGTGGTTGCCGCTGTTGGTATTGTGGTCTAGAGGCCTGGCTAGTGGTATTGTAACATTGATACCTGTATTGCTGATATCCCCCATGAATTGAAGACTGGCTCCTACCCCTTGCTCGACAAAAAGGAGGTTTCCTGAATTGATCTGGCGGTGTCTGTGTCCGATTTTATGGACTGAAGGGCATCATCGATATGTTTTCCAAAGAGAGCTTCGCCTTCATATGGGAGATATAAGATTTTAGTCAGGATTTCCAGTCGGAAGTTAGTGGCTTTTAGCCATCTTTGTCGCCTTAGGACCACGGCTCCAGCTAACTGTCTGAAACCAACGGTTGTTTTGTCTAGTGCGCAGTCAATGATCTCAGCGGAGGATCGTTGTCCTTCTAATAAAATCTTTTTTGCCTCAGTCTTAGAGGCTTCTGTTAGATCCTCTAAGTATTGAGAAATATCTGACCATAGCTATCTCTCATAACTTGCAAGGATGCCCAATGAGTTCGGAGCTTGCACCATGATGGCCGACAATCGAAGAGAACCTCTTGCCTATGTTATCAAGTTGCCTTCCTTCTTTATCTGGAGGTGCAGATAAAGATACTGAAGGGTTTCTGGAGTGGCGCTGAGCTGCTTGGGAGATAACAGAGTCCAGTTTTGGGTGCCCTGTAAGACATACAGGTGCAACGACTGTTGTACTTTTTGTCTCATTTTGGCAGTACCGCAGGAACTGCTGAAGGATTGCACATAGTTTTAAGACCTTAGTTCCAAACGTGGGCTATGACAGGGATAGCCCCGACTGTTTTTCTATAGGGCTCTTTAAAATCGTACAAAAAAACCAATCCTGGTGCGTTGATGGCAATGGGAGATCAAAGCGTATGGCCACCCTCTCTAATAAGTTGTGAAAACCCCCTATATCCTCCGGAGGAGAGTCTGCTGTAGGTTGGATGGGAGATGCAGGTGTACGGATAATGTATTCATCCCATTCATCTTGATCGAAGCAGATCTCCCCATCATCAGAAGAAGAAGTAGTTTGTACGTTCTGCGGATGAGGCGGGGAACTGACGCAAGTCTGTTGAGACTGTTGTGGTATTATTAGTGCAGCAGAAGTTTGGTATTGCGCTGATGCGGGAACAGTTGGGTTCCCTATAGTCAGCCAGCATAGCCTGAAGATCTGATATTAGCCTTGAAGGAAGGCCCATCGGGTCTTGTTGAGGCTGAGGTGGCTGGTCATAGTACTGATGATCATAGTAGGAATCATCATCAGAGTATTTCTGAGATTTTATATGCAGTTGTGAAGGGTTTCTAGCTGATGAAGCCGTCTTCATCAGATTCATCATTGTCATGTAGGTGTGACAGTAAAAGGCAAGAAACTTTACTGTGTGAAGTGAGGGTGTCAGGTTCTGTTGTTTATCCCTCTTAAGTGGTGTTTGTAAGGCTGACCAAAACAGAGGCAACGATGTAGGACTATTTCTTTTTGGGTATGCTCTTGATCATCGATGAGAGATGAACCGTAGACAACGGTAGTGGTGTAGTCAATATAATCGTAGACGGGAGCATCGACAAATGTGTCAACAACGAGAATATCATTGACGGGCGCATCATCGACAGGTGTGCCGTTGACGGTCATGTCATCAACAGGGCTGTTAGCGTCGACGGGGGCATCATCAACAGAAGCGTCATTGTTGTAGAAGCTGTAGGATGCAGCATCAACGAGGATGTGACCACCATAGATGAGGATTATTCAGAGGCCGCCGTCGACATGGAAATAGTAACCACCGTACATGTCGTCGATGCGTGTGCTGCCGTCAGTGACATCGTAGACGATCTCATTGTTGATGGTTTTTTTTTTTATTTGTGCTTTAGCTGCGGAGGCGGCGTTGGGCTCAGATTGACATTGCTTCTGATACAGAAGATGTCTTAGATTTTATGAATTTTGTAGAATGTTTCTTGAGAGGGCTTTTAGATTTAGGGGAGCCCTCTGGAGATTTTTTGACTGCCTTCTTAGGAGATCCATTTGCATCATCCTCTGCGTCTTTCGACAGGGATTTTGGTGAGTGACAGAGAAGAGGAGGCACTGTCATCCTCAGAAACCGGGTCAACTCTTGTTTTCAACTTCTGCAGCCACAGAAGAAGACCGCCTTCTCTATCTTTCAAAGTTTTCGTAGAAAATGCACGCCATACCTTGCAGCCTCTAGTTTTATGGTTTGGGCGGACAGTAGATGCAGTCATCATGAGGGTCATTGGAGAATGAATTTTTTTTTATTTTTTTTTTTAATAACACCGTGGGCTCCCATGCCAGTGACAGGAAAGGATTCAAGCATGTGAGTCTAGGAAAGTTCCAATACTGGAGTAATGTAGATAAAGCTTAAGGGTACTCTTTGGAACACAGAATCCTACAATTCCCTATCACTCCCATGGAAGTCCAAAACCTCCCCCTCTTCTCCAGTCGATTTTCAATCAGTATGATACTCTCTGAATTTTGCACAAATGAATTGCTGAGTGAGAGGTCTAGTAGCAAGGAAAGGGCTAAAAACGGGGGTTCTGAATTTAACATGCCAGACTGTTGCTAGCATCCTAGATACAAAGTAGCCATCACAAAGAAATGACTTTTCAGTATAATGAATATTAAGTAGCTAGTATTCTTAACTAGATTGTATATGGCTCCCAACTTGTGCCCCCATCATCCAAGATCATCTGGTAATATATGTCCACCATGCCTAGAGAAGCATTTTGTGATTGCATGAGACTTGAACAGGCACACATGTGAACAAGATTCGATATAGCTATTCGTCAAGTAAGAATAAAGTAATGACACTGGTTACTACCACTACGGCAATCATTATTAAAACTTCATCTATGACAATATAATAAAAAAAATAACAGAACACTATCGAGCCAGACCCATATTTTGACTAACTGTAATTATGGTTGAACACAGTATGTCAGGAAGTAAGAGCTGTAACAGAAGAAAATTAATTTTGAAAACTATTGTACATCAGAATGATGGATAGTTTTGCAGCAATGAGGTAACAATGCTGCCATATTGAACAATAACAAGGTCCAGCAAACGTACTGAACAGATTTCTTTTGTTTTGCTGTATTCTTGTTTAAGATTTTCCAAATATATTGTACAACACTAGTGCACAAGTATTTTGCACCCCTTTTTGAAAATCAACATTAGAAGAAATACATTGAATACATCCACCCTGATATTTAAGAGGCACCAGAAAGCAGCTCACTAGGCAGCTAGCTAAAGTCCTAAATGTAAATTTCTTTACAGTGATGCTCACGAGTATCGGAATGTGGAATAAGATAGAGTTTTAGCTAACTAAAATATCATTGACCGGAAGTTACTTTTAACCAGTCTTGGGTCTGAATGCCTCCTTCACTGTTTGGTTAGTTATTGCATGTGAGTGTATCTGTTCGATCTGCCTAAAACAGGTAGGAATGTAATTCAGATATTGTCAAAGGTTATTTACCTTAAAACTCAACTTTGCATGATATCTCAAAACTATTATCAGGGCTCGGAATAAAACTGTACATGGAATGACAGCTTAAATTGAAAGGATAAGAAGACAAATCTGAATGTAAAATATTTCAGTGAAATTAATTTAAAAGGGATTAACATGTTTACAACTGCTCATGTCATTAGCACAAATTTGCTCTAGAGACAGCGGTTTTAAAATGTAAATAATATGCATCTATTTTTCCTTCAAAAATGTATAAAGATCAGCTCTCCTTCCTTCAAGCAAAGAATAAACGGCAAAGATAGTTGGCCACATCTAAACAGTAGACCCATGTGGTAAACCAGTGTCACTTTTTAAAATGTAGCAGTATATCAAAGGTGCAAACTTTTTTCAAACACTGTACATGTCACCGAAAAAACAATAAGTCCTTTCCAACCTTTTGAGACACTTGCAAAAAGGCATCTTCATCTGCCCAGATGCTGCTAGACAAAAATATATTGGTTTGACTACTGGTCGCCAAGTCACTAAAACAGATCAACACAAACATTCCTCAATGTCCACAGGTAAAGATCAAAATATTCCAGCCGCAATATAATGCGGAACAAGTGCATTTTTGGACAAACTATATACTATAAGAAATATGTACAAATCAATTACAGGCACTTGAAATGTCTTTGGTTGGAATAAACCAACATTGCGGGATGAAGTAGTGTTTAGACCCACTTTGGGCTCAGCAGGCAACGATAATGTTTCTCCATCCATTCTAGGAGAAGGATCACGCTTCCGATAACGCAACCTGCAAGAAAGTAGAATAAGGTTACCACCTTAAAACACTAAAATCATTTTTACATGCACTAGTTATACCCATGCATATTACATAACATATCAAGTGAAATCATAGCATTCATAACAGCACTTATGACATCTCAAATGACATGATTTGTGAGAACAGCAAGTTATAATTTATGTAGTGTGGTGAGTGAGGTGACCACACTGTACAGAGTTGCACAACAGTAATTTGAAGGTGGTGCGTAAAATATAAATCTAAGATATATAACTTTAGAATTTCTAATGTTTGTGTAGTATAAGTTAGGTTTGTATAGAATGAAGAAAGAAAGTTTTCATAACCATAACTTATCCTTTGGTTTTTCATTGAATATGGCCCTGGGGATCCCATTCCCTGGGGCCACCTTCATTTAAAATCCTCCCCCAGCCTTGTTAAGCCCTCGTAACAGCATCACCCAGACCACCCATTCCAATATAGGGAAGGGGGGCCACGCAGACCCCCTTCCCCTCCTCCCCCCTAGCTTCTTTAGGCCCTGGTGACCCCATCTCCCCAGGGCTGTACATACAAGTTAAAAGGGGAGGGGTCAACCCCCCCTCCCCGAGCCGTTATTGGCCCCAAAGACGTTATCATCAAAGGTGGGTGCCCACCCAGGGCACCCACCATACACTTATTGGGGGTCGCATGGGTGCCTCGAGGCTCCCCTGCATGCAGCAGGAGCAGGGATTAGTAGCTGCTCCCTCCAAACGGGAGCAATTTTTTGCTCCGTTTCCCTCCCATCATCAGTGCAGGCAGGGAAACAGATCCAAAGTCCACTCTCAGCGGGCAGGAGCATCTTTAAAGCTCCCGTCCATTAGGGGTGGACTTAGAGCTTGCTACTGCCTGACGGGAGATCAAGAAATGCTCCTGTCAAGCGAGAGCATACACAGGTTTCACTGCCTGTGCAGGCAGGGAAACTGCTATGTCCCAGAGGTGGGCTCTTCGGGACATAGCTACTGAGCCAGGCCCACGGAATGGGGGTCGCCGGGACCAAATATGGTCAGAGGAGGAGGGTCACTCGCCCCCCCCGGCCCCCCAAAAAAATTCAATGGGCTGGAGTCCCTGGGACCATAATCAACTGCAAGGAGGAGTCAGATCAGCAGGGGTGGCAGTGCTAAAAAAAAAAGAAACAGAACAGAATAGACCCCTCCCCCCACAACCCCAGGGTAAAGGGGAGAATTCTGAAAACAAGCATGGGAGTCCGCCCTTTTTTTTTTCTCCAAAAAAGTTGCCACAGATCCTACACAAATTCGAGGCAAAGTTTTAAAGAAAAAAGGTTTTCTGGCCCCAGGCGGTCAGGGTATTCCTACCCAAATCTTATGTATTTTCTTTTTTTAATGTCCCGAGTCCTAAGAAAGCTGCCACCACTTCCTGGTCGAGGTGGTGGCAGCTAATCAGATCTCAGCTTAAGATCTCTCAAGATCCGTCGAGCCTCCATGTCCTAGATATACAAGGTTATTGAGCATTAATTACTCAAACACTACTGAACGAATTTACAGCAAAACACAAAAAGCATTCTTTTTGGTTCTAGGTGCATAGTTCAGCGGTTTAGGCTGCAGCTGTGTTTAAAGTTTTTATGGGAAAATGCACTTTGGAACACTCCTTTTTGACCCTCGGCCCCCACTTGACAAATCACCCCAAACTTTCCATGCGTAAACGAGTCAAAAAGTAGCACTTTTTTGGAAAGTTTCATTGAAATTCGTCAAACTGAGACAAAGTTATAAGCACAAAAAATGAATTTCTTACGTTTAACACGATCCCAAATATAACTACCCAGTGGTGATAGCTACTCGGATATATATATATATGATCAATAAAATTAAACAATGCCGATTGCTAGCCTAAAGGGCAAAGAGGAGAAGGATGATGAAAACCAAACAGCAGAGCCTCTTAGGAAAAAACATACATGCGGTTTGACAGGGAGGGCCTATATTCAGTTGGAGGTGCATGTGAGACTGAAAATCTTCATTTACAGTACTCAACTTAATGTTGCACACAAGTGTTTTAGCCATAACCATGAACAAGGAGGGACATCTCAGCTGTTTTTTTTATTATTTTTTTTAACTTATCTGTCACGACATCTCAACAAGTGAGGCCATTCAATAAGGGAATAGATCATTATCGGGAAGATGGTGCTTAAGAGAACAGTCTGGCTGCTTACTGTATTGATTTAACATAGAGTGTCCTCTCCCAATCATAAGTACTGATCTAAATTATTTAATAACCAAAATATACCAAACAATGGGACCATCATGCCAAAAAACAAATGCTAATACATTCTAAAATATTCATCCTGTTGCCCGCCACTGATCCAAAAGGGCTTTTATAACAAACATTACCTTTTCAGGGCAAAAGTCAGCATTACTTTGCCTCATTTTGCTTGGTCTGCCTTTAATAACTGCATAGCAGAACATCGTAATCACCATCACAAAGAGGAAGTAGCTAGTGTGCATCAGATGCAAGTTAATCAGCGATCGATCATCCTGCAAAGTGTAATCACAACAGAGGTTAAAGTATATACAGGGAAAATAACTTTCACTGCACAACTTTAGCACATTAAAATTTGAAAAGGCCAAAGGTAAAATTTACTGTCACTTTTTTTTTTTTTTTTTATAAACAATTTTACTATATTATTGAAGATACAACAAGTCATATTGAAATCCATCAACAAGCCACATTCATAGTTCAGAATTGGGCCCACACAAGACCATGCAGTACGATTATCAGCAGATCTTACAGTAAAACGCTGATTTATCCAAGTCAAGTCACTCATAGCATGTCCATCCCCCATGGTTTCATTCCATTTACCCAATATTCTGCTATGTTTGGTTGGGCAACCTGAGCCTCGTACACCGGCTTTTCCTCTTGTGCGCACCACTCTATGCCATGTATCCATTGGGCCAATGAGGGAGGCTTCGAGAGTGTCCATTGGGTTGCAATGTCTCATTTAGCTACCAGCAGAGCCATCCCCAAGAAGGCTCAATCTGCACGGGTACCCTCCACTCCTTCAAGGGCACCCAACAGGATTATCAATGGAGGCACTTCTATGTCAGATTCCAGGATGGTGGAGGCTTTGGTGACAATCACCTCACAATAACGTGTTATAACAGGACAGGACCACGTTATGTGAAATAAATCAGCAGGGACCTGTGAACAGTGAGGACAGAGTCAGCTGGAAGTCCTGCTTTAATCATCCTATCTGGAGTGAGGTATACACAGTGTAAGTAGTAGGACTGGACAGGTCAGAGTTGTGATATGGTCAGAACTCGCTCGCCAGTCCTCATCACCTAACGGTCCCAACCAGCCCTCCCAATGAGCTGTAAGGCCCTTCAGGAGGTTCGGGGTGTTGGAACTCCTCACCCTTACCCAGTATACCCATTGTGACTTTGGCCTCCACCAGTCTGAATTCGTGCCTGGCAGAATATGCACCCGTAAAAGTTGTTACAATTTCAGGTATTTATGGAATTGAGCATTGGAAAGAGAATGTGTTGGAGTTCTTGAAACGACGACATATGCACCAGACATCTCCCAAAAGTGTTATGCCAATGGCATCCCATCTGCTAAACCCCTTAAGGGCAGATACCTTGCTGATCCGTGCACCCAGCCATAAGGGGGTCTGTTGGGTGAGATTTGACCACCAGCCAGAGGAACATAGCGCTGCCCTCCAACTGGTGAACACCTTCCGGGTCACCTCAGGAATAGTGTTGGGGACAGGGTCACCATAAAGCATCACCACAATATGAGGAATCCCTAAAATAAAGTAGCTCTAGTTGGTATGCCGGGTCCGACTACCCACCACCCAGCCAATTGCTGACTACCAACAGTTGTGAAGTTAAATAGGATAGTTACAAGTTATACATCCCAAGCCTACCTTCGTAGGGGCCACATTGACAGGGCCAGACGTGGGCGCAAATTGTGCCATAGGAACTGTTTCGAAATGGAGTCCTTTTCGTTAAACCAGTGCCTGGAAATCATGTGGGGAAATTTTGAAGGAGGTAACCGGAGCAGTATCATCATTTTATATTAATGTTATCCTACCAATGATATTTAGAGAAAGTGACTGCCACTTGTGCAGATCTTCGTTAATCCAGGGCAACTCTGATGCCCATATACCAAAAGCTAAGGCTGGACTGGAATAGGGTTTTAAAGCTATCCTGCTTGAGGTGCAATGGGACTAGTACTGATTTGGCTGGATTAACGTCCAGGCCAGAGGCAGCTGAAAAAACACTTGAGTTGCAAACAGTATGGACCACTGTTAGCTGGGTTGGCCAGATGCAAGAAGACATTGTCCGCATATAATGAAATACGATCTTTGTGCCCAGTGGGTCATATGCCTGTATTAGGTGGTCACATCTTAAAATCCTCACCAGGGATTCAACAGCTAAAACAAAAAGGAGTGTGGACAGGAGGCAGCCCTGACAAGTTCCACATCTTATTGGAAAGACACCAGACACTGCTCTGTTAACCAAAACCCATACTGATGGAATAGAGAATCTGCACAAGGCTACAAAATTTAGGACCAAATCTCACTTTTATCAATACTCAAAATAGATAGGTCCAGTCAACAGAGTTGAACGCCTTTACAAAATCTAAGAGGAGCAGTGCCAGCTGGGGAGGTAGGAGGTGACGATAAGCCAGGGCCCCATGAAGGCACCTGAGACAGTGCCTTGTGCTCCTGGCAGGCATGAACTCACATTTCTCCGGGTAGATTAAAGATCAAAGTACCTTTTGCAGGCGTTGGGCAAGGTTGGTATAACTACAATCGTGGCTTGATCGAGTTCTGGGGGAGGGCTCCAGTTTGCACTGCCTCAGCATATATGTTCGCTAGATGGGTAGCAAGGATTTCCCTGTATTTACTATACTACTCAGCAGGGTAGCCATCAGGCCCCAGGGTTTTACCAGCTGCCATTGCCGATATGGCTGCATTAACTTCCTCCAACGTAATGGACTCTTCTAATTCCTGCCTTGAGAGTGGGTGGAGCGGTATTTTATTAATGAGGGGCTGCTAGGGAGGCACAATGGGAATGCACTGTGTCATCATTTATCTCTGGGATGACTCTGCTGGCCGGGGCCAAGAAGCCAGACAGTACAGCAGCTCTCCATTTTTATCACCCCAGCCATAGACCCGCGCAGTAGATGCACATCACATGCGTTTTGCTGTCTCAAGGGAGAGGATCTCTTCTTGAAGAAACAGAAGTTGCCTGGTGATGACGCCATGAGTGGCAGGGGAGAGCTACGCCTCTGTCAAAGCCCTGTCGACCAAGTATGGGGCATCTGGACCCAATTAAGTGGGTTTCCTGCAGCAACATAATAGAGGGAGAGAAGCTCGGGTACAACGAAATAGAAAGGAGCTTTTAACTTGATCTAGAAGGCCATTAACATTCCATAACATTGAAAGGGAGCCTTTCGGGCGTGGGTTATCAGTGGGTGGTTGCATTAAAAGCCATGTTAAGCATGTATAGCTGAGTGTGAGCCCTAAAGAAAAACACTTCCCCATGAGAAACACATCTGGTGTAGCAGCAATGGACCAATGTGACCACATGTGGAAGAAACGTTAAAGCATAGAAAACATTTGACAGGAGAAATACTCAAACATGTTTTGATCAAACCCTCCCCCCCTCAAAATTCCCCTCATCCCATACTTCATGGGTCACCCCATAATGTAAACTCCAAACGAAAAGCAACTTGTCTTGGTGTGGAGTGGTGGACCCCTCCAGGAAGAAGGATCCATGCAATGCAGTCAATGTGATGAGCAGCATGCTGACGTCACAGAGCTTGAAAATGAAATTAGTTGCCACCATTAGGCGCTAACCTCTTTCACTTTGATAGGTACTCAGAGGGCATAGCTCTGACCATCCTACCTCCCCGTAATAACCCTGGCCCCTGTGCACCGATCTAAGAGTGATCCCAAAGCAGAAACTCCCTAGTGGATTCCTGCTTGGTAATGCCCCCAGGACCTTGATCCCTATGTAGAGATCCACCTACTGTACACTACTTTGTTGGGAGTCTAAGTGGTAAGGTGGGTGGAAGGATGCGGTGAGTCTTCAGAAAGCCCACTAGATCAAAGGGAATATGGAGCTAAAAAAAGAAAAAGAGCGAGAAAGGCTATCATACAGAAGAGATTAAAAGAAGGAGTGGGTCTGGCATCAGGCAATGAACCAATTCTAACTGACCTAACAGAAAGTCTGATTGTTCCTGAAGCTGGGAAGATTGTGATCCTAGCACCGCAAACCTTTTGTTGATCATTTTCAGGGAAAAAAACATGTTTTCTTGCACAGAAAGTTTCCCACAACAAACTATTGGTCTATTTTTGCTATTTTCTCTGTTCTCTTCAGGGGAATCCACAAACCCCCTAGCACCTTTAGAATAGCCAACATACAGTAAAAAAAGGAGACAAATGTGGTCTGGATAACTACCGGGGGTGGGGGCGTTCATAGTTGTATAGGAGTGAAATGCCCCTGAAAATGATTCAAAATGAAAAGTCTTGTCTGGGGTGGGGCTAGCCTCAGCAGTTAAGGCGTTTGTCAGGACCCAAGGGGCAGAGGCTTCACATACAATTGATCGAAAACAGCTGGGTCAAGTACTAAATCTTCAGCACCTGACTCAGCGGTAGAACGGGTTAGGCATTCCAAGGATTCTCAAGGGGTGGTAGGTAAACAAAGGCTCAAGACTCATAATACAAACAGTGACCCAAATTACCTCGCCTAATACTTATTTTTGGGACAAAAGAAGTATTTATTACACACAGAAAGTAGAATATACCATACTAAACAACACACACTACTCTCTCTCTCTGGGTGAGCACTTCAGCACTTTCCTAGGCAGCGTTCCCTGAGACCTTCCCCGCCCTCCTCCATACTAACAAACGTGTTCCTAGCAGTTTACTTGAGGTGACCCCTCAGGTGCTGCCCGCATTAGCAACATACAATAAAGTCTTCCTTCGGCCCTAAATGTTAAGCCAGCTATGGCACTAATACACGGAGCTCATTCAAGTCTTAAAAGCCCTGCTGCCTCTGCTCCAGTGTTACCAACCCACTGGCGCGAAGAAATGTTTGGGAACTTGGGTGCATCTTCCTGTGTACCAGAAATGAGAAGGATGGACTATGTCTTCCCACAGTCAGCGGGAACAGCGTGCTGAAGCATTTGCACTCAGTGACTGCTTCTAGGTGCAGCAGGTGGCTTCTCCTTCGCGGTTTGTGCAGTTAAGGTGATGGATAAGTAGAGATGATGCAGGGTCACTTTTGCTGTTGATCTAGAGTCTATCTGATGATTCAGGGGTCTCTTCCAATATGTCCAAAGGTCTGAGGGCTGCCCTGCTGGATGACGGCCCCTCTCTCACCTGGAAAACTAACTGACCTTGTTCCCCTGTCCTAGTAGCAGCAGATCGAAGTCAACATTGATGAATCAATTGAGGGACACATGATCCTACTTTTTTAGTTCATTTCCAGACTCAGATGTGATTTTGTTTCTGGTCCTTTGAAATGAAAGTTGTGGGTAACATCTCCTCCAAAGTGTCCTCTCCTCTGTTCATTTGTGAAAGGGACAATCTGCCATACCAGAAGCGTCTGCAATTCTGACCGACTCAGAACACAGGTCGAGGTAGTTACAGAGGATCACACTGTCAGTCTATATTGAAATATGTCTGTAGGAAGTTGGCTCTGTATGCACTATTTCAAAGTAAGGAATAGTATGCACAGAGTCCAAGGGTTCCCCTTAGAGGTAAGATAGTGGCAAAAAGAGATAATACTAATGCTCTATTTTGTGGTAGTGTGGTCGAGCAGTAGGCTTATCAAAGGAGTAGTGTTAAGCATTTGTTGTACATACACAAGCAATAAATGAGGAACACACACTCAGAGACAATTCCAGGCCAATAGGTTTTTTGTATAGAAAAATATATTTTCTTAGTTTATTTTAAGAACCACAAGTTCAAGATTTACATGTAATACTTTAAATGTAAGGTATTGCAGGTAGGTACTTTAGGAACTTTGAATTAGCAAAATAGCATATACAGTTTTCACATAAATGACATATAGCTATTTTAAAACTAGACAGTGCAATTTTCAACAGTTCCTGGGGGGAGCAAGAGTTTGTTATTTTTTGCAGGTAAGTAAACCACCTACGGGGTTCAAGTTTGGGTCCAAGGTAGCCCACCGTTGGGGGTTCAGAGCAACCCCAAAGTTACCACACCAGCAGCTCAGGGCCGGTCAGGTGCAGAGGTCAAAGTGGTGCCCAAAACGCATAGGCTTCAATGGAGAAGTGGGTGCCCCGGTTCCAGTCTGCCAGCAGGTAAGTACCTGTGTCTTCGGAGGGCAGACCAGGGGGGTTTTGTAGGGCACCGGGGGGGACACAAGTCCACACAGAAAGTACAACCTCAGCGGCACGGGGGCGGCCGGGTGCAGTGTGCAAACAAGCGTCGGGTTCGCAATAGAAATCAATGGGAGACCAAGGGGTCTTTTCAGCGATGCAGGCAGGCAAGGGGGGGGCTCCTCGGGGTAGCCACCACCTGGGCAAGGGAGAGGGCCGCCTGGGGGTCGCTCCTGCACTGGAGGTCGGATCCTTCAGGTCCTGGGGGCTGCGGATGCAGTGCTTTTACCAGGTGTCGGGTCTTTGAAGCAGGCAGTCGCGGTCAGGGGGAGCCTCGGGATTCCCTCTGCAGGCGTCGCTGTGGTGGCTCAGGGGGTCAACTCTGGCTACTCACGGTCTCGCAGTCGCCGGGGAGTCCTCCCTGAAGTGATTGTTCTCCACAAGTCGAGCCGGGGGCGTCTGGTGCAGAGTGCAAAGTCTCACGCTTCCGGCGGGAAACGCGTGTTGTTTCAAAGTTGCTTCTTTGTTGCAAAGTTGCAGTCTTTGGTGAACAGAGCCGCTGTCCTCGGGAGTTCTTGGTCCTTCTAGATGCAGGGCAGTCCTCTGAGGCTTCAGAGGTCGCTGGTCCCTGGGTAAAGCGTAGCTGGAGCAGTGTCTTTAGAAGGGGGGAGACAGGCCGGTAGAGCTGGGGCCAAAGCAGTTGGTGTCTCCGTCTTCTCTGCAGGGTTTTTCAGCTTAGCAGTCCTCTTCTTCTTAGGTTGCAGGAATCTGAGTTCCTAGGTTCTGGGGAGCCCCTAAATACTAAATTTAGGGGTGTCTTTAGGTCTGGGGGTTTAATAGCCAATGGCTACTAGCCCTGAGGCTTACCGCCAGGTGTTACAGTTCCTGCAGGGGGAGGTGATAAGCATCTCCACCCAGTACAGGCTTTGTTACTAGCCACAGAGTGGCAAAAGCACTCTCCCCATGTGGCCAGCAACATGTCTGGTGTGTGGCAGGCTGCTAAAACTAGTCAGCCTACACGGATTGTCGGTTAAAGTTTCAGGGGGCACCTCTAAGGTGCCCTCTGGGGTGTATGTTACAATAAAATGTACACTGGCATCAGTGTGCATTTATTGTGCTGAGAAGTTTGATACCAAACTTCACAGTTTTCAGTGTAGCCATTATGGTGCTGTGGAGTTCGTGCATGACAGACTCCCAGACCATATACTCTTATGGCTACCCTGCACTTACAATGTCTAAGGTTTTGCTTAGACACTGTAGAGGCGTAGTGCTCATGCACTTATGCCCTCACCTATGGTATAGTGCACCCTGCCTTAGGGCTGTAAGGCCTGCTAGAGGGGTGACTTATCTATACTTCATAGGCAGTCTGAGGTTGGCATGGCACCCTGAGGGGAGTGCCATGTCGACTTAGTCTTTTTATCCCCACTAGCACACACAAGCTGACAAGCAGTGTGTCTGTGCTGAGTGAGGGGTCCCCAGGGTGGCATAAGATATGCTGCAGCCCTTAGAGACCTTCCCTGGCATCAGGGCCCTTGGTACCAGGGGTACCAGTTACAAGGGACTTTACCTGGATGCCAGGGTGTGCCAATTGTGGAAACAAAAAGTACAGGTTAGGGAAAGAACACTGGTGCTGGGGCCTGGTTAGCAGGCCTCAGCACACTTTCAAATCAAAACCTAGCATCAGCAAAGGCAAAACTTCAGGGGGTAACCATGCCAAGGAGGCATTTCCTTACAATGTCTCACAAAGGTTCGAAGGCCTAAGCCTTCCCAACTATGATGATTCCCGAGGCCTACAGAGCCAACCTTATTTTACCCATCATCCCTGGGTTTCCATAACAGAACCCACATGCCTATATGTTATGTACCAAGCAAAGGCGCACGCGCGCACACACAAAAAACACAGCCTGCACAAAAGCATCATGTGCTGCACAGAGATACATTCAGACATCATGCAGGCCAAAGCTGAGTTAAGTACAAAGCAAGAGGGGGTCCAGATAACCATGAAGCTAGGCCACTCAGGGTACGGGTGCGCATCTTTCACCATGCAGCATTTTTTGTCCCAACATGATTAAACGTCCATATTATTTTTAAGTAACATAAGAGAAAACTTCCATAAGAAGACTAAAGAATAGAGAAAAGTGCATAAGATAAGGAAATCAAAATTTTTTAAAAAATAAACATTCACAATAGAAAGAAAAAAAACTGGGAAAACAATCTTTGCTTTACAAGCCTCAAAGAGCTGCATACCAGAAAAGTCCACTAGAGGACAGAAACACACCTACAATAGAGAAACTAGGCAACTTTAGCCCATGGTGCGCACAGAGATGTGTATGGTTTGGGATTGAACGAAGGAGGGGCCGAGGAGAGGCTTTTAGGATTTTGGGGCTTGTAGCAGGATTTTTTCCCGGAAGGTGGAGGTTGGGAGTGGAGGGTGGTGTTGGGGAGGGAGTGGGTTCAGAGTCCGTTAACTAGGTGCCAGCTGTGGTACTTCTGTGAAATGACTACCTTTCAGACGTGAAGGCTGGATCTCCATCAGTAGTAGCAGTTAGCTTTTAAGTCTTCTAGCAAGTTGCACAAAATGGTCATCTGATTGTTTCTTTAAGACTGATCCCAGATAACTTAGCAATCAGTTGTATGCAGGCTCCTCTGATTCTAAATCATCGCAATGTTTATGTCCACTGCAGGAGAAGGTCCAAACCTCCTGCAAACTAGGGCCGGAATCTGGCTTTCTACATTCTTTCAAGTACTGGGCTGTGAAGGATAAACAAGGTTTACCCCTAATGCAATCCTTAAAGTTCCCACACCCTACACTAGTGCATTCATTAAAGCATGATGCATGTTCGGTTCTGAAAAAAGGGACTGGTGTCATTAGCAATCGGCCAGAGCAGATTTTTCCAGCTCCATTCTTCACCCAGTCTACCTCAGAGTTATTGGTATTCTTGTACCTTCATGAAGCACTCTGACACCGCACTAGCAAGATTGCCTATACACCCCCCCCCCTGCAGCCCAACAGTTCAAACCACATTATGAGGCATAGCTCCCAGAGGAGACAACAACCCACAGCAATCCCACCATTTACCCCAAGTCTCAACAAATATCGCAGAAATCCCCAGGCAGCATAAATTGGTTCCTCCTGCTTGGCACACCAGTACATAACTGCACGCTACTGCACCAACTTCGGCGGGTCTGATCTGTGCCATAATTGCACATCGTCTTAAATTTATTTTAATTTATAAAGCAACCCTTAAAGCCTTATTATGAAAAAAAGCCATATAATATAAAACGATCTATCATTAGGGCAACACGGCACTTAAAAAAATTTCATATAGTTCACTAAAACCCACAATTTCATTAAAAAACAGTTTATGTATTTGGCTCTTTTCTGTGGAGTGATAGCACAGACTTAAACACCTAATGGTTGGTGTGTCCAAGTATAAGCCCAATAAGCAAACATCCTGGGGGGGTGTATGTCGAGTGTGCCCCGACCTTAAGAGTACAGGTGACAAAGCCATGCATCGGTCATGACCAAGTTGAAATGACAAGCAAATTAATCTAGTTATTTTTTTCTAATACAACAGAGTAGCAGTTCTTTGGATCTTTGGACAGTTAAGATCACAAGTGTTTTTCATTTAATTATATGTAATATGTTCATTCAAGCTCTGCATAAAGGCATGCATAAAATGAAACTCAGTAAGAATTGATTAAAACTTTGATGAATCAAACAAAATATACTTTTATAGCGCAGCTAATCACATCAAGGCGTATCTAGGTGCTGTGCAGGATTCAGTGAAAGAGACAGGTCTTGAGTCTCTTCCTGAATTGGTTCAGTGAGAGTGCTGTGCGGAGGTGGAGAGGCAGGTCGTTCCAGGTAGGTGAAGGAGCTTTCTCCGAAGCAGCTGCAGTGGATGTGGGGCATGTGAGCGAGGATGCGTTGGGCAGAGCGAAGGCTTCTGGTCGGTAGATGGAAGGTCAGGGGGTAGTTCACGTAGGCTGGGCCTTGGTCATTGAGGGCTTCGTAGGTGTGGGTAAGGAGCTTAAAATGGCATCTTTTCTGGACGGGGAGCCAGTGGCGGTCTCTTAGATGCTGGGTGATGTGTGTTTTCTTGAGCAGGTTGAGGATCAGTCTGGCTGCTGCATTCTGGGAGGTCTGGAGTCTTTGCATGAGTTTGGTGGTGGTGCCGATACAGAGCATTACTGTAGTCAAGTCAGCCG
Organism: Pleurodeles waltl; assembly: GCF_031143425.1. NCBI lineage: Eukaryota > Metazoa > Chordata > Amphibia > Caudata > Salamandridae > Pleurodeles > Pleurodeles waltl. Next base: position 91,305,754 of record NC_090441.1, read on the forward strand.
GTGATGAGGGCCTGTGTTACGGTTTTCCTGGTGTTGATAGGGAGCCATCTGAAGATTTTCCGAAGCATGCGGAGCATGTGGAAGCAGGATGTGGAGATGGCGTTGACCTGTCATTTCAAGGAGAGTTCACTGTCCAGGATGATACAGAGGCTGACCTGTCGGTTCATGGAGAGCTTACTGTCCAGGGTGATACTGAGGGTCCAGGATGATACCGTCGTTCCTTCGACGTGAGGGGTCCGTCCAAACTGTGTAGTCCACAAGGTGTTGTTCCAGAGGATGGTGTGTTTCTGCTAAAGATCAGCACTTGTTTTGTCTGTGTTGAGTTTGACAGTTGCCTTTCAATCATGTCACAACGTTCGTCATACAGTTGTGGAAGATGGTCTTTGCTTATGTGGGGTCCTATGAGAGGGAGAGGATGAGCTGTGTGTCACTGGAGTAGGAGATAAATAAATGTCTGCGAGATGTGTCATATAGATGTTGAAGAGGGTAGGGCTGAGAAGTGAGCCTTGGGGTACTCCTCAGACGGTGTGCTCCGGTTGTGAGGAGAAGGGAGGGAGGCTGGCTCTCTGGGTGCATTCCGTGACTAAGGATGCTATCCATTTGAGTGCGTAGTCGGAGATTTAAACCTGGCGTAGTCGGTTGATGACTGTGTGGTGGGCGACGGTGTCAAAAGCTGCGGAGAGATCCAGGAGGATGAAGGTGGCCGACTCTCCTCTGTCAAGAAGGGACTGAATGTCGTCTGTTGAGGCAATGAGGGCTGTCTCAGTGCTATGATTGTTTCTGAAGCGCGATTGGGTAGGGTCCAACAGTTTGTTTCTTTACAGATGCTCAGTGAGTTTGAGGTTGATGGCTTTTTCTAGGACTTTGGCTGGGAATGGGAGGAGGGAGATGGTACACAAGCTCACTGGGGTTTGTTGACGGTTTCTTGAGGAGGAATCTCACCTCTGCGTGTTCCTTGCATTGGGAAAGGTGGCTGTGGTTATTGAAGCGTTGAGGATGACTATGAGCTGGAGGCTGATCTTGGTGTTTCTGAAGTTGAAGAGACAATGGACACATGGGTCGGTGGGTGCTCCTGAGTGGATGGAGTTCAGAGACATCATTGTGCTTTGTTGTTCCCATGTCGTGAGCGGATGGCTGGTGGTTGATGTTGATGGGTGCTGAGGAGGTTGGAGGGTTTGGGATCGAAGTTGTGTAGATGGTTGTTATATAAAAGGTCAGCCCATCCAACTAAGTGGAGAGGTTTCAAAGATAAACCAGACTGCTGCATTCTCTTTCTCATATTGACCCAGGAGAAACAAGTATCTGCAAAGGACTTGCAAAGCCTCAGCTCTAATACAGTATAAAGATGTACTACACTTTTGTTTGGTTTTCTGCAAGATTCATTCATATAGCGGACATTCAAACTGTTAAGCATGGGGGAAAGCAGCATCAGTTTGATGTGCGTTGCGGCAGAGGACCCACAAAGCCCAACAAATCGAGTGCTTCTGTGAGGAATTCTCCCTTTGCAGCTTTGGCTCAACTGAAAGGCTTTCCTCAGTCAAAAAGCGAGAAAACATAAGGTAGAGATTAATTATATAAAATTCTCAAACCAATTTAGTAAAAAGGAGAGATGTGCAATGACTAAAAACAATCAAAATCTATGAAAGAGACCAGATGAGATGTTGTGAAGTTTTAAAGAAGTGCCTAAAAACAACTATAGAAACTGTGGCTAAAATACACTGAAACTGGACGTGGCCAAGACGGCGGTGGCTAGGACACGTTTCCTCCTTTCTCTGTCCTCTACCACTCAATGCTTCAAACAGCGCCTTTACTGCCGGAATCATCGAACCCCAAAGCCTACTACGGACAGTGGAAGTGACACTGTGGCCGCCACAACGCCGTAGACACTCTTTCTGGGCCAGGACAAGCCCGCTGCCAGCAGGGCCTCAGAGGAGTGTGGCACCCACGAGACAAGACAGCAGGCCCTGGTCTTAGAATACAAGAGATGCAGCTCCAGTGATTGGATCTGACAGCTTGGTTGCGGCCATTCAGGCAGGCAGAGATCCTAGACGGACTCCACTGAACCAGACAGCAGAGGGTCCGTTGCAGTGGACTCCGGGAGGTAGTGGTGAGTAGGGCCGCTGACAGGGCCTTCTCCACCCCCTACCCCTCCCTCCCTTTACACCCCCCTCATCCACCTCAAAATTCTACCCCTTACAGCCCCATAACCCCCCCACCTCCCCGGGGCACAGATGGAGATATGCAGCAATTTGGACCTCATGCTCGGGTTCACCTGGGTTCCGCAGTGCCCATGAGCACCCCTAAGGAACACAAGAGTTGGGGTCCTGAGCTGACCACACTGGGGGCATGGCACCCCTGGCGCCTCCTGGGCTGATGGACAGGCCTAGGCCCCTGGGACCTCATGACCCATGATTGATGAGGCCGGTTCCTGCATCAAGTGCTGGCCCTTGCCTGGTTTAGACCCTGGCCCTTCCTCCTTACAACGCTGGTGAGTGCACTTCTCAGGTGTAACAACTCCAACCTAGGGCTATGGCAGGAACCGAACACCACTCAGAGTGATGATGCTGAAAGCCCAGTGACATGCTCTTTTCTGGAGGCCTTGTTCGCCTCTCTGCACGACAACCTGCAGACCTCTCCTCTGACACACGGGACATACACCGTGATCTGGACAGAGTTGGGGAGAGGGTCTCCGATCCAGAGGATAAAGACATGGGCCTCAGTGAAGAGATCAAATAGCTGCAACAGGAGGTTCTCTGGCTCCAAGAACAGCAAATGGGCCTACAGGCACATATCGAGGGCTTGGAAAACCACTTGAGGCGGAATAACATCTGCATCCCAGGGGGTCCCAAACAATGTGGGGGGAACCGACTGGGGGGAATATATTGATGCCCTTTATTAGTATGATGTGGAAGACTCAACGGAAATGGAGATAAAACTTGATCAGTTCCACTGGGTGGAGCTGCTGAGACCTGCAAATGGCCCTCCTGCTGACATCCTAGTGTGTGTGCATGGTTTTCACATGAAAGAAACCATCCTGCGCAAAGCTTGTGATATACATCCATTCCAGCTTAGTGGTCATGCCCCCTTGCTCTTCCGAGACCACGTGGCCAAAACACTTCAGATACGGGGTGACTTTGGACATAGTACTGCCTACCTACGGAACTAAGGTATGTCATATTCCTGGGGTCATCCTTTTGGGATCATCTTCGATCCCTTCAGGAGGCCTGAGAGGGGTAGAGATTCCTCTCTGGATGGGTGTTCAGCGAGCCATGAGCCCATAAGGTCGGACGACACAACGAACAAGCTGGTGACGGTCAAGGCATGCCCCTCAAAACATATGCCCAGACCCAGAGACTAGAGCCCTGTAAAGGAAGTCTGATTTTTACTCGTTGTCTGGAAACACAGAAAACCCTGATACACTCTGAAGACAGTGGTCCTTAGCTCCGATCGGATCTCCCTCTGGCAGAGGGGGCATGGAGATGCGGGAATGGACTGTGGGGGTCCTACAGACTTGATCTGGTCCTGCCATCTTTTCCTGGAAGGGAGGACTCTTCTCTGTGATCTCCTTGATTAATGGACTGACTCAAGTCTTTGATGTTTTTTTTTTTTCACTGTGTTCATTTGGGGGGTTATGTGGTTGATCTGGCTCCTTAGTCTAACAAAGTCATTCCTTGGCTATTTACCCGTGTAGGAAGCCGGTCCTGTATCTACTATTTCAAAAGGAGATATAGAGTGCACAGCACAGAGTCCAGGGGTTCCCCAGAGGCTTGACATAGGCAAAAATAGATAATACTAACGCTCTATTTTTGGTAGTGTGGTCGAGCAGTTAGGCTTATCAGAGGGTAGTGTTAAGCATTTGTTGTACACACATAAGCAATAGAAGAAACACACACTCAAAGACTCAACTGCAGACCAATAGGGTTTTATATAGAACAATATGTTTTTGTTACTTTGTTACCAGAACCTGAAGATTCAGTTCAGAAGTAAATACTGTTGCAGGTAAGTACTTGCCAAAGACATCAATGTAACTTTGTTCAACTTTACTCAAGTGAACAGTTTTTAAGAAAATAGAGAATATCTATTTTAAAAGTGGACACTGCATTTTCTGAACAGTTCCTGGGGGAAGAAGATTAAGTACTGTTTCAGAGGTAAGAACACGACCTACAGTTCCAGTCTCCGGGTTATAGGTAGTCAACCGTTGGGGGTTCAAGTTAACCCCCAAACACCCACCACCAGCAACACAGGGCCGGCTGGGTGCAGCGGTCAAAGTTGAGCAATTTTAACGAGGGCTCCTATGGAGACAGGGGGAACTCGGAATTCAGTCTACCAGCAGGTAAGTACCCGTAGCTCTAGGGCAGACCATGGGGGATTAGAAGAGCACTGGAGGGGCTACAAGAAAGCAACAAACTCGCACCCTCAGCAGCACAGGGATGGCCGGGAGCAGGGTACAAACAGGACGTCGGGCTCCCAATGCTGGTCAATGAGGGGACCCCGGGTGGGCACTCAGACACTGAAGCTAAGGTTCAGGAGGTCAGTTCGGACTGATCACCAGCTGGACGATGAGGAGGACTGCTTGCCGAATGTTGCTGCACCGGAGGTCAGGTTTTCCTAGGCCTTGGGGCTGCGGGTGGAGTGGTCCTTTTAGGCGCCTGATATCTTTGTCCAGGGCTGTCGCAGTCAGAGTGGTCCTCAGGATTACCGCTGCAGGTGTCGTCTTGGAGGGCAGGAGAGGTCATCCCAGGGTGGGCACTTGCTCGTGAACGCCTGGGGACTATCTCTAACTGATTGGGCCACCTGGACACGGGCCGTAGGCATCGGGTGCAGGATGGTCTGGATTCCCGGATTCGGGGAGGCTCTGGAGTCCTTTGTTGGAAAGTTTTGTGGACAGTGCTACAGTCCTTGGGAGTTCTCGGTCCTCTTTGATGCAGAGCAGTCCTCTGTAGCTTGGCAGAGGTCACTGATCCCACTGACTGCGTCGCTTTCTTTGTGCAGGTTCTCTGAAGCAGGAGACAGACCGGTAGGGCTGGGACCAAGTCAGTTTGAGTGTCGTCCTTCTCTGCTGGGGTTTCAGCTATGCAGTCCTTATTCTTCTTGTGAGGTCACCAGGAATCTGGCGAGTTGGGTTCAGGGAAGCCCTTAAATACAAGATTTAGATGCGTTGGAGGGGTCAGAGGGCAGTAGCCAATGGCTAATGTCCCGGAGGATGGCTACACCCTTCTTGTGTCCACTCCTATTGGGGAGGGAGGACTCAGACCTAACCCTATTGGTCCCTGTCTTCCAAACAAAGATGGAGGATTCTGCAAGGAGGGGGTCACTTCAACTCTGGACATCTTAGGAGTGGTCCCAGCTGAAGTGGTCACTCCTTGTTTTTCATAAGTTTCCCGCCACACTTGCCGCCAAAAGTTGGGCTTTGTCTGAGGGGTGGGCATCTCCACTAGCTGGAGTGCCCTGGGGCACTATAACATGAGGCCTGAGCCTTTGAGGCTCACCGCCAGGTGTTACAATTCCTGCAAAAGGGTGGGGGGGGGGAGGGGGGGGGAGATGAAGCAATTCAACCCAGAGCAGGCTTTGTTTCTGGCCTCAGAGAGCACACAGGCCCTCACCCCATGGGGTCAGAAGCTTCCCAGTATTCAGTGAAGCCATTATAGAACTGTGGAGTTCGTAATGACAAACTCCCAGACCATCTACTCAATATGGCCACACTGCACTTACATTGCCTAAGAATGGACTTAGACACTCTAGGGGTATAGTGCTCATGCAGCTATGCCCTCACCTGTGATATAGTGCACCCTGCCTTAGGGCTGTAAGGCCTGCTAGAGGGGTGACTTACAGGCAGTGTTTTGTGGGCATGCCAACCTGTGGGGGATGCCATGTAGACTTTGCCGTTTTCTCCCCACCAACACACACAATCTGCAATGGAAGTGTGCATGTGTTTGGTGAGGGGTCCCTTAGGGTGGCCCAACATACTGAAGCCCTTAGGGACCCTCCCTGGCACAGGGCCTTTGGTACCACTGGTACCTTTTACAAGGGACTTAGCTGTGTGCCAGAAGTGTGCTAATTGTGGAAACAATGTTGCATCTTTAGGGAAAGAACACTGGTGTTGGGGCCTGTTTAGCAGGATCCCTGCACACTCTCAGTCAAGTCAGCATCAATACAAGGCAAAAAGGGTGGGGTGGGGGGGGGGGGGGGGAGTAACTGCAACAAGGGCCAGTTTCCTACACCGTGGCATAACACAGGGAGATACTGATATTGTTTATAAGGCATGTGAATGCACAAAGACATTGTGGTGTTAGCGTCTGCAAACTTAATACAACAGTGGATTATAAAAGGGCAGGGAGGAAGATAAAAGGCATGTTTCAAGTAATTTCCTGAAATAGGTGAGATTAGGCTGGGTTTTAAGATGCCAAGGTAGCTTTTTCCATAAATTACAGGTGGAAGAGACAAAGTTTCTGCCACCCCAAGATGCCTTGTTACTTTTGGGAATTACCACAGTTTTGGATGCAGATGATAGAAGAGTCCCCCTAAGTCTATACCATTCAAATTTCTTCGGAAGGTAAACTGTCATATGAAGGGCTTTATGAGCCATGCAGAGTGCCTTAGACACCACTCGCTTCTTTGCCCGGGAGCCAATGTAGCTCCACTACTGAATGAGAGGCCGAATTGAAGTTAGGAATTCTCATTAGGCGACAAACTGCTGTATTCTGTAAATCTTGTAATTTGTTTTTAAAAAATGCCCATATAAAGGGCATCACATTAATCTACCCTGGACAGTACAAGTGACATGATTACAGTTTTCTGGAGTTCAAAAGGAATGAATGGGAGATTCTTTCCCAAATTTCTTAGGAGGAAAAAGCAAGAAGTAAGCTTATTAATCTGATCCGCAAATGTTAATTTTGTACTGAAGATTACTCCCAAATTCCTAACTTAGTGGACAAAAGTAGGAAGGGTTCCCAGATGTTGGGGCCACTATGAAGCATTCAAGAAGGAGGTGCCTTTCATAAACAGCAGAACTTCGTTTTTCTCCGAATTTAATTTAAGACCATTGTCTCTCACCCATCTAACTACTTCACTCATACAACTGCTGAAGCGATCAGAAACCTCATCTACGTCACTTGCGATCAACACCACGATTTGGGTGTCATTTGCATTTGAGATTGTCGAAAAAACGAAAGATGGAATCAACCTTGCTAAAGGTACTACAGCAACATTAAAGAGCATAGGGCACAATGAGGATCTTTGGGAACACCACAGGGCAGTGAAAAAGACCTTGATGTAAATTCACAAAGAGAGACCCTTTGTTTTCTGTTTGCAAAAAAAGGAGTAGAACAGATGGAGCACTGACCCGCTGATCACTATCTTTGCTAGTCGATCTATTAACACAGTGTGGCTCATGGTATTGAAAGCTGTGGATAGATCGAAAAGGTCCACCGTAGCCTTCCTTCCTCTAAATGCAATCAATTTGATTTCTTCTGTGGTGATTATCAAGGCAGATTCACTTCTATGGTTTTTTCTAAAACCATACTAAACGCCATTCAGAATTTCATTTTGTCCAAGAAGGCTGAAAGCTCTGCATTAAAATATGTTACTAGAATTTGTGCCGGCATCGGCAGGCGTGAGATGGGGCACTAACTTTTTACATCATTGGGATTGAGGGAGGGATTTCTTTTTTTTTTTTGTTAAATCAAAAGGAAGGATAGATGTCTTTTTCCAATCATTGGGAAAATGTCTGGAGATGATGATGCCGTTGAGTAGGTTGGTGAGGGGCACTGCTACCGTGCCAGCTATCTGGTAAAAAACTTTTGGGATGGGGTTCGTAGGTCAGAGGGGGCACCTGATTTGGTGGTACAACTGTTCTGGTCAGGGAGAGGGTCCTGAAATCCTGTCTGTTAACACTGGTTGACCTCTCCAAATGATCATTGAACCTTTTTGGTCCATATATGCCCCTGCATTTGTTAAACTGGTTATGTCCAGAAATAATCTTTTTCCTTATCAGGAGTTCCTCATTCATGAAAAGTTCGGAGTCCAAATTAGCTCGACTGAGGTCACCTCAAAAATCAGTGTCTTCTGTTTGTTTGTGACAGCATCTGCAATCATTCCAAAAATCAAACAAGTAATGGCAGCCACAAGATGACACTATTCTCTTATGTTGATACATCCGGGTTCTGCATATGTGCAAAAGAATACCATTTCCCTTTTACAATGGAGAATTGTGTGTGCACTGAAGATCATCATTTCTATCTTGAGATCTTCAAACGTGCGAAGAGTCATGTCCCGCCTTGCACAAGCGTGAATCAATACCACCACATGCACGTTTGTCAGCTATGTCTAACTGAATTTCATGCAAGCCCTATAAAAAGGTACACTAACGTAAAGTTAGATGCTTCACAACTGTGTTCTCAGCAGTCCTGAAGCTCTGGAAGATTCCTTGAAAATGATTCCATTCCAGTTGTGCCACATCTTCTTTCTAATCTTCTATTCAGTTCCTCCTACCAGTGCCTTCCATTTTGATTGCTTCTCCTGCATCTTACTATGATCCCTGTCTCCTGTCTCTATGAAGCCAGCATTCTGTCTTTACAAGTCTGGCTAGTCCCAGTCGCAGACCTGCTTTCCTGGATTCTAATTTTTTTTTTTTTTTAAATCACTATTGCTCTAAAAGCCTGCTCGAATCATGCTTAATACCCGGTCTCTTGGTTCCAACCCTTAGAAGTCTATCTCTCCTTACTTCTGGATGCCTAGCTCGAGTCTACAAGTACTCATCATTCTCGTCCTTTGGTGGTGCTGACCAGGCTACTCCACGACTACTAGTGTTTATTTGATTTGTAATTGATTACCAGGTTCAAGGTTGCTACTCTTTTCCATCACCTTGTCCTCACAACTGAATAGTTTGTGTGGTGCAGTATGGCTTAATATTGGCTCCTATAATATTCAGCGGTACAAAGCAGATGCAAGCGGGGATCTGTACTAGCTAAACAGTAGATTACAATTCATCAAAAGGCCAATGGTACTTAACACAAAATTCTTCTCTATGTATGACATTAGTAGACTGAAGATTTTTCTTGTCTGCCTGGTAAATTGGATGGCTAGGTTCTCCATCAAACTAACCCCATTCAACACAGTGGTCCTATTAATCTACTCACTAATTATCCTACTTCTCAACAATCCAGGTTTTTCACTTAGAACTACACTAGAACCCTCAAATGAGTTCACCAATTTCATTCTGTGACTCATCTGATATTTCCACACAAATCCACCCTAATGAAAACAGCCTTCAACCATAAAAAAGAGGCAATGTGAAATACAGACAATCTCAGAGTGGATACTTGACGGGGTCCACGAGTGAGAAAAAAAAACCCTAGTCACCTGAACGTTGAAGAGGTGAAGATAAACAACTTTTTTCTTAGAGCTTCCAAATTCCACTGGTGAGCTATGTATCAGTCACTTCTTAAGTTGTTTTCCAGCAACAGAAAGACACAAAAGCTCTAGGAAGCGGTTCAACCAAAAAACAAAGCTTCTCTGCAGATGTCCACACCAAGGGTCATCTTTCAGGACGTTGTGTCGAAATGGCTGAAAACAGAGCTCAGAAACAAGTCACCCTAATTAATGTTGGTCTCAAGTCCAGCCTAGAGACATTCACACACAAAGCCTGATGAACATCATGAGGTTGCAGCAAACCCATCAGGCTTTGCTAATTGTATAGTATACGCACACGGAGGATATCGGACAAACTTTATTTTCAAGCAGTACATAAAAGTAGCCTTCTAATCTAACAACAACAGAAGAGGCTTCGTTCTTGATAAGCCTCCCTCTCACTGTACAATTTCATGCGAAACTGAGCTGCTTAGATGTTTGACACGGTGATCTCCTACAAGTTATGTTATTATATGACAATCTTTCCTTTTTTTCCAGGTTTACATACCTATGCATTGCACATTTAAAAATAAATAAATTACAAAATGAAAATGTAGCAGAAGATGCAAGATATTTGTTAGCATAAAATGTATTCTCCCCTTGTAGCGATTCTACTAGATCTCCAGAAGTCCCTTTAAAAAAAAAAAAAAAGAGTCTTGTAAGGAAATGCCTCCTTGGCATGGTTACCCCCTGACTTTTTGTCTTTGCTGATGCCAAGTTATGATTTGAAAGGGTGCTGAGGCCTGCTAACCAGGCCCCAGCACCAGTGTTCTTTCCCTACACTGTACCTTTGTCTCCACAATTGACACACCCTGGCATCCAGGTAAGTCCCTTGTAACTGGTACCCCTGGTACCATGGGCCCTAATGCCAGGGAAGGTCTCTAAGGGCTGCAGCATGTCTTATGCCACCTTGGGGACCCCTCACTCAGCACATTCACACTGCTTGCCAGCTTGTGTGCGCTGGTGGGGAGAAAATGACTAAGTCGACATGGCACTTCAGTGCCATGCCAACCTCACACTGCCTATGGCATAGATAAGTCACCCCTCTAGCAGGCCTTACATCCCTAAGGCAGGGTGCACTATACCACAGGTGAGGGCATAGGTGCATGAGCACTATGTCCCTACAGTGTCTAAGCAAAACCTTAGACATTGTAAGTGCAGGGTAGCCATAAGAGTTTAAGGTATGGGAGTCTGTCATACACGAACTCCACAGCACCATAATGGCTACACTGAAAACTAGGAAGTTTGATATCAAACCTCTCAGCACAATAAATGCACACTGATGCCAGTGTACATTTTATTGTGAAATACACCCAGAGGGCATCTTAGAGATGCCCCCTGAAAACATACCTGACTTCCAGTGTGGGCCGACTAGTTATGCCAGCCTGCCACACCAGACATGTTGCTGGCCACATGGGGAGAGTGCCTTTGTCACTCTGTGGCCAGGAACAAAGCCTGTACTGCGTGGAGGTGCTTCTCACCTCCCCCTGCAGGAATTGTAACACCTGGCAGTGAGCCTCAAAGGCTCACCCCCTTTGTTACAGCGCCACAGGGCATCCCAGCTAGTGGAGATGCCCGCCCCTCCGGCCACTGCCCCTACTTTTGGCGGCAAGGCTGGAGGTGATAATGAGAAAAACAAGGAGGAGTCACTCCCCAGTCAGGACAACCCCTAAGGTGTCCTGAGCTGATGTGACTGACTTTTAGAAATCCTCCATCTTGCAGATGGAGGATTCCCCCAATAGAATTAGGGATGTGCCCCCTCCCCACAGGGAGGAGGCACAAAGAGGGTGTAGCCACCCTCAGGGCTAGTAGCCATTGGCTAATAACCTCCCAGATCTAAACACCCCCCCAAATTGAGTATTTAGGGGCTCCCAGAACCGAGGAAGATAGATTCCTGCAACCTGAAGACGAAGGACTGCTGACCTGAAGCCCTGCAGAGAAGACGGAGACACCAACTGCTTTGACCCTAGCCCTACCGGCCTGTCCCCCCACTTCGAGAAAAACTGCAACAGCGACGCGTCCCCCAGGGTCCAGCGACCTCTGAAGCCTCAGAGGACTACCCTGCATCTAAAAGGACCAAGAAACTCCTGAGGACAGCGGCCCTGTTCACCAAGACTGCAACTTTGCAACAAAGAAGCAACTTTTAAAAGACCATACGTTTCCCGCCGGAAGCGTGAGACTTTCCACTCTGCACCCGACGCCCCCGGCTCGACCTGCGGAAAACTAACTCTACAGGGAGGACTCCCCGGCGACTGCGAGCCCGTGAGTAGCCAGAGTTGACCCCCTTTTGCCCCCACAGCGACGCCTGCAGAGGGAATCCAGAGGCTCCCCCTGACTGCGACTGCCTGCTTCAAGGAACCAGACGCCTGGTAAAGACACTGCACCCGCAGCCCCCAGGACCTGAAGGAACCGAACTCCAGTGCAGGAGCGACCCCCAGGCGGCCCTCTCCCTTGCCCAGGTGGTGGCTACCCCAAGGAGCCCCGCCCTTCGCTGAAGAGACCCCTGGGTTTCCCATTGAAACCAATTGCAAACCCCACGCCTGTTTGCACACTGCACCCGGCCGCCCCGGTGCTGCTGAGGGTGTACTTTCTGTGCCTTCTTGTGTCTCCCCCCCGGTGCCCTACAAAACCCCCCTGGTCTGCCCTCCAAAGTCGCGGGTACTTACCTGCTGGCAGACTGGAACCGGGGCACCCCTATTTCCATTGAAGCCTATGTGTTTTGGGCACCACTTTGAACTCTGCACCTTACCGGCCCTGAGCTGCTGGTGTGGTAACTTTGGGGTTGCCTTGAACCCCCAACGGCGGGCTACCTTGAACCCAACTTTGAACCCTGTAAGTGCTTTACTTACCTGTGAACCTAACAAATACTTACCTCCCCAAGGAACTGTTGATTTTTGCAGTGTCCATTTTTATAATAGCTTATTGCCATTTTTGCCAAAACTGTACATGCTATTGTGATGATTCAAAGTTCCTAAGATACCGGAGTGAAATACCTTTCATTTAAAGTAATGTTTGTAAATCTTGAACCTGTGGTTCTTAACATAAACTAAGAAAATATATTTTTCTATATAAAAACCTATTGGCCTGGAATTGTCTTTTGAGTGTGTGTTCCTCATTTATTGCCTGTGTGTGTGTACAACAAATGCTTAACACTACCCTCTGATAAGCCTACTGCTCGACCACACTACCACAAAACAGAGCATTAGAATTATCTCTTTTTGCCACTATCTTACCCCTAAGGAGAACCCTTGGACTCTGTGCATGCTATTTCTTACTTTGAAATAGTACATACAGAGCCAACTTCCTACAAGTCTCAACAAAGAAGATTACTCGATGTGCAAAAGATGTCATTCCGAGCAGCTGATGAAAGGGACTGGCTTGTGGGAGTCTGGCCAGCATTAGGGTGGTCATGCAATGCTTGCATTAAAAAAAAAAACTCAAGTCCAGGATAAGAGACACCAACATAGAAACTGCAGCTGTCGTAGACTACAGTCTAAGCCTGTTAATCAGCAGTCAACTGCTCAAGATACAGAACTATTGCCATAGGCAACTGGGACAAGAACCGATGTTAGAAAAACATGCATAAAAGTTAGCATCTCTAAAGCAAGAATATCTACACTTACGTCAGGAACAACAACAGTCAGCTTGGGATTTAAAGCGTGGTAGACTTTTCCAATGGCTCCCTTGTAACACCAAAATGGGTTGTAGTCATGAGCATATTTAGTATTTGCATCCCTGGCTGTGGCAAAGATCTTGTACCAGGTAGTTGAGTTGTTATACGTTTCAGGAACACAATGAGGTGGCTGACTGGGAAAATAAGCACAATTATTAAAGTGAGCCATCAACTTCAAAGGTACATTGCAATAGCTCAGCATGGCATATCCATTATAAATTCTTCACATTCGTTACAGCTGCTCTAATGTTTCAGACAGTACCAATCTTGCACATGATTTCGTACTGATCTTGCAAATGCTTTGCTTGAAATTATATAGAGGATGTAACTAAAAGGATCTGTATCCTTTAGGACCTCCAGATCAAGTACTGCTGTTTCAATGGTATTTCTGAAAAGGTATTGTTTGAAATTAAAATGGTTGTTTGCTAGGGGACCACCTCTTGCTTGACAGTTGTTTTCAGCCATTGTACACACAAAGTGCAGTACAAAAAAAAAAAAGCTATACTTAAATGTCAGAACTGACAAAAGATAGTCACATGGATGAAAGCACTAGTGTGCTTTTGTAATGACATGCACGATCAGAAGACATGTAAATAACCGGTCTGATAAATGGAGGTTTCAATGGATTACAATGCCAATGTATTTTCTACATCAAATTAGTCTTAACCACCTGGTGCTAGAGACCAAAAAGCAAAGTGGGCAGACGAACGAATACTAGTATTCTATGGACAAGAACATATGTACTTACACTGTGACTGGGAACACTTCGGAGGCAGCTGTGACAGTCATGCATGTGGTGTACACCAGCTGCTCACAGTGGCCATGGAGAACGCAGTCATCCGAGTTCCAAGAGGCAGGCAGGGTGAATGTGATATTAATTTCTTCGTGAGATTCTCTGCCTTTTAAAGATCAATTGAAAAGCAGGTTAGGAAGCAACCTTGGCAGACTGTCGTCAAACGGCAATGATACTTACGTTTACAGTGTAATTTGTCTAGTATTTTCTATTTTACTACTGGCGGATTCATCCAGGACATGTGGATCGCAAAAGCTGAGCTTGTAGGGCAATCAGAAGAAATAATCTGTAAATTAACCCCTTTGAATTAAACCGAGCCAAAAATTATATTTTCCTCAAACAAAGATGTAATTCTTTAAAAGTAACCACTGATAAACTAAAAGCAAGCAAAATTCATAGCCTAAAATGTGAGTGAGTTTAGGTTTCATACAATTCGGGACAACATTTAAACCAAAATTCATAAACTGATATATCTAACAGCTTAATGGCACCAAATTCTTTCCTGCAGCATTCACAGTTAAGCCAGTTCAGGCAACAGAAAGAAACGGGCTAAAAAGAGAACATGCTTCATTGCTGCACAATACAATATCAATTATTGCTGCTTACATAGTTGTTACAATTATTACTGTATTGCTAGTCACTTTAGTCCAATTCACATCTACTAGAAATAGACAGGACCACTCGATTTATGCGGCAGGAGATTGCCAATTTATTCGGCAAGAAAAGCCAAACTACGTGTTGTAATGTGGCACATTTTCTGATCATATTACATCATTATTTTTATTTATTTTTTTACTCTTGTTAACACTGTCTGGGAAGAGGTTGCACCTCATTAGTACCAGTTTAACACCCAAACGTAGCATTAAAAAAACAGAAAGGTGACCAGTCAACCTTTGCAAAGGGTCTTTCACTGGGCGGCAACACGCGCCACTGCATGTTTTTGTAATTTTTGAACCATTTGAGCTAGAAACAATAAACTATTTTTTGTTCAAATCTGCAGATTATGCAGCTGATGATGGGTAATGTGGCAAATTCATAATGATGCGAAAAACGCCGCAGCCACACAATCCCATAATTCAGTGACCCTGGAAAAAGGCGAAAAGCACAGGGTCTCCAAAATCAATAAAACAGTTTTAAGAATCATGAAGATTATAAGGCCCAGATAATCCCCTGGATGGATAAATGTCACTGAAACAAAGAGGCCTAGTACCAAAGAAATGTACTGAAATCTCTCTACTGCATATATTGAACAGTATCAATCATTTTTTTATTTGGTTTTAAAGACCAAAACCATAAAAACATTAAAAAAAATAAAAAAAACAACCAGCTCATCTTATGTTAAAATACCACTGAATCATCAAGTTTGGTACCAGATTTTAAAAAGCCACCAACATCAGAAAAAAAAGTGGGTACAATACCAACCATTTGTAAAAACACAAGTCCCGGTCTACACCTAGTAAAACCGTAATTATCTCAGCAGTGGATGAATTAATGTGCTGCCTATCATCCTTGGAATAAGTGAAATAAAAAGAAAGGTATATTTCCACAGGAAAGAGACAAAAACATCATCATCCCACAGATTTGAGGCATAAACGCCCACCAGATAGCTACACTTTAATCAATAGTGGTGCTTTACGTATTGTGCCTTTCATTATTTATAGTTGGAGTATGTTTTAAAGAGGCCCATCGGGCCCCCTCTCAAAAGAGGATGTTGGCAAATGCTCTGCTAGATCAGTATCGAGAATCTATTTGTCATGTCCATGGTGCTGACTCAAATCCATGATAAAATCCCAACAGAGGTTTGTGGTTTACCTCTTGCTCGAATTTCTTATTACATAATGATCTAGTGTTATTCCTACACAATTGTAATTAAACATTTCAGAATGCTGTCACCCTGCTCATACCGATAATCTTTCACATCTGTATCCATCTGTAAGCATTACAATAAACACATTTATATTACATCTAAACTTCTTTCTAGGATCTCAACTTTGAGATACTCCAGAATGCCTACAATATCTTAGCTTAGACTACATATCAGAAGACTGTAGTGGCAAAACATGTGAAATCACAATTATTCAGTGAGTAAAAATGTCTGAGGGAACTTTATACACTATTGTTCCTGTGGCAGAGAAACTTGGGCAGTGAAACGCACGAGGGAATACATTCAGCAGAGACATTGTGGCCCAACTGGAGTCAGTGACAGAGGCATCGTGGAAGGGGACTCCGGAGCTTACGGTCTAAAGATGCCACGTGCTGCACAAGCCGGGGTCTGGGACAGTTTTGAGACCACCTGATAATTTGAGCTGTACCACAAGGGAAGACAGAGTATGGGGAAAGAGAACATGCATCATAATGCCTGGGACGCTTGACAAGGCAAGACCAATTAACCCCTTATTAAAAAGTGTTGAGCTCAGGAAAGCTACGGAACCATCATAGGCCAAGGCATCAGAAACCCTCCCCACTTCTGACACAAGACGTTCAAGAGAACTGTACAGCAGCTCTAAAGGTCAGCTTTGACAAGACCCTAATGTAAAGGTTATCCTCCTTGCAAGCTGACATGGAGAGAGAGATTGCCCAGTTTAAGACACATATGTAATCCCTGAACAAATGGCTGGGGGCTGACATCGTCCAGAGTTGAGTCCAGAGCGGCTCATGGACTCTGAAAATACCCCACTGGAAATAAGCACAGAATTACTGCTGGAAAATGTAAGGATTTGAAAAATGGTCCCCACACAACAGCATCGGGGTTGGCAACTTAAAGGAGAGGGAGGCTGAAAACATCTACAAGGGCCTCACTAATATTTTTCAAGGGATTTTGAAAACAAACAAAAAAAAAAAAGAGTTGAATTGGAATAGTGAGTGTGCAGAGGTGTTTCACACAACAGTGAAATGGAGAGTGGCTGGCAGTAGCTAAAAATGTCAGACTGAAGGCAGAAGGAAGAGATACTATGCCAGGCCAGGAAGCTATCCTCCTTGAATTATGAAGACATTAGCAATAGTCATGGAAATATTCCAAGTTATCTCTGCAAAAACTCTACAGCACAAATGAGAGCACAAGCTCTTGTGAACTATCCCCGAACTGCAGGCAGAGCACTAGGAGAGAGTGACCGCTTATACAGCATTAGGAGTAGGCCGATTAGCAAGGTTGTTGGAAATCTACATGGCGATACGCAACACACTTTAATAATTTAAATTAATTTCACTTAATGTGAAAGGTCTGAACTCCCCTAGTATGATACAAAGGTATGGCAGCAGAATGACCCATAAGTATTCTGCATTCAGGAAACTCATCTGTTAAGGGCAGACCAATTTAGAATGAGGCACGGTCCTATCCTCTGCAGTTCTTGGCCTCACCCCACTAACACACTGCTGAGTAGCCATACTATACAAGTGTAAAATTATCAAGAGATGGGGGGAGAATTCAGAGACTCAAAGGTAAGATTTAAAAAGGTGCAATTACAGTAGGGTCTGAGACTTAGAAACTATGTCCCAAATGTGGCAAAGGGACATTTAACAAAATATTTAATTGAGAAACGTGTCTGGGACCCACAAATGAAAAGGTAGTGTAGAAGTGGAAACAAGCTCAGGGGCACTGTCCAAGGTCTAAGGAGGCAATTTATGGAAATGGGCCTTGTGGACACATGGCACAGACTGCAGAGCACGGGCAGCAATTTTTCTTCTTACATCTATATCCATTAGTCCTAGTTGTATATAGATAACAACTTCATGACGCATGCCCTACTACACATCTTGTACCAAGAATGGAAATTTCAGACATTTCCATCTTCAACCATACACATGTTTAAGTGGAGAGAGAGACAGGGAGAGACAAAAGGGTATGTGGGGCTAGAAACTAGGGGTGGAACTGTAAGGAAATGCCTCCTTGGCATGGTTACCCCCTGACCTTTTGCCTTTGATGATGCCAAGTTATGATTTGAAAGTGTGCTGAAGCCTGCTAACCAGGCCCCAGCACCAGTGTTCTTTACCTAAAACTGTACCTTTGTTTCCACAATTGGCACACCGTGGCACCCAGGTAAGTCCCTTGCAACTGGTACCCCTGGTACCAAGGGCCCTGATGCCAGGGAAGGTCTCTAAGGGCTGCAGCATGTCTTATGCCACCCTGGGGACCCCTCACTCAGCATAGACACACTGCTTGCCAACTTGTGTGTGCTGGTGGGGAGAAAATGACTAAGTCGACATGGCACTCCCCTCAGGGTGCCATGCCAACCTCACACTGAACATGGCATAGATAAGTCACCCCTCTAGCAGGCCTTACAGCCCTAAGGCAGGGTGCACTATACCATAGGTGAGGGCATAGGTGCATGAGCACTATGCCCCTACAGTGTCTAAGCAAAACCTTAGACATTGTGAGTGCATGGTAGCAATAAGAGTATATGGTCTGGGAGTCTGTCGTACACAAACTCCACAGTACCATAATGGCTACACTGAAAACTGGGAAGTTTGGTGTCAAACTTCTCAGCACAATAAATGCACACTGATGCCAGTGTATATTTTATTGTGAAATACACCCCAGAGGGCATCTTAGAGATGCCCCCTGAAAACATACCCGACTTCCAGTGTGGGCTGACTAGTTTTGCCAGCCTGCCACACACCAGACATGTTGCTGGCCACATGGGGAGAGTGCCTTTGTCACTCTGTGGCTAGTAACAAAGCCTGTACTGGGTGGAGGTGCTTCTCACCTCCCCCTACAGGAGCTGTAACACCTGGCAGTGAGCCTCAAAGGCTCACCCCCTTTGTTACAGCGCCACAGGGCATCCCAGCTAGTGGAGATGCCCGCCCCCTCCGGCCACGGACCCACTTTTGGCGGCAAGGCCGGAGGAGATAATGAGAAAAACAAGGAGGGGTCACTGGCCAGTCAGGACAAACCCTAAGGGGTCCTGAGCTGAGGTGACTCTGACTTTTAGAAATCCTCCATCTTGCAGATGGAGGATGCCCCCAATAGGATTAGGGATGTGCCCCCTCCCCTCAGGGAGGAGGCACAAAGAGGGTGTAGCCACCCTCAGGGCTAGTAGCCATTGGCTACTAACCCCCCCAGATCTAAACACACCCCTAAATTGAGTATTTAGGGGCTCCCAGAACCTAGGAAAATAGATTCCTGAAACCTGAAGACGAAGAAGGACTGCGGACCTGAAGCCCTGCAGAGAAGACGGAGACACCAACTGCTTTGGCCCCAGCCCTACCAGCCTGTCTCCCCACTTTCAAGAAAAACTGCAACAGCGACGCGTCCCCCAGGGTCCAGCGACCTATGAAGCCTCAGAAGACTACCTTGCATCTAGAAGGACCAAGAACTCCTGAGGACAGCGGCCCTGTTCCACAAAGACTGAAACTTGCTACAAAGAAACAACTTTTAAAGGACTCCACGTTTCCCGCCGGAAGCGTGAGACTTTCCACTCTGCACCCGACACCCCCGGCTCGACCTGCGGAGAAACAACACTACAGGGAGGACTCCCCGGCAACTGCGAGCCCATGAGTAGCCAGAGTTGACCCCCCTGAGCCCTCACAGCGACGCCTGCAGAGGGAATCCAGAGGCTCCCCCTGACCGCGACTGCCTGCTTCAAAGAACCCGACGCCTGGTAAAGACACTGCACCCGCAGCCCCCAGGACCTGGAGGATCCGATCTCCAGTGCAGAAGCGGCCCCCAGGTGGCCCTCTCCCTTGCCCAGGTGGTGGCTACCCCAAGGAGCCCCCCCCCCCTTGCCTGCCTGCTTCGCTGAAGAGACCCCTGGGTTTCCCATTGAAACCAATTGCAAACCCAACACCTGTTTGCACTCTGCACCCGGCCGCCCCTGTGTCGCTGAGGGTGTACTTTCTGTGCTGACTTGTGTCCCCCATGGTGCCCTACAAACACCCCCCCCCCCGGTCTGCCCTCCGAAGTCGCGGGTACTTACCTGCTGGCAGACTGGAACCGGGGCACCCCCTTCTCCATTGAAGCCTGTGCGTTTTGGGCACCACTTTGACCTCTGCACCTGACCGGCCCTGAGCTGCTGGTGTGGTAACTTTGGGGCTGCTCTGAACCCCCAACAGTGGGCTACTTTGGACCCAACTTTGAACCCTGTAAGTGCTTTACTTACCTGCAAAACTAACAAATACTTACCTCCCCCAGGAACTTTTGCAGTGTCCAATTTTAAAATAGCTTATTGCCATTTTTGCCAAAACTGTACATGTTATTGTGTTGATTCAAAGTTCCTAAGATACCTGAGTGAAATACCTTTCATTTAAAGTATTGTTTGTAAATCTTGAACCTGTGGTTCTTAAAATAAACTAAGAAAATATATTTTTCTATACAAAAACCTATTGGCCTGGAATTGTCTTTGAGTGTGTGTTCCTCATTTATTGCCTGGGTGTATGTACAACAAATGCTTAACACTACCCTCTGATAAGCCTACTGCTCGACCACACTACCACAAAATAGAGCAATAGAATTATCTCTTTTTGCCACTATCTTAACTCTAAGGGGAACCCTTGGACTCTGTGCATGCTATTTCTTACCTTGAAATAGTACATACAGAGCCAACTTCCTACAGGCACTATTAAAGCATCCATCATATAAAGCAGACATGGCAAAGGAAATAGGATATTTCTTTGTGGTCAAGTGGATCGAAGACTCATCACATCAGACAAACTGGGATATGTTTCAGGTGGTAGTTTGAGTAATGGCAACTTCTAGGCCGGTTAAAAAGAGAAGACAAAAAAAAGGTAGCAGAGATCAAATGTGGAGAAAGAAGAGAAGACGACGAGTACTACACATGGTGCTGTGAGTTGCCAGAATTCAGGCCAGCTGAACATACTGAGAACAAACAGTGCAGGCTTTATACTCTTGCAATTGGGACAAAGCTTCCATGACAAGTAAAAGAGTGGGCACACTCCTGACTAGGAAAATGAGAGTCCAGAGAGCCAGAGCTCACATGGCAACTTAAGTGGATAGCAATTCGGCAGGCAGGTAGGAAGAAAGAGTAACAGGCTACCTCTCTGGACTTCTATTCACTTGTCTACATGCATGCCAGAGAGTATACGAAGGCAACAGCAGAGAACGTACAGTCCAGCGCCCTACCATCCCTCTATTCCATCTAAACGGGTCAAGGAGCGAGGCAAGCCCATACAAATTCTTGATGTTTAGTATGGTAATTGGAGAGATCGCCAGGGTATTTCTTGAGTCTCTTGGAGAGGTCCATGGTCAACTTTAGCTCAGGTAAGTGGGCTTTCACACATCATGAAAGAGGCACCCATTACCTTGGTACTGAAACCTGGGAAGAATCCAGAAGACTGCACATCATACAAGCTGATACAGCTCCGAAATACAGACCCTAAGATCTTCTCCAAGACCCTAGCCAAAAGGCTTGCAAATGAAATGCCTTATCTGGTAGGCTTTGACCACAAAAACCTACGATGAATAGAGCAGCTAGCTGAGAAAACATTAAGGAAAGGCATCCCAACACAATTGTGAAGTCTGGCCACTCAGAAATTGTTCGGACAGATGAGCTTGGACTTCCTGTGGAAATCCTAAGGAAAACAGGCCTGTGTGCCAATATGACCGATTAGATCTTAGCATGGTCCCACACTCTGGAAGCAAGGGTCAAAGAGAATGGCATACACTCCAAGGTTTTGTCCTTCAAAGGGGAAGGAGACAGCGATGTTCCATTTCCCCACTCTTCTTTGCCATGTATGGAACCCTTAGCTGACAGGATCAAGAAGTCCCAAAATACCCTTTGGTCAAAAGGAACAAAGCATACCTCTTTGAGGACCACCATAGAAAGTGAGAGGGTTCAAAAGATTTTAAACAATTTCAGGGTTTAGTATTACTAAGCAGGCAAAAAATTAAATTAAAAAAATAAATAAGAAGAAATATGTATTGGAAGCAATGACGAAACACATAAGGAAAGAAAATGCCCTTTTCATTGAACAGTTAAGACTCTACAATATTTGGGACCTCACAAATAATCTGTTGGGCTGCTATTTAGCCAACTGACAGACGTTGCGCTCAAAGATTGTGAACAACTTCAGGAGGTGGAGTTCATTACATCCGACACGGCCATGGAGAATTAATGCTCTAAAAATGATTCTGCTACCAAGGTAGCTATATCTATTTCAGCCCTTCCTAAAAGCCATTTTTATATTGGAGCTAAATGTTATGCAGTGAAAACGAATAATTTTATATGTACCCAAGTAATCAAAAGGGTATTAACAGCAGCAAGTGACCGAGGGGAGCTGGCTTGTCCCAATATATCCCTTTACTATTATGCAGCCTAACTTCTCAACCTGGGGGAATGAACAGCGATAGAGGCTGATAAATATTGGCTCCCTATGAATAGGGTGGCTGAGGAGGGGTTACTATGGGATCTGCCATGGCTTGCCAAGACAGCAGCCACAAAATGCCTACCAGGTAGTACTGGTTAAGACCGAGCTAGGCAACTTGTATGGGATCTGCCCTTGTCTATCTGACAATTCACCCCAATGATAGATCTGGAGCAATTTGAGGGAGGTGAAGTGCAGGACACTCTCAGACTTCTTCTGAAAGAAATATCAAATCATTTGAAAAGTGCCAGAGTTCAGGTCGCTGGAGGCCAAGAGATTTCAATACTAACAGCTCAGGCATCGTCTGTTTCACCCATAGAACAAAGAGGCAGACATACAAGAATTGACTCCAATGGAAATATTTGTAAGATAACATATAGTTTTGAAAGAACCGGTCTCAGAACTACACAACGTCTTTGTGTAGGGCATGGGTGACAATAGGGGTATTAGAAGAGATGAAAAGCAATGCTACAAAGGCAGAACAAAGAGAAGGAGTAGGAAAAGCTATTGTATGCTATACAGGAGGAGCTGGGGCTCAATTTCCTTAGAGTATTAGATGGAAGGGAGACAAAATCAATTTGGCTGACAAAGGATTAGTCATACTAACATCCAGAGTAGGTAAATCTTTTATTGTGTTGCACTGGAAGAAGAAGGATCCTACCTGTCTGCTGTAATACATTTGTGGCATTTAATGGCCTTTGAGAAACCATGACATAGTATTACAAACGATAAGCACTTCAAGAAGACAAGGGGCCGCTGACAGCATGCCTCCATTGCACAGATCAAATAAATGTTCAGAGAAGGTTGAAAGGCAACAGAAACTGTTTGACTGCCACGAGGGGGGGGGGGGCTGATATAAAATACTAGAACTCATTACGTTTAATGGTTGGGGGAGGGAGGTTTTTGCAGACTATCTGGAAGATGGTGTTGACAAGATTTTAACTACATAGCCTGTAAAAATATTGGTCAGGGAGGAGAATTGATTGACTTGCAGTTTTGAACAGTTCATTGCTATTTTAAGTTCAATGTCAGTAACCCCCTCTGTGCCCAGGGTGTAATGGTTACGTGCTCGGCTGCAACGCTGCTGTACCAAGGACGTAACCATTACGCCCTGGGACCGACCCACAGGGACATCGCTGGTGCTTCCCCCGTCGGCCACCCACCGGGGATGGCAATGGAATACCTTCCACAGCCACCCCTGATCCTTCCGCAGCCACCCCTAATCCCTCCTCCTACCTCCCCCCCAAGCGATCTGATGAAGTCAACACGCACATGGCGCCATTGTCATCAGTGCAGGGAATGATATGTGGTGTGTTTTTCGTGGCTCCCACAAGGTTTACTTACCTAAAAGCACTTGTAAATGGTAGATTTATCATGATATTTAGGGATTTTATTTCATAAAGTCATTGGTGAATAAAGTTTTTTTTTCTTCACCATTTACTTTATCTTATGCCAAATCCAACCAGTATGCCTGAGATGGACTAGTGGGTGGATGTGCAATAATGTTTTGTTGTTTATCTTTGCTTTTTACCGTCCGTGCATACTCTCTCCATAGCAAACACCTTGCCGTCATCTTTTTGGAAACTAGAAACTAGTCACTAAGGGAATAATATGTGGTTTGTTTCGTGTGGCTCTCACCAAGGTTTACTTACCTAGAAGCACTTGTAAATGGTTTATTTACATTTGTGGATTGGCAGACTAGAGTGGGGCTTCCACCCACGGCCAGCCATAGCTCTCAACCATTGCCCGGTCATAGCTTCCCAACCCAGCCTGGCCAGTCAGAGCTTAAAGACCCACCCAGAGGCACTGAAGACCCAGAACTGACACTTTGAAAGAGTTTGTGTACCTTTTGGACTACTTGAAGTGTTTTGTTTTTTTTTCACCTCCATCCAAGGGAAAAAACGGAAATCTACCATACTCTGAACTCCATAACCCTGGGTAGAAGAAGTGAATTTGCCCCCTTGAACCTGAAATGCTCAGAATGTTGAAAATATCACTAAAACTGGTGCTGGGAGGCTAGAAAGGGGCCAGAGGTACTGAAGGCTCAGAACTGACTCTGGGAAGGAGCTTGTATACCTTTTCGACCATATAGAGTGTTTTATTTTTGTTAACTTCCATCCAAGGGAAAAACCTGAAATCTTACCCGACTAGGAGCTCCATAGCCCTGCCTGGGTAGAAGGAGTGACTCTGCCCCCTTGAAACAGAAAAACTCAAAATGATGAAAAGATCACTAAAACAGTTGCTGGAAATGGACCAGAGGCCTTCATGCAGGGCTAGACACTGCTCTAGGCCCGAACCTGGAGGGGGAAGCACAAGAGTCCTCTCTGGTCTGCAGCCACCTTGCCCTATGTAGTGACTGCCTTCACTATACCGTGGGCTCAGGGTGCATGCAGCCTTTGGGTGGGTGCCTTCACCTTCCCGGAGCCCGGGCATGGGGAGAACAGGAAAAAGCCCAGACTGCCCCACACCCTCTCCCCACTGGCCTGCCCATTTTCCTAGAGTATTAAGCTCCCATGAAGTGGGGGCTTACAGAACCCTGGATGGAGACAAAAGTCTGAGTTAACCAGACAGCTCAGCCCGCCGGCCATCTGGTCGGCCAGCCAGCAGGTCATCTGGTCAGCTAGCCCAGCGACAAGCAGGCCAAGGACGACTCAGTGATCAGATGGCTTGGGATGACCCAGCAGCCAGAGTGACCTAGGCACCACAGACAAGAGCGGCCATGCACTCTGAAAGGCTCCTTCCCAGGGCAGCATGACTCCCAGTGACTTGTGCGGACCAGGGATTCCTACCCTGACCATATGGTCGCTCTGCTGACTTACAAGGGATTGTGCCTCCCCCCCCCCCATCCCTGCACCTAGTAGCGCAGGGCAGGAGGGGGAGGCCCCTGGGTGGCACGTGGTGGAGGCAGCCTCCCACAGGCCAGCAGCCCCCTCCCTCCCCTAGGTTTGGTGGCGGGGAAGGCACCCACAGACTGAGACAAAAGCTTGGGTCAGGATGACTTTGAATAGATAGCAGCAAGGTAGCTGCTCTGCTACTTAAGAAACCCTGAACCGGAATCAGGTCATTTACAAATGATTCAGCACGGGGTGCCCAATGAACATGCTTTGGTTTCCCAGAAGCTGCTTAGCAGGTCATGGGAATAACACTAGCGGATCACTAGTCGGCATCCTTTAAGGTCGGAACTACGACGGTATCTGATCGTCTTCGAACCTCAGCCTTTCGGTCTTGATTAAGAAACACATTCTTGGCAAATGCTTTTGCTTTGGTTCATCTTGCGCTGGTCCAAGAATTTCACCTCTAGCAGCACAATACGAATGCCCCCAGCGATCGCTCTTAATCATGGCCCCAGTTACGAAAACCAACATAATAGAACCGGAGTCCTAGTTCATTGCTTTGAACACTCTAATTGTTTCAAAGTAAACGCTTTGGACCACCAGGACACTCAGTCAAGAGCATCAAGGGGGTACCGAGAGACAGGGGCCGAGACAGGCAGTAGCTCACCTCACAGCAGACCGCCAGCTCGATCCCAAGATCCAACTACGAGCTTTTTAACTGCCGGAACTTTAATATACGCTATTGGCGCTGGAATTACTGTGGCTGCTGACACCAGACTTGCCCTCCAATGGATCCTTGTTAAAGGATTTAGAGTGTACTCATTCCAATTCCAGGGCCTCAAAAGAGTCCTGTATTGATATTTTTTGTCACTACCTCCTCGAGTCGAGAGTGGGTAATTTGCACGACTGCTGCCTTCATTGGGTGTGATAGTCGTTTCTTAGACTCCCTCTCCGGAATCGAACTCCAATTCCCCGTGGTCACCATGATAACGGGACATAATATTGGCCTAAGGTCATCTAGTGGCCGGGCAAGCCTGGATTGGTCTTGGTCTGATAAGTGCATGCATCATGGGAGGTCAGCGTTCATCGCATGTATTTGCTCTAGGATTACCACAGTTATCCAAGGAACAGATGGAGCGATCAAAGGAACCATAACTGATTTAATGAGCCATTCGCAATTTCACTGTACCAGCTGTGTGTACTTAAAAGTGCATGGCTTAATCTTTGAGACAAGCATATGCTACTGGCAGGATCAACCAGGTAGCCAACATTTGCTGGATGGGGGGAGCGTCCTGCATGTCTTGGACCAACCTTCACACCCCACAGGGGGAAGCCTGCTGTGGAAAAGCCCCTGCCTGGGGCCTGCTAGGGAGGACAGGGCAGTCACACAGGCACCGGCGGGCACCAGCCATCTCCACAGGAGAGAGACAGCCAGGCCAAGGCGCAGCCTGAACAAGAGACGGGGCGCTTGCCAGCCTGGGCCAGCAGCGATACCCCACGGAATGGTCATTCCGAGCTGCTGCAGAAATGTGCTGGGTAAAGGAAGGAGGATGACAGCACACAGGTGCCTGGACGGTCAGGCAGCTTGCAGGACCTGGCACCACCCAACCCCTTCCACTCTCGTCAGACCACTAGAGGGGCACAAGCTGCCAGGCTGCTTGGCCTTTGCTTTGCCGTGTAAAGGAAGGGCCTCTGAACAGCAGACCCTCAGGTCAGATGGTCCCTGGTGGGGTGGAAGCTCTTTGCTTGAAACAACAGTCGAGGCTGGCCAAGCAGTCCATCCCCAAACAGACCCAATCAATCAGAGTGGAATGCTGGCTGAACCCTCTTCCCCAGTGGGAAGGGAGGGGGCCACATTGCATGTGGATGTCAGTTTGCGCTCTGGGAAGCCAGGTTCGGAGGAGAGACTCAGACAGGGCTACAAGGTGGCTGAACACCAGGGCCCCAGGGCAGGCCAGCACAGGCCCGGGCCCTGGCCCTGGCAGCACCCTGTTAAGAACAACTGGACCACAAGGGGGTCTGGCATACCTTGTCCCTAGTAATCCAGAGGAAGGCTACCCCCCTTTCTTGTACTCTGCGCGCACCGATGGTCAGAGGGGACCACCAGCGAGAATGCACCCGACCTCGAGGAGCCCTGGCTGGGCTTGAGGAAGCGAATGAGCCCTCACCAGGACTTCCGGGGCAGCCTGGCCATCTGGAAGTGCCACAGAAAAGCAGAGTGTGACCAGATAACCTAAGTTGTGGGAGTGACCAGATGGCCTGGCCATGAGGCCATAAGGCTCCACAGAAGCCCTGGCCTTAGGGTTCCGGAAGACAAAGACCTGTACGGGGGCTCCCACCCCGGGGCAGCCCGGTCATCTGGGCGTGCCATAGGAATGCATGAAGCGTGACCAGATGGCCGGGCTCAGAAAACGGCCATCTGGTCGCACTGTGCCTTAACATAAGGGGCCTGTGCTCTCCCCAACAGAGGACAGAGACTCTGTGGCATGGGGCTCAAGGTGGGTCTCAATGGACCTTCGACCCTGGGCCAGAGGCCTCTTTACATGCTGGTGAAGCCCTCCTGAGGCTTGCGGGACGCTTTCCCACTCGGCTGGCTAGAGGACGAAGCCCAGGACTGGAGCTCCCACCCTGGGGCCCCTGAACCTGAACAGGCAGGGGAAGCCTCCCCCAAGCCCAGTGAACTCCCAGCCCCTTCATGGTGCGGCATGCTGGAGGAAGAGAGTGCCCACCCCAGGGCCTGGTCAGGGCTCAGGACCTCGTCCCTGGCACCTTTCCGCACAGTGGGCTGGAGTAGGGGTTCCCACCATGACTCCTGGTCCAGGGCCCGGCTGGGGCTCCTGAGCATGACCTGGCAAGGGAAGCCTCCCCAGGTCAGCCCGATCTGGACGTGCCATCAGAAGGCACAGAGCACAACCAGATGCCCGGGGGTCTCAGCGCAACCACATGGCTGGGCTCAGAGGACAGTCATCTGGTTGCATTGTGCCTTAACATAAGGAGGCTGCACTTGCCCCTGCTGGGGACTCTGCAGTCTGGGTTCTCTAAGCCTCAGCTGGGCCACAGGTATGGGGGCCCAAACCGACCTCCGGTCCGGGGCCCTGAGGCCTCTTTACACACCAGGAACTCTTCCCAGGGCCTGCAGGACCCCGTCCCAGGCTTTTTGCCACACAGCAGGGCAGAGGACAAAGTCCAGGCAAGGGGTTCCCACCATGGGTCCTGCCACAGCCCTGGCCCAGCCGGGAACCCTGAACTCGAACCGGAAGGGGATGCCTCTCTGGGCCTGGCAGACTCCCAGGCCATGGCCCCTTGGGGTACGGCAGGCTGGAGGAAGGAAGCGCCCACCCCAGTGCCCGGCCTGGGCCCCTGAACCCAAACAGGCAGGGGAATCCTCCCCGGGCCCGGTGGACTCCCAGGCCTGGAGCCCGCAATGTATGCAGGCTAGAGGAAGGGAGTGCCCATCCCAGGGCCCAGCTGGGGCTCTCTGAACACTGCCACACAGGGGATGCCTCCCGGGACCCCAACCAGGTGCCTTGCCACATAGTGACATGGCGGGCAGGAGGACAAAGCCCAGGCAAGGGGTTCCCACCCTGGGGCCTGCCACAGCCCTGCCCGGGGGCCCTGAACCCAATCCAGCAGGGGAAGCCTCCTCCCTTGGCCCAGTGTATGCCAAGGCCCTCCAGTGTACAGCAGGCTCTGGGACATCAGTTTGCGCTGTGATAAGCCAGGTTTGAAGGAGAGACCCATCGGACAGGGCTGCAAGGTGGCCGCACACTCAGGCCCCCAGGGCGGGGCGGCCCAGTCCTGGAAACACTGGACCCCAAGGGGGTCCGGAGTAGCCTGTCCCTAATAATTCCGGAGGAAGGCTACCCCCCTTTCTTGTACTCTGTGCACACTGAGGGATGGAGGGGACTGTTGGTGAGAACACACCTAACCTCGTGGAGCCCTGGCTGAGTTTGAGGAAGAAAATGAGCCCTCATCAGGAGATCCGGGGCAGTCTAGCCATCTGAACAAGCCATAGGAACACATGGAGCGCATCCAGATGACCTGAGTTGTCAGAGCAGCCAGATAGCCAGGCCACGAGGGTGTAAACGCTCCCCAGGAGCCCTGACCACAGGGGGCCAGAGGACAAAGACCAGGAAGAGGGGCCCCACCTCAGGGCGGACAGGGCCCCTGAACTCAAACCGGAAAGGGAAGCCTTCCCGGGCCCAGCAGACTCCCAGGCCCGGGCCCCTGGGGGTACGGCAGGCTGGAGGAAGGGAGCACCCGCCCCAGGGCCTGGTGGGGGCCAGGGACCCGGTCTGAGCTGTCTGAACACAGCAATGCATGGGAGTCCTCCCCAGACCCTGTCCAGGGTGCCTTGCCACTTGGTGGGCTGGAGGACGTAGCCCAGAACAGGGGCCGGGGAGGTAGGGGACTGGGGGCGTCCGGGCCCCAGAATGCAAAGTGGCAGGGAGTCCTGGGCCACTCAGGCTATAGCATGCTGGGGGAAGGGAGTGCCCATCCCAGGGGCCGGAGCCCGGAGCCTGGCCGGGGTTCTCTGAACACAGCCATGCAGGGGAGGCCTCCCTGGACCCCGTCCCAGGTGCCTTGCCACACGGCGGGCTGGAGGACGCAGGCTAGGAGGGAGGGTTCCCAAACCGGGACCTGCCAGAGACCTGGCCCAGGGCCCCTAAACCAGAAAGGGATGCCTCCCCAGGCCCAGCGGACTCCCGGGCCTGGCCCGCTCAAATGAGCCCTCATCGGGAGATCCGGGGCAGTCTAGCCATCTGGACGCGCCATAGCAACCAGATGACCCAAGTTGTCGGAGCGATCAAATGGCCAGGCCACGAGGGTGTAAACTCTCCCCAGGAGCCCTTACCACGGAGGGCCAGAGGACAAAAGACCAGGAAGAGGGCCTCCACCCCAGGGCGGCCGGGGCCCCTGAACTCAAACCGGAAAGGGAAGCCTCCCCAGGCCCGGCGGACTCCCAGGCCCGGGCCACTCAGGGTACGGCAGGCTGGAGAAAGGGACTGCCTGCCGCAGGGACCGCCAGGGAACCGGTCGGGGCTTTATGAACCCAGCAAACCTCAAATGTAGCTGGAAAAAAATACCAAAAAAATAAATAAACACAAAACCAAACCAAAAAACACACTTTGTTCACATTTCTGGCTGGGTTCACCTCACCAGCACAATATATATATATATATATAATTTTTTTTTAAATCACCCAGCATTCCTCTCTTTCTCCCGAGTAAAAAGATACCTCACTTGTGTGGCTGGGCCAAGTTCTGGCAACAGGGAAAGGCAAAAAAACGTGTAGAGATTGAGGGGATATCACAGCAAGTTGATAAACGCAATTTTTCAAATGTTTTTAGACTGGCACAGCTTTGGGCACCCACACAAGGGAGATAGTTTTCTGGGATCCACCATTGTTTTCAGAACCATATCTATCGCTAACTGGAAGAAGGGTGAAGGCACAAACAATAGGAAAAAAATGGGTATGTCCCAATAAAATACCAAAACTGTGTTGGAAAAAAAAGTGGTTTTCTGATTCTAGTCTGCCTGTTCCTGAAAGCCGGGAAGATGGTGGTTTTAGCACGACAAACACTTTGTTGATGCCATTTACAAGGAAATAACCAGATGCTTTCTTCTGCAACACTTTCTTCTCATTTTTCCCCAAAACTCCAAATTTAACTGTATTTTGGCTAATTTCTCTGTCCCCATCAGGGGAATCCACAAACTCCAAGTACCTTTAGAATCTCCAGGATGCTGGAAAAAAAGGAGGCAAATTTGGCATGGATAGCTTATATGAACAAAAAGTTATAAAGGGCCTAAGTGCAAACTATCCCAAATAGCCAAAAAAAAGGCTTGGCAAAGGAGGGGGAAAAAGGCTTGGCATCGAAGGGGTTAAGGAAAAACAATAACATATTTTGTAAAACAAAATAAACATTAAATATTATCTTACATTTGCCAAGATGAAAACATGTTTAACTAGGATGTATGTAGGTGTAAACATATTTCCGTTTTTCTTTAGTGATTACAGGCTAATACAGTGAAGGTACATTTCAAGAAAACTGTTTTTGACATGGTAAAAATATCTTGAGGATACGCTATTGTTGCAAAAAAAAAAAAAAAAAAAAAAAAACATTAAAAATACCTGAAAGTCCGATTTGGTGTCCAAATATTGTGGAGCTGAGGTGCGTGACATTGCGTGAATATCCTCCAAATGGTTTTAAAGGATCCAGAGTTAAGGTAACTAAGACAGAAATATTTATAGGCCCAGAGTCCTCAATAGTCTGTGGAGTTTGTGTTGATCTTGCTTGTCCACTGCTCACTGTGCTTTCTGGAGTTGTTGTATCATTAATTAAATGTTTTAACGTTTCATTTTCAGATATGCACAAGTCCAAATCATTAAAACTTAAGAGGAAAGTGTTCCAATCCTTAGTGGAAAAATAAAGATACTTTAATTTTACAAAAAGGAAAATGGAAAACAATATTTATAAAACAACTGTACGATGTTACTAACAGCACCGATAATCACAAACATCTCCTACCATAAAAGTAGTTTTCCTGTAACAGTACCTCTGAAACATAGAATCTCCACAGATCACCCCCAATCACCCACTCCAGAACATAGGGAAATATTCCACATGACTTCTCAATGTGTGCATCCATAATCATAAAATTACGTCTTCATGCCCATGACCACCCACCAGCCAGGCTCTACTTCAGGAAACTGGAAAGCCGCTTCAAGACGCATCTTCCCCCACAACAAAGTAACAGTTCATTTATGATCTCAGATACCTGCTACCCTGTAGTATCTTTGTTTACGGGGGTCAAAGACGTACACATCAGCTGCTTTTGGGCTAGATTTCGTAAAGAAATTCCGCATACATAAAATATTCTCCTGGGCAGGTGGAAAACAGAGCCAGCCTTTCAGTCCAGTTCATACACAATAGGCACTCAGTAGGAGCACTAGGTAGGATTGTCTTTGTTTGGTTAAAAAGTGCAGTGTGTTCTCACCAAATTCAGGAAGGGTGATTTCAGAAGTATTATACCCATGTAGTATGAGGTACCCTGGGACCCCTGAACCATAGCTCTATACGTCTTGTTGAGATCTACTGGTGTGACTCAAAGCACATCATTCAGAATTTAGGCCAGCAAGATGAGTGCCTGTGGAGCACATGCCATTTTGTTACAGGCCTCATAAAATCAAACTGTTATTCAGAGCCCATGGTAGAAGGGAGCAAAACATTTATGCACTGGGCATGCATCCATAAAAATACGTACCAGCCTAGTGAGCAAGATAAACCAATCAACGGATGATACCGCTCATGTCTGCTGAGCTTTGGGTGCGGGGGTGCAGCGGATTATACAAAGCAGTAGCCACATCTATTGTTAAGTGGCAGACATCTCACCTCTGACCAAACTTACATACACAAACCACTCTAATTTGGGCATGAACAGAACTGGGTTACCTGAATTTTAAGAATGCTAGATGAGACAACTTAATTATAGAAAGCAATCTACTAAATACTATTGCCAAAAGTAGGAAACTTCAGCTGTTTTGTATAGCCAATAAGCTTCAGCGTGATCAACTGCTTATACAGCAACAACTGCATCAAGAGAGTTTATGTATGCATATTCCAGACTATTCTGCACAAACTCTGTCACTCCATGAGGAAAATAATCTATTAGTAATGCTCTAGCTGGAGAGAAGTAGTTTTGTGTCACAGCCACATACTGGAACGTTCACAGCAGGACAACTGACTTCATCCACTACTGCTACTGGCTGCTCCAGAAACCCTGGAAAAAATTGGAAGAGTCCTGCTCCCTGCAACCAATAAGTATATCAAATATTCCCGTAGATCCTCTGAACACAGATGTCTCTCAGTGCTTCTTAGGGCTGCACCTAGATGAGGCTCAGTTGATAAGGTTCATGCTATAAGCAAGCAAAATAATATTTATGAATTGAGGGAAGATGCTATAGCCACATCTTTTCCTCTCCGAGTGAACATCAAAGGCTACAGGAGCAAGGCTTCTTGACAATCAATAACAAAGACCTTTTCCATAATAAGGCCAAGTTTGATTTTGTCAAAGAGAAAGCTAATGGCTGTAGGCATAACCCAAGCTACTGCTCAATCAACAACCGCATATGGTCTTGGTTTACTGTCTGCCTTTGAACTTTGACCACCGTAATAGATTTGAAACCTTAAACACCTGCTCAAATGTTATATACGTTGGGAACATGAAGTGGTATCTAGCAAAGCTGGTTAACACGTGTAGGTCACAAAAAGGAGCAATATATCAGGCAATCACAGGTATGGGAAGAGCTTGTGTATTGCACACATTACCTATTTCTTTCAGTTTCCAGAAACATTTGACACTCAAACTACAAGTCCATAATACAATCTCAGCATCTCAAAGAATGTTTTTTGTTTTTTTCACTCCAGAGGAAACATATTTTCCCCTGTGGTGATTCCCTTATAGCCCCACAAAGGTTTTGGGGAATGTTCCCTTTCTCACTCAGGAAATTGATTTACTCCTATCTGCAAGAAGAGTATATCTGCAGTTATCTGCAGACAGAATAGGATCACAGAAAATGCTTGTGGGTGATCACAGACTTTCAATGGCTACTCATGTCTTGGAACGACGACGTCCTGCTCCCTGTATGGGATTTAATCCAAACTGACATTACTAGATCGTGGGGTAACATTTTGCAGGAGTAAAAAGGTTTGCGACTGCAAGAGCATCTTTTGTAAATTCCATGCAGTGGTAAATCCAGCCATTTGCTCTTGAAAATCTGATTATTTTACACAAACCTTTTAATTAAGGTCCTCATATTTTTTACCTCCCACGTAGCAGAGGCCTGGTGACCATGTTTCTTGCAGCAAAACCAAACAGCCTTTTTGCTAACTTTTCAAAGAAAAATGCTAGCAAAACTTTCAGTCTACAGTTAGTCCAACACGTTTAAAGGGATGATCAAATTCTGATTACCCATAGTTCTTAACCCAAGCTTGATTTACCGAATATACAATCTTTTAAGATCGACCGAAGTGCTTAACATGAAGCTATCCACATTCCAGGCCGACCTCATATCGTTCACCCTCACTCATTCTGTGGCTTAGAAAGCCTGCTGTTGTTAGTGCAAACAGAGCCCCAACAAACTTTCGTAATACCGGGAAATGTCCTAAATAGGACCTCAAGCATTTTTTAATTTCTTTTTTTAAATCGTAGATGTGAAGTTTTCCAGTGGGAGTAATAGGTCTTCCATCAGAAAGCATTTAAACAAAAAAAAAAAAAAAAAAAAAAAAGATATACGAGTTTGGGAGAACAAAGACTTCAAAATGATGGATTTGTTTGGAAAGTGAATTTTTGATAGCTTTTGCCCGAAAGCACATCTCTACAACAGAAGCTGGGTCACACTATTGCAAAATGTGGGAGGGGAAGACAGGAACTTTTAATTAGAATCCACTTGCGGATCACTGTTTGGTTATAGCTTTTGAATTACTCTGACCAGCAAATTCCCTTCAATTTGGTTGTATTCAAGAATGTCCTGCATACCTAACAAATAGTCCGGAAAGATTTGTGGTTTGAATTTCTGAGACAAGACTGTTGCTTTCAAGGTTAGTAGTGTTAGGTTCTTGCTAACTTCCCAATGATACAACAGTCCAGACTGTAGTTAAGCCTGCTTGCCCCTCTGGACCTTCAGCAGCATTGTAGAGAAGGAATAATGTCCTGCAACAGAGAAATCTGTGAATGACGTGGAAGGAAACTAGCAAACAAGTTACAACTGGACATTTCTCCTTCCAGCTCCTGTGGAAAAATCTCTTCTGTGCTTGGGAAGTGCAGAAGACTGAGAAAAAGAAATCTGGTGCAGAAAAACCCAATCTCAGGAACCAGTTGGGATTTTAACATCTGGAGCCCCCAGGAGCCCCAGTAAATGAAACCCATGCAATACATGTTGGTCCATTAGTCTTGAAGTTTTAGACACTTGTATCATGTTACTTTTGAAATACATCTCTCAGTGTCAAGTAGTAAGACACTTTCCACCCTCCTTCCCAGTGATACATTTTAGAGAAGAATAGTGAAGTCAGACACCTATTTATTGCGACTAGAACTTTTGATACCTACATCATATTTACCTTGTTTATGGATTTTACTTACTTCCTATGTCTTTAACTGACTGTTTGGACTTTTTATATTCAAAATGCACTTATGGATTTGTTCAGTTGTTGCACAATCATCCAAAACATATCACGGAGAAAACAAATCAAACAGGCCTCTTAGATTTGATAGGCAATACCTTTGCTAAAAGCGTCGCTCAGCACCTCCAGTCTTGAGCTAAAACTTTGCAATCATACTCTGTGAGCAGTCAAGCTTCATAGACAACTACTCAATGATGTATGATCTACCTTAGAAGGATGTGTAGGTGTTAGTAAACTACTTGCTATGCAGCATACATAGACTTCAACAGTATTCTAAATAGTCTGTAGACATTCTCAAGAGAACTGTAGTAGCCTTGGAGATTCTATGAGACTCTTGACATTGATGGTTACACTTCATTTTTCTCCATGTATAAGAGGGACTGTGGGAGAGGACTGAGACTCAAACTGTGTTAAAGCAGTGCTAATCAATAGCTACACTTCTCTTCACACTGTTTGCACGATTTCCCTGCAAGAGCAATAGTGTCATTGACACTAGGTCAGGAGAAAGTGGAAAATGATATGCTTTTCTAGGAAGGATCTTTGCCTCCTACTCAAGTACTGTACACTACAGGACTCAATAGGATACTCAACTAGGCTTTGGGCATAGGAGGTAAACTTCTAATTACCATCTTCAAGGTTAAGACCCCCCCATATGCTACTTTAGGCAACTGAATACATATCCCACACATCATAGTCTGATCTAAGTAAAGCACTGGTGAGAATCCTAAATTGTGAGGTATGAACTTTTCTGCCCCAAACCAAGCTTTAAGGCTGAAGATGCTAATGTCAAGTGGTTTCACCATGGCACTGGATGCGGTGATATGACAGGGTCGTTGACTGTTGCATTTCAAAATAGATCCCCCCTCTGGAAGATTTTGCTGCAAGATATTTGAGCGGAAGAGGACTCGTACTCCTTCCTTAAAAAAAACTGCCTGTGTATTACTACACTGTGGTCTGTCCAAGAACTGTTTGGCAGACTGGCCTTTTAGCCAGTCCACAAAGACAGTGCATCGAGTGAATTTTGGTCTGGGTAGGGAACACTGTCCAAAATTTAAAAAACTATGGAATAAAAGTAAAAATTGTCCACACTTAACAGAATGCCAGCTTATTTAGAATTATTACTTGAACAGTAAGTAGGAAAATTCCCGTCAGCACTACACCATCACAGGGTTGGGTGGAAAACAAACCCCTGCTGTGCAAACTACTGATCATTTGAAAATAGGAAGAACACCAAAAAAGAGAATATACTGTTCTGATTGTGCCCCTCCTGGAATATATACTGGGAATTGACATTCTAAAGGGAATTTCTTTGTACTTGGATGATGCTTATCATCAATGTGGATCAAAGCGATACATTTCAGTGGCAGCAATGAGGGTGGGTCATCTGAAGATACTCACCCAGTGAAGGTGGACCCAGCAACCAAGGTAATTCGTTTGGAACAGTATCGTATTCCAGGAGGGCATGAGGAAATAAGTAAGACTATTCAGGAGTTGACTGAGGCTGGTGTGATAGCTCCAGTCACCACTGAATGGAATAATCCTCTGTTGCCTGTACACCGACCTGATGGGCGCTATAGAATGATAGTTGATTACTGCGAGCTGAATAAATATACACCCTCTTTGACTGTCGGGGTCCCCGACACCATCACTTTGATTGAAAGAACACAAAAACCTTGATATTGCTAATGCTTTCTTTTCTATACCATTGGCCCCTGAGAATCAGTAGCAATTTGCTTTTTCTCATGGTGGCAGATAATTCCGGATGCTAAGAATTCCTCCAGGCTATGTACATAGCCCCACCAACTGTCACCAGCTGATGGCAGAACACCTGGATGAAGTATCTGTCATTCCAGTGGTGCTTTTGACCCATTACATTGATGATGTGATGAACCAGGGAGAGACACAAGAACAGATGCAGACTCAGTTGGACCGGGTTGTGGAACTCTTGCAGAGCAAAGGGTAGATTATTAATCCAGATAAGACATGGGGACCCTCTCAAAATGTGAAGTTTCTAGGAATCCAATTAAATCAGGGACACAGAGTGGTGTTACCACAGGCAAAATAAAAGAACGTGCCCCTCCCCGCACTAAGCAGGAGACACAAAGATTAATTGGATTGTTTGGTTTTTGGACACAGCATTTCCCTCACTTGAGTCAGACTGTGGCCCCTTTGCACAAAGGGGCACAATAGTAACATGAGTTTGAATGGGGAGAAAAGCAGCAGTATACGTTTGACTTGGCAAAGGAGGCGATTTAACAGGCTTTAGACTTATGGCAAGTACTGGAAGGAGACATTGAGTTGCATGTAACCGTACAGGGGCACTATGCGAATTGGAGCATGTGGCAAAAACAGGTAAGAACGAGGGTGCCCCTGGGTTTTGGGACTAAAAAGCCACCTGATGCTAGAGAGCGATATACTCCCTTTGAGAAACAGTTGCGTGCTTGTAACTGGGATGTAGTGGATACTAAGCAAATGACCTTAGCTCATAATGTGATTCTAAGACCTGAGATTACAATAATGCAGTGGGTGATGAGTTCACCTAAAACTCACCACTTAAGGCATGCACAAGAAGCTAGTATCATACGTTGGAAATGGTACATACAGAACAGGGCCTGAGTGGGCCCACCAGGGACAGTAGCTCTACATGAACAGGTGTCTCAAGCCCGTGTGCAGGAGGATGAGAGGGTGCAGGAGGTGTCACAGATAAGAGTAACCAGTGAGATGGGGTGAGCGATTTGAATCCTTGTCCCCTGACGATAGGAAGCATGTATGGTTTACCGATGGTTCAGCCACGTATGTGGGGGGCAAAAGGCATTGGAAAGAAGTGTCATATAACCCAGTCACCAAGAAGTTATCTACTACAGGAGAAGGGAAGAGTAGTCAATATGCAGAACTGTACACTGTTTATCAGGAACTAAAACAAGAATTACCTAGGATTTGTCACATTTATACTGATTCTTGGTCTACTGTCAATGGGTTAGCCACCTAGCTTCCCACATGGCATGCACATAACTGGCAAATACATTCGAAGGAGGTGCAGGGCAAAGAGCTGTGGCAAGATCTTCGGTAAATGCTAGAGCAAAGTACTGTTACTGTATATCATGTAGATGCCCACTATCCCACCGATTCACTAGCACGTTGGTTCAATTACCTTGCAGACAATTAAGCCAAAAACTCAGAGGCAGAAGTGGCAACACCAGATTCTGGCTCGGTGGGAACGGCTAAGTGGGCACACCAAAAATGTGGAATATCTGGGAGAGAAAGCCACTTACAGTTGGGCAGAGATTAGAGGGAGGCACATTGCCCTAGATTTGATCAAAACCGCGATGACACAATGTCCTATTTGTCAACACACACAACAGAGATCTGTCCCGCAAACAGTCAAAGGTCAGTCGGGGAGAGGAAAATTGCAGTTATCAAACTTGATTACATTGGGCTTAGTCGCGGGTGTCAATACGCTTGCACAGTAGTGGACACTTGTTCTGGTTACCCGATTGCCGTCCCTTGCAAACGTGCCACCCAGTACAACACTATCAAGACTCTGGAGTTGTTAATGTTATATTATGTCCCACTCCAAGTCCAGAGTGACAACGGGTCACATTTCAAAGGAAAAGTGTACAAGATTATTGTTTACATCACAATATTGAGTGGACTCATCACATTCCATATTATCCACAAGCTGCAGGACAGACTGCGAGAATGAACGACTTGCTGAAAGCCCAATTATGAAAACTCTCAAATGGAGGTTTGAAAAACTGGAGAGAGAGCATTTAAATGAAGCCCTCCTAATTTTGAATAACAGACCACTAACAAATGCTGAGACTCTGCTAGTGCGGATGTTAACCCCAACATTACAGATACAACCTCACTTAGTGATCAACATCATCATGTATTGGGAAATAAAAACCAGGAGCCTTAGCTCTTTACCGAGCCACACCAAAATCTGCAGGTCTTATCTACATGCCTTAAAAGCTTACACATTGAAACCAAGAGACATGGGGGGTTATTCTAACTTTGGAGGAGGTGTTAATCCGTCCCAAAAGTGACAGAAAAGTGACGGATTTACCACCAGCCGTATTACGAGTCCATTATATCCTATGGAACTCGTAATACGGCTGGTGGTATATCCGTCACTTTACCGTCACTTTTGGGACGGATTAACACTCCTCCAAAGTTAGAATAACCCCCATGGTACTCTGTGAAACAGGTGTTGGAATAGATTCCCATGGAGCATTTTGGATTGATAGCTCGTAGAGCTGGGTTGTCACTCAAAGGTATTCAGGTCTTGGGGGGAGTGATCGATGCAGACTACCAAGAAGAAATCAAAACTATTCTCCTGAATAGTGGAGACACTGACTTGATTGCGCAATTCTGTCCCCAGATTGTATTGATTGTGATTATCCCAGTGTATGGAAGAATAGTGAAAAAGGGGAGGAGGAGTGTGCGTGAGCGTGTCTCAATTAACCGAAAGACCCTGGTGCTAAGGTGTGGGCAGAATCCCACAATCATCCTCCAGAACCAGCAGAAATCATAGCGAAGGGTAAATATAACATTTTACTAATCATGAAATCCGGGAAGGAGAGGTGGGAGCATATACCAGCTGACAAATGTTATTTGGGAGAATTATCATATTTGTCTCTTTTACAGATCATACTACGAGGTGTCTGTGTGCTAGCTGTGCTACGTGGCCTCCCTTCGGGCGTGTGCATGTAGGGTTGGGAGGGACTGAAAGCCCCCAGCTCCAAAATGACTGATCAACCACACCGATCAACATCTTTACTGCTCTTGACTTCAAATGTTTGGACACATCTGGCACGAGTCATACTCAACAGATTCCTATATGGCTCCCATGCAAAGTACAGTGGATGTTATATCCACCTGTCTGGTGGCCATTCCTACTCTTGCAGAAGTTTTACTTCACATTTTTAATGTCACTAACAAAGATAAAGGCGTTCAAGAAAGTGATGTGTTATCCCATTTAGTCCTTATGAGTACTGTAGATCCAGCCAAGAAGTAATGGATGAAAAGTGGGACAACTTGACCCAAGTAATTAGTTACAATATTGCCATGGGCGATGTATGTTACGACATGACCTGCGTTTCTCACAATATCGGAAAATGTGCTCAACTGCACCTAGAGGCAAGCACGGGGTCTCCTCAAGAGGTCACGTGGGAACAACAAACTATGTCACTACCGAACCGATAAAAATTGCAAAGTATGAACCATGATATGTTTTGTCTTCACATTGTGACTGCAACTAGTCACATTAACCCGTCCTGTGTCTGGGACGTAATGGTTAAGTCCGCCGGCACAGTGCTCCTGTGTTGGGAACGTAACCATTATGTCCCGGCACCGGAGGTGGGCTTCCCTCCCCAAACCCCATGGCAGGGCTGGAAGGGAAATCTTATCTCCTTCCATCACAGACCACCCCCCCAGTGACGTCAGCACGCGATCGCAAGATATTTTTAAGCCATTTCTGCCCCCTAATATAATTAGGCCGATCTGCCCCCAGTGGGGGCGGAAAACCCCTAGACACCAGGGAGGTTTTTTTTTTTTAATATGTGGGGAGTGACCCCTTAGGCAAGGGTCGCTCCCCTGAGGGCCAAATTATTTTTAGGCCATTTTATACTTACAAGTTCATTCTCCGGGGCATAGACAGCCCACCGTTGGGGGGGGTTCAAGTCAACCCCAAACACCCAGCACTAGCAACACAGGGACGGTCAGGTGCAGAGGTCAAAGAGGGGCCCAAATAACATAGGCACCTATGGAGACTAGGGGTGCCCCGGTTCCAGTCTGCTAGTAGGTAAGTACCTGCGTCCTTGGGGAGCAGACCAGGGGGGTTTTGTAGGGCAAAGGGGGGGGGTCCTTAAACAGGCACAGAAAATACACCCTCAGCGGCACAGGGTGTAGTGCGCAAACAAGGCGTTGGGTTTTGTATTGAAATAATTGGAGGGATCCAGGGGTCACTCTGATGGTGCAGGCAGAGCACAGGGTGGCTTCTCAGGCCAGCCACCGACTGGGCAAAGGTGAGAGCCACATGCTGGTCACTGCTGCACCAGTAGTTGGTTCCTCACAGGCCTGGAGGCTGCGGTTTCTTTGGTACCGGGCGATCGGGGGGGTCCTCTGGATTCCCTCTGCAGCCGTTGTTGTGGGGGTGCAGAGAGGTCGGCTCAGGGTGGACACATCGTTGGACTCACCTGGGGGTCCTCTCTGCGGCATTGGTTTCTCTAGACAAGGGCCAGGGGCGTCTGGTGCAGAGTGGTGGGGACTCACGCTTCTGGAGTGAGGTGAGAGCCCGTTAAAGATGGTTTCTTCTTGTTGCTTTAGAAAGGGCCGATGTCCACGTGAGTTTCTTGGTCCTTTGGAGTTGCAGGGCAGTCCTCTGAGTTGGCAGAGGTCACTGGGCCTGCAGGATGCATCGTTGTTGCAGGTTTTTTGTAATCAGGATACAGGCCGATAGGGCTGGGGCCAAAGCAGTTGTCTTCCTTCTCTGCAGTTTTTTCAGGTCAGCAGTCCTTGTTAGGTTGTCAGGAATCTGATTTCCTGGGTTAAGGATCACCCCTAAATACTAGATTTAGGGGTGTGTTTAGGGCTGGAGGCCAGCTGCCAATGGCTACTCTCCCTGAGGGTGGCTACACCCTCCTTGTGCCTCCTCCCTTTGGGAAGGGGAGCACATCCCTAATACTATTGTGCTAATTCCTCCAAAGCAAGATGGAGGATTTTCTAAGGATGGGGTCACATCAGCTCTGGTCACCTTAGGGTTGACCAGGCTGAGGGGGTGACTCCTCGTTTTTCTCATTAACTCCTCTGGACTTTCCGCCAAAAGTGGGGGCTGTGTCCGGGGGGCAGGCATCTCCACTAGATGGAGTGCCCTGTGGCATTGTAACCCCAGGCTTGAGCCTTTGAGGCTCATTGCCAGGTGTTACAGTTCCTGTAGGGGGAGGTGTGAAGCACCTCCGCCCAGGGCAGGCTTTGTTCCTGGTCACAGAGTGCACAAAGGCACTCACCCCATGGTGCAAGAAACTAGTCTGGAGGTGGCAGGCTGGCAGAGACCGGTCAGCCTAGCACTAGCAGTTGGGCTGGCATGCATGGGACATCTCTAAGATGCCCTCGGAGTGCATTTCTCAATAAATCCCACACTGGCATCAGTGTGGATTTATTGTGCTGAAAAGGTTGATACCCAACTTCCCAGTATTCAGTGTAGCCATTATGAAACTGTGGAGTTCATGTTTGACAAACTCCCAGACCATATATTCTTTATGACTACCTTGCACTTACAATGTCTAGGAATTGGCTTAGACACTGTAGGGACATGTGCTCATGCAGCTATGTCCTCACCTGTGGTATAGTGCACCCTGCCTTATGGCTGTAAGGCCTGCTAGAGGGGTAACTTACCTATGTCACAGGCCGTGGGTTGTGGGCAAGGCACTCTGATGGGAGTGCCATGTCGACTTAGTCTTTTTCTCCCCAGCAGCACACACAAGCTGCGAGGGGTCCCCAGGGTGTCATAGGACATGCTGCAGCTCTTAGTGACCTTCCCTGGCAAAAGGGCCCTTGGTACCAGGGGTACCTTTTACAAGGGACTTATCTGTGTGCCAGGGCTGTGCCAATTGTGGAGACAAAGGTACAGTTTTAGGGAAAAAAATGGTACTGGGGCTTGGTTACAGTGGCATTTTCTTACAACATGTATTTGTATCTATGCATGATGGGGAAAAATAAACACCTGGGGAGGTGGGTTGGGTTTGGACAGAAGCTGTCCAAACATCTGCCCCTGAAGCTAACAGGGCTATTGGGGTAGGGAGCACACAAATTGCAATTTCAGCAACAAGATTATCTTTAAACACAAGCCCCATGCTTTGCAATCTGCGCTGGTGGACACTACATCTAAAAGCCTTGACTCTAATCTTTATTTGGTTACTACACCTACCACTACTTCAAATATTCCACCCATGGGCTCTAGCCTCCCAGCTTCTCGAAATTTAAAAGCTAAGAAGGCACCTTGCCTAAA
The DNA here is from genome assembly GCF_031143425.1 of Pleurodeles waltl. Taxonomy (NCBI): domain Eukaryota; kingdom Metazoa; phylum Chordata; class Amphibia; order Caudata; family Salamandridae; genus Pleurodeles; species Pleurodeles waltl. The sequence goes on from NC_090441.1 coordinate 91,348,970, forward strand.
GCCAACAGAAATCAGTGATGGTCTATGACTTTACATTTCCTATGCAATACACATCCACGCAAGAGAAGTCTGTCCAATGCAACACCTTACCTACATTGGCTGCACTTTTGATGTAGGAAGCCGACTCCCCTTCTTGTAGCTCTGATCGCATGGTGTCTGTTTTGGAGTGGTATCTTGAAAAATTCAAGTCTACCCTAAAGGAAAACATTGCACCTCTATTTGTCTGTATCGATAGGGCAGAACAAAAACTAGGTTTTACAAAAAATCCTCCACCATCAATGTTAGAGAATTGCACTAGCCGTGCCACACAAGCAGTGCAATGGAAAGCATTAGAATTACAACCATGGATCACTATTTTCTACAATACACAACGATGTGCTCCAGAACCTGTTCACAACCAGCCCAATGTGGCCCATCCAAAGGGGCGGCCTCTGAGCCTTGAGAGGCTGTATAGGAGATGATCATGGTAGACCTAACATACTTGGCCAAACCAACAGGTTGACCACTCAATATCCACAACTTCCTCCAGAATGCATTCCTTATTTAATTGTAATCAAAGATGTCCCTGGTCTCCCGCCTAGTCTACCGAGGACTCTTTGGCCTTGAAAAACAAAATCACTCATTGGCTTGGTTCTAACTCAGGATTCACACATGATCTCTCATGGGAAGTCTTGATGGCCAGGAAGGTCCCATGGATAGGTATTCAATCCAAGGACAAACCTGGGAATTGTATGGTTATCAATTTTAAGAATCCGGTAATCTCTGATATAGTATTATAGCATTTAAACAATTTGTCTTCTTCACTGAGTCGAATTAAAGCTCTCCCATTGGGGTATTTCTACTAGCCATTTTTTTTCCTCCTAAATCCCTACAATCTTGAACAGGATAATAGATCTAACTCCTAACCCTGGTCAGCGGTTGTCCAACATTCCTTCCTAGAATTCTTTCGATGTACTCTCACATTTAGATGGCCAGGACTGACCGTGCACGAATTCTGGAGGTATCGCCCCAGAAAAGTCATTGAAGGTTGGAGACCAGCAAAATAGGCTATGCTGCGCACCAGATGTTTCTTCAAATTCTGCCCCATCAAATGTGTGTATTACTGCCCATAAAGGCTTGGTCTCAGTGGTGAGCCTGCGCCACAGTTTGTCTGAGTCGGATCTAGAGAATTCTCCTGGGGAGCAACTGCAGGCTAAATCCACAGGTCTTTTTAATATCTTATCATGGAACATTGCTGGCTTGAGGTCCAAAGTTGATGCTCCTGAGTGGTTAAAGTATTTTGCTGAATTCGATGTTTACGTGTTCCAGGGAACGTGGTTGACCCAAACAATATAAAATCTGGTTATACCACTTTTTATATAAATGCAATTTGTTTTGCAAGTAAAAGGGCTTCAGGAGGCCTATTAACAAATACAAATTGATCTAAACCTTCATATAGAATAAGTGAGCATCGACTCACATGATATATTCGGGATGAAAATCAAAATGTCAGAAGGGAAGTGCCTTTACTGTTTTAACGTTTACCTAAGACCTAGATCTAGGAATGTGGAACCGCAAACTTTAGCCAGTCTTTGGCGCTTTGTCAGCTCAATCAAGTCTGAACGTATGATAATGATAGGAAGAGATATGAATATGACTTTTGAACCTATATATGGCCTTGATCTGGTCAAAGAAGGGGAGGACGAGAGTTAGGGTATACCATCCCTATGCATTTGTTCCATGCACAACAGCAGCCTCTCAGCTTGCCCCCTTTGCCATCTCAAATGGATTAATAGCATGTAACAGAACATCCATCTCTAACGACGACGAGCTGCCAACTTTTAGGAGACGGTCAATCAGAACAAAAATCAATTACATTTTCAACTCTGTTCACATGTGGGGCAAATTAGATTACAAAAGGTATGAAAGATAGGATAGTGGCCATTATCTCTTACATTTAAAGCTCTCAGGAACCCTAATTAATAAATGCTGTGTCCCCATAACTCCATCTATGATGCCTATCTTGGGAAATAATCGCAAGCCAATTAAACGGCCATCGATATTGGGGAATATCGAGAATGTAACTGGCATCTTCAACTTACGTGCAGTAGTTCTAATTCCACACACCCATACCTTCCCCCTCAGAGATCCCAATTGTGGACAACCACAGTAATCTGGTTTACTCTTTAAAAACGGTCTTGTCAAATCCACATGGAAGGAAATCCTTGAGGTCCAAAAAGCTAGAGCCCACTATAAGGTAACACTGAGTCAGGCTCAACTATACTGAGCCAACTCCAACTGGAGCGACCTAGTTGTAGCAGCTAGGTCTGGAGGTAATAGATTATTCTGGAAAATCATCACATACTGCGTTGCACAGTCCGGAATGCAGGTTGACTATTTGGCCCAGCCACTTTGGTAGGATCAATTTGCAAAACTTTACGAAAAGTGGCCTAAAGATCAGGATGACCCCATGCTGTCAGACCTAGCTCCAGCAGACTTACAATTCTCCCTCTTGGAGACTAAGGCTGTTATAGTTGCACTAAAACTAGGCAAGGAACCCAGTTGGACAAAATCCCAGGTGAACTATTGTTCCATGATCAGTTTGGGTCCACTATGTCAATTTTCCCTGCAAGGCTATAACCTCAGATGCTCCGATCCCAAACATCTGGAAAGGAGCAGAGATAATTCCTACATATAAAAAGGGGGGACCATTTGAACCCAGGGAGTTATTGACCAATAAGCCTCAAAGACATTCTACAGAAGGTCCATGCGAGACAAATATTCAACAAACTCCTTGAGTCAGAGATCTGGGGCCAGATGTAGCAAGCAGTTTTGCCCATTCTGTGTCTATGGGAAAATGTGTTTGTACATATGGCCCCTGGACCTCCTATCTTGCATGGTTTAGATCGGACGTCAGCATCACAGACCAAGTTTTAAGGCTTATCTTAATTATCTGGAAGTATACTAAACTGAGATACACCCACCTATATACAGCTTTTGTAGATCTTAGGGCTGCCTACAACTTAGTCCCCAGAAAGTTGGTATGGGCTCACTTTGGAGGTTGGGGGCTCCTGATGCTTTCAACACCCTCTTAATAAGACTACACCAAGACAACAACTGAGGTCAGGAGGGGCAATTAACTGACCATATCCCAGTATGCAGAGAGGTGAAGCAGGGTTGCATATTGGCCCCCACACTTTTTACACACTTTGCAAACTATGTTATAGGGCATTTACTTAACGGTAATATAGATGCTTCAAAGCTAGGTTGGGTCTGTGTACCAGCTCTCCTAATCACAGGCAATACTTTGCTAATCTCCAAAACTTCGACGGGCTTGCAGCAACTATTCATTAACTTCCAAGAGTTTTGTTCATCCAAGGGGCTGAAGATAAAGAGTTCAAAACTAAGATACATGGTACTAAGATCCCATATAAGGGTTCTACAGGTGCTATACATTTGGACAAGGAGAAGCTGGAGCATTTTTTTTATTATTTGAATATCCGGGCATTATGCTTGATAGTAGGGTATTGTGGTCCCCACACACTGAAAAGCGCAAGGCCATGCTCCAGCATCAAGCAGGGGCCATTTATAAAAGACACTAGTATTTTTAGAAGATCAAAATTTGCAATATCGGTTTTAAATGATATAGTTTCTTTTAAACAGTAGTTTTATGCTCCTAAATAGCCTGCACTTGCAATTTATCAGGTGCCTTATCAGTTTAAAAAATAGAGATCACAGGTTATAAGAACCATTTCCTACTGAGTGTAAGCCTAATTGTTATAATCTTCTATTTCATAACGCATTAAACTCTAGAACTGTGTAATCATGAGTGCTTTCTCTCCCGATTACTTTTCTGCTTATATTGTTTGTCAGTTTTAGTGCATAGGCACTTTAATTCACATAATTTTTGAGTTATTGCTTCAGGCATTCACTGTCTTCTAGAGTGTCTAGCCGTATAGTAGACCTTGATATAGCCTGCACACTAGGCAAATTTGTGCTGTATTATAACATTATTCACTTGCATGAAGGCTTTTAACTGAATGTGATGTCGCATTGTTATGTATTGTATGTTTTATGGATGCATTTTCAGAATAAACATTTTTGACTGACTGACAGAGTGAAGTGAAGCAGATGACAGATAAAAGGTAGCTGCCATACCTCTGTCATCGCAGGTGTCTTGAGTTTGAAGAAATAGCCCAGCGTCAGGAAGGCGATTGCCATGGCGCTGACACTGATCATAAAAACCACAAGAGGAGGACGGCTGCTGACATAACTCTTCAGGATCTCCAAGGGATGTATGCTGAACATGGCTACTTCCAGTTAACCTGCAAGTAAACAACACAGGACCACAATCAATACAAGTGATATAAAGTAAATAAAGAACATTTGTCAAACTAACCTTCCAACATCTAAATGATCTAATGTTCCCACGTGAAAACTAAGATTAACTCATGAATTGCCATTCGCTTCCAAACACCTTCCACAAGCAATGATTGTTCCATAAAACAATTAAAGTTTAATTAAGATACCTTTCCTAAGTCAGGTTTGTACTTCCAGAGAAAAGGACTACCCACTCTTGGCAAAGAAAACAAGGAATCATTTACTGCACATTAGTGATGCCATGCCAAGGCTTGGCAGGGGGTGAAGAAGAAAAAACTTTGTCCTATGTTGTTAAGCCAAACTCAAGATTAAGAATTCTGGATAACAAAGGCTCCCATTTTTCAAAGACCAGACACACCACAGGCAAGCTGCACTGTCTTCTAAAACACATCAAGATTCCTTGGCTCAGACGGTAGGAGAGATAAACAAGCATTTGCAATGCAATAGTTCTTGCATTAGCTAGAGTTAGTGATGTTGTCGTTGTAAATGATAATGACAACTTCGCATTTAGGACCTTATAAATATTTAGCCATGCAGCACATTAAGCCTTTATCAAAAATAAACTGTGCATACATCAAACCTTTATCAGAAATAAACTGTGTTTGAGCATTAGCAGAAGGTACAATATCACTGGTTTTGACTAGATGTCCCTGTGGAGCCAACAGAGTGAATAGAGCCTTGGGCCAATTATCATCCTTCAGCCCTTGGAGAGCATAGTGCATCACCCATTTGCAGGCCGAGCAAGGCTGTCAGAATATTATTACAAACAAGGCCCTTAGAGCAAACACTCCTCTCAGCTGTAAAAACAAAAGTTTCAGCTATAAGAGAGCTTAAATATGCATTGAATGGTGGAAGAGGTTATGATTTTTGGGTCCCCTGTAACCTAGTGTGACCCACGAGATGCCCTGGACACAAAGAGCGCATAGTTCTGAATGTTTTGGTGGTGGTCCCACTCCCCTAGGGCTACCACAGGCCAGAGTTGTAAAAGCAATGCCTGCGAAGCATTATGGGGCGAGTTTCCTCGAGTGCAGTGAATATTGTAGTATCAGCTTTCCTACTGTGCGGGGAGAGCCGCTGTTGAGGATTCATTCCTGGATGGATTTCATGCTATATAAAGCCACAAAATGCTTGAAACACACGCACGGCACAGCTACTTGCAATTACTGATTATATAAAGTAAATACAAAGTGAAGGACAGATGCAGAAAACGGACCGCGCAAGTGAACATGAGTGCTTACTGACAAACACGAGAGGCAGGAAACAAAGAAAAATAGTCTGTCCAAGCAACTGTTATGCTATTAATTGTGTTTGACCAATGACTTTGTGTTTCACCACTGCACATATTCGTTGTTCAATGTTCATCAGTAGCACATTACATGTTGTATTCAGTTTAGCTGCCTATCGGCTTTAACATGGCATTAGACATTACATTTGGTATTTAGGTTAGCTACCTATTGGCTTTAACATGGCATTAGACATTACATTCTGTATTTAGGTTAGCTGCCTATTGGCTTTAACATGGAGTTGGACATTGCAGATGAGCTGTGTTTTTCCACATGGTAGACCAAGCTGTGTTTTTCAAATAGAATTCACACAAACCCTAACATAAGAGAGCGTATATTTGGTGTTTTCCTTTCTGCTCAGCCTTGGGAAGAGGAGGGGCCTAGGAGATCTGACCAGTCTCCAATGGCTTGTTTTCATTTCCCGAGTCTGAGAGTAAGGGGCACGTTTTGGTAACGGTCGCCCTGGGGCAGCAGCAGAGGGAGATCTTTCAGGACTTCGGGCAGGAGCGGACGTCAGCTGCCTGTCTCCCGTTTGGGTGGAAGGTCTCTTTCTCGCAGTTGAACCGGAGTCATCAACTTGAAGCTAGGAGAAGGATGACAAGCAGTTATAGGCCCTACGGTGATGCAATTTTGACTTTTATGCTTTGCTTTGAAGTTATGCTATAATATAACCACATGTATTTGCTGTGTACATTGCAACTGAGAAGTAGTTTGATATATTTTGCTTTCATTGCTGCTACTACTTTTAAACGTGTCCTTCCAACCTACTAATCTCGTCTTTCAGGAACCTTGTGGTGAAGTAATAATAAATGTCTTCTTTAAACTAAGAAGTGCGTTCCAGAGAAGTTTTGTCAGCTCGGTCATAAGATAAGAGAAGGAAAGCAAAACAGTAGCAGAAAACCATTCCAGGCATAATTAAACTGTCCAGGCTTGACCTAAAAAAGAATCAAAGTACGTGATACTCCAAACTGATTATTGAAAGCTTCTGGTTTATGTAATTCAATACCGTCAAATTACAAAATGTACTATTTAATGTACCATCAAGGGCTTATCTAATTGATATTTACTTAAAACGTCTATTCATCTGCCACATAAATCCACAGTAAAACAAGGTGGGAAGTTATTTTCTTCTTGATCTTTAAAGACAAAACAAGCAAGGGCGCTCTACTGGTAACATCCTTGCACTGGGACTACATAACTCTGCGCTACATGGAATGATTAGGACAGCCAAACAAGTTTACCTGATGGGGGCTTAGCAGCCACGCACCGAGGTGGGCTAAGTGCAGATGTCGCTATATAGCACCAAATATCTTGAAGATGCTTTATTACCTTTTTAGATGTTTTTCATTTAACCGTTAACATATCAATTTGATGTCACGTTTTTGGTCATATAAGCCAGCACACAGGCATCGGAAGAGGAGTCTACAACATGAAAGTAAAGCAAGCAAGGCATTAACGGCTTCACCTAGCATACGGTGGCATTACCTGTGCAAAGGAGTCTCCAGCAAGCTACAGGAAACAAACGCAAATCATACATATCTGTACCTGATATTAAAATGTCAGTGCCTGGAGGATACCAGACTACACCTGGCATAAAGGGGAGACAACTTCAGAGCCTGCAATGCTGCACCCTCATCTATGACTACTATACCCGAGCATAGAAGCAAAATGTCCTTAAAGTGGGCAACAATTTGGCCTATGATAATTTTTCCTGGCATAAAATGCTGAACAAGGTCACAATGATGTTACCTGAGAAATGAAAATATAGATGCACAAGTTATGGTAGCTGGTATTTGTAGCTCAATTGTCTTGTCCAAGTTGGATGGTAGAGATGAACTTTGTATGGCTGCAAGGGTGGGTGGAAGATGCCCTGTGGGGGAAGACTTGAGTGTGGTTCATAAGGAGAGATGAGCACTGATCGTGCCACAGTAGCATTATCACCGAAGCTACATGAACATATGCTGAGTAGCATGGATGAAAGTAAATTGAAAAAAAAGCACTATGATTCAGTCAAGGCTGGATGCGTCACATGTTTTTTTTGGTTATTTTCAACGATTCTGCACAGTAGCAGCTTTGTTGTACAACACGGCAAAAAAAAAAAAAATACATTGTCAATCCAAACGACCTTGCTTGCTTAGACGAGCCATATTAGCTTTGCCAATCCTTGTTCCAATTATTGCCTGTGGTCATTTTGGCCTAATATTATATAAAGGTATAGCAACTATACCTTTTTAGTGACTACATTCTTCTTAAATAAACGGTTTTATACAAAGAGTCATGACTGGGAGTAGCTTAACAGAAACATATCACAAAACAGAAACCTCTGGCAAGTTCTTAAGTGGTCTCCATACTAATCTGTTATTCTGAACTAAATCCATAAAAAGACTAGAAACAGTCCATATCTGTATTCTCTGCAATGTGAATTCTAGGCTACATATGCGAATACAAGTGACATGGAAATTCTAATCGGGGCTCTGGGTTCATTCCAACCAACTTTAATAAGGTGTTATTCTGTTGGTGACTCAAATACGAGTACTAAAATTGTCATAAGGAAGCACAAAGCAATAAGAAATAAATAGATGTGGAAAGGTTATACTAATTGGCCTTTTACACTACAATACCACAACAAGTCATGTCACTTTATTACGACACGTTATTAGAAAAGGCTGGATTATTCAAATGTTTGGAGAAAATAAAAAAAAAGAAGGCTTTTCCTTTTTTCTCTTCCAAAGTTTTCTGGAGCTTCCCCTCAAAACCAAAAAGGTCCTGCCTCCTGGTTTGGCTTTGTAAGCTTAAGGCACCTAGTGCCTAGGGACAGCCAGGAAGAGGAATAGTTTCAAAATCAAATCCTTATACTAAGTGCACTAGATATCTCCCTACAAGAACCTTTAAAAGTTTCTCCATCAAACCTGAGCACTTTCCAAATAAATAAAAACTGAAATTTGCAGGGAAATGTTTCTAAATCCAAGGCTAGGCTAGTCAATTTTTGTCCAAGGCTAGACAATCAGGAACCTCGTCCCACATCATTTGATATGTATATCAAACCATCTTGTCTTCGGGAGAACCGTTTGGGCAAACTTCTTAGCTGGCCTTCTCATGAAGAACCACCTCCACCACATTCCTGCTAAGTGCAATGAAACACGCTTCTACTACACCTGGCGCTATAGAAACATCTAATAATAGGAAGAACAAAAAAAAAAAATACACGGTTTAAATGACCATCAATAAATAACAGCAGGACCTAGTGAGATAAGCTTGCCTCTGAGTGTTTGTCACTAACCACTGTGCTTTGTGGAGAGCATGTTGAAACTGTTTTATAAATAAAGTTAATAAAGGAATGTGTATTGTGTTATACATTTGCATTGTTGTTAATTTCTTAAATGTTTATTGCAGGCTGTAGCCTTCGTTGCTCTCATTGTTATCTCCTTTAATTAGTTGGTATGCTCCCACTCCTCCCCCCCCGTCTCCCTTCTACTTAGACTCTCCGGAATGTGGTGAGAGCCTGGCAGGACTTGGGAGTGGAGCGGATGCACTGTATCTTGTTGGTGGATGAAGTTTCCTTTTTATGGATTTATGTGGAAATAAACCTGAATCTTACATCACTCTACAGCTGCCTCTTCGTGCTTCTCTACTGTGGATTATCTGCAGACACCACATTTTTCTGGCGACGAGGATGGGATGCCCTAATTTCTATGTCCCGTGAAATCTTTAATCCTTGGAAACTTCAACACTTCTCAGCCGTGTTCAGAGACATTTTTAAAAAAAAGAAAAAAGGAAGAAGGGGGGACTGTTTTTTTTTCCTTTTCAATTTTGTCTATTTCCCACGTTAAGCCGTTGCCTAACGTTTCCTTTTTTTATTTACAATTACCAGCACGCGTCCATTAGCAACCGCTTCCAGTTGCTCGTGCCTTCTGACGTGTTTAGGAGACATGCGCGTTCCCCTTCTGGCTGCGTGCTCTCCCACACGTCTCCCTTAGCAACTGTTACTACAGCTGCTCTAGTCAGCTGTTCAAGTCTTCTTACGCGCTCGAGACGTTCTCTCAAGCTTTCTGTTGGATGCGTCTCTCCTGAGCGACTGGTGCTGCCTCTCACGTTTGTTTTCCCTCCTGCTGGTTACAAAAGCATTTACAAGGCAAGTACTGGTACAACAGAAATAAAGTATCTGTCTACGTTATTCTTTTTGCATGGATTACTGTTACTCTTCAAAGCACCTAGGAATTTTTGTCGTCACATTTCAGGCTTCAGTGATATAATTCTACCACATAAGCTTAGTTTTTTTTTTTTTTTCTTTTTTTCATTTTTCTTGGCGTTCTATTGTTCTCTTATTTTCAGCCCCTCGGTGGTCCTTACAGAAGCCTTACTAGTTGTGGACTTTCTGTATTTTCCATTTATGTTTTAAGTATAAAAAAAAAAATGCAGAACATTACTCCACCTCCATTTTTACCTGGAGATCCACCTATACCTTGGCATAAATGGAAAAAGGTCTTCCTGATATATATGCGTGTCTGTGGCAGCAATTTGTCATCTGAAAGAAAGAACTCTGTCTTACAGCACTGTCTTGGTGCTGAAGGTCAGGAAATCTTGGAAACCCTACCTGCCATATCATCCTGACATGGTGACAATTCTGTGAATGAATTTGAGTCTCCTTTACTTAGATTGGACAAACATTTTCTACCAAAGGTTTCAATTATTTTACAGCGCTTCTACTTTTGGAAAACGCAAGCAGAATGAGGATGAGTCAAAGTAAGAGAAGCCTTAAGGGCAAAGAATGATCCGACTTTGGATGAAGTCTTACTTATTGCCAAACAAGTTGAACATTCAATGTCTTGCATAGAGAATATGAGGAAATCGAGAAATGCGTCTGTGGACGTCCAAGTTCTCGATGCCAAAGCTAAAAACAGACCTCAAGCAAGTAACAGAGCTAGACTGTTATGTTTTAGATGTGGCTCTACAACTCATCTTGCTAATAGTAAAGTGTGTCCTGCCATTCATGCCACTTGCAACAAATGTTCCAAGAAGGGACATTTTGCCAAATACTGCAAATCGTTAGCTAAAACGTGAGTCAAAGTTCAGGAAGTTGAATGTGATGATGATCGAGACTTTGTTCTTCAGATTATTAATGATGTCAATTGTGTCGCTAATGTACGATGTGAGTACCCTTCTGACACTGTGGAGGTGAATGGGACATCTATCTCCATGATGATGGATTCGGGTGCGAAACTTTCTCTGGTCTCTGTTTCAGATTTTACGAGATATTTCATGGGGAAAGTTTCTCTACTGGATCCTGATATCATTCCTTACAGTTATGGGGGCAAACCCATTGAGTTGAAGGCCACTTTGAAGCCACCATAACTTTCAGGAGAAACTCTATAATTGGCAAAATATATGTTCCAGTGGTTGGCGACACAATTCTAAGTTGGCCACACCAGAAGATGCTGGGCCTTATTTTGAATCCTAATTCTATCCCTCAAGTGTTGGTTCAGAACGTATGCAGCATCAAAGAAGACATTATGAGTGAATTTTCTGATGTGTTTACCTCGAAAATTGGGTGCATTGCAGGGTACAACATCGTATTTGTCTGAAAGAGGGTGCCCACCAGTAGCGTGCAAGGTCAGGAAAATTCCTTTCACTTTACATGACAAAGTAAAGTCGGAACTACAGAGATTACAATCAGAGGGAATAATTGAGGAAGTAGAGGCTGCACAGGTTTCTCCTATTGTAGTTGCTGTAAAAAAAAAAAAAAAAACAGGCAATATCAGACTCTGTGTGGACCTTCGGCATCTCAACAAAGCTGTAATTGAAGACAAGTTTCCATTGCCTAGTATAAGTGAAATGGTCAGTCTTCTAGGTGATGCCAAGTATTTCACTACTTTAGATTTGAGTTTGGCATACCACCAGGTTCAGTTATGTGAAGAATCCAAATTGCTAACATCTTTCATCACTACCTTTGGTGTGTTTAAGTTTAATAGGATGCCCTTTGGTTTGTGCTCTGCGGCTTCAGTGTTTCAAAGACTTATGTACAACATCCTTGGTAAGACAGATGGTGTAAGTTTCTTTCAGGATGATGTTCTTATTTTCTCTGACACGCTTGAACAGCATCTCCTTAAGGTTAAAGAGGTCTTACAAATTTTCTGCAGTAAGGGCATCACACTAAAAGGAGAGAAATGCAAGTTTGCATGCTCAGAAATCACTTATCTGGGTCATGTCATTTCTGCTGATGGGGTGAAACCAAAGGAAGAATTGGTTAAAACTATTGTCAACTTAGCTGATCCTGTGAGAAGGGAAGATATGCAAGTGTTCTTGGGTATGGTCGAGTTTTACTTTTAGTACGTTCCCAATTTTGCCAGTAGATCCAGTTGCATTAGAGGTTTGCTGAAGAAGGATGTTGAGTTTGTTTGGTCTGAGGAGTGCAAGAAGGAGTATGTGGATTTAAAGAATGCGTTATCTTCAGCCCAATGCCTCAGTAGCTTCCGCCCAGGTTTACCCTGCTGCGTAATAACAGATGCATCAGATAAAGGTTTAGGCAGTGTTCTTAAGCAATGGTGTGACGGTAAAGACATCACGATTGCGTTGCTTCCAGAGCACTGAGGGGAGCGGAGTCCAGGTATTCCACCATTGAAAAAGAGGACCTGGCTATTTATTGGGCGATAAAAACATTTAAACAATTTCTTTGGGGGTCTCACTTTGTTGTACAGTTTGATCACAAGCCTTTACAAGAGGTTTTTGACAAAAAGGGTCTAGATTGCATTTCCACGCTCATCTGCAAGTGGATTGTTGGTCTCCAAGATTTCCAATTTTTGGTTAAATATGTCCCGAGACGTGAAAACTGTACAGCAGATTGTTTGTCAAGGTTAAGATCAGTTAATTGGGACCAAGATATTGACCATAATTCATGGCGGATTGATGAGGACGTCAAAGTTTGCGTCTTGACTGATGGTTGCATTTCTGAGAATGAGTGGTTGATGGAGTTAAATAATGATCAAATTTTAGGACATATCAAGGAATTGTTAGAATCTAATCGTACTCCAGCTGATTGTGAAAAGGATGATGTGTATAAAAAAGTTTGGAACGAGCTTTCTGTTGAGAATGGTTTCGTTTTGAGGAGTGGGAAGTTAATTCCTCCGTCTGGATTACGAGAAAAATTGTTACGCCTTGCACATTTAGGTCACCATGTTATTTGCAAAACCAAAGAACGTTTAAGAGGTACGTATTGGTGGCCGGGGATGGATTTAGCGTTAGAGTTGTTCGTGACTGTGTGGAATGCAAATTTGCTGATAAGACGCTTAAATGTAGGTCTCGTCCCTTGGAGCTTAGGAAAATCCCGAAAGATGTGTGGGAGGATGTTGCCTTAGACAGTATGGGACCGGTAGTTTGTGGTTCTGTTTCTAAGTATATTGTTGTTATGATAGACATGTTGTCTTGCTGGCTAGAAATCCTGATTACTTCTGACATAACATCTCAGTCTATAACAAACTTTCTTGCAGGAGTATTTGCTAGAGAAGGAAACCCCAAGTGTATTATAACTGATAATGGGGTTCAGTTTACCTCAAAACACGTGTGAGTTTTTATCATCAAGAGATATACATAAAAAATGTGCCTTATACCACCCTGAAGCTAATGGGATGGTCGAGCGTTTTAATAGGACGCTAAAGGAAGCCATTCAGGTAGCTAAATTAGCAGGGCATAGTTGGACGGATAGGGTGAAATTCAAAGTTGAAAGCTATAGGTACACACCACACACCAGTACTGGTCAATCTCCTTTTGTACTGTTCAGGAAGAGGGTACCCCACACCAAGATAAGCCCTGCCTGGGTGAAGAATTATATTAGAAATTATTTGAATCATGAGAATATTAAAGAACTTGCTTTAGCCAGAGAAAAGACCCTGCAAGAGAAGAGGAAGTTAACATATGATCTTCGCAAATCTGTTAAACCTCTGATGGTTGCAGTTGGAGATTCTGTCAAGATTAAACTACTGAAGAGGATTCGTACTGGACTTTCTCATTACAGTAAAACATTTAAGGTTATCAAAGTGTTTAAAGGGGCTGTCAAAGTTGATGATGGGCGTATTTGGAATTTGAACAGAGTTGTTAAAGTGTAAAAAACAAAATCCCCTTCCTTGTTATAATATAAAGGGGGGGTGGTGTAGTGTGTTATACATTTGCATTGTTGTTAATTTCTTAATGTTGATTGCAGGCTGTAGCCTTTGTTGCTCTCATTGTTATCTCCTTTAATTAGTTGGTATGCTCCCACTCCCCTCCCCCTCTGTCTCCCTTCTGCTTAGACTCTCCGAAATTTGGAATGTGGTGAGAGCCTGGCAGGACTTGGGAGTGGAGCGGGTGCACTGTATCTTGTTGGTGGATGAAGTTTCCTTTTTATGGATTTATGTGGAAATAAACCTGAATCTTACATCATTCTACAGCTGCCTCTTCATGCTTCTCTACTGTGGATTATCTGCAGACACCACAGAATGCCCAGGTATAGCCTACTACAGCAGGCAGCTTGACAGAATGAGTGAAACTGTTACTGGAGGACTGCATAAAAAGAAGGCAGCTAGTGGATTTTGCATCGGCAGGTGAAAAATATATCAGTCTGCTCTTCCCCAAAATACCGGTTAAAATCATTTAATTAACCTAAATTCTCACCATGCATACATTACCACTGAACTAAAGGTTATCCAGTATGACAACATGTCTGTGTTCTAGCACTCTGGATCACGCGCCCTGTATAACAGGAATCTCCAGCTTTTTTCTGGTTCACATAATAATAATCTCAAGTTACTAACTTATTATCCGTATTATTAAAATAATGCCCACTTCATAAAAGATTCCATTAATGGTTACTGCTAAAACTAACCACTACAGTGCATAAGGTAAGGTTACCAACAAAGAAAAGAAAGCTTTATTAATTTTGAATGCCTCTATATGCCATCTCTCTCATAAACACAATGCCCCCTGGCATCTAAAAAAGAACATCAGTAACGCAACTCCCAAAACAGTATGAATTAGGAGATTTAGGTGATACCAGGGTCACATTGAATAAGTTGCCCCAGCTGATGACCTTTACAGTGCATTTTACAAAGTTTGTATAGCATTGTTATTTTCTGCCCTTTGTGAGATGAATAAATAACATCAACAAAGCTACAGCTCAGGAATCCATGCAACCGGCAGTAAAATGATTACAAAACCAGAAGGCATGAACCATACACGTTATCATTTAAAATGTGGAGATTAAAGTTATTCAAGAGAATGTTTACTTTTTATGAGAATACTACTAGCTAACTACATGGCTAATAAAATTACTAGCAGTGGCTAATCTGGTCATGTTAATAACATAAGGTAACCAATAAATATAAAAGAAGACTAACAAACTGATGCTGTAGGAAGCAACCAAGTATTTGCGCTTAGAGAGATCTTAATAGGGCTTTGCTGTTTTCCCACTTAGATTATGGCACCTAAATCTATGTGACAGTCCTCAGAACAACATCTAGAATCTTAAAAGAAGCAAAGCCAAGCAGCAAAGCTCTGATTGAAACTAAAAGATTTAAACGAAAATACCTACAGATGCTGACAACCACAGATATCAGTTTAGGCGAAAGAGAACATGATGACCCATACCTGATTCAATCAGATGGAACATGAGAAGAGAAGAATTTAGGTGCTCCGCCCCAAACTTTAAAATGCTGCAGGTCCAGACCACAACTGTCAGCAAGCATCCGTCCCAAGTCCGGAGACAGACAACTGACTTTTGTTTTCACATTTGTCAAGGAGACTTCAGGAGAATTCCTTCCTTATCTACTTGGTTGCACAAAAAAGCAGCAAAAGTGTGATAGACTGGCATTTTACAAAACAATGAATTAGATAATTATACTACGAGTCAATTTGAGTTGTATGCCATTCACATTAACAAGGTTAGGAGTAGGTAACTTGACTAATTTAAAGCTTTTTACTCTGGGGTAAACGCAAGAATTTCAGAAGATGGTTTCATCACAGGTATTTTTGGTTTGGGTAGAGGTTTAAGTCAGTGACATCTGGATTCTAACCTTAATGTTTTGTTTTTTTTAAAATCTTTTTATTGAATATTTTAATGAACAATTCTTACAGTGATTTAATAAACAGCGTTGATTATTATGCAGTTGTGGAGTTCCTTTACCGACTTCTTGCTTCTTATCATCTTATGATGTTAATTATTTAATGATTTACAGCTTGTATCATTGTTACATTTGGTTAAATGGGCACTGTGAGAACGATGAAAAAGAAAAAAGGAAGTGAACAAAAAAAAAAAAAAATGAGAAAGAGAAGGAAAAAAGATATATAGTAGATTGAGGGGGGTAGGGAAGATGCTGACGGGGGGAGATGATCTATTGGGCGGACTTGAGGACATCTTTTTGGGTATTTGGTGGAACGGCGGGCCCGCAGGGGAGTTGGGGGTTCAGTATAAAAGTTGCATGTATTTTCTTTAGGGTAATGGGTGGAGGTTCTCAGCAGGAATGTCTTGTTACTTTTATTTGGTGTCTGTGTTGTACCGGTGATCTAGGGCGGGCGCGTGTCTTTTTCGAGTAGCTGTTCTAGGAAGGTGTCCCATATCTCCGCATTTTTAACCACAATCCCTACGTCTCTTAATGTATTTAATACATGTATTTCTGCGTTCGTCCAGTGGGTTAGATCTTTAGTCCATCTGTGTATATCTGGGGTACAAGGTGGCTTCCGTTGTGTTGCAATGAGTCGTTTAAAGATGATAAACGCTAGGTCTGCACATCTATGTTTTTGTTTGTCCTTGTTGCGCCTATGGCGTATGCCTAAGATGCAGGATTCAGGTGTGGGATTTAGCGAGAGACCCGACCACTTGGTTATCTGTTGTGTGACGGTGTGCCATGTGCAGAGTAGTGGTGGGCAATTCCAGGTCATGTGGTAAAAATCTGCTTCCGTGGTTCCGCATCGTGGACATTCGGAAGTTGCTTGTGGAAACATACGTTTTATGCGAAGTGGGGTTAAATATGTCTGGTGTAGATAATTAAGTTGAGTATATCTGAAACGGGCATTGCGGTAAATTTCCTGTGTGGTTGTGAGGGCCATGGTCTATTGTTGCTCTGTGAGGGGTGTGTGCAGGGCCTTGTCCCAGTATGATTTAGCTTGTGTTTGTGTTTTTACTGGATAGGCTTGTAGTATGCGGTATATCCGGGAGATGCTTGATGGCGTGCCAATATCTGCTAGTAGTTCATGAAGTGCGGGTGCTATTGGTGGTTCTGAATTACCTTGGCCCCATGTTTTACGTATCAATCCTTTGAGTGCCCCGTATGTGATGAATTCACCTGGTCCTAGAGTGTATGTCTCTGCCAGTTTCGTGTATGTAATATATTGCTCGTCTTCATATAGGTCGCCGATCTGTTGCAAACCTTTTGCAGTCCATGTCGCTAGGTTCAGTGTGTCATGTAGTTTATTTATCCCTGGTATGGCTAGTAGGAGAATCTTTGGTGAGTATAGTGGTACACGGGTTCCCTTTGATACATAGCGGTTCCAGGTGCGTTCAGCAACTGTCATTAGTGCGTTTTTATGATGTGGAATGAGTGTGCCCCCCCCCCCATAAGCCAGTCTAGTATCTTTGTGCATCCTAGTTGTGTTATCACTTTGTGTCCCTCTGGATTTGGGGGGGGGGGGGGGGGGAAGGGGGGGAAAGGGGGCCTTGTAGCCAAGTCGTAATCCAATGCAATTGTGCTGCTGCATAGTAGAGTTCGAGGTGCAGCACTCCCATTCCCCCCCTTTCCACTGGGAGGTAAAGCTTAGCTACAGCCACCCTTCAGCATCCATTCGCCCATATCATTCAATCAACAGTTTGGTTAATTGTACGAAGAGTGTTTTTGGTAGTATTAGTGGTAGTGCTGTAAAGTAATAAAGTAATTGAGGAAGCACTATCATTTTGGCCAGAGCCACTCTCCCCATGGGCGAGAGGGGCAGGAAGCACCAAAAGGGTATAGAGCTTTTAATTGATCTAATTGCTCTATCTAGGTTGCCTTCTTTTAAATCTGTGGCGCTATGATAGATATGGACTACTAAGTATTTAAAAGTTATGTGTTCCCACTTTAAGTCATTGTCGATTGATGCTCCGACATGTGATTCTGGGGATGGTCTCATGGGGAATATTCACGATTTGGCCCAGTTGACACGCAGGCCGGATAAGTCTCCAAAAGTATTAAGTAATTGCAGTATATGTGGAAGGGGTTTGGTGTAGTTGCGTAGGTATATTAGTGCATCGTCTGCATATAATGAAACTATGCGGAATTCTTCGCCGTCTAGGATACCCCATTCTGCTGCTTCCTTGCGTAGTCTTGCAGCGAGTGGCTCTATTGCAAGTGCGAACAATAGTGGTGATAATGGACAACCTTGTTGTGTTCCTCTACCTATATCGAATTTTTCTGAAATGATTTCGCCGGTTTTAATCCGTGCTTTGGGATTAGTATATATTATGGATATCCAGCGTATAAAGCCTGCGCCAAATCCCATTTTTTGTAGTGTTGTCATCAACAAAGGCCAGCCCAGAGTGTCAAAGGCTTTTTCTACATCTAGTGACACCGCCACCCGCGAGTGAACTAGTCTCGGAGTCTTGGACATGATGCGTAATAAATTTCTAATATTAATAAAGGTATTGCGCCCTGGTATAAAGCCAGATTGGTCTGGGTGTATCAGGGTAGTCATTAGTGGTAGTGGATTTTCCCTAGTATTTTATAATCTGAATTTAATAGGGATAGGGGTCTGTATGAGCGGACGTTTAAAGGGTCACGTCCTTTTTTATGTAAGACTACAATTGTCGCCTCCCTTGGTGTTTCTGTGAGTTGTCCTTTTTCGTATGTTTCTTCTAGCATTGTTTGGAATGGTACGATTATCTGTGGTGTGAAAGTTTGGTAGTATTCGATGGGGAGTCCATCTGTCCCTGGAGTTTTATTATGTGTCAACTGTTTTAATGCCTGTAATATCTCGACTCTTTCGATTGGTCTATCAAGGTTTATAATTTGTTCGGTGTGTAATCTCTTCAATGGGGCGTGCTGAAAGAACTTTACCAGTTGTAGCAGGTGTGGGGGGGTGCAGTTGCGTACAGTGTACTATAGTATTGTTTGAATGTCTCATTATTCTCTTGCTGTGTGTTTACCATTGTTCCTGTATCTTGTCTTATAGCGTTTATGGGTGTGACTTTCTGTGTCCCTTTTGCTAGCCACGCTAGTAGCCTGCTAGATCGGTCGCCTTCGGCGTGTAGTCGTGCTGTGTAGTGTCGATAGTCAAATTTGCGCAAGCGAGTCTCGGTTATGTTCCATTGGTTTTTGAGGTTAGTTAATTCGTTGCTATTGCCTCTGCCCAGGGCCAATTCGCATTCCATGTTGCGAATTTGCCCTTCAATATCGTGCAGCTTTGCACTTAGTTTCCGCAGGACCCCACCTGCCGTTGCTATGCAAATGCCTCTTATTACTACTTTGTGTCCGTCCCATTCTGTAGCTCGTGATGTTGTTGTCTTTGTGTTGATTGCAAATTAGGTTTCTATTTCTTCTGCTATTTTGGCTTGGAAAGGGGGGGGGGGAAGAGACTCGCAAAGTAGGATGGGTTGCAGGCGTCATGTTGGAATACATGTTGGCTGTCTGCCCTATTTTAATGTTACCAGTAACGGGCAGTGATCTGATAGGGTTTTGGCCAGGTATGTTGCATTATGTGTCATGTATGCTAACCTGTTAGTGCATAGTAATAGGTCTATTCTCGTATGGAGTTGATGTACTGGTGAGTAAAAAGAGTATTCTCTATCTATGGGGTGTAATCGTCTCCATATATCTTGTAATTCTCTTTCTTGTAGCCATTTATTGAGTGTACAGGACAAAGTCCTGCACTGGACGTCTCTCGTTGAAGGGTGTGATCTGTCCATTGACATCTCTATTACGCTATTAAAGTCCCCCCCCCCCATATAGTGGGTGTGGCCGGGTCATACGGAATTTGTGTGGTAATGGTTCGAAGGAATTCTCCTTGTCCTGTGTTGGGTGCGTACAGCCCAATTATTGTTAGTTGTTTCCCGTCTAGCTCTCCTTCCAGACAAGTGTATCTTCCATTATTATCTGTGTGTACATCTTGGACTGTGTATGGTACGCCAGGGCTATCCATATTAATACACCCTTCGCGTATGTCGAGGTTTTAGTACCATGTACTATACCTGACCAATTTTTGTCTATTTCACTCAGTTTGTGTGTTGTAGCATGTGTCTCTTGCAAGATAGCAATATGTACTTTGTGTCGTTTAAGGTACGAGTGTATCTTACGTCTTTTAGTCGTGTTGGCTAGTCCCCTAACGTTCCATGTTACTATGTTAAATGACGTCATATTGTGTAGATTGCATGATATAACACCCATGTCCCGGGTCCCACGCCGTCTCGACCAGCCCCCCAGAATCTCCCAAGTGTTAAGATATCGAGCATCTTATGGAGGAAAAGGAAAGTAAACAAAATAATAAAACTTATATTGGTTAATCTAACTGGGGACTGCGAGGCACAACTGGTGCAACTGTTTACAGCAGTTACTTCAAGGTCCATTCGGTAACCCATTGGGTTGGGGGGGTGTTGATGTATTGTCCAGAGTGACTCCGATTTTCAGCCCGTATGGATGTATTTGCGTCCCTTCTTGTGTTCTGTATTGTGCCTTCTGTGGTTGTAGCCCGCGCGTCGTGCCAGGTTTTCTTTCTGCATGTTCCTTGCTTCTTTTTTTTTTTTTTTTCCGGGTTTGCTTTAATTTTGAGAGGGTAGGGCCATGGTATGTTTGCTGTTCTACTATTGTTACTTGGGTTCGTGAATTCGCACAAGGAGAGTCCTGATGTTTTAGCTTTAAAAGGTCATCCTCTAAACGTGGACTCTTCTAGTCAAAAACAGGAGGGAGATCATTCTCCTATCTAGTGGCCCGACATTGGAACAAGTTTCCTTGATAATAAATGTCTAGTGCCTACCACTGGGAATTTCCGAAAGCTGATGAAAGCATGGCTGTTTTACACTACCCAGGAGCATTTCTTCTTCAGTCAGCTCTCCTTAAGGAGTACCAGGAAGACCATGCCTGGAAATCATTTCATCTTAATACGAGGACACTCTTCCGGGAGTGAGTGGGAGCATTAGAAAAGCCATTAACATAACACCCAAAGGAAGCTCCCTTGAGTAGAGTGTGAAAGACCAGCTAGATCGAGGACTTGGGAGGCAGTGGACCCGGGTGAACACAAACTGACTCTCTACACGGACCACCTAACATTTTTTATGTCTGCCTGGAAAAAAGCATTAAGATTATTTCAAGGACAAACACTGCAATCTATATCTCTGACTGCAGCTACCCCAAAAATACATTGTTCTATCACAATTCTTCAGCAACAAAATCACAGACATTTACAGCAACACACAACTGGACTCAGCAGACCTCACCAAATGGCTCCCAATCTTACCCAAAGAACCAATGCTAATCACAGGGCCCATCATCACCCAGAAGAAACTGCCCCCACCATGAAGTCCATCCACTAAGGGGACCCATGGCCACACCACACCAACTCTAGAGGCCTGCAACCCATCAGTCCCAGCCTCGCACCCATTCTGAATGCCTCAACCTCTTCCTCGCCCTTCCCAGAGGCTTGGCAACTCACTGCTATCCTCTCATTCTTGAAAAAACTGTCTGAGGGCCCTTCAACATTCGCCAACTACTACCAGATGTCCCCTATAGCACTTTTTTTTTTTAAAAAGATACAAAAGCAGCTATGGCTTCCTCACATCACAAATACCTTGTACGTAGACCGAGTTGAAATTATGTTCTTCCTCAATCTGCTTTTGCTGCCTAGCATCCAATCGTCCAACCAACATAAAAACAATTTAGAGGAAACACTCGATATATCATACTCTAGACGCTATTTTTTTTTTTTTTTACAAGCATTTCAACTGAGTCAAAACACAACCACCAACATCTCTATCACCATAAGGTCCTAAATCTTTGTCCATATAACTCCAACGCATTTTCACTTTCTTATGTAAATTCCTTAAGAGAAAAGTTTCCCCCAAAATATAAACATTGCAATCATAAGGGACCCACTGGCACTCTACTATTAATTTTAGATCTTCTTTGAAATTAGAATATCATCCCAGCCAACGTGTTTCATCTTAAACAACGACTTTTTATTCTTCATCACATAAGGAACAAAGTAGGAGGTTTCCTTCAAGAATCCATACCGCAACAGGTGAGGCTGTAATCACTGTAATTTCATCGAAGAGTACTTTTGACATCATTATCCATTTATTTTCTAGTCTCCTCACATGGACAGCCACCTATGTTCTAGTCCATGTATGCTCTACAGCCTCTTCTCGCTGCTCAGTGTCCTGGGCCAGAGAACCACCTACATCTTCCTCTGCACCTCTCCTTTGGTGGCCCCTCTCAGCCACTGCCCCCCCAAGGGTCTGCCCCGACAGGAACACACACGGTCTATTTCAGTTCACAGGCTCGGTGTTGGTCAGGCTCAAGGGGCAGTTACTCGCAGGGCCCGTCCTAGCTACTCTGCTTCCTCTCTGTGGTGAGTCTAATCCCTTGAGCAGCCCTCTAAACTCCATCTTTCTCACCCTGGAGACCACCATCACCTCCCAGGGGCCAATTAATATTTTTAAAATATAGAAAGGGGGTGTGCGGCTCCACTCCTGGGCCACTTATGGCTCCAGGGACCACCACCTCTGTGTTGCAAGCCCGAGTAAATCCATGGAGGGGAGCCATGCTGGCCCCTCACCCCCTCCTGGAGCCATATATGGCTGTGTGGACCGCCACCCCCTTGCTATCTCTCGAGGTGCCCATCCCTCAGGCAGCAGCTGTTTGCATTTGCTTGGCTGGAGCTGACAGCTCCAGCCAAGCACACGCAAACATAACTCCGCTCCTAGCAAGCGGGAGTGTTAAAATGCTTCCGCTTGCTGTGATAGGAGTTTCCATCTCTTTCCCTGCCCGCTGTCATGCAGGCAGGGAAAGAAATGAAAACATTGCTCTCACACATAAGGGGCCACAGGACCACCTCCGGGAACCACATCCTCCCCGGTGCTACATTTAATGAATATATGCATGATCCCCTATATAGTTATTAAAAGTAGCCTCAGGGAGGTAGTGGGACCGGGGGGGGGGGGGGGGGGGGGGGAGGGCAGGGGGGAGGGTTCACGCACGGCACCC
Organism: Pleurodeles waltl; assembly: GCF_031143425.1. Lineage (NCBI taxonomy): Eukaryota > Metazoa > Chordata > Amphibia > Caudata > Salamandridae > Pleurodeles > Pleurodeles waltl. The sequence continues at coordinate 91,371,801 of NC_090441.1, forward strand.
CTAATTATTAGGTGCAAGCACAAAGCGCTCCATCCCCTGATGTAATCTCTCTTTGGGCTTGTAACCATGCCCATGTCATGTCAGTCTCTTAAATTGGTTTGTGGGCTTGCCTTTTAAAATCTGCTTGCTTTCATTAATGTAAGACATGCATATGTCATGCCTTTTCCGGCATTTAGCCTTCCACGAGTGTACCAACCAACTACTGGAAACATACGAGGCTCCATGTTTTCCGTATGGTTTCTGGGCTACTTTTTCTCTTTATTTTGCATCGCGATTGTGCTGTGACAAGAAAGGTTGGGTTAGGAGTTTACAACGATAATAGCTCTAACTTGATGAAATGTGAGACCCGTTGCATTCCAAATGCTTGTTTTTACTTTGTTGCGCTGGGGAGGCCGTGGTCCCTGGAGCCCGGTTGGGTGTGTGCGGCCCCCAAAAGAAATTTAGGTAGACCCAGGGAGGTGATGGACCCAGGGCAACGGGGGGGGTGCCCATGTGCCTCTCCAACAACTTTTTTTTGGTAGCACCGGGGAGGTGGTGGTCCCTAAGGTGGGTCCATCTGCCTCCCCCCCAACATGTTTTATTAGGTAGCCCCTCTGAGGTGGTGGTCCCTGGGTCCTGGGGGGGAGGGAGGAGGAGAGGGAGTGTACAAGGTCCCCTCCAATTTTTTTTTTAGGTTGCCCCAGGAAGGAGGTGCATGGCATGGGGTTGGGTGGTAATAGGAGGCTGACCGCAGGGGGGCAACCCCCGTGCATGGCCAAAGGTCATGCATGCCGCTGGGTTAAGTGGTTATAGGAGGTTGGCCAAAGGGCCTGGCCACAGGCCAAGCCAGCCAACCTCCACCATGCACTGCCAAAGGCAGCGCGCAGTGGTGGTTGGATTAACGTACATTAACTAAAATTAATTTACGTTAAAAAAAACATAGAAACTCAATGAAAATACCTAAGGTTACAGGCATGTTATAGTTTAGAAATAGAATTAAAAAACAACATAGAAGTTCATATAAAAAAATTACAGGGATGTTAAGGTAAGGCTCGCATTTTAAATGTACAAAACCACAGAAATTCAGCTAAGAGTAATTTCTATTAACTATAAATCGTGCCCTAAGGTAACTATAACTTGCGCCCTTGACATGCACTGTTAAGTAAAAAGCAATATGACCACGGCACACAGAAATGTACAATTCAAATTCGTATTGAGGAAACGTATCCCCGGTAGTAAGATTCAGGATGTGGAGAACAAAGTATGAAGGTCCCATTATGTAGTAGGTAGAAATCTTGTGGTATGGATTGTGTGTAGGAGGAAATACCTACGCGCTCCTGTCAGACTTTTCAGGTGCTCCAGGATACATGCAGGGTCTCGACCCAAGGCTTATCAGGGCCTCGCTAATTTACCCTGTTACCACTGGATTCCTACATATCGACTGCCGTGAAGTATTTCCTCCTACACACAATCCATAGCACAAGATTTCTACCTACTACATAACGACCCACTTACCTTATCATCGGTTTTCTCCAATACTCATTCCCTTGGCCGGATGGCCCAGCCTTGATGAGGTCACCTGAGTGACGAAACACGTGTTGGCTGTATCTCGAAGACGACATAATCCTGTGGCAAACTGTGCCTACGATTAAAGACAATGTGCAATACCAACTTGGGACCTTCATACTTTGTTCTCCACATCCTGAATCTTACTACTGGGGATACTTTTCCTCAATACGAATTTGGATTGTACATTTCTGCGTGCCGTGGTCATATTGCTTTTGATGTTATTGTGTAACTTGGCACACATATTTGTGCCTACTAGGGTAGTAAGGCACCCGACCACCTGGCACCGGCTTCTAACTTCATTGAAATTTTTCCACTATACTGGTTGATACTCCACGGAGGTGCGGCATCTTTCACCCTTACTACCCTTGTGTTTTTATGCACTGTTAAGTACACGACATATTACAGCACTTATGACATCTTTGATAACATAATTTATAATAATATCAATGTCATATTTGCAGTAAACTTTTTGAGGAAAAAACTGTGCATGATGGGTCACGAGTTGTAGTCACCTTAGGGCACGAGTTACAGTTACTTGAAATAACTAACAGCTGAAATTCTATGGTTTTGTACGTTTAAAATGTGAGTCTAACTGTAATCTTTGTTTTTTCAATGAATACAATATATATATATGAAAGAAAAGATCTCCTGATCTGCGTGTTACGGCGCACTTAATTCTCCGGTGGTGCTGGTTTGAGGCAGGACAACCATATTTTCAAAAAACAAGATTCTCTTTCTGTTTTAGCAAGAGAAAACCGCACTCTGTCGTTGTGCCAAAAATACCTTAACTTTTAATACATTAGTGAGATCATAAACAAACAAACAGGAATCCCCTGACGCGTTTCGGTCTCACCAGACCTTGTTCACAGGTGTTTCCTGTGTGCTAATTTCGGCGCTTAAAATAAAGTACTCCAAAGTAACAGAAAAAATACTCAAGTTACACCACTTATCAAGAGTTACTCCATAACATCACTAAATATATATACTTTAACAAAGAAAAATTAAACGTTTTTCTATATACATATTTACCAAATTGTAACAGTGTTTTGACTACAATCCAAGGTGTTTTTCACTGAGTTCCACATTGCATTCTGGTATATGTAGTTTATAGCATTTCATTAAATCAAATTATTTTTAAATATATGTCATAAAATCTTATTTCAGCGACTAATGGAGACTTCAAAACAATTTCTGAGGTGTGTTAACAAAATATAGGGGCCCTCATTAGTTTTTAATTTATATTCACATTGGATTCATATTCATGTATTGCATGTTACCTACAATAGCACAATCCCCAAAGTTTCTTTTAAACAAGGCCCTCGCTAAATCCTGCACCTCTGATGGAAGAAAATTAATGTTTGGGTATTATTCCTTCAGTCAATTTATATTGATAGCACCAAAATTGTATGTCTATCAATATAGATAGGAGCTATGCAACAGCGAGACATATGGAACAGAAACATGATAGCAAGTGGGAACTCATGACATTCTATGTAATTGATCAGGTACTAAAATCAGAACGCGGTGGTGACAGAGAAAAGAAATTGCGTCAACTAGAATCCAGACATATACTTGATATCCGATCTCTCACCCCGCTAGGTTTAAACCAGGATGAGGAGTTATTTGTACACCTATAAGAGTTGTCATAGCTCATAAGATGTTTCCATTCATTTATTTTATGTCATTTCCATCAATTGATAAGATGCTTTCTTTCCCGTTGTCATTTGTCAGATAGACATACAATTTTGGTGCTATCAATATAAATTGACTGAAGGAATAATACCCAAACATTAATTTTCTTCCATCAGAGGTGCAGGATTTAGCGAGGGCCTGGTTTAAAAGAAACTTTGGGGATTGTGCTATTGTAGGTAACATGCAATACATGAATATGAATCCAATGTGAATATAAATTAAAAACTAATGAGGGCCCCTATATTTTGTTAACACACCTCAGAAATTGTTTTGAAGTCTCCATTAGTCGCTGAAACAAGATTTTATGACATATATTTAAAAATAATTTGATTTAATGAAATGCTATAAACTACATATACCAGAATGCAATGTGGAACTCAGTGAAAAACACCTTGGATTGTAGTCAAAACACCGTTACAATTTGGTAAATAGGTATATAGAAAAACGTTTAATTTTTCTTTGTTAAAGTATATATATTTAGTGATGTTATGGAGTAACTCTTGATAAGTGGTGTAACTTGAGTATTTTTTCTGTTACTTTGGAGTACTTTATTTTAAGCGCCGAAATTAGCACACAGGAAACACCTGTGAACAAGGTCTGGTGAGACCGAAACGCGTCAGGGGATTCCTGTTTGTTTGTTTATGATCTCACTAATGTATTAAAAGTTAAGGTATTTTTGGCACAACGACAGAGTGCGGTTTTCTCTTGCTAAAACAGAAAGAGAATCTTGTTTTTTGAAAATATATATCTCTCTACACACACACACACACACACAAACACTGAAGAAGAAAAAAAAGGTTACAGGGACGTTATAGTTAGGTTCTGAATGTACTCATACAAAACCATAGAAATTCAGCAGTTACACTTAGAGTTCTTTCAAGTAACTATAACTCCCGCCCTAAGGTAACTGTAACTCCTTACACTAGGTAATATAGATATATATAGAAAAAAACATTTGTTGCAGAGAACTACCGAAGACAAACACTATCTGGGTTCACACCAGTGCCAATCTTGGTCTGTGCTCTATATTGACACCTGGGTAGGGATCTTACTATGTTTACACACAGTAGGGTGACCAGGCGTCCCAGATTTGTCGGGACAGTCCCGTTTTTTCACTAGCTGTTCCGGAAGATTTCAATAAATAAGGCTAATGTCCAGGTTTTTGGTGGGGGTTGACTGAAAACAGTGAGAGGTACTTTTTTAGGTGTTCCAGAGCAGGGATATGGTGCTGGGTTTAAAAAAATGTAATTGTATTCATTTTCTTAGTGTCTGTTCTTCATTCCGATTTTGATGAGGGATGTCACTCTGCGACGCTCAGTTGATGTAAAAATGTGGTCCTTCTATTTCTGCAAAATATCCCAGGTTTTTGGTGCTCAAGATCTGGTTGCACTATTACACATGGCTCCAGCTATGACCTTTTTCTCGTTTTTTTTATGCATAAAACGAGAGCTGTCTGTTCTGTCAGGATTTGTGACGATGTGTCCTGCGGTTTATACCTTGACAATCCCGGGTGTCTGGGTTCCCCTGTCATATCAACCTACGTATGCCATGCTCTTATTTGTGATGCCATGGTGCAAACCCTGGGCGGCCCCTGTCGCCACCTTCGGGGTTTATGCTTTATACCTATACCGGGTTCTGTTTTCTCGTGGTTCTCCTAGTACAGACTCAGGCTCTCGTTTTAGTGCAATTCGGTTTCTATGCTCAGATTGTTTTACGTGTTATAGATACAACAGGCGTGGTTTCGGTTTTAAGGAGCCATACTTGTAACGTGCTTTGCCTCTTCTGTGCGTCCATTAGGTACATTTGTTCTGACTCTTCTGTTGGCCCGCGACTGAATCTGGCCCTCTGCTAGTCTGTCTAAGCGTGTGAGACTCCAGCTACGCTTTCACAATTCAAATTAATACCCAGAGATAGCTGTCTTATTTGATCAGACTTGTGTGTAAAGCAAAATCTATGTTAACAAGGGGCATGAAAGTCAGGCTATGTTTAACCTGTACTACTCTGCCAGGTCTTCATATCGCAGGCTCGCCTTTCTGCTGATTTCTGTGCAAAGCTTTAATTATGCATCAGTAGTTCATACCTGTTTCAGGCTGCATCTTTATACAAAAGTCTACGCAGTGTGCCAGGTTGTTTCACACCGTTCGTGGTGCATTTATTTTTATATAGCGCTAACGAGGCGTTGGTGACAAACAGCGCCCTGTGGCCGTACCTGCGTCAGGCTGCTCCTGTACTGTAGACGGTGTCGGCGCTGCTGCCTTTATACTTGAGGTCTCTGGCTAACGCTGCTGTCATCGAAGATCCCCAGGCTCACACCGCAGGCCTCAGCACGAGCCCTAGGGCCACAAGCCCGGCGGCAGGCCTACAAAGAGCCCCTCCGACTGCCGAGCTCCGGAGGGACTCATTGGCGGCACAATCAGAACATCCTTGGGGTTTCAAGGACATGTAATGCCCCGGAGTGTGAGCTCTAAGACAACAGTCTTTAGAAGTAACTACACCACATACTCTCTGCAAAATACTGCTGCATTTCGACTTCCGGGTGACGTGCCGTTCTAGAAACTGAAGAAGGACCATAACAAGAACTACATCAGTTGCCATGTTGGTTTGGGATACCATTGTCTTTATCGCTCAAATGCCGATGCCATTTTGTATACAAGGAAATAATATACGTAAAGAGGATGGGTTTTAACTCCTACGCTGCCAGGCCTTTCTGACCCCTGTGCTCTACATTTTGTGGCCATTTTGGGGTAGTTAGAGCTTAGGCCCCATAACTTTTTGTCCACTTAAGCTATCCACGCCAAATTTGCGTCCTGTTTTTACAACATCCTGGGAATTCAAAGGTTTCCAGGGTTTGTGGATTTCACTGGAGGGGGGCAGAGAAAATAGCCAAAATATAGCTAAATTATGTTTTTTTGGGGGGGAATGAGGGGAGAAGTACTGCAGCAGAAAGCATCTGTTTTTTTCTTGCAAACAGCATTGTTAATGCGCAAGGGTCCAGGGAGAATTTTCTCTCTGGTTCCGGTTCAACAACCACCTGTGCGGGGTGAGACACCATCATCATTCTCACCTATTAAGGTCGACTGAATCTTTGGACTTGGCAAATAGTGTAGTGGTCAGAACTATTCGATCACAAATCAACAACATATCATAAAACAGTTCTAGACACCATGATGTGGTGGTAAATGAATCCAAAAGACAACGTTGATCCTGAAGCCAAAGTAGGATTTAATGGAGCACTCACACACGCTCCTAATGAACAAAACGCTCCTCATCGTCTGCGATCCGGAAGCGCTCCATTCAGAGAATTCTTAATTCTACTTACACTATTATACATCTCCTTCTTTTCAAACAAGAGAAATAAACAAATATGAAATAAAACGGTAACATGCAATAAAAATTTGTAATATCAATTTCTACTTTAGCTAACACATAGTAATCTATGACTTTTATTTTTTTTTTACAAAAAACTAAACACACCTAATACATTATTAAATCATTGTTTTTGTTTGGTAATTTTTTATGTCTGCTGACCCTGACACCAAACTCATTCATATAAACATTTGATGAATTGTATTCTTCACGATGACTCAACAAAGTATTGCCAGTAACACTTGTTCTACTGTTTGAATATACTTTGACTGATTCACATCCAAAATCGGAATCAGATAAATGACTTAATTCACCACAGCCTTCAAAGTTAACACGTGCTAACCTGGAACCATGCCACCATGAACCATTACTCAGCATAGCTGGAGTCTTACTGATTCTGATAACTTTCCAAGGTTTTGAATACTTCGATTCTCCCTTTCTGACATGTATAGGAAGCTTGATCTTAACCCAATCACCAACATCAAGACTTTGTTCATTTTCCTTGCACTTATGTGTATTCTTAATCTCAACATTCATCCTGGCCTCATTATATATCCTATTAATTAGTACTTGTTTTTGCAACCAAGATGGATTTAGACCTAATCTCGGTTTTCTTCACTTCAACATCAAAAATGGAGAAAATTTAGTTGAACAATGAGGTTTACAATGATAGGACCAAATCGATTGAGCAACATGTTCCTTAACATTAATCCTAGCTTTTAATGCAAGCTGTATTGACTCTACTAAAGTTCTATTAAATCTTTCAACTAAACCAATCATATTTGGTGCATATAAAGCCGTTTGCCTATGTTTAATTCCTAGATTAAACAAGAAATCTTGTAATTTGGAAGAAGTAAATTGTGTACCATTGTCAGTAGTGATACTATCAGGATACCCTTCTCTTCTGAAACAATCGTTTAGAAACTCAATAACCTCATCAGTATTGGGTCGCTCGATCCACTTATACTCAACCCATTTGGAAAAAAAATCAATGATGACAACACATATATTTTTTCCAAACGAATCCCTTCAGAAGGACATAGTAAATCCATAGCTAAATCCTTCCATGGTTGTTCTGGAAACTGCAACACATTGATCTCAGTGTTCTGTGTTTTCAAAACCTTATCAGAATCCTGACACAACTTACAGTTTTTAATACAATCAACTGCTTCTGAATCCATGTACGCCCACCAAAACGGATCTCTCAATTTTTTAATAGTTCCAGATTGACCCAAATGTCCAATATGGGCTATGGAAATCAATTTACTTCTTATTTCCGTAGGAGGTACAAAACATTCACCTTTAAGAACCATATAATTTTCTACAGACAACTCATTTCTAACTTTCCAGAAAACTTGAAAATCCTTTGTCAAAAATGTCTCTAATGGCCAACCTTTTATGATAAAACCCTTCACTTTTCCAAGGACTCCATCTTTGTCACATATGCTGAAACCCATTCCTTTTCTGAAATGACTTCAGAAATCGACAAAACTGCATCTTTCGCACTTGCAACAACACACTCTTCAACTACTTCAGTATCTGTTGTCATTTCCTTATTGCAAGACAACCTCAATAAACAATCTGCTCTGGTATTCTTTGAACCTGGCCAATAAGACACTGTAAAATTGTATTCATACAAGTTTGCTAAAATACGAATGAGTCTTGAAGATGCTTTGCCAATACTGTGTTTTGATAGTAAAGAAATACGCGGTTTATGATCAGTTCTCAATTTGAAATGTTTACCACAGATATACTGATAATATAATATAATACACTGTTCCAAAACTGGTGAACGGGAAAGGGGAGAAGTCCTGATAATCAGGAGCACAAGTCCTCACACACCACATTTGGTGTCATGCTTCATCATAGGACAGCTCCTCGTCAGGCCGGCACTGCAATTGCTGACGGGCACTCCCCGAAGGGGGGCTCTTTGCCGGAGATCTTTTAGTTAATGATGAAGCCGCGGAACCACATGTGGGTCCGAAAAAGAGGAAAGAAAAAAGACAAGAAGAGGATAAAATTGGCTCAAAACCCTCACTAAATAATTTATTGTTCGCTGTTGGGAATTGGTCAAGATTAAAAAAGTAGCAAGGGAGTGAAACAAGAGGTAATGCTCAGACACTCGTACAAAAATCAAGACAAAGGGAGACGGTAATTATCCGAAGTCCCTCAGTATAAGGTCAATATACGGTCGACATGTTTCGCGTCTCTCATGGTCCAACAGGATCCCTTGACGCTTCTTCAGGACCTATTTATTCATTGGACTTCTCCAATTGAAAACAAAGGAAAATTCATCAGCTCCTGCAACCTAACGCTCACAGTCAAGACGTCATTGGTCACTTACTAGAGGTAAACCGGACTGGCTTCCCTTTCCTATTAGTCACCCATCTCTATTTAGAGGAAGTGTTTCATGGGATCACGCAGGCCTGTTGCCCGGTTCACAATGAATTTGTGAGGTTACCGGCGTGCAATGAGACACCTACCCCCGCGGCTGCGTTCCCGAATATTCGGGAACGCAGCCGCGGGGGTAGGTGTCTCATTGCACGCCGGTAACCTCACAAATTCATTGTGAACCGGGCAACAGGCCTGCGTCTTGACTGTGAGCGTTAGGTTGCAGGAGCTGATGAATTTTCCTTTGTTTTCAATTGGAGAAGTCCAATGAATAAATAGGTCCTGAAGAAGCGTCAAGGGATCCTGTTGGACCATGAGAGACGCGAAACATGTCGACCGTATATTGACCTTATACTGAGGGACTTCGGATAATTACCGTCTCCCTTTGTCTTGATTTTTGTACGAGTGTCTGAGCATTACCTCTTGTTTCACTCCCTTGCTACTTTTTTAATCTTGACCAATTCCCAACAGCGAACAATAAATTATTTAGTGAGGGTTTTGAGCCAATTTTATCCTCTTCTTGTCTTTTTTCTTTCCTCTTTTTCGGACCCACATGTGGTTCCGCGGCTTCATCATTAACTAAAAGATCTCCGGCAAAGAGCCCCCCTTCGGGGGGTGCCCGTCAGGCATTGCAGTGCCGGCCTGACGAGGAGCTGTCCTATGATGAAGCATGACACCAAATGTGGTGTGTGAGGACTTGTGCTCCTGATTATCAGGACTTCTCCCCTTTCCCGTTCACCAGTTTTGGAACAGTGTATTATATTATATTATCAGTTTGACTGGAGGGTGTACACTGGACCACAAAATCCTCCGATCCCTTCTCTTTATTTGAAGTACCACAGATATACATCTTAAAGTGTTCAACAGACAATGCACAAGCAAGTGCATCGCATTCAATATTTGAATACCTAAACTCAGTTTCAGACAATGCCCTAGAACCAAAAGCAATGGTTTGTTCAACATTGACTTGAGTGAGAACTGCTCCTAATCCTGATGAACTAGCATCCACAGTGATAACATTAACTGCATCACAAGAATATGGTGCAAGTGGTTGAAAATTCACTATAGACTGTTTAAGCCTGTTGAAAGTATCAACCTGATCATTAGACCACCTGAATGTTTCATTTTTCTTTAGTAATACACGTAAAGGTATAGCTAGATCGCAGAAATATTTGACAAACTTAGAATAGCACTCACAAAGACCTAAAAAAGAATTAACCTGATCTTTGTTTCTGGGCTCTTCAATGTTTTATATCACCTGTAGTGAATTTTCTTTTGGTGTGATCCCTTTTTCAGAAATAGAATGACCTAAATAGTCTATTTCATTAGTTAAAAATGTGCATGTGTCCAAATGAACTGTCATTCCCCTATCACTTAAAATTGACATCACTTTTTCCACTGTCCTATAGTGTTCTTCTTTAGAAATTGTATGGATCAATACATCATCCTCAAAAGTAGTGACATTTGTAACATCTTTAAATAAACAATGCATTAATTTTTGAAATACAGAAGCAGCCGATGCCAAACCAAAAGGCATACGTTTATACCAAAAAGCACCATCTGAAGTAATGAAATTAGTAATGCAACGAGACTCAGGAGTCAACTCTACTTGATGGTATGCTGCCTTCAGATCAATCTTTGAAAAAAACTTTGAACCCTCTAACTTTGTGAAAAACTCTTAAATGCGTGGAAGTGGAAAACAATCCACCAAGATTTGCTTATTCACAGACCTTAAATCAGCACATAAACGTGAATCTCCTGTTTTTTTTCTCACCAGAACAATTGGAGATACCCATTCTGCAGCATCAACAGGCTCAATAATATCCTCTTTACACATTTTAACTAACATCTCAGATAATTCCTTGCTGACCGATAACGGAACATGCCTTCATTTGTGTTTGATAGGAACAGCATTTTAAAAAAAGTTGAATGTGATGTGAAAATCCTGTCACCTTACCTATCTCTTTGCTAAACAAGTTTTTAAATTTGTCCAACAACATCTCCAATTTATCTATAACTGTGTTCAAACCTTGGACAGACTGTATATTATCAGTCAGATACACTGGATTCTTTGCATTTGGATTGAGCACCATTCCCCATTTCTTTTGATGATGCCAACCGATAACATGTAAACCATTAACAGCAACATACACTTTTCCAATAATCGCCCTGTTTAAAAATCTGATCTCCGCGATAAAGAATCCAAGCATATCAATCTCTTTGCCTCCAAAACCATATCCTTTGACATAATTGGGTTCTTACTTTTTATCACCCCAGTTTTTATTTTTAAAAAAACTGATCTGATAAAATAGTATATGGTGATCCAGAATCTGCCAAAACTTTAACACTCAAACCATCAATGACGATTTCACAGTCAGGTAGAATATAAGGTTCTTTGTCAATTTCTGTGCAGCTAAAACCCTTTCCAGACACTTTCTATGTCAGATTTATTCATATCATTATGTAATATTTTGCTTTGTTCATTAATGCAAGAATCCTTTTCCTTAGTGCTCAGGACGAAACGATCTTCCATCTCATTATCTTGAGCCTTTGAGTCCTCCAGTGTAGATATTCTTCTGTTGAAAACTGATCTGCATACATTGCCAAAATGACCAATCTTCTTGCACTTGAAACATTCTTTACCTTTGGTTGAGCAAAACTTGAATTGCGATGCATGTGTTTTGGAACCACACTTATCACAAATTGTTTTATTGACATTGGATCATAAACCTTGTTTGTTGGTATTGACTTGTTTTCCTTTAGAAAATGTTCCTATGTTATTAGCCTCATATTTCTCTTTGTCATGTAAGGGTACAGTTGCAATTTCTTTGTTAACGTCATCAACATTAATGGCTTTGAAAGATTTTATTGTACACTCAACACTTTTAGCCGTATCAATTGCTTCTTTCGAGGTAGGATTGCGTTGTCTAAGCAGTTGTTCCTGTATCTTTTTATTCTAATAGAAAATAATGAACTGATCTCTAATATAAGTATATGCTGTTGCACCAAACTCACAGTCTGCAGCCAAAATTTGTAATGCAGAAATATATGAGTCAACAGACTGATTAAGTTGTTGATGTCTGTAAAAAAATTATACCTTTTCATAACAATATGTGGTTCTTCAGAAAACCTTTTTTTAAACCTATCAACAGCTTCTGAAAAACACTCATAGTCTCTGGCATCCATGCAAGATAAGGGTGGGCTGGAGGTAAATGTTCAAACCTTTCTTCAGCTTCAAAACCAACTAAATTGAGTATTAACGCTTTTTCCCTGTGTGATTCAAATGAATCTCCATTAATTGCCAACATGTAGTTTTTAAAACGTCTGAACCATTTTTCCCATTTCATAGCAGCCTCATTTGCAGAATTTAAAAATGGCGGAGGTGGATTTCCACAAGTGTTATTCGTCATAAATTACAATTTATGATGTATAGTGCAGTTATTATTTAAATGTCATTAAAACATTTATTTTATTTTATATATACATATACATCTGCGTTAATGTGCCTTAATATGCACTTGGTAGCATGAAAACGTTCTTCACTTAAGATGGCCGCTGATACATGACGTCGTTCTCACGTACTGATCTTTTTAGCCACAAAACAGTCTTCTCTAAAATGGCTGCCAAACAAATGGCAATTCAATTTAACACACGCAGTTCAGTCAAAATGCTCTGCCTTACCACTTCTGGTTCCTGTGCGCAGTACGTCCACCCTCCGATACATCCGACAGTAGCGGAAACACACCAGGAGTGTTTTCATCTGCTTGCTACGAAGTGCTGGCAAGAAACACAGGAAAATACTTCTATTGAAGATGATTCATCAATGCCTAGACTGTGGTGAGTGCTCCACATCAAAATCATCGCCAAAATGTGGTAGTAAATGAATCCAAAAGACAACTTTGATCTTGAAGCGAGTAAGATTTAATGGAGCACTAACACACGATCCTAATGAACAAAACGCTCCTCATCGTCTGCAATCAGGAAGTGTTCCATTCAGAGAATTCTTAATTCTACTTACACTACTACACATGAACAATTTTACACTGAATCAAACTCCAAACTGAATAAAGTTTCAAAGCTTTATTTCAATCCCAAAATCAATGTCATATATATGGTGCGCAAAACTAATTTATAGATGTACATGAAAACCATAGGCTGATCAAAACGTCTGAAAAGATTTAACTCACTAAACATCGACTCTGTTAGACACTCCAAAAGGATCATATAAATTAACAACACAACAATTACATTGTTGTTAGAATTCAATGCAGATGATGGTGACATCAGTAAATCATCAAAATACAATTTAACATTCAATCTAAGATTTTAGGTTTCAGAGCTGGGCCATTCCTATCACTAACACAAATTAGGACTTGCATGTGTGGGAACGGGCTAACACATGCGGACAAAAGCAAAAATAAAAGAGACAAAAATTATTTAGAAAACTTCTAAGACAACTCACTTAAAAAAATGCTGTGTAAGTAAACTAACTAAAGAAAGCAAGAAACCACATTTAGTTATACCTCAAGACAAGGCAAAGGCAAAAGACAGGAGTGGTTTGTTAAGCAGGATGGTCACTGTTAGACCTGACAGCCTTAGGGTAGTCACCCCTAACTTTTTGCCTGCCTCCCTCCATTTTTTGGACACTGTTTTTGCTGGTTTATAGACTCTGCATACTTTACCACTGCTAACCAGTGCTAAAGTGCATATGCTCTCTCCCTTAAAACATGGTAACCTGGAATCATACCTGATTGGACTATTAATTTACTTATAAGTCCCTAGTAAGGTGCACTTTATGTGCATAGGGCTGGTAAATTAAATGCTACTAGTGGGCCTGCAGCACTGGTTGTGCCACCCACTTAAGTAGCCCCTTTTTCCTTGTCTCAGGCCTGCCATTGCAAGGCCTGTGTGTGCAGTTTCACTGCCACATCGACTTGGCATTGAAAAGTACTCGCCAAGCCTAGAACTCCCCTTTTTCTACATATAAGTCACCCTTAAGGTGTGCACAAGGTAACCCCTAGGGCAGGGTGCTGTGTAGGTAAAAGGCAGGACATGTACCTGTGTAGTTATATGTCCTGGTAGTGTAAAACTCCTAAATTCGTTTTCACACTACTGAGAGGCCTGCTCCCTTCATAGGCTAACATTAGGGCTGCCCTCATACACTGTTGAAGTGGCAGCTGCTGATCTGAAAGGAGCAGGGAGGTCATATTTAGTATGGCCAGAATGGTAATACAAAGTCCTACTGACTGGTGAAGTCGGATTTAATATTACTATTCTAGAAATGCCACTTTTAGAAAGTGAGCATTTCTTTGCACTTAAATCCTTCTGTGCCTTACAATCCACGTCTGGCTGGGCTTGGTTGACAGCTCCTTGTGCATTCACTCAGACACACCCCAAACACAGGGTACTCAGCCTCACTTGCATACATCTGCATTTTGAATGGGTCTTCCTGGGCTGGGAGGGTGGAGGGCCTGCTCTCACACAAAGGACTGCCACACCCCCTACTGGGACCCTGGCAGACAGGAGTAAACTGAAAGGGGACCTGGTGCACTTCTTAGCCACTCTTTGAAGTCTCCCCCACTTCAAAGGCACATTTGGGTATAAAACAGGGCCTCTGCCCTACCTCATCAGACACTTGCTGGAGAAGAACCCTGAACCAGAAACTACATCCTGCCAAGAAGAACTGCCTGGCTGCTCAAAGGACTCACCTGTCTGCTTTCTACAAAGGACTGCTGCCTTGCTGTTGCCCTGCTGCCTTGCTGAACTCTTGTCTGGCTGTGAAAGTGCTCTCCAAGGGCTTGGATAGAGCTTGCCTCCTGTTCCCTGAAGTCTCAGGACCAAAAAGACTTCTCTCTTTTACTTGGACGCTCCGTGCGCCGAAAATTTCGACGCACAGCTTGTTTCGCGGCGAGAAAAACGCCGCACACTGACGCTGATCGACGCGACGCTCTTGGGACGATCGAAGATCCGACGCACGGCCTCGCAAGGACAACGCCGCCCGACCTCTGGAGGAGAAATCGACGCGACGCCTGCCGTGAGATCGTAATTTCAACGCGCAGCCCCGCAGATCGAAGTCTAGAGGAGAAATCGACGCAACGCCTGCCGTGAGTTCGTAAATTCGACGCGCAGCCCCGCAGATCGACGCACAGCCGGAGAACAAGCAGGAGAATCCACGCACAGACCCGGGACATCTGGTAATCCCCGCGATCCACAGAAAGAGACTGTCCACGCGCCGGAAAACGACGCCCGACTTCCCCGCGTGGAAAATAACGACGCAAGTCCGTGTGTGCTGGGGAGAAATCGACGCACACACCCTTTTTCCACGCACCTCTTCTCTTGTGGCCCTCTGAGGAGATTTTTCCACTCCTAACCAGGTACTTGTGCTTGAAAGAGACTTTTGTTACATTCTAAAGACTTAAGACACTTTATATCACTTCCCTGTGATATTTCTACAATTTTCCATTGCAACTTTATTCTTTTTGACCTACAATTATCCTGATAAATATTATATATTTTTCTAAACACTGTGTGGTGTATTTTTGTGGTGCTATATGGTGGTATTGTATGATTTATTGCACAAATACTTTACACATTGCCTTCTAAGTTAAGCCTGACTGCTCGTGCCAAGCTACCAGAGGGTGGGCACAGGATAATCTTGGATAGTGTGTGACTTACCCTGACTAGAGTGAGGGCTTTTGCTTGGACAGAGGGTAACCTGACTGCCAACCAAAAACCCCATTTCTAACATTGGTGATCAGCGGTGAGGATAGGACTTGTATTTGTGCAGTGACATACAGTAGCTAAGTATTTCACTACCTACCCACAGTTGAAGGTCAACTTGGTTTTTATCTCTTTTTGAAAATCCGTTTTTTCCTGACAATTTTCAAAAACTAAATCCTCACTCAACATGTCTCTGACTGGGTCTCAGACAGGGGACTTTGACCTAGTCCAGTTGGATACATACACGGTCAAACAACTAAGAGGATTCTGCAGGGCATTAAGGGTACCCACCCAAGGGGCCTCCAGAAAGGAGGACTTTCAAGTGGCGCTGAGGGCCTGGGCAGAAGCCCATTTAGAGGATGATGAGGAAGGGGAGCCAGAAAATGGCCCCTCAGAAGGATTTTCACTATCTATGGATGGTGTTACCACTGCAATTGTGCACCCTTCCAGACCAGGGAGCAGTGTCTCCATGCAAAGCCTGACCGCAGAGGAAAGGAGAGAGGAAAGGGAGTTCCAATTGCAAATGGCAAAACTGAAAATTGAGGCGCAACAGGAGGAGAGGAGGGCAGAAAGAGAAGCCAAACAAGCTGAGGCTGAAAGAGCAGCCAAACAGATTGAAGCTGAAAGAACAGCCAAACAGATTCAAGCAGAAGCTGAAAGGGCAGCCAAACAAGCAGAAGCTGAAAGAGCAGCCAAACAAGTGGAAGCTGAAAGAGCTTTGGCTGAAAAGAAACTATTGTTGGCTCATGAACTGAGTCTCAAGGAGCTGGAGATCAAGGCAAGACAGTCTGAATCCAGCAATAATGGTGGCAGCATACAGACAGGACCTGCTGGAGAAAAGAAGGTTCGTATACCCAAAAATGTGGTGCCCAGTTTTGTGGTGGGAGATGACATAGATAAATGGTTAGCTGCTTATGAAGTTGCACTAAGGGCTCATGAGGTTCCTGAAGGGCAATGGGGGGTAGCTATGTGGGGTTATGTGCCGCCATTGGGGAGGGACACACTTCTCACATTGGATCCACCGGATCAAAACACATACCCACTCCAGAAAGCCACTTTACTTGCCAAGTTTGGGCTGACCCCTGAGGGATACCGTCAGAGGTTCAGGGACAGCACCAAAGAAACCACACAAACATGGGTAGATTTCTTTGATTTCTCTAGTAAGGCACTGAATGGATGGGTGCGGGGCAACAAAGTAGCAGATTATAAAGGTTTATATGACTTGATCCTGAGAGAGCATATGCTTAATGTTACTTATACAGATTTGCGCCAGCACCTAGTGGATAGTAAGCTGACTGATCCCAGGAAGCTTGCTGAGGAGGCGGACCTCTGGGTTAGCACCCGAGTGTCCAAAAAGGTACCTGGGGGGGACTCCCACAAAGGTGGTCAGGGTTCCCAACAGAAGAAAGAGGGGGGAGATAAACTTACAGATAAGGAACTCTCTAAAGGCCCCCAAAAGAATTCCCAGGGAGGGGGTGGCAACCCTTCCTTTTCCAAATTTGGGAAAAAGCCAGGGACATTTGACAAGTCAGGAAAATCTAGCCCCAAATGCATGGAGTGTTACCAATATGGTCACTACAAAGGCGATCCACAGTGCCCCAAGAGGGCACCGTCCACTACTGGACAGGCACCTGGGTTGACTAGTGTAGCACTCGGGGGGGAGATGGACCCAACTAGCTTTGGGGAGCAGGTAGAGATTTCCCTAGTGTCCCTGGGAGAAGGAGAAATGGTGCCCAAGGCCCACATGCCCAGAAATACTTCCAAGTACCGGCAGTGGGTCACCATTGATGGGCAGAGGGTGGAGGCTCTGCGTGACACAGGAGCCAGTATGACTACTATCAAGAGTCAGCTGGTGTCAGCAGAGCAGATAGTACCTAATACATTCCACCAGGTCAGAGTCGCTGACAATCGCGAGAGTCACCTACCGGTGGCTCTGGTTCCCTTTGAGTGGGGGGGGGTCTCTGGTACTCTGAAAGTAGCTGTGAGTCCTGCCATGCCTGTAGATTGTCTGTTAGGCAATGACCTTGAGCACACTGCTTGGAAAGAAGTGGAGCTCAGGTCTCACCTGGAGATGTTAGGGTTACCTGAGTGGGTCTGCATGACCACACGGTCCATGGCTGACCGAGAGGGAAGTCAAGGGCATCTGGAGCCTGGAACGATGGCCCAGAGAGCTGCCAGGAGGAGGGACCAGGGGTGCGGGAAACCGGCCCCAGCTGTTCCCACAGTGGCTGACGGGGCTCCTGAGGAGGAGGCTTCCGAGCCAACTGGGGAAGACATTGCCGCCCTAGGTGACTTACCTGAGCTTGCTGGCTGGCAAGTTGAGGGTGGACCCACCAGGGAGGAATTCTGCAAGGCGCAGAAAGAATGTCCCACTCTAGAAGGTTTGAGGAAACAAGCCTCAAACCAGGCAGCCGGCGACGCCTCTGGCGATCACCACCTATATTGGGAGAATGATCTCCTCTACAGTGAGCCTAAGGTTCCGGGCTTTGGGGCAGCACGTATGCTGGTGGTCCCCCAATGTTACCGAACCTTCCTACTGGGTCTGGCTCACGACATTCCCCTGGCAGGACATTTGGGGCAGGGCAAGACCTTTAACAGGCTTGTCACCCACTTTTATTGGCCCAAAATGAGGACACACTCAGACAAGTTCTGCAGATCCTGTCCTACCTGCCAGGCCAGTGGTAAAGCAGGAAAAAGGGTTAAAACCCCCCTGATTCCACTTCCTGTCGTTGGCACCCCCTTTGAAAGGGTGGGCATCGACATTGTTGGTCCCTTGGACCCCAAAACTGCCTTAGGCAACAGGTTCATACTGGTTTTGGTGGACCATGCCACCCGTTACCCAGAGGCAATCCCTCTGAGGACAGTAACTGCACCGGTGGTGGCCAGAACCCTGATGGGGATATTTACCCGTGTGGGATTCCCCAAGGAAATAGTGTCTGACAGAGGCACTAACTTCATGTCTGCATACATGAAGTCTCTGTGGGATGCGTGTGGTGTAACTTACAAGTTCACCACACCCTATCACCCCCAGTCGAATGGTCTTGTGGAGAGATTCAACAAGACCCTGAAAGGCATGATTGGTGGCCTCCCTGAGGCCATGAGGCGTAAGTGGGACGTCCTCTTACCATGCCTTCTCTTTGCTTACAGAGAGGTCCCCCAGAGAGGGGTAGGGTTCAGTCCCTTTGAACTTCTCTATGGGTACCCTGTCAGGGGACCCTTAAGCATTGTCCAGGAGGGATTGGAGAAAGCTCCAAAGACACCCCCTCAGGATGTGGTCAGCTATATGTTGGCCCTCCGCAACCAGATGACCCGCTTCTGGAAAGAAGCCCAAGATAACCTTGAGGCCAGTCAAGAGGTGATGAAACAATGGTATGACCAGAAGGCCACCCTGGTAGAGTTTCAACCTGGAGACAAAGTGTGGGTAATGGAGCCAGTAGAGCCCAGAGCTCTCCAGGACCGCTGGTCTGGCCCATTTGAAATAAAGGAGCGGAAAGGGGAGGCCACTTACCTAGTGGACCTCAAAACCCCTAGGAATCCCCTAAGGGTGCTCCATGTGAACCGACTAAAAGCTCATTTTGAGAGGTCGGAGATCAACATGCTTCTGGTCACAGATGAAGGAACGGAAGAGGAGAGTGAACCTCTCCCCGACCTCCTCCCTGCCCAAGAAGGTGATGGGTCAGTAAGCGGGGTCATTCTGTCTGACTCCCTGACTCTAAATCAGAAAGGAGACTGTTATGAGCTGTTGGAGCAGTTCTCCCCCCTGTTCTCCCTTACTCCTGGGCTGACCCACCTCTGTGTTCATGATATTGACACCGGTGACAGTCTCCCTGTGAAAAACAAAATTTACAGGTTGTCGGATAAGGTGAAGGCCAGCATCAAGGAGGAGGTCTCCAAGATGTTGACTCTAGGGGTCATTGAGAAATCCAGTAGTCCCTGGGCCAGCCCAGTGGTATTGGTCCCTAAGGCTACTGCCCCAGGTGCGAAGCCAGAACTCCGGTTCTGTGTGGACTACCGGGGTCTCAACTCAGTCACACGGACTGATGCTCACCCCATCCCCCGAGCTGATGAGCTCGTGGACAGGCTAGGCGCTGCCCAGTTCCTGAGTACGTTTGATCTTACTTCAGGGTACTGACAGATCGGCCTAACTGAGGGGGCCAAGGAAAGATCCGCATTTTCAACCCCGGATGGCCATTACCAGTTCCGGGTGATGCCGTTTGGGTTGAAAAATGCCCCCGCTACCTTCCAACGGTTGGTTAACGGGGTCCTAGCTGGCAAGGATGCCTTCTGTGCAGCCTACCTGGATGACATAGCTGTCTACAGTTCCAGCTGGGAGGAACACCTGCTTCACCTCAAGGAGGTGCTTCAGGCCCTGCAACAGGCAGGCCTGACCATCAAGGCCAGTAAGTGCCAGATTGGGCAGGGTTCCGTGGTGTACTTAGGACACCTAGTGGGGGGTGGCAAGGTGCAGCCACTCCAGGCCAAGATTGAAACTATCAAGGCCTGGCAACCACCCCGAACACAGACGGAGGTGAGAGCCTTTCTAGGCCTCACAGGATACTACCGCCGATTTGTCAAGGGCTATGGTACCATTGTAACACCCTTGACAGAACTCACTTCCAAGAAGCAACCTAGGTTGGTGAATTGGACAGAGGCTTGTCAGAAAGCCTTTGACGCCCTGAAGGAAGCCATGTGCACGGCCCCCGTACTCATGGCCCCTGACTACTCCCAGGAATTTATCGTGCAGACAGACGCTTCAGAGCATGGCATAGGGGCAGTCCTAGCACAGCTGAATGAGGAGGGCAGAGATCAACCGGTAGTCTTTATTAGCAGAAGGCTATTACCACGGGAACAGAGGTGGAGTGCTATTGAACGAGAAGCTTTTGCTGTGGTCTGGGCACTGAAGAAGCTAAGACCCTACCTGTTTGGGACTCACTTCCGGGTTCAGACAGACCACAGGCCCCTCAGATGGCTCATGCAGATGAGGGGTGAGAATCCAAAACTCTTGAGGTGGTCCATTTCCCTACAGGGGATGGACTTTACGGTGGAACATCGCCCAGGGGTTGACCACGCCAATGCGGATGGTCTCTCCAGGTACTTCCGCCTTAGCGATGAGAGCTCCCAGGAGGTCGGGTAGGTCTCCCCACTTTCAGCTGGGGGGGACACATGTTAGACCTGACAGCCTTAGGGTAGTCACCCCTAACTTTTTGCCTGCCTCCCTCCATTTTTTGGACACTGTTTTTGCTGGTTTATAGACTCTGCGCACTTTACCACTGCTAACCAGTGCTAAAGTGCATATGCTCTCTCCCTTAAAACATGGTAAACTGGAATCATACCTGATTGGACTATTAATTTACTTATAAGTCCCTAGTAAGGTGCACTTTATGTGCATAGGGCTGGTAAATTAAATGCTACTAGTGGGCCTGCAGCACTGGTTGTGCCACCCACTTAAGTAGCCCCTTTTTCCTTGTCTCAGGCCTGCCATTGCAAGGCTTGTGTGTGCAGTTTCACTGCCACATCGACTTGGCATTGAAAAGTACTCGCCAAGCCTAGAACTCCCCTTTTTCTACATATAAGTCACCCTTAAGGTGTGCACAAGGTAACCCCTAGGGCAGGGTGCTGTGTAGGTAAAAGGCAGGACATGTACCTGTGTAGTTATATGTCCTGGTAGTGTAAAACTCCTAAATTCGTTTTCACACTACTGAGAGGCCTGCTCCCTTCATAGGCTAACATTAGGGCTGCCCTCATACACTGTTGAAGTGGCAGCTGCTGATCTGAAAGGAGCAGGGAGGTCATATTTAGTATGGCCAGAATGGTAATACAAAGTCCTACTGACTGGTGAAGTCGGATTTAATATTACTATTCTAGAAATGCCACTTTTAGAAAGTGAGCATTTCTTTGCACTTAAATCCTTCTGTGCCTTACAATCCACGTCTGGCTGGGCTTGGTTGACAGCTCCTTGTGCATTCACTCAGACACACCCCAAACACAGGGTACTCAGCCTCACTTGCATACATCTGCATTTTTAATGGGTCTTCCTGGGCTGGGAGGGTGGAGGGCCTGCTCTCACACAAAGGACTGCCACACCCCCTACTGGGACCCTGGCAGACAGGAGTAAACTGAAAGGGGAACTGGTGCACTTCTTAGCCACTCTTTGAAGTCTCCCCCACTTCAAAGGCACATTTGGGTATAAAACAGGGCCTCTGCCCTACCTCATCAGACACTTGCTGGAGAAGAACCCTGAACCAGAAACTACATCCTGCCAAGAAGAACTGCCTGGCTGCTCAAAGGACTCACCTGTCTGCTTTCTACAAAGGACTGCTGCCTTGCTGTTGCCCTGCTGCCTTGCTGAACTCTTGTCTGGCTGTGAAAGTGCTCTCCAAGGGCTTGGATAGAGCTTGCCTCCTGTTCCCTGAAGTCTCAGGACCAAAAAGACTTCTCTCTTTTACTTGGACGCTCTGTGCGCCGAAAATTTCGACGCACAGCTTGTTTCGCGGCGAGAAAAACGCCGCACACCGACGCTGATCGACGCGACGCTCTTGGGACAATCGAAGATCCGACGCACGGCCTCGCAAGGACAACGCCGCCCGACCTCTGGAGGAGAAATCGACGCGACGCCTGCCGTGAGATCGTAATTTCAACGCGCAGCCCCGCAGATCGAAGTCTAGAGGAGAAATCGACGCGACGCCTGCCGTGAGTTCATAAATTCGACGCGCAGCCCCGCAGATCGACGCACAGCCGGAGAACAAGCAGGAGAATCCACGCACAGACCCGGGACATCTGGTAATCCCCGCGATCCACAGAAAGAGACTGTCCACGCGCCGGAAAACGACGCCCGACTTCCCCGCGTGGAAAATAACGACGCAAGTCCGTGTGTGCTGGGGAGAAATCGACGCACACACCCTTTTTCCACGCACCTCTTCTCTTGTGGCCCTCTGAGGAGATTTTTCCACTCCTAACCAGGTACTTGTGCTTGAAAGAGACTTTTGTTACATTCTCA
Organism: Pleurodeles waltl; assembly: GCF_031143425.1. NCBI lineage: Eukaryota > Metazoa > Chordata > Amphibia > Caudata > Salamandridae > Pleurodeles > Pleurodeles waltl. Next base: position 91,394,515 of record NC_090441.1, read on the forward strand.
AGACTTAAGACACTTTATATCACTTCCCTGTGATATTTCTACAATTTTCCATTGCAACTTTATTCTTTTTGACCTACAATTATCCTGATAAATATTATATATTTTTCTAAACACTGTGTGGTGTATGTTTGTGGTGCTATATGGTGGTATTGTATGATTTATTGCACAAATACTTTACACATTGCCTTCTAAGTTAAGCCTGACTGCTCGTGCCAAGCTACCAGAGGGTGGGCACAGGATAATCTTGGATAGTGTGTGACTTACCCTGACTAGAGTGAGGGCTTTTGCTTGGACAGAGGGTAACCTGACTGCCAACCAAAAACCCCATTTCTAACAGTCACCTTCTTCCAGAGTCAGTTGACAGCAGCATCAGGACAGTGCAGAACACTGGCTGCACATAGGACAACTCAGCAGTTCAGAATTAGTTGGATTTATTAGTACTGAATCACATCACAGAATAGGGCAATCAAGCTAAGATGAGTAAACTCATCTGAAGACTTAGAGAATAAGAGGGTGACAGCAGGCTTAATACAGGAATAGCCAACTCCAACAGAGTGCTAAACAGCACCAAGGCGGGGGAGAACTAACTCTCAGTTTCAAAGTCTCTCACAATTCAAAATGTGCACAATCCTCTCTATTGGTCCTTGAGGTGGGCACACTTTGGGAGTCAGTTTCAGCATCCAATGCCTAACGCTGGTGCCACCAAATTTGCTACTTTTCTGAATCTTCTCAGCCAAAGTGCGTTGTCATCGAAAGACTTCACACGTTTCCAATAAAACTTACATTCTCTAATTATTTGTTACTTGAGATCCTTTCTCACAACACACAATAAATTAATACATTTCACATGAGAACTACAAGTTTCCTATCTTGTTCAACAGCAAGAACAAATAGTGCTACATTGTTATTCTAAAACATGTTTCTTGCCTTTAATACAATAGGACAGTCAACATTACGTTAGTAGCTTAGGGAAAATAATTCTGGTCTGAGAGAACGGAATAAACAAGTGATTTTCCATTACTGCTGCAAAATGAATCTCTTCAGGTCTAGTCAAGCTAAGAAGCTCAATCCATATTAATACATTAATACATTAATAAACTTATTGCACACCTTACAATTCATACATGCAAAGCAAATTGTTTATTGCAAACATCATTTATGACATGTTAGAGCAATTGTAAACGTGCATTTATTTATCTGCACATGTGTAACTCACATTTTTCAAACTCATTAATTCAATATAAATCAGTTTAATTAATATCCATTTTAATACTTTCAATTCTTAATCCACATCTTTATAAAACATTGTTAAATGTTAATTTAATTTAGTACTTCATTTAATAAAATACAAAACTCTCATGTTAAAACGTGGTGCACAGTACGGATGGTGGCCACATGGTTCACCCTAATTCAAACTTGCACATTTTACAACTCATGCTATTTTCTCTGCTAGGCCTTTAAATGTAGGTTAATTAATCACTGCATGCTAACTTCTATGCCAATATTATAATAAAACTTGCTCTCTCTCAGTCCCTCCTCTGATGGCAATCTATGCCGTCACAAAATAACTATTCTCATTTACAATGAGACAAAATCAAAACCTTGTAGTCTGATAACGCATAGATCTAGGTTTGTGGTAATTGTCAATTCTCTTATTCTCCATTTCTTCCCTCGTCTGTTTATTCTTTACGCTTTGCCTTCTCCAGAAATTGTAAACTTTGTAGAATCCAAAGTACAAAAATTATGCACGTCACAATCATTAACGATTTCAGGATCATTTTAACAAAACCATTTCCCAAATTTCCAAACCAAGATCCTACTTTCAATAATCCTTCACCTATTGTCTCCCAAACATTTGTCTCTTTGAGGTCAATTAAGTCATTATTCAGACTTGTCATATTAGATCAGTATCTTCTTGTCTCCTTGCTGGTATTGGTATGTAAGTGCAGCAGTGTTGTGATTTTAAAACTCCACAGACTCCGTCCTCTTTTGCTAAAAGGATGTCAAACGTAAGGCGATTCTGAAGAATCATAGACCTTGCCGCAACCATTTCTGTGTCCATTAGGAGCATTTCACCTCAAAAATCAGTTGACATCTTATCTACAATTGTTGATAACTTTCTCATCTTTACGTCATTCAAGATCACACTGACTGATGAAATAAAAGCTCCAAAAGTATCTCCTGTAATCTCTGTAGTGAAAATAAGTATGTTTGTCCACTGACTTTGTGTTTAACCACTGTGCATATTAGTTGTTACATGTTCACCAGTTGCAGATTACATTTTGTATTCAGTTTAGCTGCCGATTGGCTTTATCGTGGCATTAGACATTACATTTTGCATTCAGTTTAGCTGCCTATTGGCTTTATCATGGCGTTAGACATTGCAGTTGAGACATTGCAGATGAGCTGTGTTTTTCCACATGGTAAACTAAGCTTGTGTTTTTCGTATTTTCTCTTACCGAACACAATAGCATGATAAGGAAGCGCATATTTTATGTTTTTCTTTAGTGCAGAAAACAGTCTGAATTTGAGGGGCGTGTCTCGAAACGATGGCCAAGTTTCAACACATTCCTGTCAAGGTTTACCTAAACAAGCCAGCATTTTCGAACAATTCACATCTGAGAGGGAAGGACCTTTCAGAAGGCTTTTTCCCATGATTACTTAACCTATAAAAGGTGTCCCTAGGCAGCAGCGAGGGGAATTTTCTGAAACTTCAGTCAGGATTGGACGTCCAATGCCTGACATCCCGTGAGGGCGGAAAACTCTTTCTCGCAGTTGAACAGGGGTCATCAACTTGCTGGCATGAGAAAGATGAAGAGCTGTGACAGGCCCTACGGTGATGAATTTCGACTTTATTCTTTGCTTTGCAATTATGCTATAATATAATCACATATATTTGCTGTGTACGTTGCAGTTGAGAATTACTTTGACATATTTTCCTTTCATTGCTGTGACTATTTTTAAACGTGTGCCTCCAACCTACTAATCTCCTTTCTCAGGAACCTCGTGGTGAAGTAATAATAAATGTCTTCTTTAAATAAAGCAGTGCATTCCAGAGATTTTTGTCAGCTCGGTCATTAGTGAAAGCAAAACAATCTCTGAACAACATGCTCCTCTTGCTCCTCTTTTAAATCTCATTTTAGGTCTCTCAATTCCTTCTGGATTGTCAATGTTGCCCAATTGGTAGATTTTCAGAAAGATTATTACAAAATAGCATGTACCATACCAGCCTTTCGGCAATTTGTAATAAGCATTCTTACCACAGATGTAATAAACACCAGGTACAGCGGGTTCTTGTCTATTTAGCATAAAATCTCATACACTTTTAAACAGGAACACATGACTGCTTTCACTTGTTTCTACAAATTTATTGTCAGCTTTTCATTGCGGCCTATATGTACAAAGCTTTCCTATATATTGCCAATCTAAAGCTAAGCGTCCCGGTGTATCAGGTGTGTTGTGTACTGCTTTCTACTTGCTAACTATACCCTATCTATCCTTTCCTTCATTGCTTTTCTTCTATCATCCACTTGATTGTGATGGGACGCTCGTCCTCACGGGTTGCCCAAGCTTGTATCTGCCTCTCATGCGCAGTACGGGGGGGTCCTCAGCCCAGGCCCAGGACGCCCAGGCCGCCCCAAGTGTCCCCTCTTCCCCAGGTGACCCGTTCCGACTCCAAACATCAGATCGCAGCCCGTGCGGACATGTTCATTCACTCGGCGCAAGCCGCTTCTCACCTGGAAACCACTGTGTCTCTTAGACCGGTCCCGGCCCACGCGGTCCCAAAGCCGGCCCGGGTGCCTCTTTATCCTAGTGGGCCACCGGTTCCTCAAGCATTCGAATCACTCGCCTCCAGTGCGGTCCTCGGGGGCGGAATGTCGTGGCCCTGCTGCAGGCTCTCAGGTTTCTGTTCTTTATCACCTTGTCGTTCCGCTCCGATCTCGGGCCCTCGAGCGTTGTCCTCGCGATCACGAGCTGCTTCGACTCGCGGCTTAGGGTCCGGGTGCGGCCCACGTAGGTAAAGGGTCGCTTCGGTTTCTTCTTCTTCTTCTGACCCTCCAGGGCGTAGCGCTATCCAGTTGTTGTAGGGCGCCAAGGAATCCACCGCCAGCAGGTCCAGCACCCCAGATCCCCAGGGCCCGATCTTACTCCCGGGCTCCGGACAGAGTCCGTGTAGTCGGAGGGGTCCCATGGCACACATCACCTCCTTCTTGCAGCCGCTCCAGTTTGCTGTTCAGGGGTCGGGTGTGACTCGCGGAGTCGCAAGGCCACTTCTGTACATATTTAAGGAGTTCCTCTCGCTCCTCTAGCGCGAGGCCCAGGGCTCCAGTTTCCAGCGCGGCCTTCGTGGCCGCAGCGCTGATTCACCTCTGTGGGGCGCTGAGGGGCCGTTCACTGCGCTTTCGGTTCATCAAGCCTCACCTGCTTCGTTTCGAGTCTCGGGGGAGTGGGATGCCCCCCCGCCCACCCTAATTTGAGTCGGATTATCCAGACGCGGTGCGGAGCTCTAAAAGCTCGCGTCCGCCATGTTTGGCAGCTTGGCCACGCCCCCGAGACTAGGGGAATCATGGAATTGTCCCCCAATGCCAGAATGGCATTGGGGTGACAATTCCATGATCTTAGACATGTTACATGGCCATGTTCGGAGTTACTATTGTGACGCTATACATAGGTAGTGACCTATGTATAGTGCACGCGTGAAATGGTGTCCCCGCACTCACAAAGTCCGGGGAATTTGCCCTGAACGATGTGGGGGCACCTTGGCTAGTGCCAGGGTGCCCACACACTAAGTAACTTAGCACCCAACCTTCACCAGGTGAAGGTTAGACATATAGGTGACTTATAAGTTACTTAAGTGCAGTGGTAAATGGCTGTGAAATAACGTGGATGTTATTTCACTCAGGCTGCAGTGGCAGGCCTGTGTAAGAATTGTCAGAGCTCCCTATGGGTGGCAAAAGAAATGCTTCAGCCCATAGGGATCTCCTGGAACCCCAATACCCTGGGTACCTCAGTACCATATACTAGGGAATTATAAGGGTGTTATAGTAAGCCAATGTGAATTGGTAAAATTGGTCACTAGCCTGTTAGTGACAATTTGTAAAGCAGAGAGAGCATAACCACTGAGGTTCTGGTTAGTAGAGCCTCAGTGAGACAGGGAACACATATATATAGGCCACAAACTTATGAGCACTGGGGTCCTGGCTAGCAGGGTCCCAGTGACACATAACAAACATACTGACAACATAGGGTTTTCACTATGAGCACTGGGCCCTGGCTAGTAGGATCCCAGTGAGACAGTGAAAACACCCTGACATATACTCACAAACAGGCCAAAAGTGGGGTAACAAGGCTAGAAAGAGGCTACTTTCTCACAATGTTAATAAAACTCATGAATTCAATATAAATGAGTTTAATTCCTATTCACTGTAATAATTTCAATTCTTAATCCACATTTTAATAAAACATTCTTTAATGATAACTCAATTTAGTACTTCATTTAATATTATGCATAATACCAAATGTTTCACCATGATTCAAACATGCACATTTTACAGCTGTTATTTTTTATGTTAGGCCTTTAAATGTAGGTTAATTAATCACCATATGCTAACTTCTATGCCATTAATACAATAATAAAACTTGCTCTCTCTCAGCATCAACGAAGGGGTTGCAGTGCTACAATCACTATCTTCCCAGCTTTTAGGAACAGGCAGACTAGACTCGGAAATCCGCATTATTCAACCCAGTTTTGGCATTACACTGTGACATAGCACATTTTTCCTAATTATTGTGCTTTCAACCTCCTTCCAGTTAGTGGTATAAATGGGTGTGAAACCAATGGTGGATACCGGAAAGCTACACATTTCTGAAAAGTAAACAAAATCCTGAATTAAGCAAGGGGTACTTTATGTAGATCTTTCAAGGTTTTCCTGTAGAAATTAGTAGTTGAAATAAAAACATATTGAAATTTAGTTGAAAAAACAGCCATTTGTGTCTATGTTTGCATCTATAACTTTTTCTAACTATGACAGATTTTCAAAAACAATATTCTGTTACGTCTACTGGACCTTTCTGGTTGTGGCGATATAAAGGGCTTGTAGGTTCATCAAGAACCTGAGGTACCCAATGCCAATAACTCAGCTGCACCTTGGAATGTCTTTTCATTGTGTACCAGGTATACACCAATTTATTTGAAAAAATATAAAAAGTGAAAAATAGGTATCAAGGAAACCTATGTGTAGGAAGCTGGCTCTGTATATACTATATCAAAGTGAGAGATAGTGTGCACAGAGTCCAGAGGTTCCCCAAGAGGCTTGATAGATGCAATAATAGATAATACTAATGCTCCATTTGTGGTAGAATGGTCGAGCAGTTAGGCTTATCAGAGGGTAGTGTTAAGCCATTGTTGTACATACACAGGCAATAATTGAGAACATACACTCAATGACAACTCCAGGCCAATAGGTTTTCATACAGAAAAATATTATTTTCTTAATTTATTTTAGAACCACAAGAGTCAAATTGCAGGTAAGTACATTAAATGTAAGGTACTTTGCATAGGTATAAATAGAACTTTGAATCAAAACAGTAATGTACACAGTTAGGCATAAAATGGCAATAAGCTATTTTAAAAGTGGATACTGTAAAATTCAACAGTTCCTGGGGGAGGTAAGTACAGGTTACCTTTTGAGATAAATAAAGCACTTACAAGTTCAGTCTCTGGGACATAGGTAGCCCACTGTTGGGGTTCAAGTCAACCCTAAACACCCAGCACCAGCAACACAGGGCCGGTCAGGTACAGAGGTCAAAGAGAGGCCCAAATAACGTAGGTTCCAGTCTGCTAGAAGGTAAGTACCTGTGTCCTCAGGGAGCTGACCAGGGGGGTTTTGTAGAGCACTGGGGGGGGGGGGTCCCAAGTAGGCACACAAAGTACACCCTCAGCAGCACAGGGGCGGGCAGGTGCAGTGGGCAAACAGGACATTGGGTTTTGTATAGAAATAAATGGAGGGACCCGGGGGTCACTCAGACGATGCAGGCAGGGCACAGGGGGGCTTCTCGGGCCAGCCACCGACTGGGCAAGGGGAGGGCCGCCTGCTGGTCACTGCTGCACTGGTGGTTGGTTCTTCATGGGCCTGGGGGCTGCGGTCCAGTGCCTCTGGAGTCCCTCTGCAGGCGTCAGCGTGGGATGCAGAGAGGTTGGGTCAGGGTGGACACATCGTCGGAGTCGCCTGGGAGTCCCCTCTGCAGCGTTGGTTTTTCTTGACACGGCCATGGGCGGTGGGTGCAGAGTGGTGGGGACTCATGCTTCTAGAGTGAGGTGAGAGTGCCTTTAAAGATGGTTTCTTGTTGTTGCTTTAGACAGAGCCACTGTCCACAGCAGTTTCTTGGTCCTTTGGAATTGCTGGTCAGCCCTCTGAGTTGGCTGAGGTCGCTGAGCCCGCAGGAAGCGTCGCTGTTGCAGGTTCTTTGAATCAGGAGACAGGCCGGTAGGGCTGGGGCCAAAGCAGTTGTCATCTCCATTTCTCTGCGGGGTATTCAGGTCAGCAGTCCTTCTTCGTGTTAGGTCATCAGAAATCTGATTTCCTGGGTTCAGGGTCGCCTCTAAATACTAGATTTAGGGGTGTGTTTAGGGCTGGAGGGCAGTAGCCAATGGCTACGGTCCCTGAGGGTGGCTACACCCTCCTTGTGCCTCCTCCCTTTGGGGAGGGGAGCACATCCCTAATCCTATTGGGCTAAATCCTCCAAAGCAAGATAGGGGATTTTCTAAGGAAGGGGTCACATCAGCTCTGGTCACCTTAGGGGTGGACCTAGCTGAGGGAGAGACTCCTCCTTGTTTTTCTCATTATCTCCCCAGACTTGCAGCCAAAAGTGGGGGCTGTGTCCGGGGGCGGGCATCTCCACTAGCTGGAGTGCCCTGGGGTGTTGTAACACCAGGCTTGAGCCTTTGAGGCTCACTGCCAGGTGTTACAGTTCCTGCAGGGGAGATGTGTGAAGCACCTCCACCCAGGACAGGCTTTGTTCCTGGTCACAGAGTGCACAAAGGCACTCACCCCATGTGGCCAGAAACAAGTCTGGAAGTGGTAGTCTGACAGAGACCGGTCAGCCTAGCACTATCAGTTGGACTGGCATGCAGGGGGCATCTCTAAGATTCCCTCTGTGTGCATCTCTCAATAAATCCCACACTGGCATCAGTGTGGATTTATTGTGGTGAGAAGTTTGATACCAAACCCTTCCAGTTTTCAGGGTAGCCATTACGGAACAGTGGAGTTTGTGTTTGACAGACTCCCAGACCATATACTCTTTATGGCTACCCTGCACTTACAGTGTCTAAGAATTGGCTTAGACACTGTAGGGGCATAGTGCTCATGTAGCTATGCCCTCACCTGTGGTATAGTGCACCCTGCTTTAGGGCTGTAAGACCTGCTAGAGGGGTGACTTACCTATGCCACATGAGGGGAGTGCCATGTCAACTTAGGCGGTCTTTCAACCGTGGTGAACCATTGGCGGGACACACCTCCGCGCTCATAATACACACACACTTACAAAACTCCACCACATTGAACAATTCAAACTACACAAACCTGACACACATACACCCACCACACCCACACACCCACACTACTATAAAACACACATCCACATTACCCACAACCCTTTCAACGAAAAAAGATAGCTAACAGAGAGAGAGAGAGAGAGAGACAAGCCAAGAGCACCCACTCAATCTGAGCCGCAGAACACCATCACCCATACACCATCCACGCACCTCATAGCACACACCACAACACATCACCCCACACATCCTCACACATACCACTCACACCACATCCATGGCACCCCAAAGACACCCCAGGTTTTCAGAGGAGGAGCTAAGGGTCATGGTGGAGGAAATCATCCTGGTAGAGCCACATCTATTCGGATCACAGGTGCAGCAGACGTCCATTGCTAGGAAGATGGAGCTATGGCGGAGAGTTGTGGACAGGGTCAACGCCGTGGGACAGCACCCCAGAACAAAGGATGACATCAGGAAGAAGTGGAACGACCTATGGGGGATGGTGCGTTCCTTGGTTGCAAGACACCAGGTAACTGTACAGAGGACTGTCGGTGGACCCCCACCTCCTCCCCCACAACTAACAACATGGGAGGAGCCAGTCTTGGCAATAATGCATCCTGAGGGCCTCGCAGGAGTAGCAGGAGGACTGGACTCTGGTAAGTCAAATCTTTACTACTATATCCCCTACCCTACCTCCATGCCATCACAAACTCCTACCCCCACCCTCACCCCCATCACTCCACCACCTCACAAATACCCCACTATCACAACCCACCCATCCCAATACCAAGCCCTGCATGCAGCACCTATGCATGGACACCGATCACAGACCTGCATGAACACTCATCACTAAAGCATGCCCATTAGAGAGATTCACCTAGCCCACAAAATCACCACACACACAAGGCAAAGCTGACAGGGCAATCACAACCATACAGGGAAACACACCCATGCACAAGATGACACACGCAGATACAATAACACTGCATTTACATCCGCACAGGACCGCCACTCAACGTCACTGGAGAGGAGTTGCCACCAACATCCAGTCCCCCCCACAGAAGAGGCCCACAGTGATGACAGCAGCTCTGCACGCCTGGATCACGATGACCAACCTGGCCCATCAGGGACCTCTGGACAGTTGGGTACCCAGGCACAGTATGAACCCACCACAGAGCCTCCCCCGTCAGGAAACACCAGCACAGCACCCACCCAGTGGGCCTATACCACTGTCCCCAGGACACGTCAATCAGCAGTGTGTCCACCACTACAGGGACCCCAGGCAACACTACAAACCCAGGACAATCAGGGGTCAGTGGCAGTGGGCACACGGTTCAGGGGACAGAGGCACAGGACAACAGGGAAGCTGGGAGGACTGCTGTGTGACAAGGGGAGGACAGGCCCAGGGAACCGACTCTCCCGAGGCACTTGCAGGGATCCTGGAAGCATACCACCATTCCCAGGAGACCTTGGGCCAGATACTGGCCAAGTTGCAGGAGACCCAGCAGCTGCAGGAGGGACAGTACCTGGGGATCAGGGAGGACCTGAAGGACATCCACACCATCCTGGTCACCATTGCAGGGGTGCTGGCTGACATGGCCGACACCATGAGGGAGGCAGTGGCACACCAACGGGCCCCTAACACTAGCCACACCGAAGAACAGCCCTCTACCTCCGCCATCGCTAGTAGACAGGAGGTCCCCAGCACCCCACCACCTGCAGAAGGAGAAAAACCCCACAAACGGTCCCTGTGGTCCAGGCAGAAGCCAGAGAACGTTACCAAGACCTCTTCCAGGAACTAAAGACTCTCCTGATTGTCACCCTTGTGTCCCACTCTGTTACCTTGTCCACCTTGAACTGCCATTGCTCCCCTTCCTATGCCCCATTGTACAATGCACCTGTGATTCAAAGAAGACTGGACTCTAACTGGACATTACTCCACCATCATCCAAGTCCATTGCACATGCCCCTCAACCTCTTAGCACTTAAATAAACACCCTTGGAACAAATACAAGTCTGGAGTCTGTCAATTGATATGAAAAATGTATTAATTCAACAAACTGTAAACATTGCAATTCATATGTACAGTTATATATACATTGGTATGGCCTGTAGTGGGCAGCAGTAAACACACCAGGAGCCAGAGTGGGGCACAGAGATCTGAAAATAGAGATGCCGAAGGGTACAGTAAGTGGCCATAGACATAGGGAAATCATGCTGCCATGTCCAATGTCCAACACAAAACTGCAATGTAAAGTGAAGTTACAGTGTCTTACCTGTGTGTCACTGGAAGTACAGCTGTATGAGAGAACGTCTGTTGTCCACATCTTCATCCTCTGCCTCCTCTTCCTCACTGTCCACAGGCTCCACCGCTGCCACTAGACCATGTCCAGGCTCCTCCTCCTGCAGAAAAGGCACCTGGCGTCTCAAGGTCAGGTTATGCAACATGCAACGATGATCTGGAACACCTTCTTGGGTGAGTAGTACAGGGATCCACCAGTCAGATGGAAGCACCTGAACCTGGCCTTCAGGAGGCCAAAGGTTCTTTCAATTATCCGCCTTGTTCGCCCATGTGCCTCATTGTAACGTTCCTCTGCCCTGGCATTCCTCACTGGGGTCAGTAGCCCTGAGAGGTTGGGGTAACCAGAGTCACCTGCAAATTTCGAGGGATACCTGTTAGCCACACACCCACCCTTAGGGACAACCCAATACACCAATATATACTGGGTGGGGACCTTGGGCTCACCTTTCAGCCACACACGGTACCTCTGGAGTTGAGCCAGCACATATGGGATGCTGCTATTCCTCAAGATAAAGGCATTATGCACAGAGCCAGGATACTTGCCATTCACATAAGAGATGTACTGGTCCACCAAACACACCATCTGCACATTCAGAGAGTGATAGCTTTTTCTATTTCTGAACACTTGTTCATTTCTCCGGGGGGGGACAAATGCTACATGGGTACCATCAATGGCACCAATGATGTTAGGGAAATGTCCCAGGGCATAAACGTCAGCCTTCACTGTGGCCAAATCCTCCACCTGGGGGAATATGATGTAGCTGCGCATGTATTTCAGCAGGGCAGACAACACTCTGGTCAACACGTTGGGAACATTGGCTGAGACATCCCTGATGCCATGGCCACTGTTGTTTGGAAGGAACCACTTGCCAGGAAATGGGCACTGACAGGACCTGCACTTGAGGGGGATACCTGTGGGGTGGCAGATAGCTGAAATCAGGTCTGGCTCCAATTGGGTACACAGTTCTTGGATTGTGGCCTGATCGAGTCTGTAGTTTAGGATAATGTGTCTGTCCTCCATTGTTGCCAGGTCCATCAGGGGTCTTTACACTGGAGGATGTCTCCATCTCATATTCATCCTCAGCGGTTGAAATTTAGGGAGGAAAATGGTGAGCAGAGGGTCATATTCACAAATCTATTGAAATAATAATGCATATCTTCATTTACAGAACCAGTATGTGAATCCGAGAGTCAGTTGACGTGCCAATGACTGCTGTGATGCAGTTAGGAGCCATGGACTGTGCCCCCCTGAAATGGCGGCTGCCTGACCTGTGAGGAGGGACAAGTGGAAATTAGGTAATTCCACTGGCGTTGTGCGCCGCTGTGGTCGGCGGTCGATGACCACCGCGCAACTTTGCATTGGTTAACATTAGGCCCTATGGGTTCCAGGAGCCAATGGTGATGTATGCCGGCGGTGACGGTAAGCACCGCCGCGGACGTGACCACCATTTTCTATCTGATCATTCACTTGCTACCTGACCTTCAACAAGAGAGGACCTACACTGCAAGTGCTGCTGTGACCTGTGCCTGGAAGCGACAATGGCTCATGTGTCTGGGGAAAGGGCCCCTGCCTTTACTTCGGAGGAGTTGGAGAGACTGGTGGATGGGGTCCTACCCCAGTACACTTTACTCTATGGTCCTCCAGACAAACAGGTGAGTTCACTGTGAGCATGATGAGTGGGCCATGAATGTATGGAGTGCTGTTTGTGTAAGCCACATGTATGGGGGGGCTGAGGTGTCCTGCGCAGAGTGCTGCATGTATGGTGGTCAATGTATGTGTGTAAGGGGATGGGAGGGATATGGTGGGCCATGAGTATGACAGTCCGGACGGTATGACTAATCCCCTTTCTGCTGTATTTTTCCTGCAGGTCAGTGCCCATCAGAAAAAGGGTATTTGGCGTGCCATTGCCAAGGAGGTGCGGACCCTGAGGGTCTTTGACAGGCGGGGCACCCACTGCCGCAAACGGTAGGAGGACCTGCGCCACTGGGCAAGGAAGACGGCGGAGGCCCAGCTGGGGCTGGCCTCCCAACGAGGAAGGGGTGCCCGTCGTACCCTGACCCCCCTGATGTTCTGCATCCTGGCAGTGGCCTATCCGGAGTGGATGGGCACTTGAGGGCATCACCGCAGCCACAAGGGGGTGAGTACAAATACAGGATCATGACTTTGTGCACGCTAAGGTTTTACCTGGGTGGGGATGTGGACTGTGGGTGCCCCTAGGCCAGGGCGAACATGGCAGGGTAGGTCCCTTTTTGGGCAGGCTCTGAAGCACTCCAACCACAATGGTGTTAGTGGAATCTCCTACTGGTCAGGGCTCTGTTTGTTTCAGGTGTGCAGCTGATGGCGTTATGCGATGAACCCCCGTGCATAGGGCTGCTCCGTGTGTTTTGTGTACACCAACGGTAGTGTTGTTGCTGGCATTGACCAAGTGTGTCCTGTGTCTCCCCCCCCTTTTTGTGTTTGTCATTGGCATCTTCTGGCGGAAGAGCAGAGGCGACGGAGGGAGCTAAATCCTACAGGGGCCTGGAGGCCGAATCCACCGAGGGTGAGGGCACCAGTGGGACGGAGGGCGAGGGGACACTACAGCGACTCCACCTCTGATGGAAGCTCCCTGGCGGACACCTCTGTGCCCACACCAACAACAGGTACAGCCACCACCCCCCCTACCAGCACCGCCCTCCCAGCAGCCCCTCAGCATGTTTCCCGTGCCCGCTCACCCAGGAGGGTGGGCATCTCCTTCGCCCCAGCACCTCAAGCCCTGCCCCAGTCAGCCCTGCTGCCCTCAGTGAGGAGGCTATTGACCTCCTGAGATCCCTCACTGTTGGGCAGTCAACCATACTGACTGCCATTCAGGGTGTTGAGAGGCATTTGCAACAAACAAATGCATACCTGGAGGGCATTCATTCTGGTGTGGCAGCCTAACACGGAGCATTTCAGGCTCTGGTATCTGCACTGATGGCAGCCATTGTCCCTGTATCCATCCTACCCCCTCCATTTTCCTCTACCCAGTCCCAATCCCCTCAACCCCAGCCTATCCCAAGCACACCTTCAGACCAGCATTCACCCAAATCAACACACAGAAGTGGCTCAGGCAAACACAAGCACCACACTTCATCTCACAGGCACTCACACAAGCACCATCCCCAGGCAGACACACCAACATCCACTGCCTCCACTGTGTTCCCCTCCTCCTCATCGTCCACCTCCCTCCCAGTTGCGTCTCCACTCACACCTGCATGCACTACATCCTCATCCACTACCTCCATCACCAGCACGCCCATCACTACACACCCCTCACTGGCAGTCACCATCCCCACATCCATGCACATGTCCCCTGTGTCCTCTCCCACTGTGTCTGTGACCCCTCCTCCCAAAGTACACAAATGCAAACACACACCCACCCAACAGCCATTCACCTCCCAACAGCATCCAGCTCATGCACCTGCACCCAAACACAGCAGACTGACACCTCTTACAACCACTCCCTCTTCCTCCACTCCCAAACCTTCACCCTCTTCCCGCCCCAATGTCCCTAAGAAGCTCTTCCTAGCAAACCGGTATTACCGCTGCTTTAACACCGACCACCAGGGTTGTAATGAGGGCCTTAGTCTTTTTCTCCCCACCAGCACACAACAATGGACAATGTAGAGACAATGTACACCCTGGCAGAGAAAGACAGAAAAGACAAATAATACCACACAATCATTTATTCATCAAGTACACAACCATACTGGTTGGATTTGGCATGAGGGTGAGTGATGGTTCAATATATACATTTTTTAGCAAGAGATTTCACAAAAATGAAACATACTGTTAATAATTGAAAGGTTAAAAAACTGAACCATTAAGACAACTTGTGGGCTGTAAAGCCACATCAAGGCACCAACCGCTTTACAGTCCATTCATACAATTTTCATACATGACACACACAAGACCATTCACGCCGCCAGCCACAGGCCCAGCATACTGCAACACTCACATCAATGGACAGGACCCGTCACTTTCATATGCCTACATGCCTGATACAGCAATCACATCGACTGATGGAGTGTGTGGACTGACGTTTGGTTAGCATTGTGTGAAGTGACCAGCAGCAATGGCAATGAGCTAAGGCCTTATAATCATTGGGTAAGTGCAATATTAAGGAATGGATACTATCCGTGAGGGACGTAGATTATGTTAGAAAGAAGGGTGGATTAAAAATGCAAGCCTTTTTATAAAATAGCCCGCTATGAATATATAAAATAAATTATCTACAGATGCCCATGTAAAAATTGGAGTGAGGTGCAGACAAGATCATATAACCCAATAGAAAAAAGTATGTAGATTCTGCTGATGTTAATAGGGCATATTAAGAAAATCAAAACCCAAGTCAAAAAGGCCATGGTTATTACGATAGACAATGGAATTAAATTGAAGTGGACATGATGGGTATAAATACATGAATCAAGATGTTTACTTGCCCATTTCATGAGCAGAAGTAGAAACTAAGATGTATAATACTAAGTGAGGAGAATTATAGAAGAAATCCTATTGGGAATACAATAAATGAGATAGGAAGTATGAATAGTATGCACTAAAATGCAGGTAGAGGAAATATATTATGCGATAAAGGGATGATATGATTTCTTTCTCTGCTTCCTAGATATCTGTATGGTGCAAAAATTTTGTTGTCCTGAAGAAGGCAGAGTGATTAATTTGGTATACCGACAAAAAGCCGTGTCAACAGTTTTTTTATATTGTTTTTTAGTATTTTTATATGAATAGGTTTTAAATATGTGTACTGTTAGTAGAGAAATTGTTGGATTTGCTAAGAACAGGAATGCAAGAAATGTTTTGATAATATAGGTCTTTGTTCTTTGTGTAAACTAAAAAGGATGGTTATGGAATTTTTAAATATGTATGAGATTGCGCTTATAAATTTGTTTATGAAATAATAAAATATGACAAAATACTTTCTATACAGATGAAACAGAATGTGTGTGAATTTTATACAAGGGTATATGAACCTAAAAATAAAAGTGGATTGGAATTGAATAGATACATTTGTAATTCACTGTAAGCATTTTAGTTCACTCTATATGTATTTAATGAAGTATTTGTGGGGAATAAGTCGGCACAGGGGTGAATTTGTTTCTTTAAAGTTTGAACTCACCCTATTCCTCTTGGCAAAAACAGGGTGGCTCTCCTTTTGTGGAGTGACCAGCAGCAAGACACTACTCACACACCGCCAGCCAAGCGCCAGTCCATGCGCACCGCCAGCCAAGCGTCAATCCAGGCACACCACTAGCCAAGCGCCAGTTTACGCACACCGCCAGCCAAGCGCCAGTCCACGGACACCACCATCACATTTTTTTTAACAAAAAATAAAAAACAAACCAATTGTCAGTAAGTCCAAAACTACAAACAAAACAGATCTAACTAAACACATCACACTAATGCCAAACATGAAACTGAACAAAAAATACAAATACAGACCAGGTAACGCTCACGGTTGCTCCCAAAAAACTCTTTTGCACGTGGTACAATCTAAAACATGCAGGCAAACACATGGTTTAGAAGGACACTAAGTGCAGTGCATATGACTCTTCTTCCACATGCCTCTTCGCGCACAGACTCTACATCACTTTCTGGGGTTGTTTTGTTTGGGTGTGGGAGGAATGTAATCAGCAAAGTGGCGATATTTGAATCTAGCCACATCCCGCACCACTCCAAATCTAGGATCATGTGCCTGTTCCACTACAACAAGGCTGTCTATCACAGACTCCTAAGACTGAACAAATGTCATCTTTGACTCTGGAGAACAATCCTTGAGCACAACAAAAGCATTAAGGGGGTCATTACAACCCTGGCGGTTGTTTTGGAGGAAGCACCGCCAACAGGCTGGCGGTGCTTCCAGGGGAATTACGACCGCAGCGGAATCACCGCGGTCGCACCGCCGGGACCGGCGGTTTCCCACCACATTGGTCCCGGAGGTTTAAATCCCCCAGGGCAGCGCTGCTTGCAGCACTGCCCAGGTGATTACGAGTCCCCCTCCCGCCAGCCTTTTCATGGCGGTAAGAACCGCCATGAAAAGGCTGGCGGAAAGGGGAGTCGTGGGGCCCCCTGCCACGGCCCCATGGAGCTTTTCACTGTCTGCTATGCAGACAGTGAAAAGCGCAACTGGTGCAACTGAACCCGTCGCACAGATGCAACACCGCCGGCTCCATTTGGAGCCGGCTCTCGTGTTGCGGCCGTGATCCCCGCTGGACCGGCGGGCGTAAACCAAGTTTCCGCCCGCTGGCCCAGCGGGGATCTCATAATAGACCCCATGGGAGTGCGCCGCATTTGCGACCGCCCGGCCGCCCGCCAAGGTTGTAATGAGGGCCCAAATGTTGCTAAATGGAATTAATAAATAATTACCTTCTTATACCAAATGTAAGTTTTACGAACAGCAGTGTATGGGTCCAACATCTGATTTTCATCACCCATGTGGTTATTGTAATCTAAAATTCACACAGGTTTTGCGCACTTTAGCAACTTGACCCCAAACCATCACAAGTGAAGTAGTTTCATCATGGAGACATGTAGACATCCTTTGTATCTGCAAATTTCACAGCGAGCAGTACATGACTACGAAGCACACTGTACTGTCCTCTCTCAAGTTTTTTACGAATAAGTTCCTTTGGATAACCTTTAGGGTTAGAGTCGACTGTGCCACAAGCAACAGTGTCCACTTTGAACAATTGCACACCAATGTAAAAGTTATCAACATATAAATGGTGACCTTTGTTAAAAGGTTCTCTACCAAGTCCCCACACAATTATCTTACTAACTCTGAAAGTGGACGGACAACCAGGGGGGGAGGGGGGGCAATAGTGGAATCCCTACCAGTGTACACCCAAAATTATAGATATATCCTGGACTGCACTTAGTCAGCATATATATCTTAATTCCATAACGTGCCCTCTTGCTAAAAATGGACTGCCTGAAAACCAAATGGTCCATAAACTGTACCAAAGACTCATCCACAGCAATTTCTTTTCCTGGAACATAGATCTCTGAAAATCAATCTACAAAGTGATCAAGGACAGACCAAATCTTAAAACAACGGTCACAATCAGAGTGATCTTGAGGCAATGCTGAAGCATAATCAACAAAATGCAGCATCCAAAGCAGAAGCAAATAACAATCACGACTAATGATTACAGGAAATAGGGCCATTGCCATCAAGGGACTGGTAGACTAATATGAAGACACTACTGGGTCCGTGGATTGGGTGGCTGAGGTGCTTGCCTGGGTTTTAGCCACCCTGGCCAGATGTGAAGGACAGGGGGAGGGGTAGGGAGGAGTTCAACGGTGGAGAGGAAAAGCTTCTTGAGACATTGGGGCGGGAAGAGGGAGAAGGTTTGGGAGTGGAGGGAGAGGAAGTGGTTGTAGGAGCTGTCTGTCTGCTGTGTTTGGTTGCAGGTGCATGGGCTGGATGCTGCTGTGAGGTGGATGGCTGTTGGGTGTCTGAGTGCTTGCGTTTGTGTACCTTGGGGGGGGCACAGACACAGTGGGAGAGGATGTGTGCATGGATGTTGGGGTAGTGACTGCCAGTGAGGTGTATGTTCTGATTGGTGTGCTGGTGATGGAGGTAATGGATGAGGATGCACTGCATGAAGGTGTGGGTGTTGACGCAACTGGAAGGGTGAAGAACGAGGAGGAGGGGGCCACAGTGGAGGCAGTGGATGTTGGTATGTCTGCATCTGGATGGTGTTTGTATGAGTGCCTGTGGGATGATGTGGGGTGCTCGTGTTTGCCATGTCCACTCTTGTGTGTTGTCCTGTGTGCATGCTGGTCTGCCTGTGTGCTTGGAATAGGTTGGGGTTGTGGGGAATGGGATTGGGTAGAGGAAGCTGGAGGGTGGAAACAGAGACAATGGCTGCCATTAGAGAGGAGGCCAGAGCCTGAATTGATCTCTGTTGGGTTGCCTAGCCAGTGTGAATGCCCTCCAGAATTCATTGGTCCGAGGCATATGGGCTGCCAGCCCCTGTATGGCATTCACAACTGTTGACTGCCCAACAGAGATGGATTGCAAGAGGTTAATAGCCTCCTCACTCAGGGCACCAGGGCGAACTGGGGCAGGGCCTGAGATGCCTGGGGTGAAGGAGATGCCCACCCTCCTGGTTGAGTGGGCACAGCCAACTCGCTGACGGGCTGCTGGGAGGGCGGTGCTTGTACGGGGGTATCTGTGGCACAGAAATGTCCGCCACCACCAGGGGCTTCCATCGGAGGAGGTATCTGTCGCCGAACTGTCCCCTCCTGTCTTTGCCGTGGCGCTCCCCTCGCCCCCGTCCCACTGGTGCCCCCACCGTCGGTGGACTCCGCCTCCTGGGTCTTGTGGGATGCAGCTCCCTCTGTCGCCGGTGCCTCTGCTCCTCCACCAGATAATGCAAATGCACATAAGGACAGGGTGACAAAACAAAAAGGGGGGGAAGGGACAAAGGATACACAAGGTCAATGGCTGCACGTACACCACCGGTGGCGTACACAGCACCCTCACACACAGGGAACAGCCCTACGCACTATGCAATGAACTACCAGTAACAATGCTAGTAACAAGGGCATGGGGAGGGACACATACTGCCAATGCCAGCATACCTGGGACCCAAACAGCCCTGCCTAGTAGTGGATGTCTACTAGCTAGGTTGGAGGAATTTCACATCAGATCCATGCCCCACTTGGAACCTACTCTGCAATGTCGGGCCTGGCCTAGGGGCACCCACAGACACACATCCCCCACCCAGATACCACCCCACCATGCGTAAGTAGTAATGAAAGGCACTGTACTCACCCCCTTGTGGCTGCTGTGATGCCCTCAAGGGCCCATCCAGCTCCAGGTAGACAACCGCCATTATGCGGGCCATCAGCGGAGTCAGGGTTCGACGGGCACTCCTTCCTCGTTGGGAGGCCATCCCCAGCTGGGCCTCCGCTGTCTTCCGTGCCCAGCGTCTCAGGTCCTCCCACCGTTTCTGACAGTGTTTGCTCTGCCTGCCGTAGACCCCCAGGGTCCACACCTCCTTGGCGATGGCACGCCATATACCCTTCTTTTGCAGCACTCCATGCAGACATGCCCCATGCATCGTGCTCACAGTGTACTCACCTGTTGGTCTGGAGGCCCATACAGCAGTCCGTACTGGGGTAGGACCCAATCCACTAGTCTCTCCAACTCCTCTGAAGTGAAGGGAGGGGCCCTTTCCCCAGTCACACGGGCCATGGTAGGTTCTAGACACAGGTCACAGCAGCACATGCAGTGTAGGTCATCTCCTGTTGAAGGTCATGTAGCAAGTGAGTGAACAGATAGAAAATGGCAGTGACGTCCACGGCGGTGCATACCCAACACTGCTGGCGTACATCACCATTGGCCACTATACCCCATAGGGCCCAATATTATCCAATGAGGCGCTGCAAAGCGGATCCTGACCGCTTCCCGCAGCGGCGCACAACATCAGTGGAATTACCTCACTTCCACATGGCTCTCCATACAGGACAGGCGGGCACCATTTCAGGAGGGGGGGCAACGCATGGATCATAACTGTGTTACGGATCACAATTGTACATACAGGACATATGCCACGAATACACTTAAAATTCATATCATGCATTTAACTGTAGTGGCTACAAAGTATAGTTTATGACAGGCTCCTCACTCTTTTGTCCCTTAAGACTGCAACCACTGCGGATGAATAGATGATGGAGACATCCCCCCCGTGTACAGACCCCTGGTGGACTTGACAATAATGGAGGACAGGCACATTATCCTCACCTATAGACTTGACAGGGACACAATCACGGAGCTGTGGGCCCAATTGGAGCCTGACCTGATATCTGCTATCCGTCACCCCACTGGGATCCCCCCTCTTGTGCAAGTGCTATCTGTGCTCCATTTCTTGGCAACTGGTTCTTTCCAAGTGACAGTGGGCTTGGCAGCAGGAATGTCACAGCCAATGGTCTCAATAGTGCTGACAAGAGTGTTGGCTGCCCTGATTAAACACCTGTTCCAGGACATTGTTTTCCCCCGGTGGAGGATTTGGCCATGGTGAAGGCTGACTTCCATGCAATGGGACATATCCCCAACATCATTGGGGCGATTGATGGAACACATATTGCATTTGTCCCCCCCCAGCAAAATGAACCGGTCTTCAGAAATCAAAAAAGATTTCAGATGTGTTTGGCGGACCAGTACATCTCCAACGTCAATTCTAAGTATCCTGGGTCGGTGCATGATGCCTTTATCCTAAGGAATAGCAACATCCCAAATGTGATGGCCCAACTCCAGAGGCACAGGGTGTGGCTAATAGGCGAGCCTTGGTTCCCACCTAGTGGATGTTGGTGTATGGGTATGATGTGAGCCATAAGGGATAGCGTGTGGCTAACAGTTGTCCACCTATATTTGCAGGTGACTCAGGTTACCCCAACCTATCATGGCTACTGACCCCAGTGAGGAATCCCAGGACAAGGGCTGAGGAACGTTACAATGAGGCACATGGGCGAACAAGAAGGATCATTAATTTGGCCTCCTGAAGGCCAGGTTTCGGTGCCTCCATCTGAATGGTGGATCCCTGTGCTGCTCACCCAAGAAGGTCTGCCAGATAATCATGGCATGCTGCATGTTGTATAACCTTGCCTTGAGACGCCATCTGCCTTTTCTGCAGGAGGAGGAGGCTGTAGATGGCCGTGTGGCAGCAGTGGACCCTGTAGACAGTGAAGATGAGGAAGCAGAGGATGAGGACAACAGAACTGCAGTGATTAGACAATACTTCCAATGACACACAGGTAAGACAGTGTAACTTCACAATTCATTGCCAGTTTTTTGTTTCACATTGTAATTGGCAGGCTGTGATTTCCTACTTCTATGGCCACTCACTGTACCCTTTGCCAACTCTTTTTCAGATGTTCCTGGTGTGTCCACTGCAGCCAAATACACGTCTTTCCTATGTAAACATTACTGTACAGTTGAATTGCAATGTTTAAACCTTGTTCAACGAATACATACTGAAATCATTTGACATACTCCATACTTGGCTTTTTTCAAAGTGTGTTCATTGCTGTGCTATGAAGAGAAGGGAGAAGTGCAATGGACTTCACTGTGGGCCTCTTCTGTGGGGGGACTTGATGTTGCTGGCATCTCTTCTCCACTGACATTGGCTGGGATACCTGTGGAGATGTAAATGCAGTGTTATTGTTTCTGTGTGTGACACATTGTGCATGGGTGGGTTGCCCTCTATGGCTGTTATTGCCCTGGCTGCTTTACCTTGTGTGAGTTGTTACGTGGTGGGCTAGCTGATTCTCTCCAGTGTGCATGCTTTAGTGATAGGTGTCCATGCAGGTCTCTGAGGGGTGTCCATGCATTGATGGTGCATGCAGGGCTTGGCAGTGGGATGAGTGAGATCTGATGGTGGGGTATATGGGAGGTATATGGGAGGTGGTGGAGTGATGGGAGTGAGGGTGGGGGTATGTGATGGCATGCAGGTAAGGGGGTGATAATAATATAGGGTTGACTTACCAGAGTCCAGCCCTCCTGCTACTCCTGCCAGGCCCTCAGGATGCATGATTGCCAAGACTTGCTCTTCCTATGTTGTTAGTTGTTGGGGAGGAGGTGGGGGTCCACCGCCAGTCCTCCGTACTGCAAGCTGGTGTCTTGCTGCAAGGGAACGTACCTTCCCCCGTAGGTCGTTCCACCACTTCCTGATGTCATCCCTTGTTCTGGGGTGCTGTCCCATGCCGTTGACCCTGTCTACGATCCTCCGCCATAGCTCCATCTTCCTAGCAATGGATATCTGCTGCACCTGTGCTCCAAATAGCTGTGGCTCTACCCGGATGATTTCCTCCACCATGACCATCAGCTCCTCCTCAGAGAATCTGGGATGTCTTTGTGATGCCCTGGGTGTTGTGTGAGTAGTGTGAGTCAGAGTGTGTAGGGTATTATGTTGGGGTGTGCGATGTGGGGTGCATGGGTGGTGTATAGGTGATGGTGGTGTGTGTCTCTGGTCTGTGTTCGTGGTGTCTATCTTGTGCCAATGGTTTGTATTCGTAAAGGGTTGTGGGTAATGTGGGTGTGTGTTTTGTAGCGGTGTGGGTGTGTGGGTGTGATGTGTGTGTGGGTGTTATTTAAATTGACCAATGTGGTGCTGCTTTGTATGTGTGTCTATTTTGAGCGCGGCGGTATGTACCGCCGCTGGTTTACCACCATTGAATGTCCACAGTGGTGATTCGTGGGTCATAATGGGGTGCGCGTTATTCTGTTGGCGTAACGGTATGGGTTTTGACACTGCCAGTTTATCACTGACCTTTGGTGTGGCGGAGTTGTGTCTGTGGCTGAATAGTGACGGATTGGTGTGTGTGTGTCATAATATGGTGAACGTATATCCGCTGCGGCAGAGGTATGTTGGCATCAGTCAGCATGGCGGTAAGTGGGATTTACGGCCCATGTCACAATGAAGGCCAAAGTGTGGCTTAATCACAAAGACCAATGTACTCAAAAACAATACCACTCACTTGCCAGAGACAGTTAGACTCACCAGCATCTACTCTGCACAGAAGAGCAAGCACCAATGATATCCCACTAGAAAGAAAAAATAAAATGACACATAAGACAACACAATACACATCATGCACAAATACAAGAAGAATTTCACACAGAATAAAACAGAAGCGTAATATGCTGCTATCATTACACTATTTACAAAACACTCGTTCATGCATGGCAATGATACTCAAAGGTTTTTCTTACCAAACATATGCACTACACAAATTGCAGATCTATCAGTGCCCAAACCGTAAGCAGGACTCACAGCAAATTAAATCAAAAGCTGTGCACTAGAATAAAAAAGAGAAATAAAACATTGCGATCACAAATGCAAATGATGACAAGAAAGAAAACAGTTAACTTGCATTCAATAAAAGTCCCTGGTGTCTAGTGATTGCTACCCCCCCTTGGGTGCATATGAGCCTAAAACATATGGCCGATCTGCCCCCAAGGGGGTCTGAAACAGCCAACATATTGTCCCCAAAAAGAGGAGTGACTCTTGCCCAAAGAGTACCTCCTTAAATACTAAAATCAACATCATAAATAATAGAGAGAGACGCTGATCAGGAGAGACGCTGATCAAGGTTTACGGGAGAGCCGCTGATAACGGGACACGCTGAGATGGAAGAGGAGACGCTGACTCTGACAGAGGAAACAAGGCGCACTCTGAGTGCTATGAGCACTATGCATTGTTCGGCACTGCAGCAAGCGAGGGTTGTGGTCCAAGGGGAGCGGCTGGAGGCTGGCAACGGTGAAAGGGCTCCTGAGGCTCCCTCAAGGGCCCAAGCTCCTTCTGAGCCTTCCAAGCAGCAGGAGCTGCCCAATCCAGTCCTATAAATGACCTGCGATGCCCGTGAGGCCAGAAAGGACCAGGACAGTCAGGATACTCCTGTAAAGCCTTGGAACCCACGTTTTTTATGGGACCTGCAGCATTCTTCACCCCACCAACGGCTGACAGGGTGGATAGAAGGTCAGGAGAAGGAGGGTTGATGGAGTGGATGAAGGAGGGTGAGGAGAATCGCCCCCTATCCTTGCGGGCTGTTACTGTTTGAACTGCCTGAGCCTGTACCTGCCTGAACCTGCATGAGCCTGCATGGTATCCCCCTAGCTCCAGCTTCTTCTTTAGTTCTCTGCCCCTGCATCCTACTTGCTTGCACTTCCCTGCACTCTTGCACTGTTGCATTATAACAAACAAAGGGGCATACAAAGATATAAAGACATAAGAATATAAAGATATATGTAGCTGTAAAAAGGGCTGTCAAACTACTGCCCGTCCATCTGCTCCCGACCACCTGCCACCAGCGAGGGATCAACTTAACAATTGGTTGGCCTAATGGTGATTGTGCTTTGAGGATTGTGTTATAAGGATGTCCAGAAACATTGAGATACTGATATTCTGAGTCATTGAGACATAAGACGGTTGGTGCAGCAGGACAGGGCAAGTGTGGTGTGGTATATATGGCTGAGGCATTAGAGCTAGGGCCCTAGGGTTGAGCCGGAGAGGCGTGGAAGTGGCCAGACTAGGCTCTGGTGTGGCTTGCTCCACTCCGTGTGCTCCTCCACCACTTGGATTAGGACTGAGTGGATCTCACTGCTGGGTCATCACAATTACAGTGTATTATCGCGTATAGTGGTCAACATCATTTGGCCACTGCTGGTTACCAGAAAACAACAGGAAATGACGCTGAAAAACAGATGCAGTACCTGTGCAAGGCAAACAGTACCAATGTCCTTAATGAGAGCATTTAGTAGATTGATTATGGCACAACCCAAAGCAAAAGGATTTGGGTGGAAGGAATTTAAAGCCACAGCAAGGATTATTGATGGCCCCTATGGACCCATGCCTCTAGGACCTGATTCCACCCCTGTTATACCCTCGCTAGATGGTGACTTCAGTGAGGCTACCCCAGACGCCCTAACAGGCTAATAACTAGCTTCTACCAGAAGGTGGATAAGGCACCTCTTTTACAGCAGATTACTGAGCAATTAGAACTCGATTAACTGGAGGATCAGCCAGGATCACAGTGGGCCATCCTAGAACAGGGGACAGCCATGGAGGAGGATGGTGGTAGAGAATCCCATGGCAGATGCTCAGAGAGAGACAGCAAGACAAGAGCTGCTGAAAGTGTGAAAATTGCTCCAGCTGGAACATCAGTGATAGCGGCGGCGGATGAGCAAACTCATAGGAAGTCATTATCTCAATGAAAGCTCCCTGATGTTCTTGGACCATACACTCCCTGATGTACCCTGCAGCCCAGTAGCCACCTGGAATAAGGCTGGATCCTGTAAGCCATTGAAGGTCTTGTTGGCAGCTTAAGATAGCCCTGCGGCCTCTGTGGAGGCTGCGTTTGGCTTCAAATCTGTGAATAATAGCTCCTCCCCTAGTGGGGAGTTCAGCTCAACTGATTCTATATACCAACATATCTCTGCCTGCCAGTTTTCAAGGACTAATCCTGTACCTGCAGATCCCCCACAAGGCTTTGTAATCTCCAAGGCTATGACTGCATTAAACACTGTTTTAGTCTCGATTCTCACATTATTGGAGAAGTTTCTTGGGGGCACCGAGCACATAGAGCCATTATTAACTATGATATTGCAGGTCGTAGTCCCGGGTGAAAGAACAGTTGGGACAAGCCAGGACCCACCTCAGCAGCCTTCCTCGCATGCCACAAGTGGACTAATCTCTCATATTCTACAAAGAGCACAGACGCAAACTGTAGATCCCACCCCTGCTCAAACTGGGAGTAAACTACAGACTAATACAATCATGGCTAACCCTTGTGGCGATGGCGTCTCTGACCATGGAGAGGAGGCAGGGCTTACTGCTGCGGGGGCAGCCTCTGTGCAGATGAGTGCCAGGCTAGCCCCAGGGAAAAAGTCACAGCCATTGAATCTAAGGAACCACTAGCTGGCATTGTGGAGTATAAAAGGAGAACTCTGGGGGCGCAGGGTGAAGCCTTAGAAGCCTTAGATGAACAGGGGTGATCTAGAGCAGGGGTAAGGGGAAGTGAGCTACACCATTTCCAGTGTACTCCTTCAAATAGATGTTTTCTAACACCTGGAACCATATAGACGGGGGTAACCTCAGCTGCCAGCTGTAAGGATGTGCCAAGAGGGGAGAACACAGATATTAGAAACTCAACTGTTTCCCTGTCTGAAAATGCCCCCTGGAAGGCTGAGAGGTGCTGAGGGGTAACAGAACCTTCATGATCCAACCAACCCCAACATTGTGAGGATAACCATAGTGAGGGCGGCATAGCGGAAGGAGTGGAAGGAGCAGCGGAAGGAGCAGTCTGTCAAGAAAACCCAGGAGCAAGAAGAAATGCTCCATAAAGAGAAAAAGAACGGTGGTGAGGAAGGGTCCAAGGAGGGTAGCTAACACTGATAGTCCTTTTCCTTGCTCCAATGAGACTGTGGCAGTCCAAATCGAGCAAGATGATTTATGTACACCTAGAGAACCGAAGGTGCTTCCTGGCTTGAACCCGGACGCCTTGCCATTTATGGTACTCTCAGGACAAAGACACAGAATCACCCTGGATGTCTATGATCTACATTATGACGGCACTGTTACCCCCCTGGTGTCATGCCAGGGAGAAGATATGGTGGCAACGTCTGATGTTGGTTTATATCAACCCCTAAATAAGTTTAAGATTATTAAGCCTCTTCTATGCCATAGCCGAGCTGAGAGTTCTTTCCTCTAGCGACGTGAAACTAGTAAAGCTGGGAACTAAGCAACAGCGATCTGACCACGGCAGGAGGTGCACCCATTCTACTACCTCTTAAGGTGACTCCGTCACCTCCTGCCCCTCAGCTCTGGTTGAATTTGCCCTACCAGGCATAGCTACACTCATAATGGGCATTGATGTGCTGCCATGTCCTACCTTGAAACAGGAGGAAACCAGCTGGAATGAACAGTGTGGGAGCAGCTCAGATATGTCTAGAAATGGTTGCCCTTATAGGTACGGACTGGCATCCTGGCGAATAAAGAAGACAATTATAGCTGAGGGCAGCAGAATCCGAGAATCGCTGACCATCACCACTCACAAGAACAGTATAAAAATTAGGATCCCTAGTCACGACGAGAGGAAAACAGGGATCAACTGCGAGGATTGGTCATGGGTAGTGGCTGTACTTGCTGGAGATTCAGGAGCTTCCCCAAGAGTAAGAACTGATTGAACAGCGAAGAAACGCCCTCCTTCTTCTGCTATTCCCCATGCATGCACCCCATCTTTATCTCCCCACCTGTAATAATTCGGAGGGGGGCTGTCTCCAAATTCTGACCTGGAACATAGCAGGTTTTGCTAGCAAAATGGAAGACAATGATTGGTTACAATATGTCAGTTTTCATGATATTTGTTGCTTCCAAGAAACATGGGCTACAGAAGGAATACGCACCAATGGCTTCTTGGGGTTTGATTTGCTTGCCATCTAGGAGAGGATGCCCATCGGGGGGTATTTCAATATAGGGCTCTTGTGGGTTAAATTGCAAAGTAGAGCAAGTAGATGTGGTGCTCCTGATGGATTTCACCAACATTAAGATTGTGAGACTTAGGCCAGGAAAAGATAAAGGGGCGTGGTTGATATCTTGAATGTATATATTCCACCAGGGGGGTGCCCGGGGGTTCAGGCAGACTGGAAAGAGTGCACCACATATATTGGAAAAATCAGAAGAGGCAGGGTAGATTATAAAGCAACACAGGGTTATGAAAAAGGTAGGAGTGTGATGCTGATCTGCGCTGATTTTAACACAGCCTGTAATACCATAAACAGCAGCAAACTTTTGCTGGAAGATTGTAGTACGGGGATCCCTGAAACAGCTATGAGTTTCTTTAAGACTACAAAAAAAGCCGAGGCCTTTACTGATCTTTTATGGAATAATGGTCTCCGCTTTGTCAATGGGCATTCCAAGTCGGATGGTGCTGCTAAGGCACCCTTCAAGAATGGTAGATCGTCCTCAATGATTATGTTATGTCAACGTGTAAGCATGGACATCCATCCTCGATGTGGCCATGGTAAGTATAGTGGAAAGTGATCATAACCCACTTGTCCTCAATATGAGAACGAACATTCTGGGGCTAGAAAATTTAACATGGCAGGCCCTGGGGTTATATGAGAGGGAGATTGTCCTGTCCAACTGCAGAAGGAGAATACGGTGGGATGGTGTGAGGTACCAGCATGGACTCCCCCAACTTGAATCTATAATAGCTAACCATGGACAACCTATCATAGACGCTTTGGCCAATGATAGCCCCTTGGTATTAGCTGCTTATGATTTGATGATAGGAGAGTTGAGGGCCCTTTGGTCTAAACCTGCATCACCTAAAGTAAAGGGTAACACCAGAAAAAGGCAGTCAGGATGTAAAGGCTGGGTTGACAAGGAGTGCGTAAGGGCAAAAAGAGATGTTTCACTTGCCCTAATACGTCATCATGATAGCTCTGCCAGCGAAGAGAAATTTAGAGAACACAGATGAGATTACAAGTGCCTACTGGCAACCAAGAAATGGTTGTACCAAAACACACTGTGGGCTGAACTCAGAGCAACTGTAGTCGACCATAATACAAAAGAATTCTGGGAACTGGTAGCTAGAGTGGGGAAGGGGGCAGCGAATGTTGTAGAAAACTGTATAGACCCAACTGCTTGGGTTCATCACTTCAGTACACTGTATAGCACCTCTGCGGCCAATTTCATGGCTTCTAGGCAGATGCGAGTTGCCCTTTTCATCACCCCCAGCGAAATAGGAATTTTAATACCAGAAGTACTTAGAGCACTGGGAGCAATAGAGGAGGAACAAGGCCCCGGGCCCTGATCACAAGGCATCTCATTATTAGGCTAAAATTCTTACAAAGGTGTTCAATGCTGCCCTTGAGGGTAACGCAGTTCCACAGTCCTGGTGCTCTGCCATTATTGTCTCAATCTACAAGAAGGGTGACCGAGGCTGTCCCACTAGCTGTTGGTCGATCTCCCTCCTAGATTGAGCTGGGAAGGTCCTAGGGAATGTCTTACTTAACCCAGGGTGTGATAACAGAAGTACAAGCTGGCTTCTGGTCTCGGGTGGGAACTATCGATCAGATCATCCGCCTCTACCTGATTTCATATAAATTCACAGTCGTCAGGAGGTACTCATTGTACTTGGTTTCCATAGATTTGAAAGCTGCCTTTGATTGAGTGGACAGGGGCAAATTATGGAGGTCACTGTTGAACTTAGGGGTTGATGCCTCCCTAGTGAAAGTTATAGTGGCACTGCACACGGACACCACAGCCAGACTGAGATATGAGACAGGTGGGGAGTGCTCGGACCCCTTCCTGGTACAAAAAGATGTTAGGCAAGGCTATGTCCTGGCTCTGTTACTCCTCAGCCTTTTCCTGAACGATGTGGTCCACTACCTTTCAGTGGATCAGCTAGATGTCCCTGTTGTAGCTGGTAGGAGGGTTCCAATATGACGATGCAGTACTTATGGCACGCACCGAAAATGCAGCCCATAGGCTACTTGCCCGCTTTGTTAAGCACTGTGAGGAAAAATCACTAACCATCAATTGTATGAGGACCATGGGGATGACTTTGCAGCCCTCGTCCAGCCTTTGGCGGAAACTAGCGATTAACCACATACCAATTAAGGTTACCAAGCATTTTGATTACTTCGGTATGCGGTTTTCAGAGAATTTAAGCTGGGACTGCCAAGTTCGGAAGGCAGCCATAGTCCTTAAGGAAGCAGCGGGGGCAATACTGAAGTTTAAGTATAAGGCCTGAGCAAGAAATATCAGCATTATTCTGGAAATATATGCCCGAAAAGCTGTGGCTGCAGCACTCTACGGAGCAGAGCTCTGGGGGTGTGCAAATACCAGTGCGCTGCAGATAGCTGAGAATAACTTTCTGAAAGCTTTACTGGGGCTAGGGCCGGGTACCCCCTTGAAGGCTCTCTTTGCAGAGCTAAGTCTGGTGCCAATATCAGAATTAGCAGCCCTAAGGCTAATATTATACTGTGTGAGGCTAATTTGCAATCCCAGGGCGATAGTGTACCTAGAAACCCTTGAAGAGGTCACTGCGAGTGGTAGACCTCGGGGGCGCTCCTGGGGATCCCATGTCAAAGAGAGCCTAGGGTACCTTTGGTTAGAGGCTCTATGGGTGGATCCACGCAGAGTTAACCAGGACACTGTGGGCGAGGCATAAGATCAGTATTGGGAGTTTGACAGGATGAGGATGTGCCAGGAACCCAGGCCCGACTCAATCACAAGCTACAATTTTAATAATGTCCATGACCCAGCCCCCGGGACTACCTGGATTTGTTGGACCCTGAACTGAAGCGGTCTCTATATATCAAATATAGGTTGGGTGTGTTGCCCCTAAGAGGCTACTTGGCCCGTACGCGTAGGTTGGCGGCAGGACTTAAGCACTGAGACTGCACTCCTGGGGAAGTAGACAGTGTGGTCCACTTCGCCCTGTTTTGTAAGAAATTTGATGCAGTGAGGAGTAGGTGGCTCCACCCCCTTTTTAAGTCCAATGGAGCAAATTGCACTAAAACTGCACTAGCGCTTTGTACAAGGCCGGGAAATATAAACAAACACAACTCAATAGCCTCATTTATATGGGACAGTTGGCCCCGGCCGAGGGAGATACCAACTAAACTAGGGCTGACTGATCCATAAGACCTACAAGGCCCTAGCTGCCGTTGGTGAGATAGAACTACGGCCTTCCCTTGTATGAATGAGGCTTTTTTACCACCTTCAAAGCTACACAGCACTACATTAACTGCTGTTAACACTAGGGGGGGCTGTATATATAAACTTATTTATTTAACTGTACATGCGCAAGTGGTTCCTCTATGAGCAATGGACTTGTCTGGGTGGAGCAGATTCCTGCTACTGTGTTTTTATGTAATTAAGTTTTATTGTTTGCATGTACTGTTTTTTTATATATTGTAAAGCTTGTAGCTGAAACGATTAAATACATTTGAGACATCATAAATAAATCCCTGGTATCTAGTGGCTTCTGCCCCTCCTTGGGGGCAAATGGGGCTAAGTCATATGGCTGATCTGCTCTAAAGGGGGGAAGAAAAATACAAATTATTCTCCCCATCTACCTTTCCTCTGACCTCGCTGGAAGCAAATTGCTTCCAGCACGGCCCCGGTGGGTTTTGATGATGCTACTACTGACATGGAGGTGCCACAGGTTGGCAGAATGGGTGAGGGCCCACCAACGTGGACATGCTGTGGACTATGAAGACAACCCAACGACAGATCTGTGCAATGGATATCAGCAGAGATGAGTGCCTTCCTGTCTGCAACGGCAGACCACCTGTGGAGGAACATCACCTCCAGACGCCTTATCAACAAACACAAGGGCATCGCATGAATGGCAATCCAAGGAGGTCTTTCAGTGACAGCCTTCATACATGCAAGAGGGCTCAAACACATGAGCCTGAGAGGGTGGACAGCAGCCAAGACAACCCACCACCTCTTCTTGGGATGCACCTATGCACAGGATTTGCTAAGGGCCCTAGGCACAGAGCTTAGAGTCCTGATACCCATGACGAGCATCACTGCTTTCTCGGTAATGTATAGTCTGTTCCAAGGGACATACTCACTCAGATTCCTTCAGGACTGCTGAAGACTTCTGTGCTGATTTAAAGATATTCTTCTGTTTTTCAGAAACTGCCTCGTTGTAGGGAAAGAGACATAAACAACTCTGGCGAAATACAAATTCCCGACAAAAAAACTATGATCTCTACGTCCCTCATTCCAGTCCTTATGTAGTTGCCGATGTCCCAGTATGTTAATCTGTGATATATCTATGTTTCCAGTGCACTTTATGGGTTGCCACTTTACCCAGAGAAAAAGGGAGGCCATTTATTCACACTTAGGATTCCACAAAGTCGGGGGCGGAGCAACGCCATCGACCAATATGGTCGCAAGGTGCTGAAGCTCCGATGGGTGATCTCCTCCCACCATGAAAATGAGGCCAGCGGAGCAGACCTAGACTAAGACTGGACTTGCCCGAGGTGCCAAGAGGTCCTCTGAACATGTGGCAGAAGAACGGGCCCGGTGTGAGGTGAGCGACAGGGGGACCGCCCGAGGCCTCTGGGATCCACCACATGCCCTGGAGGCCCCGCGGCTACATATGCCATAGGTGAGCCTGGGCTGGTGTGCGGGAGGGAAGCATGGTGCGGCCTGAATTACAGGGGGGTCCCCCATGATCAGACGGGGGCAGGGGGCACACAATAATGACACTGGTGGTGCTGTGGCCCGGGCCCAGACCGAAGTGCCTGGCTCCATGGCCCGGAGGCCCCGTGGTGACAGGGACCGTGGGCGAGCCTGGGGAGCAGGGCAGATGGACCACGTGGGGCGGTTTTCTGGTGCGGGCTGCTGCCCCCTTGGACGATCAGAGGTGAGTGGGAGCAGGCAGACTATCGGAGGCATCCGGTGCCCTCTCCTCGCCTCTGACGAGCTCCGTGTAGCCCCCGGCCGTGGACCACAACACTGCCATGATGTCTGATTGTTTCTCGGAGAGGCCTGATTAAGAACGGTGTCTCTGTCAGCGGAGTGGAGCAGGGAACAGGTGCAAAAGAAGTTGAACGCAGACGGTTTTGGCACCAAGGCCCCTGAAGAGCAGGGCATGGTCATGGTAGCGATGACACTCACAATTCGGACAGTATTCCTCAGGGCTAGAAGCGGAGAGGTGTGATGGTGGAGGAAAATACACTAAGGGCACACTTGGTACTCCCTGCCAGTAAATATATCTGAGAAAATACGATGCAAGTGGTGAACATTGATTAAAGCAGCCACTTCCTGGGAAATTGTAAAGGCTAGTGGGCGTTTGACGGCTGGGACATGTGGGAGATTACGTGCCGGATTCTCGACTCCATCCATGTTCTGCAGATAGTGACCGGCGACCACTGTTGCCGGTGACACTTATAACCAATAAATAACATACACCATCTAGGCAGTAGCGGGATGGGGTAGTCAAAAGCAAAACCTGATGTCAGGAGTTCCCGAGTGCCCTCCTGTTTGTCGCCTTCTGGTGATTCCAGAAGACGGGCTACTTTCCAAGCCATCAAAAGTGACTTGAGAACTGTTGGAGTTAAGTATGCATTGCTATTCCCGGCAAGATTACGCATTCAACATGACAAGAAAGTAATCTTTTTTGACTCACCAGACATGACGCGTGCTTGACTTGATACCACTTTTCCTGATTTCAACAAACCCAGTGGAGAGGCCTGAGAGCGCCCGAGACCCCAGAGGAGGAGAAGCTGGCTGCGGCCCCGAACAGCTAGAGCTCCCGAGAGGGCTGGTGGACTTCTTCCTTTCTCACAGCAGGCTCTGATGATCCACCTGGAGGCACCTCGGTCGGCTTTGTAGCTGTGCGATGGTGAGGCTCAGGACAGAGCAGATACATTACCGGAAGGTGTCTCTGACTTGGTGGGGAGCATGGCCTTGTTTCCCTCTGTGACTCCCCAGGTTATCTTTAGTTGCATAGATTTATTTGACCGAAGTGCTCAGATTTACTTAAAATGGTAGTGGCTCTCAGACCTCTTGAAAAGAGGCTCTGCTGGGACTGAGGGTAATGCACAGCGGGTAGATCATTGTTCATATATTGAATTTGGATATTTACTAGTACACACTTCCGCACAGCATATATATAAGATGGACCGGGCCGGGTCTAGATTGCTGTCTACAGCAAATGAACAGTAATTACATTTAATAGCTTCTGTCCCCCACACAAGCGTAGGCACACGTGGTTTGTGGTACATATGTTTTTTGTGCCCTAAAAAATTTGGTTGAACGACTGCATAGCGGTGGACCGAGTATTTCGTTTTTCAAAGGTTACAGCAAGTAGCAGGTTTCCTTGCCACAACATATCAGTGAATAAATTGTTTTACAACATCGCATTGCCACACACGACATGGCACAGGCGGAAATGGCTTCTTATACAATCCTGACCTGGAACGTCAGGGGGCTAGGCACATTACATAAGAGGCATAGAGTACTAGCCCAATTACATAGAAGACAGGTGCAGATAGTATTCCTCCAAGAAACACATTTGCTTGCATCAGAGGCGCTTCGCTTGCAGAGGAGATAGAGGGGGCAGTTTTTCAACACGTCATACTCAGGATACGTCAGAGGCGCTGCTATTTGGATTAGGGCCGGGGTTCCCTTCGAGGCTCAAGTCACACATACCGATACTCAGGGTAGATATGTATTAGTCAAGGGCAAGCTAGATGGAGACCCAGTGGTCCTGGGTTGTATTTATGCCCTAAATAAGGACCACAATACCTTTTGGGAACGATTAACAGTGATACTTAGCAAGTGGGAGCATTGCTCATGGCTACTAGGAGATTTTAATACAGTACTGGATATGACCCTGGATGGCTCCCATCCCCCACTTCCTGGTGTGGCAATGACACAGCATGCAGTGTCCCTACAATAGTAGGTATCGGGTTGGTCCCTGGTAGATGCCTGGCGCGCAAGAAATACAGGACTACTTTTTACTCGTATCCCTACAAGTTACATATGCGCATAGGCAGATTTCTTTGCTCCCCATGGCTTCTGCCTACTATAACTCACTCCACCTATCTTGCTAAGACTTTATCGGACCACAACCCCCTAGAAATGAAGTTGCAATGGGGTAGAACCTCAACGCCCATACCCACCTTTAGATTACAGCCTACTTATTTTGAAGATGCACCCTTTCGGAAAACGCTATCACAGGCAATACATAATTATTTATTCGAAAACACTGGAACGGCTATCTCATTAATACATGCGTGGGAAGCTTTTAAAGTGGTGATTCAGGGGGCATCTATTGGCAAGTTAATAGGTGTGTGTAACGAAATAATGCGAGCCCTGAAAGAAGTAGAAACATCAATGGCTCATGCTGAGGAGGTGGAGGCCAGGGGGGATACAGATCTGGTGACATTTCAGAAGATTAGGATGACACATGCACAGCACCTAGAAGGATTACGATTACTACATTACAAGGTATATATCCAAAGGACACACACAGAAGCAGACAAATCCGGTGCACTACTGGCGCGCTTAATACGCCCCATTCCTCCCCCAACCCCAATTCTTGCCATTTACTCTGAAACGCAAGGAGTGGTAAGTACGCAACTGGGTATAAATACAGTGTTTCAAGACTTTTATGCTGCCCTTTACACAGGCCCCACATCTCCTCCTGACACACTCCAGATAGACAGCCATTGGGAGGCACAAACACATACTCTTAAAGTTACATAAGTTTGTAATATATTTCACATACCCAACAACTTGAAATAATCTAGAAATAACTATAATACACAGCCTAACCGAGTTTGACCTATATCCCCTAAAAGACACAGCGGAAGATGTGCTGGTATTTGCTAGAGTGATAATAAAGAGAATTCAAAGGGACTGGGAACCGCTCTTGCTTGTTTGAGATGTTAGTGGGAGGGGGTGGGAGTTTCAGACAGTTAGTCTTCAGGATACAAAGGAACTCATGGAGTGCCCCCACATCTTCTCCTGACACACTCCGGATAGAATACCTGAATAAGGCTTGCCTACCCCAGATAACACCACAGGTTTGCGAGGAGGTGGGAGCTGACCTTACAGTGGAGGAAGTCAAGGGTGCAGTGGGAGACATGTCACGTAATAGGACACCAGGATCCGATGGACTGCACGTTTAATTTTACAGTAACTATATACACAAACTAGCTCCACAGCTGTTGAAATTATATAATCACTTGCTACAGGTGGGACTATTGCCCCCTACAACGCGGCAAGCTGTGGTTACATCTTTACTGAAACCAAATAAACCACCACTGGAGTTGACCTCCTACAGACCTCTGTCTCTTCTGAATACAGAATACAAAATTTTAAACGAACCCCTAGCAAAGGGTCTTCTTCCACACCTACCACAAATACTGCAAACCGCCCAAAACGGTTTCGTACCAAACCGTAACACTTCACTCAATATATGACGCTTATTCCATGTCATGCACAGTTCATGTGAAAAACACCCACATGCAGGCTGCCTATCCTAAGATATACTCCATGCTTTTGACACGCTGAATTGGTAGTTCCTGTTATCCACACTTACCCACTACGGAGTGCCGGCTTCCTACATTGAATGGGTGCGTCAGCTATATCCGCTACCTACGGTAAGGGCAAAAACAGAGAAATGCATCTTAGAACTGTATAGCATCTCCAGGGGCACGCGTCAGGGCTGTGCCTTATCGCCCTTATTATTTGTAATGGCAATTGACCCCCTAGCACAACTACTGAGACAGAGTGCACCGGACTGGGGCATCCCGTTTAGAGGTGAAGTACAGGCTACTTCTCTCTATGCAGATGACATGATAGTATATGTCAGAGATATATGTCAAGATATGTCCAAAATAGCGGATGAGCTGAGTGCATTCGGCAGACTCTCAGGTCTGAAAGTGCATAATTATGCGCTTTTACATTTCAGCCTCTTTTGGAGTGGCAGACATTAGTGATTGGAGACGGCCAGATCCCAGTGGCAACACAGACGTTCCGTTATCTAGAGATCAATATATAGAGATCTACAAGATCTCTTAGATGGTAACTTGCAACAGGCGATTAATTCCATTAGGGCACAAATAGCCTTTTGGATTACATTGCCCCTTTCGGTGAAGGGTAGACTGGCACTGGCAAAAATGGTCCTCCTCCCGAGATTATTATATTATTTTGCCAATTTGCCGGTGGTAGTTCCGGCCACAGTGTTTGCCACCTTGAATACTTTATTGATCGGGTTGGTATGGGGGTGAGGGCATCGCAGAATACGTTTGAAAAAATTGCAGCTGCCGGTGTTGGAAGGGGGAATGAGTGCTCTAGACCTCAAAGCGTATTGTATAGCAGGCTACAATTTACACGAAATGGGTTATACACCTGCACAGATACAAAATGGGCAATTACATAAGCTGTTATGCCCTAATACAGCTATACCAAGCCGGGTCCCCATTCTGTTGCGAGTGGCCATATCATACTGGCGGATGTCCCTAAATTACACACAGAGTTCAACTCCTTACGCTCCACACATACCATTAAGAAGGGTTCCACTGGCAATGGGAACCTTATCATCACAGAGGTTACAGTCCGCCCAGAGTGTGAATGTGCTCGTGATCAGCTAGTAATCTATCCCCGTCCACGAATAGAATGTGTAATCCAAGGCATGCATGTTTTGTAAGCGCCATGGGTCCTGTAACCTGTGTATTTCACAAATGTCTCGCAGGAGCCTCAGGGATCGGGGTTTGACAGTGGGGTTCACCGCTGTGGTGTCACGGAGTGTGTCCATAATCATACTGAATTGTCCACCCATAATAATGTGCTCTGTTGCCATTTGGTCTATTCGGGACAGGAAGGTGTGGACAAAAGTCTGGGTCGTGTGTATTTGGAGCATACACATTTACTAACAGGTCTCAGTACCCGGCCAAAATCCCCGCCACCAATATATATCTACCCTGATCAACTGTCGAGGTGGAGGTGGGATGGAATGGCAGGTTCCAATGTACTAACGTGTAGACCCCGCAGGAGTATGAGCTGTAACATGAGAAATACAAGTGAGGGCCCCAGCTAGCTGCAAAGATGTGTGTATCTTGTATTGGGAAGTGGGCCTTCTGCAGGAATGCTATGTGTGCCCCATGTCTATTCAGATATTGCGGTAATTGTTTGCCCTTGCGATGATTATTCATACCCCGAATATTCCAGGATACAAAGACAGTCTCTAGGACAGCCCGCCTGTCAGTGCTACCGCCTGTCATGTATTGGGGCGTGTGTGCGAGTTTGACACAATACAAGTGTTGGCAATCTGTGCACAAAAACTATAACATATAACTGATATGTAAAAATTATACAAAGGACTATCCCATCCCCTCACCCACACCCAGCAAAGAACTGCCTGGTGAGTCCCCAATTATAGACTAAATAGAGTACAGATATAAAAAATAAAGAAACAACAATCCCCTAGAAGATGCATGTGGTGTCCATCATGGGGGGAAGCAACACCTTGCCGGGCATATCCTCATAACTTTAGGATCTAACTGTGCTGAGGTCCAAAGGAGTCCAATACTTCATTTCAACATGCTACCTTGTACGCCCTCCAGTGACTCACTCGTTGTTGCTGTAGGCATGCATGTCTGTCCCACAGTTGGCACCCAGATTGTCCAACTTGGTTACTCCCCAGTGAACATGTCTATACTGGTTGAGTTCTGAGTATCAGGTGGGGAGCCCCGGTGTACCCCCGATCCTTTGACATTGCATTTGGCAAGTGTTTTACAGAGATCCAGGGCATTGGATGGGCTTTCCAAAATGCGTGTTTTGCCATTACTTTGACCCGTAACCATGCAGGACATAACATCTTATATCGAGCACCAAGCTTACGCAATTGTAGTGTTGATTTTGTGTATTTGCGCTGTGCCTCCTGCACTGCGATCGTGAAATCGGGGAATATTGACACCGACATGCCCTGGGATTGCAGGGGGACTTTTCTCTGGTCAGGCGCAGGGCAGTATTGCGATCCCTGAAATTAAGCAGGTGGGCCAAGATGGGTCTCAGTGGCACCTCAGGCACCGGGTGCGGTCCTAGGGTTCTGTGAGCTCGTTCTACTGCAAATGTAGCGGTGAAGTTGTCCTGGCCTAGCAGTTCCACTAACAGGGTCTCTACAAAAATGTTAAAGCGACCAGTGTTGGTGGATTCCGCAGATTCCCAGAATGCGGATGTTGTTCCGTCGCCCTCGGGCCTCCAGATCCTTGTTCTTGGCTGCCACCATGCGGAGCCTATTCTCCATCTGTTCAAGCCGTTTCCATTTTTTTTGTTGCATTGTCTAGGTTGGAGATACGGTCTTCCCTTCCCTAAATTCTGGTGCATTGCTTATCCATTTTGTCTTTCATCTTATCGAGGCGGGACTCTATTGTGTTAAATCTGACACCTAGAACCCGAAATCTGGATCTCAACTCAGCCATGATTGTACCCAAGTCCGTGGGCTGGGCCATATCTCCCCTCTCTGCCATGCTTCTGTCTGTCAACGTGGCGTGGCACGGCCTTTCAAATGTGAGTTTCTTTGGCTTGGAGTCCCCCTTGACCATGATCGACGCATTGCAAATTGTCTCTAGTTGTAGTCCCCTTCACAACACATCTCCCAGACCCCGGCCACTACTGCGGTGTTTGAAGCCGCATGGCACTCCTTTCTTGCTCTGGTTTGCGTGGATATCATCAGGAGTAGAGTCACCACCAGCCACGGACCAAGGGGGGTCCCTTTTACTCCAACTAGGCCGCACAGCTCTATTGTAGGGTCCACACCGCCATCAGGATCTCTCGTCCCTGCGTGTGACAGTGACAGGCACCGCAGCAAACCCAGTGTACAGCACTCCGGCGGCCATATCCGCCCCGTCCACGGGCCGGCCTCGCACTCAGGTGACCTCGCCACAGCCGGCGGGGGTGAGGAGCCCAGCAAGTTCAGTGGCCTACCCGCTCCCACTCACCCTCCTCCCGCCACAGGTCTGATGTTGCAGATGGTGCCTCTACCCCCACGCAACCATGAGGCACTGCCGATTACTCCATGGCCCCCAGCTCTGGCAGCCTCTGTTTCGCAGAGGCAAAGAGCAGATTGGCGGTCGCTGTGACTCGAACAGCCCGCCCACTCCCACTCACCTCAGCTCGATCCTTAGCCTCCAGGATCCAGTCTCCCCCAGCTGCGCTCGCGCTGGACCGGGCCAACTCGGCTTCTCATAGGCAGCAGGGCAGTCAGACCCAACAGTGAAGGCCGCTCGCACCAGGCCACCTCGCTTCTCTCCTTCGCCGCTCGGCCCCCATCGGCTATTTTTGCAGTGTTCTCGATTTGGTTTTCTCCATTCTACAGTTTTTACAAACAGCCTTTCACTGGTGCTGTAGGATTATGGCAGATGAACCGGGGCTGGTCCGGGAGCCCCTCCACTACACGTCTGCCATCTTGGGCAGATAGCCACACCACCCCCAACAATCAGAGCTTCATATAGCATTTGTATTAGCCCGATAATGTTATCAATCTCACCTAGCCCACAAAACACTACAAATAGATAGATATGGTCACTCAAGGGACTCAAACACCTTCTCAGCATCTAAAAAAACCGAGACAAAGCATTGTCCTATGGCCTGCTCTGGTGTATCATTGCAAACAGTGTCCTAAGTTGTTGCATGTGGCTCTGCCCAGGATGAACCCCGAATGCTCCGGAAGCACTAGGCTTTACATAAGTGAGCCAAGCTGATTCGCTATGATGCAGGCCAATATCTTATTATCTAAGTTCATTAAGGATAGCAGATGGTAGGACTCACAATTCTATGTGTCTTTTCCTGGTTTTAGAATAACAAACTGAGGGCAGGCGAACCCCTTATTTGATTGCTTCTAGATAAAGGTCCGCCAGTAGAGGGGCCAACAAAAGCTTTTAAAACTCTGCCATCACGCCATCTAACCCCAGTGCTTTCCCACTCCTGAGTCCGTCTATAGACAGTGTGATCTCAGTAGAGGCAATGGGTTGCTGCAAGAAAGTTCAGGACCCTCTGTATGTCCACTTTAACACTAACTCATTAAGGTATCCTAGGTGTAGTGGTCAACCTTCTAGCATAAATCTGCCCATAGTAAGTGAAAAAGGCCTGTAAGATCCCCTCGCTTCCTACCACTGTCCCCCCACCCAGCCTTCTGCAGGTGTGGAGTAGGCTACTTGGGCATTCCTCCGTCATCACTCCTAAGATGAGTTTGCAGGCTTCAGAGGAGTGAGGTGCCAGGCTGACAGCTTGTGTTCTAGCCGTTAAAACAGAGAGTTGCTTTGTAAATGCCAAAATGGATTTTGTGTTGGGTCTGCATCAGAAAAGTGATGTAGGAGTGGGCATGGCAAGGGGAGGTAACTGGGTGATTGAGTGAAAAAGGCGGAGCTCTTGATTAAATCAGATTTATGTGTCTCTCATATGTTTCTTTAATTGCTGAATAAGTACCTTGCCCTAACACGAGTTGACATTATTCTGTTAACTAGGCTTGATCTATCAGGCTGCATGGTGGAATTGAGACAACTGTTTTTTGTTAATTACTGCTGCAATAAAATGGTTTACACAAAAAAGTGACACAAAAACAACACAATTTCTTTGTAAATCTGTACCTAAGTGCTTATGTCAGGTCAGTGGCCTATCCCTTTTCTGCTATCACACCAGCCCTTTGTCAATTTTTGGTTCCAGTGCTAATAAATACTTTCAGATGTTGACAGATGATAGGTAACTACCACAACCACATACATGCCAACATTTGCATACTGGAAAGTGGAATATTTTGAAAAAAATAGGAATGTATTTTCCCAATTGATTTATATTGAAGCAGACGTTATCGTAGACAGCAGGTAACTAAAAAAGAGCAACTTTGGTCTTAAAAAAATTGTGAGCCTCTTGCCTGAATTGTGTCTGTTGGCATGTATGAGCCAGCACACATCAGTGACTGTCTGCTGTCGTGAACCAATCTCAAGTGACTTCTCAGGGGTGGGATAGGATTTATGGTACACAGTTTGCCAGCTTTGGAAGGATGGCCTTGCTGGAATTCGTAATCACAACTTCACTAACACTGAACCCTAGATTTACAAAGATTATGCGTTTTATGTTTGCAATACTTTTTTGACTCAGACCCAACCCAAAATCCATTTTGGTATTTACAAAGTAATGCAAATGCTGATTTGCACTGCTTTGTAAAAACAACGCAACACACTACATTGCAATGCCCTGCATTACTTTGCTTCAGGTATGCATCCCATGGGTGGTGCATAGGTCTTCCTGTGCGTCCACCTATGGATTTTGACACAAGGCTGTATCTGCAAAGAATTCTAGACGTGGGTTTGTGCCACAATTGTGTGCCTAACTCAGGTACAATAAGGACAAATATATTTATTTCTACTTGTTATTTTCTTGTTTCATGTGTACTGCATTCTTACCTCGTTACAGTTGAGGCACTTAAGGCAGGGATCCATGTCCATGTAACAGACTTTTCATGACTTGGATGTATGGAAAGTCTTTTATGATGTCAACCTGGTAGGAGTATGCCGCCCATCTTTTGTAGCTCCTGTTTAGACACATGCTAGACTAAGATGCAGTAAACTGAAAACCACTTTTCTTTTTGTGCTACTCAGGGGAAGTGTGATTTATCCATTATCCACATGACATGACTTAAGTGCCTTCCTTTAACCATGTCATAAGGACTCTCGCAAAGTAACAAACTGCTGGATTGGGGGGGCAGCACCTCTGTGTTGTAGGCAACTAAGGCCCATATTTATACTGTTTGACCCAAAAGTGCACAGGCTGAACGCCATATTTATGGATTGGCGCAAGCCGGCGGTAAGGATCGGCTAGCGTGAAAAGAAAAGACGCTAGCGTTGGGGGAAAGGGGTGGTGCTAGGGGGAAATGGAATTGGCAGAACAAGGGTCTGAGCACTAACGTTTGAAATGCTCTAATAAAAATGTAAAAACTCTAAAAGCATAGCTAAAAACATACATAAGAGAGAAATATCTAAGTTGACAAGCCAAGTAGGCCAACAGACAGGCCGAATTATAAGGCAATTTGGTATCATGTTTTATGTTTGAGAAAAAACCCAATGGTCGAATTTTTAACAATAATCATGTTCCTGCAAAAAGTCTACAATGTCATCAGGGGAGATTGGCACCAGGAAGGATTCCTCTTTGGCAGATGGCAAGTTGATCAAGGTATTGGCAGAAGGATCCACAGAGCAGAAATGTACAGAAACCTCTGATGCAGATTGTACTGCGTAGGCAGCACTGTCCATTGTGCCAGATGTCGCTAGAGCCAGCAAATCCACAAGCGGTGGCTCATAGGATGCCTCACGAATCAAATGCAGTCTCCAGGGACATGTTCGTGAATGAAACCTCATCAAGAACATTAACAGATCCTTGTCCACAGGTAGTGCAGGCTACATGGCAAGACACACCATGGGTGCACATTCTAACCAGCACTAGATTCAATGGACTACTGACTGGACACATGTCAAGATCGGCTCGAATGTCAAACACCAATCTAGCTCCAGCTCCCCAAACAAGGAAGCTCTGAAGTACTGCATCATGCTGGGCTGATGGGAGCTCCATCACTCTGTTTCGCCGAGAGAGAAGAGCCACTGCGTATCAAAAATAGCAGCAGCAGAA
Organism: Pleurodeles waltl; assembly: GCF_031143425.1. NCBI lineage: Eukaryota > Metazoa > Chordata > Amphibia > Caudata > Salamandridae > Pleurodeles > Pleurodeles waltl. The sequence goes on from NC_090441.1 coordinate 91,438,074, forward strand.
TTCTGCCAATTAATGCCAAAGTTATGGGGAACCTGAAAAAAAGAGTGAGTGTACAGCTGCAGGTATCACTCGAAACATGGTCTGGAAGGTGCTAACAAATCCAAAACTCACAGCCTTAAAAAAGTGTGCAATTCCCGCAGTATTCAATGTGTTGAATATTCTGATGAACAATTCACCAAAATGCTTTGGGAAGTTGATGTTTAATAGGGATTGTATCTCAGCTGATGATCTTGCTATCTGGAGGTCGTACGTCTCTCTGGCCGATGCCAGGGCCACATGTTTTTGGAATAATAGCGCATTTGGTCTGCTGACCTTGTCAAAGTTTACATTAAAAGTAGCATTGTGGGCCACAAGTGTGGCACTTTTATCTCTTGTGTGTGGGGGACTAAAACATGGCTGCAAAACGTTACCATTTGAGTTACTGAAATCATGTAAGCGATTCCAGGCTTTATTCCGCAACAGCTTTGATCGTTCAGAGCCACATAACTTCCATTAGAAAGCATCTGAAATACTGGACAAATCAAAGAAACTGGAGTACCCTTTAGATAGCAACCCAAATTCACAACCTCAGTAGTCTCACATTTGCCTTTGCTAATAAAGACCTCTGTTTCACTGTTCATACATTTATAATTTCGTGTCTCCTAGCCGCTCAAATCTGCCTACTGCAAGATGCTTTCAACATTTTGTGAAACGGGCAGATTTATTATTCCATGTATTACCCATACAGGCGAGGGAATTTCTGCTACAGTGAAAGGCAACTTTTCTAATTTCTCAATGTTGAGCATGATGTAGCTCGCTTCTTTTTTAGCCATTATCTGTGGTAGTCTTGACAGATTGAAATCGGCCACTTTTGAGAACCTGTAGTGTCCAATTTAATTGCATGATAGAGCGCAGCTGGCTTTGTCTGTGTTGTAAAAAGGGCACATCATTCTGAATTATGTCAATTGCAGAAGACACAATATTATTTAGGGTATAAATTCTGTTGGACAGAGTATTCATACCATTATTGACAATGACTAAAGCCTTTTCCATGTTTTCTTTATCAACCTGCCTTAAACGTGCAGCAGCTTCCATCTGGGATAGTTTCCAGATCTCATTATGTGGGGCATGTAGGATGCACTTTGAGCGTGGCTTCCTAGGTCCTAACAGGAAAACTTGTAGATTGACTTCCTCAGACAGGAGACTAATATGTCCCTACAGTGTCTAAGTCCGTTCTTAGTCATTGTAAGTGCAGTGTAGCCATATTGAGTATAAGGTCTGGGAGTTTGTCATTATGAACTCCACAGCTCCATAATAGCTTCCCCGAATACTGGGAAGTTTGGTATCAAACTCTTCAGCACAATAAACCCACACTGATGCCAGTATGGGATTTATTGAAAAATGCAAACAGGGGGCATCATAGAGATGCCCTTGTATGTTAGCCAAACTGCTAGTGTAGGACTGACCAGTCTGAGCCAGCCTGCCACTTTCAGACAAGTTTCTGACCACATGGGGTGAGAGTGCCTTTGTGCACTCTGTGGTCAGAAACAAAGCCTGTCCTGGGTGCGGGTGCTTCACACCTCCCCCCCTACAGGAACTGTAACACCTGGCGGTGAGCCTCCAGAGCTGAGGTGACCCCTTCGCTGCAGAATCCTCCATCTTGGTTTGGAGGACAGGGACCAATAGGATCAGGTTTGTGCCCTCCTCCCCCAAGGGAGTGGGCACAAGGAGGGTGTAGCCACCCTCAGGGACAGTAGCCATTGCTTACTGCACTCTGACCCCTAAAAGGCCCCTAAATCTAGGATTTAAGGGCCTCCCTGAATCTAGCTCACCAGATTTCTGGCAACCTGACAAGAAGAAGAAGGACGTCTAAGCTGAAACCCTCAACAAAGAAGGAAGACGACAACTGTTTTGGTCCCAGCCCTACCTGCCTGTCTCCTGCTTCAAATAACCCTCAAAAGAACAGCGACGCGTCCACCAGGACCAGCGTCCTCTGCCCAACTCCAGAGGCCTGTCCTGCGACCAAAAGGACCAAGAACTCCCGAAGACAGCAGCTCTAAGAAAAATCTACAACCAAGGACTCTCACCTCAGTCCGGATGCGTGAGTCCGGATCCCTGTGCACCCGACGCTCATGGCCCATGTCCAGGTGGTCCGCCCAGCAAGAGAGGGTCTCCAGGCGACTGTGAGCAAGTGCCTACCCTGGGTTGACCTCTCCACCACTGCACGACAACGCCTGCAGAGCGAATCCCGAGGACCCCCCTGACCGCGAAGCTCCAGACGAAGATATCCGACGCCTAAACACACACTGCACCTGCAGCCCCCAGGCCTTGGAGAAACCGACACTTGGTGCAGCTACATTCAGCAGGTGGCCCTCCTCCCTGTCCAACTGGTGGTATGCCCAAGACATCCTCCCTGGACCTTGTCTGCAGCCTCTGAGTGACCCCCGGGGGCTCCTCATAGACCAGCATTGGAAACCCGACATCCTGTTTGCACCCGGCCACCCCTGTGCCGCTGAGGGTGTGTGTTTGGTGCCTGCTTGTGGCCCCTCCAGTGCTCTTTCAATCCCCTCTGGTCTCCCTCCGAGCCACGGGTACTTACCTGCAGACAGGCCTGATTCTGAATACCCCCTGTCTCCGTAGGAGCCCAAGTTAAAATTGCTCATCTTTGACCTCTGCACCCGGCCGGCCCTGTGTTGCTGGTGGTGGATGTTGGGGGCTAACTTGAACCCCGACCGGTGGACGTCTTAAAACCCGGAGACTGAAACTGTAAGTGTTGTACTTACCTGTAAACTGATCGAACTTTTCTTCCCCCTAGGAACTGTTTCTGAAAATTGCAGTGTCCATTTTTAAAACAGATTATTGCCAATATTTCAAAAACTGTAGTACTTACCAATTTCAAACAAATTATTGTTGATACCTGTGTGAAATACAAAACCTGCAACTTGAATCTTGTGATTCTAAATATAAACTAAGAAAATATATTTTAAAAACCATTGATCTGGAGTTGTCATTGAGTGTGTGCTTCTTCAATTGTCTTTGTGTGTTCAACAAATGCTTAGCTGCTCGACTACACTACCACAAAAGAGAGTATTAGTATTATCTACTTTAGCCACTGTTAAGCCTCTGGGGAACCCCTGGACTCTGTGCACACCATATCTCATTTTGATATAGTATATAAAGAGCCAGCCTCCTACAAGGACTCCTCACAGGTGGTGTTGAACAATGTTCCCACTGTGTGTAAATATAAACTAATCTTTGAAAACCAGTTCAGTGCAGAAAGGAATGTCCATAACAGTCATAACAAAACATTTTCCCATAATTTGCTGTGTTCATATACACATCTTCACTTTCAAAGAAGTTGCAGACAGTGCAGAATGCAGCAGCCAGGCTTCTCACTAATCTGCCCAGACATTTGTCTGCGAAGCCGGCCTTTTCGATACTTCACTGGCTCCCTATCAAGCAGCACATTCATTTCAAAGCCCTGTGCATTGTTCACAGGGCTCTCCATGATAAGGGTCTGATGTTCTTTAGAAAACGGATCCTTATCTATGCCCCCTCCAGAAGTCTGAGATCTTCTTCCTTCTGACATGTTAATATCTTTCGGTTCAAGAGAGCCTGGGGAGCCAACTCTTTTTCTATCAAGGCGGCCCGCCTTTGGAATGCTCTTCCCTCTGAGCTCCGCCATGAACCCTCAGAGCGCCTTTTCAGGAAGAAACTAAAAACTATTCTTTTTTGTAGCTAATTTCTCTGGATCTTCCTTGTTTCTGGCAGTAGTCATGTTATGTTAGCCCTGGGATGCCTTAGGGTAACTATGCGCTTTATAAATCCATAAAACTAAACTAAACTAAACTAAATAGAGTATAATATTCTAGTTCAGACAGCATCGAAGCAACTGTTTTAACATCCCAGTCATCGGAAACAATACCAGATGTAATTACATCACTCCTTGAAACCTTAAACACATATGGAATTTGAATGACCTCAGTAGGACCATATGTGTCAAATGGTACTTCGTCCCACACAATCCCATCTGGAATCAGAACTGCTGAAATGATCACAAGGGAGAAGTCTCTTTGGATCTTATGGGAAGATAGGTAAGGTGTCAAAACCTCATCCACTGGCTCAACCGCAGAGCGCTCAGGAAGATGATGGCCATTTATCAGTAGAAACAAGACAATAACGAAACCAATCCAAAGCAGAAAGGCAAGCTCCGCCTACAGTATCCTCAGACAGTACCATGCATAAACGGAATAATTGTTCTTAAGCCAAGTGTACAGCTTACGTGTCTGATATAGTCTCAGGTGCAGAAGCAGATGAGTCAGAAGAAAAGTCATCTAGGTCGATGAAATAACCTGAAGCAATCTGTGCAAACACAGGGGCCGGTAAAGAGCCGGTGGATAGAACCATTTGTGGTGGTTCAAAGTAGACAATGTCATTGTCTGGGTTGAGTTGGATGTCCACATCTTGGACAGTGTTAACAGGAATCAGCAGAAGCTCACTCTCCCTTCTTCTCATGCATGAGGAGGCAACTGTGGCATTGGTGCTGGCAAACACGTTGTTTGTTGCTTATAGAGGTATATCCTGTTGGTTAATGAGACTATCTGAAGAACTGTGTCTACTGTGCAGGATTGGCCACATGGTACAATTTGACTTTGTCAATGGAAACAAATCTATTCTCTCTTGAACCAGGCAGCGGCGGTATGATGACAGTTCTGGTACTGTGTATTCCCAAGACAGGAACTGGTGCTCTGTAGGATGGGCCAAACTCCTTCTTCACAGCAATCTTTTCACCTTCTAGATCCCCCACTTTAGGAATCCAGCCCGTAGATGTTGTTGGCAAATCCCTTATTCCAAAGGTGGCAGCACAGGTGGATGAATTCTCATCACAAAATTGCTGTAACTCCTGTAAAACAGCGACATGTTCATTTATGTCAAACAAGTGTCTGCCTTCACCATGCCAGAACCATCAAGATCAGGGACATACAGGGAATTCCAGGGTCTGTAGTTTTGGGTCAAAGATGTAATCAACACCAGTGGGAGTTAGGGAGGCTGCCCATTGAAGCCAATGTGGATGTAATGCTTTAGCGTTTGGAACACTGGCTTTAGTGACTGCCTTGAGAGGTAGCGCCCGGGCAACGACAAGAATGAGCTTACCTTGGGTAAGTGTCCTCTCCTTGATGACAGCCATCTTAACATCAGGCAGTATTTTGTCTGTCAGTGCAAAAAAGTTGTTCTGCATTGGAATATGTGTGATTTGTATGCCATGGGTACTGTGTCACCTTCATTGAATGTGACATAGGTGAAGCCGATGGCACCAGCAATTATTCTGAGAACCAAATTTGTTTTGTTGTCACATGTGTGAAAATGTTTTACTTCAAGCATGTATTACTGAAGTTCTCTGAGAATGCCTGTGTGTTCTCTTGTCCAGTGTTTGCTTGAAAAATCTGGATCAATTAAACCACAGAGTGGTTTTATGCTTTGTGCATAGTCAGGTATGTATGTTCTGCCAAAGTTAAAGAAACCTAGCAAAGACTGCAGTTTCTTAATGGTATTTGTGGGTTGAAGTTGAGGGCATTTTTCTAGAAAGTGCAGGGCCAGGCTCTTGCCTTCATCTGACAGAAATAGGACACTTAAGAAAGCAAGTTTTGTTTTCTTGAAATTTAATTTGTAGTTCTGGGTGGCGAATCCTAATCCGATCTGATCCACCCTGGCCAGATGTATGTTGAAGTTGTCATCTTGAGATAAATATCATCCCCGAATGACAATGCCTTGGGTTCAACCTCGTGAAGTTTTGATGTTAGTGGGGCTGGAAACAGCCAGGGCTATTCAAATACCCCTGTGGCAAATGACAAAAGCACTGTGTTAATAAACAGCGTGATGCTCAGTTCATGTTCCAGGCATTTTTATTAAACTTCAAGTTTGTCAGAAACACCACAACAGAGCCTGCTCCTCCTCCTGCTGCCTTCTTCCAACTCCCCTTGTTGCCTGGTTGCAGACATTCTCTATGATGTACCCAAGACATCACAGTTAAAGTCACACCACAATACACCGCTGCACGTCTAATGAGCTAAAGGCACTAAGGTCCTGACTTTCAGGTACTAGATTTTGGCAGAAAAAAACATTGGAAATATCCAAGGTTGTTTTGCATTTTTGCGCACTATGATGTTAATTAGTGCTTTGCTGTGTGCTTTTTGTATTGCATAAGTGCGTGTGTGTGCATTTAAATGTCTGTAATCTAAGACTATTCCGTATGAGTGATCTGGTTTGGCAACAGGAGATAATGGGTTATTCATTACAGAGAGATAGGGTTCAATTACTCCCTATTATTCGAGTTGTGTGAGAATTGCTCTCACTGGAACTTTGACCTCATGTTTAATAGGATTGTGAGGTTGAGGCTGAGGCTGTGGTAAGGATCTGATTTGTATTACATGGTAGAGGGATTCTTTATCCCATCCGAAGTGGTTGCGATACAGCGTGGGAGCCTGCGACAAAGCACATTCGGCAACAAAAGCTTCCTTTACGGCGTCTGGAACCAGCAGTGAGAAAAAAGGCACAATAGCATCTTCTCCATGTGGGAGCTTGCAGACAAACTGTGGTGGCCAATCATTTTCTGCCAGTAGAATATCACAGTATAAATTTTCCCAAAATATTGCTTCAGTAGTGCGCACTATGTCTCCCTCTATTTGGATATTTAGTTCATAAACCCTGTTGGGTGGGGAGATGCCCCTATCTGCTGTCTCTATGACGAGAAAGTCCTTGGTGGCTGTCACATCCAGATGATCTATAGGATTCTGGTGACAAATTGTGACTTCGGCCCGCTGTCTAAAAGAGTTGCTGCCCACATCTTGTTCTTCAGCAACGTTCTCAGCATGGCTGGCATTTTTTACCAAAATTGCAGCCACCTTTTTCTTTTTAAATTGGGGTTTCTGTTGAGAGGATTTGTCCTCTCGTTTAACGTAAGCTTCAGAGGGACATTGTAAATCCTTCTTCTGCTTTGTGTAGTCACTTCAGGTTTCAGACCGTCCGGCTCTCTCACTCCATTTATCTGGTGTGCCCTGAAAGGAATGAGATGGACGCGTATCAATATATTGGTATCTATCAGGAGTTTTTAAAGTTTCTCTATTTCAGAGATCAGATCTTCTTTCAGAGGTCTCGGGATGCGGAGAATCTCCTCTCTGACTTTGTCTGTCCTTATTTTGTTTTTGTTTATCCTAGCATTTTCTAGAACCCTCTTGTGCTTGTTTGGTACCCTCCTTAGAGGTGGTACTCTGTAGTTGTGGTTTAGTTGGTCTGGCCCCCAGGCTATCCTGTCCTATAGTAGTATAGGTGTCGGAAATAATTTTTGGTGCTCCTGTTCCTGGTGAGGAACCTCTCTGAGCCATTGGCGAATAGCCAACGCTGCTGCTTCTTATTTAATGTTACTTAAAATAATTGAGGGTACTGTGTCAAAATTGCACATCAGTTTTATACCAAAATCAAGGGCAGGGACAGCCCTGTGGTCTTTTTGAATTTGTTTTAACACTTCTAGTAAATTGGCAAGTGTCAGGGAACCATGAATGGTAGTGTAAATTGTGGCAAAGAATGAACTCCAAGTGTTACAGTCTTCTATTGAGGCGACCATGCCAAACGACAAGCACATGGTGAGAAGTCTGTTTTTGTCTTGGGGTCCTATATTGGGGAACACTGCTCCTAGCTTATTTGTTTTTTGTGCAATCCAGAACAGAATCCTCTCCTGCTCTGTGGGTGCTTCTCCCATTATTGATTGTAGTGTTTGTGGATTAATTTCCGGGACAGCAAATTGATAACCAGTTGGAGCAGCCCTTGATGGGGCGGTGTTGAAAGTCCACATCACAAATTGCATAACTTGTCTACATATTGCTACTAGCTCATTGTAAAGTGTGAATACGTCAGCTACTTGCATAGCCTGCATGTTAGGATGTGGTATATATGTGCCAAGTGTTGGCCACATTGGTCCATCATTACTTAAAGCACCTAATCTCACGGGTTATATTACATGTGGAAGGGTGCCACTGAACAGATTTTGATGTTCTTGATAAGAGAGAGGTATATCTAAATATTGGTAAGCTCTGTACTGTTGTGGTACGTTTGCTATTCTGTATGCATGAAATGTATGTATATTTGCATCTACTTCAGGACAGTTGATCCAGGAGTAAAATATTTCTGTCCTATAAGTGTTGTGGGCTCCAATGGTGAATTTTAACATCCCCACCATCTTTTGGTAAGCCACTGGCTAAAAGAATCTGCGTGAACAGTTGTCTGCAGCTATTCCTGCTGTTTAAATTATTTGCTTCATTTGGGAATAGGTATTAGGGTTGGGACCACCAATGGGGGAAAAGGTCCTTTTATGATTCAGGTTTGAACAACCTACATCCTAGATATGTGCTCCCTATTTAGCTGCGGAAGATTGTCCCAAAGACCAAAGAGATCTCCGTTTATTGGTACTTAACGCACGTTTAATGTGTGTAAGACAGAGATACTCAGGAAACTCATAAAATTAGAGCCTATAACATTGTTGGTGGTGCCATATCATAAGGACTCTTGCAAAGTAACGAGACTGCTGGATTTGGGGCGGTAGCACCTTTGCCTTGTAGGCAACTGAGTCACTCCTACACTAGGTGGCAGCTGTTGGCCCAACCCTTCGGGCTCACTAGCAGTGCCTCACCAAAAAATAACCAATAGAGGTAATTTGTGGTGGCCTTGCATGGACTCTGAAAATCCCTCAGGGAAATCATGGCAGAAACATGTCTTACCTGCTCTCTCCACATACAAGTCTCTTACGCACACATAGGCAAGAAATAGATGCAGGACAGTTTTTAATACATTTATTGAAAGGACTGCAATCTACGACAAAATGCATGAGCTGCAATGATTAGGATAACAAGAAGTAAGATAAGGATTGTGAAAATCAGAGATGTGAGTTTAAACAACCACAACATATTTGTAATAACATGACTACACAGTTCTTATCTAAGAAGCCTAATCTCTAGCCCTTAAGCGAGAGCATGGCGATGTAAACCAAATCTGTCCATATAACCCTCATTACAACCCTGATGGACGGTGTAATGTTGGCAGTAGGACCGCGAACATGCTAGCGGTAATTACCGCCCCATTATGACCTTGGCGGTTCGGCACATGCCAAACTGAAAATTTGTATCACACCGTCCGCCACAGCGGTAACGACCGCCAGGCTGGAGACAATGGTCTTCAGCCTGGCAGCCGTCACTAGTCCACCTGCGGGATCATGACCCCGCATACCGCCATGGATTTCGTGGATTTTGAACCGCCACGAGATCCCTGGCGGTAGGCACTATCAGTGCCAGGGAATTTGTTCCCTGGCACTGATAGGGGTCTCCCCTCTCCCCCTCCCAGGAGTCCACCCCCAACACCCATGACCCCCCTATCACCCTCCAAAGGTGGTAGGGCCCCCTCCCCACCCCCGCCCTACCGACCCACATAGGTCCCCCAAACGTACCCCCCACTCACGCACACACCACTCACACACATACACACGCACTTACAAGCACACATGCACACATACATACATGTTACATCCCCACTACACATATCACTCCCGCAAACATGCACGCACCCACACACCCCCTCTAAATACTCATACTCACACCCCCATTCACACACACACACCACCCCCCAAACCTCCTCCCCTGTCCGACGATCACCTTACCTGCTTCGGTGGTCGTCCGGGAGGGAACAGGTTCCATGGGGGCTGCTCCGCTGCCAGCACCCCGTCACCAGAATACCACCACTCCGAATACTGACACGTAATCCGGTGGGCGGTGTTCTGATGACGTGGCGGTGACGGAGGAGCAACCTCCACTGCACTGCCGACCGCCAGTATGGCTGCTGGCAGCTCTCCGACCAGATAATGGCAGAGGGTCGCCACCAGTCATAATATGGTTGGCGGAAGACCGCCAACACTGGCGGTCTTCGGCCTGGCGGGACCTCAGCGGTCTTTCGAACAGACCGTCGAGGTCGGAATGAGGGCCATAGTGTCCATGAGAAGCACACTCCACCCCCGTTACCTTGGTACAAGGTCAAGCTGCCAGTCTCCAGATTGGGATCCGTGGATGGAAATTCTGTCTGGAACACCCTCTAATGCCCTTTGTCCTACAAGATGTTTTATAGGGGACATGTTTATTTTCATGCACAGAAGCCTGATGTGGGTATGTACCTAAGCGCTGAACTGTTTACGCAGTCTTGTGGCCGACAATACAAAATATTATTCTGTTTGCCTTGCATTTTGTTTTTGTAATTCCGAGGAAAGAACATGATGCAAAGTATGCCATTCATAGCACTGATGACGCTTTCACAGAATAGCAGTTGATAAAAGGAATTAAAACAGTGCCATTAAGGAAGGAATAATAAAATGAATACAAATGAGTACAGAAATGCAGAGCATGAATACCGTATAAAAAAGACACAGACTGCAAGCCTAAGTTAAGCTATCACTGAGCCCAAGTGACTAACTAAAATGGACCAACAACAACCATCTTCCATTTAAATGAAATACTGATAGCAAGAAGACCAGTCATAGTCATCATTCACTTTGGGAAAGAGGGAGGAGGTTGTGATAACTGCCTTCGCTTGGAAGTCCTGCTTGTGTTTGGTCATAGAACGTCAGTCAATATCACATATAATTGTACTATACTAACTTGAGCATACTAACAGCATGCACTTTCCACTTGACAGCTCTGCCCATCTGAGGTCCTTGCGGCCTGCTGCGAGGAGAAAATGGAGAACATGTCTCTGATGACGTCCCCCACCTCTACTCAGCCAGGCTTCACTACAACCTCACTGCCTTCATCACGGCTTCACTGGTAGCATGCTGTAAGAAAGTAGATTAGTACCTTCTCGGACACTCTGGTGCTCAGCCAGGGGTCAGCTTCTTTCCCAAGATCTCTGGGCACAATGAGCTTCCAAACTGTCAGGCGTTGATGTAACTTTTTATAGAATTATTAAATTAAATGACAAAACTTCTCGTAATCTTTACCTTACAGCCCTCTGCCCAACCATTCAGTGCCATACTTGAAAAGTCTAAAAAATCCTCCCAAGACAGATGCGTCTGTTTCTGTCCATCCCTGCACCTTAGGCAATACTTTTCTGGGATAAAACCAAATTTGTATATGACAGTCTCCTTCATAGGCATGTGCTTTTACAGACTAACCCCACAGTCTTCCTCTGGGAATTTGTACATACATCTTGCCAAATCCTGTAATGCGAACCACTTATATATGTCACCCAACCACATAATTAGCTACCATGTCTTTTGAGATATGGATCTATTGTTTACCTTTCCTGTGCACTTCTGTGTTACTGGCTCCATCGTCATTGAACTCAAATGCCCTTCAGGACCTCAAATCCATTTTGCACTGGCTCCTCCCATGAGCCAGCAGGGCCTTCTTCTCTTCAGCAGCCAAGGCCAGCCTTTTATTCTCAAGGGCAGGGGAAGCCAATTGCAATGTCAAGGCCTCTCTGCCTGTCTGTCCTCCAGCTCCAATGAGAACAAAGTACAGGAGGATATGCTGCTTCCTGCCCTTGACTTGGGGGAAACACTCCCCTGGCACCGGGACTTCCTCACTGTGGTCCTCATGCCCCTGTTCAGTCTCATCCTCATTCTCCTCTAAGGTGCACTGAAGCTGACAGACGTCCTTCCAGGCTCTGAGGGCAATGTGATAATCCTCTTTCTTGGCCTGCTGGTTTTGCTTCATTCTAAGGTTCTTCACGTTAGCCAGATCCCTGTCCATGTTCCCAAAAACTTAAGGTGGAAAAATTGAGGGCAAGAATGAATTTTGGAAAACATGAAAAATGATTTAATTAAAACCAAAAGCCAATTAACAATCCAGAGAGTGCATTTTTGCTGTCAATTAAAAAAGGGTTTTTTAATTTCAACATAAAACACAATGTGGTACTGTAAAACACAATTCCTGGATCCTGCTGCTTAACACCAGCATAAGAAAGTGGATTACTATTTGGGATGAGTGATTGCCCACCTCAAGGAATAATCTCAACTCTTGCCAGAATGAAATCTCCGAGTCACTAAATTAACCTGAACTCAACCCCCAAGTAGCTATAGCACAAACAAGACAAGCTTAACTTAGGTCAATGTGTAAAATATTCATGCAGTAACAAAACAGTAATGAACTTAAACAATAAAACCCCAAATCAAATTTAAAAAATAGAATACAATTTTGTAATCAAAATGACAAAACTGCAATAAGGGTATTTTTCAGTTTCTTATGTAGTTTTATGTAGGAATAGTTACAAAAAGCAGAAAGCAACTATGTTACTCAATGGTTCCGGTAGGCTGACTGTGATAGAGTACATGTTGGATACACCAACCAGGTCTGGGCTGCTCAAATATTTTTTCTTTTGTCTTTTGAGTACCAACCAACTCCAAGAGTACACATCTCAGGGCTCTCAGACCTCAGTGAAGTCTAGTAGAGACTAATCAGTTGGCAGATATAAGCCATAGGATAGTGCATCAGGCCCAGTTGCCACTGGTCAGCTGGGCACTTCCAGGAAATGCCTCTTGCAGCTTGTTGCCTCCCTGTAGTCACACATGAAGTTAGCCTACTGACCCTTGGAGTGTATTTCATTGTCCTTGTTACAAGAGGGAGCAGCTCCAGGACTTCAGGGTTGCACTGAGGATAATGACAGCAGGTCCAGCCCTCTTCTGATCTTCTGCAGGCCCAAAAGGTGTCTTGAAGAGGGTGCCTGGGGATGCCACATTTATGACTCGCACTAGGTAGTGGGGGGCTGGGATGACTCCTGGCCCCTCCCTAACCAATGAGGTAACGGTTCCCAGGTCTTACATTGCATCGAAGCTAAGCGCGCTCGTGCCAGCACCTCGGCCTGCCTCGCAGAGCAGCATCAAATCTCTCCTTGAGCGCTCCACATTTAATTCCCCTACGATCAGGCCTTATTTAGCTAAGGTGGCGAACCTCCTGCTAAGATGATAGTGAGTCTTCTTGTGCGGTCCGCTCTGTTACGCAAGAAGTCAGGGGTGACTGGGCTTCCGGTTTAGTCCGGCTCTGCAAAGGAGAGCAAGGGCTGAGTTTGGTGGAGCTCTCAGGTGGACCCCATTCAAGCAAAGAGATTGCGCGCTCAAGACGACTAAGGTGGGTGGCAGCAGTGGCTCATCTTTTCATTTGAAATGTTTTCTGCATCAGTTTGGATGTGCCATTTGAGCTAATGCTAAAAAAATAAATGGCAAAATTAGTCAGTAAAGGAAGAATGAAATTTAGAGGGCCTTTTCTTTCCTCCAAACGTTACAAGCGCTCTCTGCAAGATTCTCCTAATATTAGAGCTTAATCTGGGTGGTTATCTCCTGTTATAAAGGGTGCAAAGAAGCGGCAAATGGAGTAAGAGCAGAATTGTTCCTAATAATTCACAACACCCCTGGATTTAGGGGAACCTGTAGTCTCTATACACATCTGGATAAATTTAGGGAAGAGCCAGGCAAGTACGTAAAAGAAGAATAAAAAATTAAGAGGCTACTGCAAAAGGAGGTTGTTTTTCTCACGGCCAAGCCGGATGATCCAGAAGGCTGTTCTTGGTGCAGCAACGTGTGTTTGGTGGGCGTCCCAGAAAATGTAGAATGACCTTGCACTGGACTCTTTGTGGAACAATAGTTGTCATCAACAGTGCTGTGGGGTAAGGTCTCAACCCTCCTCACAGTGGAGCATGCATCAAGTGTCCCAGGGAGACCCCTGGTGCCGGAAGCCCCACCCATGCATAATGTGGCTTACTTGCTTGAATTCAGAGACTGGGACAACATTCCTCAGGTGGCACAGTACGGGGGCCCTTGGCAAATTGAGAGGTGTCCAGTGAGTAGCTCCCCGTAGTACACTAATTCAGTGCAGCGCCAACACGAAATATTCCTTGAGGTTAAAAAGCATTTCCACACCGCAACATGAAAAACGCACTGCTTTACTGATTTTGAATCTAAATCACAGTTTGGATAGAACAACATTTCTCCTTGACAGGGACGGAGGTGTGGGATGGGCTGGAGAAGCAGGACCACCTGATGCCTATGACCTGGGACCAGGAATGTGCCTCAAGCTGGCAGGAACAGAGGTCAAGAACGTGATCCAGAGTGACTCCCTAGAAATCCTAAGTGGAGTCAGAAAGGGCGAGAGTAGTGGAAGAGCTGCAACAGGGTCTCCTGTGGTCCTCTGAAAACAGATAGGTGGCCCTGGAAGAGACTCTGGGCATTGGGAGGGGGCACAGCCACTTTGGGAGAAGATGTCAAGGACGTACCAGTTTCCATGCCTATGACTTTAGACGAGATCCTGTGATGTGCTAGGGCCCAGTGGGATGAGGGGGCAAGCCATATTTCTCACCTTAGCCCACCTCACCCCACCCTGGTAAGATAATACTACCAGGACAGACTCAACCTCAACCTCAAGGGAGAGTTCTTAGAAATGAACTAATCTGGATAAATCTCCGGGATCTAGGTGTGCTTATTAAAAATACCTGAGGGCAAACTACAAGATATCTCTTTATTAGGTGGTACCCTCGGTATATTAAAACAGTACCATGAGGTATTGATGGGAGGAACAACTTGGTTATTATGACCCTTGTGTCATCCTCTTAGGCTGGCATGTTTCTGCCCTTTCTAAAGCCTAAATTGGTCTCGGGGAATTCTTCAGGGCTATTAAGTATCCCTATGTCTTAAACAAAATTTCCTGGAATAATCTTGGCCTCCATGTACTGAATAGATCCAAGCTTTCTTTTACAATAGTGGAGGAGATTTAACATTCTGTTACAAGACTAGAGGCTTGATTGTGGCATATTTAAAGCTTATACTCAACACAACAAGAAACACTGGTAATGGGTTTAAAAAAGTACATTCAGAAGGTCCCTCAAGCATCCAGAGGAAAAAAAATTCCTAAATCTCCATTCTCCACTAGAGGAGTGGGCCCCAAATATGGATGTATCTATTCTAGTCTCCCAAATAATCATTTTCACCCATCTAGCCAAACTAGAAGATGTGACGGGTTTTTCACAGATACTAACAAATAAGAAGCTGATGGAGGACAGAACTCAGCTGTCTTCTCTTCTTAAGGTTTTAAACAATGCACCACACACTCTAGAAAGGAAGACAGAGGCGACAGAGTTCCCTCCATTCAAAGACTATGGTCTGCCCACACACTCAATTTAAATTCCGACAGACCATAGTTTGAGGACAGTAGAGACTTCTTCTTTTCTGTTGGGTCAAACTCCTCCGATGGAGTAAGAACCTTCAAAGTTTGGCTATATGTCCGTCCACCTAATTTAGCTGGATAACATATAGATGTTTTTAGTGCGTGTCACTGCCAAGAAAAGCCTAGCGAGAAGGGGCACTGAAAACTGCTCAGCTTCCCTCTCGACATGGGAGCAATAGTCAATGGGCAAGGGGCATTGTTTTTTTAAATTTCCTGAAAGAAAATCCCACTTTGAGAAACTTCTTTTTGAAAATGAAAAAAATATGTAAGTTTCACGTCTGTTCCGTCATGTTTGACACAACCATCCGGCAGAGTTGCAATGCATTGGCAGGAACCGCAGTGACAGCAGTTTCAGTCAATGCTTATAATGTCCACTGGGTAGTTGAGCGGGCGGCACCTCTGTCAGGGCAATGGAATACTTTACTCTGTTACCCTGGTAGAGGATGGCCCGCCTGCCAAAAAGTAACTCAGCCCCTACATTTCTTCTTGTAATATGAAAGGTCATACCCTGTGGGGAAAAGGTTTGGTATTTACATCCTATACCTTAACATCTAAGGTTCTTTTAAAGAAATTAGATTCAGACGCCTAGTAAATTGCGCTGAAAGCTGTTTCACAGACAAATAGATGTTATATGGCCACTGCAAAACAACTTTCATAGCCAATGAAAAGGAATATCTAGCTTACTAGGAAACCTTAAAGCAGATAGACCTCAACACCCTATATGCCAAAAGAAGTTTACCAATCGGATTTCCTTTACCCAGATTATGACATGCCAGAATGCCAATCAATATGTATCAATAGTCATATAGGCTTTCCCTACAGAAAATGTTTCACAAGAAAATGTACTATCTGAACTAGAGGAGCTGAAATAGGATCGATCTCTAGTTCCACATAACAGCCAACCCAGACTGACCATGCTTATTCATAACTCGCCCTAGAGAATGGAGCCCAGCAATCCCTAATGTTGGACAATCTTTCCTGCGAAAGGCCTGGGACATTTCATAATCTCCAGAAGCCTTTTATGCCAGTAGCTGAAGATGGCCCTTTAACACCAGTTTGAGTGGGTTCCGTAAGGCGTGCAGCTGGATGAGAGGAAAGGAAAGAAGAAGCTTGTGATAGTCCGCTGAGAGTTCGAAAAACTGAGGGTACCAGACCTGCACTGTCCAGAATTGTGTGACTAGGACCAAGGTAGGTTTCACTCTCCTGGTCTGAACTAGCATACTAAGAATCATTACAAATGTAGGAAATGCATAACCTTTGAGATGCAACTAAGTCTAAAGGAAAGCATCCACTACTTCTACTTTCGGGTCTGGTCTCTAGTTGCAAAAACCTAGGAAATGTGATGTTCAGCCATGAGCCCCCATAGTTGATCAAGTTGCAGAACTTCAGATTTGTTAATGGATCACTCGCTCCTCTACTGCAGAAACTGAGACCCCCAGTCCTTTATCGACTTTGCCAGACGTGAAAAATACTTTGCTGGACAGAACCATAATGTTTGTGTCTGGACAAAAATGGCCAAAGTCTTTGGCCAGATCTGACAGACCTTTTGAGTGGGCCCCTCCTTGCTTGTTTATATACCATGCTGCTGATATGTTGTTCATTCTTAAATGCACACAACAGTCTGCCCAGTCCCGAACCAAACATTTTACGGCAATTGAGCCTGCAATAGGCTCCAAGTAATTTATATACCACAGAGCCTCTTTGCGAGACCATTTTCTTCCCGGCTTGCTTGCGTCTCACCCTAAAGTGATATCAAGATTTGGGCCAAAAATAGATTTTCCATTCCTAGTCTCCATTTCGGAGAGTCACTAGGCCAAGCCCTCTCTTGTGTCTTCCAGTAAGGAAATTAAGGCCCGTATTTATACTCCGTTTGCGCCGAATTTGCGTCGTTTTTTTCGACGCAAATTCGACGCAGAACTAACGCCAACTAACGCCATATTTATACTCTGGCGTTAGACGCTTCGGGCGCCAAAGTGCCCGGAGTGTGCGTCATTTTTTAGCGTGAACCCCTTCCTTGCGTTAATGATATGCAAGGGAGGCGTTCCCGTCTTAAAAAATGACTCCCAGGCCTTTACGTGGTATTTATACTCCCGGGCAAAAATGACGCCCGGGAGTGGGCGTGGCCAAAAACGGCGCTTTTGCGCCGCTTTTTAACGCCTGGGTCAGGGATGGCGTTAAGGGACAAGTGGGCTCAAAATGAGCCCAGAGTGCCCTCCCCTGCCCCCAGGGACCCCCCCTGCCACCCTTGCCCACCCCAGGAGGACACCCAAGGACGGAGGGACCCATCCCATGGACATTAAGGTAAGTTCAGGTAAGTATTATTTTTTTTTTTTTTGTGGCATAGGGGGGGCCTGATTTGTGCCCCCCTACATGCCACTATGCCCAATGACCATGCCCAGGGGACAGAAGTCCCCTGGGCATGGCCATTGGGCAAGGGGGCATGACTCCTATCTTTACAATGATAGGAGTCATGTTGATGGGGGATGGGCGTCGAAAATAAATGGCACAAGTCGGGTAACGATGATTTTTTCGACGTAACCTGACTTGCCCCATTTTAAGACGCCCATGCGCCATTTTCCCCCTACGCCGGCGCTGCCTGGTGTACGTGGTTTTTCTCGCGCACACCAGGCAGCGCCGGTCTGCTTGCGCCGGCTAACGCCATTCAATAAATACGGCGCCCGCATGGCGCTTCAGAATGGCGTTAGCCGGCGCAAAACTTTTTGACGCAAAACTGCGTTAGCGCAGTTTAGCGTCAAAAAGTATAAATATGGGCCTAAGCCTGAGTACAAGAGTTTTTTTCAGATGCAGGGCCTTCAGATGTTGAAGATCCCTGTAGTGAAGGAGTGAAGAAATAATGGCTTGAATCGAATCCGACAACAAACTCACAATCCTGTTTAAGTTGAGAAGGGAAAACCTGTCTGTAGTTATTGGCTTGTAATGAATGAATGGAATGTGGAGGGGGTTAGCATTCCAGATTAGATTAGGAAGGCTAGAGAGAAGACTGGAGACAGGAGTGTGAGGAGCAAGCTGGGAGTTATTACAGCTGTACTTGGAATACATATATATTACTTGAATAAAGGATTTCTCACCTTACCTGCTGAAGTGTTTGCTACACTGTCCCTACTCAGAACCTTCCGGGTCTCTTTTTTTCATGACTTTGAGCTTCTTCCTGGCGAGAAAAAGTGAGGCCTTCACTAAGTCCATTAAAAACCCCCAAAAACTGAATCATATGAACAGGTACTAATAAAGACTTCTGCTTTATCACAAATCCTAACTTCTGCAAAATTAGTACAATCCAAGCTACCTGAACCTGAAATAGATCCCTGCTATGCTACATAACCATGGTGCCGTCTGCTCACACACTTACTTAAATTATACAGTAGCTGAATAGTGCTGCTATCGGATTCACAGCATTGTGAAACACCAAGGGAAAACGAGAGGCTGATGGAAGATCTCTGAACTGAAATTGCTCCTCATGTCCAAGGAACTGTAGAAAAAAGCTGTGATCAGAATGCATCAGAGCTGGTAGTTAGATATCTTTTAAATCTATCTTGACAACCCAGTCTTGACTCTATAACTATGGCTCCATTCCGCAACAATTCCCTAATATCCTGTGAAACTAGCGCCCTCTTAACTTTGATAAAAACGTAGGGTTAGGGGAGAACAAATTGAGCAGCAAGAATAGAACTCTATTTTGTAACCCTGCACTGTCAGTAAAAAATAAGGGTCTTAGGGCCAGATGTAGCAAAGGGTTTTACCAATTCTGTGTCTATGGAAAAATGAGTTTGTACATATGGCCCTTAGTGTTGTAAAACCCCTTTTTGGATTGTCACCCTCCCACTTTTTGCTACTTGATGCTGTTGGTTTTGACCTGCAAGTGTACTGAGGCTTGCTAACCAGACCCCAGTACCAGTGCTTTCTCTTTTAAGTTGTACTGAAACAATTGCAAATCCAATTGGCAAGGACTTTATCAGGACTTTAAGACCCTAGTAAATGGTACCACCAGTGGTGGTACCCAGGGCAGGGAAGGTAAAGGGGTCACTAAGGCTGCAGCACTGATTGTGCCATCATTGCTGACCTGAGTAAAAGTAAACCTGCAGAGCTGCAATGTCAGCCTGCACAAGCATCTTGCCTGCTCGAGTTAGACTCTGCCCACACCATGTGCAGGCAGGGTCCATTCACTGCCATAGTGTGGACATATATGCATGAGCATATATAGCCATGTGGCAGCATTTTTACATGTAATGCTACTGCAAGTGACAAGTGGTCCATAGGATAACATGGACTTGCACCCGGGCA
This sequence comes from Pleurodeles waltl, assembly GCF_031143425.1. Classification (NCBI taxonomy): domain Eukaryota; kingdom Metazoa; phylum Chordata; class Amphibia; order Caudata; family Salamandridae; genus Pleurodeles; species Pleurodeles waltl. The sequence goes on from NC_090441.1 coordinate 91,457,597, forward strand.
GTCCTCAGATGTCCAGCACCATGATGGTCCAGCCCATTCCCCCTGTGTTTGGTATCAAATACCGTGCTTTTTAACCCTGAACACAATTCTCATGCTCAGGATTAACTAGGATGTACCCTGGTGGCATCCTTAGTAGATGCCCACCAAGATACCAGCTTTCCCCTGCCTAGGAGGGCTCTCCTGAGCCATTTGCCGGCAAGGCAAGAGTCTGCCCTCCTTTCTTGATGTGCTAACATTACCCCCAGGATGGATACAAAGGACCTGGACAAGAAGGAGGTCACTCCTCCCTCCCTCCCAGGAAGGCTATTTTTTTACAGTAATCAAGGTGGTGAGCCTCAAAGGCTTCACTGTACTTGATGTGTAATCTCTTGTCCCCCACATGAGGACAAAGCCCTTCCAGCTCTGACCATGTTGGCAGGTGAGAAAATTAGCTATTAAGGAGGCATACACCCACCAAAGACTAGCCACACCTTTAGGGTGGGACAAAGGGTCAGTGCAGCCTAAGAAGGGTTCTGCTATGTTGGCAAATCATAGGAACAGTGGGCTCTTAGTGGAAAAGTGACATAATCGCACAGGATGTCATCACTTCAGGGGCGGGCTATCTGCAGGGACCAGTGGGGGCCACTGTCTCCCACACCCATAGTACCCCCTAAATGTGGATTTAAGTGGCTCACCTGGCACCAGAAACTCAGTTCTGACTTTAAAATCAAAAAGGGGCACAAAGAAGATGCTGTTACTGACAACAGTACTTCAGATTCTTCCGCATCATAAAGAGAGGACACTTAAGTGCCCTGAGGGGACCATAAACTAGAACTGTGTGATCGACATGTGCCTGTGGTGAAAACTCATTGTTCCAACCAAGAGGGACTCCAGTGGATGCCAGAAACCTTATGTAGACTCCCCTGGCTGTTGGTAACAGTCACCTGCAACTGCAGAAGAAACGTCATGCTGCATCCCCAGAAGTGCAACCTGTCTGCCTCTCACGAGTGAGCCCAAAGAAAGTCAGTGACCTGCACCCGAGGAGTGGTAGTGAGGCTCTCACCAAATTCAGAGCCGCTACCCCCTTCCGGAAGACCTCTAGCTAACAAAGTAACCGTGGACTACACTTGCTGCAGCCAGCCCGGTAACCAACAGCTTCTTGGAAATTACTGACTCCAAAGCAGGTCCCAAGAATAGTGACCAACGTGGGCAACAACTCCACTCCTGATAATCTGCATCCTGAAGGAGGCATTGTGGAGAGAAGCAGCAAAGCATTTTTGTCCCTGTGATTGACAGCTGCAAGGCCACCTCCGCACCCGGAGCCACCTGACATGGTGGCGAGGTTCCAGCTGGCGAATCTGGGTCCTGGGACCCCAAAGGCCTCTACTGCCCAAGGGTAAAGTGTGAGTCCAACCCAAAGTGTGCGTTTGCTAAATGCTGCATTTTGACATCGCTTGCGGATCCCGCCGGCATCATGGACAGCCGGATCACCCCTGCACCCAGACTCCCTGGGCAAGGTATCTAAGAACTGACTGTTGAGTCTTGGTCTGGGGACCAGCAAGACCTTAACTCCAAGTGCGTTCCTCGAAGCTCACCCTACAAGTGACCAATTGCACACTAAGATTTCCACATTGACCTCAATGAGAGTAATTTGACCATTAAAAGTCCTCCATTTTTCAACAATTTAAAAATTCATAACTCTGGCTGTGTGTCACATAAAAAAGTGTGTTTTGGTATCTAAATTAAGATACAAAATCTGCTTTATTTTTCTAAATTGGTGCCAGATTTCTTTCGAGTCATGTCATTTACTAATCGTCCATGTGGTTGTTGTGAAATGCTTTACCGTGTTCTTCTAAGTGACCTGACTTCTCTTTGCCAAGAGGACTGAGCTAAGGTTTACTAGTGGGAACCTGAGGTCCACTTCTGGGAAGCGTGCTAGTATTCATTGGTAAGGCTCCACAGTCATACCCCATAATACTGCCACCTTGTTGCATCGGTGTTTCAGGGATGCTGATATTGAACTTGTGTTTCACTTCAACACTTAGACATAAGTATATTACCCGAGAAATCCTCAATTGTCCTTAGACTCAAAAATATTTTTTTAGATTTTTTCTAAAAATCAGACTTAATTGGAATTCCTAGGGCCCTGTGTTACATTCCCATTCCAATAGGTTTCAAAACGTTTTAAAAGTTCAAAAAATATCTAGGCAGTTAGGTAAAAGCATTTTAAACCATTTTAAAAAGTACCCAACCCCACAGATAACCAGTGCACAATGGAGAATATACTGAGCCACGATCAGCCTATCCTCTCCATCCTCAGGATCAATGGTCTGAGGTCTCTGTGCAAAACAGGGGGCATTAACTTTAGGGCTACTGCCAAAACAGAGGACTTTATATAGGCCCTCACCTCATTTGAGGAAAACAGAGCTAGGGAAGAGGCTTCCTCATCAGAAGAACACATAGGGTTGGGAGGAGAAGCCCTGGCCCCAGTAAGTGAAGAGGAAGGAGGTCAGGACCATGGTTCTCCATCTTTCTATAGACCACCTTCACTAGTGGGATGTGTCCAGAGCCACTAGAAGGGTGTGTAGGACTCTCGAGACCAGGCTTCAGCAGCTCTCCCTAGAGGAGAGGAGGCTTGAGTTTGAAGAGAGGAGACTAGCCTTGGAAGATAAAAGGGCTAGATTGGGACTAGTTGCTAAGGATGGTGACAGCAATTTATATAACAAAAGTGAGGGATTATCTCCATGTACAGTGTGATGGGGTTGGTGGATGCACCTCCTGTACCATGGCCTAAGATGGCATTGGACATAACGGGCTCAATAGAGATTTTGGGTGAGAGTTCCAAGTTTGCTATTGCATTAATTGATAATATGTCCAAATGGGCTGAAGTCAGTTTTGTCATTATTTATTGCACAAAGTATTCATGATAGAGGGCTATCCTAGTGAACTAGCTGTTGTACCTCCTGGAAAAATGGACCTTGTATGAGCACATTTGGGTGTAACCAATAGGGAAATTGCCCTGGACAAAAAAGAAGTGAAACCATATGAGAAGCGTTCATGGATGCATAGATGCATGCCTGAACAATTTGCTGATTATGTAGTTGGTTAAAATGTAGCCTTTCACTTGTAAGTTACGTATTTGTGTAATTTTGTATATAAGAACCCTGTGTTGATACTGTCATTTGTATTGTAAATAGAATGGTAAATCTTTAGGCTTATAAGCCTGTATTTAAGCCTTAAGAATGTATTTTGTTTTTAACATTCTATAAGCCCAGTATTATGTTTTACTCAGTATCTTAAATTATCGAGATGAGCTTTTTGTTTTGTTTATTATTTTGGGTGGGAGATATGTTAAGATTCTAACCCTTGCAAGCTGCTCCCCTGCGGGTGCAGATCTGCCAAATCCTGATCGCCCTCCTTGAGGAAGATCGACTCAGCCAAACCCCCTCATTATCATAGCGCAAGCAGTATAGAGACCCAGGATGATTTGGGAGGAGGCGAGAGGGCCACCTCTGGTCCGCAATAGACATGGAACGTTGCAGAACTCCGACTACATGCAGGGGTCCACCACTCCACTCCAAATGACAGACCTTTTGTTTTCAAGGGCTTGGTTGTGTTTGTGGGCGACAGATGCTTCTGGGTTGGAAATATGGGGAGGGGGGCAGTTGGTGGGAAGGAGAAACTTAGCATTACGACAATCCTCTGTCCTGTTGTGGTTGAATACTGGTTGTATTAACTTTTTCCTTTCAGTTGGTCGCATCATGGCCGTAGGCTGCACAAGTCGCACATTTCAACATTGGTCCCCGCACACCTCAGACCTCTCTAAGCAGGTTCTTTTCTGGAATGTAAATGGGCTCCTAGATAAAATGAAGTGCTCTGCGGTCTTTAGCACCCTCTGATGCTTCACTCCCACTGTGGTCCTCCTTCAAGAGACACACTTGCTTGGCTCTAGGTGCCCTATGCTCATGCGGGGTGGATATGACAGGGTCTACCACGCGGGCTTCTCCAGAGGGTCCAGGGGAGTGGTTGTCTTGCTGCACTGCTTATTACCCATAGTGATCACCACTTCTCAGTTAGATCCGCAGGGGTGCTATGCAGCGGCCTCGGGCACACTAGGCGGATGTCCAATTAACATCCTGAGCGGTTACACCCCCCTGTGGCGTTTGAGCGGTTCTTGATGGCTCTCCAAGAGGTGGAGGGTGCGCTTCCCCCGGATTTGACCATCCTAGGGGGAGATTTTAACACTGTTTTGAACCAAGAGTCTGATATCACTGGTCCTACATACACGAGCCGCTTGGCTCAAGCTTCCAGGCTGCGCGGCTGGGCAGAAGGCCTCGGCCTTTGTGACGTATGGCGGATTTGGCACCCCAGAGAGCGCCAATATACGCACACGTTGGCAGCGTATCGCACCCATGCACGAATAGACCTTCTCTTGATGCCAGCACTGGATGTATCCAGAATCTCGGGGGCAGAGATACTATCCCATGGGGTTTCGAATCATGCACCACTCCTCGCCCGTATAGACGACAGGAGCACCACCCGGCACCACCCGGCACCCCGCGTGGCGATTAAATGCCTGGCACCTACAGGATGGCGAATACAACCAGGCCCTAAGAGAACAACTAGACCAGTACTTCACAAATAACTTGGGATCGGTGCCATCCCCCGGCATCATCTGGGTTGCCTGCAAGGCTACCCTCAGGGGGCAAGCCTGGAATCTCCTCCGTGTCAGAGAGCGTGCACGGAGCCAAAGGATCTCTGACCTTAAGGCACGGGCACTACGACTTGAGTGCCAGCTCTCAACTTCCACACACGACTCCGTAACAAGACAACTTAACCTACTGAGGGAGGAAATCAGACACTCCAATCTTGAAATGGCGAAATACATGTGGTGAGCCTCTATGGCCCGCATATACGGATGGGGGAACAAGAACGGGAAGCTCCTGCACTGGCTTGCGACTCAGCCCTTAGCGAGGAGAGTTGTCCCCAAAATTGTTGACAGAGCAGGAGCGATCTCCCGGACGCCCCATGAAATCGCTCAAAGCTTTGCTGCCTACTACGAGGAGCTCTACAAAGAGAGACCCAGACCCCAGGCGGAGAGGGAGGCCCCCCTTATGGGGGACGCCTCCTTCCCCAGAATCTCAGAGGGAGAGAGGCAGGATCTCGACGAACCTTTAGTGCTAGAGGAGATCACGACTGCTATATCAGCTATGGCAGTGGGCAAGACCCCATGCCCGACAGGTTTCAGGTCAAGCTCTACAGCAGGTACAGCAACCTCTTGGCCCCTCAATTGCTCAATATGTATGAGGAGGCGGAGCGGGTGGGCAGATTCCCTATGGGCCTTGACCAAGCTACCATTGTAGTGATACCCAAAACTAATCCCCCTTCACAATCGTGTGTGGCCTCACGCCCCATTTCACTCCTTAATACTGAAATCAAGATAATGTCCATGATATTGGCCACCAGGTTGAAGAGGGTGATATCCTCACTGATACATTTGGACCAGTGCGGTTTTATGCCAACCAGGAGTACTAGGCATTGTATCTGTCGCCTGCATGTAGCGCTGGCCCACCGTGGCTCCTTGTCCTCTCCTTTAGCTCTCCTACTCCTAGACTTTGAGAAGGCATTTGATATGGTGAACCGGACATATCTTCACCAGGTACTCTTAAGAGCTGGGTTCAGTCCTAGATTCCATGGCCTAGTGAAACTTCTTTACTCCAACCTGTCCGCACGGGTACAGGTCAACGGGGTGGTATCAGACCCATTTCCCATTCGCCGGAGAACCTGCCAGGGGTGCCCCCGGTCCCCGCTTCTCTACGCACTGGCGATGGAACCGCTTGCCAAAATTATAAGGGAGAACCCCGGATGGACGGTTGGTCCTGGCCCACAGGCCATGAGGACCGCATAGCGTTGTACACAGACGATGTCCTCCTGTTCCTGGCCAACCCAGCCAGTAGTGGTCCCCGAGTCCTGACCTTTTGAGGCTGTTTTCAGAAGCCACCGGCCTGACACTCAACCCCTGCAAGTCTCTATTGGTTCCGTTGCATCCGGCACCTGGGAGTGACTGTCGCCCTCATGCCCAAGTTAGCCTGGTCGCTCAATATCCAACCACTCACTCAGCGGGTTAAGGGAGACCTTCAGAGATGGCATACCCTACCCCTTAATGTCCTGGGAAGAATATCGCTATACAAAATGATGGTGCTGCCCCGGGTGGACGCAGCAGTGCAGCAATTCCTATGGTATAATTCCCGCCCCGTCTCGCGTTTCGCACTTGTCAAGGAGATGTGTATGAAGGAGGTTTGGGGATGTCTAACCTTTATCTTTATCTTTAATACCTAGCAATGCATCTGCTAGTAATTAACGACTGACTGGGAGGAGGCTGGTCGGACCCAGCATACCAACTTGAACTCCTGAACATGGGCTTCCCCGGCCTGCTTGGGATGCTGTACGGCAACCCCCAGCCACGCACGATTCCAGAGGTGACAGGAGTGGTACTTTTGGGATGGAGGGCAGCACCGGGGGCAACGGGGTGGTGGCGGCGACTCACCCAGCAGACCCCACTATGGCATGGGACATGGCTGGGTGAGGTCTCTGCCTTGGAGGGGTTCCGGAGGTGGGACCTTATCGGTATCTCGCTTTTAGGAGAAGTCTGGGTGGGCTCCCACATGAGGTCCTTTCAGGAGCTCCAGCCGAAGTACTCACTCGCCTGGACCCAATTTCATAGATTCCTGCAGCTCAGACATGCACTGAATGTACACATCCCTCCTGGTACGACCCTCCCAGAATTCAGTCCGGTGGAGATTAAATCCTTGATGGGCAGCCTGGGCGGGGTGGGGAGGCGGGGGAGTGTCACATATATACCGCACCCTAGTCACCAACATGATGCAGACACTCAGCAAGCTCCGTGAATGATGGGAAGGCTGGTTGAACCCGATAGCAAACAAGGACTGGCGAGATTCCTTGATGGCCCGAGAACCCTGATTATGACCTCCCGCCTACGTGTTGTGCAAACCTACTATCTGCATGCAGCTTATCTCACACCTGACAGGCTACACAAAGCAGGCCTCCGATCTCACGCTGACTGCCCCCGTTGTGCAGGCTGACTTTTACCATATGGTGTGGGCATGCCCACACATAGCGACCTACTGGCGTGTGGTAGCGGACGAAATCTCCAGGATCCTACCTGTGGAGGTGGAGGCCGCCCACTGCTGCTGTTGTTGGATGTCCTGGAGGGGGGGGGGTCCAGTAGAGCAGACCGGGCTTTCCTGGGGGTGGCGTGCTTGGTGGCGAAGAGAGACATTGCAGCGGGCTGGAAGGCGAAGACGGCACCGGCACTTGCGCAGTGGCATCAGGGGGTAGACTGGTGCGCTCAGTGAGAAAAATTTGTATATGAAGCACAGGGATGCCCGGCTAAATATGGCAGAGTGTGGGGGAGGTGGGCCGGGACTTGGGATACCCATTCAGCTGCTGGGCCTCAGATGCAGCTCCCAGTGTAGGGCCTGCCTCGGGTCAGTATAATTAACATTGAATACATGCTTATGTTACCCATATTGGAATTGTATAATGTACCGCCTATGAGGTGCTAATGTGACCTTTTCAGTTTTAGTCTTCAATTTGTTTTGTCCTAATGTTCAAGTGCAAAACTAATAAAGTTGCTTATCAAAAAAACATTCCAACCCTTGCTCCAATCGGGAATGCTGAGGTGGAATGCTAGCGCAGGGATTTGGGGTGGTAGTTGGGATGGAGCTGAGCTGGCGATGTGTTTGGTGGTTACAGCTGCTGTACTTATGTGCAGAACAAAGCCTTTCTCTGCCTCCTCAATCCTGGTGTATCATCCTCCTTTCACCTGTCTACCTAAAAAAAAGAGTTCCCAAGAAAACTAATTACCCTTCCCTTTTTTCTCATCGCTGTTTAAATAAGGGCATCAGCTCAACATCACTCTGAGATACCTCAGAGATATCCTTGCTCTTAAGTATGCATTTTCTTCCTTGCCCAATAGCACAAGGGGAAGCATCACCACCACAGGATAAAGATAAACTCTGTCCTCTCCAAAACGTGGGGGTAAATGAGAAGGTCAAAGAAAGCATTAATAGAGCAGCTTACCTAGTCCTAGCCCCTTGATATACCTCTGTAAAAACTTTTTGCCCAGAGATTTTAATTTTTGATTTGTGGCTTTTTATCATTAGAGAAACAATATAGCTTGGGTAGACATTGCTAATCCAGGGCAATTTTGTTTCTAGATAACATTGTGCAGTGTTGCAGTGATTATGTAATATTTCAGGAACCATGAGACCTACATACTTTTTTTTAGGGTGCCAAACATAGGTTTTGGGGGTCAAGTAGTCTTATTTAAAAACAAAATAACTCCTCAGAGCAACCCTTCCCCCATTTTCCAAAATGGCAGACTCTATAATGATGTGTTTTAGCCATCATATTGATAATTTATTTTAATATTGTTTGAGTCCCAGGTTTTCCGTTGATTCAAATTTATAAACATGAGCAAAGCAGGTGGTAGCAGAGGATCTTTACCTCCTGAAAGAATGTTGCTAACTACAAAAACTGGGGACTCCTTCAACAAAGAAAAATGTGTTGTATGCAAAATGAATCCAAAAGCAAAGCTAACATCAACTTAGGCTGGACAGAAAAGAGTTCAAGATGCTGCAGAAATACGGCAAAACGAAGTCCACAAAAGATTGAAACTGATGGGTAGAGAGGATCAAATATTTTATCATTGTTACAAAAGTGCTACAAGTCATACAAGTCATATACATTGGAAAAAAGCCTGGAAAAAAATTGTCAAAACATAGCGGAAACCAGTGACCCACAACAAGAATCAGAGTCTTCTGAGAAAGCGAGGACAGCCAAACCCAATGCCCATCCACTTAGAAGATCGATGGCTACCCCTCGTCCACCTCCAACAACTTATCAGAAAGCAGAGGATCTTCACCGTGTTATCAATGCCTTAGCCAGAACAAGGGTCAAAGGGACTGACAAAAGAACAAAGTACAGATTGTAGGAAAGTACCATCTTGCCTGGCATGTTACCCCCATTTTTACTTGTGTGTATGTTTGTTTTTGCCTTTGTCACTAGGATCCTGCTCGCCAGGACCCCAGTGCTCATACGTTGTGCCCTGTATGTGTTCCCTGTGTGGTGCCTAACTGTACCACTGAGGTTCTGCTAACCAGAACCTCAGTGTTTATACTCTCTCTGCTTTTAAAATTGTCTCTGCAGGCTACTGACTATTGTTTACCAATTCTGATTGGCAGACGGGAACACCCTTATAATTCCCTAGTATATGGTACCTAGGTACCCAGGGTATTGGGGTTCCAGGAGATCCCTATGGGCTGCAGCATTTCTTTTGCCACGCATAGGGAGCTCTGACAATTCTTACACAGGACTGCCACTGCAGCCTGAGTGATATAACGTCCACGTTATTTCACAGCCCTTTTACACTGCACTTAAGTAACTTATAGGTCACCTATATGTCTAACCCTCACTTAGTGAAGGTTAGATGCAAAGTTACTAAGTGTGAGGGCACCCTGGCACTAGCCAAGGTGCCCCACATTGTTTAGGGCAATTTCCCTGGACTTTGTGAGTGCAGGGACACCATTACACGTGAGAACTACATATAGGTCAATCCCTATGTGTAGCTTCACAATGGTAACTCCGAGCATGGCCATGTAACATGTCTAGGATCATAGAATTGTCCCCCCAATACCATTCTGGTATTGGGGGGACAATCCCATGCATCCCCGGGGCTCCAGCATGGACCCCGGGTACTGCCAAACTAGCTCTCTGGGGTTTTCTCTGCAGCTACCGCTGCTGACAACCCTCAGACAGGTTTCTGCCCCCTTGGGGCCTGGGCAGCCCAGTCCCAGGAAGGCAGAACAAAGGATTTCCTCTGAGAGAGGGTGTTACACCCTCTCCCTTCGTAAACAGTTGTTAAGGGCCTGAGAGGAGTAGCCTCTCCTGGCCTCTGGAAATGCTTTGAAGGGCACAGATGGTGCCCTCCTTGCATAAACCAGTCTGCACTGGTTCAGGGAGCCCACAGCCCCTGCTCTGGCACGAAACTGGACAAAGGAAAGGGGAGTGACAACTCCCCTGTCCATCACCACCCCAAGGGTGGTGCCCAGAGCTCCTCCAGCGTGTCCCAGACCGCTGCCATCTTGAATACAGAGGTGTGAGGGCACAATGGAGACCTCTGAGTGGCCAGTGCCAACAGGTGACGTCAGAGAACCCTCCTGATAGGCTCTTACCTGGTTAGGTAGCCAATCCTCCTCTGAGGGCTATTTAGGGTCTCTCCTGTGGGTTTCTCTTCAGATAACGAATGCAAGAGCTCACCAGAGTTCCTCTGCACTTCTCTTCAACTTCTGCCAAGGATCGACTGCTGACTGCTCCAGGATGCTTGCAAAAACGCAACAAAGTACCAAGAAGACTACCAGCAACATTGTAGCGCCTAATCCTGCCGGCTTTCTCAACTGTTTCCTGGTGGTGCATTCTCTGAGGGCTGTCTGCCTTCACCCTGCACTGGAAGCCAAGAAGAAATCTCCCATGGGTCGACGAAATCTTCCCCCTGCTAATGCAGGCACCAAACTTCTGCATCACCGGTCCTCTGGGTCCCCTCTCATCCTCACGAGCGTGGTCCCTGGAACACAAGATCTGGATCCAAGTGACCCCGACAGTCCAGTGGTCCCTCTGTCCAAATTGGTGGAGGTAAGTCCTTGCCTCCACACGCCAGACAGTAATCCTGTGTACTGCGTGATCTGCAGCTGCTAGGGCTTCTGTGCACTTTTGCAAGACTTCCTTCATGCACAGCAAAGCCCAGGTCCCCAGCACTCCATCCTGCATTGCCCAACTCGCTGAGTTGACCTCCGGCTTCGTGGGACCCTCTTTTGTTGTGTTGAGACGACCGCCATGCTCAGATTTCATGAATGCCTGTTCAAGTGCTTCTGCGGGTGCTGCCTGCTTCTGCATGGGCTCTCTGTGCGCCCTCTTTGTCTCCTCCTCCAAGGGGCGACCTCCTGGTCCTTCCTGGGCCCTGGCAGCACCCAAAAATTTCAACCGCGACTCTTGCAGCTATTAAGGCTTGTTTACGGTCTTTCTGCGTGGAAACAACTCTGCATCATCCAGCAAGCTGTGGGACATCTTCTGACCAAAAGAGAAGTTCCTGGCACCTTCCGTTGTTGCAGAATCTTTGGTTTCTTCCACCCAGAGGCAGCCCTTTTGCACCTTCATCTGGGGTTTAGTGGGCTCCTGCCCCCCCCTGAACAGTTGCGTGACTCTTGGACTTGGTCCCCTTCCTTTGCAGGTCCTCAGGTCCAGGAATCCGTCTTCAGTGCTTTGCAGTCAGTTGTTGTCTTTGCAGAATCCCCTATCTTGACTTTACTGTCTTCCTGGGGTAGTAGGGGTAGTTTACTCCTACTTTTCGGGGTCTTGGGGTGGGGTATCTTGGACACCCTTAGTGTTTTCTTACATCCCAGTGACCCTCTACACACTACACTAGGCCTTGGGTCCATTTGTGGAGTACTTGGTTTGTGTTGCCCCTACGCTTATTTTCTCCTATTGCATTCTATTGTGTTCTACAGTGTTTGCCCTACTTTTCTAAATGTTTTACTTACCTGATTTTGGTTTGTGTGTATATTTTGTGTATTTTGCTTACCTCCTAAGGGAGTATATCCTCTGAGATACTTTTAGCATATTGTAATTAAAATAAAGTACCTTTATTTTTAGTAACTATGTGTAGAAAAGTACCATCTTACCTGGCATGTTACCCCCATATTTCACTGTATATATGTTGTTTTAGTGTATGTGTCACTGGGACCCTGCCAGCCAGGGCCCCAGTGCTCATAAGTGTGCCCTGTATGTGTTCCCTGTGTGATGACTAACTGTCTCACTGAGGCTCTGCTAACCAGAACCTCAGTGGTTATGCTCTCTCTGCTTTCCAAATTGTCACTAACAGGCCAGTGACCAATTTCACCAATTCACATTGGCATACTGGAACACCCTTATAATTCCGTAGTATATGGTACTGAGGTACCCAGGGTATTGGGGTTCCAGGAGATCCCTAAGGGCTGCAGCATTTCTATTGCCATCCATAGGGAGCTCTGACAATTCTTACACAGGCCTGCCACTGCAGCCTGAGTGAAATAACGTCCACGTTATTTCACAACCATTTACCACTGCACTTAAGTAACTTATAAGTCACCTATATGTCTAACCTTCACCTGGTGAAGGTTGGGTGCAAAGTTACTTAGTGTGTGGGCACCCTGGCACTAGCCAATGTGCCCCCACATCGTTCAGGGCAAATTCCCCGGACTTTGTGAGTGCGGGGACACCATTTCACGCGTGCACTATACATAGGTCACTACCTATGTATAGCGTCACAATGGTAACTCCGAACATGGCCATGTAACATGTCTAAGATCATGGAATTGTCACCCCAATGCCATTCTGGCATTGGGGAGACAATTCCATGATCCCCCGAGTCTCTAGCACAGACCCGGGTACTGCCAAACTGCCTTTCCCGGGGTTTCACTGCAGCTGCTGCTGCTGCCAACCCCTCAGACAGCTTTCTGCCCTCCTGGGGTCCAGCCAGGCCTGGCCCAGGAAGGCAGAACAAAGGACTTCCTCAGAGAGAGGGTGTTACACCCTCTCCCTTTGTAAAAAGGTGTAAGGGCTGGGGAGGAGTAGCCCCTCCAGCCTCTGGAAATGCTTTGATGGGCACAGATGGTGCCCATCTCTGCATAAGCCAGTCTACACCGGTTCAGGGATCCCCCAGCCCTGCTCTGGCGTGAAACTGGACAAAGGAAAGGGGAGTGACCACTCCCCTGACCTGCACCTCCCAGGGGAGGTGCCCAGAGCTCCTCCAGCGTTCCCCAGACCTCTGCCATCTTGGATTCAGAGGTGTGCTGGCACACTGGACTGCTCTGAGTGGCCAGGGCCAGCAGGTGACGTCAGAGACTCCTTCTGATAGGCTCTTACCTGTGTTACTAGCCTATCCTCCTTCCTAGGTCGCCAAACCTCCTTTTCTGGCTATTTAGGGTCTCTGCTTTGGGGAATTCTTCAGATACCGAATGCAAGAGCTCATCAGAGTTCCTCTGCATCTCCCTCTTCACCTTCTGCCAAAGGATTGACCCCTGACTTCTCAGGACGCCTGCAAAACCGCAACAAAGTAGCAAAGACGACTACTGCAAACTTGTATCGCTCATCCTGCCGCCTTCTCGACTGTTTCCTGGTGGTGCATGCTCTGTGGGGTAGCCTGCCTCCTTTCTGCACCAGGAGCTCTGAAGAAATCTCCCGTGGGTTGACGGAATCTTCCCCCTGCAACCGCAGGCAAGAAAAGACTGCATCACCGGTCCTCTGGGTCCCCTCTCAGCACGACGAGCGTGGTCCCTGGAACTCAGCAACTCTGTCCAAGTGACTCCCACAGTCCAGTGACTCTTCAGTCCAAGTTTGGTGGAGATAAGTCCTTCCCTCCCCACGCTAAGCTGCATTGCTGGGTACCGCGTGATTTGCAGTTGCTCCGGCTCCTGTGCACTCTTCCAGGATTTCCTTTGTGCACAGCCAAGCCTGGGTCTCCGACACTCTAACCTGCAGTGCACAACCTTCTGAGTTGTCCTCCGGCGTCGTGGGACTCCCTTTTCTGACTTCGGGTAGACTCCGGTTCACTCCTATTCTAAGTACCGGATCTGGTACTTCTGCGGGTGCTGCCTGCTTCTGTGAGGGCTCCCTGACTTGCTGGGCGCCCCCTCTGTCTTCTCATCCAAGTGGCGACATCCTGGTCCCTCCTGGGCCACAGCAGCATCCAAAAACCCTAACCGCGACCCTTTCAGCTAGCAAGGCTTGTTTGCGGTCTTTCTACGTGGGAACACCTCTGCAAGCTTTTTCACGACGTGGGACATCCATCCTCCAAAGGGAAAGTTCCTAGTCCTCTTCGTTCTTGCAAAACACCAAGCTCCTTCCATCCGGTGGCAGCTCCTTTGCACCCTCAGCTGGCATTTCCTGGGCATCTGCCCACTCTCGACACTGTCGCGACTCTTGGACTTGGTCCCCTTGTTTCACAGGTACTCAGGTCTGGAAATCCACTGTTGTTGCTTTGCTGGTGTTGGTTTTCCTTGCAGAATCCCCCTATCACGACTTCTGTGCTCTCTGGGGGTTGTAGGTGCACTTTACACCTACCTTACAGGGTCTAGGGGTGGGCTATTTTTCTAACCCTCACTGTTTTCTTACAGCCCCAGCGACCCTCTACAAGCTCACATAGGTTTGGGGTCCATTCGTGGTTCGCATTCCACTTTTGGAGTATATGGTTTGTGTTGCCCCTATACCTATGTGCTCCTATTGCAATCTACTGTAACTTTACATTGCTTGCATTACTTCCTTTTGCTATTACTGCATATTTTTGGTATTGTGTACATATAACTTGTGTATATTTGGCATCCTCATACTGAGGGTACTCACTGAGATACTTTGGCATATTGTCAGAAAAATAAAGTACCTTTATTTTTAGTATATCTGTGTATTGTGTTTTCTTATGATATTGTGTATATGACACCAGTGGTATAGTAGGAGCTTTGCATGTCTCCTAGTTCAGCCTAAGCTGCTCTGCTATAGATACCTTCTATCAGCCTACGCTGCTAGAAACACCTCTTCTACACTAATAAGGGATAACTGGACCTGGTACAGAGTGTAAGTACCCCTTGGTACCCACTACAAGCCAGGCCAGCCTCCTACATTGGTTGTGCAGCGGTGGGATAAGTACTTGTAACTACTTACCACTTTTGTCATTTTGTACTTTTCATAAGAGAATAATATACAAAACAAGTTCAGTGAATGTACACCTAACCAAAAAGTCTTGCTTTTCTTCTCTTACACTATCTGCTAAGTGCTGAAAAGTACTTCTAAAACTTTCTAAAAGTTTCAAAAAGTTGAAAAAGTTTTTTTTTCTGTTCTTTAAAAAGTCCTGAAACTTTTTCGCTCTTTTATCTGTCTCTAAACCTTCATCTATCATGTCTGGTGTAGGAACTCCTCTTAATTTGGTCAATACAACTTTAACTTTAAGAGCCTAAGGAGTCTCTGCATTGATAGAGGTTTAGTGGTAGGAAAGAACCCTACTAGAGAATGTCTATCTAACATGCTCATTGAAAATGATAAGGCCCAGGGTGGTGCTTCATCTTAGAGGTTAGTAGATAGCTCACACTCTGACCCAGGGGAGCCCCTTGAGGGAGTAGTACAGGGTTCTCTTCCTAATCTGCCCCTTAGCAGAACACCTAGCCTTGCTGGTAGTAATAGAAGCTCCCATCATAGTAGGGAAGGTTTTGTTACTGAAGGCAAGGTTGTTAGGGTGCCAACTGTTAGGGACAGGTCTCCCTCTGCTCATTCCAATATTTCTTCTGTGTCAAAACATTCCCAACCCACCCACCCTGATGACAAAATGTTAGAAAGGGAACTCAATAAGTTGAGAGTGGAAGAGACCAGGCTGAAGCTTAAACAGCAACAGCTGGCTCTAGACAGGGAATCCTTAGACTTAGAGAATGATAGACAGAGGTTGGGGGTTAGGACCCCATGGTGGCAGCAGCAGTATTCCTGATAGTAATCCTGTTAGGGAGCATGATTCTAGGAATCTGCACAAGATAGTTCCCCCTTACAAGGAGGGGGATGACATTAACAAGTGGTTTGCTGCACTTGGGAGGGCCTGTATGCTACAGGGGGTCCCTCAAAGGCAATGGGCTGCTATCCTATGGCTATCTTTGAGTGGAAAGGGTAGGGATAGGCTCCTTACTGTTAGAGAAAGTGATGCCAATAATTTTACAGTTTTGAAGAATGCACTCTTGGATGGATTTGGCTTAACCACTGAACAATACAGGATTAAGTTCAGAGAAACCAGAAAAGAGTCCCCACAAGACTGGGTAGACTTTGTTGACTATTCAGTGAAGGCCTTGGAGGGGTGGTTACATGGCAGTAAAGTTTCTGACTATGAAAGCCTATACAATCTAATTCTGAGAGAGCATATTCTGAATAACTGTGTGTCTGATTTGTTACACCAATATCTAGTGGACTCAGATCTGACCTCTCCCCAAGAATTGGGAAAGAAGGCAGACTAATGGGTCAGAACAAGAGGGAACAGAAAAGTTCATACAGGGGGTGACAAGGATGGCAAGAAGAAGGATGGTAAGTCTTCAGACAAGGGTGGGGACAAATCTAAAAATGAGTCTTCATCAGGCCCACAAAAACACTCTGGTGGGGGTGGTGGGTCCAAATCCTCTTCTAATCAAGTAAAAAAAACATGGTGCTATTTATGTAAAGTAAAAGGCCATTGGACAACTGATGCCAGTTGTCCAAAGAAAAGCACCAAGCCTCCCACTACCACAACCCCTACTGCAACCTCTAGTGCCCCTAGTAATAGCAGTGGTGGTGGGAGCAAACCTACTAATAGCCAATCCAAGGGAGTAGCTGGGCTCACTTTCGGTAATTTAGTTGGGGTTGGTCTTGTTAGGGAGACCACAGAGGCTGTGCTAGTCTCCGAAGGTGCCATTGATTTGGCTACCTTGGTTGCTTGTCCCCTTAATATGGATAAGTACAAGCAACTTCCCCTAATCAATGGTGTTGAGTTTCAGGCCCACAGGGACACAGGTGCCAGTGTTACCATGGTAATAGAGAAACTGTTACACCCTGAACAACACCTACTTGGTCACCAGTACCAAGTGACAGACGCTCATAACAACACTCTTAGCCACCCCATGGCTGTTGTGAATCTCAACTGGCGGGGGGGGTTACTGGTCCAAAGAAAGTTGTGGTTGCTTCAGATTTACCTGTAGACTGTCTACTAAGAAATGATTTAGAGACATCAGCTTGGGCAGAAGTGGAGTTGGAGGTTCATGCAGCAATGCTGGGCATTCCTGGGCATATTTTTGCTTTGACAAGGGCTCAGGCCAAAAAGCAAAAAGGACAGGGTGACTTGGATCCTGGAACAATGGACCAAGTGCTCCCTAAAGCTAGGGGTACCAAGGGTAAATCCCTACCCACTATCCCTCCCTCTACAGACGATTCAACTTCTGAGGAAGAAGAATTTCCCCCCTGTGCAGAACCTTCACCAGACGAGCTGGCAGCAGACAATGCTGAGCTTTTGGGTGGAGGGGGGCCTGCCAGGGAGGAGCTGAGTGTAGCACAGCAAACCTGTCCCACATTAGAGGATCTAAGACAGCAAGCTGTCAAACAGCAAAATGGGGATGTCAGTGACTCACATAGAGTTTACTGGGAGGACAACCTCTTGTACACAGAGGCAAGGGACCCAAAACCTGGAGCAGCCAGGAGATTGGTCATTCCCCTGCAGTACAGAGAGTTCCTCCTAACTCTGGCACATGACATCCCTTTGGCTGGACATTTGGGTCAGATTAAAACATGGGAAAGGCTTGTCCCCCTGTTTCACTGCCCTAGGATGTCAGAGGACACAAAAGATTTTTGTAAGTCTTGCGTGACCTGCCAAGCCAGTGGCAAGACTGGTGGCACTCCAAAGGCTCCCCTTATTCCACTACCTGTGGTTGGGGTTCCCTTTGAAAGGGTAGGGGTTGACATAGTTGGCCCCCTTGACCCTCTTCTGCTTCAGGCAATAGGTTTATCTTGGTGGTAGTGGACCATGCCACAAGATATCCTGAAGCTATTTCTCTAAGGACCACTACAGCACCTGCAGTGGCAAAAGCCCTCCTGGGAATCTTTTCCAGGGTGGGATTCCCAAAAGAGGTTGTATCAGACAGGGGTAGCAACTTTATGTCTGCATACGTGAAGGCCATGTGGAAGGAATGTGGTGTAACATACAAATTCACCACACCTTATCATCCACAAACAAATGGACTGGTAGACAGGTTTAATAAAACTCTCAAAGGAATGATAATGGGACTCCCTGAAAAACTCAGGAGGAGATGGGATGTCCTGTTACCTTGCCTCCTTTTTGCTTACAGGGAGGTACCCCAGAAAGGAGTGGGCTTCAGCCCCTTTGAACTCCTATTTGGACACCCTGTAAGAGGTCCCCTAACACTTGTGAAGGAGGGTTTGGAACAACCTTTAAAAGCTCCCAAGCAAGACATAGTGGACTATATACTCGGCCTAAGATCCAGAATGGCTGAGTACATGAAAAAGGCCAGTAAAAACCTTCAGGCCAGCCAAGAGCTCCAAAAGCAATGACATGACCAGAAGGCTGTTCTTATTCAGTACCAACCAGGACAGAAGATGTGGGTATTTGAGCCTGTGGCCCCAAGAGCACTCCAAGACAAATGGAGTGGACCCCATCTCATTGTTGAAAAGAAGGGCGAGGTCACCTACTTGGTTGACCTGGGCACTGCCAGGAGTCCCCTTAGGGTGCTCCATGTCAATCGCCTAAAACCATACTATGACAGGGCTGATCTCACCCTGCTCATGGCAACAGATGAAGGACAGGAAGAAGAGAGTGACCCTCTCCCTGATCTATTCTCTTCCACAGAACAGGATGCTCTAGTGGAAGGTGTAGTTTTGGCAGACATTCTTACTGCTGAGCAAAAAGACAACTGCATAAATCTCCTATGTCAGTTTTCTGAACTCTTTTCAACTGTGCTAGGCACCACATCTTGGTGTGAGCACACAATAGATACTGGAGACAGCATGCCTGTCAAAAGTAAAATCTATAGGCAGCCTGACCACGTCAGGGACTGCATAAAACAAGAAGTTCAGAAAATGCTTGAACTAGGAGTGGTTGAACATTCTGAAAGCCCATGGGCCTCTCCTGTGGTGCTTACACGAAAGCCTCACTCCAAAGATGGAAAAAGGGAAATGAGGTTTTCTGTAGATTACAGAGGTCTCAACCAGGTAACAAAAACTGATGCTCACCCTATACCCAGGGCAGATGAGCTCATAGATACACTGGCATCTGCCAAGTATCTAAGCACCTTTGATTTGACTGCAGGGTATTGGCAGATCAAGTTATCAGAGGATACTAAAGCAAAAACTGCATTTTCGACTATTGGAGGGCACTACCAATTCACAGTAATGCCCTTTGGTTTGAAAAATGCACCTGCCACTTTTCAGAGGTTGGTGAATACAGTCCTGCAAGGGTTGGAGGCTTTTAGTGCAGCATATCTGGACGATATAGCTGTCTTTAGCTCCACCTGGGATGATCACCTGGTCCACCTGTGGAAAGTTTTGGAGGCCCTGCAGAAGGCAGGCCTCACTATCAAGGCTTCAAAGTGCCAGATGGGGCAGGGGGAAGTGGTTTATCTGGGACACCTGGTAGGTGGACAACAGATTGCACCACTTCAGGGGAAAATCCAAACAATCATGGATTGGGTTCTCCCTACAACTCAGACCCAGGTGAGAGCCTTCCTAGGCCTCACTGGGTATTACAGGAGATTCTTTAAAAACTAATGCTCCATTGCAGCCCCACTTAATGATCTCACTTCCAAGAAGATGCCTAAAAAGGTATTGTGAACAGCTAACTGTGAGAAAGCTTTTGAGGAGCTGAAACAGGCCATGTGCACTGCACCTGTCCTAAAAAGCCCATGTTACTCCAAGAAATTCATTGTTCAAACTGATGCATCTGAATTAGGGGTAGGGGCAGTCTTATCACAACTCAATTCTGAGGGCCAGGATCAACCTGTTGCTTTTATCAGCAGGAGGTTGACCCCTAGAGAAAAGCGTTGGTCTGCCATAGAGAGGGAGGCCTTTGCTGTGGTCTGTGAAGAAGTTCAGGCCATACCTGTTTGGCACTCACTTCATTGTTCAGACAGACCACAAACCTCTACTTTGGCTAAAACAAATGAAAGGTGAAAACCCTAAATTGTTGAGGTGGTCCATATCTCTACAGGGAATGGACTATACAGTGGAACATAGACCTGGGAGTACGCACTCCAATGCAGATGGACTCTCCAGATATTTCCACTTAGACAAATGAGACTCATCAGGTCGTGGCTAGTCTTATTGTCCTTCGTTTGGGGGGGAGGGGGTGTGTGTGTGTAGGAAAGTACCATCTTGCCTGGCATGTTACCCCCATATTTCACTGTGTATATGTTGTTTTAGTGTATGTATCACTGGGAGCCAGCCAGCCAGCCAGGGCCCCAGTGCTCATAAGTGTGCCCTGTATGTGTTCCCTGTGTGATGACTAACTGTTTCACTGAGGCTCTGCTAACCAGAACCTCAGTGGTTATGCTCTCTCTGCTTTCCAAATTGTCACTAACAGGCTAGTGACCAATTTCACCAATTCACATTGGCATACTGGAACACCCTTATAATTCCCTAGTATATGGTACTGAGGTACCCAGGGTATTGGGGTTCCAGGAGATCCCTATGGGCTGCAACATTTCTTTTGCCACCCATAGGGAGCTCTGACAATTCTTACACAGACCTGCCACTGCAGCCTGAGTGAAATAACGTTCACGTTATTTCACAGCCATTTACCACTGCACTTAAGTAACTTATAAGTCACCTATATGTCTAACCTTCACCTGGTGAAGGTTGGGTGCAAAGTTACTGAGTGTTTGAGCACCCTGGCACTAGCCAATGTGCCCCCACATCATTCAGGGCAAATTCCCCAGACTTTGTGAGTGCGGGGACACCATTTCACGTGTGAACTATACATAGGTCACTACCTATGTATAGCTTCACAATGGTAACTCCGAACATGGCCATGTAACTGATCCCTCAAGTCTCTAGCACAGACCCGGGTACTGCCAAACTGCCTTTCCCGGGGTTTCACTGCAGCTGCTGCCAACCCCTCAGACAGCTTTCTGCCCTCCTGGGGTCCAGCCAGGCCTGGCCCAGGAAGGCAGAACAAAGGACTTCCTCAGAGAGAGGGTGTTACACCCTCTCCCTTTGTAAAAAGGTGTCAGGGCTGGGGAGGAGTAGCCTCCCCCAGCCTCTGGAAATGCTTTGATGGGCACAGATGGTGCCCATCACTGCATAAGCCAGTCTACACCGGTTCAGGGATCCCCCAGCCCTGCTCTGGCGCAAAACTGGACAAAGGAAAGGGGAGTGACCACTCCCCTGACCTGCACCTCCTAGGGAAGGTGCCCAGAGCTCCTCCAGCGTGCCCCAGACCTCTGCCATCTTGGATTCAGAGGTGTGCTGGCACACTGGACTGCTCTGAGTGGCCAGGGCCAGCAGGTGACATCAGAGACTCCTTCTGATAGGCTCTTACCTGTGTTACTAGCCTATCCTCCATCCTAGGTCGCCAAACCTCCTTTTCTGGCTATTTAGGGTCTCTGCTTTGGGGAATTCTTCAGATACCGAATGCAAGAGCTCACCAGAGTTCCTCTGCATCTCCCTCTTCACCTTCTGCCAAAGGATCGACCGCTGACTGCTCAGGACGCCTGCAAAACCGCAACAAAGTAGCAAAGACGACTACTGCAACCTTATATTGCTCATCCTGCCGCCTTCTCGACTGTTTCCTGGTGGTGCATGCTCTGGGGGTAGCCTGCCTCCTTTCTGCACCAAGAGCTCTGAAGAAATCTCCCGTGGGTCGACGAAATCTTCCCCCTGCAACCGCAGGCAACAAAAGACTGCATCACCGGTCCTCTGGGTCCCCTCTCAGCACGACGAGCGTGGTCCCTGGAACTCAGCAACTCTGTCCAAGTGACTCCCACAGTCCAGGGACTCTTCAGTCCAAGTTTGGTGGAGGTAAGTCCTTGCCTCCCCACGCTAGACTGCATTGCTGGGTACCGCATGATTTGCAGCTGCTCCGGCTCCTGTGCACTCTTCCAGGATTTCCTTTGTGCACAGCCAAGCCTGGGTCCCAGACACTCTAACCTGCAGTGCACAACCTTCTGAGTTGTCCTCCGGCGTCGTGGGACTCCCTTTTCTGACTTCGGGTGGACTCTGGTTCACTCCTCTTCTAAGTGCCTGATCCGGTACTTCTGCGGGTGCTGCCTGCTTCTGTGAGGGCTCCCTGACTTGCTGGGCGCCCCTCTGTCTCCCCATCCAAGTGGCGACATCCTGGTCCCTCCTGGGCCACAGCAGCATCCAAAAACCCTAACCACAACCCTTGCAGCTAGCAAGGCTTGTTTGCGGTCTTTCTGCGTGGGAACACCTCTGCAAGCTTCTTCACGACGTGGGACATCCATCCTCCAAAGGGGACGTTCCTAGTCCTCTCCATTCTTGCAAAACACCAAGCTCCTTCCATCCGGTGGCAGCTCCTTTGCACCGTCAGCTGGCATTTCCTGGGCATCTGCCCACTCTCGACACTGTTGCGACTCTTGGACTTGGTCCCCTTGTTTCACAGGTACTCACGTCCAGAAATCCACTGTTGTTGCTTTGCTGGTGTTGGTTTTCTAACCCTCACTTTTTTCTTAAAGCCCCAGCGACCCTCTACAAGCTCACATAGGTTTGGGGTCCATTCGTGGTCCGCATTTCACTTTTGGAGTATATGGTTTGTGTTGCCCCTATACCTATGTGCTCCTATTGCAATCTACTGTAACTTTACATTGCTTGCATTACTTCCTTTTGCTATTACTGCATATTTTTGGTATTGTGTACATATATCTTGTGTATATTGGGCATCCTCATACTGAGGGTACTCACTGAGATACTTTTGGCATATTGTCAGAAAAATAAAGTACCTTTATTTTTAGTATATCTGTGTATTGTGTTTTCCTATGATATTGTGCATATGACACCAGTGGTATAGTAGGAGCTTTGCATGTCTCCTAGTTCAGCCTAAGCTGCTCTGCTAAAGCTACCCTCTATCAGCCTAGAAACACCTCTTCTACACTAATAAGGGATAACTGGACCTGGTACAGAGTGTAAGTACCCCTTGGTACCCACTACAAGCCAGGCCAGCCTCCTACACTCTGAGTATTGTGTTTCTTATGATATAGTGCTATATGATATAAGTGGTATAGTAGGAGCTTTGCATGTCTCCTAGTTCAGCCTAAGCTGCTCTGCTATAGCTACCTCTATCAGCCTTAGCTGCTAGAACACTATTAATCTACTAATAAGGGATAACTGGACCTGGCACAATGTGTAAGTACCACAAGGTACCCACTATAAGCCAGGCCAGCCTCCTACACAGAGGCCCTGATTTATACTTTTTTGTGTCACATTACCGTCATTTATTGACACATAAGCGGCGCAAACATACAAAATACAATTGTATTTTGTATGTTTGCACCGCTTTTGCCTAAAAAAAAAATACAGTAATGCAGCACAAAAAAGTATAAATCAGGGCTAGAGTATGTGAGTCTTAAAGGGCAAACATGTTTTTATCTGCAGCTAGTTTCTTCCAAGATTAAGTTTTTAGCCAAGTAGCTGATTTAAAAAGTGAGGTGAATTTATTTGCAATGGATTTGTATGCCCACCTGAACTGCATGCATACCTATATTCAAAAATATGAATGTACAATGAGCTCCCAGCAGCAACGTAAGTTAAGCCTTCAGTTAAGCTTGCACTCTTTGAAAAATGCGAATTAAGGGGCATATTTACGAAAAGTTGCGCTACACCCAGTGCAGGGCCACTTTTATTATGCCCCTTATCGCTTCCCTAACACCATCTTGTGTGTGCCTTATTTAATATCCGACGCATCATGGTGGTAGTTAGGGAACTAGTGTTAGAATTCTTCGCAGTCAGTCTGGCAAAAAAAACTGAGCCACTTATTTTGTCCTCAGCTGATTTGATTCCTGAAGTTCTTGCTGCCACAATAAGGTCAATAGGATGCAGTATAATGAGCAGGAACCATTTTAAGAAATGTCCTGAAAGATTTAGGTTTGGGACTTAATGACACATTTTGTGATGCCCCAGAGCTCCGCAAGTCATTTGAGTCAACAAGAATGACTGAGGTTGTCATAATATATTTTACATCACTGTTTAATATCAGCAAAGCAAAACTATAACAAACTAAAGTTCTTGAGTTCTGAACAGAATCCGACAACATTGATGATGGATTTAAAGATATAAGCGAAGAAGTGGAAGACAATGCCATGAACCGACGGTCTTATGCTGTGCAAATGTACTGTCTGCCCCAAATCATGTTTTAAGAGTTGCATCACGACAAAAAGAAAACTCTGCTACACACAATGACTGCCCACACAATCTATGAGAGAGCTAATCACATCAATGAATAGGACAGGTGTATCAACAAGTTATTATGACATAGTAAATGGTATGGAGCAGGAACACAGCTCATGTTGTACAATCTTGTGAATCCGACAGCACACCACTTCAAAGTCACTTTACCAGGAAAGGATTTACAAGTGATGCTCTTGATTACTTTGATTTTGAAGACAGCTCTTATTTGTCTGGAACATCCAGCTGTCATGATTCAACCAACCTAGCCTCTTAGCAGCTGTAAATCACTTATGTGAAACCAATACTGGTGAGGATGAATCAGATGATATACTTGTTGCTCACTAAACCAGCAAGACTAACACTTATTTCGAGTAAAAATGGCACACACATGATAAAGAACTTCCTATGATTAACGTGATAGATGTACACACAATCAATACACATCTGATGCTCTTATCACTATTGGGACGATTGTGTTGTAGCACTAATATCAAGGTAATCACGGCAGCATTTAATGAAAGACTTGTTACTAGCTGAGTGAAAGCATCACATTTAAGAAACTACCATGTTACGCGTGCTAGTGTTGTAACTTGTACTGTCATTGTTTTGAACACCATCCTCTTTTAGTTTCAGTGGTTGACGTGTGGGGTGACGGGTGATGTTAACATGTCATGGCTGTCTTTGGTGTCCATAAATACTGCCATGCCCTTCCATCCGATGTGGACTATTCCCGATTAATGTAAAGAGGCTCATATCTAGCTTGAGGCATCTTTACTCTTGCCAGCAGAATCAAGGGGCGAGAAGCCCCTGCTTGGAACTTTTTTTGATACACCATTTTTATTAGTTTTATATAAAACGGCTTAAAAGCCCAACAGGTCACTGGAACAATCAGCACAGGTAAAATAATGCACCATGTAGATCCAACGCATGACACACTGATGCGCACACAAGAATCACCGCCCCACTCGTTAAACTGTACACACCCCCCTATGATAAAACTAGGCTTCTGGCCCAATCCCAGCTCCCCCACATCTTTGTATACTTGGCTGGGCACCCCTGTGCTTCATACACTACCTTCTCCTGCTGAGCACACCAGTCCACCCTACAACGCCACTTTACAATCGCAGGAGCGGCCTTGGCCTTCCAGTTCTCTGCAATGTCTCTTTTGGCCACTAGGCAGGCTGCCCCCACGAATGTCCGATGTGCTCTGCTGAAACCCACCCCATCAAGCACCCCCCGGAGAACTAGTAGTGGAGACTTCCACCTGTATAACTCTCAAAATCTCTCTGAGCACCGCCCTCCAATAACAGGTTATATGGGGACAGGTCCATACCATATGAAAAAAGTCTGCGTTGGGGCTTGCACAACAAGGACAACCTGCCTGGGGCCATAGGCCCGCTCTATGTAACTTGTTAGGTGTGAGGTATGCCGTGTGAAGAAAGTATGTCTGCACCACTTGGAGCCGGGAGGTCATAATTAGAGACCGCGGGCTCATCAACGCTTCCCTCCAGTCTCCATTGTCGATCGGGCCCACCCACTACTCCCATTGCTCTCGAAGCTTGTCAAGTGTTTGTGCGCCCATCATAATTTTGGCCTCTACGGGGCTGAATTCTGGGAGTTCTGTCCCTGTCTGAATATGTGCCTGCAATGCGTGCCTGAGCTGCAGATACTTGTGAAATTGGGACTTATGAAGCTCAAATTGCTCCTGGAGCTCCTGAAATGATCTCATGTGGGAGCCAGTCCAGACATCACCCAGCTGGGAATTACCTATGAGGTCCCATTTATGGAACCCCTGAAGCGCTGAGACCTCCCCCAGCCACAGTCCGTGCCACAGCGGCGTCTGCTGGGTGAGGCGGCACCACCACCCCGTCATTCGATGCGCAGCCCTCCACCCCGCCAATACCACCCAAGTAACTTCCAGAACGTTACGTGGCAGAGGGTCACCGTACAGCATCCCAAGCAAGCCATCATCAAGAGTTCTAACTGATATGCCGGGTCCTACCAGCCCCCTCCCAACCAGTCGTGGATGACCAATAAATGCATAGCTAAGAAGTATAGATGGAGGTTGGACATCCCCAATCCCCCTTCATAGACATCTCCCCGACAGGTACGAAGCGCTAGCTGGGGGAGCGAACCATGCCATAGGAACTGCAGTGCCACCACCTCCATCTCGCTAAACCACTTCCTAGGAATATGGTGCGGAAAATTTTGAAGCACATAGAGGAGCCGAGGAAGCAACATCATGGGGGAGTGACTGCCAGTGCTGGAGGTCCTCCTTGACTCTCTGAGTTAAGGGTGCTACATTGAGGGACCAGGCCAACTCAGGCAAGAGTGCTACATGTATCCCAAGGTACCGGAAGCTATTACGGCGGAAGGGGATATTCTGCTGCCAATCCTAGCTATCCCTGGCCAAGCTCAGCGGGACCAGGAGAGACTTACCGGGATTTACTACCAGACCTGATGCCTCTGCGAACAGGCCTAAGAGCTGAAACACCCAGGGCCCGCTGCTAGCTGGATTTGCCAAGAACACCAATACATTGTCTGCAATGCGATCTTCCTGCCCAGTGGGCCACGCTCACCCATCAATCAAAGGATCCTCCCTTGTAAGCCTCGCCAGCAACTCCATTGCCAGTGCGAACAAAAGCGGAGAGAGAGAGAGGGCACCCCTGACGAGTCCCCCTCTGGATGGGGAACAAATCCGAGACTACCCCATTCACCTGCACTCAAGCCGTGGGGTTAGAGTAGAGGAGTTTCACCAACGCCCAAAATCACCGACCAAACCTGACCCTCTCCAGCTCCCCCCGGAGATAGGACCAGTCCACCGTATCGAACACCTTCTCAGAATCCACAAGATGGAGTGCCAGTGGGGGGGGAGGGGCAAGAGGGCCCGGTTAGCCAGAGCCACGTGCAGCCTTCTGATACAGTGCCTAGTAATCTATTTGGCATAAAACCACACTGGTCTGAGTGTATTAGTAAGGGCAACACTTTTCTCAACCTGGCCGCCAGGACTGTGGAAAAAATCTTAATCTCTGTGTTTAGGTGTGAGATGGGACGATACTCCGAGCAGCTCCGCGATGGAGGCTTTGTCTTGGGAATTACTACAATAGTTGACTGTTCGACTGGGCCTCTAACACTGACCCTGCCTGACTGCGCGCCCACTCCCACACGTGAAAAAGGTATTTGGCGTGTCCCCGAAGGGTAGCCTTACAGGCAGCCCAAAGTGTACCCCGGGATGACACCGAACCGAGGTTAATAAAGAAATATTCTGACAGGCAGTCTCCGATAGCCTGAGCTTAGTCGCTATCCTGAAGAAACCAGACGTTGAGCCGCCACACCGGACGTCGACTCGCATCAACATCATCCAGTCGAAGCAAAAGCGGCGCATGGTCTGAGACTCCGTGTGGGAGCATTTCCAACCCCATCACCCGAGGTACGTCGAGGGCTGGAACAAGAAAGAGGACTATCCTGGCGTGAGTGTGGTGCGCTGCCGATGTGTGTGTGTACCACTGCAAACGGGGATGCCATATCTGCCAGACATCGCAGAGACCGAGACCCTCCACCCAATTAGGCAGCCCTGACACTCTGGCAGCCCAATTCGAGGACAAAAGTCCGATAATGTCCAACTCTGGGTTCAGCACCAAGTTGAAGTCTCCTCCCAAAATAGTCAGTCCCGGGGGAAGCCCTGCCACTACGTCCCTAAGGATCATAAGAAAACACTGTTGCGCTCCCAGGGGGGGGGGGCATAAACGCTAAGGATGTTGATGGGGCGCCCTCCCACCAGCCCGGAGATCTCCACATACCGACCCTGTGGGTCCGAGTGAGAGGAAGCCACCACCATGGATAAAGAATGGTGCAATGAAATGGCCGTCCCCCTTGAGCCTCTGGAAAAGCCTGCATGATAGACCCTGTCATACCCCCCTTCAGCAGCATAGGGCATCGAGTGCCAAGTAGATGGGTCTCCTGCAACAGAACCACAGACGGAGCAAAGCGAAGGAGGGTGCTAAACACCGCTGACCGTTTGATTATATCCAGGAGTCTGTTTACATTCCAGGATAGTACCCGCTTAGCAGACTCGGACATAAGCAAGAGATCAAGGACAGTGCATCCCATGCGCCCACCAGACATTTCCATCATGGCCTATTAAGCCAACCCTGAAAAGTAAAACACTGAGTCAACCATAGCAAAAAACAGCTAAACAACCCCAGAACTCCCCCCAAAAACCCCTCCTCATACTTCCACCCCAGAAGCATTTGTCGCCCCAAACAGTAGATACAAAATGTATACAGTAAACGTGGAATGGTGGACCTCTCCATTTGAGTCGGAGTTTTGCAATGCTGGCGGTCACTGTCCCTCACCTCCGGGGGAGGGAGTGCTTGCTCAAACTCTTTCAAAGACACACAGTACAGGGAGTCAGAATCAGAAGAACAAGGGAGATTGGCTCAGGCGCTCCCCCTCTACATCTCGAGTTGGCCTCTTTTCCTCAGGGCCATCCGGCAGGAGTCCCTCCTCCGGTGGGAGCCCAGTCCGACTCAACATCCTCTGCCGATTCCCCATGAGGACCGCTCCTCCCTCTCCGACGGGACCGTGTGCGCCTACGGCCCCCCTGTGCTCCGGGGGGGCCAGCCTGGCCTGTTACGGCGGACCGCTCCCCAGCTCAGGGGACCCCTCTGAGTCACTTGGCGCTCCTCCGTGAGCCATTCCCAAGCAGCCTCCGGCGAGTCAAAGAAAAAGGATTTCCCGTCCATCATGACTTTCAGCCACTCAGGAAAGAGTACGTATGTCAATTGCATTGCCCACAGCTTCTGTTTGACTCCCTCATACGAGCAGAGCCTGGCCTGCACCTCATGCGTATAGTCCGGGAATATCAGGATCCTATGGTTGTCCCAGCGGAGGCATGACTGGGCCCTAGCCTCTCGAAGGACTACATCCCGGTCCTTGAAGTTGAAGAATCTTGCTATCATCGGCCGCCGGGGCCCACCCCATGGCGGCTGCGGTGTCAGAGCCCTATGGGCACGCTTTAAGGCAAACCACGGGAGAGCCGCTGCTCTGGGACACACGATCGAATCCAATGCTCCAGGAATTAAATCGCGGAGCCCTTGAATTGCAAATTATTGTGTCTGGAGCGGTTTTCGGCATCTTCTGCTCTGTGGTACAGTTTACCAGTATGAGTCTGCAGCTGGGCAACCTTAATCTTAAGGTCCGCGATCTCGTCCTCAGCCTGAGAAACTCGGTCCTCGACCTCCTTGATGCGGCCTATCGCCTTTCGCAAGTCCTGACGCAGGAGGCCCACGTCCTCTTTCACTTCACCAACCTTGGCTTCCACTGCCAACTGCGAGGTCTGGATGGCTTGAAGAATCGTGCTCATTCCCCCTGCCGCCGCAGTCTCCGGCTCTGGCACTCCAATCGCCCGAGAGGATCCTTGTTTAGTAAATTGGTCTATATGCTGCTGTGATACCGGCGGCTGCTTGCCCGCCTTGCCCCTCCCCATCTCAGGTGTGTGGTCAGGGCTGGGCTGATGTCGCCGAACGCCCTCCGCCGATTTGGTCTTGAAGGGGCCTAAAACGGGGTGTCCAGCTGCACACTCTGGCCCTGGAGGGTATCTCCAGGCTGGAGGGTGGATCACAGCCCCTCTATCTCGGGGAGCGCCAGCTCAGCCCCTGATCTGTGTCACCACAGCTGCTGTCCAGGGCCCACTCACGCCCTATCACCGATCTGGACTCACTGGTCGTTCACCATTCCGTGGTCTGGTCCGAGAGTTGCATGCCGCATCTCTCTCACTGGGGCTCCATCCTGCCCCTCCGGTCCGCGCGACTCTTTGTCTCCACACCAAGACTCCTCTTCGCCACCGGGCGTGGTGCCCTCACCAGCCGGGCAGGGCCGCCCCTGCTCCAGACGCGCCTCCGCCGGTACCGCGGTCGCCCTCAATGGCTGCCAAGATTCTGCCACAGCCTGCATCGTCCACGTGGGCCGCGGGTCATCCCGCCGCGGCACCCTCAGGCAGCGGAGCTCGTCCGTGGCTCCGTTGCAGTGTCTGCAGAAAGAAGTCAGGCCCCCGGCTGCCCCTTCACACTCCCCGCGCCCGGGTATCCGCAGGCAAGCAGGGGGGCACCGGGACAGTGGGCCTTTCACCGGCGGATGACAGAGGGGTACAGAGCACTCCTAGAGTGCGACCGCCATCTTGACGCCGGTGCCCCGCTTGGAACTTAGCGCTCTTTCCATAGCAGGTAGGAGATCTCCGCAGGGGCTGTTTTCCATGCGCTCCTGTCAGAGTGTTTAGAGTGAATCAAGTGCAGCGACCATACCAAGACTTTTAATGCACTCCAGAATTTGGTGCGATTGAGTTAAATACTGTTTAAATGTGCAACTACAACATGATTAATACGGCACAAATAATACTAAGAATTACCAATTCTTAAAGAGTACACATTCAGGGATGTGATTGAAACCTTGTGAACTTCAAATTGAAACAGAGAGTCTTGGCAATGGTAACAATTGTGAACTTTGGGTATAAATGGAAAGGGAATGAATAAAAGCTAGGAGCATATTTATACTTTTAGCACCGGCTTGCAACATTCCTGAGCACCAGCCGGGCGCCATATTTATGGAATGGTGCAACCCGGTGCAAAGGGTGGGATAGCGTAAAAAAAATGACATTAGCTGGGTGGGGGTGGCGGTATGGGACGTTAGGCTGGTTAAAGTAAAAAAAAAAAATGACTAACCAGCTTAGCATCATTTTCTGATGCAAAACTATCCATACCACATGACTCTCTGTCGTAGAAAAGACAGGAGTCATGCCCACCACCCCAATGGCCAGCACAGGGGACCAGAGTCCCCTGGGCATGACCATTGCACCCTGTGCTATGCAGGGGGCCCCAAGTTGGGCACCCGATGGCACTTACATTAAAAAACAAATGCTTACCTATACTTACCTGGGATGGGGTCCCCCATCCTCCGGTGTCCCTCTGGTGTGGGTGGGGGTGTTCCTTGGGCTTGAGGAGGGCACCTGTGGACCCATTCCATGATGTTTCTCCATGAAAATGGATCCATAGGTCCCTTAATGCCTGGTCCGACCCAGGCGTTAAATAATGGTGCAAAGCTAGCTTTGCACCAATATTTAGCCCCTCCTCCCACCCGTGTGTCATTTTAACACAGTGGGATAAATATGGGGCTATGGGGTTAGCACAATTTTTTAGATGGGAACACCTACCTTGCATCTCATTGACGCAAGGTAGGTTCACACATCTAAAAAATGGTGCAAACTCCAATATTTTGACGTTAGACTTGTCTAACGTCAAAATATAAATATGGAGTTAGGCTTGCGCCAAATTTGTGTAAAAAAAAATGACGCAAATTCAGCGCAAATAGGGTATAAATATGCCTCTAAGTTCTTGATGCCTTAAAAACTAAAGGAAGCACCAAACCTTAAGAAAATTATCAAAGCAAGGTCAAGATTACTACTTGCTACCATACTCCAGGTCCTTGCTTTTCAGGTAACACTTTATAGCCATAAACATTCCATACCGGTTTTGAATACTTCAGTTTAGTTGGAAAGTTTGCAGAAAGGCTGTCTAATGAGTCAGATCGTCTGTTCCAGATCTTCCTCTGCTCAGTACCCTCCCTAATTCCCTTCCTCTCATCTGGCCACTCTGATCTTCTGTAATCACCAAATCAGAGTTTGAGCTGCAGGAAGGTGGTCCTCTTAAGGGTACTACTTCTGAGGAACACAGCAAGCCTTACTAGACTCTGACACCAGCAAACATGATACTGCCGCAGTGCTTTTTCAAACTGTACCTATGAATTAGCAGCTGGTTAAACGAGCTGTGTCAGCTGTAGGCATAAACAAATGAAGCTGCAAATGTATAACCCAACTTTCATGCC
The DNA here is from genome assembly GCF_031143425.1 of Pleurodeles waltl. Lineage (NCBI taxonomy): Eukaryota > Metazoa > Chordata > Amphibia > Caudata > Salamandridae > Pleurodeles > Pleurodeles waltl. Next base: position 91,489,472 of record NC_090441.1, read on the forward strand.
AATGTGTGCAAAATCACTACAAGACATCAACATGTCCCAGTCTACCAGAAAGTTTCAAAGTGGCCGAGGACATGGATCTTTTTCTACCTGGTGCTGCTGTCTGCAAAGCTGATTTAACTGAATTTATCAGATTGCTTATTCGGTGTGGACTGAAGGATGAAAAAAAAAAGCCAGCTCCTCCGTGGGCTGAAATTCATGCTCTGATCACCCAGAATACTGTCCCACTGAAGAAGGATGGGTTTTTTCCAATAATACCATTTCCTGTCACAGACTACACAACAGTATACACAGCTCAAAACAATTTCCAAAATCTGCATGCTCAGCTTGAAGACCAGCCTATCCTGCCACTTTTCTGCAATGAAGGTGTTTTCTGTATTGTAGCTGACATTTTTATGAGCAATCCAGTAGAATCGAATGATTTTTATTCAATGATAGGTGTTTTTCACATGACAAAAGTTGTGTTGTGGTGTGCAGGAAGTTATCTCAATAGATATGGCATAGATGATGCACTTATTGAGGCTGAAATCTTTGGAAGCAAAACTGTCCAGTCAGTATTGAGCTGAACTCATTGTGTTACTTTGTTACACGGTATGCTCATCATATCTGAGGCTATAGAAACATTGTGTTGTAATGCTTTCTGGAACAAGAATGACAAATTATGTTGTGCATATCTTATCTCAGAAGAGAACAAGGCACAGGATGCACTTCATTCAAAAGACATAATGCAAAGCCAGGCAATGTTCTGTACACTCAGTTCAAAATCAGAAAACCTGAAAACAGAGGGGCATATTTATGAGCCCCTAGTGCCACTGGAGTGTCACTTTAGATGACGCTCCAGTGGCACTAACCTCTGCTCCATATTTAAAAGGAGGTGTAATGTCACTTTTTGTGGCATTACACTTCTTTGTAAGTATGGGCCCCTCCGATGCAGTTATCTGCGTCAGAGGGGTGTGCAATGGGTGTTGCTTTGGGCGTGCCACCGCAACACTCATTTCATTTTGACGCTGCCTCAGATTTACAAGATTTTGTAAACCTGAAGCAGCGCCAAAATCTAACGCCACCCCTAGGCATGATGTTAGCAGGGCACAACGAGGAGGAATACTTTTATTGCTCCTCCTTTTTTGCTTTTTCTATGCATGCTGCATTGTGCAGCACACACAGAAGTGCCAAATCACCATTAGTGATTGTTTATGTGCGGGAAGGGACACCTTCCCGCACAAAAACAATCACACCCCTCAATGCAGACATCTTTGCTTGATGGTGTAAGGATGCCTGCATTGGCGCTGGCAGCTAAATTTAGTACCAGCGCAGGGGACAACACAGGGGTGCTCCGGATTCACTTAAATACGGCGCATCGCTGTGTTGTGAAAATGTAATTTTCCCAAAAATATGGGCCAAAGTTTGTAGAGTGTTTCAAAGAATGTGAAGAAAAATCAAAACTTTGCAAGTACTGGGAATATAATAGCTCTAGGGAAAAACATGCTGATCGAGAAGGTGACTGGGAGCTGCACATGAAGACTGTGGAGTCACTAATTACTGTGTTTTGCGAATTAGATTGCATAAACTACCTGAGATATGGATGCTGGTATTTAGAAAGAGTGAAGAAGCTAGAGGTGGAAAAACCATACCTCTACAGAAAATGAATCCAAAGACATTTTGTGGTGAAAGGCAGAGAGAGACGGTTCAATGCTGTGGCTCCAGATATGAAACTGGAACAGACGATCCAGAGATCACAGAAAAGTTCCAAGGGAATTGTTGGTCAGACATATAAAAGTGAATATGTTGCTCAATAGCACCTAGTTTACCATGAAGTTCTTTCTGTTTGCAATTTTTTCAGAGAGATGACAAATTCAAAATTATTGGAGCATCGTGAAACTGCTCCTCACCACAAACCTATGGGAAAGAGAGGGGAACGTTTCAATAAACTTGTTGAAAACCTTCTTTATTTAATGCAGCAGCAAGGAATTCTCTTTGAAACGACTGAGCCTGTGCGACAACACAACTTCATGACGAAACAATATGTGGATAACAATATAAAGACACATCTACTAGATGTCGTGGAACATGGATAAAAAACTGAACTGAAGCAGCAGAGATTTGTATCAAAAGAGAAAAAGCTGTTTGACATAATCACTAAAGCTAAACTTCCACTCCATAATTGCCATATTAATAGTTTTGTCCAAACAGCCACTACAAAACAGGTTACAAAAACAAAACTTTCACAAGAACATAGAGAGATGGATGTAGCAAAAGAAAGTGGTGAATTTATCAAGGACATTCTGACGCAAGATCTTCTTACAACAAATACATTATTTGATCGAGATGCCGCAACCAAGGCAGTGAAACACAAACTCATGGAAAAAAAACGTTCACCTGAAGAATTTGAATTAAAAAAGGTGCCCTCATTGAAAACTGCTGCTATTGTGGACCATATATCACAATTGCGAATGGTCAAGATTTCATCCATGCAAAACTTTGGAGAGGTCGTTGAGACTATTCTACAGATATCAAAGTCAGTGTGCATCTTGCTAAAACTGCACATCGTCTTTGACAGTTATTTTGAAATATCTGTCAAAGAATGTGCTAGAATCAGGCGAATGTCTACAAGTGGAACAACTGACCTTGCCTGTATCAAAAATTCAACATCTATACCTGTGAAACCTGATAAATTCTGGTCATCAACATCAAACAAGATGAACTTGGAGATGTCAACTCACTAAAACATTGCTGATACTTCAGTGAACACTCAGTTTCCAATTATTGCAAGTGGAATGATTGCCAATGAAGAGCTGGTGCCTACAGAGATATATATTTGAAAGATATGGGCCATATTGTTAAAGAACGTAACAGCAAATTGGAGGAAGCTGACTTTCGTGTTGTGTCACATGTAGAGTGGCCTGCCTGTAATGGTTCCAATCGAGTCATTGAACTGTCAAATGCAACAGCTGTTATTATTGTGCTACTTAGATTTTGTGCAATGTTCATAAGTCAATGATTGTCAGAGGTATGGATACGTTATGGAACAGGCAAGAAAAGTCACTTAATCCCACTTCATATTCTGTACAAGAAACTTGATCCAGAGATGTCATGTGTTCTTACAGTTGATGACACTATGAGCCAATTTGCAAGAAAGCCTGGAGCTTTAACTGCTGAACCTGTGAAGTTTCTAAAAGGATTGGCTGAGACAGAAGAAGAATGTGACTTTCAAGAGGTAGAAAAATACCTTGTTCGCGTGTGGAAAATGAATTCTGATGTTCACACATTTGGCGATCTTCGGTACAGTGAGTTCAAGAGATCAGTCCCGCTAAGTGACCTTCCACCGACGTCATATTCTGTGCCTGGATACATTAAAAGAGCATTCTACTTGATCAGAAGATGTGTAAATGTTTTGTATCATGCATATGTAGAGAAAGAGCCATGTGAATTTGGTTGGGAAGATATTGATGGGGTGCTAAAACCTACGAGATTTCTACAGCCTCTACCCACAGAACTTACACATACATGAACTTTCAAAACCTGTGCTACAAAAAGATGTTCCTGTCGATATGCTCTTCTCAAATGTTCAACATTCTGTAAATATCCCACAAGCGATTGCCGAAAAAAAAGTGAACTATGAAAATGCGTCTAAAACAGGAGTGATAAACATTGTTTTTTCATATTCAAATCATAAACATTGTTTGGTGTATACATAATAGGATTAAAACCATTATTATTTGTTTCATTTCCATATAGGTCTCTTCTTCCTCTATCCTAGTTGCCATTTTGGAAAATGGTTTTCTGTTTCTATAAGACTATGTGACCCCCAAAACCTATGTTTTGACACCAAAATGAAGTATATAGGTCTAATAGTTCCTGAAATATTACATCACTGCAACACATCTGCGTTTTTTAAAAATGTCGCCCAGGAATATTTGGCCTGGATCAGCAATGTCTACCCAAGCTAAATTACTTCTCTAATAATCCCAAAAAAATCTAAAATGAAAATCTCTGGAGAATATTTTTTACGAAGGTATATCACAGGACTGGGATTATACCCCTCATGAATCGCGGCACTTACCGCAGAATGTACCACATATTGAACACCCATCTGTGTTTTCTCTTTTGCAGACTCCTGCTTGCTATTTTGGAAAGAATCTTCTTTATCTGAAAGAATACCTGTCTAATTCATATCAGCAGGGAGTTTGAGCATACACAAGCCACTCTTATCTGTACCGTCAATCACTAGAGACAATTATTTTGACAATAAATAATACATTTTAATTATAATTAAAGAAGACAAGCAGCCTCTCTCATGAAAAACATACCCCTAAATAAAATAACAGTAATCTTAAGCAAAATGTATATTTTCCTCTTTATAAAAATATGATCTTTCAAATAAAATGCCCAAAAAACTATTTAGCATTGAACTTTTGGGATGAGGGCAATAACGAAAAGCCTTTAATCGTCCTTCTGACCCTGACAGCCTCTGTCTTAGCAATGCCCACGAATCAGCTTTTTTGGGAACAGATTAAAAATGTCAGAATGGCCATTCCTGCCTCACTACTGCAGATGGGCACGGTAAACAAAGTGCAGCTGATGAGAATGATGACTTAGCGACGCTGACGGACTTAAACTGTTTCCGGCAATAACCCAGGAAGATGAGACACAGGGAAAGAAAGCCACCTGTAAGACAGAAGAGGGCTCTAGTAAGCCAAAGGAGAATCAGAGATCTTGGGTAGATGAGGATGATTCAGACGATGAAGAGTTTCTTAATCAGTTGTTACATGATCGCCCGCCACCATATGCTATAAGTGACACTACTCCGAGCACTAGTGCGGGTCCTGAGAATCCGCACAGAGTAAGGGAATTACAAATACAATGCAGACAAGTGACACAGTTTTGATACAAAATGGTGTCAGTGTACCCACTGCACCAGAAACGCAGATACAGTTGCAACCTCCGCCGATACAGAGGCTCTATTCAGACGTCCCATTACTAGAGACAAATACGAGTCTGATGGTGCCGCCTGATCCGATATACACGAGATCAAAGCTAGTGCAGATTGAGCCAACCCTACAGTTGCTGCCCCAGCCGCAGCAACAGTTGATTCCGGGTTATAATCCAGTGGCAGGACCACAGTCAGTACCTGCAGCATCCACGATGAGTCAAGCTTTGGGAGTTAGTGCTCCACGGGGTTTGGGACCAGGTCAGACACCAGCTGCCATATTGTTACCAATTACTGTCGGTCCACCAGTACCGTTGTATGCGCAAGATAAGCCTGGCACATGTGATCAGGGAGTGAGAACCCAAGAGATAATAAGAGGAGGGTTCACAGGAACTCCCCAACCAATGATACCAAGAGACCAAGCAGCAGAAGGACTCAGATCTTTGTTAGACCTCAGTCCGATTGGGGCTCCTTTAGAGACAATGAGGCAAGCAGGGTTAGGTGTGCTATTCCCACAGGTACTGAGCACAAATACGACACAAGCTCCATTGATGCAGTCAGGGAACATTTTGTTGCAAGGCTTTTCCGCGTAACAGTTGAACGAGTGGTTAGAAAGGACCAATGCTTCACAAACTACCGCAGTGACCGCAGAGAACGATGAATACTTACATTTTGTAAGACTGGGTGTGGAAGCTGCCGAACTAGTGGAAGGAATAATGGGGGTGAACAGACTAGAGTCATACACAGAAGTAGAATTGAGGTATCTGTGCCCCAAAATCACTAAAGAAGTGAGCAAGGTGCACCAGAGGTTGGCAAACCTGGCAGACAAATACGACATAGACATTAAGAATACTAAACATTTGAAAAGAAGCTACAGATTAGACTTCTACTCTAAAGATTTTGATCACATGAGGTCTACCGGAATGAAAGCGCATCTTTAAGAAATACTGCAAAGTGCGCAAATTTGGGGAGCCTTAGAGAAATGGGAAGGCAGATGGGCAAAGAAAAGAGATAAAGAAAACGGTGACGGTCCGGAACCAAAGCAGGCTAAGGCTGCACCGGACACGGGGACAATAAAAATGTTACCAATGAGAGAGACAGCCGGAGGGGTGTTAGTCCATGTACCATGGTCTAGGGGTGATATTTTGTCCTTTACAAATTACTATGCCAGGTTGAGGGAGAAGCCAATAGAGTGGTACCAGCAGACTGACAGGTTTGTAAAACTTGCAAAATGTCTCTGGGAGGACTTGAATACCCTATTTGAGATTATTGTTCCACCCGATTTATGGCTTGAATGCAAGAGAGGTGTGGATTGGCCGACACAGGAACCGGCAAGGGATAAGGTGACTGGAGCACCATCTGAGGAGGTGATGAAGTACTATCATAAAGTGATTGAGTTTTTGAAGCAAAAAGTGTCGCCGAAAGTGACAGATTGGCAGAAAATCGATCGAACCTCACAGGAGGCAAAAGAGTCGATTCATGCTTACTATGAGAGATTGTTGAAGGCGTTCAAACATTACAGTGGCACTGAGACCATAGAACCAAAAGATATGAATCACCTTGTGTTCAGGTTTGTTGAAGGGCTGAGACCAAAGATTAGCCAGATGATTAAGAATCATTTGATCTGTTGGCAAGCGAACCCGATTGATGAGGTGGTGCAGTATGCAAAATACTGCAGTGACAAGATTGAGTTGAAGCAGAGAAAGTTGAAGGAGAAAGTGATGGTGATGCAGATTAAGGCAGCGCATGCAGGAATGCAGGGAAATGGAATTCAGCAGATGGTACAGCAGCAACCGCAAGGGAATGGCATGTTTCAGGCACAACCGAGAGGCCGAGGTCGAGGTTTTGTGAACCGTGGTCCAGACCTGAATACTGTTATGGTTCGAAATGATGTGCAGGGAATGAAAAAGGTGTCCCCATGTCACGCGTGCGGGGGCGTGGGGCATTGGAAGAGGGAATGCCCCATGGTGGTGCAGGATGGTGTCGTTCAACAAAGCAATGATGTCAGTACATTTCAAAATGTGAAGGGTCCAAAGATGAGGAGCCAAAATCAAAATTTCCAGAATAACATGTGTAGGAAGTTGGCTCTGTATGTACTATTTCAAAGTAAGAAATAGCATGCACAGAGTCCAAGGGTTCCCCTTAGAGGTAAGATAGTGGCAAAAAGAGATAATTCTAATGCTCTATTTTGTTGTAGTGTGGTCGAGCAGTAGGCTTATCAGAGGGTAGTGTTAAGCATTTGTTGTACACACATAGGCAATAAATGAGGAACACACACTCAGAGCCAATTCCAGGCATATAGGTTTTTATATAGAAAAATATATTTTCTTAGTTTATTTTAAGAACCACAGGTTCAAGATTTACAAACAATACTTTAAATGAAAGGTACTTCACTTAGGAACTTTGAATTAGAAAAATAGCATATACAGTTTTCACACAAATGGCATATAGCTATTTTAAAACTAGACAGTGCAATTTTCAACAGTTCCTGGGGGAGGTAAGTGTTTGTTAGTTTTGCAGGTAAGTAAACCACCTACGGGGTTCAAAGTTGGGTCCAAGGTAGCCCACCGTTGGGGTTTCAGGGCAACCCAAAAGTTACCACACCAGCAGCTCAGGGCCAGTCAGGTGCAGAGGTCAAATTGGTGCCCAAAACGCATAGGCTTCAATGGAGAAAGGGGTGCTCCGGTTCCAGTCTGCCAGCAGGTAAGTACCCGCGTCTTCGGAGGGCAGACCAGGGGGGTTTTGTAGGGCACTGGGGGGGACACAAGTCAGCACAAAAAGTACACCCTCAGCGGCACGGGGGCGGCCGGGTGCAGTGTGCAAACAAGCGTCGGGTTCGCAATAGGATTCAATGGGAGACCAAAGGGTCTCTTCAGCGATGCAGGCAGGCAAGGGGGGGGGGGGGGGAGAACTCCTCGGGGTAGCCACCACCTGGGCAAGGGAGAGGGCCACCTGGGGGTCGCTCCTGCACTGGAGGTCGGATCCTTCAGGTCCTGGGGACTGCGGATGCAGAGTCTTTACCAGGTGTCAGGTCTTTGAAGCAGGCAGTCGTGGTCAGGGGGAGCCTCGGGATTCCCTCTGCAGGCGTCGCTGTGGAGGCTCAGGGGGGTCAACTCTGGCTACTCACGGTCTCTTAGTCGCTGGGGAGTCCTCCCTGTGGTGTTTGTTCTCCACAAGTCAAGCCGGGGGCATCGGGTGCAGAGTGCAAAGTCTCACGCTTCCGGCGGGAAACGTGTGTTGGTTCAAAGTTGCTTCTTTGTTGCAAAGTTGCAGTCTTTGTGGAACAGAGCCGCTGTCCTCAGGAGTTCTTGGTCCTTCTTGATGCAGGGTAGTCCTCTGAGGCTTCAGAGGTCGCTGGACCCTGTGGAACGCGTCGCTGGAGCAGTGTCTTTAGAAGTGGGGAGACGGGCCGGTAGAGCTGGGGCCAAAGCAGTTGGTGTCTCCGTCTTCTCTGCAGGTTTTTCAGCTCAGCAGTCCTTCTTCGTCTTAGGTTGCAGGAATCTATCTTGCTGTGTTCTGGGAGCCCCTAAATACTCAATTTAGGGGTGTGTTTAGGTCTGGGGGTTAGTAGCCAATGGCTACTAGCCCTGAGGGTGGCTACACCATCTTTGTGCCTCCTCCCTGAGGGGAGGGGGGCACATTCCTATCCCTATTGGGGGAATCCTCCATCTGCAAGATGGAGGATTTCTAAAAGTCAGAGTCACCTCAGCTCAGGACACCCAGGGGCTGTTCTGACTGGCCAGTGACTCCGCCTTGTTTTTCTCATTATCTCCTCCGGCCTTGCCGCCAAAAGTGGGGCCGTGGCCGGAGGGGGCGGGCAACTCCACTAGCTGGAGTGCCCTGGGGTGCTGTAACAAAGGGGGTGAGCCTTTGAGGCTCACCGCCAGGTGTTACAGTTCCTGCAGGGGGAGGTGAGAAGCACCTCCACCCAGTACAGGCTTTGTTACTAGCCACAGAGTGACAAAGGCACTCTCCCCAAGTGGCCAGCAACATGTCTGGTGTGTGGCAGGCTGCTAAAACCAGTCAGCCTACACGGGTAGTCGGTTAAGGTTTCAGGGGGCACCTCTAAGGTGCCCTCTGGGGTGTATGTTAAGATAAAATGTACACTGCCATCAGTGTGCATTTATTGTGCTGAGACGTTTGATACCAAACTTCACAGTTTTCAGTGTAGCCATTATGGTGCTGAGGAGTTCGTGCATGACAGACTCCCAGACCATATACTGTTATGGCTACCCTGCACTTACAATGTCTAAGGTTTTGCTTAGACACTGTAGGGGCATAGTGCTCATGCACCTATGCCCTCACCTATGGTATAGTGCACCCTGCCTTAGGGCTGTAAGGCCTGCTAGAGGGGTGACTTATCTATACCTGTAGGCAGTGTGAGGTTGGCATGGCACCCTGAGGGGAGTGCCATGTCGACTTAGTCGTTTTATCCCCACTAGCACACACAAGCTGGCAAGCAGTGTATCTGTGCTGAGTGAGGGGTCCCCCAGGGTGGCATAAGACATGCTGCAGCCCTTAGAGACCTTCTTTGGCATCAGGGCCCTTGGTACCAGGGGTACCAGTTACAAGGGACTTACCTGTATGCCAGGGTGTGCCAACTGTGGAAACAAAAGTACAGGTTAGGGAAAGAACACTGGTGCTGGGGCCTGATTAGCAGGCCTCAGCATACTTTCAAATCATAACTTGGCATCAGCAAAGGCAAAAAGTCAGGGGGTAACCATGCCAAGGAGGCATTTCCTTTCACAACCCTCCCCCACCCCCAAACAAAAGAGGATGAGACTAACCTTTCCCAAGAGAGTCTTCATTTTCTAAGTGGAAGAACCTGGAAAGGCCATCTGCATTGGCATGGGCAGTCCCAGGTCTGTGTTCCACTATAAAGTCCATTCCCTGTAGGGAGATGGACCACCTCAACAGTTTTGGATTTTCAGCTTTCATTTTCATTAGCCATCTGAGAGGTCTGTGGTCAGTCTGAACTACAAAGTGAGTACCAAAGAGGTACGGTCTCAGCTTCTTCAGGGACCAAACCACAGCAAAGGTGGAGCTCCCTCTCAATGGCACTCCAACGCTGCTCCCTGGGGAGTAACCTCCTGCTAATGAAAGCAACAGGCTGGTCAAGGCCATCATCATTTGTTTGGGACAAAACTGCCCCTATCCCATGTTCAGAGGCATCAGTCTGCACAATGAACTGCTTGGAGTAATCTGGAGCTTTTAGAACTGGTGTCGTGCACATTGCTTGTTTCAGGGTGTCAAAGGCCTGTTGGCATTCTACAGTCCAGTTTACCTTCTTGGGCATTTTCTTGGAGGTAAGTTCTGTGAGGGGTGTCACTATGGATCCATATCCCTTCACAAACCTCCTGTAGTACCCAGTCAAGCCAAGGAATGCCCTGACTTGAGTCTGGGTTTTTGGAGCTGCCCAGTCCAGAATAGTCTGGATCTTAGGCTGGGGTGGCTGAACTTGGCCTCCACCTACAAGGTGGCCCAAGTAAACCACAGTTCCCTGCCTTATCTGGCATTTGGATGCCTTGATAGAGAGGCCTGCTGCTTGCAGAGCCTTCAAAACCTTCTTCAGGTGGACCAGGTGATCCTGCCAGCTGGAGCTAAAGACAGCAATATCGTTAAGATAAGCTGCACTAAAGGACTCCAAGCCAGCAAGGACTTGATTCACCAACCTTTGGAAGGTGGCAGGGGCATTCTTTAAACCAAAGGGCATAACAGTAAACTGATAATGCCCATCAGGTGTGGAGAATGTGGTCTTTTCTTTTGCTCCTGGTGCCATTTTTATTTGCCAGTACCCTGCTGTTAAGTCAAAGGTACTTAAGTATCTGGCAGCACCTAGTTTGTCTATCAATTCATCTGCCCTTGGAATGGGATGGGCATCTGTCTTGGTGACAGAATTAAGTCCTCTGTAGTCCACACAAAACCTCATCTATCTCTTTCCATCTTTGGTGTGAGGTTTGGGGACTAAGACCACTGGGCTAGCCCAGGGACTGTCAGAGTGCTCAATGACTCCCAATTCCAGCATCTTGTGGACTTCCACTTTGATGCTTTCCTTAACTTGGTCAGACTCTCTGAAAATTTTGTTTTTGACAGGCATGCTGTCTCCTGTGTCCACATCATGGGTACATAGGTGTGTCTGACCAGGGGTTAGGGAAAAGAACTCAGCAAACTGTTGCAGGACCTTCCTACAGTCAGATTGTTGTTCGCCAGAGAGGGTGTCTGAATAGATCACTCCATCTACTGAACCATCTTTAGGGTCTGTGGAGAGGAGATCAGGGAGAGGTTCACTCTCAGCTTCCTGGTCCTCATCTGTTACCATCAACAGATTCACATCTGCCCTGTCATGGAAGAGTTTGAGGCGGTTCACATGGATCACCCATTTGGGGGCCCTGCTAGTGCCTAGGTCCACCAGGTAGGTGACCTGACTCTTCTTTTCTAGCACTGGGTAAGGGCCACTCCATCTGTCCTAAAGTGCCCTGGGAGCCACAGGCTACAGAACCCAGACTTTCTGCCCTGGCTGAAATTCAACCATAGCAGCCTTTTGGTCATACCAAAACTTCTGGAGCTGTTGGCTGGCCTCAAGGTTTTTACTTGCCTTTTCCATATACTCTGCCATCCTTGAACGTAGGCCTAGTACATAGTCCACTACATCTTGCTTAGGCTCATGAAGAGATCTCTCCCAGCCTTCTTTCACAAGAGCTAGTGGTCCCCTTACAGGATGGCCAAACAGAAGTTCAAAGGGGGAAAACCCTACTCCCTTCTGAGGCATCTCTCTGTAGGCGAAAAGCAGACATGGCAAGAGAACATCCCATCTCTTTTTGAGTTTTTCAGTGAGCCCCATGATCATGCCTTTAAATGTCTTGTTAAACCTTTCAACAAGACCATTGGTTTGTGGATGATATGGTGTGGTGAATTTGTAAGTCACCCCACACTCATTCTACATATGTTTCAGGTATGGTGACAAAGTTGTTACCTCTGTCAGACACCATCTCCTGAGGAAAACCCACTCTGGTAAAAATACCAATGAGTGCTTTGGCTACTGCAGGGGCAGTAGTCGACCTAAGGGGAATTGCTTCAGGGTATCTAGTAGCATGATCCACTACTACTAGTATGTATTGGTTCCCTGAGGCTGTGGGAGGTTCAAGTGGACCTACTATGTCCACACCCACTCTTTCAAAGGGGACCCCCACCACTGGAAGTGGAATGAGGGGGGCCTTTGGGTGTCCACCTGTCTTACCACTGGCTTGACAGGTGGCACAGGAGACACAAAACTCCTTGACCTTCTGGGGCATGTTGGCCCAATAGAAGTGGTTGACTAATCTCCCCCACGTCTTGGTCTGTCCCAAATGCCCAGCAAGAGGAATATCATGAGCTAAGGTCAGAATTAACTCCCTAAACTCCTGAGGCACTACCACTCTCCTAGTGGCACCAGGTCTGGGATCTCTTGCTTCAGTGTAAAGGAGTCCATCTTCCCAATAGACTCTATGTGTTCCTGTTATTTTTCCTTTGGACTCTTCAGCAGCTTGCTGCCTAAGGCCTTCAAGAGAGGTACAGGTTTATTGCCCCTTACACAACTGCTCCCTTGAGGGTCCCCCTGGGCCTAGGAGCTCAACCTGATAAGGTTCTAACTCCAGGGGCTCAGTTCCCTCAGAGGGCAGAACTTCTTCCTGAGAAGAGAGGTTCTCTTTTTCTTGTTGTGTTGAAACTGGTTCCCCAGTTTTCTTTCCTTTTCTCTTGGAGGGTTGGGCCCTTTTTCCAGGCTCCAACACCACTTTTTCACCCTGAGCCTTGCACTGTGCCCTTGTCTTGACACACACCAGTTCAGGGATACCCAGCATGGCTGCATGGGTTTTGAGTTTTACCTCAGCCCATGCTGAGGACTCCAGGTCATTTCCAAGCAAACAGTCTACAGGGATATTTGAGGAGACCACCACCTGTTTCAGGCCATTGACCCCTCCCCACTCTAAAGTTGCCATGGGATGTACTTTAGTCTAATAGTCAGCGTTGGTGACTGGATAAGTTTGTCCAGCCAGGTATTGACCAGGGGAAACAGTTTCTCTGTCACCATGGTGACACTGGCACCTGTATCCCTCAGGCCTTCTACACTTGTCCCATTAATTAAGAGCTGCTGCCTGTATTTTTGCATGTTAGGGGGCCAGGCAGCTAGTGTGGCTAAATCCACCCCACCCTCAGAGACTAATGTAGCTTCAGTGTGGACCCTGATTTGCTCTGGGCACACTGTTGATCCCACTTGGAGACTGGCCATTCCAGTGTTAGCTGGAGTAGAGTTAGAAGTGGAACCTTTCTTGGGACAGGCCTTGTCTCCAGTTTGGTGTCCTGGCCGATTACAGCTACGACACCAGGCCTTTTTGGGATCAAAGTTTTTACCCTTGTACGCAAAATTGGATTGTGAAGAGGCTCTGGGCCCTCCCTCCTGAGCAGGTTTTTGGGGCCCTACAGAAGACTCTTTACTTTTCCCTTTGGATGTCTCAACACTCTTCCCCTGGGGAGTCTTTGTGACCCCTTTCTTTTGGTCACCCCCTGTGGAAGTCTTGGTCACCCTAGTCTTGACCCAGTGGTCCGCCTTCTTGCCCAATTCTTGGGGAGAAATTGGTCCTAGGTCTACCAGATGCTGATGTAGTTTATCATTGAAACAATTACTTAACAGGTGTTCTTTGACAAATAAATTGTACAGCCCATCATAATCATTTACACCACTGCCTTGAATCCAACCATCCAGTGTTTTCACTGAGTAGTCAACAAAATCAACCCAGGTCTGGCTCGAGGATTTTTGAGCCCCCCTGAACCTAATTCTATACTCCTCAGTGGAGAATCCAAAGCCCTCAAACAGGGTAGCCTTCATGAGGTCATAGGATTCTGCATCTTTTTCAGAGAGTGTGAGGAGTCTATCCCTACACTTTCCAGTGAACATTTCCCAAAGGAGAGCACCCCAGTGAGATCTGTTTACTTTTCTGGTTGTACAAGCCCTTTCAAAAGCTGTGAACCATTTGGTGATGTCATCACCATCTTTATATTTAGTTAGAATCCCTTTAGGGATTTTCAACATGTCAGGAGAATCTCTGACCCTATTTATGTTGCTGCCACCATTGATGGGACCAAAACCCATCTCTTGTCTTTCCCTTTCTATGGCTAGGAGCTGTCTCTCTAAAGCCAATCTTTTGACCATCCTGGCTAACAGTAGGTCATCTTCACTGAGGCTATCCTCAATGATTCCAGAGGTGCTGGACCCTCCTGTGAGAGAAGCAGCCTCTCTGACTATCACATTTGGAGTCAGGGTTTGAGGAGCCCTGGCCTCCCTAACTAGGACTGGAGGTGGGAATTCCTCCACTTCACTAGCTTCCTCCTCTGGGAGGTCATCCTCAGAGGGGTTGATCTTGGCAAACTCTGCCAAAAGCTCCTGGAGCTGTACTTTGGTAGGGTTTGAACCAGTTCTAATCTTTTTTGTTTTACAGAGAGACCTTAACTCTGTCATCCTAAGATTCAGGTAAGGGGTGATGTTGAGTTCCATCACATTCTCTTCTGCATTAGACATTATGGGGGTCATTCTGACCCCGGCGGTCTAAGACCGCCGGGGCCAGGGTCGGCGGGAGCACCGCCGACAGGCCGGCGGTGCCCCGCAGGGCATTCTGACCGCGGCGATTTGGCCGCGGTCAGAAGAGGCAAACCGGCAGTCTCCCGCCGGTTTACCACTGCCCTTAGAATCCCCCTACCGCCATCCTGTTCCTGGCGGTTCGCCCGCCAGGAACAGGATGGCGGTAGGGGGTGCCGCGGGGCCCCTGGGGGCCCCTGCCGTGCCCGTGCCCATGGCATGGGCACGGCAGGGGCCCCCGTAAGAGGGCCCCGAAAAGTATTTCAGTGTCTGCTAAGCAGACACTGAAATACGCGACGGGTGCAACTGCACCCGTCGCACCCCAGCAACTATGCCGGCTTAATTCTGAGCCGGCGTCCTCGTTGCAGGGGCATTTCCTCTGGGCCGGCGGGCGCTCTTTTGGAGAGCGCCCGCCGGCCCAGAGGAAATGTCTGAATGGCCGCCGCGGTCATTCAGCGGCGGTACCCTGGCGGACGGCCTCCGCCGTCCGCCAGGGTCAGAATGAGGCCCTATGTTTCTAAAAAGTTGGAATACTTTTTAAGAATCTAAAACTATCTCTAGAACTTAATTCAAACTTTTACAAAACTTTTAAACTCTAAAAGAAATGCTAACAGGGACTAACACAAGGCCCTAGCAGGACTTTTAAAAATTTAGAAAAATAGTTCAACTTTCAAAAATCAGTTTCTAATGACAATTTTTGGAATGTAGTCGTGTGATCAGGTATTGGCTGAGTAGTCCAGCAAATGCAAAGTCTTGTACCCCCACCGGTGATCCACCAATGTAGGAAGTTGGCTCTGTATGTACTATTTCAAAGTTAGAAATAGCACGCACAGAGTCCAAGGGTTCCCCTTAGCGGTAAGATAGTGGCAAAAAGAGATAATTCTAATGCTCTATTTTGTTGTAGTGTGGTAGAGCAGTAGGCTTATCAGAGGGTAGTGTTAAGCATTTGTTGTACACACACAGGCAATAAATGAGGAACACACACTCAGACAATTCCAGGCCAATAGGTTTTTGTATAGAAAAATATATTTTCTTAGTTTATTTTAAGAACCACAGGTTCAAGATTTACAAACAATACTTTAAATGAAAGATACTTCACTTAGGAACTTTAGGAACTTTGAATTAGCAAAATAGCATATACAGTTTTCACACAAATGGCATATAGCTATTTTAAAACAAGACAGTGCAATTTTCAACAGTTCCTGGGGGAGGTAAGTGTTTGTTAGTTTTGCAGGTAAGTAAACCACCTACGGGGTTCAAAGTTGGGTCCAAGGTAGCCCACCGTTGGGGTTTCAGGGCAACCCCAAAGTTACCACACCAGCAGCTCAGGGCCGGTCAGGTGCAGAGGTCAAAGTGGTGCCCAAAACACATCGGCTTCAATGGAGAAGGGGGTACTCCGGTTCCAGTCTGCCAGCAGGTAAGTACCCGTATCTTTGGAGGGCAGACCAGGGGGGTTTTGTAGGGCACCGGGGGGGACACAAGTCAGCACAAAAAGTACACCCTCAGCGGCACGGGGGCAGCCGGGTGCAGTGTGCAAACAAGCGTCGGGTTCGCAATAGGATTCAATGGGAGACCAAGGGGTCTCTTCAGCGATGCAGGCAGGCAAGGGGGGGGCTCCTCAGGGTAGCCACCACCTGGGCAAGGGAGAGGGCCACCTGGGGGTCAATCCTGCACTGGAGGTCGGATCCTTCAGGTCCTGGGGACTGCGGATGCAGAGTCTTT
This sequence comes from Pleurodeles waltl, assembly GCF_031143425.1. Lineage (NCBI taxonomy): Eukaryota > Metazoa > Chordata > Amphibia > Caudata > Salamandridae > Pleurodeles > Pleurodeles waltl. The sequence goes on from NC_090441.1 coordinate 91,505,728, forward strand.
ACCAGGTGTCGGGTCTTTGAAGCAGGCAGTCGCAGTCAGGGGGAGCCTCGGGATTCCCTCTGCAGGCGTCACTGTGGGGGCTCAACTCTGGCTACTCACGGTCTCGTAGTCGCCGGGGAGTCCTCCCTGTGGTGTTTGTTCTCCACAAGTCGAGCTGGGGGCATCGGGTGCAGAGTACAAAGTCTCACACTTCCGGTGGGAAACGTGTGTTGGTTCAAAGTTGCTTCTTTGTTGCAAAGTTGCAGTCTTTGTGGAACAGAGCCGCTGTCCTCGGGAGTTCTTGGTCCTTCTAGATGCAGGGTAGTCCTCTGAGGCTTCAGAGGTCGCTGGACCCTGTGGAACGCGTCGCTGGAGCAGTGTCTTTAGAAGTGGGGAGACAGGCCGGTAGAGCTGGGCCCAAAGCAGTTGGTGTCTCCGTCTTCTCTGCAGGTTTTTCAGCTCAGCAGTCCTTCTTCGTCTTAGGTTGCAGGAATCTATCTTGCTGTGTTCTGGGAGCCCCTAAATACTCAATTTAGGGGTGTGTTTAGGTCTGGGGGGGGTTAGTAGCCAATGGCTACTAGCCCAGAGGGTGGCTACACCCTCTTTGTGCCTCCTCTCTGAGGGGAGGGGGCACATTCCTATCCCTATTGGGGGAATCCTCCATCTGCAAGATGGAGGATTTCTAAAAGTCAGTCACCTCAGCTCAGGACACCTTAGGGGCTGTCCTGACTGGCCAGTGACGACTCCTTGTTTTTCTCATTATCTCCTCTGGCCTTGCCGCCAAAAGTGGGGCAGTGGCCGGAGGGGGCGGGCAACTCCACTAGCTGGAGTGCCCTGGGGTGCTGTAACAAGTGGGGGGGGTGAGCCTTTGAGGCTCACCGCCAGGTGTTACAATTCCTGCAGGGGGAGTTGAGAAGCACCTCCACCCAGTACAGGCTTTGTTACTAGCCACAGAGTGACAAAAGCACTCTCCCCATGTGGCCAGCAACATGTCTGGTGTGTGGCAGGCTGCTAAAACCAGTCAGCCTACACGGGTAGTCGGTTAAGGTTTCAGGGGGCACCTCTAAGGTGCCCTCTGGGGTGTATGTTACAATAAAATGTATACTGGCATCAGAAGCTGTATGTGCTGAGAAGTTTGATACCAAACTTCACAGTTGTCAGTGTAGCCATTATGGTGCTGTGGAGTTTGTGCATGACAGACTCCCAGACCATATACTCTTATGGCTACCCTGCACTTACAATGTCTAAGGTTTTGCTTAGACACTGTAGGAGCATAGTGCTCATGCACCTATAACCTCACCTATGGTATAGTGCACCCTGCCTTAGGGCTGTAAGGCCTGCTAGAGGGGTGACTTATCTATACCTATATGCAGTGTGAGGTTGGCATGGCACCCTGAGGGGAGTGCCATGTCGACTTAGTCTTTTTATCCCCACTAGCACACACAAGCTGGCAAGCAGTGTGTCTGTGCTGAGTGAGGGGTCCCCCAGGGTGGCATAAGACATGCTGCAGCCCTTAGAGACCTTCCCTGGCATCAGGGCCCTTGGTACCAGGGGTACCAGTTACAAGGGACTTACCTGGATGCCAGGGTGTGCCAATTGTGGAAACAAAGGTACAGGTTAGGGAAAGAACACTGGTGCTGGGGCCTGATTAGCAGGCCTCAGCACACTTTCAAATCATAACTTGGCATCAGCACAGGCAAAAAGTCAGGGGGTAACCATGCCAAGGAGGCATTTCCTTACAAAATGGTTCAGATGCAGGGGTTACAACCCGTGCATCAGATGCAAATGCTGCGTGTTCAACCAGCAAAAATGCAGCAGGTACAACAGCAGGTTCCCATGGTACCTAGACAGCAAATGCAAATGCCATTGGCTCCAATGGGACAGCAACAGGTGATGCTTCCTCAACAGGTCACAGGCCAAATGATGAGTCAAAATAACACAGTGCAACAGTTCCCATTGCGTGGTGAGGATGGAATAAACGATGAATGGTCGGATGATTGTTCAGACAGTGAGGAGTGCAGGCTTGCAGCGTCCCTAGAAGTAGACCAGAGGGGTCCTTATGTAGAGGGAAAGGTGATGGGTCACAAGGTTTCATTCCTAGTTGATACGGGAGCTACACACTCTACAGTCAGAAGTGCAGAGGTTCCAAAATTGTCACTTTCAGGGCGTACCATAAGGGTGGTAGGAGTAGCGAATCAGTATCTGACAAATCCGATTACAGACCCGGTCCAAGTTGAAATTGGCAACTTCCAGGGATTACATACGTTTGTAGTCTGTGATTCTAGTCCCGTATCCCTACTGGGAAGAGACTTACTGTGCAAAACGAGGTGTTCGATTACATGTTCCAAAGAAGGGATTGAAGTGCAGACAAACAGTGATGATGAAGGGGACGATGGCCAGTTTCTAGAATTAGAGACAGAGACTGCAAATGAAGAATACCCTTTGATAACCCTATTCCCGATGCTTACAGTGACTGACTTGCCAGCTGAGTTGCAGGGAACAGTGACAGAGAAAGTGTGGGACCTGACAGGAAAGGAAGTAGGGCTAATAAAAGAAGTAGAACCGGTTAATGTACAGGTACCGCAGTACCACATGGCACAAGACGTCCTCATTCAGGTATTGCAGATAATTGCGGATTTTGTAAAGCAAGAGGTTCTGAAAGAGGTATTGAGCAGTCCGTGTAATTCACTAATAATGGGTCTGAAAAAGCCTTGAGGGAAGGATTGAATTGTGCAAGATTTGAGAACAATAAATGAGATTGTGGTAAAATGTTGCCCTATAGTGCCAGATGCTGATGTGATTTGCTATGACCCAGACACTTTGTCACTTTGCCTAGTGACTTGCTGATTTTACCTTAAACCATCCTTGTCCTTATATTGTCCGATTACACTTTACCTCTTTATGAGGGAAGTGACCCTTTTTGCCCTTCCTGCCTGAGCTGAGTTCCTGACCGATGGCGAATCAACTGATGTCCTGAAGACGAAGACCGAACCTGAGTGCTTACCAAATTTGGAGGGTAACTATATGACAATGGAAATGTGATTGTCTGTTTCCCTTTTCCTTTCTAGATACCAACTGCTTCTTTTGACATAGACCATAGCTAGATGTTTTTCCAAATTGGTGTTACTAAATTGTTTTGCATGAAGCCCAACATGCCAATGCTAATTCGAGGTTAGGTGAGGGGTTCACTAAACTGACGCAAATAGACAAATGACTGAATCTATGCTTTGTTGAATGATGCGCTAATATTACTCTGCTAAGAATAGTCTATGTTCACGCTGTGTTATGTTCTAATGTTCGTGATTCTTGCTTTGATGAAATCTTATCAGAGTTGCCATATTGTGACTATGCTAATGTGTTACTTGTTTTTGAGACTAAAAAACGTATTAGTAGAATTGTAATCAATAGGGAATAAATATCACAAACTCATACTAAACTGGTGTGGTTATTCATGACTGAAAGGTCATGGTGGTGTCTTGAGATTAATTAATGTATTTGACTAAAGTGAAATATATCGTTGTAATTAATATTGATGACATTATTGACATGTTGATTAGCTATCTCGTCCTAAGGTGTCTTTAATCAGGGTCAAAAGATTCATTGGCCTAAAACGAGTCCCAAAGTGAGTAAATTAGTCATAGAGGGACGCGTTAACATACGTAACAAAATATAGTGAAAGGAGAAGCCTATATAAAAACTTTATATAATTTTGAGAACTCAGGAAATAGCAGACAAATTCCTAGGCTTGTCTGGCTGAGTTTCATGGATCTCTGGTAACAAGATGGAAATAAACAGACTAACGACATATCTATGATTTGAACCCAGGCCGCTTTTATAGTGACATTAATATGTCTTGTGATGATTTCAAGGCAGAAACCTTTTGGTTCTGTAGGAAGATTACGCAAGGCTTTCAGGAATATTCCCCCATCGGCGCTACCCAGAATGCCAAATAGTTTCAGAATCCTAAAAAAGTGAAAAAAGAGGCAAGGAGAAGATAAGAGCGAAAAAGATCTACGTGCAGAAAAGTCTACTTAAGCATTGTTTGTTGCTTTATTTACAGAGGGACACATTTCCAAGGAAGAATGCCAGATGCTAAACCAATTGCTGTCATCAAAAGGAAAGAGTTAAGAAGAAAGATATTATTCACAAGCAGGCCAGCATTACCAAGAGTGTCTTGAATATAATAAAACATTGTGAGGAGGAAGTGTGACTGATGTGATGTTGGAGCTGCATCTATTCGAAGGTATTCTTGTTCCCCCGTGCAATGTCATGCAATACGATGGTTCTTACTCAACTCTAGAACTTCACAGAGGACCCACTAACATTTGGACTGTACTGTTTAAACCTCTTTTAACAGTAAAGTTGAGTGTGAGAAAAGAAAACAATTTACTTACCTGTAACTACAGTTATCCATTGGTAGCTTTCATAAATTCACATGCTTGAATCACCCCAGTCGTCGAAGTGGGAGTCCCATGGTGCATGAAAAGCAATAAGCACCAAAATAAAATTCCATAGGCTATAATGGTAACCCAAATCACTCTTATAGCCTATCTCAGTTCTTTTGTGAAAAGGACCCAAACCTGGCTACCCTCTAGAATACTCTCCAGAGAGGCTCTTCCCCTCAGATTTTCTAGCACAAGAGTGAAGACCGACCTGAGAACGAAACGTGAGCGTCTAAGGGGAGGAGGGTGGGTTGCATGTGAATTTATGAAAGATACCAATATACTGGATAACTGTGGTAACAGCAACTTGTTTTCTTATCCAGTATTAGATCTTTCATAAATTCACATGCTTGAATCAGAATAGCCAGCATTACTCTTAATAAACATCATGCCCGCCGTGGATATATGATATATATCTATATATCAAACCATATGCATAGCAACTATCGACTATTGCATATAGAATTGTGTCTACATATTAAAGGAAAGATCTCACCTTAGTGAAAGAGATGATGTAAGACAGCCTGTCCAACGAGAGAATCAGTTCTTTGTGACAATTCCAATCAGGAGTGCTGCGTAAAGGAGTGTGTAGTCTTCCACGTCACAGCCTGACATTTTATCCCGAGTAATGCCCTGGAACAGAGCAGCCTATATGGAGACTGCTCTTGTGAAGTGCGCTCTTGGGCGCTTAGTCAACGGTTTTCCTGCTTTCGTGTGACAAAACTGAATTGTAGATGCAATCCACCGGGCTATGGTGGCCTTAGTGACACCTACCCCTTGTCGTCCATGAGCATAAAATACCAACAGCTGATCTGTCTTCCTAAGCTGCTTGGTACTTTGAAGGTAAAATTTCAGGCATCTCTTGATGTCCAAGGAATGCAGAGTCTTTTCTGCGATTGTCGACGGATTTGGGAAAAAAGTTCTTAGTATTACTGGCTCATTCAGGTGAAAGGATGAGGGTACTTTAGGAATGTACCTGAGGTTAGTCCTAAGAAGGACAAGGTCACCTGAAAAAAACAGAAAAGGTTCCTTAATAGTAAAGGCCTGTATATCGCTGACTCTTCTGATGGAAGTAAGAGCAAGCAGAGTTGCCACCTTCCATGTGATGTATTTGAGTTCCGCTCTGTGAATGGGTTCGAACGGAGCTTTCATTAGCTGGGACATGACTACATTCAGATGCCACTCTGGCAAAGGTGGATGCACCGGAGGAAAAGTGTGGACAAGGCCTTTCATGAACTGTTTAATAATTCTGGATAAGCCTAGTGAGGGCATATCGGCTGAGCGTCTATAGGAAGCTATAGCTGCCAAATGGATCTTAACAGATGTGTGACTTAGCCCAGCCTTTGACAGGGTGAGGAGATATGTGAGAATTTGCTCCGGCTCAATCTTTAACGGATGGTACTTGTTCTGCAAACACCAGACACAAAATCTCTTCCATTTGAGTTTGTACCTCTTATTTGTACTGTCCGCTCGTGCCCTAGATAAGATCAGTCTGCATTCTTCCTCAATGTTCATACCCTGGAACTCACGGAACTCAGGAGCCAAGCGTGCAATTGCAGAGATGCTGGATCCAGATGAAGAATTAACCTTGATTCTTCGTGAGAAGGTCGTGGTTGCAGCGAAGGCGCATGGGATTGGCCACTGTTGGACTTTTGCTTTTGCAGGGTCATCCCCAGACTTTTTTGCCTCCTGCCTCCTATATTTTTCTGACATGTTGCTGTTGGCTTTTCAACTCTGAGCACTTTACCACTGCTAACCAGTGCTAAAGTGCATATGCTCTCCTGTTTAAATTGTATGTAAGTGGTTTATCCATGATTGGCATATTTGACTTACTAGTAAGTCCCTAGTAAGGTGCACTAGAGCTGCCAGGGCCTGTAAATCAAATGCTACTAGTGGGCCTGCAGCACTGGTTGTGCCACCCACATAAGTAGCTCTGTAATCATGTCTCAGACCTGCCCCTGCAGTGTCTGTATGTGTATTTTTACACTGTAAATTCGACTTGGCAAGTGTACCCACTTGCCAGGCCTAAACCTTCCCTTTCCTTACATGTAAGGCACCCCTAAGGTAGGCCCTAGGTAGCCCCAAGGGCAGGGTGCAGTGTATGGATAAGGTAGGACATATAGTAAGGTGGTTTATATGTCCTGACAGTGAAATACTGCCAATTTCGTTTTCACTGTTGCAAGGTCTGTCTCTCTCTCATAGGATAATATGGGGGCTACCTTTAAATATGATTAAAGTGTAGATTCCCCTAGAGAGTAGATGGACAGGTGGAGTTTGGGATCCCTGAACTCACAATTTAAAAATACATCTTTTAGTAAAGTTGATTTTGAGATTGTGCGTTTGAAAATGCCACTTTTAGAAAGTGAGCATTTTCTTGCTTAAACCATTCTGTGACTCTGCCTTGTTTGTGGATTCCCTGTCTGGGTCAGTTGACAGTTGGGTTGTTTTTCACCTCACACCAGACAGTGACACAAAGGGAGCTGGGGTGTGATCTGCATTCCTGATTAGCCATCTCTGCTAGGAGGGAGGGGTGGAGTGGTCACTCTCATCTGAAAGGACTGTGCCTGCCTCTGACAATGCTGTCTCCAGCCCCCTGGTGTGTGTCTGAGGCCTTGCCTGGGCAAGGCAGGATTTCACAAGAAGGTGTGAGTCCCCTTTGAAGGAAGGTGACTTCAAAGACTAAAATGGGTATAAGAAGGGCACCCAAACTTACAAACTTTAGAAACACTTCTGGAATCAAGGGGAACCTCTGCCTGGAGAAGAGCTGATCGCTGAGGAACAAGTGCTGCCCTGCCTGTGACTGTGCTTTGTGGAGCTTTCCTGCAGTGCTGCTTCTGCCAGAGTAAGAGGGCAAAGACTGGACTTTGTGTGCCTTCCATCTTGAAGAAGAAATCTCCAAGGGCTTGATGTAGAGCTTGCCTCCTGTTATTGAAGTCTCAGGGATAGCAAAGACTTCTTCCTGCCAGCACCTGGAGTCTCTGGAGAGACCCCTACTCTGCTCTGTGGTGCCCTTCCAGTTCCTGGGACCCTGAAAGGAGAGGCTGGCAGCCTAAGGACAAAAATACACGCACCGCGCACCGTGCGGAGAAAAGATCGACGCGAATCCGATCGCGGCTGAGAAAACGACGCGACGCCGGCTCCGCAGCTGAGAAACGACGCCGCTGGAAACGCGACCGGAGAATCGACGCCCGGAGCAGGAGAAACGACGCGCAGCATCGCTGACGAAGGCTGAGAGATCGCAATCAGCGCCGCGGGACTTCGGACCGTCGCGTGGCTGGCTTTTTCGACGCGCCTCGCCGAGCCGAGCTGTTTTCAACGCATATACCCGTGCCGGGTTATTTTCGACGCACACCGCCCGTGCGGGGTTATTTTTGCCGCAAACCAGGTACATTTTCACGCTAGCAGCGCTAGTGTGTTGTTACAACTACCTAAAGACTCTTTTTATTTGAAACCTTTTAAAAATCATAACTTGACTTGTGTATGTTGGATTTTTGTCGTTTTGGTCTTGTTTTGTCTAGATAAATATTTCCTATTTTTCTAAACTGGTGTTGTGTCATTTTGTAGTGTTTTCATTAAGTTACTGTGTGTGTTGGTACAAATACTTTACGCCCAGCACTCTGAGGTTAAGCCTACTGCTCTGCCAAGCTACCAAGGGGGTAAGCAGGGGTTAGCTGAGGGTGATTCTCTTTTATCCTAACTAGAGTGAGGGTCCTTGCTTGAACAGGGGGTAACCTGACTGTCAACCAAAGACCCCATTTCTAACATTGGTGACCAGCGGTCGGGATTTGGACTTGTATTTGTACTTGACATACAGTAATTGAGTGTACACTACTGTTTTTGATCTCAGACCACTACGTGACCACATACTACTTGTCTTGTGATTCTGCTTTTTGTTCTCTGATGTCCTCCTGGAAGTATTGCTAATATTTTTGGACTTTGGTTTTTGGTTGTGAAGCCTTTGCAGAATGGAAGTCAATTTCTGGCACCTATTTATGTATAAAAAGTGGCAGCTTAAAGCATTTTGCATGGAAAGGGGACTGGCTGTGAACAAGAAATCCAGAAGGGAGGATCTTGAGTCAGCCCTGTTTCAGTATGAATTGAAACGTTGTCAGGCAACACCACCAAATGAGTCTGAGGAGGATGACTACTCCGAAGAGGAGGGAACAGAAAGAGATGAGTGGCTCCTAGCTCGAATCCGGAGTCTGGAAGAGCTAGATGCAGAGCTTGAGAGGGCTGAGGCAAAAAGACTTTTAGCCCTGGAAGAAGAAAAGATTGCAGCTCAAGAGCTGAGCGGTAAAGAGCTGAAACTGGAGGCCATGAGGGCTGAGTCCAGTTCAGATGGTGGCAGCAAAAATCTTGTATCCATTACTGCTGAAGAAGTGCACATGCCCAGAGATGTGGTGCCCTACTTGAAGGAGGGAGTTAACACACGCCAGGAGGTTCAGGGGTATGAGGTAGCTCCAGTGATGCACAGGGTCCCTGAGGTGGATTGGGGAACTGGCATGGGGAGTCATATTCCTACTGGTGGGAGGGACACTCTACTGACTCTAGTTGAGAGTGACAGGGAGAGGGGTTCCCCCCAGGTAGAAGTCCTGGTTATGGAGTGTGAAGACATCCCAGAAGAGTGTGGGTTGAGTGTCAGGGACAGTCAGGTACTGTCTCACCAGTCTCAGGAGGGTGATGTGGGGTGCTTGTTCAAAGCAGAGTCACTGGATGGTTGGGTGAAGGGTACGTTGGTTAATTCATGTGAGGGGCTGAGTGATGTAATTGCTGGAGAGCATATGTCTAGTCCTTATTTTCCAGAGCTATGCCAACACCAGGTGGAGTGTGAGTTCTCTGACCCCAGGGAGCTTACAATGGAGGCAGACTTCTGGGTGAGTACCAGAGAGTCTGAAGAGGCATTTGGGGGTGCTCCTGAGAGGAGTGGTCTAGGTAGTTCCCAACCAGGTGAGGTAGGGAAGGATTGTAGTGTCCCAGGTAGGTCCCAGTGTAGTGGGATGGGTGAGGGACCCCATGTCCAGTCTCAGAGGAGAGGGAATGGGGATGGGTTGAGGCCCAAGGTGCCCGAGATCCGGTCCCAGGTCCTGGAGGGTTCCCTGCGGGAACACCAGGAGGGGAGCCTAGCCTGTACCATAGGGCCATCTGTTGAGGGAGACCCCACAGTGTCAGGAGAACTTGGGGGGGCGGCTGTAGCCAGCGTCCCACCAGTTCTGGTGTCTGGCAGTACCACTCCTAGTGAGGGGGTGCAGAAGTCCAGACAGAGGGTTGAGAGGGGGTTGCGGACCCCAGTGGAGAACCTGGAGGGTCAGGGGTCAGCTCTGAGAGCAGAGCCCCCCATGAATGACCTTGGTGAGACCATTTCTGGGTTGGGGGGAATCCAGACTCTGTCAGATGGGCAGAGGTCAGGAGACCTGCGCCAGCCAGACTCTTGTGTGGCCCTTCGGGACAGTGTGTCCCTTGAGGGGGGTAAGTGTGCCCCCCTGGAAGTCCTGGTGTGCCAGGCAATGGTTCAACCGCAGGGTGGTGACTCTGGGTTGAATGATCAGGTTCAGGGGGTAAACTCTGACCTGATGGGGGGTAAGTGTGCTCCCAAGGAAGTCCTGGTGTGCCAGGCAGTGGTTCAACCGCAGGGTGGTGACCCTGGGTTGGATGACCAGGTTCAGAGGGTAAACTCTGACCTGGTAGGGGGTAGGTATGCCCCCCAGGAAGTCCTGGTTTGCCAGGCAGTGATCCAGTCTGTGGGTACAGACCCTGGATTGGGAGGCCAGGTTAAGGGTGTCCCCCCTGACCTGGAGGAAGGGGCTACTGCTAACAGTGCCCCTACCATGTTGTCTTCTGGGGGGGCCACTCCTAGTTGGGTGGTTCAGGACCCCAGAAGAGAGGGCAGGGGGAGGGAAGCCTCACCCCTGGCCCTGGTCCAACCTGAAGGTACAGACCCCAGGTTGGAGGATCAGTTGCAGGTTAACATCCCTGCACTGATGGAAGAATTGTGCAGGACTGCTTCTACAAGCACCCTGACAGTTTTTGACTCTGGGGGTGCCGCTTCTGCAGGGAGGGTACAGAGCCCCAGAGGGGAGGACCAGGGTCAGGTTGTCATCCCTGACCTGGTGGAAGAGAGAGTGGTCAAAGGGTGCCAGGCACCTGGGGCCACCGCCCCCCACTCTCCACAGTCACAGTGGTTAGAGAGGCCTGAGGTCGGGCTCTCATCCCTGACAGTTGTCTGGGGCCACTGTGGCTTGCTGTCCTGGTGGACAGAGTTGCCCCTGGGGGGGGGGAGGACGAGAGTCACACCCCGGGGGTGGAGTGGGCAACACCACTGTGTTGGCCCTGGTGGTACTATCTGCCCATTGCATTACATCTGTGAGCAAAGTAAAGTTAGGTGTTGCACAGATGGTGTCTGTAGATGTGGAGAAGGATTCCCCATGGGTTAGCTTAGTGGGCCCTGAGAGTATGGACAGAGGGATCCAACTGGAGTCAGGAAGGCGTAGAACTGGAACATGCCCCTGCTGTTGTGGGCCTGGGTCCCTGTTCTATCGCCCCAATCAGGGAAGTACATCAAGGTATTGATTGTTCTCCCCTGGCTTTAGGCTGGTAGGGGGTCGTGTTGGACTTTTGCTTTTGCAGGGTCATCCCCAGACTTTTTTGCCTCCTGCCTCCTATATTTTTCTGACATGTTGCTGTTGGCTTTTCAACTCTGAGCACTTTACCACTGCTAACCAGTGCTAAAGTGCATATGCTCTCCTGTTTAAATTGTATGTAAGTGGTTTATCCATGATTGGCATATTTGACTTACTAGTAAGTCCCTAGTAAGGTGCACTAGAGGTGCCAGGGCCTGTAAATCAAATGCTACTAGTGGGCCTGCAGCACTGGTTGTGCCACCCACATAAGTAGCTCTGTAATCATGTCTCAGACCTGCCCCTGCAGTGTCTGTATGTGTATTTTTACACTGTAAATTCGACTTGGCAAGTGTACCCACTTGCCAGGCCTAAACCTTCCCTTTCCTTACATGTAAGGCACCCCTAAGGTAGGCCCTAGGTAGCCCCAAGGGCAGGGTGCAGTGTATGGATAAGGTAGGACATATAGTAAGGTGGTTTATATGTCCTGACAGTGAAATACTGCCAATTTCGTTTTCACTGTTGCAAGGTCTGTCTCTCTCTCATAGGATAATATGGGGGCTACCTTTAAATATGATTAAAGTGTAGATTCCCCTAGAGAGTAGATGGACAGGTGGAGTTTGGGATCCCTGAACTCACAATTTAAAAATACATCTTTTAGTAAAGTTGATTTTGAGATTGTGCGTTTGAAAATGCCACTTTTAGAAAGTGAGCATTTTCTTGCTTAAACCATTCTGTGACTCTGCCTTGTTTGTGGATTCCCTGTCTGGGTCAGTTGACAGTTGGGTTGTTTTTCACCTCACACCAGACAGTGACACAAAGGGAGCTGGGGTGTGATCTGCATTCCTGATTAGCCATCTCTGCTAGGAGGGAGGGGTGGAGTGGTCACTCTCATCTGAAAGGACTGTGCCTGCCTCTGACAATGCTGTCTCCAGCCCCCTGGTGTGTGTCTGAGGCCTTGCCTGGGCAAGGCAGGATTTCACAAGAAGGTGTGAGTCCCCTTTGAAGGAAGGTGACTTCAAAGACTAAAATGGGTATAAGAAGGGCACCCAAACTTACAAACTTTAGAAACACTTCTGGAATCAAGGGGAACCTCTGCCTGGAGAAGAGCTGATCGCTGAGGAACAAGTGCTGCCCTGCCTGTGACTGTGCTTTGTGGAGCTTTCCTGCAGTGCTGCTTCTGCCAGAGTAAGAGGGCAAAGACTGGACTTTGTGTGCCTTCCATCTTGAAGAAGAAATCTCCAAGGGCTTGATGTAGAGCTTGCCTCCTGTTATTGAAGTCTCAGGGATAGCAAAGACTTCTTCCTGCCAGCACCTGGAGTCTCTGGAGAGACCCCTACTCTGCTCTGTGGTGCCCTTCCAGTTCCTGGGACCCTGAAAGGAGAGGCTGGCAGCCTAAGGACAAAAATACACGCACCGCGCACCGTGCGGAGAAAAGATCGACGCGAATCCGATCGCGGCTGAGAAAACGACGCGACGCCGGCTCCGCAGCTGAGAAACGACGCCGCTGGAAACGCGACCGGAGAATCGACGCCCGGAGCAGGAGAAACGACGCGCAGCATCGCTGACGAAGGCTGAGAGATCGCAATCAGCGCCGCGGGACTTCGGACCGTCGCGTGGCTGGCTTTTTCGACGCGCCTCGCCGAGCCGAGCTGTTTTCAACGCATATACCCGTGCCGGGTTATTTTCGACGCACACCGCCCGTGCGGGGTTATTTTTGCCGCAAACCAGGTACATTTTCACGCTAGCAGCGCTAGTGTGTTGTTACAACTACCTAAAGACTCTTTTTATTTGAAACCTTTTAAAAATCATAACTTGACTTGTGTATGTTGGATTTTTGTCGTTTTGGTCTTGTTTTGTCTAGATAAATATTTCCTATTTTTCTAAACTGGTGTTGTGTCATTTTGTAGTGTTTTCATTAAGTTACTGTGTGTGTTGGTACAAATACTTTACGCCCAGCACTCTGAGGTTAAGCCTACTGCTCTGCCAAGCTACCAAGGGGGTAAGCAGGGGTTAGCTGAGGGTGATTCTCTTTTATCCTAACTAGAGTGAGGGTCCTTGCTTGAACAGGGGGTAACCTGACTGTCAACCAAAGACCCCATTTCTAACAGCCACCGACAGGAGTAGAAGTTCCGTGTACCAATACTGCCTGGGCCACCTGGGCGCTCTGAGTATGATCTTGAAGCCCTCCGACTTCATCTTCCTCAAGAGCCTGGGGATCAATGGGATGGGGGAAAAGCGTACGCAAAGATCCCGGACCATCTCATCGAAAGAGCATTTCCCCACGACCCCGGGAGTGGGTATCGACTGGCATAGAATTGGCATTTGGCGTTCTGATTGGTGGCGAACAAATCCAGGGTTGGTCGTCCCCAGCAATGGAAGTCGCTGTCCAGTACCCTCTGGTTGAGTTCCCATTCGTGGCAGTTGTCATCCGTCCTGCTGAGAGAGTCCGCCAGTACGTTGTTGACACCTGGCAGGTGCTCCACCCTGAGGCAAATGTTGTGCAGCGTGAGCCAGTCCCAAAGAGATTGAGCTTCCCTTGAGAGGGAGAGGGATCTTGTTCCTCCCTGTTTGTTAATATAGAACATGCTTGTTGTGTTGTCCATCTGGACCAACACAGATGACCCTGCAATGCGTGGAAGGAACGCTTTGAGCGCGAGACAAATTGCTTTTAATTCCAACAGATTTATGTGCATTCCTCTCTGCGCATCTGACCATCTTCCCTGAATGCGCATGTCCTGTAAATGACCTCCCCAACCTTCCAATGAAGCGTCTGTTGTGATGATGAAGTCTGTCATTGGCATGAACAAGGTGAGCCCTTGAGAGAGATGGTTGACCCGAGACCACCATCGCAAAGCCCCCACTATCCTTGGTGTAACACTTATCAAATCCTCGAAGGATCCTTGTGACTGGGTCCATTGGAGCTGTAACTCCTCTTCCAAAGGTCTCATTTTCAACCTTGCTAGATGAACCAGGACGATGGATGAGGAAATCATGCCTAGGAGCGACTTGAACAGTCATACTGAAACGGACCTTCTTGAGATGCTGGCAGCCAAGTTGGCTAGTTTCTGCTGCCATGCCTGAGTGAGATACACCTTGTTTTCGATGGTGTCAAGTTCTGAACCCAAAAAGACTATCCTGCGTGTGGGAAGAGTGACTGACTTCTGGAAATTCACTGTTAGACCCAAACTGTGAAATAATTCTAGGCAGGCATTTGTAGCCTTGGACGCTAGTTGTGATGAAGGAGCTTTTATCAGCCAGTCGTCCAGGTATGGGAACACCTGAAAACCCCTGTTGCAGAGAAAGCCTGCTACTGGGGCAAGACATTTCATGAAAATTCGTGGAGCTGACTCCAAGCCGCATGGGAGAACTTTTAATTGATAATGGGCACCGGCCACAGTAAAGCGGAGATACTTGCAATGTTTTACATGTATTGGTATGTGGAAATAAGCATCCTAGAGATCCATTGTTGTCATATAGTCTCCAGGATTCAAAAGGTGTAGGATATCCGATAGCATGATCATACGAAATGATTGCTTCCGTAGAAACTTGTTCGGCTTCCTGAGATCTAGGATCGGTCTCCATTCCCCTGACCTCTTCCTTATTAGAAAGAAACGGGAATAGAACCAGAGTCCTCTTTGCTGAACTGGAACCTCCTCTATCGCTCCCTTGGCGAGCATCAGGAACACCTCCTGCTGAAGCAGGAGAAGATGGAGCGGTTTGGATCTTCCCAGCGGATGGTGTGGTGGCGTTTGTATAAATTCCATCGTATGATCTCGAGCCACTATATCCAGCACCCATTTGTCCGATGTTATGCTTTTCCAATTCTGGAGGTAATTGGAGATGTTCGCTCCCACTTGATGGTTCTGTAAATACTGGGGAAGGGTAGCCGGTGCCTGATAAGAATCATTGTTTTCGAGGTTGATCCCGGGTTTGGGAACTCTGTTTTCTCCTTCCACCCTGTCTGGCGTATGAGGCGGTGGATGGTTGCCTATACTGTTGCTGATAGGCTGGTCTATATTGAGGCTACTGCCTGTGGTAGGAACCTCAAAATGTCATAAATCCCCTTCCTCTTGCACCCCGAAAGGGCTGCTTCCGGTACTGCAAAGTACCCAGGAACCGAGCAGTGTCTGTTTCAGCCTTGATGGCCTGCAATGCGTTGTCTACGTGCTTGCCGAAAAGAGATTCTCCATCGTACGGCATGTCAAGAATTCTGGACTGTACCTCTAGTCTGAAAGAGGTGGCTTTCAACCAACCCTGGTGGTGTAATACCGCAGCTCCCGCCAACTGGCGAAAGCCGGTGGTGGCTATATCCAGGGCGCAGTCAATATATCTTCAGACGTGTGCTCTCCTTCTTGAAGGATCTTTCGTGCCTCTGCTTGTTTGCTCTCCGGAATGAGGTCCATGAAAGCCTGCATATCCGAACACATTTGTCGATCATATCGACCCAAAATCGCTAGGGAATTTGCTGCCCGAACAGTTATGGATGACATGGACGAAAACCTTTTGTCCACATTATTTAATCTCCTTCCTTCTCTATCAGGAAGAGTAGATATAGGTGCCGACGGGTTCTTAGAACGCCTTTGAGCAGCTTGAGAGATGACAGAGTCTGGTTTTGGATGACCAGTTAAACATGCCCGAGAGTCCTGAGTTGCCTTATATTTCTTGTTGAGCTTCTGTGGCACTGGTGGAACTGTTGCCGGGTTCTGCATGATCTTGATCCCCTCACTCCATATGAAGTCAATGATAGGGATGGCCCTCACAGACTTCCTTGCTTGTTCCTTAAAGTTATGGAGGAAGCGTTCAGACTGCGAAACCTATGTTGGCAAGTGGAAACGCGTGGCAGCCCTCTTCATTAAATTGTGAAAACCACCTATATCCTCCGGTGGACAATGTGAAGGACGAGGAGGTGGTGGAGAAGGAGTAGGGGTTAGATAGTCGTCCCATTCCTCACTAGGATGCTGTGGTGTTGATATTTCACCTTCTTCTTCTTCCCCAGATGTTGAAACCTCATCTCTAGGGGGAGCGGCTAACACAGGTTGCGGAGTCATCCTAGGAGTAGCTGGTGGTGCATTCCTTGGTGTAACAGGAGGAGTTTGAAGCGGTGGTTGTTCTTCCGCTGCAGCTGGGAACCTCCTCCTATAATCCTGCAACATTGACTGAAAGTCCTGAATCAAGGAGGCAGGCATCTGGACAGTGTCTCTTGGTTGAGGCGGACGTTCATAATAGCGTCCCTGTTAAGAGTAATAAGGCTGTCATTGATCATACTCATCATCATCCTCTTCCTGATATTTGACGTGCAATTGGGATGGGCTGTGTGCATGTTCAAATGGGCTCTCATCTGACTCTTCCCAGTCCAGCAGATGACTAGGCAGCAAAATTGTCACCTTATTTGGTGAAATATCTCGAGGATATATCGCCGATCTGGACACTGCTGTGGTTTTAACTGTGGCACGAAGATCAGGAGACCCAGAAGAACTAGGAATAACATCCATTTGACTCACAGCCACCATTGGCATAGTCGATGGTGTCGACGACTATGGCCCCGTCGACGGCACTGATATCGTGGACGATTTTTCTATCAACGATGGTCTTGTCGACGGTGATGTAGCTGATGGAGCTCTCATCCGCGGTGTTGCAATCGACGGGACTTTCATAGACGTTGTCGTCAACAACGATGTTCTCGTCGACGATGGTGTCAACGTTGTCTTGAGCAATGAAGTCTTTTCTGGAGGCTTCGTCGACGGTGGTTTAATGGAAGCAATAGGAGCATTTACCACGGACGGTCTCGTCGACTAGGTGGTGGAGACAGTAGATTTGAACACCGTCGTCATTGTCACGGTCGTCGATGGTGGTGTTGTCGTCAAGTTGATTTTGATAGATACCTTTCTAGAGGTAGAAGGCTCAGATGGAGGAGAACGGTGAGATGACTCCTTCTTTCGTCGAGGAGAGGATGGCTCAGATGAAATTGAACCCTGTACGACTTTTGCACCTTCCTTATGATGCAGTTTTTTTTTACACTTGATGGATCTTTCAGCCTGACCCAGGTCCTCAGACCTGGACCTTTTATGTGGCCTTTCTGACATACTTTCCTCACCTGAAGTACAGGATTTTGCCATGTTAAAAGTCTACCCTCACGGTCCCTGAGGGTTTTTGCAGAGAAAGTGCAGCATATCTTGTAGACTTTCACTTGGTGTTCTGGATACAGGCAGCATAAGCAGTTTTTATGTGGATCATACACATGGAGCCTTTTCTTGCCACAGGTCTTACAAAGGCGGGAAAGGCCTTGTCTAGAAGAATCTGACATCTTTTAGAGGTTTTCTGAGAGAAAATCTTCTGAAGAAGTAGAAAACCTGAGCAGAGCACAGGGAGACTCCCTTCACACAACGTGCGGTAGAAAATCTGAGGGAAAGAGCCTCTCTGGAGAGTATTCTAGAGGGTGCTTGTGCCTGATTGGCCAACAGCCAGGTTTGGATCCTTTTCACAAAAAGATTGAGATAGGCTATAAGAGTGATTTGGTTTACCATTATAGCCTATGGAATTTTTTTGGGTGCTTATTGCTTTTCGTGTACCGTGGGACTCCCACTTCGACGACGGGATGATTCAAGCATGTGAATTTATGAAACGTCCAATACTGGATGAGCCAGCTAACCTTTTGCAGGCAAACGGTACATGCAGAACCAAAATATCTGTAACAGAAATCTCATGATCGCTGGTGCTTGGTCATAGAGGATTCCCACCTCTGGAGAAAACAAAAGTATAAAATGTTGGTCTCCTATGGGATACGAGGACTAGCCTGAAAAGATGTAACCCTGACCTTGAAGACTGGCTCGGTGGAATGGGGATCCCTCCTGTATAGCAACCGAGTCCTCATCTAATGATCTGGATCTGCTAGTCAGAATGTTGAGCTCCTTGTAATCAAAGGTAGGAAATCCTCACAGGCTGACTCCCTCTTGCCAGTGGATTCCCCTGAAGCATACAGACTGGCGAGGAAAGTCTTGCTGATGAGTTCCTACAGTTAGTACTTCACTCAATTTTCATTTTTGCGGGCAGTCGGCTGCATTGACTCTCGGCCGGACAAAGAGCCAGAGCACAGGAAAGCCAAACAAAAATCAACAGACATTTTTACTTCACAATACCCAACCAACAAAAAGAATATTGTGAAAATCTTCCAAAGTGAATAGAGCTAGAATAAAAACAGACCTATCTGACATTCTATCATCATGGAAGTAACAATGTCAAAAAGCCATTAGAGGCTGCTCTACAGATAATGGAAAGTGCAAATGGGGAGAAAGGGCTATTAAAAATGAAGCTTCTTTTCAAGAAAAGTAAGTTTCACATCAACACATCTTGAAAAAATATTAAGCACACAAAAAAAAAAACTTCACCCAAAAGAGTTACAGACACATATACATAAATGGACTTAGGGCTCATGTTTGGAATCTCTGCTCCATGGAGCAGAAAATAAACCTTAGGCAAACTATTAGTGCTGTGCATTGTGGGATACAATCAGTCTGCTGCCTAAAGTTCTACTTTAATTTTCTTATTGAAAGTGAAGAATTGAAATGGGTTTCATAAACAGTTATTTATTTGTATAATTCTACTGCCCGATTTTTATTTTAAAGAAAGGAATACTGCTTTTGGGGATTTTTTGTTCCCCTTGAAACCATGTGTAAAGAACCTTACATATGGTTAAAATATTCAGTGTTGATGAATATTAATAAAGAGCCCATGATAGAAAAAGTAACATCTCCTGGACCACTAGTACAATAATTTCTCAAGCAAAGTTATTTTAAATACAAATCTGTATTAAACACACACACACACCCATATGACATTTGAGAGTGTATGCTCAAATTATATAATCCCCATTCTTTGGTGATAAATAACACACATGATGCATGCACATTTAAAACAGCTGTTTAGTTTGTTTTAAAACATATTTACAATTGTACATATTTACTTATGATTACCCATTGCAAGACCGATGTAAAGTAAAGGTTTTAAACACTAGTACCCAAGAAAACCTTAAAAAGTCAAATATCGCTGAACTACGGAGGCATTGCCAGTGACCAATGGCTTTATCACTAAGGGTCTGCTTTAGAGTTCAGCAGATGGGTTACTCCGTGACTGATATTCCATCCACTGTATTACAAGAGCCATTGGAAATAATGTACTTGTAATATGGCGGATGGGTTATCCGTCCAATTGTGATGTTTAACCTGTACGGCGACCTCTAGATCAGACCTTACATTCCTACAGTACTCCAGGTAAGGACCCTACATGTATTATGTCTTGCAGTCACACATTGCCTCTCAATATTTCCCACCTTTGTTTCTCCCCTTAGCTAAATGAACCTATCAATGTCACTTTGAGAATCCGATGCATGCCAATGTGGGGTGATGCAAGTAGAGTCAACACATGCATTCAGTGCAAAGATGTGCCAGATGTAAGGTACCAAGAGTCTATATGTGGATGCCAACTCAATAGCTGTTACAATGGCTGTTGAGTAACATTCACTGCTCTAATTTACTTGGTACCACTACGAGCCAGGATATGGGAAAACCTTAATGTCAGCAACTGAATTTGAAATGCCCCCTATCCCAAAACGCCATCTAGCCCGGAGTGTTTGATATGGAAATAAATAGTGCTATGATTTACAGTAAGCATGCACAGTTATAGGTATTGGAGGGAAGATGGTGTTGACTCCTAAGTGCCAAATCACCATGCATGCAGGTTAAACTTTTGAGGGAGCCTCAATACTCTATGGTAAAATCAAATGTGGATTGTACCAGGAAGGCTGCTCACAAGCCGGCAATCCAGAACTACTTGCTTTTCTGCAGAGGAAACCATAAAAACACCAGAATTATGTTTCCATCAACAAGTACTCTTATTTTCAGATGCAGCCAAACTGAAAACATAACCTGTACATATGGTAATGCAGAAGCATGGAAGAGAACTTCTCAGTTCACTGAGGTTTTACGATTCTTACGGCACTTTGTTATAGAAAAGTATAAATCAACAGAAAATCAGCAAGGAGAAAGTTAACTGCTCCCCATTCCAATAAATAAGATTTATCTTACATGATAAATTACACTACGATTAATTACACTAAAAAGTATATCGTACCTTTCAAAACTTTGCAAATTAAATTCATGGTGTTTTTTAAACACTAAATACAGAAGAATGTAAATAATACAGAGTCAACTTTGCAGCAGAACACCATTCGAACCTATTTAATATTATCCCGCATACACTTGCGGCTGCAACGGTGGGGGCAGCTTGTCGTTCTCCACATTTTCAGAGTCAATGGCTGCCAATGGCTGACTTTTAGCTTTGATATCCAGTGGATATTTCTCAACTATATCCTGAACCTCCTTACTGATCCCATCAGTCCAGTCAATGAGGTCCTTCTCAAGCTTCTTGGCTTCACTGACAATTCTTTCTTGTCGTTCGTTTAACTGTGAGATGAGGTCCAGGTTTTTGTGCATCTGCTTGACCCCCAAACACATACTGGAAGACCAGTTTTCAGAATCCTGCTTCTTCGGGGATGCCTGGCCAGACATGTACCGGTCAAAATCCTCTTCACTTAAGTTTAGCGACTGCGCATCCAGTTTTTCAATAAAGGCCATAGCACAGCACTAGAAAAAGAAGGCACTCTGTTAGATTCTAGTACTTTTTAATTAAGTACCAACAGGAAAAATAAACGACTATGGCACTGACAAACCAAAACTGTCACTTTATCTTATCAAAATGCCTACATACAGGTGTTACTTGGAAAGCTTAAAACCTAGCAAATATAGAGAAGGAATTCATTTACACGCTTTGCAGTCATTGACATACTCGTCACGTTTTATACTTTATATGGCCTGTTACATTCGTGTCTGTGTATCACTAATATGTGTGAATTGAATGCAGTTACTGAAGACAGATAAGGTGTCCAATATTTCAACACAGCGCGAGATCTGGGTGGAGAGTCTCTTATTCAGGACACAAGAAATGAATACGGTGGTGCCTATGGTTAGAGTAGTCCTACAGAATGCACCATCCAATTGTAGGAGGAACGCATGAGTTAGAGTGATGGTCAACAATTACAAGGATTGAATATAGAACTGTAATGAGTTAGACTGTAAAACTGAAAGCAATTTGCATGGAGAAGTCAAAACGTACTAGGTGGAAATCACCCCATTCATTGGGGCTGGCGAGATGAGACATATGCTTGGTTTGGTAATGCTATGTGGGCAGCACTCCTACAACAGTCATCCACGAACAGCATTAACACTATCACAACTGGGATGTTTGCGCACATCGGATTGATTGTTTTATTAAACTGCCATTAGTTTGTTGAAGCACGTGTATCTCTCTGGTCTCTTCTTGCACTCATATAATCTATGCTTCTTCCCGGCACATTCTGGGCTACGCATTGGTGCATATCCCATATCAATATCTTATTACATTCTGGAAATATGATGAGAAATGTAATGATATTTTCATTTTTAAACACATTTGTGCAGTATTTTGTTGCATTCCTCAGAGTCCTGCAATACCAAATATGTGGGGTGTCCTATCTAATCTACTCCGCACAATTAATTATGTAATAATAGGAGAAAAGATCACTAAGTTGTGGAAAAATCACTGCTGATGGTACACGGTTTATTTGATGACAGACATCAAACTTTAGAGTATACAGCAAGCATAAAAACAATATGATATATACATATTACCTAACTACCTAATCTACCGGTACAAACCGAAACTCCCTTATGACTGGCTGGCCATTAAAACATTTCGAACATCAGATTTTTAGCATTTGTTCTCCAAAACATGACAACTTCCTCCAGTCTCCATCAAACAAGAAGGCGTCCCTTCCAAGACTTGACTCAGCTTCTTCATCCTGGGTCTCCTAAGCATGGGAATACCAGAGGTGTGGGCTTTTTATGGGTTGAGGGTGTCCATATGCAATAAACTGGGTACATACGTTGGGAAATTTGAAAGGCAGATGCAAGCAATGTACCAGTTTAGTGTACCAATCTTTTGGACCCAGATATCGCCCCTTGGATCTATCGAAACATACCCCAACCATACATTTTTAACATCTATACTGCCTAAGGTTTCTACTGCTGGGTGATAGACCTCCCTCACTCTGGATGGCTATCCGCAAGTTCCTGCTGAAGATGATATTTGTAGCATTTGTCATTTTGCCCCAAAACATGGTAAAAACTTCTAGTCTTCCTTGAGCAAGAAATAAAAAAAAGAAAAACCTTTTTATTTCAGATTGAAACATAATACAAGGAAACCAAAAGAGAAAAACAAGCATAAAAATCAGGAACCCAGTTAGGCCAGCTGTACATTAACCCCTTCGCTGCCAGGCCTTTTCCCCTCCTGTGCCAAGCCTTTTTTTGGGCTATTTGGGGCAGTTCGCGCTTAGGCCCTCATAACTTTTTGTTCACATAAGCTACCCACACCAAATTTGCGTCCTTTTTTCCCCCAATATCCTAGGCATTCTAGAGGTACCCAGACTTTGTGGGTTCCCCCGAAGAAGACCAAGAAATTAGCCAAAATACAGTGAAAATTTTGTTATTTTAAAGAAAATGGGAAAAAGGCGGCTCGTGGCTTTTTCCCTGAAAATGGCATCAACAAAGGGTTTGCAGTGGCAAGATCTCCATCTTCCCAGCTTTCAGGAACAGGCAGACTTGAAAGAGAAAACCCAATTTTTCAACACAATTTTGACATATTACTGGGACATACCCCATTTATACTATTTTTTGTGCTTTCAGCCTCCTCCAAGTTAGTAACCGAAATGGGTGAGAAACCAATGCTGGATTCCCAGAAAGCTAAAGATTTCTGAAAAGTAGACTAAAATCTGATTTCAGCAAGGGGTCATTTGTGTAAATCCTACAAGTGTTTCCTACAGAAAATAACAGCTGAAATAAAAAAGTATTGAAATTGAGGTGAAAAAAACCAGCCATTTTTCTACACGTTTTACTCTAACTTTTTCCTGCGATGTCAGATTTTTTAAAGCAATATACCGTTACGTCAGCTGTACTCTTCTGGTTGTGGGGATATATAGGGCTTGTAGGTTCATCAAGAACCCTAGGTACCCACAGCCAATAAATTAGCTGAACCTTGCAATGGGTTTTTATTCTATACCGGGTATACAGCAATTCATTTGCTGAAATATAAAAAGTGAAAAATAGGTATCAAGAAAACCTTTGTATTTCCAAAATGGTCACAAGATAAGGTGTTGAGAAGCAGTGGTTATTTGCACATCTCTGAATTCCGGGGTGCCCATACTAGCATGTGAATTACAGGGCATTTCTCAAATAGACGTCTTTTTTACACACGGTCTTACATTTGGAAGGAAAAAAATGTAGAGAAAGACAAGGGGCAATAACACTTGTTTTGCTATTCTGGGGTTGCTCCCAACTTCTAAAAAACAAAACAAACAAAAAAATCATTTTTTTTTTATCCCCGACGCCTAGAGGCGTCTGCCACCCCCCGGGGTGGCAGATTGGCCTAATAACAATAGGCCGATCTGCCCTCGGGGGGACAGAAATGGCCTAAAATATATTTGGTCGCTCCCCAACTGTAAAACAACAACAACAACATAAAAAAATCCCCGGTGCCTAGTGGTTTTCTGCCCCCCTTGGGGGCAGATCGGCCTAATTAAAATAGGCTGATCTCCCCTCCAGGGGGGCAGAAATGGCCTAAAATAAATTTGCCCCCCAGGGAAGCGACCCTTGCCTATCCGTTGATCACCCAGCTGGATGATGACATTGAACATTTATATATTGGTTTATATGGTTTGGGCGGCCAGTGGTTGCTTAGCTGCTCTTGGGGAGGGGAGTTGGGGTTTGTTCACTTTGCTTGTTTTAGCCCGTGGCCACTCTTGAGAACACAGCTCATTATTGGGGTGCCTCCGGGGGACTGTGGAGAGGCAAAAACACTGTCCTCTGATGCGTTCATTAGACAGTATGGCTGATGCACATTTCACTCTTAAAATGATATCTTGGAATGTCCGGGGTTTAGGATCTGTGGCCAAGCACCAAAAATTCTCTCTTATATGAAACGCAGAGGGGTACACATTGCCATGCTGCAGGAGTCACACCTCACTCAGGTGGAGGCTCAGACAACTGTTCGCAACTACATATTTTGCCCTTTGCAAGGGGGGCGGTGGTCTGGGTGAAGCCAAGGGTACCCTTTGAGGCCTCCTCTGTGGACGTGGATAAGGAGGGCTGCTATGTGCTGGTGGAGGGACACCTCCATGATAGACCCTTGTGCTGGGTAGTATATATGCCCCAATCACGACCAAATCCCATTCCTGCACTCCATGTCCGCTCGGTTTGCACAACATGCGGATGTCCCATTTTTCATAGGGGGAGACTTTAACGGGATCCTAGACCCCCTTCTCGATTGGTTGACCCCACCATTGCAAGGTGCAGCGACTGTTAGAGTGGCTATAGGAATGATGATCTGGATAACCCAATGGGACCCAGTGGACATATGGCGCCTACAAAACCCATTTGTTAGAGATTACTCATACTATTAACACCTCTACCACGTACACAAAAGAATAGACTCCATACTATGCTCTGCCTCCCTTTGTGGTATTGTCGCGTAGGCTCTCATTATTCTAATGAGACTACTGGATTTTGAGCAGCAGAATCACCCGCGGTGTGGGAGCCTGAAGTCTAACCCACTGTGGGTGACACCTGTCGCTCCAATCCGGGTTTTGATCCAGCCAACTGGCAGTGCCTTATCCCTACCAAAGGATAGTGATGATTGGGCAGCCGAGCGCATGACATACTAGGCTTCTCAGGGAAGTCGTGGTCACTCAGGTTACATCCGGTTCTCTCATTTACAATTCAGTCTCATATATAAATGACAAACAGAGGCAGTATATGTTTCAATAATGAGTTTAATAAAACGACTGCATCTTAGATAGCAAGGCGTGAGCTGCAATAACCATGATGACACAACATGACAGTATTAAAATTGTGATCAGGAGAGTGAAGCATAAGAACAACGCTATCATATTGTCACTATGATCGATGGACTATTTCCTATCTAGGTTATTATTTGAGCACAGCATGTTAAGCTCTAATTCTGCCTTTCAGGTTCCCCCGGGAAGACATCAACCCCCATACCTGAGCAAAGGCCTGCGTTCTGCATTAGCATCTGTAGTGAAGCATTCAGCAATCAGCATACAGCCGTGGTCTCTGGCTGGAATCTCCCTCTAACGTGTAAGGGACAAGGAAGTGTTTATATAATAACACAGCTGATGTTCTGAGAAAATGTTCCAATCAATCAATTAATCAAAAAATGTATAGAACGCGCTACTCACACGTGAGGGTCTCAAGGCGCATGTGGGGGGGGGCAGGTGGGGAGGCAGGAGAAGGGGGGTACTGTTCGAACAACCATGTCTTGAGGTTTTTTCTGAAGAGTAGGAGGTCTTTGGTTTTGCAGAGGTTGGTGGGGAGGGAGTTCCAGGTTGTGGGGGCGAGGTAAGAGAAGGCCCTTCCTCCTGTGGTGGTTCGTTGGATGCAGGGGACTGTTGCTAGTGCGAAGTCGGCTGATCGGAGGTTGCGGGTGGGAGTATGGAAGTTCACTCTTTCGTTGAGGAAGGTCGGCCCGGTGTTGTGGAGGGATTTGTGTGCGTGGATGAGGATCTTGAAAGTGATTCTCTTGTCTATGGGGAGTCAGTGAAGGGATTTGAGGTGTGGTGAGATTCGTTCCTGGCGGTGGAGGCCAAGGACGAGGCGTGCAGCTGTGTTCTGGATTCTCTGGAGTTTGCGTTTGAGTGTGGTGCCGGGGTAGAGGGCGTTACCGTAGTCTAGTCTGCTGCTGATGAGTTCATGGGTGACTGTCTTCCTGGTCTCTGGGGGAATCCATTTGAAGAATTTGTTTTAGAGTGCGGAGTGTGTGGAAGAAGGAGGAGGTTAGTGCACTGATTTGCTGTGTCATGGAGAGGGAGGGGTCCAGGATGATGCCGAGGTTGCGTGCGGGGGTGGGTGCGGGGCCTAGGGTGGTGGGCCACCAGGAGTCGTCCCATACGGTTTTGTTGGGGCCGAAGATGATGATCTCGGTTTTGTTGAAGTTAAGCTTGAGGTGGTTAGTTGTCATCCAGTTGGCGGTGTCGAGGAGAGCAGCATGTAGGTTGATTCTGGCAGTGGTGGGGTTGCGGGTGAGGAAGAGGATAAGTTGGGTGTCGTCTGCGTAGGAGAGGATAGTGATTCCGTGTGGTCGGAGGATGTTGGCTAGGGGGATCATATAAATGTTGAAGAGTGTGGGGCTGAGTGAGGACCCTTGGGGGACTCCGCAGATGATCTTGGTAGCGGTGGAGTGGAAAGGTGGAAGGCGGACTCTTCGGGTCCGGTCGGTGAGGAAGGAGGTGAGACAGTCTAAGGCTTTGTGGCGAATTCCTGTGTTGTGGAGGCATGTGCGGAGTGTGTGGTGGCAGACAGTGTCAAAGGCTGCGGAGGTCTAGGAGGATGAGTGCGACGGTCTCGCCTTTGTCGACTTTGGTCCTGATGTCGTCAGTGCATGCAATGAGGGCAGTTTCCGTGCTGTGGTTCTTGCGGAACCCGGATTGTGAGAGGTCAAGAGTGTTGTTTTCTTCGAGGAAGTGGGATAGGTGGGCGTTGACTAGTTTCTCAGCAACCTTGGCGGGGAAAGGGAGGAGGGAGATGGGGCGATAGTTGGAGCTTTGTTTCTTTTTTTTTTTTTAGGAGAGCGGTGATTTCTGCGTGCTTCCAGGGGTCTGGGTAGGTGGCGGAGTCGAAAGAAGAGTTGATTATTTCGTGGAGTATGGGGGCGATGGTTGGGCTGGCTTTGTTGTTGATGCAATGAGGGCAGGGATCGGAGGGGGGATCCAGAGTGGATGAAGTTCATGGTTTTTTCGGTTTCTTCGTGTGTGGTGGGGGCCCAGGTGGTGAGTGTGGTGGGGGGGGCAGGGTGGGGGGGGGGGGTCATGAGTGGGGGTTGAGTTGGGTGAGTGAGGGGTGTGTGTGGTGGGTGTGTGTGGTATGAAGCTGTTGTGGATGTCCAGGATTTTGTGGTGGAAGTGGTTGGAGAGGGTGTCACATAGGGGCTGTGTGTGTGGGGGGGCTGTGTGTGTGTGGGGTCTATGTTGCTGGCTTTGGGTTTGGCTAGCTCTTTAATGATGGTGAAGAGTTCTTTGCTGTTTTGGGAGTTGTTATCAAGGCGTGTCTTGTAGTGATCTCTTTTGGTGGTGCGTATGAGTTGGTGATTGGTGCGAATGGTAGTTTTGAGGGTGGAGAAGTTGGTTGTAGAGGGTTCTTGTCACTATATTTTCTCCCCTTGGTGGCATTTGCGTTTGGAGTTTTGGAGTTCGGGGGTGAACCATGGGGCGTTCTTGATGTTGCGGGTGGCGATGTGTTTTCTGAGGGGGGCTAGTGTGTCTGAGCAGGTAGTGATCCATCTAGAGAGGTTGTGTGCTCCTGCGTTGGGGTCGTTGGTGTGGGGGGGGGGGGGGGAGAGGTTGTGAGCCAGTTGGGAGTTCAGGCGTTCTGTGGGGATCTTGTCCCACATGCGGTAGGGTGTGGTGATGGTAGAGTGTGGGGGGTTTGTTGAAGGAGAAGTGGATGAAGTGGTGGTCAGTCCAGTGGAGTTCGGTGGTGTGGGCTGTGCCCTGCTGAGTGTGTGGGTGCGGTGACCAGTTGTTTGAGTCCGAGGTTGGTGAGGTTGTCTATGAGGGAGGTTGAGTTGTGGTCTTGAAGGTTCTCCAAGTGAAAGTTGAATTCACCGAGGAGGATGTAGTCTGTGGAGGTGAGGGCGTGCAAGCCGACTGTGTCGACAATGGTGTCGCAGAAGGTGGGGCGTGGTCCTGGTGGTCTGTAGATTAGTGTACCTCTGAGGGTGAAGTTGTTGTTAATGTGGATTAGGAAGTGCACGTGTTCTGTGTTGTCGATAGTGTCTTACGTAAGGATGTGTATTTTCTACGAATGTTGGAGACTAAACTTCTACTACGTTCACCGGCAATGTACCGAGCTGCAGCCTTGAATGAAGCAGAGTGATCAAGAATGTCTTGTTTGAGAACAGAGTGCTGGCCTAGGCAAAAAAAGTTAGATAGATGAAAATAAAACAAGACCATAAAAATGGTTATTGTAATATTAATAAAGCAAAGCTGAAAATTATATATCTAGGTTAAAGTGCACAGCAGCCGGTGTTAAAATAACGTGCATGGAGCTATAACTAAAATGGCTATACAACAGTGTGGTTATGCATTCAGACTACCTTGGTCGGACCATAGCCCGCTGCTAATCTCCTTACATAAGACAGAGATCCGCCCGCCTGTCCTGACTTGGCAATTGAACCCGGGCCCACTGGAGGACGATGCCTACTGGGAGGCACTGATAAATAGGTTGAGTTAATATCTGTCATTGAACCCCTGGACGGCAGCTAGTCGAGGAATCAAATGGGAGGCCCTCAAAATTGTACTCCGGGGGCACTGCTCGGGACAAACCTAAATGTGCTTAGAGGACAGCTTACACCAATATGACAATGAACTGGATGGAACCCTAAAGCGCAGGCGAGACTGTTGGAGACCAGAAAACTATACAAATCAGCACTAGAGCGCCTTCGTTGTCACGACTGTAGGAAGTATATTGCCAGAGTGCATGAGGAGGAGGGGAAGGCGGGTAGACTCCTGGCCTGGCTGGTTCGCCAGGGAGCAGGGGAGGGGAGGGGGCAGATTGGGGGAGGGGGGGAAATACCAATTACCCAACTGACTACAACGGAGGGGACCATACTTTATTCACCCACCCAAACCAATACTGAAATTATGACCTATTATATGTCTCTGTAAGGACCCTTACAGATGGTCATGACTGCCGAGAGGGAGGACTATTTGGCTGCCCTCCCACAGGGGGCTCTGTCTGACATGGATAGGGACATACTGGGGGCACAAATAATGGTGGAGGAGGTTAAGGCTGCCATTAAGTCTCTGGTGTCAGGCACAGACGGTTTACCACCAGAGTTTTACAAGGTGTGTCTTGGTATATTGGCACCACGGCTAGTGGAGATGTATGTTGAGGCATATGCATCAAAGATCCTACCAGCCTTGACCCGGGAGGCCATGGTCATCCCTTTGCCTAAATCCACGCAAGCTGACATGAAAGTTACGGACTTCCGACCTTTGTCCATGCTTAATACAGACTTTAAGATACTCAGCAAAGCCCGGGCTACCTGACTGTTACCCTACATGTGTACTGTGATACACAGTGATCAAAACGGGTTTATACCTACCTGTGGCACCTCCAATAACCTCCAGAGGCTCTACTCCCTGCTTTATGATGACATTCACCCCCAGGACCCTAAGGCAATGATTGTGTCAGTGGACCTTAAAAAGGCATTTGACACAGAGTTGGGATTTTATGGGGACCACCATGCCACGCATGGGTCTGGGGCGACTGGGTCAAGCTGCTTTACACACAACCTACGGCAAGAGTTAAGACGGGGCAGACACACAGGGGCACCTGACAGGGGTGTCAACTGTCGCCGCTGCTATTTGCTATCGCCATTGAACCCTTGGCAGCGTGGCTCAGAAGGATGGGACACGAGTAGGGACTACACCGCAACGGGCAGTACCATATAGTTTCCTTGTATGCAGATGACCTACTTATATATCTCACAGATGGGGCACTGACACGGCCGTTTGAATTATTGGATGACTTTGGCGCCTGCTCAGGCCTCTGCCTGAATCGCAGGAAGATATGTGTTTTCCCGATTGTCGGCAGCATGACCCACCCGGGCTCCTGACCAGAGAAAGTAACCTCGGCGCCACACTCCTTTTGCTATCTTGGTATTCAGATTTACCATGATCTTACAGATCTACAAGAGGGTAATTTGGGGAAGGCAATTCGAGGGCTACGGTCTGCTGCTAGTTTTTGGTGTTCTCTCTGCCTACCCACTATGGCACACATCTCCCTCACTAAGATGGTGATGCTCCACAGGATACTCTATTATTTTGTTAACTTGCCCATGTTGCTGCCAGCCTGGTTTTGTTTGCTGGACGTCCTCATCAGGGAGCTACTGTGGGATGATGGATGTCAGCGTGTGGCCTTAACCACCCTGGGTATGCTCCCGGAGGAGGGAGGGCTTGGAGTACTGGATTTTGACATGTATTTTTTGGCAGCTCAGGTCCAATGGCCTACACAATGGCTTAGCAGGGTGGAGCTCTTGGAAATAGCAGCCACTGAAAGCAACCCAAATCGGAGTAGACTCCTAGCTAGAATACTTAAACACAGTCTTCGGGCCCCAGACCGGGTGTACTGTTATTGACAACCCTGGCCAAATGGCGGCTAAGACTTAGGAAAACAAAGACGAAGGCCCCATATGCACCAGCCACGCCCCTGGTGGGCATTCTTCAGCAGGGATACAAACATTGGGGAAGGTGCACTGCCAGGGAATGTTGATCCCTTTTGGCGATCTGGTGGACCAGAATTGACTACCACAGGGGCAATTTCTGACATATAAAGTGGTAGTAGGGGCTATCTAGGACGTCAGGGGTGAGACAGCCAGTGAACCGCCCATGATGGGGTACTCCAGATCATGCTGTCTATCGGAGGGGGCTCTCATCTAGTTCATTGTCTCTACAAAGCACTGACTGGATTGGTAAATAGACCGCTGGATGCCCTACGGACTAAATGGGAGACAGATCTTAATAGGCCACATACAGACACTGACTGGAGCAAAGTCTTAGCATACGCACCCACAGTATCCCGAAATACACAACTAAAATACATTCAATACAGCTATACCCACAGGACTTATCTTACACCACAATGGCCTAGATTCATGTATGGTGGCGATGTGGTGAGCTGCCCCCGTTGCCAAGCACCAGATGAGGACTTTAGTCATATGACCTGGAGATACCCGGGACTTTATGAATTTTGAGACGGGTCATACGAAAAATTATTAATGTATTGCATAGACGATTAGAAAATTCAATAGCGACCTGCTTTTTACAGTTGTTCACCAGACCGCAACCCAAAAAAGTTGGCAACAGATTTGTGGATCTGGCCTTAGTGTTGGCCAAACGCAGGTTGTCATTAGCTTGGAAACAATGCAGGGGATCCAGCCTAACCACGTGGATACTGGATGCAACACGGTGGGCCAGAGCAGAGGAGAGAGCTCTGAGATGGGAGGAGTGTAGGGGATTAGATGTTGGCAGATAGCCCCCTTATGGACGGAAGTGACTGACAATTGGAAAACCCCAGGTTCAAGGGAGAAGTGAGACTCAGGAGGTACCACAGGGAGCGACGACGACAATGAAACCAGATAAAGGTGCCTTAGATGATGGGGTGTACACATTGGGGAAATAACAGATTGGATGGGTGTTGGCTTCCTGAGGTGCCCAACCTGCCCATCCTTGCCCTACGGCCTTACCCATAAGCGACCCATATCTGAAAGGCATAGAAAGTGCACCATAACTAAAACATTAATACATTAGGCACATAGAAGAGTATACACCACGGGCAAGTTACTAGTTTAACGTTGTTTTAGTTATATACAAATGGAGCAAAAGAATTGGACACAATATTGGTCCGTACCATTATCCTTCATACCAAACATCACTCCAACCCCACTCTGATCACAGACTCCAACATACCAATCTGTAGTTAAGACACTGACAACCATCTTAGTAGTAAGATGTACGATTGGAAACAACAGGAATGTACCTAGGAGACTATGCTCTATGAAATGTATATGTCTGGGCTCTGAGCCTATATATACTTGTAACAGCTGCCTAAGTACAGGAGTTGGTAAAGAAGATATGTGAGCTAAATGTTGTTTTAAAACAACAATAAAATAAAATGTTTAAACAAAACAAAATCAGTGCTGGGAGTAAGGACTCCACATCACGCAAGAACACTGAAGCATCACTGGTAGGTATTTGTAAAATCCCCCAATCTTCTTCACGGTGGCACAAGTGAGAGGCAAACGGTTCCATGGCAAAGGCCAATAAGAGAGGTGACAATGGCCACTCCTGACGAGTGCCAAGTTGGATGGGAAAGCTGCCTGAGATCAAGTGGTCCGTTTTAACCTGAGCAGTAGGATTGGCATATACCCCTGAGCAGGAACATAACCATCCCCAGGATTGACCCATTTTGAATATTTGTGATGGGGAAGATTCCAGGGGAGTGTCTATGGCCTTTGAACGTGTCTGCAGCATTTGAGAGCAGGATTGGCCTGGACACAGGGGAACCTATTAACCCAACATTTCCTAAAACTAAACAAACAGGTGACCAGAATGCATGAGTCTCAGCATGTTTTATTTCCCAGAAACCTCATGCAAATGTCAAATATCGGGTGAAAAAACAATTTTTCCTTGTTTCTCTGACAGAAAACTCCAGAGCAAATGGCAAATGTCCTATCTTCCAATGTTAACATACTTCCCTCGATAAAAATGGTACCCCACATATGTGGATGGCCTACTGCACAGGGCAGAAATAGGCCAAAATTGTGAAAATGTGATCACCACACTATACTATGAGGATTACACAATGTCACTTATCTGGGCTACTCCCCATGCTTGTTTTTTTTTATTTTTAATAAAAAAAATATGTGTTTTTGCTCTGTGTGTGGGGGTGGGGAGGGGAGTGCCTTTGGGTCCCCAGCAACAGAGCTTAGGGATCAGGGTGTCCCTACCATGGCCACTTTTCTTTTTTTAAATCTTTTTTTCTTGAACTCAGCTGAAGCCGAGTCTCAACGTGGCTGCCAAAACTTATATATATATATAGACAAATTTAGTTTTTCTTTAATTTCTTAAAAACAACTGAACATATTTACACCAAATAACAAAAAGGGCACTTTCTGGACCAAGCGCTTCCTTTCTGCCAAATGGTGTAATTCCGTCCAGTTGTTCGGGTGCCATTCTTGTTCAAAATTCCTATGGAAAAATGCATGGGGGAAAAAGTGTTTTGTAAACCCCCCCCCTTAATTCTCAGCCCCTGCTTGACGGATCACCCTGAAAATTTCTAGACGGATGCTGAAGTAAGCGTTTTTTGGGGAGAAATTTTTTGAAGATTTATCAAACTGCGCCAAAGTTATTAGCAAAACAAAAAACACTTTTTCTACAGAAACTAGGTCCTAACTATACCTACCTTGTGGCGACCGCCACCAGGTAATATAAACCACCCCCTCCCATCTCCTTGCTGGCCCACAGACACACATCTGTGTCCCAGCGAAAAGCCTTGACGCTATAATCCAAATACCGTCTTACTCCTCGCTGGAGCACAGGCACACACTTGTCTGCTCTCCGCGAGGAATCAAACTCAATACGGATTTTTAGTTATCCTCAGAAAAAAAGCCAAACAGCGGCTGTGTACAGACCCATCACATTTCGAATTCACGTAACAAGTGCTCCCTGATGCACCCAAAGGCAGCCTGGAAGCAGGAAACTTAACTGTCACAGAACACAGGAGGAGGACACACGCAAAGCAATGTTCACAACCCTGGTCCAAGAGACAGGGTTGCTGTTGTGCCAAATCCAGATCCAAGGCCTCAGGTAAGTCCAAGTCATGCCACAAATGTAAGATGGTCACATGGGGCATGTCCCCCTCTCGCCACTCCAGATTAGGTGATAAACACAAGTCACTCCAGAGGCCTGACTATGCTGGTGTCTTTCAACACTAAGCCCATTCTGAGGGTTTTCGCGACACACTTAGTTTCCTAGTCCATCATCGTCCACACAGATGTAGATTTCTTTACAGAGGTTGTGCTGCAAATCTTCAATGCAAAGCTGGCTCCCTCTGGAGCACCTTTGACCCCACAGAGTTGTGGGGCTGGGGGGCAGTAGCATGTCTTATAGTGTTTTACTTACTCGCTGATTGACCTTGCTGGGCCGTCCTCAGGTTCCTTTTTGGTACTGGTCTCTAGCTCCATTCCGACCCCCCTAAGGCTACACCAGTTCATGGGTCGGAGCATTTTCAGTTTGCTGATCTACCCTTCAGCCTCACCTTTAAACTCTGATGTTTACGTTGGTGATGGCCCTGGTTGCATTTCCCCCATCCCCTTTCCATTTCAGGGATACTTGACTATCCTATCTTGACTGTTGGCTGCTCAGGGCAGACTCACCACAGTCAGTTGAGGACCACATTATATAGACAGTCTCCCTTCTTTTATCCATGGAGTTTTCTATCAGTGAACCCAAGATCCACTGGACACAAACTATGATAATTCCCTTCATTAGTGCCATCCTGGGTACTGCAGTGTTCTAGGCCTTCCCATCACTGCAATTAGTAAATTCAGGATATTTAGACTATGATCTTGATATTTTGGACTAAGTTCTGAGCCACGCTGAGGTTGGTTCTGACTCCTTCTTTCACCCCTTTGCACTTACTGGCATATGCCGACCTTGCAGTGTATCCTCTGCTTGGGTGCAACAGCAGGGCTGTCTGTCATAGTATCTGCATTTAGAATAAGACAGCCCAAGATATGCGGTGGCGGCAGGCACACACCAACTTGTCATGCAGCAGACTGTTCCACCAACCTTCTCCAGATCTTACTGTGGTGATGGATGCAGTGTCTCTGGGTTGGGATTTTACTAGAGAAACACGGAGATTAAGGGTCTGTCCTACACAATGAAACAGTGGCTCTAAATCAGTCTCCTGAAGCTTTGCGCAATCTGTCCGATTTTCAAAGCCTGTCTGTTGATTTTCAAAGCCTTTCTGTTGTCCATCAGGGGACGGCTGCTGCAAGCCCTGACTAGACAACATGACCACCATGTGGTTTTGCAACAAGCAGGGTGGCGTGGGGAGTTGGACCTTGTGCCGGGAGGCATTGTACCTATGGCTGGATCAACAAGCAATCCTCCTGATGCCTGATTGAGTCAGTAAAAGGTGGCAAGCCACAAATGGCATCTTCACCCCTGGGTGGCTCAGGGTATCTTCAACCAGTAAGTGGTTCTTGGACTTGATCATTTTTGTCACCTCCAAGAATGTGTAGTGTTGGGAATGTAATGCGCTGGTGTTTCCACCAAGAGAGTTCCTAGAGGACACAATCCACCTGCAGTGGAGCACAGGACACCTATGCATGTTTTCACTGCTGACTCTCCTGCCTCAGGCTCTGAGAGAGGTCAGAACAGGCTGAGCCCAAGTCACCTAGATAGTTGGGATTGGGCCTTGAGAGTATGGTTCCCCGACCTGTTGAGCCGGAGCATTTTCCCTCCAGTACATCTGCCTCTCCAGGATACCCTCATGTCTCAGCAACAGGGCAAAGTCCTGTATCGGATTATTTGCAATCTACACTTCTATGCATGGTGATTAAGTGATGGCAGATGAGTAGTTTCAACTTGCCTGAAGAAGTAATGGATGCGATTTTTGTGGCTAGGTGCC
This sequence comes from Pleurodeles waltl, assembly GCF_031143425.1. NCBI lineage: Eukaryota > Metazoa > Chordata > Amphibia > Caudata > Salamandridae > Pleurodeles > Pleurodeles waltl. The sequence goes on from NC_090441.1 coordinate 91,541,122, forward strand.
CCTCCACTATATCCATCTAGTTGGGGCATTGGAAGAAATTTGTGGCCTGGTCTAGGGACCGTCTACTTGATACCCTACAGACAAGTTGTTCTTTCATTTATTTTATATTTGGCCCAGCAAGGCTTTGCAGTGAGCACAATTAAAGACTAAATGTCAGCCGTCTCTGATATTTCTGATGTACACATTGTTTGAGCCCATAAACTGTTGTTATCTACATCGCCTCACCATCAGAATGTTTTCTTTTTATTGCTACTACTTCTGCTCACATTGTCACTGTGTGGCAAGAGCTGGCAATCCCCATACACCACTTTCTTTCTTGATAAGTTTGAGCATGGGCTTCCTTACCACCAAATATTGTATTTGCCACCCACATGGGAACTTCTTCACCCTTCCTGCTTTTTTTTTCTTTCGTTGCATCCATGGAAAGAGGAAGAGAAACTCCATCAGCCTGACCTGAGGAGAACTCTTAGTTTTTAGATACAGCACACAAAGGCAAAATGTGTAGACAACAAAGGCACTGCTCATGTGGATTGTCCTGTGCATAAAGACATTTGTCCTGTGCATAAAGACATTCTGGGGGTCATTCTGACCCTGGCGGCCGGTGGCCGCCAGGGCCACCGACCACGGGAGCACCGCCAACAGGCTGGCGGTGCTCCCGAGGGCATTCTGACCGCGGCGGTTCAGCCGCGGTCAGAAAGGGTAAACCGGCGGTCTCCCGCCGGTTTACCACTGCCCGTTGGAATCCTCCAAGGCGGCGCAGCTTGCTGCGCCGCCGAGGGGATTCTGACACCCCCTACCGCCATCCTGTTCCTGGCGGTTCGCCCGGCAGGAACAGGATGGCGGTAGGGGGTGTCGCGGGGCCCCTGGGGGCCCCTGCAGTGCCCATGCCAATGGCATGGGCACTGCAGGGGCCCCTGTAAGAGGGCCCGCTTGTATTTCACTGTCTGCTTAGCAGACAGTGAAATATGCGACGGGTGCAGTAGCACCCGTCGCACCTTCCTACTCCACCGGCTCGATTACGAGCCGGCTTCATCGTGGGAAGGACGTTTTCCCCTGGGCTGGCGGGCGGCCTTTTGGAGGCCGCCCGCCAGCCCAGGGGAAACCTCAAAATACCCACCGCGGTACGGTATTTTGGCGGCTCCCGCCGGGCGCGCGGTGACCGCGCCCGGCGGGAGTCAGAATGACCCCCTCTGTGTCCTGGCCAGTGAGAAAAGCCTTGAGTACTTATGAGCTCAGTCCTTCAAGCCAAAGCTGTTTTGATAGTACTGACACAGTGTGTTCAAGTTCTAGTCATCTTCCCAGCTGTGACCTGGGCATCCATGGATACATTCACTAAGCACTGCTGCCTCGTAAGCCAAGTCCGTACAGAGGGTCATTTTGCCTACTTGGCCCTAACTGACAGGAACAGCCCAGATAAGTCCCGGGGATAGCCACCTCCCCAGGGCAGAAATAGTAAAGGAATGCATGAGGGGGTATGAGAGGGGGTCGCCCGCCCCCACCTGCAGCCCCAGGCACCACTACCTACCCAGTGCAGAATTAGTACCGAAATGCACTGCGCCTGGTCCCCCCGCAACCCTGAGGACCGCCACCTCCCCAGGGCACAATTTATAACTGAATGCATGTGTGTGTGTGTGTGTGTGTGTGTGTGTTGAGGGAGGGGCTTGATGGGGGGAGGTGGGGTTGCGCCACACAGCCTTGGGGACTGACACCTCCCAGGGGCACAATTTGTAACAGAATGGGGGTGGGTGGCTGATTGGGGACTGCCACCTCCCCGCGGCAGAATTGGTAACGAAATGCAGGGGGATGGGCAGCCCCCCTGTGCAGCCCGGGGAACCACCACCTCCCCAGGGCAGTATGAGTTGGAGGGGAGCCACACTGCCCCCCTCGAGGAGCCAATGATGGCCCTGGGGACCTCCACCTCTCCATGGCTGGCTCCTGCTATGTCCCGAGGTCGACAGCCCCGGGACACAGCTGTTTGTTCTGACTTGGCTGGAGCTTTGACACCTCCTGCCAAGTCAGAGCAAACACTGGTGTCAGCAAGTGAGAGCGGCTCACTTGCTGGAATAGGAGGTTTCCCCTGCTTCCCGGCCTGGAGAGATGCAGGCAGGGAAACAGAGGAAATAATTGCTCTCACAGAGAAGGAGCTGCATGTTTAGCAGCTCCCTCTCTGTGGCAGCAATGCTGGCTCCTGCAGGAAGGAGGGAGCTAGCTGGGACTGTGGGGACTTCAGACTCCCCCACGAAACAGTGGTGAGCCTCAGGGGATGGGGTCCCTGGGTGAAATCGGTGAGGGGGTGGGGGAGGGGGAGGGGGATGCTGGGCTCCCTCTTCTAGACACTGGTCATTTACCCAACAAGGTAGCACTTACCAGCTAACCAGTAGAAAGTGCAAAACTGTCGACTCTTGTTGGATAAACGAGCAGGTCATGTTCTGTTCTGGCCATGATGCTCATTTCATAGAAATTAAACCTCAATAGGAAGCACTTACAAACATAAACATAGCAGGTGCCCCAGTTGAAGCTCCACTTCGGGAAAGCACAAATGATCCTAACTCCTGGGCTTAGCGAAGGTAAAGCAAATGTGTTTACTCAGCGATTCCATATTGAAAAATGATCGGAAATCCTTTGTGGAGGTGAATGCATCGTTCACCTACTGGAGCGCCATCTGTATGTGACTGTGATGAGTGGGTTCTTTCTTGTTCTGTCCTGGTGAAAACATAATCCATGGTTCCCACTTTAAATTGCTACAAGTATACAAATGTGCCGTTGACCTGGCCCACTTGGCCCTGCCCCGTCTACCTTAGTGGTATGCAAAGGTCTTCCCGCCTTTTGCCATTATGATAGACAGCTTTCCAAAGGGTCCCCTGTGCGTTTCTGCCAATTCTGGTGGCACATTCTTGATTCCAAGGAATATGAGGATAGCCCCGCCAAACAAAGAAGCACTTACGGCATATAGCTAAGAGGAAGAACCCTGGTTTGGTGGAGATTTACTTATGGGGGTCTCACTGGCCTCTCTATAGGAGGATTCATGTTATCAAAGAATTCTGGAGAAAGACGCACAAGGAACAATCACATTGCCAAACGCACACAATCGCATTGGAGACATTTCCTTGTGGTCCATTATGCACCTGTAGTGTAGAATACAAACTGGACATTTACCCAACGAGGTTGTACTTACTAATTAATCAATAGAAAGTACTTAAGTTAGGTGGACATTTTGTGCAAAACTGTAGACTCTTGGTGGATAAAACGGGCAGATGCAGTTTCTTTGTGGCCGAGTCACTCACACAGCTACTGACCCATCCACACAGAAACACACCCACTCACAGGTGCACTCAGACACTCATGCACCCACTCACAGACCCACTCAGAGACTTATGTACTCAAACACAGACCCACTCAGACATTCACACACCCACTCACAGACCCTCAGACATTCATGCACCCACTCACAGACCCTCTCAGGCTCACTCATTCAGAGCCACTCAGACTCATACACTCACTCACAGTCACACTCAGACTCATATACCCTCTCACCGACCTACTCAGATACTCACACACCCACTCACATACCCACTCAGACACTCTCACAGACCTTCTGAGACACTTATGCCCTCACTCACACAGTCACTGTCAAAGGTTAGGGGTTACAGTTATAGCAAATAACATTTTAAAAACCTTAGCAATTCACTTAAAAAAAACGAAGGTTACATGATGTTCTATTTAGGCTCACATTTCGCTCGTACAAAACCAGTGAAATTCGGCAATTATAGATACCTGAGCTAACTATAATTCACGCCCCAGCAATGCACTTCTCATGACCTCACATATTACATCAGGAAGGGAGGATGTCAGTGTCAAGCATTTTTAATTCTCATTTTTAGCTTTGTGTTGCGCATGGATAAATACATAGTGTCTGTGTCTCTCTCTCTCTCTCTCTCTCTCTCTCTCTCTCTCTCTCTCTCTCTATATATATATATATATATATATATATTTTATAATATAATAATATCCATTGTTGAAATCGGTTTCTGTGATCATTATTATTTCACTGCTGTGATAATTGTTTGAACTGCATGTGTGTTGCTGCATTTGAAATAAAAGCTCACATTATTCATTCTGTGCATGAAACTTGGGAAATACCTTAATAAATTAATTACTCAGATTAAGAGTGCTGCATTCTTTGCATTCCATTCACTTTGTTTTCCTCTCAGTCTGAAGTACAGCAGAACAATTATCCACAGAGGCACTCACATACCTAATCACACCCCTAGACAACCTCTCATACACCCACACAAACCCTCACAGACCCAGTCACAGATCCATAAAAGTACTCAAGTCACTCACACACTTACTCATACACTCACCCATACAGCTACTCATACAACCAGCTACTCACCCATACAGCCACTCAGAGCTACACACTCACCTATACTGCTACTTACACACTCACTTATGCACCTATACAGCCACTCAAACATCCACACTCACACATACAGCCTCTCAACACAGCCATTGACACAGCCACTCACTCACCAACATATTCAGTCACACATGCATTCTGTCACCCCATAGCTACTCACATTCCTATTATACACCCATACAGACACTCACACACCATCTCATACACCCATACAGGCACTCAGACACTCACTCACCCACAGTCACACAACCACTTACATAATATATGTTAGAAATAGTATAATTTGTTAGTAGTACAGAAAGTATATCTGAACTTTTGTAGTACCTTGGTATATATGCTTAACACTCAAAAACATTTAGAGAGCCCTCACACTCAATGGATGATGTCATCAGTGATGTAATTTGAGATGTCATCAGTGATGTCACTGGCCATGCCATGAGTGATGAATTCATGTGAAGTAGTGCCATTTGAGGTGTAAGTTATACAAATCTGACATTCCCAGTAAAACGTACTTCCAACAGGAGCAGCCTGCCAGTTGGTTCCCATGTGCTCTACTGCAGCATCCCAGAGTGTTCTAAAGAGCAACTAGAGCGCTAACAGTCTTACTTATGACAAAAGTGTGGCACACCTGAAGCCATCTTGATTGAATCAAACTGGTAGAACCTAAAACATTCAATTTAGAAAGGAAGAAAATGAGGGGGTTCATTTTGTTACATAAAGTATGGTAAGTGCTGTAAAAAGAAAAAACTGGGACACATTTTAAGTGAGTTCTCAAATATTTTCCTCTTCTATTTTCATAAAACATTCTGACATGCAGACTGAAACTTTAAGTTTCAACGCCAGTAGCAGATTGCCAGTTAATTCCCGGGAGATGAGTGGCTTTACTGCAATGTTCTAATGAGCAACTAGAGTGCTAACATTCTTAACCTAGGCCAAAAGTGTGACACATCTCAATGCCGTCTTGATGGTCAAAAACTGAAAGCTTTTCTACTGAAGATACTGCAGTAAATGAGGAAATTAGGGAGCTTCATAACAAATCAGTCTACCAAGATAGCCACCAGAGAAAATAAGAGCCCATACATAGCACAAATATCACCCAAATGCAGCTGAAGTATAGCCCAATGACAGAAGAGTGCAAAACACTTAACTTCTTTATTTTCTTTGCAGTTTTATATAGCCCAGAATTGGCCCAAAGGTATCGGAGTGCTTTACATGAGCACCAGTTACATTACACAAGGACACATTAATTTTGGTTTTAGGCATGGGGAGATTAAGTGATTTCAGCAGACTCACAAGATTTCGAGCTGACGCTGAAACTCAAACCTAGTGCCCCAGTGGAAAAGTCTGCAGTTCTGGCCATAAAGCCACATCTCTTCCCTAAATGAAACATATAATCAAGTCATCAACTAAATAAAAAACACAAGGATAGCAAATCATTCAAAAGTGCTTTGTCACTATTTGAGAACTCAGACAATAAGACCCTCTCATTGTTATAATTTTTTTAAGGAAATGCTTTAGGTATTACAGTTTTGATTACATCAAGATGTTGTCAGGCGTGCCACTCTTTTGTAATAAATGTAGAATGTTAGTAATCTAGTTGTTCATTAGAATACTGTGGGAAGGCAGCGGTCAGGGACTAAGATAATTGAGTGCAGGGAGGAAGGTGAACAGGCAACAAGTTGACCACACTAGGCAGGCAGGTGGGACAGTGGCAGCACAACAAACCATGGAAGGCAATGGAACGGGGGCAGGGAAAACAAACCAACCATGCAGGACAGGCAAGAAAGGCTGTGGCAGTATAGCAGACCACTGAGAGCTCAAGGAAGAGGCAACGGCAGTACAAACATACACGTCAACATACCTGATTCAGGTAGGAGATTCCCAGTGTTTTAGCCCAAAAGGGCTTTATTTTATCTGCCTCCTGACTAAAATCTCCTCTTTTTCAATTACCAAGGTTTGTTTCAAAATCTCCCTCTTACCAAGTTCAAAATGTTGGCAAGTACAGTTGGATCCTGGAGAGCAAGAAGAATGGGGTAGGGACATGGACTCAAATAACAGAGGGCAGGGGGGAGACGGGCAGGGGCACCAGAATGATCTTACAGGGCAGGCGTCAGGGGCTGCAGCAGCACAATACACTACACAGGCCTAGCAGGACGGCAGTGCAGGACAAATGACCATGGGAAGCAATACGGAGGGTACAGGGTTATGCACATGGACAACGGAGAGGAAAAAGGCAAGAGCAGCAAGCTGACCATACCAGACAGATAGGAGGGACATATGCAGCATAACGGACCATGAAGGGCAGGAGGGAGGGGCTGGGACACAACACCGGACAAGACAAGGCAAGAGGCCTGCACATGGAAAACCGAGGTCAGTGATCAAGGGGGCATGGCAGGAACAGCACGCTGACCATGAAGGGCAGGAAGGATGGGCACTGGAAACACAACACACCATGGAAGGCAACAGTTAGACTATAATGGCATACACACAGACAACCGAAGGAAGGTGGGGGATCAGGGGCAACAAGCTGACCACACAGGGCACGTGGGAGGGGCTGTGGCAGCACAGAAGCCCATCCGTGGCAAGCTGGAGGGTTAGTGGCAGCACAATGGCCATGGTGGGCAAGGGGGAAGGAGCAGGGGCATGCACAAAGTACCATGCAGGACAGAAGGGAGGGCAGGGGAAGGGGCTGACCAAACAGGGCAGGCAAAAGGAGAAGCTGCACCACAAAAAAGCATGGAGGGCAGAAGGGAGTGACAGCAAAATGGACCATGAATGACAGGAGGGAGGGGATAGGGGCATGGAACTCGGACAGGCAAGGTGGAGGTGGCAGAGACACTCAGAGTAGATAGGATGGGCAGTGGCAGGGCCATGGAACATGGTGGTCAAAAAGGAGGGCGCAAGGGCATGCACACAGACATCAGAGGGCAGGGGGAAGCAGTGAAGGGCAATGACGAGGCATAGAATTGGGCAACATAGAGCAGGACGAGAGGGCAGGGATTTCAAGCTAAATTGAGGGCAGTGGTCGCACACTGGACCATGCAGGGCAAGAGGGTAGGGGCTGGGGCATGGACTAGGACAACAGATGGTAGGAAGGAGGGGGATGAGGCAGCAAGCTAGCTGTTCAGGGCAGGAAAAAAGGACAGTGACAGAACAACGGCCATACAGGGATGTAATGAGGGAGCAGGGGCATGAACTTGGACAATGGATGGCAAGGAGGAGGTGGGGCAGGAGCAGCAAAGCCTGGGTGGGCACAGCACAAGGCTAGGTTAGGCCAGGTCCTACGTCCAACCCCCACCCCATGCGCATTGTGCTGGGCATCTTACTTAATGTTAAAAAAACCTAGAAATTCACTGAAGAAAACAAAGGTTACAAGGAGGTTACAGTTAGGAAATAGAATTGAAAATAAATCTTGGAAATTTAGTAAAAAACTAAAAGGTTACAGGGGTGTTATAGTTGGGTTCAAGTTTTACATGCAGAAAACCATAGAAATTCAGCTATTATAGTTAGAGTTATTTCAAGTAACTGTAACTCATGCCCTAAGGTAAGTATAACTTAGACCCTTGCCATGCACTGCTAATTACCCCAGATACTACATCACTCATGATATCTTCTATGACATCATTGATAATATCACTAACATTTGCAGTAAAATTATAGACGAGATAACTGTGCATGGAGAGATCACGAGTTATAGTTACTTAAAATAACTAACTATAGTGACTGAATTTCTATGGTTTTGTGTGGGTGAAATCTGAACCTAACTATAACGTTGTTTTTTTTACACACACACACACACTTATAAATAAATGAGATGAGACACATACACAAAGGATAAATCAAAGATCAAATTGGAAAAATAACACTTCCAATTATATATGTTTCAAAGGCAAGAACTTAGCAATCAGGTAAGTACTTTTTCAAGCATAAATACTTTTCAGATTAAAAAAAATTAACACTTTGTGCAATTCTCAGAGTTCTTCAATCTTAACCTATGGTGGAAAACAATGTTCAGTAAACACATGGTTAACAATGACTTACAAGGCCAATTTCAGAGTTCAGTTAAGTACTGGGCACTGGTCAGAACCACACCAGCAGGTCACTCAGGGCAGCACTGGGGTGGCTGGGTGCAGAGGTGCAGTAAGGCGTCAAGTGCCCAATGGTTTTCAATGAGTTGGTCCTCAGGACAAAGAGGCTGCAGGCTCGGGCTAGGAAGCCAGTCAGGGACAACAAGCAGGTAGGTGGTAGATGTGGGGTGCTCAGTGGAATAGGTGCACCTTTGGTCCTTTTCTCCAGGGCCAAGGGGCGACGGATGCAGGGGTGTCCTTAGGCATTGGGTTTCTTCAGCCAGCAGAAATCGCGGTCAGGTGGTCGTGTGTGTTGAGGCTGCAGGTCCGGGAGCACAGCAGTTGGGGACTCAGGATGGACTTGAGCACAGAGAAGCCAGAGGACGTCGTTGGCACCAGTGATCCTCCTCAGATGGGGTCAGGGGCAAAAGATGCAGTTGTTACTGGAGATGTCGGATTTTCTTTCACCACAAGGCTTAGGGTCCTGGAGAGGGGGCCTGCACACAGAGGCTGCAGGCCACTTGGGGCAATCCAAGAGGGGTGAAACCTGAAGAGCTTTGACTCTGGACAGCTGGGGAACCTTGCTGGCGCCATTAGTTGTCTTCACTTTTGGTCGTGGATGTCAGGTGCAGAGGTCACTTCGGGTGACTGGTCTTTGCCGTTCTAGAGGCTGCATAGTCCTTTCTTGAGACTTTGTTGCAGAGCAGATCCACTGCTCACGGAAGTCTGAGTCTTTGTGAAAGGCAGGCAGTCCTACTGGGTTTCTTGGAGGCTCAACTGTAGGACGAGTTGTCTTTTTGAGCAGAGTGTCTCGGTCAGCTGGCAGACAGGTGGGGCTTGTACCAAGTCAGCTGTTTCTTCTTTTCCTCTTCTACAGGCACAACTCTTTTTTGTCCTTTGCTTCTTAGGTCATCAGGATCTGAGATCGAGGGTTCAGGAGTGCCACCTAAATACTCAATTTAAGGGCATTATAGGGAGTGCCAGGCGGTAGCCACAGTGCTGCCAACCTTTATGGTGACTACACCCTTTCGACAACCACTTCTGCTGTTATAATGTTGAAATCACAGAGACCAACTGATTTTATGGTCAGTTTATTAGCAGACTTCTTGCATAGCACCTTCCTTCTCACTGCCTCTCACAACCAGCTTTTCTTCATCAACATTCTAAGGTGCACTCCAGGTTGTACCATTATTCAATATTCCAGAGGACGGAATGGAGTGCACCATTTACTATAAGAACCTTATAATAAGGGGTTATATGGAAATGGTAATGGGAAATGGTAAAGGGGAATAAAACAGTATTAATTGTAATTATGACAACATACTATCATACTTATGTTTGAGTTACTCTAACATTGATATTACAACACTTCCCCTTCCCCACAAATGCAAAAAAAAACAATAGCTAAGAAACATGACACAATCACCATTACAGTAAGACATTTCTTTATCACATGTCCATGAAGTCCTCCACTTGCACTATGAACCAGCGTCCCATTAGGATCATTGTAGCTCCTCTCCAGACCCTTGTTCTGACCTACTGGGGTCATCCTGGGTGGCAGTTAAACGGTCCATACTCCATACACGACCGTCTTCCAAGGTTACCACATTCTTATGTACCTTAGTAATTCTCAATGGCTTAGAGAACCGGCTTCCCTCCTTCCTAGTAGATCCTGGTAGTTTTATTCTGACCCATTGGCCCACCCTCCATTGTTTACTTTTAGTCCCCATTTTGATGTTATACCAATCCTGGTACTTCCTCTGGTTCTCTCTTACCTTTGTCAATACATCCTTACGATGAACAATAACGGGCTCCCCTCCTCCCAACCAATTCGGGTTTAACTTAGTTCCTGGTTGTCTCCCTTTAAGGGATGTAAAAGGGGATACTCCCGTGACCAAATTGGGTGTGGTATGATATGACCACAACAGACTCTCAATTGCGCCTTCTCCTGAAACTCGAGATACACTGGCTAACTGCAAACACTCCTTGATCATCCTGTTGACTCTTTCTACCAGACCGTTTGCCTTTGGGTTGTATAACGCTGTCCGGTAATGTCTGACCCCACTGACTGTCAAAAACTCAACCATGGCACTTGAAGTGAACTGCACCCCATTATCTGTCACTATAGTGCTAGGAATACCTTCACGGGTAAAGGTTTCTTTAAGGAATTGTATTACATCATGGGTGGTTACATTATGTACAGCCTTGGTCATCACCCAGTGTGTGTGATAATCCACTAATACGAAAATGAACCTGGCTCTCGATCCTGGGCACGTGAGAGGTCCTAATATGTCTAACCCAAGTTTGTCCCATGGTTTGGTGGGGACCTCAACTGGAGATAAAGGAGCCTTGCGCATACTTCTGGTTTTATCACTCAATGAGCATTGGGTACAATCACGAACAGTATCCTCAACTAACCTGTCCATTGTGGGGAACCAATAGGAAGCTCGCAGTCTGTTTTTAGTCAAAGTTCTTCCTAGATGTCCTTCATGTGCCAAACCTATCAGTTTTTCCCATAGTGCTATGGGGGGAACAATTCTCTCACCTCTCATTACTAGGTCTCTGGTTAAGTGGAGTTCAGAACGTACCTCCCAATACCCCTTTACCTCCTCATCAAGCTGCTGACAACTATTAGGCCAACCCCTCAAAATCATATTTTTCAAAATTTGCATAATCGTATCCAAAGTCGTAGCTGTGACCCATTCTTCTTTGGTAATCCCTGATAGTTCTACATGAAGCACTGGATCAAGGCTTCCGTTAGATTCCTCCTTCCCACCCTTCCTGGGTAGTCTCGAGAGACAGTCAGCCACATTTCTCTTGCCAGGGACATATTGCATGTCGAAATTGAAGCCTTCCAACCCCATAATCCACTTCGCAATACGAGGGGTAGCTTGGTCTTTACCTTTAACAGTAAATAACGAAATAAGGGGTTTGTGGTCTGTTCTAACCACAAACGGCAATCCCCATAAGAAGAATTTGAAATGATTGATGGCCCAAAAACAGGCTAAAGCCTCCCTCTCTATCGTGGAATAATTTAGTTCTGTCTCCTTTAATGATTTGGAAGCAAACGCCACGATCCTCTCCTGCCCATTTACACATTGGGATAAGGTGGCACCTAAACCTTTTCCACTCGCATCCGTGGTGAGCCACGTCTTCCTGGTGGTGTCAAAGTTTCCTAACATAGGGCAATGGACAATGGCTTCTTTGACTTCTTCAAACGAACCCTGAACCTCTTCACTCCACACAAAGGGTATGTCTTTCTTTAATAATGCTCTCATAGGAGCAGTGACTGCTGCAAAGTTGTGAACAAACTTTGACATATACTCCACTAAACCCAAAAATGATCTCAATTCATCTTTGTTGGTAGGAGCTGGAGCTTCCTTCACAGCCACTACTAGATCACATTTGGGTTCCACACCATCTTTACTTATTTTGTGTCCTAAGTATTCTACAGATTCAACCCCTAGTTGACACTTTTCCTTCCTAATGGTCATGCCGGCTTTATCTAAAGCTTGGAAAACTTCTCTTAAAGTTGCATTGTGTTCACCTTCTGTACTTCCATAGACTAGTATGTCATCCTGGAAGCACATAACTTGCTTGATTTCCTGCAAGATCTTCTGCATGATTCTTTGGAATACCGCAGCAGCTGATGCGAGGCCGAATGGCATCCGGCGATATCTAAATGCTCCAAACGGAGTAATAAAAGACGTGAGTGAGCGTGATGTAGGGTGTAACTCCACTTGGTGGTATGCGGCAGATAGGTCAATTACACTAAAAAATTTAGCGGACCCCAACATGCTTACCATTTCATTTATTTTGGGTAAGGGAAATCTGTCTACCCATATGTTCGCATTCAAATCCCTCAAGTCCACACACAAACGAATACCTCTTCCATTGGGTTTCTTCGTGACCACAATTGGCGCCAACCATAAAGAACTCTCGATAGGTTCTATAACTCCTAATTTGACCAATTTGTCCAATTCTTCCTTTAGAGGTTCCCTCATTAGATAGGGGACAGATCTCACTTTATGTACCACAGGTGTAGCACCCTCCTTAAGTTTAATTTTGTGCTGGAAGTTTTTCAACAACCCTAATCTATCATCAAATAGCCTTGGACATTCCTCACAAACTCTTTCACAAAAGTTCTGCAAGTTTACTAGTAACACTTGTTCCTTGCCATTGGGATCCAGTTTGATTCCGAGCTCCTTTTGATGCCTCCATCCCAGCAAATTGGATCCCTTCTCAGTAATGTACACCTCTCCTTTTGTGTGTCTGCCCTTGAACATAATGTCTAGTTCTAGCATTCCTTTAAGAGGTATTGGGTCGTTATTGTACCCACCGGGTTTAATGTTGGCAGAGTGCAATTTGTAACCCCGCACTTGGAACTTATCAACAAAAGTTTGATAATTCAGGAATGTATAAGGTGAGCAAGAATCGGCATAGACCTTCACCACAATATCGTCAACCGTGATGTTGCACGCAGGATAAGCGTTGTTGAGGGATTCCCTCCCCTGTTTACCCTTGACTTGCAGAATGAACTTAGTACCTAATTCAGTAAATTCTTCTGTCCTATTTATTTTTTTCTTGGTGTTCTTATCACTTTTGCACACCCTCGCATAGTGCCCTTTTGCTCCACACTTCCTGCACATGCAGCCACGTGCCGGGCACAAAGGACTATTTGCTAGATGTTTGGGGTTTCCACATCTGAAACATCTTCCTTTAGATATGTCCTCGTTAAAATTCCTCCTTACAGTAGTGGCCAACACTACTGACTCTTCATCTTTATTGTCCACCACCTCATCCTTTGTGTTGCTATCTTTTACTTCTTTCACACTGTCTACCTCAGGTGTGCTTTTAATCTCTCTCATACATTCTACTGTATGCTCAATACTCCTTGCCATATCCACAGCTTCTTTCAGAGTAGGGTTGTGAGTAAGGAGCTTCTCTTGCACCCTTGGGCTATTTGTACACCTAACTAACTGATCACGGATTAACGAGTCTTCTAGGTCTCCAAAAGCACATGTTTGAGCAAGCCCTCGCAAAGAAGCTGTGTAAGCTCCTACCTTTTCGTCTTTGGCTTGCACTCTGCTGAAAAATCTATGTCGTTCAAGCACAACATTAACCTTGTGCCCAAAATGACTCTCCAGCCTGTACAACGTTTGTTGGAAAACATCAAAATTTTCACCATCCTCCTCTCCCTCTTCCTCATTGACTGTAAGACTCTCATATACTTTTCTACCATGTATTCCTATGTTGTGTAATAGTATATGTTGCTTCCTTAATGCTGTAAACTTTTCTCCCCCTATGGCAATTAAGTAAGACTCAAACAATTTAGACCATTCCTTCCAAGGTAATAATGGTTCACCTATTTCATTTAAGAATGGGGGAGGTTGGGACATTCCTGCTGCAGCCATTTCGTTCTCACTTATTTTATAGTAATTTAGATAATAAACAAAGGATCTCTGCCTCTTGCCCAGTTCTTTTAAGTACACTCTCTTAGTAACCTGTTGTACAGAGATGTGCGTTAACAACTTAACTCTATACACTACATTACAAAATAAGCTAGCATAAGGATATACAACACATTCTGGTATATATCAACTGTAATGTATTCGTAGTCTTATAAAGTCTGTACTCAAAAGGTTTCACTCGTGAATATTATGGGCTACACACTATTAACTCTTGTTCTGAAATAGTCTAAAGTCAAAGAAGACTTTTATTTTGAAGCGTGTTCCTAAACAGGAAAGCTCGCATCAGCTTCGGAAATCCTCCTTCGCCGGTCCGATTCCCTCGAGGTTATGAATTTTCAGAACCTTGCCGGTAAGCTCTCTATGTTGAATATGTGGAATTCTTGGGATATTCGTGCTCCGTTCCAGGTTTCCAGGTTTTGTAGTTATATTCTCTTAGCGCTTCTCCAATTGTTCCCTTAGTGACGTACAAAAACGGCTACACGCCACACCTCAGGCCGCTTTGGAATGCTCACACGCACGCCTCAGAGACGGCCGCCCTCCGCGCCTCAGTGCCGCTCTGAGACGCCTGTGCCTTAGCGATGTACAGTAACGGCTACACGCCGCACCTCAGGCCACTCTGGAACGCTTACTCGCACGCCTCCGATACGGCCGCCCTCCGCGCCTCAGTGCCGTTCATATACTCTCACATGCCGTATTTTGATGCCGATATGAGGCGCACCCTCAATGCGCCGCTGAACTAATTAAGAGCGCGTGGATGTTATCACTGCCGGTGAAAGGCTGTGTAGTATTACACGACCAACGCGATTAACCGGTAACTTGACTGTGTTAATAGCAATTATATTCAGCGCTGGTAATATCAAATTAAACGTCAAGTCCACCTTGAATTAACCTATAACACTCACGATCTGGTCACTTTACTGTTCACACGGCGTCTTCTCTGATGATGTGCTGAAATGACAGACATCCATCTCACTGCAATTGACAACTCGAGAAGATCAACGTCCTCAGATGCTCTCAACCCGCCTTAGGCACACAGGCGCCACTTGGCTGTACTTCTTGGTTCCAAAACAGGAATCAGAAACTTCACTGTGGTGCTGAACAATTCAGGGGCAAGAAGTCTTCACTGCCCCTGCGCAGTATCCCATCCTCGTCGCCAAAGTTCCTCTGTTATAATGTTGAAATCACAGAGACCAACTGATTTTATGGTCAGTTTATTAGCAGACTTCTTGCATAGCACCTTCCTTCTCACTGCCTCTCACAACCAGCTTTTCTTCATCAACATTCTAAGGTGCACTCCAGGTTGTACCATTATTCAACATTCCAGAGGACGGAATGGAGTGCACCATTTACTATAAGAACCTTATAATAAGGGGTTATATGGAAATGGTAATGGGAAATGGTAAAGGGGAATAAAACAGTATTAATTGTAATTATGATAACATACTATCATACTTATGTTTGAGTTACTCTAACATTGATATTACAACAGAACCCTAGTGGCCTGACTCCTTCCAAACAAAATAGAGAAATTTGAAAAATGGTGTCCACTTCAGCTCATCCACCTTAGGGGTGGGACTGGCATGAAGTGGGCACACCTCCTAATCTGCCTAATTTTCTTGCCTGTGCTGCTGCCAAAAGTGGGGACAGGGGGGTCCCGTCATCTCCACCATCTGGCAAGACCTGGGTTGCATTAAAAAGGCAGCTAGGTCTTTGAATGTTTCCGCCCTGGAATGTCCATCCTGCCTGGAAGAGGTGTTAACAAGCCTGGCCCAGTTCGGGCTTTTGTCTCTGACCCTCAAGAGTGCCGGCTCTCATCTTGGGGTGCCAGAAACAAATCTGTGGTGGCTGAACTGGTCAGGTACAGTCGGTCAACACACTAGTAGCTGGTAGGTTTTCAGGGGGCACCTCTAATGTGCCCTCTGGGTGCAGTTATTAATAAATGTCTCACTGGCATCAGTGAAGGTTTATTAATCTGAGATGTTTGATACCAAACATCCCTATATTCAGAGAAGCCATCATGTAGCTGGCAAACTCGTAGTGATAAGTGTCCAGCACATCCATTTAAAATGGCTTCTCTGGTCACTTACTATGCCTGAGAATCAAAAAAAGACAAAGCAGGGGCACATCTGCTCGTGCAGATATGTCCTCCCATGTAATATAATGCACCCTGCCTTAGGGCTGTAAGGCCTGCTAGAGGGGTGACTTACATATATTGCATGCAATGTTTATGGGGCATGGCACACAGGCTGTGTGTCATGTTGTGTTTTCACTCTTTGTCTGCACCAAGACATGCAGCCTACAATGGCAGCCTGTCAAGTGCTTGGTGAAGCGTCCCTTAGGTTGGCACGATTTGTGCTGCCGACCTTAGGGACCCTCCTTAGTACCCTAGGTACCAGGGGTACCATTTACAAGGGACTAACAGTGGGTTCTAAAGGTTTTGCCAATTGGGAAAACAACTGTGCAGTTATGGGGGAAAGAGATCTGGAACTGGGTTCCTGGTTAGCTCTTTCAGTTACACCATAAACCATGCAAAAAAAGTGGGGGTGTGACCATGTCAAAAGAAGCATTTTCCTACATACACACACACACATATGTATGTGTGTATATATATATATATATATATCAAACCAA
Organism: Pleurodeles waltl; assembly: GCF_031143425.1. Lineage (NCBI taxonomy): Eukaryota > Metazoa > Chordata > Amphibia > Caudata > Salamandridae > Pleurodeles > Pleurodeles waltl. The sequence continues at coordinate 91,557,711 of NC_090441.1, forward strand.
GGCCCTTTCAGGGATAGAGTGACGCATAAATTATGCAAAACACAAAGGAGAACTCTGGGAAGTTCCCAATTTTAGGTGGAGAGCTGCTCTAGTAAGGAGCACCCTGCAACACCAGCGACACTCTAGATTTGCTCACCTCAAATGTCTGCTTATCTAGCAAAGTCTTTAAGCATAGGATTAGCACAGTGCTATCCTCCTACTACCACAGAGTCTGGTGTTAATTGCTGCGTGATGTACACAGGGTCTGTTGGTGGCGGTTTGTATTTCTTCTCCACCCTTGGAGTTATGGCCCTGCTCTTCACAGGCTCCCGAAACACTTCTTTGGAGTGTTTCAGCATTCCCGGTAGCATAGGGAGACTCTGGTACTGGCTATGTGTGGATGATAATGTGTTAAATAAAAAATCATCCTCGATAGGTTCTGCATGCAGGGTGACATTATGAAACGCCGCTGCTCTTGACACCACCTGTGTGTAGGCTGTACTGTCCTCAGGTGGTGACGGTCTCGCTGGATAACAGTCAGGGCTGTTATCTGATACCGGCGCATCATAAAGATCCCATGCATCGGGATCATCCTGACTCATTCCAGTATGAGTTGGGGACTGCATCATTGGTGGAGTGGCTACTGGTGATGGTTGTGGTGAGTGTGGTGGAGATGGTGGCGGGGTTACTTGTCTTGTCACCTTTGCCTGTGGCTGCTTGTCTTTCTCTTGGAAGGCAAGTTTTCTTTTCATTCGAATTGGGGGAAGAGTACTGATCTTCCCTGTGTCTTTTTGAATGTGGAGCCTTCTTTGAGTGTAATCTGGCTCTATTGACTCTAGTTCCTGTCCGAATCTGTGTCCTTGCATTTGTGAGGACAGGCCCTGTTCCTCTGTGTAGGAACTTGATTTCGGTTCCGAGGCCGGTTGTTTCGGTATGGAAAGTTTTTCGGCAGTCTTTTTCGGTTCCGACAACACTTTTTTGATCTTCGGTGTACTGATCTCTCGGTGACGACTAGTTTCGGTGCTGCCCTATCAGTGCCGAGATTGCTCTGACCCGCTGTCTCGGGGTCGAGTCTGCTCTGTGCCGGTATCTCGACCGGAGTCGGATGCCTTCGACACATGCGTGCCCTTTTTCGGTGCAGATGGTCGGTCACCTATTTTCCGGGTTAAGCCATGGCCTGCTGGCGGTGGCGTTCCCTGGGCTTTAGTGGTTTTTCCGTGAGTTTTGTGTATTGACGTCTTACTCACGGTTTTCGGCGTCTGTTCGGGATCGACCTCGTCCGAGTCCTCGATGGAGAAGGTTTCTTCTTCCTCTTCCAAGTGCTTTCTCCTGTCGGCGCCGATGCCATTTGTAGTCTTCTTGCTCTTCGGTCTCTTAACGTCTTCCTCGACCGAAACGTTCGACAGGCCTCACAAGTATCTTCTTTGTGTTCTGGAGACAAACACAAATTACAGACCAGATGCTGATCTGTATTAGGATACTTGTTGTGACATTTGAGGCAGAAGCGGAATGGGGTCCGTTCCATTAGCCTTGAAGACGCACGTGGTCGGGCCGACCAAGCCCCGCCGGGGAATCAAAAACCCCGAAGGGCCACCGGAGCTCTTCAAAATTCGTTGTCGATCTGTTGTAACTTACCTTGATACCGAACGCAAACAATACCGTCAAATTTTCCGAGATTCTAACTATCTTTCCGAACCGAAACGCGGAGCAAAAAGGAACACGTCCGAACCCGATGGCGGAAAGAAAACAATCTAAGAAGGAGTCGACGCCCATGCGCAATGGAGCCGAAAGGGGAGGAGTCCCTCGATCTCGTGACTCGAATAAGACTTCTTCGAAGAAAAACAACTTGTAACACTCCGAGCCCAACACTAGATGGCGGGATGTGCACAGCATGTGTATCTGCAGCTACACATGCCATTGAACACATATATATATATATATATATATATACACACACACACACACACACACACACACCGACAGACACACACACACATACATACATACATACACCCCAAAAGGACTGGTCACCGGTTAGATTTTGTCTTAGGATAAGAAGAAAATCCAAACATCTGGCTGCTGGTGGGGCACAAAACCACAAAATCAGATGACTGTGGTCCCGATAAACACATCAGTAGGAAAGCTAAGGGATTACATTGGTTGATTTATCCTCCTTTTTTTTTTTTTTACAATGTTACAAAACAATTGGAGGCACATTTCGTTTAGGAGGAATGTGGCTAGCAGTTTCTAGGACATCATAGCTTTGTATGGAATTCTGACTGCAGAAGGACAATACTTGAGAACCCTCTAGTCTCCACAACATTTCAGTTAGCAACCTTGAAGTTATGTAAGAAATAATTAGTTCTATTTTCAAGTTATATAGTAGCTATCATAAAGCTGAAGATGCCCCTCATAGTAAGTGGGCCAGTAAAACCTCTTGCAGAAAATACTGTTATTGCACAATTAGGTGTGGTATTTGACCAGGACAATTTTACCAGTCATTTCAGAGCTTTTGCTCCTTGAATGTGGAATAACGCAGTGTTTAGAGCTTAATGGTCAGTACAACCAGGCCACCTGCAGTATTCTCTATATATGATGAGTAACCTCCACATCCCAACATAGTAAGTCTATTTTATAAGAAACAAAAAACATTCTGAGCCCATCCCTTCAACATCTATTTAAGAAGACAGCAAGTGATCTCTGATTTTTACTATGCAGCATGCCCAGGTCTGCATTGACAAAAACATAAGTGATCTGCCTGGAACCACAGGGGACCCAAAAATACATTTTTTCCTCTCACGGAAGCCAATCTGCTATGAAAAAATACAAAATCCACAAGAGGAGGACAGCTCAAGGTTTCTGTTTTAACACGAGCGTGATGGCACACCTCCAGGCCTGAAGATTTGTTTAAAATGTTTGTGGAGATATTTTGAAAAGATGTCAAGGACATTTTACAAGACAAACAATGCAACAGTGCAAGATGTTGTCATGAAGTATTGCGAGCTATCTTTACATGACATACTGGTAAGTGAACAGGCCTGTGAGCCTACTAAAGTGTACATTGGCTGATCAATGCAATGAGAAGGCCAGTTGAGAAAGCTATGTAGCTCATTCATAATATTAGCTTGCCATGTGCAACTGGGACAGGGAGATTGCAAATATACAGCAATTCCAGTTGGTTACATGGGTAAACGACAGGCAGTCACATACAATTAAACATTACCTGTAAAACTGATCATTAACTTACCAGGTTAGTAAAATAGTATCCATCTTCCCCAGTCATTAACCGATTAGGGTTACAGAAACGGGTTATATACTGGATGTTGGACTGGAGACGGGGTGGATTGCCCTTCAAAACAATGTAGATAAGGGTCGGTAAGAAGTCATCTGCAGAGGCAGGTTCATTTTTGGTCACCTTTATAGCATTGAAGATCTGCTTGCTGCACCTGGTGATGCATGCTAACTTGTCGCGAGGGACACGCTTTGAATCCATTTCAATAATATCTAAAAAGAAAATTCTCTGAAATTACTAAATGAAAAGCCCTAGTGTCTCTACATCGAACAAATGCTACTGAAGTGGTACTAAATAGCTAAACATTTTTCTGAAATGCAACTTCAATTATTTACATTATATTTTATCAACACTGCATTGAGTGACTGCTGATTCGACAACACACAGCATTAGACAGCAGGCTAGGAACTTTATGTTCTAATTGTCTACAAGTGACTTTTCCCATCACCTCCGACGCGGACATTCTAGTCTTCTGAACCTTTACCTCCCATTTCAGCTTTTCCCACTCTTATTCTACAAATACTTATGCTATGGGCCCCTATGGCTTACTCACCTTTCTTAGTGAAATGAGGTCTACAAAGTAGAACTTTCAAATCAAAAGGTTTGAGAGAACATGTTCTATACTTCTCAGAGGAAGGACAGCACTTAGAAGGCTCCCTACTCTCATGAGGGAAATGTAATTTAGGAAGCTGGCTGTCATGATTGATCTGCTGCAATGGCCCATATGACTAACAATGAATACCAATGCCTGTTGAGGCAAGCTACAGGAAGAAATATCTAGAAATATAATACCACAACCACAAATGAGATGCATAGGGGCTTAACAACAACAGAAAGAATGTAACATTTTTATTAAATAAGTTTGTCAAATATTTTGTTAGCAGTCTTTGCTCTTCCGGTGTCAAAGTTAAAGGTTTATGGGTTTCCTTTAAGGTGAGACCCTTCTCTTCATACGGATGAATGTGCTAGCTTCAGGTTATTTTAATACATTAGGGCCAGATGTGCTAAGATTTGATGTGCTTCCTGAGGCTGACACTCTGATGCACACAGGGGAAGAGGTCGAAAGGTTACCCCTCAACTTGAGAGTCGGTAAGTGATAAATGAAAATGTAGTTGCAAACAACTGGCACGTAACATACTATACCAAGCAGAATTGGTTGTAACCCATTTTGTGATTTAAAATAACTTTTCTGAATCACAAATTGGGGTTCATACATAAAAAAAGAATTTTGAAACTGCATAATCCTTTAGTTCATCAGGTCTCTTGATCCAGAAAGAATGAGTTAGCATTATGTATTAAAGAAGTTACTTACCTTCTGCAACAGTCTTTCTGGTGGGCTACTCTATCAATCTGCAGATTCTCGCTTATCCCCAGGCACCAGAATGGATCTGGCTATTTTGCAATAGCTCTCCTATACCAGTAGTTAGATTTGGCTTTATATCTGCATTGGTTACTGCCCGGACAGGACATTATTGGGGCCATAAAGCTCAGACATCAGTTTCTCATCCTTTTTTACAGAGCCCTTACAGTCAGAGACAAATTCGTCCTATTTCGAAATGGAACATGTTGTGCTACAATTCTACCTTAGATTCCTATTATTCAGATGATTACAACAATCCTTCAGAAAGAGAAGATGAGGATGATGGTGAGGAATCGGAGGGTAGATAGTGACCTTCAGTAACTATCTTTGTGGCGGATACTAACTTATTCTTCTGACGGATAGCTCTACCTGCTGATCCCTCACTTCTTGCATATTTACTAAAGCAATACTCCCCTTCTAGGTGGAGAGTCCGAAGTAATGGCAACACCAGAACGTCCTAGAGCACGGAGAAGTTTAAATGACCAGCGCATCTCACTTCTGAATCCAAGCAATAATGCCTACGAAAGAGAAGCCTATGTCGCTGCAGGGCATATTTACACAATGGGAACACTCTACGGCCAGGACTGAAGATGATTTCGCTGTTGTAAAGTGAGCTCTAATTTCTTCTGGTGATTCTTTTTGGCAAGGACATAAAATTATTTTAATATAAATAACTATCCACCAGAACAGAGTACTCTTCTCGACCACCTAGCCCTTTATAGTTGCACACTTGACAAAATTGTTGGCCTTCACATCTGAACTCTCTTGTTCTATCAATATGGTAGCTGACAATCCTACGAGTGTCCAGCCTATGTAGCCTTTCCTCATTTTTGGTGGCATGTGGTATAGGAAAGCGTGAGATGCATAATGGACTGCCATGTGAAATGGGGGTAACCACCTTTAGGAGGAAAACCACTTTTGTTCTGAGAAGCAGTTTATCTAGCTAGAAACAAGCAGAAGTCAGTCAGACAAACAGCGTTTGCAACTCAGTGATGCAGCGGGCCAAAGCAATGGCCACTAAAAACAGTCTTAAATGTCAAAAGCTGCAAGCAGCAGCTCTGCAAAGTTCAAAAGACCTCCCTATCATGAACATTAGAACCAAATTAAGGTCCCACAAGAGTATCATGAAAGGGAGCAGAGAAGACGTATGCTAGCCACTTCAAAAACCTCAGAACTAAATGAGCAGAGCCTACCATGGAACGCAAGTAGTACCTGTGCAACTGCGGGATCTGTATGTAGAAATTCCAACACTGGAAGCACCTTAGCCATGGACCGTGTCTTTAATTTCTCCCTCTGAAGGTTGGAATTCCAGACCCTCAAGTTCAAGATAATACACCGATTTTTGTCCTTCTTGAGAACAAGGGAGTACAGTAACCTCATTGCTGAGCTTCCTGCTCAGGGTCCAAATCTGCACACTTTTCTGCAGAATCAGCCTTTTCACCAACTACGACCAGCTAAGGGCATGTCTATTGGATGTGCCTGGACAGTTCCCAAGAAGCCAAGCCTGTCTCCTCAGTGCAACAAAACAAACCATGACCCCGGCCACTAAATACAGTGACCAGACCTACTCTGGTCATCTGCATGTCACCACCTATGGCATCCCTGAGAAGAGCCTCATTAAAGGTGGAACAATGGTTCAGAGGATTACGAGGCTGGTTGGAGGCTTTTGGACAAGAGATTTGGCTCTTGGAACCTTCGGAGCTTTTCTGATAAATGCAGTAAAATAAGCCCACTGCATTTTAAAAGGCCACATGGTCTGCAAAAGGGAGCTAACTGGCCATCACACTGCTGTTTTCATCATGGAGGATTAATTTTGGCATTTGAATGTGCTTGAAATCCAAACCGAAGATGTTATTTAGCCTCTGCCAGTAGTTCCTCCAGGGCAAGGACACAGGCTGGGTATCATTCCTGTACCAGGCCTCCTCCACTAGTCTTTGTGCTCGGCAACTGAGTACATCACAATGGTCTGAGTCTGAAACATATATCCAGGAATCAGGGCAGTGTTCTGATATCGCTGCCAGTAGAGGCTACTGGCTGAGCCAGGTTTTGGCATGTGCTGATGTCACTGCCTTTAGAAAGGCTATTGGCTGAGCCATGGGCTTTGGCATGTGCTCATGTCGCTGCCAGTAGAGAGGCTATTGGCTGAGCCATGGGCTTTGGCACGGAATAGGCTGGCACCAAGGGCATGCCTTGTAAGTACAACATCTGCTATGAAACTATACATTAGTTACCAGACAAACACTCCAAATCTATAAAATGCAACCATCATTGTAGCCTTAATTTATGACATAGTCCATGACATTAATAATACTATGCATGACATTTTTAATACCCCCAATCACAGAGCACCTTTTGTCACTTTTCACGTTCCATATCATATAATGAATTCATATAGTCAAAGAGCTGAGATAAAACATTAATTACAAGTGCAAATAAAATATTTACAGTGAAGGTAATCCTTCAACTGTATTGTGTGTCATATCTGCAAAAGAAACTGTGTAAGCAAAAGGAAAAATTAATTCATGATTTCAGTAGGGATATATGGTCCTTTAGATTGCGAAGAGATAGGACCATCTTGTAGCTGCCTATGAGTCTTTAAGTTGTGCTATTTCTGAGGCACTGACGTATGCTGAACACTCTAAAGGCGTAAAACCTCAACACTGGTTTAATTCGGTCTGTAGGGCTGCCCACAGGGATTTAAAAACAACTATTAAAACTATTCCATTTAACCGTGACTTAGTCATACAGGCTAGGGGCCGATATAGGGCAGTCCTTGAGGATAGGAAGAACTAAATACGTACTAGAGCATGGGAAGATCTCATGGCAGCCACGGATTTGAGGGACCCCTCTCAATTTTGGAAGGTGGTTAACCATCCATACCTCTCAGGACAAGAAAATAGGGAGGATGACTGATACCAGAGGGGGTTTGGGTAGAACATTTCTCATCTGTATTTCAGTCCACAAATTACCCTAATCATGGCACGGAGCTATGTGGATACATGAGATTGCTATAGCAATAAACAAAATGAAACTGGGGAAAACCCCCGGCCCTGATGGGGTACCAGTGGACTTATTCAAATCTCTACCTGATTTGTGGGTCCCGATAATCACAAATGTTCTGAATAGTGCCATTCAAAGCACTATTCCTTCATCATGGCTTACGGCAATAATTGTCCCGATATTTAAAAAAGGTAATAGGCTTGACTCCTTTTGTTATAGACCCATTTCTCTCATTGACTCTATGGCAAAGATCTTGGGGAGTGTAATTTTGAATCGGCTTGAGGAGTGGTTGGCAAGTACAAACATCTTATCGCCAATTCAATACGTGTTTAGGCCTGGATTAGGTACAGTGGATCAGACCCTAAACTTGCATCTTATTCTTATCAAATATGTTATTTCTAAAAGGGAATCTATCCACTTAGCCTTTATAGATCTATACAGTGCATTTGACACGGTGAACAGAGTGAAATTGTGGGCACTAATGGATACGATGGGGGTTGAGCAAGATTTGTTGGATCTGATCAAACGCTTATACTCTGATCTTACCATTTCAATTCAGTGTGGTCAACATGGCGAAAGGTCCCATCCCCTGGCATCCAATCGGGGTGTAAGACAGGGATGTACTCTGGCACCTTTTTTATTTCTGTTATATATTAACGGCTTGTATAGTTATTTAGCCCAAAATGGAAAGGTTTGTCCAAGGATGAGTTTTAGACGATTGCCAATTTTACTGTATGCGGACGATGCTGTTTTAATAGCACATACGGCTAATGGCCTACAGATCCTTCTGGACCTTTTTTTAACGCATACACAAGAGCTTGATCTGAAAGTCAATTTTAAAAAGTCACATGTTATGATCTGTGGTCCTAGAAATACACGTACTAAATGTTTTAAAATGGGGAGGAACACCCTAACAAAAGGTGAAAGATTTTTCTTACCTAGGCCTGTACCTAAGTTCCTTTTTGTCATGGAAACCCCATCTGAATTTTAAGCTTTTACAAATGGAAAGAAATTTTGAAGCAATTTTCCGTTTTGCTCGCAGACTAGGGCATAGACCAGTTCATCAGATCATTACACTCTATAAACCCAATTGTGTGTCAGCGGCAATTTATGGGGGGGGGGGCCTTTGGGGATATACCAGTTCAATTACTCTACAACGGGTGGAGAATAAATTTCTCCATCGACAATTAATGCTACCCAAGAATGTAGCCAATATTATATGCCATGAGGAGCTGGGAATTGGTTACATTACTGATCTGATAGATATTGCCCCCCTTTTGCTATGGATAAAAGTATGGTCAACCCCTGCGGCCACTTTAACACAGGACTGTGTAAAAGACTGTTCTTTGTTAGCAAACCACAAAACAATTCCATGGTTAAATTTCATTCAAACTTGTTCCCGAAATTTGGACTTGGGAGTTTGTGTATCTTAATCCGGAGCTTATGCCTGCTAACGCAAAGGAAATCGTTAAATCCCGCTATAAGGAGTATGTTATGAATCATAGATATCAAGCGGCAGAGAAACTGAGATCATTTGAGCTATATGTACAAATTTCATTTTCAAACTCGTTAGAACCCTATTTTGTTTGGTTCCTGTTTCCCTCCTTATATTCCTTACTTGTACTGTTAAGATTCAATTTGATTAATTTTAGAGTGGCGTTTCCAACAAAATGCTTGTGGGTAAAAACATTACCACCATGCCCTTGTGATAACATCTCGAAACAAAGCACTTGCCACTTTATTTTATTCACTTTCCTCAGTTCCTAGGAAAACATTTATATTACCAATTTTGCGCAACTTACACACTCTTTCTCACAAGGAAGGTCTGATTGGTATTCAAAGCCTCTCATCCACACAAATGTGTAGTTCCATTTTAAGCTTTATCAAATCAGCTATTGCTATTAGAAATCGATATGAATTAGTTGATGTGATCACTTGTTAATGCAATTTTAAATACTATTTTATTGATGCATATGATTTTATAAGTATTAACTATTATATTTTGATTTAGAAGGGCTAAGGGACATGTTGTGATTTTATAATCCTTGTAAATCAGCAGATTGAAGATATTTGCTTTTATAATTATGAAATAAGTATTGTATTTTTATGGTGATACATATTTATGCATGTGCACTTTTATGGCATTATGCCGAATAAAGTTTTCTGACTGACTGATAGGACCAAGATTATTTTTCTGAGGGGTTATTGGCTCCTGAAGCGATCTCCAGTCGCAGACTTGAAGGACCCACCACTAATGATCTGTCCTAGGGGATCAAGATAGTAGGTTTTGTTTTGTTTTTCATCTAACTTTTCACAATATCCCTTTTCCAATGGGTCCATAGGTTGACACATTTTTAACCTTATTGTTGCTAGGGTTCTCCTCAGAATGAAGAGCAGGTGGAAATCCTTTATCTAATTCCAGTTGTTCAGCTGTATCTCTTAGTGCTCCTACTCATCTCAACACTTTATTGAACTTTTAGGCTATTTTATATTTTGGTGATCTCACTCTGTTTATCTTGCCGTGGGAGTCAGGGTTTGGTATTCACCAACAGTCTTGTGCTTTCTCCAAGCAGCAAGTGTCAGCCTTTTTTCATTGCAAGGGGCTTCCTGGTTTCTCCTCTGGTGTTCTGAGCACATTCGGAGTAATGTATGGATTCACAGCAGAGGTGGCTCTGTTTCGCTGTGCTTATAGTTGGAGGCCTAACTTCTCCTTTGCTTTATATTAGCCCACTCCTTATTGTAAACAGGGTGTGCCCTCTGGTACACACCTGGTGTTGACTGGCACGTGGAGGAGAGCATCAAGAGCTACCTCTGGAGGGAGAACAGCACTTATTCATGGTTTTGTGTCACCTGTGTCTCTAATGTTTCTTCTTCTTCTTGTCCTTAAAAGAATTTTAAAAAAGGAGGTTAACACAACATTGAGCTAGATCTTGAGCGCAACCAACGGTGAGCCAGCACTCATCATGTGCAGTATAAACAACTTTGCCTCCTGCGCTTTGATGGGTTTCCGGTGCATGAGGTCACACTGCTTACGTGACTAGGAGTTTTGCTTCAGCACCAAACACCTAAAGCCAACCTCATGGGAGCCTGAAAAGGACATATGCCTATGACATGAACAGTATGGCTTCAACTAAGACTTTTTAAGAGGTGACATTTCCCTAGCACTGCAAAAGGTACGAACATTTGTGTGAAATGCTCAAAGAGCAGCAGCTCTGGGTCTGTGTCGAAGGGCACATAAAAAGGGGAATGGACTTCAGGGTGCAGAAGTGGCACTTTATGGCTAAAGTGATATATAGATATCTTATCACTGTTTGTAAATACTACTAGACTAAAACAAAATTACTTGCAAAATTGTTCCCGCACATTTGTTCTGTGTGTAACCACTATTCCACATTGGGCAGCTTGCACCGTTTTGAAATTTCCCCAATTTGTGTATCGTTGTTCAAAGTGTTTTCAATAAATCTGATGTTATTGATTGCCCCATTCACACTAAAATTATGTTTGTCTTATTAATATAGGAATGTTTGCCTATATCAAAACATACTACTCAAATTGAAATTGAGGAAAAAGAGAACTACCATTCATTTACTTTATAATAATTTCAAGCCAACTGGTGCATGTAACCCCACATAAGAATCAGAAGTACAGATAAGCGGATCAGTCTCACCTTCTCTACATATGGTACAATCACAACAGCTTTTTCAGATTTGTGTTTTTTGTAATATGCATGTTTCCGGATCACCATTCTCTTGGAGATACCAGGCTGGTCTTATACTCCTAATGTTAAGCAGTAGTCGTCAGGTGATCACAGGAGATTGGTGGATCCATGCTGCTGCCACAATTGTAAGGAGAGAAGACTTAATCGACTGGATACTGACACAGGGAAAGCCCACCACCTCGTATTCAAGGTCAACTTCTTTTGGTGGCCAGTAAAGTTTCAGGTCCTCCTTGCTCAACCTGGGACTTTTGGCTGTGGCTGCAAAGTTCACTTGAGATGCCTAGGCCCCGAATCCTTACGCTTTATATATCGGTTTTGTCATGCTGCATGTGCTAGCGTGTGGCCAGGGGTTTCGATTCCTTTTATGCCCCTTTGGTCACAGTATTCAATTTTCTTACTATCCTCTTTGTTGAAGACAAAGTCTATCATATTATTACTTTGTACAGGTCGCTCAGCTAAACGAACAGGTCTGGGTCAGTAGAAATGCTCTTATCTGTCACCTGGCAAAAGATTTGGTTCATAGTGCCATCCCATTCTTATGGGATGTTTATATGGTTCTAACCTTCACGCCTGTGCATTAGTTTCTGAAACTGCAAAACATACTTTATTTTCATTATGAGACTTTTTGATGTTTCAGCTAGGTCCCTTACTGCACAGGGAACTTGTGTTTACCACTTAAGCCATATTAACAGTCTCTTTCACATTTCTTTTATCCCATAATCTCTCTTGGCTTATTAACAAAAAATAAATTCCCTTAGGTCCTCATCCCAATTCACACACCCAACCCCTTGCAATAACCAACTCAATCCAGTACTTTTTAACAACTACATCCGATTAAAAGCTGTCCCATAACACTTAAATTGCACATCAACACAATATGACAGCACATTAGCTATATATATATATAAAATATTTTTTAATTTGACTTTGACTTTTCTATTCAAAAATGAATTTGGTTTGCTCTTGTGCAGATTTGAATGTTTTATTGCTTTGTTTGGTAAAGTACTGGCTTGCTCAGGTAACCATTCATAGCACACACCACTGTATGGAAGATATTTTTTGAGATAACCAAACAGATTCCTCCGTGGTAGAAGACCTGTGGGATGGTTCAGGGATTTCATTCAACTCCACTTTTTGGGCGAATGTCAAACGATAACCAGGGCACTGGTTTCAAGATGTGGTGGAAAGATCTATTAGAAGAAATTAGTCTTTGCATTTTTCTTTATAAATGACAGATATTGTTGAATCTGATCTGTTTTATTAGGTTGCATAACCAGATCTTTGGTTTTGAACGCAAGTGTACATTTGAAATAAAGCCTGTAAGTATTTTGGGCCATCCCTCTCATGTTGCCTGGCTCATTCGAGGAATCTTATTTCCATCCACTGGTCTCTTGCAGTTTGGAATATCTGTGGCACCTCACACTTGAACTTAAGGGAGCTGGCCTTTATTTCCCTCACAGGTTCGTTGTCATTGGGTCCAACTTATATATCAGAAGCAAGTCAGCCTCCCTGCTTGACTCTCTTCTTTGAGTCATCAGGCCTCTTAACTGCTTTTGGAGATGCACACCATGACTAGGCGCTTGATATGAAACAAACATTATTTTATATGAAACCACAGCATCTACATCTATCATGCTCAGTCAATCTTTGTTTCACCCAGATGATGACCTGTTGACAGCCACTCTGCAGAAAACAGGAGAAAAGAACCAAGTAATGAAATAGTGAAGATTGTTTTCAATTACTGAAACAACTTTGCCCATTTGAAACACCTCTCCACCAAAAAGAAATTGTTTTTGTCTTCTTGTGTTTTTTTTTTTATTGTGGTCACCTTCCTGTGCCATGTTTTCACTCTTCTTTTTCTGAAGGAACAAAGGTCCCTTGAATGTGAGGAACTGAAAACAGTCATATACAGAAACCAGGTAGTGTATCTCAGGCATAATTTTATATGCCCTGATGATGAGCCTGATCTGGTGTTAAAGGATCGAAACGTCATCAACAAGATTACCCTGAACTGAATTGTCTAATTTGTTTACATGTTGACATGAGCATGAGAACCGGGGATTAGTGACTTTACTATTATGTTATTAGGTCACTGTTGTAATGACTGAGTATGGAAATTCGTTACGGACTTCTGTGTATTTTTCCACTGCAATGGTTTTATATTTTGATGTAATCAATGCATAAATGTGTCCATCTGGACAATGATGACAGATTTCATTGTATTTCTATATTGCTTGTTTTTCATAAATATTTTTTCACTCTACAACACCAGGTGTTCCCTGATAAACTGAGCAACTACTACAATTGTTATTCTTGTCTCATTTATGCTGCTTTAAATGTTGGTTTCATATAAAAAATAATTATTGGTACTATCATACTTTATAACATTAACAGTTAATTTCACAATTACTATGTTTTGATATAAGCTACAAACCTGTGATGGCCTTAACAACCATGTCAGATACCTCGGGAATATCTTCATCTACAGGAACACACAGCATCTGAGGCGTCACCCAATGCAATGCCCTGTAAAAGCAACAGCAATCCATCAATCTCATGCATTACATCTCAAAGCCAAAATGTATCTTTTCTTTATGTAGACTGTGCTGTGTGTTTTACATGAATACAGTCTTCAGCCACCACTGGCATGGAACTCCTCAAAATAATTGTAATGAAATGAGACAGGATAAAGGCTTCACACAACTGCAACAGTCCATTTTAACTTGTGAATGGGCCACAAAATTCAAGACAGGTATTAGCAGCAACAAAGGAGGGCACTGAAAATGAATACGGCTAGTAGGGAGAAAAAAGTAACCAAGTGAGGAAAAGGAAATTGCTACCTCAGTGTAACTTCTCAAATAAAGTAAACACAACACTAACCTAAATTCACAGACAGCATCAATAGAAAATTCTATAATCTTAAAGACAGACCACCAATGCCCCAACTAAATATTGTTTAGCACAGATACTCTTGTATTAACAGTTCCCTGGTGCCAGGCAAGGATTCTAAAATTTGGAAATTGTTCTGTAGTCAGATCATAAGAAAGGCAGCCAACATTTTCTGCAAATTAAATAGATTACAACGTGTTAACTGTAAGGTGGTATTTCGATCAATTTTCTCCTAAAAATTATGTGAAAGGACATTTTAAAGAGGGAAATATATTTTTGGCCTCGGAAGGAGCTGTAAGTGGAGGCTATTCCAAATACATTCACTTTTAAGGAAATTATGGCAATGGAAACTAATACAAGCATATTTCTCACACTGTGACAACAAAGCCTGGCCATGAAAAATTGTTTATTGTGCCTAGCTCAGCTTGTAAGCAATGGGTAGCAACAGACTGCTGAACTTGATGTCAGAAAGCAACAGTTCCAGGACACAGGAGCATGATACTAATCTGAAGCAAATCCGTACAAATGGTTTCTCCGAACGGAAACAATTGTCTTTCGTATTCATAGCTTGAACTTATCCAAGACCAGTTCCCTTGAACCTGTCCAGGTTTTGGTTAAAATGTAACACACTTCACCCTTCTAGACACAACAAACTGCTGCCAAGTATGTACCAGATGGAGACTTATATTGTTTAGTTTTTTGGAAAGGTGTAGTTGAGCACAAGTCCCTTTTTTGGCAAGTAAGTTGCAAATGATTACAGTCAACCCATGTGCCGTACATATACAAGTCATGAAAGGGCGTCCTCAGGACCTCATAATGTATATTTACATCATACTTACCTGCATGTATCTATCTTACGTAGACATGCATTTTCCCCCTTGGCAGGCAAGGGTCTTCTGGGTGCAGTGTGAATCTGAGATGGGCTTTAACCACAGATGTGAACCCGGATTATATGTTGAGCTCCTGCTTCCAGGCTTCTGTCTCGAGTTAGGCTGAACTATTTGGAGACAGACCCAAGCAAGGAGTCAAGTCAGACAAGGACCTTGATGCATGCTCCGGTGCCAGCATATCTGTGCAGGGAGTGAACTAGAGAAAGCATAGTTTCTGATTCACTGTCTAAAGTTGAATTTCTGACAGATGCTGACAAAGGGAGAAAAGATCTGTTGCTTCTTGTGTTGGGGGGCAAGGAAGAAGCCATACACAGATTTGAAAAAACTATGGTGTTGTGGTCAGGAGTAGGTAGGGTCTCAAAAGCAGGTGGAGAGGGCCAGATAAATTAAAACAAAAAAAGAACTTGTGAAGGTAAAAGAAGGGGGTTGTTTTGCACATCAGGACAACATACATTACATTTCACAGACACACACACACACACCCCGCCCCCCCACAAGGAAAATTCTCATGCAGACTGATAACACCATTTACATTTCAAAGCTCTCTTTCTTTGCATATTCACAAATCACTCACCCACCCACTTTCCCTGGCACATGCATGTGCACACACACACATCCCCTCCTGTATATTGCCTCACACCAAAGCACACACCCATCATTCCTACCCAGTAAAGTGCACATTGCCACAGGCCAAACACAACCAAACACATCTTTTAGGTGGATAACAGTGGTCATTTCTCCTATGTATGTGCCTCACACACACGCTCCCAATTAAACTCCATAGTAATAATCTACTTTCATTCTTAAATATCAGCTAGCCCTCCAATTACTGGTTGACTGGGTTTTTGCCTCTGACCCTGTACAATGCTCTACTGCCTGTCAGCTAGGTCTGCACGCTACAAGTACCATAACACACATACATTCCTTTATTAATGTAACTTCACTACACTCTTCCCTCACCCATGATCAGAAATGTACATACATAAACATATACATTTGCACAAAGTTGGAATTATAACACCAGACTACATTGGGGAGTAAATTCTCAATTATAAAAGAATTACAATTAAATATAACATTTTTCCATGGTTAAATCTTTGCCTAAATAACGTCCCTAAAAATAATCACAACCTGAACAAAATATTACATATGCTTATAAAACACTGGAAAGTAATAGGAAGTGAAAGAAGTGGCAGAAATTCTGATGGTCACAGACACTGAAGAATCACTGTCAGAAATCAGAGATGTTAAGCAATCGTTAGAGAACAGTGCTGGTGAGGACTCAGGCTTGAAGTATGTGCATAGTAGGGTCAACCATGCTGAAAATGGCCCACATGAAAAAGAACACATGCATCACATGCTCAGGACATACATACTTTCTTTATAATTTCTTGCAGCGTCCCCAGTATCCTTGGAACCTACACAAATGTACGTTTTGCCCCAGAAGAACCATGCTTCGCCCTAGAAGAGCCAGCCTGAACCCCACTCATCTTTCAATGCAAGTGCGTGTACCAGCCCCTTAACAGACTGTTAGTGGTGTGCTCTAAACGTTTACAAGCCAATCATTCCTTTGTTCACCACAGCTTTGATGCTAAAGATGAGCGTTCATCATGAATCAAATTCTTCCAAGGGTTTTTCAGCAACACTCTTAGTGATCAAACAGTAACCCAAACAAATCTGTATACAGAACATTTTTCAAGCAACATCCCCATTTGTCTTTGCATGCAAGTTATTGGGCATGGGTTCCACAGATAAAGCTGAAATAACAAAAATGTGAGGTCCCACACTAGCGAAGGGCGTTGTCAGAAAACCCATCATTGAGTCATACGGGCCAAGGAACCCTGTTTTTTTCACTTCAGATTTTCTTCTAAAGTTAGCAGTAATGGTTATCGAATTGTCTTGCAATTCCTTCATTACAATGACAATCCCAAGGCGCCCCCAAACTATCATCCAATACATGAAAGGCTGCACAAACATTGGCCTATAGTTGACCATTTCTCATCCTGTTTCTGTGAGGTGCATACCCCTAAAAAGAACGTTTAGTGGATGAGTCGCTCATGCTCTAATTTGGTGAACGTTCACCTGGTTACACACAATACTTCCGAGCATATGCTGCCAAGGATAGGCATGTGGTCGCTACAGAATGTCCCCTTCACTAAATATCCTGGAGTAAAATATTTAAGGTAGAGTTGTGCATTGTGCCTTTGCAACCAGCCTACTGTCCTGAAAGCAGAAAGATGTGAGGACGTCATATACCCCTCAAAGGGACATTATGCCACGTAGTGACATGTACTTCAAAGACATGCATGTAAAAATGCTACAAGGTCCCTAAGAAGGGAATTAGGAGAGACTCTCAATTCGGACGTCTCCATCCCCCATCGAAGACCGGCCTCTGTAATGAGCGAAATGTTGAATATCATACAAAACTGTACTGGGTGTAAAGCTACATTTTACAAAAGAAGATCATATTAGACATTTGCATCAATCCATGATACAGCATTCATAATATTTTGTAATTTTTACCTTCACTCCAACGTCATGATTCCGTCTTGCGCCCTATATTCTGTGGGTTTTACTCATCGGGCCAATGTCACCCTTCCCTTGTGGCACCTCCCTGTCTTGAGCATTCCATAATTTCCCCTCCCAGGAAGCCTGAATCTTTGACCCATCTGTTCTGTTGCTATGCAAATGTAGTCAGTTTGCATCTGCAGATTATCAGGTGTCTTTTTAGGGCAAGTTACGCGTCCATTGCGACCCACTGAACTGTACCATCATGCACTTTGGGTTCTGTTATATTTGTTATTTGTTTCCAATTACCGTTTGCACCTGCCACCTGCAAGGCCTCATATCCGTTGTATGTAACATGTGATTTTCCCCAGGTTCATTGGAATATTCTACGCTTCCATGTGTGACACATGCTTTATGGAACACTCTTTACTCCAAGCATAAATACTCCCTCTGAATCCACATTTTTGCCTGGCCTTTTTCCAGTCCTGCGCAAGCGTTGTCTCCGCAGTCACCTCCTTATTTGTCCGGAACTTCCAGTACTCTAGTCTTCCAAGCCTTCCTGATGATCCTGGTTTCTGCAATGCTTTCAGGGTCTTCCTTCATGAGCTACGATTCTGGCTTCTCTTGAGTTTCTTGCACCGAGCCTGCTGTTGTCTTTGGATTACAGTTAAAGTATTAGACAAGGCTGAGTACTTTCCCATCAGGTTAGAATGCATTAATCCTTTTATAGCAGTGGCAGGCCTGAGCATCAACATCTTCAAGTCTATAGACTTGTCTCCAGTCCGCTTTAGGCAATTTTCCTCCAGCACTCCTTGCTTGTTATCCTTGCTTGTTCTTATTCCGGACCCTCTTTCCAACCTTGGTGCTATAACCCGAGGACTAGAGACTTAATTCTGTGTTTCTCTGATGAACAGAAGTATCAAGAATAACACTCTATTAGAGCGATTGATATTTGTATGAATCTTGTAAACTCCAATCTGTAATTCTAGCAAACCTTGGGAGTGTCTCTAACCCTAACCTATGTTCCAAGTGTAATCTTGACAGTGTCAGTAACTCCAACCTATGTTCCTAGTGTAACCTTGTGAGTGCCAGTAACTCCAAACTATGTTCCTAACGTAAATCTGGGAGTGCCACTAACTCCAACCTATGTTCTGAGTGTAATCTTGGGAGTGTCCCTAACTCCAATCCATGTTCCTAGTACAACCCTGGGAGTGTCCCTAACTCCAACCTATGTTCCAAGTTTACCCTGGGAGTGTCAGAGGCTCCAATAAGTATTTTAAGTTCGCACCTGAGAGTCTCAGAGATTCTTATCCAAGAACTTGGTGATTCTGCTCTCATGTTGTGATTTTGAAGAAATCTGTAAGTGTCTTTTATTGGTTAATGCATTAATAATGCATGTAGAGAACTGCTAGTGTATATGGTAATTGCCTCTTCTTGTTGTTCTCAATGTATTGAGTCTTCAGGACTCGCAAACGTCCACCTTTGCAAACACAGGTCTCAGGAGTGACACATCCTGTTAAGCAGTGTTGTACCCTCACTGAACAGATCCAGTACCACAAGTCATTATTTTCATATTTTGGCCCAGTCCCCCTTCCCCTCCAGGATGGTGCAGGATCTTGGAGTTCCGTCCCATGATCTTGCATCGTCCTGAGAGGGATAGTAAATCCAGCATTGGTACCAGTGTCATCTCTGCAGCTGGGACCAGGTGAGTGTGTGACAAGCAATACTGGATCTTACAGTAGGTTTCACATTCAGCATCCATGATTTCACAAGTGTCATCAATTTTGTGGTCAAGTGCCAACACCAGGATTCCAACCCATTTTAAAGTCAAGTGTCCAGGGACAGAAGACATGCATACATCAAACCAATATGTGCAATAGCTTTCCCAATTTCCAAAATGCTCTATGCCCACTTTACTGCCTGTGAGAACCCCAAACTTATGCATGTCCGGTACCCCCACACTCAGGAGATCCAAAGGAACAAACTTGGGGGACAAGCTGTAGGACGGATATATTTCTGCATGAGGAGAATTGGGGGGGGGGGGGAGGGGGGGGGGGGAGAGAGCGAGGGGGGGATTTACCATGCTTTGCAGAATAAATGCTACAAATGGACAAACATCATGTTCAGCCTAGTCTTCTAAGTCAGCCAAGAGGCCTGGTTTGCACCTACAGATTCCTTTGTTGTACATAATTAGAAAATACATTGTTTTACTACTTTCCATATAGTTGTAAAGTTGATCTCTTTCATCAAACGAACAGTGCACCATAAACAAGGAATGTCCATTTAAGAAATGCAGCAAAAGTGTTGAGAAAATTTGGAAAACAAAAAGAAAAGATCTCACATTTCTCATTAAAACTTTGTGCAGGGCTTGCACCAATACACAGCCCTGAATGTGCAAAAAAAAAAAAAAAACACCCACAACAATATATAGTTTACATGAGTAAGAAAGTAAAGGAATTAATGTGTTTTAAAAAATGAAGGCAGATTTTTTGCAAAAAGCTCAGACAGGAAGGTGTGCACACACCCCACCAGAAAGGCAGCTGTGTCTTTCTAGTTAATGTAACAATTGTATAATTATCAACTACTACTGAATGTTTCAAACTAATTTATATGCCATATTAAAATAAAATGTAACACAAAGCACCCATCTCTGACTTCTGACCAACCTTCTGCAGCAACACCGTAAACATAGTTTTTCTCAACACTTTTTCTGTTTGGTACACTTTTTCCAAGCACCAGCTGAGTTTGTAAGCCTGATATATATATATTTTTTTATAGAGAGCAAGGTCAAAAAGGCAAAAAATGTGACAAGAAAATACAGTATGTTTGAAGAGAAAAACTCTGAAGCACAGAGCGCACATCTGAAGTCACGCTTTTGAAACTAGTGGAAGAAGTTCCAGTTTATGCTAACAGTGAAGAAGGGCGATATGGATGCATTTGAAAATCCACAAGGATCCAAGCTGTTTGCAAAGGTGCCGGCAATTAAAAAAGGCCAGCCTGTGGATAAAATGTGCTAATCAACCAAACTCCTAATGGATTCTGATCCTGGAAGGCCTCTAGATTTTAAGAAACCTAGGATGCTCACCTTATTCTTCTTTGAACAGCGAGATCCTTCTTTTCATCATCTGTGGTTTCAGGACAGAAAACATGTTTGTATAGGCGAGTCATAATGAATTTTTCAATCTCATCCAATACCTTTTCTGCCTTTTCTGGAGATACTGTAAAGTAAATAAATACACACATGTGTGCAGGTCAATTACAACACATATTTAACAGGTAGTAAGCAAACAGATGAGCATGTTAAGCAGCCATTATATGCTTCTTGGCCTTTAGTTAGCATATTAAAACAAAAGAAATCTTTTTTCTAAACTTCTTTGGTGGAGTAAATCTGGAAATAAGAAACAACTGACGTGGGTTGCCAGTGTTCAGTTGCTTAACCACCACCGATTTTACTATCACCACACAATTATGCTATACCTTACTAAGAAGTTACTTACTTGTAGACTCTGGTTGCCACAATCTGCATTACATTCTGGTCATGAAGAGGTGCAGATTCTGGGCCGGTAGGAAAAAAGAAAGTAGGAGCGGGTCGGGTGGAGTGGTGGGGAGGGGGGCACATAGATTTTTGTGCATACATTTTGGGCAGTGGTCCCTCAGGGTCCCAGCCACAAGTACCAGGGAGTCAAGGTGTCCCTGCACTGCCCCTTACACCTACTTTTCTTTTTTTTTTTTTTACCATTCGAGGATAAAAAGGATGCTTTCTATGTAAAGTACTAACTTTTACCAAATGTGGTGCAATTGTGTTCAGCTATTATTTTATATTTTGGAGAAGAAAGTTTCTTATGGGAATTAACACGGGAAATAAACATTTTGGGACCACCGAACCCCTTTTTTTTTTACCCTCACTTGACAGATCAGCAAGAAGCCTACCAGGCAGGAGCTGAAATGGGCACTTTAAAAAAAAATAAGTTAAGTGCAGATTTGAACTGGGCCAGTTATTAGCTAAACAAAAAAGGTTCTTCCTATACAAACACTGACCTACCTACGGAGCCACTGGAATTATACATCAGAGAGACCAAATTATCCGTAAGGGTTGACTAAATTATGTAGCAAGAAAAGGCAAATTATGCAGCCTCATGCAGCACATTTTGATAGAATTACTCCATTATTTGGCTGTTTTTACCCATGGCACCACTGTATGGGCAAAGGTATCACTTCAGTAGTACCAATTTAGCACCCAAACACATCAATAAGCATCTAAAAGGTGACCAATCAATCTTTGTGCAGGGCCTTTCCTAAATTGAGGTGGACAGCAGCTCCAGTGAGGAGCACCCTGCAATACCAGTGATACTCTAGATCTGCTCACCTTAAATGTCTGTTTTTATATATAGGATTGTCAGTGCCATCCACACCGAGCTAGAAAGCGACAGCATCTTTTTGCCATTTGTAAAGTAAAATCTTAAGCAGAGGATTGGCCCAGTGTCTTCCCTGTCAAACTGTAAAATGACAAAAGACTTTCACCAGTCCAGCCACAGTATTACAGCTTTGGACTGGTAAAATACCATCCAGCCAACCTGGAATGAATAAAAGCAACCCCTGACACGTGTTTCAATGTCATTACATCTCTTCAGAGAGGTTTAGCTTTGTTCAGATACAAGGGCGCACCCAGTATAAGTCAAAACAACACCCTTTCAGTGTTAGAGTGACGCATAAATTATGCAAAACAGAAGAGAGGACTCTGGGTAGTTACCCAATTTAGGTGAAGAGCAGCTCCAGTAAGGACCACCCTGCAACACCAGCGACACTCTAGATTTGCTCAACTCAATTTTCTGTTTTTCTCGCAAAGTTTTTAAGCATAGGATTGGCACAATGCCATCCATGCCGAGTTAGAAAGCGACAAAGTATTTTGCCATTTGTACAGCAAAAGCTTTAAGCATAGGATTGGCCCAGTGCCTTTCTTGCCGAGCTGTAAAATGACAAGACTTTCACCACTCCAGGCACAGTATTACAGCTTTGGACTAGTAAAATACCATCCAAGTCGATCGGGAGTGAGCAAAAGTAACCCCTGAATCAGCGGGAAACATGTTCACTGGGTCCTTTTAGTAAGCTCTACATCTACCAGGAAAAAAGGAGGGGGGAGACTTTCCGTAATACGAATGTATATGGAGCAGGGCCAAACAGATGGGTCTTTGAGGCAAGTTTACATTCTTGTAGTAGGCAAGTTGAGAGATCTTTAGCCTTTAAAAGTTTAGAACACAATATCTGGTCTCAGCAGCAGATGACAAGAAAACTGATCAGAGACAATACATGAGATATTGCACTCGAAAAAAAAGCAAGGATGCAAACACCTCCATCACACTTGCTTTGCCTTGGCCATGTGCACAGTTAGTATGAATAGAGGACTGCTGGGGGAGCCTCAAGGCCCCTGCGGTCCCAGCCGTCGACCCGCCTCCTACTTAACGTTTAAAAAAAAAAAAAAAAACACTGAAATTCACTGAAAAAAACAAAGATTACAGGGCCGTTATAGTTAGTTACATTACTTATAGTTACATTTCAAACATACAAAACCATAGAAATTTATAGCTAGACTTATCTCATGTCATCTCATGCTCTAAGGTATCTATAGCTCAGCCATGCGTCATTTAAAACGAGAGTGGGGCCATGTGTCCCCACCCTTGAAAATGCTCCCACCAGACGAGAGCAAATATGTTTCCCTGACTGTGGGAAACTGCTGTGTCCCGGAAGTGGGCTCCTTGGGAAAAGCAAGTAAGTTGACCCTGGGTTATGGGCCTTTGTAAGGCTCAGGGGCAGGAGTTGCCTGGCAGCCCTGTCCCCTTAAAAAATACTTTGGGCCCTGGGGCCGAAAACAGCTTGGGGAGGGGGCCACACAAACCCCCTCCCCTTAAAAATACCCTGGGCCCTTGGGGATGGGTGTGAAAATGGTTGAGGAGAGAGGTTGAGCATCCTCATTCCCTTAAATACTCCCAACAGTGGGAGATGGGGTTCTTGGGGCCTTCAATAGACTGGGTGGGGGCGGAGGGGCCCTACTGACTTCCCCTCCCTGTGTATGTGTCTATAGATATATAAAAAAATAAAATGGCAGCTGCCATTTTGTCTTAAGTATTTGTTTCAGAGATCGTTGAAAAAGAAAAAAAAAAAAAGTTTTTTTTTTTGTTTTTGTTTCGGACCAACGGGTGGTTGGGGGATGTCCCGCTATATTCCCAACCTGTGCCCTCTCTTTTTTTCTTAACTTCAGGAGAGGGGACTAAGTCCTCAAGTACTGTAAGAGCTGCCAGCAACATTGTTCTCATTTTGCTGGCAGCCAATCAGAGCATTTGCTCCTGCAGGAGTCTGACTCCCGCAGAAGTGAGGTGGCCCAAGGGGACAAAAAAACTCTATTTGTAAATATATATATATATATATATATATATATATATATATATATATACACACACACATATATATATATATATATATATATATATATATATACGCAGAGTGCAGATCAAGTGAAAGAAAGAACTGACAGAGTGGCTGATACAGTGGCACTGTCCCCAGCATTATAATTATGCAGACGTAAGCTTCGCGAACACATTAAGGACAAATCACTACTTCAGCCTGCCTCAGAAAGTGCGGTCTGTGGAAAATGGTTAATGATTACACAGATTTTGGAAAAAAAGACTGTCTGAATGGCAAACAAGTGCACTGGAATAGTACAATGCTAGAAACAGTTAGTGTTCACTTGTACTACCCTCTCTCAATTTCACAGACTACGTCTTTATGTACTCAGCAAAGGACGTCAAGGAGATTTGCAAACGTCTTCAAACCAAAGTTCACAACTGTGAGGCAAGAAGCTGCGGGCGGTGGGTTAGCTTTTGAGCTTAACCAAACCTTTTTTTTTTTTCTTTTACATTTGCGTTTTTTTTAGTTTAACACAGAAACATCATTCAGGTGCCTTTTATAGCATATCATTATGGCATTCATTTTTACAGATTGCATTCAGCAGATCCTCAGCTTTTCATTTTGTTCACATTGACCAACCTTTCTTTGTTGTCCATCAGTTGCACTCTCCCATATTTACCAGCAGATTACACTGGTGGTGAAAAAGGGCTACCACTTTTCCAGACCATTCAAAATTTTAGCCTGGCCATTAGAGGATTCAGCAATCTCAATCTTCTGAAGCAAGAACACTAGGTAGTTCCTCCTTAGCCAATGAGAACTCAAACGCTGCTTTCTCCCAGTTTATGGGCCTCGGACTAAGATGTAGGAAATGGCATCCACATATTGAGTGCAGTCCTCCTACTTCCTCTGCTTTTCCAAGTAGAAATGCCAAGATGCTTGGATGACTGCGGAGACAGCCTTATTTTTAGGTTTTGCATACAGTGCATGTGCTGTCTGTGAAAGCTATTGTTCTAAAAAACATATTCTAAAAATCGCTTAGAACCATCACTTTCGTTTCTTTACTTTCCACTGACTAGTGCCTTCTCTTCATCTCAACTTCTTTCTGGGGCTTCGCTTTGTGTCCCTGTTGTGGAGCATGGACCAAGTACAGCTTCCTATGGCCAGTGTCGTTCCACTTGCCGCAGGCTCCTTCAGGTACACTTTGCTACTTTTAGATATCCACTCTTATTGAGTAAATGTCCAAAGGTACCTCTCCTTTGTCTTGCCCGTTTCCCCACCACCCCCACCCTCCATTGTTTTTCACCTTTCTCCCACTTTCACATGTGTTGATCCCCCTCCCCAAACACCCCACTGCTGTTTTTTTTATTTATTTTTTTTGTTTTTTTTTTACATATTGCACAGCAGCACGGGCAGCTGTGCAACATGGCTTTAAGGAATGAAAAACATTTTAAAAAACAGGTGCTAGGACGCGGTAAACACTGGCTGCTTAAATGCACTTTTTTTTTTTTTTTTTTTTAACATTAAGCCACGTTACACATAGGCTAAACCTATTGACTTTGCCAGAGCTGGTTTATAATAGGCTGATATCTGTTGCGGTCAGTGGCGGGTACTTGATACTTATTCTTTGCTGTTAAAACAACTGTAATTCAGTGGAGGCTGCCGCCAATCAAAGATGGTGGGGTGGGGAATGGACGTTTAAAAATAATATGAATAACATTAAAAAAAGAAAAAAGCAACCTTACCCGCCTCTCCCGATCCCGGCCGCCTCCGTTGCGCCTTGGTTCCCAGCAGTCACTGAAGTGCAGGCTTCCAATCCAAGCTCTGCTCTGATGCTATACCAAGCATGAGAGCAGTGCCAGGATTGGCCTAAGTGGGCTGTTTTGACCTGTGCCATTTTTCCAAACGGGCAGTGTAACACAGCTGGGTCGGGGAAATGTAACTGCGCAAATTGGCTTGGCCGTCCTAAGATATCCGGCCAAACTGGCATGGGCACGTTACAGTGTCCACCACTCCTCCTCCCTATGGTCTGGCCCCACCCTAGATGTGCATGACTCGGAGAGTAAAATAAATAAAATGATAAACAAATTATTATTATTATTTTTATATTTTTTTTAATCAGGGAGGCAGCGCTCCTCCGCTATTAGCAGAGTCGTCCCTGCTGTAATTTCTCAGCAGAACAGCTGCACGCCCCATTTACCCTGTAAATGTGGTTAGGTTTGTTACCTACAGCTGAATCTTGAAAGGCAACGTACAAAGAACACCACATCAGGAGCTTGATTGGCTCACCTTGAGGTCAAACTGGACTTAATACACAGTAATATGAAACTATGAAGTAAAAGGAAGCATACAGAAATACACATTTAAGTAAGGCTGCCAAGATTATGGGTGACTTGTCCCTAAAAGATCATAGGCATGCTACCGTTCTGCTGCACCTCTTCCAAATGCCTGCCACTGACCTAGAACTCATTTGCCCATTCACTCACTCTAGCAGTTCCAACATCTTTAGACATAGGCTTAAAGAACAGATGCTATATTTTTAGACAACTGACCTGAAGCCTGCCCATACTTTAGATCATCTTCTAGCTGAAGACCGTAGCCATATCACATTAAGGGATGGACAACAGGTATAGCTAATGCAAAGACAGCCCATAAAAGTTGCGATTTTACTGCCACAGAGATTCACCCATCGCCACAGGCTGTTCATCAGAATTCAAATGTGATCAAGCAAACCCAGGTTCAGACCGTCGCTTCATTGACCTTGCAGACTATGGGGGTCATCTCAAGTTGGAAAACTTAGTCTGCCAAACTCCCAACGGGGTGGCCACCACCTACGCGGCGACTACCCCACCAGAGCTATTGTGGATTTCCTGCTAGGTCAGCATAATCAAGCCGGCAGCAATGATGTAGCCTGCAGGTAGCACCAGCAAAGCAAAGCAGACAGTGAACGTTGCGATGGTGCTGGCCAGGGTGTACTGCCCATGCCAAGTGCATGGCAGTGCAAGGACCCCGCTGGAGCCCCCTGCACCCATTCTACGCCAGCCTTTTCATGGCAGTGGTACCAACATGAAACCGCTGGCAGAGCAGGGGGTCGTAATCACCAGTGCAGTACTGCATGCAGTGCTGCCCTGGCAGATCAGGACCGCCACTACCTCCAGACCACCGAGATCTGAGATCCTGGTGAAGCGGACGATTCCCTGGCGGTCCACCCCCAGACCGACACCGCGAGTGTGGCGGTCCATAGACCGCCACACTCATAATCACCTCCCGAGTGTGCCATGGTTTCAAAGTGGCCCTCTATAGAACATGGGCAGGTATGGATGTTCATGCACTTCGATGTGAGGTGACTAAGTAGGGTTTTCCTTTTCTGGGTACAGCCAGCAATCCAGCTACCACAGTCCACTGCTCGCAAAACACCATGCAAATCAAAACTTGCACATCAAATGCAATGCTTGTGATCTCACTCTTAATGAAACATGCAATTACAAATGATGTAATCGTCATCTTATAGATAAGATTACATTTCACATTACCTTTACCACTTTGGCTTAGACAACTGAGAATTTAGAATGATTAACTGATTTCAGTTTGTGTTGGTTGTTTAATTGCAACTTGCTAAGGTGTTGCTCTTTATTGGCATAAAAACTGACTTCATAAGCATTTCATTTGGTGTGCGAGTTATGCTCCTAGCGGGTTAGGGTTTTACAATAGTTCTGTACCTAGGACCAGAGCTCTAATACCTTCTCGAAGTCCAGGAGGTCGTGATGGCTTGTAGGCTTATAATCCCAGTATCTTTTCTTACACTTCTTAGTCATTTTCCAGCAGTCACTGCCAACGGTGTACAGCTTTATGATTTTGAGTGGTACAGTGCGTAGGTCTCCAATGTGTGGAAATTTCTCTTCTGATAAACAACTTAACATATTTTACAGTTCCTCTGACCTTACTTCCCTTTGTGACACCTTCTCTTAATCACATGGAGAGGAAAAGAGGATAACTAATGCAGACACCCACAGATTGTCTTACACTGAAAGTGCAACCTATTCACAGTCTCATGACAAGCAGAGAGCCTTTGTCTTGTTTCTATCTGCTCACCATGTTTTAACTGTTGAGCTCCTGGGCTACATTTCTGCTAAATCTTTGACCTCCACTGTACATGACAATGCTTCTTTTGAGGCTGTGTTTGATACATTATTTAAAAATAAAACTCCAGAAATAGTCTTTGTGTGCCATTCGCTGGACCTGGAACTTTGACACAGTCGCCAAAGGCGTAGCTTTGTATGTTGCACAATTCTGGAAAGTAGAAAGCTAGGCTAGGCTAATCTGAATTACTAGTTGCAACATTCTGACAGAGTTAAAAGAGGAACTAAAAAATGAATAAGCTCAGCTTTTATACGTCCTTAGATTAGTAGCAGTTGCTGGAAATCACTAAACAACATGTTGTTCCCTTCTTTATCATCATTTTATTTTTATAGTGCTGTCTCACCCTGATGCACCTACTGGTACACTTACAGAAAACGATTACAAACACTATTAGACATATTCAAAGAGCAATTAACAACTTTAAAAAACTGCAGTCAAATGGAATATTATAACCAACACCAGTGAGCAAGAATAATATATGAAAGTGGAAAAATTGAGGATGGCAGTTGAGATGACTGCCATACAGAAGGAAGGCAAGATCAGTGGGTAGCTTCCATAGCCCTACTGCCCCATCCACTACTGGAGTAAAGATCAGGGTCCCCCCACAGGCATCAGGGAACCTCTAAATGAGTACAGTCCTGAATGAGGAGGCTGCTTTTAACAAGCATTTGCTATGCAGTGGATCTTGCGTTTGCTCAAGTTAGAGCTATTAGCGTTGTAAATTCCTAACTGGACTTTTCTCGCCACATAAATTGAAAATGAAAAGTAAAACAGTTGACATAAGAGAGCCAATTCAACGTGCCATGGCCACCATGAGCGTGAGTGCGAAGGAGAGACACAAGAGGAAAAAGAAGTTCGCTCGCAGTCAAACGTATTGGTAAACATGCAATTATCCATTTAACAGGGTCGGTGGCCAATGGGGAAACAAAATTGCGCTAAGGAGGGACAAATGTAAAGCATTTACCAATGATAATAAAGGATTTTCGAAAGGCAAGCCCATGAATGAGTGTTTTTGATGGGCATGTGGTGGGCCTGGTTAAAAGCCCACAGATAGATTGCAACACGTCTGCCTAGCGCTCAACCTAAAAAGATCAAGTTTCCCTATGGTCCAATCAAATGAGAAACCTATGAAAATCATGTTTGGAAAACAAAGGAGTTCTCATCCATAAAATGAACTAATAATTAATAAATTATTAGGGCTCCATATTGAAAAGCAAAAGAAAAATGGGAGTGGCGGTATTAGCAGCATTATGCAAATGGTTACTGTGAATCATAAAGTAAGGCAGTTCTTTAGAGCATCTCAAGGACAGGATTATAAAGAGCTAAAAAAATCAGCTCATCTATCTTTCTCCTCCTGTACTTTTCTAATCGGGTCCTGAATTAACATGCAGCCTGGGAAGTCAAAGAGGCTATTCTAAAAGCAAAATTGGAGGCGGTGAAGGGAGCCTGCTGGGCTCCCAGTCGGACGCATAACAGGTCCCACTTTCAAGCACGGGTAGGCAGCTACCAATGAGTGTACTCTGCAACACTGAAGCATCTGGTTTCTTAACAGGTGAGACGCAACAGGCTCTTCACAAGCGAGGGTTCCAGTGTGGTTGGAATCTCCCACTCCCCCACCGTAATATGGAAAATGGGGCAGAAGTCCACAGGGTGATCCGGAAAAAGAGTATCTGGTGCTGGATTGCCTCCCAGAGCACCCCTGAGGATGGCACTACATCACAAAGAGTGGAGGAAGTAGTTTACCACGTCTACCCAGGAATAGAGGGATGGTCATAAAGACCGAGGAATGGTGGGCCTGAATGTTGCTCCGATGTTTAAATGCTGCCAGACCTCACGGAGCTCCAAGTTAGAGAGCTTAGATGCTAACGACATACTGCAATTTTTGTGTCCCTAAGAAGTGAAGAGACTTATCCTTACCCAGAGATGCCACGTAAGGAATTCAAAGTCAAAGGTTTAAAAGACAAGAGGGAGTTTTTCAACCTGAGTAAGGCACCCAGGCCCTAGCAGAGAAAGAATGATCCAAAGATGAAAGCCCTCGCATCACCAGCGTTGTAGGAAAGTAACATCTTTCTGACAGTTAACCCCACTTTTTGCCAAGTGCATGCACCCTTTCACCACTGATGTAAGGCTTACCTTATATCCAGGTTACTGCACTTAGACACTATAAGTCACTCCTCTGGTAGGTCCTTCAGCCCAAGGGCAAGGTGCATGTCTCTAAGTGTGAGGGCACCCTTGCATGAGCAGGATACACCTACAAGACTTCATTTCCCTGGACTTTGTAAGTGCGAGGAAGTCATCTTAAGGTATGTAGTGGACACTGGTCAACACAAGTGGCCCAACTACATAATGGCTTCTCCGAGCCTAGGCATGTTTGGTATCAAACATGTTGGAATCATGCAACTACACAGATTCCAGTGCTAGTTGCATGATCCCCTGTACTCTGGGGGT
Source organism: Pleurodeles waltl (assembly GCF_031143425.1). Taxonomy (NCBI): domain Eukaryota; kingdom Metazoa; phylum Chordata; class Amphibia; order Caudata; family Salamandridae; genus Pleurodeles; species Pleurodeles waltl. The sequence continues at coordinate 91,588,334 of NC_090441.1, forward strand.
TCCTTCGATCATCCTCCAGTTCTGCCTGTGCAGCCTTACGGGGTCTGGCTGCCAACTCATGCTGCTGCCGACCCCAGACACTGTTCTGCCCTCCAGCTGGTAAGCCGGACTCAAGCATCAGGAGGCAGAACAAAGGATTTCCTGCAAGGGAGAGGTGTGACCACCTCCCCCTTTGTAGTACGTGTCTATGGGCTGGGGTGGCTTCTACGCACCACCAGACTGCTTTGATAGACACATCTTGTGCCCTTCTTGCATAATCCGGTTTGCACCAGTTCAGAAACCCCTGGTTCCCGCTCTGGTGCGAAGCCACACAAAGGACAGGGGAGTGACCACCCCCCAGTTCAGCTCCTCTCCTATGGAGGTGCACTCAGCTCTGCCAGGTGGCCACTTGATCTGCCATCTTGAAAATAAGATGTGCAGATGCCCCTGGGAGAAACTGATTGGTTAGGCCAGGTAGATGACGCCCCTGACCCCCTCTGACAAGTGGGTCACTTCAGAGAGTGACTAACCCCCTTTTAGGGTTACATAAGGGCTCCCCGAGATTGGGTCATCAGATTTGTCGAGCAAGATTCCACAAGGAACTCTCTGCAAGACATCTTCTGCTTCTGGCCTCTGGAACCGCTGCTGGTCTGCTTTGAAACGGAAACAAGTCTACTTCTGGTGGGACGGCTCCCACTGCAACATTGTTTCTCAGGATCCTGCAAGAATTCTACAACATCCAAGGCTGTGCACCCTCCAGAGTCACAAATACTCTGTTTGCACCTGGAAGCACAAAGGAATCCCCCTTGGAGTGAAGGAGTCACTCCACTGCATCCGCAGGCGCCTCCAGACAATGACAACCGGCTGGTGGATCCTGCTGTCCCACAGACAACGTGAAGGCTCTGCTCACAGGTGGTGGTGTGCTGTGGTCTCCTCTTGGTCCTGCCTATCTTCTGTCCAACTTGGGAGACATGCTGCTACTGGACTGGAACCCCTGTGCACTGCGACTGTTGCTATTGCCAAGGCCTGTTGGCTCTTCCTCCAAGAGATCTTCGAGCACCATGAAGCCCCAGCCTCCAGCACTTTGTTTTTGCAACTCCTGCGACGTGGGACTTCTGTTTTGTTGTGCTGCTGAGGCCTCCTTATGACAACCTGTGTCCATCGCCTGTGGGTCACTTGTGGGGACTCCAACGACTTCTGCTGGCCTCCCTGTTGGATGAGGGCCATCCCTGGCGCCCTGCAAGGGTAGAGTCTCCTGGGCCTTGCTGGTCCCCGAAAACTTGCAGACCCAACTTCAGCTCCTGCCTGCATTTGCCAGTGCTTGTTGGTGGCCTCGCTGGTCACTGACCCCCCTGCAATCCAGCAACCGACATGGGACAGCTCGTAGGTGACTCCTAGGATCTTCTACAGCTCCTGGACCCCGCAGTTCAACTTCTTCCTTCACCAAACTGCAGGAACTTCACATCTAGCAGGGTGGGAATTGCCACCTGCACCCCATGGGCACCTCCGAGGGTGCTGGACTGTCCTCTTTCTTTTCAGGTCTTCTATATCTGGAATCCATCCTTGGGTTCCACCAGCCTGGTCCTCGGGTCGCAACAGCAGCTGGACAGCCGAGGCCTCCACTGACTTCAGCAAGCGTTTTCAACATCCTTTCACCCCCTATGCATCCGGGTCTCCTGGTGTAGGTACTGCTATCTTCTGGGTATCGTTAGGTGGGGACACTCTCCAACCTTCCTCCTGTCTTTGGGTTTCCTGTGGGTCCTCTGGGAAGGGTCCTGAAACTCACAAATTCCAACCACAACTTCCCTGTGTTAGTCTATGGGACGACTGGATAGGTAACCACTCTGCACCCGGTCGCCTGGGACAGTTGCTGTACTTACCTCTGGTGTTTTTGTTCTTCCCCCAACCTCTAGCTAACTACCACACTTACCTTGGTTAGGTTCACAAATTGGCATTCCACTTACTTAGTGTATGGTTTGCCTTCCCATAGGGCAGTGTAGTTTTATGCTATTTCTGCTTGTTATTTGGTGTGTATATTGTGTGGAGATATCTCCAAAGGGAGATATATCAATGCTAGTCTAGTAGTAAGTGCTGTAATAAAGAATCCTTTAACTTTGCAACGCTTGTGTGGCTCTTTCTTGTATGGGAGTTACTGTCTGACTACTGTGGTATTGCAAGTAGTTCACATTATTCCTGGATAAGCTTCAGTTGCTCGCCTCAGCTACCCCTAGAGAGTTTTTGCTATCCTATCTGGACACCTATTCACAATCACTAAGGGTGATCTGGACTTAGTATACGGTGCCACACCATAGGTGTACACCATAAACTGAGCCAGCCTCCTACAAGTGTGACCAGTGGCTAAGTGCTATTACATGACACACTCAAAAGTACTCAGTACTCTTTCCTTAATCTGCAGCAATTTACATGTCACAGGCCATTTCTTCCAAACAGGTGTGAGACAGTTTAATACTGACAATTGAAATATATTTCTTGTGTAGCGCCCAGCAGATCGGCTCTGACAAAATGTCCAGATCAGTTATGGTAAACTACGGGAGGATTATGAAAACACAGTTTAAGGAGAACCTTATTGTCACCACCCCTCTTCATGCTCCCACATTACTTAATCTATATAATCTTGAACCATTTCATAGCTCCTTCATGCATGCAATCTTGAATGAGTTCTTCTTCAAATGATGGGTTCATGTCTTACAAGTACCAGCACCAAGATCTATATTCATTTCCAGGTAGAAACCCAAGCCAACACTGCAACTGTCAGTTGAGTGAACTGACATCACCTCTCGTTTGTCTCCTGCAACAGTAATATTAGCATCTCTCAGACTAGAGTGCCGGAGATTTAGTGAGTGCGTCCTACTTTTCCAGCCAAGGATGTGTCCAAATAAAGCATATGCTAACAAGACTATTTTTCCAAAGTGGTGCCAATATACAGCTATTATTGTATGAAATAAAAAGGAGCAGATTCCCGAATGATGCTCATGGGTTACTGAGCTCACAAGGCTGCTGCCATCTTTTAAAGCATGTTCACTCATACCAGATAATCTTTATGTCAGCACTTGTATTTACCCCACTGCACTCCTTCTACAGATTACAGCAGATCCACTCAAAGCATGACAAATGGTCTTGGGTACTGTGTTTGGGATTACTATAGGCTCAAAGAAAGATATACCAAATTGGGAGATCTCAAAAGTGTGTGTTGCTACCCAGTACACGTCTTTAAATAGATGAGCAGTAGCACAGTAAGGCAAAGCAACAAAAAAAACATGAATATTCCAATAAAAATAGCTGTTGAATATTAATGCAAAACAACAGATAGACAACTATTCTGAACCGGTTATATGTTAGGCTCACACAGCTCTTTTCTAGTAAAGCAAATGGTGAAACAATCACAATACATGCAACAGGTGCACTTTCAAAACTAAGGTAAGTTTGGAAAAGGTAGGGAGGGATCTTTTTAACAGAGGGTCCCTCTTTTAATTGCATAATATATATTGCACTTTAACTATACTGTTGCAGACGGCATCATGAACGGCACTGAATAGGTCAATGAATAGGTAGCAGAAGTATAGTTTCATTCAATAATGGAAAGGATTAATGAGGATAGGGAAGTGATTAAGGACAGCACACAAAAGGAAATTCACTTTGGGGTGGATGCAGAGGAAGAAAAGTATGGTGATGGTTGGACAGGTAACTGTAAAGTTGGCCAGAGTTGGTAGTAGTTAGGAGGAACCATCTAATGAAAAGAAACACAAATGGCCTAGTTCTGCATTGCTAACAGTGACCATTAAGAGAGATTCCAGAATGTTCCTTTGGTTGGTTATGTCTGTTTGGGTTGTAAGATGTTTCCCGACATTATTCACCAGATGGTGCAATTAAGGATACGCAATGCAACAAAACAAAGGAACAAGGCAGTGAAGGGGCAGTGGAAGGTGAATGAGATGAGGAAGGTAGAGACCCACTGAGGAAAATGTTTTTCCTGTCAAGAACTCCTTCACTCCGTGCAAATCTGGGGATTATCCGCACTGCTCTGCCAACCTGGAAGGGAAGTTGGCAGGTCCTTGGCTGTAGTAACTATAAGGAGAGGTGTTTGTGAGTGCTGTGAAACAGCAATGTTTCTGGACGTTCGCAAACTTCCAAGGTTAACCATCCTTTTAACGTCCACCCATAGAGCTGGATTTATGGGTGAGGAGAACTTCACAATTCCACATCTCTATACAGGTAAATAGACTCTAGCCGGCCAGAATTCTTTCTGAATTCCTGGCAGGCGTAAACATGGTTGAGGGTTAAGCTTCCAATACTTGTGAAAGCTACATTACATGTTAGTTGCCTCATGAATACAATTTAAAACACTGACATTGACTTGTATGGGTCTTTATGATATAGGTAAATCTAGTGCAGAATTTCCTCCTGGGTGATTTGCAGCAAACAGATCAGCTCCTCTTTTCTGGAAGGCATTAAAACCCACTTAATTGAGTAATTTCCCCTGTACTAGAAGGTTTAGATGCCTTTTGCATGGCTGTAGGTCTTCTTGAAATATATTCTACTGATTTACTTAAGATTGACAGGCGTACACAAGGTACACTTGGTTGTAAACCGGTGTCTATGGTCAAATTTACCTTTGTAACTAGGCCCCTTAATCTTTAGGTACCCCAAAGCTAGGAGAGCAATGAGAAGAGAAATGCCTACCTAGATTGTGTGGCTGGAAGGACCCTAATATATCCTAGACAGAACAAGTTAAAAGATACCCAAACAAGGCACACACTGAAGAGTAATTGGCTACAGACTGGAGGAACAACTCTTGCTAGAAACAGCCTTTAGGTGCTTGCCAGAAAAAGATCTAACTGTAACAGATTCTTTGTGCTGGGAATACCTCTAAGTTTCAATTGCTACGTAGAGAATGTGCAAGATGGCTGCAGCATGGATAGACCGCTTACTCGCCCAGCTGGGTTTGGGAGTGAAGGTAGTGGCAGATACCACAGATGTTTGTAGATGGTTTGGGGAGGCGTTGCATAAACAAAAGAGCACACGCTGACACTTTGGCAGGGTGCCTTCTCTGACTTTTCTCCTCCTACTTCCAATGTAATAGATCAGTAGTAATCCGCACACTGTGAGGCCAACAGTGCTCTGAAATGTACTGAAATGTAAATCAGCACTTTCAACTTTCTTTAAAAAAATAAAAAATTCTTAAGTTTATGGTAACTTTATAGCCCTTACAAGGGACGTTTTACTTCATTATTAAAATGAATAAGCAATAAATTACACAACAACAGGTAAACAGTAGTTTACATGAATATACAAAATCATTAATAAGCCAACAGTATATTTAAGGCAAATTGCAAATTGTAACAAGGAAGCAAGCTGACTCATACATGCCAACCTGCCAAGGTCATTCTTCTACACAGTCATATCAATGTCTCGAATGCTGTTAATGAACAGCATCTGCCCCTTTACCTTTCCAGCGACACTGCAGTTTATCAGACGTGTTCTGGTAGAAGTCCTGGACGTACTCCGACTGCTCTTCTATATTTAACTCCTAAATAAAAGAAATTAAAAAAAGGGACAGAAAGCAAATATCAATAATACACTCTTTTAAACGGGTATTACAGTTTCTGTAGGAATGACATTTCTCAAATTAGAAATGGGCAGTGAAGGAAAGATTTATTTTACGTTATATCTTAATCCTACAACATATAGGAGGTTGGCTTTGTTTGGACATCTTGGTATGTTGCATGAGATCATGTCTTCGATTGTTAACCAATGACAGCATGGTACAGCAGACGCTGGTGTGAAATGTATACTTATTAACAATGGCCACTCATCTCCCTTTTTGCCCTCGCTCAGATCACTGGTCTCCCAAGGGAGTCCATTCTCTTTTACTCCCACTCTCCCACTGACCCACGAGCATCTTCTAACATGGTCTACCAGTGCTGTGCCAATGTCAATTGTATGTATACACTGGTGTCCCTTGGCCTCTCACAGTCGGATTGTAATGGCTGCCACATATCATTAAAGTAGTCCATCAATCCTTCCCCATTTGTACTCCTTGGACCTGTGAAATACAGATCCATCTGTAACAAGACCTTGTTCATCACACACACCTGCCAGTGCCACTTCCCACCCACTTTCCAAATTATGCCACGCCACTGAACCTCCACATAACTACACAATCACCCACACTGCAGCGAAACCAACAAAGCACTGTCCAGAAGATACGGATGGCAAGTATGATGATGAGGACGACGACGTCCTGGAAGGGAGATGAACCTGATCCGTTATTCACTGTGGCAAGAGACTTGTTACAGGGTGATAGTGATTTAATTAGAAACTTATTGTCGGAACATGCTGATAGCTGGAACTGAGACGTCCATTGATAATAGGTTGTAAGTATTGCAGAATTCCACATTAAGAGCAGTCTTTAATTTAAATAAAAATGTAATGTCTGCTGTGAAAGCTCCATTATCTGCTGATCTCATCATGAATATAATTGAAAACACTTTGTCATAGGTCTCAGATAGTTCGTTTTTCCCACAGTTCCCTCTCCTAGGTCTCTGCTATAGTTAGTTCTTCGCACTGATCCCTACAAGATGATTTGCATTAAATACATCAGCTTCTCCTTTCAGGAAGGCATTAAAGACTCGCTTGATTGAGTAATTCCCTTCCACCGGAGTCAGTGTTTAGATGCCCTTTTTAGGGTTTTTAGCACTCTAAAAATGTACTTTACTGATTTGTTGACAAAGGCGACTGCAGAGCCGGACATCTGAAATCAGGATGACTGCCAATCTGGAAACTGACCCTAAAACGTTAGCCTGTATTAGACTAGGGGACTGACAGGAAGAGGAATGCCTACAAATAACTTGCTACAGGACTTAGTATGTCCTTTTACAAAAACACTAGAAACTGAAGAGAATGACCAAAATAGTGGACAGCCAGGTGGATTCATTAACACAGACTGATTATGACCAGCAAGTGATATGAATGCTGGAAAATCTTAACTACACAGTTCTACTGCAATGGTACAGGATGGAGATGGACCAGCTACTGGGAAGAGAACTGCCATGCAAAGGCAGGACATAGGAACAGAATTACAAAGAGGATAGCAAAACAGGGGCATAAATTCCAAGCATCGGGAATGCTAAGATCAGAATCAAAATACATGTTTCCAACAAAATGTTTAATCAGACCAGGAATAGCAGTCGATGCCTGGCCAGTTGACCCTATTTGGCCACGGACTTTAATACCCCGCAGAGAATCTCAGTTGTTACTTTGCAGGTCTTTGGATCAGAAGTCATGACATGGCGTCATTACATCAGGAATACCTTTAATTTGCAGGTAAGTTTGTAAGTATTACTTTAACACGTGTGTGTGTGTGTGTACTTCCTTTTAACTCTAATATTTAATGGTAATTTAATTCTAGCTTAATTATATTTATTTTTAATATATCTTCATTTAATTTCAAACAACATTTCAAAATACCATTCACTTGACTCGATTAATCCCCTTCAAGCCCAAATACACTACCCATCCCTGAACCATAAAACCTCCTCACTACCCATATACACTTCCCATTTCTGAACGCCAACAACACCTTAGTAAACATAAGTACAAACCATCCATGAACCCTAAAACCCATTACTATATAAACATAAGAATATTGACAACATATAACCTCCTATTTTAATGTTATTTTTAAATATCTCTCTCTCTCTCTATATATATATATATATATATATGTGTATATATATATATATATATATATCTTTAATTTATTAATAACTTACAATTGTATTTCTGTGACTTCATTACTTAAATGTGAATTATATTAATATACAAATTTGAAATTGAAATTACTGTTACTATATATATATATATATATATATATATATATATATATATATATATATATATATATATATATGAAAGAAAAGATGTCCTGATCTGCGTGTTACGGCGCACTTAATTCTCCGGTGGTGCTGGTTTGTGGCAGGACAACCATATTTTCAAAAAACAAGATTCTCTTTCTGTTTTAGCAAGAGAAAACCGCACTCTGTCGTGCCAAAAATACCTTAACTTTTAATACATTAGTGAGATCATAAACAAACAAACAGGAATCCCCTGACGTGTTTCGGTCTCACCAGACCTTGTTCACAGGTGTTTCCTGTGTGCTAATTTCGGCGCTTTAAATAAAGTACTCCAAAGTAACAGAAAAAATACTCAAGTTACACCACTTATCAAGGGTTATTCCATAACATCACTAAATATATATACTTTAACAAAGAAAAATGAAACGTTTTTCTATATACATATTTACCAAATTGTAACAGTGTTTTGACTACAATCCAAGGTGTTTTTCCACTGAGTTCCACATTGCATTCTGGTATATGTAGTTTATAGCATTTCATTGAATCAAATAATTTTTAAATATATGTCATAAAATCTTGTTTCAGCGACTAATGGAGACTTCAAAACAGTTTCTGAGGTGTGTTAACAAAATATAGGGGCCCTCATTAGTTTTTAATTTATATTCACATTGGATTCATATTCATGTATTGCATGTTACCTACAATAGCACAATCCCCAAAGTTTCTTTTAAACAAGGCCCTCGCTAAATCCTGCACCTCTGATGTAAGAAAATTAATGTTTGGGTATTATTCCTTCAGTCAATTTATATTGATAGCACCAAAATTGTATGTCTATCTGACAAATGACAACGGGAAAGAAAGCATCTTATCAATTGGTGGAAATGACATAAAATAAATGAATGGCAACATCTTATGAGCTATGACAACCCTTATAGGTGTACAAATAACTCCTCATCCTGATTTAAACCTAGCGGGGTGAGAGATCGGATATCAAGTATATGTCTGGATTCTAGTTGACGCAATTTCTTTTCTCTGTCACCACCACGTTCTGATTTTAGTACCTGATCAATTACATAGAATGTCATGAGTTCCCACTTGCTATAATGTTTCTGTTCCATAGGTCTCGCTGTTGCATAGCTCCTATCTATATTGATAGTTGCTCGAATATGTTCTAAAATTTGCTTTTTAGCCTCACATATGGTACTGCCAACATATTTCAACCCACAAGGACATTCAATCACATATACTGTGAATCGACTTTTACAGTTCAAGTGCTTACGTATCACTCTCTCCATGCCAGTACTTGTTGAGTACTCTTTCTTATTCACCCCAATTTTACATGCCTTACAGCTGCTGCACTTCCAAAAGCCAGTTTTCTGTAACCAGTTTGCTTTTGTAGTTTGGAAATGGCTGTGCGTTAATTTATCCCTTAAGTTTGCTGTTCTTCTGAAAGTCATTAATGGGTATTGTCCCATGATTTCCCCCACTATTGGGTCCATTTGTAAAATTGCCCAGTGGTTTTCCAAGATTTTACGAACTTGTGTGGCACTCTGTGAGTATGTTGTTATGAACCTCAGCTGTTGTTGTTTGGCATGTTTAATGGCTTGGTTTCCTCCATGAATTAGTTGTTCTCTTGATGATTGTTTCACACGTTTCTGTGCCAGAGCTAAACACTTTTTCGGATATTGTCTTGCCAGGAATCTCTCCTCCTCTAATTTCAAGTGCTTCTCACACTCTTCCGGCTCTGAGCAGATTTTCTTTATTCGTAGAAATTCACCATAGGGAATGTTCCACTTTGTTCGTGGTGGGTGAAAACTGTTAGCATGTAATATGGAGTTCGTAGCTGTTATTTTCCTGTTAGACAAATGTTAATAATTTCCAAAAGCATCTCATTGTGTTCATAAAAACGTATATTCCTTTTGGTTGAGAAAGAATTTGCATGCCTGGATTCCTATTTGCAACATCCACCAGGTAGACCTATAATATCAGCCAAAGCATCTCTATTAGAACCTATGTCAGAATACATAGATTTCTTTCTAGCACCCTTGGCAAGAAATTTGAACTCCTATTTACGTGATACATGAGACTTACTGTTACAATTGGAAGGGATACCTTGGCAGGACACCTTGGCAGGACACCTATAAATTAGTAACAATGGATGTAGTTTCGCTGTACACGAACATTGAACATCAATAGTAAATTGCGTCAACTAGAATCCAGACATATACTTGATATCCGATCTCTCACCCCGCTAGGTTTAAATCGGGATGAGGAGTTATTTGTACACCTATAAGGGTTGTCATAGCTCATAAGATGTTGCCATTCATTTATTTTATGTCATTTCCACCAATTGATAAGATGCTTTCTTTCCCGTTGTCATTTGTCAGATAGACATACAATTTTGGTGCTATCAATATAAATTGACTGAAGGAATAATACCCAAACATTAATTTTCTTACATCAGAGGTGCAGGATTTAGCGAGGGCCTTGTTTAAAAGAAACTTTGGGGATTGTGCTATTGTAGGTAACATGCAATACATGAATATGAATCCAATGTGAATATAAATTAAAAACTAATGAGGGCCCCTATATTTTGTTAACACACCTCAGAAACTGTTTTGAAGTCTCCATTAGTCGCTGAAACAAGATTTTATGACATATATTTAAAAATAATTTGATTCAATAAAATGGTATAAACTACATATACCAGAATGCAATGTGGAACTCAGTGAAAAACACCTTGGATTGTAGTCAAAACACTGTTACAATTTGGTAAATATGTATATAGAAAAACGTTTAATTTTTCTTTGTTAAAGTATATATATTTAGTGATGTTATGGAGTAACCCTTGATAAGTGGTGTAACTTGAGTATTTTTTCTGTTACTTTGGAGTACTTTATTTAAAGCGCCGAAATTAGCACACAGGAAACACCTGTGAACAAGGTCTGGTGAGACCGAAACTCGTCAGGGGATTCCTGTTTGTTTGTTTATGATCTCACTAATGTATTAAAAGTTAAGGTATTTTTGGCACAACAACAGAGTGCGGTTTTCTCTTGCTAAAACAGAAAGAGAATCTTGTTTTTTGAATATATATATATATATATATATATATATATATATATAAATAAATAACCTAGTGGTGGTCACTCGCCTAAATCTCTGGCACTGTTTGATGAATCTTCATAGAATTTTCAAACAAAAGTGTTCCGTGATTCTTGTTGCACATGGAACATTTTGGGGTGATTCGTCAAGCGGGGCCAAGAAAAAGGGGGGTAAAAAAAGTTGAGTTTCACATATTAATTCCCGTAGGACGTTTAGACACGTCTACAGCCCGACCCGCTGGACGGAATTACACCAAATTTGGCAGAGAGATAGCTTTCGATACACAGATTACACTTTCGCTTATTTGGAGTGAATCCATTTAGTAGTTTTTGTGAAATTTAAGGAAATCAAAATTTTTATTTCTCTGGCCGCAACGACTTCGCGAATAATGACAAGCTTGTGCAGGGACATGCACAGCTCTGATTGACTTATCTGAATAAACTATAACTTGTGCGGTAAAGAAACTTTAGGCCACGAGTTATAGTTTCTTAACGTAAGTATAACTATAACTGCTGAATATCTATGGTTTTGTATAGGTAAAATGTCAACCTAACTATAATGTCCCCCTAATCTTTTTATCCCCCAGAATATATATATATATATATATATATATATATATATGTATATATATATATATATGGAAAATGTCACTTACCCAGTGTACATCTGTTCGTGGCATTAGTCGCTGCAGATTCACATGCTGTGCACATCCCGCCATCTGGTGTTGGGCTCGGAGTGTTACAAGTTGTTTTTCTTCGAAGAAGTCTTTTCGAGTCACGAGACCGAGGGACTCCTCCCATTTCGACTCCATTGCGCATGGGCGTCGACTCCATCTTAGATTGTTTTCCCCACAGAGGGTGAGGTAGGAGTTGTGTATGCTAGTAATAGTGCCCATGCAATGGAGTGAATGTGTCTGTACATAATGAAGTTTAAAGTAATATATTTACAAATGTACAAATGTTCAAGATCTACTTCTGAACGGCTACAGGCTCCCGGGGAGGCGGGTGGGCGCATGTGAAATCTGCAGCGACTAATGCCACGAACAGATGTACACTGGGTAAGTGACATTTTCCGTTCGATGGCATGAGTAGCTGCAGATACACATGCTGTGCATAGACTAATAAGCAGTTATCTCCCCAAAAGCGGTGGTTCAGCCTGTAGGAGTTGAAGTAGTTTGAAATAATGTTCTTAGTACAGCTTGACCTACTGTTGCTTGTTGTGCAGTTAACACATCTACACAGTAGTGCTTGGTAAATGTATGAGGCGTAGACCATGTTGCTGCCTTACATATTTCGTTCATTGGAATATTTCCTAGAAAGGCCATGGTAGCACCTGTCTTTCTGGTTGAGTGTGCCTTTGGTGTAATAGGCAGTTCTCTTTTAGCTTTAAGACAGCATGTCTGAATGCACTTAACTATCCATCTTGCAATGCCTTGTTTTGAAATTGGATTTCCTGTATGAGGTTTTTGAAAGGCGATAAATAGTTGTTTTGTCTTTCGAATTAGTTTTGTTCTGTCAATGTAGTACATTAGTGCTCTTTTGATGTCTAATGTCTGTAGTGCTCTTTCAGCTACAGAATCTGGCTGTGGGAAGAACACTGGTAATTCTACCGTTTGATTCAAGTGGAACGGTGAGAGTACTTTTGGTAAAAATTTAGGATTGGTCCGTAGAACCACTTTATTTTTGTGTATTTGAATAAATGGTTCTTGAATGGTAAATGCTTGAATTTCACTCACTCTTCTTAGAGATGTGATGGCAATTAAAAATGCAACTTTCCACGTTAAGTATTGCATTTCACAAGAGTGCATGGGCTCAAAAGGTGGACCCATGAGTCGTGTTAAGACAATGTTGAGGTTCCATGAAGGAACTGGTGGTGCTCTTGGTGGTATAATTCTCTTTAGGCCTTCCATAAACGCTTTTATAACTGGTATCCTAAATAATGAAGTTGAGTGCGTAATTTGCAGGTAAGCTGAAATTGCCGTAAGATGTATTTTAATGGAAGAGAAAGCTAGTTTAGATTTCTGCAAATGTAGTAAGTATCCTACTATCTCTTTTGCAGATGCGTGTAAAGGTTGAATTTGATTATTATGGCAGTAATAAACAAATCTTTTCCACTTATTTGCATAACAGTGTCTAGTGGTAGGTTTTCTAGCCTGTTTTATGACCTCCATACATTCCTGTGTGAGGTCTAAGTGCCCGAATTCTAGGATTTCAGGAGCCAAATTGCTAGATTCAGCGATGCTGGATTTGGATGTCTGATCTGTTGTTTGTGTTGTGTTAACAGATCTGGTCTGTTTGGCAGTTTGATATGAGGTACTACTGAAAGGTCTAGTAGTGTTGTGTACCAAGGTTGCCTTGCCCATGTTGGTGCTATTAGTATGAGTTTGAGTTTGCTTTGACTCAACTTGTTTACTAGATATGGAAGAAGTGGGAGAGGGGGAAAAGCGTACGCAAATATCCCTGACCAGTTCATCCATAGTGCATTGCCCTGAGACTGATGTTGTGGGTACCTGGATGCGAAGTTTTGGCATTTTGAGTTTTCTTTTGTTGCAAATAGATCTATTTGTGGCGTTCCCCACATTCTGAAGTAAGTGTTCAGTATTTGGGGGTGAATTTCCCATTCGTGGATCTGTTGGTGATCCCGAGAGAGATTGTCTGCTAACTGATTCTGAATCCCTGGAATAAATTGTGCTATTAGGCAAATGTGGTTGTGAATCGCCCAATGCCATATTTTTTGTGTTAGGAGACACAACTGTGTCGAGTGTGTTCCTCCCTGTTTGTTTAGGTAATACATTGTTGTCATGTTGTCTGTTTTGACAAGAGTGTATTTGTGGGTTATTATGGGTTGAAATGCTTTCAGAGCTAGAAATAACGCTAACAGTTCTAAGTGGTTTATATGAAACTGTTTTTGCTGAATGTCCTATTGTCCTTGGATGCTGTGCTGATTGAGGTGTGCTCCCCACCCTGTCATGGATGCATCTGTCGTTATTACATATTGTGGCACTGGGTCTTGAAAAGGCCGCCCTTGGTTTAAATTTATACTTTTCCACCATTGAAGCGGGATGTATGTTTGGCGGTCTATCAACACCAGATCTAGAAGTTGACCCTGTGCCTGTGACCACTGTGATGCTAGGCACTGTTGTAAGGGCCGCATGTGCAACCTTGCGTTTGGGACAATGGCTATGCATGAGGACATCATGCCTAGGAGTTTCATTACTAATTTGACCTGTATCTTTTGGTTTGGATACATGGCTTGTATGACATTTTGGAATGTTTGGACTCTTTGTGGACTTGGAGTGGCAATTCCTTTCACTGTGTTGATTGTTGCTCCTAGGTATTGCTGTGTTTGACACGGCAGAAGGTGTGACTTTGAGTAATTGATTGAGAAACCTAGTTTGTGTAGGGTTTCTATGACGTAAATTGTGTGTTGTGAACACTGTTTTTGCGTGTTGGTTTTGATTAACCAATCGTCTAGGTACGGGAACACATGTATTTGCTGCCTTCTGATATGTGCAGCTACTACTGCTAGACATTTTGTAAAAACTCTTGGCGCAGTTGTTATTCCGAATGGCAACACTTTGAATTGGTAATGTATCCCTTGGAATACAAACCTTAGGTACTTCCTGTGTGAAGGATGTATTGGTATATGGAAATATGCATCCTTTAGATCCAGTGTTGTCATGTAGTCTTGTTGTTTGAGCAGTGGGATTACTTCTTGTAAAGTAACCATGTGAAAATGGTCTGATTTGATGTATGTATTTAATATTCTGAGATCTAGTATAGGTCTTAGAGTTTTGTCTTTTTTGGGTATCAGAAAGTACAGTGAGTAAACTCCTTCGTTTAGTTCTTGTTTTGGTACTAATTCTATTGCTTCTTTTTGGAGCAATGCTTGAACTTCTAATCCTAGAAAATTTATATGTTGTTTCAACATACTGTGTGTTTTCGGTGGGACTGTTGGAGGGAATTCGCGAAATTCTATGCAATAACCATGCTGGATAATTGCTAGTACCCAAGTATCTGTTGTTATCTCCTCCCAATGTTTGTAAAATTGGCTTAATCTTCCCCCCACAGGTGTTATGTGATGGGGATGTGTGACTTGTGAGTCACTGCTTATTTTGAGGACTTTTGGGGCTTTGGAATTTTCCTCTACTTCTTTGGAATTGTCCCCCTCTATATTGCCCCCGAAAACTTCCCCGCTGATATTGGCTTTGGTAAGTGGGCCTTGTTTGTGATGTTGTGGTTTCTGTAGGTTGTCCTCGAAACCCTCCCCTAAAAGGTGTTTTGCGAAAGGTGCCTCTGCTCTGCGGGGAGTAGAGTGCGCCCATGGCTTTTGCCGTATCAGTGTCTTTTTGGAGTTTCTCAATAGCAGTGTCGACTTCCGGCCCAAACAACTGCTGTTCATTAAATGGCATATTTAGCACGGCTTGTTGAATTTCCGGCTTGAAACCCGACGTGCAGAGCCAAGCGTGCCTTCTTATTGTTATTGCAGTATTTACTGTCCTTGCAGCCGTATCTGCTGCATCCATTGAAGACCGTATCTGATTATTAGAGATACTTTGTCCTTCTTCCACCACTTGTTGTGCTCTTTTTTGGAACTCCTTGGGTAAGAGTTCTATTAAAATGTTGCATCTCATCCCAGTGAGCTCTGTCATATCTTGCCAAAAGCGCTTGTGAATTGGCAATGCGCCATTGGTTTGCTGCTTGTGCTGCAACCCTTTTGCCCGCAGCATCAAATTTGCAACTCTCTTTGTCTGGAGGTGGTGCGTCTCCCGAGGTATGAGAGTTTGCTCTCTTACGAGCTGCCCCGACAACTACTGAGTCTGGAGTTAACTGCGTTGTAATATAAACAGGATCTGTTGGCGGTGGCTTGTACTTTTTCTCCACCCTTGGAGTTATGGCTCGGCCTTTAACAGGATCCTGAAAGATTTGTTTTGAATGTTTTAGCATTCCTGGGAGCATAGGTAGTCTTTGGTACTGGCTATGAGTGGAGGTTAGCGTGTTAAACAAGAAGTCATCCTCAATTGGTTCTGAATGCAAGGTGACGTTATGGAAAGCAGCTGCCCTTGCGATCACCTGTATGTAAGATGTACTGTCCTCAGGAGGGGACGGCCTGGTAGGGTACGAGTCTGGGCTGTTGTCCGATACTGGAGCATCGTAAAGGTCCCATGCATCGTGATCATCTTGACTCATGGCAGTATGAGTCGGGGAGTGCATCAGTGGAGGAGTTGCTACTGGTGATGTGTGCACTGATGGTGGTGGAGAAGGTGGTGGAGTTGTTTTCTTTGCCACCTTTGCCTGTGGCTCCTTGTCCTTTTCGTGAAAGGCAAGTTTTCTTTTTGTTTTAATTGGAGGAAGAGTGGTTATCTTCCTTGTGTCTTGATGAATGTGGAGCCTCCTTTGAGTATAGTCTGGCTCTACAGCTTGAAGTTCCTCTCCAAATCTATGTTTTTTCATTTGTGAGGCTAATCCTTGTTCCTCTGTATAGGAACCTGTTCTCGGCTCCGAGGCTGGATGTTTCGGAACCGAAACTTTTTCGGAGGTTTTTTTAGGCTCTGAAGAAACCTTTGTAATTTTCGGCGTGGTGGTGTCTCGGTGCCGCTGGTACGGTGCCGAAATTTCTCAGAGCCGATGTCTCGGGTCCGAGATTGCTGTGTGGCGGTATTTCGACCGGAGTCAGATGACTTCGACACCAGCGTGCCCTTTTTCGGTGCCTTGGCTCGGTCACCGCTTTTTTGGGTTAAGCCATGGCCTGTTGGCAGTGGCGTCCCCTGGGCTCTTGTTGACTTCTCGGGAGTCTTATGTTTCGACGTCTTACTCACGGTTTTCGGCGTTTCTTCGGCCTCGAGCTCTTCCGAGTCCGATTCGTGGATAGAGAAAGCTTCCTCTTCTTCTTCGAAACGCTCTTGTTCTGTCGGCGTCGACGCCATCTGCAGTCTTCTGGCTCTTCGGTCTCTTAACGTCTTTCTGGACCGAAACGCTCGACAGGCCTCACAAGTATCTTCCTTGTGCTCTGGGGACAAGCACAAGTTACATACCAGATGCTGATCCGTATACGGATACTTGTTATGGCATTTTGGACAGAAGCGGAATGGGGTCCGTTCCCTCAGCCTTGAATTCACACGTGGCCGGGCCGACCAGGCCCCGACGGGGGATCGAAAAAACCCCGAAGGGCCACCGGAACTCTTCTAAATTCGGTGTCGATCTGTTGTAACTAACCCGATACCGAACGCAAACAATACCTACGTTTTTTCCGAGATTCTAACTAACTTTCCGACCCGAAACACGGAGCAAAAAGGAACACGTCCGACCCCGATGGCGGAAAAAAAACAATCTAAGATGGAGTCGACGCCCATGCGCAATGGAGTCGAAATGGGAGGAGTCCCTCGGTCTCGTGACTCGAAAAGACTTCTTCGAAGAAAAACAACTTGTAACAATCCGAGCCCAACACCAGATGGCGGGATGTGCACAGCATGTGTATCTGCAGCTACACATGCCATCGAACATATATATATATATATATATATATATATATATATATATATATATATATATACTGGATTTCGCCAGTGGTTAGTTATAGTTAGGACCTAGTTTCCATGGGAAGAGCATTTTTTGTATTTCTAATAACTTTGGTGCCGTTTGATGAATTTTCCAAATTAGTTTGCCAGTCACTTCACCTGCAATATGGAAAGTTTTGCGGTGATCCATCAAGCAAGGGCTGAGAAAAAACGGGAGGGTCCCAAATTAAGTTTTCCTCCATGCAATTTCCAGAACAGATTTTAGACAGGACTACAGCCCGACCTGCTGAACGGAATTATACTAAATTTGGCAGAAAGCTAGATCTTGGTTGGGAAAGAGAGTTTTTTTTTGTAATTTGGTGTAAACCTGTTTAGTAGTTTTGGAGTTATAACAGTAAAAAGATTTTTTTTTTGTTAGCATGCAAGGATCTGCGGATCCACTCTGGTGCTCTGCCCGACTCCCTGTGTGCTCTGTGGCAGAGCAACAGAGCCAGACCTCCAATTAAAACAAATCTCATACACCCACTTACAGACCCACACACCTACTCACCCAATTACTCCCACATACACATCCACATAACCACTCACACACATGCAGCCAATCACACACCCACTCACAGACCTACAAAACCACTCACTGACCCACATAGCAACTCACACAGACCCACTTACACACCAACACCACCACTCACACACACCTACTCACAGACCCACACGCCCACTCACGCAGCCCCTCAGACCCACAAAACCACTCACAGACCCACTAAACCACTCACACACTCACACAGCTACAGACCCATTTACAAACCCACAGAATCATTTACAAACCCACAGAATCACTCACACACCCATACAGCCACTCACACCCACTCACTCACAAAACTACTTACACACCCACTCACACATCCATATAGTCACACACACCTATATGGTCTCTCACACACCCACACAGTCACTCATACATCCACTCACTCTGACACAGAGGCAGTGATACACTTAGAGAAATTGCAATAGCATATGTTTGCATTAAATGTGTTGTTTTAGTACTGAAAGTGTGCTTTTGGTTGGGAACATATCCATCGCGCCATCATCCCGCAATACAACCAGCAGACCCCTTATTTGTCCGAAGATTCGCGATGGAGCCGCACATTCATAAAGATTTTTAGAAAGACTACATAAGTTACCTTACCTTAATGTTTTGTCTTAAAACAGATGAAAATGAATTAGTAAATAAAATGTATATATCAACTTGTGAAAATGTATAATAGTAAATTGAACTTATGGGTCAAATTCTAGTATAATTTATATTCTAAAAAAAAAATCAGTGAAATTCACTAAAAAAAAAAAAAAAAAAGAACAGGGTTACATGGACGTTACAGTTAGGTAATTTCACTGAAAACCCAAAGGTAACAAGAGCGATATAGTTATAGTAACTCATGTCCTAAGGCTCACATTTACATCACTCATAACATCTTCTATGGCATCATTGATAATATCACTGCAACATTTGCAATGAAATTATTGATGACAAACTGAGCATGACAGCGGCACGAGTTGTGGTTACCTTAGGACATGAGTTATAGTTATTTGAGATAACTATAACCGCTCAATTTCTATGGCTTTGTGTGAGTAAAATCTGAACCTAACCTTTATTTTTTCAGTGGATTTGGTTTTCTAAGGTTTTTTTTTTTCTGGGCCATTACTCACATAAGGTGAAGTCTTCAGTGGGTCATGATTGATGCCCCTCCCCCACAAATGGTAAAATCAGCATAATCCATGCTGCACACCTGTATACATTATTTGCTTGAATGCTAACCTTTGAGCTTGTTCCTTGTAGTCATCTACCTCTGAACAGTTCCTTCTCAATCTTAGGAACTGCCTGAAGGGGAGGTTCTCCCTTAGGTGACGGGGTGGGCACTATCGTACAAGTGTAAACTTTTCTTGGTTGTTGGTTTTTCATGAGTGGTTGACTTTAAGGTGACTTGGGTAGCTATAATATTCAAATCCAAAAAGACAAGTTGTTCCTTGCTCATTGTGTGGGTGAATCTCAGGAACTCTTCATGTCTAAGCAGCCATTCTAGGAAGGTCTCCACCAGTGCTGCTTCACCTTGCCATAGGATCAGTATATTGTCAATGTACCTCTTCCACATTTTTATATTCTCTCTGTACAGATTGACAGGGCTCAGGATTCTCTGTTTCTATGGTGTAGATGGTGTACATAGAGGCCAGCTAAGCTTGGCGCAAAGGTACTTCCCATGCTGGTCCTATGTTTCTGATGGTACAAGGTTCCCTCAAACTCAAAGAAATTTCATGCTAGAGCCCAATAGCAGCATTCCATACCACATTTATTGGTGTTTGATACTTCCAGTCTACGTCAAAAACAACCTCCTCAATTATAAGTAATGTATCAGTGTGAGGGTGACTAGTGTATAGACTCTCAACATCCAATCCTATTAGTATCTCAGTTTCTGGGTCAAAGGTCTGTCTTTTATGAGACGTAGTACATCTTTCATATCTTTGGGATAACTGTCCATGTTTTGGACTATAGGTCTCAAAAAGGCATCTGCAAAACGGGATGGGGGTTCCAAAATGGAATTAATTCCCGATATTATAGGTCTGCCTGGGGTGTCTTGAGGTTCTTGTGAATTTTTGGGATAGTGTAGAAGTATGGAGTCACTGGTATCTATTAGTTAGGAAATGCCCTTCTTTCTGGGAGACCCAATTGTGCGCTATGGCTTGCTCTACCATACTGCTAATCCTAGACCTCAAAAATTCTGGTGGATTCCTTATGCTTTTCATAGTTCAGTTCATCGCCCAAAAGTCTCAGACATTCCTTCCGGGAGTTTTCAGTGGCTAGGATCATAATGACACCACTCTTATCTGCTGGTTTAATAACCATGCTAATGTTCTTACACAATTCCTGTAAGGCCTTTTTCTCAAGCCTGGTCGTGTTGCGGAAAACCTTCAATGTGCTTGGGTTGTTCTCACTGATATCCTTAAAGACTGCTTTTTCAAAAGCCAGTTTTTCGACTGGGATTGATGTGTTTGGAGGGAAGGAGGGGGTGCACGCAAGCGGAGGGGGTGCACGCAAGCATGTCCACCTGCGGGCCAAAAGGCCACAAAGCACATGGTCGCACAGCACTACTGTAATATTTATAATAATGTAATTGTTCTATCAGAACACACAGGACATTCCGGCAGCGTGCTTGGTGTGTGACAATTTACCTGCTGACACTAAGACGGGCAGACGGGAGGTCATGTGCTGTCTTCTCTTCACTTGAAATAAAGCCTACAACTTTACAACTACGTGTGTTGTTATTCAAGATAAAACACATAAATTTGGCGACAACTAGGATAAGTGCCCAACGTGAGGAAGACATCACCTGTACGCCTTTGTGTATTCTTTCAACTGCATTTGCAATTGTATCGACGATGGGATGCCTTAGACAGTGAGTGTATGGCACTTTGCGTTCATATGCTCTATTATGGCACATAACTTAACTGTGATAATAAGTTTTACCTTAAGCGGTTATCATCTTATTGCGTGCTTCTTTTTGCTGTGTGCTCCTCGTGCAACATTTCAAGCTCGCAGTGCACGAGTCACAAGCAGCAATATCACAGCATTACCATAGCAACGCTGGAAAAACAAGCCTTAATACCCTTAGGTATGCATCCTACGTTATGGCGGCCATATTTAGGGAAACCTTTCACAATATTCCCTAAAACTGCTAAGTTCATCAGTTGTGAATCGCACCAACAGAAATACTAAAATTCATCTGCACTAGTAGGCCGTTTCAGCGACAGGCACGCTCATTTTACAAAAATGCCTGTCAGTCAAACCATACAACTCGACCACAAGCACTTTCATTATTACAGTAGAAATTAAATGTTGCCACAGTGACAGGCACATTCACAGGCAGGTTTATCGACAGCCACAGGCATGCTCGTGAGTTATTGGCAGTTAATAACATTAAACATCTTTGAAAAAGACACAGCTTGTTACAACAGTCAATTTTTCTCAGAGTGTTTCGGCAACAGGCACGCCTTTAATATCCACAACTTTATCAAACTTTTTATAACGGTGACAAATTCTAAC
The DNA here is from genome assembly GCF_031143425.1 of Pleurodeles waltl. NCBI lineage: Eukaryota > Metazoa > Chordata > Amphibia > Caudata > Salamandridae > Pleurodeles > Pleurodeles waltl. The sequence continues at coordinate 91,609,902 of NC_090441.1, forward strand.
TTCTAACATAAAATGGAAAATGCTAATTTCCCTTCACCATTTTTATGTATAAGTGGATACAATGGTTTAATAACTTTGACAGCTACTTAACAGCCTTTGATGTTGACAAATTTCCTGCTAAGAGGAAATGAGCAATTCTTTATAGCGCATATTAGATCACTTACCTATTGTTTTACAACCTCCGAACACTGAATGGAACACATGTTGAGACAATTACTAGACTTAAAACCATGTCAACGTCAAAGATGAAACAAGCATTATTGTTCAGAGACACACGTTTTTCACAAGGAAACAATTGCAACATGAGTCAACTGACACATTTGTGGCTGAACTAAGAGTATTAGCAGCCACTTGTAGATTTGATGATGACTTGGCCAATTATTTTAGAGATCAGATTGTCGTAAACTGTTTTTATAAATGTATTCACGAGAAGTTTTGTGCTGTCGAGATCTAGATTTACTAGAAACATTGGAAATAGCCAGATGGATAGAAAGAAACAATCAAGCTTCAAATGAATTGAATGCACAGAAAGAACATTTAACCACAGAACAAACTGATGTGATAATACCTAAAACGAAACTATCCAGCAAAACTGGAAAAGAATACAAGAAAAGTGAGAAAACATCATCTAATGGTAGGTGTTTTAGGTGTGGATCTTGTAATCATACGGCTAATACCAAAAACTGTCTATCATTAAACAGATTGTGCCTCACATGCAGGAAAATGGGGCACTTTACAAAAGTTTGCAGAAATGTACAGCAATGTACTCATGCAAAGGAGTAAAGTGTGGTTAACACTGTTGAACTGGCCAATAACCTGGACAACCGAGTGGTGTTATCTGTTAATATGTTTGCAGCGAATCAGGAGTATGGTAGTGATCCTATTCATGATTGACGTATTGGCCAAATTGAATTGAATGGTCAAAGTTGACACTGGAGCACCTATTACCATTGTCACTGATAAGTTGTACGAATCTGAGTGGAATACATGTTGCTTGTTGCCTCCAGATAGTCGTACATTTGCCTTTGGAGGACATGACATTGATTTAATGAGATACTTTCAGAATTCTGTTCAATTTCAAGATAGATCTGTGTTTGTCAAAATATATGCAGCAAGGAAAAGATTTAACATTTTAGGATGAAGGGATCAAGGTGCCCTCTGTATGATTTTAAGACCAGGCACATATCACCTATTTCTCTAGGCGAGTCTACTGTACGACATTGCAGCTTAGAAAACATTATTGGGAAACATAAAAAATTGTTTGAAGACCACCTTGTACTAGTGAAAGGAATCAAATAGATTATTTTGAAAAAGGATGCTATTCCTGTGGTACATAAAGTTAGGAATGTACCTTTAAGTGTAAGTAAACAGTTGATGGAACATTTGGATAAGTTGTGTTCAGAGAAAGTCATTGAGCCTGTCAATGCCTCAGAGTGGGTGTCCCCAATAGTGGTGGCTAAAAAGACAAATGGAGAGTTGAGACTCTGTGGGGACCTGAGGTCCCTCAACAGGAACATATTGGTGGATTGTTTTCCCCTTCCCAAAAATCAGGAGATGCTAGCGTAGGTGGGGAAATCAAAGATTTTTTCTGCAATAGATTTACAAGCAGCCTACCATCTGATTGATCTATGTATTACATTTAGACACCTGACCACGTTCAATACGCCGTTTGGAGCATACTGATTTTTATGTATGACTTTTGGCTTAGCATCAGCCGCTTGTTTATCAGAAATTAATGTTCAAGCTCTTTGGAGAAAACAAACATGTTTTAGCATATTAAGATGACATATTAATCTTTACAGAAAATGAACAACACCATTTGATGGTTTTGGAGGAGGTTCTGGGTATTCTGGAGAGGTTTGGGTTGACAGTAAAGAAATAAGTGTTGTTTTATGACAAATGAATTAGAATATTTAGGACATGTACTATCCAATGCTGGTATTAAACCTTAATCACTGTTGGCTGTTGCCATTAAGTTGGGTCCAGAGCCACAAGACCAAGACCAATTTACGTAATTCCTAGGCCTATGCAAATACTAATCTAGATTTATTGAGAATTTTGCTTTACAAACAGCCACTTAGAAAGCTCTTACGGAAAGGTTGCGAGTATGTCTAGGGGGACTGAAGAAAGTGAGACCTTTGTTAATTTGAAATTTCTTATTGTAGAAACACCCGGTTTACACCAGTTCATGGATAATATAAAACCAATTTTAACAGATGATGCCAGTGGAATTGGTTTGGGGCTGTGTTGACGCAAATGTCTGAGGGCAAGGAATGCACCACTGCTTTTGCCTTAAGGCGCCTGACTGATGCGGAGTGTAATTACAGCACTACTGAATACAAAGCATTAGCATGTGTCTGCGCAATAAGGCATTTTTCTACTTATTTATGGAGACAAAAGGTTGCTCTGATTAGGGATCACAAACCTTTACTTTCACTGCTTACTGAAAAGAATTTGAGGCCAGTCCCAGATTAGTCAGATTACTAGCAAGGATTTATGAGTTCAACTTTGAGGTAAAGCATATTCCAGGGACTATGAATGCTAGACAGACTTCTTGTCGCGATGCCCTGTGAAGAATGATGAAGGAAGAGAGTTGATGCAAGAGGAATTGGAACGTGTGGTGGGAATGATAGATGGTACTGCTGCAGCTAGTAAGACTGTGTCATTAAGAAGAATGGGAGGACTGTGTGAACAAAGATGTTGAAAGAGCTTGTAGTTAAGGGATGGCCACATGAAAGGTGAATCAAGGAGGATGTGAAGCCTTTTTATAAGGTTAGACATGAGTTATCTGTGGAAGGGAAGTTGGTACAGCGAGGTAACCGTTCTTATTCCCCCAAGCAGTCTTAGGAGCCGGTTAGTGAGCTTGGTTCATCAAGGTCATTTAGGTATGACAGAAACAAGGAAAATAATCTGTGTGTGTGTTATTGGTGGCCTGGAACGGATAACGAGATTAACCTTTGGGTTGGGGATTGTTCTGATTTTGGTCATGCTGACAAAGTTTTGAGAGTTTATAATACTCCTTTGTGTCCGAAAGAGTTCCCAAAGGGGCCATGGGAAAAACTAGGCACGGATTTCTTGGAGCCTATGTTTGAGTTGCCAGTGACAAGGAGGTATGCTCTGGTAGTAGTAGATTATCACTCCGAATGAGTGGAACGTGAGTTTTTGAAGGAAACTAATACAAAAGCTGTCAATGATTTTCTCACATCTTTATTTTGTAGAGGAGGCTTTCCACAACCAATTGTTACCGACAATGGAATTCAATTCAAGTCAGGTTTCATGCATGAGTTTCTCAACATACACAGGATTAGGCACCTGGCGGTGGCTCTTTATAGCCCACAAGGGAATGGTATGGTTGAAAGGGTGAAGAGAATGTTGAAGGAGAGTATTCAGGTGGTGACTGCTGCAAGGATAGATGTATGTTAAACAGTTCGTGACAGATTATGGAGTTATCATAAGACTCCACATTAAACCACTGGAGTATCCCCATTTATCTTACGGAGGGGCAGACATTCTTCTTATGACACGTCCCTAAGTGGGGATTGGACAAGACAAAGGTCACGAGGAGGAGGAGGATCCCTAGTTCTGAGGATGTCAGAAATAAGGTATTGGAACAATAACACAAAAGCAAGTCTAGGTGTGATGAGTTACATAAGACTAAGAACGTTTCATTTGAGGTGGGGGATTTGGTGAAGATAAAGAGACCCCATGGAAAAATAGTGGAGGATCTAAATTTTTCCCTGCCTCAAGGGTGGTCAAGGTTTCCAATCATGACATAATGGTTGAGAACCATAAATGGTGGAGTAAAAAGTGCAGTGTTAGTTAAGAATTTGGCTGACAATGGAAGTCAGACTAGTAACTCTTCTAGGGTGCTTAGGGAGGATGAGTCCAGTTGGTGGCTGGGAAAAGATAACACAAGTGCTGAGATGAAGTGTATAAGAAGTAACAAAGTCGATGTTCCTTCTGAATGGTTAGGCGTGGGTGGTGAGTGCTGGCACAGTGATACTTTCATTAGTTGGGTGGACGTTTTTCTGGGAAGCCATCCTTCAGAGCTTCAGTAAATAATGCTGTGATTGTTGGGTTTCCCGCCAGTTGCAGGAAAAAGTCCTGCAGAAGGAATACTGTTTTACCCAAACATCTGAAAGAATATATACTAAATTAGTGGGAATGGTTAGGGTGGTGTTTGCCATGTTTCTTAAATGAGTTGTTAATTTTTAGGAGTTTTTGCTATTATGTATGCTATTGTCGCCACTTAAGTGGATGTTCCCAATTTATCTTTATGTTTAGTTTCTGTTTTATCATAATGTATTAGTTCCTCCTATTATTTGTTGAAGGGGAGGAATGGTGATATGTTATAATAATGTCATTGTTCTATCAGAACACACAGGACATTCTGTCAGCGCGTTTGGTGCGTGGCAGTTTACCTGCTGACACCGAGATGGGCAGACGGGAGGTTGTGTGCGGTCTTCTCTTCACTTGAAATAAAGCCTACAACTTTACAACTATGTGTGTTGTTATTTAAGATACAACAACCACCTTCTAGGAAAAAATAAATTGTCTGTCTGGGCTAAACATTAGGCATCAGACGCACGTCCGACAATAAGGTGCCTTATTTAATATTGCTTTCACAGATGCACTCCAGTGTCAGAACCTAGTGACCCAGAGATGTCAGGCAAATTTGTTTATTCACTGAAAACCAGCAGTACAGATCAACCTGAAGCAAGCTGGCTGCTTACATGAATGCAGCGCCTCACTGCAGTGTCAGCAGCAGGAGCCCTGATATGCGTGACTAATACATTTTAGTGCAGTGATGTGCACACCAGCACTAAAATGTGTTAGTCTAACCCCTGATGTGTGGTACTTGGCAGAGCTAGGTGTGGTGTATACATATATTGTCACTGGGTGGAGTTTTAGAGCACTAATGTTGATTATACAATTTGAATGTGTTAGCACATAAACTAACTTGTGTGGAGATTTTGCTTGCATTTAAGCTGACAGACATCACTTGTTTTTAGAGTTATGGGGGTGATTTTGGTACCACCAATGTACACGGATGCAGGTTCGGAGTATATTTATTTTCATTTATGAGGTAGTTGGAGTCAGATACTTTTGAATGTACTTTTTTTTAGGTTTCCAATAACTATTGTTATGAATGAACTGCAAATTGACTGGTGTTGCTGGATAATGGTATAGGTTGTGATGTGAGTATGTCAGCCTGCACATCCTTGCTCATGTTCTCTATTCCTGAATGCCAATGTTCAAGATTGAGCCCCCAGCCTATCTTGTGTGAATCTGTGGCAGGATTCACTAGCCTATGCCAGTATTGGAATGACTGTTAATTATAATTTCCTACTGTATTTTTAGGTACTGTTTTTGACAGTATGTCTGTTTGGGAAAGCTGTGGTCACTCTCTATCTTTTACCTTGCTAAACCGGGTGACAATCCAGAATGGATCCCACTGGTCCCAGTACTCAGACTCTTACCACTTAGAGTCCCCATACATGTGCCACACTGTCACTATATGTACTACTTTAGACTACTTTCCTTGACATAGATAAAACGGTCTGGTTACACTAATGATTCACAAAACTCGGTACCATGCAGTGGTCATTCCCTTACAATTGCTATTGAATGTCTCACTAGGGCTTTTCTTAGCTCTCACTTGGTGAGAATTTCACACTCACTGAGTGAGAAGTTCTGAGTTCTATTCGAGAATAATCATTTGCTGTGTGATTTCATCAGTGTCTGAAAGCCCAATCCATACTGAAAGTATTAGGGGCCATTAGTTGGTCAAAAAGTTTCAGCAAAGTTTTGGTTGGCAAACAAAGTGCATTCATAGTTTCCTTTCTGTAAAACCTTCATAATACTTTCTAAGAACAGTTTTAACTGGTTACAAATCATGCTGCAAGATATGATCTGACTAAAACAGTGTTCTATACAAGTACAAAACCAGCAACATTTACAGACACCGTTAATCTCATCAAATATGATCAGGTTTGGGGCAACATCTATCTTGACCAACCAATAATGCATACTGTATCTCTTCAATAATTATACTCTCAGTAAGAGGCTCCATGGACCCACATACCACAGAGTTGTGAGTTCAGAAATCCAACACACTCACTGAATAACCTACAGCATGCCTCCACATAGACACACTAGTAACTCTGGATTGCAGTGAATCTGGAAATATTCCCCACTAGCAGTGTCACTGCCTTAGAAAACACGACTAGGATAGTCAATTGTACAAGTCCACTCTAGACAACGATGTAAATTAACTCATTTCAGACATGTACTGTGTAGTAGGAAAGAAGGGTGGGAGCAGGACTCAAGGTAGGAAGCACAGAGGACAGCTTAATGGACTGGGTACGGTACCTGATCCACAATTACCTTTAAGATATTTCTAAGCCAGAGAAAACCAGCAGAATTACCAAACTGGATGGTGATCATTGAGTCTGGTAATTCTGTGCTGTTCCCACTCCATAACCAACAGTTCAATGCCCGTAGCAACTGCAAGTAAAAGCCAGATATTAAAAGGTAGTTGTGGAGTTGACAAGGCTGGATTATTAAAAATCCTCATAGTGGGGGTGATTACTTTACTCTACCTGGAGATTTAAAGGTATCACAGGGGATTTTCAAATTAACGAAGCAGCAGCACTTCTCGACAGCACTTCTCGACTGCCACATTCAAATTCAAGGCTTTAGATCTAGAAAAACATACACATTTAAGCAAGAATCTAATCTACCTCCAAAGTTTATTTTACAGGGACGGTCAACTCAGTTCTCTTATCCAGGATCACTTCAGAATGGTGCCTCTGAGTTTTAATAAGCAAAATAAAGAGAGGGAAGCTTGATTCAATGTGACAGGAGCATCACTTTTAAATAAGCATCCAAAGGTTATTTCAAAAGGACGATGACCACTGCATGTTTAGAAAATAGAGCTTTTCTGCAAAGGTCCTGATTAGAACTGTGCACTAGTATCTGCAGTAATTGTCATTTCATTTGCTGGTTTTAGCCACTGTTCAAACCATGTACTCTCAACCACACTCAAAAATGAAAGCTCATAGTTCACAAAATGTACTGTTTCAATAAAGCATGCTTTAAAAAAATATTTGAGCACATATACATATCCAACTTTTGATTTGCAGGAATATAACAGCTATACTTAGAAAATCTTGAATATTAATGAGATTGCAGTATTATTTGAATATGAATCACACTTCAAGAATACGGGATCCAAATACAACAGACTAGACAATAGAATCAACAGTCCAGAAGGGGATGTAGAATTGTGTACTTTAAAACGAGCGAGCAAATACTGAGGGGGTTATTACAACTTTGGAGGAGGTGTTAATTCGTCCCAAATGTGACGGATATACCACCAGCCGTATTACGAGTTCCATAGGATATAATGGACTCGTAATACGGCTGGTGGTATATCCGTCACTTTTGGGACGGATTAACACCTCCTCCAAAGTTGTAATAACCCCCTAAATCCCTTAATATCACTTAGTGCGTTCATCACGTAGTACCTCAAACAGGATTCAGACAATTCTCCATTATAAGATTTCACACCACAGAGGTCTATTTTGTCATTCTTGTAGACAGTTAAACCGATGACAGTCCTCAACATGCTCATTACTAAACGTAGGCAAAAGTGAGTTACTGACATCAGGCACTCATGCAAATTCATTAAGGATTTGAGGGAGGGGATGTGTCCTAACGACTGGAGCTGCAGATTTCGGGGAACCAAGTTTTTATCCTGGTGTTGGCTCAACATACTGTGATTCTGGACAAATCACTAAATCTACCTGTGCCTAAAATAAATGACTTAGGGCCTGATTACAACTTTGGAGGACGGTGTTAATCCGGCCCAAATGTGACGGATATATCACCTACCGTATTACGAGTTCCATAGGATATAATGGGCTCGTAATACGGTAGGTCTTATTTCCGTCACATTTGGGACGGATTAACACCGTCCTCCAAAGTTGTAATCAGGCCCTTAGTCCTTGTGTGATTGTACGGAGCTGAGTTCTGGTTGTAGTAACCCAGTCCTCTCCTACACACACACACTTTTTGCCTGGTTTATAGATGCAACTTTGACTAAAGTGCACTGGGATCCTGCTAACCAGTCCCCAGTGCCAGTGTTCCTTCACTAAAGCCCTCTATAAGTCCCTAGTAAACGGTACCCCTGGTATTTAGGGCATTGGGTACTGAAGAGGGCCCCTCAGAGCTACAGAACAACTTGTGCAGCTCTTAGGGACCCAGCACCAACCTTATGCATACTGACATTCCAGGCTGCGTGGCAAGGTGCTCCCAAAATTGAAAACACGACATGGCACACAGCTTGTGTACCATGTCCCCTAAACACTGCATGCAATATATGTAAGTCACCCCTTTGGCAGGCCTTACAGCACTAAGACAAGGTGCATTATATTACATGCAAGGGCATATCTGATATGCCCCTGCTATGTCTTTGTTGATTCTCAGACATAGTAAGTGTACAGGGAAGCCATTTTAAATGCATTTGCTGGACACTGGTCACTACGAGTTCCCCAGCTACATGATGGCTTTTCTGAATCCTGGGGTGTTTGGTATCAAACATCTCAGAATAACACACCTTCACTGACCCCAGTGATGGATTTATTCAAAAATGCACACAGACGACACCTTAGAGGTGCCCCCTGAAAACCTACTAACTAGTAGTGTGTTGACTGACTGCTCATGACCCGTTCAGCCACCACAGGCATGTTTCTCTCCCCCTGCTTCCCCCCCAAAAAAGGTGAGAGCCAGCGCTCTCGATGGTCTAAGAAAAAAGCCTGCTCTGAGCAGAGGTGTGACCACCTCCCCCAGGCAGGATGGACACTCTAGGGCAGGGCGTTTCAAAGGCCTTGCCTCCTTTGTAATGAAACCCAGGTCTCACCAGATGGTGGAGATGACCAACCTCCCGTCCTGACCCCACTTTTGGCAGCAGCAGCAAAGGAAGGAAAATTAGGTAGATTAGGAGGTGCGCCCCTTTCATGCCAGTCCCACTCCTAAGGTGGACAAGCTGAAGCGGACACTTCTTTTTAAATTCCTCCATATTTTTAGGAAGGAATTAGGCTACTAGGGTTAGGATTATGTCCACTTTCCAGCAGAAGTGGTAATTGAAAGGGTCACCTAAAGGTGGTCAGACCATTGGCTACTGCCTGGCACTCCCTGTAACGCCTCTAAATTGAGTATTTATGTGGCACCCCTGAACACAAGAACTCAGGCCCTGACTACCTATGAAGAAGGACAAAGAAGAGTCATCCCTGCAGAAGAAGATGCCGAAGCAGCTCACCCGATACCGATACCAACCCTTCCGGCCTGACTGCTAACCTCAACGGACTCTTCACAAAAAGCCTTGTTCTGCAGCTTCAAGAAACCCAGGAAGCCTGCCTTCTAAAAAGACTCAGACTCCAGTGAGCAGTGGACCTGCTCAGCGACAAAGTATCCAACAGGGACTCTGCAGCCTAGAGACCTGGCCTCGGATGACCTCAACTCGGTGAGAAGCCCACCAACGCTGCCCTGAGCCCGGGTCCACCCGAGTGCCACCTAATACAAGTTGCCTGCAGCTCCTGCATGCAGGGCCCCTCTCTCACAGCCTGGTGGTGAGAGAAAACCCAACACCTACATCAACCACTGCACCCATCGCCCTGAAGCCAGCTGAGGAGGGCCACCCGTGCCAACGGCGTCCCCGGCTACCCTGAGCTTGGGTCCACCTTGCATGACCACCTGCTGAACTCCCCGACGACGCCTACAGCCTCAACATGCAGGACCCCCGGACCATGAGTACACCTGGCCAGTGAAACCTGATGCCAAAGGACACACCTGCCTCAGTCGCCACTGGGAGCTAGAGACAAGGACCAACAGTGCACTTACTTTCCTAGACATCTCAAGTCTTTGACCTACCTGCTTGTCGTCCCTTCCTAGTCGCAGCCTGTCTTCGCAAGGACTAAAGTTATATAGGAAATCATTGGGCACCTGATGCCTTACTGCACCTGGCCGCCGCAGTGCTGCCCGGTGTGACCTGTTAGTGTGGTTCTGATCAGTGTCCAGTACTTAACTTAACTTCCTGAGATTAGCTTTGTAAGTTGCCATTCACCCTGTGTTTGCTAAACATGGTTTTCCTCCGTAGGATAACATTGATAGAACACTGTCTAGTTGTCTGTTTTTGAAACTGCGATGTATTTATGCTAACAAAAGTCTACTTACCTGATTAAGAAGTTTTTGTGTTTGAAACATATAAAAATATGCTTATTTTTTTTTTAATCAGTTATTCTTTGAGTGTGTCTCATTGCCTCTGTGAATACAACAAACGCTTAGCACCAACCTTTGATAAGCCTAACTGTTTGCCCATGTTACCACAAATACAGCATTAGTCCTATCTACCTTTGCCTCTGCAATACTAATTGGGGATCCACTGGACTCTCTGCACAGTGTACTTCATTTTAGAGCACTATATAGAAAGTCAACTTCCTACAGTGATGTAATCTGGTGCTCATGTAAAATGCATTAATGTGTTTATATAAAACTGCAAAGAAAACCCTGAAAAGGCAGAAACCTGTTGGAGGTACAATACAGGCCACAGCTGATCAGGTTCTTTGAAGAAAGTCTCCCCATTCTCGAAATTACAGCCCGAGACTAGTAATTCGAATACACAAGCTATATATTTGCTAGTGAACCTCAAGTGATGTTCAAGGCAGTTAACTTTCCCAGAGTTTATTTCTGTTAACCGAGTCAAAAAGGCACCAGGAAGGCCACAAAACTGATCTACAACAAGCCCAGCTGCCTTGTGAAGTTCCTAGCGACTTCTCAAAGAACAACAAATTGATCCACCATAAAGCAAACCTTGAACGCCTAGGAGCTCAAATGGAATAAGTTGCAAAGAGGTAGAATATTAATTGTGGTAGGCCAGAATAAGTATGGCAAACACTCTGGCTATAGACTGCAATAATGAGATTACACAATAGCGAATTGGGTTTGCCCAGCACCTCTTCCTAAACATACATTTTAAATTGGCCTTGGTCACTATTATGGTACCTGCTCCTTTCAGTATTCATCTGAAATGGGGAGCTAACTGGATTGCCCACCAATTCAGGGAATATTCCAGGGCACGCAAAGGGAGATTTTCCGGAACCGATTCCCACCTAAAATTCTACGAAAGAATGGCCTTCCTCATATTATCCTGAGTGACGAGTCCAGCAACTGAATATCAGTTACATACTAAAAACTGTTCCCATACACCAAAGGACTTCCATACATATCTGATATTGAATCCACTGATCTTTTGCAACAGAACATTCAATTACAGCTGGTAAAATATTACTATCTTTGCATAATAACAACCAGATTTTATGACTGCTTCCATCAGAGCATGTATTTCATGCCATTTTCACAGTGCCTTTTTCACTTGTATCAGCTTGTGATAGGAAGCTTTCCTTTCCCAGCATACTGCTAGGTGTGCTTTCCTGATATATAGCTAGGTTTCCCTGATTTTACTTTGTCTAAGGAGTCTTTGGTCCTGCTTGAGTTTTCTGTGCTTGGGGACTATCCGGTTCAACACATTTATTCTCCCTTCTCACTGAATTTCATTTAAATGTGAAAACAGGGAAGGATATCAGCAGAAGCCAACTTATCCAATTTTATATGGAGCTTTAGTCAAACTACAATGTCATTTTATGCACCTGGATCGCTTTAAATTTAATATTTGCACCTTCAGGATATCTTGTTGTCATCCTTGAAGAATATCTGACCTCCATGTTTGGAGCACAATTGCCTACTTTCTTAGGTTTAGTGTCCAATGACTGGCTCAGTGCAAAATGATGAGTCGTTCCCTTAGCTAACATCTTAAAATCTATATAGCAACCAAACGACCTTGCAGAGAGAAAAGTGTAGTCAACTGGGTTTATCTCTTTGCCATAAGTAAAAAAGATTATTGCTACTGGTCTTCTGGAATAAAACCTCCTATTCAGAGCTACCAACTGATTCTCTAGTATTACCGCTAACATTACATTTCCTGGATAAAATGTATTTGCCAACGGGGATAGATATAGACAACAAAATGGATTCCAACAATTCCTAGAGGATTTCTATATCAAGAGTCATATTTAACTTCCCCAGGAGCACTGAAACCCTCGGATATTTTGCTTGCCTTTGTGTAACATCAATTTAACCTCCTTAGACTTCTACAAGTAGTAACTGAAGAACCAGGCTTGAAAACCTGCAGTACATATTATCTATTCTTAAACTTGCACACCTATTCAGTGTCTACTCAGCACAATTAAGAATTGCTAAACATAATTCACATAATATATCAAATTTAGTGGATAACCTAAACATTCGAATAAAATGCTGAAATCAGAATGACAAATACCCTTCATCACGCAGACAGGCATGGCTGTGTACATTCCATGATAAAACTAAAACATTGTCTATTTTGAAGCTCATGTTAATCACTAAAAACGCAGCAACTGTGCTCTAATATTGTCTCCCTTAGTTGTTGCATTACGCAGATAGATATAATCCTCAATATCTCTATGGAACCTATGCCCATTTTGAAACACAATTATTTGTCTACAGAGCCTCAAGTGCCATCGTTACAACTATCTTGTTATTACCAGAATGTTAGTAACTTAATATATATTAAGAGCACAAATACACTTGATGTTCCCCCAAAAACCATATAAACCTGGCGCTCAGACATGCCCACACATCCAAGCAAATGGGAGGGCTGATGGGTGCAACTGAGGGGTCTTAGGTCATCTGGCTCTCACTTCCTTACACTGTTACCTTCACACCCGGATTGCTTAACTCATTCCTAACATCAAGCCCTTATTAGCTCTGTGAAAAAAGCCACCTTTAGTGATGTCAGGGCCTGATAAGGTTTGCATGACATTAATTTACACCTTTCCAAAGACTGAACCTCTTTGCAGGGAAATATTATTAATATAAAATGCATTTTCTTTTACACAAGTCTTTTTACACAATAGTTTCATTAGTGTACCCATGATCACCAGATTCCCTCTGGTCAAAGTAAAACGTATGGAAATTAATATTTTTCCTTAGGGATCTTGCTATTGGTCAGTAGCTGAGTGTAATAAAGCAAACTCAGACTGAGTTTGCCTACATTGCACAGATACAGAATGTCTGTCTTCCACTTGTAATGAACGTTGTATGAGGAATATTCCAGTTTAATATAACTTGGCCCTTTGAGTAAATGAGCAAGATTCATTTTTAATTACTTTCTTTTTACATAGGCCGACTAGGAACTTTATTTTGCTATACACACCTTTTTGTGATGCATCGCTTCCAAGAAGAGCTTACACTGCTTATAAACTTCCTGACCAGGTTTTTGGTAGGTCTTCAGAAATTCTATGAAGTCCTTGGACACTCGGTCTGTTTCTATGCTTGGCTGCCTGTTGATAGCTGGGCTTGGAGTCTTCACTTCCTGGTTCTCTGCTGTTGAAGTAAAAAAAATTGAACATTACTAAACATAACAGTTTTACATGTATTGCTTTTTGTATCCAGATCCACGCTTGAAGCGGACCACAAACAAAAACTGCACCTGCAGGGTGAAGTTGCAGCAGTGTAATCATTTTGATCTTTTTGGGGGAGTTTTTTTGGAATCTTTTTATTGACTTTACAAAAACAGTGCAAAGGAGTATTGTACACATTACAGTTTTTGTATTAGGCATACACAACACAATATTGGCAGACAATGTCTTGATTCCATTAAAACTCTGGTAAACATCATGGATAACTTCATGACCATGTGGCTATACCTCCCCACAACGTCTCTTAACTCCTATCATTTCTGTGGTAGGCTGCAGCATCTGGTGCCTCCCTCAAGCTATCCTCCACTCAAGGTCTCACTGGGCAGGGGTCCAACTGTATTCCCCTTATCTCCGCCCAGCCTTGCCATATTTTACCATGTTTCTTGGAGCATCCCCGTGCTTGGTATATAGGTTGCTCGAAGTCCATATAACGATCCATACCTTTGGCCCATTCCCCAACTGAGGGTGCAGTTCACTCTTTTCAGGCCCTTGCAATATCTCATTTAGACAGTATGAGTCCCATCCATAAAAAGGTCCTTTGTTATTTTGTGCCTCCTAACTCGTTTGTAACATGCAGAAGCACCAGCCTGAGGTCTCTCAGAATTTCCCATCCCAGCACCCCTTCCATCTTTCCCAACACAAGAGAGAGAGAGAGAGAGAGAGAGAGAGAGAGAGAGAGAGAGAGAGAGAGAGACAGACAGAGACAGAGACAGAGACAGAGAGAGAGAGAGAGAGAGAGAGAGAGAGAGAGAGAGAGAGAGAGAGAGAGAGAGAGAAAAAGAGAGAAAGAGCGAGAGAGCGAGAGACAATGCCAAAACGTGTCTGCCAAATCCCTAGGTTCACTCTTGCATCCCAAAACACCTGCCATCCGATATAAGCCCCATTCGATGAAGCCTGTCTCTACTGTAGTACGTGCAGTGGAGTAGTTTAAGTTGTATGTATTGCAACTGGGAGGCTATGACTGCCCCCTAGGTGCCTCTTGCGACTCACTTCAGTTGTCGTCATCAAGTTCCCCCAGTTTTTTCCCATGCTCTACGGACCGCCTCCATTGGATTGGGCAGGTTTCTCAACATGATCTTATATATCTGGAACAATTTATGGTCTTCAATGTCTGTTAGAAGGAGTTTAGTGTCTAGTGGTGAAAACTCCGGGATGTCCTGGGCCATCCAAATCATCGGTGCCAGAGCATGATGGAGCTGTAAATACCCAAAGAACTGTATTCCTCCTGCATATCTTGAAAGGATTTCAGTACACCATTGGTTAAGATATTTCCCAGGATGGAGATCCCTACGGTGTCCCATGTTGAGAAACCCCGCAACACTGCAATCTGCTGAAAGCAGCTGCCCTCTGCCACCCCCAAAGTGGTGACTCAAACATTAGCTTACCCAACCAGCCAGTAGCTTTTTTAGCTGCCACCCATATCTCCAATATCACCGAGCTGCAGGAGGCAAATCCTGGTGTACCTCGCTGCCATTCAACAAGAGTGGCAAGCCCTGCAGTTCCATCACCCTTCCAGAGGATAGGCCAGGTCCGCAAATCCCCCAAACCACCAATCATTAATTATGAGGCGCTGTGCGACCCAATAATACAGAATGATATCAGGTGTAGCTATATCTCCTTCAAATTTCGGGCAGTAGCATCTCTCCAGAGCTATACGTGGATTCCACACCCCCGCCCCCAGAGCAGCATTTGAAGGTGTGCGTTCACCTTCTTGAAAAAGGCAGTGTCGAGCGGGTAAAGGTGGTTTTGCAGATGATACAGAATTTGCGGTATCGTGTCTATCTCAAATATGGCCGAGCAACCCAAAAGGGACAGCGGGATGGTTGTCCAGAACTTAACGTCCCTCACCACCTGAGCTAGCTGCAGTATCAGGTTTCTCTTGAAGGAGCACTGCGCATCTATGGAGACGAACACCAAGTCTCAGAACCCTCCCGGCTGGATTGACAAGTCAGTCGCACACTCCATGTATATCGGGAAAGTGGCAATCGGGTAGTTGACTGATTTCTGATCATTGATACAAGGTTCCGAATATGTGCCATACACATCAAGAATTTACAGTGCCCTCGGTCTGGACGTCTCCGGATTCCCAAGGTATAGGAGTACGTCATCCACGTATAGCGATATCCTATTACTTAGTGAACATCCCATTGAAAGCCTCTGTATAGGGCATCAATACAAATCCATGCGACCAAGGTTCGATTGCGAACAGCTGTGGGGACAAGGACCAGCCTTGATATATGTTCCTCCTCACTGGGAAACAATCAGGGATTACTCCCCTCATGGAGGCGCACATAACGGATGTATTTGGGACCACAACCCATCCAGTGGAGTAAAGGGAACTTGTATGCCCAATCAACCGAATCGAAGGCCTAAGGCAAGCCCATCTGCGCCCGGCCGGGCCCAAGGGCCGGACCCCTTAGCCTCATCAGGAGGAAGGGGCTCTCCTATTCCCCTGATGCTCTATACTCGCTTAGGCAGGTCTCCTCCGAAGAATGTCATCCCGGTTTAAACCCTATTAATATTAAGCGGCCTTGCTCCTTTTGCCATCTGTCCCCTCAGCCTGGATCGACGATGGGCCCACCGTCCAAGGATGGTCGACATAGTGTTTTGCTACTGGTAAATTGCTGTTCTCTGTCGGCTCATAAACTTGACATTAATCTTCTCTTAAGTGATATTACTCCAACAGCCTTGTTTCTTACTGAGACATGGCTGCATGAGGGGGTCATCGCCTGATATAACCTTGGCCTTACCCCAAGGATACTTAATAACAAGGGTAGATAGACCTATTTTTAAAAGGGGGTGGAATTTTTATTATCTATAAGGAATCAGTTGAGCTTATCTCTTGGCTTCTTCAGCTAATCGACTGTGAAAGTATGCTATTTTCTATATCACTAAATCCCCAATTTACATTCTCTGGAGCTTTAGTTTATTGCCCTCCTGGCCCTTCTGATAACTTTCTTCAATCTCTCTCAAATCAGCTCGCTGAGTTAATATATAAAAAACTAAATTTTACTATTTTAGGTGATTTTAATATTCATGCAGATAACACAGATAACATGGCTGCTAAAATCCTTCTTACTGACATGGCTCCATTGGAACTGACTCAATTGGTTAGAGGCCCCATCCACGACAAAGGACACACCATTGACTTAGTTTTTAGTAATTTAGCAGGTCTAGTTTCCAGGCCTCCTCTCCCTCTGGCCTGGTCAGACCACTTTTTAATCTCTTTAAATCTAGCCATCCCTACCACATGCAGAGTGTCTCAGTCAATAGTCCAACCTTCCAGGCGCTGGCATAAACTCAATGCTAACGATTGGATTAGTACCTTGGAAAGTCGCAAATCCTTCTTCCTGGAAAGGAAGGGCTTCGTGTTAGAATCATTCAATGAATGGATCACTGAGTGCTTAGACATCCAACTTCCCTACAGTACTAAAACTGGGAATCGCTAGAAATCTGGTGCCCCGTGGTTTACTTCTCACCTGCAAAATCTTAAAAGGAAATGTAGGTGTCTGGAAAGAAGCTGGAGAAACTCCTATGATATTGCACTTATACCTAGAGTAAAAAAAACAAGATGGGAAGGTACTACTATGGCATATCTCAGAGTTGAACTGTGGAATTCTTTTCCCATTAGCCTTTGGCTAACTAGCCATGAACCTAACTTCTGGAAAGCACTTAAAATCTGGCTGTTTTAGAGCCTGCTCTCAGACATTGTCGCAGAGGTTCATGTTTAGCGCTGTGAGGCCTTTGGGTAGCCATGCGCTATATAAGCAACTTAACATAACATAACATAAGTCTGCTGACATCAAAGCCCTGTGCTTCCCCACTGACTCTCTCAGGGCTATTGCATTGTGTATTCTGCCTAAGTTGTGCCATGTGATTCGTTTTGGCATGAACCAGGACTGATTCGACTGGACCAAGTGTGTGATGACTGTCTCCAGACGGTTCGCCTATGCTTTGGCCCATATCTTCACTTTAGTATTTAACAGCGAAATGGGCCGGAAATTCTTGAATTGTGTTCTATCTGTGTCTGACCTGGGCAGAACCACAATATCTGCTGGTTGAATGTCTGGGGGAAGTTTTCCCTTCTCTAAACATCTCCAACAGTGAAGGGCCTGCATGTGGCCACATTAACTGTCAGAAATCTTGGGGAACCCATTGGGGCCAGGTGTTTTACCTGACTGTAACTGAGCCAAGGCTGCCCTCAATTCTTCAACTGTTACAACTATTATATTGGCCTCCAAAGAGTCCCTGCCCTCTGGAGATAAACAGGGGACTGGTAAGTTGTGCAGGAATTAAGATAGGTCCTCTTGTGGGCTCAGCGGGTCTGCTTGATATAAGTCCTTATAGTAATTGGCAAAAGCCTGTGTGATTGACCCACTACCCACGGCCCTAGACCCATTAAGCATCTGCAGGTATTCCACCAAGGCCAGCCCCTGTCATGGCAAACATAGCCAGTGCAGATTCTTGCTGGCCTTATCTCCCCATTGATAGATTCTGCTACACCCGGTTTTCCAGGCTGCGCATGTCTCTTGTGTCAGTTTAGCACGGACTAGGCAGATAGGGCATCCCGTAATACGTTCTCTTGATCGGAGACAGCGTATCGACTTTACAGGTCAACAATATTCTCCTCTAAGGTTTGGATCTTCTGCCTGCTCCTCTCCTTGTGGGCCTTCACGTAGCTGAAGATTAGGCCCTTCATAGTGGCTTTTGGGCTTTCCATAACGTGCTGGGTGAGGAAACTGCACCATGATTATCTGCATAGAATTGTTTACTTTTTCGTTGCCACATTTCCCTAAATTCTTCTTGTTGGGGTACCATCAATCTAACTGCCATCCAGCCCTCACTCCTCTCGTGCCCCAGGACAATGTGAGTTCCACCAGTGAATGGTAAGACAGCCCACATGCCAGATGTCTTAACCCCCATTACTTTGCGGCAGTCTCTAGCCGGCGTAAAAAAGTGATCCATTCTACAGAATGAAAGGTATAGCCCCATTCTGTGAGATGGTGTACTCTCTACAAATTCACCAGGTTCAATCTGTCAAACTGTTTACAAAGCTTGTCAAATGTGTTCTCAACTCCCCCTCCCCCCGCTCCAATCATAGAGCATCCCAGATGCACATCAGTCACACCGTTAAAAGTTTATAACAGCTTGTGGAATCCACAGTGCCTCTGGCAGTTCCTCCAATAAGTCTCCCAACATAGCTAGGAAACTCAGTGTTAGGGGGGTGGGGCACAAACACAAATTATCAATATGGGTAGCCCTTGAAAGGTCCCAGTGATCACCACATATCAACTTTGGCCATCCTGCCAAACCTTAGTACCCACCAATGGAGTACGTTTTTTCTAATCAAGATGCCTGTGCCCCTGGAGCCTCTGTGAAAGCCTGCATGATAGGAGTGGGAGTATCCCCTGCAGACCAGAAATGTACAATTATTTCCCATCAAGTGAGTTTCCTGAAGGAGAACAATATCTGCCTCAATTCTCAGAGTTGACTTAATGACCACTCCTCTTTTAATCTTGTCTAAGAGGCCATTTACATTCCAGTATAACACCTGCTGGGTGTCCAATCTAATAGCGGGTGGACCCCTGGCCCAAAATGTCATGGTATTCGCCACCAGGGAATGCACCTGCCATCTGCCACAGTGTGTACTGTGTCTATGTTGAGCTCCTCCCTTGAATCTAAAAGAAACTAAACCACCATGAACCACCCGGCCCTCCCCTCCACCCAAACTCCCTCCCATTACTTCGCCAACCTGAAGTACCTGTCGTGTTATGTCTAGGGTCCTAGCCAACAGGGCTAAACCGTGACGGATATCACGCCCCACACAAACCCCTCCCTCCTCAACAACTGTACTCCTTAAATGTGAGAGAACATAACAATTAACATGTGCAGTAACAAAGGCCCTCACCCCACCCCCTGCAATCAAGTACAAATATATCTCCAATGCCGCAGTCAGTCATCTTGCCGTGAGGCCAGTGGTAGCCCTAGTTCCTTCCTCACAGCATCCTCTTGTAGCTTTGGGCTAGTCAGGGAAGTGGCCATGTCTCTTCTCCCCGGTGGCCTTTCCTCCAATGACCGCGCCAGTTTTCCTCTCTTCTTGTGACATTGTCGGAGATCCGTGTGCCATTCTTGGGATCATTGCTGGGTTGGGTGTTCTTCTATCCAGTTCCAGACCGCATCGAGACATGTCAACAAAGAGTAAATTACCCTGAAAAAGAACCTTCAGTCGGGCTGGGAACAAAAGCATATACATGCGTCCCTTAGCCCTCAGTTTCATTTCAGCCTCCAGAAAGGAGCGCCGCTGCTGTTGGACCTTCAGTGTGTAGTCTGGAAATATTGTCACCGTAGTGGACTGAAACAACCGAGGGTCCATTCCCCTTGCCACTCTGAGAACTGCGCCTCTGTCGCCATAGCTTTCTCACAATAAAGGGTCTTAGCGGGGCAACCACTGGCGGTTTGTCCATCAGGGCCCTGTAACCTCGCTTCATGATAAAGCATGCCGAGACTTCTTCCTTAGGGAGCCAAGTGGCAAGCCAGTCCCACATAAATGTAGTTGGGGTGCTGCTTTCCGCGCTTCAGAAATGCTTACCCCTTGTAAATGATTCCTCCTGGACCGCCCTTTTGCATCTTCGGCTCTAGCTTCTAATTGATTCACTAAGTGTTGTAACATCACTAGCCATTCTTCAT
Organism: Pleurodeles waltl; assembly: GCF_031143425.1. NCBI lineage: Eukaryota > Metazoa > Chordata > Amphibia > Caudata > Salamandridae > Pleurodeles > Pleurodeles waltl. Next base: position 91,630,166 of record NC_090441.1, read on the forward strand.
GTATCTTCACTGTATCTTGTGTTTCTAAGAGGCGGCCTTCTACCTCAGTGACCCCGTGGGTGGTGTTGCGGAGATCTTGCCGGATCAGAGCTAAGCCCATTTTGAGGTATCCCATTGTGCCCTCCATAATGTCTTTTAGATCAGGGATGGCCTGCAAAATGTCCGATGACTGAGCAGAATCCTCCACTGTTAGTGCCCCCCAGCCTCACCTCCCTCAGCAGACTGGACCCCTTGTTTACATACCTGTCGATCTGTTGCATTGTTGTCAAGGCCGATTTATCACGCACCATTGCGCCCTGCAGATCACTACTGAGGCTCTCCATCCACCTCCATACGGAGAGCCATCATTCAGAGTTTTTCAGCAGGCCCTACCGATCCCACAGTCTCAACACCAGTAGCCAGCACAAGTGTTTTACGGGTGCCTTCTATGGGATTCACCTCCTGAAGCAGTGTCCAGCAGTAGTGGTAAGTACCCCCTTCAGCGCATATGGCTCCCAGCCATTGTGAAAGTTCACAAATCTGTGTAATGCACATTCATGATGCATTTTGACTGCATTTGACAAGCTGGACCATGACATGCCCACATTTTACTTAAACGTATTATAATGTGAAATAATATTTTTTAATTTTCAAATCTCAAGACTGGTTTAACAAAAAATTGAACAGGGATATTGTTCCTTTAGCAAGAGGAGGCTTTTCAGGTCCAGAAACAAAAGATGAATCTGTGTTATTTGTTTCACATCAGGAAAAGACAGACAGACACACTCACATGTTCCATAAGCAGTGTCCTGGCGCTGACACTGCATGGTCTTTTTTAAAGTGATGTGAATTGTGAATTAAAACAGAAGTCACTATTTAATGTGTATTTGGAAGCTCACATTTTACACTACTCTTACCCGACTAACTTCCAAAGTATTTGACAACTTAAAAAGCAAGGGAAAGTCTAAAAGCCAGGCAATTTTCCATATTTTACTACATCACATAAACCATGCTTCCGAAATGGAGTTCAATAAAATAGACAACTGCGAATTAATTCTATATTAGCAATGGGCCTACAACCTCATTTTATCTCTGCACTCTAAATGCCTGACCTTATACAGTCAAAGAGATTTTTAAGTATGGTAAAAACTTAAGCACAAAAATGGTGCATGTTTTGTTTGTGGCTGTACGTTTGGGGGCTATGAATGGGTGGGGGGTGTTTAAAGAAGAAAGAAATTAATTGTACTGGGTTAAGCTTTTGGTGTCGTTTGGGCTATATTACTGCACCCAACACAAGTCTACATGGTGTACAGGTTTTTATAATATACATCCAGACATGTTTTGATTTACAGGTTTAGTTGAATCTAGTACAAAACAAAGGAATCATGTGTGACTGACTTAAGTCTGGCGTTAGTCTAGTAAGTGGTTAGAAGTACTGGTGGATTGGTTCAGGAGAGTTATACACACCGCTAGGGAATTCAATCTCAGACCAGGCCACGGAGATAAAATAACTAAGGACTCTGATTTTGAAGGGCTAAGTTTAAAGAATGATGCTGCTGTCCAGGGAACAATGTCACCGAGGGACTATCTCAAGAACACAACATCTCGGATGGAGGATACACTCAAAATGATGTTAGTTTGCTCAATGGATTGGTGGAATGAGATTATTTTTTCACCATAGGATTCGCTAGTTAGATTAGTTGGATGAGTGGGGCACAACAGATAAAAATGGGGGTGGGAAGGGGGGGGCAGACCTAGCAGGAGGAAGGCTCACAAAAAAGTTAGGATTTCTCAAAAAAATGGCAAAGTACTCCATGGTCCAGTGTACAAGGTCAGTCAGACATATAGAAAGAAAAAACAAAAAGTGTATTCCTTTTCCACTCCCAATCGTCCCTAAATTCAAGAGAACCCTGTACGGTCACGGTTTTAATAGTGCCAGCTGCTTAAAGAAGGGCGCTGGGGGCATCATGAGTGAAGGGTTTGCAGCTCTGAGACTGCAACGACATCATCTACTTTCACCAAAAATTGACGCTCAGTTGTGGGACTGAGCATCAAACGATATAGGGCATGGAGTTGTTATTTGCCAGAAGTGGCTTCATCAGTCACACCCTCGGACTGCAAATAGGTACCCTGAATAAAATAAAATACGCCCTCTACCCTCCAGGTTCCGTTACCTGCGAGTTAATAAATAATTCTCCAGATAACAATGTCTACTCCACCCTCAAGCTGTACTGTGACCACTGAACAAAGAGGGAATTTACTTACCCATTCCAACCAACGTTCAGATGATTCTGGAAAGTGACATATGAGCAAACATGAAAGTCCATAAAAAACACAAAATAAACATTCTATACTTTATGTCGAGACATAAATCATCTATGGGTGTAAGTCGAGATATTCCAAGGTGTAAAGCACTCGAACTCTATGTGCCGAGTTTCCAACTGCAAACAAGCTGAAACTAGACAGAACATATCTGCAAAGGATCCTGCGTGCACTACTGAGGATGCCCTGTCATGGATGACAGATGACGTGGGACACAAGCAGACACGCCGGGTACACAATGCTGGCAGCAGCACGAGAAAGGCCCACTCTGCCTAATGTTAGGAGATGTAGGCGGACGTTTAAAGTTACAAGCACAAGAAGCAGAGCAACATACAACAGGGAGATCTCAGCCCTTCTCCGCAACTTTTCTTTAATGTTCTCCTGCTGTAATCTCACACTGCTTTTAATTTATGCCTAAAGTCTAGAAACAGAGCTGAGGAAAAGAGGACATGGATGGAGACCATAACTGACCACATGTTTAGTACGTGGTTCAGGTCCTTTTGTCAAACTCCACAAAGTGTAGAAGCAGCAGAAAACTGGAGTAGTAAAAAAAAAAAAAAAAAAAAACACACAAAAAAGAAAAATAGTTGTAAACGAGGCAGAAGCCTCGTCACAAAAAGAGAAAAGCGGAGGCTCTTGCATGCTTACATTTCTGAATTGAAGGAGATGCAATTTCAAGAGGAAAACTGCTAAAAATAAAAATAAAATTTTTAGTTTAAAAATCGTGACTCTCCCGCCTAAATAGAGTCTGTTGGCATGAATGCTCTTATCTCTCCACCCCGACCGCAGAGCCCGAGGCCCTGCTGCCTCTCCAAGGACCTCCTTCCTCTCTGTTTAAAAAGATAAGACATATGCAAGGCTGGGTGTCGCGGCAGGGTGTGGGACAAGTAGGGCCCATACAAGAAGAGTGATGGTGAATCGCCTTTAGAAAGAAGAAAGCGGCACGGAGACGGCAGCAATGGCAAAAATAAAGGTCTGTGTCTACTGCGTCAGTGGTTCCTTTCAAGAAAAGACGCACGTTTCAGATAGCGGCTCACGGCGCGGTAGGCACAGGAACCGTTCGGCAAGAGACTCTACAAGCGCAGGCCGCGTGAAGCGCTTAAAAGCTCTCACTTCGTTATCTAAACTCCACACCAATACACTGCCGTCAGTGGCATAAAGCCAAATGATGCCCCCGCCCTTTGCAGAATGTGCTGAGAATCCCTAAGCCACCTACATCTCACCAATATTCATTGGTCAGGGGCTGAAATGGGGATGGAAGGGAGCACCACAGGGGCCTGCGTTACTCAGGCCCATGACTGTCCGTTGAAAAGTGCCGTGCACTGAGCAAGACCATGTGCACCCTGCATATTGAAACCAGAATAGCGATGGCACAGAATATTGAGGTCAGAATATAACATGCAATGGCAAAACCAATAGATCTCGCCTATGCAAGACCTATTGGCTTTGCCAATGTGTTTTAGCCATGTTGTACACCAACAAGGCTGTTGTTCAGCATGGCTAAACGTTAGTGGCGTACAGGAGAGTGTCGTGGAGTGTTGTAGAGTGGGGTAGAGTGTTGTAGAGTGGCGGTAGAGAGGGTCGTGTACTGCAGTGGCATAGTGCTGAGTTGTGTAGAGTGGCGTAGAGTGGACTGGTGTGGCGTAGAGTGGACTAGTGTAAAATTGGTGTAGAGTGTTGCAGTGCATAGTGGCACTGAATACAGCAGCACTGAGTGGAGTGGCGCAGAGTAGAGCGCAGTGGCACAGAGCAGAGTGGCATAGAGTTGAGTGATGCAGAGGCCAGAGGAGCAGAGTACAGTCGAGTGGCATAGAGTGCAGTGGCAAGGTTGTGCAAAGTGGAGTAGCATAGAGTGGTGCAGAGTAGAGTGCTGTAGAGTGAAATGGCATGGAGTGCAGTTGTGTAGAGTGGAGCAGCAGAGAATAGAGTGGTGTAGAGTGCAATGGCAGAGATGCAGGGTGGCAGAGTAATGTCAGTGCAGTGGTGTAGAGTGGAGTAGAGTGGCATAGAGTACAGTGATGTAGAATAGAGTGCAGAGGCATAGAGTGGTGTGGTGCAGAGTGGAATAGAGTGGCGTAGAGTAAATTGTTTCAGAGTAGAGTGAAGTGGTGTAGAGTGCAGTAGTGCAGGGTAGAGTGCAGTTGCTTAGAATGGCATAGAGTGTACTAGCGTAAAGTGGTTAAAGTGGTGTAGAGTGGAGTTCTGCAGAGTAAATTAGAGTGGCGTACAGTGGATTGGTGTAGAGTGCAGGGGAAACGAGTTGAGTGTTAGAGAGTAAAATGTATTGGCATAGAGTGTACTAGCATAGAGTGCAGTGTCGTAGAGAGCAATGTTGCAGAGTGGCGTAGAGTAGAGTGGAGTTGTGCAGAGTAGATTGGTGTGGCCTAGATTTGAGGGGTGCAGAGTGCAGTGGTGTAGAGTTGCAAAGAGTGTATTGGCATAGAGTAGAGGGAACATACTGAGGTATAGCTTGTTGAGACTCAGATGTAAGAACCTCCATTGTTGTTCAGACAGGAGGTCCTCACAAAGTAGTGGCCTGGTTGGAGGACTAATGCTCCGGTTCGGAAGCTTTGGGAACTACAGTCTTCTGGCCCAGCCTAGGAAAATTAAGAAGACTTATGCATGGTCTGTCTTGATCGTCCTCAGTATTCAAGCCAGGAGACGTACTGGTGGAAACATGCACATACAGGAGTCCTTTGTTCCATTTCAGCTGGAAAGCATCCTCTAAGGAATGTAACTGGGGAAACTCTAAAGTGCAAAAGTTTTGACACTGCATGTTCTTGATGGTGTGCACTGATTTAGCCTTGGCAAATTATATTGGTTAAAGATGTCCTGCACCACTTCAGCAGGGAGATGCCACTCAGTTTGCCAGGTGAGGTCTACTCTGACATTCAAAGATCCTGCTATGTGGTTGTCTATCAGAAAGATGCTCTGCCAGCCCACCCACCTTCAGAGGTGAATATTCTCAAGGCAGAGGATCCAGAACCCTACTCCGCCCTACTTTTTGCTGTACTACATGGCAATCATTTAGTCAGTGAGGACCTGCACCATGCTCTCTTTGCTGGTTGGAGGAAAGGCATCCAGGGCCAGACGTTTCACCAAAAGCTTCAAAACACTGATATTGAGCTGGCTTTTCACCAGAGATCAGAAGTCTCTAGAAGAAATACATTTTTTGCAAGTGCAAGTACGCCATTATGGGCCATATGCCCGAACACATTTCCCCATTGACACAGAATGGGAAAAACCCTTTGGTACATCTGGCCCTGAATCCAAACCGGACAGGATCTGAGCCAGAATGAGCATTGCAAACTTGTCCTTCCTCAGAGAGGTGTTCATAGGAAAGGGGCTCAAAACAGACCTGAGGCCTTCAGCATTCTTCGAAATGAGGAACTAACAAGAAAAGCATCACTTGTCCTTTTTCTGGGTCTTGTAGCCTCTCAATGGCATATCTGAACAAGAGAGCATTGACTTCCTGCATCAGGATAGCAAAGTGCTCCTCCTAGAGTCACTCTGGTTTGGGAGGAATGTGGGGTGGGGAGGAGAGAAAAGATAGGTAATGGCACATTTAGCAATCCATAGAACCCACCTGTCTGATATCTTGACCTCCAATTGGGAAAAAAAATACCATATTGTGCCTCCTCCTAGCCAAGTGTAAACCTGTGAGGGCAAACTAAAGCAGCTTGGTAGCCACTTAAGCAGGGAACAAAGAATTTGAGGATTGCTGCCCCTGCTAGTTTCAACACTGTTTACTTGTTGCGTACTGACTGCCCCGAAAGGAGTGGGTAAGTTACTCAAATACAGTATGGAAGTTAGCCTACTGGAATAGCCTCTGAACGTACACTAATGGCAGGGAAATTGCTTCGCTGGTCTCAATAGTCCCAGCATATGTCCTATGGCATAACCGTCCACAAGTCATTCCAGGGCTAAATCTGAGTTTTCTCTGATGACCCTATACCTATTGAAGGACATGTATATAAGTATACCAGAACACCTGGCTGATCACCTGGCTGTTCTGACCCTGGAATGACTTCTGAGCACAACACTTTTGCTAATATCTCTGCTGATACAGTCCAGCAAAGAGCACATTCTTAGCTGCATCCTGCCCGTCACATATGGTTAGTGCTAAAGAGGTCCCGAGGTCCTCTGGTACAGCATCAAAATGTCGCTGGCAGTATCCCATAATACGTGACTGTACCTACCCAAGAGACAAACTACATTGATAGATCTCAGTGCTAGACTAGCCACATAAAATATTCTCTTTCTGAAAGCATCAAGTCTTTTTGATTTCCTATTTAAACGAATGTTCAGGAAGCAGTATGGCTTGATCTTGCTCGTTGAATCTTGAACAGTCAGGCTCTCCAATGTAGGATACTTGGTCAGAAAGTCAGGGTTACCGGAAGCCAATCTATGCTGCCTAGCCACAGGTTAACTTACTGGCAAGCATGAGCATAACTTTGACCAGGTAGCGAGAGGGGCATCAGTAAGGGCTTTATCAAACAGCAATGTTGGCTCAAGAAAAGCTGGCACTGACAGAAGAATCTTAGTTAATACATCTGTTTAAGTCTTAATAGTGGGCAACTGCAGTCATAATATTTTCTTTCCTCATCATCATCAATGTCCAGAGAGATACTGATTTTCTGCGCCAAGTTCAAATCGATGATATCTGCATTGAGGCAGATGTCTGGGATTGGAATAAGGGGTATATCCCCTGGTTGTGCAATATGGCCTTGGAGCAGGTTAACGTCAGTTCGAGGTCGGATAATGGTACCGGGACTGGATCATCGATCAGAGCAAGTACAGAAGGAACCAGCATAGCCCTTCTTTCCAGGGTAGAAGTTAGTACTGGAGTTGCTATGGTCCTGATAGAGGGTCCTGAGGGGCACACCATGTTGGGGCAGACTCGCAGGCAAAAGTCCGAATGGAGCTCCCAGAGGCTTTCTGAGGAACAAAGGTATGCCAGAGGGAGCTGGAATCATACCAAAAAGCATGGCTCTTTAAAGGCCACTATTTATTGCAGAGTCAACAATGGCCTGGGAAACTCAGGACACACTGGGATTAATTGCAGGATTGGTCTTGACCGAGGGGACATCATCTTTCTGTGTACTAACTACACTTCAAGTGGTGGATGGGATCGAGTCCTGCTTGGCCATCTTACAGCTGTGTCTAGACCACGACTCACCGGAAGACTTCAAGTGGGAACTGGACTATTTTCAGGAACAGCATTGTGACAGAGATCGGGCCAACAACCTACAATGAGAGTGTGACCCTAACTTTGATCGGGACCTCTTCCTAGGTTTAGTGAAGCACAGTACAGGTTCACGGTCCTGAACCACCTTAGGTTGCATAAGAGCACACTTGTTACATAACATTAAGGTTTGAGCACAAGCCCCATTGGCACAATTCGCTCAGAACCACGACCTGCAAGTACTTCCAGAAGTCTCAGCACAGCTTAAATCTTGTTGTCAGTAGAGACACCATTCCTTGGCATACTGTGACTAATTTTTTGGGAGTTGCTGGAAAACTGACATGTTGAGAGCGATGCTTCAGGTCTGCCTTAAAGAGAGGAACTTTGGTGTGGCACTTATATGTGGCTCCACTCCCTAACTGCTGAAGCGGTACTAAGTCAACACAGAGCTATTCGATGCACACCGACCAGCTTGCAGAAGCGCGACTGGAAGAATTCTCTGGATCCAGTCTGGCACCAGGGAATATTCTAAAGATGAAACATTCGCAGACAGAAGTATTCACTAGAAGGGGCTGAGAAGGGGAAGTTTTTCTTAAGAATAAACCTCAATGCATAAAGGGCAAGAAAACAAGAACAGAGTCTTAAATGAATGACCTATACAAACAGATATACACTTGAGTATGGTATCTTCTATAGAGTACTAAAAGTACAGTAAAGGAGGGTAATGAAGGATGAGGACAGATGTGCTCCATTCTGAGAAAGTAGGTGTTAGAAATGAAGTCTCTAGTTGGCAGAAGTATACACCCATGTCCAAGTAGGGACCACAATCCTAGTCATGGTAAGTCACAACACAATCCAAACTATCCTGTGCCCACCCTCTGGCAGCTTGGCACTGAGCAGTCAGGCTTAACATAGAATGCAATGTGTAAAGTATTTGTGCAATAAATCATACAGTAACACAGTGAAAACACCACAAAAATACACCATGCAGGGTTAGAGAAACAGATAATATTTATCTGAATAAAATAAGTTAAAAAAGGACAAAGATCCATTAAGCACAAGTTGAAATATCCATTATTTTAAAAGGTTTAAAAGAGTCTCAGTCCTTAGAAATGAACAGGTATCTCTTTGTTAAACACAGTACCTTGGATGCATCACAAATAATAGCGCACAGAGACCATAGAGGAGGAGATGCATGGAAAAATAAGGTGTCGCGTCAGATTTTCCAAAGCGGCCAGATGATGCGTTATTTCTTTCTACGCTCCAAGGGGTTTGAGTTTTTTTTTGTTTTTTTCGGTGTGCAGTGTTGGTTCCTCACTGCGATACAGGGATATTGGAATGCCCGCGAATGATGCGTTGAAATCCTTGACACGCTGGAAGAAGGCATAGGTGCTGCGTCGATCCGGTAGGCAATGCGTCAAATTTTTAGCTGTAAGGTAAGCGCTTCGTCAAATTTCCTGTCGGGGAGTCAGAGCTGCGTTGTTCCTGTCTGCTGTGCGACGATTTCTCCGCTGCAATGCAGGCTTTGCGTCAATTTCGGCAGGCGTTGCATCGATTTTTGACGCACAAGGAATTTCTTGAAGAGGTGAAGTCTTTGTTGGCCCCGAGACTTCAGAAACAGGAGGCAAGCTCAATCCAAGCCCTTGTGAGCACTTTTGGGGAAGGCAGTGTCCTTCCAGCAAAGTCACAGGCCAGAAGAGCAGCAGGGCCACCGCAGGGCAGCAGTCCTTCCCAGCAAAGCAGTCCAGATGAGTCCTTCGGGAGCCAGACAGCTCCCCTGACAGGGTGCAGGTGTAGGTCCAGAAGTGTCTGAGTTGGTGGGGTCAGAGACCTAGTTTATATGCCCAAAAATGCCTTTGAGGTGGGGGAAACTTTAAAGAGTGATTTTGAAGTGCAAAAGTTCCCCTTTCAGTCCAGTTCTGTCTGCCAGGGTCCCAGTAGTGGGTTATCAGTCCTTTGTGTGAGGGCAGGTCACTGGCCTTTGAAATGTAAGTGTCAGACCCTCCACCCTTCCAGCCCATGAAGACCCATTCAGTATGCAGATGAATGCATATGTGGCTGAGTTTCCTGTGTTTGTGGTTGTCTGGGTGAAATGCACAAGGAAGCTGACAACCAGCACAGACCAGACGCTGACTGGAGACAGGCTGTAAAGCACAGATGCTTTTAAATGCAGAGAAATGCTCACTTTCTAAAAGTGGCATTTCTAAAATAGTAATATTAAATCCAACCTCATCAATACGCAGGAATTTCTACTACACTTCTGGTAATACTAAATATGACCTGGTTAGCCCTTTCAGATCAGAATCTACCGCTCAAAAAGTATATGAGTACAGTCCTAATGCTAGTCCATGAAAGGAGCAGGCCTCACAGTAGTGGAAAACGAATTTAGGAGTTTTTCACTACCAGGACATATAAAACACATATGTACATGTCCTGCATGGGTTACCTAAGGCCTACCTTATGGGGGGACATATGTAGAAAAAGATAGTTTAAGGCTTAGCAGGTACTTTTAAATGCCAAGTCGAAGTGGCAGTGAAACTGCACACACAGAGCCTGCAATGGAAGGCCTGAACATGGTTAAGGGGCTACTTATGTGGGTGGCACAATAAGCGCTGCAGGCCCACTAGTAGCATTTAATTTACAGGCCTTGGGCACACGTAGTGCACTTTACTAGAGACTATTTAATACCTAAATTATGAGAAACACATGTAGTAATAGGCAGCATGTAAGTTCAGAGTTAGTCTCCTAAACGGTGGAATCTGTAACAGGCTGGCCATTTTGAAGTATTCCAGACAGAGGTACTGATTAACCTGGCATGAGTATAGAAATGCAATATATATGCCAATACATGTTCCTGTCCACTGTACACAAGCTGCACATCACTCACGAGGCCCAAAAGGCTGAAAGGGTGAATGTGTTGCTTGTGTTTCCCTTTAGAGGGGGGCCTTGCAGTTCAGGCTTGACTTCCTATTGCAGCAGGGACAAGTCTGATTTGCAAAAGAACGCTCCTGTCCTAGAGTGGCATAGAGGACAAGAACACATTGGGCTGGAATATTCCACCCATAACTTGTTTGCTTATCTATATAATAATTAATAATGATCAGATGGATACAGTTTGAGGAAGGTAGTCTGGATGTAGCCAGGGATGGAGAGGGGGCATACAATATTAGTATAAAGTGCAATAGATATTTGAGAATCATTTAGTCTTTCAACGTGTTAATAAAGAAAGGGAGGCAGCTAGAAACAATAGAAGGGTTCCAGATATCACCAAGTTGGAGGCAAAATAACATATTTGAAGGAATGCTCAGACACTCTAAACCAAAGATAAGTGTTGAACAAACAGAAAGAGACAAAAGACAAAATACTAGACTTAAGAGCTGTGACAGGTTAAAAACATGAGCTTTCAAACCGAGACTTTTGATGAAGAAGGTAATTAACTATATACCTGTAGGACTTCATAACGGAAGTGAAGGAGAAGCTGGGGGTGCAAAACATGAATAGGGCTAATTTGGGATCTGAAAAAAGGGAACATATGCACCATCAATAGCAAGGAGAGTGAAGGATTAGGAAAATAGGAGACAATAGAAATCTAGAGTGAAAACAGACACGAAGGTTGGAGGACGGAGCCAGAAAACAACTTAAAAGAAAGTTCTAATTCAAAACTGGGGACGTGTGAGAAATAAGAGCGAGTGAACAAAAACCGTGATATCCCCAAGTCTCGTAGTTCTGCCTAGCATCACTGCCTTAAGTAAGGCAGTAAAGCTAGGGATAGTGAGTCTGGACAAGCTGAGGGGATATTTAACAAGGTGGTTTAAAGCTTTGCGTTACACAAAAGTATGCAACATAATTTAAAATATCGCATTATACAACTATTTTGCAGTTTTGAGGCTTGACTAGGAGCGAAATAATACAACTGTGACCACTGGAATCATGTAACCGGCAAAGATCCCAAGTGTAGTTACAACTTCGACCACATTTGTATTTGTGGTGAAAATGTAAAACATCTGTATTTAAAAAATGCAGCTCGTAATACATAAAAATGGCTTCTCCCTCCAGACAGTCAAATTTACTGATCTTCAGGAAGCTCCCAGAACGGGCTGCGTGATCTCTGGGGTCTCGCTACTCACTCTATATTGCATTTGTAAACCCATCTACTGCTTGGGTTTGAGCACTCGCACTAAAACGACATTAAATATTCTAGCTACAACAAGCAGACAGTCTATGCTGTGCTGCATTACCTTCGGCGGGAGATGTCAGATCCCAGGGGGGAGTAAAAATCTCCTTCAAGTCCCTTAGGAGGTTATCAGCATTTCGCTCCCTCCCAATCTGTCCAGGTTGACAAACTGAAATAAATGCAGAAGCAGCAAGGGGCAAGAAAGGGAAAGGAAAACATAGAAAATAATGACATAATGATTGCACACGGCACATTTGGATTTGGGAGCGAAAGACATTCCAAGGAATCAAAATGCTTCCATTAAACCCATCAACAATCATCAATGACAGACACGTGAGACAATGTAAATACAAAAGACGAAACACTTTAACATCTTGGAGGCCGTATCCACTAAGGCTTAAACAAAATGGGTGCTTTAATTCGATAATCGGCCTTTCCGATAAGGAAAAGCCACAATTAAGATAGAAACAGGGATGATCGACTAATAGAAACACCAAGAGTCGTCACTTTCCATAACATAAAAAAGGTTATTCGAATTCCAAAACACAAACACTTTTTTTGGTGAACCGTGTATTTCAATGTGCAGATAGTGAAAGAAACAATTTGCTCTGTACTAGTTTTGCTAACCCCTCCGACTGGCAGCTAAGATCTCCTTCCCAAGTACTTAGCTAAGTCAAGCAAACCTCACCACCAAAGCAGTCATTCTAAGGAACAACACCTGGTAACACTCAAAGCATGTGCATGTCAGGTTAGTCGCCCCTGAATTAGCTTCATTTGTGGTTGTTCAGACCAGGAAAATGTCCTGAGCGTAGGTGTTGCTAGGCACATCTAAGATCTGTGAAACCCATCCACTCTGCTTTAGAAGGTGCTCCAGATTGGATGCTACTGAACATTCCACATCTATTTTCCCCCATCCAATGGGACCCTTACCAATATGTCCCTTCTGGAAGGTGTGGATTTACTTACAATTTAAGAAGGCCATTATTAAACCCTTATTTACGAACACCACTACTAAACCCTGAATCCTTTACCCTTTTGGTGGTTTACAGGAAGTCAGCAAACTTGTCGAAATGTTGCCACTAGGCAAACAGAAACGCCTTGACCAGGGAAGCATTGTGTAACAAAATCAATGCACCTTCTGCTCCTGCTATAGGACTCATACTAACAAAACCTATGAAGATTACAGATTAAAGTAAATTAAGCAGGATTATCCTTTATAATCTCTCACACTTCGCTAAGTGAACTATTCCACCATGCACCACTGTCACAAACATGTACAGGAGGTGCCTTGTCATGTTGTCATTCCTTGCTGACTGGTCCTAAATAGTCTAGTTCAGGCAATTCACCTCTTTCCTCACTCAACAAGTGGGATCCCAGAGGGCGTCCACTATGTGCGCTCAATGACTAAATAAAACCACTTATTAATCAGACACTAGAGCAAAATGCACTAAGATTCGATTCATTAATTGTATGCCCCTTGCAATATGGTAACATAGTAATGTATCCCTCAGAAATCAAGTCTTTGATGAGACTAAATTGGGCTAGCTAGCGCTCATATTTCTACAACTGCTATCATTTTTAAAATCAAAAGAACACCTAACCAAAGTTTCCCATTTCAGATTGGAACCCACATTTATTAAGCAATGTGTGATGCTACCCAGAGTTAAAAATATTGTTGTCTACTACCTAGATGATTCATTTTCCATCTGTTAAAGCCACAGACCATGTAGGTATTAATCACAGCAAAAAAAAAAATTGATATGGTACCTAGCTATTTCTCAATCTATCAGCAGTGGTTGTAAGAGCAACTACTCACCAGTTATACAGTATACTATAGCTCAACACAGCTAAAAATAAACATTTCTATAAATTACAGAACGCATAGAAAATACGAAGCTCAGCTGGCTTATACAAGAGTCCATGTCCCTGCTGCTCGCAGAACTTCCGGACGAATTTGAAGTTAAGCTTTAGTGGATGTCAATCAATCAGTGGATGCTAGGCAGACACTACTGCCACCAAACAAGATCAGGTATCTATAAAGACCGAATAGTAATCAAAGCTAATTTAACTTCCTTCTTGTCCCAGGAATAACCAGACCTCGTTATTGGTAGTTCGGTTGTGTAGTATATCTGGCAGTTTACATACAGCCTTGAATGAACCCCAAAGTTCTCTATTCAACATCAATCTTGTGATGTTGTTCAAATACAGTACAGATTCTTGTAATTTTTTTTTCAAGAAAGGCATAGGCCAAATCTACCTCAGCAAAACAACATGCAAAATCGAGTGCAAAACCAGCTGGGAAGTACCATTTTGCACAGCATCGCCCAGGGGTCAATGTTTGTGCCTGATTTCAGATTATTCACTGTGGAATTGGAAATAATGTGCTAATTGCTCTTGGACACCCTTTTTAGGTTTCACCAGCACAGCGCTTGAACTGAGGCAAAATCTTCTGTATCTAAAAAAAAAAAAAAAAAAAAAAAAAAAAAAAAAAAAAATTCTGAAAAGGTGCTTACAGCCTGCCCACATCCTTCCCATTACTTACCGCTGGTAGGCTTTTCTGGTCACTTCCCTTTTCTTTCTTGTTATTCAGCAGGAATCGTGACGTCATCAGATTGCACTACTTCTCTTCTCCTCTGGCTGTTCTCTGGAGCTTGGACGAAGTACTCTTTCCAGTTGACTATGAGTGGCTGGCAAGCAGTATCCTTCCACTGGCAGCATGCTTCTGAGATGGTTCATTTTTAGGTCGAGCCTCGACAGTGTGCATGCGCAGTCCGCAACAGCTGTTAGGGATATAGGCATTTATGTCCCGCCTGCCACTTCCAATAGGTTGAGGGCAGTGTTCCTCTTGTTGTGCTGCCTTCTAAGTGGTTTGTCAGCCGATACGTCACTTCCTGTACTTGGCCGAGGAGGACTGGCCAAGTACAGTTTACGTATGCCTCACATGTTTTTCTGTTGTGTGGATGGACTAGTTTTCTTTGTTTCCTGCCTCTCGTGTTTGTCTGCACTCATGTTCACCCGTGCAGTTAGTTTTCCGTATTTGCCTATTACTGGGTCCTTACTTTACTTAGTCAGCAATAACACGTAGTTGTGTTGTACCTGTGTTTTGTACTTTTGTCTCTATATAAAACATGACCTCGACCTAGGAATCAATCCTCAGGCTCTCCCGACACAGCGGGAAAGTCGATACTACAATATTCACTGCACTCGGGAAACCTCGACCCATAATGCTTTGAAAGCATTCGTTTTACAACACATTTGTGACCATAACTCAGCCTGTGGTGGTCCTAGGGCAATGGGACCACCCCAAAAACATTTATAACGGTGTGCTCTTTCTGTTCAACCAATATCGTGGGTCACAAGATTGGTTGAACAGAGAGAGGGGGTGCAAATATCATAACCTCTTCCATCACTCAGTGCATATTAAAATTCTCTCGTAGCTGAAACTTTTGTTTCTACAGCTAAGAGGAGTTTGTGTTATAAGGGCCTTGTAAGTACCTTGACAATTCTGCATGGCGTGCAAACAAGTTATGCGCTATGCGCTCTCGGACATCGAAAGAATAATTGTTCCGAAGTAGTACTGAGTTAGTTGGCTTAACAGGAACATCTAGCCACCACCGCTGGTACTGCACCTTCTGCTAAAGCAGGAACACAATTTATTTCTGAAAAAGGTTAAATGTATTCCATAAGGTTTAATATATTAATGGAAACTCAGCCCCTAATGCTTTGCAGGCATTTGTTTTACATCAGGTTTGTGCCTATAACTCAGCCTTTGGAGGTCCTAGGACAATGGGGCCACCCCAAAACATTTAGAATGAGGAGCTCTTTCTGCTCAGGCAATCTTGTGGGTCACACTTGGTGAGAGGGGGCCCAAATATCATAACCTCTTCTTCCACTCAGTGTACCTTACAATGTTCTCGTAGCTGAAAATGTTGTTTCTCTAGCTGAGAGGAGTTTGTGTTATAAGAGCTTTGTTGATATTAGTATTCTGACAGTCCCGTTTGGCCTGTAAGTGTGTAACGCACTGCGCTTTACTCAAAAGGATAATTGATCCCAAGGCATTACTAATTCAGTTGGGTCAACAAGGACATCTAGCCACCACCAGTAGTGCTTTACCTTCTGTTTTTGATTCTACAGGGAGATCTAGCTATCACCAGTGATACTGCGCCTGCTGCTTTTGACTCTACAGGGACATCTGGTAATGATCTGCGGCACGGCACCCTGGTGCCACTGACTTCACAGTTAAATTATATTTAAAAGGCCTGTTAAGCCATGTTTCCTCCAAATGCTATTTTTATTGTGGTGCTCTGTAGGGGCTGTTCGGACCATTGCAGTCCAATGCCAATTGTATGAAGGAATGCAAAAACATAGTTTATTTCTGATGAAGACTTAATGTGCTGCATGGATAACTATTTATAAGGTCCCAAATCCGAGGTTGTCATTATCATTTACAACGCCAACAGCTCTAACTCTCGCTAATGCAAGACCTATTACCTTGCAAATGCTTGTTTACTTTCTTCCTGGACTTCGGTGCGTCTGCAACGTCATTGTTTGTTCTCTCGCTGCCCTCCTTTCACTCCTTTGTGCTGCTTCATCCACCCCACCCTCTCCCACTTGCAGTCTGCTGTTGCGAGAATAAGTGCCAGTTCTTCCATGTTCTTTCTCTGAAGGTTCCCTCCTTTTGTCACCCCTCCTGCAACCCTTCCTCCTTGTATGTCATACTTCCTCCAGTGTCTGGCAAGCTCCTTTTGTTCGATTTTTCTTTTTTTCCACAGTTCTTTTTAAATTGCGCAGAGTGGCCCCAGTTAACTTACACAAGGACACATTAATTTTTGGGAGGTACAGGGAGGGTAAGTGATCGCCCAGAATCACAGGACACCGAGCGGACGCCGAGACTCAAAACCGGCCCCCCCAGCTCCAAAGTCAGCAGCTCCAGCTGTCACGAGAAGTCATACTCTCTCCTCTCTCGCTTTGCTCAGGAAACCCTTGGTCACTTTCAATATCCTGATAATGCGCAGACAAGCGCCTGCTGTATTAATTTCTGAACCAGATAATGTTGAACAAGATGTTCGTACAATAAAATCCATAACATACGTGCAGATACCGTTCTCAGATGGCGCTGTTTGGGTGTCATTTGAGCCCGCTATTCCTCATTTTTTTGCACTCTTCTGTAAAACTGCAAAAAAAAACACTCAAACCTGAGCGTAAATGTTATTTAATACAGTGAGTTTTTAATCTCACAGTTTACTCGAATTGTAAATTCCTACAAGCTGTAAAATGAAAAAATCTGCATTATTCCATAATTACCAAGGGACTCGGTTTGTGATAGAATGAGGGATGTCCTTTGCCACTCTCCAGTAAATTCAATGAAACGCGAAAACAACTGTTTTCGCAAATTATGACTGCATCTTGGGTGCTGTATTCGGCAGCCGACGCAGCTTATGCATGGTTATCATCACTTTCTTTCATCCATTTTTATTAAGTTCCGCCTGCTTTTTATCTAACCAGCTTCCGGGATGCTTTCGTACAGCGTAAACCTGACCTGAAGGCACCGGACCCCTTCACATGAACACCACTCACACCATGTAGGAGCACTTTCGCTTCTAAAAACATGCCACACAGCAGCACGAGCCACCATGGCCTAAAATAAATAAAAACTAAAAAAAAGCAATAGGAAGAGGTCAACACCGGCCGCTCATACCGCGCTTTTATTCCCACCCTAAGACATTCTGTAAAGAAGCTTGCACTGTGCAACGTGTCTAACTGAACACTGACAAAACCAAAAGAATTCACAAAGGTCAAACCTATTGGTTTTGCCAATGCTTGTTTCACATGGTCTTCCTCTTCATTACACTATTTCACTTCCTACAGCATCCTACAGTTAAGACCTTGAGGAAAAAGTGCTAAAACGTAGGTCTAAGTGCATGTTGTACAAAAGCTACCATGTGTGTTACGTGTATAAACATAGCCTTGAACTTAGGCCGCAAGATATGGAGGACCAATATTGGCAATCGAAGACCAATGTAAAAATCATGGCAAATTAAAAAGAAATCATTATTGGCATAGACAAAGGCTAGATGACCCTTAATAAAATAAAGTCTGCAGAGCGAACATTTGCAGCAGACTGAGAACAAGAAGTCAGATTCATCCCTAACAGCAGGACAATGTAGTCTTTTGACAATAAGACAGGAAAATTCAATTTATTTCGCTCTCATTGAGGAGAGATTAACAAATTTGACACAGGGTACAGCTGGACTCTGATTGAAGATCAGAAATCTCATAAGCATTTGACTCAGCAGAATTGCAGAAGATTCAAAACAAAGGTTGGGTAAAAGAAGGATGCCACGATATTGGCTTGCAAAGTCCTTGTAAAATCCCCCGTTTTGTTAAGAAAAATAAATAATCAACCCATGATTATGTGATGATAAAGCAGTAAAACTTGTAGATGTTCATCGACAAGGACAGTACAGTGCCACGGAGTTGGATTTCTAGGACGGTCTAACCAGCTCCTAAGTCCATGCTAAGAATTAAGGGGAGGGACACAGATAGGCTTTAAAAGCCCTGCGGAATAACAGACAGTCATCTCCAAAATGTATGCTTAACAGGAGCGAGTTCCGTGTTACTTGTACACTGGCATGAGAAGGGGCGACCACCAGTAGTTAACAGGTGTACAGTGACAGAATTTAGACTGCTGATAGGAGAAGGCAGTTTTGTAAAATGTGCAATAGACAAAAGGGCGTATTCAAGGGTACCACGTTTGAAAATGGAGAGCCAATGAACAGTGATCATCAAATCTGAAATGCAAGAATTGCGAGGAACATTAAAGATGAGGCAAACTTCAGCATGTTGAACTCTCTAAAGACATGACTACAAGTATTTAGAGAGTCTAAGACACAGGGAATTAAAGTCGTCAGGTGGCTACCAATTATTAAGAGAGCGAATGCATGACGAAAAAGGAAAGGAAGACAAGGAATGATTCTATGCAAAAGGCAGACGTCTAGAAAGCAAGTGGAAGAAAGGTTTTATTTTATCAGAAAGAGTGCGATAGATCACAGGTGAACACTGAAGAGACCGGAGTGGTAGCAGTCCCTAATTCTTACAGATCAGGTATTCGACCACAGAGAAGGATGGCTTCCAACAAAAACTACTTATGTAGTGTCAGCGTTGACTTTCAGGGAGATATGGCTCATTCATGAAACCACTCATTTTTGACAAGTAGTTGTGAGCGGTACATCATCAATCTGGATAAAGATGTAAGGGCCAGATGTAGCAAAGGTTTTTACCCATTCTATGTCTATGGGAAAAAGTGTTTGTACATATGACCCTAAGTGTGATCCCTTTAGGGCAGGAGAAAAATCCAAAAGAGCTCAAGAGGAGAACCAGAGAAGAAAAACACATTTTGAAAACAGCATGTACTTCCATATACAATTCAGAAAGGCCTTGCTGCAGACTCAGACCTGATGGAGACAAGTAAATAGGTGGTCATGTGAGACCGTTTCAAAGACAACAAATTGGTCGATTAAGCCACAGCTGTGATCCAGGGAGCGATCAAACAGTCTAACGCGAAAAATTCCACTCATGCTGTCCCTCATTTTCAACAGTTTTCCCAGGACAGTGCGGTTTACAGAGAATTCACAGAACAGGCAAGCCACTACAACGATACAAACAAGTATTAGTACTTTAACACCAAATTACAAACTCAAGAAAAACACAATGGGTAATAAAAGAACAAAGATGAAACAAAACTAACAGAAAAAAATGCCTCTGAAGTAATCCAGGATAAGAGATCAGAATTTTTATCTCAACATCCACATGCTGAAAACTTGCTCAATAGCCCAACATAATGTAACAGGCATGTGGGGTGTGGCTAAAATGGGGTCTGAGAGGACACATAAGAGCTCACTCCAAGATCGACCCGCCAATTATTCCAAACGCTGGAATGGGCCCGGAGCCGTTAGCAGCAACAACCAACGGTGCTGTGGGCTTGTGGGGGCGGCGGTCCCGCTCCGGAGTTGTGTAGCCTACCTGTGAGGAGCGTGAGGCTGGGCCGCCGTAGCCGGCTTCCCGAGGGCCACAGTGTGGAATCTGCCTGGCGACCCGGAGATCGTCTAGTAGCTGGTGGGGAGCAGCCGCTCTACGAGGGGCTCACGAGGTGACTGAGCAGCTTGGGCCCTGCCTGTGTGCTAGCGGGCTCTTGACAGAGGCTGCGAGGCGCAGGCCCCCAGACCAGAGAGGAGCACTGCTATGCCTCCAAGGTATGAGGACTGCATGCCAGAGGGGACGCATTCTCCCCTTCTCCTCCTTGTGTCATGCCTGCGTCTGCCTGGGGTTTATTTAGGATACCTTGCCCCGATCATCTAACATTATAGACAGGAAAAGAAAAAAATCATAAACTCTTCTCCATCCATTCAAACAGCTGTGGGCCCGAGTGGCGACGGACAGGGAGCCCCTGAAGAGTGAAAGTACCTGGGGGCTACGAGGAACAGCCGGGTCGAGGCCCGTTGTGCCTGGGTGCATTGAAGAGGGTTGCAGGCGTGCAGGCCCGGAGAGGGCCTGTACGCTGGACTGAGGCAGTGCGCCGGCGACCTCGTGTGCCCTCCCTGGGGCCTCCGGGGGTGGTGGCGAGAGCGACCCAACTGAGAGCGCAGAGAGAGGATGAGGAGGCCTGGGGCGCCCCAGTTGAAGAGGTGAATGGATCGTCCTGGGGGCCTGGATAAGGAGCCTGGACTCAGAGGACTGGAGGTGGAGAAGCGTCAGTGAGGCCTGCTGGGCCACACTTTATGGGCTGGACCACAGTGTATGAGGGCTGTGGGCCCGGACGGCCACCGACAGTGAGCCGCTGGAGAGTGGAAGTGCCCGGGGGCTACGGGGAACAGCAGGGTCAAAGCCCATTGTGCCTGGGGGCATTGAAGATGGTCACAAGCATGCAGGCCCGGAAGAGGGCCTGTATGTTGGACTGAGGCAGCGCACTGGTGACCTTGTGGGCCCTCCATGGGTTGGAGGTTGCGGCAAGAGCGATACAACTGAGAGTGCAGAGAGAGAGGACAAGGACGCCTGGGGCTCCCCTTGGTGAAGAGGTGAGCAAAATGCCCTGGGGCCCGGATAAGAACCCAGACTTGTGGAGGACTGGAGGCGGAGATGTGGCGTTGAGGCCTGCTGGGGTGCGGTGCTTGCGGGCTGGTCCACGGTATATGAGGGCTGTGGACTGGGACAGTGAGTCGCCGGAGAACATAAGCACCTGGGGGCTATGAACTATAGCTGGTTCAAGGTCCATAGTGCCTGGGGGCATTTAAGGTGGTCACAGGCATGCAGGCCAGGAAGAGGGCCAGTGCGCTGGACTGAGGTAGTGCACCGGTGACCTTGTGTGCCCTCCCTTGGGCCTCTGGAGGTGGCGGCGAGAGCGATCCCACTGAGAGAGCAGAGAGAGAGGATGAGGAAGCCTGGAACGCCCCTGGTGAAGAGGTGATCGGAACGCCCTGGGGGCCCAGATATGGAGTGGAAGCGGAAAGAAGGCTGGCCAAGGCCTGGTGAGCTGGCAAAGGGATCATCTGGGGAAGTGGTGCCCCACGCCAAGGAGCTGAGCTGATACTTTTGGAAGTTGCTGGAGCCCTCCCTTCTTGCCTTCGGTGATTCCAGACCCTTGGGCCAGGAATTGAGAGTGTAGAGGCGAGGAGACCTAGCGTGGACGCGGCATCTCATGTGCCATCACATTGGTACAAGACAACAGGCACCACAAAAGCAACAGAAAATGGACAAATACGCCAAGCAAAATGTTCCAGAGAATGAAGTGGGAGCGCCCATGAGCGTGAAGGCGCTGCCCAGACAGCAACTATCCTATAGACCTTTGGGGACATGAAAGTCACTATGGAAGGAAAAATAGGGGAACTAAAGGTAGATTTGGCCCTCATTAGACATGATTTCCGAAACACCTCGCACAGGGTACCAGAGATGGAAGGACACCTATCCGAGACGGAAGATACAGTCAAATCACGGGGGGAAAGACTGACGCACCTGCAGAGGTTGGTAAACAAACTAGAGGCAAAGGCAGAAGATGCAAAAGGCAGATCCAGAAGGAATACCCTGCGAGTGGTGGGAATCCCTGAAGGTGCGGAAGGCACCACACCCACTAAGTTCATATGGGATTGGCTGATGAGCTGGGTCCCCAAGGTTGAAGTCTCGACATGTTTCATAGTCGAGCGTGCACATAGGACACTGACGGCTAGACCTCCAGTGCACGCCCCGCCAAGGCCGCTCATAGTGTGGTTACTTAACTACGCTGACAGAGATGCGGTCCTCAGGGTGGCGAATCTAGTGGCGCCCCTGACCTACCAGTCCAGTACGGTCATGATTTTTCCAGACGAAAGTGCAGCAGCAGTGCCGTTCCTTCCTAGAGGCTAAAACCAAGTTAGGAGCGATGGGGCTTAAATACATGCTTGTTTCTGGCAAGACTCGAAATCATTTACTGGGACAAAACTCTTTACTTTGATACACCGGAAGCAGTCCGGCAAACGACCACACAAGACGCTACTTTCAGAGACTTCTACCCAAGATGAAGGCCCTATGGCACCAGGGTAAGAATGGCGCACAGCACTGAGTCAGCGGTCACAGAGGAAAGGGCACCAATCTCGTTCATTGGGCCATGGGTGGTCAGAGAAAAGAAGGATATGGCTACATCTCCGGCGAGTCTGAGGTCCTTGACTGACGAACTGAATCTGAAGCAGACGTCGCTGCTGACTGCACAGCAGAATGACTGATCATTTCATGAATGGTGACTAGAGAATAAGTATGCAGACTTGGGAATGCAGGCGGGAGTGGGGGACGCAAGGCAGATCTTTAATTTTCCTGTTTGGGGGGGGGGGGGGGAGAGATCCAGTATGGGGAGAGTATCACTGGTGCAGGGAGTGCTACAGGTCACAGTTTAGCCCGGTTGGCTAGGTCCCTTGACACAACATAACAGGTACTTCTAGTTTGGGAAGTATGGGGAGGGAGTTGGGACAGGGGGAGAGGAGCAGAGGAGGGAAGTTTTGGTTTTACAAGTTCATAAGCAGCAGGCAACATAACAGTACAGAACACACCACAGGATGGCGTGCAAGGAACTTAGAATTGTCTCTATATGATAGACACCAATCCGATGGAGAGCACCGACATAAATCCCCTCAGGGCGGACACACATACTGTTTTGGAATGTGAACGTAATCCTGGACACAGTCACAAGAGGAGCAGTCCTGCACTCGGCCCTGAAAACCGAGGCAGACATTGTACTTCTCCAAGAAACGCATTTAATGGGCAATCATTGTCCTTTTTTGGTCCACAGGGGATACTTGCAGGCTCACCACGCAGGGTTTTACAGGGGTTCCAGGGGCACAGCAATACTAATTAGAAAACATACTCCACTGCTAGTCACACACACACACCTGGACAGATGATATGGGTCGGTATGTGGCAGTTACCGGGACTCTTCATGGTCAGCCCATATCAATTATAAGCGTCTATGCCCCAACTCCACTCACCATGGGATCCCTGGCTCAGTTGGGAGGGCTGTTCAAGGATATGCCGGAGGCCTTATGGGTGCTGGGAGGAGACTTAAATGGAGTATGGGATCTCCATATGGACTGGTCCCAGGCTGGGGCAGGGGGGACTGGGTCCACCCAGTTGGCAACCTTTATTCTTAAGCTAAATCTTGCAGATATACAGAAGGTACAACATCCATCCGAGAGAGGTTATACCTTCTACTTAGGCTTTTCCAGGCAGGATTACTTTCTCATAACCGCAGAGGAGTGTCATAGGGTGGCCTAGGTGTGACACTTAGCAAGAGGATTGTCAGATCACTCCTCAATAGAGATGTGCCTAACATGGGACTGGATGGAAGTTGGACAGGTGGTACCTCCAGAGGGAGGAATTCAGGGACCTGTGTAGACAAAGCACTAACCATTATTTTACCGATAATCGGGGTTCTGTGGTCTCGCGGGAGGTGTTATGGGAGGCCCAAAAGGCCTGCTTGAGAGGACAGATCATTAGTTGTGTGAAAGGTCACAGAGAGAAAAGTAGACAAAAGATCCGGGACCTGGAGGGGTGTATTCTGGACTTGGAGGGTCGTTTGACCTCCTCCCTTCAGGACCGCCTCCTGCGTGATCTAACGCATACACAGACACTGTTGAGACAAGAACTTGCACAGGAGGCAAGAAAGGCGTGGAAGACCACCTGTAGTCGAATTTACCAATAGAGGGACAAAGCAAAGTAAAACCCAGCACTGGTTGTGTACACCCAGGGAGGGATTGACTGCCAAACCATATTTACAGATGAGGGATGGCTCGAAGGTGACAGGACATGGGCCGATGGCTAAGGCCTTTGCTGATTTATCGGACCTTTATCGGGCAGACCGGGGGGGACGTGTTTGGACCTCCCTCAGTTTGTGCAAGATTTGCCAGTCCCATGACTCTCAGTGGATGACAAGGCCTCCTTAGAGGCTGACATTTCAGTGGAGGAGCTAGTGGAAGACCTGGCCCAGCTAAATTGGGGGAAAGAATCTGTACCGAATGGTTTCCCCCCTGAGTACCGGCGTTTGGTGTGGCAGCAGGTCGGCCAGCCTATGCTGGACATGTTCCAAGAGGCTTTGGGAAAGGGTAAATTACCCCTGGATCTTCGGACGGCAGGCATCGTGGTACTACCCAAGCCGGGTACTGACGGTTATTATTGTGAGGATTTTTGCCCCATTTCACTTCTAAACACAGAGGTAAAGGCGTGGGCAAGGGTGCTGGCCAATCGACTGGGAAAGATTATTACTCACTTGGTACACTCAGAGCAGTCTGTGTTTATGCCGACACGAGCTACAAGGCACAATCTGAGAGGAGTGCATAGTGCTATTGATTTCAGTGAAGCGGAGGAGGAGCAAAGGGCCCTGCTTTCTGTTGATTTATGGAAAGCTTTCGATTCAGTTGATTGGGCGTATATTTTTGCCCTTCTTGAGCGAATTGGCTGTGGACCCCGGTTTTCCAGCTATGTAAGGCTTCTATACACCAACCTTAGGGGCCAGGGTGCGCTTGGCTGGACAGGTCTCGGAGTGGTTCCCGATGGAGAGGGGTACGCGCCCAGGATGTCCCCTGTCTCCCTTGCTATTTGCAGTGGTCATAGAGCCAGTGGCAGCCTGGGTGAGAGTAGACCTACTATATAGGGGCTTCCAGTTGGATGAGGCGGGATGCGACAGAATACCGTTATATGCAGCCGATGTGCT
Source organism: Pleurodeles waltl (assembly GCF_031143425.1). Classification (NCBI taxonomy): domain Eukaryota; kingdom Metazoa; phylum Chordata; class Amphibia; order Caudata; family Salamandridae; genus Pleurodeles; species Pleurodeles waltl. The sequence continues at coordinate 91,655,054 of NC_090441.1, forward strand.
CCTGTATTTGGGGAAAGCAGAGACATCGAGATCCTGGGAATCTTCGGGGAGTACTCGGGGCTCCGTATTAACCAACGGAAGTCTGTCATATACCCTATAGCCCAATGCCCAAAGGACATGCAATGAGCAAATGGCCTCACAATCTAGATGAATGAGTTCAAATACTTGGAAATACAAACCATTGTTATGAAATGAACTTGATTGTGCTGCTAGAAAGGCTGTCCAGGGATGTTCTGTTCTGGAAGGGTCTTCCGTTATCCCTACAAGGGCGCTCGTCTATATTTCAGATGGTGGCACTGCCACGCCTTTTATACCAGCTACAGAACCACCTGTTTCCCACTGCCAGGTCATTTTTTTCAGAAAGTGAACACCCAGCTGCGCAAGCTGGGGGTGGGGGTGGGTGTTGGGGTTTTGGAGGGGTAGGGTGTGTGTGTATCATTAGCAAAATGTTATTGATTGGTAAATGAAGGGGGCACTTCCACACCAGACATTAGGTTTTATTACTGGGCAGCATATCTTCTTATAATCAATGATTGGTGGTTTGAAGGGTTTACGGACACGTCCTACGCTCTTGAAGGAACTGTCATTTAGGGGCAGGGTCTCCTACATTTGTTGTATGGGGGCTGCAGTAAGGGAGTTACCTTCAGTGACGCGGGTCGTGCTGGAGGTATGGGAAGAAGCAAAAAAGGCTACTGGCTGGGGAAAGAACATATTAACTTTGGAAACACCATTGTGGCAGGGCACCCAGCTACTGCAGGTCACAGCCTTGCAGGGATTTGCGGCATGGGATCTGGTGGGGATTTCAACTCTAGGAGATATATTGGAGAACAGAATACTGAAATCCTTCCAAGATTTACAAAGGGACTTTGCGTTACACTGCACGCAATTCTTTAAATACCTAACGCTTCGGCACACCCTGATTCCCACTCTTCGGGCGAGTCTGGGGATGCCGGAGTTTTCCTCTCTAGAGGCCAAACTTCTGCTGACACAGATGATAGACCACAAAGTATCGCAGACATACAAAATGCTTCTCAAGAAAGTGCCCGACCCCATGGAGATGGTGCACAGAGCACAGGTGAAGGGCTTGGGAGATTTAGATTTTGACGAATTGAGGGAAGGCTTGGAAGCACCCAAGGAAGCAGCTAGAGCATCCCAGTTCAGGCACATTCAGTTCAAATTGCTGCATCTTACTTATACCAGAACCCGGCTTCACCGCATTGGACTTCTGACCATTAGCGCCTGCCTGCACTGCAGGGAGATACCGGGGAATCTCATTCATACATTCTGGAACTGCCCTTCTCTCTCCAGTTTCTGGGAAAGGATTCTGAGACAATTGGAGGAGGTTTTGGGCTGGAAAATCCCAAGAGATCTCTAACGGATTCTTCTGCACATCACTGATGGGCTGGGAGACACACAATATCAAAAAGCTCTCCTGTGGCTAGGGTTGGCGATGCACGCCCCCTCCATTGAAGGGTAGGCTCGAGGCATGGACTTTTGCATGGGACCAGAGAATCCCATACACGCAGAAAGGGGATGCCCTCAAAAGCACTATCTGGTTGGGCAGAGGCACAGGAGGTACATCTGGAACCTGTTCTGGATGACCCATGGAATCTTAATAATGAATGCAGGGCACTCATGGACACGAGGGAGGCATCACTGCGGATCGGGGGAGAGTGGGGACATATTTGCTTTGGTGTATTGAATTTCTCATTATTTGTTCCAATACATGCCGTGCAATGATACTGATTATCAATGTTTATTAATGTTCGCTTTAATTATAGGTGGCCTAAGGGCCGTGATGTAACAAAACCGAAAAAGCTAATAAAAAGTTTGTTTATTTAAAAAAAAAAAAAAAAACAACAACGCAATGCCTTATGCCTTTATGCCAATGATGGATCAGTCATAGTCTGACACTCATAGCTCAGTCAAGTGGTGAAAAGATGGAACTACCAACCACAGTACGCACCAGACACAGGCTGGATTAGGATCAGTTTGGAGGAGGAAGATAAAGCCGGGGTTGAATATAGAGGACACTGACTGCAAGTCTTCCCAAAACGGAGCTTATGGAGGTCGAGTAGCCAGGTTTATGGTGTTTTCTGTTGTTCTTCTTGGAGGCTTTGTCCTTTGACTTACCTGAAGAAAATTATAAGGAACAGCCTCTCTTCTTGTGTTCAGCTATGTAGAGTCTGACCTCCCGCTTTGTGATAGTCTTTAGATGTGAAAGGCAGCGTTTGTCAGTTATGTTTAGGGACAGCACACCATAGACAAACATTTGTTGGCTGATCCCTGTGACAGTGAAAATTTGTTTTTTGGAGACACAAAAAAACTCATTTGAAATCGAAGGAAATAGGAGGAGTGGAGCTCTGAATCCACATTAAAAGAAATGGAAAAAAATAACTGATGTCTGCATGAAATGGCCCTTTTTGCAGGGTTATCCCAAACATTTTGCCTTATTCCTCCTATTTTTCTGATTTGTTTTTGCAGGTTTATTGTCTCTGCGCACTTTACCACTGCAGATTAGTGCTAAAGTGCAAGTGCTCCTGATGTAAATTGTAGTGGTGATTCGTTTATCTATGATTGGCATATTTGATTTACTAACAAGGCCCTAATAAAGTGCACTATGTGTGCCCAGGGCCTGTAAATCAAATGCTACTAGTGGGCCTGCAGCACTGTTTGTGCCACTCACGTGAGTAGACTTGAGAACATGTCTCATACCTGCCACTGCGGTGTATGTGTGTGCAGTTTTAAACTGCCAATTCAACCTGCAAGTGTACCCACTTGCTAGGCCCAAACCTTCTCTTTTACTACATGTAAAGCACCACTAAGGTAGGCCCCGGGGAGCCCCATGGGCAGGGTGCAGTATGTTTAGAAGGTAGGACAAGTGCTGGTGAGTTTTACATGTTCTGATAGTGAAATACTGCCAAATTTGTTTTTCACTATTGCAAGGCCTATCTTTTTCATAGGTTATCATGGGGACTGCCTTTAAGTATCTTTTAAGTGCAGTTTCCCGTTGGGAGCAGATAGAGATCAGGAGTTTGGGGGTCTCTGAACTCACAATCTAAAAATACATCTTCTTGAAAAGTTAGTTTTTAAATTGTTTGAAAATGCCACATTCAGAAAGTGGGCATTTTCTTGCTTAAACCATTCTGTGCCTCTGCCTGCTTGTGTATTCCACGTTTGGGTCAGACTGACAGTTCGGCTGTTGTGAATTCCCTCTAGACAGTGACCCAAAGGGAGCTGGGGTGTAGCCTGATATCCTGATGAGTCGCCTGGGCTAGAGTAGAGAGAGAGGAGGCAACACTTACACCTGAAAGGACTGTGCCTGTCCTCACACAGTGGAGTATCTGACCCCATTGAGTGTGTCTGGAGCCAGGCCTGGGCAAGGTAGGATCTTGTCAACAACAGAGACTTTCCTTTGAAGTTTACCTACTTCAAAGGCAGAACTGGGTATAAGTAGTGGACCCAAACCCCAGACTTTTAGAACAATTCCGATCAAGAGGAACTTATGTCAAGGAGTAGAGAGGAGTACTTGCTGTGTATGCCTTGCTGGGTTGGCCTGCAGTTGCTACTTCTGCCTTAAAGAAGGCAAATACTGGACTTTGCTGTGTATCATGCTTGTGAAGTTTCTCCAAGGGCTTGGAGTAGAGGTTTCCTCCTGTTGGAAGTCTCAGGGATAAAAAAAGACTTCAGCTTCATCTACCTACAGCACTGGGAACTGTGTGTTTTGTGCTGCAACAGAAGAAAAACCACTGCAACACCATCAATGACACCGCTGACTGCACCGTGACTTGATGCCACACGGAGCCATGCCCCATGTTGCACCACAACTCTGGTCTCACCGACGCCGCCATCAAGTCACTGCTTGCACTCTGACCTGTGGGCCCCGCACTACACATCGCCTTGCTCACAGTGCAGCCTTGGCATCCCTGATGACGATGCTCCACTCTGACACTGGCACCGCTGCCTGCACCGTGGCCTGTGGACACTGCTCGTTAAGCACATGAAGCACCGTCCCGCACCGCAGCCCTGGTCCACCAACGCCATAGACTCCAGTGTCATCAACAGACACCCCTGTCTGCACCGCAACCTATGGGCGCCGCACGGAGCCTGCCCCACGACACACCGCCGTCTCAGGCCTACCGACGACAGCGCTTCAGCAACAACGTTGCTTCTGCCTGCACCGTGTCCTGGAGATACCACATGTCGCACCGACCAGCTTCACACCACAGCCCTGGTCTCACTGATGCTGCAGGATGCCATCACCGAGCCGCTGCCTGCACCGTGACCTGTGGGCACTGCATGTCGCATTGTACCGCAGCCCCAACACCATCTATGCCAGAGCTCCTGACTTTGTCATCAGCCCAGAGTTCGTTCTGCAATGCATGTGACTTCAAGGGCCCGATGACCACGCACCGACCTTCGGAACCAACGCCTGCGACGCTGCACGCCGGATCTCAATGTGAGGATAACAATGCCCTACATTTCCAAGGTGCTGTTTGTGGGTCTTCCCGGCACCGTAGCTGGCACACAATGCCACGGCCGGCCTGAACTGTTGAGTTTGTTGTTCACTAAGCCGTGATAGCTCCAGATGGAGCTATTGACTTAAAGGAACTGTATTTTTAAGTTGATTCTTGCAAAATTCATATCTTTATTACTGTATTTTGGGCTTTTCTCGTTTTGGTCTTGTTTTACACAGATAAATATTGGCTATTTTTCTAAACCTGGTGTGGTATCCTTTTGTAGTGTTTTTACTGTGTGTTATGTGCAAATGCTTTACACATTTCTTCTGAGATAAGCCTGACTGCTCGTGCCAAGCTACCAAGGTGGTGAGCAGGGGTTATCTGAGACGGGTATCTCCCTTATGGTCACTAGAGTGAGGAGTCCCTAATTGGACATGGTGCAAACCGACTCCCAACTAGAGATGCCATTTCTAACAATGTCACATTGCAAGTATGGCACCTCTCTGCAGCTGTGTGTCATCCTGTCTGGTGCAAGATGGAGTTGTAATGGGGATATACTGAGACACCTGCGCAGGTGTAGCAAGTGTCTGGAGCCTTGTAAGATTCAAAATCAGATTCCATTGTATTGTCCATAGCATTCAGGTTCACAAATTCAGTGGCTGAGAGGTGTTGAAGATCATCCAAAGGACTGAAAATTAATAGAAGCAAACTTTTTACAGTCTTTCAGAAAGTGAGGAGCTTCCACTATTTGGACTGAGAAAGAACAATTGCAGAGTCAGGTTTTCTTCAAAAATGGCACTCTGAGTTAGAGGACTGTGATGGATCGGAGGCTTTTGTGTGTATGAGGGTTAGTGCTTGCAGTGTGATGCACAATGCTTTGAAAACAATAGGTGAGGAAATTAGGAGCAGATCACAAGAATTAGGGTGATATGCTCCCAGGGTTACAAGTGTAGAAGTAGCATGACCACAAAGCTGGTTTGTTTAGGAGAGACTGCTGGGCTCCTATGAAGTTTGTTCATATAGAGCAGGCAACAGAGCACAGGTGTGGTAGGCATGAACTCTACAAGGGAAACCTAGGTAGTCAAAAACCCTGTTTACAATTAGTGCATATCTGTTGAGGGTGTCAGTATAGCACCTACTTGATGTTCCAGAGTAAGATCTCTATCCAGACTCAGTCCTAGCCAAAAATCGATTAAAACACTTTAGGGACTAAAAAGATGTTGTACATTTTTTTTGGGCAGCCCGTTTATTCACTTTTTCCAATAAAAAAGTTCCAATAAAACTGCTTACCTTCACAGTGATGTGCATGAAAATATAGAAACATCCGGTTTTTATGTTAAATATTTTATTATGAGAGTTTATATATGACAAAAACGATAAATGCATAAAAGAAAAGCCTACGTGAATAGAGCCTCAATACTGCCAATAACAAACACGGAAAAAGGTGCCCCAAGGAACAAACATTTAAATGTTTATTACAGTTAACGAATAACAGAAAAACACAAAGCAACTCTCTTAAGAAGCTTGAAAAATGCATGCAGACCCATAAATGAAACATGAGAAAAGTGCACAAATACACTTTTAAATGTTTTTCTAACTTTGTAGATGAAGCACTGTGCAAATCTATCCCTTCTAACTTGCTACTCACCCTTATTGTAAACCCTCAGCTGCTACTACATTTATTTATATCTCAACTAAAGTTTTGCATTCTATGGAGAGCATATTACGATTCTATTGCTCCGCTTTTAGGGGTGCTGTACATGGACTAATTACAGAGTGGAAATCACCACCAAAACTCAAGGGAAGTTCTGATATGTCTGCTGCCTGCATGCAGCTTTAAGCCTGGGCACAGTGAAAAACCTAAATTTACTTCGAAGAACTACAGATCCCATAATGCACTACCGCATATTCACAAAGATTCTAGCTTCCATTTAGCTGTGCTTTCAATGGGACTGGTCCTGCTGTTTTTCAGCAGGGGATTCTCTATTCAAGGACTTGTGAGAGATTGGTACTGCAGTCACCTGTGACTAATCTTGCGCAATCCAGTCATGTGACCTGGGACTGCTTATATGCTGTTGCTGCCTGAAGCTCTTTGTTCATGCATTGTTGTTTGATTCTCTGCATACAGGAACTCTTATAGCCTGTTTTCCTGACCAATTCCCGTCTAGTTTCTGCTAGAGCCTGTGCTTGTTCCAGTGCAGCTTGCAGTAGATCTCCTGTACCCCTGGACTGTATTTTGCTTTACTTCCTTTTTTGTCGTTTGTTATTAGTCAGCTGCAGTTATAGACTGCTTTAATCTAGTCTGTTCCTGGTTTGTGCCCGCTATAGTTTCCTATTGATTCTACTTTGTTTCTGTCTTAGCTCTTGTATCTGCTTCCACGTCTCATGTTTTGCTCCTTGTTTTTTTGTTGTCCTCCTATCACCAAAGCTGCTGCAATCTTGGGTGATGTTATGAAAGCCTCACACCCGATGCATTACCAGTGGCCCGGCCACATCAAGCTGAGTTAGAGAACCCATATATTTTGGATGCTTAGGTAGACTCATAGGACTGCTCAGCTTGCCGGCTCCAACACACCACTCCACCTCAGATAATTGACCCATATGCCCTTACCCCTAGCAGAGGTGCACACCAGGTGCATCCTACTCATCCGCTGCAGAGCCTTAAGCCAATACGCCGGGGAGGGGGCTGCTGGGTCTGACCAACATTTGCAGATCTCCTTCCAGGCCAACACCACTAGGTACATCTACAGGCACCTTTTGAGCCTCCTCAGGAGGCTGTTCGTCTCGTAATCCACTCCCAGGAACACCAGTACCGGGCTCAGCTTGATATTAACTCCCAGAATTTCCGCTATGATCTTACCCACTGTGTCCCAATACCCACTCATCGAGGGACAAGTGGCAAACATGAGTTCATCATTTGTTCCGGCTGGCCACAACGTTCGCATGTTAGGATTGGGGAATATACACATTTTGCTATCCTTTGGGGAGTTCAATATATTTTACTGATGGTGAAGAAATGGTGCCATTTGTAGATTAGCCAACTTGACTGTCAAATACAGCAGTTGCAGAGATACTCCCCACAGGTGTGAGAGCGCAGGTTCTTGGAACGTCCCCTCCCATGCCACTCATGGTGCTCTGATGGCTTTATTCTCCGGGTCCAAAAGCTTCCAGTACTATAAAGATATTTCCTTGTTAATAAGGTGCGGGTCCTGGAAAAGTGATTCAACTTCGCAGTCTCCGTTGAACTCCTGCCTGACACTTGCAGACCAGGAACAGAGTTGAAGGTTTTTGAATCTGAATAGGGGCCCACCAGGCTTCACCTTCAGCACTTCCCAGGTAGGATACTGGAGAAAACCTTATAATCGACATTTAATAGGGAGATTGGCCGATATGAATCTGCCTTCTTAGGATCTTTAGCAGGTTTCAATAACAGCAATAATGTGGCTTCCCTCCATGACTATGGAATCTGGCCATTCTTCAAAAAGATAAAAATGAACAATCTCCCCCATATCAGTACTACCACCTCCTTTAGTATCTTATACAGTTCCGAGGGCGTGCCTCCCGGCCCCACTACCTTCCCATTCTAGGCACGGCACAAGCACTCCCAAATTTCTGTTTCAATGATCTGTGCTCACAGGGACTACCTTTCCATCTCCGTGAGCCATGGGAGGTCTCTGTCCCGCAGCCACTCCCTAAGATCATCCATATCCAGGCTGACCTCCTCCGTACACAATACAGAGAACATAACAACCAGATGTTCTTGCATTTCCCCCGCCTTCTTAGTGATGCCCGCCTGTGAGTTAATAATTAACTCACTAACATTATTCCTGGACCTCTCTGATCTAGCTTTCCCGACCAGGAGTTTCCCTGATCTCTCCCCATACTCAAAAAGGTTAATACTCTTAGCCTACACTTCTTTTCCAGGATAAGTTTAATTTTTTAGCTGAGCATCATCCAACTTCTTCTGTACTTGCACCCTACCCTGAAGTGGCTTCCAACACCCCAATTTCTTGCTCCAGAGCTATATGGTCTGCCTTTTCTGATCTATTCCTGGAACACGCCAAACTTCGCGGCACCCCGCATATAAAAGCTTTTCATGTGTCCCAAACTATAGCAGGGGCATGGGGGGAACTGGGGACAGAGTGTCTCTGTATTATCCGTGAAACAAATCACCACTGGCCTTTTTCAGGGCCTCAGCTATTTGTACGTCTCAAAGGATGGCGTGATTAAACGTCCACTAAGCATTCTGCCTATGGACAGGGCATTGAAAGGTCATACTCACGGTTGCATGACCAGAAATGTGCCCAGGGAGATGGGTAATCTCTTGAATCTCATCTATTATATTGTTATTGATGAAGAAATAATCTCCAGCCTAGAAAAATGACAGTTGTTCTTGCTGTGAAACATGTATCTCCTTATTTGGCTAATTTTATGACTCCACACATCCACCATCCCCCAATCTTCTAATATGCTTATTAGTGCCTGCCTAGTCTTAGGTGTATCTCCTAGTCAACCTGTCATGAATAACATCCTGCAGGGTATTAAAATCGTCACCCAAGACCATCGGTAAGGGGGGCTCCATCACATTCCATTCCTGGGACCTTGTTTTATGTGCCCTTTTGATGAGCCCATAACAAGGGGCGAAACCAGTCCTAGGTTGCTTGCTCCAATTCAGGAAGGACCTGGCTTGGCAATTAGAGCTGGGCTGTTCCCAATGGAGCAGGGTCAAGACTGATTTGCATAGGATTGGGTCCTAACTTAAGTGGCATGGTGTGCAAAATAATGATGGTCTGGAATGAGGCCAGAGTAATTACCAGTGGCTGAGATTAATTCAAGCATTCCATCTACCACTTTCTGTATACTTTAATGTAAAGAAAGCCCAACCAGATTGTCCTGCACCCCCTTCCCATAAAACATCTACTCATCCACTCGCTATGGTGAGTCTGATTTCATCAGGGCAAGCTATTTTCTTGCAAGAAAGCTTAAGCTGGCAAATAACAATGGTTTTGTTAATTTAGAAAGCGAACGAGCAATACAGATGTCTTTAAATCTTGCTTTTATCTTGTCATATTTTCTGTGTTTAAATGTCAACTTATGTCTTTTTATAACTTGCTGCTTATATTGTCCTCGAGATTGGTGTTTACTTTTCTTTCTCTGACTACAAAGTTAGATGGTTAGTTCAAGTGAAATGCCTGACCATCGTGCTGTGGTACGGAGACTGTGAAATGAAAGGCTGATGTCAGTTTTGTTTCCTAACACATAACATCTTAATAGTTTATAAATTAACTGTACAAATATTTCAAAATATATCAATAGCCAGTGTCAGGAAAGCATTGCTTTTTGTAATTTGGAACGGTGATGGAAACAAAGATGTTAATAAGGTCAAAACAAATCAGAACACTTTATTTGGTGATCTGCAAATGATAAATATCTAGTGAAACCTAGTTTCCACACATTGTTTGCACATTACATGGTTTTAGCAGGAATACTTCATGTCAGAAATGTCATGTGTAAATGACATTGTGCTACCACATCATGGTTTAGTAAAGTATTTATTAAAAGCAAGAGTTCATGAACTGAGAAACATTCTGCCCCCGCCCTTATGGCAATGCTATTACTGAGTTAACAGGCAAGTCAGGTATTATGTGTACCCTACATGTGGGCTAGATTCTTACCATACACGGAGCAAAGGTTTAATCTATTAAATCATACAAACAGGTTTTTGTACAGAAGACCCGCTGAACTCTCATATTTGAATAAGCACTCATATAATAATAATGAATAAAAGAAAAAAGAAAAAAAAGAAAATGGTACGTGAAATAAATTATTTGCCTGGGATCACACCGTATGCGACTAGTTTTTAAGTCAAGAGCTTGACAGTTAGGACGAATAGATTACTCAAGTCACTGCACCATCAGGTCTAGTAAGGTTTTTGGGATTTTTTCGAGTCCCGTACTGCTGTGCCAAGCATGGAATCAGAGACAAGTAAGTGATGTGGAATTGGCCCAACTTGTACGCAAGCAGCCTTGTGTTGAAATGGAGGATGAAAAGAGCAGCATCAAATGTCTTCTCGAAGCCCTCTCTGAAGATGCATTTATCTTTCAAGAGACCACAACTCTGTTTTGAAAAATGGTCCTGGGCCTGCACAGTGCATTGAATTATAAAAATATAAAACAAACCTCGGATCTACGCTATTAATAGTAGATGTCTGTCATTATTCAATGTTTTCGGCCAGTCTGCTGATGAATCTCAATATTAACTTGCAACAACTGCAAGAAATTTTAGATATACAAGGGGGTTATGTGTTTATGTGTGTTCATTTGACTGAATCCCACCATTCCAGACTAGAAAGTTACTTTAATTCACAATCGTAGAGAAAAAATAAAAAAATATACAATGGAATCTGCTTGCTAAAACAGCATTTGGGCATAAAAAATCCAAATAGCTTGCATAAAGGAGTCAATACTGTGACAAAATATCATGTGTAGCCCTATTAAACAAAGGAACCCACAGTTTCAATCTTGGAATCCTATTATTGGTGACAAGCGACAGGACCTTGAAGCAGTTCCTGCACTGCATCAAGTCACCACTGTGGCAGCATAATGCCTGCTGATCAGCACTTACTTTTTTATTTGGACACAGGCATCCTACAATGCAGAGTGCAGAAGATTTTTAAAGCACTGGCTGATATAAAACGAAACTAGCTATAAATACAGTGCATTTTGAACCAGTCATGCTAGATCAAGATGTGCATAACCTAACAAACAGGTTAGACAGAAAGCACACTGGAAAGTGGCTGATGGTCACGGTGGACTACTCGCAAGGCTAGAGAGGAACTTAACTTGAGAGACAGCATATTTTTTAAAAAGCCTTCTAACCGTGAGTGTGCCTACAAGCACTTTCTAGTACACTGAAAACAACTTTGAACAAGAGTTAGCTATCTTTACAAGGTAACCTATGTCAAACTATATACACCACTATCGACAGAGAAGAAATTAAAGCGGTCAAAGTTAGGTAGCCATAGGAGATGGCGTGCTTTGAGAAATGGGTGTTCTCAGAAACTGCTTTGATGGCTTTTACCAAAAATGGTCAGCTCCCTCAGGATTTCAAAGGAATTATAGGAGAGCATTTAGGCAGAGACCCACACAGACCAACCTACCTTCAATTCAACACTAGATATAATCTGGGGAAGATGGAGAAAATCTCAAATCAGATGCTTTCTCGACAGGCTGGCGGAGTAGGACAGATGAAAAAGTTTATGTTTGGTAACAATGTCTGGTGGATACATATTCTTCCTGCAGATCTTGCCAGTGGCACAACTCTGCCTTGGGGCATGATTACACTAGAGTACGTTAAGAGCCAATCATAGATTCAGGGAAATTCCGTGAGGCCAACCAATCTTCAGCATTCAGGGCCACTAAGAACTTGCTTATGGACAGCAAGTTAAACTTGTCTTCTCAAATTAAAAGTTCAGAAGGATCCAGGATGGACCTCAGTCATTCTTGTGCACCAAGAAGTAAAGGGAATATAATATTGTGCCACTTTCTTGTAGATACACCACCTCTATGGCTCCTTTGTCCAGCAAGGCAAGGACTTCCACCTCCAAAAATGAGGCGCGTGCCAGAGAGCATGATGGAAAGAGGGCAGGTCTGAATGAACATGCTACCTATCTTTTGTAATGCTCTTTCTGGTGGATACTCTCTAACAGAAGATTCCTCACCCTTAGAATATCGTCACACTAGATCAGAAAAATTTATAACAGCATTGCTTCCGTGCAAAGTTAGATGCCATCCTGCACCTCCATGCTGACTTCATTCCACCCAGGATGTGACAAATGAAACCACATTAAGTGTCACCTCTGCAAGCTGATGTCATTTCTTTCTTGACTCTGTCTGTGTACTCGGATGAGGAACCCAACAAACATCGGGAGTACCGGTGTGCGGATTCCTAAATTGAAAACTTTTCAAATTGGAAAACAGACTATTTCACAGAATGGGGAGGTGGGATGGCAGTGAGGAATTTGCAGTTAGACAAAGTATACACCAGAAAACTAAGTAACTTGCTCTTCTGATGGATACTTCTAACCACAGATGCTTCACATATGGAACAGAAACCGAAGCAGTACCTCCAAAGGTGGTGGGGCTATGTAAATTCCTGCAGGGCGTACTGTGATGCTTGGACCATTGGATCTAGCTTTGGTGCTTCATAAATGTGTGCACTGACTCCCACGTCTTGGCTTGACAAGAACAGGCATTTCACATGACAACACAGTTGTAGCAACCTTGGCTGGGCTCTCTGCCCTTCTGGGGTCTGCTTCTTAGCCATTGTGAAGCAGATATTAATACAAAGGACTATTCACCTTGAAAAGCCCTTTTCTGCAATGGCGTGCCTTTCTTTTCCCAGAGAACCCCACAAAAAGCGGACTATCTACCCAAAGGTCATTGGTGCAAACGTTGTAAAAGCTCAAATCTCTGTTGGGGTCCAGGTGATTGAGGCGTTCCTCTTTTGAGGAGTAAGGCTGAGCAACAAACATTGGAAGTGTAATGGACTATCACAACTTTCGACAAAAAGGCTGCTCTGGTCCTCAATTCCAGCTTGTCTGGAAAGAAGATGGTGTAGGCCGTCTGCACAAAGAGAGCCTGAAGCTCACCAATGAGAGGATCTGAAGTTACTGCGACAAGGAACATAGGGCCATATGTACGAACACTTTTTCCCATAGACACAGAATGGGTAAAAACCTTTGCTACATCTGGCCCATAGTCTTCAGAGTCAGAAGACAGATGTGCATCAGCTTGAAGGGACTGCAAAAAAGGAAAGCCAGGACCAAATGCAAAAAGCTGAAAGGGCTGACACATACCCTTTACCAGTGCACACTGAAAGTGCCGTCTGGGCCAGAGATAAAACACACCATCTCATTGTTTGGCTTGCAATTGGTCCTTATTATGCCACTTCAGGCCCCAAACGTGGCCCAGGACCTGAAGTAAATAGACTTTGTAGAGGGACACCTGGTAGCAAGGATAAACTCCACAACTTCAGGAGGGAGCTTGAATGCAGTTAACTGCAGCTGCTAAATCTCCACTTATGGTGGTGTAGACTGGGCACACCCAGCTGCCAAACCCTTCCATCATGCTGCAATAGAACAACCTCCTGAAGTCATTGCTGATCGGAGGACAGATGCTCATGCAGAGATATTCTGGATACTACTGGCCAAATCCGCAACCACTAAGATGGACTGGGCCTGGCCGTTCCTGATCTTCAGAACTCAAGGAAGGACATGGAGAAGCAGAAACATGGTGCTAGGGTCTGGTGCTCCATTCTGGCTGGAATGAATCCCAGAGAAAGAGTCTTATTGGAAACTCCAGCGTGCAAATGTTTTGACATTATGCATTCGACAGTGACAAAAAGGTCTAGCCAGGCTTCTCCCCATTGCTAGAGAACACTCTGTGCCACCTCAGGATGTAGTTGGCGCAAGTCAATCCTTTCAGTTCGTCGGCCCTGGCATTCAAAGCTCTTGCCAGATGTTCACGGCCAAAGAAATACCATACTGCTCCAGCCAGCTCCAGAGATGAAGAGCCTCTTCGCAAGGAACCCAGGACGCTACCTGCCCAGCTTGTTGCAGTATCACATGGCTGTGATATTGTCCATAAGAACTTGAACCAGCTTCACCTTGCTGGACGGTAGGAAAATGTTAATCTCCATGAGAATGGCCTAAAACCCAAACAGGTTGATATTGAGTCAGGTCTCCACCAGAGAGCTCTAATATTCACCTCTTCCAGATGACCTTCCAAGGCCACTAGCGACAAATCTGTTACCACAATCAGGGGGGTGTGGGGCAGGAAGAGTGGCCTAGCACAGAAATAATTGTGATCAAGCAGCCACTGCTGCAGATTTTTTGTAGTCTCCTCCAAAACAGGGTACTGGGCCCAGTAAAAAAATCAGGTTCCTTTGCACAGCCAACACATGCTACCTGCCATAGCTGATTAGCAAGAGGCCAAGAAGACTCAGAGCCACTCTCACTAAGACCCAGGACAGAGGCTGAAATATCAGGATCATAGCCTGAATGTCCTGGACTCGCAGTGACAAGGGAAGGTCCAAAACACTACCATATAAAGAATGGATTCAATAAAAAGGAGCCTCTGCGAAGATGTTGAGTGTGACGTACCGAGTCGATAGTGAACCCAAATGATGTCTGGAGGTTCCCTTTCACCTGGAGGTGGATTACGACTGACTGTGCAAAGCTTCCTTCAACAGCCACTCGTCAAAGTACATAAAAAACGGATTCCCTAGCCTCTGAAGGTGTGCTGCAAACTCTGTCATCATGTTCGCGAATACCGGAGCTTCACTGGTGAGACCAAGGGGAGCAAGGGAAATTGGAAATAATTCTGGCCTACTTTGAACCGCCAATAGGCTCTGTGGGGCTACAGGAAGGGCATATGAACATAGGTGTATGCAAATCCAAGGCCACCATCCAGCCGCCTGAATAAAGGGCTGATAGAACCTGGGTCAAAGTGAGCAACTTGAATTTGTCCTTCCTCAAGGAGACATTAGGAGGGTGAAGATCTAAAATAGGATGAAGGCCTCCGTCATTTTTCCACAGGAGGAAATGGCAGGAGTAACAGCCAATCCACATTTCTGGAGCCAGAACCTTCTTTATCGCTCCTCTGGCTAAAAGAGCCTGCTCCTCTTGTAAAAGGATAGACAGTTGCCCCTCTGAAAGCCTTTGTTATGTGGGTGGAAGATGCACTGTGTCAGAAAAGCATCTCAGGGCATAGCCATGTTGAACAATCTGAAAGGCCCATCTGTCAGCTAATATGCTCTGTCACCCATGGAGAAAAGGTCTGATTCTGCCTCTCACACTGTGGTTGTGTGCCACTAATGGCAAACTGAAGCGGTTTGGAGGACGTTCTTGTAAAGTTTGTTGCCCCTAGTGGCTGTCTACTTGACACCATCCCCAAAAGGACTGAGATGCCTGTACTAGGGGCAATGGGACAGTATGACAAACCTCAGTAGAGTCCCCGAAAGGGATAAAACTGCTGAGGAAATTAACTACCAGACATAGAATGGCTGAAGGAACATACTTTGGCCCAGCTCTGTTTAATACATTCCATGGCCAAATCAGCCTTCTCGCCAAAAATTTAAGTCTGTGGAAAGGCATATCCATGAGTGATTTCTGCACACCTCCAGAAAAGCCTGTGTATCTTGTCGACATGTACCACAGCAGAAACAAGCTACTTCCAACTGCTCTGCCCAGATACTTTGTAGCATCCACTCTGGAACGTGTTAAATATTTCACTGCACCCTGAATGGTTTGAGTAAGGGAGGCCCAAAATGTTTCAGTGACTGCCGGCAAGATCTCGCAGACTAGGGCACAAAGCACATGTTAGTACTGCTCTAACAGGCAGCTGGGACTGACCAACTACAGGGCAGGCTGGCAGATGAAAACATTAGTTTCTAGAATGTCTCAATTCTCTTTAACTCTCTGTTGGAGAAGAGGAGGGGTCATAAGGAAATAAATGGGGTTAACACTGCTCTTGGTAGCTTTACCCGCCAGACTTTCTGGTGTAGAGTGTTGTGTTAAAAAGTTAGGGTTGTCTGGTGCTGGTCAGTGGCATATGGCTACCTGCCAGTTCACGAATGGGCAAGAACAAGACTCAAGGGTCCAGTAATGTATCATTCGGGGTTTCACTGAATGGCAGTAGAAGTTCAGAGGAAGCCAGTACAGGTTGCATAACTTCAGTGAGAACGTTTGTCTTAACTTCCACAGAAGGAAGTTGCAAGTGGAATCTGTCTGCTGCATGGCACGTCCCAATAGCAAAAAAATGCTGTTCCTCTGTTGATGGTCTAGAGGGGAGAAACCAATCCAGTGTATGGGGAAGTGTCCAACCCACTGGCCTCCTGTAAATCCATTTAAAAGATGTCATCCTCATAATGTGGGGGTAACTCATCTCCATCATCTGCAAAGAATGGCTGGCTCTGGTCAGGGATCACTGACAGAATATAGCAAACACAAATATAGTGTGGACAAAATATTGTGACAAAAATATCAAGGACCAAAATATCGAGAAAGTAAGTGCAAATAGGCAAGAGAGTCACAGACCCATGTTGATGAGGCACAGAAAATAAGAACCTGACTTCAGTGGTGAGTGTCTAATAGACTCTGGTATTATCATATTTGGAAGGTACAGTGCTGCATGGCTGCACTAGAAAGATAATGCCGGGGAAATGCTTTTTCGGACCACAACGTAGCCTGGAAGGATAATTCACGATGTGAGAAATCTGTGGAAATATGTATCTATCGGAAATATTCATGCTGAATCATAGTTTACTGTGGCAATAGAAGAGAAGCAAACAAGTGGACATTACTAAAGAAACAATCTTATTGGTCATGACAACCACGGTGGCTGATTCCAATGAGCAGTTAGTTCACTGAAACACTGCACAAGTACAACCTTTCTATCGCCATACTTATTAAGAAGGGTAGAGGTCAAACAGCCAGGCATTTAAAATGTACTAAGTGAAGGAAATGGTTTTATTATAAGATTAGAGGATGTCCAAGAACTGACTCGCTCAGAATGTAGTGCGTGGCTTTAAATTAATGGAGAAACCCTTCGATTCGTTTTTGTCCCTGTAGCCGGTTGGATATTGAGTAAATCAATTCATGGCAACAGTTCATGCAACTGAACTGGTGACAGATAAGACCTGAGTTCCAGGGGGTTAGGTGGGTGCCATTCTCTCTAGAAAGAATGACGTATAAGAAATAAACATTCTTAGGAAAGGTACCTTTGGCAATATCCCTAAAAAAGCTCAAATTATAGAACTGATAAATTGAAAGGTCAGTCTACAAATAAGAATTGCTCTTTAAAGGAAGTTGGTATTTTGGCTCTACCCACACTGATAACGCAATGTGGTTATCTACTTTAGAAAGTCTGGCATTCTAGAGTGCAGCTCCTGGTGTGAGGAATACCCACCACCTTGCACTTCAAATTCTCCAGAATGTCGAGGTATTCTAAAATGTTTGCAAGACTTTATCCAATTCGACAACCCTAATGTATTGTATTAATACAGCTGTTTATGGCTTCAAAGACGCAATGGAAGTGCACTGTGCTCCTTTCAAGAGGATGTTATTGCATTTGGAGGAGAGGAGGGTGAGCCACTGATCGCTCGAGCCCGGTTAGTGACTGCAGATGCCGCTTATGTGACATGGGGGACCAGGTTTGAATCTCGGCCTCGGCTCAGCATCCTGTCAAGTCAAATATCCCTAAGCTGAAAAAAAGGCAACTAGTGTGTAGTTGAGTACTTTATATCTGTGGGCAAAGTCCGTGCTATGTAAAACTGCCAAGAATAAAATGTAGATTCTGCCTGTTGCTCATGCTCTAGTATCATCCTCGAATAATTAAGGACAAAGCACCAACCTTTGATGTCATAAACAGATAGCCATCTATTTTTCAACTAGAAACATTGGGGTCAATCCCAGATTCCTTGCTTGACCAAACTGTATGATCTTATTATATTATAATATTATTTTATTTTCACTATCACATACGAGAGCACCTTCAAATATGCGAGTTCGGGGTGTGCTCTGTACAAAACCTCTCTTGTGTTTGAGATACTAGTCTACAATGTTGCTCTACCTATGATAATATTCTAGGACACAAATGGGGTGCACATAACTACTGACTTGCCTCTTAGTTCTCTAATGAATCGCACTGTCATCAGAGATATCATCTGCTGCACTAAGGTGAAACGCTTCTGTGTGTTAAAAAAATGCTTTCTTGGAAAATTTGAAGACACCTTATCATACCCTAAACAGGATATGTGTTGCTTTCTTTACATACCAAACATTTTCCAAGCTCAGTTCATGCACAGGCTCTTAGAGCCAAAGCCAATCCTTGGCTCACCTTCACTGTTAATTTCTTGGCTCACCCACCTCTAATTCAAAGCCTTCAACTAAATTAAATATTCTAGCTTTGTTCCATTTGGTATTTACAGTAGATTTGGTAAACCAAGACAAAGACTGAAAGAGTGTTAGCAGAAGCAAGAGGCTGCTCTAATGAAGAAAAATGGCTTAGGCACCTTCTCAAAAACTCGCATTTCAGGAACATACAATATCTCTGCATTTAATACCACACATTCCTACCCAACGAGTTACCTACATCTCACAGACACACAGAAAAGATCCAGGAAACTGCTCACCCTTCTTAGGAGGTGCCTTGGAGGAGGAGGAGCTGAAGAATTTCTTCACAGTGGTGACTTTGCGTGTTTTCTCATTCGTTTTCTTTTCCTCAAACTTGGAGAAGCCGAGGGCCGGCTGGCCACCCTGTGCCCCCTGGGTGCTGGCGAACGCCGCCTCCTCTTCTCTCTGCAGTCTGTAATCACGGCAGGGCACCATTAGCAGGCGTAGGAGTCACACAGAAAACCACATTATGGAAATCAGGTTTCTGGTTCGCATTTTCAAAGCGTAAACCATATTCCGTACACTCTAAATGCAAATCACTTCTGCTGTCAACAGTGGACGTCTAAGTTTAAAAACTGGTTTAAAATGACAAACGATTCGAAATCGGGCTGCGGAACGAATTTCACCACCCCATTTCATGAAGCGTGCCCCATTTCCAAACCATCCCTGGCAACTTGTTTATAGGGAAAACGTGGAGGCGTGAGACTGATCAACTTTCACCAATATACGGAGGAACGTACACGTGGGCTCATCCAGGAAGAATTTAAGAAAAACGCAGATAATCTCTGTAAACATTCTGAAACTATGACTGGATTTTACTCTCTCAGTTGAGGAGCCCAGTTTGAAACAAAACTGTGACCGGAAGATACAGCAGTGCGTTCCCTGGCTCTGCGAGGACATGGCAGCAGGAGCAGAGAGGTACCTTAACACAGACTCTCCGTCCGGCAGTGATCTCGAGTGTTGCAAGGACTGCTATAGCGCTGCGCTACCGATAGTGAGCGCTATCAGAGTTCGAGTGCCTTGATTAGTATGTCACAGTGAAGAATACGTTTTACTAATGTTTAGTTGTCACAATCAGTAGACTGAGTGTACTTTTTAAAAAACTATTTGTATTGACATTTTATTAATAAACATATAAAGAGTATGCACAGTAACACCGTCCATTATAACCAAATCTATCAATATATCTCTTCATAAGATAACCGGTGTCGCTGTGCTGATTTCCAGAAGAATTGACCCCATAATGTACAACATGGATTGTCTTGGGGATTACTTGAAATATAATACAGTAAAACCAAAAAACCAAAGTAAATGAAAAAGCCCTCCAGCCCCTCCCCCCACGCCCCGTGCGTTCCACTTTCTCTTGTCGAAAAATACTCGAAAATACAGATTAACTAACCCCCGTTGTTCAGCCCCATGCTGACCATTGTGCTTGTCAGAATCCGAACGCCCACCGATGCCCGTTGCACCCAGCCCTGGGTCGCAGCGCTATAACTAGTCTGTACCTCTATAAACCACTGTTGCTGCCAGGCGGCAGGCCGCGGATCATGGCATCCCACGCCTGTAGGCTGTCCGCCAGGTTAACGTCATGTCTGACTTTCGTCATATGTGCTTCCTCAACCCCAGCCTATCCACCATGTGACGCAGCCAGTCAGTGGTGGTGTTGTGCGAGTGTGTGTGTCCCTTTAAGTTTCAGGCTCAGCAACCAAATGGCTTTTTTATTTTTCCTAGCAGGCACCAAACCCAGAGAGCAGTGTGTTCGCTCCCTGGGTATCGCCCAACCCGTAGTACTATGTGAGCACCTCAGGACCTCATCCCAGTAACAAACAATCTGGGGACAGTTCCACATGACATGAAAGACGTCCACCGCTGTGTAGCAGTTGTTTAGGAGAGAGATAATTGATGTGTACTACATTATATCGAGTGAGCTCAAACCGTGGGTTGGTAAAGACTTCCCCTCCATGTATCCTAACACATTCCACGGCCATGACTGGGAGGTCACAGACCTGTTGTCATGTTTCCTTAGTCTTAAGGGGGAGTTTGGGCCTATCCGCCTGCAGAGTGTGGTATATATGAGTAACGAGTCTCCGTCCTCTGGTGAGCGTCAGCACTGCAACAAGTGTCAGAGTAGGGTCAGGGGCATTCGGCAACCCTAGCCATATTTCTCGCGCTGAGGGCCCCATTTTGGAACAATGAAGCAATTGACCTGTGCCCAGACCAATTGTCTCTGTGGCCTCCTGGAGGCTTATAAGCTGGCCCGATAGATATAAGTCTCCCATGGTGACTCAGCCCTCCTCCCACCAGCGAGCTATGGCCATGGATCGTTCCATTTTCAGCTCCAGCGCATAGGGTGGCCGGTGAAGCACTATCTGAACTGCCTCTTCCAGAGTCTGCATATTGGGGGTTGTTAATAAGCTGCTCTCGTGTAAGCCATTAATAGCAGCTAGTGGAGTCTAGTGTGCAGAGGCAGGGGTCGGAAAGAGCAGAGATCTTCGTTAATCAGTACAGAACCTTCAGGGCCAGCGCCTATCTTTCAGGCACACTACGTTAGGTCTGGAATGACAAAGCACCGGAACAGGATGGATGCATACTGGATAAATCTGGACAAATCTCTTGCCTCCCCTGAAATCATACTCCACGATGACAAGGGATATTTTAACCCCTACTCCCACTTAACCTCCAACCTTTCATACAGGCCATTTAGATTATATTCTAAAGTTAGTGCCTTTTCTAGTAGATGTATTGGGTAGGCTCTTTTCTTTCATCACATGTAAGAATTTAGAAGCTGGTGTGGTCATATTGTTGAATGTTCTTGTATGGTTTGGTTTCAAGGTAATCAAGGCTATGACCTTCTTGGGTGATGTTGTGGGTTTTCCTTCTCATGGATTAAACATTCAGTCCTACTTCTAAGGCCTCTTCAGTGAATTATTTACATGAAGACAACTTACTACAGATTGCCAAAACGTTTATTTGATGAAAACCCACCGACAAAATTTTGCTTGCCATTTGTATTTTGCTGCCTTGCTGGAATTTGCTGCAACAAGTCTTTCTTTCACGAAGGATTTAAGAGGATTTATGGCAAAATGAGGATCACTATCCAAGGGAGTTGGAGTGTTTGCCCTTTCACTGTAATTATATGCTGTATAAGGAGACATTTGTATGTGCTGTTATTGTTAGCATTGGTAATGGTCTACCGCAAAGATTCTGTAACCGCTTACCATTTGGACCACGTGTCAGTTGTTTGTGTACACTGATGCTTCTTTAACTTTGATAGGGAGAAGTGGCGCATAAGCTTCTCCTAAAGCACGTTGGAGGCATACTTCTATGTCACTCACTAGAACGTACTCAAATGTCATCGTACGTTTTAGATCATTCTAAGTGTTGGCATATTACGCACAAGGTGGCCGTATTCAATTGGGCTAAGCGGACTTTTCAAATACACCTAGGAAACTGTTGAAGTCTTCAACAGTTCAAATTGCTTTTTAACCCACGTGGATCGTCAGCACATCGGTCGACTTTTGTTAGCTGGTCAATTCGGTGATACTTGCACATCTTTCATTCCTGAAAGTAAGTTTGGCTCCTTTAACTATAAAATTCATAGTGCTATACTTCGTTGTGAGAAAATTAATGTCAACTTAGTACACTATTCACAAGCGACGAAATGGCCACTGCGAACAATGTTGTTCAACTGTCTCCATTTCTTCAAAACCCACTATATCTTGCAAGAAGTGGCTCAGAATTTTTGAAACCCACAAGGTAGTAATTGACGCTACAAAACACGATGCTGTAAGATATACTGCTTTACTGTTTATCAATGCCAGGGAGGCAAATACTTGCTAAGCACTAGCGGTCAATGGCCTGGAGGACCGCTGAGGGTCCTATCCTGCAGAGCTGGCTGTCAGTATTTCTCAAATGGGCTAGCTGTGAGGGGGCTGTGTTGTAGAGGGAGTCTAACAGGGGTCTGAGACCTGGGAGATGGTCAGAAGCTTTAAACCAAATACTACAGGACATACCACATCTGGGGAACAGTTAGCATTTGGTGCACCGTGAGGCTGATGGGGCTCACCATGAGCAAACTTGACTGGGTGGGAGACCCGTGAAGCAGGGGTACACCACCCATAGTTGACAGGACCTCCCGTCTTTAGCTGCTGAAGGTGGGAAAGGGGCTACTGACACACAACCTCACCAACACCCTTGACTCAGCAAAACATCACATCGCGTATCTCTAGCAGGGCTGTTAAGTGTTAGAAGGTTCTATTTTATAGTGTGTTGACTTTACTGTGTTAGATGTTAAGTTCACCTCTGTATCAAAAAAAAAAAAATAATAATACAGAAACGTCTAAACTCCACCAATGTGGATGGTATCCCATGAAAACTGAAATACAGTGAAACAGTGAAGAGAGGGAAATGACAGGAAAGCATGTGATAAAACCTTAATGCAGAAATCAATACAATAATTTTCAGAAACAAAACCCATTTAGGGGAGGCAGGTCTGCAATTTACAGGACAAAGAAGCACCAGCATCAGTTTTTGGCTCATGGAATGAGTATAATGAGGCTACCGCTCGTATGGCAAAACAGTACGCTGACGAACTGTCAGTCATGATCCGGAGACACAATTTCTTCAAGAGAAAGCAGAATATGGAGGATAATGTGGAGGCTTATTTAGCAAGTTTAAGGGTTTTAGCTGCAAAATCTGAATTTGGTAGCAACCTTGAAATGTATCTCTACAAGACCAACTTGTCTTTAATTGCAGCAAAAAAAAACCAAGAAAGGATTTTGAGTTGTAAAGACCTGTCAAATGATGAAGTTAAGGACATAGCTAGAAATATAGAGAGTTCAGTATTATCTAGTAAAGTTCTAACTAATGATGCAAAAGATCCAACATGCATATGTAAAGTGAGTTGTGTGAATGATGTGAGTGTGTGTCCAGTGTCTCTTGCGAACAAAGTTACTTAGAATCCAGACAAAAGAGGTTGTTATAGATGTGGTTCTATAAATCACTTGAGTAACAGTTCATCTTGCCCAGCACAAGGGAAAAGATACAACTTACGCAGGAATTCTGTATATTTTCATGTGGTTTGTCACACTGCCAATCCAAGTGTTAATGTCAACACAGATAGTTCAGAGGATAACATTTTTGATGATTTAACTAATGTTGTTTTAACAGCTGATGTTAATATAATGAAGTAGAAAAGGTTTGAGGGACCTACCTGTGAAGCTAATATTGGCACAGTAAATTTAAACGTAATGGCTGATTCTGGATCACCTGTCACAATCTTGTTGGATGTTAAATTTTCTAAAAATTGGTGTAAAAAGCTTTTGAAATCAACAAATTTCAATCCTACATTTTTGGGAAAATTTGATACAACTATATTGAGGATGTTTTGCAATTTAAAAGAAGAGAAATATTTACAAACAAATATGAAAAAGAAAGAGATAGCATGGGTTGGCAGGATTAGAGGAGATTAGATCTACTGTTAAGATCCTGTTGTTCTAGGTGACCTACCTGTGTTGTGTGTGGATGACAAGGGAAAGACTGGTGACATTGATACTTTGTTGTTGAATTATGTCTGTGTGTTTGAACATGAAGTTGGTTGTGTGAAAGGGTCTGAACACAAGATAAAATTGAAGGCAGAAGTAACACCAGTTGTTCAGAAATTAAGAGTAGTGTTAGGGTCTGTGATATCGGAGTTGAAAACTATATTAGATGATGTCTCCAGAAACGAAATACTCCTATTGAGTCTTCAGAATGGGTTTTTTGGCTGTTATTGCCAGAAAGAAATCTGGAGAGATTTGCTTGTGCACAGGGCTTTGTGCTTTGAACAAACATATAATAGGAGATTGTCACCCTTTACTCCAACAACAGGACATATTGGTCTATCTTGGTGAGTGTATTTTTCCAACAAGGTGGGTGTATTTTCCAACTATAGATAAGCGATCAGCCTATCATCAAATTCCACTGGCAAAAGAATCTCAACATCTAACTACTTTTGTAACACCTTTTGGTAAATACAAGAATTCACGGATGCCATTTGGTTTGGCATCCGCAGCAAGTCTATTCTAGTGCATGATGGAAATTGTGTTTGGTAATCAGAATAGTATACAAGCATTCCAGGATAACATATTACTATAATCCAACAGTGTGGAACATCATTATGTGAAATTAGAAATTGCGTAAAAAACTTTGTTGAGACATGGAATGAACATAACTAAAGACAAGTGTAAGTTTTTAACTAAATAGGTTGATTACCTTCATTATTATAACTAAAGCCAGTACTAAGCCAAAGTTATCCTTGACTGATGCTTTACAAAAGTCACCTGTTCCAAAATATAAAGATGTACTGAGATCATTTTTACTTCTTAGTGAGTATTATGGAAGGTCTGTGCAAGGCTATGTGTACCCAGTCCGGCTACTGCATGAACTTTTGAAGAAAGGATCAAAATTTGAATGGTCAAATGAGGTTAATGAAGCTTTCAACACGATTAAAGGGTTAATTATAACAGCTCCTTTGATAAACACCTTTTGTTCAGGATCTTAAAAGCATCATTACTGTTGATGCAACTGAATTTAGCTTAGGGGCAGTTCCTAATCAACTGTCTAATAGTAAAGAACAAACAGTAGCATTTGCCTCTCATATACTGAAAGGGGCGGACACTAAATATAGTACTATAGAAAGAGAGCCTTCAGCCTGTTCTTGGGCTGTTGAGAAATTCAAGATGTACATTTGGGTTAAGAAGTTTGAATTATATACTGACCACCAACCTCTTATTTATATTCTGGGAACTGGTTAATCCAATAAAGCCTCTGTGAGGTTAGCGAGGTTACTATCTTGTTCAAAGGGATTTTACTTTGACATTAAATGCCCAACAGGTAGAAAAATGTACGAGCAGAATGCTTGTCATGTATGTCTATTGACGATGAATAGGAACAACCTAGTGAAAATGTTCAGGATGAGGATGGTGAATGTGTCATTACAGTTATAGCTGTGACAAGCAATTTGAATATCACTGAGAATGAATGGAATGAATGCTATGTGAAGGATGTAGGATTTCATGGTTAAAGGTAGGCCACATGAGAGAATGCTTTCATCAGATTCAAAGAGTTTCTCAAGCAGCTGCATAGCTTACTATTGTCAGTGACAGTTCTTAGATATCAGCTTATCTTTATAGAAACATATTGTTATTAGGCAGTTGAAGGTTCCTTTCCACAGTCCTTCCTCTAACAGTTTGGTTGAGATAGCGAACAGGCTCATTGAAAAGGTTGTACAAACAGCAGTGATTTATTGGTGACAAAATACTTGAAGGAAAAAGGATGGAGTTATAATACTACTTCACCTATTACTACAGGTTTATTCTGTGTTTCTGTTATTGAGAGGTAGGAAACCTGATTCCAATTTGAATCTTGTATGGATGAAAGGAAAGTATTACTTTGTGATGACACTTGGATTTTTTAAAGATAAGCAAAGGGTTCTGTTGAAGCAGAATGATGGTGAATCATGAGATGCAAAGAAGTGCATGTTGGTGTTGGGCAATGTATTTTGATCACAAAAGTTTACAAAGGGGTAGAGAGAGATTCAAAGTATTTTAGTCCTGTCAACATGGTGAACGTACTTAGATCTGCTGTGTTACTATGAGATAAAGGATGGTGGAATACAGGTGCTATTTTGAAGTTATCTGACAAACAAGTCCACCTTATAAAAAATAGTGTGGATAGTATTGAAAGTGACAATGCAGTTGACTGGTATGAGTGGACTCCATAACATAATAAATCACACTGTGTTTGTTCAGGTGATACAGAATCAGTGGTTGAACACAGCAATTCTAAGGCTGCTCAGTCTAATACTGAGATGAGGTGTAGGTGATCTAAAGTGAGGAGTGCCTGTGAAATTAAGAGATGATGTTGCCTTTTGAGGGGTTACTCTTTTGTGTTTATTTCTTTATCGTGTTTTACAATTTTATGTATGTTTTATTTAAGTTTTAGTTAATTTGTTATAAAGAGTAAGATGTTATATTCTATACTTGATGTCTTTTCTATTAGTTGTGTTGGGTAGTTATTTTTCTTCACATGTGAGATTTTAGAATCTGGTGTAGTCATATCGTTGAATGCTCTTGTATGGAATGGTTTCAATGTATTCGAAGATCTGACCTTCTTGAGTGATGTTGGGGTTTTTCTTTCTCATGGATTACATTTTAAATCCTACTTCTAAGGCCTCCTGAGTGAATTACGTATATGAAGACTGAACTTACACCAAGGACACAGAGGCCGCGAGTTTCCCACTTGCATGCTGAAGTAGTTGATCCGGTCTAGATCTATCTTTGAATTCCAGTACAGGGACTCTTGGACTGGCTTAACCTGTACTACAAGTATCAGACAACAAAAAATAAAGCATAATCTGCGCTGAACGGGCAACGCTCACGTATAAAAAGCAAGCAATTCAAGAGCTCTAAAGTCCTCCCTCTGTACACAGTAGACGGTCTGATCTTTACCCTATAATTTCTGCAAAAGAGAAGGCTCACTTCACAGTGCACTGTAAAAGTGGTCACTTCTCTTACCCTCTCAAAGTCAAGTCTGAATTTACATAGCTGTAAAATCGGTCTGGTCAAGACTGCAGTCTAATTATGTATGTATAAAGTACACTATGTATCTCCTGTTTAGTGCCTAGACAACTTTAAATACCAAAAAAGGTACAGATAAATAAATGCCCCAGCTGCGTTAGAATATTTTAACTTCCAATTAGGTCTATTAAAGATCACCAATGATGACTGCAGACACTGCCATTTTTATTTATATCCAAATGCTCATCATCATGTCCACTATTAGGACTCCAGTCATATCCATATATTAACACCACCCCAAATGCCTCTAGTAATCACTTACTTTTTTAAGGTTGACAAACCCTATGAATAGTGCTCCCAAACCATGAACACATGCTTAGATCAAGCATGCAGGAGAAAAGAACAGGCCAGCAAATACCCAAAGAAAAGTAAACCTAAAATAACCTGTTCACTCTGAAGCCTAGTAATTCCCCTTCGGCCAACTTTCACATCCCACAGGTGAAGACATAACTACTTCAACATCCACAGGCTAATCCATGGGGTCTCCCGCTATAGATCCACTTTATCTCAGTGGAAGACTGTACATATTTAGAATCACCTAACCTGTGTAACCTTCTGAATCGCCTGTGCAGGCTTCTACATTTTTAATCATTGTCGGTTAAGAAAAATATGCATCTCATCCGTAAACTGAGAACCCCACCTAATGCTATCCAGTCTCACCAAATGTTACTCCAGCCTCACCATACTGCTGATCAGTTTTTAATTGTGTCAGGCTGCTCAACTTAGGTATTTGGCACAGGCATCCACCCTCTGTATCACAGCAAGTGATGCCGTGGATATTTATTCAACCTACAAAACTCTGTTTGCAAGTCCTTTCATTTTCCCCCTTACCACCAGCACAGCTCTCAGGACTCTGCTGGTGTTTTGTACTAGGCCTAAGGGATAAGCACCCCCACTCCAGGGCCCCTTAAACTTCATGGCTGCCCTTCGAGAGAAGTCATCCTTTATTTGCTTTTAATCTGCCACTGCTCAAAGTGCAGTTGTGGTGGACCACAAGATGTCATAAGTTGGTGGACTATAGGGAAAGATCACCCTCAAAAATGTGTTGTGGTGTGGCGATATCTCGCAAATAACTAGCCCCTGTATGACGCTACATTAGCTCCAGTATTCACGTTGGAGACAATGGCCTCGAATCAGAAGGTAAAACAAGAGCAGGTTCCAGTGGCTTCACCAGTAAACGCGCTCATAATCATCGTTCCCCTTTCCCTTGCACATCCATCTGCTCAAGGACTAGGTTTCTCTCTGCCGATGCTGAGAGTTTCCTGCAGCTAGTGTGGTCACTGTCTACCCAAAGAGCGGGCAGGCAGACTGGGAGAGAGCAGACCAGAGACTGTGCGTACATATAGGTCCCAGCCTCAAATATGAATAGCCCAATATCCCCCTTCCTGATTCAGCTGCATGTTTCTAGGTGTTCACGTCTCAAGACTTCCGTTGATTTATAATGGCAAAGAAAAGATTAGCACTTTAGCTCGAGCACCCAGAGAATGCAAGACTGAACAGCGACTTTCTCAAAGCACTCATCACTATTCTTTGTATCAATATGCTGATAAGGGCTCAAGTGATGTATTTCTTCCAATAATTATCCTAAATCATAGTAGATATAGTAAGTACATAAGGTCTCATCATAGTAAAATAATCACATTATGTTTCTATATTTTTACTTTTTTTTTTCTTCCTCCTGAGCCCAACTCAAAGAATGTATTGAAAGAGTCCCTATTGGGACTAAACATGTCAGCTGACAAAACAGCTTTGTAACGAATTTTACTACTCAAAATTTGAAGCAAAATGAAGAATACATTATTTGAAACTGAACATTTCGACCTCATACTTTTGTGCTTATGGACTTACACTGATTTGAAAAAAACAATTTGTGTTACTAAAAATAATTTTACTGAGTGTAAAGTAGTCTCTGGTTGTTGTAATGATTTTGCCGTGTTTATGGAAGGACAGGGATCTGTAGTAGCAATTCCCTTAGTAAATGCACCAACAGAGAACAAAAAGGTATAGACATTGGGTGCAGGGTGAAAAAGGGGGCGCTACCTACTATTGTAAATTATAAAGTCTTACCTAATTTAAAGGACCTCACACCTAATAATATATTACAGCAAGAGAAAAGACCTAGGAATATAATTCAACTTTGTTTGATAAAAAAAACAGAAGAATGCTTATGTCCTTGTTTGGTGAAGGGCAACAGTGTAATTAAACCAATTTGCAGCTAACGGTGCACTTCTCGCACAAACAAAATGCACTGCAAAATGCAGGAATGCGGCCCAAAGTACTAAAGGGAACAGTGCCCTATTAGATAGCTGAACAGAACCAGTACTGCTCTGCAGGCAGATGGCCTAGAGTGGGTTTTCTATTAAAGTATGGCTGCTCTTCTATGAACGAATTCATCGCCAATGTGTAAATATATTCCCTATACTAAACTGTTAATGCACTGTTGGTTTAAAGGAGCAGATGTTAAGATGATCTTCACTACTGGGATCAGCACACAGGACTGCAGCCGATCATTTTAGAATATATTCTATTCTGGTACCACCTCAGGGATCTTACCTCCTCTATCCTTTAAAAAAAAAAAAAGTTCTGTCTCTTTTCAACATTACTTCTGCTGCCTTAAGCAGTGTGCAGAACATAATGGTGGTCAGTTACATTCAGGCTATGTGCTTGTGATGGGGTTGGATGTATCTAGAGTGTTCGGATTTGTAGTCAAGTATGCCGGGTGATTGGCTAAAATCTTCAAGTCAGAGACACACTGTCATCTTCTTTGGAAATGGCCCTTAGTACCTGTTGCTATTGCAAAGCTCATGGTACTCAAAATGAATTTTAGGTTCATATTCTTACAGCAAAGTTCAGATTCATCTCTGTATGACGGTGCACTTCCCAACAATACAACAGAGAAATAATAGTCTGCCTCACATTCTCTCCATAGAGCCCCAGAAGTTCATAAAATGCCGGGGTTTGCTTTTGTCCTTCAGTTTGCAAATACTGGGAACCTGATCGGAGCAAACATATTACAAATCAGAGGCACCTATTTGGAGCTAAATTAGCATTGGCTTTGTGGCAGCACACATTTTCAAAGGATGCCTAAAGGGAGGGAAGGCACTTCGGTGAAAGTGTTCATGTTTCACGAATCCTCTTCCGGCCTTGAAATGAGAAGAAAGTCCTCTACGATTTGTAATTGAATAGAGGACTGAGGTTCAGGCACAGGTTCTCTTCTTCCATTACACAACGCAATCGACTTTCTTGCACCTTTTGAAGTACCCCGACTCCACCGTTCCGCAGAACTACGGGCTCAAAATTAGCGTATCGAAAAGCCTGC
The DNA here is from genome assembly GCF_031143425.1 of Pleurodeles waltl. Classification (NCBI taxonomy): domain Eukaryota; kingdom Metazoa; phylum Chordata; class Amphibia; order Caudata; family Salamandridae; genus Pleurodeles; species Pleurodeles waltl. The sequence goes on from NC_090441.1 coordinate 91,685,405, forward strand.
ATAGGAAGCAATTTTAAAACACGATGCTAATGTTCAGATTGGGAGGTACAAGTTGGCTCAAATTCCACTTGCCGCCAAAATGATTAGCTTTTTTTTTTTTAACAAAACCCCTATTTGTTTTTTCAAAAACAGCATCTTGGCACCACTGATGTCCATCTATTATTATAAAAAAACGGTCTTAGAAGCAGGGCCAGTGAAATTATGCGATTCTGCGACCGTGGCACTTTCATATAATTATATATTTGACGCATTTGTGACATAATCTAGAACTTGCTGCTTAATTCGCAGAGTTCAAAAGGAATTTCATTGTCAGTTAAACAAATCAAAAAATAAAAAGTGCAACACATGCTGCTGCGCTGCAGCAGATCCTTTGCAAACTTATCGGATTATCCTTCAGTTGCGGATTGCCTTATGAGGGTGTTAAACGGAAACCAATGAGGTGAAACCTTAGGCCGGGCAGCGTTAACATATTAAAATGACAAAACAGAGAAATAATACTGCAACAGAAGGTGTTGCATACTCTCCCATAATTCCAGGGATTTTTCCAAGTAAGTCGTTTTTAAAACATTTAAAATATATATATATTACTTCAAGTGCTTTACATCTCATTGATTATAACTCCAACTAGGCAACTTGAACACTCAATCAGGTTCTTTGTGTTGGCTCACGCTTTTCTATTGAGCGTTCATAGGATCAGGAAGGCTCACCAAGGTGGCTGTGCCTTCTTTCAGACCTCTTCCCTTTGGAACTCCCGGCTTAACCGCTTGCTTGTGTCGGATGGCTGGGAATCGGTAGGATGGCTCTCAGCTGTCCCTGCACCTACCCACAATGGGAGTGGTGGGGGAAGCAATGGCGCTCCCCCTGTGGGGCGCTCCCACAATGGGGCGCCCCACTAAAACCCTCCACCAGGGATGGCAGCGGAAGCAATTCCCCTGCCTCCCTCGACGATCTGATGCCTCGGCCCTGGGCAAGGGTCACTCCCCTTTCGGGTGGTGTGTTTTGGCCATTTCTGCCACCTTAGGGGCAGGTTGGCCATATTTTTAAGTCCATCTGCCCCCTGAGGGAAAGTTTTTGGGTGTGCAAACTAACGTGTACTGACATTTGGCTGGCTGTATGTGCACTGGAATTTGCCTGTCGTGTGTGTGGACTGGCACTCGGCTGGTGGGTAAGGGGACTGGTATCTGGCTGACGGTGTGTGTTGACTAGCTTCTGGCTGGTGATGTGAGTGGCATCCATTTGGATAGACAGTGTTTTATTGGGTTAACTGTTTTAGTTCTTGTCATCATTTGCATTTGTGATTGTAATGTTTTATTTCTCCTTTTTATTCTAGTGCAAAACATTTGATTTCCTTTGCTGTGACTTCTGCCTGCTGTTTTGGCACCTGTAGATCTACAGTTTGTGTAGTTGCATGTGTTTGGCAAGAAAAACATTTTTGTACTGTTTACTCCAAATGATCATCACTGCCATGCATGAATGAGTTTTTTGTAAATGGTGTAAATTAGTAGCCTATTTAGATTATTTTTTATTGTGTGTGCAATTCTCCTTGGATTTTTGCACAATGTGTATTGTGTTGTCTTTTGTGTAATTTTCTTTTGTTTTTCTTTTCTAGTGGGATATTGTTGGTGCTTGCTGTGTCTGTGTAGAATAGGTGCAGGTGATCCGGAGTCTAGCTCTCTCTGGCAAGTGAGTGGTATTGTATTTAAGTATGTAGGTTTGTGTGTGCTTTGTGTTGATTGACTTTTCCTTTCAAGTTACTAGATGCCAGTAGATTTTTCCTGTTTGATAAAGCCACATTTTGTTTACTACTTCTTTTACACAGAGTTGGGTATTGTTGACTTATTTGTCAAGTTACTTTTATTATTAAGGATTATGGCTAGCCGCAGGATTACTGCTCAGCAGGTTGTTGGTATGCTTTTCGAATCTTCCTCTGATCACGATTATGAGACTGACTCTGCATCTGAGGAAAAGGAGGAAGAGCAAGATTCTGGGAGTGAATTTTCTGTCATAGAGGAATCATCTGATGAAGAAGCCACTCTAAGTGTAGTGGAAGTGCCACTTTTAGAGGAGGACATGGACGTGCCAATAGTGCAGCAAGAGGCATCTGGATTGCAGCCTGGGACTGAAAGTATTCCAACTGGAAGAGCTGAACTAGTGGGTTGCCCCATACATGATGCTGCTGCTGGCGTTGCCTGCCTTTACTGGTGTTGCAGGGTGTAGAGTGAATACTGAAAACTTTTTGCCTATAAATTTCTTTTAGTTGTTTACAGACAATGTAGTTTTGGATGAGATTGTTGGATTGTATGCGGAACAGTAGTTGAGGGACAACAGTGCCAGATTTAAGACTCGCTCTACACTCCCACAAATCTGGATGAATTGAAGAAGTTCTTGGGTTTAACTTTATTGATAGCCTTAATAAGAAAGCTACCACTATCTTCATATTGGTCTACTCGTCCCTTGAAGGCAACCACCATTATTTCCCTCAATCACAAGTCATGATTGGTATTTGCTTCTGCTTCGGATGCTGCATTTTGTTGATAATACTTCAACACTGCCATTAGGTCACCCTGATTGTGACCATCTTTTTAAGATCTGGTCTGTCCTCCATTACGTTTTAGATTGATTTTCAGAGATCTGTGTTCCAGGGAAAGAAATAGCTGTGGATGAGTCTTTGCTCCTGTTCAAGGGCATTTGGTTTTTAGGCAGTACATTCCTAGCAAGAGGGCATGTCCTGAAATTAAGACTTATGTGCTGTCTGAGAGTAGTACTGGATATGTATATAGTTTCAAGGTGTACACACTGGTAGCGATTCCACTTTTGAACCCCCCCACTCTCCCAGTTGTTCATCCACTTTTGAAGTTAGTGAGAAAATTGTGTGGGAACTTGGTAGAGGACTTTTTTAAAAAAGGTCACCATTTATATATAACTTCTACACTGCTGTGCAATTGTTCAGAGAATTGTTCAAAGTGGACAGTGTTGATTGTGGCATAGTCCGCTCTAGCTGTAAAGGTTACCCAAAAGAGCTTGTTTGTATTTAAAAAAAAAAAGAAAAAAAAACTTGAAAGGGGACAGTGCAGTACCTTGCGTCGTGATGAACTGCTAGATGTGAAAACTTGCAGACAGGAGAGATGTCTACATGCTGACTACCATCCATGATGAAAGTACTTCACCTGTGACTTTGGGGTCAGGTTCCTGAAGTGTGCAAACCTGTGTGCATTTTAGACTATAAAAAGCACACGGGTGGTGTAGACAGTAGATGCTTTTGTTGTATTTAAAGATTGTTCTCCAGAGTCAAAGATGACATTTATTCAGTCTGTGATCAGCAGCCTTATTCTGGTGGAACAGGCAAGTGTTCCTAGAATTGGAGTGGTGGAGGATGTGGCTAGACTAAAACATGGCCACTTTTATTACATTCCTCTCATGCCCAAAATATAAAATAAAATATAAAAACAATCCCTGGTCAGTGCATTGCTCTGCCTCCCCCCTCTAAGTAGAGCCCTTCCCTGGCTCCTCTAAACTCCTGACCCCTGTCAGGAGTTTGAGGCCCTCTTCCACCCGCAGGCTTCTGCCTGCGCCTCATCCCTGGTGTCTAGTGGGAGAGCCCTGCTCTCCTACTAGGCTACCTTTTGCCTCTCTCCTCCTTTTGCTTTGCTCTCTGCTCTGCTTCACTTCTGTCCCTTAGTGCTCCTTTTCCTCGTTTCTCTTTCACTCCGCTCTCTCTCCCTCTCCCCGCCGCTGCTCTGCCCCTTTTTCACTCCGCCCCTTTTTCACTCCGCCCCCTTTTTCACGCTGTTTTTCACCTCCCAGCTGGCCTCTCCTCCCCCCCACCTCCCTACTTAATAGTGGCTGCGCTCCTGGCACACCAAAGGCAAGCCCGTCTGTGCCCATTGGTACCTAGAACGCACTCAGTGCCAGAACCCCTTGCTCCCGTTCCCCCACCGCCACCACGAACGTCTTCACTACGCCGCTGCCACCCTCCGCATCCTAAACACCAGCCGCTCCCCCGCCTGCCTTCAAGCCTCCCCGCAGACCACCGTGGACCTTCACCAGCCTCCTCGCCAACGACCCACCCACCAAGGCAGGACGCAACCATCTCAGATGCATCCTCCTCAACACCCGCTCCGTCCACAAGCACGCAGTAGAGCTATGGAATCTACTCGACTCAGCCTTCACAGATGTTGCCTTCCTGACTGAGACCTGGATGAACCTCTCCTCAGCGCCTGACATCACCATAGCCATCCCGGATGGCTACAAGATCACCCACAGGGACCACTCCAACAAACCAGGAGGAGGCATCGCCATCATCCACAAGAACACCCTCAGGATCACGAACAACACCGAAGAAACCCTCAGCACCACCGAACACCTGCACTTCCAAATCCACAATGACCCAAACACCACCTTCCGAGGGGCCCTTGTCTACAGGCCCCCCGGCCCACGACAGCAGTTCAGCGACTCCATTACCAACATCATCACCACGCAAACTCTCGCATCCACTGACTACATACTCCTCGGGGACTTAAACTTGCACATTCTAGAACTCCAACAACAACACCACCACCACCACCCTGTTGGACAACCTCTCCAACCTCCGAACTCCACTAGACAGACCACCGCTGCATCCACTTCTCCTTCAAGAAACCCACAACACACCACCACCCACAACGGATCACCCACCGCAGTTGGAACAAGGTCACCGAAGACCAACTTATTGCAACCCTCTCCCAGAACCCACCCATCAACACCACCGACACTGAAGCAGCTGCCCGCAACTTCAGGCAATGGGTCGACACCTGTGCCAATACTCCCGCTCCAATCAAGAATCCCTCCAACAAATGCACTAACAGAAAGGCTTTCTGGTTTATCGCCGACCTCCACGAATCTAAGCAAAGCTGCCGACGACTCAAAAGAAAGTGGCACCAAGATCAAACTCTGGACAACCTCACAGCCTTCAAAAACGTCATCCGCAGACACCACCAACTTATCCGAGCCGCCAAGAGAACCGCCTTCAAAGACCGAATCAACAACGCACACAGCCACAAGGAGCTCTTCAACGTTGTGAAGGAACTCGCCAAACCCCAGCTCCAACGCCAACGACATCCCGCCATCCAAAGATATCTGTGATTCCCTAGCCTCCTACTTCCACCGCAAGATTGCAGACATCCACGACAGCTTCAGCACCCAGACCGCACCACCCCCCGGCAACCACCAACACCACAGATTCACCTCCGACCAATCTCCTGCTCTCCTGGACCCCCATCAACGACAACGACACCATCGAAATCATGAACACCATCCACTCCGGCTCACCATCTGACCCCTGCCCTCACCACATCCTCAACAAAGCAAGATCCGTCAGCGCACCACAACTATGGAAGATCATCAACAGCTCCTTCGTGTCTGCCACCTTCTCGGAGAGCTAGAAACACACCGAGATCAAGGCCCTCCTCAAAAAACCCAAGGCAGACCCAAAGAACCTCAAGAACTTCCAGCCTATCTCCCTGCTCCCCTTCCCAGCAAAAGTCATCCAGAAGGCTGTCAACCGACAACTAACCTGCTTCCTCAAGGAGAAACGCACCCTGGACCCTTCCCAATCCGGATTCCGCAGCAACCACAGCACTGTAACCGCCCTCATCGCAGCCACCGACGACATCAGAACCATACTGGGCAGGAGCGAAACCGCAGCACTCATCCTCTTGGACCTCCCAGCTGCGTTCAACACCATCTGCCACCACAATCTACGCTCACGCCTCAGCAATGCTGGAATCCGTGACAGAGCCCTGGACTGGGTCACCTCCTTTCTCGCCGGCAGAACCCAGAGAGTCCGCATCCCCCCATTCCGCTCGGAGGCCACCAAAATCATCTGCGGCGTACCCCAAGGTTGGTCCCTCAGCCCGACCCTCTTCAACATCTACATGGCCCTGCTCGCTGACATCGCCTGATCCCACAACCTCAACATCACCTCATACGCCGACGACACCCAGCTGATCCTCTCCCTCATCAAGGACTCCACCAAGACCTACCTCCACAAAGGAATGAAGGCCATCACCGAATAGATAAAGAGCAGCTGCCTCAAACTCAATTCTGACAAGACAGAAGTCCATATCTTCTGCTCCACCCCCTCTGCATGGGATGACTCCTGGTGGCCTGCCACTCTCGAAAGCACTCCGACTTCCACCGACCACGCACGCAACCTTGGATTCATCTTGGAACCCTCATTATCCATGACCCAGCGAGTCAACGCCATCTCCTCCTCCTGCTTCAACACCCTCTGCGTGCTCCGAAAGATCTACAAATGGAAACCCACCGAAACCAGAAGAACAGTCACCCAAGCAAAGCCCTCGTAAGCAGCAAGCTGGACTATGGCAATGCCCCCTATGCAGGAACCACGGCCAAACATCAGAAGAGGCTGCAACGCATCCAGAACACCTCCACAAGCCTCATCCTGGACATCCCCCACCACTGCCACATCACAGACAAACTGAAAAACCTGCACTGGCTACCAGTCAACAAGAGAATCACCTTCAAACTCCTCACCCACGCTCACAAAGCACTGCACAACACCAGACCAGAATACCTCAACAGACAACTCTCCCTCTACACCCCAACCCGGCATCTCTGCTCCGCCAACCTCGCCCTTGCAACCGTCCCACGTGTCCGCAGAACCACAACCAGCGGTAGGTCTTTCTCGCATTCGCCGCCAAGACGTGGAACACTCTTCCCACCCACCTGCGCCAGACCAAAGACCTCCTTACATTCAGGAAACTTCTCAAGACCTGGCTGTTCGAGCAGTAGCAGCACCCTCTCCCCTTCTACCTCCTCCCCTCCATTTCAACATCCTCCCCTCCCCAGCGCCTTGAGACCCTCACAGGTGAGTAGTGCGCTTTACAAATTCCTGATTGATTGATTTATGAGATGGAGAGTCTGTATCCAACGAAGCTTGCAGAAGGAGGGTCGTATGTACTGCCCGAGTGTCCTTCTAAATCTGGGCTTTGTGTGCCCACATGTTTTAAATTGAACCACATGCAACAGTTTTTGGGAGCAACTATGGTCGTACTGACTGGTCTATATAGTTTTATATTTTTTGTTCAGATTTCACGGTTGGCATTAGTATGATGTATTTAGTTAGAGCGGTTGTGTTTGTAGTTATAGCTTTGTATATACTTCCAACTGGTTTTTCTTCTTTGTTAAAAAAAACTGTGATGACTGTGTGTGAGCTGGTGTTGTGTGTAAGCTAGCATTTGGCTGGTGGTGTGTGAGTAGTGACTTTCTGCTGGTCACTACACACACACACTGCTAGCTAAACGCCAGTCCACACACTCCATCAGCCACCAGCCATGTGATTGCTGTGTCAGTCATGTGGGCGTATGATAGTGATGGGCCCCTGAACGTCACTGTTTGTCTTTTCTGTTAAAAAAAAAAAAAAAAAAAAAAAAAGAAGAGATGGCAGTGTGTGTGAGCTGGCACTTGGCTGGTGTTGTGTGAGAGCTGGCATTTGGCAGGCGGTGTGTGAGTAGTGACTTGCTGCTTGGCACTACACACAGTGCTAGCCAAACGCCAGTCCACACACTCCGTCAGCTACCAGCCGCTGTGATTGCTGTGTCAGTCATGTGGGCGTATAAAAGTGATGGGCCCTTGAATGGCCCTGACTGTTGATGTGAGGTGAGTGTTGTAATGTGCTGGGCCCGCGACTGGCCGTGTGAATGGTTTTGTATGTGTCACATGTGAAAGGTGTGTAAACGGTCTGTAAAGTTGGTGCTTTACAAGTTGAGTACCTTGGGTTCTTGGAGAACCTAAAAACCTTATATATCTCTGCAACTTACGAGTTGTGAGTCATTGGTTCAGTTTTCTGACCTTTCAATTATTAACAGTGCATTTTGTTTTTGTGAAATCTCTTGTTAATAAAATTTTACGTTCTGAACCTTCACTTACTCTCGTGGTAAATCCAACCAGTATGTGTGGGTACTTCAGGAATAGATGGATGTGAAGTAATATTTGTCCTTTCTGTCTTTCGCTGCCAGGGCGTACATTGTCTCTACATTATCTGTTGATGTGAGTGTGGTAATGCGCTGGGCCCACGGCTGGTGGCGTGAATGGTATTCTGTGTGCCACGTACGAAATGTGTGTGACTGGCCTGTATGTAGGTTGGTAACAAGTTGTGGCTTTACAACTCACGAGCTGGGAGTTATTGGTTCAGTTTTGTGACCTTTCTGTCATTAACAGTGCATTTGATTTTTGTTGAATCTCTTGTTAAAAGAATTTTACGTTCAGAACCATCACTCACCCTTGTGCCAAATCCAACCAATACATGTGTGTACTTGTCTTTTCCGTCTTTCTCTGCCAGGGTGTACATTGTCTCTAAAGAAAATCGATCAACTCTAGATATTTTCGTAAACTTGACACCAAGTGGAGTACAGTGTGGTGTCTCCCTCGTGGATTACAACGGGTTTGCTTAACCAAAATGCCATGCAAACCTCAAAATGGGACTAAAAATCACACATTTTACTTGCATTTCTGTGCCATATTCTTCCAGAATCAGAAGGAAACCACAATACTCTACCACCCAGTGTTTCCCCACTTGTCCTAATAAAAATTCTGCCCCACTTGTGTGGCTGGGTACAGTGCCCGCAACAAGAACTAATCAAACTAACATCAATGTGAGTCCTCGTAAAGGGACCCTCCTTGACTTTGCTTTGCTTTGATTTGTTCTGGTACCGGTACTAGGCCCAGCCACACAAATGAGGTACCATCTTTATCGGGAGACTTGGGGTAATGCCGAGTGGACAGAAGTTTGTGGCTGCCCACAGATTCTAGAACATTTTCTATCACAGAAATGTGAGGAAAATGTGTTTATTCTTAGTCAAAAGTTGAGGTTTGCAAGGGATTCTGGGTAACTAAAAGTGGCGACAGCCATGCAAGTCAGCCCACCCTGGATACTCCTAGGTTGGCTAGATTTCCCTGGGTGCCAGCTGACCTATGGTCCAAAATCTGAGCTACCCACTTTGGAAAAAGGTGGTCAGTTTTGGGTGAAAAAACGCAGTGTCTCCATGTTCTATTTTAGGCCGCTTTCTGTTGTGGGCACTAGGTCTAACCGAACAAGTGAAGTACCATTTTTAGCGGTAGACTTGGGGGAACATAAAATAGTAGAACATTTGTTAATACCAATTGGATTTAGCTACATTTGTGCCTTTCAAATGTAAATCAGTGTATTAGAAAGATGACATTTAAAAAAAATATCCTCCAAATCATATGCTAGTATGGGTGCCCACAAATTCAGAAATGTGTAAATAACCACTGCTCCTAAACTCTACATCTTGTGCACATTTTAGAAATACATATGTTTTCTTGATACACATTTTTCACTGTGCCTGTTTCGCTATAGGAATTGGTCTATAATCGGTACTCAATGAAAAATCATTGTATGGTGCAGCTCAGTTACTGCCCTGGGTACCTCGGGTTCTTGGAGCACCTACAAACCCAATATATCCCCGCAACCAGATGGGTCTAGTGGACGTAATGATATATTGCTTTTGTCAATCTGCCATTGTGACAAAAATATATTGGTGAAAATAATGTCACAAATGCCCATTTTTTCCTTCTAATTTTAACCTTGAAGGATCTACACATATGACCTCGTGCTGAATCCAGAATTTAGTCTAGTTTTCCGAAATGTACAGCTTTACTGAATCACACATGGGTTTCACACTGGTTTACACCACAAACTAGAGGTAGGTTAAAAGCACAAAAATAAGGAAAACAGGCTACCACTTAGGAAAATGCCTAAACTGTGGAACAAATTTAGTTTTTTTGATTGAGCTTTGCACATTTCTGAAACCTGGAAGATGGTGGCTTTAGTACAACAAACCGTGGATGCCATTGTTAGAAAAGAAACAGACACTTATCTGGAGGACTTTTTCCCTTTTTTCCCTCCAAAAAACTCAACATTTTGCTATAATTTGCCTATCTTCTCGGTCTCCTCCAGAGGAAGCCACAAACCTTGGGTATTCTTAGATTCCCCAGGATGTTGGGAAAAAGGGCACAAATTTGGTATGGGTACCTTATCTAGAAAAACAAAAAGTTATGGAGCTCTAAGCGCGAACTACAGCAAATAGCCCAAAAAGGGTGCAACACCGGTGGAGAGGGGGTTTAATACAATCATGAACTACTGTTCAAAAATGTGCACTAAATGAGGAAACTAACGCAGCTGACAGGCAAAATTATAAGGTGAGATTTTAGGCAAGAAGATTTTTGACTATTTGTCATTGAGTCAGTAATGATAATGAAGAAGGTAATTAAGCAGGGTCCTCTGGCAGAAGGTGAACATTACCGCTCTGCAAGCTCCCAGTCTTCCTGGATCTGTTTCTGTCGTGCTTTGTGGTACTCTTCCCTCCAACACTTGGAGCAGAAACCCTGCCAGGCAGGGTTGCCATAGTAACCACATCCTTTCTTACAAAGAAGCTCCGACTGGTCCACATGAATTCCTCTACGTTCCGGCTTCAAGCTCATCTTCCTCCTGAGAAACAACAAACCAAAAAAAGATAAATACATTTGGATGTGTCCTGCACCAGTCAAAAATGATAACATAAATCAATATAGTCTTGCATAGCAATATCAGGAACAGCAATATGACTTGAATTAGAAAATCAATAACTATATTAAATAAACATGATTCAAGTTTACTGAAAGATGCATGACTTAAATAAAATGACATCTATTTTACAGGTTCATCCTCATACTGCACAAGCAGTGAGAAAATATGTATTATTTTTGTATCTGTCACACCAGTTAAAGCTTAAAAGCAATTTGCTGCTCTGAGCAGCATATCTAGCCCTTTCAAAGCATCCTGCCCTCCTAATGGTTCTAATGGTTGTGTCATGGGTGCATCTATAATGCAGTACTGCAGGCATATTATCATCAGGATCCAGGACTGTCAGCAGCCATTTTAGGGTTAACAAATTAAATGTACATAACGCCAACATGGCTATTGCACTGTGCACACTGAGGAAGAAGAGTAACACTGTGATGGCACCCTGAATCTCAGAGGCTGAACCTAGTCTCTGACCACTCATAATAATTATTTCTAGGAAATGGCAAAAGCACAAGTGCAGCAATAAAGAAAATATTACAACTGACTATCAAGTGGTAGTCGTTTAAAAAAACATTCAATGAATGGCTAAATAGGAATCAAGGCATATTTCCTGATTTAACCAAGTGTGATTTCTACTGCACCATCAATGTTGTTAGGTGGAGTGTGAAAATCAAGTGCACAAATACATTTTGTCATTATCAAACATGAGTAACCACGAGTGCCCAGATTCTCAAATGTGTCGGAACATTACTCTTGTAGGTGTATGAATATCTGAGGAATACATTTCCGACTTCACAAAGGACTCCAGAACTACTTCTGAAAAGTTGCGACTGTTGCACAAGTAGTACTGGTCTTCTGAGAAGTCCACGTTTGTCACACGCAAAGGAACTTGTACAGGCAGGTTGTGTACAACATTCACGCCCCCATAAACACCTCCCAACAGTGATTATATTTTTCCTGCTATACTCAAAATATTTAACGCATGGCGAAATCCATTTATTACACCTACCAATTTTAGGGCTTCCTCCCCACCAAATACTGCCACCATAGATATTGATTTACCCCTGCCTTTGACAAGCATACATTTCCAAGCATGCCTTTGGTGGAAATGTGATTTGTGGGTGTTACCACATTTCATAAATCATTTTCAAGCAGAAAAGCCCCCTTCTTCCCTCTACCCCATGAGCAAATTTACTCACATACCATTATATCATTAACAAGTACAAAACATGTTTTGCCCATCCCAAATACGGATATAGGTGTGTAGCTAGCCATTTATCTTATAATTAGATCCACAAATAGCTTTGAGAATCAGGGCCACGATGAGTAATTAAATGGGTTTGGCCAAGCTCCAGAGTTTGGACAGAAGCCTGAAATCATGCTATATTATTTAACTTGCAATTTTGGGTGCCAGCAATATTTTGAGAACGAATTATTTTTACGATGGATTATAGTGATAACTGATGAATTAGTAATATAGTACTTGAAATGATTCCGATTAAGCATTTAGAAGTCTGTTTATTGACGTGTTTTAGCTTTGCGACATTTTCTAATGGTGTTCCATTATAGTTAAAATGGATGTTGTTTCAAGTCAAGTCAAAGAAGTCTTTATTCGATATTTCATCATAAAAGACATGCTACACGTCATAATACTTATAAAATTGTCAGTGCTAATGATTATAACAATAAATACAATATTTCATAAAAGCTACTAAGAACGTATTAAATCTATCTAATGCGTCATTTGTTAAATATTTTAACATAATAATAAAAAGGAGTACATTACTTTAAAAAGGCTCAGTTCTAAAATTCAGGATAATTTACTTATCTAAAACATGTAGCTGTTTTAGTGATTCAAAACGAATTATCCATGCCCACCCCAGGAATTTGGCCACCCCTATTGCTATAGTAGGTGAAGGATCAGTTTTAAGGATCCTACAAGCAGTCTCGGCCGATTGTGTGCCCAGACTTTTGCATAGGGGTACCAACCACTTCTTCCTTGGGGCAGCATATAATGGACAAACAAAAAACAAATGGCTCACATTTTCCCGCATTTCAGTACACAATGGGCATTTATCTGGGCCACCAGTACCCCAGGTGGAGGTTAAACACCTTAATGGTAATGAGCCCACTCTAACTTGGTGATATAATTTACGGTCCATGGGTTTTGTTATAACATCCCAGTACTTTTCAATTGCAGAGGCATCTTTCACGTGTAAAAATGTTGTTGTAAGGGAACTACCTATAAGGGATGAGTGTCTTGTGCCTACCACCCATTCCCAATATAGTTGTTTCAGCACTTTTTTTGAAGGAAAGGTTGCTGAGTCAGGGTTGTGCCAAAGGGCACCTAGACCCATGGCACAAAGAGTGGTTCTAACACCCTTAAACCACCCAATCTTATCAGATCCTAGGGTGTCCCTTACCTCGAGACATGCTTTCGCATATAATAACAGCTCTGGGGTAGACCACAACCTCCGCCAGAAGGCCAAGGGCCGAAATCTGGCTTGGTCTTCCACCGGGTGGAGCCCAAGGTCATAAAGGAGCGGAATACGTGGGGATGACCTCGGAAGACCAACCGCCCCTCTTATAAATCTGTTTTGGGCCAGCATCAGTCGGTCCAGATTGCTATAACCCCAAAGCTCTGCCCCATACAAGACTGAGGGAAGAATTTTTGACCCATAGATTTCCATAAGTGGGGACATCGGGCGGGTAAATGATCTTTTATATTCCTTAAGAAGGGCTCCGCCTAGTTGAGCATGTTTAAGTGCTTGGATATCAATCTGGGGTTTCCAACTAAAATTGTCACTAAAATGCACACCCAGATATGTAAATTCATTAGTTTGCTCAAGAATAGCACCACACATTTTGACCCTTGCCACAGTTTGTGTTCGACCTCCTAGTACCATAAATTTTGTTTTAGAAACATTTACTTCTAGCTCGTTCTCGTCACAAAATAACTCAAATCTGAGTAGGGCTTGTTGGAGCCCTTGCCTAGTCTTTGATAATAACAAGGTATCATCCGCGAACATGAGCAATGGTACTTTCATTCCCGCTATCTGGGGAGCATCCGTGGGATGTGTTGCAAAATATTTGGTAACCCCGTTAATAAACAGGGAAAACAAAGTGGGAGCCAGGACACATCCTTGTCTAACACCTTTCAAAACATGGAACCTGTCCGTAACCTCGCCAGGCTTACCCCAGCGGACTTGGGCATAGGTGTGTGCATGAAGATTCACTAGGAGTCGCACTAGAGCCCTGGGCATTCCCTGTTCCAGTATGCAATCCCATAATTTAGGCCTAGGAACCAAGTCGAATGCAGATCTTAGATCCACAAAAGCTGCATATAACTTGCCCTTACCCAAAAAAACTGTTTTCCAATATAAGAGGGCAAAACGAAAGGCTTGATCAAGGGTGCTTACATGAGGTCTAAAGCCCGCCTGCAACGGAGTCAAAATATCTGAGTCTGTTATCCATTCCTGTATCCTCCCTAAGACGAGGCGCGCTATAATTTTTTTGGATCGCATCAATAAGGCTGATAGGCCGGTAGTTTGAGGGTACTGAGCGATCGCCTTTCTTGTATATAGGAAGGATTTCTGCCCCATACCATGAATCAGGAATTTTAGCGCCTGCAGCAACTGCATTCGCCAGGTGGAGTATATAAGGTACCCATAGGTCCTGGTCTTCCAAAAAAATGTCCGCTGGAATACCATCTGGGCCAGGGGCCCTCCCTTTGGGAATATTTTGCAGGCAATTGATAACTTCAGTAGCTGAGAATATTAACAGCTCGGCGGGCTCAAGACGGTAGGGTATAGTCACTTCTACTGTATAACACTTAAACTGATCCTCAAATTTTTTTACCCACTGATGATTAGAGACAGATGCTGGGCTATAGTGGGCGTCCTGCGAGATACCCCATCTCATGAGATACCAAAACTGTTGCATGTTGCATTTACCACAGGCTTCTGACAGCATAAGCCAGCGTTCCTCGTCCCACTTTTGTTTTGCTTTGCGTTTTGCCTCATTATAGAGTTTTCTACAAGATCTAATCTGGCTATGATTTTTGTTTTTAATAGCCTCAAAGAGAACTCTTTTTGTCAAACTACACTCTTTATCAAACCAAGTAGGGGATGAGTATTTCTTGGGCCTAGGTTGTTTAGGGATATGTTTGATGAACAACTTTTTAAGTTCCTGAAACAAGTCAGAGTGGGTGCGTATAAGTTCGCTGTTAATCTCGTCCTGTGAGCCACAATTGTTTAAAAGCTCCACAGAGCTAGACACTAAGGTTCTTATCGCCCTACGGGCCCCAGCGTCAACGGCTATTTTGGGCCAACGTACCCTGCGCATGTCATTGCTCACAATGACCTCTCGTGCTGTTATATTAGGACCACTACCCTCTGAAAGCTGGAATCCCTTAAGGTCAAAACCAGCGGGTCATGATCACTCTCTGGGCGTTCCGTAACTAGCATATCAACAACTGCAAACCACTGCCTCACATCGACCAAAATATAGTCGATACGACTACTGTGTCTGCCGTTGTTGAACGTATGCCTGCCCTTCCTATCTGACTTGACCCTTCCATTAACAGCTCTTAGACCCATATCCAGGCATAGCCCCTTGATATAGGTGGCTGAGCTCGACCACTTAGCAATCGAGGGTATCTCAAGTTGGGGAATACCCCAGGATAGATCCTCCTCCTCGGTGAGCGGGCCGTCCTCAATACCCAAGGGCTCAAAACAAGTATTAAGATCCCCCATCACAATCTTGTGGCCATCGGTCGTTGAACCTGATAAAATGTCATCCAACAGGAGGAGGGTCGGAGAAACCCTTCCTCCCTGGAGGCCCCTGACATAAATATTAACCAACAGGATGTTTGTACCTTGGTTGGACTTTATCTTTAAGGCAATTATGTCTGGACTATCAATTGACACTTCTTCAACTCTAACACCCGCACTTTGGCGGACCCAAATTGTAAGACCTCCAACAGGACGCCCTTTCTGGCCTCTAATTGCTGGCTTGCTAAAGTTCAGATACCCCACCCGAAATATTGGTGTGATAGCCCGTGTTTCCTGGAATGCAATTATATCGCCCTGATCAATGAAGTCCCTCCAATCAGGAATACACTGGCTGGACTCCAGACCGGCTATGTTCCAGGATATATACCTTGATAACATGTCAACAGACTCAGCTAAAGCAGTGGGTGAGTCCATACTAAAATTGGGTAATGCAGACAATGTACCAACAGGGGAAATGTCAGGATTATTACTTGGATCTGTGGCAATAGCCTTCCAGCTTATATCTTCTATGTGGGGGGATTTCAATAAAGTTAAATTAACTATTTCTTCTCTACCAATCAGTCAATCATTCTCATCTAGACAGGATAACGGCCCATATCTCCCGGCAGTAATCAAGGGTTCAATGCTTTCTGGTGCGAACCAGCCCCTGGGAGGGTTAATGACATTTTTATTAATCTGGGAAGGCACCTTCACCTCGGGATACACCGTAGGATAAAAATCTGGGAGTTCCCAAGTGACTATTGGTCCATCTGCAAGTTGCGGGCACCAGCCTCGCAAAAATGGGACCACATTTGTACTCCTGAAATTAACTATTACCAGATCACCTGGAATATCTTTAATCATGTGGCCAAGCCAACCCACCCTTCTCACATTTAAAATTTTACCATCAATGGTAGGGGGGAGGGGTCTATTCTTAGTAAGCCAAAAGGCTACTTTATTTTTTAAGTCATTGTAACCTTCTTTTTTACCTGAACTAAGTTCTGGCACTCCTGACAATATACATACAAATGGAGCGGCCTCAGGTGGGAGATCAATCCTAACATTATAATTATTGATGTGCTCTCTTACTTCCTTGTGGACTCGAGTTGGTTGTGGCCTACCCTCTAGGGACCCTCGAATCACTTCGGGTACCCTACGTACAGTGGGCTCCGCCTCCAAACTTGTTTCGTTACATGGGGCTTTATGTCTTAAACTGCTGCCCGTGAGTATTGCCTGCTCAACACAATTTCCAGATGGTAAACCAAGAGGTACCGTTAGTACAGCTGCTGGTGTCGATGTGGCTTGTACCCTCAAACAGTGGACCTCTTGGGTAAGTACTTCAATTTTCAACAATAGTGTGCTAAAAATTTCAGCCATTTTTGCCGCTAGCTTATCCTCTACTGTTGCCAGTATATTTTCTATATACTGCCTGTTGTGACAGCAACCCGCTGGCTTATCAGATCCCCCGTCTAACCCCTTTGGTTTAATAGTATGGGTTTTTGCTTCGAGGGACTTTCGAGAATTGCTGACCTTGTTGTTTCTGATGAACTGTGCATGCTGCTCCTGTTCATTCCCCCTCCCAACCATGCACCCCTGAATGTCTTCTCTGCTTGTGGTTCTGCAAAATCTGCAGAGCACAGAAATACTGCAACATAAGTTATTTTCTCAGGGTTCATGTATTGTGAAAGAATGTCTGTCCGTCCCGGCTTATTGATGTGGGCTTGTTGAAATACTTATTGGTAAGTAAAAGAAACATACTGTGTAGTGCATCTTCTGACGGCAACAGGCGACGATGGGGTCTCGCAGGTAGATGAGGTGTAAGGGGGGACTGCATTATAATTACACATGTCTACTTGTAATACGTTAATGTTGTGCTATTCCTTTATCCCCTGAGATGCTGCTGGTCTCTTTTGCGATACTGATAACGACGGACTTTGATCATGCTTTATTGATTTTGCTGTTCACCTGGGACTGGAATTTTTCCGATTTCTGATTATGTACTCTGTAAATGAGGTCTTCGTGACATTTTACCACTGTTCTGTACTCCTTATTTTTTAGATTCTGTAATAAATCTTTTAAATGTTTTCGGACTGGAACTCAGTTGAGTGATTCAAGTTACTAATGCCTTTGCTAAATTTATTTCGTGTGCCCGATGGTAAGAAAGGTTTGGTCTCCTATCGTTAGATCAGAGGTGCTGTACAGGAACTCCAGAGCAACATTTGCTGGTATTCTAAATTTAGCATCAAAACATGACTTCCGCATGTCATTCTTTTACAGTTCAAAACTAGAATTAAAGGTATCTATCGCACCCGGAAAATTCCGTACTCCAGGGTATCGGGTTTAACCTGTTGCAAAAATTGTATCAACCTAATCCAAGAAGTTTGTAATTAGGGCCCGACAGAATAGTAGGAATATACAAAATAAAAAAAAACTAATCAAGTGAGGTAAAATCCAAATCTATAGTCTCCTCCAACATGTTAGCTATCGCGCCAGGCACTATGAAGAGGCCCTCTGCAGGTGTTAGGTCAATATGAAGGAAAGCGGTTCATGTCTAAGACATTACTTAGTATTTTCATTTTTAGGAAATAGCAAAAAGTAGGTTTGTTAGCCCTGATAATATTGTAAATACATTTCGTGTGCATTCAAACTGGATATTTTACAAGTGGTACTCAATGACTTAAACACAACAACCACAAAGTTAAGGGTGTGGCCATGTGTGCTGTACAATCGAAAACAGGCAAGTCTGAACAAGATACCCACGAAACAGTGCTAGGCCCTTGCATGAAAAGTCATTTTACACTGCCTAACCAATCAGTGTGTGGATACTAGTTAGATTCCTACCTGAATAATGTTTATTGTTACTTTTGTTTAAAGAATACATCATATCAATCTCTTTATGTGCAGTTGTACAATGTCATTGTACTGCTGTGCATGTACTATCACAATTCAATTGAAAGCGCAACTGCAAGTCAGTTCTTCTATTCAACCATAGACTAATATTTGCACGACACCAACAATTTATCTCAAACTATATACTGACCTGGTCTGACATAACACAAAAGATTTCAAGGCAGGGTTTTCATATTCTGATGAAGGTTTCAAAGATACGAAAAAGGGTTCTGCAGCAGCATTCAAGTTTGAGCCATTGAGGTCTATAAGTTAAAAGTATTGTATGCTAGGTAAACATTATGTTGAGAAAAACACCGTGGGAACAGCTTTGAAAATCACCGACACAGAATGTGGGAACTCCCTGCTGATGATAAAGAATGCAACAGGTGGCAGAGGGGGAGAAATGAAGGGAAGATCATGTGGGCGAAAACAGATTTTAGTGAGCAGGTACTCAAGAATGATTAAGATGACTGTGTGCCAAGAAGTAGACAATAGGTGTATAATGTGATATAGCAGGCCTGGACACGGTGGCAAATATCAATATTAATATTTCTGGTATTGAATGATCCAGAGTAATATATTGCATATGGAATAATCAACAGGTACTATTTGGATTAATGAAATGTGTACCCAAGTAATGATCGTGCATAAATTAGTATTGTGGTTGTATGGATTTTGATGTAAGAATTAAGAGTCCGTATTCTCTAAAAATGAAAAAGAAAAGTTAAAAGAAAAAACAATTGACCAACCTAAATGAAGCCTTATGGTACCTGCAACCATACTGCAACTCAGAGATTTGGTATTTCACCGACAGGCACTATATGGTCTAATTAGTGCTGTTCTACTGAAATGAATGAAGCAAGCACACATGTGGAGAGCACATCAAGTCCAGATTTTCCTTACTTACACATTCTAGAAAACCAGATTGTGCACCTGAGTGAGTAGCTGATGTGCAATAAATCTAAAGGGAGTTTGCTCCACAGTGTAGGTATACCCAAATGTTTAGTGGTGGTTGCTCTTTGTTCCACCTCTTTGTAATCACAATACTGGCTGAGGTAAATAGTTGACCACTTAGAGCTTTACATCCCTTGTGGGGGGCCTTGTCTACCCCTTCCTCTGTTGCAACCCCCACAATCAATACATAAGGGATTCCCTAGAAACAAAAGTTAAAAAATGGCTTGAATAGTTTCTGACATTTACCTCCAAAAGGGGACCTTTTCAGTGCATCTCCACCAAGTCACCACCTGCTCCACCTTTCCACCAGCATCCATGGTAAATGACTGGAAACATTTTCTTTCTTTCAACTGACATTTAGTACCACCCAGACCCAGAGATTTGCTTTTCTGTTCTGGCGCACACATTCAAATCATAGACACTGTTGGCCATGTTTTCTACTCTTCTTCAGAAATGACCCTCCGTACATAGTCTTCTCATCCATTCTAGGCTACAAAGGTCTGTGCCGTGGACATTAAGAGTTTTCTATCAATCCTGAAGAAGCTCAGAACTCTGTTGGGACATTGTGCAACTCTAAAGACAGCTCTGGGCAGTTTCCTTGAGACCCTTCCTTGCTAAAAACCTGCAATTAAAACAAACTAGATCCATTTGTACTTGAATGAAGAGCAAACATCTGAAGCAGCTCAAGGATTCCAGCTACTCCATATGCATTCAATTTTTTCATGCTCTCTCTCGGAGTTGAAAAAATGTGTCCATAGGGAGGGAGGGCTTTAGTATCATTGGAAAACTCTTCAGCCGTCAATTTGCGTTTGAATAACCAACGAAAACCTTTGATTCTGCAAAGGCACCAACTAAATGAACATCTCAATTACTGACGGTATTAAAGGAGTCTTTTTCCTACTCTGGCAACTCCAAGTTGGACTTTACTAACAAAGTACTCTATGGCATACCAAAGTTCCAAGTGGACATTTTCTAAAAAGTACAGAATGCTGCTGAGATCTTAGGAGAGACTAAAAACAAAACCTTAAGTTCCTGATCCTTGGCTTTCCATTCCACCTTGCTCCTGTAAAGGGAGATAATGTTCAAACTGCTGTGCCTTACAGCAAAAGGCCTCTTATGTCCTGCTATCAACCCACCAGTCCCTCCGCAACATTAGTCCACCATACAGTTCCTACTGAAACTAGTGCTCTGAAAACTAGCTACTTATAAACCATACCTTCTAGCAACAAGTGTGTAAGAGGTCCTTCTCACTTGCTTCAATTTCGTACTCCTCTGAATTCGACCTAACAAATACCGACTAAACCCATCCATTCTTTTATACTGTACATGGGACACCTCAACCCTAATTTCGAAGCAAGGTGTTCACCAGGGATAATTCAAACTGCAATTTTCATTTTACAGTTAGCTAAGATAATATAAAAAAAAAGACTGGACATCTCAAGTAATAGCATAGCCTATTTACTAATATTACTGAGTGTGGTCAGAACACTGTGGCTGGCCTAAGGCACCTGATCAGGCGCGAAAAAATATAATAAAGAAAAAATGAGTGTCCGAATCATGTGCCTGCAGGTGAAACAATACAGGCAATTGCTGAAGGCTGTCAAAAGAAAGTACTTTACTATAAAAGGTGCATCAGGGTGGACACAAGCTCTTTTGTGCGGGTCAAACAAATGTCCTTGGCAGCCAGCAGATCCGCTGCAAGTAGCTTAAAACAAAATCAATTTGGACAGCACTCTCCTGACCGAGCAGCACCAGAGAGGCACCACGGCAAAACCCTCTTTGCTGCAGCAACTTCTCTCAGTTGCCGTGGTAAGTCTTCTATTAACAAGGGTAATCCCTTCATGTTTGGTTGGAGCCCCACATATAAAGCATCTGTGAACATGGCAATCAGTCCCTAGGCACAGCAATGAAGTATGCATATAAAAAGGTAACAAAGTGTCAAACATCTCTATCTACATGAGGGATTTCCAATCATTATGAGTCATTACCTACGACTTTAGATGTCTGTGTATTGTGGGATAATTAGATATAGTTCACAATCACTAATTTGCCATGTTATGTGGTAATGCTTTTGTTGTTATTGGTCCATGATGTTTCTGAAATCTTACAAAGTTGACATGTAAATTTAGTTAATAATGTTTACTGTTGCTTTCAATCACTGCTTGTGTTCATCTAGTAATGATGTTCATAGGATTTTACTTTTCCAAGAAACAAATAATGTGCACAGGCCTCACAACCTGGAACATTCACCTTGTTTTACATTTACTTCATTAACATCATGTGGGAAGCTGAGGAGGTGCGACGTGTAAATACACACCCTGGGTCATATAACTGTATCAAAATCCCTTTTGGTTCATAACGAAACCCTACATTTTTACCCGAATGCTATCCAGGTCCTCAATTATGAAAACTAGCAATACTACCCACTTTTAAGGACTTTGTTTAAATGTACAAGAATGATGTGTTACTTTTGACTTCTATAATTTATGAAGTCAACATAAACAAACAAGTTACTTACTTTCGGTAATGTTTTTTCTGATGGATACTGTATCGACCTGTGGATTCATCACCTTTCGAATCCTCCCAATGCACCAGCATTAGCTGGAAATTTCTCTCTTTAGCTCTCCATGTCGACAAGGATATTACAATAGTATGGCTTCACACGCGACTCCGTCTGACATAATCGGAGCCATAAGAAGACTCCACCGGCATACTGATGTCAGTTTCACCCACTTTTTTACCGTGCCCTCGAGGCGAACGGGTGAATACGAACATCACAGGCACAACAAGTGCAAACTCAAAATATATATCTACACATCCTTATATAAACATTAATTTTGAACATATATGTATATATATACACATATATACATATATACAGGGAGTGCAGAATTATTAGGCAAATGAGTATTTTGACCACATCATTCTCTTTATGCATGTTGTCTTACTCCAAGCTGTATAGGCTCGAAAGCCTACTACCAATTAAGCATATTAGGTGATGTGCATCTCTGTAATGAGAAGGGGTGTGGTCTAATGACATCAACACCCTATATCAGGTGTGCATAATTATTAGGCAACTTCCTTTCCTTTGGCAAAATGGGTAAAAAGAAGGACTTGACAGGCTCAGAAAAGTCAAAAATAGTGAGATATCTTGCAGAGGGATGCAGCACTCTTAAAATTGCAAAGCTTCTGAAGCGTGATCATCGAACAATCAAGCGTTTCATTCAAAATAGTCAACAGAGTCGCAAGAAGCGCGTGGAAAAACCAAGGCGCAAAATAACTGCCCATGAACTGAGAAAAGTCAAGCGTGCAGCTGCCACGATGCCACTTGCCACCAGTTTGGCCATATTTCAGAGCTGCAACATCACTGGAGTGCCCAAAAGCACAAGGTGTGCAATACTCAGAGACATGGCCAAGGTAAGAAAGGCTGAAAGACGACCACCACTGAACAAGACACACAAACTGAAACGTCAAGACTGGGCCAAGAAATATCTCAAGACTGATTTTTCTAAGGTTTTATGGACTGATGAAATGAGAGTGAGTCTTGATGGGCCAGATGGATGGGCCCGTGGCTGGATTGGTAAAGGGCAGAGAGCTCCAGTCCGACTCAGACGCCAGCAAGGTGGAGGTGGAGTACTGGTTTGGGCTGGTATCATCAAAGATGAGCTTGTGGGGCCTTTTCGGGTTGAGGATGGAGTCAAGCTCAACTCCCAGTCCTACTGCCAGTTCCTGGAAGACACCTTCTTCAAGCAGTGGTACAGGAAGAAGTCTGCATCCTTCAAGAAAAACATGATTTTCATGCAGGACAATGCTCCATCACACGCGTCCAAGTACTCCACAGCGTGGCTGGCAAGAAAGGGTATAAAAGAAGGAAATCTAATGACATGGCCTCCTTGTTCACCTGATCTGAACCCCATTGAGAACCTGTGGTCCATCATCAAATGTGAGATTTACAAGGAGGGAAAACAGTACACCTCTCTGAACAGTGTCTGGGAGGCTGTGGTTGCTGCTGCACGCAATGTTGATGGTGAACAGATCAAAACACTGACAGAATCCATGGATGGCAGGCTTTTGAGTGTCCTTGCAAAGAAAGGTGGCTATATTGGTCACTGATTTGTTTTTGAATGTCAGAAATGTATATTTGTGAATGTTGAGATGTTATATTGGTTTCACTGGTAATAATAAATAATTGAAATGGGTATATATTTTTTTTTGTTAAGTTGCCTAATAATTATGCACAGTAATAGTCACCTGCACACACAGATATCCCCCTAACATAGCTAAAACTAAAAACAAACTACAAACTACTTCCAAAAATATTCAGCTTTGATATTAATGAGTTTTTTGGGTTCATTGAGAACATGGTTGTTGTTCAATAATAAAATTAATCCTCAAAAATACTACTTGCCTAATAATTCTGCACTCCCTGTACACACACACAAGTAATTATCCTTCGTGGTGTGACCAGACAGCAACAGGAGGTGGGTGGGACCATGAGGAATCCACAAGTAGAGATAGTATCCACCAGAAAAGGTGTTACCGAAGGTAAGTAACTTGTTCTTTTGATGGATACATCTACCTGTGGATTCCTCACCTTTTGAATAAAATCCCAAAGCAGTCCTGCCCTCGGAGGTGGGTGCCTGTCTGACTATACCAAGAAATCCTGCAACACAGAACGGGCAAAAAGACCATCCCTCCTCACTTCAGAGTGTAAACAATAATGTTTTGTGAAAGTGTGGAGGGAAGCCCAAGTTGCTGCTTTACAAATGTCAACAACAGGCACACCTCTAGCCAAAGCAGAAGATTTAGCTGTTATTGAATGAGCTTTAATGCCCTCAGGAGGATTCTTGTTTGCCAGCAAATTACATTTTTATGCAAAGAATGACTCACCTTGACAGTGTTCTCTTGTGTACGGCTTTGCCCTTCATCTTGCCCACATAGCCAATGAACAGCCTATCATATGATCTGAAATCCTTTGTCCTTTCCACATAAAAGCTCAGTGCCCTCTTCCGATCCAGACGATGCAGCCTTTCCTCCTCTTTCGATGGATGGGGAGGAGGGTAAAAGGACAGAGGTGTGATAGCTGGTCCTAAATAGAAAAGGTGACACTACCTTAGGTAGGAAAGCCTCCTGGTTCTCAAAACCACCTTATTAGCATGAAAGGCAGTAAAACTGGGTTTAACACTAAGAGCTTGTAGCTCGCTAACAGCTATTAGAAAAACAGTTTGAAATGTAAGGAGCCTCAATGGGCAACTAAGCAACGGTTCAAACGGTGAATTCATCAAAAATGTCAAGACTATATTTAAATCCCACTGAGGTATTATGAATGGAGTAGGAGGAAACCTCTTAGAAAAACCCTTAAGAAACCTTAATACTGTAGGGGACTTAAACAAAGATGGTTGATCAGGTAAACAAATAAAAGCTGACAGTGCAGATAGGTAACCCTTCACTGTCGCAACTGCGCAACCTTGTTGCACCAAGGAAACAGCAAATTGTAACATGTTTGACAAATGGGCCTTTAAAAGGAAAATGTGTCTCTCCTCACACCAATTAACAAATTTTGCCCATCTGCCTGAATAGACAGTCTTGGTGGAGTGTCGCCTGACTTATAAAATAACATCCACCACTTCAGGGGGAAGAGAAAAAGAACGCAGATTGCCCCGTTCAATCACCAGGCATGTAGGTCCAGGCTCTGGAGGTGGGGGTGTAGAACCTGCCCCTGCGAGAGGATGTCAACCCCGAGAGGGAGACGGAGCAGAGGGCACAGGGAGAGGTGAAGGAGGTCGGTGTACCACACCCTTCTTGGCCAATCCGCGGCTATTAGTATGACTTGTGCCCGGTCTTGGCGAATCTTCCTCAGAACCCGAGGAATCAGAGGCATGGGAGGAAACGCGTAAAAAAGCCAGTTGCTCCAGCTCAAACACGTCCCCCAATGCTCCCTGCATCAGATACTGGAGGTTGCAGAACGATGGGCACTGCGCATTCTCGTGAGTGGCAAAACAGGTCTATCTGAGGCACTCTACACAACTGGAAGACGTGAAGAACTACCTCCTGATGGGGGCGCCACTTGTGATCGGCTGAGAAGTGCCGCCTGAGACCGTCCACACATACGTTTAGAACTCTGGCCAAATAGTTTGCTACTATGCAAATCCAATGGTCCTGAGCCCAGGACCAGAGTTGCAGAGCCTCTCTGCAAAGAAGGTATGACCCTACTCCTCCCTGTTTGTTGATGTATCTTATCGCTGTAGTGTTGTCTATCAAGACTTGTACCAACTGACCATGAAGGGATGGGAGCAAGGCCTTGAGAGCAGGCATATAACCTGTAACTCCAATATATTGATGTGAAACATCTGTACTACTGGAGACCAAAGACCCTTGATCTCCAGATCCCCCAGATGCGCTCCCCACCCTAGAGTGGAAGCATCCATTATGACTGTGGTCACCGGAGGTGGAAGACAAAACGGTCTTCCTCGAGAAAGGTTACAGTCCACACTCCACCATCGAAGATCCACTGCAGCGCCTCTTGAGATTGTTATTGATTCCTTGGGATCGCCCTTGTGTTGAAACCACTGCTTGCCGAGGCACCACTGGAGAGCCCTCATGTGCCAACGTGCATGAGTGACCAACAGAATACAGGAAGCGAACAGACCCAGCAGGCACAGGACCTTTAGGAATGGAACAACTGTTCCCTTTTGAAATACTGGAATCATAGCCTGAAATTCCCAAAACCTTGGAGGAGTGTCAAGTACCACCCCTATGAACAGGAGGTGCTGAGAGGGCTCCAGGGGAGATTTGGACACGTTCAAAGAAAAGCCCAGGTTGAACAACTGGGATGTCACCTGCAAATGGTACAGCACTAATTCTGGAGACCTGGCTTTGATCAGCAAATCGTCCAGGTAAGGGAATACTGATATTTCCGTCCTTCTGAGATGCGCTGCAACCACTGCCATCACCTTTGTGAAAACCCGAGGTGCGGAAGTAAGACCAAAAGGAAGGACCGCAAACTGGTAGTGCTGGGACCCTACCATGAAATGGAGATGCTTCCTGTGCGACTTCCGGATGGGGATGTAAAAACACGCATCTTGCAAGTCGACAGAAACCATCCAGTCTTCTTTTTCCATTGCAAGAAGCATCTGTGCCCAGGGTCAGCATTTTGAATTTTTCCTGTTTGAGGAACCAATTCAAAATCCTCAGGTCCGGAAATAGCCTCAAACGACCATCTTTCTTGGGAATCCGGAAAGGACACAAATAACATACCTGACCTGCTCCGGAACCAACTCTACTGCGCCCTTTAACAGTAGATTGTGCACCTTCTGTTGAAACATCAGCAGATGCTCTTCTGAGCAAACAGAATGATGGGGAGGAAAAGGAGGAGGAAACCCCTGAAAGGGAAGGGCATAACCAATTCCTACAATGCTCAGCACCCATGAGTCTGATGTTATCAACTCCCTTTCTTGAAGAAAATTGTATAACCTTCCCCATACAGGTAACACATGCTACTTGAGGGGGAGAGAGCTACGGCTGCTTTCTTGACTGTTTTCCAGCAGAGGATGACGAGAAGGAAGGCTGCCAAGTGGCTCCACATGATCTAAGTCTTCCACAACCTCGGTAGGACCTGCAGTGGGGGTTGACAGGTTGTTGACTTTGGAACTGCTGCCTCCTACGAAAGGAGGAGCTATGGCCAAACCCACTAAACCTACGGAAAGATCTATAGGTCGATGAAAGCAATTGAAGACCTGAAGACTTAGGTGTGGCCTTGCTGTCTTTAAACCTTTCAAGTCCAGAGTCTGCTTTTTCTCCAAACAGTTTGGAACCATCAAATTGGAGGTCCGTCAAGGAAGTTTGCACATCCTGGGAAAACCCCGAACCTCTAAGCCATGCATGTCTCCTAATGGCCACTGATGTTCCCATGGCTCTGGCAACAGAATCGGCGGTATCTAGGCCAGACTGAATAACCTGTCTAGCCACTGCTTGACTATCAAATATCAAATCCTGAAAATGTTCCTGCACCTCCTGTGGCAGATTGGGAACCACCTGTCTTGCTGAGTCAATTAGTGTATTTGCCCACCACACATGTAGCATTAACCCACTTTAATGCCATACTACATGAAGAGAAGATCTTCCTCACAGATTGTTCCATGCGTTTAGATTCTGTATCAGCCGGAGTTGTTGGGAAGGAACCAGGCACTGCCTTTGAAGAATAAGAAGCCTGGACCATGAGACTCTCAGGTGAAGGATGCTGAGTTAGAAATTGGGGATCACCTGGAGCACCTTTTTATCTTCTGGCAATCACCTTGGACATCGCCGGAGTAGTGACTTTTGCGCCACAGGTCCAGGACAGCCTCAGTCAAAGCATCATTAAAAGGAAGCAAAGGCTCTGAGGTAGCAGAAGAGGAGTTAAGCACTTCAGTTAGAATGTTTTCTTTTATCTCCAAAGTGGGTAATGGCAGTTCCAAAAATTCAGCTGCTTTCCTCATCACCGCATGGTAACCAGTAACTTCCGGAGGAGGAATACCACCATGCGATAACAACTACCACTCCAAAGAGGTATCCGAACCACTAGCCTCATTAATACCTTCAAAGCCGTGAGAAGGTAAAGGAATTTCCCCTTCCTCAAGTTCTTGTTGCTCCTCATAGTATTGCTGCTCTTCTAAGAGCCTCAAGGCTGCTCTTCTAGACCTTAGTCTAGATTCTAGTCTCAGTGTCTATAAAGCATGTGCCGACATAGACACCTATTGCGGTGCCGGTGAAGCCAGAGCTGGGGTGTCACTTTGAGGGGAGCGACTTGACGTCAGACTTGTTCTATCGGATGTTGCATCGGTGGTGCCGTAAGGCCGATGTCTTCGGAACCAAAGGCAGGAAAGGAGCCTGTTGATATGGCGAAGGGAGTCCTCCAAGATTAAATGCCAAAGGTCCCGTGGGGCCCGCAGGCGCATCAGCAAGGGCCAAAGCTCTATTGAAAATGCTAAATATAGCATTTAAAAATGCAGACGGGTCCGTCCCCAGAGGGGGAAACCCCGGATACTCCTGCTGAGGCTGAGCTTGATTTGACTCCTGATTCTCAATCTCTTGATTCGTTGGAGTAACAGGAGAGAACTGCGCCAGGCTAGTTGGTGACGCCGAAATCTCCACCAAAGATGATGCCAACGACTTTGGTTGAGGAGGGGACAAGGTAGGACTAATCTCCCAAGTCGACCGGCGCCGAGACTTAGAAGCTGGGGATGGACTTTCATCATGAGATGAACGACGCCGTGAGCTAGGACAATGCCACTTCTTATGCGATTTCGATGATTGATTCAACACCAACTCCTCATGATGACTCGATCTCCTATGGCCACGTTTCTCCTTTTTGGCTTTCGAGAAGAACAGTTTGGCTTTTCTTTCCTTCAAAGCCTTAGGGTTCGTCCTCTGGCACGAAGGACAGCCTGCAATGTCGTGGTCGGAACGGAGACACCAAAGGCAATCTTCGTGTGGGTCAGTGACCGACATATGACCACCACACTCTTTACATGGCTTAAATTCGAAACAATGTAACAAGCAGGAGAGGTAGAAAAAACGTTAGCAGCAAAGGTGCGGAAAAAAGGGAACTGACTTCAGTTCGCCGGCGAGGACTTCTTATGGCTCCGATGACGTCAGACACGTGCGGAGACATGCTATTGTGACGTCCTCATCGACGTGGTGAGCGAGAGAGAGAAATTTCCGGCGAATGCTGGCGCTTTGGGAGAATTGAAAAGGTGAGGAATCCACAGGTAGATGTATCCATCAGAAATATAAAGAATAAATGCTAGTCTTAATAAATTGTAATTACATTAGTATTAATTGGAATATCAACATTGGTTATTTCTGTCCAATCCCTTTATTCTGTTCAGACACTGGATGGTGACCTCAAGGTATTTGGAATAGTAAAGTACAAAAGGAGAATGCAATTACCCCCTACCCATCTCCCTCAAGGGCATCCAGAACTGCAGGGTGCTCATTGGCATTGTGGCTGGCTGGTCTATGTTCGGTTTTCTTTGGAAGTTTGATGCAGCAACCCTATTCTTCGGCTCAAAGATCTTTAGTAATTACATCTAGGGTGCAATATATTTAATCTGAAGCTCCCCCTCCTGCCTTTTATTCTTCAGCTCTATATTTCAGTTCAATAATATTTACAGATAATCAATTTATTTCTAACATTTATCAACGATATATAGTATTTCTACATACTAGTCAAACACATTGGAAATACATTTCATAAACACTTTTAGAAATCCTCCCCTTCCTGTTATACAAACCATTTTTTTGTCTCCAGTTCCCTTCCCCATCCTCATTTGTGTCTATCAACTTCTTGGCAAGGAACCTAGCTTCTTTTCCACCTCTCCCCTCTTTCTGTATCATCACACATGCACATCACATCTCTAGTTTTCTCATCCTGGAGATATTTCTCTTACTGAGCACCATTTATTTTATAGAGCTGTTAGATTTGTCGGTAACTATCATCATGAATTTAAAATCGGGAGCTAAATGAAAAGTTAGTATCTTTAGTTTGAATTAATTAATTATCTGTGTTTTATTTTTTTAAAGAGCAAGTGCTGCCTGAAGAGGTTCCCTGCCCCAATCCAAGAAGAAGGTATTATCACTAAAGTCTAACTAATTGGTACAAAACAGCCATGTTTTTAAGATGGTTGTTGAAAGAGCCCTCCTCAGTAATGAAGCACAAGGGGACTGGAAGATCACTTCAGGCCTTTCCTGCCAGAAATACAAATGACTTACCTCTTCTCCTATTTTACTTGATCTTAGGAAGGTGGAAGAGTTTTGGAAGATCTTTCATTTCTTCTTGTGTAGTATTGTTTGAACCTACACGAGATATTTTGGATCAGTACTATAAAAAAACTCTGTGCAAGGATCGTGGATTTGAAAAGAATATGTTTTTGAGGAGGCAACCAATGAAGCTGTTTCAAGTGGGAAGATATTGACAAATGCTGGGGGAGATTGAACATTATTTGTGCTGCTGCATGCTGAAATACCTGTTGTCTAATGATCAGAAACTTTGGATTTCAAGATACAGGATGTAATCATAGTCTATTCTGGAGGTAATAAGAGTATGGACTACTAATCTCAGCGATTCTAAATGCAGGAAGTTTAACTTTCGTAGTGCACCTAAAACAGAAAAGCATGCACCTGTGACTGACATCATTTGGCAACAGAACAGTCCAGAGTGCAATTTGAAAACCAAATATCTAGTTGCAGCAGCTGGTGGAGGAAACAGATTTAGATCAGTTAGGCCACCACTATGAGGTTGAGAACCTGTTGTTGTATCCATGTACAAAGTATCTCAGTCTTGTCTGTGCTTGGGATTGGCTGGGGTGCCATGTAAACATTAAAAAAATAGCACTTTTAGGGAAGAGCCTTGTGGAACGCCATATTACTTATTTTCTGTGCAAAAAGTGAAGATTGGTACTGCCTGTTTTCTATTATAAAGAGATTATTGCAGCCATTTTAATGTCAGGCTACATATTCCCACAACTGCCAACCTGTGCAGAAGGAAGGTGTATGGTACGGTATGGAACGCTGCCAACAAGTCCAAAAGGATAAGGACGATGTTTGATCCATTGTTCAGAAAGATTTTAATGGTCAGAGACATTTCTAATGGCACAGATTCCATGCTGCGCTGGGGTCTAAACCCCGACTGAGTCTGGTGCAACAATCTGTTCTGCTCCAGCTAGATGGACAATTGGGTGTTAGTTATTTTAGTCAACATTTTGGAAATAGCAAGGAGTAAGGAAATGGGTTTTAACTTTGAAAAATGATCTGGACTGGTGGAGTTTTTTTTTTTTTTTTTTAAATAAGCCTGACTTTTGCCAATTACAAATATTTGTTACTTCTGACACATCTAATTAAGTATTAAACAGCATTGTGATGTAAGGGATAATGCTCTGTGTAGCTTTTCCAAGCCCCTCTGGTGGACAGGGATCATCAGGTGTCCCTGACTTGCAACACTGAATTTAGTGTTTGGTCTTGACTAAGGTTATACAAGTGAATTTTTGACAGCAAGCTGTTTACGTTTAAGAGTGATGTTTCCGTCAGTTCGTTTCTGATTGTCTGTTAGAACATTATTAAACTTTGACTGAATGTTCTTAATCTTTTCTTTAAAAAACATAAAGCTTGAAAATGTATTGCATAGGTCTTGGGACGGTTCAACCTCTGTCTTCTGTACTATGGGATCAAGAAACTGTTTCGATATTTAAGCATTTATGTGTTGAGTGTTCCTTGCTAATTCAATTTTATAGGCATAGTACACAGTTTGTGCTAATTTTAAAGAGTTCCTTATTTGAGGGATCTGCACAAGTATAGCAAACAGAATTTAGTATCGAGGACGGGTAGCCTTAATTGAAGCAATGATATGCTGCGTAAATGAAGGCACAAGTATTAGGAGCAAAAAAGACCAAGAGATTTTAGAATGAAGAATATTGTGTGGTTGTTCAGAAATTAAACAAAAGTTTTTAAGAATGCCAACTGTCTCATTAACATTCAAATTCAGATTTTGTATATTTTGTAAGTAAATCAAATATTCAATAATTTGCATATTTGTTTGATATATACTTGCTTCTTTA
Source organism: Pleurodeles waltl (assembly GCF_031143425.1). Lineage (NCBI taxonomy): Eukaryota > Metazoa > Chordata > Amphibia > Caudata > Salamandridae > Pleurodeles > Pleurodeles waltl. The sequence goes on from NC_090441.1 coordinate 91,717,198, forward strand.
CTTATGTTTTGATGTTCAAATCGTACAATTGCTTAGGTCAGCGTATAAGGTGGTATTCAGCAGTGTCCACAGGAGTCAGGATGTTAAGAACCACTGTTCTAGTGCCCCAAGCTGCACTACAACAAGCTTCCTTCACATTGTCTTAATTATGAGCTTCTCTCTGCATTATCTTTGAGCACAACAAAAGTGTTCCTAATTTTTAATAGTTCGCGAAAACTGTGTGCATAGGAAAATAATGCAGATTATGTGTGAAGGGAGCAGTCTTTCGGTTCAGCGCATTCATTTTTCTTTGACCGGCTCACAATTTTGTATATAGATTCGGTCTTCGATTTTCAGAACTTGCATAAGGAAATCGGTATCGTTCATTCACTTTGACCCAGGTCAATGCATGTAACTTCCAAATACATTGTCTCTGCAGTCTCTGTAATTAGTTATAGATGCATCAAATTGGTTTAGTAATTTGTAATAATGGATAAAGATATTTCATTTTAGTGATAATTTTTTCAGAAATAATCTGGCACTCCACCAGGTTGCACTGCTGGCATCACTGGCGATCTATTTGATGCACAGTTGTCATCTGTCTCCATGACACCATGAACACCTTCAGGCAGTTCTGGTTTTCAGTCCCAGCACTAAGCATACGAATGAATGCAACAGATAAACAACTGCAAGTCTCAATATACTAGGTACTGTTGGCTGGCACAAAGCAGGAGAAAAAACACAATGTATCTATCTATGAGTGCCCCAAAACCTTTCAGTGGTTTTAAGTGGAATCTCTGAAAACTCTGGAAACAATTATGGGCAAATCGTGCTAACTATAACTTGGTTATTAATGTATATCACATTAAATCGAATTGTTTGACAGGCAGTTCCAGACAGGCAGAATTTGCTGCAGGACCCAAAGCCCTATTTCACCACAACAATATCAGGCACGTGCTTATGAGGAAACTGCCTGCTGGGCAAAAACATGGTGGTCTCATTTGAGATATTGTGCTCTCATCCACCCATACATAAGTCCCATATGCCACTGGTACACCCTTGGCTAGTGCTGTAACAGCAATTGCACCTTTCTGCAAGTCTTTTATATTTTATGGGACAGTGCCAGTGCTACAAAACAAATCACTTTCCCATGCACACACTGCAGATGTACTGAGAGACCCCAAGAATACAATACTCCTACCACTGCAAGACTGGAGTTAGAACAGTTAACCTTTCTATGTTACTATAGAGGTGAAGTGTGAGAGTTTGGCATCTAAACCCAGAGGGATCTTTCTTCAGTGATGCTGGGGCTTATCTGGATGCAGGTGGTTGGCAGTCCTCTTCTCAAGGTGCAAGTCTAGGGCTCCAGCTTCGGGAACCCACTTCCAGGTGACATCCGTGTCATGATGGCAGTGCCCAGATCAGGTGCAATGGTATCTGTCGTCACAGCTGCCAGGCTCTATATTTGACTGTATGTTCCTCACAGCTCCCTCCCCCCACAAAATTGTTGCACTCCTTCCAGCAGTCTGCTCCTCCTGAAGGATTAACACTTTTCTTCAATCTCACTCAGGCTGGCTCGCTGGGCCCCAGGGCAAGTCAGCAATTCTTTCTGCAGATAAGACTCTAGGTGATGGTCCTTTCTCTTTGGTAAGCTGGTTGTCAGCTAAGCACAAGCCCTTATTTACGCAGTAGTACTTTACGTATTCTGTGGAGTACCCCCCCCTCCTTGGCTGAAGAGAACTTGGAACATGAACCACGTGTCAGCTGTTCCCACTTTTATACAGTGTAGCAAGACCCAGTAGTGGATTACTTTTCTGCCCTTTCAGAACCTTTTGGGTCTGTTCCCTTTTCATGTGTCCTCCAAAGGCTGCTGACCTCTAGTCTCAGTCTTTGTCTAGAGTGATGCTCCTCACAGTAGGGTTGCCTACAGCTTGGAGCACCCTCAACAGATGCACGGAGATACCAGCAGTCTGCAACTGGAATATCAAAAGTCACACCAGACAGCGATCATAAAAAGAGACAAAGGTCTGCCTCCCTTCTATTGACCCTTCACACCCTGACAACAGATTCTGCAGGCCAAACCACTCACCAAATGGCAATTCCAGGGAGCCTAATCAGCTGTCTTCTGTATCAGAAAGGACATAACCGAAAATCTAAGAGGGAAGCCAGCCTCCTCTTTCCACAATTCAATGTCCGGGTTCTCTCCCTCCATTCTCAGGAATGTCAGTAATACAACTTCACTGTCTGGGAAAGCAGCTACATCCCCATCTTGTGCACATGGCCAGACTAGGACAAGGGCTTCCAAAATGAAACTCATAAGTATGTGCCAACCTGGTTCACTCATACTGCACACCATTCCACTAGAGTGCATTCACTTGCTCAAGAACACTGGATCTTGGTACCAGGATTGCAGGTTTACCATGAGGATCCCACTCCGTGATACTGGAAAAAAACAGGCCTGGTCAGATTTACTTATTACAAGATATGCTGTCATCAGCATGCTACATGCATGACATCTGTGACAGGGACAGCAGACTAGCTCTCACTATGAGGGGTTTTGCTTGGTCTGACACCTTAGATCAACGACAAGTTCAGAGCCTCTAATGAGTCAAGGGCCAGCACACACAGTGGATTAGTGTCAGGCATAGGCTAAAATCCGAAAGCCAAGGTAATATTTGCTTGCAGTTCGGTGCACCATGAAGAGGACATTTCCGTCCCAACAGTTTTGTATGTCCTATAAAATCAAACTATATTGGCAAGGAAAACCGAGAGTACTTGGAACTAAATATGCATACATTATCCTAATTATCTATAGACACAGTAAGGGGGAATGGTGAATCTAAAACGCTATGGTTACGTGTGGAGCTTATGTACAAGTTAAGAGTATATTTGCCTTTCTGATAGGGTCCCAGACGTGATGGTTGCGGCAGAGAAGCCAGCAGCCAAACCCATCTAGGAAAAGTGTTGTAACAGCTTTGTTCAGTGGTGTTAGTTATAAGTCATCAACCCCTTTAAGTCCTAACATTCCAACATTGTACGACTTGTGATGTGGCCTGCACAACAAGACCTGGTAATGGCTACATTTACAGGTTACCTGGAGACCTTATCTGCTTTTATTTGTCTTCCCGACCAATCTTCTCTGTTTATATCACCATTAGTGAAGCATTTTTGCCAATTGCTTTACTTGTTTCCACCCACTCCATTTATTGTTCCACAGTGAGACATGAATCTTGTAGTGGCTTTCTGTAACACTAATCTTCCAGATGCTTTCGTCAGTGCTCACTTCCCAGTGCTGCCACGCTACCTGAAGACCGATTATAATCACGGCGGCCACCATGAAGTGGTAAAACAATGATAAGAGTATGCTTTCATTTGTATCTGCTATACAATACATAGAGGATTGGTCAGGCCCGTAACATGCTGGACGAAGATCAAACCTACTGTCCTTCCCAATGTTTGTTTAACTGAACAGATAGCCAACCCCTACCAGTGTCATGACAATCACTTGTTAAATGCCAATCCCTATTTTAATGTAATACTTTCCTGATCACCTCTGATGTAAACCTCAAGAACAATGTTTCAGATGAGATGTTTTACCAAGTTGGTAATCGTTCTGCTTTAGTCATTGGCCTGTTCCTTTCAGATTACTGCTTAAAAGAAACGTCCACACCCAGGATAGGAGGGCACAGAGTAAAAATAGAAATGGGTGGGGGAAGGACTGAACTGCGTGACTCAGACAGATCAGCAAGGGAGAGGATTTTCTCACTTCAAGCGGACAATTCTAATTTTAAATTAGAAGAGGTAACACCCTCCTGGTTACATCATGTACGGAGCACTTGTAGGTGACATGGAATCATGACACAGTGTTTTCTGGTTCATCATTAATGTCAATCATTAGAAGCATATGAATGCAGAGCAGCAGCCTACACCAAGTAGGGATTGTGTCTTATCAAATGGTTTAAATGTGTATTATTGTAATTCTTGATTAACATTCATTTGATTAATCATTGGTGCAATAGGCTAGGTATATTTTGGCAGCTGGCCAGTATCAGACCTGGTTCAGTCCTGGCTTCCACTGGACTTCCCAGGAGGAGACCGTGACTGTGCACTGCTACCCTGCTGCAAACACATCTGGGCATTCGTCGAGACTGAAATACCCTTTGGCCTTCCATACTGATATTTTGATATACAACCCACTATACATTTGAGCCTAATTAGTGGGTTGGTCCTATTGCGCTCCCATGCAAATTAATTTAATCCCAACTGGGCCATATGCTATGGGCTGGCACATCGGTGCACTGTTCCCTATTTCCATTGGCAATCTCTTTACCTTTGGGACCCACACATCTATTTCCCAAGTTACACTCTCAGCAAGAGTACAATGTTGTTAATATATATACATCGTATTGCCATACACCCTATCAGATCTACTGACTGACTGCAATTGCTTGTAATTCAAGTCTGATTCCAAGAGGCAGGAGTAAGTACGGTCTCCACTGCTCACTTATTCTATTATCCACCGCTCCATTTATTCTATAAGGTGACCAATACCAATATAACAGATATAAATAAACCATACTGTGGGCACTTTAGGAATTTAAATTACTCATTAGGGACCTTATATAAAACTATGGTAGATTTTTGGTCTGGACCATGATAACATTGGTGGCCATCCTTATTCACAGTCTTTCCTTATGCCGAGTCTTACTACTTGCAGAATTAATTACTTCTAAAACTGATTATTATATCTTTAACCTATGTGTGCCTTACATTTTACTGTCTTGATGAAACCTTGAGATCGCAAAAGAAGTTGGAACATTGCTGACAAACCTTGGCACACAAACATGGCAAAATCTACAATTAAATCAACAAGCATTTGCAATCAATGGGTCTCACATTTGCTCGACTTAGAGCTATTAGAGTTGTAAAGTCCTAACTGGACTTTTATTGCCATTTAAAATGAAAATGAAAAGTAATACAGTTTTACATAAGCAACCCGATTTAAAGTGCCACGCCATGAGCATAATCGTGAAGGAGCACACAAAAAGAAGTTCACTCACAGTCAAACGTATCAGCAAATGTGCAGCTAGATAGCGCTGGGTAGGAAATAAAAAGATAAAGTAGTCCAGAAACTGTGGTGAAAACATCGAGCCTCGTATGTTTTCAGTAGTTGGCTGGTGCGCTTGAGGAGGGCTAAATACCAGAAAACGCACGACGTTTGCAGGCCTTTCACAAATAAAATCAAGCGATTTTTAAAAAGCAAGCCCAAGAACCAGCGAAAGTGAAGGGTGTTCGGTGGGTGTGGTTAAACGCCCACAGAGAGATTACAGCAGGCTAGAGCACTTCTGCGCTCGACCCTAAAAAGGAAAACATTTTATAGCAGAATAGTTATGAATTTGGTATAAACACACTACTCTGTTCACTGCCTCAGTTTTTCTCTTTCTGGCTTCTTCACTTTGAGAACACTGCACTTTTTGCTTAATGAAATGTGTAAATAAACTAATGTCTGTATAATTAATTTTCTACATTAAATTATGTGATTACTTCCTAGCAGCAAGCCTGGCTGTTATTTTAGCAAATGTTGTATACACAGCTATTGTCAATGCATTAAGACTATATTAAGTTAACATTCAATGTATGCAGTGGCTCTTACTTACAAAGGTATATCATTGTTTCTTAAATTAGTTCCAGATGAAACAGTGTTCCTTTTAGATGATTACCGACCTAAGTTCCTACCGGCATATGGGTTGCTTTTGTTTCTTACAACGTATTATGAGCAGCCATTCTCCCCACCTTTACTGTAATGCAACACACAGTACAGGAATGGAAGACAAAATGTGTGCCTTCTGGCATACTTATTGAAGGAAAGGTTGCATTCATATGTATCCCTTACACACTAAAACACATCAAACAAAACGGATAAGCATTTTGTACTTAAATTTATACAGTAAGCATATAACATAAGAAAACGGACCACTTTTTCCCCTACACTGCACTTTTACTGTGTTTAATTGCCAACAACAGGTATTCATTATCTACTATTGGGAAACACTCCCTGCTAATATATACTGAAGTGTGTTTAATATAATGTACAGCTACACCAGGAACTAAACTGAACAAAGACAGTAGGTTTCACTTATGTTAGAATGACTGTCCTTGTCAATTTGTTTCAGACATGCTGCACAGCAGCGCGGGCTGCTCTGCAACATGGCTTAAAGTAAAGAAAAAAATGATATGAAACGGCCAGCAAAGCACCAATCTCTCTGTCTGATTTGACTAGACTCAGGGGTGCAAAGTAAGAGCTAAATCTACCAATATTAAGTATTTTCTAGACATCTCTAAAAATCGTCCAAACCTTCTGTTCCCTGCCATTCATTGCCACTAAACAATTTAACAGCCAGTCTTCCATCAGCACAGACAATGCACCAGAAACCAACTGTGATAAATTTGAAAACGTTTTTGCAGAGGAAGTCACATCTACTGAACAATGACTCCCCTCCCCCAACTGGACCCCCACTTTAAAGATCAGACAACTGTTATGACTATATAATGAATCGCAAGTTCCAGTGGTCTGGGTCTCATTTTGATGTAGTTTCCAATTCGGTGTGAAACTATATACCAGGTTAAACCTTCTAATCTATTCTCGGACGCAATGACTGATACCATTTAAGGAACTGGTTGATATCATATTGGACCTCCATAGAGGTCTTCTCTGAACCAATGAGTTTTCCCTGACAGTTTGGAAATCAGCCACGTCTGCCCTCTCCTACAAAAACAGGCAGTTGAAACCATTGACGAGTATCTTCTTCCCAGTCTTAACACTTCCTTTATTAGGAAAGTTGTTAGAAAGCTGTTTAGCTTCACTCATATCTCTCTATACTGTGGCAAATAATCTTCTTGATAATTTCCAGTCTGGAGTCAGACAAGGACGTAGTATAGAAACTGCTCTTCTGCATACTATTAATAAGACTCTCCGCTTCCTCCAGTACAAGCACTCAAGTCCTCATCCATTCAAATTGATGGATTTTATACAGATGAAGTCAAAAAAGTGGGACGAGAATAGGGTTTTACGTTGTTACTTTGTCTGGAAGTTGAGGAACATTATCCAATGTGGAGTATGATTCTCAAAGTGTAAGGAGGGAATACTGTGTTGGATAGTACTTTGCTGACATGTTTGAAGAACTGGCTCTTCAAATACTGAGAAACATTATGAGAATACTCTTAAAGTTTTGAATGACTGCAAAGGCGGGGCAGTAGTTTATGTGTACTAATGCTACACATGGACCTTGAAGATGTTTAAACTCATGCACTGCACATCTATTCAGTTACGAGATGCAAACATTTTCTCAAAATAGCCACTGTTATGGCTGTTAACGGAAGACCAATGTCTGTGCCAGCATACAACCTGCATTTTAAATTAAAGTCTTTGTAGAACTGTTTCCTTCAGTTGACCTTTCCCTCTAAGAGTACCTGGCCACAGATAATTAACACTTTAAAACCAAATTTGAGTTTTTTGTGTGGCATGCTATTACTCAAATGATTTAAGAAAGGGCCGGTATTTGGAAGGCTACTGTGTAATATAGAGTGGATTACTTATTAATTACTAAAGAGTCTATTTTTAGGAATCATTATTTAAATATTTCAACATGGTTAAACATAATTCAAAAAATACATTCGACTATGAAACTTAAATATTGAGGAAAAAACAGGTTGAAGTTGATGTTCCCTCAGAAAGAGAATGAAACCTGGATGGAAGTATATCAAGGGCCGAGGTTGGGGATCGTAAAAAGCAAAACCTGCAACAAAGGAAAACGTAACATATTGTGTTTGACAAGTCACTGACTGTAAAGTACTCAGAGCTTTGTTACCAAGTCTCTTGTTAAACCAGTAATGAAGTAATGGGAACGCATTAAGGCTGAAGAAACTGAAACAGAGGAAGATAACAAGGGAAAAGTATAGATAGGTACCACCAAAGTATTTTCTACTGTTAGTAAAAGAAAAGTGCAAAAAATGTTTTAACAAATGAATCAAGAGGAGGAAAAGGAAAATAACGAAATGGTCTAGGTGTGCTGTGTTTTTGCAATATTTCACCTGATAACATCCAACGTAAGTAGGAAATAAAAACATTGCTGCTTAATCAACTTGCAAAAGGTTCCTCTTCCTGCGACACAAGAAGTAACGAAATAAAAGCTAAAAAATGAAACTCTTTTTTAGGATTTTACTCAGATTGAGTATAAAACAAATAGAACAAACTTGGAGAGACAAGAAGAATCTTTGAATAAGAGCACCCAGATATATGTTGAAATCTGTGTGGAAGAGACAAAATGGCATGCAATAAAAGGGTGCAAGATTTGAAATTACCATGGTAAATAACAATGGAGTCAAATAAGGTCTGAAGCCCTAGTTGACTTGGCAAGAGGTCTTTAGTTCATAAAAGAATTACAGTCTGTAGATATATTTGCAGTTTGTGACAAGGAGTACCAATTAAATTGCCCCAAAATACTATCTGTTCTACACGCAGTGCCAGTGTTTAGGAAATAACAACTAAGGATAACAGCTTAGCATTGCTACCCAAACCTGCGGAACATAGCAAAATTAAAACAATTCAGTGGTCGATTTTTGCCAACAAAATATAAAAAAGCAGGACGTGAAATAAGGTGCCTGGGTTATGATATATAAAACACCTGACATCAAGTAGAGATCTGAAATACAGCAGTAAGCAAGAGTATGGAATTCCTATAGCCTGACACCCAGGGCATATTGTTTGGGGTCAAGGACAACAGGTTTCCATGTTTTGTTTGTCCTTGGTACAAGTAGATCCAACTTCCTACAGCACAAACCCTTTTGGCTGACAGTTTACAGTATCGCATTATGGATCAGGGAAGGGCACTGTCTACAGTTTAGATAATATTTGTGTCCATGTTAATTCTGTACGAACTTGTTTTTATGGTTCATTAACACAAAGCCTTCATTAATACAGTGAACGCATTAAGGAAATGTAAGCTTGGACTGCACTACTTACAGAGGATCCAGCATAAAAATGTCTACACACATTTGCAAGATTTACCACTATGAGGCTACGTAGAATGCTGCCAGAATGCTCTCTGATAAAATACAAATAGTTGCAGAAGCATGAAAGCAAGACTGATTACTCTTTGCTTTCACAATACATTTTCACAAAAAAAAGTAACTAGAAAATAAAGTTTTCCTAAACAAACTGCGGTGAAATTGAAGGTAACATTTCAAGTAAAATGTGTATATGCATGATAGTATTTCCAAAAAATATTACTAATTGAAAATTCAGTGTAACCAGTTTCAGCAAGATTATGGCAAACATGAAAACACACAAGCATTGGTAACACCAATAGTTCCTAGAATGCTGTTCAAACTTTTAGTTTTGTCCATGTGTGGTTTTGTTTTGACATGGTTTTCGTAAAACTTTATTGAGCCGTTGAGCCCTCACCATTAAAAAAAAAAAAAAAAGTGGCAAAAGAAAAAATATTTTTGGTCTCAAAAAGCACTCATTGCCGCAGTCGTCTCTGGAACTGAGCATAACTACTTTGTGTGCAGATATGCTCCTTGTGAAAGAGCAGAATGCTGCCACTCACAGTGAAGTCAGCTGACAAGATAGAGAGAAACAAAATGTAAAAAAAACAAAAAGATCTTGGTTAACGCCAGGTCTAACTAAGGACCCAATTCTCAAAGAAAGTCACAGAGTGCACCTATGGTATATTTCCTTGCAATAGTGCAGGTTTACAGCTTTCATGAATTCACAATAATTTACATAAGTAAGCCCGGAAATCATACTCTTAGAAAATATTTGTGAACTGCATTTTAACAAGGGCAAATATGCATATGTAGATTTGTTCATGTGAAAATCTTTTGAGTATTTACACGTTAACTTCCCTCCAACCACTTTGCTCCCCCAACGCTGGAAGACGTTTTACTACAGCCCTTTTCAGGGGTAAATTTCCAACCTTTCTTGGTATGGGAAAAGTTCAGAGAAGAGCTGGTGAAAACTCCTAAAACATGCAAGTTAGTTGGTCTGCAGAGACTCAAAAGGGCATTCCAAACCTGGAATTATTGCTTACCGCTACTCCCAGCCCAGTATGTACATCTGCAGAAAGGTGCCAAAATAAGAGGCATATTTATGAAAGTATTGTGTCACCCTTGTACCACGCAACAGGGCACATGAGCAATGCAATTCTTAAGTTTGGTTTATCAAGCCAAGCAAGGCCACCATGTATGGCCTTGCCTGGCTCTAATAAATCTGAATAACGCAACACAGTGCACGTCACTGTGTTGTGTTACTCTGCCCTGGGAAGGCATTCCATGGGTGGACTGTGGATTTTCCCATGCATCCACACCATCAGATTGTGGTGCATTCCCAGATTTACCATTACTGGTAGACCTGGGAATGTGTCAAAATCCTACGTCTACCCAATTGAAGCATAACGAGGAGAAATATCTTTATTTCTCCTAGTTACTTACTCTTTCTATGAGTGCAGAACAGGTAGGAAGAGGAAAATGCCTCTCAGGATTGTCTTTTTGTGCAGGAAAGTGCTTTTGGTGCTCCTTCCTGCAAAAAAAAAACAATCCTGCTTACAACGCAGGCACCTTTGCACTATGGTGCAAGGGTGTCCACATTGGCGCTCGGTAGCACACTGTGTGCCAGTGCAGGGAAAAGACAGAATGTGCTGTAAAATTTTAAATAGGGATGGTGCACTTGTGCCCTCTCCCTATCACGCAGCGCAGTGGCGGTGACTTGCTGTGCTGTGCATTTCTTAATAAATATGCCCCTAAAGGAATTGCTAGTATTCAGACCCTACGATATTATGAGCCCTAGCATAATCAGAAAGGATATTACCAGAGCTCTTTATACAATGGGATTGCTGCTTTAATATTTTGCTGCACTATGTGGCCTCAAAGGGACAAGCAGGTTTTTTTACAGGACAAGCAGAATCTTAAAGCAACCTGTCCCCCAGACAAGTAGATTTTTTATTAAATTCCACATCCCTGAGTAATATAGCCTTTGTAGTTAAAATAGGATAAGAATGAGCGAAGAAAGAAAAGAATAAAGAAACAGATAAGTAAACCAATGTTTAAAGAGTGTACTGAGCCAAGAATATGTAACAAGAGCAAAATCAGAAAGATGTATTTATATTGAAGAAATGGTTGAAAAGCCTTGTAAAGCAAGGACTATGATTGGAATTGGATTGCAGCAATCCAGTCAACCCAGTTCAAAAACCTTAGGACTCCTTATGATTTAAAATCGAAACGGATGTCCCAGAACATTACAGGCATTAACAAAAACAACATTCTTGGAGTCCGAATAAAAAACAAATAAAAAAAATCAACTATCAAAAGGTTACATTTCAAATAACATGAAAATGTGGAATTTGAGAATTACAGAGTACACAACAACAAAACTAAGAAAGGGAAATTTGGTCGCCGGTCTGGAGGTAAGCTGCTGCTAGCCTGTGTAAAAGTAATATGAAGACTGAAAGGAGACTTAAGGATTATGACAAATTTATCATGGCACTAATTTTCACTTTTAATTATAACAATATTTGTGCTGTAAAAAAATATTTGAAGGAAATAACAAAACAAATATTTATATTCAACCAAACTGACAATAAGACCATGAGCTAGAAAATGTAATTCAACTAGAAAATTTTATTCAACTAACTGAGGATATAAGGAAATACCCATGTTCACCCTTGGTATTATATTATTTGGGGATTATCATGCTAAATTCCCACCTCCAGCAGGAGATCAATCAATCAGTATTTGTAAAATCGGCTAATCACCATAGGGGTATCCAGGCACTGCGTGGGGGGGCATTGGGGGGGAGGGGGGAGCTATTCGAACCTCCGGCTCTTGACGCCGCTCATGAATTTGGTGAGGGAGGAGGTAATTGTAGGAATGTACCCTCTTTTCGGCATGGTTACCGCCACTTTTTGCCTGCTATCAGTGTGCTTAGACTGTTTTCACTGGGATACTGCTATCCAGGACCCTAGTGATTGTGCTCTTTCCCTCCACATTTGATTGCCTAGGACCTTTATGCACTCCACAATTGGCATTCTAGTGTCCCCTTAAAAGTCCCTAGTATATGGTACTTAGGTACCGGGGCATTGGGACACCAGGGGTCCCCCATGGCTGCGGCATGTATTATGCAACCCATGGGAGCCCAAGCAAAATACTGCAGCCTGCGTGAAAAGGTGCATGCACCCTTTCACCACAGTTCACTACACTAGGTCACTGTAAGTCATCCATATGGCAGGCCCTTCCAGCCCAAAGGGCAGGGTGCAGGTCCCTGTGTGTGAGGGTACCCCTGCATGAGTAGAGGTGCCCGAACGAACTCCAGCTCCATTTCACTGGACTTCACAGGTACGAGGAAACCATTTTACCCGTGTACTGGACACAGGTCTACCTGTGTCAGGCTACATTATGGTAACTCCGAACCTGGGCATGGTTGGTATCGAACATGTCTGAATCATACCCAAATACTGTTGCTAGTATTGGCTGCATGATTCTATGCACAATGGGGGCTCCTTAGATGACTCCCCAGAATTGCTCCTACCAGTCTGCTAGGGTTTTCTGAGCAGCCAGCGCTGCTGCCACCCTCAGACAGGTTTCTGCCCTCCTGCTGTTTGACCAGCTCAAGCAAGGGGACGGCAGAACAAAGGATTTCCTGTTGGAGAGGGAGGCAACACCTTCTCCTTTGGAAATAGGTGTTACAAGGCTTGGGAGGGGTAGCCTCCCCAAGCTACTGATGTGCTCTGAAGGGCACATTTGGTGCCCTCCTTACATAAACCGGTTTGCACCAGTCTAAGGACTGCAGTCCCTGCTCTGGCACTAAACTGGACAAGGGAAAGTGGAGTGGCCACTCCTCTGTCCATCACTACCCCAGATGTGGGGCCCAGAGCTCCTCCAGGCAGCCACTTGATTCTGCGTCTTGAAACCAAGATGTGCAGAGGCCCCTGGGATCATCTGAGTGGCCAGATCAGGCAGGTGACAGAGACCCCTCCTGATAAGTGGTCACCTTGCAATGTGACCAAACTCCCTTTTTGGGCTATGTAGGGACTCCCTTGTGGGTGGGTCCCCAGATTCAACAAGCAAGACACCACCAGGACTCCACTGCATCGTTTACTTCTGCTCCTGGCCACTGGAACCACAACTGACCATTCAGGAACAGACAAGACTGCAACTCCCGAGACGACCTCGCCTTGCAACTTTGTTTCTCCGGCTCCTTCCAGCAACTGCAACATTTTCCAGGCTGTGCATCCTCTGGCGTCGGCAAGACTTTAGCTGCTCTAGGAAACCAGAAGGAATCTCCCTTAGAATGAAGGAGTCACTCCACTGATCAGCAGGCACCTGTAGCAACGACGAACGGCTGTGTGAATATGCTCTCCTGTGAAACCACTTGGATCCTGCCTCACAGGTGGTGGTCTGGAGTGGCCCCATGGTCCTCTCTACCTGCTGTGCAACGTGGGAGATGGTGAGCCTTTGCCTCTCCTTGCAGGACAGCATCCCTGTGCACCAGGACTCTTGCAGCAGCCGAGGCTTGTTGACTCCTGCTCCAAGGGATCTTCATGCTACAAGTAGCCCCGGCCTCCTGCACCTCATCTTGCCAAGGGCACTCCTCTCTGGTGGATGCCCTTGAGCCAGGTTTGTGTAATAGAAAAACACAAATAAACAAAGAATAAGGTTGTTTATGCAACTGTCTTCCCTATTCGCTCTAGCACAAAATTTGAAAGCGGTACACAATAGCAGTCAGAGAAATAAGTAGGCAAAAACAAATGGTGCAGATTTAAGAGCGGACTAAAAAGGATAGCAGCTTAACTCCTGCATCTTGCAGAAAGCCAGAGGAGGGAGGGAAGAAGAAGACCCAGCTGAGTCTCACAAGATGGGAACACAACAGACCACTAATGATAATGGTGGCCTTTGGGGCTCATCCAGGACTGGTAAGATCTTAAACCAGTCAGAGGTATTGTTACTTTTGGAAAACAATACAGTGGGATGGCAAATAACTCACTCAAATTCAACAAACCACTTTTTGGCAAGCTCAGTCAGCACAGACTGTAAAAAGAAATATCCCCAGGATCATGGTTTAAACACAGCGATTTGGCTAACATCACAACCAAGGAGTAGATGTAGGAGGATTCCCAGTCAGTGCCTGGCCGAGTCCCAAAATTAGATGAGTTTAGACTTGTGTGGCACGACTCTATGGTGTATATATAGGCACAACATAGTTTATTTGCGGCTTGCAGACAACAGTCACAGGCAACAGCCATAACAATTATGTGTCATTCTAGAGAAGTTGAGAGGCCGCCTCTGTGAAAATGAACTTATGGAAATACGTAATGCATAGACTGCCAACTGTAAATTATGAGATGTGTTTTAATGACAATGGTAGACCAAAGAAACAGAATGCATAAAACAAACCTAAGAAAGAGCTACATCATTCTCTTCAGCTTGCATGTCCTATAGCAGAGTACCTTTGCTGAAGAGCACTGTACCTATTTCCTGACTCACTCTCTTGAATTGCACTTTTATGTAATGTAGTAGTTTGTGCTGATGAATGTAAAAGGGCTGCCTTAATTACTAACTCGTCCAAAGATACCCAATCTGTAGTTTAATAAAATCTTGGTCAAAGTTTGGTGTGGAAAGTACATCTATTCTTGTTAAAGCCCTTTAACCTAGTAAGACTCAGTATTTATAATGGGAGAAAAACAAACCAAAAGAAATGCTGGAGACAATTTGTCATGTGGCATATAACATGATTTAATGAGCAAGAAAGATCAAAATGATTTCAAGTGATATCTGACTTAGTTAAAAACATTTAATAACAGTAATTGGTCATTACATTAAGATATTAGTTGTTCAGTCAACACGTGTTTTCTGGATGCAGGAATTCAATGTGGTCGCAAGGGACTAAGACGCGTACCTCTATGTAGCTAAAACACCTTGGTTTCACTGAGGTAACTAATAATGGTTGAAAGACATTGTGATTCCATCAAAACGGAACAAGCATTTACAATGCAATGGATCTCGCCTTTGCTCGAGTTAGAGCTATTAGCGTTGTAGACTCCTACCCAGACTTTTCTTGCCCCATAAACTGAAAATTAAAAGTAAAATAGTTTCACATGAGCTAGTCGATTCACAGGACTCAGCTGCCATGAGCATCAGCGCAAAGAGACACACAAAAGGAAAAAGATGCTTGCTCGCAGTCAAACTTAATCGGCAAAAGTGCAATTAGCCATGTAACAGGGGCGGTGGCCAAGGTAGTAACAAAGACGCCCCCAAAGAGGGAGGAACGTAAACCATTTACCAATGTCATCAAAGGATTTTTGAAGGGCAAGCTCACTAATGAGCGGTAGTGATGGACGTGAGGTGGGCGTTGTTAAAAGCCCAGATACATACCAACAGGTCGGAAAAACAGCACTTGCGCGCTGCTATGCTCGACCTAAAAACAGGTCTGTATATATTGAAAGAGGACGGGAAAATCCTATGAGCAGTACAGGTAAATGGACTCTGTAATGACAAAATGTCAGTATTCATTTTCAACTGGAAGCTTTCTCCCAATCTTTGAGCGATGTTTTTTTAGCAGAGAAACATTAAAGCTTCGGATTGGAACATATTTATTTTCAAGCACGAACATTCTGGACAAGCTGCGAATTCCTAAATTGGTGTCAGGGGGACCAGACTGTTACTGATCATCATCGTCAATAACTATCACCTTTATTTTAGGACATATTCCTATTTTCTCCGCCAAGGGCTTGAACATGAGTGCAAACATTATCAGTGTGGCTGGGCCGTCTTGTCCCGTGACCTCAAGTATAATGTGTGCTCAGCACTAAGCTACTTAATTTAATTCTACCCTTGAGCTGTTGTGCTGTGCACTAATCCATGCCTGAAAGTGTATGCTACAGTTCTTGTGAAACTGTGCTCTTAGGAAAGCTCTAATCTACTAGGTCGAGTGCCTTACACAGTAATTTAGGTTGCTGCCTGGACTGCAATTTACGATGTTTGTACTGTGACTCACCCGGGTGAAGCCAAAATCAACGGGTTCTTAGGTTGACAGCACAACTAATTCTAGATAAGGACAAGATTTTACTAAGTATATTCTAGTTGACGTTTAATGAGTTCGCAGGCAGATATAAGTGGCACTACTGGTTTATTTGGAAAACATAACTGGGACTCACATGGCCTCCAGTTCAAAAATGTTTGTGAGAAGGTATATTTTAAGGGAGCAGTAAACCTACTGAAATTATTATTTATTTTTCCTTTTCTCCAGCACTTCTTACCTTTGTTGTGTGGCTCCTCTAAAGACCTACTGTGTGAAACAGTTGTGTTGTCGCAAATCCTGCCATTTGCAACAGAACTGGATTTCATACTGTGAAAAAAAACAGGTCGCTAATTCTAAAGGCACACTGCAAGTAGGAAAAGTAGTTCTGAATTGCAAAATGCTTTTTGAGAAACATTCCAGCATCCAGGCTAGTTTGCAGTATATCAATGCCTGCAACCACAACTGCAATGCCAAACAACACTGATCAATTAACAGATTCTCAAAGAGGAAGCATCCCCGAGGGACGACTTCCATCTTGTGGATATTGGCTGCCGAACCTGGGGCCACAGGGGACTGCTGCATTCTCACAGAATGCCATACCCAAAATACCTAATGTTATTTTCGGAGCAGTCCCTGTATCCATTTAAAAGGCGGTGGTTGAGTTTTTAATAAAAAAAAAATGAAGGCATTCAGCGATTAAATGAACATTTGCAGTCATGGTCGTAAAGGCGGTCGTGCCTCTTTCATTTTAATAAGACAGGAGTTTTTGCAACCTCAACTGAATGGATAATTGGTGCTGCGACTGTCTGGTACTTCAGTCAGTGTGCAAAAAAGACCAGCTGGACTGTGATTGACACAAGTACATCAGGCCCATGTTTTATTAGATTAAGCCCTGCTAGTCTATCTACTGTCAGTAGAAGATGGCCAGACCTGGTGGCTCAGTGGACTAAGCCACCTGCTCGGAAGATCCGTGCTGGACACCACTATCGCAGGATCAAATACCAGCAAATACAAGTCACCCTTCTAAGGTCTATAAAATGGGCACCATTTAGTTGTGTAACAATAAATATCGGTTATCTGTCAATAGTCCTCTCCAGATCTAAATGTGTTATCAATTAAGCTATGCTTGCTATTTAATATGCTCTTCAGTTCTTGCTTTTATGTAGCCTCAGAACATCTGTCTGTTCTATAATTGTAAAAATTATATTTCACAAGAAGAGGTGCAGCTGTGCCATAATTGCCATTTTTCTTTGCCCCTGAAAAATGCAATTTTTGCTTTGACGAAAGTTTCCGGGGTTCATGATCCAAAGGGACATCTCAAACTGCAAATTAGTGCTCCCTAGAGACACCCTACTGGTTGCCCCACCCTCTAATCCTAAGAAGGTAGCAATCTTTGTTCCCTCTGTACGAGCCCTACCTAGAAGTGTACAAGCCCTGCCTAGAGATAGATTATTAAAATTCAGGGGAGCTGCCTAGTGGCCTCCACATTTTTAACTAATTGCAGAGGCTTCATGAAGACAGGGCCTCCATCGTCTTTTTGAGTATGTGTGTTTTGATGTTTGAAAAGATTAAGAGCATAACTTATTGCAATACTGATTGTTATCATCAGAAGCTGCCCACATGGTGAATGCTTCCAGAACCCTACTGGTGCACCACGCATTACTACATGCAAATATTTGTGTAAGAATGAAGGGTGGAAGACAGATGACTACTGCTTTCCACAAGGACAACCCCAACCTGTTGTAATCAAAGATCATCCCTTAGTAAGTAGGGGTCAGGAGGCCAGTTCACATAGGAGAAGTCTAGGTGTCCTCCATCACTCACCAACGTTCCATGACATCACACACTGGCCGAGCAGAGAACAATGGAGGGGTCCACGGAATGCACCATAAGCATAGCAGATTATAACACATCTCCTTCCTTTACAAAATAATAAAATACAAACAGGAAATGCAAGATACAAAGTAATAAAATACAAACAGATACCATAAGAGACTCTAGCGTCGATAACTCCTATGAATTATTCAAACCCTATAAATTATTCACACAGTAATTGCATCCGACCACATCCATATAAAAAGCAAAAACGCATCCTTATACAGGCCCTACAGAACCCTTAACACACCACATTATATGAACCACAAAATGGGTATCTTTAAGCCCTCACTCAACCCAGAATAGGGCATCTTTTGCATAACACAATGGGTGTCTTTCAGCCATCACTATAGCAGTAGGCAAAGGTTGTCTTTCAACCCTCATTCTATAAATCGCAGTGGGCATCTTTCAGCCCTCATCTGTGGCAACAGAGAACCACGTGAATTTAGTAATCTCTTTCAACCCTCACTCCTCCCAAAACAACAGGGTATCTTGTGCATTTAGCAACAAGTCTCTTTCAACCCACATCCATCCCAAAACAGGGCATCTTGTGAATTTAGCAACAGAACTAACACTACACATTCACCCTCTACTGCTTACTCTTGCAGGCTTAGAACACTCACCCTCTATCGCATACTCTCAGAGGACCAGGGACTTAAGTGACAATACATTTATCATACGCATACAAAACATGGACACCTTCTAATGCGCATTTTTGCAGGACCAGACACTCAAATGACACAATAAAGTGTATACAACAAACATAAATGCGTTTTCTTGACTACTCCACTCAAAATTGGAACAGAATGAGCAAAAATGTACAATACAATAGGACATCAAATATAAACATTCTGCATAGCATTAAAATGTTCCTGGGAGCAAATCAAAAATCCTTCTCTCTGGTGAGCGATGTCTCACATAACCCTTCACATAGTGCACTGACTGATGGTACACTGACTCCTGTGTCTAGCTGAATGCTTCATAAACTGCCCCATTTACTATTCTTCACATTAAAATGAATATTATGAATTCATCCTTAAGCAGAAGATTGGTGCTCCACACTTCACTGTACTCGTCCTGTTCTCCTTTGGCAGGTCAGCACTCTAGTTTTTCTCCAAGACTCCTTTTCTGCACATATCCGCTAACCAATGACCTTTCTTGTAGAATAAGGGGCGGAACAAACTGGCGCACTAATGGGTTAGTTGGAGAACGATACAAGGCTTTACTATTGTTTGTAAGGTGATACTGCTATGTATTTAATTTTTTCAGTGTCCGTTAAGTTCTTTCTCCTTAGCTGGGCGCATGCAGCTGTATGGAGACACTCTGCTCTGTTCATCACACCCATGCGAGCCTTTACAACACTTCCCTTAATAACATGTCCTTAGCATGTACAAGTTAAGCTTTATGCTGCTTTAACGCTGAATGAGTCCAACACACTCTGGTCCGGCAATACAGTCTTGGGCACACAGTACTTCACATTAAACGGGACTACAATGGTGCAGTACATGCACTCTAGTCTCGAGCACAGTGCCTCACAAGCCCCCACTAGTTCTTTCAGGCTGCCGGTAACAGGTCCTCACACGCTCCTTTGAATCATCCATTCTCTTCCCTAAGACTTGCTTCAGGCTGCCAGTGACAGGTGCTCCTGCACTCCTTTGGAGCGTCCACGCTCTCCCTTGAGACTCACACTAATGCTTCTGATGACAACAAGGACATACAGGACCATGTGCACCATTCAAATCATAATATTATAGCTTGCCTGTATTGGTCTTTCACAACACCAGCACTCTATTACCGCTACAAAATTTAGGGTGATTTCACACCATATCATTTCTCTCACCACCGGTATATCTTGACCCAATACAAGTTTACTCATCATTTTATGTCTTGCAAAAGTGACGAAATGCTGTCTCAAAGTCAACTCCACACAATGTTGGCACTGGTTACACAATCATTTCTGTACATATGCGTACCTTCGGAGTTCATCCTGTCCAACGTCCTTACACTTTGTTGTCAGCAGCTTGTCTGATAGAAAAGACACTGATTCAGGGCATCTCTTTTTCCTTCTTAAGTCTTCAAACGTCTATTATCTTCACTTCTTTGTTTTCACTGGTAATCCACATACACAAGTTTGATTTCCAGTTGTCACCCTCTCTATCACACTTCTTCAGTCTCGACAACATTCCATGACAATACACATTGGCTGAGCAGAGCAAAGAACAACGGAGGTGTGCACAGAATGCATCACAAACATGGCAGATTTTAACACAACCATCCATTTCTTCCTGCTTCTTTAGCTGCATTGTGGGCCTCAAGGCAGTCCTGTGCAGTTTCTCGCTACAGCAACAGCCTAGATCTACCTCATTTTCTAAAAGTAGACAGTGACCACTAACTAGGGGACCAAATAGCAAATATAATCCAGTGAACTGAGTCCAAAAGAAATCGCAACACACCTTTAGCAATGTATACACAAATGACAAAGTAAGGATCTGTTTGTTATGAGTTCCACAGGAACATCCTTTAGCATAAGAAGCCCTAAAAGGTTTATTCTAAAAATGATAAAATTGTATGAATGATAAATGTAAATGAAATCGGAAAGGATACCTCAACCCAACAACTGTGTATGCAGGAAACAAGACTACAACCATTTCAGCATCAACCATGAGCATTACGTAACACCAATGTTTATGTACTGGCAAATTGCTGTGACGCACTGCGTGGGGTTAATAAGACTTACAAACAGTGCCACTGAAAATGGTGTAGATAGAGCAACAGTGTTACCAAAACGTTAAAAGACAGAATTTTAAAGATAGAAGAAAAACTTAACAGCTCCCAAGGCTTTCAAATGCGAGATTATACTGAAAACAAAAACAACTGGTAAAAAGGTATACTAAGGAAAGGAAGACTTTTCCTCTGCCAGAATCAAATGGGATTGAGTTTTTAATCTCTGGTTACTGTCCGTGCAAGTCAAATGTCGGACGCCAAATTTTCAAGAAAGATGCCATCTAGTCCACTTGTCAAATCCAGCCATGAGTGGCAAAGAGAACCCACAACAATTTTTCATCCTAGAAATAAAATTAAATGGAATGGAAGGAGATCCCAGGTAATGAACAGACTTGCAAGAGAATAGCAGTGTGCACTCAGGCACTTGTAGGGCGAGTTCCAACGAACCCACGAGAACTTAAGGTTCTGCATGGAACCTTGCCCAGGGAGTCTGGTTGCAGAGGTGACATGGCTGTACTTGGTGCTGAACAGTCCGCAGTGGCTGATGCGTTTTGCACTGCATTGAAAAACTGGACTTTGGGTGGGTTGGGCTCACACTTTATCCTTCAGATGTAAAGGTCTTTGGGGGGGTGGGGACAGCAGCTTCAGGAACCAACACTTGGATCTTCACCACCTCGTCCTGTGGTTCCGGGTAAAGAGGTGGATCATAGCTGTCAATCGCCCAGCTGGTCGTGCCAAAGATGCTTTGCTGTTCCAGTCAAAGTCACATCCTTTAGGCTGCAGTCCCACAGGAGAGGGGCCGCTGATGATGTCGGTCTCTATGCGGGGGAAGTGGGGTGTGCTCTGGAGTTGGTGAATGTTGTGTGGCCATCGGTTCTCTGGCAGGCGACAGGCAAGCCTTGGTAGCTGCATTGGTGGTCCATGGGCTTTCTGGCAGCTGGAGGTTATTTGGCGGGGAGCAGAGGCTTCCAACTTGGCATGGGCTTCACTCCCACTCTTAAGATGCTGTGCACCAAGTTTCTTTAGTCTCTGACTCACATGAGCCTGTTGGATCGCAGTTCTTCATTCTCAGCCCACCTTTATTCCTGCAATTGACAGTGGACTGGTACCACCAGTCAGGGGAGTCTTCCTTGGAATTTCGGTGTCCACTGGGGTCCCTCTTGCTGGAACCAACGAATCTTAACCTCTGTCACACATCAGGCACGCGGTTCCAGTACTGGTCTCCATATGTCACTTTGGCTGGAGTCAAGGTCCTGTTGTTGGTGCAGACATCTCTTTGTGCTTCTTTCTTCTTTCCAGGAAAGATGTAAGTTCTGGTGCCAGGGGAGCCAATTAAATCCTGATTGGGGGTGGGGTGTGGCCAGCGAGGCCAACATGGTGGACGCAATCTGTTAGAGCTCTGCTTGGGAACCCGTAGAATCCTACATAAATCTGGCACAACAGCTGCCATCGATGCCCAGAATGAGTCCAAAGACCTCACCGAGGGGGCTTGAGTGTGAAGAGCAGAGGAGCGACGGCCGGGACCGCTTCGGGAGGGCCTGAGGCATGTAGTGAGGATGGGCCACGACTGCACCCTAGGCCCATGAGGGCTGGAGGACTGGTGCTCACGCCAGGAGTAAAGGGCGGGAGCCTACAACTGTGGATCTGGAGCAGGGTGAGGGGAGGCAGCTGTGCAGGGCCTCCTCTCTCCACAGGGCAGAGACAACGTATACCGGGCTGCCTGGGCCTGGCCACGCTCAGCGGCCCGCGAGGGGGCCGGGTGAGTGCTTGGCGGTGCGCTTCCCCGCCGCCCTACTTCCTGCCCAGAACAAGTCAGCAGATCCCATGGGAGGACTCAAGTGAGGAGAGCCGAGGAGTGGAGTCTGGGACTGCATCAGGAGGGCCGGGCCATGCGGAGCGGATGGCCCGCTCCACAGATCAGAGGTCAGAGGCCAGCCTGCTCCTAATTTGCGGTCTGTCCCGACGAGGGCTGGAGGACAGGAGCTCATGCCAGGAGTAGGAGGCAGGAGCCCATGACAGTGGAACTGGCGCAGGGTGAGGGGAGGCATATGTGGGGAGCCTCCTCTCTCTGCTGGGCCGAGACAAGGTGCACTGTGCGGCCCAGGCATGGTCAGGCCACGAGGCCAACAGGGTGAGGCCGGGTGGGAGCTTGGTGGTGCGCTCCTCCCATCTTACCTGCTGGCCAGAACAAGTCCGTGGATCCCTCCGGGAGGACCTAAGCACAGAGCGCCGAGAAGCGGCACCTGGGGCTGCATCAGGAGGGCCTGACTCGCACAGGGAGGGCCGGCCGTACCCAAAAGACCAGGGGCGACCTTGCTTCCAATCTGCAGCCTGCCCCAAAGGAGCCTAGAGGACTGGGACTCACACCAGAAGGGAGAGGATGGAGCCCGCAAACAAGGAACTAGAGCAGGGTAGGGGAGGCAGACATGCAGAGCCTCTTCCCTGCTGGCCTGAGTCATTGGGCACCGTGCTGCTTGGGCCTTGACATGCCCTGCGGCAACCGTGGAGGAGCAAGGCTTGGCTTGGCTTGGCGGTGCGCTTCTCCCCATTCCGCCTGCCTCCCACGGGCCTCACAGTCTTTGTTCTCTCTCATCATATCAGCCGGGTGTGACCAGGGCCCTGGGGTGCACTCTGCAGGCAGCAGCCTATGACGCAAGAGGCCAAGCAGTGGAACAGCCTCTCGGGCCTGCTTTTCTTTTGTGGCCGGTGGGGCTGAGGTGGCAACAAGGTCCTTCGCTGGGCACCTGAGTACTCGTGGACCACCTGGACATTTGAGTGGACAACTGGCCCTGGCTGTTATAGAGGTGAGGAGAGGGGCCCTTGATTGAGAGTGTCTGATGTATCTCCACCTTGTTTTGGGGACACACGCTGGCCGAGGGTCGTAGGGGCCCATGTTCACGCCACATAGGAAGTACAGGGGCCTTATGTGACTTCTGGTTGGATCTCTGAGCCTCTGTAACCAGGCTCCATGCTTTGGAGGCCCCCTTCCCCTTTCCCCCCCATGATGTGACGTGTGGGAGGAGTAAAATAGCTTCCAGCCAGTTGAAGCACTGCCCCAGGGGATGGAGCTTACCACTCATCGGCAACGAATTTGAGCGCTACAAGGGACCTGGGCTCTCAGTGTGTGGCCTGGCACCAGAGCCTTTGTGAGTTTGTGCTCCGTGCTGCCCCAGGGTGATAGGGTGACCATAGAGGGGTTGCTGGTCTGTGTGGTCATATCCCAGAGTGTGCCTCCACTCTGAGGGTTTGCGCTGTGAGCACTGGACCATCGTCACAATGGGCAAGGACAGACACACCCGTTCTACCACGTCCCAAACACGGATTGATCAATACACCACCGGCACCCCGCCTGCTCCTACCACAAGCGACATATCGCCGGCCCCCACTTCCCCTCCGCCCCAGTCCAGTGATCTTACGGCCATACTCCAAGCCATCCAGTCATCCCAGGCTGTGGTCGAAACGAAGATTGGAGAAATGCGCAGGAATGTAGCATTGGTGAGCCAAGAGCTCCGAAACGCAACTGCTCGCATCGCTGAAACGGAATCCCAAATGTCCATGGTGGAAGATGTCTCATCGGGCACTGATCCCCAGGCCTCCCCCGGGGATCTCCCCTAGACCTATCATTGCACGTATCCTAAACTACAGAGACAGAGACGTGATCCTGGGGACGTCTGGAAGGCAGCCGGACATCCGCTGCAAAGGCACCAAAGTCCTAATATTTCCTGATTAACCCACGGGGTGCAACAGCAACGGAAATCGTACACAGATGTTAAGCAAATACTAAGAGCCATGGAGATTCAGTATCGTCTGTTGTTCCCAGCCCGGCTGTGGGTCATCCATGACAACAAGGTGCATTTTTTTGATGACCCCAAATAGGCCTGGCAATGGCTCACTGAAGAGTGCCCACTCCAGGGACCTTCCGGCCAACTATCAAAGTGCTTGGCCGCGGACGAGTTGAAACATCTGACTCCCCTGCCCAAGCAAAGGAGGAAACTTTACTGGTCCCAGAGGAAACGTAGAAGTACCCACTCAGAGTCCCCGCCTCGATCCACTCGTGGACAGGCATCTCTGTGGCACCACTTAGCATCAAGGCCAATCTCATCTCAGGCAGAGACAATGAGGAAATGGCCACAGTTCAATTCGGATCACCCCAGTCGCCAATTACAGTGGCCCCCTCCCCAAGAGGACTCTGATCTCTCTCGCAGCCCGGTCCTCTGATCTAAATGTCCCAAGATTCTGCCATTCAGTAGACCTCCTCGTCATCACGGAGGACTCCACAATCCTTGGAACTATCCAGACTGTAATGATGTGGGCCGCAATGAGCTTTCTTCCACAAGCAGTGCACTGAAGCTAAGAAGGGCCTGATATAGTTTGTTTGTTTAAAAGGGGTGCCCCCCCCCAATCTGATGCTTCTCTAATGAAGCAAAAATTACCAGTTTTAACCTCTTTTTTTACAGGGCGACAGATGCTTCAAGGGAAAAAGTATGTTGAGGGGTGGGAGTTGGGGGCGGGGAGTTGTTCACTTGTTATTATTTATTTTGGAGTGTATGATGTACTTTATGCATTTTTTGCCTTTTCCTTCCCTTTCATATAGTGACATACACTTCAACATATACCTGAGGCGCGACTTAAGACTACCGTGGTCGCAAAGCAAGAGGACACCGAGCCCTACTCCTGAAGAGGGGCCCTGGAGAGTACCCTCCCTATGACAGGCACTTAGACCAGCAATCCCAATGGCATTTAGCACAATGTCCTGGAATGTTAATGGTATTTTGGATTGTGTGAAGCGTGTTGAGGTCTTTGCATTTGCCCACTGCCACCTCCCTGACATACTACTACTCCAGGAAACCCATCTCATGGGAACGAACTGCCCCTTCCTTGCTGGCAAATGGTTTGATTGAGTTTACCATTCAGGGTATGCCCTGGGTTCCTACGGGGTGGCCACAGGCTTGAGACGCTCTTTCCCCATGATGGTCACAAGTGAGTTCTGTGACCCACAGGGTCACTTTTTAGGCCTGACAGGGACCATAGAAGGGCAGTTGGTGCACCTCATTAGCGTCTATGTGCCGCCCGCAACTCTTCCCAATTACCTAGAAGATCTGTCGGAAGTCCTCCTGAATCTCCCCCACGGCATCACAATTTTAGGGGGTGACTTGAATACGGTCCCGGACCCTGATCTAGATGTCTTTGGGTCCCCCTCGAATGCGAGACGGACTGGGATGGGTAACCTCAGGGGATGGCTTGCTAAGCTTGGGCTATGCGTTGCCTGAAGGACCTGTCATGCATGCCACCGACAATTCACCCATACTTTGGCCACCCATTGTGCCCATTCTCGTAGCAACCTAATTCTCTTATAGGCTGAGGACTGCAGGCTTTTAAACCAAATCAAAATCCTCCCCCCCATGAGGGATCTCAGATCACTCCCCTCTTCTGGTTCGCATGGGCTCCCCAGGACTGGGCCAGAGGCCAATGTGGTATCTCAATGGCTGGTATCTTCAGAAAGACCGGTTTGTTTAAACCCTACAAACAGAATTGCAGGCATACTTCAAATCCAATGAAGGCTCCATTTCAAAAGTCACCACACTATGGTCTGCAAGTAAAACAATCATACAGGAATACACCAGGGGACAGATCAGAGTCCAGGTGCGCAAGAGATCCAAACATTATCCAACTAGAGGCACAGGCCCTTCAACTAGAGAGAGATCTCACTTCTGACTCTTAGGAGGAGGTCTCCCGCCAACTAAGCCTAGTCAATGAGGAAATATGCATGTGCTCAATGGAGGCCGCCAAACACCTATGGAGGGCCACCACAGCTCAGGTCTACGGTTATATTGTATACTGTTGTTTTGGTTAGCGCCACATCATCAAGCCTCAAGAATTATACTGGAGCTAACTGATGATAGTGCTCTCTTCCTGAGATTGTTCAGGCCTTCTCCCAATACTAAGAATGATTGTACACTCCTCCACGGCAACGCAGTGCACACTCCCATAGTCACTTTTTGGGGACGATTTTCCTTCCTTGTTTCTCCCCCCGGGCTCTGGGTAAACCTCTTACAGACATGGAGGATGGGGAGGCGATTTCCAGATAAGCAGCAGGTAAGACACCGGGGGCCAATGATTTTCCACCGGAATATTATACTCTGTTCCATTAAATCCTTACAACCCACCTGCTTGCATTATATGGAGAGGTTTGCCAAGTGGGCAGCGTCCCCCCAGAGATGGACCAAGCTACAATAGTACTTATTCCTGAAACGCAGCCACCCTTGACGTCTTGCAAAGAGTACTGTCCTATATCACTCCTCAATGGAGAAGTCAAAATCTGCGCGACTATACTGGCCAACAGACTTAAAACGGTTCTCCCCAAATTGAGCCACCCAGATCAATGTGGCTTTATGCCCTCACGCAGCATGAAACACTGCCTTCGTAGACTTCAGGTGTCCCTGGCCAACCGTCATCACCTACCAGAGGATCTGGCGTTGCCTTTAATTGATTTTGAAAAGGCATTTGACACAGTGGATTGGGAGTAACTTCAGTCAGTGCTTGCGCGAGCAGGTCTCGGACCCAAGTTCTGTGCCATGGTTAAGGTGCTGTACTCAACGCCGACGGACCTTGTGCAGGTTAATAGGGTCCTGTCAGCAGCCTTTCCAATATGGCGGGGAACTAAATAGGGCTGCCCCCTGTCGCTGCTCCACTTTGCAATGGTGACTGAGCCACTGGCTCAACTTATCCGAACTGACGCACATCTTTGGGGGTGGACATGGGAAACGACTCAAGAGGATTATATAGAGTTGCACACAGACAATGTTCTCCTATACTTAGCAGACCCCGCACACAATAGCCCCCGCTGCCTCCACAGATTTGGAATTGAGTCGGGCCTCAAGGTGAACCCAGATAAATCTCTAATGATACCCCTCAGCACATCACAAGACTGCTTTGACAGGCAGACTAATATTCTCAATCATAGGCTAAGCTTCAAGTAACTGGGTATATGGGTCGCATTGCACCTGGAGCTTGCCTGGTTTCTTAATCGCCAGACGTTAGTTAGGAAGGCCACGACCGACCTTGTCCAATGGCAATCACTTCACCTGCCCCGATCATGGTTCAATGCTCTAGATGCAATGGCGAGGACATTTCTGTGGCATAGGCCACGTCCTCATATCACATTCAAATATTGCTTACACGGTCCCTAGGACGGGGGACTGGGGATGTCCAGCCTTTACTTGTACTACTTAGCATCTCATCTTTTGGTGATCAACAAATGGTTCAATGGAGGGTGGACTGACCCGGCCTACAGACTCGAATTATCCATATTGGGGTTCCTGGGTTTACAGGCCATACTCTATGGTCTCCCTTATCTGAATCCTTTCCTTCAGTAACCAAAGAGGTATTCCTGGCCAGGAGGGCAGCACTCACAATGGGGCAGCAGGCTCAATCAGCAGACTCTACTTTGGCATGGTACCTGGCTGGGGGGGTTAACAGAGGGGTGGTGGCTCTCCCGGGGTTCAGAGCCTGGGATCGAATAGGTATAACCCAATTGGGAGACATATGGTCGGGGACACAGATTCGTACCTTTAAAAACCTCCAAATCACCTATGCCCTCACTCACTCCCAATTCTACAAATACCTACAGTTGAGGCACGCCTTC
Source organism: Pleurodeles waltl (assembly GCF_031143425.1). Lineage (NCBI taxonomy): Eukaryota > Metazoa > Chordata > Amphibia > Caudata > Salamandridae > Pleurodeles > Pleurodeles waltl. The sequence goes on from NC_090441.1 coordinate 91,745,493, forward strand.
CAGGCCCAGATTTCCTTATCAGAACCACTACCTAAATTTAGCCCCTTAGAGGTAAAACTTCTTATGGGGAGCCTGGGACAAAGTGGTATCCTCCAAATATATTGCACACTGATTGCCAACACGCCTGACACACTGGAACATCTGCGGGACCAGTGGATTGGTCCCCTGGAGGAAGAGGATTGGCACAATGCTCTGATGGCCCGGGGGAGCTTACAATCTCCTCCAGACTGTGGCAAGTGCAGACGTACTACCTACACACTGCCTACCTCACACTCCTCCGAATGTATAAGGCTGGCCACTGAGCCAACCCCTCCTGTCCTAAATGTGGACACGAGCCAGCAGATTTTTACCACCTGGTGTGGGTATGCCCGGTAATTACACTATTGGGCCGGAGTAGAACAGGAACGGACACAGGCCTTGGGGTGGGAAGTACCTCTCTCCCCCATACTGATACTACTTGGGGTGATGGAGGGCTCGGGGGTGCGAGAGCCAAAAGATTATTCCTAGGTACAGCGAGGAGTGAGTGGTGTACGAGGCTATGAGGTGTCCACAGAAGCACAGCCGAGTCTAGGGCAACTGGTTGGGTCAGCTGGACTAAGGTGGTTGTGATAAGGGGGGGGAGGAGATCATGAGTCAAATGCTGTCATACTGTAAATATACTGTTTGAAAGCGAAAGCTGGTCGGATTTACATTTCCAAATAACTAATGCAGTGCTTATGTGTCATTGGTTAAATATTTACTGCCTCTGCATGTATAATACCAAACTCAATAAAAATTGGTTTATCAAAAAAATAAAAAAGAATCCTGGTCTAGGGGGCCCTTAAGGGTGAGAGGGACAGTGGCCAATAGACTACTAGTCCCTGCGGCTAGTCCGCGCCTGCAGTGATGACATCCTGGTGGAGTACATCACTTTCTACCCAGAACCCACTATTCCTAGGGTCTGCCAAGATAGCAGAACCCTCCCTCAGCTGTGCAGACCTCCTAGCCCACCCTCAAGGTGTAGCTAGTCCTATGAGAGTGCACACCTCCTGCATAGCTAATTTACAGCCTGCCTTCCCAGGCAGGGCAGGAAGGGCTTTGTCCTCCACTGGGCGGACAGCTACATACACATCAAAGGAATGCAAAGCCTTTGAGGCTTACTGCCCTGATGCTTTCCTCACTAGCCAGCCTGGGTGAGGAGGTGCTAGCACCACTGGCAGGAGGTCAGACTCTGGTCTGTGGTGGCAGCGGCTCGGGAGAGCCCACTAAAACAGTACAGGACTTGGTAACTTGGTGGGCACCCCGTAAGGGTGCCACCTGGGCATCTGCTTTTTAATCCTAAACACGGGCATCAAGTTCAGCGTTATAAAGTACAGTGTTTGATACCAAACATGGTGGGATTCAGCTGGGCCATTGCAGAGCTGGACATCTGAGCAGTGGTCAGATGCCGGCCCATGTTACGCAATGGTCCGCCGGTTACTCAGGCAGGCATCTTGTTTTAGATGCCAGCACAGGGGCATATGTGCTCCTGCACATTTGTCCTCACTCATGGGCAGTGCACCCTGGGCTAACAGGGCTCTGCTTTATGGGTGATTGACCTGTGCTTGGGCAGTAACAGGGACTCTCTCTGCTCCTGGTGTGGACAGAGTCTCACTCGTGCAGCAGGCTGCTTGTGCATGCTGGCATGGCAGCTCAGCAGTCTCTCTTTTACTTGGGGGTACTCAGGGTGGCACAATCAGTGCTGCAGCCCTCAGGTCCCACTTTATCACCCTTACCCTAGGTACCATTTACTTATAGGGGTGGTAAGGTCCTTGCCAATTGGCCTATGCAATTCAACATACAATTTAAGGGAAAGAGCATTGGTACTGGGGCCTAGTTAGCAGGCTTCAGTACAATGACAGGTCAAAAACAACAGCATCTGATAGAAAAAAGTAGGGTGTGACCATTCAAAAGGGGGCACTTTACAAAAGCGCCACAGTCTTCAATCAATCAATCAATCAATCAATCAGTGATTTCTAAAGCGCAGCTAATCACCCATAGGGACTCAAGTAGCTGTTTGCGGGTGTGCTGCTCAGTCGAAGAGCCAGGTCCTGAGGTCCTTCCTGAACTGCTTCGGTGATGCAGTCTGCCTGAGTTTGAGAGGTAATGTGTTCCATGTCTGGGCTGCAAGGTAGGAGAAGGAGCTTCCTTCTGCTGTGCTTTTCTGGATATTGAAACGGCTGCAAGTACGAGCTGGAAAGAACTGAGTTGTCTGTGGGATACGTAGAAGGCGAGGCGGTAGTTGAGGTATGCCGTTCCTATGTTGTGCAGTGCCTTGTAGGTGTGGATCAGGAGTTTGCATGTGATGCGCTTGTTGACTGGGAGCCAGTGTAGGTCTCTGAGGTGGGAGGAGATGTGGCTGTGTCAGGGGTTGTCCAGGGTGAGTCTGGCTGCTGCATTCTAGATACTTTGTAGTCTTGATTGTAGATTCTTGGTGATGCCAGCTTAGACTGCGTTGGTGTAGTTTTGACTTGACCTAAAGACTTGACCTGAAGGTTTTGCAGTGCTTTACATGAGCATCAGTTACATTAAACAAGTACACATTCACTTTGATTTTAGACATGAGGAAATTAAGTGATCTGCTCAGAATCACAGCATGTCCAGCTGATGCCGAAACCCAATCATGGTTACCAGTTGCAAAGTCTACAGCTCTAGTCGTAACACCACATCCTCTCCCCCTAACTGTAACAAATAATTAAGTGATCAATTGGATTAAAAGAAACAGAGACAGGAAATAATTTTAAAGTGCTTTGATGCTATTTGAAAACTCATAAAATATGTCCTCATTTTAGTTTTTTAGAGCACTAACCATAATTTCTATGGGATTAAAACCCTCTCAGTTTTATAATTTCTAAAGGAAATGCTTTAGGTATTACACTTTTGATTACATGAGGATGACGACAGGTGTGCCACACTTTTGTAATAAATATTGAATGTTAGCAATCTAGTAGTTCATTAGAATACTGTGGGGAGGCAGAGGTAAAGGGCACGGACTCAGATAATTGAGGGTAGGGAGGAGGGTCCAGAGGCAACATGTTCACCACACTGGGCAGGCAGGAGGAGCACTGGCAGTACAATGGACCATAGACAGCAGGGGCAACAAACTAACCACGCAAGACAGACAAGAGAGGCAGTGGCAATAAAATAGACCATTGAAGGCGGAAAGACGAGGCAGTGGCAGTACAACCATACATGCCAACAGACCCAATTCAGGCAGGAGACGACTGATGCTTTTAAGCCCAAAAAGGCTTTATTTAATCTGCCTTCTGCCTAAAATGTCCTCTTTTACAATGTAAGTCATTAGGGAAAATCAATTCCCCAGGTTTTTTTTTCTTTCAATTTCCCTCTTACCTAGTTCCAAATGTTAGCAAGAATGGTACAATGGATCACAGAGGGCAGGAGGAAGGGGGTAGGGACATGGACTCAGAAAACAGACGGCAGGAGGGAAATGGGCAGGGGCACCAAATTGAGCTTACAGTGCAAGCGTCAGGGGTTGCAGCAGCACAATACACCACAAAGGGGAAGTGGAATGGCAGTGCAGCACAACAGATTATGAATAGCAAAAGAGAGGGGACAGGGCCATGCACATGGACAACAGAAAGCAGTAGGAAAAGAGGCAAGGGCAGCAAGCGGACCATACCGGACCGACAGGAGGGGCAGGTGCAGCATAACAGACAATGAAGGGCAGTAGAGAGGGGCAGTGGCAGCACATCGGACCATGGAGGGCAGGAGGGAGAAAGCTGGTGCATGGACTCGGAAAACAGAGTAGGGAGGTGTCTGGATGGGGAAGCAAGCTAGCTCTTCAAGTCAGGCAGGAAGGACAGTGACAGAACAATAGGCACACAGGGCTGTAATGAGGGAGCAGGGGCATGAGCAATGGATGGAAAGGATGAGGGGGGACGAGCAGAAAACTTGGGTGGGGGAACCACAATGCCAGGCCCAGAGTCCAACCCTCCCCACCATGCACTTCAATGGGCCTTACTTAATGTAAAAAAAATAACAAAACAAAAAAAAAAAAACTAGAAATTAACTTAAAAACACAGGTTACAGGGACATTATATATAGGAAACAGAATTTTTAAAAAACACCTTAGAAATTCACCAAAAAAAACAAATATATATATATATACATACACACGTTACAGTTAGGTTCAGATTTTACATGCACAAAACCATAGAGCTTCCACTGTTATTGTTAGTTATTTCAAGTAACTATAACACAAGCCCTCACCATGCACTGCTTAATTACCACAGTTATTACATCACATCTTCCATGACATCATTGATAATATCACTGCAACATTTGCAGTAAAATTATATGATAAAACTGTGCATTTTAGTTACCTTTGAGCACGAGTTCAAATTACTTGAAATAACTATAACAGGTGAATTTCTATGGTTTTGTGCATGTAAAATCTGAACCTAAATGTAACGTCCCTGTAACCTTTGTTTTTTTTAGTGGCTTTCTAAGAGTTTTTTTTTATTATATTTCCCTATAACAGTTGGATTTTTCAGTGAATTATATATATATATATATATATATATATATATATATATATATATATATATGGAAAATGTCACTTACCCAGTGTACATCTGTTCGTGGCATGAGACGCTGCAGATTCACATGCTGTGCACATCCCACCATCTAGTGTTGGGCTCGGAGTGTTACAAGTTGTTTTTCTTCGAAGAAGTCTTTTCAAGTCACGAGATCGAGGGACTCCTCCTCTTTCGGCTTCATTGCGCATGGGCGTCGACTCCATCTTAGATTGTTTTCCCTGCAGAGGGTGAGGTAGGAGTCGTGTATATAGTAATAGTGCCCATGCAATGGAGTAAGTATGTATGTACAAAATGTGACTAAAAGTCCTATAACAAATTTACAAATGTACAAGTTTAATTTTCTTGGCAACTTAGAACGGCTACAGGCTCCCGGGGAGGTGGGAGGGCGCAGTGAATCTGCAGCGTCTCATGCCACGAACAGATGTACACTGTGTAAGTGACATTTTCCGTTCGATGGCATGTGTAGCTGCAGATACACATGTTGTGCATAGACTAGTAAGCAGTTATCTCCCCAAAAGCGGTGGTTTAGTCTGTAGGAGTTGAAGTTGTTTGAAATAATGTTCTTAATACTGCTTGTCCTACTGTGGCTTGCTGTGTTGTTAACACATCCACGCAGTAATGCTTGGTAAATGTATGAGGCGTAGACCATGTGGCTGCCTTACATATTTCAGTCATTGGTATGTTCCCTAGAAAGGCCATGGTATCACCTTTCTTTCTAGTGGAGTGTGCCTTTGGTGTAATAGGCAGTTGTCTATTTGCTTTTATATAACAGGTTTGAATACATTTAACTATCCACCTGGCAATGCCTTGTTTGGATATTGGATTCCCTGTATGAGGTTTTTGGAAAGCAACAAACAATTGTTTTGTTTTGCAAATTTGTTTGGTTCTATCGATGTAGTACATTAGTGCCCTTTTGATGTCTAATGTATGTGATGCTCTTTCAGCTACAGGGTCTGGTTCTGGAAAGAACACTGGGAATTCCACTGTTTGATTTAAGTGGAACAGTGATATGACCTTAGGTAAGAATTTAGGATTGGTGCGTAGAACTACTTTATGTTTGTGTATTTGTACAAAGGGTTCTTGTATAGTAAAGGCTTGTATATCACTTACTCTTCTGAGAGATGTGATAGCTATTAGAAATGCTACTTTCCATGTTAAGTACTGTATTTCACATGAATGCATGGGTTCAAATGGTGGACCCATGAGTCATGTTAATACGATGTTGAGGTTCCACGAAGAAACTGGTGGTGTTCTTGGTGAAATAATCCTTTTCAGACCCTCCATAAATGCTTTTATAACTGGGATTCTGAATAATGAAGTTGAATGCGTAATTTGCAAATACGCTGAAATTGCTGTCAAATGTATTTTAATGGATGAAAAAGCTAACTTAGACTTTTGTAAGTATAGTAGATAGCTTACAATGTTTTTCGCAGATGCGTGTAAAGGTTGAATGTGATTATTATGGCAGTAATAAACAAATTGTTTCCACTTATTTGCGTAGCAATGTCTTGTGGTTGGTTTCCTAGCCTGTTTTATGACCTCCATGCATTCTTGTGTAAGGTCTAGATGTCCGAATTCTAAGATTTCAGGAGCCAAATTGCTAGATTGAGCGATGCTGGATTCGGGTGTCTGATCTGTTGTTTGTGTTGAGTTAACAGATCTGGTCTGTTTGGCAGTTTGATATGAGGTACTAGTGATAGGTCTAGTAGTGTAGTGTAGTGTACCATGGATGTCGTGCCCAAGTTGGCGCTAACAATATTAGTTTGAGTTTGTTTTGACTCAATTTGTTTACTAGATACGGAAGGAGTGGGAGAGGGGGAAAAGCGTATGCAAATATCCCTGACCAACTCATCCATAACGCATGCCTGGATGCGAAGTTTTGGCATTTTGCGTTTTCTTTTGTGGCAAATAGGTCTATTTGAGGTGTTCCCCACCTTTGGAAGTAAGTTAGTAGTATCTGGGGATGAATTTCCCATTCGTGGATCTGTTAGTGATCCCGAGAGAGATTGGCGGCTAACTGGTTTTGGATTCCTGTGAACTGCGCTATTAGGCGAATGTGATTGTGAATCGCCCAATACCATATCTTTTCAGCTAAGTGACACAATTGTGTTGAGTGTGTCCCTCCTTGTTTGTTCAGATAATACATTGATGTCTGTTTTTACAAGAATGTGTTTGTGAGTTATTAGTGGTTGAAATGCTTTTAACGCTAGAAATACTGCTAGTAGTTCTAAGTGATTGATAGGAAGTTGTCTCTGTTGAGTGTCCCATTGTCCCTGGATGCTGTGTTGATTGAGGTGTGCTCCCCACCCTACCATGGAGGCATCTGTTGTGATCACGTATTGAGGCACTGGGTCTTGGAAAGGCCGCCCTTGGTATAAATTTATAGTATTCCACCATTGAAGCGAGGTGTATGTTTGGCGGTCTATCAACACTAGATCTTGAAGTTGACCCTGTGCATTGTGACCATTGTGATGCTAGGCACTGTTGTAAGGGCCGCATGTGCAATCTTGCGTTTGGGACAATGGCTATGCATGAGGACATCATGCCTAGTAGTTTCATCACTAATTTTACCTGGAAACTTTGGTTTGGGTGCATGGTCTGTATTACGTTTTGAAATGCCTATACCCTTTGTGGACTTGGAGTGGCAATCCCCTTTTTTGTGTTGATCGTTGCGCCCAGATACTGTTGTATTTGACATGGCTGTAGGTGTGATTTCTGGTAGTTGAGTGAGAACCCTAACTTGTGAAGGGTTTCTATAACATATTTTGTGTGTTGTGAGCACGGTTCTTGCGTATTAGTTTTGATTAACCAGTCGTCTAGATATGGGAACACATGTATTTGCTGTCTTCTGAAATGAACTGCCACTACGGCAAGGCATTTTGTAAAGACTCTTGGCGCTGTTGTTATTCCGAATGGCAACACTTTGAACTGGTAATGTACCCCTTGGATTACAAATCTTTAGTATCTTCTGTGTGAAGGATGTATGGGTATATGGAAATACGCATCCTTGAGGTCTAATGTTGTCATGTAGTCTTGTTGTTTGAGCAAGGGAATTACTTCCTGAAGTGTTACCATGTGAAAGTGATCTGATTTGATGTAAAGGTTTAGTGTTCTGAGATCTAAAATGGGTCTTAGAGTTTTGTCTTTTTTGGGTATGAGAAAGTACAGGGAGTAGACCCCCGTTCCTTTCTGATGATTTGGTACTAGTTCTATTGCATCCTTTTGCAACAACACTTGGACCTCTAGTTGTAATAGATCCATGTGTTGTTTGGACATGTTGTGTGTTTTCGGTGGGACATTTGGAGGGAATTGTAGGAATTATATGCAATAACCATGTTGGATAATGGCTAGGACCCACGTGTCTGTTGTTATCTCCTCCCAGTTCCTGTAAAAATCTGTTAGTCTCCCCCCCACTGGTGTTGTGTGTTGGGGGTTTGTGACAGTGAAGTCACTGTTTATTTTGAGGGGTTTTGGGACCTTGGAACTTTCCCCTAGTTTTAGGGAACTGTCCACCCCTGTATTGTCCACGAAAACTTCCCCTCTGAAACTGGCTCTGGTATGTGGGTCTTGTTTGTGAGGTTGAGGGTTCTGTGTTTTGTCCTCAAAACCCCCCTCTAAACTGTGTTTTCCGAAATGTGCCTCTGCTCTGTGGGGAGTAGAGTGCGCCCATGGCTTTGGCCGTATCTATGTCCTTTTTAAGTTTCTCGATAGCAGTGTCCACTTCCGGCCCAAACAACTGCTGTCCGTTAAAAGGCATATTCAGCACCGCTTGTTGAATTTCCGGTTTGAATCCTGAGGTGCGCAGCCATGCGTGTCTCCGTATGGTGACAGCTGTATTTACAGTCCTTGCAGCTGTGTCTGCTGCATCCATTGCCGACCGTATCTGGTTGTTAGAGATACTTTGGCCTTCTTCCACCACTTGTTGTGCCCTTTTTTAGAACTCTTTGGGTAGATGTTCTTTGAAATGTTGCATTTCGTCCCAATGAGCTCTATCATATCTAGCCAGCAAGGCCTATGAATTTGCAATGCGCCATTGGTTGGCTGCTTGTGCCGCGACCCTTTTCCCCGCTGCGTCGAACTTGCGACTTTCCTTGTCGGGTGGTGGTGCATCTCCTGAGGTGTGTGAGTTCGCCCTTTTGCGAGCTGCCCCTACTACCACTGAGTCCGGTGTCAATTGCTGCGTGATATACACAGGATCTGTTGGTGGAGGTTTGTACTTTTTCTCCACCCTTGGAGTGATGGCCCTGCCTTTCACAGGCTCTTGAAACACTTGCTTTGAGTGTTTCAGCATTCCTGGTAACATAGGGAGACTCTGGTACTGGCTATGTGTGGACGACAGAGTATTAAACAAAAAGTCATCATCAATTGGTTCTGCGTGCAGGATGACATTGTGAAACGCGGCTGCTCTTGACACCACCTGTGTGTAGGCAGTGCTGTCCTCAGGTGGTGAAGGTCTCGTTGGATAACAGTCGGGACTGTTATCTGATACTGGCGCATCATAAAGATCCCATGCGTCAGGATCATCTTGACTCATCCCTGTATGAGTTGGAGACTGCATCATTGGTGGAGTGGCTACCGGTGATGGTTGTGGTGAGCGTTGTGGTGATGGTGGCGGAGTTATTTGTTTTGCCACCTTTGCTTGTGGTTGCTTGTCTTTCTCTTGGAAGGCAAGTTTCCTTTTAATTCGGATTGGAGGGAGAGTACTGATTTTTCCTGTCTCCTGAATGTGGAGCCTTCTTTGAGTGTAATCTGGCTCCCCTGCCTCTAGCTCCTGTCCGAATCTGTGTCCTTGCATCTGTGAGGACAGTCCCTGTTCCTCGGTATAGGAACTTGGTTTCGGATCCAAGGCCGGATGTTTCGGTATCAAAACCTTTTTGACCGTCTTCTTCGGCTCCGAAGACACTTTTTTGCCTTTCGGTGTTCCGATATCTCGGTGCCTACTTGTTTCGGTGCTGCTCTCTCGATGTCGAGATTGCTCTGACCCGGTGTCTCGGGTCGAGACTGTTCTGTGCCGGTATCTCGACCGGAGTCAGATGACTTCAACAGATGTGTGCCCTTTTTCGGTGCCGATGGCCGGTTACCTAATTTTCGGGTTAAGCCATGGCCTGTTGGCGGTGGCGACCCCCTGGGCTTTCATGAATTTTCCGTGAGTCTTGGGCAAGGGCGTCTTACTCACGGTTTTCGGCGTCTGTTCGGTTTCGACCTCGTCCGAGTCGGAATCCGCGATGGAGAAGGTTTCCTCTTCCTTCAAGCCTTGGTGTCCTGACGTCGCCTACGCCATTTGGAGTCTTCTTGCTCTCCGGTCTCTTAGCGTTTTCCTCGACCGAAACGCCCGACAGGCCTCGCAGGTATCCTCTTTGTGTTCAGGAGACAAACACAAATTACAGACCAGATGCTGATCTGTGTAAGGATACTTGTTGTGGCATCCGGGGCAGAAGCGGAATGGGGTCCGTTCCATTAGCTTGGAAGACGCACGTGGTCGGGCCGACCAGGCTCCGCCGGGGAATCGAAACCCCAAAGGGCCACGGGAGCTTTTCCAAATTCAGTGTCAATCTGCGATAACTAACCCGATACCGAATGCAAACAATACCATCGAATTTTCCGAGATTTCACTAACTTTCCGAACCGAAACACGGAGCTAAGAGGAACACGTCCGAACCCGATGGCGGAAAGAAAACAATCTAAGATGGAGTCGACGCCCATGCGCAATGGAGCCGAAAGGGGAGGAGTCCCTCGATCTCGTGACTCGAAAAGACTTCTTCAAAGAAAAACAACTTGTAACAGTCCCAACATGTAACACTCCAAGCCCAACACTAGATGGCGGGATGTGCACAGTATGTGTATATGCAGCTACACATGCCATCGAACATACACATACATATATATATATATATATATATACACACACACACACACACACACACACACACACACACACACAACATATATTCAGACAGATTTTGCATCAGGGTTGCATCACTTTTTGATGCAACCCCGACACAAAATCCTTTTTGGTATTTTTAAAGCAAGGCAACTGTTGTTTTGACTGGCTTTGGTAGAAAAAGTTACACAATGCAGCACATTGTACTGTCTTTCATCACATCAGGTAGGCATTCCATGGGTGGTGCATAGGCATTTCTGTGCATCCACCCATGAATGGATTTTGAGGCAAACCCATACTTAAAAAGAGTTTTAGACATGGGTTTGGGCCAAAATGGTGTGCCTGCCTGAAGCTGACATAACAAGGATAAATCTTTTTATTTTCACTGGTTATTTCCTCTTCGCGTGTGTGCTGCCTTCTGCAGCACACAAACCAAGAGAAAAAACCTCCAAGGATGGTTTTTGTGCGGGACGTTGTCCCTTCCTGCACAAAAACGACTCTGATGACAACGTGGAAACATTTGAACTATGGTGCAACGATGCCCGCAATGGCGCTAGGCACCCCAAAGTGCGTCAGCAGTTGGGGAGAGCGGAACTGCCCCATTTTTAAAAAAAATTTTAGCAGTTCTGCTCTCTCTCCTCAGGTGAAGCAATGCAGCACAACAACTTTATTTGCTGTTCTCCATTGTGCCACTTCTATGCAAATATACTCCTTAGTGAAAAGTTTACCAAAAAAGTAGCTAATTCGCACCCAGGTGAGTACTCCTTCAATGGATACAAATTTGCTACTTTTTAAAATTCACAAATATTGGCAGTAGTAGGCTTGGAAAGGTACACCAGTTTCAGGGTTCCAGGCCTACTACTGGCAATCAAGCATCCAATAGATGATTGGACCAATGCTTGCAAATAGCCTAGCCACTGTCAGTCCCTCGGGGTATCATTTCAAATCGCCGTTTTTCACCCACTGTGCAACACTAGACAGAAGGCCCAATTTAGTAGCCTTAGTAAATAAAGGCAGACAGGATGGCGGAGGACCTCATGGTCTTTTCTCCACCCACCAAATTTAGAGATATCCGCCAGCCTAGCAGACATCTCTATGCATTGGCAGGAATAGCAGTCACAGCAGTTCCTGTCAACATAGGAAATGTTTAATGCTGGCTCCATCAAACAAGATTGCTGGCCATTAAACCACTCCAAAGTTTTTCATTTTTTTATGAAAAACAAACTCCAAAAGTGGGAGTTTGTCTTTTGAAGAAAAAAAAAAAAAAAAAAAAAAAACGACCCTCTCACCAGTTTTCTCCTATGATGGGGATGTTTTTTCTTAACTGTTTCTTGCTGCCAGGATATACTTGGTGGTGATAGACAGTATAAAACATTTTTTTAAAGCCATCTGACTATCTGACCTTCTACTTTAAATACAGCAGTGTGTCTGATGGCTTCTTTTTTAAGACACTTACCCTGTTGGGCCCTCCAATAAATCTTTACATTGGCAGGGTACATTTTCTCTGCCTGTGTAAAACTTGCAGTCTACCCAATGCAAAATTGAGCATGTGGGCCTTGAGTTTGGAGGACAGGGTGCTTGTCCACTGTTGCAACAGAGTACCTCTCTTCCAAACTCAAAATCAACCTCAGTGGCCCACCTCATGCAAATCAGGACTGACCCTGCTCCTCATGGGAACAGTCCATCCCGAACGTTGATCACCTAACACATTCAGCCTGTGGCCCACTGCTGATTAGTTGGAAAATTTGAGGACTCATACTCTCCGAATCTCCCCGACTTAGCTACCCCCCTTAAAGCTATAAAGTGATTTTAACCTCTAATTAAAATTATAGCGATACAACTCAAACATCTTTACTGTAAGGCTAAGTGAAGTTTAAACTATGCAGACAAAGTGGTGCTGGGCCTACAAGTTCACAAAACTGCAAAAGCTTGTAGCCTTTACACATCTTTGCCAGAAGACAACATTTCTCTAAAAATAGCTATTGGTGAAATGTATCACTTCTTTTTTTAAGCAATTTTTTTCCCCAAGTCTGTAAGTTAATTAAGATGGCTTGGTTGAAACAAGCCCTCAAAAACGTTACACATCCCTACTAAATCTACAAAGAGCTGTCACGTTCCAGGAAGCCTAGTAGACCACTGCAGAAACCCTCTTTACTCATTCATATCGCACCGCAAGCAGTAACATTTTTATAGTCAGTACTCAGGCCAGCTTCCTCAACAATACAATGACAAGTATTAAGTAATGAACATAAACTAATACGTCAAGCTGACCTTGTGCAAAATACGGAAAAAGTGCACCAAGCTGTTTCTAAGAAGCATAATAAATTAAACAGTCACATACATTTTGGAATGATTTGCACGGCATTTTTCACTGTTACCAACAAGAAAATAGAGTTTGAACATTTGCTGCTTAACAGAAACACAATTAAGAAAAAGAAGCATATACATATGTATGCTTTCCACTGCATTTTCACTCTTTTTTTTTTTTTTTACAGATCAAAAAAGATTTTCGCAGTTTAAACTTCATAAAGAAAAAAATAAATGAATAAGGGGGTTGCAAACGTTCCTCTAAGCTTAATTAACCCGAGTACTGAACAAAGACCCCACTGTCAATTGAGTCTCAGGAAGTTTACCCCACTGGGTTAGGTTAGGGTTCCACACACACACACACGGAGCCACAATGTCTGGGCCATGTATCACAGACAGTGTGTTGCAAACGCTTTAATTTAATTTCTGGAGTCATGCAGCCTTGCCGGGGCACTAATGAGGTAATGTCATAATGCTAGATTACGATTTCACATTGGAAGACACTTGGGAGATCAGAGAGATACTGGTGATAGACTACTTTAAAATGGGTGATAGATTATCAGGGCTCTTAGGAGAGATACCACTGAATGAAAGCGATGACAGAACATACTCTCTCAATGAAGAGATGGTAACAAGATCACACTCATAGTGAAACGAAGGTGGAGACTCATACTATAAATGATCGGCTGGGAGTAAAACTAAACTGGTATGATAAACTCTCACTTAGACAGCATTGTGGGGTACATGGCTTCAGTGGTGAGCATGGAAGTCATCAATGTAATTGTGGGTGGGGTAGGGCGGGGCATCGCACAAGTGACCACCAGTGGTGTAACCGTCATATTCATACACAAAATGTAGCGCTCATCCTCGACTGCCGAGTCCCCTCCCCCCCCATGTAAGTTTGACCAACTATTGTGTCAAAGTAGAATTTTAGATATGTGAACTTTTGCATGCTCTTTGAGAAACTATTACAAGCTGTTTTCATGTGGAGATGTAACTGTGCACACTGCTGATCTAACCCTGGAACAGAACAATCTATACAAAGAATCGTTTAAAAATATGGATGTGCGCGTTTACTTACATTTGGGTTTATTAAAATTGCAACAATTCCATTGCCCTAACAGAACCTGCACATGGACCCAGGCACTTGGTCCTATGTGTTGCACCCAATTTAGAATGGGGTGCAGATAAATAGGGAATAATGTCTGCTGATTTCGCACGTAATTACCACTCGCCTGGCATTTTGCACAAGTACCACCCACCACCTGCGAATAATCAAGAAAAATACTAAAAGGCACCCTCAGTCTCATTTGAGGCCACTTTGAAAAAGCATGTAATGTCTGACAATACGATCATTGAGAAATTCAGTGTTTCCTAAACAACCTTAGCTGCAATAAGCAGAGAGAAAAGCAGAGAATGTTCAGCTTGTGTTGGAGTGCGAGTTAATGGCGGTGAGCCAGATCACCTCGCGTCAAAACACAATGCTTCAGCATCATGCATTCCTGCACCCGGATACCTACTTGTGACATAAGAGTGCGCCTCCCGAGCTCAACTGGATTGTTAAAGAAAAGACTATAGTATTCTAGTCCTGGAGTCATCCGACAACCCAACCGTAGTAGTGTGGCTTTATATACATGCAACTGATCAGTAGGCAGAAAATCTATGTTAACACCATGCCCTTTGTGATTCGTCTCCAAATGAGGCATCAGTGTCTCCACCGATTATCGAAAAAGAGGAAAAGTAACGAGCAAATGGAAAGAAGGTTAAAAGAAACTGCACACGTGTGAAGGTGGAAGCCATTCTGTGCATATTTAAGAAGAAAACATGAGGTCACGTGTGCCAATTGCATTTTGTCCAGGGCCACTGACAGAGCGCAGTGCAGCCTGGACGAGGGGCACTCTACACTCTATGGAGCAGGGGCACGTAACACAGTGGAGGAGACAGGACAGCCCAGGGGAGGGTGACATATTAAACGAGTCAGGGTTTTAAATAGAGGGAAATTCAAAAGAAACCCAGTGTATAGGTGGATCCAACATAGGTTATAGAGCACGCCTGAGGAGGGGGTACAGTACAGCCTGGAATGAGACATACATTCATGTAGACTCAGTCCATTGACACAGGTGTTAAATACCCCGTGAAAAGGAACGCTTCAGTCTAGCACACAACCAACTCCCCCGAATCTGACAGTGAGACCTACCTCCCGCCTCAGGACGGACCGTGAACATCCGACTGCCTATCCTGTGATTAAATCTTTTACTGTCGTTATTAATTGAAGCCGATAGAAGATTGTGAGAAAGCTGTTTTCAACCCGACTGACAGGCGAAGGAGCGGTACTAGGCGGATCTTTGCGGCTGTACTTCCAGTGATCCTAGCGATTGGTTAAAAAACACACTGACCCGCCCCGAAATAGACGTCAGATCTGTCCCCAAAGAGACCGGCCCTGATGCTACACCGGAAAAGATTTTCTGACGCTCCGGATACGACAGTCCCGGAAAAGACCTTAGTTTACCCGGAAGACGTGGACCAGCCACTTGTGAGCCGGCGCAGTCATTCTACCGGGGGAGTGGGGACCCGTAGCTGTTAGTGTATTCAATCACAGCGCCATCATGTGGGGTTTTGCGTCACTATAACGCAGAATTCTAAAGTAGCAAATAAGAATGGCATTTTGCTAGAAATAAATGGAAAGAAACCAACCATTAGAGGATCGCTGTAAAATACTACTTAAATGTTGATTGTACGTAACTTGTCTGATTAGGAAAATATGAAATCATTTAATATTTTGCAGTTTTCATAAGTGCTCAAATGTAGTAGCCATCTTTAGCTACATATCATTTATGCACCAATCACATGCATTGTGTTCTGCATGAAGGCACTATAGACCGGTTTATGCAGCAGCGAATACTTTTTTTTCTAGCTTAGACAATAAGAATTTTCAGTTCTACTAAGAACACAGAGGTGAGGATTAAAATATTTTCTAGTTTATGTGTCATGAATTTTCAATTCTTTAACCCCTTCGCTGCCAGGCCTTTTCCCCTCCTGTGCCGAGCCTTTTTTTGGCTATTTGGGGCAGTTCGCGCTTAGGCCCTCATAACGTTTTGTTCACATAAGCTATCCACGCCAAATTTGCGTCCTTTTTTTACAACATCCTAGGGATTCTAGAGGTACCCAGACTTTGTGGGTTCCCCTGAAGGAGACCAAGAAATTAGCCAAAATACAGTGAAAATTGTGTTTTTAAAAAAAAAAATGGGAAAAAAGGGCTGCAGAAGGCGGCTCGTGCTTTTTTCCCTGAAAATGGCATCAACAAAGGGTTTGCGGTGGCAAGATCACCATCTTCCCAGCTTTCAGGAACAGGCAGACTTGAATTAGAAAACCCAATTTTTCAATACAATTCTGACATTTTACTGAGACATACCCCATTTTTACTATTTGTTGTGCTTTCAGCCTCCTTCCAGTTAGTAACCGAAATGGGTGAGAAACCAATGCTGGATCCCAGAAAGCTAAACATTTCTGAAAAGTAGACAAAATCCTGAATTCAGCAAGGGGTCATTTGTGTAGATCCTACAAGTGTTTCCTACAGAAAATAACAACTGAAATAAAAAAATATTGAAATTGAGGTGATTAAGCAGCCATTTTTCTCCACGTTGTACTCTGTAACTTTTTCCTGCGATGTCAGATTTTTTAAAGCAATATACCGTTATGTCAGCTGGACTCTTCTGGTTGCGGGGATATATATGGCTTGTAGGTTCATCAAGAACCCTAGGTATCCAGACACAATAAATGAGCTGCACCTTGCAATGTTTTTTTTTCTATACTGGGTATACAGCAATTAATTTGCTGAAATATAAAAAGTGAAAAATAGGTATCAAGAAAACCTTTGTATTTCCAAAGTGGCCACAAGATAAGGTGTTGAGAAGCAGTGGTTATTTGCACATCTCTGAATTCCGGGGTGCCCATACTAGCATGTGAATTACAGGGCATTTCTCAAATAGACGTCTTTTTTACACACTGTCTTACATTTGGAAGGAAAAAATGTAGAGAAAAACAAGGGGCAATAACACTTGTTTTGCTATTCTGTGTTCCCCCACATCTCCCGATAAAAATGGTACCTATAATGGTAAATATTTTTCACAGAAAACAGAGCTGTTTTTTGCAAAGTGCCTAGCTGTGGATTTTGGCCTCCAGCTCATCCGGCACCTAGGGAAACCTAGCAAACTAGTGCAGTTTTGAAAACTAGACACCTAGGGGAATCCAAGATGGGGTGAGTTGTGGGGCTCTGACCAGGTTCTGTTACCCAGAATCCTTTGCAAACCTCAAAATTTGGCCGAAAAAACACCTTTTCCTCTCATTTCGGTGACAGAAAGTTCTGGAACCAGAGAGCAGCCACAAATTTCCTTCAACCCAGCATTCCTCTAAGTCTCCTGATAAAAATGGTATCTCACTTTTGTGGGTGGGCCTACTGCCCGCGAAAGGAAATGCCCCAAAACACTATCTGGACACATCAAAATTATGAAATACAAAACTACCTGTTTTTGCGGGGGGCACCTGCGTTTTTGGTCCTGGGCTCAGCAGCCTACTAGGGAAACCTACCAAACCCAGACATTTCTGAAAACTAGACACCCGAGGGAGTCCAGTGAGGTGTGACTTGCATGGATCCCCCAATGTTTTCTTACCCAGAATCCTCAGCAAACCTCAAATTTAGCTAAAAAATCAAATTTTTCCCACATTTCTGTGTGGGATCACCGCACTGGGACACATTTCATACCACCCAATGTTCCCCTCAGTCTCCTGGTAAAAATGATACCTCATTTGTGTAGGTGGGCCAAGTGCTTGTGAAAGGGAAGAGCCAAAAACATGTCGATATTGAGGGGGAACCAAAGGGGGTCCAAAAGGGCAGTTTGCAAAAAAACATTTTTAGGCTGACAAGTGCAGCAGAATTTTTATCGGTATAGATGAGGCAATGCTGGGTGGTAGGAATTTTGTGGATTCCTGCAGATTCCGGAAGGTTCCATCACAAAAACATCGGAAAAATGTGTGATTTCCAGCAAAGTTGGAGGTTTGCAGGGGATTGTGGGTACAAAAATGGTGCGGGTGCATGTGAAACACACCACCCTGGAATCACCCAGATGTTTAGTTTTCAGATGTGTCTAGGTCTTGAGGATTTGTCTACATGGCAGCGTCCCAAAGTCCATAAAGTGCAGCCCTCACCATTCCAAGTGGGACGATTTTGAGAGTAAGCCAAGCTCTCATGGCCCAAATGTAAAACTAAAACCAAAATAATCAAATGTCTTCTTGCTTGCTGTGGGATAAGATGTTTTAGAGTGCGGGGGAGAGCTGAAAGACTGTTACCCCCTTCAGTTGAGGTGGGGGCGTAACCAGGCCCATACTGGTTGGTAGCCACCACCCCAATATTTTTTGTTTTTAAAAAAAAAAATCCCTGGCATCTAGTAGACTTTCCGGGGTGTGGATCAGGGGTAACTGCCCCATCTGCCCACTGGTGGGCAGAACAACTTTGGCCCCATTTATTTGGGGTGAGGGTACGGCAGAAATGGCCTAAAATAAATCCTCCCCCCCCCCAGGGAGCGACCCTTGCCTAAGGGATTGCTCCCCAACTAAAAAACAAACAAAAAAAACACACACAAAAAAAAATGATCCCTGGCACCTAGTGGATTCTGCCCCCCCCCCGGGGGCAGAAAAGGCCTTGAAAAATATTGCTCCCCTGGGGAGCGACCCTTGCCCAAGGGGTCGCTCCCCTCATGCCAGTTTCAATTTTGAAAGAAATCCCTGGTGTCTAGTGGGCATTTCAAAAGCCGGACTGCTTTACAATCCGGCTTTTGAAATGCTCTGAGAGACTTCAAAGGGAAGGAAATTCCTTTCCTTCCCTTTGAATCCTCTCAGGGCCCCCATCACATGATCGGAAGAGAAATGCTTTGCATTTCTCTTCCGATCGTGCTGGTGATGGGAAAGTGGCCTCTGATGAGTTCAGCGCGCAAATGCGCGCTGACGTCATCAGACGTCACTGGGGGGGTCAGGCGGGGTCGGGGGTGGAAGGGGAAGGGCTTCCCCTTCCATCCTTGCCTTGGGGGGGGTGGGAGGGAAGCCCACAGAGGGAGCGCTAGTGCTCCCTC
Source organism: Pleurodeles waltl (assembly GCF_031143425.1). NCBI lineage: Eukaryota > Metazoa > Chordata > Amphibia > Caudata > Salamandridae > Pleurodeles > Pleurodeles waltl. The sequence continues at coordinate 91,764,383 of NC_090441.1, forward strand.
TGTGATCAGTGCCCAGGACGTAATGGTTATGTCCTGGGCACATGAGCACTGTGCCGCAGGACGTAACCATTACGTCCGCGGCACAGAACCAGTTAAGAACACGGAGGCGAGGATTATACTTCTCCTTTTTTGCTGTTTATTATAACTGAAAATACATCAGCCAATCAGATTTTAACTTTTCATAAAACTATGTTACTCATAATTTCACAAGTGACATCATAACAGTAGTACCAATCATGGCATACATCATCAAATATAAACACCACAGCACCAAAAACTGTCCTTTTTCTTTGTCCCATGTCTAAGCAACTTTTATCTCAACTGGATGCCAAAGTGGAACACTTCGCCAACGTCATCCTAGACCTGGCTACAACTCTGTCCAAACATATCCGATGGCCAACCGGGTCCGGTATTAAAAGGAATGGAACTTGAATCATTCACCAGTTCTTTGGATTGGAATCTGTTTAAAAAAAAAAAAGGGTATAGAAAGGTAATACCCTGATGTGATAGGTAAAAGTCATGTAAAACAATCTGGAGATGCCATCAGGCAGGAATCAAGAGCATGATATTCATACACTTTTTCATGACTACATTGTAACGACAACACTACATAAGAATCATCAGATAAAACAAAACTGGGTGGGGTAATCCTTGCCTCCGTGTCCTTAATAGAATTGAAAATTCTTGATGCGTAAGGTAGAATCTTTTTTATTCTATGTCAGGACTGCAGGCTTTGGATTATGCTTGTTTAAAGCTGTTGTATAACGTCGGAAGCAACATCTAAAATCGGTTTATAATAGAAGGTCTCAAAAGTAGAACCTGCGGACCAGTGTGCAGCTTTCATTGTGTCTTGGAGCTGAGACCCCAAGCTGAAGGATTTGTATGCCTACACCCCTCGAACTGTGTGAGTGCCAAACTTAGAGGTGTCTATACCTGCTTCTGTCAGAATACACTTCACCCAGCGAGCCAAGGTGGCTGATAACACAGGTTGAAAAGGCTCTTGAAGAGCTATGAGGAGTTGACCCCCATTAGATTGACAGTGTTCCGCTGTATGGTCTTCATACCCTTTCAAACACTGACCAATGCATTACCTAGTGTCTGCAGGAAAACTAGGATATGTCACTTGTCTGGAAAGTGACTTTGTCTTTCAGGAAATTGAGAAGGTAAGGCTCTTAGAAGAATATACTCTACCTGAGATATCTAAAGCATGAACATTGGAAACACGTCTGTAAGAGACTAAACATAGAAGTACAGTCAACTTCGCCAACAATTGTTTTCTGGACAGATCAGAATTAGCAGGCCATCCCTGTAGAAACTTTCAAATAATGTTGACATCCCACAAATAAGAATACTTGTGTAAAGGGGGATTGGACAAACAAACACCCCTCATAATCCTACTTACCAGAGGATGCTCCTCAACTGTTTTCCTGTCAATGAAAGCATGACCTGCAGATAATACAGATATATAATTAATGACAGAGAAATAGCTTAAGCCTCCAGATGCCATCTCCGCTAGAGAGTTAGTCACAGAAGAAATGGGGCCCCCAGGGGATCTTGGCTCCCAGAATTGCACCAACCCAACTACTTCCACCAAGCAGAGGCATATCGTTTATGAGTGGCGTCTGCCCTGGACCTAGAAATAAACTTAAGAGAGAGTTCAGAAAGGTCTGGCACAAACCATTGTTGCCTGAAATTCACCAAGCCATGAGCTGCAGCCTGTCTTGTACGAGAAGAGGATGTAGGAGACCTGCTGGATCGGTCAAGCGGTTGGGAGTCAATGGAATCTGGTCTGGAAGATCTCGACATTTCCAAGAGGAATGGAAGCCAGGGCTGAGCTCTTCACAAGGGAGTGACCAGGATCAATTCCGCTCTCTGGCATAGAAGCTGCGTAGCCACTCTCTGGATCACTAGGAATGGAGGAAAGACATAATGAAGAAGACCCTGCCATTGTTGGAGGAAGGAATCTGTGGCCAACGCCATTAAGTCTGGCCACCATGAGAAGAACGGAGTCAATTAATGGGACGGATGGGAGGAAAACAGGTCTATGTGACAATGACCCCAACAAAGTTGAAGGGCCTGGAAAATCAAAAGGTGTAGTTTCCATTTGCTGGGATACCTGAGATATCTCGAGTTCCAATCGGCTACCATGTTGAGTTGCCCAGGGAGGTATTCCACTGTCACTGATATGCGGTTCTGGAGGCAATATTGGCAAAAAGGTTTAGATATTTCCACTATGATGCAGGACTTTGTACCTCCCAACTTGTTCACGTACTGGACTGCCGAGATGCTGTCCATCCTGAGGAGCACACAATTAGACTGGGGAGCTAGTGTCCTGATCGCAAAGAGGCCGGCCAAAAGCTCCTAGCAGTTTATGTGGAGATGAACCTCATCTCATGACCAACGGCCACCGGTGGAGATGGTGCCGCACCTGGCACCCCACCTGCTGGGACTGGGCTCCAGGATCACGTCTGGGTGTGAGCTGAAAATGGCTCTGACGTTTCAGGTGAATATATGGTCTAGCCACCATTGGAGTTCGTTCCTCGTCTCGGGAGTGAGTGCTATGAGCTCTGAATATGAGAGACCCCTCTGTAGGTGATGAATTTTTAAGCATTGTAAGGCTCTGTAGTGTAGTGGAGCCAGATATATTGCTTGTATGGATGAGGCCAGAAGACCTACAATCCTGCCCCAAATCCTCTTAATAATTGTAAGTGTGGCACAAACGTGAATATTTCACACACATTCCAGAAATCCCATTATCGCATTACCTATGCACCTACAATATATTGTGAATCCAAGCCATATATTTCTGTCTCCTATTTGACACTGTCTTATTCTAAACAAAATAAGAGACCATTTTTCGCAGCAAACACTATAAAATCTACCTAGGTAGTCAGAATGAGAGCATCAGGAGCAGACTTGTAGTAAGCAGTTGAATGACATTTAACATTACTTAGCTTAGCTGGTTCATGTGCCTACTATGCAGGCATCAGAATTTTTTAGGTAGAGTAACTAATCAGTGATACAGAGGACATTCTGCTTAAATAATATAACACATCATTAGATCTGCCTATGGTATAAAAAATACACTCATTTGTGGGTCTGCTATTGCAGTCGCTTTCAACGAAAGGGTACCTGATTAAAAAAATGCAACAGTAGTACTGGACAGTGAGTTCAGTCTTGTGTACAACACACAGGTAAGGTTAATCCTATTTTACTTGACCTATTTAGCTTATTTGTCCCAATGACATTGCTGCACAAAGAAGCAAGTTGCCTTGTCTGTACAGCAAAAGTGTGTAACATATGTGGTAAAATCTTTCCACGCATGCTAGTTAATGGTTTTTGCACCAGTGAACTTAAGGAAAGTTAGCATCCAGATACATTTAAACAGAGATGTGAATGAAAAAATAATGAGCAGTAGTTTATTTGTAAAAAATGCTGCAGAAGAAAACCACTGCATGACATTTTTGCTTATTTTCCTGCTGAAATCTCTCCTGCCACACCCATCTTTCCAGCGCCACAGACAACAAATAGTGCATGTCTATCCATGGTAGCCACTCTGCAGATATTAGTCACCCCATCCCTGTTGGAAAAGAAAGCCAGTTACTCATAAATTGTGAATGGCGGCAGAAGAGGGAAGGAGGCTCTTAAATGTTGAGCCATGACAGGGACACATTCAGCACCTAGTAGGCGGGTCTCACAATGAAGAGACAGAGAGAGAGACTTATTATTACGTCGGCGCCAGTGCATGCATTGCACACCCAATCTGTTCTTCTCTGGGTGTCAGATTGGATCCGACAGGGGTGGTTTCGGATACCGAGGCTTGAACTTCCTCACTCCATATTTTCGCAGTTTTGTTTTCTTGATCAGTTGGCACATTATCATAAGTTGAATCACATGGTCAGTGCTGTGATGGACTGAAGGTAACAGTGATGTCCATATCGATACCCATCATTTGGCAGGTGTCACCTGCTTTTTATGGTCGAGCACGAAGTGCTCCGTCCATTCTGTTATCGCTCTTTGGGCTTGAAACCACGCCCATGCCACGTCAGTCACTTACATTGGTTTGTGGGCTTGCCTTTTAAACTCCACTTGCTGTCATTTGTGAAAGGCATGCATACATCATGCCTTTTCAGGTGTTTAGCCCACCTACACAGCACTGGTAAAGTACCAAAAACATACGAGGCTCGATGTTTTCAGCCTGGAGCCCGGACTACTTTAACTGGTTATTTTCCACGCAGCGCGATAGCGCTGCATTTTACATAGCGCGATCGTGCTGCGTTTGTTTTTGCTTTACAACGCTAATAGCTCTAACTTGAACAAATGCGAGACCCGTTGCATTGAAAATGCTTGTTTCTTCTATTTACCCACCTGAGAAACAAAATGCCTCCCTAGACTTTAATGGAGTCACCCACTTTTCAAATCAGTATCATCTGCATCATCCTATTGACCTTGATGGGATCACAATCTTAAACACCTGACTTCACCTGAATTTTTGAGGCAAGAGGTTGCTAGGTATGCTTATCAAGTGGGCCCATTTATTAATAAACTCTGCGTACATACACAGGATTGAACGATTAGCAGCTAACAACATGGGCGGAAGGTCCTTGGGGCACAGACAACCCCCTGCAACTCATTGGATACAACACCCAAAGGAACAGGCAACAATAAAAATGTAATAGTAATGCTGTTCTGGAACACAGAATTGTCCACAGCCATTTTAAGCTACCTTAGGTGAACGCTAGGGCCTCTGCTGCAGAGATGTGTGTGTAGTCTCTGGTCCCAGGCAGTGGCGGCTGCCACCAATCTAAAGTGGTGGGGCGGGATTGGGGACATTTAAAAAAAACAAAAAAAAAACAAAAAAACAAAAAAAAACTTACCTACCACTCCCAGTCCTACTGCCGGCCGCCTTCATGCTCCTCTTTTCTCGGCAGTCACTGGGGCACAAAAGCACAGGCCCCCAATCCAGACACTGCTATCATGCTATACCAAGCATGAGAGAAGCGCTAGAATTGACCTGAGTGGGCTGGTCTGATGCTTGCTCAAACATAGGGAGCCTGTGCCATTTCTCAACCCAGCTGTGCAACACAGCTGGGTTGGAGAAATCTAAGTGCACATGTCGGTTTGGTCGTCCTAAGATGGCCGGCCAAACCGACATGCGCACTTTACAGTGCCCGCCACTCGTCCTCCCTACCATGGCCCGGCCCGCTCCAGATTCCATGTCTCAGTCAGACAGTGATACATAAAATGATATAAAACTGTTTTGTTATCATTTTATTTTTCACTGCCTGACTCTGAGCAGGGGGGGTGATGTTCTTCCGCTATTACAGGGGAGCCATCCCTGGTGCCAGGCTGGAAATAACTTTAAATGCTTTAGAGTAGCTGTTTCCAACTTGTGGTCCGCAGCCCCCCTAGAGGTCCATGACACACTCCCAGAGGGTCCACAGGCCTGGGCCGGCATGAAGGCACTTCTCCAGTTGGGGCCTCACAAAACACATGTGTATTTTTATATTTATTATGTTATTTATGCAGCAGCATAAAAGCAGTGCAAACTTTCTTGTACATCCAGCAGCTTTCAAGCAAAAGTAAAAGCATCAAAATAACTCTGATGATTAATGCACCTGCCAGAGAGAAATGGGAGTTTTTGTCTAGTGGCCGTTTTGACTCATCTAAGGTAGTGCAGATGGGTAATGTTAATATGTCTGCTGCAAAGAACGTGTATAATGCAAACAACAGTATTTTATGTGCATAGCACAGTGATTTACTGCTTTGTCACAGAGATTATTTTGCTACTGTGCAGTTCAGAAGTCACAATCGTAATCTAGCACAGTTAGCTATGAACTGCCATCAAAGAACTGCATGCAAACTGCATGGCACAAATTAGAAAGTTACATTTTCTTTTCCCAGTCTTTCATTTTCCTTATGCTGCTAAAAAAGGTTTGCTTACATAGAAATACATTCTTATTATTAAAGGCATCGCTAACCACTGTGTTATGTTCTCAATCCTGAGTTTGTGCTTCTCCAGATCAAGCACTCTTAAAAAATGCGTACCACTATGGATGCCATGTCAATCTTACACTTTGTAGTCCCCTGTAAAGTGCTCTGACACCCTACACTGATGTGAGAGGCGCTATAAAACAAATTAATTACACGTGACGGAGGCTATGGAAAGATGAGAGGCCCTTAACGCTTTATTGCCTTTCCCCACCACATATTTATGTGAAAAAGCTTTCTCAGAAAAACTTTTAACTAAAAAACTTGTAACTGAAAAACTTATAGGTAGTTGCAAAAAGAACATCTTGCATCATTTGTGTTTTCACAGCCTCAAAGTTTTCATGGTGCTTTCCATGTAGAATGTACATTAGTCCAAACCATCTCTGCCCATCCCAACACTTTCCTTGTTCTAGTCACAGATGTCCCTCTCTAAAGGGTCCTTTAGATGATTAACTACTCTGCCATTGTCGATTTAGGAAGGTCTTGCCTATTGAATACCGGGGGGCCAAATAATTTGTACAACTTTACTAGCTTCCTTTAAGACCAAGAAAAGCCAAACCTGATATAATTGTTTGTTGTTTCTAACTGATCTGCGGGCGATGATACCCAGCAAATATATCTGATGCATGGCTACATCCAATATCCTCATTAGTCACTGTACAATGGTAAATTCTACCTGAATTTGTATGGCCTGTCTTTTAGGTGTTGTCAAAGATCTATTGTGTACTCTACTAATGCTTAAAGTGGATTTTCGGACAGCTTAGTTCTTATCATTGATTGGCTTTCTTGTCAATTTCATTTGCCCCCTTCTTATTCAGTGGTATGCCTTCCTCTTCTTGTGTTTGTCCCTCCCCTGAGGCATAGCTTCTTTACCATCATGTTGACTGGGTGACTTGTATCCTTCCACAGCTGACATAAGGGAACAACATTTTTGTTTTTTTACAGAATCTATTTTCTTAGTTTTTTTATTTGCAATTGTCTGAAAAATACATCAGGCCAAACGGGGCCCACATGAACCATTAAACAACATGAATAATAAACAAGATCAATACCACATTCAATCAGTTGCCTTGTGCAGTGTTAAGGCTTTTCCAATATGGCCACATCCATTTTCAGTTGCCTAAGCATATAATATCAAAGTGTTTGTTATGTTTCCCATGCAATAGATAGACGAACAATGTTCTGCTTATTTATACCTCTCATCTGTAGAGTCTTCCGTTGATGGGCTATCACCTGGAGTTCTCCCTCCAATGCATTTCTGGATTTAAACTGAAGTTGCGTCTTATCTGCTAGCTTTGTACATGTGTGTGATTAATTGTCATGTCCACCCCAGCTCCAGGAGGGTCCGGAGTAACAATGAGGTCTGAGGGGCGCTGGGGTAGTATGGCCAACTGCCCTTAAGTATATTCACTAAACTCGTGTGATTGGGAAACTGCCCTTCCCCCAGACCAAATGTGTCCTGCACCACTTCAAATGTAATGCAGGTGTCTGTAGGGTAGAGATCACCTAGTCTCATATCCTCCCTCCCTCCACACCGTAGTGTCAACAGCTGCAGCCAATATGCAGAAGGCAGGCAAGTCCTAGAACCAAAGGTCCCTGGTGAAGGGTGCCCTCCCCAGAATCCCCTTTACTGTTCGTTCCCATAAGGATGCTGTATATGTAATGAGGTAGGGAACGTTCTCTGTGGTCCTTCCGCCAGAGTATAGAAACTGTGGCAGTATAGTCACCCTATTGCTATCTTCCAGTAGTGATTTTTCCCAGTTTGTGTCATCTGTAAGTCAGTGTGCAGCATGCTGTAATTGGGATACTAGGTAGTATAATTCCATGTGCGGAAGGGCAAGACCTTCCTCACGCGTCAGTAAGTGTAAGTGTTCCAGTGCTACCCTACTACGTCCATTCTTCCAAATAAGTGTCGTAATGAGCGAGTGCAGGCATTGGAAGGTTGCATGTGGGAGTGTATCAAATGAACTCTGTAGTGTAGAAAGATATCAGGGCAGAAAGACCATTTTTGCCACTGCTATTCGCCTGACCATGGTTAGCAGAAGTGTGGTCCAAAATGTTATTGAGGCCTTAATGCCTTCTATCACTCTGTCTTTGTTATATTGCATTCGTTTCTGGGGAGTGGATGCTATCATCAGTCCCAAATAACAACATTTTTTTTCCCCACGCAACAGTAGGGTCAGTAGAGTCGTAGGGTACACCCTGGAAAGCCTGCCTAATAGGAAGATCAAGGATTTATCCAAATTCATTCCGAGACCATGAATTTGTCCAGATGTTGTATTAATGTTGGCAGTGATTCTCTCGGAGACTTGAGGTAAAACAGGGTGTCATCTGCATAAAGCGACACCAGGTGAATTGTGTCACCCACCCTGACACCCCAGTTCACAAGGTTTCGCCCAGTGAGGATTGCAAGTGGCTCCAAGGCCAAAACGAACAACAGGGAAGACAGCTGACATTCCTGCCTTGTTCCCCTGCCTACCATCCATGGAGGCGAGCACCATCAGCCCACCCCTACCGCGGCCGTCTGCTCAGTATATATCAGTGATATCCATGACCGGAACTGAAGGACAAAGCCCATGGCCGTCAGCACCGCCATGAGGTATTGCCAATCCACAGCGTTGAAGGCTTTTATAATGTCTTAGGATACCACTACAATCTCTTCAGGGGAGTTCTCAGTTTCATGCATTACATGCATTACCCACTGCAAATTCATGGCGTTGCTCCTGCTTGGTATAAAACCGCACTGATCTGTGTGCACCAGCTGTGTGATCACCATCCGGACCTGGTGTGCCACAAGTTTACAGAGAATCTCGGTGTCAGTATTAATCATGGTAAGGGGTCGATATTAAGATGGGTCAGACGTGTCTGATCCAGGTTTCAGTATCATTGTGACTCACTCCTCCCGCATCGTGGGGGGTAAGATCCCCTTCGTTTTGCCTTCTAGGTATACAGCCAGTAACCTCTGACTGATGTCTGCTATGTAGACCTGATAGAACTCGGCTATGAAGCCATCACTTTCCTGCGTTTTACCTCCGGGAAGTGCCCTAAGGACCGTTCTGAGGTCTTCAAGCGTGATGGCTGCATCGAGTTCCCACACTTCTAGTTCACTAATCCTCAGCAGTGTTAGGGCTTCCAAATAATCTGCTGGCCCAGCTAGGTCACGTCCGCCAACCCTAGAGTAAACCTGTTCCAAGTGAGTCTTGAATGTATTTACTATTTCGGTGTGTGTGCATGCTTCAGACCCCGCCAGTGTCTTAAGGTGCATGATTGGTGACCGTGGTATTTCGAGGCGTAGTATCCATGCCAGAAACCATCAGAGCTATCCCTCTCTCTATGTAACAACTGTCAATAGGACTTCAGTGTGTATTGTTCGAATTGTTCTCTCGTTGACAACACTTTGCGAAGGAGCTCAGACTCATCATTCCTCCCTGTTCTGTTATCAGGCAATAGCCTCTGGTAGGCTGCCAAATTTTCCTCCCTCTGAAGTTCTGCTTGCAAGGTGTTGTGCACTCCACATGTGAAGTCTATGCACTGACCCCCTAAGCACTGCTTTTATCGCTTCCCAATCCATGGCTCAGCTTTGCATTCCTAGCCAGTTTTCAGTGAAATAGTGTTGCAGTACCTCTGCCAGCGTGTCCTTCCCATGCGCTTCTTGCAATATGTCAGAGGGGAATCTCCACGTCTTGGTCAATTGGGCACTAACCTATCAGTCCAGCGAACACACCACTGGTGAGTGATCGGATAAGTATCTGGAAATGTGCGCCACTTCCCCAGCCCTTGGGGCAACATGATCCGACACCAAGATTCTGTCTAGTCTGTTGTATGTGCCACAGGTATGTATATTCCATCTGTCCAGGATCTACCTCCCTCCACACATCTTTCAATCCCAGATGGGACATTACTTCCCGCAATTGTGTTGTCATCTTAGGTTTAGTGTTTAGGCGTGGAAGATGGCACAATTGAAATGTCCCACACAGAATATTTTAGCTTCTAACATGGAATGAACAGTTACCCTGATTGCTCCACAAAAGTTACCATCATCTAGGTTTGGCCCAAAAGTATTAACAAAGGCACCTTCAATACCGTCTAGTGCAGTGGTGCCCAACCTTTTGACTTCTGTGGACTCCCACTTTATCAATACTGGAACCCGGGGACCCCCACTGAATTAATATTGGCATCTGGGGACCCCCCACTAAGTCATTACTGAAAGCTGGGGACCTAATCTGTTAAAATTATACAATTTTCTATGCAGTCGCAGACCCCCTGAGGAGGCTTTGCGGACCCCAGGGGTCCCCGGCCCACAGGATGGGAACCACTGGTCTAGTGTACCCTGCAGCAACATAAATCAGCCTTCAACATCTGCCTCCATATATGTCAGTGTGAATCGGAGCTTCGATCCACACAAAAATACCTTGTGAATATGAGGAATAATTGGCATAATAAACTTGGCCCCTCCATTTTCTGGTGAGTTTATCTGCCTTCTGATTACTATGATACGTCTCCTGGAGGCATACAATAATTATCCTCTGTCGGTTAAGTGTGGTGTGGATTCTATAGCATTTCTGGTAGGATCCCAAGCCCCGAACATTCCAGGTGAGGAGTTTCCACTTATTCAATGCAGGCATGGGTAATGTAGTGTATGTAGGCCTTTAGTAGTGATGTATCCTGAACAATGCAGTTATGATCTCAGAACAAGAACCCGTACAACAATTGAACAAAACAATTCCTCCCTCCCTCCCCGAACAAGAATACTGTAGCCAATTGTGTTTTCTCTTCCACGTCTACATGTGCCAGGACAAGCACAGTCTTCACACCTCTACCCACTGTTACCAGTAGGTCTCCTTACTGGTAAATAACCATCAGTGCTAACTCTTGTTTCTCGTACTGCCCTCAATAGAACTGTATACCATGCAATATTAGCTATGTATTCCGATTGGTCCACATCTGAAGTACACAATGTAGACGAAGTATAATGTCAGCAATAATATATAACAGTTCTATTCAAGATGCATACTATATGCCATCGCAGCTGTGGTTCCTAAATATACATTTGTATCTTAATTGTAGCACTGTTTTTCCACCTAATGAATCTTGTCCACCCAGTTCCCTCCCTTTCCTGCCCTTCAGGAAATCGAGTTCCAGAGTTACTCACTTTATGAATTGCCAATTAGATAAGGTTCAAGTATATCTATAGTTGAAACATCATGATACAATATAGACATTACAGTGAAAAGGATATAAGTGCCCTAATTTATAATGATATGAAATTCCGAAGATCATGGGACTCAGTCTCCTTGAGCCGTCTCAGTCCCAAGGTCCACCTCCGGTATTGCATTATCTTGGTTGGATGGTATAAGTGCAATCTCAGGTTCAATAGAAGAGCCCTCCTCCTCCTCGGACTCCACTGCCTCATTCTGTTAATCACCAGCAGCAGCCATCGTGCCATCTTCACAGATCAACACTCGTCCAGTGCCCCCTCGAGGGGATTCCTCCTGTCCCGCGAGTTGTTGCCTGCACGTTCTCTTTTGCCCACTATGAGTGCCCGAAATCCCCGGCATCATCCCAGGGCAACCACAAAAAGGGTCCATCATGTCTAGCCAAGACCAAACTTTGTCCGGAATCTCAAAGAACTGCGTATTTCCATCATAGATGACTTTCAATTTGATGGGGTATAAAAGCATATAGTGACTGTTCAAAATTCTGAGGCTTCTCTTTCCCTCGGGGAAGCCCAGTAGGCGGATATTATTTCGTCTTGATTGGCCGCCTACGTCTTCTGCACTAGCTTCCAGTGTTTTTGCGGCTGACGTCATAGTGGTCATTTTTGTTTGAGCCGTTGCACATCAGTTTGCAGGGAGGTGATGTTCGTTTCCACCTCTGAAGCTTTGTTTGCCACTTTATGCAGATCCGCTCTGAGAAGGTTGACCTCCATGGATACATTAGCTATTTGGCCCTCCAACACTGCACAAGATCCCTGTATGGCCTCCAACAGAGCAGCCCTTGAGGGTTCTTCCTGCTGTTCTAGGACTCACTCTGGGGAGTCCCAGCCTGCCTGGTGATCCTCTGTGTGGCCTGGCACGGAGTAGTATACTGCATGATAGGGTTACTCTGGGGCTGCCTCTGCGCTCAGCCCTTACCCATCTTGCCACTCGCTGTTGCCTTAGTGCCAACAATCAAAGCGCCAGTAAGACCCCGCCATACTGCAGTGGTATTCTCTTTCAGTTCCGCACAGGTTGCGTTCTGAAATGTCTGCAGCATGCTGTGTCCATAGGGGCTCCAATGGCTGATGCAGAGCTTCCACGCAGCTATCATGCCTACACACCACTGATTATGGCAGTGCCCCGATTATCCAGCACTGGCGATTCCTCACTGCATGTCAGCTCCTGAGTTCTGTTGCCCCCAAAGGTCCACTCAATCACCCCAATTGCACGTTTCCCAAACCGCCAAGCACCTCTGCGCTGCAGCGAGCGCTCCTCCATGCAGAGGCATTGGTAGCTCTAAGTAGGGCATGTACATGTGTTAATTGTTTTGCCTTCCTGAGTTCCTGTGTATTGAAGGCCCGTGCGCTGCTGCCAGCTACTGTACGTCTAATGCAACTTGGGCCCAGCATCCTCCTCCCTGTTGCCTCTAGTGCGGATCAGCTGCAGAAGCAGGGAGAGGCTGTGTCTCCCGAGGCCCCGGGCTGCACTGCAAGTCAATGCCCACCAGTCTGCAAGGGTGCCCGTCTCTCCTCCCACACGGCCCCTTGTACCAGGGCAGGCCTCTCACCTTTTCGTTTCCACTCATCAGGCCTCCTAGTACCCCCGAGCGGCGCACACGCTGCCACCGGAGCTCCCACCCAGCCCCGCCTGTCCTCCCAGGTGTGCGATCCACAGCCAGAGAGATCACTCCACCGATCCCAGCCTGCGTCGCAGCAAGCCGCCCCACACATTGGACGGCGTAGGCCGGCAGCACCACCCCTCCGGTCCCAGCAGCCCTGAAGGCGCTCGCTACAGGGCCTTGGACACCGCTGTCACCAGGTAAGGCTCCTCAAAGTCCCCCCGATCCCACAGTTGCCGAGCTCTGCTCCGTTCGCCTCAGCACATGCAGCTCTCCTGTTGGCCCAGCTGAATTGGGGCCTCACTGGCGGAGAGCTATTGTTTACCCTTTGAATCTGCTTTGCAGGTCAGCACATAGTAATGGGTGGTATTTTTACTGCATTTCTACTGCTTTTTGGTGCTGTTTGTAGGATTCGGTAGGATTCGGCGGTCGAGTGCCAGAGCACACTAGAAGCGCGACCTGCCGGCCATGTTGCTGGCCACGCCCCCCAGAACAGCACTTCTTTGAAGTGTATGTGTTCTCTGTCCTGTGTGGTGCTTCCCCTTTCACATCTCTTACCCCTGCACTCTCACTGGGCTATTCACAAAGGTAACATACACCTGTAAGTAACTGGTGCTTCCCCTTTCACATCTCTTACCCCTGCACTCTCACTGGGCTATTCACAAAGGTAACATACACCTGTAAGTAACTTACACATGCAATTTACTTTAACACTTTTGAGTAACTTTACTACTTCAGAATATCCGAGTGTAAAGTTACTCAAAAAGAGCAGACTTACACATCTCCAACCCTGAAAAAGAGGGCGGGACCAAATCATGGAGTATAAGATACTACTGCAAAAAAAAACTGCAGTAAGTCCAGTGCCACACATATCTAAACACTAATACTGCAATACCTTCCCACATAAAATAATGGAGGTAAGACTTATAATAAAACATAGTAGGAAATAATGTTAAATGAAATTATTTAAAATAGTTAACAATATAAATAAACATAAGTTAATGTTAAAATAGTTCAGATTTCTTAATTTTAAAATGTTATTAACCTTTTTATTAAAATAAAATACAATTAAATTGCTTTTAATCACTTCTATACATCACTTTAAATAATCGTTAATGCATCATAAACACAATTATTTTTTACTTTAGTCGGAATTCATTTTTAATGTAAACTTCAGAAAAGTACTTTTAATTTAATCTAATATATTTAAATTAATTAACGATTTAATTCAGAATTAAGTTAGTGTCCTAGATTTTTTTTATTTTGATCTACATTTAAAATATATAAAATTCATTTACAGTAATATTTAACATAAAAAGGTTAGCTAACTTTTTCCAAGATGAAAAAAATACATCTTTTGACTTTTCCCTGTACTTTAACATATGTAGATCACTACCCCGAAGGTGAAGTCTCCCAATGCCAAAGTATAGTGACATGCCCAATAAGGGCCTAGTAAGATACATCATCATATTCCAGTTGATCTCAGCACATATGCGGCCAGTTTTACTAATTTTAGATTGGCAAAAAAGTGGTCATGGATTGTATACCAACCTTTTCTGAATCCAGTGAAATTTTGCAAACCAACCTACATGCTATTAGGTCAGTTCGCAACATCACCATTCAGAATGGGTCGCACTCTGACCTACCTCATTACTTTTTATGAGGTAGGTCACAAACTGCAGCTTACTCTGAGTGGATGCCACCACAGGGAGACCATGTCTGTGATTGCATTTAAATAAAGAAGACATAAAAAAAAACATTTCTTTCAAGAAAACGGGGCTTCATTTAAAAATAAATCGTTTGCATCCCTGACTACTCCCATACAAATTCTTGTTTTACATTCACAAAGGAGAAGGGGTCCCTTGATGTGGAGGTCAATGTTCAAGCCATAGGAGCTTTTCGTCCCATTTTGCACACTCCCAAACATGTCCTACCACAGGACTAACACATGATACCTTACATGCTCTATTGACAATTTATAGCACACCCATTTTGAGGTCAGGCATACACAGAATTTATTACAGTCCTTGAGGGAGCCGAGAAAGAAATAGGTGGTGACACATTTTCCTCCAGGCTGGGTCTGTCTGTGCCAGTAACTTGGCATGGTCTAGAGCATGGAGGGGAAATGGTTGCTTGTGACAGTGCTGAACAGTTGGTTTTAGCTACAGGTGCAACTCACACCAGATGGTGTGAAAGGCCTGTATGTAAATTTGTTGCATATGTACTGCCCAGACCAGGGGTCCTCACATTTCAAACACCAGTGGCCCTTGGACTCCAGATACTAGCATATCAACATGTGTTCCACCAATCAAAGATGTTTGATACGTTTCTCTACTTTGTAGAGACAAGTGCCACAGTTTTCTCAACATTCAAAGATGACTGCCATCTTGTTCACACTGACAGATGGTTGCCACATGTCCTATGACTCTCAGGGATGGATGCCATGAAACTGAACATCTAAGATTTTGGCCACTTTAAAGAAACAACTCAAAAATAGTCTCTACACAAAATGAACCAGACTTGTTGACCCTTAATCAACTTGGCCGGCTTTTCTTGTCCCTTATTCGCTTGGGAAAGAGAGAAGGTAACGTTCGTACCAGATCTCTTGCTCTCTGTATGAAGTATCCCACCTTCTCCCCGATCCTCATTGTAATTAGTATTAACTAATGTCCCAGACAAGAGAGGAGGCACCCATTCTAGCTCCCCCCCCCCGTATGGCTTCTCCACTGCCTTCTCTAATACTAGGCTTTATTTGTGAGGGCTGTGGCTCAATATCTCCAATTGTCCACATTTACTATCCTGTTGCCTGTTTCGTTTCTCCCAAATGTATACTTCCCCTTCAGCTTATCCTTGATGGTCCTTGGAGTTCCCAGCAGTTTCTAGTCAGCTCCTGTTAAGCTGGGCCCCACATTCTGCTCATCTGGAGCAAAGGAATCATGGCTGCAGTTGCCAGCGTCTTCCTTCCGCTTCTCTTTGACCATGTACAGCCTTCACTAGAGTATCTTCCCCTTTTTCTTGGATATTGGTTCCCAGCCCTTCCAACCATATTCTCACTTGGCTGACTAGATGGGCTGGGATTACCTCCCTGACCAGGTAAGTGGCTTATGCCAGCATGCTGAGGAACTTGTGGTTGGGAGCTCACAGCGAATACAATTTGCCTTTTATGCTCACAATAGGGCTCTTTTACAAAGGCCACTAAATGTATGAAATTCTATTCTATTTCCTGTGTTTCCCAAGAGAGTGCAAGGAAGGTTAGAGTTACAGGAGGCTATTTTGAGAAGAAGAATGATATCCTATTTCTCTTCTCCTCAAAGTCCAATCGAATCTAGCATCAGACCAACAAGGAACAAGATTGACTGGTGGAGAGAGTTTTAGTTTTATTAAGGGTATTTTTACATTTACTGCCCCTATCTGGCACCTGTATCTTTGGTAGCCCTGTTTATCTGTGTGTTTTACAGGAGTGCAAAGAGCCATTTTTATTATCTTCTAGTCCAATGACTTCTATAATACCTCCAAGGACTCAATTGACGGAGTGAGCAATTGACAGTTTTATGAAAGGGTCACTTTACTCTTCTAAACAAGTTAAGATTTTTATTTTATATTGAATAGTCATAATTACAATGTTTCTGTGTTTGAGGGTAAACGTGTCAGGGCGTACTTTGTGATCCTTTGTCTATCCATGATTGTATATGTGTTGATTATGACTCATTACTATTTGGGAACTGCCAGTGTTGTTGTGGCTCAGTGCATCATACCTGCGGGTTCCTTTATTCTTGAGGCCTGGCACATTACAGGTAGCATTTTTTTTAAATGTTAGTGGGTAGGGTATGTCCGTGCAGCATATGGTTGCTCTGGGAGACAAAGGAGGATATTTAGTATCTCCCACTAATCTTTCACTATAAGGAAAAGAATATTAATTACAGAAAGTTAAAAACACAACTTGTCTTTAAGGTTTCAGAATTGTATTCTGTACTTTATAACTAGTGTTCATCAATTTGAGGGTCTTCACAGCTTTTTGATGAGGCAAAGGGTAAAACATCAATTTCGACTGTAAACAACATCCTACATTCGCATTACATCGACTTTCATTCAGAGGCTCCCTCTGCAGACACCCTTTTCTCATTTCCAAACTGGTAAGTGCATGTTTATTTATCTGTTTTACATTCATTCATTGCTTAAAATGTAATTTATATTACTATGTAGGAGCAATAAACCGATTACTATGTCAAAGCTGACATTTTAACTACTACATGTTTAACCATTATTAAGGACTTTTGATCAATTTGTTAGTCTAGAGAGTAGTACTCCCTAAAAGTTGTGATGAAACCACCCCAGTCTCACATATAATGTACTGCAGTCTTTTAAGAGTGTTACCTGCTGGGACCCTAACACATGAATTTAATGTTTGTATGGCAGATGAATGGAGTTCTAGAGTGTTTTGAAGTGGTGGCACCATAGTTGGGAGTGCTCTATGAGGCTTTCAGGGTCTTTAATAAAGTTACTATTTGGACTGGGAGGTAGTTTATGGGATTCTGCCCCCTTTTTGTAAGTCTTCTCTTACCCTGCTACTAAACATAAGATAAAAATGTATTTGTAAAATGTGTGTTCAACGCTGTTGTAGTTTCCTCGCACTGGCAACACATATTTATTGTAATCTAACTTAATGGTGATAATTTTTTTATTCCTAAAAGAAAGAAAGGCTGAGTGAACGTGCCAGCATTGAAACCTATAACCAGACAGATAAACGCTGGCCCCCAACAGTGGATGCATCAGTCCACTGAGCCACCAACCTCAACCAAAAGGTTGTGTAACTAAACCCCCATGATACAAGCTGTCGATTACAATGCCTCCAGCATCATATTCTACCACTGACTGATAGTGTGTGTGTGTGTATATATACAGTGCACAGCATGTGTATCTGCAGCTACACGTCATTGAACATATATATATATATATATATATATATATATATATATATCACCATCTATGCAATAGCAATATATACTTCAAAGAGAATGCCTCCTGCTCTGTATAAATAGGCACTGGAGTTTAGACAAAGTTGCAGTTGAATAAGAAAGGGACAGTGGTACAACGTGCCTCGATTACTCCAGGAAAATACAGGGAGCAAGGAGTCTATATCAGATGTTATCCAGAGGGCTGCACAAGTTCTGAGTTTATGCCTAGCTGGCGCGTTGATGGTGGGTGGATAGCAGAAAAAAGGGCATGTCACTGAAAAGCATAAATGTAGATGTATGTGTTGTGTGAGGACTGAACAGAGGGAAAGGGAATTAATATTTTCTGGGAGCAGAGCGTTGCTAGAATGATGAAGATCATATAACATTGTGGAAGAAGCAGAATCCCGACAGAAGGCATCCAACCAGCGTCTGAATATGAACTGTATTCATAGTCATTTTCTTCACGTGATGTAGGTTTCCTAAATGTAAATCCCCTACATAAAGGTCTCCATCCAGTGTAAGTTTTTTATGCACTGTTCTAGGCTTCAGAATAATACCAACTTGTACAGGACAATTGTGTCTGCTGGATCTACAGAAGAACTTGTGAGTGCTTACTGATAGCCAGTCCTAGTGCAGTCACTGCTTCTCACTGTATATTTCCAGTGTGTATAGCAAGAGGGTCAGGATAATATTCTCAAATGTGCAATGTCAGTTTCCAGAGAGATGATACTCCTGTGATATCCTAAATAAGCAAAGGGAATACCTCCTTATGTGTCACTGAGATGCAAGAAACCATAGGTAAATATTGATGGTCAAGAGTTTGTGATGACAGTCTTCAAGGATCAAATCTAACAGGCATCCTTAATTTTCACAGTGAAGATTGAGGAGATATATGTGTGTACAATGAATATTGAATGGATATTATTTACATATTTATTAGTTATGTTATACTGATAGCTTGGCCAAGAAAGGTCCATCAACAAGTATGCAGGTGTTATGGCAATATTTAGAATTAAGCATCATGCTACCCTTCTAGGTGAGATGTATAACTTTGAATTAGCCTACCATAGTACTGATGTTATACGCCCAGCCATAAATGTAAATGATATTAGTGTCGACCTTAACCACAAAGGCATGACTGTGCATGTGTAATACACACATATGCGTCAAACAGAGATATCCACCAGGATGATTCGGGCACTCCAGTCACATTATTAACAGCTTTTAATACATATTCATATTCACCACACCATCAGCCATGTCGCTGTATTTTGACTTACAAATAAGTCTTTCTCTCACTGGTATCGTAATGAGAAATTTACCATTGGGAGAAATATTCACAACTCATCCTGGCTGATATACATATATAAAGCACAGTGTCGGCTGTAGTTTTAGTTAGGACCTAGTTACCATAGGAAATGGATTTTTTGTTTTGCTAATAACCTTGGCGCCGTTTGGCGAATCTTCACAAAACTTGCCAAAACAAAGTTCATCCACCTCAGCTCTTCCTGGGAATGTTTTGGGTTGATCCATTAAGTGGGAGCCTAGAAAAGGGTTGGTCCCCAAAAATGTAATTTCCCTATGCAATTTCAATAATGCTTCTCAACAGTGCTCCCAAATGTACTATAGGAATTGTCATTATTTTTAATTGAAATAAGGCAATAACTGATTCATCGGACGTAGTTTGGGGGAAACATGGCTGGCGGCAGTGAGCTCGTGCGCTGAGCCGCGTACCTAAGCTCCCCGGCTCCGCTCCACTCCCCATAAAGGATCTGTCTGCTCCGTTGTGTGAAGGCGGCGTATGAGTGCAGAGAGACGCTCGTACTCTGGAGAAGAGTCCGGGCGGCAAATTGGAGTAGAGCTGCCCTGGAACTCCGAAGAAGCCGCCGAGCAGGGGCTCGCGTTCCCCTCCGGGGGATTGGAGGCAGAGGCAGCACTAGTACTGGATGCCCTGCAGACCCTCAGAAAGCAGCATTTTTGGAGTTTGCTGAGCCCCTGGATTCGGGACAACGGATAAGCAAGCCGGCTCATGAGGTTGGAGCCCCTATTTCTACCCCTCTACCAGCCAGAAGCTTTTTAGCTACTACGGCCACAAGTAAGGTTAAAACTTTGTGTGCACATAAGGATAACGTGGGGGCACAAAAAATGGGAAATAAATGAGGAGACTTTTGTAGGAGGGAGGAGGATTGTAATGTAAAAAAAACAAAAATAAAGCAGAGGTCTGTTTGGACTAGCACCAGGGTTATATTTTAGAGTTCTCCCGATTGTGTCTACCACTCCTGATTCACCAATGAGTGAGGACAAGGTTAGTGAGGGGGCGTCTGCACCTAACTCTGCAGTAGATTTACCTCCTAATCTACCCTTAGATTTACACCCCAGGTCTCAGGAGGCGAATGAGGCTAGGGGCGGCATTTTTGTGGCGCAGGAAATTTTGCATCATCTGGCAGGGGCAGAAACTGTAGTAACCTCACAGCTGTCTGACAGTTTACCTCGGAGTACTGCATTAGAGCCTAGTACTTTGGAAACTATGTCTGTTTCACTGACGGAAAATATAAAAAAGTGTTTTTTAACCTCAAAAGCAAATCAAGCTGAAATAAGATTAGCCTGGGTGTCCTTGGAGAAAAAAATTGATCTTTTGGCTTTGCGAACTCAGGCACTTGAAGAGTCAGTGGAGACTATGAGAGAGGATTTGAGAAGGAATAAGGAAGAGATTCAGCAGTTAAAAGGAACAGAACGAGACTTGCAGGATAAATTTGAATATTTAGAAAATAATTCAAGAAGGAATAATCTTAGAATATTGAATGTCCCGGAGGGAGTGGAGGGGTTGGATTTGAAGCTGTATTTAGTTTCTCTGATTAAAAAGGTTATCCCTTTGGAGGAGACAGAGGATCAGATTTTCAACGATATTCAGAGAGTGCATTGCGATCCTTTCAGGATGAACCCGAACATTAAGAAACCGCAGAGGATCTTGGCAAATTTTCAGACTTACTCGCTGAAAGAAAAAATTCTTGGAAAGGCATTAGATCTCGGTTCCTTGGAGACTGGTGGTATTAAATTTGAAATCAGGTCTGACCTCGCCAGGCTAACATTGAATAGACAATGGGAGCTAGGAAAACATCTGGAGGAATTCAAAAATTTAGTTGCAGAGGCCCGGTTAAAATTTCCAGCCAACCTGCGCGTGATGTTTAATGATAAAATGTTTAACATCAGGGATCCAGCTGCAGCGGATGATCTTATAGAAACTATAAGGAAGGGGAAGACGGTTTAAGGAAGCTGGGGAGCTCAATGCGTTTCAAAATGGGGCCTAAGGGCCTATCAATGGTGGTGGGGGTTCTCCCAGGGAGGGTGGGTAGGGGCACATTAGGGGGGGATTTTGGGGGGTGCACTAAGGGGTAGGCATGCGGGGAAAAAAAATCAAATTAACCTCATACACCTCAGATTAATTTTCACCTGGGTAAGAACCAGGGGTCCCAGGGAGGCAGGAAGGAACTGGTGAAACTGATGTCATGGAATGTCAATGGGTTGCGTGTGCGAGCTAGGGCAAGGAGAGTTCTGCAATTTCTTAGAGACTCTCCAGCCCATATTATAGTTTTACAGGAAACACATTTGACCAAAAAGGAAAGCGCAGCTTTGTTCAGAACACAGAGATGGGTAGGGGATTTTGTTACTACCGAGCACAATTTTAACACAAAGGGAGTGGCGATTTTGGTCAAGCGTCAGTTGAATGTCACTCTATCTAAGGTGTTAACGGATAAATCAGGGAGATGGATTATACTTAGATTGCAGTTGGGGGGTAGGGCATTTACATTGGTAGGATACTATGGTCCCAACTGCGATGATCCAGAACCTCTCAGAACGTTTTTTTCCCAGCTTTTGAGCTTTTCAGATCCAGTTATTTTGATGGGTGACTTTAATGTGATCCTAGATAGTAGGCTTGACAGGTCAGCAAAATCTAGGTCAGTGGGTACTCCAAAGTCTCAGCAATATTTAAAATTAATGATGAAGGACTTTAGTTTGTGTGACTTGTGGAGGCAGAGAGCAGGCCAAAAGAAGGAATTTTCATTTTATAATCAAAAGTGCGGTCATGCATCTCGGATTGATTATTTTTTAGTGGATCACGCGATATGTCATTTGGTAGAGACTATAGCTTATTCACCTGCCCATCTATCAGATCATGCTGCAGTGATGTTAAGTTTGAGTTGTCCTCTCGAGGCAGGTGGGGTTGGATGGACTTTCGATCGGTCTCTTTTAATGGAGGATGAGGTTATTTGTATTCTTCGGAAGGAGGTTGAGGATATTTTTGAGGGTGAATCAAGGGTCAGCGTCAGGAGCAGTAATATGGGACACTTTTAAGGCAGTGGTAAGAGGAAAAATCATAGGTCTTGTGAGCTACAGGAATAAGAAATACAGAGAAGAAGTGAAAGTTTTAGAACAACAAATAGCTCTATATAATACTTACCACGATAAGGGTGGAGATCTGACATATTTGCAAAATAAGATTTCTCAGTTAAAATTGCAGTTGGAATCTGTTTTACAAACTAGGATTACTAAGCGATGGGAGGCAAGAGAGCAAATCCACTTTGAATATGGAAAAAACATGGGGAAATTACTAGCTTGGAAGTGTAAAAAGGATCAGGGGCGTAATAGGGTTAAGGAATTGATGGATACCCAGACAGGGGTTAGTGTTACATCTCCAGTGGCTATAGGGGAGGTGTTTTATACGTTTTTTTCAGAACTCCATACAGAGGAGAGGGAGGTAAGCGAGGAGATGATTGGTGAATGGTTGGGAAGTGATATGACCCCCCGTTTGTCGTGGAGTAAACAGAGTGATTTGTCCATACCTATCGCAGAGGGGGAGATAAGAGCAGTGTTAAAAGAGAGTAAAAGTGATAAGGCCCCAGGCCCAGATGGAATTCTGGTGGAGTTTTATAAAGCATTGGGGGATTCTATAATCCCCTTTTTGCTGCAACTATTTTCAGAGATGTTTGAGGGTCGTTCCCCTATATTGGCTTCTTGGTATGGGGCCACTATCTTACTTATTTTAAAGCCTGGTAAGTCTCCATCGAAGTATGATTCCTATAGACCTATTTCTTTGTTAAAATAGTGACTATAAGCTTTTTGCTAAGATATTGGCGAACAGGTTGAGTAGGGTTGTGAGTGATTTGGTCCATCCGGATCAGAAGGGATTTATCAGAAATAGATTTCTATATGAGCAGACATTTAATTTGATGGGGGCCATTGATTTAGCTACCACCTTCCAGGACCCCTTGGCAGTTATAGCTGTAGATGCAAAGAAAGCTTTTGATAGAGTGAATTGGAAATATCTATATAGAGTTCTGGACAGTTGCAACTTGGGGCATAAATTCTGGCATGTAATTCGATCTATATATCAGGCACCTGAGGCTAGGCTGTTGGTTAATGGTAGTCTAACTGATCCTTTTAAGATCACAAGGGGTACCAGATAGGGTTGTCCTCTTTCTCCTTTGTTATTCAACCTGTATATAGAACCATTGGCTAGGAGAATTAGGCAGGATTTGAGAATTTCCCCCTTTAGGACCAAGGGCTGGGAGAGAAAGTAGCTTTGTTTGCCACTGATCTTCTTATCTATACCTCCGATTTAAGGACAACGATGTCTGCTTTGTTGGCTATTGCGGAAGAATTTGGGAAGGTTTCAGGCTATTGCATTAATTCAGACAAGACCGAAATAATGGTCTGGAATACGAAGTGTATAAATTGGCGTTCCACGACTTGTATGAGGTATTTAGGATTGTCAATTGTCCATGACTTGAAACAAATACCTGTAGCAAATATTAGGTCAGTCATAGCGGAGTGTAACAAGTTAATGCTTGGTTGGTTACATATGCCGCTTACATTTATTGGGAGGGTGAATCTGGTTAAGATGACAATATTGCCTAAGTTGAATTTTCTCTTCAATTCTATTCCGTTATTTTTCGATAAACAATTGTTGGCTAAGTGTCCACAGAAAATAACCTCTTTTATATGAGCACATAAGGGCCCTAGGATAGCTTGGAAGAAGTTGCGTAGGAAAAGAGAGAAGGGGGGTTTGACTCTCCCGGATGTCCAGTATTATGCGTGGGCATTTCATTTAAAGAATACTAGTATGTTGTTTGCTTCTCCAGATTTGTCCGCAGTGGGTACAATGTTTAACTGTATGGTGGCTACTGAAAAGGGGGGCGCAAGGTATATAAGTACATAAGCTATATAAATTTGGGGATCCCAAATTTTTCAAGAAAGTTAAATTGAGAATATTACAAGATGCTGCTAAAGTTTGGTTTGAGGTGCGTCGAGTGGCAAAGATTCCATATTATAGTCTGGGCGCTCCAGTTTGGGATTCCCCAGGCACTCCTGAATGTTTAACAGATGTACTGGCTCGACCTTTAAAGAGGGCTGGAGTTGAAGTGTGGGGGGATCTGATTGATGCAGGGACCTTGTTGTCCTGGGATGAGCTTACAGAATTAACAGAGGGATTACTTTCAAGATTGAAATATGTCCAAATAAGGAATTGTTCTTGTAGCCTGTTATTACTTTGGGTCATGCAAATCATCTAGAAGACAGTTTGGTAAGGACTCACAAACAAGTACAAAAGGTTTCTAAATGGTATTGGGGAATGTTAGATGTTTTAGAGGGTGATTTTAGATTACCAGCTGATCTCTGGGGGGAACAGTTTCCCCTTGGGCAGGTCCAGGTATGGTGGGAAGTGTCAATGCGAGGGGTGTTCAAAATTGTTAGATTGGCTTCATTGAGGAGGAGTCATCTTTTTAGCCTGCATAGGGCCTTTTTCTCCCCCGATAGGATTTCTAAGATCAGGGGAGGCAAGGATGTGTTGTGTGCGAAATGTGGTTAGTCAGGGGCTTCTGACATTCATATGTTTTTTGACTGCCCAAGGATGTTTCCCTTTTGGAGGGAAGTATGTACAGCTCTTTCAGCTATTTTTTAGACAAAATGTTTATTTAAATTTGTCTCTAGTTATCTTTTTGGTATTGGAAGTGGAGGAATCAACTTAGAATGATGTTAAAACAATATTGTTTTATGCAATTCCATCGGCTAGGAGGGAAATTTGTAAGAAGTGGATGGTTTCCTCTGCTCCTTCCTATATAGATTGGATCAACACTTTGATGCTTATATCAAGACGAGATGTGGAAGCAAGTAAGGCAAATAAGGACAAGAAGATAAAGATCTGGTCACATCTAGGGGAATGGAAAGATACTTTTGTATAACATGTTGTGTATTTACTACCTGCGTCCTAAGATTAAGAACTCAGTTACTCTTGTGTTGGAGACATCGATGTTAGTTGGTGTCTGAGTGAGAGAGCTTGGTTCTCCCTGCCCGTAGTTAACTCTGTGTACGGTGAACACCATAAGGGCGCTGTGGAGCGGTTCAAAGGCCATAGGTGTATGAGGACATTAAAAAAAAAAAACTGATTCATCATGCAGGATGTCTGCAGAGGTTTTAGCTGTCCCCCAGTGAGCCTATTCAATATTTTATCTCCAAATATGATAAGTAATTTAGCGTTTTTTTTTACCCTTCTGGTTGGTGCTTAAATGAAGCACCATACTCTTTTCTTCCATCAATAGTCAATTTATACTGTGAAGCATTTATCAGTGATGGAATGATAATGAGTACATAATCATAGTTTATATAATTCCAAATGTGCATACACCTCCTCATCCTGATTATAAACTACTGGTAGTGTCATAATTAGATTTATTATGTATTTCGGTTCCAGGTATCTTAATTGTCTTGCGCAATCATCCCATAGATTATTTTCCTCTCAGTGCTAATAATACCAAGTATAATAATACCAAAGTATATCACAGAACTTGCCTTTACACCCTGGTTACTCCGAATGATTTATCGTCTTGTAAACCGTTTTTAACATAATTTTATTTAGACCTTCTTTCTAAGGGTTCATGTGTGCATGACCTTTCTTGTCACTGATGTTATAATTCACGTATGTGTTTATTACAATTATACTGGTGTCTTTGTCGTAATACATTTATCTAGATTCAGTTTCATTTTAACACGATTCCGCCCTCCTTACTCATCGCACTGGTAGTGGTCGTGAGGCAAAACAGTCCGATCTGCATCGGCCCGTCCGTGTTGGCACGTGGCTCTACCAAACCAAGCCATGCTCGCCTCATGCCTCCCTCTGTGTCGGACGCACAATTTACATTCTTGATCACACGTTAATTCCACATTTATCTCCTCTGTTGATGCGCAGCTCTGACAATCTGAGCCATGGGCACCGATCGCACGTGCGGTCGAAAACCAATGGTAGGAGAGCATGCTGAGATGTTTAAGCATGCGACCCTCCTACAATACGTTTTAACCCCTCCCCTTTTCTAGTACGCTCAGTTTGATCCCTCTAGGCAACTGTCCTTAATATTTTTATTTTCGAATTCCGTGTCAGACACTGTTGATAAGAAGAAGGAAGCTGTGGAGGCAGCCCAGATAGTCTGTATTAACAGACACTAAAGACAGTGCCAAGGGCACACAGGATGAGCATAAACGCCAGAATAAGAAGGACCGTAAGGGTCAGAAACATCGCTCCTTTTCTTGTGAGGACTCCTCTGGGAGTATGGAGATTGAATTAGGCTGTTCATCAGACTCTGAGTCTGATGACATGGAACAAAGTAAGGCTAAAAAACCTCTTTCTGATTACCTCTTGGAGGTTAGAGAAGCCGGTTCTGCATCTAAAGGGAGTGATGCACTGACAGACCCTCTAGGTCAGTTCATGTTTGACACCCTCCTTATCAAGCATCCTCCTTACCTGGAGTGGACACCCTCAAACCATGTGGGGGAATATGGTAAATTCTGGATGAGGAGGGAGATCCCAAAGGAGCTGTGGGGTCGCTTGAGATCTGAGTGACCCAGACCCTCAATCCCCGGCCAAGTCTAAGCAACTCCTGAATTATACCCTAAAATTATAGCCTTCTTAGGAAAGGGGGATGGGACCCAAATAGGGTCTTGACAAAAGCCTATGCTCCTGCCAAGACAGACTTTAGACGTAGTGGGCCACTTGACTAAATTTTTTGATATGGCCGAGGAGACCTATGTCTTTAACAAGAGAGCAGAGGTGAGCGAACTACGTAAATGGGTCCAAAGATCAGTATGCTCGCTGGGCAATGTCAACACGGCCCTCTCAATAGAGAGGCGTAAGACTCTCCTTTTAAAGATCAACCCTAAACTGGCAGAATTAGCTGCCAAGGAGAAGGGTCCATCAGCTGACAGTTTCCTCTTAGGGGAATCCTTCATTAAGAACCTCTCAAAATTTGTGGGAGCATTTTGCTCTCTACAAAAATCTCAGAGAGGCATAAAGAAAGTTTTCCAAGAACGTGTTTTTGGCTTGGCCGGGAGAACAAGGGGTTGGTTCCCTGGCCGAGGACAAAGAATTTTGAGAAGCTGTTTCAACAGAGGCTTCTGTAATTTTCTAGCACAGGCCCCTTACCAGTCAGGAAACTTCTACCCTCAGAGACAGAGACCACGAGGAAGAATCTCCAGAGGAGAGAGTAAAAACCAGGGACTCAAGACAAGTGCAGACCATTCTGTTATCCTTCTAAAACTGGGCGGCAGACTTGCCCTGTTCACTCAGAATTGGCTTCAGATCACAAGGGATCCCTGGGTTTTGGAGTCAGTAAAAGGTTTCCAAATAGAATTCATAGATGAATGGATATGAGAGACACTATCAAGAAATATTTCTTTTTTTTTCCAAAGATCAGGTAAAACTGATAGACGTAGAGGTTCATGAACTGATCCTAAAAGGAGCAGTAGTACTGGGAGAGGACCCAAGACCAGGCTTTATAAGCAAGATCTTCCTAGTGGAAAAGAAAGACAAAAGGATGAGACCCGTAATTACCTTGAAAGATTTAAATTATTTGGTGGTGTACTATCACTTTAAAATGGAGTGTATCTACTTCTTAAAAGACATTTTGCGGGAGTGAGATTGGTTGCTCCACTTAGATCTGAAAGACGCCTATCTGACCATCCCGATTTAGCAAGAACATCAGAGATTCTTAAGATTTGTTTGGCAGGAAAAGGTATGGAAGTTTGTTGGTCTCCATTTTGGTCTTTCTTTGGCCCCATGGTGTTTTACCAAGGCTCTCCAACCTGTGGCAGCATTTTTTAAGAGGAAGGGGAATTTGACTTATTATCTAATAAGACAACATCTTATTTATGGATCAGTACAGGTGTCTTTTGCAAATACACATGAACCTAGCAGTTCAAGTGCTGGAGAGTCTAAGTTTTGAAGTAAACAGAAAGAAATCGATTTTGGTTCCAAGTCAACAGACTTAATTCTTGGGTTTCATTTTAGACACAACAGGAAGTGTGTTACGTTTGCCCAAAGAGAAATTTAAAATAATAGGGAAGGAACTGAAATACACCCTGAACTGAATGTTATCTCCTTAAGAATGATGGCCTGCATCATGGGGCTTTTATCCTTCACTATTCAGGCCATTTTCCCAGCCCCCCTGTATTATCGAGCCTTACAGAGATTGAAAGGCACTCATTTGAGAGAGGGATTATGCTATTCTCAGAAGATAGTCTTGACTTTGGTGGTGCAAGAGAAACTAATGTAGTAGCGAGGAATATGGAAGCCTGGAATGTGTGCGCAATTTTTAGAAAAATGCAGATTTGATTGTGGAGTCAGATTCAAGCCTAGAAGGCTGGGGGCTTGTTGTGGTCGAGGGAGTGTTCAGGAAAGGAATTTTCACATAAATTGCTAAGAGTTATTGGCAGGTTCGTTTGCAATAAAATGTTTTGCAGGGTGATCTGTGAAATGTTCAGTTCTACTTCGCATGGATAACACATCAGCAGTGAGATACGTGAACAAATTAGGTAGACCATGGTCCAAGGGCCTTGCAGATCTGGCAAGAATATTTTGGGATTTTTTCTCTCCAGAGAGAGCTGTTGGTACAAGCGGAACACATTCCTGGCCTGAGGAACGCCCACGCAGATTGGTCTACATGCCATTTCAAGGATCACAGTGACTGGATGATGGATCGGAATGTCTTTAAAAAACTAGACAAAATTTGAAGTCCATTTAAGTAGATCTGTTTGCCAACTGACCGAATACACAACTATAAAGGTTCTTCAGTTGGAAACCGGATCACGAAGCAGAAGGGGTGGATGCTTTCCTTGCTTTCCTACAATGTTGGAAGGGTCTATTCCCCTATACACTTCCTCCAAATTGCAATAATCGAGAGAGTAACAGGAATGATTTGCAGGTGGAAGGCGTGTGTTGTGGTAGTTACCCCTTCATGGAAGTCACAAGCATGGTATCAATCATGCTAGAGATGAGTGTTGACTTCCCAATTCTCCTACTGCGATTTCCAGAGGTTCTACAAGGCCCTCAAGGAGAAGTACACGACTTAGTAATGTGCAACCAATTGTCCCTGGTAGTTTGGAGTCTTTGGCGAAAGCCGGGGCTCTCATCAGAGGCTTCCAGACTTATTGAGGAATCCTGGGCCCCTGGGACTAGGAAAGCATATCGATTGGCATGGAACAAATCGATTTTGCTGGTGTCTGGAGAGGTAACTTGATCCTGTTTCAGCCAATGTGGTCCAAATAGCAAAGTTTTTGTCTGAACTTTTTAGTAAGGGCTTTGCCTATAGGACAATCAAACTATATATATCTGCAGTAGCTGCGGCACATATTTTGGTCAATGGCTTATCAGTAGGCCAGGACAGCACATCATAGTGAGGAGACTGTTAACAAGTGTAAGGACAGCCAAACCTGTGGGAACAGCATGCAATTTCCTCTAAGATGCTGGTGTAGTTTTGAAGTTTATTGAGAGCTTGGATTGCAATGAGAATATTTCTTTACAGGATTTGTCTCTGAAACTTGCAATGTTGCTTTGTTTGGTTTCCTTTAGAAGGGTGGCCGATGTGAGGGCCATGGAAGTGTCAAGTAGAGATTTTAACCCCTGAAGCTTTATGCTTTCACCTTAAATAGAGAAGAAAAAGTCACTTAGCTACTGTGTTTTATCCATATTTTGATGAAAGAGAGAAGTTATGTGTGGTCTGATGTGTAAAAGAGTATGAGTGGAGAACAGTAAACCTGAGACCGGTTAATTAATCTCAACTCCCAATTTCTTTTAAATACCCTTTAAAGGGGTTTCCTCTCAAACCCTTGCAAGATGGGTGAATGAATTTATGTCCAAAGCAGGTGTGGATGTGAATCTGTTTAATGCTCATTCAGTGAGAGAAGCAGCTGCCTCGAAAGCTTGCCTGATGGGTGTCAGTGTGCAAGATATTTTACTTTATTGTGCAGAAAATCTGGATTTAATTAAAGACACAGCGGCTAATATTATCCCACCCTATTTACACCCCTCCCTAATTCTGCTTCATTTTTTATAGGACAGATGTAATCCCTTAAGTCACTCTGCTCAAGCATGAAGTTTGTGAAAGTTGTCAACTGGCGAGATCCTCGCAAGTACAATAAAGGGAGGAAGAGGGCTGTTGTCATGGATATTTATAACTTTGGATTGTTATTGTCTTACGTTCTGATGTTTGCTGACTTCATAAAGGCTACTGAGTGGTGGCATTAAAGG
Organism: Pleurodeles waltl; assembly: GCF_031143425.1. Lineage (NCBI taxonomy): Eukaryota > Metazoa > Chordata > Amphibia > Caudata > Salamandridae > Pleurodeles > Pleurodeles waltl. The sequence continues at coordinate 91,794,716 of NC_090441.1, forward strand.
GATTAATGCATATTATTAGCCATCGTGTCTTTAATAAAATCAAGATTTTCTGTACACTAAAGCTAATGAAAATCTGCATTGTCTCACACAATCATCCATAGATAATTTTCCTCTCAGTGTTAATAATAACAAAGTACATCACTGATCTTGCATTTACACCCCGGAAGTTCCATCTTGAGTGCCTATTGCCAACTTAACTGAGCTGGCTTTCACACATAAGAGAGATGTGTGTGATGAATGCCTGAAGTAAGGTCCACAGCCATTTTAGGAGCTCTATTATTTTTCCCATCCAAATCAATTCTTAATTAAACTACATTAAAACATTTGGTGGCGATCTGTCATTTTATAAATGATTTACGTTATCCCTCTCTGTATACCCGGGTGAATTTCTTGTTTCTCTCTATTCTACATCATACCCTGAATACAGGGTTATGATCCCCTGGTGGAGCTTGGAAATATTAATTTTGATTCCAGGTATCACATAAAAAGGAATTTTAAAGAACAAAAGCTATAGAACTCTACAATTGCCCCGCATAAGGCAACATGTTTGATGCTACGTTTTCTCATCTGACCCTTGGTGCCCTTAAAATGCAAAAACCCTTGACTTTGTAAGTCAGTGATACTGGGCAGTCATTACAAGATGTGATTCAATCAGATGTCACTCTTAAGAAGTAGGTGTGCAAGACTTACTACATACAATAAGTAACAGCGATACACTCAGCCACAACCAAAACTGCACCAGTTGACTCTAGATAAAAATTCCTTTTTTCCAGAATATTTGTTCTCTTCGGATATGATTCACACCTGTGCAACTCCTTCTCACGTTAGCGGGCTTGCATTGCCAGAGATGCCCTCCTAACACCTTTGCGAGAGGCATGCTCCTCATTTCTGATCTATAACAGACAGTGGGATGGCTATTCTCTCACCACCAGGTGATCTTAAATTCATAGATGGGGCGTTTGCAATAATAGTGGTTGATAAGATGTTTATCGCACACCCCAATGCACTGATGTTCCACGATGATCCCTCTGTCTGACAAGTCTGTTACAATACAGTGCAGTAGGTCATAGACATCTGCCACCGCATCCCAGGGACCGAAGGACACATCCACATCACATTGATGCTCAAAGAGCTTGGCTTCACTCTCATTTCTTTCGAATCGAAGAGGGTTGAAAGGAGGACACTCGTATGGTGTGACTGGCATTTCTTCTTTAAAAACACAGATCTTCAGCTTGGCCAAGCGGGCCTTCCTCTGTATGGCTCTCAGCTTGGCGATAGCGATGATGCGCTCCAAGTGGTCTAGACAGCAAGGACAGAAAATGTGAGAAAGAGAACTGTTACAGGGCAATACTAAGTCCTAGTCGGGAGGGAATACAAATGCTAAAATCTGTATGATATGCTAACAACAGTAAATGTAACATCTGTATATAAGCATTTCTTGACTCCACTCCTCACACTCTTGTATGATGGTTAAAAACAGCAGTAACAAATTGAATAGGTAAGATTTTGTTAAAGTACCCAGTCAACCACTGAGTACTGGGAATTCACTCAGTGTGGTGATCAAGAAGCATGTTCTGTTGTAGTACTGATATTTTGCAGAGCGTTAGTGCTGTTATTGAATTATTAAACACTGCTGTTGTGCTCATCTCAAAATTAGACAGAGAGCGCCATCATGTGGTGGACTGTCACTAGTGCTGGTGTTGAGAATTAAGTACTAGTGTTGAGCACTGGAAATAACTGGCTCAAATTAAGCACTGCTTCTTGCAATCTGCTGCTCTCCTGTGGTGTGGTCGTAAGGCAGCTGTTAGAAACAGGTTGAATTGTTTTCCTTGTAGCTGTAGTATTTCTACTGTAGTATTGTGCTGTAGTTATGGTGCTATACATAAAGTGATGTTGACATGTCAGAGCGTTGAAGTTCAGATGTTACAGTGTGGGCTGTATTCTAGTGTTGCAACCCACATTTTGGGAAACACTGGTCTACAAGCTTCAGTACCCTCTTGGCCCCTTCCAAGTTACAGCAGATGTGTACTGTGTTAAGCATAGCGTGATAGTCCCAGTAACACTGGTTCCCTTTCCCAGGCCCCACAAATACACTTTAAGAAAAATCTTAAAAAGATGAATCAGTTCTTAATGAACATATATGGCATTTGATTGCTAATGCACCATTAACCTAGTGGTCAAATGGATGCATGTTCACCAGGTCGTAGTATGTTTGAAATAAAACTTACCATAAACTTAATCCCAACCGCACCATGACCTTAACATGAACTATATGTGTAACTCAATCCCTACAACAACAATAATCTGAACTCCATGCTTGGTTGCAGAGTGCATATTTTGTTTGAACTTACAGGCCTCATCTAATGAGCTTGTCTTCTAAACCTTCAAAAGTGTATGATAGCTGTATTGCACAACACTAATACCATGTGGCGTATGACAGACTGTTACTCAGACAAACTATAGAAGTAGGAAGTGATGTAAACTGTCCCAGGTTCACTCCACCACAAGTGTGGCTCAGATACAGCTCTACTCACACCAAAAAACAATCAGGAAGAGTCCCAATTGTTTGATCGGCATAATAAAGGTGAAGCAAGAGGGTTAAGCAAACTGCATTTTTAACAACATTATATGGGTAAGTGCTGCGGCTTGTTACCCACACTAACCACATTATGTAAAGTTTGGCTGGCGAAATATGTCAAAACACGGTAGAGATACCATCCGCCATATTACAAGTGCCATAGGGTAAAATGCACTTGTAATATGGAGGACGGAACAATCACCATGTCTGCAATGGATTATGGTTTATCCTGTCTGCCAAACTCTAAACAAGGGCCTAAGTCTGACATCTAGTGGAACCCAGTTTTCTCTTATCAGAGCAATAGTTTGCCTGCTCCCAAATACACTGAGCACTGTAATTCCTGTTAAGGCAGGCAACACTAGGTGGCACTGTAGAAGTATCATTAGTCATTTATTAATTTCTAAAGCAAATAGTTGCCCTGCAGAAAAAGATCCTTCAGCAAGGGCAAAGTGAATTGTTTACCATATGTTTCCAGGAAAATGGCCAAGAAGCTGAAAGAAAAGGAAAACACAATGCATTTATGTTGTTATCAGCGCAAAGCCAAGCCAACGTTAGACGACATGATGAAGTTGTGGTGTTAAGTCATGCTCAGTTCATCTATTATATCCTTACCTTTAACGGGGATTCCTTTTTTATCTATGGGATTATCACCTTAACCTTCTAAATTCTTACATACTTACTATCTCCTGCATTAAGTAACTTTTGGTTGGGGTTCGGCTAAAGTGGCACACTCAGATAAACATAGTGAGCTTGAGCACTGAATGCAGGATCACTGGAACTTTCAGCATTACCAGGCAGTGCAGGTCCAAACCTCCCACTACATTTACAAAGCTCAAGGGCAGTTCTTCCATACAAGCAATTCTCCAACACTGACAGAACATGGCACAAACTACCAGGCCCAACTTTCTGCAAGATAGCTGATCCTGGCAGCCACCCTGTCAGAGGACATAAGAATCTCAGTCCTCAGATGTGTGGGAAGCTCAGATGAAGGTGGACCTCTGCCTAAAATACAGAATCAATCAAAGAAAATAAATGTCTCCGTGTTGCTTAAGGCAGCTGGGTAAAAGAAGAATAACAGCTGCTGGAAGGACTGCTTGCAGGCAACTGGGTTAACAGTGTAAGTTCACCCATACCAAATTGAAATCTAGTAAGCAATCCTCAAAGCAATCCTGTAAGCCACCAGAGCTAACTGTGTCCCTTGGGTTCAACACTGGTGGCCTATGGCTACCTGACCCACTCAAGAAGTGAATACATTCACTGATATCTGCCATGAGATAAGCTGTTCTCTCCTTCTTTCATCCCACTATATTAAACAGTCTTAATTACTTACATACCAGTAAAGTACAGCACACTCGATTCTGTAGAGTTGGAATGTGTCTAACGTGCAAAGCTATACCAACAGCATGTTGGTAGACCTACTATATTGCTGCGGGGGAAAATCCAGTAGTGAGCGATCTCATGCACTCATCCATCATCAAGGCAAGAAAACTGCCTAGTCTAGGATGCTCTTGATAAGAACAAAGGACTAAAGACTGGGACCCAATGTTTGCATGATAGCTGATAAGTGTGGAGGTCGATTCTGACCCAAATAGATGTAATGCTATATTGGTACCTATCCGCTGGGTTATGAGTTTAATGAATAGATGATGTTTGTGTAATTCCCTCATGTCTTATTATTATAGCAGATCACAATACGTACATTGAACAAATACATAAAGTATGGCATGCGATTTCACAATTCACCAAAATTTACTGTGATAATGCAGTGCATGATAACACTCACTTTAGTTGAAAATCTTTGCAATAGTCCCCATTATTGGAGCAGGCAGAGCATCTCTAGAACTGTAGTGCAAGCGAAGTGAGCGAGGACGCCGATGTTTATGAAGGGGAGAAAGGGTTTGAAAATTGGTGTACTTTGCTGTGATTTTCAGCAATATTTCTGTGATAAATTGACAAAAAATACAGTTCTTATACTGTCTTCTGCCTTCCACCCTCCCTCTACCCAGGATGTGGTATTACGGCCACAGCTGCCGATTTAGGAACTGAGGAACCAGACTCAAGTGTCAGTGTGATTCCTGTAATTCTGAGGAAACTTAATTTCACACATGCCCATAAAAAATGAATGTGACTTTGTATAATGTAATTGGTGCTCATGTAAGCACTTCAATACCATTGGGTCGAGTTTGCACTATATCAAAACTGCACAAAGAGGTTAAAAACAAAGTTTCAACATAAAGAAAGACAAGTAGATACATATTTAGTGGTTGATTTCTACAAAGTGAAACCAGAAAATATTGATAAATCTCGGCTATGCCACTTAAAGTGTATTATCTTAGGCAACTATTGTATTTCACCAAAACGTAATTTTCTTCATTATCACATATGAAAGCACTTTTAAATATGATTTCAGATTACCAGTTGTACAAAAACCTGTTGTGTTTGATTTATTAGACTAATATGGTATTATGTTGCTCTGTAATAATCTGGACCATGCACAGGGTTTACATGACTTTTGTCCTGTCCATTAGTTTATAAACCCAAACCAATAGTGAACTATTACTTTCAAAAAGCACTTCTCAGTGCTGTGATATGATGCGACGTATTAAAGTCAAAGATGTAACATGTTAAAGGAATATTTTGTTTTGTAATTATGAAGACATCGTAATATTTTAAGTGTTGTTGGCTGTATCATTTACACAGCAAACATTTTCAGAGCGTGGGTCGTGCACGGGCTCTCTAAGAGCAAGGCTAGACCCTTGGCTCGGCGTTCCCTGTTCATTTGTGGCCCACCTTTACAATTTTACTTTCAAATGACTCGCTTCAAGGTGTTTAAGCGGGTCACCGTTGAGAGGCCTGGAGTTCAGGCTGTAGTAGTGCTTAATTTGTGCTTGTTGTTTCCAGTGCAGAGCACCAGCACTTATTTTTGAGGGATGCCACTTATTTTTCTGCCTCACGCATTTACTGCGAGCGAAACACACATATGGGAAAGACTGAGGAAAAGAAAAACGAAACAGCGTCACAATGGGAGAAAGCAAAAACTACAAGGGTGAGCTGAAGGGGCAGGGAGTGGCTGTAAATGGACTGAAGAGGCCCGAGATGGCTCCAGGAAAACGCTGCCTCAGTATTCTGTGTTTGCACATTTAATTGCAGCAGCCGCGTGTTTAAGAGGAGAGCTCTGGGCACCGGCACGTTTTTATTTACCAAGTAAGCACTGGCCTGTAAACAGTGCACTTTTTCACAGCGCCTGTCCGTGGATCAAAAAGCTGATTTGGCTGCATTGTCATTCAGTCCTTGGCTTCTAAATACAGCGCACAGAGTAGTGATCACGTTAACAGGCAGAATTCAAAATTCTGCCAAACTGAGAAGCAAACAACTGAGGCTTCTGATCCAGCACGTATGTTCTATATCTAGAAAGCAAGTTGCCTAATTAAATGGGAAACTTGCTTTCTAGACATATAACATACGTGTGGGATACATGTAATATCAGAAAATACTCTGTTCTATTTCTAGAAAGCAGGCTGCCTAATTTAATTTAATAAGGTGACTGTTCTGTAGAGACAGAACCTTCGTCCGGGATGAGAGAATTTAGGAAGTATTCTTAGCCAGGCAGAATCTAGAAATCTTATGTTGACAAACGCTCTTAAGTGTTTAATTTATTGCTTGCAGCGGTATTTGCTCTTCCCCTCCGTTAAGAGCACGTGACCATCACAGAGCGACGTCAGGCTACCTTGCAAATGCTGCAACCTCTCTCTTTCCAAAGTGATGACTTGGTGAGAGGCAGCTGAATATTGACAAGCAGCCCCGGGAGTACAGGAAAGATTCTGTACACGCCCAGGGCTGCTTTAGAATTTGACGCTTTATCAGGTCATTTGTGGGCGGTCCCAGATGACCTTTATGTATTGCAGAACCAGACTGGCAGCATGCCAGCCCCTGCACTGATTTTCATTCAGTGCTGCCAACTGGCACATGCGCACTAGTGCAAGTGCTGAAATAAAACTGCCTGTCGTCCGTTTTGGAGAACTGGAATTGACTGACATCATTGGAGAGATTGAGGAGGGGGTATAGGCTAGCTGACACTTTGGCTTATGGATACTTGGACTCTCCCTGGCAGCAAATATCCTTAGTGGCACCGATATCAAAGATCACTCCTGGTTAAAGGACAGGATTCTATGGGAATCCATCCTTAAAAGTAACTATTATGATATGCAAAAATAAGTAATAACTCACCAGGCCCTTTGGGAGACCTTAGGGAGACAAGCCTTGTGGTGTACAGCCTCTGGCTGTGCCTAACAGGAGACTGATGCAGGGACTGACCTTGGGTCAGGCCTTGCGCCCTATCCCACCATGGGTGCCCAATAATAGAAGTAGTAGTAGCAGTATTAGTAGTAGCAGTATTAGTAGCAGTAGTAGTAGTAGCAGTAGTAGTAGCAGTAGCAGTAGTAGCAGTAGCAGTAGCAGCAGTAGTATCAAACCATATACATCTGAAATTTGCCCTGGTGGCCATTACCCCTCAAGTTACTGCTCTTCTGTAGGGCGAATTTTAAATCTTTCAGTCAGTGTTCAGCATGCAGTCACAGCTTCACCATCTCCTATAGCAATGGCTTTGCTGGCAGATTTTTATTATTTTCACCTTCCCCAACCATGTATTTTAATAGCAGATAGATCAATTCCATGATCTACCATACTTAGTTTGAAAAAACAGCAATTCTCTAAATGTAACATGGAATACAAGATTTGTCCCTGGAGTCCACACAACTGTGTTCTTATTTCCACATTGTTCGCTATTTTCTGAGCAGTGTTCTCTGCTCATATTTCTCAGAGGGTTTACCTGTCAAAATCCAAATGGGCAAAACTACTCGATGTGTAAGTTTATCAAACAAATTATCATTATCCCAATTTAGGGGGAAAGTTCTATTTCCACCCTATCTGGGATTATACCTTGACTCAGAATAAATCATTAACCATCTTGCTGGCTCTGGTAGAACACTAGAGACTGGGTGATATGGAAAGAGAGGCAACACAGGGAGTATTTTGACCTGAGATGGTGGCCTAGGGATGACAGATGCAGATCTAATTATACAATTAGTGATGGCTTGTCCTTTGGGTTGTTGGGCCCCACAGTCTGTCTTTTCTGTCCATTTTTTATAAATCAATAGTGAATGTTTGCTTATCATTGACTATTTATATAGAACATGCCAACCTTGGCTGTGAGTGAGGGTCAAGCAGCCATGGACAGTGAGTCTTACTTGATTCTGAGGGCTAGAGCAGGCACAGAGATGTACATCAACAACCATCAGACAGCTTTTCTATGTCCAGAGAAGTCCTAGTTCTGACCTAAGAAGCCTGACAAGCTTCTGAACCACCCAAACATCTTCTGTACATACATCCATAGGTACTTTAGGCTTCAGCCATATAGTGCCTTGGGTTTCACTGCAATCAGGCTAGCACCTGACCAGCTCCCATCTGTAGGAAAGTACCATCTTTCCTGGCATGTTACCCCCATTTTCACTGTATGTATGTTTGGTTTTTGCTCCTTTGCACTGGGATCCTGCTAGGCAGGATCCCAGTGCTCATAGTGTATGCCCTGTATGTGTTCCCTGTGTGGTGCCTAACTGTATCACGGAGGCTCTGCTAACCAGAACCTCAGTGTTTATGCTCTCTCTGCTTTCTAAAATTGTCACTGCAGGCTAGTGACTAATTTTACCAATTCTCATTGGCACACTGGTACACCCATATAGTTCCCTTGTAAATGGTACTTAGGTACCCAGAGTATTGGGGTTCAAGGAGATCCCTGTGGGCTGCAGCATTTCTTTTGCCACCCATAGGGAGCTCTGACAATTCTTGCACAGGACTGCCACTGCAGCCTGAGTGAAATAACGTCCACGTTATTTCACAGCCATTTTTCACTGCACATAAGTAACTTATAAGTCACCTATATGTCTAACCCTCACTTGGTGAAGGTTAGGTGCCAAGTTACTTAGTGTGTGGGCACCCTGGCACTAGCCAAGGTGCCCCCACATCGTTCAGGGCAAATTCCCCGAACTTTGCGAGTGCGGGGACACCATTACACGTGTGCACTGCACATAGGTCACTACCTATGTGTAGCATCACCATGGTAATTCCGAACATGGCCATGTAACATGTCTAAGATCATGGAATTGTCACCCCAATACCACTCTGGTATTGGGGGGACAATTCCATGATCCCCCGGGTCTCTAGCACAGAACCCGGGTACTGCCAAACTGCCTTTCCGGGGTTTCCACTGCAGCTGCTGCTGCTGCCAACCCCTCAGACAGGATTCTGCCCTCCTGGGGTCTGGGCAGCCCCGGCCCAGGAAGGCAGAACAAAGGATTTCTTCTGAGAGAGGGTGTTACACCCTTTTGCTTTGAAAATAGGTGTGAAGGGCTGGGGAGGAGTAGCCTCCCCCAGCCTCTGGAAATGCTCCATGGGCACAGATGGTGCCCATCTCTGCATAAGCCAGTGTACACCGGTTCAGGGATCCCCCAGCCCTGCTCTGGCGCGAAACTGGACAAAGAAAAGGGGAGTGACCACTCCCCTGACCAGTACCTCCCAGGGGAGGTGCCCAGAGCTCCTCCAGTGTGCCCCAGACCTCTGCCATCTTGGATTCAGAGGTGTTGGGGGCACACTGGACTGCTCTGAGTGGCCAGTGCCAGCAGGTAACGTCAGAGACCCCTCCTGATAGGTTCTTACCTCTCTTGGTAGCCAAACCTCCTTTCTTGGAAGCCAAACCTCCTTTTCTGGCTATTTAGGGTCTCTCCTCTGGGCTATTCCTCAGATAACAAATGCAAGAAAAGAGCTCACCAGAGTTCCTCTGCACTTCCCTCTTCGACTTCTGCCAAGGATCGACCGTTGACTGCTCCAGGACGCCTGCAAAAGCGCAACAAAGTAGCAAGACGACTACCAGCAACATTGTAGCGCCTCATCCTGCCGGCTTTCTCGACTGTTTCCTGGTGGTGCATGCTCTCAGGGCTGTCTGCCTTCACCCTGCACTGGAAGCCAAGAAGAAATCTCCCGTGGGTCGACGGAATCTTCCCCCTGCTAACACAGGCACCAAAAGACTGCATCACCGGTCCTCTGGGTCCCCTCTCGTCCTGATAAGCGTGGTCCCTGGAACACAGGAGCTGGTTCCAAGTGTTTCCCACAGTCCAGTGGCCCTTCTCTCCAAATTTGGTGGAGGTAAGTCCTTGCCTCCCCACGCCAGACAGCAAACCTGTGTACTGCGTGATTTGCAGCTGCTCCGGCTTCTGTGCACTTCTCCAAGGATTCCTTTGTGCAAAGCCTAGCCTGGGTCCCCAGCACTCCGTCCTGCAGAGCTCAACCCTCTGAGTTGGACTCCGACGTCGTGGGACCCTCCTTTTGTGACTCTGAGTTCACAGAACTTCCAAGTGCCTGCTCCCGTACTTCTGCGGGTGCTGCCTGCTTCTGCTGGGGCTCTCTGAGTTGCTGAGCACCACCCCTGTCTCATCCTCCAAGGGGCGACATCCTGGTGCTTCCTGGTCCCCAGCAGCACCCAAAAACCTCTACCGCGACCCTTGCAGCCAGCAAGGCTTGTTTGTGGTATTTCTGCATGGAAACATTTCTGCAACATCCAGCATGCCGTGGGACATCTTCCATCCAAAGGAGAAGTTCCTAGCCCTTTTCGTTGTTGCAGAATCTTCGGCTTCTTCCACCCAGAGGAACCTGGGGTTTCCTGGGCTCCTGCCCCCCCGGACACTATTGCGACTCTTGGACTTGGTCCCCTTCCTTTTCAGGTCCTCGGGTCCAGGAATCCGTCTTCAGTGTTTTGCTGGTGCTTGTGGTTCTTGCATAATCCCCCTATCACGTCTATTGTGTCATTCTGGGGTAGTAGGGTAACTTTACTCCTACTTTTCAGGGTCTTGGGGTGGGGTATTTTGGACACCCTTACTGTTTTCTTACAGTCCCAGCGACCCTCTACAACTTCCCATAGGTCTGGGGTCCATTTGTGATTCGCATTCCACTTTTGGAGTGCATGGTTTGTGTTGCCCCTAGACCTATGTTCACCTATTGCATCCTATTGTGATTCTACATTGTTTGCACTACTTTTCTTACTGTTACTTACCTGTTTTGGGTTTGTGTACATATAACTTGTGTATATTACTTACCTCCTAAGTGAGGGTATTCTCTGAGATACTTTTGGCATAGTCACTAAAATAAAGTACCTTTATTTTTAGTAACTCCGAGTATTGTGTTTTCTTATGATATTGTGCTATATGATATAAGTGGTATAGTAGGAGCTTTGCATGTCTCCTAGTTCAGCCGAAGCTGCTTTGCCATAACAACATTCTATCAGCCTAAGCTGCTAGAAACACCTCTATTCTACTAATAAGGGATAACTGGACCTGGCACAGGGTGTAAGTACCACAAGGTACCCACTATAAGCCAGGCCAGCCTCCTACACCATCTCACCAAAAGGAAGGGGAAGTGAGGCAGAATGAACAAGAGTGAGTTATACTGAGTGTAGCTCTGAGTGGGAATAAGTGAGCCAGAGTGAGTGAGAACAAGGGAGGCCAAGGGACAGTAAGAATAAGTGTGAGTGATAGTGAGTGGAGGAAAATGAGTGTGAGGGACTGTGAGAGAGAGAATGAGTGAATGTACGTGAGCACGAGTGGCTTTGAGATTAGGTATGTGTGAATGTGTTGCCCTGATGCTAGTCCTGGTGTCATGTGGGTAGTTCTTGGCTTACAGAGACAACTACGGCAAAATGCTGGTGACGGTATATTGGGGGTAAGTCTTAGTCTATAAAACATGAGTGGCAAAATTCTGGGATACTGGAGGTAAATCTTTGCATACATGTACCTAACGCAGAATACTGTACTCCAGAGGTAATTCTTGGTACAAGGGGCACCCGTGGCAAAACAGTGGTACTGATACGCAAGGTTTGGCTTGGTGTATGAGACACCCAATGCTTAAATATGTTGGGTAGTGGTAGCAGTGCAGATGAGAGTTTGGGTGATATGATCAAAGCAGAAAAGGTATTAAAAGAATGCTAAACCTAAAGAGCTAAACCTGTGATTCAGACTTGGAAAGACAGGATTGAGAAATGTGGAAGAGAATAGGACCAGTAACAAGTTCCATTGGTAACGAAAGGCCCCACTTTTGCTCACTATCATCTTTGATATGCTCGGATCCAGAGGACAGCTGGTTACTGCTGTGTCACCAAGAAGTTTGCCTTTCGGAGCTCCTATAGTCCCATTTTGTAAATCAATAACACCAAATCCATTTTATATGTCCTGCTGTTTCCTTGACTGCAGACAATGTTGATCTCTGTGAACCAATCTGTATCACTGAAAGTCCAGCTGATGGCTTGGGAGTAGGTTGCTAGGGTGCGTGAGGTGTTTGAAAACGGCAGGTGGTGGGCAGTTCGGATATGGAGGGGTGGGTGGGGCTCGCAGTACCTTTAAGGAGGGGTCCACAGCTTTGTTGCGTCACTACTCAATGCGACTTGCGTACCTAAGTAGGAGACGCCATGTCTACACTCAAAGTTGGCAATCGTCCTGTTGGCTTTAATATACACCCAAGGAAAAACTGCGATGCGAACGTAATAGCCCTGAATGTCTTCAACCTTTTTTCCTCGCTTTAGTTTTTTCCCCATACGTGTTCAATTATATCGTTTGTGATTTGATGTTTGCAAATCCATTCTCTATTTTAGAGCAACTAGTGATTGATTAGGTTTGGTTTAACAGACCACGAGGCACACATACCACTCATGGCTTTTTCCACCATTCTTGACGCGCGTAATACAAACTTCTGTATAAGTTGCCGCGTTTCGTTCCTTCCTATGACGCCAATGCTATTACCATGCTCTGTCATGCAACTCGACAAATGAACGTCAGGTGGCAGCAAAGACCAATAATACCAACTATACACATTTTATTTTTCCCATCAATCCGCCTGCCCTTTCTCTTTGGCTCTGCCTATCTGCACAAACGCCTAGAAGTGGCAATATGGCTACCATACGAAGGGAGATCACCGCTCTGTTTTTAAAGTGTTCTCCCTTGCCATCACCCAGAAACCACTCTTCTTGGTACACCCAAGAGCTGATATCAGGCCCCAAACGTTAGATACAGCTGAACCATACATTGTCATACAATGATTTCGAGTCGTCCATGTCTAGTTCAGTATCCTTTTACCTCACTGAGCTGGCCCCACAAATGTAATGATGTCCTTGTTTCAGCACCCAACTGACCGTTCAGCACTGCCTTCTCCAAAGCAGGTCCACCCCCCGGAGTTCTTCCTGTTGCCATGTGCCCACCTCAGACCCCAGTCACCACAGTGGGCCTACCAACAGAAGCTCGCACTGGAGTGTTTCTACTACTAGTCACTCATGCTAAGTGGCCTCCACAAGCATGAAGACACAGGTAGCCAGCGCCTGACAGCGGAGATCACCAGACAGTGCGTGCTCTCTACTGCTAGACTGGCACTCGATTACCTGTGCCGGCAGCTCAATCGCCAGACAACCAGTCTTGTTTATGGCTGAAAGTGTAGGACAGATAGAAGAATCATAGAGAAGTATGGATGGTTATAGATAGCATATTATCGCCACTAGGTAGTTATAGTTAGGACAATGTTTCCACTGAAAAAGCGTTTTTTTGACTTGCCTATATCTTTGGCACCGTTTGACGAATCTTCACAAAACCTTCCATTGTAGTTGGGCATGGAAAGTTTTGGGGTGATCTATCAAGCGAAGGCGGAGAAAAAAAAAAAGGGGGGGGAGGAGGATAAAAAAAAAAAAAAGTTTCCCATGTTAATTCCCATAGAACCTTTGAACATGACTACAGCCCGATCCGCTGGACCGAATTGCACCAAATTTGGCAAAACGCTAGCTTTCAGAACGCAGATTACGATTTGGTGTTAAAAAAAGTAAAAAGAAAAGGGGCTAAGGTAAGAATACTCTGACCTCCCAGCCTTGTTCTTGGGGTCCCAGAGGGGCCCCAGCAAGGCAAAGAAGCATTTAAAAAAAAACATTTTTGCAGCAAATTCACAGAACCCCCCGACCACCTAAAAAAAAAAAAACACGCTTGTTTTTTTAGGCCAGGTCCAAGGGGCATACTAAAAAATGAGGAAGGGGGCGCATGGGACCCTCCCTCCTGGGCTTATTTTTGCCACTGGACTGCCTCTCCCTGGGGCAGAATATGTAAACTAATGTGGGGGGAGGCCGTCAGGCCCCTCAAAGCCCAGGGGATCACCATCTCCCTGGGGCAGAATAGTAAATTGATACAGGGGCTGCATGGCCTCCCTGCAGCTACAGGGACCATCACCTCCCCAGTGCAGAATAGTAAATTGATGGGGGAGAGGGGTGCAGTGCGTGTCCCCCCCACCCGCAGCTCCAGGGACCACCACTTCCACAGGGCAGAATAAGAAACTGATGCAAGGGGCCGTGCGGCTATGTGTTTATGTAACATAAAGGTGAAATGGCAGGCAATGAACCATCAGATACCCCTGGATTTTTGGTGAATTGACTTTCTTGTGAGGATCGAAGATGAAACCCAGTGAACTCTCTGTGACGATATCCCTAAAGAGAAGAAAACTCAGATGGCATAATGATAATAAATAAATTCATTGTGAGCACCAGTCCTTTGGTAAAACAAAGCAGCACCCACGATTTAAACAGCGATCTCAAGTGAAGCAAGGATTATTAAAAAGAAGAGCCTCTGACTAGTTCTAGAGCTAGGAGCACCCTCAGGGAGTACCTCTTGACTACCCCTGTGAGTAAAACTGGGACTATTCTGGCGTTGACTGGCTCCATTAAAAAATATGAAAATGTATGAGCTGACTGATTTATATCATGCAGTTTGCAGCAGCCGAAATCACAGATCAAATAGATCAAGCAAATCAAACAAGCAGACAATTATTTTTGTGTGTGCATGTGATCTGATCTAATAATACTGGTGACAAAACAGTCTTGTAACCAAAAAGTAACAAAGAGCAGCTTGAGGCATTTGGGTCAGGGATAGAGAGAGATTATTAAGAAAACAAATATCCCTGCACTACAAGAGTAAAGAAATAAACTGAGGATTACAGTTCCATTACTCTGCTTAGCTGAGAAAGCATGCTGAAGACAGTCTGGAAGATGGAAATGAATCCAGACCCAACAGCCTTAAAGAAATGTGTAATCCCAGTAATGCTTGAGGCGTTGAATATTCTGAAAAACAGCTCTCCAATGTGCTTGGGGAAGTTGGTATTTAATAGGGATTGTATCTCGGCTGATGATCTCCCTATCTGAAAAGAATACATCTCTCTGGCCGATGTCAACGCCACTTGTTTTTGGAACAGTAGCACATTTAGGGGGTGATTCTAACTTCGGCGGGCGGCGGAGGCCGCCCGCCAAAGTTCCCCCACCAAAATACCGCTCCGCGGTCGAAAGACCGCTGAGGGTATTTTGGGATTTGCCCTGGGCTGGCGGGCGGCCGCCAAAAGGCCGCCCGCCAGCCCAGGGCAAATCAACCTTCCCACGAGGACGCCGGCTCAGAATTGAGCCGGCGTAGTGGGAAGGTGCGACGGGTGCAGTGGCACCCGTCGCGTATTTCAGTGTCTGCATAGCAGACACTGAAATACTTTGTGGGGCCCTCTTACGGGGGCCCCTGCAGTGCCCATGCCATTGGCATGGGCACTGCAGGGGCCTCCAGGGGCCCGCAGCACCCCCTACCGCCATCCTGTTCCTGCCGGGAGACCCGCCAGGAACAGGATGGCGGTAGGGGGTGTCAGAATCCCCATGGCGGCGGAGCGCGCTCCGCCGCCATGGAGGATTCTGCAGGGCAGCGGGAAACCGGCGGGAGACCGCCGGTTTCCCGCATCTGACCGCGGCCGAACCGCCGCGGTCAGAATGCCCTGCGGGGCACCGCCGGTCTGTCGGCGGTGCTCCCGCCGACCCTGGCCCCGGCGGTCTCTGACCGCCGGGGTCAGAATGACCCCCTTAGTCTGCTCAGCTTGTCATAATTTACATTACTAGTATTAATGCGAGGCCTACTCTTATCTCTTGTGTGGGGGGAATAAAACCAGTCCACAACAAGTTACAATTTGAGAGACTGAAATTGCGCAGGCAATTCCTAGTATCATTCCGCAACAGCTGTGATTGTTCAGGACCACATAAATTCCATTCAAAAGTATATGAAATGCTGTCATGCAATCACGTGACCACACATTAAAAACATCTTCTGGCAAGAGATCCTGGGGATGGCTGTCATGACACCTCACCTAGTCATCTTCATACAACACAATTTGGGTCAGGGGACACTCAATAAACCCTCACCACATTATCTCAGGACTTCAAACCTGTCACTTGACATAGATACATGTCCACTGACTCAACCATTAATGCACACCAACAGCACCTACAGGGCTTTGAGGACACATTCTGACAAACCGGGCCTAAGCCTAGGCTAACTAAAACTTAGATAAGTAACGGTACAGAGAAAAATGTGCACATGGGGCACTTACCTGCTCCTCTGGTGCACCATAGAGCTGTCCATATAGTGGTAGGACCTCATCTATAAGCTTCTCCAGCTCTTCCGACGAGAAGCCAGGGGCCCTATCACCTGTTGGACGAGGCATGCTTGCTCCCAGAGGTGGTACAGCACAGCTCAGGTAGTGGAAGTCTTGCTGGCAGCAGTGTCAGAAGTCAAGTGAGGGATTCAGCAGAAGATGGCGGTCACGTACGCGACCGATACCGCCATTGGCCCAAGACCGCAACAGGCACTAATGTTATCCTATGGCAAAGTCCACTGCGGTAGCACCCGCCTACCGCCATGACAGCTATTGCTGGCGGTCACAGGCGGGTCCTAATGTCCAGTGGTGAAGGTCAGGCAGCTGCCATTTTAGAGGCGTACAATGTCATTTAATGCTATTTTTTGATGCGTCACAATTAGGAACATGTTGTCTTGGTGAATCCTGAGTGCTGGCCTTGTCCTGTCATGTGGGTCAATCATTTTAGTAATCATTTGGGTATATGGTCCAGCACATGTGACAGCCACCATCCTCTCCCTTACAGGCAATCCAGGATGTGGGGCATTGAATCCCAGTCAGAGTTGCAAGTTAGAAGCACATATTGTTGCGGCCCAGATAGATGATGTGAACACATATGTTGAAAAGCAAGGGGGTACCGTGTTACAAATGTTTAAATGTTAGTCTTGGTGTGCGCTGTGTATCATGTTTCAGTGACTAACATAACATGTCACAGTTCGTATATGACATGTATAATGTAAATTGCAAGAGACACAATGAATGACAGATATATCTTTCTTTGGTCCCACATAGTTACCCTGCAAGGAGAAGGAACAGATAATCTCCTGTGTACCGTCCACTAGCAGATTTGCAGGCCATGGAGGACAGAGATGTAATCCAGATATACCGCCTGAATAGGCAGAAAATCGGGGATCTTTGTCCTCAGTTGGCGCCAGATCTGATGCCAGCCATCCGTCATCCAAATAGCATACCACCCATTGCACAAGTCATGTCAGTGTGGCACCTCCTGGCCACATGGTCCTTCCAAAATACAGTGGCCCTAACTGCTGGGATGTCCCAGCTTATGTTCAGCCTGGTCTTGAAGGATGTTCTCTCAGCAATTTTGAAACACCTGGACAGCTACATCCGGTTTCCTCAACGTGAGGATTCTGCCTATGTGAAGGCAGAGTTCTATGGTTTGGCTAAAATCCCACATGTTGTGGGAGCCATTGATGATACCCATGTAGCCTTCATTCCACCGCATGGCAACGAACAGGTCTATCGGAACAAGAAGAACGTCCATTCCATCAATGTCCAAGTAGTTTGATTGGCAGACATCTACATTTCCCAAGTCTGTGTCTGGTCACTGGGTTAAGTCCATGATGCCTTCATCATCCAGAACAGCACTATTCCACAGCTGATTACACAACTGTACCCAGAAAGGCCTAGTTGGTAAGTAGCATATGTCATGTGTGTTTGTATGCTATGTCTGCTGCTAGTGAGACAATGCTTTGGACTCATGGTTGCACACGTCTTCCCTTACAGGGGACTCTACATACCCAAGCCGTCCTTGGTTGTTGACACCAGTGAGGAACCCAACTACGCCAGGGGAAGTCCGCATCAACGAGGCACATGGAAGGACACAGCATGTCATGGAGCAGGATTTAGAACTCCTGAAGGCAAGATTCTGCAGCATTGACAAGACAGGTGGAGCCCTTCTCTACTCATCCGCAAAAGTGTGTAAGGTCATTGTGGCCCACTGCGTGCTCCACAACTTTGCCCTGAGGAGAAACATTACATACATCTTTGATGAGGGGAAGCTGGCAGTGCCACCAGGTGAGCCTCTGGAAATGCCAAGTGAGGATGACAGTGATGGGGATGAAGGTGGAGACACGCATGCACATCTCATCAATAAATCCTTCACTTGAGTGCAAGTATGTGATGTTCTGTGATTACTGTGACTGTATGGGGGACTGTATGGGGTCAGGATTTGTTGAGAATGGTATCTCTGTCACCATGAGACATGGCATCTCATGCTATGCATCATACAGCCAAGGTTTGCCAGCTACATCAGACTTGAAGATGTGACTCTCTTGAGGATCTCCTTTGTTTGGCGCAGTAATATTGCATTGTCAGTGACAACTGAAGTTTGAAATGAGGTTTGTGTCTTATGTATGCCTTTACCCACCTAAACTCCTTGCACGTCACTGTTAGAAATGGGGTCTCCAGTTGGCAGTCAGTTTGCACCCTGTCCAAGTGGGACCCTCACTCTAGTCAGGATAAGGGAGATACCTGCTCAGAAAACCCCTGCTCATCCCCTTGGTAGCTTGGCACGAGCAGTCAGGCTTATCTCAGAAGCAATGTGTAAAGCATTTGCACATAACACACAGTGAAAACACTATAAAAGGACGCCACACCAGTTTTAGAAAAATAGCCAATATTTATCTATTTAAAACAAGACCAAATACAATAAAAATCCAACATACAGTTATAAAAATATGAATTCTGCAAGATTTACTCAAGAATACAGTTCCTTGGAGTCAGTAGCTCCACCAGGGACTATCACAGCGTCGTGATCAACAAAACCAACAGTTCAGGCCGGCCGTGGCGTCGCGAGCCAGCTACGTTGTTGGGAAGACCCGCAAACAGAAACTTGGATTTGTAGGGCGTTGTGATCCTCGCGGTGAGCTCTGGAGAGTGGTGTTGCTGACGTCGCGATGTCGGTTTAGAGTCAGTGCAGGAGTCGTCGGGCCCTTGCAGTCACACGCATTGCAGATCGAACTCCGGGCTGATCAACTCAGGAGCGCTGGTGTGGATGGCGTCGGGCTGCAGTGCGAAGAGGGACGATGCGACGTGCAGTGCCCACAGGTCACAGTGCAGGCAGCGGCTCGGTGACGGCGTCCAGCAGTGTTGGTGAGACCAGAGCTACGGTGTGAAGCGGTGCAGTGCAACGTGCGGTGTCCACGTTGCAGAAGCGCGGTCGTCGGTAGGCCCAAGCAAGCGGTGCGGGACGGGACTGTGCTTCATGACCCTCATGAGCGGTGTCCACAGGCCACGGTGCAGGCAGGGATGCCTGGTGACGACACTGGAGTCGATGGTGCTGGCGTCATTGGACCAGGGCTACGGTGCGGGACGGTGCTTCGTGCTCCTCACGAGCGGTGTCCACATGCCACAGTGTAGGCAGCATTGCCGGTGTCAGCTGAAGCGTTGTTGTCGGGGAGGCCCATGCTTCAGTGTGAGCAGGCAATGTCAGAGTGCAGAGCCCAGAGGTCGCGGTGCGAGCAGCGGCTCGGTGAAGTCGTCTGATGATGGCGTTGGTGAGACCAGGGTCGGAGTGCGAAGCGGGGCAATGCGACTCCATGCTGCCTCAGCAGGTCACGGTGCGGCCAGCGGCTTCGTTGGCGACGTCACAGCGCTTTCTCCTCTTAAACAGCACAAAGTACACAGTTCCCAGTGCTGCAGTTTGAGGAAACTGAAGTCTTTGGTGTCCCTGAGACTTCCAACAGGAGGCAAGCTTTATTCCAAGCCTTTGGAGAACTTTCTCAAGCAGGAAACACAGCAAAGTTCACCCTTTGCACTCTTTTCGGGCAGAAGCAGCAACTGCAGGCCAGTCCAGCAAAGCAACACAGCAAAGGGACAGTACTCCTCCTTCAGCTCTTTAGCTCTTCTTCTGGGCAGAGGTTCATCTTGAATCCAGAGAGATTCTAAAAGTCTGGGGCGTTGGGTCTTCTTCTTGTACCCAGTTCTGCCTTTGAAGTTGGCAAACTTCAAAGCAAAGTCTCAAGTGTTTGCAAGATCCTTCCTTGTCCAGGCCAGGCCCCAGACACTCACCAGGGGGTCGGAGACGGCACTGTGTGAGGGCAGGTCCAGTCTTTTCAGGTGTGAGTGACCACTCCACCCCTCCCCTCCAGCACAGATGGCTAATCAAGATATGCAGGCTACACCCCAGCCCCCTTTGTGTCACTGTCTAGGGGAGAGGTGTGAACAGCCCAACTGTCAAACTGACCCAGACAGACAATCCACAAACAGGCAGAGTCACAGAATGGTATAAGCAAGAAAATGCCTACTTACTAAAAGTGGCATTTTCAAACAGACAATTCAAAAACCAACTTCACTAAAAGATGTATTTTTAAATTGTGAGTTAAGAGACCCTAAACTCCACATTTTTATCTGCTCTCAGAGGGAATCTGCGCTTTAAGTATATTTAAAGGCAGCCCCCATGTTAACCTATGAGAGAGATAGGCCTTGCACAGTGAAAACCGAAATTGACAGTATTTCACTGTTAGGACATATAAACCACACTAGTATATGTCCTACCTGAAACATACACTGCACCCTGCCCACGGGGCTACCTAGGGCCTAACTTAGGGGTGCCTTACATGTAGTAAAAGGGAAGGTTGAGGCCTGGCAAGTGGGTGCACTTGCCAAGTCGAATTGGCAGTTTAAAACTGCACACACAGACACTGCAGTGGCATGTCTGAGCCATGTTTACAGGGCTACTAATGTGGGTGGCATAACCAGTGCTGCAGGCCCACTAGTAGCATTTGATTTACAGGCCCTGGGCACCTCTAGTGCACTTTACTAGTAAATCAAATATGCCAATCATGGATAAACCAATCAACAGTATAATTTCTATAGGGAGCACCTGTACTTTAGCACTGATTAGCAGTGGTAAAGTGCACAGAGACAATAAACCAGCAAAAACAGACCTAAAAAAATAGGAGGAAGAAGGCAAAAAGTTTGGGGATAACCCTGCAAAAAGGGCCATTTCCAACACCTAGCATGACAGCAACACCAGGATTGGTCTGAGCAGCTTGGTCTGTTGCTCAGACAGTGCATTGGAGTCTATGCTGTTTCTCCAACCCAGCTCTACAACATAGCTGGGTTGGAGAATACTAAGTGCGCATGTCAGTGTGGCTGGAATAAGACGGCCGGCCAAACTGACATGCACACGTAAGATCACTCCACTCCTCTTCCTACCCCAACCCCCCTTCCATGGCCCGGCCCCACCCCTCCCTGCACATGCTGGCTCAGCCAGCAGCTGAAAAATTAAACGCTAATAAAATACTGTTTTATTTTTCAGCTACTGGCTCTTAGCCAGTGGGGCGACGCTCCTTTGCCATTGCGGAGGAGCCGCCCCTGGGACTGAATTCTCTTAACTTCGTAGTCTGCAACAAAATTATCTTATTTTGCTGAAGAAAAGTGTGCATGAATGTGTGAATGATGTGCAAGTGGTACCTCGAAACTTTGATGCAATACTAACAAATAGTAAGCCATGTGGAGTGCATGCTTCAAAAGTGGCTAGACACAGTTTGTTTTTTCTATCCATGATTTGCGTGCCCTAATTTCAAAGCAGACTTCCTTCCTATACAGGGATACATGCATAATACAGACATGCAGAATACAGACATCTGAGTAACACATTAGACATATATCTAACGCTACCAAAGAATCCATCAGAAACAGGTAGTTTGATTCCAAGCCTTTTACTATACCTGTTTACAGACTAGATTGACACTGCTTGTCAAAACAATTTACAGAGCTAGAACTGTACGTTAATGAAGGTAGCAACATATACTAGCAAGAAGAGCTAAAAAAGCTGCACACGGGCAAGGGGAGCAAGGAAGGTTTAGTACACAGGCAACAGGAATGGGAAGGCAATATACAAGCAAGAGGGGAATAAATGCAGAAGCATAAGGAACGGGGGAAACCAAATGCATAAAACAAGAAGAACAGCGCAGGATAAATACCCTAGGAACATCAACAAATGAGAGTAAATACACAAGCAGAAGACATGAGGAAAGCTAAACAAACAAGCAGGAGAAACAACAAACGCCACAAGCAGGAAGAGCAAGCAGAGGTAAATGCACAAGCAAGAGTAACAACGGAATCGAAATGCACAAGAAAGAGTAGAAAGTACATATGCAAAGAAGAGAAGCAAATGAAGGTAAATATGTAAGCAAGAGGCACGGGGGGAGCCAAATACACAAGCAAGAGGAACAAGCGAAGGTTAATACATAAGTTGGAGTCACAGGGGAAGGTAAATACAGAAGCAAGAGGAACTGGTGAAGTAAATGAACAATAAAGATGAACAATGGAAGGTAAACAAGGAAGAGAAACAAAGGAATGCAGACACTTGAGCCAGCGGAGCAAATACATAAGCAGAACTAGACAAGGTCATCACACAAGGTAGAAGAACACAAAAGGGACAAAAGGACAATGAGGTTAATGCACAAGCAAGAGGATCAAGGAAGGCAAATATATAAGCAAAAGGAAAACTAAACCACGAGAAAAAGGAAGAAAAGGAAGGTAAATATAAAGGCATATGGCACAAGGAGAGATAAACATGCAAGAATGATGAAAGATTTACACATGCAATAGCAACAAGAGACGGTGAATGCAGAAGCAAGAGAAACGAAAGGCAATAAATACATAAGAAGAGAAAAGCTGAATACAGAAGCAAATGGAACAAGGAAAGTAAATACAAAAACAACTGGAATTATGGAAGCTAAATACATATGAAAGGGGAAATCTTTAACAAAGAAAAGTAGAAAAGCCAAACAATAAGGAAAGAAATACAGGATGAATAGGAACAAGGGAAGATAAATACATAAGAGCGAGGAAAATGAAAAACACAAGCCAGAGAAACAAATAAAGGTAAATGCATGACCAAGAACAAGGGAGTTTAAATACAAAAATGCAACAAAAATGAAGGAATATAAACAAAAAGAGAGAGGGGCAAGGACTACAATTACTGACAGAGAAGATCATTTCTCCCCCCTTGTTGCAAGTCATTAAGAATCCTTCAATTTCTCGACCCAATAAATGGAAATGGCACAGATGAACAAAAACTGAACAATTAGAAAAATAGGCATGAGTAACTAAAATGGTTCTTTAATAGTGCCACTCATCCAACTGCATGAAAATCAGAAACGATCATTCCCTCAGTCAATCCTTCCACATACCGGGTCACTAAGTGAGTCCCTCTTTCCCTCTACTCTCCAATATGTATAGGTGTCTGTGGGCAGATATGTCTAAATACCACTATTACACATACATGTGGCTAGTCAAGAAGAACAGACCAAAAACATCTCAGTCTGCATAAAGCATATGTACCTTTGGATAAAAGAGAACTAACTGTCTAACTGGGACTATGACTGATAACCTAGAGACTAAAGTCCCCCAGAAGAGAGTCACCATTCATGTGACCAAATAAACTAGGAACCACTCCAATCCTTACTCATAGAGAAAAAAAAACATTGGGTATATTTTTACAAAAATCTACTTTTGACTACCAAATCAACATCGTGGTAAAAATACTACAGTCTACCTCAGGCTATTGCAAAGGCAGCTTCTGCTACTTCAACTAACTCACCAAATTGAAATGATAAAGTCCTTGGTTTTCCTGAAACTCGACTACTTCAACAGTATATTTATTTTGAAGCCCCAAAGAAAGAGCTACCACATCAAAGAAGCGACAAACCAAAGTTTCCAAACTCTGCCTCAACTTTATAATTTTGGCACAAACCACACCAGTTCTTACAAATCCCCTCCCCCCCTCCCGGATTCCAGCTGTGGGGATCAAGACTTCTCTGTACGTCTTCGAAGCCTGGGAAGAATGCATTCCAAATACTTATAGGCACTTTTTTCAAGTGATGTCGCGAATCACAACCGGAGACTAAGCCAGGCAAATCTTAACATCCAAACATGATTTCGGAGACAGTCTTACAGAGAGAGGGTGATCGTAGTTCAGGGTCCCCAATTTTGGAATATTTTGTGTTCAAAAACTATATGTGACCCAATAGTGAAAGGCAGTGGTTATGAAAAAATGAAAAAGTTTAAGACAGGTCTCTTCAGAAAGGCTTTCTCATCAGAAGATGAAAACCAAACCACCATGACTACTCTTCATCCCCTCTACCCTTGGAGGGTGACATGGCCCTGCAAAGCACAGCTCAACCTTCATGAATGCAGTAAGCATCCTTATTCGGATCTTCAGTTACTTGGGATCAGGTTGGGGGCAGCAATAACTACACCTCCTCATTATCAATACTGTGAAGTGGATCTTGGCACAAAGTAGTGCTTAAAACAATTAAATAAATATGAGGAAGGATGAAAGGTAAATACACGAGCAAGAGAAAAGTGGGATGCCACATACAAGTAAGAAGTTTATGGAAAGTAAATACCCAAGCAAGAGGCTGTATTGAAAGCAGATGCACAAGCAAGAGGGAGAAGTGACGGCAAAAACAGGGTGAACAAAAATGAGGGAAAGTAATCACACAAGCAAGAACAAGAGAAAGCAAGTACTCAAGAATGAGGAAAGGTAAACACAAGCCAGGTGAACAGGGAAGCCAAATACACAAGCAAGAACAAAGAGGGAAGCTGAACACACAAGGGATGGTGAATAAGGGAAGTGTCAGGATCAAGGGTAGTAGAAGGCACAAGACCAACAAGAGCAGAGGACAAACACAGCATGGAAAGAGTAGGAAGAAGTGAGACTGAAGGATTTGGAGAGTGGTCAGTAGTGGCCGGGGCACAAAGGTATCAGGTGGGCCTTCCAGGTCAAGAGCAGTAAGAGACCAATCGGAGTGAGGCCCGAGCGAAGGTGGGAAAAGCACCATCAGAAACAGTGATCAGTTGCCTGCAGCTGCTTAGCTGTATGGTTCTCTATTGTATAGTTTCGCCCACTGTTTGCTCTCTGTCTGCACCTTTGTTGTTTTCCTCATTCCCTCCCTCGTTTCCTCCCGGCTGCAGCTGGCTACTTGTTTGACTCATCTACGCTTGCATCTGACTAAACCAGTTACTCTATGAAACTACCTGGCTGGTATATTCCTATTCCTTGCTTATCTTTTGGTAGCCAAGACTGTGCCTAAGACTTACTCTTTTAAAAGTGTGATCCAACAACTGAAAGTGAAATAGAGTTGAGGTAAAGAAAGAAAGAGTCCAATCCAAGGTTAAAATAGCAAACATAATTAAGTACATACTACAGAAAATAGAGAAGAGAAAGCTAGAGCTAAAAAATAATGAATATGTTTAACTGTTGTTGGGCTTTAAGCTGTATCTAGGGTCAAAGTGGTGATTGGGCCAGAAGTTTAAACTGAATCTCTGGAATTAGCAAAAATCATTCAGAATAAGGAGAAAAGTAAAATTTAAACACACTACTACAATTCTCTATTGACTGGTTCAGGTGCAACGGCTAGTGCCAATAGGGTGAGACCAACAAGGCTTCCTAGGTTCAGTAGGGTGTTCTGGGGGGCTTATGCTGAGTCTTTGAGGGACTGAATTTCATCAGAGTTGGGATGATGCATTTTTAAGAGGCTGTTTCTTTCTTGGATGGACCCTAGTAGGTTAACAAGGTCTTCCAATCTTTCCCCAAAGCTCTTCCAGGCATCCCAGTCCTCTTTCTCTAAAATAAAGCAATGTCTGACAGGCACACAGGACTCCTAGTTCTTGGGCGTGAAACAGCATGCAATCAGGGCACAGAAGACTCCACTGAACCAAAGAGTAGATCATGGAACTGGATTCTGAGTGAGTGAGAAGATGAAGAGAGTATTTTCTTTTCCTAGGGTCTGTACAAAGTTTAATGGACCCAAGTAGACCAAACATGAGGAAGAGCCATAACTGTATTTATGTACATTTTGTGCCCAAGGAGTAACAATGATTAGCATATTTATTTGAATTTTGAGACTGGTGTTAATTTGCCTTAACTGATAATCATTATAATCAAACCCTAACATGAATTTATGCAGAATACATTTCCCCAGTACGTCGTCTCAGAACAGTAAAACATGGGAAATGGCAAGGACAGCTGCTGGTATCATTTTTTTGCATAATGAAAATACACACTTTTTCGATTTCAATGGAATGAGGAATTTACACACAAAAGGATCCCAACGTTTGGAGCCAAAGTTGAATGGCCTAGCAATGGAAAGCCTAGCATGTCAAACGCAACAAACACAGTCACTTTCTTCTTTCTAAGTAGAACAGTACAGACACCAGTGTGTTTATTTAAGAAAAACTAAGTGCCATCAACCATTGCTGGCACTGTCAATGTGGTATTAGATTATATAATCATATGCTTTTTTACTACACTGTATTACACACCTTCTGAAATAAGTGGACAAAACAGAAGATATTTTAAAAACTAAAACTTGACTTAATAGTTCAACAGTTGTTTTGGGGCTTAGAACCGTAAATTCAACCTTGGCTAAAGATACGCAACAACGTTTGTGACATCACAGTTGTTGCAAGAGTAGCCGCTATAACACAGTTTGAATGACAAAATCCTTCCAGTGAAATGGTGGAATATATTATGTAATATGAATTGTTAGGAAAGAAATTCTATTGATTGTCCAGAAGATTTGAACATGCTGGTACTCTTACATTTATATCAAAATGCTCAAAATTATGAATTACTAAAACCTACAACCTATAGTAATAATTCTTTGTACTGGGGTGAAATATACTTTGCCGTCATGTTTTGACAAAGCCCAGCAGTAAGGCATATAAACTGCTTGACATTCTCTATTAGTACTGTAATTGCATTTAGATAGCACTTAGTACCCATGATGAGGCGTTGAAGCTCTTTACACATGCAGCACTCTGCTCCTAGAACCCAAAGTTGGTGGTTAGTCGGGTGTTTTATTGGTTATTGTGAGTAATCTTGATGTGTCAAGGAAACCATTCCACACATTTACTTTAAGGAAATCTCTGAGAACAGAGTCCAGCAGAATCCCTCCTTGCTCCCCTCCATGGAGTGGGAGGCTATGACAGCAATGCATGGCGACAGCGATGCATGGCGACAGCAATTCATGGCGACAGCGAGCAGAATCACACCAATTCTACCTCTCACTCACCTGAGGCAGTCTCTCCGGACTCCAAGGAGGGGCCGGTGGGCTTTCTAATGCTCCTACAGAGACAAATATAGCGGAGGTTTTGGGAGCCTTATTAAGTACCCTCTAGCTGACTGTTGAAGCCTTAATTATAAGTCCGCAAAAATGGACACTCAAATTAAGCTATTGAACACGCTGGCAGTCTTTACATCTGGGACTGATACCAAAATCGCTAACCTTAATTTAATGATCAGAGCCCAAAAGACGGCCGAAGCTTGGACACCAACAGGCCCTTGTGCCTGTTCACCAATTTTGGGTAAGTCATTTACTCTTCCAGGAGCATTAGGCATCGTCCTTGAGGATTTGAAAAGCACCTTGATGCAGCACGCCTCAGCAAGCTCCAAGGCTACTGTAGCTGCCAGTAGAAGGCATCTTTTGGCATCTTGAGCTCAGACCTCTCCTTCCACGAGCTCTCAAGGGGCTTTTCAAGCGGGTAACTGAAGCAACATAGTGGCCAGCGGCCAGTGTGCAATCGGCAGAACCCATTGAAGCAGTGCCACAGTTTCATTGCCCCCAGGACAGTCAGCACTTACACCCAGACGTCAACTCCAATGACAATTCTCTGGGTCCAAGAAATGCCCCAGTTGCAGCCCGGGCCCATCTACCGGCAGAGCCATCGAAGAAAAAATGGTGAAACGGGTGAAACACAGGGTGAAGGCCACTGGGAGGAAAAACATCTTCTCCTCAGCCTCGGGGCACCACTTTAGAGTGCCCAGCAAAACAGGCAACTATGGCTCTCCAAAGGGGGTCATCGGACTCCGGAAAGCCCACCATCCAGCTAAACTCAAGCCCTCTGCCAAAGAAGATTTCGCAACAACAGGGTGAACTCTCCGTCAGTTCTCAGAAAGTTGAGGGTACATCACCTATTGTGGTCACAGACTAAGCAAGAAAAACACGCAGTCAAGGCGGCCCAGGGTTTGCTTCTCACAAGAGCAATCAACTTGGATCCCCAGGCTTCCAGCAGCTGCTCACGACCAGTATTAGTGTGTCAAGTCTCCACCCACCCTCAACCAGCAACCAACCACACAAAGTCTCAAGCTCCAGAACCCCCTCCATTACAACCGCCAGCACTCTCCTATGGTTGCGCTACAACCAACGCAATTTTAATGTAACCTGAATACAAGTTAAGGGGAGCATTTGATGTGCTTGATCGGGGCAACATGCTTCGTTTGTTGAGCCAACTACCGCCGACATGGTTTTAGTGGAATTTTTACCACCTTACTTAGGTGACAAAGAGACATTGAATTACTTAACTTCCTTTAAAATAATCATGCTGCAAGAGACTTGGGCCAAAAGTGCCCCGGTGATCCCTGGATACGTGAATGTGCCAGCCATAAAAAGAGCCCGTTACGCGCCCAAGGCTGTTCTAAAAGGGTAGGCAAACAGCCAACCTTATGGTGGTATCATCCCTATTCGATCAAAGAAGGTGTGCATAATTAACTTTTTATCCATCCTCTATAGACTACAAGGCCATCTTTGACCGGGTAGACAGAGGCAAATTATAGACCACAATTTCAAAGTGGAACATCCCGAACCACCTGCTAAGAGCGATAATTCTTCTCCATACAAACACTTGGGTGAGAATCAAATTGGGGGACGGAGAGCATCTCTCTAGAGAAATAACCAGCTTCTCAGGGTTTGCAACAGGGGTGTGTGCTAGCTCCTCTTCTTTGCAATCTCTTCTTGGTTAATTTACCAACCAGCTTAGAGCAAGACAACACCCAATTCCCGAAACTAGGGAAAACTGCCCTGCTCTGCCTGATGTCCTTCAGGACAACTTCGCCGCACTCGCACCAGTGGTACCTGGGCGACAGTAGAATAGAAGTGGTTCAGGAATAAAAATACCTGCAGATTCTCCTAGACAACAATGGGTCTTTCAAGCCCCACATTGGAGTACTAAGGCAGAAATCCATTTCCCTCATGTCCACATTCACATGCATCAAAATCACCACAGGAAGCTCCATTTATCTACATCTGTTAAAAGTGATCCAGGTTAAACTGGTCCCCACTATAGCATATGGCAGTGAAACCTAGAGAAGAAGAGACAAGGTTTTCCTGGAAAAAAAAAATAGTCACCGGGCTTTTTGAATCTATATTCTGTCTACTGAGTTACACGTCACCCGCACAGCTGCACCTTGAGTTTGGCCTGGTGAGGCAGTCATTAGCGAGAAATGGAGCATACATCAAGCTGTACTATAAGATCAAAGCGACAAGTCCTGCCACACAAAGCTCTCTCCTCTGGGCAGAAATCAATGGGCAGCCCAACTCTTCAGTCAGGGTCTACCTACAGTCCTCCTTGGAATTACTAGTTCTAAATGAAAAACACTTCACTTAAGCTCCCACATCTTTAAGGCACAGACTAATTTCCAAGTATCCCCCTGCCTTCGGACTCAGTGCTGTCTCCTGAACTGCTCCCTCTGGAACTCATTCAAGCATTGCACATTCTAGTTAAGGGACTGATCTTTTGCTTTTACTAAGAGTTTCACTAACTGTGTGCCAGAATAATTTATACTGCAAACTTTTGCATTTTAACATTGTCTTTATGGTTACATGTGCAACGGTTCTAAACAACCATGCATTTTCGTAAATAAACTAAACTTTAAGTTTTCTTATGGTAAATTAAATGAGTACGAGTTTGGTGTGATCATTATAGGGGGTAAGGGAATTCATGCAGCTGGATGGTGGGAGTAATGCATGAGCTAGAGGGGGTTCATGTGTATTATAAAGGACTTTATTACGGTCTCTGAAATGAGGTGTTTGAAATTTGCAGGAATTAATTAACAGAGATTAAGAAAACCACGTGACCAAGTAAGCTGTGTTCAGAGAGTAGAGGTGTGCATGGATGGTCAGTATGACAGTGTCATTCCAAGAAAAAAAGAGTGACATCCAACAGAGGGAAGATGATTTCATGCAGGGTTTTAGCCATATAGGAGGCTTGTGAGCTAGTTGGAAATCTGAGGATGCAACACTATAGGAAGAAACAACCTTATATGCATGTAATACCACGCTCTATTAGGTACTTTGGTAGGCACTAGATTCAGATGAATGATCTGTCCATTTGTCAACTATCACTAGACCGCTGCTTGAGCAAGGACAGGTGATGAGCTCAGGTGTTGGTAGTGTAAAGGAGTGGCTGGATGTAGAAATTGGGAAATGTTAAGCGATTATTAAGCATTTGAAGGAAGCAGTAACTTTGTGATTTTAGCAACTTGAGAGAACAAGGAAAATAAGTCAAACATTAAAAAGGAGATTCAGCAAATGATGAAACAGATGTCTGCTGCTGCTCACTCTCAAGGGTTCTCACTGTATTACTTACAATAGCAAAGTGGACTCATTTGAATACCCCTTGCTTAGCATGGCATAAAATGGGCAAGAGGAAAGTCTTCCCAGACAATACAATTGTATTGCCTTCATTTCTGTGGTTGGATAGTAGAGATCCAGACACGGAAGTGAGAAGTGTGGAAACAGGGCTACCAATGAATACTTTGTTGGTAAAGGGCAGCAGATTAGCTCTTCCAGAGCTCTGCTAGTTGGTAGATGGTAGCTCTGAGGGTTGGACGATAGTTTCTGTTGTTCAAGGTGAAGATGTTTCTTGACCAGGCCTATTCTTTTGTTTGCCCCTAACTGCTGTGGCAGGATGGTTGAGGAAATTTACACCTTATTGTGCCCATGTTGTGGATGCTCCAGCCGCTGCCCTCCAACTCTGTGAGAGGCATTGCTTTAAACAAAGACTGTGTCAAGGAGGGGAGCTGTATGGTGTTCACCCTAAGAAGGACACTTGAAACAGAACAGACAGTAGATGCATTCCCTGCAAGACTAAACAACCACACAAAACAACCACTCCAAATGAAAAGCAGAAAAGCAAGATGTGTCCACCAATATGATCCGTCTCAGTTTTGCAATCTCCCCGTTCCTAGAAGGCCTTCTGCAACCCTCAGTTGCATCCCCACTAGTGTTCTCTGCAAAACGTGTCAATGCCTTCTAGGTACAGCAGCGCTATAGAAAAACATTAAATAAAAAACGTATATCACCTTCATCAACATTTGGCAGGAAGGAGCTTTTGCTTCCAGTCACTGGTTTACAGTAATTCACGACACTTTGGACAAGAAAAAACAAACTTGACCGCCTCTCCACATATGCAATAGCTGTGGTTCTTTACAAGCTACGCATTTTTGGGGAAGGCATTCCAAAACTGAACAAAAATGCCAGGTTGTCTTGTAATGGGTTAGCTTGTAAAATAATCTTGTTGGGATTTAGCTGAAATAATGCTCCCTTCCCCCACCTTACTGCATTAAGCGCTTTTATAGAGCAGATGATTTTACAGATGGAACTCTCCTTTTCAACTCTCAGTAGTTGCATGAAATCAATCACATAGGGGGTTATTCTAACTTTGGAGGAGTGTTTATCCGTCCCAAAAGTGACGGTAAAGTGACGGATATACCACCAGCCGTATTACGAGTTCCATAGGATATAATGGACTCGTAATACGGCTGGTGGTAAATCTGTCACTTTTCCGTCACTTTTGGGACGGATTAACACCTCCTCCAAAGTTAGAATAACCCCCATAGTCTGCTTAACTATTTCCCTCCGAAACCTGGTGTTTGTAGTCGGGATACGAGTCCTATGATGATGTGATAAATCGTTCTCTGAGCGCAGTAAGTTGTATAACAAGGTTTGCATTGTGGATTTTTTTAAATTTATTTACAACTGTGTTGTGTACAAGCGCAGATATGAATAATGGATTTGCTCGCAGACAATGAGAGCGACCTGTATTTATTTCTGTCAGACAAACGTGGGCAGTTGTGGACTCCTCAGGTGCATCAGTGCGTGGCTGTGCGGGGGTGCAGCCACGCAGGAACAGAGGGTCAGCACAGCCCAAAATACCGAACAGATGGTGACTCCCATGCTGGCTGAACCATTTACAATCCACGACTACTGCACAAGAAAGGACACTGGAGAGCACAGAGACAAAACAAATGTGGGCCAAAACTCGTCTCCTTTCCCTTATGACGAAACAATAGTGTGTTCTCTGAAACATTTTCAATTGGAAAACAAAAAAGGTTGCACAAGCATAAATTAATGTAAATGTTGCCACGTGTGCCATAAATCTGTACTCACCACTGGTTATGTTTTTCCCAGGAAACATATTTCGGTTTGAGACTTTAACCTTTGGCTTTCTGCCAAACTGGAAAAGTTGGATTTGTTGTCCGAATGAAAGAGGACTCAAAAGGGGAGTCTTGTGATGGTGCTTTTAATTCAGTTCTTGTCAAACTTCTACCTGGCAGGTTCACTCACCAAAGGCCTTTATGCCAGGTTTGTCTTTCATACTTGTAAAATGATCTGTGTATCACTTCCAGAGAGGTTTTATGACATGGGCACAGTGCCAACTGCCCAGACCCCCCATAAAATACATGGGAAACTCGAAATTCCTGCCATACTAACTTTGCTCATAAAAAAAACTGTTTATTTTTCCACTTTGAGGGCCCTTCAAGCTAAAGAGAAACTTAAGGCCGAATTTCCGGGTTTGCACTAAGGCAAAGTCACACAAAATTAAGTGAAGCAGGGTATTTACTTTCCAGTGCAAAAGGTATTTTGTAATTGTAAGGAGCTCAAACAGTGCTTTGCATCACTTTGCCTTCAGTAACTCGGCCAGCTTAGCACAAGCACTAACAGTTTTTGATGCAAAGCCCAATCTACTAAGATAGCCAGACTGGGCTCGCACAAAGCAGGGGCTATTGAGAAGAAACTTTTTATTTCCTCCAAACATTCCACACATTGCATGCGAGTTATGCTGTATATTACACATACAATGTGTGAAATGTTTAACAAAAGGCTAAGCAAAGGTTTTTGTCCTGAAAGAGTATGATTCCAATATAAATCCTATGTTGTACAGCACCATGGTGCAAAGGTTAGGCATGGCCGAGCAAGCCTGTTTTATATATTTTTTTTTTATAAAGACTTTTTATTATTTTGCAGAAAGAAAAAAGGGTAAATACAATGGTACATACATGTAAAAGGATGCCAGTTTTAGATCTACTAAGAGATCAAGAGTAAAAAAAAACAACACACTAAAACTTAATACAATAAAATTGCATTAACAAAAGACAGAATTAAAAATATATGCTTCAAAAAACTCTTAAAAAATGTAAAAAAATGTATAACACACCATTTCATTGACCGGATTATACAGGAACTGAGCGGCTACTCTGGCTGATTTAATACCAGGTGTCAAAAACAGAGGTTTTCAAAAATGACATCTAGCAGGCTTTAAAACAGGGCAAACAAATAATACATGATCAACCGCCTGTACCATGCCCTTGCACAGGTTACACCTATCAACCCAGCTTATCCGCCACTATGCATCCACAACACAACGTAGAGGGAGGCAATTTAATTTAAACATAAGTATGCAGCGGCGTACCCCATGTTCCAAATTCCACCTTAAATACGGTTGAGGGGCCGAAACACTATGGGCCCCACTATGAGTTTGGTGGATGGAAGACTATGGGGGTGATTCTGAGTCTGGCGGGCGGCGGAGGCCGCCCGCCAGACTTCCCCCACCAAAATACCGCTCCGCGGTCGAAAGACCGCTGAGGGTATTTTGGGATTTGCCCTGGGCTGGCAGGCGACCGCCAAAAGGCCGCCCGCCAGCCCAGGGCAAATCATCCTTCCCACGAGGACGCCGGCTCAGAATTGAGCCGGCGGAGTGGGAAGGTGCGACGGGTGCAGTGGCACCCGTCGCGTATTTCAGTGTCTGCATAGCAGACACTGAAATACAAAGTGGGGCCCTCTTACGGGGGCCCCTGCAGTGCCCATGCCATTGGCATGGGCACTGCAGGGGCCCCCAGGGGCCCCGCGGCACCCCCTACCGCCATCCTGTTCCTGGCGGGAGACCCGCCAGGAACAGGATGGCGGTAGGGGGTGTCAGAATCCCCATGGCGGCGGAGCGCGCTCCGCCGCCATGGAGGATTCACAAGGGCAGCGGAAAACCGGCGGGAGACCGCCGGTTTTCCGCATCTGACCGCGGCTGAACCGCCGCGGTCAGAATGCCCTGCGGGGCACCGCCGGCCTGTCGGCGGTGCTCCCGCCGACCCTGGCCCCGGCGGTCTCTGACCACCGGGGTCAGAATGACCCCCTATGTCCGCCAAACTCCCGACAGGGTGCTGCTACCTACATGGAGACCTCCCCGCTGGAGCTATTATGGGTTTCCTGCTAGGTCGGTGGGCACTTGCCTAGCAGGAATCAGGCAAGAGCATTGTCTCCGCTTCGTAATCAAGCCAGCGGCATTGCTGAAGCCAGCAGGGTGCACCAACACTCTTGCAATGTTCAAAGCAGACAGTGAACATTGCCATGGTGCTCGCTGGGGGGGGTTGGGAGTGGGTACCCTGTACTGCTCATGCCAATTGTATGAGTGGTGCAGGGGCCCCTTTGTGGCCCCCTGGACCTGTTCTCTGCCAGCCTTTTCAGAGCGGTGCTACCTCCGTGAAACC
The DNA here is from genome assembly GCF_031143425.1 of Pleurodeles waltl. NCBI lineage: Eukaryota > Metazoa > Chordata > Amphibia > Caudata > Salamandridae > Pleurodeles > Pleurodeles waltl. The sequence goes on from NC_090441.1 coordinate 91,829,155, forward strand.
ACTGGCGGAGAACAAGGTCGTCATTTCCAGGGCAGCGCTACAAGCACCACTACCCTGGTGGATTAGGATCTCCGCCACCACCAGACCGCCAGGATCTGGATCCTAGCAGAGCTGGCAGATCCCTGGCAGTCCACTGCCCGGGTTGTAACGTGGCAGTCAGACCGCGAGTGTGACAGTCTATAGACCGCCACACTCATAATAAGGCCCTTTGTGTCCTTGTTACTTCCTCCCGCCTTTTTACTCTCCCAGTGACGTCTATTCTTTTTCATAGATCTAAATTTCAAGGAGGATTTTAGGTAGCCTCTAAAGCTACAATAGCTCATCTTGCAGGTCTACCAATTTCAGGCTAAAGTGCTCAAGTGCATGAATAAGGTTCAGCATCAATGTACAGTCTCCCCTTATCGAAGTGAAACGTTCAATACTTATAGGTTTCCTCAAAGAGTTCTCTTTTGAATGCATAAGATGATAGCCCCAACGTACTAAAGATGCTAACCATCTTACATAGGTGCTTTCCAACCACATTTCAAAACGTAATGCCTCTACTGGTGCCAGTGTGTTTAAATTACAAATTGATCTCAAAAGTTTCCCTCCTACTTAGTGCATAAAGTGCCAGTGCTTAGTATGTATGAACTCCACTCCGTATAAATCGTGTATGCAGAATTTTCATCTTGTAGACAGTCAACAAGTGAATAAAGTGCCTGTAGCCCCACAAACAGATGTAAGTGTGTTTGCATGAGAAAAAAACTTTGTCAGGTGGGCAATATGTTCTTTCTCGCTCAGATCATTACAGACAATTTTTCTTAGGTACGGATAAGATTTAACTATTTCTATAGGCATAGTATCCAAGAGAAATCTTTAGTTTGCCCTCCGGTGGCATCCCTTCGTATGAAATTTCATAATATTACTTTTATTTACCTTAACTTTCACAGGATGTCTATCCTCATGACCTGCTAGACAATCAAGACACTTCTGCAAACCTTTAGAGGTCAAGTCCAGTAATGTAATATCATCTGCGTATAGGCGAGTGCCTATCTGTTAAGACCCAACTATCTCACAAGGTCCATCTGCTGTGGCAAACCAGCCAAGTATAATGAAAAAAAGAGGAGGTGCTAGTAAACAGCCTTGTTTTATGCCATTTTTTGTTTCACTATTTGGTGTAAGGCCACAGTTACCCCCTAACATTACTTGACACCATGTGGCCATATGCAAGGCTATTATCAGTTTTAATAGACCTTGTGGGATACCCAGATCCATGAGTTTCCTCCACAGGGATTTCCTGACCAAGCGGTTGAAGGCGCTAGAGAAATTAATAAATGGTGCATATAATGGTATACCCTGTTTCTGGACATACTTTTTCAAAATAAGATGTAATATGGTTATATTATCTACGTTAAAGCAGCCTGTTCCAAGGGCAAGATCTGCAATAGCCTCAGGTTTACCCTTAATGGAGAAAGACAGAATACTATGATTACTCTGCTTACTATCAATTACTGCAACAGCCTTTATAAGGGAGAAGGCAGAATAAGAGCTTATGATGTTGCCAAGTATCGAAATACCACTTGGCGGTCTTTGGGTTGGGCGGGCCAGGATATCAGTGTCTATTATACCATTTACAATGATAGCATCAAACTTCCTAGATGTCTCCAGCACTGGGGACCCTCTCTTGTTCACTCTGGACCCCAATGGGAAGGGCACCCTTGGAATATTCAAGCCTTCCTCTCTTTCATCATCAGTAAAATGTCTTAATGTATGATAAGAGATAGCAGCACTGAGGCCACCAACCACAATTATATTACTGGTCTGTACCTTCTCGGCAATTGATTTATTAAAATAGAAACTATTTTTAAGGATGAGTTAGTCTCTTTACCAGGCTGTTTTTACATGTCCGCCAAAGTAAATAGGGAATGGAATTATCTCTCCCTGTTATTAAAGAAGAGTATTCAATGAAGTAAATTTGAAGGATGATAGAACACTTTATAGGACCATGAGCAATTAGTGCTGAACAATGTGGCTATACCACTGCTAGCATGCCCTTTTCTAGACTTCTTTATGGGGCTACTAATAACAAAGTAATCTTTCACCTGAAGTGTATCGGTTACCCATGTCTCTTGTATACAGATTATGGGGGTCATTCAGACCCCGGCGGGCGGCATGAGCCGCCCGCCTGGCGGGAACCGCCGAATGACCGCACCGCGGTCAAAAGACCGCGGCGGCCATTCTGTGTTTCCCGCTGGGCTGGCGGGCGACCGCCAGAAGGCCGCCCGCCAGCCCAGCGGGAAACCCCTTCCCACGAGGAAGCCGGCTCCGAATGGAGCCGGTGGAGTGGGAAGGGTGCGACGGGTGCAGTAGCACCCGTCGCGAATTTCAGTGTCTGCTATGCAGACACTGAAATTCAAAGTGGGGCCCGCTTACGGGGGCCCCACGACACCCCTCACCGCCATCCTGTTCCTGGCGATCGGAACCGCCAGGAACAGGATGGCGGTGAGGGGGTCGGAATCCCCCATGGCGGTGCAGCAAGCTGCGCCGCCATGGGGGGATTCCTCAGGGCAGTGGAAAACCGGCAGGACACCGCCGGTTTTCCTGTTCTGACCGCGGCCAAACCGCCGCGGTCAGAATGCCCTGCGGGGCACCGCCAGCCTGTTGGCGGTGCTCCCGCCGACCCCGGCGGAATGACCCCCTATGTGTGGGTTTAATGGGCCTAGATTAAAACTTTTGGAGGAGCCTGCTAAGTTCCAAGACAAAATATTAATTTGATTGTTAATAAATTGACAGCACAGCTTAGAACCCTTATCATTTTGGACTCCCGCCAAGCACCGCCACTGCAACAGATGATCATCACGCAGCACAGGGATTGAATTCGGCTTTTAAAGGGATACCCTTCTACTCCCCGCTTTACAAGATTTGACAGTAAACTTCGAATTCCACTATAGCTCCTCAAGTGAGATTGTGCCATTACCTAAGAGGATAAACCTATTCATATCACTATATCTATTTACCGTAGACCAATGAGAACGAAGTAGGTATGGCACTATATCAAACCCTTTCGAAATAAAAAAATAAAATGTTTTCATTATTAGATTGGCAACTATGGGAGAATGTAAGGTAGCCCTTGACCTTTTCCCACCACAAACATTTAACAATTCTACCAGTTTTAATCACTACTTTTTATCCTCTTCACTGGTCTATCTGAGTCGAAAAATACAACCAGTAAGATCTATTCAAAACAGAAAAATCATCAACAAATAGAACAATAAAATCAAGAGCTTAAAAGGCGGTTATCTCTTTGCCGTTTTGGTAACTAGGTGAACCTCCCTGATTAATCAAACAACAATCCTTATTTCTGGGCCCACTTTGCAGGGATTACAATGGGGCATATGATTTTATATTCTGGTTTAAAACAGATAATGTACAATTACTCCCATTTGTCCCATTCATTTCAGACAATGTTCCTTGACAGACAGTTGTCTGTGTTGGCTTTTAGATAATCGCGCTCATTGCTTGTGATTAAGCATCTGTAATCCACTGACTTTGCTACATATGGAATCTCTTGGACCAATCCCTTGGAGCCAATTGGCTGTATAGCGGACCCTTCTGTCTCAATTTCCAATTGGAATTCTGTCTTAAGGAATTTAACTCTTCTTAACCCTCTTTTATTTACCTTTCTCAACTTCCGTTTTGCCTTTCTTCTTTCTTTCTTATCTTTTTTTCTTCCAGGCTTCTGAACAACTTCCTGAGCATCTTCCTGTGTGATAGGGATCGTATTTTTCTTTTTTCCTGTTTTTTGAAGAATGGATTCAGTTCCATGCTTTTCCTCAGGTCAGGTGCTTGAGTAGGGGACTAATTCCCTTTATTAGGCCTTTAAATGGATTGATCTCCTTCTTTGAAGAGATCTTTTAGATGAGTTAAATCGATTGACAAATCACATCTTTTTACCTTCCCCTGAAACTTAACCCAAGAATGACCCTCTTGCGTACCAGTCTCTAACAATCTGGGTGAAGGAAGATTTGAACTATTCAAATTTGTAACCTCAGCAGATTTATCCAGTAGCTTTTTGAGTAACACAGTCAATGTATCTAGAATATGATCAGAACTATCTGTATATTTTTCCTGTAAAGCCAAGATAGACAGAATAAACTCCAAGCTTTGCAATGATTTCGAAAAACACACATAGGCCCTCATTATGACATCAGCAGTTTTTGTAAAAGACCGCCAATGCCACGGGCGCCACAATACCGCCAGTGCTGGCGGTATGTGTGGCACCCGATTATGACCTTTCCACTGGGCCAGCGGACAGAAACAGCATTTCCGCCTGCTGGCCCAGCGGAAAAAACACAACAACATTGAAGCCGGCTTGTAATCGAGCCGGTGGCAATGTTGATGTGCAGCAGGTGCAGTAGCACCCGTCGGGCAGTGAAATGTGTGATGGGGCTGTGCCTGGAGGCCCCTGTACTGCCCATGCCAAGTGCATGGGCAGTGCAGGTGCACCCAGGGGCACCCCGAGTCCCCCTTACCGCCAGCCTTTCCATGAACAGGCTGGCGGATGGGGACTCATAATCCCCAGGGCCACCATGGACAGGCTGGCGGATGGGGACTCATAATCCCCAGGGCAGCGCTGCTTGCAGCACTGCCCTGGCGGATTACAAACACCAGGCTGCCACCTTGCGGTAGCCTGGCGATACCGGAAGTATGACCGTGGCGAATGCGCCACGGTCATAATACGGCTGGTTGGCACCGCCAGCCTGTTGGCTGTACTACCACCACCGCCGGCGGGGCGGTCCGGGGCCGCTGGGGTCGTAATGACCCCCATAGTCTCCTGAAATACTAACTGGTTGATTTAATGACAGGTCAGGATTCATTGAGATGTTCGCTGTCACAGAACCTGTCTAACTAGGGGTGCTATAATACCAGTCCAGTGACCTTTTCTGTTTTATAAGCTATACTAGTGAAGGTGACTCCATGTTCCTATTTACTGCCCCGGGACTGGATTTCAAAAGTGATATATCAGTAGCATATAATCCAACACAATAGACGGTTGAGAACCTTGAATAATTTGCTGTACCTCCTTATCATTACTGATCGAGTGGTTGAACCTCAATGGATTTATTTCTCCTTTATTAAAATGGGTCACTAGATGTTGCTGTTGATTAGAAATATTTAATCCACCTAGTGAAGACACAGACTAGGGTTCATCCTCCACCATCACAACCCCGACTACATCCCGGACATAGTAATGGAAATTTCTCCTGGAGCTTTTTGGTAATGCACAGGGATAATCCCACTCCCTTTGATGAGTCCAAGGTGAGGGGCTCTATTCCTTAATGGATTAGATTTGTTTTTTTGACAAATTCTAGATGAGCGAATTCTCCTAGATTGAAGCTTCTTTGCCGTCATGATTTCCCCAGAAGCACTCAAAAGGGATGCAGTCAAGGGAGGGCTGGGAGGGGACCAGGGGAGGGGGGCTTTTACCTCACAACCTGCACCCGCACCTGGATGGGCCGTTTCTTGCAAGGTACAGAGAACGTCCTACCGTTGCTTGCTAATATTGCACCAACACCCCCTTTGTAACACGTAACTTTTAATTCTTATGGACGCCTCCACACATCCGCAATGTTCGGTCGAAAGCCACATGAGAGCAGGGAGGGGCATGAGCATGCCTACATTTCCACCTACAATTCTCCCAAAACCTAAAGGAGGCCTACAGCACAGAGGAGGAACTAAGCTGGTGACCAGCAGTGCACATGTGGCAAAAGTTCAATGCTGGCAGACAGCCACATGTAGCCACATGTTGAGAATTAAAACATAGGAAGCCACTGATAAATAAGATGCACCAACAAGCCAATTAAACATTTAGTCAGGATATCCTTGTAGTAGGGCAAACAAGCTTGCAATTGATTAATCACCCACTGTTGGTACCATATGGGTGTAATGACATAACACCTTTCAGGCTAAATGCCTAATAGTAGCCTAGTAAAGCCACACATTGCCTCTGAGACGTGAAGAGGGTACTGGGGCAATAAGCTTTCCAGAATAGTATGTGCAAGCCTGTTACGTCTAAATATGCTATTTAGAGTAGCAGGGTTTATAGGCAGCAGAAGATTTTTCAAAAATCCCAATTTCCAGATTGCTGCACACGCACCAAGTGGGGTGCAGCACAACAACCTAATTATTGTTTGTTTGTTTGGCGAGTTCAGGCGGTACTGATGACTTCCACTGGCTTCCGCTCTTCTCACGACTTCAAACACAGCCTCAACCGTCGTCACAATCAGTACAGACACCACCCAAACTGCCCAATCTTGCTGTCCCCGGCCGCTAACTGCTGGCTGCCTTGCCTTGCCTCCTCCTTCTTGCAGCTCCTTACAACTCCTCAACTCTGCGTTGTCTCAGCCTGTTTGTCTGCCAACACAGGGATGATGAGCAGCAGCAGGCACTCTTCAAAATGTATCTCTGTTGTGACTGCTCCCCCTTGCACAATGCAGTCCAGCACCTTTGGTTGTTGCATTGTGTTGTTATCATAATAAATCTGCCCCTTAGTGTGCATGCCTGGCCTGCCCAGCCTCAACCCTCACAGTGCCAGGATGTTTGTGGTAATTAAATTGAAAAATATTCTGTGTAATTTCTCTCTCCTTACATCACCTCACAAATTCTACCTTAACCCTCTCTCTTCTTTGTAGCTTCATCCTCTCTATCTCACCTTTCTCTACCTCAGCTCTCTTTTAATATACTTCATTCCACTCATCTCCCACTACACCTCATGACCAACACACTCATCTTTGCATACATCTATATATATCACTCTCAACCACCTCTGTCTGCATTATTTCTCTCTGTACCTCACTGCTCTTTTTTCAACTGACCTCCCTGTATGTTCTCTCCATCTACTTCACTTCTAACACAACCCTGTATCTATATTTACCTCACCTGCCTACCTGTCTGTAATGTTTCTACTACCTTATTTCTCTGTTCAGTCCTTTCACTACCTCACCACTCGTCCTCAACTTTCTATGTTATATCTCCCTCACTACCTCAACTTATTTACCCTACCACTCACTGTTTCAATCTGCCTCTCTCTCTCACTACCCAACCTCTCTATTTACCTCACCATTTAGTTCACAACCTCACCTCTCTACCTCCCCTTTCTCTTGCTCTACATCTGGTCCTTATTCTTTGCCTCCCCAAATACCTTTCTTCTTTCTGGCTACCTCTAGTTCTGTACCGGTATTCCCTTTTCTCTGTCATCAACTCCTATCTCTCTTTTTCTCCCACAAAAACACATCTTTCTCTGGATCACATTCCCTATTTCAACTCACTACCATTGTTGGAGTGTGACCTTTAAAATCAATATTAACATGAAAGCTTGCAATATATTCTGTAATGAAACTGCATAGAAAATGTGTTAACGTAGAAAATAATGCATGCGTTTGAAATGTGCCCACGGGGAGTGGCCACCAAATGTACACGAAGACTAATTAAACTTATTAATGATGAATTAATAATGTACTAATGCATGGATTTGCATTAGCATATTATAATTAGAGTCAAGTATTGGGGTTTTGTTAAATTAATCACTAGGCCTTAGTTAGCGAGGGCTGGGCCTAGCTGCCTGGTCTCATATTAAACTGTGTTTTCTAACGTGCAATGTGCTGCTTTCCTGAAGGACACGAAGCTGTACTTTTCCAGGCGCTAGATATGTGTGAGTAACCGTAGTAAATTCTTTCTCATGGGACACGACGTGCTCAAGGAGACATTCTTGCTGAATGCAACAGTGTAATTCGTAACAGGTGCAAGGTTACCTGGACTAGGAGAAAACAATGGGACTACTGACTGGAGCGTAAAGTGTAACTTTTCTTACCTGACATTCCTACCGATGAAGACGTCAATAACATGGGCCAATCAACTGCATGAGAACTGTGTTTTGTGGAAAATTCTATTAAGGTGCGTGGAGAATTACTGGACAGAGATAATGACGCACCAAAATTGATCCAATAGGGAATTAAGGGCTAGTTTCACAATTTTGATATAACTGCATGACCCGAGGAGAAATTGGTCATTCCTCGCCATTCTTCTTCATCATTCCTTGCCATTCCACTGAGCCATACTTTACCATTATTCTTTGAGACTTTGCCGTCTATTCTTCCTGATACTTAAACCATCCTTTGTTCGTTCTTACCTGATACTTACTTCTCCTCCTTATGAGGGAAGAGCCTTATTCTTAGCTATGCCATACTGAGACCTGCCCTGTCCTGTTCTTGCTGATGGCGAATCGACTGATGTCCTGAGGACGAAGGCTGACGCTGTTTGCTGACCCGTTGGAGGGGTAACTATCTGATGAAATTTCTAATTGTCTGTTTGCCTTTTCTTTCTAGGTACCAACTGCTCTTTTGATAGAGGCCATAGTTAGATGTTTTCCAAATTTGTGTTTGCTAAATTGTTTTGCATGAAGCCCAACATGCTAATGCTAATTCGATGTTAGTTAAGGTGTTCACAAATATCTGACGCAAATAGACAAATGACTGAGTTCTTGCTTTGTTGAATCTTGCACTACTGTGACTTTGCTAAGCTGTTTCTTACTAATGATATGTTAATGCCGAACGTATATTCTCTATACATTTGATAAGTGGTGTCTAATTACAAAGTTTGAAGCATTACTAATGAGATTGATTGCTAATGAGTTTAACAGAGATGATATTAGATTGTAACTAATAGGGAAATAAATATTCTAACTCTTAACTAAATTGGTGTGGTTATTCAATACTGAAAGGTCATGGTGTGTTCGCTTTATTGATCCTTATTAAATGTTATTGATTAACCTGTTGATTAGGTATTGTGAATATTGAATGAGTTATTGTGAGAAAGTAGCCTCTTTCTAGCCTTGTTAACCCCACTTTTGGCCTGTTTGTGAGTGTATGTCAGGTGTTTGTCACTGTTTTCACTGTCTCACTGGGATCCTGATAGCCAGGCCCCAGTGCTCATAGTGAAAACACTATGTTTTCAGTATGGTTGTTATGTGTCACTGGGATCCTGCTGGTCAGGACCCCAGTGCTCATAGGTTTGTGGCCTATATGTATGTGTCACTGGGACCCTGTCACACAGGGCCCCAGTGCTCATAGGTGTGCATGTACATGTTCCCTGTGTGGTGCCTAACTGTCTCACTGAGGCTCTGCTAACCAGAACCTCAGTGGTTATGCTCTCTCATTACTTTCAAATTGTCACTAACAGGCTAGTGACCATTTTTACCAATTTACATTGGCTTACTGGAACACCCTTATAATTCCCTAGTATATGGTACTGAGGTACCCAGGGTATTGGGGTTCCAGGAGATCCCTATGGGCTGCAGCATTTCTTTTGCCACCCATAGGGAGCTCTGACAATTCTTACACAGGCCTGCAACTGCAGCCTGAGTGAAATAACGTCCACGTTATTTCACAGCCATTTTACACTGCACTTAAGTAACTTATAAGTCACCTATATGTCTAACCTTTACCTGGTAAAGGTTAGGTGCAAAGTTACTTAGTGTGAGGGCACCCTGGCACTAGCCAAGGTGCCCCCACATTGTTCAGAGCCAATTCCCTGAACTTTGTGAGTGCGGGGACACCATTACACGCGTGCACTACATATAGGTCACTACCTATATGTAGCTTCACAATGGTAACTCCGAATATGGCCATGTAACATGTCTATGATCATGGAATTGCCCCCTCTATGCCATCCTGGCATTGTTGGTACAATTCCATGATCCCAGTGGTCTGTAGCACAGACCCTGGTACTGCCAGACTGCCCTTCCTGGGGTTTCTCTGCAGCTGCTGCTGCTGCTAACCCCTCAGACAGGCAGCTGCCCTCCTGGGGTCCAGCCAGGCCTGGCCCAGGATGGCAGAACAAAGAACTTCCTCTGAGAGAGGGTGTGACACCCTCTCCCTTTGGAAAATGGTGTGAAGGCAGGGGAGGAGTAGCCTCCCCCAGCCTCTGGAAATGCTTTGTTGGGCACAGATGTGCCCAATTCTGCATAAGCCAGTCTACACCGGTTCAGGGACCCCTTAGCCCCTGCTCTGGCGCGAAACTGGACAAAGGAAAGGGGAGTGACCACTCCCCTGACCTGCACCTCCCCTGGGAGGTGTCCAGAGCTCCTCCAGTGTGCTCCAGACCTCTGCCATCTTGGAAACAGAGGTGCTGCTGGCACACTGGACTGCTCTGAGTGGCCAGTGCCACCAGGTGACGTCAGAGACTCCTTGTGATAGGCTCCTTCAGGTGTTAGTAGCCTTTCCTCTCTCCTAGGTAGCCAAACCCTCTTTTCTGGCTATTTAGGGTCTCTGTCTCTGGGGAAACTTTAGATAACGAATGCATGAGCTCAGCCGAGTTCCTCTGCATCTCTCTCTTCACCTTCTGATAAGGAATCGACCGCTGACCGCGCTGGAAGCCTGCAAACCTGCAACATAGTAGCAAAGACGACTACTGCAACTCTGTAACGCTGATCCTGCCGCCTTCTCGACTGTTTTCCTGCTTGTGCATGCTGTGGGGGTAGTCTGCCTCCTCTCTGCACCAGAAGCTCCGAAGAAATCTCCCGTGGGTCGACGGAATCTTCCCCCTGCAACCGCAGGCACCAAAAAGCTGCATTACCGGTCCCTTGGGTCTCCTCTCAGCACGACGAGCGAGGTCCCTCGAATCCAGCGACGCTGTCCAAGTGACCCCCACAGTCCAGTGACTCTTCAGCCCAAGTTTGGTGGAGGTAAGTCCTTGCCTCACCTCGCTGGGCTGCATTGCTGGGAACCGCGACTTTGCAGCTACTCCGGCCCCTGTGCACTTCCGGCGGAAATCCTTTGTGCACAGCCAAGCCTGGGTCCACGGCACTCTAACCTGCATTGCACGACTTTCTAAGTTGGTCTCCGGCGACGTGGGACTCCTTTGTGCAACTTCGGCGAGCACCGTTTCACGCATCCTCGTAGTGCCTGTTTCTGGCACTTCTCCGGGTGCTACCTGCTTCAGTGAGGGCTCTTTGTCTTGCTCGACGTCCCCTCTCTCTGCAGGTCCAATTTGCGACCTCCTGGTCCCTCCTGGGCCCCAGCAGCGTCCAAAAACGCCAAACGCACGATTTGCGTGTAGCAAGGCTTGTTGGCATCCTTCCGGCGGGAAAACACTTCTGCACGACTCTCCAAGGCGAGAGAAATCCGTCCACCAAAGGGGAAGTCTCTAGCCCTTTTCGTTCCTGCAGAAACCTCAGCTTCTTCTGTCCAGTCGAAGCTTCTTTGCACCCGCAGCTGGCATTTCCTGGGCATCTGCCCATCTCCGACTTGCTTGTGACTTTTGGACTTGGTCCCCTTGTTCCACAGGTACCCTAGATTGGAAATCCACAGTTGTTGCATTGCTGGTTTGTGTCTTTCCTGCATTATTCCTCTAACACGACTCTTTTGTCCTTAGGGGAACTTTAGTGCACTTTGCACTCACTTTTCAGGGTCTTGGGGAGGGTTATTTTTCTAACTCTCACTATTTTCTAATAGTCCCAGCGACCCTCTACAAGGTCACATAGGTTTGGGGTCCATTTGTGGTTCACATTCCACTTTTGGAGTATATGGTTTGTGTTGCCCCTATCCCTATGTTTCCCCATTGCATCCTATTGTAACTATACATTGTTTGCACTGTTTTCTAAGACTATACTGCATATTTTTGTTATTGTGTATATATATCTTGTGTATATTTCCTATCCTCTCACTGAGGGTACACTCTAAGATACTTTGGCATATTGTCATAAAAATAAAGTACCTTTATTTTTAGTATAACTGTGTATTGTGTTTTCTTATGATATTGTGCATATGACACTAAGTGGTACTGTAGTAGCTTCACACGTCTCCTAGTTCAGCCTAAGCTGCTCTGCTAAGCTACCATTATCTATCAGCCTAAGCTGCTAGACACCCTATACACTAATAAGGGATAACTGGGCCTGGTGCAAGGTGCAAGTACCCCTTGGTACTCACTACAAGCCAGTCCAGCCTCCTACATTGGTTGTGCAGTGGTGGGATAAGTGCTTGAGACTACTTACCACTCTTGTCATTGTACTTTTCATAAGAGAAAAATATACAAAACAAGGTCAGTGTATATACACATAGCCAAAAAGTTTTGCATTTCCTCTTTTCACTCTTTTCTAAGTGCTGAAAAGTACTTCTAAAACTTTCAAAAAGTTCTTAAAAGTTTAAAAAGTTTTTTCTGTCTTTCCAAAAAGTTCTGAAAACTTTCTTCACTTTTTCTATCACTTTAACTCTCTCTAAAAATGTCTGGCACAGGCCAAAATGTTGAACTGTCCAAACTTGCATATGATCACCTTAGCTGGAAAGGAGCAAGGAGTCTCTGCATAGAGAGAGGTTTGAGTGTAGGGAAGAATCCTTCCTTAGAACTGTTAATTAACATGCTTAGAGTACAGGATAAGGCCATAAGTGCCCAATCTGGTGAAAAAGTAGCTAATGGTTCTCAATCTGATCCAGGGACTCCCCCAGGAAAAGATTCAGGAAAGAAACTTCTCAGCCTGCCCATTACTAGACAGTCTAGCATAGTTGGTACAGAGGTTGAATCACACCATACTGATGGTGTGCTCTCACATTATACTGTTAGCCAAGCTGTTAGGGTGCCCTCTGTAAGGGACAGGTCTCCTTCTGTTCATTCCCATCATACCTCTGTATCTAGAAATGTCCCTCCCACCCACCCTGATGACAGATTGTTAGAAAGGGAGCTCAATAGATTGAGAGTGGAACAAACCAGACTGAAGCTCAAGAAGCAACAGCTGGATTTGGATAGACAGTCTTTAGAAGTAGAGAGGGAAAGACAGAAGTTGGGTTTAGAAACCCATGGTGGCAGCAGCAGTATTCCCCATAGTCATCCTGCAAAAGAGCATGATTCCAGGAATCTGCACAAGATAGTTCCCCCTTATAAGGAGGGGGATGACATTAACAAGTGGTTTGCTGCACTTGAGAGGGCCTGTGTTGTACAGGATGTCCCTCAAAGGCAGTGGGCTGCTATCCTATGGCTATCATTTAGTGGAAAGGGTAGGGATAGACTCCTTACTGTGAAAGAAAGTGATGCCAATAATTTTACAGTTCTTAAGAATGCACTCCTGGATGGTTATGGCTTAACCACTGAACAGTACAGGATAAAGTTCAGAGAGACCAAAAAGGAGTCTTCACAAGACTGGGTTGATTTCATTGACCATTCAGTGAAGGCCTTGGAGGGGTGGTTACATGGCAGTAAAGTTGCTGATTATGAAAGCCTGTATAACACAATCCTGAGAGAGCATATACTTAATAATTGTGTGTCTGATTTGTTGCACCAGTACCTGGTAGACTCTGATCTGACCTCTCACCAAGAATTGGGAAAGAAGGCAGACAAATGGGTCAGAACAAGGGTGAACAGAAAAGTTCATACAGGGGGTGACAAAGATGGCAATAAGAAGAAAGATGGTGAAAAATCTCAAGATAAGCATGGGGATAAGGGTAAAACCAAAGATCCCACTTCAAATCTTAAACACTCTTCAGAGGGTGGGGATAAAACAAATTCTTCCTCTTCTTCCCAACCTGCACACATTAAAAAGCCTTGGTGCTTTGTGTGTAAAAACAGAGGCCATAGGCCAGGGGATAAGTCCTGTCCAGGTAAACCCCCTGAGCCTACCACCACTAATACATCAAGCTCTAGTGCCCCTAGCAGTAGTGGTACTAGTGGTGGGACTGCTGGCAACAGTCAAGCAAAGGGTGTAGTTGGGTTCACTTATGGGTCCATAGTGGAAACTGATGTAATCAGTCCCAAGACAGTTTCTGTCACACCTAGTGGCATTGGCCTTGCCACACTGGCTGCTTGTCCCCTTACAATGGATAAGTACAGGCAGACAGTTTCAATAAATGGTGTTGAGGCCTTGGCCTACAGGGACACAGGTGCCAGTTTCACTTTGGTGACTGAAAACCTAGTGCCTCCTGAACAACACATCATTGGACAACAGTATAAGATTATTGATGTCCATAACTCCACTAAGTTTCTTCCCTTAGCTATAATTCAGTTTAGTTGGGGTGGAGTTACTGGCCCTAAGCAGGTGGTGGTATCACCTAGCTTACCTGTAGACTGTCTCTTAGGTAATGACCTAGAGGCCTCAGGTTGGGCTGATGTAGAGTTTTATGCCCATGCAGCCATGCTGGGCATCCCTGAGGAATTGTTCCCTCTCATTTCAAGTGAAATGAAAAAGCAAAGGAGAGAAGGCCTGAAAACTCAGGATCCCTCTCCATCAACAGGTAAAAAGGGTATCACAATATCCCCTAACCACCCTACCATTCAGGATACTATTCCTGTGGTGGGAGAAACCTCTCCTGGGGTGGCACCTGTTCCAAGGGAATCATCAGCTGGCAAAGCTGGACTCCCTGAGGTGGAAGTACCTCTCTGTGGGATAACTAACATTGGTGAGAAAAAGAGCACCATTTTAGTTAACATGGAGCATCCCTCCAACCCTCCCAGAGAAACTTTAGTGCAGAAACCCTGCACTGCCTCACAACACTTAGGACAGCATCCCTGCCCTAGTGTGGAGCTGATAGGACAGCATCCCTGCCCTGCTCCAACCCAAGAGAAACAGCATCCCTGTTCTCTCTTCCAGCCATATGGACAAAGTTTTTGCCCAGCTATGGCTTTACTGAGACAGCATCCCTGTCTGGCATTTCCATCACTACAAATAGGTTCAGTGGACAAGTCCCACTGCTCTAAACTAAAACTTACTGATAGAAACTCTGAAAATACATCTTCACATTGTTGCCTAGCTAAAAAACTTCAAACAGGGTGGTTTACATCCCCACAGGGAAGTAACCATATGGTGGATGATAAAGGGAGTAACCAGTCTATTGCAGAGCTACTCTCTACTTATCACCACTTAGACAATAAAGTCTCAACTGGCCAAGGTTAGCCTTATTGTCCTTCGTTTGGGGGGGGGTTGTGTGAGAAAGTAGCCTCTTTCTAGCCTTGTTAACCCCACTTTTGGCCTGTTTGTGAGTGTATGTCAGGTGTTTGTCACTGTTTTCACTGTCTCACTGGGATCCTGATAGCCAGGCCCCAGTGCTCATAGTGAAAACACTATGTTTTCAGTATGGTTGTTATGTGTCACTGGGATCCTGCTGGTCAGGACCCCAGTGCTCATAGGTTTGTGGCCTATATGTATGTGTCACTGGGACCCTGTCACACAGGGCCCCAGTGCTCATAGGTGTGCATGTACATGTTCCCTGTGTGGTGCCTAACTGTCTCACTGAGGCTCTGCTAACCAGAACCTCAGTGGTTATGCTCTCTCATTACTTTCAAATTGTCACTAACAGGCTAGTGACCATTTTTACCAATTTACATTGGCTTACTGGAACACCCTTATAATTCCCTAGTATATGGTACTGAGGTACCCAGGGTATTGGGGTTCCAGGAGATCCCTATGGGCTGCAGCATTTCTTTTGCCACCCATAGGGAGCTCTGACAATTCTTACACAGGCCTGCAACTGCAGCCTGAGTGAAATAACGTCCACGTTATTTCACAGCCATTTTACACTGCACTTAAGTAACTTATAAGTCACCTATATGTCTAACCTTTACCTGGTAAAGGTTAGGTGCAAAGTTACTTAGTGTGAGGGCACCCTGGCACTAGCCAAGGTGCCCCCACATTGTTCAGAGCCAATTCCCTGAACTTTGTGAGTGCGGGGACACCATTACACGCGTGCACTACATATAGGTCACTACCTATATGTAGCTTCACAATGGTAACTCCGAATATGGCCATGTAACATGTCTATGATCATGGAATTGCCCCCTCTATGCCATCCTGGCATTGTTGGTACAATTCCATGATCCCAGTGGTCTGTAGCACAGACCCTGGTACTGCCAGACTGCCCTTCCTGGGGTTTCTCTGCAGCTGCTGCTGCTGCCAACCCCTCAGACAGGCAGCTGCCCTCCTGGGGTCCAGCCAGGCCTGGCCCAGGATGGCAGAACAAAGAACTTCCTCTGAGAGAGGGTGTGACACCCTCTCCCTTTGGAAAATGGTGTGAAGGCAGGGGAGGAGTAGCCTCCCCCAGCCTCTGGAAATGCTTTGTTGGGCACAGATGTGCCCAATTCTGCATAAGCCAGTCTACACCGGTTCAGGGACCCCATAGCCCCTGCTCTGGCGCGAAACTGGACAAAGGAAAGGGGAGTGACCATTCCCCTGACCTGCACCTCCCCTGGGAGGTGTCCAGAGCTCCTCCAGTGTGCTCCAGACCTCTGCCATCTTGGAAACAGAGGTGCTGCTGGCACACTGGACTGCTCTGAGTGGCCAGTGCCACCAGGTGACGTCAGAGACTCCTTGTGATAGGCTCCTTCAGGTGTTAGTAGCCTTTCCTCTCTCCTAGGTAGCCAAACCCTCTTTTCTGGCTATTTAGGGTCTCTGTCTCTGGGGAAACTTTAGATAACGAATGCATGAGCTCAGCCGAGTTCCTCTGCATCTCTCTCTTCACCTTCTGATAAGGAATCGACCGCTGACCGCGCTGGAAGCCTGCAAACCTGCAACATAGTAGCAAAGACGACTACTGCAACTCTGTAACGCTGATCCTGCCGCCTTCTCGACTGTTTTCCTGCTTGTGCATGCTGTGGGGGTAGTCTGCCTCCTCTCTGCACCAGAAGCTCCGAAGAAATCTCCCGTGGGTCGACGGAATCTTCCCCCTGCAACCGCAGGCACCAAAAAGCTGCATTACCGGTCCCTTGGGTCTCCTCTCAGCACGACGAGCGAGGTCCCTCGAATCCAGCGACGCTGTCCAAGTGACCCCCACAGTCCAGTGACTCTTCAGCCCAAGTTTGGTGGAGGTAAGTCCTTGCCTCACCTCGCTGGGCTGCATTGCTGGGAACCGCGACTTTGCAGCTACTCCGGCCCCTGTGCACTTCCGGCGGAAATCCTTTGTGCACAGCCAAGCCTGGGTCCACGGCACTCTAACCTGCATTGCACGACTTTCTAAGTTGGTCTCCGGCGACGTGGGACTCCTTTGTGCAACTTCGGCGAGCACCGTTTCACGCATCCTCGTAGTGCCTGTTTCTGGCACTTCTCCGGGTGCTACCTGCTTCAGTGAGGGCTCTTTGTCTTGCTCGACGTCCCCTCTCTCTGCAGGTCCAATTTGCGACCTCCTGGTCCCTCCTGGGCCCCAGCAGCGTCCAAAAACGCCAAACGCACGATTTGCGTGTAGCAAGGCTTGTTGGCATCCTTCCGGCGGGAAAACACTTCTGCACGACTCTCCAAGGCGAGAGAAATCCGTCCACCAAAGGGGAAGTCTCTAGCCCTTTTCGTTCCTGCAGAAACCTCAGCTTCTTCTGTCCAGTCGAAGCTTCTTTGCACCCGCAGCTGGCATTTCCTGGGCATCTGGCCATCTCCGACTTGCTTGTGACTTTTGGACTTGGTCCCCTTGTTCCACAGGTACCCTAGATTGGAAATCCACAGTTGTTGCATTGCTGGTTTGTGTCTTTCCTGCATTATTCCTCTAACACGACTCTTTTGTCCTTAGGGGAACTTTAGTGCACTTTGCACTCACTTTTCAGGGTCTTGGGGAGGGTTATTTTTCTAACTCTCACTATTTTCTAATAGTCCCAGCGACCCTCTACAAGGTCACATAGGTTTGGGGTCCATTCGTGGTTCACATTCCACTTTTGGAGTATATGGTTTGTGTTGCCCCTATCCCTATGTTTCCCCATTGCATCCTATTGTAACTATACATTGTTTGCACTGTTTTCTAAGACTATACTGCATATTTTTGTTATTGTGTATATATATCTTGTGTATATTTCCTATCCTCTCACTGAGGGTACACTCTAAGATACTTTGGCATATTGTCATAAAAATAAAGTACCTTTATTTTTAGTATAACTGTGTATTGTGTTTTCTTATGATATTGTGCATATGACACTAAGTGGTACTGTAGTAGCTTCACACGTCTCCTAGTTCAGCCTAAGCTGCTCTGCTAAGCTACCATTATCTATCAGCCTAAGCTGCTAGACACCCTATACACTAATAAGGGATAACTGAGCCTGGTGCAAGGTGCAAGTACCCCTTGGTACTCACTACAAGCCAGTCCAGCCTCCTACAGTTATTGTCATATTGATTGTGATACCAAAAAGATTTCTTGTTCTAGGAAGTCTCCGAACGTGGTCAAAAGGTTCGTCGGCCTAGGCGTGTCGCCTTGTAAGTTTACTTATCAAGGTTCTGACGCGCTATCAGTTTTTGGTAGCTGAGGTAATGGTTTGGCCCTTTGGGGCCCCAGGACGAGGGACCACTGTTTGATAAGATTGTTGGTTCAAAAGGTCCGAAGGTCTGGTAGAAATTGATGAGTGTAGTTTGGAAGTAAGCAAGGTGTATCAGGAAAAATTGGGTTGTGGGAAAATTGTTCTTTTAAAACAATGCAAGCTAGAGAGATGATGTGCCCCTAAGTCTCGAATGACTTTCCCGGAATCTCAGAGCCTGCTGAAGTGAGTTTGAGTATGATCTTGGCGTCCTACTGATAGTGTGAATGAAGTAGGGTTTGCGCTTGCACAGCTTATGCATATCGCTGGTGAATTGTGAGGTTTGTGGGGATTTTAGGACAAATGGTGATGTTTTAGTAGGAGTGTGTGTACTTCGCAGTATGAGAGTAGGGAAGTCGGCGAACTTCATGTGAGTGTGGCGCTTTGTGCTAAAAAATTGTCCACATGAATACTGGTGATGTACGGACCCGGCGTGGTCTAAGACTACGGAGTATATTGATAAGTGTATGAGACACTTGGTTTATGTTGTAATTTGCGCTGTATAATAGGTCAATCAGGCGTGGTTGACGAGTCGAGTATGAGTCAAAGTGAGTGAATGAAAACTTCGAGGGAGATTTGGTGAGTTCTAAAGTGCACCAGAACAACCCATTGACAAGTCGAGAGTACAATTTGCGGGTCAAATTTTGCTTGCGAGTGTGGGATCTGAGAAGGAGAGAGTAGCGGCCGAGGCTAAGCAAAATCTCTGTAAAGTTCTGAAGCGATTGTGTTACCCTTTCCTGTAGTAAACCGGCAAATTTGAGTTTTGGTGCTCGCAATATATTGCATTCGTTTTGTGTGAATCGAGAGAGTGAGGAAGACAAGCTGCAAGGCTTTGTCAGCCGCAGTGTGTGTGAGTGTGACGTCATTGGAGCTGCGCTGGGATAGGTTGGTTAGTGAGAAGGGTCGCACACGGATTGCCAGCCGTCCGTGAGAGGCAATTGGTTGAGAAGGTAGGCGAAGAGAGTTCTGGGAATTAAAGTCACTTCCTGATTCGATTGTGAACAAAATGAAAGATCCAAAAATGAAATTTTTCAAGGCTTTAAAGAGCGCTTTGATGGGGAGATACATATATTACTGCGAGTGTAGGGGAGGTTACACCGCCAGAAGATACACCAGCGTATGCTGTAATGGAGGAAAGGGGTGTCGCGCCATGTCTTTGGTTAAAACAATGGTGCAAAGCGACAGAGAAAGAAGGGTGTTCGGCGTTTCCGGAGCACGGAACGTTCAATATAAGGGTTTTGGAAAATTTGCAGAGAGTGTTAAATGAGCTAAAGCCACCTCCGAGGCCAGCACAGTTTGAGGCGCTAGCAATTTCGGAATTGATGGCAATACGACAGCAGCAACAGAAATTTGAGAGAAGAATGAGGAAAGCAGAAAAGACACTAGCGGAAGCTAGTTGGGATAGTGCACAGAGTTTGGAGGAGAGAAACAATAGACGGAATTAGGATGTTTCTAGCAATAGCTCAAGAAGGTGAAGACAAAGGAGGGAAAGCTACTTGTAAGACTGACAAACGTTCTTCTAAAGACAAAGAGGTTAAGAAGCCCTGGTCAGAGATGGATGACTCAGACGATGATGCGTTCCTTAATCAGTTACTGAACGACCGACCACCGCCATATGCAATAGATGACAACAGACCGAGTACTAGTACTGGCCCTGTAAGTTGGACTCAGAACAAGGTGACAGCGAATCCGATACAGGTTGGTCCTGTCTCAACACTAATTCCTGTGTAGAGTAGTATTAGTGTGTCTACGGCTCCAGATATGCAACCTCAGCTACAGCCACCACAGGTTCAGAGACTTTACCCTGATGTCCCAATCTTAGAGACTACAACGAATTTGATGGTGCCGTCAGATCCGGCGTATACGAGACCAAAGCTAATTCAGACTGATCCAACTCCACCTTTACTGCCTCAGGCGCAGCAACAGATGATTCCGAATTACACTTCGGTCACAGGACCGCAGTCAGCCATAGCTCCAGTAATGAACCAGAATATGGGAGTTAATGCTCCACAGGTTTTGGGAAATAGGCAGCCGCTATATCTTTGCCCATTACGGTTGGGCCACTAGTACCACTCTATGCACAGGCGAAGCCTACTGTATGCGATCAAGTGTCAAGACTCAGGAGATGACAAGAGGAGGGTTCGTAGGGAGCTCTCAAGGAACGACTCCAGTGGAACCGTCATTCGAAAGATCTAGGTCTTTGTTAGACTTCAGTCCGATTGGGGACCTTCCAGATGCCATGAGACAATCAGGTTTGGGACTGCTAACCCAGCAGATCTCAAGTGCCAATATACCGCAAACACCGACAGTGCAGGCTGGGAATATCTCCTTGCAAGGTTTAACTGCGCAACAACTGAACGACTGGTTAGACAAGTTAAATTCACCACAGACTACTCCTGCAGCTGCAGGGAGGTCAGAGGGGGAAGAGTACCTGAATTTTGTGAGTTTGGGCATGGAGGCAAATGAACTAGTTGAAGGAAGCATGGGAGTGAACAGGCTAGAATCATACACAGAAGCAGAATTGAGGTATTTGTGTCCAAAAATAACCAGAGAAGTGAGCAGGGTGCACCAGAGGTTGGCAAATTTGGCAGATAAATATGGAATAGACTTAGAAAGTACTAAACATCTGAAGAGGAGTTACAGGTTAGTCTTTGAGCCTAAGGATTTTGAACATATGAGGTCTACTGGGGTGAAGGCACACCTCAAGGAGATACTGCAGAGTTCACAAGTTTGGGGAGCCTTAGAGAAGTGGGAAGGTAGATGGGTGAAGAAAAGAGATAAGGGAAACAGCGACTGCTTAGAGCCGCCAGCTTGTGCAGTAAAGATGTTACCAATGCGAGAGACTGCTGGAGGGGTTCTTGTCCATGTGCTGTGGACCAGAGGTGATATCCTGTCATTTACAAATGACCTCCCTAGGTTGAGGGAGAAACTGATAGAGTGGTATCAGCAGACGGACAGGTTTGTGAAGCTTGCGAAATGTCTTTGGGAAGACCTGAATACTCTCTTTGAGATCATAGTTCCAGATGATTTGTGGCTTGAGTGCAAGAGGAGTGTGGATTGGCCGACCACAGAACCGGCAAGGGATAGAATAACAGGAGCACCGTCTCCTCAGGTGATGAGATACTACTATAAGGTGATTGAGTTCTTGAAACAGAGGGTTTCGCCGCAGAATGTTGATTGCCAAAAGATTGATCGGACAGCTCAGGAGCCCAAGGAGTCAATACATGCCTATTATGAGAGGTTGTTGAAAGCGTTCAAGAACTACAGAGGTACAGAGGTTATTGAGGCGAAGGACGTGAATCACCTTGAGTTCAGATTCGTTGAAGGGTTGAGACCTGAGATTAGTCAGATGATTAAGAAAGACTTGATTTGCTGGCAAGTAAAGCCGATTGATGAGGTGTTGCAGTATTGTAATACTGTAGTGACGAGACTGAGTTGAAGCAAAGAAAGCTGAAGGAGAAAGCGATGGTGATGCAAATTATGGCAGCACAGTTAGGGATGCAGGAAGGTTGTCTACAACAGATGGTCCAACAGCCGCAAGGAAACTGGATGTTTCAGGCGCAAGTGAGAGGCAGAGGTCGAGGAGGTTTTGTGAACAGGAACACAGACTTGAACACTATAGTAGTTCAAAATGATGTACAGGGAATGAAGAAGATGTTACCTTGTCATGCTTGCGGGGGCGTTGGACATTGGAAGCGGGAGTGCCCGATGATGGTGCAGGAAGGTGTTGTTCAACAAAGCAATGTTGTCAGTGCCTTTCAAAACGTGAAGGGACCAAGGTTGAGAGGTCCTAATCCGAACTTTCAAAATAACATGATTCAGATGAAGGGTCTCCAACCCATGCAGCGGGTGCAGATGCCACGTGTACAGCTGATGCAGATGCAACAAATGCAACAGCAGGTTCCTATGGTACCTAGACAGCAAATGCAAGTGCCTTAAGCGCCAATGGAACAGCAAAAGGTGATGCTTCCTCAACAGGTCATAGGTCAAAGAATGAGTCAAAGTAACGCAGTACAACAGTTCCCATTACGTGGTAAGAATGGAATAAACGATGAATGGTCGGATGAGGGTTCAGATAGTGAGAAGTGTAGGCTTGCAGCGTCCCTAGACGTAGGTCAGAAAGGGCCTTATGTGCAGGGGAAAGTAATGGGTCACAAGGTTTCATTCTTGGTTGACACAGGAGCTACACGCTCTACGGTCAGAAGTGCAGAGGTTCCGAAATTGCCCCTTTCGGGAGGTACAGTCAAGGTAGTAGGAGTGGCAAATCAACTCCTGACAAACCAGATCACAGATCTGGTGCAGGTTGAGCTTGGCACTTTTCAGGGATTGCATAGGTTTGTGGTTTGCGATTCGAGTCCCGTGTCCCTACTGGGAAGAGACTTAGGGCCAGATGTAGAAAGCATTTTGCATGGTGCAAACTGCGAAAATCGCAGTTTGCACCATGCAAAATGCCTTTTGCGATGCACATTCACAATTTGCGAGTCGGTACCGACTCGCAAATTGTGAATGTGACTGTCACGGTTTTCAATGGGCTTACCGTCGAAGTTGAGAAGAGTTGGGGAACGGCCCCGGTTCCGGCAGGTTCTGCTCTGGCCGAGGTAGGGGCGACCCCTTCCGGTAGCCACGGTGCTGTTTGACAATAGCAAGCCACTACAGTCCGTGCCCTCCAGAAGGTGTCCCAGAGGAAAAACCCCAGTAGGGTAAAAAACCTCCAACAGGAACTCCCTGAAAAGGAAGGAGGACACCAAGGCGTTAGAGCGGAAGATCCGGAGTACAGGAAGACTGGAAAACGAAGACAGATCAGGAAACACTGGATTCACAGGAAGAAACCAGTCAGAGCGTGACTACCACCAAGGAGTGTTGCAACGCAATGAACAAGCAGCTGACTTCCCCTTATATACCTCTAGACAGGAAGTAGGAAACAGGAAGTAGAAACACCACCATCTTGAATTGGGAAAAAGAGTATAATAGTGAATCAGGTACATGCGTCCAAACAAAGAAAAATAATGCATGCTGGGAAGAGAGGAAGTGGGTAGCATGCTGGGAAAGGGAAAAGGTCTGCATAAAAGCACCATCATGTGCAAATATCCGGCTTTTGCCTGTGCATGCTGGTAAGTGCCAAGTACATGCAGTCAAAAATGTAAAGCGCACTAATGCACAGTGCGCGGCAGGATCTAGACCAAACTCGAGGTCTTTCTCCCGCCGCGTTTGTCTTTCCTGGAAAGACAAAAGAAGGGGGCGCGGCGAGTGGCGCGACCCCCGGACGAACACGCGGCTGTCCCCGCGACCCGCACGCAAGCCGCGGCTTCCCTCGCGGCTTGCATGCAGGCCGCGGCTTCCCCCGTGGTTCGTATGCCGGCCACGGCCTTCCCCGCGGCCCGCACGCAGACCGCTGTAGAATGCCGCGACGCGGCCGCCTGAGCCTGCGGCCGCCGCGCCGTGACAGTGACTCGCAAATAGGAAGGGGTGTTCCCTTCCTATTTGTGACTCACATTGCAATGCAAAATTGATTTGTGACTGCGAATATGGTCGCAAAGCAATTCGCAGTTACCACTAGTGTCACACAATGGTAACCCATTCGCAAAAGGGAAGGGGTCCCCAAGGGACCCCTTCCCCTTTGTGAATGTTGCCAATAAGGGTTTTTCAGAGCAGGCAGTACGGACCACTGCCTACTCTGAAAAACCGAAACCAAAAGGTTTCGTTATTTTCTTTATTTTGCGCCTCATTTTCCTTTAAGGAAAACGGGCTGCAAAATAAAAAAAACTGCTTTATTTAAAAAGCAGTCACAGACATGGAGGTCTGCTGACTTCAGCAGGCCACCATCCCTGTGAGTGCAGGGACTCGCTATGGGGTATTAATTAATATTAATGAGGTGGGTCTTTGCGACCCCATAGCGACTTGCAGTCGGTGTCTGAGACACCGTACTGCATCCGATTTTGCGAATCGAAAATTGCGAGTCGCATCGACTCGCAATTTCTAATTTGCAAAATCGGAAATTGCTACATCTGGCCCTTACTGTGCAAGACAAGGTGTTCAATCACCTGTTCCAATGAGGAAATTGAGGTTCAGACAAACAGTGATTATGAAGGAGACGAGGAGCAGATTTTAGAGCCTGAATCAGAGACCACAGACGAGGAGTATCCTCTGATTAACTTCTTCCCAATGTTCACAGTGACTGATCTGCCAGCAGGCTTGCAGGGGACAGTCCAAGAGAAGGTGTGGGAATTGACAGGGAAAGAGGTAGGACTGATAAAAGGAGTAGAACCAGTCAAAGTCAATATAAAGCCAAATGCTGTGTTTCCCCAGGTACCGCAGTACCATATGGCGCAAGATGTCCTTATAAAAGTGGCGCAGTTAATTGCAGACTTTGTGAAACAGGACGTCTTGAAGGAGGTGATGAGCAGTCCATGTAACTCACCAGTAATGGGGCTGAGAAAGCCCTGTGGAAAAGTTTGAATTGTCCAAGACTTGAGAAAGATAAATTACATAGTGGTGAAATGCTGCCCAGTGGTGCCAAATCCAGCAGTGATTATGTTCCAGGTTCCATGTGAGGCAGAGAGGTTCACACTGGTTGATCTGTCCCAATCATACTTTTCTGTGCCTCTTCATGAGGACAGCCAATTTCTTTTCAGTTTCAAATTCTTGGACAAGGTTTACAATTGGTGTTGAATTCCTCAAGGGTTTTCGGAATCACCTTCCATATTCAATCCAATACTGAAGAAGGATTTGGAGTCATTGGAAAAGCTTTTTCAATCAACTCTAGTCCAGTACATTGATGATCTGTTGATCGCATCCAAAACGAGAGATGAGTGCAAGTATGATTTGATTGCCTTACTGAACCACCTAGGAAAGAACGGGCACAAGGGGTCCCCAAAGAAGTTGCAATATTGTCAGAAAGAGGTGAAATACTTGGGTCATCAAATTGAGAAGGGGTCGAGGAAGTTATCCAGGGAGAGGGTGACTGCCCTGTTACAGATGAATCACCCAACGACCCGGAGAGATCTTAGGATGTTTCTGGGAATGGTGGGCTACTGTTGTCAGTGGATCCCGAATTTCTCAGTCATCTCCAAGCCATTTGTGAGACTGATGGTTAAGGAAGGGCCAGATGTCATAGTGTTGTCAGAAAAGGAAATGAACGCGTTTACTGAGCTAGGGGAGCGCATGTGCAGGGCTCCAGCTTTAGGTATGCCTGATTACACAAAGTCTTTTGTTCTGTTTTGTCATGAACGTGATGCATGTTCATTGTCTGTCCTGACACAGGTCCATGGAGGTGTAAACCGACCAGTAGCATATTTTTCAGCTACTTTGGACCCAGTTGCAGCAGCCTTACCGGGTTGTCTGCGTGCAGTAGCAGCGGTTGGTCAGAGCCTCACACAGTGTGAAGGCATAATGATGGGACATCCTCTAACACTCATGGTCCCTCACTCAGTTGAGATCCTGTTAACCCGTACCAAAACGCAACACATGACAAATGCAAGACTGCCGAAATATGAAACGATTATATTGGGGTCACCAAATGTAACGTTGAAAAGATGTACAGTGCTGAACCCGGCAACTTTGCTTCCAAATTAAAACACAGAAGTTGAAGATGTAGAACATGATTGTCTTGAGGTAACAGAAATGTGCACCAAACCGAGGACTGATATTAAAGATACCCAATTGGAAGAAAATGACCAAATTAACTTTGTCGATGGCTCATGTTTAAGAGATTCAGTAGGAGTGCTGAGAGCTGAATACGCAGTATGTACCATCTCTGGGATCCTGGAAACGTCTTGGCTTGAGAGAGTATATTCTGCTCAAGTGGCTGAATTGGTTGCTCTTACTAGAGCATGCCATGCTTCTGCCCAGCTGAGGGTGACTATCTATACTGATAGCAGGTACGGATTTGGAATTGCCCATGATTTTGGCCAACTATGGTCACAGAGGGGTTTCCTGACCTCTTCTGGTTCTCCAGTGAAAAATGGTGAAAGAATTAAGGAGTTGTTGCACGCGATTCAATTATCTCATGAAATTGCCGTGGTGAAATGAGTGCTCATTTGAAATCACAAGACTTTGATTCAATAGGAAACGGATATGCGGATCAAGTCGCAAGGTTTTGTGCATTGAACTGTATATCGTTTAAGGATCAGTGGGAACTGTTACCTGAAACAGAAAATGAAACATGCACAGGTTACGCATTAAGGGTGATTGACACGTTGGAAGAATTGAGATTGTTGCAAGGTCGTGCCAGCAAAGATGAGAAGCGTTCTTGGGTTAGGATGCAGTGTGTACAAAGACCAGATGACTTGTGGGTTTCAGATGAAGGGAAAATGGTTTTGCCGAACAGTCTCCTGTCACAGTTTGCAAGGTTCTACCATGGGCAAGCTCATATTGGGAGGGATGCAATGATCAGGTTGTTCAAAATTGACAGGTTTAACCCGAAATTCAGACAAGCTGCAGAAGCGATTTGTCACAGGTGCATCATCTGTCAACAGATGAATGCGGGGAAAGGGACTGTGGTGAATTTGAACCACATCGGGAGAGCAGGAGGTCCATTTAGCACAATGCAATTAGATTTTATTGAGATGCCTTTGTGTGGAGGTTTGAGATACGTGTTGGTGATTGTGTGTATCTTTAGTCACTGGATTGAAGCATACCCTACACGTAGGAATGACAGTCTCACAGTAGCGAAGCTGCTGCTTAGGGAATTGATACCACGTTTTGGGTTTCCGATCTCTTTAGAATCAGATACGGGAAGTCACTTCAACAACGAGATGGTCAAGCTATTGTGTGCAGCATTGAACAGAAGTTGCATTGTAGTTACCGCCCTGAAGCATCAGGACTAGTGGAACAGATGTATGGTACCCTGAAGTCGAGAATGGCAAAAATGTGTGCAGCCACGAATTTGAAATGGCCCAATGCGTTGCCTTTGGTGCTAATGTCAATGAGAAATACACCTAACTAGAAAACAGGACTATCTCCTCATGAGATTCTCATGGGCCGAGCTATGAGACTGCCCGCAGTGCCTGCGAATGCTCTTGTGAATATCACGTATGATATGGTGTTGGACTACTGCAAGGGTCTGGCTGACGTGGTCCGCTCTTTTTCTCACCAGGTGGAAGCTACCACCCTGCCACCAATAAATGATCCAGGACATAATCTGAAAGCTGGTGACTGGGTTGTCATCAAGAAACACGTAAGGAAGTCGTGCTTGGAGCCACGTTGGAAGGGGCCATATCAAGTAATACTAACAACTACTGCTGTGAAGTGTGCTGGAATTCCAAATTGGATCCATGCCAGTCACACGAAAAAGGTGACATGTCCAACTGATGAGGAAGTTGAGTTGTTGAAAGTACCAACAACAGAGAAGGAAGTCTCAGGGCCGGAGAGTGATTGAAGGGGAACTGAGACAGAAGGAGAGCCCGTTGAGGACGGCTTGGTCACACCAGTAAGAGACGAGGAAGAAGAGACCCAGAGGGGTGACGGTGAGCCTATCTCAACTGAGGCAGCAGGAGAACCAGGTCAGAAGGAGGTTCTCCCAGAAGCAGGCGAATATGGAAATGAGCTAGAGCCCCTGACAGACCCAGAAGGTGAAGGAGTTGAGGCGGAAGAGAGTCAGAGTGTACAGACTCCTCCTGAGCAAATTGCAGGTCCATCAAGAAAAAACACCATAGAAGTCAAAGGAGGGCAAAGGGTTGCCCCAAGAAAGATCAAAGACCAGAGAGACACTGAAGGGAGATATGTGGCCAGAAGTGCAAGTGAAAAAGGGAAAGGTGGTTGTCGAAGATGCAATAGAGGAAGAGGTTGATACAACAAGGAGAGAAGATCTGAGTGTAGGAGAGTTGCAAGGTGATCGCAAGTTGAAGAGAAAGAGAGTAGCAAACAGAAGGTACGCGGGTCCTGAATGGGCGTATGCAACATCAGCTGAATGGCAACAAGAGTTCTTGGCGTTTTGCTTTGATCAAGAGATTCCAGGTCAGTACTTTGGTACCTGAGTCTGGCCAAAGAGACTGAGTTGCCATGAGAATTGAATTAAAGAAGAAAATTGAGAAAAGAGACTGATAACTTACCAGATGTCACACTGATAACCTGAATTGACTTTCGAAACATGATTTTTGGAAGCTGCTAATCTGAATTGACAAGGATCCTGGGAGTGAATCTGAAAGCTGTAAATAATTGCTGAAGAAAGACTTTCGCTTGCTTTAACTTTGCTGCAAAGAAAAAAAAAAGAGTTTTAACCATCCTCTGTAGGTTGTTGTTTGAACTAATCATCCTTCACTTTCTGATTCTTTACAGATCATGGCTAACACTAGAGAGGATAATAGGGAAAGTAGGCGTTGTAAATGTTTGGGTGTTGGTTTGGGTGTCGTGTGTGTGACATTCATCATAGTTGTGACTGTGGGAATACCATTAGTGGGTAAGAGTGGAACTAACAATGCTATAAATCCTGAGACCGCCACTGCACTAACAGTTTCGGAAAGGTTTGAGCAGGATACAAAATATTTGCATGAGGGAACTAACGCAAAAGGAGAATTATCAACTAATGTTTTTTATCGCTTGCTGAGTGAGTATGTTGACACAATGGATGCGAAGGATTGTTATGTGTGTACACAGATTCCTATTTCAGTACAAGAGGGGGTTACCTAGCACAGTCTGCCATTAACATATGGGATAAGTTGTAGTCTGCTACTAACAAGATTCTATAACCAGGAAGAGATTCAGTATTTCTATTCCAACCATGACCTTGTGTTTTCTTATATGCCTATCATAGAGGATTTGAGTAGTGTAGCTAAGTACTATAGCATAAAGTTAGTTAAGGGATTCTTTGAGGCGACAATAACAATTAGTACATCTTATGCACACCGCAATAATTTGACATGTTTGCTTACACATGTAGAGAAAAGTTTTTAGATCATACGGAAGATAGAAGAAGGGCATTGAAGGGTAAATTGGAGAAAGCATTGCAGCAGTGAGCCTTTGCTAGTAGTGAGGGTTATAGTGCAATTAGGGAACAGAGGAAGCTAGCTTTAGATGCCCTACACATAGGTAAGCTTTGCATATCTAGACCAAAGTCATATTATGACAATGTGTTTGTGGGTACAAGTGAATGTAAGCATGTGTTTTTGTTTCAGAGTAAGTGGATGTTCATGTTAAATGGACAGGATCCAGCGATCCCTGGGATCTATTATATATGTGGACTTAATGCTTATTACCGTCTTCCAAAGGGATGGTATGGGACATGTTATTTGGGGATAGTTTGAGGATTTGAAAAGGTTTCAGAAATTGTCTGAATTATATCGTACTAGACAAAAGAGAGAGACTGCTGCTGCTGTAGTAGGAGACATATTTGGGGCGATAATTCCTTCAGTGGGAGTTATCTTAAACTCAATAAAGAATCAAAAGTTGTCTACTATTGTGGATAACATGCTGACACATTTTTCAGGGGCTATACTCCTGATGGATACAGAACTTGCTGTGGAGAGAGCTATGACTCTTCAAAACAGGCTTGCTTTAGACATTCTTTTAGCGAAAAATGGTGGAGTTTGTAAGATGCTTAGTGAGCGTCATTGTTGTGCTTACATACCGGACAATAGTAATGAGATAAGAAGTATGCTTACTAACTTAACTAGAGATAGTACAGATTTGAAGGAACTGAAAGAGCCAGGTGTTTGGGAAAAGGTTGGGAAAGGACTTGCTTCGGTGGGGAATTGGTTTAGTAGTATTTGGCATGGGATATTGGCGAAAATAATATAGGGAATATTGATTGTTATAGCTTGCTTATTTGGTTTATGGGTGTCATGTAAAATTTGTAAAAGAATCAAATTGAAAATGGCAAAAAATAATAAGAGGAGGGAAGAAAAACAAAGGGCAAAATTGTTTAGGGCAAAATCACAGGGGGAACGATTGAGACAAGAAATTGAAATGAAGGAATTCTAGAATGTAAAATGTAAGGGGAAAGGTTTGTGTGATGACAAGAGTCATCAGAGGAGGGATTGTTGGAGTGTGACCTTTAAAATCAATATTAACATGGAAGCTTGCAATATATTCTGTAATCAAGCTGCATAGAAAATGTGTTAACGTAGAAAATAATGCACACGTTTGAAATGTGCCCATGGGGAGTGGCCACCAAATGTACGCGAAGACTAATAAAACTTATTAATGATGAATTAATAATGTACTAATGTATGGATTTGTATTAGCATATTATAATTAGAGTCATGTATTGGGGTTTTGCTAAATTAATCACTAGGCCTTAGTTAGCGAGGGTCTGGGCCTAGCTGCCTGGTCTCATATTAAACTGTGTTTTCTAAAGTGCAATGTGCTGCTTTCCTGAAGGACACAAAGCTGTACTTTTCAAGGCGCTAGATATGTGTGAGTAACCGTAGTAAATTCTTTCTCATGGGACCCGACGTGCTCAAGGAGACATTTTTGCTGAATGCAACAGTGTAATTCGTAACAGGTGCAAGGCTGCCTGGACTAGGAGAAAACAATGGGACTACTGACTGCAGCGTAAAGTGTAACTTTTCTTACCTGACATTCCTACCGATGAAGACATCAATAACATGGGCCAATCAACTGCATGACAACTGTGTTTTGTGAAAAATTCTAGTAAGGTGCGTGGAGAATTATTGGACAGAGATAATGATGCACCAAAAAATCCAATAGGGAATTAAGGGCTAGTTTGACAGTTTTGATATAACCGCATGACCCGGTGAGAAATTGGTCATTCCTCGCC
This sequence comes from Pleurodeles waltl, assembly GCF_031143425.1. Classification (NCBI taxonomy): domain Eukaryota; kingdom Metazoa; phylum Chordata; class Amphibia; order Caudata; family Salamandridae; genus Pleurodeles; species Pleurodeles waltl. Next base: position 91,860,152 of record NC_090441.1, read on the forward strand.
ATTCTTCTTCATCATTCCTTGCCATTCCACTTTGCTGTCTATTCTTCCTGATACTTAAACCATCCTTTATTCGTTCTTACCTGATACTTACTTCTCCTCCTTATGAGGGAAGAGCCTTAGTCTTAGCTATGTCATACTGAGACCTGCCCTGTCCTGTCCTTGCTGATGGCGAATCAACTGATGTCCTGAGGACGAGGACTGATGCTGTTTGCTGACCCATTGGAGGGGTAACTATCTGCTGAAATTTGGAATTGTCTGCCTTTTCTTTCTAAGTACCAACTGTTCTTTTGATAGAGGCCATAGTTAGATGTTTTCCAAATTTGTGTTTGCTAAATTGTTTTGTATGAAGCCCAACATGCTAATGCTAATTCGAGGTTAGTTAAGGTGTTCACAAATATCTGACTCAAATAGACAAATGACTGAGTTCTTGCTTTGTTGAATCTTGCACTACTGTGACTTTGCTAAGATGTTTCTTACTAATGATATGTTAATGCCAAATGTATATTCTCTATACATTTGATAAGTGGTGTCTAAATACAAAGTTTGAAGCGTTACTAATCAGATTGCTTGCTAATGAGTTTAACGGAGATGATATTAGATTGTAACTAATAGGGAAATAAATATTCTAACTCTTAACTAAATTGGTGTGGTTATTCATGACTGAAAGGTCATGGTGTGTTCGCTTTATTGATCCTTATTAAATGTTATTGATTAACCTGTTGATTAGGTATTGCAAATATTGATTGAGTTATTGTCATATTGATTGTGTTGCCAAAAAGTTATCTCATTCTGGGAAGTCTCAGAACGTGGTCAGAAGGTTCATCGGCCTAGGCGTGTCTCCTTGTAAGTTTACTTTTACACATTTCTGTTTCTACCCTTCATCCTGCTCTTTACCTTCTTTCATCCTCACTAGTCTCTAACCTGACCCATTTTTACATAGTTCTTCGCATTTCTCTTTCGCTCTCTCTGGTATCTCTTTGTCGTCTTTCACTTCCCTCTGGCTGGTCTACCTCTTGCTGCTTATTCCTCTCTCTAATTCACCTGTTGTCTTCATTTCCTCTCTCTCTACCTCACCCCTTAGAGTATTCTGCTCATCTGTGTCTCCCTGCACTTCATTCGCTCTATTTCTGTCGCTTTCTGTCTACCCCATTATAAAATCCTATATATTTTTCTTCCTTTTTCTCTACAGACATCTCCTTTCTATCTCTCTTCAACTTTCCTTTTGACTACCCCACCTTCCTGTATTTACCTTTCTTCTCTCCCTAATTCATATATATTTCCACCACTGGAAAATCATTAACATTTGTACTTTCTAGCAGTGAGAAAATGTTGGCACTCTGAGAATGTATTATATGTACTTTGGGTTTCGTACAATAAACAAACAAGGTCAAACTATAGTCTATGAAAGGGGTAGTAGAGGTTGCAATGGCCAGTAGGATGGGCAGACAAGATAGACCTAGTATTTTATCCTGCCATGACTTTCATTAAGGCAGTTACTGCATGATCACATCCTGGAATGCAAACAGGGTTTAAAAACCTATTTAACTACAATGTCGAAGAGTTAGGATGATGATTTGCTATTGCATGAATAAAAGAGCAGGAGAGAGAGAAAGATACTGACTGCGGAAGTTTTCTTGGCAACGGGTTTTTAAAGTTATTTTGTGGCAGCACAAAGAAGCGTGATGTCTTTGGAAGAATCAGTGCTTTCTTAGGTGAAAATGGGCTTATCTTAGAAAATAAGGCTACTATTCATAAGCAACTGAAACGCATAGCACATAGGGAGTTGGACAGGGGAGCATAAGGTGTGAGGGCTTACAGTGATGCGGTCTAAAAAATAAAAAAAATAAAAAAGCTGGGATGGGACTATTGGACCAGAAAGATTCTGGATTACACAGACAGGATGGTCAGGACAGATGCGGTCAGACTTGCTTCTAGACCAGGGGTCTGGTGACTATGTAGTATCTCTGTCGCATTTGTACCGAAACACCACAACTGCACCACGGAGCACCAACTGAATGTGAACCAATACCAGAACAACTTTCCTGCCTTTGGGAAGACTGATGAGAACTCTGGATTAAAACAGTACCACTGCTAGAAAGCGACAGTAGGCGAGATTTAGATCCATTGTGGAGAAACTGAAAATAAAGCAGTATAAAGTATGTAAAAAAAAATCCACAGCTGAATTTCAAAATACACAAGTCACAAAAGGCTGGGAGACTTATCAATCCATCAGGGATGGTAAAGCAACAGACTTTCTAGACTCACTGAATGCCACCACAGGTAGAGATACTATCAGTTTCATGTGCCAGGTCTACCTTTACTACCATCACTACACAAATCCATGAATTACCAGCTCCCTACACCTTATAATCAGGGTGCCACACATTGCCAACTTACCTTTGTAATATGGCATTAGGTCCAAGAAAGACTGTCTAACTTTCTCCCCTGCAAGCGGCTGGACTTCTTCCAGACTCTCCAGCAGTGGTCCGATGGAGTAAAATTGTGCTTCCTTATGGACTGCCTTTGCACGCTCTCTTGCAGGCAAGTCACCACATCGGAGGTAGTTTAGCACATCTCTAAGCCACACAGATTAAAAAAAAATATATTTTAAAAACACATGATATTTGCACTCTGCATTTAATTTCATACATTTAAAGGAAATGAAAGAAAGTACAGACAATCCAAAAGCAGCCGCCAGGGCCTCAGGATATTTTGCTCAAAGCTTGAACAGTGGGCGAGAAATAGTGTCACTCATCTGGGCTTCTAAGGAACATGGGCCAGATGTGCTAAGAGATTTTGTAGTCGCAAATCCTGAGCAAAATAACAGGGTTTCTGACTATAGAATCCCTTTTTCCTTATGTACTTACCCCTGAAATATTGTTCTGAATCACAAAATAGGGTTAGTGACCCACAATGATTTGCAATTTGGAAGAGGTATGAAAGTGGGCTGACTGCAAGTCAGTATGGCATGTATCAGTGGATTACGACTCCAGCTCCGTACATCCAAGTTAGACCCCTTCAACTTTGCAGCCTCTGGGTCAGTTAGTGAGATCCAAGGGGCCACTTCTTGCTCCCTCTGTTTTCCAAAGCTGAAAACCTTTATTTTTTCAATGCCGAACCGGTTCTATTGATGAACACAAGCTGCTGTAATCACAGGGATGGTGGTCTGCTGTTACTTCCACATCGCCATTCCTGTATTTTGAACAAATACATGACCTGCCTAGGGAATGTTAATGAGGCAGGTTCCTATGTGACCCCCGCAACTTATTTTGTAAACCAATCTATTTGTACATGTTGTGAAGCTTAAGGTACTCCAATACTCTTTGTTTGGTGGCAGAATTATATATTGATAACGAGACGGCTTCACACAGTCCTTCCCCACCAGCCAGCCGCTTCAACTGACTCAATGTGGAACTCCTCCATGGAACCTTACTACAAGATTCTTACATACGACATTCGTTAAAGAAAAACAACCTTTACATAACCTTCATACGATATAACAGTACATATATTGGTTCACAAAATCCGATTTGAATAGCAAAAAGTTGGGGCATATTTTGAGACAGTTTTCTTTTTAATCTAATTTTAATCCACCTGGCTTTCTGATTGTAAAGTATAATGTGACAATCTCTTTATCACAGAGAGCTGTGGCAGGATCCTATTTATATAGACTAGTAAAAAAAGGGTAATTCATTATTGACTATTTTGCTTTCTGTGTAATTTGGATTGGAGAAATTACATTTTGCTCCAGTGAATATTACAGAAAGATTTTTGAACCAAGGCAAAAATGGAGGAATGGCTTTTCGAACAATTCCTAACCATTAATATCCCTTTATTGGTTTCCAATTAGCATCTTAAAAACTCATAATACAATTTATTTAAAGAAGAGCGACACACTGGTAAGTCACCAAAGAAGCAAAATAAACAATCAAGAGTAAAGGACGGCTGTACAAAAAAGAATAACCTCAGTTAACTTAAACCTAAAAATATAAACAGTTTTCTATTAAAACCTATTCAACAAAGATAACTGATTCTGGACGGAGTAAATATGTCCCTTGTTATGGTAACAATACATATGCTTAAGAGTCAAGAGGCGCAGTCCAATGATTCAAGAGTAATCTCACTGTGAGATATTTGTAATCTAGGTGATAGGGTGTGCAATATTGAATTGGGCAGAACAATTTGTCCTGTATGTCATCTGAAAAAACTTAGCTCCCTTATTTATTCATTCCTCCTTAACCACAAATATGTCCACATTTCCAGATAAATAAGAATATTTGCAATTAGTAGAAGATAGTGCGATGCATTTTAGATAGAACTCAACTGCCTTCTCCATACTGTTTGCAATCCAAATGATACCTTTATTGCCTGTAAGATCGATGAAAAAGAAAAAATAGCGTATACTCCAATGTCCTTTACTATCAGTATTCAACAGATTACACGTGGAAGATATTATGAAATAGGCATGAAAGAATTAGTCTAGATATTTTTTGTATTAAGTATGGATCCTTGCTCATACATAGATGTTGTCTACTGATGGAAATGCCACATTGTAAATACAGACAACTGTCATATTTAGAATCAAATTCCTTTCTACGTCTTTGACTCATACTTGCCAATAATGTAAAGGCAAAATTAGAAATTCACGAAACATCGTTAATTCCTCATAAATAATTGTGTGTGTGCAATAGTTTCTGAACAATCCTTTTAAAAACATGTCCTTAATGCAAATATGGTTTATTTAATTTCCCATTAAACAAGCATCAACATTGGTGCAAATGGATTTGTCCTTTTTTGATCCAGTGCAAGGTTTCTGGAACATGACCCTTAATGGCACACAACAAAGCCCCGGATGCAGACAACAAGAGGATGTTATCTAGAACAGTGGTTCCCACCCATTTGACTTCTTTGGACCTCCACTATATCAATACTGGAAGCCAGGGACCCCCACTGAATAATTATTGAAATCTGGGGACCCACCCACCGAGTCATTACTGAAAGCGGGGGACCTAACCTGTTAAAATTATTACATTTTTAAGGAGTTGCAGACCCTGGTTTGCAGTGGGGTCCCTGGACCACAGGTTGAGATGCCCTTTACTGATGCAGTGTCCCTACCTCTGAACCACCTTTTCTGTTATTCTTGAGCCATATTTAAACTCTTAAGGCAGTTTCCATAACCGAGCAAACGTGTCTGGTTGTCTTTTATTTTCAGTTAGTTTCGATTGATTGCACCGTTAGAACATTATTTGGTGTGTCTCATGGCACTTTGAATAGGCTTGTTTGTGTCAACTGTTTTGCTTTTCATTTTCAATTTATGTGCCAAGAAAAGTCCAGTTAGAAATTTACAACGCTAATAGCTCTAATCAAGCAAATGCAGGACCCATTCTATTGCAAATGCTTGTTGGACTCTGCTTTCACTCATCCTTTGTCAGCTAGGTCCTGTCTACAGAAACGAGTCTGTGCAAGGACTCCTGGAGAATATAGTTATCCTTGTGCATGTAACCCTAGCCTATGTTCCAGTAGGTCATATGGATCATTCAGAGATTTGATTTTGATCATTGACTCTTGGGAAATAGTTGATTACTTTTCAGGCTGGTGTCACACTTGTGTTACTATATTGTAGTTACTGATTGGAAGTTGATTCTGCTACCTTTACAGTCTGTCATTAAATCATTACGTTGCACCAATTCAGATGCCTGCAAGGACCTGTTTCAACACCATGTGCTAGCTGGGATGAAGCAGCAGGAAGATTTTTCTAAGCAGCTGTATTCACAATACCATTTAGCACTGCATTAAGCTGAGATGCAAACAATAACTGTCCACTCTAATTCTAACTTCTTTGACTTTCTATAATGCCAGTGAGGGTGTCTTTGTCTTCCGGAAGAGTCAAAAGGAATCTTCAGGACAGTCATCCAGTGGTATTGATAACACGTCAGAGCCTTGATAAGTAAACTTACAAGGAGACATGCCTAGGTTGATAAACCTTTGGACCACGTTCAGGGACTTCCCAGTACAAGGTATCTTACTGGCATCACAAATCAATAGGTCAATAGTCCAATCAATATTCACGGTAACTAATCAACAAATTAATCAATAACATTTGATAAGAATCAATAGTTGAACACACCATGACCTTTCAGTCATGAATAACCACAACCAAGTAGTTAAGTGTTAGGATATTTATTTACCTATTGGTTTCAATCTAATACCATCTCTGTTATTCTCATTAGCAATCAATCCCATTAGTACTTTCTTCAGATTCTCAATTAAATAATGAATAGAGAATATTATTCAGCATTCAGACACAGCGTTAATATGAAGCAACTTAGCTAAGTCTCAGTAGTACATGATTCAACAAAGCAAGAACTTAGTCCCTTGTCTATTTGCACCGGATGATTGTGAACGCCTTAACTATCCTCAAATTAGCATCAGCATGTTGGGCTTCATGCAAAACAATTTTAGCAAACACAAATTTAGAAAACATCTAAACTATGGCCTCTGTCAAAATAGCAGTTGGTACCTAGAAAGGAAAGGCAAACAGACAATTACAAACTTGCATCAGATAGTTACCAATCCAACAGATCAGCAAACAGCTTCAGTCTTCGTCCTCAGGACATCAGTCGATTCACCATAAGCAGAGATAGAACGGGGCAGAGTCTCAATATAGCATAGGTAAGGAATAGGACTCCTCCCTCATATGGAGGAGAGGTAAGTATAAGGTAAGTAGAAGATGGTTTAAAAGGTAAAGGACGAGCAAAAGAAGTGAAAAATCTCTGTCTCTCTGCGTCCCTGCTCTGCTCTCAAAAGGTGCGTCTTTTCTCCACTTGGGTCACTCCGTTAAATCAAATCTACCTAATTAGCTCATAATTCCTCATTGGATAATAATTGTTGCATCTTTATCTCTGTCCAATAATCCTCCACGCACTTTGCCAGAATTTTCCACAAATCACTGATTGGTCCATGTTATTGACGTCTTCATCGGTTAGAATGTCAGGTAAGAAAAGTTACACTTTACGCTCCAGTCAGTGGCTCTATTGTTTTCTTCTTCTCCAGGCAGCCTTGCACCTGTTACGAATTACAATGTTGCATTCAGCAAGAATGTCTCCTTGAGCAAGTCGGTTCTCATGAGAAAGAATTTACTACAGCTAGACACATCTAACTTTTGGAAAGTACAGCTTTGTGTCCTTCAGGAAAACAGCACATTTCACGTTTAGAAAATGCAGTTTAATACGAGACCAGGCAACTAGGCCCAGACCCGCGCTAAGCTAAGGCCTAACGATAAAATGAGCAAACTCCTAATAAATAACTATGATTATGATATGCTTATACAAATTCAAAACATTAGTACATAATTAATTCAGCATTAATAACTTTCATTAGTCTTCGTATACATTGGTAGCCACTCCCCGTGGGCACATTTCAAACTCGTGCATTATTTCTGTTAACACATTTTCTATGCAGCTTTATTACATGATACAGTGCACGCTTTTCATGTTAATATTGCTTTTGAGAAACACACTCTAACAGTATATGTGGCCTTAGCACTGGCTTCAGGTTGAAAGTGTGCTTGATGTAACTCCACTGTAACTGTTAGTTGAAGCACAAAGATAATGAAAGGGGTGAGCCAGAGGATACCTATGAAACTCTGCATAGCACCCTTCACCATACGTGCACTTGTTAGATTAAATTAGGAAAGAAATAGTGGATCTATTCTAAGGTGGTTATGCACAGTTCCATCAGTTTTCTAATATTTCCTGCAGGCTAGCACGAAGCTGATTGTTATAAGCTCCCTTCTACTCTACTCAGAGAGAATTTACCAGGGGGCCAGTTCCTACCAATAAAAATGAAATGGGCTGGATTTGAGGGATTTCAAAACAGAAGCAGCAAGACTGACAGAAAATGAAAACAAAAAGTTCTACCCTCAACACCTGATAAGGCGCGTGCTAGTCCATACATACACTAAGAAATAAGAAAGACAGGAGCAACAACTATGGGATCTCTCAGCACTAAAAGACCATTTCCCCCCTGGGGCAGTGTTCACAGCACATACACAGCAAATACACAGCAAATGCAAACACAATTGATCGTGGCCTACAATACCCCTGAGAATAGAGAAATCATAAAAAGTGTAATTCAAGTAATGTAATCAATAAGATTACATGTCCCTGTGGTCAGATGTACATAGGCAGGACAAGCAGCAGAATACGGATGAGGATTACAAAAGGTCGAAGCACAATCAGATGTCGCCAATAAGAATGACAAATCATTTTTTTGTCTGTGGGTCATACTGAGACTGACATAAAATGGACAAAATAGAAAAAGTGACAGCAAACACAATCATGATTCTGACTGAGCATGAACCAAGAGCGGTGTAGAGAGTAGGCACTCATATAAACAGACTAAACAATGAGATTCCATGGAACTTGATCAATTAATTCCAAAAATCATGAAAGGAAGATAGTTTAAAAAAAAGGCAAAAGAAAAACACACAGTTCCCTAAAGGCACTATTTTAAGGAAAGGGGTGGGACATCGTTGAGATACCGAATAAGCATACGGGTTTCAGCTTGTATCAACCAGACACAAAAGTAAACTAAGTTATAATTACCAACTTTTAATCATTTTAATCATTCGAACTATTGCAAACTCCACAATCTTTTTAATAATTTGTGGTGGAGAGAGGGTATGGCACCTTTACGATTTGGTGAATGTGCAGCCATATGATGAGAGCAAACAAATAATAAAACCCAAAAGTGGCCCATGTAGACAGCAGATAGTGAAAGAACCACATTTCCCATGAAGCTAGCGGGTCACGAACCCCGGAAACGATGCAAGCCAGGGTACGCGACTGCTTCACCCCGTCCCCCACCACTCCACTGTGGACGGTTCCAGACACGAGGAGACATACTTGAATACACTTAAATACAACATATAGCAAATGTTCAAATACCAGCACAGGTGGGCAGTGGATAATATAGGTAAAGCAGTGGCATGGTAATAGAAAATGCTTTTGCAGTATTTAAAGGCAAGATGAAATGATGAGGAAACACAAAGATGATAATTCTCCTTGGTGATTGTTAGAGAGTGACTGTGACTACATGGACCTGCCTAACCAGCCCGTATATGTTGCGATTGTACAATTGCTAGGGTAAGAAACAGAGTTGACAATATGTTTGACTGTGTGAAGTTTGTGTAAAGTTAATCTACACCTTCCACGTTTGCAGTGGAGTGTATAATATGTGTGTGCCTGCAGTGCAACCCACACTGCTACACAAGACTGCAAGATGTGTACATCCCAGTATAGTCTAATTCTTAAATGTCAGAGGCCTTTGCTTGAGACATTTTTGCATTTAGAAGCATGCAATAGTGTGTTATGGCATGCAACGTGTGATATATGTTTTATAATTTATTTAACCATTGTCTGTTTAATGAAAAAATCATCTTTTACAAACTCATCTCCTTTGTTTGGGTTCTGAATCATTGGTGGACATGATAAAAGGCCCTGCTTGCCGGGAGACAAGCAAGTAGGCCTTTTTCAGCTATTTGCATGCATTAAGTTGACCAACGTAAGACAAAGACCTTAAAATACAAGGAAGAGACAATCCTGACAGTAGTAATAACTCATAACACATAAGGGGCATTGCGTTTTTAGTCTGGATAAAAGCCTGAGGCCTTTAGCGGCCGTTAGAAAGAGCTAAAACATGTTGACAAAGAACTAGGGTGCAGGGGTAGTAACCCCCTCTTTCCCAATACACACCAGAATAGCCGGTTTTTAACTAAACCAAAGGCACCCAATAATAAAGAGAAACTGGGGTGTCCTTTAGGTGCTTTTATTTTTAAGACCCCGTTGGAAGGAATATCAAAGGTGCTCCCTGCAAGATGGTCGAGCCCACCCTGGTTTAAAAGGGCCAGGGTGAGACCCGATGATGAAGCATGACACAAATAGGATGTTAGAGGGTCCCTAAAAACATTTTGAATCTCTCAATCTAGAAGGTCTTGGGTTAAAAAAAAAAAATCGAGCCTCAGCTCGGTCAAGATAGTGGCAGGATACTTTGGTGTTTTGGAGCTATTGACATGAAGACAGTATCCTCCATTTCCCCCCAAAAAAGAAAAACCTCTCTTCCCTCCTCATAGTCTTTGGTTAAGCTATAACAGGTTGTTACAAGCTCCTGGAACATCAAGGGGTAGTGGGTTGGCTTGCTTGCCTGTAAAGGTTTCTCTAATGTTCAGAAGAGTGGGCTCTGTTTCCCTCGCAGGCCTGAATCCTAATTACATATTGAGAAGGAGGTGATTTTACTTCAGATTTTCTAACAACTGACATATTCATTCTTTCTCCTGGAATTTCCTGGGATTAAGCAGGTTAGAAGTTGTTTTGTAATTAAAGCTCTGGTATTTTTGGTTTCTCCACATGACCCATTTTTCTTCACACAATCACATTTTTGAGTGAAATTAGCACAGTTCCTTTAGAGACGATTTGTTTAGCTTGCTTGTCATGTCGGTTGTAAGTGCGGGGAATTACTGGTTCATGAAATCTGTAAAATATGTGTTATTTTGCAAGTCTGATGCTTTGATTTCTTTGGTGTAGATCTGACACCAGCCCCCGCCCACACGTTCAGAGTTAGTGACAGAAACTTCAATTGAGTAAAGCATAGGGAAATGGTACAGGTATGCCTAAATATAGTTTAAGGTGCATTTCCCGACATTTTCTACATGTGTTATCTGAAAAAGGAAATGAAGGGTTAATTGAGATGGAGGAAACAGGATTATGAACGTGGAAGTAAGATTTGTAAATTAATACCCCTCAAATGTTGGCAAAGAGAAGCTTCCTACAAATTCACTTAGAATCTGTGACCTAGTAATATCCCAAGTAGTGACAGAAAATGAAGCAATCAGGCAAATACTTGCTGAATTCTATAAATACCTGTATTGTGGTAACCTGGTTACTGGTCAGATCTACTGGTCTCCTATCTCGCCGCGAAGATCTGGCAATCTCCCTCTCTGCCTCAATTCAGTAAGGCTCTCAAGACCTGGCTCTTTGACTAAACTGGTCAACTAGTGCTTTGACTGAGCTGCAGGCCCCCCCCAGCGCCTTCAGACCCGAACGGGTGATTAGCTGTGCTCTACAAGAACCTTGATTGATTGAGTAGGTAGGATTTCAGGAGCGGACAGCCCTAATAAATACAAGAAGTGCCATAGTAAAGGTCCTTTAGTCAGGCAAATACTCAGACTGACTTGGCCTGAGTAATCAGTTTTGTAACCGATTTTGTGATGAACTTCTACCTTATATCCAGGTTTTAACTGTGTTCAAGAAACAAGCCGGGTCACCCTACAGAGGAATATTACCACAAATTAGCCTTTTTCCAAATCCTGAAAATTGTGAGTTGTGGAGAACTTAATGGCCAATTTCGTTGCGGAATTCAAAGTATAAGATTTCTGCTGCCATTTTAGCCTGATGGCTCGACGTGGTCCTTCCCAATTAGAATCCAATGAGCGTGATTTTATAAGTAACAGGAACATTCACAATCATGCAGTTGTTTTGACTGTTGCACTCAATACATCTGTCCCGCTGGCCATGGTTGAGTCATTCAATAGCATTCGTGGCAGCTTTTGTGGGATAGTCATGAAACTCATGAAGTCCAAGGACTTCCAATTGCTTCAGTAAACCAATCACAGGCCTTTAGGGTAACCCTCAAGCCACCCATTACTGACCAGATGACCCCTTTACAGCCATCAGCTGGGACATGAATAAAGTTGGAAACAGTCCCAACATTTTTAACTCCTATTAATTTTAAAAAGTTTACAGCCTATCATCCCTCTAGATGATACATAACAAAGCATACATTGCAGCCTCTAGATCAGTTCAGTTTTGTTCACATATCACAATAACCATAACATTTTCCCACGTTATGTTAATTACCATTTAATACGCACCCATCAGCCTTACCACCAACGTCTCCTATATATTAAGTGAAACTATACCTCCTCATTCATTCTATATCTATTCATCCTTTATGAAGGTTCATCTTGCCCCTTAAGGGACTACACATTTCAAATAATCAGGTGTGCAGCTAAACAATGATAGAGTAGTTGTGGTAGTGCAATTCCCCCATCATACACATATCCCAAAGTGTGGTCAGTACTATGCTGGGCATCCCTACTTTCCATAGAAACTTTGAAGAATTGCCTACACCTTCTTAAAGAAACTGTCAGATAGATTTACAATAAAGGGCTGTAGCAAATTCACCCTATCATTGCAAGAATTAGAACTCTGTGCACTTTTACGCCTCCTAAACAGGAGTAAAATGTCTGTCTTCCCATTAAAACATGGTTAATTTGGCTTATCCCTGATTGACATACCGAACTGCCCACAAGTCCCTAGTATGTAGTGTTACAAATGCACCCAGGGCCTGAAAGTTAAATACCACCTGTGGACTGCAGCAACTATTCTATCATCCACAAACATAGCTTCACTTCTACCATGTGTAGCCTGATTGCAGCAGCCTAAAACCTGCTGTCACAATAACCCTTTTTGACAGATGAGAAACCCTGACGTTAAATATTAATGTTATTCTTAAGTACAGCTTGTTGTCCACAAAATAGGGTGTCTGATATTTAAAAGTGGAACATGTTTGAAATTTAAGTTGGGGGTTCTCCTCAGTGACTAGCCCTCAAAAGCTATTTTCATTGGTAGGACTGTAACTGAATCCTAGAAAATGCCAAAGTGAACATTATAAACTTGAATCCATAAATATTTACAGGAAATGTCTACAAATTTAATTCCAAGACTATTTGTGAATCTTCATTAAAAACCCAATTCAATGGTAAGTATGGTTTTTAATAAAGCATTTGAAAAAGTAACTTTTGGGAAGTAACCTTTTACCCGCCTGAACTTGCAATGGCTAATTAGCATTAGCCTACTTACAGCTGGTCTGCCAGTGCTTGATCTTAATGAGGTGTGAAAACTGCTCCAAGAGCAGAAACAATGACCTGGTTGTGAGGAGGAGTTTTTCTGCATATTGCAGGAAGACCAGTTGGGGTAGACCCAGAAACTTCATTAACTTGTAAATGTAAGGCCAAACTTGGGAAAGGGAAACTTTGTTCCCCCAGCAAGGCTAGCTCCAAACCCGGTGGGAGGGAACCTACCCCCATTGACTACAAAGGAGAGGGCTACTCATTTCCCTGGGTACATCACAAGCTCTGCACAAGGGGGTAGGGGTTTCCCACCTTGAATTTCAAGAGTAAGGTGAACTGTGGGTTTGTTTGTAATTGGGCAAACAGGAACTGCTGCAAATATGGGTAGTGTTGCCCCCTGGCGCCCTTTAGCCCATTGTTAATGGAGGAGCCAGAAGTCACTCCAACTCAATAGCTAGTGCCAACTATAAATGTGGCCCCTGAAAGCACCTGCCTCAGAATACTTTCTGGACCTGTGAAAGATCAAATGTTGGGCTGAACCCTGCTTATTGTAACTTGAGGAGCTATAAAGGACTGGTTCTGTTCTCTCCTGTGCCCAAGACAAAGATGTAGACTCCAAAGGTCAGCAGGGTGCGCAGGCTGACCTTTGCGGCTACTGGGGCACAACAAGCAGAAGAACGACTCTTTCCTGGATGATTAGTGCCCAGTCACAACTGGACCTGCACTGGAACCTTCAAAAAGCCCTTACTGAACCAAGCCCTGAACTCCTAAGAGCCTCCCTGAAACCTGGGAGACTTAGATGAAGAGACGAGGAAAAAAGGGACTTTCCTCTGCAAAGCTGTGGAACTTTGAAAAAATTCTGACTTCCAGGCACTGGAGGAATGGGACCAACCACAAGAGCCAATCTTGGTGAAGGCATGGCTTTTCTGGATCGAAGAAACAGATTTGTTGCACTTGGAGCCTATCCACAGCAGTATATCTGTTTCAGCGGAGCCTCAGTGAGAAGGTATATAACCCTGTGGAGCCCTCTTGTCCTCCTTCATTGTCATGCTGGAGAAATCTGAGCTCCTTTCAGAGACTGAGTCTCAAAGTAGACATTTTGACCAGGTGCAGGCATCAAATGAAGCCGACCAATGAGACTATGGCCCTGGCTGTGAAATTTGAATTTCCTCACTCTGAATTTTTCACGACAAATCAACGGCTTCAACTGGACCTTACTCAACACCTATACTACTTTGGGGAGGCCTTCCCAGATACAGCCTTCTGACTTGCTCTGCAGAGAGATTTTGACTTCCATTTTGCAGACTTAGTCTCAAGGTAAATTCTTGACTTGGCTGTCCCACCTGGTCATCTGACTTCAGGGTCCATTGCGGGTAGCCTCAAAGTGCACCTAGGGTCTGGTCTACCACAACCATAAACTATAATTGGTGTTTAGAGCTTTTTCACGCTACTTTCACTTTAAAAACTTTTAAAACTCTTATCTCTGGTTTCCCTACTGTGTTTTTGTTGTTTTGATGTTATTTTATTTATTAATATTTATTCTATTTTTCGAATTTGGTGTGAATTTTTTGTTGTTTTATGTTTTGACTTTATTACTGTTTTGGTACTACACAAACACTTTACACATTGCCTTAAGTTAAGCCAGTCTGCTCTGTGCCATTGCTATTAGGGGGTTGAGCATAGGTTATTTTAATGACTTTTGGGGTTCACTCCAATGGAATAGTGTTATTATTCTCTGCAGTTGGTGACTTTTCACCCCAAATATTAATACACTTTCTTACAAGGGCTTTTTCTAACTTGTACAGATCTGGAGTTTTCAACCCTCTTAAAGAATGCAGCCCTCCGCAGCAGAGACAACGGTAGCAGATTCCACCTCCTAGTCTCATTCCCAAAACAGACCACTAGTGCCACTAACTTTTGTTAATAGAGCTTGCCTGTGTCTCTGGTCACACATATCCCCATGTATCTGAAACTCTCAGTCTCAATCATGAAGTGGAGGCTCCTGCTCCAGCTCAGTAACCAGTCATGAACAGCATATATGACGAACTTGTCCCAACTGATCTTAAGTCGTGAGAATTAACCAAAAGATCTTAAGGAGTTCTACTTATTGACCTTTTGTTGCCCATCACATAATGATATTCTACTCTTCAGTTCTGGGCTCCATCGCACACCTCTTACCAAGGTGTCTACCTATCCAAGAGTTCCAGAATCAGGGCAAAAAGAATAGGTGATATGGTACATCCCTAGCATATACTCCTATATTTAGGGGCAGGTTGCAGCAGTGTATTGTTAGTGTTATCTATTCAAGTCTTAGGACCTTGACCAATCTTGCTTAAAACATGAAACATATATCTTCATTTCGCTATGTTAAACACCTTTTCTGCATCAAATGACAAAATCATCATCAATTCTCTCACCCATTGTGGACAAGTATCAACAAGGTGAACCCAATTCCAACGTCACAGCTTTCAGCACACCATAACATTACATAACCATTGCCTTGCCATTGCCATGGTTTACCCATGCCTATTTCCTGCAGGATATACCGAGAATATTGGTGTGAGTTAAATTCCGTCAAAGGCTGGTCATTTTCCTCCATACATGGCCATGCCCCCTAGTTGCTTAAGACTTGAGAGGCTGTCATTCTAAAAGTGCCCTCAGTGCAGATGACCTTCTAGTCTCTGCTCAAGAGCCCAAGCCTATATTTACAGTTCTGATTAAATTAGTGAGTAATTTTGGTGACGCATTGAGATACAAAATAAATCAAAATATGATATTATGTAATAAAATTTGCAATATCTGAGCAACATCCTTTTTTAAGAATAATGTCAAATAGCAACTGTGAGGAAGATGAAGATATTTATGATGACACATTGGACGTTCTACAAAAAGCTAATTTGTGACTATGTTTGAAAGGGCAATATACAGTCCTTCCAGCAGGTCCAGCCAGTTACTGGATGGTTTCTACAGTAAGTGTACCTGCGTGGCTCATGGCAAGCTGACTAAATGTAAGGTAAGAGGGTGGGGTATCCTGGATTTATTGAATTAGTGCCAATTGCCACCATCTGGCATCTACAGCCTCTATTATGAATGCCGGGCCATCCCTCTGTCCTCTAAGATGTTCACGTGAATCACACGGGTATCTGTACCAGTTTAGCCATCAATAGTTTTAGAAATTAAAACTGAACATTTTAAGTAGAATTAATCGAGGTGGCCAGTCCCGACTGGCCAGCTGGATCTTCTTCACAGCAATGAGCCCTTCAACTTTTGTGCCCCTGTAGCTGCAACAGGGGCCAGTGAATTGATGGGTGCAGAGTAGTTCCAGTCCCAGTACAGTGAGTAACCCTTCAGTCTTCTTACCCCAGCAGTGAGTCAGAATCTTCTTTCTTCTTCCAGGTGTTCTTCCAGGTCCAGGAATTTTCATTCTTGCACGGTTTATGCTAAATAACAAGAGGAGTGGATATTGGATCTGGCCGCCCCTTCAAAAAAGGAGAATGTCATGAAATGCTAACACAAATAGAAGGGTGGGTTTAGCAAATAATTTTGGATATATATGATTTTATATTTTGTTCTTCCTTTATGGCACCGTTTTAGTTGGCAAGATATTGATGGGTGATCTGTGAGTTGTATGGGGTATATCTGTCAATTCTATTTTGTTATTACTTCAGTTTTTTTCTGTATTTGAATTTACTATTTAATAAAATAGTTTAATAAAGAGAGGTATGGCCCCAACTTTCAATTTTCTCAATCTGAGTGGGGTATTTTGCCCTTTGTATTGGCTATGCCACCAGGAAGGTTTGCTGAGCGAGACATTGGGTCCATTCTGAATGTCCTGCAGATCTAGCCGAATTCCTCCTATATCTATTTTTTTTAATCCTCCCTGGAATGGTGGTTGCTTTTCTCTATTGGGAACGGTTGAACAACATAGAATGTTTAAGAGAAAAATTATGATTTACCTCCCTGGTGCGGGTCACGACCAGTGGCCGACACCAGGGAGGGGGTTAATAAAGCTCTTCCGTGTCTCCCCCTGCCCCCCACCCACCCCTTTGTGACGTCAGCACGCCGAGTTACAATGTTGATCTCCCCATTGGAGCAGTGAGCATCAGAAGGCCTCGTAAGAAAGGGGAGACTCTCCCCTTTCTTATGAGGCCTTCCTGAAACTGTTTCCTGGCCCCTAATCGCAGCTGTGCTGCGGTCGGGGGCCAGGAAACCTGAAAAGTGTTTCCTGGCCCCTGATCGGGGGCCAGGAAACACTTTCAGGAAGGCCTCGTAAGAAAGGGGAGACTCTCCCTTTCTAGTGGAAACACCACTAGACACCAGTGATTTCACTTGGGGGGGGTCGGCCCCCTCGTAAAACGGGCCATCCCCCCCCCCCCCGGGGCATATATATTTTTTTTTAAAAAGACTCCCCCTTTTCTTACGAGGCCTTCGGGAAATTGTTTCCTGGTCCCCGATCGCAGCTGTGCTGTGCTGAGCTGCGATCGGGGGCCAGGAAACACTTTTCAGGTTTCCTGGCCCCCGACCGCAGCACAGCTGCGATTGGGGTCCAGGAAATAGTTTCAGGAAGGCCTCGTAAGAAAGGGGAGAGTCTCCCCTTTCTTACGAGGCCTTCTGAAAGTGTTTCAGCTGCGGTCGGGGGCCAGGAAACAGTTTCAGGAAGGCCTAGTAAGAAAGGGGAGAGCACAGCTGTGATCGGGGGCTAGGAAACACCACTAGACACCAGGGATTTCACTTGGGGGGGTCGGCCCCCTCGGAAAACGGGCCGCCCCCCCCTCCCCGGGGGCACATATATATATATTTTTTTTAAAAGGTAGGTGCCCCCAGGGGCTAAATTCTTTTTTTTTCCCCCCCCAAAAGAAAAAAAAAAAGAAAAGAAAAATGGATAGGGGGTCGCCCGTAGGCAGGGCGACCCCCTGTGGAGGCAATTTATTTTTTTACTTGTTGTAGGGTTTCCCTGGGGGCCATTTGGGCCCCAAGGAAACCGTACAACAACTAAAAAAAAATAGATCTATATATATATTATATATATATATATAGATCTATAGATATATGTATGTACATATATATATATATATATATAGATCTATCTATAGATATATCTATAGATATATCTATGTAGATAGATATATATATAGAGATAGATATATATATCACTTTTGTCAATATGTGTGTGGTTTCCCTGGGGGCTGCGATCGGCCCCTAGGAAAACCAGACCCACATATAAAAGTGATATATATATATATATATATATATATATATGGAAAATGTCACTTCCCCAGTGTCACTATCTAGCTCGGCGTGGATAGCACTGTGCTGATCCAATGCTTAAAAACTTTGCTAGATAAACAGATATTTGAGGTGAGCAAATCTAGAGTGTCGCTGGTGTTGCAGGGTGCTCCTTACTAGAGCTGCTTTCCACCTAAACTTGGGAACTACCCAGAGTTCTCTATTCTCTTTTTTTGCATATATATATATATATATATATATATATATATATATATATATGGAAAATGTCACTTCCCCAGTGTACATCTGTTCGTGGCATGAGACGCTGCAGATTCACATGCTGTGCATTATCCTGCCACCTAGTGTTGGGTTGGGAGTGTTACAAGTTGTTTTTCTTCGAAGAAGTCTTTTCGAGTCACGAGATCGAGGGACTCCTCCCCTTTCGGCTCCATTGCGCATGGGCGTCGACTCCATCTTAGATTGTTTTCCCCGCAGAGGGTGAGGTAGGAGTTGTGTATATAGTAATAGTGCCCATGCAATGGAGTAAGTATGTATGTACATAATGTGTCTAAAAGTGATATATATATATTTACAAATTTACAAATGTACAAGTTTATTGTTATCAACTTATAACGGCTACAGGCTCCCGGGGAGGTGGGAGGGCGCATGTGAATCTGCAGCGTCTCATGCCACGAACAGATGTACACTGGGTAAGTCACATTTTCCGTTCGATGGCATGTGTAGCTGCAGATACACATGCTGTGCATAGACTAGTAAGTAGTTATCTCCCCAAAAGCGGTGGTTTAGCCTGTAGGAGTTGAAGTTGTTTGAAATAATGTTCGTAATACTGCCTGTCCTACTGTGGCTTGTTGTGTTGTTGACACATCCACACAGTAATTTTTTTTTTGTTTTTTGTTTTTTTATTGGTTTTACACAGCAGATAACAGTACAAGCATTGATCAGGAATACTACAGGATCACATTTATCTGAAATAATTTTCCGTTTAAACATCCAAAACCCCCCCATTTACACACTTAACTAGCCATGTATCATTTCCAGTATTATTGTTTTCTGCTGCGTTGCACATAATGTTAGGCTTGAGCTGGATATCGGAGAGGCTCCCCTTGTGGTTGCTATGGGACATCTGCTGCTATGTTCGCTCTCCAGTGGAAACTTGAGGTGTACACTCTTGCGTTCGTTATCAGTAGGCAGTGGGAGTACCTGGTGTGCCCTGTGTTTTTACTATTTGTCCTATATCAATGTGCACATGATGGTTGACCCCTTTTTTTGGGGGGTGTGAAGATAAGCTCTTCGTCACGGTGTGCTTGTCTTAGACATAACCTTCACTGTTACGACTGGTTATATTCCGGTGAGTGTGGTTTAAGTGTTGTAGGGGCCCCATCATGGAGGTTTGTCGTAATTTTTTGCTTCGAGTTTGGATACCAGTGTTTCCCAGGTGTCGCACCCCGTGTGTGTCTGACCTTCTCGTGTCAGTTTTATGAGCACCTGGTGTTCTGTGCGGGCCCACTTCAATATGAGGGTATGCCAGGATTTCTGGTCCGGGGCATTAGGTGCTTTCCAGTGCATTGCTATCAGCCTTTTATACATCACATAGGCTAGGTCTACAAATTTGTGTAGGTGTCTATGATTTTTTGCCCTTGTCCTCATTCCCAATAAGCAAGATCTGGGATCCGCTTCCAGCACTAGTCCCGTCCGGTCTGATAGTAGCTCCACCACCCTGTTCCATTCTATTTGCACCCGGGGGCATTCCCAGACCATATGGTAAAAATGGGCAGATGGTTCCTTGCATCTAGGGCATGTCGGTGCTGTGTCGGGGAACATGCGTTTCAGCCTGGCCGGTGACAGATAACGTTTGGTGTATGTAATTGAACTGGGTATACCGGAATCTGGGGTTCCTCGATATCCCCCGGGCGTGACTCAGTACTTTCGGCCAGTCTTCTTGAGATATCGGGGCGGGAAGAACAGTGTTCCACCTCTCCCTGGCTCTTTCTAGGTTGGGTTTTGGAGATTTGCTTAGAATTTTGTATAGCCTAGAGATTGCTTTTGTTCGGGCGTCGTCCTGTAGTATGTGATGTATTATGGGGGACGTCTCTGGTTCTAGGGCTCCTGTTCCCCAAGTTTTTTTTAATTACGTGGCATATAGTGTGATACGATAAAAATTGACCAGGGTTCACATCTGTGAGGGCTTGGATGGCCTCAAATGGCATTAGTTTGCCATCTTCGAAACAGTCACCCACCAACCGTATTCCCGCCTCTGACCACAGTCGAGACGAGTGCAACGTTGATGTCTGTTGGTCTAGGAGATGCTCCAGTGGGACATACAGGGTTTTTGGGATCGCCCCGTGTCCCTTCTGGACATATTTCATCCAGCATGTATGTGCCGCAGCCAGTAGTGGGTTACTGGATTCATTTTTGGGGTGCTTATTTGCCAGCCATGTTAACAGGCGGGCTCCTTTTATCTGATTCTGCATCCATACAGACTCAGCAGCCGACGGACTGTGGAGCCATAGCTGCAGCCACTGTAGTTGCGCCGCTGCATAATAAAGCTCGAAGTTGGGGGCCTCCAGTCCGCCTATGTCCACCGGTAGCTGCAATGTAGAGAGTGCCACCCGCGCTCTGCTACCCCCCCATATGAGCTGCAGCAGCGTTGTGTTTAGGTTGCTAAAAAAGCTGCGTGGAAGGATGATTGGCAGTGCCGCAAAGTAGTATAGTAACCTAGGCAGAATCAGCATGTTTGCTATCGCTACCCTACCCGGTGGGGAGAGCGGTAATTTGTTCCAGAAGCGTAAGGATCCTTTCATGGAGGCTAGTGCTCTCCCCAAGTTGCCATCTCTGAGGTCCTCCGAGCTTTGGTATACATGAACCCCCAGATATTTAAATGTTTCAAAACACCATTTCAGGCGCCCACGTGGTGCCACCTCCTGCCTTTCTGGTGGCCATCTTGACAGTGGGAACACGCACGATTTGTCCCAATTTACTGCTAGGCCAGATATCCTACCCAATTCCGCTAGGAGTGCCATTATGGAGGATAACGACTCCGTGCCCTTCCGGGTATATATAAGAGCATCGTCTGCATATAGCGAGATTGCGTGGTATGTTCCGTTTCTGATTATTCCCCATTTATCTGCCATGGAGCGCACTTTGGCTGCTAGTGGCTCCATTGCTATCGCAAATAATAGCGGGGAGAGAGGGCAGCCTTGTCTCGTGCCTCTTGATACAGGAAAACTGTCAGAGATCACTGCACCCATTTTCACTCTGGCTTGCGGGTTGGAGTATAGTGTACGGACCCAGCGCACATAGTTAGGACCTATTCCCATCTGTCTCATTGTAGTCAAGAGGAAATCCCACTCCAGCGTATCGAACGCCTTCTCGATATCTAATGACATCACCATTTCGTTGTATGCTTCAGGGGGGGTATCCCCTATTACGCTCAAGAGTCTTCGGATGTTTAAGAAAGTGTTTGTCTTCGGGATGAAGCCGTTCTGGTCTTCATGGATTAGGGTATGAATGATGGGAGCAAGTCTATTGGCCAGAATTTTACCCAATATCTTACAGTCTAAGTTTGGAAGTGAAAGTGGTCTATAGGATTTGACGTCCGTGGGGTCGCGGCCCGGTTTAGGGATTACCACTATCATGGCCTCCGTCTGAGAAGGGGGTAGCAATTCAGTGGTCCAGGCTTCCTCAAACACCTTCAGTAGTTGAGGTTTCAAGCAGGGCGAGAATGTGGAGTAATACTCTATTGGGAGGCCGTCTATTCCAGGCGATTTGTTCCTGGGCATCTGTGATAGAGCTAGGTCTATTTCCCACGCCGTGATGGGGACTTCTAGGGTGTCCCTGTCTACTGGGATAATTGCGAAGAAAGACTCAAATTGTGTAGCTGTGCACGAGGTGGATTTGGTGTATAAATTCTTGTAGTAGTCTCTGAATTTTTCATTTATCTCTGCCTGTGTGGTGGCCATGGTGTGGGCATCCACACGGATGGCTCCAATGGGAGAATGCTGTCTATCTTCACGGAGTAACCAAGCCAGCATTCTGCCCGACCTGTCGCCCTCCGTTTGCAAGCGCATTAAGTGATAGTTGTAGTCGTGACATCGAAGTCTGCTGTCCGCTTCGTTATATTTTATGCGGATTGCTTTTAATGTTGTGTAGGGGGTTTCCCCCCGTGCAGTTTCTATTTCTGCCGATCTTAGATCCTTTTCAATTTTATTAATTTCCGAGTGAAGTGTGCGTCTTACTCCCCAGCTTGTATTGATGCACTGCCCTCTAATCACTGCTTTATGTGAGTCCCATTCCACGGAGCGTGAGTTTGCAGTTAGGTCGTTTGTCTCCCAGTACTGTCATAGTGTGGTGTTTAACGTGTCCACAAGAGCCGAGTCTTGGAGCGCCTCTACTTGTAATCGCCAGTTTGGGATCTCCCGTCTACTCCTGCCCCAGCCTAGTGATATTCTCAACGGTGAGTGGTCTGAGAGTGTTTTCGCTAGATATTCCTTTCCAGTCACTAAGGTGACTATGTCCTGAGTACCCCACATCATGTCTATTCTAGTATGTGTTCTGTGAGGGGCTGAGTAGAATGAATATTACCTTTGG
The DNA here is from genome assembly GCF_031143425.1 of Pleurodeles waltl. Lineage (NCBI taxonomy): Eukaryota > Metazoa > Chordata > Amphibia > Caudata > Salamandridae > Pleurodeles > Pleurodeles waltl. The sequence continues at coordinate 91,882,896 of NC_090441.1, forward strand.
GGGTGTGTGTTTTGTACGCCATATATCATAGAGCCTCAGGTCGCCTGCCCAGTGTTGCAGTGGGGTTATGATGTTTCTCCTTGCTACTGCGCTCGCTTGAGCGCTGGATCTGTCCAAAGTGGTGTCTAATATGCTGTTGAAATCCCCGCCCCAAACTGCCGGAGCTGATGGATTTGTTAGTAATGCCGGTGTGAGGGTGCCTAAAAATCCCGCTGTGCCACCATTTGGGGCGTATATACCTATTATTGAAAGTTGTTTACCGTCTAGCTGGCCCTCCATCACCACAAATCTACCTCCTGGGTCCACTCTATGTGCTGTTTGGTGGAATGGGACTCTACCTGCGATCCATATCAATACTCCCCGTGCGAAACACATCCACACAGTAATGTTTTGTGAATGTATGAGGCGTAGACCATGTGGCTGCCTTACAGATTTCTGTCATTGGTATATTTCCTAGAAAGGCCATGGTGGCGCCTTTCTTTCTAGTGGAGTGTGCCTTTGGTGTAATAGGCAGTTCTCTCTTTGCTTTAACATAGCAGGTTTGAATACACTTAACTATCCATCTGGCAATGCCTTGTTTGGATATTGGATTTCCTGCATGAGGTTTTTGAAAATCTACAAACAATTGTTTTGCGAAATTGTTTGGTTCTATCAATGTAATACATTAGTGCCCTTTTGATGTCTAATGTATGTAATGCTCTTTCAGCTACAGAGTCTGGTTGTGGAAAAAATACTGGTAGTTACACAGTTTGATTTAAGTGGAACGGTGATATAACATTTGGTAAAAATTTGGGATTTGTGCGTAGAACCACTTTATGCTTGTGTATTTGAATAAAGGGTTCCTGTATGGTAAATGCTTGTATTTCACTTACTCTTCTAAGAGATGTTATAGCTATTAGGAAGGCTACTTTCCATGTTAAGTACTGTATTTCACAAGAGTGCATGGGTTCAAATGGTGGACCCATGAGTTGTGTTAATACAATATTGAGATTCCATGAAGGCACTGGTGGTGTCCTTGGGGGAATGATTCTTTTTAGACCCTCCATAAATGCTTTTATGACTGGGATTTTAAAGAGTGATGTTGAATGTGTAATTTGCAGGTAGGCAGAAATTGCTGTGAGATGTATCTTGATGGATGAAAAATGCTAGCTTAGATTTTTGTAAGTGTAATAAGTAGCTTACAATGTTTTTTTGTTGACGCATGTAGTGGTTGAATTTGATTATTATGACAGTAATAAACAAATCTTTTCCATTTATTTGCGTAGCAATGTGTTGTAGTAGGTTTCCTAGCTTGTTTAATGACCTCCATACATGCTTGTGTAAGGTCTAGATGTCCAAATTCTAAGACTTCAGGAGCCAGATTGCTAGATTGAGCGATGCTGGATTTGGGTGTCTGATCTGTTGTTTGTGTTGAGTTAACAGGTCTGGTCTGGTTGGTGCTACTAGTATTAGTTTGAGTTTGTTTTGACTCAATTTGTTTACTAGATACGGAAGGAGTGGGAGAGGGAGAAAAGCATAAGCAAATACCCCTGACCAACTCATCCATAACGCATTGCCCTTGGATTGAGGGTGTGGGTTTCTGGATGCGAAGTTTTGGCATTTTGAATTTGCTTTTGTTGCAAATAGGTCTATTTGCGGTGTTCCCCAGCTTTGGAAGTAGGTTTGCAGTATCTGGGGATGAATCTCCCATTCGTGGGTCTGTTGGTGATCTCGACTGAGATTGTCAGCCAACTGGTTTTGAATTCCTGGGATGTACTATGCTATTAGGCGAATGTGATTGTGAATCGCCCAATGCCAAATCTTTTGTGCTAAGAGACACAGCTGTGATGAATGTGTCCCTCCCTGTTTGTTTAGGTAATACATAGTTGTCATGTTGTCTGTTTTGACAAGAATGTGTTTGTGGGCTATTATCGGTTGAAATGCTTTCAATGCTAGAAACACTGCTAGTAGTTCTAGTTGATTTATATGAAGTTGTTTTTGTTGAGTGTCCCATTGTCCCTGGATGATATGTTGGTTGAGGTGTGCTCCCCACCCTACCATGGAAGCATCTGTTGTGATCACGTATTGAGGCACTGGGTCCTGGAAAGGCCGCCCTTGGTTTAAATTTATAGGATTCCACCATTGAAGCGAGGTGTGTGTTTGGCGGTCTATCAACACTAGATCTTGAAGTTGACCCTGTGCTTGTGTCCATTGTGTCGCTAGGCACTGCTGTAAGGGCCGCATGTGTAATCTTGCGTTTGGGACAATGGCTATGCATGAAGACATTATGCCTAGGAGTTTCATCACCAACTTTACTTGATACTGTTGGTTTGGGTGCATGCTTTGTATTACTTTTTGGAATGCTTGTACCCTTTGTGGACTTGGAGTGGCAATCCCTTTTTCTGTGTTGATTGTCGCTCCTAAGTATTGTTGTATTTGACACGGTTGTAAGTGTGATTTTTGGTAGTTTATTGAGAATCCTAGCTTGTGAAGGGTTTCTATGACGTATTTTGTGCAAAGAGCAAATCTGTATTTTATGTAAATAGCTGAGTACATTAGTAAAGTCAGCCATTACCTGCGCTATAATACAAATGAAATGTATGTGCGGGGTGGAGGGCGGCTATGGAGAGATGAAGGGCACTTTTGCTGGGTGGTAATGAGGGAATCCGAGGAGGAGGGAGTGGGAGCACCAATAATGATTGTTGGACTGGGCGCAGGAGGTGCTAAAGACTGTGACGAATGGTATGTGACAAGGTGTTTTTTGAGTGTCTTGAAAGAACGGGCTGAGGGAAGAAGCGCAGGTAAGGTGGCCTCTACTGTATCACGTATCTCACACACACCATCGATTTTGTGACTGTCTACGTAGGCTAGTGTTTTAGAGCAACATTTTAGCCAATAGCAGACATGGCACCTTGATGGATGACTGCTGCCGTCACTCGGGTTATAGAGGACAGCTCTGACATAGGATCAGAGACTGAGACATCAGATACTGAGACAGCATCTGAGGGATAGGACAATGGCGCAGACTCTGGGAGTGATTTTTCAGTCGGAGGAGTCCCATTCGATAACTCCTCTTCCAGTACATTATGAGGGAGGTGATGAGGACAGTCCTGCTGTCCCTTCGCAAGCAGTCTGTGCAACTGGGTAATAGTGGGTTAGCCCAACCCAGAGAGCAGGTGAATGCGGCAGCAAGCAGAGAGAGAGAGAGAGAGTGCTCTCCTGGGAGCTCCCCAATTTAGTTCAGCCCTAAATTCCACTGCCCAAATCGTATTGTGGAGACATCAAAATTATCTATCGCAAAACAAACTGGTTTTGTAAGCCAGGCACCTGTGTTTTCAGAAATGTTTAGCTTTCTGGGATCCAGCATTGGTTTCACACCCATTCCTGTCACTAACTGGAAGGAGGCTGAAAGCACCAAAAATAGTAAAAATGGGGTATGTCCCAGTAAAATGCCAAATTTGTGTTGAAAAATTTGGTTTTCTGATTCAAGTCTGCCCGTTCCTGAAAGGTGGGAAGATCGTGATTTTAGCACCAAAAACCCTTTGTTGATGCCATTTTCAGGGAAAAAACCACAAGCCTTCTTCGGCAGCCCTTTTTTCCCCATTTTTTTGGAAAAAACGAAATTTTCACTGTATTTTGGCTAATTTCTTGGTCTCCTCCAGGGGAAACCACAAACTCTGGGTACCATTAGAATCCCTAGGATGTTGGGAAAAAAGGACGCAAATTTGCTGTGGATAGCTTATGTGGACAAACAGTTATGAAGGCCTAAGCGCAAACTACCCCAAATAGCCAAAAAAGGGCTCAGCACGGGGGGGGGGGGAATGGCCCAGCAGCTAAGGGGTTAATAAATGATGTAAAAACATAGCATTAAATAATGCAATTCTAGCATGGCATCACTTCTGAATAAGGCTCATTCTGGTTGTTGCATGTGTGAAAAGATACAGCCCCTTGCCAACTTTACTCTGAAAAGGAAGCCTGTTGCTTAGCGCTTTGTTCTACTTTTATTTAAAAACACAAAAAAAACACAAAAAAAGACCAGTTTCCCATTGTTATAAAAGTATAAATGTACTTCTTTTTTTCCAAACACCTCATTCAGTTTGCACTCATCACTGCATGCCCCAGAACTAACACTGAGATCTTGAGATATTAATAGGGTGCATAGATTAAATGGTTTGTGGTAGGTGGGGGGAGGGGGGCATGTTTACACTCACACTGTTTTAACAAGTAGTTCCAGTAAACATAACAGTTGCTTTTTACAAAGGCCCATGAAACATGTACTAGCATGGCCCAGTCATTCTAGATTAGGGAGCAATTGGCTGGAAGGGCACATGATGATATTGAGTAAGGAGCCACAGATGGTGGTTGGGAGAGCTTTCAACTTCTCTGTTCTGGGTGGGTAGTGCATTGACTGAGCCAAGGATCAAATCCAGGGTTTGGACTTGAGGCTGAGAGTGACTGACTGCTTGACAACAATACATTTACTGATAAGTAGAGTGTCTGGTTTTAGAAATGTCATTTTTGTTTTTGTACCTGTTGAGTTTAAGAGTCTTAAGTTATGTTTCAGTGGTCTATATCACAGTATTGAACATTCTTGTGATTTTATACTCACTGTCTAGATTAATGTCCAGCAGCATGTCCTAAAAATAAATATCCAGCAAGATAGAGATAATTAGCATCAAATTTAGAATATTTTGTTCTATACTTGGCTATATAAAATACGTTTCTAAAATTTCGGGATTCAGTTATTACTGAATTTAAAAATTGTGCAGAAATAGAAAATATAGGCACCACTCTTCTGTAAAATATGTCCTTGTTTTCAAATAAAGTAGACTTTCAGCTGGCTGAACGGTGTCTCTTACTAGCCACCAAAGAAAGACACCAATGTGCAGACTTTAGACAGAATTTAACGTGTCCTGCGCTGGAAACTTAAGAATGTGCACATCTGCCATTAGCGACAGGGCCTCTTTGGCTTGTCCAGTCTTCTTGCAAGAAGGCACATGCCACAAGGACCACTGTCGGCAACCAACACCATGCCACAGCTGGGGTTGAAATTAGCTATAACAGTATCATTCAACAGAACTGTTTTGCTGAACTGCAACATCTTATTGTGTGACAAGCTCCATTCTCAGTGGTAATTTTTCACGATTAGGTTTTTAGGGGTTTAGTCATGGCCATAAGATATGAAACATCCACACCATTGTACGACTGACATATAATGTGGGAGGGACTGTAGGGAAGTGCCACTGTTGGCATGGGTACCCCCTCCCACTTTCTGCCTGACATTGATGCCAACTTTGATTGCAAGTGTGCTGGGATACTGCTAACCAGGCCCCAGCATCAGTGTTCTTTTCCATAATCTGTACCTTTGTGTTCACCATTGGCACTCCTATGGCACACAGTTAAGTCCCTTGTAAAAGGTACCCATGGTACCAAGGGCCCTGTGGAAAGGGAAGGTCCCCAAGGGCTGCAGCATGTATGACGCCATCCTGGGGACCCCTCACCAGTGCTTAATTTGTGCTTGTTGATTCCGGTGCGGAGCACCAGCACTTATTTTTGAAGGCCGGCGCTTAATTTTCTGCCTCAAGCATTTACTGCAAGCAAAAGGCACATATGAGAAAGATGGAGGAAGAGAAAAACGAAAAAGCGTCACAATGGGAGAAAGCAGCAAGAGTGAGCTGACGGGGCGGGAGTGGCTTTAAATGGACTGAAGAGGCCCGAGATGCCTTCAGAATTATGCTGCCTCAGTATTCCATGTTCCTACATTTAATTGCAGCAGCCGCGTGTTTAAGAGGAGGGCTTTGGGCACCAGCACATTTTTATTGGCAAATTAAGCACTGCCCCTCACCAAGCACATGCACACTTCCTTTGCAGCGTGTGTGTGCTGGTGGGGAGAAAAAGGCAAAGTCGACATGGCACCCCTCTCAGGGTGCCATGCCCACAAACCACTGCCTGTGGCATAGGTAAGTCACCCCTCTAGCAGGCCTAACAGTCCTAAGGCAGGGTGCACTATACCACAGGTGGGGGCATTGCTGCAGGAGCAATATTTCCCTACAGTGTCTAAGTCCATTCTTGGACATTGTAAGTGCAGTGTAGCCATATTGAGTATATGGTCTGGGAGTTTGTCATTATGAACTTCACAGCTGCATAATGGCTTCACTGAATACTGGGAAGTTTGGTATCAAACTTTTCAGCACAATAAACCGACACTGATGCAAGTGTGAGATTTATTTAGAAATGCACCAGAGAGCATTTTAGAGATGCCCCCTGCATGTTAGCCAAACTGATAGTGCAGGACTGACCGGTCTGTGCCAGCCTGCCACTTTCAGACAAGTTTCTAACCACATCAGGTGAGGCTCTTTGTGCTCTTGTTGTCAGAAACAAAGCCTGTCCTGTGTGGAGGTACTGCAACACCTGGCTGTGAGCCTCAAAGGCTCAAGCCTTGGGTTACAGTGCCCCAGGGCACTCCAGCTAGTGGAGTTGCCCCGGCCCACCTCCCATCCCCCACCATCTGCCGGACAAAGCCCCACTTTTGGCGGCAAGTCCAGCGGGAAAATTAGGGAAAACAGGAAGGAGTGACCACCCCAGCTAGGACCACCCCTAAGGTGTCCAGAGCTGAGGTGACACCATCTCTGCAGAATCCTCCATCTTGGTTTGGACCAATAGGGTTAGGTTTGTGTCCCCCTCCCCAAAGGGAGTGGACACAAGAATGGTGTAGCCACCCTCAGGGACAGTAGCCATTGCCTACTGCCCTCTGACCCCTGAAACGCCCCATAATCCAGGACTTAAGGGCCTCCCTGAACCCAGCTCACCAGATTCTGGGCAACCTGACAAGAAAGAAGGCCTGCTAGGATGAACCCCCAGCAGAGAAGAAGGAAGATGACAACTGACTTGGCCCCAGCCCTACCGGCCTGTCTCCTGCTTCAAAGAACCTGCATAAGAACAGCAACGCATCCTGCGGGACCAGCGACCTCTGCCAAGCTCCAGAGGACTGACCTGTACCAAAAAGGACAAAGAACTCCAGTGGACAGTGGCCCTGTCCAAGAAGGAACAACACCCAAGAACTCCAGCACCACCCCGGATGCGTGAGTCCTGGCCACACTGCACCCGATGCCCGCGGCCCGTGTCCAGGGGGTCTAACCAGCTAGAGAGAGTCCCCAGGCGACTGTGCGCAAGTGCCCCCCCTAGGTTGACCTCTCCATGACGACACCTGCAGAGGGAATCCCGAGGACTCCCCTGACCGCAAAAGCTCTGGACGAAGATATCCCACGCCTAAAAGATCACTGCACCCGCAGCCCCCAGGCCTTGGAGAACCTGACCTCCGGTGCAGCTACGTTCAGCAGGACACCCTCATCCCTATCCAGCTTGTGGTTTGCCCAAGTGGACTCCCTGGACCTCGCCTGTAGCATCTGAGTGACCTCCGGGGTCCCCTCAAAGACCAGCATTGGAAACCCGACGCCTTGTTTGCACCCTGCACCCGGCCACCCCAGTTCCCCTGAGGGTGTGTGTTTGGTGCCTACATGTGGCCCCTTAAGTGCTCCTCTAAACCCCCCAGGTCTGCCCTCCGGAGTCACGGGTACCTGCAGGCAGGACTGATTCTGAGTGCACCCAGTCTCCATAGGAGCCCAGGTTAAATTTGCCTCAACTTTGACCTCTACACACGGCGGCCCGTGTTGCTGGTGGTGGGTGTTTGGGGTTAACTTGAACCCCAACCTGTGGACTTCCTAACACTTCCTAACCCCCTGAGACTGGATCTGTAAGTCAAGTACTTACCTGTGAATCATACCAACTTTTCTATCCCCCAGGAACTGTTTCTGAAAATTGCAGTGTCAACTTTTAAAACAGATAATTGCCAAAATTTGAAAAACTGTATAACTTATCGATTTCAAACAAAGTACCACTGATATATGTGTGAAATACAAATCTATTGATGTACTTACCTGCAACTTGAATCTTGTGGTTCCAGAAATAAAATTAAGAAAATATATTTTTGCTATATAAAAACCATTGTTCTGGAGTTAAGTCATTGAGTGTGTTTTTCTTCTATCGTCTATGTGTGTACGATAAATGCTTTGCACTGCCCTCTGATAAGCCTAACTGCTCGACCACACTACCACAAAAGAGAGCATTAGTATTATATACTTTAGCCTCTGTTAAGCCTCTGGGGAACCCCTGGACCCTGTGCACACTATGGCCCTCATTATGAACTTGGCGGTCGAGACCACCATTCCGGTGGCGGAGGAATTTACCGCCACCAGCATGGCGGTCTCGACCGCCACATAATGAAGGCAGTAGGGACCGCTACGGGCAGCCTTCCACCACCGCCAGGCTACCGCCGACAGGCAGCCTGACGATGGTGGAATTCTTCATACGACAGGGCAGCGCTGCAAGCAGTGCTGCCCTGCGGATAAAGAACCCTTGTTCCGCCAGCCATTCGCTGGCGGGTTCACCCGCCAGGGAAAGGCTGGCGGAAGGAGTGCTCCAGGGCCTCCCTGGGGGCCCCTGCACTGCCCATGCACTTGCCATGGGCAGTGCAGGGGCCCCCGTGCAGTTCCCTGTCGTGAAGTAAATCGGGCAGTGGTCTGTGCGACGGGTGCTGCTGCACATCGGCATTGACGACGGTTCCATGTGGAGCTGTCGGCAATGTTCCAGCCCAGCAGAATGTTTATTATTCGGCCGGCGGGGTCTCAAGGGGGCTGGCGGTCTGTGATAAGACTGCCAGCATGAACACGCCGAGGATTCCCACTGTGTTCATAATGGCCCCCTATTTCTCATTTTGATATAGTATATGCAGAGCTAGCTTCCAACAGGGAATTTATCTTGTTATCTTGTACCTGGCTGCTGAGAATTTGTATTTGAAGAATTTGAGACTTGTTTTGAGGAACCAGAGTGTCACTGTACACAGGACAGACCTTCACATTTGCAGTTGTTAAGTCACAGAATATAGCCGCTGGTTGAGTTCTTGGATGGACATCGCATTTATCAGTAGATCATCACTGAAGCTGAGTGAACCTAGAACTCTGCAGGTAACTCACATGGCATCTTACAATACGTCCACATCAGAGCATACCATAAAGCTGAGTTCTTCATTTTTGAAACCCAAGGAGTATGGAGAATGTGTTACATATTGTAATTCTTGATGCAACTCCTTCTGGTGTTAGCCTGCATTTACCCTGCATTGATATCTATCTTAGAGATCTACTTTGCCCCAGTAAGTTTTACTCATAATGCAGGTTTATGTGCCTCTCTCTTTATTTTGTGGTTAGACAGCCTCATATCAATGCAAATTCAGATCTGTTGAACTAATGTGGCCTTGCAGATGACCACAACGGAGAAATCCCAGGATGGACCCCTCAATCTTTTTTGGGCTTCTTCAGTTTTTTCAGTTGGGTCAATGTGCAGTTTGATGTACAGGTGAAGTCATGACTGAAAAAAATACAAGTTGATCAATGACTGCGGAACATCACAGAATTTGATCTGCAGCAATGAACAACAATTCAGGGCTGAGAATGGTGACCAAGGTAAGAGAATAACCTGGATTAGACAGAGGGGCCAAGGACTGGGAATGTAGGACAAAAGAAAATCTGGACAGCCTACTGATTTCTCATGCGAGCACTGTTGTTAAGATCTGACTTTTTTCCATGATACTCTACGATACTGCTGAGGCTGCACTATGAAGCTGGAGTGTGGGATTAGCATGGTGTAGACCATATGGAATATGCCAAGATCTCATAGTGTGTAAGCACAACTGAGTAGTGTTGAAACACTGATCTGTCATACATGCACACATTTCTTGGTGTCCACTGCTGCGCTTCATGCAATCTCCACAACTGTCTTCATAAGGTGTTCAACAAAAGCTTCAATTTACCATTAGTGCACCTGCCTGCAATCCCTGCACAGGTGTGGAGTCACCAATAAGATCTATGCCGGTTAGTTCAGTGCAGAGGAAGAGGAATGAAACTTGCATACTCTGGGCCACAGTCATTGTGAGTGACCCCACACTTGACGTACAGGAATTTCAGGCCTAGCCTGGCATCTAGGTGGACCCGAGAGTCTTCATACCTGCTTGCATAGTATAGTTGCTGACTTACCGTTTTCGGAGCTCCAAAATCCGGAAAAAGAGTAAGACACTTATGGATGTCCCACGTCAGGATGGGAGGAGGTGCATCTACCCATGATGGATGGAGGCAAGAAGGGTTCCCATTACAGCATGTGAGTGAAAGGTACTTTAGAGACAGATGTTTATGTGAACCACATGTAACTGCATTTGACTCCTGCTGTCCACATTTCCCTGGTTTGTTATGCTTACAGTCTACATATAATATTTTTGCCCCGATTCCTCAGGTGCATATCCAGCTTTTGAGGTATGATTCTTAACCTAGTGAGGTACACAATAGAGGATTTGAGGATCCTATAACCTTAATGAAGCCCCATAATGGAGGTACTATGATTATTTTACATAAAAAGTGTAAGATACCTATAGGACTTTCCACACACACGGACCAGGATATACGCCCATTTCTGTGTACGCTAATGACAGCCGACCCTCACATGTACTAATGCCAACGGGGTAGGTGTATAGTACATGAGCCGAGGAACAAAGGCTACATTACTAAAAAGTATGTCAGGTTAAAAGATGCATAGATGTAGAAACTTGGTCTAGTCCGAGAAGCACACCAAAACCATACAATCAACCAAAACATTTGTGGATTATTTAAACATGAATAATCATGAATAAGCAAATATGCTTTAAAACATCAAAGAAATGAACAAAACACAAGCATGGACTTGGGGTTTTCATACGCACCCAAAGTAGGTCCCATCCCGGTCAATGAAGTATCTCCCCTCGGCATCTGTTGGAATGTAATGTCTTCCGCTAAACATCGCCGCCAGCATTGTGTCTTCATAGCGTTTCAGTGTTGACAGCCTGGTAGTGAAATACATACCGCCCACATTAAGTGGAATGACTTCAGGGAACTGTAGGAGCAAACACATTAATAAATATGCAGGCATGCAGTAGACCTAGGAGGTGCCACGTTCATATTGGTGCATGGTAGTTACATGGGTGCTATGCTTTTTTCCCTTCTAATAATACCATGACAGGAAAATGTTATGACTAAGAAGTCTGAAGTGGCAAAATTTGTCAGGAACTTGTCTCATTTATAGCAGTAATTTAACATGCCAACACACAAGTTCTCCTTCCAAAGTCACCAAGTGTGTATTGAGGACATTCATAATAGACAATCTAGAACAGCAATTTAGAGTCATGTAAAACCCCATTTTCTTTCACATTTTGAAAACGTAGGTTCTCAATATAGATCTCTTACTCATAACTCCCACTTTGGCATCAACATAAAAAACCTTAAACATATTAGCACACATCTGGTCAGCCATGCATTTGCCCCGACGTCCCACCATAGATGCTCTTATGTGCAGGTATACCTCTGGGAAGTCAGAGCCCTCCATGCTCTTCAGAGTGGTGCACTCTCCCGACAGCCGGGTGCTTATGGCTTTGGTCTTTATGGCGCTCTAGGTGTAAACACCTTACTCTTGGCCGTGTTTCATATCAGGAGTTGCTACTGATTATTTTCCATCCCTTGCCTCAGGTTTCTCAATGCCTTTAGTTATCCATACTTGTTTCCATGCAGACTATGTTTTCCTTTCTTCTGGGGCTCTTCATCTAGGATGGTGGGATAATATTAAATGGTGTCTTTGATTATGCTAGCTCCATTCTATTACTGTATTTCTGCAATGCGTCGCTCATCTGTAAGTGGTATTGCTGAGTATCCTCCAAAGAAAAATGCATTATCTAACCTGTTGGCTTTTATACAGAAAGACATTTAAAACGGTCCCACAGAAGTCTTTGAAAGATAAAGTGCTTAATAAAGAAGCATTGGCAAAGCCAATAGGAGTCACCTGTGCAACTGTGTTTTAGCCATGTTGTACACCAGTGTGGCTGATGTTCAGCATGGCTAAAAGTTAGTGGTCTGGAGTGGGGTGGATGGGGTGGGGCAGAGTGGAGTGGTGTAGACTGGGATATAGTGGAAAAGGGTAGACTGGGATAGAGTGGAAAAGGGTAGACTGGGGTAGAGTGGAATGGGGTCGAGTGGGGTAGAATCAAGTGGGGTGGATTGGGGTAGACTGGAGTGTGGACGTTGATTAGATTAGCACGGTAGATTGGATTGGGGTAGATTAGGATGGGCTGGGGTAGATTGGAGCACAATGGAGTAGATTTGACTGTGATTCATTGGGTTGATCGGAGTGGGTAGACTGGAGAAGAGTGGAGGGCAGAGGACTGAGGTAGATTGGATTGGGGTAGATTAGAGTGGGGTATATTAGTGTGGGGTGGGGTTGATTAGAGTGGACTGAGATAGATAGGAGTGGAGTAGACTGTGGAAGATTGGTGTGGGGTGGATTAGAGTGGAGAAGGTTGGAGTGGAGTTGGATAGAGTGGTGTGCGGTAGGCTAGGATGGGTAGGAGTAGATTGGAGTAGGTTAGTTTGGGGTACAGTGGGGGTAAGGTAGAGTGGAGTGGGGTAGATTTGGGTGAAGTGGGTTAGATTGGACTGGGGTAGATTTGAGTGGTACGTGGTAGTATGGAGTGAAGTGCATTGAGGTAGAGTAGAAGGTAATGTGGTTAACTGGGGTGGAGTGGGGTAGATTGGGTATACTGGAAAGGGTAGACTGGGGTGGGGTAGATTGGGGTAGAGGGGGATGGGATAGATTGGGGTGGAGTGGAGTTGAGTAGATTGGAGTAGAATGATATAGACTGGGGAAGAATGTACTGGGGTAGTTTGGAGTGGGGTAGATTGACGTGGAGTGGGGTACTGTGGGGTAGAGTGAAGTGAGGTAAATTGCGCCGGGGTGGGGTGGACTGTGGTGAAGTGGGGTAGAATAGACGGAGTTGGGTAGTCTGAGGTGGGGTAGATTGGGGTAGGGTAGAATGGGATGGAGTGGGGTAGATTGGAGTGAAGTGGACTGGGGAGGAGTGGGCTACATTGGAGAGAAGTGGGGTAGAATTGAGTGGAGATCAGTAGATTGGAGTGAAGTGGAGTGGGTTAAATTTGGGTAGAGTGGAGTGTGGTAGAGTGAAGAGGGATAGACTAGGGGAGTGGGGTAGATTAGAGTGGGTAAGAGTGGGGTAAACTGGAGTAGACTGGAGTGGGGTATATTGGAGTGGAGAGTGGGGTAGGTTGAATTGGGTAGATTGGGGTGAAGTGGGATAGACTGGAGTGGAGGGGGTATTTGGAGTGGGGTAGACCGGAGTGCAGTGAGATATACTGGGGTAGATGGAAGTGGGGTAGATTGGGGAAGAGTGGATTGCAGTGGCTTGGGGTAAATTGGAGTGCATTGGGGTAGAGTGGAGTGGGGTAGAGTGGAGTGAAGTAGAGTGGAGTGGGTAGAGTGGAGTGGGGCAGATTAGGGTAGATTGGAGTGGTATGGGGTGGCTGATTTATGGTGTAGTAGATTGGAGTGAAGTGGGGCAGACTGGAGTGTGGTAAATTGGGGTAGACTGGAGTGTGGTAGATTGGAGTGTGGTAAAATAGAGGGAAGTAAGGTAGACTAGGGTAAATAGGAGCAGAGAGGGGTAGATATGAGTGTAGTGCAGTAGACTGGGGTGGAGTGGAGCAGAATGGAGTGGGGTGGGGGTGACTGGGTTAGACTGAGTGGAGTGGCGTAATATGGAGTATGCATGGTATGGTAGCACACTGCTGTTACGGAAACGCATTTCAATTTAAACGACGATTACATTTGCAGCAAAATACGTTTTTTTACTGCACATAAACGATAATGTGTGCAAATTACATCACCTAGTGTATTGATCTGTTTTGATCGTATTCAAATATTTGCTTCCACCACACTTCAGAATTACAAAGAAAATGTGCTTCATTTGTACTAATTCTGATATATTCTGAAACATCTTCACTGTTCTTTTTCTTTGTAGTACACAACAACAACAAAAATAAATGAACATCCCTTCCCGTTTTACATGGGTCCTCAGCAGGACTGTCACAAATTCTCTTGTTTTTAAGTCAGAGACGGAAAAATAAACACCGAGCTCCCTGGAAGAGAGAGCATGCCATTGGACCACTGCCTTTGATTGCACAGCAAATGCGACAAGAACAAGATTTAAAAGGCATTTTTTACTGGACCATGTTTGTGGAAGAATACAGTAAACACAGTTTAGGCAAAGGGAGGAACGAACTGAACCTGGAGAGCCTGAAGCAAATTAAGTCAGCAACTACAAAGCTAGAAAGTGTGTGTTATAAACCACAAAGCCAATGGTACTCGACGAGTGGAATGCATTCCTAGGTCAACTTTCTGAAAGTCTCCAAGATGTCTTTAGCAAACCAGGCAACTGCTCTGTCTGGTAGGCTGCAACCTAAAAAAATAAAATAAAAATAAAATAAAAAGGAGGCAAAATGTCCCAGTGGTGACTAGGGAATTAATATAATGGGATCGATATACTCAGCTTGTGCAAACTACCAAAACTGAGGACGTTTACAGGAAACTGAGAACGTAGTTGCGTATAGATATATATATATATATATATATATATATATATTAATTTTTAAAAAACAAAAGGTTATATATATATATATTGACTGAAAAGAACAAAGGTTACAGGCACGTTATAGTTAGGAAATAGAATAAAAAAACATAGAAATTCACTGAAAAAAAAACCAAAGGTTACAGGGACGTTATAGTCAGGCTCAGATTTTAACTCTACCAAACCATAGAAATTCACCAGTTATAGTTAGACTTACTTTAAGTAACTGTAACTCGTGCCTTAAGGTGACTATAACACGCGCCCTCGCCATGCACAGTTTTTCCGTAAAAAGTTTTACTGCAAATATTAAATTTATATTATCAATGTTGTTATGAAAGATGGCATGATTGCCGTAATTTGTGGGGTAACTGGCAGTGCATGTAAGGGGGCGAGTTATAGTTACCTTAGGGCACGAATTTTAGTTACTTGAGGTAACTATAACTGGTGATTGTTTTGGTTTGGTACGGTTTAAATCTGAGCCTGACCTCTGTTTTGTTCAGTGAATTTCTATGTTTGTTTTAACGTATAGTAATTTTAATTACTATATGTTAAGCCAACTGCCGCTGCACATGAGCACCCAACCTTGCACCATGCACAGCCTTCACCCCCACGCAAGGGAGGTTGCCTGCAAGACCTGGCCTGCAGCCAGATCCTGCGGCCAACACCCCCTAACCACCCAAAACCACAATGTGCACAGCGCTTTGGCTGTGCGGGGCGGGAGTTGGCTGCGGCTTCTCTGGGTGTAAGACGGTTATCTGGGGGTGAGACTGGCTGTCAGACTGTCTGTCTGGGTGTGAGGGTGTGCGCGGGTCTGAGTGGATGCATCAGGGTGTCCGTGGGTCTGTGAGTGGGTGTGTGATGGTCTGAGTGGGTGTGTGAGTGGATGTGTAACTGTGAGTGGCTGCGTAAGGGTCTGACTGGGGATGTGAGTAAGTGCATGAGGGTCTGAATGGGTCTGTGAATGGGTGCTTGAATGTCTGAGTGGGATTGTGAGTGGGTTCGTAAGTGTCTGAGTGGGTGTATGAGTAGGAGAATTGATTGAAATAGAGAGAAAGCAAAAAAAAAGTGAGACGGGAGAGTTTTTTCAGTCATTCATGCTGGATATAAAGAGTTATTTGTTTCCAATTTAAAATCACAAATGTTTTTTTTTTTCTAAATATTATATTTGTTTTTTATTTTTAAAAAAATTGAAATGAGTCCAGCTGGTCTCGAACCCCTAAAGCTCAGTGTGAAGGTATTTGACCTTCACACTGAGCTACAGTGTTTTTTTAATCTTTTTTTTTTTAGCCCTTTATGAGCTATCTGTGGACTCCGGGGGAACCCTTAAGGCCCTCATTGTATATTTCTTTCTTTCTTTCTTTTTTTAAATTAAATGAAATGGCCTTTACAGGCTACCTGACCCTGCAGGGGAAGCCTTAAGGTTTTATCTGCAGTGCCAATGCTTCAGGAAGCATGGAGCTGCTTTGACAGCAGCTCCGTGCTTGCTGAAACATTTAGGGCCTGATTCTAACTTTGGAGGACGGTGTTAAACCGTCCCAAAAGTGGCGGATATACCACCTACCGTATTACGAGTTCCATAGGATATAATGGACTCGTAATACGGTAGGTGGTATATCCGCCACTTTTGGGACGGTTTAACACCGTCCTCCAAAGTTAGAATCAGGCCCTTAATCTCTGTCCACTGCACGCGCGCAGGGGACAGAGATGAAAGCTCTGCTGTTTGACAGTGGGACCTGCTTTAAGGGTCCCCCTGTCAAACATCAGTGTTTGCTGTGGCTTGCCTGCAGCCACAGCGCTGCAGCCAAGCCACAGCAAACAGCTATGTCCGATAGGGCAGGAGCCAGCTGTGAAGATAGGCCCAGGGTCTGGTGGTGCCTGGGGCTAATGGGGGACCGAAACTGATCCCCTTTCAATTGTTTTCTGTTTGCCCGGGGGGGGGGGGGGGTCCGTGGGGCGTGGGGGCCATGGGCCCAACTGCATGTATCTATATAGAAGTCCTGGGGGGAGGTGGTCCCTGGGGCTTGGGGGACCCATGGGGACCCCCTTTCTTTTATTTAAAGATTTTTTTTATAAATAAAAATAAAATGCTTTTTAGGCCGGGCGGTTGGGGGGTGGGCCCTTTGGGACTCCACCACCAGAGCTAAGGAGCCACGGTGTTCGTACTGTGTCCCCTATTGTATTTACCTTTTTTGGGACTCGGCTGAAGTCCCAAGATGGCTCACAACACTTCAACGACTTCTGTTGTTGAAGTGTTATCAGCCAATCAGATCTCTGCACAAGATCAGGAGTGGTCGAGAATCCTTCGCGTCCCTAGATATACAAATCTGTTTTCCCCTTAATTTCTCGAGAACTTCTGAACGGAATTACACCAAAACAAAAAAGCACTTTTTCTGGACCAGGCCCTATCTTCCTGCCAAATTTGGTGTAAATTCCGTCCAGTAGATTTTGCGCTATCACTGTTCAAAATCCCTTTGGAAAAATGAATGGGGAAAACATGTTTTAGGACCTCTCTTTTTACTTGAAGCCCGCCCCTCCCCTCCCCAGGACAGATCACCCTGAAACGTTACAGGCAGCAGCTGACGGGACTGGCAATTTGTTTTGGAAAGTTTCGTGAAGATTCGTCAAGTGGCACCAAAAATATAGGCAAGTAAAAAAATGCTTTTTATATAGAAACTAGGTCCTAACTATAACTACCTAGTGGCAACAGCCAGAAGGTTATATATATAGGTGATTCTAGCACACTATCATTCTACGGCATTAAATCCATAAAAAATAATCCCAGAGCCGGTGATAGAACATTAGAGCTTAGACAAATGGAATCGAAGATGATTCTATTACTAGGTTCTGAATCTCCTTGGGGACACAACCTTGATGCTGAATTACATGTCCATCTAAGATGAAATAATGATTGTTCACTATGTTGATGGAGAGATTTTGAGTGTTGGGAGGTTTTACTTACATTTAACTGTGGTTACAACATCATTATTTTCATCGTTATAACCGCCACACAAAAGTGGTGGTTTTTCTGTTATAAATGAAGAATAGCCTTTCAAGATTATTCTTCCCTTAGAATTTAATACTTACAGAAGAGTGAAAATAGATATGCGATTTTTGTATTACATAAAAAAATGTTTTTAGCACTGTTTTGCACTAGTTATATACACTTTATTTAACATAGAAATAATTTTTATTAGCACTATGCACTTTAGTCTATGATCGGCCTCTTCTCAATTCTTTTTTACATGCGTATATCATGAAACCTACTACTTAGATCTAAATAGGTAAATATTGAATTCGTAACAAAGTATGTATTGCTCTCTGGATATTTATTCATAACATCAAGATATAATGAGACACAATTTTGAACCAATGTATCTATGGGTCATACTTAAATCGATAATATGTAGGTAGATAGTGAAGTGGTAACATATTTGATTGGAATAATGAATTTGATTTTAGATATTGTAAATTATAATTAGATCAGATATTAATTAGCATTGAATCATAGGATAATAATTATTTTATTGATTGGCTTATATGTACTGATTAATTTCTTATATATAAAAAAACTATTTAAAATATTTTTTAGCATTATGCAATATTTACAATATTTATGACAATTTTATTTGAAATATTTATAGTCATCAATAGATAGAAACTCACATTGAAAAATATGTCCTACCTATATTTGATAAATTAAATTGATGGAGGTTGATCAGAAAAATTGACAACATTGGTCCAAGTCACGTATTACCACATAATTTCATGCTTATAACATTTATTTAACGATTTTTAATATATTTAATTAATGTTATGTAATATGCATTCATGATAATTATGTGGCATGTATGTTACATTGGTGTTCAAATTGTCGGAAGGAATTCCTATAATGATAGCAAAGTTAAAACTTTAGGTTTTTGCATGTGTTAAGATGGCCGCTGTAGTAGATCACACTAGAAGGCTATGGAAATAAAGGATGGAGTTTAACTTGTATATATACGGTGCCGGCTTGATGGCTGGATTTGTCCAGTTGAAGGCGTTCTGCCGAAACGTGTTGACATTTCTTTCCAGGACTCTGTAAAACCTTTATAACCAATAAAATTTGATGAATTCGACACGGTTTTGTTGAATACGACTTTGTTCCAATGGTCTGGATCAAAGCTACGGGATTGGTGCAGCCGTTAGATGGTTATTGTTCCATCTATTGAGGATTATATATATATATATATATATATTTCCTAGTGCCGGTTGCCACTAGGTAGTTATAGTTAGGACCTAGTTTCTATATAAAAAGCATTTTTGGACTTGCCTATATCTTTGGTTCCAATTGAATGATGAATCTTCACAAAACTTTTCCAAAAAAAAAAGTTCCGGTGATTCTTGTTGCGCATGATAAGTTTCAGGGTGATCCGTCAAGCGAGGGCCGGAAAAAAGGGGACGGGTCAAAAAAGCTGTTCCCATGTTAATTTCCTTAGGACCTTTGAACACACCTACAGCCCGAACTGCTGGACTGAATTTCACAAAATCTGGCAGAAAGCCAGCTTTCAGTGCGCAGGATGTGCTATTGGTTATTTGGTGTAAATCCGTTCAGTAGTTTAGGAGAAATTAAAGGAAATCCAAATTTGGATACCTAGGGCGACGGATCATTCACGACGACTTTGCGAAGAATAACAAGCTCGTGCAGGGAAATGCAGAGCTCTGATTGGCTGACAACTCTTCAACCAGGAAGTATTGCAGCCATCTTGGGACTCGCTTCAGCCGAGTCCCACAAAACAGAACGTAAAAAAAATGGAAAAGAGGTCAGGGTAGTGTCACCCTGACCCCTTAGCTGTGCTGTTAGGGTCCCAGAGAGACCCTGCCAGGGAAAAAAAACACTTTTTAAATAAATAAAAATTACTGCGAATTTGTGACGCAGCAAATTCTCAGTTAAATAAAAAAAAAATTAAAAAAAGTGTTGTCTCCTGCACTTGTTTCATTAAAGCCCCTGGGTGGGCCATGTACAGGGGGTATGTTTAAAATAAAGGAGGGGGGCGCACAGGGCCCCCCTCCTTGGCTTATCTCTGCCCCAGGGACAGCCACCTCCCCAGGGTTAAAGTGCTAATTGTATGCAGGGGGGGCCAAGTGGACCCCTCGCAGCCCCAGGGACCACCACTTCCACGGGGCTAAAATGAATTAATGAGGTGGGTCCATTTCAGACCCCCACCCCGGGGACCACCACCTCCCAGGGCTAAAATTAATTAATAAGAGGGGTGAGTTTCAGACCCACAGACCGCTAACTCCCCAGGGCTACAATAAAAGAGTGACAGGGGTCCGTTTCAGACTCCTGATCCCCAGGGACCACCACCTCCCTGGGGCAATGCTCGTTACCGGGGGGCCACGCAGCCCCCATCGAGGAGCCAGTGACAGCCCTGGGGACCGTTCCTACTATGTCCTGGTGTGGCCAACCCCAGGACACAGCTGTTTGCTTTTGCTTGGTGGGAGCTAAGAGCTCCCACCAAGCAAAATAAACGAAGTCCACTTTCTGACAGCGGGAGTCCACTTTCTGACAGGCGGAGCTGGCAGAAAGCGGAGTTTTCATCTGTCTTTCCTGCATGCAAATATGAGTGTGGGGAAGACAGATGAAAACATTGCTCCCACAAGCAGGGAACTGCTATTTAAAGCAGCTTCCTGCTTGTGGGAGCAACACCAGCTCCCGCAGACACAGGGAACCAGCTTGGACCATGGGGGCCTTGAGGTTCCCCCTCAGTCCTGTCAGTCTCTCTCTCTTTCATCCCACAGTGGGATGGAAGAGAAAGAGAAAGAGAAAGAGAGAGAGAGAGAGAGATTGTCAATGCAATGGGCTTTCCATGCAATGAGTTCAAACCCTAGCAAGATGTTTGGCATGAAGGTTATGTTTTAAAGCAGAGCTGTTGTACTGTCAGTGAGAAGGCTCAAATCCTACTATCGCTTGGCAGTGTGTTCATTTAATAGTGTTTTGAAATATTTCAAGTATATCATTCATCAAAGCCTAAAAAACTCTCTCTCTTTGTCTCTCTCTCTCTCTCTCTCTCTCTCTCTCTCTCTCTCTCAATTTCTCTTTTTCAATCTTTCTCCCAGTCACAGACCCACTCAGAGGCTTACGCACCCACTCACAGACCCACTCCGACCCTCGTACACCCACTCACAGCCCCACTCAGACCCTCACGCACCCACTCACAGATACACTCAGAAACTCACGCACCCACTCACAGACCCACTGAAACCCTCACGCACCCACTCATAGGCCCACACAGACACTCATGCATCCACTCACAGACCCACTAAGACACTGATGCACCCACTCACACCAAGACACTCTCGCAGCAACTCTCACACCTATTCTCACACCCAGAGAGACAGGCTGTGGTCAGCTCCCGCCACACACAACCAAAGGTCGTGCACAGTGTGGGGTTGGGTAGTTAGGGGGGTTGTCTGAAGCACCTGGCCGCCGGTCAGGACCTGCGGCCAACTCCCGCTGGTCATGGCCAAAGGCTGTGCGCAACATGGGTTTGGGTGGTTATAACAGTTGGCCACATGTCTTGCCTGCAGGCCGGCCTTGCGGACAACCCCTGCTGCGCAAAGCGAAAGGCAGTGTGCAGCGCGGGACAGGGTTGTTATAGGGGTTGGACAGAGGGCCTGGCCACAGGTCAGGCCCAGCGGTCAACCGCCACCATGTACAGCCAAAGGCCATGCGAGGTGGTGGTTGGATTAACGTATAGTAATGAAACTTAATTTACGTTAAAAAAATATAGAAATTCACTGGAAAAAAACAAAGGTTACAGGGACATTATAGTAAGGAAACAGATTTTGTTTTAAAACAGATTTTTTTCTTTAAAAAACTAAGGTGACAGAGACGTTATAGCTAGGCTCACATTTTAAACATACGAACCATAGATATTTGCCTGCAATAGAGTTATCGCAAGTAACTATGACTCATGCCCTAAGGTAACTATAACTCGCACCCTTGCCATGCGCTGCTAAATACCCCCACAAATTATAGCACTCATGACACCTTTGATGACATCATTGATAATATAAATGCAATATTTGTAGTAAAACCTTTGACGAAAAACCTGTGCATGGCGGGAACATGAGTTATAGTTACTTTAGGGCACGAGTGATAGTTACTTGAGAGAACTAACTATAAGAGGTGAATTTCTATGGTTTTGTACGTTTAAAATGTGAGTGAAACTATAATGTCCCTGTAACCTTTGGTTTTTTCAGTGAATTTCTATGTTTTTTTCAATTCTATTTCCTAACTATAACACCCCTGTAACCTTTGTTTTTTTCAGTGAATATATATATATATATATATATATATATATATATATATATATATATACATATATATATATATATACAGACACACACACACACACATATATATACATACATATATATAAAAACATATATGAAGCTAAATTGACACTTGGATAAAGACTATCGAGTCCATAGTGTCAACTCATTTTTCTGACTGTTATAATATGATATGTTATATTTAGTCTCTAAATTTGCAATACACCTTAAGCGTTGCAGATATTTTAAAACACTGTTACCACTAGAATTAGAAACTTATTTAGTAAGGCACTTTTTTTCCTTCATTGTTAATCGTCCAGGCAATATCTTTAGTGCTGTTTTCAGAAATCCTTAACACAACTGTAAGCAAATCACAAATCAGGGTTCAAAGGTCTGATTTAGGGTTTGGCATATGGAATCCCCTCCCCACCAAGCCCCTGGTCCACCCACTTCATTTAGAGGGCGATGAGCCTTATGTATTCTGTCCACAAATCCCCCACTGACTCAGTCTACAGAATACTTCCTCCAATGGCCCAATGAAGTAGGGCATTTGGAAGAAGGACATTACACAACAAGCCCTCTTTAGGGTGGACAGTGGAATTGTGGCGTGGAGGTCATTTCTAAAACAAACTTCCACTTTGGGAATTTATTTTTGAAAAACAAAAAAAGTAAACATTTGGCTGACAACAGCTAAAACCAACCATCCACCAAACTTTTAGTACATTAAAAGGAACTACTGTGATGGCAGTTCCCGGCAACATTCCGAAATAATGACTGTGCCTATGGTCAACTCTAAACTGGACAGGAAGAGTATCACCAAAATGGCAGGGGTAATATCCACTGTCATCCTGGTGGACAACAAATCTTTTTTGGAAAATGGTTTAGTTAATCACTAACAACTTAGTAATTTACAACATACATTCAGTCATTTCATGCAGAACTATACGTTTTACAGCGAATAGTTTCTTTAAATAGAATGAAGCAATACAGCCAACAAAGTAATGTGTTTACCAGGTTTTGAGATCCAATATAATTTCATCACACCGTGTTCGAAATAGGCTTTGAAGCAAACATGCACAACTTTTTTTCAACAAATGTTATGTCTGCCTTGTCCCTCGGTCCCTGTAATTGATAATGCAAGATTGATTTCCAGCCCTAGAAGGACCTAGACTAAGATTGCCGTTTGAATTCATGCTTTGCCTTATATCAATTACACCCCTATGCAAGAAAACACTGAGAAAGAATGCACAGTCAATGTTGTACTTGCTGGGTTCATTATGATATACAGGAATCCCTGGCCTTTCTTGATTTGGGTATCTTCAATACAATTTACAAGGGCTGGCATTCGAGGAGGTACGTATGACTCTTTAAAGTAAAGGTATGTACAATGGTTTTCAAACCTTACATGCACACACCCTGATGAGGAGCAAACAAATTACTTAATTAGCCGAATTAGGGTATGAATTTTGGCCTGTATATGAATAATTACTATTTATGTTTAACTTTTTAACATGGTAAACAGAACCTGAAATCAGAATTATACAGTGGTACTAAAAAACCAACCATGCAGTAAGGTGAAGCGCCTCATATTTGAAATTGTGGTAAATCATTATTAATGATATACCCTTCAAGGTCACTCAAAACATTGCAAATCGAAAATAACAAAACTTTGTTTATGTTTAGTATGTGTGCAAGTTTCCTAAAAAAACACATATGTAGAATAATTCACAGAACTATGCAGCCACAAACTGAAAACCCATTACTGAATGAAAAAACAGCAAAGTAAAATATCCTTTATACCTAAGTTGAATTACAAAGTGACTTTAACTCTGCCTGGCCTTAATGCGTTGGGTGCCTAGGACGAGGTGGTCTCGTCCGTGTCACTGAGGCGCCACAGACGTAACCACCTCGTCCTGGTGTGGGTCCCCGGGGAAGCGCTAGCGCTCCCCCATTTGGGCCTTGCACCCCCCCTCCCATGAGCAGGGCTGGAAGGGGAATCGTTTTCCCTTCCAACCACACCCCACCCCGACCACCCCAGTGACGGCTGATGATGTCAGTGCGCAATCGCGTGCTGACCTTATCAGAGGTCGCCCCCACAGCGGGAGAGGCATCAGAGGAAAGGCCTTTCCTTTCCTTTGTTGTCTTTCTCAGCATTTCTGCTGCTGAATAGCGATGCGATCGGGCAGCAGAAATGCCCACTAGACACCAGGGATGTTTTTATTTTTATTTATTTACACATAAGGGAAGTGGCCGTTTGAGCAAGGGCTCCCCCAGGGGGGAAAATCATTTTAAAGCCATTTCTGCCCCCCCCCCCTATTCTGATTTGCCCCCGGGGGTGGGGGCAGAAACCTCTAGACACAAGGGATTATTTTTTTTGTTGCTATTGTTTACTTTCTTACACATGGGGAGCGACACCTTAGGCAAGGGTCGCTTCCCTGGGGGGGGGGGGGGAATTATCTTTAGGCCATTTCTGGCCCCCTTGGGGACAGAAACCACTAGACACCAGGGATTTTTTTAGGTCAGTTTCAAGTAAAGGGGATTGAATTTATTTTAGGCCATTTTTTCCCTCCCTTGGGGGCAGATCGACCTATTTTAATTAGGCCAATGTGCCCCCAAGGGGGGCAGAAACCACTAGGCACCAGGGATTATTATTATTATAATTTTTTTACTGATGAGGAGCGACCCCTTAGGCAAGGGTCGCTCCCCTGGGGGGCAATTTTATTTTAGGCCATTTCTGCTCCCCTTGGGGGCAGTTCGGCCTATTTTTATTAGGCCAATCTGCCCCTAGAGGGGGCAGAAACCACTAGACACCAGGGATTTTTATTTTATTGCTTCAACTTCACGCAAGGGGAGCGACCCCTTAGGCAAGGATTGCTCACCTGGGGGGGGCGGGGGGGAGGGGAGATTTATTTTAGGCCATTTCTGCCCCCCCTGGGGGTAGATCGGCCTACTTCTAATAGGTCGATCTGGCGGCAGAAACCACTTAGGCACCAGGGATTGGTGTGTGTTTTGTTTGGGGGGGGGGGGGGCGCCCCTTGGCAAAGTTGCTCCACATGAGGGCACATTACTGTTGGCCATATCTGCCCTCCTTGGGGGCAGATAAGCCTATTTTTGGAAGGCCCATCTGCCCCCAAGGGGGGCAGAAAGCCCACCAGAGACCAGGGAAGATTTTTCTTTAAAAAAAAAAAAATAAAAAAAAAAAAGAGGGTGGGGGCATGGCCATATAAATACAAACAAATAAATAGGGCCAACGTTGTTCTGCACACCGGTAGGCAGATGAGGCAATTACCCCTGATCCACTCCCCGGGGGGGGGGGGGGGGGGGGAGGAGAAAGCCTACTAGATGCCAGGGAATTAATAAAAAAATAGTGAGGTGGTGGCTACCAGCCAGTATGGGTATGGTTATGCCCACACCCCAACTGAGGGGGGTAACAGTCTTTCAGCTCTCCCCCCACACACTAAAACATCTTATCCCACGGCAAGCAAGAGGACATTTGATTATTTTGGGTTTTGGTTTTACATTTGGGCCATGAGAGCTTGTCAAACTCTCAAAGTCGTCCCACTTGGAATGGTGAGGGATGCATTTTTTGGACTTTGGGACGCTGCCATGTAGAAAAATCCACAAGACCAAGACATGTGAAAACTAAACATCTGAGTGAGTCCAGGGTGGTGTGCTTCACATGCACCCCGCACCATTTTCTTACCCAGAATGACCTGCAAGCCTCCCACTTTCTCCTGAAATCGCACATTTTTCCCACATTTTTGTGATGGGAGCTTCCGGAATCTGCGGGAATCCACAAAATTCATACCACCCAGCATTGTCGCATCTATTCCGATAAAAATTCTGCCTCACTTGGCTTAAAAATGTATTTTTTTTCAAACTGCCCTTTTGCACCCGCTTTGGTTCCCCCTCAATTTTAACATGTTTTTGCCTCTTCCCTGTCACAGGCACTTGGCCCACCTACACAAGTGAGATATCATTTTTACCAGGAGACTGAGGGGAACGTTATGTGGTAGGAAATTTGTCCCGGTGCGGTGATCCGACACAGAAATGTGGGAAAAATATGATTTTTGTAGCAAAATTTGATGTTTGCTGAGGATTCTGGGTAAGAAAACAGTGAGGTTTCCCTAGGTGCCGGCTGAGCTAGAGGCTAAAATCCACAGCTTGGCACTTTGCAAAATACAGCTGTTTTCTTTGGGAAAATGTGATGTGCCCATGTTGTATTTTGGGGCATTTCCTTTTGCGGGCACTAGGCCTACCCGCACAAATTAGGTACCATTTTTATTGGGAGACTTGGGGAAACGCTGGGTGGAAGGAAATTTGTGGCTCCTCTCAGATTCCATAACTTTCTGTCACCGAAATGTGAGGAAAAATTGTTTTTTGTTTTTGGCCAGATTTTGAGGTTTGCAAAGGATTCTGGGTAACAGAACCTGGTGAGAGCCCCACAAGTCACCCCATCTTGGATTCCCCTAGGTGTCTAGTTTTTTCAAATGCACAGGTTTGGTAGGTTTCCTTAGGTGCCGGCTGAGCTAGAGGCCAAAATCCACAGCTAGGCACTTTACAAAAACCAGATCTGTTTTCTTTGGGAAAATGTGGTGTCCATGTTGTGTTTTGGGGCATTTCCTGTCGCAGGCACTAGGCCTACCCACAAAAGTGAGGTACCATTTCTATCGGGAGACTTGGAGGGAACGATGGGTGGAAGGATATTTGTGGCTCCTCTCAGATTCCAGAACTTTCTGTCACCGAAATGTGAGGAAAAAGTGTTTTTTGGCCACATTTATAGGTTTGCAAAGGATTCTGGGAAACAGAACCTGGTGAGAGCCCCACAAGTCACCCCATCCTGGATTCCCCTAGGTGTCTAGTTTTCAAAAATGCACAGGTTTGGTAGGTTTCCCTATGAGCCAGCTGAGCTAGAGGCCAGAATCCACAGCTAGGCACTTTGCAAAAAACACGTCAGATTTCAATATAAAAATGTGATGTGTCCATGTTGCGTTTCATGTTGTGGGCACAAGTGAGGTACCATTTTTATTGGGAGACGTGGGGGAACACAGAATAGAAGAACAAGTGTTATTGCCCTTTGTCTTTCTCTACATTTTTTCCTTCCAAATGTAAGCCGGTGTGTAAAAAAGACTTCTATTTGAGAAATGCCCTGTAATTCACATGCTAATATGGGGACCCCAGAATTCAGAGATGTGCAAATAACCACTGCTTCTCAACAGCTTATCTTTTGTCCATTTTGGAAATACAAAGTTTCCTTGGCACCTATTTTTCACTCTTTATATTTCAGCAAATAATTTGCTGTATACCCAGTATACAACTAAAACCCATTGCAAGGTGCAGCTCATTTATTGGCTCTGGGTACCAAGGGTTCTTGATGAACCTACAAGCCCTATACATCCCTACAACCAGAAGAGTCCAGCTGACTTAACGGTATATTGCTTTCGAAAATCTGACATCGCAGGAAAATGTTACAGAGTAAAACGTAAAGAAAAATGGCTGTTTTTTTCACCTCAATTTCAATATTTTTTTATTTCAGGTGTTATTTTCTGTAAGAAAACCTTGTAGGATCTACACAAATGACCCCTTGCTGAATTCAGAATTTTGTCTACTTTTCAGACAAGGTTAGCTGTCCGGGATCCAGCATTGGTTTCACACCCATTTCTGTCACTAACTGGAAAGAGCCCAAGAGAACAAAATATAGTAAAAATGGGGTGTGTCCCAGTAAAATGCCAATATTGTGTTGAACAATGTGTTTTTCTGATTCAAGTCTGCCTGTTCCTGAAAGCTGAGAAGGTGGAGATTTTAGCACCGCAAACCCTTTGTTGATACCATTTTCAGGAGAAAAAAAAACACAAGTCTTCTTCTGCAGCCCTTTAAAAAAAAAAAAAAAATTACATTTTTGCTGTATTTTGGCTAATTTCTTGGTCTCCTTCAGGGAAACCCACGAACTCTGGGTACCACTAGAATCCCTAGGATTTTGGAAAAAAAGGATGGAAATTTGGCAGGGGTAGCTTATGTGGACAAAAAGTTATGGGAATCTAAGCGCAAACTGCCCCAAATAGCCAAAAAAAAGCCTGCCACCTGAGGGGGGAAAAGGTCTGGCAGTGAAGGGGTTAATTCACCTGACATATTGACTGCTAAGGTATTAGAACTATAGAACACATACTCTTGAGCATCTTGGGGCTAACGAAAATGCTAACTGCTGCTCTAATGGAAAAAAAGCAAGGTTTAAATTTCCTAAAGTTCAGAGTAGTCATCTGCAGTCAGAAGGTCTAAATGAAGAGTGTTTCACAGGTAAGTTCCCGGACTGACAAAGATCTGTCTCCCACACTCTCCTGGTTGATGTAAAAACCAAGTTTATCAAGGAATTCTATTGGAGGACATAGGTAGGATGGTGTGCTCTAAATTTAGCTGCCAAAATAAAATTGATGGAGTGGCACAGAACGTTGTGTTTCAGACAAAGTCAATTATCCTTCACTCTTCCCTACATTGGCAACCAATGCAATCTAGTCAGTCAGTACTAGATGGATATAATAATTCTTTTTTAGCGCAAGGAGGACCTAATCTGCATATTTTGGGTTAGTTGGCGTTTTTGTGCAGAGGTCTTTAACAGAAATTGTTCTGCTGACATGAAAGCAGTTGTTGTAGTCATATTATAGTCCACCTCTGTTAGAAAAAGCTAACAAGTTTCCTCCAAAACTGGGTGGTTGTAAAATACGCACCCACTTTACGCTGATATTGTAACATTCACCCATTTGCCAATATAAAAGCAAAGGGATGATCTGTATGAAAAACAATTGCAATTTGAGTAGGCGATTGGTCTCAATGAATCGTAAAGAGTTATGTCTACTGAGGGATTTGTGATTGCTTTATCAAATATGTATAACGAGGCCCATATAAATCACTTAGAGAGAAAAGGTATCACACTTGCTGGTCTTTGAAGATTTTAGACAGCATTGGGGGAAAAGACAACTTCCTCATTCACCTTAAATTCCACAGAACCAAAATTACTCCGATCTTATACAATGGGGTACAAGGTGTTCTACACACAACACATGTTTATTTAAATAAAATAAAGGGGGAGCCTTTATTCTACCTTTTACATTAACAAATATTTGTTTGATCAGGCGATACCGCTTGAAGCCATGTTGTATGCATGCTAAGGCTTTAGTGGCAACCCAGAGATGGGACCATAATTTTTATCATGCACCTACTAAATATTTGTGAGAGTTAATCCAGGAAGAACTAAGGATTTATACAAGTGGACGTCACACTCTCCAAAGGAACAGTATTCAAGCCTTTGCATGCCTTAATCTCCAGGGATACAAGTACTACCATCCGTCCACTACAAAAACAAGTTAGCTAGTGCTCGTGAAAACTATGAAGTATTTCAGCTTCATGCAAGATAAAAATGCCTATCAAAGCATTATACCATAATAGGGAATACACATGCTCAATCAAAAGCAACCATATTTGATCATGCTAATTGAACAAAAATCATGTGTGTACATACATGCATGGTTATATGCCCTCCCCTAATTCTGGGCTGCACAAAATATCCCAGAAATAGGGTATAGGAACAGGGTACGAAGAGTTGTTTTACTATCCCTACCAACAATAAGCATCTGCAATGACCTCTATAAATATTTTAAATGGTACATGAAATCTACGGATGGATTTAAAGTCAATGTTGATTTTTATTGCATTACAATTTTGTGTACGTGGTATATTATGCATGCTTTACAGAAAGGGATTTTAAGGATCAATGTCTATTTGGTATCAAGCTTTGTTATTTCTTTACATTTATAACAACAGATCTTAATAAAGTTAACACACGTGTGTATTTGGCTGTCCCTAAGAAAATGAACTATCTAATTAGATGTTACATGAGAAAACCAATTGGAAGACTTTTAATATAAATGATCATTATACTGCTAAAACCATGTTGTGGTACTCTGGCTCTAAAATACCTAATGTAATTTGGTTTTGTTATGTTTTTAAAAAAACAACCTGGTATCCAAAGCTTTGTAAGAAGTTGCTTAGAGAAGTGGCAGTCCCTAGAAAATCTAACCCCCAAGGAAATTGAAAAGCAGCAGTTGATACTCAAGGAGAAAAAATATAATCTAGTCACTGGTGTACAGCTGTACTAAAAACAATCCTAAGTACCAGAAATCAAACACAGTTTTGCATGAAAAGTTAAAAATGCTTTCAGTTTCAAAAAACAGAAAAATGTTCCACATGAAGCACCTGAAATTTAATGCTGCAAAAGATGACAACCACGAATAAATCACTGTCACACTGGATAATGCGTGAAATCAAAAGACAAGAGAAACACAACTAACCGTCCACAACAGCACATATTAAGCTCCTTTCTAGCTCAGTACTTTAAAAGCGTGTCTTCAGGGGAGAGAAGCTTGGTGTCCTGATGTGAATTCTGTACCTGACTATATAAAGGGAGGTTGCCCCATTATTGTTTGCCCACCCTCCTTTGTACCAGCCTTCCCATTGTCATGTAACGTGTGCATTTATTTTTATTATATGCTCCGTGAAGACATGGGCTATATACAATGTATTAACTGTCCATTACCACTCAGTGTTGAAGTGTCCGTTGAATGTCTGTGGTAAAAGAAAGGGGAACACATGCTGTATCTTAAATCATTTGGTCATCCATCTTCGCACTTCTCGATGGGCCACAAATACATAACATTACACTTATATGCTGCCTGCCCAGCTGTCATAGTTCAGCAACATGTGGGAAAGTGTTGTCCCCAAATGAATCGCCTAGTCCTAGGAAGACCTGGCCTGGCAGTTCAGGACGGACTGTTCCCATGGGAAGCAGGGTCAAGACGCATTTGCATATGGCTGGGTCCAAACTGGGGTGGCATGGTGAGCCAAAGAAAGATGGATTCAACCCAGATCTGTGACTGGGGTGAGTGTTTGATACGTTTCAGGACTCCATCTGTCATCATTTTGCGTTGCTAAAGTTGCCATAAGTGGCCAGGGCATGCCCAGACTTGGGTCCCTTGCTCACTGTGGCACTGGATTCAACATAGCCTGGCTGATATGGGTTGGTACCCCAAAACTGGTCCCAGGATGCTTGTTTCCAGTCCAGGGAAGACCTGGCCTGGCAGTTCGGGCTGGACTGTTCCCATGGGGAGCAGGGTCAAGACTAATTTGCATATGGCTGGGTCCAAACTGGGGTGGCATTGTGAGCAAAAGAAAGATGGATTCAACCCACTTTTCAGTTGCTGAAGTCACCGTAAGTGGCCAGAGCGTGCCCAGACATGGGTCCCTTGCTCATTGTGCCACTGGATTCAAGCTAGCCTAGCTGATGAGGGATGATACCCCAAAACCGGTCCCAGGATGCTGGTTTCCGGTCCAGGAAAGACCTGGCCTGGTAATTCGGGCTGGACTGTTCTCATTGGGAGCAGGGTCGATACTGAGTTCCATATGGCTAGGTCCAAACTGGGGTGGCATGGTGAGCAAAAAAAAGATGGATTCAACCCAGATCTGTGATTTAGGATGAGTGTTTGAAAAGTTTCAGCACCCTCATCATCCTTCTGCATTGCTAAAGACACGGTAAGTAGCCAGGGCAAGCCCAGATGTGGGTCCCATGTTCACTGTGCCACTGGATTCAAGGTAGCCTGGCTGATGAGAGGTGATATCTCAAAACCGGTCTCAGGATGACCTGGCCTGGCAGTTCGGGTGGACTCTTCCCATGGGGAGCAGGGTGAAGACTGATTTGCATACGACTGGGTCCAAACTGGGGTGGCATAGTGAGCAAAAGAAAGATGGATTCAATCCAGATCTGTGACTGGGGTTGAGTGTTTGAACAGTTTCAGCACTCCGTCCATCAATCTTTTGTGTTGCTGAAATATTTTCCCAGACAGACAAAACTATTACTATCAAAAAATGTGCTGCATAATTTGACTTTTCTTGCCACATAATTTAGACAACCCTGCTGCATAATTCCAGTGACCCTGGTTATATGGTAAAGTTCGATAAATACTCCTGATACTTCTTTAAAAAGACATTTTCAAAAAGACAACCCTCGAGCATATGCCGAAGTTTCAACCCAACACCCTCATTCCATTTGTCATATCAGGACAAAAGAGCATCTGTCTACAACATGGGAAATAAACAGAGAAGGCTTTTATGATGCATACATATGTTAATCCGGAGCTTTGAGTCAACTCTCATCAGTGCCAGGAAATCGAGTTGCATCTGTCCATAATGATTCAGAATTAGTTGGAGGGAAACGGCATCAGATACCAACAGGGGCAACATGTCAATAATGGCAGGCGGTTAAGATCTAAATGCATATAATTGTATGTGTGAGTGTGTGGTGTATCCATGGAAGCATCTACATAACCTCCCTACAATAATAGGTATATCTTCAAAGATGACCCATATATTAACCTTCAAGCCCCTCTTATAATACTCATAAAGAGTCAGTTCATAATATACAGCAGCACTAAATTATTAACTCAAAATATAAAGAGGCAACAGGACAAATATCTAGTACCTATGCTTAGTTTCTATGGAAATTTACCTACTGGAACACTTTGACCCCGATATCTACAAGACCTTAGATCAATGGACCTTCTGATGAATGCTAATTATACCGTGGTGTAGTTGTTTTACATGCCACCGGTAAGCACTACAAATTCCACCAGTCATGGCAGTTGTACATCACCCCAAATACAAATAATGCAATGTCTGTTTTATGACCTCATCTGTCAAAATGAAATATGCTTAAAAAACAATAAAACTGCTCTATATGCACTCTATGTGTGGATCATCAATCCTCGTCACAACGATTACGTATAACAGTTACAACAAAACACTACATAAAAGTTTCCAGTTAATGCAACAGTAATGAGAGTACATATATATAGTATCCATAGGGTACTGCTGCTTGTACGCAAACCTCAGAAAATAAATCTCCACTAACTGAGTAATGTGGATAATAGACAATGATTCATAAACTTAGATGTTGCAATAATGGGTTGGCAATTATACATCAACACTCTGTTGATCAAAACACCACCTCCAAATACAATGTATCCACTGGCGGTTCCAGCGAGATTCTTGAAGGCGCAGGAGGAATATCCCTTGCAGGCGCTTCTGACATTTAGTTATCAGTAGGGGGTTGGCATGCTATTCAGCATACATACTGCGTGTCCGTCATCTTGGTGTCAGCATTAATCAGGTGTCTCATTGCCTTAGGCACTCTAAACAGCAGGATGGATGTCTCACACAGGCATGTCTGATACTGACTGTCAATGATGAACTCGAACGCCAACCAATTACTCCATCAACGATCTTAACAGTAACCGTTTGATGTTTCTAGTTCCAGGGACCCCATCTTGGGAGAGCGGAATAACGTGGGGAGGGAGGAGGTCGTTTCAAAGAGGAAATTGGATAAAGATCCTAGTGGGACGCCTTATATAAGCTGTCCTTCCACATTGAGCATGTATCAAAGACATTATGCCAGTATGTCATATTCTTTAATGAGAATATTGCTAACGTCATATATTCAGCTCAAGACATTCAAATTGTGCACTGTTTATTTCTTATAATCTGTTAATGTTAATAGGAAAGTACAAATACATAATGTCTATCTGTCTAAAGCTGCAGACATGCAATACAAATCACCTTGGTTATACAGTATCAGCTTCTTTCCTTGTAAGTTTAGCATAGCCAAACTATGCAAACACCACTGAGTTCCAAGGTAGTGGTCTGTAGCCAGTCAATGCATTTGCATTCTCCTATTGAGAGTATAGTGGCAATATGATCCCCTCTAGAGTTTGGTTTGATGACTCTACAACTTGCCAACATGGATCCTCCCCTGTGTGTCATGATTCCATGCAATGTTTTATCAGCGGTGCTTCTTCAGTCTTGCAGTGGATTCTGTTTGGGTGCTGGCATATCCTCTGCTTTATCATCTGAGTGATTTGCCTACGTAAATGAAAAATGTCCTAGCTAACGTAACAAAAGGTTTCAATTCTACTAAGGACACAGTGGCGAGGATTATGCCTTCTTTCTGCACTCTTTATTTGAACAGCGGCCATTTTTTATATACAAACTACCTTTACCATAAACCCAGGGAAAGCAACAACAGAAACAACCAAATCATAACCTATTCTCCAGAATATAGTCCCACGACTCTTTCCATGCGTCCTCTTTCTTCATGCAACAGGAACCGGGGAAAAGAAACGATCACCTTGTCCCATCAATCCTGCTTAGAAGCCTCATTACCTGCAGAAAAAGGACGCACTTGTGATTCTCATGCTACAGAAAGAACCATAAACTTTAGCACATAACAGTTGTATCCAAAGATCATCATTATGTGATATCAGAAACTATAACCATTAGTAGTATAAAAGAACAATAACTACAAGCAATAAATGAACAAAAGAAGCTGGTTAGTTATACCCAACAGAAGATTCTCCCCCACATCTGAAATTCACCAGACTGAAAAAAGGGGAAGTATGTATAAGAGGAAAAAAACATCCTTATATCGGGAGGGAATAATCCTCACTTCGATGTCCTTAATAGAATTGAAACTTTCTGTTATGTTAGCTAGGAAATATTTCATTCTATGTCAGGACCGGAGGCTCAGATTATGCCAGTTCAAAGCTTGTCCACCACCTTGGAGGCCATGTGAATCACTGTCGTAAAATAAAATGTTTTGTATGTTGAATCTGAGGACCAATCAGACGCATTCAAGACATCCTTCAGACAGGCTCCTAAAGCAAAAGCCTTGGAAGCCATAGCACCTCTCGCAGAATGTGCTCCAAAACCGATGTGTCAATGCCAGCCTCCTACAAAATGCTCCTCACCCAACGTGCAATGGTAGGGGACGAGACTGCCATGACTGGTTTACGTTGAGCAATGAACAATTGTTGCTCCCCAGTGGGCTTGACCTCCTCCATAGCTGCCTCATAAGCCTTGAGACTTCTAACAACACATATTGCAGTTTCTGAGGAAAAGAAGGGTAGGAAACCAACCAGGAATGACACTTGGTCCTTCTAGAAATATGATGTGTGACTCCCTCAGGGGTAACGACCCTGCCTGAAATGTCCAAAGCTCTGACATCAGATACCCTGCGGCAAGAGACCAAACACAATAACAATGCCAGTTTGCCAGAAAATTACTTCCTGGGTAGGTATTTATTCTGAGGCCAAGACTGGAATTATTGAAGGACCTGATTGACATCCCATTACGTTTGGGCAGAATTGATAAGCGTACTCCTCTCATTAACTCCCTCACCAAAGGGTCTTCCCCCCACTGGAAGACCGTCAATGGGCAGGTGTCCTGCAGATATTGTCCACTGAAAGGTATTTACAGCCCTGTAAGCCACCAGAGAGGACAGAAAATTCAGTATATATACGAAGCCGGATTCCAGGGGATTAATGCCCCTTTGCAAACACCAATATAGACACATCCCCAAGCGGACTTGTATCTCTTATTTGTTTCAGTCGCCCAAGCTCTGGAGAGGAGACCCTGAGCTGCCTCCAAAAGTCCTCTGATCTTCCACTGACTCCGGTAATCCTCCATGACATGAGGTAACTGCCCTTTGAGAATCAGGCGGTGAAGATTCCCTTGAGGTTCTTGAAGAATGTTGTGTGTCCGGGGTAGTCTGATTGGAGAATCCCAAGAAATTCCATCATCACTGGAAACCAAGCTTGAAACCTCCAGAGCGGCAACATCACCACCAACTACGCTTTCTGCCTTCGTACTTGAGCCATCAGTCTCAACAGCATTACAAATGGCAGGAAGGGGTAGATGGCTTCCACACTCCAGTCTTGCAGGAAAGCATCCGTCGCCTGCGAATCCGGCTTCCAGCTGAAGAACTGACTTAGGTGAGTACTGAGGTGAGAGACAAACATGTCCACCAAAAAAGGACCCTAACTCCTCTGAACCATCCTGAATACTTCGGGCTGAAGTTGCCAAGCGCTGATATCGTGTAGATGCCCGGAGTGCCAGTTAGCCACCTCCTTGGAACGTCTTGGAAGGTACTCCTCTGTCACTGAAATTTCCCACTGTAGACAGCAGTTCCAAAACAGTTTTGTTAGTTCTGCTAAGGGCCTGGTACACAGACCCTCCAACTGGTTGATATGGCGAACCACCAACAAATTATCCATCTTCAGGAGGACCGAACACCTGTTCCCATCCTTGGTCCAACATCGGACTCCAAAAGAGTCTGCTAACAGTTCGAGGCAATTTTTGTGCAAGGACCTTTTGTCGAACGACCACTTCCCTCCGGTAGAAACGCCTCCACAGTTGGCACCCTAACCGGAAAGGCTGTCATTGGACTTGATCACCAAATCGGGCCTGGAACCGAAAATGGCCCTGCCATTCCAGGCTTCCATGTTATCCAGCCACCACTGCATCTCCTCTCTAAGTGATGAGTCTTTAAACGTTGCAAAGCCCTGTAATGAAGAAGGCCAGGGGAAATAGCCTGGATGGAGGGTGCAAGCCGCCCCACAATCTTGGCTAGATTCCTGAGGACGGTCTGGGGGCGCGCCAACGTCTTGCAGAGTTCATGGTGGATCTTCACCATCTTCCTGGCCGGAAAGGCTCGGGGTGGAAGAATTGGAATCTATGACAAACCAGAGAAAGGTAGTCTTCTGCTGCTGGCTGAGTAGCGACTTCCGCACGTTGATAACAAAACTAAAATCTCCAGCAAATCCACCACCATCTGGAGGTGTTGCGCCAGAATGCGTGGGCACTCCTCCATTATGAGAATGTCATCTAGGTAGACAATCATGCGGAGTCCCTTGCCTAGGAGAAACTCCATCACTTGCCTGAGGACCTTGGTGAAACATCAAGGTGTGGAGAATAGCCCAAAAGGAAGTGTCTGAAACTCAAAAACCTGATGGTTCCAGAACTGAACTGCGATGAGACGGGAAAAATCGGGATTGTGAGTTAAGCGTCCTTGAGATCCAGTCGAACCCTCCAGTCCCCTGGATCCGAGAAGATTGCATAGAAGATGGATGGCCTCCATCTTGAAGTGGCGGTAAACCAACCACCCACTGAACTCCCTATGATTGATCATGGGGCGTTGACCCCCATCTCTCTTTTCCACAAGGAACAGATTTGCTGAAAAAAACGTTTGGGTGAAGGGAAGACAAACCGAGGAGCTCTGAAATCTCTTGGACGATCAAAACAGCCTGTGTTTTGGAAAAAAACAATGGACGAGGCTCCCTTAATTGAACCGGAGTGCCCACAAACTCCAGGGGATAACCCTGGACAGTCTGAAGAACCCAGGCATCGCAAGTCAGTTTCCTACAATTGTCTTGGAACATTGCCAACCACCCTCCCACTTTTAGAAGGGAAGAAAGGAGAGTCTTTACCTTGGGAAGCTCCTGGGGAATGGCCGTGACTGCCACCCCTGACTCCTCTTGCTCATTGGAAATGGCAAGAGGGGTAGAAATTTCCAAAGCGGCTGAGTCTTGCCACTGAGTTGGATGGGAGCCTTGGCCTTTCTGAGAGGAGTTGGGATGAGAAACGGCCGGGCGAACACCCCCTACTACACCCAGCCCCTCCAAAAATCTTGGTGGAAAAAAACTCCTCTTAAATAAAGCCTTGTCCAGGGAATTGAACGTTTGCACAATCTTCCCTAATTCCTTAATAAAGGGGTCGCCAAACAACCCCCCTTGCACTGTGGGACCTGCCTCAGAGGATGCCACATCACCTAACTTTGGATCCACCTTAATAAAAAGCTAGCATTTCCTTTCTGCTGACAGGGCACAGTTGGCTTTCCCCAACAGGACAACTCCTCGTTGGGGCCCATTCGGAAAGAACTTCAGATTGAATGAGAAAGCCAGAGAGTTTAGCCTCCTCCACCATATCTAGATTTTTTGTGAGAGGCCCTGTGACGTCCAAAAGTTTATCGTGGCATAAAGGCCAGAAGCCGTCAAATGCCCTTTTTAGGATCCCGTATATATTTTGCCAAGAAGGTATTCATTCTCTCATCAATTTCCGGTATTAAAGTGACCTTGCCCTCGAGGGACAGGTGAGGACATTCCGCCCCAAGATGCGCACAAACTTCCTTGTGAAGGGTTTCTGCAACTGACTGCCAACATAAGCAGGCACCTTCTTGCTAGGGGACCACACAGAAGAATGTGGATGGATTAAGTGCTCCTGGTCTAGCATATCTGCCACCAGACTGTCTTGGGGGGGCTGGGATGCCTCCCACGAGGAAGGACACCAAGGTAATGAAAAACAGTTACAAATAATTTTGCACAGACTCTCCCTGGCCAGAAGGGCCACACTATAGGGTGGGGTTTTCCTTTAGGGTGGCGCACTAGGCTCATACGGTCTATGAGGTGGTTGCAAAGATGGGGATACGTGATACTTAACGCCAAAGATCAGAAAGACACAACCAACAGACCAATGAGAACAGAAAGATAACCCCATTTTATTCGCATTCTTGGGAGCCCAAGGGATTCGTTGTTCTGCTGACACTTTATAATAAATGCCGCTGAAGCTTTTCAAAAGCCAGCGAATAAAATGTCCCTTGGACCTAAAAGCTGAACTGCCAATCAACCCCCCTTCTCATGTAAGTATTTAAAGAACTAAGTTGCTCTGATTATCTCAGCTCTTGGGTTCTCCCTCCCCATTCCATATGCAGCCCTCACCAAAGCCTCAGCTGACCTTCCCACCAGACCACGCCCCAGCTCGCACTGACCACTCCTTCCTACCCTGAATTCTTTTTCTGCACACAGTATGCTCACTCCACACAGACTCGAATTAAGTACCTGTAGAAATTACTTTGTGGAAATTGCACTGATGACTTATAACCGCAGCTATAATTGTGTCGCGGGTTGAAGCAATTGGTGTTCGCATGAAATTGTAATGAGAGCCAGAATACAAATGTGATGAACACCCACAAAGCCATTGTCTGCGTCCTAAGCACTTGCAATGGCCTTCCCACGCTCGCTGCACTTTTAAATGTCTACCTAAAAAGGTGGTGTAGTCAAGGCAATAAGTGCTGGTAAAGTGCCCCTAAAATGTTTTTCACGACTTCTGCTACAGATGTGGAGTTGAAGTAGTAAAATCCATAGCTCCCCATATGTACAGTTTTTAACCCTATGGTGGTAGTCGATTTTCTAGGGATGATACACATACAGAGCTATATTTTTAAGTCAATGAGTGCAGATCAGCGATAGTCTGGAGTAAGTACATACGCAGATCATTGTTAGTTACCTCAATATTGTGACAAACAACTCCTTCACTTACGCCTGCAAAAAGTGCATACAAACGATAATGGAAGAAATGCGGATTAAGACATGGAAATTTTCTATTGTTAGACTTCCACAGGAAATATATTTCCTGGTGGAGAAAACCGATTGTTTAATCCGTTATAAGATATAAGTGTTTAAGAAACGCTTCCACTCCATTTAAACTCTTACCGCAGCCCTTTATTGGGAGTATACCTAAGTGCGTAAAAGTGTGGGGGGGGGGGAGACTTTTGGAAGGTATGTGAATGGCCTCGAAATTAAGACTTTTTGGATCTTCAGTGTCTGACCAGTGGCCCACACAACCCCGGCTCAGGGTCCACCCGTACACACACCTATGTGAATGTAACTACCGCGGAATGCCAGCCCCACTAATGGTTCTTTAAGATCATTAATGCCAATAACCAGTTTTCATTCTGTAAATCAGAGTCTGCCATTAGTGACCGCAGGAATGTTTTTTGTGCACCTCCACTGGACTCGGAATACCAACAAATGGGACTCCACCCCTTTGTGTTTCTATTCCATATTTTAGTCAAATGAATTAATGTGGTATAAACACAAACTAGCACATATACTGAAACAAAGTTTTCAGCTTTTGGCATTGATTTACCTGGTTTTATATAAGTAGAACACCCGTCTAAAATGGACGGAAACGTTTTTAGTTCTTCCCTGAACAAGCTCTGGCTTTTAACAAACTCATCCAACCATCACCAAATTATGAAAAATACAAGGGACTTTCTAAGAAGTGTCCCACTGCTTTTTTTAGGCATCTATTTTCATATCCTGCCCAAGTTATGTGCAGTTAACTGTAACCACACCCGATGAACTACAAAACAGACATAATAACAAACAGTCTTTTGGGGGCAATCAAAGGGCCGTGCAGATGATCTTCATGTGTCACAGGCCTGAAGGGAGGCTTCTCCCGGACTACCCGGCATATGAAAAGGTCCAGTATGTATGTGTGTATGTGCAGAAAGCTATCTGCAAAGGAGCACTGAAGATGGGGTGGTTTACAGCGGGGAGGTGGGACGAAAGAAGGCCTAGGGTGCAGGAAAATACTGCGACGGCCACAAGGATGGGAGCTTATTCTACAGAGCTCTAAGGTCCGAGGCGAGGCTTAAGGAAGTTTGGGGCGTACGGATCGGGATTTTGGGGTGAGGGAGGGGCGTCTGACCTGCAGGCGGAGGCGGGCTGCGCTTGTTTCATCAAACATGCCAATTAATGTTCTTAAGAGTAAAACCCTCCACTTTTTCCATTGCGTTTTGCATAATTCTCCATATGATTTTCCAGTCGTAATAAAAACAAATAACACTTGCAGCCTGCTTGCAGAGCAGCAGAGGTCAATGAAGGTTGCTGTAAAACTCATCACACCCTCTGTATAACCTTTTGATTTTTGTAAAAAACTATTGATGCCTGAAACTATTTTAAATCTTAAAACTTAACTTATTTAAATGTAAACTGAACAAAGGCATTAGTTGATCTTCCGTTTCCCAAAATGATATGAACTTTATTTGTAAAGCGACTGGCCACTGTTCAACTTCTCTTGGGGCAAAATAAAGTCCGTGCAATAGTACATAGTGCCTACTTCACGTTACCTTCCAAGATGCCTCACTTTGTTTCTGTGTGCGATCCATACTGGCTTGTGTGGTCTATCTAGCATTATGACTGCCGGGAATAGACTCTAGCTGTAACGGCTCACCCATGCTAGTAGTGACGAAGGGGCTGAAGACGTAAGCTCTGTGGCACCTTCTCAGTGCTTCATCCTGAAGTAGATAATAAGAGCTTGTAATAGTAGTCAGCACCAAGATGCAGACTGCCCCTGTTACATGGATAATTGCATGGCTGGCAATACGTTTGACTGAGAGAGAACTTCTTTTTCCTTTTGTGTCTCTCCTTCGCACTCATACTCATGGCGGCCGTGGCACTTTAAATAGTCTTGCTTATGTCAACTGTTTGACTTTGCATTTTCAATTTATGTGGCAAGAAAAGTCCAGTTAGGAATTTACAATGCTAATAGCTCTAACTCGAGCAAACACGAGAACCATTGCATTGCAAATGCTTGTCAAGCACTGCAGTGGTCTACCAACCTAGCCGACACAAGTCTCCATAAATGCTGGAAATACAGCAACAGTTTTAGTGTATGGACAGCAAGTCAAGTATCCGCTGTTTATTTCAACGTACACACAAAATACTGGTCAGAGGAGCTAGCTCTCTAGTTATAACGGAGGCCACAATCATGAGAAGGGGTGTTTGGGTTCAATACTGCACTGGAGGGGAAGGAGCCAGGCTCTTTCTCTAGATCCACTTGGTTGTAGGGAGCACACAGCAATATCTATTGCAGGAACATGAAGTGGTGGGAGATGACATAAATAAGTAATAGAGCTGGCAGCAATATGAGACTAGAGGTACCTGAAAGGATTGGTCCATTGTGTGACCAACTGACAGAGGTTATCTGAGTGGTTGTGGGCAGGGCTGGCTTTAGCGCTGGTGGCGCCCTGTGCGTCAATATTTTTTGGTGCGCCCCCCCACCTCATGACCACCTCCTCGAATTCTCTCACTACCACCCAGCATCTCTCGAAAGCCCTCCTTTCACATACATTTGTTTTAAAAGCGCTTTTGAAGGCTGGCTTTACTAATCCACTCAGCTATCCACATAAAATATAGTTCTGTTCTTTGCAGCAGGCATATTAACCCTCTACGCTACTTTATGGCGAGTCAAAGCTGCCACTAGATAAAACTCCCATCTCTCGCTAGCAGGAACATTAATCACAAGAGGTATCTTGATATTTTATTTGCTTCCTGAAGGCTGTACACAAGGAACGTTTCCGCAGGTGCTTTTAAATCCCAAGCTTCTCAGTTATTGCTAGAGGCAGCGCCCACCCTGAGGTCAGCACCCGGTGCAGTCGCACTGCTCGCACCGCCCTAAAGCCGGCCCTGGTTGTGGGGGGTAGTGAGTGACTGGCTAAGGGGTGAAAATGGAATTGTGAGCGAAACAGAGTTAGTGGTTGGTGGGATCATAGACGTAACTCAGTAAGAGGGTAACAGGAATGAAATCATAACAGGTGAGCAGTTGATGTGGTTAACTTGAGTGACTGGCTTAGTAGACCAATTGGAGTGACTTTTGAGTCGTAAATGAAGTGATCTGAGATGAGGGTTAATGGTGCGGTTGGTGAAGGGGTTACTGGCATGTCATCGTTGTCAGAGCAGGTTAACTCGATGAATTGTTAGGTAATAGAAGCTTCCTGGCGATTCTGGTTGAAAAGGCTTCAAGAATAAATTAAAACCGGATAAGAAATGAGTTAATGGATAACTTTATGGTAAAGGTCGAGAGATGTTAAGGGTGGGACTGGTCTGGCAGCCATGTCAAGTATCTCTCCTAATTAGGGGTCCTTTGCAGATAATTCTAGTTTTCTCTTCCCTCATGGTCAGCTGAGAAGGGTCTATTCCACCAAAATGGGTTTGTGAGCATGCAGTTCAGAAGTTTATTTATGAACCTGCTGCCACCACACCATGACAACATAGCCAGGGTTGAGGATGTAGCTGCTACCCTCAGTTGGATGTGTGATTACACAGTTGGAGACCATGGTCATCCCACCACTCAATGCCAAAAAGCAAGGAAAAAGATGGAGCACTACCAATGGATTTGCATGACTGTCAATAAGCGCTGAAAGACTCTCTTTTATATGTTGCAAAACGTTCATATCGATGCCACAGTATCCTGTGGGGTCTAGAGTGTAAGAGGTCAAGGCACACAAAAATGGAGAATTTTGTGCTGGCCTTTTTAATGTTACATAGCTTATCATACGAGTACGTTCATCAATTACTTGACACCTTACTGCTGTTATGTGCCTATAATATGCTTCGATCTTTTGCAATTCTTATACATAAACCCCACGACCGCAATGAACAGAAAATTATGATTTCACACTTAGCACACGCCTGTGATTGATTGCAGGCGGATCTGAGCCAAGCATGAGGACACTTCAGGCTCAACAATCACTGTGATGCATACACCTCCTATGGAGTGCTATTACCAGAGATCCAGGGGACAGTCTATTGCCCTGCTGCTCCACAGTCATGTCATCATGAAGCAATACTGTCAGGGAATTATCAATCCCCACGCTATAACCTGCCCAGGTTACATCCTGCTCCTTTCCCCATCACCATCCCGGGCCATCTTGGTCCCAACATGCACTGCTCCAGGACTGCAAGAATAGCTTTTCAGCATCAGGGCTCATCAAAAGCACCTCATCAGCAGACCCCGAGTCCA
Source organism: Pleurodeles waltl (assembly GCF_031143425.1). Lineage (NCBI taxonomy): Eukaryota > Metazoa > Chordata > Amphibia > Caudata > Salamandridae > Pleurodeles > Pleurodeles waltl. Next base: position 91,926,256 of record NC_090441.1, read on the forward strand.
CAGCCGTGGGGATCTCCTGCAATCACCACCTTTTTACCTACTCACAGCCCCTGGGCTTTAAGGGGGGCGATTATGGGTCCTGCCGGTGTCCTTCACCTGTAGTGATTAAAAACAGACATTAAAACGTGTCCCTTCCAGGCTCTCTATTGATGTCCTTAACTTTGCAAGCAATAACACACATTGGTTTCTAATTAACGACAGTCAAAACCCTTTATTTTATCCATATCAATGGTGCAGTCCCATTTAACATTTCATGTTTTACTTCACTGCATTCCCTACGAGTGTTTGCTTTTTCCCGATGTTCTATTTCGGTCGTTTCCTTTCATGCGAAACATGACTCGGGAATAGAGTATACTGTGAACTGTTACCGCTAAACATCTGGGTGATTTCAAGGTGTGAATGGTTGTGTATGATGGGCACGGTTGGGAGCTCTGCAGCTGAGGCCGAGGGCAGTGCGAGTGGAACACACACAGCCGGTCAGTGGACGTAAATGTGTTTCACCTACATCCTGATACAATCAGAAGAGCGTCCAGAGCGCCGGTCTCATATGCGGCAAATGGAAGTATGGTTCTACGTGAAGCAGGTACACAGCTGTGGAAATATGGACAACATCAAAGGAAAACACAGTGTGTGAGTGGGGAGTAAAGGGGCCCTTTGAGAAGAGGGGTGGTGAAATAGAGGATGTACCTGCAGAAGAAAGTAAATATAAGGACAGAAAGTGTGAGAAATGCACATGGAATTACTTTAGAAAGATGTGTGGAGAGGAGGGGCATAAGTGGCTTGATGCAGAGAAGAAGCTTGCAGAGGAAAGGGTTCTGGAAGGAGGGGAGTTACTCTGTTCCCAACCTGTGGTCCACTGCACCCCAGGGGTCTGAAACACATTCCCAGGGGATCCGCAGGCCTGGGCGGGCAGGAAGGCACTTCTCCAGTTGGGGCCTCTGACACAAACAGACCAATCTAAGGTAGCACAGATGGTTAAAATGCCTGCTGCAACAAACGTGTATCATGCAAAGAACAGTATTTTATGTGCACCGAAAAGTGGATTACTGCTTTTGTCACAGATTCTTTTTTTACTGTGCAGTTCATAAATTACAATCGTAATCTGTTTTAGTGAGCTATGAACTCCCATCAAAGAGCTGCAGGCAAACTACATGGCACAAATTAGAAAGTAATATTTTTTCCCCAGTCTTACATTTTCCTTATGCTGCTAAAAAATGTTTGCTTGCGTAGAAATAATTTTTTTAATAATAGTCAATGCTAACCACTGTGTTATGTTTTGAATTCTGAGTTTGTGCATCTCCAGACCAAGCACTCTGAGCAAATGCCTACCAGTGTGGATGACCTGTGAATCCTACACCTTGTAAATTGTACCGACACACTACACTGGTATGAGAGGTGCTATAAAACAAATGAATTACATATGACCGAGAGGCTAAGGAGAGATAAAAGGCCCTTATGGTTTTATTTCCTTTCCCAACCACATATTTATGTGAAAAAGCTCGATCGGATCTTGTGTACCCAAAAGATAAAAACAAAAATTGCATGGTGTATGAAGCTGGCTCTTTAAATACTATATCAAAATAAATGATATATAGTGTGCACAGAGTCCAGGGGTTCCCCAAGAGGCTTGACAGAGGCAATGATAGGTAATACTAATGCTCTATTTGTGATAGTGTGGTTGAGCAGTTAGGCTTATCAGAGGGTAGTGTTAAGCATTTGTTGTACACACACAAGCAATAAGTGAAAACACACACTCAATGACTGAACTCCAGACCAATAGGTTTTTATATAGAAAAATATTCATTCTTAATATATTTCTAGAACCACAAGATTCATTTAGCAGTTAAGTACATTCAATGAAAGGCACTTTGCATAGTAATACTTAGAACTTTGAATGGAATCAACAATGTACACAGTTTTCTTTAAAATGGCAAAAGGCTATTTTAAAAGTGGACAGTGTGCAATTTCAAAAGTTCCTGGGGGAGGTAAGTAAAGTACAGTTTTTGAGGTAAGTAACAAACTTTCGGGTACAGTCTCCGGGGCACAGGTAGCCCACCGTTGGGGGGTTCAAGAAAACCCCAAACACCCAGCACCAGCAACAAAGGGCCGGTTAGGTGCAGAGGTCAAACAGGGGCCAAAATAATGTGGGCCCCTATGGAGGCAGGGGGTACTCCGGTTCCGGTCTGCTTGCAGGTAAGTACCCGTGTAGTAGGAGGCCAGACCAGGTGGGTTTAGAGGAGCACTGGGGGGCCCTAGGTAGGCACAAAACACGTACCCTCAGTGGCACTGGGGCAGCTGGGTGCAGGGTGCAGACAGGGTGTCGGGTTCCTAGTGGAACTCAATGGGCAGACCCAGGGGTCACGTAGGCGCTGCAGGCAAGGTACAGGGGGGCTTATCGAGCAAGCCACTGACTGGACAGGGAGGAGGGAAACCTGCTGGTCACTTCTGCACCACTGGGCGGTTTCTCTCAAATCTGGGGGCTGCGGGTGCAGTGCTTCTCCAGGCATTGGATATCTTCGTCCCGGGCAGTAGCGATCGGTAGATCCTCAGGATTCCCTCTGCAGGCGTTGTTGTGGAGGGGTCAGCCCAGGGTGGACACTTAGTCGGAATTACCTGGGGTCCTCTCTGGCTGGTTGGTTCCTCTGGACACAGGCTAGGGGTGTCAGCTGCAGAGTAGTTTGTACTCACGCTTCTGGAGTGAGGTGGGAGTCCCTTTAAAGATGGTTTCTTTGTCTTCTTGTTGGATAGGTCCACTGACGTTTCTTGGTCCTCAGTGAGGCAGGCTGTCCCCTGGAGGCTTTTCAGGGGTCGCTGGTCCTGCAGAACGCATTGCAGCTTTCTGAAGCAGGAGATGGGCCTGTAGGGCTGGGACCGAGTCAGTTGTCGTCTCCTTCTCTTCTCTGTGGGGTTTTCAGCTCAGCAGCCCTTCTTCTTTCTTGAGGTTGTCAGGAATCTGTGGAGCTGGGTTCAGGGTCACCTCTAAATACTAAATTTAGGGGTGTGTTAAGGTCAGGGGGCAGTAGCCAATGGCTACTGTTCCTGAGGGTGGCTACACCCTCCTTGCACCCACTCCCTCTTGGGAGGGGGACACAAACCTATCCCTATTGGTCCTAATCATTCCAAAGCAAGATGGAGGATTTCTCAAAAAGGGGTTCACTTCAGCTCTGGACACCTTAGGGCTGAGGGGGTGACTCCTCCTTGTTTTTCTCATTATCCCTCTGGACTTGCCGCCAAAAGTGGTGGCTCGTCCGGGGGGCTGGGCATCTCCACTGGCTGGAGTGCCCTGTGGCACTGTAACACCAGGCCTGAGCCTTTGAGGCTTACTGCCAGGTGTTACAGTTCCTGCAGGGGGAGGTGTGAAGCACCTCCACTCAGTGCAAGCTTTGTTTCTGACCACAGAGTGCACAAAGGCACTCACCCCATGTGGGCAGAAACTCAACTGGAAGTGGCAGGCTGGCATAGACCAGTCAGTCCTGCACTACCGGACTGGCTGGCATACAGGGGGCATCTCTAAGCTGCCCTCTGTGCGCATTTTTCAATAAATCCCACACTGGCATGTGTGGGTTTATTGTGCTGAGAAGTTTGATACCAAACTTCCCAGTATTCAGTGTAGCCATTATGGTGCTGTAGAGTTCGTAATGACGAACTCCCAGACTACATACTCAGTACGGCTACTCTGCACTTACAATGTCTAAGGATTGACTTAGACACTGTAGGGGCATAGTGCTCATGCAGCTATGCCCTCACCTGTGGTATAGTGCACCCTGCCTTAGGGCTGTAAGGCCTGCTAGTGGGTGACTTACCTACACCACAGGCAGTGGTTTGTAGGCATGGCACTCTGAGGGAAGTGCCATGTCGACTTTCTCTTTTCTCCCCACTAGCACACACAAGCTGCAAGGCAGTGTGCATGAACTGAGTGAGGGGTCCCTTAGGGTGGCATAATACATGCTGCAGCCCTTTAGGGACCTTCCCTGGCCCCAGGGCCCTTGGTACCAGTGGTACCTTTTACCAAAGGTCTTAACTGTGTGCCAGGGCTGTGCCAATTGGGTAAACAAAGGTACAGGTTGGGGAAAGAACACTGGTGCTGGGGCCTGGTTAACAGGGTCCCAGCACAATTCGAATCAAAGCTGGCATCAACACTAGGCAAAACGTGGGGGGGTAACCATGTCAACAGTGGCATTTTCCTACACCTGGGAAATGCAGAATCTGACCTGAGGATTCACCTTTCCTAGATAAAAATAAACAATGAAAAGTTAGACACCGAGATGCAGCGACAACTTTCCCACTGAAATGTTTTGATTTTTTAAATATTTTTTCCAATATAAAATAATTATATCTTTAGTTATCTGAGTATTTGTTTGGTGTGTACTTCTGTGTGTGTTTTTTGCTAATTACTGTTTTAATGTTTGAAATTTAGATTGTACAAATTGCTTGGGGGGTCCCTGGCTTCCAGTAATGATTCAGTGGGGGTCCTCAGCAGTCAAAAGTTTGGGAACAGCCGCATAAAAAGAAAAATCACTGCCTAAATGTTCTGGTAAAGCCAACAGGGTGGCCTTGTTTTAGGTGTCTGTCTTAGTTGTCGTGTAATGTGTCTGGATGTTCAAACAAAACACAGAGGCAGGAGCACAGGATTCCACTTCACTTGTTTTAGGCCGCACCCTTACATACAAAGGTGACGCCACTTGGAACGGATTGCTGGTTTCGCCTCCGTGGCCAGGCCCCTTGTAGAGACTCTACACCTTTTTCATCTTACTTAAAGCCCTGCAAGTCTGGAGTGGTTAGTGGGAGCCGTGTCAGCGCTTTGCCATTTCGGTTAGAGACTAGAGCGCCTCTCCTCCAACATTCACATATTGTTACCCCAACACCACCTCCGAGAGGCCCAAGCTAACCGGTAAGTGGACCCATGCCTGAGCTCCAGAGAAAGGCTGCTGGTCTGGAGCTCGGCTAGCTGTATCCCCCCGACACCCTGAATCTAGTCTGGATGTTACTCTATTTGTACAATGCACAGACACTCGCCAATATACACACAGATCTCTACATACTATTAAGTGCTTAATTTGTAAATAAAAATGTGCCGCTGCCCAAAGCTCTCCTTTGAAACATGGGGCTGCTGCATTAAATGTGGGAGCACAGAATACTGAGGCAGTGTAATCCTGAAGCCATTTCGGGCCTCATTAATAATTCATTTACAGCCCCTTCAGCTCACTCCTGCAGATTTTTTCAGCTTTCTCCCATTGTGACACTTTTTCGTTTTCCTCTTCCTCCGTCTTTCCCATTTGTATCTTTTGCTCCCAGTAAATGCTTGAGGCAGAAAAATAAGTGCTGGTGCCCCGCACCGGAAACCACCGGCTCAAAATAAGCACTGATACTATTAAACATCAACATCTCCCACAAATTCAGAGCACGACTTCAAAGATCTGACAATTTCAGGCTCAAACTTTAAACTAAAACGAAATGACCAAAACACAGCACTTTAACCTGCAAAGGTCCTCGTTAGTTGGTAGCACGGTCCTATTCCAAACCCTGGACTACACTCAATCAATCAATCAATCATTACATTTATAAAGCGCACTATGTACCCGTCAGGGTTTCGAGGCGCTGGGGGGGGGTGGTGGACGAGCTGTTAGCGGTCGAAAAGCCAGGTCTTGAGGAGTCTCCTGAAGGTGAGGAGGTCCTGGGTCTGGCGTAGTGAGGTGGGGAGAGAGTTCCAGGTCTTGGCGGCGAGGAAGGAGAAGGATCTGCCGCCGGAGGTCTTGCGCTGGATCCTGGGGACGATGGCGAGGGCGAGATTGGCAGAGCGGAGTTGACGAGTGGGGGCGTAAAAGTTGAGTCTGGAGTTGAGGTAGGTAGGTCCGGTGTTGTGTAGAGCCTTGTGAGCGTGGGTGAGGAGTTTAAAGGTGATCCTCTTGTCCACGGGGAGCCAGTGGAGGTCCTTCAGGTGAGGGGAGATGTGACATCGGCGGGGTATGTCGAGGATCAGGCGGGCGGATGCATTTTGGATACGCTGGAGTCGTTTGATGTCTTTTGTTGGGATGCCTGTGTAGAGTGCGTTGCCGTAGTCAAGTCTGCTACTGACGAGGGCTTGGGTCACCGTCTTTCTGGTTCCTGTTGGGATCCACTTGAAAATTCTGCGGAGCATTCGAAGGGTGTTGAAGCAGGAAGAGGAGACGGCGCTGACCTGTTTGGACATGGTGAGGGCGGAGTCCAGGATGAAGCCGAGGTTTCTTGCATGGCTGGCTGGGGTGGGTGGGGGGCCGAAGTCGGTGGGCCACCAGGAGTCGTTCCAGGCCGAAGGGGTGCGCCCGAGGATGAGGACTTCCGTCTTGTCGGAGTTGAGCTTCAGGCGGCTGTCGTTCATCCACTCGGCGATGGCTTTTAGTCCCTCGTGGAGGTTGGTTTTGGCGGTGAGTGGGTCTTTGGTCAGGGAGAGGACGAGCTGGGTGTCGTTGGCGTAGGAGATGATGCTGAGGTGATGTAGGCGGGCCAGTTTAGCGAGGGGGCCATGTAGACGTTGAACAATGTAGGGCTGAGGGAGGAGCCTTGGGGGACGCCGCAGATGAGGTTGGTGGCTTTGGAGCGGAAAGGGGAGAGTCGTACTCTCTGGGTTCTGTCGGAGAGGAAGGATGAGATCCAGTTGAGGGCTTTATCTTGGATGCCGGCTTCATGGAGGCGGGTCAGTAGGGTGCGGTGGCAGACTGTGTCAAAAGAGGCAGATAGGTCGAGGACGATGAGGGCCGAGGTTTCGCCGTTGTCCATTTGAGTTCTGATGTCATCTGTGGCGGCGAGGAGTGCAGTCTCGGTGCTGTGGTTTCGTCTGAAACCGGATTGAGAGGGGTCTAGGATGGAGTTGTCTTCGAGGAAGAGGGCGAGCTGTGTGTTGACGATCTTCTCGATGACTTTTGCTGGAAAAGGGAGGAGAGAGATCGGTCGGAAGTTTTTGAGGTCGTTGGGGTCAGCCTTGGGTTTCTTGAGAAGGGGTTGGATTTTCTGCGTGTTTCCAGCTGTCTGGGAAGGTGGCGGAGTCGAAGGAGAGGTTGATGATCTTGCGGAGTTTGGGGGCGATGATGGCGTTGGCTTTGTTGAACACGTGATGTGGGCATGGGTCCGTGGGGGAGCCTGAGTGGATGGTGTTCATGGTTGTCATTGTTCACGTGGGTCCAGGCGGTGAGGCGGCAGGCGTCTGTGGAGATGTCAGGGGTGGGGTCTGGCGGCGGAGTGGTGTTGAAGCTGTCGTGGATGGTTGTGATTTTCTGGTGGAAGAAGGTGGAGAGGTCGTCGCAGAGTTTCTGGGAGGGCGGGATGTCGTTGGAGTTGGCGTTGGGGTTTGAGAGTTCCTTTACGATGCCGAAGAGTTCTTTGCAGTCGTGGGTGTTGTTGTTGATGCGTTCAGTGAAGTGGGCGCGCTTGGCGACTCGGATCCGTTGGTGGTGTTCACGGTTGGCGTCTTTGAGGGAAGCGAGGTTGTCGGGTGTGCGCTCTAAGATCCACTTCTTCTTGAGCTTCTGGCAGTGGCTTTTGGAGGCGGTCAGTTCGTCTGTGAACCAGGCTGGTTTTTTCTTTCCTTGGTTGGCAGTGGGTTTCTTGAGTGGGGCAAAGGTGTTGGCGCAGTCGAGGATCCATTGATGGAGGTTGATGGCGGCAGTGCTCGGGTCGGTTGAGTCGGGTGGTGGGTTTTTGACGAGGGTGCTGGTTAGTTGGTCTTGGGTGATTTTTCCCCAGCGGCGGTGAGGAGGTAAGGGGATGCGGTGGTGTTCGGTGATTTTCGTATAGGAAAAGTGGACGCAGTGATGGTCGGTCCAGTGGAGTTCGGAGGTGTGGCTGAAAGAGATGTGGTTGCTTGAGGTGAAGAGGGGGTCAAGAGTGTGTCCGGCGATGTGGGTGGGAGTGTTGACCAGTTGACGGAGTCCGAGGTTGAGGAGGTTGGAGGTCAGTGATGCGGTGTTGACGTCGTTGTTATTTTCCAGATGGTAGTTTAGATCTCCCAGGAGGATGTAGTCTGGGGAAGCGAGGGCGTGGGTGCTCGCGAGGTCGGCGATGGTGTCGCTGAAGGGGGCTCTTGGTCCTGGAGGGCGGTATCTGAGGGTTCCTCTGAGGGTCGTGTTGGGGTCCGTGTGGATCTGGAACTGGAGGTGTTCGGCTGTCTTGAGGGTGTCGTCCGTGTGGGTGTGGATTTTGAGGGGAGATCTGTGGGCGATGGCTATTCCGCCGCCGATTCCGTTGGTTCGATCTCTTCTGGTGATTTTGTATCCCTCCGGTATGGCGATGGCGATGTCCGGGGCCGAGGAGTCGTTCCACCAGGTTTCGGTCAGGAAGGCCACGTCAGGGGCGGTGGTGTCGAGTAAGTCCCAGAGTTCGATGGCGTGTTTTCGTGCGGAGCGTGTGTTGATGAGGATGCAGTTCAGGTGGTTGGTGTTGGAAGTTCTTGTTGTTGGCTTCGCCGTTCTGTCGCAGGAGAAGTTGCAGGTGCGGCAGGAGAAGGGTCCTTTTGTGTGCTTCGGGGTTGCAAGGAAGCACTCTGCGGAGGGGCCGGGGTTGAGTGTGCGGAGTTCGTTGGTTGAGTAGCGGACGCAGGGGCTGCGGGGGGCGCGGGGACCAGGGGGGGTGGCGCTGGGCGCGGTCCAGTTCTACCAGCCGGCTCTGACAGATGACCCAAAGTGCATTTAAATTCTACAGGCAACCGGGGATTCTTCAGAGGGACCCACCCTATAGAAGCCCCCACAACTAACCCGGCACCATTGGCTTACCAGCAACCACCTTCACTTTCCAAAACCATTAAATACATATGTGCACAATAAATACGAATGTGCTGTACTGTGGTTTTCTCACTGTGCTGGTCATATATCAAATTGCTAATGGGCGACTTCATTTGCAATGGTGCACTTTATAAAACTCAGAACTGAAATAAGTTACAGCTTAACAGTCAAGTGAAAAATCGTCATGGATTCCGTAGCTGATTTATACTGTGGCTCTGAAACTCTAAATACGGTTTTATTGTCCCTTCTCTAACCTTCTAGCATCTACAGAACGCTGGAGCTGCTAAAGTCATCAACTGCGCTATGCAGCATGTGGCATGTGCCATTGTTATCAGCACCAGGCCATCCTGCCTCGCGCCCCTTTACACAGGAAAAAAAAATGTACTTTGGATGTTGGCCCAGTTCTTGCATCCAAGTAAAACAAAGTGCTCTGGTTGCTGGGATCCTGCCTTCCTGACACCCAACCAGGCAACCCGTGTTCACCAGCAGGTCTGCTGAGATATTGGAGAGGAATACAGCGACAGCAGAGGGTCGAGCCCTCAAGTGGCAGGTCCCATGTTAGCGAGCAGGATGCAGGGGTTAGTGGAAGTACTGCATACTAGAGATGGGCGAGCCAACAAATGAACAGGGCGAGGCGAGCCGAGCCAAGGGTACAGCTTAGATTTTAGAACCTGTGCCTGAGCAGAGCCCTGAACATATGTGCAATATAAATCATACAACACACATCACGTGAAATATGATAAAGTTTCGATCAAATTAAAAAAAAGTTTATTTCTTTAACATGTGAAAACTATGACATCATTAGTCATATTATAGCACTGCACTTTGCTTACTAAATGTTTTTAAACATGAACCATTAGTGAACTAAGAGGCAACATAGTTGCCAGATTGTATTAGTTATAGTACATTGTGTCATACAAAACAGGTTTTGTACAACTAGTATTCTGAATTCACATATTTGAAAGTGCTTTCATATGCGATAAGGAAGAAAAAAAGAGTTTTGGTTAAATAAAGTATTTGCCCAAGTTCACTGAATTTAAGAAGGGGAGCCCCAATTTATCCATATTTTCTGCAATCACTTTGTGCAAATCATCCAGTAAATGGCATCTATTTGTCTTTCCTTAGGTTAAGGTTTTGTTTTTCTGCAGTTTTTATGTAGCACAAACTTGCAGCACTTTACATGAACACCAGTTACATTACACATTCACATTTCACAAGGAGAGTAAATGATTTGCCCAGTATCACAAGAGGTTACACTGATGCCAACACTTGAACCTTGCTGCCCAGTTCCAAAGTCTGCAGTTCTGGCAACAAGGCCACATCCTGGGTAGAGGGAGGGTGGCAAGCAAACATCATATGAAAGCTCGGCTCATTATGGGCTCGAGGTTCCAAAAGGACCTCGAGCTGAACCAGAGCCATGCTTCAGGCTCGAGCTTTCAGTGGCCCGCCCAACTCTACTGCAGTCAGGACTGTGGGGCTGAGTCAAGAGGACCTCAAATTTCAAAACTCCAGCTGTAGAGAGTGGCTGACAGGCCGGGGACTCGTAGGAATTACTGGCAGCTCTGGGCCACTTTCCATGCAGCCCAATAGATTGGGCTCTCTGTAAATCAACAGCAACAGTTTCAATCCTCTGGCGCTGGAACAGTTTTGAGAGTGGGGATTATAACCAGTGACATCAAGTCACTAAAGATACAGCATTGTGAGAAACCCAACAGCTATTTAAAGTGCACTTTATGAGGGATTCCTTTTTAGTGCAAAAGCGGGTGAAGGGGGTTTGTGCAAAGTTGTTCACATGAAAGGGGCCAATAACCCAACACTCTCACAGACAGAGATACACATATTTCGTTAAGTACGTGAGATCAGAAAACAGGATATACTGCACCACCGCCATATATGCTAAAGAAAAGAAGGGGAAAGTAGACCTCTTCCCACACTGACGGCACACTTGGTGAGCTCCCTCCCACAATTCATACAACAAACCCTTTACCTCACGTTAGAGAGAGCTAGATTAGAGTGACATCAGGGCCAAAAATGAAAGTCAGGACACCAGATATACATGTAGTTGGACACTCCGGGCAGGCCCAGACTGCCTGTTTTGTCCACCAGGAATTTCCCCAGTGGTCTGGAGCCTTTACATGGTGTTTTGATCTGCCCAGATAACCCCATAGACCCTGACTTTATATGTGAAAAGCAAGAGAAACGAGACCCTAGAGGACAAATCAAGACCTATGGTATTTATTTTAGAAATCAAATTCCATTTATCAGTGTACATCCGAATATATTTAGATTGCCAGCAAGTCATCTTTGTTAAAAATACCCAACAGAAAGGTTCTTATAGCATACACTTTTGTCTCTGCTCAAAATACATAACAAAACACTTACATACACATATATACACCACGTACAACATAAATTTCAAAAGATGTTTGTTCCTTTTGCCATGGTATGTGTTTCTTTCAGAGTTGTTTATGTACTCCTTTAGTTCATAATCCACCTGGAAGTAGTCAAAGTTGCAGGGAGTCAGACGACGAACCCTTCGTCTTGCTTGCTCCTGGCAATCTAAAAGAATTGGTCCAAAGTTCATTCCTTACAGAAAGACTCCTCCAATTGTAAAGGTTGTCATGTTTCGGCCATATTAAATCATGGCCTCCTCTCGACTGTGGAAGGACCGACACAACCCTTCCTCAAGGAACTAAGGGAAAAATAATAGTGTCTTGAAACACAGTGTCAGTGATGAGCACTGTGTGTGGATATCTGATTTTTGGTTCCAGAATATTCCATGTATCCCCAAGCACGCACTTTGACCAACTTGGAATTTAGTTCTTTTAATTTTTGTAAGCAAGAAAGATTATTTGGCAGTCAGGTGAAGAGCTTTGACAATGACAACTGATTTGATTTGCAGCAATGGTTGAACAGTTGCTTTCTGCTTCAATTCGACTCCATCAGCACCACACTATGAGTGAAGCCTCCGCAATGCTATGTACTGGGCCTCAAAGCAGTGGAGCTGGGACTAGAAGTGCAGACAGTGCTGCAGCACCCTGAGATAACCTTGAAAGACTAATGGAGGGCTTCTTCGAGCAAGCTGTGGATACTTCTTTAACCTTAGGATCCACTTTTCCTTTTCCTGTCTCAAAAGTGAAGGCATTTTGTAACTTGACACTAAGGACGCTCTTATTGGAGAAAGGAGAGTGTGACGTTAGACGTCTGCAGTATGTCTATATTATTTTCCACACATGTGAAAAAAGTATTTGCTTGGTTTACAAACTGAACTGAAGCATTTGAAAAAATATCAGCAACATTGAAACACAGTGGGGCTCATCATGAGACCCACAGTATGTGAGAAGAGTACACCACGCCATGCGACTGCATATGTGGTGCAGTATTTACTATGTTTGGTATTTCCTACCCATTTTGAGTTAAACTCCTCAGAATAGGGGATAAAATGGAAACAATACATGTTACCCTATTACGAGCTGCAGAATTCACAAAAGTGCAGTATTTCCCCACACAAATTCTGCCAAGTTTTAGCAGACAAAATTTGTGATGGGAAAAAGTGCAGTCTTTTCACACAAGTTGAAAAAAAGATACCAGTGCAAACGTCTCAACTGTAATCTTTACTTCATACTTTAGCAATATATTTGTTAACATGTGCCCTAAAATGCACTGTTGAACCTCACACAAACCCTTTCACCCGCGTCTGAGTTAAAAAAAAAAATCCCTCATTAAGTGCACTTGCACTTTAAGTAGCATTTGGATTTTTCACAATGCTGTATCTTTAGTGACTCGATGTCACTGGTCAGCATGCCCATTCTCAAAACTGTTCCAGCACCAGAGGATAGGAAACTGTTGTTATGGCTCTAGAGAGAATACGACCGATTGGGTTGCATGGAAACGTGGCCTGGAGTTGCCAGTAATTCTTACAATTGCCCAGCCTCTTCGTTCCAGTTCCAAATTGTTCATGATCAAGGAAGGGAGTGCTCCGCAGAGTACTTGAAGGACTGCTGCATAACAAGGGCTGGTGTCTGCCTGACAGCCAGTCTCCCATGTGTACAGGGACATCACCAAAAGCCTGCAATTGCTGCTTGAGAAGCCAAGAGTTTGCCTACTGCCTAGAAGCCTGCTAAGAAATGTAAGGTGTCTGCCTGACTCTGGAAGAGGAGGGACTTTCCAGTAGGGGATGCCCAGCATGTTCTTGGACTTAGAGGCACTCAGAGAAAGTGCCTGAGAGAGCGTAGTCAAAAGTGACCCGTGCGGCACAGGGTTTCCTAGCGAAAACCTTGAAAGCCAAGATACAGCCACACCTCAGCCTGCGACTTTCTGCATTTACCTTGCTGTGTATTGGCCCAGCTAGGGCTCTACCTGCTATGCCCATGTGTATTGGCCTAGGTCAGGCTGCAACTGCCTGACTGTACATAGCAGCTCGGAGCAGGCTGCAACTGTCTTGAAGCGCACAAAGATTTGGTAGAGCCACAAATGCTGTGACATGCACTTACATTAGGCCAGAAGTGGGCTATAACTGCCAGAGGTACCCACACACTTGTGCCGAGGCCCACCGAGTGACATTAGGCCATCCATGATGGACTCGCTTGGAGAAGACGCAAGCTACACTTGACTCCCTCTGCAGCCGCTGCTGAAGCTTCACATGAGCATAACAAGTCTCCACCTGCCATGGGACTGAGTTTCTGAGCTTTCACTGAAGTGAAAGAAGCATAAGGGAGAAACGTCGGATTTCCTACCACCACAACACCAGAAATATGAGCCTGAGTGAGCAATGACTGAGATTGCATTTGGCTTGTGGAGAAATGTACACTGCACTTGAGCCTTAGTCATACTTACACCTAGATTTTGCTGGAGGATAGATCCAACTAGCATCACCATGGTGGGATTGAGCACTGGGAGATGATAAGAGGTGCAGTGCCCAAAAGAGAATTGGTACCAGTGGTACCCTCCTGTGTAGTGTTAAACACATCTGTGAGATTAAAAAGCACTTTATTTTCTAAAAGAAACACGCACTGTGCTAGACTTTAGAGTTAACATGTCTCTTGGTTGATTGTTGAGCTGTCTGCCCTGCACACACCACCTCCCTAAGAAGCCTGTGCCTGCCCGCCCTCGACACCCTGAGTATTAAGTGTCTAAAGGTTTCTATTGGGCCCAGTTTGCAGAGTCAGGATAGGGCAGGCACCAGGACACCCGCTGCATCTCAGTCACCTTGAATGGGCTCCAGTAGCCGCTACCTGCTCTGTAGCACCCCAAAGGGGCCCAACAGTGAGGAATACGAAGAGGGAGCCGCAAGGTCAAACCAGGGGAACTACCAAGGATGAAGGGACCCTCAAAATGAGAGATGGAGAAATACTAATAAAGGTAGCCTCAACTCGAGGCTGAATATTAAGAATAAATGGAACCTGAATATGAGACCGGAGAGAAATGCTGAGAAAATAAAGGAAGAAAAACTAGAACAGGCATCCCCAGCGAGCAGCCTATTTTGTAAGCTACTGGTAGCTTCCTATCTACCTGTGAGTGGTTCTCCGGTGCAACCCAGCCTAGTAAATTAATAGCTTTCATATTTTTAAATCATTGAAGCGCTTCATTCTTGCGACCTATAGCAGTCCCCCTGCAAACCCTAGCTTCAGAAAAGCAGCCAGCCCGAAAGCAATATTTGTTTCCTGAAAAGAAAGCATCCATCTTTACATTACTTAATAAAGATTTAGTTCTTTCACTGCTCCCTTGTTAGCAGAAGGTATATATTTATGGTTCTCCTTTGCATGCATTTAGCCCAGACTTTGCATTCAATTTTGCGGCTTTAGGGCAGTGTGACCAGGTGCCGCCCACCGAGTGCCAGGCTCAAGGGGGCGCCCTTTGCATGACACGCTGGTGGTTAAGGCACGTCATGAGAGATCTGTGATTTGTGTAGTTTCACATTTGACTCATGATAAAGTAGCAGAGAGGCCTAATGTTCCAGCTGCAAAGCAGAATGTGCAACAGGCAGATGACTAATTTGTATTTAACGTAGATAGATGAGTGGGTTAAAGTTTTTATCACAGAGATCCTTTTGTTACTTGGGGATGAAAAGTTACAATCCTTCAAATATAGCACACTGAGCTATGTACTGCATCAAAGCACTACATGCAAACCACTTGAAATGCATAGGTTTGGAACCTTATTGTTTTTCCTCAATCTTTCATTAATCTAAGGTTGCTAAAATGGCTTTTTTGTGTGTAGAATTACAATTTTATTATTGTAACACCCCGATCACTACCTTGTTATGTTTCACATCCTGAGCTTATGGGCAGAACTACTAATTCTTTGTGTCTGGCTTGCATCACAAAAGTATTGCAAACCTGTGTTGGTGTTTACTTTCCAGCACAAATCCTGAATTGTGTTGCAAAGTTGCCCTGAAGTAACAAAGTAGCACTATGTGCTTCTCTGCGTCAAGGTGGCGTGCCATGGGTGCTGCATGGATGTTCCCAGACACCCACCCATGGCTTTTGACCCTAATCCCCATCTACTAACTTTGGTAGAAAGGGATTTGCATCAAAAGGTTATGCCTCCTCGAGGCAGGTGTAAAGTTGGAGAAAAGATTTATTTTCTCCAAACCTTTCCAAGTTTGCATATGTGCTGCACCATACAGATTCAAAGTGGCAAAGTGTTACATTTTGTCAAAGCATAGATTTTGGTGCTGGAAAAGTAATCTTCCAGTATAAAACCTATGCTTGCCATCACGCACACCCTTGCACAGGTGCATGCATTGGTGAAAATTATTACATGTTCTATTATATCCTATGGAACTTGTAAAACAGCGGGCAGGATATCTGTCACGTTTGTGGCGGAGTATCCCATTTGCCAAGGTCCTAATCAGTATGGATGACATGACTGCTACACATAGCATTCCCTATTGTCATAAGTAACATGTTTGCTACATTGATTTACACACGTATAACTCATTATGTCTGTAGGACATATTTTTGATGTAAAAGGCTCCGACACTGGGATGTAGGGCTATAAAATAAACGTGAGAGAGGGTCAAGGGAGAGATGAGGGACACTCTTGGAGAGTGGTAGTGAGGGAATCCGTGAAGGTCATGGGGGGGTTTGAGGGCACCAACAAAAGTTTTCACACTGGACACCACCAACGCCAAATCCAGTACTGGGTTCAGCCAATATTGCAAGAGTAGAGAAAATACACACGTCACACGTTTAAGCAGGTACCAACAGGCCCCTCAGCACTATGGTCCTCCGATGTACTATAAGAAAGAGTTTTACCTTCCCATCTCTAGGAGGGTATCACATGAAAGAACTCCAGCTGCACAGTCCCCGGAAGGTGCTACATTTGCTCTCTGGGATGATGCAGGTGTGTGCTATGAGAGGAGCTAAACAGCACGCAGATGACTGCAATGACATGACCTGTGAAGGTGTCTATGCCACTGTCAGTGCCTGCGATTCCACAAGCTGGATCTGCGCCAATGCCAGAGGCTGCCAGCCCGAGTTAGTGACTGCAACATATAAACCACTGGATTAACAGCAATGTGTGCCTCTTAGCTTGGTATGCAATTGCTTCTATTTAGTATTTCACCACTAAATGCATTAGAGACAAACACAGAACTCTAACACATATGTGTATATATAAATATTGCTAGTAAACAATAGGTGTAAATAGTAAAAAAAAAAAAAAAAAATCCTGGCATGGTGAAAGTTCCAGTTGGCAACTAATACATTTTTTTTGGCCGGCTTGAGCATATGGTGGTTTTTAAATATATACAGTTGTGAAGTTATAAAAATAGTTTTTGTTTCTGTGTACACCATGTGTGGCTTGTCATTCTTTCCGGTTTCTTTTTTACACCGTTGGAATTCTCAGTTCACAAAGTTTATCAAACATTAAATAACCACTTCTCATGATGTTTTAACCAATCCTCTTTGCAGGAGTGTTCGCCACTCCGCAACCTCTAAAAGACATTTTTACATATGGCTGCTCTTCATGCAATACAGGGCACAGCAGCTACACTCTGCTGTGTGCTTCATGACTCCTAAGTGGCCGGTGGCACGAGGAGCCCTGAAGTGCAGACTTTCAGGAACTTACTGCGAGTTCTCGGTGTTAAGCCTGACCCTCTATGTTGGTGGGACAATAGATCAGCAGGGCTTAATGTTGACTGAAGAAACCTGTGTGAAAGTATGTAGTGACAAATACAAAATCTCTACATCTCACTCGCCGTACTACTATAATAATTCAATCCACAGAAGACAATTTGGTTTGTGGTGCGTGCTATGTACATGACATACATATTTAAATTATATAAAATTACACTATTATAACTGGTGCTGTGTTTTGTAGAAATTTCAAACAGATTTAGTGTATATCAAACCCCACTATCGCAATTAACGGAACATTTTATATTTATTTGTTGAGAGGAGTGTTAAATATAATAAGACTTTTTCCACTTAATTCACAGAATAAAATACACCCAAGGAAAAAAAGGCCTAAAAGAATACCTAGAAATCTGCCTGGGGATCTCCTGACTTTTCAACACATCTCCTGCACAGCTGGGCTCAGAGGGCTCCCGCAGTCCCATAATTATACCTGCTCATCCCTTAGTATCAACTGCGCAGCCCCATTCCCTGTGGGACTCCAAAGAATTAAAAACCACTTTAACCATTTACGGCGTCAGCATAAGCCTCCAGGGCGGGCACATTCTTTTAACGAGACTCTGCCCCACTGGGACACCTGACTGCTTGTGTATGTATTGCATTTTACTCTGCTGAGGCAGTATGGATGTGTTTACTTCAGGATATTGTTTTTTTCCGATTCCCTGTGCTAGTTCAGTTCCAACATTGCTGGAGCCTCCACTGACCCTGCGTCCCTCGTAGCCTAGAAGCTGCTCCTCTAGGGTCTCCCGCTGACCACATCACTAAACAACAATAATAATGCTAATACTATGGTGTGCTAAGTGATATTACACATGGTCGTGGGGTAGCATCCACCTTTAGTTTGTCCGTGGTGAGCCCAGGACATGCCTTTTTGTCCCAGGTCTTAGGGGTGTTGAAGGCAGAAAACTGGCGCGCCTCCTCCGTAATAGTGGAGGAGCACCCCCCACTCAGCTCAGAGTCAGGCAGTGAAAAATGATAATAAAAAAATTATATTACCATTTTATTTATCACTGTCTCTCTGACAGCCATGAAATTCAGGGCAGGGCGAGGCTGGGCCATGGCAGGGAGGAGGAGTGGTGGGCACTGTAAAGTACGCATGTCGGTTTGGCCGGCCGTCTTAGGCTGGCCAAACCGACATATGCACTTACATTTCTGCAACCCAGTTGTGTTGCACAGCTGGATGGAGAAATGGCATGGGCTCCCTGTGCCTAAGCAAGTGTCACACCAGCCCACTCAGGCCAATCCCAGCACTGCTCTCATGTTTGGTATAGAAAGAGAGCAGCATCTGGATTGAGAGCCTGTGCTTTTGTGCCCCAGTACCTGCTGGGAGGAGAGGAGCACCGAGGCGGCCAGCAGCAGCAGGTGCTTTTTTTTTATTTTTACCTCCGCCCCACCACATTTTATTGGCAGCAGCCACCTCTGGCAGAAACACTAACAAGGTGCACGGGCCTCTAAAAACCTAGCTTCTGGCAGATCATGCAGTTGCTTCCCCGTCTCTCCCTACAGTAGAAATGTATTATTTAAAGCACTAAGGGAGGAGATCTTGTGTGCGACACTGCCCGGGCACTGGTGACAATGATTGCAGATGGCGGCTGCAGTGTGCCAGCCCTCACGCGGCGTTGAGCTCTTCTGACAGTGTTCTAGTCAGCAGAAAGCAGCAGGCTACTGGTGCTCGCAGATCCAGAAACACACAATGTTTTCACCTGCTCTCTCTTTGTCTACCATATCCTTGCGGCCATTTCCTCATCTACAATCAATATCCTCTTATTTCTTTGTGTACAGCTTTTTAACTATTTCGTTGTCACCATCTCATCATTTGCACATCTACCTTGTGACTTTTTCATAATTCTTTTTATAAAAAACACTTATCTATTCCTTCATTTCCTTTGTTAATGTTGTTACTACTACGAAATACTTTATAAATAAATATTTTCCTGTTTTTGGGGAGGATGCATCCCTCTGTCCGCTTCATGCCTTAATCATACTCCTAACCCCATTACCCTAATCCCCTACCTTTTCCCCATACCCATAACATCTTATCCATGAGCTCTTATCTTCACTTGTGAAATGATGTCACTTGAGCCGGTTCTGATAAATCCAACAAGGTTTATTTATGATGCAGAGTTAAACACCTCATCCACCACACTTGCTTCTGCTCTAACCCTCTCCTCACTTCAAACTCATGTCTCATTCTAATGGTGATCTAGATCTCTATGGATACTAGATTGCACACAGGGTCCATGGAACTTCATGGTGTGTACATTCCATTGTCAGCAGGTAATACAAACAGTATAAGCATTACAAGCAGGTAATGTTATATCTATAAGAAGATACTACACACCTTCCTCCTCTTGAGGAAACAGAATTGAGTGTGATAAAAATTGTAACAATCAAATGAGAAAAGACGTTCATCACAACCAGTTACACGTTATGCTATTCTTGGCACTATATACCATGAAAATGCATACTAATACATACTCTTTCAAAAATCGTGGTCTCCTACAAAACCTCAGACTCTTCCTCAACTACTGATTGGTTTTCTTCCTTCCCTTCATCCCTAGGCATGTCCAAACAATGAACCTTTCTACTGAATTATATGATCTTCTGTTCTTACAGCGTTATCAAACACTTTGATCACTTTCAAGGGAGCAGAGAATTTAGAGCTCTAATCAGGGATTTCTGATCTTTACCATATCCCTATTGTGAACCAGAGTCCTCTTTATGGCCTGGCCACTGTCAAATCAAGTTGTGTATGGTAAACAAACAAAAGATGAAGGGCTGCAAATGATAAGTTGATTCAGTTTCTCATATACAGGCTCCATCCTCTGCTTCCATCTAACTCCAGCAGTGTCCCAACTCCAACTATCCTCTCAACATTCTATACTCCAACCATAAACACATTCAGAACTCTCCACATCAAACATTCCACACACTCTTATGTCAACCCAAAATACCACAGTCTCTCATTATTATCCTTTTTGCATCATGTTCCACACCCATTTCTGATGGGCAAATCAGTGTGTTGGCTTTCTTTTTTTGAAATATTCAAAAGGTGTGATCCCTGTTGTTCTGAGTAGAGTCATTCTATATATATATATTTTTTCCTAGTAGCTCTCTCTTCCAACACAAGTTGCGTGCTAAGGATCTTTGTATTGTCTCCTTCAACACTTTGTTGGGCCTCTCCACCATACCATTTGTTTCGGGGTGGTACAATGCACATTTTGTATGTTTGATTCCTCTATCTCCAACAAATCTCTACTTCCCCAGGAAACAAATTACACACCATTACCTGTCAATACAATGAAAGGAAATCCTTACCTCTCAAAATCTTGTTCCGGGAAATGAATCACATCACCTGTTTTTACTGAGTTGGTTATTCCCACCTCAGGGCACCTTCAATACATATCTAGTAGTACAATTACATACTTAGCTGTACTTGAGCATGTAACAGGCCCTAAGATGTCCATGGCAACATCCTTCCAAGGTTCCTTTGGTATTTCTCTCATCCTAATTAGTTTCACTCTGCATTTGAGTATTTTGTTAACACTGGCACATTCCATACATTATCTAACCTATCTTTCGCCCTGAATGTCCATCTTGGGCCACAAGTTTATTGGTCTGAGCTTTTCCTTTGGCACATAATAGTCATTTGGGAATTTCTAAAGAGACCAAATCTTCCTTCAAAGATGTTGGAGGAATTAACCTGTTTCCTCTAAATATTAGTTCACCTTGTAGAGATAGTTCATCCTTGACTCTGCGTAGTAGATTGTGATCCTTTTCTTGACCACTCCACTCAATTCTGATTCTTTGTAAAACTTGTTGGATTACCTCATCCTTTTTTATCTCCAAAACTCATTCATCTTCTTTTAAAATCCCTTCTCATATCAGACACACCTCAAAATCCTCATCCGCAGTAAAGAAATCTTCCAGTTCCACACTCCCATTAATGTTCACCAATCGTGAACAACAATCAGCTATGTTATTCTATATACCTAGCACCAGGGGCGGAGGAGTGTCGCCCCCTCACCAGCAGCAGATTGGCCGCAGGGCAGGCTCGGAGCCTGTGCCTGCTGAGGAGAAGCAGATGGAGCGGTGCAGCGGTGAGCAAGGTAAGTGTTTATTTTTTTATTTAATTTTTTATTCCCCCTCCCCCTTACGTCACTCTGCTCCATCCGGGCACTGTGAGCCACGACTGCCTGGCATTCATCAAATCAAAGTGAAACTCCTGCAAGACTACCACCCAACGTCTTATTCTCCCAGATATGACATCCAACCCCTTTTTCTAACAAAATTACTTTCATAACTTCTGTACTGCCCCGAGTAGAGCCAGAGCTCCTTCTCTATAATGGAGTAGTTCACCTTTGCACCTTTCGATCCTCTTGAAATAAATAAAATAGTCCTTTATACTCCATTATGTTTTTGGCAATAAGACCTTTTGCACTAGCATCTGACAATGATGGACTGCTGTCCAGATTCACAACTCTGTAAACATGATGCTTTTCTAAGACAGGGTTTCACTGCTTTAAATTCTGCCTCACAAGCAGCATTCCAATGGAAGCTAGCTCTCTTTTTTACTAGAAGTTACATGTTTACTCTAATATTCCGTCATATCAAGAGATTTGATTACCTCTTCTTTAGAAATAGAACGAGCTAGATTGCCAGTTGTGTCCCCTAAGTCAATTTTAGGCTGTATATACTCAGGTGTTATTTTGTAGAACAAGTAACTAATCTCATCTAAGTGGAATCTGCATTTTTCAGCCTTCAGATACAGACAACTTTCTCTCAACTTCTGGAGCACCTCACGCATACGTTTATTATGTTGATCGTAATCATTCCATATACCAAAAGGTCATCCTGATATAGTTAAGTGCCCTGCACTCCTTTTAACATCCTTTCCATTACTCGCTGAAATACAGATGCCACTGATATAAGACCAATCAGCAACTGTTCGAATTTAAAGGTTCCAAAATGCGTGACAAAAGCTGTCAACTCTTGAGAGTCCTGATGTAACCTCACTTGATGATACGCTGAAGTTAGATCAATAGACAAGAAACATTCTGCGCCCTTTAGGATGGATAGCATCTCATTGATATTAGGTAGGGGATAGTGATCAGCCACCACACATTTCTTCAACTTACATAAATCTACACAGAGTCTAACTGCAATTTGCCTTCTTTGCCATGACTAATGAAGTCAGCCACTCAGGGGCGTCCACTTCTTCAATTATGTGACTATCCTTTAGCTTATCAAATTTGATCCTCATCTTGTCCTTGACCATTAAAAGGTATACCCCTTATTTTGCTCACCATTTGTGTTGCACCTCGTTTTATCCTGATCTTATGTATGTAGTTATTCAAACACCCCAGTTTTTGTTGAAACACCGCTGGTAATTCCTGCTTATAATTCGGTCTACTGTTATTTAGTTCATCAAACCGTTCAACCTGTTTTAGTCTTTTAGCAGGGCTCTCATTTGGGTCAAGATAGACCGTTACATCTTTCTGATGAAACCAGCTAATAAGAGTCACCTCTCATAGGAGACATATATTTTACCCAATGTTAATCTGTCTTTGAACTGAATAGACCAATTGAAATAAATCAGCATCTAGATGGGTTCTCCCCCATAACCTTTCAGACGTATATTGGAGTTTGTGTAGCTGTACCTTACCCACCAAAGTTTTCTTGAACATCTCCCTGGGGAATAAGGTTATTTTCTACCCTGAATCAAACCATATGGAAAATGACTCTCCTTCAATTTTACAATCTCCATAGGACCACTTGCCTATTCCGTCATCTTTAAAATAATCTCATCGCACAGTAGGTCTTCTTCATCACACGTAATTTCTTGGGGGGAGGGTGGATCTTTATATATTAGTGCTTCTGCAACATTTTGTAACATGTCCCTTTCTTCCACAACTATTAAAGGTGTCTTTCCAACCCACACAGTCTTTGTAATTCGCGAAGTGGCCAAACTCACCACACTTGAAGCACTGTACTTGACTTTTCTTTCCATTTTACCAGTATCTTTCTGGGCATTTTGATTTTCCCCCTTGATCTTTACTATTCCTGTGTGAGTTGATCAACTGGAATTCATTTTCCTTTTCATTTACACATCCCTTTTTAACTCTTCAACACATGTACAACTGTGCTCACATGTTGTTGCAATAGTTACCACTTGAGTGAGTGATGGATTGTCTTTTTTCCAAAAGGATTCTTTCGCAGTTTCTCAACTACAACCTAACATAAATTTGTCCCTCAATCGTTCTTCATTGTTCCCACTAAAATTGCATGTTGAAGCTAACTTCTGCAACACAGCCATACACTCTTCCATTGACTCCCCTGACCTTTGTAACCATTTCCCCAAATTGTATCTTTCAAGCGTCATGGAAACCTTATGTAAGCAGTGCAAATCCAACTTTTTAAAATAGATTTCATAATCTTCCAAATCTCAACTTTCATCAGCTGTTAGATCAGGTTAGTGCTCAAAAGACTCTGTGCCCTCAGGTCCCAAACAATATAATAATAATTAGGTTCTGAATGCAAAATGTCATTAAGTCCCACATATCTTCGCATAATGAATAAAAACACTTTTCCACTGTCTCCTTTTTATCAGATGTTCACCAGGACTCAATAAAACAAAGGAGGAGGTGGTATTTTCTGCATGATAACCTACTAAAGAATTTGTAATAATTTTCTTTTGTGAATGTAACTGTAGGAAAGCACCAGGATAATTCTCTTAATGTATATATTATTACTATTATTATTTGTAAATACCTGTAAGAAAAACACAAATATTAAAACTTCCAAAACCCAACCAGGACCTAGGCTGGCTGTTTTTCCCCCCAATATGAGAATGTTCAAGAGCATGTAGTCACATGAGAAAAAAGATATATAACAGTACTTGAGTTTTCTGAAACGTTCTTGTTGGTTCCAGGATTGCTAAGACTCTGTGACTTTTAACACACTCTGGGACCTTCAGCACACTCTGTGACGTTGAGAACACATGAGACATCCTTTTTCTCCCGTTTTCCGAGCTGGTACAACTTCTCTTAACAACAAGGAAGTAACTGTAGAATTGCACATGTGCGCAGAGCGCAGCTACTGCAAGATCTCCTTGGAAACGAAAGTCACAAAAGATGACGTTGAACTTAAAAAGCTGGGAGCGATATGCACAGCCAACAGGCAGAATCTTTGGTTTCCTTGACAACCCAAACACACACCCAATAGTAGTTGTGGCTTGGCACGAGAACACGTGCGCCAGCAGGTGTTAAAGTGTGCATTATGATGCATGGTCAGCCTATGTATGTTGGCATATGGAGTGCTTATGAGGAAGCTCATGAGAAGGGCTTGTGAGAGCCACCGCGCGTCCCTAGAAGCATACTGAGATGAGGGCAGGACACGCACAAATAGACACACGCATATTGGCCAGTTGCCGCTAAGAATGTACCCGTGTAGCGTATTTTAAAAGTATGATGCATAGCCTCACCAGGGAATTACAATGCCCAAGAATCTTGGTATGATCTTTGGAGAGAATCTTGAGGGGCTGTATGGGAAAGACAACACAGGCTAATATCAAGCAGTCTGTGACAGTTTTAATTAGAACCACTTTGAGTAACTCAACAGTACAAAGCAGAGCCACACTGGGGATTTGAACCTGTGACACCGTAATTTTGACGAGTGTCTCACAGAGATGCTTTAAAGTAAGACAAAGGCAAACGTTGAGCGACTCACCCAGATGTAGCCAATGAAGTTGCCAGAAAGCCAGTCTGTGTGAATAGTGCACCAAATTTCAGGGTAGGAGTTGAGGTGATGTTCACTGGATTTCTCCAAGTCGTCACCAATGAAATGATGTCACTTGAGCTGGTTCTGTTTAATCTAAAAGGGTTTCTGTAGGATACACTGAAACACCTCAGCCACTTCGCCTCACCTCAAACTCATGTCGCATTCTAATGCTGTCCTAGAGCTCCATGGATACTAGATTGCACATAGGTTTCTTGGAACTTCATGATGTGCACATTCCATTGTCAGCAGGTACCACGAAGTAGGAAAAGCATTACTAGCAGCTAGATGCAGGTAACATTACAGCTATAAGAAGATACCACAACCTATAACCTTACTCTTAACCACAACCACTACCTATGTCCCCTTACCCTTAAAGTCACACCTTAAACCAACACCATTGACCCATTACTTTTCCCCCCTGCTACTTTGCCTGGCTTGAATGAGGGTGTGTAGTGAAATATGTGTTTTTGACCACTGACTTTGTGTTGCACCACTTTGCACCAGGATTAGCTGTCCAGTGTTCACCAGTTACAGACTACATTTTGTATTCAGTTTAGCCTTAGATTCATTCTGCCTATTGACCTTATCATAGAATTAGACACTGCCATGTTAAAAGCTGATCGTACTTTTCCACATTGTAAACTGTGCTTTTTCTCAGCAAGGGCTTTGGTTGATAAGGATGTACTCAGACAGCAGGGAACGGCCTAGTTTTGATTTGACATCTTGGGATTGTGGCCAAACCCCAAAGTGTTATTTTCAAAGCATACCTAAACTAGCCAGAATGTTTTAATATTTCTTCTTGATGGGAGGGGTGTTTCCAGAAAGCAACTTCTCCGGTTCTTTAAGATATAAAAAGACCCAGTGCGACAGTGAGAATGTGAGTGACCTCAGTCAGGATTTTAGACGTCGAATCAAATCAAATCAAATCATTAACATTTATAAAGCGCGCTACTCACCCGTGCGGGTCTCAAAGCGCTAGGGGAAAGGGGGGGTTACTGCTGCTCGAAAAGCCAGGTTTTTAGGCGTCTCCGGAATGCGGAGTGGTCCTGAGGCTGGTGGGGAGGGAGTTCCAGGTCTTGGCTGCCAGGAAGGAGAAAGACCTCCCACCCGCTGTGGAGCGGCGGATGCGAGGGACGGCAGCGAGCGAGAGGCCAGAGGAACGGAGGAGGCGGGTGGGGACGTAGAAGCTGAGGCGTCGGTTGAGGTATTCCGGTCCCTTGTTGTGGAGGGCTTTGTGTGCGTGGGTGAGAAGTCGAAAGGTGATCCTTTTGCTGACTGGGAGCCAATGCAGGTGTCTCAGGTGTGCAGAGATGTGGCTGCTGCGGGGTACGTCGAGGATGAGGCGGGCCGAGGCGTTTTGAATGCGTTGCAGGCGATTTTGGAGTTTGGTGGTGGTCCCAGCGTAGAGTGTGTTGCCGTAGTCCAGGCGGCTTGTGACGAGGGCGTGGGTCACGGTTTTTCTAGTGTCAGCGGGGATCCAGTGGAAGATCTTGCGGAGCATACGGAGGGTGAGGAAGCAGGCAGAGGACACAGCGTTGACTTGCTTGGTCATGGTGAGAAGGGGGTCCAAGATGAAGCTGAGGTTGCGGGCGTGGTCTGTGGGGGTCGGTGCGGTGCCGAGGGCCGTGGGCCACCAGGAGTCGTCCCAGGCGGACGGGGTGTTGCCGAGGATGAGGACTTCCATTTTGTCAGAGTTCAGCTTTAGGCGGCTGAGCCTCATCCAATCTGCAACGTCCTTCATACCCTCTTGTAGGTTGGTCTTGGCGCTGGCGGGGTCCTTGGTGAGGGAGAGTATAAGTTGGGTGTCGTCGGCGTAGGAGGTGATGATGATGTCGTGCTTGCGTACGATGTTGGCGAGGGGGCTCATGTAGACAATGAAGAGTGTCGGGCTGAGCGATGAGCCTTGAGGTACGCCGCAGATGATCTCGGTGGGGTCTGAGCGAAACGGTGGGAGGTAAACTCTTTGGGAACGGTTTGAGAGGAAGGAGGCGACCCAGTCCAGGGTCTGGCCTTGGATCCCGGTGGAGCGGAGGCAGGTGATTAGGGTGCGGTGACAGACGGTGTCGAAGGCCGGCGAGAGGTCGAGGAGGATGAGGGCGACTGTTTCACCGTTGTCCATCAGGGTTCTGATGTCGTCTGTGACTGAGATGAGAGCGGTTTCCGTGCTGTGGTTGATTCAGAATCCGGTTTGTGAAGGGTCGAGCAGGTTGTTGTTTTCCAGGAAGGTGGTCAGCTGTTTGTTGACGGTCTTCTCTATTACCTTGGCTGGGAAAGGCAGGAGAGAGATGGGGCGGAAGTTTTTCAGGTCACACGGGTCAGCCGTGGGTTTCTTTAGGAGGGCGTTGACTTCGGCGTGTTTCCAGCATTCGGGGAAGGTAGCAGAAGAAGAAGAGTTGATGACGGCCTGGAGGTGCGGGGCGATGATGTCGTCAGCTTTATTAAAGATGAAGTGAGGGCAGGGGTCTGAAGGGGCGCCGGAGTGGATAGAGTTCATGATGGATTTGGTTTCTTCAGTGTTGATGTGGGTCCAGTTGTTGAGGTGAAGGCCGGGGGTTCGGTGATGTTAGGTTGGGTCTGGTGTTCGAAGCTGTCGTGGAGGTCGCTGATCTTGCGGTGGAAGAAGGTGGCGAGGGATTCGCACAAATCCTGTGAGGGCGTGACGGCGTTGGCGAACTCCTTGACGATGCTGAAAAGTTCTCTGCTGTTGTGGCTGTTTTTGTCCAGTCTGTCGGTGAAAAAGTTCCTTTTGGCAGCGCGGATCAGGTGGTGGTGTTCGCGGGTAGCGTCCTTGAGGGCGGTCATGTTGTCAGCGGTGTGGTCCTTGCGCCAGGCCTTCTCGAGGGTGCGACAAGTTTTCTTTGATTCTTTGAGGGTGTCAGAGAACCAGAGAGGTTTTTTGGTGTTGGTCTGTCGATGCGTGAGTTTGAGGGGAGCAAGGTTGTCTGCGCAGTTGGAGATCCAGTTCGTGAAGCTGAGGGCTGCGTCGTTGGGGTCGGTGGGTTGGTTGGCGGTGAGTGCAGAGAGGAGTTGCTCTTCGAGGATCTTGTTCCACTGTCAACGAGGGATGGGTTGAGTGCGGAGGTGGCGGGTCTCGCGTCGGAATGTGAAGTGGACACTACTGTGGTCGGTCCAGTGTAGACCGGAGGTGTGGCTGAAGAAGATGTGTTTGCTGGCGGAGAAGATAGGGTTGAGCGTGTGTCCGGCGATGTGGGGGGCAGTGTTCACCAGTTGCTTGAGGCCGAGGTTGGCAAGGTTGTCGAGCAGGGCGGTGGTGTTGGGGTCGTTATTCTGTTCCAGATGGAAGTTGAGGTCGCCTAGGAGGATGTAGTCCGGCGAAACGAGGGCGTGCGGGGAGATGAAGTCGGCGATGGCGTCGCTGAAAGGGGCGCGCGGTCCGGGGGGACGGTAGACGAGGGATCCTCTGAGGGTGGTCCTGGGGTCGGTGCGAATTTGAAAATGCAGATGTTCAGCGGCGAGAGGGGTGTCTTCGGTGGAGGTGGTGACGCTGATGGAGTCTTTGAAGACGATGGCGATGCCTCCTCCTACTTGGTTGGTGCGGTCTTTTCTGGAGATCTTGTAGCCTTCGGGGATGGCAGTGGCGATGTCTGGAGCTGATGAGGCGTTCATCCAGGTTTCGGTGATGAAGGCGACGTCCGGAGCTGTGGAGTCCAGGAGGTCCCAGAGTTCAACGGCGTGCTTGTGGACAGAGCGAGCGTTGACCAGGATGCACTTGAGGTGGTTGATGGCGCGTGGGCTGGTGGTCGTGGTAGTTGCGTGGTGGAAGATGCGTTTGCAGGAGTTACAGGCGAAGGGTCCATGGGTGCGCTTGGGGTGGGCTTAGAAGCAGGTGTTGGAGCGCCCGGGGTTGAGGGCGTGGAGGGTGGTGGGGTCGTAGCGGGGTAGGGGAGGGCTTGGGACCAGGGGTCGTGGCGCTGGGCACGGGCCAGGCGCAGACAGGCGCAGACGGGCTTGCCTCTGGCGCGCCCGCTGCGCACTCGCACAGCGGCCACCATAAGAGGGAGGGGGGGGAGGGGTCAGCTGAGGGCGAATGGGAGCTGGGAGGCGGGGCGTGCAGGAGGTCGCGGCGGGAAAGCGCTTGGGAGGGGGGGACAGGTAGAGTGAGAAGAGCTGGGGGAGGTGGGTTTAAGGGTGGAGGGGGGTGAGTGTTAGAGTTTTAGGAGAATAGGGAGATAGATAGGAGTAGGATTGAAAAGATAAGGGAGGGGGGGTGGTAGAGGTGGGTGAGGGTGAGAGGTAGAGTGAGAGGATAGGGAGATAGGTAACAGAGGGGGTGTCGGGACGGGGGAGAGATAGGGAAATAGATAGATGGAGAGATAGGTGTAGAGATAGAAAAATAGGTAGATAGGAGGAGGGGGTGAGTGAGGGAGTTAGGTGGAGAGATAGGTAGAGGAGTGAGGGAGGCAGGTAGCGAAAGGGTAGATGTGGGTGATAGTGAGAGATAGGTGGAGAGATAGAGGGGGGTGAGGCAGGAGCAGGAGGGCAGAGACAGGGGCAGGAAGAGACAGGAGTCGGAGAGGACCGAAGAACAGAGGAAGCGAAGAACACAGAAGACCGGAAGAACACAGAAGAACCGAAGAGAAGAACACAGAAGACCAGAAGAACACAGAAGAACAGAAGAGAAGAACACAGAGGACCGGAAGAACACAGAAGAACAGAAGAGAAGAACACAGAGGACCGGGAGAACACAGAAGAAGATGCAGGGGACGAAGAAGCAGAAGAGCAGACGAACAGAAGATCAACAAAGAAGATACAGAAGACGAAGAGCAGAAGGCAGAAGACCACAGAGCAAGATGAGGAAGAAGAGAGGCGACAGGAGAGGCTGAGGAGCACACAGAAGAAGAGAGAAGACGGGGAGAAGAAGAGTGCAGAAGAAGATTGCAGAGGAGGAGCGAGGAGGAAGAGACAGAGAGGAGGAAAAGAAGCAAGAGCAGGAGAGAGGGTGAGTAGCGCGGGGCAGGGCGAGGGGCTGGGAGGTGGGGGGGCACTTACTGTGAGGTGGGTCTCAGGAACTCAGGAACCTGGAGGAGCTGCAGCGGCAGGGGGAGCGACCTACCCTTGGGTCAAGGGTCGCTACCACTGTCGCGCAGTGGCTGCCATAAGAGGGGGGGGGGGGGAGGGGTCAGCTGGGGGCGAATGGGAGCTGGGGGCGTGCAGGAGGTCGCGGCGGGAAAGCGCGAGGGAGGGGGGACAGGTAGAGTGAGAAGAGCTAGGGGACGGGGGTTTAAGGGTGGAGGGGGGTGAGTGTTAGAGTTTTAGGAGAATGGGGAGATAGATAGGAGTAGGGTTGAAAAGATAGGGGAGGGGAGGTGGTAGAGGTGGGTGAGGGTGAGAGGTAGAGTGAGAGGATAGGGAGATAGGTAACAGAGGGGGTGTCGGGAAGGGGGGGAGAGATAGGGAAATAGATAGATGGCGAGATAGGTGGAGAGATAGAAAAATAGGTAGATAGGAGGAGGGGGTGAGTGAGGGAATTAGGTGGAGAGATAGGTAGAGGAGTGAGGGAGGCAGGTAGCGAAAGGGTAGATGTGGGTGATAGTGAGAGATAGGTGGAGAGATAGAGGGGGGTGAGGCAGGAGCAGGAGGGCAGAGACAGGAGTTGGAGAGGACCGAAGAACAGAGGAAGCGAAGAACACAGAAGACCGGAAGAACACAGAAGAACAGAAGAGAAGAACACAGAAGACCGGAAGAACACAGAAGAACAGAAGCGAAGAACACAGAAGACGGGAAGAACACAGAAGAACAGAAGAGAAGGACACAAAAGACGGGAAGAACACAGAAGAACAGAAGAGAAGAACACAGAGGACCGGGAGAACACAGAAGAACCGAAGAACACAGAGGAAGATGCAGGGGACGAAGAAGCAGAAGAGCAGACGAACAGAAGATCAACAAAGAAGATACAGAAGACGAAGAGCAGAAGGCAGAAGACCACAGAGCAAGATGAGGAAGAAGAGAGGCGACAGGAGAGGCTGAGGAGCACACAGAAGAAGAGAGAAGACGGGGAGAAGAAGAGTGCAGAAGAAGATTGCAGAGGAGGAGCGAAGAGGAAGAGACAGAGAGGAGGAAAAGAAGCAGGAGCAGGAGAGAGGGTGAGTAGCGCGGGGCAGGGCGAGGGGCTGGGAGGTGGGGGGTACTTACTGTGAGGTGGGTCTCAGGAACTCAGGAACCTGGAGGAGCTGGAGGAGCTGCAGCGCAGCGGCCGCCATAAGAGGGAGGAGGGGGGGAGGGGTCAGCTGGGGGCGAATGGGAGCTGGGGGGTGGGGGTGTGCAGGAGGTCGCGGTGGGAAAGCGCGAGGGAGGGGGGGACAGGTAGAGTGAGAAGAGCTGGTGGAGGGGGGTTTAAAGGTGGAGGGGGGTGAGTGTTAGAGTTTTAGGAGAATAGGGAGATAGATAGGAGTAGGGTTGAAAAGATAGGGGAGGGGGGGTGGTAGAGGTGGGTGAGAGGATAGGGAGATAGGTAACAGAGGGGGTGTCGGGACGGGGGGGAGAGATAGGGAAATAGATAGATGGAGAGATAGGTGGAGAGATAGAAAAAAAGGTAGATAGGAGGAGGGGGTGAGTGAGGGAGTTAGGTGGAGAGATAGGTAGAGGAGTGAGGGAGGCAGGTAGCGAAAGGGTAGATGTGGGTGATAGTGAGAGATAGGTGGAGTGATAGAGGGGGTGAGGCAGGAGGAGGAGGGCAGAGACAGGGGCGGGAAGAGACAGGAGTCGGAAAGGACCGAAGAACAGAGGAAGCGAAGAACACAGAAGACCGGAAGAACACAGAAGAACAGAAGAGAAGAACACAGAGGACCGGGAGAACACAGAAGAACCGAAGAACACAGAAGAACACAGAAGAACAAAGAAGCAGAAGAGCAGACGAACAGAAGATCAACAAAGAAGATACAGAAGACGAAGAGCAGAAGGCAGAAGACCACAGAGCAAGATGAGGAAGAAGAGAGGCGACAGGAGAGGCTGAGGAGCACACAGAAGAAGAGAGAAGACGGGGAGAAGAAGAGTGCAGAAGAAGATTGCAGAGGAGGAGCGAGGAGGAAGAGACAGAGAGGAGGAAAAGAAGCAGGAGCAGGAGAGAGGGTGAGTAGCGCGGGGCAGGGCGAGGGGCTGGGAGGTGGGGGGTACTTACTGTGAGGTGGGTCTCAGGAACTCAGGAACCTGGAGGAGCTGGAGGAGCTGCAGCGGCAGGGGGAGCGACCTACCCTTGGGTCAAGGGTCGCTACCACTGTCGCGCAGCGGCCGCCATAAGAGGGAGGGGTCAGCTGGGGGCGTGCAGGAGGTCGCGGCGGGAAAGCGCGAGGGAGGGGGGGGACAGGTAGAGTGAGAAGAGCTGGGGGAGGGGGGTGAGTGTTAGAGTTTTAGGAGAATAGGGAGATAGATAGGAGTAGGGTTGAAAAGATAGGGATGGGGGGTGGTAGAGGTGGGTGAGAGGTAGAGTGAGAGGATAGGGAGATAGGTAACAGAGGGGGTGTCGGGACGGGGGGAGAGATAGGGAAATAGATAGATGGAGAGATAGGTGGAGAGATAGAAAAATAGGTAGATAGGAGGAGGGGGTGAGTGAGGGAGTTAGGTGGAGAGATAGGTAGAGGAGTGAGGGAGGCAGGTAGCGAAAGGGTAGATGTGGGTGATAGTGAGAGATAGGTGGAGAGATAGAGGGGGGTGAGGCAGGAGCAGGAGGGCAGAGACAGGGGCGGGAAGAGACAAGAGTCGGAGAGGACCGAAGAACAGAGGAAGCGAAGAACACAGAAGACCGGAAGAACACAGAAGAACAGAAGAGAAGAACACAGAAGACCGGAAGAACACAGAAGAACCGAAGAACACAGAAGAACCGAAGAACACAGAAGAACAGAAGCGAAGAACACAGAAGACCGGAAGAACACAGAAGAACAGAAGAGAAGGACACAGAAGACCGGAAGAACACAGAAGAACAGAAGAGAAGGACACAGAAGACCGGAAGAACACAGAAGAACAGAAGAGAAGAACACAGAAGAACAGAAGAACAAAGAAGAAGATGCAGGGGACGAAGAAGCAGAAGAGCAGACGAACAGAAGATCAACAAAGAAGATACAGAAGACGAAGAGCAGAAGGCAGAAGACCACAGAGCAAGATGAGGAAGAAGAGAGGCGACAGGAGAGGCTGAGGAGCACACAGAAGAAGAGAGAAGACGGGGAGAAGAAGAGTGCAGAAGAAGATTGCAGAGGAGGAGCGAGGAGGAAGAGACAGAGAGGAGGAAAAGAAGCAGGAGAGAGGGTGAGTAGCGCGGGGCAGGGCAAGGGGCAGGGAGGTGGGGGGTACTTACTGTGAGGTGGGTCTCAGGAACTCAGGAACCTGGAGTAGCTGGAGGAGCTGCAGCGGCAGGGGGAGCGAACTACCCTTGGGTCAAGGGTCGCTACCACTGTCGCGCAGCGGCCGCCATAAGAGGGAATGCCTAATATCTGTCCGTGAGGGTGGGGATCTCTTTCTCGCAGTCGAACGGGGTCATATTCTTGCTGGCATGAGAAAGATTAAAAGCTTGGCAGTCCCTACGGTGATTAATTTTTACTTCATTATTTGGTTTGCAGTATAATATAAATACATATATTTGCTGTGTACATTGCAGTGGATAATCATTTTGGTATATTTTCCTTTCATTGCTGTGACTATTTTTAAACGTGAAAGCTTTCAACGTGCTAATCTCCTTTTAGGAACCTGGTGGTGAAATAATAATAAATGTCTTATTTAAACTGAGAAGTGCATTCCAGAGATTTTTGTTAGCTCGGTCATTAGTGAAAGCAAAACAGGGTGTGAGGGAGTGACTAACTGTGAAATCATGCTGCTGCTGCCGTTGTTGACATTTTTGTTCTTTCCTCTCTCTTTATATTTCATGTTATGGTTACTGTGTAACTCTCTGTATTGTTTTAGATATATGTTAATATGGGCTAGCAAAGCATCAGCTTTACACAAGTGTGAGATGGGGCAAGTGTACTGTGAGTTAAACATGGGGAGAATATTGTGCCATCTGGTTACTACCATGAGGGGAAGTGCCTCACGGTCTTCCATATTAATTATCAATCAACCTCTGTACGATATGCTATGTAATCATATACTGCCTTTGTCGATGTAAACATATGTGATGTCTGGAGTGTGTCATGCCGTATTCCATGTTCAAAAAATAAATAAAAATTACTACTATACCCCTTAATCGCTTAACCCTTTACTCACCAACCCTTACACTAAGTCTACAACACTTAACCCCTTACCCTGTGTCTCTAACCTCTTCCCCTTCAGCTCTTACCCTTATTTTGCCCAGTTACCTTAACTCCTACCATTACTGTTAATCCTTATCCACAAGCCCCCAACCCTATCCTACAAATACTATTCAGATGACTTACAATGAAATGACAAGCAATAAGGTGTCCTACAATGTAGTCCACGAAGAAGTGACATAACAAATGCATGCAAACAAATAGTATGTTCCCGCGGGTTCTGATGCATCCTTAGGAGAAGCAGAACTGGGTGAAAAGACACATTTTCAGCACTTCTTCTACTCATATCTACACAAGGAGCACTGTCCGTTCACTCCCATGTCTGCTTTGAGACCACAGCAAAAAAGTATAAACTGATGAACCACTTTTCAAAGAAAAGAGGGGTTTTACACTATGGCTCATAACAAGACTCCATTTCTTCATCCACAGAAAGGAGGTAGCGCAAGGAGGCATGCAAGACAGTGAGTAAATCCTATGTGAATGACAAAGGAAATTAACCAGTTGGGAGTAACCCTTTCACAATCTATGGTAAGGCTCCTAGCCAACAGGCTCACACCACTGAAGGTAAGTATAAGATTACAGCTCAGAGCAAATGCCCACAAAATGCAACTCCCTGGGTTTGTGGCTTATAGGGAGATGGCCACAAACACTGAGTCCATTACTCTAACTTTGATGGTGACTGTAAATGTTTACACAGCCAATCTACATTTTTAGGTCTGAGCCTACCAGACAACGCAGCACTCTGGTTTGCTAACAACATCTTAGAGACATTTGGAAAGCTTCCCTAAGAATACATTCCATCCACTGCTTACCATTGGCTTTGTAGTTTGTAACTCACATTTGCTTGCCCTCTATTTCCTCGCTCTATTTGATTTAGGTTGCCCAGCTTGAGTTCATTCCTTCCCTGGCCAAAACGCGATTTACTGCATTCTTCCACCAGTAATGAATTTCTGCAAACAGACCTTTAAATCTTGTTCTTATCTTGCCACATTTACTGTGCATTCAGAGACAGAAGTCAAATATCAGGCTCTGTCTTCCAGGAAGCTTGGTGTTTATTTTTCTTTGACTTCAAAGTGAGAGGATTTATGTGACAAGCATGCAGGCTACTCCGGTTGTTACGGTGTTTTTTTTCCTGGCACAAACCAAAATTTAAATGTCTGTATATTAACTGTGAAGATATTTTCAACTTAGGAAAGCACAAATGAAGCACATTTTTTGTAATTCTGAAGCGTGATGGAAACAAATATTTTAATATGATCAAATAAAGCAATCAACTAGGTGATGCCATTTTCACACATTATTGTTAATGTGCTGCATACTTTTATCAGTAAAATTGTGTCTGTTCAAATGTAGCGGTCATATCAATTGAATATCTGTTGTCTGTAATGACAGTGCAATACCAGACCATGTAAACTCCGCTTTAACTCCACTCCACACCACGCCACTGCACTCCACTCTGCACCACTTCACAGTACGCCACTCCACACTGCACTATACTCTGCACCACTCCATACTACACCACTCTACACTGTACTCTACACCACTCCAAGCCACTTCATTCGTCACCTTTCTACTCTCTCTCTACTCAATGCCAATCCACTCTACCAAACACTACTTTACTATGCACCAATGCATGCTTCACCATTGAACTCTACGCCAATTCACTCTAAGCCACTTTAATCTGCTCTGCACTCTACAACACTGCACTGTACGACACTATGCTACTGCACTTAACACCATTGTATTACACACTGCACCCTTCACTCTATGCCGTTACAATCTACCCTGCACCACTCCACCCTATGGCACAATATTCTACCCCACTTCACTCAAAACCAATGCACCATGTATCTCCTGCCTTTTATGTAGTAGGAGCTACATATTTTCAAAGAAAATCCTCCGGAGCCACTAATATTATTAAACGTGTAGTACTAACCACATCAGACAATTCTACATTAGTGGTAATCATACGCAAGATTACTTGCAGTGATTAC
Source organism: Pleurodeles waltl (assembly GCF_031143425.1). Classification (NCBI taxonomy): domain Eukaryota; kingdom Metazoa; phylum Chordata; class Amphibia; order Caudata; family Salamandridae; genus Pleurodeles; species Pleurodeles waltl. The sequence continues at coordinate 91,962,174 of NC_090441.1, forward strand.
CTTTGTGAACCTGTCACGACTGCCAGCAGTTCCATTAAAAATGTTTTGTCAATGTAGAATGTCTCTACATGGGTATTACATAACAGTCATAGATGCAGTGCCCCTAGCAAGAAGTTAATATTATTATTAATAGCCCCAACGCTGTTACAATTTTACAACTTAAATATGAGTTTTAAATATATTTTGGAACTTGATTAAAGTTTCTCCAAACATCAGCTTAGGAATTCTGAAAAGACACCCTTCTCAATTTTGCTATTCATATATTAATTCAACCAAGCACAAGCTTCTAATTTAGTTCACTGAGCTACACACAGGAGAGCTACTTACAGGTAGATGAAGAGGTACCGGTGGCTCATAGGCAACTCGTTGAAGAATCCTGCAATACACTCTACTCCACTGCACTCTATGCCAATCTTCACTGCGCTACTGCACTGTACGCCACTATACTCTAGAACACTCTACTCTATACCTCTCTATTGTGCACCCAGGCACTCCAAGTCACTTTACACTACACCACTCTACGCTGCTGTGCTCTACACCCATGCACTCTAAATCACTCCTCGCTATGCCACTCCACGCCACTTTATGTCAATACAGTCTACGCCACAACACTTTACTGTGCAACACTGCACTCTATGACACTGCATTCTATGCCATTTTACTCTACTCCTCTCTACTCCAGTGCTTTGTATCCCACTCTACTTACTATGCACTACTGCACTCTTTGCCACTGCACTACAAAACTGTCCACCATTCTACACAATGCACTGTACGCCACTGCATTCTATGCTACTGTAGTCTGACACTCTACTCTGCAAGACTGCACTCTCCACCACTGAACTCAACACCACTCTCCTCTACACCACTGCACTCTACTCAGCATCATTCAATTTCATGCCACTCTACTGCACACTACACCAATGTACTCTATGCCAATACACTCTGTGCCACTCTACTCTGCATTACTCCACTCTGCTCTACTTTTATCTATTCTGCACCACTGCAGTCAACACAGCTGCACTCTAGACCACTCAACTATGTGCTACTGCACTCTGCAACACTCTACTCCTCTGCACTCTGCCATGCACCACTTCACTCTACTCTGTGGCACTCCACTATGCCGCTGCACTCTAAGCCACTGCAATCAACTCTGCACCACTCTACATCACTGCACTCTACGCCAATGGACTCTACACCACTGTACTTTATGTCACTTCACTCTAGCCCACTCTATGGCACTATACTCCATGATACTCCACTCTATGACACTCTACTGCACTCAGTGACAATCTACTCCATCTATGACACTACTCCACTCAACTCCCTCTATGCCACACCATGCCATTTTACTCCACTCTAGTCTGACACACAACTCCACTCTACTCCTTTGTTCCATTCTATGCCACTCCACGCATCAACTCTAAAGCACTCTACTCAATGCCACTCCACTCTATGATAATCTACTCTACAAATCTACTCCACTCTACACAACACCCGCTGCGCTAGTCCACGACACTTTATCACTCCACTCTACTAATCCCTACACCACTTAACTCTACTCCACACTCTTCCACTTTACAACACTCTACTACCTCCATGACACAACATTCTAAACCTCTCCAATTTGTGCTACTCCATTACACTCCACTTCATGCCACTTAACTCTACCCTACACCATCTATGCCACTCCACTACATCACTCCATAACACTCTACTCTCCTTTACCCCACTAACTTTTTGTCATGCTGAACAGATGTACAACATAGCTAAAGCATACTGGCAAAGCCAAAAGCTTTTCCATTGGAAACACCTACTGAATTTGCAGTTTTCTGGGTTTTTGTTTTTACTATGGACTTACTTACAAAGATAATCTAAACACATTTTGCCCAATTCACTTTTAACTAGGTGTTTTCTTTGTCCTTTGCTGGTGGGGAACACCGAGAGCAGTTGAAAAAACATACATTTGATGGACACCATCAACCTGATGAAACAGGGGCTCTAATCCGACGCAGAGTGCCACAGGTCTCAGCCGGGCACCTGTAGGGTGGTGCCACCACATCGGGCGCCCACCTTGAGGGGTGCTACATTTTAAAATATTTTATGGAAAGAAAAAGCACTTTCAGGGGAGCTCTTTGAGTGCCCTGCAATTTTCAGGCACTAACAAAAATGTCAAGATAACTCTGGTGATTAATATAGAAGCTGGAGAGGTCTCTGTTTTGTCTAGCAGTTTTGATTCATCATATAGTAGCTCAGAGGGTTAATGTGCCTGCTACAAAGCATGTGTAACTTGTAGATCACAGAATTGTATTTTATGTAGACAGCTCAGAGGCTCTCTCATTTTGTCACAGAGATCCTTTTGTTACTTGCAGTTTGTAATTTACAATCCTTTGGTACAGTATAGTGAACTGGCATCAAAGTGCAAACTGCAAGGCAAAGGCTTGGAACCTTATCCCCCCTTCCCCCAAGTCTTTTGTTGCTAATAGGGGTTTGTTTGAGTGGAAATACATTTTAATTACTAACCCCAACCACTGTGTTAAGCTTTAAATCCGTAATTTGTGCATTCTTAAACTATACTGCCTACCAATGTAGATGACACATGATTCCTACATGTTGTAGCCTTCATTGTCTTATGTATCTCCTGCACACTGATTTAAAAACTAGTATCACTCATTGTCTCTGTATAATGGGTGTGTGAAATAAAATGCTCTGACATCATACCTTGGTTTGAGTAGTGCTATATAAGAAATTAAATATGTGTGTGAGAGGAGATATGAAGAGATGAGGGGCACCCTTGCAGGGTAGTAGTGCGGAAATACACGGAGAAGGTGGTCATTGAGGTCTGGGGGGTGCCAACTAAGACTGGTGCACCAGGCGCCACCCGTAGCAAAGCCATCCCTGGGTCTGAGGAATGGTGTACACGCCTGTGAGATACCATGGAGGAAACAAACTACAATGAGCATGATGCTGTAAGCAATGCAGGCAAAGTTGCTGAGTGCTGGAGGCTCAAGGTCAGAGACTTGCTGAGCAATCAGGGCATAGGAATGCAACATCACAAGAACAGACCATACGAGGATATAGCTTGAAGGACTGCAGAATGCTTGAAACAGGACACAAGACTGGAAGATATCAAGGGCCATGTGGGGAGGGAAGTACATATGTGTGACTGCAGCTTTGAAGAAGGATGCATGGCAGCCGCTTGAAGGAAAGGGTGTCACTTGCTGGATCAGAGGGTGGAGGACAGGATGATGAGGGGTAGGACCTTTAGAGATTCAGGATGTTGGGGGGCGAGCAGATGAAGTGTGGCATGATGTAAGAACAAAGGATTCAGGAATGTGTTGAGGTTGCAGAGTCTCAGGATGCTAAGGGGAGAGCTGCACAATGCAAGTGTGAAGGTGCAAGGCTGAGGCATGCGAGGGAGCAAATTTTTTAAGATGTAGGGCACGTTCTTGAAATTCTTCTGTAACAAAATCAAAATCATCTCCATAATAGAGCAACCCGGACCCTCAACTGGACCCTGTCACTGTCACAACTCAACTTTCCATCACAATCAAAGAACAAACCCTGATCTCTGGCCCTCTAAATCGCAGCTGCCATGAAGACCATCCACTTTGGGGCCCCTTCTTACCCTTGTCCTCACCATGCCTTCACCAAAGAACTCCTACTGGTCAGAGAAGCACTAACATCCATCCTCTAGGCCTCAACAGACTTGCACACATTCCCAGACACCTGGAAACATGTCACCATCTTGCCGCTGCTCAAGAAACCATCCGCTGACCCAGGCACACTTTCCAACTACAAAATCACCTCCCATGTACTATACTCTGAAAAGGTATTAGAGAAACTAAACCAATGCCTCACCAAACACCTCAGCAACTAACAGTTCATCGACGCCACGCAGTCAGGATTCAGGCCTAATCACAGTACAGAAACAGGACTCTTGCTGCCATAGATAACATCTGCATGTTCGTTGACAGAGGAGACATGGCAGTCCTCATTCTCCATGACCTATCTGCAGCATTTGACCACGGTCTCACACCCTATCCTTATCAGACACTTACACTAGATTGGCATCCATGGACCCACTCTCTGCTTGAGCTGCCCTTCCTAACAGACAGAACACAAACTGTCACCCTGGCACCTTACTCCTTGGACGCCCGTAAAATCATCTGCAAAGTGCCTCAAGCTTCATCGTTAAGCCCCCTCCCTCTTCAAAACATACATGATCCCTCTGGCCAAGGTCATCTGTGCACACTACATCAACAGCCTCTCCTAAACCGATGACACATAACTCATCCTCTTCCTCTCGGACAAGACCCCCAAATCTAGAACCAAGTTTACCACCTGCATAACCAAAGTCGCTAACTGGAAGAAAGCCAACAGTCTCAAGCTCAACAGCGACAAAAGAGAAGTAGGGATCTTTGGAAAAAACACCTCATCATGGGACTCCAACTGGTAGCTGGCCGCACTTGGACCCACATCCACACCCAGCACTCATGCCAGGAACCTTGGAATAATCATCTACAGCAAACTGTACATGACTGCAACATAACAACGTCGTCACTGCATCCTGCTTCCACACACTGAAAATGCTGAGGAAGATCTGCAAATGGCTCCCAAGCAACACTACAAAACGGACACTAATGCCTAGTCGGCAGCAAGTTTAACTACATGAACAACTTCTAGGCTAGGATCACCAAGCAACTCACTACAAGACTCCAAACACATCACACCACACCTTAGGAGGAAGCTCATTTCAGACTCCTCACACACACACATTCAAGGCACTACACAACTTAGGCTCCGCCTACCTGAACAGTTGGATCTCCTTCCAACAACCACCCAGACATCTCCCCTGCACAGGACTCCTACTTGCAAACATCTCATGCATACACAGAACCAGATCAGGAGGAAGGTTGTTCCATCGCTTCTAAAGGATGGAACAACCTCCCACTCCACATCAGAGCTTCCTGCCTCTTGCTGAATTCCGCAGGAGGCTGAACACTGGGCTTTTCAATTAACCAACCTACGAAAGGTAGTGTGCTAGGCGCACATAGATAGGGCTAGGCGCACACACACCTCTGCGCCAGGATACCCTCGCGGGTGCTAGCGCGCTTTAAATGTACACATACTTTAACATAATGTGGTGGAAGCTGGGGAAGGCGCAGGATCCTGCAGCGTGCATTGATATCGATTGCCGGGGAAGGATGCTGCACTGTAGGATGCTGGGGCAGGAGGTTACAGTAAGACCAGAGAGAGACTGAAGAAGCAGAAGCACAGTGGCACCAAGTGGCAGGACTTTGGAACGGGATTTAGTTGGGGAGCCGAGTTCGCACGGACAGACATGCAGGGTGGGTTGGAAGATTAGGGCATCAGGTGTAAGGCTGGGACGGGGCTCAGGAGAGGCGTGCCGTCGAGCTCTGGAGAGGTTGGGGCCGGACCCACTCCCCTCGGCGGACGCGAACAGAGGCTCTGGAGAGGCCGCAGCTGCCGGCGACTGCTCCCTAAGGCTCAGCTTCCAGCTTGTTTATGTGTAGGCCGCTTTCACCTGCGACAGCCTCGTGTGCAGGGGGTGTGGCGGGCACTCCTAGACCGAAGGGGTGCAGGGTGACGAGGGGGCGAGTGTAGGCATTCTCTGGTGGGTTTTTGCAGTGTAGGTGGGTGTGCGCCGGGTCCCTTACTTGCTGATGAGGGTGTGTTCACTGCGGTTTACTTCCAGTGAAGCGCCTGCGGGGCATCATGTCATCTGTGGGAGGTTGGATGCAGAGGGCAGACCTCTTCACCCGCCTTGGAGGGGATCGAGACCTGTCACCTGCTGAGTGTGCAGGGTGGCGGCTGGGTACTCCCGAACTTGTTCTAAAACAAGGTGGCCTTTTTACCTGCCGAGAGGTCCAGGGCTCCTGGCCTGCTCTAGGATGCAAGACCAAACACACCCAGGGGAGCTACTAAGGACCCACGTGGAACCAGGTTAAGTTTGAAGGTGGGGGTGCGGGTTCCCTTACCTGCTGCCGGTGTGGGTTCTGTGCCCGGATCGGCGGGGGCTTGGTCGGCTCCCTGAAGCCATCCTCACTGTCCGAACTTGCCATAGCATCTTTGGGGGTGTGTGCCAGGCGATCCGACACTGCCACCATCCTCTGCCCGCTGCTGGCCCGGCGACAGAGGGGGTGACAGCTACATCCTCCGACCCACAGGTGTGGCGCGCCCTCAACGTGAGGGCGCTGGTCGTCTCTCTCCCTCTGAGTGATGCTGGCCCCTCTCGCCCTCTCCCTGGGTGCTGCTGCCTTCACGCTGTGAATGCCTGTATCCCCTTCTGTTTTACCACACTGCTTGTTCCAGCTCCGTGGATGTCCGGTTGGACCCCTCAGTCTCTGGCAGCTGCTGGTCCCTTGGTCCCCGGCCACAGGTGGCCCAGTCCCTGGCCGCCGCACGGTCCTCAGTCCCTAGCCTCAGTGTGCCCCTCAGTCTCTGGTAGGCTGCTGGCTCCTCGGCCTTTGGTTGCTAGTGACCCCCGAGCCCGTGGCTGCAGCTGGCCCCTCAGTGGCCCCTCAGTCCCCGGCCGCTGTTGGTTCCTGAGCCTGTGGCTGCTGCTGCTGGCGCTTTATTGCCTGGTGCCTGCTCCCTTAGGCTGCTGCCGCCTCCACAGCCCGTATCCGGCCCCTCTCAAACTATCCCTTGACTTTTATTTCCCCCTGGCTTTGCAGACCCCCTGCTGCCTGCGCCCGGCGCTTTACTCTCTCGCTTGTCCCGACTCGGGGGCCTCGCTGTGTGGTTCACACCCCTCGGTGTCTGGCCGGTGCCTGGCTGTCTGCTCCTGGCCCTCCCAGTCTCAAGCTGTGTGCTCCTGGCCCTCCCAGTCTGAGGCTGGTGGCATGGTACCAACCTCTTACCGTGACTTCCTGGCCCCTCGCCCTCTGCCCCTCCCTTTCTTCCTGCCCCTCACTGAGTCCCGACGACCTTAACTCTCCCGAGGCTGCTGGAACCTCACTGTTCCTGCCCCTCCGTGCAGAGACAAAGGCAGCCCGAGCTGAGATAATGTGATCCGCTATCTGAGGGGATTCGGTGCAGGCTGCACAGCTGACATCAGAGGGCGGGGCCTGCGCGTCACGTGCGTGTCTGCTGCTGCACTGGGACCTGTGCAACAGCCCCCGGCTCCTCGCGCCGGTCATTTCAGGATCAGCGCGGCGCCCCGTGCCGCAGGAGGGGGGCTTTGCAATTATGTCGGTCACTGCACCAGACAACGTGAGAACAGATCGCTCGCTCGTGCGTGGAAGTGTGTGGTAATCTGCACCTAGCGTTGTCATCATCGCCTTCTAGTTATTGTAAGACTTTTTCTGAAATACACCAACGCAAGTTTACAGCGGGGCAGGCCTAGTGTGCCTGGCTAGCGTCCACCCAAGAGCTGAGAAGTAGAAGTAATTTAATAGTTATAAGGTTACTATGATACATGATTCAAATAATATTTTGCGTTTTCGTCTTATACTTACCATTTTAATGGTGTGGTTATGCAGCGCAGTTGAGGCCAGACAGTTACGTGAGAATGAGCATCACTATGCGAGGGTTCTAGCTACTTCCCCATGTTGGGAGTCAGGAGTACATATTTTGATTGGGTACAAGTTGTGTGGTTCCATACAAAAAGTGCTTCACGTCCACACAATTGTGATCATTTTGTTTATTTAACCAGCTACCTCAGGTTGAACTGTCAGCATCACACACACAGTGACAATGTAATACTATTAAAATGTCTTGGATAACTAGATAACTTATGTTTTTTCCCTCTGGCAGCAGCTCAGTTGGGAACACGGCATAGTGAACCTATAGGGTTTCTTTGGTCTAGCTTGACAGTGCAACTGTCACTTTGGGGGTCATTCTGACCCCGGCGGTCTTAGACCGCCGGGGCCAGGGTCGGCGGGAGCACCGCCGACTGGCCGGCGGTGCCCCGCAGGGCATTCTGACCGCGGCGGTAAAGCCGCGGTCAGACCGGCAACACTGGCGGTCTCCCGCCAGTGTACCGCCGCCCCTTTGAATCCTCCAAGGCGGCGCAGCTAGCTGCGCCGCCGAGGGGATTCCGACCCCCCCTACCGCCATCCAGTTCCCGGCGGTCCGCCCGCCGGGAACCGGATGGCGGTAGGGGGGGTCGCGGGGCCCCTGGGGGCCCCTGCAGTGCCCATGCCACTGGCATGGGCACTGCAGGGGCCCCCGTAAGAGGGCCCCTACGAGTTGAAATACGCGACGGGTGCAACAGCACCCGTCGCACCTTCCCACTCCGCCAGCTCGATTACGAGCCGGCTTCATCGTGGGAAGGACGGTTTCCCCTGGGCTGGCGGGCGGCCTTTTGGAGGCCGCCCGCCAGCCCAGGGGAAACCTCAAAATACCCACCGCGGTCTTTCGACCGCGGTACGGTATTTTTGCGGCTCCCGCCGGGCGCGCGGTGACCGCGCCCGGCGGGAGTCAGAATGACCCCCTTTATCTTTTAACCTACGCCATTATTCTACAATTCTTTTCTCCCACAGAAACACTCCGCCATTCCCATGATATCTACTTCTAATGCTTCACATCACCATATAACATTCTTTTAAAGCCAGACCTATTGGCACTGCCAAAGCTTATCGGTTAAATTTCACAGCGCTCTAGACATAAGGTTAGCAGATGGCCATGACGAAGACGGCATATCTCATTTCTGCCTTTTCATTCTAAAAATACACTATCTGCTGCAGTCAATAACAGTGAACGAGCAGGACTGCAACTCCGAGGCTGTTAAAAGAAATCCCAGTAGCGGAGCATTGCGCGTCTGATGACATGGAGGCACCTGGCTAATTTAATCATCCCGCGTCAATGGTACTCGGTTTCTCAAGTTCGCAGTGATTTCGGTCAGGGATGCAGAGTGGTGACTTTGAACCTGTAACCTGCAGATTTAGCACACAGGCCTCTCCTATCACAGAGAGAGCAGGATATTTGCTCGCCCATCTAAAAATACTAAATCAGTGCCTTCCAAAACCAAGTTCAGGTCAACAGTGAATGCCTTAATCCTTTCTCACCTGGATGGAAGCAACTCCTCTTTCCGAAGCCTTCTTAACACCACTTATTACGCCACTCTGGCACACCGCAAAGGTATCCTGTCTGCTGCAGCATCTCTACTTAGCCTTGAAGCCCTTCAAACACATCACCACAAAACCGATGGCACTGGCTCCCCCTCCAGGCCCACATCATCTTTAACAACAGCTACATCACTTACAAGGCCATCAGACACAGCTCTCTTGCGCAGCTGGTGAAGAAAAGAACCATTTCAGATAGACATCGCCAACCCTGGATCCAGGACATCATCAGATGAAGAGACGCGTGAAGGAAAACACCAGAAAAAAAACAGAAGGCACTCATGATCTGGAATAACATCACTGTCAACATCAGAATTATTTCTACCCTCCTGCAATTAAGAATGTTAACATTTTCGCTGCTAGGCCTCCCCTCCTCCCCCCACAAAGGCTAAGAGTATTTTGGCTATTTGGGGTAGTTCATGCTTAAGCCTCTCTAAATGTTTGTCCACATAAGCTATAATCTCCAAATTTGAGTCCTTTTTTCCAACATCCTGGGCATTTTAGAGGTGCCCAGGGTTTGTGAATTCACCTGGAGGGGACCGAGAAAATAGGCAAAATATACCTACATTTTTAATTTTTATGGGGAAAAATAGGAAAAAAATGCTCTGGATAAAAGTGTCTGTTTATTTTAATAAAAATGGCATCAACCAGCGGTTTGCTGCGCTAAAGTCACCATTTTCTAAGCTTTAAAGAGGATGCAGAGCCAAATAAAAAACATTTTTTAACCAAACTTTTGGCATTTTTCAAAGAATTAGGACATTTTCCCATTTTTTGTGCTCTCATTCTACTTCCAGCTTGTGTTAAAAACCAGTATGACACCCATGGGTGATCCAGAAAACCAATAGATTTCTAAAAAGTAGACAAAATTCTGAATGTAGCAAGAGGTCTTCGTACCTGTAGATCACTTAAGGTTTTCTCAAATACACTAACTGTTGAAATAAGAAATACTGAAAATGAGTAGGGAAAAAAGGTCCGTTTGTGACAGCGTTTTCATCTGTAACTTTTTGTCGCAATGGCCAATTTACAAAAGTACTATGCCATTTCGTCCACTAGGCCCTTCTCGCTGCAGTGATATATAGGGTTTGTAAGTTTTCCAAGAACCCAAGGTACCCAGAGCCAACAACTGAGCTGCACCCTACAATTTTCTTTCACTGTGTACCGAGTATAGACCAATTCATATGGTGAAATATATGTAGAGTGAAAAATGAGTATCAAGGAAACCTATGTATTTCTGAAATGGGCACACAGTATGGAGTTTAGAAGCAGTGGTTATTTGTACATACCCGAGTTTGTGCGTACCCGTACTAGCATATGATTTAAAGAGTATTTTTCAAAATGTCTTCTTTCTTACACACAGGCTTATCTTTGGCAGGGACAAATGCAGTGAAATCCAATTGGTAATAACAAATATCCTATTATTCTATGCTCCCACATGTCTTCTGATAAAAATTGAACCTCACTTGTGCCGGTACGTTTAGTGCCTACAACAGTAAATGGCCCAAAACCCAATATGGATGCATCACATTTTTCCACTCAAAATTGGCCTATCTTTTCCAAAGTGAGTAGATGTAAATTTCAGGCCGTAGCACCCAGAGAAACCTAGTAAACCTGAACATTTTTTTTAAACTAGACACCTAGGGAAATCCAAGTTGTGATGACTTGCATGGCTCTCACCAGGCTGTTTTACCCAGAATTCATTGCAAACCTCAAACTTTGACTCAATAAACAAATTTTCCTGGAATCTGCAGTGAGCCACAAATTTTCTTCCACTCAGCATTCCCCTAAGCCTTCTGATAAAATTGGTACCTCACTTGTGAGGGTAGGCCTAGTGCCCGCGACAGGAAAAGGCCCAAAACACAACATGGATACATGACATTTTTTCCACTCAAAACTGGCTCTTTTTTGCAAAGTGGGTAGCTGTGGATTTTGGGCCCTAGCTCAGCCGGAACCTAGAGTAACCTAGCAAACCTGTATTTTTTTAAAAAACTAGATATGTAGGGCAATCCAGGATGGGGTGAATTTTGTGGCTCTCACTAGGTTGTTTTACCCAGAATCCCTTGCAAACCTCAAATTAAAAACACATTTTGTCACATTTCCGTTGATGGAAAGTTCTGAAGTATGCAGAGAGCCACAAGCGCCTTTCCATCCCGCTTTCCCCTAAGTTTTCCAATAAAAATGGCACCTCACTTGTGTGGGTAGGCGTAGTGCCCGCAACATGAAACGGCACAAAACCCAACATAGAAATATCATATTTTTCCACTCAAAACTGATCAATGTTTTTTAAAATTGGGTAACTTTAGATTTTAGGACCTAGCTCAGCCAGCGCCTAGGGAAACCTAGCAAACCTGTATATTTTTTAAAACTAGGACCCCGGGAGAATCCAGGTGGGGTTACTTTACACACAATGCCCTCCAAATCTCAAACTTTTTCCTGAAATCACACATTTTTCTTACATTTCTGTGATAGAAATTTCCGGAATTGCTAGGAATCCACAACATTCCTACTACCCACCATTGCCCCACCTAAGCCAATAAAAAACACTGCTCCATTTGTCTGGCTGGGCCTAGTGCCCGCAACATGGATGACATGGCAAAAGAGTGCAACTAGTTTCACCATCAGTTTCTCTTCCCAGATCTTCTGTAGCACCTTCGGGAGGAGGGAAATCAGCGGTGTTGCAAATCTCGAGTTCTTGGTCCGAGGTCTGCAGATTTTGGGTTCCTAACCCACAGGCCAAGGACTTAGTTCAGTGCGCCATGACTGACCAAGGAAGTTCATTCTAACTGCAGCCCCACCCAACCCACTGAGCATTGCTGCAAGCATGGTTTTTGTGCTTTCTAGGTAACTAATAATCTCATAAAGGATTCAGGGACACAGTGGTGATTTAAACCCAATTTTGTTATTTGAGTAGCACACTCAAGCATAGCACTAAGAAATACACTATGGGGGTCATTATGACCCCGGCGGTCAGTGGTAACATGGCAGTAAGTACCGTCAACAGGCTGGCGGTACCTACTGCCATATTATAATGTACCACTCCGACTGCCATTGCGGTGACAGTCGCCGGGCTGGCGATATCTATCTCCAGCCCGGTGGACGTTACTTTTCCACCCGCAAGATTATGACCCCTCCTACCACCATGGTTTTCGTGGCTTCCTCACTGCCATGAAAACTATGGCGGTAGGAACTATCAGTGACAGGGAATTCCTTCTCTGTCACTGATAGGGGTCTCCCCCATCCCTCTCCAGTTACTCACCCCACCCCGCCTCTCCAATGACCCCCCCACCCCTCCCTACATTCACGCTCCTTCACATACACATACACACACACATTCCCACAAACATCCACGCATGCATACTTCCACTCCTGCACACACTTTCAAACATGCATGCACACACGCATTCACAAAACATAACATACACGCACTCACACCTTCATACATGCACACTCGCATCCAACATGCAACACACACCCGCATACATGCACATACAAACATACACACACACCCCCACACACACACACAACATGACCCTCCCCTGTCGGAGCACCCACTTACCTGTGCTGAGGGGGTCCTCCGGCAGGAGACGGACGGGGCACTGCTGCCAGCAGCAGCGTCCACCAGCAGAATACTGCCAGGCCGTATCATTGGTCATTTTACGGCTGGCGGCGGGACGGGGTGCTGCTGTTGGCAGCATCGCCACCTTACCTCCATCTGCCGGCATGGCCACAGGCGATTTCCGCCATCCTTCTGGCGGAAATCCGGCTGTGGTCATAATATGGCGGATGGCTGGTAGCCCCGGCGGCGGTCTTTTGGCGGCCTTCGCCGTGGCGGTAGGCGGTTTTTACCGCCAATGTTGTAATGAGGGCCTATATATTTTAAATTATTTATTTCAGCAGTCTCATTCTGTTGTTTAGTACATGAATAATAACGACACAGAATACACTTAAACAACACATGTAGATATTGCTAGAAGCAGAAATAAAATGAAAAGTTCAACCATGTTTTTAGAATGTTCCTATTAGTCTGCCACCCTTATGCTACTTCTATATGCTACACTATGAGAGCATGGAATAGCTAACTTGCCTCTAGAGTTTCTTTGGGCCCTGTGCACGGCATACCTGCTCACAGAGGATCAGCTGTGTTATTAGACTACGGCTGGGAAGAAAGTGTGCCTTTCAGAAGGAAAACATGCAAGAGCTGTGCTCAGCTCCTCTCATTGCTGTATCGACTCTTGGCATAAGTGTGGTTTTTCTATCAGCCTGGCATGATCTCGCATTATAATCTTGTGCAAAGCCTCTCCACTTTAACACTCATTTCCTGGGATTTACATAGGCTATTGACCTTTAGAGTGTATTGCAGAATCAAGTGGAGATTTCTCAAAATCCAAGATGCAGCCAGTCTAAACCAGTGAGATTAAAATATGTCAAATTGGACTACATGTTTACCTTACATATCCACAGTTAAACCTTTAGATGCAAATATTGGCAAGTTTGTGTCAGACTTGAGCCCCTGATGTAATAGCAAATCAGTGTTTATATAAAAATAACACTTTCACAAGTTGTGCAAAAGATTATGACGTCTGAATGTGGACCAAAAGCAGAGAGGCTAACTTAACGTTTTCAAAATGGAGACTGACATTAGAGTTCACTATAGTGGGAAGGCATATAGAAGCCCTTGGGGCATGGTATCAATAGGGAATCTACTACCCATGCTTGGGGGCAACTTACTTTGGTGCAGAAGGTGGGAAGCACAGCATTGTGCTGTGAAGTAAACAGATCTATTGATGGTTTGCCTAACTAAGAACAAATCTCATTAAACTGAGGGTGAGACAGATGAAACATTACGGATGATGGAAGATTGCGGCATAGACTTTTTGCTTGAAAGTTCAACTTCCCCTGAAAATAAACTTCATTCAAAGCTACCAGATGTGTCTCCTCCCAATCACAAATCTGATATGCAGTGTTGTTTAGATCTTTGTTCCTTGCACCTCCTTGACGGTTTAGGTAGCACCTGACAATTCAATTCTTCCCTTCCATTTGGAGGTAAAAAATCTGTAATGCTTTTCACACTCCTGATAGTTCCCTCCAATTGGACAAGTGAGCCCTCTCCTTCTTGGACTATAAGTCCTTTATCTCCTGATCTTCCAGGGTTGCATCCCATCCTCAGAGACTGTGATCCGTTTTCAAGTGTATTAGGCAATGGTACTGAAATGGAGACCCTTCACTATAAGGTAACTCGCTAACCCCCAACTCAGAGCTTGAGCTATCGTAGGATAGGGATCAGGCATTCATAATTGATGGAGCTCTATGCCCCATGATCTAAATATGGTTCACTGGGGTTTGAGGTGATACTGTGACAAAGGAACTACAGCTGTTGTTGATGACATCAAGCCTTGCACCTATAACCCCTTTGCTGTAAGCCGTTTCTCCCTCCTGTGCAAAGCCTTTTTTAAGCTATTTGGGGTAGTTTGCGCTTATGCCCCTGTAACTTTTTCCCACATAAGCTATCCATGTCAAATTTGCGTCCTTTTTTTCTCAACATCCTGGGGGTTCTAAAGGTATCCAGGATTTGTGAATTTCCCTGGAGGGGACTCAGAAATTAGCCAGAATACAGCTAACATTTAAGGGGTTTTGAGAACAATGGGGAAAAAAGTGCTTCAGAAGAAAGCATCTGGCTTTTTCCATATAAATGGCACCAACAAAGGGTTTGCAGTGCTAAATCACCATCTTCCCATATTTTAGGAACAAGCAGATGTGAATCAGAAAACCAAATTTTTCAACACAGTTTTGGCATTTTACAAAGACATAACCCATTTTTCCTATTTTTTGTGCTTTCAACTTCCTTCCAGTTAGTGGTAGAAACGTGTGTGAAACCATTGGTGGATCTCAGAAAGCTGTACATTTCTGAAAAGTAGACGAAATTCTGAATTCAGCAAGAGGTCACTTGTGTAGAATCTGCAAGTTTTTTTTTTATGGAGAGGAACAGTTGAAATAAAATATATATTGAAATTGACTTGAAAAAAACAGCTATTCATGTCTATGTTTTCATCTGTAACTTCTAACTATGGCAGATTTTCAAAAGCAATATACCGTTGCATATGCTGGACCCTTCTGGTTGCGAGGATTTACAGGGCTTGTAGGTTCACCAAGAACCCTGTGTTCCCAGAGCCAATAACTAAGCTACACCTTGCAATGGTTTTTCATTGTGTACTGGGCATACAGCAATTAATTTGCTAAAATAGCAAGAGTGAAAAAAAGGTATAAATGAAAACTATGGGCCTCATTATGACCCTGGCGGGCGGCGGAGGCCGCCCGCCAGGATCCCGCCCTCCATTATACCGCTCCGCGGTCAGAAGACCGCGGAGGGTATTATGAGTTTTTCCCTGGGCTGGCGGGCGGTCTCCAAAAGACCGCCCGCCAGCCCAGGGAAAAACCCCCTTCCCACGAGGATGCCGGCTCGTAATCGAGCCGGCGGAGTGGGAAGGTGCGACGGGTGCAGTGGCACCCGTCGCGTATTTCAGTGTCTGCAAGGCAGACAATGAAATACTTTGCGGGGCCCTCTTACGGGGGCCCCGCGACCCCCCCTACCGCCATCCTGTTCATGGCGGCTTTCCCGCCATGAACAGGATGGCGGTAGGGGGGGTCAGAATCCCCTCGGCGGCGCAGCGAGCTGCGCCGCCTTGGAGGATTCTAAGGGGCAGTGGAAAACCGGCGGGAGACCGCCGGTTTTCCCGTTCTGACCGCGGCCAAAGCGCCGCGGTCAGAATGACCAAGGGAGCACCGCCGGCCTGTCGGCGGTGCTCCCGCCCCCGTTGGCCCTGGCGGTAGAGAACCGCCAGGGTCAGAATGAGGGCCTATGTATTTCCCAAATGGGCACTAGATATAGAGTTTAGAAGCAGTGGTTATTTGCACATCTCCAAATTTGTGGGTACCCATACTAGCATGTGAATTAAAGGGCATTTCTCAAAATGATTTCTTTCTTACACGCTGTATTACTTTTGGAAGGCGCAAACGCAGACAAAGACAATTGGTAATAACACTTGTCCTGCTATTCTGTGTTTCCCCAAGTCTCTTAATAAAAACGGTACCTCACTTGTGTGTGTAGCTCTAGTGTCCATGACAGGAAAAGCCACAAAACGCAACGTGGACACATCACATTTTTCCACTGAAAATGGACTTGTTTTTTGTATAAGTTCCTAGCTGTGGATTCTGGGCTCTAGGCCAGCCAGCACCTAGGGAAAACTAGCAAACCTGTATATTTGTGAAAACTAGACACCTAGGGGAATCCAGGATGAGGGGAATTGTGGGGCACTCATCAGGCTTCGTTACACAGAATCATTCGCATACCTCAAAATTTGTCTAAAAACACATTTTCCTTACATTTCTGTAATGCAACGTACTGAAATTTTAGGGGAGCCACAAAGTCCTTCCACCCAGCATTTCCCCAAGTCTCCAGATAAAAATAGTACCTCACTTGTGTGGGTAGGCCACTGCCCATGACAGGAATGGATCACACAACGGTCAATGTTAGTCTTACATGAGGGCAACTGTTGACCCTGGAGTGATCCATTCCTGATGCAGGCACTAGGTGCAGGCACTCAAGTGGGTAGCGTATTTATCAGGACAGGTGGGGAAACACTGGGTGGTAGGAATTTTGTGGATCCCACCATAGTCCTGTAGTTTGTGTGACAGAAATGCAAGAAAAAATAGAGTTTTTATTTAACATTTCACCTTTGCAGGGCTCTCTGGGTAAGAAAACTTTGGGGAATCCATACAGGCCATACTTCCATGGACTCCCCCAGGTGTCTGGTTTCCAGAAATGTCTGGGTTTGGTAGGTTTCCCTATATGGCCGCCGAGCCCAGGAACAAAAACGCAGGTGCCTGCCTTACAAAACCAGGTTGTTTTGTGATAGATAATTTTGATGTCTCCACAATACGATTTGGGCAGTGAAATTTGGGGCTGGACTAAACTGGGGAGCGCCCAAGAGAGCACTCTCTCTGTGCTTGCCGCTGCATGCACCTGCTCTCTGGGTTGGGCTAACCCACTATTGTACCACTGTACAGACTGTGCTTGCAAAGGGACAGCACAACAGTCCTCATCACCTCCCTCAGAATCATTGGAAGAGGAGTTGTCGGATGGGTCTCCTCCGTAAGAAAAATCACTTCCAGAGTCTGCTCCATTGTCCTTTCCCTCAGATGCTGTCTCAGTATGTGCTGTCTCAGTCTCTGATCCTATGTCAGAGCTGTCCTCCATAACCCGAGTTAGGGCTTGAGCAGCAGTCATACAATGAGACGCCTGTCCCTCTAAAACACTAGCCTACATAGACAGTCACAAAATTGCTGGTGGGTGTGTGATGCGTGCAACAGTAAAGGTCAGTCACCTTACCTTTGCTTCTTCCCCCAGTCAGCACATTCTCTCAAGACACTCAAAAAAACGAAAAAGACACACTTACTTCACTTTGTCACATACCCATCGTCACAGTCTTTAGCGCCTCTGGCACCTAGTCCAACAATCATTGTTGGTGCTCGCACTTCCGTGACCTCCTCCTCGGATTCCCTCACTACCACCCTGCAAAAGTGCCCTTTACCTCTTCATAGCCCCCCTTGCACATACATTTTATTTGTATTATAGCGCAGGTAATGGCTGACTTTACTAATCCAAGCCACTGGATTCAAGCTAGCCTGGCTGATGAGGGGTGAAACCCCGAAACCGGTCCCAGGATGCTTGTTTCCAGTCCATGGAAGACCTGGTCTTGCAGTTCGGGCTGGACTGTTCCCATGGGGAACAGGGTCAAGACTGATTTGCATATGGCTGGGTCCAAACTGGAATGGCATGGGCAGCAAAAAAACGATGGATTTAGGCCCAGATCACTGTACTGGGGGTGAATGTTTGACAATGTTCAGCATTCCGTCCATCACTTGTTGTTTTTGCTTTGTCGCCCTAAGTGGGACGGGTATGCCCAGACGTGGGTCCCGTGCTTCCCATGCCACTGGATTCAAGCTAGCCTAGCTGATGAGGGGTGAAACCCCGAAACCGGTCCCAGGATGCTTGTTTCCAGTCCATGGAAGACCTGGTCTTGCAGTTTGGGCTGGACTGTTCCCATGGGGAACAGGGTCAAGACTGATTTGCATATGGCTGGGTCCAAACTGGAATGGCATAGGCAGCAAAAAAACGATGGATTTAGGCCCAGATCACTGTACTGGGGGTGAATGTTTGACAATGTTCAGCATTCCGTCCATCACTTGTTGTTTTTGCTTTGTCGCCCTAAGTGGGAAGGGTATGCCCAGACGTGGGTCCCGTGCTTCCCATGCCACTGGATTCAAGCTAGCCTGGCTGATGAGGGGTGAAACCCCGAAACCGGTCCCAGGATGCTTGTTTCCAGTCCATGGAAGACCTGGTCTTGCAGTTCGGGCTGGACTGTTCCCACGGGGAACAGGGTCAAGACTGATTTGCATATGGCTGGGTCCAAACTGGAATGGCATGGGCAGCAAACAAAAGGATGGATTTAGGCCCAGATCACTGTACTGGGGGTGAATGTTTGACAATGTTCAGCATTCCGTCCATCACTTGTTGTTTTTGCTTTGTCGCCCTAAGTGGGAAGGGTATGCCCAGACGTGGGTCCCGTGCTTCCCATGCCACTGGATTCAAGCTAGCCTGGCTGATGAGGGGTGAAACCCCGAAACCGGTCCCAGGATGCTTGTTTCCAGTCCATGGAAGACCTGGTCTTGCAGTTCGGGCTGGACTGTTCCCATGGGGAACAGGGTCAAGACTGATTTGCATATGGCTGGGTCCAAACTGGAATGGCATGGGCAGCAAAAAAACGATGGATTTAGGCCCAGATCACTGTACTGGGGGTGAATGTTTGACAATGTTCAGCATTCCGTCCATCACTTGTTGTTTTTGCTTTGTCGCCCTAAGTGGGAAGGGTATGCCCAGACGTGGGTCCCGTGCTTCCCATGCCACTGGATTCAAGCTAGCCTGGCTGATGAGGGGTGAAACCCCGAAACCGGTCCCAGGATGCTTGTTTCCAGTCCATGGAAGACCTGGTCTTGCAGTTCGGGCTGGACTGTTCCCATGGGGAACAGGGTCAAGACTGATTTGCATATGGCTGGGTCCAAACTGGAATGGCATGGGCAGCAAAAAAACGATGGATTTAGGCCCAGATCACTGTACTGGGGGTGAATGTTTGACAATGTTCAGCATTCCGTCCATCACTTGTTGTTTTTGCTTTGTCGCCCTAAGTGGGAAGGGTATGCCCAGACGTGGGTCCCGTGCTTCCCATGCCACTGGATTCAAGCTAGCCTGGCTGATGAGGGGTGAAACCCCGAACCCGGTCCCAGGATGCTTGTTTCCAGTCCATGGAAGACCTGGTCTTGCAGTTCGGGCTGGACTGTTCCCATGGGGAACAGGGTCAAGACTGATTTGCATATGGCTGGGTCCAAACTGGAATGGCATGGGCAGCAAAAAAACGATGGATTTAGGCCCAGATCACTGTACTGGGGGTGAATGTTTGACAATGTTCAGCATTCCGTCCATCACTTGTTGTTTTTGCTTTGTCGCCCTAAGTGGGAAGGGTATGCCCAGACGTGGGTCCCGTGCTTCCCATGCCACTGGATTCAAGCTAGCCTGGCTGATGAGGGGTGAAACCCCGAACCCGGTCCCAGGATGCTTGTTTCCAGTCCATGGAAGACCTGGTCTTGCAGTTCGGGCTGGACTGTTCCCATGGGGAACAGGGTCAAGACTGATTTGCATATGGCTGGGTCCAAACTGGAATGGCATGGGCAGCAAAAAAACAATGGATTTAGGCCCAGATCACTGTACTGGGGGTGAATGTTTGACAATGTTCAGCATTCCGTCCATCACTGGGTCCCGTGCTTCCCATGCCACTGGATTCAAGTTAGCCTGGCTGATGAGGGGTGAAACCCCGAAACCGGTCCCAGGATGCTTGTTTCCAGTCCATGGAAGACCTGGTCTTGCAGTTCGGGCTGGACTGTTCCCACGGGGAACAGGGTCAAGACTGATTTGCATATGGCTGGGTCCAAACTGGAATGGCATGGGCAGCAAAAAAACGATGGATTTAGGCCCAGATCACTGTACTGGGGGTGAATGTTTGACAATGTTCAGCATTCCGTCCATCACTTGTTGTTTTTGCTTTGTCGCCCTAAGTGGGAAGGGTATGCCCAGACGTGGGTCCCGTGCTTCCCATGCCACTGGATTCAAGCTAGCCTGGCTGATGAGGGGTGAAACCCCGAAACCGGTCCCAGGATGCTTGTTTCCAGTCCATGGAAGACCTGGTCTTGCAGTTCGGGCTGGACTGTTCCCATGGGGAACAGGGTCAAGACTGATTTGCATATGGCTGGGTCCAAACTGGAATGGCATGGGCAGCAAAAAAACGATGGATTTAGGCCCAGATCACTGTACTGGGGGTGAATGTTTGACAATGTTCAGCATTCCGTCCATCACTTGTTGTTTTTGCTTTGTCGCCCTAAGTGGGAAGGGTATGCCCAGACGTGGGTCCCGTGCTTCCCATGCCACTGGATTCAAGCTAGCCTGGCTGATGAGGGGTGAAACCCCGAAACCGGTCCCAGGATGCTTGTTTCCAGTCCATGGAAGACCTGGTCTTGCAGTTCGGGCTGGACTGTTCCCACGGGGAACAGGGTCAAGACTGATTTGCATATGGCTGGGTCCAAACTGGAATGGCATGGGCAGCAAAAAAACGATGGATTTAGGCCCAGATCACTGTACTGGGGGTGAATGTTTGACAATGTTCAGCATTCCGTCCATCACTTGTTGTTTTTGCTTTGTCGCCCTAAGTGGGAAGGGTATGCCCAGACGTGGGTCCCGTGCTTCCCATGCCACTGGATTCAAGCTAGCCTGGCTGATGAGGGGTGAAACCCCGAAACCGGTCCCAGGATGCTTGTTTCCAGTCCATGGAAGACCTGGTCTTGCAGTTCGGGCTGGACTGTTCCCATGGGGAACAGGGTCAAGACTGATTTGCATATGGCTGGGTCCAAACTGGAATGGCATGGGCAGCAAAAAAACGATGGATTTAGGCCCAGATCACTGTACTGGGGGTGAATGTTTGACAATGTTCAGCATTCCGTCCATCACTTGTTGTTTTTGCTTTGTCGCCCTAAGTGGGAAGGGTATGCCCAGACGTGGGTCCCGTGCTTCCCATGCCACTGGATTCAAGCTAGCCTGGCTGATGAGGGGTGAAACCCCGAAACCGGTCCCAGGATGCTTGTTTCCAGTCCATGGAAGACCTGGTCTTGCAGTTCGGGCTGGACTGTTCCCATGGGGAACAGGGTCAAGACTGATTTGCATATGGCTGGGTCCAAACTGGAATGGCATGGGCAGCAAAAAAACGATGGATTTAGGCCCAGATCACTGTACTGGGGGTGAATGTTTGACAATGTTCAGCATTCCGTCCATCACTTGTTGTTTTTGCTTTGTCGCCCTAAGTGGGAAGGGTATGCCCAGACGTGGGTCCCGTGCTTCCCATGCCACTGGATTCAAGCTAGCCTGGCTGATGAGGGGTGAAACCCCGAAACCGGTCCCAGGATGCTTGTTTCCAGTCCATGGAAGACCTGGTCTTGCAGTTCGGGCTGGACTGTTCCCATGGGGAACAGGGTCAAGACTGATTTGCATATGGCTGGGTCCAAACTGGAATGGCATGGGCAGCAAAAAAACGATGGATTTAGGCCCAGATCACTGTACTGGGGGTGAATGTTTGACAATGTTCAGCATTCCGTCCATCACTTGTTGTTTTTGCTTTGTCGCCCTAAGTGGGAAGGGTATGCCCAGACGTGGGTCCCGTGCTTCCCATGCCACTGGATTCAAGCTAGCCTGGCTGATGAGGGGTGAAACCCCGAAACCGGTCCCAGGATGCTTGTTTCCAGTCCATGGAAGACCTGGTCTTGCAGTTCGGGCTGGACTGTTCCCATGGGGAACAGGGTCAAGACTGATTTGCATATGGCTGGGTCCAAACTGGAATGGCATGGGCAGCAAAAAAACAATGGATTTAGGCCCAGATCACTGTACTGGGGGTGAATGTTTGACAATGTTCAGCATTCCGTCCATCACTTGTTGTTTTTGCTTTGTCGCCCTAAGTGGGAAGGGTATGCCCAGACGTGGGTCCCGTGCTTCCCATGCCACTGGATTCAAGCTAGCCTGGCTGATGAGGGGTGAAACCCCGAAACCGGTCCCAGGATGCTTGTTTCCAGTCCATGGAAGACCTGGTCTTGCAGCTCGGGCTGGACTGTTCCCATGGGGAACAGGGTCAAGACTGATTTGCATATGGCTGGGTCCAAATTGGAATGGCATGGGCAGCAAAAAAATGATGGATTTAGGCCCAGATCACTGTACTGGGGGTGAATGTTTGACAATGTTCAGCATTCCGTCCATCACTTGTTGTTTTTGCTTTGTCGCCCTAAGTGGGAAGGGTATGCCCAGACGTGGGTCCCGTGCTTCCCATGCCACTGGATTCAAGCTAGCCTGGCTGATGAGGGGTGAAACCCCGAAACTGGTCCCAGGATGCTTGTTTCCAGTCCATGGAAGACCTGGTCTTGCAGTTCGGGCTGGACTGTTCCCATGGGGAACAGGGTCAAGACTGATTTGCATATGGCTGGGTCCAAACTGGAATGGCATGGGCAGCAAAAAAACGATGGATTTAGGCCCAGATCACTGTACTGGGGGTGAATGTTTGACAATGTTCAGCATTCCGTCCATCACTTGTTGTTTTTGCTTTGTCGCCCTAAGTGGGAAGGGTATGCCCAGACGTGGGTCCCGTGCTTCCCATGCCACTGGATTCAAGCTAGCCTGGCTGATGAGGGGTGAAACCCCGAAACCGGTCCCAGGATGCTTGTTTCCAGTCCATGGAAGACCTGGTCTTGCAGTTCGGGCTGGACTGTTCCCATGGGGAACAGGGTCAAGACTGATTTGCATATGGCTGGGTCCAAACTGGAATGGCATGGGCAGCAAAAAAACGATGCCGGCTTGAAGATATATAGCCCAGCCTACCGGGTGCTCTTTCCTATTCCAGGAACACCGAGACGGGGCAGGTGATGCCGCAAACTTCGGACAGGTCCCAAGTAAGTGGATGGTAATATTGTTGGGTGTTTAGATGGGAATCCTTAGGATCATTTCACGTTACTTTGGGAAAAGGCAGTTATATACCCTTTGATTTGGTCCTTTGTTGTTTACACGCATTTCCCACCACGAACACTCGTGTGTAGACACCGCCGCTGCATACTTGGCTACAGCGTTTTTGAGCGTGTTATATATACTTATACATATATGTGTCTATGACATTCCTTATATATGCTGTCAACATCTGCAATCAGCACACCACGTATTTTACGTTTATTTGATGTTTTCTCAGCTAAGTGAACTTTAAAAACCTGGTCAGTCATAATATGTGTACCATCCTGCTACATTTGATTATGGGACACGTGAATGTTTGGCAAACGCTATATCCCTCAACTTCCCGGTATTACTGTTTTTGTCTTTCTCCCTTAATACAATCTGATAATTGAACTCACGCATTTAGCTCAGTAGGACCTCCGTTACTTGGTGCTTTACCTGATGCGGCCCATCCACTAGTATGAGGAGGGTAAGCATTTATTTCATCATTATTTTCACATTGATTTACACGTTGATCCACAGTGGGCATACTTCACCTATGTGTGGATTTGCACAGAGCACATTGCTGTTGATATTGTGCATGTGAATAATGTGTTGTTCTTTTTGTTTGTTATTCTTCTCATTTCAGGTCCCTGCATTGTACTAATATTCCTTATTATAGGTTATATTTACACATAGGATTAGGTAGTTTAGGTCCTGAAGAATCGCGTTAGATCCATAGGACATCAATAGCGAGAAACATGTTGACCTTCTGGTGAATCGTACAGGGGATCCTGTGCGTACAATTCCTAACCTCAAATTGAGTGAGGAAGTGAATAATATTTTGGGGAGCATAGACCTTGTTCTTTTCTCTCCCCGCTCTTTGGTTTTAATCATGACAGTGGTTGGATTATTTAATAAAATTTGCCTAACCTCTAGTTATTTTTAAATAGAATTTTTCCAATCCTATACCCTATTCTTTCTAAACCGGGCATATATCTCAAAAGATCTCCGGCAAAGAGCCCCCCTTGAGGGGCCCGTCAGGCATTGCAGCGCCGGCCTGACGTGGAGCAAAGCCCGAGGATGAAGCATGTCACCTTTGGTGAGTGAGGGCTCTTGTTCCAAAATAATTAATTTTCCAGGGACCTGGCATGTACATTTCCCCACCAGCCGGATCTTCGGGGAGTAAGGCGGTGTTGGGCTCCCTGTCTGTACAAGTCTACCCCAGCATGTTCGGGCCATGTCCATCAAGGTGTTACTGTGTAAGGGAGGACATGTGTCAGCACATTCGTAGGACCCAATCTGTCCTGCACCATTGTCTTCTCCACTGTGGTAATTGTCCGGAGCCAGTTGAGGGGCCATTGGAGTTGCGTCACCGCATAATATAATTCAAAAGTGGGCATGCCTAGACCCCCCTCCTCAAACGGCTGGTGCATGGTGGCTAGGGCGACCCTACCGTGGTTATTCCCCCATATTAATTCTAACATCATTCCGTTAAGTAGCCGGAAGAATGAGCGGGGCAATGCCAGTGGGAGCGCTGTGAAGCCTGGGGAGTATTATCATCTTTGCGATTGCCACTCGTCCCAAGGGTGATAATGGCAGTGAGCCCCAGAATGTTAATGATTTGCGTATCAAGCGCACCCCCCGTCCTAGGTTACCTTTCCTGAGATCCTCTGTGGTGTGCTATACTTGGATGACTAGGTGTTTGAAGGAGACATGACACCATCACAGTCGGTTCACCGGGAGTACAGGGGAACAGGCATGATTTTGCCCAGTGCACCCATAGGCCGGTCATGTCCCCAAACAGTTTAAGAAGTCCCATGACCTCCAGTAGTGTGGACACACTCTTACGTAAATCTATTAATGCATCATCTGAATAAAAAGAGATGATGTGGCGGGTGCCTAGCTCCAGGATCCCCCATTGCTGAGCGCGTAGCCGAAAGTGTGCCTCCCGGGGCTTGATTGCTATCGTGAATAGTAGTGGAGATAGTGGGCATCCCTGTCTAGTGCCCTGGCGGATTGGGAAGCTCTCAGAGATAACTCGGCCTGTTTTCACACGGGCTGTAGGATTGCAGTACAGTGTGTTAATCCACTCCATGAAGCCAAAGCCCATGTATCTCAGTGTCTTCTTCAAGAAGGGCCATCCAAGGGTGTCAGAGGCTTTTTCTATGTCCAGTGACACCGCTACTCTGTTGTGCTTTCCCTTAGGGGTACCGTTCAGTAGGCACAAGAGCCTTCTGATGTTCTGAAAGGTGTTCCGTCCCAGGATGAAGCCGGACTGGTCTTCATGAATCAAGTGGCCAATCAGTGGGAGTAGCCGGTTGGCAAGCACGTTGTCCAGCAATTTACAGTCTAAGTTGAGTAGTGAGAGGGACCTATATGAGCACACATCCTGCGGGTCACAGCCTGGTTTAGGTAGGACCACTATAAGCGCTTCATGTTGAGTTTCTGTGACTCTGCCCTATTGCTTTGCTTCATTCAACACCTCCAATTATGGTGCTGCTAGGTGAGTAGGGAAAGTGGAATAATACTCAGCTGGTAGCCCATCAGTTCTGGGTGCTTCATTGTGGGCTAGTTGGCGCAATGCGGTACAGATCTCCTCTGTCGATGGGCTCATCGAGCTCCATTTTTTGTAGGGAAGTGAGTTGGGTCAGTGGGAGGTTAGTAAAGAAGTCTTCTAATTGAGCTGAGTAGGGTGTGGGCCCCTCTGCACCTAGCGTGCAGTAATAATCCCGGAAAGCTTCATTTATAGCAGCTTGGAAGTTGACCATGTCACCTGTCTCCAACCTAATAGCTCCTATGGGAGTGTGGCTTTGTCCGCCGTTAGTCAGCCATGCTAGCAGCCTACTAGATCAATCTCCCTCTGCCTGCAACCTAGTGATAAAGGCCCTCATTATGACATTAGCTGTAAATCCCACTTACCGCCATGCTGACTGCCGCCAACATACCGCTGTCACAGAGGATATCCGATCACCATTTTATGACACACACACACACACCAATCCGTCACTATTCAGCCACAGACACAAGTCCGCCACACCAAAGGTCTGTGATAAACTGGTAGTATCAAAACCCAGAACGCTATGCCAACAGAACTACACCCACCACATTATGACCCACGAATCACCACAGCGGACACTCAACCGCAGTAAACCATTGGCGGTACATACCGCCGCACTCAAAATACACACACACAAACAAAACAGCACCACATTGGACAATTCAAACAACACACACCTGACACCCATACACACAACACACACCCACACTACCCACAACCCTCTACAAATACAAATAATTGCCACCAGAGAGAGAAAGCAACACCACTCACACAACCAGAGCCGCATTCCACCATCACCTATACACCACCCACGCACCTCACAATACACTCCCCAACACATCACCCTACACACCCTCACCCACACTACTCACACAACACCCATGGCACCACAACAACACCCCAGATTCTCTGAGGAGGAGCTGAGGGTCATGGTGGAGGAAATCATCCGGGTAGAGCCACAGCTATTTGGAGCACAGGTGCAGCAGATATCCATTGCTAGGAAGATGGAGCTATGGGTGAGGATCGTGGACAGGGTCAACGCCGTGGGACAGCACCCCAGAACAAGGGACAACATCAGGAAGAGGTGGAACGACCTACCGGGGAAGGTGCGTTCCATTGCAGCAAGACACCAACTAGCTGTACAGAGGACTGGCGGTGGACCCCCACCTCCTCCTCCACAACTAACAACATGGGAGGAGCAAGTCTTGGCAATCATGCATCCTGAGGGCCTGGCAGGAGTAGCAGGAGGACTGAACTCTGGTAAGTCGACTCTCTATTTCTATCACCCCTACGTGCATGCCATCACATACCCCCACCCTCACTCCTATCACTCCACCACTACACCCACACCCCACCATCACATCTCACCCATCCCAATGGCAAGCCCTGCATGCACCACTGATGCGTGGACACCATTCACAGACCTGCATGGACACCTATCACCAAAGCATGCACACTGGAGAGAATCAGCTAGCCCACCACATACCAACTCACACAAGTTAACGCTGCGAGGGCAAATATAACCTAAGAGGGCAACCCACCCATGGACACACACAGAAACAATAACACTGCATTTACATCCCCACAGGTATCCCAGCCAATGTCACCTGAGAAGAGGTGCCAGCACTAGCCAGTTCCCCCACAGAAGAGGCCCACAGTGATGACAGCGACTCGGCCTGCCTGGATCTGGATGACCAACCTGGCCCGTCAGGGACCTCCGGACAGTGCGTTACCCAGCCACAGTCACACACCACCACAGAGCCTCCCCCATCTGGAAACACCACCACAGCTCCCACCCAGCATACCCACACCTCTGTCCCCAGGACACGTCAATCAGCAGTGTGTCCACCACTACAGGGACCCCAGGGCCACCCCCCATACCCAAGACAATCACGGCCTTGGGGTCAGAGGCAGTGTGCACACGGTTCAGGGGACAGAGGCCCAGGACAACAGGGAAGCTGGGAGGACTGCTGTGCACCAGGGGGAGGAGAGGCCCAGGGAAGCGACTCTCCAGGAGGCACTCACTGAGATCCTGGGAGCATACCAACATTCCCAGGATATGCTGGGCCAGATCCTGGCCAACATGCAGGAGAAAACGCAGCTGCAGGAGGGACAGTACCAGGGGATCAGGGAGGACTTGCAGGCCCTTAACACCACCCTGGTCTCCATTGCAGGGGTGCTGGCAGACATGGCCAACATTATGAGGGAGGCAGCCTCACAACAGCGGGCCTCTGCCACTAGCCAGACAATTGAACAACGTTCCACCTCTGCTGCCGCTAGTGTACAGGAGGCCCCGCCACAGGACCAACAGGCCACCAGCACCCCTCCCCCTGCAGAAGGAGAACCACCCGCAAGCATTCCCTGCGATCTAGGCAGAAGCCAGAGACTATTGCCAAGACCCCTGCCAGGAAATAAGACTCTCCTGATTGTCACCCTTGTGTCCCACTCTGTTACCCTGTCCACCTTGAACTGCCATTGCTCCCCTTCCTATGCCCCCTTGGACAATGCACATGTGCTACAAATAGACTGGAACTATACCCTGGGCTTTCCTCCATCATCACCCCAGCCCATTGCACTTCCCCCTTTTCTTCTTAGTACTGCAATAAACACCATTTGCAAAAATACAAGTATGGAGTATGTGAAACGATTTAACTATGTATTCATTTAACAAGATTCAAAATTGCAATTCAACTGTACAGTAATGTGCACATAGGATAGACCTGTAGTTGGCTGCAGTGAACACACCAGGAGCGATAGTTGGACACCAACATCTGCAAAAAGAGTTACCAAATGGTACAGTGAGTGGGCATAGAAGTGGGAAATCACAGCCTGCCAGTGACAATCTCAAACAATAAAATTACTATGAAATGTGAAGTACCAGAAGCACCACTGTCTTACCTGTGTGTCATTGGAAATAATGGTGAATCACTGCAGTTCTGTTGTCCTTATCCTCTGCCTCCTCATCTTCACTGTCCACAGGGTCCACTGCTGCCACACCAGCATTTCCAGCCTCCTCCTCCTGCAGAAAAGGCGCACTGCAGTTCAAGGCAAGGTTATGCAGCATGCAGCGATTATCTGGCAGACCTTCTTGGGTGAGTAGCACAAGGATCCACCTGTTAGATGGAGGCACCAAAACCTGGCCTTCAGTAGGCCAAAGGTACATTCAATGATCATTCTGGTTCGCCCATGTGCCTCATTGTAACGTTCTTCTTCCCTTGTCCTGGTATTCCTCACAGGGGTCAGGAGCCATGATATGTTGAGGTAACCAGAGTTACCTGCAAATATGGACGGACAACATTTAGCCACACACTATCCCTTATGGTCCACATCATACACCAACATCCACTGGGTGGGAACCAGGGCTCACCTATTAGCCACACACGGTGCCTCTGTAGTTGGCCCATCACATTTGGGATGCTGCTATTCCTCAGGATAAAGGCATCATGCACAGACCCAGGATACTTTGCATTTGACATGGGAGATGTACTGGTCCGCCAGGTACACCATCTGCACATTAATTTAATGAAAACGTTTTCTATTTCTGTAAACCTGTTCATTTTGCCGAGGGGGGGGCAAATGCAATATGTGTTCCATCAGTCGCCCCAGTTATGTTGGGGACATATCATGTTGCATAGAAGTTAGCTTTCACTGTGGCCAAATCATCCACTTGGGAGAAAACAATGTAGCTGCACATGTGTTAATCAGGGCAGACAACACTCTGGTCAGCACTATTGAGAACATTGGCTGTGACATTCCTGCTGCCAAGCCCACAGTCACATGTAAAGAACCAGTTGCCAGGAAATGGAGAGCTGAGACTTGCACAAGAGGTGGGATCCCAGTGGGGTGACGGATAGCAGATATCAGGTCAGGCTCCAGTTGGGCACACAGCTCCATGATTGTGGCCCTGTCAAGTCCGTAGGTGAGGATAATGTGCCTGTCCTCCATTGTTGCCAAGTCTACCATGGGTCTGTGCATAGGGCTATGTCTCCATCTCCTATTCATCCGCAGCGGTTCCAATCTAGGGGCAAAAGAGTGAGGAGGCGGTCATAAACTGTACATTGTAGCCACAACAGTACAATCCATGATGTTATTTTGAAATGTATATGTTGCATTTGTCCAGTTTATACAATTGTGAACTGTGATGTAATTCCGCTGATGTGAACCGCTGTGCAACGCCTCATTGGATAATATTGGCCCCTATGGGGTCAGTGGCCAATGGTGATGTATGCTGGCGGTGACGGTATGCCCCGCCGCGGACGTCACTGCCATTTTCTATCTGTTCACTCACTTGCTACCTGACCTTCAACAGGAGAGGACCTACACTGCATGTGCTGCTGTAACCTGTGTCTGGAACCTTCCATGGCTCGTGTGACTGGGGATAGGGCCCCTGCCTTCACCTCGGCAGAGTTGGAGCGACTGGTGGATGGGGTCCTACCCCAGTACCAACTGCTGTATGTGCCTCCAGACCAACAGGTGAGTACATTGTGAGCACGATGCATGGGGCATGAATGCATGGAGTGGTGTGTGTGAAGGCCTCATGTGGGGGGGTTGGTGGATGTCCCCTGGGCGACGTGCAGCTTGTGTGCTAGGTCATGTCTGTGCAAATGGGGATGGGAAGGTGCATGGTGGGCCATGAGTGTAACAGGCAGGACGGTCTGACTAATACCTTTTCCTGTGTGTATTTTCTCTGCAGGTCAGCACCCATCAAAAGAAGGGTTTATGGCGTGCCATCGCCAAGGACGTGCAGACCCTGGGGGTCTACGGCAGGTGGAGCACCGACTGTCGGAAACAGTGGGAGGACCTGAGACGATGTGCATGGAAGACGGTGAAGGCCCAGCTGGGGATGGCCTCCCAATGAGGAAGCAGTGCCCGTCGAACCCTGACCCCCCTGATGGCCCACATACTGGTGGTGGCTTATCCGGAGCTGGATGGGCGCTTGAGGGCATCACAGCAGCCACAAGGGTGTGAGTACAGTGCCCATCTTTACAACTGACGCATGGTAGGGTGTGATCCAGGTGGGGGATGTGTGTCTGTGGGTGCCCCTAGGCCAGGCCTGACATCGCAGAGTAGGTCCCATGTTTGGCAGGGTTCAAATGTGATATTCCTCCTACCTAGCTAATAGGCATCCACTACTGGGCAGGGCTGTGTGGGTCCCAGGTATGCTGCAGTTGGCGGTATGTGTCCCTCACCATGCCCTGGTGACTAGCATTGTTACTGGTAGTGTACTGCATAGTGCGTAAGCTTGTTCACTGTGTGTGAGGTTGCTGTGTACGCCAACGGTGCAGCCATTGACCAAGTGTTTCCTTTGTCTCTTCCCCCCCTTTTTGTTTTTGTAATCTGTCCTTATGTACATTAGCATCATCTGGTGGAGGAGCAGAGGCACCGGCGACGGAGGGAGCTGCATCCCACAGGACCCAGGAGGCAGAGTCCACCGACGGTGAGGGCACCAGGGGGACGGAGGGCAAGGGGAGCACCACGACGGAGACTGGAGGGGACAGTTTGGACACAGATACCTCCTCCGATGGAAGCTACCTGGTGGTGGCGGACACCTCTGTGCCCACCCCAGCTACAGGTACAGCCGCCAGCACCGCCCTCCCAGCAGCCCCTTAGCGAGTTTCTCATGTCCGCTCACCCAGGAGGGTGGACATCTCCTTCGCTGAAGGCACCTCAGGCCCTGCCCCAGTGAGCCCTGCTGCCGTGAGTGAGGAGGCTATGACCTCCTGAGATCTATCTCTGTTGGGCAGTCAACCATTGTGAATGCCATCCAGGGGCTGGCAGCCCAAATGCAACAAACCAATGCATTTCTGGAGGGCATTCACACTGGCTTGGCGGGCCAACAGAGATCAATCCATGTGCTGGCCTCCTCTCTGATGGCAGCCATTGTCCCTATTTCCACCCTCCCCCTCCAACTTCCTCTACCCAATCCCATTCCCCTCAACCCCAACCTATCCCAAGTACACAGGCAGACCAGCATGCACACAAGTGGTTCAGGCAAACACAAGCACCACACTTCATCCCACAGGCACTCACACAAACACCATCCAGATGCAGACATACCAACATCCACTACCTCCAATGTGTCCCCCTCCTCCTCCTCCACCTCCCTCCCAGTTCTGTCTACACTCACACCTGCATGCACTACATCCTCAGCCCTTACCGCCATCACCACCACACCTAGCATAACACACACCTCACTGGCAGACACGACCCCAACAGCCATGCACACGTCCCCTGTGTCCTCTCCCACTTTGTCTGTGCCCCCCCTCCCAAGGTACACAAACGCAAGCACTCAGACACCCAACAGCCATCCACCTCACAACAGCATCCAGCACATGCACCTGCACCCAAAGACAGCAGACAGACACCTCCCACAACCATTCCCTCTTCCTCCACTCCCAAACCTTCTCCCTCTTCCCGCCCCAATGTCCCTAAGGTGTTTTTCCTCTCCACTATTGACTTTTCCCTACCCCTCCCCCCGTCCTTCACGTCTGGCCAGGGTGGGTAAAACCCCAGGTAAGCACCTCAGCCACCCAGTCCACGGGCCCAGTAGTGTCCACAGCAACTCGTGGTGGTAAAGGATCCAGGCCACCAGCCAGCCTCACGGAAACGGTGCCTGTCCCAAGTGCTGCTGGGAAGGGCAAGGAGCCCTCCCCAGCTGCTACCAGGAAGGGCAAGGGGCCTGCACCAGCTGCTTCCCTGAAGAGCAAGGAGCCACCCCCAGCTGGTGCCAGAATGAGCAAGGGGCCTGCACCAGCTGCTGCCTGAAGAGCAAGGGGCCATACCCAGCTGCTGCCAGGAAGGGCAAGGGGCATGCACCAGCAGGCAGGAAGGAAAAGGGTCCTGGTGCAGGGACTCAATTGGAGCCCCCACCACCAACCATGGTTGTGCAGCCGTCCGAGGCGGCAGGGGATGGGCTGGAGCTTCCCCCCACAACCACCACCAGCAGCAGCACTGCCACCAGCTGTGGGCAGCCGTCTGAGTCTGCAGGGGATTGGTTGGAGCCTCCCCTCACAACCACCACCGGAAGCATCAGCACCGCCATCAGCAGTGGGCAGCCGTCTGAGGCTGCAGGGGATGGGCTGGAGCTTCCCCCTACAAACCACCAACAGCAGCAGCAGCACCGCCACCAGCAGTGAGCAGCCGTCCGAGGCTGCAGGGGATGGGATGGACCGTACAGCAGTGGGCACCACCCGAGACTGCAGGGAATGGGCTGGAGCCTTCCCCCACAACCACCACCAGCAGCAGCACCGCCACCAGCAGTGGTCAGCCGTCCGAGGCTGCAGGGGATGTGCTGGAACTTCCCCCCACAACCACCACCAGGAACACCACTGCCACCACTGAGCAGCCGTCACCGCCCGCGGACATTCATTAGACCTGCATCCATGGGCTGTTGTGCGGCCTGCCCACTGCAAATCCTGTGTTTATGACACCCAGCTGAGAGACTGTGATCTTGCACTCCCCAGGATCAGAACCACAGGGCACGACGTCCTTACAGAACCAGTGGGTAAGCCACCCACCAACCCCAGCCTCCCCAGGATGGAGATCACAGGGCACAATGCCACCTCCAGAACCAGTGGGTAAGGCACCCACTCACCTCATCCACCCCAGGATGAAGATCACAGGGCACAATGCCCCCTCCAGAACCAGTGGGCAAGTTACCCACTCGAGAGACTGTGGCCTTGCACTCCCCAGGACAAAGAGCAATGGGCATGTTGCCCCCTCCTGGACCAATGGTGTTGTTCCATCTGCCGGCTGAGGTGCCCCCCCGTTCCCCATCCCCCTGAGGTGCCTGCCTATTTTCAAACTGATGCCCCTGCAGTGTTCTCTCTGTGTTGTTGCAGGAGACAAGTGGGGCCTTGGACTTTGTGATGTGGCCCTGTGGCCCACGCACGTTGAGGACTGGGCTGTGCCCCTTGATTTGTACATATGTATACAATTTTAGATTTGATGTATGTATTTTTGATATATTTGTATTATTGAACTCACTTTCATCTATTCGTGTTGTCCTTGCATTATTCCTGAGGGGTACGGGGTAAATATGTTTTCTTGTGCATCTGATTGTGTGTATGGTGTTGGGGTGGGGGGGGGGTGTTGTGCGTGTGTGTGTCGAAAGTTGAGGAGAAAGGCTGTCAGTGGCCTGGGTGGGGCACCAGGTGGCTGTGGTCTGCCCGGGATTCGGTGTGCACTCTCAATGGAGAAAAGAGCCAGCACTTTGTTCTCCAGCACTGTAGTCATCAGCCACTTCTCTAGAAAAAGTTCAACGTTAGGTTCTTCTGTTTGCTCCGGGAACCCCAGAAAGCAGACATTGTTCCTACGTGATCTCCCCTCTGCATCCTCAGCCCTGCAGGGATGAAACTTCCTCTTGTAGCTGCTTCACTTGAGTACGAAGTTCCTGTACTGTTGGGTGCATGGACGCTAGAGTTGACTCAGTGTCGTCCACTCTTTCAGACAGTTTACGTTGGTCCACACAGAGTAAATTGACTTCTTGTGACGGGTCAATTTTAGTCGCTAAAGCAGTCTTAGTGTCCAGCATGGCCTGTAGTAACTTCTCAAATTGAGTGGAGTGGGCTTGGGGCGTAGAGTTCATCTGCTGGAGTGTGGCGGTGTCTTCCCCCATGGTCGTAAACCACACTGGCATTGTCCCCTCCGAGGTCAGAAAGAGCTTTGTTGCTTTGGGTTTCACCATTCTGTGGTCGGCCAGTTCGGATGGTGCCACAGTACCTGGTAGCTTCAATCCTCTGGTCCCAGCCTCGCCATCCCAGCAGCGTGATCCATGGTGGGACACCCTGAGCCAGCCTGCCGGACGCCCAAGGTGCAGTGTTCCGTGTCTGTCACCACCTCCTGAGGGTACCTGGCATCACACACAATGGGGTCCCTCTACCTCGAGTCTGTCATGGGCTCAGTCTCGGTAACTAGTGTATTTGCATGGTGCCTCCTGTTTCTACAAGTTGGGGCTCTCTGCGCTGGCTTTATGTAAGCTGCCTAATGTCCATTATTAACAATCGTTGGCACCCGTTAGTTCAATGTGTCGGGACAAGGAAGTTTTATTACGAGCGCCAGCACCCGCCGTTGCGCCACTGGCTCTCCCCGGGGGGGACACTCGACCCCCGTGGCCTGTGGGGATTAATGGGGCGCAGCCGACTCGTCTATCCCAGCCTCCCTGGTGTTCCAGACATAAGGCACGTGCAATCCTGCATGTGGGTCACACCGCTATCTGCCATCCAGGTCAGGATCTCCGGCGCCACCGCTGGTGTGCCCCCCTGGCATTGGTCCCCGCTCACCGCGTCTCCCTATGCAGCTCCGAGTTGCGCCTACTACTCCTCTATGGCCACATCTCCTGCTGCTGTGGTTCACTTCTGTCCACCGTTGGCGTGGGCCACGCGAACCCCTCCGGGTCTCCGTCTTCTTCCTCCGTTCAGCGGAAGGCACGCAGCATCAACTTCCTCAATGCTTATCTCTCAGGGGTCACGTCCAGGCCCTGCCGTTCCACTCCTTGCAGCTAATGGCGGACGCACGCTGCGATCAGGCCTCTGCCGCACTCACCTGCGTCCTGTGCCGTTCAAACATGGGTTAATGCTTTCAGCGGTCGGTCTGTTGGTCACGGGCCCCAGACAATTACAGTTCGGTCAGCTAGGGGCCCAGATGGGGTTTCTTTACCAGGATATTAGACAAGGCTGGACAGGAGCCGATTGCTAAGTGTCCACTCCGGTCGCCATCTTGGCCACGCCTCCTTTTGCCTTTTAACTTTACATACAAACTACAAATGATGGCCAAGAAAGATGCTACTTATACAGTGCTCAATATAAGAAGATTAGAAAAACTGCCTTTCGCAGTAGCCGAAACACCATCAGCAGTATGGCTAATACATGGAGTTAACTCACTGCCAATTTTAATGTTTCAATTTACATCTTGTTTGAAATTTATTCTATAGGCAGATATGAAGCTTTACGGAAGAGTTTTATTCATGAGGTGTGGGAATTACCTTTCGATTACAGATGTGTGAGTGGGGACAAAGAGTTTTCTGTTAGCAGAAACAAATGCCAAACCTCCATAAGTAACTCCATTACTTGGGTACTTTAGGTGATTGCACGGGGCATGTAATGCATCCGTGGCCAATATATCATGTTATTTGAAGGGAGTAACCATTTTCTTTGATTTGCCAAGCATTGGATGTCATTTAATGCTGAATGATCAAGGCTGTTGTGAGATGAGAGCAGGTGTCCCTTATGTGATATCTGTTTCTCAAATAGTGACCTGCTGTAATAATGTGCTATTTCCTCCCGCGCATGAGGTTAGAGTAGCTAGTTTATGGTCTTCCATTCCGACCTTTAATATTAATTTTGACAAGCTGAGCAGAATAAAGGAACAATTGTTTCAGAAAAAAGCGGTGCTTACATCTGTCCTTGAAACCATTGAACTGCAAGGTCATCCTTTGGAGTACAATTTCTTTTAGCTTTGTTTTATATTTTACACTTTACACATTTTAGATGACATCGCTTTTAGCAGTGACATTTTACACACTTAGGCTGGCACAATATTATTCTAAGAATAATCCTTGCAGGCAGGTCGCTTTCTCCTCACCACTGCTCCGGTAAGTGCTGCCATTGTTTTGGGCTTGTTTGGGCTTGTCTGGGCTTGTCTGGGCTTGTCTGGGCTTCTTGGCTTCTCCTCTCCCGGAAGGCCCCACTCCCCTCCTTCCTCCTCGGAGCTCATCCCGCTCCTGACTCCTGACTCCTGCTGCCCCCACCCCCTGCACTCCCATTGGAGGTTTCCCTCCCTCCTCCCAGCTGCCAGCCCCTCCCACCTCCCCTCTTATGCCGCCCGCTCCCCTCTTATGCCGGCCTCTTATGGCGCACCGAAGGCATGCCAAAGGCAAGCCCGTCCGCGCCAAGACCGTGCCCAGCGCCAGACCCCCTGGCCAACACGCCTCCCGTGCCACCAAACACCTTTACACTGCCAACGAACTCAACTCCCTTAATCCAGGACTCTCCTCCATCTGCTTCCAGTCCACACCGACGCACACCAAAGGACCCTTCTCCTGCAAAGCCTGCAATTTCACCTGCAACCTAACCTCCAAACTCCAAATCAAAACAGACAACCGCCTAAGATGCATCCTACTTAACACCCGCTCTGTCCACAAACATGCAATTGAACTCTGGGACCTCCTGACCACATACTCGCCCGACGTCGCATTCCTCACCGAAACCTGGATGAATTCGGCCTCAGAACCAGACGTAGCCATAGCCATACCAGAAAACTACAAGATCACCAGAAGAGACCGAATCAACAGACCAGGAGGAGGAATCGCCATAGTCCACAAAAACACCATAAAAGTCTCCATCAACTCCCACGACACCATCAACTCCGCCGAGCACCTCCACTTCAAAATCCACATCAACGCCAACAACACACTCAGAGGAACACTGGTCTACAGACCCCCTGGACCCAGACCGCAGTTCTGTGATGACATCGCCGACGCCATCAGCTCCCAAGCCCTCGCCTCAACAGACTACATCCTCCTTGGTGACCTAAACTTCCACCTAGAAAATAACAACGATATCAACACCACCAACCTAATCGACAACCTCGCCAACTTCGGCCTCAAGCAACTTGTCACTACACCCACCCACTCTGCAGGCCACACACTCGACCCCATCTTCTCAGCCAGCAACCACGTCTCTATCAGCCACACCACTGAACTCAGTTGGACAGACCACCGCTGCATCCACTTCTCCTACCAAAAACCAGTCACTCACCACCACCTCACACAACCCCCCCGACGCAACTGGAGTAAAATATCAACGGATCAACTGATCTCCACTCTCACCCGGGCCCCACCCCCTGGGGCCCCGGACCCCAACATAGCCCCCACCAACCTGCATCGCTGGATAGAAGATTGCGCTAACACCCTCGCACCGCTCAAAAAAAAACCAAACACCTCCCACAGAATCAAGGCCAGCTGGTTCACCCCAGAACTACAGGAATCCAAACGGCTATGTCGCAGAATGGAAAAAACCTGGCACCTTGACCCTACCAACTCCAACCACATTGTTTTCAAGGATGTCCTACGCAAACATCACCAACTGATCCGCACCACCAAAAGGACCCACTTCAAAAACCGCATCAACGCCAATGCTCACAACAGTAAAGAGCTCTTCGGCATCGTCAATGAGCTCTCCACCCCCCGGACCAGCTCCAACGAACCCCTGCCATCACAGGAGTTCTGCAACTCACTGGCAACCCACTTCCTTCGAAAGATAGAAGAAATCCACAATAGCTTCAAACCCCAGACCCACCAGCTGACTACAAACACCCAAGAACCCAGTGCTCCAAGCAACACCCACCTCATCCACACCTGGACCTCCGTCAACATAGAGGACACCACCACCACCATGGCCTCCATCCACTCCGGATCACCATCGGACCCCTGCCCACACCATATCTTCAATAAGGCAAACATCATCATCGCCCCCCACCTCTGCAAAACCATCAACAGCTCCTTCGAGTCAGCCACCTTCCCAGAAAGATGGAAGCACACAGAAATCAACGCCCTGCTAAAGAAACCAAAGGCAGACCCAGACGACCCCAAGAACTACCGGCTGATCTCCCTCCTCCCATTCCCAGCCAAGGTCATCGAAAAAATTGTAAACAGCCCGGTTCCTGGAAGACAGCAAGGTACTCGACACCTCCCAATCAGGATTCCGCAGAAACCACAGCACTGAGACTACACTCATTGCTGCCACAGACGACATTAGGACCATGCTCGACGAAGGAGAAACAGCAGCACTCATCCTCCTGGACCTCTCCGCAGCTTTCAACATGGTATGTCATCACACTTGCCGCACAAGCCTACACAACGCTGGAATCCGTGACAAGGCACTCGACTGGATCTCGTCATTTCTCTCAGGCAGAACCCAGAGAGTCCGCCTCCCACCGTTCCTGTCAGAAGCTTCCAGAATCATCTGTGGCGTTCCCCAAGGATCTTCGCTCAGCCCCACGCTCTTCAACGTTTACATGGCCCCCCTCGCCAACATTGCACGAACCCACCATATCAACACAGTTTCCTACGCAGACGACACTCAGCTCATCCTCTCCCTCACGAAAGACCCTACAACTGCAAAGAACAACCTCCACAACGGACTTCACGCCATCGCCAGCTGGATGGAATCAAGCCACCTCAAGTTAAACACAGACAAGACAGAAATTATCATCTTTGGCACCAACCCCTCAACTTGGAATGACTCCTGGTGGCCCACCTCCCTAGGAACCGCGCCCTCACCCACCACCCACGCATGCTTCCTAGGCTTCATTTTGGACTCCACACTCCGCATGACTCAGCAGGTCAATGCCATCTCCTCTTCCTGCTACAACACTCTCCGCATGCTCCACTAAATCTTCAAGTGGATTCCAGTCGAAACCAGGAAAACTGTCACCCACGCCCTGGTCAGCAGCCGATTGGACTACGGAAACACCCTATATGCAGGAATAACAACCAAACTCCTAACAAAACTGCAAAGAATCCAGCCCGCCTCATTCTGACATCCCACGCCGTGACCACATTTCCCCCCACCTCAGAGACCTTCACTGGCTACCAGTGTCAAAGAGGATCACCTTCAAACTCTTCATCCACGCACACAAGGCACTCCACGACACAGGCCCAGCCTACCTCAACGACAGACTCACCTTCCACACCGCCACCCGCAATCTTCGCTCCGCCAGCCTCGCCCTCGCCTCCATCCCCCGCATCCGCCGCACCACCGCCGGAGGAAAATCCTTTTCTCACCTAGCCGCCAAGACCTGGAACTCCCTACCGCTCCACCTTCACCAGACCCAAGACCTCTTGACATTCAGGAAACGCCTCAAGACATGGCTCTATGGCCAGTAGCTCCCCCCAGCGCCTTGAGACCCTAACGGGTGATTAGTGCACTCTATAAATCCTTGATTGATTGATTGATTGATTGAGAATACACAGTAGATGTTGCTTGTTTTAGTTAGCTTTTCTGAACATATAATCAATACATTCTGTTCAAGGCTAGGAGCACAGTACATAATATCCTAGTGCTTGTGTTGCCCATTCAGAGACAGCTTCCAACACCTAGACATATCACTGCATCAGAGCTGTGCCTCTACCACAGTCTGGCTTTGATTATATAGACGATGCGCTGACCCAAAAGGGGCAGAGGGGCACTCCAGCCCTGACCATCCCGGGACAAATGCTGTGTTTGACATGCAGCTCTGCTGGCACTGAGGATTGCCATTCATACTACAGGTCAATTCCTGAATCAGTTCTTCAGGTATGGGGGCTAAGGCTATCCTCTTAGATCAGGCAGAGGTTACACCGATTATGCTATCAGTATAGGCTCAATGATAGGTAGGAATATCTAGAAATTATTTGCCATGGGTGGACTGTTCATTCTTTTCAACATGTTTATAATGCTGGTAATTTTGCTTTGTTTCATCTGTCTAATTATTAAGACTACGATTGTTCAATAAATGTATTGAAAACTTAACTCATATCTCTCTTCTGTTTTGCCTGGGCATGCAAGAGCAAGATAACAAAAGGGTAAGATCTGTTTCCACATCTTTCTTGGGAATCAGAGTCATGTTTAGGTTGCCATAATCACCATTCACCCCAGTAAGGTTAGGAGTTTGAGTGAGGCACTGCGAGCTAGCCAGGAATTAGACTGACAGCTCCAGATGGTGTGGACAGACTCAGTCCCTGCATTCCAAAGTTCTGTTGTCTTAATATGCAGCCTATTACCTTAGTGCAAACTGTATAACATTGCTTTTCATGACATCAAACAACCACTATTCCACAATGCCACCATGGCATATTTTGATATTCGACCGTGGAGAGAATAAATGCCAGTGTTGTTGGCGTAGGGGTGGTACCAATGCCAGAAAAGGGTAATCAAGAACGGGCCTTCATCATATTCACCAGCAACGCCCTAAATGGGATGGAAACTAAATGGGATGGAAACTCGCTATCCGCAGATGTACCACTTCCATCTTCATCTGTATGAGAAGCACTTCCTGGTAGTCACCGCCCACTAACTGCTAGTCTCGCTGTTCGCTGGAACCTCAAGGAATCTTCCACTGCAGATTGAAAGATGAGCAGTACAGCTGCAATTGTACCATTTCAGGTGGCCTATCAGCCCGAAGCGGGGAACCATGATAACTATCTATTTCAAAACCCTCTGCCAGGTGAGGGCAATGTGACGTCCGACGCGGCAACCTATGAATTATTTCATCTGAAGTATCACTGAGGAGGCTTGTCCCAAGGCCGTGATGCTGAAGGAACAATCAGAAGCTAAGATGGGAGACACCAGCCTCCAGAAGGCAATGGAAGTAATGAATTATCGCCAGTGGAAGCGAGTCCTAGATGCGGCAAAGCTAATATACCAGTGAGAAAAGCTCATGATCACACAAATATGGGTGGTTCAAAAGAAGCTGAGTGCCATCACTTTTTGATTTGGTGCTACGAGAAAGACGGACTGTGGTCTCACAGTAGATGTGGGCTAGATTGGTGGATTTGGCACACCAATGGCATCAGGTTGTGACAAAAAACAAGGCCAGGCTGATTTCGAAAGTGTGGTTTCTGTGGATTGACAGCATGGTAGAGGAGAAGGTTACGCTGTGCTGAACTATGCTGGCTCACAGAAGGGATTGGGAACCCGGCCCGATCAAGACTGAAGAGCCGTGTTCATGTCTATGGACAAATTTGGGCATGGACTTTGGGAGTTTTTCGTTGGTCGAACCACCATAGTTAACATGAAGAGCCATTCCTAATACCGTTTAGTGGAGCTTACTCCCCCGACATACTTCCGTAAGATAAGGCCTATTCTTGAAAAGGTTTTTACAGTGTTTGGCGTGCCACTGAAAATCAAGATGGACAATGCCACCCACACCTTAAGTATCAAAATTCACAGACTCTTTCGCTACTCTGGGCCTGCAACATCGGAAGATCACCTCACCATGATCCAAAGCCAACGGCAAGGTTGAGCATTTCATGCACACACTCAACAAGGCGCTCCGGGTAGGCGGT
The DNA here is from genome assembly GCF_031143425.1 of Pleurodeles waltl. Classification (NCBI taxonomy): domain Eukaryota; kingdom Metazoa; phylum Chordata; class Amphibia; order Caudata; family Salamandridae; genus Pleurodeles; species Pleurodeles waltl. The sequence goes on from NC_090441.1 coordinate 92,003,987, forward strand.
TGCCCGAGGTGACAACCCCAAGTGGTGATCGGACCTGTTTTTGGGGGCTTATCAACACATACCGCAGAGCATCTCGTCATGTCCCCCTCCCCACTAAGCTATTATTTTGTCATCTGGTGAGAGACAGCTACTTGGCCAGTCCCTTGTGGGAGCCAGTAGTGATGGACTAGACTCAAATTCTACTCAAGAGGAAAGCCTCTAATGACAAGGCCAGTCAAGATTGTCAAGCCAAAGCGCCCACTCTCCCGGTGGAAGATAATGTGGTGATCAAAGACAGGCGCCCAGGGTGGAAATACAAGACACCTTTTGACAAAGGCCCATGGCTCGTAACAAGGGTTAAGGAAACCCTGGTCACTGCACGAAGAGGAGGAGGGGTGACCACCTATAATGTATCAAGAAGCCCCACTTGGAAGGCGATGAGAATGTCGGGAAAATGCAGGGCATGGATCCCAGTCCAGCAACCTTGGTAGTACCTGCCAGCCAGCACTACCACCTACACTAGAAGTCTCACTGCCTCTCAAACCGACCACACCACCCAGATTGGTGCCACCTACCACCGACGGATGGGCAGTTACTGAAGGGGACCAGCAGAAGAGTCCACCCCGAAGACACTGGTACCAGCCTCAACCCAATCCGGTTCCAAGTAGAGCCCTTCTGGGACTATGTGCGTACCATCCACGAGGTGGGTGCCTGAAGAAGGAGAGCAGGTGTGGCAACCTTTCAAAGTGTAATGGAGCTTCTAACCACTACGCAAGAGTCATGACGTAGCATGCAACCCCTGGGTTGGATGCAGCCAAGAGGATAAATAATTGAGATGTGTGCTGCTTCCTTCATCTCTTTCTGCATCTGACTGTGTACATGTGTATCTGTGGTCTGTTAGGCGACAGAGAGTTGTTGCATAAGCAGGGTTTTAATTTAATCTCTAGAAATACGCTCCTGTCTAACTGCTGACCAAAGGGGCATTTTTTCAGTCTTCTCAATTAGATGTGCAAGTATGCAACTTCAAAGTCTTCTTTGAAGTTGCATACATGTACATGTCTCAGAATATTGATCCTACTGGATTAACACACCTAATTTTGGAACATATGACCGACAAATCTTGGGTTTGATTCCTAATTCATCTTCCATTCCTCCTGAGATTGAATAAGTGAGTGCCAATCAGTTGGCAATCTTACTACTGATTACTTACTCTCCCAGGACTCTGCACTATTCTAAGTCAAAATAAAATTGTTGTTGTTATCAACCTACAATCTGCAGTTCTCATATGAGATTACAAAACTATACCCATGGAGGAAGCCACCAGGGCTAAAAACCTGGCAAAAAGGTAGTTGCTTCGAAATAACTTTACAACAAATGGTGCTCCAACAGGCCTTGAAAAATCTATTCGCCCACTCGCTATGGCGAGTCATATTTTATCAGGTCGAGCAATTTTTAGAAGCTACTTGACCCTTCTGGTGAGTTGACAAAGAACAGGTGTTCTGTTCAGTCAGAAAGTGAAGGAACACTAGAGATGCCTTTAAATCTTGTTCTTGTCACATTTGCTCTGCGTTCGTGTGGTCAGAGACAGAGGTCAAAAGTTAGTTTGTCTCACAATTAATTTTCCTTCTGACTGCAGAGTTATAGGATTTTGTAAGGTGGACTGTCTGACCTGATGAGAAAGAGGATGAAATGAAAGTTCTGTAGCGTGTCAGGTTTTTCCCAACACACAACATTTAAATAACGAAGTCAAAAGTACAAACATTTCAAAATATATTTCAGCAGTTGTGAAAGCCTATTGTTTGTACTTGTGAATGATGAAAAAACTATTTTAATAGGATGAAAGCAAAACAGATCACTTTACTTGGTGATGTGGAAAGAATAAATATGTTTCTGAAATCCAGTTTTCACAGATGAATACATTATATAGTGTTATTAGCAAAGCTGCGAGTTAGTGGGAAGGTTTTGTGGCATTTCTTGGAAACGTAATGTCTGTAAATGACAATGTGCAACCACATCATTCTTCAGTAATATATTTATTAAAAGTGAGTGTTTAACCATAAACCGAGAAACACTCATGCCCTGATAGCAATGCTATTAGTAAACTAAGAGGCAAGTCATGGATCATGTGTCCCCTATATGTGGGCTACATTATTTTTATACATGGAGCAAACGTTTAGCCTATTTAATAAAAAAAAAAGTTTTTTTTGTACATCAGAAATGCTGAGCTCACATATTTGAAGGTGCACTCATGTGAGAAGGAAGAAAGAGGCGACTCTGTAAACTAAAATATTTGCCTAAGGTCACACAATTTGAGACCTATTTATTGGTCAAGTACATTACAGTTACAGTGGATTAGATTATTCAAGTTACTCTACCTGCAGGTCTACTAATATTTTTATGATTTTTCAAGGCCTTTCTTGCTGGCAAAGGATAAAGTATTTCTTCAAGCTCTAAACACACAGAATGTGTGGCTGATGGGCAATGTCCTGCAGAGGTCACTCCAACAGAAACCAATAATAGTGCCTCTTAATGGCATATATTATAATAACAAACACACACCAGCATGTAAGCAAAGTGTCAAATCCACTAAAATATCAGTATTGTTTCTAAATCCTGAAGGTTCAAGGAGTATTATAAAATGCAACATTTGCTACACATTTCTTTACGATTCCTGCAAGAAGAATGACCATATTCTTTATAATGTTTTTTTCTAAGGGTCTGATTTATACATTGGCAGAGAGAGTACTCCTTTGCAACAGCAAGGGAGTTCCCTCCGGAGTTCCCTCCCCGCTAGTATAGTGATCTGCCTGTCAAATTTAATTGTGACCAGACCTTTATTTCGGCCATGGTGGAGACTACTTTGTCTCCGCCATGGACAAACTTCTCTGACGGCCTTGGGAAGTAGGTGCCATTTACGAAAAGGCTACATGTTCGCCAGTCCAATTTAGATTGGTGGACCTGTAGTAATTCTTTACTGTTTTTAGCGCCAGGTTAAACCGGGCGTTAAGGAACAGTAAAAACATTATAATGCTCCCTCTGCCATGGGAGAAGTCTCCCATGGCAAGTGCAGCATTAATTTTTTGCTTAAAAAAAATATACCATTTAGGGATTTTCTTTTTTAAAAGAATACTCTTTGATACACTGCTTTATCCTTCCGACACAGACCTGTAGCAAATAGTAAAATGCACTGGCAGGAACCACCGTGACACCGTGACACCGTGAACGTGGCGGTCATTTCTAAATTGGGAGGCATATTTACAAGCCCCCTGGCGCAGGGCAATGCAGCATCTGACCATGCTGAGGTGCCCCTCACCACATGGAAAGGGCAGAAATGCAGTGTATTTACCAGATTCAGTGCATTTCTGTCCTTTCCCACTGCTCTGGTGCACAAATTGCTGCCGAATGCTAATGCAGGCACCCAGTACACAGTCTCCCCACTCGATTCTTCACATCTCATATTAGTGAGCTCTTCCACTATATGACCAAAAGATAAACTTAAGCTATGGTCTGTTAGTATCAACAGAGCTCATGGGTCCTTATTTCAAGGGTGCAACAGCCCTCACCCACCTAGGTGGCATGCTTCATCATCAGGTTAGCTCCTTTCTGGGTGGGTGCTGCAATACCCAGTGTGCTCTAAGAAACAGGGGCTCTTTATCGGAGATCTTTTTCTCTAACCTAGCCTGTTGTTTGCCAGAGCCTAGGTTGGTACCTTGATTTTGGGTATTTTTGAGAAGATGTGGTAAATTGGTAAATTAGTATATTAAATTTGCAAAGGGTACTATTCTTTTTTTAACACATTTTATTGGTTTTTTTCATTTTATAAACCAGTATAACAACAGTTGTCACAAATACACCTGCATCATCCAATAGTGATACATTTTCACCATTCTCTCGATGAAATACAGCTAAGGATTCTCCTTTCCTCATCCCCCCCTCCCAGCCCAGACCAACAGAGTGCATGGTTCAACATCAGATAGGCAGCCTGAGTTCCCCTAAGGACCCTAGTGATTTCTCCAGCCTTCCACACTTTTTCCCAATTCTTGGGGCAGACTCTTGCTTCATAGGTCACCTGTTCAGCTATCATGCACCAGTCCATGTCGTGTTTCCATTCTGCACCATCCGGTAGTGTTCCAAACCTCCATCACCTGTCTATATTACGCTTCACCACTGCCAAAGCCAGTGACAGCCACAGCTGCATGTATTTGGGTGGAGTCTCCTTGCCCCATAGGAGGAGAAACAATTTGGCAGTTCTTTGTATGAGACGTCCTGTAACTTATGCCATGATTTCCTCTATTGCTTCACTGTTAGACCTGACAGACTTAGGGTGGTCATCCCCCAACTTTTTGTCTGCCTGCCTCCCTCCACTTTACTGACACTGTTTTTTTCTGGTTTTAGGACTCTGCACACTTTATCACTGCTAATCTGTGCTAAAGTGCATATGCTCTCTCCCTTAAAAATGGTAGAATTGGTTCATACCCAATTGGCATATTTGATCTGCTTGTAGGGTCCCTAGTAAAGTACACTACATGTGCCCAGGGCTTTTAGATTGAATGCTACTTGTGGGCCTGCAGCACTGGTTGTGCCACCCACATAAGTAGCCCCTTAACCATGTCCCAGGCCTGCCATTGCAAGGCCTGTGTGCAGTTTCACTGCCACTTCGACTCAGGCCTGCCATTGCAAGGCCTGTGTGTGCAGTTTCACTGCCACTTCGACTTGGCATTAAAAAGTACTTGCTAAGCCTTAAACTCCCCTTTACCTATATATAACTCACCCCTAAGGTAGGCCCAAGGTAACCCGTAGGGCAGGGTGCTGTGTAGGTAAAAGGCAGCGCATATACCTGTGTGTCTTTTATGTCCTGGTAGTGGAAAACTCCTAAATTTGTTTTCCACTACTGTGAGACCTGCTCCTTTCATAGGCTAACAGTAGGGCTACCCTCATACACTGTTTGAGTGGTAGATTCTGATCAGAAAGGGGTAGACAGGTCATATTTAGTATGGCTAGAATGGTAATAGAAATCCTACTTATTGGTGAGGTTGGATTTAATATTACTATTTTAGAAATGCCACTTTTAGAAAGTGATCATTTCTCTGCACTTAAAATCCATCTCTGCCTTACAGCCTGTCTTCAATCCACATCTGGGTTGGGCTGGTTGACAGCTCCTTTGTGCATCTCACACAGACAACCACAAACACAGGATACTCAGCCCCACACCTGCACTCATCTGCATACTGGATGGGCCTTCCTGGGCTGGAAGGGTGGAGGGGCCTAACACATTTCAAAGGCTAGTGGCCTGCCCTCACACAATGGACTGCCAAACCCCCTACTGGGACACTGGCAGACAGATCTGTACTGAAAGGGGACCTTGTGCACTTCAAAACCACTCTTTCAAGTCTCCCCCACTTCAAAGGCACTTTTGGGTATATAACATGGGTCCCTGTCCCCACCAACTCAGACACTTCCTGGGACAGACACTCTGAACCAGATACTGCAACCTGCCAAGAGGAGCTGCCTGGCTGCCCAAAGGACTTACCTGCACTGCTTTGCTGTGAAGGACTGCTGCCTTGCTGTTTCCCTGATGCCTTGCTGGTTCTGAAGTCTCACACAATGGACTGCCAAACCCCCTACTGGGACACTGGCAGACAGATTTGTACTGAAAGGGGACCTTGTGCACTTCAAAACCACTCTTTCAAGTCTCCCCCACTTCAAAGGCACTTTTGGGTATATAACATGGGTCCCTGTCCCCACCAACTCAGACACTTCCTGGGACAGACACTCTGAACCAGATACTGCAACCTGCCAAGAGGAGCTGCCTGGCTGCCCAAAGGAGTTACCTGCCCTGCTTTGCTGTGAAGGACTGCTGCCTTGCTGTTGCCCTGATGCCTTGCTGGTCTCTGGCTCTGCTGAGAAGTGCTCTCTAAGGGCTTGGATTGAACTTGCCTCCTGCTTCTGAAGTCTCAGGGCCAAAAAGACTTCTCCTCTTCAAGGAAACTCCTTGTGCGGCAAAAATCGACACACAGCCTGCCGGAAACGACGCACAGCCTGCCCTGCGGTGAAAGAATCGCCACATCGACGAACCGGAACCACGCACCCCAAGCGGAGAACAACGCAGCACCTGCGTTGCGACTGGAACTCCGTTGCACAGCCACACCAGATCAACTCATCGCCGAGCCGGAACAATGCAGCCTGACTTCCTGCGTGAGGGATCGACGCAGCGCCTGCCGTGCGACAGAAACTCCTATGCACAGCCATACCGGATCGACGCAGCACCTGTGATTTTGTTCCACACTCCCAGGATTTCCACGCATCGTCCCGGGGCGTCAAAATACCACGCATCGCAGTGAGAATCCAAGACTGCGTGCTGGAAGCCCTTAAAGCCTGCATAGAATCGACACATCGTCTGTGCCATGTCAGAAAATCTGATGCACACCTTCCTTTTTCCACGCATCTCCTCCTCTGCGGTCTTCGTGCATGTAATTTTGACCCATACTTTGTGCACATAAGAGGCATTTGTTGATTTCTAAAGAAGTAAGACTCTTCTTATCATTACAAAAGCGATATTTCAACTTGTGCTTATCAAATCTTGATTGTTTTGACCTTAATTTACTCAGATAAATATTTTATATTTTTTTGTGTGGTGTATTTTTGTGGTGTCTTCACTGTGTTATTGCATGATTTATTGCACAAATACTTTACACATTGCCTTCTAAGGTAAGCTTGACTGCTCAGTGCCAAGCTACCAGAGGGTGGGCACAAGATCATTTGGATTGTGTGTGACTTACACTGACTAGGATTGTGGCCCCTACTTGGACAAGGTTGTATACTTCTGCCAACTAGAGACCCCATTTCTAACACTCACAATAATTCTAGATTGTGGGATAGCCCAATAGAATATGGAAGAAAGAATTGTTTTGGCCACAGTCTCAGGCACAGTGTTTTTAAGGGTTTTTCCCTATCTTGTATATGTGGGACCTCGAATAGTATGATGTATGTAGAATGTGGAGTTGTACTAGGTGTAATCCAGTTCTGATTGCAATTTCACGTGGACCCTGCAGTACTTTCTACTATTCCTCGTCTTTCAGCGTGCCTAGCTCCGCTTTTCTTTTTATTTGTTTTATTTTGTTTTTGTCATTTGCAGTCATAACATATGACAAACACAGTGCAGTACCATCCTCTAGAACAACATCACATATGATCAACAGTCCAACATTGCAAGACCTATACAATGACAATTATATCTATAAGCAGAGGTTGGGCATTGGGGCATAGAACGCCCAAAAGGGACAAAGAGTAGACAATAACCTGGGTAAAGTGGGTATCAACATGAACTGGCATCAGTCGTGGTCTGCGAGGCTAGCGGAGAAGTGGCAATTGTAGTTAAATAGTCCCTCAGTGGTTCCCAGATATCTCTAGGTCTACACAAAACAGGTTGGAGCAAGGTGAACAGTTCGCTAGTAATATCACAGTATGTGAGACAGGGCCAACCAGGAGGCGACGCTGGGCGCAATCTTAGATCCCCAACGAAGCGCTAGTTCCCTCCTTGCTAACATTATCGAAATCACAGTAAGGCGTCTAATGGACTTTGGCAAATCACCAGTATATCTGAGCAGGGCTGCAAGTGGGTCAGGACTGAGAGGCCACCCCAAAATGACCGATAATCGATCATGCACCTTGCACCAAAAGCGACTCATATTGGAGCAGGTCTATGACATGTGTGGAAAGTCTGCAGTCGGTGCTCGGCATTTGGGGTAGGCTGATGAACGGGCCGGGTCGATACAGGCCTTAGTACTGAGGGTGACGTAGGCTCTTCTCAGGAATTTAGGGCCAGATGTAGCAACCAGTTTGCAACTCACAAACGGCAAAAATTGCCGTTTGCGAGTCGCAAACCGGAGTTTGCTATGCAGAAATGCATTTTGCGAGTCGGGACCGACTCGCAAAATGCATTTCAGAGTCGCAAATAGGAAGGGGTGTTCCCTTCCTATTTGCGACTTGCAGTGGTATGCAATTCCATTTGCGACCGCGTACCCGGTCGCAAATGGAGTCGCAGTTACCATCCACTTGAAGTGGATGGTAACCCACTCGCAAATTGGAAGGGGTCCCCATGGGACCCCTTCCCCTTTGTGAGTGGACCCACCAATATTTTTTCAGAGTAGGCAATGGTCCAAGGGACCACTACCTGCCCCGAAAAAATCAGAAGCTAAAGGTTTCGTTTTTTTTTTAAGTGCAGCTCGTTTTCCTTTAAGGAAAACGGGCTACACTTGAAAAAAAAAAAAATGCTTTATTTCAAAGCTGTCACGGACATGGAGGTCTGCTGGTCCCAGCAGGCCTCCATACCCGTGAGTGCCCATAGTCGCTATGGGGCCGCAATTTGCGACCCACCTCATTAATATTAATGAGGTGGGTCTTTGCGACCCCATAGCGACTCGCAGACGGTGTCTGAGACACCGTTCTGCATTGCAAATTGCGAGTTGCAATTTGCGAGTCGCTCGGACTCGCAAATTTCAACTCGCAATTTGCAAAGTTGCTACATCTGTCCCCAAAAGTGGATAAGCTTGTGAAGCTGATTGGGTGAAACAAATCGACTTTGCTCGCAGCATGCCTCCCAGACTTTTTGGGGGTAGAGGGCATCCCAAATCCCTCTCCCAGGATTCTCTGATCACATCATCTGGAATCGTAAGGACCTTAATACACAATAAATATAGCTTAGAAACCAACCTATCCCCTGAATCTGCAGAAGCCACCAAGGAGAGTGGAGGAAACTCGGCCAGCACTAGTGGATATGTGGGATAACATGCACGGAGAAACCTCAAATGCTGTAATTGTGTGGCATCAGTGAAACGGGAATCTGTAGTTTGGGAAAATATGTGGTCGTCCGGAAAGACGTCCCCGTAGGTATGAAGTTGAAAGGTCTGCAGCGTGCGCTGAACTAACGCCTCCTGTGTGATGGGTGGGCGAGTGATGTCAGTCAACGGGAAAAGCTCGACTTGTTCCAATTTATATATAAGCCGGAAAATTTGCCAAAACAATTTACCTCATCCAATATTGGAGTAGGATTAATGTCTGAGTGGTGAATGAAAAGTAATATATCATCGGCATACAGTGACACCAGGAGAGGCCGGCTAGTAAATTGCAGCCCCCTGTGTATGTGTCCCTGCCTCAAATGCCGTACCAGGGGATCCATTGCCTGAATGAAAAGCAGTGGGACAATGGGCACCCCTGCTGTGTACCACGCTTAATAGGGAAAAAGGGGGATAGGACACCATTGAGCTGTATAGCCACAGTGGATTGTGAATATAGCAATTATATTAACTTAGTATAACCGCTAGGGAAGCCAAGCTTGCCGAGTACAGCAAATAAGAAGGGCCACTCGAGGGAGTCAAAAGGCTTTTTGGCATCCAACAGAGCAATCGCTGCCAGCACCTCTGGAGATATTCTATTTAGCACCGAGAAAACGGTGCGAAGATTGATGCTGATGGAGCGGTGTGGCACAAATCCAGACTGAGTGGGGGGGGTGATCTCATTCAACAAGAGGCGGGTGGCAATCATCTTGGCCAGAGTTTTATTGTCAAAGTTTAATAGAGAAAGAGGTCGGTATGACCCACAATGTAAGGGGTCTTTGCCGGACGTGGGTAAAAGTGTAATTACCGCCTCTTGCATGGGTCAGCCAGACCATAGCGATTTCATCAAGATACTCCTGCAAAACCGGACCTGGCGGTGTAGGCTGTGCAGTATACAGCTTGGAATAATATGTGTAAAGCTCCGCCTGAACTTCAGCGGTACTGACTGCCATGCTGCCATCCGGCCTTTTAATTTCTTATATGTGGGACGCTGGGTAGGATGGTCTGATCAGCCTCCCAGCAACCTCCCGGGTGAATCCCCTTCACCATATCTATGGGTTTTAGCATACCTGCCCACGTATTGCATCTCCCTGTCCGCTAGAGTATCAAACGCATCAAGCAAAAGCTTGACTGTGCAGTAGAGGGTAATCTCATTGGGCTCCATCTCACAGTCAACATCAGAAAGTTGCATCTCCATCTTTGCCAGCTCTTGGCGTATTTCTCTTAGGATATCGATGTTTGCAGATATGCAAACACCTCTGGGATATGGCTTAAAGGCGTCCCATAGCACCGCCCAGGTGCCCACAAAGCCCTCATTCAACTCAAAAAAGTCCACAATTGCCTTCTTTAAAGCTGTGCAAAATGGAGCGTCCAGTAGTGCTATAACCGGAAACCTGCAGAATTTCCTAGCACCTATGAGTGCATAGATGTTTACAAGCAAAATCTTGCGATTATCTAATAGCCCCATTACCATCACATATCTACCATCACCATCCGACTATGTCGACAACAGCTTAAACGGTACATTTTTATGCACCAAAATCCACACCCCCGGGGAGTAAGTGCTGTAGCTAGCAAAATAGCAATGTGGGCCCATGTGGACGCAAATGAGGGTGCAGAGCCATTGGGGAGATGAGTCTCCTGTAAAAAAGCAATCTGCACCGCGTGTCTGCGAAGGTATTGCAGCACCAATTTGCCATCGCGAGGGTTGTTGAGGCCACGGATGTTCCAGGACGTGAGTCAGAGTTCCAATACGCTTCTAACCGCTAAGGCGTCAGCTCTCGCGTGTTGGATATGCGCGGCCATGTACCAAGGGGTAGGTGTAGCATTACACTGCACTGCAAAACAAAACAATATATCAACACCCATCCCATAGAGGTAGAATGACCCTCTCCCCACCCACACCCGGCCTAAAAATGCCAAGTGAACCCCACATAACGCCAACCAAAAACAATTACAACACAGAACAGGTACCATGGAAGCATGATAATGCTGCCATGGAGAACTACCAGCTCAGTAGCAGGAATGTCAAAGTGGAATAGGAGTAGGCGGTCTATTTATTAAATCTGTGGAAAAGTTACAGAGCGGAATCGTGGCATTGTTCAGAAGTAACCTCTGGGGGACTTATTGTTAAGGCAAAAAGATAGGCACCCCGGATTAGCCAGCACATTCTAGTCAGGGAGGAACAGTTCCATGCTTGAGGCAGGCCCGGTGTCCAGGCTGTCGCAGTCACGGGGAGACCCTCAGGGCGATCGTAGAGCCCAGGGACCTTCTTGCAGAAAGTCATGGTATCCTTAGGATTATCGAAATAACAGTGTTTACCCTTCACTTCAACTTTCAGCCTAGCTGGGTATAGCATGCCATATCATACACCCACAGAGCTAAGCGCAGCCTTGACCTCCGAAAATTTCCACCTGGCCTCCTGTACGGTGGGCGTGAAGACAGGAAAGAGGGAGACCACCGATCCCTGGTACTGCAACTGGCCCTTCTCTCTGGCCAATCGGAAGGCAGTGTTGCAGTCCCTGTAATTCAGAAGTCATGCGATAATCAGGTGGGCTGGCGCCCCAGGAGAGGGCTGAGGGCCTAAGGTGCGGTGAGCCCTTTCCACCACGCAGGTGGATTTGAATCTTTGTCATCCTAGCAGCTCTGTTAATAGGTTCTCAACAAACAAATCCAGCCAGCCAGTGTTGGTGGACTCCGCGATACCAGCTGTGCGCAAGTAGTTGCGGCGCCCCGTGCCTCCAAATCCTCATTTTTAATAGCCACAGTTTTCAACCTCCCCTCCACTTTCTCGATTTACTTTTTCAACGCCGCTTTGTCGTCCTCAATAGCAGAGATGCGACCCTCCTCACCCTCCAGGCGCGATTGCTGTTTCTCCAACCTGTTTCCCATGTTGTCCAATCTGGAGGTAAGCAAATTACCTAGCTCTGCTTTTCAATTTGCTTTTAATTTCTGAAGGATATCAGAGGAGTTGTTAAATATTTTTCTGTAAAGCAGGGACACTGCCTTTTCGTCAGGGGATCACGCAGAAGCCTATAAGCGGATTCCACCAGTTGTGTGCCTTGTGGAACGTGACAATGTAGTACATGTCTGATATGACTTTATCTATAGTGTTCCATGGTTGCTAGTTGGAATTCGTTATGAAGGGTTTCATAGGAGATCATCTCACCATGTGCCCATAGTTCCTCCAATTTTGAAATGTCTATTATCTCCTATTTGTCAAAGCTCTCCAGGGTGCCCACTGAAATTAGTGTGACACTGTCCCCTTGCAAGAACATCCTTCCATCACAGAAATGCTATTGCTTCTCTTCATACAGAGACCACCGCTTCAGTGTGGAACTGCAGTCTCCCTAGGGGGGAGGGGGAGGCCTTGTAAAGTAGCACAGGATACCCTCTTGCGCCCATGGCGTGTCTGATTGTCTTGAGTGCCGGCTTGCCCTGGGCCGCGAACACCCAGGCATTGACTGTCGCTAGCTGTGCGGCCCATAGTATTTTTTTCATGTCTGACAGAGATGTTCCTCCATCATTAGTTTAATCAGTGCTATGCGTGGCAGGCCACCACTCCATAGAAGTTCCCTCAGTTTGATGTTTAGTTTTTGGAAGAATTCAGCTGGCATTCAATGTGGGGTATTTTGCAGGGCGTATAGGAATCATGGTAACTGACATCATTTTGAACAGGGCCATTCTGCCGAGCACCAGTGCTTAACGTCTTGTTTAAACCTGTCCAGGAGGTGCTATAAGTTGGCCTCAAGGAATTTGTCATGGTGCTGGGTTATGTAGATGTCAGGGTGCTGTCATCCGATAGGCTTGGAGCTCTTCCCATTAGGGGGTAGATTTGAGATTTACCCCCCGTTTATGGTATATCCTGAGCGGTCGCCAAAGATTTCAAAGACCTGTAACATGCCGGTGATCGACTGTTCAGTGTGAACTATAAAGAGCAAGATATCACCTGCATTGAGTGATACTTTTTCTTCCTACATTTTGGTCCATTTCAGTCCTCGAATGAATTTGACTTGTCTGACCCACACTGCCAGAGGCTCCAGGCATAAGGCGAACATCATGGGGATTTTGGGCATCCCTGCTTGGTTCCTCTACCTAGTCGGAAAGATTTAGATTCTATGCCATTGACTCTTATCCTAGCAAGTGGTTGTCACTACAGGAGCTCCACCCACAGCCTAAAAAGTGGCCCATTGGACCACAAACATATAGGGCCATTCGAGCGTATCAAATGACATGGCAGCATCCAAATACAAAATCAATGCTGGTTACTGCATTGTGTGCGCAAACCCCAGTGCCCTGTAGAGGCGGCATAGATTGAGTGTGGTCCCTCTGTTGGGCATAAATCCCAATCGATCTGGGTGGCCTATTATGTACCCAGGTTCCCTTGCCTGGCTATCTGTCTTAGATCTGCTGAGCAGCAGCTGGGCCTTCTCGCCATCCAGCTTAATGTCTGAGGCTTGTAAGCAGACTGATCCTGCTTCCCTTTTTGCTGGGGCCACCAGTTCTCTTATCCAGAATGCCCCAAAAATTGAATAGCAAATCTCATATGGGTTGTCAGCTACCGTCTTTAATACATTAATACCCCAATCCAACTCTCAAAATCCATGGGGAGCCTTGCGTCCTGCTTTTACCCTTCAAGACTTTTCCAACCCTTCATGGCAGCTCTGATGTAGTGAGAGGCTGTGGGGCCTTTACCCATTTCTATCTCTGAGATAGATTTCTATCTCTGAGAAATGGGCCACCGCTGCCAGCCACTTCTGGGAATGAGAGGTGTTATATAAGTCTGTACCTGCCTACCTCTTTTTTGGGAACCACCCTGAGGGGAAGATGATTAAGTCCTTAGGGGGAGGTAAGGGGAGTGGACCCTCTATGCAACTTAGGTTTCTTTATTTATTTACTTTCTGCTGCCCCACTTCAGGATGATCCTCTGCAGACTTTAGGTTCTGTAAATGCAGTGTGGCCTGTAAATGGTACCACAAAACAGTCCCTAAAACCTTATACTAGTAAAACCGCATCCTCCTTATTGTAGTAACCATTGGTTAACCTCCTGAGCACGTGCATATTGATGGGGATCTGGCTGGCCGGAAACTTGCCCCCCTTTGGTACCCCGCTACCACTAGTGTTTCTTCCTTCTCTCTTTCTTTTCTGAGCAATGTTTGTTTCACTTGCAACCTGAAGCTGGGTGATCTCCTCTACAGAAGGAACAGATGTGTCTAAATTTTCATCCCAATCCCCACATGTATTCATCATATCATACTTCCAGCATATTGCTGGTGGTCCCTTGTCCCCGGGCGCTTTCCAGTTGTGCCCTGGGTTGAACCTCTGTTGCCCTAAATGTCTCCTGTTTGCCCTTAAAATGGGTGATCCAAAAGGGCTGCTCGCTCTTTCCAGCCCAAGACCTGACCTCCTTGGCTACCTACATTTTATGGATGTAACTAGACACATCCTCTTTATTCCACTCCATCTCAGGGTGAGCTTGCACTTTTAACCTGAAATACTTGTCATATTCCAGCCAGGCGTCATCTGGGAATTGTCTCAGTGCCTCATGTATCTTTGACTCGTACAGCCAGAGGTCTGCTGCACAGTGGGGGAATTTCTCTACCGTGACACACACCATAATTCTGAATGCATGCAACTAGTTGTCAAAGTTTCTTTCTTTCCTAAACTTTTTCCTTTCCCGCCTATCCTTTTCCTTTTTATCGCACATGGTAAGATCTAGCGCTTCTAGCTGCATCTTGAGGAGGGTGAATATGTTGATGAACTCTTTCGTCCATAATCATTTGTTTACTGTTAATGTAATAGTTTGCCAAGCCTGTTGCTTTCGTGGTCATTGCGGGGGCCCCGTGAGGGTCTCGCATATGCCTCAGGTGCCTGACCTGTTGCATTCAGGCTTTTCGCTATGGGTCCTTTACTATCTGACCCTTGCCCCCATGCTCGTGTGGGTGATCAAGCTCTCTCTTGCTCACGCCTTTTACTTTGCTCTTCTGTCCCCCACCCACTAGTGGGTCTCACATCTTCTACCCTACCCACCTCGGGATCCTGACTTTGCGCTGCGCTGCTTTTACTGAATAGCAATGGGGTGAAAGAGTTTAAACATTCTTTAACTATTGCACTGATATGCTCACCCTTTGATGCCTTCTCTAGGTTCCAGCTGCCAGGTCCCGCCGTTGCTGTGGTGGCTGCAGGCGGCGGTCCTGCCCCTTGCCCTAGCATCTTCTTGCTAACCTTCTTGTGGGCTTTGCAGTCAACCCTCTACCGCTTTTTCTGTAGCATCTCCTGCTCAGCACCTGTGATCCTGGCATCCTCCAGTGCGCCCGAGGCTTCACCTGTCTGACACTCGCTGTGGAGTTCCTCCATCTCTTCTGCTATCTTTTGGCACAGCCATTCCTTTCCGGGCTTTGCTGATTCCATCCTCATCCTAGCCAGTATCTCCTCCACTTTGTCTGGTTGTTTGATGCACCCCTGGCCTTCTATGCCTGTTACTGCTGCTGATTTCTTCCACCCGGTATGATGGAAAGCGGCACCGGTTGCCTTGACGCCCCCAGTGGAAACTTCACAGTAGTCCAAAAATGGGTGTGCAGTGGCCCAGGCCCCCAAATCACCTGGGGAGAAACAAGCAACTTAGGGTGGGACAAGTCTTTTGACACCCCAGGAGTAGGCCTTTAGCTCTTATCGTGCCAGTTTGATATAGAGATCAGTGAGGTGCAGGTGATTCCGGTCATGTTTGCTCACCCCCTGCTCTTTGGTGGAGTAGAAACGTCCTTCTACTCCCTCTGCAGGCTGTAGATGTGATGGGGACAGCCCGGGTTGTTAAAAGATTAACTTATAAGACTTTGGCACCAGTAAGGGAACTTGAACCCTAGCACCACAGGAGCCTGTGGCATCCCATACACAGGACCTTGCCGCTGCACTATAATTCCCAGCTCGAAGTCTGTGATGTCGACAAAAAAAAACAAGAGATGGCGGGGAGACAGCATGGTGACGTTTCGCTCCAGTGTTGTCAAGCGCTTCAGCAGCCTCTGGCAACAGGTGACTCCTAGTTTTCGTTGTGCATGCCCTTTTGAGAGGCTCCTCGAAATTATCATGCTGCCCATTTAAGAGGCTCCTTCCTTCTCAAGCACGACCCGACCCTGCCTCCGCGCAACCTGCTCCTAGCTGCTGACTGAGTCGCATCGCTGCCTAAGCAGCGGTCCTCAGCCATTTAGCATCCCGGGCCACCGCGGCAACACTAGCTGGCAATTTGCCTTCCCTTTGTTGCCGCAGCACCACGCGCCTGTTCTCGGCTTCCGGGCGCCCCATAGGCGTTATGAAGTTTGTCGCAACGGAGGAAAGGGGTGATAACGCGTCAAAACCTTGATAATTTATCTTACAAGGAGACACGTTTTAGGCCGATGAATCATTTGACCACGTTTGGGGACTTCCCAGAACGAGATATCTGTTTAGCATTGCAATCAATAGATCAATAACCTCATCAATATTCACAATAAGTAATCAATCAAACTAATCAATAACATTTAATAAGAATAAAACACACCATGACCTTTCAGCCATGAATAACCACACAAATCTAGTAAGATTTAGGATATTTATTCCCTATTAGTTACACTCTAGTATCATATTTATTAGTCGCAATATCAATAAGCACATCAATACCACTATAACTTGGCAACTCGAGTAAGACTTTATCAAAACATAGGTCATGAACATTAGAACAAAACACGACATTAACATGAGTCAACTTTAGCAGAGTATCATTAGTACATTATTCAACAAAGCAAGAATTCAGTCATTTGTCTATTTGCATCCGATATTAATGAACTCCTTAACTAACCTCGAATTAGCATCAGCATGTTGGGCTTCATGCAAAACAATTTAGCAACATGAATTTGGAAAACATCTAACTATGGCCTCTATCAAAAGAGCAGTCGGTACCTAGAAAGAAAAGGCAAACAGCTAATTACAATTTATCATCAGATAGTTACCCATCCGAATGAGTCAGCAAGCAGGGTTAGTCTTCGTCCTCAGGACCTCAGTCGATTCGCCATCAGCCAGGATAGACAGGTACGTCTCAGTAGGGCATAGCAAGAGAAGACTTTTCCCTCATAAGGAGGAGAAGTACATATTGGACAAGGGGGTAGGATGAGGATGGTTTAAAGTGTAAGACAGCTAAAGACAAAGGGGGTCATTACAACCCTGGCGGACGGTGTTAAAGCGGCGGTAAGACCGCAAACAGGCCGGCGGAAAAAATGGGAATTATGACCGTGGTGGAAACCGCCAACAAAGACAGCCACTTTAACACTCCGACCGCCACGGCGGTACAGACAAACAGCGCAGCGGTCACTGCCAACAGACAGGCGGGAGACAAAGTACCGCCCACAGTATCACAACTCAGATTCACCGTGGATAAAAACACAGCGGAAACAGCTATTTCAATGGGAAAACGCTCACCTCTACACACTCCACGAGGAAGGAGGACACCATGGAACCGGAACTCCAAATACTCCCAGCGATAGTCTACCTGCTCCTGTACGACCATCATCAACGCCGGCGCCGAAGACAACGGTGAGTACTGCACCTATGACATAGGGGAGGGGGGAGGCAAAAGTCAGGGAAACACACACGCAACACCCCCACCCCCACCCCGACCCTCACCCACTACAACACACACACCAATGCATATCCAAACATTACAGTAACAAGCCCCAAACCCCCCGGAAGAATGCAAAGACAAAAGGAAATGAATTCAACCATTGTAATATATCAAAATACAGTAACCAAATATATACAGATATAAATTCACATTCCACAAAATATACATCACGATTAGTAGTGCAGGTAATGCACCATTCAATGTCCGTGGACCACTGGGCCCAAAATGCATGAGCGAGGCCCACACACGATACCTGATCAAAACGGAGAGAACACTCCTGGGACATCAGATAGAAATACAACAGGCACCTCAGGGGGAAGGTAAGGGGGGGCACCTCAGCCGGATGAGTGCAGCACGCCATATCCACGAGGGGGCTCCATGCCCATTGATGTATCCTGGGAAGTGCAAAGCCACAGTCTCTCAAGTCTCTACAGTGGGTGGGTTGCCCACTGTTCCATCCTGGGGAGTGCAAAGCCACAGTCTCTCAAGTCTCTACAGTGGGTGGGTTGCCCACTGTTCCATCCTGGGGAGTGCAAAGCCACACTCTCTCAAGTCTCTACAGTGGGTGGGTTGCCCACTGTTCAATCCTGGGGATCCACTGGTTCTGGAGGGGGACTGGTGCCCAGAGTGCATCACTCTCCCCATTGACGGTCCCAGTTCCGTCACTGCCCCTGCCGCACATGGGCTAGCGGTGCTTGAGTTGGCGGTGCTTGCCCTGTTCAGCGGTGCTTGCCATGGCGGTCTGTGCCCTATTCAGTGGTGCTTGCCCTGTTCAGCGGTGCTTGCCATGGCGGTCTGTGCCCTGTTCAGCGGTGCTTGACTTTGCTGTCTATGACCTGTTCAGCGGTGCTTGCCATGGCAGTCTGTGCCCTGTTCAGTGGTGCTTGTTCTGTTCAGCGGTGCTTGCCATGGCGGTCTGTGCCCTGTTCAGCGGCGCTTGCCCTGTTCAGCAGTGCTTGTCCTGTTCAGCGGTGCTTGTCCTGTTCAGCGGTGCTTGCCATGGCGGTCTGTGCCCTGTTTAGCGGTGGTTGTCCTGTTCAGCGGTGCTTGCCATGGCGGTCTGTGCCCTGTCCAGCGGTGCTTGACTTTGCTGTCTATGACCTGTTCAGCGGTGTTTGCCATGGCGGTCCTTCATTGCCCAGCGGGGCTGTGGCTGCCGAGGCCCTCCTGGGCACTGACTCCGGCGGTGGCCTCCTGGCCAGTAATGATGGGGCTGCCCTCCTGGGCACTGACTCCGGCGGTGGCCTCCTGGCAAGTAACAATGGGGCTGCCCTCCTGGCCACTGACTCCGGCGGTGGCCTCCTGGCCAGTGACGATGGGGCTGCCCTCCTGGGCACTGACTCTGGCGGTGGCCTCCTGGCCAGTAACGATGGGGCTGCCCTCCTGGGCACTGACTCTGGCGGTGGCCTCCTGGCCAGTGACGATGGGGCTGGCGGTGGCCTCCTGGGCAGCGTGGATGATGGCGGTCTTCTCTGCCGTGCTGCTCTTCCCAGACTTTGGCGATTTCTTCTGCCCCTTCCCCACCTTGGGAGGAGTCACAGCTGAGTGGCCACTCCCCCCGGGACCCTTGTGAGCGGCTTTGCCGGCTGGAGTCTTCCCCCTCTCCCGTCGGGCACTGTCCAACCTCTGGTGCTTCACAGGGGGGGACTGGCTGTGCTGTGGCTCTGTGTCACACTGGCTGCCCTGGTGCCCGGTGCACTCCACATACCTCTAACAGGCACCACTGAGGTGCTAGTACGGGACCTATAAATTGGAAGGGGGGGGGTGGGAAAGAGGCCAAGGTTGCTCAGGAAACGTTTTTGACGAACACTGGGACGGGTAGCTGGAGGGGGTCTGGGAATGGAGGTGGTTGTAGGAGGTGTAAGTTTTGTTGATTTGGGTGCAGGTGCATGCGCTGGAGGCTGTCGTGAGGTGGATGGCTGTTGGGTGGTTGTGTAGCCGCGTTTGTGCACTTTGGGAGGGGGCGTCACAGACACACTGGGAGAGGACACAGGGGACGTGTAAATGGTAGTGGGGGTGGTGAGTGCACGTGAGCGGGGTGTGGTGGTGGGTGTGCTGGTGTGGGACCTAGTGGCTGTAGTGGTAGTGCATGCAGGTGAGAGTGTAGACGACACTGGGAGGGAGGAGGGAGACGACGAGGAGTGGGACACAGTGGAGGCAGTGGATGTTGCTGTGTCTGTATGTGTGTGATGCTTGCGTGAGTGCCTGTGGGATGTGTGGTGCTTATGTTTGCCTGAGCTTCCCTTGTGTGTTGAGGTGTGCGCAGGCTGGTCTGATGGTGTGCTTGGGATAGGCTGGGGTACAGGGGATTGGGTCTGGGTGGAGGAAGTTGGAGGGGGGAGGCTAGAGACAGGGACAATGGCTGCCATCAGTGCTGAGGCCAGAGATTGCAGGGTTCGATGATGGGCAGCCTGACCAGAATGAAGGCCCTCCAGGAATGCATTTGTGTGTTGCAATTCCCTTTCTACACCCTGGATGGCATTCACAGTGGTAGACTGCCCAACAGTGAGTGACCTGAGGAGGTCAATGGCCTCCTCACTGAGGGCAGCAGAGGTGACAGGGGCAGGGGCTGAGGTGCCTGGGGCGAAGGTGATGCCCACCCTCCTGGGTGAGCGGGCACGGGGCGAAGGCTGAGGGGCTGCTGGGAGGGCAGTGCTGGTAGGGGGGTGGCGGCTGTACCTGTAGAAGGGGGGGGGCACAGATTTTGCCGCCACCACAAGGGAGCTCCCATCGGAGGACGAGTCTGTGTCGCTGGTTGCTGATCCTGTGACCGCCGTGGAGCTCCCCTCGCCCTCCGTCCCACTGGTGTATTCAGAGTCCGTGGTGTGGCCCTCCATGGCCATGTGGGATACAGCTCCCTCGTGCTCCGGTGACACTGTACCTCCGCCTGATGATGCTGATGCACACAAGAACAGGGAGACCACAAAAAGGGGGGGGACGACAGAAGAAAGACAGGTTGAGTGCATGGCTTACCTATACCGTTGGTGGACAATACAGACACAGTAGCCCCCTGCACTACGCCACGCTGTTGGGCTCTACTGATGCAGTTCCTGGGATATGGCCTACATGGCTATAGTGGACATCAGCACACATAGATGACACAGGGGCATGTATACCTGTACTTGGCACTCTACAGAGGTGGGGTGGGGTGCCACATGGCCTGCATTACGGAGGGGCCTAGTCTACGGAACTCGCCCTGGCCTAGGGAAACCCACAGCCCTCCTCCCCCACCCAGACACCTTCACTGCACGCAAAGTCCGCTGAATGAGAGTGTACTCACCCCCTTGTCTCTGCTGTGATGCCCTCAAGCGCCCATCCAACTCAGGGTAGGCCACCGCCAGGATCCTGAACCTCAGGGGGGTCATGGTGCGACTGGCACCCCTCCCCGTCTTCTTGCTCCAGCGGCGAATGTCCTCCCATCTTTTACGGCAGTGGGTGCTCCATCTCTGGTGGACCCCCAGGGTCCGGACGTCCTTGCCGATGGCACGCCAAATATCCTTCTTCTGGTGGGCGCTGACCTACATGACATGAACAGGTGAAGAAGAGAAGTCATTACCAACTGCACCGTCAAAGTGAGTGGCCCATATCCCTACCCTTGCCATGTGGCACATGCATTCACAGTCCTTCATGCTCGCAGAACTCTGCCCCCTTCCTTCTTATAACCAGCCCTCTCCACCCAGGCATAGCCCATACAACTTGCTCCCTGTGTACTCACCTGTTGGTCTGGAGGACCGTAGAGTAGCGTGTACTGGGGGAGGACCCCGTCCACGAGCTTCTCCAACTCCTCCGATGTGAAGGCAGGGGCCCTTTCCCCAGACGCACAAGCCATTGTCTCTTCCAGACCGAGGTCACAGCAGCACTTGCAGTGTAAGTCCTCTCCTGTCGAAGTTCAGGTATCGAGTGATTCAACAGATAGAAAATGGCGGTCACGTCTGCGGTGGTGCGTATCATCACCGCCGGCGCACTTCGTCATTGGCTCCTGGGACCCATAGGGTCCAATGTTAACCAATGCAGCATTGCGCCGCGGTCTTCGACCGCCTACCGCGACGGTGTACAACGCCAGCGCAGTTACCTCACATCCCATTGTCCCACTTTAGAGGTCAGGCAGCTGCCATTTCAGGGGCCCACTTGGCTTCATTTTCAACTGCATCACACATACCTAGGCCTGGACTCAACACACATACAGACAACTTTTTGGATTATGTTTCGTGTTCTGTGTAGACTGTGGGTACATACCTCTGAGTTGCTTGACTCTGTGGTCGTTGTTGTCCTTCCTAGGCACCGTCAGCTGGGACATGTGAGGAGATGGCGGAATCCTCTGGTGTACCGACCGCTGGTGGACCTGTTGACAATGGAGGAGCGACATTTAATCATCACCTACAGGTCTGACCGTGCCACAGTCCAGGAACTGTGTACCCAGTTGGAGCCTGACCTGATGTCAGCTATCCGCCATCCCACAGGGATCCCCCCTCAAGTGCAGGGGCTATCAGTGCTCCATTTCCTTGCAAGTGGGTCTTTTCAAACAACAGTGGCCATTGCATCAGGGATGTCCCAGCCTATGTTTTCCAACGTGTTGGCCAGAGTGTTGTCTGCCCTGCTGAAACACATGAGGAGCTACATCGTTTTCCCTCAGGTGGAGGATTTGGCTACTGTTAAAGGTGACTTCTATGCCCTTGGACATATCCCCAACATCATAGGTGCCATTGATGGGACCCATGTGGCTTTGGTCCCCCCCCCCCCACAGGAGTGAACAGGTGTACAGGAACCGGAAGAGCTATCATTCGATGAATGTACAGATGGTCTGCTTGGCAGACCAGTACATCTCCCAGGTAAATGCTATGTTCCCTGGCTCAGTGCATGACGCCTACATCCTGTGGAATAGCAGCATCCCTTATGTGATGGGTCAACTCCAGAGGCACCGTGTGTGGCTATTAGGGGACTCTGGTTACCCCAACCTGTCATGGCTACTGACCCCAGTGAGGAAACCCAGGACAAGGGCAGAGGAACGCTACAATGAGGCCCATGGGCGGACTAGGAGGGTGATCAAACGCACCTTCGGCCTCCTGAAGGCCAGATTCAGGTGCCTCCATATGACAGGTGGTTCTCTATTCTACTCACCAAGGAAGGTGTGCCAGATCATCATGCTGTATGCTTCACAATCTGGCTTTGCGACGCCAGGTGCCTTTTCTGCAGGAGGATGGTCCAGATGACGGGGTTGTGGCAGCTGTGGAGCCTGTGGAAAGTGATGAGGAGGAAGCAGAGGAAGATGACATTGACAACAGGGACTCAGTCATCCAGCAATATTTCCAGTGACACACAGGTGAGAACACATTCTTGCCTACTACAAGTACTTTCACACTTCTACCTCTATCCTGTCTGTCAATTTCAAGCAGTATATGGTAACTGAGTTGTACATTTCCATTACGGTTTCACAGGTGTGGTTACCAACGTGTCATCTGCTTACATTCTTCATGGACTTGTGATGTGTGACATAGGTATGTTGACATTACATTTGAGAATGGATTTTGTCACTGTCATTGCTAATACACATTTTCAAACTCACAGACTGACTCCAGATTGTTTTGTGCTTCAAGGGTGTTTATTGAAGTGCTAAATATTGGAGGGGGTGGTAAAATGGTGAGGGGTGATGGTGGAGGAATGTCCATGGCAGAGTCCAGTCTATTAGTCTCACAGGTGCACTGCCCATATGGGCATAGGAAGTGGGGCAGTTCCAATATGGACAGGGTGACAAAGTGGGACAGTGGGATGCTAATCAGGGTGGTCTCATTTCTTGGCGGGATCTTGCCATCGTGCTCTGTCCTGTTCCTGGATCTCAGGAACCGCTTGCGGGGTGGTTCTCCGTCTGCAGGGGGTGGGGTGCTGTTGTGGTGGTCCTGTGGTGGTGCCTCCTATCCACTATCGCCGGCTGAGGTGGTGGGCAGTTCATCGTCCATGCTAGTGTCAGGGGCCCCTTGGAGTGCCACGGTGTCCCTCCTGGTGTTCAGTATCTCCTTCAGCACCCCTACGATGATGCCCAGGGCAGAGCTGATGGTTCTGAGTTCCTCCCTGAACCCCAAATACTGTTCCTCCTGCATGCGCTGGTTCTCCTGAAACATGGCCAGGACCGTAGCCATTGTCTCCTGGGAGTGGTGGTATGCTCCCATGATGGAGGAGAGGGCCTCGTGGAGAGTGGGATCCCTTGGCCTCTCCGCCCCCTGTCGCACAGCAGCCCTCCCAGTTCCCCTGTGTTCCTGTGCCTCCGTCCCCTGGACCGTGTGCCCACTACCACTGCCCCCAGGTCCCTGTTGTTGTTGGGGTGGTGGGTTATCCTGGGTTCCCTGTAGTGGTGGACACACAGCTGATTGACGTGTCCTGGGGACGGAGGTATGGGCCCGCTGGGTGGGTGCTGTGCTGGTGTTACCAGAGGGTGGAAGGTCTGTGGTGGGCTGTGCCTGTGCGAGGGGAACCGACTGTCCCGAGGCCCACGATGATCCGGGCTGGTCATCTGGATCCAGTTGGCTAGAGCTGCTGTCATCACTGTGGGCCTCTTCTGTGGGTGGGTTAGAGATGTCTGGACCCTCCTGTCTGGTGACGTTGGGTAGTGGTCCTGCAGGGGTGTAAAAGCATGATTATTGCATGTGTGTGTGTCATGGTGTGCAATGGGTGGGTGAGCGTGTACCCCGGTGCTAGCATTCCTGTGTGGGGGCTTGTGTGATGATGGTTGGGGGGGTGTTATGGGTATGTGCAGTGGACATGCTTTAGTGAGGGGTGTCCATGCTTTGTTGTGTCATGCAGGGCTTGGTGTTGGGAATGGTGGTTTGTGTTATTAGTACATTAGTGAGGAGTTGGAGTGATAGGGGAGGGGGTGAGGGTGGGGGTCTGTGATAGCATGCAGGTAGGGTGGGGGATATGATAGTTAAGATTTGACTTACCAGAGTCCATTCCTCCACCGACTCCTCCGAGGCCCTCAGGATGCATAATGGTCAAGACCTGCTCCTCCCATGTTGTTAGTTGTGGGGGAGGAGGTGGGGGTCCGCCGCCAGTCCGCTGAACCGCCAGGTGGTGTCTTGAGACCACGGAACGCACCTTCCCCTGTAGGTCGTTCCACCTCTTCCTGATGTCGTCCCGATTTCTTGGGTGTTGTCCCACTGCGTTGACCCTGTTGACTATTCTTCGCCATAGCTCCATCTTCCTAGCTATGGAGGTGTGCTGCACCTGTGCTCCAAATAGCTGTGGCTCTACCTGGACGATTTCCTCCACCATGACCCTGAGCTCCTCCTCGGAGAACCTGGGGTGTCTTTGCCGTGCCATGAGGTGGTGTAGGTGATGTGTGGGGTGGTGTATGTGGTGATGAGTGTGGTGATGTGTAGTGGTGTGTGGTGTTTTGTGCGTGGATGTTGTGTGGGTGATGGTGTTGTGTGCCTCTGTGTGGTGGGGTTGTCTATGCTGTGCAGTCTCTGTGGCCTTCGTCAAAATTTTGGGTCGTAGGGGTTTGTGGGTAATGTGGGTGTGTGTTTTATATTGTATTGGGTGTGTGGGAGTGGTGTGTGTATGTGTATCAGGTGTGTGTATTTGGAATTGTCCAATGTGGCGGTGTTTTGGAGATGTGTGTGTATTTTGAGCGCGGCGGTGTGTACCGCCAATGGAATACCGCGGTTGAAAGACCAC
Organism: Pleurodeles waltl; assembly: GCF_031143425.1. Classification (NCBI taxonomy): domain Eukaryota; kingdom Metazoa; phylum Chordata; class Amphibia; order Caudata; family Salamandridae; genus Pleurodeles; species Pleurodeles waltl. The sequence goes on from NC_090441.1 coordinate 92,029,118, forward strand.
TGCGTGGATTTGTGTGTCGTGATAGCATGGGCGTGTTTCTGTTGCCGTGACGGTGGAGGATTTGTTTTCGCCAGTTTATCACTGACCTTTGGTGTGGCGGACTTGTGTGGGTGTCTGAATTTCGGCAGATTCCGAGATGTGGGTCATAATAGCTGTGGCGGATTTCCGCGGCCGCGGCGGTGTATTGGCGGTCTTCTGCACGGCGGTAAGCGGCTTTTACCGCCAATGTTGTAATGAGGGCCAAAGTCTCTCAGAATGGCAAGGAATGATGAAGAATGGAGAGGAATGGCAGAGTGATAACTCCGTAATGGCTCAATAATGGCTGATTTCTCTTCGGGTCACGCCGTTATATCAAAACTGTCGAACAAGTCTCTAATTTCCCATTGGGCAATATTTGGTGCATCATTATCTCTGTCCAATAATCCGTCACACACCTTACTAGAATTTTCACCTAACACAGTTCTCATGCAGATGATTGGCTCCTGTGATTGACGTCTTCAACGGGTGGAATGTCAGGTAAGAACAGTTACACTTGTCCCTCCAGTCAGTAGTTCCATTGCCTTCTCCTAGTCCAGGCGACCTTGCACCTGATGCGAATTACACTGTTGCATTCGACAAGAATGTCTCCTTGAGCAAGTCGGGTCCCATGAGAAAGAATTTACTACGGCTACACACATATCTCTAACTTCTGGAAAAGTACAGCTTCATGTCCTTTAGGAAAGCAGCACATTGCACGTTAGAAAAACTCAGCTAATATGAGACCAGGCAGCTAGGCCCAGACCCTTGCTAACTAAGGCCTAGTGATTAACTTAGCAAAACCTAATACATAACTTCTTAATGCTAATACAAAATCATACATTAGTACATTGTTAATTCATTATTAGTCAGTTTCATTAATCATCGTATATATTGGTGGCCACTCCCCGTGGGCCCATTTCAAACGCGTACATTATTTTTCTTCTAGGTTAACATATCTTCTACACGGCTTCATTACACATTATATTTCAAGCTTTTCATGTTAATATTAATTCTAAAAGTCACACTCCAACAATCCCTCCTCTGATGACTCTTGTCATCACACAAACCCTTTCTTTTACAATTTGCATCTTAGAATTCTCTCATCTCAATTTCTTCCCTCAACTTTGCCCCTTCTAATTTTGCTCTGAACATTTTCTACCTTTTCTTTTCTTCCCTCCTTTTATTATTTTTCACCATTTTCAATTTAATTATTTTACTAATTTTGCATGACAGCCATAATCCAAATAAGCAAGCTAAAACAATCAATATGCCCTGTATTATTTTTGCCAATATTCCATGTCAAATATTACTAAACAAATTTCCCACTTTAGCAAGTCCCTTTCCAACCTTTTCCCAAACTCCAGGTACTTTCAGCTCCTTCAAATCTGTACTATCTCTTGTTAGGTTAGTAAGCATACTTCTAATCTCATTACTATTATCAGGTATGTAGGCACAACAATGACGCTCATTAAGCATTTTACAAACTCTGCCATTTTTCGCTAAAAGAATGTCTAAAGCAAGCCTGTTTTGAAGAGTCATAGCCCTCTCCGCAGCAAGTTCAGTATCCATCAGGAGTATAGCCCCTGTAAAATTTTCAGCATGTTATCCACAATAGTAGACAACTTTGGAATCTTTATGGAGTTCAAGATAACTCCCACTGAAGGAATTATTGCCCCAAATATGTCTCCTACTACACCAGCAGCAGTCTCTCTCCTTTGTCTAGTACGATGTAATTCAGACAATTTCTGAAACTTTTTCAAGTCCTCTAATTGATATATCTTTGGGAAAACTATTCCCAAATAACATGTCCCATACCATCCCTTTGGAAGACGGTTATAAGCATTAAGTCCACATATATAATAGATCCCAGGGATCGCTGGATCCTGTCCATTTAACATGAACGTCCATTTACTCTGAAACAAAAACACATGCTTACATTCACTCGTTCCCACAAACACATTGTCATAATATGACTTTGGTCACATAATGCAAAGCTTGCCTATGTGTAGTGTATCTAAAGCTAATTTCCCTTGTTCCCTAACTGCACTATAACTTTCACTATTAATAAAAGCTCACTGCTGCAATCCTTTCTCCAATTTTCCCTTCAATGCCCTCCTTCTATCTTCCGTGTGATCTAGAAAGCTTTTCTCTACAGATGTAAGCAAACATGTCAAATTATTGCGGTGTGCATAAGATGTACTAATCGTTAACGTTGCTTCAAAGAACCCCTTAACACATTTTATGCTGTAGTATTTAGCTACACTATTCAAATCCTCTATGATAGGCACATAAGAAAACACAAGATCATTATTCAAATAAAAGTATTGAATCTCTTCCTGGTTATAGAATCGTGTTAGTAACAAACTACAGCTTATCCCATATGTTAGAGGCAAACTATGGTAGGTAACTCTCCCTTGCACTGAAACAGGAATCTGTGTACACACATAACAATCTTTCGCATCCATAGTATCAACATATTCACTCAGCAAACAATAGAAAACATTAGTTGATAGTTCCCCTTTTATGTTAGTTCCCTCATGCAAATATCTTGTGTCCTGCTCGAACCTCTCCTAAGCTGTTAGTGTAGCAGCGGTCTCAGGAATTGTAGCATTGTTAGTTTCACTCTTATCCACCAATGGCATTCCCACAATCAGAACTATGATGAACATTACACACACGACACCCAAACCAACACCCAAACATTTACAACGCCTACTTCCCCTATTATCATCTGTAAAGAATCAGAAAGCGAAGTATTATAAGTTCAAACAACAACCAACTGAGGATGGTTAAAGCCCTTTTTTTTTTCTCCAGCAAGTTTAAGCAAGCAAAAGTCTTTCTTTAGCAATTATTTACAGCTTTCACATTCACTCCCAGGATCCTTGTCAATTCAGGTTAGCAGCATGTCAAAATCAGTTCTCAAAAGTCAATTCAGGTTAACAGTGTCACATCCAGTAATTTATTAGTCTCTTTTCTCAGCTTTCTTTAGCTCACTTTTCACATCAACACAGTCTCTTTTTTTCTGGCCAGACTCAGGTGCCAAAGTACTGACCTGGGACTTCTCGATCAAAACAGAACGCCAAGAACTCCTGTTGACACTCAGCTGACGTTGCATATGCCCATTCAGGACCTGCATACCTTCTGTTTGCTACTCTCTTTCTTTTCAACTTGCGGTCACCTTGCAACTCTCCTTCACTCAGATCTTCTCTTCTTGTGGTATCAACTTCTTCCTCTATTGCATCTTCAACAACCACTTTTCCCTTAGTGACTTGCAATTCTGGCCACTTAACTCCTTTCTGTGTCTCTCTGGTCTTTGATCTTCCTTGTGGCAGCTCGTCGCCCTCCTCTAACTCTATGGTGTTTTCTCTTGATGGACCTGCAATTTTCTCAGGAGGAGTCTGGACACTCTGATTCTCTTCCACCTCAACTCCTTCGCCTTCTGGGTCTGTCAGGGGCTCAAATTCTTGTCCGTATGCGTCTGCTTCTGGGAGAACCTCCTTCTGACTCGGTCCTCCTGGCGCCTCAGTTGAGATAGGCTCACTGTCACCCCTCTGGGTCTCTTCTCCTTCGTCTCTTATTGGAGTGACTAAGCCGTCCTCAATGGGCTCTCCTTCTGTCTCAGTTCCCCTTTGATTACTCTCCGGCCCTGAGACTTCCTTTCCTGTTGCTGTTACTTTTGACAATTCAATTCCCTCATCAGTTGGACACGTCACCTTTTTCTTGTGACTGGCATGGATCCAGTTTGGAATTCCCGCACACTTCACAGCAGTAGTGGTCGTAGTATTACTTGATATGGCCCCTTCCAACGTGGCTCCAAACACGACTTCCTCACGTGTTTCTTGATAACAACCCAGTCACCAGCTTTCAGGTTGTGACCTGGATCATTTATCGGTGGCAGTGTGGCAGCTTCCAGAGCGAAAGAGCGGACCACGTCAGCCAGACCCTTGCAGTAGTCCAACAACATATCATCCGTGATATTCACAAGAGCATTTGCAGGCACTGCAGGCAGTCTCATAGCTCGGCCCATGAGTATTTCATGAGGAGACAGTCCTGTTTTCTTGTTGGGCGTGTTTCTCATTGACATTAGCACCAAAGGCAATGCATCAGGCCATTTCAAATTTGTGGCTGCACACATCTTTGCCATTCTCGACTTCAGGGTACCATTCATCTGCTCCACTAATCCTGAGGCTTCAGGGCGGTAACTACAATGCAACTTCTGCTCGATGTTTAATGCTGCACACAATAGCTTAACCACCTTGTTGTTGAAGTGACTTCCCCTATCTGATTCCAAAGAATCTGTCTCGTTTTCTGTTTCAGGTAACAATTCCCACTGATCTTTGAATGATATACAGTTCAATGCGCAAAACCTTGCAACTTGATCCGCATATCCATTTCCCATTGACACAAAGTCTTGTGATTTCAAATGAGCGATGAATTTTACCAAGGTAATTTCATGAGGTAACTGAATCGCGTGCAACAACTCCTTAATTATTTCACCATTTTTCACTGGAGAACCAGAAGAGGTCAGGAAACCCCTCTGTGACCATAGTTGGCCAAAATCATGAAAATTCCAAATCCGTATCTGCTATCAGTATAGATGGTTACTCTCAATTGGTCAGCGGCATGGCAAGCTCTGGTAAGAGCAACCAATTCTGCCACTTGAGCAGAATACACTCTCTCAAGCCAAGACGCTTCCAGGATACCAGTGATCGTACACAAGGCGTATCCGGCTCTCAGCACTCCTTCTGAGTCTCTCAAACATGAACCATCAACAAAGATAATTTTGTCATTTTCTTCCAATTGGGTATCTTTAATATCAGGCTTCGGTTTGGTGCACATTTCTGTTACCTCAAGACAATCATGTTCTACATCATCAGCATCCTCAACTTCTGTGTTTTCATTTGGAAGCAAAGTAGCTGGGTTCAGCACTGTACATCTTTTCAACGTTACTTTTGGTGACCCCAATATGATCGTTTAATATTTCGTCAGTCATGCATTTGTCATGTGCTGCGTTTTGGTACAGGTTAACAAGATCTCAACTGAGTGTCGGACCATAACTGTTAAAGGATGTCCCATCACTATGCCTTCACATTGTGAGAGGCTTTGACCAACTGCTGCTACTGCACGCAGACAACCTGGTACGGCTGCTGCAACTGGGTCCAAAGTAGCTGAAAAATATGCTACTGGTCGGTTTACACCTCCATGGACCTGTGTCAGGACAGACAAAGAACATGCATTACGTTCAATGCAAAACAGAACAAAAGGCTTCATGTAATCAGGCATACCTAAAGCTGGAGCCCTGCACATACACTCTCTCAACTCGACAAACGCCTTCATTTCTTTCTCTGTCAGTGTTAGGACATCTGGCCCATCCTTAACCGTCAGTCTCACCAACGGCTTGTTGATGACTGAGATATTCGGGATCCACTGGCGACAGTAGCCCACCATTCCCAGGAACACCCTAACGTCGATCCGTGTCGTTGGGGGATTCATCTGCAATAAGGCGGTCACTCTTTCCCTGGATAACTTCCTCGACCCTTTCTCAATTAGATGACCTAAGTATTTCACCTCTTTCTGACAATACTGCAGCTTCTTTGGGGACACTTTATGCCCATTCTTTCCCAAGTGGTTCAATAAGGCAATCGAATCGTACTTGCAGTCATCTCTCGTTTGGATGCAATCAACAGATCATCAATGTACTGCACTAGAGTCGATTGGAAAGGTAATTCCAATGACTCCAAATCCTTCTTCAGTATATGATTGAAGATGGAAGGTGATTCCGAAAACCCTTGAGGATTTCGACACCAACTGTAGACCTTGTCCAAGAATTTGAAACTAAAAAGAAATTGGCTGTCCTCATGAAGAGGCACAGAAAAGAACGCTTGGGACAAATCAACTACTATGAACCACTCTGCATCGCATGGAACCTGAAACATGATCACAGCCGGATTTGGCACCACTGGACAACACATCACCACTATGTCGTTAATTTTTCTCAAGTCTTGGACAATTCAAAATTTCCCACAAGGCTTTCTCAGTCCCATTATTGGTGAATTACATGGACTGCTCATTACTTCCTTCAAGACTCACTGCTTCACAAAGTCCGCAATTAACTGCGCTACCTGTATAAGGACATCTTGCGCCATGTGGTACTGCAGTGCCTGGGGAACACTGCATTCGGCTTCACACTAATTTTAACTGGTTCTACTCCTTTTATCAGACCCACTTCCTTTCCTGTCAAATCCAACACTTTCTCTCTGACTGTCCCCTGCAAATCTGCTGGCAGATCAGTCACTGTCAACATTGGGAAGAAGTTAATCAGAGGATACTCCTCATCTGTCGTCTCCGTTTCAGGGTCTGAAATCTGACCATCATCCCCCTCATCATCACTGTTTGTCTGCACCTCAATTCCTTCATTGGAACAGGTGATAGAACATCTTGTCTTGCACAGTAAGTCTCTTGCCAGTAGGGACACGGGAATCGAATCACAAACTACAAACCTGTGCAACCCCTGAAAAGTACCAATCTCAACCTGAACCGGATCTGTGATCGGGTTAGTCAAAAGTTGATTCGCCACTCCTACTACCTTGACTGTATGTCCCGAAAGAGGCAGCTTCGGAACCTCTGCACTTCTGACTGTAGAGCGTGTAGCTCCTGTGTCAACCAAGAATGAAACCTTGTGACCCATTACCTTCCCATGCACATAGGGCCCTCTCTGATCTACTTCTAGGGACGCTGCAAGCCTACACTCTTCACCATCTGAACTCTCATCCGACCATTCGTTTATTCCATTCTCACCACGCAATGGGAACTGTTGTACTGCGTTATTTTGACTCATTCCTTGACTTGTGACCTGTTGAGGAAGCATCACCTGTTGCTGTCCCATTGGTGCTAAGGGCAACTGCATTTGCTGTCTGGGTACCAAAGGAACCGGCTGTTGTATTTGTTGCATCTGCACTGGTTGTACACGTGGCATCTGCACTTGTTGCAGTGGTTGAAGACCCTGCATCTGAACCATGTTATTCTGAAAGTTCGGATTAGGACCTCTCATCCTTGGTCCTTTAACATTTTGGAATGCATTGACATCATTGCTTTGTTGAACAACACCCTGCTGCACCATCATCAGGCACTCCTGCTTCCAGTGTCCGACGCCCCCGCAAGCATGACAAGGTAACACCTTCTTCATCCCCTGCACATCATTTTGAACCACTACGGTATTCAAGTCTGGACCACAGTTCACAAAACCTCCTCGACCTCTGCCTCTCACTTGCGCCTGAAACATCCCGTTTCCTTGCGGCTGTTGTACCATCTGCTGTAGACCATTTCCTTGCATCCTTGCTTGTGCTGCCTTAATTTGCATTACCATCACTTTCTCCTTTAACTTTTTCTGTTTCAACTCAATTTCGTCACTACAGTATTTCGCATACTGCAACACCTCATCAATCGGCTTCACTTGCCAACAGATCAAATGATTCTTAATCATCTGACTAATCTCAGGTCTCAAACCTTCAACAAACCTGAACACAAGGTGATTCATGTCCTTGACCTCTGTACCACTGTAGTGCTTGAACGCCTTCAACAATCTCTCATAGTAGGCATGCATCGACTCTTTGGCCTCTTTCGCCGTTCGATCAATCTTTTGCCAATCAATATTTTGCGGCGACACCTTCTGATTCAAGAACTCAATCACTTTATAGTAGTACTTCATCACCTCAGGAGACAGTGCTCCTGTGGCTCTATCTCTTGCTGGTTCCGCGGTTGGCCAATCCACACTCCTCTTGCACTCAAGCCACAAATCGGCTGGAACTATAATCTCAAAGAGAGTATTCAGGTCTTCCCCAAGACACTTCGCAAGCTTCACAAACCTATCTGTCTGCTGGTACCACTCTATTGGCTTCTCCCTCAGCCTGGGAAAATCATTTGTGAATGACAGAATGTCACCTCTAGACCATGGTACATGTACAAGAACCCCTCCTGCCATCTCTCTCATTGGTAGCATCTTTATTGTACTGGTTTCACCTGCTGTTGTTCTGGGCAGTCACTTTTCCTTTTATCTCTTTTCTTTGCCCATCTGCCTTCCCACTTCTCTAAAGCTCCCCAAACCTGTGCACTCTGCAGTATTTCTTTAAGGTGTACCTTCATCCCAGTAGAGCTCATGTGATCAAAATCCTTAGGCTCAAAATCTAACCTGTAACCCCTCTTCAGATGTTTAGTATTGTCTAAGTCTATGCCGTATTTATCTGCCAGGTTTGCCAACTTCTGGTGCACCTTGCTCACTTCTTTGGTTATCTTTGGGCACAGATACCTCAATTCTGCTTCAGTGTATGACTCTAGCCTGTTCACTCCCATGCTCCCTTCAACTAGTTCTTTTGCCTCCATGCCCAACCTCACAAAATTCAGGTACTCTTCCCTTTCCGACCGCTCTGCTGTCGCAGGGGTAGTCTGTGGTGAATTTAACTTGTCTAACCATTCATTCAGTTGTTGCGCTGTTAAACCTTGCAATGAGATATTTCCAGCCTGCATTATCGGTGTTTGCGGTATATTCGCACTTGAGATCTGCGGAGTCAGCAGTCCCAAACCTGACTGTCTCATGTTATCTGGAGGAACCCCAATCGGACTGAAGTCTAACAAAGACATAAATCTCTCTATTGTGTGTTCCACTGGTGTCATCCTTGAGAGCTCCCTACGAACCCTCCTCTTGTCATTTCTTGGGTCATTACTCCCTGGTCACATACACCAGACTTCGCCCGTGAATACATGGTACTGGTGGACCAACTGTAATAGGTAAGGATATGGCGGCTGGCGACTGCCTGCTTCCCAAAACCTGTGGAGCATTAGCTCCCATATTCTAATTCATTATCGGTGCTGTAGCTAACTGCGGTCCCGTGACCGAGGCGTAATTCGGGACCATCTGTTGCTGTGCCTGAGGCAGTAAAAGTGGAGTTGGCTTAGTCTGTATTAGCTTTGGTCTCGTATATGCCGGATCTGACGGCACCATCAAATTCGTAGTAGTCTCTAATATTGGGACATCAGGGTAGAGCCTCTGAACCTGTGGTGGCTGCAGCTGTGTCTGCATCTCTGGAGCAGTAGACACACTGACATTGTCCTGTATCGGAAGTGGTGTTGCAACTGTATTTACCTGTACCGTGTTTGTTGTTCCCTGGTTCTGCGTTGAATTTACAGGACCCGCACTAGTACTTGGTCTATTGTCATCTAGGGCGTATGGCGGTGGTCAATCATGTAGCAACTGATTAAGGAACTCATCATCATCTGAGTCATCTGCCTCTGCCCAGGACTTCTTAGTCCCCTTTTCTTTGCTAGAACCCTTATCCGTCTTACAAGTGGCTTTCCCTCCTTGGGTTCCACCTTCTTGAGTTATCGTGGGAAACATCCTAACTCCGTCTATTATCTCTCTTCCCCAAAGCCTCTGCTCGCCATCCCACCTAGCCTCCGATAGTGTCTTTTCAGCTTTCCTCATTCTCCTCTCAAATTTCTGTTGCCTTTGTCATATGGCCATCAGTTCCCAAATTGCTAACGCCTCAGCTGTGCTGGCCTCGGAGGTGGCTTTTGTTCATTTAACACCCTCTGCAAATTTTCCAAAATCATTATATTGAACGTTCCGTGCTCCGGACACGCCAACCACCCTTCTTTCTCTGTCATTTTGCGCCATTGCTTTAGCCAAAGACATGGCGCGACTCCCCTCTCCTCCATTACGGCATGAGCCGGTGCATCCTCTGGCGGTGTAGGCTCCCCCACACTCGCGGTAATGTACACATCTCCCCTCAAAGCAATCTTTAGAGCCTTGAAAAACTTCATTTTTATGTCTTTTATTTTGTTTACAATCGAATCAGGAAGTGACTTTAATTCCCAGAACTCTCTTCACCCACCTTCTCAACCAATTGCCTCTCACAGACAGCTGCTAATCTGTGCACGACCCTCTCACTAACTGACCTATCCCAGCGCAGCTCCAATGACAACACACTCACACACACTTCGGCTGACAAAGTCTTGCGGCTTGTCTTCCTCACTCTTAATTCACACCAAAACGAATGCAATATATTGCGAGCACTAACAAAACTCAAATTTGCTGGTTTACTACAGGGAAGGGTAACACAATCACTTCAGAACTTTACAGAGATTTTGCTTAGCCTCAGCCGCTACTCTCTCCTTCTCAGATCCAGCACTCGCAAGCAAAATTTGACCCGCAAATTCTACTCTCGACTTGTCAATGGGTTGTCCTAGTGCACTTTAGGACTCGCCAAATCTCCATCGAAGTTTTCATTCACTCACCTTGACTCAAACTCGACTCGTCAACCACGTCCGATTGACCTATTAAACCGCGCAAATTACAACATAAACCATCAATATACTCCGGAGTCTTAGACCGCGCAGGGTCCGTACATCACCAACAACCACGTGGACAATTTTGAGCACAAAGCGCCACACTCACATGAAGTTCGCCGACTTCCCTACTCTCATACTGCGGAGTACGCCCACTCCTACTAAAACATCACCTGGCCTAAAATTCTCACAAACATTACAATTCACTTGTGGTATGCATAAGCTGTGCAAGCACAAACCCTACGTTACTCACACTATCACTAGAACGCCGAGAACATACCCAACTCACTTCAGCAAGCTCTGAGATTCCGGGAAAGTCATCTGGGACTTAGGGGCACATTATCTCTCTAATTTGCATTATTTCAAAAACAATTTTCAAACAGCGGTCCCTCGTCCTAGGGCCCCAAAGGGCCGAAACCGTCCTCTGCTACCAGAACTGTTAACACGTCAAAACCTTGATAATTTATCTTACAAGGAGACACGTTTTATGCCGATGAATCTTTTGACCACGTTTGGGGACTTCCCAGAACGAGATATCTGTTTAGCATTGCAATCTATAAATCAATAACCTCATCAATATTCACAATAACTAATTAATCAAACTAATCAATAACATTTAATAAGAATAAAACACACCATGACCTTTCAGCCATGAATAAATAACCACACAAATCTGGTAAGATTTAGGATATTTATTCCCTATTAGTTACACTCTAGTATCATATTTATTAGTCGCAATATCAATAACTACATCAATACCACTATAACTTGGCAACTCGAGTAAGACTTTATCAAAGCATAGGTCATGAACATTAGAACAAAACACCACATTAACATGAGTCAACTTCAGCAGAGTATCAATAGTACATTATTCAACAAAGCAAGAATTCAGTCATTTGTCTATTTGCATCCGATATTAATGAACTCCTGTACTAACCTCGAATTAGCATCAGCATGTTGGGCTTCATGCAAAACAATTTAGCAACATGAATTTGGAAAACATCTAACTATGGCCTCTATCAAAAGAGCAGTTGGTACCTAGAAAGAAAAGGCAAACAGACAATTACAATTTATCATCAGATAGTTACCCATCTGAATGAGTTAGCAAGCAGGGTCAGTCTTCGTCCTTGGGAGCTCAGTCGATTCGCCATCAGCCAGGATAGACAGATAAGTCTCAGTAGGGCATAGCAAGAGAAGACTCTTCCCTCATAAGGAGGAGAAGTACATATCGGACAAGGGGGTAGGATGAGGATGGCTTAAAGTGTAAGACAGCTAAAGACAAAGGCCCTCATTACAACATTGGCGGTAAATCCCGCTTACTGCCGTGAAGAAGACCGCCAACACACCGCTGCAGCCGTGGAATTCCGCTACAGCTATTACGACCCACAGCTCGGTATCCGCCAAAATCCAGACACCTACGCAAGTCCGCCACACCAAAGGTCAGTGATAAACTGCTGATAACAAAACCTCCACCGTCACGCCAACAGGAATACGCCCACACTATCACGACCCACGAATCCACGAGGTGGTTTTTCAACCGCGGTAAACCATTGGCGGTACACACCGCCGTGCTCAAAATACACACACATTTACAAAACACAACCACATTGGACAATTCGAAATACACACACCTGATACACATACACACACCACTCCCACGCACTCAATACAATATAAAACACACACCCACATCACCCACAAACCCTTACGACCAGAATTGCGACAGAAGGCCATAGAGAGACACCACCATCAACAAACTAGCATCCACAGGCACTCAACACCATCACTCACACAACATCCACGCACCTCACACAACACACACAAACACATCCCCTCACACATCACAACACACACCACCTCACACATCACCCACACCACATCATGGCACCGCAAAGACACCCCAGGTGTTCTGAGGAGGAGCTCAGGGTCATGGTGGAGGAAATCATCTGGGTAGAGCCACAGCTATTCGGATCACAGGTGCAGCACACCTCCATAGCTAGGAAGATGGAGCTATGGCGCAGAATCGTGGACAGGGTCAATGCAGTGGGACAGCATCCAAGAACACGGGATGACATCAGGAAGAGGTGGAACGACCTACGGGGAAAGGTGCGTTCCGTGGTCTCAAGACACCACATTGCAGTTCAGAGGACTGCGGCGGACCGCCACCTCCTCTCCCACAACTAACAACATGGGAGGAGCAGGTCTTGGCTATACTGCATCCTGAGGGCCTTGCAGGAGTAGCAGGAGGAATGGACTCTGGTAAGTCAAATGTTTAACTACCATATCACCCACCCTACCTGCATGCTATCACATACCCCCACACTCGCCCTCACCTCCATCACTCCAACTCCTCACATATGTCCCATTATCACAAACCACACATCCCAACACCAAGCCCTGCATGCAAAAACAAAGCATGGACACCCATCACCAAAGCATGTCCACTACAGATACCCTCACAGACCCCAAAACAATTATCACACAAGGTCCTACACAAGAATGTAAGCACTGGGGTACAGGGTCACCCACCCATTGCACACCATGGCACACACAGATGAAATAATCATGCCTTTACACCCCTGCAGGACCCCTACCCAATGTCACCGGATAGGAGGTTCCAGACATGTCCACCCCCCACAGAAGAGGCAACAGTGATGACAGCAGCTCTGTCCAACTGGATCTAGATGACCAGCCCGGCCCATCTGGGACCTCGGGACAGTTGGTTCCCCTGACACAGTCACAGGCCACCACAGAGCCTCCCCCCTCAGGAAACACCAGCACAGCACCCACCCAGCGGGCCCATACCTCTGTCCCCAGGACACATCAAGCATCAGTGTGTCCACCACTACAGGGAACCCAGGCTAACCCACCACCCCAACACCAGGGACCTGGGGGCAGTGGTAGTGGGCACACGGTTCAGGGGACAGAGGCCCTGGAAAACCGGGGAACTGGGAGGTCTGCTGTGCGACAGGGGGAGGACAGGCCCAGGGAACCCACTCTCCACGAGGCCCTCTCCAACATCATGGGAGCGTACCATCATTCCCAGGCAACGGTACTGGCCAAGTTTCAGGAGACCCAGCGGCTGCAGGAGGAACAGTATTTGGGGTTCAGGGAGGAACTCAAGTCCATCAATACCACCCTGGGCACCATTGTAGGGGCGCTGAAGGACCTTGTGAACACCAGGAGGGACACTGTGGCACAACAAGGGGCCCCTGACACTAGCCTGGACGATGAACTGCCCACCACCTCCGCCGGCGCTAGTGGACAGGAGGCACCGCCACAGGACCACAACACCAGCACCCCACCCCCTGCAGATGGAGAACCACTCCGCAAGCGTTCCCTGAGATCCAGGACAAAGACAGAGAACAATGCCAAGACCCTCGCCAAGAAATGAGACTACCCTGAATGTCAGCCTTCTGTCCCACTTTGTCACCCTGTCCATCCTTAAACTGCCCTAGCTCCACTTCCTATGCCCCTTTGGACAATGCACGAGGTGAGACTAATAACTGCACTCTGCCGTCGCGGTAGGCGGTCGAGGACTCCGGCGCAATCCTGCATTGGTTAACATTGGGCCCTATGGGTTCCAGGAGCCAATGACGATGTACGTTGGCGGTGACAGTATGCACCGCCGCGGACGTGACCGCCATTTACTGTCTGTTCACTCACTTGATACCTGATCTTCGACAGGAGAGGACCTACACTGCAAGAGCTGATGTGACCTCAGTCTGGAAGCGACAATGGCTCATGTATCTGGGGAAAGGGGCCCTGCCTTCACATCGGAGGAGTTGGATAAACTAGTGGATGGGGGTCCTCCCCCAGTACACGCTACTCTACGGTCCTCCAGACAAACAAGTGAGTACACTGTGAGCATGCTGTATGGGCAATGCCTGTTTGGAGTGGTGTGGATGGAAGATACGAGGGGGGAGATGAGGCCTGCATGATCGGACAGTGAGTGTATGTGCGTCAGGGCAAGGGTGGGAACGTGGGACAATGACTGTGACGGTCTGGACGGTAAAAGTTTTACATTTTCCCCTGTACTATTCCTCTAGGTCAGCGCCACCCAGAAGAAGGATATTTGGTGTGCCATCGCCAAGGACGTCCGGACCCTGGGGGTCCACCACAGACGGAGCACCCACTGCCGTAAAAGATGGGAGGACCTTCGCCGCTGGAGCAAGAAGACGGCGGAGGCCCAGCTGGGGATGGCCTCCCAACGTGGGAGGGGTGCCCGTCGCACTATGACCCCCCTGATGTTCTGGATCCTGGCAGTGGCATATCCGGAGTTGGATTGGTGCTTGAGGGCATCACAGCAGCCACAAGGGGGTGAGTACCGTCACATCCATCTGACTCTGCGTGCTTTGGAGGTGTCTGGGTGGGGGAGGTGGGCAGTGGGTTCCCCTAGGCTAGGGCGAGCTTTGTAGGCAAGGACCTTTTGTGAGGCAGGCTAAGTGGCACCCCATCCCCACCAGTGGTAAGAGCCATCTACACCTAGTAAGGCTCCTGTGACTTCCATGTGTGCAGCAATCGGGCATAGGCCGTGTACCCATGTCCTTGTGATTAATTAGGGAACTCTAAGTGCATGGCGTAGTGTAGAGGGCTGCTGTGTCTGTAGTGTCCACCGACGGTAGCGGTATTGTATGCACTGAACATGTCTTTCTTCTTTCTTCTTTCTTCCACCCCCCTTTTTTGTGGTCTCCCTGTTCTTATGTGCATTAGCATCATCAGGCGGAGGAGCTGTGCCAACGGAGCAAGAGGGAGCTGCATCCCACATGGCCCTGGAGGGCCAGACAACGGAGTCTGAAGTCACCAGTGGGACGGAGGGCGAGGGGAGCTCCACGGTGGGGACAGGAGCTGAGACCAGCGACTTCCTCTGATGGGAGCTCCCTTGCGGTGGCGGGCCCCTCTGTGCCCAATGCATCTACAGGTACAGCCGCCACCCCCCTACCAGCACCACCCTCCCAGCAGCCCCTCTGCGTGTGTCCCGTGGCCGCTCACCCAGGAGGGTGGGCATCTCCTTCGCCCCAGGCACCTTAGGCCCTGCCCCAGTCAGCCCTGCTGCCCTCAGTGAGGAGGCTATTGACCTCCTGAGATCCCTCACTGTTTGGCAGTCTACCATTCTGAATGCCATTCAAGGTGTAGAGATGCAGTTGCAACAGACAAATGCATACCTGGAGGGCATTCATTCTGGCCAGGCAGCCCAACAGAGAGCATTTCAGGCTCTGGCCTCTGCACTGATGGCAGCCATTGTCCCTGTGTCCAGCCTCCCCCCTCCAACCTCCTCCATCCAGACCCAATCCCCAGTACCTCAGCCTATCCCAAGCACACCATAAGACCAGCATGCACACACCTCAACACACAAGGGTGGCTCTGGCAAACATAAGCACCACACATCCCACAAGCACTCACACAAGCATCATACCCATGCACACATACCAACATCCACTGCCTCCACTGTGTCCCCCTCCTCCACGTCTCCCTCCTCCCTCCCTGTCACATCTCCACTCACACCTGCATGCACTACATCTTCAGCCACTACCTCCATCACCAGCACGCCCATCACCACACACAGCTCACGTGCACTCACCACCCCCACTACCATTCACACATCCCCTGTGTCCTCTCCCAGTGTGTCTGTGAGCCCTCCTCCCAAACTACACAAACGCAGTCACACACCTACCCAACAGCCATCCACCTCACGACAGCCTCCAGCCCATGCGCCTTCACCCAAAGTCAGCATACGAACACCTCATACAACCACTACCTCTTCCTCCACTCCCAAACCCCCTCCATCTACCCGTCCCAGTGTGTCAAAAAAGCTTTTCCTCTCAAATGTTGACCTCTTCCCTACACCTCCCCCCCCCGTCTGTCCCCTAGGGCCCAACCCAGCACCTCAGCCACCACATCACCGGGCACAGTGGTGCCAGCAATATTCGGATTCTGGAGTGCGCGAGCAAAAGGGCTGCCAGTGTCCCAAGGAGCGAGTCCAAGGACATCCCCCCACCTCCAAAACAGAAGAAGTTGCCCACATCCCGGAGGGAGAAGGCCAAAACACCTGCCACCAAGGGCTCAGCCAAGACATTAGTTGGGAGTGGCAAGACAGCTGCGCCACCATCCAAGGTGGGGAAGGGCCTGAAAAAGAAAGGCAAGTCAACGTCGCCGCCAACCTGCACGGTAGACAAGACCGCCACATGCACCGCCGCCACTGACACCGCCACCAGCACCCCAGATACTGAGCCCTTCACCAGTACCGCAGACACTGTGCCCTTCAGCAGCACCGCGGTCAGTAAGCCCGCCACCAGCACCGCCGCTACTCACACCGCCACCAGCACCGCAGTCTGTGAGCCCGCCACCAGCACCGCCGCTACTGACACCGCCGCCAGCTCCGCAGTCAGTGAGCTAGCCATCAGCACGGCAGTCAGCGAGCCAGCCACCTGCACCGCAGTCAGTGAGGACGCCACCAGCACCGCCGGCCCAATGACCGCCGCAAGCACCGCCGCCCCAATGACCACCGCAAGCACCGCCGCTACTGGCCCCGCCGCAAGCACCGCCAGCGGCCACGCGACATCCTGAGCCAGTGGCACCACCGCAGACGTGGCTGCCATCCCCAGTGGTAATTCGTACGAGGCTGGTGGTCAGTTCCAGGGGCATGGGCAGCTTCGATGTTGCCCCACCGTCAGTGGAGTGTCACATCCACTACCTCAGTCCTTGGCAGGATGAAGCACTCTGGGCACAAGGCCCCATCCAGAACCAGTGGAGATTCACATCCACTACTTCAGTCCTTGGCAGGATGAAGCTCTCTGGGCACAAGGCCCTATCCAGAACCAGTGGAGATTCACATCCACTACTTCAGTCCTTGGCAGGATGAAGCTCTCTGGGCACAAGGCCCCCTCCAGAACCAGTGGAGAAAGGCATCCACTACCTCAGTCCTTGGCAGGATGAAGCACTCTGGGCACAAGGCCCCCTCCAGAACCAGTGGAGAAAGGCATCCACTACCTCAGTCCTTGGCAGGATGAAGCACTCTGGGCACAAGGCCCCCTCCAGAACCAGTGGAGAAAGGCATCCACTACCTCAGTCCCTGGCAGGATGAAGCACTCTGGGCACAAGGCCCCCTCCAGAACCAGTGGAGAAAGGCATCAACCTGAGAGACCGTGGCTTTGCACTCCCCAGGATGAAGCAGTGGGCAAACCACCCACTGGAGAGACTTGAGAGACTGTGGCTTTGCACTCCCCAGGATAAAGCAGTGGGCAAACCACCCACTGGAGAGACTTAAGAGACTGTGGCTTTGCATTTCCCAGGATAAAGCAGTGGGTAAACCACCCACTGGAGAGACTTGAGAGACTGTGGCTTTGCACTCCCCAGGATACATCAATGGGAATGGAGCCCCCTCGTGGTGCTGGCGTCGTGCACTCATCCGGCTGAGGTGCCCTCCCTTCCCTTCCCCCTGAGGTGCCTGTTTTATTTCGATCTGATGCCCCTGCAGTGTTCTCTCCGTTTCGATCGGGTATCGAGTGTGTGCCTCGCCCATGCATTTTGGGCCCAGTGGTCCACGGACTATATTGGTGCAGTACCTGGACTTGAATTCTTGGTGTACATATTTGTTTATAATGTATATAAAGTTTTGACTAAT
This sequence comes from Pleurodeles waltl, assembly GCF_031143425.1. Taxonomy (NCBI): domain Eukaryota; kingdom Metazoa; phylum Chordata; class Amphibia; order Caudata; family Salamandridae; genus Pleurodeles; species Pleurodeles waltl. The sequence continues at coordinate 92,047,101 of NC_090441.1, forward strand.
GGATTTTACATGATTACAATAGTTCAAATCATTTCCTTTTGTGATTGCGTTCTTCCAAGGGGGGTTGGGGAGTGTAAATTTAATGTTTCAGCATGTATTGGTGTGTGTGTTGTTGTGTGTGAGGGTGGGGGTAGGGGGTTGCGTCTGTGTGTCACTCTCTTTTTCCTCCCCCCACCCCTGTGTTGTAGGTGTAGTACTCACCGTGGTCGTCGCCGCTGTCGGTCGTGCTCCTGGTAGAGGAGCAGGAAGACTATCACAGGGAGTATTCAGGCTCCATGGCGTCCGGATTCCTCGTGGGGTGTGTAGAGGTGAGTGTTTTCCCTTCCAATTCCTGCTTCCGTTGTGTTTTTGTTCACATTGAATCCGCCCCGGAAAAGGTGGCGGATTGGCCTGTCATAGTAGTGTGGGCGGTACATTGTCTTTCGCCTGTCTGTTGGCGGTGACCGCCATGCTGTTTGTTTGTACCGCAGTGGCGGTCGGAGTGTTAAAGTGGCTGTCTATGTTGGCGGTTTCCACCATGGTCATAATTCCATTTTTTTTGCCGCCGGCCTGCTGGCGGTTTTACCGCCGCTTTACCACCGACCGCCAGGGTTGTAATGAGGGCCAATATGTTTAGTCAAAAATCCCGCACCCCACAAAAAGTAGGGAGAGGGAGTATAGTGAGCACAAAGGGGTTCGGCCATAATGTTGTTTCCCAGAATGAGGGTATGGGTGATCCCAAGCAGGTGATTGTACAGATGTATTTATGAAGACCGACCATCCCTCAAGTGAAACTCTTCCAGGGTAATGTGTCTCATTTCATGGATCATCGGTTATGGTTCATATTGCAGAATTTAACTGGTTACTGGAAATGTCATCTTTCAAACCGGTGACGTGGGTTCTCAATCTATAGACCAATAGTTGCTCTTTTTCAAAAAGATTTCGGGAATTGAATGATATGTGTTGCAGTTTCTCAATGCAGTGCAAAACAAATCAATCTCATGATGTCTTTTCTCAAGGTAGTGTGCTGCCATTCTGGTGGAGGCTTTTTTGCATCGAATAGTGCTCCTATGCTCCCCTATTTGCGCTCTGATTTTTCGTGTAATCATGCCTATGTATTTCAGTTTACGTGGACATTCACTCATGTAAATCACATTTTCAGAATTGCAGTTGGTATGGGAACGATGTTCCCACTTCCGCAATAAGCCTAGATCCAGTTCCCTGGACTGCCTAGTCATGGGACATGTGATGCACTGGTCACGTGGATAGTGACTGGTGATGGGAGGTAAGTCCCACAGTGTATGTTGTCTGGAGGAAGGCTGTAGTCTGGGTCTAGTGTGGGCAAAATGGTCTGTTAAATTGCGGTTTCTGACGAAAGAAAACATACGTTTCTTGAAAAATAGGCAATTCAAGGTCAGAATGCGCCAGTGATTGCTGATAATTTTCTTTACTGTGTTGCTGGAATTGTTGAAGGTGGTAACACAAATCAAGGCTTGTGTCTCTCTGGGTGTACCATGTTCCAATAAGGCATCTCAAGGGGTATTGCATGTACGCTTTTTTGCTTTCTGAATCACTCCTGGTTATTCTTTCTCTAGCTTTTTTTGAAATGTGATTCGATTCATTCTTGAAGTCCACTAGTTTGAAACAGTTTCTGATTAATCTCAAGAACTGGCCTACGGGAAGGTTCTCTCGTAATGCTCGAGGAGGGGCACTGCTAAAGTGCACAAGGCTATTTTTATCTGTGGGTTTTGTATACAAAGTGGTAGATAGCATGCCATTTGTAGCTTTCACAGTTGCATCCAGGAATGATACGGTATGGATGTTAGAGGTCATTGTGAAGGGTAAGAAAGAGTTCCTATTGTTGAGCCATCCCAAGAATTGCGCCAGAGTCTCTTCATTCCCTCTCGATATTGTGAAGATATCATCAATGTATTGTAACCAAAGGCGGGTCTTCGTCTGGTAGGGATTGTTGGCCCAGATATTGCTTTCTTCGACCCAGTGCATGTATACACATTCTATGCTAGGAGGACATGTGCTTTCCATGGAAGTTCTATTGATGCTATAGCCGGTCCTCAAAGGCAAAAAAAGTTCTCAGTGAAGGCTAACTGTGGAGATGTTATTATTCAGTGTACTATTCATTATACCTTTAGAAGCACCTCCTTATAGAATCCAGAATGTGGTGATGTGGGAAGCTGATGTCAGGGATAGAATGGTAGAGAGAGAAAGGCTCTAGGAGGAGATCAGTAAGGCTGTGCTTCATAACTGCTGAAGGTGTCATGATTCTTATCTACAATAAAGGAAACTAATGAAAAAGAAGAAGTATTGTTGAGAATAATCTTTACATTGGCGACGAGGATGGGATCTGTGCAGGAGACAGGCAGAGAACACCTTCACTCCTGGATTTTATGACAACTACAGCATCTAGTCTTCAAGGAAACCTAATAAAGGTATTGAAAACTCCAAAATTTCATAACTAAGACGTTTACTACATTTGTATACTCAATAGTATACACGTATAGACCTAATACTTTAAATCCGTTTGGTACTTAAAACGGAATGACTCTGCACGCGCCGCATTGTGCTGTTTATTTTTGAAATAACAATTGCCTCACACACGTGGCATCGCACTGGAGTCGCATTTGGGAAGTTCCATGACTAAGATATTTATGACCCTTGTATACTCAATAGTATACGTGTCTGAACGTGATATTTTAAATCTATTTGAGCCTTATAACGGAATAACTCTGCACGCGCCGCATCGCGCTGCTTGTTTTCGAATCAATACTGCCTTTGAACGCGCTGCATCGCGTTTAACTCGCGCTGCCAAAAGACGCATTTAAAACGAGCTTCACTCGCGCTTTTGCTAAACGCACAAGAAATCATCACAAACTCACACGCGCATCATAAACATGAGAAAATAAGAAAAAAAAAAAATAATGAAACTTACCATATTCTACAGCTCATGCTTCTACAGGACGAGGAAGACTGTTTCTGAAATAATAAAAGAAGAAGTAAAAGAAAGACTATGCTTTCTAACAAAGTGAAGAAAGACTGTTGAAAGGAAAAGAAAAGAAAATGGAAAAGTGATGCAAAACAACTTATTTTCTATTTGTAAATTAAAAATTGTGCACATAAACATTGGAATGAGAATATAAACTATATTGGGAAAGGCAAAATAAATTTAGACCACAGAAAAAAAAAAAAAAAAAAAATGGGTGATCAAAGCATATTAGCGCCTCCACCATTTCTAGCAACTCCAGGTGATCCACCGATACCTTGGAAACAATGGAATAAAATGTTTAACACCTATATGTTGGCTATAGGCAGTGATCGATATGCCCCTCTTAGACGTCAAGCTATATTATTGCATCATCTTGGTATTGAAGGTAGAAGGATATATGAGAATTTACCAGAGGTATCGCTAGGAATGGGAGATGGCCAGCCTACTAACGTCTTTGACATGTCTGTACAGATGTTAGATATACAATTCACTCCAAAGACGAATCTTGTATTACAACGTCACAAATTTTTCTCAAGAGTACAGCAAAAAGATGAAGACATTGCATCCTATGTGGCAAGTCTAAGGGGGATGGCATTGTCCTGCGAGTTTGATCAATTACTAGATTCTCTAATAAGGGACCAGCTGGTCAGGTGTGCGAGTGATAAAAGGATTCGAGAAAAATTATTAATGAAGGATCCGAACTTGGAAGAGGCAATACAAATTGCAAAGAGAATGGAGCACGCTGCTGTATGGCTTCAAGAAATGGATATAAATCCTAAACAACTTGAACAAGGAATTGTGACAGAAGTAAAGAAGAAGGAAGAACCTCGTGGTGCAGTTCGATGGAATAGGTGTGATAGGGATTGGGATGATGTGAGAGTAAATAAAGAGGAGAAACGTAAAATGCAAGATCGGAGTTATAAAATGTTATCGATGTGATGCTCCAGGGCATATAGCTTCCAGTAAAACATGTGCTGCCAGGAATGCGATATGTTTCCGCTGTGGGAAAAGGGGGCATTTTGCCAAAGCTTGCAGATTCAAATCTGATGTAGATAATAAAATGGTTCAGGAGGTAGAAGACATCTGCGAGACTGTGGAAGACATAGGGGGTGATTAAACCCTCCAAGCGGGAACCGCCAGAAGACCGTACCGCGGTCAAACGACCACGGCGGTCATTCTGGGTTTCCCACTGGGCTGGCGGGCGACCGCCGAAAGTCCGCCCGCCAGCCCAGCGGGAAACACCCTTCCCACGAGGACGCCGGCTCAGAATGGAGCCGGCGGAGTGGGAAGGTGCGACGGGTGCAGTTGCACCCGTCGCAAATTTCAGTGTCTGCAAAGCAGACACTGAAATTCTTTGTGGGGCCCTCTTACGGGGGCCCCTGCAGTGCCCATGCCATTGGCATGGGCACTGCAGGGGCCCCCAGGGGCCCCACGGCACCCCATACCGCCATCCTGTTCCCGGCGGGCGAACCGCCAGGAACAGGATGGCGGTATGCAGTGTCAGAATCCCCATGGCGGCGCAGCAAGCTGCGCCGCCATGGCGGATTCCCATGGGCAGCGGAAAGTCGGCGGTACACCGCCAGCTTTCCGCTTCTGGCCGCGGCTGTACCGCCGCGGTCAGAATGCCCGGCGGTGCACCGCCAGCCTGTTGGCGGTGCTACCGCCAACCTCCGCCCTGGCGGTATTTACCGCCAGGGTCAGAATGACCCCCATAATCTTGACGGTCCATGGGGAACTGATCTCCCACAAATGTGAAGAAATCTCAATCGAAGAAGTGAAAATGGAGAGTACTGGTGCACTAGATAAACCACATATCCAAGCAATGTTAGATGATGTTCGGGTCAAGTTATTGGTAGACTCTGGAAGTTTGTTTCGAAAGAGGTGTTCGATTCTGGATGGGCAAATCTTACACACAAAAACTTGATAATTCCTGACATAAGAGACGTGGGATATGCAGGAAGGAAGATAGAGATCATAGGAATGTGCTGGATTACTATTTCCTTCAAAGAGAGGATCATTCAAGGGAAAGTGTACATCACAGATGTTGGAACAAATCTGCTAGGATGGCGCCATCAGAAGGACCTAGGAATAATTTTGAACCCTAACGTGAAGGAACCTGTGTCACTCACTAGGGAGATAAGTATTGGTGTTGTGACTGAACCTCTGGAACACGATCTTGTGGCAAGGTATCCTGAGGTTTTCTCTTCTAAATTGGGCCTTCTGAGGGGATTTGCGCATAAGATCATAGTAAAGAAAAATACTACACCTATAGTACACAAAGTAAGAAATGTTCCGAATTTGATGAGGGAGCCATTGAAACGAGAATTTGAAAAATTATTGAAAGAGGACATCATCGAACCAATTGAATCTTCGGAATGGTTGGCTCCAGTGGTGGTTGCAGCTAAAGAAGATGGAAAGATTCGCCTATGTATTGACCTTAGGGACCTCAACAAATGCATATGGGTTGATCGTCAACCCCTTCGAAATATTACAGAGATGCTATCTGTAAAGGCGAAGGGCAATATATTCAGTGTCCTGGACATGTCTTCTGCGTACCACCAAATAAATCTGCGTGTTGACTCGCGCCATTTAACATCCTTTGTGACTCCGGTAGGAGCTTTCAGGTATAAGAGGATGCCTTTTGGGCTCGCCTCTGCTTCTGCGGTGTTCCAAAGGATAATGGAACGAGTTTTTGGGGACATGAGTCATGTACTATGTTTCCAGGATGACATATTGATCGTAGGGGATGATGAATTTGACCATGATCTTTTATTTCACGAAGTGATGCACAGATTAAAAAGGAATGGCTTAACGATTAAAAGAGAGAAGTGTCAAATTCGCAAGCGAGAAGTGACATATTTGGGACACACAATAAATGAGCATGGGATGAGACCAAAGAAAAGCATTGTCTCTGCAATTAAACATGCTCCAGTTCCTGATTCAAAAGAAGAACTGAGGTCGTTTCTGGGACTCGCAGAATATTGTTTCAAGTTTGTTAAGAATTTTACTGAGATAGTTGAACCGTTAAGGAAACGTATGAAGAAGGGAGTGGCATATGAATGGGATGAAAATTGTAAGCACTCCTTCCAAGTACTGAAGGACCATATTTCGAGTGTTCCCACTTTAGGAATATTTGATTCAAGTGCCAAGACTTTCTTAACTACTGATGCTAGTAATGTGGGTGTTGGGGCTGTATTAACTCAGGTTAAGGAAGGTGAGGAACGTATCATTGATTTTGCGTCCAGAAGATTACAAGGTGCTGAAGTCTCATACTCTGTAATAGAGAGAGAGGCCCTAGCCTGTTGTTGGGGTATAAACCATTTTAAGTTTTATCTGTGGGGTTTACCCTTTAAATTGAAGACCGACCACTAACCTATATTTTTAAAGGGGGACGCGGTCTGGAAGGTGGTATTACCCAACGTATTTCCAAGTGGTTGTTGTCGGTATTGAATTACAACTTTACTGTGGAATTTCTGAAGGGAAGTAGGAATGTTGTGGCGGACTATTTGTCTAGAGCCCCCGTGGTTGAAGGAGAGTCTCTGGAGGAGGGGTCAAAAGATATTGTAAGTACTATTCTAGGAGAAATGGCTATAACGGTACAAGAATGGGAGATGGCAGAGAACAGTGACCCCATTATGTTGGTTGTAAAGGAAAGTGTAGTGAAGGGTTGGAAGAATGGTGACGAGCGTGATGGTGATTTGGCTAAGTATTTTAGTATTAGAGATCAACTAAGTCTAGTTAATGGAAGATTGTTAAGGAGGGACCAGCTTGTTCCACCTGTTAGTATACGTAAACACATTATAGAGATTACCCATCAGGGACATCTGGGCAGGGGTATAATGAAAAGGAAGGTAAGACAGACATTCTGGTGGCCTGAGACGGACAAACAGGTGGAGGAAGCAGTAAAAAATTGTGTGGCGTGTGCCAATAGCGATAAGACCAAAGTGTTAAGACAGGTACCCCTGGCTCCTGTAAAATTCACAGATGGTCCATGGGAAAAATTGGGTGTAGATTTTATTGGACCTATAGCCAGTCTGGGGGTAAGGTGCAAATATATACTTGTGTTGGTAGACTATCATTCTAAATGGTTTATTACGAAGGTAGTTGAGCATGTGAAAACCTCAGTAGTGATAGAGTTCTTTGAGGAGGTATTTATGGAAGAGGGAATACCGAAATCTATTGTGTCCGATAATGGGGTGCAATTTATATCATCAGAGATGACTGACTATTTACAAAGAGTTGGAATTAGACATGAGAGGGTTGCACTTTTCCATCCTCAAGCGAATGGTCTGGTGGAGAGGGTAAACCAGCTTATAATGGGGAACATACAGTTATCCTTGGCGAATCAACTTCCGTGGAAAGAAGAGTTGAGTAAGATGATATGGACCTATAGAACGACGCCCCATTCAATAACAGGGGTGTCACCTTTTGTATCGTTAAAAGGGAGAGAACCGGGTGTATTAGAATGTCCGGTATGGTTGAGGACCAATAAGAAAGTGATAGTTAACAGAGAGTCGATAAAGGCAAGGGTTGAGAAAATACAGGAGAAATGTGCCATGCACTACAACAGAAGGATGAATGTGAAATCTCAGCATATACAGAGAGGAGATTGGGTGGCAGTAAGGAAGAAAGGTATTGTTCTTAAAGGAGAAAGCAAATATTTTCCTCCCCAACGGGTGCTGAGTGTTAAAAGAAATGTGGTGATTTTAGAAAATGGTTCTACATGGAACATGGGAAGTGTTTGCAAACTTAATTGTTGAAATTTCCCTGATGTCCTATATTCTTGTATATAGTTGATTATGTTACATTTATTCTTCTTTTATTTTTAAGTATAATGAAAGGGGGGAGGTGTGTGGAGATGTTATTATTCAGTGTACTATTCATTATACCTTTAGAAGCACCTCCTTATAGAATCCAGAATGTGGTGATGTGGGAAGCTGATGTCAGGGATAGAATGGTAGAGAGAGAAAGGCTCTAGGAGGAGATCAGTAAGGCTGTGCTTCATAACTGCTGAAGGTGTGATAATTCTTATCTACAATAAAGGAAACTAATGAAAAAGAAGAAGGATTGTTGAGAATAATCTTTACACTAACCTCGCCAGTTGCATGATCCAGCTGATAGGGGCCCTCCAGGTCAATTAGTTCTCTTCTAGGATAGCGGTAATGACACGAAGATTCTCTTCCTGGGAAATGCCCGTGTACAATATTTCGACATCTAGACAGACCATTTTTTTAAGTGCTTCATGTCCTTCATGTAGACCAATGGTCGTAGGAACCAATCCGTGTGTTGACATAATGGCTCAAGAACCAACCCTATACCGGAAACTATGGGTCTCCTGGGTGGGGGAAGTCTCCCTTTGAGTATCTTCAGTAAAATATAAATATAGGGTGCCCTAGGGGATTGAGTGATCAAAAAGTCTGCCTCCTTATTGTATGGGGGGACCAAACAGCACCAAAACACGCCATGGTGTGTTATTTTGGCATTCTTCTTCTGGAGGAACTCAGTGGTTTTGTAGTAATCAATCCTGATGTTTCTGCTTCACGCACTTTGGGTCTGATTTTCCTTCTCAGAGATGGTGTATGATCTGTTCTGATCCTTGTGTAATTGGTTGTGTCTGATAGGAGCCTGACGTATTCTTTCATACAGTCCTCAGTGTTCATGATAACAATAGCACCTCCCCTTTGTGCTGGTTTGATGGTGATTGACTAATCAGTTGCAAGGATGTTGATAGTATTCATCTCATCTTTTGATATGTTGTGGAAAACAGTATCCTCTTTTACATTTGAGATCTCCTTTAGAACTGCTTTTTCAAACCTTTGTACTTCCACAAAGGGTAGGGTGGGTGGGGGTTTTTGTGAGGGTTCAGAGACAAAGGCTTTTAATCCTATCTTTCTAAAGAATGCAGCAAGTTTGCAGTTTAAATGAAAGTTGTCCACTGTAGGAGTCGGAACAAATCCCAAGCCACGATTCAGGATATTCGCTTCAGACTTTGTCATGGTGCGCGCAGAATGATTGAATACTAAGTTGCTGGTGTCATGTTGTTCCATGTTTTGCTTCATGTGTGAATTTGCTTGCCTTTTACCAATTGAACCTGTGGAGTGGATCCTCTTCTTTGCGTTCTGCCTCTTCCTCTTGCCCGGCCTTATACTAAAAAATGTTGGTTGTTCTAGAAACCAATAAACCTCAGTGAATATCTCACCAATGGAGGGTGCCAGAGGGTGTTAGAGGGTAGAATGCCAGTACCTGGTAGAGCCCTTGGTGGTGGTGTGGTTTTACAGATTCTTCTTCGCTGCTATATTCATCAGAGCTGGCTGTTCTCCTGGGAACCTGGAATTCCTTCTTCAGATTTCCCTTAGATGGTTTGATGATTGCTGATGAATCAAAATAATCCCTAATAAAGGGATATACTTTTTGCATGCTAAATGTTTGAATATCTTTTGAAAATGGCTGATTTTCTCTTCTGTCAAGTACTCCTTACTTTCATTTGTTTCTTTGTTACTTTCTTCCAGTCATTTCTCAAAGACTGATGGTTGGACTGTAGCTTTAAAGTGCTTTCTGCCACCTGGCTTTGTATCACTGTAGCTTCAGATAACCTCTTAGATGTGTTAATTATTAATATAAGGAGGTCTTGTTTACACTTCTAAACGATTTGCGTCTGTTCCGAAAAGTAGCGTCCACTGGGAAAATCCTAGGTTTGATGCTTACTATTAGTCCATAGGTGCTGTATTGCATGTAGATATTCTATAAGAATTGCCCCATGTAGAGCAATTTTCATATGTTTTATTTGAGACTAGAAAGTAAAACCCATTCATTCTGTGAGCTTCCTGATGGTGTGCTGTTATTTTCTTCCAGTAGGGATGATGTCTGCAAAATTGTTGCCAGCATTTCATCACCATAACTACTTAAACCTTACTTTTCAGCCATCTAACTGGCAAGGACATTTTCGACTTCCCCACAGCCAGGCCACTGTGCTAACTTGTATAAATCACTGCTTCCCGGGTCCCTGAATGGTTACCGTAAAACTGCCATTAGCCCTGTGTTTAGCGCTTAAGAGCACCCATTAAATATATATATATATATAAATAAATATGCATGCAATATATAAGTTGAGCTGCTATTTATAAAGTGCAATGGCTGCTGTAAGTCATTGTGACACTGTACTGACTAACAACCTTGGAAAAGATCTGAAGATAGTTAATAAAACAGATTCATTTTACGAACTTGCCTAAACATAGAGTGGTCCTCTACTTTTTGAAGCCAAGAAAGAGAGCATTCCGATTAGAGGAGGCAGGGATTGTTTATACTTAAAAGCAAACACATAAGCAGTATGGGGACTGGTTCATTGAAACCTTAGTGGACAAGACAGAGTGCTTTATAATGGACCCTTCTAGCAACTGGCAACCAATGCAGCTTATGGTCACCCTTGAAGAACCTGTCAAATTTCCTGACATTCATGACAATTCATGCTGCCATATTCCGGATGTATTGAGGCTTGTAAATAGTCGACTCAGGAATGGCATCGCGCAAGTGTTGGCATAAATCAATCTAGAAATGATTGTAGCATTAACAGTGATGAGCATTCCAAGATCTTCATGTGGAGGTGACAGAACAGCACAACAGCAACCACAGGAAGAGGCCGGTGAAAATGCCATCACTATAATTATGTTTGACATCATTCTGGACAGCCACCAGGACCGTCTCAGTGGCAAAACAGGCCTTAAACTCATATGTTTAGAATGTAGTAATTAGCGCTCTTCACCATGTGTACAAAGCCAGTGAGCCATAACATTGTACCAATGTAAGGGACTGCTGGCCAAAGAAAGGTGAGCTTAGCTTCTGCCTTGAAGTCTAAGTTTGACTTCTTAAAAAGGGGTTTTACGACCTTTCTCCCATCCAGTAGGGACAGTGCCAGATGAAAACAGGTGTGAAGGATGAATGTAAAAGCAGTTGTAACAAATGCAGGTAAATAATTTAGAGCCGACTGCACATATGTCATATGGGTAGGCCAACCTTAGGAAGGTAGTCATGAGAAGAGTTGTGAGAGGAGTGAGGGCTTGTAATCATGCTTCATGGACAGGTTGAAACTGAAAGCTGGGCAACACAATCATGAATGGCCTTGTTCCGCTCATAGAAAAAAGAGGCTAATTTGTCACAAACAACTTTGGAGGGGGAATTGCTATTTTGACACAGGTCAGACTGGGGAGATTTGAAACTGCCTGGAAAGGAGCCCCAGAGAAGTTGTAAGTGTGAGAAATAGAATTTGAAGCGAAGGGGGTCTTAGGGCCAGATGTAGGTACAAAACAATTTGCGACTTGCAAATTGCGAGTCATTCCGACTCGCAAATTGCAACTCGCAAACTGGTATGCAGAAAGGTGTCTCAGACACCTTCTGCGACTCGCTATGGGGTCGCAAAGGCCCACCTCATGAATATTCATGAGGTGGTCGCAGTTTGCGACCCCATAGCGAGTCTAGGCACTCACGGGGATGGTGGCCTGCTGGAGACAGCAGCCCACCATGTCCGTGACTGCTTTTTTAACAAAGTGTTTTTTTTTTCTCTTTGCAGCCCGTTTTCCTTAAAGGAAAACGAGCTGCAAAAAGAAATAATTCCGAAACCATTTGGTTTCGTTTTTTTCAGAGTAGGCAGTGGTCCATAGGACCTGCCTGCTCTGAAAAAATATTTTGGTGGGCATTCACAAAGGGGAAGGGGTCCCATGGGGACCCCTTCCCTTTTGCGAATGAGTTACCATCCACTTCAAGTGGATGGTAACTGCGAGTTGGTTTGCGACCGCTTTCGCGGTCACAAAGCAACTCTACATCGCGATGCGGTCGCAAATAGGAAGGGAACACCCCTTCCTATTTGCGAGTCGGAATCACATTTTGCGAGTCGGTACCGACTCGCAAAATGTGATTCTGCATCGCGTAGGGCCTTTTGCGCCTCGCAAACTGCGTTTTTTGCTGTTTGCGAGGCGCAAAAGGCTTCCTACATCTGGCCCTTAGTCACAGTAAGAGACAGTTTGTAATGCCCGAGTTGTTGATAAGTATGTATTGCTTTCAAAGTCTGATATATGTGCATATGTGTGTCTACATACAAATTTGTCTTTTGCTAAAAGCAAAATGGTTTTTATTTTTTACATACAAACATGTAGGATTCAGACCTTCCAACTCATACTATGCCACCGTGTGTCACACGATTTCGGCTCCCTTCACGCGGTCACCCGGTAAGGAGCCGAAATCACATGGAGGCAGGAAAAACGAGCTGAGAGCCACTGTAAATAGTGGGTTTCCAGATTGTTTTCGGAGTCTGTAAGCAGCTGATGTCCATGTCCGTAAAAGGTGTGAAGACACCCCAGGACATCGGCCACAGCCTGGATGACCCTTCGTTTTTTGTTTTTTTTGGGAGGGATGAGGGGCAGAGTGCCTTTAAGTCAGCACTTGGCACCCTGCCCCTTTCCCTCCAAGGCCCCGCCCCCTTCTCACACTATAAAAATATTTTTAAATTGGCAGGTATGAGGATTTGCAACCATTTGCCTTCCCCTGACGTCAATCGGATATGCCTAAACTACCTCCGGCCTGTCCTAATCTCTCAATATTGATGTTTTGCTGTTTCATCAGATCATTGTTGCTGTTTACTGTAGCATTTTATGCAACATGCAGGCGGCTTCAAGGCATCAGGAGCAAAGACAGAAGTGAAACAAAGGGCCTCATTTAGAGTTTGGTTGGGCAGGGCAATTAAGCACCACCTAACTAGCCGTTCCCTTCTCTATTTAGAGTTGGTGGAAGGGCCCTATTTGCATTGGTGGAGCATTCAATTACTCTGCTGGTAAAAACCTCTGACCTGGTGACCCATCTGCCAAGGGGCCGCCAAATCACAATGACGGCTGGAACATCCTATTGAGAAACACAGAGAGAGACAATTTTGAATTGCCCCCACATGCAGGGAGAAAGCTCCCTGCACGTCAGGCTATCTTTTTTTTAAATTAAGAAAACAAACGCCTGTTTTTAAAGTTTATTTTACAGAGAAGTTTTCTGAGTTTTCTGCTTAAAATGGGGGACTGAGTAGCACACCTGCAGTGCTCTGAAGAAGATGCCACTGCCCTGACAGCACAGAAATTAAATTTAAAACACAACTTTGAGTCATGATGTAAGTAAAATCTGTCTGCTTATAAAAAGCAGGGACTACTGATGCCAAAAGAGATTTTCATATTATTATGGAATCACAGTGCTGTAGGATTCGAGTATGTTGTATTTTATTGTTGTTGTATGTTGTATTTATACAGTACTTAATACTCCCAACGAGGTTCCCGAGTGCATTTGCTGAAAAGTTAGCATGCTGCTCTGGGCAGTGCCACAGATGGAAGACTGCATATGTGTCGTGTGGCTTGTGTGGGTTTTTTATGTTATGTGTCAGGACCAGAATTATGCTCTTACAATTTTTTTTGCTATTTCTCTGAGTGAATTTGAAGAGAATATGAGTGAGAGAAAGGTTGCCTATTGATAGACATAAGTGAATGATTGCAATCTGCCCAATGAAGCGTTTTGGTCTGCCGATATGGCTGAAACTTCTGAAACTGTCTCATAAACAAGCATGGAGTTGCACTTACTCATGGGTGTAAGAGAGATGTGTGAGAATAGATGCGGTTTCAGAAGCCGTGTGAGGAGAGATGCTTCTGCACAAAGGGATACTTGCCATCTATGGAGTAGTCAAGTTTTGAACCACAAGAGTACAGGACTAAGAAAGTCCACATAGAGTATGGGAGCTTCCCTTGGGAGGTGAAAACTACAGGATTCAGGCAGTAACAAGGCCTGCGAGAGCATCTAATCAACTCCAAAACAGCCTCTGTGAAAGAAAAAGGCCATATGACTTTATAGTCATACGCCCATCCACAATAGACTTTTTTAAGGCATTACTTACTGGGATCAGGACAGTGGACAGGTTTTAGAGGGCTAGGGCATTAATTAGAATCATGATAGTAGAATATATCCTTTTTTTCTTCAGTTTCTCTTTTACTAGTGCCTGATGGTATGAATGGGTTCAAATCATGAAGAAAATTAAACAGAAATGTGTTTGCCATATCTGCACTTTGGGCCTCTCAAAGATTAGAAAAGTGCTATACAAATGTTATTGCATTGGTCCTTAATAAGTAAACTTACAAGGGGATGCGTATAGGTCGATGAACCTTTTGATTTGTTTAAGGTGTTCTTACCATAGTTCCAGTACAGAAACAATAACCAACACACAATAATCAATAATCATTAGTCGAATCAATAATCAATGGAGTCAGAAATTTTCACGCACCATGACTTTACAGCCATGAATAAACCACACCTTTAATTAAAGTTTAGTAAGTTTATTTCTCTTATGTTAACAATACTAAAGTCGTGTAGCTTAATCACCAAATCAAATCAACCAAAATGAATAATGCTTGTTACTCAACAAGTCACACGAAACATGATCTAATCAAAGCATGAATCAAAAGGCATTCCCAAGCATCAGCACAAATCATTAGTAAAACCAATTTCAGCAAGGCTATAATATCCATAGTGTTTGGCAAAATAGTCAGTCAATCATTTGTCTCTGCAATTCGTCCGTCATCAGGTAAATAGCCTCAACTAACCCAAATTAGCATCAGCATGTGGGGCTTCATGTAAAACAACTTAGAACACAAATTTGGAAAACATCTACCTAAAGAAAGTATTAAGACAGCGCAGTTGGTACCTAGAAAGAAAAGGCACAAAAATGCAATTCTGTCATTGTCATATCTATCTGTCCACGGTATGGGTCAGCAAGCAGAATCAGTCTTCGTCCTCAGGTCATCGATCGATCAGCAAAACCTCAGGCTCTCAGTCAGAGTATGAGCCCAATGTCAGAATCTCAAATCTCTTCTTTTCCCACCGTCACTCTAAATCTCTAGTCTCGCAATCTGTCTAAATTCCCTCTGTCATGTTGTTATATCAAAGTCACCCAAGCTATCCCCTAATTTCCGATTGGTCAATTAATCGTACGTTATTACTCTGTCCAATAGTGTCCTTATACCAAATCTATGAATTCTAATATTTCACACTTCACATGTTGTTGATTGGTCTGCTTTACGATGTTCTCATTATCCAGCTCATCAGGTATCGAATTTGTTGCATCTTCGTCTCCAGTCAGTGTCTTCATTGTTTGCGTCCTGGGAAAGAACCCTGTGCACATTTTACACACAATTTGTTACTTTGCGAGAGACCTCATCTCCTGTCTGTCGGTTCCCATAGAAAGCTTCTGCTAAGCATTTTATTAAAACAGTGAGCATTTCACAGTTAGTTCACTCTGTCAGCACTTTTTATTAACCGCTAAGAAATACAGCTTCTGCATGAGGCCTGGTAAAACTAGGCCAAGACACTTGCTAAGTTAAGGCCTATAATTAATAAGCAAGAACATAATTCATAACTCTTAATGTGGCATTTTACTACATTAATCTAATTCATTTTCAATATTTCATATGGATTAATTATAAATTAGTACATTTCGTGAATATTGGTGGCCATTCTTCGAGGTCACATTTACAGACGTGTACATTATTTTTCTACGTTATTCATTTTTCCACATGTCATTATTCAAAATACGTAAACATTCATTAATAATTTCTAATTAAGACATCTGCTTCAGCAATCCCTCCTATGATGACTAAATATGTCATCACACCAAATTTACCACCCACAAATTTACAGTTCAATTTCTTCAACATTTTGTCTTCTTCTTGAATTTTCCCTGTAAATTCTTTCCCTTTTTCTTTCTTCCCTCCTCTGATTCTTTTTAGACTTCTTCAGTTTAATTCTTTTACATAATTTGCAAAAGCCCCATATTCTTAATAGACACCCTATAAGAATTAATATTCCCTGTTTATTTTCAACAGTACCCCATTCCAAATACTACTAAGCCAATTTCCCACTGAAGCAAACCCCTTACCAACATTTTCCCAAACACCTGGTTCTTTCAATTCCTTCATATCACTACTTGCGTTAGTCAGATTAGTAAGTAAGTCTCTTATCTCTTTACTATTGTTAGGAATGTAAGAGCAGCAATGCATAAGAGTTAATCATTTTACAGACTCGGCCATCTTTCGCTAAAAGAATGTCTAAAGCAAGACGATTTTGAAGAGTCATAGCTCTTCTGCAGCCAATTCAGTATCTATGAGAAGTATAGCCCTTGAAGAATTTGTCAGCATGTTATCCACAATAGCAGACAACTTTCGAATCTTAATCGAATTTAGGATGACTCCCACTGAAGGAATCACTGCACCAAATATATCTCCCACTATCGCAGAAGAGGACTCCCTCCTCTGTCTCTTATGATGTAATTCTGTCATTTTCTGAAACTTTTTCAAATCTTCCATCTGGTAAATCTTTTGGAATACTATCCCCAAATAATATGTTCCATACCATCCTCTTGCAAGACGGTAATAAGCATTAAGTCCACAAATATAATAGACCCCTGGAACCGCAGGGTCCTGCCCATTCAACATAAATGTCCATTTACCTTGAAACAAAAACACATGCTTACATTCACTCGTTTCCCCAAACAAAAGTGTCAGTGCGACATTTGGGCCTATATATACAAAGCTTCCCTACATGTAATGCATCTAAAGCTAATTTCCCTTGCGTTTTATTTGCAGTGTAAGCATAATCATTCTTGTAAGTCCTTTTCTCTAAGCCTTTTTCTAATTTCTCCTTAAGCGCCTTTCTCCTGTCATCAGTATGATCTAAGAAGCTTTTCTCTAACGGTGTAAGCAAGCATGTAAGATATTCTTGTGAGTGTAGGCTGTTCCAAACGTTAATGTAGGTTCAAAGAATCCTTTAACTAATACTATGTCATTATCCTTAGCTATTCTACTCAAGTACCTAATAAAAGGAACAAACAAAAACACGACATCATGGTTGGAATAGAAATATTGAATGTACTCCTGGTTATAGAACCTTGTTAGTAAAAGACTACAACTTATCCCGTATGTTAATGGAAGACTATGATAAGTGACTCCTTCCTCGACTGATGAAGGAATCTGCATACACACAAGACAATCCTTTACGTCCATTGTTTCAACATACTCACTCAACTAACGATAGAAGACATTAGAAGAAAGTTCTCCTTGAGCATTAGTAAAGTCATGCAAATATTTCTCATCTAATTTAAACCTCTCTAAAACCGTTAATGTAGTAGTCTCAAAAGCAGAAGTATGATTGACTCCTTTCGCATCAAGAACAGACATTCCCACTATCAATTCTATAAACAATATTCCACACATAATTGCCAAACCAACGCTCATATATTTACAGCACCTAATATCCCTAATTTGCTTATCTACATCAGCCATGATCTGTAAAGAATCAGAAAGCAGAAGTAACTTAGAAAACGTGCAACAAAAATTAAAAATAGACAATTCTTCAGAAGATCAGTTTCACTTCCAGGAACCCTTCTCCTTGTCAAAATCGGTTAGCAGCTTTGCCAAAATCAGGTTTAAAAAAAAAAGTCAAATTAGGTTGTTAATGTTTATTCTGGTTACTTTCATCAGTCTCTTTCTCAAAAATATTTCTCAGATTGTTTCAACAGTTCAGTTCATTGATATTCTTCTGGTCACCTAAAAATATGGACTCAGAACTTTCCTATGAAAACAAAAAGACATAAACTCTTGTTGCCATTCATTTGTAGTTGTATACGCCCATTCAGGTTCTGCGTATCTTCGACTTGCTATTCTCTTTCTTTGCAACTCTCGATCACCATTCATCTCTCCTTCACTTAATTCTTCTTTTCTCGTAGTATCTACTTCTTCCTCTATTGTTGGTTCAACTATCACCTTTTTCCTTTTCTCCACTTGTGAATTCGGCCACTCATCTCCTTTTTGTGAACCTTCTGTTGATATTCTCTTCAGGAGTGAACCTGAATCCTTTTCCTTCTCTGTGGTGTTTTCTCTTGATGGACCTGCAACAGGTTCAGGTGGAGTAAGATCACTTTTAGTTTGATCCACCTCAACTCCTTCCCCTTTTTGGTCTGGCACTTGCTCTGTCTGTCTATCGGAATCGTCTCCTTCTGGGAGGGCCCCCTCAGTAGTAGGCTCTCCTGCTGGTTCAATTGTAATAGATTCTTCAGCACCCTCCTGGAGATCTTCACCTTCATCTCTCACAGGAGTGATAGAACCATCTTCAATGAGCTCAGGTTCAACTTCAGTTCTTCTTTGCTCCTTTTCTTGTTCTGGTGCTGTAATTTGTCTCACAGTTGTTGGTACTCTCAACAACGCTTCTTCATGATCCAATGGACATGCCACTTTCTTTGTGTGACTCGCGTGAATCCAATTCGGGATCCCAGCACACTTCACAGCAGTCGTAGTTGTCAAGATCACTTGATACGGTCCCTTCAAGGGAGGCTCCAAACACGTCTTGCGCACATGCTTCTGGACAACAACCCAGTCAACAGCTCTCAGGTTGTGCCCTGGATCATGGATCGGTGGCAGTGTGGTGGCCTCCACCTGCTGAGAGAAAGAGCGGACTACATCAGCCAGACCCTTGCAGTAATCCAACACCATATCATCTGTAATGTTCACAAGTGCATTTGCTGGAACTGCTGGCAACCTCATTGCTCTGCCCATGAGAATCTCATGGGGCGACAATCCTGTTTTCCTGTCAGGTGTGTTTCTCATTAACATCAACACCAAAGGCAATGTGTCAGGCCATTTCAGATTCGTAGCTGCACACATTTTTGCAATTCGTGACTTCAAGGTACAGTTCCTCTGCTCCACTAGTCCTGATGCTTCGGGGCGATAACTACAATTAACTTCTGTTCGATGTTCAATGCTGCACACTGTCAGGAATCCCCAAGGTGCCTCTTGCGTTATCTGTCAGCATCCCCAGGGATTAGGGTTAAATCATATCTCTGTTCTTGGTTAAACCTTCATGTTTCTAAGTAAACATAATGTGCTGTGTTACACACTTGGTTTTATCAATGCTTGTTTTACCAATGCTCGTTTGCTAATGTGAGCAGGTGTAGACATGTGCTTCTAATTGGGTGTGGTGACTCATCCACATGTGGAAACTCAACTGCTTTCCTGATTGGCTATAAATAGCACAGTGAAGCATGCCTCCCTGCTTGGCTTAGTTTTGCTTCCTGATCTCAGCATCTGATTTGGCAGTCAAGCCCCTGCTGTCATCCTCGTATTCAGGACTTTTGAGACAATTCTTTTCTTCGTTCCTGTACCAGCTGACACCAGGCATTCCTCCAGCACTCCGGAAAAGACTGCAGCTAAGTGACTAGTATTCTCCAGGGAGTTTGTTCTTTGAGCACCGCGCTTTCCTGGAACAGCTGGTGTATTTCAGACCTTGTATTTTGGCAGAGTGCTTATCTTGAAGAGACAAATGCATTTCTGAACATTCTATATTATTATTGTAGTTACTTGCCTAAATGTGCTTCAGGAAATCTGTTTGAGATCAAGTACTACAAAAAGTGACAGTGCAATTTTAAAAGATCATTTACGTGACTTTTCTTTCTCTAATAGCATAACTCTTGGATTTAAATTGTGTCATTCATGCCTGTGTTTTAGGTTTGAGGAATTTGCTTTTTGAAGGGTTTTTCACACACAGAGTGAAACCAAACCAAACTGTGCCACCCTACCTGTCTGAACCCAGAGTGGACATTTGTATTTCTTGGATTGTTTTTGTTCCTTTTAGTTTAACCCTATGCATGCAGGAAAGTTATATGTGATATAACTAATGCCCTTGTTTGTCTTTCTTGTGCATGATAAGTGCAACCACAGTTCTAATTGTAGTGTGCAACAGTGAATCTCTGTGCAGCCAGCCCTAGTGTCGCAGTACTTATTGTTACGGTACTCAGTTTGGGGTTTTGGTAATGCAGTGTTAGTAATTGTGCCAACAATTATTATTATACAAGAAAAATGCTGGAGCATCCCGGTGTCCTTCTTCCGCTCCCGTACCCATATCAGAAAGAGAGATTCAGTTTCAAGGAAGTTGAGTGCACTAACTCTACTATCAGTCTGTCAACAGAGACCTGCCCCCAAAGATACAGGGTGCCTGGCTGGACCGGCAAGACGTGGCAGTGTTTTGTCTCTTTCTCTTCCACTCCCCCTTTCCTTTTGGAAAGTGTGTCCACCAGGAAGTGCCAAGAGGTGTTCCAGGAGGTCGGGGGCATACCATTGCCCCTGCAGACATCCTGCTTTTCAGGTGAGTGGCCCCGTCTCGACACACATAATAGTTTAATCACCTCGTTATTGGAGTGCATTCCCCTATCTGATTCTAAAGAGATCAGAAATCCGAAGCGCAGTATCAGTTTCCTAAGCAACAATTTCGCTACTGTGAGGCTATAATTTCTCCGTGTAGGGTACGCTTCAATCCAATGACTAAAGATGCAGACAATCACCAACACATATCTCAAACCTCCACATGCAGGCATTTCAATGAAATCCAATTGCATTCTGCTGAATGGACTTCCTACTCTTCCAATGTGGCTCAAATTAACCACTGTCACTTTCCCCGCATTTAGTTGCTGACAAATGACACATCAAAGGCAAACTGCTTCAGATGTTTGTCTAAACTTGGGGTTAAACCAGTCAATTATGAACAAACATACCATGGCATCTCTCCCAATGTGTGCCTGACCATGATAGTACCTCGCCATCTGAGACAACAGTCTATTTGTCAAAACCATTAGAACCATACCCACAACTCACCTTGTCTTTGAACACATTTCATTTTGCTCCATGACTGTTTCTCTTCTTTGTCGACATTACTCTGCAAAGTTTTTAACTCTTCTAAAGTGTCAACTACTTTTAATGCAAAACTCGCACATGTTTTTTTTTTTTCAGGTAACAATTCCCATTTGTCTTTGAACGATATACATTCAGTGCGCAAAACCTTGTAACTTGATCCGCATATCCATTTCCCAAGGACACGTAGTCCTGTGACTTTAGATGTGCTCTGCATTTCACCACTGCAATTTCTTCAGGGATTTGAATCGCATATAACAACTCCTTTATTCTCTCACCATTTCTCACTGGTGATCCAGTAGAGGTTAAAAAAACCTCTCTGTGATCACAATTGACCAAAGTCATGAACTATTCCGAATCCGTATTGGCTATCTGTGTAGATAGTGACTCTCAATCGAGCAGAAACATGGCATGCCTTAGTAAGAGCAACCAATTCCGCTACTTGAGCAGAATACACTCCTCGAAGCCAGGAAGCTTCTAAGGTACCTGTAATTGTGCACACTGCATTTCCTGCACTGTCTCTCAGACAAGAACCATCAACTAAAACAATTTGGTCATTTTCTTCCAATCGGGTATTTCGATTGTCAGGTCTCGGTTTTGTGCACAGCTAGGCTACTTCAAGACAATCATGTTCAACTTATTCCTCTTTCTCAATTTCAGTAGTATCACTTGGAAGTAAAGTTGCCGGGTTCAGCACTGTACATCTTTTCAGTATCATGTTTGGAGCACCCAAGATACTCGTCTCATACCTAGTCAACCTAGCACCAGTCAAGTATTGGGTTTTCGTCCTTGTCAGTAAAATCTCAATCAAGTGAGGGACCATTACAGTCATGGGATATCCCATCACTACTCCTTCACACTGTGAAAGACTCTGACCAACTGCGGCAACTGCACACAAACAACCAGGTAAGGCTCCTGCAACTGGGTCCTAAGTAGCTGAAAAATATGCTACTGGGCGATGTGCACCTCCATGGACCTGAGTCAAGACAGACAATGAACATGCATCACACTTATGTCAATGGCTTTGTATAGTCAGGCATACCAAACGCTGGAGCTCTGCACAAACTCTCTCTCAACTCAGTGAACACCTTCATTTCATCCTCATCTAGCACAATGGGGTCTGTGACATCTTTATGGGTCAGCTTGTGCAATGGCTTTGAAATTTCTGAAAAATTTGGAATCTATTGGCGACAATAGCCCACAATTCCCAGGAACATCCTAACATCTCTCTGTGTAGTCAGGAGGTTTATTTGCAGTATCATTGTAATCCTCTCTCTGGATATTTTCCTCGACCCTTTCTCGATCTGGTGACCCAAATACTTCACTACTTTCTGACAGTACTGCAAATTCAATGGTGACACTTTATGACCATACTTTCCTAAGTGATTCAGCAGGGCAATTGAGTCGTACTTACACTCGTCCCTTGTCTTGGATGCAATCAATAAGTCATCAATGTATTACACCAGAGTCGATTGGAAAGGCAATTCTAATGACTCCAAATTCTTTTTCAAGATCTGATTAAATAGGGAAGGTGACTTCGTGTACCCTTGAGGAAGTCTACACCAGCAGTAGACTCGATCTAAGAATTTGAAACTGAAGAGAAATTGACTATCCTCATGAAGAGGCACAGAAAAGAATGCTTGTGATAGATCAAACACTGTGAACCACTCTGCATCACATGGAATCTGAAACATTATTACAGCTGGGTTTGGCACTACGGGACAACACTTGACCACAATGTCATTTATTTTTCTCAAATTCTGAACAAGTCGAACTTTCCCATATGGCTTCTTCAAACCCATTATCGGTGAATTACATGGGCTGCTCAACACCTCCTTCAAAACTCCCTGCTTCACAAACTCTGCAATTATCTGAGCCACTTTCATCAAGACATCTTGTGGCATATTATACTGTGGAAGCTGTGAGAATACTGCATTCAGTTTTTAAGTAACTTTAATCGGCTCCACTTCCTTGATTAAACCCACTTCTTTCCCTGTCAAATTCCACACGTTTTCTTGCTGTGTTCCCTGCAAATCAGAATGAAGCTCTCTCACTGTGAACATCGGGAAAAACTCAATCAAGGGGTACTCCTCATTTGTAGTTTCACACTCAGTTTCTGGGGCCGGGTCTTACTAATCGTCATTATTTGTCTGGATCTCAATTCCATCATTTGAACAAGTAATCAGACACCTTGTCTTACACAGCAAATTCCTTCCCAGTAGGGATACTGGACTTGAATCGCAAACTACAAACGTATGCAGTCCCTGAAAATTGCCAATCTCAACTTGCACTGGATCTGCATTTGGGTTTGTCAAAAACTGATTCGCTACCCCCACCACCTGAACTGTCCTTCCTGAAAGGGGCAAATTTGGAACTTCTGCACTTCTCACAGTAGAGCGTGTCGCTCCAGTATCCACTAGAAATGATACTTTGTGACTCATCACCTTTCCTCTCACAATGGGTCCTCTCTGATCTACTTCTAGAGAAGTCACAAGCACACATGGCTCCTCCTCGGAACTATCGCTCATCCATTCATCATTTATTTCATTCTCACTGTGTAACGCAAATTGGTGCACTGCGTTACTACTTCTGTCTTGTTTCTGACCTGCGACCTGTTGAGAAAGCATCATCTGTTGCTGCTCCATCGGGGCTTGAGGTATCTGCATTTGCTGTCTAGGTACCATGGGAACCTGCTGCTGCATCGGCTGCAATTGTGACACTTGTGCACGGGGCATTTGCACCTGTTGCATGGGCTGAAAATTCTGCATTTGATTCTCATTGTTCTGGATATTTGGATTTGGACCTCTCATTCTCGGTCCTCTCACATTTTGAAATGTATTGACGTCGTTACCTTTCTGAACAACATCCTCCTGCACCATCATCGGACACTCCTGCTTCCAGTGTCCCATGGCTCCGCAAATGTGACATGGCAATAGCTTCTTCATTTCCTGCACATCATTCTGAACCACTGCAGTATTCAAATCCGGACCACGGTTCATATTGCCTCCGCGACCTCTACCTCTCATCTGAAGCTGAGAGATGACGTTTCCCTGCTGTTGCAGCATCTGTTGTACAAAAGTCCCCTGCACTCCCATTTGAGCTGCCTTAATCTGCATCACCATTGCCTTCTCTGTCAACTTTTTTGCTTCAACTCAATCTCGTCACTACAGTATTTCGCATACTGCAACACCCCATCAATCGGCTTTGCCTGCCAGCAAATCAAATGACTCTTAATCATCTGACCTATTTCAGGTCTCAGTCCTTCCAGAAACCTGAACACAAAGTGCAGCATGTCATTCGGTTTGATTGCTTCCTTGCCACTGTACTCCTTGAACACCTTCAACAATCTCTCATAGTACGCATGTATCGATTCCTTCACCTCCTGCACTGTCCTGTCAATTCTCTGCCAATCAATGTTTTTGGGTGAAATCCTCGTCTTTAGGAACTCAATCACCTTATAGTAATACTTCATTACCTCAGGAGATGGTGCACCTGTACCCTTATCTCTTACCGGTTCACTTGTTGGCCAATCTACAGCTAGCTCTCTTACACTCAACCCACAGATCAGCTGGTACCACTATCTCCAGTAAGGTGTTCAAGTCTTCCCATAAACACTTCACAAGTTTCACAAACCTGTCTGCTGATACCATTCTACTGGCTTTTCCCTCAGTTTTGGATGATCGTTTGTGAATGACAGAATAACACTGCTACTCCAATGGACATGAACAAAATTTCCTCCTGGGATTTCTCTCATTGGTAAAATCTTTACCGGATCCTTGTCCTGTTGTACACTTTCAGGCACCTCTAGAGAATCTTGTTTCTTTTTGTCTCTTTTCTTCACCCATCTGCCTTCTGATTTTTCTAATGCTCCCCAAACCTGAGCACTCTGCAGTAATTCCTTAAGGTGTGCTTTCATTCCGGCAGACCTCATGTGTTCAAAATGTTTCGTCTCAAAATCTAATCTGTAACTTCTCTTCAAATGCTTCGTTTTCTCAATTTCTATGCCATGCTTCTCTGCTATATCTGCTAATCTCTGATGTACCTTGCCAACCTCTCTTGTAATTCTCGGGCACAAATATCTCAACTCTGCCTCTGTGTACGACTCTAACCTATTCACCCCCATTGTTCCCTCAACAAGTTCACCCGCATTCCATGCTCAATCTGACACAATTGATCTGCTCTTCTCCCTTAGAAGTATTTGTGGGGTATTCAGCTTGTCCAACCATTTGGTCTACTGCTGAGCTGTCAATCCCTGTAACGAAATGTTACTCGCGTTCATCGGTGGCACCTGTTGTACCACTGCATTTGATGTCTGCGGTGTCAGTAACTTGAGGCTCTGACCTACACTAGGTCCATTCACAGCATCTGGAAGTGCAACAAGTGGACTGAAATCTAACAGCGACCTTGATCTACTAAAGGTCTGACCCACGAAGAGACTACCTGCACTTGTTCATCTAGTCCCCTCCTCATTAGACTCTGAGACATCGTTCCTTGTTCATTCATAATTGGTTTCTTCTGCGCAAACAATGGTACTGCTGGACCAACAGTAATTGGCGGCGATATTGCATCTGGGGCCACTCTGGCACCTGAACATTGTGGGAGAGTAATTCCCATACTGTGATTCATTACCGGAGTCAAGTCTGACTGTGTCCCCATCATTGGCATAAACCTCAGCATCCTTTGCGGCTGTACTTGGGTCAACAAAATCAGAGTCGGCTCAGTCTGAGCCAACAGTGGTGTTGGAACCACTTGCTCCGTAGGCAGCACTAAGTTCGAAGTCGTCTCTAAGACAGGCACATCAGGATAAATTCTCTGTATGGGTGGCGGACGCATCTGTGCCTGAACTACTGGAGTAGTCAACACTTTAGGGCTACCTTAGACCACACCCTGTATCTGGGTAGTATTAACCTGTACCGTATCCACTGTCCCCACTACCTGTGCCGGGGCTGTTGCATCAACACTAGTACTTGGACCATCATTATGCACCGCATACAGTGGTGGTCGATCTCTCAGTATCTGTGTAACAAGATCTTCAGCATCAGAGTCCTCCTCCACTATGGAAGTCTATCTCGCTTCCTTACTCTCAGACAACCCCTATTAGACTTCCTAGTTGCCTTCCTTCCTTCCGTCTCGTCTTCTTGCGTAATTGCTGGAAACAACTTAACTCCCTACAGTGTCTCTGCTCTCCACCTTTTTTGCTCCCAATCCCATTTAGCCTCAGCTAAAGACTTCTCCACCTTTCTTACTCTCCTCTCAAATTTCAATTGCTGTTGCTGTCTAGCTACCAATCCCCAAACTGCTAATGCCTCAAACTGTGCTGGTCTCGGAAAGGGTTTTGAATCATATGACGCCATCCGCAATTGCTCCACAATTCTCAAATTGAACGTCCCATTCTCAGGAAACGCTAAGCTCACATTTTTCCCTGTCAACTTGCATCACTGTTTTAACCAAAGACATGGCACAACACCTCACTCCTCCATTAAAATGTAAGCCGGTGTATTCTCTGGCGGAGTAGGCTCTCCTACGTTCGCTTCAATGTAAGTAGCTACCTTTAGGGCACTCTTTAATGCCTTGAAAAAGTCATCTTTTCCACCCTTTTGTGTATTCAAAATCAAATCAGGAAATGACTTTTACTCCCAAGATTCCTTTCACACACGTTCTCAAACAATTGCCTCTCATGGACGGCTGCCAATCCATGCGCGACCCTTCTCACTGAGGGACCTATCCCAGCGTGGCTCCAATGACGTCACACTCCCACGTACTGCGGCTGACAAAGTCTTGCGGCTCGTCCTCCTAAACTCCAATTCACACAAAACTAATGCAAATATTGCAAGCACTAACCAAAAACCAATAACCAAAACAAATCTGCTGGTTTACTACAGGAAGGTAACACAATCGCTTTAGAAACCTTACGGATTTTCACTGATGATCCTTTCGCTCATGCAGCTATTCTTCCTTCTCGGTCTCCCAGATGAGCAAGCAAAATTTGACCCGCAAATTTGACTCTTAACTGATCAATGGGTCTGTCCTGGTGCACAAAGGATTCCCCAAATCTCAGTCGAAATTTCCTCTCGTCCACTTAACATACACACTGACTCATTGGCCATGCCCGATCAACCTTCTAATCAGATAGATTATGACATATAACCAAGTCTCATACGCTTTTCAATATACTCCAGAGTCTTACACCATGCAAGGTCCGTACATCAACAACCACGTGGACAATTGTTTAACACAAAGCGCCACCCACATATGAAGTTCGACGACTTCTACTCTCATACTGCGGAGTACGCAAACTCCTAACAAAACTTAATCTGGAGTACGCAAACTTCCTAAATCCTCCCATTCGTCACAATTCACCTGCGATTTGCATAAGCTGTGCAAGCGCAACCTATCTTTCTCACTCTATCACTAGAACACTGGCAACATACCCAACACTACTAGTAGGATCCAGGATCTGGGAAAGTGAATTCTGGGCTTAAGGGAACATCATTTTCTCTACAAATGCCATTTTGAAAATCCAAATCCAAATCTCAATAGCACTGAATTCTCAAACTGATCATTCTTTAAACTATTATCATAACTAGGGGCACCTGTCCATCAGTCTCCTATCACAGCTGTTAACACCTGTCACTCAGTTCTGGACACCTATGGCAAGCTCTTAACGAGACTAACCATCGGTCTCCCCACCATAACTGTTAACACCTGTCACTCTGTACCAAACACCTATGGCAAGCCCTTAAAGAAACATAACCATCAGTCTGCTACCATAACTGTTAGCACGTCGGTCCTTAATATGTAAACTTACAAGGGGACGGGTATAGGTCGTTGAACCTTTTGATTCGTTTAAGGTGTTCTTACCATAGTTCCAGTACAGAAACAATAACCAACACACAATAATAAATAATCATTAGTCGAATCAATAATCAATGGAGTCAGAAATTTTCACACACCATGACTTTACAGCCATGAATAAACCACAAGTTTAATTAAAGTTTAGTAAGTTTAATTTCCCTTATATTAACAATACTAAATTCATGTATCTTAACCACCAACTCAAATCAACCAACATTAATAATTCTTGTTAATCAACAAGTCGCAAGAAACATGATGTAATCAAAGCTTGAATCAAAAGGCATTCCCAAGCATCAGCAGAAATCATTAGTAAAACCAATTTCAGCAAGGCTATAATATCCATAGGCTTCCGCAAAATAGTCTGTCAACCATTTGTCTCTGCAATTCGTCATCAGATGAATAGCCTCAACTAACCCAAATTAGCATCAGCATGAGGGGATTCATGCAAAACAATTTAGAACACAAATTTGGAAAACATCTACCTAAAGAAAGTATTAAGACAGCGCAGTTGGTACCTAGAAAGAAAAGGCACAAAAAAGCAATTCAGTCATTGTCATATCTACATATCCACAGTGTGGGTCAGCAAGCCGAATCAGTCTTCGTCCTCAGGTCATCGATCGATCAGCAAAACATCAGGCTCTCAGTCAGAGAGTATGAGCCCAATGCCAGAATCTCAAATCTCTTCTTCTCCCACCATCACTCTAAATCTCTAGTCTTGCAATCTGTCACGTTGGTATATCAAAGTCACCCAAGCCATCCAGTACTTTCCGATTGGTCAATTAATCATAGGTTATTACTCTGTCCAGTAGTGTCCATATACCAAATCTGTGAATTCTAATATTTCACACTTCACATGTCGTTGATTGGTTCGCTTTATGATGTTCTCATCAATTGGCTCATCAAGTATCGAAGTTGTTGCATCTTCGTCTCCAGTCAATGTCTTCATTGTTCACGTCCTGGGAAAGAACCCTTTGCACAGTTCCCATAGAAATCTTCTGCTAATCATTGTATTAAAACAATGAGCATTTCACAGTTAATTCACTATGTCAGCACTTTTCGTTAACTGCTAAGAAATACAGCTTCTGCATGAGGCCTGGCAAAACTAGGCCAAGACACTCGCTAAGTTAAGGCCTACAATTAATAAGCAAGAACATAATTCATAACCCTTAATATGACATATTACTACATTAATCTAATACATTTTCAATATTTCATATGGATTCATTATAAGTTAGTACATTTCGTGAATATTGGTGATCATTCTTCGAGGTCACATTTTCAAACGTGCACATTATTTTTCTACGTTATTCATTTTTCTACATAAGTCATTATTCAAAATATGTAAAAATTCATTAATAATTTCTAATTAAGACATCCGCTTCAGCACAAACAACAATACATTACTATATCACTGTCACTCTCTATGGAATCTTGCACTCTGTCTTTTCTGGAAGATAAAGTGTGGCAAAACTTCCCTGCTGTGTATTTGTAGATGTGGTGGGATGTGATAACTGGGCATTTCATCCGTATGGATCCTTATTGATCTAGCCTCAGGCACTTTAACTAGCCCACTTACAGTTCCATGGTACTAATAGGGTGCACATTCTGCACCAGTACCATGTTGTAACAACTCACCAGCACCATACAATTACGAGTTAGGCCCCAGGGAATGGAGAACTACTGTGTGGACCTGGAATTAAACCTGCCAGTATTCCACACATGGTATTCCTTTTTCCGTGGAGTTAACACAGACACGTTTAACATGCTCACAACAGGTGGTAAACGTGTACATGGGGCTGTGGTAAAAGTGTGCGGGGACTGTTGTAAGGGAGGGGTGGAAGGAGAGGGTGAGGAGGGAGCATTACATGCTTCTATTGTGCCTTGTCTGAGGTTTTGGAAAGGGGTCATAAAAAAGGTCTGGACTACAATGCAGCCTTTTCTCACAGTGATTTTATCTGCTGGATATTCATAATGGAAAAATAGGTTTTGTTGTTCCCACAGTCAGTGAATCTCTATGCAAAACCAATGGACCTCTTATAATTGTACAGAACGGATTTTCACAAAATAATTCTGCTTTGTGCAATTCTCACTCATGTCTATGGGCACTTTACAAGTGTGATGATTAGACAAGGGAGCGCAACACCCATGAGGCATGAGAAGCAATGAGCAAACCCTCATCTACCTGCAAATGGCTTTTGGATGTCCTCTGTGGTTGATGTGGGTGGGATCTATTATTGTTGGCATTCCCAATCATTTTTAACTTTTACAATAACAGTTTATATGCTTTTTTTTAAATGAAAACAACCACTTGAGAACGGAGAATACTGATGTTTAGGTGCCTCTGGCTGAAAGGGAAAGAAGGTCGTTTCATGTTCTGCGAAGCAGCCTTCTCACTAGGGAGCATGCTACCTGAAATAAATGTAAATGTGTAAGATTGGGTAAGCAGCAAATCTAAAGGCCAGATCGGAGCTGGTATGTGGTTTTAATTAAAGGATCACTTAAGGCTTTCTATGGTCCCCAGGGAAACCATACCGCTATTAAAAAATATATGTAGATATATATGTATATATATATATAGATATAGATCTATCGATATATATATATATATATATGTACATATATATATATATATATAGAGAGAGAGAGATCACTTTTGTCAATGCATGTGTGGTTTCCTTGGGGGCTGCGATCGGCCCCCAGGTAAACCACACCCACATATAAAAGTGATCTCTTTACGTATATATATCTATATATATTTATATATATAGATATATATATTTGCCACCTGTTCTCTTGCAGTTGCAGCTTGCGTCTTCAATGCAATGCACATACTTCAACTAACGTGTTTCAACTGTAGCTTTTAGGCAGCAATACAAAAAGTCAAGTAACTCTTGTGATTATGTTTCTACTACAAAAGGATCTGACTTTTGTCTAGTGGCATTTTTGATGTCATAAAGTAGCGCAGAAGGTTTATATGCCTACTGCAAAGATCAAATCTGTATTTTATGTAAATAGCTGAGTGGATTAGTAAAGCCAGCCATTACCTTCACTATAATACAAATTAAATGTATGTGCAAGGAGGGCTATGGAGAGATGAAGGGCACTTTTGCTGAGTGGTAGTGAGGAAATCCGAGGAAGAGCACCAATAATGATTGTTGGACTGGGCGGCAGAGGCGCTAAAGACTGTGACGATTGGTATGTGACAAGGTGAAGTAATAGTTATTTGTTTTTTTAGTGTCTTGAGAGAACATGCTGATTGAGGGAAGAAGCGTAAGTAAGGTGACGGACCTTTACTGTGGCACGCTTCACACATACATCCACAAGCAATTTTGTAACTGTCTACGTAGGCTAGTGTTTTAGAGCGAGAGTTTAGCCAGTAGCAGAGATGACGTTTTGTTAGATGACTGCTGCTCAAGCCCTAACTCGGGTTATAGAGGACAGCTCTGACGTAGGATCAGAGACTGAGACAGCAGATACTGAGACAACATCTGAGGGATAGGACAATGGAATTGTCATAATTTTGTATTCTCTGGACATTGAGGACTTGTAATCAAGTGGCAATGTTGAAAATATATAGGGATCAATTTGGTCCACTTGTTTGTATTTGTATTTGTTTTTTCTTATTTTTGGGGGGGTTCTTGAATTGGCTACAGAATGCCTTATATATGTTGTCCGTTCTGTTTTTAATTAGTATGACTGTGATTGTGTGAATGTGAGTCTCCTGTTTTACTTTTAGCCCTTTTTCCCAGGTTGCATAGGACTATTTGTGCTACACACATGTATATAAAATTGAAATAAATGAGATTATAACTGTAAAATAAATTGATATGAAATATACAGATTGAATGTACATTAAGAATTTTGGCTTGATGAGTTGTTTTCATTATATTTGGGGATTCCGATCTTTTGGAACCATTAGAGAAGGTGGGTTATTTGTACTTTGTTGATTTATTTTCCCTGTCCCACTTCCATATTGTTTAGATGGGGAACCCTTATCTTGTATGAATTTAACTGGTAACATTATTCTGATTTCACAGGTTCTTCCCCGCTAAATGCAATGGTTAAATATGGAGTCATGGTTCCTTATCTCCTAAGAAATTATTAGTTCTGACTTGAAGTGTTTAAAAGTGCTTCAAATTCGAAGAGATTAATTAGGTATTCATTGAACACATTACTTATGGTTGTGCATTGAAAAAAGAACGTTCTAAACCGTAACCTTATGCATATCTCTGACCTAACATGATAAGGTCATTTACACACATTTGGATATCTGGATGACTTGTATAAAGATTAGGTATGTGTACCAGTGGTTTTAAGGTCCTTGCATGTTATTACCAGTAGAAAGAAAGAGTAATTCTAAAGTCTCTTAAGATACAGTCGTACTCCACATTCCATACCCAGGGCTCAATTCCTTAAGATAGGGAGAAGGGACTTAAGGGTATGCGTGGTTTAGACCATCACTACTCTGTGGCATTGCATAGAAATATAAGTAGGTTATAAGTGTTTTCTTGATTTATGTCTTCCAGAACACAAGGTTGCATCTGATATCCTGGTGAAGTCTGGTTGGGTCCTGGTTGCAGATTGTCCCTTCGTCCCGTTGGGCAAAGCTTGGCTCTTGCTGGTCTTGTCTCATATGGAAGTTGGGAACTTGCCTGGCACCCATTTCACTCCTGCGGAAAGGTACAGGCCTGACAATCACCACTCCGAGGTTGGTCATTTGTAAGAGTAACCACATTGCGTCCCACACTTTTAACTTGGTGAGGTTTAGAAAAAAAACATCTTTAAGAGGCCCTGTGTTCTTGACTAATACCCAACCTCATGGTCTGACTTTGGGAGACGTTCCTTTATGGGTTTTATCATACTGGAGCAGCATAATTTAGTCCCTCACCTCTTTATATGTAACATGTCTACTCATCATGTGTTTAACAGTTTTAATCTGTGTGCCTCAACCAAGTGTAGTAGATAGCTATATTTTCCTTAAAGAGAAGCCATCCGTATATTTAGTTGAACTCAGTGTATCTATATTAAATGGAATAATTGATACCTTCTTTAAATGCAATAACTTTATTTTTTATGCTAACTGTATTTGCTTGGAGAGCACTTAAAACTTTACATTGGCCTAACGTGTACCCAGGCCTGAATAACATGAATTTCATGTTATTAAATGCTTTGCCAGGGTCTTGTTTTTCTCTCTTCTGCAGGTGTCTTATCACATGCTTCGTTAGTTAGAATAGGCTTATTGTTTACTGTACTAGGCTGGAAGGTAGCTCAAACTTAATTAGAAATTGGTTTCAGACATGCAGTTTGAGACAGTGGAGGAGAGCTTCTTGTACCAGGCAGACCAGACCGATGCTACATCCAAGCCTGTGCAGCTGTGTACTTCATTGTTAAGAGCTGGGAAACTAGGGACTCTACCCACTCCCAGAGAACACTGTCTCTGGATTGGTCCGTTTGGTGGGAATTGATACGGAAAATCTTTCATAAGTTACTTCCTTGCTTTTGATTATGTATTTTTTCAACAGTTTAGAGGAGAGTCCGTCCCAACCTAGCTGAGTGAAGACCTCTTCTCAACTCTGTTAATTTCCCCTGCCCAGAGAGTTGAGCTTCATGCTCGGGCACTTTTGTTTCTCCCCTGAGCCTTAAACTTGGTTCAGCTGATGTTGACACCTTTCCTCATAGAAATCTCCTTTCTACTTTTGATGCTGTATTTAGAATATGGAAGCTCCTTTATGGAACATTTATATTTTATATTTTGCCTTTTATATGTCATTACATTCTAATCTTTTTCCTCATAATACACAAATTTCGATTGCATGACCATTTTAGTATGTATGATCCTATGCTATCTTTACTGAACCTTTGCTAACTGACTTGGATTGTGGGTTCACTAAACTTCTAATAAAACCCTTTTGGTTTGGAGATCATCCTCTGTCTGTTCTTTAGAGCTACATTGATTTCACTGTACTGAAATGTATTGCTGATGCTAGGTCCTTTCTAATGCTTCAATGCAACAATCAAAGGTCCATACGACCAGCACCTGGACAAGTCCTATTTGATGATTTTACTAAGCAATTGAGACACAAGGATCTCCACTCAATCAATTCCATTATTTATAGTGCATTTGATGGTCCACAATTTTATTTGAAATTTCTTCCCTGCCCACTTCAGTGTAATTAACTACCAGTAACCACTTTGGAGCTACCTTGATACTTTCTCCCCTACCCTGCAGGAATCTGAAAGGTTAAACTCCTGTGATGCTGTTAGGTGTGGTCCTATAAGACTAGATCAGGGGACAGATGTACAAAGCTTTTTAGTGGTCGCAGAATAAGCCCGTTTGTGACCGCTAAAAAGCATTTTTGTATGTACCAAGGCCCAATTTGCAATTCAATAACCTATTACTGAATCGCAAATTGGGTTTGCAAGTCGGTATTAGGAAGGGGGGTGTTTAGGGCGTCCCTTCCTAATACCGAATCGCAGTGGTATGTGTGAATGTTTTACGACTGAGATGTGGTTGCAAAACATTCACATTTTACCGCCTACTTCAAGTAGGTGGTAACCCCTTCCCCTTTGAGAATGGCTGTAAAAATATTTTTAAGAGCAGGCAGTGGTCCAATGGACCACTGCCTTCTCTTAGAAAATGAAAAGAAAACTTTTCATTTTTCTTTTTGAAATGCATCCCGTTTTCCTTTAAGGAAAATGGGTGGCATTTAAAAAATAAACATTGCTTTATTTAAAAGCAATCACAGGCAATGGGTCGCAAAGCGAGACCTACCTCATGAATATAAATGAGGTAGGTGTATTTGCGACCCGCTGGGAATCGGAAAAAGTGTAAAGCACACTTTCGTAAATGGGTGTTTGCGATTACCAAATAGAGAATCACAAAAATTTGCTTTTAGGTAATCACAAACCTGACCCCAAATCTTGTACGGCCCACTCAACTGGTTCATTACTCATGCAATCTCTGTGCATACACTCTTTGATCATACAGGTTGCTCTTCCAACTAGGCTGTTTGCTTTTGACCAGTACAATGCAGTGCTGTAATGCTGAACTGATATTCCATTCATGCGTTCTTAAGTAAATTGGATCCCATTGTCTGTAACAAGAATTTTGGGGACACCTCATGAAGGAAATCAATAAGTATACTAGTTGTGGCATCAAATACATATGCACTTGGCACTGAGCCGCCTGGGGAGTTGATCAATTAGTACCGTGACATACTTTTTCCTAAAATTCTCCTAAACCCCTTCTTTTCTAAATTACAGTCACACCCTGAGCTAATTGTAATTAGGATCATTAACTGGTGAAAGAGGAATGCTCTTGTTTATTTTAGCCTTGTTGCTATTAGCACAGCTATAACAAAACTTGGCTTTGGTCTCCACTTGGGTGTCACCAATAATTATTTATGACTTTGCTCTTGGTTAAATTCCTCCTTAGATGCCCTTAATGAACAGGACCAATTACCCTTTCTGTAAGATCAGGAGGAATCAACTTTTTACCTCTGAAAAAAACGCCCTGCGTTCAAAATTAATCAATTTCTGACCTTCCAATATCCAACAATACTTTCAAGAAGATCATTGTACTTATTGTGCCAACCTGGTATACTTCTTGAACAAAGTGCTCTAAATGTTTTTTCTTGTTCCATAAATCACACTCACTCTTTTTCATTCAAACCTGGTAACCCCACTACAAGATCATGTTCATCAATTCCTCTTACTTCCACTTCCTCAGACTCCAAAGACATATGAGACAGGCTATCTACAACAGAATTATTCCTTCCAGAGAAATATTCAACTTTGAAGATAAAACCTTCCAGTCCCAGAATTCATTTAGAAATGTTGGGGGTAGCATTTTCAAGATGTTTTGATATGAAAGCATAAGAGGGTCAGGGTCTGCCCTAATATGAAATTAAATGCCCCACAAAAAATGAAGTGTTTTACAGCCCAAAAGCATGCAAGGGCTTCTCTTTCCGTGAAGGAATAGTTACATTCAGAAACCTTTATGACCTGTGAAGCAAAAGCAATTATGCATTCTTTACCATCCACAACTTAAGTCAAAGTAGGACCAAAATATTTGTTGCTAGCATCCATAGTCAACATGGAATTTACCTAAAAATGGGCATTATACACAGCAGTTTCGGTATTTTCAATTAGTTTTTGCAATCTTAATTCCACTCAGAGTAAACACCTTTTCTCAAAAGTGATCTAATACGTTCAACTTTTTTAGAAAGGTCATGTATAACTTTTGAGTAAAATTCCGCTGAGACTAACAAAGATCTTATCTTTTCCCTAGTGGAGGAAGTTGGTGCTTTCAATATGGCTTTAACAGGTCTAATTTGAGCTTGTTCACATCTGGGAAATGTATGGCCTAAGTAGTCAACTAATCCAACAACAATACAACATTCCTTTTTCATAGACCAGCCTCTTTGAGGCCCTTTAGAACCTTTCTTTGGCATTCATTATAAGTGCTAACGGAATGACCATAGATCAAAATGTCATACTGAACATGAAGCATGTTTTCGACTCACTCTAGAACATGCTTCATAATTAGTTGGAAATCTGCACTAGTGGATGCAAGACAGAAAGGCATTCTGACATACTTAAAAGCTCCTATAGAGGTTATTCATGAAGCGAGATAACGAGAATCACTTGGTGATATGCTGATGATAAATCAAGGATGCTGAAACAGTTGTATCCTTGATTACACTCAACCTATCAAGTATTCTTTAAAGGAGATGGCTGTTCACTCACCTTTTGTTACTGAGATTGGGTAAATTAAAATAAACCCTGATTTTTCCCTCTCCTGATTTTGGTTGCAATCACAACAGGAGCTAGCCATTTGATGAAAAATGAGTTGAATATGCCCCATGTTAGTAACTTGTCTAATTCAGTTTTGAGGGGAGCATGCATCATGTTGGAAATTAGGCAGACTTTATGGATGACTCACTTGATATTAGACATGAACTTGGTATGATGCTGGTAATTGTTTAACATGTCAGATTTCTCAGTAAATACAGCAGGATATGCTTTGCATATGGCATCCCCACAAAAGAAAGACCCAACAAAAAGAAATGGTTCACATATATTAGAGTCCAATTCTCTTTGGTGTAGCAAATGTGATGCCCTCTTTACTATGTAGACCTTACCATTCATGATTATACCTTTGAAAGAAATCCTCATAGTAACCATACTTCCAATGTACTGGGGCTATAAACTCCTGGATTGATGTCAGGTTTTTGGCACACATTCATTAGTATCAAACAATTGATAACATTTTTGACTGTAACAAAGTGAAAGAGCAACAAGAATCAGCCAGCAGAGACACATTCTAATCATCCAGTTTGATAACACAAATGGAAGTTTTATTTCATTTTGTTATCCACTACTTGGAATATCACTAAGGACCTGGTTTACATACTGGTGGATGAGTTACTCCGTCACAACTGTGACAGATTTTCCGTCCGCTGAAATCTAAATCCCATTATTTTCTATGGGATTTAGATTTCGGTGGATGGGTTACCGTCACCGTTGTGACGGAGTAAGCCATCTGACAATATCTAAATCAGGACCCAAGTTATCATCGGGTCCTACAGATTCTACCAAGGTAACAATATTGTTTGGATGTTCTCAGCATAGTCTTGTAAAATGGCCTTTCTTGCGACATTTGCAACACATTCCACTCTTAGCATGATGAATATTAGCCAGGTGATTGGTATTACCACTTGTGTAATACTTGGTTTTATCCTTAAACTGGGTAATTGGCATTAGTAGACTATCCATCTGTGTAGTGGATAATTCCACATCACCATGCCCAATAATGTCTCCACCTCCTGCATACAATTTGCAGTGTGTTCCACTCTCTTGGCGATTGTGGCCTCCTTAAGGTCAGGTTCCTGGCTAAATGTTTTTCTTGAATACCTGAATTGTTAGAACGTCAAACTAATTGATCACATATAAGTGAGTCACAAGGTGGGCCAAATTCACATATATTTGAACGTCCAGCAACATATGTGGTTGCATTTTCATTTTCACTCTGAACTTCCTCAATACAAAACAAGCACGGCAGGTGAAAAAGAAGTGAATGCCTGCCACACACAGCAAAGTCACAAAATGGACACCAACTATAAAAAACAATTTCACATATCATAGTTACACTACATGAAGTAGACGTACAAGTGTCCCTCACAAAACAGGTGCAGTAACCAAAGCAAACATGCAGGCTTCCCTCACTCAGAATAGGTACAGCATGGGCAGTAGTAGTGTGAACTGATTTCACAAACAGGTAGCGCACAGAAAGCAACTCTGCATGCCCCCTCACACAACAGAGGCAGAGCCTGGGAAGCAGCAGTGCGGGCTGTATTACTAACAAATAGGTACGGCACAGGAGGTGTTGATGCAAGGTAACCTCGGGTGGATACGTAAGGAGAGGCGAGACAGATATAGGCATGAGATGGGCACTAAAAGAGATGATCATAAGAAATGTGATAGAGAGGTCTTCTCATACAAACTGTATTGGTGCAGTGAAAATGTACTTTGCAGTTACACAGAGGTATTGCACGGTCCCCTCTCATAGGTGAGTTTAGCATCCACTATGTATGTGTCTGCTCTTCACTAGAACCTCTGTGAAGTTGTGTGTAGATCCTCCTGACCAGGAGGCTGAAGTCGGACCCACCTGTTTCCAGCAGAGGCTATAAATATGTTTCAGTTTGAGTTATGGGGCTCCTGCCAGAATCCAAACTCACAATATTTGGGCAAGGTAATACCTCACCTCTGAAAATGGATCGATTGGGGATTTGTCAAACTATCATCATACTCTGTTTATAACCCAGGGAATAACTCTGAACATCTGTAACACGCGTTTAATGAGTAACAATAATTAGTCATGATATCCTTAACAGCTTAGGTAAATAAGCAGCCCAGGCATATTTTAGCAGAGCTGTTGACACACTGAGCTTTCATTTATCAGTTGGAGAACTTCTTGACAGGCTGGTTGGCACAATAACCATTATGTTAATGCCATCACCCCCGAAGTCTTGAGCAGCAGTCTGAAATGTTCACGTACCACACGCATGTATTGGAAGTACAGTTAGGTGTAATGCAGCACATGTACATATCAATCCAGTTGCCAAAAAACATAATGGGCCAGATGTAGCAAACGATTGCGACTCGCAAACGGGCCGATTCGCAATTTGCGACAGTGCAAAATCGGAAATGGGATGCAAAAAGCCCATTTCCGACTCGCAAAAAGCGATGGGACCCGTTTGCGAGTCGCATCCGTTGCGACCCCATTTTGCGACCCGCAAATTGCA
The DNA here is from genome assembly GCF_031143425.1 of Pleurodeles waltl. Taxonomy (NCBI): domain Eukaryota; kingdom Metazoa; phylum Chordata; class Amphibia; order Caudata; family Salamandridae; genus Pleurodeles; species Pleurodeles waltl. Next base: position 92,085,986 of record NC_090441.1, read on the forward strand.
AGTCGCAATTTGCGAGTCGCAAACCTTATGCAATTGCAACTCGCAAATTGCGACTATTCGCAAAAAGCCCAGTTTGCAAGTCGCATTTACCACTAACTCAGAGCAGGTGGTAACCATTACCAAAGTATAAAAGGAGACCCAGAAGGCATCTGGGTCACTCAAGATGGCGGACATATACCTGATAGCAGTGAGGAGGAGAGTCTACGCAGCCCAGCAGAGGAGGAGGAGGGGCCACAGACAGGAGAAGATATGTAGAACAAGGCAGACCCTTTTCCAGCAAACTGAAGAGGAGATCTATGATAAATACCGCCTTAGCAGCGCTGCCATTCTAGAATTAATAGATTTACTAAAACCACAGCTAGAACACAAGACTCTGCGTGGCTGCGCCATCCCTACGCATGTGCAAGTACTATGCGCACTGCACCTCTTGGCCTCAGGGAGCTATCAGGGGGTCATTGCCGTGGCAGGTGGGGTATCCCAAAGTGCAGTGTCAAGGTTCCTCAGGGCATTCCTAGATGCCTTAGTAGCGCACAGGTCTCAGTTCATATACTTACCAAGGAATGAGGCAGAAATTAACAGCACGAAGCTGGACTTTTACCGCATTGCCCACTTCCCCCATGTCATTGGATGTGTAGATGGGACACACATTCAAATATGCCCCCCCGCTAATCTGGAACATATTTTCTGCAACAGAAAGTGTACCCACTCACTCAACATACAGGTTGTTTGTGATGCCCATTACGTCATCACGGACATCGTAGCTAAGTTTCCAGGCAGTACCCATGACTCATACATTTTTAGACATAGTGGGATACATCAACGCCTGGAACGTGGGGAGTTTGGAGACGGATACCTCCTAGGTAGAGCTGCATACACCTTGCAGACATACACACAGGTCACTGTGCACAACTATCTGGACTTACTAACAGTGTACTTTTGTGCCCAACAGGTGACAGTGCATATGCTCTAAGGCCATGGATCATGACTCCATTTTTAACACCCAGCAATGATTCAGAGAGGCAATACAACAGTGCGCATAAGAGGACCAGGAACCTCATAGAGCGCACATTCGGACTCCTGAAGGCAAGATTCAGATGCCTCCACCGCAGCGGAGGCGCCCTCCAATACACCCCCATTACCGCCTTCAAAATTGTGGTCGCATGCGCCATCCTCCACAACATAGCCACCAGACGTGGGCTACCTCTCACCCCTGCAGACCCAGATCCTGATGAGGAAGAGCAAGAACAACCACACCGCCATCATGGGGATAGGAGTCTAGCTAATCAAGGCAGACTGAGACGGGAACACATTGCAACGCAATATTTTGGACGGTACGTGTAAACTCCCACCATACTCACCCATTAACCAAACACTCCTTTTGTTAAGTGGAAGAAAAATAACTGTTTTAATAATGTAATGCATGAACTATATACAAGATGAAATTGTCCATGGGCAGGGAAATGTCAACCACTCATGTGGCACATTAAAGCCATGTGCCACATTTGTTTGTCCGGGCTGTTGGCTAACTTCTCCTGCCCCTCCTGCCAGCCTGGCTGGTCCCAGCCGCATCTATGGTGCTCTGCCTCCCACTCCTTAGCACCCTACTGTCAGTGGCAGATACACTGCTCACTGTGGAGCCCTCTTCACTATCTTGGGGTGTTTCCCCGGTGGCCCTCGACATCTCACGTGTCTCCATTAGTTCTATGATATGTGTGAGACGTCCCAGGCCCCTGGCAACATCCCCAGCAAAATGGCCCATCTCAATTTGCAGGCCAACTGTCCTCCTCGACAGGCCTGTTGTGTTGATGGCTAGCCTGCCGATTGATGTGGCCATCCTGTCCAGTCTTAACATAATCTGGCGATCCCTGCACCGCCCTGCCTCTGCTTGACCCAGCAGTCCGGCCGCCAGTTCCCTGATGGCAGAGGCAATGTCCCCAGTGTTCTGGCACATCAGGTCCATCTGTTGAGGTGCCGCATGCTTGCATGGTTTTGTCTTTCAATGCGGTGCAGCACCCACTGATCCTGCCCAATATTGTGTTCTGCAGGCGCTGACCCCGCAGCAGATGTGCCTCACTGCTGGTTGGAGGATGAATCTGGAAATCAGACGCTCTTCCCCTGCGACGCCTGCGCAGTGGTGGCTGCCCTGTCCTCGCACCTGTATCCTCCCTGGCTGTTGCTGGGGCAGCTCCTGGCGTTGCTGTTGCAGCAGGCGTTACAACTGCAGGAATGCTGCTGACTGTGCATGTGGGGGTGCTGGAGGGTCCTGGGGTGTCCTCCTGGGCCTGGGTGCTTGGGGTGTAGGGGGTGTCTTGCTGGAGACCTGTGGGACATGGGGAACACACTGTCAGTGTCTAGTATCTTTTGCACAATTCCTAATAAACATTTGCCTATGCACTGCCTATTGGACTACATTTCCCATAATGCATCATTCTGGCTTTTTCTACCCTGAAATGGAGCTAATTTGGTTGTGCATGCACATGTGTACATGGTGGGTGGGGTATGACATTGATAGGGGTACAGGCTTATCACATGGTACTCACCGGTTGATGTGCTGGGCTCTGAAGTGTCCAGGTCCCCAAATCCACACACTGCCTCCGGCTCAAAGGTTTGCTCAATCCTGTCTTCAAGGGGTGTGGGTGGTGGCACAGATGATGGTCCCCCTCCAGTGCCTCTCATCTCCCGGAGCCTTTCTGCCACCCTCTCCTTGGTCCGGGAGCGGAGGTCATACCACCTCTTCCTTATGTCCTCAATTGTCCTGTGGCTCACCCCCAGGGCATTGATTTTCTTTTGCATTTCCTGCCAGATTTTCTTTTTGGTGGCCTCTGGAACAGTGAGGGCAGCTCTCCCAAAGAGCTCATCATGGTGCTGACAACATTCTTCGGTCAGCACCTCAAGCTCCCTCTCAGAGAATTTAATTTTCCTTTTTCGGGGGGTTCCCTCCATGGCTGCTGCAGCTAGCTCAGTGTGCAGACTGGCAGTTGTAAAAGGGTGTGGTCCAGCCTCCTCCCAGGTGTATTTGTTAACTTCCTGGCTGTGATGTCATCATCATGTGCCAGGAAGTGTTTCCAGAGTGTTTTGGTGTGCTTTCTGGAGTGTTCTGCTGCACCTGCAAGCAATTTTGAGGGAACTCGCAATTTGCGACTCCAACTCGCTAATTGCGAGTTCGTTTTTTGCACACTCGCAAACAGCGACCTCGCAATCTGCGGACTCGCACACAGCGTTGCGAGTCCGGATGCGAGTCGCTAAATCGGACCGGTTTATTTCCTGGCATACCAAATTGCGAGTCGCATTTTGCGAGTCGCATTGACTCGCAAAATGCGACTCGCAATTTTTATTTTTCCTACATCTGGCCCAATATTCTTTTGCTGCTATTTTACCATAAAACAGACAATTTACTGGTATCTTATTTTCTGACCTAAGCATTGTTATGGACTAATACTTGGTACATGAAAAATAATGTAAAAACATTATCAAATACTGCTTCCATTGTGGGAGAGATATTTGTCTTTTGTGCATTTTGTGTATATACTTGGCACAAATATGAATAATAGCTGCAAAGAAATATATGTTCTGGGATCTGAGGCAAAATCTGAAGTATTAGGCAGTTCTGGGAGCTCTCCTTCAGGACAGACCCGAAGACCTTAGGTTTACTAATTCTAGAACATTGGGCTGCTAAAGCCAACATACTTCCCAATGTCTCTCTTGTTCATGTGAGGTCCAGGGGAGTGCCTTCTAGAGGTTCTGTTCTTTTAGGAGTGCTTTCAGGTGGGTTCTGATATATATAGTTGGTATTGTAAGTGCCTGGGGCCCCACTTAGTGTACTTGAAGGTGGGGGGGGTGGAGGGGGAGGGGAGGCATTAAGCTTTCATTACGCAGTTGTTTGGAGGGAGGCAAAGGGAGGAGAGCTGCTTCAGAACGCGCCTTCCCCAGCCCCTGACTGATCGTCCATCGACCTCCCTTCCCTCTCAGGCAGCCTGCTGCTGGGAATAGCGGCAGTGACGTTTCAGAATTTAGGGAAGGCACGGGACTGACAGGAATTGAATAGATCACCTACCACGGCCCGAACGAACAGGAGATAATGACAGTCACTGTACAAATTGCTTAGTCGTTCTTTGGAAGTCGTCCAAAAAATGGGGAATGCAGCCACTTTGATGGTTACTCCAAGGGCCGTCTTTAGAGCTGGTGGCCTCGGGTGCGACAATGTTTGTTGGTACCCCCGAGTGCCCACTTCTGCCACAGATTACCTCGCTACCACCCTTTAACAGTGCCCCTGAGGTCTCCAAAACCACGCTCTTTTAGATGCATTTGATTATTTCTATAGCGCTGCTTATTCTAGTGTAGGATGTCAGAGCACTTTATTACTGCACACACACATTACACAGAGACAATCATCATACATGTATAAATCAGTGTGCAGGAAATGTTACCAGGGTCTCCATCCCCCCAAAAGCCAGCAACTGTAAAGATTTAATTATCATTTTATTTTACAGCTGCTTGCTCGGCCAGCAGCACGTGCAGGGAGGGGTGGGGCTGGTCCACTGGAGGGGTGAGAGGGGGAGTGGAGTCTGTTACACAGCCGAATTGGAGAAGCTGCACAGACTCCCATGCATTGTCTGAGCGGCAGACCAAGCCACTCAGACCAATCCTGGTGCTGCTCTCATGCTAGGTTTAGCGTGAGAGCAGCACCAGGATTGCTGGGGAGCCTGTGCTGGTGTCCCAGGGTATGTGCTGGTGTCCCATGCTGAGACACCAGAAGAGAAGAGAAGGAAGGCGTTGTCGTCAGGAATGGTATGTTTTTTTCTTATTATTATTATTATTTGTTTCCCCGTCCCTGTCGTCACTCCCCCCCTTTAGGTTTGGGGGGTCTGCAGCTGAATGTTACATAGGAAAGAGGACTACAAGGTGTAGGAGCCACATGTCATCCATACTGGTAGGCAGTATAGTTTGAGTGCTTGGCCTGGAGAAGCACAAACTCAATATTTAAAACATAACACCATGGTTGGGGGTTCTCTTTAATAATAAGGATAGATTCCTACTCGAATGAACCCATTTTGCAACATTAGGCTAATGAAAGACTGGGGAAAAAAATCATAACACTCTAACCTATACCTTGCAGTTTGCATGCAGCTCTTTGATGACAATTAATTGCTCACTGTTCTATATGAGGATTTTAACTTGTATAAACTGCAAGCAACAAAAGGATCTATCTGACAAAAGCGGTAACCCACTGACCTATTCATATTATATGCACTTTGTGATCGGCAGCAGGCATATTAACCCTCTGCACTAGCGTTACATTAGCATAAGTCAAAACTTCCACTGGACAAAACTCCGATCTATCTCCAGGAAGAACATTAATCACCTGAGATATCTTGACATTTTTATTGTTGCTTGAAAACTGCTGGAGGTAAGAAATGCAGCAGCAGGTGCTTTAAAAACCATAATATGCTCCACACACGGTGCCTCCACCCGAAGTCAGCACCCGGTGCAGTGGCATTGGTCGCACTGCCCTAGAGCCGGCCCTGTTTACTCCTTCGAGTTCCCAGAGTACTCCAACTATTTATGCCACGCTAGCATCTGTCTTCGATGCCATTCCTGATACTTTAGACTGAGCCTTCTGGGGCTCCTTTATGGCTGCCATGAACAGGCATTTAACTTCAGAAAGATCTGAAATGCTTCTCGTCTAATAGTTCTTTTTGTCCAGCTTAGGCAACGTTACATTTGGTTGCAGATAGCTCAAACTTTGGTACAAGTGTGGCGTTATAGAGTCCTATTTGACACCTTTTTCAGGTTTGAGAGGTGCTCACTACCTCTAGCTCCGAGGGGAGGTCTTAGTGAGCTGCGCGGAGTTCTCCATCTTGTTCACTGCGTTAAGGTATTCTCAGATCTGAAGGATCAATGTCAGACTGTAAGACGCATACTTTCCAATCACTGAGAGACTACGCATCATCTGAGCCCTCCAGCACCATTACTGCTCTATACTTTACAGTGCAAGTGCCACCTGTTGCCCCTTCTCCTGCGCGAGGATTTGGGTGTACTATATGATATGGCTGTGGGACCTTATCGCGCAGTACACTCTCAAATACCATCTTGGGTCCAGTCTGGTATGTTCACTTAACCTTAAGCTCAACCCTGGGTAGCTGTGGCTGCAAGCACTTAGGCTTAGCAAAGGAACAACGAGTAAATTATTTATCACCACCAAACAACAAAATAAGAAAGTCACACAACAGAAAAGAGACACAGCAACACTTTATGACACTAGAGCGTATTTTTTATGAATTTTTAGAGTCCTGGATCATCAAAATCCACCATAGGCTTACTCGATATGCATTTTTAAAGCGTAAATAACTTTTATATCAACCACAAGCAAGCATTGGTCAACAAAAACTTTGGAAACTTTTGACAAGTTTGAAAGAGTTAGTCCGGCAACTCTGAGTGACTAATTCTGACAGGAAAGAGGTCTAATAGACCAGTAAGAATACTTTGGACAGTTACTTGGTCACCAGAGCGTCTTTGAAGCAAAATCCCAAATTTACAGGGTAACCGCCATAGACAACAAGATTCTGAGGAATGGAAGCAAAGGATGCTCAAGGATGCTCCTGATGCTGTGCGGTCGATAGTGGTCGATTCCTGGTGAGTCCTCTGTGAGGTGGAGCGACTTTGGTCATGGATCTTGGGATTCCACAAAGTCCTCTTTGCACTGTTAGAAGGGCTGCTGCAGGAGGCCTTTGGTTCTTGCAGTACAGCGGTCAGGCTACAAACCTTTGGTAGGGGCTAATGTCCCATGGTTGGAACGAATCCGGGAACAGACGACAACCACAGGTCCAGCAAACAGAAGTGCAACTTTTGTCTATCTTGTATAAGTCTCTTGAAGGGCCCGGTGTCTGGTAGTGGCATGAAGTCTGCAGTGGCTACCAACTTGGCAATTTGGTCTCTTCCAGCTTTAAAGTCCCTGCTTCTGTTCCAGTGGGCCAGCCAACTGACCCTTGTAAGATGGTCTTCCTTTCATCCTCTCTCCAGATCCACAGTGTACTGAAGTCTAGTGTGCCACGGGTGCTATATTCATCCGAGGAACCTGGCCTGAGGGGACAATGCGGTCACTAACCACTGGATTAGTGGGTCCCGTTCTCATGGGTGACGAAGTTCCTGTCTGGTGTGGCATCTGGCTGTCCCAGAGTGCAACATTCTTGCTCGTTCCAAGAAGGCACAACCTTTCCTTGGTTGTTAGGAGCATGGTAGTCCACTCCAGAAGTGTGGCTAACTAAGGGCTACACGCCAACAGTAAAACTGGTTCTGGCACTTCCTGTCAGTCCCTGTCTCCAACCCGTCTACAGGAATAAAAGGCAGCCTGCTCTGGAGTGTTATCACCATTTCCCTTCAAAAGACGGCTTCCCCTTTGAAGCTTGTTTTTTGTAATAACACCCTGAGTGGCCATCTGGGTGGGGGGGTCACACCTCACTCTGCCGCAGCTCTGTTTGTTTCTGAGGGTTATTCACACATCTCTCCAGGTGGTCAGAAAGCTGTCTATGTGCCAGGGTCTTTGTGAGGCCCCCGGATAAGCTGGGGCACTGAATTGTAACTTTCTAAAAGTTGCTTAACTTTAAAAGTGACATAAATGTTGACTTGATCTTCAAGTTGCATTTAATGCCTTGATTAACTTGATAACTTACATGACCCAGTTCGGTAGTCCCATTCAGGAAGTAGCCGGGTTGGGATGCCAACCAGTAACCCTGTGTTAGCCAATGGGGCTACTAACTTTATCCACAGCAAAACGACAATTTGGAAGTGTTGCTGTTAAGACATATGAAAAATATATGTCTGACTTAACAAAATACTGCTGTCATAGAGCTCTATAAGCCTCCTTCAGGGGAGACTTGTATATATTGTTAAGGAATACTGTGGCTTTGCCATTAATGGTGATGGCAAAGTCGAACTGGCAGTGTGACACTGCCTTTCCAGTCTGCAGTGGCAGGCTGGAAACCATGTCTTCAATTGTCACACATCCAGTGCTGCATCCTTGTGTGGACACTGCCTTATATGCAGTGGCTAACATACATATGTAAGCAAGTATTTGCCAATTGGGGATACCCAATTCAGCATAACTTTTGTAAAGGGACACTGTCACTGAGGTCTGGACGCAGGCTTCAATGCATTCTCAGAATCGAAAAACCAGCAGCTAATAGTCCTAATGGGGCAAAAAGCGGGGGGGGCTGCAGAAAGCCTATTTCCTTACATCCTGTTTCTGTTTGCCTTTGCTTTATACAGGTGTAGCGTCGCTTCTCTCCGAACTGCTGTCAATCACCCCATAACTTGCCTTTCTCCAGCAGCATGGTAAATAGATCAAGAAGCTGAAGATCTTCGGCTTCTCATAAATCTTAGGGGCTCAGTTGACTGACCTGCACAGTACTCTAAAGCAGTACTGATGTAGTGGGGGGGGGCAGCAAAGCCCTGAGATTGTTCCCTAACATTGATCCACGTTTGTTGTGTTCAACACAGCTTTTGCTATTCCTTAAACTGCTCAAATTCCTCAAATGGCCGCTAAACACTAAGGGCCAGATGTAGGTATATTCCAATTTGTGACTTGCGAATTGCGAGTCAGAACAACTCGCAATTTGCGAGTCGCAAATTGGAATGTAGGATGGTGTCCCTGACACTATCTGCGACTCGCAAGGGGGTTGCAAAGGCCCACCTCATTAATATTAATGAGGTGGGTCGCAATTTGCGACCCCCTTGAGACTTGAGACTTGCGGCACTCACAGGGATGGTGGCCTGCTGGAGACAGCAGACCACCATGTCTGTGACTGCTTTTAAATTAAGCAGTTTTTTCTTTTTTGGAATGCAGCCCATTTTCCTTAAAGGAAAACGAGATGCATTACAAAACTAAAAAATGACACATTTTCGTTTCATTTTTTCAGAGCAGGCAGTGGTCCATAGGACCACTGCCTGCTCTGGAGAAATGTTTTTAATGCCATTCACAAAGGGGAAGGGGCCCCATTTGAAATGGGTGCTAATTGCGATTGCTTTGCGCCCGAGTTCGCGGTCACAAAGCAATCTGGCATTGCACTGCGACTCGCAATTAGGAAGGGGACTCCCCTTCCTAATTGCGACTCGCAAATCCGTTTTGCGATTCGGTAACCAGGTTACTGAATCGCAAAAGCGGTTTTGTGCATTGCCAAGTGCAGTTTGCCCGTCGCAACACGTGCAAACTGTGTGCTACATCTGGCCCTAAGAGTGGCCAGAAAGAGGGTCCCGTGCTTGAGCTCTGAGAGAATGTGGCAATTTGATAATACTGAGGGCAATCTGAATGTATCATACTTATTGAGCTTAGATTTACTAAATGTGTATGGTCTTCTGTTACTGAACCAATTCTTAGTTATGATTTCTTACAGCAGTGGTTCCCAAACTTTTTCGACCCGTGCTCCTTTGACCTTTTGCCATTGGCTGCGGCTCCCTGCTATGTCACTTTTGTGACGGGTGGGAGGATGTAAGCCAGGATTCGGGAGCACTTCCATTTTTCTTCCTAAAAAATAATTGGGATGAAGCCGATAAAGGGCTTCTCAGATAGGGACTTGTCTTTAGTGACTTGGAGTATGCACTGCCAATAATCTGCTGCTGCAGGCCAGTGCACAACGTTTTTGTCACGCTCTTTCTACCTGCCATAGCGCTTTCTCCTTGTTCCTGGCAAGTAAAAAAAACAAAAAAGCACATTAGCATTTTTGGTCTCAGATCCTCCAGCACCACACTTGGAAGTCCCATATATGACAATAGACCTGATTCAGGCCTCAAGGGGAGAAATACATTCTCCTGATTCTTTTTTTTTAAATCTTATGCTTTCCTCTTAAATGTTGCCCTTTTTGTAATTTCATTATTACACTCTTTGCTTGAGTAGCTGCAGAACACGGACAGAAGTAACACTCTATCATTGTCCTGACTGGGCCTGACCCTGCCTAAATGGACATGCTCTTTATTTATTAGGCATGGCGTCATGTGCTGGTCCAAACCACTCCAGACGCTGACAGCTGTGGGTTCCATAACATCCCCACATGGCATTCCCACATGGGTTACTCAGGGCTGCAAATGAGCATTACAAAACCCAAACAAGTTTGATTTTTGCACTGAGATTCTTTCTTTTTCATACTACCGTACGGCTCTGTTCCAAACATAACATCTTTAGAATGGAGCCATATGGCAGTAAGAGAGAGAATCGCAATGCTAACAGTGCTTAATTTGAGCTAGTGCTTTCCGCAGGGCTTAATTTGAGCAGGTGGTTTCCGGTTTTCTGCATCAGACATTTAGTAAGAGCAAAAGATAGATATGGGAAACATGGAGGAAGAGAAAAACGAAATACCATCACAAAGGGAGAAAGTAGAAAGCTGCATGAGTGAGCTGAAGGAGTAGGGAGTGGCTGTAAATGGATTAAAGAGGCCCAAGAAGGCTCGCACATTTAAATGGAGGATCCGCTTGTTTCAAAAGAGAGCTTTGAGCACCATCACATTTTTATCTACAAATTAAGTACTGGGTTTCCAGTGGGGGGCACGGCACTTATTTTTAAGGGCTGGCATTTATGCCCATATTTATGAAAAGTTTGTGCCACATTTGCATTATTTTGTGACGCAAAAGCAGCGCAAACGTACAAAATATAATTATATTTTGTGAGTTTGTGCTGCTTTTGCATACCAAAAATGACGCAAATGTGGCACAAACTTTTCATAAATATGGGCCTTAGTTTTCTGCATCAGGCATTTACTGTGAACAAAGGCACATATGGGAAAGATGAAGGAAGAGAAGGACGGAAAAGCTCCACATTGGGAGAAAGATGCAAGAGTGAACTGAAGGGACAGGGAGAGGCTGTAAATGGATTGAAGAGGCCCAAGGTGGCTTTAGGTTTACTGCTGCCTCAATGTTCTATGCATGCATATTTAACTGCAGCAGCCACGTGTTTCAGAGGAGAGCTTTCAGGTAAGTTTTTATTTATAAATAATTAAACACTAAGTGACACTAAGAAACAAATCAAACTTGATGGGTTTTACAATTTACTATGTAACACTGCAAAACCCTAACAAGTTTGATTTATTTCCACTGTGATTCTTTCTTTTTCATACTACTGTTGGGCTCCATTCTAAACGTAACTTGTCTTTAGAATGGAGCAGTACAGTAGTATGAAACAGAAATAATTGCAGTGCAGATAAATCAAACTTGTTAGGTTTTTGCAATGTTATGATGTCTATTGTAAAATCCATCAAGTTTGGTTTGTTTCCACTGCAAGTCTTTCTCTGTCATACTACCATGCAGCTTTGTTAGCTGTATCTTAGTATGAAAGAGAGACTCGCAGTGGAAACAAATCAAACTTGATGGGTTTTACAACTTACAACATAACATTGCAAAACCCTGACAAGTTCGATTTATTTCCAATGTGATTCTTTCGTTTTCATACTCCTGTAAAGCTCCCTTTTAAATGTGATGTATTTTTAGAATGGGGCCCTACGGTAGTATGAAAATGAAAGCATTTAAGTGGTCAGTGTTTCTTAGAAGTGTGCGGCGCCCCTGGTGAGTTCTGATGGCGCACCAGGGAGCCACGGAGCACACTTTGGGAAACACTGTCTTACAGGCATGTCTTACTGATCTAAAAATAACAAGCTCATGACAGATTCAATGGGTAATTTACAGGTATTGATATTATGGGATCAGACACTTAGAATTTGTGAACTCAAGAGGCCTCAGTAGAGAGATGGGATTCCAATCCTACACCACAAGCTTTAAAGTAGGAACAATTAGGATACAGGAGCTCTTTTGATAGAACCCATCCAAGACGTACAGGACCCCTACCTATTAGAACACTTACTGGTCACATTTGTAGAACATGTTGGGCTGCAAATCCTTTAAAGAGAACCATAATTCCTGAGGTATCATCACAGTAGAGTATGCATTGTTAATATGGGTCACATAGTTTGGCCTTTTGGCTGGTGTGATCCATTGTATTGTTCTTGAGCTTGCATTTTAAGCCTTGTTTACAGTTTAGACTGAAAGTGAAAGGCCTCTAATGTCTGGAGGAAGTGCTAAATACAGAGTAAAATCCACCTCTTGAATTTCATCCACAACATACGTCTGTGGTGGAGGAAATTTAACGTATTGATTCTACTCTGCATTTAGAGTTTCCTCCAGAAAATTGAGGATTTGCAGTTCACTCCAAGCTTTAAATTAGGTTCGTAAGTCTTATTTTCATTCGCATTTAGTCACACTTATGTTAATTTGAGGGCTGGCTGAATTCTGCCTTTGCTGTTGTTTCTTCCACCTTTGATAACATGTTCATATCCCTGCAGAAGAGCCCGTACTCCAAGATAAAAAGCAATAAGGTACTTTTCAGATTCATGGCACTGCCTTGGTTGGATGCAGTGACCTTGGGGTAGTGTTCCCAAGTCACATAGAACGTACCAAATGTGTCATTATCATTTAATAATATATTTCACTTTTTTTAAAATGTCTAAACCTGGTTGAACTGAGATTAGTAATAATTTATCCTTTTATAATCCATCTGGTTCTCAATGCAGAAATGGTAAGAGCTGTAGCATTAGTTTCTTTGATGAATTTTGAAGAGGGAATTTGTGCTTCTGTGAGTCAGTACACTGACAAGGATCTTGCAATTTGCAGTCGACCAACCAAAATGTGTGGGGGTGCTCTTTTCTAAGACCTGATCTAATTATGTATGTGTGTCATTTTATAGAAGATAAAACACAATATATCTGGATTTGTGCATGTCTAATGTTCATGGTTTTTGACAATATAAATAACTACAAAAATCTTAACAAATACCCATGCCTGTGTGAAATGACATAAAAAAATATATTTTTCTTTAATATTTTGCTTTATAACCACTGTGACAGCCATCTTGTTTTCATATCGTGCCCATGCTGTACACAAGTCTTCTCAGCCTTCTTGCTTTAGATGAGTATAGGTAGGCTCATCATTATGTTTAACAACCTTAAGCAAGGATTCACAAATGACTTTCTCAGCCTCTGAGCATTTACATTCTTTCTATTTTACAGTGTTATTTTTCATACTTCTCATGAGAACCCTGCAGACCTTCTAATCTCAGTTTTGGTTTCTGCCAGGTTTCCCTCATTCGAAGCAACGTTTGTAACAAATCTACAAAATGTCATGCAGATTGGGATGGATTCAGCATTAGATACTCATTACTAGGGTGCATGTTGACGCATTGATTAACAATTTTGCACTTTGCTTACTGTATCAAAAATCTTGTGCAGACTGGCAGAAAAGGTGTACAAGTGAATCGTGCTTTTCCTCGAAAATCTGGTGGAGAACGCGGGCACCACCTACACTTAACTAAGAAGTGTAAGGAGAGCTGACCCAGACTCCACCCGTCGAACATTGGCACCAAAGGTAAGGAAGAACTTCTCTGAGAGAACTGGAGTGGCGAGACATACACTGCATTCCACCATCCAGTGGTCAGCATTAGCATGGTCAAGTTCTGTGCATGTAAAGTCTCTGTATGTGTATTCTTGTGCATGGTGAACACTAAAGCAAAACACAATGGTGTTATGGGGTAGAAGAGGAAGAGTCAAGCTGGGACGGGTAGGTCAGTCTGCCGGGGGAATACCATGAAAGGGAAAGAGTCCAGATGGTTTCACTGATAGAAAGTGAGCAGACTGTAGAAGTAGCGCAGACTAGGGAAGTTAGCCAGATCACAAGGACCCTCGCACAGACGCTAGAAGGTTGAACGTATGTGTGAAAGAGGCTCACTAATACAGCCAGCCAGCCTCTCCGCTAACCCTGGGCATTCCTCAGAGATAAGCCAAACACAAGTCCTTGAGTGTGAGCACTGTACATCTCAATAGACCCAATTCATGTGGGAGATCCTATTTTTTTAATGGCTTTGATTTAGGTGTCTCCTACCTGAAATTGCCTTTTTTCAATGTACACATAGGGGGAAAATACATTCATCTGATTTTTTTATTCAAAATCTTCCACTTCCCAGTTTGCAGACGTTGGCATGTATGCTCAACGAGATTGGTTAGAGAAATAACTGTAAGGTCCCTAACTTCCTGTTGTCTGTTTTCCCCCTGCCTCCATAGCATGAGATTCAGCACAAGGCTGGCAAATGCCTTTATGTGTTCCTAAGAGTGAGAGTGCGGAAGAAGTAAGAGATGGTGTCTAGAAAGTCTAAAACTGAAGAACCCCAAAAAGCGAACTCCCGCCCATGCTGTGTACCGTCAGTATGGAAGAAGCACATGCAAGTTTTTAAGTACGCGGGTGGGAGTCGATAGTGAAGATGAAAGATAGACGTACCATAGGTACGAACTTTTGAATTAGAGCACCTAAATCACTTACAAATGCATACAGAAATACTAACTTTGTGTGCAGGATTGCCCCGGCACTAATATTCTCTGATCCCTGGTCACCAAACCGATTTTTCATCCATATGGAAATTCAGTCCTGGTGGTCTGAGAAAAACAACCCTTCTTCAAATTGATCACTCCATAGTAATCAGTAGATGATTTTTTTCCATTCAAATATTAGTCATCAAATCCTAAACATGGTTAAAGTAGAAGCAAGTTTTCCGACATTTGCTTCTTCAGAACCTAAATACTTCACATAAGGTGAATACTTCTGACTGAATTTGTATTAGATGAAATTCAAGTAATCTTTTTTCATCTAAGAGATCTATCAGTTTAGCTCTATGTTACGGGAATGTGCTGTCCATCCCCACAGCAATGAAACAAGGTTCCAATCCGAAGGTACAAATAATACATTTTAGTATTTAGACCCGGAAGAAGCGACTGTGTTGTGAAACATGATGACTGTTTTTCTCTAACTTAAAAATATAGTTAAACTCCTTCTTCACCTGACCAGAGATTTTTGTCCTTGGTGAGTGTCACTTTGTTGCATCTAGAATTTTCATCTTTTAGTTTCTGGTGTTGCCCTTGATGTTGTTTTTGTTACTTCTAAAAGTTGATTTTTCCACTCTTGCTGTATTTTCCTTTTATCCAATCCCTTTGCTGGCTCCTACACTTTTCAGGTGATTGTCACTGACAAGTATGGCGTATGCTTGGCTGACCTCTCCATGTAAACATTTAAAACCGGTCAAGGTATTTTATTTCATATATTTCCCTTTGTGAAGAATTATACATCTTTTCTTCCCCCCATTGATCTACTCATTTCTAGCCTTTTTTATATCCAGTGTTGTTCTGCTCCACCCTCTTTTGACCTAATATTTCTTCCGTCTTTATCTTCTCTTAACCTAATGTTTTTTTTCTATTTTCACCCTCTCTTGATCTGTTTCTTCAATCTCCATCCTCTCTTGATCTAATAAATATTTTTTCTGTGCCAAAATATGTCTGGTTCTCGTCTGGTGTGGCACATTGTTGGGCAAAAACAAGTTGGATTAGAATGTGGCCCAAGTAATTGCCAATGAATTAATTCCAGCATTCAAACCTTTTTTTTCTACGACAGTATGCCCAGGTGTTAGTCCCTTGCTCACTGTGCAACTGGAATAAACTATACCTCACTGTGGAGGCCTAACTAAGCCTTGGGTTGGTTGTATTCCTTGTATGCAGTTCAAGCTGGACTTCATAGAATGTTCCTAACGTAGCAGGACCAAGGCTGAATTGCAAATGGCTGGTCCCAGCCTGGGATGTCATTGTGGCCATGAAAATGCACTGGGATGCAGCCTGGATAAACACCAGTGGCTGATATTAGTTCAAACATTCCACCCATTATGTTTTTGTTTTCCTGGCCTCAAGTCAAAGAGTATGCTGGGACGTGGGCCTTTTGCTCACTGTCCCACAGGAATCAAGTTGTACCTCACCGAGGAGACCTGAATAGTATGAAACCTGTCACAGGTTGCTTGTGTCCCTGTTTAGAGGGTACCTGGTCTGGGAGATTGGGTGTCACTGTTCCAATTGAAGCAGGACCAAGGCTGCTTTGTATATGGCTGGTGCTTTAGAGGTCCAGAGAATGAAGAAAGTGCGGAAATAAATATTTATGTCAATAATCTATTGAAGGCTAGAGTACCACTTTTTTGTATCGTGTTTTCTACATAAAATGTGAGTGCATTGCGAAGTCCTTTCTTCTTCATTCGCTCTCATTTATTGTACCATGCTATTGCTAGAGGACTGCTCATTTAGCGGTGCTCCATATTTTATGCAGTAATATGTTTACAATAGATTTTTGCCTACAATTACAACCAACAAATTGTGGTAGTAATGGCACCTCAAGTGACATTATTGAGGCCCCACAAACAAATCCCATTTTTCTGCTGGGGCACTTTTACCCTAGCAACCTGCACTCTTTTGAGGCAATCTGGTGCAGCCTTTCGCTCTATTGCGGCTAATTGTAATGGATGCATAATGCAGCTACCTGCAGTGGCCTTAACTACCATGGGCCCAGCAATGGAAGACTTTTTTTATTGGTTAATGTTACTGCCAAGTCTATCCCGCTAATAGTTTCCCTATAACAGTTAAAACTATCACAAACTGAAACAAACTTTGGCAAAGCCAATACATCTGGTGTTGGATGCAGACATTTTTGTTTTGCCAATGCTTGTTTTGTACTTAAATGGTGTTGACAAAACTTTACTACAAAAAGCGTTTCAGAATAGCTTTCTGTGCTTGCACAAAAACTACTGAAAGATGGCTGCCTTCACATGCCAGACCTGAAAATGTACACTAAATGTGGTTACTGCACGTGTCTTTATTGAACAGCATTACAATGGCTCTATAAAAACAGCTGTTTCTCTCTGGCTGATGTTTTTGTTCTCCTGGTGGCCCCACTGCACCGTCCATTTTTCGTTGACACAGTCTCAAAGCGATTCAGTTCACAAAATACCCCACATATGCTTCCATAACACATCATTATCTTTACAGTAGTACACATATACTTTACAACTCATTGCAAGTCTGTCGATCTTAAGAACTTAGCTTTAACCCTCTCCCACGATTCATGAGCGCACTGCGCACAAATGCTTCCGCTCTGGGTCAGAACAGGCAGAAGTTTACAAAAATAGAGGGCCTTGG
This sequence comes from Pleurodeles waltl, assembly GCF_031143425.1. Lineage (NCBI taxonomy): Eukaryota > Metazoa > Chordata > Amphibia > Caudata > Salamandridae > Pleurodeles > Pleurodeles waltl. The sequence goes on from NC_090441.1 coordinate 92,103,016, forward strand.
TGATCAGTTACTAAATGTTAGCTTATATATTTCACTGCCTTCTTTGATTTCTGTTCAAATTTTTCATGATGATTGAGGCTATTTTTTTCTTTCGAACCCGAATAGGCAGATCCATCAATGATTAACGAGTAGGCAGGGCTCCCATTGACTCTATGCAGCCTCCGTTAAAACTCTAGTCCTCAATGCTTTTGAGCATTTTTAAGAATTTAACCTTTTACTCTAGCAAGTGGTCATTTTATTATGTTTTATATTGCAATGGTTTTTCTTAATCGAGCAATTAAGATATTTCACATATACTTTATATGAAGCACAATAAAACAGATTTCTATGGAAACCCTGAATTATCACCGAGGGCCCCATGTATGAAGAATGCATTAGGTAAAAGGGGTCACAATTTGCAAAACAAATTTTACTGAATGCATTCTTATTTTGCAGTGATTCACAAAATACAAAGTGCATCGCAATTCGGCCTACAAAAATATTGATGAGGTAGGAGACGAATTACGACCCAATGTGATTGGTTATAATCACAGCCATGGTGGCCTGCTTGGGTCAACAGACCACCATGTCTGCGATTGCTTTTAAATAAAGTACTATGTATATATATTTTTTAAATGTGACTCATTTCTTAAAAAGAAAACAGGATTTGTTTAAAAAAGAAAATTAATAAGTTTACACACTTTTTAAAAGATTATGGAACTAATCTTAAAAATATTTTTTCACCATTCATTGGGGACTCATTCCATTTTGCTAATGGGTTACCACTTCCTTTGAGTTGGTGGTAAAATATGAATGTTATACGACCGGATTTCAGTCACAAAACATTACTAAATGTCATAAGAAATCGATTTTTAGAAGGGACAGTCTTTCCAAATAATAATTCCTTTAAGTTTCCTAAACACATTTATCTTTTCCGAATAGTTTAATGTATTTAGTACATTTAAAAAAGGTTTTAGCATTCGCAATCCCTCTTATTTACTGAATGTTTGTCAATGCAAAATCCTTTGTACATGAGGCCCAATCAGCGGCGGCTCCTTTGCTATGGGGGAGAAGCGTTGCTCCCCTCCATGAGCAGCAGCCGCTGCAAACCTTTAACAATAATAAGATAAAAAACATTGTTTAATATTGTTTTATTGTTAAAGCGACGGGGTCATAGGGTATGACAGGGACAAAAGGGGGAATGCACAGCACTTCCCTCTCAGTGCGCATGTATGTTTGGCCAGCCGTCTCGGGCCGGCCAAACGCACATGCACACTGTGCTTTCTCCAACCTGGCACTGTTTTGCCGGGTTTGGGGAGAGTAGGGACAGGCTCCCAGTTTGCCTGGAAGCACCCAGCCAGGGTGCTCCAGCCAATCCCAACACTGCTTTCATGCAGTGTTAGGATTGGCCACAGGGCAGGCTTGGAGCCTGTGCCTGCAGTGACCAAGAAAGAGGAGCAGCGCGGTGGCGAGGCAGGTAAGTTTTTTTTAATTGAATTTTTATTTTGTCATCCCTACCCAACTGAGTGTGGTGCTGGCACAAGAAGAAATAGATTTAGCAAAGGGGACAGAGTGTCCCAGGCCTCAAAGTACTTCTGTTGGAGAGACACATCAGCGCAGGCCCTGAAGGGCTCAGCCTTCCTCTGTGAATTCTGGTGATAGGATTCTGTGGAGGATCCAGAGAAATCTACAGGAATCTGGTGTTCTAGACACATGTGGAATGTATGGCAGGGCTGAGACAATGTTCCTGATTACAAGTTCATGACTGAATTCCGATCCCTGTACAGACAGGAGTTTGCAAAAAACATATTTCACAAAGGAGGGTGCATGATTCAAGGTAGGTTGTGTGTCCACAAAACTGAGCCCAAGGTCACATTTAATGCTTTTATTTTGAAAAATAAAATACAAAAGATTGTAAATGTACATGTACAACCCCACTTTCATCCCGATCATTTCAGTAATAACATAGATGATATTCTTTAAATAATACAAAGAAAGTTATTAACAAGTCTCCACATATTCTAAGAGTTCAAGGCGTATAACTAAGACAATGATTAGACATTCACAACTCATCGGATACCACCTTTAAAATTTCTGTTCGCCATACAGTTTCAATCCAGTAAAAATAAAATATTTTAAGTAATATTTTTTAGACAATTAAGTTTGGAAATGAATTACAAAAAGGTGCTGACAGGACATATTTTCAACAAAGACCACATTTTTTTTAATTTCACCTTCAAAAATAGTAATTTAATACAGTACCACAATACCATGGGCGAACATGTTGATTTGTTTTCAACAAAGTGCTTTACTTGTGACAAGTTGAGGTTTGCCCATAGAAACAGGTAGGATTACAGCGGAATGGATAAATGATGAAAGCAGTGTCAGAGGTCCACCTTTTGGGTCATCTGAATCAAAGTCCTGAAGAGAGCCTGTCTCTTTAAAGATGAGGGGCAGTCTGAAAAAACATAGATATTTATTAATCAAGAGATAAAATAATCTAGCTGTAAATTATTATTTGCAAGTTTTATGCTGGATTTCTCAAGATAAATATGTTATTAAGAAGAATGCACTAAATTCTGGAGAGATGGATCATTTAAATGAAAGCTTGCCGATGACATGCGTGATCTGCGAGTGGTGCCTAAATATCCAGTCCAGGATATCGTTGGACATTAACATTGAGGACAAAATATTGAGGTTCAAAATATTGAAAGGTTAAGTATGTATAACATTTGCTATACCTAACTCCACATATATGTACCTTGACGATATATATATCTTCAAGTCGCACATATGTGGGATTAAGAATCGGATATCTTTACTTTCCTCTGTGTAATTAATTATCTTTCAATATTTTGTTCCTTGATATTTTGTTCACAATATTAGTGTGCTACGATATTCTTCTACTCAGTATTCAAGAGTACAGTCATGATTTGGAGTTCACAAGTTTGAATGCCAGCAAGGTGGCTAAGTCAGCTTTACATCCTTCTGAGGGTAGTAAAGTGAGTACTATTAAATTTCTTAATAGGAAGGTATTGGAAGTGCTTAGCCTACGCAGCACTGAACGGCCCATAAATCCAAGTGAGGAGGTTCATCTATAAGCAGTGGGGTTGGTTCCAGTGCTACTAAGGGCTGGGGGGAGAAATATATAATTTGGTTTTGGAATGGCAGCGGATGGAACGGTGAATGCGAAGACATGCGTCAGTCTTGCTGAAGAGTTATCGATGAACATCATGACATCATTAACATCATGAACAGCACCCACTCCGGAGCCCCCACATATTCAGCAGAGTCAGCGCATCCATCGACCCCGAGCTTCGTAACACAACCAACTGCTCCATCAGCACGGGCACCTTCCCTGACGACTGGAAACACGTAGAAATATGCACTCTCAAAGAAACCTTCGGCCGACCCATCAGGACTAAAGAATTTCTGGCCCATCTCGCTTCTACCCTACCCCACCAAAGTACTAGCGAAAGCAATCAATGCACAACTACGGAATTTCATCAAGGCCAACAACTCCCTGGACAGCTCCCAGTCCGGCTTCCGCAGCAATCGCAGCACGGAGACAGAACTCCTGGTACCCACTGATGACATCCGATTACTCCTAGAACGCGGCCACACTGCATACTCCTCGACCTCTCAGCAGCTTTCAACACGGTCTCCCACAGCACTCGGCGCACCAGACTCCATGACATAGGAATCCGTGGCAGAGCCCTGGAATGGATCCACTCCTTCCTCTCTGGGAGGATGCAGAGGGTCAGACTCCTGCCCTACACCTCCAGACCAACAGGAGTCAACTGCAGAGTCCCCCAAGGATCCTCACTGAGTCCCACACTGTTCAACGTATACATGGCCCCTCTTGCTGCCATCATCAGAAGCCACGGTATGAACATCGTGTAACATGCTGATGACACACAACTCATCATTTCCCTCACCAAAGACCTGGACACGGCCAAAAGGAACTTTCACACAGGAATGAAAGCAGTCGCCACCTGGATGAGAGAAAACCGCCTCAAGCTCAACTCCGACAAGAGAGAGCTCATCATCTTCGGAAACACCACCTCAGCTTGGGACCACTCATGGTGGCCCACATCTCTCAGCGTCCTCCCCTGCACCGACCGAACACGCCCGCAACTTAGGAATCATCCTCGACTCCTCCCTATCCATGACCCGCCAGGTAAACTCTCACCTTCTCCTGGTGGCATACACTCTGCAAACTCCAGAAGATCTTCAGATGGATCCCAGCAGACTGTCGCAGGACAGTCACCCATGCCTTAGTCACAAGCAAGGTCGACTACGGCAACACCCTCTACGCCGGAACCTCAACTAGGAACATCAAAAAACGTCCACTCATTCAGAACGCCGCCGCCAGACACATTCTGGACCTTCCTCGCCAAGAACACATTTCCCAACACCTGAGGACACTCCACTGGCTACCGGTCAAGAAGCGAATCACCTTCAAGCTTCTCACCCACACGTACAAGGCAATGCACAACGCAGGACCAGCCTACCTGAACCACTGCGTCTCTCTCCACACCCCCGCCAGATCCCTCCGCCCGGATGGCCTTGGCCGCAGTCCCTCACATCCGCAAAACCACAGCTGGAGGACGATCTTTTACCTACACTGCAGCGAAGAGCTGGAACAACCTCCTCCTGCACCTCAGACAAAGCCCGTTGCTCACCATCTTCAGGAAGAAACTGAAGACGTGGCTCTTTAGGTGAGGCCCTTCCCCTCCCCCCAGCGCCTTGAGACCCTCACTGGTGGGTAGCCACGCTTTACAAATACTTATTGATTGATGACAAGAAGGAGTGATTTCTTTTCAAAACATCTCAGAAGTATTGTTGTAGATCATTACATGAGCAATAGAGTGCCAACTTCCAGAGATTTAGGTTTGCTTACCAGGTTACTTACAATTCTCCTGAAGATGGGATTTTCCTGAAAAGCATTGAGAATAATGGATTATGAACTGAGCCAATAATAGTACAATGAAGATATGTTGAAGAAAAACAAATTTGTATATTCAATCACTCAGTGCGATTACCCTTATAATAGCATCCAGATTACATCATTGTGCCTTCGCCATGGTCTAAAGGGAATAGAGCTCCATTTCTAAAAACACTTGAATCTAGCTCTGTGCCCTGATTCCCACCTTCCATAATGGACTAAACCAGCTATAAAATGGCTGCTGCAACAATTTTGGCTCAAGCCAAAGGAAATGGCTACTCTAATGTTATTGGCCCAAGTCAAAGACGAAGGCCAATGACAATGGAGTGGGTAATTTAATGGTCACTACAGCCTGGGCAGTTGCTGCTGCTATCACCACATAACAGAAAGACCGGAAGGTGGAGAAAAAGGGTAATAGCCTTGTCTCTTTCCCCAAGACCACCGCTCAACCTACCACTGCTCTGCAAGAAGTGAACAGATCTCAAAAAGAAAAGAAGGAAAGCTGTAGATTGGGGGATGGAAACATTCGTGGTAGATAGCCTTCCCCAGTGGCAGCGGGCCTTGAACTATGACATCAGGCCTTGAACTGTGGCAGCGGGCCTTGAACTGTTGCAGCGGGCTTTGAACAGTGGCAGCAGGCCCTACTGTGGTTCAGCAGACCTTGAATCGTGGCAGAGGACCTTGAACTGTGGCAGCGGGCCTTGAACTGTTGCAGCGGGCCTTGAACAGTGGCAGCAGGCCCTATTGTGTGGCAGCAGGCCTTGAACTGTTGCAGCAGGCCTTGAACTGTGGCAGCACTCCCTATCTATTGTGTGGCAGCAGGCCTTGAACCATGGCAGCGGGCCTTGAACTGTTGCAGTGGGCCTTGAACTGTGGCAGCAGACCCTATCTATTGTGTGGCAGCAGGCCTTGAACCGTGGCAGCGGGCCTTGAACTGTTGCAGTGGGCCTTGATGTGAGGCATCAGGGCTTGAACTGTTGCAGCGGGCTTTGAACTGTTGCAGCGGACTTTGACTTATTTTCCTAGCACGCTACAACACCACTGTTTTTCAGTAAAGGTAATACTTTGTTAATACCCTGTGGTATGTGCTTTTTTCACTCTGCGCATGTGAAGGCGCATAAGATGCACATGTTTCATGTTTTGAGGTGTGCATCGAGTGGAATGGTGATCCAGAAGGATGTTGTGCAGGGTATATTGCTTGAAGTCTTGTCAGTGGTTTTTGACAGCTCGTCTTTTCCAAGTGCTGTTTTGGCCATCGCCACCTGTTAGCTTTCTGGGGTCAGGCGAGAGAACGGTAGACGAGGCAACAACTGTACACACAAGGAAAGAATGCCAAATGTCTGTGAACAGGGCCTTGCGTTGCAAACAAGGTCAGGACTTATTCTAACCAGTATCCTTTGGCTTCAGGAGAAGATTACAGTGCATTGGTACCAGGACTGGTGTGGACGAGTGTCACCTTTGGTAAGGGATCAAAACTGGATCCCTACAAACTACAATACTGAAGCAGTTTGTGATGCTAGGGAACTCTTTGCATGCTGGCTGATTGTGTGACACGAGCCTGTCACCAAAGGCTGTTGAAAAGACATTGAGTGTCAACAGGTTTGTCCTGACAGCTGTTCTGAAGGATGCTGTGCTGCTGTGCTCATGGTTACCGCTTTCTGCACTTTCCAGGTTGACTCCACGTTATTCGACTGCCAGTTATGTGACTGCTTTGGAATCCAGATTAAAACGCAAACTGTCTGCCTGCATGTCGTGCCCCTGTATTGGACTCATGGGGGTATCTGATGTAAGCCCGTCCATGTCTTCGTGCGTACCTAGTTCATGCTATCAGTGCTGTATGAGTGAAGGTCTGCAGCATCTTACGGTGGAACTCAGGTCTCCGGACAGGAAGGTAGAGAGCATTCCTGTGCTGCAAGGCTGTCGGGTGACAGGAGAGGCATACACTGGATCAGCAGGGAATCAGTGTGATACACTCGGTCCTTGGGCAGGAGTCAAGGAGCTATGCTGTTTTTCTTGTTTTCTCACTTTGAGCAGGTCTGTGCTCACCAGTGATGTTCAGTGACCTAAGGGCACCCGGAGTGTGATGTGTGCTGTTCCCTGTTGGCTTACAAACCTCCTGTGTGCATTAGTTTCTGTTTCAGGGGCGTGGGGATGGGAGGGAGAGAGGGCTGAGCCACCCTCTCTATGGACCTCTGTAGTGTTTGTCGGTTCTGTGAGATGCTGCCCACTGAATTGACAACGTTGTGGGACATCTTTGACCCTACCCCTAGGTACTCCATGGAGGAAGGCTGTTCGCTGCAGAAGAAGTGTGAGAAGGTAAGGTATAGTTAGGGGGCGGGCAGGTAGTGTTAGGGCTGCAGAATATGTGGGGACGAATGAGTGAGTAACAGCTACATAATTCTGAACAAATGGACAGCTATGCAGCTGTTTTTAAACCCATGGTGGGGTCTGGTTTTGGGAACAGGACTTAGGACCAGGTTTTAACGCATCTGATACGACTGAAGGCTCAGCGAGGGAGGGCACACAAGAGAGCCCTTGGGCTAGCGAGGAGACCACTTAGCAAGCGCCTGTGAAAGCATCCAGGATATTAGGGGACGCGTGTGTCTGGACTATGAATAGTTGAAGAAAAAGAGCTGTGTGTAGAGAGCAGACGTTCCTAAGAGAGAAATGGCAAAAAAGAACCACGGAGGCACAGCAGGGAAGTGTGGTTCAGACGCGGAGTGAAGCACATTTGAGAATTCCAGTGTTTGCCCTGCCACGGGAAGACCTGAGGGGAGAGTGGGCATGAGGGATGAAGGCTGGCGGTGGTCAGGGCATGAACATGAGTTGTGTACTGAGGGAGGTGCGTGGCTGCGCGAGCCTTCCGCTGTGGCTGCGTCACGCATGCCTGCTTTGCTGCATGTGTGTTTGAAGGGCGCCCGCAAACGTGTTGTTTCTCCTTTTCTGCATCGCTCCTGCTCCCTAAAGGTGCTTCTCTCCATGTTTTGCTTTGGGCCTGAGAGATTTCCTGGATTTGCCCCCTTGCTGTAACTGCGTTCGGTGGGGGTGTCTGCGGGAGTCTGGTTGAGCACTAACCTGGGCTAATTTATCTCCACTATTCTGGATTACCAGTTGTGTTAGTTCTGTTTTACACTAGTTCTCGGTGTGTCGGCTGTTAGAGAGTTCTCGCCCTGCTGTAGTGGATGAACCCTCGCCCTAAGAGTTCAGTGGGCGCTGCCTCGCTCAGCCTCACCCCCATGAGGTCTGCAGTCCTCCTTGATTGACAGGCTGTCTCAGCCTCCTGTCAGTTTTGGTAGCTTCTGGTCTCGCCCTGCGTGTCACTGTCCCTTATTTCTGCCGGTGCTGTGCTTCTGGGCCCCTGCCTTCTCCTGATTGGCAGGTTTCTATTTGCTGGCGGCTCTGGTTCACTGCCCCGTGGCTCTTGTGTTTAAGTCTCTATGTTGCCTGTTGCTTTACTGTAGGCTATACGCTGGGAGGACATCTGTGTACTTGCTCGCAGGGTTGCAATCCCTCTGACCTCTTGTTGGGGACTTGGATTCTCCATCTTTGGGTGTTCTGGGGGCACTCGTGTTCTTACCTGTTTTTCTTGGTCTTACTTTCTCCCTTGTGGGCTTGGAGCTCAGGCCTTTCGTAGCCACACTTCTATGCTCCCATACAGGTCTTTTCACTTTTGAGTTAGTCTTTCTATTGCATTCACATTTGTGGCCTGTCTTTCCAGTGGGTGTTAACTGCTTTGCGCCTGAAACTGCCTTAAAGCTGCTGGTGGGGGTCTGCGGCTCATCGTTTGGGGTTGGTGGTTCTGTTGACTGTTGTGTCCTCGACTGGCCACTGGTGTCACCTGTTGCTTATGGTTCCATCACTAACCATATGAGACATGAGCCTTAGGGGGTTGACTCTTTAGAGGCCTTTGCTAGTATGAGACCACTTAACACACCAAGATCCCGGAGGGGCTTCTGCTCCCATATATTACCAATCACACAGAAGGGCAATGGGCAGGAAAATGCCTGTTAGTTTCCAGATCATTCTGCTTTTCTTGATCTTCTTTATAACAATAGTGCACCTTTAGTTAGTACATGGATTGCATTTTCTGCCGCACTGTGGAACGCAACAATAAGTATTATAGGCCACATTCACAGCTTTGCTATATCCTTTCATTCATTCCTGAGGAGAGGACTCATCTGTCCAATGAGTTAGTGTCCAGTGTCAGTCCACGTCAGGTAATGCATCTTGTTGGACTTGCCTCTTTGTCCTTGAGTGTTGCAGGTATTGTGTCCAGTGAGTGTGGTCTATGCTGGGCGTTTGTAGAGGGTCAAAGCTTCCTGCAAGTTTAACAAATCAAGTAGCTTGTGTAATACTTTATAGCCGGAAGTTAATGGGTGAAGGAGGTCTATCATCATTCTTCAGGGCCAGTGCAGTCGGTAATTCATCCCAGGTGGTTATTCTTGGCCCCATTGTTTATCTTTTTGGGTGGTTATGGCCGTGTTCTCTGCTTCAGCCCATTTTAACAATTCCCTCAGCCATGTCTTGGCCTGTGGTGCTGTCACCGATTTCCAAGAGATGGTTATTTGTCTGTTTGAGCTTATTAATGCCAACTCTACCAATCTGTTCTCTAATTTCATCTTTTTGGCCTTGTGGTTTGTTCTTGTAGGGAGACCCCCCCAGTCTGCACAAGTTAAGGGTGCTTGTTAGTTGTGAGGTCAGGTCCAGGACTAGCACCATTCTGCACAAGTCATGCGGTCTGTACCACCTCCCACACGCTTTGGGCAAGTGTTCGCCATTGTGGCGTGTTGTTGTGTAGCAGATTTTTTGTAGTGATATAAAAAAGTTCTAGGTTCAATGACTTGGAATAGTTTACACTATAGTGTTCTCAATACTTTTTTGGAGATCGGGTGTAGTGCTTAATTTTCACTGTTTGGGTGCCTGTGGCGGGGTTCGTTTTCCGCTGCCCAGTTCTATGCTGCCTTGGGGGTCGGTGAAAAAACTTGAGCAGTTCCCACCTATGATTTCTAGGCCGGCCAGGAACAGCAGCTTGTATTCGATGCCAGGTTGCTTGAGTTTCTGTTTCGCTTCTAAGAAGGTGTGTATTTTGTATTGCACAGCTGCAGTGTACTCAGGAAACAGGGACATTTTTTGATTGTCTAACATGTCCTTTCTAGCTTCCTGTACTGGATGCTGAGCTTGGGCCTCGATGCTTAAAGTCAAGTAGGAGACCTGAAAAGAAGGCAGTGCCTCAGTCCTCAGTGTCCCTACATGAGCGGGCCTGTATACCATAGGTCCAGACTGGCCCCTTTGTCATGCCTGTAACAGGCCTTCTGCCACTGTTCCAGCCACCCCGCCACCTGTCCAGCGTGGCCTGGGACCTTTGTGAACTGCAGCTTTAGGCATCTACTCTTCTGACATTTCAGGAAATATGAGCTGAGTGGGAGACGCGTGGACTTGCCCCAGCACTGAGGAAAGGAAACTCACACATCTGCTGCATCACCTAAGCCTCACATCGCTCCACATCCCAGCCACCTCACTACTCCAGATGCAACACTCCCTCCCTGATCTGGGTGCTAATGCTCTCCATGCAGCCGGTGTCTCTCCTATTCTGCTTGTAGCCCTCGTCATCCTCTCATGGGACGTCTCTGCTGTAAAGTCTAGCACACTGTAAGGACTTCAATGACTACACATAAGCGAGGAGAGGTCAAGGAGGCTTACATGAGCAGATGGCATAAGCTATTGTCCTGCCCTTTACATGACAGCAGATATCAGCACCATAGGGCATGAAAGACCTACAGACTTGAAAGTGTTTGTTTCCTGTGCCATTATGACCATTATGAAGGGCATTCAAATATATATATATATACATATATATGTAATGTGTATATATATATAATATATATACTATATAAAATATATATGTATACATATATATATACACACACACACATATATATAATGTATATATATGTAATGTATATATATAATAATATATACTATATTATATATATGTCTATATATATATATACACGCACACACACACACATATATATATATATATATATATATATATATATATATATATATATATATATATAAATACACGTCAGGATTTCCATAGGAAATGCGTTTTTTGTGTTGCTAATAACTCTAGCGCCACTTGACAACTCTCCACCAAACTTTTCTAAAAATGTTCTTTTATGCATAGTCAGTACATCCAAAGTGTCAGGGTTATCTATCAAGCGAGAGCTGACAAAAAAGGCGGGGTCCCAAAACACAAAACCCACCTTCGCTTTCCAAACACTTCTTTAAGAAGCGCTACTGCAAAAGCTTCTAAATGGAATTAAACCAAGTTTGGCAGGATGCTTGATCCTCGGCCACAGACTGTGCTTATTGTGATTTGGTGTAAATGTGTTCAGTACATACGGAGAAATTAAGGTTAAAAAATATCTGCATATCTGGACCAATGGGTTCGAGGGACTCTAGGAAGAGTACCTCAAACCCAATTTTTAAAAAATAGAGCATTCTGATTTGCTCAGAGAGCTTGTTCCCCTTGGTCCATTTCAGTTCTGTGGGAATTAGACACCTGCGAGAGTGAGCGCTCTGACTGGGTGCCAGCAGCATGAGAAAAATGTTGCTGGCAGCCACTACAGGACTCAGGGACTTAGTCCCCTGTCCTGAACTTACAAAAATAATATATAAGGGGCAGGGTAGTGATACCCTGCTCCCTAAGGCCCCATGTGGGGGCCCCAGAGGGACCCTGCCAGGGCTAAAAAAAAAAAAAAAATCCTACATTTTTGCAACAATCCCATGGGACTCCCACGGGAGCCTGGTTAAAAAAAAAGGCGGCTCGGGCCGCATTGTTCAATTAAGTGGAGGCTGCCACGCAGCCCCGCCCTGAGCAGTGTTCAGCTCCAAGGACCCCCTCCCGGGCCTGATTTAATAATATGGGGAGTGGTGCATGCAGACCACCCTCCCCAAGCTGTACTCAGTCTTGGGGACCCCTCCCCCAATCCCTGATTTATTAATATGGGGAGTGGGGCACAGGATCCCTCTCCCCAAGCCGTATTCGGCCCTGGAACCCCATCCCCAATGGCCCAATGCATTTTTAACAAGCTTGGGGCCTCACCCACCCCCTGAGGCTTTAAAAGGCTCTAGGGACCCCACCCCACAGGGCCATCACTTTTTAAAAAAGGAAGGGTGGTTGTGCAGCCTTGAGCCTTTATTGGTCCTAAGCGCCACATACCTTAGGGCCAGCCACGCAGCCACCCCCTTTAAAATAAATACGGGGGCACCGGCGCAGGCAGGGAAACTTCTGTTTGCTCCCGCCTGTAGGAGCATTTTTAAAACTCCTGCCAAATGGAAACAAACACAGTCATCTGCTCCCAGCAGGTGGGAGCTTTAAAAACGCTCCAGCCAGCTGGGAGCAAACTTGTGATCTGTTTTGTGGCGGTCCCCAAGGCCCTTATTGGCACCACGAGGGGGGAAGCGTGGCCCCCCCTCCAACATTAGAATTTGCCCAAGGGAGGTGGTGGTACCAGGGACCAAAGGGTCCACAACGGACCCCCTATCTTCTTTAAATTCAGTCCCGGGGAGATGGCGGTCCCAGGGGCTGTGGGGGACTTGGGAGGTTGCTGCACACCCCGCGTTTCATTGAATATTTGCCCCAGGGAGGTGGGGGTCCTGGGAGCTGCGAGGGGGGGGGCATGTGGCTCCCCAGCATTTTATCCTAAGGTAGCCTCAGGGAGGTAGTGGTCCCCGGGTCTAATCTAAGCCCTAGGAGGGGGCCCCATGTGCCCCACTCCTTTTTCAATGCCCCTGGGAACTGGCCCACCCTGGGGCTTCATTAAAACAAGCGTGGGAGGCTGTGGTTGCTTTTTTAAAAAAAATTCTCTGGATCCGCCACGACCAGCTGCAAACATTTTTTTAAAAATGCTTTTTTTGCTGGGGGGGGGGTCCCTCTGGGGGCTTAAGGGGTTTTTGCCTTTTTGTCTGGGTCTCAACTGAAGCTGATTCCCAAGATGGCTGCCAACACCTTCTTGTTGAAGTGTTGGCAGCCAATTAGACCTCAGCACGAGATCGGGAGGGTTCACAGAGCCTTCGCATTCCTATATACACAAATGTGTTTTTTCTTTAATTTCTCAAAAACTACTGAGGGATTTACACCAAATAACAAAAAGGTTGCTTTGTAGACCTTGAACCACCTTTCTGCCAAATTTGGTGTAAATCCGTCCAGTGGTTCGGATTGCTATTCCTGTTGAAAATCCCCATGAAAAAATGCATGGGGAAAAAAGTGTTTTGGGCCCCCCTTTTATTCTCAGCTCCCGCTTGACGGATCATCCTGAAACTTTCTAGACAGCAGCTGAAGTGAGCCTCATATTTTTGGGGAAAATTTTGTGAAGATTCATCAAACAGCGGCAAAATTATTAGCAAAACGAAAAACACTTTTTGGAGCAAGAATAATCATGAAGGCCTAGTTATAATGCACTAGGGGATTACATCAGCGTACTGCTGCAATAATTGCAACTAGAGATAAAACTAGAGGCTGGGATGGGAGTATGGCATGTAGAGGAGGTGGCAGAGGGAGGCTGTGATGTTTGATTAAGAAATGTGCGATCATGGGCTGTTGGGGATGCAGGCTAAGGTCATGAAGTGAGTCAGAGTAGAAACAACAGGAAATGCATGTATGGGAATTCTCACTGCACATATGTAGCACTCATAAGGGGGATTTAGCTGGATCATGGGGGCGATCATCGTTCCCCACCTCCTGTAGGAACGGTGTGAGGAGGGTTGCCCATTGGGGAGGGATAGGTCGCCTGTGCAAATGCCAGACTTCCTTGTACCGGAGAGCCTCCTCCTCAGCTCCCCCCCCTCACTTGCGCACTGTTCTGTGCCACGCTGCCACTGGCAGAGCTGTCGGAGATCTCCATTGGAGTGTGAGTGTTCATTTGGAGAGGAGGAGTGCCCTATGTTGTTTCCTATTCTTAAAAATGCCCAAGGTGCAGGGCCCTCCATTAAGGTGGAGGAGTGTCGCCCCACTGCTGAAAGACAGCGGAAAGCAGAAGAAAAAAACGGATCATAAAACAATTTTATTATCATTTTATTTTTCACTTATCCAGTCCACCAGTCTAGGGCAGGGCCATAATCTGCATCAGCAGCAGGGGTGAGGAGTGGTAGGTGCGATCTAAGTGCGCATGTCGGTTTGCTTAGAACTCTCCACCCATGCTGTGTTGCACAGCCTGGTGGAGAACCAGCGCAGGATCCCAGTCCCCAGCTGAGTGGCATTTCAACCCACTCAGACGAATCCTGGTGCTGCTCTCATGCTGGGTAACAGCATGAGAGAGGCATCTAGATTGGGTAGAGAGGGGGCAAGCAGAGAAGCACCTTGGAGGCAGGAGCAGAGGAACACCGAGGTGGCGTCCAGCAGTGGCAGGTACGTGGTTTTATTTTTGTTTCTTATTATTCCCCACCCCGCTCCACACGCTGCCCCACCAAGCCTTATTGGCAACAGCTGCTGCTGCGCTTTACACGTGTGAATGTCAGGTAGAATTTTTCCTCATTACATCTCACTGGGGAAGGAGGAGCATTTTAATGCATTACCAAGTTTACTAGCTTTACTAAATGTGGGAATGCCCCAAAATCCAGTAGTGGATCGACAGGAATGCCCATGCTCCACCCATGGAATGCCTCCCAGCTTGAAATGTATTGTAACGCAGAGCAAGCTGCTGCGTTGTGCTCCATTTCTTGACAAAGCCATGTGAGGTGGCACAAATGCCGACCCACGTGGCCTTGCAAACAATACTGTAGCCTTTGTGTGACACAAGGACAATGCAAAGGTTTGATAAATCTGGGCCTTGACTTCTAAATAACTTAAGGTTATGACAGGTTTGTGGTGAAACTTCCTATAGACGTCTACAGCATTTCAGCTTTACTGATTTGCTGTGAGGAAACAGCTTCTTCACCTTTACACTGAGAATGTTTTTGATTTCATGTAATGTACCTACAAGCTATCATGTCTATATTTGGTTGTGTAGTGATGCCATTTGAGTAAAGGATATTATTATTTTCAGATACTTGAGCCACCTATGAATATCGCTACAGAGAACACTAGTTACAGCTATGGTTACCTTATAACTAGATATATGTTATTGACCATAGAAAAATGTCTTCCTATTCTTATCAATTACTTACTCAAACATCCTCTTGCCATTATAGGAACTCTTGTTCTTACTACTCAAAAGAAACTCAACTTAGAAAATTGTTGTAATTTATCATAAGTAATGTTTTGTATAAAATGTACATTCTCTATTTCCCCCTTCCTTTCATTGTGTGCCCACCTGCCCATAGGGATCCAAGTGTAACATTCCATTCCTCCCCATTTTCCCCTTGTCTTCCCAGTTGGTTCCTACCAGCATTCTATAACTGTTGCGGTGACAGTTGACAGCTGTGAGGAGAAATGCTCGCTACCGGTTGTGGCTGGAGGCTGTTGTTAATTCATCTTGCCAAGAAATTATTTCTTAAAGAACATCATCGGAGTTAAGGAATATTTATAATACTGGCGACGAGGATGAGATGCTCCAATTCCTTTCCCACTGGCGTCAGTAGTTAGGATGGTTTTATGTCTGGTGTCAAAATTTCCCGAGGAAGGGGCACTAACAATGGCTTTTTTGATAGACTCAAAGGCTTCATGGCATTCCCCGTCCCATTTGAAATGAGTACCTTTTTTTAAGAGGGCTCTTAATGGTGCAGCAATATCTGCAAAATTCTTGATGAATTTAGTCATGTATTCAACTAACCCTAAAAAGGATTTTAATTCCTCCTTATTTGTTGGAGGAGGAGCATCTTTTACAGCGTTGACTAAATCAATTTTAGGTTTAATTCCATGTTTGGAAATCGTATGTCCTAGGTAATCAACTGATTGGACTCCCAACTGGCATTTGTCTTTTCTTATGGTTAGACCTGCTTTTTTGAGTGCTGACAGAACTTCCCTTAATGAGTTGTCATGATTAGTTGTAGAATTGCCATATATAAGTATGTCATCTTGGAAGCATAAAACATTCTTTATCCCCTCCAAATTTTTTTGCATGACTCTCTGGAACACTGCAGCTGCTGAAGCAAGACCGAATGGCATTCTGCAGTACCTGTATGCTCCGAATGGAGTTATAAATGAGGTTAAGGATTTGGAATCTTCGTGTAATTCTATTTGGTGGTATGCTGAGGAGAGATCAATTACGCTAAAATGGTTTGCCTCTCCAATTACGCTGATCATTTCATTTATTCTGGGCAGAGGAAATCTATCCACCCAAATATTTGCATTGAGATCTCTTAAGTCGACACAGAGACGAAGACCCCTCCCTCCAGACATTTGGGTGACTACAATTGGAGCGAGCCATAAAGAACTTTCTATAGGTTCTATAATTTTCTGCTTGACCAGTTTGTCCAATTCCTCTTGTAAAGGGTCACGCATTAAATGGGGAATTGTCTTACCTTATGTATTACTGGTACTGCGTTGTTTTCTAGTTTGATTTTATGTTGGAAATTTTTAAGATGGCCTAAATCATCATTAAATACTTCAGAGAACTCTTCACATTGTTTCTCATACCGTCTTAAGTTCTCTCTTCCTTCCAAAATTGATAACACAGGTTCTTGGCTGTTAGAATCAAGTTTGATTCCTAAAGCTTTTTGGTGAGCCCAACCTAATAAATTAGATCCTTTTTTTGTTAGATAGATCTTTCCCGCAGTTGAACGGTCCTTAAAGGTTATAATCATATTCACCATTCCTACTAATGCTCACAAAACAGCATTGTATTGCCCTAGAGCAAATGGTTTGGTGGAACGCGTTAACTGTATGATCAAAGAGTGTATGCAAACCGCACACATATCAAGGAGTCCTCCTGATAAAGCACTTCAAAAAATGATTTGGTCCTATCACACAACCCCTAATTCAGTTACCAAGGTATCACCCTTCTTAGCGCTCAAAGGGAGGTTACCAGGCACCAAATTAACCCCCAACTGGCTGGGTGGAGGAGAGCCTAAATGGGTTCATAGAGATAAAATGAAGAATCAAGTCAAAACACATCAGGAAGGGTACAAGAAAAGATATGACCAAAAGCATGGTTTAAAGTTAGGAAGATGGAATGTTGGCGATCGGGTAATGGTTAAACTACCAGACAATCGCCAAGGGTGTGAATCTAAATTCTCCAAACCTATAAAAATAACAGAGGTGAAGAAAAATGTAGTAACATTAGAGGATGGCAGAACGTGGAGCATGGATAGATTAACAGCCCATTGTCCATCTCAGAAGTATTCAGGTATGGATGGAAAGCCAAAGGATGTATTGAAATATGATGGGAACAATCGCAGAGCTAGGGCTCGTGCAGTTCCTGTCTGGCACAAAGATTACATGCTCACTTGATTTCCCAACAGGATATTACTTTCAAACATTCTATGAAAGTCTTTTATGGGAAGGAGAAGTGTTGTAATTTATCATAAGTAATGTTTTGTATAAAATGTACATTCTCTATTTCCCCCTTCCTTTCATTGTGTGCCCACCTGCCCATAGGGATCCAAGTGTAACATTCCATTCCTCCCCATTTTCCCCTTGTCTTCCCAGTTGGTTCCTACCAGCATTCTATAACTGTTGCGGTGACAGTTGACAGCTGTGAGGAGAAATGCTCGCTACCGGTTGTGGCTGGAGGCTGTTGTTAATTCATCTTGCCAATAAATTATTTCTTAAAGAACATCATCGGAGTTAAGGAATATTTATAATAAAAATGATGATGCCTACCGAAGGAGTGTACAGCTCAGCAACATTTCTCTTTCCATTGTCCTTCCCCATACCTCCCTCAGATTTCTCTTGGAGTCTTTGTTACATGCAGTTCCAGAAGTTTTTGGTGGGCAAGATGAAGTATTACCTATCTACACAGAATACACACGGAGGTACCAAAGACATGACAATTGCTTCCGCGGACCACCGACATGAAGTGCCCAGCGGATAAGCGCCATCTTATTTCGGATCTGCATTCTGCTGTTTTTCGCTCTACCTCACACTTAGGTGAACATGTCAGATGTGGTATGTAGGTTTTTACGAAGACCCCTGTGGGTGGGTATATTGTGTTTTTGTGTTGCTATGGCTCAGGATTAGGGAGGATTTTAAAAATGGGTGAGTAGATCTGGCTGAGAGCTCATTCGAGTGTCTGGCTTTATAAGAATTCTACCATGCTCTTGTCATTCTGGTACTTGGTAACGATGGGAATTTCTATGTATCTGAGAGATGACTGAAAGAAAAGCATTGAGAGTTCCACTCTCTGTTATTTTAGTTACTTAAAACTAAGGTAGAACAAGGAATCTGAGGAGCAAAAATATCCTCAGATGGAAGACTCCAGAACTGAGAGCAAAGCAAGTGTTCCCTTATTCAGCCATAGGCTGTGGCATCCCTATGGATCTATATACCATACTTGCTTTGAGCACAGACCTCGCTACTAGCATTTAGAAAAAAGCTCAAACCCACCTCTTCCACCAATGCCAGGGGAAATTTCAATCTAGTTTCTCTTTTCTCATCTATTCTATTTTGCACTCGTCTGTCTCGTGCCCCTGCTTGATGCACCTGTATGTATGATACATATTTTACATAGTTCTTTGCTTCAGGAGCGTTTGTGTAAGCATCCCTGGTCAGAGGGGAGGCTTAATTGCCAAGGTTTTCCTGCAGCAGGTTGATGGCCATGAGGATCCATCTCCTGTTTGGACAAGGTGGAAGGGGCTTATTTGCAGTAAATCCAGCATTAACATTGAAAAGTTCTCTGATACCCAGCATCCTTGTCCGCGATATTTAAGATGAACAAATAAACAAATAAGGTGTGAGTGGGGTAAACAGAGTAAAGCATTTTCAGTGTAAAGGATTGTAATTGTGTAGTAGGGTAAAGAAGCATCTAAAGAATGAATATAAGTAATAGTCAAAAGAAGTTGCATTTGCACGAAGGAGATGAATGTTGTCCCTTTATGGCTGTGTCGGTGGGAAAAAGTTGTAGAACTACTCTAGGCAACGACGTAACGTATGGAGGGAGGGTAAAGGAAGGCATCCATCTTAGTGAACATGGGAACGTTAATGCTGGATTTACTGCAAATAAGCCCCTTCCACTTTGTCCAAACAGGAGATGGATCCTCAAGGCCATCAACCTGCTGCAGGAAAACCTTGCCCATTAAGCCTTCCCAGGAAATGACGTTGGCGGCAGAAAATGTGCTTTTGGTAACTTTGGCAAGTTCCACAGTTGGAATCTGTAAGAGTGTTTTGAAGACCTACACAGAAGGCTGGAAACCTCTATAATTTAAAGAGGAGGCCAACCTGGGAAAATCCACAGTAGTCTCTTCTAGTACCTCTACTGCGACAAGCATGTGTCCAAGAGTATAGTGCATTACTGGAAGGTGATACTTGTTCAGTGTATCACCTATGCTGTATTAAATGAAAGTACTTGACGGGCAAAAAATGTACATTGGAAACAATTTCTTAAATTAGAAAAGTACATTGTCTAGGTAAGTTAGTGCAAACCTGGACATGATTACAAGATAATCACAACCATATGTTGGCACAAATCACTTTAGAAACTTTCTTTAACTTAAGATTGAAAATTGCTATTGTTTGATACTTTGATATAAACATGCCAATAAAAAGAATGGCTAAAAATGATACACAAACTGATATGTTTGTTTGATACAGCATTCTCCAATCTCAATCATATGCTATATAAATATAAATACTATATAAAGCATGCTAGAAAGCTGCAATACTGTACCTGTGCTGCATCTCTGAGAAAATCAGGCAGCTGAAATTCACCTTTAGAGACCTGGAAAACAAAGTGAAACTTTAGTAAACTATGCTAAAAAGGGAATGCTTAGAGATATCAAATTAGTGTTCAGATTGATGCCCACATTTGTCAATAACCACGTTTACACTTTCCTTTTTCTACAAAATATTTGCCTTTAGGGAGTTGATCGGGAGCACACCTATATTATATATTTGGCTGCTTTTAATGCACAATACGCCTCAGTATAAAAAACGATATTTCACAGGAACCATAAAATATGGAAAATATTTCTTGGATCCGTGTGAAATATAAATTTCATCATTTTAATGACAGCCACAAACCACTTAGCAGAGCTTTACCGTTGCCAGAGTTACTAAGATTATGCGGCATAGAGGGCGACATTACGTGGCAAGGGTATCTAAATGATGAAACCAGGTGCAATGCATATTGTGATTTGGTTCCCTGGTGGCTCTGTGTGGCTCCAACCTGAAAACTGCACTTCAAAAGCTGCAACAAATCAAGCATGGCGTGTCCGCTGTCAGTCACCGTAGGCCAAGAAATAATGCTGCCTCTACCAGAAAACCGAGAAGGCGCATCATTACGGTAGGCGCATCGGCCTAGGGAGCTGCCACGGCATGCCACTTCTATGAGGCTGATTACCCTGGGAGACTGCCACTGCATGACGCTGCTGTGAGCCTGGTGGGCTGGGAGGCTGTACCTCCACAGCGCCATTGTGAACATGATCATCTAGGGAGAGCGCAAATGCTGGCGAGGTCTTGCTGTGACATCTAGACATGCCATTATGCTTTCAGCCAGCGATGCTGGCACCAAAGAGAGGCTACCGCAGAGATGGATGGCGCTGACTGTGCCTGACTTGCCACCTGACCTACAAGAACGGATGTGACGGCATCGCAAATCTTCACCAATGGACAGAGAATGAGGACTGAGATATGCTCCAAGAAAGTTGAGAGCAGGACTTGAGACTGTCTGTCCAAAGTCACTATGAAAAAACCCTTTAATACATATTCAAGTGAAAATTCTTTATCAGTACTCTCAATCTCCTTTCAAGAAAACCATACGCCGTGTTTCATTTGAAAATCTGAATGATGTTTATTGCCAACACTAAGATGAAATTGCTGAAATTAGGTAGATGTTTCAAATATAACATACCTGTATGCATCCCTGATTCAACCTTAATCAAAACAAGATGTGTAATGATGATTAATTACCAGCACCACAGGCGAAAAGCTGGAAGACCATGTCCAACTAAGAACAACAGGTACAAGTGACGTCTTCTTGAGACAAGAGAAAAGACCACCTAGAACTGGATATGTCCAGCAATGTCAGTGAAGCAGCCTATTGTTCTCAAAATGTTGTAGAGAACCTTATAAGGAGGCTGATAGGTCAACTCTCTTGAAAATTGTAACCATTCCAATATGGCTACTGCTCTTTCGATTGATATTAGTCACATTGCAGTTGCACAGGCACCGTGTTCCAGGCAAAGTGTCATTACAAAAGATCACTTTTTTAATGATGTCCAATGATGTCAATGAAGCAATTTACTGTTCTCAAAATGATGTAGAGAATCTTATTAGGGGACCTAAGGTCAATCCTCTTGAAACTTGTACCCACTACAATATGGCTGCAGCTATTTCTATTGTTGTCGTCCGAATTCTGGCAACATATGCTCCATATTCCAGAACAAGTGTCATTGCCAAAGATTACCAAGTGTCTGATGAACAGCAACAACCAACATAGAATGATAGAACTGTATCCAAAAATTGATCATTTATATTGGTGACTATATTGTGAATAAACAGTTGGCTAACCTACGTTTTGTGCTGCCTCGAAATTCAATACAGGTGGCCACTGTTTTCAGTTGATTAAAATAAAAATATGTGATGACTATTACATAATTTTTGGCCACTGTCTCATTCACGAATATTAAACTGAATTTTTACCATATGTCTATTATTATTGAGATTTGCTTACTCCATCTTAGTTCAAATATACTTCATATGTGTGGGCATAAGGGCATTGCCTTCTCATGGCAAGCAAACATTACTTTAAATAAGCTACAACTAGTCAGTATAACTCTGCAACTTTTACCCTTTTGGATACTCTTAACCCTACCACTTTGGTGTTTGATCCTGTCTGGTTCATCCTCGTTGGTACGGATACTCTGAGGTGGATGGTCGCCAGAACTCATCGGATAACCCTTGCAAAACCTGACTGAGACCACTCTGGCCTTAACTGGCTCCTTGATATTGTCTGTCAAGCACTTAATAATAACCTTGAGCACTGGCAGAAATTGGACCAACCTCTCCATCTTTGATAAGGTCTCGACAAGGACTCCTCCTTTACTACATAAAACTTCACCTTGTGGTGATCAACCACTCTTTGAATGACAGCATGGTAGACTGTCATGTCGCCGGTGGTAAAAACTTCCCTGCGCAGGGCTCAAGGTTAGTGTCATTCTGAGGGTCAACATTATAATCCTGCCCGGGGATCTCCCCATCATCTGGTAGAATGGGCTCGAACTAGGGATCCTCTGGCTCAAACTGACTGTCATGGACAGAGTCAGTGTGGACTGAGTTATTTAATGAAGGTACCCTCAGTGGTGACTGTGGTGGTGGAGGAATGTGGCTTAGTGATGGATGTGGAGAAGGCCTGGTGTCTAGCTGCTTATGCTTTTTGGGAATGGGTAAAGTCTGCTGTGATGGAGGTTGACCGAAGATCTTTCCAAGGATAGGGTGAATGTAAAGATTTCTCAGTCTGGCATCACGGACTTCCAGCAGCTTTATGGCCAATGTTGTGCCATTTGGCATGTAAATGTGTTTTGATGCGACTTTGGAGTTGACCTAAGGGCAGAGGGTGAAGTCTTGGCACCACTTGCCCACTCTCCAATATTTCTTTTTTCTTTTTAATAACTTGACAGGCTGAACAGTTTGATTCCTCGTGGTCATCCTGGTTGCAAATATTGCAAACTTGGTGATGGCCTGACCACGGGTATTTAGAATTGCACTTAGAGCAAAACGGGTAGGGTGTGTTCTACGTAACCCACGCCCCCACCACCGAGAGTCAATCTGATATGGCGTGGCACCTAGGAAAAATCCTTCCTGTTCCAGATTCAAAGCTCTATCGGTGATAGTGAATCTTTTAAAGCAATAGCTGGCGATTCTGGTCACTAGAATTGAACAGCTGATTCGATGGTCGTGGAGCTTGAGAGGTATGTCCAAGCACAATAATGGAAAAAACGAATCAGAGGTGGAGTCTTTTTTTCCTGGTGCACTGTCGGTGTCCGGGAGGGGTCACAAGATACCTCAAAACCAAAACTTATATTATGAAGAAAAACAATTTGTGACATCCACAATTAGCACTATATGCAGAGCATGTGATCTAAAGCAACACTTGCGACAAACACCAATTTACATTGTTAGTGGCTATGCTTACCATCTGGCATTGATCTGACCATCCTGACCACGTCTGCAGTAGACTGATATGCAGCATCCCCATAATACAAAGTTGGGTCTGTGATGCTAGGACACCTGGGACAGATCCAATGCCTGAATCTCTTAACATTGTTTTTCTTTGAAACATGATTCAAAGTTTTTAATACAAGCAATCAATTTTCAGGATTACAGATTTGCTGAGTGTAGATATCATTTACTGACATCTGTGAAGGCCATGAATGAAAATCTGAGGAAATCAGCATAAAAAGTCAAGAAGATAAAGCATGGAAAGCTTTGGAATTCACACATGGAAACATGGAATCCAAACAAGGAAATATGTGGAGACCAAGTACTGAAATATGTGGAGTAGTACAAAATGGAGATGTATATGAAGAGGCTCAATGAAAATCTGAAGCTAGAAAACATGTTAATCGTTGGAGACTAAGCATGGAAATATGTGGATTCAATGCATCAAATTCTGCAAATATCCAACATGAAAATCCATGAATACCAAAAATAAAAATGTGTGGAGATTAGCAAAGAAATATACAGCTGGAAAAAACTCATATGCCTCCAGGAGTGGATCACTTGATGGTTTGGACACTGTTTAATGCCTGGCTTGACAATGCAGCTGCTGTGTGACCTATTGTTACCAGTCCTTTAACTTCTACATATGGTGGGCTTTTGTTCCGCACAAAAGCAATACTACCCTCTCACCTCTTGCTATTGGCTGACATTTTGGCTCCTATGGAGCACCTGCACTGCAATGCATGGTGTTACTATGCTTCTTAAATGTATACTGAGTCATCACACATTACATTATTTATATTATAAATGCTAATTACATATAAAGCAACGACTTTTTGTTTTTCAGTGCAGCAGGACTCAAAATGCAAGCCAGACCAATTTTTAGGCAATGCTTGATTGACTTTGGTCAATGCCATCAGCGAGTTGAATCGACAAACGTCCGCAGTGGTAAAGTGTGCAGCTGATGTCTTCCGACATTGGGCCTGTCACAGTGTAACATGGGTTCCTATGACTAAACAGTGTAAATAATGTCTACCTTAAAAGTTCACTTTCTGTAACCAGAAATGGTGATTTACAGCTCTAATTCATTATCTAAATTGCATCATGAAAGCCATGACTCACCTGGGAATGCGCCAGCTTCTGCGTGGCAACAGCGCCAAGGCAATGGTTCAAAGGACCCTAAAGGTATGCTGCGAAACTTACTTCATGTAGTGCCTATCTGACAAATACTGCCTTTTGCATCATGTTTGGAGTGCACTGACACAAGTGGTTGTGCAATGGTTTTTTCCAATGTTTACTCCAAAAGTGTGTTTTCATTTACACAGCAGATAGTCCAGATTTTTCCAGTTTGCTGTGCAAGCTACAATGTGGGTTTGAGCTGACTGGAAACCAGGGCTGCCACAACTGGCCTGCGGTGCGGATTCCTGACCAGGCCACGCACTTTCTCAGAATGGCGTAATACTTCCCTAAACGATGAGGAGCGAGGAAAGACCTCTTTCTGTGAGTCCTGGCAAACATCTCCCTCCTCATGACCAGCGTCACAGAGAATGGACTGGCATTTCAGTGCCATGGTGCCTCAGTCTGCCCCAGTGAGGGGGGAGGGGCTGTTTCTCACAGAGCTCTCTTTAGCCGTTGGGATTACAGGCAAAAGTAGACATGACAATACTGCGGCCCACAAGCTATACCCAAAAGAGTCAGTGGCCCTCACTGTTCGTAGACTACGTGCGCAAATGCAAAGCGCAATGGCGCTACATAGCTGGCTGCAAATACACGAAAATGCCAAGTAGCCAAGTTTTGACTTGTTTCCTAAATGACAGAATAGAGGATTGCGTGGACACTTATATAGCCAGGTCTGGTGGCTTAGTGGACTAATGCGTCCACTGTAGGGGCCTGTGTTTGACCTCATTGTCACAGGTTAAATTCCCGGTAGGTTCACTCAGCTTTCATCCAAGTTCTGAGGTCGATAAAATGAGTACCATTGAGTTGGGTAACAATAAACATCTGTTATTCAGCGACAAGAGGCCTACGGGTGAAAGTACGCTTTACAAATACACGTTATGTTATATAGGAGCTGAGCCCGCCGCCTAGCAGTGGATCCCGAAAACTAGAGGAAGTCGGCTTGCAGGAGGAGTCCGGAGCTCAGCTAAATCACCAGATCTGAGGGCACGACTGGGTTTGCCCTGCTGAACTGAAGCTCACTGCCAGAACTAAGGGAGACAGCTCCCAGATCCAGTCCCCAGTTATAGGACTCCCCTATGGTCACCGTTAAAAGCCGAGGTCCGTTTTGCTGCTTTGTGCAGAAGTGCTAAGAAGCCCACGATTAGAGACTGGTAGCTATGGATCCTGGCCATCACAATAAGATTGAACAAAAGCATCTACCTATCAAGTATATGCATTCTCTTAGTAAGACTGGAAGTCTCTGAACACTGTGCCTGTACACAGAAAAAACGGTATTGAGATGAATAAAGTATACCGTTCCCATAGGGGCCCTCGACAGTATATTTAATACCCGGATCCAGCTAGGTCAGTGAAAGCATAAAGCCCACACCCACCCAAGAGTTGCATGCTTCATCATCAGGCTGTGCTTCTAGTTGGGCTGGCACTGTAATACTCAACACGCCCCTCTAGGGGCTCTTTGCCAGAGATCTTTTATGCCAGCCGGGTTGCAAGAAATGCAGATCGGTTGCCTCCAATTCTGAAAGACACTTGAATAACCGAGTAAGATTGGTGAGAAGTGATTAGTATTAACTGTAGACTTAACTATGAACCACTTTATTAATTTCTAGATTCTATGTTAAGGTTAAAAACAGATCATAGAATCCACAGGAAATAATGTTTCCTGTATTCTCCATAAGTGATTATTGGATGGTAGACCGTTTGAAGGATTTAGGTCAAGGAACTGGTCAACATGTTTCATGCCATTTATGTCTCTCAGTATCTGCGGCAGTTCATCAGGACCTAACATCAGCTACCTAATCTTCTCTTATGGTGGAACTCCTGCTCTAATCGCAAAATAAGTGAACCCCCACCGCTGTGACAACAACAATAATAGTTGTCCTCAAGATTTACATCCCTTCTATAAGGATTGTAGTCAAAATGCTAGCATGCCTATTGGGGATTGTAGCACCGGCCACAACGAGGAGCACGGCCCAACGATTAATATTTCTCCCAGGTCTCCTCATTTTTTGACACGGCCAATGGCACTCCACACGACGGCTCTACAAAACTGTTATGCTGGACCTCAGCACACAGCAACATTCTCTGAAGAGGACCTCAGCATGAACATTCATCAAGAGAACAGGCTCCCGACTGTCATCACCCGCCAAGCCCTGCCCAAAAATCTGTGACCTCAGCGGATATTCTCATGTGATGTCACATTCTTGAACGTCAACAACTTCTCAAAATGAACTGAGGCAAAGACCAGGCCATCAATTCTACATCCCACAGCCTGCTTTGCTCTCCGTTCCCCTTGTCTTGTAAGTAGGGCTCACGGTTTTATTTATTTTTTCAAAGATTTCCAAATGTATTTATCCATATTTATTTTTGGGTCATCATATTGGTATTTATCTACAATTATTTTGGGTTTTGAGAATAAATGGAGTCGTAAAATGGTAAGCTTCCACATTTATTTAACTCTTAGATGTGCACTCGTATGTGAAAGCCTGTTGATTTTAGAAAATTAAGGAGCCACATATAACAAAACACTACACCCAAAGGTGTACATTAGCTTTATACTACAAATATACGCTAACATATGCCAATGTTTAAGGAAATCTGACCCTGTTTTGTAACTCCCTATCTGTCTATCTGCTCAGCATTTGCCTGGAATTAATGAAAGACAGCACAGTGAATCTTTCACAAAAAGCACAATTTTCAGTAATTTTCCGCTTTTAAAAATAAAATGCAGAGAAAAAACAGATTGTTTTTCTGTCTGTATTTATCTGTAAAAACGGAAAACTGGGAGCCTTACATATAAGTGGGGAGTCGAAAGACTTTGAGGGAATCGCATCACCTTCCGAAGGACTAAATACTCCACACACAGGATAAGGATAAACCAATATGGTTTTCTCTGCAGGGATATGAGGCAGGTGCTGGGATCCCCCGTCTTAATCCTCACGTCTGTGTTGACAGTATGCCTTCAACTGTAAATTCTGTATTCCGTTCTCTGAAACGGTTCTGCTTGTGCCCCCACCAGCATGATCCGAGGCATGGGTCTATCGCCTGACATTGACTGCTGTTTGCTTTCACTGGAGTGAGGTTTTCACCAGGCTGCTGTCAGCCTGGGAATTGCTGGTAGGAGGAGACTGCACCAATCTGACCACTGCTTATCCTGCATCCGCCTTCGGATAAGCCATCTCCCGCCTTGACCCTAGCCTCATCTTTAGCTCTCATTATGTCAAGCTGATCAGGAGCTGTGCAACTCGTTTAAGATATGCCTCATGGTTGAGAGAGATGAGCTCCAGACTTCCTTCTCATCCCCAGGGTAATGTTTGAGAATGTGCACAATCTCAAAGACGGCCCAGTCCAATTTCTTGCTTGGCTGCTCTATTGCACTTACCGCACTCCCACTGGAAAGACCAATAATGGCCCTTGAGATGTCTTGACCAGTTTATCTGTAGACTCACACAGGCCTCTACATGAACACTTTATAACAAAGACCTTACCGAATTTTTATTGTATATAGTTATGTCCATTGTATTGTTTTTCTTAACATGGCATTACAATCACTTTTGAGTGTCCAGATAATGCATTTCTGTTTTTATCAGTACTTTGGTTCCACCTTACATGTTTAATCTCTCTTTTATACTACATTTGCGTCTGTTGATTTCTGCATTACCCAGCAGTTACCACTGAATTAGGTGTTGAGCTTGGCCTAAGCTACTAAAAGGTGAGAGCAAGGGTACTTCATGGTTCTAACGCATTCCTCCGAAGAAGCGCAGGATTAATGTGTTGCGTGAACTCAGCTAATACTTTTAAGCCTGTAGCTTCTCTGGCAGTGTAATTCTTCTTACCACTTTCCTACAGCAATGATCAGGCAAAAAGAGGCGTTCAAGCATTAAAGCCCACGGTGGCCAGCATGGATGTTTGAAAAGTATCAAAACTGAAAAGTCTAATCATGGAAACCTGAGGAATCACGTAAGGATACAAGTCCAGAAATGGCAACTTCAGGAGTTCAAGCATGGAATCCTGGGCAAGCAGATCACACGACATTAGAGACAAGAAACATGAAAATGTGAGACATCTGATCATAGAAACTTGCAACCTCCATACATGGAACCAAGAGAACTTCACGTGCCCAAACAAAAAATAGTCGGGCTAAATCAAAGAAATCCATCTACGGCCACTCATAACATTTGAGACTGGTGTTGAAATCTGTGGGAAATGTATTTATTTGATTTACTGTATGTGTATGGAACATACGCATTCTGATGTGTCAGCACATGATAGCTCAACACAGTGGCATGGAGCACACAGACACCTGGATTGTGGGTGAAATTACAGTGGGGCGCCAGCACCAGTCACATAACCCACCTGAATCTAAAATAGGTTACTGCTCCTGAGCTGCAACTGTTCAGTAGGGTGGCTGCATGTTCCTCTTTTGTCAAAGTCTGCATGCTATCCTACAGCTCATCCGGAGGGGATGACACCCAACTCATCATTCACTAGCTGACGAGTCCACCACCACCAGAACCAACTTTTCCAACTGCATGGTCAACATAGCAAACTGGATGAGTTCAAATTGCCTGTAACTCAACTCCAACAAGATGGGAGTGTTGATCTTTGGGAAAAAGAACTCCCCTTGGGACTCACCCTGGTGCCCATCATAGCTTGGATCTACACCCACATCAACCAACCATACCAGAAACCTAGCAATCATCCTGGACAACAAACTCAACATGACAGTGTAGGTCGGTGCAGCCAGCTCTTTCTGCTTCCACATCCTTTGCATGCTCTGCAAGATATTCAAATGGCTACCCCTGAACACCACATGCACCGTCACACAAGACCTCATCACACGCAGACTAGACTACGATAATGCATCCTACACTGAGATCTCAAACCATCTCTTACACCAAATCCAGACCATCCAGAACACCACATTGAGACTAATCCTATACATCCCAAAATGGACACACAGCTCACCACACCATAGGAAACTCCACTGGCTCTCCATTCAATAATGCAGCCAACTCAAACTCCTCACTCACGCTTACAAGGCACTGCACAACATCAACCCAACATACGTGAACAAACGCCTAGACTTTCACCAACCCCCCCCCCCCAGACATAAGCTCAGCCACACTTTCACTTGTACACATCCCCTGCATCCACAAAAAGAAAAATGAGAGGTTGAGCATTCTCATACACAGCACCCAAGACTTGGAACAACCTTCATAAACACATCAGGGCCTCTTCCTCACTTCTTGAATCCCACAAGAAGTTGAAGACCCGGCTCTTCGAATAATTCTGAGGGGTCTGACACCAAACATCCTTTATCTTACACACACATGCCTGCTTCAGCAATTGGATACCCTCACAGGTGATTAGTTGTACCATACAAATCTATATATGATAACTTAACAACCAATGGAGGGTTCCCCACAAGTGTCTTGTAGACACTGGAGTGGATCTCAGCTACCTCCAGACAGGTCTGTGGTAAATGTATGGTACAGCCAAAAGTCAGACATGGATGAAACTGTGATGGCTCTCCGAGGCGCAACACCAGAAGCGTTCAGAGGACAGCGACACCAGAATGGCCTAACGTTATGCAGGGAACCATTGCATTGTGCAGTGTTTAATCTGTACTTATCCAGCAGACCATTCACAGAACTCCATGCACTAGTCATGCTTGTTCAGAGGGCGGTGAGGGACTCCAGCTATGCGGGACTGAACAAATAGTCCAGCGTACAAGTGAAAACCAATGGCCGTCAGCCTCCCTGTAGCCTGGTGAGTGGGCAGCCTGTCCAATGATTTTGGGTACGCTTTGGAAACAGCCAGAATCCATCAGTAAAGCCTTCATGTACTTTGCTGGCCATCACCGTTCATGGACCCACATGTCAGATTCAATGGCGAAAACACAGGGTCAGCCAGAAAGGTAGGTTATTTATGGAATCGGTCTCCCATATTGGGGTCCAGCAATAACATAAATGTCTACAGCTCTGCCAAGCAAGCATGGCATGGCCAACCTACTGCCATACACCTTGTTTTCCACTCGAAGAGGCTCCAGACATCCAGGCAGGATCCGTTTTGGCGGGAAAATATCCACAACGTGGGTGGGTGTGTTCAAATTAAGCAGCCCGACGCCCAGCACAGTTGCGGTGTGTTAGCCAGGCCCCCTATCTTTAAATGAGGCATTGGGCCTTAATCGGTTATTTCCTGAGCTGCTGGCTCCTCACTGAGCCTCAGAGCATCCATCACCTGTACTCGGGGTCTCTGGAAGCCTATAATGCCTGCACAACTCACCCCAGTATTATTCTGTCTGCTGCCAAACTGCTCATCCCAACTTTGATGACCTCTGGCCTTCAATGATCACTGTGTTCGCCGATTTATCACCTTCCTCTCGCCTTTTCAGACAATTCAGGCCAAACACATGTTTTACAGAATACTTCTGTAGCCCACACTTTACCCTCCTAAAGCCTTAGCGGTTCAAGGTCCTTTTTGCTTCAAATTTGGCATCTATTACTGTTCTTCATACTTATCTCTCCCACAGAATATTGGTTCCCCCAACAGACACTCGACATTTCTTTGAAGCACTCCTGATCTGCTCTGCCCCTCATTGTTTACAAACTAGTTTTAGTTTCCATATGTGCTATCTATATCTCCCCATATTGTGGCCTGCCCGCCTCCTCAAAAGGTTTCTCAATCCTCCTTAGAATGAAAGTTTTGCACTCCAGCTTTCACTTGACATCACTGTCTCGCTTATCTTAAAACTTTGTATTTTTTGCTAAATGTTCTGCTAACACTTTTCTACTGCCTTGTATTTGGTGCACAGAAGAACCACATGAAAAGGTGCACTGGAAGAGGTAGGCTTGGCAATTTTTGTATGTTCACTCAGTCAGTTAAAAGTAACCCAGAGAGTGAAAAATGTATCATCAAATACTACACGACAATTAGAAAGTTCTCAACCTTGGGTGGACTGTCGTGGGTGTTGGGGTAAGAGTATGGCCGCGTGTATTTTGAACAGTTTCTTTTTTTAAGTTCAACTGTAGACTAACACGAAGTACATCCTTATCTTACACTTCCAACCCGCCATGAAGCCGGTATTGACAATACCAGCATGTCTAGCTTGCCTGTAACACTTGCAACAGGCACATGGCGGCGCCATAATCATATGTATCCCCAAGTGTGAGCGGAAAATTTAACCGCATTACCTGCGATGTAAGTGGGCAATTAAGCAGTGAAGAAGTCCACGCTAGGCCCCTGGACAGTAACATGGAACTCATTAGCTTGTCAGTAAAAGGCTAGAACTGCCTGTACCAGACACTGAAAAGATGCAGTAGTTCAAGAACATATTACTGTTCTTCTTCTACTGGTTTTCTTCCTGTTTCCTCCACCCACTGTTTTTTTTCCTGCCATGGGGCCATTTATCCTCCTTAGTATGCAGCATCCCTCTTCTGATCTGCTTTGTGTCTCTTAAAGTGACCCACAGGTGGACCTAGGAGCTTTACAGTTATTTAAATGCACATCATCTGCATCTCTGCCCTCCGGCACTATCCAGTGTCTTAGCACCATGTTCCTTGCTCCTTTCTCCTCCTTTTTCCCAGCATCCTCCCCGTCTGCGCCCTTCCCCATTCTTACCACTGATACATTTGATTTGAATCCAAAGACTGTGCTTGTTGCTCTCTCTGGCGGTCTGAGAAAAGGCATGTCTCCTACCTTCCTGCAAGGCCCTATCCATTTGTATTCATAAACAGCACAGTGCCAAAGGCAGTGCTTAATTTGAGCTGGTGGTTGGCAGTGAGGGTCACCAGCACTTATTTTTGGGGACTGGCAATTATTTTCCAGCACCAAATATTTGCTGAGTGTAGGAAAGGGAAACACACAGGAAAGAAAGAGGAAGAGTAAAATTGCCACAAAAGGAGAAAGCAGAAACCTGCAATAATTAGAGAAAGGGGCAGGGAGTGTTTGGTAGTGAATTAAAGACTACTGGCCTTGGTATTTGGCGCACCAATGCTTATTTGCGCCTGGCTTCTGAGCAGAACTCTTTCTTTAACAATTTAAGCACTGACCATAGGTACCATGTGCCACCCACTACTATCATGCTGTTTCAGCACCACATTTACGTGCAACATCCTATTGCACAAGGGAATACACAGTATGCATAACCAAGGTCTACACCACAACAATGCCAGACTCTACCCGCTGGCAACATGTCGTTTCAACACCAAACATACAATTCTTGACCTACAGCCTCCAAAAGATCCTTCTGAAATTTGTGTTTTCATGTCCCTAAGCGTTTGCCCACTTCCTTGCCTGCCTTCTGTATAACAAACAAGTAGCACAAGTTACAACCCACTGCCTGCAAGATGCACTCTTTATCCCAAAACTGGGTACATGGTCATCAACTGGATCCATGATCAACTCAATGCACCACATGGACAAGTCATCTGTGTCGACAGTGCCCATGCAAACCCTAACAGAGAAGCTAACACTCAACGAACAGATAATACCCCAATCATAATCTACAACCCCAAGCAAAACCAAGTGCTGGCAACCTCAGATCATGCCCAGCAAGATTTTAATAACTGTACAATAACTCACAGGGTAGACAGCTGAGAGTTGTGTGGCAACACACGAATCAGAAAGCTCACAGACACACATGGAAATAGCTTTCATGGTTCGCCGCTGACATTGTTCAGATACGGTCCGGAGCCTGCGTAAATATTTAGGAGTAGATGTTACTAAGTAGGCTTTGGTCCTGCACTAACTCACCTTCACCATGCTCCCACTTCAGCCCTTACTTAGCCCTCACATTCCTGCACGGCAGATTTGGCTGCTTGTGTTCCTGCATTGAACTCTCACATTCCTGCGAGCAGCACTCCCTTGGGGTCCTGCTTGTAACCATCACGGTGGTCACCGTTACCATTCCTTTCGCTCTCCTTTACCTGCATGTAGGGGGCCTCTTACTGGTTCACAAGAGGGTGATTGTGGTGCAGTGGTGGTCCTGTGGCCCTTGAGGCACTGCTTGCTTATCTGTCCACCGTGGCTGTTAGTCTCTCATCAACATCATTGCGACCAGTCCTTAACATGAGCTGTCAGGTCATTAATCCTTGGGCGAATTCCATGACCTGCAGCTGCTGCAAGTTTGCTTGCACCAGCTCTAGTAACTGTGATGTCGGCCTTACGTTACCACGTTTGTTGGCTAATTGTGCCTTAAATAAAGAGAAGGTTGGCATGTACAGTGCTCAGCCCCCTGACGATGGCCACCACACTAAAACACTTACTAAAACATTTACTTGTTATAGTCTTAACTGCCGCTCTCTTTCCAAACACCAGCAACATCTTTTTAACTTTTTATAGGATCATAATCCAGATGCAGTATTCCTCACCGAAACATGGCTACATGCAGGTGCCTTATCAGATATAATTGCAACTCTCCCTGCCAATGTTCCTCTAGTTAGGATAGGCAGACAAGATAGTCCAAGCGGAGGCTTTGCTATCATTTTTAAGAAAAGAGTTCACATGTAAAATTTAAGAATTTCTTGTTCCGGATTATGAAGCATTGATTTTTTCACTTTCCTTTACTCATAATTTTACGCTTTCTGGAGCCTTGATTTACTGTCCCTTGGGGTACGCTGGAAAGTGGTGTACCACTTTACTCCATTTATTGGCTCCTCACATCTTAAGAACTGCTCATTTTATCTTTCTCAGAGATATCAATCTTCACCTTGATGATGAACAAAATAAGGTGAACACTCCCTTCATTGAAGAACCTGGCACTTCTTAACTCTGCGCCCACATGTGGCGGGCATCTTTTGGATCCCATCTCCTCCAACATAAAGGATTTGCTAATAGGCCCCTCCTCTTCCACTCTGTTGGTCTTATCGCCATGCTGTGCTTTTCAAGCTTAGGGTTGCTTCTCCTCTTCCTACAATACAGTCTAATTCCAATCGGAAATTTAGGAACTGGTCCAGACTTAACATCTCAGCACTCAATGAACAGTTGCTTAGTTCTAAGATTATTTTACAACATTATGCCGCCCTGGACCAGGCTACATTCCATCTTTGGTTCACTAAGGCTATTGATGCCACCTTGCCAATCACTGCCAAACACGCTGGCAGAATTTACCCTCCTGCTCCCTGGTTTACTGATGTACTTAAATCAGAAAAGAAACCCTGCAAAGCGTTAGAAGGACTCTGGAGGAAGTCTAAGAGTAAATATACTGAGTCTTTGAAACCGTATCATCTGTTTGTGCCACATTTTATACAGAAAAAATTACCAATGCTCAGAACTGCTCACAGACTCTTTTTAAGGTGGTGAAAGAATTAGCAGATGCTAGTAATATTTCCCCCGCTTCTCCCCTTTCTCAGAGTCAGTGCGATGAGCTAGCTGCTTTCTTCACTCAAAAAGTGGAAAAGATTCACTTACAGCTGGCCAGAGATTCCACAAAAGCAGAGCCTGACTTAGCTTTGAATGTGTGGAATCTGCCTACAGAGCAGGATAACTACCTGTCATCTCAGATAGGAGGTGGCCTCTCCTTGATTTCACATAATTTCTAGCCACTTTGCAATCCATTAAATTCAGATCCCCGTTTGATGCCTTTACGCTCAGTAAGCTCATGTTACTGGGTTTGAACTGTCTAACTATGCTATTGGAGCTTCTTAATTCTTCTTTATGGATGTTTTTGTGCCCTGAAGGTTAAAACATGCTATGATCCTTCCTTTGTTGAAACAAACTCATTTAGATTCAGCCCATCGCTTTGTAAGCTGTCAGTTCCAAAGTTTTGGAAAAGCATGTTAACGCACACCTCAACACTTTTGCTGAGGCCCAAAACGTATTCCATTCATCAAAGTCTGGCTTTAGGGCTGGACATAGTATTGAGTCTGCCCTGCTGGGCGGTACTCAACATCTAAGACAACACCTGGATGACAGTGGCACCTCTGCACTCATTTTCTTGGATTTGAGTGTGGCTTTCGACATGGTATCCCACTCAATCCTGGTGGAAAGATTGGAGGCTCTTAGCCTTAATGGTCCAGCTTTAATATGGCTTGTCTCCTTCTTAACAGATCGTGTGTTTTAGGTTTTTTCACCTGATGCGAAATCTAAGCCCTGACCTCAGGAGTTCCTCAAGGCTCAGTTCTGAGCCCACTGCTATTCAACATCTGTCTGTCCCCTAGCAAACTTAATAGAGTAGCGGGCTCACCCTCTTTTCATATGCCTAAGACACGCAAATTATTTTCTCTCTGTCATCGGCCCAGAACCAGGACCCTTTGACCTTGCACCTGGGCTTGAGTAAAATCTCTGGATGGATGAATAAAAACTCCCTCGAGCTCAATGGTGACAAATCAGAGGTCATGGTTCTGGGAAAGAAAGCCTCTCTCTGGGGCCCCAGTCATTGGCTGGCATCCTTAGAGACCTTGCCTACTCCGTTCACGAAGGTGAAAAACCAGGGCTACCTTATTGATGGCAAACTGACCATGAAACAGCAGGTGACTAAAGTAACTACCACCTGTTCTTAGATGACTAAAAAAGATCATCTGGCGAATTACTTCTGCAGACCAGAGGACCGTAATCCAAGTTCTGATGATATCTAGACTGGATTACGGAAACATGCTCTATCTGGGCACTGATAAGACAAAATTCACCGCTTACAGATAGTTCAAAATGCTGCGGCTAGATTGCTCTTCCATTTATCCAAATCGGCATGTCTCCTATCTGTTACAGGAGCTACACTGGCTTAGGATCACTAAGCGTATTGAGTTTAAGGCACTTTGCTACATGTTTAAGGCTAAACAGGGCGTAGGACTACGCTATATTCAGGAACTGAGGAGACCCTACCAGCCCACATGCTCTCTAAGATACTAACCAATCCCTGTTTACAGTACCGAGATTTTGTCTTTTTCGTATGAACGGATGTTCTTTCTTGTACCTTGTTCCTAAACTTTGTAACACTCTTCCAGAAGCTCTCAGAAACTGTAACTCACTAATGGCATTTTGCAAAGGCCTGAAGACCTAGCTTTTTTTAACTAACTGATTGCACACCCTACCTACACCTACCCTGCGCCGGGAAACCCTTTTGGGTAGCTGCGCGCATTACAAAACTCATAAATAAATAAAATAAAACAATAAATATAGACAAAACCTTCAGAGATAATGGTAGGCTCTCCTCTTCCAGTTAGGTGGTTTCTGTCCCTCTGGGGCATAATTAGGTGTTTCTTGCACGTCTAGTGCATAAGCATTCCTAAAGGTGTGCCTCACTGTGTTGTAGTCTTGCAGTATTCGATCGAGCAACTCCAGTTTGACAACACCAGGCCTGAAATTCCTGCTACAAGTAGTTGTCTTGTAAATCAGACTTAGCACTCAGGAGAAGTGCTTCTGGTACTTTTTGCTTTTTTAGGAGGTTACCCTTAGTTTGTTGCAGTGTTGCTGGACCAGAAAGCCTGCTTTACTCAAGGGGTTTCTCTCACTAAAAAACCTTTTTTTAAGTTAGGAAAGTTTGAGTCCTACGTCCAGCCCTTAGCAGTGGTGGATGTGTGCTTCGCAATTATCAGTAATATAACATCTGATGTCTTGTGAGGAGAGTGCTCACAGGAAACCAGGGGTTTTCCGCAGCCGAAGAACACAGACAAGCAGCCTGAGTTGGTTTTCTCTTCCAGTCCTCATAGATTACAAGAACTGAATGTACTTGCATTTGGTCTAATACTCCATATAGAAGCTAACAGCCTGTTTGTGGCCTTAGAAGGTGAACAACAGAGGCACTGGTAAACTGCTCTGTACACATAACTACTCTTTCCTCTACTGTGTTAGCCATGGCTCCTCCTCACTTCATGGTGTGGTCAGCTTACCACAATGTTGGCAGATGCAGTTAGGATAAAAACACTCTTGACAACCTAGAGTACTCAAGAGTGTTGAGGGCAAAACTTTTAACTCTATACACTGTGCAAAACCTTGTCCCACCTGGCACACAAAACTGAACAAAAAAAACACTTTTCAAAGAACGAAGAGTGGACAGAAGGGCTATTGTCACCTTGAGCTGGCGCACTTCTAATAAGGGAGCGGCATTACATATGCTAATCTGTTGGCAACAAAAGAACAATTAGGGGAGTGTCAAACCACATTAGTATGCATAGAGATAGCACTGTTGTAAGGAAATGCCTCCTTGGCATGGTTACCCCCTGACTTTTTGCCTTTGCTGATGCTAAGTTTTGATTTGAAAGTGTGCTGAGGCCTGCTAACCAGGCCCCAGCACCAGTGTTCTTTCCCTAACTTGTACTTTTGTTTCCACAATTGGCACACTCTGGCATCCAGGTAAGTCCCTTGTAACTGGTACCCCTGGTACCAAGGGCCCTGATGCCAGGGAAGGTCTCTAAGGGATGCAGCATGTCTTATGCCACCCTGGGGACCCCTCACTCAGCACAGACACACTGCTTGCCAGCTTGTGTGTGCTGGTGAGGACAAAACGAGTAAGTCGACATGGCACTCCCCTCAGGGTGCCATGCCAACCTCACACTGTCTATGCAGTATAGATAAGTCACCCCTCTAGCAGGCCTTACAGCCCTAAGGCAGGGTGCACTATATCATAGGTGAGGGCACCAGTGCATGAGCACTGTGCCCCTATAGTGTCTAAGCAAAACCTTAGACATTATAAGTGCAGGGTAGCCATAAGAGTATATGGTCTGGGAGTCTGTCATACACGAACTCCACAGCACCATAATGGCTACACTGAAAACTGTGAAGTTTGGTATCAAACTTCTCAGCACAATAAATGCACACTGATGCCAGTGTACATTTTATTGTAACATACACCCCAGAGGGCACCTTAGAGGTGCCCCCTGAAACCTTAACCAACTACCCGTGTAGGCTGACTGGTTTTAGCAGCCTGCCACACTCGAGACATGTTGCTGGCCACATGGGGAGAGTGCCTTTGTCACTCTGTGGCTAGTAACAAAGCCTGTACTGGGTGGAGATGCTTATCACCTCCCCCTTGCAGGAACTGTAACACCTGGCGGTGAGCCTCAAAGGCTCACCCCCTTTGTTACAGCACCCCAGGACATTCCAGCTAGTGGAGTTGCCCGCCCCCTCCGGCCACGGCCCCACTTTTGGCGGCAAGGTCGGAGGAGATACCGAGAAAAACAAGGAGGAGTCACTGGCCAGTCAGGACAG
Source organism: Pleurodeles waltl (assembly GCF_031143425.1). Lineage (NCBI taxonomy): Eukaryota > Metazoa > Chordata > Amphibia > Caudata > Salamandridae > Pleurodeles > Pleurodeles waltl. The sequence continues at coordinate 92,141,529 of NC_090441.1, forward strand.
CCCCTAAGGCAACCTGAGCTGAGGTGACTCTGACTTTTAGAAATCCTCCATCTTGCAGATGGAGGATTCCCCCAATAGGGATAGGAATGTGACCCCCTCCCCTTGGGAGGAGGCACAAAGAGGGTGTAACCACCCTCAGGGCTAGTAGCCATTGGCTACTAACCCCCCAGACCTAAACACGCCCTTAAATTTAGTATTTAAGGGCTCCCCAGAACCCAGGAACTCAGATTCCTGTAACCTAAGAAGAAGAGGACTGCTAAGCTGAAAAACCCTGCAGAGAAGACAGAGACACCAACTGCTTTGGCCCCAGCTCTACCGGTCTGTCTCCCCACTTCTAAAGACACTGCTCCAGCGACGCTTTCCCCAGGGACCAGCGACCTCTGAATCCTCAGAGGACTGCCCTGCTCTAGAAGGACCAAGAACTCCCGAGGACAGCGGCTCTGTTCACCCAAGACTGCAACTTTGTTACAAAGGAGCAACTTTAAAACAACTTGCGTTTCCCGCCGGAAGCGTGAGACTTGCTACTCTGCACCCGACGCCCCCGGCTCGACTTGTGGAGAACAATCACTTCAGGGAGGACTCCCCGGCGACTGCGAGACCGTGAGTAGCCAGAGTTGCTCCCCCTGAGCCCCCACAGCGACGCCTGCAGAGGGAATCCCGAGGCTCCCCCTGACCGCGACTGCCTGTTCCTCAGATCCCGACGCCTGTTAAAGACTCTGCACCCGCAGCCCCCAGGACCTGAAGGATCCGAACTCCAGTGCAGGAGTGACCCCGAGGAGCCCCCCCCCTTGCCTGCCTGCATCGCTGAAGAGACCCCTTGGTCTCCCATTGAAACCTATTGAAAACCCGACGCGTGTTTGCACACTGCACCCGGCCGCCCCCGTGCCGCTGAGGGTGTACTTTCTGTGCTGACTTGTGTCCCCCCCGGTGCCCTACAAAACCCCCCTGGTCTGCCCTCCGAAGACGCGGGTACTTACCTGCTGGCAGACTGGAACCGGGGCACTCCCTTCTCTATTGAAGCCTATGCGTTTTGGGCACCACTTTGACCTCTGCACCTGACCGGCCCTGAGCTGCTGGTGTGGTAACTTTGGGGTTGCTCTGAACCCCCAATGGTGGGCTACTTTGGACCCAAACTTGAACCCCGTAGGTGGTTTACTTACCTGCAAAAACTAACAAACTCTTACTCCCCCCAGGAACTGTTGAAAATTGCACTGTCTAGTTTTAAAATAGCTATATGTGATTTATGCGAAAACTGTATATGCTATTTTGCTAATTCAAAGTTCCTAAAGTACCTACCTGCAATACCTTTCATTTGAAGTATTACATGTAAATCTTGAACCCGTGGTTCTTAAAATAAACTAAGAAAATATATTTTTCTATACAAAAACCTATTGGCCTGGAATTGTCTCTGAGTGTGTGTTCCTCATTTATTGCTTGTGTATGTACAACAAATGCTTAACACTACTCCTTTGATAAGCCTACTGCTCGACCACACTACCACAAAATAGAGCATTAGTATAATCTCTTTTTGCCACTATCTTACCTCTAAGGGGAACCCTTGGACTCTGTGCATACTATTCCTTACTTTGAAATAGTGCATACAGAGCCAACTTCCTACAACTGTGATATAACCAAAAAGAATGTACATGAATGTATCCCTGGGCAAATCTGCACTAAGTGAAAGGGGACACTCAGTCAATGATGTCACAATATGTGCTCAAGCGCCACCAGCAAAGGGACATTCTACAATCATTATTTTGGTGGCGCACAACTGGGTATTTTTTATTTCACTAGATGGCCCCTTTAATCTTAAAAGAAAGCCTCCAGACCTTATTTAATGGTTACGTTTTTGACTATGAAATCAGGAAACATGGGTTCTAATTCCAGCTTTAGCCTATGTATGTATGTGTATATAAATAATATATAAATATATATGGAAAAAGAGTTTTTTGTTTTCCTAATAACTTTGGCTAATAAGGGTGCTCTCTTCAGCTGCTGTTTGGAAAGTTTCGAGATGATCCATCAAGCGTGGCCGAGAAAAACAAGGGAGTTCCAAAAGGCGTTTTCCCCATTCATTTTTCTATAGGGATTTTGAACAGCAATTGCGCCCGAACCACTGGACGGAATTACAATACATTTGGCAGAAAGGTACCTCTTGGTCCAGAAACAGGCCTTTTAGTTATTTGGTATAAATCAGTTCAGTAGTTTTTGATTAAAGAAAATCAAAATGTGTATATATAGGGACACAAAGGCTCCGGGAACCCTCCTGATTGCGTGCTGCGATCTGATTGGCTACCAACACTTCAATGGAGAAGCGTTGGCAGCCATGGTGGGACTCGGCTTAAAGAGGTGAGTCTTTAACTCTTTCCTAAATTTAAGCAGCGTTGGGCATGCATTCTTGATGGATATGTGGATATTGTTCCAGATCCTCTGTGCATAGATGAAAAAGCCTTTTACGTTGTTTTTTTTCTTCTTTTTTACAGTTTTTTGTCTACAGTCTGATGGTGTTCTGGCTGCGGATGCGCTGAGATCCACATGAGGTGGTGAGCTTGTCTGCAAGATACGTGAGGGTGCTGGTTGTGATGGCCTTGAAAATACTGCAGCTGGTTTTGAAGATGGTGAGGGCTGCCAAGGGGAGTCAATGTTATATCACCAGGCTGCTAGCCTGTGCTTATCCTGTTATCTCTCACCTTCTCAATTGCTTTTCAGACTGAATAAGGATCTCTGTGAAATCAACAAAAACTATACATTTAGAATTAGTAGGGATCTCCTTTGTTTCAGCGATATCCTTTCTAAGTTTGGTTTATCTATGATGCTTTTGGAAATCACATGCCAGCTCCTTTTGGAATTGTAAGATTAAGGGACTCAGGTATGCCTTGCGCCACTGACGGCTTTTCAATAAATGAGCAAAAAATGAGTGCAAGCATCATACTTCCAGAATGGAGCCTAGCCCCTGCACCGTATTATTCATATGGCATCAGCTGTTTATATTGCACTGGCAAAAAGCACTGCATATCAGACCTTGATAACAGCTGATGTGTCTCCAAGTGCTCGTTTAACGCCTGTGTCCCACATCAAAGATTTATTACATGGGTCTATTTCTCAGCAACAAGAAAATGCAAACAGTCTAAAGCTGTTAGCCATGCAGAAAAAGAATGCATTACGGGTTTCATCTACTTTCCGGCAGCAACCCAAAGGTGTGTAACTCTGTCTGAAGCAGCAAAATGCAAATGTGTGGTACGTGCAGTGGTTCTTTCTTGAGGAAACATCAAATTCATGCCTTCTCTTTAAATGCAGCCAATGATCATTTGACTTTTCATTCTTTCTGAGATAAATCAAGAAAACATATTTTCTAAATTAATGTAGAAACCGCCAGCCCGGTCTGCTCCTTTCCTGTCTGTTCATGGCAGGCGGGCTTTACGTGGTCTCAAGTTTACTCTTGCATGGGTTTTGTTTCCATGGTTCATTTTTGAAATAACTCATTTTACTCTAACTCTTTTACCACTCGTGGAGGGAGGCGGTGATATATACTCTCCGCCTCTGACATTAAAATAAGTGCTAATGTTACCCCTGAGCATCCTCTGATGCTGTGGCGCCGACACTCTAGCTGCCCACCTCCAGACAGCCTCCCAGACCGTGCCGGCCCCTCAGCAGCCAGGGAATGGTGAGATGTGCAGTCCATCACTCAGCATTCCGTGCTGGCAGCTCAGATATCAGCAGGCATGCCCACACCAGCCACCTTTCACTTAGCTCCCCCCTGGGGCAGGTGGGAGAGTCTGCAGCGAGTAAGAACTGACTGGGGCCGAGGCAGTAAACGTCAGCCACCTCCGGGCCCCTATACTCCTGTTATTTTTTGCTTACAGTAGCCCTTTTTCACATCAATCAGCGGATGGATATGAAGACGGAACGCGTCCTTCGTCTGGTGAAACAGTTTTTTCCCAAGGAGAGGCCAAAAAATGAATGGGTGCTGATCGATACTGCGCTCTTTTCCCCATTAGGTTTTATTTTCTGAGCACATGAGCTTAAGTTGACATGAAGCCTCCAGCCGTCCGTTTGTCCATATACCCTTCTGTTTGTCTATCTGCGCCTGTTGGTGAGGTGCCTTTCTCTATTTCTCCCTCAGCGTCTCATCAGCACCAGCTCTCTGTTTTTCGCTTTGTCTTTCTATCTCCTATTGCGCGCTCTCTTTCTCCTCTGCCCTCAGTCATGCAATGCTATCTCATTCCTTCACTCTGAACTCTCTGTCTTCAGGGTTCCTTCCCTCTTCTGTCCTTCTTTATTCGGTTGCGTTACGTGTTTTGAGCTTCCTTCCCTCTCTTATAGCACTCCTATCCTCCAGTTTCCGCTTTCTTTCGTGTTTTTCTTTCCATTCCTGGAAAACCTGGCAATCCTAGTAAAATGGCCGCTGCGCTGGAGCCTGGAGCAGCTGAGCAGCGCCTCTGGCTTCCGGCGCTGTGGCCCCCTCGTGCTGCGGAAGAGGCGCTGCTCGGCTTTTCGTGCTTGGATAATCAAATCCAGGTGGCCCTTGGCGTTGACCCGGCCCTCTCCTGCCATACCCAGGGAGCTTGCAGGCTCACAAAAGAACCTGCGAGGGTGGGAGGCAAGTGAGGGGCACCAAAGCTCGGCTCGTTTTTGTCCCGAGCACCCTACAGGACCTCGGACTGAACCAGAGCCGGGCATCTGCCCCTTTAGTGCCTCGGCCACATCAGTTACATCCGTGTGTAACGAATATATATCATCTTATGCGTGGATTGTGAGTGTCTCTGTATTTGCTACACGAAATAAAGCACACCTGCTGGCTTTGTCATCCCTAGAGGTAGCAGCGAGTGCCACTTGCCCGCGCGTGCGGCTCCACCTAGGCTCTGAGGCGCTAGGAGGGGGCTGCGAAGAAGGTTTATTTCTGTCTTCAAAGACCATCTGTTCCTCCTTAAATAGCAGACTCTCACCGCACCGAAGTGCGCGCGCAGACTCACCCTTTTTGTGTTTTCCAGGACTTTTTGATCTGGCTTTCCGTAATTGGGTGGGTTGGCGTAAGGATCGTAGCCTAGCTTGGCTAACATGGGCGCGATCACCGGCATGTCTCGCAGCACGTCCGCCGGGATTCTGCCCACCCACTTGGACAGCGCCTCGACATTCACCGGCTTGATGACCTGATCTGTTGACCTTTCAACTCTGTGAAAAAAGAAAAATATCATCAGAACATTTTAAAGTTAATGCACCGTTAAGGCTTTATTATACGTATGAATTAACTAACCAATAAAAACTTGTCACATAATCATATAACTTTTAGGGCAGATGTTGCTAATTTGTGTTAAGTGTTTTTTCTATAGCGCGCATCTGACAATTACTAGTCCGTTTTCAACTTTTCCTTCCAGACATGCGGCTTTGGGTGTGGGTCTGTCATCCTGGGGTCATCTCATCTGCCAACTAAAATATTGTGAGGTGTTTTAAGGGGATAACTTTGTGGGGTCAGGCTTCTCACAGGTTACCGTGAGGCTTAAGGCAGGGCCCTCTGGTAACTAATTCCATTTTTGGCAGATGCTACAAGCACCGATTTCTTTGTGTAAAAAACGTATTCAAAGAAAAGAAAACACATGGGGTCTGGCCAGGTAAGCTGCCTCATTATTAGTGGATACAGGAGGCTGCTTGCGACTAAAAATCTATAAATCTTGGCCAAGGTGAGCGGCCCCTGCGATGCATGTGGTCTTGGGCACAACGTCCCACTGCCAGCCACCCCCTGTGACAGCCCTGGGCGTATCATAAATTCATGCTTCAGATGTGCAGTATTGTCCTCTCTGTCCTCATAAATAAAACAAAAATGCACATGTCCTATGAATTCCATGCCCTCTTAATAATTTATAGCCGCTTCTCTCTGAACATCTGCCAGCCCTGACTCAGACTTCCTGCCCCTCTGCCCCCTCTCTCTTTCACTGTAGTCTCTTGTGCCCCTGGTGGGTAGGCCCCTGAGGAGGCAGGGATGAAGTATTCATTCATTTTGAGGTTTTCCTTCAAAAAGGAAGCCACGTCTATGTCAATATCACATCAGATCAGTGAAATTGCGTAAACGATACAGTATTTGCAGCAGTACTCACAGTATTATTCGGGGAGTGACATTTTAGAAGGTTAGGAATACAAACTGGTATTCCATTTGCTCTTGAGCTCGCCATCAGGAGGATTGGTGCTTTCACATTACAGTATGGTATATGTTCAGCGTAGTCACAATCAATAAAAAGGGAGGCCTGCGGTATACGCCGGTGGAACTATGCAACCATGGGGCTACAGAGTTTTCCGCAAACGTATACATTTATCACACGAGCCACATATCCCACCACCAGCTGAATTATTTACAGGTTTCAACAAATGGATTCAATGTTAATATAGGCGACAGCACCACTATCAAAAGAGAGTAAACCTCTACACCGAAGGATACATTGGTTTGAATACCATTTAACAAAAATAATTCTCCGAAGAAAATAAATATCTTTAACATCTTAAACAAATGCATTTCTGTTATCCAATTTATTTTCACGCTGTGTGCTACAAATACCATCTCTAAAGTTGTATACAAATATAAAATAATGTTTACTAAGTCTGCAAGATCACAATAGCCTCCTAAAAGATCTCATAGATCACATTTTATGGACACGCGTAACCTTTATAAAACACAAGAACTCCCACCGCCATAAAATGGATTACAATTTATCTATACAATTATTCTCTTCATTTAAAGGAGATGAGGATAGAAGACTGAGAACCGGGTGTAAATGATATACAGTACTAATGTCTACTGCAGTCTCTTAAAAACCATAGTGTGGATACATAATAAATCCAAAACAGAAGAGCAGTTCAAAGGCATGACTGGGATGTTCAGACATCTTATTACAAGATGTGTGCACAAGCAGGGGTGTTTTGTGCTGTGTGCAACAACACTGCACTCAACAAGACACAGGGCATGACGAGCACACAGCAACATCACAAAACAAAATAAAATGATGGACGGAGTGTTGAAACTTTTCAAACACTCACCCGCAGTCACAGATCTGGGTTTAATCCATCGTTATTTAGCTCACCACTTCACCCCAGTTTGGACCCAGCCATATGCAAACAGTCTTCACCCTGTTCCCCATGGGAACAGTCCACCCCAAAATGCAAGGCCAGGTCCTCCCTGGACAGGAAACAAACATCCTGGGACCGGGTTCAGGGTATCACCCTTCATCAGCCAGGCTAGCTTGAATCCAGTGGCACAGTGAGCACGGGACCCACATCTGGGCATACCCCTGCCACTGGGTCCAAACTGGGGTGGCATGGTGAGCAAAAGAACAATGGATTAAACCCAGATCTGTGAGTGGGGGTGATTGTTTGCATCGTTCAGCACTCCGTCCATCATCCTTTTGTGTTACTAAAGCACGTGCACACATCCTGTGACTCTTGGAGTTAGAGGAGGCTGTTTTATTTAATCAGACTTCCCAAGTTAGTTTCCAAGCAAGACAGGATCATTATTTGGCCTCAATAACATTTTCAATAGAATCTTGTGAAGTGTTTGGGTTCCTTCTTATCAATGTGTGTTAAAACGGCAATACTACCCCAGATCGTGTGGCATTTCTTGCCTTTTCTCTCTGCACAGTTCATACTCTGCCGCATAATTCCGGTGGCCGTGAGTATATGCGAGCATACAATCAGCAGAAACAGGCATTGTCGGATGAGGTCCAGGTTATCCGGCCGGTCTCCACTGTTTAAGAGAAGCCCACATCTGCATTGCATTTTCAGTGAGGTCACAGAGGTCAGAGGTCATGCCTTACAGTTCAGTCTCCTTCTCGTACCACAGCCGCCCCTGAAAATTCGAAAGTTAGCTTTTCATTGATAACGAGCTTCAAGTGTCAGCCCGGGGTTGTTCTAAGAAGAGGCCCTGAGTGAGAGGGGGTGCAATCTGGGCCAAAGACGCATCTGAAATGGCTGCTTGTGTAAATATGGGCTCCTTTATACCTTCTTCAACTACAGACCCCCCCACCCCGATTCCCCCAGCCTTACTTGCCCCCCCCCCTCCTGTCTGCCCCTCTCCCCGAACTCTTTCCCCGCCTCCTCCCTGTTCTTATCTCCTGTTCCCTCCCCCTCGCTCCCTCCCTGCCCCTCAATTCAGTTCTACCCTCCTCCCCCCATTTTGTTCCTCTGTTTTGTGGACGCCCGTCCTTCATGTCACTCTTGGGGTTCCTATGTATAGTGCCTCCCCACCCCTCGAGGCTCACGCGCTAAACTGTAAATAAATGTGTCAGCTTTGAAGGGCGTCACGTCAGGTATGTTCTTTGGTTGTTCAAACAGTATCTTGCTCAAGGCTTTTATTCTAGGAATTTCCTTCTGCGGGGAGGTGATTGGTTCTAGGTTTCAGGTGTGCCCTGAGGCGCAGTGGAAGAGTTCTGCTGATGTAGGAGGTTGCATGAGTGATCTACTGTGCAAGGAGGGTCAGTGTTCTGTGCAGTCAGACCCCCACTGACCCAGAGACTGTGCTCAGACTTATGGTCCGGATTCAGAAACAGAGTGGGAGTAACTGGCAGAAGAGGGCGCTTTGAAGTCTGGCGCTCAGGAGGCTTCCTGGGAATGGACTTCATTTTTAGGGTTTGGCCTGAGCGCTGCTGTCGCCAGACAATTATGTGAGCACCCCCAGAGAGGGGCTTTGGCTCCGCCCACATGTTGGGAGTCTGAAGTACAGGTTTTGCTTGGGCAGAAGTTGTGAGCTTCCACAAGAAAAGTGCTTGCCCTCCACACAGCTGTGATCATTTTGTTTATTTGTCCAGCTGCTGGGGTTGAATATTCAAGGGCACACATATGACATTGTAATGCTATTAAAGTGTCCTAGGTAATGATGTAGCAGAAATGTTAGCTCTGTCCCTTATGTCATAATGATCATACATACGTGACAGTTTACACATTATGGTAATCAAAGCACTGATAGTTCTAATTTAAAGTGGTGTCAGAAAAGCCATATTATCGTGCACTCAGCCTAGGTTAGCAATTGAAACCTATGTGGTATAAGGTTTTATTTCTTGATTAAAGAATGAGTTTGTCATTATGGTATAATTAATGGTGAAAACTAATGGTGTGCACTAAAATGATATTTTTTAGTGAGAATTCTTTTAAATGTGATGTGCAATAGAAAAGTCTGTAGTAATGCCTCATAGTTACATGAAAGGGTTAATAGAATATATTTGTTTAATATGCATTATAACATGAACGTCTGGAACCTTATTAATATTGAATTATGAGTTAGGATGCTAAATGTGTATTAAATGCATAGATGAATGTGATGTTTTAATTCAATGCATTAGCCTAAGTGAGGCCTGTAAGGCCCTGCTTCGTGACTGTGCAGAAAATGTTTGGTCATTCCTTCTAACATGACTCTTTCTCCAGACCTAATTCTCATGAGAAACTTGGTTTAGTAATATATGTTTTATTGTTCTATATATAGAGAGCCTGGGAGCTTGCCCTTCAGCTCAGTACATTCAGCACTGTGGATTGGCAACATATGTAACTGTATCAACGTTGCATGGATGAGAACCAATAGAATATTTTCTGTCTGTGGGTAATGGAAATTTATCAACATGTTTCAGTCTGTGTCGCCAGCTCAATTTCTATTGGATGTTACATCTTCTACGTCATGTGGAGTGATGGATTAACGAATCATCTTGCCATATGAACTGTAACATACCGTTCCCCAACTGGATTTTGGTCAGATTCAGATTCTGAATCCCTCCCCCACTCTTTGCTGCATGCTGAACCCCCTGGACACTGAGAGAAACTGCCCTCTCTCCCCTTGGCTCGTGGAAATGTTTTGCTGAGCTTTAGAGATTTCCCCTGACCCAGAGAAGACTCTTGACTGAGCTTCTGAAATGCTGATGGTTTCCTTTTTACTTACATTTTTGTCTGCCTTAGTTAGTAACCTGTTACCCCAGATCTCTTTTTCCAAATTAAAGTTGCAGTTTTTGTGTTTTTTGCCCACATGTGTTTCGCCCGACACATGTTAGCCACTGATTGGCTGCTTTGTAGGGGTTTCCCTTGCCTAAACTAGCTTAATTTAGACAATTTTAAATTACCTTAATGCTTGTAAGAACTGAACATCGCTTATTTTCTGTACATCACATGATTCTTCTAATGTTCTGTATTGTTTTTGTTGAATGTTTAGTTTTGCTAATGTTAGTTCGCTTGAATCTCTTCCATCGCCTAGGTCAACCCTTGGTGATTTTGTATCTTTATAACTTTACCTTGAGAATTGTTTACATGACTTTGAGTTTGAGCTTGCAACAAACCCCTTAACTTTATGTGAGACTGGAGTTTTCATTGTATGGCCACATTGGTAGTACAGTTAGTTTGAGCAATGATTTGCATTGAAATTTAATGATTTGTTCTCCACACCCTTATTCTGGATCCAAAGATTCACTGACTTGTTTAGGAATGTTCCCGCAAAGGAGAAATTCTGCAGCAATAACTAAGTCATTTATGGCGTTTTTCTCTGGCAGATGGGAGGAGGGCAGTCAACCTACATTAATGTTTAGGTCTGACTTGATTGTGCAACTGTCACCTGACTTTTTCACCTATACCAATATTATTCTATAGTTGTTTGCTTTCATACAAATACATATCTATTTCCATGCTATTTAGTTGTAATGTTTCAAAATACCAAACAACATTCCTTTAAAGTCAGACCTTTTGGCATTGCCAATGCATGTTATTTATATACTTTATTTGGAGACAGGGTTATATGTTAAGTTATATTAGTTTATAATACAGAGATCTCTATAGGGATGTATTGGCATTGGTATGGCCTTGCAGTGCTACTGGAGTTTGGGTGCCTACATACTCTGGTCTTGAGGATGCAGCTAGAGACCAAAGTCTATTTTGTGTCTGAGTTACATCATCAGTAGTGTGTCTGACAAATAGGGCCATTTTGCATGTTTGTTTGGTTGTAAGTGTGTTGTAATGACTAGAGTCGTTTGGTATTTTTAGTAATTTGTTTTTAAACAAATTCAGGTACGTGCTATCTGGGAGCACTGGTGTTTACACTGCCCGCCTGGCAGTATATGTCCAAAGTGATTGAGAGAATACCATCCAGTTAGTGTTCACATTTTCTCCTTATACCCGTCTAGTCGTGGGGTGTTGGCTTAGTGTGTTATATGTTGTCATGGAGTGGCAGATTGGTTTATGAAATGCGGAGTGCTGATGGGAGCTTGTTGGGGTCCACCTAACTATTTGGTGTTGGATGTGTGTGTTTTTCTCACTAACATGTTCTGTTGGATTTGGAGTTGATTAATATTATGAATATTGCTACTGTCCTAACCCTGGTGCTGCCCAACAATAGGAAATATCTGGGCCATGTTGAGTGGGTGCTTAGTGTTCTGCAGTGCTTAGGTTACTTTGTTCTGGTGGGTGCTGCTGGGCCTTATCAGCACCAATGTAAAGAGATCAGGACCCTTTTTTCTCCTCTTCAGCAGGGTAAGGAGCTCCAATGTCACATCATGGCATGAGTGACTGTATCAACTGTATGCCAGGTCTTGTGCAGTGAGTTAAGAGACATGCATGCACACTCGCTGCCCTGTCCTTCACCATCCATTCTTCCACTGTTCGCCATCTGTCTATTCCGCATCATTCCATCCATTCACCATTTCACCTATAAATACTTTCACTCTTCCACCCACTATTTCATCCTCCTATTTAGCCATCACTCCATCTACCCTTTCATCCTTCCATCTAGCTGTCCGTTAGCACTTCCATCCACTTTCCCTTTCACCTGTCAATACTTTCAGTCATCCATCCATCTAGCCAGCCTTCCATCCATTCTTTCTTTAACCCTTCCGTCCTACCTCCCATATTGTCTTCTTTATCTCTTTTCATGTTTTCTTCCTCTCCCCTTCCTTTCTTCTCCTCCTCATTCCTTTCTCTCTATATCTACTCATCTATTGTCTCTCATCCTTAGTTCTGTTCTTACCTTTCTCTCCCATGTTGACTTTTTGTCTCCCTCTCTGTGTTTTCCCTATTTTCATCATGCCTATTACTCTGTTTGCTTTGCATAGCATGTCAGTTCAGCCCCGCCCCGCACACCTCAATCATAGCATGGTGACCTTAACAGCAGTATTTATGAGCAGTTTGTCAGCAGCCCTGCAGGTAGAAGAGGCCCATAAACAACTAATTAAGGGCCAGATGTAGATCTTGGTGGATGGGTTACTCTGTCATAAACGGGACAGTTATTCCGCACGCCATACTACAATTTCCGTACGATATAATGGAATCGTAATACAGTGGATGAGATATCTGTCACATTTGTGATAGAGTAACCCAGTCTGCCAAGATCTGAATTGGGCCCTTAGTTTTTAGTAGGACCCAGATCACCAGCCCATCAGGCGGCGTGGCGGCCTTCAAATAAGCTGGTTAAGTGGGGCGTTCATTACGCCACTAATGGGTGATTGGGTGCTGCCATGGTGAGGCAGGGTGATGGTGCAGGTTCAACCAGCATTGAAAGGATGCCACGGACCCATGTGCAAGCAAGGGAAATGCCCCCCTTGAGTGCTGCTTGGGTAGTAAAATACAGGATTTTATCAGGGTTCAATGGGTCACTGAGGCCTCTGGGCCCTGGTGCCACTGCACCTGCTGCACCAACGGTAACTACACCCCTATCTCATTCGGCCACTGGGTATCAAAAAAACAAAAGTCTGTCCTAACACCTATGTTTTGCAAGCACAATAAGCACCTGTGCTGGGCTAGTGAAGTTAAAGTCTGGAAGAAATATCCAGCAGGGGAGTTTTCAATAAGCGGGGACGGTTTTCATGTTCCCGCTCTTTTATAGTACTGTGTTTGTTTTAGAAACAATTGAGCACTTGCATTCATTTTTTAACAGATTAAACACAGGTCTTCTGTCTAATGTGTTCTCCCAAATGTTGTCTGTGGTTTCCTAGTGGAAGGTGTTGTTGTGCTGCAGCAACGTCCTGGTACCTGCTGCCTCTTCAAGGCTCTACAACACTCATTTGATATTGTTAATTAGCCCCCGTATCGCGCCGAATCTGCCCTCAGTATAGCGCTGTGGCGCTTGCCTACAGATCAGATGTCAAATTGTGATGAGGTATACACTTTACTGAGGTTCAGGCTGGAGAACCGAACCACATTGCTTACCTAGTTCTTCAATTGGTGGAGGTGACCATTGGCAGACGTGTGTGTGCGGTAAGTACCCGACAATAGCAACGGCTACTAGATGGCTTGGAAGGCATTTAATTGCATAAGTAGACTGTGTTGTTTTTTAGCGTGTGTTAGATGTTGTGGTATAGTGCTTAGGCCACTCAGGTATCTTTTTAGGGGAGCGACCTGCAGCCTAACACCTAGACACCATTGCAATGGAAGGAAACGAACACACAGCTTATCAACTCACACGTACTTTAGAGAGGCTGGGACTTGGAGGCAGGCTTTTCACTTTGTTTAACAGCGCCTACGGAGGAGATGCGTCTCCACTGTAAGAATGCTAGATGTGTCTGTGTGCTTGAGGTAGTACACAAACAATTACTTAAAGTACACAATTTTTTGCATTCTCACACCCGTCACCTCACTCCCACTGACTGCAATCCCCTCACACAGAATTAGGTAAGATGTTCTTCAAAGAGATAGCCTTAAATTCACTGACTCTACCCACCCCCCACACAGGCTTAGTTAAGGCGTGATTCAAAGATCTCACCTCAAGCTCACTGACTCTACCCCCTCACATATGCTGTGATGAGATGTAAAAAACTGAGGAGCCCCTCTCATACCCCCACAGACAGAGTGATGCAACTGTTATAGAAGAAGAAGGTTTATGGTATGATCGAGAAGGCCTTATTTCGAGTGACACCAGAGTATGTGCTTGAGTGGCCGGTGTGCACCTCCACTAACGAAGCAGCTAATGACTGCACCGTTTATGTTACTTTTCTCAAGGGTTCCTCCAGCCACATCCGGGTCCTGCTCATTAGTCCACAGAAATGTGAGGCAATAGTACCATGGATCCACTTGCTTAAGTGTGGCCTCACCAGTGCTGCTAGTCCAAGTGGCTCATATAACAATGTGTATCTGTAAAGCTCCTGTTCATCCAGAAAGGGTTTTTGCCAATGAGTAACAGGTGTGTACATACAGCTTCCTTTACTCGCTCTGAATTGTTCCTCCATATGTGGAGGAGATGTGGCCAAGTGGCTGGAGCTGCTGCCTTTGGAACCTGGAGACCCAGGCTCCTAATCCGGCCTTGGCGCTAAACCTAACATTGTGTGATTCCGGGCAAAACAATGAATCTCTCTGTACTTAAATGTGTATAAAATGTATTTGTGTGATCTCCACTTGATGTACATGATATTGTAGATCATCTCTGAACTCTCATGTAATGCACACTCCTCCACTGCTTCACAGGTATCTTCATGTAATGCACAGTGCTCCACTGCTTCACAGGTATGTTTGCACTATATAAATACCAATAAACACATACACACATATCACTGGTGTGCACAATTGGCATCTTGAGGCACTATTGAGAGGGCAGCAACCAGCACGCCACCGGGAGTTCATAAAGGATTAAACAATGAGCTGAGGCCCTCTCTGAAGTCTGGGAACAAGCCCTTTGAGGGGAGCATGAATACCCTGTTTATCTTCAATAGCGCTCTCTGCCCTGATGGGGTTTACTATCCAGTTGCTCCCCCTGACACAACGCTTTGAAACAGCTAACTAACTAACTAAAAGTTAGTGGTGTAGAGGAGAGTGCCATTGTGTGAAGTGGTGTTGAATGAATTGATGTAAGGTGGAGTGGAGTGTCGTAGAGTGGTATAGAGTGTCAAGGAGGTGAGTGTTGTAAAGTGGAGTGTCGTAGAATAGATTGAAGTGTCGTGGAGAAGACTGGAGTATCATGGAGTAGAGTAGAGTGTCGTGGAGAGAAGTAGAGTGGAGTGATGTAGAGTGGAGTGGTGTAGAGTGGACTAATGTAGAGTGGTGTAGAATGGAGGGACGTAAAGTGCAGGGGCATAGAGTGAAGTAGAGTGTCATCGAGTAAAGTAGAGTATTGTAGAGTGGAGTAGAGTGGAGTGGCACAGATTGGAGAGTATAAAGTGGGATAGAGTGTTGTAGAGTGGCCTATAGAGGAGTGGGGTATAATGGAATGCGGACAGTGGAGTGTCACAGAGTGTAATGTAGTGGAGTGTCGTGGAGGGTCGTGGAGTATTGTAGAGTGGAGGGTCATGAAGTGAAGCACTCTTGAGGAGTGTTGTAGAGTGGAGTAGAGTGGCGCAGAGTGTTTGTGTCATAGAGTTAAGTAGAGTTTTGTAGAATGGAGTAGAGTGCCCTAGAGTGGAAGGATGTAGATTAGAGTGGCTTGGGTGGAGCAGCATAGAGTGGGACAAGAGATTGTAGAGTGACTTAGTGTCGTAGAGTGGAGTGTTGTAGAGTGTCATAGAGTGTAGTGTAGTAGAGTGTTGTGGAGCGTCATGGCATATCATAAAGTGAAGATGCATAAACGTCGTGGAGTGGAATAGAGTGTTGCAGAGTGGAGTAGAGTAGCATAGAGTGTTTTGGTGTAGAGTGGAGCAGAGTATTGTAGAGTGTGATAGAATGGAGAGTCGTAGAGGGGAATGTAGTGGAGGGAAGTAAAGTAGAGGGACACAGAGTGGAGATGTGTATAGTATTGTGGCATTGAGTGGAGTGGGGTAGTGTGGAATTTAATGGAGTGGGGTAGAATGGAATAGAATGGAGTGGAGTGGAGTGTCGCAGAGTGAAGTGTCGAAGGGTTGCATAGCACAGAGTGGAGTAAAGTGTCGTAGAGTGAGTAGACTAATGTGCCCTAGTGTGGAGTAGAGTGGGGTGGCATAGCACAGAGTGGACTAAAGTGTCATGGAGTGGAGTAGTGTAGTGTGGATTGGTGTAGAGTGGAGTAAAGTGGCATAGCGTGTCATAGAGTGGAGTGGCATAGAGTGGCATAAAGTATTGTAGAGTGCTTAGAGTGGCACAGAATGGAGTTTTGTTAGTGAAGTGACGTAGAGTGTCGTGGAGTGTCTAGAGTGGAGTGTTGTAGAGTAGAGTCACGTAGAGTGGCCTAGAGTGAAGTGGTGTAGAAAGTCTTAGAGTGAAGTGACATAGAGTGGTGTAGAGTGGAATATTGTAGAGTGGGGTTTCGTAGAGCGGAGTTGCATAGAGCAGAGTGGGTAGAGTAGAGTGGCACGGAGTGGAGTAGAGTGCTGTAGAGTTGAGCAGAGTGTTGCACAGTAGAGTGGTGTAGAGTTTCCTACAGCCTTTCTTTCAGCACACCACCGGTACGCAGCAAGATTGTCACATAAATCCTCTGACTTTGAAGTCAGAGAAATAAAAGCAAACAAGGAGGCCCTCATTAGGACAGCCAAAGTCCTGTGTCGGGATGACCGCATATGCGGGCGTCCCTCCGTGGTACCTATTACCGGCCCAGCGGGAAACACACCACAACATCAAGCCGGCGGCAATATTGCGGTGCGTGGGGTTCAACACCACCCGTCGTGCTTTTCACTGCCCGTACTGGGGCAGTGAAAAGTGCGACAGGGCTATCCATGGGGGCCCCTGCACTGCCCAGTGCCCACTCCAAAGTGCATGGGCAGTGCAGGGACCCCCATGGGGCCCCCGGCAACCCCTTTCCGCCAAAGGCTGGTGGAAACACGGGTCATAATCTCAAGCAGCGCTGCCCTTGTGGATTGAGACCGCTGGCACCGCCAGGCCGTCAGCTGCTGGGAACCTGGCAGTGGCAGCCGTCGGACCGTGGCTGCTCCCCCTGTCATAATATGGCGGTCGGACCGCCCCTGTCAGCAGTGGTCCGAGCGCCACCGCGAGTCTGGCGGTCCATAGACCGCCAGACTCGTAATGAGTTCCTAAGTTCCCTCAGAAGACAGAGCCTGACATTTGACCTCTGTCTTTGAATGAGCAGAACATATGACAAGAGTAGAAGGTCTATTTATAGAAAGTGAGCACTTGTGGAAGAAAACAAGGAGCTAATCAGATAGGTGGTAAACAGGCTGTGCTCGATGGGATGGACAGAGACATGCTGGACAGCCTAAAACAAATAAAGCTATCAGCAAATAGAAAGCAAGCAAATGTGAGTTACAAACCACAAAAGCCAATAATAGGCAATGGGTGGAATGCATTCCCAGAGAAGCTTTCGGAAAGTTCCAACCAGACTCTCTTTGAACTAAAAACTGGCCTCCAGTGTCTCAGCTCCTGAGGAAATTTCCGAGGCTAAAATAGCCAGTCCAGCACTGTATATGGTGTGATCTCTCAGAAATACTTTTCTTTATGCTTTATGCTTCCATTGTTACATGGTCCTGAATATAAGATTGTTGATTGTGAAGATTTGGGTGTCCTGTATGAAAGGGCTTGCAGGCCATATTGTGCAGTACACTCACAAATACTGTCTTGAGTCCAGTCAGGTATGTTTACTTAACTTTGAGCTCAACCCGGGTAGCTGTGGCTACGAGCAGTAAGGCTTAACAAAGGAACAATGTGTAAAGCATTTAACAGCACCAAACAAAAGAATAAGGTCACACCCCAAGAAAGAAACAAGACACCAATTTATAAAAATAGATTAGATTTCTATGAATTGTTAGAGTCATTAAGCAACAAAATAGACCAGAGAGTTCTGAAGATACAGATTTTAAAAGCAATAAATAATTATTATATCAACCACAAATAAGCACTGGCCAACAAAAAGTTTGGAAACTTTTCTAAAGTTTGTAAAACTTAGTTTGGCAACTCCAGCCCGAGTTGGGTGACTACATCCAGCATGACAGAGGTCTATGGGGCCAGAAAGAATACTTTGGACAGTTACCTGACCACCTGTCTAAGGCAAGTTCAAAACTTCATAGGACGACCACCATAAACATCAATGAAGTGGTCCTGATGCTGACGGATGCAGCCAAAAAGATGCTCAGAGGATGTTCTGGTTGTGGTGCTGTTGACTGGGGTGCCTTTGTGCTGCCTCCTCAGTCCACGGGTGAAGTGGGGAGAACTTGGCCACAGAGGTCGGGATGCCTCGAAATCCTTTACGTTGCAGTAGCCAGCCAGCTGATGCTGGGCTACTGGTCAGTCTGCCCCACAGTTGGAGTGGGCGCTAGTGGGCAGAATGAATCTGGCCCTGGATAACACTCCTGGGGTCAGCAGACACGAGTACAGAGTTTGGCTATCTTGGAGGTGCTCATCGACTGGTAGCAGCAAATTGTTTGTGGTGTCTAGTAACTTTTCGACTTGGGCAACTTCAGCTCTTGTGTGCCTGGAGCTGGTTCCAGGAGATCAGCCCACTGATCTTTGGAGTCGCTGCTGTTGTTGGATGTCCGGAAACAAATTTTCTCTGAGCCAGGAGCTGTAGGCACAGCCCAATCTGTGCTAGGCCCAAGTGCAACAGGTGCAGGCCTTCCAAGCGTGCAGCCTCTCTTTGCGCGGGTCCAAGGACAGCTGGGCAGTCATTCTTTGGTCCTCTCTCAGATTCTAGCGTGATCTGAGGGTCAGGGTGCCAGGGTGAAAGGAAGATGACTACAGGTAGGTGAACTCCAGTCTTTATTTCTTAACACTCCAGCATCCCGGCAGCAACTGCCTCCTCCCGGATGTTCCAGATTCCACGCAGGGAACTGGAACCTCGCTACCCCACCATTCTATTGATAACATCTCTACACACACCCCTTCCTTCACAATAATGAAAATGAAACTAAGGAGTAACAACAATAGAAACATAAATCAACATATATACATAAATGCAAGCATAGCACAAAATACAAAGTACACCCTGATTGCCATGCATGTAAGTGACCCATACTAAACTAATACATGAATTGTGGATGGCATGACTTCGTTCTGCTCGAAATTCTCCTTTTATTGCCACTATCCTTGTAATATTCTCTTGTTTGAACGCCCATGCATCTACCCACATAATCCGTTTTAGATTCTGGTACAATTGAAAGAAATGACTTGTTCCACGTTTTTCCATTTTCTAACACCACAACATGATCTTTGACTTTGCTTACCATTGTGGGAAAAGAAAATCTAGACAAACCCCGTCTGCACAAAACCTGGTCTTTTAATTCTCACCCAATCACCTTCCTGAACAGCTAAACCTCTGTGTTGCTTTTCCTTGGTTCTGTATTTCTCCTGCACCGCAGATCTCACATCCACTACGCCTTCCATTTTATCCATGTCAACATTCTTTCTGGCCATCCATTCCTTATTTAATTTAGAGCCAGCTACTCTACCTCTTAGTAATGTGAAAGGGGATATTCCTGTGCTTATATGGGGAGTGGTTCTTATCCCCCATAATAAATCTTCAATGGCTTCTTTCCACCGTAATCCATTGACAAGAGCCAACTGCTAATTGTCTTTTATAACACGGTTCAGCCTTTCCACTTAGCCATTGCTACACGGATGGTAAAGGGGCAACAGAATATGTTTTATGACCAAGCTAGCTAGAAAATCCACCATCCCTCTTGACACTAGTTGTGTACCATTATTAGTCACAATCTCTTCCTGCAAACCTTCCCTTAGAAACACTTCCTTAAAAAATGTAATTACTGAATCAATGTTTATATTATCTACAAATTTAATTTCAGCCCTTTGGTCATATAGTCCACCATCACTAAGGCATACTTTGGTAAACATCCTATTACTCCAAAAGATCCTGAGACATCAAACGCCACCTTAGACCATGGCACATTTTTAACCTCAATCGGGTACACAGGGGAAGGATATGTTACCTGTGGCTTATCGCTTAACACACATATGCAATAGCCACGGACATAATGTTTAATTGCTTTATCTATTCCAGGCCACCAGAAATATTCTCTTACGCAGATTCCAGGATGCTCCTCGTGTGCCAGATCTAACAGTCTTTTACGTAAACTGCTTGAGACTATTAGTTGACTACTTCAAAGCATTATGTTCCCTACAAAGGACAACTCCTTTTCAATTCTTTTATAGGGAATTAATGCTTCTGGGGTGTTCTTCGCGATAGGCCATCCCCTTGTGACAAAGTTCTTGACCTTGTGCAATTCTTCATCATTCAATAATGCATCTATCCACTCTAGCTCCGTCAAAGCTCCCTTTGACATTTCACCAACAGAACTCACCACACACACCATTTCTGAATTGTCTACAACATCCAGTTCATCTTCACTCTCTTTCAGGGGTAATCTGGAAAGACAATCAGTCACCCAACTTTTCACACCCATCATATGCTCTAGTTTATAATAGAATTCCCGTAGTCTATATTGCCATTTTGCAATGCGGGAGTAGTTCTGTCCCCTCCCTTTGTGGTGAATAGGTCCATCAATGGCCTGTGGTCTGTTCTTAAAATTAACTCTTTTCCCCACAGAAAATTCTTAAAATTTTGTACACCCACCATATAGCTAAGGCTTCTTTTTCAATTGTAGAGTATGGAGATTCACACCCACTCAAAGTTCTCAAATGCGATGGTTTCTTATTTTGCATCATTCCCCTGTTGCATAGGTACAGCACCAAGACCTATATTACTAGCAGCAGTGGAAATTATACATGTATCATTGACATCAAAAGCCTTGCGGGGATGTGCATCAGTAATACTCTTTCTGATTAACTCAAAACTCTTGTTACATTCTTTGTCCCATATATGCTTGAGTTTTCCTTCAGAAAATTACGCAAACATGTTGTCATGTCAGAAAAGTTGTGAACAAATTTCACATAGTATTCTACTAAGCCAAGAAATGACTAAAGTTGGTCTATATCGGTAGGTGCTGGTGTATGTTGAATAGCATCTAAAATTTTGATTTTGGGTTCAACACCCTTTTCTGATACATGATGTCCCAAGTAATCCACGCCTTTTTGCATGAACTTTTATTTGTCTTTCCTTAAAGTCATCCCACTTGTTTTGGTAATTTCTAACATATCCCTCACTCTTTCATCATTTACCTCTTCAGTTTCACCAGATATCAAAATGTCATCTTGAAAATACATGACTCCTTTTTTGTTATCAAACAATTTGTTAATCAATCATTGAAATATTGCAGATGCCAGCCCAAATGGCATACGGACATACCTGTACACTCCTTCAGGAGTCACAAATGACATATTGGGGGTCATTTTGACCTTGGCGGACGGCGGAGGCCGTCCGCCAAGGTACCGCCGCTGAATGACCGCAACGCGGTCAAAAGACCGCGGCGGCCATTCAGACATTTCCTCTGGGCCGGCGGGCGCTCTCCAAAAGAGCGCCCGCCGGCCCAGAGGAAATGCCCCTGCAACGAGGACGCCGGCTCAGAATTGAGCCGGCGTAGTTGCAGGGGTGCGACGGGTGCAGTTGCACCCGTCGCGTATTTCAGTGTCTGCTTAGCAGACACTGAAATACTTTGCGGGGCCCTCTTACGGGGTGCCCCGCGGCACCCCCTACCGCCATCCTGTTCCTGGCGGGAGACCCGCCAGGAACAGGATGGCGGTAGGGGGTGTCAGAATCCCCATGGCTGCGGCGCGCGCTCCGCAGCCATGGAGGATTCACAAGGGCAGTGGTAAACCGGCGGGAGACCGCCGGTTTACCCTTTCTGGCCGCGGCTGAACCGCCGCGGTCAGAATGCCCTCGGGAGCACCGCCAGCCTGTTGGCGGTGCTCCCGTGGTCGGTGACCCTGGCGGTCACCGGCCGCCAGGGTCAGAATGACCCCCATAATGTCTAGAATCCCTACTCAACTCTATCTGATGGTAGGCAGAGGATATGTCAAGAGAAGTAAAACATTTTGTTATTTTCAAGGTTGCTAACATTTCATTATTATTTGGTAATGGTTGGCGATCAACCCAAATATTGGAATTTAAGTTTCTCAAATCCACACAAAGGGGGTGATTCTGAGCTTGACGGGCGGCGGGAGCCGCCCGCCAAGTGGGAACCGCCAGAATACCGCTGCGCGGTCAAAAGACCGCCGCAGTTATTCTGTGTTTCCCGCTGGGCTGGCGGGCGACCGCCAGAAGGCCGCCCGCCAGCCCAGCGTGAAACCCCTTCCCACGAGGAAGCCGGCTCCAAATGGAGCCGGCGGAGTGGGAAGGGTGCGACGGGTGCAGTAGCACCCGTCGCGATTTTCAGTGTCTGCATGGCAGACACTGAAAATCTTTTAGGGGCCCTCTTACGGGGGCCCCTGCAGTGCCCATGCCATTGGCATGGGCACTGCAGGGGCCCCCAGGGGCCCCACGACACCCCTCACCGCCATCCTGTTCCTGGCAGTCAAAACCGCCAGGAACAGGATGGCTGTGAGGGGGTCGGAATCCCCATGGCGGCGCAGCAAGCTGCGCCGCCATGGAGGATTCCTCAGGGCAGCGGAAAACCGGCGGGAAACCGCCGGCTTTCAGTTTCTGACCGCGGCCATACCGCCGCGGTCAGAATGCCCTTGGGAGCACCGCCAGCCTGTTGGCGGTGCTCCCGCGGTCGTTGACCCCCAAAGTCTTAAGGATTTGTCAGCCTTATACACCAAAACTATGGGAGCCAAACCTTCCAACCCCCTAATGGGCTCAATTATGCCCAAAGAGCATAATTTTTCTAATTCTCGCTTTAATTCAGTGCATAAGCCTAATGGTACTTTGCGCAACTTATGAGTTACACGTCTGGCACCTTGTTTTAATATTATGCAATGTTGAAATCCTTTGAGTTTTCCCAGTTTCTCTGCAAATATTTCTGGGTAATCTTTGATCCAATCGTTAGCTACCCTTCGGATTAATCTGGTGTATGTTACTTCTTTTTGACAGCACCATCTCAGGGTGATTTGGGTCCAGGATGATTCCTAATTCCCCTTGCTCATTCCAACCCAACAAGTTAGCCCCACCTTCACAACATACACAGCTCCCACTGCACGGTTCCCATTTAATTGCAAATTAGCCTGAAATTTACAGATCATTTCTACTTGCTTTCCACCGTAAGTGAAAATGTTTATATGGGACTCATGCATTACCATATTATCAATATCCTTAAAATCCATCATATTCATTAATGTGAAAGGGGAACCTGAATCTACTAGAAATTTCACATTCTTATTGTTCACTGAAACTACACAAGATGGTAGTTTTTTTTTGTGTGTCTCCATCATGGATGATATTTCAATAGTTCTGTTCCGTTCTTGACCACCAGATGAGAGCATGAGAATACTTTGTCTTCTTCATCAGAATCCAAGTAGTTATTTTCAATCATTTTAACTATTTGTGACATTGTATTCTTTGTGCTTGCCCTACATACCTGTGTGAAGTGACCACTTTTTCCGCACTTGAGGCGTGACTGGTTCACTGCTGAACAATATTTAGAATTACTGTAGGAGGCTGGCCTGGCTTATAGGGGGTACCTCGTGGTACTTACACCCTATGCCAGGTCTAGTTATCCCTTATTAGTAGAATAGAGGTGTTTCTAGCAGCTTAGGCTGATAGAAGGTAGCTATGGCAAAGCAGCTTAGGCTGAACTAGGAGACATGCAAAGCTCCTACTATACCACTTATATCATATAGCAGAATATCATAAGAAAACACAATACACAGAGTTACTAAAAATAAAGGTACTTTATTTTTATGACAATATGCCAAAAGTATCTCAGTGAGTACCCTCAGTTAGAAGGTAAGTAATATACACAAGTTACATGTACACAAACCCAAAACAGGTAAGTAATAGTAAAAACAGTAATGCAAACAGTGTAGAATTACAATAGGATGCAATAGGTGAACATAGGTCTAGGGGCAACACAAACCATATACTCCAAAAGTGGAATGCGAATCACGAATGGACCCCAGACCATGGGAGCTTGTAGAGGGTCGCTGGGACTGTAAGAAAACAGTCAGGGTGTCCAAGAAACCCCACCCCAAGACCCTGAAAAGTAGGAGTAAAGTACCCCTACTATACCACTAGGACACAATAGTCGTGATAGGGGGATTCTGCAAGAACCACAAACACCAGCAAAGCACTGAAGACAGATTCCTGGACCTGAGGACCTGCAAGGCAAGGGGACCAAGTCCAAGAGTCGCAATAGTGTCCAGGGGGGGGGGGGCAGGAGCCCAGGAAACCCCGGATGAAGGTGCAAGAAGGCTGCCTCTGGGTGGAAGAAGCCAAGGATTCTGCAACAACGAAAAGGGCTAGGAACTTCTCCTTTGGACGGAAGATGTCCCACGGCGTGCTGGGGGTTGCAGAAGTGTTTCCGCGCAGAAATACCGCAAACAAGCCTTGTTAGCTGCAAGGGTCGCAGTACAGGTTTTTGGGTGCTGCTGGGGACCAGGAAGGACCAGGATGTCACCCCTTGGAGGAGGAGACAGAGGAGGTGCTCAGCAACTCATAGAGCCCCCACAGAAGCAGGCAGCACCCGCAGAAGTACCGGAGCAGGCACGTAGAAGATTTGTGAACTGGAGCTGGCTCAGAGTCACAAAGGAGGGTCCCACGACGTCGGAGTCCAACTCAGAGGGTTGAGCACTGCAGGACGGAGTGCTGGGGACCCAGGCTAGGCTGTGCACAAAGGAATCCTTGGAGAAGTGCACAGAAGCCGGAGCAGCTGCAAATCACACAGTACACAGGTTTGCAGTCTAGCGTGGGGAAGCAAGGACTTACCTCCACCAAACTTGGACTGAAGGATCACTGGACTGTGGGAGTGTAGTGCTTTCCTCTTATTTAGTTTCTAAGCACTAACATAACACAACAGAAATGCACTTCTGAGGTCAAAGAAGACTTTTATTGTTATTTTATTCTTCCCCAACCACAATGTTTATGAATGAATGACGAATTAGTAGCTTTCAAGTCCGCGTTAATCAAACAAAATATATCAGTTTGCAATATACACAGCAGGTTATATTTATAAGATATTGAATGCAAAGCAAAACAAATACTTCACCGTGTGGGAACTATTCACAGCTTCATCTTTCTAAGGTCTGCAAGCTGAGGACCCCTGTCAGCCGCGAGAAAGAGAGATTCATCTACCCACACGGGATTGCTGGCAGCCTGCGCCAAGCTCCAGCACGAGGTCCGGCAGATTCGAATCTGACTCTCTGCAGCCTGTTACATTCGTTACAAAGGTGTGCCCCCTCCTCTCAGACCTGGGAAACTGAGCAAGCCTTTTGGAGACTGGCCAGGTCTCCAAGACTACTCCTGTTCCCAAGCTCAAGGGAAGAGAAACGACGCCCATGTACTCTCTCTTATCAGGTCTAGTCTACTGTGAGAGCAAAACATCTTGGTTCTCTGGTGCAAAAACACAGCTTGGAAAAATACAGCTTAGATTCTCAACTGCCATGTCTAACTCCACGTTAAAGGCAATGGGCAGCTAACCTAAATATCAAATGCAATGTCATGTTAAAGGCAATAGGCAGCTAACCTAAATATCAAATGCAATGTCTAGTGTCATGTCAAAGCCAATAGGCATCTAAGCTGAATACAAAATGCAATGTCTTATATCATGTCAAAGCCCATAGGCAGCTGAGCTGAATATAAAATGCAATGTATAATATCATGTCAAAGCCAATAGGCAGCGGAGCTGAATATCAAAATGCAATGTCTAATATCATGTCAAAGCCAATAGGCAGTTAAGCTGAATATCATGTCAAAGCCAATAGGCAGTTAAGCTGAATACAAAATGCAATATATAATATCATGTCAAAGCCCATAGGCAGAATACCTAATAGCATGTCAAAGTCAATAGGCAGCTAAATTGAATACATCATGTCAAAGTCAATAGGCATGCAATGTCAAAGCCAATAGGCGGCTAGACTGGATACAGCATGTCAAAGCCAATAGGCAGAATACAGAATGTAATGGCTAATGCAATGTCAAAGCCCATAGACGGCTAAACTGAATACAGAAAGTAATGGCTAATGCCATGTCAAAGCCAATAGGCGGCTCAACTGAACAAAACATACCATGTGCTACTGGTGAACATTGAGCAACTAATATGCGCAGTGGTGAAACACAAAGTCATTGGTCAAAACAAACTTTATCAAATGGCAGGACAGGGAGTCACTTGGATATATAGCTCCTGTGTTCCAGGGACCATGCTCGTCGAGATGAGAGGGGACCCAGAGGACTGGTGATGCAGAAGTTTGGTGCCTGTGTTAGCAGGGGGAAGACTACGTCAACCCACGGGAGATTTCTTTGGATTTCCAGTGCAGGGTGAAGGCATACAGCCCTCAGAGCATGCACCACCAGGAAGCAGTCAAGAAAGCCGCCAGGATTAGGCGCTACAATGTTGCTGGTAGTCGTCTTGCTACTTTGTTGCGGTTTTGCAGGTGTCCTGGAGCAGTCATCGGTCGATCCTCGGCAGAAGTCGAAGAGGGAAGTGCAGAGGAACTCTGGTGAGCTCTTGCACTCGTTATCTGAAGAATACCCCCGTGGAGAGACCCTAAATAGCCAGAAAAGGAGGTTTGGCTACCAGGAAAGGAGGATTGGCTACCAAGAAAGGTAAGAGCCTATCAGAGGGGTCTCTGACGTCACCTGCTGGCACTGGCCACTCAGAGCAGTCCAGTGTGCCCCCAACACCTCTGAATCCAAGATGGCAGAGGTCTGGGACACGCTGGAGGAGCTCTGGGCACCTCCCCTGGGAGGTACTGGTCAGGGGAGTGGTCACTCCCCTTTCCTTTGTCCAGTTTCATGCCAGAGCAGGGCTGGGGGATCCCTGAACTGGTGTAGACTGGCTTATGCAGAGATGGGCATCTGTGTCTGTCAAAGCATTTCCAGAGGCTGGGGGAGGCTACTCCTCCCCAGTCCTTCACACCTCTTTCCAAAGGGAGAGGGTGTAACACCCTCTCTCAGAGGAAACCTTTGTTCTGCCTTCCTGGGCCGGGGCTGCCCAGACCCCAGGAGGGCAGAATCCTGTCTGAGGGGTTGGCAGCAGCTGCAGTGGAAACCCCGGAAAGGCAGTTTAGCAGTACCCGGGTTCTGTGCTAGAGACCCATACCATTCTGGTATTGGGGGGACAATTCCATGATCTTAGACATGTTACATGGCCATGTTCGGAGTTACCATTGTGACGCTATACGTAGGTAGTGACCTATGTATAGTGCATGCGTGTAATGGTGTCCCCGCACTCACAAAGTCTGGGGAAATTGCCAGAGTGCCCACACACTAAGTAACTTGGCACCCATCCTTCACCAAGTGGGGGTTAGGCATATAGGTGACTTATAAGTTACTTATGTGCAGTGAAAAATTCGCTGTGAAATAACGTGGACGTTACTTCACTCAGGCTGCAGTGGCAGGCCTGTGTAAGAATTGTCAGAGCTCCCCATGGGTGGCAAAAGAAATGCTGCAGCCCATAGGGATCTCCTGGAACCCCAATACCCTGGGTACCTAAGTACCATATACAAGGGAATTATATGGGTGTACCAGTGTGACAATGAGAATTGGTAAATTTAGTCACTAGCCTGCAGTGAAAAAATTTAGAAAGCAGAGAGAGCATAAACACTGAGGTTCTGGTTAGCAGAGCCTCAGTGATACAGTTAGGCACCACACAGGGAACACAGACAGGGCACATACTATGAGCACTGGGGTCCCGCCTAGCAGGATCCCAGTGACACAAGGGCTAAAACAAACATACATACAGTGAAATTGGGGGTAACATGCCAGGCAAGATGGTACTTTCCTACAATTACCCATGTGTGATTTACTTCCACAACAGAAGCATGACATCTCAGCCTTTTCGCTTTAATTCCTAGACAGTGAAACCTCAGGTTCACCATATCCATTTGCTTTTTTACCTTTCAGAATTGCTTTTGCACTTTTTTCACTTTTATTTGTTTTATTTCAGCAGACTTGATGCCGTTGTTGCCACTGTTCATTTCCTTCATTTAGTGTTGAGAATGTTCAGTAATCCTCGCTGGCTTCAAAGCAGTTTCCAGTCAGGGTCTTCTGTGGCTAGCAGTTATTCTTGTACCTTTATGTTATTTTTTTCTCTCAATTAGTTGATCTTGTATTATCTCATCTGTGAGCTCCCTATAATTGCAACTGTTGCCAGTGTACGGAGTGCTGCCACAAAATCATCTATTGACTCCCCTGGAATCTGGGAGTGCTGAAGAAATGTATGTCTTTCAAAAACGATGTTTATTCTAGGGTTGAATCTTTTGTCTAACGTACTAATTATAGACGCATATTCATCTATTGTAGCCTTTGAGTCACTTTCATAATTTCCTACTGTGAAAATACTCACTACTTCCAGGGGCAATGTTTCTAATATATCACTGTCTTCTGCACCTAAGTTGTATATTCTTTTTGGAAGTAAAAGTGTTGCTGTCTATTGCCTCTAAATAGGCCTCAAGTCTCCTTCCATATTTGCCAGCCCACAGGAGGCGTTACTGCCACTTGTAAAAATGGTGCAGGTGCAAGTATCCTTTACACTAGGTGATGTGTGAGGGTGACTTGCCGTGAAATTTAGTGACAACTGTTCTTTACTATTCAAATCACGAGGACTATTCAGCATATTTTTTTAATATTCTTCTATAATGTTTACTTAGCCTTTTCCCTTTAAGGTTTCATGTAGGGTGTGTCCATCATCGTAGAGTGCAGGATAGGGATTTCTACACTTCCCTGCGAGTTCTTATTACTCACGTGTCACATTTGTTTTTTAAGCTGTTTGGGCATGTTTCCTAAATTCTTCCCAACCAACCAATATGGCCACCAGAAATGTGCGCTTGCTTCTTTGTGAATGTAGCTTTTGTGTCTGAATGAGCATCTTATTTTCGGAATCTGATTGGGCCTTTCTAATGTGTCCTAAACAGCCAATACGGCTTCCAGGCATGCGCGTTGGCCCTACTCATGCACTCTCCTTGACGATGTCAGTGCAGCTTAAGGGATCGCTGCTGATCCTCATATTGCTTGTAAAATCCCTCTGGTTCCCCTGGCCAAGACGCCTCACCAGCTAGCCACCCTAGCTACCCACCTCACCAGCTCTGTGGCTGGTCCGTTCGCTGCTGCGGACTTCACACTAGCTGCTCGTTTCCTCAACCCTAGCAGCGCATGTTAGTGATTGCTCTGGCCCATATTACAATGGAGTGATGTTTGGTTTCATAGCGCTTTCAGGTATCCTTGAACCCGCTTGTTGCCACTGAAAGGAAGTTGACTACAGGTAGGTGAACTTCAGTCTTGTAGGCACAGTCCAACGTGTGCTAGCCCCAAGTGCAACAGGTGCAGTCCCTGCAAGCGTGCAGCCTCTCTTTGTTCGGGTCCAAGGGCAGCTGGGCAGTCCTTCTTTGGTCCTCTCTCTAATTCTAGCATGATCTGAGGGTCAGGGTGCCAGGGGTGCCATATTTATACCAGGAAAGTGCCCTGAGGGTACTACAAGGGCACTTGCCAATGGGCTACTGGGTCCCATCCCATCTAGTGATGAAGGTCCTGTGATGTGTGGCATCTGGCTATCCCAGAATGCCACATTCTTTCCCCTTCCAAGATGACCCTTCGTCAGTCATCAGGAGTTAGGTAGCCCACCCTAGAGGCGTGGCTATCTGAGGGCTACACGCCCACGCTAGCACCGGTTTGTGCGAGTTTCCCCACTCTGGTCCTGTCTCCATGCTGTCTACAAGAACAAAAAGCATCCTTCTCAGGGGTGTTGGGCCAGAAATCCCATTGATGATGGTTTCCCCTTTGAAACCTGCCTCTGAGCTAACCAATGAGTGGCCATCCTAGCAGAGGAGGTGACACCTTGCTGTGTTGCACTGCCTTTTTTTCTGAGCCCATGTGTCATTCACACATCTCCCCAGGCAACAAGAAAAGCTGTCTGTGTGTGTGTGCCTTTGTGAGTCTACTGGACGAGCAAGACACAGAGTGGCAACTTTTTAAAAGTGGCCTACCTTTAATAGTGGCAATAATTACAACCTGGCCATCAGGTCGCATTTAATGTCATGATTAATTTGATACCTTACATGACCTAGTTTGGTAGTCCCAGTCAAAAGTTAGCCTGGTTGGGAAGCCACCCTGTAACTCTGTGTTAGCCAGTGGGCTACCAACTTCACCCACAGCAAAACAACAATTTCGAAGTGTTGCTGTTAATACATATCGAAAAACATATGTCTTACTTAACAAAATACAGCTCTCTCCTGTAGGACACCATAGGCCTTCCTTACGGGATACTTATATAATTTTAAGCCACAGAGGCACACAGAGGCTGATTTACTTAACCACGACACACAACGCCAGGTCAGGGGTAATAAGCGCTATATAGATACAATTAAAATCACAGTCCAAACACAGCTACAATCACTAGAAAGGAGGAGGGGCCTCAATCAGCAGGCTTGCAGCAGGGTAATTGCAATCAAATGCAAGCTAGAAAGTTACCTCAGAGGGTCAATGCGCCTGCTACAGAGATGTGAGAGACCTGGAGGTTGTAGATCACAGGTTCACTCCAGTCAGTTTTATTCATTCTGTCCTCGATAAACACAGAAGTCTGTGGTTGAAAATGCTGGATAAAAACAAGTCATCTTAAATACTACAGAGTAGAAACTAACAAAGCTCCCAATAAAACCGATGTCATCTCAATGAAATGTTTTCCAGGCGGAACAAAAACAACGGCAGTGAATTTACAGGGTAACCCACTGAAGCAACCTGAAGACCGCATTTCAGCAAAAATCCTCGTTTTCCAGTCATTTGGGCCTTGGCAAGCTGCCATCGGCTCTGTTACCTCAAGGGGCGCTCTGTCTTTATTCCATCAGGCAGAAAGTGTTTGCATGTCTTTTGGCCACAAGCACACTCATCACCAAACAAATAGACATGCAACAAAGAAAGAACATGCATTGGCAAAGCCAGCAGGTCTGGGCTTTAACGTGCCAACACATTCAACGTATGCACATAGAGCGTCACTCAGAGGAGGGAGCAAGCAGTGAAGGCTACATTTGTAAAGTAGTCCATCATGCAGGACCACAAGCACTCCTCTAGAAGCAGAAGTATAAACTGCCAACAGCATTAGAGCATTGATTAAAACGCCACTGGGCTGAGCCAAGCTGTGATTGACAAAGTCTGGAGCCAATAGCTGCAAGAGGCTGGTCGAAGAAAGTCAATGGTCAAATGCTCACTCTATGTATTTAGCAAGCCACAGATCAGTTGAAAGCTACGCTGTAAACCCACTTGATGCGTATTGAAATCAGCAGATTGTTTGACAACTGCGATGCCAAATCCAGACCTAAAAATAGAACAACTCATCTCAAAATTATCTTTTTCCCTAATCCTCGAGTAGATGTAAATCGATCTCAGTCTTATGTCACTTATCTAGCAGTTTTGTAAAGCGCAGAATGCATTTGCACCGGGACTTCAGTGCACCCTGTGCACCAGTGAAAATGAAACGTAGCAGCGGTGACAGTCTGCCCCTTTAGCAACATTGGCAAGTCTAGCCGTATGGGCTCTCTGCTGATGATGGCCATGTGGTCAATTCTGCATAGATGGCAAGCACAGGTAAAGCACGAGGGCACACGCAGGCAGGGGCCATCCTTTTATCTGTTAGAAGTTGAATCTAGAACTTTAGGTTATTCAAATAAACATTATCAAACTAGTGTTCCCTCCTTTTTCAGAGAACAATACCAGCCATTAAACTATTGTTTGAGATCTTGGAAGGGCTAGTAGTAGGTGGGTGAAAAATGATTTGTGTAAAATCCTTTGCATGTTTTTTTGGGTCTAGGTTACAGACAGCTTCAGCTGTTTGTGTCGAAGACCTATTGTCTCGATCACATTACAACATAGCCACATAGCGGGCTTTGGATCAGCCCCCTGATCTTGATTGGATGGATTTCTTGTCTATTTAATTCCTCTGTTTCTAATTTAATGTTTACCTCCCCATTCTTTGTTAGTCCCATCTCTGTAGCATTTCTTCTTTACTCTGTTCTGACTGGATGATTTGTAGCCTGTCTCTACATTAATTCAGGCAACCACCTTTTTAGGGTCGAGCCTGTGAGTATAGGTTCTAGCCATGCGTCTCGCTTGTGAGACTCTGTTGTGTACAGTTAAGGGCTTGGAGCCCGTCTGTCGGTTACTATTTGTTGGCTTGCGTGGCATTCTTTTTTACAGCCTCGTAATTCGTTGCTGCAGGCCTAGCATCATTTCCGTTACTCTGTGTGGAGCAGGGACCAAGCACTGATTGATTCAACTTAATCAGTGCCCGTTGTGTTCTCCTGATGTGTCTGAGGTACTATTTTGTTCTTTTAAACTTCTTCTGCAAACAGAAGGCCTGTGACTGTCAAATTCGTACCCAGCAGGACAAACAAAAAAAATGACTTTCTATTATTTTGCCAAGTCGTCTTTTCTCACTTTGCACTCATGTTTTCTTTAGTGCTCATGGGCGCTGTTCTCAAAAGCTAAGGGTTATTTTGTTCAAAATGTTGCAAAGTGACATTGTTTCTTTATTTTGTGTTGTTTCTGAAATGATGCTTTAACAATTAATTGTGCAGTACATCTAAATGCACCCCCACTCCAATCCGCCCCATTACAATCCACCCCAATCCACCCTACTTTACCCCACACCAATCCACCTCACTCCAGTCGAAACCACTCATCCCAATCCAATTCACTCCAACCCACCTCACTCCAATATTCCCAATTTACCCCAATCTAATCTGCCCCACTCCAATTCGCCTCACTCTAATCCAAAACAATCTACCCCAATCCAAAACAATCTGCCCCACTTCAGTCCAGTAGGCCAACTCCAATCCAAAACAATATGACGCACCCCCTTCTAGCCCACTCCAATCTGCCCCATTCCAATTCAAAACAATCTGCCCTATTTTCATATGCCCCAGTCCAAAACAATATTCCCCACTGCAATCTGCTGGACTCTAATCCAAAACAATCTTCCCCACTGCAATCCAAATCAATCTGCCCCACTCCAATCCAAAGCAATCTGCCCCACTCGAGTCTGTCCCACTCCAGTCCAAAACAATCTGTCCCACGACAATCTGTCCCACTGCAATCCAAAACAATAATCCCCACTCCAATGCAATCCACCTCACCCCAAGCCAATTCACCCCACTCCATCCCAATTCACCCCACTCCAATCCACCTGACCCCACTCCTATCAAATCCACCCCACACCAACCCAGTCCTCGCCACCCCACCTCATCTCACTCCAGTCCACCCGACTCCAACCCACCCTAATACAATATGCCCCACTCCAGTCTGCCCCATTCCAATCCAAAACAATCTGCCCCACTCCAATCCAAAACAATCTGCCCCACACCAGTCTGCCTCACTCTAATCTGCCCCATTCCAACCCAAAAGAATCTGCCTCACTCCAGTCCAAAACAATCTGCCCCACTGTAATCTGTCCCACCCCAATCCAAAACAACCTGACCACTTCAATCTTCCCCACTTCATTCCAAAACAATCTACCGCACTCCAATCCATTTCAATCTGCCCCACTCCAATCTGCCCCACTTTAATCCAAAACAACCTGCCCCACTCAAATCCACCTCACTCCAATCCAGTCCACCCCACTCCATTCCAATTCCCCCACTCCAATCCATCACAATCCACCCAACTACAATCTAGGCAACTGCAAACCAATCCAATCCACCCTAATTCAGCCCAGTCCAATCTACCCCACTCCAATCCACTACACCTCAACCCAATCCTATCCAGTCCAATCCACCTCACTCCAATCCACCCCACTCCACTCCAGTTTGATCCGCCCACTTAAATTTAACTCACTCCAACCCACCCCACCTCACTCCAGTCCACCCCATCCCACTCCACTCCAATTAAAACCCACCCTACTCAAATCCAACCCACTGCTCTCCAGTCCACCTCACTGCAGTCAAGCCCACCGCTACCCAATCCACCTCATTCCAATCCAGTCCACCCACAACACCCCAGTCCATCCCACTCCAATATAACCCATTTTAATCCACATTCATCCACCTTACTCCAGTCCAATCCACCCCACTCCAAACCACCTTAATCTTCCCTACTACAATCCAGTCCACCCCTCTACAATCCAGTCCACTCATCTCCAAGCAATCCACCACACACCAATCAATCCACTCACTCCAATCCAATCCATTTTATTCTAATTTAATCCATCTCACTCCAATCCAATCCACCCCACCCCACTCCAGTCCAATCCAGTCCAATCCACCACAATCCACTGCACCCCACCCCAATTCACCCCAACCCAATCCAACCCACCCCACCCCAATTCAATCCAATTCACCCACCACACCCCACTCCAGTCCACCCCACCCCACCCCTATCCAATCCACCCCAATTCAATCCACCACACTCAATCCAATCCATCCCACCCCATACTAATCCACCCCACTCAACACAATCCACCCCACTCAATCCAAACCACCTCATCCCAATCCAGCCCACCAAAATCCAATCCAACCTAATCTAATCCACCCCATTCCAGTCCACCTTACTACAATTCACCCCACTCTAGTCCAGTTCACCCCACGCCAGTCCAGTCCACCTCACCTCAATGCAATCCACCCAGTCCAATCCACCACACTCCAGTCCAATCCACCCCACTCCCCCACCCCACTCCAATCTACCCCTCCAGCCCACTCTACCCCACCCCAATCAATCCCACCCCAATCAACTCCATTCCAATCCACTCAACCCACCCATCTCCACTCCAGTCCACCCAACTCCACTCTACCCCAATCCACCCTACCCCATCCCAAGTCAGTCACTGCCCTCCAATCCAATCCATCCAGCCTACCCCACTCCAGTGCACCACAATTCAGTCCAACACACTCCACCCCAATCCAACCCATTCCGCTGCAGCCCACCACACCACAACCCAATCCATCCACCCACCACAATCCAGTCCACTCCACTCCAATCCAATCCAAACCACCACAATCCAATCCAACACACTCCACCCCAATCCAATCCATCCTACTGCAGTTCACCACACCACAACCCAATCCATCCACCCACCACAATCCAATCCACCCCACTCCAATCCACCCCCACTTCATTTCAATCCACCCCACTGACTCAAATCCACCCACCCCACCCCACTCCAGTCCAATCTAATCCACCCAACCCCCACAGAAATCCAAGACACTCCAATCCAATCAACCCCACCCCCTATCACTTCAATCAAAACCACCCACCACAGTCACCCCACTCGAATCCACCCCACCCCATTTCAATCCACCCCACTCCAATCCTATCCACCCCATCCAGTCGAGTCTACCCCACTCCAATCCAGTGAATCCAACCCACCCCACTCCAACCTAATCCACCCCAACCTAATCCACCCCACACCAATCCAAACCACCCCAATCCAATCTAATCCACCCCACTCTACCCCAATCCAATCTACCCCATTCCACTCTAATCCAATCCACCTACTACCTCAATCAACTCCAACCACTCCACTCTAGGACACTCTCTGCCAATGAACCACTGTACTCTACTGTCCTCTACTCAGCTGTACGACACTCTACTCCTACTCCACTCTTTGACATTCCAACAAATCCACTCTACAACACTCTACTCCCCCCACTCCACTCTAACACTCCACACCACTAGCTTTTAGCCATACTGAACAGCAGCCACACTGGTGTACAACACTGCAAAATACATTGCCAAAGCCAATAGCTCTTGTATAGTTCGAGATCTATTGGCTTTGCCAATCCTTGTTTCTTTTTCTTCTAGCACTCCTCATGAGTTTGTGTTTTCTTGCTCCCTCCTTTGTGTGCTCCTTCCCACCTCAAATCCCCCTTGCTCTCCATGTTTCTTCCTTCAAAAGCTATTTCACTGCTTCCTCAAAAAAAAAAGTAACCCCTTTTCCCTCTCCTCCATTGCTCTTCCCCACTGATCCTGCTGCACAGTGATATTGATTTCCACCAGAAGCCTACCCGCTTCTCCATTGCTCTCCCACCCCTCTCCATCAAGCTCTGATTTACAGCTTTTTGGCAGCCCAGCAGCTATGATTTGCTGCTGGACTGATCCTTTCTCAACAGGTGTTTTCTCCCACATTTTACACATTGTTTGATAATTTACTGCTACAAGATTGGCGTCCCCCATCTTGGAACAGTAAATAAAACAAGAATTTGCAATGCTATTGGTCTTGCGTTCGCTCGAGTTAGAGCTATTAGCACCGTAAGCTCCTAACCGGACTTTTCTTGCCACATAAATTGAAAATGAAAAGTAAAACAGTTTCCCATAACTAACCGGACTTTTCTTGCCACATACACTGAAAAGTAAAAGTTTCACATAAGCGAGCTGAAGGCTGCCATCAGCTCAAAGAAAAGGGAATTGCTCGACTACTGCCCAGCGAGATCGCACTGCGAAATAAAGAGAGAAAGTAGTCCAGAAACCATATGGAAAACATCGAGCCTCGTATGTTTTCAGTAGTTGCCCGGTGCGCTTGAGGAGGGCTAAACACCGGAAAAGGCATGACGTATGCATGCCTTTCACTAATTAAATCAAGCGAATTTTAAAAGGCAAGCCCACAAACTAACCAAACTGATGGGAGAGACATGGGTGTGGTTACAAGCCCATAGAGAGATTACACCAGGGACAGAGCGCTTTGCGCTCAACACAAAAAAATGGCAGTTGTGTCATGATGTAGGGACATACATGTGTGGAAAGTGTGTGTGGTTATATGTTATCTTAATGGGCCGACTTAGCAACATGACACATATGCTAAACATAATTCAGCTTTTTTTCCTTTTACCAGCTGCAGCACAGCATGAACAAAAAGCATTAGGAAGCCGCTAGGTCTGCATTGATTGTAAAGCCAAGGCTCATTTGCTTCTCCAATGCTTGTTTAACGTGACAGTTCTGATTTTGTTTGCTTTAATAAATCAGTTAGGAGTAGTTTAGGTAGTGCCAATCTACCATTTTAAATTGATCAAATAGTAAAATAACATATTTTGCAGCTTTTGATAATGTTTTACATGTCTTGGCATAAAATATTGGTCATGTCAGTAAAACAGTAGCCAAGTTGCAACCCTTTTATTTTAGAGCTATCTAACACCTACAAATCAGTCTTCAGCATGGTATTGAGGGCTGAATCAAGGATTCCTTAAAATAATGTGTTTTACGACTCGGTTCACATTTCTGTTGATTCGACGTGCTGAAAACCACATATGTTAATATTCTCAAATTTAATGCTACTCAGTATCCCGACCTCAGAAGAACCGAAGACTGAGCTGACTTTTGTAGGTTTCACACTTGTGGCCTACAGACCATACTGGATGTCAGTGGTGAACTTTAACTTACTGAGCCATCTTGCCAGCTCCTTCAAAACAATCTCATGAGGGCTATTGAGGATACACAAAAGGAGAGCATTTCAGTAATACATTCAGTAGGTTTGAATTAGCTGTAGCAATGTCTGTGGTTAAGAGCGCTCTGATCCAGGAAATTTGGCAGCAAGACGCACAACGTCAGCAGAAACCGTAGGGACGTTCGTATTTACCTTGGACCCAGCATTAGTCCTGAACTAAATCCCAAAAGTAAGCAAACTACAGTGGGAATGCTCCATACAGCGGCACACGTGACAAAATCTTTCCAGATGTTACCCAGTGTTTTCCAAACATTCTGCAAGGAGAGTGGGGTTTGAGTGGAGGGTTAGCACCTCAAGCCTTTGTTTGTAGCGTACTGGCTTTGAGGATTATAGCCCTCATTTCAACATTGGCGGGCAGCAAGCGCCCCCCGCCAAGTTGAAACCGCTGCGCGGCCGCCAATGCGACCACACTCCCATGGTGTCTATTTTGAGATCCCCGCTGGGCCGGCGGGTGGAAACCTAGTTTCCACCCGCCGGCCCAGCAGGGAATCTCGGCCGCAACACGGGAGCCGGCTCCAAATGGAGCCGGCAGTGTTGCGGCTGTACGACGGGTGCAGTTGGACCGTTGCGCTTTTCACTGTCTGCTATGCAGACAGTGAAAAGCTCCATGGGGCCGTGGCAGGGGGCCCCTGCACTGCCCATGCCAGAGGAATGGGCAGTGCAGGGGCCCCCAGGGGCCCCACGACTCCCCATTCCGCCAGCCTTTTCATGGCGGTTCATACCGCTATGAAAAGGCTGGCGGGAGGGGGACTCGTAATCCCCGGGGGATTACAACCGCCGGGACCAATGTGGCGGTGCTTCCGACAAAACAGCCCTGACGGTCTTTGACCGCCAGGGTTGTAATGAGGGCCTATGTCTTCTCCGTTTGATTTGCAAACCACCAGGCACAAGGAGGTATGGATGATGGACTCAGAAACACCTGAGCCAGAAGGGGCCAGGGCCTGATCTCTCCCAGCCACAGGGAGACAAGAACCCAGGATAACATGTGGTCCATTAAAACTTACACTCATAGCTGTAATAGCATATCTCTCAGACAGTTATGGTGGAGCATCACAAGACTCATCCCCTCCACGAAGCCACCACCGTAGGATTAATCCACACCTTAAAAATCAAATCATCTGCACTTGCCTAGACCACTGGAGATTTGGTTCCTCTCACCATGAAGTCCCTATTCCGCAGGATAAACTAAAGTATTACTGAATGAATGAAAGGTTTGACGAGTGCAGTCAGAGACTTCTAAAGGTATCTCAGTGCTTAGATTCAGAAGCTAAAAAAGTAAATGTTTAGCTGGTTGAAGTTGAGGTACACAAACCTGCTTTTAAGGCGCTTGTGGAAATGTTCACGATTGGTCTGCATGCCTAGAGAGAGGCAGAGAGTTCCAAAGCTCAGGTATCAGAAAAGAAAAGGACCTTCCCCTCACCCTAGAGTGGTGTATAGCAAGAACTTCCAAAACTTGTGGCTTAGAGGCTTGGTAAAGGTGCAGGGGTTGTATCTCTTGAAGGATGATGAATAAAGAGTGTTCTGTGCTCAGATAGGTCCGATTAGCAAGAAAAAGAATTTTAAAAATAACTCTGGAGGACATTGGGAACAAGCACAGTTTAGCCAAATGGTTGTGTATAAAGGTGCAGTGAAGTAGGCCAAGTAGTCGTCTTGTAGTGGTGTTCAGCATGGTTTGAAGACGAGCTAGACAGAAGATAGGTAGCCCAAGGTAGAGTTGCTGTAGTCCAGGTGAGATATCAGTACAGTGGGCATTTCTGCTTTGTGGCTTCGAAGTGGGAGAAGCGACAAGAATTTTATATTAAGCTGTTCAACCTTAGGTACAGTAAACGCAAACATCATCTGGCAAACCTAAACAGAGCTGAGAAGTTGCACTTTTTATTATGGGATTATAGTTCAGTTAATTATTTGGTGGAAAGTCTGGTGCAGGTGCGATTAGGGCCCACCACTAATGTATTTCTTCTGCATATCACACTTTATATACTGGGTAGGGTTACAGAGGTAATTTGGTGACCAAATGTACATAACAGTACTTAAAAATATGCTTTTGTGGAGTCGGAACTGGTGAAGATGGGCACCTGGTTCATGGTAACCGGACAGACGAGGAAGAATACTTGGGATCTTGTGAGGTTGGTTGTGGTAACTGATGCTGCATTATCGACAGGAGTTGTCATGATACTTAACATTTCTGCTCTCAGTAGGCGTATGCCAGTCTCCCTCATTACTTCTAAAGCACTGCGTCCACCCCCTATTGTATGGTATGTGTGGCATTTTATACCTTCTAAACCCCACACCACGTTAGGTCCCCTACAGGAACTGGGTTCCTTCCAAACTCATCAGGCCACGTTCATACAAAAGGCCACTGGACTCCCATCGACTCAACATCAAACTCTTAGCCATATGCAGCGCCCTTGAGTACTTTATGTAGCAGCGCTTCATAGAACTCTAAAATAAATAAATGATGCTTGCTTAGTGCCAGCTGCGCTATAATGACCTGTATTGTAGACACTCACACAAGCCTCTGCATTTCTGGGGTGCTGTAATTATGCTTTCAATTTTTAGCTTTTCCTGCATTTGTATTAGGAAAAAAACATTACAGAGCTTAAAAAGACCTTTCTAATAGCACTTCAATGTCTGGGGGATACTTTTTCACTCGTCCCGTCAAGAGAAGATACATTTACAAGAGTGCTCCTAGCCGAGGCTTGAAAAAGTCTCTGGTTATTCCACTTGTGTCTCGTATCTGCACTTAATTCTTCTAATCCATTAAGTGAAGTAGAGCAATCCATCCTTTTCAGCTACACATGCCTGAAGACTTAAGTTGTGCTATGATTTATCCCCACAACTAAAAGTGAGTCATGTGGAGCTATGGGCCTTCTTTTAGACACTTAATTGTGTACTGAGTGATCAGCACTCACTGAAAGAAAGGCCACATAGACATTTCTGATTAACAACTTAGAATTTGCATCAACAGTTGGCAAAGCCTTCTGGGATATCCTTGTTACCATCTTCTGTCTCCGAACACAGATCATTCAAAATAGCCACGGGGCGACTTGACACTGCTTTCAGGCCTGGAACCTGCCTGATGATGATAACATATGTTCATCTTTTCTATGAATAGGTGCAGCTATGAAATCACCACCCTTTGTGGAGCTTGGCCTTAAAGGGATTTTATAAACCTATAGCTTACATCCCATCTGGTACTAGTAGGAGGTCTTCAGGAGAGGACTACTTAGCACCGACCTCAACTTGTCTTGTACCACACCAATCTGTGCTTCTACATCTGCACAGAGAGGAGGTATTTTCTCCTCCAGGAATGGGGATCGTTTATTATAGACCAGTTATGAAGGAGTAACAGCAGATGTCAGAGCCTCAGGTGAACACGCCTTGCACGATTTTAAATAACTCTCTTCGAAAGCAGCTAGTTTCCATAAAGCATAAAGTGAAGAATGCTTTTTTATCCAACCAGGGCTCTGTGGAAAGAGATGTTGTGCAAAAGTAGCTTCATCCTTTCAATGTAATTCACTCACAAATTTCTATTCTTTTTGACGTGTCTTTCAGTGTATCATCAGCCTATGGACAACCAAAGAACTTTTAAAAAAGGTTTTAGAAGTGAGAGGCAGCTCTACCTACTGCTGAGAAAATGCAGGAGTCTGGAGACGTCAGAATATAACAGGAATCACCGCTCCCTACATGCCTGCTGCAGGATCAACCAAGGATCAAATCATTTTCAGTGGATTTCAAATTTTCCCTAAATAATTTGGTACTTACGTGATTGGTAAATAAGGAATTTTAAATATAGAATGTAGATACTGAATGGAATAACAAAACCCTTCTACCAATCGAGGAGTACAGATACAGACTTGTTCATGTTGCAGGAACATCACGTTCAGTTAGGGAAAGGATACATTTCATTCTGGATGGAGGCTGGAATGTTCTACATCACTATGCTGTACCACATGCCCATGCAACATAAGTCAATAAATGCCTCATCTGTTGTCTTACATCTGCGTGCCAGGGCTTATCTATCTGCCAACGGAAATCGTAAAGTTGCTTATTTGCTAGAGTAGAAAGCAGTGCATATTTCCTATTATCTTGTGTTGAAACTAACAGTAGATTTTTACAGGTAACGGAATCCAGAAGATCTATTTTATTAGTGCTACAACCTCCTTCCAATATATATGAGATAAATTCCTGTGCACAAGCTATGGATTATAGCCATATAGTAACCATTCCTTTTACAGATGTCCCCAGTGTGCTTCTTAACCTAAATGGAGTAGGTACCATCTTTCGATGACAGTATATGCATTTTTAATATTGTATATTCCTGGACAGCTGACCCACTATAGTCCAAATTATTGCTGAGTTTTCATAAGGATTTCTTGGTCCAGGTACCAGATATTCATGGAAGAAAATCTCATTATTTCCACTTCAGAATCAAAAGGTCTTTACATACGTGATGCCGCCCTTATTCTTCCTTTATGAATAACCAACAATTTGAACTCTGCTCCTTTCTTGAGCTCTCTTTCCTGATGTTTGCGTGTGTGACTAGTAGAAAAGGTCTGGGTACGGGAAAAAACTCTTTTTTGACAAGTCCAAACCTTTAAATGCACATCTGGAAATCTAGGGGCTTTCTATCATTGTACAAGCAGCCAAGTCATGACTGTGCCAGTCTTCCCCTTTACAGACTGTGATATTACCAGGGGCTGGTGAAATATCTGGTTCACGACACATCAGAGATACCGGTGATGGAAAAGTTGACATCTTAAAATCCACACCACTGCATTCCAATATTTCAATGTAAAGCGCTGCCAAAATGTGTCTAAGAAAATCAGGGGTTGCAAGTCCTCATTTCTGAGTCCCTTGACATAATACTTTCCTCGAAACTCTTGGAACCTGGTCAACCGAAGCACACGGAAAAACGTGTTTTAACTATTTAATTATGTCCAGAGCTATATAAATAGAGAGTGAAGGCATCACATAGAAGAGCCGAGGGAGCAACTTAATTTTTATTATTACATATATTACATATTCTTTTATGCGTGAGACCCCATCTCTTTCCTCTTCTGTGAATCTTTATATGAGGTGTCCGCTCGTTCTGTACCTTATCCCTGCATTACCCCTCATCAAATCAGGCTATGTTGACTCTTGATGCCTGACTCTATGTCTTTCTGAGGGTGGTTTAAGTGTGTGTTCTAACTCCGCAAACACATCTAGGGTATCCGTAATATCCATGGCCCTAAAGAATGATTTAGGATCCCAAAACATTTCAAGTCGTACTTTACATGCGGAAGCATGATTGCTGTGTGCCTCCAGAAACATATGATTTGATCCAAAAATATCTTGAGGTCATTATTTTTTCCCTATCTCTAGACCCTTCAATACTTTCATTCTGCCTTTGTCTAAGAGGGTCCATTATTAAAGCAAATACCACAGGAGACCCTAGATGCCTCTGGGTTGTGCTCACCCTATGAGCAAGTTCACAGAGAAAGGCTTAATTTGATCCACACTTTGGGATCTTGGATATTAAATAGAATGTTTGTACCAAAGCCAAATTTATCAAAAACTAGGAATGCCTATTGACATTCTATACGGTCAAAACCCTTCGAGGCATCACGCACACAGATCGAGAGTGGGATTTTGTGAATATGTGGTATGTTTGCAATATTGCACAACTTTGACATTTTAGCTTATTTGTATGTTTATGAAAAATCTTCCTGCTCTGGTTTTATGGGTCTTGATCCTAGGTGCTCTAGACAGAGTACTGTCCCATTTCAATACAATTCCGTCTGTAATCAAAGGCACTTTAGACCTGTATGACTCACAGATGTCAGGCTCATTATCTGGCTTTCCAATTAGGTTTGTAGATATTACTCACATTTTGTTGTCAAAGCACTTTATTAGTAGTCTTTAGAAAAGATATTTGAATAATAATCAAATGTTATACTGACCAACTATTATACTAGCATCACGGTAGGTGCACCCATCTGTATTTTTTCGGCATGCTTTCTTTGTCATTCGTATTTTGTAGGGTACCTATTCTATGTACTAACAATTTACCTGACTTCTTACTTTTATCCTAATAATCATGTTTTGTGTCTGAATTAAGTACTTACTTCTCTTGACGTTTTCATCATAAAAGACTCTATTTCTTCAGTCGACTTTTTTTCATTGTCTATAAACTATGGACACAACAGTCTGATTTTGTAAATTCTTAAGACTGTACATTTGGGATCCTAAATCTGTGCCTTTAAGGCTTATGCCAGTTTACCATACCTCTTAAGATTGCCTTTGCTACCTGCCCATTTATTGAGCCACTTACTTTTGCTCTTTTTATTTCCATTTGTTATACACTGAAGATGCTCCTTTTCTCTTGGACCTCTAACAGGAGACCATTGCTGTATTCTCTGAGAAAGTCCCTCTATCTTTCAAATGTGCTTGTTTTGTCTCCCTTTTTCTATTCCTTGAACCGAAATTTAAACATAATTCAGAACACCAAGGCGCTCTATTTGCTTTCTCTAGCTGTTCTTGACCAGGGGTATTGGATAACTCCCAGTTGTCACTTTTACTATGGGCTGACTTGGCAAAATGGCTAGCTTTGTTGCAAGCAGAGATTTCCATAACATTACGAATGTATATTCTGAAGACCCCCAAATTGTTATTTTTCTGCTATTCTCGTTTTAGAAGACAGTCTCATCATGTTCACTTTATAGGCTTCTTAATATTTGCACTGCCTGTTGCAGTATAATCAAGGTACCCAAGACTGAGATGATACATGGATATTCTCCTGTTAGGAACAATCTAGCAGTTCCTCAATTGTTTTGAATTTCCAAGGACTCATGTGTCAGGCATAAAGAGGGTAATGGATGAACTCAGATGTGTCCCAACACAAAGGTGAGTGGAGGAACCAGCGAAGGCTGTGACTGTGATAAACCAAACATATACCTTAAGTCATATGAAACCCAAAGTTGAAGGTGACTACAACGCATCACTGATGTCTGAGAACAACAATGATGAGCACCAGAGCAACCTGGAAAGACCCTGACATATAAGAGAAGCAGTAGCAGCCTGCTGAGAAAGAGAGAAAGGCTAGACCTGACATTTCTGAGTGCCTAGTCCCATCCATCCAGTGTACTGTGCCTCCACTTGCCCAGTCTCCACACTCTCCATTAGAATATATTGCAAAGGAATTTCTCCAGTCTAGGTTCGTATTTCCTGGGACCTTTTGGAAGCTTTCCGATATCATGATAGCTCATCACAACCGACAGATAGTCCATCAGCTATTAAACATGAGCTCTTCAACTTTTTAATTGTGCTCCAAATTGATAAATTGCCTTGTTGTAAATGTTTTAATTGTTATAATTACAAAAATGTTTTCAACAATCAGACTTTCAAACTCAAAGCTTCAGCCCAATCCTATACCTGCAATTTTTAAAGACTTTGTATAAGCATGCATATTCTGAAATGTTATCTGCATACATCTATTTGCTTCAGTTATTTATCCCTAATGGGCTAAAACATGAGCCGATTGGCTTGCCAGT
Source organism: Pleurodeles waltl (assembly GCF_031143425.1). NCBI lineage: Eukaryota > Metazoa > Chordata > Amphibia > Caudata > Salamandridae > Pleurodeles > Pleurodeles waltl. The sequence continues at coordinate 92,186,278 of NC_090441.1, forward strand.
GATGTTGATTATGATCTGTCGTCTGATTCCCTTACAAGAATTTACTAAACTCACTTTGTTGGCTAAATACAGGCTTTAACACTAGAGGACCTTTTATGATTTTTGTATAACAGCACTGAAGGTTCTTCAATGGAAATCAGATGCAAGGACTGATGGACAATTCCCACAGTGCTTTTTGTATTTGTAGTTGTAGCATTTCTAAAGCGCATTAGACCAGCAGGGATTTCAAAGTGCTGGGAGAAGAGAAGAAAACACAAGCCAGGTAACGTCACCACAGTCTGGAAACAGACAGACCCTCCAAAGTGGCCACCAATGGCTACTAAGAGGCAAACAGCCATGTTTGCAATTGTTTACTAAATAATAGATGTCCACTCAGGCTGCAGATGTGTTCCGGAAGGCAGTTCCACAGCCTTGCCACAGCAACTAAAAAGGCCCAATCCCACAACCATGGCTTTCTTGCACTGTGGAACAACCACTTTGAATTGTCCTGCTGATCTCAACCTTCTCCTGGGAACATACCACTGTACTGCTGTCTTAAGGTAGCCCGAACCCACAGAATGAAGAGCTTTATGCATCAGATGAAGAGCCTTAAAGGCCACACATTTTTTATTGGCAGCCCATGCAGGTGACACAACCCTTCTGTGATCAAAGCATGTTTGGGTAACTCTAGGACTAAGTGTGCATCCACATTCTGGATGTCGTGAAGTTTGCTTAGGGAAAGCTGGTTGATATTTAAATACGGGGCAGTGCAGTAGTCCAGACGAGATTAAATGAGAGCTAAAACCACCGGTGCGCTGAGCTCTTTTGGAAGCAGAGGCAGAATTTTCTTCAAAATTCTAATCATCCAAAAACAGGAGCTGACCGTTTTATTAACCTGGGAGTCAAAAGTCAAGTTGTTGTCAAACATAACGCCCAGGTTTTTGGCTGCATCTAATGGGACAGGTAGAGCACCAGAATTGTCAGGCCACCACTGTTTCATCCAAATGGAGTTATCCACTCCAAACACCACACTCTCAGTTTTTCCCCATTCATTTTCAGCCAGTTCGTTCTCATCCACCTGCTGTCTTCCTGCATACACTCCCTAAACCTGTCTGCTGCCTCCTCCTCGTCATCTGTGATGGAAATGATGAGCTGGGTATCATCCACATAGGATGACACCTGGAAGCCAAAAGCCTGTACCAGTTGGGCAGGGGGGGCAAAAAACATGTTAACTAAAGCTGGGCTAAGTGATGACCCTTGGGGGACACCACAGGGAAGCTGAAAAGGGGCTGCTCTAAAATCACCACAGCTCACTATAATCAATCTGTCATTAAGGAAGGACTCTATTAGCTTCAGCGTTGCATCCCTTAACCTCACCTGCCGCAGCCTTGGCACCATTAAAGCTGTAGAGAGGGTGTCAAAGGCTGCCAATAGATCAAGCAGAACCAAGACAGCAGCACCTCCCTGATCCACTTGCCTATGGATACAATCCACAGTGGCGATGAGAGCTGATTCGGTACTTTGATTCTTCTTGAACCCATTCTGCGAGGGGTCCAGGAAATCATGGTCTCGGATATAGATAGCTAAATCCTGGTTTACATGCTTCTCCAAGATCTTTTCTGGTGCAGATACCAGTGAGATAGGGAGTAGATTTTTCAAGTTACTGGGATCCCATTTCATTTCTTTTTCAACAGGATAACAACTGCCTTTTATCAGACCTGAGGGTACACCCCCGTCTCCAGAACCTTTGCAAAGATCATCTCCAGGTTCTCCGCTATGAGGTCCGGCACCAACTGTAGAACCCAGGGTGGACATGGGTCATCAATAAACAATCATCAAATTCATATGTTTTCATCATGCCCTTTTCTGCAACCATTCTAGAAAGCATTTTTGGAACAATGTTTGCTGCCATGGACACTGACGTTGTTGCTGATAGTGCAGAGATGTTTAATCATTTTGGTTTTTTTTCGTAGTCCTGATTGCTCACTTGTAGATCACTCACTAACGGCGTGATGCTAGCCATCCTAGCACTCAAGCATGGATTACCAAAGTACTGGATAGCTTTTGTTTTCAGGAGTGAATACATCTAACACACCAACCACAGAGATCCAATCGAGCCTGAGGCTGGCTTAATCAGGATGTTTTTACCAGTCATACACCTAAAGGAGATCTCTCAATGACTTTGATGCAGTAACCTTTAATAGGCAATTTGTTAACGCTTAGGGTTTAGTCTTGAACTTATTATCCTATGATGTTTTGCTAAGGGCTGTGCAGGCTGAATAATTTAGACAGGAATCCCATTTTGAATGGAATTGTCTGTTTTTGGGGAAAATATTTTTTCTCTCTAGCCACAGTGCATGGCAAGTAGCAGTAGTACTGCCAGCAGTCGCGGCTCGCGCTTAACTAAAGGGGCGGGGTGGCACGCTCGGGGGAGGGGGGAAGAATCAAATAAAATTAAATATATATATTTTTTAAACCAAACACTTACCTCCTCCGTCGCGTGCCGCTCCTATCTCTGTTCTCCGTTGACTGCAGGCACAGGCTCCCAGCCTGCCCTGTGGCCAATCCTGATGCTGCTCAATGCAGCGTGGCTGGGGGGGGAGCACTCCCAGGCAGACTGGGAGCCTGTGCAGGCTCTCTCCAGCCCAGCCCTGACTGCCAGGCAATTTAACGTACCAAGGTAATTAACATCCCCAGCAAGGAGCTGAAATGTTGGGCAGTAACATAAATAAACATGACAAGTGCATTTGTATAGCACCCATTCACGCCTGAAGGCATCTCTTGAAGTTATTGACAGATAAGAAATGTTTACTATTACCCTACGAAAATGGTATTTATTTTATCGACATTGAAAGGATGAAGAGCTACATGGACCTACTAGGATTTGAACCCGTGGCCGTGTAGCAAAACACAGAACCATACTACAGTGGTAGCATTAGCCTAATGAGCCACCATACCAGGCTGAGGTAGGGTGTCACAGAGGTTTACCCACACAGACGTGTTCCTGAAGAGAGCAGCAATTACGGATGATGTTAGCACAAAAGTGCTCCTTAAGGTTTGGAAATGGTAAACTGTCCCACTATGTCGGATTTTCTGGCTTGCCTTATGTTTTTCTACTAAGGAGGTCAAGTTCTGTGAGTCCAGTGGATGTGCTCCATGGTTTTATAGGGGACATACATAATAGCCGGTCCTTGATTGCTTAACCGTATGAAATGTATGCAAGGGGTCTATGCGAGACACTCTGTACATAGTTTAACAAAATGGCTGCACTTCCTGTTGTGGCCCACACACCTCTAAGCCTAGAACACCGTTTCTTACATGTTCGAAGGCAAGAGGATGCAACACCCTTCCTCTCTTCAGAGATCTCCCCTGCTACATTCACACTTTTGAACATTCTTCCACTTTTGCTGGCCATCTACTCACAAGGGTAGCCTTCTGGTGGGTTCTGTCTAGGATGAATTCACAGCAACACCAGGACCTCATCTTACTGCTTCAGAAGCCCCAGAAACAGAAAAAAAGAACCAGGATTCATTTCTCCCTGAGTGGAAGAACTTGAATTTTGAAAATAACATGCTTGGTTGTTTCAGGCATCCCCATCCTTGCCATGAATCAAGAAAAATATCGACTCACTTTAACCACTAAGTTGACTGTCGCATGGACATCAAGGAAACCCTTCACCCTAGACTGGGACCATAGATGTATCTCTGGATCACCTTGTTGCTGAGGCCCGTGGAAGATGGAGAGCAGTACTGGGAGTAGAGGCACTCACTGACTGAAGAGCCGCTGGGAGGAGGACTCAAGGACAGAGATTGTCCTGCAGCCTCAGATTCCTGCCCGCCCAGCTTGTCTGGGATCAAGTCAAAGACCAAGCCCACAATGAAGCTTTGCCTGGGTTCAGAAGTATCAGAGAGGCTTTCCTGCATCATCACTGGCGAACCTCTATAGTCCTCAACGTGGATGTAAATAACTTTCTTAAAATGAATTCTAGTAAAAATGATGACACTGGGAAACAACACACATTGGTATGAAGATAGTGTCCATCTTCCCTGGGAGAAGACCCCTGTTCTGTAAAGACAGCCTAGTCTTGTGGAATAACCTTGGATAGCATGCTCACACTTACTGCCCGGACTAACGCAGTATCATTACAATGTTTCTACAGCTTAAAATTCCTAGCTAAAGTGTTACCTTATTTACACTAGGAGCATCATGCCCAGGTCGTGTCAGCATATATATTGTCAACACCTGACTATTATAACATTCAGTACCTTGGCCTACCTGAAGTCCCCCTAGCCAAACTGCAAAGAGTTCAAAACTTCACAGTCCAAGAAGTAGCTGGGTTTAGGAAATATATCTCACTTGCAAGAACCTGCTTGCAATGGGAGCCCACTAAGCAAAGAATCACATTTAAAGCCCTGTGCCTCATGAATAGTGTTCTGTTCCACTTAAAACATCTGGGTAGGAGGAGCTTAATTTACAAATCTTTTCTTCTTTTATCAAACTCTGTCGCATAAGAGGGTGATCGCTTTGCCTTGACTTTCAGCTCTCGAATCATCTTCCTCTGAATGATATTGCCATCATCTGATTTTAATTTCAGGAAAGAGCTGGAAACGTATCTATTCTATTAGCTTCCTTGTGTCTTTCAGTCCTCTGTGTTTTAAGCCTGTTTCCCTGTTTGTTATCCCCTAGTGCCTAGGTACCCTCTTGGGTGAACCAGCGCTTTATAAAATGTAATCAAATCACAGAGGGCCAGGTGTATAATAGCATAAATACCACATTGTTTTTGTACCGAACCCCTCCCCTGCGCCATTTCACTAAGGGCCTAATTTAGATGTTGGTGGGTGGGTTACTCCGTCACAACGGTGATAATATCCCGTGCACTAAAATCTAAATCCCATCTCGTCCCCTGAAATCGAAATCCCATGAGACAAAATGGGATTCAGATTTCGCCAGTCGGGATATCCACCCGTCTGCCAATATCTAAATCAGGCCCAAAGTCTTAACCAACTATATAGTAAAACCTAAGACACCCAAAGTCCGTGAAGTTTGCTTGAGCTCAGATCCTTGAGCTCAAATTCATAGGATAACATGGGCTACAGGACGAGCACTTGGGGCCTCATCACGAGCTCTCTTGGTTTAGTGTGCGGATACCAGGAGGGGCGCAGAATCTGCAAATCTTGCTGCTGCCAAATCCAGGGATTGTGAGCCATTTCCCCTGGAATGTAGAATCACACGTGGACCTGGGCATACCATTCCCAGATCTGAATCCATTTAAGAGCTGCTGCAGGGACTGCTGGGAGTGCTGCCTATCTTGAGGGTCAGTGAGGATGGTGGAGGAAGGATCTGAGAGGCTAGAGTAAGCGAGGGAAGATGTGCAGGAGCAGGGCAGACAGATACACCAGCTGCCTTCTCCCTCTTAGCACTACACACAGCTCTGGTACCTCTGGGCCTGGAAGGACCCTGTCTAGAGTTTGCAGACCCAGGATAAGCAGCTCTGGTATTTGTGGGGCCGGGGATAGCCCCACTCATAATGAAATGAGCCCCTTAGTAAGTGAATGCAATAAAAACATTTGGGGAAGTTGTGTGGTATTTACCTACCTATCATATGTTGAACTTTGTTTAATGACATGTAAACAAACCTCTTCTTTGTAGCTACAGCACTGGCTGTACATTTTGTTTTTGAGTGTCATTTACTGTCCTGCTGCATTTGAGTTACTAACTTGTACCACTTCACACAGTAAGCCTTGGCTTTCCTCCCCCTGGTACTCAGGTGCCCAAAGTAGAACCTTGGGTATCCATCATGAGGAACCTCATGGAACAGCTGTGGTGGACAACAGACTACAGAGGGCTGCCCACTGGACCATTACTGCTTCAGGGCCCCCAGAGAAGGTCTCAGAGTCAGTGTGTGAAAGAGCTTAGTCACCTCCTGCCACAACCCTGCCCTGGGCTACAGCAAAGGGTTTACAGAAATGTATCCAAGGCGGACACCGAATCAACCCCAGCGATTAGCAGGTTTTAGCTCGCCGCTGTTTACGCACGTTAACCCAGATCAATCCGCATCCCTCCATCCTCCAGCGAGCATCAGTGGTGGGTGGCGCTTTACTGAGGTTTGCTCAGTGCGCGCTCCATGCATCAGAGAGCAGTAATGTCCGGAGGTGAAATGTGGCAGGTGGAAGCCACTTGCCGTTCAGGGGAGCCAAGATCAACAGACGTGACAACAAGGCCTGGGTTGTAAGGTTAAGCATTAACGTTAGACAAACAACATCTTTCATTCTCTTTTCCTGAAATCTTGAATTACGCTCAAAGCCAAGACTCCTGACAGCTGTTAGTCCATAAAAGGTGCCGTATTTAAAGTAAACCACTATACATTTCTGGCCTTTTGCTGGGCTTTTTCTATATTAATTTTTTTACACTTCCCTTCCCATGCTGAAAAAACTGTATTTTTTTAACTTTAATTTATAAATTGACTTTTTTCAATTAATTATTTATAGTTATTGCTGTACTCATGTTTGTGTCGAAGTAAATAAATGAATACTCGTAAATTAACCAACAGATTTTCCTTTTTTCCTTTTCACAAATCAGATGGTAGTTGTATATTTCAAATTTAAGAAACCAACTAAAAACAAATAATCGGGAATTGGCTTTCCCTGCTGGCAAGGGCCATATTCAGGAGTCCGTCCGTCAATCAGGAGCCTTCTGGAAGCCACATTGTCTGTACCAGGAGTAACGCAGGTTACAAAGTGGATGCATCCTTTAAAGAAGTGCCAGAGAGCAGCAAGAGGGAAAAAACAGAGGCACAAAAAAGACAAAGGTGCTGAAACTCAACTATAGGCGGTGCTTAATTTGTAAAATAATGAGTGCCGGTGCCCAAACCAGCCCACGGCCTGCACTATTAAATAGCAGAACGCCAAATACCAACTCTGTGCAGAAGTTGACTCCACTTCAGGTCTTTTTAATCCACTGGCAGACACTCCATGCCCCTTCATCTCACTCTTGCCGCTCCCTGCTTTCTCCCTTTGTAACAGTTTTTCCGTCTTTATCTTCTTCCGTTTGTGTGTTCTTTTCTCCTCTCTTCATCTTGAGAAATGTCAGAAGAGATAAAATAAGTGCCGGTCCCCAAAAATGAGTGCTGGTGGCTCCCACCAGCAACCACCGTCTCAAATTGAGACGGACTATAGGGCATTTCTTGTAAGGAGGAAGTTTTGGATTTAGGTACGAACACGTCTGGATAAGAGGCGGATGTAGCTAGACTGGAGCACAGATGGAGATCTAGGAAAGGAGCAGAGCTGGAGAAGGCATAAATGGAGCAGAGGCGAAGATTGCAATAGCAGCAGCACCTGGATGAGTTGCAATGCAAAGGTGCATTGATCAGAAGAGAAGCTCTTTATATATTGGTAGAATAGGAACTGTTGGTCAGGAAGATGCTTGCTTCTGTAGAGGAGCCACCTATCAGGATGGGGCTAGTCTCTAAGTAAAGACCAACATACAGGCAGGGACTGGTCTATGGACAGGAACCACCAGACAGCAAGGGGCTGAACCCAGAAGAGGATCCACCAGATAGGAAGAGGCTATTCACAGAAATGAGCCTACTGAAACAATGTTCATGTTTGGTGGCCATCAAAGATCTGAGCTTGTGCGTGGAAGCGATCTTAGAATGGAGTTCCACTAAAAGGGATTTGAACTGAAGAGTCCACCTATTGAAACAATGCAGACAGGACTGAAAAAGGGTTTGTGAAAAAACATTGCTTTGATTTTAAAGGGTCGTTTGAGCTCCCACACTGTGTGCAAGCTCAACCCTTTTATAAATGTATCACCAACCACCAGGACCAGTTCCTATTCTTTGGGCCTTTCAGGGAGGGTGCAGGAACTAGCTTCTCTAATACTTCACCTTCTTGGACGGTACTGTCTTCTTTCCAACGAGCTTCTCTATCACACCCATTCATTCACACATACACTCACACACCCATTCACAACACCAGGTTCGAGGCAATCGGTGGCACTCCCCTTCGTCATGAGGGGGAGGGCCTCAAGGCACCTTTGCCAGGCTGAAGAGCTCACGCCCACAGGGCTGTGACTTCTTCAGCCCAACAAAGTTCAACTCAAGCAGCCAGGAGTCTGCGCATTTAGCACATGTTCAGCTCCTGGCTGCCTGACCTGAACCAAAAGAGTACCTGTCAGGCTGACTTTTATTCAGCCTGACAGGCACTCTTCACATCAGGAAAAATGTAGGGGAGTGTGGCCCCTCAGCCCGTACTGATGGGTCGGTGCTGACTGTGGGACATTACTCAGTTGGTAAGATCACTCAGTGGATTATTGCATCCATTGTAAAGATCTCTGTCTAGCCTGTTGAATCTCATAGGATCCCCTCAATCATTCATTATCCTGTGGTTGACTGAATGAGTACCACTGAGTTGGTTAATAATTAGAGGTGGCATGCTAAGCCTGGCTTGACCCAATTATCTGGTTCTGGCTCAGCAAAGCCAGACACAACCAAGCATCCCAGACACTGCCCCCTTTGTTACCATTTTTTCTTTTTAAAACATAAGACAAATCCAAGCGCATGGCAGTTGAGCATATGATAAAAAAAGGTGTTTTTCTGTTGTGAATGTCTGTTACTGAGTTGTACTTTGTATGTCTCACTAAAGACTTGCAATCACAGAGGAGATAACCTCTGCGGGATGTCCCAGTCCTCTATGTTTGGCTACTGCCATCATGGTTGATCTGACTTACTCAAGAAATCTGCATCCTATTTCTAACCCCCAGCAAATATTCAACATCATAAGTGTAATTTAAGAGTTTGAAAGACATTCTAACAATGCGGGGAGTAGCATTAAGAGTTCCTTCGGTAGTCAAAACCTTAACCAATGGCCTATGATCAGTTCCCAAGGAAAACCCTTGATCCACACAAACACTGCCTAAACTTCCCTATGGCCCAAACACATGCTAATATTTCCCTCTCTTAGTGAATACTATTTTCAGTAGAGGGTAAATGTCTAGATGTAAAATACCTAGTACTCTTCCTTTCCTGATATCTCTGACAACATTGCACTAATTCTCTACCTCTTGCATCTGTTGTCAAAATGCTGCGGGCAGACACATCAAAACCATGTAAAGGGTCAGTAGCACAAATATCCTCCTTAATATTATCAAAATCGTTTTGTAAGTCCCCTTTCCAAACAAATTCATATCTATCCTTCAACAGTTGCCTTAACCTGTACGTTTTCTCAGCAAAGTTCCTTACAAATTTAGAATCAAATTCAGATAGTGTAATGAAATATCTCATATCCTCCTTGCAGGAGCACCCCTTATACACTCCACAATATCCTTCTTGGACGAAATACCAGTTTCCCATACTTTGTGTCCCAAATAAGTAACTGATCTCACAGCTAATGTTTTTTTTTCCATTCAGCCATCAGCCAACCTTCTGAGGACAGTTCTTAGTCTCTCTTCCTGTTCCCTCCTAATTCTGCCCATGACCAAGATGTCTTCCTGAAAATACGTCACTCCCTTAAGGTCCCTGAACAACTTGTGCATCAGTCTTTGGTATTCTGCTGCAGCAGAGGCCAGCCCAAACTGCATACGCCAGTACCTGTAACAGCCAAAAGGGGCGATGAGGGTATTTAAATTTTTACTAGAGGAATGGAGCAGCACCTGATGATATGCTGAGGGAAGGCCGATCATAGTAACAGAGCAACACTGACAGGTGGAGGGCAAGGAACCACAACCGCACAGAGCAGGTAAGCTCCTTGTGGCCAATGTGTAATGATGACACATACAGATTAATAGGAGCAAGAGTTTTACTGGAGGGCAGGCACATGTCCTCTTCTCCTACCACTCTCTTCCAACTGAATAACAATTCCAACTATCAGTCTTCCCCATACACTCTAAAACCCTTCCCAGTTCCAGGTTCCATATCGACTGGAATTCAAGCACCACACAAAGTAAGGAGAGAAAGTCATTACTCGCTTCTTAAAGAGCACTGGTGGAGACCTTGTTACAGCTGCTCTCTTTTGGTTTGGGGAGCTCAGGTAGGTGCAGGTATTTGTAAACAATAGTGCTACCGAAATGAAATGTAGTTGGAGTCTCCTCTGGGTGATGCCATAAGTGATGCATGTTATGATGTCACAGAAGCCATCTTTGATTGAGATAAGTGATTCTGTATCATATTGTTATTATTTGTTGGTACACAAAGCGTACTTTCATTTTGGAATAGGATTAACCAGGATTTGCCCTTTTTAGGTTGAGCACGCAAGCGCTCTGGCCTGTTGTAACCTATCTGTGGGCTTTTAACCATGCCCACCGCATGCCCATCACTATCACTCGTTCATGGGCTTGCCTTTCAAAAATCCTGTGTTATCATTGATAAATACCTTTCGTTTGTCCCTCCTTGGGGCAGTTTTGTTACTGCCTTGGCCATCGACCCTGTTACATGGATAATTGCACGTGTGCCGATACGTTTGACTTTGAGCAAACTTCTTTTTCCTATTGTGTCTCTATTTTGCGCTCATGCTCATGGCGGCCGTGGCTCTTTGAATCAGCTCGCTTATGTCAACTGTTTTTACTTTTCATTTTCAATTTATGTGGCAACAAAAGTCCAGTTAGGAATTTAGAATTCTAATATCTCTAACTCGAGCAAATGCAAGACCCATTGCATTGTAAATGCTTGTTTTCTTTGACTCACCACTTTTTCTCTTAAACTGGAGACCTAGGTTACAATTTTCCGGTGCTACCATGGAGAAGCAAAGTACAAGGAGAGATCTGTGAGCCTTCAGCCTCAGGAGTGTCTTTCTAGAGACAATGTCAAAAGCTTATAGAAGGAAGTGAGATCTACTAGAAGAAAACTGAGCTGGAAAAAAAGGTAAGGAAAGAAAGCACTTTAACTTTTCTCACCCCTCAACTAACAGTTCTTCATCCAGCAGGTATTATCCATGGCCTTCCACGGCTGATGACTCAGAAACCCCTGAGCACGCAGATCATGATCCAAAGAGAAAACAGAGCAAGCAGGAAGATCTCCCCACTCTGCTATCAGATCCCCTCCCACTTCATCCCCCTGCCAGTGAAAGCAACCTAGGACCAGTGAAGCATCATCTAGCAGTCTGACTACCCTGTGCCCAAATGCACCGGACTGCAAAGGACTTGATGAGTCACAGCAGTGCCCCCAGGGCATTGGGGTGGGGAAATGTTCATATTTAAAAACTATTACTTTTAACAGATGAGGAAGTGATATAATCTAATGCACTAAAGGGGAACACAAGGCCTTAAGAAGTCAACTATTTTCGAAAAAAGCTTTTTGTTAACAAACGATGACATTTGCTGTGTCATTTACGTGTCAAGTCGTTTTATGGCTCTTTTTGTGCGGGGCCTGCTATGTTTTTTCTGGCTTTGCCAACCTCCAGCTATGATTAACAACGTTTGTCTGCGCATAGAGGCCTGACAAATGGTAAAGTGCGAAATAGGAGTACAGTAATGATGTTTGCAAATCGGAGACCACAATTATTCAGTAGCATGCGAGTCAATCCGGTTTTAGCCCAGGACACGAGTGCTGTGCTCTGTGGAAGAAAAAAAGACCAGCCAAGACCAGGAAGTGGCTTGACAAAGGTGATATTTTAAATACAAGGTACCTAACAAGCGAATACGTAGCCAGCAGCACCGTTTAAGTGTTGTTTTCTTGGTTTGTCTTGCATTTAAATTCTAATCCGTAATCTGTAAATGGCGGACAAATTACGGGTTTTGTAAAATTAGCGAAGGACAGTGAAAGGTGTTTGAGACTTAACCCTGTTAGGTGGACAGGTCACCTGGGTAAATCCTAGGGTCTTCCGGCCTTTAGATGGAAATAGAGTCATTAGCTTTGTGTTCCACTTCACTAGTTCCTGAATTACGTATACATTTTATGGTACTAGCATGGCGCCTGAGGGTCTCGTCTGAGCCTTTCGTAGCACTGTGCTTGCCGTAATACAAGCAAGATGGTGGCATCCAGGGAGCGAGAAAGGGATCTGGGAGAGATGGGGGCGCCCGTCCCCCCTGGGCTAGGGTGACCAGATTTTGAATACCAAAAACTGGGGCAAGTTAGACATAAAAATAGGACTAAAGCCTTTAGTTTCATTTTTATATCTGGCCTGTCTGGAAAATTGGAAAATGCGTGTGTGTGTGTGGCAGCAGAATTATTTAAGACTCTAGAGTGCATGTGAAAGGAGAGCATACCTTTCACTTCTGATCCGCAGGTTGACCTGACGTTTGTCCTAAAAACCGTGACATTTTTTTAAAATTAACAAAAGCGTTGGCAGGTTGACCTGACCTTTGCCCTACAAACCGGGACATTTACGAAAAATGAACAAAAGCGTCCGGACACCGTGAAAGTCTTCTGAAAACCAGGACTGTCCGTGGAAATCTGGGACCTCTGGTCACCCTACCCTGGGCTCTTTGGGTGTGCAGTGCTGGCCCTTAAGAGGACGATGGTGGCAATTAGCTGAGTGGGCAGGAAGGGTTGGGGCTAAGGGACTGGTGTTGGGTGTGCATTGGTAGGAATGGGACGCTTTATGGCATAGGTGGCATAGGTAGAGGGGAGCCAGCTCGTGCTGCATGCACTTTTAAAGTCACTTACAAAAGAGGTGATGTTTATTGATGAACTTGGAAGCAAAGAGATAACGTCCTTCACTGTGCCAAGTCACTTTCAGAAATGAATTGGGGTGGGGCAGAGGAAAGGGTGTGGAGTCATGAAGGGCAGAGGAGAGTTTGACAATTTATACATTTATTTAAAAAAAAAAATCTGCTGCAAATAAATTGGCAGCAAGGGCATTTGTGACAGTAAATATGTTCTACCTTCGTTAATTGGCCACAAAGTGGCTGCATTTTAAAATATCTGACAGGGTTAAGACTTCTGCTGCAGAAACCTCTGCGTGCCAAGCAGTCTTGAGGGTATTATAATAGCGGTAAGATAACTGTCGTGGGTAAAGCAGTTCTGTGAAAGTTATGTGTTTTGTCCAGTCCCGGTCTTGACTAAAAGTAGCACTGAGAGTCAATGTTCCTGCTGTAAACCACATTGTGTAATTAGGCGGTCACAGACTTAAGGCCTCATTATTAGTTTGGCACTCTTAAGACTGCGAAACTCGTGGTTGCGGTCGGACTGCCGCACTCCTGGCGATCCAACCACCAGATCACAACCCTGCTGTTCAGACCGCCAGGGGACCACCGCAACCTCCAGGATCATTGATCCCGATGGGGTGGCACCCGTCAGAGTCGTGGTCAGCCACAGCGGAGCCCATGGCAGCACCGCTCTGCTGATTACGAGATCACTTTCCGCCAGCCTTTCCATGGAGGTTTCACTGTCATGGAAAGGCTGGCAGAAAGCCAGTGCTGGGGGCCATAGTGGCGCCCCTGCACTGCCCGTGGCACAGGCAGTACATGGGCCCCCTGCCAGCGTAGTCGGAATGCGCGCTGTCTGCATTCGGAGGGTGATGTTGTGTGATGGCATTGACATCAGTGCTGTGGCACTGATTCTGCCGGCCAGCCCAGTGGAAAAATTGTAATGCTGGGGGTGAGGCCACCTGTATGACAGCAGCCTCACCCCTGTGGGTTTGGTAGAACGACAGTCAGACCACCAAAATCGTAATGAGGCCCTTATATTTTGTGTAGGTGGGCAAGCCAACAAATTAACATGGCAAGCTGGGCCAGAGCTGAGCCAAGGGTCTAGCTCAGCTCTCAGAGCCCGTACACGAGCCGAGCCCTGAAAATGTTTACCATGTAAACCATACAACAAACATCACGTAAAATATGATGGCTCTTCAAAATTCAAAAAAATGTATTTCTTTAGGATGCAGAAGATTTGACATCAATATGTCACAATATAGCACTCCACTGAGAAGTGCTCACTGAAAGTGATAGTTTTTAAACATGAACCATCAAAAGAGGCAAGACAGTTCACAGTTGCCTGTACGTGGCCCAGAATATTATTGAGCAATATTATAGTCTATTAAGTCAAACAGAATCGTTTTTTGTACAACTGGTATTCTGTACTCACATATATGAAAATACTTTTATACACGATAATGAAGAAAAAGGAGTTTTGGCGAAATAATACATTTGCCTAAGATCACACAAGTAAACTGGGAAGCTGCAATTTATCCAGGTTTTACAGGCTGTGCTGGATTGGTCACCTAGTTTGATATTGAAATATGGACCTTATACAAACCAGCTTGTAAATGGATATCTATTTGTTTTTCATTATGTTAGGCTTTGTTTTAACCTCTTTGTGCATTTTTTTCTACAATTTTTAAATAGTTCGAACCCAACCTGAAGGTCCTGTAGCGCATTAAATGGGCACCAGTTACATTACATAAGGTATTATTCATTGTTTATAGGCATGGGGGGATTAAGTGATTTGCCCAGAGTCACAGGATGTTGACCAGACGCTGAGGCTCAAACTGGTTCCCCAGTTCCAAAGTCAGCAGCTATGGCTTTAACGTCACATCCTGGGTGGAGGGAGGGTGTCAAGCAGAACCCACATGAATTACTGTCTCATTATGAGCTAGAGCTTCCAACAGGACCTCGAGCTCAGCCAGAGCCAGGCTTCAGGCTGGAGCCTGGCTTAAGCTTTCAGTGGTTTGCACACCTCTAAATGTATGTAGGGAAGTGGGGTTCTGTTTTTGGTACTGATATTTTATTACTTCCAGTTCCCATGATGCAACCCATCTAATATAACACAGTGATTTGTTTACTGGCATCAAGCTACTGCATGCAAACTGTAAGTCATGGATGTATATATCCTTATTGTGTTTTTTTCCCAATCTGTTGTTATTCTAAGATTGCAAAGAAAGGCTCCTTTGAGAAGCAATAAAGTCTTGCCAGTACAGACAGCCACAATCACTGCATTTCATTTTATATTCTGACTTAGTGTTTCTCCCGACCATTCACTTTTGACATATAGGCCCTCATGACTAAAATAGCGGTAAATACCACCTACTGCCACGGTGACGGCCGCCAAAGACCGTCGCCGCGGCTACCAGCCGTACACCGGATTATGACCACAGCCGGATTTCCGACAGAAGGATGGCGGAAATCTGGCTGTGGCCATGCCGGCGGATGGCAGTAAGGTGGCGCTGCTGCCAGCAGCAGTGCCACGGCAGTAGACCGCCGCCAACCATATCATGACACATGATACGGCCTGGCGGTGTTCTGCTGGCGGACGCTGCTGCTGGCAGCAACGCCCCGTCCCGTCTCCTGCCGGAGGACCCCCTGACAACAGGTAAGTAGGATGCTCTGACAGGGGAGGGGAGTGGGGGGTGTTTGTGTGTGTGTGGGTGTGTGTGTGTGTCTGTGCGTGCATGTATGCGGGTGTGTGTTGCGTGTTGTATGTGTGTGCATGTATGGATGTGTGAGTGCGTGTATGTTGTGTTGTGTGAATGCATGTGTGCTTGTATGTATGTAAGTGTGTGGCTGTGTGTGTGAATGGATTTATGCATGCATGGTTGAATGTGGGAATGGGTGTGTGTATGCATGTTTGCGTGTGTGAATGAAGGTGCCTGTATGAAGGGGGGGTTTAGAGAGGAAGGGGGGTGGGAGGGAAACCTGTGGATGGGGAGGGGGGCGGGGAAGACCCCTATCAGTGACAGGGAAGGGATTCCCTGTTACTGATAGTGCCTACCGCCATGGTTTTCGTGGCGGTAAGGTTGCCATGAAAACCATGGCGGTAGGCGGGGTCATAATCCAGCAGGCGGGCAACTGATGGCCGCTGGGCTGGAGAGTGAGCTCTCCAGCCCGGGGGTCATTACCGCCGTGGTGGGCGGTGTGGTACATTGGCGCTTTGGCTTTAGCCAAACCGCCAATGTCTTAATATGGAGGAAAGTACCGCCAGCCTGTGGGTAGTACTTTCCTCCATATTAACGCTGTCTACCGGGGTCATAATGAGGGCCATAATATCTACATTCCTACCCGTTATAACCTTCATTGTCTTATGGAACATTTCCTGGACACTGATTTACACACTTCTTTGATTTATTGTGCCTCTGTGTGTGATATAAAGCACCCTGACACCCTACATTTAGATGAGCAGCACTGTAAAAGAATTAAATGAAAAAACAGTAGGTGTCATTTAAATCATTATTTGTGTAATTACTCATGCACACAGATACAACTTGCATTCTTACAGTGCATGCACATCTCTTACATAGGGGGTTAAAGAGAGTCAAAAAACTGCCTTCAAGTCAAACGTTCTCTCAAGTACTTATGAAGTGATAATCTGTGTGCCTTGGTTTCCTTCCATTGCATTGGTATTTAGGTAATAGGCCCAAGAAAGCTCCCGGCCAGGGTGATACTTGACCAAAACCGACACTGGCCTGCATTGACTGGCCCCTTGCTCTTGCCCCCTGCGTAAGGCATGTTTGCCTCTTGTAACACCTTAAGACCCTATAGAGTTTCTACCTTAACCGTGGTACTTCAATTTGGAAACAGGCGGCGCTTTTAAATCCTTTTCTCTGCTTGCCAACACATTTCATTCTTTTTCCACATTCCTGCACTCGACTTTTACGATTTTTAGCTGCTGCTCCCTGCCAAAGAATTCAAGCAGAAGAAGCCTACGTTTTTGAACACTTGGGAATCCCACCAGGCTTTTAATAGATTCCTTAGGCCTGATCCACGGCCACGGCAAGGCAGCTCTTCACAGCTGCCAGGGGCGCCAACAGTGGTGGCATCCCAACTGCCACCAGAAGAGCGTCCCTTGCCATAGGAGAATGTTACTTCACCAGGGACATCAAAATCCGGGTCTCCCCTACCCATCTCGAACCCTGCTTTGCAAGCATCTGGCGTAGACCGAAGCATTTATTTCAGAGAACGCAAACTTGGGAGCAGGTGAGTGTGGTCCACTCACCCTGTTTTTTGCTCCCTAGCAGATATCTTTCTGCATCGAACAGGAACAGAGGGCTTCGCTCTCGTTTCTCCCACTAGGGTTTGCACAAACAAAAAACTAGCTATTTCTGAATATTTTGTCATTCGAGAGGGGTCAGCCTTCGAATCGGTTTAAAATCCTCTCTATTTCTTTTTTATCGTGGCAATTCTGTTTCTCTTTGCTTTAATTATTTACAATTGTTTATATGGCTCAAGCACTCTGAAGTGATTTGCTTCTTGTAATTGGGATGGGGATATGAATCTCGCTAGGACCAGACCTGATGAGGATGGATGGAATGGGTGTGTGAAACGCCTTGAAAGGGTAGCAGCTGTGCCGGATTGGGCTCTTGAAATAAGGACTTAAAACCAACTCTACTGTGCGCATTCCACTCCACAGTAAAAGCAACGAGTTGCCATCAGCAGCAAATAAATTTAGCGTTTCCTGATGATGTGGCAAAATTGGAAACATTGAAGAAGCATCGAAAGAAAATGGAATGATTGATAGTTGGGAAGCAGGTGGAAAGGGTGGATCTTCCACTCTGTGTGTCGATGATTGGGTGAGGAATTAGAAGCCAGGAATGGTGCCTGAGGGTTCGCGTGATGGTCGGATCCTCAAAGGGTACTGAGTTTTGAAGACAGAAGTAAGAGTGTCTGGATGGTCGGGAGTGGAACTTGAAAGTGTCAGTGTATAGTGACATCAAGAATGCCTGTGCAAACGAGGAGATGGGAGGAGGTATGAGTGAGTAGAATGTGCGCGTGAATCTGGGGAACAAGAGTCTGGGTGTGTTTGAGAACACGTGGAGGATGTTGCAGAGTGTGATGATCTGGGAGTCAAGCGTGGTCATGAGAGGGAGGATTGGGAGCTGGTTAAGAATGTATTTAACACTTGTACAGAGTATTCTATCCACTATTTTGGTCATGGTATGGTTATGGTGTAGGTTGGGTCTCGTCTGTTGTTAGTAAAAGGTCGTATGTACGTAATGGGAGAAGGTATGTGGCATATGGATGGAATGTATGTGTGAAGTTCTGGGAGTGTTCGGGTTGAACTAGAGTGTGTGTGCACGTGTGTGTGTGTAAGGTAAGGGAGTTGGTGGACTTGAAGGGAGGCGGGGCAGCCTCCTGTTGTAGAAGGTCTTGTATTCCTTTACTGACAGGACTGGGTCTACCTTGCATCTCCCTAGAAAAGGGCCATGAGCCCACCAGCACGGATTAAATCCACACTGTCAAAGACTGACCCTGATGTAACTTCCAGGAGACCCCTCAGCCTCCTCCATGAGAAATGGAATTGCTTTTGAAACCGGCCTGCCTCTTTCAGTTGTTCATTTGCTCAAACTCCATCATATGCCAGTGCTTTACGGTAAAAATAACTAAATACACACATTCATTTCTATTTAGAGGGAAATAAAATCTGACATTTGGTGATATTCCCTCAAAACGCTGAGAGTTGGCACACCTTTTCCTCTAACTGCTTCGGCCACCAGAAGTATTAGGCCTTCCACCTGATTCCAGTGTGCTACTTCGTGC
The DNA here is from genome assembly GCF_031143425.1 of Pleurodeles waltl. Lineage (NCBI taxonomy): Eukaryota > Metazoa > Chordata > Amphibia > Caudata > Salamandridae > Pleurodeles > Pleurodeles waltl. The sequence continues at coordinate 92,204,656 of NC_090441.1, forward strand.
CATGGAGGAGGTCTTCCTTCTGCATGTGAAACCAGGTACGAAATTACTAACAACTTTTCTGCGACTGTTGCTGGCTTCCATTCAATGTAGTATTTGTTCAGTAAGCTGTTCATGTTTGATCATCAGAGTGTCAGCATGCAGCTGGACTGCTTCCTCAAGGTGCTTTCAGGCCAGTGGCGTAGCAAGAGCCTAGTGCAAGATCTGAAAATGGGCTCCCGGTCTCCTGACTGAATATCAATATATAGCCATCAATTGGCGACAGTGGCTCCCTAGTACATCCGGTCCCTGGTGCCACTGCACCTGCAGCACTATTGATAACTCCACCCGTGTTTCAGACGCTGCCAGCGTACTGGGTTATAACTTTCAGATTGGGAATGACTTCAGGGAGCAGAGGGTGCCTCGGCCATTGGGCTTGAAGCATCCTAGTCCACTCACAATTTTCCCTTCAGACTCAAACAATAGGCTGCCTTAAGGCCTGTGAGGAGGGTTTAGGGCCTGATTTAGAGTTTGGCAGATGAGTTACTCTTTCACAAACCTGACAGATATCCTGCACTTGTTATACAGGGCATGGGATATATACGCAGCGGGGGCTCCTTCATTTGGGCAGAGGAGCGTTGTCTCTCTGCCAGCAGCGGCAGCTGCAAAACATTTACCAGAAAACCATCATAAACCTTGTTTATGATGTTTTTCTGGTAAAGGGGGCGGGGCCACGGTGATGTCGTGCTCTAAGGGGGAGTGCCCACTCCCCCTCAGAGCGCATGTGTTTTTGGCCGACCGTCTCAGGGCGGCCAAACACATATGCGCACAGGGCTCTCTCCAGCAGCATGCACAGGCTCCCAGTCTGCCTGGGAGCGTCCACCCTGGGTGACCCGGCCAATCCTGACGCTGCTCTAAGCAGCGTCAGGATTGGCGCAGGGCAGGCTGGGAGCCTGTGCCTGTAGCGCCAGCAAGGAAGCAACAGAGCGCGATGTCAGAGAAGGTAAGTGTTTTTAATTTTTTAAATTTATTATTTATTTCCTCCCGATCCCCTCCTCCCCGTGCGCTGACCTGCCCCTTCCAAGCCAGCGAGCCACTACTCAATATACGTCACATTTGTGACGAAGTAACTCATCCCCCGAACTCTAAATCAGGTTCTTAATGAGTTAAACACTTGCTGCGGTCAACTATAGAGATCTAAAGATCACAATTTTGATTTCTTGCAGAGAAGACTCAACCTTCCACCCTTCCGATGTTGGTGAGCTAAACACCATAAATTCGGTAATTGTTCCATCTGCTATTACCAGCGCTTGCAAGTGGCAGAAGTGTGGCATTAAGCATCATATAAAACAGGTTATTATTGGTATTATCAATACTTTCTTTGTAGATTCTGTGTGCAAGATGTGCAAAGAATGCTGTTTTTGCCACTGCTTTCAATTACATTTACAGGGTTCAGAGCAGACCGCCAAACCCAACATGCAGTCTCATATTGAGACATTATGGCCAGCCTTAAAGTAGTAAGGGTAGTGTTTTTTCCCTTCATTGTGCCTGTATGGCCTAAACCAGAGTTCCTGGATAAACAAGGCAGAGAAAAACTCTGCTCTCCCAGGGCAGACTTAAGCTGCAGTATCTAGTAGACTCCTTCAATACACTCTGCTGGCTGGGGCCAGCATTCAGAAGGTTTGAATTAAATGGTGTGTAAGCATAATAAATGCATGCTTGCCTACAAAACGGCACAGTTGCTGTCCTCTCATTATCACACTTTTTCCTTTTTTTAATTTTGGGCATGCAGCAAAGCATTGTCAAAAGGCATTGTCAAAGTCATATACTTCAACATCCTCCCATAGAAAACAAAACTTCATAAGAAATGCTGTTAATTGAAATTAAAATATCTAAGATAAATATAATTTAATATGTGAAAATCTAAAATTAAAATATATTGATTATCTAATTATAAATTATTTTACAACCTTTTTTGAATTTATAAATCAGTGTTTATTATTTAGTACAATTAAAATACTTTTAATCAATTTTGTATATCACTTTTAATAATTGTGATACAAAATACAGTATTTACTTTAGGTGAGACTTTTTAATTTAAACTTCAGGATGATACATTTTGTTTAAAATATATGTTAATTAATTAAAGATTTCATTCAAAATTAAGTTAGTGGCGTTTTTGCATTTTTTTTGTTTGATCAACACTTGAAATAAATATATACAATTAAATTACATTAATATTCAACATAAAAAATAGTAATTGTTTGAGCTAAATAAACTTTTGTACTTTCCCTATGCTTTACCATAAGAGACTCCACAGTCGATATGAAGAAAAAAGTTGATTAAACTTCATAATAAATTAGTTTAAAAAAAGTATGTCAAATATTATTGCGATACAAATTTGTATATTTACTTTAAAGGTAGGACAAAAGAACCAATGCAAAAATTGTACAGCACTGTTAACTTATAAATTAAATTGTTAATTAATTAGAATATATTGAATGTAATTAAACCAACATTAAAATTAAATCAAATTAAAATTATTTTCCGAAGTTTAAATACAAAAATGCATTTCCACATAAAGAAAACACAGATATTTTAAGGATGCATTTATAATTATTAGAATTATTTGTCTATTAGAGTTACCTATTTATCAAAGCAGCAATGTATGCCATAATAAGATGATTACAGACAAAAGAAAATGTCCCAAATCTTGAAGGATTTTCACTGGCTTCTGCTGGAAACTAGAATCAAATTCAAACTCTGCTGTTTAACATTCTAAGCGCTCAACCTTGGTAGGCCAAGATCTTCGGAAACCTTAACTGGAGTAAGATTACCTGAAGCAAGGGCTTTCTTACTGGGGAACCCTCCAAATTACAAGCAACGCAAGCTGAAAGACAATTCTTTTCCCGAACTGCGCCAACAATTTGAAACACCCTCCCAATTTGTTTAAAAATAGTACCTGATATCCTTTCCTTCCCCAAAACATACCTATTCAGTTACAAGATAACTTAATTAAAAACCATCAAGATAAGATACTCCACCTGAGGGAACATAGGGCCATATGTACCTACCATTTTTGGGCCATTTCCGACTGCAAAAATGCTTTTAACTAACACAAATTGTGATTCGGTAACAGGTTACTGAATCGCTATCTGTGTTTGCGATTCAGTATTTGGAAGAGGCATGTTTAAGGCGTCCCTTCCAAATCCCAAATCTGAAGGGGATGTATGAATGTTTTGCGACCGAGTTGCAAAACATTCATATATTACCGACTCCTTGAAGGAGGTGCTAACTCATCCGCAAATGGGAAGGGGTCTTCAAGTGACCCCTTCCCCTTTGAGAATGGGAAACAACTATTTTTTAAGACCAGGCAGTTGTCCCAGCACCATTGCCTACTCATAAAAAATGAAACTTCAAAGTTTCATTTTTTTCTCTTTAAACACATCCCATTTCTTACGAGATAAATGGGATGCGTTTTAAAAAAAAATTGCTTCATTTAAAAGCTCACAGACATGGTGGTCAGCTGACCCCAGCAGGCGACCATCCCTGAGATGTCTGCATTTCCTAGTGGTCGCAAACTGTGACCTACCTCATTAATATTCATGAGTAGACCTATTTGTGCCCCTCTTGGAATCGCAAATGAAACTCAAAAGAATTTCATACATTTGAAATAGCAATTTTGTAATTGCGATTCACAGGAAATTGCAGTTAGGAAATCGCTATTTCAAATCTTTGTACATGTAGCCCAAATATCTTACAACAGGTTACAACTCTCCAAATTTGAAGGCATTGAAGGTCTAGCATGTCACACTAGCAGATGTTATATTAATGGTTATCCAATAGCTCTCTCACTACTTCCCAGCCACCCCAACCCTTTCTTCTGATCTCCCTGATTGTTAGATTTTCTAATTTAACTGTTGTATGTTTACCATGTACAAGCAATTAATGACACATGTAAAGCTCTGTTATTCCAACTGGTGAAGTGGCGCTATAGAAAAACAACATAAATAAAATAAATAAATTAAATAGGTACCTTATTTACAGAATGTCGGTTACAGGAAGTCCTGTCAAAAAGTTCTGAGTGTCCCGTTCTCCCTCCACTCAATTCCTCTGTCTCAATTAGACTGCTGGTGGCATCCCTATGACAGGGGTGCTGCCAGCTTTCCATTGGAAGAACACTAGCAGCAGAACCAACGTAGTAGAGAATTGAATTACTATTTCAAATAGGAAGCAACTACACATCAGTAGTCAAAGGGAAGTTAGTAAAACAACAACAAGCATTGGCAAATTCTATAGGTTTGGCCTTGGCAAGCTGTTGTGGTAGTTCAATAAAAAATGTACTGGAAGCATATGCCACAAAAAATAAAAATAGGTAAATCGATTCCGCCTACACTTGTTGACATGTTTGAAATAAAAATAAAAAAATACAAAAAGATTAATAGTATGGTTACTCCTTAGCAGGCTGGGACTTGGAACAGGTATAAAATCCCTTTGTAGTTTTAATGCACATCACAGGAAAATATAATTCTAATAGGTACAAATAAAGCATACAATTGTCTTTCAGGTACTGGAACCTGAAAAACCTAAAGACACTGCTTAAACAAACAAGGAAGATTGCATCACATTTTTTATAAGATGGTAAAAATATATATGAAACTTTCTAGGTTTTTTTTCCATTCCGTGCACTTTGCAGAAGAACAACTCTACCTCCCTCTTGTAACTGGTCCATCAGCTGATAGGAATTCTAAACTATTCTTTTCGTTGGCCAAATATCAACATTCTTGCTATCCCCACTGACTTTAGGCTACAGTCTATTGTTTTTTTTGCCAACGTTGTAGCCTGCAGAATTAGTTCAGCCATTCTGCCGCATTGGGGAAGCTGTGGATGTAACCTCTTAACCGGTGTGTGCCAGCTCCCCGATCAGGCAGAGAATGAGTAACAACCCTCTGAGGGCTGGGCAGAGTTTTAAAAATATCTCCGGCAATTACTGCTGAGGCTGTGGACTGACACTGGGTCATCAAAGTTAACCTATTTATGCCAATCTGTATATCTTATGATGTCATCGCTGTCAAAAGCCACATAAAAATTGTTCTGGCCTGTATCCCATTCTATGTAATTTCCTGTGATGTCCAAGTCTTTGACCATATGTCATGTGATGTCACTTTCATTCATGCCTTTATTATACTAATCAGTAGATTTGAAAACCAGAAGAGTCCTTTTTCAGTCTGTGCATGAATGATGCGAAGTATGAATCAACCCACGTGACTGGAGAAAGCTTTGTCAGGATCAGCATTTTCTCTTTGTTTCTCTTCCTTGTTTCAGTCTTTACTAGATTGAGGTGAACATCAAACACTAGACAGACACCCTTCGTTTAATCTTTTGCCTTTCACCAACTGAAGCCATAACAAAGTAGGCCTGACCCTCCCTCCTACTCAGAAACCATCCTGATTTTCCCCATCTACATGGGCACTTATTTCTTGGCATAACAATCGTATGGCTGCAGTGTTAATTATGTTTAGGTCTGGCTTGACAGCACATTTAGACCTGTAGCTTTGGCAAAGCCAGTATATCTGAAAATGCGATTCAGACCAGTTGGCTTTGTCAATGCTTATTTTCTTTCAGTTTTTCTGACAAGGTGCTCATCAGTCATTCAGATTTCTCAAGAAGGGCTTCTAAGGTATCTGCTGGGCTTAGACATGAACTAAGCGTGGGGATCTGGATTCCCACTAGATGAAGTACAAGGTGGCTGGTGGTCTCTACTGCCCGCTGTGGCCCCTGTGCACCCAGGGCTGGCGGGTATGGAACATGGTGCGGGTGTTGTTGGTGCCTGAGAGACACTGAGTGCAGGTTAATCATCGAGAAGGCAGGTGAGAGAGGTTCTTTAGTGTGGCACCCAGGGTGACAACAGAAACAACAGATCACACGCTTGCGCGGACATATCTGTTCTGTGTGTGTCATGTCCTGAGAATATGAGGCTTAGAGGTATCTAGAGCCGATGCTTTGGTTCGAGTAGTTGCTTTGCAGGCACCTCTGAGATGCCTGTCGGTCAGCAGTGCTCAGATTTGCTTTTCAAAGTTTGGTTTCAACACAAGGTTTTTGCTTCGGCTTATGGGGCGTGTCGTGACTGGGTATAACATGCATTGGCAAAGGCAGTAGGTCACGCTTATGCAACTGTTGGCTTTGGCAATATTTTGTAGCCATGCAGGACAGCAGCATGGATGCTTTACAGTGTGGGTACAAACTAATTTTAATAGCGATATGACATAGCCAGGGTTAATGGTCTTTGTTTTAAAAATGCATTAGGGCTCGGCACAAAAACCCTGTGATTCTGAGCAAATCAGTTAATCACCCCATGAACGAAAAAGAAGAAAAAATGACATTTTGCAAAAAGTCCTATCATATATACAGCTAATGTGCCCATGGCCATGTGTTGGTGAAAATACATTTGGAAGTAGATAACATCTATTTTCACAATAAAAGGAGATAACATCTGTTGTCACTAAACATCAGTTTCCAAGGAGAAAAGGGCTTATTTGAAGTATGTGCCCCATTGTAAAGCACAGCAACAAATGGCAAGAGATTCAAAAAGTAAAACGTCGAAGAAGTTGTATCTCAATCACAGCACAATCTGCAGAGGGACAGCAATCAAGCTGAAGCAATCAATACTTGAGCCCATATTTAAGAAAAAGTAGCGCATCAGCTATGATGCACCATTTTTCTTGCGCCCCCCCCCCGGCACCTAATGACACCATGGTTGGCCGATATTAATGATATGGCGCACAATGGCGTTCATTAGCACAATAGCGTCAAAACTTTTGATGCTACTGTGGAGCTTTGGTACACTAGCCTCAAAAGGTTTGACACTTGTGCAACAAAGTCAAGGAGGCCCGTAGGTTACTAGGAGCGTCATTGTAACTCCTGCTCTGAGCAGGTGTTAAAAATGACACCAAAAATGGCACAGTGAAATCTTTTAAATTTCACTGCCCCATTTGTTTCGGCCTCCTAGCGCCAGAACACCCCCCTTGCACACCTTATGCCTGGTGCAGGCATAATGTGGCACAAGGGGTTACAAATTGACGTGACAGAAAAGCCACTTTAGCGCCACCTAAGCATAAAAAAAATTATGATATGGCAGAGCTAAGGTGGCACTAGAGGCTCTTAAATATGCGCCTTGGTTCTTGTCCCAGCCGAAAGAATAGGAAGTGAAGCCAGCATGCACTGGCCAATTAGAAGGCATCAAATAAGACTGACAATGAAGTCAACAAATGTTAAGCAATGGGCGGACTACAAGCCCCTTGTTGTAAACACTACCTCTCGCAAGTGAGAGTACGTGCAGCACATACGCCGACTCAGGTGACACCTAAAAACCAGCTTCCCTGACCACAAAAAACAGGCAGCAAAACATCAGGTTCCCAGGCAGGATGATTCTGTGGGGGTGTGAAGAAGCAGATAAAGTGGAGCAGCAACCGAGCTCACAGTAGCTATAATGTCTAGGCCAGGCCAGTGACGAGGATGGGAGGGATCTCCTAAGAGTGACTGCTTTGATGGGGTGCTGGTCAACGAGAGTGAAGGGGAGATTGTGTAACTTGAAAGAGCTGGCAGCGATTACACTGCTGTTATTGGAGTAATCCCACAATATCATCCATACAAGAACACCATGCAAGACCATTTGGCTAGATGAGGTAGAGGTAATAATATTTGCAGTTTGAGAGCAGACGATGGCCTGAAGTAGGCATACAGAAGACAGAAGCATCTGTTGATGCTTTTGTACTCCTGTTCATTACCCGACCCTACTGGTCAGTCATTTAGCAAGAATGTTAAAAACAAAGAAGTCCTGGTAATAAAGCATCATCACAGGGAAAAGTGGTCTTCCTAGCATCAGCAGTCCGAGTACAGAGAGCCATCAGATATTTTTGAGATTCGCATTGCAGGGTATCACTCTCAGATTGGTGCCATACTGTCCCACCACCTCTAGTACTCCCTCTAGCCTGAAATTGGCTTTTTGGGTGTTCACAAAGATCATGCAATCAATCAAAGCTTTGCTTCCCGACAAGCTGTCCCCAAGCACACAAACTCAAGTGAGTGGCGGAAGCACTTTCCATTCAGGGATCAGATGGCAAAGGAAATAACATTAGTGGATTAGTTACAGCAAGATGGGTTCCTGCTCAACAGGAAGCAATCTGACCTGCAGCTCTGACAGGACCTGGAATTCACATGTGCTTGTATGAACACAGTACATAGTTTGGTCTTTCTCGTGGAATGTAAAGTATACAACCTTTACAATCCTTTCGAAGTTATGTTGTGCAACCAGACTGCACAAGTGAAGGATGACCTCCAATTCAGTGGGTGCAGTCTCACTATATATGTGTTATATCACATGACAATACCATGACAATAATATTGCATCCTGTACATCACATGGCAGATATAAGTAAGTAGACTTTTGAGTAGTATTAGTAGTTAGGACTCTGAATGGAATATTGGGGGCTAGCCAGTCAATCAGAATATTCCCTTAGCAGACACAAGCTCCTGTTAAGAAGCCCATAAAGGGAGCATTCTGTGCTCCCAACCTTCCTCCAGTGAGCAGCGAGCCCTGGGAACACTGCAGGAGCAGGAGCAGGAGCTCCCTCTTCTGTGGCAGATAAGTTGGGAAACAGCTCCTTTCTCCTGTGCTGTGGCGTGAGCGAATGGAGCTGTTTTCTTTCAGCTGATCTTCAGATTGAGAGGTACTTTACCACTCTGTATTTCACATTGGGAAAGCACGCATAAAAGTGCCAAATCGCCACTGTAGATTGTTTATGTGCAGGAAGCGAAACCTTCCTGCACATAAACAATCACTCCTCTCTACTTAGATACCCTTGCACTATAGCGCAAGGATGCCTGCATTGGCGCAGGAGCTTAATTTAGTGCCGGTGTAGGAGGAAATGCAATGCTGCGCCGCATTCTTGGAAATACGGCGCAGCCCTTGGTTTCAAAACTGGCGCAGCGAGTCGCTGCTGATTTTGGCGCAGCACCGCACTGCACAAGTTTCTTGTAAACCTGGCCCATAGTGTCATACAACCGTTCACTGTGACATGTCAGGGTCACTAGTTGAGGTTTCCTGGATTGGGTTCCATTAGATTTTCTAGATTGTCTCCTGCTTCTTTTCTGGCGCAAAGCTTCATAGATTTTAAGACTGTTATCGCAGTCACCATATTTACTCGGGGAGCCACAATGTTGAATTTCAGTCAAATGCCCCCAGCTTGGATGGCCTTCACCAGTGACGAGGATGGGAGGCATCTCCTTGGAGGGGCTGCTTTGATGGGGTGTTGGTCAACGAGTGTGGAGGGGACAGGGTGTCACTGGGTACTGATATTCTATGCACTCCTAAGCCAAAGCCGTAGTTCCCTTTTAACTTCTGAATAGGCTCTCTCCACTTGCATTGTGGTAGGCATGGATAAGTTGCAGGACCCTCTATTGCAGTGACCTTCGCACACAGGACTAGGCTTAGGGCCACTACAGCTGCTTCATCCTGCGAGTAGTAAGAAGATGGGACTGCCCTGAGCAGAAAGGAACTGTACCTGCCTTTGCTGCCCAGACCTAGAAGCCAGGTGATGGAGATCCGCTGTGAGAATCTCCTTGAGGGAAAAGAGACTGCATGAGCTAAGATCAGAGAATCATCTACCCAGGTGTCCTGTGCGACTCACAAACAAGAACACAAGCAGTCAGCATAGAAGTCTGGAACAAGGCCTTGTCCTCGAACTATTCCTGTTGGTGAGCCAACCTCATTGCATTGTTCATCCATCCCTACCTTTTGCAGTCTGAAATGTGGCAAGTTGACCTTTTGTTTTGGTCCTATAAAAAGGTGACTTGTAGGATGCAAGATTCTCTCTTCATCCTGCATTCTATCTCCCCTGGTAGAGGGGAATCCCTTGAAATTTCTTGAATCATTTGTATTCCTTGTCCAGTATGTCACACTGATCACCAAACAGCACATGAGCCTCTTAGAGTGTTGTTCTTTTAGAAATACTGCCTCCTGAGGTTTCTGAACATTGAGAAGGCTGTATTGTATCTGACTACAGCAAATAACAGTGATGGAAGGAATGCTTAAATTAATCTTAGCCACTGGTGATTGCTTGGATCGCATTCCAGTCCATCATTTTTATCCAATATGCTACTCTAGACAAAGAGCAACCATATGTAGTTTAATCTTGAGTTCTCCTCCAAAGCAACCATTCTAGTCCAACTGCTGTGCCAGGTCACCTCCAGACAGGAACACAAAAACCACAGACCAAGTTTTAGCCTACTTAGGCCTAGACATTCAGGTATATCTTGAGTCTTATCACTCGGTGAACATGGGACCTAGGTCAGGGCATGCCCATCATTCTTAAGGCTGAACTGCAAAAAACTAAAAAAGTAGTCAACGGAATACCTCAGTCAATCAATATTTTATTCCACCCTTTGTCCCAAATTCCTATTGCCACTTAGCAATCACAAAATAAGTTGCATCCAGAGATTACTTTTAGGTTTGCTGTTGGTTATTTGAAAAAACATCAAGCTCTGCAGCTAAATCCCCTGATATTACATAATCAAGGGTAAATTATATAAAATAGAGTACAGGTAAGGGTCATTTAATTAAAAAAGGAGGGCGGGATCAAGGACCCGACTTACCCCTTTAAAGACACTGTAACGTCAGCAGATATTTGTAATGCAGATGCAGTGGTGGGAGATGTAGGAACAGGCTATTTGGTGTCAGGAAATGAAGTGACATTTAACCAAATCCTTTTTTAAGGTATTTTGATATTCATGTCATTTAGAATATGTGCACTTAAAGTAGGATACATAGGATGTGACCAGCCTTTGTCTCTTCAGCAATTGGAATATTGTCCGCAGGGAAATCTGAGAGGTCGTTTGATCCACAGCAGCTTTGTTTCGCCAGCAGAGCTTTGTGCATTGATTTAACAGTTGGTTCACAAGGCTTTAGTGTCCAGCAGCACCTGGCAAAGCTTAATCCCTGTTCGCTCTAGTATCTGTAACTTGATAGCAATCGCATTTGTTAAACAGCGACCAAGACTGGCAAATGCTGCATGATTTAGATCGTAGTAAGTAGGATACATGAATGATGATCGTGATATATAAATGTTGCAGTCAGCCTAGAAAACGTGTAATTATAAGATTATTTGAGGGTTCTGGACATTATAGAAAAACAAGGAGAATGGTTTATGAATATATCAGGCAAGGAAAACACAGCATGATATGCTATAAGGCTCAACCTCTACTCTATATTGATTTTTCTGTCAGAAAAATGGATTGCCTCGCATGCCAAATCACCTTTCTACACCGAGTGACACTTCGTCTGAACACCCTCCACTCCTCCTAATAGTTAAACCATGCACATCCCACCACCCGTCCGCCACATACGAGACACTGTGCTTCAGCAATAATTGAGAGGCCTGCATTGGTCTAAAAGGCTGCACGTGGGAAGGAAGTGGTGTCCAGAATCCCTGCAGGACATGGGACAAGGAGTAGGGCTGCCATCTTGTTCCATGTCAGCAGTGCACCATATTTGTAGTCCTGCACTTTCCTATTAGAAGTCATTGTTATCTAATATGGTCGTCTCATTGGTCCAATGGATGCAAACCAAGACAACGATACCTTGAGCAAATTAGGTGAGGTCTGTGTGGGGCATTGTCCCAAAGAGACAGACCGGGTTCATGGCTTCCAGTGGGACACATTGTCTGTGTCACGTTCAATGCATTTAACTTCAATGAGACACCTTATTGTCACATGAAACCAAGATTTCCAGAGTACAACTTAATAATGCGGCAGCAAAGTTGTCAGGTTTGAAATCAGGCAGAGTAAGGAGAATCCCAGAAGGCAGATCTTTCACTACTATTCACACATGAGCAATACCTCCATCCTGATACAGATATCAAACACCATCACTATTTGAAGAAATTGACAAAACACACAAACACAGGCCACAAGTTATTCCTTGTTCTACAATCAAACATACCTCAGTGTACACAAACCATTAACAAAGCACACACGCAACGCCAGCAGGTTTGATTGTCACAGGTACCAACACACAGGCCACAAATTATGTGTCATTCTGACATCAAACATAATCCTTTGTTCAGAAGGACCAACTGTCACACCTACCACACACACACATTCAGACCACTAAGTAATGGTGGTTTGTGAAAGCAAGCATGGTTCAATGTTTGTAACATCAAACTAAACAGATCAACAAAATCAGTTTGATTAGTGGCCAAAACTCTCCTACCCTTTTAACGGGTTTAAAATTCAGTCATGCTTCAACTGTTGCGAACATCAAACTAAAACACACCAACAAATTAAACAGCAACAGAGTTTTGTGAACTTCGATTAAAACACATCAGGATAGTGTGAGTCGGCTTCTACAAGATGCATATTTATTTTTGATTATCTTTTTATTTATTTATAAAGTTTAATACGGTCACCAAAGGCACGAAGGAACTAAATAGACATGAACACATCTAATGGACACCAAAAGACGGAAAGAAAAGAGGGACTAGCAGAAAAGATTACTTTTGAGTGTTTTTCAGAAGGTCTTGTAATCAGTCAGAATGTGAGCAGGAAGTGCAGAGGGAGAGATTTCCAAAGTTCAGGGCCCATTCATCTAGAGAACCCAACTCCACAATGAACCTTTGAAAAACGAGAGATCCTCACCGGAGAATGAGATGCAGATCTTGACGCGAGTGCAGACACGTGGCAACATGAGTCCAGTGCACGAGGCATGAGGCCTAACACTTTATGCTGGATTCTGTCCTTGATGGGAAGCCAAGATGGGGATCTACGAGCTTCAGAGTTCTGGCCAAATATGCAACAACGCGTGATCAGATGGACACGTCTGAATACACTGGAGGTTTCCCAGCTGTTTTTCATGTAGACCAAAATAAATTACAGCCCTGCAGTCCAGTTGAGAAATAATGCGATGCTATATGGTGTTTACGAGCAAAATCACAATAATGCTAGAGTTAAAGGGAAGTTAAGGTTGACGGGATGTCAGTAGCTGCTACATCACAAAATGTCTGCAGACATGAAATTCACAACTTAAGGTTCTACCTTCACGTTATCACTCAAACACACTAATTTACACTTAGGGCCAGATTTATGCTGGCCTTGCGCCGTTCCAATGCCACATTAGTGCCTTTTTTTTACGCTATTGTAGCGCTGGAAGGGGAAAAATGCTACGCTATATTTACAAAGTGGCACAATGCGTGCATTGCACCACTTTGTAACCCCTTGCGCCACATTATACCTGCACCAGGCATAATCTATGCAAGGGGGGTGTCTCCCCCTGAATTTTAACTCCATTCAGGACTGTGTCAAAGAAGATGAAATCTTGACCCAGATCTAATTGTTTTCCTAGTTTCTAAAACCCAAGTGACTGAAAGACTCTTTGGGCTATGCTGTCCCCAAGGTTGATTAATAAGATGTTGATAATTTTCCCAATGTAAGCATGTTTGAGACACTAGTTTGGCTCCCATTTTGATAACACTAAATCATCTCAGACAGTGATATCTAACTCTATGTGGCAGAACCTCTTTCAGAGGGCCACTGACAAGCAGGAGCTACTGGGCCTAACCGTGGAACTCTAGATCTTTTACATCTGATGTCCTGGGGCCCAGCCTGCCACGGGTGCCAGTAACTGGGTCAATTGCTGCACCTTCAGCACGTGACTCTCGGTGGTAGCCCAGGTCAAAGGCTCTTCAGGGGATGTAGGAGCACAGTATACAAGGGCTCATAACTCAAAACACCCACATTGATCCCAACAAGATGACTGTCCACCAGTACTAATCTTTAGTGCAGACAGCAATATTGATTAAACACACTTAAATACAGAACACTAATTAATCCACACAAGTAGCCTCTCAAGACTAGTGCACTCTGGTTTTTCATGGCAGTGCTCCATCCTTAGGGTTCTGTTCTCGCCTCCTCTTATCCTTAACGCTATACTTGGCATCCCTGGCAGATTTTAGGAGGTGACCCCAGGTGCTGCCTGCCCTAGCGATGCCCATCAAAGTCTGGCGTTGGCCGAAAGTTTTGAGCTCCTTGGGAGGTAAACTGCCAAGCTTGAACAAGACTCATAAGGGCCTGTGGCCCTGCTTCTACCTCGCCCCAGCCGTGGCCTTCAGAAGAGTCCAGGAGGTGTAGTGTTTCTCTCCCCCAAGCTCCACAATGAGAAGCTCACACTGTGCCCTTCCTACAGTCTGTGCTCGTTGCTCTGAGGGGGTCGCAGATGGCGATGGCTCCCAGATGCAGCAGGTCCTTCTTCAAGGTTTCTGCCTGGGCGTGGGGACTCCTCAGATACAAAGATGGAGCTAATGGTTCTAGTGGGCCCCTGCTGCCGTACAGGGGTCACAGATACGGGCAAAAGTCTCAATCATGTTGGATTCTCCAGGTGACAGCATCAAGAGTCTCAGTGGCATACAGGGGGTCACAGACAGAGGTGATCGCCCAAAGTTTCAGTTGCACGGGCGATTATCCCAGTAGTCCCAGTGGCCCTCTCCTGGCACACCAGGGTCACAGACATGGGTTTTGAGATCAATGAGATGCACTACACCGGCAACAGCCCGCACCTGCATGCAGCCTGATGGGAAGTGCAACTTCTGCAAGAGAGTGGATGGCTCTCTCTTAAAACACCGGTCTCGACCTGGAACAGATGCCTCACACTGCTCACTGGGATCCGCTCGCCAGGATCCCCGCCAGGCATCGCTCCCTCCAGGCTCTCACCTCCTCCTCACAGGTCACACTGGTCCTGGCAGGCAGGCAGAAGGTTGGTGCTCCAGCCACAGGGCAAATGTTCTTGGCTCCTGGGTGACTGCTCCTTACCCAGATGGGAGAATGGCAGACCTTTGTCGTGGTTCCAGCAGCAAGACGTCTTGGCGATGGTCTCTGTCTCCTTATAAAGTGGTGCTGTTCAAAAATGTCATATTCCCAAGAGTTCAGCCCAATTTTCCAAAATTTGCCTTGACAGTTCCCCATATGTTAACAATTACTTTCACTGTGCCAATGCCAGCATTTTGTTATGTGTACACCCTTATGCCAAGAATTACTTACAGTATTTCAGTACCAAAATGTTGCCATTGATGCTGGTGGTATAACATGAGTGGCCGTATGTCAAAAATAACCTACAGTATTTAACAGACAGCATTATATCATGGTTTGCTTCCCCAACCAAACTCTCATTTCCAATATGCCATGGCTGCCCTCTCTGAGGCAAAGAATTAGGTCCAGTATTTTAGCACCTGTTTTTTGCAACAGGTTTTCGCTTGCCAAGTATTACGTTCAGTATTTCAGGCTCTGCATTTTACCTAGGGTAACCCTCTTTATGTCAATATTTACCTCCAATGTCCCAGTGCCAGCTTTTTTGCCACAGGTGCCCCCCTGCCAAGAATTTCCTCTAGTATGCCAGGACCTCCATTTTGCCATGGGTGTCCTTCCTTGTGCAGCAGCACATTAACATGGTTGCTTCCATAAGCCGCAAATTATATTGAGTATGACATGGCCAGTGGCAGACTCACAATCATAAAACACACAAACAAACCCACTTTTACTCAATCACACTCTCTATCTTTCACACATTCTCATTCCCTCTTACATTCACCCTCCCCACCCTCACAGACTCTCATTTACATATTCTCACTTATACTCTCAGTCACTGTTACTCACACGCAAAGGTACCCATAATCACTGGCTCTCACTCTCACAATCACACTTATACACTCACCCTTTTACGCTCGCTGACTGCGGGCCCTGGTGCAACTGCACCTGCTGCACCATTGACAGCTATAGCCCTAACTCACTTCTACTCCCTCTCACAATCTTCAATCACTCCTTCCAACACACTCACAGGCCTTCACTTACTCCGCTGTACTCAGGCTCCTTCACTCACTCACTTGCACTCAATTTCTTTTATTCATACACTCTTACACTCAAATTCACTGACACTCAAACACACTCACACATACTCACTCAGTCTCACTCACACCCAGTCACTCAGAAGCACACTCACATACACAGAAACAATACACATGCCTAGAGAAACAACATTTTAGTTTGCTTTCTTTGCTGGCAGCCGGGAGGCTCCATGGTAGCAGCTGCTTGACAATGGAACCAGCAATCATGAATCCTAACGAGGAACAAGGTCAGATTTGAAAAGGGGACGACTGACATGAATCCCTCTCCCAGCTTCTTAATAAGACTGAAAGCCCAGCCCTATAGGAATCTGGGACAGTGCTGGGGATCCTGCCTCTGCTACTCCGTGTGGCTTCTTATTGGCCTCGGGATGCCACTGACAGCCACATTTTAGCAGCTACAGTGTGCTGTCTGGGGCATGCGCAGTATGTCTGCTAAACAAAATGGATTGGGCCTATGTGAGTGGATTGTAGTTGAACGTCACCCCTCACATGCCCAATCTGGGCATCCACCTACAGAGTGCTGTGTTTTTAAACAACTCTTTGTAAATGAATCATCCCTCATAATTTGCCTTTTCTTGCCCCATAATTTACTCAACGCTGCCACATAAATTGACCCTCTCCTGCTGCATAATTCCAGTGACCCTGACAATATACCACCATCACACGGGAACTAGGACAACTTATTACAAGGAAGGCATAACGTTCTGGCATACAGGATCCAATTTTTTATGTAATTGATAGACAACTGCAAAAAGGAGGTTTGAAGGGAAACCCCACTTATGGCAATCCCCATAGCTCAGGACCTCTGGAGGGAATATGAATGAGTCACATTTCAAACACTGTCTGGAAGACTAATGTCTCAAACTTGAGGGGGAATCATCGACTCAAATGTTTCATTTGCTAATCTGGCTGTTCATTCAACTGGGAGCAAACGAAGCTGCCTGAGCAGAGCTGGGGAGAATATACTGGGGGGCAAAGGTTGAACGTTGGTTCTGGAAGGCTGACTGATGCCACGGATATTTATCTAGGAAATAACATCTAGCTCACTCTGGAATTACTACTTCATTCTATCTTGTTTTCGCCCAAGGACTCTACACTTGCTTGTCACTTTAAGTATATTGTATTGTTACTGACTAACAATGCCTTGACACTGTTGTGAAGCGCTCTGATACCCTCGGCTCTAGCCAGCGCTATAGAAAACTCTTAAAATAAATACGAAAATAAATATATGGAGTTTTTGGTAAGCATTACTAAGCACACATTTGTTGGTAACCTGAGGGTGTTCGAGGACTGGGAGCAAATGGTGAAAAAGGAAGTAGGCATTTATAGTTGTGCGTCACACCTTCTGCGAAGTTGGGAGGAGTGGGAGCAAATGGGGAAGGAAGAAGTAACCAGATAGAGCAATGAGTTCCAATTAGGCCTTCTGCTACGGTGCAGTGCAAGAGTCCCACCATGGAGTTCACACTGATGTCAAAGCCTTGGGCTTGCGGTGGTCCAGAGCCCGAGTGTAAATTACAGACCGAACTCAGGAGTCTATCTGGTAGGACTAGGATAAAGCTGCGATAAGCTTCTCTTGCAACATTGTCCGGATATAATGTTCCTTCAGTCTTTGAGGTGGCTGTTTTAATGTTCAGGCTATCCATGCTCCTCCTTACTTTATCTGACCTATTTTTTT
This sequence comes from Pleurodeles waltl, assembly GCF_031143425.1. NCBI lineage: Eukaryota > Metazoa > Chordata > Amphibia > Caudata > Salamandridae > Pleurodeles > Pleurodeles waltl. The sequence continues at coordinate 92,222,254 of NC_090441.1, forward strand.
AAAGTATAATATCAGGAAGGTGAAAGAAGTTTTAACTTCTGTGTTGGACTGAGAAAGGTGATGGGCTGCTTTCAGTTGCTAAAAATCTGCGGAAGGCATGGAGAGTTCGGACTTAGGGCCTCATTACGAGTGTGGTAGTACAAGACCGCCACACTAACATTGACAGTCGGACTGCCGCACTCCAGGTGGTCTGACCGCCCAATTACAACCCTGGCGGGTGGACCCACCAGACGATTGCCGTTCCCGCCGGGACCATGGTTCCCGACAGCATGACGGCGGTCAGAGTTGTACTCAGCCAGGGCAGCGCTGCACTCCGTGCCGCCTGGCTGACTCCCCTCACTGCCAGCCTTTCCATGGTGGTCTGACCCGTATGGAAAGGCTGATGGTGAGGGTGTGCTGGAGGCCACAGAGGGCCTGCACTGCCCATGCCCCTGCCCAGCACCCTTGGAATGCACGCTGTCTAGGTGCTGGTCACCCCTTCTGTGCTACGAGATAGCACTGCTATCTCGTAGCACTGTTCCAGATGGTCTGACTGGTATAGGGCAGGTTACGTCCTCCCCGCGAGATTGGTGGTCCCGTGGTGGGACCGCCAAACTCCTAATGAGGCCATAAGAGTCTGCCTTCTTAGGATGTGTTCTCATGAGTAGCCTGGAATAATCTCTCCTTTATGATTTTACCCCGAGAACTCCCAGATCATGGCCAGTCAGGATCTGTACAGTTGAACTTTTGCCAAAATTAAACTTAGGGGAGATACTCAATCTCCTGAGTGTATGTACTCTGACAACCTTTTGCTTTCAAATTCTTTCCATAGTTCTTCATTTTAAAAAAAATATTTCCTTTTCAATGTGATTGTATATTGTATTTGTTTTGTTCTTTCAAATTGTAAGAGCCTGACGAATCAAACAATAAATGCTGTGATGACTGATGACGACAGTTCCCAGGAGCTGCACGTTATTTCCACCAGCTTCCAGTTCACTGACATACAGACAAGTACATAGTTACAATATATGACTATTGTAAACAGTGCACTGTATATAGGTAACCTGCTTTCTCTCCCAGTATGGACTATAACAAATGTGTTTGTTGCTTATCAGATGCAGGGAGTGGTATCTCCTACAAGCAGCAATTGTTCTTGCATTGCTCATGTTATTTATGTACCCTGCCGGGTGTGACTATTCTGTTCTGTCGGTCCCTGCCCTACGCTGCTCCTTTCCAGCCCTGTCCTCTCACTCCAAGGCCTGTTTGTTGCTACGAGCAATGGAAGGATTTGCTGTGCTTAAGGCTTTTAAAGAAAAACCCATGTTTCTGTCTTGTGCTGTTATTTGGCACCACCATTAGGAAGCAACTTGAGGCTACTGCCTTACCTCACCTTATCGAAGTGCAATCCCTGTCTGAATATTGCTTAGGTAGGGGGTTCTTGGTTATTCAAACTACGCAGGAGGTGCCTAGATGCGCGTACTCCAGAAACAAGCGAAAGGACAAATAGCTCTCCATAGACCAACCGCACCCAAGGTGGGATAGTTCAGTTTCAGAAGACATTCTGTTATCTAAACAGTATCTTCACAACACAGATGTGCACATCATGCGATATACTGCTGCAGCTTCAAGGCCATAACCATCAACCTTCTGCCCACAAAGTCCAATGCAGACCCTGTCACCTCCTCCGACTACAGCCCCATCATGCCTGACTTCTTCAAAACTCTGAAGCGATCAGCGTACAAACATCTTTCTCCCAGCTTCAGCGATCAGTTGCCCTCTATCCTCTTCATTTTCAACCTATCCACAGCCTTCAACCCACACGCCTGGCCAAACCCTCCTCTCTGGGAGTAGCAAGCTCAAACAGTTCTTATTCTATCTTTCTGACTGCCCTGCACCATCTCTTGGTGCTCCATCAACTTGTCACACACTTCCACTGGTGAAGCCTGGTCCTCGTTCTTATTCTCGTTCTACTCTGGACCGCCTCACTCGGACTGACTATGTCACTGTTTAGCTTCTTCTGCTACATACGCACTGATAACCAACAGATCTTTCTCTCTTTTCTTACATTCATTGCTACCACTAATATAAGTTCACAAGTCGTGTTTCAGACATTCATCACTGGATAACCTCACCTTCTGTCATGCTGAATTTGACTAAATCAGAGATCGCCTGAGTTTCCTCATCAATTGACTGAACAGCGTGGAGTGAAGACGTTCCTTAATTTGCTCCTGTGAAAGCTGCAACCCTGCGAAAGAACCCTACACGCTGTTGATTGCAAAACCTGATGAAAACTGGTGAGCCGCAATAGACATTGAAGGCGCCTGGGACTCTAGATGGAGGCTGTGGTGCTACAGTTGCCTTCATGGTGTGGCGTACCCACATGAAGCTGGCTGCACTCATCTTCAAGATGTGGGACTATGGGATCACCCAAGTCACAACACGGGTGAGCCCTAAAGCAGGATTATGAATACAGGCTCGGGGAGCATTTAATAGCCCACATGGAGGTCAGAGCTTCTCGAAAGGGCCGATGGGCTGCTGTACCTCTGAGCATGGATCGGTATGAGGCAAGGGAAAGGACTGATCGTGGCTTGATAGGGGAGAGGACAGTGAGACCAGCTTGCCCTAGGTGAATGGGGTTGCGAGATAGTCTTTGCCTATTGGCCTCGAGAACTATGAGAGCAACTGAGGGCTGCGAGCTGAGGATCTGCTAGTGAGTAAGGTGGGTCACTTTATTCCCCATAAATGTTGGTGGAGGATGAAACGAGTGACCTTCTTTCCTTGCACCTCCCACATGGATTGTGACTCGCTAAGCATTAGGGTCCTATGACTACAACAAACTAGCCACAGCAAACAGCAAGCAGGTAACAAGTGTTTCCAAAAAAGATTAACATTAACAGACTTAAGGACTTTTTTGTGCTACTTTATAATAGAACTAAAACATTTGCACACCAAATTAATGGATGCTTTCTCAACATAAATAACAATGTTCCCAGAAACTTTTCTTGATGCCTTTGATATGGATTCCTGCTACTGTACACAAAAGGTAATTAAGATTGTACAAACAAAGCTGCCCTATAGAGGCTAATCCTAAGAACATGGAAATCACTTGACCACTCATTACTTGCATCAATGAATATGACCCATCTGCAGCCAAGATGGCTATTACATTGGATTCCAGCATTGATGACAAAATCAACAAAAAAACTCAATAGACTAGATGGCAATTAAAGACATCTACCTGTAGGCCAACCATAGCAAACTGGCAGACAGGATTACAGAAACTGAGGGCCTGATTATCATGATGGTCGGTTCGACTGCTGGTCCACCAATACGGCGGTGGGGAGGCCGCCACAAAGCCGGCGACCTCCCCACTGCTGTATTATTATGTTTCTGCCAGGCTGGCCGGCAGAAACAGTGCGATGGCAATGACTACAGTTCACAGAGAGAGCCGAGGCCAATGCCGCCGCACACAGCACACTCGGAATGCGCACTGTCTACCACGACAGACAGTGCGCATTCCGAGTGTGCTGACAGGAGGACCCCTGTACTGCCCATGACATGGTCGTGGGCAGTGCAGGGGACCCTCTATGGCTGACCCAACTCTGCCTTTACGTCAGCGTTTTCTTGGTGGGGACACCACCATGAATAGGCTGGTGGAAAGGAAAGTTGTGATCCGCGGTGCTTGACCTCGCTTTCTGTCCCACCAACACCACGGGATCCATGTTCCTGGTAGTGTCGGCAGTGTTGTGGTGGTCTGACCGCCAACATTCTAATCTGGCGATCGGAACGCCAAGGATATGGTGGTCGGACCTCCACAGCGGGTACGGCGGTCCTGTGGACCACCATACTCATAATCAGGCCCTGAGTCTAAAACAATTTCCCTGGAACCCGATGCCCACGTAGTTAGGTGACAGAAATAGAAGAAAGGCTGAGATTTCTGAAAAGTAGGGCTAAAGATATCAAAGGAAGAAAGCCAGAGAAACGAACAATAACATACACATTAGGCTATACTGAAAAGACTTAAGTGTTCATTGATAGAAGTGCTCTTGGGTGAGTGGCTCTCTCCAGCAGTGGTACCAAAGGGCTTGTCTAGGTTTTTCACAACTGAAAGAGCGCAGGAACACTGATATCTCCACCACCACCTCGTGCCAGACCGTAGATGGTGACTCCAAGACTACCTGAATTATAGACATCGAGACCACACCTTGCATATTTATATTCAGACCCGTCGGTCACGCTGTATTTCTGTTCCCCCACCCTTAACTGCAATTCCTAGACAAAGGTGCAAGATCCTATTTTATAGCCAGAACCACTGGAATAATGCAGAATTATGCAACAATTCACCTATCTTTAGATGGTAGCTTTATTTAGGTATTGCATGGGTACCAATGTGGTGAAACCTTTCCAAACAATATTAATATCCCCAAACGAAGCTACAGAGATGGACTTTTCCTGCAGCAGGAAACCTACATATGTGAACTGTACATCAAACAGAGTGGGAATAAGGATTCCTTGCACGTCATGAACATGTATTGCTCCCTTATGTGTGCAAATTGACATCACCCCGCAGACACTTTTCTCAAAGTACCAGTTACTTGAAGTGAACAAAAATCCCAAATGGCATTTAGTTTTTAAGTTTTGTCGTCATCAACATTACAGCGCCTCATAACAATACATAGGTTACTCACACGCAATGTGAATTACTGTCTGCACAGGGGCGTGGCTCCCCCCACCAATAAATGTATTTTGTAATTAATAGTTGGGTACAGATGCTTTCAGTCGGATATGGAAGAGGGGACGTCAGTCGCATTCACCAGGAAGTTTTACACACACAGACAAAAACGCACACACACTTCGCTCTCTCAATTTGGAAAGACTTCAAACAAGTTGGTATTTCACAGAATAATGTGTTTTCCATTAGTACTTATGCCAATCTTCCTTCCTCTACCTCTCCACTGGTCCTTAAGCCCCTGTCGTGCGCCTTGCTTGTCGTATAATCAGCGGAATAAAAGATTATTATAAAACGTTTTTGTATGTAAACTTGTTTTCTGCTGGGTGCAATACTACGTTTTTTACAAACTATGACACAATAATAGTTATAAAAGGTGTTCCAGTGCTTCCATAATTGACAAAATCTTAATTAACAATTAAGTGTTGGTGAATAACATTTTGAATAGAATCTGGCGAATGTGTACACTGTTCTCTACTTAGAAACCTTCCTATTTTGTATCGAGATGGGATCCCTTTTGTATCAACTTGTGCTCTAATGACAAAATATTGCTTAAATTATGCCGCATAATTGGCTTTTTCTTGTGTAATTTAGTCAACTCTGCCACATAATTTGCTGCACCACTGCCTTATAATTCAGACTAACTTTTCTTTGCTCAATATAAGTCTAGCTCTGTTAGTTTAGACGAAGCTAAACCTTTCTGAACTATAATATCTCATGTGGATTGAACTGGATATGATATTTGATGCTTTATAGTTATATATCTGGTGACGTATCTATCAAATGATTTCCTTTACATTTTCCCAGTAGGTCTACCTCTTACTCTGGCTCTTGTTTACTGCACCTGTCCTACCAGCTCCTTTGTCCTTATACCACACCACAAGGGGGACACATCTGTTGCACCATGATGTGATTCTCTACCCCATTGTGAGTTTTCTCCGTTCCTGGAAACCATCTAAGGCTAACAGGTTTTCACCAGGTGAGACGAATGTCCATCCATATCACCTCAGTCGTCAGTAGAGCTCGTTCCTATTGCCTAAGGAATACGAACGAGAGCGAGCAACTCAACAGAGTAACCCTTACGAGATCTACAACTCCATGGATTTCTCCATTCCTGACTCTGAGCCCTAGTGCTTTATGGAAGAAGAGGAAAGCCTCTTGTAGACAACTAAAATATAGCTAGCAATGCTTTGCAAATCCAGCATACTATGGAGCTCCACAAAGTTCTAAAGTTTCTCATCTTTGCAAAACTTTGCCAGCAGTAAAGAAAAATCCTGCCCAAAATATTTTTGGGGGAATAATTTTCCTGCAAACTCTTTTCGTGGAAGAACAATCTTATATTAAAAGGTGGATTATTTCAGAAGCCTGATTTGCAATTTTATTAGTGAAAATTTTTGGAAAGCCTCCAACCATCGTGAACTTCACAAAACCTGCAAAGGTAAATCTTTGCAACTTTAAATAGAAGGGTGACCCTGAGATGATCACTACACAAGTGGTTGTGTAATACGCAAGAAAACATGACCAAGCATGACTTCTCTGTTAGTGGTTGTCTTATACTACATACTGGAGGAAACACATGTTTTAAGACTACCATCTTTGACACTAATTTAAAGTAGAGCAAGCTTATTTACCTAAATGATATAACCAAGCCTTTTCTTGGCAGGTGGACCTAAGCCCTAAGCACAAAACATATGTCAGGCATAGGAGAGACAAACATATATCACGCACCTGCAATAATGCTTGCCCCATTCTTGGTGAACATAAGGGACTTTGCATCAACCTCCTGCAACTACTGGATTTTTTGGCTCAACAACCTTCAGCCATGGGCTTGAGACATTGTCAATCACATCTTGAATCAGCACAAAAGAGCATTTTAGTTTCACCTTTCTGTTGGCTGTTTGGAAGAATCTTTCTTGCTCCACTATAGTACACCAGAGACTTGTCTCAGTCTAAGACGGCCACTCTTTCATCACACATTCAATCCTTTGTCTCAGCCATTCTTTGTATACACAAAACAACCCATTTTGAAATGTTTTGCACTGCAACATGCAGTGTTTATTGTTTTTGTTTTCGATTGACTGCGATCGTCAAACCTATTCATTTTGCCAGTGCTTGTTATTGAAGAAGCTACTGGGCTGTAAAGTAAAACAGAGATTGAACCTTGAAAGCCAGTTCTTCAAAGCAGTTAGAATAGTGTATTATTGTGTCTTTATCTGTATCATAACGATGCAAGGATGATGTGTTGAAGTATGATCCAAAAACCCCAGACCAGGGCATCCAAATGATCAAGCATTGCAAAATGCCACACTGGGTGAAGGTACTATAAACATATATTTGATGATGTTGTCGGATCAAAATGGTGGGTATCGTAAGAAGAGCTGCCAAAAAACACAAATGCAAAACAAAACACAAAAAGGTCTGGCAGGTGCTAACATTTGTTAAGGGAGATCCTCATAGGTGGAGGCAATATTAGTTGTTGATGTTGTTTCAGCAGACATCACAGGAGCAAGGAGCCTATGTCATTTATAATGTTTATCAAGAACACAACAGCACATCAGACAATTACAAGACTACATTAGTTACTCGATGGCTTTGGGTACCTTTTAGTACAGAGGTGACTTAAAGCAGTTGAAGTATCTCAGGCTTCCACAGACAATGTCTGGAAGCATTCATGCTAATAAAAGCAAGATTATTGGAGATGTTCTCCTAAACTAAGAAGGGATTCCATATGGAATCCAAAATCAGAGCCACTTTCAAGCCTCACAGGAGCATTAGCAAAGCAAGCATAAGGTACCTATTCCACAGACTACATACTGTGGCCTACGTTTAGTTTAAGACCTAGACCACCATAATAGGTCTACTGTAGGTACAGCGCAACATTCAAAATGCCGTTTTTTAAAAGAACAGAATGGTAGATGCATGAACAGCCTCTCCATCAACTAATATTTGACCACAGCCACAACACCACTTCATTTTCCTCTAGTATAAATGGTGGAGGCAAATGCAAACACAGAAATCAAACTGCCAGCTTAAATTCATGGCGGCACCCAATTGAAAGAAAGGCTGAAGAAGCTGAATTAGAATTGGAAGAAACAAAATAGGCAAAATTCATTCTGTAAAGACTTTGCACCAACAAATGACAGGATGGACATAGAAGTATACATGTAAAAAGCATACATTGCTTTTGAATGCAAGAGATCTGCAGATTTTAGGATCGGAAACCAGGATTGTATTTGTACAAAATACAGGACACTTACTTTGACAAGGACACACCACCTGCTTTCCCAATCATCTCCTCATGGTGAAGAACTGACTCATCCCATGGTATGTCGAGAAACTTCAAGAGAGTCCTCATCCACTGTTCTGGGTGCAAGACGAGCTGTTCGTAGTGCACCAGCATGCACCGCTTGTATCCAACCTCCATGCACTGGCTGTACATGGTCTCTATTGCCCGGTTCCACTTAGACAAGCAGTCCCTGTAGCTGGTCAAGTCAAATCCAGCAATAGTGACTTTCCGAGATATCATGGAATGTACGGAAGCCCGCCCGTCTCGTACCATTAACAGAAATTTGGCATTAGGGAAAATTTTGGCAAGGTACGCTAAAGACTTTAGAGCAAATGGGTCTTTATTACACAAGTAAGGGGCTGGATCCCCATGCTTTACAATGATCTCCAACAAGAAGGCTTGCATGGCAGAATCTAGCACTTCATCAGTTACCCCAGCCTCGTCCAAGCGCACCTTCTCCTTGCTTGACCTTGCCCACATTTGCTTGACTGCTAGAATTCGTGGAATGACCCGTGTTTCTTCCCCGCAGCGGATGTCAGGGTGAGCATCCAGCATAGCACGCATGAGCGTGGTGCCGCTGCGAGGGACGCCCCCAATGAACACCAAAGGCATATCCTTATCATAAGGGAAGGTCCTATTGACTTTAAGATTGAGTGGAGTCCGGGGTGTCTGTTTTGCCAGCTCCACCCGTGCAGGCTGACTCCGCTCTTCAATGCGGTGGTGGCACTCCATTGCATGCTGGCCAAGGTAAAAGACTGTCACGGAGCTGATAACCAGACATGCTAATAACAAGTTTTGTTTCAACTTCCCAATCATTTTGACACTGTATTCACAGTGGACCTTTTACTTCACAATCCTGTTCAGATCATCGCGCTGCACAGCATTACCGGCCCATTGGGGATCAGGAATCATGATCTGCAAGAGAAATTAAATTGAAATGTTGAGAAAAGCCCATCCATAATGGGGTTTGAGCATTGCAAGAGCTCAAGACTGTCCTTTTACAAAGAACTGTAGACTGTCTTCAACCAACATCTTGTCCTAGTGTAACCACCTGGCAGTGTACCTCCCGGACCACTCCTGCCTCACCTCCACCCCAGCACCCACACACATCCACCCATACCTTGGATTGTAATTTCTACTCCAATTGGAGGTCCCATCAGTACCCATTAACCCAAAGCATAATCCCATCTCCTCTTGCCTTCTCCAGCTCGCCCGCTTTGTGTGCTGTCCCTCGCCAACCTTCACCTTTCGCTGTACTCTCTTCAAAACTCCAGCACAGCACTTTACTGCTCTATTGCTAGGTTTGCACTTAGGTCTCAAAAATACATTGATATCACCTATTAGAACTCTTCATACAGAAAGATTCTGGCACAATCTAATCCATGTAATTATATTATTAGTAGTATTATTTAGTTCATTGTATTAGTCAGCATCAAAAAAAGAAAAAACAGCTATCAGCAGATACAATAGCTTGTCCAGCTGTTCCATACAACAAAGGTCCTGTGTCACATTCAAAGTGTCATTGCAGAAACTAAAAGGCTACAATAATCCTCCAGTCTTGCAATCAACACCTACAAACCCGATCCAACAGAAGTGCAAGTTATCTTCAACAAACGTGCCCAGCAAACCTATAGAACAGCATCAGGCTGTTAGTAGCATAGGTCAGGTCTGTCTATCCATACAACTCTTTGAGTGTCATCTGAGCTGCCATTCTGCGACAGAGCAGAGTGAGATCGTAGTGGTGCCTCACATATCTCTGGGTCTTGATTTAACAGGGAGGCACATAATTCAGCATTAGTATTGCAGGGCATTACATACTGCCCCATCCATTCTCGGTTTGTAGGGAGCGGGCTTCTCATCCAGTGAAGAGCTACCTCTTGTTTGCTAAATAATAGTAGAAGCGCCACCAGCCACTGTGTAGGTTTCGGCAGTTTCGCCACAAATCCCATCACCACAACATCAGGGGTGATAGTCAAAAATTCAGGAGTTCTCGGCCTGCACCACAGACCAGGAAGCAGCAATATGGCAACATTCCCATGCCAGATGAAGAAAGGTAGCGTACGGATGGTGACAATGGTAGCATTTGTGTAGTCTAGTGGCATCAGATGGGTGTACTTTCACATGGTGTATAGTACAATCTGTGCAGGAATTTAAAGTGCAATAGTTTGTGCTTATATTTCATAGAGGCCATTTCAAGTTGGTCACAACAGTAGATCCATTTACGAGTGTCTTATAAGTCACCCAGGGCTCTAGTCCATGATTCGGTGGTGGAACACGGCCATGTGGGCGGGCTCCTATTGTGAGTTTATAAATTGGTGAGACCCAGCCTCTTGTAAATGATAGGTCTAACAGGAGAGTGAGAGAAATAGATGCCTTGGGCTCGTGTTGGAACTTTGGGAAGTATACCCTGGGCGCATGGCGAAGTCTATAGTATATGAAGGTGTCTAGGGTGGTTGTGGGACTCTTGCAGTATTGCTCAATAGTTAAGAAAACTCCTTACCATCATGTTTCAAAAGTGTTGATTGGTTTTGCAGGTTTATCATTGGCCGGACCCCTAGGAGAGTACAACAAAGGACAACCCATAGCAACACTCAGCCTATGCCACGCGACTGCAGTCCCGCTAGCATATCTATAGTCTCCCTCGAGTATGAGAGTTTTTGAAAAATACAAGTACATAATGTACCCAAGGCCACAGTGTTAGATTCACACAAGTGTGGTGGTCTGTGGCAAATATCAGTAAACTGCAAAAAAAAGCTTGGGAGGATAACTAATACAGTTTGGGGTTAGGTACAGCCAGCCGATCCTTCACCAGTGGTAGTGTCAGTAGCTCCCAGCGCGATCTCTCCAGCCCCCCTGCCCAGATAAGCCTGCCGAGCCCCAGTTTTAATGTGCAAGATGAGCACTGTTCAAGCCAGTCCTCCAACCTGTAACCAACCTGCTGCGGTATGTCAACCATATGTCAACCATTTTCTCAGCCCTGTCTCCCTTGTTTACCAACAAAATCCCCATATCCCCTAAAAAAACATATCAACTCCTAACAAAAAACAAGCATTGGCAAAGCTAATAGGTCGGTGCTGGTTGGCAGGTTTTTTTACTTTTTCAGTGCTTGTTTTGCTATGGTTTTTGTAAAACTTTATTTTTCAGAACTGCTGAGACCACACTAATCTAAAGAAACAAACATGTCCTAAAAACAAAAATATTTTTGGACCTCACAAAGTACACTTTTTTACAGCAGTTCCAGGTGTTAAAGAGGTCTCTCTAGTGTGGATGTGTTTTTGTGAAAAAGCAGGATGTTGTCACTCAGTGAAATTAACACTGGCTCACCCACTGATCCATTCTGTATCCCCTAGCGGCTGGAACAAAAATGTGAATGACAAAGCAATGGACAAAGAGTGCTGACTGAATGACTCTATAATTAAGTATATCAAACGTAGAATTGTAGTAAAATCAAAAGGTTCTGTGTTGGGACTCTACTCTATGAAGGAATTTTGGAGCAGCATGTAGAATGTAGATGGTTGGGATGGAGCATTCTGTGGAGGATGGTTGGTGAAGGATCACAGAGTGATGAGCTGGTGGTGACTTACCTGCATTACAATTCAAGAATAAATAGTTCTTCAACATCTAGTAGGGTATTTCTTGTTCATTTTAGTGGTGACAAGTAGGTTTCTGACTCATCTCACCACTAGCTTCCCGCGTCTGTCGCATCACTGTCGTTGGGTGGGTTCTGCTCCTCTGTGATGGTTTGTGATGGATGATTCCTGGACTGTGCTTGTCTTGCCCAGGTGTTGATGTTTGTCAAAATTAAAGGTAGCTACATTGTGTGTTGGTGGGCAGTGTTAGCACCCTAATCCTTGGGGGCAGGCCTAGTGTGACACGTGTGAGCTGAGTATCATGTGGCCTGTCGCGTCAGCCATTTTCGATGCGGCGTACTGCCTGATCTGCTTCATTTTGTCGATTGCAATTTTGGATTGGGGGCTGTCTACAGGAGTGTACAGGTAACTTCTGCTGGAAATCTTTTCCCAGTGATCCACACACTTAAGTGGACCATATTTGTTTTAAGCAACAGCCACAGTGACCAACAGTTATCCACACACTTATTAGTGATTCCTTTCAGTCAGATTTACAAGGTGGGTCGCCATACAACACACTTTTGATTACCATATGCCAATGTCATGTAGATCATCCAGCAACAGTGATCTACACACTCCTGGCACAGCGACTAAATTATTCTTCATAACAGTAATCTTTGTTTTGTTCAACTTATTTTTGCTGAATTGAGTATACTGCAACCATGGAAGGAGGCAGTGTTCCTCCTATTTTCTGGTGCCTCCTTTGAACCTAGGTCAATGGAAGGAGGTATGAGAGGTACATTTGGATGCCACTGATGGAGATACTTCAATGCTCATACACAATTTAGGTTCGAAGGGAGATCCGTTTTAAAAACACTACCTATACACAAAGTAAGGATGCATTCAAACCAGGAAGGAGCATCTGGTGAAATGATAGCACTTGAAGTGGTGGACAAATAGGCTTCTGTCCTAACAGTGCTGGAAAAAAATATTTTCTCCAGGTAGGAATGTGGTAGTGGAAAGACATACATTCTTACAGCGAGAGCAGCAACAAGGAGAGTGAATTGTTGAGTTTGTTTCTGCGTTACGACAACAAGCAATGCCATGCAACTACTGTGAATTCAAGGACGAGATCAATTATGATCAACTCATCGATAAAATGTATAACAAGAAGATTCAAGAGAGACTGGTTACCACCAAAGACTCTAACTTAGAAAGGGCCACCACCATAATAAGGGCAATTGAGAATCCTGATGTGTATTTCAAAGAACTCTCAACTCATGGGGACACAGGAACAGCTAGGGTGGAGAATGCACTTTATTTATCTTAAATGTTACTTTTTTCCATGTTCACTCTGGCTGGAAAGGGAGGAGTCTGCGGAGGGCGACTGGCTAAGGATCACAGAGAAATGTGTTGGTGATAACTTATCTGTATGAAAATTCAAGAATAAGTCGTTCTTCAACTTCCAGTGCAGCGCGTCCTAAAAAATGTATAGTTTTAGTGATAGCAGAAGATCTTGGCTAATGCCTGACCTAAACACTGGGCAGGCAGGCGGGATAAATCTTTGCCTACACTGAGGTGCAGAGAGAAAATGTACAATAGGAAGCTTTGCCCTGCACACCACAACGTGACCCTCATTAAATACCTAACTGCACCTTCTACTCAATCCACACATCAGACTCTTTGTTGGTGAGACTGCACCAACTCCTCAAAGAGCCGGGGTGAGATCTCGGCAGCCCCTCTTCTCCCTGATCACCCATTCTGCAGTCATCTCAGTCTCTTTCTATATACATTCCTCTCTTTTCATTATCTCCTCTGAGGAGACTTCTGTTTACTGTAATGGGATCTCCCTCCCAATTCATTTCGCACTGAAAGATTTTATTTATTAAGCAATTGAGCTGAACCGTCCCCTGGGACGCGTGGGGGTGAAGGCGGCCATTCGCAGTCAGTGAGTCACAGGTCATTTTGGAAGTGCTCTGCTGTGGAATTTTGAAGGCTTGTTTGTTCCTTTGGGACCGTGTTCTGCATTTAGGCCTGTTCGATGGGATCACTTTTATTTCATCCGCCTCCTATTGTGAAATGTCAACAGTAAATCAAAGCCAGATGACCACATTACCTACAAATGCACCATCTCCAGACAGACACGAGTGCTCAAGGAGCTCCAAAACAAGCCGGCATGGAGCATGCGCAGAGCCTGCGCCAGACACTGCTTAACTTAATCATGAATTGAAAAGCGATGCTTCTATGTATTATATCTGACTTTAATTCATAAGTGACATTATTAACCAGGAAAGTCATCTTTTCTACTCTATAGCCACACATATGTTTAAAACACCCATCCGTTTTCTCATGTATGCAGGAATTCCACTTCTGGGCGATGTTTATCACTCTGTCCTCCAATAAAGTCTTAAGTAGTGCATCTTGTCGGACAAAATGGGGCCCCAGTTCAATTTTTTTAAGGAGAGGGGGCCATCTGGCCCATCACTCTGAGCCTCATTAAGCCCTGGGGACCCCATCCCCCAGGGCCTTATATTTTTTAAAGGTGACGGTGCCCTTCCTGAGTCTCATTAGGCCCTAGGGACCACATTCCCCCGGCTCGCCGCATGCAGTGAGAGCCGGCATTGCTTCCACCCGCAGCGAGAAATTATTTATGCTACTCCCTCCGAGTGACAGCAATCTTTTGATCTGTTTCCCTAGGCCTCATCAGTGCAGGCAGGGAAACAGATCAAAAGTCTGCACACAGCTGGCGGGAGCATTTTCAAAGCTCCCACCAGCTGTGGGCAGACGGTATGTTTGCTCCCGATTGGCAGCAGTTTCAAAGAAGCTCCTGCCAGGTGGGAGCAAACACAAGTTTCCCTGTCCATGCTTGTGAGGGCAGGGAAACTGCTGTGTCCCGAGGGTGGGCTCTCTGGGACGCAGCATGCAAACCGGTCCCGGGTATGGGGCCCCGGGAGCCATGTAAGTCTCAGGAGAGGGCTGATACCGTGTGCCCCCTCCTTTTAAAAAAGTTTAATGGCCCCAGGGAATAGGTTCCTCGAGGCCCATGGAGGCTCAGGGGTTTGCATGCCTCTCCCTCCTCTTTCATCGGATTTCGGCACAGGGGGTGGGCTCCCAGGAGCAATAATGGCTCAGAGAGGGCCACCACACGCCCCCTTCTCCTTATGGAACTCGGCCTGGGGATGCGCTCCCTCGGGCCTATAATGGTTCGGTGGGACCCGCAAGCCCCCTCCCCTCAAAGAAACAATGCGGCCCCAGGGATGGGCTCCCTGGGCCTATAATTGATGGATGCCGGCTGGACACTATTTTGTTTTTTTTTGTTTTTCTAGCCCGCAGGAGTCCTGCAGGATTGCAGCAAAAATTGCAGTTTTTTTTAGGACCTTGAGCGGGGCACGGTATGCCTACCTGTCACCCTGTATTAGTTTTTTTACAACTTCAGGACACAGGACTAATTCAATGGCTGCCAACAAACAATTTGTTCTTGTCGCTGGCAGCCAATCAGAGCACTCAGTCCTGCGGGAGTCTGACTCCCATGGGTGCAAATTGGCCAAGGGAAAAAAAAGCTCCCGGGGCCAATCAGAATGCTCTATTTTTTAAAATTGGGTTCGAGGGACTCTTGTGAGAGTCCCTCGTACCCAACTGTCCGATATACAAATATGTTTGTACCTTAATTTCTCAAAAACTACTGAACGGATTTACACGAAATCACAAAGAGTACAATCTGTGGACCAAGATCTAGCTTCCTGCCAAATGTGGTGTAATTCCACTAAGCAGTTTTTGCAGTAGTGATTCTTAAAGAAGTCTATCAAAAATGCAAGGCGATTTTGCATTTTGGACCCCTTTTTTTTCCAGGTCCCGCTCGACAGATCACCCTGAAAATTTCCATGCACAAACTAGGCAAAAAAGAGCACTTTTTTCGAACGTTTCGTGGAGATTCATCAACTCAAGAAACACATTTTCTATCAAAACTCTGAACTATCTATAACTACTCAATGTCGACTGACATATATTATATATGTCTATACATACACATGTAAATTCGCATATAAATACACACACATGCATGTATGTATATATGTACGTTAGATATTTCTTTTAGAAATAATATAGGTGATATTTCTTTTAGAAAGAATGTAAGCCCCGTTTTTTCCCCTCCTAAGATGGCTTCCTACCATCCACTTCTGCTTCTCTTCCAGAGCACATCGCCCTACTCTTTTCCCTGCTCGTGACTACCCACTGGCCTTGTGCCACCCATGCAGTCATTTGTTCTCAAGCCCTACCTTCTTCTCCTCTGTAGTACTCTCTCCTCCCTGCCACATGAGCAATCCCCCCCTTGCACCTCACCCCGGCCTCCGAACCCATTCCCTTCCTCTCTATGTATTACCAATCAGTTGCTTCATACCTAGGTTCAAGCTCTACAATTTGCATACATATGTAAATACAAGTATTACACACGTCCAATAATTAGTTTATAACTACCATCAGAGGACTGCAACCCATTCGTTTAAAACATCTTGCAAGTTAGCCAGTAGTTTGTTTAGAAACTCTCAAACCTGCAGGCCACTATCTCCGTGCCTTGGGTAGAAAGCTCTGATTGGACATCTGGGAGTGGTAGAGCTTTTACTTTTTGGTAATAGCCATCTTCATAGTTTTGAACATGGAGTTAGTAGCTGTTGGCTTCCAACACCCTCGTGACATTGAGAACTGTTATTCTGCTTCCTTCTTATGCATTCTGTTTGACATCCTATTTTCCCATCCATTGGACTCGAATCTGGGGCCTACTTGGAGATGCAACACATGCTTTCTAGAGATTTTGTGTTTGTGTCACATTCCTGTGTACATAAAGATGGCTTCCCTCACAAGACTCAGTCTCTGAAGCTGTACCCATCTCTAGGAAGCAGCCCTTGATCCCCTAGGAAATCCCTTTGTTGCTTAGTGGATGTCCGGAACTCACACCCATCAGATCTGACCTTTTCCACCCTGCCTGTACTTTATAACTGAGTACAAAGCCCCAGAATAATGCTGCATTTCTGACCATTTACTGTAGCTGGCTGACTGCTTTTATTTCAGAGGTAGTGGTGCGCAGGTATCTTAATAAGAATAATAAGTTCATGTAGAAAATGAAATAACGTAGAAAAATAATGCACGCATTGGAAAATGTGACCTCGGGGTATGGCCACTAATGTTAACGAAGTGTACTAAACAATGATTAATACTTATGAAATATTGAATATATGTTAGACTAATGCAGTAATATGTCATATTAAGGGTTATGAAGTATGCTTTAGCCCTATTAATTGTAGGCCTTAACTTAGCAAGTGTCTTGGCCTATCTTGCCAGGCTGCATGCAGAAGCTGTATTTCTTATTGTTTAATAAAAATGCTGACCAAGTGAATTAAACTGTGAAATGTCTATTGCATTGTTTAAATGTGCTCATAACAGTAGTTTTCATGAGAACAAACTGCTAGGAGACGATGTTCTTGCTAATGCAACATTGTATGTGTAATGTGTGTGAGGCTGACTTTCCCAGGACAAGAACAATGAAGATACTGACTAGAGTGGAAGCTGCAACAATATTGTTACCTGACAAGCCGGATGATGAGGACATTGCAAGATGAACCAATCAACAATATGAGAATGGAGACATTTTAGAATTCATAGATTTGGGATAGTAGTTTTATTGGACAGAGAGTGAACATACGATTAACTGACCAATAGGGAATTAAGGGATAGTTTAGGTGACTTTGATATAACAACACCGCAGAAGGAAAAGATTTCAGATTTTAGCAGACTTTAGGAGAGAGAGAGATTTCAGGAGACTTTAGAGAGAAGACATTCATTCCGACATTAGGCTCATATTACCAGACTGTGAGCCTGATGCCTTGCTGATCGACTGATGTCCTGATGATGAAGACTGATACTGCTTGCTGACCCATACTGAGGATAGGTATACAATTGAAATGTGATTATTATGCATATTTGCTTTTTCTTTCAAGGTACCAACTGCACTGTTTTGTCTATGACTATCATAGTTAGATGTTTTTCCAAATTGGTGTTACTAAATTGTTTTGCATGAGGCCCAACATGCTGATGCTAATCTGATGTTAGTTGAGGATTCTGACTTATGACACAATAGACTAATGCTTGATGGATTTCTCTGCTTAACTTCATGTATTTCATCTTGTTGATGCAGCTGACTCTGCTATTGTTTTGCACTGTAACTTTAGAATGTGTTGTAGTTCAAGCTTTGATTAGATTGTGTTTCTTCCACTGCTTTGTTGTTTCTGTGTGTGTTTCATTTGATTTTGAGATTAATCTACATGACCTGAGCATTGCTAATATAGGGAAATAAACATTCTAAACTTTTACTAAAGGTGTGGTTATTCATGACTAAAAGGTCATGGTGCATGACAATTACTGACACCACTGATTATTGATTTTATTGATTACTAATGATTATTGAATATTGATTATTGATTCCTGTACTGGAGCTATGGTAAGAACTTCTTAATTGGGAGTCAAAAGGTTAATCGACCTATTTGCGTCCCCTTGTAAGTTTACTTATTAAGGTCTGACGCGCTAACAGTAGCTCCTAACCTGATCAAGGACCGGCCTCTCACCAGCACCCCCACCAAAACTGGAGCTCTAAAACTTGTACTGGGTATCATTGTTGACTCTGATAAATGTACAGGCCAGCTGAGAAACGATGCATGTCAGGAACTCAACTGTTAACAAACATGCAGTCACCCATCAACCCTGATCCTAGCAACATTATGGGACAGCTGTGGCTGTTTCTGTGATGTTGAGTGATAGCAGGAAATGGTAACGGAGGCGAGTGAAGGCAATTCCTGCTCCATTCAGACACAAATGTGTCCCTGCCATAGAGGTAACCCTATTTGAACTTTCAGAGACTGCGTTTGCCTTCCTTGGCTTATTTTAAGGTTTAACATATGAAACATATTATATTTTATAAATATTCTAAGTGGGTTTGCTTCATATTCCTCCAGTCATTGGCTTCTTTGACTCATAAACATTCAGCCATTGGCTTGAGACATTGTCAGTCACAACTTGGATCAGCCCAAGGCAATATTTTCTTTTCAGCTTCTTTTGTTGGCCGTTATCCATCTAATTTATGAGATGCCTGCTACAGATATGGAATTCTGAGACACAGGCTGTTTGGAACAAATACAGTGATATTATCCTTGCCCGAAGTGCGCTGCTGTACTTTTCCAGTGAGCTACTGCTCAGCGACATTCCCCCGGGAAACTTTACATAGAACGCTAAACACAATAAGCACTTCCTACGCCTAATATTAACCATGTGTCTTAATGTATTAGCATCTGTAATGGCTAGACACATGAGCAGTGGCATAGCATTCCTTTGGCGAGTCCTAGTTTTACTGTCCAATTCATCTACTGGATAAATAAATATGTGTAACTTTTCTGAATATATACACTTGATTGGACCTTGACCTTTGTTACCTGTGATTGTATTGTCTCACTCTAAACCCACATCCCTAACCCATAACCAAATCCTGCAGTAAGCCTTGACTGCTCAACCATGCCAAACCAAGGCAACACAACCCAGATAGCAGCGTTTGGTACTCAAATGCATCACAACACAACCCTACACTCTGGAATCCAGTAACCAATGACCATCAAGGATACAGAGAGAAGATGTGTGACATTGGGGCCACAACACTGTCAAAATGTAGACATTTGAAGGAAAATGTGGGCCAAAATGTTTCTGAAATCCTATATTATGATCACGTACAGCAGAGATATGAGGGGAGCATGCAGGGTGTAGCCCCTATGGAGGTCATTGAATCTTTACCTTTCTCAAGTATATATATTAAGTAGCATTGACATGGCTCAAACAAATGAACACAATCCGGTATAAGTATTCACTATAAAATGGTCAAAACATTGCATTGGTCCTGACTTCATTACAATCGTGATTTACAAGTTTACCTACTTTATGATTATTCTTTAAAATTAAAAACTTCTTTTCCATCAAAATGTTCTAGAAAATCCATTTACATGTTTCAAGATTATAGGTGAAGACCATACCATTATGTTTTCTCATATTTAGCAAAAACCTAGTTGAGCCATCCGCTGACCTTTCAGTCCATTAGATTTCAGTTCCTGAAACACATGCACGAGTACAAACCCCAGCATTTTCATCAGGTATTATTTTTGATATACCACTGCTCAGCTACAAGGGGTGGCACAGCACTTTACAGCACTTTTCTACAATGCATTGAGTTTTGGGACAGTAATATTAGCTCACACAGTTGAAAAACATACAGCATAGTGTATGTACAACAGTAAGGATCAGATAGGATTTATAACTATAGAAACAAAGACCATCAGTGGGGCCTGTTTGCAGGCATGCTCAAAAACAAAGAGTTAGGATGAGTTCAGCAAGTGATCCCTGGTATTGTAGTCAAAGATCTGCAGCAAGGAGTACATCTTCCCGTCATTTATGAGAGTTTTCAGGAGTAAGGAAGGCCTTCGTTGGTGATCATTCACCTTATGGTTGAACATCTGTAAAGAGAAGCAGATTTCCCTTCCAGGGAAAGGGAGACTTTATTGAGGATCATCCATTTTATAATTTAGGATCAGACAGCTTATAGTTGAAGGTGTGACACAAGGAGTAGATATCCTACTCTTCTATGACAGCTTACAGCAGGCGGGAGACTCTCAATGATGATCATTCATCTTATAGTAAAAGCTGTGTAACAAGGAGCAGATCTCCTGAGCTTCCATGAGACATTCCCCAGGCATGAGGACTCTTTACTGGGACATATTATATTTGAAGATCTGAAACAAGAAGCAGATCTCTTCTATGGGACTATCCAGGGACAGAGAGACTCTTTACTGGGGATTATACATTGTAAAGTTTAAAATCCGAAGGAAGGATCTGATCTCCTGACCTTCTGAGGAACAAAACGGAAATGGCATTTGAAACAAAACTAACGCAAACCGGTTCTACAAACTCAGGCAGTAAATCCATATCCCCTGTCTGGAAAATACGTATGCAGTGGGACCCAAAACATCCCATTGTGTTGCAGTTCCACGTTCGTCATGACCAAAAAAGTGAGAGCGCTGCAGAATACTCGGAAGACTGTTGTGTGATGAATGCTGGTGTCTGTAAAACAACCAGTCTCACGGATGACTTGGAACAGATCACCTGAAGTCTGCACTTTCTGCTGGAGAAGCTGAGGGTCTCCTCAGAGCCTAGAAGCCTATCTACTTGCTGAGAGACGAAAGAAGTGTGCCTGGCCCTGCGGGAGAAGTGTATAGTGTATTCCTAATGCACAGTAACCCTTGAAGGGGTGTCCTGGTGCTGAAATGGAAGATACCGACTTACACAAAGAGCGATGTTTTGAACCCCTCACGAAATTTTGCATGGTTGGCTTCACTTCGGAGGGAGTAGGGGACTAGATTCCACAATCTAATCACCCGACCCCCAATTGGTATCGTGAAATCCAAGAGGTGACCAGTAGACATGCATCTGTGGATCTGGACCGGATGACTTGGAACACAGCACCTACTTTTTGTTTGCAATATCATAGAACCTTGACTTTAGAATGTTCTGTGAGGAATACATATAGCCTTGAACACAGATTTTACTGGGAGGCAGTGTGAGGATCTGAGAGATTGTTTAAACTTTGCGGTAAGCCCAAGAGACTTCTGCCAACTATATTCTGGGTAAGTTGAAAGAGAGATATAAGCTTTAATGGAAGGCCTAAATAGAAAATGTTAAAGTAATTGAGGTGCGATAGCATAGTTGCATGAACCACTGTGGTCGGGAAGAAGAAACAGCATGAATCTGTTTTTACAAGAAAGATCAGTGTCCTCATTGACTCCAAGATTTTAAGCTAACTCTGAAGGTAATGGGGCAATCCAGCACTCTGAAGGCCGCCAGTGAGGGTGCTGTGTGATTAAAGTGCTTTCTTTTATTTAAACGAAACAATATGTTGTTTCTGTTGTTTGAATATTTGAGTTCTGAGCTCTTCCCCCCCCCCCCACATTAACTCCCTTAGAAACCTTTGACTAGTTGCCTTCACTGCTTTGAGAGTCAGGTACGTAAAGGCTCCAGATTGCAGAGTCACAGTAGGGTGGGCCTGAGGACATCAGTGGTAAAGGTACACAGCCACCACGATTGTGGCACAGTATCTGTTGTCTACCCTCTAGCTCACCTCAAATTTGGTCTGACAACACTGAAAAAATAAAAAAAGCAGTTCAATGAGGTGACACAATAAAACAAGTTTTAGGTTAGGTTCCTGGAGAAACACCAAGGTTGCACACACACACACACACACACGTCATGACCGCTCTACAAGGGTTCAACCCTAAATTCTCCTGTGTATTTTCTTCCTTGGCCTGTGTATTGGTCCTTGGACATTTATGGTAAGAGCTTGTTGATCTCAGCCTGTTTTGGCAAATATCTCCCTCTCTGTTGTAAGAGATCCCTGCTATTCAAGAAACGTAAGCAATGTGTAAAAGAAGCAGAGGAGATTGTTGCATTCCATTCCCTCCAGTAATGATGCAAAATAATGCATAATGCTCTTAGGGGCACTTCCACGCCCCTCTATCTCACACACTCTGGAGACTGTCAGGGTCACCAGAATAAAATTTCAAAATCATAACCTTCATTTGTGAAATGGTACACAACAGCTGCCAATATTCACCGAGAATTAAACAGGTCCATTGATCCATTCAAACATCACAGCTCTGCACCACCTCGAAACTAAGAGTGGAGTTGGACTCCCACTTCCAGAACACAACCTTGGGAAGCAAGGAAATCTTCGTTGCGAGGAGCCCAACATCCGAATTCCCTAAAAAATGTCATCTGGGTGGAATCAGAACTGTAAAGAACCGAAGCACAATCTCATGCCGCTGATAGACCCCCACAAATGGCCTGAATGACTCTAGATGTGAGACCATAAGAAGACATGAAAATAATAGTATTAAAACTGGGTAAGGAGGCGGTTCTCGCTCAATGCCTGCACAGGGCAGTGTGTGTGATTCCTCTTCCGCCTGGTTCATGGCTGATAAGAAAGTCTGTCATGGGAAGGAAGTCTGACTCCTAACTGCAAATGTGCACAGATCCACATTTAGCTCCCTGGTAGATATGAGCCAAATTTGTTGTTTCCTCACATTATAAGCAGGTTTACGGAAAAGTCTAACATTTTTTCTTCTTTTTTTCTTTATTTATTTATGTCAGTTGTTCTGTATAGTGCTATGTTTGTTTTTAGGTCTCCTCAACCTTTAGTAGCAGAGTTGTGTTGTCTTGACAAGCTTCCTGAAGAGTTAGCACTTAGGTGGTCATTATGAACATAGGCGGTCCGGGCCGCCATACCCGCGGTGCTACCGGCATGGTGGGCTGGACTGCCATATTATGTTCATGGCGGGACCGCCACAGGCGGATATCCACCACCACCAGGCTACCGCTGCCAGGCAGCCTAACAATGGCAGAGTTCCTTATCCACCGGATAAGGAAACTGTGTCCACCAGCCTTACCCTGCTGGTTTCCCCTGCCAGTAGGCGGAATGGGGGCCCAAGGGCCCCCTTGGGGCCGCAGCCCATGCACTTGGCATGGGCAGTGCAGGGGCCCCCGTGCACAGCCCCGTCATGTATGTCACTGCCCAATGTACGGGCAGTGATATACATGACGGGTGCTACTGCACCCGCCGCACTGCTACATTGACGATGGCTCCATGTGGAGCCGTCGCAATGTCCAGGCCCAGCGGAATGTTGATTATGCGGGAAATCCCACTGTGTACATAATGAGGCCCTAAGTCTGTGATAGATGGTTTGAGGGAGTATCAGAGCTTTAGGTCCCTGCAGTCCTGGACATCCCCCACCCTGTGTATTTGCATTTAAGTGGCCTGGGCCATTTCTGCATGTAATCTGAATGTCAAGAGAATGAATCCTGACAAGGCAGACACAGCCTTCTTTAAGGGTCAATTAAAAAGTACCATCGATTTGGGTTCTGTGTCTGACCTCAATGTAACAGCAGATTGGTACAACCTTTCATCTTTCTGAGGTTAATAAAAGAAGTACCACGGAGTTTGGAGAACAATAAACGTCTCTCATTTAGTGCCCAGATACACTTTACAAATTTACACGTTAAGATAACTCAATCCTACAGGAAACCTGTGCATATTTCCAGTACATCTTCCTCGTCGAGTCCTCCACACAGGAAGAGAAGCTATTTGCATTTGTTCCTCTTACACCGCATGATGGGAGCTCAGGCCCACAGCTACTCCTAGTCCTTCCGGTTTTCCTCCCGGATCCTGTACCCCCGGATCAACAGAAGGTACAAGTGTTTTATGCGTGCAGCGCCGTTTCCATTTATCCTGAGCAGGCAGGTTCCTTTGGACACTGCCACAACCTTTGTGTGACCCTTGCAGCATCCCAGCAAGGATTAAGACGTCATTCCGGGTATTTCAAATCCAAGGATGAAATCTGCTATCTCTTTGGCTGATGAAATTTCAGATATGGCTCCGCCTGGTACGTTTTGGGGTAAATGGATAGAGGCGCAGGCTGTATCTCCACTGGTGACATTTGCTATGTGAAGTGCTCCCTCTACATGTGTTACTCTTTACTGACTGGATATGAGTTCTCAAGAATAACTGTCTTTTGGGACTGTTGTTACATCCAGGTAACTCACACCAGTTGATTACAAGACACACAACAAGTTTCTCTTTCTAATCTGTGAAGGAGCCGGTAATCCCTCGCTTAAGGTGCAGCCTATGTGCCGTAGCCACTACATTTCATCAGCCCTGATCCTTCTCTGGAGAGCGTTTCTTGGTTGGTTGAGATCCAACCAATCAAGCACATCAATTTCACTCTCAAGATCCATTCTTATCTTCTTATATCTGGTTAGTCAGCAGTCCAGGCTGAAAAGAAGTCTTCAAGATGTCACCAAAATATTAAGAGAATTCTGGAGTCCACCTGTGGTAGTTGTATCGCAGGATGTACTTCGCATCTGCTTCAGACTCCGAGCCTGGGGCACATCATGTCTCGGGTTTACAGGCAGGGCACCTAGGTATACTCCCCCCGGGTCACTGAGGAGGGACACAAGGTAACTAATCCTCAGGGGACATGCTGACCTGCTTTGGCCTGCATGCATTTCCCATAAGCCTGTGACTTGTGAAGTGTAAGCTGCGAAACAAAGCAACAGAGCACTGTACCTTATGTGGGTTTTATGTTGGGTGGTGCATGAGAAGATAGGAGAGGGAAGGCTATGGTATGAAAGCCGGGTTAACTTAGAAAGAGGAAGGGTGCTGGAGTGAGGCCTACAGTGGGGGGGAATCAGGACAGGGAAGGGAGTGGCAGAGGTGTAGGGGAAGTGGGTTGGATAGGAAGAACTGGGAATAGTTAACCCACAATGAGGTGTTGCTTGAAATATGGTATTCCAGCTCCTTGCAGAAGTGGAGACAGGATGGAGTGTGGTGGATCTGGACTGGGATGGTGTTCCTCATTTTAGGAGTATTTCGGAAGAAAGCCTGGCTTGACTTCCCCTTCCTGCATTCCCTAATTTCCAATACGT
This sequence comes from Pleurodeles waltl, assembly GCF_031143425.1. NCBI lineage: Eukaryota > Metazoa > Chordata > Amphibia > Caudata > Salamandridae > Pleurodeles > Pleurodeles waltl. The sequence continues at coordinate 92,247,377 of NC_090441.1, forward strand.
CAACACTTACTGCTGCATGTACAGCTTGTTCCATTGAAGGCCTTAATCTTGCTAACTAGGTACTGTCTTGTAGGATGTGCAGCTATACACATATCTAAACACAAGACGTTGCTGCGGTGTGGGTCAATTGTGTTCTCACTGTATGCAACAGGGCGGTCAGATCCACCTCCTTGCAGATCAATAGATAATCCCACATGAACTGACCACATTAAACATGATATTCTGCATCCATTTAATATTTGCCAACTTTTATTGATTGCCTGCCCCGTGTGGCTTTCAGGTCAATGAATATCCCCATTTCAGACGATGTACTTAAAACAGCTACAATGCATTAACAATCACATGTTGATAATGCACTTAACCTGCTGCAATAACTGGTGGAGTGAGGCTGGTCGTAAATGAAACCCTCCAGATGAGTTTCTAGAGCACTGAGACAGTCAGTGTCCTGCACAAAGGTATCCAAATGGACCACACATAGTAGGGAGTATAGTAACTACGACAAGACTTGTCTGTCTTTCAAGATTACAAAGATCAATGAATCATCCGTAGTTATCCTTGCATTAGAGTTAGTCTTGGACTTTGCTGTTAGGGCACCATTATATGAGTGAAGCACAGATTTGAACCCATACATAGAGACTATAAAAAAGACCCTCCTGGGCACAAGATTGGGGTCTTTATTCCTTCAACAAAGCACTCAACACCCTATGCCTCATCATTGGTGACTTATTTTGAACAAATTAAAGATTTCAAGCCTAACAGCTAACTTTAGCCCCCCTACGCTTCCTAATTCAGCTAACCCTGCTTAGTGGAGCACCTGCTGGCCATCTCAATACTGTACAGCTAGCTTCACCTGGCCTTATGTCTAGAGTATTTTTTTACAAACCCCACTTCATACATTTGATAGTCAAGGCCGAAAACAAAGCACAGGGGCTTGAAATTGTGTTCAGAATGCACATATCATAGTATAATTATTGCTTTCACAGGTTCTGTTTCTAGGTTGATAATGAAAAGTTTACAATACTCACCTAATTTTAGCAGAATCACTATGCTTCTTCAACCCATTGTTAATTATCTGACAATTTCACCAAAAATGATTACATTCTCCCAGTTGGTAGCTGAGGCATTGCGGGGGTGCTTCAAATGAATGGAACTTCACTGACAGTCACAACTCCAAGCGATCAGACCACCAAGTGTGGGTACATCAATATCCCACCAAATTGTAGGATGCGTGGCTCCAAGCAGCCTTCATATATTCTAAAACGACGTGCAAGGTTCAGTATGGGTGTGTCGAACCCAGTTATGGTTATTTTCATTACGCCCACAGTAAATGGTGTTAGGGTCAGGGGCAGCTCCTCCATTAGAAAGAACGCGTGTTACCCCCCTCCCCCAACAAAAATGCCCCCAAAAGCCAGAGAGATGAAAAATAAAATGGTGATTAAGTTAATTTATTACTATTTTATTTTTCATCAACCTGTCCCGAAACGAGTGCCAAAAAAGGGCAGGGACTGCTGAGTGGCAACAAAAGGGAGGAGTGGTGGGCTGCCTGTGCACCTACATTCAAAGTGCACATGTCCCATTGGTCAGATGTCTTGCAATAGCCAGCCAGATATGCGCACTTTAAACCTCTCTAACCAAGCAGTCTTAAAACAGCTGGATTGAGAGCAAGCAGAGGCTTCCAGTGCCCTCTGGAGGGCCGAGAGAGGCTCCTCCCTCCAATCCTGGGGCTTCTCTCATGCTGGTTAACAGCATAACAGTATCGCCAGGATGGGTTAAGAGAGTTGGCTGGGGCCTGTGCTAAACACGGAACTGGAGCGAGGAGGAGGACGTGTCATGCGTGAAGCATGTAAGGTAAGTGAATTTTAATTTATTTTATTAGTGGCGCGTGATAGTGCATACACCCACCCACCACCCATTTGCTTGCCCCTACACTCTCCGTAGGTGCCAGCTGCCACTGGTTATGGTTTGCCTATCAGGGCGGTGTCCAAGTCAACTTCAAAGCTGGCCACAAAGGCCCTGCTTGCCCGGCTTGCAAGTAAATATTCACATTAGCAATCAGTTTAGGTATGGATTTCCTGTTTGATGGGAACCATTCCCTTGTGTTCCCAGCACAGATACGTTGACAATAGACAAAGGAAGCACTCTGATGGGTTTGTATGTTGAAATGTATATCAACACTTCACAATTCACAATGCTTGTTCTAATGTGACAAATACAACACTTGTAATATTGTCATATTACTAGTGAATTGTAACATATAATACATTTTCTGAAGGTCACCGTTCTTGTTAGCATGCGTGAGACCCGCTTCGGGTTACTAGGCCTTAGCTATGCAGACTACGGTTGAGTACATCTGTTGTCCCATGGTCCGTTCTTACTAAGCCAAGTACACCCTCTTTCGCACTTGACTCTCAGTGGTAGTGACAGTGAGCAGTTAGAGGCATCTCAGGGAAGCAGTGTTGGGTGCACCAAGCTCAGAGCTCAAAAAACACTCAGTAGCCCAATAACTGATTGTCAAACCTAGTGATTGTCTTTTATAAAAGGAAATTACTTTAATACACTCAAAAACTAAATACTACACGCTACAATATGTAGGTACCAATATCCACAAGAGTGAGGCCACTATGCCCTGGGTTCAAAATCCCCTTTCCCTCATCTTCCCTTAACAAGGTATAAGTTATGGTATGGCAGGTTTGAGGTACAGGTGTAGTGCTACCACTCTTGTTCACAGTTTGTGCGTTCTGTTTTAGAATCTTAAAAAAGCCCTTTTCTCCTGCCGGTTATGGGGGAGGCCCTCAGAACGCATCTGGTCCCTCCTCCAGAAGGAAGACCCACTTGCTGCGAGTGTCTCAGCAGGCTCTCTCCAGTCTGGCAACTGTGTTGCTGGGCTGGAGAGAGCCTTCTGGGCATGTGTGTTTTGCCGGCCCAAGACGGCCGGCCAAACATACATGCACAGTGAGGGGAAGTGCTGAGCACTCCCACTCATTGCGTGTCACCCCGGTGGCCCCGCCCCCTCTCCCCCAGAAACGATAATAAGCACAGTTTGTTATCATTTTTGGGGAAAAGGTTTGCAGCTGCCACTGCTGGCGGGGGCGATGCTACTCCGCCCTTATGGAGGAGCTGCCCCTGGCACATTGATTTGTGAGCTTTCTGCACCTGGCTATCAACAGCCAGTCTGAACAGTGATCAGGAAAAGACAAAAAAGCTGGCCTCCCCTAAAAGTGCCATCACACTCTGAACAGCAGAGACAGCACGCCCAACCTTCACCCCGAGCACTTAGCAAATGGCAGTGCTCATGGAGAGTATTCAGGAACTCTTTGCCGCCTAAGGCCCTTATCGAATTTCTAAAAGGCCCCCTTTCTCCAATTGAGTGGTACGTCTCCTCCCTTTAACTTCAGAAGTGTCAACAATACATGTCGACTCACTGAAAAAACAACCTCACCTCTATTTTGTGGACATAAACAGGCCAAAAGCTTCCATAATAGACCCAAGGGACTCTATTACTCTGGCTCACTCATACACACAATGCATGTACCACGTGTTCCACACACATAAATACATGCAAACATGCACTGGAATGCTAGCATCAGGACCTGCGTTAGCGTGTAGCAGTAAACCTTTATAAGAGTGAGCCTGTAGGCCTCCACTCTAGTGAGACAGATAAAAAGACCTTGTCACAACTATTGTTTTACAAAACACAGTAGGCTGCCACTACCACTCTACATGCTAAATGTATGGCACAGATTGCAGTCCACTGGCAAACAAATGAGGTATGCTTTGTGCTCCCCTCCAGGTCCAGAACAATTCCAAGACCTCATGGTCTTCGTGCACATACTAGATTAGTGTGAGGCAGCCCAGGGGAATACAACTGCACACCATGCAGGGGACATTCTCATCCGAACAGCGTGCTTAGTGGCCACTTTATGCTTCTCTCACCATGACTAAAAATATTTTAAATGCACGCTCATCATCCATTTATTCACAGCTTGTTAAAGCCCATTGCTCAAACTAGTTGACTGCTCAGAGTGTGCAAATTTAGCAAACCAATTCTCATTGAAGACTCAATTTCAGCAATTGAGTATGGTGACTTTGTGAATTCTGTTTCTACACATGGAACTTTTTAGGTCTGGCTTTATGTTATAGCTATCTGAGACCTATTACTGCCAATTGAACAAAATATAAAGTGGGCTTTAGCTCTACCCCGAGAGATATAACTGCTCTCTCACCGAATGCTATTGACTGCTTAGTGTGTCATTCCGCCTCCTGTGAAATGTGTGCATTGCAACGGAAAAGGGGCTATTTAACATCTCAAAAGTACGCTGAATCATCACATATTACATTCTTTGCTAATGAGTGCACTGTATACAGAAAGCATTTGTTTTTTTTGTTTCTTCACTGCAGCAGGCTTTTTAAAATATTTTAGTCGTGACTCAAAATGCAAACCAGACCTATTGTGTAACTGATTGTTGATTGAGTGCTTATGATTAGTTGGATGAGACTGTGACTAAGTTAACGCACAACTAAAATGGTCTATGACAGTCTCAAGCTGTGCGCATGTGTGTGTGCGTGTGTGTGAGAGAGAGAGAGGAGAGGGGTAAAGATTGAGTGTGTGTGTATGTGTGTGAGAGAGAGGGATAGAGAGAGAGGGAGAGAGACTGAGTGTGTGTGTGAGAGAGAGGGAGAGAGAGAGGGATAGAGAGAGGGAGAGATTGAGTGTGTGTGTGTGAGGGAGAGAGAGAGAGAGAGGGAGAGAGATTGAGTGTGTGTGTGTGTGTGTGAGAGAGAGGGATAGAGAGAGAGGGATTGAGTGAGTGTGTGTGTGTGTGTGTGCGCTTGTTTTTCTCGTCTTAACATGTGATATTAATGCCTGATGACAGGGGAGATGGAGGAGTCAACTGAGGTGAAGAGAGAAGGGCGGGGCATGGGTGAAAACAGGCAAATGAAGCAATGATAAAAGATGAAGTCAAGACTGGAGAGGGAGGTGAGAGCAGGAGAAAGGAGCAGAGGGGGAAGCAGAGGGTGACAAAGAACATAGGGCCTGATTACAACTTTGGAGGACGGTGTTAATCCGTCCCAAATGTGACGGATATACCACCTACCGTATTACGAGCCCGCCCTTTTCTTACCATTGGAGGGCTTCATTGTTCCTCACATTTGCTTGCTCTTTATTCGTTAACATGTAGCCTTTACCTCCTGTTCTTGTGTTTGTTGCTCCCCACGGAGCACGGATGCGTGAACACATTACTTGTGTCCTTCCACTGCTCACTTTTCAGGAGCTACTTTTTTTTACTTTTTGTTTAAGCACTCCACAAGAGTATATGTGTTTTCCAGCTTTCTCTGTGGTATACCTCTCTCCCCACATCTGAGCTCCGGTGTCCATCTCTCTTGCCCGTGTGCATCGCCCCTCTCCAATGAGTTGCTTTCTCCCCCATGTGCTGCTCCCCTCCCCCAGCTCCACACTGCTCTTTTTGCCCGTTGCTCACCCTATCCGGTGCTCCATTTTGCTCCCTCTCTGTATCCTTTCTCCCTCCAGCGCCTAACGTCTGCCACCACACCGATCCACTCTGTGGCTTCACCCCCGAGGTTGCTTTCCCACACCCACTTAAAAAAAACTCTTTCGCGCATACTTATTTCTTTTTTAATTACCAAGCCAAGCAGGGCCCTGGGGGGTCTTTGCACAGGGAGGCAGCACCCCGGATGATTACTGCGAGAGCCATACCTCCTCTGAACAGTTGTACTGCGGGAGAAATTCCTTCTACAATTAGCAACGATTGCTCTGTTCGGTATTCATCGCGCATACTGCAGAGACGGGCGCAACAGCACTACAGTCATTCAATAATTCACACAACAGTCTCTAAATGTCACTCCTAAGTGCAATGCAGGATTGAGAGAACTTGGCAGCACTGCTGAACTGTCCCCCCTCACACAAGTCAGAGGCTCCGCGTGCGTTTGGCTGGAATCCTCGCCCCTGGATGGATCGCCTACTTGCAAGCCCTAATGATTTAGGCCATAGGGTGCCAGTTTTGCAGCAGCACTGCTGCCTACCACTTTAAAGCACTCGCAATGGCGGGCAGCATCCTCAGCTCAACCAAAGTGTAAAGTTGACACTAGCGCTGCCAAGATCGGCACTATAGAAGTTGCTGGAAAGTGGGTGCGGACTTGGAGCTGCTGCATCACTACGGGTACAGCCAACCAGAGGCGTTGGTACTCCCAGCTCCAGCGCAAGACCTCAGACGTCAGCGGGCAGTGCGTGCGCGTGAGCAGGGCCGGAAGAGGGGCTTCGGCTGCTCAGGTATTGCATCACAAAGCCGGTCTTTTCCGAGACAGCACTATCTTTGCAAGTACCCGGTTACCTAAGCTGTGACAACCCTGCGTCATAAAATATTAGGACTTTTCACGTTTTAAAACCACAAAGTAGCCCAATAACAACACAAGAAATCAGTGCCTATTGTTAGGTGGCCAAAACAGCGCTCAACTGCAAGGAACATAAACTGCTGTAAAGAGCAATAAAGCATATGCCGGTTAAGGCTAACAAACTGTACAGAATTCTCCACCTAAAGCCGCAGGTTCTCTGAGTGAAGCAACCAATTTGTAGTACTTGAAAAAAAGCTGCCTTTAACTGTCTGCGTCGAAAGGCGTCTTCAGAAGGTAGCCTTTAGCTAGTTGAATGAGCATGACGCCTGTTCTCATAGTGCAGGGTTTTTAAATATGGGACAATATCCACTCAGCGATTGTGGTGTTGGCGGTCTTGTCTGGGGTAGGTGCAGTGTTGATCACAAACTCATGAGTTAGCTAGACCTTCCTGACAGAATAACACATTCCAGCAGACATCAGGCTTGGCTAGTATTTTCTCAGCCTAGGAAGAGTGAGTCATGACTAGAAAACATGGCAAACTGTTGGAATCAACAAAAAACCTGACCGAAGGAGAACCCTTTCATTACAGAAGCCTATGTAAGGCCCCTTCGAGGATGCAGGTTCTATGGCATAGGTAATGGAGTTTAAAAAATGGTTGCCGTCTGCGCCATTGGCTCAAATGGTTTGTGCATTCGAGAGCCGAAGAACAGATGTGGATCCTAGATGTGGATCCCACTGAGTCAGATCCCCAAAGAAAAGCAGGAGATGTAAGAATGTAGAGCCCCATTCTTCAGATAAAAAGTGTCACTGGGAGTCTTAAATCTGAGTGCTGTGAGATTGTGTTTGCTAGGATCAGTTAAGATCCATGTTTCAGAGTGTACGTTATTAACAAAAAGAGGTAATATTCGGAAGGTTTAGGAGTACACAAGTTCCTACCTTAGGCCAGAAGAACAACCAAAGGCATTTGCTAGGTCTAGCATTAGCTAAGGCCTTTTGAATTTACAAAAAATAATATTTACAACATACCTATTTAGGGGGCTTTCAATCAGCCCTCTTCATCCATTGATCTGTTATTATGTATTTCATAATTTTCATTTGCTCACTACAGCATAGGGCAATGGGTCAAACCCAGCAGCGGCACAGCCTTAAGGGCAGAGAGGCCACACCTCCACACCCTTTGGACATGAAGACTGCGTGTCAGGCTGAGCAAAGTTCAGCCTGACACTCTTTATTCTCAAGTCATGCATGCAGGAGTTAGTAATGTGCTCAATTCACAGGCACCTGGCTGCCTGAGCTGAACTTTGCTGGGATGAGAATGTCACAGCTCCTGTGGGCATGACCGCCTCAGCTCGGCAAAGGTTCTCGAGGCCCTCCCTCTCATGACGAGGGGGAGCGTCACTGATAGCCTCAGTCCTGAGCCCTTCAGTTGTAAGCCCTCGAGTGAGGGCCAGTGTTAATCACTGACACCGTGTCACAGAGTGAGGCGGGGTCAGCAGTCTCACTGACCCCATCCCACTCCGCAACGAGATAGGGACAGCTGTTTCCCCTCATTGGCTGACCTAACCACTAGGTTCACTGACCAAAAAAAGTAGGCGTCCCCAACAAAACGTTTTCTGATAACCCCAACAAAACAAAACAAGCATTGACAAAGCCAAAATGGTACCGGCTATTGCCAAACCTATTGACCTTGCCAATGCTTGTTTTTGGTTTTGTTCTTGATTCCAAAGTCAAGACTTTGAAGGGCCAAAATGAAATCTGTAGATAGAGCAGGAATGGGGGAGAGGCATAAAGAAACTTTCGCAACCGGTCGATATTTGGCTAAATTAGAAATAAATGGTGCTGCTATAGACTATCACAGATCTCCTTTATTGACATCTTTTTCACTATCGCAGTGGTTAAATAACCCACAGTGCCCCATTGGACCCAGGAGTAAGGGGATCTTCTAGTGGCTTTGCTAGCAGCCTTTTCCGTCATCTCAACAAGCACTGGCAATGACAATTGTTTTGTTTAGTCTAAAGCAGAAAGGTTCCTACCAAGATTGACTTACGTACACACAGCATGGGAAAAGCAGTGCAGGCTTTCCTGGCACAAGTAACAGGTACAGTACAGGAGGCAGCAGCAGTGCAAGGTCCCTCATGTGAAGAACATTAAAAAAAGCAGCGGTTCGGGCTCATAAGTGTCCCCGTGGTATGTAGTTCAACCCATATGAAATGAAGCATTGTCTTTAGAGGCATTAGTCAGGCAAAGTGTTACTGCACTACCTGCGTCCCAAAGGACCCTCATGTTCATGCTTTATTGGTAAACCCTTCTATGCAACGAAAAAGCAATACTTTTTCAGAAAAACCGGACACTACCTGGAATTTTCATTGAGACTGTGATCCAAAATGTAAGAGCACAAGATGACCTAAGCGGTGAAGAATAGGTCAGCAAAGAAGGACAAGTTCCCAAAGCTTGTGACTCACACGTCGGTAAGCATTGGTTACTCACCAAGGTAAGGCCGGAGGTGAAGGAGAGTCACCATGTGCAGTATCTCATGTACGCAAGTCTGCAGTATACCTGAGCACATCATGATCCAGGCCCTTCGCTCACCTGCACTAATATATTTATTGAAACTCTCTGGTTTGATATTTTTCGGCGTCTGTAGGGGCTAAAGGAGCTCTGAAATTACAACAAAGTGGTATGCTAATATTATATACAACACAAAGTAAATAAATATATACCTATTTTGATTTTAGGGCATGCTTATCATTGTATTTTTCTGTGATTTCCAATACCTCTAGCTTAGCCTTTTTTTGACATCTTAGATTTATGGAAAGAGTGTGAAAATCTGCAACAACACACTCAGTGGACTTAACTAACCCCTATGGGTGCCTAGTGTGCACAGACCTGGACTGGGAACCAAAACCCACCCTGGCTAAAATGTTCACAACAGACCCACAATGCACTAAGCAGCAGTAGGCAAGCCTCGGTCTCTCCACTGGGTTTGGGTTTGGAGTGAACCTCCCAAAGAACACTTTAGAAAAAAATTGATCAGAGGGAGCACATTTTTCTAAATATATTGGCTGAGTTCTTTCAGGGCTGGATCGTGGCAGCCCATTCTGCCCTAAATATGTCCCCTAGTTCGCAGCACCTCAGGAAATGCCTGAATACCATGTGTAACTAAGTGCGGACAGATCTCTCTAAAAAGTTGTGCTTTCAAAGCGTTTTAGGCCACAGTTGACAGCACTATATAAGATCCATCTTGTGTCCTGACAGACGTGGAAACATGGAACAGAACCAGGCAGGGACTTCCAGAAGCAGACCCCCAAGAATTACCACCCTTCTTCCCTGGCTGTGATACACCCGAAGTTCGTGACTACTTCATCCCAAAAGGTCCCTGGGAGCCAAGAGCCGGATATGGAACATGTGGAAGGTTGGAGCGTCCAAGATAAACAGGATTTGGTTTGTAAATAGGTTTATGGAAGGCTTACAAATTTACATTCAGTCCAGCGTGTGACTTAGCCAGTTGAGAATTAAATCAGATTATCCACAGGGAGACGTTTAGACGTAGGACAACTGGTCTTTGTAAACAATTCAGCATTTGACCCCCTGGCACTCATTTCACATAATCTGAAGGACAAACCAATGCTTCTGCGTCACTTATTGTCAATGCCAGGACCATAGCACAAACACAAACTCTGGCGAGCAATAGGTTTAATCGGGATGGCACACATTGTAAAAAGGAACGAGAACAGCAGCATCTCTGCTTTTAGGTAAGGGAGCAAATGCTGTTCCAAGATGGAGGAGCAGTCAACTGCATTAAGGGTAACAATGTACCACCATTACGCCAAATAAAAGTTCACGGTTCATGTAGAGCAATGGAAGAAATCCTACGCAACAGCAAACAAATGCGATGCGAACTGCTACTTCCTGTCATGTGTGACACTTCCTATCAACCCTACTCGAATAGTTTATATGTTATTGAACTGCATCACCCTTGTGCCAATACAGTCTTCAAAATGTAACTCTTTGTGCAGTTGTATCTTCTTTTTCCTGCAGCAACAATTTAAAAATCAGTGCCACCATATCCTGAAGAGGAGCAGAAGAGGGGCGCCTACATCTTAAGTAGAAGTTGCTTTACCAAGGATGCAGGATCCAGACATGCCAGTAAAGAGGCTGTAGACACAGCCAATATCCAGTGTGAGCAATCCAAAGGGGTTTACTCAAATGTGTGGATCCACGTTAGACAGCGAGGAGAGGGCCCAATGGGATGCCATATGACAACAACATAGACTTTGAGTGAAACGACTCAGGCACATCATATCGCCTGATGTACGCAAGGGGAGCGCAGCGGGAGGAAGATATGTGCGTTAACCATAGCAGGTCAGTGACGCAGAACAGCCTGCCATAGCCAAAGCTGCTGACAGGTCTAACAGGGTCACCTATATAGGATCATCAGGTTGGACACCAGTTTGGACACTCGGATTAACAACAGTACCTTGGAAAGGCTGCAGGCACCTCAGCTGATCACAGCGCGCATTTCCACACCATTACAAGTGTATTTGCTTTCACCCCTCGGAGCATCTTGGCGCTGAAAAACAGATGCTTATTGTTACCCAATATGTCTACACAGTCACCAATCATCATCCCTCCTCCTTGTTCTCTGGCGCCTCAATGAACATCAATCAGTTGCTGCCAGGTACCATAATGCTGTAAGATCTACACAAGCAAGAGGAAACAAGGTACGAAGCCAACAGGGTGTGATGCTGGTAACAGAGATGCATACAGACCCTGCGTTTGCATCACCCTGTGATCCGGTGACCAGATGTCCCGGATTTCCCCGAACAGTCCCGGTTTTCAAAGGACTGTCGTGGTGTCCCAACGCTTTTGTCCATTTTACAAAAATGTCCCGGTTTTTGGGGCAAAGGTCAGGTCAACCTGACAACTCTTTCATTAATTTTAAATTAATGTCCCAGTTTTTGGGACAAAGGTCAGGTCAGAATCAGAAGTGAAAGGTATGCTCTCCTTTCACAAGCAAATGCTTTAGTCCTACTTTCATGTCTAACCTGTCCCGGTTTTTTGTTTTCAAAATCTGGTCACCCTACCCTGTGATTTGTTGTCCACTACGTAAATAAAAAGAAACTAAATGGCGCTTTCTTAACCGATCAAAGTGTTCTGTAACTAGCTGCTCTACCCCTGGACAACGCTAACCCTATTTCAATATGTATATCTCTAATAGGTTTAAAAATCAGCACAGCGGGCCAAAATGTTAATTGAATCAAGTGTCCTGCTGTCGCTCGATGGAAATGTAGAAGATTGAGAACTGCCGCCTAAGATTTAAAAAAAAACTGAAAGGGTTCCCACGTATAGCGGAGAGGAAGAGAAAGGAAAAAAATCTGTGTATTTTATAGATAAAAGTTTTATAACTTTAACAGTAAAGCCCCACATAGAATGAGAACGAGTTCTGTAACTTAACAGAGTTTATTCCTTTTCGAGCTCTCTCTCCTGCCCTCCGGCCCATCCTCCCACACATGTGAGCACAGTGATGAGAACTGGGCATCGTATCCTTTCCTGTTACCTAGCAACGTAGATAATAAAGACCAAGCCGGTTCATTACGCTCATTTTAATTCCCTCTGCAGCGACTCAGGCCGTCTTCATCCTTAATATTTGGACTCGCTACGATAACGCTCCTGTGTCCGTCAAGGATTGCTTTAATTTTGTTTTCGGATTTTGTTGCACCACTCCAGGTGAATGTTTGTGCCATTTAAATACCGCCACTTCTGTGCAGAAGTCCTTTTCGTAACGGATGAGTCCCAATATTAGGTGTTTTTACGTCAAACTTGAAGCTGTAGAGACTACCTAGCAGCGGGGGCTTGTGCATGGATGGCCCCTAGCGTTAGGGTCACTGATCAAATCAAATAAGGTTATGATTGCATAACCTGTTGTTCGGGAACCACACCTCTAATGAAGGATGCACAGTTTCTCTTCTATATTTATACACTTGGGATATTTGTTTCAACATCTCTGCTATATCTACCCCTTCTTCTACCCCTGTCTTCCTCCAGTTTAAAGTTTTTGCACCTCTTCATGAGATTTCTGGGTGGACTTGCATCATCTTGGCAGCTGATCTCCATGTTTTCTTTTCTTTCTATGCTTTCAGTGGTGGCATAAGCAGTGCCTTTGCGACACATGCAGAGCCACCGCAAAGAATGATCAAAATCAGTCAGCCACCCCCAGTGTCAACACGTAGGTTTGTAATCTCATGTGTAATCTTCTTCTGTACTCTTCTTTCCCCCGTCTTCACTCTACTTCTCTTCTTCCTCATCTTCTTCTGTGGTCTTCTGCCCTCTGTTCTTCGTTTTCTGTATCTTCTTCTGTGTTCTTCTGTGTTCTTCTGTGTTCTTCCAGTCTTCCTTTCTTCTCTCCTTCCGGTCTTCTGATCTTCCTTTCTTCTCTCCTTCCAGTCTTCTGTTCTTCTTGTCTTCTGTTCTTCTTGTCTTCTTGCCTTCTGTTCTTCTTGTCTTCTGTTCTTCTTGTCTTCTTGTCTTCTGACTTCGGCTCTTCTGCCTCCTCCGTCCTCTTCTCCCCGCGCCTGCCCTCCTGCCTCATCCCCCTCCCCCACTCGCATCCCCCTCTCTATCTCCCCTATCTAACCCGTTCACTATCTACCTCCCCCACTCCTCCTATCTACCTATCTCTCTATCTCTCTATCCCACTATCTAACTCCCTCACTCTCCACCTCCTCCTATCTTCCTATCTCTCTATCTATTTCCCTATCTATCGATTTCCCTATCTATTTTCTCTATCTATTTCTCTATCTCCCCCCCTCACCCCCTCTATTACCTATCTTCCTATCCTCTCACTCTACCTCTCACCCTCACCCACTTCTACAACCCCCCTCCCCTATCTTCTCAACCCTACTCCTATCTTTCTCCCCTATCTCCTAAACCTCCTAAAACTGACCCCCCTCCACCCTTAAACCCCCCTCCTCCAGCTCTTCTCACTCTACCTGTCCCCCCCTCCCTCGCGCTTTCCCGCCACGACCTCCTGCACGCCCCCGCCCCCAGCTCCCATTCGCCCCCACCTGACCCCTCCCCCCCCCTACCTCATATGGCGGCCGCTGCGCGACAGTGGTAGCGACCCTTGACCCAAGGGTAGGTCGCTCCCCCTGCCGCTGCAGCTCCTCCAGGTTCCTGAGTTCCTGAGACCCACCTCACAGTAAGTACCCCCCACCTCCCAGCCCCTCGCTCTGCCCTGCGCTACTCACCCTCTCTCCTGCTCCTGCTTCTTTTCTTCTTTTCTTCTTCTCTGTTCTTCTGTTCTTCCTCCTCGCTCCTCGTCTGTAATCTTCTTCTGTACTCTTCTTTCCCCCGTCTTCACTCTACTTCTCTTCTTCCTCATCTTCTTCTGTGGTCTTCTGCCCTCTGCTCTTCGTTTTCTGTATCTTCTTCTGTGTTCTTCTGTGTTCTTCTGTGTTCTTCCGGTCTTCCTTTCTTCTCTCCTTCCGGTCTTCTGATCTTCCTTTCTTCTCTCCTTCCGGTCTTCTGTTCTTCTTGTCTTCTGTTCTTCTTGTCTTCTTGTCTTCTGTTCTTCTTGTCTTCTGTTCTTCTTGTCTTCTTGTCTTCTGTTCTTCTTGTCTTCTGACTTCGGCTCTTCTGCCTCCTCCGTCCTCTTCTCCCCGCGCCTGCCCTCCTGCTCCTGCCTCATCCCCCTCCCCCACTCGCATCCCCCACTCTATCTCCCCTATCTAACCCGTTCACTATCTACCTCCCCCACTCCTCCTATCTCTCTATCTCTCTATCCCACTATCTAACTCCCTCACTCTCCACCTCCTCCTATCTTCCTATCTCTCTATCTATTTCCCTATCTATCGATTTCCCTATCTATTTTCTCTATCTATTTCTCTATCTCTCCCCCCTCCCTCACCCCCTCTATTACTTATCTTCCTATCCTCTCACTCTACCTCTCACCCTCACCCACCTCTACAACCCCCCCTCCCCTATCTTCTCAACCCTACTCCTATCTTTCTCCCCTATCTCCTAAACCTCCTAACACTCACCCCCCTCCACCCTTAAACTCCCCTCCCCCAGCTCTTCTCACTCTACCTGTCCCCCCTCCCTCGCGCTTTCCCGCCGCAACCTCCTGCACGCCCCCGCCCCCCAGCTCCCATTCGCCCCCACCTGACCCCTCCCCCCCCTCCTACCTCATATGGCGGCCACTGCGCGACCGCGCCGCTGGCGCGCCAGAGGCAAGCCCGTCTGCGCCTGTCCCGCGCCCAGCGCCACGACCCCTGGACCCCAGCTCTCCCAAGCCCCGCTGACCCGCTACGACCCCACCACCCTCCACGCCCTCAACCCAGGAAACTCCAACACTTGCTTCCAAGCTCACCCCAAACGCACCCATGGACCCTTCGCCTGCAACTCCTGCAAACGCACCTTCCACCACGCAACCACCATGACCACCAGCCCACGCGCCATCAACCACCTCAAGTGCATCCTAGTCAACGTTCGCTCCGTCCACAAACACGCCGTTGAACTCTGGGACCTCCTGGACTCCATAGCACCGGACGTCGCCTTCATCACGGAGACCTGGATGAACGCCTCCTCGGCCCCTGACATCGCCACTGCCATCCCCGAAGGCTACAAGATCTCCAGAAAAGACCGCACCAACCAGGTAGGAGGAGGTATCGCCATCGTCTTCAAAGACTCCATCAGCGTCACCACCTCCACCGAAGACACCCCTCTCGCCGCTGAACACCTGCATTTTCAGATTCGCACCGATCCGAGGACCACCCTCAGAGGATCCCTCATCTACTGTCCTCCCGGGCCACGCGCCCCTTTCAGCGACGCCATCGCCGACTTCATCTCCCCGCACGCCCTCGCCTCGCCGGACTACATCCTCCTAGGTGACCTCAACTTCCATCTGGAACAAAACAACAACCCCAACACCACCACCCTGCTCGACAACCTCGCCAACCTCGGCCTCAAACAACTGGTGAACACCGCCACCCACATCGCCGGACACACGCTTGACCCCATCTTCTCCGCCAGCAAACACGTCTTCTTCAGCCACGCCTCCGCCCTACACTGGACCGACCACAGCTGCGTCCACTTCACATTCCGATGCGAGACCCGCCACCTCCGCACCCAACCCATCCCTCGTCGACAGTGGAACAAGATCCCCGAAGAGCAACTCTTCTCCGCACTCGCCGCCAACCAACCCACCCTCACCACCGACCCCAACGACGCAGCCCTCAACCTCACAAACTGGATCTCCAACTGCGCAGACATCCTTGCTCCCCTCAAACGCACGCATCGACAGACCAACACCAAAAAACCTCTCTGGTTCTCTGACACCCTCAAAGAATCAAAGAAAACTTGTCGCGCCCTTGAGAAAGCCTGGCGCAAGGACCGCACCGCTGACAACATGACCGCCCTCAAGAACGCTACCCGCGAACACCACCACCTGATCCGCGCCGCCAAAAGGAACTTTTTCACCGACAGACTGGACAAAAACAGACACAACAGCAGAGAACTCTTCAGCATCGTCAAGGAGTTCTCCAACCCCAGCGCCAACGCCGTCACACCCTCACAGGATCTGTGCGAATCCCTCGCCACTTTCTTCCATCGCAAGATTAGCGACCTCCACGACAGCTTCGGACACCAGACCCAACCAAACACCACCGAACCGGCATCCACGGCCATCACCCTCAACAACTGGTCCCACATCAACACGGAAGAAACCAAATCCATCATGAACTCTATCCACTCCGGCGCCCCTTCGGACCCCTGCCCGCACTTCATCTTTAACAAAGCCGACGACATCATCGCCCCGCACCTCCAGACCGTCATCAACTCTTCTTTTTCTTCTGCTACCTTCCCCGAATGCTGGAAACATGCCGAAGTCAACGCCCTACTAAAGAAACCTACGGCTGACCCGAGCGACCTGAAAAACTTCCGCCCCATCTCTCTTCTGCCTTTCCCAGCCAAAGTAATAGAGAAGACCGTCAACAAACAGCTGACCACCTTCCTGGAAGACAACAACCTGCTCGACCCCTCACAAACCGGATTCCGAACCAACCACAGCACGGAAACCACCCTCATCTCAGTCACTGACGACATCAGAACCCTGATGGACAACGGTGAAACAGTCGCCCTCATTCTGCTCGACCTCTCGGCTGCCTTTGACACCGTCTGTCACCGCACCCTAATCACCCGCCTCCGCTCCACCGGAATCCAAGGCCAGGCCCTGGACTGGATCGCCTCCTTCCTCTCAAACCGTTCCCAAAGAGTTTACCTCCCTCTGTTTCGCTCAGAACCCACCGAGATCATCTGCGGCGTACCCCAAGGCTCATCACTCAGCCCGACACTCTTCAATGTCTACATGAGCCCCCTCGCCAACATCGTACGCAAGCACGACATCATCATCACCTCCTACGCCGACGACACGCAACTTATACTCTCCCTCACCAAGGACCCCGCCAGCGCCATGACCAACCTACAAGAGGGTATGAAGGACGTCGCAGATTGGATGAGGCTCAGCCGCCTAAAGCTGAACTCTGAAAAAACGGAAGTCCTCATCCTCGGCAACACCCCGTCCGCCTGGGACGACTCCTGGTGGCCCACAGCCCTCGGCACCGCACCGACCCCCACAGACCACGCCCGCAACCTCGGCTTCATCTTGGACCCTCTTCTCACCATGACCAAGCAAGTCAACGCCGTGTCCTCCGCCTGCTTCCTCACCCTCCGCATGCTCCGCAAGATCTTCCGCTGGATCCCCGCCGACACCAGAAAAACCGTGACCCACGCCCTCGTCACGAGCCGCCTGGACTACGGCAACACCCTCTACGCCGGGACCACAGCCAAACTCCAAAATCGCCTGCAACGCATTCAAAACGCCTCAGCCCGCCTCATCCTCGACATACCCCGCAGCAGCCACATCTCCGCACACCTGAGACACCTGCACTGGCTCCCAGTCAGCAAAAGGATCACCTTCCGACTTCTCACCCACGCACACAAAGCCCTCCACGACAAGGGACCGGAATACCTCAACAGACGCCTCAGCTTCTACGTCCCCACCCGCCTCCTCCGCTCCTCTGGCCTCGCACTCGCTGCTGTCCCTCGCATCCGCCGCTCCACGGCTGGTGGGAGATCTTTCTCCTTCCTGGCGGCCAAGACCTGGAACTCCCTCCCCACCAGTCTCAGGACCACCCAGGACCACTCCGCTTTCCGGAGACTCCTAAAGATCTGGCTGTTAGAGCAGCGATAACCCCCCCTTTTTCCCCTAGCGCCTTGAGACCCGCACGGGTGAGTAGCGCGCTTTATAAATGTTAATGATTTGATTTGATTTGATTTGATTTAATCGGCTTGAAGGCAGGATGCACGCCCTGCTTTAGCAAACCAGTGAGCGATAAAGAAGAGTTATGATGCGCAAACATGCCACTACCGCAGCTCCAGGAAGCAGATAATGGCCAAAGTAAGGCACAACAGCTGCCGCTGTCAGCACATAGAGCACTGCAAGGAATTATTGCTGGGTATGGGATACAAGATAAATCATCGCATTGATTTCACCTTCACTCATATATCTCAGATCACAGTAAAAAAGCCATACTTGGACAGAAGTCCTGGTGCACATTGAGGCTGCCCGGTGTGCTTACATTTGCATGGACTGTACTGCACAAATGTGGCCTACGTGTATTTGATGTCTGACATTTACTCATACTTTTGGGTATCGATCATGAAAACCACAGCTGTTTTATAGGGTGAGTACATTGGAACAGAGCCTCTCAGTAGACCATGTATTCCCTGTTGGGCTTCCTCAAACCCTGGGATATGCCGTCTAATCCTTCTGCCAGCGAGAAGCTTCAGTACAGTGCTCAGTTAGGCCCCCTGTCTGCTGGTGGTAGGCACCAGCACTCATTTTTGTGGACCAGGACTCCTTTTTCATCACAATACTTTGACCCACAGTAAGAACAAGCATTTGCAATGCAAGGGGTCTCGCATTTCTCCGAGTTAGAGCTATTTGCAGTTGTGAACTCCCAACCAGACTTTTCTTGCCTCATTAAATGGAAAAAAACAAGCGCGATCACGCTGCTGAACAAGCGAGATCGTGCTGCGAAAAAAGAGAAAAAGTAGTCCACAAACCGGACGGAAAACAGCGAGCCTCGTATGTTTTCAGTACTTGGTTGCTGCGCTCGAGGAGGGCTAACCACTGGAAAAGACATGACGTATGCATGCCTTCCACTAATGAAAACAAGCAGATTTTAAAAGGCAAGCCCACGAACCAATGAAAGACAATGACTTTGAATGGTCGGGGCTCCGAGCCCTTTTCTAACTAATACAGCATCTCGCAAGCGATACGCATGTGCCAGCGCATGCTACGCAGGCTTGACCCTAAAAAGAAAGGCAGAAATGGTAGACAGAAGAGAAAGCTAAGAAATTAGTGGCAAAATAAGAAAGAAGTGATGAAAAAGCACCTCAGGAGTAAGAAAAAGGCAAAAGAAGTGTAGGACAGTGGAAGAAAGAGGCTGAGGTGGAATTTAAACTAAGTAGCCTTGGTAATAAGTCATCTCAGTATTCAACCTCGCTAGGGACTGATTTCAGAAAAAAGTCCAGGTTAAAATGTGCAGAGGCGGGAGGGGGCGTGGCTTGAGAGTGAGGAAAATGGCTGCTTGAGCCTGGAGCTCTGTATCTCTGTCGCCACAAATTCGCTATAAAACTGAGCAGACTCACTCATCAAGGTCTCTAAACATGAGGATCGGGTATCAAACACATAGGGAACGACAAATAAAGCTCTGATATTTTTCCTGGAGCTCTACTACATCGAACAACGCTGACTGACCTAACAGCCAATCTGCCTCCATCATAGAAGCTCTTGTTCCACCAACTTGGCAAGGCCTGTGCTTCAAACATTTCCCCAGCAGCCAGAATCATTGATGGAAAGACCCTCACCATCCTCAGGCAGAACTGAAAGTGAGCGCTGCATCTATTCTGCATACCATTATGACATCCATACCCCTCAACGCGCACATGACATACGCTAAAGCGAGTAGCAAATCGACCATAACTACTCTCACTGTTACCATAAGGGCCAATTTCACCACTGCTCTACACCAGACAGCCCAAGCCTCTACAACTACTTACTGGCTGTGCTCGCCTTGGGAGCACTAATCGCAATCCATGCTGTGCTGTGCTCCTTCGGGTGCTTCCCGGCTTCAAGGCTTGCTGGGCCCCACTGTGCTTTCAAGCATGCCGGTGTCCTCATACCCATAAACGCCTGCTGACGCCTGAGTGTGCCGGTTACGTTGCTGATATGAGATGACTCTCAAAACCCTACCACGAGGCCCGGCTCACCAGATCCTGACACATCTGCCATAAGTTACGCAATACCATGCATATGGTCCAATCTACACTCAGTAATGAAGCCTGCCATTAAATGGACCCGAAATAGTGCGGGGTAACACGTAATCAGGCAGGCCAGGCTTATCGGCACTACACCTGTGCAAACACCTTGAAGTGCTAGATTTGGTCATTCTAAAACTAACATATGGTGCATTAATATAGGAAAGGTGAAATGTGAAATGTGGTATACTGAAAACTGAGTTCTGGAAACTGAATAGAAGGGTGAATAGAACTGAGCAGATCTGACCTGCTAGAACCAACAGAAGGTGCATTGATCTATGAAAGGTGAAATGTGTGAATACAGAATTCTGAGTTTTGGAAACCAAATAGAACAGTGAATAGACTTGAACTGAATGGTGAAATCTGTGCATAGCCGGATAAAATCTCCTCTGATTCTGTCAGTATTGTAAAGCCCTACAAGTACTGTTATGTATGATTTCCAACATCTCCATTATTTTGAACCATACATTTAAAAGCTCTCTTGTGTGTGACAACACTATAACTCAAATATAGTAAGACACATCTAAGGGCTTAATCACCACACGCCCAACAGGAGAAATGACCTATCATCCTGCATGTGGTGTGTGCATACTGAGCTCACATAAACAGTAAAAAGCAATAACACCCTCTGAGAAATTGACACCATAGAGGAGCCAAAACTATTAACTCAGCATCTCTATCGCTTATTGAACAGAATTTTGCTTAAACCATACTCACATTACTTTTAAGTCCTTTTTAATAGCTGGACAAAACCAGTCTTAAAGATGGCGGAGAATGACTCAAAGTATGCAACGAAAAGGACGAAATCCGAACCAACAACTCCAGAGTCTCCCATCAATGTTAAAACTGAGCTCAAAGAGACCATGGACTCTACTCTTAAAAAACTTTCTGATGTTCTACAGCTAGCCCAAACAACAAAGGTTAGCATGGACATTATGCAGCAGGATGTTGCTAGAATGAGATCTGATTTCATGCAAATATCTGACAAAATATCTGCTGCTGAACAACGCATTAGCAATCTGGAAGACAAATCTCTTGGCACAAAAAAGGACCTCAACTCCCTTCACAAATCCTCAACTCTGATGCAACGCTCCATTGTGGAACTGGAAGACAAAACAGGATGGGCAATATAAGATTATTTGACTTCCCTGAAAACTCTGAAAAACAACATTGCTCATGCATCCGCCTTTCTAGAGGACTGGATCCCACAACATACTAAAATTTCTTTTGACAAAAAAAAGCAAGCTTGAAAGAACACATTGCATCCCAACGCATAATTTGGACCATACAAGCCCCTCTGATCCACCCAGAGTGATAATTTGCAAACCTCTCAGATACTAACATGTAGAACTGATCCTCAAATTCATAACCAAGCACAGAAATATCTTCTGGGAAGGTCACTGGATCACCGTCTCACAAGACTACTCTAAATCCACGTTCAAGTGACCATTCCCTTCTCATTCTCAGGCCCTGCCAGATTTCAGATTATTTAATAAGGTTCAGCACACCTGTTTCATGATCTGCAAGATCTGGCCACATTCCTAGACAACATCCAAGAAGCCTAGATGGAAACTTCTACCTCTTCTGACAGGACGGTTGTAATGTATTAAGATCCACTGTTTAACTTTTTCTATACTGCATACCAAGAAGATACCTATCCTCCATCTATATGTACCTTTACATTCCAGATTAATGTCTGCCTGCATTCATGTATAGGCTATACCTATTTGACCCCACCCAGATATGAAGCAACACTTCTCCTAAGTGCTAAAATGGGGCAAGATGGTGTGCAATAACATAAGATACGAAGGGTTATAATTCTGTGTTACCATTTGATGTTTAGAAATGTTTGGACTTGTTGTTGAGACCCAAATGATGCTTATCATGCCTAGCAGGATCAATACGACAGATTGTTTTACCAAATTTAAACTGTTACACTGCCAAACAGCTTTTGCTGATGCTAACTGTCCTTCCTACTAATAGACATGATGATCAGACTGACATGACATGCTGGGTGTTACCACAAGACGCTCTATGCCTCTGTTAGCATGATTGCTATTGACACAAAGCCCTTACAATTTCCGCAAGCTTCTCCCTTAACACAAGCAATCAACAGTCTCTAACTAAATAGACTACTGATGAAACTAGATGTGTCAATGTTCTCCTGCATGATGAGATAGTTCTAAGTGCTGCATGGTAGGACCGGAGACCGTGGCACCTTGCAGACACCTAATAATTTCAAGACAACACTTGACAGTTGAGTTAGTGCTGCAACAGGCAACACACTTAGTTTTATTTCTCAATGATCCTATTTATTTCCTATAGAAAACTCCACACAACTCTAATCTGCACAGTCACATCCATATCCGGTTTCTACATATGAGTAATTGACTGATGGTGTAGTGGCACGCACCTGCTGAGAATTGGACTAACTAATTTCCTTATTTATTTTAAGTTATAACCAAATTTACAAATGCCACTGACTTATCAAAGTCTCGCATTATGCTCATCCTGACGACTAGCAAGCCTCAAGACATATAACTCCCACTCATAGCTCAGTAATAATTCATGAGCCCATATTGTGGCAGAAGTGAGACGGCTAGTCTCCTCCGTTAGGTCCCATGCAGTTCCTGTTACAGGTGGGGATGTAGGGTGAGATAGGACGGTTGGTGTTTGGAACTGGTGGGCTCCCATCATTTGGGTTCATGTATTCTAGCTCTTCACTTTCTCTTCTATCTTCTTGGTTCCCTTTATTACTTTTTCTGGTGACTACTCTACCCTTCCATACAGGCATGGCTCGTCCTGAGACTACATTAGCTGCAGTTCTAGCTCAGAAATAAGGGGCGTACCTATCCCGCCATATGAGACTCCCTGGGAATATAACAGAAATATTCAATACACTAGTCCGACCCTGCATACCGTTATGTCTCAGGCTCTTCCCTTCAATCCCCATGTTGACACCTGATAGCTTACGTGTCCTTTCCCTCAACACCAATGGACTGAATCACCTGTTAAGAGGAGAAAAATGATTGAATACACATACAAATTCAAAGGCGATTTAATACTCTTACAAGAGTCCAGGCCCGCCTCCTCAGACATTCCTTCTTTTAAAGCATCCTGATTCTCAGAAGTCATTGGCTCGCCTGCCCATAAGAAAACAATGAAGTCCTCACCAACATCACCAAACAAGCAAAAATCATGATCCTGGACACTCTTGCTGATCAGAATGGGAGATGGTTACTCAATAAATTGACTAAATCTGGTAAAGAATTGTACTTGTTGAATATCTATGCACCTAATTATCTCTTATAGACACATGGCGTATCGAATACTGTGATACAAGAGACTATATTTTTTATTCCCAACCACATCAATCGTTCTTGAGAATTGACCACATACTAGTATCCAAGAACCTGGCAAGAGTGATTTCTGATACATCAATAGAGCCTAGGCTTGCCTCCGACCATTCTGTCATACTAGCATCTTTAGACTGAGACACAACCTACCCTGCCTCTAAATCTTGGAGACTAAGTGCAGACATTTTGCAAGATGATTAACACCTAGAAACAATCTGCAAAGCCATCCCAACCTTCTTTCTTGAAAATTCCCCCAAGGAATGTCCACCTCAAAGACTTTGGGATGCCTTTAAGGCTAAGACTAGAAGGGTAATAATAAACAGTGCTCATTTTAATAAAGCTGCAAACACCCAATTAAAAAAGCTGGAAACCCTCAACAAAGATAGGTCAGAGGTCCGCCCACTGAACATTCTTTGTACCAAAGAAGTATTAGGAGAATCTGGATTAGCCTGGCAACCCAAATTCCTTAAATATCTAGGTCTCCCATTTAATGATAACCTCTCTGAAGCTATCCAGCACAATGAATCACTGGTTCTCCACAAGGTAGAAAGCTGTCTAGAGAGCTGGTCACCAGAATTTCTAACCTGATGGGGCAAACTTGAATCCATAAAGATGATTATCATTCCAATTGTTCATTACCTGCTAAGCATGTCCCCCATGTTGTACTCCAATACATTTTTCTATAACTTAGACAACCTCATCAATAAATTCATTTGGAACTCAAAGAAGCCACATAAAAATTATGTTTACTCAAAAAATGAGGTGGGGCCAACCTTGTTGATTTCAGAAAATACCAAGTAGCCTTCTTAGCAGCTCAGGGAATGAAATGGCTGAACAACACCCCTGACTTCACCTCACCATGGCTCTCTCTGGAACGTTTATTAACAGATAACCTTCCTAGAATATGTCTTCTAACTTTCAGCAAAAAACATCCTATTCTAGACAACTTAAACCACACCAGATGCAGCCTATTGACCAACAACTTTCAACCATAAAAATTAGACACCCTCTACAGTCCTCAATCTGGCACAATGGGGGGTATCAAACTGGATCCAAACCTACCCATCGCCTGTTCATGGGGGACAAAAGGAATACTCGTGGTAGGCGATCTTGGCTCTGAAACATACCCTCAATGTTCTATGATATCTCTTATAAATATGATCTACCTCCCTCTGATTTTTATGACTTCCTTAAACTAAAAGCTGTGATTTCTAAACACAAAGCCTTCCCTTTCAAACCTGTTTCGCTTCTGACCCTTCTAGCTGCATGGGAAAGGGCGGCCACATAGTCTCCAAGATTTACACCAAATTTAGACCAGTGCCCAGCCCATTATGCACATCCATGCAAAGGAAATGACAGAATGACTGGTCCCAAGGTGGCCTAGACAACTCCTCAGACATTGACTGGCATAAATTATGATCTTCTCCATTCACCAAGAAAATCACCCATATTTTGCCCAAGCCAAACTACACATCTTATATAGAACATATTATACTCCACACTGACTTGCAGCCCATGGTTTACTAGATAGTGACAACTGTTCGAGCTGCAATGCACAACACGCAGACATGTTATATGACTTCCCCCCGCTCCACAACTTCTGGATTGAAGTCCACAACACCATTCACAACATCATTCAGATTAAGCTACCCAGAACCTTCTTATTTTCAGTCTGTGGTACCTCCCATCTCTCATACAACACTACCCTACAGCGAGAAGACCTACTTTTAACTGACCTACTATTTACTCTTGCACACAAAACTATCTTGTCCATCTGGAAATCATAAGGAAACGCCTCAGGAAATACTTGGAGGGAGTGGTTACGATACATTACGGGCACCCAATCCATCTTTTCAACACAATACCCTTGGATTTCAGTGGACAAAGCTCTATGAAACAATCTCAATAAATACCTGGAAACTGTCAACCCCACCTAGTCCAATGCGTCAAACCACCACCACTCTATAGCAGGACCTAGAACTAGGACTTTAGAAGTACTTAGGAGTCACCACTTTTCTCCCCTCTTTACTGTCCTCACTTTCCTTTCCTCTCCCATTTTCTTTTCTCTGCTTTTTACTACTCTCCTTTTCTCTTATTTTGTTTCTAGGACACGGTTGCATGTTTATTATTCTCCTCAGCTGATTTGGCCAATTAATACTTAGCAATACGTACATCATCCAATAAACTATGTAACTCTGTACGATCTGTTAACTGTACTCAGCTCTTGTCTTTATACCAAAGTTTTTTTTTTTTAAATGTTTCATTAAAAAGCTGTGAAGTTTAAAAAAAATGTGCAGAGGTAGAGGAAGACCTCGATGGGACAGAGAAGTTACCATCCCTGTTAGAATGGAGGCACTACAATCGTTAAAAAAAATCTGCACTTTTTAATAGGCCTGCAAGTGTTTAAAAATAAAGAAAGGAAAACTTAAATCGAAATGGATTAAAAAAAACGCATTTACTTGGGGGATTTGTGGTACATTATGATGAGTAATTCTAAAAATACACACTGCAAAAAGTGTTATGAATGATCTATAATAGGAAGTGAAGGGGGAAACTGGAATATTTGGAACAGTGGGAAGTAACTGAATGTATTGCAACTTCACATTGGTTGCCGTCATAGGTTGTAGTCAAGAAGGCTGATAGCACAGTTCGTCTTTGTATGGACTGGTAAACTTCTACTATCTGTACTCCTGGAGGAGGCCTCCATAATTACTAGTAATATTGGTTCCTTGTCTAGATTTGTAGTATAACGATTTCATACTACAGTTAAAATAGCTTTCTAAGCTTGCTATATCCTTTCTGTTGCATATATCAGGCACATCTATCAGATGCTTCGGTTTATTAAATAGTTTCCTTAGACTCAGCCTTTTTGCCACATTTGTTTGAATTGCATGTTTCACAGCTCCCGTGAGTGGTGGACACAACACGCATACTTTATGCAGGACTAGAAAGACCCATAAAACTTTTCCGTTTTAAAATGGACTGAGACCACCTCCTCGCCAGATTGCCCAAACTGTATAGTCAATGGAACACTATAGTAAAAAAATAAGGGAAAGAACCATACCTCATTGCGACAAGAGAGAAAAACACTGTCCCGGGGCAGCACCCCTGCACGCATGGAGCATTGGAGGACCTGCCAAAGCAAAACTGTGGGCACAGAGCTGCTGAGGAGCAGTACAGAATGGGGTGAAGATGTAATGTGCTTTGAGACTAGGTCTGGAGACCACATAAGGACTTTTGCTTCCAGTTCTCAAGACCACATCTCAAGTATTGTGTCAAGTTCCTGGTCGCGTATGAGTTATTATGTTCAGTTCTGTGGGGCACGTTTGTGGACAAACGTTAGCAGATTTGGTGGCAGCATTTGGAGAACTGCTTCCAGGTTCAAAGAGACATCTGGTTTATGGTTTATGGATTACAGTTTTAGACAGGGGTAGCATATTGCTTTCAGTTCTCCAATCCACATTTTGAGTATTGTGTCCCTGTCCAGAGTCCATGCATGGAATTTGGCTTCCTGTTCTCAAATCCACTTCTTGGACATTCTTTCCAGGTCTCAGGTCCACATCTGGGGTATTGTGTCCAATTTGTGAGTCCACATCTACAATTCTGCTTCTATTTCTCAAAACTACATCTGAGGTAATGCATGCAGTTGCAGGATCACCTATGTACTGATGCCAGCAGCTCTGCAGTGTTGCTTCCAGTTTTGAGGGTCACTTCTGGTTCTGGGATCCAGATTTGGAGCTGTCAAGTTATGATGCAATATTTGGAAGATGGCTCCTAGTTCTGGTATCTGGTATCTCTAGAGATATAAAGACTGATCGGAGAATACCCCAAAACAAGAACCTCGAATGGTGCAGGTTTGTTGTAATGTGGGTTTATGGAATGTGGGCAGATGAAATCTTGGCGATGCCATAGTTCTGGGGGTCTGAGTGCGACATCATGAGAGTCGGGTGACAGGTGGGAAAGGGATTTTGTGTAGGTGTCTAACCTTACAGACACAGTTTGTTTGTGTGCCATTAACTCCAAGAATACTGCAAAAGTTTTGTGTTGTCCTTACAACACAGTCCTTCGAGGTGATGCTCCTGGATTTCGCTCTGCTTACTTTAAATGAAGGGCAGATTAGATAACACAGACCTTCCCAGTACTAAAGGGAATAAGCCCTATGGAAGAGGCAAACACATTTCTGCAGAAACACCGTCAAAGTGAGGGTACAATCTGAGACAGATCGTCGTGAAAGAGGTGATGTCCAAGGCAGGGCCTGGCCCAGGCCAGGCATTCAAGAAGACCACGTAGTTTACAATCAGGTACAATGGATTTCATTTGCAACCTTCCACCTGTTCAATGGTTTTCCTGAAACTCCGGCATGGATTCGGCGCTCTTGGACCTACGCTGGACCCTGCATTAGTTGTCATAGAAAGGAAAGAGGGACATTGCAGCTGGAGACCGGAAAGGTCGCACACGTCAGACGTAGGGAAGTGGGCAGACTGGGGGGGGGGGGGGGTCTGCAAGGCCGGCCTGTGGGCATACACTGTTTGCTAACGCAGTAACACGGACGTAAAGCAAAGAAAGGCTCAGCACAGAGATGCGTTGCTCTTATCCCCCAGCAGCCTCTCCGTTACCAATGAGCCATTCTTAATACGTTTACAGCAGAGGCCGGAAAGAATGTGCCACAGCCTCTGGCTGACAGCACTCAGACAACCTCAGCTTCCCGGGGAGGGGGCGATGAAAGGACGTGCGAGGGGCGGAGTGAGGAGGGGGTACTACTGTAAGAATGGAGAAAAACAAGATCCCGTTCTGCTCTGCCGGAAGCCAGCCTCGGTGACGGACATGAATCACGCCCGAGGGTTAACAGTGACGGCCCTAAGCAGGGAGCATTGGAAGCCACAGCCCAGACATTTCATACCCTCAGTTATCAGTGGCACTTCTTAGCAAAGAGCAGTGAGAGCCGCAGAGCAGAAAAACCACTCCCCGGGCCACTGGAGTTATGCGGCAGGAGAGGACCAAATTATGCGGCAAGGTTGAGGAAACTATGAAAAAGCAAATTATGCGGCGTAGTACAGCAACAGTGATTTTTTAAATTATATTCTTCGTTATTTTATGTTCTTTACTCTTGGTAACGCTGTCTAGCCTTGGAGTGCACTTCATTAGTACCTGCCTAACAACCAAATACAGCAAAAAGCTACAGAAAGGCGACCAGTCAACCTTTGCAAAAGACTTTGCACTGCGCTACAACACATGTTGTTTCGTTGTTAGCAACTTTAGAACCGTTTGAGCTAGAAACATTTTTCTTGTTAAAATCTGCATATTATACAGCAGATGATGGATTGTGTAGCAAATGCAACAAATCTATAATTATGTGAAAATCACCATGGCTACACAATCTCTTAAATCCAGTAGCTCTGATTATGTGGCAGGAGGGGACCAAATTATGACACATAATGCGGCACATTTATGATAGTATTACTTGTTTTGTCGTTTGTTACCATGTTAACACTGCTTTAACAAATGTTTCACCTCATTACTACCACTTTAACACCCAAATACAGAAAGAAACTACTGAAAGCTGACCAGTTACCCTTTTGCAAAGGGTCTTCCACTGCACTGCAACACATTTTGTTGCCTTTCTAGTAATTTTTGATCCATTTTACTTAGAAACGACACATTTTTTGTTCAAATCTGTAAATTATGCAGCAGATCATGTCTTATGTGAAAAATATCGGAAATTCACAACTATGCAAAAAACACCATGGCTACAAAATCGCATATTTGCAGTGGCCTTGACAATACCCAAGGGTTGTCTGTGACAGCTCTTATTGGGAACAGTGACAGCCACAGTACAGGCACACTATATCCAAGAGTTATCCATGACAGTTCTTATTAGAGAACAGTGACAGACATGGTATAGAGAACAGTGACAGCCACAGTACAGACACACCATACCCAAGAGTTATCAGTGACAGTTCTTAGTAGAGAACAGTGACAGTCACAGTACAGAAACACTGTATCCAAGATTTATCAGTGAGAGTTCTTATTAGAGAACTGTGACAGCCACAGCAACACATCACACTGAAGAGTTATCAGTGACAGTTCTTATTAGAGAACAGTGACAGCCATGGTATAGAGAACAGTGACAGCCACAGTACAGACACACCATACCCAAGAGTTATCAGTGACAGATCTTATTAGAGACCAGTGACAGCCACAGAACTGATGCACCGTGCTGACAAATATTACGAGAGAGCACTGAGAGCTACAGTACAGACACCATACCCAAGAGTTATCAGTGACAGTTCTTGTTAGAGAACAGTGACAGCCACAGTACTGACACACCACACCGCAGAGTTATCAGTGAGAGTTCTTATTAGAGAACAGTGACAGTCACAGTACACACACACCATACCCAAGAGTTATCAGTGACAGTTCTTATTAGACAACAGTGACAGTCACAGTAGAGACAGACCATACCCAAGAGTTATCAGTGACAGTCACAGTAGAGACACACCATACCCAAGAGTTATCAGTGACAGTTCTTATTAGAGAACAGTGACAGTCACAGTAGAGACAGACCATACCCAAGAGTTATCAGTGACAGTCACAGTAGAGACACCCCATACCCAAGAGATATCAGTGATGGTTCTTATTAGGGAACCGTGACAGTCACAGTACTCATGCACCATACCCAAGAGTTATCAGTGACAGTTCTTATTAGAGAACAGTGACAGTCACAGTAGAGACACACCATACCCAAGAGTTATCAGTGACAGTCACAGTAGAGACACATCATACCCAAGAGTTATCAGTGACAGTTCTTATTAGAGAACAGTGACAGTCACAGTGGAGACACACCAGACCCAAGAGTTATCAGTGACAGTCACAGTAGAGACACACCATACCCAAGAGTTATCAGTGACAGTTCTTATTAGAGAACAGTGACAGCCACGGTATTGAGAACAGTGACAGCCACAATACAGACACACCATACTCAAGTGTTATCAGTGACAGTTCTTATTAGAGAACAGTAACCGCCACGGTATAGAGAACAGTGACAGCCACAGTACAGACACACCATACCCAAGAGTTATCAGTGACAGTTCTTATTAGAGGACAGTGACAGTCACAGTAGAGACACACCATACCCAAGAGATATCAGTGACAGGTCTTATTAGAGAACAGTGACAGCCACAGTACTGACGCACCGTGCTGACAGATATTATGAGAGAGCACTGAGAGCTACACTACAGACACCATATGCAAGAGGTATTTGTGACAGATCTTGACAAGGAGCAGTGAGAACCACAGTACAGACACTTCATCCCCAGAATATCAGTGGAAGCTCTTTATAAGGAAGCAGGGAGAGCTACAGGACATACACACCATACCCAAGAGTTATCAGTGACAGCTCGTAACAAAGGAGCACTGAGAGCAGCAGTACAGATGCACCATACCCAAGAGTTATCAGTGACAGCTTTTACAGTGAGAGCTACAGTACTGATACATTATGCCCAAGAGTTATTAGCGACAGCACTTACTGGGGAGCAGTAAGAGCTGCAGTACTGCCACATCATACCCAAGAGTTATCAGTGACAGATCTTACCAGTGAGCAGTGAGAACCACAGGACCACCACATCATACCCAAGAGTTATCAGTGACAGCTCTTACTCGGCAGCAGTGAGAACCACAGGACAGCCATATCATACCCAAGAGTTATTAGCGACAGCACTTAACTGGGGAGCAGTGAGAGCTACAGTACTGCCACATCATACCCATGAGTTATCAGTGACAGATCTTACCAGTGAGCAGTGACTGCCACAGCACAGACCATACTCCTCTGTACAAAGGAACAGAGAAAGCCACAGAACAGACACCCCATGCTCAAGAATTAACAGTGACTGCCCTTACCTAAGAACACTGACAGCCTTTCGGAAAGTTAGTACATATGTGTTATCAGTGGCACCACAGCACAGTCAGTCCATACTTCAGGGTCATGGGTAACACATCTTGCCAGGGAGCAGTGGGGGCCACAGAACCGACGTATCATACCCAAGAGTTATGAGTGACTGCCCTTACCAGGGGGCAGGGAGTACTGTTAGCCACAGAATGGACTCGTGTCTGAGAGTTATCATTGAAAGACATCACCAGGGCACAGTCAGAACTGCAGCACAGACACATCCTACTCAAGAGTTATCAGTGACACTTCTTATCACCAGGCAGAGGGCTCTGAGAGTCAAAGTACAGAAAATGCCTGAGAGTTATCAGTGCCACCCCTTGCCAGGCCTGCCCTGCCGTCTAGAACCTGGGCTATTTACTATATCCAACACAATGGTACAACTTTCATCTTTTTGACACTTTGGAATATGCACTTGGTGAATATTGGTTTCCATTTTCTGAAAGGTGTCCCTTCACTATCTACGTTGTCCTGATGAGACCCCACATTATAGAGAGGGTCGAAACGTCGTCGACTAAGCCATAACAAACTCAACAATCGCCTCGGTATTATGGCAAAAATGGACATTGTTTTTTTGTTGAGTCGTATGTGGTCAATTGTTTGAAACCTGTTTTGTTTTACACTTTATATGGATGTCATTATATGTTACTGGTTCGAGGTTGTGGGACTGTTTTGGGTTGTATGTAAATATGTGTTTGTATTTGTACTTTGCATTGAATGAGAGATGTGCCCGTCTATCCGTACATTCTGTTGCAAAACTAATCACAGCTACTGTGCGTTGTTTATTAATATGGTTCCAGTATTATTGATAAGCACCGACCCCGAGTTATCAGTGATCTCTCATAACTGAGGTCTTAATGCTGCAGGGCCTGGATGTGCCTGGTCATCAGTGTGTCCGAATCTGTATCAGTCAGGACGATGTGCCTGGGCTCGCAATATCACTCCCGGTGGGCACTATGGACACTAATGTGGGGAAATAGGTGAGAATTTGACGACGTGCCTTAAAATGACAGTACATCATTCTGCCAGAGGCTTCATGTGCCACGGCGTTGACATGTTGTGGCTCTGGAATGCCACATCATGTATGCCGGGTCTTCAGTGAGCCACGATCTGTGTGATGCCCTCTGTGAATGCTGGAGACAGGGAGTGCCAGGGTCCGTGCATCACAGATACCGCGCGCCAAGGCCTCGGAATGAAATTATCTTAATGTACCATAGAATTGGTGCCAGGGTCTCGGTGTGCCAAAACCTCAATATACCAGGTTTCCATGTGCCACAGTCTCAGTCGTCTGGGCCCCAGAGTGCCACACCCATTGTGAGTCACGGCTCAACGTGACCGGGTTGCAGTATGTTTGTCCTCAGTGTGTCACAACTTCAGTGTTCCACATCTCGGGGTGCCCGAGCCGCAGCGCACAGAAGTTCAGGGTACCAGCACCTTACTTTGCCAGTATGTGTCTTAATGTGCCACATTTGTAATGCGTCCAGCCCTCAGTGTGCCTTCATCTCTACTTCCTAATGCCACCGCATGCCGAGATCTCAGTGTGCCGGGCCCCGCTTGCCTAAATTCACTCTTCTTGCACTAAATACTGCTCTTCTCCCCTGCCCTCCTCACCAGGTACCCTCAGAGGCCTCTGGTGCACATCTCATCTCCTTCTCCCACAGGCCTGCTCACAGAGCACATGTCCTTTTCATGTGAGTTCACATCTGACTTTCACATTCACATCCCATCTGTTCACACTAACTTACTGTTCACACTTACATGTGTTCACCTACCCCCTAGCTTGTGTTCACACAGCACCCACCTACCCCCTAGCCTGTGTCCACACAGCACCCACCTGCCCCCTAGCCTGTGTCCACAGAGCACCCACCTGTCCCCCTAGCCTGTGTTCACACAGCACCCACCTGCCCCCCTAGCCTGTGTCCACAGAGCACCCACCTGCCCCCTAGCCTGTGTCCACACAGCACCCGCCTGCCCCCCCCCCCAGGCTGCGTCCACACAGCACCCACCTACCCCCCTAGCCTGTGTCCACACAGCACCCACCTGTCCCCCTAGCCTGTGTCCACAGAGCACCCACCTGTCCCCCTAGCCTGTGTTCACACAGCACCCACCTGCCCCCCTAGCCTGTGTCCACACAGCACCCACCTGCCCCCTAGCCTGTGTCCACACAGCACCCACCTGCCCCCCCCAGGCTGCGTCCACACAGCACCCACCTACCCCCCTAGCCTGTGTCCACACAGCACCCACCTGTCCCCCTAGCCTGTGTTCACACAGCACCCACCAGCCCCCCTAGCCTGTGTCCACAGAGCACCCACCTGCCCCCTAGCCTGTGTCCACACAGCACCCACCTGTCCCCCTAGCCTGTGTTCACACAGCACCCACCTGCCCCCCTAGCCTGTGTCCACAGAGCACCCACCTGCCCCCTAGCCTGTGTTCACAGAGCACCCACCTGCCCCCTAGCCTGTGTCCACACAGCACCCACCTGTCCCCCTAGCCTGTGTTCACACAGCACCCACCTGCCCCCCTAGCCTGTGTCCACAGAGCACCCACCTGCCCCCTAGCCTGTGTCCACAGAGCACCCACCTGCCCCCTAGCCTGTGTCCACACAGCACCCACCTGTCCCCCTAGCCTGTGTTCACACAGCACCCACCTGCCCCCCTAGCCTGTGTCCACAGAGCACCCACCTGCCCCCTAGCCTATGTTCACACAGCACCCGCCTGCCCCCTAGCCTGTGTTTACACAGCACCCACCTGCCCCCCTAGCCTGTGTCCACAGAGCACCCACCTGCCCCCTAGCCTGTGTTCACACAGCACCCACCTGCCCCCTAGCCTGTGTTCACACAGCACCCACCTGCCCCCTAGCCTGTGTCCACACAGCACCCACCTGCCCCCCCAGCCTGTGTCCACAGAGCACCCACCCACCTGCCCCCTAGCCTGTGATCACACAGCACCCACCTGCCCCCTAGCCTGTGTCCACAGAGCACCCACCCACCTGCCCCCTAGCCTGTGTTCACACAGCACCCACCTGCCCCCTAGCCTGTGTTCACACAGCACCCACCTGCCCCCTAGCCTGTGTCCACACAGCACCCACCTGCCCCCCCAGCCTGTGTCCACAGAGCACCCACCCACCTGCCCTCTAGCCTGTGTTCACACAGCACCCACCTACCCTCTCGCCTGTGTCCACACAGCACCCACCTGCCCCCCTAGCCTGAGTTCACACAGCACCCACCTACCCTCTCGCCTGTGTCCACACAGCACCCACCTGCCCCCCTAGCCTGAGTTTACACAGCACCCACCTGCCCCCCTAGCCTGTGTTCACACAGCACCCACCTGCCCCCCTAGCCTGAGTTCACACAGCACCCACCTACCCTCTCGCGTGTGTCCACACAGCACCCACCTGCCCCCCTAGCCTGAGTTCACACAGCACCCACCTGCCCCCCTAGCCTGTGTTCACACAGCACCCACCTGCCCCCCTAGCCTGTGTTCACACAGCACCCACCTGCCCTCCAGCCTGTGTTCACACAGCACCCATCTACCCTCTCGCCTGTGTCCACACAGCACCCACCTGCCCCCCTAGCCTGAGTTCACACAGCACCCACCTACCCTCTCGCCTGTGTCCACACAGCACCCACCTGCCCCCCTAGCCTGAGTTCACACAGCACCCACCTGCCCCCCTAGCCTGAGTTCACACAGCACCCACCTGCCCCCCAGCCTGTGTTCACACAGCACCCACCTATCCCCCAGCCTGTGTCCACAGAGCAGCTGCCTGTATTTGTTACCTGCTGTTCGCAAGGATGTGTGCATGTCACCTTCTCCCCGCACATGTGAGCCTGCAGTGCTCTTGTGTGTGTTTCACCTACTGCCCTCACACGTGTGTATGTCGAACTGCTCTGCGCACATATGATAGTGCCCTTCGGCATGTGCACTGCTCCCCTCACAAATGTGCCACAGATCACACGTGTTTATGCCTTGCCTGCTCACTGCACACATATGCTCACGTATCACCTGCTTCCTGCATAGGTGTACTCACAGCGCTCTTGTGTGAGGTACACATGCTCCTCGCACACGTGTGTTCAAAGTATGTTCGACCTACTTTTTCCAAACAGGCTCACTCAATTACTCACTTGTAGCCCTCCCCCCGGCACAACTGTTCTGTGAATGTCCCACATGCTCCTCGCACACGTGTGCTCACCGACCACCAGCGTACGTCTCGCTTCCTCGCATCTGTGTGCTGCCAGCGATCTGTACACACAACCTAATATCCCTGCGCAGTTGTGCTGGGACCGCACTGCGCATTTACTCCCGTGCTTCCTGTTTAGGTGTGCTCCCCGAACATATAGGTCAAGGCCTCGTTCACGTCACGTGTGACATTCTCACCTGCTTCCGGCGCGCTTGTGCTCGCAGTCATCAGGGCATGCCACCCGACATCATACACAGTTGTGCTGGGACAGCACTGCACATTTTCTCCCGGGCTTCCTGTTTAGGTGTGCTCCCGGAACACTTAGGTTAACGCCTCGTTCGCCCTTCACACAGGTGAACTAGCAAAGCAAGTGTGAAAACCTCACCTACCTCCCGCACAATTGTGTTCTGGGCCCCCGGGGGGTTACCTCTTACCTGATTCCGACAAAGGTGTGTCCACAGATCACTAATATGTTTGTTATACTTCGCGTTCCAAATGTGTCACAGAGCACCTGTGGCGTCTCACCTGCTCCTTGCACAAGTGTTTCACAGTGCACCTGTGGGAATGTCTCACTAGCTCCCTGCACAGCCAAGGCAGGCATGTTCACAGTGCACAAGTGTGTGTGTCTCACTAGCTCCCTGCACATGTGGACTCACAGTGCATGTGTGTGCATATGTCTCAATAATGTCCACCTGCGTGCATGTCTCATCAGCTCCCTGCACAGGGGCACTCATTGTTCACCTGCGTGCATGTCTCACCAGCTCCCTGCACGGGGGCACTCATTGTTCACCTGCGTGTATGTCTCAGCAGCTCCCTGCAGAGGGGAACTCATTGTTCACCTGCGTGCATTTCTCACCAGCTCCCTGCACAGGGGCACTCATTGTTCACCTGTGTGCATGCCTCACTAGCCCCCTGCACAGGGCACTCATTGTTCACACTCTCTGCACAGGGGCACTCATTGTCCACCTGCGTGCATGTCTCATCAGCTCCCTGCACAGGGGCACTCAGTGTTCACCTGCGTGCATGTCTCAGCAGCTCCCTACACAGGCACTCATTGTCCACCTGCGTGTATGTCTAACCAGCACCCTGCACAGGGACACTCGTTGTCCACCTGCGTGCATGCCTCACTAGCCCCCTGCACAGGGCACTCATTGTTCACACTCCCTGCACAGGGGCACTCATTGTTCACCTGTGTGCATGCCTCACTAGCCCCCTGCACAGGGCACTCATTGTTCACACTCCCTGCACAGGGGCACTCATTGTTCACCTGCGTGCATGTCTCACCAGGTCCCTGCACGGGGCACTCATTGTCCACCTGCGTGCATGTCTCATCAGCCCCCTCCACTAGGGCACTCATTGTCCACCTGTGTGTATGTCTCACCAGCTCCCAGCACGGGGGCACTCATTGTCCACCTGCATGTATGTCTCACCAGCTCCCAGCACGGGGGCACTCATAGTCCACCTGCATGTATGTCTCTCCAGCTCCCTGCACGGGGGCACTCATTGTCCACCTGCGTGTATGTCTCTCCAGCTCCCTGCACGGGGGCACTCATTGTCCACCTGCGTGTATGTCTCTCCAGCTCCCTGCACGGGGGCACTCATTGTCCACCTGCGTGTATGTCTCACCAGCTCCCAGCAAGGGGGCACTCATTGTTCACCTGCGTGCACGTCTCATCAGCTCCCTGCACGGGGCACTCATTGTTCACCTGCGTGCATGTCTCATCAGCTCCCTGCATGGGGCACTCATTGTTCACCTGCGTGCATGTCTCATCAGCTCCCTGCACAGGAGCACTCATTGTTCGTATGTGTGTATGTCTCATCAGCTCCCTGCACTGGGCACTCATCGTTCACCTGCGTGTATGTCTCATCAGCTCCCTGCACGGGGCACTCATTGTTCACCTGCGTGCATGTCTCATCAGCTCCCTGCACGGGGCACTCATTGTTCACCTGCGTGCATGTCTCATCAGCTCCCTGCACAGGAGCACTCATTGTTCGTATGTGTGTATGTCTCATCAGCTCCCTGCACTGGGCACTCATCGTTCACCTGCGTGCATGTCTCATCAGCTCCCTGCACAGGGGCACTCATTGTTCACCTGCGTGCATGTCTCACCAGGTCCCTGCACGGGGTCACTCATTGTTCACCTGCGTGCATGTTTCAGAAGGTCCCTGCACGGGGGCACTCATTGTTCACCTGCGTGCATGTCTCAGCAGGTCCCTGCACGGGGGCACTCATTGTTCACCTGCGTGCATGTCTCACCAGGTCCCTGCACGGGCACTCATTGTTCACCTGCGTGCATGTCTCAGCAGGTCCCTGCACGGGGGCACTCATTGTTCACCTGCGTGCATGTCTCAGCAGGTCCCTGCACGGGGGCACTCATTGTTCACCCGCGTGCATGTCTCAGCAGGTCCCTGCACGGGGGCACTCATTGTTCACCCGCGTGCATGTCTCACCAGGTCCCTGCACGGGCACTCATTGTTCACCTGCGTGCATGTCTCAGCAGGTCCCTGCACGGGGGCACTCATTGTTCACCTGCGTGCATGTCTCACCAGGTCCCTGCACGGGCACTCATTGTTCACCTGCGTGCATGTCTCAGCAGGTCCCTGCACGGGGGCACTCATTGTTCACCTGCGTGCATGTCTCAGCAGGTCCCTGCACGGGCACTCATTGTTCACCTGCGTGCATGTCTCAGCAGGTCCCTGCACGGGGGCACTCATTGTTCAGCTGCGTGCATGTCTCACCAGGTCCCTGCACGGGCACTCATTGTTCACCCGCGTGCATGTCTCACCAGGTCCCTGCACGGGGGCACTCATTGTTCACCTGCGTGCATGTCTCAGCAGGTCCCTGCACGGGGGCACTCATTGTTCACCTGCGTGCATGTCTCAGCAGGTCCCTGCACGGGGGCACTCATTGTTCACCCGCGTGCATGTCTCACCAGGTCCCTGCACGGGCACTCATTGTTCACCCGCGTGCATGTCTCACCAGGTCCCTGCACGGGCACTCATTTTTCACCTGCGTGCATGTCTCACCAGGTCCCTGCACGGGGGCACTCATTGTTCACCTGCGTGCATGTCTCACCAGGTCCCTGCACGGGGGCACTCATTGTTCACCTGCGTGCATGTCTCACCAGGTCCCTGCACGGGGGCACTCATTGTTCACCTGCGTGCATGTCTCAGCAGGTCCCTGCACGGGGGCACTCATTGTTCACCCGCGTGCATGTCTCAGCAGGTCCCTGCACGGGGGCACTCATTGTTCACCCGCGTGCATGTCTCACCAGGTCCCTGCACGGGCACTCATTGTTCACCCGCGTGCATGTCTCAGCAGGTCCCTGCACGGGGGCACTCATTGTTCACCTGCGTGCATGTCTCACCAGGTCCCTGCACGGGCACTCATTGTTCACCTGCGTGCATGTCTCAGCAGGTCCCTGCACGGGGGCACTCATTGTTCACCTGCGTGCATGTCTCAGCAGGTCCCTGCACGGGGGCACTCATTGTTCACCTGCGTGCATGTCTCAGCAGGTCCCTGCACGGGGGCACTCATTGTTCACCCGCGTGCATGTCTCAGCAGGTCCCTGCACGGGGGCACTCATTGTTCACCCGCGTGCATGTCTCACCAGGTCCCTGCACGGGCACTCATTGTTCACCTGCGTGCATGTCTCAGCAGGTCCCTGCACGGGGGCACTCATTGTTCACCTGCGTGCATGTCTCATCAGCTCCCTGCACGGGGGCACTCATTGTTCACCTGCGTGCATGTCTCATCAGCTCCCTGCACGGGGCACTCATTGTTCACCTGCGTGCGTGTCTCAGCAGGTCCCTGCACGGGGGCAGTCATTGTTCACCTGCGTGCGTGTCTCATCAGCTCCCTGCACGGGGACACTCATTGTTCACCTGCGTGTATGTCTCTCCAGCTCCCTGCACGGGGGCACTCATTGTCCACCTGCGTGCATGTCTCATCAGCTCCCTGCACAGGGGCACTCATTGGTCACCTGCGTGCATGTCTCATCAGCTCCCTGCACGGGGGCACTCATTGTTCACCTGCGTGCATGTCTCATCAGCTCCCTGCACGGGGGCACTCATTGTTCACCTGCGTGTATGTCTCATCAGCTCCCTGCACGGGGGCACTCATTGTTCACCTGCGTGCATGTCTCAGCAGGTCCCTGCACGGGGGCACTCATTGTTCACCTGCGTGCATGTCTCACCAGGTCCCTGCACGGGGCACTCATTGTTCACCCGCGTGCATGTCCAAGCAGCTGGCCAAAGAATGCCAGACCGAGGACCAGTTCTCACATCCAACAGAATCTGAGCACCTGACTTGTGTCTCCTTCCTCTGCATGTGTGGTGCAGCCCAGGCGACAAAGGGGCCTTTATAAAACTCCCTAATAAATAGACAGAACTGTCAGGAGACTAGAGGTAGATCCCTTATTAACAGCAAAGCCACCCAACATATTTGTTGGCCTCTGGAAGGTGCTGCGGACGTTGTGTGGTTTGCTGATAGACTTGGAGAAATGCTGCCTGTCAGCTGCCCAGTCAACCAGCTTCACGGGCCTGTGGATTCAGATTTGCTTTTTTTGTTTCAACGGCACAAATATTCATATTAGTTAAGAACTTTTTAAACGACCACGATGGTCGTTGAAAAACTCTTCATTTTATTTGAGTGTTACTTCTGTTATAGAAGTAACAGTGGCTTCATAGGAAGCATCAGCCCCGGGAGACAGCGAGCTGAGGATACTCACTCCTAATGC
Source organism: Pleurodeles waltl (assembly GCF_031143425.1). Taxonomy (NCBI): domain Eukaryota; kingdom Metazoa; phylum Chordata; class Amphibia; order Caudata; family Salamandridae; genus Pleurodeles; species Pleurodeles waltl. The sequence continues at coordinate 92,287,321 of NC_090441.1, forward strand.
GGGGATCCCCAGGGTAAGTCAAGGAGGATCGGATCTCTGCCGCATTTTTAAGATAGCAACTGGCTATGTGCATTAGTTACATTTACATCCACTATATGTAAATCATATCATGTGTGGATCTCATGAAAATGTGGGATGGATCAACCTCAGCCTCTGAAACTACTCTCAAGTTCATTACAACCGGTTGAGAAAAACACATGCCTACTGCCTTCCCAAAAAGACTCTACCGACGGTGCCATTGGTCACTCCACGGTGCTTTGCAATGCCTCCTTGTATGTATTAGCCACTAGGGTGAGGCCTTTGCAGGGCCGCCGCGGCATTATAAATGCAAGTGTCAGCCTTCCAACACAGTAGGAGATATAGGCCCTCGACCGCCAGGGCGGAGGGCAGCGGAAGCACCGCCAACAGGCTGGTGGTGCTTCCAGGGCTATTCTGACCGCGGCGGTAAAGCCGTGGTCAGAAAAGGGGAACCGGCGGTTTCCCGCCGGTTTTCCCCTGGCCCAGGGAATCCCCATGGCGGCGCTGCTTGCAGCACCGCCATGGGGATTCCGACCCCCTTCCCGCCAGCCTGTTTCTGGCGGTTTTCACCGCCAGAACCAGGATGGCGGGAACGGGTGTCGTGGGGCCCCTGGGGGCCCCTGCACTGCCCATGCCACTGGCATGGGCAGTGCAGGAGCCCCTTAACAGGGCCCCATACAGATTTTCACTGTCTGCTTTGCAGACAGTGAAAATCGCGACGGGTGCCACTGCACCCGTCGCACCCCTGCAACTCCGCCGGCTCCATTCGGAGCCGGCTTCCTCGTTGCAGGGGCTTTCCCGCTGGGCCGGCGGGCGGCCTTTTGGTGGTCGCCCGCCGGCCCAGCGGGAAAGCCAGAATGGCCGCCGCAGTCTCCTGACCGCGGAGCGGCCATTCGGCGGTAACCGCATGGCGGGCGGCAACTGCCGCCCGCCTCGGTCAGAATGACCGCCATAGTGATTTTGAGCTGTTGCTTCGTCTACACTCACCCTCCAACTCACCCTCAATTTTAGAGCACCTCAGGCCTACAAAATCTCCTTTTTAATCAGGATATTGAAAATCAGGGGCAGAATATCTGATTGGGCTGTGAAGACTCATTGTAACCTGCCAGCAGAAAAAGGGTGTCCAGTGGCTACAGGAGACATACCACTGCATATTTCTTCCTCGGCCACTGGTGCCTTCGGGGATCCCCTCAATACAGGGGTGTCCGACGCAGATCTGGGATCGCTGAATTCCATGAGATGCTTTCAGGATACCCTGATAAGATACAAGTACATACAGTGAATCTAAAGGAACCTCATACACCTAGCCAGTGCTAATCCTGATTTGTGGCTGGGGTCGCCCCTCCGGGACATCTGCATCACCATACCAGAGAAGACTGAGGGTGCTTGCGGTTTCTGCATTGCAATCTTATGTTCATACTAGGATCGGTTACTCTTCAGCTGCTAAGAACACGTTCACGTTTATTTTATTATTTCCTTTGTGAAGCAGTGATTAGTGAGGCTGGTACATGCTATGGCCATTGTGTCTTCTTGTTCATAACATATACTTATATTTTTTCAAATTCTCCAAGGTAATGGGGAGTGTTTCTAAGATTCCTAGAAACTAAGGGACATCTAGACTGCAAGAACATTGAAAGGTGGGACTATGTCATTACAAGATTATCTCTTCAGAGAAATATCTTTGCAGCAAAACCACCACAGAGAGAAGTTAGGACAGAAACTATTTTTAACAGACTATGCACAGCATAGAGGTTTCAGTAAAAAATCGTAATTCTTCTTAGATGCACTTCTTAAACGAAATCCCTACAGCGAATTATTTTGCCGGAAGTGTTTTTCTAACGCTAAAGGTAACCCTAATCTCAATCCCAGTTTGATATAATATAATCCTACCTCGTTCCTCTGTACCACAGTTAAACCCGTTATTTAAATATTTGTTTTAATGATTTCCAAATACGTATACTTTTCTAGTAGCGATCGAAAATTGATTTTCTTTGAAACAATTTTCCTCCGTGGTGGTTTCTCTTTAAAGATATGCTCATTTTCATGTTGTTGTGTAATATCAAAGGCCAGGATGTACTAAAGTGTTTTGCAGCCGGAAACCCTACTATTCGCAAAATCACACGGCTTGCGAATGCAAAATGTTTTTTTTTTACAATATACTAACCCTTCGCAAAAGCGTTTCCGAATCAGAACAGGGCTTTTGTGATTTATTCCAAATCCCAATTAGGAGGACTAAACAAGGCGTCTCCCTGTTGGCTGTGACGTGCAATGAAATGCATCAGATACATCATCATTGGTTTGTGACCCCAATTGTGATCACACACCACGAGAGGATACTGACACCTCTTTCACGAAGGGAAGCTTCCCCATTTGACAGTTCCCCTGTGACCACTGGGACAACAGACAGGCAGTGGTCCACGAGACCACACTTCCTGCTTTCCTGAATGTCTCCCCAAGTGGGAAATATATTTTTAAAGCAGCACATGTTCCTCAAGGCAACACGAAGCGCTTAAAAAACAAAAAAAGTATCTCTGGTGGGATTGCAGATGCTGGGATACAGGTCTGTTCTACCTTGTAGCCATCATCATGTGTTAGTAGCCAATGACGGGGAGTCGCAGCTACCTAATTAATACTGATTAAGCAGGCCTTCTGCGACTGGACATTTTAGCACAAAGGTCCCAACGCAAAATTACAGACAGCTTGCAAAACGTTGGTGCGCAACGTGCACTCACTGTTTGCGACCTGTCCCTTATCCCCCGCATAGCGCCTTACGCAAGGTCCTTGCATCCATTGTAACAAGAAAGGCGCCCTCTAATATACACACAGTTCAAACACCACTGGTTTACCTCTCCAGGGCTCTCAGAGCCCGCTACGTCACTGGAAGTGACATGAAATCCTACATCATGCAAAGAAGCACACGCCTCACCCTGTCTGCAGTAAACAGCAGTGATCAACAAACAGCAGAGAAGTAACCTCATCCAACCTACACATGCCTTCATTTATGGGAGCGCTAAATTAGCTAAACTGCTGCACCTTCAACATTCTATTAAATATTAATGAGTGATCTATGGCAATCATTCTGATGTTTATGAAATAGAACCAAATGACAGGGAGTGAATTTATGGCTCAGATGAGAAGCGACGCAAAACAAGCCCAGAAGACAGGAGAACGATAATAACATCCAGCAGCTCGAGGAAATGATATGCGGCAATAGACCGCCAACACAAGAACAGGCTGCCTGAGAGCAAAACAACATATTACAGACAGGGTTCAGCACAGTGAAAATAGGAACCATTCTGAAACAAAGGCAGAGGACACGGCAGTGATAATAACAACTAGTAACCAGAGGAACTTTTACAAGGCAGTGATACTACAACCGACAGACAACAAGCACAGAGACATAGCCATGATAACAACCAACAAAGAGCAAGCACAGAGGACAAGAACAGAGGACGTGATCACAATAATAACAACTAGTAACACAAAAACAGGCTACTAGGCAGTGATAAATACGGCCGACAGACAACAAGAAATAGAGACACAGTCATAACAACCAACAGCCAGCAAGAACAGAGGACGTGATCATGATAATCACAACTAGTAACACAAGAACATTCTACACAGCAGTGATAACTACAACCGACAGACAACAAGTAATAAAGACATAGCAATGATAATAACAACCAACAAGGAGCAAAGACGGAGGCCACGAACACAGGATGTGATCATGATAACAAAAACAAGTAACACAAGAACAGCGTACAAGAAACTGATAACTATGGTTGACAGACAACAAGAAATAGAGACATAGTCATAACAATAACCCACGGACAGCAAGAACAGAGGATGTGATAGTAACACAAGAACAGGCTACAAGGCAATAGTAACTAAGACCCACAGACAACAAGAAATAGAGGCATAGCAATAATAACAACAACCCACAGAGGGTAAGAAAAGGGGACGAGATAGTAACCCAAGAACAAGCTACAAGGCAGTAGTAGCTATGACCAACAGACAACCAGACATAGAGGCATAGGCATGATAATAACAAACCAACACAGAGCAAGAACAGAGAAGGTGACAGTAACCCAAGTACAGGCTACAAGGCAGCAGTAACTTTGACCAACAGACAACCAGACATAGAGACATAGCCATGATAAAAACAACCAAAAGAGGGCAATAACAGAGGGCGTGATTGTGATGGTAACAACTATTCACACAACAGGCTACAAAGCACTGATAACTATGGCTGACAGACAACAAGAAATAGAGACATAGTCATAACAACAACCAATAGACAGCAAGAACAGAGGACGTGATAGTAACCCAAGAACAGGCTACAACTCACAGATGAAAAGAAATAGAGACATAGCCATGCTAATAACAACCAACATAGAGCAAGAACATGGGACAAGATGGTAACCCAAGAACAGGCTACAAGGCAGAAGTAACTACAACTGACAGTAAACCAGAAATAAAGACATAGCTATGATATTAACAACCAACAGACAGCAAGAACAGAGGATGTGATCATGATAACAGCAACTAGTAACAATAAAACAGGCTATGAAGCAGTAGTAACTACAGCCGACAGACAAGTAGAAATCGAGGCATAGCAATGATAATAGCAACCAACAGAGTGCAAGAACAGAGGACGTGATAGTAACCCAAGAACAGGCTACAAGTCAGTAGCAAATATAACCAAAAGACAACCAGATATAGCGACGTAGCCATGATAATAGCCAACAGAGGGCAAGAACAGAAGATGTGATCATAATAATAACAACTAGTAACAGACTACAATTGTAATCCCTACAATTGACACACAACAAGAAACGGGGACCTGGCAGTGATAATAACAGCCAACAACTCCACCACCCTGATCAAAAACCTGGCCAACCTCTGACTTAAGCAACTCGTCACCACACCCACTCACTCGGCCGGTCACACTCTGGACCCCATTTTCTCCGCCACCAACAACGTCTCTGTCAGCCACACCACTGAACTCCAATGGACTGACCACCACTGCATTCACTTCACCTTCAACAAACCCATCAGTTGACACCATACTGTCCAACTTCCCTGCAGAAATTGTAACAAGGTCACTGAAGCCCAGCTCACTGCCAGCCTCAATGCAACACCCCCCAAGCCAACAACGACGCCAACACTGCCGCACATAACCTCCACGAATTGATCATCGACTGCGCCGACACCCTAACCCCCCTCAAGACACCCTACTACAGAAGTACAGCCAAGAAAGCAAACTGGTTCATCCCACACTCAAAGAATCTAAACAGTTCTGCAGACGTCTAGAGAGGAAATGGCCCACTGACAAGACCCGCAAATCACAACACCTTCAAAAAAGCCGTCAAACATCACTACCAGCTCATTAGGGCCATCAAAAGACTTGCCCTGCAACAACGCATCAATAAAAATGCCCACAACAGCAAGGAACTTTTCATCATCATCAAAGAGTTCACCAACCCCAACTCCAACTCCACCGACATGCTCCGTCGCAAGAACTCTGTGAAAACCTCGCCAAATAATTCCATCGCAAGATCGCAGACATTTACGACAGCTTCACCACCCAGCGCCCCCCTGTGACTCTCACCACCAGCCCGGCAACTGAAGCATCACCACACACCCCGCCCTTCTCTGCTGGAACAACATCACTGACACAGAGACCCGCCACATCATGGCAACCATCCAATCAGGAACTCCCTCCAACCCCTGCCCTCACCACATCTTCAACAAAGCCAGCAACATCATTGCACCCATACTGCAGCTTACCATCAACCAGTCCTTCGAAACTGCCACCTTCCCAGAGATTTGGAAACATGCCAAGATCAAATCTCTTCTGAAGAAACCCACAGCTGACCCGATAGACCTCAAGAACTACCGTCCCATCTCCCTGCTGCCCTTTCCAGCCAAAGTAATTGAGAAGGTAGTCAACAAACAACTCACTGCCTTCCTGGGAGCCAACAACATCCTGGACTCCTCTCAGTCAGGATTCAGAAGCAACCATAGCACGGAGACTGCCCTCCTCACCGCCACAGATGACATCCTCACCCTCCTCGACCGAGGCAAGACTGTTGCCCTCATCCTCTTGGACCTTTCTGCCGCCTTCGACACTGTCTCACATGACACACAATGCACCCACCTCCACGATGAAGGCATCCAAGACTCAGCACTGCAATGGCTCTCCTCGTTCCTCGCCAGCAGAACACAGAGGGTCCGACTCCCCTTCCTTCTTTCGGAAGCCGCCAAGATCAGCTGCAGCATCCCCCAAGGATCCTCGCTGAGACCCACCCTCTTCAACCTCTACATGACCCCACTAGCCGCCATCGTCAGAAGCCAAGCACTCAATATCGTCTCCTACACCAACAACACCCACCTGATAGTCTCCCTCACCAACAACCTGACAACCGTCAAAAACAATTTCCAAGAAGGAATGAAAGCAGTCGCCACCTGGATGAAAGATAGTGCCTCAAACTAAACTCGAACAAAACAGAAGTCCTCATCCTCGGCTCCACACCCTCTGCCTGGAACGAGTCCTGGTGGCCCTCTGCCCTCGGAAACGCCCCCGCCCCCACCGACCATGCCAGCAACCTCTGCGTCATCTTAGACTTCTCGCTCTCAATGGACCAACAGGTGAGCGCAGTCTCATTGTTTTGCTTCCACACCCTGCGCATGCTTCAAAAAATCTACAAGTGGATCCCCACCGAAGCCAGAAGGACAATCACCCAGGTCCTTGTCAGCAGCCGCCTCGACTATGGCAATGCTCTCTACGCTCGAACCACCGCCAAGACCCAGAAAAAACTACAACACATCCAGAACGCCTTTGCCCATCTCATCAAGAACACTCCACAGCCACACCTCCGCCCTCCTAAGAGACCTACACTGGCTGCCTATCGGCAAAACAATCACCTTCAAGCTCCTGACCCACGCCTACAAGACTACACGACGCCGAACCAGCCTACTTCAACCACAGACTCTCCTTCTACACCCCCGCCAGACAACTCCGCTCTGCCGACCAGGTCCTCGCCAAGGTCCCCCACATCCGGAAAACCGCAGCTGGAGGAAGATCCTTCTCCCACATCGCAGCTAAGACCTGGAACTCCCTCCCCATCCACCTCAGGCAATCTCCCACCCTGTCTCAGTTCAGGAAGGACCTCAAGAACTGGCTCTTCTACTGATCCTCATCACCCCCCCACCCATTCCTCCCCGTGCACCTTGAGACACTCACGGTGAATAGCTGCGCTCTACAAATCACTGATTGATTGACAGGTAAAGACAACAGAAGACATGATAATGATAACTACTTGTAACAGAAGAAAGGTTTACTAGGCAGTGATAACTATAGCTGGCAGACAACAAGCAGGAGAGACATGGCAGCTCTAATAACCAACAGGCGGCAAGAGCAGAGGACATGGTGATGATAATATCACCTAGTAACCACAGAAAAAGTTTCACTGCCATAGTAACTAAAACCAACAGACAACAAGAAATGGAGACATGGTGGTGATAATAACCAACAGATAAGTAAAGGACAGTGGTAATGGTAATACAAATGAAATAAACATTAACAGGGTGCATTATTGTGATGAAAACAAAAGACAAAACAAAAAACAGAGAGAAAAACAAAGTAGGACACTTCTGTGATAATGACAAAAGACTGAGAGCAACAGAAGATGATGTCAGTACTGTGCTATAACCAATCAACATAGAGCAAATGCTGGGGACAGGACAAAGGTAATAACAAGTAACAGAAGAAAAGGCAGAAATCTGTCATAATAACCACAGAACAAGAATCAGAGACATGACAACAAACATAAGGGAACACAGTGGCAACAAATAAAGAAAAATGGGATGGCAGCATACCAATAGAATTTAGCAAGGGTATGGAATTCCTATAGCCTGACACCCAGGACATATTGTTTGGGGTCAAGCACAACATGTTTTAATGTTTATTTTCTACTTGGGACAGGTAGGCCCAACTCCCTGCAGCATAAACCTGTTGGCTGTTAGTTTACAAGTAAGGGAACTGTCTACAGTTGAGGTAATAATTGTGCCCACATGTTGAAACTGTTGGAACTTGTATTTATGATTCATTAATGCAAAGTCTTTAGTATTAGGGTGAGCAATCTGAATAAACGTTGTAAGGTCACACTGCACTACTGACAGTGGTTCCAGTAAAAGAAATGTGTGTACACCCGTTTGAAAAGATTAACAATATGAGGCTATGTATAGTGCTCCCAGAATTCTCTCTGACTAGATGCAAATATTTGCAGAAGCTTGTAAGCAAGATTGTTGATTCTTAGGTTTCAAAATAAAATGTTCAGAAAAAAATGGAAGTAGAAAAAACACAATTTCCTAAATTAATGTGAAATTTGAGGTCCTATTTCATTGAAGCATCATTTAGTAAACTGTATTGATGCATCATAGTATTTCCCAAAATATTCATTATGGAAAATCAGTGTAACCATTTTCAACAAGGATATGGGAAACATGAAAATAAATAAGCACTGGCAAAGCCACCTGATCTGACATTGGTGGTCAGTCTTTGGTTTTGTGAATTTGTGTCTAGTTTTGACATGAGTTTTGTTACACTTTATTGTTGGCGGAGCTGCCTGGCTCTCACCAATGTAACACACATTGGCAAAAAGTTTTAAAAAAAATGTGTCAAAAAGCACATTTTGCACAGTAGTTCCTGGCACTGAACAAAACTACTTGTGGGGCAATATACTTCGTGTGGGAGAGTAGAATGCTACCACTCACAGTAAAGTCAATCGATCAATGGATAGAAAGACAAATAGAATTTTAATAAAAACAACATTTCTTGGTTAACGTCAGACCTAATTGGAGGCCTAATTCTTAAAGAAAGTCACAAAAGTGCACCCATGGTATATGTCTTTGCATTAGTGGCTTTCATGAATTCACAAAAATTTACAGAAGACGACCAGGAAATCATACACCTAGAACATATTTATGAACTGTATTTTAGCACAAGCAAATATGGATGTGTAGATCTGCTCACGTGAAAATCTATTGAGCGTTTACAAGCTCACTTTCCCTCCAACCACTTTCTTCCCAACCCTGGAAGAACATCTACTTCTGCCATTGTCAGGAGTACATTTCCAACCTTTCTTGGTATGGGGGAAAGATTAGAGAAGAGCTAGTGAAAATCCTTAAAACACACATTTTAGTAGGTTTGCACAGACTCATAGGCATTCCAGCCTTGGAACTATTGCTTACTGCTTCCTCCATCCCCAGTATGTAGATCTGCGGAAAGGTGGCAAAATAACAACATTGCAATAGTAGGGCTTGCAATTGTGAGTATTCAAGCCCTACTATACTATAAGCCCTGACATAATCAGAGAGGCTATTTTCAGAGCTCTTACATAATGGGATTGCTGACATAATTTGTCCCCGCACTACATGGCACCAAAGGGAGAAGTAAAGTTTTTTTTTTACAGGACAAGTAGATTTATGAAGCAACCTGGCCCAAGGACAGGTAGATATTTTATTAAATTCCACACCCCTGAGCAAGCTTCACAGAGTCCCAATGGGGGCATAACAGTGAAAGGGACAAACAACAGAACTACAGTAGGTGATATGGCATTCATAACAACTACCAAAAGAACTACAAGGGGGGCGTGGTATTGATAATAACAACCAGCAGAACTACAGGAGGGGACAAGCACTGATAATAAATAACAAGCAACAGAACTTCAACAGGAGAAATGACATTTCTAATAACAACTAACAGAACTACAAGAGAGGGCATGGCATTCATAATACCAATTAACGGAACTACAATAGAGTGCAAGGCAACAGAACTAGGAGAGGGGGCATGTCATTCATAATAACAACCACCAGAACTACAAGAGGGGACATAGCATTCATAATAACAACCAATAGAACCACCAGAGAGAGCATGGCATTCACAATAACAACCAACAGAACTAGAAGGGAGGGCATGTCATTCACAATAACAACCAACAGAAATACAAGAGGTGACATGGCATTCATAATTACAACTACCAGAACTACAAGAGGGGGCATGGCATTCATAATAACAACCAATATAACTACAAGAGAGGGCATGGCATTCACAATAACAACCAACAGAACTATAAGAGGGGGCATGGCATTCATAATAACAACCAACAGAAACACAAGAAAGGGCACGTTATTCACAATAACAACAGACAGAATTACAAGAGAGGACATGGCATTCACAATACCAACCAACAGAACTACAAGAGAGGGCATGGCACTGATAATAACAACCAGCAGAACTACAAGAGAGGACATGGAATCCATAATAACAACCACCAGAACTACAAGACGTGACATGGCATTCACAATAACAACCAACAGAATTACAAGAGGGGGGCATGGCATTCACAATACCAACCACCAGAATCACAATACCAACCAGCAGAGGTGACATGGCATCTATAATAACAACCAATAGAACCACAGGAGAGGGCATGGTGTTCACAATAACAGCCACCAACAGAACAAAGAGGGGGCATGGCATTCACAACAACAACCAACAACAGAACTACAAGAGGGGGCATGGCTTTCACAATAACAACCAACAGAACTACAGGAGAGGGCCTGGCATTCACAATACCAACCAACAGCTACAAGAGAGGGCATGGCACTGATAATAACAACCAACAGAACTACAAGAGTGGGCATGGCATACATAATAACAACCGCCAGAACTACAAGAGGTGACATGACATTCATAATAATAACCACCAGAACTACAAGAAGTGACATGGCATTATAATAACAACCATCAGAAGTACAGGGGGCATGGCATTCATAATAACAAATGCCAGACTACAAGAGGTGACATGATATTCATAATAACAACCACCAGAACTACAATAGGTGACATGACATTTATAATATCAACCACCAGAACTACAGGTGGGCATGGCATTCATAATAACAACCGCCAAATCTATAAGAGGTGACAAGGCATTTAAAATAACCACCAGAACTACAAGAGAGGGCATGGCATTCACAATAAATACCAACAGAACTACAAGTGAGGGCACAGCACTGATAATAACAACCAACAGAACTACAAGAGTGGACATGGCATTCATAATAACAGCCGCCAGAACTACAAGAGGTGACATGACATTCATAATAATAACCACCAGAACTACAAGAAGTGACATGGCATTATAATAACAACCATCAGAAGTACAGGGGGCATGGCATTCATAATAATGACCACCAGAACTACAAGAGGGGGCATGGCATTCATAATAACAACCAGAAGAACTACAAGAGCGGAAATGGCAGTTATAATAACAACAAATAGAAGCACAAGAAAGGGCTGGCACTGATAATAACAACCAACAGAACTACAAGAGAGGGCATGGCAGTTATAATAACAACCAATAGAAGCACAAGAGAGGGCTGGCACTGATAATAACAACCAACAGAACTACAAGAGAGAACATGGCATTCACCATAACAACCAACAGAACTACAAGAGAGGGTATGTTATTCACAATAACAACCAACAGAACTACAAGAGGAGACATGGCATTCATAATAACAACTGTCAGAACAACAAGAGGGTACATTGCATTCATAATAACAACCACCAGAACTACAAGAGAGGACATTGCATTCATAATAACAACCACCAGAACTACAAGAGAGGGCATGGCATTCATAATAACAACCAGCAGAACTACAAGAGGGGAAATGGCAGTTATAATAACAAGAAATAGAAGCACAAGAGAGGGCTGGCACTGATAATAACAACCAACAGAACTACAAGAGAGGGCATGGCATTCATAATAACAACCAACAGAACTACAAGAGGGGGCATGGCATTCATAATAACAAGCAATAGAAACACAAGAGAGGACATGGCATTCACCATAACAACCAACAGAACTACAAGAGAGGGTATGTTATTCACAATAACAACCAGCAGAACTACAAGAGGGGACATGGCAGTTATAATAACAACCAATGGAAGCACAAGAGAGGGGTCATGGCATTCATAATAACAAACAACAAAACTACAAGAGAGGGCATGGCACTGATAATACCAACCAACGGAACTACAAGAGAGGGCATGACATTCCTAATAACAAACAACAAAACTACAAAAGGGGGCATGGCACTGATAATAATACCAACTAACAGAACTACAAGAGAGGGCATGACATTCCTAATAACAACAAACAGAACTACAAGAGAGGGCATGGCATTAATAATAACAACCAACACAACTACAAGAGAGGGCATGGCATTCACAATAACAACCAACATAACTACCAGAGAGGTCATGGCATTCATAATAACAACCAGCAAAACTACAAGAGGGGCATGGCATTCACAATAACAACCAGCAAATCTACAGGGGAGGGCATGGCATTCATAATAACAACCGCCAGAACTACAAGAGGGGACATGGCATTGATAATAACAAGCAACAGAACTACAAGAGGGGGCATAGCATTTATAATAACAACCACCAGAACTACAAGGGAGGGCATGGCATTTATGATAACAACCACCAGAACTACAAGAGGTGATATGGCATTCATAATAACAACCACCAGAACTACAAGAGAGGGCATGGCATTCATAATAACAACCAATATAACCACAAGAGAGAGCATGGCATTCACAATAACAACCAACAGAACTAGAAGGGAGGGCATGGCATTCACAATAACAACCACCAGAACTACAAGGGAGGGCATGGCATTTATAATAATAACCACCAGAACTACAAGAGGTGATATGGCATTCATAATAACAACCACCAGAACTACAAGAGGGGACGTAACATTCATAATAACAACCAATGGAACCACGAGAGAGAGCATGGCATTCACAATAACAACCAACAGACCTAAAAGGGAGGGCATGGCATTCACAATAACAACCAACAGAACTACAAGAGAGGGCATGGCATTCATAATAACAACCAACAGAACTACAAGAGGGGACATGGCATTGATAATAACAACCAACAGAACTACAAGAGAGGGCATGGCATTCATAATAACAACCAACAGAACTACAAGAGGGTGACATGGTATTAAGAATACCAACCGACAGAACTACAAGAGAGGGCATGGCACTGATAATAACAACCAACAGAACTACAAGGGGGGTCATGGCATTCATAATAACAAACAACAAAACTACAAGAGGGGGCATGGCACTGATAATACCAACCAACAGAAATACAAGAGAGGGCATGACATTCATAATAACAACAAACAGAACTACAAAAGAGGGCATGGCATTCATAATAACAACCAGCAGAACTACAAGAGGGACATGGCATTCACAATAACAACCAGCAGAACTACAAGGGAGGGCATGGCATTCATAATAACAACCGCCAGAACTACAAGAGGGGACATAGCATTCATAATAACAACCAACAGAACTAAAAGAGGGGGCATGGCATTTATAATAACAACCACAAGAACTACAAGGGGTGGCATGGCATTCATAATAACAACAACCAGAACTACAAGAGAGGACATGACATTCACAATAACAACTAACAGAACTACAAGAGAGGGCATGGTACTGATAATAACAACCAACAGAACTACAAGTGGGGGAACGGCATTCATATTAACAACCACCAGAACTACAAGAGAGGGCATGGCATTCATAATAACACCCGACAGAACTGCAAGAGGGGACATGGCATTCATTGTAACAACCAACACAACTACAAGAGGGGGCATAGCATCCATAATAACAACCAACAGAATTACAAGAGTGGACATGGCATTTGGAATACAACTGCCAGAACTACCAGAGGGGACATGGCACTCACAATAACAACCACCAGAAGTACAAGAGGGGATATGGCATTTATAATAACAACCAACAGAACTGCAAGCGGGATCATGACATCCATAATAACAACAAACAGAACTACAAGAGAGGGCATGGCATTTATAATACCAGCCAACAGAACTGCAAGGACATGACATTCATAATACCAACCAACAGAACAACAAAAGAGGGCATGGCATTCATAATAACAACCAACAGAACTACAAGAGGGAGAATTGCACTGATAATAAAAAACAACATAACTACAAGAGGAGTCACAAATGTTAATGACAACGACAAAACAAGAATCAGGTTCACGATAATGAAGGTAGGGCAACACAGTGACAATGACAACAAACAGAAAACAACGGGACTGCAACATCGTGATAGAACCAAGCATCACAAATAAAGAACAGGAGGGAAATAATAGCGAAAATACCAACCAACAGAACTACATGAGGGGACAAGCATTGATAATAACAAGCAACAGAACTACAAGAGGGGGCATGTTACTGATAATAAAATCCGACAGAACTACTAAAGGTGTCATGACTGCTAATAACAAACAAAAAGAGAAGGGACATTATTTTACTATCAACAACCAATAGACAAAAAGAGGAGACATGACAATGATAATAATAATAAGTAACACAAGCAAGAATTGCAGAAGAATAATACCTGTCATAAAACAAAATCTGGACACAATTTAGTGATGATAAAAACCAACAGAGAACCGAAACAAAGGAGAAGCCATTGACAAATGAAAAAACAGGAGGTGGGCAGGGATTGTACCAACTGTTACAGAAGAATTGGGGACTAGTGGCGGAAACAATAAGAACAGCGCACAAAATACGGATAATAAATGGAAAAATCAGAAGCGCGTCATATTACAGTCATGATAGATGAGAAAGAACACAGGACGTGTCATTGCTACTGGCAACAGATCGAGAACAACAGATCACATCACCAGTGATGTGATGGCAACAAGTATAAATAATGAAGGGGCATGGCAGTATTAATACCCATCAGCACAACGGGCAGAAGGCACGTGGCAGTGATAATATCGTCATCCAGAACAGGGGGGGGGGGGCAGCTTAGCAAGGGGCAACGAGAACAGGGACATGGAAGGCCGTGAGGCTGGGGGTCTGAACAATGTTCTGGGAATCCACAAATGTAGAAGAAATAGTTAAACACGAGGGAATCTGTAATAAAAGGGCTTGCACCCCCATCACACGAAGCAGCATCGCCTGCAACAAAGAGGGGACAATGGAAGATAACACAAATGCTAGAGCCACACAGGTGCTCTGGAAGCATGCTTGTGCGTGCAACAGGTGAGACACTGAGGTGCTCTGGGAGCACGCTTGTGCGTGCAACAGGTGAGACACTGAGGTGCTCTGGGAGCACACATGCACGCAACAGGTGAGACACTGAGGTGCTCTGAGAGCATGCTTGTGCGTGCAACAGGTGAGACACTGAGGTGCTCTGTGAGCACACATGCACGCAACAGGTGAGACACTGAGGTGCTCTGAGAGCATGCTTGTGCGTGCAACAGGTGAGACACTGAGGTGCTCTGTGAGCACACATGCACGCAACAGGTGAGACACTGAGGTGCTCTGGGAGCACGCTTGTGCGTGCAACAGGTGAGACACTGAGGTGCTCTGGGAGCACGCTTGTGCGTGCAACAGGTGAGACACTGAGGTGCTCTGGGAGCACACATGCACGCAACAGGTGAGACACTGAGGTGCTCTGTGAGCACACATGCACGCAACAGGTGAGACACTGAGTTGCTCTGGGAGCATGCTTGTGCGTGCAACAGGTGAGACACTGAGGTGCTCTGGGAGCACACTTGTGCACGCAACAGGTGAGACACAGGGGTGGTCTGAGAACACACTTGTGCACGCAACAGGTGAGACACAGAGGTTCTCTGGGAGCACAGTTGTGCGTCCAACAGGTGAGACACTGAGGTGCTCTGTGAGCACACATGTGCACGCAACAGGTGAGACACTGAGGTGCTCTGGGAGCACACTTGTGCACGCAACAGGTGAGACACTGAGGTGCTCTGGGAGCACACTTGTGCGTGTAACAGGTGAGACACTGAGGTGCTCTGGGAGCACACATGCACGCAACAGGTGAGACACTGAGGTGCTCTGGGAGCACACATGCACGCAACAGGTGAGACACTGAGGTGCTTTGTGAGCACACATGCACGCAACAGGTGAGACACTGAGGTGCTCTGGGAGCATGCTTGTGCATGCAACAGGTGACACACTGAGGTGCTCTGGGAGCACACTTGTGCACGCAACAGGTAAGACACTGAGGTGGTCTCCGAGCACACTTGTGCACGCAACAGGTGAGACACAGAGGTTCTCTGGGAGCACAGTTGTGCGTCCAACAGGTGAGACACTGAGGTGCTCTGGGAGCACACATGTGCACGCAACAGGTGAGACACTGAGGTGCTCTGGGAGCACACTTGTGCACGCAACAGGTGAGACACAGAGGTGCTCTGGGAGCACAGTTGTGCACACAACAGGTGAGACACTGACGTGCTCTGGGAGCATGCTTGTGCGTGCAACAGGTGAGACACTGAGGTGCTCTGGGAGCACACTTGTGCACGCAACAGGTGAGACACAGGGGTGGTCTGAGAACACACTTGTGCATGCAACAGGTGAGACACAGAGGTTCTCTGGGAGCACAGTTGTGCGTCCAACAGGTGAGACACTGAGGTGCTCTGTGAGCACACATGTGCACGCAACAGGTGAGACACTGAGGTGCTCTGGGAGCAGACTTGTGCACGCAACAGGTGAGACACTGAGGTGCTCTGGGAGCACACTTGTGCACGCAATAGGTGAGATACTGAGGTGGTCTCGGAGCACACTTGTGCACGCAACAGGTGAGACACTGAGGTGCTCTGGGAGCACGCTTGTGCGTGCAACAGGTGAGACACAGAGGTGATCTGGGAGCACAGTTGTGCACGCAACAGGTGAGACACAGAGGTGCTCTGGGAGCACACTTGTGCGTCCAACAGGTGAGACACTGAGGTGCTCTGGGAGCACACATGTGCATGCAACAGGTGAGACACTGAGGTGCTCTGGGAGCACGCTTGTGCGTGCAACAGGTGAGACACAGAGGTGCTCTGGGAGCACAGTTGTGCGTGCAACAGGTGAGACACTGAGGTGCTCTGGGAGCACGCTTGTGCGTGCAACAGGTGAGACACTGAGGTGCTCTGGGAGCACAGTTGTGCACGCAACAGGTGATACACTGAGGTGCTCTGGGAGCACACTTGTGCACGCAACAGCTGAGACACATTCACAGGGGTGCTCTGTATTCACACAAGTGCAGGGAGCAAATGAGTGAAACATATAAGTGATCTGGGCGCACACATTTGCGGAGAGCAGGTGAGACACACACACAGATGCCTGTGTGGGGAGTAAGTGAGACAAACACATATGTGCATTAAGATCACCGGTGAGCCGTGCATTCAGGTAATCTTTAAGCACAGTTGAGAGTAGAGTAGTGACACCTACGAGAGCAAAGGCACAAGTTGGGGATTGATGCAGGTGTAAGGCGCCCCCCCACTATTTCACGCCATTCCCCTTACCCAAGGCCCGGGTGGGGCTCAGAGGTGTCACCCTGTGCCTCAGCGCTGCAGCCTCTTGCATTTACAAACACTGTGTGTGTAGCCTGGCCTTGGGGCGGTTCAAAACCCGCCTTCCCACTGGTAGAATCCTACTTATTTGTCAAAAGGGCCCTTATCTGAGAAGTTGCAAAGATTTTCACACCATTAAACCTTCCTTCACCTAATGAACTGCAAAGGCGCAGCGCTTTTGTGCTTTGAAGCTGGGCCAGAACTCAAGCAGAAAACAAACATACCTGAACACCACGTTTTATTGTTAAAAAAACACAGCCAGCTGTTGCAAGGTAAAATAGAGCTCCTGATTTGTGCCATTAAGTATCTCCTAAGGAAATGTCTGGTGGGAAAAATGTATGGGCGGCTGCTTTTCCAGATTGCCTGTGTCGGATGAAGTTTTGGACAGTGCTTGTGAGGATGAGTTGTGTCGTTGCACTGGTCGGTGACATTCTTGGTCATTCTTGCACAAACTTACACGAGGATGGTTAGAAGGTGCTGGTAAGGACCCTAGTTTGACAACTGTTTGCACTTATGTAAATGGGTCGCCTAAAGAGAGGAAAGTTGAAGCATCAATAAGACCTTATGTACCAGTATCTGAGGACCCTTTTCTAGTATATGGTGTGTTATTGTGCGCAGATGTGTGTGCCACCAACGTCCCTCAGGAATTCTCGCATTGAGGAAGCCCATAAATGCCCTTTACGTGTTAGCAGTACCAGTAAAGCTCTTAAACAGTTTTACTGGTGGCCAGCTATGGATTCCAAGTTGCAAAGTTATTTGGGGATTGCACCACGTGTTTGGTTTCAGACAAGCACTGGACGTTGCATGAGTCTCCACTACATACCACACCATTTCCTGAAGAAGCATGGCACAAAGTTGCTTTAGATTTTATGGGGCCTTTGGAGTTGTTATCAAATTCTCAGAAATACATGATGGTATTGCACAAGATTTTGGACAGCGGCTCCGAAAGTGGCCTGAGAGCGCCTTGGGACGCTGTTGTAGGCCCGGCAGGAATGCGGCTCGGCCGTATTTTGCTTCAGCGGCCAAACCCAGGCGGGCCAGACAATGGCGGCTGTGGGCTCCGTCCAACAAAAACTCCCAGCTGGACCAAGTCACTTGACGCCAAATGTTGCAAGATAAAGAAAGCTCCTGATTTGAGCTGGTGAGTATTTCATACGCAGATTTATTATTTCAGTACAAAAGTACATAGAGCCCACAACCAGCACACTTTACGCCTCGGCCAGCCCGCGGGTTCGGACGCAACCAAGGCTCCGGCAACCCCAGCATGAACCGTACACATTTAAGTCACACCTTGCCCAGCCCGGGGGAATTGTCTCAACCAATGCTCCGGCAACCCCAGCATGAACCGTACACATTTAAGCCATAACAATTTTTTAAGGCCCAAGAAATGGCAACATTTACATAGAAGCAAGAACAAACATTTCTTAACCAGAACACTACTCCTGATGTGAGGAGGGAGCTGAAGAGCGGGCTCGCGCTCAGACAATGCCAAATACCAACCAGAGACAACACCAGCGCAGTTTGTTTCTTCTCTAAACACAGTGTAAAAAGGTTAGAACAAGTTCGACACTTCTGTTAAGAAAAAAAACCTCCCCTTTCGGTATTTCTTAGCTCAGTTACACATTGATATGTGGAAAAACCTTTATCTAATTTATAAAAAGCTAAACAAAAAAAATAACGTTCATATCACATTTCTGCGTGATTAAGTTAATTTGTTTTTATATTATAAAGATAGGACTTATTGTGATGTCCCTTTCTGTGACATTGTTCTGAATTAAATTATGTGTGGCTTTAGGCCCATGTGTGCTCTCTTGGTTGAGTGTGTATGCTCTCTTTATGTGTGGATGCTGGAGTCCATGTGTGTTTTCTTGGTTAAGAACTACAAGAGGGGACATGGCATTCACAATAACAACCAACAGAACTACAAGAAAGGACATGTCCATGTGTGTTTTCCTGGTTGAATATTATGCTCTCTTTATGTGTGGATTTTAGAGACTGTGTGTGCTCTCTTGCTTGAGTGTGTATGCTCTCCTTATGTGTGGATGCTAGTGCATATGTGTGCTCTCTTGGTTTAGTGTCTATACTCGCATTATGTGTGGATGCTGGAGCCCATGTGTGCTCTCTTGTTTGAGTATTATGCTCTCTTTATGTGTGAATGCTAGAGCCCATGTGTGCTCTCTTGCTTGAGTGTGTATGTTTCCTTTATGAGTGGATGTTAGTGCATGTGTGTGCTCTTTTGGTTAAGTGTGTATGTTCTCTTTATGTGTGGATGCTAGAGTCCGTGTGTGCTCTCTTGGTTGAGTGTGTATGCTCTCTTCATGTGTGGATGTTAGAGTCTATGTGTTCTCTCTTGGTTGAGTGTGTATGTTCTCTTTATGTGTGGATGCTAGAGTCCGTGTGGACCCTCTTGGTTGAGTGTGTATGTTCTCTTTATGTGTGGATTTTAGAGCCTTTGTGTGCTCTCTTGCTTGAGTGTGTATGCTCTCCTTATGTGTGGATGCTAGTGCATATGTGTGCTCTCTTGCTTTAGTGTCTATACTCTCATTATGTGTGGATGCTGGAGCCCATGTGTGCTCTCTTGTTTGAGTATTATGCTCTCTTTATGTGTGAATGCTAGAGCCCATGTGTGCTCTCTTGCTTGAGTGTGTATGTGCTCTTTATGAGTGGATGTTAGTTCATGTGTGTGCTCTTTTGGTTAAGTGTGTATGTTCTCTTTATGTGTGGATGCTAGAGGCCGTGTGGACCCTCTTGGTTAAGTGTGTATGTTCTCTTTATGTGTGGATGCTAGAGTCCGTGTGTGCTCTCTTGGTTGAGTGTGTATGTTCTCTTTATGTGTGGATGCTAGAGTCTGTGTGGACCCTCTTGGTTGAGTGTGTATGTTCTCTTCATGTGTGGATGCTAGAGTCCGTGTGTGCTCCCTTGGTTGAGTGTGTATGTTCTCTTTATGTGTGGATGCTAGTGTGTGCTTTCTTGGTTGAGTATTCTGCTTTCTTTGTGTGCGGATGCTAGAGTCCGCGTGTGCTCGCTTGGTTGAGTATTATGCTTTCTTTATGTGTGGATGCTAGAGTCCGTGTGTGCTCTCTTGGTTGAGTATTATGCTCTCTTTGTGTGTGGATGCTAGAGTCCGTGTGGACCCTCTTGGTTGAGTGAGTATGTTCTGTTTATGTGTGGATGCTAGAGTCCGCGTGTGCTCTCTTGGTTGATTATTATGCTTTCTTTATGTGTGGATGCTAGAGTCCGTGTGGACCCTCTTGGTTGAGTGTGTGTGCTCACTTTATGTACAGGAGCTAGTGCCCTCCTCTGTGTGTGTTCCAGCTCCCCTCTGTGTGCTCTCTTTCATTGCTATGCCTCTGTGAGAAGGTGCTGCCGTCCTCGTGTGTTTGTGCTCTGCCAGTGTGATGTGTCGAATGTACTCTCTATTCCTTCTTTTTGTGTGCCTGGGCAGGCTGTGTGAGTGCGCGAGCGCTCTTTCGAGGTCTAGTGCTGTGTGAGTGCGCGCGTGCTTTTTCCATGTCTAGTGCTGTGTGACTGCGCGCGTGCTCTTTCAACATGATCTGGGTACACGATGCTCCCTCGTAGTACTCTTGCCGTGCTTCCCAAGTACGCTGTCAGTGGCCTCCGATGTGTGTGCTCCCATAATCTAATATGTGGGGTGTGTGCTCGCAGTGCATTCTTTCTGTGCTTCTTGTGTACTGTCTCCGGGTGCCAGCACTCTGTATATGTTCTGTGAGCTCTCTCTCTCTCCGGGCACCAGCACTCTGTATATGTTCTGTGGGCTGTCTCTCTCCGGGAGCCAGCACTCTGTATATGTTCTGTGTGCTCTCTCTCTCTCCGGGAGCCAGCACTCTGTATATGTTCTGTGGGCTGTCTCTCTCCGGGAGCCAGCACTCTGTATATGTTCTGTGGGCTGTCTCTCTCCGGGTGCCAGCACTCTGTATATGTTCTGTGGGCTGTCTCTCTCCGGGAGCCAGCACTCTGTATATGTTCTGTGTGCTCTCTCTCTCTCCGGGAGCCAGCACTCTGTATATGTTCTGTGGGCTGTCTCTCTCCGGGAGCCAGCACTCTGTATATGTTCTGTGGGCTGTCTCTCTCCGGGAGCCAGCACTCTGTATATGTTCTGTGGGCTGTCTCTCTCCGGGAGCCAGCACTCTGTATATGTTCTGTGAGCTCTCTCTCTCTCCGGGAGCCAGCACTCTGTATATGTTCTGTGAGCTCTCTCTCTCCGGGAGCCAGCACTCTGTATATGTTCTGTGAGCTCTCTCTCTCCGGGAGCCAGCACTCTGTATATGTTCTGTGGGCTGTCTCTCTCCGGGAGCCAGCACTCTGTATATGTTCTGTGGGCTGTCTCTCTCCGGGAGCCAGCACTCTGTATATGTTCTGTGGGCTCTCTCTCTCTCCGGGTGCCAGCACTCTGTATATGTTCTGTGGGCTCTCTCTCTCCGGGAGCCAGCACTCTGTATATGTTCTGTGGGCTGTCTCTCTCCGGGAGCCAGCACTCTGTATATGTTCTGTGGGCTCTCTCTCTCCGGGAGCCAGCACTTTGTATATGTTCTGTGAGCTCTCTCTCTGTGAGCTCTCTCTCTCTCCGGGCGCCAGCACTCTGTATAGGTTCTGTGTGCTCTCTCAAGTGTGTGCTTGCTCTCGGGGGTGTGCGCAGCGCGTGCTCTCCCAGTGTGCTCTTACTGTGCATCCAGGGCGCAGGTGCCTGCGTCCCCCCTTTGTAAGCCCTCTCGCTGTGGTCTGCGCGGCTTGTGCTCACTCTCGTGTCCGCTTTGTGTGCTCTCTATCTGTACCTGCGCTGGTTCTCGCTACGATCTGTGCACACGGTCCTTTCTCTCCGTACGTGTTTGCCCTCCGCCGTGTGTGCTCTCTCGCGGTGATCTCCGCTAAGTGCTCTCTCTTTGTGCTCTCTCTCTGTGTACATGTGCCGGTTCAATCCTGTGTGCTCTCTGGCTGTGGCCTATGTACAGTGCTCTCCCTGTTCACGTGCTGGTTCCGTCCTCTGTGTGCAGACCTCTGTCTGTGCTCTCTCGTTGTGGTCTCTGCACAGCACTCTCTTTATGTGCATGTGCCGGTTCACTCCTCTGTGTGCTGACCTCTGTGTGTGCTCTCTCGATGTGGTCTCTGCACAGCACTCTCTCTATGTGCATGTGCCGGTTCACTCCTCTGTGTGCTGACCTCTGTGTGTGCTCTCTCGTTGTGGTCTCTGCACAGCACTCTCTATGTGCATGTGCCGGTTCACTCCTCTGTGATCCATACACAGTGCACCCTATAACTACATGTGCAGGTCCCCTCTGTGTGTGCTCTCTGGCTGAGATGTGTGAACGGTGCTGCCGGTTACCCCCTCTGTGTGTGTTCTCTCTCTGTGTGCTCTCTGGCTTAGGTGTGTGTACTTGTGTGTACTTGTGAACGGTGCTCTGTCTCTGCATGTGCTCTCCGGCTGTGATCTATGTACATGTCTTGGTACCCTCAGGTGTGGGTTCTCTGGCTGAGATCTGACCACAGAGCCCCCTCTCTCGATGTGGTCTCCGCACAGCACTCTCTCTATGTGCATGTGCCTGTTTACTCCTCTGTTTGCTGTCCTCTGTGTGTGCTCTCTCGATGTGGTCTCTGCACAGCACTCTCTCTATGTGCATGTGCCGGTTGACTTCTCTGTGTGCTGTCCTCTGTGTGTGCGTGCATGTGCCGGTTCACTCCTCTGTGTGCAGACCTCTGTGTGTGCTCTCTCGATGTGGTTTCTGCACAGCACTCTCTCTGTGTGCTGGTTCCTTCCTCTGTTTGCAGTCCTCTGTGTGTGCTCTCTCGATGTGGCTTCTGCACAGCACTCTCTATGTGCATGTGCCGGTTCACTCCTCTGTGTGCAGACCTCTGTGTGTGCTCTCTCGATGTGGTTTCTGCACAGCACTCTCTCTGTGTGCTGGTTCCTTCCTCTGTTTGCTGTCCTCTGTGTGTGCTCTCTCGTTGTGGTCTCTGCACAGCACTCTCTATATGTGCCGGTTCACTCCTCTGTGTGCAGACCTCTGTGTGTGCTCTCTCGATGTGGTTTCTGCACAGCACTCTCTCTATGTGCATGTGCCTGTTCACTCCTCTGTGTGCAGACCTCTGTGTGTGCTCTCTCGATGTGGTTTCTGCACAGCACTCTCTCTGTGTGCTGGTTCCTTCCTCTGTTTGCTGTCCTCTGTGTGTGCTCTCTCGATGTGGCTTCTGCACAGCACTCTCTATGTGCATGTGCCGGTTCACTCCTCTGTGTGCAGACCTCTGTGTGTGCTCTCTCGATGTGGTTTCTGCACAGCACTCTCTCTGTGTGCTGGTTCCTTCCTCTGTTTGCTGTCCTCTGTGTGTGCTCTCTCGTTGTGGTCTCTGCACAGCACTCTCTATATGTGCCGGTTCACTCCTCTGTGTGCAGACCTCTGTGTGTGCTCTCTCGATGTGTTTCTGCACAGCACTCTCTCTATGTGCATGTGCCTGTTCACTCCTCTGTGTGCAGACCTCTGTGTGTGCTCTCTCGTTGTGGTCTCTGCACAGCACTCTCTCTGTGTGCTGGTTCCTTCCTTTGTGTGCAGACCTCTGTGTGTGCTCTCTCGTTGTGGTCTCTGCACAGCACTCTCTATGTGCATGTGCCGGTTCACTCCTCTGTGATCCATACACAGTCACCCTATAACTACATGTGCAGGTCCCCTCTGTGTGTGCTCTCTGGCTGAGATGTGTGAACGGTGCTGCCGGTTACCCCCTCTGTGTGTGTTCTCTCTCTGTGTGCTCTCTGGCTTAGGTGTGTGTACTTGTGTGTACTTGTGAACGGTGCTCTGTCTCTGCATGTGCTCTCCGGCTGTGATCTATGTACATGTCTTGGTACCCTCAGGTGTGGGTTCTCTGGCTGAGATCTGACCACAGAGCCCCCTCCGTGTATACGTTTTGTTTCCCTCTGTGTGTGCTCTCTGGCTGAGATCTGTGCACGGTGCTGCCGGTTACCCCCTCTGTGTGTGCTCTCTCGGTGTGATCTCTGAACAGTGCGTGGGCCCTCCTCTGTGTGTGCTCTCTGGCTTAGATGTGTGTACTTGTGTGTACTTGTGCGCGGTGCTCTCTCTGTGCATGTGCCAGTCCTCTCCTCTGTGTGTGCTCTCTGGCTGTGATCTATGTACATGTTTTCGTCCCATCTGTGTGTGCTCTCTGGCTGAGATCTGTGCACGGCGCTGCCGGTTACCCCCCTCGGTGTGTGCTCTCTGACTGTGATCCGTACACAGTGCTCCCTCTAAGAACATGTGCAGGTTCCGTCTGTCTGTGCTCTCTGGCTGTGATCTGCGCACTGTGATCTATGTACATGTGCAGGTCCCCTCTGTGTGTGCTCTCTGGCTGAGATCTGTGCACGGTGCTGCCGGTTACCCCCTCGGTGTGTGCTCTCTGACTGTGATCCGTACACAGTGCTCCCTCTAACATGTGCAGGTTCCGTCTGTGTGTGCTTTCTGGCTGAGATCTGTGCACGGTGATCTATGTACGTGTGCTGGTTCCCTTTGTGTGTGCTCTCTGGCTGTGATCTGTGCACGGCGCTGCCGGTTACCCCCTCTGTGCGTGCTCTCTCGGTGTGATCTCTGCACACTGCGTCTGCCCTCCTCCTTGCATGCTCTCTGGCTGTTCTCTCTGCCTCGGTGCTCTCACTATGTCCCAGGCCCGGCTTCAGCATTGGGTTCTGGGAGGGCCTTAAAGAAGCAGGGGTGGGCCATAAACATTAGTGGGGTGGTATAGAGTTTCCCACGCGTCCGAGAGCTGGGTCCGGCCATGCTGGATGTTCCTATACAGAGGTGAGCTGCACACCACACCAATTGCTGGGTTATGTCTACTAGTTTTAACTGTGAAATTCTATAAATGTAAACCTATGGGCCTGATTTCTTCTGCTCTCTCTACCTCACCAACCTTTTTCTCTGCATGTCCCTCTTCTCACCTAACCGTCTTTTCTCTCCACTTCACCTTCCCGTCCCTCTCACCCTTTACTTCGCCCACCTCACTCTCCTCTCTTCACCACATCCTCCCCTCTTGCCACGTTTTCCTGTTGTGCCCTTTTTTCTAAATTTCATCCTTGTATTTTTCTAACCGCACCCTCCTCCTTGTTCGCCTTATTTTACTTTCACTCTTTTCTGACCTCGCCAAACCCTCACTGTGCCAACTTACTCCCAATCCACCTCATCCTTCTCTCGCCACCTCATCCTTCTTTCTGTACTTCACCCTCCTCTCTTCCTCGTCCTCCTCTCTCTTCCTCGCCCTTCTCTCTCTTCCTTGCCCTCTCTCTTCCTCCCCCGTGTCTCACTCTTGCCATCCCCCTGGCCTACCTACGTTTCCTCCTTCTCCCTCCCTCACCATCCTCCCTCCTGCCTCAGCCTCCTCCCTATTTCCTCCTGTGTCTCTGCGTCACCCTCTCCTCTCCTCACCTCACCCTTTTCTCTCTCCACTTCACCCTCTTCTGTCAGCCTCACCTTCTCTGCTGCTGCCTAAGGGGTGATGATTTAGTGCACATAAAGGAATGAGGGGTGTGGATGTGCATGTGTGGGTGCATGGGCGTAACAGGGACCGGTGCTTCCCTGTCTCTGCATCTGTTCTTCACCGGTGAAAGCAGCTATTGGGTCTTTGCCACTTTAGGGACATGGTGAGATGAATTTTCATTGTGTCCCACTTGGCTACAAAGCCCAAGGTACAAGGGGTGACTTAATATTTAAATGGGAGGTCTTTGTCTGTCAGAAAGGGTTATTTTAACAAGTTGCTCTGCAGGTTTTCCACTGCAGCAGTTAGGTTACAATGGTAGGCCTGAATCCATGTTTGCACAAGAGGTGCTGGAGTCCACAAATAACCTTTAACTTCCAGGTCACGGGTGCATTTTCTAGATAATATAAAAGGGACTTATAGGCAAGTAAAATAGGTCAATTAGGAATAAGCCAATTTAAACATGTTTAAAGGGGGAACACAGGCACTTTACTCCTGCTTAGTAGAAGTAAAGTGTATCAAATAAAAAAATAAAAATAAAAATATTTTTCAGAAAAAGGTGAAAAAATCTGGGGTGATCATGCAGAAAAGGTAGATTTCCTACATTGTGTCCCACTCTTTTTTTGAAAATGGAAAGCTGGGTAGGAAGCTTTGAACCTGTGAATCCACCGGTTGTAGGAACATCTCTGTAGCAAGTGCATTAGCCCAGCATTTGTCTGAGCAGTTCATGTGTCAAGGAGTAACAGTAGCACTATAATAAGGGCAACTGAAGTTATGCAGTGGGGGAGGATCAGCTGGTAGCAGGGTTGAGTAAAGTGTGCAGCACAATACTGAGTAGTATTACTCTATTGTTTTGTCATTTGCTACATGTTAGCACTGTCTGGAAAAAAAGCTTCACCTCAATAGTACCAGTTTAAAACACAACTACAGCATAACCAGCTGAAAGGTGACTAGTAAACCTTTGAGAAGGGCCTTCCACTGTGCAGCAACACGTCACTGCATTTTTAGTAACTTTTAATCTGTTTAAGATGTTTTTTTGCTAAAATCTGTACATTTTGCAGCAGATGATGGGTATGTGGCAAATGTCGCAAATCTGTATTTATGCATAAAGTTCTGAGTCAGCAGAATCGCATAATTCCAGTGGCCTTGACTGCAATTATTTTCCATCTATTCATGTGACAAAATGAGAGAGTTTGTTGGGAGGGAGTAAATCTGCAATGACTGGTGCCTCAAAGTGGGGTACCTGTTCTTTAGGTGCTTTTGTTAATATTACCGAGCTCCACCCTCTGTGAGCAGATCGGAGATTGCCAGTAGGCAGGACAACGGCAGCACGTTGCCAGTGCTGCAGTGGAGTTGTAATTTCCTTTCTTTGTATAGTAGGCACTTGCACTGCTCTGTCCCATTGTGTATTTGTGTTACATTCGTAAAACTTGACAAGGCTTTTCACTTACGAAGAGTAAAAACTTTGCCATTATCAGTGTTTTTTTCTCTTAATATAGTGTCATTAACAGCACCACTGCGATCCTGCAGCAACAGGGTATTCTGCATAGTTATGGATTTGCCACATTTTTCATGTAACCCATCAGCTGCTGCATATTTGCAGATTTTAACAAAACAAAATGTTATTTCTCACTCAGAAGGATCAAAAGTTACTAAAAACACAGTGACATGTACAGCAGCGTGGTGGGAGGCCCCTCACAAATGTTGACGGGTCACCTTCCAGTTGGCTGATGCTGTATTTCGGTGTTAAAGTGGTGCCAACAACATGCAACCTTAATAATGAAGCAATACTAACACAAAACGTGCCGGATAATTTGTTTTTTTTTGTCACATAATTCAGTCTACCTGGCCGCATAATTTTGTTTAACCCAGCTCCATAATTCCAGTGGCCCTGGCCATAAATTAGGATTAACATCAAGGCAGAAAGAAAATGTAAAAAAACACTACTAACATGTATATCCTGATTGTATGCTCGTTTTCACTTGCATTTCTTGTAATGACAAAATCCTTCACACCGTTTCTGCCTTAAAACTGTTTTTGTCTCTTAATTACTGTGTGAAAGAAGCTTGTGGTCTTGGATTGTGTGTACCCCCTTGGTTTACACATGAACAGTAACATCAGCCATTCTCTGTGACCTCATCCGTGTTCCAGGGCGCTTTAAGCAATTCAAGGCATTGATTGTAGGTGAACGTTTCACAATTAGTTGTTGATTGAGACCCTGCAGGTCTGTGTGCTTTTTCGTTAAGAAAAATAACAGAATATGGTTTTCTGTTTTTACATGGGCTTTGGGTGGGTCACTATCTTGGGAAGGCCTTGCCCACCTGGCCCTCCCTCTAGAACCAGGCCTGCTAAGTACACGTGCTCTCTGGCTGTGATCTGCGCAAAGTGCCGGGCCCCCGGGCGCACGTCCGTTCCTCTGTGTTGGGTCTGAAGCCTGTGAATGTTGTGACCTCTCTGTGTGTGCTCTCCGGCTTAGGTGTGTGTACTTGTGCCCAGGGCCCTCTCTCTCTCTCTGCATGTGTCAGTCCTCTCCTCAGTGTGGGCTCTCTGGCTGAGATCTGACCACAGCGCCCCCGATATGCACAAGTCTTGGTTCCCTTTGTGTGTGCTCTCTGGTTGCCACCTCTGTGTGCGCTCTCTCGGTGTGCTCTCTGCGCAGTGCATGTGCACACCTCTGTGTGTGCTCTCTCGGTGTGATCTGTGCACAGTGTGTCTGCCCCTCTGTGTGTGCTCTCTCGGTGTGATCTCTGCGCAGTGCATGTGCACTCTCCTCTGTGTTTGGTCTCTGGCTGGTCTCCCTGACTCAGTGCTCTTACTATGTACAGGTCCTCGCTCCCTCTGTGTGAGCTCTCCTGGCGTGAAGTCTGTGCGTGCTGTGTTTTCCCTGTGTCCTCTCTGTGTGCGCCCTCTGACTGAGATCTGTGCACAGCGCAGGTTCCGCTCTCACATGTCCGCTCCTCTGTGAGTGCTCTCTGGCTATGATGTGTGCACAGTGCTGCCGGTTACCCCCTCTGTGTGTGCTCTCTCGGTGTGATCTGTGCACAGTGTGTCTGCCCCTCTGTGTGTGCTCTCTCGGTGTGATCTGTGCACAGTGTGTCTGCCCCTCTGTGTGTGCTCTCTCGGTGCTCTCACTCTGTACATGTCCTCTCTTGGTGTGAAGTCTGTGCGTGCTGTGCTTTCCCTGTGTCCTCTCTGTGTGCGCTCTCTGACTGAGATCTGTGCACAGCGCAGGTTCCGCGCTCACATGTCCGCTCCTCTGTGTGTGCTCTCTGGCTATGATATGTGCACAGTGCTGCAGGTTACCCCCTCTGTGTGTGCTCTCTCGGTGTGATCTGTGCACAGTGTGTCTGCCCCTCTGTGTGTGCTCTCTCGGTGTGATCTCTGCACAGTGCGTCTGCCCTCCTCTGTGTGTGCTCTCTCGGTGCTCTCACTCTGTACATGTCCTCTCTTGGTGTGAAGTCTGTGCGTGCTGTGCTTTCCCTGTGTCCTCTCTGTGTGCGCTCTCTGGCTGAGATCTGTGCACAGCGCAGGTTCCGGCCTCACATGTCCGCTCCTATGGATGTGCTCTGTAGCTGTGATCTGTGCACACTGCCCTCTCTATGTACATGTATGTGCTGGTCCACTCTGTGTGTGCTCTCTGGCTATGATGTGTGCACAGCGCTTTCTACGTACATGTCTTGGCTCCCTTTGTGTGTGCTCTTTGGCTGAGATCTGTGCACAGCGCATGTCCCGTCCTCATGTCCGCTCCTTTGGATGTGATCTGTGCACAGTGCCCTCCCTGTGTACATGTATGTGCTTCCCCATCTGCCTGTGTTCCCCGTGTGTGAAGTCCGTGCACGCTGTACCCTCTGTTTACTCCGGAGCGCTCCTTACCTCCAGCGCACGGTGGTGCGGGGCCGGCTGCGGGGGTTGCCGAGGTGCCCTCCATGGGTGGACCGCAGGGCTCAGGCCGGTGGTCCCCGGTGCTCCGTCCCCGCTCTGCGCCCTCCTCCGGCCCGTGCTCTCCCGGGCCCCGGTCTGTCAGAGCCTCTCGCCCCCTCGGTTAGTGCTCTGCTCCGGCCCCGGTCATTGATCTCCCCCGGCCCTGGTCTCCGGGAGCCTCCCCCGGCCTCTCGCTATCACACAGCCCGGCCCACTGGCTGCTCCCGCTCCTGTGCCGGGCCGCCTGCTTGGCGGGCAGAGGATGACAGGAGTGGGCAGGCCCGGCTCCGGGGGAGGACGGAGGAGGCCGGGCCTGGCCGGGGGCTCTGGTTGCGGGAGCGGCTGTGTGCGCTGCCCCGGTGGCTACCACCACATCCACCGGCGTGGGCTGCTGTGTGGACCCCGGGCGCGTCCTCCACACACACGGTCTGTCCACTCGGCACCTCCACAACCAGTTCCTTCTTTATTTATCAACATCCCCCTTCCTTTAGCCATCAACACCCCCTCCTTCCATGAACACCCCCCTCCTTCCATCAACACACCCCTCCCTTCTACCCACATCTCCTCCCACAGCCTCTCCTTCCTCCCAGTAGCGCCGAGTGTGTCACGGGCCCTGGGGCCACGAAGGAAACGCCCCCCACTGGTTGCTGTTTGAATGATAAAATACAGCAATAATCAGGGTTTAGTGGGACCTTGAGGGCTCTGGGTCCGGGTGCCACTGCTCCTGCTACACCCCCGATTCCTCCTTGTCGAACCCTCCCTTCTCTCAATCCTGCATCCTCGTGGTCTCCAGCACACCCGTCCACACCGTCTAACATCTCCTTTCTCCCCGGGCTTCCTTTCTACCCCTCGGGGGCTCCCGCTTATCTCTCCTCGCTTCCTTCTTCTTTCTCCTCCCTTCTCACCACCACCATCCACTTTTCTATGGCGCCATCCTCACTCTCCCCTCCCCTACTTTTCGCTCTTTCCATAATTCTCTTCCATTCCTCCTTTCGCACTTCCCACAGGTACTCAGATCAGGCCTCCCCATCTCCGCTCCTCTGTCTCTCCACGCATCGAAGATAGGGGTCCCTTGCAGCACCCTCTGACATTTATTAGGGGTCACTCGAAACATCCAGGAAGGAATCGAATTATGAGGTCGTTTGATGCATCCTGGCACTGAAAATGAGGATTACTTGTAGCTTCCTAGGCTGAAAACGAGGGCCAGTCGAAGCATCCTCGTGCGGAAAGTGAACGTCACGTGACACAGACACAGAATGCGAGTCTTGCTAGCATCTTCTTGGCACAGAATGCGATGCTCACTTGAAGCTCACAATCATAGACAGCGTTGTTTGAGTCACCCGGGTACAGGAATAAGGCTCATTTGACGCATCTTACCACAGACGGCGGAGGACTCTGTAGGCCCTCTGATTCTTAAGCGTCCTGGCACACAAGTGAGAGTCACTTCAAGCATCCTGGCACAGAACGTGAGGGGCCCTTGAAGTATGCTGGCACGGGAGACGAGGGTGACTACGAATCCTGGCACAGTACGTGAGGGTCCTTTGAAGTATGCTGGCACGGGAGACGAGGGTGACTACGAATCCTGGCACAGTACGTGAGGGTCCTTTGAAGTATGCTCGCACGGGAGACGAGGGTGACTACGAATCCTGGCACAGTACGTGAGGGTCCTTTGACTTATGCTCGCACGGGAGACGAGGGTGACTACGAATCCTGGCACAGTACGTGAGGGTCCTTTGACTTATGCTCGCACGGGAGAATAGGGTGACTACGAATCCTGGCACAGAATGTGAGGATCGTTTGAAGCATCCTCGCCCAGGGCTGAGGGTGACTTGAGGCATCCTTACACTGACAGAATGTGAGGGGCCTTTAAAGTATCTTCGCACAAGAAAGAGGGTGACTTGGAGAATCCCGATAGGATGTGAGGGTCAGTTGAGGGATACGGTTATGCAAAAAATCATTTGAAACTTCTGTACAAAGGAAGTGAGGGTCCCTCTTTGGATATTACCTCGGACGGTGAGGGATGCTTTAAGCACCCTGACTGCAAAGTATCCTGGCACAAATTGTGAGGGTGGTGTGAAGCATTTGAAAAGGACCATTTGAAGCTTCTCAGCACAGAATGCGAGGACTGCTTGCACCATCCTGACACAGAATGTGACAATCAACTAGAGTTTAGGGAAAGTCGACACCGCTTTAGGTATCCTGGCTCTGAAAATGAATGTCACTTGTGGCAAACAAGTACACAAAGTGATGGCCGCTTGTAGAATCCGGGTGGTTAACTGAAGAACAGTGTACAAACATGCCCCTTCTTACTTGGTAAACCCATTTTTTTTGATAGATACTATTGCTTTTTTAACTGTGTGCTCTGGGACTCTGTTAACCAGGCCCCAGTGTATGTGTTCTGACCCCTAAAAAATGCTGAAATTGTCTGTCTGCCTTTTTGACATATATAACATACCTGTGAGTCCCTAGCATATGGTACAAAGTGTACTCTGTGCCTGTCAGTTAAATGTCACTAGTGGCCTGTGGCACTATTCAAGCCACCACTAGAGTTACAGTGCAAAACATGATTGCAGGCCTACTACTGTACCTGTCTATGCGGTTTAAACACTGCAAAATCGATGTCAAAATAACTCCTTTTAACAGGCCTAAACCCTACTTTTAAATATTACTAAGTCAGCCCTAAGTGATAAGGCAGGGTTCATATTATTTTAAAGTAGGAAATGTAATAATATGTCATAACAGTGACAAGGCCTCAAAGGCTATTTTCACTGTAACTGGGGGTAGGTGTGGCATAGGAGAGCTTTGTGTATTAATATCAGAAAATAAAACATTATGGGCCTGATTCTAACTTTGGAGGACGGTGTTAAACCGTCCCAAAAGTGGCGGATTTACCACCTACCGTATTACGAGTCCATTATATCCTATGGAACTCGTAATGCGGTAGGTGGTATATCCGCCACTTTTGGGACGGTTTAACACCGTCCTCCAAAGTTAGAATCAGGCCCTATATTTCCCCCTAGGAACCTGCTAAAAGTTAATTCTTTGGATTTTTAAAATATATATTACAAATCCAATTCATTGGTAAAGTCGGATTTCTACTAATTATTTTACAAATAGTACTTTTAAAATGCCACCTTTTGCCCATCGAAAGCCTCTAGGAGACAATTTGCATAAGCTTTCAACTGTAACCTAGGAGATGAATAGCTCCTTGATGAGATGTGATCTTGCTGCCAGAGCTGAGACAGAGGCCTTGGGAGTGGACGAGGCTGGACCTGGTTCCACTTGGATTCAGCACAAAGAAGTGGACCACAAGGGTCAGATCACTGACCTGATAAGCCACAGGGATGCAACAAGCTGGTAGAAGTCATTTGTCCTGAAGAGCCTAGCTGACCAGTTCCAACTGGGCCTGCCATAGACCTTACTGGTGGCTTCTGCTTGAGTGAGCCTTGACCCCTTACGTGGTGTTCCGGAGGCCCTGGTACCCTTTGCTTTGTAAAAATGTACTCCTAACATCCTGAAAAACCTGGGACTTAAAAACTCTTTGGCTCCAAAGATCTCTGAAGCAGGGGCGGCTCCTCCGCTATGGCAGTGGAGGGTCACACCCCGCCAGCAGCAGGAGCTGCAAACCATTACGAATAAAACAATAATAAACAATGTTTATTATTGTTTTATTTCTAAAGGGGCAGGGCCATGGGGGTGACGAGCAGTGAGGGGAGTGCACAGACCACTCCCCTCAGTGCACATGTATGTTTGGCAGGCCGACTCAGGCCGGCCATACACACATGCCCTCAAGGGCTCTTTCCAATCCAGCAGTGTTGCCGGGTTGGAGAGAGCAAGCCCCGTCTCCCAGTCTGCGTTGGAGTGCCCAGCCAGGGCGCTACAGCTAATCATTACGCTGCTTTGAACAGTGTCAATATTGGCCGCAGGGCAGACTGAGAGCCTGCAGTGCAACGGAGAGCGGCAGAGATTGGCTGCAAGGTTCAGATAATTTTTTTTAATGTATTTTTCATTTTTGTGTTATTGCCCCGCCCTGCCACTTTTCCAAGTTGCCAGCTGCAACTACTCTGGAGGACCGGGACAAACCTGGCAAGTCAATCTGATGAAGGTGCATTGTTGAAAGAACAAAGATTCAGGTTGTTCCCGCTCTGAACATTTCAGCAGCAACAAATCAGTTTCAGTTTGACTTTGTGGAGAAAGTATCCAGCCTTGTGGAGCCCTGTTCGGCTACAGGTTTCAGTCTTGCCCCGCTGGAGTTAAAAAACAAAGTGACTAAGTATGAAGGTTGATATCTTCAGGCGGGAGAAGGTGCCAAAAGTATCCATCCAGCAAAAGACCTTCCTTGGGCATAAATGTAAAATTTCTTCC
This sequence comes from Pleurodeles waltl, assembly GCF_031143425.1. Lineage (NCBI taxonomy): Eukaryota > Metazoa > Chordata > Amphibia > Caudata > Salamandridae > Pleurodeles > Pleurodeles waltl. The sequence goes on from NC_090441.1 coordinate 92,321,597, forward strand.
GCTCTGAGCTTTCCTGCCAAAGTCAACGGCTTCATCGTCCGACAGCTATCTGGCCTTGTGGAGCCCATCTTGGCTACAATCTCCCTTGCTCCTCTGAAGATTTTAACATCAATTTCACTAAATTCAAAGGTAAAATTTCTGACCGGGATGAGCCTGGTTTCTATATCCAAACTCCTCCATCGCGATCGGCCTGATACACCCAGGTACCGATCAAGCGTAACCAGATGACTGCAGTTGGTGCTTAAATGCTTTTTATAACTACAACTTAAAAATTCATATAGCTGGTTCCCCTCATTGGAGTTTTTGTCATTTTGGTGTCATTTTGTTCATTAAAACATTCTCAATGTTTATAAATTGGAGTGGGGTTTTCTAGTGTGTTGTCTTTTTGACATTCTTGTTACTTGTAAATGCTTTACTCCTTTTCTTAAACTAAGCCTCTGCACTCTGTGCCGTAGCCACCAGGGGCTCAGCTCAGGTTTAAATTACTGAAACCTTTACTGGGCCTAACAAGAATAGTGACCTTATTACTTGTGGTGGACTTCCACCCACCCCAACTAATAATCCACTTTCTCACTCATACTGTTAGAGAAAGTGAGCACCGCTCGAAGCACCCTGGCTGAAAATGAATGTCACTCGCTGCATGCTGGCACACAAAGCGAGGGTCACTTAAAGCATCGTGGCACAAAAAGTAAGGGTCGCTTGAAACATCCTGGCACAAAGTCGAGGGTCATTTGAAGTATCCTGGCACAGAACGTGAGGAATCTTGGCACACAATGTGATGGTCACTTAAATTATTGTTTGAAGCATCCTTATATGGAAAACGAGGGTCATTTTTACCACGTAAAGTCAATGATGCTTTAAGCAAGCTGACTCTGAAGCATCTTGGCATAAAAGGTGAGGGTAGCGTGAAGGATCATGGCACTAAAAAGGGCAAATAGAAGCTTCTCGGCTCAGAACACGAGGTCTGCTTGCATCATCCAGGCTCAGAGTGTGACCATCATTAAGAAGCTACTCTTAGGGAACGTGGGCACTGCATTAAGCATCCTGGCTCTGAAAACGAATGGCACTTGGGGTGTCCCACAAAGTGAGGTCCGCTTGAAGCATCCTGGCACAAAAGTGAGAGTCGCTTGAAACATTCTGGCACAAAGATGGGGGTCACTTGAAACACCCTGGCACAGCATGGCACTGGAACTAGGTGTGGCGTGAGCCATCCTGGCGCAAAAAGTGAGAATTGCTTGAAGCATCCTGGCACTGCAGAGGGTCATTCGAATCTTTCTCGTGTGGAACAGGGGTGGGGGGCTGGGGAAGCTGAAACGTCCTTCTATGGAAAGTGAAAGGGATTTGAAGCATCCTGCCACTGAAAATGAGAATCACTTGAAGCTCCCTAATTCTGAAAAAGAGGGCCACTTAAAGCGGCCTGGCACTGAACGTGAGGGTCACTTGAAGCACACTGGCACTGAAATCGAGGCTCTGAAAATGGAGGGCATTTGAAGTGCGATACGGAATGTGAGGGTCACTTAAAGCTTCCGGGCTCAGAGAGTGACGTTCATATAAACCCTTCTAGCAGAGAAAGTGAGGGTCGCCGACCCTCTGAGGCTGACTTCGAATCGAGCATCTTTGCAATGAAATTGTCACTTTGCACCCAGGTCGCGGGACTCGCAAATAAATACCCACCTGTCGTTATCTTTCCAGTGAAACGAGGTTTGCCCCGGTAACCAGTCCGAAGTGATGTTGAATTATCTGACAGTGATTTCGTGGGACCCCCTGTGTGGTGAATAGTGTACCTCAGCCGTTTATGCAGCAGCCAATGGAGTCACAGAGCGCTACTGGTCCCTGGAGAGAGTTACCCTCAGGGCCTGCTTGAAGGAATGCTGCTGGCTTGCAGCAGTGTATACATTTTGTTGTAGAGTTATTTAAAATAAAAAAAATGTACATTAAATAACCATGGTGGCATTTCCATTACACTTTTCTTGGTAAAGTGTAAGACACAAGTTTAAAGAAAATGTAAGATACTAGTTAATGTAAAGGAAATAAATAAACGTAATTTAAAAAAGCTTGGCGCGAAGCAACAATACACAATGCGACACTGGCAATTTAAAGAATTGCAGAAATTCTTCTTAGCATCTAATTTATTCATGACCTTCGCACAGCTCTTCCTGCTATCTTCGGCAAAACACATTATTATTATTTGACACTTACAGAGGTACTTCTTCATCACTTCCCCATCACAGTCCTTACCTCGGGGGGTACGCCCCCACACTGAAGATAGGCGCCTCAAAGTAAAACAACTAAACGACATTTCTAATGGCTCCCTCTCCAGGCCCGCCCACAGGGGACCCCATCTGTCCTGCACCTTCCCGCTCTGTCTGTATCCCTTGGAAGTCAGCATCACGTGCTTCCCCCCTGGGAGCCAGGTCCTGCGCCCTTGTTTGGGCCTTTTCCACTTTGTCCTTCTCTGTCAGCACTGTGCTGTTGGTGGGTGTCGCGTCCCTTCATTGCAGTCCTCCTAGGTCCTTGCTTGGTTTGCCTCCTGTGGTCAGCAGGCTGGGCAGACGAGGCCTCCCTGCTGGGGCAGCCTGGTGCCGGTTCTGATGGTTGCCTTTTGTAGCTTCCCAGCGCCTGGCCTTGGGTGTGGCTGGACTGTTCTCCAGGGGCCTGGGTGGAGTTTTCCTTGCTGTCCAAAGCTCGTTGTGCTTCCTATGTGCTCCCTATTTGGGCACGCTGTACCCCTAGAAAATCTATAATTTAATAGCGCATCCCATTGTTGAGTGGATCGGGGATGATGCTAACCTCATTTCATGAGGCAATGTATCCCACAGACAAGGTTCAAAAGAGTATTTCAAAATACAGTTAATAAGGAAAGGACTGACTAAAAAACTAAGTTTTAGAGCAGGATTTAGAAACACATGGAGGCTTATTATAAAATCCAAAGTTTCAATAAAGAAATAGTAAAATGGAGATGCAGCAATAGTCTCATTTAAATGCATAAATGTGTTGCCATGAAGGCTGTCAGTATTAGGAGCAATGCAGAGAAATCGACAAATTCAAAATAGACTAAGGGCCTCATTATGAGTTTGGCGGTCGGACAACCTGACTGCCAAACTCGCAGGGAGGAGACCGCCGCGGAACTGGCAGTCTCCCCCCGGCCCCATTATGACTTTTCCGTTTGGATGACCAGCGGAAACCTCCATATTTGGAAGTTTCTGCCAGTTAGCCCAGTGGAAACAGTGGGGTGGCATTGGGGACGTCTGGCACCCTCGGAAAGTGCACTGTCTGAACAGCAGACAGTGCGCATTCGAGGGTGCTGGGCAGGGGGGGCTGCACTGCCCATGACATAGTCATAGGCAGTTCAGGAGCCCCCAGCACTGTGTTTCCTCCAGCTTTTCCAGGATGGCATTGTCGCCATGCAAAGGCTGGTGGAAACTGGACTCGTGATCAGCGCGGCAGCACTAAACTCAGCGGCACCATGACGCTGGAATCCATGTTCCTGGTGGGGATGGCGGTCACATGGCAGTCGTAATGTGGCGGTCAGACCATCTGGAGTGTGGCGGTCTGACTGCCACAGCGCAGCTGGCAGTCTAAAGACCTCCAGCTTCGTAATGAGGCCCTAAGACTTAAATGGGCAGTGAAAAATTGGGCAGCATCCCTAGGAGTCAGGGAAAGTCTTCTGGCTCACCCCCAAATACAAGGTTTGATATACAGTTTTATTGCATGGGAAAGTACAGAATCTGCAAAGTCAGAATGGTATGATCATTGCTGCAACAAATCACAATTTTACTTTTTTTAAACGTCAAATAGCCCCTTCATCTTAGTACTAATGCACTACATGAATACCGATTCAGCCCTTCTGACCTAATGTTCTCCGGAGGTGTCAGAACAAAGTAGTTACATAAATAACAGTAAATCATTGTGAATGAATGCAATACCGTGTGCAAGCGGAAGGACCTTGGCAAATGTTGCTAAAGGATTCTCTTCTAGGAGGCTCTTCGTGGACAGGGCAATTCAGAAATAAACAATTCACATTTTGCTGCACATAACGCCAGGAAGAAATATAAACAGAGAATTAATGTTTGATATGGTATCCATGATTAAAATGGTTTTGAAGCCTAACTGAAGGCTACTTAGCCTAGGCCAGAAAAACACACTTGAATATATCATAGCAAATTTGTTTCAATTGTAATAGCTCCATGTCAGTATACACATGTAAATTCAAGTGTAGATTAATTGTTCTGCACACTATAATTAATGCACATTTTGATTTAAGCACACAAAAGGTCTGTCACTATTATGGGTTTTGGACAATATGTCGCTGTCTTGCAGATGTTTGTTGTCTGTGCTAATTGATTTTCATTTAGGTTGGCCTTTGGTGCCTTACTCAGGCTGGTGTACTCTAATTGTTTCCCCCTTTTTGGGGAGGAGTGGTGCCTGATGGTAGCTTTCCTCATCTGCTACTCGAGTGCAAGAGGGAATCTCACCGGATATTCTCCCCCTACATAGTAGGCCCAGAAGCCCATTAAAAACCCACTGAGTAGGCGGGATCGTCCCAGCCACCTGCGGGCACTATTTGTGTGGCGAGATAGTAAGTGTATAAATCTGAGATTCCAAATCCCCCATCCAATGGTGACTTCTGTGCCGAATTAAAGGCTACGCTGCGCCACCCCTCGTTCCATATAAAAGTTGTGATTTCAGATGTCAGGGAGCAAAACCACTTGCGTGATATGCAGAAGGGGAAGTTCGCCAAAACATAGAGATAGCGGGTGAGCTCCATGGGATTTAGGGGCAGACTCTTCCATCTTTGCAGATCTCGATCAAAGGCCATGGTCAGACCTCTGAAATTAAGTTGCCATTCCAGCTCAGGAAGTACGATATGTGGATCCCTAGATATTTAAAAGTATTCTTTGGTACTGGAACGTTTGGGCACCAGCAACAACCTTCGGCATCTCCTGTCACTGCCACAAGGGTAGATTTACTTGCATTAACGAGAAGCAGAGGCCTCCCCATATAAATCTAGTAGCTCCAGGCACCTAGAGCTGAGGTAAGGGGATCACCCAAAAATACCAGAACATCATCAGCGTATAGCGCCACTCTGTCTTCTAGCCCATCTCCCGATCTCCAGCACCACATCAGAGGGTCGCAGTGCATCAGGCACCCAAAGGCTCTATGGCTAAAGCAAACAGCAGTGGGGAGAGTGGACATCCCTGGAGCATTCTGATCCGAATCGGAAATGGTGAGAAGACACCATTCACTCAAACCTGGGCCTCTGGGCTTTGATACAAGAGATGAATCATTTTACGGAATTGTGTTCCCAGCCCCATACGCAGTAGGACCACTTTCATAAATTCCCATGAGATCGTGTCAAATGCTTTACAGAAATCTATTGGAAGGAGGGCCAGTTTACCATTCCGCTTTGGGACTCAGGAGAGGGCTGCCTGAACCTGACAGATATAGTGCCGGGTACTTCTACCTTGCATGAATCCACACTGATCAGGGTGAATAAGATGGGATAGTGTATGGGTCAGACGTGTCGCTAGCATTTTGGCATAGATCTTAATATCGGCGTTAATAATAGAGATTGTCGATATGAGGCGCATTGGTCCTGGGTCAGACCCTCTTTGGGTAGGACCACGATCGTGGCACAAACGAGTTCGTGGGGAAATTACCCTTTTTGGAACGCCTCTTTGTAAGTGTTTAGGAGATGGAGCACCTGAGAGGACCAAAACATTTTATAATACTCTAAGTTATCCATCAGGTCCCGCGGTTTTTCCAGATTTAAGATCAGAGATGGCTGTATCTACTTCTTCCCTTGTTAACGGCTGGTCTAAGTCACGGGACAGGAAGGGTGGGATACGTGGTAGTGGGATGTCCCAGATGATGGACTCTCCCTCCACTAAATAGGCAATACTTTATGTGACATTATTACACTTTTGATGTTCTAACATGCATTAATACTACAGAAAGTCCATCGTTATTAAAATATACAGGTCTCATAACAAAGAAGAAACTATAAACTTTAGGTATCATGAAAATGGTATTCACCAAAATATAATGTTTTTGTCTTAAATGGAAGCAGAGGAACACCATTCATGAAACTGTGTTTTGAATCTCCTGGAGTAAAGTAGAATGAATAAAAATATTCAATGTTGTACACATTTTGTATGATAAAAGGTGTGCTTCTATTATTCAGGTTTTACCAGCTATGTTTGAAAACTTGTCCTTAGTTTTGGAGAATTGTGTGGTACATTTAATATTTATTATAGTGTGTCTCACTAGAAAGTTCTTTAGGATTCAAGATATTGGAGCTACCAAAGAGGTGCAAATTATTTGTAATTTCTAATGGAGAGAATAAACTTTTCCCAGTCCATCAAGTAATGGTGTTTACACTACCTTGGTGGAATTGTCAACTATTCAATGTCTGGATGAAACAATCAATAGCTCAAAGAGGACCAGTTAATTTTAATAACTTTTGATCAGTTTAAGGTAGAACCATAATATTTGTTAAAACCTGTACATTGTGCACGTTGCTGTTGGTAGGGACGTTGTTTTTACGTCTGTTAATTTGGAAGTATAAAACTCTTTCCATACATTTTTCAGTGTCTTGATGAGAAAAATGGTGATTCCTGGATGTAGCAATACAGTAGGTCTGGTGCATTGTTGGCATCACTAAAATGTTTTTATTGTTGCTGTTTAATAATCCTCTTAAAATAATAAAGAAATAATGAAAAATATGTTTCATTGGTAGATTATGCTGCAAATGCAGATTTACATAGAGAACGCTGCTGCTGTAGAATCACATGGTTTTCTGTGTCCCTGTTTGCTGGTAATAATACAGCCATCATCTCATTCATTCACAATGCTTATTTCAGGGGATTACCCAAGAAACTACAATATACATTAAAATATATAAGACTGGTACATTCAATCAATAAAACACATCTTTTTATTGAGCGTGTTCCCAGCATGCAGCTTCCTGCATGATATCCAGTCCTTTTCCTTCTCAGCCAAAGTAGAACATGCTTGAGCCACCGAATACTATACACTCAGGTGGATCAGATTTTAAAATCCTTAAATCTGTACAATGCTGCGATGCCCAGGTTGCAGTGCAAGGGGACTATCCAGTTCCTTCGTAAGTGTCCATCTGCAGTGCTTCTGTTTCAGTCGCAGATTTACACATGGGATATAAGTTAAAATTAAACAAATGTGTCTGCCGCTTACAGCAGAAGCCATTAATTGGTAAAATCCAGATCTTAAACTTTATATACAAGGACTTAGCCTCTGGTGGGGTAACATTATTCATGAAGAACTCAAACTTGGGGACGTCCTTGTGGTTTAAGAGCTGTTCCACCAATCCACCCATCTAGAATCCAAGTACCACTTTCCTGTTACATACAACCAATATTTAGGTTTCAGTATTCAGACTCTGATTTTATTGATGGAGCCTAGATCATCCCACATTACATTTAAACCAAGTGAGTAAGGCCAGCTTTTCGCATATATCAGCCATGGGATGGAATTAAACATTTTCAACAAATTCCTACGATACTAGCTCATCGGTAAACCAAACATGGAGCCAATAAGCAATTGGTTGGGGAATAACTAAATTTGCAAAACATTGGAGATCAAAATACAAAGGTGGCATTGGAGCACTTTGGGGTAAGTTTGTCAATGGTCTTAACATTCTATTTTCTGACTTTTGTTAAATAAATAATGTTACAACCCCTGCCCCCCAATTTCCGCGTCGTATAGTGCTGCACCCACCCCCTTGAAGCAGAATACTCCTAATGCTGAGGAAATTAACCTGGATGTAGAAGAGTTAAACATTTTTAGCGCAGCTGCTGCACTGTGCTGGTAAGTAATTTGGCTTGTGATTTGTTGGGTTCATGAAAGCCTATTGCCCAATTGAATACCCAGGTATTCACAATGTGCAACTCTTTTCAGTTCTGTGTTTTCCATTTTCAGTCCTCCTTCAAAGTGTTTGTGTGGTTTAAAGACCATATATTTAGTTTATTTTTAGCCGGGTTGATCTCTAAACATTGCTGAGACCAGAAATTAGAAACCAGCTCAACAGAGACTGCTGTCCCAAAGGTGACTTTGATATTAGTAAGGTGTCATCCACGAACAGTAGAGCTAAACTCTTCTGCCCATTCAATCCAAGGGGATCATTTTCACATTCACAGAGAAAGTCCACTACATCATTGATGTAAATGCAACAACAAGAGTGAGGCTAACAAAGAACCCTGGAGTACACCTCTTTGAATGGGAACATGATCAGTCATTTCAAACCCCCCCATCTGACCTGTGCATAATTGTTTGCGTGTAGGGATATCAGTACATGCACTAGATTGTCTGGTGCTCCCTTCTGTTGTAAACCTTCCAATTGATTGTATCTTGCAAAAGTCAAAGCCTGTCCTTAAGTTCACAAACCCTACGCGTAGATGTACTCTTCTGAGCACCACAAACTTCCACTATATTACCTGAAACCCAGAAACTCCTTATTTGCGGGCCAGCATCTCAGGTCTGGGCTGGATATCAGGCCATTTAATGAGTCTCCAATCATTGCTGGCCAATGGTATAGAACGAGCGAATATATAATTTGCTGACTGGCCGATCAGTAATACACCTTTCAGTGACAAGGTGAGGGAGCTGTGGTGATTATCTATTCTCTCGGCCTCTTCCATTTCATGGAGTGTAGACCATAAAGATAGGTCTAAGTCTAACATGATGTAATCAACTTTAGAGAGGGCTTTATCTCTCTGGAAAGTTCATGTCCCCTTTCTATCCCATGGCGTCCAATCATTGGCAGATCTCAAGCCACTGCTGATGTCATGTGTCTTCCCTAACCCCACGCGTGCTGAAGGAAAGCACCACCTAGAAGGAGTACTGCAACCGCTGGGTCGGCCCTGCTGTGTGGTGCTGGAACCTCAAGTGTTGTGTGTGTAACAAAACATCCTTTAACCGTGCCTGAAACAGGAAGAAAGCTTAACCTCCAATCCATAGTCATGCATTGTCATTTAATAACAACACGCCTCCAAGAATGTTTAATATTGTTTATTTGATTTTTATTTATCTAGCTTTCTCAGACATAGATGTAGCCACAAAAAGGCAGTAATAGTATTTTTTAAATTAAATATTTCCCCTGAAAGTGTATGAATTTCATTTGAAAAAAGTCAACGAAAAGGCACTGTGCATTGTCTTTTTCTGCAAAAACGAATCGTTTTTTGCCTCTGGTAGCAAGACCACACCTGCCTATTGCCATCTTGAACTGCCCCCCCCATCCCGTCCCCCCCCTCCCCTCGCACACAGAAATGAACCAGCAGCGTCTGCTTTTGTACAAATTATACTCCGTGTACAGATGTTGTGGAGTAGATTATATTCCTATGGACCTCCCAGTTGGCCCCTTACCACGCCCCTCCCAAGGTAGCCCTTCAAATCCCTCCTATCAGAAAACACCCCGTGGGAGGTGTTGTGAGATAACTGAACCTTGGCAGCTGGGGTGGAGCTGAAGGCTGGGGTTTGTTTGTTTTGAGCACAGTGACCACACATCCTGCAGAACAGGTTGGTGTGGGCTAAACCCATCTCAGTGGGGTCTGATGCAGCCTCACCTGTGTCACCATTCTGCTTCTCCATAGAAAGTAATGCGGCGAGAGAAAGTACTGCAGACTCAATTAGTATTAAGTAAAGATGTTCATTACTGTTATGTTATGTAATAAATATCCTTGGGTAGTTTTACATTGTGAGTTGTGCTCCCTTTCATTGTATATTTAACTAAGAATTAAGGGGCTGACGTGAACCTACCATAGAACCAGAATATTATATAAACAGTATTTTTAACATATTTGAAAATAATTGAGGTAGACAAACTGCAGGTAAACAGTAAACTGCAGATTTTCCAATGCCATTTTACACAAATTAAGTCTCCAAGTTGCACAACGTATCCTTGTAGGAAGCAGCACATTACAGAGTTTGTTCTGTTTCAGCGAAATGTTTCTTTTAAAGATCTTGGCCGGGCCCCTTCGGCTTCCTACCTCTGACAACCATATCCAACCCTCCTCCACCAGCTGCCCTTGGAAGTGATGGCACACTCTCCACAATTACCCAGAATGCCAGTAAGAAATCAAAGATGAGAAATTCAGAGTTAACCAATCTCGTGGCCTGCTCAAGGACCTAGGGGTTTTCTAACAGCCCGTGGGCTGATAATGGCCGGAAGCGAAACAAGTTAATAAAACTTCTCATGCTATGTTGTATTAGAAACAAACCTCAAAGAACTCTTGGCACTTACCACTGCTTATCATCTCCAGAAGAGGATATGATAGTTTATTTATATACTTATTAAGTATGCCTTAAGTCAAGGGTAACAGGGTGCTGTAGAAAAAAACAAAGTAACACACTCGATTATATCAATAAATAAAGATTAAAAAAAACATCTCTCAATTATACAAATAAGAATAGGCGAAAAGTCGGAACAAATAATTAAGGAATAATTTAGCATAAGGAGGCTTACTTAAAAAAATAGGCCAACTAAAGTCCAAAAGGTCTGGAGCAAGATGAATGTCTTGTGGAAAATAATTCCAAAAGTCTGGAGTAACTCCAGAGAAGGCCTACGTGGAGAAAGCAGCATGGAGTGCTAGACGGAGAACTGCTTTACTGATAGCATCTCGGCAGCTCCCTGGAATATTTTCCTTGTCAGCCAGGTAAGCGGATTGACAACGATTAAGGGTCACGAAGACTGTGCAGCAAAGTTTGAACTGAATCCTAAAGTGCAAGGGCAATCCATTTAAATTAAGCAGCACCAGGGTAATGTGACCAAGCTTGGTAGTGCCACAAATCCATCCAGTGAGCATCAGTGATCAATACAGATTTAAAGGAAAACTGCAATTGCAAGTGAACCAACCAAATTGTCATTTCCACCATCCTGGCCTGAAAGAGTAAGGGACATCAGAGGGGCAAGAAGAGAAGGAAGATGGATGATTTGGAGATCTTATTCATGTGTGGCTTGAGATACAGCTTTGCAAAACGAATAATAACCGGAGACTTTATCATAGGAACCAGTGAACAGCATAAACCTGAGGATGATAAAAAGGTATCTCATTGATGGATCAAGGTTCAGGAGCATGGGTGTGTAGACCTGGAAGGTTGCTACATTTGTTAATATCCCCATGTCACTCTTGCATAGTTCTGATCTTATTGTTAAGAATCTCGGTTCTAACACAGGCTTGAGCCTGCTCTCAGACCGCTGGATGTAGTTAAATCTAGTCCTGTTTCCAGGGGTCTTGTGTCTTCAACGCAATCTCTTGCAACCTAGGAAGATGCTCTGTTCTGTAGCCCTGGCTAGGGTCGTATGGACATCTCAGCTTGGCAGTACTGGGACAGTGCGTGTGAACAGCCTTGCCTCTTTTAGGTCTGGTTGTGGTCAGCTGTGCTGTTTCTCTGTGAGTCTTCTTGGCATTGCTCCAGTTTGGCAGTCGGGCTTTCCATTCAGAAGATGTGTTGGGTTCAAGCGGGCATTTTCTCAGTACTAGTGACACAATGCTATAGGTTAGACGTGACTCTGGGCACCGAAAGTCTAGGTCCTTTCCTTTTTGTTCACTTATGTTCCAGGCCAGGTTTTTCATGACGAAGTTTATTTACGTTTTTTAAATATACTTTATTGAACGTTTTGATATAAATCATAAAAAGTACAGCTGACAGAATGTACACAACTGGGATGCGAGATATTCAAGCATTTGCATATAAAGTATAATCAATAATGCATGGGGGAGTTAGTGGCTTAGTAAACATGGAGGGGGAGGGAATGGTAAGATAAGGGTAAGGAGGAGGGGGTGAGGGCAGTGGATAAATAAAAATGCGGTGCAGAAGGTTAAGTGCGATAGAAGTGGGCAAATGAGTCAGGAGTGATTAAGCGGGGAGAAGGCTTGTCCTGCAGTGGTGTGGGCGTGCTACTGGGGAGGAGGTAAGGCTGCACTATGCTGGGCTTAGGATGGGGAGGGAAAAAATGCATCAGGGCGGCGCATCTATGACGAACGTAGACTTCTCCTGTTCCAGGATTGTATCCTGGGAGAAAGCAAAGGGACCTCTGACCTCCTCCCTGTAGGGCTTTACTTTTTGTCTCAATCCATTTAAAGAGGATGGTGGCCCAAGCTGTGACTGACGTGGGGAGGTTGTCGCCTTCCAGTGGTAGGTGAGTGTGCGCTTCGCCAAGAGGAGGGCCAAGTTGGTGAAACGGGACGCAACCTTGTCAGTTTTGTATCGCTTATAAATGCCTAGTGCTATCATTACCCAGTCAGAGGGGATAGGCTTAGTCGAGAGGGACGAAACCAAATTCACGACTTTGCTCCAGTACGGTGTTAGGGAGGGACATGACAAAAGTATATGGTGGAAGTCAGCTGAAGCGGCGGAGCAGCAGGGCAGCCAGCCATAGGAAAGGGAAAACAATTGTTAATCACCGCCGGAGAGAGGTATGCGCTATGAAGAGTACAATATCAGGGTAAACTATACATTGAGGGAGATACCCCGAGGAAAAGCTAATGTTTGAGACTACTCTGAGTCATGGAAGGCCCTGCTGGCGTCCTCGTCCTACCTCTCTTTGATGGAGTTTAGGCCGTATGGTGTAGAAGTGCTTTATACAACTAAGTGACATGCCTGCGCCCAGATCTGATGGTGTCAGTAGCCTGGACAAGAGAGCGTGTTCCATAGTCTTTGTCAGTAATGGACCAAATGTGTTGGAGAATGAATTGTATATGGCAATAGGGTAAGTATTGGCCCTTGTGCAATGCAGAATGGTCACAGAGGTCATCAAACGAAAGGAGACAGCCATCCTCAAACAGGTCACCTAGGGCAGCAAGATTGTAATGGTGCCACTGTGTCAAATAACCACGGCAGAGGCGGGCGCAGAGGTTGGGGGGACCTCAAAGGGGAAAGGCTGGTGTGTAACAGAGGGTGCCACTGGAGCAACGCAGAGCTCGAACATAGGACCACAGTGCAATGTGAAGCAGGTGAGGGAGGGAACCTAGGTGCCAGGAGCCAGAAATGAGAAGTTCATTAAAATCAGTGGGTTGGAGTGGGGGCCCTCTGCACATGTCTCTTCATGGGGGAGCCCCAACAGCCATCGCCTGAGCCACTGTAGTTGAGCAGAGAGGAAATAGAGCTTAAAGTCCTGTGTGCCCAGTCCACCCCTATCCACAGGGAGGCACACTTTGTCAAGCGCCACCCTACACTGACCGGGTGCTAGAATATCTCCAGGAGGAGCATATCCAGGGTTGTGAAGAACTTACAGAAGAGTGTGATAGGTAAATTGGTAAATTAATAGAAGAGACAAGATTATCACTTTGGAAAGGACAATTCGCCCAATTGGGGCCAGTGGCAGTGTCTTCAAGAACTCCACCTGGGAAGTCAGGACATCAGTGGCCATCGTCAAGTTGCAGTGATAGATCCTGATTCATACATATTGAAAGGAGGTACACTACGAACAACGAAGAGAATGTTCTCCTAGTGAGAGAGCAACTGCCAGAACAGCAGGAGCAAGTAGGAAAGCACAAGATTTTACCCAGTTCACACCAAGATCGGATACAATTGTGAAGTCCTTAATGATCTGACCTAATTCAGTAGTATTCCAGGGGAAGTTCTTGAGATTTATAAGGAGGTTGTTTGCGTAGAGTGAGACCTGTCTTGCAGTGGGACCCCAAGACACTCCAATTGCCCTGAGGCACACTGCTAGAGGATCAATGGTGAGGGGGCATAGTAGTGGGGACAGATCGCAGCCCTGTCTCGTCTCCCTGCTAATCCGGAAAGAGGAGGAGATGAGCTTTCTGAGCTGGACATGTGCCATGGGGTGGGAGTACAATAAGCTAATAATGATGCAGGGGCCAAAGTCGAAACATAGAAAAATGGTGAAGAGGTATGTGGCAGGCTGAACAGTATAAACCAGACTGAGACCGGATGGTGAGGTAAAACAAAACGAGGGTTTTTATTTTGTGTTCGTTCTCTTCTTTTCCTTTAGTTCAATCAAAAGAAATTATAGTCCGTACTGGGGTTCTTTTGGGTGGTGATGTCTTCGCGCCTTGTAACACTGTGTTCTTTCTTCTTCCCTAGGTCGGTGAATGCGAAGTAACGCGGCTGGCTCCAGTGGATTACCGGCAAAGAAAACAGAACAATGCCAAGGTAAGTGATGGGTTGCTTTCTGGGGTGCTTTTCTTATAGCGAGGGGGAAAGGGTTGTAGGGAAATAGGGTAGTGTGTAGGGGTACCCGTGCACAGGACAAAGAATAGTGGTGACGGGGTTTTAGTGTGCACACCGGGTTCCCAAGCTTACATAGAATCGTCCGTCTCTTTTCTCAGATCAAAGTTACACCTGTGCCCCTTCCCTTATTGCCTTCCCTAACTCCCCGTTTCCCTTCCCCAGTGTTTTTTTAAATTTAAATTCTCCCGTTCCCAGAATGGACCGTACCTTGGTAAGCCACGACCCTCCTGGGTCGTGGCTGGCACCTGGGCTTTCCGTCTCCGGTCTTTCGTCGTTCTTGGCTCCTCCTTCGGCTGCCTCCTCGATTGTTACGATGCTCCGCTCCTCCGTCTCTGCACGTCCTCCTTCTCTCCTTCCACCCGTTCGTCTGGCTGGCCGCGGCCCTTCGTTTTACCCTCCTCGATGTCCCGGAAGTTCTCGAGCGTTTCCCTGGAAACAGGGAAACGCGTCAGCAATGCCGAGAGCGTTCCCATGGCAACATGGGAACGCAGAACTGACGTCTCGGTCTCATCCGTCCCGGAGACTGTTGCCGTTGCCCGAGGCGATTTTGGGTCGGCCCGACCACAAGGTAATCCCAATGAAAGGTGCCAAACGCCTTTCTGAAGTCTAAGCAAAGGGCTACTGTGGGCAGACAAACCCGGAGAGTGCTTTCATGAGTGTGTGTAGCCAACGAAGATTAAGAGATGTACTTCAGCGGCGAATTAATCCGGTGTGGTCAAAAAGAATCAGGTTACGAAATAGGAGCAATATTCGAGTGGCCAGGATTTTCCCTAGGATCTTATAGTTGGAATAAAGGATGGCAATAGGTCTACAAGACTCGTGGTCATCCAGAGTGGAACCATGTTAGGGAATTGTGAGAAGCAATGCGTTCTAAAATATTGCACTTGAGTATCATCAGTGCCCCATCCAACGTGAGTAATAATCCAGCCACTGGAGGCTTATCACATAGTTCTGCCCGCTTAGGACCTAAGACCATGGAGTGCATATGATGAAAGTCGAGTTCTGTGCCATCTGTACTAGGAATCTTGCCAGCCACAATATCCTTGATGGCTGCCATGTGATATGAGCGTCTAATTCATCTCTAGAGTCTGCCGGTATTTGCAGAAGGGGGAGGTCAGCGAGAAATTTGTTGACGCAAACCCGAGGAAGTTTGACGTCTTCAGCATATAGGCGACAATAAATATTGTGAAACTCACAAAGGATATCATGGTGCAAATGTAGTTGTGTTCCACTGGAGTCTCACACTATTAAGACTAGGGTTTGGGCCATGTCCTGAGAGGCTAACCTAGATAGGAGCATGCCAGGCAATCACCTTCTGAATGTATGCAGACAGTATATGTAGAATAATGTAGGGGGCTCTCAGAGAGGACAGCCTCATGGGTGCAGGCCTCTGAGATGGCCCCACAAACAGGGGGGCCAAGAGTGCCCACTGCTCAAGGTGAGTCTAAACTTTCTCAGTCCTCCAGAGATCATCCACAAAGACCCTAAGAACTGATGCAGTTTCAGGAATACAGTGACCCTGGAGCTCTAACTTAAGGGTGTCCCACTCTATAATACTCAAACATGTAAAACACACACTCATTTCTAAATATTCCTGAATACGAGAAGCTACAAAGAGCGGAATGGGGGTTCCTCAAGCATGGACCCCCTGCAAACACTAAGTGGGGATGGGGGGGACCGGCTTACCCCATGTCAGTGCGGTCGTGAAAGGGGTATTATCTGAAATGGAATGGCCTACGTAGTCCAAGGAGTCAAATTGTGAACACGGGAGGGCTGAGCAGACTTCACTTTGATTGTGATGTCGTCAGACATCCAGGAGGGATCAGCCAGGAGGCCAGGGATTTGGCTTTGCTAATCAATGGGGGTTGAGGCAGTAGGGAGGTGCAACTGTCGAGGGTGACATCCAGGACCGCACTGAAGTCACCACCAGTGTCCCATGGGAGGTGGACCCATTGTCGTGAAGCTTACTCATCTTATTGTCTATTTCAATTATGACTTTTCCAATCCATTATGGAGAGACACTACTTCCGGTTCTTTCTCTGTTTCTTGTTCCAGGTCAATTCTACCTGAGAGCATAAAAGGGAACTGGACAGTCTACTTGGTGCATCACAACTGCACTCTAGACTCATTGCTCGTTACAGGAGGCTTTCAGTTTCTTTCCCTCTTCTGCCGCAATGATTCGCAGTGCGGCTCGTCACACCTGCATTGTTCGATGTTGTTTGCTACTGCTTTGTACTCCAAGAGCTGAAGTTTTTTTTAAATCTGCCCCTGTTTCCAATCTTTATCTAGTTACCATTCTGGATTCAGAAGTGGAAGAAGGAGGCAGCAAGCCTTATCTTCGAACTAAAAGGCGCCAAGAAGAATATCTCAGAATAATTTCACGTGACATTTATATTAATGTGGTTAAAGAAGTATGAGAAATAGGACTGCTGTTCCAAGACCCTGCAAATGGTAGAACTCCAACATATCCGGTATCAACTAGACACAACATAGAAATAGGCTGATTAATGTCTTGCCACAGCAACCTTCTTAGCATATGTAATAGCCTCGATCTGACTCTGTGAAAAGCATTCAGTAGCATTCCATCTGCAACTACTGAAATGGTGAACAATCCCAACTCAAGTCTAATTTGAGTCTGAGGAGAAGATTTCTTTAACCCAAGTAAAATATTAGATGTGTATGTTTTTTGCTTCATATTCAAACACTTTAGTATCATCTGTGCCCCATCCAATACATTAAGCATGATTTTAGTTTGAAATATCTGGGTAAGTAGTATAAAAACCTCATATTTTATAGACGTTTTTAATATCAAAGGTTTCAGTATCAGTTTTATCGCCCTATTTAGAGTTTGGCAGATGGTGTCACGCCGTGGCAGACCGCGACGCGAGCCGAGCATTCGGCTCGGGGCGCGGGCCCAGTTCATAGCGGCTGGGCGTGCCGCGCCCCTACTGTGCTTTACTTTCTCGTTCGAGGCCCCAAATTGGGCATGGGGCCTCAGCGAGTCCTGGGCGCGGCACACCCTCAATATTTACTTGGGCACCTTCCCCAACACCCCTCACTTACCTGGTGAGCCTGTCCTTTTTCTTCTTTCTTTTCTTTTTCATCCTTTCCTAGTGTTTTTATGTGCATATTCAGCAGCCATGTTCTTTCTTTTTCCCAGCATGCCTTCTTTTTCCCTGCATGCCTTAGGAACCTTTTTCACATGGCGTCTTTTCTCTATATGTTCATATGTTTCTTTCCTAATCCAATATGGTGACTTTCTACTTCCTGTTGGTCATTTCCTGTACTTGGGTATTTAAGGTGAGCGATTCTTGTTCTCCTTGCGCTGCAACACTTCCTTTGGTGGTGATCTTCGCTCCTGCTACTTTTTTCTTCAGTTATTTTTCCTCGCCTGTTCCAGCTTCTTCCAGTATTGTTTTTTCCTGTTAGAAGACTTACCTTTTTGCTTCTTTTTGTTCCAGGGAGTTCCTGCTGTAGAGGTTTTTCCCTTTTGGAATTTTTTTTCTTCTGGGACTCCTTCTGGAGGGTACGGTCTGCTTTTTGGCGTTCCTCTGTCGGTAGCACCGTGGCTACCAGAAAGGGCCGCCCTTACCTGGGTCAAGGCAGCAACAATCAAGACCTTTCTGCAGTTCCAGTGGGCCAAAGACACAAACGACGAGTATCCTGTGACAGATGGGGGTGCTCTGTCACAAATGTAATTGATGTCCTGTTGGCCATATTACAAGTGCATTAAAGCTTTTTGCACTTGTAATACGGTGGACAGGATATTCACCATCTTTTGACAGAGTACCTATCCGCAAAACTCTAAAAACTCTAAATACGGCCCTTAGTTCTTAAATGTTTAGTGCAACCGAGACAATTTAGGCTGGTTTAATTAATATTTCTAATTAAAGGTACAATTACCCCTATTTAACAAGCCTTCCAGCTAAGAACCACCTGTGACCGTGCACCTTTTGCTAAAAACATTTTTTTAGTTTTTGATATGTTGGCAGACAGATTCTTTAAAGCACACTTATTCCTGTAAAGTATTTAACAGTTGCTCTAGATCAATTCTAGTCAAACATAAAATAATAGTACTGTATGCTTTCTTCTGATGGCTTAGGAGCTGATTTAGAGTTTTGTGGAGAATGTACTCTGTCGCAAGTGCGTTGTCAGAAAGCGGACTTTGTTTGCTTTTGCTTGGTGGGGCTGTCAGCTCCTACCAAGCAAAAGCAAACAGCTATGTTCCGGGGTTGGGCACCCCGGGACTTAGCAGGAGCAGCCCCTGTGGGGTGGCGGTCCCCAGCGCCATCAGACGCTCTGGGGGCCCAAGCATTATATATCATTAAAGCCCCGGGGAGGTGGCGGTCACCGGGTTTGGGGGGGGGGGGGGGTGGCTGCTTGCCCCCCCCACATCATTTTAGGATTAAAGTCCCAGGGAGGTGGCAGTCCCCAGGTCTGCGAGGGATGGGCTGCGCGGCCTCCCACGTTCTCTTTCATTTAAGCCCCTGAGAGGTGGTGGTCCCTGGGGCTGCAGTGGGGCCATGCAGCCCCCCCAGCATATTAGAAATGATAAGCCCTGGGGATTTGGCGGTGCCCGGTGCAGTAATAGGCCCTGGAGGGGGGCCCGCACACCCCCTCCTTATTTCTTTTATATGCCCCCAGGACCTGGCCCACCCAGGGGCTTTAAAAAAGTACAAGCGCGGGAGACCAAGCTTGTTTTTTTAAAAATGTCACAGCAAGTTTTTTTTTTAAGTGCTTTTTGCCTTGGCAGAGTCCCTCTGGGACCCCAGCACCAGAGCTAAGGAGCCTATTTTCTTTTTTCTTTTTTTTGTGTTTTTTGGTGGGTCTCGGCTAAAGCCGAGTCCCAAGATGGCTGGCAACAACTCCTCGTTTGAAGTGTTGGCAGCCAATCAGAGCTCTGCAGCTCTGTGCTCGAGCTTGATATTATTCGTGAAGTAGTAGTGGCCAGAGATATACAAATTTATTTTCCCTTTATTATCTCCAAAACTAAATACGCAAAAGTGTAATCTGCATACCGAAAGCTAGCTTTCTGCCAAATTTGGTGTAATTCCATCAGCGGTTCGGGCTGTATTCATGGCCAAAGGTCCTAAGGGAATTAACATGGGAATCACAGCTTTTTTGAACCCCACTTGACGGACGACCCCGAAAGTTTCTGTGCGCAACATGAATCATTGGGCACTTTTTAGGAAAAGTTTGTGAAGATTCGTCAAATGGTCCCAAAGATATAGGCAAATAAAAAAAAAGTTTTTCTATGGAAGCATGGTCTTAACTATAATTACCTAGTGGGGACTATGTGTAATATATATATGAAATTACATATACATGTAATTACAGGGCCGCTTTGTAGATATAGTTAAATTAGACTTTCCAAAGGAAGAGTGTTTTTTGTTTTTGAGCAGTTTTACAAACCCTCATTTTGGATGACAGCTACATCATTACCCAGAAAGCGTGCTTTTTGTGATTTGGTATATATTTGTTCATTTGTTTAGAGAAATTAAGATAAAAAATGTATAGATATCTGTTGCAGCGGGGCTTCCTTCAGAGCCACAATTACGTGTAGTCAGCAATCATTGCACAAACTGTGCGCAGAGCTCACTCTCTCCAGACACGAAAGCCCCGTTAGGTGGGCAAACCTGTACTATGCATAGTCAGCACTCAGAATGGCATAGAGCCTATTCCCTCAACATACGTAAGCTCCTTTATGTGGGCAAGCCCCTATTATGCAGTCTAAGCTCAGTTCGCAGACAGGGTGAGCCCACGTCCT
Source organism: Pleurodeles waltl (assembly GCF_031143425.1). Taxonomy (NCBI): domain Eukaryota; kingdom Metazoa; phylum Chordata; class Amphibia; order Caudata; family Salamandridae; genus Pleurodeles; species Pleurodeles waltl. The sequence goes on from NC_090441.1 coordinate 92,341,596, forward strand.
CCAGACACGCAAGCTCCTTTAGGTAGCAAAGTCTTTAACATGCACAGTCAGAGCTCAGTATGGGGACTGTGCATAGAGTCGACCTCCCTTCAATAGGTGAGCAAGCTCCTGCAATGCACTGTCTGTGCATAGAACTCACTCCCTCCAGAGACCCAAGCTCCATTAGGTGAGAAAGGCCCTACTATGAACGGTCTGTGCTCAATGTGCAGACTATGCATAGAGACCACTTCCTCCAGGCACCCAAGCCCCCTTGGGTGGGAAATTCCCTACTATACACAGCTTGTGCTCTTTGCACAGCTCTTCATGGGCCCTTCCTCCAGACACCCAAGTTCAATAAGTTCGACAAGCCAATACTATAGAGAGGCTGCACTCTCTGTTCAGCTCTTTACGAGGAGCTGACCCCTTCCACCTACTCAAGCTTCTTACGCAGTACTATGTACAGTTAGGTATGTTAGTAATTGTTGGGATTGAAAAGTCCCTCACATAATAACTAACATGCACCCCTGCTGTGAATACCCCAGCTGCAATGATGTCTAGATCCCTGGTGCTGATTTTTGCTGTCATGGGGGAATATGGATTATGCGGGTTCACCATGATATAGGCCTGTCTCACAGATTATGGTCTTGTTGGGTTGGGAGGGGCACCCAAAGAGTTATCCTCGTAGTGGAGAAAGCCTACTGCCTTTTCAAAGCTCCTCTCAGGTCACAGGCAACGGATCCAGTCCTCTTCTGTTCTTCCTCAGGTCAATGAGTGTTCTCAAGTGGGTGTCTGAGGGTGCCACATGTATGCTTGGAACTAGCTAGTGGGTGGGAATAACTCCTGGGAACACCCTAACCAAGACAGTAGAGGTTCCCCGGGCCAACCTTGCCCACTTTGGGCATTTTCAAGATGACAAAAGTCTTTGGCCACACTGAACTTGGGCTCTAAGGGCTGGAGGTGTGTGGGGAGTGCACTATGCTAATCCTAGTATATTTCCACATCTAATATCGAAATCCAATTTGAAGCAGCCACTGTACCCACAATAAACTGAGAGACAGAACTCTGGTAGTACAAAAGTAGGGTTCCCCAGCAACCAAACAGTGGCTAAGCAAGAATTTTTTTGCCATCCTGTTTTCTTCCTTCCAAGTGTACCCCAAGTGTTTTTATGTAAATCCCAGCTAGAAAGGTCTGGTAAAATAAAAGCAGGATTATTCAGCAACCAGAAAGTGGATTCATAAGAACTGTCATGGCATCATGTTCCCTTCATTTAAAGTGCACCCCAAGTGTTAAGTGTGAACCCAGAAAAACTGTCAACCAGGATTTGACACTCAAGCAGAATTTGACAAAGTAATGTCAAAAAGGTTGCTCATAGCCCACACCCTTGTGCTGATACTCTAGGGAGGCATCCCTGCACATTCAGGTTGACCTGACAATCACAGTGACCTATTATGTAGCTCCTGGGAGATATGTCACACTTTGATTCACACCTTATTCAGATCACGTACAGGCTGGGGGGAAAGCTGGAAAAGTAATGCAAATTATCCTTCAGAAGCTTCAGGTAGGGAAAAGGTAACTTTCTAAAAGTTACTTTTCCTTAACATATTAAAACTCCACATTCACCATTAAACTGGATTTTTAATGACTATTAATAATGGTCGTTTAATTATTTTTCTTGCTAGTCCCATTCCAGCGATACAGTATTAGGATTTTAATCTGTACGGTTTTCTATGTGGTACAGCTAGACCTGCCACAATGAAAAATAACTTTTGTTTGCCAGTAACTGTAAGAACATGTTAACATTAAAGTTCTACATGTCCTACTTTTAGATACCATGCACACTGCTTTGTCAGCTGGACGGCCTTCATGGGGTGACTTATTTATATTTAAAAATATGATTTTTACCTGTTAAGGGTTTTACTTTGATGGGTTGAATTGCAGATGTTTACGCTACTACAGTCAGGCTATACAGGGTAGACCTGAAGCCATGTTTGCACTACCACTTTAGTGGATGACACTGCAATCCACTAGCAGAATTTAGCTTCCAGGATCAGGGTCACTGTGTGCCATTTACTAGGAACTAATTACGAGTTTGCCAGCTCACCCATGTTTAAAGGGTGAGCACAGGCTCTTTACTTCTAGTTAGCAGAGGTAAAATGAGCCAGTAAAAAGACAGAGTCGAACAAAAGGTGAAAAATTCGGGTTGACTACACAGAAAAGGTGAATTCCCCCTAAGTCCTCTCCAGGAAACGCGTACGTAGGACCATAGTCTCTATTTAAATAGAGCAGATAGTCTGAGGTACGTAAACCGACTGCCTGAACTCTATCAGACCGTCAGTCTAAGTTTCCACTGGAGGAGCCAGATGGGCACTGTGCTAGAAACATGAAGGTTTACTTGGATCTAAATAGGGCAGGCAGACTGTCAGGGTGGTGGATTAAGGCCCTGTGTTCTCCGAAGTGAATTCCCTGGGGGCATTGCTTTCTTTTGATGCCAAAATTGAATGCACTACTGCCACTGTAATGGATGCCTTTGAAAACCGCACCCACCACATTCCTTTGTTTGATTTTGCTTCTAAAACTCACTTTTGCTTCAGTAGTTATTTGATATTGTTCTTGACAAAGTCCTTCAGCAGTCCATTATATTCCCTTCAACTTGGTGCTGACCTTTTTATGCTCTTTATTTTCTTAAATGCATTGGTGTTTTAGTACGTTATCAGTCATGCTCTGCGCAGATTTCTCTGTGGGAAACCTTGCTGCTTGAACCATCTGCAGAAAGACAGACAAGCTCTCATCTCAGAAACTACTTTACCTAATGACAGAAAGATAGTTTAACTTTCTGGGAGCTCAGCCAAAGCTCACGTGAAATCAGTGAGCTCTCTCATTCCTAGCTTAATGATCTGGTTTGCACAGAAGGCAATTAGTTTCCCACCAACTGCCTGAACCATTGAAGGTCAAATGTATTAGTTGTCAAAGCATATGATTTACGTTGTGTGTGCTGTGGTGTGCCAAATTAGTAGCTGTATGTTTTTCTGTGTGTTATAGAAAGTTGTCCTTTGAAGGTAGGATCCTGGCCTTGCATCTCAGGTCAGTTACTGCAGCTTACATGGCAGAGCTTGGAAGCCTTGGTTGTTCCACAAGTTTCCATCTCCTGTGGCAATGTGATTATGTTTATCTATCTATATATATATATTTAATATTTATTTTTTGCCAACACTACTGAAGCACCTGGGTGCTAGAAACAAACTATGTAAGAACAACCACATACACAACAAGGTAACGTCAGATGGGCACCCAGGGATGAATTTGCAATTAGCAGGATCTAGCAGGAAGTGTGTTATTTTCGGAACATTCCGATATGGTCAAGTATCCCTGAGGCCTCTGCTGAGTCAGTGGAAGAAGGTTGCTATTGATTTCACAGGTTCAATGAAGCGCATGTGATGAATCTCAAGTTTTGCTGGTGGATTGTTTCAACAAATGGACAGAGAATGGTGTATTTATTGGATTGGGTGAATGTGGAAACAATTGTGAACCTCTTGATGGGGGTGTACCATCATGATTATGTGCCCTTCTACTTAATCAATAAGAATGGGGTTCAGCTCTGGTCAGATTTCATGAAGCAATGCCTGCAACTGTTAGGAGTTGACCGTACTCTATCACCCTAGTGGAAATGGAGTGGCTGAGCGGATCAACAAATCGATGAAGGGTTCATGCCTACTGGTAGTTAAGAGTTATTAGTATTGGAGGCATGAGTGTGTATTTTTTACCTATAGAACACAGGTTAGCAAGACCATTGGTTGGGTGGGGCAGTCGAGGAAAGTAAATGGGTCTGCCAAGCATGTTAAAAGGAAAATGACACACACTCAGGGTCGGTACAATGAGCATATAAGTATCATGATTAAAAGGAGAGTGTGCAAGTTAATTGGATTCAGTGCTAAGACTTCGGAAAGATGGAGAAGTTACTGAAGGAGGGGCAGTCCAAGTTAGTGACTGAAGTACTCTACAATACTGTGAACTCTGAGGTTGGCAAGATGTACATGAGCAGGGTGTCTCCGCTTAATGGTAGTCCTGGATATTCGAGTGGAGAAGCTGACACTTGTTTGTATCATAGAATTATGTGGAAAGTGAATATAAAGTAATATGTTTAGTGGGTAGTTGCTATACTAGAGAAGTCGGTGATAGAAATTGCAAGTTCGACTTTAGGTGGCATAGCTCATTAGATGAGAAGAGAATGGGGATGTGTTTTCGTATTGGTGTAACAAATAACTTAGATGTGGCTGTAAGACTGGAGGAGTGTGCATGTAAGCCCAGAAGACTGGGTCAGGCATGTAACCAGTTCTCGAATACACCAATGACTCGTAGTCTGCATGCAGTGTAGACCCTCTGTGTCCATGTCTGACACTGGAATAGAGATAGGTGCGATAGAGTGAGGGAGAGGCCCTCTGGCACACAAACACAGCTGAGGAAACACCCCTGCACCAAAGCAGAAGTCCCGGTGGGACAAGAAGGTGACTCCAAGCCAGTAAGGACACAAGCACAGAAAATGGGAACACAGTGACTTCAGGGCGGTTATCCTGTTCCCTAACCTGGGCACTGACTGGAACAGAGAGATGCTAGAAAAAAAGGAAAGAACGGCCTCTACTCATCAGCATCATCTCTACAAGAACAGGGTCGGGGTACCTAATTTTATCGATAAGCAGGTGATCCAGATCCATATCTCACCCCACTCTTAGAGCCAGGGGCACAGATACCACTGTAAAGTGCAGATTTAGATGTAAGGTGCACAAACGACGTATTATATTTTGATATCAAGTTAAAAAAAAAATGTTTAAATGGTCGTTCTTCTTAATGCACATGATATGCAACTTGATGCAGGTGCTTAATTTGTGCTTGTTGTTTCCGGTGCTGAGCACCGGCACTTATTGTTGAGGGCCGGCGCTTATTTTTCTGCTTCAAGCATTTACTGTGAGCTAAAGACATATGTATATGGGGAAGACGGAGGAGGAGAAAAACAAAAAGCATCACAGTGGGAGAAAGCTGCAAGAGTGAGCTGAAGGCGTATAGAGTGGCTGTAAATGGATTGAAGAGGCCCGAGATGGCTTCATTATTACGCTGCCTCAGTATTCTGTGTTTTCATACATTTGATTGCAGCATCCGCAAGTTTAAGAGGAGGGCTTTGGGCACCAGCACATTTTTATTTACAAATTAAGCACTGATGCAAGGAGATTATATGTGCCATAGGTGTGCTGTGCAGGCGTCTTATGCATACCCTCCAGAGATTTTCAATTCAATTCCAGCAAGGTTGTTTCAGACTTCCATCCTTCTAAGGTGAATACAATAGGTAACACCGTGTAACAACAGAGATTCTACAGTGATTCTAAAGTGGAGCAAGATCCAGGCTGATTCACATGTGGCTATTTCCTGTTTGAGGTGAGGTCCATGAGCAAAACATGGTCTAGAACATGGATACTCAAAGTACGGCCCGAGGGCCTCATGCGGCCCCTCTGACCTTTACATGCGGCCCTTCGAGCAACAGGAGCACAGGGCAGTTGTTTGCTCGACTCTGCACTAACAATAAAAATATGAAATACATGCACAATCATTTATTTCAAGCTCAATTGGTCTTAAAAAAGGAAGTAACTAGGGACTCCTGCACTTAACTTTAGAAACGCCTACATTTTTAAAGACATCTTGCAACAGAAGTGTAAAACTAAGACAGCCTCTTCAAAATTAAAAAATTGTATTTAGTTAACATGCAGCACCTTTTCGCCTTAGTAAAATTTATTTTATCAGTGCATTGAGATGTATCCATTTAAAAGTGATAGTTTTCAAACATAAATTTGGAAACATAAATTTGGAAACATTAATTATTTCCCTAACCCTGAGAACATCACCAATAGTAAATTAAAGAGACAAGTCACTTGGTATGTGCGCTTTATGGGTGGCCTGGGTTCCTATCATACATGAACAACATTACACTTTAATAAATCAAACATAGAAGCAGGTTTTGTGCAGCACACCATGAATCATGTATTTCGAGGTCATCTTAAATGTGATAATGCAGAAAAAGGAGGGAAAGTGAGACTAAACAATTGTCTAGGATCACGCAATTTGGAAAAGTGGGTAAGCTGGGATTAGTTCCAGGTTTTCTGGTTTCCCATTGTTTATTTCAGCCACTAGATGTATTTGCTTCTCCTACACCTACCTTGCCAACAAATCCCCCCACCCACCCACCCGACCGCCACTGCCCTGGCATCAATGCGGCCCCAGGCACGTCACAGACCAAACTTTTTGGCCCCTGGAAAATGTTTGCGAGTACCCATGGTCTAGAACGTGACCCAAGTAATTACAAATGGCAGAGATTAAGACAAGCATTTCACCTATCATTTTTTGACGCAATATGTATGATCAGTATTCCCAGATGTGTGTCCTGTGATGTAAGACAGTACGTCTCCATTCCTACTATCAAGGCCGTCAAACGCTGATAGGGGTTTGGGATTCTTTGTGTTACTGTTGAGAATGGACCTGGCCTGCCAGTCTGGTATGGACCGCTCCTGTTAGAGCAGGCCCACCGCAGATTTGTCTAATGTTGGTCCCTGTCTGTGGTGTCAGGGTGGGTGAAAAAAATAATAATACGCTGGAATATGGCCCGAGTAATTGCCAGTGGCTGAGATTAATTCGAGCATCTCACCTACCACTTTTTTGTTTCCTCCAGTGTGATGCATAGGCTATTTCCTGTCTGAGGTGGCCAGGTGGGCTTAAATGTGGTCCGAATATTAACTGGTGGTTGAGATTAATTCAAGCATTCCACCAATCCTTTTTGTGTTTTCTGAAAAATCTGTTATAGCACGCAGTATGTATAACGCAACATTATTTATTTGTTAAATGAAAAATTTAAGTTCACGGGATTTCACTGGAGTTTGCACCCCAGCCTGCCTGATGCATATGGAACTGCAGTGACACTCCAGCCTTTACCTGTTCCAGCATCTATTCCTCTCCTCACGTGCAGCGAGGTCACAGGTGTGCTGACTGTAGACGGCCAGCAGAGGGTGACAAATGATGGTATTTCAGCAGAGTGAGGGTGGTGATGCAAAGATGGAGGCTGAGTAGAGGGAGGACTGACAACCTGGACTCCAGCAGAGCAGGCCTGATCATTGAGAGAGTGGGCCCGAATGTCAGATGTGGGTGACTGAGTACCAGTGAAGGTTGAATGCCAGGTGAAGGTTTCTGATGGTTGTGTTGTTGGTTCAAAAGCTGCCTGAGTGTGTCAGGGCCACCAGAGGATCAATGAGAGAGGCTGTGAACTAACTAATGGTTGGCTGATGTCTAAGTTGAGATCTATTAGCACGTTCCAGCGTCTAAGGGCCAGAAAAGCATGGATAAGAGCTGGGCAGGGCCGTAATTCAAGAGTGAACTCATGGTCCTTGAAAGCCAGCAGACAGTCTGTGATGGTAGACTTGAAGGTCTCGTAACAGCCAGCAATGGTCTCCTAAGGCCCATAGGTGAACAAAAAAAACACGTGGCCGGATGGCCTGAAGGTTAGCACTGGGAGGTGAAAGAGAGGTTCTGGGGGATGCCAGCGAGTCAGACCGGCTGCCCCCACTGTCTACACACACCGCCACTTCTGCATACATCCTTAGGGACCTCTGAGCAGAATGGTGCACTTGTAGACAGACACTTCAATGCCAGGATGCCCCCTATAGCAGATCTCTGCCCCTCACAGTGGCCTGCGCACCCTGATGGAGTCATCAGACCTCCCATGCTATATCTGTTCTGTCTTTGAGGTCAGCATGGCTTCCTGTTGCCAGTGACCAACCTATTGTTTGAGTGGGAAAAACATGCACAAATGCTACCTATGATGCGCTAGAGTAGTGTGTATGAAAGAAGGTTGCAATACTGCTGCTCCCTTTGAAGTAACATTTCATGTTCTGAGGGTTGGGTGGGCAATATACCACAGAAAGTCATGTTTCTTCTGCTGTCTTTGATGTTAGTCCAGACAAGTATCCTTTAGTGCCTGATTACGCGTGCACTGGTAAGTTACGGACACTGTGCAAACAGCAGTGTGCTGTGGACCAGCAATTATAAGTTGTAAAATGTTTATCCCACCCAGTAGTCAACCCACTACTATAAAGTTTGCATCTTTGTTGAATTTCGGCAGGTCAAAACTGCCAGAATTTAATGGAGGAAAAAGGCCACTTATGTACTGAGACACACTAAGACTGCATTGTAATACTCAAAGTAATTGTAATTGTGGTTTATCACACTCCTATCCCGTCATGGCACTTGTAATCAGTTGCATATCTTCTAATGTGGGGGAGCTGCAGTAGTCAATGTTCCCTGTTTAACATTTTAGAAGGTTACATCAGAAGGGACAACTAGACCACATTTTCTTTGTTTTTCTCAAGTGATGTTAGGCATAAATGTTGAAGACCAAGGGCCCGATTCACAAAGGTAAACTTATAACAAAACTCTAAGTTTAGACCAAAAGTCTAAGTTTGGACCTAAGTCGAACTTTACTGATAGTAAAGTTAGACTTTTGGTCTAAGTTTACTCGTACTAAAGTTAGACTTTTGGTCTAAGTTTAGACTTTTGGTTTAAATTTGGACCAAAAGTCTAACTTTACTCCTAGTAAAGTTAGACTTTTGGTCTAAGTTTAGAATGTTGGTGTAAGTTTACCTTTGTGACTCTGCCCCAAGACATTAACATGTATGTCCCTGGCCACTTTAGGCACATTCTCATAGAACGCCATTTCCATGGAGATAGCCAGGCTATGAACTGGCTCTGTCGACTGTGAGCTCACCAGCCAAAGAGTGGACTGCTGACAGGGGAGAGGTTACCATCTGGCAACAAGCCCCCCTTCCAGCTGGTTGGTCAAACGTCTGACTTTGTGCAACCTGTTTTCAGTGCCAATAGAAATTCTACCTCACTTGAGAGATCTCCTCTCCCAAATTTTTTGTAGCAGGCATAGGAGGGTGATGTGGTGGAGAACTGGGGGTGAAGGCAGATAGGAGATTGATGAGGAGAGCAAAATGAGTCTTGGATGAAGCGTAAGGATGGAGGAAGGTCAGAGTGGAGACTAGTCCGAGGGTCTGCGGTGGAAGATGAGAAAGTGTAGAAGGATGTGTACCGTGAAGTGATGAGTGGAGGAGGAGGAAGAGGAAAGGCTCTCTGGTGGATCTCAAGAAAGAAGAAGGAGTAGGAGAGATAGATGAGAGAGAAGAAGTGTTAAGTGGTTGTAGAGGCGTCAAGAGAAAGTGAGGGAGTGAAGAAGGGCTTGGGGCCCAGGGGGTGAAAGGACAAGAGAATGACAGTTCGTGGTACAGAGTCGGCAACGGTGAATGGAGGATGACAGAGAAAATGGCCGGACAGGCTGCATATTCATGCTCAAATCCTCCTACAGGACTCTTGTTTTCCATATTGTTGCTCTGCACAAGCCAACGTAGGGTAGTTGAGAGAGAGACCTGGAGAAAGAGGCCCAAAAGAGGGAAAAACAGAGCTAGAGAGAGCGAGAGAGAGAAAAGGTGAGAGGGACAGAGAGAGAGCGTGTGCAAGAGACAAAGAGAGAGCAACAGAGAAAGCAATTGATAGAAAGCCAGAAAGAGTACAATTTTGGTGCAAATGATCTTCAGTCCCTGGTTCTCATAGGAGATGTTGCTTATTTGTACATCTTCATAAGCCATCCAAGGATCGTCTGGAAGCACTGAGGAAGCGAAGAGAGAGATAGGGGCAAGAAGAGAGAAAGGAAGGACACAGCAGAGGGAATGAGCAAAGACTCTCATGGATGATGTGAGTGTAGCTCACTCGGGAGGCAGCAGTGCTTTATGGGTCACCAACCTTCTGCGTGCAACCAACAGGTGAGGAGTGAAGGGACGGAGAAAGATTGGGTGGCAGGAAGGGTCAGGAGAGGGAAGAGAATCGGGTAGAGACAAAGCGCTGTAGGTCATGATACACTTTTAAAGAGATCCTAAGGTATGTCACAGAGTGCCCCGTTGAGCCAGGCATCTGCCCAGCATCTCCACAGTCTCTACAGTTCGCCCTCTCGTGAGTCAGGTATCTGCCCAGCATCTCCACAGTCTACGGTTCGCCCTCTCGTGAGTCAGGCATCTGCCCAGCATCTCCACAGTCTACGGTTCGCCCTCTCTTGAGTCAGGTATCTGCCCAGCATCTCCAAAGTCTCTATGGTTCACCCTCTTGTGAGTCAGGCATCTGCCCAGCATCTCCACAGTCTCTATGGTTCGCCCTCTCGTGAGTCAGGCATCTGCCCAGCATCTCCAAAGTCTCTATGGTTCGCCCTCTCGTGAGCCAGGCATCTGCCCAGCATCTCCACAGTCTCTACAGTTCGCCCTCTCGTGAGCCAGGCATCTGCCCAGCATCTCCACAGTGTCTACGGTTCGCCCTCTTGTGAGTCAGGCATCTGCCCAGCATCTCCAGAGTGTCTATGATTCGCCCTCTTGTGAGTGGGCATCTGCCCAGCATCTCCACAGTCTCTATGGTTCACCCTCTCGTGAGTCAGGCATCTGCCCAGCATCTCCACAGTCTACGGTTCGCCCTCTCATGAGCCAGGCATCTGCCCAGCATCTCCACAGTCTCTACAGTTCGCCCTCTCGTGAGTCAAGGATCTGCCCAGCATCTCCACAGTCTACGGTTCGCCCTCTCGTGAGTCAGGGATCTGCCCAGCATCTCCACAGTGTCTATGGTTCACCCTCTCGTAAGTCAGGGATCTGCCCAGCATCTCAACAGTCTCTATGGTTCACCCTCTCGTGAGTCAGGCATCTGCCCAGCATCTCCACAGTCTCTACAGTTCGCCCTCTCGTAAGTCAGGCATCTGCCCAGCATCTCCACAGTCTCTACAGTTCGCCCTTTCGTGAGTCAGGGATCTTCCCAGCATCTCCACGGTGTCTATGATTCGCCCTCTTGTGAGTGGGCATCTGCCCAGCCTCTCCACAGTCTCTATGGTTCACCCTCTCGTGAGCCAGCCATCTGCCCAGCATCCCCCCAGTGTCTACGGTTCGCTCTCTCGTGAGCCAGGCATCTGCCCAGCATCTCCACAGTCTCTACGGTTCGCCCTGTTGTGAGCCAGGCATCTGCCCAGCATCTCCACAGTCTCCATGGTTCGCCCTCTCTTGAGTCAGGCATCTGCCCAGCATCTCCACAGTCTACGGTTCGCCCTCTCATGAGCCAGGCATCTGCCCAGCATCTCCACAGTCTCTACGGTTCGCCCTCTCGTGAGTCAGGGATCTGCCCAGCATCTCCACAGTCTACGGTTCGCCCTCTTGTGAGTCAGGCATCTGCCCAGCATCTCCACAGTCTACGGTTCGCCCTCTCTTGAGTCAGGTATCTGCCCAGCATCTCCAAAGTCTCTATGGTTCACCCTCTCGTGAGTCAGGCATCTGCCCAGCATCTCCACAGTCTCTATGGTTCGCCCTCTCGTGAGTCAGGCATCTGCCCAGCATCTCCAAAGTCTCTATGGTTCGCCCTCTCGTGAGCCAGGCATCTGCCCAGCATCTCCACAGTCTCTACAGTTCGCCCTCTCGTGAGCCAGGCATCTGCCCAGCATCTCCACAGTGTCTACGGTTCGCCCTCTTGTGAGTCAGGCATCTGCCCAGCATCTCCACAGTGTCTATGATTCGCCCTCTTGTGAGTGGGCATCTGCCCAGCATCTCCACAGTCTCTATGGTTCACCCTCTCGTGAGTCAGGCATCTGCCCAGCATCTCCACAGTCTACGGTTCGCCCTCTCATGAGCCAGGCATCTGCCCAGCATCTCCACAGTCTCTACAGTTCGCCCTCTCGTGAGTCAAGGATCTGCCCAGCATCTCCACAGTCTACGGTTCGCCCTCTCGTGAGTCAGGGATCTGCCCAGCATCTCCACAGTGTCTATGGTTCACCCTCTCGTAAGTCAGGGATCTGCCCAGCATCTCAACAGTCTCTATGGTTCACCCTCTCGTGAGTCAGGCATCTGCCCAGCATCTCCACAGTCTCCATGGTTCGCCCTCTCTTGAGTCAGGGATCTGCCCAGCATCTCAACAGTCTCTATGGTTCACCCTCTCGTGAGTCAGGCATCTGCCCAGCATCCCCCCAGTGTCTACGGTTCGCCCTCTTGTGAGTCAGGCATCTGCCCAGCATCTCCACAGTCTACGGTTCGCCCTCTCGTGAGTCAGGGATCTTCCCAGCATCTCCACAGTCTACAGTTCGCCCTCTCGTGAGTCAGGGATCTGCCCAGCATCCCCCCAGTGTCTACGGTTCGCCCTCTTGTGAGTCAAGCATCTGCCCAGCATCTCCACAGTCTCCATGGTTCGCCCTCTCTTGAGTCAGGCATCTGCCCAGCATCTCCACAGTCTACGGTTCGCCCTCTCATGAGCCAGGCATCTGCCCAGCATCTCCACAGTCTCTACGGTTCGCCCTCTCGTGAGTCAGGGATCTGCCCAGCATCTCCACAGTCTACGGTTCGCCCTCTCGTGAGTCAGGCATCTGCCCAGCATCTCCACAGTCTACGGTTCGCCCTCTCTTGAGTCAGGTATCTGCCCAGCATCTCCAAAGTCTCTATGGTTCACCCTCTCGTGAGTCAGGCATCTGCCCAGCATCTCCACAGTCTCTATGGTTCGCCCTCTCGTGAGTCAGGCATCTGCCCAGCATCTCCAAAGTCTCTATGGTTCGCCCTCTCGTGAGCCAGGCATCTGCCCAGCATCTCCACAGTCTCTACAGTTCGCCCTCTCGTGAGCCAGGCATCTGCCCAGCATCTCCACAGTGTCTACGGTTCGCCCTCTTGTGAGTCAGGCATCTGCCCAGCATCTCCACAGTGTCTATGATTCGCCCTCTTGTGAGTGGGCATCTGCCCAGCATCTCCACAGTCTCTATGGTTCACCCTCTCGTGAGTCAGGCATCTGCCCAGCATCTCCACAGTCTACGGTTCGCCCTCTCATGAGCCAGGCATCTGCCCAGCATCTCCACAGTCTCTACAGTTCGCCCTCTCGTGAGTCAAGGATCTGCCCAGCATCTCCACAGTCTACGGTTCGCCCTCTCGTGAGTCAGGGATCTGCCCAGCATCTCCACAGTGTCTATGGTTCACCCTCTCGTAAGTCAGGGATCTGCCCAGCATCTCAACAGTCGCTATGGTTCACCCTCTCGTGAGTCAGGCATCTGCCCAGCATCTCCACAGTCTCCATGGTTCGCCCTCTCTTGAGTCAGGGATCTGCCCAGCATCTCAACAGTCTCTATGGTTCACCCTCTCGTGAGTCAGGCATCTGCCCAGCATCCCCCCAGTGTCTACGGTTCGCCCTCTTGTGAGTCAGGCATCTGCCCAGCATCTCCACAGTCTACGGTTCGCCCTCTCGTGAGTCAGGGATCTGCCCAGCATCTCCACAGTCTACGGTTCATCCCTCTCGTGAGTCAGGGATCTGCCCAGCATCCCCCCAGTGTCTACGGTTCACCCTCTTGTGAGTCAGGCATCTGCCCAGCATCTCCACAGTCTCTATGGTTCACCCTCTCGTGAGTCAGGCATCTGCCCAGCATCCCCCCAGTGTCTACGGTTCGCTCTCTCGTGAGTCAGGGATCTGCCCAGCATCTCCACAGTCTCCATGGTTCGCCCTCTTGTGAGTCAGGCATCTGCCCAGCATCTCCACAGTCTCCATGGCTCGCCCTCTGTTGAGTCAGGCATCTGCCCAGCATCTCCACAGTCTACGGTTCGCCCTCTCATGAGCCAGGCATCTGCCCAGCATCTCCACAGTCTCTACGGTTCGCCCTCTCGTGAGTCAGGGATCTGCCCAGCATCTCCACAGTCTACGGTTCGCCCTCTCGTGAGTCAGGCATCTGCCCAGCATCTCCACAGTCTACGGTTCGCCCTCTCTTGAGTCAGGTATCTGCCCAGCATCTCCAAAGTCTCTATGGTTCACCCTCTCGTGAGTCAGGCATCTGCCCAGCATCTCCACAGTCTCTATGGTTCGCCCTCTCGTTAGTCAGGCATCTGCCCAGCATCTCCAAAGTCTCTATGGTTTGCCCTCTCGTGAGCCAGGCATCTGCCCAGCATCTCCACATTCTCTACAGTTCGCCCTCTCGTGAGCCAGGCATCTGCCCAGCATCTCCACATTGTCTACGGTTCGCCCTCTTGTGAGTCAGGCATCTGCCCAGCAACTCCACAGTGTCTATGATTCGCCCTCTTGTGAGTGGGCATCTGCCCAGCATCTCCACAGTCTCTATGGTTCACCCTCTCGTGAGTCAGGGATCTGCCCAGCATCTCCACAGTGTCTATGATTCGCCCTCTTGTGAGTGGGCATCTGCCCAGCATCTCCACAGTCTCCATGGCTCGCCCTCTCTTGAGTCAGGCATCTGCCCAGCATCTCCACAGTCTACGGTTCGCCCTCTCATGAGCCAGGCATCTGCCCAGCATCTCCACAGTCTCTACGGTTCGCCCTCTCGTGAGTCAGGGATCTGCCCAGCATCTCCACAGTCTACGGTTCGCCCTCTCGTGAGTCAGGCATCTGCCCAGCATCTCCACAGTCTACGGTTCGCCCTCTCTTGAGTCAGGTATCTGCCCAGCATCTCCAAAGTCTCTATGGTTCACCCTCTTGTGAGTCAGGCATCTGCCCAGCATCTCCACAGTCTCTACAGTTCGCCCTCTCGTGAGTCAAGGATCTGCCCAGCATCTCCACAGTCTACGGTTCGCCCTCTCGTGAGTCAGGGATCTGCCCAGCATCTCAACAGTCTCTATGGTTCACCTTCTCGTGAGTCAGGCATCTGCCCAGCATCTCCACAGTCTCTACAGTTCGCCCTCTCGTAAGTCAGGCATCTGCCCAGCATCTCCACAGTCTCTACAGTTCGCCCTTTCGTGAGTCAGGGATCTTCCCAGCATCTCCACGGTGTCTATGATTCGCCCTCTTGTGAGTGGGCATCTCCCAGCCTCTCCACAGTCTCTATGGTTCACCCTCTCATGAGCCAGCCATCTGCCCAGCATCCCCCCAGTGTCTACGGTTCGCCCTCTCGTGAGTCAGGCATCTGCCCAGCATCTCCACAGTCTCTATGGTTCGCCCTCTCTTGAGTCAGGCATCTGCCCAGCATCTCCACAGTGTACGGTTCGCCCTCTCGTGAGTCAGGCATCTGCCCAGCATCTCCACAGTCTACGGTTCGCCCTCTTGTGAGTCAGGCATCTGCCCAGCATCTCCACAGTGTCTATGATTCGCCCTCTTGTGAGTGGGCATCTGCCCAGCATCTCCACAGTCTCTATGGTTCACCCTCTCGTGAGTCAGGCATCTGCCCAGCATCTCCACAGTCTACGGTTCGCTCTCTCGTGAGCCAGGCATCTGCCCAGCATCTCCACAGTCTACAGTTCGCCCTCTCGTGAGCCAGGCATCTGCCCAGCATCCCCCCATTGTCTACGGATCGCCCTCTCGTGAGTCAGGCATCTGCCCAGCATCTCCACAGTCTACGGTTCGCCCTCTCGTGAGTCAGGCATCTGCCCAGCATCTCCACAGTCTACGGTTCGCCCTCTCGTAAGTCAGGCATCTGCCCAGCATCTCCACAGTCTCTACAGTTCGCCCTTTCGTGAGTCAGGGATCTTCCCAGCATCTCCACGGTGTCTATGATTCGCCCTCTTGTGAGTGGGCATCTGCCCAGCCTCTCCACAGTCTCTATGGTTCACCCTCTCGTGAGCCAGCCATCTGCCCAGCATCCCCCCAGTGTCTACGGTTCGCTCTCTCGTGAGCCAGGCATCTGCCCAGCATCTCCACAGTCTCTACGGTTCGCCCTGTTGTGAGCCAGGCATCTGCCCAGCATCTCCACAGTCTACGGTTCGCCCTCTCATGAGCCAGGCATCTGCCCAGCATCTCCACAGTCTCTACAGTTCGCCCTCTCGTGAGTCAAGGATCTGCCCAGCATCTCCACAGTCTACGGTTCGCCCTCTCGTGAGTCAGGGATCTGCCCAGCATCTCCACAGTGTCTATGGTTCACCCTCTCGTGAGTCAGGCATCTGCCCAGCATCCCCCCAGTGTCTACGGTTCGCCCTCTTGTGAGTCAGGCATCTGCCCAGCATCTCCACAGTCTCCATGGTTCGCCCTCTCGTGAGTCAGGGATCTGCCCAGCATCTCCACAGTCTACGGTTCGCCCTCTTGTGAGCCAGGCATCTGCCCAGCATCTCCACAGTCTCTACAGTTCGCCCTCTCGTGAGTCAGGCATCTGCCCAGCATCTCCACAGTCTCTACAGTTCGCCCTTTCGTGAGTCAGGGATCTTCCCAGCATCTCCACGGTGTCTATGATTCGCCCTCTTGTGAGTGGGCATCTGCCCAGCCTCTCCACAGTCTCTATGGTTCACCCTCTCGTGAGCCAGCCATCTGCCCAGCATCCCCCCAGTGTCTACGGTTCGCTCTCTCGTGAGCCAGGCATCTGCCCAGCATCTCCACAGTCTCTACGGTTCGCCCTGTTGTGAGCCAGGCATCTGCCCAGCATCTCCACAGTCTACGGTTCGCCCTCTCATGAGCCAGGCATCTGCCCAGCATCTCCACAGTCTCTACAGTTCGCCCTCTCGTGAGTCAAGGATCTGCCCAGCATCTCCACAGTCTACGGTTCGCCCTCTCGTGAGTCAGGGATCTGCCCAGCATCTCCACAGTGTCTATGGTTCACCCTCTCGTGAGTCAGGCATCTGCCCAGCATCCCCCCAGTGTCTACGGTTCGCCCTCTTGTGAGTCAGGCATCTGCCCAGCATCTCCACAGTCTCCATGGTTCGCCCTCTCGTGAGTCAGGGATCTGCCCAGCATCTCCACAGTCTACGGTTCGCCCTCTTGTGAGCCAGGCATCTACCCAGCATCTCCACAGTCTCTACAGTTCGCCCTCTCGTGAGTCAGGCATCTGCCCAGCATCTCCACAGTCTCTACAGTTCGCCCTGTTGTGAGTCAGGGATCTGCCCAGCATCTCCACAGTGTCTACGGTTCGCCCTCTCGTGAGTCAGGGATCTGCCCAGCATCTCCACAGTCTCCATGGTTCGCCCTCTCGTGAGCCAGGCATCTGCCCAGCATCCCCCCAGTGTCTACGGTTCGCTCTGTCGTGAGTCAGGCATCTGCCCAGCATCCCCCCAGTGTCTACGGTTCGCTCTCTCGTGAGTCAGGGATCTTCCCAGCATCTCCACGGTGTCTATGATTCGCCCTCTCGTGAGTCAAGGATCTGCCCAGCATCTCCACAGTCTACGGTTCGCCCTCTTATGAGTGGGCATCTGCCCAGCATCTCCACAGTCTCTACGGTTCGCCCTCTCGTGAGTCAGGCATCTGCCCAGCATCTCCACAGTCTCTATGGTTCGCCCTCTCGTGAGTCAGGCATCTGCCCAGCATCTCCAAAGTCTCTATGGTTTGCCCTCTCGTGAGCCAGGCATCTGCCCAGCATCTCCACAGTCTCTACAGTTCGCCCTCTCGTGAGCCAGGCATCTGCCCAGCATCTCCACAGTGTCTACGGTTCGCCCTCTTGTGAGTCAGGCATCTGCCCAGCATCTCCACAGTGTCTATGATTCGCCCTCTTGTGAGTGGGCATCTGCCCAGCATCTCCACAGTCTACGGTTCGCCCTCTCGTGAGTCAGGGATCTGCCCAGCATCTCAACAGTCTCTATGGTTCGCCCTCTCTTGAGTCAGGCATCTGCCCAGCATCTCCACAGTCTACGGTTCGCCCTCTCGTGAGTCAGGCATCTGCCCAGCATCTCCACAGTCTACGGTTCGCCCTCTTGTGAGTCAGGCATCTGCCCAGCATCTCCACAGTGTCTATGATTCGCCCTCTTGTGAGTGGGCATCTGCCCAGCATCTCCACAGTCTCTATGGTTCACCCTCTCGTGAGTCAGGCATCTGCCCAGCATCTCCACAGTCTACGGTTCGCTCTCTCGTGAGCCAGGCATCTGCCCAGCATCTCCACAGTCTACAGTTCGCCCTCTCGTGAGCCAGGCATCTGCCCAGCATCCCCCCAGTGTCTACGGTTCGCCCTCTCGTGAGTCAGGCATCTGCCCAGCATCTCCACAGTCTACGGTTCGCCCTCTCGTGAGTCAGGCATCTGCCCAGCATCTCCACAGTCTACGGTTCGCCCTCTCGTAAGTCAGGCATCTGCCCAGCATCTCCACAGTCTCTACAGTTCGCCCTTTCGTGAGTCAGGGATCTTCCCAGCATCTCCACGGTGTCTATGATTCGCCCTCTTGTGAGTGGGCATCTGCCCAGCCTCTCCACAGTCTCTATGGTTCACCCTCTCGTGAGCCAGCCATCTGCCCAGCATCCCCCCAGTGTCTACGGTTCGCTCTCTCGTGAGCCAGGCATCTGCCCAGCATCTCCACAGTCTCTACGGTTCGCCCTGTTGTGAGCCAGGCATCTGCCCAGCATCTCCACAGTCTACGGTTCGCCCTCTCATGAGCCAGGCATCTGCCCAGCATCTCCACAGTCTCTACAGTTCGCCCTCTCGTGAGTCAAGGATCTGCCCAGCATCTCCACAGTCTACGGTTCGCCCTCTCGTGAGTCAGGGATCTGCCCAGCATCTCCACAGTGTCTATGGTTCACCCTCTCGTGAGTCAGGCATCTGCCCAGCATCCCCCCAGTGTCTACGGTTCGCCCTCTTGTGAGTCAGGCATCTGCCCAGCATCCCCCCAGTGTCTACGGTTCGCCCTCTCGTGAGTCAGGCATCTGCCCAGCATCTCCACAGTCTACGGTTCGCCCTCTCGTGAGTCAGGCATCTGCCCAGCATCTCCACAGTCTACGGTTCGCCCTCTCGTAAGTCAGGCATCTGCCCAGCATCTCCACAGTCTCTACAGTTCGCCCTTTCGTGAGTCAGGGATCTTCCCAGCATCTCCACGGTGTCTATGATTCGCCCTCTTGTGAGTGGGCATCTGCCCAGCCTCTCCACAGTCTCTATGGTTCACCCTCTCGTGAGCCAGCCATCTGCCCAGCATCCCCCCAGTGTCTACGGTTCGCTCTCTCGTGAGCCAGGCATCTGCCCAGCATCTCCACAGTCTCTACGGTTCGCCCTGTTGTGAGCCAGGCATCTGCCCAGCATCTCCACAGTCTACGGTTCGCCCTCTCATGAGCCAGGCATCTGCCCAGCATCTCCACAGTCTCTACAGTTCGCCCTCTCGTGAGTCAAGGATCTGCCCAGCATCTCCACAGTCTACGGTTCGCCCTCTCGTGAGTCAGGGATCTGCCCAGCATCTCCACAGTGTCTATGGTTCACCCTCTCGTGAGTCAGGCATCTGCCCAGCATCCCCCCAGTGTCTACGGTTTGCCCTCTTGTGAGTCAGGCATCTGCCCAGCATCTCCACAGTCTCCATGGTTCGCCCTCTCGTGAGTCAGGGATCTGCCCAGCATCTCCACAGTCTACGGTTCGCCCTCTTGTGAGCCAGGCATCTGCCCAGCATCTCCACAGTCTCTACAGTTCGCCCTCTCGTGAGTCAGGCATCTGCCCAGCATCTCCACAGTCTCTACAGTTCGCCCTTTCGTGAGTCAGGGATCTTCCCAGCATCTCCACGGTGTCTATGATTCGCCCTCTTGTGAGTGGGCATCTGCCCAGCCTCTCCACAGTCTCTATGGTTCACCCTCTCGTGAGCCAGCCATCTGCCCAGCATCCCCCCAGTGTCTACGGTTCGCTCTCTCGTGAGCCAGGCATCTGCCCAGCATCTCCACAGTCTCTACGGTTCGCCCTGTTGTGAGCCAGGCATCTGCCCAGCATCTCCACAGTCTACGGTTAGCCCTCTCATGAGCCAGGCATCTGCCCAGCATCTCCACAGTCTCTACAGTTCGCCCTCTCGTGAGTCAAGGATCTGCCCAGCATCTCCACAGTCTACGGTTCGCCCTCTCGTGAGTCAGGGATCTGCCCAGCATCTCCACAGTGTCTATGGTTCACCCTCTCGTGAGTCAGGCATCTGCCCAGCATCCCCCCAGTGTCTACGGTTCGCCCTCTTGTGAGTCAGGCATCTGCCCAGCATCTCCACAGTCTCCATGGTTCGCCCTCTCGTGAGTCAGGGATCTGCCCAGCATCTCCACAGTCTACGGTTCGCCCTCTTGTGAGCCAGGCATCTGCCCAGCATCTCCACAGTCTCTACAGTTCGCCCTCTCGTGAGTCAGGCATCTGCCCAGCATCTCCACAGTCTCTACAGTTCGCCCTGTTGTGAGTCAGGGATCTGCCCAGCATCTCCACAGTGTCTACGGTTCGCCCTCTCGTGAGTCAGGGATCTGCCCAGCATCTCCACAGTCTCCATGGTTCGCCCTCTCGTGAGCCAGGCATCTGCCCAGCATCCCCCCAGTGTCTACGGTTCGCTCTGTCGTGAGTCAGGCATCTGCCCAGCATCCCCCCAGTGTCTACGGTTCGCTCTCTCGTGAGTCAGGGATCTTCCCAGCATCTCCACGGTGTCTATGATTCGCCCTCTCGTGAGTCAAGGATCTGCCCAGCATCTCCACAGTCTACGGTTCGCCCTCTTGTGAGTGGGCATCTGCCCAGCATCTCCACAGTCTCTACGGTTCGCCCTCTCGTGAGTCAGGCATCTGCCCAGCATCTCCACAGTCTCTATGGTTCGCCCTCTCGTGAGTCAGGCATCTGCCCAGCATCTCCAAAGTCTCTATGGTTTGCCCTCTCGTGAGCCAGGCATCTGCCCAGCATCTCCACAGTCTCTACAGTTCGCCCTCTCGTGAGCCAGGCATCTGCCCAGCATCTCCACAGTGTCTACGGTTCGCCCTCTTGTGAGTCAGGCATCTGCCCAGCATCTCCACAGTGTCTATGATTCGCCCTCTTGTGAGTGGGCATCTGCCCAGCATCTCCACAGTCTCTATGGTTCACCCTCTCGTGAGTCAGGGATCTGCCCAGCATCTCCACAGTGTCTATGATTCGCCCTCTTGTGAGTGGGCATCTGCCCAGCATCTCCACAGTCTCCATGGCTCGCCCTCTCTTGAGTCAGGCATCTTCCCAGCATCTCCACAGTCTACGGTTCGCCCTCTCATGAGCCAGGCATCTGCCCAGCATCTCCACAGTCTCTACGGTTCGCCCTCTCGTGCGTCAGGGATCTGCCCAGCATCTCCACAGTCTACGGTTCGCCCTCTCGTGAGTCAGGCATCTGCCCAGCATCTCCACAGTCTACGGTTCGCCCTCTCTTGAGTCAGGTATCTGCCCAGCATCTCCAAAGTCTCTATGGTTCACCCTCTCGTGAGTCAGGCATCTGCCCAGCATCTCCACAGTCTACGGTTCGCCCTCTCGTGAGTCAGGGATCTGCCCAGCATCTCCACAGTGTCTATGGTTCACCCTCTCGTGAGTCAGGCATCTGCCCAGCATCCCCCCAGTGTCTACGGTTCGCCCTCTTGTGAGTCAGGCATCTGCCCAGCATCTCCACAGTCTCCATGGTTCGCCCTCTCGTGAGTCAGGGATCTGCCCAGCATCTCCACAGTCTACGGTTCGCCCTCTTGTGAGCCAGGCATCTGCCCAGCATCTCCACAGTCTCTACAGTTCGCCCTCTCGTGAGTCAGGCATCTGCCCAGCATCTCCACAGTCTCTACAGTTCGCCCTTTCGTGAGTCAGGGATCTTCCCAGCATCTCCACGGTGTCTATGATTCGCCCTCTTGTGAGTGGGCATCTGCCCAGCCTCTCCACAGTCTCTATGGTTCACCCTCTCGTGAGCCAGCCATCTGCCCAGCATCCCCCCAGTGTCTACGGTTCGCTCTCTCGTGAGCCAGGCATCTGCCCAGCATCTCCACAGTCTCTACGGTTCGCCCTGTTGTGAGCCAGGCATCTGCCCAGCATCTCCACAGTCTACGGTTAGCCCTCTCATGAGCCAGGCATCTGCCCAGCATCTCCACAGTCTCTACAGTTCGCCCTCTCGTGAGTCAAGGATCTGCCCAGCATCTCCACAGTCTACGGTTCGCCCTCTCGTGAGTCAGGGATCTGCCCAGCATCTCCACAGTGTCTATGGTTCACCCTCTCGTGAGTCAGGCATCTGCCCAGCATCCCCCCAGTGTCTACGGTTCGCCCTCTTGTGAGTCAGGCATCTGCCCAGCATCTCCACAGTCTCCATGGTTCGCCCTCTCGTGAGTCAGGGATCTGCCCAGCATCTCCACAGTCTACGGTTCGCCCTCTTGTGAGCCAGGCATCTGCCCAGCATCTCCACAGTCTCTACAGTTCGCCCTCTCGTGAGTCAGGCATCTGCCCAGCATCTCCACAGTCTCTACAGTTCGCCCTGTTGTGAGTCAGGGATCTGCCCAGCATCTCCACAGTGTCTACGGTTCGCCCTCTCGTGAGTCAGGGATCTGCCCAGCATCTCCACAGTCTCCATGGTTCGCCCTCTCGTGAGCCAGGCATCTGCCCAGCATCCCCCCAGTGTCTACGGTTCGCTCTGTCGTGAGTCAGGCATCTGCCCAGCATCCCCCCAGTGTCTACGGTCCGCTCTCTCGTGAGTCAGGGATCTTCCCAGCATCTCCACGGTGTCTATGATTCGCCCTCTCGTGAGTCAAGGATCTGCCCAGCATCTCCACAGTCTACGGTTCGCCCTCTTGTGAGTGGGCATCTGCCCAGCATCTCCACAGTCTCTACGGTTCGCCCTCTCGTGAGTCAGGCATCTGCCCAGCATCTCCACAGTCTCTATGGTTCGCCCTCTCGTGAGTCAGGCATCTGCCCAGCATCTCCAAAGTCTCTATGGTTTGCCCTCTCGTGAGCCAGGCATCTGCCCAGCATCTCCACAGTCTCTACAGTTCGCCCTCTCGTGAGCCAGGCATCTGCCCAGCATCTCCACAGTGTCTACGGTTCGCCCTCTTGTGAGTCAGGCATCTGCCCAGCATCTCCACAGTGTCTATGATTCGCCCTCTTGTGAGTGGGCATCTGCCCAGCATCTCCACAGTCTCTATGGTTCACCCTCTCGTGAGTCAGGGATCTGCCCAGCATCTCCACAGTGTCTATGATTCGCCCTCTTGTGAGTGGGCATCTGCCCAGCATCTCCACAGTCTCCATGGCTCGCCCTCTCTTGAGTCAGGCATCTTCCCAGCATCTCCACAGTCTACGGTTCGCCCTCTCATGAGCCAGGCATCTGCCCAGCATCTCCACAGTCTCTACGGTTCGCCCTCTCGTGCGTCAGGGATCTGCCCAGCATCTCCACAGTCTACGGTTCGCCCTCTCGTGAGTCAGGCATCTGCCCAGCATCTCCACAGTCTACGGTTCGCCCTCTCTTGAGTCAGGTATCTGCCCAGCATCTCCAAAGTCTCTATGGTTCACCCTCTCGTGAGTCAGGCATCTGCCCAGCATCTCCACAGTCTCTACAGTTCGCCCTCTCGTGAGTCAAGGATCTGCCCAGCATCTCCACAGTCTACGGTTCGCCCTCTCGTGAGTCAGGGATCTGCCCAGCATCTCAACAGTCTCTATGGTTCACCTTCTCGTGAGTCAGGCATCTGCCCAGCATCTCCACAGTCTCTACAGTTCGCCCTCTCGTAAGTCAGGCATCTGCCCAGCATCTCCACAGTCTCTACAGTTCGCCCTTTCGTGAGTCAGGGATCTTCCCAGCATCTCCACGGTGTCTATGATTCGCCCTCTTGTGAGTGGGCATCTGCCCAGCCTCTCCACAGTCTCTATGGTTCACCCTCTCATGAGCCAGCCATCTGCCCAGCATCCCCCCAGTGTCTACGGTTCGCCCTCTCGTGAGTCAGGCATCTGCCCAGCATCTCCACAGTCTCTATGGTTCGCCCTCTCTTGAGTCAGGCATCTGCCCAGCATCTCCACAGTCTACGGTTCGCCCTCTCGTGAGTCAGGCATCTGCCCAGCATCTCCACAGTCTACGGTTCGCCCTCTTGTGAGTCAGGCATCTGCCCAGCATCTCCACAGTGTCTATGATTCGCCCTCTTGTGAGTGGGCATCTGCCCAGCATCTCCACAGTCTCTATGGTTCACCCTCTCGTGAGTCAGGCATCTGCCCAGCATCTCCACAGTCTACGGTTCGCTCTCTCGTGAGCCAGGCATCTGCCCAGCATCTCCACAGTCTACAGTTCGCCCTCTCGTGAGCCAGGCATCTGCCCAGCATCCCCCCAGTGTCTACGGTTCGCCCTCTCGTGAGTCAGGCATCTGCCCAGCATCTCCACAGTCTACGGTTCGCCCTCTCGTGAGTCAGGCATCTGCCCAGCATCTCCACAGTCTACGGTTCGCCCTCTCGTTAGTCAGGCATCTGCCCAGCATCTCCACAGTCTCTACAGTTCGCCCTTTCGTGAGTCAGGGATCTTCCCAGCATCTCCACAGTGTCTATGATTCGCCCTCTTGTGAGTGGGCATCTGCCCAGCCTCTCCACAGTCTCTATGGTTCACCCTCTCGTGAGCCAGCCATCTGCCCAGCATCCCCCCAGTGTCTACGGTTCGCTCTCTCGTGAGCCAGGCATCTGCCCAGCATCTCCACAGTCTCTACGGTTCGCCCTGTTGTGAGCCAGGCATCTGCCCAGCATCTCCACAGTCTACGGTTCGCCCTCTCATGAGCCAGGCATCTGCCCAGCATCTCCACAGTCTCTACAGTTCGCCCTCTCGTGAGTCAAGGATCTGCCCAGCATCTCCACAGTCTACGGTTCGCCCTCTCGTGAGTCAGGGATCTGCCCAGCATCTCCACAGTGTCTATGGTTCACCCTCTCGTGAGTCAGGCATCTGCCCAGCATCCCCCCAGTGTCTACGGTTCGCCCTCTTGTGAGTCAGGCATCTGCCCAGCATCTCCACAGTCTCCATGGTTCGCCCTCTCGTGAGTCAGGGATCTGCCCAGCATCTCCACAGTCTACGGTTCGCCCTCTTGTGAGCCAGGCATCTGCCCAGCATCTCCACAGTCTCTACAGTTCGCCCTCTCGTGAGTCAGGCATCTGCCCAGCATCTCCACAGTCTCTACAGTTCGCCCTTTCGTGAGTCAGGGATCTTCCCAGCATCTCCACGGTGTCTATGATTCGCCCTCTTGTGAGTGGGCATCTGCCCAGCCTCTCCACAGTCTCTATGGTTCACCCTCTCGTGAGCCAGCCATCTGCCCAGCATCCCCCCAGTGTCTACGGTTCGCTCTCTCGTGAGCCAGGCATCTGCCCAGCATCTCCACAGTCTCTACGGTCCGCCCTGTTGTGAGCCAGGCATCTGCCCAGCATCTCCACAGTCTACGGTTCGCCCTCTCATGAGCCAGGCATCTGCCCAGCATCTCCACAGTCTCTACAGTTCGCCCTCTCGTGAGTCAAGGATCTGCCCAGCATGTCCACAGTCTACGGTTCGCCCTCTCGTGAGTCAGGGATCTGCCCAGCATCTCCACAGTGTCTATGGTTCACCCTCTCGTGAGTCAGGCATCTGCCCAGCATCCCCCCAGTGTCTACGGTTCGCCCTCTTGTGAGTCAGGCATCTGCCCAGCATCTCCACAGTCTCCATGGTTCTCCCTCTCGTGAGTCAGGGATCTGCCCAGCATCTCCACAGTCTACGGTTCGCCCTCTTGTGAGCCAGGCATCTGCCCAGCATCTCCACAGTCTCTACAGTTCGCCCTCTCGTGAGTCAGGCATCTGCCCAGCATCTCCACAGTCTCTACAGTTCGCCCTGTTGTGAGTCAGGGATCTGCCCAGCATCTCCACAGTGTCTACGGTTCGCCCTCTCGTGAGTCAGGGATCTGCCCAGCATCTCCACAGTCTCCATGGTTCGCCCTCTCGTGAGCCAGGCATCTGCCCAGCATCCCCCCAGTGTCTACGGTTCGCTCTGTCGTGAGTCAGGCATCTGCCCAGCATCCCCCCAGTGTCTACGGTTCGCTCTCTCGTGAGTCAGGGATCTTCCCAGCATCTCCACGGTGTCTATGATTCGCCCTCTCGTGAGTCAAGGATCTGCCCAGCATCTCCACAGTCTACGGTTCGCCCTCTTGTGAGTGGGCATCTGCCCAGCATCTCCACAGTCTCTACGGTTCGCCCTCTTGTGAGTCAGGCATCTGCCCAGCATCTCCACAGTCTCTATGGTTCGCCCTCTCGTGAGTCAGGCATCTGCCCAGCATCTCCAAAGTCTCTATGGTTTGCCCTCTCGTGAGCCAGGCATCTGCCCAGCATCTCCACAGTCTCTACAGTTCGCCCTCTCGTGAGCCAGGCATCTGCCCAGCATCTCCACAGTGTCTACGGTTCGCCCTCTTGTGAGTCAGGCATCTGCCCAGCATCTCCACAGTGTCTATGATTCGCCCTCTTGTGAGTGGGCATCTGCCCAGCATCTCCACAGTCTCTATGGTTCACCCTCTCGTGAGTCAGGGATCTGCCCAGCATCTCCACAGTGTCTATGATTCGCCCTCTTGTGAGTGGGCATCTGCCCAGCATCTCCACAGTCTCCATGGCTCGCCCTCTCTTGAGTCAGGCATCTTCCCAGCATCTCCACAGTCTACGGTTCGCCCTCTCATGAGCCAGGCATCTGCCCAGCATCTCCACAGTCTCTACGGTTCGCCCTCTCGTGCGTCAGGGATCTGCCCAGCATCTCCACAGTCTCTACGGTTCGCCCTGTTGTGAGCCAGGCATCTGCCCAGCATCTCCACAGTCTCTACAGTTCGCCCTCTCGTGAGTCAAGGATCTGCCCAGCATGTCCACAGTCTACGGTTCGCCCTCTCATGAGTCAGGGATCTGCCCAGCATCTCCACAGTGTCTATGGTTCACCCTCTCGTGAGTCAGGCATCTGCCCAGCATCCCCCCAGTGTCTACGGTTCGCCCTCTTGTGAGTCAGGCATCTGCCCAGCATCTCCACAGTCTCCATGGTTCTCCCTCTCGTGAGTCAGGGATCTGCCCAGCATCTCCACAGTCTACGGTTCGCCCTCTTGTGAGCCAGGCATCTGCCCAGCATCTCCACAGTCTCTACAGTTCGCCCTCTCGTGAGTCAGGCATCTGCCCAGCATCTCCACAGTCTCTACAGTTCGCCCTGTTGTGAGTCAGGGATCTGCCCAGCATCTCCACAGTGTCTACGGTTCGCCCTCTCGTGAGTCAGGGATCTGCCCAGCATCTCCACAGTCTCTATGGTTCGCCCTCTCTTGAGTCAGGCATCTGCCCAGCATCTCCACAGTCTACGGTTCGCCCTCTCGTGAGTCAGGCATCTGCCCAGCATCTCCACAGTCTACGGTTCGCCCTCTTGTGAGTCAGGCATCTGCCCAGCATCTCCACAGTGTCTATGATTCGCCCTCTTGTGAGTGGGCATCTGCCCAGCATCTCCACAGTCTCTATGGTTCACCCTCTCGTGAGTCAGGCATCTGCCCAGCATCTCCACAGTCTACGGTTCGCTCTCTCGTGAGCCAGGCATCTGCCCAGCATCTCCACAGTCTACAGTTCGCCCTCTCGTGAGCCAGGCATCTGCCCAGCATCCCCCCAGTGTCTACGGTTCGCCCTCTCGTGAGTCAGGCATCTGCCCAGCATCTCCACAGTCTACGGTTCGCCCTCTCGTGAGTCAGGCATCTGCCCAGCATCTCCACAGTCTACGGTTCGCCCTCTCGTAAGTCAGGCATCTGCCCAGCATCTCCACAGTCTCTACAGTTCGCCCTTTCGTGAGTCAGGGATCTTCCCAGCATCTCCACGGTGTCTATGATTCGCCCTCTTGTGAGTGGGCATCTGCCCAGCCTCTCCACAGTCTCTATGGTTCACCCTCTCGTGAGCCAGCCATCTGCCCAGCATCCCCCCAGTGTCTACGGTTCGCTCTCTCGTGAGCCAGGCATCTGCCCAGCATCTCCACAGTCTCTACGGTTCGCCCTGTTGTGAGCCAGGCATCTGCCCAGCATCTCCACAGTCTACGGTTCGCCCTCTCATGAGCCAGGCATCTGCCCAGCATCTCCACAGTCTCTACAGTTCGCCCTCTCGTGAGTCAAGGATCTGCCCAGCATCTCCACAGTCTACGGTTCGCCCTCTCGTGAGTCAGGGATCTGCCCAGCATCTCCACAGTGTCTATGGTTCACCCTCTCGTGAGTCAGGCATCTGCCCAGCATCCCCCCAGTGTCTACGGTTCGCCCTCTTGTGAGTCAGGCATCTGCCCAGCATCTCCACAGTCTCCATGGTTCGCCCTCTCGTGAGTCAGGGATCTGCCCAGCATCTCCACAGTCTACGGTTCGCCCTCTTGTGAGCCAGGCATCTGCCCAGCATCTCCACAGTCTCTACAGTTCGCCCTCTCGTGAGTCAGGCATCTGCCCAGCATCTCCACAGTCTCTACAGTTCGCCCTTTCGTGAGTCAGGGATCTTCCCAGCATCTCCACGGTGTCTATGATTCGCCCTCTTGTGAGTGGGCATCTGCCCAGCCTCTCCACAGTCTCTATGGTTCACCCTCTCGTGAGCCAGCCATCTGCCCAGCATCCCCCCAGTGTCTACGGTTCGCTCTCTCGTGAGCCAGGCATCTGCCCAGCATCTCCACAGTCTCTACGGTTCGCCCTGTTGTGAGCCAGGCATCTGCCCAGCATCTCCACAGTCTACGGTTCGCCCTCTCATGAGCCAGGCATCTGCCCAGCATCTCCACAGTCTCTACAGTTCGCCCTCTCGTGAGTCAAGGATCTGCCCAGCATGTCCACAGTCTACGGTTCGCCCTCTCGTGAGTCAGGGATCTGCCCAGCATCTCCACAGTGTCTATGGTTCACCCTCTCGTGAGTCAGGCATCTGCCCAGCATCCCCCCAGTGTCTACGGTTCGCCCTCTTGTGAGTCAGGCATCTGCCCAGCATCTCCACAGTCTCCATGGTTCTCCCTCTCGTGAGTCAGGGATCTGCCCAGCATCTCCACAGTCTACGGTTCGCCCTCTTGTGAGCCAGGCATCTGCCCAGCATCTCCACAGTCTCTACAGTTCGCCCTCTCGTGAGTCAGGCATCTGCCCAGCATCTCCACAGTCTCTACAGTTCGCCCTGTTGTGAGTCAGGGATCTGCCCAGCATCTCCACAGTGTCTACGGTTCGCCCTCTCGTGAGTCAGGGATCTGCCCAGCATCTCCACAGTCTCCATGGTTCGCCCTCTCGTGAGCCAGGCATCTGCCCAGCATCCCCCCAGTGTCTACGGTTCGCTCTGTCGTGAGTCAGGCATCTGCCCAGCATCCCCCCAGTGTCTACGGTTCGCTCTCTCGTGAGTCAGGGATCTTCCCAGCATCTCCACGGTGTCTATGATTCGCCCTCTCGTGAGTCAAGGATCTGCCCAGCATCTCCACAGTCTACGGTTCGCCCTCTTGTGAGTGGGCATCTGCCCAGCATCTCCACAGTCTCTACGGTTCGCCCTCTCGTGAGTCAGGCATCTGCCCAGCATCTCCACAGTCTCTATGGTTCGCCCTCTCGTGAGTCAGGCATCTGCCCAGCATCTCCAAAGTCTCTATGGTTTGCCCTCTCGTGAGCCAGGCATCTGCCCAGCATCTCCACAGTCTCTACAGTTCGCCCTCTCGTGAGCCAGGCATCTGCCCAGCATCTCCACAGTGTCTACGGTTCGCCCTCTTGTGAGTCAGGCATCTGCCCAGCATCTCCACAGTGTCTATGATTCGCCCTCTTGTGAGTGGGCATCTACCCAGCATCTCCACAGTCTCTATGGTTCACCCTCTCGTGAGTCAGGGATCTGCCCAGCATCTCCACAGTGTCTATGATTCGCCCTCTTGTGAGTGGGCATCTGCCCAGCATCTCCACAGTCTCCATGGCTCGCCCTCTCTTGAGTCAGGCATCTTCCCAGCATCTCCACAGTCTACGGTTCGCCCTCTCATGAGCCAGGCATCTGCCCAGCATCTCCACAGTCTCTACGGTTCGCCCTCTCGTGCGTCAGGGATCTGCCCAGCATCTCCACAGTCTCTACGGTTCGCCCTGTTGTGAGCCAGGCATCTGCCCAGCATCTCCACAGTCTACGGTTCGCCCTCTCATGAGCCAGGCATCTGCCCAGCATCTCCACAGTCTCTACAGTTCGCCCTCTCGTGAGTCAAGGATCTGCCCAGCATGTCCACAGTCTACGGTTCGCCCTCTCGTGAGTCAGGGATCTGCCCAGCATCTCCACAGTGTCTATGGTTCACCCTCTCGTGAGTCAGGCATCTGCCCAGCATCCCCCCAGTGTCTACGGTTCGCCCTCTTGTGAGTCAGGCATCTGCCCAGCATCTCCACAGTCTCCATGGTTCGCCCTCTCGTGAGTCAGGGATCTGCCCAGCATCTCCACAGTCTACGGTTCGCCCTCTTGTGAGCCAGGCATCTGCCCAGCATCTCCACAGTCTCTACAGTTCGCCCTCTCGTGAGTCAGGCATCTGCCCAGCATCTCCACAGTCTCTACAGTTCGCCCTGTTGTGAGTCAGGGATCTGCCCAGCATCTCCACAGTGTCTACGGTTCGCCCTCTCGTGAGTCAGGGATCTGCCCAGCATCTCCACAGTCTCCATGGTTCGCCCTCTCGTGAGCCAGGCATCTGCCCAGCATCCCCCCAGTGTCTACGGTTCGCTCTGTCGTGAGTCAGGCATCTGCCCAGCATCCCCCCAGTGTCTACGGTTCGCTCTCTCGTGAGTCAGGGATCTTCCCAGCATCTCCACGGTGTCTATGATTCGCCCTCTCGTGAGTCAAGGATCTGCCCAGCATCTCCACAGTCTACGGTTCGCCCTCTTGTGAGTGGGCATCTGCCCAGCATCTCCACAGTCTCTACGGTTCGCCCTCTCGTGAGTCAGGCATCTGCCCAGCATCTCCACAGTCTCTATGGTTCGCCCTCTCGTGAGTCAGGCATCTGCCCAGCATCTCCAAAGTCTCTATGGTTTGCCCTCTCGTGAGCCAGGCATCTGCCCAGCATCTCCACAGTCTCTACAGTTCGCCCTCTCGTGAGCCAGGCATCTGCCCAGCATCTCCACAGTGTCTACGGTTCGCCCTCTTGTGAGTCAGGCATCTGCCCAGCATCTCCACAGTGTCTATGATTCGCCCTCTTGTGAGTGGGCATCTGCCCAGCATCTCCACAGTCTCTATGGTTCACCCTCTCGTGAGTCAGGGATCTGCCCAGCATCTCCACAGTGTCTATGATTCGCCCTCTTGTGAGTGGGCATCTGCCCAGCATCTCCACAGTCTCCATGGCTCGCCCTCTCTTGAGTCAGGCATCTTCCCAGCATCTCCACAGTCTACGGTTCGCCCTCTCATGAGCCAGGCATCTGCCCAGCATCTCCACAGTCTCTACGGTTCGCCCTCTCGTGCGTCAGGGATCTGCCCAGCATCTCCACAGTCTACGGTTCGCCCTCTCGTGAGTCAGGCATCTGCCCAGCATCTCCACAGTCTACGGTTCGCCCTCTCTTGAGTCAGGTATCTGCCCAGCATCTCCAAAGTCTCTATGGTTCACCCTCTCGTGAGTCAGGCATCTGCCCAGCATCTCCACAGTCTCTACAGTTCGCCCTCTCGTGAGTCAAGGATCTGCCCAGCATCTCCACAGTCTACGGTTCGCCCTCTCGTGAGTCAGGGATCTGCCCAGCATCTCAACAGTCTCTATGGTTCACCTTCTCGTGAGTCAGGCATCTGCCCAGCATCTCCACAGTCTCTACAGTTCGCCCTCTCGTAAGTCAGGCATCTGCCCAGCATCTCCACAGTCTCTACAGTTCGCCCTTTCGTGAGTCAGGAATCTTCCCAGCATCTCCACGGTGTCTATGATTCGCCCTCTTGTGAGTGGGCATCTGCCCAGCCTCTCCACAGTCTCTATGGTTCACCCTCTCATGAGCCAGCCATCTGCCCAGCATCCCCCCAGTGTCTACGGTTCGCCCTCTCGTGAGTCAGGCATCTGCCCAGCATCTCAACAGTCTCTATGGTTCGCCCTCTCTTGAGTCAGGCATCTGCCCAGCATCTCCACAGTCTCTACAGTTCGCCCTCTCGTGAGTCAGGCTTCTGCCCAGCATCTCCACAGTCTCTACAGTTCGCCCTTTCGTGAGTCAGGCATCTGCCCAGCATCTCCACAGTGTCTATGATTCGCCCTCTTGTGAGTGGGCATCTGCCCAGCATCTCCACAGTCTCTATGGTTCACCCTCTCGTGAGTCAGGCATCTGCCCAGCATCTCCACAGTCTACGGTTCGCTCTCTCGTGAGCCAGGCATCTGCCCAGCATCTCCACAGTCTACAGTTCGCCCTCTCGTGAGCCAGGCATCTGCCCAGCATCCCCCCAGTGTCTACGGTTCGCCCTCTCGTGAGTCAGGCATCTGCCCAGCATCTCCACAGTCTACGGTTCGCCCTCTCGTGAGTCAGGCATCTGCCCAGCATCTCCACAGTCTACGGTTCGCCCTCTCGTAAGTCAGGCATCTGCCCAGCATCTCCACAGTCTCTACAGTTCGCCCTTTCGTGAGTCAGGGATCTTCCCAGCATCTCCACGGTGTCTATGATTCGCCCTCTTGTGAGTGGGCATCTGCCCAGCCTCTCCACAGTCTCTATGGTTCACCCTCTCGTGAGCCAGCCATCTGCCCAGCATCCCCCCAGTGTCTACGGTTCGCTCTCTCGTGAGCCAGGCATCTGCCCAGCATCTCCACAGTCTCTACGGTTCGCCCTGTTGTGAGCCAGGCATCTGCCCAGCATCTCCACAGTCTACGGTTCGCCCTCTCATGAGCCAGGCATCTGCCCAGCATCTCCACAGTCTCTACAGTTCGCCCTCTCGTGAGTCAAGGATCTGCCCAGCATCTCCACAGTCTACGGTTCGCCCTCTCGTGAGTCAGGGATCTGCCCAGCATCTCCACAGTGTCTATGGTTCACCCTCTCGTGAGTCAGGCATCTGCCCAGCATCCCCCCAGTGTCTACGGTTCGCCCTCTTGTGAGTCAGGCATCTGCCCAGCATCTCCACAGTCTCCATGGTTCGCCCTCTCGTGAGTCAGGGATCTGCCCAGCATCTCCGCAGTCTACGGTTCGCCCTCTTGTGAGCCAGGCATCTGCCCAGCATCTCCACAGTCTCTACAGTTCGCCCTCTCTTGAGTCAGGCTTCTGCCCAGCATCTCCACAGTCTCTACAGTTCGCCCTTTCGTGAGTCAGGGATCTTCCCAGCATCTCCACGGTGTCTATGATTCGCCCTCTTGTGAGTGGGCATCTGCCCAGCCTCTCCACAGTCTCTATGGTTCACCCTCTCGTGAGCCAGCCATCTGCCCAGCATCCCCCCAGTGTCTACGGTTCGCTCTCTCGTGAGCCAGGCATCTGCCCAGCATCGCCACAGTCTCTACGGTTCGCCCTGTTGTGAGCCAGGCATCTGCCCAGCATCTCCACAGTCTACGGTTCGCCCTCTCATGAGCCAGGCATCTGCCCAGCATCTCCACAGTCTCTACAGTTCGCCCTCTCGTGAGTCAAGGATCTGCCCAGCATCTCCACAGTCTACGGTTCGCCCTCTCGTGAGTCAGGGATCTGCCCAGCATCTCCACAGTGTCTATGGTTCACCCTCTCGTGAGTCAGGCATCTGCCCAGCATCCCCCCAGTGTCTACGGTTCGCCCTCTTGTGAGTCAGGCATCTGCACAGCATCTCCACAGTCTCCATGGTTCGCCCTCTTGTGAGTCAGGGATCTGCCCAGCATCTCCACAGTCTACGGTTCGCCCTCTTGTGAGCCAGGCATCTGCCCAGCATCTCCAGTCTCTACAGTTCGCCCTCTCGTGAGTCAGGCATCTGCCCAGCATCTCCACAGTCTCTACAGTTCGCCCTGTTGTGAGTCAGGGATCTGCCCAGCATCTCCACAGTGTCTACGGTTCGCCCTCTCGTGAGTCAGGGATCTGCCCAGCATCTCCACAGTCTCCATGGTTCGCCCTCTCGTGAGCCAGGCATCTGCCCAGCATCCCCCCAGTGTCTACGGTTCGCTCTGTCGTGAGTCAGGCATCTGCCCAGCATCCCCCCAGTGTCTACGGTTCGCTCTCTCGTGAGTCAGGGATCTTCCCAGCATCTCCACGGTGTCTATGATTCGCCCTCTCGTGAGTCAAGGATCTGCCCAGCATCTCCACAGTCTACGGTTCGCCCTCTTGTGAGTGGGCATCTGCCCAGCATCTCCACAGTCTCTACGGTTCGCCCTCTCGTGAGTCAGGCATCTGCCCAGCATCTCCACAGTCTACGGTTCGCCCTCTCGTGAGTCAGGGATCTGCCCAGCATCTCCACAGTCTACGGTTCGCCCTCTCGTGAGTCAGGCATCTGCCCAGCATCTCCACAGTCTACGGTTCGCCCTCTCGTGAGCCAGGCATCTGCCCAGCATCTCCACAGTCTACGGTTCGCCCTCTTGTGAGTCAGGCATCTGCCCAGCATCTCCACAGTCTCTACAGTTCGCCCTCTCGTGAGTCAAGGATCTGCCCAGCATCTCCACAGTCTACGGTTCGCCCTCTCGTGAGTCAGGGATCTGCCCAGCATCTCCACAGTGTCTATGGTTCTCCCTCTCGTGAGTCAGGCATCTGCCCAGCATCCCCCCAGTGTCTACGGTTCGCCCTCTTGTGAGTCAGGCATCTGCCCAGCATCTCCACAGTCTATGGTTCGCCCTCTCGTGAGTCAGGGATCTGCCCAGCATCTCCACAGTCTACGGTTCGCCCTCTTGTGAGCCAGGCATCTGCCCAGCATCTCCACAGTCTCTACAGTTCGCCCTCTCGTGAGTCAGGCATCTGCCCAGCATCTCCACAGTCTCTACAGTTCGCCCTGTTGTGAGTCAGGGATCTGCCCAGCATCTCCACAGTGTCTACGGTTCGCCCTCTCGTGAGTCAGGGATCTGCCCAGCATCTCCACAGTCTCCATGGTTCGCCCTCTCGTGAGCCAGGCATCTGCCCAGCATCTCCACAGTCTACGGTTCGCCCTCTCGTGAGTCAGGCATCTGCCCAGCATCTCCACAGTCTACGGTTCGCCCTCTTGTGAGTCAGGGATCTGCCCAGCATCTCCACAGTGTCTATGATTCGCCCTCTCGTGAGCCAGGGATCTGCCCAGCATCCCCCCAGTGTCTACGGTTCGCTCTCTCGTGAGCCAGGGATCTGCCCAGCATCCCCCCAGTGTCTACGGTTCGCTCTCTCGTGAGCCAGGGATCTGCCCAGCATCCCCCCAGTGTCTACGGTTCGCTCTCTCGTGAGCCAGGGATCTGCCCAGCATCCCCCCAGTGTCTACGGTTCACCCTCTTCGAAGTCAGGGATCTGCCCAGCATCTCCACAGTCTCCATGGTTCGCCCTCTCGTGAGTCAGGCATCTGCCCAGCATCTCCACAGTCTACGGTTCGCCCTCTCGTGAGTCAGGCATCTGCCCAGCATCCCCCCAGTGTCTACGGTTCGCTCTCTCGTGAGTCAGGGATCTGCCCAGCATCTCCACAGTCTACGGTTCGCCCTGTTGTGAATGGGCGCCCACTGATGCGGAGGGATACCTCAGAGTCTGGGAGGACAGAGGCCATATGAGTTACAGATTTCGGGTCTTTAACAGTCATTTCAGGGTGAGAGCAGAGGGCTAGGCTAGCAGGAGGGGCAGCGCCCATTACTCCTAGTTGTCCAAAAGCGTTTTTCAATTGTTCTGATTTAGCCCTAATCACTGCTGCTAAAAATCAGTTTCCCTTCTTTAATGGTTCCAATTACGTATACTCGCCATGCCATCCGTAAACACATTATATGTAGATTTCACTGACTTATCCTGTGGCATTTATCCTCCAGGCACTGTTGATAAATATTTTCAGCAAGTGCTACTATTCAATAATCGCCTGCTACTAATGTTGTGTGGTGTCATGGACTTCAGATGACTTAAATACCAAAGGGGAAGTGACATCACACCACACACCTTGTGACCACGAATGGCGTCACCCAGTTGACAGCTTGACCTACATTAAGCACTTCAAGAGACTTCCATTGACTGCTCAGGGGCTAGCTGAAGGCAAGCGGTGTGAAGCAGGACTTGTAGAGCTAGTTTTAATGCCTAGTCCTTGGAGAAGCCACAGTTAGCGAATGGCAAGGCCGCTGCAGCAGCTGACACCCCCGGCTAACTCTAATTTGTGACGAGTGGGGCGCCGTGCATAATCACCCTATGCATCTTTTAAGGTGCATTATATGCTGTTAGCTCCAAACTCTTTCCAAATATGTGTTGCATTTCAGGCTATTTGAAAGTTCTAGTCCCCGTTGGATAACACCTCTCTGCAATAGCCAAGGTATCAGGGATCATCTGGCCCTTAGGTTTTGCAGAACTAACACTTATGGGCCTGTGGTGTGTGGAGTGGCAAAGTTTTTAGCAGCAATATGGCGCATTAGAGTAAGACCCTAAACGACAATACTTTTCTTCTACCAAACGGTATGGATTATGTTTTAACAAAAACTTTATGGTGCTTATTCTTAGCCTCTTTTTCATGTTTATACATTTTTATTATAATAGGTGTCATGTTTTTATCCAGGGCAGGTAAACGCAAAGTCATTATGAACTTAAATCCATCTGGCAAAGTCTATTGTTTTATTTCCATGACTTAGAGCATCCTCTTGCTTAGTTGTTTTATCGTATAGGTCTGCAAACTCTTACGAATAATTAAGTTGTATGTACACGCTGATAGTTTATCCAGCGTGTGATTATATGCCTTGGGCCCTGGTTATGTGGAGTCCTTCATTTCGAGGATTTTATTGTATTTTATATGTTGTGGTTTTACGTGTGTTTATGGAATGCTTTTATGGCATCTGTTGCCGAAATAAAGCTTGAAATTGATTGAATTGAAAGTTCAAGTCTATCAAAATTATGACTATGTGAAGGGAGCTGAAACTTAAGATTCCTACGTAGCCCTACTGTATATAGTTTAAATGTATGTGTTACAGGGCCTGGCCACGAGGCATGGCGCCACCTCACACCAAAAGAGTGGCCTCTTGTAATAAGTTCCTCCCCTACACATATTATAAAACTACAGTGTGCTGAGAAACACACTATGACCAGGATCACTAAATAAATTAGCATAAACTGCATCATTTGGTACACATTTTGCAAATCTTCCTACGGAAAGCATGCCCACGTACCTCCTTAGAGTTTGAGATCAATGCAACTGACCAAGTACTGTTTGGAGTGTACTATGTGCTCCTGTTTGTTCTTGAAATCAAACCCTAAATTCCACATTCTATCCGGTCTACCAGCCCAACGTGTATTTAAATGTGGTATTTGCTTGTATTCGACTGAAATTCCTTTTGGGGGTACCGTTAAAATCTACTAAAGAATATTACAGCGATGCCAAAGTATTGGTCCATTGTGATTTCCGATGCGCCACTTGCCACACGTTGTCTAGCAAAGGGCCCCGCGTTATGTTGTGTACCACAATACAACATTCATTCTGACCCAGGTTCTGACGATGGCTCCGCCCCCATTGTTCGAAGCGTGAGACCCCACCCGAAATTTGAGTTCGTTTTGCCCCAGATAAAGACCTCTAAATACATACTTACAACCGTTGTTAAGCACCCGATATGGACGGCAAAGCATACTTGTATCCCTGACAGCCTGCACCCTGTTGGAGATGCTGGTTGCAGGTTCTCCCATCGCTGGAATGGGGGTCCCAGGAGGCGGTGTCCCCTTCCAGCGAGTTATAAGGGTTGAAATGCCCGAATGCAGGCCCTTGTCCTGACAATACTCGGGCGCACAGAGTGCGCGCGTCCGCCTTTTTGGGGTTCACTCTGAGGCCACAGAAAAGGGCGATAGAAACACCGGGATGCACGCAGCTCAGTTAGTAAATATGTAAACACGTTTACAGCATCAACAGATTATTCAAATATGAGTGTTTGCTTGATGTCTCTTCCCGTTACTGATGTGTGTATTCAATAACATGTTTCTTAGAAAAGATTTACCATGTGTTTCCTGTCACGAATGAAGTAATGATCCGCGGACGTGTTTCGTGAAAAACTTTACGTCACATTTTCGGCAGAGAGAGCGGGACAGGTGCATAGCGCCACCTCGCGATGAATTCTTGTAAATACACGGGGGTTTAAGTGTGTCACAGAAGCAGCAGATACAAACCATAACAAATACGTGTATGAAATTGTAATTGTATTGTATTGTAATAATTATTTTTTGCCACCCACTTTTTCCGGTTTGTCACTACGAGATATTTCTCCTGTTACCAGGCAACAGGGTAGCACCCATTACAACCACGAAGTAAGTAACAATCTTTATTATTCAATGAATACAAACTAGTACAATATACAGCACAGTTAAACACCGAGCTCTGAAAGCGGTTACAAAGTAACAGTGTTAATATGAAAATTAATAATTTAAAACGTAACCAAATAAACGCTATTTATAAGTCGTAAGTTGAAGCGTCCAGCGGAAGTTATTGTGGCACTCCATTGTCTAGACGCTTCATTGCGTTGTACAGAATATCTGCAAGCTTGCCAGACCTCACAAGGCCGGCTGGCGTGAAAGCAGTAGCCCAAGACCTCTTTGCAGGTTGTAATTCTGTGATTTGAAACACTGGTCTCAGTAAAGTGTGGCTTGCAGTTAGAAATGCAGGGCAGAAGCATACAAGGCGGAGCATGGCTCCCCTTCCATAGTCGTAGAACCTGCAAGGTGTTGTCTCAGGACTAATTTGCCAGTTTGATAGTTATTAAAATGCTGGTAAAACCATTAATCTGGCTCGTAACATCTGTCTGCAGTTCATGATTGATGCCTTTTCAGGTAGAGCTGCTTCTTTGATGATGCGTGGGCAGTAGTGCGGCGCTCTGTAGGCTTCACATTGTAGTTTATCTAGAGCAGGCTTCTCCAACGAGTAGCTCATGAGCTACTGTTAGTTCTCCAGCTATCTGTGAGTAGCTCTCCTGTGTGCAGTGCAGCATACTAAATTAAAAGCTTTTACTTGGTTGTGATGATTTATGTACACCAACATTCCAGACGAAAATGTGTTCATTTTCACAACTCATGAGCTAATATTTAGAGAAAATGGCTGATTTTCTAAAAATGGTTTCAGTGATAAATCATGAGGCATTGTGGAGACATCACTAATATTATTACCTTTGTGATGGTGGCACTGCAGCTACACCTCTTATGTATTCCATATTGCCAAACCCTTTTCACATTACTGATTGCAACTGTGCTTAATGAACTGAGATGAACACTGCTAGTAATCTTGCAAAGTGGTGGCCACTAATGTAATCATGTCAGATGTGGTCACTGCTACACTAATAATATGAGTAGCTCAGGATGATTTTCATTGAACATAAGTAGCTCTCGTTAGAAAAAAGGTTGGAGACCCCTGATTCTAGAGTGATGGAAAGTTTCCCTGGGAAAGATTGGTGGCCACAAGTGATGCATGGCAGTAACTTTACCTTCTTTTATTTTAGGATGGCTTTAGCTAAGGGGCCAAGGAGATAGTTATATGATTTGAATATTGCGAATGTGACAGTTGCTGCTTTCTTCCTCAAGTATAGTAAACGTGTAGCTTTGCCATTTTCTGCAAACCATGCGCCTAAATAGTTTTATTTGGGCGTGTTTTCAAT
Source organism: Pleurodeles waltl (assembly GCF_031143425.1). Taxonomy (NCBI): domain Eukaryota; kingdom Metazoa; phylum Chordata; class Amphibia; order Caudata; family Salamandridae; genus Pleurodeles; species Pleurodeles waltl. The sequence goes on from NC_090441.1 coordinate 92,380,838, forward strand.
TGTTTGGTGTCCGAGTTTCCATGTCTGCCTGGGTTTTTGTTTATATTTTAACAAAGATCATAAGCTTGGTTTTCAAGGCATTTGCCGTTAGTTTGTTCCTTTGATTATGTAAGTGCAGCTGGTCCAGGGTGCGTTGCATGCCAATTTTACTGCGGTCTAGAATGATTAGATCGTCTGCGTATTGTAAGACCAGGAGGATTTAAAAGCTTGTCCTGAGTGGTACAGTTCTAGCTTTTGTTATTGCTTTGCCAAGGTGTGCGGTGTAGTGATTGAATAAAAGAGGGGCCACAAAAAGGCCTTGTTTATGACCTCTTGTTGTTAGTAGTGATGTTACTACATTTCTGTTCACTGGTTTGATCCTCACCCATGTGTTGAAAGAAAGAGAGATGATCACTTTTGAAAGGGGGGCAGAAATACCCCATTGTGTGAGCTTGGACAGCCACTAGTGGTGTATAGGGGATTTCTTCTCAGCTGGCATGGGTCCAAACTTTGTTTGAGTCCAGGGTGAGGGGCTGTCTGCCCCTCTCACACACCTTCACAGACACTCTTTCCCAGGCCCTCCCACTCAGCCTTTGTACTTATTTACATGCTTGGGGGCTTCCATGCAACACATTCCTTCTGCAATTGAAAAAAATTGAGCCTATAGGAACGAATGTGGTGTTTGAATTAAATTGTTTTTAGTACGGACAGCACAAAAGGTGATGGATGGAAAGTTTGTATTAATCACAATCAATTTTAATTACTCAAGGCTGTATTATTTCTCTTGTATTGCTCGTAAGGGCCAATTCAGACAGTTGACAATCACACACGTTTAACATTTGGGGAAATGCTTAGAGCGAGTTTTAGACAAAAATGTGTAATCCTGAAAGTCAGCCTCAGTCCTGGTTTGTTAGAACAGTTTGGATCGAAATAATAGTGGATAACCTGTTTGAACAGAGATGCAAACATCCTCATGCCAGTTTCAGCCTTGTTGGGCCTCTTCAGTGAGTTTCTTCTTGACTCCTACAGCACAGGGAGCTTGAGTATAGTAGGGTTACTTAGGGTTACTCAGCACAAAAAGTGAAGGATGGGATGTTTGAATTAAACCCATTCATAGGTAATCATTGTAGGCCACAGCCAGTCCATACCTTTTGTTTAGCTAATTTGTGTCGCTTTAGATAGGGCCCAACCATATGCAAATTATTTTGGCCCTGCTTCAGTAGAAACAAATAAACCCAAATTGCTAGGCCATTTTGGAAGCTCAAGCATCACTGACGAGTTGCAGCCTGTTAGCTTGTGGTACAACAAGCCCTGGACTCTTGTTTGGGGATACCTCTCTTACTTCAGAGGAACTTGAGTCCTAAGACACAGCAAGATCGGGGCCACATCTCAGCACCTACTACTTATATGTAGGCTCATGGGCCAACTCCAAAAAGTGATGGATAGAATACTTGGATACATTTTGGCCATTGGTATTATCTTGACCACATCCAGTCCATAATTTTTTAGTCTGTCTGTGCCATATCAGACAGGGACTAACCATATTTGAATCGGCTGTGGCCACACACCAGTAGGAACAGACCAGCCTAATCTGTTAAGCCATATGCCTTTTGAATGAAAGCCCAAACAACACTAAGGGCCTGATTACGAGTTTGGCGGGTGGTTTTACCCATCTGCCGAACTTCCGACGAGAAGGTTGCCGCCATAGTGGCTACCTCCCCGCCGAGCCCATTACAAGTTTCCCGCTAAGTCGGCGGGCAGAAACCTGAGTTTCCACCCGCTCACCTAGTGGGAAACACCCTACAGCATTGTCTCCGGCTCGTAATCGACCCAGTGGCAATGCTGTAAGATGCAGGGTGCACCAGCACCCTTGCAATGTTCACTGTCTGCTTGGGTGCTGGCCGGGGAGGGGGGGGCTGCACTGCCCATGCCAAGTGCAGGGTGCCCCTCTGGGGCCCTCTACACCCATTCCCTGCCAGACTTTTCATGGTGGTGTTAGCACCATGAAATCGCTGGCAGAGAATACCCAGGATAGCACTGTTTTTGGCTGCCCTGGTGGATTAGGACCGCAACAATCGTCAGACCGCCAGGACAACTAATCCTGGCGGTCCTGGCAGTCCGACTGCAGCACGACCGCTGTGATCATAATGTGGCTCTCGGACAACCATATTGGCAGCAGTCCGACTGCCACTGCGAGCTGCCAGACTCGTAATGACCACCTAATTCTGTTTCGGCCTTGTTGGACCTCATCAGTAAAGTGCAACCTTAGGCCTATTCCACAGTGAGCCTGGGTCCCAATTCAGGGCATAGCCTCCGTTTCTAGGGATACTAACTTAGACAGCACTAAAAGTGAATGATGGGATGCTTGAATTAATCTCAGCCACTAGTTGTTATTCTAGGCTTCTTCTAGTAGATTACTTGCACATAGTGTATTTGCTTGGCAATCATGAAACAATATTGTATAAACCAACACCTTGTTATGAGGATATAGGATTTCATTTGCTGAAGATCCCCCTGCTCTAATCATAGATATCATTTTGTATTAACGACTGCCATCCATATTAGAGTAATGCCTAGTTTTTCATTTGGTGAGCATAAGGCAATGTTGTTATTCGCCATGGGTTCTTATTACTTGTTTCTTTTAATATTCCCTCCTATAAATGGTAGTTGTGTGACTGGTGGTAGCAATATATCTGAGACGAACTCTGGCTTTGTCTATATTTTTTCACTTGGGCCACTTTTAGTAGGTACTATGCTCACATTGGTCTTATTTTTAAGCCAGTGTGTTATGTATTGAATGAGATATTTTTACACTTTTGGTGCAACTTTTTTCTCAGTCATTATTGTTTTATTCATTTTATAAATATCAATTTAAAATATTCTTTTGTAATATATATGATTTCTAGCCCTGAAGAAGTCTGTAAAAGTCAAAACACGTTGGCTAGAATGAGAATTGAGGAATACAAAATATCCATGTTGACCTGTGTCTTGGGCTGCTGGTCTAAGATGCTCAAGGGTTCAGTTTAAAAATTATGTATTGCATTGAAGATCATTGGAAGTACAGGGATTTTTTTTCTGCAAGGATCGTTCTTGAGAGAAAACAAACTGAACTATTTTGAACACTAATACAAACCCTCAGAAGACTGTGGAGTTATTGCATTTCACTTGAAGGTTTCCTGTAGGGTAACAGGAATACTTATAAACACGGACAATATAATCATGCTATGGATTAGTGTTGAAGCACACTTTAGTAGAGTTCTAGTATATTTTCACATATTACTAGACAAGGAATAGCAGAATATTTAATGTTTGTTAATTACCTTGCAGTGTTATGAGTCATGTAGAAATTATAACCAATTTTCTACAGATGACAAAGCTTGAGGTAGTTTTTCTTTTCACAGGACTAGTGTTTAGTGAATATATGCTTATGGTACTCTTTGCTTGGTTGTTTAGTTTCTGGAATTATTAGGTCCACTAACTACAGAAAGCTGACTACACAGAGCTAATGTCAAGGTATATCCATTCACTATTTCAGGTAAGTGCAGAACTTTTATGGTGAGCTGCTGAAGCACCTCTTTGCTTTCAGATATTTACTACAACCTGCAGACATTAATACACAACAAAAGTGATAAGTTTGGGTCTTAGAGTCCAGCCAGTCTCTCTGTTTTTTCTTTTATCCCCTTCCCTTGCTTCTACCACTGACTCTCATATTCCTGTGAATGTGGTAATTGGTAGTAGTGCTTAATCTGAGCCGGTGGTTTCTGGTGCTCGGCCCAACACATAAATGTCAACACTGGCACTTTTGACAGCTGCCACATGGTGGCGCTGTTTGTGTAAATAAGAGATGAGCAGAACGACAGTTGTTTATTAATTCAATATACGTTAAAGACAAATAATACCAGCCTCCCAAGCCATTCGTATAGCTTTGGGGGCCTCAAACAACCTGGACTGTCTCACTTGTAGAAGTGTGATGGTTAGTTGTTGTTGGGTAAAGTGATTGGTAGCACTGGCAGTGGCAATGGGTAGTGCAAACAGCAAGCAGCAGTGGCCTCTTGGTGAGGGCCCAAGTATTTATTTTTTAAGCACTGATTGTTGGAGGAGGTGAGAGATGGAAGAGTGCATAGCTCCTGCTTGATTCTAACGGCAATGATAGTGCTTCTTGACAGGCAACCATTGCCTGGAAATACTCCACCTACTTTGCATGACTCACACAAGACTAAAAAACAATTGACGGAGTGCTTGAATGATTCTCAATCACTAGTAGTTACTTTACGCTGCAGTCCAGTCCATCGTTTTTTGCTCATCTGTATTACTTCTGACAAATAAGTGAATGATAATGCTAGGGAATGCATGGTGTGAAGTAGATGAGTATTACAAACTGTTGTGACAGACCTCAGAAACACTTTCCTCTCCTGTTATAGAATACTTGATTGCTTATTCCTGTTGGATCCCAGAGGCACTTGCAGCCTGCCATGTTGCTTTGGGAAAGCACCTGACTTTTGGAATATTGAACAGCTTTCATGATCAAGTGTGTAGTCACAATATGAGGATACCCTCCCCCCAGATGCTTCATTCTTGCATATTACCTTCTGTTCTTTGTTGGATCCATTAGCAGACCAGGCCTGCAAGGGTAGGTGGTGTTTGTCCTCATGCAGTACAAGCAGAATTGAGCTGATGGTGCCCCAGCCCAGACGAGATTGCCACTATGTGCATCTGGTGCACAAACTCAAGGTGGTTGAATATGGATGGAGCTAGCACTGGTTGTGAATAGGCTGCACTCATGTTGCTCTGCTAATCACCTGGTGAGTCTTCACTGGTGGATCTTCCTTAGTGCCAAACACAAGCCTACCACCCAAACAAAGCAAAGAGCTGACCACTCATACCTGTACACCCCACAGACACAGGCACTTCAGCTTCTGAGCATGCTGCGGGAATACTGGGATTTCAGGGCCTCACCCTATGGCCATACAATGTCGATCCTTCTTCAAAGCCACTGTGGCCAGCTTCAGTTCGCCCAGCCTCAGCTCCTGGGAGTACACCTCTTCTAGGAAGTATCTTCCAACTGCAAAGTACTTCCAATGTTGCTCCCCCAAAGCCGTCAGTCAGCTCCGTCCTTCCAGGAAGGCCCAATGCAGCTCCACCTGTTACGCTCCAGAACTCCCAATGTGGTCCCGAACCTGATAAAGCAGTTCGGGCTCAATAGCCCAACTCTGCACCACAGAAATCATGGCGCATGGCGGGTAGAGTGTGCCTCACAGTTGCATTAAGATTGCATAGAGTTTGTGTATTCCACCAACCCACCTCTGGGACCAGTTAGGGCAGTTCCTGCCTTTTGAGTATTTCTCGCAGATTAGTTGAGCCATACTCTTTATCCTGCAGTTTCAGCAGGGAGGCTGAGTGGAGATGAGAATCTCCTGTCAAGAGGCACCCACAGTAAAGGCACGAAAGGAGGAGAGACTTCCCTGCTTAGCCACCTCTTCATCTAGTGTGGGTAACATTTCTGGGAAAGGATGAAGCAACAATATGAGTGAGATACTCATTTAGCCACATGCAAACATCGTTGAAGTATAAGACATCCTTTCTGTGGGATTTTGTAGACATTGACTTTCCGAATAATCTCCATTGCAGTGCTTCTGTTGAGAACCAGGGCCCAAGTGTTAGAACAACAAGCTTTTCGACCCACCTAGCTTTAATAGATACGAACGGGACAATTTTTTCATGTAACCAAAGTATTGTGGTAGCGCATTGTCATTTACAGACAGCCCATTTTCCATTAAATAGGCACTAAATTTGAACTGGTAAAACTATATTGCACACAAATGATAATATGTGGAATTCGGGGTTCAGTTAATACTAATTATTTGTGCATCACCAATCAAAGTGCCTTGATTTGTTCTGATCCTATTAACATCTTTGTTTCCATCACATTTCAGAATTACAAATAAATGTGCTCCATTTTTGCTTTCCTAACTGCTGAGTGTGTAAAGTCCCTTTACAGGTATTTACATGTCGTTGTGTGTTACAAAAAATGACATTCAACATCCTTTCCTTTCACATTCCCTGTACACCAGCAAGATTGCCACATAATTGGCATTACTTTTCTTTCTCTGACTGTAAACACCAATCCACATGTTAAGAAAATAAGCAGCAAATTGTCAGAAGATATAGGGCCTGATTACAACTTTGGAGGAGGTGTTAATCTGTCCCAAATGTGACGGATATACCACCAGCCGTATTACGAGTTCCATAGGATATAATGGACTCGTAATACGGCTGGTGGTATATCCGTCACTTTACCATCACTTTTGGGACAGATTAACACCTCCTTCAAAGTTGTAATCAGGCCCTTAGCCTGACATTTTACCCATGTCTTTGAAGCACAGGAAATATGACAAGATATACAGAGAATTTAAAGGCATGTTGATTTATTACTTAGACTTTCGTAACCCACCAAAAACATGTGGGTTGGGACACACACAGTTTGGGAAATGCTGCTCTATTCTATTCTTATCTTTATCTGAATTGTTCGGTTGACAAATAAACCATATTCTTTGCAGCATAAATAAAGGATGTGGACAGTGTTTCTTTGACCGTGCTACTTTGTATTTCAAAGGGTACAGCTGATATGTACCCCTGTTGCCTGTCTAGCGAATGTTTACTTGACAGTGGAGGCACTTGCTGCGAGGTGTGCAATGAAAATCTCAAGAAGTTGGGCCTTCTTTGTATGAAAGGGGAAGTGTGGAACTTTTTGGTGCTGCTTAGCGCCGAGAAGTGGAAAGGACTAGTCCGACACACTTGGAGGGAAGAAAAAGAGAGATAAATAAATAGAAATCTACATTATGTTGCATATGCGCCTGGCCTCAAATGTGCTTTTCCATCCAAGTCATAATTCAGTCAAACTCAAGGAAGACCACATGAACATCCGATCAGTGTGCACGGCTTGTGTGTATTACTTTCCATTGTGCACACCTGTGCAAAAGCTTGTTTTCAAGGTGCCTCGATTCTGCAAACTAGGGGCCTGATGTACAACCTTTTGTTTGGCAATTCGCAAGTTGCAATTTGTTTGCGAATCGCAAATTGTGAGTCGCAAAACAAAACGTACAACAGGATTAACCACACTGTTTGTGATTCCCAAATGGGTCGCCAGGAACCAGTAGGTTGCAATTTGCAACCCTTTTGAGAATGGCTGCACTCACAGGGTTGGTGACCACCATGTATGTGACCGCTTTTTAAATAAAGCAGTTTTTAAAAAAATGTATCCTGTTTTCCTTAAAGGAAAACAGAATGCCTTTAAAAAATAAAAATTAAAGTTTTCTTTTCATTTCTTCAGAGTAGGCAGTGGTTCGTGGGACCAATGCCTGCTCTGAAAAACATTTTTGCTACCATTCACAAAGGAGAAGGGGTCCGGTGGGGACCCCTTCCAGTTTGCGAATGGGTTAACACCAGTTTGAAATTGGTGTTAACTGCAATTGCTTTGCTACTGCATTCACGGTCACTAACCAACCGTACATGGGCCTGCGAGTCGCAATTAGGAAGGGACGCCCTTGGAATGCCCCTTCCTAATTGCGAGTAGCAATCCCTATTTTGCGAGTCAGTAACAGGATACCGACTTGCAAAATAGGGATGGTACATTGTACAAGGCCATTTTGTGGTCACAAACAGCAAAACTGCGTTGTACATCTGGCCTTAGGTCCAGGCATGCACTTACATGTGTACCTGGACATGGCCAGTAGGCCATTCCGGCAGTGGCCAGGTGCACCAGATATGACGCTTTTCACACCGCTATGCAATTGCTATCAGTACAGAAATACAAGTACCATATTTTTATCTGAACATAAGTGATATCCAGCTTTATCTTAGCTTTCTCTGAACTACTGCTCACCTTGTTGGTCTCTCTGGGGATTTTGTAACGTATTCGCCATGGTTATCTACCCTACATCCCACTACTGGAGGTTCTTTGTTTCAAACATCATAATGCCCCTACCCTTCTAATCTAAGTAGGCTATATAGCCACTGACATGATAGTGGTTGGTTGGTTGGTTAGTTTTCATTATTGTTCTCAGCATAGTCATAAAAATAATATCAAACTACAGATCATTCATTCATTAAACAATACATATATTTCAGGAAAACAATATGACAAAATGAAGTTTAAAAACTTCATAAATCGCTGCTCCAATTAACACTTAAAAATATTTTAAAACAGATTCAACGTGCACACAAATTCCTGCATGACTAATCTCTTTAAAGATAAAAGCTGCAAAAAAATACGATACAATAGTACACCCATTCCCCAAACCCTGTGCCCAGCCAGATCCGAGGAAGCAAAGCATTTTTCCTGCAGGTTCATTGTTCCAAACAGGTATTGCTGAATCTCATGCAAAGCCACGACAATCAAGTCTTAAAGAGCGGTTTATATTCAGTTTACGCCATCCGCCTTAAAGCTGTACCATGAGGATAAAGCGATTGATAAATGTAATGGCTAATAATAGTCTGTAGCCACCTGATGATTTCTCCACTCACAGAATCATTGAGCATACAGCCCTGGCCCACACCTCCTGTGCAGGTTGCATCACAGGAGACAGGGTTATTCCCAAATTGGAATATAATGAGGTAGGTTTAATCCTTTACCCTTTATCCACAACCTCCAATGCCCAACCATCTGAAAAAGACCTTGCCCGGGCCATCAAAAACAGCTGAATCAGCACATCAATGGGTACTTATGCCTCACCCTCGATCAAGTCATAGTTAGGAATTATGAACTTTGAGGAATGAAGGACAGGAGAGGACCACATGACTCTTTATTTCCTCGTTTGGGCTGATTATGCTGTGCCCACCTCAAACTATCAATTGATGTTGGTGAGTGGCGTATCCTCTATAACAATGGATAGGATAAATTCTGCACCAAGTGGCATGATGATTTTCCCCTAACAGTGTAAGCTTTCTATTTTTAAAGGCCCTAGTCACCGATTATTTTACTAGTCACTTTCCTAGAAAGGGGAGGTGTATGGTGCAAATCTGGCATTTCCGCATGGTTGCATCAGATTTTTTGCTATTTTCTGGACCCTATTTTTGCTGACCTTAAGACTCTGTGCACTTTACCAAAGCTAAACAGTAGTAAAGTGACCGCTCTTTCCCTTTAAAGCAAGTGCTTAGCATTGGAACTTCACATTTGGTCTATTTACTTCCCTATAAGGCCATTGTATATAAGGCCTAAAGTGTACCTGTGGCCTGAAAAGATAAACATCATAAGTGGGTTGCAGTGTATTTATGCCACAAACAGAGATGCCAAAAATGTCTGCTAGGAGCATCACTGTGCCCAGACTGGGCTCAGCTTGAATACACCCAAGTAAATACATGGCAGAGAAACATTTATTTTCCATGTAGGCAAAGCCTATGTTCATGTATTCATAAATCACCCCTAAGATGTGCCTTATAGGCCCAGGCCCAGGAGGAAGAGTGCTGGTATATAAAAATAGGGCACATACATAGTTGGTGAGCCATCACTATGAAATAAAGCTGAAAAGCTGTTTTATTGTTTAGGTCTGTCTAGATCTTTCCCTAATGGGCTTACGCAGGATTAAAATCTTTTTTTCCAACCTTCACTTAGGAAAGTGCTAGGGCCATCTGACTTTTAAAATCTTACTTGATGGTGAAATCAGATTTTTGGTAATCTAAACAGAAATGTATCTTACTAAAAATGTACTTTAGTCTATCTAGCCAGAACTGGCTTAAACCCAGTTTTGGCACTCATCACACCTCTAGTGCTGGAATACAACCCCACCCCTAAAATTACCGCGACCCCCCATCCCCGCCCCTAAAACCTAAAACCACCCCAACCTCCCACCCCTGCCCCTAAAACTACCCAAACCCCCACCCCGCCCCTAAATTACCGCAACTCCCCACCCCACCCCTAAAACCACACCAACCCCCCCACCCCACCCCTAAAATTACCACGACCCCCACCCCGCCCATAAAACCTAAATCTGCCCGACACCCCATCCCCTACCTAAATTACCGCAACTCCCCACCCCCACCCCTAAAACCACCCCAAATCCCCACCCCGCCCCTAAAACCTAAACTACCCCAAATCCCCACCCCTAACACCTAAAACCACTCCAACCCCCCACCCCGCCCCTAAAACCTAAACTACCCCAACCCCCATCCCTAAAACCACCCCAACCCCCACCCCTAAAACCACCCCAAATCCCACCCCACCCCTAAAATTACCGCAACCCCCACTCCGCCCCTAAAACCACCCCAACCCCCACCCCAAAAGTAAAACTACCCCAACCCACACCGCACCCCGCCCCTAAAACCTAAAACCACCCCAACCCCCCACCCGCCGCTAAAATTACTGCGAACCCCCGCCCCTAAAACCTAAAACGACCCCAACCCCCACCCCGCCCCTAAAACCTAAACTACCCCAACCCCCCACCCCAAAAAGTAAAACTACCCCGACCCCCCACCCCCGCCCCTAAAACAAAAAATACCCTGACCCCCTCACCCCAGCCCCTAAAACTAAAAATGCCAGGCCCCTCCTCCCCAACCCCTAAAGCTAAACCACCCGACCCCCCACCCCCAAAAACTAAAAATACCCCAGCCACCAACCCCGCCACTAAAACTAAAAATCCCGCCCCTAAAACAGCCCCAGTCCCAGCCCCACTTACCTGATCACGTCGTCCTCCGAAGCCGACTCCCTTCTTCTGTGCCTTAACCACGCATGTGCGTGGTTCAGCACATGTGTGGTTAAGGCACCAAGCAAGGAAGTTGTGGTTAACGAAAGCGTTGTTCCGCTTTCGTTGTTCATGACTTCGTTGTTCGGGAGTTGTGGTTTAGGCTGCTTCCCGTACAATAGTCTACCTCTGAGCTGAGAATAAACCAGTGAGTGTTAACTGCTGACAATTTAGATATTTGGGAGTGGATATAAGCAGCTGGCAGAAAAAAGGGCAACATTTCCACTACCTCTTTTGACTTGGGGAGGCCAGGGAGGGCATTTTTCTATTCATTCCAAGAACCCAGTGTCCAGTCACAGTAGGAGGGGAAAACAGTTATGCAACTATCACATCTCCACAGCTGGAATACACATCCTTCGCTAGGACAATGGCTTGACTGTTGGCCCAGAAAAAGGCAAATGGGTGTTGACCACTAAGTGAAGATTAGTCATCTGGGAGTGGACAGGAACAGTTGGCAGAAAAAGGGGTGGTTTTAGCACTACGTGTTTTGACTTGGAAATGCCAGAAAGGGGTTCTCCTATTCATACCCACCACCCTCCAAAACAGTCAGGCTCCAACTTCAGTAGTAGAGAAAATCATTTTTGTCCCTGTCAGGTAGGGGAGTGTCCACAAAACTTTACAAAGGCTTGCCTGGTGCCAGCTAGGGCCTGCCATGGAGAATCAGGATACATTTTACAATAAAGCAAAGAAGAACTGCTGCAAAATGAGGTGGAGGCAACAAGGAAATATTTAGGATTTGGTGGTAGGTTTTCTTCAGTCACTGGCTAGTGCACAGGATAACAATGCCACCTCAACCACCACTTACTCAGAATGTTCCTGGAGCTGAGAAGGCTGCATCTGAAGACGAAGCAGGAGATGTTGGGATCCCTCAATTGTCATTTCATTACATTGACAAGACAATGAAATCAAATATATTTGCCTCTCCTCCAGAAGCAATACACATTTGGGAAGACACTGAACAGAAAGACCCTACAACAATGAAGGGGCAATTCTATTAATTCCTCTCAAATACCAGAACTAATTCTGTTAATTGAAGGAAGAACAGTCAGTCATATGCTATTCACCACAAATTAAACTATTAGCAAGTATTTAAATAACTTATCTTCTTTTTTATTGGATTTTAACAGAATAACTGCTGATGGAAAATAAAGGAATAGAAAAACACAAAAGTTAATCTAACAGCCAAAAAAACAACTAACATTCTGTGGGATCTGCAATAAACAAATCTCCATTTCAAAGTATTAGATCAAGCTATTCTGCATACTCAATGCCACTTAAACAGGGAAAGAAGATCAATTAGCTCCAAAATTAAAGAAGATGCTTCTTGTTGTAAATACACTCTTCTCTAAGGCCACTTGGGAAATTGGGTCACAGGCCCTCGCCTCATCAGAGGAGTATCTCATAGTGTTCTATAACATTAGGGTAATTGTTTCTGCCATTAACAATGCAGTTTTACCAAAATTGGTGTCAAATTTATGGAGACATCAGATTTGTCATTCAAAATCTATGGTTATTATTTTATCTTAAATTATAGACTCGTTTTCCTGTGATCTGTGAATGAACTTCGTTTCCTCCGGACATTACTGAAATTTTTTATCTTAGATGAAAAGGTTCATTTGCACACTGTAGCAAACTGTAGTAATGTCAAACTTATGGCAATGAAAACAGATGGGGAACTCAAATCTTGAGTGAACATAGGTGTTTGAAATCCTTTTGAAAAGGAACTCAAATCCTTATAAACAAGTGTTAAGTGAATAAGTGTGTGTGTGAAATGTAAATTTGAGAGAAAATGTAAGACATACAGCTGGCTGGAGAGAGGTAAATTACTGAGATACATCTGTCAGTTCCCTCTTATGACAAATACATTAAACCCTCCACATAAACATGTTGGAATTGAAGCCAGCCTTTGAAGGGTTACAAGTCGTCTTTTTAGGCCAAGTGCTCTGCTGTCCTCGTCATTCGCAGCTAGCTTTACCAGGTCTGGTCCTCTTTTCTACTGCAGCTCACTCACTGGAGGCCACATGTCCTTTAGCAAAGCAGGACTTGCTGACCATAATAGGGGAGAGATGTGCACTGATTGCAACTATCGATCAGCTTGACTACTTGGTTCCTGAGAAGCTAGCCTTTTCTCAACTAGACCTCTCCTCCAATAATCTGGAAATCTTAGCAGCTGCCAAGAAATACACCACCATGTTTTACTAGAAGAGTAAAAAGCTGTTTTTGCTATTTGGTCTTGCTTACAGTAATCAACTATCTAACTTGCTCTGCAGCTACTTAAGTGTTCTCTACCAAGCCCTTTGGGGAATCAGAGGTTTAGGTTAGCACATGGAAGGCTACTTTGGCTGCCATTTGCACCTGCACAAATATGCAGGAAGGTGTATTTTCCACTGTTAATGAGGCCAGAAAACTTAATCCGATTAATCTCCTGCATCCACACATGAGAGTGCCTACCATGAGATAACACCTCAAAGTTGTTCACGCACAAGCCCTTTGAGATGATGTTGGCATGTCATGGAGCTACTCTCATGGAAAACAGCCTTCAAGACTGCCAATACATCAGCAAGTCACATTATTAACCTCAATGCCTTATACGCTGCTCATTCACACACATTTTTCCAATAGGATAATGTTGCTTAGAAAATAGCTGCTCTTTATCTGGTTTTGATTGGCTGACTATGACTGGAAAGAGGAACTGTCACTCTAGTTTTCTAACAGCACCTGCAGTCTCTTCAGCCGAAGAGGTGTGGTACAACATTGGTGTCAGGTACGCTCTTCGCATTTTATCTGGATAGAAGAATGGATCCATGTTCTAGTGATCAGCTGTTCATCATCATCACCTTTGGTGGCCAAATGCAACCAAATCTGCATCCTAGATGTCTATTGATGAGCGTCTACATCTCTGAGTTTAATACTCTGTAGGGTAAATCCCTTCCTTTAAGTGTCTGAACGCATGTTTTCAGAGCCAAGGTGGAACCTGTGGCATTCTCAAGGCATGATCCTGTGAGGGAGATTTGCAAAGTAGCTGGCTGGGTCAACTAATATGCATTTTGCAACACTGGCGTAACACAAAATGATGGGCCCCCCTGCAGAATGTGAAGATGGGGAATTTACTATCCTACGTCTCACACATACTCATTGGGCTTGGGCTGAATGGAGGCCCCTGAAGGGTTGGTGGATCCATTGAAAGGTTGAGGCTCCTCCTGAGATGTAGGAGCTGTGGAGATTTGTGTTCTCCGCGTGTTCTGTAACCTTTTGATGCTCCACCCATGGTAAGTCTCAATTCAGCCAAGTGGGCCTGAAAAACTTTTTTAAGACTCTGGCTGCACAGTGCTGCTTTCTTTCCTTTCTTTTTTTGGGGTCTGGATAGACCTTAGCCTTAGATTTAATGTTTCCATTCATATCGAAAGAAAGGCAAAGTGCCAGCCCACCACAGTGATTTGTTGTTCTGTCTTTCACATATTGATCAGCCCAGATTATTGAACCATACAGCCAATGGTTCATTGTAACCATTAGCCATGATATTTGGACTTTATGTTTTACCAGCACGTATCTATTTCATTACAACTGTACTTGTATGAATTTGAAAGAGGGAAGAGTCATCTTTTTACATTGTGACTTGGGATCCAATGACAGAATGTCCATGGCACTGCAATGGAGGCACACAAGTACTGCCTTTTCCAGTTGCTGGTCTGAACCAACCAAGCCTGCCAACCACAACATGTGATCAACCACTCCCACAATGCTACTGCTGTTTTTCTCACTACCGCCCCCCTGTCACCCATTAAACGGAAAGCTTTGCTCAGCTGCATCTCCATGACTATATCAAGAAGCAGCTTCAGGCAATATCAGTTGTGATTCAATTGCCATACTCAAAATGGTGGATGGTAAGAACGAGGCATGCGTATAATCTTCCAGATGTTTGGCTAATACTCAGAAATTATTCAGATGATTGTTTAATAGAGGTTGACAGGCACAGCGGTGTTGACCGCTATGAAAGGCTGTGAACATTTCTACTAAACCGTAGACAGGTGGCTTGTGGGCCTGCGAATCTTTTATTACCCATTCACCATGGATGAACTAATGAGTTAGCATACCCAGCTACCCCCTACAATATGGCCCAGAAGGGGAGGCCGCCATTACCTCAGCCCTCAAAGCAAAGCCTTAATTTGCAAGTAGTTGACGCTCAAGCTCACCGACTGCATTGGGCTCCTATCCAAACTTGTGGTGAACTTTGGCAGGGGGTTGCTGTGCTGCAGACAATGACTGTTATTGACTGTGCACACCATCAACCCCAGGCATCTGTTCCCATAATCACTAAGAACAGTATTCTGCTGTCCCCTACATTCCCAGGGCCTTCAGATGGATGAAGTACCAGCTTCCAGGAGGTGCACAGTCCATGTGGGAACCAAGGATGGAGGTGGAAATGGAATCTGGTGAGGGCTTGCAAAGCCTGCCCTGGTTCCTTAATGTATAATTTACTTTGCATGTCTTCCTCTGGTGCACGCATTCCCTCTCCTATGCACCCAAACTCAATCACAAAGGTTGGTAAAGAGGGTGGAATTATGATGGGAGCAGTTGTATTTTGGCGTGCCTGAACGTCGTAACTGTTGCTGCCATGCACTTTCTAGGTTCCTGGGCCAGTGATGAGCTACTAAATCGATCCCCAACAGAAGTATTTGCATTCAATACACACAACTCAAAATCTGGGGCTGCAAACAAGCCACCAGAGGCGGTTCATTTAGGTATACTGTTGTGCAGTATCCAAAACAGTCTAGTAAGTGCACATCATAAATAACAGTCAAAACTCAACAAATGACAGCATTCTTCAAGTTTCAGGATAAAAAAAAAAATATAGCATAACATAGCTTCCTGAAATCCATGGCGTAAATCAATTGCTGCCAATATTTCAAAAATAGTTTAAAAATCAAAACATTAATGTTTTAATGTTTTCTGCTAATACATAATAACCGTTTTTTTTAAACTCTGCAGAGACACTGCTCGCACATTCATATGCAATCTTTTGGGAGGTAGGGGGTGAAGGGTCAGACCCCCTCAGATACTGTATTGGTTGTAGTGTTATTCACATGTTGATCATCCCACATTCATAAGCCACATCAGCCATTCTTTGAGTGTAACAGCCATTCATGATGTACAGTTTGTCCTCATCATCAGCATACGGGCCATTTAGTTGCCACAGCAGTAGTACACATAGGCATAGGTGTTCTAATTTTTTATACTATGGCCAGGGCCACTGGAATTATGCAACTGTGCAGGCGCAGCAATTTTTGCATAATAACAGGTTTGCCGCACTTGCCACATAATGCACCATCTACCATATAATCTACAGATTTTAACAAAAAACATGTTTCCAGCTCAAATGGTTAAAAAGTTACAAAAATGCAGCGCATGCATTTCTTCAGGCCCTTTGCAAAGTTATATATATATATTTTTGCTATATTATATACGTTTGGGTGTTAAACTGGCACTGAGATCCAGCAATGCCCAAACAATGTTAACAAGTTTGAAAATGACAGAATAATGAAGTAATAGTATCACAAAATGTGCCTCATTATGCCGCATAATTTGCCTTTTCTTGCCACATAACTAACACAACCCTGATGCATAATTTGGCCTGCCCCTGCCTCATAATTCCAGTGACCCTGATTATGGCTACCATTACAATGTATAGAGGACACAGCATCCATCAAGTACAATGAAGGTGCATGGATATCTATATAATCACTAACGGTGTGGGGTAGGCGGAACTGAGGGTAGGACTAGGTCAGTCTTCCTTCAGTGACCGGTATTAATTAAGTCGCTTTAGATCCTGAAGCGGGGAATCCATGGTTGGAAAATGTCCAAGCAAGGGGGTGCTGTGTTGTCCTACAGGGGGAGGGGGGATTTCCCTTACTGACTAGGTGGTCTCACACACATAATAGTGTCTTGCTTCATCATTTGACCACCTAGCCCCACCCAAGTAAGATGATACTACTTGGGCGGACTCAACCTCTTGGTTAAAAGAACCAGAGGGAGTGCTGAAATTAAACTGACTGGATAATTACAGAGATCCAGAAAGGGTGAATAATAAAATTACCAAACATGTCACCAGTAGCTACTGCTAGTTTTAATGGGGGTGCATGCTGGTAAGGCTAAGAACAGGGGGGGGAGGCTCGTTAGAGAATAATGTCTCTTGGAGTCTAAAAAGAAATACGTATGACCAACATGTTTCTGCCCTCACTAAGTGCTGGTAGGTCAGGGGCATTCGTCAGGGTCGGAGCACACGCAGTAAGTGGGGTGCTCAAAGTGAATAATGTATGTCCTACCTGAACAAGTAGTTCACGGAGGGGTAGGTCTATAATAGATGATACATAAACCACAAATTATTCAGAGTGAAAAAAGTGGCAAACCACTGCACACAACACAGCAATAGGTGATAATGTAAAAAAGCACTCACACACGCATGCAAATGTGACTTACCCCGGGTTTGGGGGCGATTTGCCTCTGGTCTGGCTAGTGCCGGGGGGGGTTCCCTTGTAGTCACACTCTGAGGAGATTAAAGGTTTAGCAAGGGGGAAAGAATGAAAGAAATAGAACGAGGGCGCACAGAGCGCTAAGGAAAGTAGGAGACAAAGGGAGAGAAGTAAAGGAAAAAAGAAGGGGACCAAGTTTAAGAAAAAAGGAGGACAAAAAATGAAAAAAGGGGGGTGGAGAGAGAGGGAGAAGAGGAGAGAAAGGAACCAAAAAGGTGAAAGCCAGGCCAGGGGGGAACTGAAAGCTACCAGAGAAAGGGATAACAGGTAACAGAGGAAAAGAGATCCAAGGGGCCAGGGAGGCCCACACTTACCACTCCAAAGGGAATACCATGGGGGGTACCTACATGCCAGAGCCAGGCCGCTCTGGTACTGACTGGAAGGCTGGCCTGGTATTTATGTAAAACAACTGCCAATCGGTATGAGGCTGGGGGCGGAAGCCGTCCCCCATAGGAATGTATATCAGGTGTACCTGGCGTCATTGTATGGAGGCGTCCCGACTCGTAAGAGGTTTTACTGCCACGCCCAAAAACCGGCGCGCCCTCTCGGGGGTTGCGCCGGATCGGGAACCAAGCGGGGCCCTAATAGGCCCTGGTGAAAGCGCGAACGCCCGCAGGACCTGTGGGTAATGGAGTCCCGCGGGGTGGGTCGCGCCTGGAAATAGTGTGGTTATGCAGGGCGCTTCCTCCGCGGCGCGGCTGGCGCACGCGGGAGAGCGTCCTGCAATGACGCGTCGCGGATAGCGCGTCGCGTCACTAAAGACCACGGGACTCTGGGAGATCGAGTCCTGTGAAAAGCGCCTGGTCATCCAAGAGGGATGACCAGGTGGGGGAGGTGAAGAAGGAGGTGAGGGGGTGGAGGGGGGGCCCAGAAAAACAAGAAAGGGGGAGCGAGGAAAAAGAAAGGCAAGAGGGGAAAAAGAAAAATGAGGCAAAAAAGACGAGAAGAAAGAAACGGACAAAACGGAGATATGAGCAGACCAAAGGAGGGAGAAGGGAAAGGGCAAGAAAAACGCTAGAAATGAGCAAGGGGGGGGGGGGATAGTGAACGTGAAGGAGGGGATAAAGCAAGGGAGGGGGTGAAGCCAGGGGGTCTGGATAGATAACAGAGGAAAAGAATAAAGAAAGGGAAGGAGCAAAGATGCTGGGGGCCATGGGGGGGAAGGGGAGGGTGTTAAGGGAAAGAAAGGGACACAGGATATGTATGGAGACGCAGGGATAGAAGAAAAAGAAAAAAGGGGAGGTAGAGGGGGGAAAAAAAGAAAAGGAGGAAGGGAGGGGAAAGGGGAGGAACAGGAGGCAAACAGTAAGAGAAGGGGGGAGAGAGAAGAGAACTAAAAAGATGCTGGAGACATACTAGAGGAGACTGAAGTGATGTGTGTAGATAGAGGAAAAAGGGGAACAGAAAAGGTGTAAGAAGGGGAGAGCAACAATAGCTTTAATATCTGGGGAGTCAGGGAAACTACTCAGGTAGGCGGGATTGCTATACTGGGTCAAAGACATAAAGGATGATACGTAGTGAATCCCACAGTGGGGCATTTCAGGGCCCGTGGAATGCGGGATCCGCAACGAAGTTATCTAATCCAAATTATGTGCTTAGAGGGGATTGTACGGGGTCTCCCATTGAAGGAAGGAAACCATGTTGGTGTCTGGTCGTCAGCCTAGGGCCGACCACTGGATGTTGTCATTCAATCCTATAGTATCCGTTCGCAGCCTCCATATCCATCTCTGTTCGTATAGTAGGAGTTTGTGTTTGGCATTGGTTGTTGTGGATTTTAATTGGTCCAATACCACCCACTGCATGCGATCGGGATGGTGATTACTGGAGATATAGTGCTCTGTGAGTCTTGTGGCATCTCTTTTGCAACGGATGGTGCTCCTATGCTCGCAGATGCGTGTGCCCACTCTTCTTGTCGTCATCCCAATGTATCTCTTATCACAGGGGCATGTGATCACCATGACCAAGCAAGTCAACGCCGTGTCCTCCGCCTGCTTCCTCACCCTCTGCAAGATCTTCCGCTGGATCCCCGCCGACACTAGAAAAACCGTGACCCACGCCCTCCTCACGAGCCGCCTGGACTACGGCAACACCCTCTACGCCGGGACCACAGCCAAAATCCAAAATCACCTGCAACGCATTCAAAACGCATCGGCACGCTTCATCCTCGACGTACCCCGCAACAGCCACATCTCCGCTCACCTGAGACACCTGCATTGGCTCCCAGTCAGCAAAAGGATCACCTTTCGACTTCTCACCCACGCACACAAAGCCCTCCACAACAAGGGACCGGAATACCTCAACCGACGCCTCAGCTTCTACGTCCCCACCCGCCTCCTCCGTTCCTCTGGTCTCACACTCGCTGCCGTCTCTCGCATCTGCCGCTCCACGGCGAGTGGGAGATCTTTTTCCTTCCTGGCGGCCAAGACCTGGAACTCCCTCCCCACCAGCCTCAGGACCACCCAGGACCACTCCACTTTCCGGAGACTCCTAAAAACCTGGCTATTCGAGCAGCAGTAATCCCCCCCCCCTTTCCCCTAGCGCCTTGAGACCCGCACGGGTGAGTAGCGCGCTTTATAAATGTTAATGATTTGATTTGATTTGATCATGTACACCACATTTTTGCTGTTGCAGTTCGTTAATTGTCTAAGTTCCCAGGGTGTTTGTAATCCCGGGTCTAGTGTGAGTTTTGTTTTGGTAAAGGCGCAAACACTGCAGCTACCGCATGGGAAGTGTCCTTTGGGGGGGAGGAAGGTCACAGAGGGTCTTTTGTCTGCTTGTGGTGGGGTTAACCTGTGGGCGGATATGTACGATCATATCCCGGATGCTTTTTGCCTTTCTGTAGGCATTCATTGGGATCTGAAAGGGAAGACCCCCAGAAGTGAGGATTTTCCAGTCTTCGTTTATTATTTTTTTGATCATATTGGACGCTGGGTTGAACGTGGTCACACAGATCAAAGGGTCTCCCTTATTGGTTCTGCTACTAGGGTGCAGTAGAGTCTCCCTAGGGCTCACACGGACACGTTTGTCGGCTCTCCTCAGTAGGTGATCCGGGTATCCTCTTGCTCGAAGTTTGTCAGTGAGTTGTTGAGCATGTTTTTTGTAGTCCGTTAGTTCGGTACAATTCCGCCGCAGGCGGAGAAACTGACCCACATGGATATCGGCTGCACCAGCTGCTGCTTTGTGGTAACCTATCTGGTCCCCCAGAGCATAGTCTGCCTCTCACTCAGCATACCGCCTCCACCTCCCAGTGTTGTGTAGCTCTTACTTCTGCCCACCATACACTTCGGATAATATTGCTCAGCAGTGGCTCAATGGTTCCATCAAGAAGGATCATCAGCCAATATGAGCTGCAATGTAATTGCTACACTCAGAATGGTGGAAGGGATGATATACAAACAATCTCATTGCTGGCTGGTCTAGTGCTGGGTCATTATTCTGATGATTGGTTAAAAGTAGTGTTATAGGTGTGATCTTTTTCTAAGTGTGGTGATAATGCAGTAGCCTCCAATGTGAGGAGTGTTACTTAGAATGGACCTAGTGATGGAACTCTGAATGTGTCAACAGACAGAACAGCAGCTATAAGGCTGGTGGTTTCCTTGTGGATGATGCTTGAAAAAAAATCCCTGGATCAACATCATCATGTACTGGAGTTGTAGTTTACAACACTGGTTCCAAGCTGTGAACTGGTCACACTCTGAACTACCAATTTCCTAATTTTAGAGCCCACCAAAAAAAGGCCCGTTTGGAAGCCTCAAAAGTTGAGGTTTGACTTCTGAATTTGTCACTTCTTCATTTTTGGTATCAGCAATCCAAGAAGGAGGTGCACTGTATATTAAGACAGCATTTTACATCCCAGTTCCTCTCACCGTTGTTGAGTAACGGATCGACTCATGCCTGGTCAAGCGTGGGAGCTTCTAAACTAGTGCCCCTGAAGAAAGTGAGGGTATCAGCCCCTGTTTCACCAACAGCGCGTGTGGATTCAGCTCGTGCACGGAGGGAACTGCTTTGAATCAAAATGGACTACAAGTAGTACAGATACATCACATGGTCAGTGCCACCCACACTGCGTTGCATCTTACTGTGGGCCAATCATGTGCGGTCTTTACACAATTCATACCGAGACAGGATACGTCACATATGGATATAGTTTTAGTATGGCGGATGTAATTCAATATTTAGGTACTGCTTTCCTCTTCTCTGTTGTGTACAGTTTATATTAACAATTGAGGCAACACTGGAAGAACACTGTTTTCTCGCTTGTGACAATTTAGCTTAACCCTGCGCACAGCAGCCAGTCAATTTTTTTTTTCCACAGTGCGGCTGTTGCACAGTTGATATCTTTACATGGATATCAAAGAACGATCAACTGTTATTCCCTTGTCTGTGGAATGAAGTTTATACAACCAATGGACTACTGAGAACACTCATGTAAATATTTGTCTAAATGTGAATAGAAAAAGAGATAGCTTTTCGTTTTTCTGCATTTCTGTACTCAGTATTATATTCCCATATCTCATCTCCTTCTTTCCTTTCCGAGAAAGGGAATCCTATTCAGCTTTGGATGTAATAGAGTCAATTATCTGATTCATATCTTAATCCATAGGGGCTGAAATATTCTCAGTGGTTAATAAATAAGCCATACTGTTATATCATTTATGATTGGAGGGTGGGATATACAAATATGAAAGCTTAGATGAAATATCTGTAGGGAATGCAAAAGGTGAACCTGTCAATGTGTTCAAGGTGTATATTCCAATGTAAGATAAGCATACGGTTCGCAGATTAATGTGGTGTTAGAGAAAAACAAATTATTTGCTAGAACTCAAGGAATATCTGAAAGAATAACAACTCTAAAAGCCTTAGGGAGGACATGCAAGTTTGGGGATCTCACTGATCCCTTAATTAGGGGTCTATTGGACAAGTGTACCAATAGACAAAGTGTACAAAACATGTTACTGTATAGAAGTCCTGATTTAAAGGAAGCATGGATGGAGAATACCACTAGCTGGATAAAGGGAAAGAGAGATGGCAAGAATGAGGAAACGTCTAAGAATCATTATGTGATCTTGCAGTAGACGGTGCTAATTGTTGCAGTGTACACGATTAGGGACATGATAACAAGGCCTCATCTGATTTAAAGGATAGCAGGGAAAACAAAAGCAAATGTTACAAATGTAGAAGTGAAGAAAACAAAGGCCCTCATTACAACCCTGGCGGTCGGTGTTATAGTGGCGGTAATACTGCCAACAGGCTCGCTGTAAAAAAAATATATATATATATTGGGGTTTGGACCATGGCGGTTACCGCCATCCAAAACTGCCGTTTTAACACACCGACCGCCAGGGTGGTAACGGGTGCTGGGCTGGAGACTGCGGTCTCCAGCCTGGCGGCCATCACATTCCCACCCTCGGGATTACGACCCGGCCTACCGCCAAGGTTTCTGTGGTTTCTGTACCGCCACAAAAACCATGGTGGTAGGCTCTATCAGTGCCAGGCGATCCGTTCCCTGGCACTGATAGGGGTCTCCCCCGAATCCCATACCCCTCCTCAAAGACCTCCCCCACCCACCCCCACCCGCTCCTGCCCCCGCACATATACACATCGACATGCGCACCCATATACACACATGCACACACGCATACCCACCACCGCCCATGCAAGCAGACATACATACCCACACGCCACAACATACACCAAAAGACCTTGACACACACATGCATCGACAACACACACACACATTCACTTTTTCATGCACGCATCCACCGTGACTCACACCCGCATGCACGCATCCCAAAACATAAACCCCCCCCCAATACACACAACACCCCCACCCCCCTCTCCGGTCCTCCGTCTGGAGAGGGTCCACGGCCCTGCTGGCAGCAGCTGCGTCCGTAGCAGAACACCGCCAGGCCGTATCATTGCTTATGATACAGTCGGTGATGTTTTGCTGGTGTAGCTGTACTGCTGGTAGCAGTGCCGTCTTACCGCCGACTGCCACCATGGTGGCCGGCGGTGGCCGGCTGGATTTCTGGCGGTATACCGCCGGCGGTCATAATACGCGTTGCCGGCTGGTAGCCGCGGCAGCGATATGTTGGCGCCCGTCGCCGTGGCGGTAGGCGGTCAATACCGCCAATCTTGTAATGAGGGCCAAAGTCTTAATTGATAGTAGAGAGAACAAAGAAGGCAATGAAAGGGTGTTACAAGTGTGGAAGTGAAAGACACAACTCAAATAGTCCAGGATGATGTAACATGCAAAAATGTAGCAAAAAGGGCCACTATACAAGGGTGTGCTAAGGAGTAAAGTTCAAAGAGTTGGAGTTGAGAGTGAAAGTAAAGTTGTTCTGAGTGTTAGGGGGTACATTAAAGTTGACAACCATGCCTGAGTGAAATTTTTCTTGGTGGAAAAATAGTGGTAATCGTGGATTCTGGTTCACCTTATACCATGATTGGTGTTAAGAATTGAGGAAAACAATTTGGCGATGAAAATATTGACTTACTTCCCCCAGAAATCACTGTGGGTTACGGGGAGCCAGGATCGAAGTACTTGGGTATATCAATCAATCAGTATTTGTAAAGCGCAGCAACTCACCCGTGAGGGTCTCAAGGCGCTGGGGGAGAGGAGAGGAGCCTCATCCGAAGAGCCACGTCTTGAGGTTCTTCCTGAAGATGGTGAGCAACGGGCTTTGTCTGAAGTGCAGGGGGAGGTTGTTCCAGCTCTTTGCTGCAGTGTAGGTGAAAGATTGTCCTCCAGCGGTGGTTTTGCGGATGCAAGGGACAGTGGCCAGGGCCATTTGGGTTGAGCGGAGGGATCTAGCGGGGGGTGTGGAAGGAGACGCGGTTGTTCAGGTAGGCTGGTCCTGGATTGTGTATGGCCATGTACATGTGGGTGATTCGCTTCTCGACCGGTTGCCAGTGGAGGGTTCTCAGATGTTGGGAGATGACGTTCTCAGCAAGGGAGGTCCAGGATGAGTCTGGCGACAAGGTTCTGGATGAGTTGAAGTATCTTGATGTTCCTAGTTGAGGTGCCGGAGTACGGAGCGTTTCCGTAGTCGAGCTTGCTTGTGACTAAGGCGTGGGTGACTGTCCTGCCACAGTCTGCTGGGATCCATCTGAAGATCTTCTGAAGTTTGCAGGGTCTGTGCCAGCAGGAGGAGGTGACAGAGTTTACCTGGCAGGTCATGGATAGGGAGGAGTTGAGGATGATTCCTAAGTTGCGGGCGTGCTTGGTCAGTGCAGGGGGGCGCTGAGGGATGTGGGCCACCAGGAGTCGTCCCAAGCTGAGGTTCCATTTCTGAAGATGATGAGCTCAGTTTTGTCGGAGTTGAGCTTCAGGCAGCTTTCCCTCATCCAGGTGGCAACGGCTTCTATTCCTGCGTGAAAGTTCCTTTTGGCCGTGTCCGGGTCTTCGGTGACAGAACTGATGAGTTGTGTGTCATCGGCATATGACACGATGTTCATACCGTGGCTTTTGGTGATGGCAGCAAGAGGAGCCATGTATACGTTGAACAGTGTGGGACTCAGTGAAGATCCTTGGGGGACTCCGCAGTTGACTCCTGTGGGTCTGCGTCCTCCTGGAGAGGAAGGAGAGGATCCATTCCAGGGCTCTTTTGCGTATTACTATGTCGTAAAGTCTGGTGCGCAGAGTGCTGTGGGAGACCATGGGCAAAGCTGCTGAGGGGTCGAGGAGTATGAGTGCTGCAGAGTGGCCACAGTCTAGGAGTAATCGGATGTCGTTGGTGGCTGCCAGGAGTGCTGTCTCTGTGCTGGGATTGCTGCGGAAGCCGGACTGGGAGCTGTCCAGGGAGTTGTTGGCCTCGATGAAATTCCGTTCTTAAAATTCAATTATGGGAGAGAGAAACGGTTGGAAAAATCTCTGTTGCCACACATGGAGACAATCTTTTAGGCTTATGACATGACATGGGCATTACATTGTGTTCTTGTGCTTTTGAGCAAATTTTATTTTTGGCTAACATTAATTTGGGAGAAGCAGTTTCCTGATGTATTTCAGAACGTGTTGGGTTTATTGAAGGGTTTTGAACACGGGATTACCTTGAAGAAGAATGCAATGCCATGTGTACATAAGGTAAGTCGTTTTCTGCATTTCATGTAGGGTCCTCTCAAGGATGAATTACAGAGAATACTAAGACTTGGTGCGATTGAGGAGACTGGGTCTTCTGAGTAGCTTGCTCGAATTCTACTGGCGCCCAAGGGTGGTAATGCCAAAATAAGAATGTGTGTAGCTCTATGTGATCTTAATAGACAGATTTGGGTGGACCGCTATCCCCTACCAATTATTTTGGAAATTCTCTCTATGCTCAAAGAGGCTGAGTTTTTCAGTGTGATAGATCTATCCTCGGTCCATCACCAGGTGCAATTACATGCTGAGTCTGGGCATCTTACCTTGCTTGGCACACCTTTGGGCACATACAGATTCATATGAATGCCCTTTTGGTTGGCTTCTGCTGAGGCATGTTTCCAAAGGGTGATGAAGATAGGATGCCAAAAAACCTATTCTTCTAAGATGACATCCATTTATCAGATAGGGATAAAAATGGAGCATGATGCACTTGTAAGAGAAGTGTTGAAAAGATTACAAGACGCTGGACTGACCCTCAAAAACAAGCATTGTATGTTTGGAGTGACTTTAGTCATGTATTTGGGCCAGACGATATCCAGTGAGGGGATAAGTACCAAGATGATATTGACTAAGAGCATTGTAGAGGCACCAGCATCAAAAGACTGATCAACTATGACCTTTCTTGGGTCTTGTTTTTCAGAAGAATGTGCCAAAGTGTTTGATTCCATTAAAAAGGTATTTGCACTATGCCAAATCTGGGACATTTAGATGCTTGCAACAAAACCATACTGTCTACTGGTGTTAGTCTTTGTGGATTAGGAATAATGCTGTCACAGATGGTGAATGGAGAGAAGAGAATGATTGTGTTTACTTCATGTTCGCTCAAAGGATCGGAAGAGAGATACTGTGTAAATAAGAGAGAGGCTTAGCTATTTCCTGGTCCATTCATCACTTCAAATTCTTTTTGTGGGGAATAATTTTCACGGTAAGGATAGATCATCATCATTTGGTGCAGATCTTCCTATGTAGGGAAGGTGGAAGTTTAACTCCCAGGATATGTAGGTGGTCAGAAGGGTTATCTGATTTTAACTTTGTTGTGGAATGTCTGCAGGGAGTAAGTAATCAGACTGTCTTTCTCATTGTATGGTGAATAATGCTATGGACTGTCATTGGCTAAGACAGCGGATACCTGTGTGGCAGCAACTGACTTAGTGAGATGGGTGAAGTGTCATCAATATGGAAGAATCAAAAACTGCAAGGGGCAATTCTAAAGAGTTGAAATTGGTGTGCGATTATGTGATGAATGGTTGATCTGACGTCTGTGATGTTTCTGATTCGGGAAAGGTATACTGGAATGTGCACAATTAACTGAGTTTGGTGGAGGGTGATCTCCTTAAAGGAGAAAGAATATTAGCACTGTTAGGCTTGAGAGAGAAAACAATTAATCTGGAACACGAGGGACATTTAGGAAGGAGTTTAACAAAAAACAGATTGTGTGAATGGTATTGGTGGCTTGGATTAGATCAAACAGAAGATTTTGTGAGAGGCTGTTGTAGGAGGCTGGCCTGGCTTATAGTAGGTACCTGATGGTACTTACACCTTGTGCCAGGTCCAGTTATCCCTTATTAGTAGATTAGTAGTGTTCTAGGAGCTTAGGCTGATAGAGGTAGCTATAGCAGAGCAGCTTAGGCTGAACTAGGAGACATGCAAAGCTCTTACTATACCACTTATCTCATATAAGTACTATATATCATAAGAAACACAATACTAAGGGTTACTAAAAATAAAGGTACTTTATTTTAGTGACAATGTGCCAAAAATATCACAGAGGATATACTCACTTAGGAGGTAAGTAAAATACACAAAATATACACACAAACCAAAATCAGGTAAGTAAAACAGTCAGAAAGTAGTGCAAACACTGTAGAATACAATAGGATGCAATAGGCCTTGGGGCAACACAAACCATATACTAAGAAAGTGGAAAGCGAACCACGTAGGGACCCCAGGCCTAGTTGAGTGTGTAGAGGGTCGCTGGGAGTGTAAGAAAACACTAAGGGTGTCCAAGATACCGCACCCCAAGACCATGAAAAGTAGGAGTAAAGTGCTACTACTTCCCCAGAAACACACTAAACTCGTGATAGAAGATTCTGCAAAGACCACAACAGACCGCAAAGCACTGAAGACGGATTCCTGGACCTGAGAACCTGTAAAGGAAGAGGACCAAGTCCAAGAGATTAAACCCCGGATGAAGGTGCAAAATGTCTGCCTCCGGGTGGAAGAAGCTGAAGATTCTGCAACAACGAAAGGTGCTAGGAACTTCTCCTTTTTGCATAAGATGTCCCAGTGCTGGAGGATGCAGAGTTGTTTCTTTGGAGAAAGACCGCAAACAAGCCTTGCTAGCTGCAAAGGTCGCGGTTGAAGAAAAAGGGTGCTGCCGAGGCCCAGGAAGGACCAGGATGTTGCCACTTGGGAGAGGAGACAGAGGGGGCCCTCAGCAACACAGAGA
Source organism: Pleurodeles waltl (assembly GCF_031143425.1). NCBI lineage: Eukaryota > Metazoa > Chordata > Amphibia > Caudata > Salamandridae > Pleurodeles > Pleurodeles waltl. Next base: position 92,408,669 of record NC_090441.1, read on the forward strand.
GTCCACGCACAAGAAGGCAGCACCTGCAGAAGTCCTTGAACACGGGTTCAAGAAGACTGAGCACAACGGTCGTCTCAACACTACAAAAGAGAGTTCCATGAAGCCGGTGGTCAACTCAGCGAGTTGAGCAATGCAGGATGGAGTGCTGGGGACCTGGGCTTGGCTGTGCACGAAGGATTCCTTGCAAAAGTGCACAGAAGCCCTAGCAGCAGCAGTTCACGCAGTACACAGGATTACTGTCTGAAGAGGGGAGACTTACCTCCTCCAAATTTGGACAGTTGGACCACTGGACAGTCTGGGTCACTTGGGTCCACCACCTGTGTTCCAGGGGCCACGCTCGTCAGGATGAGAGGGGTCCCAGAGTACCGGTGACGCTGAAGTTTGGTGCCTGCTGAAGTCGGGGGAAGACTCCATCAACCCACAGAAGATTTCTTCGTGGCTTCAAGTGGGGGATGAAGGCAGGCAGCCCCCAAAGCATGCACCACCAGTAAACAGTCGAGAAAGCCGGCACGATTAGGCGCTACAATGTCGACGGTAGTCTTCTTGCTACTTTGTTGCAGTTTTGCAGGCATCCTGGAGCAGTCAGCGGTCGATCCTTGGCAGAAGTCGAAGAGAGAGGTGCAGAGGAACTCTGGAGAATTCTTGCAAGTCGTTATCTGCGGAATAGCCCACAGAGGAGGATTGGCCACCTAGTCAGGTAAGCACCTATCAGGAGGGGACTCTGACATCACCTGCTGGCACTGGCCACTCAGAGGCCTCCAGAGTGCCCTCACACTTCTGAATCCAAGATGGCAGAGGTCTGGGACACACTGGAGGAGCTCTGGGCACCACCCCTGGGGTGGTGATGGACAGGGGAGTGGTCACTCCCCTTTCCTCTGTCCAGTTTCACGCCAGAGCAGGGTCTGGGGGATCTCTGAACCAGTGAAGACTGGCTTATGCAAGGAGGGCACCATATGTGCCCTTCAAAGCATTTCCAGAGGCTGGGGGAGGCTACTCCTCCCCAGCCCTTAACACTTATTTCCAAAGGGAGAGGGTGTAACACCATCTCTCAGAGGAAATTCTTTGCTCTGCCTTCCTGGGACTGGGCTGCCCAGACCCCAGGAGGGCAGAACCCTGTCTGGGGATTGGCAGCAGCGGAAGCTGCAGAATAAACCCCAGAGAGCTGGTTTAGCAGTACCTGGGGTCCATAGTGGAGCCCCGGGATGCATGGGATTATACTAGGGAATTATAAGGGTGTTCCAGTGTGCCAATTAGAATTGGTAAAATGGTCATTAGCCTATAGTGACCATTTTAAAGGCAGAGAGAGCATAAGCACTGAGGTTCTGATTAGCAGAGCCTCAGGGTTACACATTCAGGCCACAAACTATGAGCACTGGGGTCCTGGCTAGCAGGATCCCAGTGAGACAGGCAAAAACAAACTGACATACATGTACAAATGGGGGTAACATGCCAGGCAAGATGGTACTTTCCTACAGCTGTTGGCAATGTTCCATTAGTGAAAAAAACAAAGTGATGCGATCTACACCCCTAGTTCTGGTGGAAGTGCCATTAGAACCATGGACCAAATAAAGTTTAGACATTACTGGTCCATTCAAACTCCTTTCTTCAAGTGATTGATATGTTTTGATTAGTGGACTACACCTCCAAATGAGTGGTAAGCCAATCTGTACACTCAGTAAATATAAGAACATATATTGAGTTTCTTAAGGATACATTTGCTTGGGAAGGGATGCCAAATCCCATCTTAAATTATATTGGATTAAAGTTTGTTTTATAGGAGATGTGTGAGTTCTTAAAGGATTAGTCAATCTGAAAACTGAAATATATTCTCCACAAGCCAACAGGCTTGCTGAGAGAATGAACAGGATAGTAAGAGTGTGGAATAGAGAGTACCATTCAAGGATGTGTCATGTAAGACTTGGCTCTCTCCCAAAAATACTGCTAATAGTAGTATTGAAGTCTCCTTTTTCTGTCTTGAAAGAGAGATTATTAGATTCTTACCGTAGTCCTGCATGGCTAAAAACTGGGAAAAAAGACTGAAACCAACATTTTAGATTAACAAGGAATCATTTCCAGAGGGAAGAAATACTAGGAAAAGTATAAAGTGATGTTTGATAATCAGAATTCTGTGAAGCAAACTTCCTGGAAGATGGGTTTTGTGGTACTACTAGAGAAACCTAGACTGATTAAGAAAGACGTTTCTAAATTCATGGGCCCATTTATTATAAATTAAGAGAAATGTGGTTGTTTTAGATCAGGTGTCTCCAACAAGTAGATCGTGAGCTACCAATAGCTCCCAGACACCATCAGAGTAGCTCACAGCCTAGAGTTCATTTTTAAGCAAGCACAGGGTTACATTTTTCCTTCTAAAATTAAGGCAAGGCTGTGTCTATTTAACATTATTATCATCAGGCTGCAGATAGCAGGGCCTGGTAAGGAGCAGGGCTAAGGTCAGATTTATGACCTAGGTCACAGAAGTGAAGAATTGAAGCACTAAGCTATTTAACTCTTAAATAAAAGTCCCTGTCAGCTCAATATTGGAGGTAGGAACAACATTATGTTTCTCAATGCTTTTAAATCAGAGAAAATTAAAATGAAAAGTTAACAATCATAAAGTGATTGTTAACTTTTCATTTTAATTTTCTCATTTTTTTTCAAAGTGTTGCATTTACAAACAGCAGGTCTTTTTAATCCAGTGACCAGTGGAGCACTGTGCCATATTTATATCTGAAAAATACAGTCATTTTTTAAATGGGAGAAGATTATAGTGCAGAGAATATGTCCACATTATGAACATTTTTGTACTTTAAATGTCTCCAATTAAAAAAAATGGTTGTATGTTTGTGTTATATATGTAACGGTGCCTCATATGGTGAAAGGTATGTCCTGTGCCACAAGTACATACGACACAGTCTCTCAGTTACCCATACACGTATATCCCATTCATACGCATACATGTTCATACATCCACAAAGACCAAGCTCTCACTGACACACATGGCAGCCACTAGTCAAAGTATTTTGTTCAAAACATACTATCTGGCTCTATGAACAAAAGGTTTATAGTCAAGAAAGCTGGGCGTGAGGGTGTCTGGTGACAATGCACAACTTGTTTATCCTTCAGTAGCTTGCAATGATTTTCACTGATCAGATGTAGCTCTTGCTACAGAAAAGGATGGAGACCCCTGTTTTAGATAGTATAAATGCATGGCATATGTCCAGATGGGAAACAGCCATTAAAACGCGGTCATAACCAAGCATGACTAATATCACAAAGCCATTAACAGACATATGCCTTTACCACTTGTGGCTTTACCACAAATATACCTTTACCACCCATGCCTTTAAAGCGAATTTCGTTCTAAAGGCATGAATAGTATAGGCATATGCGGGGTAAAGGTTTTAATGGTATAATGGTAAGTATTATTTTTTTAAATTTTTCAAAGGCATGAATGGTAAAGGCACATGCGTGATAAAGATTTTACAAGTAAGTACAGGTAAGTATATATTTGTGTATATGGATGGTAAGGGCATGTTTAGGTTTTAGGATAGATATGGGTATTTGGGTGGTAAGGGTGTTTTAGGGTGGGTATGGGTTTTTGGATGGTAACGGCACGGATTATTGGTGAGATATATATATATATACACACACATATACAGATATATATATATATATACGCACACATATACATACATATATATACACACACACATATATATATATTTTTTTTATTACCTACTGGCAGTCGCCAGTATGTAGGTACGTAGGACCTAGTTTCCAGAGGAAGAGCGTTTATTCTTTTGCCAATAACTTTGGCGCCGTTTGACGAATCTTCACAAAGTTTTCAAAACGTATACTTCAGTGGGTTCAGCTGCTGTCTTGAAAGTTTCGGGGTGATCCGTCAAGCTGGGGCCAAGAAAAAGGGGAGTCCTAAAATGAGTTTTCCCCATGCATTTTCCCATCGGGATTTTGAACATGACTACAGCCCGAACAGCTGAATGGCATTACACGAAATTTGGCAGAAAGCTAGCTCTTGCTACAGAAAGCATGCTTTTTGGTGATTTGGTGTAAATCCGTTCAGACGTTTTGGAGTAATTAGAGATTTAAAAATATAGATGGCTAGGAACATGGATACTTCGCAGATCCAACTGTCCCCGTGCTGATATCTGATTCGCTGCCAACCCTTCAACAAGGAAGTGCTTGGCAGTCATCTTGGGACTCAGCTTCAGCTGAGTCCCACAGAAAAAGTAACAAGAAGAAGAAAAGGGGCCAGGGTAGGGTCAGCCTGAGCCCCTAGCCTTGGTCTAGGGGTCCCGTACAGACCCTGCCAGGGCAAAAAAGCATTTTTGTGAAAAAGATCTCGGAAAATCCATTTTCTAACTTTTTTTTTAAAAAGGGCGGTCTCCCACCCTTTTTGTTTATTTTGCCCCTGGGTGGGCCAGGTCCCCTGGGCATTGGGTGATTGAAAAAGTAGGGGGGAACACAGGGTCCAGCGCCTCCCCAAGGCTAAATGAAGGAGGTCCCCCCTCATGGAGGCAATAATAGCGCTCAGGACTAACCCTCCCCACCCCCCGCCCCCATGGCCTGCTCTTGCTATGTCCCAAGGTGCCCATCCCCGGGACATAGCTGTTTGCTCTAACTTGGCGGCAGCTTTGACTGCTCCCACCAAGTCAGAGCAAACAACTTCGCTCCCAGTAAGCGAGAGCTGTCAAGCAGCTCTAGCTTGCTGGGAGTGAAGGTTTTCTCTGTTTCCCTGCCTGCAGACATGCGGGCAGGGAAACAGAGGAAACTATTGCTGTCACAGTCAGGGAGTTGCATGTTTAGCAGTTCCCTGTCTGTGACAGCAATGCCGGCTCCCGCAGGAGACAAGGAGCCAGCTGGGACTGCGGGGCCTTGCGGCTCCAATTGCACACTGGGCGCCCTGGAGACGCACAGGAAAGATGACCGGGCCCAGGGCATGGGGTCCCCAGGGCTGAGATCAGCCTGGAGCCCCCTCCTCCATTTATTCAAGTTGGGTCCCAGGGGATGGGGCCCCCGGGGCCACAATTGGCCTAGGGATGGGAGCGTGTATCCTGCCTTTCCCATTGAATAGAGGTGGACCTAACGGGATGGGACCCCCGGGCCGAAATCGGCCAGGGTGGTGCACATGGCCCTCCTACCCATGGTTCTCACTTTAAATTATTAAGAGTATGCAAATGTGCATATCAACTTGAAGCTGGGCCCGCTTGGCCCTACACTGTCTACCTTGGCAATATGCATATGTCTTCCCAGCTTCCTAGAGGGCCCCCAGTGTGATTCCCACTGATTTTGATGGCGCATTCTCAATGCCAAGGAATAGGACGAGTTCTCCACAAAGCAAAGAAGAACTTACATCATATAGATAAGAGGTAGGACCCTGGTTTGATGGAGATTTACGTATTTGTAGTCTTGTTGGCCTCTCTATAGGAAGATTCATCTTATTATAGAATTCTGAAGAAAGATGCACAAGGAACAGTCACATTGCCAAACACACACAAGGTCACTGGTAACATTTTATTGTGCCCCATTACACAGCTGTAGTGTAGAATACATACTGGACATTTACCCAAGGAGGCAGAAAGAACTGCAGGTGGGTAGATAATTCATGCAAAGCTGTGGACTCTTGTTGAATTAAAGGGCAGGTGAGGGTCTTTTGTGGCAGAGTCACTCACACAACTACTGGCACACCCACAAAAACACCCACCCACTCACAGACGCACTCAGACACTCACCATCCACTCACAGACCCACTTACACACTCACCCACCCATTCACAGATCCATTCAGAGACTCATGCACCCACTCAAAGACTCACGCACCCACTTACATACCCACTCAGAGACTCACGCATCCACTCACAGACCCACTTACACACTCACCTACCCATTCACAGATCCATTCAGAGACTCATGCACCCACTCACAGACCTACTCAAAGACTCACGCACCCACTTACATACCCACTCAGAGACTCACGCATCCACTCACAGACCCACTCGGAAACTCATGCACTCACTCACAGACCCACTCAGAGACTCATGCACCCACTCATAGACCCACTCAGACACTCATGCACCCACTCACAGACCTACTCAAAGACTCACGCACCCACTTACATACCCACTCAGAGACTCACGCATCCACTCACAGACCCACTCAGAAACTCATGCACTCACTCACAGACCCACTCAGAGACTCATGCACCCACTCATAGACACACTCAGACACTCATGCACCCACTCAGACTCACACTCTCAAACCCACTCAGACTCACGCACAGACCCTCTTAGACACTTATGCAGCCACTCATAGACCCACTCAAGCATTCACGCATCCACTCACAGACCCACTCAGACTCACACACCCACTCACAGAGACACTGTCACACTTAGAGACACCCTTTCACACCTATTCTCGCACCCAGAGAGACAGGCCATGTGGCCTACTCCCACCGCACACAGCCAAAGGCCGTGTGCAGCATAGGGTTGGGTGGTTAAGGGGTGTGACCGCAGGGACTGGCCACTTGGGTAGATATTTCAGGCAAAGCAGTGGACTCTTGTTGGATAAAAGGGCAGGTAAGGTTCCTTTGTGGCAGAATCACTCACACAACTACTGACACATCCACACAGACACTCACACACTCACTCACAGAGGCACTCAGACACTAATTCACCCACTCACAGACCCACTCAGATTCACGCACCCACTCACAGACCCACTCAGAGACTCAAGCACCCACTCACAGACCCACTCAAGCACCCAGTCACAGACCCACTCAGAGACTCAAGCACCCACTCAAAGACCCACTCAGGCACTCACAGACCCACTCAGAGACTCAAGCACCCACTCACAGACCCACTCAGACACTCATGCATCCACTCACCGACCCACTCAGAGACTCAAGCACCCACTCACAGACCCACTCAAGCACCCAGTCACAGACCCACTCAGAGACTCAAGCACCCACTCAAAGACCCACTCAGGCACTCACAGACCCACTCAGAGACTCAAGCACCCACTCACAGACCCACTCAGACACTCATGCATCCACTCACCGACCCACTCAGAGACTCAAGCACCCACTCACAGACCCACTCGGGCACTCACAGACCCACTCAGACTCAAGCACCCACTCACAGACCCACTCAGACACTCATGCACCCACTCACAAACTCACTCAGAGACTCACGCACCCACTTACAGACCCACTCAGACTCACATACTCATTCACAGATCCACTTAGACACTCACGCACCCACTCACAGAACCACTAAGACATTCACGCACCTATTCACAGACCCACTCAGACTCTCATACATGCACTCACAGACCCACACAGACAATCCTACACTCACTCAGAGACAATCTCCACCCATTGTCACACCCAGAGACACCCTCTTATACCTACTCTCACACCCACTCTCACATAGATCCTCTCACACTCACTTTCACACCCAGACAGACACTCGCACACTCAATCTCACACCTATTCTCACAGCCAGAGAGATAGACCCTGCAGCCAAGTCCTGCCACACATAGCCAACAGCTGTGCGCAGCATAGGATTAGATGGTTGGCTCCAGGGACTGGCCGCATGCCAGGCCCTGCCGCCAACCCTTGCCACGCACGGCTGAAAGCCATGTGCAGCTGTGGTTGGATTAATGTATAGTAATGAAAATTACTTTAATTTAACAAAACCATAGAAAGTAAAAAAAAACAAAGGTTACAGGGACGCTATAGTTAGGAAACAATTTTAAAAAACATGGAAATTCACTTAAAAAAACAAAGGTTACAGGGCGTTATAGCTAGGCTCACATTTTGAACGTGCCAAACCACAGCAATTCACCAATTATAGTTGGAGTTATCTCAAGTAACTATTACTTGTGCCCTAAGGTAACTATAACTCGCGCCCCCGCCATGCACAGTTTTTTCCTCAAAACATTTACTGCAAATATTACATTGATATTATCAAGAATGTTGTCAAAGATACCATGAGTGCCATAATTTGTGGGGTAATTATCAGTGCATGGCAAGGGCGTGAGTTATAGTTACCTTAGGACACGTGTTATAGTTACTTGAGATAACTTGCTGAAGCATTTCATCTCTGTCCTCTGCATGCGTGCAGGGGACAGAGATGAAGGCTTTGGATTTTGACAGCGGGACCTGCTGTACAGGGGCAGCGGAGAGGCCATGCGGCCCCCAGCAAATAAATTGCATTTTGCCCCGGGGAGGTGGGCCCTGGGGCACAAGGGAGACCACAGGCCCCCTGCTTATTATTACCTGAACGCCTAGGGAAGGTGGTGGACCCTGGGGTAGTGGGAGGGGGCCAAGCACCCCCGCACATTACATAACAGCCCTGGCAAAGTGACGGTCCCAGGGTAGCAGGGGGCACAAGATCCCCTGCATAAAACTAGTAAGCCCTGGGGAGGTGGCGATACCCAGGGCAGCAGGAGGGGGCCAAGAGCTCACCCCCCCAACACACTTTTTTTTGTACAAAAGCCCCGAAGACTTGCCCCACCTGGGGGCATTATGGTAATGAAGCGTAGAAGTCTGTGCTTCTTTTTAAAAAATAAAATTACACCGGATCCACGATGCTCTATTGCTGTTCATAATCCCTATGGAAAAATGAATTAAGAAAATGTGTTTTGCCCCCTCCCCCCCCCCCCCAACAGAGGGATCACCCCAAAACGTTCCAGGCAGCAGCTGACAGGATTGACAAATTCTTTTGAAAAGCTTTGTGGCGACCGCCACTAGGTAATACCATAAAACATTTCTTACTCAGAAGAATCGCCGCACACCAAACTTTTCAGGAATATTGGCCACTTTATTCAATGCACAAATTATGGCAGCGCTTTTTCAATCCTTTCACCCTCATGTGTTTTGGCTTATGGTGAGCCTTAATCACAGGTGAGTTTAGTCTCTAATTACCAACGTGAACTATTGATTGATTTTTAAAGAGTCCCAGACCACGTAGTTATTTTGTGGCCTTAAAGTCATACCATCATCGGAGCGTGCATTCAAAGCGTATCTCCACATTCTGATTCAGAACTGCAGCATAATTCCCTTTCACTTTTCTTTCAAAGGCGCTGCAGTCATTCGTACCATTCTTTACTTTAAATGTGCCTTACTGGTTCAGCTCCTAAAATAGCCGTGTTGCCACAATATTTACTGTAGGAAAGCACCCTCTTTCTTGGCATGGTTACCCCCATTTCTGCTTGTTGTCAGTGTGTTTGACTGTGTTCACTGGGACCCTGCTAACCAGGTCCCCAGTGATTATGTTCTCTCCCTTCTAACATGGTAACTGGTACCATTTTTACCCTCATGTGAGTGCCTAGTACACAGTACCCAGGGCATTGAGGTACCAGGGGATCTCCATGGGCTGCAGCATGTATTATGCCACTCATGGGAGCCCATGCAAAGTGTTCTGCAGGCCTGCCATTGCAGCTTGCGTGAAAGGGTGCATGCACCCTTTTTCACTATAGGTCACTGCACCAGGTCACTGTAAGCCACCCATATGGCAGGCCCTCCTAGCATAGAGGGCAGGGTGCAAGTACCTGTATGTGAGGGCACCCCTGCACTAGCAGAGGTGCCCCTACAAACTCCAGTTCAATTTTTCTGGATTTCATGAGGGCGGGGACGCCATTTTATGCGTGTACTGGACATAGGTCACTACCTATGTCCAGCTACATAATGGTAACTCCAAACCTAGGCATGTTTGGTATCAAATATGTTGGAATCATAACCCAATACTTTTGCCAGTACTAGAAGAATCATTCCATGCACTCTGGGGGCTCCTTAGAGGACCCCCAGCATTGCTCCTACCAGCCTTCTGGGGTTTTCTGGGCAGCCCAAGCTTCTGTCACCCCTCAGACAGGGTTCTGCCCTCCTGCTGCCTGAACAGCTCAAACCCAGGAAGGCAGCACAAAGGATTTCCTTTGGAAGAGGGGGTAATACACTCTCCCTTTGGAAATAGGTGTTACATGGCTTGGGAGGGGTAGCCTCCCCAAGCCACTAGTATGCTTTGAAGGGCCATTTGGTGCCCTCCGTGCATAAACTAGTCTACACCGGTTCAGGGACCCCGAGTCCCTGCTTTGACACGCAACTGGGCAATGGAAAGGGGAGTGACTATTTCCCTCTCCATCACCGCCCTGGGGTGGTGCCCAGAGCTCCTCCAGAGAGTCCCTGGGTTCTGCCATCTTGAATCCAAGGTTGGCAGGGGGCTCTGGGAGCATTGGAGTGGCCAGGTCAGGCAGATGACATCAGAGCCCCCTCCTGATAGGACTCTACTGCAACCTTACTTTGACTTCTAGCCACTGGAATCACGACTGGACCCTCCACGAACCAACAATATGCATCCACAATGAAGACTCTGCTTGAAACATTGTTTCCATGGCTCCTTCCAGCTTCTGCAACATATTCCCAGCTGTGCATCCTCTGAGGGCAGCAAGTCTTCAGTCTGCATGAGAAGGAAGAAGGAATCTCCCTTGGAGTGGAGTCACCTCCCTGCATCTGCAGGCACCAACTGTAACAACGAATGGCTGCGTGGATCTCTTCTCATACTGAACTCTGTGGATCCTGCATCACAGGCGGTGGTTTGGAGTTGTCCTCTTGGTCCTCTCTGCCAGCTGTCCAACTTTGGTGGAGGTAAGCCCTTGCCTTCTTGCGCAGGACTGTACATCCATGCACCGCGTCTCTTGCAGCTGCCAAGGCTTGTTTGCATCTCCTCCAAGGGATCTTCAGGCTTCGTGTAGCTCAAGTTCCTGTGACGCAAAGTCCTCTGCGTGCTTCTTCTGCAGCATGGGACCCCTCTCCAGTAGTGCTGGGTGGGCTCCTCTGTGACTTCTGGTTCTTCATCCAGTGGGTCTCCTGTGGGGCTGCCTCTCCTTCTGTTGACTCTCTGCCTTGCGGAGGGTCCGCCTTGGACTCCCCCCATGGGTTGAGTCCTCCTGGACCTTTCAGGCCCCGGCAGCTCCTCTTTTGCTTCTCTGCAACTTCTGCCTTTGCCAAAGGCTTGTTGGAGGCTTTTCCATGCCACTGACTGACTGCAATCCTCCATCCGGTGTAGGACGATGACTGCATCCTCCAGGAACTCTTCACCTGCTCCAGGGCTGCATTCCTGACCATCTTTCTCTCACCGTCAACCAACCCCTGCATCCACAGCTGGGTGGGTAGTAGCTCCTACTCCTCCTGGGCTCCTCTGTGACTTCTGGACTTGATCCCCTTCTTCCACAGGTCTTCCTCTTCAGGAATCCACTGCTGGTTTCCTGCGGTCTTGTCTGGGTTTTGCAATTTCTTCATTTTCTTCCTTCTGGGTGGTTTGGGGAAAATCTAGTAATTTACTCCTTTTCTCCTGCTCGCTAGGGGGCACTGTGGTACTTACCTTTGGGGTTTCCTAGTACCTCCAGCTTCCCTCTACACATTCAACTTACCTAGATGGGGGTCCTGTGTTCGCATTCCATTTTTTTGCACTGTTTTCTATCACTTTCTATGCCTATTGCTAATATCTCGTGTACATATTTAGTGTGTATACTTACCTCCTATTGGAGGTTTGCCTATCTAGTGTTTTGGTACTGTGTTACTGTAATAAAGTCCCTTTATTTTCATAACACTGAGTGTTTTCTTTCATGTGTGTAAGTGCTTTGTGACTACAGTGGTATTGCATGAGCTTTGCATGTCTCCTAGATAAGCCTTGGCTGCTCATCCACAGCTACCTCTAGAGAGCCTGGCTTCTGGACACCGCCTACACTACACTAATAGGAGATGCCTGGACCTTGTATAAGATGTAAGTACCTTAGGTACCCACCACACACCAGGCCAGCTTCTTACATTGGTGGTGCAGCGGAGGGATAAGCACTTGACATTGCCTTACCACCCTGTCACTTGGTACTTTCCACAGGAAAGACCACTTACTGACTAGGGGTACACAAGGTACTTAGTGTCAGGGAACTAGTCTCTTACGTTTAGGTAAGCTAGAGGTCAAGGCAGAGCCCTTGCTCTAAACTTCTTTTGAGAGACTAGGGTTTAGGGTAGTTTAGGTCCACCTACAACATAACACACACAAAACCATATCTTCAGAGCAGACCACATCCCAGGCCATGGACTCACAATATGTGGGCCTCACTTTTCAAGAGTTGAGGGGGATGTGCTCAGATATTAACCTGAAGACAGGTAGGAACCCTAATAAGAGTCTGCTCTCTGGCCTGTTCCTCCAGGATGACCAGGGCCATACTGGTAACCAGGAGGCGGAAGAAGCAGACTCTAGTCCCCCAGTGTTAGAAAGACAGGATCTAGACACTGAGGAGGGTCAGCAGGGTCCCTCTGAGGATCACAAAGTCCCTAGTAAACCCTCTAGCCTAGATGGGAGCACTTCAGGTAGTGGGAAGGAAAGCCATAACAGTAGGGCTCCCTTTGTGCCCAGAGGTCTAGTTGAGAGGGTCACCAAGAAAAGGGACAGATCCTCCTCTGCCCACTCTCATTTCACCTTAGCCTCTGAGGGAACACTCTGCTCATCTCCAGGAGAAGGGGAGCTCAGACAGCTGAGACTGGAGGAGGCCAAGCTAAGGCTGCAGCAGCAGCTAGCCTTGGACAGGGAGGCCTTAGCACTGGAGAGACAGGGAGGAAGGGTTTGGGGTCACCACCCCATGGGAGAAGCACCTTTAGTTTCAGAGATCCTAGGGTAAAGGAAGACTCTTGACTCCAGAAACTTAAACAAGGTTGTTCCCCCCTACATGGTGGGGGATGACATTTACAAGTGGTTCACTGCTCTGTAGAGGGCTTCTAAGGTACAAAGGGTCCCTCAGAGACAGTGGGCTGCTATCCTGTGGCTCTCCTTCTCTGACAACGGAAGAGATAGACTTCTCACTGTCAGAGAAGAAGATGCTGACAACTATGCTGTTCTGAAGTCTGCACTCTTAGATGGGTTTGGTCTCACCACTCAACAATATAGGATCAAGTTCAGGGAGACCACTTTTGGTAGTGATTATGTAACTTCTAGTGTGTGAGGCTGCTCCTATTTCACCACCCCACCTAGTCCTTAGTAATTGTCTAAAATCTTAAAGATGGTTTGAAGGGGTTGTGCACCTGGGTGGGGTGAAAGGAGCATCGCCCATATATGCCAAGAAGCAAACACACCACCGGCAGCACAAACTCTGAATTAAACAGTTTTGACAAACAGCTTACAATTTCGCCATGAGGCAGCTGGTTACCCAATGTATGGGCACAGGAAAGACTCTGTGGAATAGGAATGACAGATAAAACACAAATTTCTGTGACTAAAAAGTCGGTGTATCTAAATTTACTAAGCCACTAATTAGCACTATCACGCCATCATTGCAAATGGCATCGCGTGGTTTTAGGCTCCATAATGACATGAAAAAAATCACATTACAACACTGGAACCCAGATCAGAAAAATGACTGTAACTTTAGACCCAGGTGACATCAAGAGAAATGACTGACATGAATGATTGTGAGCACTATGGCCAGCATATCTTCGCCAGTGTATATTCCATTTCAGAGTAGTGCTGTCAATCAATAACACCGGAAGCTGCTGCAGAGCATGCATTTCGAAGTTCTCGGGGGCTTTTGGTTAGTTGTTGGTCATTCTTTTCTTGCATAGGGTGGTGGTTTCACCTCTTAGGTTCAATCCACAGTTTTTCCAAAAAAGGTACTAGGTACAATAAATCTGTAGGTTCGGTCTATAATTTGTGTTAACCAAAAGTAGCATCCCTCCTAAGTCAATGAGGTTGACAAGTGTGCTCTACCATCATTCACGACCGTGGCTGGCAAACTTTTGGGCCGTGTTCGGCGTCACCTGGTAAAAAAAATGGGGTGTCCATACCAATAACGGGCGGTTTTACCACTGTAATATAGACTATTAAGAGTTATGGGTCTAGAAAGAGGAATAACATGCGACACACAGAATTACTGAACGGTTTGCTACATATTTTTTCAATTACGAAGCTCAATTTTGGCCATAAATCCCACCTTTATACTTATAGAGTATGTGTGAAGCAAGCCAGGTGGTGTTATCAGGTGCAGAATACCTCACAGTAATATCGGGTGGAATTTCACTCAGTCCAGCTACACACATGCTAACAGGCCGACTCGAGTGGGAGTGTCCAGATTTATTGAGACTTTATTTCAGCTGTCTCCCACCTAAAATTGCCTTTGATTCAATGTACGCCAATAGGGAAAATGAAATCCCCTCCCTCTTTCTAGTTTCAAAATGTTGGCATGTGTGCAACTTGTAATTGGGCGGAATAGTTAAACCTGGGAAATGCCAATAATGTCACTGATTCTAATAATGTCACCCTTTGTGGGCATGGCAGGACAGGGCAGCGTGATCAGAAAATGTGGTCTTTCGGGCAGTTCCATCTAGGTGGATCTCCACCCCTGGGATGTCGTGGCGGGAGGCGCAGTCCAGGCCCCTGGGGCTCTGTGTTGACTAGTGAGATGCCAGCGGTGTTTACCTGCCCTATTAAATCAGCCTGTTGCTGTCTACATCAGCCTGGTTATTGTCCCGCCCGAAGCATACAGTGTAACAAATTAAAGTGTTGACCTTGGCATCCTTTCACGATGATGTGTGAAGCGCCTGAAACAGCGTTTAACTCATACGGAAGCGAATTCTCATTCCCTCAACCTCTGGTGCTGCTTCTGCATTTCCTCCAGGGTCGGACTGGGGCAGAAAATAGACCCGAGCAGCACAATAAAAGTGACTCCAATCAGTGAATCAGCGAGGTAAAAGAGTTACGTAAATTCTGCAAATTGGGACAGTTTTAACGTGTAAAGGCACGCTGTGGAGGAGTTTTGCAAGGTTTGGGAGTCTGTGTGTATTTGTGCTTGCTGCATGCAACGTCTGTGCTAATAGCAGTGAAATGGACAGTTAAAGCCGGCCACCAGACCATAAAAAACATACCCAGATCTGTCCAAAAAAATGGTCCACATAACTGCCCTTCAGATTAACCGAGTAGGCGTGCGGGGTTGTCCCATATGCCAGCCCGGGCGAAACTGGTTTCTCCACAGTCTCCACTTCCAAGGCACCGTTCTCCACAAACGAAAGGAATACAAAGTGGCGCGAAGGCAGGTTGTTTCGAAAAATGTAATTCATGGTTAGGAGACATTTTAAGACACAGTACCTTTGGCCTAACAGTAGCGACAGACTTGTAAGGCGAGCAGGATGTACCTCGCCTCACACTCAATCTGCGGACGGGAGCTCTGCACTCCACTGCCCGTTCCACCTTAAAAGTATTCACTGGGAAAACACCGAAGGTCACGCCCACTAGCTTCCGATTGGTCTGCTGAGCGGAAGAGAACGGAGGGACCAGCTGCCATTGAATGAATAGCATGTGACGCAATGATACACAATTTAAGGCTGTTGCGCTGGAGCAAGTTTTTTCTCAGAAGGTGCAGGGGATCGGGTCTCGAGCAGGTGAGTGACTGGAGCAGGGATGTGAGACAGTCTATATTGCGTGTGCTTTTTTTCTCTCCAGATAATAACTAAACGAACACATCCTTTTTATGCGTTTGAAATGTGTGTTGTATGTAATCGAGTCCTTCTTTTCTTACAGGGAAGCGATAACTTTTTTCCCATTCACGTTCAACGTCATCTGTGATTTTTACGTCAAAAATGGCTTCAGAGGTAAGGGCTGTTCACCTTTTTCCAGTGTGTGAAGTTGGTGCTGTAATGTGCTTTTACATCTGATGATGAGAGCTGTAATAATAATGATTTGTTTTTATGGCACAGTGGTCACACAAGTTCAGCTATAACAAATATTCATTAACTGAGTAATATAATTCTTGCTAAACCCTCACATTCACCTTTTATTTTTAAAGAAAAAGAATATGATGGCAGTATTTGTAATAATTTATTGTAAGCACCGATGGCGTCACATTTGCCCCTCCACTCAACTCTAAAATGGAAAGGATGGCATGAGAGCTACTCGCTGGGACTGTGCAAAGGCCTGTAGAACTCTTGCAGTGTTCTGACCTTTAGCAGTGAAAAGCATTGAAGGGGTTAATCATTTAGATTTTTGCATGGTGTCCTCGCACAAACGGTTTGTGTGTATAACATGAGCAGAAGCAGTGTAACATCCAGGCCAACATTTCCACACTACAAAGAGAGAGATTTCGAAAAATACACTGGAGGAATTTATTACCCCCATTGAAGTACATTAAAGCACAGTCAATTTTATTAAATCGCGAGTCTCCCGCCGGAATAGGGTCTGTTCTCCTTTATGTTGTAAGGGTCTCTCCATAGGACAGTTACAGCATGTGTAGCAGCAGTGCAACTCTCCCTAATTTACTCAAAAGAGTTACTACAAAGGCAACAACCGTGCCATAGTAGGCAGGCCCTCTCAGCAGGAAGTTGCCTTTGCTGCAGGCATAATAACCTTGGGTGACAAGCATCCCTGCTAGGGGTTTCCAAAAGTTAAAGAGGGCCTTTCTGGGTGTCAATCTGAGCTTACGCTCATGGGATAACATAAGGAGGACTCTACTCAATGGGGCGTAGGGCTTCTGGAGCGAATGGAACCAAAAGAGGCTGCAGGAGGTGACCCACCAGTGACACACTTACATGTTGAGTGGCTCTTACAGGCCACAGAAGATGTGGGGGATGTGGTCAAAATGTAGTGAAAATGAGCCCTTGGGGAAGAAGCCTGCTCATTATCACTGACCCGGTTGGCATGTACATCGTAGGACGTCTGGCTTCCTAACGTCTGGGCGTGGGCTCACTAATACAAGCAGAGTTAGTCACCCAGTAAAGACGCAACATTTCCATGCTTATGTCTCTTGGAACTTGCTAACTGACAGAAGAGATTGTGAAGCCTCTAAATACTGTGCCAGGGCCAAAGAACTGTACTGACAATGAAGAAATGACAACCCCACTGTGCCAATCCCATGACAAAGAGTTCCTCCAACCATTCCAGAAACACTACACTTTCCCACCAATAACAAAATATGTTTTCCCCTACCTCACTAGTTGTGAGAATCTGGATGCCGTCACTGAGCCGCTGCTTGCACCATGACCTGTAGGCCCTGCACTCCGCGTCGCCTTGCTCACACTGCAGCCTTAGTATCCCGACAATGACGCTCTATGCTGACACCAGCACTGGTGTCTGCACCGTGGCCTGAGGACACTTCTCGTGAGGTACACAAAGCACCTTCCGCACCGCAGCCCCGGTCCACCGACGCCAGCACCATTGACTCCAGCATCGTCAACACACACCCCTGTCTGCACCGCAACCAGTGGGCTCTGCACGGAGCCCGCCCCGCACTGCCGCCTTGGGTCTACCGACGACATCGCCTCTGCAATGACAACGCCGCTGCCTGCACCGCGTCTTGAAGACACCGCTGCCCTGGTCTTACCGATGCAACCGGACGCCATCACCGAGCCAGTGCCTGCACTGTGACCTGTGGGCACCACACGTCGCATCGTCCTGCTTCGCACCGCGGCCCGACGCCATCAACACCAGCGCTCCTGACTTCGACATCGGCTTGGAGTTCAGTCTGCAACGCATGTGACTTCCAGGGACGGACGACCCCTGCACCGGCCTCCAGAAGTGATGTGGGCAGACGCCAGCGAACGCGGGACTCTGGATCTCATTCCAAGGATCACAACGTCCTACATTTCCAAGGTACTGTTTGCGAGTCTTCCCAACACCGTAGCTGGCCCGCGACAGGCCTGAACTGTTGGATTTGTTATTCACAATGCCATGATAGCCCTAGACGGAGCTATCGACTTCAAGGAAATGTATTTTTCAGTAATTCTTGCAAAAGTCAAATGTTTATTACTGTATGTTTTGGTTTTTCTTGTTTTGGTCTTGTTTTACACGGATAAATATTGGCTATTTTTCTAAAACTGGTGTGGTGTCCTTTTCCAGTGTTCTCACTGTTTTACTGTGTGTTATGTGCAAATGCTTTACACATTGCTTCTGAGATAAGCCTGACTGCTTCTGCCAAGCTACCAAGGGGGTGAGCAGGGGTTATCTGAGCTGGGTATTCCCCCTTACCCTGGCTAGAGTGAGGGTTCCTACATGGACAGGTTGTAAACTGACTGCCAACTAGAGATCCCATTTCTAACATTATACATTAAGATAGTTTATACAGCTGGAGACTTGGCCCCATATGATTGTATTTACAGAATCCTACAGTTCAGTTTTAAGGAGGATGTTAGCACGGAACCGAAAATGTACCACAGTTTCTCTTAGACATGCTGACCCTAAATAACTGCAATTCTACATAATAAATCCCACTCTCAGCACACCTCTATCTTCACCAAAAGTTACAATAAGCAAACAAACACACCATACCTCCTACCCAACTTCTATTCACCTCCAGCTACTCTCTGTATACTTACTGCTATAGTCTGCACACTTTCAACCACACGCCATGCAACTTGGAATGTGTTGCAGTTCATCAGGTCATTCCTGCCTCTTTTTATAGAGGTTATTAATATTGTTGTTTTTACTAACAGTATAGCTATCATATATATAACATTTCGAGACATTGATGTATTTGTCAAATGCATGAAACTATGCACAAGGACTCATCTAAAAGCCACATTGTGCAATAGCTCATGCTTATAGTGGCCATCCGAAAAACCTCAAATGGAGGTTTGGGGATATGTTAAGAGTCGAGCAGAACTGCTTTGAACCTGAGGACCTGGAAGAACAAATACAGGAAATATGAACCAGATTCTTATCTAGAGGTTACCCAGCGAAAGTGCTCCACAGTGCGATGGAAACAGTTAAGACTTGATCAAAAGATGAGTTACTGGTAATCCACAGAAAAGTGCAATCAGAAGAATATAAATTCCACACAATCATGGACTTTAATTGTAGGCACAAGGAACTTAAAGACATGTTTAGGAAAAAACTGAAGATACTAAAAGTGGATGAAACTCTAAATGAAGCCCTCACAGATCATCCCAGCATAACCTACAGAAAAGGCTCATCAATGGGGGATCTTTTGGCACAGAGCCTTCTCCTGCCGGAGAAATTGATTAGCACAATTTGGCTTACTCAACCGGGCTGTTGGAAATGTGCTAAATGTAGGACATGTGAGCATGGGATGAAAAGTACATACAAGCTCCACAATGGTAAACATGAGAAAATCGAGGAGTACATCACATGCAAAACAAAATTTGTGGTCTGTGTTTTGGAGTGCTCCTGTGGCAAACAGTATGTGGGAAGTACCAGTAACAAATTGAAATTGGGGATCATACAATATCTACGGGCAATAAAAAACTGTGACTTCTATCCCATAGAAAGAGAAGGGGGGTAATCATTTGCCTACAGGGCAGCTGTATTGTGGAATGCTCTTCCACTCAAGCTTTGGTCCAATAGTAACCTACTGAGCTTTAGAAAGCAATTAAAAACTCACCTATTCGTATAGGGCTGTTTCAACTCTCTAAGATAAACGTGGTTCCTGTGCTTTTTTAATAGAGCTGGGTTGCCCGTGAGTTGGGTAGCTGCTTGCACTTTACAAGAGCATTTAACATAGTCAAACATTTTTAGGAAGAGCATGAAGGAAATAGCAAAGAGCTCCAATATTTTGAGATCTAGCATATCAGAATGGAAGAAAGGGGTGGTGACAGAAAATGAACACTGAGAAAAATTAACGCCTGATTGATTATACTGATGGGAACAGAACCCACCCTGAGACATAATTTAGATGCTGAGTTGTGTATATACACTTATGATGCATTTATGTTTGATGATCATGTGGCACTGAATGAGATCTGGAAATGCCTCTATAGAAGGAACCATGGCAGTGTATCAGGAATTTGTACAGACACCAGAGACCAATTTTCTAGATTGTCATTATTACCTGACGATTTGCATTGAATTTACATCATTATGATTCGTATACATTAAATAAGATTGGCCCCTGTCTTGGACGTCCAGCACATCATCTCTCACCATGACTTGGTGGCTATGTCTTTTCTAGACAAATCGCATATAGACATCCTGGGATTAAGGGGAAGATAGTAATTGAGAACAAAGTGGTGCTGTTCACACATCCTGTCTTGTTAGAGATTGATAGAAAGCTGACAATAATTTTTGCTGAGAAAGGTTAATTGATGCATGATTTAAATACAAGTTTAATTGAGACTGATTGGTCTTGTTGTATGCACATTACAAACATGATATAGTAGGACATGTGTTCACGCATTTGATAGGACCACACTGTATGCCCACAATTGGAGAGTCATACAGGCATGCTGTAGAATTGTTACTGACAGAATAGTTTGACAACTGTACAACTTAAGCAGGACATGAGTGGTATCATCCCACCCTTCAACAGCTCTGTACTTTACATTTGATGACTTGATACACCTTTGCCAGCTAGAAGCTTGGTAGACACCTTAATTCAGGTAACGCCTTCAGTACTTTCACAGTTGTCCTTTAATTTCGTGAGCACGAGCACTTTTATAAATATTATAGGCACATCAATATGTGTGCAAGTAGCACTATTTGCACAACCCTCTCCATTTGTCCCTGGAATACTGTGTTCGATGGCATATGTTGCTGCAGATACACATGTTTGGCACAGTCCGCTGCCTGGTGTTGGGCTCGGAGTATTACAAGTTGTTTTTCTTCGAAGAAGTCTTTTTGGTCACGGGACCGAAGGACTCCTCCCTCCTCGGCTCCATTGCGCATGGGCGTCGACTCCATCTTAGATTGTTTTTTTCCGCTGTCGGGTTCGGACGTATTCCTTTTCGCTCCGTGTTTCGGTTCGGAAAGTTAGTCAGAATCTCGGAAGAAAGCGTCGGTATTGTTCCGTTCGGTATCGGGATAGTTAGGTACATCGACACCGATCATTGGAAGACTTTGGGGTAGTTTCGATCCCCCATCGGGGCCTGGTCGGCCCGACCGCGTGCGACATCGAAGCCGATGGAACGGACCCCGTTTCGTTTCTGCCCAAAATGTCACAGTAAGCATCCTTATACAGATCAGCACTTGGTCTGTAACTTGTGCTTGTCCCCCGAGCACAAGGAGGTTACCTGTGAAGCCTGTCGAGCCTTCCGGTCCAGAAAAACACTCCGGGACCGAAGAGCCAGGCGTCAACAAATGGCGTCCACGTCGACAAAACAACGTTTCGACGAGGAAGAGGAAACATTCTCGGTTCCGGAATCAGAATCCGGAGACTCCGACGTCGAACAACAGCAACAAACTGTGAGTAAGACGTCGAAAAGTAAATCCATCGACAAACCGAAAGCCCAAGGGACGCCACTGCCAACAGGCCATGGCTCGACCCATAAAACAGGCGACCCGTCGAAGGCGCCGAAAAAGGGCACGCCCATAGCGAAGACACCCGACTCCGGTCGAGGGACCGCCATGGAGCAACCTCGGAGCCGAGAAAGCGGCTCCGAGAGACAAAAACAAGATACCGGCACCGAAAAACATCGGCACCGAGAATCCATGCCGAAAGGAACAAAAATTCTGTCGGTGCCGAAACCGAAAAAAGATTCTCTCTCGGCGCCGAAAAATACCACACCTTCATCCTACTCAGAGGAACAAGGAATGAGTGGCCAAATGCACAAATTTGGACAAGAGCTCCAAAGTGTAGAATCGGACTACACACAAAAGAGACTGTACATCGAGCACGACACAGGGAAGATATCAACCCTTCCCCCAATCATGAGGAAAAGAAGGATCGGACTTCCAAAGGATGACGCACAACCACAAGCCAAAGTGGTTAAAAAAGTCACGCCTCCGCCCTCTCCACCACAGGCATCGCCGGCACAAACACCGCCACAAATGCACTCACCAGCGCAAACTACCATAAGTCATGACGATCAGGATCAAGACGCTTGGGACCTGTATGACACCCCAGTGCCGGACAATGATCCCGAGTCATACCCCACAAAGCCGTCACCGCCAGAGGACAGTACCTCATACTCGCAACTGGTGGCTAGGGCAGCAGAATTCCACAATGTCCAACTGCATTCCGATCCTATAGAGGATGATTTTTTATTTAACACCCTCTCGGCTACACACAGCCAATATCAATGTCTCCCAATGCTACCAGGGATGTTACGGCACGCAAAACAAATTTTTGAAGAGCCCGTAAAATCAAGAGCCATTACCCCAAGGGTGGATAAGAAATACAAACCACCACCCACAGACCCAGTGTTTATTACTTCGCAGTTACCACCTGACTCCGTGGTAGTAGGGGCAGCTCGCAAGAGAGCAAATTCACATACATCTGGCGACGCCCCACCTCCGGACAAAGAAAGCCGAAAATTTGATGCGGCAGGGAAAAGAGTAGCATCACAGGCAGCCAACCAGTGGCGCATCGCAAATTCACAAGCGCTGCTGGCCAGATATGACCGCGCACACTGGGACGAGATGCAACTTCTCGTAGACCATCTTCCCCAGGAATACCAAAAAAGGGCGCAGCAAATAGTGGAAGAGGGACAAACGATCTCAAACAATCAAATCCGCTCTTCACTAGACGCAGCCGATACTGCAGCAAGAACAGTCAACACTGCTGTCACCATAAGGAGACACGCTTGGCTACGCACTTCAGGCTTCAAACCTGAAATCCAGCAGGCTGTCCTTAATATGCCCTTCAACGAGAAACAACTTTTTGGCTCTGAAGTGGATACAGCCATTGAAAAACTTAAAAAGGACACAGACACGGCCAAGGCCATGGGCGCACTCTACTCCCCGCAGAGCAGAGGCTCTTTCAGAAAAACTCCATTTAGAGGGGGGTTTCGTGGCCAACCCACAGACACCACCAGCCAACAAACAAGAACCACACCATATCAGGGTTCCTTCCAAAGGGGAGGTTTCAGGGGATATCGGGGGGGGTCAATTCCCAAGGAGTAGGGGAAGATTCCAGACTCCAAAAACACCTCCACCTAAACAGTGACTTTCAAGTCACGCAACCCCTTCACTCAACACCAGTGGGGGGAAGACTAAGCCAATTCTACCAATCTTGGCAACAGATTACAACAGACAATTGGGTATTAGCAATAATCCAACATGGCTATTGCATAGACTTCCACAACTTCCCACCAAACATCCCCCCCAAAACACGCAAAATGTCACCACAACATTTAGAACTTTTAGGACTAGAAGTTCAAGCACTACTGCAAAAGGATGCAATAGAGTTAGTACCAGTACAACAAAAAAACACAGGAGTTTACTCCCTGTACTTTCTAATTCCAAAAAAAGACAAAACATTAAGACCAATATTAGATCTCAGGACACTAAATACCTACATCATATCGGACCATTTTCACATGGTCACACTACAAGACATCATTCCACTGCTCAAACAGCAAGATTACATGACCACATTAGACCTAAAGGATGCGTACTTTCATATACCAATACACCCTTCTCACAGAAAGTACCTACGGTTCGTATTCAAAGGAATACATTACCAATTCAAGGTGTTGCCATTCGGAATAACAACTGCACCAAGAGTGTTCACAAAATGTCTAGCAGTAGTAGCAGCACACATCAGGAGACAACAGATACATGTGTTCCCTTACCTAGACGATTGGCTAATCAAGACCAACACAGTAAAAAAATGCGCAAACGACACCACATTTGTCATACAAACCCTTCACAAACTGGGGTTTTCCATCAACTATACAAAATCACACCTAGAACCGTGTCAAACACAACAATATCTAGGAGCAACCATCAACACATCAAAAGGAATTGCCACTCCAAGTCCACAAAGAGTGCAGGCATTCCACAAGGTAATAAGTGCTATGTTTACAAACCAAAAGATACAAGCAAAATTTGTGCTAAAACTTCTAGGCATGATGTCATCATGCATAGCCATTGTCCCAAACGCAAGACTACACATGCGACCCTTACAACAGTGTCTAGCATCACAATGGTCACAAGCACAGGGTCAACTTCAAAATCTGGTGTTGGTAGACCGCCAAACATACCTCTCGCTTCTATGGTGGAACAGCAAAAATTTAAACAAAGGGCGGACATTTCAGGACCCAGTGCCTCAATACGTTATAACAACAGATGCTTCCATGACAGGGTGGGGAGCACACCTCAATCACCACAGCATTCAAGGACAATGGGATATACACGAAACAAAATTTCATATCAATTACCTAGAACTGTTAGCAGTATTTCTAGCGTTAAAAGCCTTCCAACCCATAATAACACACAAATACATTCTTGTCAAAACAGACAACATGACAACAATGTATTATTTAAACAAACAAGGAGGAACACACTCAACACAATTGTGCCTCCTAACACAAAAAATTTGGCAGTGGGCGATTCACAACAACATTCGCCTAATAGCACAATTTATTCCAGGAATACAAAACCAACTAGCAGACAACCTTTCGCGAGACCACCAACAAGTCCACGAATGGGAAATTCACCCCCAAGTTCTGAACAAGTACTTTCAAATTTGGGGAACACCCCAGATAGATTTGTTCGCAACAAAAGAAAACTCAAAATGCCAAAACTTCGCATCCAGGTACCCACACCGCGAATCACAAGGCAATGCTCTATGGATGAGTTGGTCAGGGATATTTGCGTACGCTTTTCCCCCTCTCCCTCTCCTTCCATATCTAGTAAACAAGTTGAGTCAAAACCAACTCAAACTCATACTGATAGCACCCACATGGGCAAGACAACCTTGGTATACAACTCTACTAGACCTTTCACTAGTACCGCATGTCAAACTACCCAACAGGCCAGATCTGTTAACAGAACACAAACAACAGATCAGGCATCCAAACCCAGCATCATTGAATCTGGCAATTTGGCTCCTGAAATCCTAGAATTCGGACACTTAGACCTCACACAAGAATGCATGGCGGTCATAAAACAAGCTAGAAAACCTTCCACTAGACACTGCTATGCATCTAAGTGGAAAAGATTTGTTTACTACTGCCATGCCAATCAAATACAACCATTACATGCCTCTACTAAAGACATAGTAGGATACTTACTACATTTGCAAAAAGCAAATCTCGCTTTTTCATCTATAAAAATACACCTCGCAGCAATATCTGCTTACCTACAAACTACTCATTCATCGTCTCTATTTAGAATACCAGTTATTAAAGCATTCATGGAAGGGCTAAAAAGAATTATACCACCAAGAACACCACCAGTTCCTTCATGGAATCTTAACATCGTCTTAACAAGACTCATGGGTCCACCTTTCGAACCCATGCATTCCTGTGAAATGCAATATCTAACCTGGAAGGTCGCATTTCTCATTGCAATCACATCCCTCAGAAGAGTAAGTGAAATACAGGCATTTACCATACAAGAACCATTTATTCAAATACACAACAATAAAATAGTTCTAAGAACAAATCCAAAATTTCTGCCAAAAGTAATCTCACCATTCCATTTAAATCAAACAGTAGAATTGCCAGTGTTCTTCCCACAACCAAATTCTGTGGCTGAAAGGGCACTACATACATTAGACATCAAAAGAGCACTAATGTATTACATTAACAGAACAAAGCTAATCAGGAAAACAAAACAACTGTTCATAGCTTTTCAAAAACCACACATAGGAAATCCAATCTCTAAACAAGGCATTGCTAGATGGATAGTCAGATGCATTCAAACATGCTATCTTAAAGCCAAAAGAGAATTGCCTATTACACTAAAGGCACACTCAACCAGAAAGAAAGGTGCTACAATGGCCTTTCTAGGAAACATTCCTATGAGTGAAATATGTAAGGCTGCAACCTGGTCTACGCCTCATACGTTTACTAAACACTACTGTGTAGACGTACTAAATGCACAACAAGCTACAGTGGGCCAAGCTGTACTAAGAACATTATTCCAAACTACTTCAACTCCTACAGGCTAAACCACCGCTTTTAGGGGAGGTAACTGCTTTATAGTCTATGCCAAACATGTGTATCTGCAGCAACATATGCCATCGAACTGAAAATGTCACTTACCCAGTGTACATCTGTTCGTGGCATTAGTCGCTGCAGATTCACATGTACCCTCCCACCTCCCCGGGAAGCCTGTAGCCGTTTAGAAGTAGATCATAAATCTTAAACATCTGAACATTTGTAAATAATTATTAGAAACTCTTAACGTACATACATATTCACTCCATTGCATGGGCACTATTTATACCAAACAACTCCATCCTCACCCTCTGCGGGGAAAACAATCTAAGATGGAGTCGACGCCCATGCGCAATGGAGCCGAGGAGGGAGGAGTCCTTCGGTCCCGTGACCAAAAAGACTTCTTCGAAGAAAAACAACTTGTAATACTCCGAGCCCAACACCAGGCAGCGGACTGTGCCAAACATGTGAATCTGCAGCGACTAATGCCACGAACAGATGTACACTGGGTAAGTGACATTTTCATTATGATTGATTAGCTCTTCATATGTATATCCTTTATAACTGTTTTATAGTTATTTTGAAATTTGTTTAAGATGCGATGAGATATGTCTGAAAATGGATTGCTTTCTACCCCTCCCGCAGTGATTATAATGGTGATATTGGTGGTATTTTCACCTGTTCTAGGACCTCTGTAGTGTGGGGTTTCACTATATTTGTCATGAAACTGTCTGCTTATGATTGTGTTACTGTGAAATTAAAATCCAGCACATGACTGACTTATCACTATTAATGTACTTTACAGCAACAATAGATTGAAGATGGGTTATGAATTTGACAATATGATGAAAGGGATATACATGTTCTAGTTGTTCTTTTTAACAGTGATGATGGACAGTAATGGTGTGAGCACTTCAAAAGGACTCTCTAGTTGGCGGGACTCTATGGGCCAGTAGAAGGCATAGCGCCAAAACGCGTCGACCATCCTTTTTATTTTCCACACTGTAGGTGAATGCAATTTAATAAAAGAAATTAGGTGAATCTCCGGTGACTGTGTTGCTCTTTTTCCTCACTGCGGAGAAATGGGAATTGTAATCTTTTGTGTTTTTGTGTATTTTTATATATGTATTGTGTGTGTGTGTGTGTGTGTGTGTGTGTGTATATATGTATATATATATATATAGTACATTTTTTGTCTGTTGGAGATTATAGTGCATTGTGATTGACACTCTGTACATCATGTATGGAGCTCCGTGGCATTGTACTTATTGGTCAGCAACACAGGCCTCTGACATGAGCCTCACCCCACAAAGCCTTCAACTTGGGTAATTGCTCACAGACTGGAAATGCGAGGAGTCTGCTTGACTACCTGAAGGCACCCTGGGCTATAAATGAGCTACTTACAATATGAAACTCATTATGAAAAATCTTTGCAAAAGCTTTTTTGTGCCATGAAGCCGTAAAGGTTGCTCAACTCTTCAGGCCCCAGCCTTTGCAGTCACTCTGAAATTAAAACTACCTTCCTGTGGTCTTCCCCATATTTTGGCTGATAAGTGGTTTGGGGGCCCAATATGTATTGTGACATGTATTTACTTCACCCATGTTTGGGGAATGAACTCATGCAAAAGGCTGCGCCTCATGCTAATGATTGCATGCCCTGCATACGATTTGTGCTGTGTGACACACATTTGAGCAGTTCCTTGGGCACGTAGTAGTGCAAATACTCGCTCCCTAGATTGTACTTTGGCCAAAAGTTGGCATCTGGCAATATCCGCTTTGCGTTCCTTTTATATAATAAACCCCATGGTGTCTGGCAAACTGAAATGAAGATGCGCCATGTGTACAAAGGCTATTGCATGTGTCACATCATTTGCCCGTATAACACCAGTCTTGCATATCTTCGTGGACTTGCTGCTAATCAGACTCAACGACACCAAGCAATGTGCATTTTGTCTCTGAAGAGCAACAGATGTGCCTAGCTGTTTCTTCTCCTCTTAAGTTCACCAGACATCCAAGCTCTGCACCCTGTGGGTTCCTGGTAACTTCATGTGGGGGTACAGGTGGGGGTATAGTGGCTGTGGGGTTGTTAGTTTATAGGGCCCATGGATAACCTATCCTATCCAAGTTTGATCAAAAGCTCCTACACCAATGGTCACTACTGAGACTACCTTAAATTTATGTTCTCAGCGTCTGCCTTGCCCCCCACTTTCTTTCTATTCCCGGTGCTGTAAAACAGCTTTTGCAGCGTCTAGCACTTAATCCGTTTTTGATGACATAGCATTGCCAAGCAGTGGATTTTTTGTGGATTTGCTGTAACGCCGTAAAATCGGCAATTAGGTTGAAAACAATGTATAAAGCCACAGGCCCATAGGACGTGCATATTCATAAATTGTGGCTGCTCTAAATTTAGCAGGTAAATGTTAATCCTCTCTCGAACCGCTTTAATGAATGGCTGCAGGTAAAAGTACACATTTCGATGTAGATATTTAAACATATCTGTAAATCAGTTTTTGTTGAAAGGGTACCATACAGCACATAAATCCATTGTAAAGAAAGATCTTTAATTTAGAGCACATTTAAGTTGATACACACTGAACAGATAGCATCTGGACCAGGGCTGCGGTCCAAGACAGGCAGAGTGACCAAAGTCCCTCCAGTTAATGGCACAAACTGCAGTCATGAGCTTTCTGTCCCAAACAAAAAGCGGTCATGTACCTTTGTCCAAAGAGAAGCTGAAGCACAGAATCATGCAGCGTTTGCAGTTTGGATAATGTTTCCACAACGTAACCTCTTTGCATTGTTCATCTAACTTTGATCCCACTAAGTATGAACTCGGCGATCTTTCCGACAAACCAGGAAAAAAAGAAGGGTGCTTTGGTGTAAGAAGACTAGCTTTACAAAAGCTGCACATTGAAAGTCTCTTCTCTTTGAAAACTAAAAGTACAATAGCACCACCGGTCTGCCTTCCCCTTCCTACTGCGCGTACCCCTAATTCCACCTTTGCATTTGCCCCGACCCCCATCACCACCCGCCCTATGGCAGTCTGCAGCAACTCTACCATACAAGTCTTACTTTTAAAAGTGTGAAAGATCTGCAACCAGACACAGAGGTAGTGACTGGAAGGCAGAGCTTGGCCATAGCTGTGCATGGCCTCAGTGGTGAGAGAGCACGTTTGACTGGGCAGCCTAACAAATCATATGCAGGCTGAAGGCGTAGACACCCATTTATGCCACTCAAACTGGCTTAATTTCTCTCCTTCTCTATCCCGGTCACCATGGTTAGTAAGTTGTGCTCCCTCGCAGTCAATTAGCTGAATACTAACAGGCTAGTACTGAAAAGTGACAGCAGGACTGTGTGTATTTAGGGAGATCCCATCTTCATATTGGCCATGCCGTACATTTGCACATTAGAACTGAAAGGGAAGATACCAAAGATAAATATTTGGTTTTCTGCTGCTTGGCATCTAAGCCTCAGCCAACAAGGCCAGTGCGCGTGACCCTCTCCCCAAACCCCTCATTCACAAAACAGTGAGTTGCAGAGGTGGGTTAGGGGGGCAAGAGAGCCTTCACACGCCGGGCGATGTGGTTACATGCACAGCAAGAATGAATGGTTTGGGTATCTCGCAATGTCTGAACTGTCATTCCAGAATATATTTTACACCCCGAGGCAATAAAGAACCTGGAATTCCAGTACAAGGGCAATGTGGAAGCGATTACTAGATGTTATAAGAGAAACACAACTTTGCCATACTGTGCAGCACCCTGTTTACAACCTCGGCCTTCTGTAAAAGAAGTACATGGCATGATAATGTTATGATGTAATGAGAATTTTTCTCCCTTTCGTTTTTTATTTTTTTTATTGAACCGCCACATTCACAAATGAGAACTTTACAGAATTAATTGAAGCTATTTTGTACACGACTAAAGAAACGTAGCAGAAAAGTGACGGATACCACCATAGCAGAAACCTACTATTTTATCTGCAGTATCCACAATAAACGTTTTGGAATGAAGGAACCGATGACAACTTATGGCACAATCCATCGTCACGTCGATGCAGGGGAGTTGATCCCCAAATGATCAGGGTTACCGCTACTTAGGAGAATTTATATTAATTGTGAAGTAGGGATAATGAGGATTATAGGAGTTCATCCTAGGATGGAGATTGGGCCAGGTGATTTAAAACATCTCCTTAAAAAATAAACTTTATTGAGAAATAAATCAATATTCTCCAGTTTTGGATTGGAGGGGAAGCAGTGGAGTTCTTTTTGGGGGACTCTTTAGAGTATTGGATAGCCTCTTGTTCCTGAGAGGATGTGTAGCTTGGAATTGGAGGTGTCAAGGAAGGCAATGAGCAGGAAAATAGCAAGTGAAGAATGTCAGAGAAAACAAAACACATTCTCATTGAATAGGTGTTAACCTGGACACAAACATTTGTTTGCTAGTGGACCAACTTCCTCTGTTGAACAGTGACAACAGCTGAGAGAATCTAACAGCTTAGCGGCACAGAGTTTCACAGTAGACTACGTATGCAAGAATAAGGCAGTTAAGGCCTTAAAGCAAGTTCAACAGTTGTAGTGGAGTTAATAATACTGAGTTTCCTGTTATTTAAAAGGGTACAGAATTAATGGGGGTTCCCGTTTTGAACATGGAAGATCCCGTGAGCCATGAAAAATGGCCCTGAGAATTAGTAATTACAGTTCCTATTCATCCACTAATTCCTTATTCTCCCCTACACCCCCCTTCTCCCCCCCCCCCCAGAAATTTCAGGTTCTCTCAGCAGCTGAAATCTAAAGAGGAAGCATGAGAGGTCCATGGTAACTCTATGGACCTCATACTTCCCTTCCGGAATGATAGGCCTCTAGTAATCAGGGCCTTAATTGGCACACAGAAACTGGTGGTAGTACCTTGATATTCGCAAGACTTAAGTTTTGATGGAGGCAATCTGTAATTGAGATGGAAAGATAATTCAAAACCCATAATGTGGGCAGACTCTATCGAACCAGCCCTAATAGCTTTTAGGAGTATTTCTGGACTTTGTTAGCCATTCTTTTCTTTCTTGTCTCCCATTGGATTGACATCAAAATCTCATCGGGCCCCTGGCTTGTTTCTGAAGGCCCAGTGTATTATGGTCGCTGTAGCTGTTAATTCTTCAGCACAAAACTTTACTGTCTTTGCATTTATTAGTGTGCAATAGATGTCCTTATATTTTGCTTTAATGCAACTCCTGATATGTATTTTGCTATACATTCCACACCAGACGAGGAAGGGAGGATACCAGCACGGTATCTTTCCTTTGCCTATCATCAGAATCCTATTCAAATTGAAAGAATGGGATATATATACTTCGATTGAGTCAGAGATCCCCTGGATGCATGATCGGCCAAGAACACACAGACTTACTGTAGTTCAGGAGATTATCAGATGCGAAGGCATTCTTTTGAGTTACGTTGAGGATGGAAGGATCAAAGATACTGAACAATCAAACATCCGGCCTATAAAGTGTATCCATGTATGCTGATAATTTGATCATTTTATTCCCTGTAAGTTAGCATTAACCTTAGAGTAGTGAGCAATGGCTCAGGTCAGCGGGCAGGAGAAACCTAACATATGCCTCTGAACAAGCTGAGGTTTGCAAAGATGAAGACTAATGGATCAACATTTAAGGCTTTTGTCATTGCGACAAATATCTTCTCAAAGTCCAGCCAAACTATGGTTTTGTATTGAAAAGCTCATGAGATGCTAGGAGAGACTTTTTAGATATTGATCACAAGGAGGCCCAATGCGATTGTCAAAGAAGTGGTCAGACACTAACATGGCACACAATATGAGCATTTCTTTAAAAATGACTCCTAAAGAAACCCGCCTGGTCCTGATACATGACCAGTAAGGCAAGTATTAGCTACTTGGCCAATGTTTTGTAGTCCAGGTTTAGCTGTGTGTGTGATATTTCTCAGGTATGACTTTGACTACCTTGCTGAAGGGCTCTGTGGCCACCCCCTTCGAGGCTACTGGGGGATACATTGTGCAGGTTGTGGACTCGAAGTCTGCTGCCTGCTCTTGAGTAATTAGCAGGTATTTCATCTAGGGACAGGATAGTCACAACAGTCGGTAAAACGATTCTAGGTTTCTTCAGGTGAATTTCAGCCTTGCATTCTCTTTGTAAACCTTCGACCCCCTGTCCCTTTCCTGAATGTTGATTATTTCTTCCGTTGAACTTCAGTTTGGGCATACAGCTTACCATAGACAGTTTGTACCTCCTTAGCTAAAGCGTTTGTCAAATGATGCTGCAAACCACTGGTGCCTTATTCTTGCCTTGTTTTAGTTTTGGCTCTTCTGGTTTTCCCTTCCCTCTGTTTGACATAAATCCTAAACTTTTTAACATAACATCATTCAAGTCTGGATATGTCCCTAAGCAGATGTCAGATGTCCAACCAACCTTAAAAAAATAGTTGCGTTTACTTGTGCTGTCCCACGATGAAGATGGCTGACCCTCGCAGTGAAGCTTGAAGGCATCTCAGATGTGATTTGTCTAATCTGAAATTGTCTTTGAAGAAGTACTTAATGATGTTCTCTCACCTCCCTTTATAGGGCTAGGTTAATAAAATATTCAAATACATTCTACCACCTGGAGCTCTGAGTTATTATATCTACTGCTGATACAGGTGCACGAATGACTGGGGATTCTTTTCAGATATGGCCGTAGAGGTCGAGATTAGATGAACAAGGTTTCTGGAGTCTGCTCTACAAGTGGAATTATAAAGATTTGAAAAGAATGTGATTTGCTGCTGTCAGATATGTTTAATTCTCGGAGCAAATTGTGAAATTCGTTTTGGCACTTAAGTTGTGTGGATGGAGCTTAGACTGTTCGTCCAAAAGTATTATGAACAATACACAGAATTATAGATATCATACCAGATCCACAATTCCACAGAAAATGATCAATGAAATGCAGGGCTGTCTGCTGCTTACTTGTTTACATTTAGCTACCTCGACCTTGATGGTTGGGTTTGAATTTAGAGTCAAACCAATAAGCCCCGTTTGGTTCCAATAGTCTACAAAATATCAGTTTGATGAGTTCTGGGCTGAACTTTACCAGGGTTGCCTGGCACATTTAACCCCTTCCTTGAGATCAAACATCTAAACATTATTTTGCCTGTTCTGGTTCTGAAGATCAGTCAAAAACATTATTCTGAATTAAAATAGCGCCTACCAGTGGTATCATGTCACCTGCCACTATTCTTGTTTTCCGTATCGAAAGCCCTATGTGTATCATGGCCTTACAGAAGACCACCATGGCTGTGTTCATTTGGTCATTATTGTCTTTAACTGGCTGGATCTCAGTGAGGATGGTGTCCACAGCAGTCTTCCTACTGCCTTGTGAGCACAGCTGAAAGCAAGCAGCAACAATGGAGAGGTCCAAGAGGACAAGGCACTGTGGGGGATCAGTGTATATTGAGCACTGCACATGCTTAGCGGTGCTCTTTAAGGAAAATCTCTAATGTACGGACCCAAGTTTGCAAAGTTGCACAACGCAGTATTCAGGAATTAAACAAAACACAGTAATAGCAGGAGTGTCACTAGTACGCGGAACTCGGAGAATAACACTGGATTTAGGGTTTGAGGTGAGTAGGGTACATGCCTTTGTGCTTCTGGATGGAGTAGTATCTCACAGGTGAGACTGGCTTGGAGCTCCTGGACAAGCAACAGAGCTTTGGCTCCTCCACTCGAGGGGGAATGGGGAATGTGGAGTCTCTACAGCAGTGTAGGAAGGATGCCTGTATGACAAACGTAGACAGAATGGTCTGGTCATCCACAGAAGGACCGCACTTCGGTGTTAGCTTGAGAACCAGCATTCAATTGAGTCAGAGTCTTCAGTGAGCAAGGGACAGATGTCAGAACTGCAGACAGGGCAGCAAGAGGGATTATCTGAGGCATCTAGAAGAATAGGAGCAAGTGCCATTGCATGCATGCACCAGGCTGAGACTTATATGAGTTCATTGCATTCTACCTAAGATTAAGGTAAAGGTTTTTGATTTAAAAAAAAAAGACTGCTTTACCTTAGAAAGGCAAACCAGGAAGCAAGGAGCCTTGTCGCGCCGGTTCCTTACTTGAAAGAGAGACAAGAACCTCTGTGTCTTTGGCATCCATCTGAAAATTTGAAGCCATAGTTGTGTCTGCAGGTAAATATTGAACAAAAGAAGCTAAAGTTATTAAGCCTGTGGAAGGCGCATTAAGAAGCCTACAAGAAGTCTCATAATGTCAGTCACAAATGATGGAATGGTGATGGGCTGGCCTCTGCTGAAAATATGCGATCTACATCTCTGCGAATATACATCCCCCATGAGGCAGTCAAAGGCCGATGACAGCTCCAGCAGCATCAGACATGGTCACAGAGGAAATCCATTTCCGTGTAGAGGAAAAGAGAAGTGCAAGTTCAGTCAAATGGCTCTGCACGGTTGTAATTAAAAATTAAAGTTTCCCCGTAGTGCGCTTGGAAACCTCTGTGAGTTCTAAAAATGTGTAGCTCTGTACCTTCGTGAGGTGGTAAACCTGCGGGTGTAGGTTTACAAACTGTTCTGTGAATCAGGCCCTGCACGATGATTTCTGTATCCCCGAGTAAGGGACGCCCATGCAAGAAAGAGTTGTGCTGACAGGGGAGTTTGTCCCATTTGGGGACCGGTC
This sequence comes from Pleurodeles waltl, assembly GCF_031143425.1. Taxonomy (NCBI): domain Eukaryota; kingdom Metazoa; phylum Chordata; class Amphibia; order Caudata; family Salamandridae; genus Pleurodeles; species Pleurodeles waltl. The sequence goes on from NC_090441.1 coordinate 92,443,186, forward strand.
AGTACCTCAAAAAGTTGAGGGCTGGGGAAAAATCAGTCATATGTCAGACCTGAGCCTCCTTAATTTGGTATGCTGAAAATTCTACCTCAATACCGTTTACTATTTTCCCCCCCAACATTTTTGCATACCCTGAATTAATGTCCTGCGTCTGACGGAGTCAAAATTGAATTTCCCGTGTTCGCATGCTGTTCCTGTTCCATTACTTTGCATAATCTCTGGGGTCTCGTGACACTTCTTGCAGCACAGTGACCCAGGGGACCTTTGTCCGGTTCTCCGGTGGCCAGTGTCATGAGTGTAATTGCAGCATCGGGGGTGAACAAACATCCATGAAGAGGCCGCCGGCGGTATTTATCTTTCGAGATCAGGACTCGGTGTCCAAAACCGTGGCCTTCGATCAGCAGGTCAGAACCGCCCACATTTTATTCTGTGACCGAGGCCATCCAGGGCCGCAGCAATGACGTGCTGTCTTCACAAAGCGGCATTTTGCTTCCCACCTGCCCTGGCAATGGCATCATATCTGATGCGTCTAAGGGCAATCTCTCATTGCATCGCTGGGTCGTCTGCCACCTGCTCTGTCTGTGGCACGTCAGGTGGTGGGGTGATGATACCCTGCACTCGTACTCTGTCTTGTAACACATGAGTAATTTATTTAAACTGGTGTAACTGCAGGTCATTGTCGAAGAAGGTTATGGCACGGGGCACTGCCCATGGCACACTGGCACCCCTGTGGATACTCGTGCAAATCAAGCAGGCATAAAATAGCCTTGTAGAGAGACTGAGACAGTGGTTGAGACTTTAGCACTTAAGTGGCAAGAAAGGAGAGAGAAAGGAATACGGGGTAGCGAGGCATGTAGTGATGGCTGCAGTCCACGCTGTACCGGAGACCGCGGCCGTCCACCGTCAGGCAGCCGTCCGCATCAGTTGACATAATTTAATCAGAATCCCAGCGATGGCAAAATGGCGCCGCGCCTTGTCTTTTGACACCTGATGATATCACGGGAAATTACATCACAGGAAGTGATGTCACTCAACAGTGGACCCGATAGACTGCTGTTTTTTTTTTCGTTTTTAACAATCTTTATTGCAAATCGATGCTGCAAAATGGTATTAGATAGTGTTGTACACCCATTAGTTACTAGCAGTAGCAACCGCACGCGTAATCCATAAATGGTCACAAGTCAGATTGATTAAACCACGTGGGTTGTACGGCAGTACACAGGGGAGCAATAGCCACTATATCTGTCTGCCTTAAATAGCACGCCTGAACAAGATGAGGTTTTGGGCAGAATAGAAAAACTTTGTGACTCCCTGAGACTTACCAGGGGCGGCCACAGACAGGCTAAAGCATACGCTGCACTCATTCTAGTGCGTGCAAAAATCACCTGGGGAAATAACGTTAGTTACAAACTAACTGTGGATTGGACATAGTCGTTCTTGGATACAACCAGGCGGAGAAACCTCGCTGACACAATTATACCCAGAGGTTGAGCGTTGCGTCCACGGGCTCTCACCGTATAGGATGAGGGGGATGTTCAATACCAAGCAAGACTCATAACCACCCCACATTGTGCATGGCGCAGTTGAAAGGCTTGTGTGAGCTATTTGGGACCTGCAGTGGTGGACTATATTAAAGTCCTCCAAATTGTCCAATAAAGTGTGACAGAGCTCTTCACTTATTCCATGCCTGTTCATTTGTGATGGTTGTTTTTTGGATGAACAGTGCTGGTGATGGACAATACTCACAGCAGATATGTCTTATGGGAATTTAAAAAACATGAGTTACAATTTGTTGCTCCCCACTATGTATTTTAGCTTCAGTATTATCGTAGGCCATAACGGATATATATTGTAGTATATAACTATATAATTGCACTGCGAACCATGGGTCAGCCCTTCTTAGCTTACCTGCATATCAAAAGCAGTTTTCTGGTTCAGTTATTTGCGGGTTGTAAGCTGTGGATTGTGCTTGTGGGTGATGTGACTGTTTTCTGGGCTCTGTTGCCGGGGTGCGGGTGGTGCAGTTATCTAGGAAGAAACTACATTTTCAACTTCAACAGTCTTTGGAAGTGTATGTGGTCCTGGGTGCTTCTAATGTTGTCTAGTAGTTTGGGAGCTTGTACTGAGAAAGCAGTGCCTTCTACAGGGTTTTTATGGTATGGTGGTATGATGAGAAAGGTGCAAGCCTGTAGCATAGTGTTCTAGGAGGTTTGTTTTGCTTAATTTTAACTTGTAGGTATCCCTTTCCTTTGGAGCAATACAGAGTGCTTTGAACATTGCCCTTCTAGCTTTAGGTAGGCAGTGGAGCGATTGCAGGACTAGAAGGCTGCATTCTCTTGGGTGAAGGCAGGGAGTAAGCCTTCAGGCAGTATTTTTAGATATGTTGTACTTCCATATAAGGAATGCTGGTGCACCAGGGTGTAGGCTGTTGGCATAATCAAGCTTGGAGATTACAACTGTGAGGATGAGTTGAAGTTTATGTTGCAGTGCAAGGTATAGGAAGATACATCATAGTTTTTTTCATTTTGTAGAAGGCACTGTAGGAAGTTGGCTCTGTATATACTATTTCAAAGTAAGAAATAGTGTGCACAGAGTTCCCCGTAGAGGTAAGATAGTGGCAAAATTAGATAATTCTAATGCTCTATTTTGTGGTAGTGTGGTCGAGCAGTAGGCTTATCAGAGGGTAGTGTTAAGCATTTGTTGTACACACACAGGCAATAGATGAGGAACACACACTCAAAGACTTACTCCAGGCCAATAGGTTTTTATATTGAAAAATATATTTTCTTAGTTTATTTTAAGAACCACAGGTTCAAGGTTTACAGTTAATCCTTTAAGTGACTTCACTTAGATACTTTAGGAACTTTGAATGAAAACAACATCATGTACAGTCTTTGTAAAAATGGCAATAAGCTATTTTCAAAGTGGAAACAGAGCAGAAATCAACAGTTCCTGGGGGAGGTAAGTAAAGGTTAGATTAGGAGGTAAGTAAAACACTTACAAGTCTCAGTCCTAGGGCAAAGGCAGCCCACCGTTGGGGGTTCAAGGCAACCCCAAAGTTACCACACCAGCAGCTCAGGGCCAGTCGGGTGCAGAGATCAAAGAGGTGCCCAAAACACATAGGCGCCTATGGAGAACAGGGGTGCTCCGGTTCCAGTCTGCCAGCAGGTAAGTACCTGCGTCCTCGGGGGGCAGACCAGGGGGGTTTTGTAGAGCACTGGTGGGGACACAAGTAGGCACACAAAACACACCCTCATCGGCACAGGGGCGGCTGGGTGCAGTGTGCAAAGCAGGCATTGGATTTTAGATAGAAAACAATGGAGGGACCCGGGAGTCACTCTAGCGGTGGAGGCAGGCACAGGGGGGTCTTCTCCTCGGGACAGCCACCACCTGGGCAAGGCAGAGGGTTGCCTGGGGGTCACTCCTGCACTAAGGTTTGGTTCCTTCAGGTCCTGGGGGCTGCTGGTGCAGTGTTGGTTCCAGGAGTCAGGTCCCTTGTTACAGGCAGTCGCGGTCAGGGGGAGCCTCTGGATTCTCTCTGCAGGCATCGCTGTGGGGGCTCAGGAGGGTCGTCTCTGATTACTCACGGGCTCGCAGTCGCCGGGGAGTCCTCCCTGAGGTGTTTGTTCTCTGGATCTCGAGCCGGGGGCGTCGGGTGCAGAGTGTGAAGTCTCACGCTTCCGGCGGGAAACGTGCAGTCTTTGAAAGTTGCTTCTTTGTTGCAAAGAAGTAGCTGGTTTTGAACAGGGCCGCTTTTCACCGGAGTTTCTTGGTCCTTTAGTCCAGGGCAGTCCTCTGAGGCTTCAGAGGTCGCTGGTCCCTGTCGAATGCATCGCTGGTGCAGGTTTTTGAAGTTGGAGACAGGCCGGTAGGGCTGGGGCCAAAGCAGTTGTCGTCTTCCTCCTTCTCTGTAGGCTTGTAGGTCACCAGTCCCTCTTGTTTCTTCAGGTTGCAGGAATCTAATTTCCTAGGTTCTGGGGAGCCCCTAAATACTGAATTTAGGGGTGTGTTTAGGTCTGGGAGGGCAGTAGCCAATGGCTACTGCCCTTGAGGGTGGCTACAACCTCTTTGTGCCTCCTCCCTGTGGGGAGGGGGGCACATCCCTAATCCTATTGGGGGAATCCTCCAAACTCAAGATGGAGGATTTCTAAAGGCAGGGGTCACCTCAGCTCAGGACACCTTAGGGGCTGTCCTGACTGGTGGGTGACTCCTTGTTTTTCTCATTATCTCCCCAGGACTTGCCGCCAAAAGTGGGGGCTGTGTCCAGGGGGCGGGGATCTCCACTAGCTGGAGTGCCTTGGGGCATTGTAACACGAAGCTTGAGCCTTTGAGGCCCACTGCTAGGTGTTACAGGTCCTGCAGGGGGGAGGTGTTAAGCATCTCCACTCAGAGCAGGCTTTGTTTCTGGCCTCAGAGGGCACAAAGGCCCTCACCCCAGGGGGTCAGAAACTCGTCTCTCAGCAGCAGGCTGGCACAGACCAGTCAGTCCTGCACTGAAGGATTGGGTAAAATACAGGGGGGAATCTCTAAGATGCCCTCTGCATTTTTTAATAAATCCAACACTGGCATCAGTGTGGGTTTATTATTCTGAGAAGTTTGATACCAAACTTTCCAGTATTCAGTGTAGCCATTATGGAACTGTGGAGTTCGTTTCTGACAAACTCCCAGACCATATACTTAATATGGCCACACTGTACTTACAATGTCTAAGAATGGACTGAGACACTGTAGGGGCATATTGCTCATGCGGCTATGCCCTCACCTGTGGTATAGTGCACCCTGCCTTAGGGCTATAAGGCCTGCTAAAGTGGTGACTTACCTATGCCACAGGCGGCATTTTGTGTGCATGGCATCCTGAGGGGGTGCTATGTCGACTTTGCCTTTTTCTTCCCACCAACACACACAATCTGCAATGGCAGTGTGCATGTGGTAGGTGAGGGGTCCCTTAGGGTGGCACAACATATGCTGCAGCCCTTAGGGACCTTCCCTGGTCACAGGGCCCTTGGTACCACTGGTACCTTTTACAAGGGACTTATCTGTGTGCCAGGGGTGTGCCAATTGTGGAAACAATGGTACATTTTTATGGGCCTGGTTAGCAGGGTCCCAGCACACTTCTCAGTCAAGTCAGCATCCATATCAGGCAAAAAGTGGGGGGTAACTGCGACAGGGAGCCGTTTTCCTACAGGCACTCTTTGTGACATTGTTAACATGCAGTATCAAGGATATGGCTGAATCCATGGTTACTCCTAGGTTTTTAACTTCTCTTGATGTTGTTGGAAGGGCTTCAAGTTCTTTAGACCATATGGCGGTAGGCTGGTAGTTTTGCTATTGTATGCAAGTTATAAATCTCTATCTTTGTGATATTGGGCTTTAGATGGTTGTTATGTTATTATGTTTATTTTGTCCCTGCACTTACATTGTTACCCCAGTTATTCTGTTTTCTGATTCCTCCTAGGGACTAGTCCACACTGTAGAACTGTTGTACTCTTTCCTTTTTGGTATATAAAATATATGATTTTTGTTTTATGCTCTTATACCCACTAGAGAATGGTCAAAATTGTAAAACAATCCTTTGCAAAGCTGATAGATGGGTCGGTCTTTTTTTTAATGGAAATAAAACGGAAAACAGCACATGCAGCCATTTGAATGGGGCTGACATATGTTCATACTGAACATTTTAAACTTACAAAAACATTATCTGAGGTAGCCAGTTTACTAATGATGTTTTTAAATACGTTTTTCAGCTGTGCATTCATTATTATTATTATTATTACTACAAAAATAAATGACCACTAAACCAAGTGCTAAAAATGCATACAGGTACAGAGTTACAATGTTACTTGAGCACTTTATTAAAGCAACTTTGAAAAGCAAACAGAAAATAAATCACCACCTAACAGTGGACCCAAAGTACCAGGAGAATACATACCCAGAATTTAAAGTTAATGTAAAATATAAATAAAGCATACTTTGAACCTGCTTTTTCACTGAAGAGAAGAACTCTTTTTAGGCAAATGTGAACAAAGCACACAGGCTTTGTGCAGTCACTCGAAGACAAGGGAGTACGTGGGTTAAATGGGTTGACCCTTTGCCTCAAGCAGTGCCCTGCAAATGGATGGAAGCAAAATGTGAATTACAATTTAACAGACCAATGGTTGAGGCCCACAGACTATAAGACCCTCCCTCTATAATGTGCAACTTTAAAAAAAAAAAAAACGATAGTTTTGCCAGACATCTAAAGCTCCCTCAATGTCCAGACCTAAAAAACAAAACATGGGGCTACGGAAAATGCCAAACATGTAATGCACACACCACTGACGGGCTGCATCCTGAACTCTCAGCTCTGCAGTTTCACAGGTATCCTACCCTTCCCTTGTTGCTGGTAACTGATTTCACCCATGGGCACTGCCAAAACAGTTTTGAAAGACTCTGCGCTTCTCTTATACACTTATGCCACAGGGGCAGCGCTGCTCGTGGAACACTTTATGGTACGGCTTGTAATCAGTAAGTGTACCCAATGCCACCTGACTACTTCTATGGCTCAAGGCATCCAAACTCGTTTGTTTGCTTACTTCATCTTTGTGTGACGTTTTAAGTGCTTGGTTGATACGGGCATTATTACATTGTGTTTGCCTCTACTTGCCATGTGATGGCTAATTTTGTTGAGCGACCATTTAGGAAAAGTGCACAAGGAGGAGCGGCATTCAATGCAGTTTTTTTTTTTTCAATCTAATTGTTTGTATACTGACTCTGCCAAACATACTTCAAAAACTAGTTTGCTTTTGCAGAGCACAAACTCCGCTCAAGGGCATTAAGCACTTTAATAAGTTCAACTAAATCACACAAGGTCAGGTTCATGTTTGTCTTTGAAGGCAGGAAGAGATGAATGTGATGTGCCCACTATCGCAGGATAAGTGATGTTAATGCAAACGCTGTGGGCTGTACTCATTGGTCAGAGTGAGACCCCGGCCAGTCTCCACAGTTGCTCAGGATTCAACTGTACCTTGAGGAATTTAGGAGCGCCATCGCTCTCATCCCAGACCCCACCGTAAAGACTTCCAGTGACCTGAGGGATTGATTTTGGCTCCAAGATCCACTATCTGGAGACCTTTTAGTTGTTTTAAAGCTTAAGGATCGCCCTGTAGCTCCACCTTGCGACGGTGATGGGAACTTCTGTAAAAGAAAGTTATATAACATACACATGCCTGTCTCTATGACCATAGATATATTTTGTTTTTTTATACATTCGTTCGTATTATTTTTATTTGTTTCGGTCGCCAAAGAGGCCCAGACCTGGGAGCTGACCCCTTATGAGCCCTCCTGGCCCACTCCTCCCCTCCTGACGCTCAGAGCAATAAAAGAGGGGTGACCCACCCTCTCCACCTACTGTAGCTGCTTGAGCTCAGCTTCTATTTCCATCCTAGCAGGGGAGCAATACTAGGATGCTGTCCCCCTGTCTCCCCCTTCGTGCGACGTGTCCAGCCACATTACCTTTGGGTTCCAAGCCACTGGCCAGGTGTCCAGTTCATCGCTTCAACGTGTAACTATTGAGTTACTAGCCCTCTCTCTGACTGGCGGGCCCCCCTTGTTGCCTCTAGTTTGTGGTCGAGTTTACTTCCTGGATTCTACGTTTTGCTGATTTTCATTTAGTTGCCAGCAGTCGAAGAATGAGCTAACCCTGTTTGAAACCGAACATGTTTTTAAAAATGTTTTTCTTATTTTTTTTTGCTTGTTTGTTTCTTTGTTTTTTAAAGAGGAGAAGGCAGCTGGTGTGCCATGTCTATTGTGCCACATTATGTTTATGGCATTTGGTCTTCTGGAGGGCTGTGAGCAACACTTGGGTCTGTCATACATCATTATGATAGAAGCCGTCCCCTTTGTACTCAAGTACACACTCAAACCCTGCACTAAAAGGAGGGTAGTGTTTCTATGAGTGAAGCGAGTTGGGTCTATGTGAGTACCTGTGGAAATGTACTCTGAGGGGCCTGCCTGTCTGAGTGCAGGGTGAGGGCTGTGTCTCTGAGTGCAGGGTGAGGGCTGTGCGCCTGCGTGCAGGGTTTCAGTGTGTACTGGGAGTACAAAGGGAAGGGAGGGTTTCAATGAGTGCAGCAAGTTGTGTCTATGTGACTACCTGTGGGAGTGTGCTTTGAGGGGCCTGCCTGAGTGCAGGGTGAGAGCTGTGCGCCTGAGTGCAGGGTTTCAGTGTGTACTAGGAGTACAAAGGGAGGAGCGTGTTTCTATGAGTGTAGCGAATTGTGTCCGTTAGTTCCCGCAGGAGTGTACTGTGAGGGGCCTGCCTATCTGAGCGAGGGGTGCAGAGTGCTCGTTTGTAAGTGTAGGGCAGTGGTTTCCAAACTTTTTAATACCGCGCCCCCCCAATGGGAATAATTAAATCATCGGCCCACCTCAGAATTTTTCATAATTATTCTATTAAGGTGGCAATGTTTAAATATGTCTAGACTTAAACATTGAAGTAAAGTTTGTAACATTTAAAAAAACTGCAATAAACATTTTTTTTTACCTAAAACAAACACTATTATCTGCATAATCCTTCTTTTGGCCATACCCTTGTGCCCCCCCCCCCCCCCCCCCCACCCTCCGGGATCACTTGAGGCCCCCCAGTTTGAAGACCCCTGGTGCAGGGTGAGTATTGTGCGAAAGTGCAGGGTTCCAGTGTGTGACCGCAGGATAAGGGATGCACCTGCTTGAGTTCAGAGTGAGGGCATTTTCTGATTGCAGGTGTGGGTGTGCCTGTGTGAGCACAGGGTGGGCATCGGGACTGTATGACAGTATGAGTAATTTTCCTAATTGCAGGGTTTCAGTGTGTATTGTGAGTGCCAAGTTGGAGGGAGGCTTGTGTAGGTGAGGAGATGTGGGCATGTGTCTGAGTGCAGGTTTCAGTGTGTATTGGGAATGGTGTGTTTCTGTGTGTGTAGAGAGTTGTATCTGTGTAAGGTGATGGGTACATTTGTGTGAGTGTAGGTCGAGGGGCATGCCTGTGTGAGTGTGTGGTGTCCATATGTCAATGGAGGGTGCGTATGGTGCCTAAGTCCGGGGTTTGAGTGTGTATTCTTAGTGGAGAGGGAGGGGTATGCCTGCGTGAGTGCATGATAAATGTTGTGCGCTGTGTGTGTGTGCAGGGTGAGCTGGGTACAGCAAATGGGTGCAGGGTGAGTGGTATGTATGTGTGAACACAGGGCGCAGCACATTAAAGCAAGGCCTATTGGGATTGCCAGTGCTTGTTTTATATTTATATGCTGTTGTGTGGGCTTGTGTTTCCTCCACTGTGCTGAACACTTTATTTCCTGAATGTATTTCAGCTAATATGTTCAAGCCAGATGGCCTCTTTGCCTGAGTGGAGATCTAAATATTGTTTGCAGGCAGGTTTCCCGGATGCCTGCTGGGCAGCTGCTTCCTGGCTAATCCGAAGTTATTATGGTGGTGTTATTTGTCCAGATTCCAGTTTTACAGTAGTGGGACTGGTGTGAGGGCTTAATTGCTTGTTATGTTAAAGTTGTCCGGCAGGTGCTTGTGGTGGGAGTTCGACATAGGAGGCACTGGAAGAGGCAAGAAGAATTGCTTCCTCGAATGGGTATTCAGGGACACAATGAGATAAATTGTCTCTAGGCGCTTAGGAAACAAGGTAAGCATCCATAAAATAATATCACTTAGGTAACTTTCGTCGTGTTAAGTGGCATTTTAGGTAAAACACATATTAGCTTGTAATAGGAAGCATCACACTTGCAGAAAACTGTAGACTTTCAAATAATTCTTGAAAATACTTTTACAGATAATATTGTGTAATTGCTTTAACTTCTCAGTGATCTATGCGAGATGGCGGAACCATTAAGGGTCCTTATATATAAAATATTTACTAATTAACATTAGTGTCTAACTAGGTTTAGGAAGGGGCCATTGGCAAGGGCCTGGAGCAGTGCTTAATTTGTAAATAAAAACGTACCATGCCCAAAGTTCTCCTCTAAAACACGCGGCTGCTACAATTAAATATGGGAGCACGGAATACAGAGGGAGCATAATCCTGAAGCCATTTTGTGTCTCTTTAATCTAGTTACAGCCACTTCCTGCCCCTTCAGCTCATGCTTGCAGCTTTCTGCTTTCTCTCTTTGTGGCGCTTTTTCGTTTTTATCTTCTTCCATCTTTCCCATACATCTTTTGCTCGTAGTAAATGCTTGAGGCAGAAAAATAAGTACTGGTCCTCATAAATAAATGCCAGTACCGCGCACCGGAAACCACCGGCTCAAATTAAGCTCTGAGCCCTGGAGATATGGGAAGGTGAAGGGTTCCCAGAGGAGGTAAGAGATTATCCCAAATATGGTAGATGTGTGTCTGGGAGGGGTGGATTATTGGCTATCATACTGTGTTTGACATTTGCTTAGCGGAGGAGCCGCCCCGGCTAGATACCAAGGATGCTTATTCCTATCAGACCTTCTTTTTGTATGCCCTTGTGTCGGTGATCACCTAGGGCTCTGATAGATTCACAGCCATTATGGATGAGCGGGGGGACAGAGAGAGAATGTATATTTCACCCATGCATGGGAGAGAACCATCTCTTCCACTGTTCCATTGTTGTACAGATATCAAGTCGTAGGGGCCTTACCTGCTTCTGATTCAGCCTAGTGGCCAGTGGTATGACTTCTTTCCATGTGGAGCTCCGCACTAGGGAAGTTTCAACGCTGGAGGCCTCCCTGCTAATCTGGGCGGTAGACTAGACGAGTACCAGGACACTCCAGACGTGGATGATGCCTAGACATGTGAAATGAAGTAGAGTACTGCAGGACGATGTTTCAGATGCTCTTTATTTCAAGTCTAAGTCAATACACCTCAGCAACCACATTTGTCTCTCTTCCCAACCGCTCTCTCTTTTCAAATGCCTCATCAGAGCTCCATGGAAACTGTCAGGAGCATTCCTATAGAACCTCCATGTCACATTCCAGAGACAAGTGAGATAAAAATGTACATATATAAGGAGGTTACCACATATCTCCCTTTCCTTAACACAACAAAACTGAAGATCTCTATTACAAAAAACAAAGATTATAAGTAAAAACATTACACGTGATGAGACCAACACTTTTGAGAACATAACATATGTATAAAGTTTGAACTAATTAAATTCCCTTTTTTTAAAAATAAAATTCTCGAGAAACTTGGGCTTCCTACTCAACCTTGAGTTTCTTCTTAGCTCTTGACTAGTCCTCATACCATTTATATTACTGATGTTCTTCTAATTTTTTCTTACAATTACTTCCTGTTCCATTGATGCATCCATAGAAGTACCTACCCTAGGAGATACTTTCTCCACTCTTCCCAAATTCCATATCTTATGTTCCTCAGTCTTAACAGCATTTTCAAAGACCTTAATAACTTTCTGGCAAGCAAAACATTTTGAATGTGTCTTTGAAAGCCCCACCCAGGGATACTTAGGGCCAGATGTAGGTATATTCCAATTTGCGACTTGCAAATTGCGAGTCGCAAATTGAAATGTAGGATGGTGACCCTGACACCATCTGCGACTCGCAAGGGGGTTGCAAAGGCCCACCTCATTAATATTAATGAGGTGGGTCGCAATTTGCGACCCCCTTGAGACTTGCGGCACTCACAGGGATAGTGGCCTGCTGGAGACAGCAGACCACCATGTCTGTGACTGCTTTTAAATAAAGCAGTTTGTTTTTTTTGTAATGCAGCCCGTTTTTCTTAAAGGAAAATGAGATGCATTACAAAACTAAAAAATGAAACGTTTTCGTTTCATTTTTTCAGAGCAGGCAGTGGTCCATAGGACCACTGCCTGCTCTGGAGAAATGTTTTTAATGCCATTCACAAAGGGGAAGGGGTTTGAAATGGGTGCTAACTGCGATTGCTTTGCGACCGCGTTCGCGGTCACAAAGCAATCTGGCATTGCACTGCGACTCGCAATTAGGAAGGGGACTCCCCTTCCTAATTGTGACTCGCAAACCCGTTTTGCGATTCGGTAACCAGGTTACCGAATCGCAAAAGGGGTTTGGTGCATTGCCAAGTGCAGTTTGCACGTCGCAAACATGTGCAAACTGTTTGCTACATCTGGCCCCTAATCTTAACTATGTCACCAACCTGATTTATAGTTTTCTTAACTGCTTTTCGGTTATCAAATCTGTTTTCCCTTACGGACATCCCCATTCGCTCTCAATTTTCCTTTATTCTTTCATTCCTTTCTAGGTTGACTTTTTGTCCAGATTTTTCATTTACCCAGGGTGGACAAACTAATGTGTTAGGTTTCATCCTTTAAACAGTTTGAAAGGGGAAATGCCTGTGGTGGAGTGAGGCGTCAATCTATAGTTTTTTTTTTATCTTACACAGTAATTCTCTTCTCCAACACTCGTTGTTAACAATAACTGTATAGTTTATTTCAACACTCTGTTCAGCCATTCCACCATGCCATTAGTCTCTGGATGGTATAATGCAGACTTTTTGTTTTTAATACTTATGTCACCAAGGTATTGATCCATGTCATGTGATACCAGTTGGACTCCATTGTCAGAATGGAGGTGGGAAACCCCTCCCTTCCAAACACTATTTCAAGAAAATTCTTCACATCCTGTGTTTCTACTGAGTTGGTAATTCCCACCCCAGGCCACCTTGAGAACATGTCTATTAGAACAATTACATAGTTGTCCATATTAGAGTGTTTAATTGGATCTAGAATGTTTAAAGCAACCTCAAGCCATGTTTATATTGGTATATCTCTTATATTCATCGGTTGAACCCTGCACAAGAGTGTTTTGTCAGCATTAATACACTTAACACAATTTCTCACACACCTCTCCACTTGAACATCCGTGCCCAGCCACCAGTACATTGACCTTAGTCTCTCTTTCGTTTTAGAGAGGATGACTCTCGTGCCAATGATATAAGGCCTTCTCTTAGAGACACAGGAGGAATTTATCTAGACCCTCTCAAAACTATATCACCCTGTAAAGACAATTCATCCTTAACTTTCCAAAATCCACACAACTGGTCATTATGCTTATCACGTCCATTCCAAAAATTTATAATCTTCTCAATCACTTGTATCACTACATCTTTGCTTAATTCCTCCATCCACTCTTCTTCCTTCACAATCCCTTCTTTGATCAAACATGCTTAAAAATTCTCGCTTTCACATTAACTCTCCTCTTGTTCAGAAATACTGTCTTTGTCTACCAGATGTGTATAGCAGTCATCTATATTATTCATTGCTCCAGGCACGTATAAAATATCAAATTGAAACTCTTGTAATGTAACAGCCTACCATCTAATCCTCTCTGATACAACATCTAACCCTTTTCTCTCAAAAATTTCCCTAAGGGGCTTATGATCAATTTTCACTTGAAACATAGTGCCCCAAACAAATTTCCTAAGTTTTTGTATAGGCCAAACCACCGCCAGTGCTTCATTCTCAATGATTGAATAATTCTGTTCTGCTCCTTTCAATCCTCTTGAAATAAAAAGGGTTGTTCTTTGTAAATCATTGTGTTTCTGTCATAAGACTGCTCCAAGACTTTTCACACTGCCATCACACATTATGATTGTTTCTTGTCCCGGCTCAGAGGTTTGTAAACATGATGTTTTTCGCAAATCCCGATTTATTTCTTTGAATTCAGTTTCACATACTTAACACCACTTGAAAATGACTAGACGTCACATATTTTTTGTTTTCTCAGCAAACGTACTGATGAATTTATTATAGTACTCCGTCATTCCTAGGAATGTAATTACTTCTTCTTTAGAAGTTGGACTACACAAATCTTCAGTGGTTTCAAACAACTCGATTTTGGGCTCAGTACCCTCAAGAGTTATTTCATGTCCTAGGTAATTAAATCTATCCAGGTTGAACTGACACTTCTCAGATTTTAAAGCTAACCCATCTAGTCTCTGGAGCACATGATGTACACTCTCATTGTGTTCAGCTTTTCTAATTCAGTTTTCATTTTATCCTTGACCATCAAGGGTACACTTCTAACTTTGCTAACAACCGGTGTAGACCATTTCTTCAACTTTATTTTGTGTACATCATTTTTTAAGCAACCCAGTTTATCTTGGAATATGCCAGGAAATTAATATTCATAATGCGGTCTGCCAGTGAGTACTTTACCCTCATTGGCTGTTTTAGCTACTTGTAACTTTTTAACTCTGACAGAAGGACTCTCATTTGGGTCAAGACATAGCATTGAATTCCTTTAGTGAAACCAACTAATAAGTGAATCCCCTCTCATAGGAACGTAGACTTTCCCTACAAATGACAGGTCTTTGAACTGTATGGGACCATTGAAGTATCCAAGCAATTACTCCACAGAAGCCCCTTGGACGTATGTCAGGCTTGAATATTTTAACTTTACTTGCTAATTTATTCTCATACATTTCTTGGGAATCAGAGTAATTTTTGCTCCTGAATCAAACAACATGGAGACTGATTCTTCCTCTTGTACAATCTCCATTGGTCCACTCATGCCATCTTTGATTTGAAGAACAATCTCCTCACCTGATGTGTCATCTTGATCAACTGTGACTTCTTGAACCCTTTTTTTTTTAATTTCGAACTTCTGCAACATTTGGTTACATGACCATTCCTACCACAACTTCTGCAAACAGCTTTCCAGCCTACACAATCCTTGTAATTGGCAAAATGTCGAAACTCTCCACATCTGTAGCATTGCCCTTGATTTTTCTTTGTACCTTTCACATCCTTTACAGGAAAATTTGTCTTTTTCAAATCTGTACTTTGATCATATGTGTTGTGTTGTGCAACAGTTTGTACAGTATTATCTTTGTCACCTTTTTCTATTTCTTCTACACACGCTTTACTATGTTCACTAGTTTTTGCTATGGTGATTACTTCAGTGAGTGAAGGATTATCTATCTACCAGAATTACTCTTTGGCATTTTCTAAATTACAACCTAGCATGAACTGCTCCTGCAGTCGTTCTTCCGTGCTTCCACCAAAATTGCAAGTAGAGGCTAACTTGTGTGAAACAGTAATGTAATCTTCTACAGACTCACCAGGACTTTGTAATCGCTTACCAAACTGATATCCCTCTAAAACTGTCAATATTTTAGGTAAGTAGTGTAGATCTCATTTTCTAGGAGTATTTCATAGTCCTTTAAATCACGTGATTCCTTAGTTGTAAGCTCAGGTACATTTTCAAATACTTCTTGCGCTTCAGAACCTAAACAGTGCATCAGTAGCAACATTTTCCGTTCTGCACTCAGAGAAGTGCCACACACCTCGCATAAGTGCAAACACTGATTTCCATTTTTACAACGTACGGGGGGGGGGGGAGGGGTTCGCCGGGATACACTGAGAAACATGGAGGGGCTGTTACATTCTGCATGTTAAAAAAACAAAACAAAATCTTTAAAAAAGCACACTCAGAAGAAGATAGTTAATAATTCTCAGCGCTCAGGCGTAGGTAAGTATGTCACACAATATTGGTTTGCATTAAGATATGGCTTAGGAGAAAGAACGACAGATTTATGATCAAAATTGTTTCTACAGTAATGATGTGTGTATACAATCCTTTCTAAAATAATGGCTTGCGCACCGCCGCTTGGCACGTTAGAGAGACACAGAAGAGGTGTGCGCTATTGATTAACTCAAGTTATTTTCAGACTGGGGTGTGCATCACCACCAGACACGTCAGGATAATCCAAGCGCACCAAGCACACTGTAAATAATTTTTTTTAAAAATGGTGTCAGAACGAAAGCAGTGTTACTAAATACCAATCATGCACATCAGAAGTCAAAGGCTGGTATTACTCACAAAATAGTGGTGTCCGCATCCCCGCGCCACAGATGATGTGTGCGCTAATATGTCATTGACCACAAAACTGACACTGATCTAGTGTGCATACCAGGCAACTGCCAGGAGCATTCCAGTAGAACCCCCATGTCACATTCCAGACACAAGTGAGATAAATATATACATATATAAGAAAGAGGTCACCACACCGGGCCAAGAGCTCCTGTCCATGAATAGGGCCGTGGAGCTTCAGATAGGCCAAGGTGGTTCTAGGAAGAGATGGAAGGGAAGCAAGCTCTGTGCCCGCTAGGTGGCTCCACATCCGCGATGCAGGGGGCCACAAATGATTATTTGTTCAAGGTCGGTCCTGTTCCACCTGCGTACATTTATCGCAGCTAGCTGCAGCAGGTGTTTTAAGTGTGCGTCTCACTCGCCTACCTGGGGTCCTTGTGGGCTTGCATAAAGGTAGACCGGGTCTCGTATTGGTCATAATGGTTCCCATTGGAGATGGGCAAGCTCTCATATAAGTCTTACCATACTGCTCCTCCACATGCTACGGGTTTCGTGGGGAGTTTTGAGCAGAGGAAACAATCGTTTCAGTTCGTATCGTCCTTCCCCACTCCTTTCTCAGCATCCGTGGCAGGCACCGGCCCAGTCTGTATCTAAAGCACTGGCAGTCAAAAGGTGTCCCAGTAACGCCCCGCCTCCCCAGACCCTTCCATCTCCTCTCAGTTTAATGTCTCCTCTCCTTCCTCTGTGGCATCATCAGGGCCGTCTCTGAGTTTGACGATGACGAGGATGAAACCTTTAGTGAAGGCTCCGCTCTTAGAAAGTAGATGACACACTTGTTTATTTGTCCTCCCACCTTGAATTACCTCCTGACGAAGACCCACCCAATTCTAGTGGCAAGTGTTTGCACCAGTTTCACAGACCCTACTTCATGTGAGCGCAGCTTTTAACATAGTTTAATTGTGCATTAGAAGGTAAAGTCCGTAACTGTTAATGCACAGTTTTTTTACTGCCTACCTCCATGAGACTCACATGGTATGTTCATAGGTCTTCAAGCCACTTACTCCTACATTAATAGCTCTGCCAGCAGCTGCCTTTCAGCATCACCATAAGCGACCAAAAAAGGGCACAAGATTGTACTAGATGGCAAGCTTAGTTGCTAGGAAAAAAGGGAGCTCCCAATGGCAAAATATAATTTTTCTTTGTGCATGAATAATCCTAATGCAGTATCTCCTTTAGTCTGTGCCTGCTCAGGTGAAGTTTTATCAGATTACTTCAAATTGAAGTGGCAATTGTGTGACACAATGACCGAGGAACAGACATTCTAAGGAGTGTTATCTAGTATAGCTTGAAGAAAGGTGGCTTATAGAGCTCTGGATATTAAAACTAAGGTGTGCGTGGATATTAAAACTAAGCAGGTCTTTAGACTAGTTTGTTGCAATGGAAGCAGCACCAAAAAAACGTATTTCCGCCCACCCTCTCAGGCGTGCGATCCCTTTGTCTGATTTAGAAGTGGGCGAACTGCTGGATTTACAGGAATGGGGCCTTCACTGGCTTTTTTGGGTTTACAGCAGTGGAACCTCAATTGGCATTTCTGGGTTTACAACAGTGGAGCCTCCACTGACGGTTTTCGGGTTTATAGCAGTGGAACCACCACTAACTTTTCTGGGATTACAGATGTGGAGCCTTTCCTGGCTTTCCTGGCTTTTCTGGGTTGACAACAGTGGAGCCTCCACGGGCTTTTCTGGGTTTACAACAGTGGAGCCTCCACTGACGGTTTTCGGGTTTATAGCAGTGGAACCACCACTAGCTTTTCTGGGATTACAGATGTGGAGCCTTTCCTGGCTTTTCTGGGTTTACAACAGTGGAGCCTCCACAGGCTTTTCTGGGTTTACAACAGTGGAGCCTCCACTGGTTTTCTGGGTTTACCACAGTGGAGCCTTCACTGACTTTTATGGGTTTACCACAGTGGAGCCTCCACTGGCTTTTCTGGGTTTACCACAGTGAAGCCTTCACTGACTTTTCTGGGTTTACCACAGTGGAGCCTTCACTGACTTTTCTGGGTTTACCGCAGTGGAGCCTTCACTGACTTTTCTGGGTTTACAACAGTGGAGCCTCCACTGGCTTTTCTGGGTTTACCACAGTGGAGCCTTCACTGACTTTTCTGGGTTTACAACAGTGGAGCCTCCACTGGCTTTTCTGGGTTCACCACAGTGGAGCCTTCAATGGCTTTTCTGGGTTTACCACAGTGGAGCCTTCACTGACTTTTCTGGGTTTACAACTGTGGAGCCCCCACTGCCATTTCTGGGTTTACAACTGCAGAGCGTCCATCGGCTTTTCTGGGTTTACAACAGTGGAGCCTACACTGGTTTTGCTGTTAGAAACCTTTGACCCAGAGGTCCATTTGCCACAGGACGCCCGGGTCACAGTTATGGTAGCTCTGCCCTATTTAGAGCTAGCCTGATGCCACTGCTTTTTCCTGGCATGGAAGTCCAGGACAGGACAAATCAAACAATGTGCAGGCTTAACTTTTGATTCAGTCCATTACTAATATCATCCGTGGCAATTGTTGAGGATGCAAAGTACAGGTTTCAGGTAGGACTGAAGAATTCCTGTTGCTCTGTGGCATGAGGGAGTAAGGGTGTGCCCTGGGAGGGCTGCCAAGATCCTAAAAGCGGAGAGGTTGGTGGACACATGGGTGATGTAATGTTTCAGGGTGTTTTAAGGAAGTGATAAATTAAAAAACTAGCTGGTTATGAAAGAGCAAGTACAACACGTTATATCAGTGCAACTTGCATATGGATTTAGTTTAAAACATTGGAGATGAGTAGCAGGTACGTCTGCCTGCAGGCATTGTTCTCTCACACCCTGTGGGAAACAAATGCAGAGAACTGTGAACGTCTGAGAAGGAAATACAAAGTTAATCTGTTGGAGTTCCCCCGCCAACGTACACGATAGGGAAAACAGCCTCTACAAAGAAGTCTTTAAGCAATACCTTAACCACGCATTTAACTAGCTTGCAGGTTGATATTTGTACCTTTACCACGCATGCTTTTACCTGGCAGGTAAATATTTTGTCAATAATATAAGAATTATGTTATAAAAAAGGGTTTAGGTGCAGGTAGTGGTTAAGGGAGATAAGGGTAATTTTAGGGTTTATGGATGAGCAGTGCTAAAGGGAGATAAGGGTAATTTTAGGGTTTATGGATGAGCAGTGCTAAAGGGAGATAAGGGTAATTTTAGGGTTTATGGATGAGCAGTGCTAAAGGGAGGTAAGGGTAATTTTAGGGTTTTGGTGTGGACAGTGGTAAAGGATTTGAGATTTCCTCTGCATTGAAAAGGGAGGTGGTTCCCATTACCGCACACATTAGGGCACCCTCTCTAATGAATGCAAGGAATACCTTGCTTGGCGTGCTCCTGCACCCTCGGATTTAAAGGGAAACCAGGAAATTCCCTAGCTGACACTGCACAAATCGCATTTTGTTCCAGACTATTGCGTAGTATTGTCAGGGGAATTCCCAGAATGCTTTCCTTTGTCGGGGAGAGGGGGTATGCATGCAGTCCTAGGGAAGGTAATCCTTATGTACTGCAAGCCCTTGAGGGGATCCACTGGTAATCCCTTTCTGAGACTATGCACATGTGCAGTTCCTGGAAAGATGTACCTGGGTTTCCACAGGGGTGGGGGGCCTCCACAAATCACTCTTCCCACCAGGCCATCTTGCAGGACTGACAGGGAGAACAGGGACACGTGCTTCGCGATGCTGTTGTTCCCTATAAACTAGAGTGGGTTCAACCATACTCCAAGGAGCTCTTTGAATATTATTCCTAGTGGGATCTAAAAGATTAAAAATACCTTAAGGCCACCCCAGTTTCCCTTTTACTCACGGGTGCTTTTAGTATATTTAAAAAATGTTTGTGTGTATGTATGTGTTCTTGGAGGGGGTTAACTTTTCGTCAGCATGTTTAAGCCATCTGAATGGCCTGTCAAAAGGCCTCTTACCTTCTTTATGACAAACCCTATATATATAGATGCTGTACAAGTGTTGAGTAAGTTTTTTGTCTTTTGTTTTTTTGTCCCAGTCTTTATATGCCAGTTGGTGGGCTCTCGGGCAGGAAAGTAGATGGCAGCAGTTGGGGATCCCAAGATGCTGTCCCTGAGCCAGCCTCTGGGGATAGGGTCCCTGGGGTCATTGAATGGCTCTGGGAGGGAGGCCACACACCCCTTTCCCCATTTGCAAAGTGGCAGCCTCAGAGAATGAGGTGTCAGGCCTTCTGAGGCTTGGAGAGGGAGAACAAAAAAATCCCTTTTCTCTTTAATAAATTGTCAGGCCTGAGGCAGTGGGGTCGCAGGGATCTTTTAGTTGCTCGGGGAAGGGGACCATGCAACCCCTCCCCCTTTATTTTTTATGTGGCCTGGGGGATGGGTCTCTGGGGCCTTTTGAGGCCAAGGGGTAGGAGGAGGCCACATGCCCAGCCCCCCCTTTATTAAAATGTTGGGCCCAGGGGATGGGGTCCCCGGGGCCTCTTAGAGGCTCGGGGAGGGGTCCACACACTCCACTCTCCTCCCCCTAAATAATAAATGTGCTGCCTTCCGGGCCCTGGCCCTCCTCAGGGTGGTGTTTTTTAACACACGTTTTCATTTATTGTACTTCAGATTCGCGAATCTTCTATAAATTTATGTTACAAGTAAAAAAACAATGTTTTTTGCTCCAGGGCATTATTGTATCCCTACCCTGTTGCCTTTTTTTTGTATTTTTAAAAAAAAATGTTTTTACCTTTTTCCTAGAACTCTGGACTGAGTACCGAGTCCTAAGATGGCTGCCGCCATATTGTTGTTGATGTGGTGGCAAATAGATGTCATCATGAGATCTGTCGGCCCGCAGATCCTCTATTGTGCGATATATACAGTTATAATTATTTTGACCCTTAATTGCTCGAATAACTACTGAATGAATTGACTCCAAATTACAACAAGCATTTGCAATGCAATGGGTCTTGCGTTTGCTTGCGTTAGATCTATTAGCGTTGTAAACCCCTAACCAGACTTTTCTTGCCACATAAACTACTAATGAAAAGTAAAACAGTTTCATATACGCGAGCGGATTGTTGTGATGGTTGCACAGAAAAGGAAACAGAAGTTCGCTGGCAGTGAAACTTATAGGCAAAAGTGCATTAATCCATGTTACCAGCAAAAGTGCAATTATCCATGTAACAGGATCGATGTTATGCAAAACGCTCGACTTCTGCCCAGCGAGATTGCGCTGCGCAGGAAATGAAAAGATAAAGTACTCCTGAAACCAGCTGAAAACATGGAGCCTCGTATGTTTTCAGTAGTTTAACGGTGCGCTCAAGGAGGGCTAAACACCAGAAAAGGCATGACATATGCATGCCTTTTTACAAATGAAATCAATTCATTTTTAAAAGGCAAGCCGAAGAACTAATGAAAGTGGCGGGTGTGACATGGGCGTGGTTAGAAGTCCACAGAGAGGTTACAACATGGTCCAGAGCAATTGTGCGCGCTCAACCCTAAAAAGCAGTCTTTCTGGAATTAGATCTAGCTTTCTGCCAAATTTGGTGTGAATTCGTTCAGCTGTTTGGGCTGTAGGTGTGCCTAAAATTCTTATGGAAAAATGAATGCGGAAAACACATTTTGGGACTCCCTCTTCTCCTCGACCTCAACTTGATAAATCACCCAAAAACTTCCCATGCACAAACTGGAAAAAAGAGTACTTTTGAGGAAAGTTTTGTGAAGATTTGTCAAATGTCGCCAAACTTGTTAACCATACAAAAAAGCATTTCCTATGGAAACACGGTCCTAACTATACCTACCCAATGGTGACAAACACATATATATCTATAGATAGATAGATATGCAAAACATAAGAGAGCACTCTGGGTAGTTCTCAAGTTTAGTTTGAGAGCAGCTGCAGTATAGAGCACCCAACAATACCAGCAACACTCTAGATTTGCTCACCTCAAATGTCTGTTTTTCCAGCAAAGTTTTTAAGCATAGTGTTAGAAATGGGGTTTTTGGTTGGCAGTCAGGTTACCCTCTGTCCAAGCAAGAACCCTCACTCTAGTCAGGGTAAGTCACACACAATCCAAAATCAGCCTGTGCCCACCCTCTGGTAGCTTGGCACGAGCAGTCAGGCTTAACTAAGAAGGCAATGTGTAAAGTATTTGTGCAATAAATCATACAATACCATAATATAGCAACACAAAAATACACCACACAGTGTTTAGAAAAATATATAATATTTATCTGGGTATTTGCAGGTCAAAACGATCAAAGATGCAATATGAATTTGGAAAGATATCACTGAAAAGTGATATAAAGTGTCTTAAGTCTTTAAAAAGCAAACAAAGTCTCTTTCAAGCACAAAGTACCTGGTTTGGAGTGGAAAATCTCAGCAAAGGGCCGCAGAAGAAGAGGTACGTGGAAAAATGGTGTGTGCGTCGATTTCTCCCCAGCACACACGGACTTGCGTCATTATTTTTCACGCCGGGAAGTCGTGTGTCGTTTTCCGGTGCGCAGACAGTCTCTTTCTGTGGATCGCGGGGATTACCAGATGTCCTGGGTCTGTGCGTGGATTCTTCTGCTTGTTTTCCATCTGCGCGTCGTTCCGCGGGGCTGTGCGTCGAAGTTTCGCTCTCACGGCAGGCATCGCGTCGATTTCTCCTCTGGAAGTCGGGCGGCGTTGTCCTTGCGAGGCCGTGCGTCGAAGTTCTGGTCGTCCCGAAGGCGTCGCGTCGATCAGCGTCGGAGTGCAGCGTTTTTCTCGCTGCAGAACAAGCTGTGCGTCGAATATTTCGGCACACGAAGCGTCCAAGTGAAAAAGAGAAATCTTTTTGGTCATGAGACTTCAGGGAACAGGAGGCAAGCTCTATCCAAGCCCTTGGAGAGCACTTTTACAGCCAGACAAGAGTTCAGCAAGGCAGCAGGCCAACAGTAAGGCAGCAGTCCTTTGGAGAAAGCAGACAGGTGAGTCCTTTGAGCAGCCAGGCAGTTCTTCTTGGTAGGATGTAGTTTCTGGTTCAGGTTTCTTCTCCAGCAAGTGTCTGATGAGGTAGGGCAGAGGCCCTGTTTTATACTAAATTGTGCCTTTGAAGTGGGGGTGACTTCAAAGAGTGTCTAAGAAATGCACTAGATCCCCTTCCAGTTCAATCCTGTCTGTCAGGGTCCCAGTAGGGGGGGTGGCAGTCCTTTGTGTGAAGGCAGACCCTCCACTCTCCCAGCCCAGGAAGACCCATTCAAAATGCAGATGTATGCAAGTGAGGCTGAGTACCCTGTGTTTGGGGTGTGTCTGAGTGAATGCACAAGGAGCTGTCAACTAAACCTAGCCAGACGTGTATTGAAGAGCACAGAAAGATTTAAGTGCAAAGAAATGCTCACTTTCTAAAAGTGGCATTTCTAGACTAGTAATATTAAATCTGACTTCACCAGTCAGCAGGATTTTGTATTACCATTCTGGCCATACTAAATATGACCTTCCTGTTGCTTTCAGATCAGCAGCTGCCACTTCAACAATGTATGAGGGCAGCCCCAATGTTAGCCTATGAAGGGAGCAGGCCTCACAGTAGTGCAAAAACAAATTTAGGAGTTTTACACTACCAGGACATATAACTACACAGGTACATGTCCTGCCTTTTACCCACACAGCACCCTGCTCTAGGTGTTACCTAGGGCGCACATTAGGGGTGACTTATATGTAGAAAAAAGGGGAGTTCTAGGCTTGGCAAGTACTTTTAAATGCCAAGTCGAAGTGGCAGTGAAACTGCACACACAGGCCTTGCAATGGCAGGCCTGAGACAAGGTTAAGGGGCTACTGAAGTGGGTGGCACAACCAGTGCTGCAGGCCCACTAGCAGCATTTAATCTACAGGCCCTAGGCACATATAGTGCACTCTACTAGGGACTTATAAGTAAATTAAATAGCCAATCATGGATAAACCAATCAATAGTACAATTTACACAGAGAGCATATGCACTTTAGCACTGGTTAGCAGTGGTAAAGTGTCCAGAGGTCAAAAGCCAAAAACAACAGGTCAGAAAAAATAGGAGGAAGGAGGCAAAAAGTTTGGGGATGTCCCTGTCAAAAAGCCAGGTCCAACACATAGGATTAGCACAGTCCCATCCATGCCGAGCTAAAATATGACGAAGTCTTTTGCTATTCATACAGAGAAGTCTTTAAGCACAGGATTAGCACAGTGCCATCCTTGCCAACCTGTAAATGACAAAAGCCTTTCACCACTCCAGGCACAGTATTACAGCTCTGAATTGGTAAAATCCATTCAAGCCAACCTGGAATGAGCAAAAGCAACCCCTGACATATGTTTCTCTATCATTATAGCTCTTCAGAGAGGTTTAGCTGTGTTCAGACACAAGGAAGCACCCAGTATAAGTCAAAACAAAAGTACTTTCAGAGTTAGAGTGATGCATAAATTATGCAAAAGAGAAGAGAGAACTCTGGGTAGTTCCCAAGTTTAGCTGGAGAGCAGCTCCAGTGTAGAACACCCTTCATTTTGCATCTTAGCATAGAGTTTAGATGCCTGTCATGATGGTTACTCGAGTGGCCCTGCATGTGTAGTGTTTGCCAATGGAGAAGTACCAATCCCTGATCTTTCCCTTTTATGTTCCACCTCACAGGCCAGGCTAGGATGAAAGTTAGACGTCCGCAGCAGTTGATTATGGAGTTCAGTTTGCAAGGCGGAGTATTAGGAGTCTTGGACTGTTGAGTGGGATTTAGAAGGTGATGGGAAAGTTGTATGCACTGGTATAGGGACAGGGACAGTCTTCCCAGGAGATCATGACCTGAAGAACATTTTGGAACTGGAATGGAAACCGGAGGTAGAATCGACAAGCTCCTGACTTTTGTAAGTATTGTGGGTTGCATAGTCTATATTATGTATAGAATGATATGAAAAGCACATGCAACTTGCTTTAAAAAAAAAAAAAAAAAAAAAAGACGAACATGCACTTTTGCAGTGATGGTGCTTTTCTTTTGGCTAATTTATATTTGTAATTAATAGATTTGTAATTCATGTAGGTGGCTTCAGCAGAATAATACGATAATGTTTGTTGGAATTAGTTGGTGCTTAATTTGTTTAACAATGAGTGCCGGTGCCCAAAGCTCTGCTCAGAAGCCATGACTAGTGCAACTAAATGTCTGCACGCCAAACACTGCCAGGCACTCCCTGTCCCTTTCTCAAACAAATTCCTGTTTTCTCCCTTTATGACAGTTTCTCCATCTTTCTCTTCCTCCTTCATTTGTTTTTCCACCTCTTTGTCTCCGTGAATGTCTTGCACAGAAAAATAAGCACCAGTCCACAAAAAAGAGTGCTGGTGGCCCCCACCCACAACCACCAGTTCAAATTAAGCACTGAAATCAGTGAAGTTCCCTTTATTTGAGAGCACTTATCTCATGCCTGTGCCAAGGACCATATTTCACTTTGCAGATAACATCAACTATAACACAAGGATTTCTACATTGATAGAATGCATTTAGGTTCACATCATTTTGTTTTATTTTGTTACTCTAATGAAAGCAGATGGCTAATCATCTTTAAAAAAAAAATATTACTAAAGAAAATTAAAACACTTTTTTAGAAGACTGTAGCCTTATTATAACAATGTTTTCCCTCCTGTTTAGGGGAATAAATTATGGGGCGGGAGATTTGTTGGTGGCATCGACCCAATCATGGACATGTTCAACTCCTCGATTTCCTATGATAAGCGCATGTGGGAAGCAGATATCCAAGGAAGCCAAGCTTATGTGAAAGCACTGGAGAAGGCAGGGCTGGTGACCAAGGCTGAGATGGAACAAATTATTACTGGACTTGATCAGGTATTTTTTTCTTCCTGTTTGCTACTGTGGTTGTGAAAATGTTAATATTATGGATAATCATAGACTATTGCCCAAGAGTCACATTCACAACTTCTTCACAACCTTTGAATGCATTGTGGCCATGCTTCTTCTAATGTTGGAAAAGTTGTGGCAGCCCATTACCCAGCTGATATCTTCTTTAGGAAGTAGTTCTCTAGTTGTTCTATCACACAGCAGATCAGATTAGTTTGTGATGGATTTTGCTACAAAGTGGCCACAAAACTGCACAGTAAACAATTTAAGAGTGCACACAGTTGTGTTCTCTTGTCTAGACTCCTTTATGAGCATGTACATAGGCCAGAGAAGACACCTTCATGAACACTTCAGTTGTTACAGAACAAAGCAGACAAGTTAGTCATAGCTGCAGATGATCGGACCACATAAAATCTGCCCTGATGATCCCTGGCTTTGGCTGGACGGTAGCTTTCAAAATGTTGTGTCAGGCTAGTAAGGACTATAATGTCTGAGGCTTCGAAAGTAGATTAAAAAATACCCTTCTCTGCAGAGCCCTTGCATCCAAAGTCACAGGTGCGACAGTTGTATTGTTAACTAGTTGTAAACAGCTTTTACTGTTTAATTGTTAATAGCTTTGATTTCTTTCTTACACACTGGACCTCATTCCCACATTCACTTCTTGGAGCTCAGAGCAGATTACGGGCACCTGCAAAATCCCCAATATGTATAGGAATAACATTTAAATAAACATAATTCAGATAAAACTGAGCCAAAACCGAACATTCACCTTCGTCCTGGCCAGAAATGTTTTGGGAGAGAGGCTTCAGGGTTATGAATTTTATTGATTTGTGAAAAAACATTTCTATCATAGTAGGTGGATGAATGGTCCAATTGATCAGTGGTGGAGGTGATTGATAGTGAAATGGACAATACAGGAAGAGTACATTACATATGATTTACATTACTTCAATGTGTGCAGTCGGACTAAATAAATGTATTTGTTTTTTTTTTAAGATCATACAGGTGTAACAACCATCCATAACAGTTTACTTCTCTTGATTAAGACAGTTGAAAAATGTACAGTTTGTAAGAAATAGTGCTAGATTTGACATTATAAAGCAGTGATTGCATCATTAATTTTATTAACAATATGCTACAGTAAAATACATTTTCCTTGTAAAGCAAAAAGCTGAGCAAATTAATAATACTTGTATAAACTCTTGAATCATAAAAAGTGCACAGTGGACATACTTGTTCCCTATTGTGTATAGAACTCAGCACCTTCCCTTAGTCGGGTGAGTAAAGGCAATCCATTGTCAACATTGTGAGTCATTTCAGTTGATTAAAACAAATTGCATTTTTTGTTGACCCTTTGCAGCCTATTTTGTTCCTGATAAAATGACAGTATCTTCTTAAACACTTTCCTAGTAATCGCATCTTTCAACACAAGGGGCCAGATGTACAAGGCTTTTTTAGGTGGCTGACGGGCCTATTCACAGAGTCGGGCCGTTTGCGGCCAGAAAAAAGCATTTTTAAATGTACAAAGGCCCTGTATGCAATTCGGTAACCTATTACCGAAACACAAATAGGGTTTGCGATTCGGTACTAGGCAGGGGGGTGTTTAGGGCTGCCCTTCTTAATACTGACTCACAGTGGTATGTGTGAATGTTTTGCGACCGAAATGTGGTCGCAAAACTTTCACATTTTACCAGCAACTCCAAATTGGTGGTAACCCGAAGGGACCCCTTCCCCTTTGTGAATAGTTGTAAAAACATTTCGTAAGAGCAGGCAGCAGTCCCACAGACTATGCTTACACTTAAAAAATGAAAAGAAAACTTTTCATTTTCATTTTTTAAACGCATCCTGTTTTCCTTTAACCCCCTGGGTGCCTGGAGCGAGCTGGTCTTGTCCTGGCACACAGTTCCCGTGTGTAGGAGGCTGGCCTGGCTTATAGTGGGTACCTTGTGGTACTTACACCCTGTGTCAGGTCCAGTTATCCCTTATTAGTAGAATAGAGGTGTTTCTAGCAGCTTAGGCTGATAGAAGGTAGCTATGGCAAAGCAGCTCAGGCTAAACTAGGAGACATGCAAAGCTCCTACTATACCACTTATATCATATAGCACAATATCATAAGAAAACACAATACACAGGGTTACTAAAAATAAAGGTACTTTATTTTTATGACAATATGCCACAAGTATCTCAGTGAGTACCCTCAGTAAGAAGGTAAGTAATATACACAAGTTATATGTACACAAACCCAAAACAGGTAAGTAATAGTCAGAAAAGTAATGCAAACAGTGTAGAATTACAATAGGTTGCAATAGGAACACATAGGTATAGGGGCAACACAAACCATATACTCCAAAAGTGGAATGCGAACCACGAATGGACCCCAGACCTATGTGAGCTTGTACAGGGTCGCTGGGACTGTAAGAAAACAGTGAGGGTTACAAAAATAGCCCCAAGACCCTGAAAAGTAGGAGTAAAGTACACCTACTACCCCCAGAGAGCACAGAAGTTGTAATAGGGGGATTCTGCAGGAAGAACAAACACCAGCAATGCAACAACAGTGGATTTCCGTACCTGAGTACCTGTAAGACAAGGGGACCAAGTCCAATAGTCGCGACAGTGTCGAGAGTGGGCAGGAGCCCAGGAAAAAGGTACTTTATTTTTATGACAATATGCCTGGACCTGAGGACCTGCAAGGCAAGGGGACCAAGTCCAAGAGTCGCAATAGTGTCCGGGGGGGCAGGAGCCCAGGAAACCTCGGATGAAGGTGCAAAGAAGCTGCCTCCGGATGGAAGAAGCTTAGGATTCTGCAACAACGAAGAGAGCTAGGAACTTCTCCTTTGGAAGGAAGATGTCCCACGGCGTGCTTAAGGTTGCAGAAGTGTTCCCACGCAGAAATACTGCAAACAAGCCTTGCTGGCTGCAAGGGTCGCGGTAGAGATTTTTGGGTGCTGCTGGGGACCAGGAAGGACCATGATGTCGTCCCTTGGAGGAGGAGACAGAAGGGGCGCTCAGCAACTCGGAGAGCCCCCACAGAAGCAGGCAGCACCCCCAGAAGTACCCGAGCAGGTACTTAGAAGATTTGTGAACCGGAGCTGGCTCAGAGTCACAAAGGAGGGTCCCACGAGGTCGGAGTCCAACTCAGAGGGTTGAGCACTGTAGGACGGAGTGCTGGGGACCCAGGCTAGGCTGTGCACAAAGGAATCCTTGGAGAAGTGCACAGAAGCCGGAGCAGCTGCAAATCAGGCAGTACACAGGTTTGCAGTCTAGCTTGGGGAGGCAAGGACTTACCTCCACCAAACTTGGACTGAAGAATCACTGGACTGTGGGAGTCACTTGGACAGAGTCACTGCACCACCAGGAAACAGTCGAGAAAGCCGGCAGGATTAGGCGCTACAATGTTGCTGGTAGTCTTCTTGCTTCTTAGTTGCGGTTTTGCAGGCGTCCTGGAGCAGTCAGCGGTCGATCCTCGGCAGACACCTCAGAATCCAAGATGGCAGGGGTCAGGGACACACTGGAGGAGCTCTGGGCACCTCCCCTGGGAGGTACTGGTCAGGGGAGTGGTCACTCCCCTTTCCTTTGTCCAGTTTCGCGCCAGAGCAGGGCTGGGGGATCCCTGAATGTGTGTAGACTGGCTTATGCAGAGATGGGCACCATCTGTGTCCCTTCAAAGCATTTCCAGAGGCTGGGGGAGGCTACTCCTCCCCAGCCCTTCACACCTACTTCCAAAGGGAGAGGGTGTAACACCCTCTCTCAGAGGAAATCCTTTGTTCTGCCTTCCTGGGCTGGGGCTGCCCAGACCCCAGGAGGGCAGAAACCTGTCTGAGGGGTTGGCAGCAGCTGCAGTGGAAACCCTGGAAAGGCAGTTTGGCAGTACCCGGGTTCTGTGCTAGAGACCCGGGGGATCATGGAATTGTCCCCCCCGATACCAGAATGGTATTGGGGTGACAATTCCATGATCTTAGACATGTTACATGGCCATGTTCGGAGTTATCATTGTGACGCTATACATAGGTAGTGACCTATGTATAGTGCACACGTGTAATGGTGTCACCGCACTCACAAAGTCCGTGGAATTTGCCCTGAACGATGTGGGGGCACCTGGGCTAGTGCCAGGGTGCCCACACACTAAGTAACTTGGCACCCAACCTTCACCAAGTGAGGGTTAGAGATATAGGTGACTTGTAAGTTAGTTATATGCAGTGAAAAATGGCTGTGAAATAACGTGGATGTTATTTCACTCAGGCTGCAGTGGCAGGCCTGTGTAAGAACTGCCTGAGCTCCCTATGGGTGGCAAAAGAAATGCTGCAACACATAGGGATCTCCTGGAACCCCAATACCCTGGGTACCTAAGTACCATATACAAGGGAATTATATGGGTGTACCAGTGTGCCTATGAGAATTGTTAAATTTAGTCACTAGCCTGCAGTGACAAATTTAGAAAGCAGAGAGAGCATAAACACTGAGGTTCTGGTTAGCAGAGCCTCAGTGATACAGTTAGGCACCACACAGGGAACACATACAGGGCATACACTATGAGCACTGGGGTCCTGCCTAGCAGGATCTCAGTGACACAAGGGCTAAAACAACATACTTACAGTGAAAATTGGAGGTAACATGCCAGGCAAGATGGTACTTTCCTACACCGTGTGCCTGGGACGAGACCTGCACCCACCCCACGGGGGAGCGCTAGTGCTCGCTACCCCTGTGGACCTCCCTCCCACACCCCCTAGTTGGGGATGGAAGGGGAATCGCTTATAATATAATATATCATATAATATAATATATCATATAATATAATATATCATATAATATAATATAATATGATATAATAATATAATTAGGCCGATCTGCCCCTGAGGGGGCAGAAAACCCCTAGACACCAGGGATAATTATTTATTTATTTTTTATATATGTGGGGAGCGACCCCTTAGGCAAGGGTCACTCCCCAGGGGGGGCAAATTATTTTTAGGCCATTTCTGCCCCCCTCCCCCCACCTTAGGGCAGAAACCACTAGACACCAGGGATTTTATTTTTATGCTTACGCATAAGGGGAGTGGCTCCTTGGGCAAAGGCCGCTCCCCATGGGTGGCAAAATATTTTTAGGCCTTTCTGCTCCCCGGAGGCAGATCGGCCTAATATAATTAGTGTGATCTGCCCCCCAGGGGGGCAGAAACCTCTAGACACCAGGGGTATATATATATTTTATTTACTTTATGTTTTTATGTATAGAGAGCGACCCCTTAGGCAAGGGTCTCTCCCCTGGGGGGCAAATTGTATTTTGGCCATTTCTGCCCCCCTTGGGAGCAGATCAGCCTATTTTTGGAAGGCCCATCTGCCCCCAAGGGGGACAGAAAGCCCACCAGAGACCAAGGAATCTTTTTTTTCAAAATATGAGAGTGGGGGAGTGGCCATACCCCCACCCCCAAATAAATGGGGCGAACGTTGTTCGGCCCACCAATGGGCAGATTGGGCAATTACCCCCAATCCATACCCCGGGGGGAAGAAAGTCTACTAGATGCCAGGGAATTGAAAAAAACTAAATATAGTGGGATGGTGGCTACCAACCAGTATGGGCATGGTTATGCGCCCACCCCAACTGAAGGGGGTAACAGTCTTTCAGCTCTCCCCTGCACACTAAAACATCTTATCCCACGGCAAGGCAGAGGACATTTGATTATTTTGGGGTTTTGGTTTTACATATGGGCCATGAGAGCTTGGTAACTCTCAAAATCGTCCCACTTGGAATGGTGAGGGCTGCACTTTTTTGACTTTGGGACGCTGCCATGTAGAAAAACCCCAAGACCTAGACACATCTGAAAATTAAACATCTGGTTGATTCCAGGGTGGTGTGCTTCACATGCACCCCGCACCATTTTCTTACCCACAATGCCCTGCAAACCTCTAACTTTGCTGGAAATCACACATTTTCCCCACATTTTTGTGATGGAACCTTCCGGAATCTGCAGGAATCCACAAAATTCCTACCACCCAACATTGTCTCATCCATACCGATAAAAGTTCTTCTGCACTTGTAAGCCTAAAAATGTTTTTTTTCAAACTGCCCTTTTAGACCCGCTTTGGTTCCCCCTCAATTTCAACATGTTTTTGGCTCTTCCTTGTCACAGGCACTTGTCCCAGCTACACAAGTGAGGTATCATTTTTACTGGTAGACTGGGGGTAACGTTGGGTGAGAGGAAATTTGTCCCGGTGCAGTGATCCCACACAGAACTAAATTTGAGGTTTGCTGAGGATTCTGGGTAAGAAGACATTGGGATCAATGCAAGTCACACCTCCCTTGACTCCGTTGGGTGTCTAGTTTTCAGAAATGTCTGGGTTTGGTAGGTTTCCCTAGATCAGTGGTTCCCAACCTTTTGACTTCTGTGGACCCCCACTTTATCAGTTCTGGAACCCGGGGACCCCCACTGAATCATTATTGGAATCTGGGGACCCCCTACTGAGTCATTACTGAAAGCTGGGTACATAATCTGTTCATATTATTATATTTTCTGAAC
Organism: Pleurodeles waltl; assembly: GCF_031143425.1. NCBI lineage: Eukaryota > Metazoa > Chordata > Amphibia > Caudata > Salamandridae > Pleurodeles > Pleurodeles waltl. Next base: position 92,475,330 of record NC_090441.1, read on the forward strand.
AGCTGCGGACCCCCTGAGGAGGCTTCGCGGACCCCCCAGGTGTCCCCGGACCACAGGTTGGGAACCACTGCCCTAGATGGCTGCTGAGCCCAGGACTAAAAACGCAAGTGCCCCCCGCAAAAAACAGGTTGTTTTGTATTTGATGTGTCCAGATAGTGTTTTGGGGCATTTCCTGTCGTGAGCACTAGGTCTACCCACACAAGTGAGGTACCATTTTTATCGGGAGACTTGGGGGAACGCTGGGTGGAAGAAAAATTGTAGCTCCTCTCAGATTCCAGAACTTTCTGTCACCGAAATGTGGGGAAAAAGTGTTTTTTTGGCCAGAGTTTGAGGTTTGCAAAGGATTCTGGGTAACAGAACCTGATGAGAGCCCCACAAGTCACCCCATCTTGGATTCCCCTAGGTGTTTAGTTTTCAAAAATGCACAGGTTTGGTAGGTTTCCTAGGTGCCGGCTGAGCTAGAGGCCAAAATCCACAGCTAGGCACTTTGCAAAAAAACACGTCAGATTTCAATGTAAAAATGAGATATGTCCATGTTGCGTTTCCTGTCGCAAGCATTAGGCCTACCCACGCAAATGAGGTACCATTTTTATCGGGAGACTTGGGGGAACACAGATTAGCAAAACAAGTGTTATTGCCCCTTGTCTTTCTCTACATTTTTTCCTTCCAAGTGTAAGATAGTGTGTAAAAAAGACGTGTATTTGAGAAATGCCCTGTAATTCCCATGCTAGTATGGGCACCCCGGAATTCAGAGATGTGCAAATAACCACTGCTTCTCAACACCTTATCTTGTGCCCATTTTGGAAACAAAGGTTTTCTTGATACATATTTTTCAATCTTTATATTTCAGCAAATGAATTGCTGTATACCCGGTATAGAATGAAAACCCATTTCAAGGTGCAGCTCATTTATTGGCTCTGGGTACCTAGGGTTCTTGATGAACCTACATGCCCTATATATCCCAGCAACCAGAAGAGTCCAGCAGACGTAATGGTATATTGCTTTAAAAAATCTGACATCGCAGGAAAAAGTTAGAGTAGAACGTAGAGAAAAATTGCTGGTTTTTTCACCTCAATTTCAATATGTTTTCATTTCAGCTGTTATTTTCTGTAGGAAACCCTTGTAGGATCTACACAAATTACCCCTTGCTGAATTCAGAATTTTGTCTACTTTTCAGAACTGTTTAGCTTTCCGGGATCCAGCATTGGTTTCACACCTATTTCTGTCACTAACTGGAAGGAGTCTCCTTCAGGGGAACCCACAAACTTTGGGTACCTCTAGAATCCCTAGTATGTTGGGTAAAAAGGACGTAAATTTGGCATAGGTAGCTTATGTATGTGGACAAAACGTTATGAGGGTCTAAGCGCGAACTGTTCCAAATAGCCAAAAAAAAGGCCTTGCACCTGAGGGGGAAAAGACGTGGCAGTGAAGGGGTTAAGGAAAACAGGCTGCATTTAAAAAAAATGCATTATTTAAAACCAATCACAGACATGGTAGTCTGCTGACCCCAGCAGGCCACCATCCCTATGATTTTTGTGATCCACAATGGGTCGCAAAGCAAGACCTACCTCAAGAATAATAATGAGGTAGGTCTATTTGCATCCCAATGTGACTCACACAGTGTGTTAAACACACATTGGTGCATGGGTTTTTGTGATTACCAAATAGTGAATCTAAAAGATTTGGTAATCGCAAAGTCAAACCTATCTACATTTGGCCCCAGTTCCTTTTTTTAGAAGCATTGTTCAATTTGCAGTTTGCCTCATTTAAGTTTTTATAGATCAAATCTGTTTATTAATTTCCAAGTATAAAACATTGCATACAAACCACATCTCGGTGTGCCATTAGGCTCATAGTTAGCTTACTTCATGCGAAACAATAAGAAAAAAACAAAAACTATTAAATACAAAATACAACAGTATTTCCCCACGACTGGCTATTAGTGCAAAAATCAGACAATCTCAGGCTCCTTTACAATATAATCTTGGTCATGTGTGGACCTCCCCTTTAAAGTTCGCTCTCTATACTCAAGTCAAATTCAAGACTCTCAAATAGGTTGGGCATGTCAATTCAGAAAACTCCCCAGATAGAATACGCAAGTATGGTTGCCAGAGTTCTTTAAAGTCCCCACTCCCATGCAGCGAGGCCAGGGTAAGCTTTTCCATAGCGAGGATAAACCAGAGCTTATGTAACCATGAAGTCGTTGTCGGGATCTGCTCAGACCCCCAACCGGAGAGCAACAATTGTATTGCGGCATTTAAAGCTAAAGCCATCTGTCGTCCCCTCAGTGACCTCAAAGGAAAGGTGATAGGGTTGGGAAGGCCCAGCAAAATGTATGCAGGGAATCGGGGAATCTGAGTGTCAAAAGCCATGTCAACAGTGTCCAGTATATATTTCCAGTACCGGTGTAGCTTGGGACAGTGCCATAATAAATGCACAAGCAACCCTCCACCCCCCCCACCCCCACACCCCTTCCAACATAGACTGGATTTAGTGGGATCCCAAGCATGTATCCTTGTTGGGGTGTAATACCAGGAGGTGGCCATTTTATAAGCTGTCTCTGTACCTGCTGCGTTATAAGCTGTGTGGTGCGCTCTATTAAAAACACTCTCCCACTCATCCTCCGATAACTCTCTCCCCAACTCCTTCTCCCATCTCAGTTGACCCTTAGTCTTGGGCAGGAGGGCCTCCCCCCGCAAGAGGGCATAGAGTTCAGAAACCACTCGCTTATCACCCTTTTTCGTGAGAATACATTTTTCAAACGGTGTTAACGGCCTGTCAATTAATGCTCTATTGGCTGGTTGCAGGGCCCAATGTCGAATTTGATAGTACATCATCCTATCCGCCTCGGTCAAACCATATGTCTCCCTAAGCTGGTCAAAGGGGATAACTCCCTGCTCATCAAATAAGTATCCCACCCTTTTACAACCTCCCTCATACCATTGACGTAATGCTTCCGGCTGTAGTCGTGGACCAAAATCGGGATTCGCACATAGGGGGGTCATTGGGGACGGAAAGGTCGTCAAGCCCCCTCTGCCAGCGACCCAGTCCCACACCCTCATCGAAACCTCCGTGACCGGGGATATGTACAGCCCTCATGCTCTATGACGACGCCTAAGCCAGGGTTCCTTCCATATGTGAGAGCCGGCCACCGCCTGATCCATGAAACACCAATGCTTCTCGGAAGACGGACGGCTCCATTCCAAGAGGAAACGCAATTGTGAAGCTTGAAAATACCGAAGGAGGCAGGGGACCGCCAACCCACCCTGCCGCTTAGGACGATACAGTACCAGTCGAGGTAGTCGCGCCGCCTTCCCCTCCCATATGAATCTTAGAACCGCCGATTGGAGGGTCGCTAACGTTCGTGGCGGAGGCTCCAGAGGAAGCGTTTGAAACAAATACAATATACGCGGTATGATGGTCATCTTAACTGCTGACACTCTACCCAGCCAGGACAATTTAAGTCTCCCCCATGTCTCTAGGTCGCGCTGCACCTCCCGGGTCAATTTCGCGTAATTCAACGACACCGTGCGGGCAACTGTGGAACCCAACTCCATGCCCAGGTATGGGAGCCCCGAGGGAGACCATATGAAATGGAATCGGGCCATCAGGTCCCGTTCATGCTCAGCACTGATAAACTTGCCCATAGCCTGCAACTTTAGCATGTTAATTCGGAACCCCGAGACCCAACCAAATTCCTCTAAGACATCCATTAGCTCCGGCAGCGAGGTCATAGGCTCCGCCAAGGTAAGGATGACGTCATCCGCGTATAAAGATATTAGATGCTCGTCCCCTCCAAATCTCACACCCATAATCCGTGGTTTGTCCCGGAGCCTCTGTGCCATAGGCTCCATGTAAAGCGCGAACAGGAGGGGCGAGAGCGGACAGCCCTGCCTAGTCCCCCTCTGGACTGCAAAGGGCAAAGAGAGCATCCCATTAACTCGCACCGCTGCTCGAGGCGCCTGATAAATGCAGCGAATCCATGCCATAAAGCCCGGACCCAGTCCGAAGCGCTCAAGCACCTCAAACAGGTACGGCCAGGAAACCCTGTTGAACGCCTTTTTGGCATCAATAGACAGAAAGAGCGCTTCCCTATGAGAGCGCTCCGTTTTATCCAGTAGATGGAGCAATCTCTTGGTATTATCGCTACACTGCCTGTGCGGTATAAACCCTGCCTGATCAGGATCCACCAGGCCCGGCATATAATAATTGAGGCGGTGTGCCAAGATACCGATATTCAGGAGGGAAATCAGCCTGTAGGAGGTGCACTCCCCAGGGTCCTTCCCCGGTTTCGGGATAACCACGATAGTGGCATCCAACATGCTAGACGTGAGGGTGCCCGTTTGACGAAAGGAATTAAAGAGTCGCACTAGGACGGGTGCGAGTTCCACACAGAAGGTTTTTATAAAAAAGCGCAGAAAAACCGTCAGGGCCAGGTGACTTCCCAGTCTGCAGTCTAGCAATTGCCGATATAACCTCCTCTGCCCTTATAGGTCGGTCTAACGAGTTTGCCTCTTTTACTGTCAAGGAAGTAATAGCTATATCCTGTAAAAAAGATTCTGGTGTTGAGACGCCAGGCTCCTCAGCCCTATATAGGCCTTCATAAAATTCCGCAAAGGCCTCTGCTGTTTGATCGCTCATATGGGCTTCTGCTCCCGAGGGGGAGCGGACCATTTTTATCAGTGACGCTGCCCGCTGCGCTCTCAACCTATGTGCCAGCAGCCTCCCGCACTTGTTACTTCCTAAATAATACTTTTGTTTAAGGCGGATTACCGCATATTCTGCCCTGTCCCAGTCCAGCCTCCTCAGCTGCTTCCTCAATTTCTCGAGCTCATGCCATATTCTAGGAGCACCAGTATGTTTATGTGAACGCTCCAAAACCCTCACTCGCTGCTCTAGCTCCTCCCTAAGTTGTCTCCTTGCCCTATTGTCCCTAGAAGAAAGCGACATCACCTCACCCCTCAGAACAGCCTTCAGTGCCTCCCACAATGTTGCAGTACTTATGGCCCCATCATCGTTAAACCTAAGATATTCGATAATTGCCCTTCGGATCGCCTCTACTGTTCAATTGTTCTGGAGCATCGAGTCCATGAGTCGCCACCCCGGTGTACCCACCCGCACCACGTCCATGTGAATCTCAACTGAAACTGGGGCATGATCCGACAGGGCCCATGGCTCAATCGCTGAATTTCTAACCGGGGGGAGAAGCTCCTGAGTTGCCAGGAAAAGGTCCAACCAAGCATATGTTTTGGTTGCCGATGAATAAAAGGAATAGTCCCTCAACGAGGGGTGCGCACTCCTCCACACATCCACCAGGCCACACTCACTCAGCCACTGCCGACCAGCATGCGACAAAGACCCTGTCTGCCCATACCGTTGGCCTGATCGGTCCAGATCCCCGTCCATCACCATATTAAAGTCGCCCTCCAGCAATACGGCTCCATCCGGGGATTGGAGCAACGGAGTCAAAACTTGTCTTAGGAAGGTTTCTTGTTGGGAATTAGGCGCGTATAGTGAAACGATCGTAAAAGAAAAACCGCCCAATCTAAACCTCATGGCTAAAAGCCTCCCCGGGACCTCATGCAATTGTGATACCACTTCCCCAGGGAAGGAGCGCGAGAGGAGTATCGCCACCCCTGCATGCTTTGATGGTAGAGAAGACCAAAACTGCCTGGGGAACCACTTCGCATACGATAGGTGTCCTTATGGACCAGGTGCATCTCCTGGAGGAGACATATATGACTCGCAGATCCCTCCAAGGCAGACAGGATGGCAAGCCTCTTGGTGGGGTTATTGAGCCCCCTGACATTTAAGCTTATACATTTAATGGTCATAACCCATGCGGAGGGGATCAAGCAAAGGAGCAGAATAGCACCAGGGGACCACCCCCACATAGAACTCTAGACCACTTAAAACCCCCAGGTCCAGGAGCCAGGAGTGTCACCACAGAGAGCCAGTATCACAGGGAAACCCAGCAACAAATAACTAGCAAGCACAACAGGTGCCTACAACACAATAGTCCTCGATCATTGAACTCCACGAGGTAAAGTCTCCACGGGGCAGTATATCCACCCATGCCAAGTAACCAGGTCCATCGCCTCCGCCGCCCGACCCTTTCCGACAGTCAGCATGCTGTTAGCAGCGCTGCCCAAAGCAAACCCAGACACCCCCGAGCCTCCTCTTAGGACGATGTTCCGGTGGCCACATTGTTCAAGGCGGATTCTCTCTCCGATCTCAGCTCCGAGGCCGTTGGGCGCTGCACCTTCATTCTCTTCTCTTTTCTCCACCAACGAGGGAGACCCCCCGACGGAAGAGCCGCCTTCTCACAGGCCTCTCGGCCTATATCCTCCAGGCCCAAGAAACGGCTAGCCTCCGGGATGGATTTCACCTGCCGAAGCTGCTCCTCCCAGCAGAAGACCAAGCGGAACGGGCGGCCCCAGGAATACGACACGTTATGCGCTCTCAAGTGATCCGTGATCGGTTTGAATTCTCTCTGCCTCTGCAGGGTCCGCACAGATAGATCGTGGAATAGCTGTAGATCATGCCCTCGAAAGGCTACGTGCTGAAGATTGCGGGCCCGCTGTAGAATCTTTTCTTTAAGAACAAAGTTATGGAGGCAAGCTAGAATGTCTGGGGGGCGACCTCCGGGGCCCCCAGCACGCCCAACCCAATGGACCCGATCCAGGACGACCTCCTGCGTCTCCTCCGGGCCCAGCAAGGAGCGGAACAAGTCCACCACGTAGGCTCCGATGTCCTCCTTTTCCGCGCCAACCGGGGCCCCTCTAATACGAATATTTTGTCGCCTCTACCAGTTTTTCAAGTCCTCAACCGCCATCTGGAGGAGGTCCTGCTGCTCACGGAGGCGGACTACCTCTTGCTGCAGTCCCGCCCCCTCCTCGCCACGAGGGATCTCATTATCTTCTAGCTGTGACACACGTTCACCCAAAGAGGAAACCTCACCTCGCAGCTCCCTCACCTTCTGTGAGATGTCCCTGCGTAGCTCCTGAATGTCGCCCCGGAGCGAATCAAACAGGGAGGTCAAAAAGCCCTTCGTGACCGGAGAGCTCTCCTCTGAGTCCATCTCCGCCTGCCTCTCTGGGGCCCTCGTCCCAGACACCTCCTCCGGCGCAGTCCCCGATGTCAGGCGCGTTCCGGCAAGCATGTCCCTCACTGAGCGCTTGCGTTTTGATTTTGCCATCGCCATTTCGCAAAGACCTGATCACGACTCTCCAGCTCAGTCCCACAGGGCCCCCAAAGTCTCCGTCCAATGCCGCTCCGCTGCTGCCTCCCCTTTAGGGACCGCACCTGGCCCAGACGACAGGAGTCACTGCTCGCAAACTTGTTCAGGAGTCCATCAGTCGCGAGCAGCAATGCAGGGCCTGCCACCGGGCCCTCAGCCTCCGTCAGGGTCCCGCGCTCCACCAGGCCTCAATCAGCCAGTCCGCAGCTAGGAGCTCCAGCCCTGGGCCCCCGAGCCAAAGGCACAGGCCGGGGCCCCCACTCCTCCAGGGCGCCCAGTCAGCCGAGGGCCAGCACCCGCGACACAAATCCACTGTTCAGGGGCCCGAAGCAAGCCCCCGGGCCCTCCTGCCCCCCCGGCGCCAAACTCCAAAGGCCGCCGGAGGAGAGCACATCCTGCAGCCCAGGCCGCCTCCTCTGCCGAGCCGCGACCACGCCCCAGCACCAAGGCCGAGCCCTGCTCTCCCGCGGGAGCCGCCGAAACCCGGTCCGGGTCGCCGCCGAACGGCGAGTGCCCCGAGGGTGCTTCACAGCTCGGGGGAGCCTCCAGGCTTCCCCCAGGCAGGCCGCGCGGCGCTTATGCTGATCGAGGCGGCGGAGCGCTAAAGGATCCGTCCTAGCGCTCCGCCATCTTGGACACGCCCCTCATTTAAGTTTTTAGATGGATAGTTGGACCATTTTTCCTCACTCTGAATATTGAAAATTTCCTTTATCATTTAGGACCATTGACAATAAATGACACAGAGTACCAATAGTTGCATTCTTCATGGAACACCAGTCTTAGGAATGGCACCATATGGTTTAAATTTCTAGTGTCCAATGTAAGTCCAGAAAGGCATGACCCATTCCAGTTTTTTGTGATAGATACATGTCATACTCTGTTGAATTCATTTAACATATTCAGTGGTTATTCTGAAAATCTGGCATGAATTAGACATTTCTGAACCTGTGTACGGGGGCCACCTCAATCAGGGGGGCCCTGCTTAAGGCGACGGCGCTGGGCCGAGGAACGTGGGGGGTGAGGGTCGGGGGGGCGATGGGGGGGGGCGGGGGGATTGCGCGGCAGGCTCCCCGGCCCGCGATTAACAATATTTTGTTAATGAAAAAACGGCCGGGGGTTTACGACCCCCTAATCCCACAGCGAAGTGCATCTAAACTTTAATTTAATGTTGCGCGGGTGGGGGTGATGAGTGGTGTTTGGCGATACCCGGCCATAAGTTGGACGCAGCTGCACTAAAGGCAATGCGCACTCTGTCATCATTGAGTGCCAGGGCTTGAGTCACTGCACGTTTACCAGTAGTAGAATTGTATTCTTGCCCTCGATGAGGTTTAGAGATAGAAAATTGAGCAGAGAAGACATCCAGTCCCATACAGCAGCATGTGCGTAATTGTAGACTCCTATGCTTTTTTTAAACCTGTTTATCATGAAAGTCCATGAGCCTCTTGCTGAGGACTTTCCCTTCAGGTTATTTATTTTCTAGATTGTTGGAGTGTTCAGCCATCTGTTTCAGAACTTCATGAAGGGTGTTAACACTGCTCGCCAGTATTACTGATTCGTTAGCGCGTCGTGTGAATGTCACTTATTTTTTAACATCCTTCATTTAATAAATAGGAGAGGACTGGGAACAAAAAGCATCTGTTTTTACTCCTTCATCCATCTGAAATGTGAGGTTTAAATGGAGCACGCTCAGTATGTGTGAGCTCTACTCAAGGGGATTTGTAAGGAAACAAGGATTAATGCTTTGGTCTCCGTGTAGAGCAGTATTCTGTATGCAAAGTCCCTTATGATAAAATACTTCCATTTACGAGGGCCACTCAGTTATTCTTTTCCGGAGGAAGGCAGTTTTCCCGTTCATAGAATGTATTTGTGAAATTCCCTTCCCTAATGCGATTATTACTTGCCGTAGTGATTTACCCATCCCTAGGGAATTATTTGTACAGAAGTTTTGGAGAATTCATCCCTACTAAGGGGGTTGTGAAGAAAGCGTGATTCATGCGGTTTATTATCGGGACTCCATTAGGATGAGTGAATGGCACAGTGGCCCACAATGTGATGCAGTCATGCTGTTTGATATGTTGGAGTTGTAGGATGGGTTTAAGTATAATTTAGTGAATACAGTAGATTACCATTAATAAGTGAAGGGGGCAGCTGAGGGCTGTTCTTTTGTGGGTCTTTCAGTAGACCCTTTTTCAGGTTCTGTGGTTGGAAGGAGTGTCGTGGGGATTTGTGGTGGTAGGGATGCCAGCTTTAATGGGCATCTACAGACATCCTTTACCATGGACACGCTTCACCAGAGGCTGCCCAGGCCATAGGCTCCTCTGCGAGGTGAAGCTCAGAGGGTGAGTGGGAGGGCAGTCAGGGTGATCATCAGGGCAGTCATGCAAGGGCTCTTGGGCCAGGACAGATAATGTCACAGCCCTGGGTCACAGTCAAGAGTCCTTGGAGCAAATCCTGAGAAAGGCCCTTCCTAGGCTTGCCTTGTGATGTAGAGCAATGTGGACAATGACATAGCAGTGTGCGATTTACATACCGTGGGGACAGCGGTGACACTGGCAGATTAGTATTTGCTTTACGTACTTGGACATTATTACAGTATAGATCTGTAGCTGAAGCCATAGCCTGTAGGGTCAGTAGCCCAAGGATAATTAATAATCTGCACCGGTCCTACCATTCTGTGCAACATTTCCGACATCTGAGACTACTCAGCAAGCTCCTGTACACAGTGAGCAGACTCTTGGCAGAATGTAACACTCGCTGCCTTGTTTGAGCATCTAATCCCTGACAGAGCGGTACAAGAGCAGATGTCTGGCACATTTCAGCTGAGCCCTTGGCACGCTGATAGGGTGAGCAACATTCTGAAAACGTGTAGCACAATCGTACACTAGAATTATTAGCACCCGGTGACTGTAGCGTAGAATATTTGAACAACAATTGAATGCATTACCGATTGTACATTGGAATGTCATGGCTGCCTCCTAGCATGTTCTGGCATCAGTGCTCCTGTCACATTTGTCTGGCAGAAACTACCTGATTTGTCATTTGTTAGCAAATTAACAGTGTTGAACATCAAGTCTTATCCTGGCAAAATGTTTAGAACTGATCTTATTTCTTCAGGCATATGAATTCTAATTTACATTTTTCAGTGTGGAACAGTCCTCTTTCTTTTGTGAATCAATTATATTTGCTGCCTGTGCACCCAATGTTTTGTTTCCTCAGCACACCCTTTCTCACAAGCATATATGTGATTTTTCTACTGTGGAGAATTAGTGACCCTTGACAGTGTGGTAAAATCTGCAGTTTTGGAGCAGTCTATTACACCCCCTGCAAAGGTGTGTGTAAATCATATGGTGTGTTGCCTATAAATGTGAAAAAAGCTGCAGATAACTCCTGTTGTCCTCACGAGCTCTGCATCCTCCAATGTCGGCTTCTAAGGCACGAGACCACATCTCCTCCAGAGCCTTCATAAAATTACCTTAACTGTTTGGTGCAACTTGGAATCAAAACAGTGGTGTAGCTTTCATTAGTGCAGCGGGTGCAATAGCACCAGGATGTGTCAAGGGTGTAACTGGTCCACAGCACCACTTGTATGGCTGTCTACTATTACTCAGCCCTGTTTCTTTGTACTCAATGGTAGCGCTTCTAACTGGATCATACTTTTGGCACAGGTTCAATAGGATAAGAGTGATTTGTTTGTGATGGTAGCTCACGCGCACTGTTAGTTCATTTGCAGTCCTCCAGGTGTGCTTGCTGCCCTGACAGATGGCAGTGATGGGATGATGCTTGGGGAGCCAGTGGAATCCAAAACTGGAATTGTTTCTTGTTTCAACCAGCCGCTTGATGCACCTATTTCACTTCACTTGTTGGCACTGCACCTTCCAGTAATGTCCTTTCTCTTGGAGGGAAACAAAGGGCTTTTGTGTGCCTGGGATCTGGCCAATCTAATTATCTCTCTCTGTAGCAGCTCGGTATGTAACTGTCAGCACCAGCTGGAGCCGGAAGGGGATTATCAGCAGAAGAAAAATTATTAGCCTTTTGATTCACAGAGTCAGACAGCCAGAGGTTCTCCCGGCAAAGGTCAGAAGTCAATTTTGTAGAAAGAAGGCTGGACTCACATGGATACCCTAATGTGCACAGGTTTCTAGTAGTAGCTGCATGGTAATTTCTTACAATAAACACAAGCAGGTGCTCAGCTGAGCTGATAGTAACAAACAAGCAGTGGCAATGCCAATAGATCTGGCTTTAAAGGAATGTTGTATGATAATGTGAAGCATTACAAGTAAATAACATGGGGCCAGATAAATATTTATGTGGAAGCAAAGGACTGCAGAATAATATTGGTGTAGGTTAAAGGGTCAGGTGACAGTTGCACTGTCAAGCCTGGTCTTAAAAATCCATGTAGGTTAATGACTGCCGTCCTCTCATCTGCGCTGCTGCCAGAGAAAAACAACATCAATTATCTAGTTATCAAAGACACTTTATTAACATTCCAATGTCATGTGTGTGCCCCTGAAAGTCCTGCCTCAGCCAGCTGTATGAATAAACACAATGATGAAAGCTGCATGTAGGGCAATGTTTGTGGAAGCATGCAACTTCTGCCCAATCAAAACTTGTAGTCTTGGCTCTCAAGCCAGACCCCTCTCTAGTGATGATTACATAATTGTCCAGCGACTGCTGTGCTGTCAAGCCAGACCATAAAAAGTAAACATTTTTCAGCTGAGCAAGTTCATGTTGACTTTACACACCTCAGGAGCCAAGATGAAAGGCAGATCTACGTCAGAGACTGGTACTTCCTGTGGGCAATGTTAGCCTGAGCAAGAAAACAAGGCTCAAGAAGGTTACAATTCCATTACTTACTACAAGTTTGTGTATTTTACATTTCCACACTATCCATCACAAACATACACCGGTATGTTGGAGTTTAAAATATAAAGGGCATATGCTGGGTATAGACTCAAGACATAAATGGGTATTAAAACAGTGTTTTAATAACAGTTAAAGGTCAGTCGCCATGCCATAAAAGTTAAGTGCCCCTGACTTCTGACTTGCGTAAAGACTGTGGACCCTCTACCTGTTGAAGGGCGCCAGGTGAATATATCGAGTTGGGTCTTAAGCATAGAATGTCAGGGAAGCACGAAGAGCAGATGGAGATCAGTCATCTTCCGCAAGGGTAATCACGGAGCCGGGAATGAGGTATTTTATCAGTTCTGATATTAGGAGTATAATACGTCGGGTGGTACAGAAAAGTGCATGCTACTTAATGAGCACCATTCTGCTTAGTTTCATTGAATTTCAGTGCCTGTGAGGCTGATGCATTCAGTATTAATAAAAGTGCCAGAAAGGTGGTGCTCCCAGAGTTTATTCAAATTGTATAAGCAGTGAAGTGACCCTAGCGGAGTCAATCCATGGATTACAGCGACACACCTCGCAGCACTGTAAATTAACATGTTCTCGAACTAATTTGACCTTACTCCTATCATGGACATTGGAAGAGTTTTGAAAGATTTTTGTGGCTATTGCATCATTTGGCTGGGGCATCATACTGGCCTAAGCCAGATATGGAAATCATTAACAATGTGAACACTGCAATGATTTGTTGAGCAACAGAAAAGATTAATTGGAAGGAAAGATAATGGTTGCTTATGAAGATCGGCGTTGTGCTGATATTCTGACAGGTTTTGGGTTTACCTCGGAAGGAATTCATTATGTTTTCCGTCACATGCTGTGAACAGTTTCAAGCCTTCGGCTTCCCAGTTGTTTTGCACACAAGAGAACTGACAGAGCCATTCATCCCTGATTGCCCATTTTGGGAGATCTGATATTTTATCTCAATTCCGGACCCATGCAACTTAGTCTACTTCTTCCCCCATTTAAACAATTCTAGCTAGAGCAGTTCTGGGATATGGGTTCTGTCCCCTTTCTATTGCACCAGTGCAATATAAAATCCTGCCACCTTTGTACATTCTAAAAGCTGAATTGTTCGGAATCTAGGTTGATATTTTAAATAAAATGATCACCGATAACATTTAAAGAACAGATACAAAGAAAGCCATTAAACACCTGTTGCCTTGCCTTCCCAATAACTTTTCTTTACTTCCTCATCTCTTTCTGTTCCCCGCCGCTCCTGCCCTAGCCCTGTGTTTAGAGCTCCTCCTGCACCGCCCGCAGATAAATCCTGCTCGATTCAGCAGGCTGACGCCCTCGACCTGTTTGGTCTCACTGTCCTAACCCGCTAACTACAGAGATCCAGCGCACTCCCAGCGTCACCTTGCTGTTGCGGTGTTTGGTGAAGGATCCATGCTAAATTTGGAGACACCCTGAAGTTAAATCAGTCCCCCAGAGGTGAAAGATTTGCCTCAGTTCCCTTCCTGATAATGAAGGCCCCGTCAGTGGACCCCTCATTCCAATTATGTTATCTCTCAGCCTTTGACTCTCTGTACTTCTAAATAAAATTGGTGTATTTGTTTTCCGTAGGCCTTGGCTACATTTTGATTATGCTAGAGTAATCCGAGTAATTTGGTAATTTCATGTTACTCTTTTGATGTGAAATTAGCAAACATTCTGCCATTCATGTAATGATTAATAATGTGGCAGAAAAATCCTACCACAAGAAGCACAGGAACAACAAACTTAGCAAGTATGAGCGGCTGCTCCTGTTTATGTTCTGTTGCATTTAGCACTATTTTCCTTGTGCCTAATACATCCTCGGATCCGCAATGCTTACTTGGTTCTGTGAGAGTCAGAGAGGGAGTATTTTGTGCTAAACAATAACTGCCAGTGCTAGGTTACACTCCTTGCATAATTCTACAGAATCGTGTGTAATTCTGCTGTAATTTTGCGTAATTAGATTAATGGAAATTAGCATAGGAAGAGCAAGCAGATGGACTGAATTATTGTAATGTTTGGGCATTGAAAATATTTACCACATCCTACAGGAAAACACACATACATGCAAAAGTCTCTAGTGATGTGACTTCCACTTTTGATGTTTGCAGATCTCTGAAGAATGGTCCAAAGGAACATTTGTGGTGACCAAAGGCGACGAGGATATCCATACAGCCAATGAACGTCGGTTAAAGGTAGGTTGAGAATGTGGATTTTGAGTGGGTCATACTTACGGAAGGTCTTCAGGACCACTGATGAGCATGTAGTATAATTCCCTACATTTCAGATCTATGTGTGTGTGTCCTCCTTTTAACTATACATAATAGAGAACCAGCAGCAATTAAAAAATGGCTTCAGCTGCCGCAGAAAATGAGCTCTGCCGAGCCACATCCTGAGAGGCTCACCTCCATTGTTTGCAGCCGGACCTCTGATGCCTCTTAAGAACCTTCTGTTCCTCATTAGGAGTTGCCAGCATCATTAAGAGAGGCAGCTGTCTGTCACTTGGCAACAGGGGCAACCTGGCCAGTCTGCTATGCTTTTAGGGTGAAACAGAAAACGACACACAGAACATACAGCTGCATATGGGTAGGTGGCAACAGCCTGATATGTTCAGTTTCGGCATTCTTCTTGAAATCATTGAACACTCGAGTATCACTCTCACGGAACACCTCCAACAACAACAACTTATTGTTGATACCTTACCATCAATAATCAAGCTTCACTCTCATTGACATCCCACAGAACACCTCAGTGAAAGAAAGGATGGCTCAGTGAAAGGGTAAATGGAGGGGTGTATGAGTGGCTGGATGGGACGAAGTGGACGTATGGGTGTAAGGATGGATGGCTGATAGAAAGGGTGGATAGATGGATGAGCCAAAGGGAAGATGATGGATGGGGTGAAAGGATGGATAGATGAAGCGAAAGGGTGGATGGATGAGCGAAAGGATGGATGGATGGATGGATGGATGACTGAATGGATAAATGAAAGGAGGGGGTGGATAAGTGAAAAGGTGAATGATTGAGTGGATGGATTTGTTTGATGGACAGGTGTCCCTGAAGCAGTGGCAGCTCTCCTTTATGGGCTCCACAGCTACACTACACCCTCCTTGTTTTGTGGTCCATTTTATTCTTTCAAGAGTGAGTAATTATTCATTTTTGGTATAATAAAAATAAAATGCAGACCCCCTTCTAGTCCACCAACAAACTGAGGCAGCTAGTGACATCGTTTGATTGCTGACACAGGTGCATGAAGGTGCCTGCGTCGGCCATCAGAGATACTGTTCAGAGCTGGTGAAATCCCAGCACTGTGAACGTGACTGTGTGTGAGTTAAAGTGAGAGAGAGTCAGGTTTACATAAATTATCATTGACTTCCTGCAGTATCCGCGGGCCACAACTCTTTTTTCATCCCTAACTATCAACTTTCGAGTTTCACACTAATTGTCATGTCTGTGGTGTCCGCAGGCAACCAATCGATGTTGATGCCTAACCAGTAACAATCGAGCTTCACTCTCATTCTCATTGATCTTTCACTGATGGCTTCAGTGGGAAAAAACTCATTGTTGATATCTACTTGTCAACAATCCAGCTTCACTCTCCTTCTTACTGATGTTCCTTAGAACGCCTTTGTGGGCAATAACTCTTTGATAACTACCTCTATGCAATTTTATGTATTGTAAACCAGCTGTCTCTAATTGTAGAGAGTAATAAGGTGCTGGGTTCTAACAGCAGGTCAAGGAAGTTTATTCTCGAGTGCTCTTGGCCTTGCCCCATACTCTCAAGGAGCCACATCCTAGATTCCTCCTACATCCCAATGTACCAAGCTTTAGAATCCATTGCACAGGAGAAGCAAAGACATCCCACACTCTAGATCAGTGGTTCCCAACCTTTTGATTTCTGTGGACCCCCACTTTAACATTAATGGAACCCAGGGACCCCCACTGAAACATCTTTAGAATCTGGGGACCCCCGCCTGAGTCATTACTGGAAGCTGGGTACCTAATTTGTCAATATTTGTTAATATTTTTTAATTTTCTAGGCTCACGCGGACCCCCTGAGTAGGCTTTGCGGACCCCCAGGGGTCCCTGGACCACAGGTTGGGAACCACTGCTCTAGATGCCTTCAGGATAATCTCTTCTATCTGGGAGAAGTTTTCATTTAGCCAAAGGATCACTTATGTCCCCAGTCCACTTCAGCTGCTGCCCCGTAATATCGCCAGGGCCTTCACAACAAATGTTTGTCGTAATGCACATGGTTGTTAAGATGGGAGCTAGCATGCATCATTGAGGCACAGCATACCTCATGGGTTCATAATGCTTTGTATTAAAATAAGTCTTTGTTTAGCACCATCATGGAGGAGGCAGTGTACAATCGAACTACAGGGATAGTTTTCCATCCATGTAAACATTTCCTTATGTTAACAGTATTGTAGATGAGGTAGTGTACAATTAACAATACAAGTAGCGAGTTGTGGTGGTAAATTTAGATTGGAGAGTACAGACAATGTTTAGGACGAAGACGCTAATGATAACTATTTTTGGACAGCTGAGTGGAGAGGACAGTGTCTTAGATAGTTGTGTTTATGGGAAGGTACAATATAGGCTAGGAAAGAACACTCAAATTTACTGTTACACTTACTTTGACCACGTTCAAGAATCAGAACAGGTAGTTTCTCCCAGGAGAAATGATTTCTTCTTCAATTTCAGCTAAACACTATTGAAACTCACATAGACATGAAATATTTTTTTATCATTCAATTGGACTGTCATTATGACCGCCAGTGTGGATGATCAAAATATCTTACTTTGGAGCTATATCCTTTTTTTTTTGGGTCCAAAATAAAGCTACACTCACAAAATAACAGATTAAAACATCAGTCCAGTGTACTGTAAATTGAGTACTGATACCTTTAGTACAGTGCGTCTAAAAACAATAATTGGTAAATTGCAACTGCAATTATACTTATAAACTAAAATAACTAATATTAAAACATTGCTCTTGATTTGGTATTTTTATAAAAGAGATTCGGCACTGCAAAATTAATATGTGGTAAGCAGCGCTTGCAAGTTTTTGTTTTGTTCAGTATAAGAATATGGATGCACGACTATATGGTATTTGGTTGCCCTTCTTGGTGTGACAGGGTTTCAGGGACCAGGGCCTCATGCTGAAGAGAGAACAGTCCAGTGAGAGTCAAGAGGATGGAGAGTCAGACCGTGCAATCCTAAAATGAAGTTAGCAGAAGAGGAATGCACACACTGGGGATGAATGTGGTGATGACACACAAATTATTGTTAAAACTTACTACAAATTATTATCTGTTTAACAGGAGCTGATTGGTGAGGCCGCTGGAAAGCTGCACACGGGGCGGAGCAGGAATGATCAAGTATAGTTGATTCCTATGCACTTTTTACAACTGTGCTTTTTACATGTAAAATGTATATTTGGTATCTAAAATGGGAAGTGGCTAACAGAACATTCATTACAACTAAAAAATGTGCCTTGCAAGCCACCACCTTATTTATTTGAATAACAATGAATGAAGGGAATCAAGGCCTGCATGAAAGTGCATTTAAGAAACTCAGTGCACTCGGAGGGGGTCAAGGCCAAGATGGCAGCTAAGGCAGACATCTTTCATTGAGTTCCATCTGAGCCTGGCATTATCCAGAGACATCTTGGGTCCCTTTGACCACATCAGCACTGTTGGGGGCCCCGGATTGCCCTCCCCATCTCACCTGACTATGAACAATGTTGCTGTTCGGCAGCGGGCTGTTCAGAGCAGGAGCCATTAAGTTAGCTGTAGACTCTGGTGAGCTCACTGCGCCGACTTTACTGCTGGGTCACATGAGGCAATGTCGTGCATCGGCCCGACCACATTGCAGAGGTGATTTCCTCATCCTCTGTGCCCCCCTCTCCTGATGTGAAATCAGGGCGAAGGGCCTCTTTGCTCACATCTGTTCTGCGGACCCACTTGGGTTGTATGTCCATGCCCCGGCAGCCGACGAGACGGGGCTCATTGCGGAGAAAGCAGCTCAGACCACATTAAGACATCGCAAGGGCAGCAGCACCTTCAACGATCTCAGGATGCCCCTGATCGGGGGGTATGGGACAACAGCAGTGTGCGCTCGCCCTTGCAGCACCGGACAGCTACAGCAGGAAGGAGACCGAATCTTAGCAGCCTGCAGCAGTGACAGTTCATAAAAGGAGCAGAACGTTCTGAAGTGATTGCTGCTCCTACTCAATACAGCGATGTGGTGGGCTGCCCCGTTGAGGTGGCATATGCTGCGGTTGAACTTTTCCTTGGGTGAGTCTGGGCCACAAGAGAGTGGACTGATTGAACTTCTGCAGGATTGAGGCTGCATTAAGATGGAGACAACCTCCCTATGGAATCTTTGCACTTCTCCCTGGCAGGGCCCTGTGTGCTGGGGACGAGGTGTCCTCTGAAATGCCTAAATGGTGCCGGGTCAGTTGTCTGCTGTCGGCTCTCCTTGAGGCTTCCTCGTGTTCCTGATTTGTGGGAGGTTCCCCCCCCCAGCTCCTCGATATGCCTTCCCCACACTGCCACTGGCTGATGTCCTGTTTTTTGACCTGTGTGGACACCTTAGCCAACTCTGTCAGGACTGCCCCTGGGATACTTGGCTCTCCTGGAGAACTAACCGGATTGCACACCTGGGGAGGTCGCAGTGCGCCAATCTGGGTAAACTGATCTTTGAGCAGGCGGTTTTCTTGTAACGAGTGCTCCATAGGCCTCTCATCCTTGTGGATTGGACCTGAGGCAGAGCCCCTCCCCAAGCCTGGTGTGCGACATCACTGTGGGGCGCTGAGCATCACGTCTCCTTCATCTGTCGGTGGCACCTCCTTGCAGTGGTGCACACCTGGACTTGGACACATTGTGCACTCAGACATTATTGGTTGGCCTGCGAGAGAGTGAGTCCACCTCCTGTCCTACTACCAGCCCTATGAGGTCGTCCCATCATGGTGAAGCCCAAGCTGTGCAAGACTCCCGCTCTGACGGCGGTGTCAGGCTCTGGCCCCTGATGCTGTAGGCGTGGAAGGAGATGGTGCATAATGGCACCTTGAGGACACCCTTGATCGGCATTCCATCCATTCTGAACACATCTTACAGGCCATACTGGACATTAAGACTGTGCTTGAATCTAAAATTGACTCAGTGTCCCTGGACATCAGATTACTGTGCATGGATCACCGTAAACTGGCTGAGCAGGTGTGTGACACTGAATCCGCCTTGACGAGCATACGTCCCACAGTACAAGACCTATAATCCCAGGACCAAGAGATGAAGGCTGACATTGTATCCTTGCAGCGCAAAGCAGAAGACACAGAGAATCACTCCAGATGCAATGATGTGCGCTTCGTAGGCTTCCCTGAACATGCTGAGAGACCCGATTCCAATTAGCTTTATTTCGGTAATACAAAAAAAAACATAAAAGCACATCCCACAGTATACATATCATCATAAAGAGACCCAGTATGGAACTTTTCCTAGGGGCTCTCTGAGACGGTACTAGCCAGGCTGATTTAAGAAATTCTTCCCCATTGAATAGGCCCACCATGTACTGGGTAAACATCCACAACCGCCTGACTCCTCAGTTATAGTGATAGAGAGCTGCTTCTTCAGCTTTTCAGTGCTAAAGATCCCCTCCGCTTTGAGAGCTCAGAAATTACCACCTATCCAGATTACACCGCGGAGGTACAACGCCAGCGCGCCTCATACACGGTGGTGAAAACTCAGCTGGGCACATCAGTATTTGCCTATGCCTTGCTGTTCCCTGCTAAACTTTGCATCCCAGATGGTGATTGAACCCACTTTTTCTGGACTCCTGAAGACACTTGGACCTGGCAACACGATAAAGGTTTGGCGGTTGAAAATGCTGCCCTGACCTAGGATCATGGGGACTGACTCGCACCACGCGATAGAGACATAGACCTTGCAAATCCCACTCCTCTCCATCCTCTGCAGAAGCAGCCTGTGAACATATACGAGAAGTCAAGGGCTTTCTTCACCATCTACATAACCCTTTTGATGCCTTGACATCTGAGAATACCACTGATACAGCCTCAGACTGTGATGATACAGTGGTCTCTACAGGGATCATTGGTGACGCCCTGCACGGCTGATGACTTGGGAATTCCTCCTGTTGTTTCCTCCTGTGATTAAGCTGGATGTGCCTTCACCTGAGCGGGCTTTGGCGGACTACTAGAGGTGTAGGTGGAGGTGGGGCGGGGAGGTAAGCGGATGTGGATCATTGGGGACCTCTATATGTAGTACCAGTTACCTGATGATCTACTACCGTCGTACCCACGCCCTAGCATATTGTAATGGACCTATTGACAGTGTTGCGTCAAATTTTGCCTTGCTTCGCTATGTGCCCTCTGACTGGCGGGGTTGGGGCAGTAACTGCAATGATGTGTTCGCTGACAGTACCCCAGGGTTGGATAACCCTGTTTGCTGTGGCCTGCTCCCTTTGTTATTGTCTCCATGGCCTCACCTAACACACACATGACCCTCCGCTATAACTTTATGACCTGGAATGTACGAGGTCTGACTGCCTTGGCCAAGCTGTATCGCGTACACACGTATCTTAGGTGACGCCATATACAGGTGGCGCTCTTCCAGGAGACACATTTGACCAAGATGAAACTCCTTAAACTGCATGCGAAATGGAAGGGGCAGGTTTATGGCACCACATGTCACCTTTTTTCACAGGGGGTTCTAATTTGGGTTGTAACAGCAGTTCCCATTGTTTCAAATAACCGCCTGACTGATCCTGATGGCAGGTATGTTGTTGTGAATTGAAAGTTAGTCGCTAGACCCCTGGCATTGTTGGCTGTTTATACCCCCAGTGCAGGTCATTCAGCCTACATGGATGGACTCGCACTGTCCTTGCTGCACGAGCCGCACACCCCCACCTTGTGGGAGGGTGACTTCAATTGTGACCTTAATGTGGATGTGGACCACTCGGTTCCTCCCCTGCCGCAGAACGTCTACCCACCTAGGAGACTGGTTGACCTATCATGGAGCATGTAATGTGTGGCGCCTTCAGCATCCAGTAGATTGCGAGTACTCCTTTTATTCCCCTGTACACAACATACATACCAGTATAGATTTATTTATTTGCAGCAACCCTTTTGTCACCATAACCCTGCACACAGAATTCCTCGTATGTACACTTTCTGATCATTGCCCACTACTGCCCTCCCTGCAATGGGCCGCTCCCACCCCAAAATTCTGAGATGGCGGTTGAAGACGTACTCCCTCATTGATCCCCCATTTCGGGACCCCCCCCCCCCCCATAGGCTCATTGCAGACTCACGACCACGTGATCCTCGACACAGAAACAGGCTGACATTAATGCGACCTTTGTGGGTTTCTGTAGCTCTCTTTCCGTGCCCGTCCCAGGCCCTTCTGAACCCGCCCTGCGTACCTATCTTCAAGAGCTGCCACTTCCAGTGCTGAATGCAGCTCAAATAGCTGATCTTGATGCTTCCTTTCAGCTGGGCGAGATACATCTAGCCATTTCACAGATAGTGCACGGCAAAATGCCAGGTACCAACAGCCTCTCAATAGAATATTACTCGACCTAGAGCAGTGTCTTGACCTCTAATCTATCAGAGGTTTACAGTCCTGCCCATGACGTTGGGTACCTCCTCAACGCACTCCACAAGGCTCTCATCGTGGTTCTTCCCAAGCTGGACCGCGACTTCTTGGATGTACGCTCATACCATCTGCTTTCCCTGTTAAATTTGGACTGTAAAATTTTATGGAAAGTACTTGTGAATAGACTGTTGCCACTGCTTGGCACTCTTGTGCATGACAATCAGTCAGGCTTTATCCCGGGATGCAGCACTTTTCTTAACATCCATTGCTTGTTATGGCTACTCCGAGTGGATCTGGACACCACTGGGGTTCCAGTGGCAATGTCTCTTGACACTGGAAAAAGCCTTTGACACCTTAGGGTGGGCGGTACCTGTTTGCTACACTCGAGGTCATGCGGGTTGGAATGGGCTACTTGCGGTGGCTAAAGACCCTCTGTGGGTACCCCAGTGCTAGAGTCAAGATGGGCAAGTACGTCTCTGATGTCTTTGATGTATGTAGGGGCACCCGGGCTGCCCGTTATCCTCTTTACTCTTTGCCCTGACCGTGAAGCCACTGGCCTGCCAGCTACGTATGCAGGCAGAGCAATGGGGAGTTAGAGTGCATGGGAGGTACTGCATGATATTGTCAAATGCGCCCGATGCGCTGATATAGTTACAGGATCTCGACGTTGAGCTGCCAGTAGTGATGTCACTGCTAGAGGAATTTAGAATTAAGCCTGGTCTCCAGGTCAGCTGGGCAAAGTCCTGTCTATTCCTCCTCCGACCGGTCTCTGAACCCGAGAGAGGCGCTCTTCAGGTTGTGCATCTGCAACAGCAGTGCAGCACATATAAGTAGAGGAATACAGATCTATCACTCAGATATGGACCTTCTGGAAGGGAATTTATAGGGCCCTTTGTTCTGCACGTGGATCACTCTCATTCTGGAATCTCTGACTCGCTGGTAGGACGTGTGACCATCTCAAATATGCTAATATTACTCTGCTTCTTGTATTACTTATTGGCCCTCCCACTTGTGCCCCCTTCGTGCTTCTTTGCTGATCTTAAATCGCTACTCGTGGATTAACCTGGATCAGAAGCAGACGCTTGGTGGCTTTAGATGGGCTGTGTAACACCTTGCAGGAGGGTGGGCTTGGTGCACCTAATTTTGAACTATAATTTGCTGCTGCCCAGCTACAGTGGCCCTTGAGTTGGCTCGGCCCTCTGTGGGGAGTGTCTGGGGGGAGAGGGGGTCTTGCGTCTTTTTTATCTACACATGGTTCTCTGCCCCTGAACCCGGTGTGCCTCAGGAGACGCCGCAGATGAGTGTCCGGATGCTGCTGGCTGAAATGTATTTAGGGCCGCACCGTTCCTCCTCCATGCTTGCCGTTAATCCCGATGTGGCAGTGGCCGGCTCTCTGAGACTTTTCCCATCATCACGATGTGGCCAGTTGAAAGAAGCAAGTGTAATGTAAATGGGAGATTTTTACGACAAAGGTGTGTTTTGTCCGTTTGCTGAGTTCGGTGCATGATTTAATATCCGAGCAGGACTGACTTATGAGGCTGTGCACCACACACTGACATCAACCTGGGGCCAAGAGCCGATGGGACTTGTGACTGCGCTCAATACTATGCTAGCAGACAGGGGCACCCCTCTCCTTGTTCCAACTGTATGTGGCTCTCTTGGGAAGGGGCGAAAGCTATTCACTAAATATAGAAACTGCTGGCCAGTAGACTTCCACCTTCCCGTGGCTGATAAACAGTGGACACACGCCCTAAGCATAGTTAAGAATGTCTCCTGGTTTTGTTTCACCCAATTTATTTTTCTTACACTCCACCGCTTAGCACACATGTTTTCTGCCTCCAGCTCAAGCTTCCCGCGATGCGGTGTCCTGGAAGTGGGATGTTTCCATATGGTGTGGGATTGTCCGCGAGGGCCCTGTGTATGGAAGAGGTGACGTGGTACACCTCTGCTCTGGTGGATACTGTGTTCTCCCCCTCCCCAAGGTACTGCTTACTAGATACCCGCCTGAGAGCCAAAGGTGACAAATACCTCCACAGGTTTATCAACTTGATGTTTGTGCTGTGCAAGAGCCAGATTGCAATGGTTTGGAAGTTACCGGCAGCACCAGACACTTCTTTTTGACTCTGCACCTTATGGCTTTGGGCGAAGGGTGAGGTGGTGGTGCTATGCGACCCCCGGAGGAGAGGGGCTGAGCGTGGTCTAACGACTTTGATGTTGTTTACATTCTGGCCACTTTCTTGCAACTAAATTATCCCTTGTTAAGCAGAGAGCAGGGGCCCACGACGGAGGGTGTGTTTGTATTGTTATTAAAATGCTAATAAAGAAATGTAAAAAAAAGAAGCTACGTTCACTCAGAGGTTTCACATAATGTTACTAAAAAAAATCTCTAAGGATATTTACGTTTAAGGTATGAGCATGAAAAAAAGCATTATAGCTACTTTCTGTGAGTGTGTGTTTGCCCACGGGCCAGAATGATGTGCCAGAAAGGCAAACCGGTGTGAATATTAGCATTGTGGCAGTAGTGCCATAGTCTGGTATGATTGATGATACTGTCCGGAGGCTTATTGGTGAGAGCCTGATGGTAAATGACAGAATGTGCTTAAGATGAGAATGTTTTTGGTTGTTTGTTTTCAGAAGCGGACCCAAGTGTATGTATCCATGGGCTTTAGCCATGTTGTCAGGAACAGGAAACCGCAGAGAATGTGGTCTTCCCTAAATCAGCTGACAAAGAGATGTGCACCTTGGATGCACAGCAATACCTTTGGGGATCCAAGAAATGGATGGATTAGTATTAGACTCAAGCAACTGGCAGATTGATTCCCAGGAACTCAATGGACACTTCATCGCTGTGCAGCTTACTAGAATCAGTTGGAGGTGACAAGGAGCCAAGTAATAAAAACTCGGCTCCTTGATCGCCTGGTAAGACAGTAGTAAACCGTATTTAGCAGATCACCACTTTAGTGCCACAGGATTCAAGAGGGGTCTACCTGGGCCTTCACCCTGTTATCTAGGGTGCGGACCAACTTAGATTTGTTGTGTAACTATAAAGTATCCTTGCTTTTCCCACAAGAAGCCCTAGAGTGACAGGATGTGTGGTGAGAGATAGTCCCTACAGCAGCCCACAGACTAGTTTTTTGTCACAATAGCCCTAATGAAGGTGTCATAACACCCTAAATTTGATAGGGAGAGTCAATATTGCATCAACTGTAGGGTGATTCAGGTGACAATTAATTGAAATCTTCATCCTGCAGTGTTAAGAGACCTGTTGGTGTAATATTGACTGTGAAGTATGTCAGCCTACATGATTGTATCTCAGAATATTGGGTGCTCTATATCATGCTACAAAAATATTGTACCAAGAATATTGACAACCAAAATATCACCAAGGTAAGTATATATAGGTAAGTATAGATTTACTGTTCTCAATAACACACCTATGGACCTTGCAGATATAAATTGTCAAACTACATATATGTGGAGTTTTGTAAGGAAACCTATACTTACCTACATATACTGTACCAATATTTTTATTGTTGATATTTTAGCTACAATATTTCTGTAGCATCATATTTTGTACTTGATGTGCCACTACTACTTTATCAGCTCCATGAGTGAATACAGTATCCCCGAGTTGAGCTGTTTAGATGGCTCGATGTCAGTATGGTAATATGATGTTATCTGTCAGTGCAGCTGCCAATGCCAGAAGCCTGGTGGGCATGTCCTCTGCTGGCCATTGGTAGAAACATTTGCAGTTACACCGTCTTCTGAATAGAGCAGCACCAGAGCCTGACTAGTTTTTCTCTCCCATGCCACATAGCCTTCAGTTTCTATCTGAACCCAGGGCTTGCAATATTACAGCTCTGAGTGACCAATGATAAGCTACAATCTGGCACTTTAAGTGCAACCTTCTTTCTAAGCGGAAGAAGAATCACTTGATGGAAAGAAATAAAACAAAAAAAAAAGCCAAAATGCTCAAGGAACACAATTATATTTCTTTTTTGATTGATTACAAGATGCAATAACCTTATTACCCTCCAGGGCAATCCTGCTCATTTAGCCAGGTCTCCTGAAAAATGAAAAGCTGCATTGCTTAATGTCACTCTGTAGTTAAACAAACTATTGAAATACATAAATGTATCCTTGACAACAACTTAGTTATTCTATTAATCACTGAAACATGGTCAGTCTGATCATGGGATAATTGAAGCCAGTCCGGGTAATTACAGTGTTTTTTTTTCCGTTCAAACAAGCATGGTGATAAATATGGTGAAGGCATTGCTATCATTGCTGAATTTACCTTTGCAGTTTCCATCCTTTCCTTTCCCTCTTCTCTTGCAAGTTCCAAAGTACTGCTGATTAATATAAAGTTCAAAGCACCAGTTACTTTTTCTAGTATGTTAATGTTCCATGTCTCAAGTAATGGTTCAGCCTTCATGCATGACTTTTCTGAAGCCATCCCTTAATTTAGCACGGTGCCTTCATAACTAATCATTGCAGATTTTAATCTTTAGATAAATCATTAGATCCTCATGTCTGCAACATTTTAGAGCTGGTACTGTTGGCGCATCAGACCTTAATAAGTAAACTTACAAGGGAGACCCGAATAGGTCGATGAACCATTTGACTCGCTTCAAGGTTTTCCCACCATATAACCCGTACATGCAGATCAATAACAATCAATAACATTAGTAATCAATAAGGGTCAGTAATTGTCACACCCCATGTCCTTACAGTTATGAATAATCACACCTTTATATAAAAGTTAAAATATTTATTTCTCTATCTTAACAATGCTAATGTCACGCAAGATAATCTCAAAATCAAATGATAAATATACAGGAACAACACTTGATGTCCAAAGCGACGGAAGAATCACAATCTAATCGAGGCTTGAGCAACTACACACTCCAAGGTTACAGTACAAATTAATAGCAGGAATAAAGGTGCAAACGATATTACATACATTTAGAATCAGCAAAGAAAAGTCATCAGTTGTGATTACATATAGCGAATTTCATCAGTGAGAACCCTAACTAACATCAGATTAGAATTAGGATGTTGGGCATCATGCACACAATTTAATCAACACAATTTGGAAAACATCTGACTACTGCTCTATCAAAATAGTACGGTTGGTACCTAGAAACAGAAGCAAATAGACACAGCAGTCAATATCATAGTCAATATACCTATCCTCAGTTTGGATCAACAAGCTGTGACAGTCTTCGTCAGGACATCAGTTCGGTCAGCTAGACATCAGGATTCAGCATCAAAGTTCAGGAACGGCAAAATCTTTTAAGCAGTAAAGTTAAGCACATTTCTTCTCAAGACGCTCAAGAAAATAATAGCTTTTCGGCAAGATAGAAAGTGGGCAAATGGGATGTCTTCTTTTTGTGCAGTCTGGCTAAGTTAGATTTCAAAAAATTACCTCCCAAGTCCCTTTTTGTCAAGGGATCGCATGTTCACACTTTGTGCAAAAAAATTAAAACTTAAAATCTACATTTTTATTCTGTTCACATGTCAATGATTGGCTCCTTTCGTACTGTTCTCATCATCCGACTCGTCGGGTAACAATATTGCAGCTTACACTCCAGTCAGTGTCTTCATTGTACTCTCCTGAGAAGGTCAGTCTTACACACATTACACTAAACAATGTTGCATTAGCAAGAGCAGCATCTTCTAGCAAGCAGTTCTCATGGGAAAGCCTTTTAGCTACGAGCACATTAGGTCAGCTCAGTGGAAAATCACAATTTAATTCTCTAAGCAGATATTTTATTAAATGCCTAAGAAATACAGCTTGACATGAGGCCATGCAACTAGGCCAAGACCTCCGCTAAGTTAAGGCCTACAATTACTAAAGCTAATACATAATGAATAACCCTATATATGACATATTGCTACGTTTATCAAACCTAAGCTCAACATTTCATATTAATAAGCCATTAATAAGTACACTTCATGAACATTGGCTGTTAACATTGGCGGCCACTAATGTGGTCACACTTAAAAATGCGTGCATTATTTTCCTCTAGTTTATTACAATTTCTAAGCAAATTCAACACTCAAAATACATAAATAATTATTAATAATGTCATTAAAAACTCGGTGGTAGCAATACCTACCTCTGATGACTAAATGTGTATTCACACTAAGCCTTCTTTCACAAATGTTAGCATCAGCTAAAATTCTGTAATTTCAGCCCCTTCAAATCTTTGTTCCCTTTTTGAATTTTCCCTAAAAAAAATTCTCTCTTCTTTTTTTTTTCCCTCCTCTGATCATCCCTTTTCTTCTTTAATTTGATCCTTTTACACAGTTTACATATTCCCCATATTCCAATTCAGCAAACCACAATAATCCGTATCCCCTGTATTATTTTCAATAATATCCCTTTCCCAATGTTGCTGAGCCAATTTCCCACTGAAGCAAATCCATTGCCAACTTTCTTCCAAACACCTGGTTCTTTCAACTCTTTCAAATCAGCACTTCCATTAGTCAGATTAGTAAGTAAGCTTCTAATTTCTTTACTGTTGTCAGGAATGAACGAACAGCAATGCATAGAACATTTTGCAAACATCGCCATCCTTTGCTAAAATAATATCTAACGCAAGGCAGTTTTGAAGAGTCATAGCTCTTTCAGCAGCTAATTAAGTATCTATCAGTAGTATGGCTTCTGAAAAAGTTGTCAGCATGTTATCCACAATAGTAGACAACTTTCAAATCTTTATCGAATTCAGAGCAACTCCTAATGAAGGTATTATTGCTCCAAATTTATCTCCCACTATATCATAACGAGACTCACTTGTCTGTCTAATATGAAGTTACTGAGTCACTTTCGGAAATTTCTTTAAGTCGTCAAGTTGAAAAATCTTTGCGAAAACTATCCCAAAATAACATGTCCCGTACCATCCTCTTGGAAGACGGTAATAAGCATTAGGACCACAGATGTAATATATCCAAGGAATTGCTGGATCCTGTCCGTTTACTCTGAAACAAAAACACAGTGTCAGTGTGAGATTTAGGCCTATATACACAAAGCTTGCCTACGTGTTGCGCATCCAAAGCTAATTTCCCTAGTGTTTTTATTGCACTATAAGCTTAGTCATTCGTGAAAGTTCTTTTCTGTAAACCTTTTTCTAATTTCTCCTTCATTGCCTTTCTCCAGTCATCAGTGTGATCTGAGAAGCTTTTTTTCTAAAGGTGTAAGCAAGCATGTTAGGTTATTTCTGTGCGCGTAAGCTGTGCCAAAAGTTAATGTAGGGTCAAAGAAACCTCTAACCAATACTATGTCATTATCCTTAGCTACTCTACTCAGATACCTAATTATGGGGACAAACGAAAACACCACATCGTGGTTGGAGTAGAAGTACTGAATGCCATCCTGATTATAGAATTTTGTTAGTAACAGACTACAACTTATCCCATACGTTAGAGGCAAACTTTGATAAGTAACTCCCTCTACTGATGAAGGAATCTGCGTACACACAACAATTCTTTGCATCCATTGTCTCAACATACTCACTCAAAAAGCGATGGAAGACATTAGAAGAAAGTTCCCCTCTGGCATTACTACCTACATGCAGATCTTCCCATCTAACCTAAACTTCTCTATAGCCGTTAATGCAGTAGTTGTCTCTAAAGCTGAAGTATGTTTGGCTTCTCTTTTGTCAAGAACAGTCAGACCCACAATCTCTATTACAAACAATATCCCACACATAATTGCCAAACCAATGGTCATGTATTTACAGCACCTGTTCTTCCTACCTTGCTGGCTAATGTTACTCATGATCTATAAAGAATCAGAAAGCAGAAGAGAAAATTAGAAAATGAAGCAAAAATCAAAAACAAAAATCTTATTTCAGCAGTTGTTTACAGCTCTCAGTCTCACTTCCAGGATCCTTTGTCAAAAAGCGGCTTAGCAGCTTGTCAAAATCAGGTTTTCAAAAGTAAAATAAGGTTATCAAAGTCTTTTCCAGTAACTTTCAACAGTCTCTTTTCTTTTTGCACCTCTTTCAGATTATCCCAACAGTTCAGATCATTAGCTCCCTTCAAGTGACAAAATATTGACCTGGAATTTCTCGATCAAAACAAAAAGACCAAAGTTCTTTATGCCATTCACAAGTAGTTGCATACGCCCATTCAGGACCTGCGTACTTTCCACTTGCTATTCTCTTACCTTTTCAACTTTTGTTCTCAATTCAGTTCTCAGTCAGTCAGATGTTGTATCTATTTTTTCCTCTATTATTGTTTCAACAACTGCTTCTTTTCTATTTGCTTGTCACTTATATCCTTTCAGTGGACCTTTGGTCAATGCTCTTTTCAGTGTTGAACTTGTAACTTCCCCTTGCTCTGTGATGTTTTCTCTTGACTGACCTGCAACTGGTTCTGGAGGAGTCAGATCGCATAGGCTTTGATCCGCCTCAACTCCTTCTCCCTCGGGATCTGGCAACTGCTCTATTTGTCCCTCAAAATCATCTACTTCTGGGAAAGCCTTCCTCTGACGAGGCTCTCCTGCTGCTGGCTCACTGTCACCCTCCTGGAGGTCTTCTCCTTTGTCTCTCACAGGAGTGACTGAACCGTCCTCAACGGACTCAGATCCGGCCTCAGTTCCTCTTCCGGTTCTGAGACTTGTTTGGTAGTTGTTGGTACTCTCAACAACTTTTCTTCATTGTCCAAAGGACATGCCACTTTCTTCCTGTGGCTTGCGTGGATCCAGTTCGGAACTCCAGCGCACTTCACAGCTGTGGTTGTCATCAGAACTACCTGGAACGGACCCTTCCAATGAGGCTCCAAACATGTTTTTCTCATGTGTTTCCGGACTACAACTCAGTCACTAGCTCTCAGGTTGTACCCTGGGTCATGGATCGGTGGCAGCGTGGCGGCCTTCACCTGCTGAGAGAAAGAGCGAACCACATCAGCTAGACCTTTGCAGAAGTCCAACACCATATCATCTGTAATGTTGACAAGTGCATTGGCAAGCACCGCTGGCAACCTCATGGCTCGGGCCATGAGGATCTCATGCAGCGACAATCCTGTCTTCCTGTCAGGTGTGCTTCTCATTGTCATCAGAACTAAAGGCAGTGCGTCAGGCCATTTCAGATTTGTGGACACACACATCTTTGCAACTCTTGACTTCAAAGTACCATTCATCTGTTCCACTAGTCCTGATGCTTCAGGGCGGTAACTACAATGCAACTTACGCTCAATGTTCAATGCTGCACACAGTAATTTAATTACTTCATAATTTGAAGTGACTTCCCTCATCTGATTCTAAAGAGATCGGAAACCGAAAACGTGGTATCAGTTTCCTAAGCAGTAATTTCGCTACTGTGCGGCTGTCATTTCTTCGTGTAGGGTACTCTTCAATCCAGTGACTAAAGATGCAAACAATAACTAACACATATCTCAAACCTCCACACACAAGCATCTCTATAAAATCCATTTGCATTCTGCTGAGTGGACCTCCTGCTCTTCCAGTGTGACTCAAATTAAACACTGTCCCTTTTCCCGCGCTCGCTTGTTGGCAAATGACTCAACTATGGCAAACTGCTTTAGCAACTGGTCTAAACCTTGGGTTGAACCAATTGTGCTTGAACAAACGAATCATGGCATCCCTCCCAACATGTGCTTGACCATGATGATACCTAGCCATTTGAGACAACAGACTATTGGGCAAAACTGATTGACCCTATTCTGAAACCCACAATTCATCCTGTCTCTGTACACATTTCATTTTGCTCCATGAATGTTTTTCCTTCCTGCCACTATTCTTCTTCAATGTTTTCAATTCTTCCAAAGTATCAATTACTTTCAATGCAAAACTTGGACATGTTTCATCTACTTCGGGGTAACAATTCCCACATATCTTTGAACAATATACAGTTCAATGCACAAAACCTTGCAACTTGATCCGCATATCCGTTTCCCATTGACACAAAGTCTTGCGACTTCAGATGTGCACTGCATTTCACCACAGCAATCTTTGGACGGCATACAACAATTCTTTAATCCTTTCACCATTTCTCTTCTTCAACCAGAAGAAACCTCTGTGTGACCACAGTTGGCCAAAATCATGGACTATCCCAAATCCATACTGGCTATCTCTATAGATTGTAACTTTCAGCTGAGCAGAAACATGACAAGCTCTAGTAAGGGCTACCAATTCCGCTACCTGTGCAGAATATACTCCTCAAAGCCAAGACGCTTCCAGTATACCCGTAATTGTGCACACGGAATATTCTGCTCTCAGTGTCCCTGTATTGCCTCTTAGACAAGACCCATCAACAAAGATAATTTGGTCATTTTATTCCAATCTGGTGTCTTTAATATCGGGCCTCGGTTTTGTGCACAGATCAGTTACTTCAAGGCAATCATGCTCAAAGACCTCCAATTTCTCAATTTCAACATTTTCATTTGGAAGCAAGGTTGCTGGGCTCAGCACTGTACATCTTTTCGATTACACATTTGGTGACGCTACAATATTTGATTTGTCTCATCTCTGGTCAACCTTGCAACTGTCAGGTATTGGGTTTTCGTCTTTGTGAGTAGGATATCAGTGGAGTGAGGGACCATAATAGTTAAGGGGTGTCCCATCACAATGCCTTCACACTGTGTGAGGCTTTGTCCAACCGCTGCAACTGCACGCAAACAGCCTGGTAAAGCTGCTGCGACTGGGTCCAAAGTAGCTGAAAAATATACTGCTGGGTGGTTCACACGTCCATGGACCTGCGTCAAGACAGACAAAGAACATGCATCACGCTCATGACAAAACAACGTGCAAGATTTAGTGTAGTCATGCATGCCCAAAGCCGGAGCCTTGCACAGACTCTCTCTCAGCTCAGGAAACACTTTCATGCAAGCCTGGTCTAACACTATGGGATCAGTGACCTCCTTGTGGGTCAGCTTCTGCAAGGGCTTGGAAATGACTGAAAAATTGGGAATACATTGGTGACAGTAGCCTCCCTCTGTGTGGTCGGGGGACTCATCTGCAATATTGTCGTGACCCTTTTTCTGGATATTTTCCTTGACCCCTTCTCAATCTGATGACCCAAATATTTCACCTCTTTCTGACAGTATTGTAATTTAAGTGGAGACACTTTATGACCATTCTTTCCCAAATGGTTAAGCAATGCAATTGTGTCATACTTGCACTCGTCCCTTGTTTTGGACGCAGTCAGTAAGTCATCAAGGTACTGTACCAAAGTCAATTGGAAAGGCAATTCCAACGACTCCAAATTATTTTTCAAGATCTGATTGAATATGTAAGGTGACTCTGAAAACCCTTAAGGAATTTGACATCAACAGTAAATTCTGTCTAAAAATTTGAAACAAAAGAGAAATTGGATGTCCTCATGAAGAGGCACAGAAAAGAAAGCTTGTGACATATCAATGACAGTGAACCACTCAGCATCACATGGAATCTGAAACATTATCACAGCTGGATTTGGCACCACGGGGCAACATTTCATCACAATGTCATTTATTTTCAAAATTGGACAATTCAAACATGGCATGTTCAATCCCATTATCAGTGAATTACATGGGCTTCTCAACACTTTCTTCAACATCCTTTGTTCCACAAATTCTGCAATTATCTGAGCAGACTTCATAAGCACATCTTGTGGCATGTGGTACTGGGGTATGTGAGGAAAATTTTCATTCGGCTTCACAGAAACTTTAACTGGCTCAACTCTCTTTATCATACCTATTGCTTTCCCTGCCAGGTCCCACACCTAGGGCCATATGTCTGAACACATTTTGCCATAGACACAGAATGGGTAAAAGCCTTTGCTACATCTGGCCCCTTCTCTTTAACTGTTCCCTGTAAATCAGGGTGAAGCTCCTTTACTGTAAACACTGAAAAGAAATCAATCAGAGGGTATTCCTCATTTGTGGTTTCACAGTCTGTCTCTGGAACTGGGTCATCCTCATCAATACTATTCATCTGTATCTTGATTCTGTCATTTGAACAAGTAATCGAGCACCTTGTTTTACATAGGAAGTCTCTTCCCAGTAGGGATACCGGACTTGAATCACAGGCGACAAATTTGTGCGAGCCCTGGAAGTTGCCAATTTTAACCTGTACTGGATCTGTAATTGGTTTGGTCAAATACTGATTCACTACTCCTACAATCTGGACTGTTTTCCCTGAAAGGGGCAAATTCTGGACTTCAGCACTTCTTACTGTGGAGCGCGTAGCTCCTGGGTCAACCAAGAATGAGACTCGGTGACCCATTACTCTTCCTGATCTACTTCTAAGGAAGCTGCAAGCACACATTCCTCCTCATCCGAGCTCTCACTCACCCAATCACCGTTTATTCCATTTTCACTACGTAACAGGAATTATAGTACTATGTTATTACTTTGGTTGGCCTCTGATCTGTGACCTGTTGAGGAAGCATCACCTGCTGCTGTTCCATTGGGGCTTGAGGTACATGGGAACCTGCTGTTGCATCAGCTGCAACTGTGTCATTTGTGCCTGTGGCATTTGCACCTGCTGCATGGGTTGAAAATTGTATTTGATTCACATTATTTTGGAAACTCCGATTAGGACCCCTCATTCTCGGTCCTCACATGGTTTGAAACAAATTGATGTCATTAGTTTGCTGAATGACACCTTCCTGCACCATCATCGAACACTCCGGTTTCCAGTGTCCAACCGTTCCGCAAGTGTGAGAAGGCAATAAGTCCTTCATTCCCTGCACATCATTCTGAACCCCTCCAGTACCCAAGTCTGGACCACGGTTTACATTACCTCCACAACCTTTACCTCTCATCTGATTTTGAAAATACCATGTTTCCCTGCTGTAGCTGTTGTGGAGAATTTCTCTGTATCCCTGTTTTTGCAGCTTTAATCTGCATCACTATCGCCTTCTCTTTCAGCTTCCTCTTCTTCAATTCAGTCTCGTCACTACAGTATTTTGCGTACTGCAACACCTCATCAATCGGCTTTGCTTGCCAGCACCTCAAATGACTCCTAATTATCTGGCTAATTTCAGGTCTCAGTCCTTCCACAAAGCTGAACACAAAATGAATCATGCCTTTTGGCTCAATTGTTTCTGTACCACTGTCATGCTTGAACACATGCACCAATCTCTCGTAGTACACATGTATCAACTCTTTTGCTTCCTGAGCGGTCCTGTCTATTCTCTGCCAGTCATTGTTTTTGGGTGAAATCCTCGTTTTCAGGAATTCAATCACCTTGTAATATTTCATTACTTCAGGAGACGGCACATCCGTAACCTGATCTCTCTCTGGTTCTTTTGTCGGCCAATATACACTCCTCTTCCACTCCATCCACAGATCAGCTGGAACTACTATCTCCAATAGAGTGTTCAAGTCCTCCCACAGGCACTTTGCAAGTTTCACAACCCTGTCTGTTTGCTGGTACCATGGCTACTAACTCCCAGATCGCTAATATCTCAATCTGGGATAATCATTTGTAAATGACAGAATGTCACTTCTGCTCCAAGGGACATGAACAAAATTCCCTCGGGGAATCTCTCTCATTGGCAAACATTTTACCGGATCCTTGTCCTGCTGCACATTTACAGTCACCTCCGCAGAATCTCTTTTTCTCTTATCTCTTTACCCATCTGCCTTCCCATTTGTGTAATGCTCCCCAGCTCTGAGCATTACGAAGTAACTTCTTAAGGTGTGCTTTCATTCCGGCAGATCTCATATGTTCAAAATCTTGAGCCTCAAAATCTAGCCTGTAGCTCCTTTTCAAATGTTTTGTTTTCCTTATTCCTATGCCGTATTTCTTTGCCAGGTCTGATAACTTTTGATACACATTGCTCACTTCCTTTGTAATCTTCGGGCACAGGTATCTCAACTCTGCTTCTGTGTAGGACTCTAACCTGTTCACACCCATAGTTCCCTCAATGAGCTTACCCCCTTCCATGCTTAGTCTAGTGTAGTTCAAGTACTCTTCTCCCTTCAGAGCACTCTGCGGGGTATTCAGCTTGTCTAACCATTCAATCAATTGCTGGGCAGTCAAATCTTGCAACAAAATGTTGTTAGCCTGGACAGGTGGTACCTGTTGCACAACTGTATTCGGGGTCTGCGGTGTCAACAATTTCAAACCCTGACTAATGTTCGACCCTATCTCGGTATCCAGAGGAACTCCGAATGGACTAAGGTCTAGCAATGATCTAGATCTGTCAAAGGTTTTTCCCCACAGGAGAGGCTATTTGAATATTCTCAAGTCCTCCCCTCGTTGAATTCTGACATAGGGCTCCCTGTCCAATTTCACTGGGGTTCTCTTGTGCGAACAATGGCACAATCGGACCTATGGTAACAGGTACAGGTAGAGCATCTGGGCTTGGTCTAACACCTAGGTTCTGTGGTTGCCTAGTTCCCATATTCTGGCTCCTTAGTACAGACATATCTGTCCTGGTCCTTGTTATCGGAGTGTATTTTGGCATTACCTGTGGCTGCACTATTAAATTTGTGGCAGTTTCCACAATGGGCACATCAGGGTAAATTCTCTGGATCTTTGGCTGTGGCACCTGAGTTTGTACTACTGGAGTAGTAGGTGCGTTAAAACTACTCTGCATCGGGCTCTGTGTCGGGCTAGGATTAACCTGCACCGGACTAGCTTTCCCATCAACCTGTGTCTGAACTGAAGGGTCAGCACTGGTACTCGGACCACTCTCATGTACTGCATATGGTGGTGGACGATTTCTCAATAACTGCAAAATAAACTCATCATCTGACTCTTCCTTCTAGTAGCTTTCCATCCTTCCTTCTCACCATCTTGCGTAATTGCTGGGAATAACTTAATCCCCTGCAAAGTCAGATTTCTGTTGCTGTTGCTGTATGGCTACTAATTCCCAGATCGCTAATGCCTCAAACTGTGCTGGTTTCGGCGGGGGTTTCAGATCATACAGCACCCTCCTCAGATTCTCTAAACTCCTCAAATTGAATGTTCTATTAGCAGGAAACGCTAGGCTCCCTTCTTTCTCTGTCACTTTGAACCATTGCTTTAGCCAAAGACATGGCGCAGCGCCCTTTGCTTCGAATACAATGTAAGCTGGTGTGCCTTCTGGCAGTGCTGTATCCCAGATACTTGTTGTAATGTACGTATCTCCCCTTAAAGCACTCTTTAAAGCTTTGAAAAATTTAATCTTTTCTACCTTTGTGTTATTCAAAATCAAATCAGGAAGTGACTTTTAATCCCAGTATTCTCTTCAACCAATTGCGCTTCACAGACGGCTGACAATCCGTGCGCGACCCTTCACACTAACCAACCTTTCCCAGCGCGGCTCCAATGATGTCATACTCACACATACAAATCTTTTAAGCAGTAAAGTTAAGTGGGTTGCTGCCAGGCTTTACGAGCACCACTATCACTGATTTCCACATGGAGCTCAGGAGCGATCCATGAGATACCGCCTCCTCGTCAACCTTCAACAATCTAGGTGCCAATTGGGCCCGGTGTGTGGCATAGAACTCAATTGGAAAGCCATCTGTGGCTGCCACATTCCCCTGCACAATCTGTGCTATCACTCCCTTTATGTCCTCCAAGGTTAATGGGTTATTCAGCTTCTGCCAGTGTAAAGGGGCAATCGTTGGGGTTCTCATCCTTGCTAGATATTCAGGGACAATGTCCGTTGCTATCCCCGAGGCCTCTCCATATAATGTAGTAGCCACCTTAGGACCAATTTGAACACATCCCATTCAATCAGGGCATCTAAAGCAGATCCCTCATTTTCCTGGAAGTACCGCTCTATGGCTTTGTCTATCTGTGCACAAAACCCTGCGTCGTTTAGGGCAGTTGTGGCTAGGCACCAAGTAGGGATTTTTTGCCTAACTCTCCCCGACCCAAATGGCAATGGGTTGTGGTCTGAGATGGTGCGCCCTTAGTATTCCGCTTGGGTGAACTGCTGGACCAAGTTGGGGGAGCTAAACACAATGTCTAGTCTGGAGTGTATTACATGTACTGCCGAATAAAGAGAGTATTCCCTCTCCTCAGGGTGTAACAGCCTCCATACCTCCCCACCTACATGTTGTGTGCCCATGTGTGTAACTGTTGAGAAACTGCACAGGACTGTGCCCCGTTAGCGGTGGCGTGGACACACTGTGAGATCCAAGACCCCATTAAAGTTTCCACACCAGAACGTGGATGCGGCAGGATCAGCCAAAAGGGTGGGTGTCAGGGATACTAAGAAGTACACCTGTACTGTGTTCGAGATTGACCGCCACCAGTGATACTTTTTTTTTTTTTTTTTAAATATTTCTATTGATTTTATGTTTCAGACATGCAATACAAACCGTTCAGTTTTCAACGACAGGATCACTCAGTGCATTATCTAATGTCAAAACCATTTAACAATTGCAAACCCCCCCAGAAAACACAAAACAACATGGAGCCCTTCCAGTTCAGCCGCATCCTTTTTAGCTGCACTTGCCATGAGTTTATCATTTGTTCTCTATCTTTTAAGGTGTTCGTATGTGACCAGTGTGGGCCCTATTTTGCTGAGTAAAGGTTTCCTGGCCGCCTAATGGGGGTACCAGGCAGATTAGTAAGCACAGATGCCTACCCGGGTGATGCTGCGCCCCATGTGTCGTTGGTAATCTTGTGTTGGGGAGCTGGTGGGTTGTTACTACATGAGGAGGTAGGGAGTGAAGTATATGCACTGTAGTGTCTGGGCTCCCGGTGGGTTATGTCTCTGTGGCGGCAGAAGCAGAGAGATTTATATTGTAGTTATTGCAAGTATGCGTTCCCTGGTTCATGGGGGCATCTCGTCATTTTTGGCCTCCAATTTGGTTACCAGATTTTCCCAGGTGGTGCACCCTGTGTGTAGTCGCCCCTCGCGCACCATCCTTTTTAGTACCTGATATTCAGTGCAAGCCCAACGTAATATTAGAAAATGCCAAGATTTACGATCGGGAGCTTTGGGGGCTTTTCAGTGTATCGCTATTAATCTTTTGTACATTAAATAGGCTAGGTCTACAAACTTGTGCAGGTATCTTTGTTTTTTTGGTCTTTTTCTCAGACCCAATAGGCAGGATCCGGGGTCTGCTGTCAACAAGAGCCCCGTTAACTCGGATATCTCACCTACCACCTCCGCCCAGGCAGTTTGTATATTGGGACAGTCCCATACCATGTGATAGAAGGGTGCTGACGGTGTTTTGCATCTAGGGCATACTGGCTCAGAATTGGGGAACGTTCGCTTTATCCTGGCTGGGGATAGATATGTTTGATGCGTGAAATTGAATTGGGTGTACCTAAATCTGGGATTCCTTGACACGCCGCGGGCGTGGGACAAGGCTTTTGGCCAGTCCACTTGTGGAATCGGAGCGGGGAGTACAGCATTCCATCTCATCCAGGCCTTCCCCGCCTGTGGCTCGGGAGCTTTATTGAGAGTTCTGTAAAGGCTGGATATTATTTTTATTTGGTCATTATGTTGAAAGAGGTGGTGGACCACAGGGGAGACCGCCGGTTCCGAGACATCTGCCCCCCCATTTTTTTCTAATTTCGTGGCATATAGCGTGGGATGTCAGGAACTGGCCGGGGCTTATCTCTGTGAGGGCCTGGAGAGCCTCGAATGACATTAGCTTGCCATCTTCGAAACAGTCTCCCACTGTCTGTACTCCTGCTTCACTCCACGCCCGCACAGCTCGCATTCCGGCCGTGGTCCCCGCCAATAGATAATTCTGTGGTATGTGTGGGGAGTAAGGGAGCTTATCCTCTCCTTTTTGCACAAATGTAGCCCAGCATGCGTGCGCAACTGCAAGCAGTGGGTTGACCTGTTCTGTCCTGGGGAGCTTAGATGTCAGCCATCTTATCAGGGGGGTCTACTTCAGCCGGGGCTCCAGGCACGTGGATTCTGCATGTTCTGGTCTGTGGATCCAATTCTGGACCCACTGAAGTTGTGCAGCTGCATAGTATCGTTCAAAGTTAGGGGCTCCCAGGCCGCCACTGTCCACCGGTTGTTGCAGCGTGGTTAGAGCCACCCGTGCTCTGCCGCCGCCCCAGATAAGCTGCAACAAAGCTGTGTTTAAATTGCTAAAAAAGCTTTTGGGAATAGTTATCGGTAAGGCCGCAAAATAGTATAGCAGCCTAGGTAGAATCAGCATGTTGGGGATCGCCACCTTACCTGGCGGCGAAAGCGGAAGCTTGTTCCAGAACTGTAATGAGCCTTTTATGGAGGTTAACGCCCTCCCCAGATTCCCATCTCTTAGATCTTCTGTGTCGTGGTATATGTTTATCCCAAGATATTTAAATGTAGCCGGACACCACTTAAGGCGCCCTCTCTGAGGAGCATCCTGATTATTGGGTGTCCTCTTAACCAGGGGAAACGCACAGGACTTTTCCCAATTCACCACAAGGCCTGACAAGTCTCCAAACTCAGCCAGTAAGGATATTACTGAGGGAATAACTGCACGGCCGTCCCTGATGTATATTAAGGCATCATCTGCGTATAGTTAAATCGTGTGATGTAGCCCGCTTCTGATTATTCCCCATTCATGTTCCATGAGACGTATTCTTGCCGCTAGCGGTTCCATAGCTATTGCAAACAATAGCGGGGATAGGGGGCAGCCCTGCCGTGTGCCCCAGGAAATCGAGAAGCTATCAGAGATCACCCCGCCCGTCCTCACCCTCGCGCTTGGATTGGAGTACAGTGTCCGGACCCTGCGAATATAATTGGGGCCTATTCCCATGCGAGCCATTGTGGCCAGTAGGTAATCCTACTCAAGCATGTCAAAGGCCTTTTCGATATCTAATAATAGCACCATTTCCTCTTGTGCGTCACGGGGAGTGTCCCCCATTATGCCCAGTAGTCTGCGAATATTTAGGAAGGTGTTGCGCTTAGGGATGAAACCATTTTGGTCTGCATGTACCAGTAAGTGCATGAGGGGAGATAATCTGTTAGCTAATATTTTGCCTAATATTTTGCAATCAGTGTTTAGAAGCGATAGTGGTCTATAGGATTTGACATCCGTGGGGTCCCGGCCCTGTTTAGGGAGTACAACAATCATAGCTTCCCTTTGGGATAAGGGCAAGCTTCCATTAGTCCACGCTTCTGTGAACACTCCCAGCAGGTGGGGTTTCAGGCAGGATGAGTGGGCTTTATAATATTCCGGAGGGAGGCCGTCTGCCCCAGGCGCTTTATTCCTGGGCAGCTGTGCAAGGGCTAGCTCTATTTCATCTATTGTCATGGGGGTTTCAATTATATCTCTATCTGTTTGTGGTAGTTGGGGCAGGAGAGAATCGGCGAGAAAAGCCTCGAGTTGTGTAGCAGTGCATGAGGTACGTTTGGTGTATAGGTTTGAGTAGTATTTCCTAAATGTTTCGTTTATTTCTACTTGTGTGGTCGCCATATCCTGTGCGCCCACTCGGATGGCACCTATTGGAGCTTGTTGTCTATCTTCGTGGAGCAGCCATGCTAACATTCTGCTTGATCTATCCCCTTCCATTTGCAACCTGGTTAAGTAATAGTTGTAGTCATGGCAGCGGAGTCTGCTATCTGCGTCATTATATTTTGAGCGTTTTTATTTTAGGACAATATTAGAAATTTCCCCTAGTGCTACCGCTATTTCCGCCCTGAGTTCCTTCTCTAGTTTGCCAATCTCTGCCTGTAACGAGCGTCTCACTCCCCACGTGGTGGATATGCATACTCCGCGCGCTACTACTTTGTGGGCGTCCCACTCTATTGCCCGAGTTGTTGCGGACATAGCATTTATACACCAATACTGGCTTATAGATTCTTTCAGTGATTCAGCAAATACTTGGTCCTGTAATGCCTCCGCCTGGAACCTCCAAGTGGGGACTGCCTGACTTGTTCTTCCCCAATTCAGTGTTACTCTCAATGGCGCATGATCCGACAGTGTCTTTGCTAGGTATTCCGATTCGCTGACCAATGCTCCTATTTCGCGAGTGCCTCATATTATGTCTATTCTAGTGTGGGTGTTGTGTGGTGCTGAGTAAAATGAATATTCTCTTTGTTCTGGGTGGCCTAGTCGCCATATGTCGTAAAGCCTCATAACGCTTGCCCAGTCTTGCAGGGGACTTGTGGGTTTCCTGTTGGTTAGTGAGCTGGTAGAGGCACTAGTTCTATCCAGTACTGCAGATGGGGTACTATTGAAGTCACCACCCCAGAGGGCTAGGGTCATGGGGTGGGACAGTAGTGTTGGAGTGAGGGTAGTGAGAAAACCCGTAATGCCACTATTTGGGGCGTATATGCCGATCACTGCTATTTGTCTGCCGTCTAGTCTGCCCTCTACCACCACATATCTCCCTCCTTGATCTATCCTGTGTGTCGACAAGAGAAATGGGACTCCTGCTGCTATCCAGACCAACACTCCCCTCGCAAAGGCCGAGTACGTTGTGCCTATCAGCAGGCCTCCCCATTTTGTGCGCAAGTCACGTAAGTCCCCCTCTAACATGTGTGTCTCTTGTAGAATGGCAATGTGCACTCCTAGTCGTTTGAGTCGAGCGTGCACTCTAGCCCGTTTACTCAGCGCCCCCAGGCCCCTAATATTCCAAGTGACTATAATATACTGGTTTTTGATATTGTTACTTGAAGGCATCATTTGGGGCTTTGGGGGTATGTTTCTTGGTTCTAGGGTTGGCCCACTTGGTCACTGCCTTTCTGTAGCTGGTATTTAAATATGGCGGGTGCAACTGTTAATTTTGTGCTTTGAGTGGTTCCGGTACATGTGTTTCTACTAAACTATTAACCCCAACTCCCCTTATTGAATCCCCGTTACTACTTCTAACTATCGTGAAACTACTAAACTTAACAACACGTGTGATAACCCATATCCGGTTGGATTTGCATAGTGGGATTCTCATATCGTCCAGATGTGGCTCTTATAAGGGGCTCACATCTTTCCGCAGACTTAGGTGGTCATTCTGACCCTGGCGGTCTTTGACCGCCAGGGCGGAGGACCGCGGGAGCACCGCCGACAGGCCGGCGGTGCTCCAATGGGGATTCCGACCGCGGCGGTAAAGCCGCGGTCGGACCGGCACCACTGGCGGGCTCCCGCCAGTGTACCGCCGCCCCATTGAATCCTCCACGGCGGCGCAGCTTGCTGCACCGCCGCGGGGATTCCGACCCCCCCTACCGCCATCCAGATCCCGGCGGTCCGACCGCCGGGATCCGGATGGCGGTAGGGGGGGTCGCGGGGCCCCTGGGGGCCCCTGCAGTGCCCATGCCACTGGCATGGGCATTGCAGGGGCCCCCGTAAGAGGGCCCCTACATGTATTTCACTGTCTGCTGCGCAGACAGTGAAATACGCGACGGGTGCAACTGCACCCGTCGCACAGCTTCCACTCCGCCGGCTCGATTCCGAGCCGGCTTCATCGTGGAAGCCTCTTTCCCGCTGGGCTGGCGGGGGGTCTGAAGGCGACCGCCCGCCAGCCCAGCGGGAAAGTCAGAATTACCG
The DNA here is from genome assembly GCF_031143425.1 of Pleurodeles waltl. NCBI lineage: Eukaryota > Metazoa > Chordata > Amphibia > Caudata > Salamandridae > Pleurodeles > Pleurodeles waltl. The sequence continues at coordinate 92,518,458 of NC_090441.1, forward strand.
CGGCGGTCTTTCGACCGCGGAACGGTAATCTGACGGCGGGACTTTGGCGGGCGGCCTCCGCCGCCCGCCAAGGTCAGAATGAGGGCCTTAGTCTGCTAATACCATTGGGCGCCCCTCGAAACGTATGATTATTCCCTCCAACTCCGCTCCGCCAACCATGGTCCGCCCGCAGATGACCCCATTAATCCAGCTTAATATTTATATCAAAGATACACATCATTGGAGGCGCATTGTCCCCACGCCTCGCCGGCACCACAGCGTCTCTTGAAGTTTCAGGTTTCAAGCATCATCGCTAGCGGCCTCTCAGGGTGGATGTCTGTAGCTTAAAGTTCGTCAGCGGATCTGGGGGTGACCTTTGGCCCACCTAGTTCTCCTATTATTGTAGATGTGGAGCTGGCCGTGTCTGAGTCCGATCCCAGCTCTGGAGGTTTCCTAGCAATTGCACAGTTGCTTTGCATATGTAGCGGCGTCTCCTTCAGCACTTTTGCTCTTTCTTCTGCTGCCTGCCAGTCGTTAGGCTGGCCCCTGGTTCGTCTTTTGGATCGGTTTCTTGCAGCAGCAGGAGTTTGCCATTTCTCATCCCCTTCCGTGTCTTCCCGAGGGTGAGCTAGGCCCTTGGCGTGTAGCCATGTCCAAGCATCCTCGGGGTTTGTGAATATGTGGGTGCGGTCCTCCGCTACTACCCTTAGTTTCGCAGGAAAGAGCAAAGCATATTTTATGTTGTGTTCTCGTAGGCGTTGTTTAATTTTGACGAAAGAGTTGCATTGGTTCTGCACCTCCTGTGTGAAGTCTGGGTATGCGTTAATAGTCGAGTCTTCATACTTAAATGGGCCTTTGCTGCGAAATTGTTGCAATATTGCATCCCGGTCTCTATAGTTCAGGAATCTAGCAATCAGTGGTCTAGGGGGCCGGCCAGGGGCCGGGGGTCTACCCGGGATTCTGTAAGCCCTTTCAACTGAGAAAAACCTGGATGGAGCCCCGTTTAACACCTCCTTTATTAGCCATTGTTCTAGGGGGATTTCCGATTCCAGTTGTTGCATACTTTCTGGAAAGCCCAGAAACCTCACGTTGTTGCGGCTCGCCCTGCTCTCCATTTCCTCCGATCTCCTCCAGAGTACCTTCAACTCCGCATCCATGCGCTGGATCTGTTTTTGGTTTCCTGGCGCCATTGGGATTAAGTCGGATATTTCAGCTTCGGCTGTTTTCACTCTTTCAGCTAGGCTTCGATGGTCCACCCGTAGGAGGTTCAAGTCTTGTGTAACTGCGTCAATTCTATTTTCTAGAGATGACTTAGTATCCAAGATCGCCTGTAATACTTTCTCAAACTGAGCAGAATGCGTCATGAGCGTGTTTTCCAGTGACTGTAGGGATGGGTTAGATTGTTGGTCGGCAGGTGTTGAACCATGGGTGCTTCGGTCCATATTCTTAGCTGATTTGGCTCTGCCGGCCATTTTGGCTGTCCCGAGATCTCTTCCTAGTCTGCAGTGATTTTGCGCTATTTGGCACTTTTAGTTCAGTAAGTTAAACTTTTGTTGAGTGTCCTCGATGTGGCGTACACATGCAGCGTTGAGAGCGTGGGGCTGGCCAGCAGTGCCAATGGAGAGCGTAGTCCTATTTATGTGTGCTCATTGCCTGTAGCCGTACGTTCGTTGACAGGTGCAGCGGCCGCTGGATTTCGCGACAGTCCGGCGTTGAGTCCCCATGGGACCATCCGCGGGGCGCCTCAATGTATGTGGGGAGCGTAACAGCTGGAGGAGAGCGCTCTCGCCCTCATAGGTGGCGGCGGGGCCTGGTGCCGAAGGTTTCCCCAGAGAAAGGGGGAACGTGATTGAAGGCCGAGGCAGGCGGCGTAATGGGCCGAGGAGTGGGGCGGATGTCAGAGGCCGCGGGTAGATTCCACGCAGTGCAGGGCGATTTAAGCAAGTGCCAACCGCAGGGGCACTGGTGCGACCCTAGCGCCCCCAGCATGCACCAGCCGTCTGTGCAGCGTAGGCTGTCCGGCCCGAGCTTATGGAGGCCTGCAGCGCTTATTGGTCTAGCACACTTTTTCTTTTAAGGTTCAAGCGCTTGTCTCCATCTCAGGGGGCGCGGGTGGGTTGCGATGATGATGGGGCAGCGAGGGGGAGGGTTGGTTGGGGGTTCAGGAGTGTCCCCTCTGCGTGGGTCGAGTTGGTCCCCCCAGATTTCCCCCCTTGCTGCAAGGTGCAGGCTCCTGTCCAAAGGCCACTGCTCCCTCCTGAGCTGTTGGCTGTAAAGTGCTTTATTTCAGGGCAGGAGTGCCCTTCTTTTATTTTTGACTGTGTTTCCTCGCGACTCGCTGCTGCGGTGTTCAAAATGGCGTCTCTGCTCCCCCCGGGCCAGCTCCAGCCGCCCACGCCTCGGGGTGCAGTGCGGGGGACCCTGTTGACTCGCGCGGTCGTTTTCTTTCATCACACGCGGCCGCGAGTGTGGAGTGCAGGGGCCGGCCGCGCGAAGCAGAAGCGCGTCTGGAGCTGCCGAAGCAGCTCCACTCACCGGTCCCAGCGTCCGACACAGGTCCCCGCGATCCAGCCTCGGCTCCGCCGCACCCTGCGGGCCGCGCCCGGTCCACAGCAAGAGCCCCGGTTCCCCTCAATCGGGTTGCCGCCCCAGCTGCTGCAGCAACGCTGCGAGGGGCGCCCTTCAGGATGATTTGGCCGAGCCGGGGACGGAGCGCTCGGATCAAGCGACCTTCCCGGCCGCCATTTTGGCTCCTCCCCCCCGCACCAGTGATACTGATGTCCCGTTCAACACCCCCACCACCACAAGGCCGCCCTTAGGGTTTATTGTACTATGGGAGACTATGAATTGGACACCAGGGGATACCCACACCAGTACTCTTCTGGCATAGCCCGCATAGGTCATGACAAAAACCCCACTCCACCCATTCCTGCACAGTTAGGAAAGTTCCCCCTCTGTGAGGTGTGTCTCCTGCAGACATACAAAGCATACCTGGCATCTCCTTTAGTAAGCGTAGATCCTGTTGTGCTTAATATATGTACCCATGCCTCTCATGTTCCACGTGAGCAGTCTATAGTCTTGTGACGCCATGTTAAATCTGTATGCCTGATCCCCCGAGAACAATTAGTATAGCGGAACAAGAGCGGGGACCGTCACACATAACAGCACACACAAGGAATCATACAAAATATTTCCCCTGAGCTCCCCTTCCCAGGCCGTTGCACAAAAGTGCTGCATCTGTCAACAACCCATACACAATACTATTAACCAAAATAAGGTTCCTGCGGTTGGCGTGCAGTGTTGCATGGCAAGTACTAAGAACACTGAGGTGTCCCATGCCTCCCTTTGTGCCTCCCCAGTGTGATATCCTCCCCAACCTATTAGTTCAACATATCTGGTTCCCATCACCACAGCCGTGGGCGTCGGTGGCATCCACCACCTCAAGAAGCATAAAGTATAAAGCATTATAGGTGATCCGCCATCATTGGGGTTCCCTGGGACCCCTTTATAAAGCCTCTGGGATCTCATCCAGAGGGAGCCATACAGTGATGGCGCCGCAGTGGTGTCTGAAGTGACAGAGCCAGGGATCCCCCTCTCTAGTTCAGCACCACTTGCATTCTCATGTGCTGCCTGTTCCTTGGACGGCCGCGTCCGAAGCCTAAGGGCCAATTAGTTAATCAGTGTCTTCATGCCTCATCTGTCTGAGCCTGGTCCAATGGTTGACACTCTCCCCTGGCCTCCAGCCACTCCCAGGTCCCTTGCTCCGATTGAAAGAGAAACACCTTCGCTCCCTCTAGGACCCTGAGTTTAGCCAGGAATATTAAAGCATATTTATTTAAGCCCCAGTTGTCTGAGGCTTTGCTTCGCTGAGTAATACGAGGCTCTCTGTTTCTGTACATCCACCGTATAGTCTAGGAAAATAGTGACTGTGGCTTACCACCTGCCAGAGGCCTTTGATGCGGGCAATTTGCAGAATGTAATCCCGGTCATGTAAATTGGAAAAACGTGCCACTACAGGTGTGGGGTGCACCAGGCTGGGGGCCTAGGGGACCCTGATGGATACTCAGTGTGCCTGCTCCACAGAAAACAAAATGGATGTCCCACCTCTGAAGACAGTTTGTGCCAACCATTGTTCCATGTACAGGTCCATGCTCGGGCCCTCGATTCTCTCAGGTATTCTCACCCTCCCCAATATTATTGTGGTGTGATCGGCCCGCTGCATCGTCCCCTCTGTGCTAAAGCAAGTATCCCTCCTGTTGCAGGGCCACAGTTTGTGCCTGCTTTCTGGCCACAGTGGACTGCAGCTCACCCATTATGGTCTTATGTTTGGCCACCTTCACCTTCACTTTATTGTGTTCCTCTTGCATGATGCCAATGTCTGATCAGTGTGTCCAATTTCGATTCCAGAGACATTTTCAAATTTTGCACAGCAACAAAGAGCTTTGTAAAGCCTATGTTCTGCATTGAGAGGCGCCTGGCTGGGGCACAGCTCCCACCCATGAAGGAGGGGGCTGGTAGGCTCTCCCCTGCTTTGGATTCCTTCTGCTTCATCAACATAGCGTTGCAAGGATTGTCCAGGATGCAGCCAGACTATGGGGGTCATTCTGACCCCCGCCGGCGGCGGAAGCCGGGACCGCCAGAAGACCGTACCGCGGTCAAAAGACCGCGGCGGTCATTCTGACTTTCCCGCTGGGCTGGCGGGTGACCGCCAAAATGCCGCCCGCCCGCCCAGCGGGAAAGCACCAGCAACGAGGATGCCGGCCCTGAATGGAGCCGGCGGAGTTGCTGGTGTGCGACGGGTGCAGTTGCACCCGTCGCGATTTTCAGTGTCTGCCAAGCAGACACTGAAAATCTCAATGGGGCCCTGTTAGGGGGCCCCTGCAGTGCCCATGCCAGTGGCATGGGCACTCCAGGGGCCCCATGACACCCGTTCCCGCCATCCTGTTTCTGGCGGTGAAAACCGCCAGAAACAGGATGGCGGGAAGGGGGTCGGAATCCCCATGGCAGCGCTGCTTGCAGCGCCGCCGTGGAGGATTCCCTGGGGCAGCGGGAACGGTTTCTGACCGCGGCTTTTCCGCCGCGGTCAGAATGCCCCTGGAAGCACTGCCAGCCTGTTGGCGGTGCTTCCGCGGCACTCTGCCCTGGCGGTTTACAACCGCCAGGGTCAGAATGACCGCCTATGTCTCCAGGCCGCTTCCCACTTCCTCAATGGGTGTCCCTCTCTATCCCCAGCAACTCCAGCACACGCTCCGAAATAAAGGTGAGACCCCAGGCCTCCAGCTTAACTAAGGCAGGGAGGTACGAGCTGGCAGTGCCAGAGTGGGTGTCAAAGACCGATAACTATCTCTGCTTTAGTCCAGCTAGCCACTCAGTCACACAAGCTTCAGTCTCTTGAGGGCCATGACAGAAGAGATAGTACACAGACACCAGCAGGCACATGTTGTCCATGCCACGGTACTGCAGACAAAGCTGCACAGATTAGTCATTGCTCTTGACTGTGTTCATCACTCAGGTTGCAAGTCTATGTTGGACGGACCAGGGAAAGTTCTATAGTCCTTTTCGAACAGGCCACTCCTCCTGCATGATTGGCCCTGTCCTTCCATCTCTCTCAGGCAAGGTTCCTTGGGTCCAGGAGAAGTCAGCAATTCTTCCTTCAGATTGGACTCCAGGTTATGTGCCTTCACATGCTTCTAAGTCATTACAGTTTGATCAAAAATATCACAGTACACAAATATCCCAGCAAAAATATTGTGGTAAGAGTATAGAGTTTAGACACTAATAATGTAAACTACACTCACTTTGCTGCTTGCTGGAATAGGAAGGTCTGAACTATACCTCTCAGGCTTCATGCTCAAAGGGGAGGAAGATGAGGAGGACAAGACCCCGCCCAGAGCCACACAAAGTTCTTTCACGTCTCCAGCTGCGTGGGATGCTCACTTTGTACCTGCTGGCATAGGATGGTCTGAATAACACCTCCTGTACTCATATCCTCAAGGGGGAGAAGGACAAGACCCCACTTAGCTCTGTAAACAACGTCACATTTCCAGCTTCACAGGATTCCCACTTTGTTGCCTGTTGGGTCTGGACTACACATGTCATGCTTATCTGCTTAAGGGGGGATGAGGAGGACAAGAGCCTGCCTAGCGCTATATAGTGCTTTCACATCTCCCACTGCATGGGACTTGTGCGGGAAGCAGCAGGGCTGTGCTCCAAGAAAGACTAGGCCTGTCCACACCTGTCTGAGCCTAGAGGAACCCTCTTATTTAATCTTTGGGGGAAAAGGAAAGCTACAATTGTTTCATTGGAAATTAAAGATTGATCTTCTACTTCTTCAATTTTCAGCTTCTTAACTAATGTTGTGGGCCCCATAAATGATGAAAGAGCTACAGTTGAACAGGTATTCATTTATAAAGACACACTATGGTTCCTTAGTGGTTCCAGGTATCCCCTCTAGTTCAGAAGACCTGAGGGTAGTTTACTAACCTTGGTATCTGTGTCAATAAATTGTACCATATCCGCATTAGCTACGGAATCCTCTGATTTTCAAGCTATTTTACTTGAATTCAAAAATAAAAAAATCTGTTAGCGGTTAAACTTAACAATGAGACCCCTCCCCTCATCAAAAAAACTGTATTTGTTATTTTAAATCTTTATGCACTTCTCTGGAAGAATTTAGGTGCACATGTAATTTCCCTTTATTTTTAATGATTATGGGTGATTTTAATAAACACTTGTGTCAAAAGATTTGCCTTGTCAGTTATAACTCTGTGCTGCTTATTTTGCTTCCGTCATGATGCATGTGGGGAAGCCTTTCACACATTAACGAACAATGTTAATCGTTATTATTCCCTTGAGTTTATTAAGACACGTAATACATTAGTTTATATTTTTATTTCTGAAGGGCTCCGAAATATATGTGTTAAATTTCAAATTATTGTGAACGCCCTGGTTGATCACATCCCCTTTATATTGCCCTTGATTGGTCTAATTTTAAAGCTAAAGGTTCTTCGAAATACCCAATGGTTGAAAGGACTGTTGACAGTGGTTCCAGAATCCATTGGCCTCTGGTAAATCCTACCTCTTTAACTAATCTGATAACCAGTTGATATACGGACGTACTTTGTCCAGATATAAAAGCTAATCATCTATTAATGTTATAATTTTTTGCATCAAATCATACTCTATAAAACAACAATTACAAGTAATACACATGTACCAACAAATGGCTTGACATTGCTTGCTCTCTTTCACTCTGTAATCTCCATTTTAAATGTAAGCAGACTTTGATTATAAATAAGTTATTAAGTCCAGGAAAACAGAACTTAGAAGGGAGGCTTGGGACGAATTAGAGGCCAAATGTGCCCTAAACGACCAGGGGTTTTATTGAAGAGTCATCAATTCTCCCTTTTTAGGAGAGAATAATCCGCCTCAGCTTGTCTGTTTGATTCAAGCAGCTGATTAGGTTGTATGTTTTAGTAGGATATATTTGGCTAAGGATACCGCTTGTGTCTCTTCATTTGTTGATTCTCTTCCTTCCGAGCTATCTGTTGCTACTCCTCGCCTCTTTACTTTAGAAGGAGAACCAAAGCTGTTAATAATAGTCCCAAATTGACAGCACTGGGACCTGATTGGGTCCCTATGGACCGATACATGCATAATAATGACTTTGAGCCCCACTTTTAACATAGAAATTAAATACTGCTCCTCATAGTTACCTTCCAGGATGTTGGTCTCAGTCCATTACAGTACAGACGTTCAAGAAAGGTAATAAAGGTGCTCCTGCTTATCAACCAATATCTTTAATCAAATTTGTAGTCAAAGTGGCTGGAAGAGTTTTGATGGAATGGCTGTCTACTTAGGCATAAGAAAATAATATATTTGACTTTCAATATGGGTTTTGATCAGGCTTAGGCACCATACTGCAAGTATCTGGGGTTATGAAAAGGTGTCTGATCTACAACATGAAGATAACAGATTTTTTGACACCTTTTAGCTCTCCCTCATTATAGTTCTAGTTTTATTTGCCATGAAGAGCTTGGCCAAATTTATATGGGGTATGGTGTAAGACAAAGGCAGCTGTTAATAAAGCATTTCTAAAGGCTTAGGCTCTGATTACAAGTTTGGCGGATGGGAACACCTGTCTGCCAAACTCCCGACAGGGTGGCCGCTACTGAAGTGGCGACCTCCCCACTGGACCTATCATGACTCTCCCGCTGGGCTGACCGGCAGAAACCAAGGATCAAACAAGATGCCAAATGGGTTAGGGCAACCTTTCTTGATTTTAAAACTATACTAAGGGAGGAATTTGAGTTAATGAAACCCACTGTTAGACAGGATATGCTTTTATTTATTGTGCCTTACATTATTCAACTACATAACCCCAGACAAAGGTTATTAATAACTCGTTTTAGATTAAGTACAGTTCCTTTTCTTTCATGTTTTACCAAGTAATGGGTCATTTCTAAAGAACGACAATCTTGCCCCTGTGAACATATTGAGTCGGGTGTTCTTGCATTTTACTTTATTTTGTCACTTGTCAGTTTTTTAGGCATATTCATAAACAGTATTTGATACCTTTGTTAAAACGTTCAGTTTTGTTCTTGTTGAGCTGCTCTCTTATACCTCCAAATGCATACAGATGGTAATATGTGATAGTACATGTTTTGGGATTTCCAACTTCTTAAATGCTGCAGTATATATTTGGAAATCAGTAGAGCAATAACATGTTTGTTTTATTGGATGAATGCCAGTTTTAGTTGTAGATATTTGCTTTTTATATTCTGCAGTAATGTTTTGTATTTCATGTATTTGTATCTTTTCTTATCTATATGGTTTTTAACAAAAAATAAAGGTTACAATTGATTGATTAAGCTTCAAAAATATTGCATACAAAATATTGTGGTTCTAAATATTGGAATTATATAGGTAGTATACATGTTTAAATATATTTATAAATATAATAACTTAACAATAATATATATTTATGTAGCAACACATATAGAATTTTTTTCCCTATTTTGAAACATATAATGTTTGAATATAAATGTAAATAAAGACATATATATTTATTTAATATATGATATGTAACTAGGTTATTATTTTAAAACATTAAAGCAAATATTAATAGTAGCTAGTTTTAAAATCACCAAATATATATAATGTACATTTATAATAAGATTAAACGCTATTACAAATCTACAGTATGATTACAAAACAAAGATTGCATATTCAAAACACATTTAAATTATCTTAAATTTCTAAAAAATAACAGTACTAAGTTTCATTAAAAAATACTGTAAATTGAAATCACCAAAACATGAAAACAAAAAGACTTAAAATAAAGACATAAGAAATAATAAACAATAAATATTAATCTCCATTAAAATTAAAATAAAACCAAAAGCATAAATAAAGCCAATCCAAAATATATGGAAGTATAATTTTCATCTTCAAACAAAAATCATGTTCAGAAACTATTGCACTTTAGAAGGACAACAATTACTACTCCCACTCCAACCCAAAATACTGAAGCGAAAGTGTTGGAGTTTGGAGGTGTCATATTTACTCTTACCACTCCAACCTAAGCAATTTTAAGGAAAGTATTGGACTTTGCAGGGGTGGGCGTCCAACCTAAGCAAGAGTAAAGAAAATCTTGGAATTTGAAGGGGTTACATTTACTATTCTGGACTTTGTAGGGTGTCAGATGTACTATTCCTACTCCAACGTAAGTAACTGTATGGAAAGCACTGGACTTTGGAGGGGTCATATTTACCATTCCCACTCCAACTTACGCAGTAATATGGAAAGTGTTGGACTTTTTTTTTGTTGAGAGGGGCAGATTTGCTGTTCCCACTCCAACTAAAATAACAGTCAGGAAAGTGTTGAAAAAATACATAATTACTGTAAAATATATCTTAAACATTTCACCATTTAAAAATGAATAAAAAAAATATGAATTTTTATTTAAAAAAAGCAAATTCTATAAGTAACAAAAAACTTATCTAAATTACTTCAAAATATTTTTCAAAAAGTTATTTTTAAATTACCAATTTGAAGATTATTTACCAATCAAACAAATGTACAGTAAAGATTATTCCTATTCTACTACCCTATAATCCCCAAAACCCACAAATGTGAAACGTGTAAATCAATCACAGCAAAAACGTTTGCAAATAGTAAATCTTTGAAAAAAATTATAACAGAGAAGGAAATACATGAATTTAATTAGTTCAGTTTGCATAATTAAAAAATGTAAATATCAATTTAAAATAAAATATCAAATTTGAGGCAAAAAAAGCATTACCAAATTTTAAATAGATTAAAATATTAATCTGAATGTTTAAGTAAGTGATAATTAACCAATTGGAAAAAATAAATACTATTTTAGTGATAGACACTAAGGGGCTGATTATAAGTTTGGTGGATGGAAACATCCGTCTGCCAAACTCCCTATGGGGAGGTCACTGCAGTGCAGGCGACCTCCCCGCTAGCCCCATTACGGGACTTACCCACTGTGCTGACCGGTCAGCCCAGTGGGAAAGGTGCGGCATAATAGAGCCAGCGGCAATGCTGTCTCATGCAGGGGGCACCAGAACCCTCAAAAGGTACACTGACTGCACAGCAGATAGTACGCATTTCGAGAGTGCTGGGCACAGGGACCCCTGCACTACCCATGCCATGCCATGGGCATGGGCAGTGCAGGGGCCTTTGGACCGCCAGCCTCATAAAAAGGCCTTAAATCATGCTACAGTTAAATACTTTACAGAATTATTAATTGAGTTAACTAATTAAAATGGTATAAAAAATGTAAATATATAAATATTTCCCTCCCTACTTCTCTACAAACCCCAACAGGCCACCATTAATTATCAAAAAATAAAAGGAACTCAAAACAACAGTTTAAAAATATTAGCAAAACAAAAAAACACCAAACAAATGCAGCAACTAAAATTTGCATATTAATAATTTAAAACACAATCATAAAACATTAAAAATAATAATATAAACTGTATCAAAAAAACTGTATTAAACGCTTAAACAATAAATCTTACCTGCAATATTCTGTAGCACATTTTTTTATGGTATTTGCGCCTATGATATTTTTGGGATGATATCAGCTTTGTGCGCTCCCTTTCCTTGGGGGAATGGCTGTCTGGAAGACACCAGCCCTTGGCTGTACAGTCATTCAAGTACTATTAGGTGAATCCCCTTTTACCTCAAAGAGAACTTGGAACTGGAACAGCAAGCAGTCAGCTGCTCCCACTTTTATTCAGAGTTGGCAGAAAAGGTATGATTCCCAGTTTGTCTTTTCAGAACCGGTTGGGTTTGGTTCTCTTTTCATTTGGCACTTGCGTTCACTCACACACCCATGCATTGCACACCTTTCCAGCAGAAATATGCAACAGAACAACTATAGCCTAAACCACTACTGCTAAGCAACTAAAAAGTCTCTACAACTAAGTACTGAACAACTACTGTCTAAACAACAATTGTGCCTGAATAACAATTGCCTGAACAACTAATTTTGATATATATTCTGAACAACTAATAAATCATAAAAAAAAAAAAAAGAAAACCTTACCTTAAAATTAGTTGTTCAGGCAATTGTTATTCAGGCACAATTGTTGTTTAGACAGTAGTTGTTCAGTACTTAGTTGTAGAGACTTTTTAGTTGTTTAGCAGTAGTGGTTCAGGCAAGTAGTGGTTTAGACCTAGTTGTTCAGGATGTTTACCTTCCAGCAGCATACATGCACATGCTCAGACTCATGGGATCTTTGCACTAGGATTCTGGGTTCAAGGTGGGCAGTGGAACTTTGGGTGAGTGGAACAGTAGATTCACCCTCAAACAACACATCTAAAAAGTCCTGGTCAGCTCATAATCACTACAAAACATAGTCTGCTGCTGCCGCCATTGTGCTACATGTGTGAAACCCATGACCGGGGCAGCAGTCCATCTGTCATTATGAGGGGTTCCCCTAGGGCTCATCTCATTGTCCAAGAGAAATCCAGAACCTTTCTTAAGTCAAGGGCCAGTCTATTTCTCGGTTTACACACTGGTTAACTGTGAGACTAAAGCCAAAATCCAAAACCCCAAAACCTAGGATAGCAGATACTACATTCAAACACACAAGGCAGGGGACACTGCTGTGCACCATGCAGGAGACATTCCTGTCCTAACAGAGACTGATCCTTGAACTTCTGAAATGAAGTGTTAGTGCGTACTACCTCTCCTGCCAGTCTGACTCCTTGGCTGTTGCTGGGGTTCCACATGCACTATTTTTCCTGTAATCCACAGTTCTAGTAAATGAATCTACAGACTTACTGAAAGTTGAATTCTGAAGTTGTTTTCGGCCGGCGACAGCATTGAGCACATGCATACAGGTGGCCAGGGTACCTGACTAATGCTAATGCTTTGTTATTTAAATTTTAAAATTGTTATTTATTGTGTATCAATCTTTTTAGCATCTGTCTATCTAACAATTGTGTGTTTCCTTTACTTATCTAATTTATTTAGCAGACATAGTGCTGTCCCTGTGCATTCACCTTTCAGTGCACCATCACTTCATCTGGCTGCACTATGAACATTGCTCTCCTAGTTGCAATGTAACAGTGCATGGGAGCTGACATTGCTGTAGTGTCTTGACTGCATGCACCATTTGTGTTCTGTATGGGAATGTACACCGAAAAACAACCTCCCCTTACTCCCATTGTGGCAAAGCTCACACGATATGGAAGCATAATTTTTAGCCAGACTGATCCTTTTGTGAAATAAAATGTGCTTTCAGATATTTGTCTGAAAGTAGTAAAAACTACCATAGGATCATTATAAATTTTAAGAAGTCATAACATTACGTTATACATTTGTCTAGCTCAGACACTTTCTCTCAGCACCTCGTTTGTGGATAAACCACCTATATGGCTCAGTAGTAAGTAGCTGCTACTCAGCTTAAAAGCGTCTCACAAAGAGCACTGTGACTGTGAATGAGCGTTTCTGATGAAGGTTTTCTTTCAGGTGGTAACAGACATGAGGTTGTGGCTCCGAGGCTCATGTTCCGTTCTGGCCATTCACCTGATGCAGTTGATCCGGGCTATGATCGATCGCGCAGCGATGTAAGTTTCTTCTTTTCAGACTGTAAGAGAAGAATTGTTTTGCCATTTTCACTGCATGTGGTAGTTCTAGACTCCTTTTGATTCTTTCACTCCCTTATATTTCTCCTCTGTCCTGAAACTGTGCTGTCCGGTCCCTATTCCCTCCTCTTTGCTTCAATCTAGAAAGCTGAGTTGAAGACCTTATGTAGGGCGACAACTCATAATACTCTGCTGAAGTGTTGCTGAGATCAAAGTTGAGCATTCTTTAGTGCCTTAGGGTCTTAAATTTCCTGAAAATTATAAACAGTTTGCCAGATTTGTTTGAAATTGGTTAATTTGAGTTGTGAATCTAGCTGCCTTTGGGTTCTGGACTGCTCTATGATATTCCCTCATATGGACTTTACTTTTTTATTTGTGTTCTGCCCATGTGCTTTTTAGGTCAAGCGCACACGCGCTTCCGACCTGTTGTCTTTCTTTAGGGGTTTTGATCATGCCCATGTCACGCCCATCACTTTCATTCGTTATTGGGCTTGCCTTTTAAAATGCTCTTGATTTCATTTTTGAAAGGCATGCATACGTCAGTCATGCCTTTTCCGGTGTTAAACTCTCCACAAGCGCACTGGCCAAAAACTGAAAGCATACGAGGCTCCATGTTTTCCGCATGGTTTCTGGACTACTTTTACTTTTTATTTCCTACACAGCACGATCTCGCTGGGCAGTAATCGAGCGCTTTGCATGACACCCAGTCTACTTCTATTCTTTATCCAAGCGCCTCAGCGAATTCAAGGTTTTACACGATCACGCTTGTTTTTTTTTATTTTTTTTTATTATTATTATTTTTTGTACTTTTCCCATGTCCCTATCCCAACCCACACCCACCTCTCCCCTTGAGATTTGCGGCAGCCGGCGCTGCACATACACATTGCCACACGTCCTCTAGTGTGATCATGCTTTGTTTGCCGTCAATTTTATTTTGAGTCAGCCCAAAACTCTTTGCCTGAGCACCAGTTACGTTTCTAAAAGTTGTATTCATTTTTTAAGGTACAGGGATCTTTTGTGATTTGCTCAGAATCACAGGATGTTGATTGGATGCCGAGACTCAAACTTGGTTCGCCCACCTCTAAAGGAGGTGACTCTGACCTAAGCGCCACATCCTGTTTCCAAGTTACAGTGAGAGCTAGCCTGTCCACATAAAAAAAAATGAGCGTAATTCTATAACCTACAAACCTAAAGAAACAAAGATAAAATATACGCTGTTCCACCTGGGCATTTTGCTTCTGTTTTGCTGGCATGTTAGGTGTACAGAACAACGGACTTGAAGAAGAAATTGCCTAGTGTGCACCTGCGTATCCTCATTCAGTACTATAAAGATAGGTTTCCTTTGAAAGTGGACCCAGCAGACAATATTTTACTACCAGCAGTGTTCACAAATCTTTCTTTCTATGAATCTGTTTTCCCACACCCATGCAGACGACAAACCGCTGGCAGTTAATACACTGATGTGACATGGCATTCTGCACCCAGTCTGTGATATGTGAGAGAGGCCCTGCCCCCACGACAAACACCCCAGTCTGACACTGCTCCCTGCTCTCAGCTGTGGGCTTTCATCAGGTTTTGCACATCCTTACATTTTCCTCCCACTTCGTCAGTAAGATTATGATATCCCAAACTGCATCCATCACTTTAGACATTTGCTCTCTGTGGCCTCTCAATGCTCGCACACTGCTTGAGTGCCCAGCCTATACCCTCTCCTTTGCAGGCCGTGCCACGGGTGACCCTCCGCTGAAAGCTGCCATCCTTGAGCCCTTTCGGATTTGTAATCAGTGTTAACTGCAGGGTTAACCGAGCAACCCATTTCTTCCTGAGTCTACAGTGGTTTTAAAAATATTGTTTCTGCCAAGGGCTCATCTAAAATAATATTATATGCCAAGTGACATGTGACACTTTCAGAATATTCAGTTTTTTGGGGGTGTATTTGACTTTGCATTCTGGGACATGTAGTTTCACATCTTCCAGCTGGCTCTGGGAGACAATCAGTGCAAGACCCTCAGAGTGAGAGATATAAGATTGTATGTTTCAGTGCTTTGATGACTCAGTCAAGAATGAGAGCCAGAGCTGTCTTTCACAACGGGTAATGTGGAGACTGGGATGCTGGTAAAAAAGGTGTTGTCACTTTTGTAGTGGGCAAGAACAAGCACTTTGTCAGTTGTTTCTATTCAATTGAAAACTGGTGTGGTGCCAGCAGTATGTGTCTCGTAGAGGTGACTCACAGACCGAACAGTGCAGAACAGCAGGGTTGACCAATTAATGTGGCAAAAGAAGTCCAGTTACAAGTTTGCAATGCCAATAGCTCCAACTCAAGTAAATACGAGACCTATTGCATTGCAAATGCTTGTTCTACATTGTTCCGTTTTTGCAACTCAGTCTTTTTATGTTGCTCAGATCTACGTTGGACCCTTCATTTGAAGCTTACTGTCCTGAGGCTGATTGGTTTATTTGTATTTGGGCCACACCACTAAATATATTGAATATTTCTTTTGGAGTGAGTCAACGAGGACTGCTGGCCTATCGTGCTCAGATGGGTGAACTGGCAGAGGCAGCAAATACGGTGTGGAATGTGGCTGGGGATGACCTGCTTCATAGCTTGTATTGAAATGGGATTTGCATATGCATGGACTTTAGTCTGCAGTGGTGTATTCTAATTTTATGAGCAGTGTAATCAGCTTGGTCCACCTATGATTTAGGCTTCATGACTATATCTGAGGATTGTAGCTGCTCAAGAATAACATGTCGAACATCTCTCTTGGAAGAGGAAATCAATAGGAACAAGCCCAAGTATTCACCTAGTCACTAAATCTAGGGACATTGGAAAATACAGGGATGACTGCACGAGAAGAGAGCCACAGAAGGGTTTGCCTTGATGCAGGATGTTGATGGCCATATGGGAATGAAGCCTATGATGTCTTTTCCCATAACATTTAATTTATGTTTTTTATGTCTAAGCCACTAAAATGGATTCAGCAACAAAAATCTGTACTTTTGAACTTTGAAGTTTTAACCTAAAGTAGTAAGCACAAGTAGGATCCTCTTCAAAATTATTTTGGACTTGCCCATCAATCACTTAATTGGTTATAAAAGCTAACTGGTGTAACATTGTCATATTAAAAGAAGTTAATGTATTTAACACAAAAAAGTCGCAGCTCTGTGGCTCTCCAGAATCTCCATTTGACAACCCCACCAAGGCTTTCAGATGGATGGGAATAAACTCATGGGAAATTATCTACCCACCGACAGAGTTTAAACAAGCCTAGCTGCAGGTTAATGAAACACACAAAAGGTGATGGCAGGAATGCATGAAAAAAGGCAAAACCCCTGGCAGTTGCTCTGTATACCATTCCATCGCTCATTGTGTTCCTCTATAGAGGAAAGCCCTGTATATTCCTTATTGACCCTCAACCTCATGGAACAGTCCATCTAGAAACACCAGCAGAGGCCTCCTGCAGACAGGAACACAAAGAGCTCCAGATTCAAGAGAGCCATCTTGCACGACCACCACTGCTAACTTAATTGTCAATCACTCTTTCCAGACCACAAATGGAAAACATAGAACTGATCTACTCTGCTGTTCTACATGTGCCAAGCTCTAAAATAAGACAGTAGGCTTCTTAAAAATCTTACACAAGAAGAAAATTGCAAAAGGCATGAGGCTAACCCATCAGGTTGTATCTATCTTTCGAGGAGGATTTTACAAATGGCTATATGAAACAAGGATGATTATAATCCAAAATAGTCACAGACATGTTTCCTGCTTTGGAGCAAATTTTCACATTATGTGGAGTCATAAATTAAAACTCTGGGCCTGATCGAATTTGGTGGTCTGACAGTAAGACCGCTGTGGTGGCGGCCGCCAAAAGACCACCATGTTGGCAGTCATCTGACCAACATATGAAGAGGCACACAGCTCAGACCGCCAAAAAACAGCCAATTTCTTGAAACCTCCAGAGCACTGGAGGACAGGAAAAAGGCGGATTAAACCACCAGCACCACCAGCCCGATAGAAATCACTGACCTAATTACGATCCACAAATCACAAGAGCGGTTCTCCCATGGCAGAAAACAGTTGGCTGTGTGAACCGCGGCAGTGTGAAATCACATCAGTCAGAACACTGCACCACATTGGATAGTTCGAATACCCCACACCTGATACACATCCACACACCTACACACTGCACTATAAAACACACCCTACACAACCCACACTCCTTTGCAACTAGCAAACCAGTCACAGCCAGACACTAGCAAATACATTTATATCTAGTTAAACAAACAATAGGCACCCCTACACATTACACTCAACAACCGTCACCCACTCACATCACAGCGCCCACACCTCATCACTAACATTTTTCATCCTTTTTTCACTACCTTACCATCTTTACTACCACTACAATTTCCCCACAAAAACATCCATGTTCCACAGATGATGAATTAAGGGTCATGGTGGACGAAATTGTCAGGGTAGAGCCATATCTATCCGGAGCACAGGTCCAGCAAACATCAAAGGATAGGCGACAAGGTGAATGCAGTAGGCAGTTACCCACGCGCAAGGGAGGACATCAGGAAGAGGTGGAACGACCTCAGGGGTAAGGTACGTTCCATGGCCGCCAGGCACCAGCTGACGGTCCTCAAGACTGACGGTGGTCTCCCACCTCCTCCCCCACAGTTCATATCATGCGAGGAGAAGGTCTTGGACATCCTGCATCCTGAGGGCCTGACAGGAATACCTGGGGGAGTGGAGTCGGGTAAGTCACAACAACATTCATGTTTCCAAACACTCTTGTCTTGCATGCACACTCATCACCTTTCCCCACCCCCAGTGACCAAACCACCCACCATACCCTGCTCCAAAGCTCCTAACAGCCATCACTGCCCTGCCACATGTCAGGTAAACTCACCTTGGGCCACAGTGTTTGGGAAGGGCATGTGAAGTAATGGGAACTGACAGCACTAAGACTCCCAGAAGGCAATGTTGCACCATGAACAAAACCAGATCAGTGCACTAAATGTGAAATGTAGTGCATGTGAAACTAACAATCAAAGTAATCCATCCTGAATCGTCCACCATTTAACAGTTCATGGCAATGACAGCTATGCAGTGGCCCAGTACCATTACAAGCAAATCACATTGTGTTCCATACCAAACTAATACCCTAATGATGTCATATACCCACCTGGGGGGGGGGACACCTGAATGGCAAACTGGATTCACTTGCAGTACATCCCAATAGAGGCCCAGGTCAAAATGTCACACCTATATTGTGTGACAGCTCTGACACCATCCTGCATTGCTCAGCTTCTAGTTGATTCAGTGAAGCAATACACCTTACCTGGAGAGGAATGTACATTGTCATGGCTGCACTCAGACAAGATATTAGGGTATTATCAGCCAACTAAACACCAACATACTCCAAGAGCATGGAGCATGCTGTAAGCAATTGCATATCACTGTGTCCCACATTGAACTAACCCAGATTAAATAGCAACAGTCATTGTCATGTCAGGGGATCATGTAAAGGCAGTGTGTTCATCTTGCATACCATGTTTAGTACTCTAATTTATACATCACTAGTTCCATCACTTACAACAACTGTGTGTTCAACTTCTCCTATAGGTAACCTTGCCTTCCCCAACATGGAGAGGACACCCAAGACTGACACTACCCCTCTGGATAAACGCCTCAGTCATTAAAACACCCCTGGATATCTGGACACTGAGGACGAAGCCGGCCCATCAGGGAAACATCAGGGAAACATGGTCAGTCAACAACTGTCAGACTCACCCTGCTCACAACGACTCCTCCCAGCCCTGTTGCAACTACATCACAGGCAACCATTCACCCCCAAACCTGTGTCCCAAGGACAGTCTCATCTAATGTGTGCCCCCCAGTACAGGTACCGGAGTTTCCTAATGTCACCCCTGTTAATGATGGTCCTGCCACCAGTGGGAGTGGGCACACTGTGCCAGGGGCATAGGCACGTGGGGATAGGGTGTGTGGGAGGGATGGTATGGACCACAGAATTGGGGCTTCAAGCAACACAGCTGACCAGGAGACCATCTCCAAAGTCTTGGGAATCTACCAAAATTCCCAAGGCACGATGGGCCAGGTACTGACCATGGTGGGGGAGATCAGACAGGTGCAGAGGGTCAACCACCAGGAAGCTATGCAGCAGTTGCAGGCCCAAAATGCCATCCCGGCTTCCATTGCTGGGGTGCTGAGGGACGTGAACACTGCCCTGAGTAGGTTTGGCTCCCAGTATCAGGCCTCTTTCACTAGCAATAAGACATCAGGCCCCTCGACGTCTGTGGCTGCTAGTGGAATCGAGGCCCTGCCAGGGGAAGGGAATGCCTCAGACACTCCACCCTCTGCAGCAGAAGAACCCCCTGCAAATGTGGACGTCCACCCAGACATCCAGGAGGAGCTGATGCCAAGACTAAACTCACTGCCAGGAAGTGAACCACCCTTGATTGGTCCCCTTTGTGTGCCACTAACATGCCCTGTTGACTCTTCTGATACCTAACTCCATTTTCCTATGGTGCAAGGACACTGGACTTGAGTCTCCAAATGGTGTAGCAGCTACCCTGATGATTTCATCCCCTATGGCTGAACAATTCACTGTAAACTTTTCTTAATTCTAGTTTCAAATCACTCCTTTTATTATGCACTCCCCAATAAATACCACTTACCCACAGATCCTGTGTAAGTGTGATGTATCAACCATATACAACTGCCATGCATGACAACCAATGCACCAAATTGTTCCTCTCCAATTTTATACCTTGTTACGGTCATCACACATGTACTGGACAACCAGGATACATATTGCTTTGAGATTGTGACATAGACATGACGAAAGTCACCTGTACATCTCCACGTATGTTTTTTGGAGAATGGTAATCAGCACATTGTGAAGTCATGCTGTGGACTGCCGTTTTTCAGCTTAGGTGTCATTTACTACCAACCCACAGAATACAGAAAAGTTAGGGGCATGTCAGTCTATCACCATCCCAGAAGGCAGACAGATTTGTTAAATGTATCATCAGTTAAAGTCTTATCACATACCTATACCATATCCTTCCAAAACAACATACCCCATGAAACAGATAGAGGTCAGTACTAATCTCCCCAGTCATGGAACCTTCCACTTACCATGGTCAGGTATCTGTAGGCCTGCCACTCACCTCTGTCAGTCTTCAGAGACATGCACATTGGTCTGCAATGAGGAAACACACTGACAGCTATGCACAAGTTAGGTCACATACAACATAAACCATAATGATGGTAGAGGGTCTGGATACCACATTATGCCATGTGTTAGACACAAATGGACACACACATGGCACCATTTGAGCCACCTCCAATACCAAACAGTTTTTTTTGTGGAAAATGACACTTCCAAACCACTGTCCTGACAGTCTGGACATAGAACTCATACTGTTCAGCATTAGATTTGTGGAGTACCTGCTTTAATCCATGTCCACTTCTCATGTCGGTCTGCAAATCCCATCTGCCTGTGACACTGTCTGAGATTGCCAAATGAGGATGAGCCAAACAGGCAATCTGCAAATCTGTGATTGACAAAGATACGTTATAGGCCAGAGTGAAACACACATATCACATTTTCAATTCGTAACTACAAATGTGACTTTAATTGTGCATTTGATAATCAATGTACATAACAGTTCTGTACACAACTCAAAGTAACATTCTGCAGGCATAGCCCAGTCACAGGCTTTGGAGCCACTTAAGACCACACTGATGGTGATAAAAATAACATTTCATGGTATGCATAACCTCAGCAATACCCCATGGAATCACTATTGTAACATCACACCACATACCTTGAGTCAGTTGAAGTACTGATTGATTACATCTGTCCTGACGTCTCCAGCTTCATCTTCATCATGCTCATCCTAACTTGGCAAATCTGCATTTCCACCAACAGGATCTGCTGGCTTTCCCCTCATCTGGTATGAATGGTATATAATGTCTCAGGGCAAGGTTGTGGTGCATGCAGCAGGTAACAATTATTTGACATACCTTCTACAGTGAGTAGAGGAGGGCTCCTCCAGATTTGTCTGTGCTGCAAAATCTTGCCTTCTGGAGCCCAAAAGTCTGCTTTACGACACGCCTTGTCCTTCCGTGGGGCTCATTGAAGCAGACTTCCCCTGGCATGGTTGGGTACCTCACTGGTATCAATAACCAAGGACGGTTTGGGTAGCCAGAGTCCTCTGTAAGGTATAATAACACCAATCCTAGCTTTAATCTTGGACATTCACACAAATGGTAGCTGGAAAATAGGTACAGACACACATGACATATGACTTACCAACCAGCCAGGCCATCTCTGTGTTTAGTCGTGTCACCAGCAGTGGGATTTCGCTGTTCCGCTTGATTAAGGAATCATGGATTGATCCTGCATACCTTGCACAAACTTGGGAAATGTATAGGTCAGCCAAACAGACTACTTGGATGTTTATGATGTGGTAGTTTTTCCTGTTCCTACATACCTGTTCGCTAGCACTTGGGGGGGACCGAGGCTACATGGGTGCCATCTATGGCTCCAACCACATGTGGAATGTGTCCCAAAGCATAGAAATCTGACTTTACATGGGCCAAATCCTCACATTGGGGAAATCTGATGTAGCTGTCCAGGTATTTTAACAATGCAGACAGTACAGCCTTCAAAAACAGACTAAACATGGGTCATCTCTGTAGTTAGTGGCACTGTATTCTGAAAGAACCCAGTGGCCAGGACGTGCAGCACTGACATGACTTGAACGATGGGAGGTATGCTATTAGGATTGCGAATGTCCGGCATCAGATCTGGCTCCAACTGGCGACATAGATCCATAATTGTATGCCTATCCAGGCTATATATTTGGATTATATGTCGCACCTCCATGGCCTGCAGGTCTGCTAGTGGGCGTTACACTGGGTTGTCTTGCTCTCCTCAAGCCAGGGTAACTATGTGGTACAACACCAGAATGTATGTGAATGACTCAATCTATACATCATAAGAATGATCACAACAACGTCACACATATATCTAACTCATGTCACATGAAACAGTGAATATGTGGTACTCAGGACAGAGTAAGGCAAATAAAGCATACCCAATTCAAATCCACTAAACCCTTGCATGTTTTCTAAATGGAGATACATGTCACTGACAGTGAAAGTTACATCAACTTAGTAGACCTGTAACACATTTGTTGCACCTATACCCTCTTCATATTGTCATCTACTAATGACATCCGCATTGATACTTGTAAACAGTGAGCCAGCACTTAACACATTGTCACAGATATAAGTTTTCATAAATGACGCAGCTTTTATAAATTCATCATACATATATGAGCCCTAAAATGGCAGCTGCCTGACCTACTGTACAGGACAGCAGGAAGTTACCTGACTCCGCCGGCATATGTTGTCACGGTGGTAGGAGGTTACAGCCGTGGTGGACATTGCCATTGGAACACATTGCTGCCTTTGGCGGACTTGGGCCAATGGCGACGTCCGCTGGCAGTGACAGTCCTGTATGTGGCGGACGTGACCGCCATCTTCTTCACAATCCCTCACTTGACTCCTGACCCTGCTGCCAGCAAGACTTTCACGACCTGAGCTGCTGTGTACTGCCTCTGGGAGCAATCATGCCACATCCTGCAGGTGACAGGGCCCCTGCCTTCACTCTGTAAGAGCTGAACAAGCTTGTGGAGGAGGTCCCACCCCTGTATGGACAGCTCTATGGTGCACCTGAGGAGCAGGTGAGTCCAATGCAGTACCGATGGGTGAAAGGTAGAGATTATGATGATGTAGATGGAATGAAGGATTGAGCTATCATGTGTGGGCAGATGGTTATGTGCACATGTGCATAGAAAGACTGTTTCCCCTGATACATAATAGGTAGTGTGTGATGTATGTACCCTGATCCACATATGTACATTACAGCATTAACATCTATGTTGGTGTGACAATTAGTTGTAGAGATGTACCATTTTAAGGGAAAACTTGTGGTCTAGTCATATGTTTCTAGACAAAACCTGGTACTGGGTATGCATGTTGTATGCCTGACTAAACTTCACACGTGGCTTGACTGCAGAGGGTCACTTGAAAAAGAGTTTAAAGTGTGACGAAGGGTATGTTTGGCTACTTGCACTAACTTGATTGTGCACCATACTTGTTTTGGGATGAAGCATGTGTACATGACTTTCTCCTCTTGTCTGTGTCATCCATGCAGGTCAACGCCCATCAGAGAAAGGGGATCTAGCGTGCCATTGTGAAGGAAGTGCGGATCCTGGGGTCCACAGACAGGGAAGCACCCACTGTAGAAAGCTGTGGGAGAACCTGAGAGGATGGGGCTGTAAGACTGCGGAGGCCCAGCTGGGGATGTCCTCCCAAGGAGGAAGAGCTGCCCATAAGACCTTGACCCTGCTAATGGCCGGCATATTGTCAGTGGCCTACCCTGAGTTGGATGAGCATTTGAGGGCAGCACAGCAGCCACAAGGGGGTGAGTACTGACTACATTCATGTACATTCCTCTGCAAGGTCAGTGTATAATGTGAAAGACTCTAACCTGTGACAATGTGTAAGTGCAAAAGGTTAAATGTCCTCTAGGAACACCTAGATGTAGAGTCCTCAACATTGGTACAAAGGTGTACACATTATATTGTGTATCAGGACATATTACTCACTTATGGCATCCCTTCTGTGCAGTAGCATATGATGATGCACATGTGACTCTGTCATATGTGTACCACTATACTGCTCTTAATACCCTGCTGGTTGTTCCTTGCCACCTACAGATCCATAGTCCCACCATCCTGATGGTAAGTTGTTCTGGTCTTTGCCCTCTGTCCATTCAAATGCCCCTTGATACACCCCTAAGTGCAACATAGAGTCTGACAAGTTGAGAACATGACTATTAATCCTGAGGTTTCCAATGAGTGTCAACTTATCGTGAGGCTGTGATTTCACATGCCAGACTTGCTACACTTACTAAGACCTGTTAGGAGGTGCCCCATTGGTAAATGAGGAATAAACATTGTCACCTGTGATGTTTCATCAGAATGACATCCTGCATGTACTAAACCATGATAGTATAACTAGACTCCTAGTGCAACCCATATCATTGATGTGAGAGCTCAGAATAATAGTACAGTGTACATGTTCCCTGGACGGTGATTGGCTACAAGGCAATTTCCTATTCCAGTGTGTTGTGGGCACGCTAAATAGGCCACAATGTCTTAGCAATAGGTGCAATAGATACAGTTTACACTGGTTTGTACAATAGGTACAGTGTACGTTGGTTTGTAGCCAACATAAAGTATAAATAGTTAGGTTCAGCCAAATATCAACATTGTGATGCAACTTAAAAAAACTTACTTTTGCTATTGTGGTATGTTTTGAAGGCTTTTGGAATGGGATCCTATTGTTTGTACTGACTTAATTGGGTTGCAGCTGTGGTAGTTCACCTTCACATGTTGGAATGGTATGTGTAGTCGGTCATTTGGCTTGCCTCAAGGTGTATGTCTCTGTCAAGCTAAGCTCAGAAGTGTTTTGTGGCTTTTTGATGTTCATATTCAGATGTATATGTCTGAAGTGTTGATAGTGATGTTGCCACTTGTATGATGGCCTATTGTTGTTGGCACTCATCATGATTAGTTGTACTGTATGTAGCCTTCATGCGCATGACAGGTGTATATTGTATTTAAGGTGTTGGTATGGTACCTGGGGTTGTCTGTGGGTAAATCCTGTGTGCTAAGTTGGCCCCTACAAGTGTGCATGACTTTGTTTACAGGTAGAGAAATACTGAGATGAGTAGCTCCACAAAGTATGTATCATCCTTTCCTACATGACTGTTGGGACATGTGTTGGTGGCATGTGTTAAGACTCTATCATACTCCAATTTGTGGAAAGGTAAATATCGTTTTTGCATGTTTGCAAATGTCAACTGTGGACTCTGTGACATGGAATGGTTTTGTCTTGTATGCAACATTCTGTCTTGTGTTTGGCATTTGGTACATTACCTGGTACATTACGTCAGCTAAAAATATAGGTATGTGTGGATTTTGTGTATGCGCTATGTTGAAAAGAATGTCACCACTCTTTCCCATTGCGTGGTTGTTGGTTGACTATGTTGCTGTAGATAGGGACTCAGATTCATGTTGGCAAGTCAGGTTGTCATGGAATGGTTATTGTGATAGCCCAACTGATATGATGGTATAGTAGGTGTTTGTAATAGGTTGCTTAGCTGATGTGTGACATTGTTGCAATGTAGGGGTGTAGGTAGGATCTAGTTCTGGCATGATGTTGGCACTAACCTGGTTCTACCTGGGGGTGTAGTACTAGTGGTTGTAATATGATTGATGTGTATAGTGTGATGTTAGTGAAAAGAATATGATGACCCTACCTCTCTTTCTGTTTTCCAGCATCAGCATCGGTAGGCGAAGGAGACGGGGCACAGCCGAGTGGGGAAGCTGCTGGCAACTAGACCTCAAGATACCGATACTGAGGGACCCAGTGGCCACGGGGGAGAAAGGATCCACGTCTTTATATTTGGAATCCTCTTCCAGAGGACACTCCCTGGCGGTGGCGGGCCCACCTGGGACCAACCCAGCACCATCTTTGTCTGCCACCCCCTTTCTACCACTGCCCTCCCTATAGCTCCCCACCCAGTTGGCTGTGCCCGCCCACCCAAGAGGATGGGTGTCTCCTTTGCTGCAGGCACCTCTGCCCCAGCCCTGTTGGCCCTGCTGCCCTCAGTGAGGAGGCTATTGACCTCACGAGGTCCATCTTTGTGGGTCAGTCGACCATCGTGAATGCCATCCACGGACTAGCAACTCAAATCCAACAGAGTAATGCGTTCCTGGAGGGCATTCATGGTGCACTGGCTGGCCTACAGAGATCCTTTCAGGCTCTGGCCTCCACATTGATGGCAGTCAGTCACTCTTTGTCTACCGTCCTCCCTCCACGTTCCTCTTCCCAATCCCAAGCCCCTCTTCCCAGACCAAGTCAAAGCACACAGACTGACAGGCATGCATCCACCTCAACATCCAAGGGTAGCTCAGACAGACATAAGCACCACAAGACACACCACCGGCAACAACACACAAGCAACATTCAGATGCACACACAGCAACAGTCACAACCTGCCCTGATACCCCCAGCATCACAGACAGCGCACCTGACAGACCTACAGACACCACACCAACATTCACCGATGCAGCCACTACACCTATTCTACCCATGGACAGCATAACAGCAGACCCTCATGGCATCTACCCCAATCACCACACCTGCAGACACCACAGCCACTGACACTCCTACATGCAGCACATCTACAATACCTGCAGTCACCTACACACCATGGCATCCCCCAGCGCCTCCACCCCCTCTCATCCCAAGACACATAAATGCCCTCACTCACCCACCCAACAGACACTCAGCACACACATGCATACCTCTCTCAAACATACACCCAAGACATCCACACCAACACCTCAAACAACTATTCCCTCTCCCTCCACACCCAAACCCTTTTGCTATGACCATCCCTGTGTGTCATAAAAAAGCCTTCCTTTCGGAGTTTGCCCTTTTTCCTACTCCTCTCCCCCCTGTGAGACCCCTAAACATTGTTACCCTCCCCAAGTCTGTCCTTTTCACCTCCAAGGCCTCCCCTTATCTCCTGCAACTACCCATTCCCCTGCCAAGAAGCCTACCCCTCCCAGAAAAATCCAATCCTCCCACAGCCTAAGCTTACCCCACCCCCCCAAGCCGCATCCCAAAGGCCCACCTCACAAACCTAGGCGCGAATGCCCCCCTCTGCCACTCCCTCACCCAGATAACCCCTGAGGTGCCTGCCTGCCTTCTTGGTGCCCCTACCTTTAGAGGTCACATGGCAGTCAGGAGTCCAGTTCGGGGCACACATATGTGCACTGTGTGCATACAGACTTTTATATGTGGACTGGCCTATGGCCTTTGAGTTTCACAATTCAGATATTTTTTAATATATTTAAAACCAACCGGTTGTTGGTTTAGTTGTTACATCTTTTTCATGCACTTTTCCTAGTATGGAGTTGTTCTAGGCTGACATTGGTTGTGCGTCAGTATTTGTGTGTGTGTGTGTTGTGCTTGTGCTACCTGTATTGTTTGGGCAGTATGTGAAGTTCTGTGCCTTGCTTTTTTCCCACAATGATAGGGTGTGTGTTGAGCATGTCAGTTTTTCCATTCAGAAGATGCAGAACAGTGGACTTCTAATGACTCACCTGCCACGAGGCCTCATTCTTCTAAATCCCTTGGTCCAGCAAGAAAATTCCAATTAATGAGGTCATGCTTTTTGGGATGTAACAGCAAACCACACAGTGCTCTAACTAAATCCAAACAACATGTACAATTGTCACCAGCATAGGGTCGGACCCCAAGACCCAATTGTTTCGACTTTTAGCTCCAACCAGATTTAATAGAACAAGAAGACAAACTTTGGCACAGATCCCTGTCAAAAGCAGCATTGCTTTGCCCATATTGCCTTTGGCAGTGCTGTCCAACACGAGCTGCTACTTAAGATCAGTCTAATATGCAGCAGCCAAACATTTACTAGCAATGCATTACCTGATCAAGGAGGAGCAATGTATTAGGGTTAATGGAGACCTGGATTTACAAATATGCAGTTATCCTGCTTGCCACCATAATTTCATCAGATTTTCAAAACATTACAGAAAACTGATCAGAAGGCATGAGAGAGATATTGACGATCATCTATTAAAAATCACTAGCATCCTCTGAAATTTTAAACTCCATTTAAATTTAGTCTGAACATATGGTTCACATTTCCTTGTTGCCTAATTCTTCATTCTTCATATTAATTTATTGCAAACCAGGCTATAATATTTCATTCATCAAGCATATTTTGGAAGTAGCCTTGTCTAACCAATTCCAAGCAAACAGTTTCTTGAGTATTATAGGCCCCTCCAATCTCTGAACTGACATTCTGACCAACAAAAAAGCTCTTGGACTGGTGGAGAACATAGAGGTGTTAAAAATTCTCTTTTCTGTCCCATAAAGTAATCCATTGTCATCTCTCCTCTTCAGCTTTAACATGAGACCACTGGTTCAGATAATTGTTCCATACATCTACAGATGGCATACAGCTCCACAACTTGTTAAGCACCCACAGAGACCATTGCAAAAACGTAACCAACTGCCTAAAACACAAATACCTGTGGATGAAGGTTAGCAACCTCTCCCTTAATTTTTCAAAGACTGAAAACCTTGCAGTGGATGAATCAGGACTGCAACCTGCCATTCTGGCCTTTAGTACCCTAGTGCTATTGGAATACATGGTGCCCCCTTCTTTCTGATGAGTTACTCAGAGGCAGGTCCATCTGGGTGATTGGAGAACAGCTCTGAACGTCAGCCAGAACTAAGGTGCCAAACAAGAAATATCCGAAAATTATATTCTTCAAAGAACCCTGTCCTGTCTATCATGATACTCCTGGAACTATTTCCCTCCTTAAAAGGACAAGGCTCCTTTAATTTCAGCTTGACCCATGCCGATTCCTAGACCTACATACCAATGACAGATCCAGTTCCATGATGAAACCTTTGTTTTTTACTTTTTATGAAGGGCTGAGTTTTAGTATGGTTTAGTTGCAGATAGTTGTTGTGCATCCTGTTTTCTACCTTGTATAACAGCAGAGGCTAATGTATACGATGTTGAGGCTCTTGCGAGACTCTAATATACAACGGGGTGTTATCTGCATAAGATTTTGTGGTTTGCACCAGTATCGAATTGCAGGCGTAAACTTATATGAAATTACGCTGGGCACAAGCTGGAGCCCTGTAGAACACTAATGACTGCTTCCCTTAGCTGAGAGAAGAAGGCTGGACTAAGTTTTACTTGCTTGGTTCTAGTAATAAAGAAGAAACAGGATTGTACTTGACTCGGTTTCATAGGGAAGCTGTAGATTTTATATTGGTTAGAATGAATAGGAGCAATGCTGATAGAGGAAACAAAAAGAAAAGGTAAGATAGTCCTGTTGAAGAAAGAGGGT
The DNA here is from genome assembly GCF_031143425.1 of Pleurodeles waltl. NCBI lineage: Eukaryota > Metazoa > Chordata > Amphibia > Caudata > Salamandridae > Pleurodeles > Pleurodeles waltl. The sequence continues at coordinate 92,547,636 of NC_090441.1, forward strand.
TTCAATTTCAAAGGTGGGATGTCATACAGGAGGTAGAGAGGATGACTAGAGAGAGATGGTTGTGGAGGGCGCCTGATACTACACCCTTCCATGACCTAACTGGCCCAAACCCAAAATACTCTACTGCAAGATATCCTTACCTTTTTTCCTTTTACCTTTTACCTGGATGCCACAGTGGATTACCCAGGGAGCAGGGTTTAAGCAGGAGGAGGGAGAAGATCTCTAAATATTTTGTGAGGGTCTCACAGGCACTCTTAGTTACAGAGGGCCTGATTCTAACTTTGGAGGACGGTGTTAAACCGTCCCAAAAGTGGCGGATATGCCACCTACCGTATTACGAGTTCCATAGGATATAATGGACTCGTAATACGGTAGGTGGTATATCCGCCACTTTTGGGACGGTTTAACACCGTCCTCCAAAGTTAGAATCAGGCCCAGAGTCTGTTGTGACCAATGTGGTCACCCATTCCAGGAAATCTCAGTTTGGTGGTGGAAGGTGGTGAGGACTGAGTTGAGCGCCTGAAATCACAAATGGAAAGAACACGGGGGAAAATAAATTATTCACAAAGGTCCTCTCCTGGGGTAAAACCAGGGTGTTTTTAAATCAACAAACCAATGTACAAATTACATAGACAATCAGAAGTCATTCACCCTTCTCTTCAGGTTACTGAATGTTTTCTGCACCTCGAGCAGTGATACAGGGAGGCCAATGGGGCGGAAAAGGGGAACAGGGTTGCATTCCTCCAGGTTCCCCCATTAATTATTAAAGAGGGTTGGGAGGGACTGGCTCAGATTTCACTGATGACGTGTGTGTTTATGAAAGATGTATTCTAACATGAGGCCGATTTTGAGGTCTTGAGAAGGATTTGAAACCTATTTGATCAATGTAATGTGAGAAACATTTAAAGAATGTTGTTAGGTTATGCTTCTGACTGTTTTCTTCGCATGATATGTATCATTTCTCTTTGCAGAGAAATTGATATCCTCTTTCCTGGATATACCCATTTGCAAAGAGCTCAGCCAATCAGATGGAGTCACTGGATCCTGAGGTACGAATGGATAAATGATGATATTCATCTTTATATCGTGGGACTTGGTTGATAAGGTCTGGCTTAGCATCTTTGTGACTACCGTGGACTATTTTTGCATGGTGACTAGAAAGTGTTCTTTTTGAAATATGAAATCAGAACCTTCTCTCCATCTATTGGTTAGGTGGCTCTCCTTTCAGTCCTTGACTGTAGTGTCCTGACAGTACTCAGGGCAGCCTTTCTATGGTCATGATGTTCCAGACCTGCATGTACCAACAATGTGTTCTAGATGGTTGTTCTTTCTGTTTCCAATTAAAGCCCAGTGAAAATTTCGCAACCCCCAAAAAGTTCCACATTAGTGGCCTGTCTTCTTTTAATGATTGTACCAATATTGAGAATGTAAACCAAACACAATTGGTGTTGTCTAATTTGCTACAGGGTATGACAAAAGTCACCTGGGAGCAAAACCTCTCCCGCATAACAGGCCAATATTAGGCGTGAAGTGAGAAGGTATCATCAGGTAACAATACCAATAGAATATGACGTTATGATGAACTTTCCTACCCTGAATGCTAGAGTCCCCCTTCACCGTAACCTACCAAATGTGTGAGAATTTCTTTCCCCAGGGTTTTGACCCCAGTCCTCTTTGAGGTCATACCATTATGGAGGTTGTGTCTGTTATAATCTATATAATAGTCAATTTGCCCCGAGAATCCACTACTGAGACTATAAAATGAACATTTCAATAATGTGCACTTACTCATGGCTGTTGTCTTCACTACAGGATATATCATCCATTGTCTCAGTTGGCCATTATTGAGGTGTTCCTCTTCTTGTAGCCTAAACTCTGCCTAACAGGATTCAAAGATCTAATTAAACCTCCTCTAAACATGTCGGAGATCATAATGCGTGCCTCCATCATGCCTCTGGCGAAGGGTCTCTTTTTTGCAAGGGAAAAGATGGGCTTCAGTGGATTGCAGTGTATTTAAAGAGAGCTGTGGTTAAACCAAATTGCCGTGGGGCCATTTCCCCGACTTTCGGTATAGTACCCATCAGAATAGTAAGATACACATTGGGAGGTCTAAATGTTTATGTTTTTGATTTCCAAGGGAAATCCTTGAAGAACCCCCCACTATTGCTCATTCAATATTTGTCCATATACTGTCTGTTTCACAAAGTAACCAGTCGGCATGCACTCGCAGTTGCACTGCTCTGTAATTATTGGGAAATCTGGATGGCACAGACCTCTCTCCTCCCTTGGTGTTTGACATAATTTAATAGATTAGTGTGGTCAAGATCCATGCCAAATAAATTTATCATGGGTTTGCTTGAGATTCTCAAAGACTCATTGTTCCACAATGACTAGTAGGTTATGAAATGGGTATAATACCCACAGTAAACTATTCATTTTCATGACAATAATTAGTTCTAGCCACAGGAGATAAAGAGGTGACCATCTTCTGAAGTCATTCCAAAATGTTTACTATTTTGCTCTTGGGTTTCAAACCTTAAATATATAAAGAAACAGTGTTAATCATGTTTGAAATCTAAGTACCAGATCTCAAGTCTTATAAAAAAAAAAATAACTTGGATTGTAGGGACATATCTAACTCTAACTCTCAGCAGCATACAGGTACAGTTCCAGAAATGTCATGTTCAGACTAACCCTTTACCCCTCCTCCTTACCTCCAAAACAACTGGTGTAGAACCCTTAACAAAACTCACAAAATTCAACAGAAATCCATAACAGTAGTACCCAATCATATACCAAATCTTAGTTGTAACATCTAATGCATTGGAAGGTGAGTCAAGGTAAGCCCTCTTCTTGCTGGTATAAATCTGAAACATCCTCCTTCATTTCAGGAAACCAGGGGTGTAAGAGAGGCATGGCCAAGGTCAGGCTTTAATAGAAAAGTTAGTTAATATTAAACTCAGCCTCCCTTTAGTCACTCCGGTGGATCTGAAGTATCACACAGGCATCTCAACAGAAGTGAAAAAAGTCAAAACACAGTGGGGCCATTCTTGTCAACATTATCCTTTCAGTGTGCTTGGCTGCACTGCAACTAATGACAGATTGCTTCTGTTTGAAGAGAACCCACTGCCATGGGACTTCAAACTCTTGCATCCTGTTTTTGGGGTTTCTTTTGGTTGTGTCTCTTTCACTTCACTCAACTGTTTCCCAGCGATCTGACTTCTCCCAACTAGGATCTCCATTGTTTGATGAATAGCCAGTCTGCCACCACCATCTCCCATCTCCCATCCCCACCTCATGCTGGATCCCCATCAGTCTCGCTGCATCGTCCCCCAGTCTTTTCTTGGAATGTTCTAATGGAAGGCAGGACAGGAATGTCCATCAATACTTTATATTGTGAGTCTTCAGTGCCAGTAGAGTCATTGTTGGAACAAAGAGTATCAATTTTGGAGCCTAGCTCAGAATTTAATTCCTATATTTGTGTGTGTATTTTATATTTATTGAGTGCATGCTTGCCAAAGCCTCATAGCAATAAAAGAAAGAAAAAAGAAGATACTGTAGGATATGTTGGCTTCTATTTCCCCATGTAGCTAAGCTTTCAAGGTGTCCAAAATAGAAACAGGATCTTCTGTGGTGAGGGTCATTGCTTCAGCAAATGTACAGTACCATTTCTACCTCCTGCGGTCTGTATTTACGATGCATGCCAATCAAGGTAGTCCTGAGCAAAGGGAAAAGTTGTAATCTATAGTAGTGGTTCTCAAACGTATGCCTCCTGAGGACCCCCACTGAATCACTGCTGGAAATTGGGGACCCCCAAGCAATTTGTGTGATTTAAATGTCAAACATTAAAGCAGTAATTTCCCCAAAAATACACAAACCAGTACACACCAAACAAATACTCGAATTACTAAAAATATAATTATTTTATATTGAAAAAAAGCAAAAATCGAACAATTTCATTTGGAAGGTTGACACTGCATCTCGGGGACTAACTTTTCAATGTTTGATTTTATTTAGAAAGCTGAATCTTCAGGTCAGATTCTACATTTCCCAAGAGATTTCTGTTTTTACTTTTTAGGGACCTAAGATCTGAGAAAGTTTTTTTCACATAAACATATGGTGAGGAAAGGAAATAAAACCATAAGTGCCTCTCATCTCTCCTTAGCCTCTCAGTCACATGTAATTCATTTGTTTAATAGCCCCTCTGTAGGGTGTCTGAGCACTTTACAGGGGACAACAAGGTGTAGGATTCACATCATCCACACTGTTAGCCATTTTCAAAGAGTGCTTGGTCTGTAGAAGCACTAACTCAGGATTCAGAACATAACACAGTGGTTAGCAGTGACGTTAATAATAATAATGTATTTCTGTGCAAGCAAACCTTTTTGTTGCAGAATAAGGAAAATGAAAGACTGAGAAAAAAACATTACTTTCTAATTTGTGCCATGCAATTGGCATGCAGCTCCTTAATGGCAGTTCATAGCTCACTGTGCTAGATTATGATTGTAACTTATGAACTGCACAGTAACAAACGAATCTGTGTGACAAAAGCAGTAACACGCTGTGCTATGCATTGTGCATTATGCTATGTTCTTTACATTGTACACGTTCTTTGCAGCAGACATATTAACCATCTGTACTAAGTTACATGAGTCAAAACTACCCCTAGACAAAATTCCCATCTCTCTCCAAGATACATTAATCACCAGAGTTATCTTGACGCTTTGCCCGAAAGCTGCTGGATGTACAAGGAACTTTGCAGTGCTTTTAAAACTGCTGCACAAAGGAAGTAATAACTATAAAAACACGCAGGTGTTGTGAGAGGCCCCAGCTGGAGAAGCGCCTTCCTGCTGGCCCAGGCCTGTCACAGATCCCTAGGGGGGCCACAGACCACAGGTTGGGAACCGCTGATCTATAGCGATCTACTTCCTTCTGTGTTTACTTCTTCAGAAACATGGAAACAAAACCATGGATAAGGTTCCACCCCACACATCATTGTGGTAGGTGCAGCGCTGTAGGGAGGAGTCAGTCGTCCTGGAACAGTTCATAGTTGTGCACACCTTTAGGGCCTACACTGCATCACTTCAGTCAGGACTTCAAAGTGATACCCTTTGAGAGTCCAGCGTTCAGTTCAAATGCTACTCAGCCCCCCTGCGCAGCAGCACACCTCCAGGTTTAACAAATGCGCCACCTCATAAGGGGGTGTTTCCGCTTGGGGCCCCACCACTTGTGCATAGGACTGCCAACATTTCAGGCATTTTGTAAAAGGTATGAAGAACAACTCTGCTGCTGCTCTTGTTAACCGCTAGGATGCTCAATTAGGACTGTGATTGAATGGGAATGTTCCCATTTCTGCAGATTTTAAATTTGCTGTTAACACCCAATGTGTGTTGCCGCAATGCTACAAGACTGATGCAGTTTTCCTAGATTACAAGACAAAACATCTGGGTCTTGTTACCACAAGCTGAGGTCTGGTTGAGCGCCAGGCAAATGAAAATGCAAAACATTCTGGCCACATAGTTACTCCAATTGATTCGCCACATATTTTGTACAAAATCTGGAAGTGCTACTGTGAAGAGGCGTTTTGCCACTAAAGGTTACTACCTCAATATCTTGCATAAATCTCAATCTGAGCATGTGGATGTTTTTGGGAGAATGAAGTTTAAACTATCAAAGCCCAGCTTTTAAATATATGTCACAAATTTACATCTGTGCCAAAACACTTATAAAAGAAAGGAATGAAGTGTAAAACAAAATATTTTCTATGGCAGAAATGGATCCATAAATTGTTTTAACCGGCATATGTCTATCCCTTTGTTTGATAGACTTGTTCATGTGAGATTCTCTTAACCTGATTTTACATCTTTCTACAGTTGTAATCTGGATTCAGTTTGTTTCAGCATAGCCTGCAATTCAACCCCGCCAATTCTTTGTGGCTTGTCGAATGTATCAGTGTGGCACAGTGCAAAGAGACAGGTTACAAGGGTCTGCAGCAATCTTACCTGAACAGCAATATGTATGAGGCTGAATTATTTCTGTGATTCCATAAACCCACTGTGAATGCAAGGAAGGAGGTCTGCAAGGCATAGCAGACATATCCCTGCATTCTCCATCACAATGTACCAATAACATTCTGGTGCCTTTGCTTTGAGTAACGGCAGCACTATGCCAAACAAAATAGCACATTGTAAAATGGACTTTGGTGGAGCTTGCAGTAGGCCATAGGTCCACTGTCTGATGCCCAAAGCAGCCACAAACACGGTTGAAGTTGTCCTCACTGACAAATTCCACTTTGGTTATCAACTGACAATTGCCAGTCAGTCACCAGTGCTGTAGGTGCCAAAGTGGACCAAATCATTTAAACTTTTTGTTGTGAATCGCAAAAAAGACGTAAATGCCCTCTTGCTGTATCCTTTTATTTGAGATTTGCATGGATTTGTCACTTGCATTCTACTTTGATACATTAAGTTTTTACGTTTTTTCCCTCACTATCAGGCCACTCAATGCAGACTTTGGGAGGGAAAACATACTTGACACTGATATATTGAGCCTGTCTTCGGTTAAAATGTATGATGGATTCAACTTTTCATTAATTGAAGTCTTCTCTTATAAATGTGTGTTGAAAATTATAGCAACATCAGTGGAACAGAATAGGCACATTGTAGTCCAAATGAAAGGCCAAATGTATCATTTATCTGGAAGCAATTAACTAATTGCAAGTTTTTGCGAATCGCAATTTGTTAATCGCTGTTTGAATGAATGAAACTCCAAGAGTTTCATTTAGCGATTCCCAATGGCTCGCAAATTTACCTATCTCCTTAATATTCATGAGGTAGGTCACAATTTGCAACCCATTGTGAATAGCCACAATCACAGGGATGGTGGCCTGCTGGGCTCATGTCTGTGATTCCTTTTAAATAAAGCAATCTTCTTTTTTTTTAAATGCAGTCCTTTTTCCTTAAAGGAAAACGAGATGCGTTTAAAGAAGAAAAATGAAAAGTTTTTTCATTTTTTTAAACGTAGGCAGTGCTTCGTGTGACCACTGCCTGCTCTTAAAAAAATGTTTTTGCATGTATTTACAAAGGAGAAAGGGTCCCTTGGAATGGATTACCACCTACTTGGAGTAGGTGGTGAAATGTGAAAGTTGTGAAACTGCATTTCGGTCACAAAACATTCCTACATACCACTGTGATTCGGTATCAGAAAGGAATGCCCTTGACACGCCCCTTCCTAGTACCGATTCGGTATGTAGTCTCAATTCCAAATTGCAAATTCATACATACCAGAATGCATTTTTGCGGTCGCAAACAGTCCGATTGGGCCGTTTTCAGGCCAGAAGTATCATGCATTTTTGTGGTCGCAGAGTGAAATTCATTTATCAAAATAAAAAGGATAATTAGAATTATAAAGTAATGATTGTTATTTAAAATTATTTTGTAGCATCCAGTCAAATAATGGTGCTTTCCTGTTTAATCAAAACTGAATTTAAAAGTGTAAAAAATAAAAGGCTGTTCTGCTCCAGAAGTTGCTTATCTTCCTGTTTTTCTGTGTTTGGTATAGCCATGCTGTTGCATTGTCCAGAGACGCAGAGAGACTGAAAGAACTACAGAGAAGGGTGAATGTTTTGCCTTTGGGAAGGTAAATGTTATGTTTGTTCTGCTATGGTTTGTTTTGTTACCTAGTGATACAAAACTTTGGTGGCATGTTAATATGTGCATAACAAGGCTATTTATCAAATATAATATGCATTCTGAAACACTCTACCCCTCCAAATGTTGTGTTTGTTATTTCAGTGGCTAAATATGCTACTATTGTTAGAAAATATTTCAAGTCACCAAGGAGTGTTGTGTTCACGTAGTATGTAGTGAGTTCATGGGATGATTTCCATTTTCAGGACACTGATCTATAAAATAATGTTCATGTATATGAGGCAATATCTCCATGACCAGAAATAGGGGTCTTTAGTTTGTTTTTAGGATTCGGTTTATTGTCTTCTAATCCACTCATAAAGTCAAACCACCTTGTTCAAAATAAATTGTCTTCAAAGTATTAATTATTCTTTTTGTTCTTTTATAGTGGTGCCATAGCTGGCAACCCACTGGGTGTGGACAGACAACTTCTTTGCAAAGGTAAGATCGGAAAAACATGAGTGGAGCTTCAAAGCAAAGGCCAACCACCCAGCTTCCTATGATTCGTCTATAGGACAGCCAACATAAAATGTGGCATTCCCTAAGACTCTGACTTGCCACTAACATTATTTAACATTTACATGGTTATCTTACACTACTACAAAATAGCATATCACATTTATGCTCCACATCATAGTTACTGACAAACATAGTAACTGTTGTAACATTTCACACTGCCCCTGTCAGGTTCACCTCTAGATGAAAATCCAGCATCTGGCACCTGTCAACTCCACCCCTTTTAATTTGTCTTGATCGAAGAGTTGGCCCCACTCTAATATCTGTGGATTAACACCCATTATTTGCGAGTAGTCTCTGATAGTGATTTATCATTGACCTGCCCCCTTCCTCCCACACACACACACACACTGCCCCTAAAATACCCTAATTGACTCGAAATAAAATAAATGGCGACTTTCAGAACTCTCTGCCTAGTGCATATGGTACTCGAGTCGATCAAAAGATTACCGTTCAAGTTTGTTCGCCCCTACCGACCAATCAGAAGCCTGGGGTCTGAAAATAGATGCCTCATTTACTCTCTGATCCAAAGCAGGAGATTTGGCGGACAGACATTTCATGTTCAAGGCTGCTGCACTTCATAGAACTCCATCTGAGACTTCAGACTGATTTTGTCAAGTTCAAGAAATGGTTAAAGACCCCCCTTTCTGTAAGACAGTTAAACCAAGACCAACATGACTTATACACCTTTGGCTTTCTGAACTGTGTCCTTTTATGTCTTTGTCTTTGTTTTGGGACTTATTCAATGGAAAGCATCCCCTCTGGCTTTCTCTTTCCTAATTTACATCTTGGCTCTACATCACCAGGTTTTGCAAATCATTATCCTGCTACCCACTTTTCTCTAATTGTATCTGCTAAACGAAGGTCACAGAGGCCACCAGAGATTAGTAGAGCTTTACGAAACCCCTTACTATAATAAAGTAAAATAAACAATTAACCTAACTCCAGGTCTAGTAATGCTTGTGTGCGTGCTGTGAAAGCATTGAACACAAATTTTGAAAAATTAATTTCAATAAAAATCTAAATATATCCTTTTAAATTTGAAGAACTGAGCTGTTTAAGCATTGCTATACATAAAAAAAGGTTGTGCTTAGTGTCTGACAAAAATTGAATTTTCTATGTTGTAGAAAGTAATACATGTTTTTGCAGTGACAATATTAGTACAGAAATGTTTGAGTTGAGCATATAGACAATATGGGGGTCATTCTGACCCCGGCCGGCGGCAGAAGCCGCCGGCCTGGCTGGGACCGCCAGAATACCGCTGCGCGGTCAAAAGACCGCAGCGGGTATTCTGGGTTTCCCGCTGGGCTGGCGGGCGACCGCCAGAAGGCCGCCCGCCAGCCCAGCGGGAAACACCCTTCCATGAGGATGCCGGCTCCGAATGGAGCCGGCGGAGTGGAAGGGGTGCGACGGGTGCAGTTGCACCCGTCGCGATTTTCAGTGTCTGCATGGCAGACACTGAAAATCATGGTGGGACCCTGTTACGGGGGCCCCTGCAGTGCCCAGGGGCCCCACGACACCCCTTACCGCCATCCTGTTCCTGGCGGCCACGACCGCCAGGAACAGGATGGCGGTAATGGGGGTCGGAATCCCCATGGCGGCGCAGCAAGCTGCGCCGCCATGGAGGATTCCCCAGGGCAGCGGAAAACCGGCGGTACACCGCCGGTTTTCCGTTTCTGACCGCGGCTGTACTGCCGCGGTCAGAATGCCCATGGGAGCACCGCCAGCCTGTTGGCGGTGCTCCCGCGGTCGTTGACCCTGGCGGTTTTTACCGCCAGGGTCAGAATGGCCCCCTATATTTGCTTACGTGGCCAAAGAAGCAATAAATATTTTAACAAACAGTGTCCACTAAAAAGCCTATTGAAGTTCAGAGGTCTCATACAAGAACTGTCTAAGAACATCAAATTAGTGGTGTTTTTAAAAACAGTCTGTTTTCTCTTGGTTATACTTCGCGTCAAGTTTTCAGTCCTGAAGGTGATATTAATCTGGTTCTTTACAACCCTAGTAACCTCTCAGCTAGATTATGCAATCCTCTTTAGCAGCTTTCACAAAACCGTGTGCTGAGTTACTTTTTTAGGGTATAGCCTGCATAGCATGCGCTAGCGCATGCATATTGCTTGTGAGATGCTGTAGTAGTTAGAAAAGGGCTCGGAGCCCCGCCCATGTCACGTCACTGTCTTTCATTGGTTCATGGGCTTGTCTTTTAAAATCTGCTTGCTTTTATTAGTGGAAGGCATGCATGCGTCATGCCTTTTCCGGTGGTTATCCCTCCTCAAGCGCAGCGAGCAAGTACTGAATACATAAGAGGCTGTTTTCCATCCGGTTTGTGGACTACTTTTTCTCTTTTTTCGCAGCACGATCTCGCTTGCCAGAAGTCGAGCGCTTTGCATGACATCGACCCTGAGACCATTACTATTTCCATTTTTTTTAGCAGCGCAATCGCGCTCGTTTTTTTTTCTTTCCATTTAATGAGGCAAGAAACGTCCGGTTGGGAGTTTACAGCTGCTAATAGCTCTAACTCGGAAAAATGCGAGACCCGTTGCATTGCAAATGCTTGATGTAATTCTCTGCTGTTACCTTGGCACCTCTTAGTTGAGAGTGTATCACCAGGAGTGTGCGTGACAGTTTTTGACAGTGCTTGCGCATCCTTCTTTCCCATTGTAGGCATGCTGATTATATGCTGAAGGGGTATGAGAGTCCTCACAGAACCAATATTGGCAAGGATTAGCAAGCTTGGAAATCGGGAAGATCTGTGTGTTTCCCTTGTGCAGCAAGGAATTTGTAGAAAACATTAAAGAGCATCCTTTCTTTTACTTCAATGAGCTCAAGTAAATGGGTACAAAAAGTTCTTGCGCACCATGATTATTTATAACTAGGTTGAAAGTTTGATGACAGTATGTTATATAACAACAATAACAATAAAATGTATAAAGAACACAGCTGTATCCGAAGAGGCTCCCTGGCGCTACCAGCTTTAAAATAAAACAAGGAGTTGATCAAAACCCAGAACGGAAGGCCTGAGAGCTCTTGAGAAGTTTCCAGAAAACTGATTCAGAGGGCGTGGAGCGCAGAGTCGAAGGCAAAGAGTTTCAGAGTTTGGGGGTTAAGAAGGAAAAGGAACGACCACCTCTTCTTGCCTTGCAGATGCTCGGAACATGTAGAAGTTTTTGTCCATTGGAGCGTAGTGCTCTCTCCTGATGGTAGGGATGCAATCTTTTTCTTAGATAGGAGGGCCTTTTTAGTAGTACGCTCTGTAGGCAAATTTTAGGGTTTTAAATTTGATGCAGCTGAAAATGGGCAGCTAGTGAAGACTGCGCAAGGGGGCCACAACAGAGGAGCGGAGTGGAATCTTCAGAATCATCCGGGTTGCAGCATTCTGAATAATCTGCAGGCGGTGAAGCAGTTACGATGGAAGACCTAAATAGAGGCTATTAGCATAATGAAGTTTTGAGGTTACCAGAGCATGAATTACAGATTTACGTTTTTTCTCAGGAATCAAGTGGATCACCTTCGTAACAGGTTTTAGCATGAGGAAACAGCTGGCCTGACACAGCTCTAACCTGAAGTTCAAAAGATAAGTTGGAGTCAAATTAGACCTCAATATTTCTTACCACAGATGAAGGGGTTTGGGGGGGGGGGGACCTAGCTCAGAAGGCCTCCAGTTGTAGGGATCTGGGTGACTCAGTACCAAATAAGAATATCTCTGTGAGGCAGCTCACATTCATCCATTCACCGACAGTCCTCAGACATCCCTTGAATGCAGTCAATGCTCCCACCTCCTTCTCCTGGAATGAGAGCATCAACTGTGTGTTGTTGGTGTCGGCATTAATACTGGTCTGCACTTTATGTTGAAGTTTAGGATATTAATTCGAGCCTTTGGGCTTGGTCACAGCAGATAAAGTGGCAAGATCTTTTCCATGATCAGTGCAGTTGCCCATATCAAGGCTTTGTATAGTGTTAAGTTTAAAGTGACATTCATCTGGAATCTGCCTAGTAGTTAAACATAACCTGAAATTTGAAGACTTTTTGATTTAAAAAAAACATAATCAAGGATTGTCTTTGATGCCCCTGGCCTCGAGTGGGCGGGGGGGCTGTGAACTACTGAGACTGATAGATGCCAAATCCACCTTCACAGATGCTTCAGCCAGGTTGCCACCAGCAGTAGGGTTTCCACCCGACCGCCTGAGAAGTATGCAGTCTCTGTTTCTCGGTTGATCATTCTGTTGATGACTTCACAAAATAGAATTGTGCCTGCTTACTTTTTTCACTTATGCCTACTACACAAAATCATACTCTTTTGGGGCTTACAAGTGGGGACATCAACATAGAGCCTAGTAGGCATAGTTCAAAAGCTGATAGAACATACATCTGAGACAAAGGTTAGCTGCACTGGCAGCAATATTGGTGAAACTCCACATTTCAATACATTGAATGAGAAAAATGACCCCAGGGTTAGAAAGCTGAATGATGGGTGTAATCAGCAGTTGCAGAGAAGGTGCACATAAAACTGACCAGAAAAGATGGCAAACGTACAGCAGACCTAGCAGGTTGGACAGTGATGATGCAAAAGCTTTCAGACTCTCGAGGTGAGAGACCGGTATGAAGAAGATAGCTCACAAGATGAGGCAGGTAGGATTTGAAGCAAGGTTAGAAGAAGGAATAGGGAAATAGACGTGATGTAGATCCCAACAAGAGTGAGGGAAAGGGACAGGAGAATACCAGTGTGTAGAGAAACCCAAAGAAGGGGAGGAAAAAAGTGCAAACTTAATAATAACCAGCAAAAACAACACACTAACGGCCTGATTTAGATTTCAGTAGGTGGGTTACTCCGTCACAACAGTGACGGATATCCCGTCTGCCGAAATAAAAATCCCATGATTTCCTACGGGATTTATATTTGGGTAGATGGGATAGCCATCATCGTTGTGACAGAGTAACCCATTCGCTGACATCTAAATCAGGCCCTAAGGGTAAAAGGAGGCAGAGCCTGCACTTGTATAGTCAGGACAAGATCCAAGGGAAGGACCTTGAAACATTGATAAATGTAAGAACCGGAAACAGACACTGTCCATAAGGGTCGCTACACACTAGGCAATGGGGGGATGGGAAGCGGGATACCTTGCCGGACCTCCAAAAAGGAAAAATAAAATGAATGTGTAAAATATTGTTAAAATTATAACTATGTACATGTAAACTTACATCAGTTTCTTTGTAAGTACTGTTATTTAATGCCCAAGTGGAAAATCTTTTAGGGTGTTTATAGTTGAGCAGTTACCTGTAATAAGTTCAGTTTATGGGTGGGTGAGAGCAGGCTGCGAGTGAAAAAGACACCGTGAAATCTTGGCGAGGCCTCTGACAGGAATCATTGTTTTTTATGGTTGCCGAGTTCCCAGCAGAGATGCTCAAATTTCTATAGAGCAAATATAGCTTGGTTTTCTGGTTTGCAGACATACAGAACTACATGGATGAACTGAATGGTCATAATCTTAGCCTGAGTATGACTTTTTTTGTTTTTTCTGGTGAATAGCAAGTTATTACAGGGGATTTTGTTTGTTTGTTTTTTTTCAACTGAGTTTGCACACTGGATGGGAAATTACAACTAGAGCACAGCTTTTTCCTGGTAATATGCTGTAAGTAGGACCGATTGTACCCGATTTTTCACTTGGCATTAAAATGAAGGTTAGAGAAAGCTGTGCACATATTTATGTTACTGTCAACAGCCAAAGGTGGCAGTGGTGAGGATAAAGGGAAAGAGACTATGATGTGGTATAAAATCAGTTCAGATGCAAAGAAATCCAGAGAAGGTGTGTTTTTAGCATCTTTCTGAAGATGAGTACACTAGGGGCAAAGCAGATATGCAACGCTGTAAATTTTGGTGGTGGCAACCAAAAGAATAATTTTGAAGCCCTAAAGAGCATTCACAAAACCATTTGCACACCTAAGTTCAACTGAGCACACAAATTACGCAATTTATTAGTGTGCATTAATGATTCTAATTCACCAAATGTACATCTACCCTGTAAATCAGTTTACTCAAACATAATATTACACTAGTGTGTTGTAATATTATGCAGTAGTAAATCTGCTTACAGAAGTGGGGAGTAAGAGTTCTAGGTTGTAAGTGCTTTGCAAAATGGGTATACACCCACAGTGATTGAGTTTGAGGATTTTCACAACTGTGTGCAAGACACATTCCTACCCTGTATATGATCAGCAATTTATCCTGGTGAAGGACAGGAGTAAATTTGTTTCCAGGGATGGTTATATCCCCAAAACATGAAGGGTGTCGGGAGGGATTAGAAAGCTCATTTTCACTTGCTCTCTGTTTACCTATGGCAACTAACTGGCACCCGGCAAGCTTCTAGTAGTTCACGGTCTACCCATTTGAGACCGCTGAGCTAAGACATGTACTCCAGACCTGGAGTCATCAGTTAGTGTGAGTGGTTTCCTAAATTAATATGTACCTCTACATGATGTTTTGTTGCATGTGGTTTTAGTTACATTTACTATATATGCTTTTATAGACTAGTAGGAAATGAGTGTAAGACTTCAGTGAAGACTTTGGCAGATCGCTTAAGGTAGCATTGCAGGCTACAGTAATCAGCATCTGGGAACTTAAAGGAAATTACTTTAGTAGAAGATAAAGGATTCCGTTTTCATTGAAGGATATAAATTACCCTAGCTGTGCAGCAATGGACTTATCTAGACATATCTTAAAAGGCGGGAACTGGCAGTTAGCACTCTCAGTCCATTTTCACATAATTTACTTTGAATGAGACTCAGGTAGTGAAACTCACTCATACAAAAGTTTAAAAAAACAGGTAGTCAAAAGCAAAACATCCCAGGGGACTAACTTGGAGGAGCTCATTTACTACAAAAGCCTATCCAGTTCACTAGGTTATTGAGAAACAGTTTCGTTCCTCAGATGTTTTCTAGAAAGGAAATTAAACATAATTCAGATTTTGAACAGCAGTTTAATCCCCTTGCCTTCCAGCAAATCATAGCACCTTTATAGTGCTCAGTGATTTCAAATGCAGAATGCATCAATGTACAATCCATTCATACTGGTAATACTTTGGAAACCTCTCACAAAGTGTCAATTATATAAGTAACTACAAAAAGTATAGATCGGTTGGTTGCTGTGAAACATCATCATTCGCCTTTCAAGAGTCATGACCATAGTTACTCTCAGTAATTACACATAATTTGTCTTAAACATCACAGAGCTTCTGTGTGAAGATACCTTGAGGCCCAGTGGATTTAGTATTGTTTTCTAAATCAGAATGCATTATTGTACAATTAGTTCAGAATGGTAACACAATGACAACCATTCAGAGTTTTGACTTCATAAAGAGAACAATTACATGTACAAATTAAGTATCAAACTTTAGATTCTGGGTGTCAAGTTCAAAATACTTACTCATTTTTTTGTGTCTTTAACATTGCATTGCAGAACTTCATTTTGATTCCATCAGCTTAAATAGCATGGACGCAACCAGTGATCGAGACTTTGTAGGTAGGAGTGACTCATTAACTTCATGTGGCAATAATCATAATGTTAGTGGTTAAAAGGCCTTTGACCACTCTTGGATATGTTTTGGAATGTGTATGCTTTTGATTGTGTTTATGTGTAGGAGTATGTACAGTCAAGCTAGGATACATTTCTAGAGCCGGAATCTAAAATGCCCATGATATGGGTGAAGTGTTCTAGATACATGTCATAAATATTTTGTTCAAGAATGCCATTGTTTACATCAAGGTCTTTAACAGTAGGGCCACCGCAGGGAATGGTGGTGGGCTGGCAGCCTTAAATTGGCAGTCAGGACAAAGACATTTCCAGTAGCGTCCCAGCCACCATAGTGAAGGTCTTTGCTGATATGACAGGAGTTAAAGCCGATCCTGAGTTTAGTGCTGGGCTTGTGTGGGCAGGATGACTTCAGCTCCATATAGGTGCGACTGAACAAAGGCAGTCCTGCAGGGGCATCTCTTTCTAAGACATCTTCAGAATTGCTCTCTGGGTAAACCATGTGTTTTTTAGCAAACAGACCAAACACACTATGCTTGTCTGGAAAGTGACAGTTTGTCAAATATTTGATGTAAAAGGCTGATTATCTTCTAGATAAGACACTAATCCAAAATGCTGAGCTTGTTCATAGTTTGATTTGTAAAGTCTCGCCCACCAAAATATTTTTATTTTAGGTTTGAGATATGTGGTGATTAGCCATCACTCCATCATTGTGCCTGCTCTCGTGGTGTTCTCAGAGGCCTTTTATATAAGCAGAGAGATCATCGAGGTGATGTAAAGACTTTGCCCAACCTTAGTCAGAAATGAGTTGCAGTATAGACTTCTCAGGTTAAAACCAGCCTTTGAGAATTGTGCTTTAAAGTGGTTAAGTCCACAGAGTTAAACCGGTTTTATTTAGGGTTCTTGTGTAACCTTCGGTAGGTAGGGCAGATCCTTAAGGGATTAATTGTGAGATGTGTTGTATTTACCAGCACAAGCAAACAATTATTCAGCTAAGGGAGAACATACTTAAAGGTCCAAACCAAGCTTTTTATTAAAAAGACCATACTTTGGAAAGCAAGATATTTAAAATGGTAAGAATAGATTCAGGGGATAAAAGGTTACAGCAGAATTAAATTGATAAAAATTAGAGCAAAATCGCTTTGGGAGGGGGTTTGGTAATGAAGCAGTAAGAAAATATCCTAAACATCCCCATGACCAACAGTGCATTGAGATTGTTCATTGGAGCGGAAGAAGTAAAACACATGGATGCTTTACAAAGCCAAAGCATACAGGTGGAGCAGGTGGTTTCCTTAATTTGTTGCACACTTCTCCTATGACAGACAAATTATTGAAAAGTTCCAAGGAGTTTTTAAATTGTGTATTCTACATTCACATTAGGGTGAGTTTGACAATGCTCCTCCCCTCTAGAAAATGGTTGTAAGGTATCTCAAAAACACAAAGGTCTGCTCTGTTCTCCTGGAGAGAATTCTTGCTGAACAGCTGACCCACTCCTGATTTCACACAACTCCTCAGACTCAAACTCAACAGTTCTTCTGGGTTGGATTTTCAATATGTAGGCCACGAGATTCACGGTTCTCTGTGGTCATCACCTTCCTCTATGTCCAAGATGTTTGCATATTCCCATTTCATAACCTTTTGAAGCAAACTTCTTAGAACAAGCAGTTATCCCAAGGAAAAAGGTCCAAATATCCAAGGATTCACTTCAGCGGTAGGACCAAAAATCCTCTTGTGCTCTCCTTGCAGGTAGTTAAAGTTCTTCATTGCTAAGGGTAGGGAGGTGCCCCATCTTAATATTCTGTGTTCCAAGTAAATACTGAAGTGCCAGTGGGCTATACGGGTCCTTGTCAAAAATATTTCTTTATTGATGCAACAATATCAGAAAGCAGGAGTACATACTTCATCAAATAGGCCATTAATAAGGAGCTTCTAATATAGGGTAGCATATCTCCGACCAGTTAAGTGATAGCCTTTGGCAGGACCATAGCAAATGAAGTAGGTTGCATTTACATGATCCAAATCTCTTGCAGAGATCATTTAGGGATAATGTTGCCCTATGGAGTTATACAGATAAGTAATACAAGTAACATAGCACACCATAGTATGTGTATTTAAGTTGTGACTCTCTAAGGGGCTTATGCATGTTAAGTAGGGAGGCCCAGTGTCCGGGTGTATAGTCTAATTGTAATATAGTCTGCTATTTGATTTCTCACTGTGTCATGTTCCACTGTCTTTGATTAGATGTCGATCAGGAGAGTGTAAATCCAAGAAATCATCCTTCTGAATGTCCCCCACTTTGTAACTCTGGAGAGGATTGGGAATTGTTGGTGGGCAGTCTGTCTACTACCATACCTGCCTCTCTCATGAGTTGTCAGTATGTCCATCCCTGGGTTAGAGTAAAGTGAAATTCCAGGCGGAGGTCTTCAAACAAGTTAAGTGAGTCTCTCTGTACCAATAGTGAGTGTGCCCTGTGACCCCCTTGCTTGCCACCCAAAGGTGGAACTCTGAACACTAGTGCTGCGTTATTCCATACTTGGGCCCGATAGAGGACTACGTACCTTGATTTGTTTATGTGCTGTGTTCCAAGAGGCCAGAATAGTGTGGACTGTCAGCTGGGGGTAATTAAAACCCTTGTCTTTTATAATTCAGGCAAGTATAGCCAGGGAGATTACTTCTGTTCTTTGGCTATCCACCTGGAAGGGTTTCTGCGGTCACATGCCAAGTGTGATAGTTGGGATAATTGGTGTGCCATGCTGTACAATAACATGTTTTGGAGCCTCGGGCTGCCAGATGTGGCTGCTTTGTGTAATTTGGAGGGACAAACTCTCAGTTTCCTTCCTAACGCATTTTTTTTTAAATTTGTTTATTGATTTTATACACAACAAAACAACTATACAGTAACTTTCATATTGATTCTCACCCCATATTCTCCAATCCCTCCCCCGACCACACATGTGCATCATCTAGTACAGTACATATAGTACAGAAACATGACCACACATGCATTTGAGCAGTGTTCCTTTCAGCAACGCCGGGTTATTCCCCACCCCCCCCCCCCCCATATGATTGAGTCACATCCAATGACGCTATCTGTGGCATTCATGTGGGTCCCTGGCTCCAGTTGCCCCATATTTTTTCAGACTTCCGTTTGCCCCGTATAGACAACACAAAATGTTGATTCCCTTCGATTATAAAGTGTTGTAACTTGGAAGGGACTGGAAGGGGCAGCATGCCCAGCAAGTAGTTGTATCTAGGAACCAGTTTCATTTTGACCACCTGCATCCACTCCCACAAGGACATTTGCAGAGATGAACACCATAGGAATTTATTATTAGGTTTCTTAATCAGAGGTAGGATATTGTCTATAACCTTACTGTGGTATATGCTTTGCTTATATCCCAAATTTAAAACCAGAGACGATGCAGAAAGTTTTTAAGAGCTGTTACTTTGGGAATGGATATACCTGGGTCCTTAAGTTTGGATTGGTGTGTGGCCGTATCCTCCTCTTTTCTCCCTTCTGCTTGTCTGACCACTGCTACCAAAGCTTCTAGTGCAAGGAGGAATGAGGGGTTGGGGGTGAAAGTTGAGCCTTGCCTTCTTCCCCGGCATGTAGGGAAGACTTCCAACACAATGAACACAGGTTCTTAAACAGAAACTAGCATCCAATTGGTGAGTAGCCCTCAATACATTTATAAAATGTTCCCAAAGATTCTACACTTTCCTTTATATCAGAATGATGTAGTTCTTTGAGACTTAAGTGGCACCAAAATGCACATTGTTTACTTTGTGTTTCTAAATCCAATGTAGGACGAGACAAATCTGATGCCAAGGAGCATTTTTCCAGATCCCCTCCACTTCATAACAACTAGTTCAGCCCACAATAAAGTTATTTCATTATCATCTACCAGGGCTCTCCCATAAAAGTCTGGCAACCTAGCAGTTATCTCTTTAGAGAGAAAAAACTTTGTGTCCTGTCTTGTTAATTCTTAAATATGTACGCAGTGCTCCCAAGCCGCTCTTCCTTCCTGCATTTGAGGAAGACAGTCAAAAGGTATGATGAAAATATAGCTACTCTGGCATAAGTATGAAGCATGTGCGAAATATTTTTTAACTGAATTAAGCATGTCACCTGGCCAGTTTAGCCCGATTAGGTGCAAAATATCCCATGTGTCAAAAGCCATAAAACTAGAATAGTAACTTTGAGTCTAATTGCAGATTTGTGTGTTTTTCAAAGCTGAGATCCAAATTAAAAGTGAAGCACTTGAAAATACCTTTGGAGCCTAATTATAATTTGGACAAAGTGGTAGTCATGTGCTTTCTCACACCTTGTGAAAACACTGCGCCTAGTTTTACAAGTGATTAAACCAAGCCAGTAAAATCATGTGAGGCTACTGAGCATAGGTGGTAAAAGGAAGTGCGAATGGGCATGAACTTGCCCCCGGAATAGGGACATTGCATGCAGTTTGGGTCTGATAAGTATGTGTCCACAGGTTATTCCTCATTCTGGGGGCAACTACTCATAACTCTGGATTTTTGGAGGGATATACTGGCAGAAACTTTATTCTCAGCCACATGACATCCCCGTACGTAAATCCAGCCATCTAGTTATAGGTGACATGGTGCCTACATCGAATGCTGCCAGTTAGTTACTAGAGCACATAGCAGATTGAAAGGGGAAACCATGGGTATGTTTTATTGTAGAATTTTTTTTTCCTAACAGGACTCTCAGAAGGATAGGCCATGATACGCTGGTAGTGTTGACTTATAAGGAGAGAGTTAGTAATATTTTCAAAGGCCTCATTGGTAGCCTAGCGTGCTGACAGACTCAGAGCAAGTTTACTGTAAGTGGATTTGTTTTGACAGAACATTTGGTTTTAAATAGCAAATGTGAAGGGATGTGTAACTGTTGACAGATAACATTACACAGAAGAGAGCAAACATCCATAGTTTCACATAGAAAAACAAGTTAAAATACTTAAACTAGACTGATTTGCTCAAAGTGGAATTACCAGGCACCTAAGTAAGTGTTGCAGTGCATGTAAAATGAACATTCCAGTCCATGTATATGAATGTATGCTTGTCCAGGATTGTTTGATTACTCAATGACTTACTGCTACATGTTATCTTTTTCGTTTCTCTGAAATTCCTGCAGCTGAGTTTCTTTTCTGGGCTTCCATGTGCATGACCCACATGAGCAAGATGTCTGAAGATCTCATCATCTACAGTACAAAGGAATTCGGCTTTGTGACTCTTTCTGATGCATATAGGTACCTGGAGGTTGTGTGAGCATATGTCTGGGGACAAAATACAATTACTGGGGCCAGATATTAGGAATAGGGCTCAAGGGGCTATCCATGGAGACTGGAGACTAAGCACAAGGGTTGGTCACTGGGAACTGGTGACTAGGTTAAGGGCCGGAGACTAGTGCCAATCACTGGTGGCTGGAGATTAGGAGCAACCAATTGGGCACTGATAACAAAGGACTATGAGCAGTCGCTGGAGACTGGGGGCAAGGGGTTAAAGGAGTCACTGTGGACTGAGGATGAGGAGTAATCACTTAGGACTAGTGACTGGGGTCTAGAGGCACTCACTGGGGGATGGGCACATAGGGCAATCACTGGGTTCTGACAACAAAGGGACTGGAAGCAATTACGAGGGACTGATGAAAAAGACTAATCATTGGTTACTGGGGACAAGGGCATGGATGTCATTTAGGGGTTACCAGGGGCTCGCAGCCGCGACCCATGGCTTGTCCTTTGCTACCCCTGGCATTGCCTTTGTGACCCCTGGCCTCAGAGGAGTCAAATTCAGTGCCAAGGACATAGGGGGAAGCTTGTCCTTACAGATGTCAGTTAGAGCTCCACTGCCTTTGTTTTCGGTCAATTATTTATTTTTAATAATATATTAATCAGTGTTAGTGTAATAAAAATGGAATACTATTAGTTGTTTTCTTATCAGACCACTCACATATTTTCGCCGCTGCGCTGCTCTTCTGGCTCCTCTGCAGGCACAGGCTCCTAGCCTGCCCTGTGGCCAATCCGAATGCTGCTGTCATGCTGCTGGCAGCATGAAAGCAGCGCTCGGATTGGCCGGAGCGCCCTGGCTTGGCGCTCAGAGGCAGATGGGGGCCTCTGCCTGCTCTCTCCAACCCAAGACGGCCGTCCAAACACACTTACACACTGAGGTGAGTGCTGTGCACTCCGCCTCCATCCCTGTCATTGCCCGTAGCCCGGCCCCCAGAAAAATAAAAACAATAATAAACACTGTTTATTATCGTTTTTATTTTGCAATTTGCAGCTGCTGCTGATGGTGGGGGGGAGGGGTGCTTCTCAGCCATAGCAGAGGAGCCGCCACTGCCAAATGATGCAGTGATGGCATATGATGTCTCCTAACTGTAGTCTGTGAGTGCTGGTGGAAATACCTTAAATCTGTGTTACACTTTGGCAAACACAAAACATTGCATTTAAGGACAAATAAAAGCATTCTTGAGTGCAACACAAATGCACTACAGCCATGGTTTGGGAAGGAACAGGTGACTGCTTAACTCTCGGACCTACTGTCTGATGAGTACTTTTAAGCAGCCTCTTAAGTGAAGCAAGTTTGTGTGGTTTGGCTCAGCCTCAACTCAGCAGATTTGAATGTGCATGACATAGGGCCCTCTGGACCACTGGCTCAGTATGGCCTACCCTTCTTCTTCCAGTTTCCATGATGGCCACTACAAAATGGTGCCAGGCACAATTTAAAGCTTAGACTCTGGGTTGACTGAGATTCAGGGAATAGGTGGGAGCTGCATAGACCTAGTTCCACCTGAGAACACTGCAGCTGTCTGTAGCTTCTTAGGTTTCCTTCTTGCCCCGCAGAATTAGTCACCATTGCAGGATAACAAGTTTCAAGATTGATAAAGCATGGGCCTGTCTGACCTAATGGATGTGAGCCTGTGGGAGGCTAAAGGACAAGCAGCCAGATCAGTAGGTGTCTGACAGGAAGTGAAGGTATTGCCTGGGGCAATAGAGGGAAGAGGCCAGCATGAGACACTCTGACTCGCATCTCAAACATATCCTCTCTTAAACATATCATTAAATGCATACATTGATCAATGCACTGCCTGAGCAACCAGTCTGATTTTCAAGTGTAGCCCTTCCCGCTTTAAAAAGGTCCTCTTAAAACATACAACAGTGTTTCAATATACTTAATAATTGAAATGCCCTTTGTCAGAACAATTCTGGAGATACTGATGTATGATCCTTCTGTTAATTGAAGTATTGTACCATATGACCTGGAATTTTCAAATGGGGACCAAGTTGTTAGTTTTATATAGTAGGAATTAATATAAATGAGAAATCAGCAGCAAGTGAGATTTGTGCCTTCTTATGTAGATTCAATTGTTTGCAAGGGATTTAGATTTTTTATTTATTTATAGCTTTCAATGTGCATCAACGTCAATCTAGGTTCTTTTTCAGTTGACTATACCTTTTATAAGGGAGGTTCTGTGGAGGGGTTTCCTGACATTCAGAGATACTTGTAGAAGAGATTTTGGGTGGCAAATTTTCCAGCAAAGAAGGGAGGATGTGGGTTGAGGGGTTGTCCTGTAGGCCAATTCCAGCTGTTGTTTGAGTTTGTAACAACTGAATATACCTTCCCCACCGAACAGTGAGAAGATTCTCATTCTGGCACTCCAGATGGCAGTCCTTGGATTTTAATGATCCATGCTGAATGTAATTATTTTTTTCTTAGCACGGGGAGTAGCTTGATGCCGCAGAAGAAGAATCCAGACAGCTTGGAACTAATTCGCAGCAAGACCGGGCGTGTTTTCGGCCGGGTATGTTGTACGCTGATATATCATAAGTGAGACTAAAGCTTTAGGGTCGGCAAACAACCAAAACCTGCTGCCACATTTGCTGCTCCTATAGTCCTCATCTCTTCAGATGACACCAACAATGAAATAATCTGTTTAAAGAAAATTGTTGACCCCCAAGAATAAGTAATCCAGTTTTTATTTATTGGCCCCTCTCACGTACTACAATAGAGTACAATATGAAGAATATATATACTAATGTTCCTAGGAACCAATTTTTCTTAAGTGATCTATTTAGTAAACCGATAGTTATCTCAGAGATCAGAATTTTATTTTGGGCTTTATTATATGTTTTAAGTTTTGTATTTTGTTATGTAGCACTCCTGAATTTATTTGCCCCTGCCTAAGAAATTATTCCTCTTTTGGGGCCATTTTGAAAATAGAGTGTTATTTCAGTAAATTAAGGTCTCAAGTAATGTAATTGTTTTTATTATTCTATGATGTAGTTTATTGTTAGGTTTTAAAATGGAATCTATTTTTTGTATGTTTGTTTTGCCTTGCCGGCATAAGGCCAAACAATTCATTTTTAAATCTTTATGGGGGGTCGCAGAGAGCCAGCCCCAAGATAGCTGCTACCTTGGGAGACTGCATGGACACATCCTTAAATCCATGGTAATCCACTTTTTCGATAGCATGTGTGGCTGTTGTTCCACATGCAGCGCATAAGTCCTCCGCCATCTAGTGTTGGGCTTGGAGTGTTGCAAGTTGTTTTTGTTCGAATAATTTTTTCGAGTCACGAGATCGAGTTACTCCTTCTCTAAGTGATAGTGCCCATGGGCATCGAGTCGTTTGTTAGATTGTTTTCTCTCCACCGTGGGGTTCGGACATGTTTTCCTCTGCCTCCGGTATTCCTCGGCTCGATCCGTACGGAACTCTTCTCTTCTGTCTTTCAACTATGGTATTGTATTTCGATTGTGGTTTTTACAGTCTAATGCACTCGACCCATATTTCTGCGTCGGGGTCGGTTTACTGCCCTTCGGGGCGCCAGAGTCATTCTCAGGCCTACTCCTCCTCCTGTTAGAATATGAAAGGCTGATGGAACGGACTCTATTTCAGTTTTGCCCTCGATGCCACTTCAAATTCCCACACACCAACCAACACCTGGTGTGTAACTTGTGCTTGTCCCCGGAACATAAGAAGGAGCACTGCGGCGCATGTCGGTCTTTTGAATTCAAAAAGACCCTCCAGGACCAAAGAGCACGTTGGTTGGAGATGGCGTCGAAGACACCCGACGACACTCCAGATATTTTTGGAGAAGAAGCACAGGAGGAGATCGGACACAAAGTGGCTCTTTCCATGGAAGATTCAGAGTCTGATGTTGAATCTGACATCGAAAGTCAGCCACTCACCTCAGCACAAGCCGTGAGTACATCAGCCCTGACCTCCCATCGAACAACTCTCAAAAAACAATACAACAGGTCGTCGGTCCACCACTGCCTTCCGGCCATGGTCAGCTCTGAAAGTTACATTTGGATGCTCCGCCTTCCAGCTCAGCACCAAAAATGGTCAAGACCAAGCAGTGTTCAGCGTTGACCTTCGGTTTGATAGCATCCCACACAGGTTGGGGATTGAGTCGACCATTTCGTCTCTGAAAAACAAATCTTCTACATCCATTTCGGAGCCAACCTCTTCCACTCGACATAAGACTTCAACTCCGAAAACTTCAGAACCGAAGATGCTATCTTCCAAAGACTCCACTCATTCCTCCGAGGCAGCTTTACCAGTGGAGCCAATTCTTGAAATTATGGACGCTCGTCGGCGCCAGCTCCAGATACAAAAGGGACAGGGAAAATAATTGCTTCTCCCTCTGTCCCAGTAAAGAGGAGACTTACTTTTCAAGAGACATTGGACACTGCTCCGCTTCCTAAAAAAGTTTCAAACGACAAAGACAAGCCCCTAGGGCAACCTCAGCCTTCTCCACCTCACTCTCCTATACTTCCTCCTACACCTCCACCACTTCCACAGTCTCCTCCACCTATGGTTGAGCCACACTTTTCTCCACAGGGCTCACCACAACCTCAGGGAGTTGATTTAGGTGAAATTCCACATGATTTTGACCCATGGGATCCATATGATCCAGATCCCATAATACCCAATGACCCTGACTTGTAACCGGCACGCCCTTCACGTCCTGAAGATGCAACTTCGTACCAACAGGTCATTGCACGAACAGCTGCATTCTATAACGTGCAAATGCATACTGACCCTATTGAAGAGAATTTCCTCTTCGATACACTCACCAACACATACAAAGAAAGTCAATTCTTGCCCATGTTGCCAGGTATGCTTAGACATGCCACAGATATTTTTAAAGAACCTTTTAGGTCCAGAGGCATTACCCCAAGGGTCAACAACAAAATCTAAAATACCCTCTGATCCTACATTTATTCAGTCAAAAATACCTCCTGACTTTATAGTGGTCACCATAGCACAGAAACATGCTATTAGCCAGTCAACAGGAGATGCTGCTCCCACTGATAAAGAGAGCAAAAAACTTGATGCAGCAGGGAAAAAAGTGGCTGCGCAAGCTGCCAATCATTGGTGCATTGCCAATTCACAGGCACTTTTGACAAGATATGACAGGGCCCACTGGGACAAGATGGAGGATCTTCTCCAGTACCTCCACAGGAACATCAGAAAAGGGGACAGGAAATAGTTTCAGAAGGCCAAACAATTTCTAATAACTCAATTAGGTGTGCCACCGATGCAGTAGATACTCCAGCATGTGGTATTAATACCATTGTATTTATAAGAAGACATGCTTGGCTCAGATGCTCAGGCTTCAAGCCAGAAATACAACAGGCAATTGTCAGAGAACACCTGTTTGACCCAGAGGTTGACACCACCATAGAAAAGCTTAAAAAGTATTCTGATACAGCAAAGCTATGGGGGCCCTACTTACCCCCCCACATAGGGGTAATTTTCACCAGCCACAATTTAGGGGAGACTTCAGAACATCATCTACTGAGCCTTCCACATCCCAAAACCAACAAGGCACACACTTCTATAATAGTTTCCTTTAGAGGCTCCTACAGCGATGCAAAAAATAGAGGTATAGGTAAGGCGTCCACCTCTAGAGGTTCTGTCTCAAATACACGCCAGTGACTACTTACACATTACATCAGCCCACACCTCTCCTGTAGGGGGAAGATTACTCCATTTCTATCCCCAATTGTTCAATATCACCACAGATCAGTCGGGTTCTATCAATTATCCAACATGGTTACTGTCTAGAACTCATCTTCACTTCACAAATATTCCCCCTCGAACTCACAAACTTTCACACTCCCATCTTACTCTTCTAAAAGAAGAAGTACAATCCCTTCTTCTCAAAGAGGCTGTAGGGCTGGTTCCACTAGCACATCAAGGGTTAGGAGTATATTCTCTATACTTTGTCATACCAAAAAAAGATGGGTCACTAAGACCAATTCTATATCTCAGGCCTCTCAATCTATTCATTCTCTCAGAGCATTTACATATGGTCACTCTTCAAGATGTCATTCCATTATTACAGCTAGGTGACTTGATGACAGCTTTAGATCTGAAAGACGCATACTTTCACATGCCCATTCATCCAGCACATCGCAAATATCTCTCATTTGTCATTGCGGTAAAACACTATCAATTCAACGTTTTACCATTTGGGGTAACAGCCGCTCCCAAGGTATTCACAAAATATCTAGCGGTAGTTTCCACATTGCTCAGAAGACAACACATCCATGTCTTTCCTTACCCAAATGACTGACTCATCAAGCCAGAAAAAAATCCAACAATGTCAGCATCATACTCGGTACACAGCAGACCTTCTCCACACCTTCGGATTCACAATCATCTTTCTCAACTCCCACCTGCAGGCTTCACAGACAACGCCTTATCTCTGAGCAGTTCTCAATGCTTACTTAGGATTGGCATATCCTGGCCCAACTCAAATTCAAGCTTTCCAAACTCTTCTTTCTCAATTACAAGAAAACCACACTTACACAGTGAGAACACTGATGCAACTACTAGAGATTATAGTGTCCTGCATTGCCATCGTTCCTCATGCCAGACTACACATGCGTCCCTTACAGCAGTGTCTATCACGTCAATGGTCTCAGTCACAGGGTCATCTCCAGGATATAGTGTTGTTCAACTGCCAGACTCACCGCTCTCTGCAATGGTGGAATCCCACCAACCTTTCCAAGGGGCGGCCCTTTCAAGACCCTGTAAGTCACTCTTACTACTGATGCATCACAGACAGGTTGGGCAGCTCATCTCAACAACCTTACAATGCAAGGCATATGGGGTCCGATTCAGCAAATCTCTCACATCAACTATTTGGAGTTACAAGCAGTCTTTCTAGCACTCAAAGCCTTTCTGCCACAACTCTCCCACAAAGTGGTTGTGCTTCATACAGACAACATGACAGCCATGTATTATCTACAGAAACGGGGAGGAACACATTTGTCTCAATTGTCCCTTCTTGCTCAGAGAATTTGGAAATGGATAATTCACCACCACATTCACTTACTGGCAGAATATCTCCCAGGAGTAGTCAACCAGTTTGCTGACCTCTTCAGCAGGATGCAGCAACATGTCCACGAATGGGAACTCCACCCACAACTTTGCATCCAGATACCCACACCCTCTGTCCAAGGGCAATGCTGGATGAATTGGTCAGGGATATTTGCTTATGCTTTTCCGCCTCTCCCACTCATTCTGTCTCTAGTTTGCAGATGAGGCAAACATCACTCACAATGGTCGTTGTAGTTCCCACCTGGGCATTTCAACCTTCGTTCACAACATTATAGGATCTGTCTGTAGTTCATCATGAGAAACTCTCTAGCAGGCCAGACCTTCTGACTCAAAGGCAAGGTCAAATCAGACATCCAGACCCCAAAACACTCAATCTTGCAATACGGCTCCTGAAGTCTTAAAGTTTAGTTATTTGAATCTCCCCTCAGAATGTATGGAAATTCTTACAGGGGCACGTAAACCTACAACTAGACAGTGGTATGCTGCAAAATGGAAATGTTTTGTCTGCTACTGTCAACCTAAACACATTGATCCACTCAAAGCCTCGGTTCAAGACATTATTTGTTATCTGCTACATTTACAAAAGGCAGATTTAGCATAATCATCCATTAGACTTCGTTTGGCAGCTATAGCTGCTTACCTCCAAAATAGGCAACATATCACTTTATTCAGAATTCCAGTCAGCAAAGCCTTCATGGAAGGCCTCAAAAGAGTCATTCCACCCAAGGTTTCTCCAGCCCCATCATGGAACCTTAATGTTGTACTTACTAGACTCATGGGCCCACCCTTTAAGCCTATGCATTCCTGTTCTTTGCAATTTCTTTCATGGAATGTAGCCTTTGTAGTAGCTATCACTTCTCTAAGAAGTGTAAGTGAAATACAGGCTCTAACTCTAGATGACCCATTCTTCCAGTTACACAAAGATAGGGTAGTTCTTAGGACAAACCCTAAATTCCTTCCAAACGTTGTTTCACCATTTCACATTAATAAATCAATTGAGTTACCTGTCTTTTTCCCACAGCCAGACTCATTTGCAGTGCACTTCACACACTAGATGATAAAAGGGCTCTTATGTATTATATTGATAGGACTAAAAACTTAAGGAAATTGAAACAACTGTTTGTAGCATTTTCTGTGCTCCATAAAGGCAATCCAGTATCCAAAACAGGCATAGCCAGAAGGATAGTCAAATGTATTCAAACTTGCTATCTCAAAGCCAAAAGGCAGTTAGTTACCTTTTACTCCCAGAGCACATTCTACCAGAAAAAAGGGTGCTTCTATGTCTTTTTTAGGTATCATTCTAATAGCTGACATTTGTAAGGCTGCTACTTGGTCTACACCACATACATTTACTAAACATTATTGTGTAGACGTTTTAGCAACAGGCTAATGTTGGCCAAGCGGTGCTCAGGACACTTTTCCAAACTACTCCAACTCCTACAGGCTAGCCACCGCTTGTTTGGAGGGTACTGCTTTACAGTTTATGCAAAGCATGGGTATCTACAGCCACACATGCCATCAAACAGAGAATGTTACTTACCCTGTAGACGTCTGTTCATGGACATGTAGTGCTGTAGATTCACATGCACCCTCACTCCTCCCCGGAAGCCAAGTGGTTGTTGTAGTAGCATGCTTATGTAAATATTGTATATATGTATATACACTGCATGGACATCTCTTTTCTTTATTCTCTATATATATACTCCTTACCTCACCCACCTGCGGGAAAACAATCTAACAAAGGATTCAATGCCCAGGTGCAGTATCACGAAGAAGAGGAGTCACTCGATCTTATGACTCTAAAACATTATTCGAACAAAAACTGCTTGCAACACTCTGAGCCCAACACTAGATGGTGGAGGACTTTTGCAAAGCATGTGAATCTACAGCACTACACTCCACAAACAGATGTCTACTGGGTAAGTAAAATCTTTCTGACAGGCGTTATGTGTAGAAAAGAATTTGCTGACCTTAACCGTGATGTGCAGCTATGCATCGCAATCATTTTGATTGTTCATCAGATGCCATTGCCCCAACCAGTAGAAAATCTAGTCCCACACCGGTTGGTCATTGCAGTGCGCGTCGCTTGTGGCCTACTCAGGAGCTCCATGGCCCTCCCAAGGGTGGTGGATTAAGTAGCTGACCTGGCACCAAAATGTAGTGTAGGAAATACCAGCTGCCAGACACTATGAAGGAGGTGAGGTGTGCGGTTCCGTCCTTGGGCCCACTGACATGGAGAGCTTTTTACATCAAGATCAGAGGATTGTGCGAGGCACGGCACCCATTCCGGCTGCCATGATGGCATGTGTTGTGGCACCTGGTATGCAATAGTTTGCCTTTTGCAACAGTCTGCCTTTTAAGGGTCTTCTATGGGTGTGGAGATTGACTAGGCTACACAGCACCGGAGGCTGGTAGAGGGCATGCTGCTGGTAGTCTTGCTTGAAGTGATGGCCACCCTGTTGGTACCTTAAGTGCTATTTGCTTAAGCACTATTACACTATATCATCAAGGTACTCTCGATGTAAAATGCTAGATTGGGCCTAACATGAACAAAAGACTTATAATGAAGGAAAGTAATGCACGAACCCTAGGAAGTCGAGCCATTGAGCTCCAGTGTCTGACTAGCACTTATTTGGATGTTTTGCTTTACACTGACTGGGCCATAAGGACATTAACTGGCTTCTAGGAGGCATTCACACCTATTTGAGGGGAATACCTGGTGATGGGTGTTACTGTATTACTGTCACAGACAACTGGGAATATCCCTCGACCAGTGAAGGTCCTCACACGGATCATTTGAAAGAATGTCTGGATAAACACGCTGAACTAATCAACAGGAGAGAAATGCATACATTGGATATAAAGGATCATGCAGGGATGAGAGATGAAAAACTCCCTAAAATGGAGAGGGTACTAGAGGTGATCCAAGCCAAAAATAAGGACATGGTAGTGAAGTCCCTTTGCAATAACATTCAGATCATTCGTGTTCCAGAATCCACAAACATCAGCAGGATGGAGACATGTGGAAAATCTGTTCAGCACGCTTTTAGATAGAACGCACCACTTGGCGGTCTTCATAGTGGTGCAGGGAAGCCTGTGTTTAGGCCAGTGCCAGGTACCCCTGCAACCCCATCCCTGGAGACCCATAATGGTCCTCATACTAAATAATAGGAATCATACTGCAGTAATGTGCATGGCCGGCGAGAAGATGATTCTTTTCCCCTACTTCACAATTGCTCACAAGTGAAAAGGAGGGCTACACTTAATGAAGAAGAGGCTACAGCACTAGGCTGATACCATGCCATGCTATACCTGGCAAAGCTGAAGGTCATCTATAAATGTAAAGCACACATTTTTACTAACCCTCAAGACCATAAAGTTCATTAAGGTCAACAAGATGCCTGGCTCTATACGCGAAGCAAGACTCAAAGGGGGAGGGCAACATCCATGGTTAATGTTCTGGCAGTACTGCCTGATAAATGAGTATGGTGTGATAAAAACTGTACCTGAAAGGGTATGCTTGGGAGCCCTTGGTGGACACCCCTCTATTTTATAGGATCTTGCTTCATAAGGTTTTGTTCAAGTATAAAACTTTGCCAGACAAAATAGACAATCTGGTGTTTGTCATAATGTTCCTAAATGACATTCATTATATCCCTTTAAAGATTTTCCCTTTCGAAGGGGGGCTTGGTAACATTTGATGTTAGGTATGAATGGAAAAGGAGAAGGATGATGTGTGAGGCAGAGGGTAGGTTTGATAATTTAATATCTTCTAAGTTTTAAACTCTTATCCCAGTGACTCCTCATTCTCAATCTTGTGTTTCTGTCTGGTGACCTACGTTTACCACTGCAAGAAAAAAAATACAGTTACGTGGCATTCTGGTTCTCTTGTATCTAATGTCTTGCCCTAGAAGCCATCCATTGATGGTTTTAATGGTAAGCTTATTTTCGCAACCTAATCCTATTGTTTAGAAGCTGTACCTTGAAAAATTCAGTGATCCACTGTCTGCTTATAATGTTTCTTTGCATGTGGCTTTTAATACTACCTGCATGTAAAGACCTTGTGTACTAAGAGGTTTACAATTTCATTTCTCTTGCATTATGCTTCTTTGTTTTTTATGTTTAGTGCTCAGGATTTCTTATGACTTTGAAAGGCCTTCCAAGCACCTACAATAAAGATTTACAGGTATGGAGATGCTCTGTTTGAATTGAATATGTTAAGGGAAATTTATTGTTCAGGAATTTTTGATGCAATACTTGCAGTGTTGTACGCATGGGGAAGGTGACTAGTTTACAGAGAGATAGTGAAATGTTGTGGTGGGTTTAATGCAAAAATTCTATACGACATATCTTCTCCCTTTAACAAAACAAGAAGAAAACACAACTAGAATAACTGGAAAACCATACATAGAACAATAGATTCAGAAGACTATTGTTAAAGGAGCAAACAAAGCAAAACTATTAACCATGTCAGTTTAGTTTAAAGTCCTTCATTACTTTGGACTTTTTTTCGCATTCCTAGATAACTTAGTGTTCAGAGCTGTCCATTGCATTTCCCAGAAGACCCCCATGAATGTTCCCTTTGCAAGGTTCACCTCATATTTATTTTTACCACACTCTTAACTAACTTCTGCCACTTGTAGACACCCAGCTCATTTCACAATTCTTTTTCCAAATTCCACACATTACCATCTGACAATTCAACCACAAAGTTCACGATTCCCTTTACTTGCAAAGGAGCTGAAACCTGCAACATTCTCTTCCTCACAACACGTCCTAACTTGAACCTAACCCAATCTTTCCTGCAAACCTTGTTCAACAAATAATTTACACTTCATTCCCACGTCACCCTCAGCCTTATTAAACTTCAATTTCTGTATCCATCCCAGCCTTAATGTAGAACAAATCTCTCTCTCTCTCTCTCATTCATTTGTATGGTGTCTCACCAGTAACACTGTTACACGTAGCCCTGTAAGCCCACACTAGTCTCTTCACTGCTCCAATCACCACCCCCACCTAGTGCTAACAGCAAGCCGTATTTCAATACTTTGTTCCATCTCTCCACTACAGAATTTCCCTGTGTATAATAAATGGATGTCCTTATGTAACGTATATTGAGTTTTTGCAAGAGACGTCATCTCCTTTTACACCAACTGAACCCTGCTGTCTGTAACAATTTATATTCAGACACCTTCCCTAACAAAAACCTCCCTGAAAAACTCAGTAATATTCTTGGTCTCAATATGTTTCACAAGCATAATTTCTGGCCAACGTGAAATTAAATCAACAGCCACCAATACAAACATGGCTCCTGAGCCCTGCGTAGCAAAAGGGGCCATAATATCCAAAACAACTTTTGCTCAAGGACCTTCACCCTTGTTAATAACGTGAGAGTGATATGACATCACTGTTTGCTACTTACCGCTCCAGGCACAATTCACACACTGCCTTACTACTTCCTCAGCATTGCGATCCAAACTCACCCACCAAAAATACTTCCTGATTCTTCTTTTGACCGCACTCATCCCTTCATGACCAAACCTTAAAACCTCTTCCCTAAGTTTTGAGGACACCAACAATGCATCATTTCTCCTTGGAATCCCATCATTAATATATAACTCGTCCTTAACAGCCTCATAAGGCTTCAACTCATTCTCCAAATTTCTCTTGTATGGCCAACCTTGTTACACAAATCACATCACTTTTTCCACTCCGTCTGAGTCTAGGGTCATAAGTATGAATTTTAGGAATTGCGAATCCTAATTGCGATTCTTTGCGAATTGCAATTAGGACATTGCTATCCCTAATCTACAGACATGTACAACTTGTAAATAGCAAATCCTAACGGGTCGCAATAGACCTACCTCATGAATATTAATAAGGTAGGTCACAATTTGTGACCGATTAGGAATTGAACCATCACAGGGAATGTGGCCTGCTGGTGTCAGCAGACCAT
Source organism: Pleurodeles waltl (assembly GCF_031143425.1). NCBI lineage: Eukaryota > Metazoa > Chordata > Amphibia > Caudata > Salamandridae > Pleurodeles > Pleurodeles waltl. Next base: position 92,581,691 of record NC_090441.1, read on the forward strand.
CATGTCTGTGATTGCTTTTTTACTAAAGCAATATTTTTTTTTAAATGCAGCCCATTTTCCTTCATGGAAAATGGGATGCTTTTGAAAAAATAAAATGAAACATTAAAGTAACAGTAGGACCACTTGCTTGACCCTTGGACCACTGCCTGCTCCTGAAAAATATTTGTTTCAACATGTACAAAGGAAAGGGTTCTCGTGGGGATCCCTTCCCATTTGTGAATGGTAACCACCTCCCTTAAGGCATCAGTAAAGAAATTAATGTTTTGCAACCGTCATTCAGTCTCAAAACATTAATACATACCACTGCGATTAGGTATTAGAAAGGAACACCCAAAACACGCCATTTCCAAATATCGAATTGTTAAACACAAATTGCTATTCGGCAGCATGTTACTAAATCACAGTTTGTGTTTTGTGCATATGCAAAAGCATTCTGTGAATCGGTCCGTTTCTGACTTCAAAAGAGCTTTTGTGCATATGCCCCTTAGTTTCTTCTTCCTAATTTCCTTGAAGCATACTTGAAGCTGCAACATCAGCCAGACTGGTAACCACACACTCTTCTTTCGTTTCATCAATGCAGCCACTGGCCAACATGACAATCCACCATAGCATTCTCGATACGTGGCACATAGTCCTCATCAAAATTGTAATCTAGCAACCTAAAAAACCATCAAGCAATGCGAGGAGTAGCTCTTCCTGTTCCTTTTGTTGTATACACATCCACCAAGCGTTTGTGATCTGTGCTTATTGTAAACTTGCCTCCCCACACATACTGCCTGAAATGTGAAATTCCCCAGTAACAAGCCAGTGCCTCTTTTTCTACAACAGAGTAATTCTGCTCAGCCTGCTCTAATGTTCGGGATACATAGGCCACAATCACATTTTTGCCCTTATCATTTGGCATAAAAACAGCACCCGAACTGTAATTGCTTGCATGGATCATTATGATCGTGGACAACTTAGTATGAAATGGCTTGAAACATGGAGCAGGTGAAATTTTAATCTTCAGCATCATAAAGTCATCTTCACACTATCCACACCGTTCAACTATAACAGCTTTTTTCAGAAGCCTTCGCATATTGTTGGCCTTATCAGAAAATCTGGCAATAAAGTTTGCATAGTATTCTGCCATCCCCAAGAATGAACAATGTTTTTCCTTGTCTTTGGGAATTGGGGCATTCTGAATTGCCCTCACCAAACTGTCCTTTGGTCTTATCCCATTACAATCTGATGATATGTTGAGGACCAATCTAGAGACATACATACTGTTGCCCCATCCAAGTGCTCAGCATTTCATTGATACTGCGAAGAGGGTGGTGATCAATCAAAATGTTCCTGTTTAAATCTCCTAAATCCATACACATTTCAAACCCCCCACCAGCCTTACAAGCCATCACTATAGGCGTCAACCATTCCAACACCTCTAATGGCTCTATTATTCCTTGCTTACATAACCTTTCCAGCTCCATCCTTAATTCCTCCCTCAAAGTTAGCAGCACAGGATTCATGTTGTGCAGTCGCCTTGACATCCTTGCACAGTCTTATCCTACTTTTGAAGTTCATCAACAAATCAACTGTGTGGCAAAACACTTCAAGATATCTAATCTTCCACAATTCAAGTTTGTCTCCACTTTCACCAGTCTCCACACACAATATTTGGTCAGGATTATAGGAATCTAAAATAATTTCCAATTCTCTTTGCTGTGGCCAACCAAGCAAGCTTCCGCCATCCTTGGCCACATATATCTTAGATTGAGCACTGTGGCCTTTGGAATTTACATTGGCTTCAAAACAACCAATTAGCTTAATCTTTCTTCCACCATACGCCATCAGTCTTACATTAGACGGCATCAATATCTCGTCTTCATACAATTGCGTTTGATCTTCTACTATAGTATATCGTGCGCCGGAGTCTGCCATTGTCTTAACAAACTTGCCATTCATGTCTGCTTCACACAAAGGAGCAGCCCAGTCACCTCTTACATCACACACCTGCATGATATACACTTCGCTTGCACTAGAATCATAATTTCTTTAAACTGAATCTAACTGTGGTTGTACTGTGTTGCATTTCTTTCCATACTAGGATTTTGTGTGTAAGCTCCTCTAAAACATCCGTGTGTAATGTCCCTTCTGTTTTCACCTTCTGCATAACTGTCCCAGCCCTTGCCACATTTTGACATTAGCAACATGACATTTTATCCCAAACTTTCAACACATCTTTGTGTTGCCATGGTCGACCACACAGTCCTCTTACTCCTGTACTCTGGTCTTTTCCAATTTGTTATCTTTGCTTCTAACTGCAGTACCACCTGCACCAAACTCAAATTGTTTTGTCATCTGACATATACTTTAATTTCTTGGCTATTTCCACTGCCTTGTCCAATGTAAGTGCCTTAGTCATCAATAACTTTTCTTCAGTGCTTTTTGTCAGATAATGTGAATACCAGTGGATCCCTCAACATTTCACCATGAAATGTCTTGTAATTGCAGGATGCTGCTAATCACTGCAACCCTGGCACAAAGTCATCCATGGACTCTTCTGGCAAATACCCATGCATTAAGAATCTATGTATCGCCACAACTTTTTCGTCTTTTCATACTTAGCATCCAACATCTTTATGGTCTCTTCATATTCATCCATTTCCTCATATTCCTCATCATCCTCTTTCAGTGACGGCAAATGCTTCAGTATTTCTCTACCTTCTGCTCCCAACCAATGTTTGAGTAGAACTAGCTTCCTTTTCTCTGTGAAAATGTCACACCCATAGCTACCAGGTAAGCTAGGAAACCTTCTTTACTTGGATCCGTTCTTTATTGGGTAGACCGGGTGACTGTAAAAATGGTGCAAGAGCAGTTACCCCATTCATAATGAGTAACGAGATCTATCCTTATATTACCATGTAGAGTCAAACGTTCACTTACTGTGTACACAATATATTCATAAAAACATAAAAGCAAGGGGGCTGTGTGGAATGCCAAGAATCACACAATATCTCTTCTGTGTGCTGGGTTCTAGGAGTTCTTTCTTGGAGAATATGTGTAACCGCTTATTAGCCTTTCACTGCTCTTCAGTCCTGGGCGTCTTCGTAAACAAACATGGGCTGCAGGGAGGATGTGTGTTAGCTGAAAACGAAGCAACGCCAATCTACGGTTTGACAAGCCCAGCTCTCCAGATGTTTGTTTGTCCGCTCGCCAACACTGAAATGTCATACTGGGTTTAATGGAAAGATTCTTTATTTTCCAGTAGAAATGCAAACAGGACTGGCACCTCTCCGCCCTGTCAACCACCAACCGCCTGTTGCAGGTTTGCACTCTCACCTCAGCCCCCCTCTACGTTATACATTACCTGCATGACGAAAGCGCGGATACCACAGATAGTCTCTCCCAACTGGCTCTTTGAGTTGTCACCACAGTTTGCTATTGACCTTTTTTCAAAACGTGGGTTTCAAACCCGACAAGAGGAGAAAAGAAAGGGTGAGAAAGACTTGTTGATGTCAACAGTCTGTTTAGTTTAATTGGATTGATTTACAGGAGCCACCCACTGAAGAGGAAAGAGAGTTCTCGTTACCCAGTCCTGGATCTCCCACACTACCTAACCTGTCAGTTTACCTCACTGTTTGTTTGCTATCTTACCTCTGCACCTCCTTCCTCTGCTTCTCTCTATCTTGTCCCTGATTCTCACTAACTCCCTTTCTCTACCACTGCTTATTATTCTCTATTATTACATTCTGTCCCTCTCCCTGGACCTCCTTCTGTAGTGCAACTCACCCTCTCTACTTCACCTCTATCTCTCTATATAGTTATGTATCTCTCTCCCTCACTTTTCTGCTGCTCCCTATACCTCACAACTCTCTCAAATTCCCTTTCCCTCTTTAGCACTGTATCAGCTTCACTTCCCTTTTCTACCTTGTATCTGTCCCTCTACTTCACCTCTCTCTCTACAAACATCTCTCTACCCTCATCTTTCTTTCTGTTTTTCTCTCTGCTTTCTTTACCTGACCTGTCTTTCCATACCCCACTGTTCATTTTGCCTTACTGTCTGTCTTTCTCTTGACTCTGTACCCTGGAGCTCTCTCTATTTCCCCCACTACTTCACCTATCTACCTGCCTACCCTATCCCTCTCGAACTCACATTTCAGGCTTACCTCACCCTTTATCTCTGTGAACCTCAATTCGTCCCTCTCTCTACATTTCATTTTCCATATCTCTTGTTCACAATAACTCTTTTTCTTCCTCTGAAATCACACTAATCTCTTTCTCTACCTATGTCTTTCTTTCTGCCTATATCACTTTTCTTTCTTCTCCTTATGTCTCTCTACCTCACCTGTCTCTCTACGTCATCTTTGTTTCTACCTAACTTCTCCCTCTACTTCATTTTTCGCTATACTGTTCTTTTTCCTTATTTTTCTTACTTATGTGTCCTGAATTCTCCCATTTCTCTTACTCAGCAGATTCGGAGGTCAATGTCTGATCAGGGAAGTGTAGACAGAAATAGGAAGTACAATGCGAGGGAAGAGAATTAATCAGATTTTACATAATGGAAAGGTAAAAAGTCTTGGGGTAGTGCTGTGATTTTTCCCGGTTGTAGCAAGAATACCTGTTGTGAAGGGGGATTCATTTGTCATTAGGAATATTCAGCAATTGAATCTATAATTTCAAGCTCTTTGTGCATGTTTTATGTAAGTATTAGGCACTAGACAATTAAATAGCCACCAAGCTAAATTTACAGTGTCATTCCTATAATTAGAGTAATAGGCTGCTTCTATACAGAACTATGGGGGTCCGGTGACCGCCAGAGCCAACGACCGCGGAAGCACCGCCAACAGGCTGGCGGTGCTTCCTGGGCCATTCTGACCGCGGCGGTAAAGCCGTGGTCAAAAAAGGGGAACCAGCGGTTTCCCGCCGGTTTTCCCCTGGCCCAGGGAATCCGCCATGGCGGCGCTGCTTGCCCGCCATCCCGTTCCTGGCGGTTTCTACCGCCAGGAACAGGATGGCGGGAACGGGTGTCGTGGGGCCCCCTAACAGGGCCCCATAAAGATTTTCAGTGTCTGCTTTGCAGACACTGAAAATCGCGACGGGTGCCACTGCACCCGTCGCACCCCTTCAACTCCGCCGGCTCCATTCGGAGCCGGCTTCATTGTTGAAGGGGCTTTCCCGCTGGGCTGGCGGGCGGCCTTCTGGCGGTCGCCCGCCGGCCCAGCGGGAAAGTCAGAATGACCGCCGCAGTCATTTGACCGCGGTACGGTCTTTTGGCGGTTCCCGCCAGGCGGGTGGCTTCCGCCGCCCGCCGGGGTCGGAATGACCCCCTATATGTGCAGTGGTGCTGTTGGAAGACAAAAACATTTAGCTTCAAACACGAAAAGGACTTGCTTTCAGTGCTTGTTCAAGATGTCTTTTGGTACTATTTGGCTACTGAACCTTGGTACTATTTGGCCACTTGGGCAAACTGAGCTTTTGGCTGTATTTGTTGGGCCCCCATTTTTAAAAGATTGACATATAACTCAGTATTGTTTGGCATCATAAAGACTTGAATTAGCTGAAATTTGGTAATAGATTGAAAGTTGTTCCAAACATAAGACCCCAAAATATATTTGATTGGGCCGTACACACCCTTAAGATGTCACTGTAAATGAAAGAATCTTTTTGGGAAGTTCATCCATCTTATTTGGATAAGAAACCATTTATTGGGTAAGGATTGCTAAACTAGGCAGGCATTTATGAAATGCCTCAGAGAATGCGTAAAAATACATAAAAAAGGAAAATTGGAGAGAAAGAGGAAGTTGTGTTCTTCTATGGAATCAGAACTCAACCTATAGAGGGACTGGTGGCAGTTCTTAGGAGGTGTGCACAGGGTAGCGAAATAACCTTGATACAGACACATGTAGGAACGGGCCACAAGAATTCTCACTTCTATTTATTTATCGCTTCAGCTGCCTCTGGGTGCATGTGCCATGGGGATGTCCCCCACGCAGGTGTCTGATGGATAACTACATTCCTCCCCACTTTGGATCATGTGTCCCTTTTGTCCACTCGACAAACTACTTTTCAATGACATCCATTGCGTCCTGCCGCTCCAGTTATTTTTAGCTTGCAGCCAGAGGTAGTAAGGCACCCTAATGTGTCTCAGGGCAATTAGTTTTACCACTTCGTCAATGTGTAACTTGACTGCATAGCAAAGACCATTAAACACGTTCAAACTCCTTGATGATGTTTTCCACTTGACAGTCGTAAATCTGCCTCACGAAGAAGACCACCCCCGCTCCCTCAGCTGTGTAACAGCCGGTGAACGAGCCCGTTTCTTCGCTGGTGACATGAAATTTGCTTTTGACAGCCTGCGGACCATGGCACATTTTTCTCTTGTATGTCTTAGGTGGGGCAACGGTTCATGCCGACTGTAAGCATAGATTCTAATGCAGTGTGAACTTAATGGGGTTGGGGCAATTTAGAGCTTAAAACTGGCTATAGTACATCAAATTCACCTATGGCCCAGAGTGTCTCTTGAGTGTTGTCCCCATAAACTCCACCTCACACATCAGTTGTGTTCAGTGCTTAATTGGAGGCAGTGATTTCCGGTGGTCAGCACCACCATTTAATGATCAGCACCAGCACTTATGACAGTCTGCAACATAGTGGTGCTGGCTTTCTGATACTTAAGTAGTTATTTTATAATTAAATATACAATAAAAATGAACAACACCTGTCATCCAAGCCAATGTTATAGCGTTGGCTGGCCTGAATAATCTGAATTGTCCCACTTGTAGGATTGTGATGGTTAGTACTTGTGTTGATACTGTCATTAGCCGCGCTGGCAGAGGCAAAGAGTGGTGCAAGCTGCAGTGTCCTCCTGAGAAGCGCCCTGCAACTTACTTTTTTTTTTTTTTTTTACAAATTAGGCATTTTTTGTGCTCTTTTCATCCTTATCCCCTTTCTGGCAAAGGGAACCAAGAAATTTCTTCTTCATCTGACACCCTCCCACCCCAAAAGGGAGTTGGGGGGCCTGTCTTTGTCTGCAGTTCAGCGTTGCTTGTGATGGTGTACAGTGGTGGGGAATGTGCTTGTCCGTTGATTGGATCATCACTCTTCCTTGATGCCTCCTTGCAAAGTGGTTCAGTTTGCCCCATTTGGAGCTGGACAATGAATGGCCGGGTGCAGTGCTAGGCCACAGTTACCGTGCTGGTTTCAAGAGGCACATGGTACTGCAGCAGTTTGAGGTGGTCATTTACACTCTACGGGATCAGCAACCTTCTCACTGTGTTGTGGTGCGGGCAGATATTATTTCAGGGATGCCCTTGACAGTGTGGCACCCATCTGCTCTGCTGTTTTTCAAGAGCTAATGAGAGCGAGCTTACACCAGCATGTGCTCCAGCTTCAACCCTGGTTCACAAAGGATCAGCCAGCATAGTACTGATGATCTGCACCCCAGAATTAGTTGAGCCTAGACTTCTTTCACAGAGTGGTCAGTGGTGCAGATGCTGCCCATTTCTTGTTGCAAAGCATCCCTTGGTTCTACTCAGCCACTGCAACTGAGCACCAAATTCCCTACTTCCTCCTTCACGCTGGGTGCTGGCTTGGGGACTCTAGGTTTCTGCCTATAAATTTGCTGCACTGAGAATTGGTAGTATTTGTATAGAATTTAAAGAATAAAGTAAAGTGCATTGTTTAACATTGTCACAGAGATATTTCTTTGGCTGTTTATACCCACAGTCACCCAACGGGTCAGATACCAGATGATGGGCCACATTTAGCCTAAAGCAAATCAAATAGTACCTTGATTGGGAATTTATCACATACTTAAAGTAACTTTCAATTACAGATGGCATGTTACATAACTGCCTTTCATAAAAATTATACCCCACCCCACATGTTATGGAAGGAGCCCTCAAAAAGCTTAGCCACTTAATTGCGGGGCACCTATCTAAAGACTGACAATCCTTCACAATGGCTTTTGTTAGGCCCGCCTCTGGTTTCCCCCATGTTGCTGTCCATAAGATTGCCCCCTTAATCTTCATCACATCCTCTATATTTGATGTCCCCAACTTCTCATGGCATACAAAAGCAGAACATGACTGTTGCCGACAATCTAAAAACTGTTTCAAGTGCTCTGATGCACTGTTGGTTTCTAACCTTGATTATGTTATCCCATGATAAAGATTTATCCAGTGTGACCCCAAGTATTTAAAAGTGGTAACTGAACTCAGCGTAGTACCCGCAATATAGTGCTTCCTAGGTTTGGAGATTTGTGGGCCAAATCTCATAATGTAGGATTCAGACAAATTGTTGATAACCCCAAATTAGTCATTAATTTAAAGAGTCCAATATATGTTGCAGCCCATTTGCAGTCCTGGCCAGCGGGACTGCGTCATCTGCATATAGCAGTACAGGAAGTCACCACCTTGCTGCAGAAGAATGTCCTCTACTTTGTTTGTGTAATGAAAACAGGAAAGGCGCCAACACACACCCTTGGCACACACCCCGGTTTATATAAAATGGATCAGTTAGTTCCGCACTTTGACCATAATGCATTTAACTCAATAAGTTGACCAACAGCTTCTCTATCCTTTTCTCTTGCATCAACATCCACAACTTAGATATGCCAACATTATCAGATGCAGAGCTGAGGTCCATGAATGCCAGATAGATGGGATACTTTTTTATGTAGACATATTTACTGACTATCAACTCTACCATTCTGACTTGATCTGACAGTATTCCTCTCTCCTCCATCCAAGCCTCTAGTTAATCCAGCAGAACTCTCCCCTGAATGTTTACCAGAGTCCAGGACGGAGATTACATTGCAACAGGTTGGATCATTCCTGTCTCCCTTCTTAAAGATAGGTATTATAATTGCCCTTGATTATGAGCTAGGTAATCTATAGAGGAATGTCCCCCTAAACACCCTTGTAAGTAATGGGTCCCACAGTGGAATATTTCCCTTTAATATATCCACTGATACACCATCAGGGCCTGGTGTCTTATTGCTGAGGCTCCTATTATTTTGCACGTTTCACTGCAGTAATCTCAATGGGACTAATTTTAGTTGTCTCCCTGTAGCTGATAGGGCTGCTCACCTCTCATTCAGCAAGCGTGAAGAGTAAAACACCTTAAAGTTTTTAACCCGGGTTTAAGGTGGGATCAGATTCTCTACCTTGGACGTATGAGCTTCAGCCAAAAAAAGGGGGCATTCATCACCTTCCAAACACTTTGCTGATCTCTAGTCTAAATCGCTATCAGGAAAGCCTTCGATGCTTCATCGCTGATAACAGGCTTTGCGGGCAGAAAAACTTTATATGCTTTCCTGCGGGACTATATTTTTAATAGTGAATGCATCTCCCTTTTTAAGACCCTTGAGAGGCTACAATGTGCTTGTCAACAAAAATGGTCAACACTTACGTGAAATATCCTCAGGTAGGGCGGACCTAACTAGCTCACCTATATACTCAAAAGAAGAAATAATTTCTGCTGGACTAGAATCCTCCTCAAGACATCTCATCATAGGGCCAGTTACACAGTTGAAAACTGTGCCCAAAACCATATCATTATCAATATCTGCCAATTTTCTTGTCAGCCTTAAAATGGCAGTTAAGGGCTTGTAGTAACTAATACTGATGGGTAGCACTTTATATAATGTAACATGAAACAATAGATCATATGATAACAGAATATAGTCTATAACACTATTAAAACCCCCATCCGCATAGGTGGGTAACCCAATTTCATTTGGGTGTTTGAGATCCACCGCATATTCCAGGTTGTGTTTTTGTAAGAGTATTAAGAATATCTCCATAAGTGTTGTGATCAAAGTGCACACCATCGTCGCCCCTCCCATCAAGAAAATCACAGATTGATTCACGGTATTTTTTACACAGCTAAATATTAAAGTCTCCCGCCTATAGTATCCTTGGCATACAATTATTTTTAAGAACTTGTCCAGGTCATGGTACAGTGTCTCAATTACATCTTTAGATCGTTGATTACATTTTTTATAATAAAAACGTATAAGCAAAGCATCCATTCCATACCCTAAATGAATATACAACATCTGATGATACTGCAGCAGGAATTAATGCTGACCACAGTATGAGGATGGGTCCCTTTCACTTTTTGCCTATCACTCCCAGATTGTACTCCATAACTTGTTGATCATCAATCTGTATCTTAATGCTAATGGTGCAAATGACTTAAGTAGTATGATGTCATATCAGTTTTTTAGATGTCACCCCGCCCCATGCCATAACACCGTCAGCCACTGAATTCCTCCCAAAATAGTAATTTGGGTGATAAAAGTATCCAGTTGGAACCACTTTGATCTTACTAATATCTCTTGCAGAGAGGATGCCTTGTGATGAAAGGACTTGGCTGCTGCTGGATCTCTGAAGTTTATTACGACACTTTCTCCATCCTCCATCTTCCTATTGTGGCCCAACCAAGAGACCCTTCTCAGCATAATGATGATGTTGATTTAGGCCAAGCCTTGAAGTAATTCAATTGGTTACCTTAATTTTAAGATCGGGCCACCCTTCTACCTAGTTTGGGTCTTGTAGCTCTACTTTTTAAAACAATCACATATGGTGTTGCAGTTAGAGGCAGCTGTAACACTATCTGGTTTCCAACATACGCCTGTTATTTTTTCCCTGCCTTGCCATTGATTTCTGCAAGAGGTTTGCATCTTGCCCCAATAATTGTCTACATCTGAAGCAGTAAGGACATCTGAGGCTGTATTAAATTGGATTCTCCCCCTGCCCCTCATAGATAGTTGACCGGTGCTGTACTAGATTTATGGGTCTCTTTCATTTTTCAATCATTTTGTTGACTGGACAGTTCTCCCTCTTGGATTGTTTCAAGAAATCAGTCATACTCCACTCTAGGCTGCTAAGTGTATTTAACATAGGGTCACACAACACTTTGACAATGCATTCCAGACTATTCACCCTGTCCAATAATTGAGAAATTAGGGCAGCAAACTCATGGCCCAAAATAGACTTATGAGCTGCATTTTCTGTGTTAGTACACATATGGACTTTTGGATGTAACAGGTGCTTTGGGGGCTTTATTTAGTAGTCGAGGCAGTTGGGTGGGCTATCTTTTTATTTCTTTGCTGGTGGGTTAGAGTAGATGGGGGAGGGATTTTATCTGGGCTGATAGTTAAAGCATCAGAATGTATGCAGAAATTCAATGCTGCTCTTAGTCCAGATCCCTTTCAGGGTCCTTCTACCCTGTTGTCTGACTGCTGCCCAGACTCTTCACTTAGACTACAGTTTGCTTCCACTAATCCCCTCAAAGGAACTGGGACAATAATTGGGTGTTGTGTAGAAGTTTGCACAGCCCCCCAGTGCGTCTTACACCAGTAGTATCTCTGAATTTATTCCCCCAAAGCACTCATCAGAAAATTTGTAATTGATGCAATAACAGTCTTGCTCCTCCCCACGCTGACTTAGTTTCCTCTTATCCATTTTTTGGTGGTGATGCCTCAGAGGTAGATTTATGGAACCTTAACACAGCCTTTATGTGGTAAGAGGACTCTGCCTTGTAGAGCCAAGAGATGTGGCCCGCCCCTCCTGGGATCTGGCGGTCTTCGCCTGAGCGCAGCCCGGGCATGTCTCGCACTGCTGGAAGAATCACTATCTTATGAGGATCCTCTTGGTTCTGACAGACTGGAGTCACAGGTAAGTGCCCCACGCTGCAGAAGAATCACCATCTTATGAGGAGCCTCCTGGCCCCTGCACATCCGCAGTGGCCTCTGGACTTTCTGGTCTCCACGGGCTGGTGTCACAGTTTGCAGGTTCCTTGATCACATGTGGGCCTTGAAATGATCCTCATGACCAGTGTGGTGTCTCGTGGGAGGTATGCGCATTGTAGTGGGTGCACATCACTTGATGCAGACACAGAAAGTACTGGTGTGGGATGGGGCATGTGTGGTCTCACTTCCACTTATCCCTTCAGTAGCGCTGGCCTCTGGCGGTACGTGATGTAGTGATTTTGCCCCCATGCACTCAATATACTTCAGAAGAGAAGCAAAATAAAAGGGGAGCGGGAAGGATAAGCTTCCTAGAATGTATCTTTTGTCCCAGAGCATAATTCTGTTTAAATTAATTTTTGTCTGTTTTTTCACATAGGAAGATAAAGAGGCCATGTTTGATGTTTTCGATACCATCTGCGCAGTACTTCAGGTGGCAACTGGAGTAATTTCGACACTACTGGTTAGAGAAAAACAAAATTACATTTACATTGTTCATGTGTGTATTAAATTCAGTGTGTAACAGATTTCTAACTAGTGCTGTTGTTTGTGTAGATAAACAAAGAGGCCATGGAGAAAGCTCTCAGTCCAGATATGCTGGCCACAGACATTGCCTATTACTTAGTTAGAAAAGGGGTGAGTATTTGAAAGCAATCTGATTGTATTTTAATGTTTATTTCATGAAGAGCTTGGTCAAGTTCGGTGTAACCCCTTATTATATGTACGTAAACAGTCATCTCTTAATATGAAAGGGGATCGCCAAGGAGGCTTGTGTTTCTGAACCATCTTTGTGACCTCACCAGAGCTATTTATTAATTTGTTGAATCCAGGTGACGTAGACCTTTTTTACTTGGGTACTTTGTCCACCATCATACTTCATGCTGCTATATATTTAATCTGGATAGCAACTGCATCCTCAGTGATTAGGGGTGGTGTTGATGGTTGTGATCCACAGAATATTTTATCTGGGCATTTGTTAAAGTGCTGCTAATCACCCTGTGGTAATCCGAGGGCACTTTAGGTATAGGTATGTAAAGAGGAATGAGAATTGCATTGTAATATGGTTGAAAAAAACCAGTGTAGAAGAAGTAGTTTATCATACAGCAGCCATGCACAGTATCTAGGACGATGTCTACTCAGGGCCGGCTTTAGGACTGGTGGCGCCCTGTGCAACAGTTTATTGTGGCGCCCCTCCCCCCCACCCCCATGACATCCTCCTCGGTTTCACTCACTACCACCGGCAAATGTGCCCCTCATTTCTCCATCACTCCCCTTTTACATACATTCATGTTCTTTAAAGCACTTGTAAAGGCTGGCATTACTAATCCACTCAGCTAGCCGCATAAAATATATACAAAAATAAGAGCCCCTAGCGCCATTCTAACGCCACATTATTGTAAATTTTTTCTTCCCTTGGTTACAGTGGGCCTCTGGGTGCTTTGCAAGATTAGCGTCAACATTTTTTACGCTAATCCTGCAAAGCGCTTGACTAACGTAAAAAATTCTGTCGCTAGTCCTCTAACTAACACCATGGTGTGCCATATTTTAAATATGACGCACGTATGGTGGCATTAGGGGGCGCTAAGGGATGCAAGAAAAGTGGCGCTGCACTGTATGCAGCGCCACTTTTCTTAAATATGCCCCATAGTTCTGTTTTTTGCAGCAGGCATATTAACCCTCTATGCTACATTATATTGAGTCAAAGCTGCCAATAGGCAAAACTCCGATCTCTCCCTTTAGCAGGAACATTAATCACAAGATTTTCTTGACATTTTAATTGTTTCTTGAAGGCTAAAAGCACAAGGAACTTTTCAGGAGGTGCTTTTAAATCGCAAGTTTCGTAAGTAATTGCTAAACACAGCTCCCCCCTGAGGCCAGCGCCCGGTGCAGTCGCACCGCTCGCACTGCCCAAAAGCTGGCCCTTTGTCCACTGGAGAAAACCTATCATCAAATATGTCCTAAACAAGATCACAAAGTTTTAAAAAGAGCAAGAGTCCTGAGGGTCTAGGTGGAAAGGTAAATCCTGCCTTAGGCATCTAAGCTGGTGGGGGCTGTCAGGGGGAGGCTATGATTATCCAAATTCCAAGGACAAGAGAAAAGTCTTTAATGAGCTTCAGAGTTTGAAGTTATTTTCCAGTCCAACGTTAAGAGTTGGAGAATCCAAGGGGGGTTGGTAGGGAGGACAAAACATGGACAGACTGACCACCAAATCTCCTATAGGTGATCGGCCATGTCAACAATAGGCACCGTTGAAGATCTGAGCATTCTGGTTCGTTGGTAAGGAACAAATAGTGTTGTATTGTTGTCCTGTAATTGCTCATGGAGAACATTATGTGTGAGGCACACTGTTTTAATGCTCACTCTTCTTTTCACTCTTAGTAGAATTATTTTAGGGCTGGGGTGATATAGTTGTGTAATTTCAGGCCAAGCAGTTTTGTGAGAGGTATGCTGGGAAAATCAGTATATAGGCGGTTGCATTAATCCAGGCATGACCTGACCACAGTGAGGATTAAAGTGATTTTTAGAGACTAGTGGAGCAGCGCTATTACCCATTTGAGCAAGCCAGGATAGTAGAAAGCTGTCTTGGAGGCCATATCTGGGGGGTAAATGATATCTCTCTTTCAAAGAGCACACCCAAATTGTGTTCTTTGTTTACAAGTATGGAGGTGGCTGAGTTAATCTTACAAAGTAACGTGGAGGATTTTTTTAATTTCACCATTCAAACAAGACAGTTATTCTGCATCCATAGATGAACCCGATAGAGGCAAAGGTTAAGAAGGTTGTCAGGTTTGAGGTGGAACTGTGTGTCATCTGCATACAAACATTATCATGTGAAAGTCCAACATCTCAGCCAGGGGTGCACTGTAAGTGTTAAATAGCACGTGTACTAGGGTAGATTTCTGACAGATGCTGCATGTGATGCTTGCTGTTCTACAAAGTTATGTTTCTAATTTAATGAGAACAGTTTTGTAGGAAAATGTGAACCATGACAGCCCACTTTCCTGATGTTCACCAGTGTAGACTTTCTTTTTGTTTGCACCTTGTGGTCTCTGGTTTCAAAAGTGGCTGAGTGATCTTATAGTTTCAATGCATAAGGGTATCCCTATTCCTGAGGATAGAGAAGTCCTTTCCTTTTGTGCTCTCTGAACTTCTCTGGCATCTGAAGCCTGACTGAAAGTCACTTAGAGTGCAGTAGGTCTCCATGAGGAAGGACATTGGTAGGTAACAGCGCTTTACAACACAAGAAAGGTCTGCAGCGGTTCTGTAGTCAGCATCTCTTTGACCCCCAGGTTGAGGTGATGCTGGAAAATATTTTTTAAAAAGGACAAGGTGATCACAAAGACATTGGGTTCCCTGCAAAAACCACCTGCAACTACCAGTTTTCTTTTAAACAAAACAATTGCCCAAGGGTGGAGCCAAAACTACGCCTCTATCAAAAGAATCAGCATATCTTCCACCAACTGGTAGGCACAGGGTACACCAGGGGTGCATACAGAGGAAACATCAGGGGAAAGGTAGAGGTAGCTCCAGAAAAGGAGCATCTGTCTCTAAGTAGTGATGCACCCTACAACCCCCATCAGAGGCCACCCATGGAGGTAGATTACAAGAATTCCTGTCTTGCTGGGAGGAAACCACATCAGACTAGTAGATTCTAGTGGTGGGTCACCACAGCTACTGCGTCAGACTTCCCAAACTACCCTTCCCCCACCCACATTCCACCACACACACACACGTCCTCAGCTGAGACAATCACTGGCTCCTCCAAAGGGAGGAATATAGAGAGTGCCCTCATGCCGTCAAGGGGAAACAGTGTACTTGCTCATTCCCATAAAGGATGGCTCCCTCTGGCCTCTCAGCAGATACAGGCTGTCAGAACATTTCCATATGACAACCTTGCAGGATGCCAATCCTCTGCTCCAACGGGTGAGTGAGTACACGATGGCGTGGAGCCTTAAGGGCTCCTACTTCAACATACATATCCTTTCAGACCACCATCAGTACCTGCTGTTTGTGGTAAGTGAACATCACTACTAGTTTACAGTACTTCCTTTCAGAGTCACTATGGCTCCAAGGGTCTTCACAAACTTTCTAGTGCTGGTGGCTGCTCATCTGCAAAGGGGGACACTCATGTCTTCGTCATCTTGCTGATTGACTGATCAGGAGCAGCTGCAGACAGTAATATCTAGCACACACTCAAGCAGTGATTTTCCTGCTACATTGCTTGAGATTCATCGTAAATACTACCAAGTCCCATAGACGATCTAAACGGATCCCATCCTTCCTGGGATTTGTGATGAATGCAGTTACATGCAAAGCCTACTCAAACGACCAGGCATAATGGATTTGCACATCTCTGCTTACTGTACAACAGGCTCCACATGCACTGCATAAAAGATTGCCTTGTGACACAATGGTCACAAGCAGAGGGTCATAGGGAAAATCTAGTGTTGGTGAAGGCCAACATTCACTGTTTCTAGTGTCTGTAAAACAGCAACAACGTGATGTGGGAAAAGCCCTTTTCAGGTCGACCTTTGCAAGTGACCATTACCACAGAAGCCTCCCACATGGGCTGGGGAGCACATCTTGGCACCATGTCTCTGCAGGGGTGTTGGCCTCTGAACACTGGGTCTACCACATTAATAATCTAGAACTACTAGATGTACATGTAGCTCTCAAAGCCTTTGAAGTCACTTTCAGAACTGGTGCAGGGGATTTAACTCTTGGCAATTCACATTTAGCTTTTAGCGGAATAACTTCGGGGATTGGGGAGCATTTTTGCAGAGCTACTCAGCAGGACTGATCAAAACCTTCATGAGTGGGAACTCCACCTGCAAGTCCTACTCAGGTACTTCCAGAATTGAGGCACCCCGCAAATAGACTTGTTCACCACCCTCGAAAACATGAAATCCCAAATCTTTGTGGCCCCCCACCTGGTTCAGACAGTCCTGGTAGTCCGTGATCCTTGGAATGTCCATCAACCCCCAGGAGAAGTTTATGCTCAGGCCAAACCTTCTCACCCAGCGATAAGGCATATCAGACACCCAGACTCTAGGCAGCTCAATCTGGTGATCTGGCACTTGAGATCATGGAGTCTGGATATCTAAACCTCCTCCAGAAACATGGCCATACTGCAGAAAAGACACAGGCGCATCATATGAGCCTCTTACATGGCAAAGTGGATAAGGATTGCCTATTATTGCCTTCCCAAAAATGTAGACCTTGGAAGCCTAACATCCATGATATTATCTACTGTTTTACATTTGCAGAGATCAGAAGTTGCCTAGATATCAATACACCTAACACCTCCCTACTGTAGCAAATTAAATGCAAAACAGAGAACATTCATCACTTTTTAGAATCACCTTAGTCAAGGCTTTAATGGAGGGTCTTAAGAGAGTCCTATCTCCTCGAATATCTACTGCCTCACAGGGCACATGGGGCCATCCTTCAAACCTTTACACTCATGTCCCTTACAGTTCCTTATCTGTACGGTAGCCTTTCTTAGTGACCATTACTTCCCGCAGGCACATTAGTGAGCAGCAAGTACTCACCTTACAAGAACCATTCTTTCAGGTTCACAAAGGTAGGGCGATTCCGCGAACCAATCCCAAATTCCACCCTTTCACCTTAATCATAGCATAGACCTTCCAGTCTGCTTTCCACAAACAGATTAAGAAGTGGAAAGAGTAGATGTCAAAAATGCTCTTATGTACTACTTTGACAGGACCAAGCCTGTTTGCAAGTCTGATCAGCTCTTTGGGCCTGATTTAGATATTGATCCATCACAACGGTGACGTGTATCCTTTCTGCCGCAATTTAAATCCCGTAGGAAATAATGGGATTTAGATTTCGGCAAATGGGATATCTGTCACTGTTGTGAGGGCATAACCCGTCCGCCAATATCTAAATCAGGCTCTTTGTTTTGTAGACTTAACAAAACATTACTAGGGTCATTCCATCTCTAAAGCAGGCTGTAAGAAAGCAGTGACTCGAATTGGACACCACACTGGGTATAAGGGAAGGTGACGTTTCTATTTTCTCAGTATCATGCAAATAAGTTTTCTGTCAAATGTCCAAGCCAAGAATAACTTCATTGTTTCTTTCTTCAGATAACAAGTCAAAGGGTTTGGAGATCATCTTTTCTTCTGCGTTTCTGGGCTGTGACCCTTAGTAGAATAATAAATGAGTCTGAGAGATCAATTCTCATCCCTTTATCTTAATCTTTCACCAACACCCTTGTGTTTCACTCGGTGTTAGTTTGAGTGGCTGTGCTCTCTAGTTTGCTTCCACCTCCCTCCCTCTAACAGACACTGGTACGCACTATAGGGAAAGGACTCTCCAGCCCTCTTACCTGGTTCGCTTTACCACCCTTGTAAGCATGTACAAACAGGTGACTGCCACACTTACCTTAAGCCATGACCCAAAAGTCGAATCGCAGCATTCAGGTCCCCAAGGCCTCTCTCCCGGTCACAGATCTGGGTTTCCACTGGGCTTGGCTCTTCCCCGCTTAGCTGGCTATTGGCGGCCCGGCCTCCAGCCCCTTGTTCTCTGCCTTCTGTGATTACCCACCTCTGATGGTTCCATCGGTCTCGTCCTCCCTGTTCGGGATGCTCACTTCCTCCTTTCTGTTTTCTGAACGTTCGTACCAACACAGCTGTTCTGCCTAAACTTCAGGGGTCTCACTCCTCCTCCTAACTCCTGATTCACTGAGTAGGCTGATGGTATCCCTGCAGTCTGGTGCACTGCCTGTCAATTCCTATAGACTTCCCATGGTCGCATGTTGGAATCCACATCACACAGGCATAGCAAGATGGATAGTCAAGTGCATACTAACTTGCTACCACAAAGCTACACAGCTATCCCCCAGGGCATACTCCACCCATAAAAAAGGGTCAGTCATGCACTTTCTTAAGGAGTATTCTGCTAGCTCACATCTGGCAAAGGGACACCTAGTCAACTGCACAATTCTACTAACAACTGCATTGTGTACGTTCTATCCCACCACCAGGCTGTGGTGGCCAAAGAACATTGTTGAAGACATCTTCGTCTACTCACTACCCGCTGTTTATGGTGTACACTGCTTTATGCAGAGTATGTGTATCTACAGCCAAACATGCTACAAACAGAAAGTTACTTACAGTGTAAGAGTTGCCCAGGATGCAACATTTCCCATCACAAAGTATAGTTTCTACTAGGAATGGGCATGCTCCCTGTTGGTATTGCAAAGTAGGCAAAATCATGGACAATCGCAAGTATTTGTGGTCTACACTCTGCTTCTCAACTGTCCTGTGCCCAAAACCCAGCTGCTGCCAGATGTATTGTGGGCTGTAGCAAGAGAATGCCCAGTCCCCTTGTTTCCTGTGTCTAATATTGGGCCTACATTACCATCTGTGGTGATTCCCACAAACACATAGAACAGGGGTCTCCAACCTCTTCTTTGGTGAGAGCTACTTCTGATCAATGAATATTTTCTTGAGCTATGCATGGATATTATCACTGTTTCAACATGATTACAACTGAGACCATCACATTTAGGATTAATGTTGATAACCATCCTCTACAGCTCTGCACTCGAGCACCTACGCTTTGGTTTCTGGTAACATTCTTCTTTCTTGGCCCAGCACTCTCACAGATGTGACTGACAGAGCCTTGCCTGCAACATGACTAATCTTGATGCATCTTTGCTAGAATAAGGTTGTTTTGTTAAAAGCCCTTCATCCCCACATATTGTGTGTTTATGTGTTAGTGTGGGATCCTGTCATTGGTTTGGCTGGGTAGGACTTACAGCATCTTGTCATGAGCAGTGCCCCCTTCATCAACATGTCCCAACCCTCTGTAGAACCTACTGGGCAGTGCTTCACTTCCAAAAGCTAGATCCAGGGAGTTGAAGAGCTACCTGTAGCTCCTGGCCAACTCGCTGGTGACCCCTGACAGAACGATTAGCTCCTCAGACCCTGTTGCACTACATGTCATTGCTGAGCCACTCTATTGCCCGCATACTGTGAAAGGTGAGCAACTTTCCTAGGTACAGTTAAGAGGCAGAGGTACCACAATGTCAAATACAGTGAAAAGGTCAGTAGAGCCGTATTCTTCATTGTGGAGAGGCAAAGGTTCACTAAGACCAGGTAGACAAAGAACAACAATGAATGTTAGACGTATCTATGATTATTGGGCTGTGTGTAGTGGAACTTCAGTTATGCGGATCGCCATGTAAGTGTATTGGTTTTTTTACCTATATAGATTGAGTCAGTCTCTGCTGGCCTCCATGTGTATGAGAGATCATGTTCCACAATACAGACCTTAGTGTTGGCCGTACCCTCGCATGTGGTCATCTTCATCCTAGGTTTACATAGATTTTCTGGACCTAGAGAACTAGCTGGGGGCACTACAATATATATACTTTGTTTGTTTTAACAAACACACATACAAAGCCTGTCTGCACACCTTTCCCAGGCTTGATAGCCCATCCCTCTTATGAGTCTACAACAATGCAGACATGCCTAAGTCATTTAGAACCTAAGAGTGGGTGCATGCTCTCCTATGCAGCCCATGAAACATGTAGCATGATTCCCAATATGTAGGAAACATGCTGCATTTAGATGAGTGACAAGTCAGCCTTTAGCGATATATCTAAATGTTAACATTTTGAGTAAATAGCTTTAATTGGACTCGGTGCGGTCGCACTTCTCGTTCAATGGGTTGGGTTTCTAAGACACTACGGGCATCCTATTTTGAAATTAAGTCCTTCCAAAATGTAGTCATTATGCTAAATTGTTTGCAGGCTTCCCCAGAGTGTGTGGAATATTATTGAGAACATCCAGGAGAAACAAGTGATATATTCTTATTCAGAGGACAGTAAAGCCACCATTATTGTGTATTATCATTACTTACAGCACAACCATTTGGCTATAATTCCTCCTAAAAGATTGCTTAAAATTATTGGCAAAATAAGCAATGCAGGTGCACTTGCCTAAATAATTGTCCCCTCACAGGAGCTCTTCAGTGATCTGCCCATTACATAATCAAGAAAATCAAGCTGATAGATTCCCACCCTCAGACAAGATAAATGCCAGTCTAATATCTGCAGACTGAGCCCCCTAGGTATCAGTACGAATACCACTGTTTAATAGTGTGTTGGACTTACTACGAACCTATGCACTTTCAAGTATCTGATTTTGAAAAGTAAATGTTAAGCTCCCAGAGGCAGCCATGCCCTCCAAAATATTTAGACACAACTTACAGTTGCTGATTTTTTTTTTATCTGCTATCTCACTGGCTACCATCATAGTGGCAAAAATGTTGAAATACACATTGATTACACCACTATTTCAAAAGCCCCAAAGAGACATGGCCAATTTCTGGTCTATATCAAATATTCCTTACCAGGCTAAGCTCTTTGACATATGATTCTAATGCAGTTACAAGATTTTATAGTGCCTCTTAGATCTAGTGAGTCAGTGCCAATCATATATTTGACTTAGAACGTTCAGCCAGTCTGTCCTTCTTGGCTGATTTTAGAATGGGGACAAAAAACATTAGCATCAAAACTCTACTCTTGTTAGACCTGTCTGTGGCCTTTAACACCATCAGCCACATAGTGATACTAGCCTGCTTGTGCCAAGCTACTGTCAGAGAAACTGCATTTTCCTGATGTTAGATCATTCTGTCCTCCTGATTCTAACCATTTTCAATAACAACAGTTAGGTCTCAACCTTAGCACCTGACTTGTAGTATACCAAGATGTCAGCATCTCACTTTCCTCATTTTACTTGATTATTTTTATTGCACCTTTTGGTGATATCACTCAAGAATAGGCACTTTCTGGCCTTTTATAACTATGCTGATGAAACCCAGGTCATAATGAGACATCAAGGATCAGGTGGGACTGTCTGTTTAGACATTAATCACAGAGTGAGGGAGAACCATCTAAAGCATATTTAACTGTGACACAACTTGCCAAAAGGTTAAAAAGATTGTTCACGTCACTCTCATCACAGAAAGAACTGCATTGGCTTCCCATCAAGGCCTGAGTCATCTTTAGACCAGATAAATCACATCAAAACCTATCCAAATCAATACAACTACAATATACTTACATACCCGGCAGAAGCACTCTCCATCTCTGGTAGGCAACACCACTTGAGGAGCCAACACATCACCAAACTGGAGACGAAGAACTGCAAGGAGGAAATGACCAGAAAACCATCTACATACTCAAACCTGGAACAACAACCTAATTGATATCAGAAAGCTCAGACCATCTGCAGTTCAGAAGCAAGAAGAGTCACCTGTTGATAGAAATGTACCACCCTATATGACAGACCACAGCTATGTGCCTCACTGTAATTGATTTCAAACTCCTATGTCCTTTACCCCATTTATCACTCTAATGCTCCTGAAGTAGGATCACAAATGCCACCATTTACTAGCATTCAACATACATAGGCGGTCATTATGAACATGGTGGTTCGGCCCGCCATGCCGGCAGTGATGGCTGAAGCCGCCAGACGGCATGGCGGGCCGAACCGCCACATAATGAAATGGATGACGGCCGCCAGCGGCAGCCGTCACCCACCGCAATGCTCCCACTGCCAGGCAACCTGGCGGCGGGATGAAACACCATCCGCCAGGAAGTTGCGCTACCCTGCGGATAATGTTTCAAATGCCGCCAGCCTATCCCACCAGGAAAAGGCTGGCAGAGGGCGTGCCCCGGGACACCCCTGGGGGCCTCTGCACAGCCCATGCACTTTGCATGGGCAGTGTAGGGGCCCCCATTCAGGCCCCCGTCGCGCATGTCACTGCCCGATTTACGGGCAGTGACATACGCGACGGGTGCTGCTGCACCTGCCCCACACCAATATTGGCGGCGGCTCCTCATGGAGCCGCCCTCAATGTTGCGGCTGTGTTCCCCGCCAGGCCGGCGAGCAGAGACACTGTCTCCGCCCGCCGGCCTGGCGGGGAAAACATTATACGGCCGGCAGGAGGCTGGTGGTCGATGGAAAGACCACCAGCCTGAACACAGCAGGAAATCCCGCTGTGTTCAAAATGACCGCCATAGTCTTTAAAACCAGAGTTCTTAGTTAGCTCTCACACAAGTCTTTAGATCTCTGACATTTGGTCTGTTACGGTGGCCTACATTCTACAGATGGAAAAATATAGCAAAACATTTTGGAACTATGTTTGACCAAGATCTGTCATTTATTCCACACATTAGGTCAGTGGTTCCTTTTAGAAACATGAAGTTGGTTCTGCATAAACACATCAAGACTTCAGGGAGACAGTTATAAAAATAGCAAAGGAAAAGGAAGGCATTAATATTTAGCTCACAACTAGCAGGGTTCAGGCTGAGACACAAGGAATAACACAAGCAAAGCAGGATCTGTAGCAATTGCTGGAGAGATAAAGAAACAGGTAGAACATCAAAAGCTGATTTAACATAGCAGAATTAGGAGAACAAAGCAGTCACTAATTGTCAAAGCAGTGACTAGAAAACCCAGCTGCAAGTAGAAGACAAGTGAATCTAGGGTCTTCATAGCCATATCCAGATAGGGTGGAGTTGGATCTAAAGCACAAAAACTGAGATGAATCAAGGTCACGTCTCCACATCTCATACATAAGGAAAGCTCACATATACCAAAACACAACGGAGGAACAGAGTCAGGAACACCAATTAAACATGCAATGGATTTGGTTACAGATAATGACAGAAAACATGCAAAAGAATATGTTACAGGCTGCTCTCTGCTTTATTCCAGAGGAATCATGGACCTAACACTCACTTGTGAACATATGACCCCCTGCAGGAAGCAGAACACCTGCTGATGATCCAGTAGCCTCCTGGGAAAAGGGATGTGAACAAACAAAAATGTAACATTAAAAAGGCAAAACAATAATGCACAATTTAGTTCCCCTGTAGAGAAAAAGGTCAAATTTACTTCTGAGATATTGACCTTTCTGAAGACAGTTCATTCCCGCCACCCTAATTCTAATAGCCTACTTATGGAGACGATGCAACTGCCTCAGGCATTTAGGGCAACAAACCCACCATATTGGTTTCACTTAACAAAGGAAGGAGTGGTATTGAACTCTAGACCGATCTAAGATGCGTATGGTGAAATGTATGGTGAGGGATAAATATTAGGGTACTATGAGAAATTGGGTTAATGGTTGAGGGGGTTAAACCCTACTCGCAGCAACCAAAATCCTTGGCAGTGTGAGGCACAAGCAAACCCCAAATTAACCTGTACTCAAAACCTTCTGGTAGCTCGGTACACAGCAGTCAGGCCTAACCGGGGGAAATGTGTAAAGTATTTATGCAGCACTTCAAACACTAATAAAGTGAAAACAAAATCCAAGACAAATCCCACACCAATGGCGATTCTCAGAGGTTCACTGCATAGAGAATCGGGATTTTATTAAAGACAAGGAGGCTAGCATTATGCATAAAGCCTTTTATTCACCACTCCTGTGCAGCTCCTTTAAAGACTTTTAGAACCAAATGATAACAATAACACAGACCCATAACAGTCCATATAGTCCCACAGCAACAGTCATCTTCCTCTTTTTTGTTTTCCCAATATGTTCATCCTCCTTTTTCCACTTTCCTAAATTTCCCCTTCTGGAAGGATAAGCGCTCCAACTTCTTATACGTCTAGAATAAAAAGAAAAAATGATGTTAGAAATTCAACTTCTATCATATAATAAAATCATATTTAGCATATAAAACCG
Source organism: Pleurodeles waltl (assembly GCF_031143425.1). NCBI lineage: Eukaryota > Metazoa > Chordata > Amphibia > Caudata > Salamandridae > Pleurodeles > Pleurodeles waltl. The sequence continues at coordinate 92,606,157 of NC_090441.1, forward strand.
AATCTAAAACAAAAAACTTGCTAAAATCATATTTAACACTTCACATAAACAGAATATCCTTCAAATTATAATCTCTCTTACTTTACAATCTCCCATGGGTGGGAGAGGAGGGATAATGCTAGCCTCCTTGGCCTTAATAAAATCCTGATTCTCTATGTAGTGAATCTCTGAGAATCACCATTTTATGTCAAGACAGGAGGCTAGCATTATGCATGTTTATAGCCTTAGAACCCGCCGTAGCGGGCTCTACCGGCTATTAAAGGCCCCCTCCCGGGTTAAAGGCCCGAGCCGAAGGCAAGGGCCCTTAACAAAGGAGAGGGCCTTTAATAGCCGGTAGAGCCCGCTAGGGCGGGTTCTAAGGCTGTTAGAACATTCTGCCACTCAGGGCAGAATGTTCTATTAAATAAAACCAATTCCTCATGGAGCCCGAGGGGATTAAAATCCCCTCGGGCTCCGTGAGGCTTTGTTCACAGCACTTGCTGTGAACAAAGCGAACATTGGAATGTTGGCGCTGCAGGCTTTTACCGGCCAGTAAAAGTCCGGAGCACTGTTTTCAATGGAGCTGCCAATGTTCCAATGTTCTAATAAAGCTTCAATTGCTAAAACTGCAACATACTCATTAAGTTTAAAATAGAATTTCCTAAATATCTCCTCACTTGACCAATCAGCTGCTTTCATAATTTCCTCCAACTTTCCAACTATTAATAAAGTTTTAGAAGCCATAGCACCCCTTACAGAATGTGCTGTATATTTGTTCAAGTCTATACCAGCCTCACTCATCACATTTTTCACCCATCTAGCAATTGAAGCAATAGAAACTTCCTTAAATGGTTTCAAGTAGGAAATTAAAAGTTGATTTCTTCCATCTGATCTATGCTCACACATCCTATGCTACCTCATACTCCTTTATACAGCTTACTACACATAATTCTGGATGTTCATCAAACCTTGGATAAAATGTATTTTCCGTCATAGTCTTTGTTCTATTTCTTACCTCAAATAATACTCCTTGCGGCTGATAAAATCTACGAGAAATCTCTAGAGCTTTGACATCTGAGACTCCTTTAAAAGATATCATGCATAATAATGTTGCCACTTTCCCTGCCTGCAGCTTACTCGTCAAATAATTATTTGATGGCCATTTCCTAAACAAATCAAATATCATCCTAACATCCCATAAAGTAGTATATATATTTTTGGTGGTCTTTTCAATCTCATACCTTTCAGGATTTTACATATCAAGGTACTCCTTCCAATAGAAGAACCATCAATCAAACAATGTCCTGCTGCAATTGCCGACCTATAACAATTTATTGTTCTATAAGACAAGCCTTTTCTGAACAATTCTGCTAAGAAGTTAGCTACCATAACTTAATTCGTCTCCACGGGATCCAGATTCCTCTCAGTGTACTAACATAACCAAACCTTCCATGCACTCCTATATCTTCTCCATGTTCCTGGAGCCCATGACTCGTATAATAACTGAAGCCTCTCCAGATAGCCCTCTGAAGCATTCATTTCTCCTGAGATCTTCCAAACTAGAAGGTTGAGCATCCCTGTTTCTATCAAAGAATGCTCTTGATCATTTACATCTTTTAAAAGACCCTTGGATGCCTCTATCATGATTGGATCCTCTACTGCTAATTCCATAACCGAAGGGAACCACACTTGTGTTGTCCAAAATAGAGTCACTAGTACCCACTGACATCTCTGTCTCCTCACCTGCACGACAACTCTCTGAATCATACAAAAAGGAGGAAAGGCATAGCCCAGAAACTTGCTCCAATCCAGACTGAAAGCATCCACTGCCTTCGCCCCCGGATCTGGACTCCAACTCACATAACTCTCCAACTGATTCATTAACCGCGATGCAAAAAGATCTATTTCCAGAGGTCCTCAGATTCTGTCTATCTTTTGAAATACATAAGGCATGATTTTCCATTTGCTGTAATCCCAAATATAGAGGGAACCCCAATCTGCTCTTGTATTCACTTCTCCCGGTAAATAGTGTGCTGTCACCTGTATCTTTTGTTCCATGCAAAATTCCCAAAAATTCTTTGCTAACTCCGAAAGCCTCTTTGACCTGTTGCCTCCTAACTTGTTTATATATGTCACAGCTGAAATGTTGTTCATTTTCAAAAGAATTGAACATCCTTTCAATTGATCTCTGAAACTTCAAATTGCTAATTCTCCTGCTCTCAGTTCCAAACAATTTATGTGATCCTCCCTTTCTTTGATGTTCCATTTTCCTCCTGTCAGTTGCCTTCCCATTACTGCACCCAACCTAACGTACTTGCATCTGTTTCCAGAACATACTCCGGTGTTGAACCAAATATGGCTCTCCCATTCCAAGCCTGCAGATTCTTTAATCCACCAATTTAATTCTTCCACTGCATCCTCTGAAATGTTTACAATATCCCCATACCATTAACCCTGAGCTAATGCTAGATGTTTGATTCTCTGGAGTGCCCTGTAATGTAATGGGCCCTGGGAAATTTGCTTGAATTGAAAATGATAGCAAACCAATTGTCCTTGCCAATTCCCTTAAAGTAATGGTTTTCCTCCGCAAGACATTTTTTATCTCCCTTTTTATTAATGTAATCTTTCTTTCTGGCAATTGTAATTGACTTTCCACCGTATCTATTACAAACCCTTAAAATTCTATCCTCTGTGGTGGTGCAAGAACTGACTTCTCCTGGTTTATTATGAAACCCAAATCCTCCAGAACACCTACACTTTATCTTCACATGTTCCAAAAGTAAAGTACTCTCTTGACTCATAATCAAGATATCGTCCAAATAGATAATCAATCTCACACTTTGTAAAACACCAAGGTGCTGAAGATAGTCCAAAAGGACGACAAGTGAATTGGAATAATTGTCCTTCCCACCTGAACTGTAAAAACTTCTGGTTTTGTGATTTCATGGGAATCATAAAATAAGCATCTTTTAGGTCTATTTTTGCTAACCAATCTCATTCTTGGAGAATCGCTCTCAGAACATGAATGCCTTCCATTTTGAAATGTCTGTACAGCACAAATTTGTTTAAATTTCTCAAATTTATCACTGGTCTCCAACCCTTGTCCTTCTTTTCCACTACAAACAAGGTACTCACAAATACTTTCTCTGAATCGTCCACCTTCACAATTGCTCCTTTTTTCAACATCCCATGAATTTCCTGTATCACTACCTCTCTTACTTCCTTTTGGAAACATATTTCCCTTGGTTCTATTTCTTGATATGGATATTCCTGAAGTTCTATTGTTTAACCTTTCACTTTATCTAGAACCCAACCATCATTTGTTATTTTTTTCCAATTGTTTATAAACATTTGTATTCTCCCTGCGATTCTTCCCAGGGAAAAAACAGTTCCAGTCCTCATACTCACCTTGTCCTGAATGAGATCCTGAGTTGTTAACTTGAGCACGTCCACGACCTGCTCTGCCTCTACCTCCTCTGCCTCTTTGTGGATAGAATGAATTGGTTGAATAACTGCTCCTAAACGATTCTCGTCCATATAAATTCCCATCTCCAAATACTTTCCTCATAGAAGTATGAGCTGTATCTAAGGCCGTAAACATATGTACATATTTGCTTAACGCCTTCATCATGCCTTCTCCAAAAAGCAGTCCTTTTGATTCCTCAGAAGACTCCTTCTTTGCTAACTCTCCCGATTTTGGTCTTATTTTAACAATATCTCCCTTCTTTTCTTATGAATAAGGCCTGTATTAGCATTTCCTAAAAAACAAGTTGCTCTTTGGCTCCAACCTCTCAACAAATTAATATCTAAATCTGAGCCTTTCACATACGACTCCTCCACCATATAAAAAATTCTGGCTAATGGACCCAACACATCTAGTAACTTATCTTGACGCTGATCTTTCCAAACCTTTCCGTGGGTCCCGTCCGAGTTCAAACAGGTAAGTAATCAAATCTGGATCCAGGTTCAGAGTCATTGAATCTTTTTCTCCAATCACTGGGCATGAACATTCTGCCCTCATGACATTTCTTTCATTCCTCTCCAAAGGTTTTCTAATTTTTTGTCTTACATATTCAGCAACATGACGCATAGACCACCATTTCGCACTACGCAGATGTTTCACATCAGAAGGCTTGAATAAAGTATGACCCAAAGGATCGTGTACTTGTTTTTTCTGTCCTGTTCCCACTTTATCTAGAATATCAAATTCATCTATATCATTCTCATCATTCATATCTAATATTTACTCATCATATTCATCAGAATATTCCTTGTTTTTCTAGCTGGATTTACCAACCATTTCCTTTGCAGGGCTGACCTGCCTTTCCATTGTGTCAAAGTTTTCCTCCAAAAACACGCGCTTGATACTCTGTAATCATTTGTCTGTAATGGCCCTCCGAAAGCCTGAGGGCCGTTGCCGAGCAACAGCACCACGCAACGTGAACACGTCGCTCGTTAAGCAAAAGAGTTCAATTTCCTTCTAAAAACAAACTAAAAGTGTCTGAAGCACGCTAATGCGTGCGCACCATCAACTGTGTACACGTTTCTGTTACAGAAACAGAGCACGCGTCTCATATACTGCACATGCATCTCGATACTGAAGTTATTTTTCTCCCACGCTCCACTTTGCACGAGCGACGTGTCCGCTGTCAAACACCGTCTTCACGCGAGCAGCTCACGCTCGCAAATATGTAAGAATTAACCGTTTTCCTTCACATCAAAGGTAAATTCAAAACCCTTTTCTTTTTTTTTGTTACTGAAAGCGCTCATACTTGTAATGGACAATATTAAATCAATCAATCAATCAATCAATCACAGTATTTATAAAGCGCACTACGTACCCGTTAGGGTTTCAAGGTGCTGGGGGGGGGGGGGGGGGAGGTGGGGGTAATGCTATTGGTCGAAGAGCCAGGTCTTGAGGAGTCTCCTGAAGGGGAGAAGGTCCTGGGTCTGTCGCAGGGGGGTCAGGAGGGAGTTCCAGGTCTTGGCGGCGAGGTAGGAGAAGGATCTGCCGCCGGATGTCTTGCGTTGGAAGCGGGGGACGATGGCGAGGGAGAGATTGGCAGAGCGGAGTTGGCGGGAGGGGACGTAGAAGTTGAGTCTGTCGTTCAGGTAGGCGGGTCCGGCGTTGTAGAGTGCCTTGTGAGCGTGGGTGAGGAGTTTGAAGGTGATCCTCTTGTCCACGGGGAGCCAGTGGAGGTCCCTCAGGTGGTGGGAGATGTGGCATCGCCGGGGTACGTCGAGGACCAGTCGGGCGGAGGCGTTTTGGATGCGTTGGAGTCGTCTGATGTCTTTTGCAGGGATGCCTGTGTAGAGTGCGTTGCCGTAGTCAAGTCTACTGCTGACGAGGGCCTGGGTCACTGTTTTTTCTGGTTTCCGTCGGGATCCATTTGTAGATTCTACGGAGCATGCGGAGGGTGTTGTAGCTAAAGACAAACTAAACAATATTAATACACATACGAGTCTTCAAACACCCTATGTACCCAAAAATTGGGTAAAAACCTTCTAATTACTCCCATAACTACCTCATAAATACATCAACATCATTTTAAAACAATAATCCAACAATCATAGAAAAATAAATAATAAGACTACTTATCTGCAAAGAAGCAGCAGACAAAAGAGGAAGACGACTGTTGCTGTGGGACTATATGGACTGTTACGGTTCTATGTTATTGTTACATCATTTGGTTCTAAAAGTCTTTAAAGGAGCTGCACAGCAGTTATGAATAAAAGGCTTTATGCATAATGCTAGCCTCCTGCCTTGACATAAAATTTAGATAAATAGCGCAGAATTTATTTAATTAATGAATCAAGACCAAAATGACAAAACTCCATTCAGTACAACTGGAAATATGCAATTTTAAAGATCTAAGTGAAAATAGCTCCCGAAAGCCCAAAGCGACACTCACAGCTATCTGGTCATGCGACACCGGGAGATAGTCACATGTTTAAGCAAACTGTGATAGAGCACGGGTCAGATAGAGGGCCCTTGTTAGTCCTGCTGAAAAGATACGTTCTGATTCCAGCACAAACGGTCCTGTTCATGGTGGAGTGTGCTGCAAAGAGGTAGGAAGTGTTGTGGACGTTCCTCGTTATAGCACACAATGCAGGCTGGGTGTCGCAGATGGTTGTCGCTGTAGCACAAAGATACTGTTGTCGTCGAAGGCGGTCTGGCTGAAACTCCGCGATAGCACTCCCCATGCGCGCTCAGTGCTGTAGCACACAGGGTCAGGTGGACTGAACTTCACATTGGCAGGCGGTGAGAGCAATAGGGTGTTGGTGCCAGCAGGTCCATTTGCAGCCCAAAAATTTCAGTTCAGTTCCACTGAGGCCACACCAAGGATCCATGATCTGAGGAGCTCCACTTGGGGGCTAGGAACGTGGTCCAGCTGGATCTGGGTGCTGGTTCAGGTGGTTGGGAGCCTCTAATGTTCTTGTGGCTCTGAACAGGAGGCCAGCAGACTAGCCCTTGGAGTCACTCTTGGAGGCCTAGGTTCAGGTTCAGGTCCAATCCCTCTGACTCAGGCAGGAGGGCAGCAGTCCAGCAGAGTGTCAGTCCTCTCAGTCTTTCTTCTGTCAGTTTCCATAGGCCCAGAAGTGTACTGAAGAGTTGGTGCCTGAGGTCCAGTATTTATACCAGGTGCCTCTTTATAAGTGGGAGAAGCTTCTGGAGCTTCCCATTTGAAAGTTGCAGCTTAATAAATGCAATAAGGTAACTCCAATGTTATCCTATGAGAGAGGTGGGTTTTGCAGTCGTGAAAAACAAATTTAAGATTTTTTCACTACTGGGATATATCAACCATAAAAGTGCACGTCCTACTTTTTAAATACACTGCGCCCTGCCCTTTGGGCTGTCCAGGGCCTACCCTAGGGGTGACATATGTATTAAAAATGAAGGTTTGGACCTGGCAAAAGGTTTATTTTTCCAGGTTGAAATGGCAGTTTAAAACTGCACGCACAGGCTGCAATGGCAGGCGTGACATATTTTTAAAGGGCCACCTACATGGATGAAACAAGCGCTGCAGGGCCACTAGCAGCATATAGTTTACTGGCCTTTGGCACACATAGTACCACTTTACTAGGGATTTACAAGTTAATTAATTATGCCAATTGGGTCTAAGCCAATTCTACCACGTTTTAAAGAGAGAGCACAAGCACTTTAGCACTGGTTAGCAGTGGTTATGTCATTGTTATGTTAATGTGTATAGCGTACTAATCACCCAAAAGGGTACCCAGACATTTGGGCAGGTGTGTTGGTGTGTGGTCCCCAAGGTGCCTATACGAAGAGCCAGGTCTTCAGTTTCTTGTGGAACTCAAGAAGTGAGGAGGGGGCTGTGATGTGCTGAGGGAGTTTGTTCCATGTCTTGGGTACTATGTAGGAGAATGAGCGACCTCCAGTTTTGCTTTTGCGGATGTAGGGAGTGTGTGTGAGTGAGGAAAAACGTAGGTGCCTGGTGGCTTGGTGAAAGTGTATATGGCTGTTCAGGTATTCAGGTCCTGTGTTGTGTAGGCTTTGTATGTGTGCATGAGAAGTTTGAATTGGCGGCGCTTGTGAATAGGGAAACAGTGAAGCTTCCTGACGTGCAGTGTGAGGTGGGTGCAGCATGGAAAGTAGAGTATGAGTCTTGCGGCAGTGTTCTGGATGGTCTGAAGTCTGTGTAGGTATTTTAAAGGAGATTCTGGTGTAGAGTGTTGCCATAGTCCAGCCTGCTGGTGATGAGTGCTTGCGTGACAGTCCATCTGGTGTTCTGAGGCAACCATTTAAAAATCTTTTGCACCATGCGCAGGGTGTGAAAACAGGAGGTACACGCTGTATTGACTTGAGCTGTCATGTTGGGCTTGTTATCTAGGATGATCCCCAGATTTCCTTTGTGGTCTGTGGGTGAAGTTGTGGGTGTTTGTCCTAGCTCTGGAGGCCACCAGCTGGAGTCCCATCTGTAGGTCTTGTTGCCGAAGACCAGTACTTCGGTCTTGTCCAGGTTGACCTTTAGGCAGTTGGTTTGCATCCAGTCTGCTGCCATGGTTATACAATGGGTGAAGTTGTTTCTTGTGGCAGTTTTCTTATTCATCAGGGAGAGGATGAGTTTGGTGTCATCGGGGTAGGAGATGACTGTGATGTCCTGTGATCAGATGATTTTGGCAAGTGGTGTCATGTATATGTTAAAAAGGGTAGGGCTCAGTGGCAAGCCCTGTGGGACTACGCATATCAGTTTCCTGGTCTGTGATGTGAAGGATGTGCAGAGTCCTAAGGTCTACAAAAGCAAGTCAGCAAAACAGAAGATTTGAAGGCAAATAGTTAGAGGGATGACCCTGCCAAAGACGCCAATTCTAACACTTACCTTTCAATGTTCAGTATATCATGTTTCTCAATCATTGTTCCACATCTACAGTAAAACAACATAGATATATATCATAAGACTTCTTGTATTTTGCGACACTTTCTAGCAGTTTACTGCAGTGCCAAAATAACGATCTTACAAAGTGTCCAAGATAAACAAGTTAACTATTTTGTTTTTACGTGCTCTGCAATCTTTATTCCAGAGTACACTAAGGAGATGATTTTTCTTACCAGTTTACAGGTTGAATTAGATATCCATGCACCGCACACAAAGTTACTGGCTTAAACTATAATTTCTCAGATGTTCTAGCAATATATGCAGTCAGGAAAGTAAAAGTGTAATTGCCTGTGAAAAATACACTCAAGCTTCATATGTGCTTTGTTAACGATAAAATAAGCCTGAATGCCCTTATATGATGTAATGTAGTGGCCTCTTAATCTCAGACCAGTTCGAGGTGTTTCTTCTTTAAGGGGGATGCTTCAGGAAAATTGACCATTAATGCGACCCTTTCCTAGTAAGGATCTCAGCGGGAAGGAGCAGAGGGTGATATTTGTGGTTGCAGATCTAAGTCAGCAATGAAAGCAATGCCAGTTAGTCAAAGCAACCAGACAGCACACAAATACACTTCTACTGATTCCCAGTGAAATACAAAGACATTTGTAATAGTGCAGCCTGACATGAACATAGATTAAGCTTCCAATGAACCACACCTGCAGAACATAAACAAGCACCTCTCCTACTACTTGTTGAATTTATTCTTGTCTTTGACCTGTACAATGCTCCACTACCTTTTGGCTAGAATGCCAAACAGAATAGTATTGAGGACAGTGCTATTCTCACTGCTGATGGAACTAGGATTATGGAACATAAAATAGCACAAACTGCTATTATTTTATAAACATTACTAGACTCACACCAACCTCGAATCAAAAAAACAAACAGCCACCCTAGCCAGAATGATCCCAGCTCAGTGCTGGACTCTCGCAACGCCCTGTACCAGGGGTTTCCCAAAAGGCTGACCAAATGCCTCCATAAACACAGGTAAGACCACAGGGGCAGTGACTAAAATGCCAAAAAGTTGTCATGTACCACACACTCTGTTCATATTGTATTGACTCGCAGACAATGAACAGGTGGGTTCGAAAATCATTGCACTTGTAGATAGGTATGTTTTGGGTAGAGCACCTGCTCTTCCCAAAACGTTTTTCAAACAAGACCTTGAGTTTAGTTCCAGAATCCGAAAGAGCAGGCTGCACCTTGTAAAGCCAAAGGTCTGCTGCTACAGTGATTTCCCCAGGAAATTATGTCAACAACCAAGTCTGCTTTGGTTGCATGAAAGACTGGAGGCCTAGCTTTGTTTACATTCTTTTTATTATAAGGAAGCTTGTTTAAATGACTCAAACCTCAAATAAATCATACTGTTATTTCAGTCCGACTTTTATTTTAAGCATTACTCTTGTTAAGTATTATGTACTTTTTTCATTGCAGATGCCATTCCGACAAGCTCATGGAGTCTCTGGGAAGGCAGTTCACTTGGCTGAGACGAAGGGTATTTCTGTCAAGTACCTCTCTTTGGAGGACCTCAGGGGCATTAGGTTTGTGCTTCCAGATATTCTATCAGGGAAACTGTATGAATTAGCACTGTTGGAAGAAATGTGTTGAAGAATGGTAGGTATAAGTTGGTATAATAAATTAACGTTTTAGAAGCTCATACCTCTAATGTGCCCCTTGATGTGATTGAAGATGGCACTGATCTAGTAAACAAGAGGAGTATACTGGTGCACCATACATTACTAGGGGCCAGATGTATGAAGCATTTTTTGCTGTTGCAAACAGCCCGATTCGCAGAATCGGTGTGTTAGTGATCGCAAAATCGGCTTTTCTTATTAATATGCCTTAAATTGCGATTCAATAACAAGTTACCTAATCGCAGTTTGAGCTTGCGACCCATACCTATTCAGTAGTCAGAAGAGGCTAGCTTAGTGGGACTCACACTTTCAGTTTTTAAAAAAAAAATAGATCCCTTTTTACTTTAAGTAAATTAGGTTATGTTAAAAATGTTAAGTAAAATAGATTTTAAATAAAACATTTTTAATACAAACAATCACAGTCACAGTGGTTTGCTGATCGGAGCAGATCAAGATCCCTGTGATGGCTTGGATTCTTAGTGGGCTGCAATATTCAGCCTACCTCATTAATGTTCATGACTTAGGTCGAATTGGGACCCTAAAGGAATCAGTCATTTGCAAAATGACCTATTAATACATAGGTCGGTTTGCAAATGACCACACTTGTCACAAAAATACTGGTCCAAGACAGAAGTTGCGACCAGTATTTTGCGACCAGTGCTATATACATCTGGCCCTAAGTGACTGTGATGTGTGAATAACCCAATATGATATAATACTGAACTCTTTGAGCTAGTCACAGATGATGTCTGAATGCACAGTTACCTGCCACAGTAAACAGTATATCGCTTAATTTCTCCACCTTAATATTATTGTAGACATAAAATGTAAATCACTAAGTTTTTTACTCAATATAACTACACAGACAAAAATAGTTATGACACACAAGTTAACTAATTCAGAAAAACGTTATAATTGTGACATATTAAAAGAGACATTTTAAATTATGGTCCTTAACAACATTTACATAAATATAAGCCTAATTTCATAATTCATATCATTAAATTGCAACAAGTCTAAAAAAACTCCCCTCCACAAAACTCCCCTCTTCATTTGGAAGCATCAGTGTGTGAAGCATTGCAGGACAGGTGTCCAAATTATCTGGCAGGACCATTTTTATCCTGATTTCCTCTGCAGTTGCCCATTCTAAGAGATCCTTCTAATAGAATGCCATCGTTGAGCGGGGTGGCTTAAGACACTGAATGGCATGGCAATACAGTGCTTTGCCAACACCAGTCCCAGCAAAGGAAATTTATATTTGATCCTTGATCTCATTGTCTCAGCAACAATATTAAGAAGACTGGGCCTTGAATGAGGCAAGGAGTGTATGTTAGGGCAGAAGTACTGTTGGTTTACAGCTGTGCTGCTGCTCTGCCAAACTTTAAATGACCCCTGTAATGGGTTTGTAAGAAAACTGGGGCTCTTGCCCCCATTTGAACCCCTAGATGCTGTTTTATTCGACTCTTTATAGTACACTGAGACCTGCTAACCAGGCCTCAGTGTATGTGTTCTCTCTCTAAATTGCCATGTTGACATGGTGAATTCCTGATTGGTAAAATGTTACCCCTTTTGTAAGCTCCTATTAAATGAAACCCAGGGCATAAATGGTAAAGGGGTTCCCAGGGCTGCAGCATAAGGTTGTGTCACCCTGGAGGAGGACCCAGGCAAACGAACGATGGCAGGCCTGCCATTCCGAATTACAAGAGTGCTACAAACTGCTTGAGTTCGATTGTGCCCTCACCAGGAGTGGCACAGTACCATGCACTGCATTACAGGTACGTCAGACACCTCTAAGGAAGGCCTCTGTAGCCCAGGAGGCAGGGTGCATTATATTTGAGGTGCAGGCATGTAAGCACAAGAACCCTGTCCTTTGAGGTATACTATAAGTGCAGGCCAGTCCATAGGATGACATGGGACTTGAGTCCTGGTTGACCAGGGCTGCTAGCTCCATTATGGTACTGCCTAGATATGTCGCGTTTAGTGTCAAACAATGTGCCTTCTCTTCCTCCATGTCAGAACAGCTGGCATGCACATAGGTAGCGCATTAGAGGTTTTCCACCTGTTTGCCATCCTCCTGTGTGCTCTGGCCGAGCATCCCGCACTTTCCCACGCTTGCTGCTGCCAAGACAGAGTTCGGACCTGCCAGGCCACCTGGGCGCTCCCAGAGGTCAGACCAAGGGCTGAGGCTGGCAGGAGGTCACACCTCCTGCCACAAAGCCCCTGCCCCCCCCACCCCCAACCCCCCCCAACCCCAGCTGGAGCAGTAAATAGACCTATCATGGCGGTGAGCTTCAAAGGCTGCACTGCCCCTGATAGCCATCTGTGCTGTCCTACCCCCGTCCACAGGTACATTTGCATGTAGACAATAGGAAATTGGGTATGCAGGACTGGGCACACCCCCAGCAAGATACATCTCTAGGGTGAGCAGCCTGGTCTGTGCACTAAACTGTGATTTCTGCCATCTTAGGAGTGACAGAATAGAGGGTTCTGGGTAGCTGTTAGTCCCACTGCATGTGGTCACCTCAGGGTCCGATTAGCTGTAGGAGCTAGCTGCCCATTGGCCACTAGTCTCCACACCCCTAACTCCCTTAAATCCAGGATTTAAGGGACACCCCTGACAGCAGAACCTCAGATCTGATCGACCAACTTCAAAGAAGGACCAGAAGAAGCTCTGTGTCACTGACAACCGGACTCTGCCCACTGCTCTGAAGCAAACAAGGGAAACTATGTCCCTGAGGCAACAGACTGGGAACTGCGTGATCGACCTTCGTCCTTGGCTGAAACTCACCACTCCCGACCAGAGGGACACCTGTGGAAGCCCGAAGCACCTTCAATCTCCCCTGGACTGGTGGCATGAGCCCCATGAAAACTGCAGGGAAAAACGGCTGTAGAATCAGACGTTTCATCGACCATCGGGCCCGCCATGGGATTGTCAACAACAAGGTGGTTCAGTGTCTTCTGAGAGTCGTAGTCCAGCCGGGCTCCAAGATGCAGGTGACTACCTCACTCCCTTGGTGTCCGGTAACTTCCCAAAGGATTCCAAGACTTGTTGGTTGCCAGTCTGGTAACTAACCCCTTCACTCAACGCTGCAGTGCAAAGCATGCAGTCTGCATCCCACATCTGCAACCCAGCCCCAGCTGAGATTTTGCATCTCCCTGACAGCATCATCGTGCCAGTGCTAAAATCGGCAGCAGTACGAGCCCCGTTCAGTACCACTAGCTTAACTCTGCAAGGGTTCCCCCCAGCTCGACTCCGCACCCCCCCAACCCCTCACCCCTCCCCAAGTGGTTGTTAGTCACCCTTGGCATCCCTGCTGTTGACTACAACGCAAGTCCCTTTCAGCTCCATGGACAGCCGGGACAACTCTGCACCTGGGCTCCAAGGGCCAGGTAAAACTGCTCTGACTATCATGATCTGGTCCCAGGGACTGCACTAGCTTAACCCCTCAAGCGTTCCATGCAACTCGTCTTTTAAGTGCATTTTTGCAACATATTACATTTTCCCATTTACTTCAATGCAATGTCTAAATGCCATTTCTTCAGTGATTTTGTATTGATCTAAAATCGATATCTCCAGTTCTCCCAAACCTATACTGTTTGTTTTGTGTCTAAATTTATATAAAAATATGCTCTATTTTTTTTTGGTGTCCATTTTTTTTTTCAAGTCATTTCAATTACATATCATCCATGTTTGTGCTGTGAAATGCTTAACACATGTTCCTCTAAGTAAAGCCTGACTGCTCTTTGCCATACTACCAGGAGTGAGCTAAGGATTTAATAGTGTGAACCCAAGGACCATCTCTTGGGTATTGTGAGAGTATTACATGGTGAGGACTAATCCCAACACCACATAATACTCCACTTTCCTACAGGGTAGTACCACACCCGGTAAATACTGATGACAAAAGGTGCAGTGTTATTCTTTCTTTTATAGTTCTGCACTTCAGAATGGGGTAACAACTGCAGTAATACTACTTTTCCTCGTTCCTTAATGAGCAAATCTGAATATTCTGTTTTTCTCTGTACAGACTTGAACTTTCACCAGCTAAAATGTATTTGAGGCAAAAAAGCCACATGCAAAATTTGAATCTGTTAATTCTGATTCATGTGCAAAGTGTTAAAAACTTTACACCCGAATTGGGGTTACTGGTCAGCAAGAGTGATAACCGTACTCTAATCAGAATTCTCTGAGTCTGATACAGTTGTAACTTTTAATTTCCACAAGGCACAACACTTCTGGGGTATCCTCTGGCAGGACAGCAGCTGGTCCTGTAGGAATTCTAGGATATTATAGCCATACTTTTTTACAAAGTTCATGTCAGACATGATAGAATCTCCATTGTCAAGGTTTCTCTGATCCTCAGTTTTGGTATTTTTTCTTTCTGGTCTTTGAATCAGCATGTTTCTGGTATGAATTGGGTTTCTTGGTTGTATTCAAAGAATGATTGTTTATTTGGCACTTTTATTTCTTCCCCTACTCATAGTAAGTGGTTTGTTTGAAGGATTTGATTTTATCTTCTATTGTCTTCCTGACTTACTTTGTAAATAGGCACATCAGATGGTTTGCTCTCTACCCTATATAGTTCAGATGTCCATTCATCTTTTACTTTGTTTCTTCCATAAACCATGAAACAGTACTGTATTTCATACTTGCAGAGCTTGTTTCTTAATCCACTGATCATGTCTTGACCTATTCTGATTGGCATTCAACCCTAAGACGTTGTTGATCAACTCGAAGTCCATAAAAAACTGTGAGGCAAAACTCAATATCTCCAACCACTGGAAGGCTCTGCGACAAAACTGATCCAATTTGAAGGGTCAGTCCTGGTCAAGAAGCTGCAGGAGTCATTTCCAGGGTCAGTTAATGTTGCGCTCCAAGTCTTTAAATAAGTCAAGTAAAAAACATAAAAAATCCAAGAGGTGATTAGCCCCTTCTTGCTAGACACATACCCTGAGAAGGTGCAAAGGCGGCACTGTGATTCTTGATCTCGCTTCCTAAGTCGATTGGCATCAGATCCAATCCCCCAACTTGTCCTGGCACAACCCGAGTTTCCGGGGTCATCTACGACACTGAGGCAGATCAATGAGTTCAGAACACTTTGGATCCTTACCGCCTCCATCTGGCGTGCCTTAGAGCCCCATGTATCCGAGAGGCATCCATTAAGGGTAGCGCTGGCTGGTTCTACCTCGGCTCTAGTTGGGCCCTCCAGATCCACCATTGGGCATCCTCCAGCCCCTATTGCAACTCCACCTCTGGTGTCATGCTTAATGCCAATTTGAGGAGCTTCAACTCCAGTGACAACCCCATTGATGCCTGAGGACGAGGTTCCCATTGTGCTCTCTGATGCCGAACCCCACCGCTAAGACTTCGACCACGGTGGTGCTCGGTTTCTGTTGAGGTGCCACCTCCTTCACTTGACTTGCCATGCCACAAAGAAGTGCACATACACTGCATTCCTTATTTGGCACATATTTAGACAATGATCACAACGCGGATTATGAAATTGGGCAGCTGTACCACAAGGAGAATTGGTATGATACCCTTTAAGAGGCCAGTGGACTTGATACTTCTCTAACCCTCTGGTTCTGCCACTGAGGAGAGCGCTTCTTACACCCTGGTTATTCTAGGTTCCCACCCTAGAGGTCAAAACCAAGGATTTAACAGAAGTGCCCAAGCTGGAGCAACCATCTACTGAGTCCTTCTTGCCCTTTAATGAAATACTTACAGATACCCTTTTAGGGGCTTGGGCCAAATCTTGCTCTCCCCACTGTCAATTGCCCGATTCTGATATGCCACAGCCCTGTCCCGAGTGACTCTGCGTTTTTGTCTCAGATGTTGCATACCACTTTCACTCCATTTCTTTGTGGATGGTGATAGATGTGTTCTTGTGAACAGAAGATCTGCATCACTTTAGTAGTACTGTTGGTGAAAATTGTATAAATATAGAGCAGTGAGCCATATGTGTCCAGTTGCATCCAACTAGGTTTTCATTCTGTCACAGGTGTAGCTGTTAAATATTTGTGTTGTTTAAATATTTCGGTTGTAACCTGCTTCAGTGCTAAACACTCAGTTTTATGAGTTGGTGAATTCTTTTCTGCTACATGCACATCCCTTTTTATAAAAGTGACTGGTCTTGCTTCCTTTTTTACTCCATACAATTCTGCACCTAGTCCATCTTGAACAGCATCATCACAAAGAATGTTCATCTTTTCACCTGTAGGAATGATAAAGTCTGCTGTTGCAGAATCCCTTTTAGTAACTATTTCTTCCGCAACTTCTTCAACTAGTAGCCAGGACTGATGATTTTCATCCAGTCCTATTCTCACACAGACCATTGTACTTGTCTTCGGTATAGCAGCTTCGGGCTCTGTGGAGTTGGAAGGGGCCCCTCCAGGTTCTGCGCCTGCAGTTTCAGCCTCTGTTCCAAGGGACACCCAGGGATCCATACATTGTCAGGAGGCTTTCTGCCTCTGGACATGACTGGAATATCATGGTATTTTCCTGGTGGTTCAACATCTGGTGGGCTCTCTGAACGCCAGAATAGACAAACTTGGCCGACAGTGCTTAGTCGATCACAAATGACTTCTCCATCTGGAGGTGGCACAAGGTCTCTTTAAGCAGTGGGGAGAGCCTTGGTTAGATCTGTTTGCCTCCGCCGAGAACGTGCAATTTCAACAGTATTGCACATTGGATTTTCCAATGCGGAAATCACTCTGCAACGCTTTTCGTCTAGAGTTGAACACAGTCCTCCTGTACGCCTTTCTGCCTATACCACTTCTTCCCAGAGTTCTCAAGAAGATCTCGGGCCCAAGTAATCCTTGTGGCTCCGGACTGGGCACAAAGAGTATGGTATCCCGAGCTACTGAGCATGGCCATCCATCTTCCGATCAGACTGCCCCTTCGGGAGGATCTTCTGTCGCAGCAGCAGGGGATGGTTCTCCACCTGAACCTGTCCAGTCTCCACCTTCTTGTGTGGAGATTGAGCAGCGGCAGTTGACAGCTTTTGACCTTACGCCCAGAGTCTGTAACGTAATCTTGCAGCCAAGGGTACCTCCTCCAAAAAGGTATACGCCTGTTGTTGGAAGACATTTGTGGCATGGTGCACAGACAAGTCTGTTGACCCCCTTTCTGCCCCTCTTTCTGAGGTCCTATTGTTACCCTTTCTGTTGCTCAGCAAGGCTTTGCTATGGGTAATCTCAAAGGTTATCTGTCTGCCATTTCTGCTTTTTTGAGGTTGCCTTATCACCCCTCTTTTTTGTCTCCTATTGTAAATGGGCTCCTTAAAAGCCTTATTTGTATGTTTCTTCCATCTCCGTTCATTATGTCCCAGTGGGATTAGAATTTGCTTTTGCCATTTCTGATGTGTGCTCCTTTTGAGCTTCTCCGCTTTGAAAACCTTCATTGTGGCGATTACATCTGCCCATAGGCTCAGTTAGGTGCAGGCTTTGTCATCTAAGCCGCCCTACCTTTCCATCTATCCTGATAAACTGGTGTCTCGCAGTGTGGACTCCTTTTTGCCAAAAGTAGTTACACCCTTTCATGTAATTCATCACCTTGCCTACTTTTTTACACCCCCTCACATTCTTCTAAGGAAGAGGATAGACTCCATCGTCTGGACCCAAAAAGATTGTTGGCCTTCTACCTTGATCATACAAAAGTTCTGTGTGGATGATCAACTTTTTGTTGATTATATGGGTGTGAAGAAACGTCGGACAGTGCAGAAGAGAATCATCTCCAGATAGGTTGTTCTCTGCATTAGAATGTGCTACGCACTGGCTAAGAAGCAATCCCCTGAGGGTTTGCGTGCTCATTCTACCAGATCTAAAGCTGTGACCACAATGTTAGCACGTGGAGTTCCAGTCCTTGACATCTGTCAGGCTGCGACAGGGGCATCTCTGCACACGTTTACCAAATACTACTGCCTGGACAGTCAGGTCCATAGGGACGGGCACTTTGTCCGTTCAGTCCTGCAGGACTTTCTAGTATGATTTTAGTTTGCAGACCCACCTCCGGGGATGGTGTTGCTTGGGTATCTATTCCAAGGTAAGGAGTCTGCAACTAGATGTCTCTGTCAGATGAATAGGTCACTTACCTTTGGTAACGCCTTATCTGATAAAGACAATATCTAGTTGCAGATTTCTAACCGACCCACCCATCCTTCCTCCTCTGCGAACTGATTTCTAGGGTCGTGGACTCCCTTTATAGGGCACTAGTTTTGACTCACCAGTGGTCGGTGTTCTTCATGGCTCTGCACTTCTGATTTAGATACTCGTGAAAAAAACTGCTGCGGTGTCACTTATATAGGGCCTGCGATGTCATATTCAACACAGATGACACTGATTGACGCACCTAACAGTGGGCAGGGGGGTACAGCTCGAGAAAAATCTCTGATCCAGACTGACGCCTGGGGAAATTGTAGGGTAAAGAATCTGCAACTAGATATTGCCTCTATCAGATAAGGTGTTACCAAAGGTAAGTAACTTGTCAATTAAAGTTGTGTTTTGGAAATGTCCAGATAGACATCTGTTTTAACACCAGCTTAACACCAAAACCTGAAGCTATTATCAAACGTACCTGTTGATACACAGATGGGAATTTACAAACTCTCTGACTAATTTTGGAACAGAATGACATGCAGTGAGCATTCACATCACCTATCCTAGTGCTACTAGAATCAAGACACTCCCTCTGCCCCTCCGCCCCAACTCCTAAGTAAAGACATCCTATGGGGAACAGCGCCAAAAATCATAGCCAGCTGTTGAAAGTAGGCAAAACAGATTACCTAAATATAAAAGCTGGTCACTCATTTGCTGTGCGTTTTATATGCAACATAATCAGAATTAGATTTTGCTGCAACCTACAGATTTAAGGAAGTTAATAGAAGGCAAAAATATGTAAAATAGAAGGTTCCATCTGTAGGTGTTGATGTAAAGCAGTGTATGCTTAATAATAAAAATATCTATATATATCAAGAACTCCTCACCTTAATATATCTGTGACCCCACATAAGTATATCTAGTCTGCTGTAGTTATGAAATACATTGCATAATACTTTACATTTATTGAATTGTTCTATAAAAGGTTTTAATGAATCTAAACAATTCCAAGAATGTAAGAAGACAATATTATGTCCTTTCTAAAAATCATATTATTCCAAGAAGATAATAAGCTTAGCTTAGAGCACAGTTCCTTTTCTTCTTTCCCATTCTCCTTTTTTCTTTCTCTCTCTTCCATTATGTACTGCAGCAGCAAAATCTTAAATAAAGGCTTTGACCTAAAAATATAAAATTACAGATCATACAAAAGAATTGGCGTCAATGTGTTGTCTGTTTTTTGTCATCACAGCCCGCTGTTTGAGAGTGACGTGTCTCAGGTGTGGAACTACACCAACAGTGTGGAGCAGTACACCGCAGCAGGCGGAACCGCTAAAAGTAGTGTGAACTTGCAGATTGAGCAGCTGAGAGCTTGGATGAAGAAAAGCAAGGATTGATGTGCCTCTGAATGTACCACTCATATCTACATGTAGTAAAAAAACATGATCATGCTGACGTTTGCACTCTGTTCTCCACCGTTTCTATTCTTCCTCACTCAGTCGTCATCACTCAGTGCTTATGCAGGAGGCAGGAGGTCCCCCGTAACTCTGCCCCTGGTGTTGCCGATACCTTGGGCACCCATAACCAGAAGCCAAAGATTCTCACTGTCTTGACATTAGTTCTCTGAGTAGAAATGTGTTTGCTTTATGCAACAGGTATGCAATAAAGCTAAAGTCCACAAAGGTAATCATTTATATATTGTGCTTCATGCTTCACTTCTGCAATTTTAAACTGCTTTATATTACAGATGTTGCCATTACCCAGTTTAATTCAATGAAACTTGTCAGATTGATAGAAATCAGAGTTTTGCTTGATGGGATTCAAATTTGTGACCTTCATGTCACTGCAAATGACAGCATACATTAATCCACTTCATAGTTTCAAAGTTTGTAAAGAGAAACAGAAGGTGTATTTTTGGGGTGGGGATAATGTAGTCTTGTATTATACCTGCATTTATGTTGCTCTTGATAGCCCTCCCAAGGCACTGAAGCATTTTGCAGGTGGGTAGCATAGTAATCCGAAGGAAGTGTTTTAGTATGTCGTATGCAAGAAGTGTTTTGGTGTCGTCAGATGACCAAATTGGTGTTCTTATCTTGTCGTATCACATGTTGCTGCACATGAGAGCATAGTGGCACAAAGAGGACGAGGAATAGACCGTTTAAGCTGTATGACATTGCTGTGCTTAGTTGGAAGGGTATTGACTGTGAGTATGGACTACTTGGGAAGTGTCTTGATGTTCTGATTGATGTGGAGCGGCTTACTTTTGTGTTTCCAGAATGCCATCACTGCTATAATGTACCTGCACTTTTTCATCAGGTGGGGCGAAGGAGAGTGCGAGATAGCTGTGCATGTGATTGTGCCTACCATTCTCGTGAGAGAGTTTTAGTTCTGGTTCTTGGGCGCGTGTAGTCCACACATGTTGCTCATTTACATAATCATTGAAGTACTTGACAATAAACAGTAGGGGGGAAACAAGCATGATCCCCAATTTCAGTGAGTAAGGTTTCTCATGCATCTTATTAAAGTAATTGTGGTGTTCTAGCCATTTGCCCCATATCTTGGTGTGCTTCCTCTGGCAGCTCCTGGCCCTCAACACCATTTCTTCCGTTGTAATGCAATAGTCCATAACTCTAGTCCATCCTTGTGCCGATGGGGCCCCAGTTACACACCAGTGTCTGGCGATATCCATCTTGGGCCACCTGTAGTTCCACAGTAACAAAAGTTCTAATGGAGCATGGACCCCCCATTCATCAGTAATAACCAATAACATCATCTTTGGTTTGAGGTGAACTCCCGTCCTATCACTTCTCCTAGGATACAGGCTATTATCTAGCCAATACTGGGATAGTACTGAATATTCCCAAATCATGTGGAGGTAAGTACCGTTGTATACTTTGCATCATTGGCACTGTGGGTTTGGGACTCAGCCAATCTTCCACACTCTTTCTGGGATACAGTAGAACGTCTGGATTTATTTGAATTAGACGAGTATGAGGCAGAATGGCATTGCTAGGGCTCTTGCTGCCACCATCCATTTTTCCTATATGCTCCTCCCATCTGGATCGTTATTATTAGGGAACAATATATATCCTCAAAATACTCTTGGTCCCCAATTTCTCGATAAATAATTTGGCTCGTAGTGGACTGTATTCGGGGACTGTCTTTAGTTTTTAGCCTTTAGATATACTTATGAGATGCCATTCACTAAATCCAGCTAATCTCGTTGTATGGGAAACCACTAATCGCTCCATAATGAGGTAATACAAGTCAGAGTGTCATGCCATTTAATGTGCTTCAGTGTCTCATACCAACGGGTATCCTCGTAACCAAGGACAAGGGATGGGGCACCTTAGCGCCACATAATAAGCCTTCATCTCATGTGTTTCAAGCAATTACAAGCCGTAGTGCAGAGTCGTGTCTATCACCAAACAGCCAGTAATTCACCAGAACCAGATGAGATGTCCAATAATACAACTGGAGATCTGCCCAAGCTGGAGAATTCTCCATAGATTTCCATGAGGCGTGGACCAGATTCTTCCTGCTGTCCTCTTGTCTGTTATTCCATGGGAAACTGGACTTGCACTCGGTGCTACTCCGTCACTGGCTCAATCACTAGAGTGAATGATAAAAGTGAGAGTGGACAACCCTGACGAATGATTCTCTCCATCAAGAACGGGTCCAATAGAGCACTATTAATTCTCACCAGCGCCCATGGAACGCTATAGAGCCTCATTATTGCTCAACAACTTGGTCCAGTATTCCTGCATCTCAATATGTGGAGCATGCATGTCCAATGTACTGTATCAAAGGCCTTTTCTACATCTAATAGAATTAACTTACTCTCCGTCTTCAATTGTCCCACATGCACCGTTATGACATGGAGGCATCTTAGACTGTGTCTCATACTTCTGTTTGACATAAATGTTGGTCAACATGCATGAAAATGCAAATACATTTTGATAGTCTGTTTGCCAACACCTTAGCCAAAATTTTAGTCTCTGTAATAATGAGGGAGATTGGACGGTAGGACACATTCTGCTCCTGTGCTTTTTAAGTTTGGGTATTACCAAAATCACAGCTACTCAGTGATCATAGGGCAGTATGCTATTTTGATGGACTTCTTCAAATAGAGCTTGAATGTGAGTGGATAAAAGTGAGGAGAACCTTTTAAAAAAAAAAAAAAAAACTCAATAAGAAGGCCATTAGGACCAGAAATTTACCAGCTGGCATTGCTGTAATGGCTTGCTGGATTTTATCCTCAGTGATCGGACAGTTCATTGTGGCGATTAATATCTGATACGGTGCGAATTGGATGGGATTTCACAATGAGGTTATTTCTCTCTTTGGGGTGGCAAGTGTTGCACATATAGCCATTTATAATAAATCATCAGGGTCAGCTTTTGGGCAGTGCGACCGGTGCAGCCGCTTACCTGGAAGGGGAGGGGCACGGACCTCTGGGTGTTAAGCTGTGTTTAGCCATAACCTAAGATTTAAAAGCACCTGTGAGTAACTTGTATGACCAGCTTTCCGGCAGCAATAGAAATGTAAAAATATCTCTTGTTTTAATGTCCTGCTAAAGAGATGGATCAGAGTTTTGTCTAGTGGTAGTTTTGACGCACCATAAAGTAGCACAGAGGGTTAATAGGCCTGCCTCAAAGAACAGATCTTATTTTATGTGGATAGCGGAGTGGATTAGTAACGCAAGCCTTTACCAGCATTTTGAAAAAATGAAATATATGTGAGAGAGGGGCTCTGGAGAGATGAGGGACACTTGCCGAGTGGTAGTGAGGGAATCCAAGGAGGAGGTCATGGGGGTGAGGGGCAAAAAAGATTGTCACACCAGCCCTGTAAGTCATAAGTGCATCTGAAATGTCTATTGCCACAGTCACCAGCTGTCTAGACAAGTTTTGAATTGATGTAATAAATCTAATTCACTGCTCCTTGGGAGTGAGCCATTGTGACAATTTTCTCGACTTGTCCCTCATTGAATATATGCTGCTTGGGGCACCCAACCGCACCACCCCTGCCTCCCCAAACATCTTTTCTTTGAGTTCTGTTCTAAAACACTCACGTTTTGGTCACACGTTTGAATCTCTCTGCTCCTCCAAGGCCCCCCTGACCTGTAATTACAGTTTTAAATGCTTCCCATAGAGTGACCGCAGAGGGGAATGATTGAATTTTAAGCTCAAAGTATCCTGCAACCCTGTCATGGAGTAAATGTGCAAATGGTTTGTCTGTCAGCCTCCATGCACCCTTATGACACGCCCCCCCCCCATCCTGCTATGTTCGAGCCATGCAATGTTAATTGTATCGGTGAATGATCCCATAATCCCTGGGTTAAAATTAAAGTGCTGTGTTCCTCTGTCATGTCACTTGCAGGGAGGAACAAATAAGGTGTGAGGATGTTCTGTGGGAAAGGGAATAATAATATGCAAATTGCTTTGTGGTGTGAAAGCTACACCAAGTTTCCACCAGTCCTTTAGCCTCAGGCCAGAAAAGCCATAGCAACAGACCAGGTCAATGTTGTGGAGTTGCGTGTGTCTAGCATCTTATTCAACACAATTAAAATCCCATATAGTTACCAATATCCCTACTGGGGAGTCGACCAGCAATGGTGCAAGTTCCCAAAAAGTAGTTTCTGCTAGTGCAGAGGAGATGTATATACACTCATAATAGTCCATGGGTGTCCTGCAACCAAATCCTGTTTGCAAAGCCAGTGTAATCATCTTTTGGATATGGACGAATCTGACCATTAATGAAAATAATTTTATAAGCAAGATCGCAACACCCTGTGCGCCAAGAGCGAACTCTGTATGATAGACTGTGCTGTAATCTTGTCTCCCACGAAAAGCCCGTTAGTACCAAACAGGTGGGTTTCCTGAATCAGCACCACAGCCAGTGTATACCGTTTTTCATGTACAGCACAACTGCTCCCCTTTTAATTTTATTATTTAACCCATAACATTCCAGGAGAGTATTTGAACCATCTCCCGTGTGCTGCTATCCACTGTATTGGACATCATTGACAATGCGTGCATGTTGATGGCCTGTCTGTAATCTTTGTAGAAGATGCTGAAAAACTCAAGAAACCTACTGTGATCCCGACTTCCCCTCACCCTGCCTACACTTCTAATTCTGAAGCATCTGTCACCCCAAATCATAAGAACTAGTAACTTTTTTAAACTTGAAAAAGAAGAACAAGCATATAGATAATTGTCGACCCCTTCAACAGCATTGAAGCGCCAATTGAATTGCTTACGCATTTGGAAAGAATATATGGGCCTTTTTTCAGACGATCAGCGTAAAGTAGATGACCAGCAGAACTAATGATGCCTACACCATGTTGTACATGAATGTTGAAATGACTATTTAATTTTGTTGGGTATTCTTTATACCAACTAGGCCAGGAAAGTTTGGCTAGCTCCCAGTATCATCCCATTTGCAATGGTGAACAGCTGCACTTTTTAGGCTGCCACCCCGAAAAGCCTACCAGACCCAGACAGTTCTGAGAACTAGACAACTGGGAAAGTCCAGGGTGGTGTGCTTCGCAACGATCCCACACCATTTTCTTACCCACAATGCCCTGCAAACCTCAAATGTTGACTAGAAACATACATTTTTCCTCACATTTCTGCGATGGATACTTCCGGAATCTGCAGAAATCCAAAACATTCCTACCACCGCTGGTGTGGTTGGGCCTAGTGCCAGTGACCAAGCTCCCATTGTCCTTTTGCTTGATAAGTTCCTGCCACTGGCACTAGGCCAAGCCACACAAGTGGTGCAGCATTTCTATTGGCACAAGTGGGTCAATGCTGGCTGGTAGTCACTTTGTGGATTCCTGCGGATTCCAGATGTTTCCATCACAGAAATGTTAAGAAAATGCGTGGGTTCAGGCAAAGTTTGAGGTTTGCAGGGCATTGTGGGGGGATGGGATCCATGCAAGTCACCCCTCCCTGGATTTCCCTAGGTGTCTAGTTTTAAAAAATGTACAGGTGCTGGCTGAGTTAGGGCCTAAAAACTATAGCTACCCACTTTGCAAAACAGGGGTCAGTTTTGATTGGCATAAATTGAGGTATCCATGTTGCATTTTGGGCTATTTCCTGTTGTGGGCACAAGGCCTACCCACACAAGTGAGGTACGATTTTCTTCAAAAAGATGTAGGAGAATGCTAGGTGGAAGGAAGTTTGTGGCTCTGTGCAGATTCAAGAACTTTCCATCAAAGAAATTTGAGGAAAATGTGTTTTTAGTCAATATTGGGGATTGCAAGGGATTCTGGGTAAAATAGCCTGGTGAGAGCCCCACAAGTCACCCTGTCCTGGATTCCCCTAGGTGTATAGTCTTTAAAAATGTACATGTTTGCTAGGTTTCCCTAGGTGCCAGCTGAGGTAGGGCCCAAAAAACACAGCTTTTGTTATACTTCTCTTAGACTGCTATACTACAAACTGTACAAGAACACTGTATTTGCAATCAGGTGTAGAAGCAGAGCATTGATGACTCACTCTCAAACACTAAAGCAGTTTGGTGTACATGAAGATCTTTTGTTACCAAGAATGATCTTAAAAGAACCCCGTGCTTGGCACAGTGCTACGATACATACTGGCAGCTTGGACTTGTTCTGTGTAGTTAGACACAGAGCAGCACTGTGCTTACAGTTTGTGCAAGAAAGTGGAAAATTGATTTAGAATGGATCTGAATCTGTGGGACTGTAACTTTAAAAAGTCAAGTTGCATTTGTAAATATTTAAGAGCATGGCAAGACGTACTTCTTCAATCAGGGGTTACTAGGTCCAGACTGTAACAATCATTGCGTTTTACTGCTGGTATCCAGGGCCCTAACCTTACTATTGAGCCCAAAACTGAGCACGAAGTGCATTGTTACAGCAGAAGCCAAACAGTCCAAGGCTACACGGGGATGCAGTGTGAGATATACATTAACAATGCAGTGAAACATATAATAACCATCAATAATCCGTTGTGCTGCAAGTTTTTTAACTTAAAGAAGTGGCACAGCAAGCCGTGCACTCCGTCTGGACATATCCTTGGCCACATAAGGCATTATGGTGTGATGGTAGGAATGCTCACAAATAGTCTAACCACTGGCCATCGCTATGAACAGCACTGCAACCCATTGCCCTTCTGGCCATACACATGACTAGACATGGGTCCCCTGCTCGCTGCAGCACAGAATCCAAGCCATACCTCGCGGACGAGGCCTGATAAGGCTGAGCCTGGTCTGGCGTTGCTTGTGATCCCTTCGCAAGGGGGGGCTGGCCTGGCTGGACTGTTCCCAGAGGTCTGTACTGAGCTGCAGAAGGAAGGCCTCTGTCTACAGAGGCACAGCGAGTGTAAAACAACGGTTTGGAATGCCAGTGGGTTAGGTTTTTGGCAGGTATTCCTCCCATCACCTTTGTTTAAGTGCCAAAGCCCAACTTATCTTTTTGGAGAAACAGGTCAGACCTGCCAAGCCTCCGGCAGGTGTTATCACCAAGCTCACTGCTCCCAAACTTCAAGAGATGGGTGGAGCATAAATGAATGCGTACACAACATTCAGCCTAGTGTTTCTACAATTTTGGTAAAACTCAATAACATGATTAGAGCAGCGTAACAATAATACCACAGTCAAATATTTGTTGCGGTCCCTAGCTTTCAGATGGAGCGCATCAACTTTACTTAGACATTGCAGAAACGAAAAAGCTTGCAGCCAAAAGACCCCCGTCAACACTGCACCTCTGATGAGATCCTTTATATGAGAAGGTTGAGATCCGTAGTGAGATCTACAGTGCATGACTAGCCAAGATGAATGCCTCTAGATGAATTGCTTCTAGTTCTCGTTCAGCAGAAAAAGTTTCCAGAATTTTCTTATAATAATGGGGAAAAGATTTGAAGGTGCTCATGCTCTCCGCAGGGTGCCCTTCCAGCAGTTCTTTATAACAATATATCAGTGTAGCCCGATCCCGTTTCAGCGACCCAAACTGTTATTTTAGTCACATTTTCCCTTACGGTTAAGACAGTGCTAAGGACCCGACAGCAACTTTCATGATCCTCATGATGTTGGGAACTACCAACGTGTATCAATTCTCCACTGTTCCTCCACTTTGCCGGAGAACACTATTATAAATTAACTGTAATCTTTCATTAAGGACATTTACTACTGAATTCCAAACCGTGAGAATTTTGGCTAGGGAGAGTCAATCCTGATCTTTGATTCTGATGAGCTCTACAGACTTGTGAACAAGATTTGTGTCACACTGTTGGCCAACCATTTCAGCTAACTAGGCATAAGTAACTTGGCATTACATGCAGCCAGACCCCTCAATTGGATCAAGCCAAGAAAGGGTAACTGGAGCTAAATATCTTGCTAACGATTACTTTGTTGGCTATTTACATGGCTACTTTGCAAGGTCACAGAGTGTGCAGCAAGAAAATTTAGTTTCAGTCAAGCAATGTAGAAAAAAATTTGAAAAATTATATTTTAACACAAAAAATAAATCTCATAATGTAAAGAATACACTTAAAGGCACATATATCAGTACAGCTAGTTAGGCTCTAACAATGTGCAGCAAACTACAGTTTGTAATTGTGCCTTAAGAAGAACTATGACATTGCTGGTATATCGACAAACGAGTACCAAGAGAGATTATTCTTATCAAAATTTGTGGACCTGGCAGGGAGTGAGTGCCAAATCTGAAGGTGTGTCTCCTTTAAAAATGTCCCAGACAGCCAGAGCAGAGATCATTTTCACTGGATGTTATTTCTGAGAGGAAGGAGAAGAAATGCTAGACTACAGATAGCCAGCATGTGAATTGGAATCTTGTCCTGTAGTTGTGCTTTTGAGAAGAGTTTGCTTTCTAGGCAAGGCACAGAGTGTATGCATACAGCACACAGGTGGGTCTCCAGAAATCTTTCTGAAGGTGCTTAGCCATTGATGTATAGTATCACACCCTTTGGGGGGTCACATGACTAGCAGGGCCTCCTGGGCCAAAACAGTTATGGTTGGGGTTGCTTGCCTCTAGTCACAAGAGGCCCATCCTACATATGGCTCTGCAAACTGGGAAGGTATACCCCTTCTGAACCCGACTCTCAGGCTAGTGACGGCAAGCAGTCAAAGGATTTACAGTGAAGAAGTGTGGTTGCCAAGTGCTCAGCACTCAATCAGTCATACCACAGACACAATAGTGCACTGTCCAGCCCAGTGCTCTTCTTTTAGTAAAACCAACACACACATTTTTTTAATCACAGACCTGCCAACTTCCACAAAAAATCTCAGTGTGAAGAGGGGATAGGGCATTGGAGGGGCATTGCCTTCTGCTGAGAAGCACCTAAGAGGTCCCAAAGCCCCTTCTCTAAAAAAAAAGAACCCTTTCTGAGGCTGTTGTCGATGTCCTGGGGTGTTTTCATATACATTAATGGACATTGCCATTTAAAAGCCTCCAAAAACAAGATGAAAACCACTGTTTACAGTCATTTTCAGCTCATGTTCCCTGCCACAGTGTGATATTGGCTCCTCACCTGGTGACTGTGTGATGGGAGCCAATATTGTGTGTCACAATGTGGGACCGTGTGAGCTGGCAGGTCTGTAATCACTACAAGGTTGTATACTACGAGTGCCTCCGGATTATCTACACAGAAATCAGTAGACTAGATCACAGCCCAGGTACAGACTCACTGAAGATGAGTAGCTTCCATATTTTCTGTGACCCATTAGACCGTATTTCCTTTATTAGATAGTGAGATTATTTTTTAAGCATGCATCCCACAGAAATCTACAGTAAAGTTAACAGTCAATGTTCAGGTAAAGGTTTTGACTCAGATGTGGAGGCGCTTGGTAGGCCTAAGCATGAGCATGTGGACCACCACCACACCGATGGGCCAGACAGCCCCGTCTCCTCTTCGTGCAGGATCAGTTGCAGGCACAGCGGCTCTGGAGAAGTCTGCTCTGATCAAGTAGTGGCTTCTATTCACTGGTTCATGGCACGGGTCTCCGGTCTTGGTACTCTAAGAGTAGAGCAAGTGTAACTCCATAGCCCTCCTCTGGTGGCTGTTGCTGTAATAGGCATACTAGTGGGTAGGGTTGGGGCAAGTCCGTGAGATGGTTCAGTTCAGATTGCTTAAACAGAAACACCCGGATAGACCTTCAAACTCTCCCAGTAACAGTCCACTTTCCTGAGAGACCCTCTTCTGGGCTCAGCATCTCAGCTTCTCTCTGCTCAGGCACTCTGCCGTTGTGGGATCAGACATGCATCTTCCCCTTATCAATGGTACAGGCATGCCCAATGACATAGGCTGATGCACAGCTGACCTAGCAAGATGCAAAGAGTTCAGGTGATGTCTCCTTCCCGCTAGGGCACCATTTGCTCATAAGACACCAGCCCTGGGGCCATATTACATACAGTGCCATAGAGGTACAATAGGCTTGTGCCCCTGTTTTTTGCATTATCGGGGTACTGTAGTATTAAAGAATTTGAATGTGGGTGGGTCATAGTTTGAGAACGGCAGAGACTACTCTGTCTCCACTGAGTACAAACTTCTCCAGCGGCCCGATTGAGTAATTATTGGCTAGACACCTTGTGTACTTAAATGGGCTATATTTGTCACATTTATACAAAATGGTAAATATGTTTATATAATGGCACAAGAACTCTGTCAACCTAGATCAGAAAGATCTTGAATGATGTCATATATGTAATGCAAATTTGCTCACATTCGCTTATTTAGGGCCTGATTTAGATCTTGGCGAAATCGGTCCTGCTGTTGATTTTCGGTCGGATTTCCCACCCGCCATATTTAGATGTTAGTGGTCCCATAGGCAATAGACCACTTGAGTCCTGCCGGCTCTGCCAGAAATCTCCACTCATGTCGACAGCGCAATTGGATGCAGTGGCTGGCGGTGGGACTCCAGCCACTTTTCCCACCAAGCAGATTATGATGTGCCTTACCGCCAAGCCAACTGTGGGGGTGTTACCTCCACACCTGAGCTGGCAGATTGGAAAGGAAATGAGGTAAACACCTACCTCTTTTCCTATTTACACTTTTGTTTTTGACTGAACAAGACCTGGCTATTGCTGTTGCCACTGGACCCAGACCATAGAGGAAACACAACCCTGTTGTTGCCGGACTCGAAGGTCAGCATTCCATTTCACTAGTGAATGTTGTTAAGTCACTTGAGATCAGCTCAGAGCCAGTGCAATAATATACATGTATATGTCTGTAACACATCTGTGTCTGACATTATTGAAGACACAACCGTATATAAAATAAATTGATGGCATACACAATTTTTATTTTGGTGTAAGTATTCATTTTCAAATGAATGCTTGCACCAAAATAAATAGAATATCACAATATTAAAGTGTGTCCATGTGTGCACTTTGCAGTGGGACCTGTAAGCGAAAAATAGTGCTTCCAGTCGTGAATGTGAGTCAGTACATGCACATCACTGGAACAGTGGCCCTGCACCCTGTCTCGCCAGCTTTTACATGGCAGTGCAAACTATGTAAAACCTGGTGGAGACGGGGGTCATAACCCCTAGGGCAGCGTTGCATGAACCGCTGCCTGGGTGGATTAGGACCGCCAGTCCCTCCAGTGGATGGAAACTGGCTGTGCTTGTTGTCTGACCGTGGCCCAACCGCCATGGTCATAATGTGGCGGGCTGACCGCCGCCAAATTGGTCGGACCACTGCTTTGGCAGTGGTCAGACCGCCACTGCGGCCCTGGCTGTCTGAAGACCGCCAGGGTCGTAATGACCACCTATATCTAATTTTAATAGCGTATATGCAGAGCCAGCTTCCTACAGCCAGCCCATGGAATCTCCCACTATGAACGTGACAAAGCATTTGCAATATCATTGTCCACCCCATGCACATGCTTTACCATGAAACAAATATCCTTTTTCAAGCATTCAAGAACAAAGACCCTTAGCAGCTTCTTGGCTAACTGCCTGTTCACCATCTGTACTACGGCCATGTTATCAACCCTACATTGTTTTGTTGGCAATCTCTGAACCCCACATCGAGACTGCCACCACCAGTGGAAAAAACTCATGAAAAGAAATACTGATACCCCCATGCTTCCACGCCACAGGCCATTCCTCCGTGCACCTGCGCCCCCTGCCAGTACAAACTGAATCCCACACCACCTGCCACAGCAGAATAAATATGGCCATTCCACTTGAATTCATATAGTGTGCACAATGGAATACAGTTGAATGAGTCCAAAAAAGAAACACCACATTCCAAGTGCTCCCTCACACTTACGGACAACCTCATGTGATGGTGTGGAAGAGACAAACCAGACAACGCCATTCCTAGTCGGCAACAACAATTCCTGCCAGCTCTTACAACCCTGCATGTGAAATTTAGATGACCTAGGAACACCTGTATGTCCTTGACCATGACTTTTGCTTTTCCCAACATGGTGTCTAACTGCTGCACCTTCAGCTTTTTGTCAGTGGGTAACCGTGCTTCCATGTTCTTGGAATTCACTGCATGTGGTCCCACTATTTTTTCCTTCCTGAGCTCTTGTAAACATTCCAGCAACCGTTGACAATCGGCAGAGCTGGGCAGCTGATAGAAAAATTAATCCAGATAGTGGCTAACCTCCTCATGCCTGGTACACCAAGTGAACAACCGTTGTAGGAAGGAACTGAAAAGTTTTCACAGAGCACATAAAATAGAACACCCCATTGGTAAGGCTTTGTCCATGTAGCTCTACCCGTCAAACTGAATCCCAAGCAATTGAAAGTCATGTGGGTGCACTGGCAACAACCAGAAGGCCGATTTAATGTCACTCTTTGCCATCTTTGCTCCTACTCCCACCTGTTCAGTGATATTGCCACATTCACTGAAGAATAAGACACCACAATCAAGTCCTCAGCTATTAAATAGTTTACTGATTGCCCTTTGGGCCAGGACAAGTGTTGGATCATTCAAAACTGCCCCTGCTCCTTTTCAGGGACCACCCGCTACTGGGAACATGATTAGCTCAGCCATCAGCCAATCATCATATGGACCCACGATTCTACCTTCCTGAATTTCCCTGCCCAATTTGTCCCGCAGTACTTGCGGATGTTCCCTGATCGATTTGAGATTTTCTGCTCAATGCCGCACTCTCAGCCCCTCATACCTCAGACTGAACCTCCAACAAAACCCCTCCCTCAGCACTGCTGCATCCTCTGTCTGATCATAAAATTGCAGCCAAAAATCCAACCTGTCCATTTTAACTAGTGTGTGAGCCATTCACCCCAGGTCCCTGTGCTCCCCTTACTCCCCTATAACCAGTTGCTGATGCGGGCTGGAACATACCTGAACCTCCTTGATTTTGCTGCCAATGTCCTGTGTACCCCTCTGTATGCTCCCTTGCTGTCCCCCTGCTGTGACAAAACATCATATGAGGGTATCTCTCCCTCTGCATTTTGAACAGTCATGCAGTCATATTCATCCTCCTTCGACCTTTCTTTGGCCCTTAATTTCCTAGGCAACAGCTTAAACATTTCCACATATTCCCCTTTCCATAATTTTTCCTGTGGACAGCACGAGGTGCACCCCCAATAGTTTTGTCACCCCCATCTACGGCAATTTCTTTATTTTCAACTCTTTGGTTTCCTTACCCTCTGATTTTTCTGTCTACCTACCTTTTCCTTCTCTCTCTCTTTCTCCAGCACAGCACTTTTTTTTTCAATGCATGTCATATTTATTTAAACATGGGACATATTGATTTCAACATGTGCATTATTTTTTTACTGTATGCCACACTTTTCATACAGAGTTTCATAATATCTGAAAGGATTGTCTTATTCATTTTAATGCACATTGTATTAATTTTGACATGGGCCATATTAATCTCAACAGGTGGCAAATTTATTTTCCAAATGCGCCATCTTGATTTCAATCCTTTTCATATTCATTTCACCGTATATTAGATTCACTTCAAAATGTGTCATTGTTTTCACTGTAATCCATTGTGTTTCAGCAAATATATTTATTTCAGTCTAGGTCATTTTAAGGCATGCCATATTCTTTCTGTCAAAGGTTGTATTACTTTCAATGCATGCCATATTCATTTCACTGCATATCATACTCATAACAGCATAGGCCATATTTAGTTTAATGCATGTCATATTCCTTTAAAGAGGTTTCATACTCATTTCAAAATATATCATAATAAATTCAATGCATATAATATTTATTTCAGTGTGGCCAATATTAATTTCAAAGCATGTCATATTCATTTAAGAAAATATCATACTGATTTTATCAATGGTCATATTCATTTTAATGTGTTATATATACATATATATATTTTATTTGTGGGCAAGGCAGCATTACATCTTAAACAGAGAAAGAAAAATCCAACATCAAGAATGTACAGGACCATGGAAAATAGAGAGAGGAAGCGGGGGAGCTGATATTGGTGTATAGCCGTTTATCCTTCCTATCGAACACCGCCGCTTCAATTGTAGCCATATCATTTGGGCTGCCCGTAGAACCTTGAATCTTGATTTCTTATAGTAGCTTGGTTCTATGTGCCTCTGGAGCTAGCCTTGAGCCTCCGAGCCCAGCATCATTTCATAGATGGAGGGAGACTCTGCATAAGAACACCCCTCCATTTCTCCAGTAATCAATAAATTAATCTTCTGCAGAGCACATGCATAATAGTATAACGTAAAATGGGGGACAGTCCACCCGCCCCGGATCTTGGCAGAGCCATATATTTAGTATATCCCCACATGAAGTTGCTAGTAATACTCTCCAGCTTGGCCAGCCAGCTCTTGGTGAACTCCAGGGGGATAGCACAGAAAAGATATAGGGGCTCATTCTGACCCCGGCTGTCTCAGACCGCCGGGGCCAGGGTCGGTGGGAGCACCGCCGACAGACCGGCGGTGCCCCGCAGGGCATTCTGACCGCGGCGGTTCGGCCGCGGTCAGACAAGGAAAACCGGCGGTCTCCCGCCGGTTTTCCGCTGCCCTTGGAATCCCCCATGGGGGATTCTGACACCCCCTACCGCCATCCTGTTCCTGGCGGTTCGCCCGCCAGGAACAGGATGGCGGTAGGGGGTGCCGCGGCGCCCCCGTAAGAGGGCCCCACTGTGTATTTCAGTGTCTGCAAAGCAGACACTGAAATACGCGACGGGTGCAAACTGCACCCGTCGCACCCCTGCAACTACGCCGGCGTCCTCGTTGCAGGGGCATTTCCTCTGGGCCGGCGGGCGCTCTTTTGGAGAGCGCCCGCCGGCCCAGAGGAAATGTCTGAATGGCCGCCGCGGTCATTTGGCGGCTCCCTCCAGGCGGGCGGCTCCCGCCGCCCGCCGGGCTCAGAATGAGCCCCATAATACTTGGGCAAAATTTTCATTTTTATTATGTTGCAACATCCCAGAAGAGGCAAATGTAAGTGATTTATCCTATCTAATCTTTCTTAATTTTAGCCAACATCGGGGCCATATTTTGCTCCACTAATTGACTTACTGCACCAGTTATTCTTATCCCCAAATATACGGCGTTAGATATGACCCGCTTATCCCTGATAATAGTCTGGGCTGAATGTATAACCAGAGTCTTGTCCTTATTTAATTTATAGCCGGAATATGTTCCAAACACCTCAACCAGCTTTTCAATTTCCTTAACTGCTTCCTCCGGGTTGGTTGTGGCTACTGCCACATCATCCACATATGCCAGCACCTTATAGCTCTCCCCACAGAAATGACTGGATTAATATCTACACACTCCTCCAGTTTACTTACGAAGGGGTCTATATACAACGCGAACAGTAGCGGAAAGCAAGGGAAACTCTGCCTTGTTCCTCTAGAAATAGATATTAAGTCAGATTCTAGGCCAGCCAAGCTTACCCGGGCTTTGGTGGCTTTATACAAACCTTTATTAGCTGTTAAAAAAATCTCTCCAATCCCCTTCAATTTCAGAACCTCCCATAAAAAAAGCCCACGACACACGATCAAATGCCTTCTCAACGTCTAACAAAATCAGGCCGAATGATGTTGGATGTACTTCCGCAGGATCAAACAGGGATATAGTACTTCTGATATGGTCTACTGTCCCTCTCCCTGGGATAAACCTGTATTGTCTCCTACATACTAACAGAGCAATAACCCTTGCTAGTCTACTTGCTAGAATCTTGGCATATATTTTCCTATCACAGTTCCACAGTGATATTGATCTTTACGACCGAGGATCACTTGGAGCTTTATCTTTTTTTTTTCAAACTACTATGGTGGCTAATTCCCTAGAGGGTGGGATCCGCCCTTGCTGAGCCATTAAAAACATTGATAACATATTTTTTCGTAGTTCTTGCAAAAATACATTAAAAAGCTCAAGTGGCAAAGCATTTGGCCCTGGAGCTTTCTCTAAGGCCAAAGATTTCATGGCCTCATAAATTTCATCCAATGTAATTGGGGCATCTCATAGGTTTTGCTCCTCCTGAGTAAGTCTGCCTGTTTGCGCCCCTCCCCACCAAGAACTCCGCGGACCTCCCATAACTCCCAACTACTTGTTGTAGATCAGAATAAAACTCCTCATAAAAATCTCTAAACACTTTTATAATTTCCTCCGGTTTGTCCACCTTACATCCATAAGAATCCTCAATCTCTGCTATGTCCCTGTCTAAGACCTTCTGCCTAACTTGCTTGGCTAAGATTTTTCCCCGTAGTCTCCCCGAACTCATAGCATTCAGCTCTGGACATCTGGTACTTCACTGCTGCTGCCTTACTAAAGTGCTAATTGACCTTTGCCTTCAGTATTGATACCTTGGCTTGAGGTGAACTGACCTCCCGACATACCCAGCTACAGACTCCCCCTGCCCTCAGATTTGAACGCATTGTACACGCCAGCTCTAGGAGTACAGATCAAAGCTGGCGTGTACAATGCGTTCTAATCTGAGGGCATGGGGAGTCTGTAGCTGGGTAAGTCGGGAGGTTGGGAGAGAAGAGCACAGTATGACCGACTCATTCGAACGCCATCTTGCCTCCCATCCAAATCCCCAGCACAACACTTTTATCTGTGCCTTTGTCCAACACGCCCCAATGCTCCCCTGACAAAGTCCCTGACTGTGTGCTGGACCCACCTTCTCCCTGCATGCTTTCTGATTTGCTTGTTTGTGCTCCATTCCCCTTTGTCTTTCGTCTTATCTTCCGTGCCTACCCCAGTATCCTCATCATACCTTCATTTCCTTAACTGTGTACCTTCATTGTCCCGTTATTGCCATGCATCACCCCTGTCTACACCATACCGCAGCAGTCACAGTTGTCCCTTTTACTTTACCTGGCGTTAAGGTCGGTACCCACTCTATAACTGTTTTCCTCATATTGTCATCTGCCACCTCAACAGCCACCGCCCACCTAGCATGTGGTGGAATCTTAAACTGATAGGGTACAATAAGCCCTGCCTCAGGGTAAAATTCTACCTGATTCTACCTGGCCCTGCAGAGCCGTCACAAGCCCTCCCAGACGCTCCGTTGACACAGGCCGTGATGACCTGTATATCTGTTCTCCTGAAGATGCTCTGCATCTGCTTGTGTGGAGCACTGACAACGCCTCACCAGAATTTGTGTCAGCCAACGTCTTGTCCAATTACGCTGTCCAACTGACCGCTCTGTGCCATGCTTTCAATTGTCCTAGAAGTAGTTGAGTTGCATTGTGCTCCCCTGAGTCTGCCGTTCTGTTGTGTCTTGCTACCTACAAAAAAAGAGAAGAGGCCCAGTGTACTGAGCCCTTGTGCTCTTAAATCCCGCCCCCCTCTTCCTGGGGTTCCTCTGCCATCTACACTGCTGCCGTCAGCCTCCACTGCTTGAAAACAGTCCCCACACTCAACTCCATGCTCAAGGGTGTCCCTGCCCTGGAATGCCATTTGACCCTACTACGCCTGCGTACTGATCCTCCCTGTGCCTGCGCCTCCCTCGACCCATGCAAGAGTACACCGCCTGGGTCTACACCTACCCGACTCCAGCTGCCCCTCCTGACCACAACTTGGCTGATCCCCATCCTCTACGACCCCCATTCCTTTGCCCTCACGGCAAGCAAAAAGCACGGCTGCTAATACGAGGGACAGGCCACGCTTTGTCACGTGGACCAAGGCCTGATCCGTGTGGTCCTTATATGCCCCCTTCACACCAGATCCTCTCTGGTCTCGAACTTCATCCACCCCCCCCATGTGACTATTCCTGGCCACTGTGACCTCAACCCCTGTGGCATCCTATCCAACAAATTCCACTTCTCCTGCCCAACCCACCCGCCTCACAATCTAGCTGTGTGTTGGACAAAACCTCTTGGACCTGCCCCTCACAACCGTTATGTGCCTCTATGTTCCAATGTATGGGGTCAACAGCCACCTGTCTCTCCCTGCACTGAGGACACTCTTTGGGTACTTTTGTGGCCCTTCCCTGCTCCCCCCATCCACCTCCAGCTATTCCCTGGATTGCCTTGCTTATCCTGGGTTTCTAGGCTGCTGTCCTACGTTGGCCATACCGTGCAGCTGGCTTTTCCACATACAGGAAGCTCGATAGGGCTTTGGGGGACAGCCCCCGGCAGGCAGGCTGTCCCCCGGGGGTATTGGGAGGAGGTAGCACAGTCTAGACGACTGGGCTATGTTTGGGCTACATCCTTTAACAAATGTTGCCCAAGGGATTTATAGACAGCCATGTTGTGAGGGCTAGCCACCATTTTGTGTGAGAATGCACAGTGGCAGCCCTGTTAGGTAGCTGAGGGATAAAATTTGTATTTGGTAGGTAGGAAAGTTCTAGGATCAGTGAGGTAAAAAGTGTATCAACGGGATAGGATCACGAGCTCAGATACAGAGCAGTAGCCGAATGCGAGATTCGTATAATTATCGGCGATGTTGTCAGCTGAAGGCAAGTTAAGGAGGCCACGAGGCTGCTGGCAAAGGCCAGCCACCTCGATTTGTTGGCGGGCAGTGGCGCGCAACATCGCCCAGAGAGGCGTACGTCATGTGATGTGGCGGCATCGGTGATCGTTTGCTCACCGTCCTGTAATCAAAAAGAAAACCAGGAGGTACAGGCGCGTATGCGGAGCGACCAAGGCCAAAGGCATGTGTAGGGGGGTGGGAGGGGCTGCAGTGTATAATCGGCAGGAGGTTTGGGATGGGGTCTGGAATGACGGCAGGCCCGGGGAGGAGAGAGAGAGACAGGAGGAGCTCGAAGAAAGTTGAAGCGAGGAATTAGAACGGGTGGCAAGGCAACTGGAGGGAGGACAAGGGAGGAATTTGAAGCTCCGCAGCTTGTGAAGGCAGTTGAAAGCATTCCAGTAATAAATGACTCTGCCCAGTCACAAGCTGAGCAAGAAAAAAGAAAGGCATTGCTGGGGCCTAACACGTGGTAAGAGCAGGTTAGTCCTGCTGAACTATTGTCAGGACAGAAGAGTAGTTTGGAGCAGGGAGGGGGCAACGGGGGGGGGAGCCTGAGGAAGTTATAGTGCATATAGGTATAGGCCCAAGGGAGCTGGGTTGCAGACATGGATTTGGATTATCCTGAGGATAGCCCGGAGGAAGGGAAAATAGTGGAGATGGAGAGTGTGAAGGAGGAAGGTCATGGGGAGGTGTGGGAGCGGGGGGATGCAGCTAACGTTTGTAGTAGTAAGCTGCAGGGCAAAAAAGGTCAACAGAAATGACGAAGCGGAGGATGGCATCATGGACACTGGCAAGGTGGCATGCTTTGATGCGGGCGCCGACCTTGATGCCAGGTAAACAGAAGCGGGGCTGGAATTGGGAGCAAAAAGGAATTGATGTTGGATGCGGGCGGATTTTGAATAAGATACAGTTCAGGAAAGGTACATACGTCAAGGATACAGGTGTGGGGCCTGAAAACGGAGGCCAGAGCAAGACTTTATGGGTAAAGGATTCCGAAGCCCAGGTGGATGGGAAAAAAGGGGACATGGGCATAGTAGAGGGTCAGGGGAGAGAGGAAGTAGGAAAGGACGTACATGATAAGGTGAAGAAGGTAAGAAAAGCAAGGAGTTGAGAGCAAAAAAAAACTCACATAAATAGGGGTCACTAAACCTTTGGGAGCACAGTTGATGCCAGCCACTGAGGAGAAGATTTGGAAAGGGAAGTATCTGGAGATATTGAAACTGTTACATAGGGAATTTAGGGCAAAAGAAGGCTGAAAGGAGGAGAAATATGAACTGGCAAAATGCCTACGGGTGCCAGTAACCATAGAAAACTGGACATCGGCCTTCCTGATATACGCAAGTGTATATTGTGAAAAATATCTTGAGAAGAGCGAAGCTCTGCTCAAGTACATTAGAAAGGCTCAGCTCTCATTTGGTGGGAATGCACGGGCTCAGTACAACAAGAAGGTTAGGGTGCGAATGGCAGCTGACCCAGAAGCAAAATGGGGGGAAATAGATACAGATTTGTGGCAGCAGACAATAGGCCCAGCAAAGTTCGGTAAGATGGGTTTTTACAGCCAGTGGGCTGCCAATACATTACAAGCCCTTTCAACAACATCCCACCTGGGAAGGGGTGGGGTCAGGAACCAAAAATCAAGGCGGGATCTTGGGGGGATGCTGGGATTCTACTAAAGGACTCTGCACAAGGGAGTACTGTAAGTTTCGCCATGAGTGCTCAAAGTGTGGGGGCATGCACGCATTGGTACAGTGCTACAGTAACCAGAGAGCAGCCCTAGGGAGACAGTCAGGGCAGTACAATAGCGAGGGACAACAGCTAGCAGCTACACAAGGGTGGCAACAGGGAGGTCAAGGGAACTTTAGAGAGGGGAGAGGAGGTCAGGGGTCTGGAGGGAAGGGCTGTTACTCCGGTTAAGGTACACAGGCAACTTCACTGGTTGTGGATATACCCTAAAAAGGGGGAAGCTGCTCAGTTGGCAGAGGGTTTTACACAGGGTTTTAAGTTGGGTTACGAAGGGCCAAGACAGAGGCAGTGGGCTGTGAATCTGAAATATGCAAAGACACATCCGCAGACCGTGAGGGCAAAGCTAGCAAAAGAAGTTGCTGAAGGCAGGATGGCAGGACCTTTTCAGGATTAGCCGATTTACAGTCTGATTATTTCTCCCATTAAGGTGGTGCCCAAAAAGAACAAAGACAGAATAGGTTCATACAACACCTTTCCTGGCCAGAAGGGTGGTCAGTAAACAATTTCATCCCAGGCGAGGTGGAGTCTGTATCATACTCCTCAGTGGACATGGCTATGGCATTAGTGGGGCAAGCGGGAGAAGGCCAACTGATGGCAAAATGTGAGATCAATTCAGCCTTTTGGTTTCTCCTGGTTCACCTGTACGACTTTCAGTTGTTAAGCTTACAGTTTGAAGGCTTTACCTATGGGGTGTGCGATATCATGTGCACTTTTGGAGTGCTTCAGCTCATTCTTGGAATGGCTGTTTACACACAGTACTGGTCACAAAGAAGTAACACATTACTTAGATGATTTTTGTCACACCTTCTGGATTCATGGGCTGCCAGAAATCGCTGGATAGCTTTCAGGGGCTCATTAAGGATGTAGGAGTGCCTTTGGCACTGGAGAAGACAGTGGGTCACACCACATCCATTTTCTTTTTGGGCATTGAGTTGGATTCAGTGACCATGAAAGCCTGCCTGCCAGTTGAGAAGAAAGTAGAGATGCAATGGTTGGGCAATATGCTGGCTAGACAGAAGGTCATGGTGAGGGAAGTGCAAGTGTTATTGGGCCACCTGAATTTAATGTGCAGAGTAGGTAGTGCTGGAAGAATCTTTTGCAGGCGGCCCGAGCTGGCATTGTCGGGACTGTCATTGCCTTATCATCACCTAAGGTTATTGGCAGTGGGAAGAAGGATTTGCGCATGTGTCAAGTATTTCTGGACACATTCAATGGCATTATCATGTGTACACTGTTGGAAATGGAGTGGGAGGCACAGATACTTTTGGATGCCTTAGGCGGAATTGGTTTTGGCATTTATTGGCAAGGAAAGTGATGTGCGGAGGAGAGGCCACTGGGGTGGAAAGGGGGAGGTTGAAGTATTGCCATTTTGGAGCTATTCCCACTAGTGGTGGCAGTATATTTGTTGAGTTCCTTCCTGCAGCACAAGAGAGTACTTTTTCATGTTGACAATTTGCCAGTGGTACAGGTTGTTAATAGCCAATCAGCTAGGGACCAGCAGGTTCTGAAATTACTGAGTGTGTTTGTCTTAGTGTGCCTGCGATATGAAATGATGTTCAAAGTGAAACGTGCCCAGTGTGGACAATGACATTGCGGACGTTTTGTCTCGTTCACAGTGGGGGGGGTTCCATTGGCTTGCCACAGAAGCAGACAGGCAATGGAGCCGCATGCCACACCATTTATGGAATGTAGGTGAGAAAGGATGCTGCAGCTGGTGGTAGGGCCATTGGCGCGGTCCACAAGGAAGTCTTATGAACAGGCTTGGATCGAATTCATTAGGTCTGGAGCAGTCAGGAGAGATGTAGGTGGGAATAGAGTGGAAAATGTGGTTCAATTTATTTTAGGTCTCATAGCGAAAGAGCAGTCAAAAGTAACTATTGCATGTAAATTAGCGGGCAAGGCTTTCATGGGCAAACTATTGTGGGGCTATGCGCCATCGGCAGGAGAGTTGGATGCACGCAAATTGGAAGGCTGGATAAGGGAGCAAGCCCATGTTAGTCCGGCAAGGAGACCCCTGACTTTGAATTTGTTGAGGAAAGTGCTGGCAAAAATACAGCAGATTTTTTTTTCAGAGCAAGAGTACATAATTTTTGCAACATTGATGGTGTGGATGTTTTTTGGAGCATTTAGAGTGTCGAAAATGCTGGGATCCAATCAAAGGAAGGGGTTGCTGTGGGAAGATGTCTTCATCCAGTCACAAGGGGTGTCAATATTAGTGAGGTCTTCCAAGAGAGATCAGAGGGCGTAGAGGATGTATGTATTACTGCCAGGGCAGGAAGATAGAGGAGTCTGCTCCTTCAATGGGGGTTGAGATTGGGAAGGCTGAAGTCTGAGGAGGTAGGTGTAGTGTTTTCGCACACGAACGGCAAGAGAGTTACAGCCTTTCAGCTGTTAACTATTTTAAGGAAAGCTGTAACATGCTTGAGAATAGCAGCACTGGAATTCGGGACCCATTATTTTAGAATGGGAGCAGCTACAAAGGCGGGGAGGCATGGGTGGTTCTCTGGAGTGAATAAAGCAGCTGGGAAGGTGGTCTTCTGAGTGCTTTTAGAGGTATGTGAGTTAAATCTTAGGGAGGGTAAAATTTCAGAGGCATTACTAGGTGCTAACATATGTTTCTTTTGTATGTTCAGTGCTGGGCCCTTTATTTACAAAATTAAGTGTGTGGATGGTGGGACATTCGTTCATCAGACGGGTGGCGCAAGACGCCAGGACTTCAAACATAGTTAATTTGGGGTTGAGTAAAGCATCCGGTATGGTCACATGGCATGGGAAAGGGGGCATGAAGTGGAAGGAATTATTGCTGTTTTTGAATACATTACAAAAGGGTGCCTTGTGCCCAGATCTATTGATTATTCATTTGGAAGAAAATGACCTAATACAATAAAAAGGTTTAGCACTGGTGAAATTGATGAAAAAGGTCTTGTTGGATATAAAACATCAGTGGTCAGGTTGCTTTCCGGTATGGACAAATTTTCTACCTAGGAGGGTATGGAGGGGTGCTTACAAGCCAGCAGCTATAAGTAGAGCTCGTAGAAAGCTCAATAGGGAAATAAGGAGTTTCTGTAGGGAACGGGATATAGGATTCATAGCGCACACAGACATACAATATGATACAGCAAACTTTTTTCATGGGAACGGTTTTCATTTGTCAAGATTTGGCACAAGGCTATACCTATTGGAGATTAGGGATTTTGTAGCAAGGACTCTAAAAAGTGTAGCATAGGGTGGGTTAGAGGAGGGGGAGGGGCAGAAAACAGGCCAAGGATGCCCATTTTCTGGTGGTGGATGCCCAGAAGGTTGGAGGAGCCTTTACAGAGGGTCAGTGGAGTTTACAGAGGGGAACCAGGCCCTACATGCTAAACCGAAAGAGAGCAGATATTAAGGTTAATTCCACAGGAAGTTGGCATTTAGGAATGTGTACAAGTTTAAAGTTAAGCAGGGGAAGTCCAAGTGTAATGAGTAACAGAAGTTAGTAGTTCATTGGGTAGTTACAAGGTTAAAGGGGAGGGTGATATTTGAGGGGTGGGGGGAAGGTGATAGGCAGATGTTGACTGAATAGTGAGGTATATAGTTTTGTAAGGCGGTATGCCAAAGGCTGAACTGTGATGTGCACCTGTTTCAGTAAAGCAGCCTTTTGCTCACACAATTCGGAGTCAGAGGTGTGTCTGGGCTCATTTGACCCAAGGACTGTTTTTTGCCCCAGGGTCTTCCAACTGACTTCTCAACCACTCCCCCACCCACCCTCATTTCCCATCAGTTTATTTGCATCCCTGCGGGCCGCTTGCCCATTTGGGAAGCCTCCTGCGCTATATGCATGTCCCAGATGTGCCCACCCATGGAGCTAAGTTCCCACTTCCTCGCACACCAATTTTGCTTTGTTCTGGGCTGCTCTGACTTCCTAATTGCCTTCTGCATTGCCCTCCTGTCGGTACTGCCCGTGGTAG
Organism: Pleurodeles waltl; assembly: GCF_031143425.1. Lineage (NCBI taxonomy): Eukaryota > Metazoa > Chordata > Amphibia > Caudata > Salamandridae > Pleurodeles > Pleurodeles waltl. Next base: position 92,649,813 of record NC_090441.1, read on the forward strand.
TTAGCACGCCAGAACTGTGGCTGCTACACAGTCTGATGCCCTTCTCGGCGGATGACTGGAGCCAGAGGTAGTGTTCTCAACCAAGAGGTCCAGACGCACCCCTTCACGTAGTAAGTGGAGCAACTGCTGTACCTTATCTTCTGTCATCACCAAAAAAACAGGACCCTCCACAACAACTGGGCTGCCGCTGCGTCACCTAGCCATAAAATGGTGGGTGGCAGCTCAAAATGTCCAACTAGAAACCACTTGGGCTACTTCTATCAATGGAAGGTAGGCCAGAAGGTGCATAGTCCTCTGGACTGCACCATTCCTTCAATAATCCCTGGGGGCAGATCTCCCCCTGGTAGGCTGCCTCCCCAAGCCCGTATTCTGTAGCAGAAGACTCTTCAATCAGATCTGGAAAATAAATGTTTCCAGATACACCTGGAATAAAAGACCAAAGAGTGAAACAGATGTGTAAGGTCAGTATTAGCAACACTATTGGTCTGTCATTCTAGCCATGTTCTCAGCATTCTGTCTCCCGAGTATTACTTAATTAGTAAAAAATTAAAAATTAAAACCAAACAAAAAACGTATGTATAAGTGGCCTGTCAGGACCTGTGCCATAAACTTCTAGCTGCGTTTCCGCGCCTCTGCTTATCCGTTAGCGCAGGCTCCGATACATCACTCCCGGGATCCAATTTTGCACTTGGCCCATTCAGTCACTGATCTTTGCAAGCCCCACTAGCTGTTCTCACGGTTGGTATCTGATCTCTGGCCCCTCTGCACCCTTTGTTATCCGCTTTTGATGCTTAACTCAGGACATCTTGTAAGTTTGTAGGCGGGGTATCCCTGAGTCATGTGACTTAGTGGACACTGTTATTGCAGGGGAAGCCACACCCTGTACATGTGCAGGTGATTGGCTTTCCGACTCCTACTTTGAGAGGATGTTCTTGTTAAAGATCCCACCTTACCTTGAAGCGGCTCGGATACACCCGTTCCTGGAACCATCTGGACTTCTAGTGGCGGTACAGCTGCACCGACAGGCCTTGCTGGTTAAAAACAAAAGGTTAGCTTCTTTTCCTGCATCATGTTGTATACCGACAAAGAAAATCGAGAAAACTCGATTTTTGGTGAAACATTTGGTGCATCGCCATTGGTTCGAGGAGAGGAAGATACTAACGACACAAGGAGATTTTGTGCAAAGACTTGAGAAGGCAACACGTTTTTTGTTAGACATTTCACCAGTTTGGTAGGTGAAAAAACTTGTGTTAAAGATTATTGCTGAATCCTGATGGACAATTACCTTGGAAAACCCAGTTGTTACCAAACATCTCATTATGAAACAGTGAGAGAAAAAGACTGAGAACTCTAAGGGCTCTTGTAATACAATAAATCTAGAGTGTAAGTTAATTGCTCTTGTATATGATATTAAGGATATTTTTCTTTAACCTGTATTATCTCAGTAGAGAAGATAAATGCTAACTGTTGGTTTATATTGCGACTACATATGAAAGTAATCTCTGTTAAGTTCAAGCAAGTATAACTAGTAAGAAATAAGAAGAAAGAGCTCAAACGCGTCCCCATGAAATAAGGTATCCCACATCAAAACCACCCTTCTCCTGGCCTGGTAGGCATCCTCAATTGTGATCCTCAAGTGGAGAACGTACTTGGAAAGGGGATAGATCAGAATTACATTGCTCCTGCAACTCCTGGGCAACTTAAACAGGTTAGTGGCCTTGACAAAAAGCCAAGTCCTCATTTAGCCCGAGCAAAATTAATCGGGGGCTGAAAAGCATTGATGTCAGACCTATTGCAGATTCCCTGGAATCTGATAAACCCTCCTTGTCTGACCCTGGCTGAAATGCAGGACCAGCTCCACTCTGCAACAGGAGAATGTTGAGTTGCAAGAGAGTTAGACGAGTATCACTTAAGAGGAGCTATTAAGGGATTTTCTCCTTCAAGATAATCACAGATCTCCACTTGAGCATGATTCCATCCAGCTCAATTTCAATATTCCACAGACACTGTGGGTAAGACTCATTCTCCATTGAATACCACTAGTTCTCTGTCAGGTCTTCTGATTAATATTCGTCACCACCCCTCCTCCTGTCCCTCCAGTACCACTGGAAATGTTTAATGGATACAGTTCAAAAGTTTCCGTTTTCATGAATCACTGTCAGCTGCACTATTTTTTAAGGCAACTGCATTCCCAGATGATTCAGCCAAAGTAGCCTTCGTTCTCTGCTATCTGGAGGGGAATGCAGTGCTCTGGTAAGTACCTCTAGTAGCGAAAAATGATCTGGTAATATACAACTATGATTCCTTCGAGGAAGCTGTTGGAAATGGCCCTTTTTGTAGGGCTATTCCCAAAAGTTTTGCCTCTGAACTACTGTTTTTCACTGTGCTAAATTTCGGCTTTGCTGGCTTTAGGACTCTGGGCACTTTACCATTGTGGACCAGTGCTATAGTGCAAGTGCTCTCTGTCTAAATGGTATTGGTGATTGGTTCATCCATGATTGGTATATTTGATTTACTAGTAAGCCCCTAGTATAGTGCACTATGTGTGCCCAGGGCCTGTAAAACAAATGCTACTCGTGGGCCTGCAGCACTGATTTTGCCACCCACATGAGTAGCCCTGTAAACAGTTCTCAGACCTGCCACTGCAGTGTCTGTGTGGGCGGATTTAAACTGCCATTTCGACCCTGCAAGCACACCCACTTGCTAGGCCCAAACCTTCTCTTTTACTACATGTAAGTCACCTCCTAAGGTAGGCCCAAGGCGCCTCATTTTCAGGGTGTAGGTGGGACATGTACCGGTGTGTTTTACATATCCTAATAGTGAAATACTCCTAAATTCGGTTTAAACTGTTGCAAGGACTATCTCTCCCATAGGGTAACATGGGGATTGCCTTGAAATATCTTTTAGGTGTAATCTCCCATTTGGAGCAGATAGAGATGTGGAGTTTGGGGTCTCTGAACTCCCAATTTAAAAATGCATCTCTTGGTAAAGTTGGTTTTTAAATTGCAAGTTTGAAAATGCCACTTTTGGAAAGTGGGCATTTTCTTGCTTAACCATTATGTGCCTCTGCCTGGCTGACGAATACACGTTTTGGTCAGGATGAAAATTGAGCTTTTTGTGAATTCACGCTAGACAGTCACACAAAGGGAGCAGAGGTGTGCCCTGCATATCCTAATGGGTCTTTCTGAGCTGGAGTGGTTAGAGGAGCTGATACTTGCATCTGAATAGGGCTCTGCCTGTCCTTACACAAAGCAGTCTCCAACCCCTGGGGTGTGTCTTGGGCCAGGGCAGAAAAGGCAGGGTCTTGTGTACTCCAAAGACTTTTCTTTGAAGTTTGCCTACTTAAAAACAGAAATGGGTATAAGAACTGGACCTGTGACACCACAAAGTTAGGACCCTTCTGGACAGAGGACATTCTGCCAGAAAAAAGAGCTGGCTGCTGAAAGGGAAACTGCCACTCTGCCTGTTGCTTTGCTGTGCTTGCCTGCTGCTTGGTGCTTCTGTCCTGGGAATGAAAGGACTGGACCTCTGCTTTCTACATCCTGCTTCAAAAGTTTCTCCAAGGGCTTGGACTGAGCTTGCCTCCTGTTAAGAAGTCTCAGGGACATCAAAAACTTAACCTGCCAGCACCTTCGCTCTCCCGCGGAGGGTCCTGACTTGCCGAAGTGGTGCCAAATCCAGTCCCTGGGCCCTTGGGAAGGAGTTTTGGTGCAATTAAGAAGAAGCCAAGTGCATCGACTCCAGAGCGACTCCGGAACCGGCGCAGCTGTCCGACTCTGCACTGCTGCTTACCCCAGAGTGTGGTCCCTGCTGACTGCAACTACCGTAACCAATGCCACAGGCCCATTGCAGCTGCAGCACCTCCAAAGTGCCACCACAGCATGAGTCCTGAGTGCTGTGTCACCAACGTCCGTGACACCTGACTCCGACTCCACCGCAGCACCTGCGGCCTATGGTGTGATTGCGACACTGTGAAGTCGATGCCTCACGTCTTGACCTGCTGGATTAATCGACCCAGCCTTGTCTTAAGGAATCAACACCTCCTCCCCTGCAACCGTATGGAACCAACGCCTCACCTCCCATACCTAGCAGTAAGGAACCTCCACCTCACCTCCCTGGTAGCAGTAAGGAACCAACGCTGCACTGGCTACAGCGATGCCTCACCTCCCCGACTCCATGCAACATCTTTGTTTCCTCGTTTTCCAAGGTACTGTTGGCTGGGTTCGTGTAACTCTGTGACTGGCCCGCACTCCCTCCCGAGTGGCATTGCACTGTTGGGAATGACTCTGTCAAGATGCCGCGATACCCCTAGTTGGAGCTATTGTGGTTCTAAGCGCTTTCCTAAGATTTCATCTTTGAAAATTTGTTTCTTTACTTGTGTATGTTGGATTTTTGTTGTTTTGGTCTTGTTTTACTCAGATAAACATTGGCTAGTTTTCTAAACTGGTGTGGAGTACTTTTGTGGTATTTTACTGTGTTACTGTGTGTGTGTGTGTGTACAAATACTTTACACATTGCCTCTGAGATAAGCCTAACTGCTAGTGCCAAGCTTCTAGGGGATGAGCAGGGGTTATCCTAGCTGTGTGACTCACTTACCCTCACTAGTGTGAGAGTCCCTACTTGGACAGGGTGCAAACCACTGCCAACTACAGACCGTATTTCTATCAGAAGCAATGAGAAAATTCTTCACCAAACACACATGCAGGCAGTGGACAATGAGCTTTTGAGTCTTAGACAAGAGTATTGACTTACTGACCTATTTGTCAGATTTCAACAGGTTAGTAGCCAACAGAACTGGCCCAAAGAAAAGAGAAGCTTCTTATTTTACAAGGCAGTTAGTGAGGAGCTAAAAGATGCCTTACTTCAAATTGCTGATCCCCCAAGGATTGTGAAGACCTAATCACCCTTGTAAAAATTGACAACCGCCAAGGAGAAAGATGGGGAGATAGTACTAGATTCAATCTGAATGTTGTAGTTGTTAAACAAGAAAAGAGACTTTCTATTCCTAAAGACAAAAATGAGGTAAAGCTCATGTAGGTTGTCTCAGGGCCCCACTGGCCTCATACGAGAAGGAGGCACAAGCAAAATGTATGTTTGTTCTGTGAAAGGGCTGGGCATTTTGACTGAACTTGCCAAGCAAATCATAAAACCTCAAGGCAGTGACAGTTACACAAGATCTAGCCTCTGATATGTCAGAAAACTACCAACCTCTGTAGAATATGTAGTGTCCTCCCCAGCCCGGACCCTTATTAGGTCATAAGCGTTAAAAACCACACCTTAACACCTCCCAGCAAGTAACATAATTCCTCTGTTGAGTCCGACTAGAACCGCAAGAGTTCTAGTGCACATAGTCTCACGACACTACATCTCCCCCTTTGGTAAATAAAAGTATAAACAACAATCATTATATTTCTTCAATAAGCTGTCAAGGCGTTCGCACTAGTTGGCCGGATCGAGTGGTATGAGGTGGTTGAGGTGCACTCTGGTTATGCACCGATGGCACAGGTTCTGATGCTTGATCTGGACTGTTAGGCGGGATCGCCTCATTCACAATTGCAGGAGCTGACAAATGTCAACGTAGGTGCTTAAAATACGACGAGTCCCATGAGTTGGGCTTTCCAGGACGGTGCACTTTCACCATGTGTCCTTTGTGCATCACAGTCCTCAGCGGATCGACAGCAAACAGTGTCTGTTTTCCAGTTTCATTTCTGCTTGACCAAGACCCAGTCACCTTCATTGAAGACTGTTTCCTGAGCTCGTCAGCACCAATTTGCATGTTTTCATTCCGCTCTTTCGAGAAGTATCTGTGACACGAACCTTATCAGCATTCAAAGATCAGTTCACTGTCCACTGTGGCAGTTTGGTTCCTATGGCTCTCCCAAATAGCAAGGTGTCAGGACTCTCACAATTTGTGGAGTGGGGAGTTGAACTATAAGCACAGTGGGCACGACAAAGTGCCTGATTTAACATGACCCCCTCCATCGATGCTCGGTGAATTACGCTTTTGAGGGTACCCACAAATCGTTCCACAACACCATTGGCTTGGGGCCATAGAGGTGTACTCTTTTGATGCTTGACATTTAGTCTGACTAGAAACACCTTGACTTTCTTGCTATTGAACGGTGGACCTCTGTCAGATTTGAGAATGGCAGTGATTCCGCATGCTGCAAAGATGTCATCTAGCTGCTCGATGACCTTGTCATGGGTTGTTGATGTTAACTTCTCTACTAAAGGAAAGCGTGAATACTCATCACTGACTACCATGAGATGATGTCTGTTTCCTAAGGGCCCAAAGAAATCAACTGCAACTCTTTTCTAAGGCTGTGCAGGACAGTCAGACATTGTCATAGATGCTGTGTCAATTTGGGAGAAAGGCAGTTGCAAAGATGGCACTGTTTTAGTTTCCTCTCAACTCGCTTGTCTAGGTGCAGGAGCCACACTTGGTCTCTTAGGGCTTTTTTGGTGGCTACAATGCCATGATGTCCGTCATGGGTTAGTTCAGTGACTTGCTTCTTAGGCTCTCGGGTATGATGATTCCCAAGCCTCTCAATACAACACCATCCCTGATCACGGAAAGTTCATACAGTACATTTTTTAATTTTTTTTAATTAAACATCGTCAGCAAAAGGTTGAGTGCTCCTCTTCCACAATTGAGTTGAAATGATGTCTTTGAGCATTTTCTTATTAGCAGTAGTAGCAGCAATATTCTGTTCAATGGATAGGGGTGCTGACGTGCTGGACCTCACAATGAAGTTAATGTACTCCTTAGCTGTTTTGGGTGTTGCACTGTGATGATGTAGAGGTACTTGTAAAAAGTAATCAGCAGGGTTCTGATCTTTATCAGACTTGTGTACAATTGCATAGTTGTACTCTTGCAGTTGCAACCCCCACCTCTCAATGCAAGGGGGCATCTTGGCTTTCGGGTTTCCAAATAAAGTGAGCAGCAGTTGGTGGTCTGTTACAATAGTGAAATGTTTTCCGTATAGAAACACATGAAAATAGTTGCAGGCCCACACTACAGCCAGACTCCCCTTCTCCGACTGAGATTAGGCACATTCTGTGTCAGACAGGCTTCTACTGGCATATGCCACAATGTGTGTCTGAGCATTCGGATGACTATTATGTTGCGCATCAGGCTTGCCTTCACTGTGACCTCAGTATGTAACTTGGGGGTCAAAATAAACCCCGCAGTTGCATTCTCAATCACATGTTTTATTCTTTTGAAGCTTTTATCGCATTCAGCAGACAACTGGAAAGGGACATTTTGTTTTGTCAAGTCTCTCAATAAGGCATTCACTGTAGCAAAGTCACAAATGTACCTTGAGCAATAACTGGTCATGCCCAAGAAGGATTGCGGTACGGGGACATCTTGTAGGGCGCAAGTAGCTGACAGTGCTTGCACTTTATCTGGGGCAGGAGTCATTCCTCCATCAGAGAGTATGTGTTCAAAGAATTTAAGTTTGGTCTTGTGAAACTCACATTTTGCTGCATTCGGCGTGGGACCTGCATGAGCAAGTAATTGGCACACTTGGGTGTGAGCCTTGTCATACTCCTTTTGCGTTGCTCTAAATGTCAGAATGTCATCAATGTAATTAAAGCATGTGTGACAGATTGAACTGTTCATCGTATAACATACTGAAATATTTCTGCAGCTGATGACACTCCAAAATTCAACCTTTTCTATCTGAACAAACCAACATGAGTCAAAAAAGTAGTGATGTACCTACAGTTCTCTTTCAACTTGAGTTGATGATATGTTTAGGTCAAGAAAGGAGAAGACTTTGGCACCGTTCATTTGCATGATTATGCTTTGTCGCTGTGAATGACCTTCGACTCTGCAACGGTTTAGAAGCAGCCCATGTGTATACCTTCATATTTGATGGGTTGAGGCGTGGCATAGGACACAGGCTACTGAACGTCTCGACTGGTTTGATGTTAATCGACACACCACTGTCTATGATAAAGGTTATGGGGCAACCATTGACCTTTATTGTAATCTTGGGTCAGTGTCCAAATTAATTCTGTTGTTTTATTTGATGGTTTGCCTTCGTCTTTTTTTCTTCCTTGCAAGCAGTTAAACCGGCATGCCAGTGTCATTCCTTGGTTGATACCATCATCACACATCTATTTTCTGTATTGGTGCTTGATAATGATGTTGAAGAGCCTTTGTAGGATGAGCTTGACAATGTTCAACTTTGTCTGGTTTCCACTTGTCGTAACTGATGTTGCGTTTTGGCTTTGTTAGGGTGGCAACAGTGCTTCTGGAACCTTCTGGTATCCATTTTCTTTTCTCACTGTGATACATTTGGCTTCTCATTTGCTTTGAAAACCGATATGAAGTGGTTTTCTTTCCCACAACTTATGTCTGTCCTATGGCTGGACATTTACCTTCATTGGGAAATGAAATCCCACATCAGAAACACTACTTTGTTTTTTGAAGACGCTGATTTGCGTGCATTTACCTTGTACTTGTGCTTGCTTTTCATGACCAGTGCTGATTCATTTTTTGCTGTTTCCGCTTCCATATCAGCAGCTTGTCGATCTGTTCTTTCATTGGCTCTTGCAGCCATTAGTGTTTTATCTCAGTCTTGTTCTCAACATTTGTCTTCTTAAACATTCTAAAATACAGCTATCGTATGGCTTCTTCTTCATTAAATTCACTAAACTTACAGTGTTTTATAAGCACAGCAAGTCCTTCAAATGCTTGATTGAAAATGTACCTTTCATGGTCGACATTTGGCATCAGATTGAACTTGGTACCCAATGCTTCTTCTCTGATAGCACAAAATTGCGTCAGTCTTCGGGATTTTCTTCAGCACTCCTTTTACTCCATCACCGGCAAGCTTCTTTAAATACTTAATGAGTTTCTTTTCATCTACTTCTTCTAGGTTATCTAGGAAGTCATTGACCATCTCGATCCATGTGGTTCAACTGGCACCAATGTTTTGCTTCTTGGTGGTGTTGAATGGCATGGTGGTCTCGGAAGCACAGCTGCATCATACTTTGTGTTCTTTTCTGTAGCCACTGAAAATATTCCCAGTTCCAATGACTTTTGTTGTACTGGATGCCACTCGACACCATGTGCATGTACTGGCCTCTCAACCAGGCCCGTGTCATCGCACCTGATTCAAGGTCTTGTGGCACTTCGCTTGCTCCTGCTGGTAAGTACGTTTGTACTTTCGTACCTAGTTATCACTGCCTTTAGCATTTGCTATCATGGATGAAGGTTCTGTGTTAATGTGACACAGTATTTCTTCTTTCAGCCTTACCAAGGGATTCTGGTGGGCTTTTCAAATGCACTTCTCTGCAGGGCCTTCAACTTCTTAGAGCCGTATATGGATTGGATCGGGACTTTGACTCCACACACACCAACTTTGAATGCTTTGCATCGATTTGGAAGCTTGTGGCATGCATGAAAAGTTTGCTGTATTATTGCAAACACTCAGGGAGAGCAGTCTTTTTTCTTGAGGGCATGTATCCCCTACTCGTCACCAGTTGTAGGATCCTCCCCACGCAAATGACCACGCTACACACAAAGCTCTGTAACACGTCTTTATTCCTCAGCATAGATCACATACTGCACTCTACGTCATAACCATTAATAACCACACATAACACCTACCAGCAAGTTACGTAATTCCTCTGTTGAGTCCACCCAGAACCGGAAGGGTCTAGCGCACATAGTCTCACGACATTACAGAAGACGAAGGTGTTTTACCGATCATTAAATTATTCACCGTCTCCCATAGCTGTGTAGGTTTGGTCAGGGCAGCCTCTAAACTTAATACCAGTGATTTCAATATTTTCTCAACAGCGTAGTAAAATATTATATTTGATGATAGACTGTGGAGGAACTGAGAATTTCTTGGATACATCCTTGGCCAAGATCATAGAAATTCCATGTGTCAGAAAAGAAACCCCAGAACCAGTTCATGCGGTAAATGGCTTGGAACTGTCTCCCGGGCTCATCATTTACCAAACACAAGATCTGACCATGCTTTGTGATAACAGCCATGTCAATCAATTTCAAAGTAATTGATACTCCCCTTTTGGAGGCATTTTAGGTGTTCCTTAGCTTCAGTTGCACAAACCCCAGTAGAGATTGAAAAAAAAAAGATTTTTGAACTCTGGATCTGCTTTTTGCACCAAGTTTTGCTATCTGGAGCTCCCAGGGGAAATAACACCTTTAAGTTGCACTATGAATGACAACCCAGTAGCTAACAACTCCCCAGACTGGTGTGCTGACTTTAGAGATGTCTTCAGTAAGGGGAAGGCTGAGAAACTTCCACCTCATCGCAGTTACAACTCCCATATAGACCTTATGCCAGGGGCCACCCCACCTTCCAGCGGCATCTATACCTTGACTGAGTCTGAAAATCAGAATTTAAAGGCTTATTCGGATGAATTACTAACTAGCGGCTTCACTCAACACCTCGTTGGTATCATCCACCTATCCTTGCCTTCATTGATTACAAAGCATTAGAACATTGGAATGCTGTGGGCTCCATTGAAAACAATGGAGTGCTGCGGGCTTTTACTGGCCGGTAAAAGCCCGCAGCGCCAACATTCCAATGTTCGCTTTGTTCACAGCAACAGCTGTGAACAAAGCCTCACGGAGCCCAAGGGGATTTTAATCCCCTCGGGCTCCGTGAGCAATTCGTTTTTTTTAATAGAACATTCTGCCCTGAGTGGCAGAATGTTCTAATAGCCTTAGAACCAGCTGTAGCGGGCTCTACCGGCTATTAAAGGCCCTTTCCCTTGTTAAATGCCCTCTCCTTCGGCTCGGGCATTTAACGCGGGAGCAGGCCTTTAATAGCCGGTAGAGCCCTCTATGGCGGGTTCTAAGGCTATATTAAACCGAGTTACTATTAAGAATCACTACTGGCTTTACCCTGATTCTGGTTCTCTTAGATCAGGATCAGAATTCCACCATTTTCAGTAAAATAGATTTGCACAAGCATACCGCTTATCAGAGTCCATGAGAGAGATTAGCGGAAGACTGCATTTCCCACAAATAACAGTCTCTACCAGTACTGCATTATGCCTTTCAGACTCTGCAGTGCTTCTGCTGCTTTCTATTCTTTTTTATAATTGAGTATTTGAAATAATTCCTGGACATTTGCATGGCTATCTATGTTGACATTCTGATTTTCTCTCAGAACGAACAGATACCCGTATGTCAGGTACGAGCTGTGTTGCAGCATTTGCTGGAAAACCACTTCTTTGCAAATCTGGAGAAATGCACCTTCGTGCCACAAAAGTGGAATTCTCACGCTTGCTCATCACATCTTGAGTGTAAGTTCATTGCTCATGTATGTGATATTAAGGATAGTTTTCTTTAACCTGTATTATTGAAATAGTGAAGTTGAACGCTAATTGTTGGTTTATATAGTGACTGCAGGTGAAGGTAATCTCTGGTAAAAGGAACCTACCATCACAGTTCCACCGAGAATAACTAGCGAGATATAAGAAGAAAGAGCCCAAGTGAGTACTTAGGAAATAAGATACCATCCAACAGCAAACTCCCCTTTCCTCGGCTTCACAAGCATACTCAAAAATGGCAATTGTTCTGAGAAATTGAATAGTTTGGAGTTAAGTCGTTCCCGCAACTCCTGGACAACCTAAAGAGGTTAGGCTTTGACATGGCCAAAGGTGTTCTTAGGAGCCCACCGTAGGCTGTGAGGTATGCAGAGGTTTCCAAATACCAAGGATACCTAGTCTTCAGTACACTTCATGCCTATTTCTTCAACCAATGTACACTTCATCTGCCTTTATCTCACTCTTGCGGGTTCTTTTTATCCCTGATTTTTGCCTTTGTCAATCATCCTATTTCCCTTTCTTCCTTTCCTTGTTTAATCTCTTCTGCCTTTCTCTCTCTCTTGCTCTGAGTCAAAGTATGATGAGGACAAAAAAGTCCCGGTCCCCAAAAATGAGTGGCAGTACCTACAACCTGCATGAATTAGGCACTGCACCCCAGTTCTCTACTCATACTGTTCGAATATCAACTTGCCACATAATTCATTTTCTGAAGCATAGTTTGCATATTTTGCAGTAACACTGACCACTACAAGGATTGTTGTGGGTATCCCCCAGAAAAACACAGGGAAAAATGGCAAAATGTTGCATTCTCCAAGACATTTCCATGATATACTCAATTGCATTAGCTTTTAAAGCATAGAAAATGATGACCTTCCAGTGCTCCAGGATACCCAGTCATTCCCACAGACATTCTTACGGAGAACACACAAAAATAAGATGTAAAGCATGAAACATGAATTTAAATATAACTTCACATATCCACTTGTTAAGCACAGCCAAGAAACTAAGAGCACAATGAAAGGCCATGTCAAGGGATGTGAGCATCCTTCACCCCAATATGCGGCACGGCAGGGCCGGCTTAAGCGCTGGTGGTGCCCAGTGCAACAATATTTTGACCTTTTTCTCCACAGATTCACTCACAATCTCTCACAACAGTGCCCCTCATCTCTCCATAGCCCTTCTCTCACATGTTTTTAATTTGTTTTATGGTGCCTCTCATACCACTGTAGAGCGTCAGAGTACTTTACAACACACACACATATACAGAGACAATAAATCATACATTTGTAAATCCATGTATAGAAAATGTTACATAAGACAAAGGTGACTACTGTTGTATAGCCTGTGCTTAGTCTCCATTTTAGATTTCCTTTTTAACAAAGAATCTGTTCTGAACCTCTGCCACAGTGTGATAAGGATAGCATTTTATTATATAAACAGCATCCATGCTAGGCTACGTGAAGGGAGCACCTCGTGCTGAGGTTATTATGGAACCGCTGTGAACTGTGACTGAGAAGTAGCCCTGCTGACTCTGACCTTCATCCTGTGAAGGAAGATAGTCTGCATGCTTACGCTGGCTTCTATTAGTGACAGGAGTAAAGTAACATTAGTAACAATTAACATGGTTGAAATATTTGTATTTTTCACCATTCCAATAATGCTTATTACAACGATCATCTGCTTATTCATCGCAGCTCATGATTATTGCACGACTGCCGATATACTTCAGCGTGAGAGAACTATTTATTTTGTCTGTCCCCTTCGTGCTTCATGGCAGCCATGGTGCTCATGACGCTCACAGGCACAACAGCATGAACTCAATTGGCGGTATAAAAGTGCTGGTCATATTGTTCACAGTTACCTAATCAGAATATTTTCTCCCCTTAAAAAACTTCAAAATGGTGAATGCTTTACTAAAACAGAAATCCTCAAAAGTGAAAGAGGGTCTCCCGGCATTACGGGAGAGCCGATACTACAAAATTCACTACACTCTGGAAACTCGATCCATAATGCTTTTTAAGTATTACTTTTCAAAACATTTTTTCTCATAGCTCAGCCTGTGGTGGTCCTAGGACAATGGGATGACCACCAAAACGTTAACAACAATGAGCTCTGTCTACATTATCTTTGTGTCCCCACACTAGGTTAGTGGAGACCCCAGAATAATAACCCCTCCCACCATTCAGTATTTGTTTAGCTTTTCTCATGGCTGGAACTCCAGTTTTCTCCATGACAAAAGCGACTGGTGACACCCTCTGAAGTTATTCTGCGAACGTCTCTACTAACGGGGTCCTCTTTAAATGGATTGTTTTGCGTTTCAATCTCAACATTCCACACCTTAGGTGGAGACAGGATCACGAAGTAGAAACTGCTGAAGCATTTCTGCTGCAATGGCACTCAGTTCTAGTGTATGCTTTTTCCCCATTTGCAGTGATTCTGAGAATCCTGATTCACATAAGAAGGGATTTAGCTTTTCTGGTGTTGATAAACCTATTTTGGCCTTCCCAGGCATGGTTCCCTCAACATCTGAAAGTCTGTATAATTCTCAAGAATCTTCCCTATTTATTTCTCTCCTACTCATAAATCCCCAGGATCAGCCACAATTCAGTTCTCCAAGGCCATCTCCATTTCATGGTATGGAGAATTTCAGGTCATCCTGGCATGTGTTTGGATGTTTATGTGAGCATTGTCAGATATCAACAATTCCTTTGCTCCTTTCCCTAAATTCAGCTATAAGTATGTCAGGCCTACCTGGTTAGCTAGCATATGGAAGCAGACATTGATCTCATATCTGCACCTCTGGTAGAAGTGGTCATTTTTCTAATATGCCTTTTTGTTTAGGTAAAGTTTATAGAACTCTTAACTTTTATTGAGCTTCCATTTTTGCAGGTCACATCCTAGTAAAAGGAAAGCTGGTAGGTAATAATTTCTTGATGTAGAGAGCCTTGAAGTCAATCCAACTTAAAATTCCACTAAAACCATAGTATTCAATTCTCTGGGATGTAAAGGTAGTATTAAAATTAAAGTTATCATGGCTTAACAATGAGTTTCTTTTTTGAAAGCCATTATCAGCTCAATTAACCATGCGTTTTACTTATCTTTCCGTAGAGTTTGTGATGTAAAGTCTTTAGATGTTGATAACAGATCCTTTTCTCCAAGGGTGTGACATTGTAAATCACAAGACACACTACATCCAGTTCCTCTTCAATTTTTAACTGCCTTTTCAAAATTTAAAAAAGTTATGTGTTGATTCATATCTTCATTGTTATGAAGCGAACACTGTTGCTTTTCATCCTCCTTGAGCTTCCCAGTTAATGACTTCATATCAAAAACCGTTTACCTTCTAACCTTGCTAGATGGGTCAGATGGATCAGGCAGAAGCAGGTTGTTGTATTCCAGAAGAATAAGGAGAATACATATGATGAGATACCTCCAGGAACTGGTTTATTTGAAAAAAAGTAACCAATTAAAAGCCTATGAAGATCAGGCAGGAGCCCTTTGAAAATGCTGCCGCCCAAATGAGCAGTCGAGAAAGAATGCCCACAGGACAACTGCAGAAACCAGGGCAACAGAACCATAACACATCACAGTTAAAAGTACACAAAAATTATTAAAGAAACATACCAATGCCAATACACTATGAATTGTTAAAGAAACGTACCTATGTGAATACACTTTTATCTGAGATAAATTATGGACACATGAAGAAATAAAACCAGAAATACAACACTGGTATAAATGTTTCTTTGTTTGGTGCCCTTTGAGTAAGAGGGGCTATGGCGTCCAAAGCTTATATTTCAGCAGGACATTTAGAGGACATTTCGAAAGTAGCAGATTGGTCAGGGGAATCTACCTCTGAAAATGTTTATAAACACATCAATCTTATGACTGCCGTGCCATTGCAAAGCCATAACTTGATATAATTGAGCCTCCAGTCTTAAAAGAAAATAGAAATCTCCCCCACTAAAGTGACAGGAAATTTAGATTCGATGAAGGACACGGAGCCTAAGATTTTCTCTCTCACCTCTCCCATGTGTTACAACTTACTTTTTCTTCCGGTGTAACTTCAAGACTACGTTCCTGGAGAAGTTCATTATTTCATATAAGACTGCATTTCTTCTCGCCAGAAGTGGTACTAATCAGAGACTATGAACTTT
The DNA here is from genome assembly GCF_031143425.1 of Pleurodeles waltl. Taxonomy (NCBI): domain Eukaryota; kingdom Metazoa; phylum Chordata; class Amphibia; order Caudata; family Salamandridae; genus Pleurodeles; species Pleurodeles waltl. The sequence continues at coordinate 92,665,289 of NC_090441.1, forward strand.
GTTTACATTTCAACAGGTTCATGAAGTTTGCTTATTATCATATGGTCGCTGATTGGTGAACTCCTTATGAGGTCACTGGCACTCTGCACTGCTGACCTCTTTATGCATCTCCTTTTCAATTTTAATCATCCATGTCATATGTAAAATATTATTTTAGCTGCTAGAGTTATATCATTAAGGGAATCATTGCCTAGATGTCTTTAATAAAATCCAAACCACCTGTCACTTTAGTGGGAGAGATTCCTGTTGTCAGTGCTTCTCCCACTCCGCTGTTCCATGGAATACAAGGCTGGTCATCTGTGCATGGAATGGGATGTGTAGGACAGGTTGCTGTACAAAAACTCAATAGCCCTGGGGAGTCCAGGGCAGGGGTGATTGGTCGAGGTCTGGCGAAGGCTCTGCTAGTTTTTAATGCTAATTCTGTGGGAGAGCATGTTGTTACATATTATTACAGATTTATTTTTTCAATAAATTGTATCACCTTGTTGTGGCTTGAATTGTTGCTGTGCATTCTCTCCTTAGTTACCAGTTCACTGCTGCTCTGCTAGTGTGTGTGTGTGAGGTCACGGAATGTTGATGAGTGTCTGGATGGTGTGAATGGTCATTTGGTGGTCAGTTGGTGAGAGTGGGCTGAGCAGTGAGGATGCTGCTCCTGGTGGGGCATTACCTGTAACCAAGCTGAACAAACCTACATCTTATAATCTACAAAGGACCCATCTTTAATTACAACACTGGCGACAATTGAAGAAAGAATTTACGCGTGGGAGGAAATTGAAGAGAAACTGACCCTACAGAAAAAGCTAAAAGAAGATTAAGAGAAAAGGAAATTTAAGCCTGAAGTGAGGAAAAATGTCCTGGAAGCCCCACTAGTGTCTTTCTCATCAGACAGCCAACAGTAAGTCTTGGGCATTTGGCTTCATTTTAAAAGTGTATGCTGATTTATTGTGACTTCATTGTCAACATTTTTGGAGTTGGCATATACCACATTTCATTGCTTTGGCAAGACATGCCAGTGGGGTGTGAACCTGCAGCACAGATTAACAAAGAATAAGGCATTTCTGATGTGAAGTTAACTGGCATCAGCCACTTGAAAAAACAAAGTGCAGCTTTATTGGCATACGTTATTAGTATGAACCAGCATGGAGGCAGCATTTCATAAAACATCACAGCGATGGTGTATGTTGGGGGGATTTGACCCCATTACAGTGATGGCTCATGCTGTTCTTCACCACTCTGGCAAAACAAGCTCAATTTACCTTGGGAAACGATGCAACGCATCTGCAGCCATCTTGCTCAATTGGGATGTTTTCAGTGTGCTACTATGGCCTATAAGGTGTACTTTTAACACTATAGCAAAGTTCCTGTCATCAGTTCTTCAAGATTTGTGGCAGCAGCTACTGTCTAGTCACTGCTCCATGAGAAAGGAATACACAGTGATAGAAACACCTTGGGACCTTTTGTCTATTATCTTCAATTAGCAGCAAACTTAACAATGAGGAAGTTCTTACTTAAAAATTTGACATTTGTTTTCAATGTACTTGCAAGTATACAAGACTGTCCAGTGTAAGGTACCCAGTGTAAGGTACCCGATAGTAGAGTACAAACTTGTGTGCGAAATTTCCACAGGAAAGGTGATGCATCCATTGGAAAAGTTCTAAGTGTTCCTGAGAAGCGTCCAAGTGTTAAAGGGTGGAGAGAGGTTTCAGGTCAGAAGTCGCTCACCGTGGACATTAAGGGCCTCATTACGACCCTGGCGGTCCAATGACTGCCAGGGTTGCTGTGGTGGTCGGACTGCCACATTATGACTGTGGCGGTAGTGCTGCAGTCGGACCACCAACACTGCAACTTTTCGTCAGCACGACTGTGTGGTGGTGCTGGCAGTCCTAATCCCCCAGGGCGGGATCCTCTTCTCCACCAGTGGTTTCATGGCAGTAACCCTGCCATGAAAAGACTGGCGGAGATGGGGTGCAGGGTGCCCCCGGCCAGCCCTGTCACCCTTCTTTGCTGATAATGAACACTGAGATGGGTGCTGCTGCACCCTACGCACTACAGCATCACCGCCGGCTATATTATGAGCCAGAGACAATACTGTAGCTGGTTTCCCGCTGGGCCAGCAGGAAACTTGTAATGGGCCAGGCAGGAAGGCTGCCACACTGGCGGTAACCTACCCGTCAGGACTTCGGCAGGCGGGCTTTTCCGTCTGCTGAAGTCATAATAAGGCCCTAAGTGTTATTCCTGGACATAATTCTGTGCCATCTATAATGTGTTTATAATGTCATACCAGTTTATCTCTGTGTGCTGTTCTTAATTTGCTGCTGTGTTTTAACTACTCCCTAAGTGTGCTTTGTTTAATGCAAGTCTGTGGCCTTGCTGATTTTACTGTCTGAGGGTATTTCCATCTGTGCCATGCTGAATTTGCTGCTTAAGTGGACTTGATGCATGTGTAAATTGTTAGAATGCACAATATTTGTCTGAATGCTTTAATCTGAATTAACATTGAGTTGCAGAGTCAAGTACCCTAGTGGTTCACTGCAGGGGCGTGTAACCTAATGTTCCATTGCAGGGCTGTGTACCCTAGCGTTGCAAGGTTGTGTACCCTGGCGTTGCATTGCAGGGTTGTGTACCCTAATGTTGCGCTGCAGGGTCGTGTACCCTAATGTTGCGTTGCAGGGCTGTGTACCCTAGTGTTGCAGGGTTGTGTACTCTAGTGTTGCATTGCAGGGCTAAGTACCCTAGTGTGAATTGCAGGGTCGTGTACCCTAGTGTTACATTGCAGGGTTGAGGATGCAAATGTTGCATTGCAGGGTTGAGTATTCTAGTGTTGTGTTGCAGGGTTGTGCACCCTAGTGTTGATTGCAGGGTCATGTATACTAGTGTTGTATTGCAGGGTTGAGTACCCTAATGTTGCGTTGCAGGGTTCTGTGCCCTAATGTTGCGTAGCAGGGCCATGTACCCTAGTGTTGCAGGGTCAAGTACTGTAGTGTTGCATTGCAAGGTTGTATAACCTTGTGTTGCATTGCAGGGTCATGTACCCTTGTGTTGCATTGCAGGGTTGTGTACCTTAGTGTTGTAGGGTTGCGTACCCTTGTGTTGATGTGTGGTGTTGTGATAATGAGTATGTTGCACCCCTTATTATAGTGTGTTGCAGAAGGGGTGAGTGTAATTGAATTGTATTATGTGATTATTATTGAATTGGTACTACCATCTATTGGTCCTTATGTTAAAGGACAATGTTATTTTCATCATTTCTTTTCTCTGGGGAGAGCAGATGGGTTATGACTTGGATTGTTGCTATGCATTCTCTCCTTAGTTACCAGTTCCCTGCTGCTCAGCCAGTGCCTGGTTGGTATGAATGGTCAGTTAGTGAGCGTGGGCTGAGCAGCAAGGATGCTGCTCCTGGTGGGGCATTACCTGTAACCAAGCTGAATAAACCTACATCCTATAATCTACAAAGCATCCATCTTTACAACACATCTACCATGATGTCATATGGACAAATGTTATTTCATGTCCTGTGGTGCCATATTGGTCAAGTCCCATGTAGAGTCACTTCATGTGAAACATCATCAGACTTAAAGGGCATTATGGTTGGCTATCACTCTCCAAGTCATTGGGAAAGGTTAAGGTATAGAGCAGTGTCTGCCGTATAGTTGTGTGTAGAGTTTGGCAGAGATCACAAAGGCCACAGTATATTAGTGCTGGAGGTGTGCGCTGGTTGAGTCATTAGTGTTTTGGGGCACAAGTCATAGTTGCACGCCTCTGTCTCGAGCTCTATCCTGTTGAACATCATTTCTTCAAAGATCAAAGTGAGTGGCATCTGTGGGGCACAACAAGCCCATCCTTTTTTTTTTTTTTTATATCTAACTGCAACAATTCCCGTAATTTTTGTTAAAAGGCAACTGTCCCAGAACGGTGATTCTGACAATTGAGCTGCCTCAGCTGAAGTGGAAAAGAAGGAGTTTTCTGTGCTGTTAAGCTGAGACAGGCACCAATAGCTATACAAGAAACAAGCCTTCTTGATAGGTGTCTTCTCTCTGAAAGAAATGGAAATGTGTGCAATTGGTTATCAGCAACTGTAAAGGTGGCTTGGAAGCCGACATTGACTTTAATTGATGTTGTCACATGAAGCTTGGTGATGACAAAGATTTATGTTTTTTGAGAGCTTGTTGTATTCATGGTTTTAGTTTAAATTTACTTTATTCATTATGTGTTTATTTAACCATATTTGTATTCTTTTGACTGTGATGCATCATGATTCTGTTGCCCTGGTTTCTGCTGTTCCTCTGTCATGATTCCAGACTGGACCTCTGACTTGGACGGCAGCATTTGCCAAGGGCTCCTGCCTGCTCTTTATGGGCCTTTATATATGATTATTTATTTTCTCAAATAAACCTTCTTTTGGAGCATCTCTTTGGATCTAGGCCCCTTATTACCTGGCATACCATATATTTTTGGCTACAAGAAAAGAAAACTGCATATTTTGCCCACCGAGGATATTTTACTGCAAGTTGACGACAGGAGAAACATTTCATTTTGTAATAAAGGAGAGATTGCAGCTCTTTCAAATTAAATGTGTGGCACAGGCCAGTTGGGAACTTTAGCCATACTAATTTAAAAGATGCACTTACTGCCTTAACATCTTTTCACTCAGTGCACCATTAAAAAAAATTCTACCTATTGTGTCAAGAATTTTAGATTCTACTAAGGACACGGAGGCGAGGATTATGCTTTTCCTTCTTTGCTGTTTATTGTTCCGAAACACACAACAGCCAATCAAATAAACCTTTGAATTTTACCACATGACTCTGGCTTAACTGGATCCAATGCTCGAATCAACAGGACCTGAGCAGCAAGAACTCAACAGACGACCAACAGGGTCCAGAAATCCCAATCAAGGAGAAAGCGCATTCTTTCATCCATTCTTTTGTTCAGAATCTGGAAAAGAAATAGAAGAGGACCTGGTAATACCTAACCTCTGATATATAAGTCATCATAATTAACTACACAATCTGGGAGGGGAAAAAATCATCAGTACATTTAATGTTGTTTTACTACAAAAGTTGATTGTATAATGTCAATGATAAATGGATAGGTGGGATAATCCTTGCCTCCGTGTCCTTAATAGAATCTAAAATTCTTGATGCAATAGCTAGATAATTTTGTATTCTATGTCAGGACCGGAGGCTTCAGATTATGCTTGTTTAAAGCTGTTGTAAAACTAAGGAAGCAACATCTAGAATGGGTTTATAATAAATGGTTTTAAATGTGGAATCAGTAGACCAGTCTGCTGCCTTCATGATGTCTTGTAACTGTGAACCTAAGGAGTATGACTTAGAAGGCCTGGCTCCTCTCACTGAGTGTGCGCCAAAAATAGACATGCCTATCCCCACTTCTGCCAAAATCCATTTCACCGAGCCTGCTAATGTGGCAGCAGACACTGGATGAAAGAGTTTCTGAAGGGCAATCAGGAGTTGACCACCATTAGACTGTCTAAATTATCTTGTGTGATCTTCATATTTCTTTAGGCAATTCGCAACACAAAGTTTCTTGTTTTCACAGAAACGTGGATAAGTGATCTGTTTAGAAAAATACTTTGTGTGCTTCAAGATGGAAAACGTGACCCCATCCTGGGAAAATACATGACCTGAGAGGTCCAGAGCCTTGACGTCAGACACTTTCCTGCAGGACAGGATGGCATAATAAAAGTGTTAATTTGGCTGAAAGCTGTATTCTAGACATATTAGCGTTACAGGCCAACGATGTGATGTCCCACTGAACTGAATATCTAGGAAGGGGGTATTAGCGAGGCAAATACCTCTCCTGACTCCACTTACCAGGGAATGTTCTCTGATAGGTTTACCATCTAAAGAAACAGGACCTGCAGAGATGGCAGATTGCTAGTTGTTGACTGAACAATAGCTAAGTCCACTGGAGGCCATTTCTGCTAAGAAGTTGATGACAAAGGTAACAGGGCCCCCCAGGGGATCCACAGTCTGTGATTTGCACCAACCCAGCCATTTTCGCCATGCTGAGGCATATCTCTTGTGAGTGTATAACAGGGTGACAGTAATGGAGGCTCACATTTGATAATATAAGAGTTGTGATTTATTGTATTAAGAGGGTAGTACAGTTCTGTAAGTTCTATTCCTTGTTCTCTATTTCGTCCTTTTCTTCACACGTAGTCTTCACTCTCTGTTTTCTTCTTTCCCCTGATGGTGACTCAGGAGGAGCATGGAAAGATAAACAACACAAGAACGTTGGTTGGTAGGTAAGTAGTACAGTGACAATTTTCATTTCTTTATCTCTCTTCTTTCCTATTCTGTCTGGCTCTCCTCTCTTTCTTTCCTTTTCTTTTCTTCTTTCTTTTTCTTGATTTTTCTTTTGTTTTCCTGTGTTATGTCCTCTTTCCCGGATTTTCTTTTTACATATCTGGTTAATTTTCTTATGTCTCTGGCTGGAATTTCTTTCTCTCGCTCTCTCTTTTTCCTCTCTCTCTTTTGGTATTTTTTTCTCCCATACAGGTATTCTACTTGCTCTTATCATCTAACCATAGAAGCCTTGACTCCCGTGAGTATCAGAGAAAAAATAAACAAACCATATCTGCTTGTAAACTGAATTATTGGTAAAAAAAAAATTATATATATATATATATATTCAGCATGGATAATAGATAAGCCAAAAATATCAATGAATAGCAAAGTTCCCCTTTTAAAAAAAACAAAAATCTCCGCTCTTTTCTCACCCCGCGCCCCCCCTTCTCTTGGTCCTCAGATTATACCTGGCTAGGCCACGCTCCTCCGAGAGCGTGGCCGGTCTGTATAATTCGCCTCCTCCTGTTTGTCCCACTGGGCATCAGGAAGTCTTCTTGTGGTTGTCTCTTCCGGTGTACGGGATCCTGCGTGGCCTTCTCTCTGATGCTCCGTTCCAATCGCGGCTGTCTCTCTGTCAGCAGTATCCGAGGAATCTGTCTCCAACTCAGATGAAGAAGCGATGGGTTTACAAACCCCTCCCTCGTCTAAACGCGCGTCCTCATTGCCAGCCAGGAAATTCTCTTCCGGATCACTCGCTTACAGGGCAGTGGTGGGCCGTATCCGTAATGATCAGCCCGGCACAGAGTGGATTCAGACCAAGATGTGGAGATGAAGTTAATAGCTTGTTCTGAAAGGTTCAGCACAAACCATCTTGTCCGGAAATGCGCCAAGCCATGAGTTGAAGTTTGCCCTGTTGAAGAAGAGAATGCCTGTTGCCCAACGGGTCTTTCAAAAGATCTGGTACCGAGGGTATTAACACTGGGCAATCTAGAGACATCTCTAACAGAATAGGGAACTAGGGTTGAGCTCTCCAAAGCGGTGTGATCAGAATCAGTTCTGCTTGTTGAGGGAAGGCTTGAGCTTTTACCCTCTGGATAATAAGGAATGTGGGAAAGGTAGTAGAGCAGATGACCCCTCCATTGTTGAATAAAGGCATCCGTGGTGCTGGCCAGGGGATCCGGTCTCCAAGAGAGGAACCAGGGCAGATGGTGAGACAGGCAAGATGCAAATAGATATGTGTGACAAGGTCCCCACCAATTCTGAAGAGCTTGGAAGACAGAAAAGAGAATTTTCCATTCGCTGGAGTCTCTGAGGTACCTCGAGTTCCAGTCCGCCACCACATTGCACTGACCTGGGAGGTATTCCGCTGTCACTGAGATGTGATGTTGGAGGCAGTAGTGCCAAAAGCTCTTTGCGATCTCTGTCAGGATACGGGAGCGTGTTCCCCCAAGTCTGTTGATATAGTGGACCGCTGAGATGTTGTCCATCCTCAGCAGAACGCAGCATTTGGAGAGAGGAGCCAATGTCTGGATTGCGAAAGAACCGGCCTAAAGCTCTGAGCAGTTGATGTGCAACTAGGATTCCTCTCGGGACCATCAGCCCCCAGTGGAGATGTTGCCGCATCTGGCACCATGTTGTGTAGGTTCTCATTATCCTAATGAGGCTACTGGATTTGGGCAGCAAAATCACATAGATTGTGGGGTACTAAATACAATTCTACACCATGTGACGCCTGTCGGCCTAATCCGGGTTTTCCGGCTAATTAGCAGCGCCTCATCTCAACCCAAGAGCAAGGATGATTGTGGCAACCAGGTGCATGACAAGAAAGACTCCTCAGTGAAATCGTGGTTGATCAGATCTCGTCCCTTTCTCTCAGTTACATTAGTTTCACACAGGCAAAGACAACAAGAGGCAGAATATAGTTTAATAAGAGTTTATTAAAGTAACTGCATCTTAGATAAAATGGCATGTATTGCAATAACTAGGATTATAAAACACAATAAAAGCAAGAGTGTGACAAGGAGAGTGAAACACAAAAACAGTCGCACCATACTGTCACTAGGAGTGATATATAGTTCTACTACCTAACTTATGTTAGAGCACAGCATATTAAGCCTAAACCGCCTTTCAGGTTTCCCCCTTGGGAGAACATCATCCCTCCTACCCGAGTAAGGAAGCATGTAGAGTGACATGCTAGAGAGAGAGACACCGGCCCCATCTAGGCCAGGGGTTCATCAGTCTAAGCAAGCAGCTGTAGCGAGGCAATTCGCAATCAGCATGCAGTCATGGTTATCTGGCTGGAATCTCCCTTTAACGTGTATGGGACAAAAGAGTGTTTTTATAATAAAGAAGTTGACATTCCAAGAAATGGTCCCCACCTATGAGTGTGTATGTTTCTGTGAATGTTGGAGACACAGCGCACCACTTTTGCCGGCAACCCTATCTGACTGTAGCTTTGAAGAAAGCACAAAGTGAAATGAATGTCCTACTGAGAACGTAATGCTTTCCTAGGCGAAAGAACAATTAGAGAGAGAGAAATAAAACAACACCCCAAATGTGGCTATTGCTAGAAAAATAAAGTAATGCTGAATAAAATGTAACTTGGCTAAAGGGCACAACGGCAGGCCTAGTTTGCTAAAAGAAGGTGTCTAAAATATGGCTGAAATTACTATACAACAGCCCCAACCCCAAACGACTGACGTCTGATTCCAGTACGACATCCGGTTGGGAACTGAAGATAGCCCTGCGGTTCGAAGCCGACATGTGTTCTAACCACCATTGAAGTTCGGCTCTTGTCTCGGTGTTGAGAGATGAGGTCGGAGTACCCTACTCCCTTCTGGAGGTATTGAATCTTTAATCGTTTAAGTGCTCTGTACTGCAGAGGGGCAGGAAAGATCTCTGGGATCGAGGATACCAGGAGACCTACAGTCCTGGCTAGGGAGCTGATGGAACTCTGGTCCTTGTGTAGGACAGAATGTAATTCTTTCCAAACTGTTTTCACTTTCTGAGTTGGAAGAGATAGAAGGGAGGACAGAGAGTTGATCTGGAAGCCTAGAAACTGTATGCAGCGGGAGGGAGAAAGGAGCGATTTATTTTCGTTGATAAAGAAGCCCAGAATTTGTAACAGTTGAACTGCCCAATCCAGATGGGTCAAGAGAGTATGCAGCTGTTGGGCCATTATGAGGAAGTCATCTAAGTAAATTGTGAGATGGCCGCCCTTGAGTGGAGAGACTCCACCACTGGGTGCATTAACTTGGTAAAACACCATGGGGGGGGAGATAGACCGAAAGGAAGAACCTTGAAATGAAACCACTGGTCACTCCATTGAAATAGTAGGAATTTTCTGTGGGGATGCCAAATTGGAATCAAGAGATACGCGTCCTTCACATCCAGGCGGACCATCCAATCGTCTTCCCGAAGGATATCCCTCAAAAGATGGATTCCCTCCATTTTTAAATGGCGGTAGAGAATCCAACTGTTGAAGTCTCTCAGGTTTATAACCAGTCGAGAGCCTCCTCCTTTTTTCGTTACAACAAAAATATTGATGCAGAAACTGGAAGCTTCTGGGAGACAGGGACTTTTCGTATCTTTTATAAGAAGCTGATCTACCTCTTGTTGGATAAAGGTTTGATCTGCTTGGGAAAAATGGGGAGGAGTTGGACTGAGATTTTGTTGGGAAACACCATAGAATCCTAGTATGAAACTCCTTACTGTCTCTAATATCCACGGGTCTGAGGTCAGAAGAAACCAGTTGTTCAGGAAAAACCATGTCCTGCCCCCCAAAATCACAGATGTTGGCAAAATCAAGCTTATCTTGGGTATTCGCTCCAGAATTATACCCGGCGTGGACTCGGAAAGAGGCTCTGTTGTAACGGGGACGACCCACACGATTTCTGGCAGGGTAGAAGGTATCTTTGCCCTGGTTGCAGTAGCCATGACCTTAGGCAGAGGTGGAGGGGAGGGGGCTGCGGTTGGTGAAGCGGTCGGGCATTCGCCCTCTAAAATGACTGGCCTTGGCAAAAAGGCGTTGGCTCAATACCTTTTGAATGGATCTCTGAGCCTTGTCTAAGGTTGTAAAGGTGTGTACAAATTTCCCTAGATCCTTCACAAATTTGTTGCCAAAGAGTATTCCATTGGCTAAGGGTAGGCTAGTTCGGTCAACTTGGGGTCTATGTGCTTGAGGACCAATCTTCTGCACTTCACAGATAATGCACAGTTTGTGTTGCCTGTAAGGCATAGAGCGAATTGTGCCCAGCCTGCTAGTGTGTAAGGGTCGACAGGTGTATCAGATTGTTTGGCCGTCACTGCCATGTCCAGGATCTTACATAAGGGAACAGAAATAACTAACAGTTTATCCTGGCAGGCTTTTCAGGATCTGTCAATCCCCTTCCTAGGGTCCTTGGAAGAATGTTTGAGGAAAGTGACCAGGTTTGCATCCAGCTCTGGGGTCTCAGCGACCTTGTGTGGAATGTCAGGGTGTGGGCATTCCTAACTAAGTCTGTTTCGGATTTCTTTGTTGAATGCTTTGCGTAGTCTGTTGTGAGCAGAGTCAGCTACAGGGGGAAGGGGTGACTAGTCTGAAGAACGTGGGTGGACAGTACTCTCTGGGTCGAAGTCAAGAGAGGACCCTTGAGGAGCGGGGAGTTTGAGGGGGAAGGGGTGCGCCCTGTGAGTCATGTCTATGACATTTGGGGGCTATGTATGAGCCTGAGTCTGAATTTTTGGAGTTTGAGGCCTCCGTGTCGCTGTCTGGTTGTAGACCTTCAGGGAGGGCAGAGCTGGTAGATGCTTTGGGTGTGGAATAAGCATGGTCTGAGGTGAAGGCCTGGGAGATACGTGCATGGTCATGTCGTGGGGCCAGTCAGAGGGATGGGGAACTTTGCCTCCCCGTTGAGAAAGGGGGGAGGGGTGACTGGGTTAGCGTCATAAGGAAGTACTGAAAGCGCATATCTTTTTAATTGGTGCACTATAAGCTAAAGTAGGGTGTATGGGAGATGTTTTCAAACTGCCCAGGGGGAAGTTCACCAATGCTGGCAGTGGGCTCTCACTTGCTGAGCCGAAGCATGGAGCTTGCGTCCCGATATTCCCTGGGGACACGCCTGCTGTGAGGAGAACATGCAGGGCGAGCTAGAAATAGGGCTAAGCAGTCCTCGCACTAGCGCGCATCGTCTCCGGCCCCTAGACACCCACGTGTGTTTCGGAACAATAAACAGCAAAGAAGGAAAAGCATAATCCGAAGCCTCGGGTCCAGTCATAGAATTTGCTTCGCTACATCGCATGCCACACCACAGCATTAGTAGTTGGATCCACAGTGTTCACAAACATCACAAGGAATAAAAAGTTTTCTAGCTTACGCGTCAAGAATTTTCAATTCTATTAAGGACACGGAGGCGAGGATTATGCTATCTCTTTCTTTACTGACCCAAACAGCAGCCAATCAAATAACATTAAACAAAAAAAGTCATATCCCATGATGCTCTAATCCCAGTTTCACATGTTCCAATCACCGAGCGTGACCTTAGTCTATAATAGTCATAACCTTCATCGTCATATCCTCTTTCTTTGTCCAAACAGATAACCTTAACTTCTTCCACAAACTCCTTCTGTAGATGCTGGTTTATAACTCTTCTCATCCAAACCAGACTTCTTAGATAACTCAACAAGAGCTGCAAAACTAATCAAACATCCTACGCGCTGAGGCAAAAGAACCCTCTTCCACCAAAGTCATCATGACATCCAAATCAGGAATTCTTCTGATCAGAAACTAGGATAAACAGCAATAAATAATAATATCTCATTTTGCCAGGCTATCCAGCAAAACATCTTTTAAACACTCTCCAAAAATAACAAAGGGAGGGCATAAATGTATCACATTCATAAACTTATATACATTTGAGTATAACATCATTATTCAATTAATGGGTGGGATAATCCTCGCCTCCGTGTCCTTAATAGAATTGAAAATTCTTGACGCTTAAGCTAGAATTCTTTTTATTCTATGTCAGGAACGGAGGCTCAGATTATGCTAGTTCAAAGCTGAGCAATATCAACAGAGGCAACATTTACCACAGGTTTATAATAAAACTTACGAAAAGTACATTCAGAAGACCAGTCTGCTGTCTTCATAATATCCTCTAAACTTGAGCCTAGTGCATAAGTTTTTGAAGCCATAGCCCCCCTGACAGAATGGGATCCAAATTGACTGGTATTAATACCTGCTTCACTCATTAACCATCTAATCCATCTTGAGAGCGTGGCTGAGGAAACAGGTTTAAATGGTTTCTGCAAGGAAATTAACAATTGACCGTCCGTGGTCAATCTAAACTCCTCAGTAACCAGTTCATAATCTTTCAAACATTGTACTACACATAATTTTGAGTTATCTGGATACCAAGGGTAAGTTACTGACCTGCAATTAGTTTTAGTTCTTCTGGAAATATTAAAAGTAACACCATTGGGAGAGTAAACTCTACCAGATAAATCCAAGGCCTTGATATCCGAAACCCTCTTACATGAAATTAGGCATAACAACTTAGCTAACTTCGCTGAAAGCTGTTTGCGGGATAAATACTTGTTACTAGGCCAATAATCTATACATTTTAACACAATATTCACATCCCATAACACCGAATATTTGGCCTGAGGAGGATTAGAAAATCGAATACCTCTCAATAACTTACAAACAAGAGGGTGTTCCCCCACTGATTTACCATTAATATGTTTATGACCAGCAGAAATAGCAGATCTAAAATTATTAATAGTCCTATAGGCCAGATCTGAAGAAGCTAGTTCAGCCAGGAAATTGAGAATCAGTTCAATATTTGACTCTAAGGAATTGATACCCCTTCCATTGCACCAACTATCCAATCTACGCCATGCAGATGCATATCTCTTGTGAGTGCTTGAGGCCCAGGCTTGCTTGATAAAGTTCTCAGCTTGTTGCGAAAGACTTGGGGTTTTCCATCTTGCCCCGAAACCATCCATGCCATCAATGTCAGAGTCCCTGACAAAATCAGTGGATGTTGAAGGCCCTTCGGACTCAAAAATAGATTCTGACGCGGAGGAATGAGCAACGGTAGAGCACAACTGAAGTGCAATAGGGAACCAGGGTTGAGACCTCCAAAATGGAGTCACCAAGACTAGATCTGCTTTCTGTCTCCGAACTTGAGACAGGACCCTGGGAATCAGTAGAAACGGAGGGAACGCATAACCCTGAAAAGGGGACCAATTCTGTAGAAGGCATCCATCGCTAAGGCCAGAGGATCTGGTCTCCAGCTGAGGAATTTCGGAATCTGAGTATTGAGGTGAGACGCAAAAAGATCTATTTCGCAAGGACCCCATTCCCGGATTATCTGCTGGAAGATAATTGGATCCAGCTTCCAATCGCTGATGTCCGTCAGATATCTTGAGTTCCAATCTGCAATAGTGTTCTGAACTCCCAGTAGGTATTCCGCTAGAATTATCAACCGGTGACTCATAATGACAGAACTCCTTGGCTATCTCCGCTAAGACCCTGGATTTCGTTCCCCCAAGCTTGTTGATACAACGCACTGCTGAGATGTTGTCCATTCTCAGTAGAAGGCAGCAGTCTGTCTTGAGAGGGGACAAGCTCTTTATCACAAACGACCCCGCCAGGAGTTTTAAGGAATTGATGTAGAGATTTTGCTCCGTCATTGACCAGCGGCCCCCCCCGTCACTACAGACCCGCAGCGGGCTCCTCATCCCCACTGACTGGCGTCTGATTCTATCAAAACTTCTGGGTGAGACCTGAATATGGCTCTGCCATTCCATGCCTCCATGTGGTGAAGCCACCACTGAATCTCTTCCTTGACCTCTGTGGATAAAGGAATCATAGCCTAGTAACTCAGACCCTGTTTTAAGTATTTGATCTTCAATCTCTGTAGAGCTCGATAGTGTAGGGGGGCAGGGAAGATTGCCTGAATGGAAGATGCCAACAGGCCTACCAATCGGGCAATGTTCCTTAGAGAAATGGTCGGACTGGCTAAAGCTGACCTTAATTCCCTCTTGATATTGCGAATCTTTAATGAGGGAAGAATCAGCGGTGCCTGAATTGAGTCGATCTTGAAACCCAAAAACTCTATCACTTGGGCTGGATTCAACAATGACTTCTACGCATTGATAAGGAAACCCAAATCCTGTAACGGACTGATTGTCCAGTTCAAGTGAATCAGCAAAGCCTGGGGATCCTGCGCCATCACTAAGATGTCGTCCAAATAAATAATTAGCCGTACCCCCTTGGTTCTCAACCTTTCCACCACTGGCCTCAACAACTTCATGAAGCACCAAGGGGCTGAGGACAGGTCGAACGGAAGAGCTGTGAATTCCAAACAATGACCTTTCCACTGAAATTGGAGGAATCTTCTTTGAGGGGAAAAGATCGGAATTGAGAGGTACGCATCCTTTAGATCTAACCGTCCCATCCAGTCTCCCTCTAAAAGGATATCCCTCAACATGTGAATCCCCTCCATCTTGAAGTGTCTGTACACAATCCAAGAATTGAAGTCTTTTAGATTTAGAATTAGACGATGTCCTCCTCCTTTCTTGTCTACCACAAAAATAGGATTGCAAACCCAGAAGGGTGGGGAACTGAGAACACTACAGCTCCTTTGTCTAATAAAGCTTGTACTCATACATCGATAAACCTCTGACTTGCGTGGGAAAAACTCATTTGTACAGGGGGAGCCAGTTGTTTCGGAGTGCTGATAAACTCCAGATGAAAACCTGACACCGTCTGAAGGATCCAAGGATCTCCAGAAATGTTTCTCCAGTTGTCCACAAACAATCCCACTCTTCCCCCAAGAATAACCTGAGATGGTTGAATGAGGCTTACCAGAATAGGAGGCTTCCTGTATTGCTCCTTGTTGACCTCTGCGATGTCCCCTGCGGAATCTAGGTCTACCACCTCTGTAGCGGGTGGGATAGAAGGTGGCATAGGATTGGTCTCCGGGCCAGTTACCTCTTCCTCTAGGGTAATAGTTTTGGGGACTTCCAAAAGAGCCCCGGCTAGGCATTCGTCCACCATAACGCCCGGCCCTGACAAAAAGGCCTCGCTTAAATACTTTTTTAAGGGACATTTGTGCTTTGTCGAGGGTGGAAAAGGTGGAACAAAATTTCGCTAACTCCTTAATAAAAGATGAGCCAAAAAGAAGACCTTCTGCAGCTGGTCCCGCTTCTGAAGCGGCTAAATCTACTAGTTTAGGATCCATACACATAAGGATGGACTTCCTGCGCTCAGCAGAAATAGCACAGTTGGTGTTACCTAACTGGCACACGGCTCACTGCGCCCAACCCAATAAGACATCCGTATCAACAGGGATGCCCGAATCCTTAGAGACGACAGCAAAATCTAGAATTTAAGTCAGAGGGCCTGACATGTGGAGCAGTTTGTTCTGACACTTACGGCATGACCTATCCAGACCTTTTTTAGGGTCCTTCGCAAACTTCTTCTGGAAGGTAACCATTGTAGGGTCAATATCAGGAGTGTCAGCCACGTTATTATCCAAATCTGGTTCAGGGCATCTGCCCTGAGGCATGAGCGGACCTCCTTATCAAAGCTTCTTCTTAAATTAGCATGGATATACTGCGCAACTTCCGAAATAGGAAGCCAACTGGGGGACCTAGGATGCACAATCTCCGAAGGGTCGAAATCTAACAAGTGAGAAGTGGATTGCTTTTTCGCTTTCTTACTAGGAGCTGGGGTATTTAGATCGTCTGAATCCTGATCAGAAGAGTCATCTGAAGAGGAGGAATTGTCCAAAGTGCTATAATTATGCTCCGAAATTAATTTCTTGCGCAGTTTCTCAAACACATCCACATGCAAGTCCTCAGAGGGATCATCACTAACAAGATTCTTTGTCTTAGCCTTAGATTTTGAGGCTACCTTAGGATTATTCCCATCAGGGACACGTGATGTTTTATCAGACATCCAGCCTTGAGAGTGAGCGTATTCTAACAACTGTCCCGAAAAAGGACCTAGTGCTCTCACCAAGGCATCATTAACCGACTGCTGCACTCTAGTGTCGAGCGCTTCAATTAAATTAACCTCCAATTGGTTATCTGCATCTTCAGGATAAAAACCTGTATCATGGTCACTCAATCGAGCCATAACACTTAATAGTGTATGAAATCAGCAGAACAAGAATCAAGGGGGAGTGAAAAAAAAAACCTTACAGGCGCCAAAATTGTCAAGGAAGCCCTTAATATTAAGTGGAGGGAGCCGCCTGTTAATCACTCTAGGCACTGCACTAATGTAATTTTACAACCCAGAAAACTATTAGGCTGGGCGTCAGGGAGGCACTTTTTAAGTCTGCGCAAACCGAACAACTGCAAATGCCAAGACGCGTTTGTAATCACAAGCCGATCTCCACAAGGAGTCGGGGGACAGGAGATCGGCTCGTAAAAAATGCGTGCGTTCGGCAGAGTGCATTGATATAGAAAACAGACTACGCGCTAAGCGTGTACAGAGCTCCCGCTCCACTCCACTCAAACAGCTGATCTTGTCGGAAAACTGCTGAACAATGAATCGCACCGGGAAAACAAAGCGAGCGGAATCGCGTCGCTGTGAGAAATCTACAATATAAACAATTAACAAACAATGCACAGTAAATTGTAACAGAGAAGAGTTAAATGGCACTTATCTGCTGCAAAGCAGCAAAGAAAGAGGATATGACGATGAAGGTTATGACTATTATAGACTAAGGTCACACTCGGTGATTGGAGCATGTGATACTGGGATTACAGCCTCATGGGATAAGTTTTTTGTTTAATGTTATTTGATTGGCTGCTGTTTGGGTCAGTAAAGAAAGAGATAGCATAATCCTCGCCTCCGGTCCTGACATAGAATTGTGGAGCGATCTTTACTACGTCAAGATGACAGGCACACAAGAAGCAAAGCACAAGGCATTGTGGGGCAATCTTTATGATGTATTGAATCCCTTGTCTGTTTATTTTCAGCACTAAGGATTCTGGGGTGCTCCGTTTGATGTAAAGGAGGTAACTATTCAATTTTACAAAGCTCGTGGAGCAATTTCAGCGTCGTGCATGTGAACCCGGTTTATTCTTCCCCGATATGTGACTGAAAGAACATTTTAACAGTATTCTCGACATAAAGAAACACGGTCAGAAAAAACACTGTGAAAAACATTATTTGCAGTTATTGTTCTGTTATTTTAGCTTTAGTTGGTCATATACCACTGCATTGTATCATTTATTTTTATCCTGTACTTTGGGTGTTCCTGTATTACTTGTTAATATTGACAAACATAATGGTGAACAGTTTACATTCAGTACAAAATAGTCCTTTTCTACAACATCCAGGAAAGCCTCCTATGAAATGGAAACAATGGTTTGGGGCTTTTGAAAATTTAATAATTGCAATTGAAGGTAAAGAATTATCAAAAGAGGGGAAAAAATTCATTGTTATTTGGGCTTCTAAGAGATGCTAGACAAGAAAGTTTTGATAATGTACCTGAATGTGAACTGCCTTCAGGACCGTTTATTCCTTTGGATGTATACACTGAAGCAGTAAGGAGACTGGAAAAGAGATTTTGTGAACAGCCCAATATTATGGCTGACAGACCTAGTTTTCTCCAAAGAAAACAATCTGTGGAAGAAACATTGGAAAAATATATCTCCAGTTTACGCATACTAGCATCAACATGTGTATTTGGTGAGAATTTAGATGCATATTTATGGGACCAGTTTGTGTTCAACTATTTTAGCAAAAACATACAAGAACGCTTTCTTGCTCGTAGAAAGCGCACACTAACTGAAGTTTTAGATATTGCCTAAAGTATAACGCGTTCTTCAATTTCTTCAAAGGCAATCACTGGTACAGACCTCAGCAATTATGCAATTTGTGCTTTGTCAAATAGAAACTTGCAACTAGAAAATTACAAAGGAAAAAACAGTTCTGCAAGTGCTAAAAATATGATTGCGCTACAGATGTGGGTCAAGACAACATCTGGGAAACAATGTTACCTGTCTAGCTATCAATAAAAGATGTAATAAATGCAAAAAACATGGACATTTCAAGGGCGTCTGTAGATTAAGGGGGTGATTCTAACCCTGGCGGTCGGTGATAAAGCGGCGGCCAACCCGCCAACAGGCTGGCGGTCCAAAAAATGGAATTCTGACCCTGGCGGGAACCGCCAACACAGCCCGCCACATTAACACTCCGCCCGCCACGGCGGTACAGACAAACAGCGCGGCGGTCACCGCCAACAGACAGGCGGCAGACAATGTACCGCCCACAGTATCATAACTCACCAATCTGCCACCTTTTCCGGGGCGGGAGCCCCGCCGATAAAAACACGGCGGAAACAGACTACGAACGGGAAAACGCTCACCTCTATGCACTCCACGAGGAAGGAGGACAGCATGGAACCCGAATTAAACATCCTACCTGCTCTCGTCTACCTGCTCATCTACCACGAGTACGAACGCCGGCGCAGACGCCAACGGTGAGTACTGCACCTACGACACACGGGAGGGGGGAGGAGGAAAGCTTACGACCCCCACCCCCCCAAACTATGTACACACCAATGCAGAGCAACAAGTCACAGTGACACCACCCAAACCCCCCTGAAAAATGCAAAGACATAATTAAATTGTGAATAAAAATTTATGTACAAAATAGGCTCTGAAAAGTATTGGTCAACTAGCCAAAAAATCAATATCAAAATAATTCTATATACAGTGCAATGGATAACCGAGGCAATTAGTCCTGCACATCAAAAGAAAATCGAAGTGTCCGTGGGCCAAAGTGTAACAACACAAGGGCAAAGCCCACACAGGAGACCTGAGTCCTTTGGAGAGAACACTGCAGGGGCATCTGATGAAAAAACTACAGGCACCTCAGGGGGAAGGAAAGGGGGGGGCACCACAGCCACATGAGTCCACGACGCCAGATCCACGAAGGGGCCACCATGCCTACTGTGCCATCCTGGGGAGTGCAAAGCCACAGTCTCTCAAGTCTCTACAGTAGGTGGGTTGCCCACTGTTCCATCCTGGGGAGTGCAAAGCCACAGTCTCTCAAGTCTCTCCAGTGGTTGGTTTGCCCACTGTACCATCCTGGGGAGTGCAAAGCCACAGTCTCTCAAGTCTCTAAAGTTGGTGGGTTGCCCACTGTGCCATCCTGGGGAGTGCAAAGCCACAGTCTCTCAAGTCTATACAGTAGGTGAGTTGCCCACTGTTCCATCCTGGGGAGTGCAAAGCCACAGTCCATCAGATGGATTACAGTCTCCACTGGTCAAGGAGGAGGCATGGTGGGCACAGTGAACCGTTAACAGTGCATGCAGGAAGGGCCCAGCGGAGCGGTGCTTGAGACGGCGGTGCCCAGCGGAGCGGTGCTTGACAGGAAGGGCCCAGCGGAGCGGTGCCTGAGACGGCGGGGCCCAGTGGAGCGGTGCTTGACAGGAAGGGCCCAGCGGAGCGGTGCTTGAGACGGCGGGGCCCAGCGGAGCAGTGCTTGACAGGAAGGGCCCAGCGGAGCGGTGCTTGAGACGGCGGGGCCCAGCAGAGCGGTGCTTGACATGAAGGGCCCTGTTCAGCGGTGCTCTTCTGCACGGCGGGCCCTGTTCAGCGGTGCTCTTCTGCACGGCGGGGCCCTCTTCAGCAGTGCTCTTCTGCACGGCGGGGCCCTCTTCAGCGGTGCTCTTCTGCACGGCGGGGCCCTGTTCAGCGGTGCTCTTCTGCACGGCGGGGCCCTCTTCAGCGGTGCTCTTCTGCACGGCGGGGCCCTCTTCAGCGGTGCTCTTCTGCACAGCGGGGCCCTCTTCAGCGGTGCTCTTCTGCACGGCGGGGCCCTGTTCAGCGGTTCTCTTCTGCACGGCGGGGCCCTCTTCAGCGGTGCTCTTCTGCACGGCGGGCCCTGTTCAGCGGTGCTCTTCTGCACGGCGGGGCCCTGTTCAGCGGTGCTCTTCTGCACGGCGGGCCCTGTTCAGCGGTGCTCTTCTGCACGGCGGGGCCCTCTTCAGCGGTGCTCTTCTGCACGGCGGGGCCCTCTTCAGCGGTGCTCTTCTGCACGCCGGGGCCCTGTTCAGCGGTGCTCTTCTGCACGGCGGGGCCCTCTTCAGCGGTGCTCTTCTGCACGGCGGGGCCCTCTTCAGCGGTGCTCTTCTGCACGGCGGGGCCCTCTTCAGCGGTGCTCTTCTGCACGGCGGGGCCCTGTTCAGCGGTGCTCTTCTGCACGGCGGGG
This sequence comes from Pleurodeles waltl, assembly GCF_031143425.1. Lineage (NCBI taxonomy): Eukaryota > Metazoa > Chordata > Amphibia > Caudata > Salamandridae > Pleurodeles > Pleurodeles waltl. Next base: position 92,685,818 of record NC_090441.1, read on the forward strand.
CCCTCTTCAGCGGTGCTCGTCCAGTAAGTCAAGGGAGCCAGACCTGGCCTGGACTCCCTGCTCAGTCGCCCTGCGACCGTGCTGTTGCTGGACCCTTCGGTGACCGAGTCCTGGGCCCTTTGGTGTCCTCCCTAACACCCGGGATGGGGCTTGTGGGCCCCTCCTGCTCCGCGCTCCAGCTGGCTGACTTCTCCGCCCTGCTGCCCTTTCGCTCCTTAGATGGGGCTCTCGGGCCCTTGCCTCCCCTAGATGTTGTGGCTGGTGAAGTTTGCGAACTTTGCTCCTTGGGGGCAGCCGTGTCAGTCCTCTCACGGCGGCCCTTTAGTTTCCTGGTCCTCTTGCCTGGGGTGGGGCTGGCTGTCCCCTTGCTGCTGATTGAAGTGTCACTGCTGGCAAAGGGTGGACTCCAGAACCCATGCACCACAGTGACACTCGAAGCTGGGCTGGTGGTGGCTGAGATGCTCTTGGGACTCTTTGCAGATGGAGGGGGTGGGTCAGGGGAGGGAAAGAGGTTAACATTAGCGAGGAAAAGTTTTTTAGGACCAAGGTAAAGGGTAGGAGAAGTGGTGATGGGAGTGGAGGAAGAGGATGTGGTTGTAGGAGAGTCAGGTGTGCTGTCTTTGGGTGCAGGTGCTTGTGCTGGAGGCTGTCGTGAGGTGGATGGCTGTTGGGTGGGTGTCTGCCTGCGTTTGTGTGTCTTGGAAGAGGGGGTGACAGACACAGTGGGAGAGGACACAGGGGACGTGTAAATGGTAGTGGGGGTGGTGACTGCACGTGTGCGGACTGTACTGGAGGGTGTGCTGGTGATGGAAGCACTGGCTGATGGTGGTGTGCATGCAGGTGTGAGTGTAGACGTCACAGGGAGGGAGGAGGGAGACGAGGAGGAGGGGGACACAGAGGTGGTAGTGACTGTTGGAATGTCTGCATCTGGGTGTTGCTTGCGTGAATGCTTGTGGGTTCTGTGGTGCTTGTGTCTGGATGAGCTGCCCTTTTGTGTTGAGGTGTGTGCAGGCTGGTCTGATGGTGTGGATGGGATAGGCTGAGGAACAGGAGACAGAGACAGGGTGGAGGCAGTTAGAAGAGGGAAGCTGGAAACAGGGACAATGGCTGCCGTCAGTGCTGAGGCCAGAGCATTGAACGATCGTTGATGGGCAGCCTGACCCGAATGAATGCCCTCCAGGTAGGCATTGCTCTGATGCACCTCCCTTTCTACCCCCGGGATGGCATTCAAAAGGGTAGTCTGCCCAACAATGATGGTCTGAAGGAGGTCAATGACCTCCTCACTGAGGGCAGCAGGGGTGACAGGGGCAGGGGCTGAGGTGCCTGGGGCGAAGGAGACGCCCGCCTTCCTGGGCGTGCGGGCACGGAGCGTAGGCTGAGGGGCTGCTGGGAGGGCGGGGCTGGTGCGCTGGGTGGCGGCTGTACCTGTAGAGGCGGGGGGCCCGGATGTTGCCGCCACCGCTAGGGAGCTCCCATCCGAGGACGTGTCGGTGTCGCTGGTGTCACCACCGGTCCCCGTTGTGGTGCTCCCCTCGCCCTCCAGATCACTGGTGCCCTCGGTGTCTGTTCCTGGGCCCACCGGGGCCTGGTGACTTGCAGCTCCCTCGTGCTCCGATGCCAATTCTCCTCCGCCTGATGATGCTAATGCACACATGCACAAGAAGATGAAGAAGAAGGGTGGGGGGGAGAAAAACGAAGACCAGGTTGAGTGCATGCAATGTCAACACCGTTGGCGGAGAGGACAGACACAGGAGCCTCATGCACTAAGCTGCGCATTCGGGGTACACTACTCAGTACTTCTGACTAGGACAACAGGTCTAGAGACGAAAAACGCGCACATGTGTGATGCTGGACCATCGATAGCTGTACTTGTCACCCTACAGAGGTGGGGGCCGGGAGCACAGGGCCATGCCTAAAGGAGAGGACTACACTACAGAAAGCGCCCTGGCCTAATGTCACCCACAACCCTCCTCCCCCACCCAGACGCCTCCACTGCGCAGAGAGATAGCAGAATGTGCTGATACTCACCCCCTTGTGTCTGCTGTGATGTCCTCAAGCGCCCATCCAAATCAGGCTAGGCCACCGCCAGGATCCGGGACATCAGGGGGGTCAGGGTACGACTGGCACCCCTCCTAGGTTGGGAGGCCATCCCCAGCAGTGACTCGGCGGTCTTCCTGGTCCCGCGACGGATGTCCTCCCACCTCTTGCGGCAGTCGGTGCCCCGTCTGACGTGGACCCCCAGGGCCCGGACTTTCTTGGCGATGGCACGCCAAATGTCCACTTTCTGATGGGCGCTGACCTATTTGACATGTACAGGGTGGGAAGGAAAAATTCATCAATTTTCTGCATGTTAGATGTGATTGGCCCCCCCTCCCCAACCTTGCCATATGGCACATGCTCTCATCTGTTGTGCGTTGCACTCCTCATTCGCCCCCCACCCCACCAACTTACATCCACCCCACTCCACACAGGCATAGACAATTCAATGTGCACCCAGTGTACTTACCTGTTGGTCTGGAGGACCGTAGAGTAACGCATACTGGGGGAGGACCCCATCCACAAGTTTCTCCAACTCCTCAGACGTGAAGGCAGGGGCCCTTTCCCCAGTCGCAGCAGCCATGGTCACTCCCAGACCGAGGTCACAGCAGCACTTGCAGTATAGGTCCTCTCCTGTGGATGATCAGGTCTCGAGTGATTAAGCAGATAGAAAATGGCGGTCACGCCCGCGGCGGTGCGTACCGCGGCGGTGCGTACCGCGACCGCCGGCGCACCTCGTCATTGGCTCCTGAAACCCATAGGCTTCAATGTTAGCCAATGCGGCTTCGTATAGCGGTCTTCGACCGCCTACCGCCACGGTGTGCCACGCCAGCGCATTGACCTCACATCCCATTGTCCCACTTCACAGGTCAGCCGCCATTTCAAGGGCCCACATGGCATAATTTGTACTGCGTCACACAGGCCTAGGCCTTGCATTGCCACACATACACGCCTTTCAATACATAGATAATCGTGTGCTCGGCATGCTGTGGTGAACGTACCTGTGATTTGCTTGACTCTGTGCTCCATGTTGTCCTTCCTAGGCACCGTCCGCTGGGACTTGCGAGGAGAAGGATGAATCCTCGCGTGTACCGACCGCTGGTGGACCTGTCGACAATGGAAGAACGCCATATCATACTACGATACCGACTTGACCGAGCCACTATACATGAACTGTGTGCCCAGCTGGAGCCAGCCCTGATGTCCCCCATCCGCCAACCCACAGGAATTCCCCCTCTAGTGCAGGTTCTGTCAGTCCTCCATTTTTTGGCAAGTGGCTCATTCCAGACAACAGTGGCCATGTCATCTGGAATGTCTCAGCCTATGTTTTCAAAACTTTTGTCTAGAGTGTTGTCTGCCCTGACGAAAGACATGCGGAGCTACATTGTATTCCCTGAGGAGGTTGATTTGGCCACTGTGAAGGGTGATTTTTATGCCCTTGGACATATCCCCAACATAATTGGTGCCATTGATGGGACCCATGTGGCTTTAGTAACCCCAAAAGACGATGAGCAGGTGTACAGAAACAGGAAAAGTTACCATTCTATGAACGTCCAGGTGGTCTGTTTGGCTGACCAGTACATCTCCCATGTGAATGCCAAGTTCCCTGGGTCAGTACATGACGCGTATGTGATGCGTAATAACAGCATCCCTTATGTGATGGAACAGCTACAGAGACAACGTGTGTGGCTAATTGGTGACTCTGGTTACCCCAACCTGCCTTGGCTATTGACCCCAGTGAGGAATCCCCGGACCAGGGCAGAGGAACGGTACAATGAGGCCCATGGGCGAACTAGGTGGATCATAGAAAGAACCTTTGGCCTCCTGAAAGCCAGGTTTAGGTGCCTGCATATCACAGGGGGATCCCTGATGTACTCACCAAAGAAGGTGTGCCAGATCATCGTGGCCTGCTGTATGCTTCACAATCTGGCATTGCGACGTCAGGTGCCTTTCCTGCAGGAGGATGGTCCAGATGGTGGTGTTGAAGCAGCTGTGGAGCCTGCGGAGAGTGAAGAGGAGGAAGACGAAGAGGAGGACACAGACAACAGGGACAGAGTTATCCAACAGTATTTTCAGTAGCACACAGGTAAGAATCACCCACGCCATTTAACATTTACTGAAAGCCCCCTGCATCTTTACTTTGTGTATTTCCCCCCAGTTCTTTTAAACTGATGTTTGATTTTCCCTTCCCTTTTCAGTGCTGTATGACCCACTGCGTGACTTCTGCTTAGTTAGCCCATGGACTAATGCTTATTGACATCGGTATGTTGTCATCACAAACATAACAGAACATTATTGATCAGTAATGTGTTATACATTTGTAAATAATACAGGCTGACTCCTGAATGATTTCAGTGCAATGAGTGATTTATTTTTAGTGCTAGATATTGGTACATGATATTAAAACCGTGATGGGTGAGGGTGGAGTTATGTCCATGGCAGAGCCCAGTTATCAGTTTCACAGGTGCATTTTCCATATGCCTGTGGAAGGATGGAGCAGGGGCAGTTCAAGGTTGGACAGGGTGACACTGTGGGACAGTGGGATGACATCAGGGGGTATCTTATGCTGGCGGGGGTCTTGGCATCCTACTCTGTCTTCCTGTGAGATCTCAGGTTCCTCTTGCGGGGTGGTTGTTCTTCAGCAGGAGGTGGGGTTCTGGTGGGCCGTCGTTCTGTGGGGGCCTCCTGACCACTAGCGCCGGCGGAGGTGGTAGGCTGTTCCTGGCTAGTGACAGGGGCCCTTTGTGGTGCCACATGGTCCCGCAATTTGGTTTCTATCCGGTTGAGGGCCTGGACTATGGTCCCCATAGCGGTAGCGATGTTCCTGAGTTCATTGCTGAACCCCATGTACCGTTCCTCCTGCTGTGCCTGGATCTCGGTGAACCTGGCCAGTACCGTCGCCATCGTCTCCTGGGAGTGATGGTATGCTCCCATGATGGTGGTGAGGGCCTCTTGGAGAGTGGGTTCCCTGGGCCTGTCCTCCCCCCCCTGTCGCACAGCAGCCCTCCCAGTTGCCCTGTTTCCCCGGGCCTCTGTCCCCTGGACGGTGTGCCCACTACCACTGCCCCCAGGTCCCTGTTGTTGTTGGGGTGTTGGGTCAGCCTGGGTGCCCTGTAGTGGCGGACACACCGCTGATTGACGCGTCCGCGAGACAGAGGCATGGGCCCGCTGGGTGGGAGCTGTGCTGGTGTTCCCAGAGGGGTTCGGGTCTGCTGTGGCCTGTGTCTGTGTGTGGGGAACCGACTGTCCAGAGGTCCCCGATGGTCCGGGCTGGTCATCAGGTTCTAGGTCGACAGAGCTGCTGTCCTCGCTGGGGGCCTGTTCTGGGGGTGGGATGGACAAATCTGGACCCTCCGTGGCGGTGTGTTGGCGTTCGGGCCCTGCAGGGGTAAAGGAGTATGGTTATTGTTTCTGTGTGTGCCATGGCGTGCATTTTGAGTGCCCTTGTCCCCCAGTGCTGGCATTCCCTTGTGGGAGGTGTTGTGAGGGTGGTGGGGGGGGGGGTGTATGGGTATGTGCAATGGTCATGCTTTGGTGGTGGCTGTCTATGGTTTGTGTTGGCATTCAGGGGTTGGTGTTGTTTAGGGTGGGTTGTGCTGGTGAGACATTGGCAGGGAGGTTGTGTGCTGGGGGGTTGAGATTGGGGGTGAGGGGGGGTTGGCATGCTGGTGGTTGGGGGGGGGGTGAAGTAGTTGAGATTCGACTTACCAGAGTCCATTCCTCCGTGTACTCCAGCAAGGCCATCAGGATGCAGGATGTTTACTACCTCTTGCTCCCATTCTGTGAATTGGGGTGGAGTGGGTGGGGGTCCGCCGAAAGTCTTCTGCACAAGCGATGTTGTGTCGCGACACCATCGAGCGCACCTTCCCCCGTAGGTCGTTCCATCGCTTTCTGATATCTTCCCGATTTCTGGGATGCTGTCCCACAGCGTTGACCCTGTCTACGATCCTTTGCCATAGCTCAGCCTTCCTTGCTATAGTGGTGTGCTGCACCTGTGTGCCGAAGAGCTGGGGCTCAACCCTTATAATTTCCTCCACCATGACCCTGAGTTCTTGGTCCGAGAACCTGGGGTGTCTTTGGGGTGCCATGGGGTGGTGTGGATGAGGTGTGGGGTGGTGTTTGTGGTGATGTGCGTGGTGATATGTGGTGATGTGTGCGTAAATGTGGTGTGGGTGATGAAGTTGGGTTCCTGTGTGTGTTGGGGTTTTCAATTGCTGTGCTCGCTCTCTCTATCTCTATCTCTATCGCCTTCTCTCCGATTTCCAACTAGTGGGGGTTTGTGGGTGATGTGGGTGTGTGTTTTATAGTTGATTGGATGTGTGGGAGTGTTGTTTGTATGTGTGTCAGGTGTGTGTATTTCAAATTGTCCAATGTGGCTGTGTTTTGGAGCTGTATGTGTATTTTGAGCGCGGCGGTGTGTACCGCCAATGGAATACCGCGGTTGAAAGACCGCCGCGTGGATTCGTGGGTCAGAATGGCATGGGCATGTTTGTGTTGGCGTGACGGTGGAGGTTTGGTCATCTCCAGTTTTCCGCGGCCCGCTGATGAGGCGGCCTTCCTTGGATGTCGGGTTTTTGGCGGTTTCACAGTTGGTGGTCAGAATGACCGTGGCGGTTTACCGCGGCCGCGGCGGTAGAATGGCGGACTTCTGACCGGCGGTAAGGGCCTTTTACCGCCGAGGTCAGAATGACCCCCTAAATACTGTAGGAAGCTGGCTCTCTTTATAGTGCACTAAAATGAAGTACTCTGTGCAGAGAGTCAGTGGATCCCCAAAGGCTTGCAGAGGCAGAAATAGATAGGTCTAGTGCTCTTTTTGTGGTAGTGTGGGCAAGCAGTTAGGCTTATCAAGGAGTTGTGTTTAAAGCATTTGTTGTACTCACAGAGGAAATAAATGAGACACACACTCAAAGAATAAATCCAAGACCGATTTAGAAAAATAACAGTTGCTTTTACATATGCTTTAAACCAAAGAGCAGTTTTTAAATTAAAAATACTTTTCAGTTTCAAAAATAACCAGTGCAATTTTCAGAGTCTTCAATGGTAACTTATGGGAGGAAAACAAGAATGCCGTTTTGCAGGTAAGTACATGACTTTCAAATTCAGTCTTCGAGGTTTTAAGTCAACACCAGCGAAGGTTCAAAGCTGCACAGGGGCGGTCGGGTGCAGAGGTTGAATTCGGAGTCGGGTGCCCAATGTTAACCAATGGAGACCAGGTGTAAATGAAGATGCGCTGCTCACAGGTAAGTACGAGCGGTGTCAGAGGTTGGTCTCCTGGGATTGAAGGGAGCACCAAGGGGGGCCACAAGGCAGCACCAAACTTACACCCTCAGCGGCATAGGGGCGGTCAGTTGCAGAGTGCTAACACAGTGCCGGGCACCCAATGTTAACCAATGGAGACGGGGTAACCAATGAAGTTCTGCTCACAGGTGAGTAAAGCAGGGTCAGGGGTCGGTCTTGGTCTGCTGGAGTTGAGGTAAGTACAGAGGGGGCCACAAGGCAGCACCAAACTTACACCCTCAGCAGCACAGGGGCGGCCGGGTGCAGAGTACCAACAAAGCGTTCGGAGCCAAATGTTACCCAATGGAGGCGATCAGTTTCAGAAACAGGCTGCATGCTGTGGTCAGGAGGCTGGGCAAGGACAACCCACAGCTGCCCGGGTAAGTAGAGATGCCAGGGGTCATAGGGACACAGACGATCCAGCTCCCCTTTGCCCTGGGCAACAGGTGCAATGGTGTATTTTGGCGTCAGAAACAGCTTGCCTGGTAGGTCATGGTCAGGGGGAATCCTTGGATTGAGGCTGCAGGCGCCGCTGTGGAATCCAGCAGGTGTCAGCCCATGGTAGACTCTTGTTCAGAAGTGCTGGGGAACCTTCACAGGACTGGTGGGCCACTTGGACTCAGGCTGTGGGCGTCGGGTGCAGAGGTGGTTCCAGAGGTGGTTTTGCGGGTCCTCAGGCAGCCTTCTTCTTCTTTGGAGTTGGTTTCTTTTGGATAGGCCCACTGTCCAAGGGAGTTATTGGTCTTTATTGAAGGCAGGCAGTCCTCCTAAGGCTTTGGAGGTCACTTGGCTGCAGGATAAGTCACATTTTAGATGCTGGTTCTTCAAGGACTGCAGAAAGGCGGGTAGTGCAGGGACCAAGTCAGTTGGTGTCTTCAATCTTCCCTGCTGGTGCAACTTCTGAGGTGTCCAGCTCTTCTTAGGTTGACAGGAATCTGAGTTCTAGGGTTCAGGGGTGCCATCTGAATACTGAATTTAGAGGCGTTGTAGGGAGTTCCAGGAAGTAGCCAATGTGCTACTCACCTTTAGGGTGACTACATCCTTCCTATGACCCCTTCCTTTAGGAAGTGGGCATAGCCCTAACCACATTGGCGTAATTCCTTCAACACAAGATGGAAGAATTCAAAAGGTAGTGTCCACTTCAGCTCGTCCACATTAGGGGTGAGGCAGGAATGAAGTGAACACACCTCCTAATCTGCCTAATTTTCCCACCAGTCCTGCCACCAAAAATGGGGTCAAGAACTGGGGATCAGCCTCCTCCAACAATTGGAAAGGCCTGGGTCGCATTACAAAGGCGGCAAGGCCTTTGAAGCTCCCCGCCTTGGAATGTCCATCCTGCCTGGCAGAGGAGGTTACACCTGTGCCCAAGGCATGCTTTTGTCTCTGGACCTCGAGAGCACTGGCACAGAAACTTGGGTCCAGAAACACATCTGTGGTGGCTGAACTGGTCAGATCCAGTCAGTCAGCACACTAGTGGCTGGTAGGTTTTTAGGGGGCACCTCTAAGATGCCCTCTGTGTGCATTTACTAATAAAGCCATCAGGGTAGGTTTACTATTCTGAGCTGTTTGATCCGACACATCCCAGGATTCAGAGAAGCCATCATGTGGCTAAGGGAACTCTTAATGGTCAGTGTCCAGCACGTGCATTTAAAATGGCTTCCCTGTGCACTTACTATGTCTGAGAATTGACAAAGACATAGCAGGGGCATGTCTGTTCACGCAAATGTGGCCTCACATATAATATAGTTCACCTGCCTTAGGGCTATAAGGCCTGCTCGAGGGGTGATTTACATATATTGCATGCAGTGTTTAGGGGGTATGGTATACAGGCTGTGCCATGACGTGTTTTCATTTTGGCTCTGCACCAAGACACGCAGTCTGCAATGGCAGCACTGTGTGCACTTCGTGAGAGGGTCCCAGAGTGGCACAAGCTGTGCTGCAGCCCTCAGGGGCCTTCCTGGAGTATCCCATGTCATGGGTATCAGGGCACCATTTACTAGGGACTTACAGTGGTATTCCAAGGTTTTGCCAATTGTGCAAAACAACTGTGCAGTTGTGGTGAAAGAGATCTGGCTCTGGGGACCTGGTCAGCAGAGACCCAGTGCACTAATAATCAAAATCATACCAGAAACCAGGCAAAAAGTGTGTGGGGGGGGGCATGTCAAAACAGGTACTTTCCTACATATACCAAATCCAACACATCAATGAGGGTCAACACGATTGATTCAACAATGCAGGAACTAAAGGAGGACATGATCAGTCATCTAGTATTAACTTTTGATGACAACGTGACATCTTCAACATTTAAAGCACCTTTGGGAATTGCATGCATTGGAGACATAAACCTGGAAGTCACAGCAGATTTGGGATCACCTATTTTTATTTTATCAGATACTACTTGTTATTCAAAGCAGTTCAATAAGACATTGATGAGTACGAATGTTCATCCCAAAGCTTTTTGGTGGTAAAGACGTAGATATGTTGAGTTACTTTGTGGATACATTGTGTCAGCTTGGACAGAAAATAATGACTAAACTTTATGTAGCAGAAAGAGGGTGTGACAGTGTAGGTTGGCGTGATTTAGCAAAAATGGGTCTCATATAGTAAAACCTGGCAGTGATCAACCCCTTTTGTTAGGCAAAATACCCATTGCAATTGTTAAAGTAAGTGATAAAGGTCGATCAAATTCTAGAAAAATACCCAGATGTTTTTAGTGCAAAAGTGGGTTGCGTGAAAGGTTTAGTTCACGAGTTTAAACTCAAAAGCAATGCTGTATTAGTGAAACACAAGGTTAGATTGGTTCCTATCAGTGCAAGAGACGATTTAAAAACTTGATTGGACGAGTTATGAAAGGATGGTATCATACAACCTAATGATTAATAGCCAAGAAAAAAATGGAAAGTTGCGCATGTCGGCTGATTGAGGTCACTGAACAAAAATATTTAAATTACATAGGGCACAACATAACAGCAGACAGTATAAAGCCAAAAAAAGACTTGATTGATGCCATTAGCAAAGCACCAGCACCCCGGGACAAAGACTCACTTAGGTCTTTCTTAGGCCTAAGTGAGTATTATGCTACATTTGTTAAGAATTACACTATGGTTGTAGAACCATTAATGTGGTTACTTAGGGAGAAAGGAAAGTTAATTTGGACCGAAGGACATGAGAAAGCTTTTCAAGAAGTTAAACACATGATCACTAATGCTCCGGCTTTACAACCTTTTAACGTATGGATAGATGTGCAGTTATTGCAAATACCTGCTCTGTTGGCTTAGGAGCTGTACTCACTCAACCTTATCATGGAATAGAAAGCACAATAGCTTCCAGTTCGAGGTCTTTAAGCACATCAGAATCTTATTATAGAACCATCGAGAGAGAGAGGCCTTAGCCTGTACATGGGCTGTAGAAAAATGTAAATCTTATGTCTGGGGTCATGCATTTGATTTACTTACTGATCATAAGCCATTGATTTAGCTCATGAATGAAAATGCAGGCTTGTAAGGTTTTTATCCAAACTCCAAGAATATAATTTGTCAAATGGATTCCAGGTGGAAAGAATTACAGGGCAGATTGACTGTCTTGAATACCACTCATGAACACAGAAGATAGTGAATTACACTAAGATCAGGAATGTGTGGTGTCTGCTATAGATGTATCAGTTCACTCTGATGGTAGTATCACTGAGGATGAAAGGGTACGTCTTTCAGACAGACACATTATTCTATCTGAAGTAAATGAAAATATGTGCTTGATGGATGTCCACCGGATAGGAAATTAAATAAGAGTTTAGTTACTTATGAACAAGTGTATGCTGAATTATCAGTAGAAAATGGTTTGGTAACTAGACAAGGTCTATTCATACCACCAGAAAGTTTATGGCAAAAGTTACTGAACCTTGCACATGAAGGGCATCCTGGCATGTCTGGAACAAAGACATTGCTAAGGAAATATTATCGGTGGCCTGGGATGGACAAGTGTGTGGAGCAATTTGTGAATAAAGGTCCAGAGCGTCTGTTATCAGAGAAACATTGGACACTTCAGAAATACAAAGCATGTACCTATCCTTTACCTGAAGGACCATGGCTTTGGTTTTTGAGGACTTTTTCATAAACGTCCTAATAATATGGAGTTTTTAATTGTCTTCTCAGATTATTACTCTAATTGGGAGGTACATGATTTTGTATCAATGCCTACTACCGATAATGTAATTGAATTTCTGGTAAAGGTTGTGCTAATGAGGGAAGTCCTAAAATTCTGGTTTCTAACAATGGCTCATTTTGTTTCACAAAAAATGACTGAGTTTTTACGTAAGCATAATATCAAACATGAAAAACACCACTATACCTTCCTGCAGCTAATGGTATGGTTGAAAGGTACAATATATTCTTCAAAGAATACAAACAAATGTGGTTGCTAGTCTGGATGAGTGCACATTTTTGTGTGAAAAAGTTTTGAGCTACCTAAATACACCTCATTCTGTCACAGGGTTTTCATCTTTCTTTTTACTCAAATGTAGAGATGCTAGGACCACTCTTGCTCCATGTTGGAATGATTATAAACATAATTCATTCCAAAATAAGTTAAAAAAAACATTCCAGTGTAGATGAATTTATAAGGGAGAATTTTGCAAATAGATACAAAAATGAGTCATTGACAAACAAATTTTAGGATTTTGCCTCTGAAACATTTGAAGTAGGGGAATGGGTGTTACTTATGAAAATTAAAAGAGCAGCTAAAGGTGATTTGAATTTCTCTCATCATGCGCAAATTGTGAGTCACATGTGTGTGAAATTGTGAGTCACATGTGTTGCTCCAAAAATTGTGGGTGATGAAAAAAAGGAGCAGTTGTGAGCATTACACCTTTTCAAAAAGAGATTATGGAGAAGAAGAAGCAAGATACTGGAAGTGAAAGAAATAATAGTGTGTATTTGGATTTTAGGCACTGAAGGCAATATTCGTAGTTCTGAATTTACTGACCCTGCCACTCACATAGAATCCTTGAAGACTGTGTCTACTGATATTACTTCTCAGATAGAGCCTTTAAGAGACTTGTGTGATGGACAAGGAATGTCCGGGACTTCTATGTCAAATAAGGATATGAATTAGTCTAGCAACACATCTAGTATGTCCAGTTGAAAATCTATGATTACCCATGTAAAAAGAAAAGCATTTTTACCTACCAAGTATAGAGATTATATAGTGTATTAAATTATAATATGATTTTAATTTTTCTTTTGTTTGTTGAATAAAGGGGAATGTTACATTCATGGTTTTAGTCCAAATTTACTTTATTCATTGTACTGTTTTGTATGTTCATTGGTATGTTTCTTTAACCACTTTTGTATTATTTTGACTGTAATGTGTCATGATTCTGTTTCCCTGATTTCTGATGTTGCCCTGTCGGGATTCCAGAATGGATCTCTGACTTGGACGGTAGCAAGCCAAGCCAAGGGCCCCTGCCTACTTTTTGTGGACTTTTGTATACGCTTATTTCTTTTCTCGAATAAACCTTCTTTTGGAGCATCTCTTTGGATCTGTGCCCTTTATTGCCTGGCATACCATAGAGGAATTGTAAGGGTGTTACCAGCTGAGCTGTGGAGTGTGTACTTTTAATGGACAGGAATACAAAATATTTGCACGCAGTTCAGCCTGTGTATTACTAAAATCTATATTTTGGAAGCACTTTTTATCCTAAACCTTTTGCACATTTGGGTGTCAGCCTACCTTATACTATGTTTAATGCAACTTTAAAATAATGACTGTCAAAACTCCGCTCAGAGGACCACAGGCAGAGCCGGTCTGGCAATCCAAAGCAGCCCTGGCACATTTTGTCAGAACCACCCCCATAGGGGTATATAGCGAGCCAGCCTGACCAATACAATGGGGCTTGGAGGTTCTTCTGTCACCCCCCCCACCCCCAAAAATGGAAAATGTTTGCAAAAATGGCCAAAAAAATGGCATTCTAAAACACATTTTTAATTATATATTCAATTAAATTCGTTTTTTAAAGCACAGTAATCGATGACCTTGCGGTGCACCAGCTTACTCAAGTTCTTCAATAATTCCCTCACTATCACCCTCTAACAGTCCCTCTCTTACCAGAGTAGGGTGTTGGAGCACTTTACATCACACACACATGCAATACATCATACATGTGTAAATCAGTGTATAGAAGCTGTTGACATAGTGTAGGATTCACATGTCGTCCATATTGGTAGGCATTTGTTTTGCTAGAATTCATTTTTATTGAAAACAATTCTATCACAAAGCAAGGAGAGCACGGAGTACAGTGTGTTGATAGCATACAAAAACATCCAACACATCATAGCACAGTGTAATTGTACAACAGATTAAACGAGCAAGGACTGTGCAAGTTCGATATCTAATACAGTAATGCAAGAAGAGGCCCAACAAGGGGGCCCAGCCAGGTTGGAGTTTACATATATAGTTGCTCGGAATAACCAACAAAGTACACAGAAAGATTTGTAAAAAGATGGTCAGATAAATGCCTCTGAAGTCTGATAGAGCACCAGGGAGAAAAGGAGTCCGGTGGAAGGGGGACGAGGGAGGGAGTGAAGGGAGCTAGAAGAGGGAAGGGATATAGGATAGTCGCGGGTTACCACCCCATTGAGGATGGATATTACGGCTATTTGGTGGCCCACTGAAATAGTTGGAGCACTCAGAGCCTAGGTGGTGTAAAGCAAGAGTATTTCAAACAAGCAAAAAAGTCTAGCAGAGGTTGCCAGATACGAGTAAGCCTGACATCAGTGTGTGTTATTTTGTGGGATAGATGCTCCATAACCATGACATGCCAAAGACGTGTGAACCATTGGGCCATGGGCGGGGTGGTGGGTTTCTTCCACTGTAAGGTGATAAGCTGTTTGGCTGCTGTGAGCTTGTGACTTATTATTCAGCAGTCTGTGTGAGTCGTTGCCTCTTCTATGGGGCGAATGCCTAGAACTGCTGTTATAAGAGTCTGGAAGAGGATAGCCCATTACACCTTTGATGTGACTAAGGATCTTCTTCCAGTAAGTAGATAGGAAAGGACAGGGCCACTATATATGATGAAAGTCCCCAGGCGTTGTATTGCAGCACCAGCAAAGCACTAAGGTAGTGGGATTGATAGTGCGAAGACGCGTCGGGTGTAGTACCAACATTTCGTTAGATTGTAAGTTGTCTCTTGTTGTGATATGCTTCTATAAATCGTGGGTATATCGCACCATAGCATGTCCCACTGTTTCTTGGAAATGCCCTCGGTGGTATCGGACTGCAATTGTGATTGATATAGGTGTAGTCGCACAGGCGTGGAATGTTGGAGCACCTGGTAGGTAACCAATATCAAGCCTCGCGTTCCATTAAAAGCCCTAACTGAAGTCTTGAAAGTGGCATATTGTCGTATTGCCACTTGTATATTAGCAGGCTGGAGCGCCCAGTGGTGCAGCTGATAATATTGTATGTAATATTGGAATCCTCCCACCCTCCCTCCCCATATGAAGGTACATTTATCTTGTTGAAGGTGAGCTACATCATCTTGAGGAATGGGGTAGGCAGGGATTGAAATAAATAAAGGAGTTTCAGGAGGATAGATATTTTAACTATGTTAAGTCGGCCCAGCCAGGACACATGGAGTGGGTCCACCGACATATGTCCTCCAGGACAGATCTAAGATATTCCGGCCATTTGGCCTGTGTCCAAGTGGATAGAGGGGGTTAAGTTGAGTCCCAGGTATCTAATAAATTATGCGGCCTACTGGAAGAGGGCGAGAGACTGTAGAATATGAAGATCCGAGGTGGGATGGGTGAGGTTCAAGGCTTGGGATTTGGCCATATTGATCTTGAAACCCGAGACCCGCTCGAAAGCCTGCATTGGTGTACAACAGCAGGGAGCGAGGTGGCAGTTTGAGTGAGGGTAAGTAGAAGATAATCAGTGAATAAGGCAGGTTTATAGGAGTGGCCGTCGAATGAGATACCCACAATAGCGTCAGTCTGCTGAATGGTGATTGGCAACGGTTCAACCACTAAGGCTAAGACTAAAGGCGAAAACGGACATCCCTGTTTAGTGTCTCTCATTAAATGGATTGGCTGAGTAGGTCGGCCAGTGACGTAAATTGTAGCCATAAGGAAAACACAGGAGGCCATAATTCTAGATAATCATGTTCGGGTCCAAACCAATCTTTAAGAGGACAGATCTCAGGAATGGCCAACAAACCCTATCTAAGTTCTTCTGTGCACCGAGCGAGACGAGTCAGGAAGGGGCGTTATGTTGGTGGGATTTCTCTACCAGATGGGCAACTCGGCAAAAGTCTGCCCCTTGCAATGGCGGATAAACCCTACTTGGTCTGGATCGATCAGACCAGGGAGGTGTGGTTCCAGTCAATTCGCCAAAATCTTAGTGTAGATCTAGGCATCTGTATTTAGTGAAGCACTGGAGTGGTATGAAGCGCAGAGGAAATGGTCCTTACTAGATTTGGGGAAAAGAGCAATCTCTGCTGCAGCCATTGTGGGTGTAAGGCCTGTGTCCATAGTGAATGAATTAAATAGTGTCAGGAGATGGGCTTTGAAAAAAGGGAGGAACGCTCAGTAGAAAGCTACTAGGAGCCCATCTGGTCTGGGTGTTTTGCCCAGAGGTAAATCTTGCAGTGCCCGGTGTAGCTCAACAAGTGTAATAGGTGTCTCTAAAAGCTCCAGGTGTTGCGAGTCAAGAGGGTACCAGGTGCAGATGCTAAGATAAGACGGCCTATGAATCACCCAGGGAGATAAGTGAGGAGATCGAGGTGGCAAGGGTCATATAGAATAGCGAGGAGGGTCAATGTACCCTGGCTATATATTAGCGTCCTGGATGGAGGCGGAGCCGGGATGAGGCAGGATGGATTGGTTGGGAAGTAGACCTGGGCAGTAAGTGTGAAAGCAAGGTAGAGTAATGGTGCATTGCATATAACATCAGGGTGAGAAAAGTGACTTCCTGGGGCATGTGTTGCTCTAGAAGAAGAGAATAGGTTAAAAACAAAAACAAGAATAGGCCAACAGGGTCTAACTGCTCCATTCCAACCCAATGGTGGACCAACACAAGGGTGTGCAGGTCCTACTGGGGATGTCACTCCCCTAGTCTGAAGTCCTTGCAGCGGTGCAAAGTAACAGGTGTTAGATCTTGAAAGAGCTGGATAGTATGGCCTCGGAAGATAAGATCGGCTTTGTTCCAAGCCGCCTTCAGGATAGCCTCCTTTTCAGTAAAAAGTGTACGCATGTTAGGATATCCGGTAGAGAGTCTGTACGCCCTGGTGCAGATGCCACTCTATGTACTCTGCCCAGCACAGGGGGCGATGCATCATCGTCTCCGCGGATCATGTTCAGTAGTTCAGCAGTGAAAAACATTATGTTGGTGCCGTCTGTTCCCTTGGGTACCCCACAGATGTGGCTGTTGTTTCTCAGACTTCTATCTTCAAGATCTTCTTGCTTAAGCTGGTAGTCAATTTGATGTTCTTCCAGTGTTATAACCTTGCACGATAATGCTACCTGTTCCTCTGATCGAGCATTAACAGTGTGTTCGAGACCGTATACTCTGCCCCCACTGGGTGACATCCTGTTTAATGTCCTGAATGCAGGATTTGAAGTCAGTTTTAAGCAAGCTGATCTCTGACTGGAGTTCTTGCAGAAAATGGTCCATATAGGCCTGAGATACAGGCACAAGACCTCATTGGCAGGCTGGGTATCAGAGGAGACCATAGGTGCTGGGGATGCTTGTGCCACAATGAGGTAACTGGGTTCTCCTCGGGTGGCCCACTTACTGTGCCTTTGGCGGATTTGCCATGTGGCATGGCAGGTGGTTGTGGAAATCCTTGGGGGGGTGGGGAGGATCAAGGGCGCTCAACCAGTATAACTGTGTGGTGTGACAGTTGGTGGCCGTGTCCAGCATGCAGGAGGCTAACGTAAGGTGATGTCTGATGCTATGGGAACCTGAGGTTGAAAAATGTCTGGGATTTTGACAGGGTGAAGTAGGCCTTGTCGTTTGTAGCTGGTCTGGGCCAAGACTAAGGGCAAAGCGTTACGACAAGTTCATGTGCACAGGCTGAGGTCTCCGGGCCCCCTCAACAATCACGATTTTGTCCGATTCAGTCCAGGGGGACCAGCATCCTTCCAGGGATGAAGTGGCGTCCAATGTACAACTAGCTAGGGAGCCAGAGATAATGCTAATGGCTTGTTCTACCACAAGATAGCCCACTGGAAAGTTCACTAATAGTCAATGAGGGCTGAAGGGGCACCATAAAGGCAAAGCTAGATGTCGTGAGATGTGCAACTGATCAACACGTTTGCAGTAAATCGCCAGTAGCACGCACGGGCTCACCACTCTGATAGATTGATGTGCAGGGTGGCGCTTGAAGGCACAAAGCTCACACAGGAAAGGGTAAGCATAGTAGGAGGCCGTGCAAGAAGAGGACAGACCACAGCACCTTTTGTTGTGTTTCTGAGTTCAAGATCTGTGCTTGCAGGCAGGGCCAGTGTGAGCAAATGTGATCACTGGTATTGGCAGCAAGCAGGTACAACAGGATCCCAAACAACGCCAGGCCCCTCCTTATGCCGGGGGAGGGTGGGGAGAGGGGAGAGGGGAGGAAGAGATAGCTGCAGTGCTTATGCTTTGCTCATACAGATGGTTTTGGAGGGCCCTTTCAATGTGCAATGGGATGAGTGGGAGTGCCAAATGGGTACAGCGTGCCCCACCGTCCAGAGATATCCAGTAGAGGAGAAATTAGGGCATTGCAGCCAAAGTGTCTAAAAATGGCCGTTCCCTACGCAGAAGGTGCTGCTGAAATGTTCAAGTGGGAGGAGGTGCGTGCCACAGGTCACAGTCTGCAGAAGGGGGAGCAGGAGGCAACACCCAGGAGAGCTGAGGGGGAGAGCTAAAGTGGCCAAAGTTCCACTTTATGCGTTGTCTGCAGTTCAGGGGCCAGTAGAGGTGTCGGCCAACAGGGCCTGCTCCAGCACAGCCAAGCTGCTGCGCCCTCCACCAGGCTCTGGCTCGCCAGGGAAGACCGTGCCCATAGCAGTCATCTGTAATCCATGGCCCCAATAACAGAGAGCAATTGTGTGATCTGCTGTAGTCTACTGAAGCCTCAGCAGTCAGTACTGGTGTCCCAGGTGGGCTACAGGGCCGTCAGTCAATGAGGTGAGTCCGGGTCGCCCGTGCCACCACTGTGTACAGCCCCCGTGCAGTGCGTCCCATCCCAGCAGGCTGCTGCAGTGCCCCCGGGAGGTAGGCTGCTGAAGTTTC
The DNA here is from genome assembly GCF_031143425.1 of Pleurodeles waltl. Taxonomy (NCBI): domain Eukaryota; kingdom Metazoa; phylum Chordata; class Amphibia; order Caudata; family Salamandridae; genus Pleurodeles; species Pleurodeles waltl. Next base: position 92,704,400 of record NC_090441.1, read on the forward strand.
CTCAGGTGGCAAGGGGTTTAGGGGTTAAAGGCTGGAGGGGCCCCTGCTGTTAAGTGCAGCCCTGAAGAGAGTCCGATCTGAGGGCCTCAAGGTCGCGCTCTGAAGTGCTGTTAGTCTAAGGAACTGCACGGGGCATCTGCCCGATGCAGGAGCGTTGAGTGCAGTGCTTAGGCTCCTCAGCAGGTAGCTCCCCCGGAGCAGGAGTAGATTGGGGGCTCCAAACAGGATCACCACCACTCTGGCATGGTCAGAGAGCCAAGCAGACCACGCCCGGGTACTTCCGCCTCTCGGCCAGGTGATGAAGACCGCGAGTAGGATGGGTGTCCAGGTCGCAGGTGAGACATTCATTTGGGGCTACCAGTGCTCCTCCACGGTGCAGTGGGAGCGTCTCACGGTGATTCGGTTGTGCGGTGAATTCCCGGTGCCATGGATGGTGCTAAAAGGCCAGCGAGGGTCCAGAGCAGAGACGAAACACGTCTCACTCCATGCTCCGCGAGGCCACGTCCCCTGTAGGCATGTTTTTAAGAGTGATTGGTCAGGAAGCATAAACTCAGGATTCAGAACATAATACAGTGGTTAAGGTTGATTTTACTAATAATTTATTTCTATCCAAACTGTTTTTCATCAAAATTAGAATAATCAAAGACTGGGAAAAAAACATAATTTTCTAACCTGTACCATTGAGTTTGCATGCAGCTTTTCGATGACCGTTCATAATTCTCTGTGCTAGATTATGATTGTAATTTATGAACTGCACAGTAACAGAAGGATCTTTGTGACAAAAGCAGTATCCCACTGAGCTGTGCACATAAAATATGTACTTTGCAGCTGGCATATTACCCCTCTGCGCTATCTTAGATGAGTCAAAACTGCCACTAGACAAAACCCCATCTCTCTCCAGCAGGTACATCAATCAGCAGAGTTATCTTGGCACTTTTATTGTTGTCTGAAAATTGTTGGATACACAAGGAAATCTGCAGTGCTTCCAAAATTGCTGCACTGCTACAAAACTGGCCCTCCAATAACAAAAGCGGCCCTCACCCTTCCACCCTCCTGGGGAAACACCTGATGCCTGGTACGGCCTTGGTCACGGGGCAAGCAGGAGTTACTGAGCCCAGGGCTGAGGCCTGAAGCCTTTTACTCCTGATTTCCCAGGTCCCGGCCTACTACGGGTCCTGTGCACCTCGGCCAAATACCTCTTCAGCACTTGGCTATCAGTAGTAGTGTGGGTCAAACAGTCCAAGCCTTCTCGGGCGAGGTAGATACAGGGGCTGAACACAAGCTGACATCTCAAAATATGTGCAGCAATAAATGATTGTCCAGTAAAATATTTGCTTTATGAAAAAAGAAGTATTAGTCAAAAGTGTTCCTGTGCTGCAGCACTATCTGGCAAGCAAGTTCCCCTGGCCCGAATCAGTCTTACTCACACCTACAGGATTGGAGTGACTGGCGTTCCTTAGAGCGCCCCTTCCCTGGGTGCTGAAGCTGCGGGAAGTGTGAAAATCCTAATGCTGATCCTCTGTTATGGTGCAGGCCCATAGGTGTCACCATGGGAGCCTCTCTCCTCCGGTGACAATCCACACCAGGTCATACTTCTTGCTTGATCCTGGTGGCCCAGTCTGGCAAGCGGAGTCACCATCTCTCCACTGCACACAGGCCCCAACCCGATTGGCTCAGCAGATTTCTTCACGGCGGCCCCTCCTGGTATACGGGGTCGCTGGTTCACCACCGGGCACAGATTGTGGTCACTCAACACAGCAATTTCTTCATAGTGGACCCTCCTGGTATACGGGGGCTGCTGGCTTTCCACTGTGCATGGGCCACGGACCACTCAGTGTGGCCATTTCCTCACATCAGCCGCTCTTGGCTTTCAGGGTCGGCGGTTTGTCAATGCACACGGGCAATGACCTGTTTGGCACAGTAAAGGCTATCCTCCTCGGGTATACGAGGGCACTGACATTTCCTGCACATGGGCAACAAATTGATTGGTGCTACAGCTTTCTCCTCGCACCCCACTATGGGAATCCACTTGATAGGATTCCCCAGTGGACCTTGCTCCCTCCAGCGCTCTCCGAACAGGACACACTGGTCTTGGGAAGCAAGCAGGCGCTGGTGGTCCAGGCTCTAGGGCAGGTGTTCTTGGGTTTGCTGGGTGATGTCCCCTCGCCCAGATGGAAGTCTAGCAGGCCTTGGCCCCCAGTCCTGGTCACAGGCAGAAGTCTTGCAGAGCTTCTCCTCCTTGCACAGCCTGGCAGTTGACAATTTTGGGGTCTCAACCTCCCCTTCTTAAAGTCCCTTTCCAGACACCAGTTGTGATTTAGTGTCTGAGTACTAGAAGTTTATATTGGAGGTCGGCTTACTTTTTAAGTGCCCACTCCTCTGTCCTGTCTTCCTCCAGAAAGCAATCTGTCACAGCAGAAGCGCCTCCAAAGCTGATAGCCCCACAGCACAGGCCATTGGAGTGACTTGGAGCTCACACCTGGATGTCAGCCACAGTGATATGTATAGCAAAGCATTAGCCATGGCTTCAGCCCTACACAGTATGATTGTCTAATCAGCTCGATCTCCTTCCCAAGATGCATCCAGCCCACTCCTTATGACCTGTCTCTGAATCAAAGAGCACCGTTTGAAGTGTATCTCTCTCTCCAGTGTGTCCCTTCGAGCCTAAAGGAATGAGGCAATACCTAAATCTATCTGGGGGAGATTCCTCTACTTTCTCTTTTTATGTTCCACCATGCAGCCCTGGGTTTCCAAAAATTGAACCCAGGATCAGCTGTGTATGGTACCACTCGCAGGCACACACACACACCCAAACACATGCATATATAGCATACATGTACTGCACAGCACTACATCCGTTAGGTATTGTACCACTCACAAACGTGCATACACGCAGCACATTCGTACAACTTTCAAGCACTGCACAGTACTGTCTTTTCCCTTCATTGTACCATTCACACGCACACATACACCCAGCACATGTACATCATGCATGCACTGCTCCGCACTACACAACAAACCAATGTAGGACAAAAGTGAGTTAAACACACAATAGCAGAACTTTAAATGATTGAGCCTGTAGGCCTCACTACAGGGACACAAGTTCAAAGGACCAATTCTCTCCTGCTGATCACTACGCACACAGCAGCAGAATTATACATGAATGATCCTTTAGGCCTCACTACAGTGAGAGGTTGCAAAGGACCAGTTCACTCCTGCTGATCAGTGCATGTTATGTTGGCACAACTGTGTTTGTGCTTCTTAATGTCTGGCGAAGGCAGTATCCTTCCACCACAATGAGGGTTGCACTTTGGCATTACTCCCAGATCAGCAGCACAGCTATCCAGGAGACAGGCCTATGTCATGACACACAAGCATGATCTGTATTTTCCTATGACAATAAAAATCAGCATTATGGATCCAGATGTCTGTACAGTTGGGACACTCAGGGCAGGTGTGCACATCCATTAACCAACAGAAGTTCCATAAGGTATAATAATGGATTTCCCACTTATTATTTTAATTTGCATTTAAAGTGTGCCTTGCTTTATATGCAGTCACTTATAAGTAAAAGACCAACAAAACAGGTACAGAATATTTTGGTTTTTTATAGCCACGCCTTTGACCCCGCCCCCAGGACCCGCCCCTATTCCTCACAGATCTGATACTTGTTGGAATGCGCTTCCTCAGGTACTGTCCGTACCTCGTGCATGTTCTCATCTGTGGCGGGTCATGTGCCGCCCTCGTCCGTCAGCTGACTCCTCCCGGGCTGCGAGAGGAAGCAGAAGTCACACAGTGGGTCCTCTGCCCGGGGCAGGACGTTGTGCTGCTTCTCCCCACATCCTTTCTGTGCTTCCACCAACCCTTCCCTCCGCCCACCTCACCCCAGCCTGCCCTTGCCATCCTCCCGCGCACCATGCCGGGCGCCGCCGGGCTGTGGCTCGCCGTGCTGGGCTGCTTCCTCCTCGGAGCCCCGAGCCGGGCCCTCCAGGGCGGGCTCCTGAGCCCCCGGGAGAGCCCGAGCCGGGAGGTGAAGGAGCTCGGAGGGGTCTGGAGCTTCCGGGCTGACGCCTCCGCGAGCCGCAACCGGGGCTTCGAGGAGCGCTGGTACCGGAGCCCGCTGCGAGAGGTACGTGGGGGCTGCGGGCACGAGGGAGGCTTACACAAGCCGGAGGTGACGGGCGGTGCGAGGGGGTGCACTGTGGGTGGACACTGGACAGTGTGTGATGAAGGAGGCACAGACGGGAACTACCCGCGGGGCTTTCTGAAACTTACCAGCAGGGGCACTTACTTAAAGTCTGGACCAGTGACTAAAGCGCCCTGGACAAAATAGTAATTTTGCACATAGGCGTTCAAAAGAATGTGCTACGAGATCATGAGAATTGTAGTTGGCGCTACAATAATGTGAACGTCGAAAGTGCCAAAGTGACAGATACCTGTCAACTCACCCGTATTTGGTGGATCATGCACATTTAAAGCAAAAGATTTCCGTCATCGTTAGACCATCCTCTCTGCTAGCTTAACTTTGAAGCGAGTGCCGCGTAAACAAAAATAACACGGGTGATCAGGTCAGCAGTCTTGAAGCCAAGCAGTGCAATTTCAAGCACGTTTTTTTCCAATTAACTAATGTTAAAAGCCGTACGCTTCGCAGGGGCCTGCCACAGTGCCCTAAGCCTTAGACGTAATAAGGTCTATAAGCGCACTTCAGAAAACTAGCCCTATTCTACCTAACTCCTACGGGCCAGCGTGCACTTACCCCTAGCTACCAACACTTTTTACCCCTGTAGCCCCACCTCTATTAATCCTTCGGCTAACCCCTGCCCAGCAGACGTCTGGCCTGCACCACTCGCCTGAAACTCAGGGGGAGGGGTGGGGCTTGCAGCACCCCAAGAAGCCCCAGTATTATCGCAGTATTCAAAGTAGACCAATATTTCTCCAGCATCACTAAAGCAGTGTCGAGACCTGGTGCGATTACTGCATCTGTACTAATGGCATTCTTTCCCAGGTGCTTGACGACAAATTAAGCTGGTCTTAAATTCCGTACCAGGTGATGTAATGTGCATTGTTGTGTCTGTTCCATTGTGTATACAATCTAAATCAATGTGCCAAGAAATACAGTACCATCTGAATTGGTATTTAATGTCCGAGTGTGCCATGTCTCTGTAAGGTACTCCAATTCCAAAGGATATCGAAGTTTTGCATTAAATTTCCAGTGTGTGCCTGTCATTTCTGAGTGGGGCTCAGCATACTGCTGCCAATGCTGTTATGAGTTCCACCTGCCTGTGGAGGTTTTCACATAGGGAGGGGTATTCTTAATGGACAGCATGCAATTACCACATTGGCAAAGATAAGTTCACCTTGTCATGCCAAGTTGATAATGACACAAGTAAGAACACATTGCACTGCCAGTACCACGATGTCCAATTTAATTACACATTGCTGTACTAGGTGCATAGTGTCTCACTTGTATGCACACTGCCATACCAGTATCTTGATTTGGTTTCTTTAGAGTGCTCGGGCTTCTGAAGGTTTCGTGGTGCTACGGGACAAAACCAGGCAGAGAAGAACACAAAATGACAAAATCTAGGAGAATCCGCCCACAAGGGAGCAAGAAAATATGTCTGTGTTGACATAAAAAAGTAGGTCCCTAAATGTAAGCTAAGCGGCATAAGAATCAATCCAATCAAACAGCCTAAGCATTCGTCCAATCAAAAGGACGTTAAAGAAGGTATGCTCCGGGGGAAGGACAAACGCAGGGAAAAGAAGTCAAGTCATTAAACAAGAAGCAAGGAAATGAGATCGCTAAGAACGCCAAATAATAGTAAGCAAAGATAAGACCCAGAACTGAATGTAAGCACTGGTACTGTCCACAATAGGTCTTTCACAACAGACAGCGCTGTTAGTAGCAAGACCTAATGAATCTCCATTTATTTCACTGCTGCTGCTTCAATCCTTCCCAAAGTTTGTGACTACCTGTCTGAGTGGGTCTGACACCCAAACAAGCTATTTTCTCTGTGGACTAGTAACAAAAGTTTGCTATTCGAATAGAGAAGATAACCAGGAACAATGGAGCACAGCCAAGAAGTCAGACCAGATGATTCCAGATAGTTCTGTGAATATGTTGATGTGCCACAAGCTAGAGAAGAACTTGACGTGCCTGTTGAACAATTTTTCCTTCCTGCTAAATGAATAGTGTGACAATTTTAAAATATCTGTAGTTTTTCAAAGTCACAGGCTGTTCATCCCACATACACACTGTCAGACCCGGTTTGGGAGCCATGGGGCAAGCGTAGTTTACTGGATCTCAGCTGTGATGGTTTGGGCCTTTTACCACAGCTGTGATGGGGCTTGACATATTGTGGTACAACAAACTAAACATCAAGTACACCCTCCAGCACCTGGCCCTCCGGGTAGAGGGGCAAGCAGTCGCAGCCCTCTCAGGAAGATAGAGTGGGGGAAACTGTCGTCTTAATGGTTTTGAGGGCCCTCGGGAAGACCTATTTAAGTGGCCCTTGTTTGGTGCAACTTTAAATAGTATTGCGCGTTTTCAGCTATATTAAAGACTTATGTTACGTAAAAATACTAAATTATATATTGAAAGTTGAGATACATAAAGACACAGACATGAGCTGGGGAAAAAGTTAACTTTCCCAGGAGGGCGCTTGAATACTAGAGGCCCTCGCCCATTGCACACTTTGGCTATGCCTTTACATGTCTCTGGTGGGAGGGAGAGGGTAAAGGCTTACCAGTTCCCAACTAGCATGCAGTATTGATTGTGCAATCAAGTGCTTATCCTTTATAAAAGAGAAGTACTTTATTATTACACAACAAAATGCTACCCAAACGAATATGTCCCTGGGAAAAGGGTTGCATAAAAGGTACCTCAGGGAAAATATTCAAAAAAGTATCAGACCTGGTGCAGTCTTAGTGGTGCAGGTTCACTGTGAATAGCATTAGCACACTTCAGTAATGGCCCATAATTCAGTCCTTCAATGCCCCAGTCACTGGTGACCCCACCATAACTTGCCATCACTCAGGTCGGCTCCTGGTCGCTTCTTCTCCTGGGTGCAGCGGCTGCATAATGCAAGTAAGGGGAATGGAGGGGCAGGGGAGGGGTTTCGGAGATGAGGTAAATTATAATTTTTTTTTTAAAAGAGCTTACCTTGCCTCTGTCCCTGCAGCCTCGCATTCCTCTTCTTCTGGTCTCCCAGCATTCACTGGGACACCAGCACAGGCTTCCCAGCAATCCTGGCGCTGCTTTCATGCAATACCTTGCATGAAGGCAGCACCAGGATTGGTCTGAGCAGCAGTTACCTCAGCTCAGACAAAGCTCTGGGGCCTGTGCAGTTTCTCCAGCCCGGCTGGTGAAACCTAAGTGCGCATGTGTGTTTGGTCGGCCTCAGACGGCTGGCCAAACACACATGCACTCTCTCCTCCTCCTCCCCCCACCCGCCTCCTGTGGCCAACCCTCCCCACCCCCCCTCCCTGCACTGCTGGCTGTGCCAGAATCAGAGAAATATAACTATACATCATTTTATTTGTCTGCTTCTGGCACAGCCGGTGGGGCGATGCTCCTTCGCATAGCCACCCCTGCCTAGGTGCAGTGGGACAATGGTGTTTTATCAGTAGTCAAGGAGGCAGGGAGACCCACTCCAGCATTCAGATCGGCTCCAGCATCGCTCCGTGTTCTTTGTTGCAACATGCTGATGGTGATTTAACAGCGATCAGCAGCAGAAGGCAGATTACTAGATATCCAGTCTGAGAGCATTTTAAAGCTCTCAGCCGTTCCATTGTCTATTTATTGAGCATCTCTTGTGAACAGTTCCAATACTTGGAGTGAACTTTGGTTCAGCCCATTTCTTATTATTGGATACCCTATCTGGTCAATATAATTTTTTTTGTTTCTTATTTAATGGCTTTCCTTTTTCTTCTTGTATTTGTCCCATCCCCTTAAGCATAGACTCTTTACCTTCTCTTTGATTGGATGGCTTGTATCTTTCCATGGCTCACAACTGGGAATTACTTATTTCTTTTTCTTTGAGCGCTAGCTGGGGAGTGCATGTGTTTTCTCACTCTTTCTCCCATGTGCTGCCTCCTCCGCTGGATGTCCCTTCCGCTTCTCCGTGAAAGCACAGTTCCACGCATATTTTGCTAGGGTTTGACTAAAGAGCAGAAGTTATCAAGCTGGTTTTGTTTCTTCTCCTGAATTCCACATGTTGCAAGAAAGTCCCTACCTTGGCACATAAAGACTCAGGGCCTGATTACAACTTTGGAGGAGGTGTTAATCCGTCCCAAATGTGACGGATATACCACCAGCCGTATTACGAGTTCCATAGGATATAATGGACTCGTAATACGGCTGGTGGTATATCCGTCACTTTTGGGACGGACTAACACCTCCTCCAAAGTTGTAATCAGGCCTCAGTCTTTAGTGCAGGGGGTGGGCTGCTGTACTTGCTCAGCTGGCATTTGAGACATGTGGTGTAACTTGCACGACTGAAGGGAGATGTCTCTTCTTACAATCTGCTCCAGGTGCTGGTGCAGAACATCAGATAACCAGAGCATTTCTTTCAGTTCCAAGTCTTGTGGAAAATAAATTAAGCCTTTGCAACTGTTTTTATTTAAATTCTGGCATATCCCTGTATATGGACTCAGACGACTGTTATCTCCTTTAAGTATCTGCAACTAGCCCTCTGTGTTATTTTTAAGCTGGATCACTTTTTAAATTGTGTTCAGAGTGAAAAATATTTTTAAAATAAGCCATACAGTTTACAGTTGAACATAGTGTACAGTTCAAGATATCTTAAGATATGTTTGTGCTATTCCTTTTAGTATTTTGAATTTATTTTTTATTTTATTTAACACTGCTAAAAAAAAATTGCAAAACTGAAAACTTGTCTCTCACGTTATAAAGATGAGTCACGCTGGGTATCCCAATGCTCTTTAATTTTAAATCTGTTTATTGATCATCGTCACTTCAAGCATTCTTAACATTGCATAAAAAGGAAAGCAACCATCCACTTGTTACCATGCACTCCCCAGGACAAAGCACGAAGGGTATAAGCTAAAGGCATCTAAAACCTGTATATTATTTGGGCCTGGTTAATACAGCACAGTGGCATTTTTAAAGGTAGATGAAATGAGTAGGGGCAAAGGAATGGATCATGTCAAGTAATCGCCAAGAGGAACTTCTCAATTTCTCTGAGCCCCAGGTAGAGAATTTCTCCCCTTGCCACGCAGACTTGCACATAACACCCACTTTAAGTACTCGGCCTACGCTGCCCTCAAAGACAGACCACATATTACACAGGAATCATCTCTCGGATTTCAGTCCATCCAGAAAAGATCTGGCAGCCTTATGTTGAGAGAAGATGTATAGTCTACCACGGCAGTCAACCCAGAGCACCACTGTCAATCCCACCGAGGCCACAATTCCTCCTGCAATCTTTTATTTTGTAGGCTGTGGCAGCATCCTTTTTTTGAATGCGTATGTCAGGACTTCGGTCTTGGCAATGAGGAGGTTGTCGTTCCCGAACTCCAGTTTCTTACATTTTGTTACCCGTTGAGTTACTGCTGATGCCGAAATCACCGTCACCATGCCACTTGACGTTGTGTCCCTACTCTGGCTTTTCAAGGGTATTGGAAAGGCCCTCCTCATTCACCGTGCGCACCAAGTCTGCTGCTGCCGCCTTCTACCAGGCCCTGGTTTGTAATTTGTAGGTTCTCCATTTGGGTCCCCCAGTACCATCTTGTGGTCACACTTTCCCAGACTGTCCACAGCGGGCCACAGCACCTGTGAGAGGTTGTTTTGTCTTTCTTTGGAGGTGTGGGCGCGCGCAGGGAGGCGCGGCAGTGGCGAGGGTCTGGAGAGCCGTCACCAGGGCGCCTGACGGGCTACTGGTCAGACAGCAACCAGAGGGAAGTGGGCCGCGCTCCCGGGACCAAGGGACGGGTCCAGGCCCTAGCCCAGACCGGCACTCGGCTGGCAGGGCCAGGCGGGGCAGGACAGAGCCCCGTCTAAGCTAGGAGGCCCAGTTAGCCGCGTCAGATGGAGTGCGGCTACTCTTGGACAGTGAGTGCTTTGTGTTTTGTTCTCCTTGCACTCTAAGCGCTGGAGCAATCTCTGAAATAGCGGGCTGGCGGACCGGTGCTGACCTGCCGGTGAGGGACACTGGGTCTCCTGTTTGCAGCCGAAGCCGAGTTTTGGAATCGGTCCTTTCTGGCAGTGGCGCGGAAGCTACTAGGCCGGTGCAGTTTGCTCCACACCCAGAGGCCGGTGCATTTGTACATCTGCATCCCTTCGGGCTAATATTTGCTCCACCCTCGCACTCCCCTTCACCATTAGATCAGCGGTGGCAGCAAAGGCGCGCTCTCCAGCTGTGCTTGTACCTGAGATTTGACATTTAACATCTGGTATGCTCGTGCCCCTGCAGCTTGACCCGGAAGCCTGAAGGCTTATGCAAGCAGGTGGCACCAGTCTAACAAAGTACACATCTTGGGAAACCCTACTGGCACGAGTTCCGGTGTGGTGCGAGACCAAGGACCAGGGGGATCAGGAGGTGCAAAAGCTTCACCGAAGGGAGCACGATCAGCGCCAGTGTGCTTGTTCCCTCCTCTGTGTCTAGTGTACTTGGGCTTTGCAAGAGTGTGAGGCGGCGGCACCGGGGCTTAAACATCTGTTGACTCGCTATCCATATTACCGTACTATTGGGCTTACTTGGACAGCCTCTCCTACATAGGAATACATGTTAACTAAAATGTACGTGAAATAATGGAAGAACAAAGAAAAAAGCTCCGAGACACAGACGATTGCGAACCAGGGAAAAGCACCATCCTCTAGTCGAAACTGGGTGGTCCGAGAGGAACAAAGGAGAAATATTGAGCTCTGGGAAAGCTAGGAGGCTGGTAGCAACACAAAACCGGCGGAAAAGAGGTTTTAAACAAATCCGAAGTATCACCAATGTCGCCAAAAACTCAGAGGAGAAACCAGGTAAATTCTGCCGAACCCCTGCTACCTAACATTGACCCTAGCCCAGCACAGCCAAAAGTATACCTGAGTGACGCCGGGGCTTCCCTATACTCCAGCAGCAGTAACATCACGGGACTTCCCCAGCCTCCCAGTCCTACTGCACTAATCAGACAGCCCAAAAAAAACAATGGAAATACCAACCTGCTCCTCTGGGTTAGGGAGGGAGGAGCCCCAGTAAGAGTTTGTTATAATTGAAGAGGCAGGAATGAGAGAATCAAAGGAGGTTCAAAGTATCCCGAAGGAGTCGAGAATAACCAAACCAACAATAATCCCATATATTTCTCCCAGAAGCATAGCGCAAAATCGCCAAGAAGGAGTCCTTCAATGAAGAATAGAAAATGAATGTGACCAATCTATGAAGCAGCATGAAAATACCAGCCACAGAGTATAGCAAAGTCTGAAAAGGATACCATGGGGGCTCTTTGAGCTCCTCTCTGGGGGTGGAGAAACAAACCCCTAATAAACCTCTTGGAAGAGGAAGAAATCGAGCGCCAGATACAGAAACGGATGGAAGGACCACTGCAGGGTAATGAATTGATTCAGGATAGAAACCGGAATGGGGACAAAAAATGCTCAAGATACACATGAGAAATCACTGCAAACTACCTCCCCAAGTAGAGGAAACAACCAGTGGACACCAGACTTGGACAAAGACCTCTCTTATCTTGCTATCAGAGAATGGGGCAACATGTTCAAATCGTATGCAAGAGATGCGCCTCCAAACACCAGTACAGGCCAAACGGTAATTGGAGGATATTGGGCAATACGTCTTAGAACATTACAAAGGTCCATAGAGGCCCTGAACTAAGAGGCCAAAAAAATGGATATTTAGATATTGTCTTCTGAACACTTAGGCAATGTACACCGCAGGGATGGATGAGAAAATTCCCAACTTGAACAGTTTGATCAAAAGAGCGCAAGCCAACTAAAAAAAGAGAAAAGGACGAAACAAAAAACTACTATTCTTTTTGCATTTGTCGCCCGAGTGGTAATGGTATTCCCAGATGTGGGTCTCGTGCTCACCATGCCACCAGATTCAAGCTAGCCTGGCTGAAGAGGGGTGGTACCCTGAAACCGGTCCCAGGATGCTTGTTTCATGTCCAGGGAGGACCTGGCCTGGCAGTTCGGGCTGGACTGTTCCCATAGGGAACAGGGTCAAGACTGATTTGCATATGGCTGGGCCCAAACTGGAATGGCATGGTGAGCAAAAAAACTGTTGGATTAAACCCAGATCTGTGACCGGGGGTGAATGTTTTATTTGGTCTACATTCCATCCATCAACGGTTCTTTTTGCACTTTCTAAAAGTGGCATTTCTAAAATAGTAATATAACATCCAATCTCACCAATAAGCAGGATTTTCTATTATCATTCTGGCCGCACTAATTATCACCGGGTTACCCCTTTTGGATCAGAATCTACCACTCAAACAGTATGAGTGCAGTCCTAATGCTAGTCTGTGAAAGGAGCAGCCCTTACAGTAGTGTAAAACAAATTTAGGAGTTTTCCACTACCAGGACATATAAAACACATATGTACATGTCCTGCCTTTTATCTCCATAGCATCCTGCCCTATGAGTTACCTAGGGCCTACCTTAGGGGTGAGTTTAAGGCTTTGCAAGTACTTTTAAATGCCAAGTCAAAGTGGCAGTGAAACTGCACACACAGGCCTTGCACTGGCAGGCCTGAGACACGGTTAAGGGGCTACTTAGGCAGGTGGCACAATCAGTGCTGCAGACCCACTAGTAGCATTTAATTTACAGGCCCTGGGTACATGTAGTGCACTTTACTAGGGACTTATAAGGAAATCAGATATGCCATTTGGGGATGAACCAATGTTACCAAGTTTAAGGGAGAGAGCATATACACTTCAGTACTGGTTAGCAGTGGTAAAGTGCACAGAGTCCTAAACCAACAAAGAGGACGGAGCCAGGCAGAACTTTGGGGGATGACCACCCTAAGGCTCCCAGGTGTAACAAGAATACATTACATTGCATTGATTTTTATTAATTAAGCATATAAACTTGAAAAACTCAGACTGTCTAGTACTTTAAGCCTCACAACCCGCTTTACTATCTTAGTCTCTGCACAGTCTCTGAAGATCTTCATATGTGCAGTGCATTCGTCGTTCCATCTTCATATTAAATATAATGATTAAGGAAAATGCACATAATAGCATGTGAACATGTGTTATCAGCCTATAAGCACTGGGAAAGAAGAGGACATTATACCTCCCGGCACAGGATTGCAGTCCGTTGGCTCAAGTTATTGTCTCATGAAATTTGTATTAATCTTCTAGAAAGTTTCATGATAACCTCCACTTCGGTATGAACTTCCTGTGGTCACTCAATTTGTCAGGTTTGATGCATGATAGCACATATTTTTCTACACAAAGCATACACTGCTGGTCAAAATCCCAGGACAAACTGAAGGTGTGACAAATGGCACAGGAACCTGGAAGCTATGCAGGAGTGTCTGAATTGAACTGCTTGTATTTTCTTGTGTTTTATCAGTGTACAAGGATGGTATACTACCTCCATGTTTTAGTGTTTGTGACTCCCTGTTCTGCTGGCTCATTTATTGCAGGATCTGGTAGCATGCTCACAGTATATAGGCACTTCTGCTTTATTTGGAGCAGCTGCTGACCCCCCCCAAGCATTCTGGCACCTGTAATTTTCAATAACATGCATTGTGCATTATAATAATTTCTGCAGTCCCATTACTGTTCAATAAATAATATGGAAATATGTGATATTTTACGAGTATTTCATGCATAGTAGCATCTCATTCATGTCACTTTGATTACAAAGAATGCAGACAAGCTACCCCTAAAGAGTCTTGGGTAAGAAACCTTAGGAGCTTTCATACAAATGCCATTCTTCATGCTTTCGTAGATAAGTCTTCTCTCTTTGTATGAACCGTTTTGGATATAGAGCCATCATACACAAAAAATATAAATCTAAAGATGATCATAAAATGTGATGCTCTTAAAAGCTCTGACTTCTCAAACAGAGACGTAGATGTGCAATAAGTGACACCTTCTTAGAAAAACATCCTGATTGCTGATGAAAATAAGCAACCAGACAAAGAGTAAAGAAGGCCAATTTCCACCCTCGCATTGCAGAGCTCAGTATTTCTTCTAAAGATCACTGAGTTCATCACGTAGTGAGGACCATCCCGTTATCCCTGTCAGTGGTAACTTTGCAATTTTCTGTGTAGCTTGGGCATACCACTACCCGAAAGATTTCATTATACAGGCACTCAAGAAACCCCCCTTGAATCATTTCATCTCGTCTCTGAGAACACCATAAACAGATTCAGGGATAAACTAAAATGTATTGCTTCACGAGTAGACCTCTATAATTTTAAAACTATAAATGTTGGTTCTTCTTCCTTTTTAAGAATCCACGGTCTTCATCATTGCCTCCTTAATATCTGTGGGTATCCGCTTCAAGCTTAGACATGCTATTAGAACTTGGGCCCCGATGTATGACCAGTATTGAATTTTGAGAACCAACATATGGACTTGTAGGTCAGTTCATAAAATTCCAAGTCTGAGCGGGTCAGCATCTAACCTTCCAGCTTAACATTCATGGGGTAGGTCGCTAATTGTGACTCGCACCAATTTGACAAAATCAGGGGAATGGTGGCCTGGTTGTCAGCAGACCACAATGCCTGTGACTGACTATTCATTTGAAATAAAGATTTCAAAAAAGTGGTTTGTTTTTCTTATGAGAAACAAGGCTGCTTTAAACAATGTATATAGTTTATGTTTTAAAATTTTGCTGAGAGTTGGCAGTGATTCCCTGTTACCCTGAAACTTTTCCAAAGTCACAAGTGGAAGAGTCCAAGGGGCTCCCCTCTGTCTTTGCGAATCAGTTACAACCCCATCTTGGAGTTGGTAACCCACTTTTTAATGGTTTGGGACTAGAATTACAGTCACAAACCATTGATACATTAAATACTGATACAGTATTTGGGAGCAACGTCTACAACAAGCCCATCCTGAATGTCAAATTAGAATCAAGTCGCAATCGCGTTTCAGGAGTCAGTAAAACTTTAAAGACATCTAAAATGGTATTAATACATATGAAAAATCAGTTTTGCACTCAGACCGCTAAACAATGTCCTCCAACTCATAATCAGCTGGAAAAGATGTTCCCTCCCTCCTCACCCTTGCTCTAGGGGATACATGTTCGGTGTCGCAAGTCCATGTTTGATTGTCTGTTCTGGATGGCTTAGTGTCCTTGAGTTTGACCTCGGTTAGTCCTGCCACATGTCAGGCTCTCCATGCCTGATACCCCTTTCCCTCTAACTCTGTGTCTCTAGCACCCTAAGCACCATTCCCCCACATATTGTATCATATTTCTTGGGGCATCCTCAACCCTTGTATATCATTTTTCCCCTGGATTAGGAGACATTCATCTCCCACTAACACCTTTTAGGTTTGTTCTGGTACCCTAATTCAGTGCAATTTCTGATTTTGCCAGTAGAAAGCCTAGATTTATCGGGAATTTCTTATGATGTTGAGCCTGGTTCTCTCCATAAATCCAGTATTACTAGTGGTGCCTGTGCCACTATATGTGCTCCTGTGGCACCCTCCAATCTTTTTGTTACTCCCTCCCAGAATGTTTGGAGTTTTGGGTACCCCCATAAAGTATGGAGAAAGGTACCCTTATAGACACGTGTGAAGACACATGTCATCCCTGGTTCTGCCTATTCTATGCAAGAGGACTGTGGCGTGGTATACACTGTGTGCTATTGTCAATTGGATCAGGCGGTAGCATGCTTTTATTACCACTTTTCTTGGGAATTGCAACGCCTCTCTCCAGTTGTCATCATCTAGTTCTCCTATATCTCTTTGCCAGTGTACCCTCAGGTGTTCTAGTCCACCTTGAGTGTTTCTCGTCGGTGTGTAGTAGGTGAGGGAGATGACCTGTGTAGTCATGTGGCCTTCCAGTAATCTGTTTTCCAGGGGGGAGCTTTCCTTAGTCTCCTCTCCCATTGGAATCGCTGCTTGCAACGAATGATGTAGTTGGAGATATTTAAATATTTGTGAGGGCACTATTTCATATTCAGTCTTGAGGTAATCCAATGGCTCGATACCATTTGCGTCCTAAACATCATCCTGTGTGGAGAGGGCTATATCGTCCCAATTTTTTTAAACCTGGTAACTCCGTCACCAGGCCATGTTTCGTGCCCAGCCGCAGTAGGGCCTTTGTCAGCCTATTTCCCCATTCCATTTCTCTGTTTAGCTTGTGCCAGGTGGATATCGCCGTTGTGTTCGCTGGCAGGGTGACAGTCGCCACCTTGCCTCTGTATAGTATATGAAGTTAGAGCGATGCATACGTCCATTTGTTCACTATGCTGACCTGTGCAGCTTCGTAGTATATGCAGATGTTCGATAATGTTATGTCTTCTAATATGCAAAGCATTGGAGGATAGATAGTGCTTTCCATGGTGGGCGAGCTAGCCATAGTAGGGCTCTTAACAATCGCCAGGAAGAAAGTCTTTGACAGAACGGATGGGCCGTACTGCAGTATGTAGGAGAATTGGGGTAGTTCAGTCATTTTGAAGATCGCCGCCCTTACTAGGGGCGAGAGTGGTTGCACCCTTCAGTATTTCACACCCAGCTCTAGCCTCTGGAGTAGCAGGACCAGGTATTCTCCGTAGTGTGTCCTTTTGTCTCTAGTTATCATTAGTCCCAAGTATTTGTAATGTCAGTTTGCAGCATTTAACGGCCTCGGACAGCGTCCATTGGGAATATCGAAATTTCTCCCAGTTGACTCTGCCCATACACTGCAAGGGTCTCGGCCATTCTTGCCAGAGCTATCTATGGATCTGCCAGATATAGTAGGATATCATCTGCATAAGGGAGACATCCGTTCTGATTTCCTACAGCTAGGCCCATATCAGGGCATCTACAAGTATCCATTCTGGCAGGGTCTCTGTCTCCAGGGCGAACGGCATCGGTGAAAGGGGGCAGCCTTGTCTCGTGCCTCTTTTTATAGAAACTCCCTGGGAGAGAATCCCATTCACTTTGGTTTGTGCCCTACGGTTTGCATTTAGCAATTTGTTCCAGGCTGGAAATCTAGGCTCAAATCCCATTTTACCCCCTAATTACAATTTGAAGGGCCTTTACACTGAGTCAGACTTTGTAGGCGTCTAATGAGACTACAGCTAATAACAATGTCATCCCCTCTGCCGCGGCAATATTATTGGATTGGCAGCTAAGATTACATTTAATTGATCTGTAGAGCACAAACCTGTTCTGGTCCAGGTGTACTAGATCCAAAATCGCTCCCTGCAGCCGGTTTGTTAGGAATTTGGATAATATTATGGTGTCTGAGTTAAGAAGAGATAGTGGTCGGTAGGAGTCCCATTTATATGCAGGTTTCCCTGCTTTGGAAATAGGTAATTGGAAATAGGTGTGGTTCTAGGTTTCTGTTTCTTCCTAACTTTCTGCGTGGGCAATCCTGAACGAAATCTTGTAACTTTGGCTCGTGGAGGAGCCTTTTGCCTCCATAAAACTCCTGTATGTAAGCTGCTGTCATCGCCGGTACTCCATCACTGTCCGTGACTTTCATTCCAGTCGGGGCTATAATCTCTCTTATATGGTTCCTGCCTAATTTCCTAGTATTTAGCCACGCTGGGAGCTTCTCTGGCTTGCCTCTGCTTCGTAGATGCACCCTTGTTGGGCCAAGTAGATCTGTTTGACTTCATTAGCTGCCATAGAGTGGTATTCCTCCATTTTGAAAATTATCCTTGTTTTGATCCTTATTTTGGTTGTCTCTGCAGGCTGCTGGGTATCTTCTGCCTCTAGATCTGCAATGTCTCTGCTTCTGAGTAATGTTTCTCTCTCTTTTGTCCCCCACTGCTCCCGATAGTATCACCCCAGGTATCGTTATAGGCCTCCCACAGAGTGGGTGCCTCCTTTACTGTACCGGAGTTGTCTTTAATGTTCTGTGGCTTTGTTTACGTGCTCTACTTCCAAGTGGTTTGTTAAACACCATGCGGCCAATTTCCACTCCCCTCTCCCTCTTGGATTTGGAGTTTGTAGCATAATGCTTAGTTGTGAATGGCCTGATATTCCCCTTACTTTGTGCTCCACCTCTGGAAATCTGGGAAGTGTGGAAACCGGGGTGAAGAAGTAATCCATGCAGGAGTGGGTTTTGTGCGCCCTGCGGTAATAGGAATAGCGTTTGTGTGTGCCATGTAGCATTCTCCGCGTATCCCCCATTCTCACTGCAAGTATGACATTTTCTAATTTCCCGGCGAAGGGTTGGTGTATCTGTCTATTCTAGGTGCTGTTTTGCTGTGCATGTAGTGCCATATTAATGTCTCCGCTCAATATAGTCGTAACCTGCAGTAATCCCATAAGCACTCATGCCAGGCTTTGTAGTGTATCGTTACAACCATGGTGGGACGTAGAAGTTGATGGCCATTATTGTTTCCCCGTCCCGTCTCCCAGCACCACTGTGTACCTTCCCAGTCTGTCTGTCCATACACTGGTTTCATAGCAAGCTGTCACCTTCTTGACAAGTATTGCTATCCATCTGGAGCCTGTGTTGTATCCTGAGTGGCCAACTAGTGTGTATTTCCCCTCTAGCCAACATGGCACCATTGGTACCTTTCATGTGCATTTCCTGAAGATACCACATCTGCTGCATAGCTTGCAATGCTTTAGCCACCAGACCCCGTTTAATCTTGGTTCCTTGTCCGTTGAAATTCCATGTTAGTAACTTAAGTATGTGCTGCCATTGTCATTGTTCCTATATATTCCCACCTTTCCAGGGTTGTACATTCCCATCTTTTCCCGCGTGCTTCATGATATCATTGCCAACTTCCAGACTTTATCCCAGCTCCAATCCCATCCCACCCTACCTTACTGTGTCAGTGTTTGAGCTGGCCGCCACTATATGCATTGCATTTTCATCGTCCAACTGTAAAGCGTTTTGAGAATACAAACAGTTGTGTACAATGCTGTGCCGCTTTAGTGTGCAGGGTGTGACCCATTGGCAATGTGTCAGATGTTGCAGACTGCTTCCACAGTGTTAATCTGGAGTGCCCGGGTCCCTAGGTTATCCAATAAGTTCTCATGAACTATATATGATGGTGCCTCAGTTAATCGATAATCTCCTCCTATGTAATTGGTGTGACCACTGGCAGGGCATTTCCTCCCGGCTCGATTCCTCCTCCCTGGAGTCTTACATCTCTGCTGTCAGGGCTTCCCATCTGTTGGCAGTCTCCAGGGTCTGATCCAGTTGAATTGCTGCCACCACTCTCCCTCCTTCGAATTCTGCCTGATGTTTTGCAGGAGCCACTTTGACTTTTGGTGTCTCTTATGCCCTTCTCATCCCAGTGCTCGGGTTGTTTCCCTGTCTTGGGATAGGGGGCATCTGTGTCTTTCCAGCCAATCCAATACCTCCTCCACCGTTGTGAAAAAGTGGGATGTTCCCTGTGCAGTTATTCTGAGTTTGGCAGGGAAGAATAGACCATATCTGAGGTCTAGGTGTTTTAGATGTCTTTGCAGCCCTATAAAGGCCTCTTTGTCACTATATCAGTGTGGTGTAGTCCAGATAGATGTTATCATTCATCCCATCTATAAGCCGGGATCCCTGTGTCCACACCATTTACAATATTGCATCCTTGTTGCGAACGTTTGAGTCTGGCCATGATGGAGCAAGGTGGGGCACCCGATACCGGTGGTCACCCCGGGACTCTGTGGGCACTTTCCACAGTAAACTATTTTGAGATTTTGACCCCCATCACCACCAGTGACAACCAGCCCTCCAGGAACAGCTCCATGCTGGGTTCTTCCCCTCTCCGTTCGGCTCTTCTACCCCCTTTTGCTGTAGTGTCTCTAGTAGTGGGTGGCGTTTGGAGGGGGTGGCGTTCAGAACCGGTGGGGAGAATCTAGATGGGGAGGGCAGATCGGCCTCTGCTACCCTCTCATGTGTTTCCTCTATTTGCAGCCTCTAGACCGCTCGCGCAGCATCTCTTGTCATCTACTGGGCGGGCCTCACCTCCATTTCCTCCCAATAGTGGAGGGGGGGATGGTGGGGCAGCTGCGTAGTCTCTCCCAGCCACCCCATGTCTTCTGAAGGGTAGCTGGTGTTGCGCGGGTCGCAGGCGTCAGACGTCGGCTCACAGCCGACTCCATGCATCACTGGCTACCGCCCTCCCGTGCCCTGGATTTTTGACAAACAGCTGTGGTGGCTCTTCCTATCTTATGGGCAGATATTAAAGTGACAAACCCCCTAGGGTTTCGTGTGGGATGACACCCTCTTCACCCAAAGTATGTACAGTAAAATGTCAGTTACTACGAAGGCTAATTGCCAGATTTTGTTAAGGCAAATTTAATGTGAATGTAGCTATTCCAAGCACTATATTTAGTGTCCCCTAGACACTACAATCACAAATTCAGTATTCTCTGTGTTTCGATTTAAAAGGTCTTTCTCTGCCCTTCAACCAGATTTCTTATCTTATTTGTATATCTGCTAATTTTGTGCATGTCATTCCTTGCACTAGTTCAAATGACTGGTCTGCATGCTGTGCTGCCAGTCTATTTATTCTGTGTTTCTATGCGCTATTCAGTTATAGAGGAATCTGTCTTCCTTTATGGTTATTAAATCTGTATATCTGTTGGTTAACAAGCACAAAGCTGCTGGTGTTTTTATCGAAAAAAATATTGTTTAAAATGTATAAAGTTTCATTGCTACTGGTTAACAGGCAACCAATTGCACTGTAAACCTAAAAACTGTGTATATTATTAAACTCAAAATATATTAGTTCCCTGGCAAGAGGCAGCTTGCCTACACTTTGAAACAGGCATTGACAAAGCCAATTGGTCGGTATTGGCTACCAGACTTTTGGCATTGTCCCTGTTTATTTTGCCATTTATTGTTTTATAAAACTTTGTGGCAGAGGTTTTGGGCCCTCACCACAATTAAAAACAAGGATTGGCAAAGCCTTTAAGTCTGCCATTGGCTGTAGAGCTATTGGCTTTGGTAATTAGTTCAATATAGCTTTACCATTCCAAGATAGTTGGTGCATTTGAAAGCAGTGTGGCATCGTCTTGGAACGGTAAGAAATGATAAAATATGGCAAAAGATTTCCAAGATGGCTGCATGTGTGTGCTCATGCCTGTGGAGGCTCAAGCTGCCATCTTGGAAAAGCTTTTGTTAGAGTTAGTCACCACAGATCTGCTTAGCCTTTCATCGCCCTGGGGTTGATAAAATGAATGTTATTAATTTGGATAGCTATAAATAGCAGTTGTGGATGCCTGTGATTTTATTCTTTAGCACAGTGGTTCCAAACCTTTTGACTTCTGTGGCCCCCTACTTTATCGTTACTGGAACCCGGGGACCCCCACTGAGTCATTACTGGAAGGCAGGTGCCTCGGCCTAAACATTGTTGATGATTCGAAATGCAAAACAATACACATAAGAATACAGAAATAAGCATTCACCAAACACATACACAAATGATAACATTTTATTTAATTTGCAATTTTTTTTATTAAAAACAATAATTTTAATAGGGAGGTTGGAGCTTTTCTAAATTCAGCAGAAGCCACACATCATTCATTCTATATTTTGTTTGATGCACCTGCACTTCTCGCAGGAATCAATCTGAGGGGTACTAATTTAATTTTTAGCCTCCAATTTATAATTCCTTGACATTTACAGTGTGCTTTAAAATGTAATTGTACGTTTAGCCACTTTATATACACGTTATTAATCTGTTAATATTATTTAATTTTCTACGCAGTCGCGCGCCCCCCAGGGGTCCTTGGAGCACAGGTTGAGAACCACTACTTTAGCACATTAAAGCCAGATCTATTGGCTTTGCTAGCAGTACTTTTCAAACCATAAAAATTCAACGGTGAAGCTCTATTTCACATTTGTGATTGTTCACAGCTTGGGGTATTTTGGTGCTTAATAAAAACATGTCCTTTTATCCTGCATATTCCTACTTATTATATTGATTTCAGAAGGATTAAAGGCAGAGTGGACCTCCAGAGATTCAAACCTGTGATCATGAGGTCAGACAGATATTCCTTGTGTGTATACAGTGGTCCCCTGATTTACCAAACATGGTTCTCAGTGTGCTTACTGTGTCATCTTAGTAGTATGGAGTAGTGAACTTCAACAATAACATTAATAAGCCAACCAAAAATAAAGAGAAACTCAAAAGCCATATTACAGCCTGCTTAAATAATCTGCCACGTGATTCCAACAAATACTGAACAAGGAATGGCACTGAAAGGACACAAAAAACAGAAAGGGAATTTCCTGCTTCTAGGTGTAGCCTTTCTAAAATAGTCTGATTAACTTAATTTTAGGGATAAACATACAATCAAACAATATAGTGCTAAGAGAGAGAGTCCTAGTCAAAAATACATTTCATATGATATAAATATTTAAATGGAACCTTATTTGCCTTTAAGTAGGTAGAAGACTTGGTAATAAGCTATATTTTATTTTACAGAGACATATTGTTTTCTGTATTTAATGTCCACTTGAAAATAAGGGAAACCTCTCCCAGCAATCAGTGGGCAACTTTAATAACTTCCTTTTACTTTATATCATAGCAAATGCTAGTATTGTGAACAGGAGAGTGAAGACAGATGTCACATTTATGTCAAAAGTCTCTGTGACTGTAATGTTAGGGAGCATCACATTCCAACAAAGTGAGAAATATTGACCTCTCTGATATGCATCACACCCGTTAGGGCTGGCTTTGAGGTACTTGGTATTACATTCAAACAATGGCAGGTCTCCAGCAGGAAGTGAATCTAAACACGGATTCTTTTAGCTGTAAGTGTAGCTAAGGTGAGCGTGTGCTGCATATAGTGTGTTTGCAGACAGCATTCTCTTACACATAAACTTGAAATACTTTTGCGTTTAGTGCTGATTTAGTAACACATTAAAAAATAAGTTAATCATAAATCCAAGATTTTAAAAGAAATGTCTTAGTTGTGAAAACTTCAGGTATGTGTTTGTATGCCCAAACTATATTATCTTACACCTAAACTTGCTTTATTTTTGCTTTTACTATGTAGTCCATAAATGATAAAAAGTAAAGCATTACTAAATGGAAGCTTTTAAAAGAAATGCCTTCATTTTGAGAAGTTCATGTAAGTGCGTGTATGGACAAACACGTTTCAGGAGAATCATTAATTATACTCCTTTATAGCATCTAGTTGACAAGGTGCATTGTCTGCACTATTTGCAAAGTTATTTGATGTTAACTCATAAATGTCAGCTACAAAAAAAACACAATGGCTTGGCCCACCAGTCCTTTGACAACAATATTTGTGAACAGAATAAAGTGGTTTGAAACACAATGCCGGACGACAATATGTACAAATTCAAACAAACGTTTACAGTTACAATATGAGAAATTCTATATTTCTTGATAGCAAATCAAGTCTGGTAAACAACATTTTCGTTTTGAGTTAACATCTGAACAGCATCGAGAACAAACAAGTGCAAATGGCGACCAAGTGCCATTAAATTGTTTGCCCTATATTAGTCATGGACTTAAATTCCCAGAATTCAGTACAGCTATAAAACACTGCAAAGAAAACTAACATTAATTGTGTGACAAAGTAGTAAGTGTGATATGAAATGTAGAACTTATTGATTCACTTTATCTTCCAATGAACTCAAATGAGAAGATGACCGCACCAGTTGCATTTAAACTGAAATGTGAATAGGAATGCTTGTCCGAGGATCATATATTAACTCTCAGGCCTTGAATAAGCGTGCGCGTGCTATTTATCGGACATGATAATGATATGGGGTACATTACTTATCTGGTACAATAAATAACACCTATTTGTGGGGAATAAGATGCGGATTTGGTGTTTAATGTACCAAAATCTGCATGATTCGGTAAATACTGTACAATTTCTCTTGTTTAATTTCAGCAGGTTTGACCCACTCGGCTCATAATTCCTGCATCAATCCCTGTCTACACGGAAATGAACGACCCACTTGTAATCGGGCCCTAAATTTACAATTTAGTAAGGAACTCAGCTCAACTTCCGGATTGTTTTTTTTAAAGTATTTTACGTAAACGTACAGCTAGGCCTGGATGGGACCTAGGAGGGACAACTAAGGCTGAGCACAGCCCAGGCGTCGTCACTCCCCCATCCTGAAAAAAATCACACAGACCACTCTTGTTAATGGTTGTAGTAGGTACACAGCACTGTTAGCCCTTTGTTAATGGGTTGTGCATTACTGTATGCATTTGACAATTTACGAAGTTCTGTATGCCCTTGCCCCCGTGGTTCTCTGCTGTATTATGTTAGCCTGCGTTTCTGATGCGGGTTGTGTATGAGCAATGACAATCTTAATAAAGAACTGTTTCATAATTCAGTGCTTAAGAAATACAGTTAAAGAAAGCTCAGATAAACTACAAATATCATGTGCAGGAAGAAACAACCAGAGTAGTTGAGATGCTGGCTTGGAGGAGTTTGTTTTAAGGACATTTGGAGTATGGACTTAAAGTCGCAGAAGTCTGCACTATGGTACCATAAACTAAAGATAACAGGAATTCAGGTTTCTGATATTTGTACTTGTCCAAAGAATTATCCATAGCTGTTGGACTGTTGGTTACAATACAAACATTTAAAGCACACCAAAAGTGAGTTTAATGCTGCATTGCCACAGGTACTATTTGCAAGAAGAGGGGGAGCAGAACCTACCACTAACACAAGGATTGTGTGGGAAAATGCAGCTTTATTGAAATAGGTGCTCATCGCATTCTACAATCCTGGGCCTGTCGCCTTACAAAACTACAAACGTGACTATGCAAAAAGTTAACTTATGTTGGACCTCCACCCCTAACAGTCCTTTCCCCGCAACACTGCAATACTCAATTTCCTCCAGTGCTGATTTTTGCAACTGCTACTTTTAAATTCCCCTCCAGTTTTAGTGCAACTATTAACCTCTAACTAACTTCCTAATGAACCTAACTTCCTCCAGTGCGGATTTCTGCAACTGCTACCTTTAACTTCCTGGCAGATCCAGGCGTGATCTTCTATAACTGTTCCCTTTCAGCCTGGATGGCCGCTGTCAGCAACCATAAATGTCTGTAAACCATGCAAACTTCACTGCCAAACAATCATGCACCTGCCTCAAAGCAACAGCCATACATGCATAACTATCCCCTGCACCCCTGTTCCATACAGCTATCCAAACCTACATTGTGAAAAAATAACCCTAAAACCACTGACTAAAGGTGTGGGATGGCTGGAAGAAACGCTACTGCACCTAATATCAGCACCTGTGTCACCCAGACAAAATGGTGGCTGGTCATCCAAAATGGCAGGTTATATACCTGTGGGATATGAAATAGCCCATCACAGCCCAAGCCCCTAGCAGTCATCAGACTTATCCATTTCACCTAATCATCTGGGGCGGGGGGTGAGGGGGCACATCCCACTGGTTGGCTTGGCCAACCCCCTCCACTCCCCATTGAGGAAGAGGGGGAGCAGTACTGACCACTAACACCAGGTTTGTGTTGAAAAGGCCACCTTATTGAAAGAGATGCTCATCACATAAAACAATCCTGGGCCTTTCACCTTACAAAGGTAGTCCTCACTATACAGAAAGTTCACCTATGTTAAGTACCCCCCCACCCGTAAGAGACCCTCCCCGCCACAACACTGTTATACTGCATTACTCCCATTTCCTCCAGTGCTGATTTCTGCAACTGCTGCCTTTAAACTCCTCTCCAGTTTTAGTGCAACTATTAACCTCTAACTAACTTAACTCACTATTGGAACTTTAACTTCCTTGCTCAGCCAGGCGTGATCTTGTCTACCCGTTCCCTCTCAGCCTGGATTGCCACTGTCAACAACCATAAAGTTCTGTAAACTATGCCAACTTCACGGCCAACCGCCACCCAGAGAAAGGCCCTGACAAGACTGTTTCTGACTCATCCTCCCCCCTCTTTCCCATCCAACCCCCTTAACCCTCGATTGGACATTGAACACCTTGGCTAGCATCTCCTTTAAGTCCTCCTTCATTGATTTCATTAAAGCCAAACCTTTTTCTGCAACTAAGACATTCTCCCTTAGATGTACCTGCAAAACATCTGGACACTGGCCCCTCACTAACAGCCTGTTTAAACATGGTAAAAGCTCTGTCCAAACCATGCCCCCTTTGCCATGCCAGCTCACTTGGTACACGTTAGGGGCCGAGACCCAAGTTTGTACTATGCCTGCTCTGTCTTTCTGCCCACCTAACGTGAGAATGCCTCTTGATCCAATGTAACAAGCCAGCAGCCTCCGGGCCAGGAACCAACCCTGAAAAACACTAACAAACAGTGACAACTAGCAATAGTTAAACAGTCATTCACTCCCCTCCAACATAACGTAGAAAGCAGTCCAAAGACCATCTGCCCATACCCATGATGTTTGCCCTGCTCCGACCTCTCCTGCTTGTTTAATTTGCCATCCCTACGCTGAAGGAGTGTGTACCATATCCTTAGACATCCAAACCTAATAACATCAGTGAAGGAAGCTGGCTTGGTGTGTGGTGAGCACTTATGGTGTTAGAACATTATACTAGCTCCGGGTATCCCCTATTAGTGAGGTGTAGGCAGTGTCTAGGAAGCCAGGGCTCTCTAGAGGTAGCTGTAGATAAACAGCCAAGACTTATCTAGGAGACATGCAAAGCTTATGCAATAACACTAAAGCCACACAGTATCACACATGAAAGAACCACAGAGTGTTACAAAAATAAAGGTACTTTATTATGGTAACACAAATACTAGAATACTTATAGGCAGTCCCCCCAACTGGAGGTAAGTAAATACACTAATTATATACACAATAGCAATCAGTAAGGAGCATAAAAGCAACAAGCATTGGCAAAAGAATTAGAAAATAGTGCGTGCCCTAGGGGAGGGCCAAACCGTGTACTAAAAAAGAGGAATGCGAGATACAGTCCCCCACCCAAGGATGTGGAGTTGTTAGAGAGGAGCTGGAGGAACTAGAAACTCCTAGAGGTGAGTACCAAAGTGACCAGGAGAGCAGAGGTAAATACCAGGTTTTCCCCAAAACTAACACGAGGACTTAGCAAAAGGATTATGCAAGACCCAGACCAGGCTGGAAGAACCCAAATGTGGATTCTGGCAGAAGAGGACCTGCAAAGGAATGGGACCAAGTCCAGTTCGTGATGGAATGTCCGGTTGTGGCAGGAGCCACTACTCACCCTTCTGTGGATGCAGGAGCAGGTCGATGGGGGATGATGAAGACTAACTGTGCAGCACAATCGATGAAGAGGAGTCCCTGAAGTCATGCAGTTGGTGTCCTGCATCTGTTGGCCAGTGGTGCAGGAAAACCACCAACAAGCCTTGGCAAATGCAGAACAAGAAAAAAAAGTGTTGCAAGGCTGAAGAGGACCAGCAAGGCCCAGGGGACTCGACCCTTGGAAGGGAGTCCGAGGTGACAGTCAGGAGAGACAACAGAAGAGGATGCAGCCCCCACAGGTAACCCACTGGCAGCAGGCACAGCAAGTCGAAGTGAGGCCCACTCAGCACACCTGAAGAGGAGTCCCACATCACTGGAGCAGTAGAGAGGAGACTGTGCTTGGCAGGAAGAAGTGGGGGTGGGGGGATGCTGGGGCTTTGTGCAGCCTAAAGATTCCTTGGAGCAGGAGCAAACAAGCCTTGGGAGCTGCATGAGTCACGGTGCACAGGGGCACTGTCGTGCAAGGAGAGGCAAGGGCTTAGCATCTCCCAAGTTGGACAGCTGACAAAGAGGACCAAGGGAACCACTCCAGACCACCACCTGTCAATCAATCAATATGTTTGTAAAGTGCGGCTAGTCACTCGCTAGGGTCTCAAGGGAATTGGGGGGGGGGGGGAATGTGGAGGGGGTTTGGGGATGGGGGAATGGGGGGGCAGTAAGTGAGTGGTTGTCAATGAACAGAGGGGATCAGGTGAAGAGCCAAGTTTTGAGGTCTTTTCTGAATTGCAATAGAGTGGGAGATCTTCTGAGGTGGATGGGAAGGGAGTTCCAGGTCTTGGCAGCGTGATGGGAGAAGGACCTTCCTCCGGCTGTGGCCTTCCGGACTCGTGGGACGGTGGTAAGGACGAAGTCGGCGGAGCGGAGCTGCCTGGTGGACATGTAGAAGTGGAGTCTCTGGTTGAGGTATTCTGGTCCGGCGTTGTGGAGGGCTTTGTATGCATGTGTGAGAAGTTTGAATGTGATTCTCTTGTCTACTGGGGGCCAGTGCAGGTCTCTCAGTAGGGTGGAGATGTGGCTGTGTTTGGGGGCGTTTCTTGATGAGAATGGGGGGAGGCGTTCTGGATGCATTGCAGTCTTTTCTGTACCTTGGTGGTGGTTCCGGCGTAGAGTGCGTTGCCGTAGCCCAAGCGGCTGCTGATGAGGGCCTGGGTGGCTGTTCTTTTGGATTCGGTTGGAATCCATTTAAGATCTTCCAGAGCATGTGCACGGTGTTGATACAGGCGGAGGAGACTGCGCTGACTTGATGGTTCATTGAGAGTGCTGGGTCCAGTATAATTTCGAGGTTGCGGGCGTGGTCAGTGGGGGCTGGGACGCTTCCGAGGGCAGTGGGCCACCAGGAGATGTCTCAGGCTGAGGGGTTGTTGCAGATGACAAGGACTTCTGTTTTTTCGGTATTTACCTTGAGGCAGCTCTCCTTCATCCAGGCTGCGACTGCCCTCATTCCCTTGTGGAAGTTGGCTTTGGCTGTGTTCGGGTCGTTGGTGAGGGAGATGATTAGCTGAGAGTCTACGGCATATGAGACGATGTTGAGTGCGTGGTGTCTGGCGATGGTGGCTAGGGGTGCCATTTAGAGGTTGACGAGAGTGGGGCTCAGAGAGGAGCCTTGCGGGATGCCGCAGATGATCTTGGTGGCCACTGAGTAGAAGAGTGGGGAGGAATTGGACTTTGAGTCCTGTTGGAGAGGAAGGAGGTGATCCATTCTAGTGCCGTGTCTTGGATGCTGGCGTCGTGGAGATGACTCTGTAGAATGCGGTGGGAGATGGTGTCGAAGGCGGCGGACAGATCAAGGCGAATGAGAGCCGCAGTCTCACCCCTGTCTAGGAGGATGCGAATGTCTGTGGTGGCGAGGAGGGCGGTCTCAGTGCTGTGGCTGCTCTGGAAGCCTGACTGTGAAGGGTCAAGGATGTTTTTGAGTTCAATGTCTTTGGTGAGTTGTCTGTTGACAGCCTTTTCGATGACTTTGGCTGGGAAGGGGAGTAGAGAGATGGGCCGGAAGTTCTTGAGGTCGTCTGGGTCTGCGGTTGGTGTCTTCAGTAAGGGCTCGATTTCGGCGTGTTTCCAGATTTCTGGGAAGATGGCGGTTTCGGAGGAGCGGTTGATAATGTGCCGGGGTTTGGGTGCGATGGTGCTGCTTGCTTTGTTGAAGATGTGGTGGGAGCAGGGATCGGAGGGAGAGCCGTAGTGGATGGAGTTCATGATGTTGAGGGTTTCCTCTGAGATGTTGGCCCAGCAGATTAGGTGGTGGGGGTTTGGAGGAGCTTCAGTAGTGGATATGACAATATTGGGCGTGGGATGGTCCTGGGTCTGGAAGCTGTCGTAGATGTCTATCCTGCGGTGGAAGTAGGTGGAGAGGTTGCTGCAGAGTTCTTGTGAGGGGAGGATGTCCGTGGAGTTCGCTCTGGGTTTGGTCAGTTCACTGATGATCGTGAAGAGTTCTTTGCTGTTGTGTGCATTGTTGTTGATGCGTTCCTGGGCGGCGTTTCTCTTGGTGGTCCTGATGAGCTGGTGTTGTGTGTTTATGGCCCTTTTTGAAGGCTTCGTTGTTGGTGGGGGTCTTGTCGGTGTGCCATTTCCTTTTAAGGCGTTCATTGATGTGCGTCTGTTGGAGGGTTTGTTGATGGGGGACTTAGGTGTTGACGCAGTCTAAGATCCAGTTGATGAGGTCCCGGGCAACTGTGTTGGTGTTGAGGTCGTCTGGGGGGTGAATTGTTGAGGCTCGTGAGTAGCTGGTCCTTGATGATCTTGTTCCATCTCCTGCGGGGTTGTAGGTGAGCAAAGTGTTGGTCGGGGGATTTGCCAAAGGTAAAGTGGATACAGTGGTGGTCGGTCCATTGGAGTTCAGTGATGTGGTGAATGGAGATGTGGTTGCTGGCGGTGAAGATGGGGTTGTGTGAGTGACCGGCGGAGTGGGTGGGCGAGGTGATGAGTTGCCTGAGCCAAAGGTTGGCGAGGCTTTTGAGCAGCGTGGTGGAGTTGTCATTGGGGTTCTTCGGGTGGAAGTTGAGGTCCTCGAGGAGTATGTAGTCCTTGGAAGCAAGTGCATGGGTGTTGGCAAGGTCAGCGATGGTGTCACAGACGCAGGATCCACGCAATCCTGGAGGAGAGCAGATCCATGCAGTTGGTGCCTGCAGATGCAGGGGAGTGACTCCTTTACTCCAAGGGAGATTCCTTCTTACTTGGTTTAGGCTGGAGTCTTGTCGACCTCGGAGGATGCACAGCCAGGGAAATGTTGCAGTTGCTGGAAGGAGCCAGAGAAACAATGTTGCAAAGTGGATCTGTTGCTGGAGTTGCAGATTGTTGGTTCCTGAAGAGCCCAGTCATGGTTCTAGTGGCCAGAAGATAAAGTAAACAATGCAGAGGAGTCCTGGTGGAATCTTGCATGTCGAATCTGAGGACCCACCCAAGAGGGAGGCCCTAAATAGCCCAGTAAGGGGGATTGGTCACCTAGCAGGGTACCCACTATCAGGAGGGGGCTTTGACGTCTCCTCCCTGACCTGGCCACTCAAATGCTCCCAGAGGCCTCTGCACATCTTGAATTCAAGATGGCAGAACCAAGGGGCTAACTGAAGGAGCTCTGGGCACCACCCCTGGGGTGGTGATTAATAGGGGAGTGGTCACTCCCTTTTCCTTTGTCCAGTTTCACGCCCGAACAGGGACCGAGGGTCCCTGGACTGGTGCAAATCGGTTTACGCAAGGAGGGCACCAAATGTGTCCTTCAAAGCATACCAGTGGCTTGGGGAGGCTACTCCTCCCAAGCTCTGTAACCCCTATTTCCAGGGGGAGAGGGTTTTGCCTCCTTCTCCCACAGGAAATCCTTTGTTCTGCCATCCCCTGCTTGAGCTTGTCAAGCAGCAGGAGGGCAGAAACCTGTCTGTGGAGTGGCAGCAGCACAGGCTGGCCGGAAAACCCTCGAAGACTGGTAAGAGCAATACTGGTTTCCTCTAAGGAGCCCCCAAAGTGCTCTGACATGTTTGATACCAATCATGCCCCGGTTCGGAGTTATCATTATGTAGCTGGACACAGGTGACCTGTGTCCAGTTCTTGGGTAAAATGGCTTCCCCGCACTTGCGAAGTCCACTGCAATGGAACTAGAGTTCGTAGGGGCACATCTGCTCATGCAGGGGTGCCCTCATACACAGGGACCTGCACACTGCTCTCTGGACTAGGAGGGCCTACCATAGGGGTGACTTAGTGACCTGGTGCGGTAACCTGTGATGAAAGGGTACATGCACTTTTTCACACAGGCTGCAATGACAGGCCTGCAGATGCATTTTGTATCGGCTTCCATGGCTGGCATAATACATGCTGCAGCCCATGGGGAACTCCTGGTGCCCCAATGCTTTGGCTACCTAAGTACCATATACTAGGGACTTATATGCGGCACCATATGCCAATTGTGGGGTGTGCAAAATCCTAAGCAACCAAATTTGGGAGAGAGCACAATCACTGGGATCCTAGTTAATACTGTCCAAGCATACTGACAGCAGCCAAAAAGTGGAGGTAACCATGCCAAAAAGAGGGTACTTTCCTACAATGAGTGCCTTGCACAGGATGGCCAACAGCTGAAGTGCAGGAATTGGCCTGCCATCACGATGCTGGAAGACCCTTCCCTTCCCTGCTACATTTCGAGCCCATAGAGATGACCCCCATTTTACTGAACAATTCCTTGCCACAGGGTAAGCCCGGAGCCAGACAGCCTTAAACTTGTCCCCTCTGATCTGTCTTTGAGCAGTATAACTAAACCTGTACCCCATCTGCACTTCTGTATATTTATTCCCAGAAAAGTCCTCAACACCCTTTTTCCCCTTAGAGCTCCGATACCCGAAAAGCCCCAAAAAACACTCAGGAAATCAGGGTGCTAAACAGCAACATTTCATCTTCTCCCCGGCAAACCCCGGGCAAAACCTAAAGCACGTCACCCAACCGGTCCAACTGTAAGGTCTACTTTTTGTTCCTACCCCTCCAGCATTCTTCTCCCCAGTTCTCCCTCCAGTGGGGCATTTCCCCATAGTAGTTTGGCTATACCAACCAGTTTCCCCGAAATAGTTACTCTCGACTGTCCTCTGTCAATGAACAGCAATAAAAATTGAACCATGTCTTCTGTCCTGGCCCACTCCTCTTGCCGCCTTTGCGTGCCACTATCAAAAATTCTGACCAGGCCTGGACATAAACCTTCCTTGTGGAAACTACCAACGAGACTACCACCAACTGTAGCTTCCTTTTTTGCCTACTTTCCAAAATTCCTGAGGCACCAGATTCCTGTCTCTGTCTGCCTTCGTGGCCAGCCCATGGAATCTCTCCCACTGTGAACGAGACAAAGCATCAGCAATGTCATTGTCCACAACTGGCACATGTCTAGCTCTAAAGACAATGTCATGCCACAGGCACCCCAGCACAAAGATCTGCAGCAACGTCAACACTTCTGAATCTCTGGCGGACTATCTGTTTACCACCTACACCACTGACATATTATCAGTCCTAAACAATACTCTACTGGATGCTAACTGGCGTCTTCCCGCAGCTCATACTGTGACAGCCAAAACTCCAGCCTGTCCAGTTTATTTGGAGTATGAGCTTTTACCCCAGGTCCCTGAGTGCCTCTTCCTGGCCGGAAACCTGTTGAATGACTATGCTGCTGCACACCTGTGCTCTGCAGCTGTGCTTGCCACTGTCCAGCCAATTTGGTCGAGTGACCCCCCCTGCCCTGTAGCAGTTGACAAGGGCATTACTGCCGGCACATTTTGAGCATTCATGCTGGAATTTGCAATACTGGTGCAGAGGCCCTTATTGAAATCCCAGCACACTCCTGGCAGACTGTTTTGTTCCACCGCTTGACTGTTCTGACCCTTGCCTGTGCCCCCAAGTGTGGGATGCTCCTGAAAGGGGCGATACACTGTTGGTAGGCGGCTTGCTGTAAAAATTGTTTTGCCGAACATGGCCGGCCCCATCGTGTACTGCCACAGGTTTGTCAGTCTCCAAACCCCTCCCCAATTGCACCTCAGGATCTAGGGCTATACTCACGAAACTCCTCATCATACTGTACCCAGGCATAACCCCCATAGTTTATTTGTGCTTTTCTGATGACATGCCTATATTGTGACAATAGATCTCAACCACCTAGCTTTTATGTTAATGATGCAGGACTTGTTAAAGGAACTGTTCTTTTCGCTTCATTGGATGACCCCCTTAACTTAAGAGAATTTCTCACAAATAAGGAGGGCCTGATGTAGGACCAGTCGATTGATCACTGGAGGAAGTTAACAATTTTTTTTTGTTTGGAGATGATTGTTTTTGTTTTTGCCATTTTGTATTGGGGATTTGCAAAAGTAACTAAGATGCAGTGCATATTGGCAGAGCCCCTTTTGGTTTCAGGCTATACTGCCAATTGATGTTAATTGTACATAATTGTTCATAGGATTTTATCCTGGTACAGAAAGTGCACAATTTAATGAGTGGTGTTTCACATATCTTTATTTTGAGTTTAACACTTTTAGAAAACGTATTGTCTTGTAGGGAATTTACCAAATGTATTTCTTGTGATGGTACTTAGGTTTCTCTGCTCATTGACTTTTTAGACTGGGCCTGTGATTGACATGCCAGTTCCCGCTAGCTTCAACGACATCACTCAGGATCCAGGTTTGAAAAATTTCATTGGCTGGGTGTGGTACGAGAAGGAGGTGTGGCTGCCCAGTCGCTGGGTTGAAGATGATACAATAAGAGTGGTACTTCGTGTTGGCAGCGCACACTATTTTGCAGTAGTGGTGAGTATTACATGTTTTGTAAAGTACCACTTGTATGTGGCACTAAATTAGATAAGCCACTTGTACCACAGAGTCTGGAAACGAACATTAGGTGATGTGCTGTCATTCACTCACCGTGATACTGTCTGTAAAAAAGAAAATATACATAAATGATTATGCTATTAAATGAATGGGGAAAAATGTATTAATGTCGCCAAAATAGACTAAGCTGAAGACTTGATTAATTAAATATAGTGCAAAACCCATGAGTGTGTCCTCACTGGAGAGAAGTTTTGGTCTTACGTTAAGTGGAAAAAGATGTGTAAAGTGACAATTTATGCTACATTCACATGCTATCGATCAGTCAGTGGGTACTATTAAATACTTCTGTCATGCAGATCACTGGTTCATGCAGCACTTATTCTATTAGTAGTTGTCACTTTTATGTACAAGGCATTTCAAGTTTCAGAAATCATCACAAAATATATATTTTTTTCTTCTTCAAAAAGACAGTGCATTTCTAGTGGGCTCTCTCTCACGTTGCACGTTTGCTGCAGCTTGCACCATTTGTGGTCCTAGCTGGGCCCATACTAAGTGCTTCCACCTTTATACTCTTTATATCACAGTTACTCTATACATGGCATTTGGGGTAATTAGGTTTTTACGCTAGTGTGTAAGACACCAAACACCCATTAGTGTTACTTATTATAACAAGAACAGCTTATTTGTTCTGGGTGTCACAAAACTCTGTTAACGATGACCGATGGAGTTCTGGTCCTCATACCAATGTTAGGCTAAGTAGTCCATAGGACTCTATATGAAGGTGTAAGGAAATTTCCACCATTCTGCATTTCCTGCCTCTATAGGAAATACGTTTTACCCGTCTGACTTGGATGGCAATCATTCCATTTGTAATATCATTGTAAACACAGACAAGCCAATTCATGTATGTTCTGTTCTATGTGGTCCATGATCTGAAGATGATAATCATAGCAAAAACAAGTGTATCTCGAAATCTTTTCTAAAAGGGGATAATAGGTGGGGAGTTCATCCCAAAGTTTAGGAGGTAGTTTAAGAATACTTGTAGAGGTCCTACTTGTTTGGTCTCTCAGTCCCTGAGCATGAGTGGTGTAGCTGTGTATTGACCTTTGACAACTGAAGATTGATAGTTTTCTAGCTGAATGGGTTGTCTTTCTGGATTGAATTGCCTTGCAGAGGAAACAATAAATATTTTACCTAATACAGGCCCAAACTGGGTGCTAGTGTAATACTTAGGTTAATGTGATTGAATATCATTTGAGTAGGTGGGCATCTGTATTGAACCTAGAGTTCCCTAGAGTGAGACTCTTGTAGGCTGATTAAGTGTCTCATTCACTCAAGCTAAGCACATCGTCAACCAGTAATGAGATTAAAGTTTGAAAGTTTTTCCCATGTTGATAGATAGTAGGCTATCCTGTGAGAATCTCTGAGAAGTGGTGGAGGGAGCTACACGTTTCTTTTCATCCCTCTTCTATAAGTGCAGAAATATTTTAGAGTAAACTATCTTTGTTTCATTGCTAGGAGGTCTCAAGGCAGAAACAGGAAGTGCATAGATAGAATGAGAGAGGTTAGTGATAAAATC
The DNA here is from genome assembly GCF_031143425.1 of Pleurodeles waltl. Taxonomy (NCBI): domain Eukaryota; kingdom Metazoa; phylum Chordata; class Amphibia; order Caudata; family Salamandridae; genus Pleurodeles; species Pleurodeles waltl. Next base: position 92,740,058 of record NC_090441.1, read on the forward strand.
TGCCTTTAATGAAGATAAAAAGGAATGAAGCATGGACGTGTCTGTGTGATGGAGCTCTGGTCTTCAAACTGACAGAGACCATCACTAGAATGAGCACACCTGCTCGAATACATACAGTCGAGCTCAGCACATGAAAGCCCTCATGTTTGTGGCTTACAGTGACACATCAATTATGTACACAATCAATGAACGATCTATCATCATTAAACTCCCAACACAACACTACTGCTCCCCTCAAACAAACTGAATAAAAGAACTAAAAATAAGAAACAGACAAAATTACTCAGATGTCTTGATGTCCCTCTTAATCTGGTTTGTCTTCTCTCCAAAGAGCACTTTCATTGCTCGCAGCTGAAACACCACAATCAAAGTTTTAGAACATGTTTAAACTAATATCTGAGTCTACGACTACATCTCAACATGGTGAACTAGTATCTAAATTATGAATATTACGAGATTGAACCGCATATTGTAAACTCTGCACACAGCATATGTCTGACATGTTAATTTTATCTAAAACTTGAAAAGAGGCATTCAGAACACAAGCAGGAGAACTGACATGACCCATACTTCTGTGAGAATCAATCTTATGCAAGAGGAACTCTCACCTCCTTCTCCCACATTTACATGGCTAGGCTTTTTACTAAAACCACATTTCTCTACTAACATCCATCCTTCGTTTGGGCTGAACTCTTGGAACCCTTAACAACCATTGTTGAGGAGTACAATTAGACAAACCTTTCCTCACTTTATCCAGACACTTACAGTAGCTTCCATTTCAATTGCTTAGTACACATTTCGGAATCATAATATTCCTGGCGTTGTCTCTAGTTGTCCAATACAATCCTCTTGATCACCTTAATGTTTACATTTTTTCAAGGTAACTTCTCACTGATCAACCCTGGCCTAATTAAAGACTGAGCTCCCCTTGCTCTCAGGAGTTTAAATGACATCACTGTAGCAGTTGAATGTGGAGCTACATGATGACTCCAAAATCTCTCGTGAATTGCAAGCTGCAGACTCTCCTTGAACAACCTGTTTGCCCTTTCTACCAAACCATTAGCTTGGGCATTGTAAAGAGAAAGGGTGATGTGTGAAATATCTGACATCTCTAAGAATATCTTTTATTCTAAAGATGAAAATTGCACATCATTGTCAGACACTAAACATTTTGGAAATCCTTCAATGCTGAAAATGGTTTTCAAGAACTCAGTCACAGATTTTGTTTCCGCCCCATCAACAAATTTATAAAAGATGCATTTTGAGTGGTAATCAATAAGAACTCTAAATATGTTTGTGCCATCTGGGAATGCAGAGATCAGGCCCATGATTACAGCCTTTTTCCAAAGAATAGAAGGAAACTCGACAGAAGACAAAGGTGTATTCCTTATCAGAAAGTGCCTGTCAACATACTGACATGGTAAACACAAGTCAAAATGTATGTCCATGTAATCACCTAAGATATTTACAAATAAAACAGCTTTAACTTCTTTGTGAACGTCAGTCCAAAGTGTCCCTAATGACCTAGCAATGCCAACGTTTCTCTTAGTCGACTGAGGGACAACCTTGTCTCTCTTCAGTAACAGACCCCCCTCATCTCTAAATGTACTCCACACACAATATTCAACAAGTACTTTTTTGTCTTCTGGCTAACCTAAAAGGTAAGTGATAAAATCCTTCATTATTGCAGATAAAGAGGAACAGAGCCTGACAAGATCTGTATTATGGACCAGTGGTCTTCAAACTGACTGGCACTGCCATTCGAATGAGCGTGCCAGGTTGAACGCGTAGATTTGAGCACAGCCTGTGAAACTTGCATACTGTGATACATCAATCATTTACACAATAATGATTGAACTATTATAAAAATGTAACTTCCAAGACAACTGGAAGGCTTCTATAAGTGCAGCAACAATGCTGTGATCACATTATGATTTACTTGATGTGACTGTTGTTACCAAAGCAAATTTGCTTGCTTATGTCTCCTCTCATTTGTAGAGTTGTTTAAGCAAACTCTGGAAGCAGAAAGGGTTAATTTAATGATCAACCTATGGTGTTTCTTTTAATCTGTAACCTTGTAGAGCAATAGAAACATAGAATTTAAATGTTGCAGAGTTAATGCATTAACTGAGTATATCTTAGAGACATTTGCTAAGATGAAGAGTCTATCTATAGTGTAGAAACGTACTTGAAATATGTATTATGTGTATAGCGTATACGCAAAATCAGCCAATAAGCTACACCATTAAGGTAGCCAAAATTTTAGTACTGTCCCTCATATCACAGTGATCATCTAGATGTGATAGTTTATGCCTTATGTTAATCAAAGTACTAATATTTTGATTGTAATGTGATGCACTGAGAAGTCGTGTTAGCGTGCATTCACCATAGACTAGTCATCTAAACCGAAGTGGTACTGGGATTAAATTACATGTATAAATAATGAATCTGTCATTATGTTATATTTGAGAGTCTAAACTAATAGTCTGCATTAAAAAGATATTAGATTTTTGATGAATTGTTTTGAATTCATATGCAATAATAAAGAAAAGTAGTTCTGCGCCATACTGATTGAAATGTATCAGTCACTTGCGCCATACTGATTGAAATGTATTAAACGAGTCACTTCATTTAAAGTTACTGTAGCATGAATGCTAATGAAAGTTATTAATGCTGAATTTATAGTTTGTGTATTAAAATGTATGTTATTTGAACGTATTAATGTGCTGTTTTTATTGACTTTTGTTAGCTTAGGTGAGGTCTGCTAGGCCCTGTATTCGTGACTGTTCAGAAAATGTCAAGTCATCTTGCTAACGTGTACCTTTCTTCCAGATTTCATTTTCATGAGAATGCTAGCTTGGCAATAGATGTTTATTGTTCTACACAGAGAGAGTATGGGGAAATGTCCTTGAGTGAGGAACATTTAGGACTGTAGACTGACAGTATATACATTTAGTTTCAATCTTGCATTGAAGAGTACAGGTGGACACTGTTCTCGTGACAAACCTGGGAAATCATACCAGTGTTTCAAGTTGGAGTCGCATGATCGACTTCTATTGGATGTTACCCTTTCAACGTCAGGTGAACTGATGCATCATCTTGCCCTATAAACTTTAATATAACAATCCTCAGCTGGACTTTGGTCAGAATAATCCTGCAAAAGAAGAAGCCAAATCTTTTCTCCCTTTATCCTGCTTGCTTAACCCCTTAGACTCTGAGAGGTATTGCCCTCTCTGCCCTTGTCCCTTTGAAATGCCTTGCTGAGACTTGGAGATTTTCCCTGACCCATAGAAGAAGACTCTTAACTGAGCTTCTGTGATTCTGACGCCTACCCTTTTACTTACCCTTTTTCCCACTTTAGCTAGAAACTTGTTGCCCAAGATGACCTTTTTTGTCTCTTGAGTTGCTTTTGTTTTGCCTACATGTGTTCCACCCCACACATTATTAACTGATTGGCTAATCTGTAGGGGTTTCCGTTGTTCAAAGTAGATGAACTTGGATACTTTTAACTGCTTTAATGCTTATCAAAACTGAGCAGAACTTGTATTCTGTTCATCAGATAATTCTGCTGATGTTTTGTATCGTATTTGTAGAGTTCCTAGTTTTCTTAATGTTAGTTTGCCTAAATCTGTTTTGTCGCCTTGGTCAACCCTTGGTGATATTGTATCTTTATAACTTTGTCTTAATAATTGTCTACATGACTTTGAGATTGTTTGTAATAAAACCCCTTTAACTTTATTTTCTACTGGAGTTTTCCTTGTATGCTCACAAATCGGTCATACTGTGTAATTGAATTGGCCTATATTGAAATCTGTTGTTTGGTTTTTCCACACCTTTATGCTGGGTCCAAAGATCCATTGACCTCTGACATTGATTCCTGTTAATGAATAAAATACTCCACCACCATTGAACTCCTAAAATACCCCATTTTACAAAATATAAACAATGCCCTACAGAGATCTCGATGTTCCCTGAAAGCACATACATTAATTTACAGGAAATATTTTGTTCTCTCTCGCTCCCTTTCTCTCTCACTTTTTGAATAACTGAGTTTTACTCAAGATTGTAAATAGTCTTATCGAGTAGGGCTCCATTCTTTTTTTTCTATTTTTCTGTAAACTCTGAGGAGGGATCACAAAAAATCCTGTGTTTACCTGACATGGATACAAGTTTCTCTTGGTGCAGCTCTTGGTGTAGGAATACTTAAGACTCGACGTCGGATGCCAGAGCCACTATGGAAGATGATCCTTTTGCTCAAGTCAGAGCTTTAGGACATTTATGTTCTTTGTTCCTCAAAGAAATAGGATTTTATAGGTAAAACACTTTAAAATCCCACCACCCGGCTCCTTGTGAAGCAGTGATTGTGCCTGAAATCCTGTTTGATACTAGAACTCGCTGATGTAAAGCCTTGATTTTGGGACATCATATTGTGGAGACTTATTTGTGATCGAAAATCACCCATCTGAAGCCTTCTTTGTGAGTAGGATTCGCCCTTGTGAAGCCTTGCTTGTTGCTGGTAGTTTCCCATGTGGTGCCTTGTCACTGGGGCAAGTTATTGTCAGACCTTGTTTGTGATTTGGGCTTGCCACTTGTGAAACCTTGTTTTTTTTCCCTGGGACTTACACAGATGAAGCCTTGTTTATTCCTTGGTCTCACCCTTGTGAAGCCTTATTTGTGACTGGGAGTCATCCTTGTGAAGCCTTGTTTTTGAGTGAGTCTCCTCTTTGTGCAGCGTTGTCTCTAGAACTTGCCCTTACGAAGCCTTGTTTGTGACTGGTGCTCCTTCTAATGAAGTCTCGTTTATGACTAGGACTTGCCCTTGTGCAGCCTTGTTTCTAGGACTTATCCTTGTGATGCTTTGCTTGTGATTGAAGGGTTGTCACTGGGACTTAACCTTACAAAGCCTTGTTTATTTTGAGGACTCAACCTTGTGAAGCCTTATTTGTGCCTGGGTCTCTCCTGGTATGTGCCTGGGATTCAGTCTTGCGAAGCCTTGTTGGTGACTGGCACATGCCCTTGTGAAGGCTTACTTATAACTAGGACTCACCTCTGTGAAGCCTTGTTTTAGACTGTGACTCTCCCAAGTAAAGCCTTGATATTAGAAGGCATGTTGGTAAACCCTTATTTGTGTTTGGGTCTCTGTTGTGAATGTTTGTTTGACGCTGCCACCTTCCCTTGCAAAACATTGTTTGCAAACTAATGTGAGCCCCCGGGACCACTGGCTTACTTACCAAGCATCACCTGCTCTCCATTGGCCTGGCGATTAATGTGCTGAAGGCACCATCCTGTTTTGTTGGCTGTCACGGTTTGGTTTTTGTACCTCGGGTACCTGCATCCTCATTTAGGCTAGCCCTGTCCATTCCTACATACCATGGTTGCCTAGTTGCATCAGCTGTCACTGGTTGTCCTTTTTCTTGGACACCCATGATCCTTTCTTCCCTCATCTGTTGCCTAGGCTGTCCCTTCTTCTTCCTGCACACTGCAGCCGCCATGCTTTGTTGATTGTCAGGTGATGTGTTTTTATTTTATTTGGGATGCCAATCATTCTCTAGTTATTTGACTTTGTTCACAGCCACTGTATCTTCAGTGCTTCGGCTGCCTGGATATCTATCTCACTGCTGCTGACTTAATAGGCGACCAATTTCTGGGCTGCTGTGTTACTGAGGAGTTTCTGGTCCATCGTAACACAATGATAGTAATTCATCCTATCGTGTTAGCTTGCTGCATTTGTTCATTCTTTGACCTCCGCACCCACTGTCTCTTTCCATTTTTCTACTGCCTGTGCTTTTTTTTTTTATCATTTCCCTTCTGTCTTTCTGCAGTCGCTTAGGCATGCTGCAGGGCACAGAAGGTGGTGTGATTATATGCATGTTCTCACCCAAAAACCTGTCTATATCTGGACCTTCAGGCGTACCTGACTCCTCCCACTCCATAAGTAAATTCTTTGCCACCTGGACCTCAGGCATTGCATCAGCTGAGGACTTGATAGCAGGGGAGAGACCATTGACTAGTCTCTGAGAGTGAAGCAACCAGTGTGTGAGACAGAGCTCCTAGGAGTGAGAGACAACCCAGTGATTGAGGCTTTTCTGCAAAAAATAAGTCTTATTCTCACTGAGTGACGTTTTACTCCAAAAAACAAAGCGCACAACCAGTGAATGCGCGAAGGCGCAAACTAAGTGAATTAGACTATGGTGCTAGGTGTGAGACAGGTGTCTGGTGAAAGTGGCTGTGACCACAGTGTGGGTCATGATGTGGTCCGAGAAATCAAACGTGCACCCAGTGTATGAAGCTTTACTTTCAGACGTCAGTCACACCCAACTAGTCAAGCTGATCTACTTCACCTCTTTTGTGTCTGTTCTTTTTGACCTGTTGGTCACATTTCTCTTAAGGAACCTTATTTTGCTGTTGAAAAACTTAACATTTTTAGGTCTTGTTTAGAAAGCGAGAGACCTATTCTTTTCAATATACTTATAGTGTAATTTGAGCCCGCCCCTTACAGCCATTGGCTTTTTTTTTTTACCAGCCCCTTACAGCCATTGGCTTTCTTTTTTTTTGTTTTTTTTTTTGTTTGTTTTTTTTTAACCAGCCCCTTTCAGCCACTGGCTTGACTTTGTCCATCACAGCGCCTCCAAAGCAGTGCAGGCACTGGCCACACTGCGTGTTTTGCTATTTTACATCTACCTGCCTCTCCCTTTCGGCTCCTCAGCAAACATTTTCCAACCAGTTACATTTTTCACAAACCAGGTTTGTGATTTACAGCACAATTTATTCACTGCGAGAATGCGTTTGTAAGGAATGGAACCTGTTTTTCCTGCCCTTTGTTTAGGGCCTTGTTCACTTCACCCATTTAGGAGTGACTGGTTTTAAAACTACAGTTACATGATGGACATTTTAATAGCAGTTATATAACTCATTGTTTGTATCGCGCTCTTTTATAAATTACTTTATCAGTATATTTCTGCATATATACATGCTTGAGAAAAATGCTTTTTATAAAAAATAAGTGGATGCAAGCTACTTACACCATCCTTAATATAGCGAGAGATGTGATGTGATGCGCATCTTTGTTTTTTCACTTACATTCACTGTTGAAGTGTGCAGTATCATTTTATATATTAGTTTGTTTAAATTTCTGACTTTCTTTCCTAGGCTATTTAAATTTGATTCCTTAAGCCATGCCAGGGTGGGTGATAGATAATGCCAGCTATTATGAACATGTCACCACTTCCTAAACCAGCTGAAAAAAACGAACTCATGTAGCAGAAAGGACCAAGACACCCATCAATCGAACTTTTGGAGCACCCAGTCCCCCATACAAAACTTGTTTTCATTAACAAGTTGGGGCTCAAAATGTTGCGAACCAGGACGTTGATGAGCAGCGACTCTCACTACTGCCCACCTGCAGAGATGAACCACCTGGAAACTATTATTGACAATGCTGGGGTGCATGATTCTCTGTTCAGTGGACTGTCAGTGTGGTTCGTGGAATGAGAAATGAACCACACTGGTGACGGAACCCTGCTCAGGTCGCAATGTATGTATTTGGCAACAGTGGGGAGAGGAGACGAGCCAGTGATCATCCCCTTTTGGGCCCTTTTTGAATGAGTTTCACCTGCTAGAGACATAATATGATTCTAACGTGTAGTTGTGTGTTGGTACTTTACTTATCGGGGTTACAGTGGTCTGTGGCTCTTATGTTTTCCCTCATGTGCGACTCAGAGGTCACATGATGATGTGACCCTCCCTCAGAGGGTAGAATAGCATCTTCAGGTTGGTTGGGTCTTGTTCCCTGATGCACCTATTGGGGTCAGTGTGAGGAACTGAAAGGAGGATGACTGGACAGTTGATCTGGTTGGGGGGCCCTGCAGATTCCGTAATTCAAGAGACTAAGGGCCATATGTACAAACCCATTTTCCCATAGACACAGAATGGGCAAAACTGCTTGCTACATCTGGCCCTAAGTCCCAATGTAAAACTTAATTCTAAAGCACTACAAAGAGTCCTCTAATGATCAGCCTGAAACTGGGCCCAGGCTCCTCCGTTGGGGACGTGAGTCACTGTTCCACGCAGGCCATTTATAGGTACCTTTACGATTCAGCAATTTAACACTTTGCTACCCATTACTTATGATTTATTCTTCTTCTGTGGGAGTAACGCATCCATGTTGAATATAGGCCAACTGAGAGCCTACCATACTAGTTGTCTTGCCACCTGAGGCCTGCCTCATTCCACCAGCAGGTAGAGGCCCAATCAACGGAGCAGCAAGTAAGACGATTTATCAGAACAGGAAAGCCTGAAGAAATAAGCCTTGAGGAATTGGGTGAGAACACCACCTGGGATACCACCCGCGAAAATCAATCCACGCATTCTACCACATTGAAAGGGAAACACTGTTAGAGGAGTTGCAGCACAGTACGTTCACTGCACGGCATCCATTCAGAAATAGCCTTACCTCTTGAAGGATTGTTTCTATGATGACCTCAATTTGCCTTGTCTGAGGCCCTAGAGTCTTGGACCGGTCCACTAGCCCACAGAAGCCATCAAGGTACAGTCCACACAAAACCTACCTACAAAAGAATGTGATTGCTTTGAATGCACACAATGGTGGAAATACATTAATGCCTGATGCACCACGTTGCAGGGCTCCTGAACACAGTACTGCCATCATAACAAAATCACTATTCCCGACTCCAGTGAAACAAATACGTTCAGACCTCTGCTCCCACTCGGATGAAACCCATTTCCTGGTGGTCATTGATAAACACTTGAAATATCTACAAATTGCAGGTTGAATTGCTATGAACTACTACATCCAACATTGCAATGGCAAACTGAAAAGAATACTTGTTACTCACTGACTTCCTAGGAACTCTAGAGGGCTCCCCATTTCAAGGACAGGACAGCCAGCTATTTTCCTCAAACCAGTAAACTGGCACAGCCACATACCTCAGAGATGGTCTCAAGCCAAGACAGAGTTGGAGCGGTTCATGAGATTGCTTAAACATGTGCCCAGGGTTTCTGCTGTATTACAAAACAACATAGATCCAATCAGAAAGAACCCGATCTATGTCTAATCCAATTCAAACAACTCACACAGCATAAATACAACAACCACAAATACAAAAAACAGCATAGCAATTTATATTCATTACTCCATAAAACATTATTCAATAATTTATTAAAGATGAAATACACTTCCTACCATATCAAAAACCAGAAAGAAGGACAGAGCAAAGTGCAAAAATAAATAAAAAGCTGCCTGTAATTTAAAGATGAAAATCGACAACAAATCAGCACACATCAAATAACACATTAAATTTAAAAAGCCTGTTCGTTGACCATTCCTCCAGATTGATTCAATGTTTTTTTTCGTGTCGGGTTCAAATCCCCAATTTAGTCCTCCACTCAATTTCAAAACCAATCCAGGCTGCAGTATTAGCGTCAACGTTTCGATCCAACAAAAGTTCTAGGGCCAATTCCGGGCTCCAAATAGGGTCTTCCTCAGGACTAATAGGTAGGAAACATCTAAATGAATACAAAAATCCAATCTAAATATTGTATTGTGGTGTTACTTAAAATTCCATGCTGTATGGAATCCATATAATTGCTCACCTAAAATCCAATACTCCTTCCAACCAAATTGTTCTTTGTTATATCCCCGGATTTCATAGACCTAGGAAAATATATAATAATAAACCCAACCAATCAGATACTCTTCAATTAGGACATCACTCCCTAAATGACCGCTCAAAGGATCTCTTACCATCATGTACACAAATCCATTAACCCGATCCACTTCCTCAACTGGGTAAGGCAAAGTATCCTTCCACGTCATTATTAATTCGGCCTCAGGGTCCTTTTAAATAGACATATATTATTCTTTTTAGATATCATGCCTAAAAAATATTGTCAAATACATCCAATCATATAGCTTTTACAATCACCAGTAGTTTTATTTTATATTATTCTGTTGTTAATTATTTTATAAAGATCTTAATTCCTAGACAGAATGTCCAAAACTTCCCCTTATACCATATTCAAACCACAATTAAACTCATAAACTCTCTTATATTAAGTAGCCATCTCAACTAATTAACAAATGGCTCTGTTTTGATTACCGCCATATCACTCGAACATCATTTTCACCCTGCTGAAAATCTCATCAATATTAATACGCACACATCTTGTCCCTAACACCAAACCTTATTCAGAAACAAACCCGGAGTTCAGCTGCCACATTACCTTATCTTAACAAACCTCGAAGAACTCCCCAACAGCGCGGCTCCCGCTCTTTGAAGCTCAGAAATGCGCGGAAGTGAACCCACATTTAAATAGCCGTCGTCAGCATCCACGCGCTCAACGCTTGAAAATATGTAAGGAATGCGGATGTACAAAGCGTCCTGCTGCCGCGAGTGATAGAGCGGTCCGTAGTAATAATTTTACCTGTATTCGGACGCTCTTTAGGCCGATGAATCTTTTGACTTAGTGGGAACTCTCTGTACTCTTAATCGATCGATTTCATCAAAATCAATAATCAATAACGAACATAAGCAACACCTTGAACAACATAACACTTTACAATTAATCCAGAATACATTTCGGCGAACCCTGACCTTTCAGTCAGGAATAACCACACCAGTTTATTGCGAAGTTAGTGAATTTATTTCCCTATATTAACAAAGCTAGCACAATATAAATGTGTCTCAACACCAAATGATAAACATATATGAACATTAATAGCTGTCCATAACGTCGAAACAGGTGCAATCTATGAAGCATTTGAATCACAAGGCATTCGATAATGGCAATGCAAAGCACTAATACGATAATCTGTAATGAACTAATTGCGTACATTTAGTCAGCATAACAAGATCTCAAATTGCATTGTGCAACATATGGAAACCTCGTCTAACCTCAAATTAGCATCGGCATGTGAGATTTCATGCAAAAACAATTTAGCAACATTAATTTAAAAAAAACTCCTAACTAGGGCTCTTACCAAAATCAGCAGTTGGTTACCTAAAAGGAACACAATGCAATTTTACAATTTCCTTTCATATTTACCAATTACGATCAGCATACAAGGAAGTCTTCGTCTCACAGGTACCGTTCTTCGGTCAGCATGGGTACCGTTTCTCGATCAGCATGGGACGGGACAAAGGGGCAGGGGTGAACGGGGCAATTGCCTCACGGCGGCAAGGTAAAACTATTACTTCATGCAAAGGAATCAAATCAAAGTTACAGTCTCTAGGGCAAGAATCATTTAAAGTCTCTTTCTCTCGATTAGAGAAAGAATCAAAGTCTCTCAAAATGGCGTCGCAGCAAAGTGGGCCATAATAGCTACGAAGTCAAAATGGCGTAGTGTCCGGGTAATGGCCGATAATAGCTACCTTCTTCTCGTGCACCTGGTTTTTATAGACAACAGTTCAAGTCCTGTAGGGTCTCCATTGGAGGGTTCATAGGTTAGCTTCAAATTGACCAATCAAAAACGACAGTTCTCAAGCTTTTACTTAAGCATACATTATCCTTGGAGATGGGTACGCAAGTTGCAACATTGTCTCCCAATTAGCTCACTTTCAGAGCCTCCATTGTCCGCACCTGCAAGTCGACCTTGAATTAAAGAGAAAATATGCCAGGCTGGCACTAACTTTAAGATAAGCATGTGAACAGTTTCTGTGGAAAAGTACAGCTTCAAGCTAAAATGCACGTTTATTAGCACAGTGGAAAAATACGAGCATCTAAACCGTGAGACCAGGCAACTAGGCCAAAGCCTCCGCTAAAGTAATGCCAAGCCAAAACATTTCAAACAAGCAAATCGTAGCACACGTTTATGATTACGTCGGATTAGTGCAATTCTAATTCACCACGTTATATAAAGCACGCGTATAAATGATGGCAAACTACTCTGAGGGCACATTTTGTCCCCGTACAATCTTTATTAGTTCGGTTAATATCACCCATGATTATTTCAGCACGACGTTTAAGCGTTAATAAATCAAAACCTTCATTTTCTGCTTCATCACGAGCCCAGAGCTCATGTCTGAGTTCCTCCATGTTGTCATGGCATCATATTAATCGTAACTGTAGCCCCACAACTATCATTCCACAACTACACAAAATTCTTAAATTGCACATCTTATTTTAGCCATCAATTGTAATATTTAAGGATGAGGACTTGCAAGACATCCTGCTGCCGCAAACCCAGTGCTCATGTCCGAGTTCGCCATGTTGCTGAGCAACACCTAAACATCAACCTAGTCATACTTGTCTTGCAGCTAGAATACTGAAACCCTCCTCTCTCCACCACTCAAATCAGCCGAGCTGCCTTCCTACTGGTTGCAATTAGACAACAGTCTCAGGGCGCTGGCAGTGACCGCCAAAGCTTCAATACAGAAGCGTGGAATTTCACCAATGAAAGACCAGACGCCTGAAAAGCTGCAAACGGAGATCCCAGGAGTTGCTAATTAAGGTAGACCATTGAGTAAACATTTGGAAAAGTTGCTGTTGGAGGGAAATTCCAGATACCTTTGCAGACTCACCCCTTGAAAACTGAGGCCATGTGGGTAACTCTGGCATGTGTCAGTAGAAACTCCGGCTGTTTCCAGAAATATTTTGTTGTAAAAGACACCTTGGACACCATGTTGGATAATAACAATACATTATCCAAAAAGGGCCCTTCAGCCCCAAGTACTCCCAGTTCAAAGTTGGAGCCGGGAGGTCACCGGGATCTTAGAGACAGCATATGACCAGGCATTGGCAAACGTCATCCAGCAGGATTCTGACAGTGACAACAATACTACAATCACTCCAACTTGGGCAAAACCACAATAAGCCTGTCCAATACCTGTTGACTAGCAACCTAACCCCATTGACCAGAGTACGAGGCTCTGCTACTTCATAATTTCCACTCCAACTCTCATTCTTCCATTTACCCTAATTCCTCTATTTACCCTACGGGCCATCTGTCCAACAGAATGTGCCACAGGGATGTGTTCACAAGATTTTATGGGAGGTAAGGTACGGTGCCTGTAGGAAGCTGGCTCTGTATGTACTATACCAAAATGAGGTGCACAGAGTCCAGGGGTTCACCAGAGGCTTAACAGAGGCTAAAGTAAATAATACTAATGCTCTCTTCTTAGGGTCGAGCCTGCGTCGTATGGGCTTGAACATGCGTTTCGCTAGCGCGATGCTTTAGGAATTAAAAAGGACTCGGAGCCTGGTCCACGTCACGTCAGTGTCTTTCATTGGTTTGTGGGCTTGCCTGTTAGAATCTGCTTGATTTCATTAGTGGAAGGCACGCATACGTCATGCCTCCTCGAGTGCATCGGGCAAGTTCAGAAAACATACGAGGCTCGCTGTTTTCCGTCCGGTTCGTGGACTACTTTTTCTCAATTTTCGCAGCGCGATCTCGTTGGCAGAGGTCCAGCGCTTTGCATAATATCGACCTTGTTACACAGTTAATTGTACTTTTTATGGTTACGTACATGGTTTATGTGGCAAGAAAAGTCTGGTTAGGAGTTTACAACGCTATTAGCTCTAACACAAGCATACGCGAGACCCGTGCATTGCAAATGTTTGTTTAGTAGTGTGGTTGAGTAGTTAGGCTTATCAGAGGGTAGTGCAAAGCATTTGTTGTACACACACAGACAATAGAAGAAGCACACACTCAACTAACTCCAGGCCAATGTTTTTATATAGCAAAAATATATTTTGTTACTTTATTACTAGAACCAAAAGATCTTTGTGGCAGGTCAGTTCAGTTATACGTAGGTATCAAGTATATGTATCAAATGTACTTTGTTTAGGTTTTGCAGATAAAGCAGTTTACAAGTAAGTAACACTTCCATTTTAAAAACTGAGAGTGCAATACAGGAACCAATACAGTCCTAGGGGAGGGAAGGTTTGAACGCATTTAACAGGTAAGTACTTGACTTACAATCCCAGTCTATGGGGGTTAGGATGTCTAAAGGTCAAAGTTCAAGTTGACCCCAATAGTACACCACCAGCAACACTGGGCCGGCTGGGTGCAGAGGCCAAAGTTGGCGTCGGATTTTCAGATGAATCTTATAAGGACTGGGGGTGCTCAGCAGATTGCAGGTAAGTACCTGCGGTTTCAGGACACACGCCTAGGAGTTTAAATCATCATTGGGGGAGTGGGTGCACCACAGGTCAACACCAAACACAAACCCTCAGTGACACAGGGCCGGCCGGGTGCAGAGTGCACAAACAGCGTAGGGCGCCCAGTGCTTTTCAATTGGGGGACCCCAGGTGTCACAAAGGTGCTGCAGGCTGGGTCCTGGGGGGTTGGTTCCGGAAAACCAAAGGCTAAACAAATAGAAGAGGTGCCCGCAGGACATTCCTGAACAGTCGGTCGGAGTCCCCAAGGCCAGGGGGCTGCGGATGCAGGGGTACCTTTGGGCATTAGGAATCCTCATCGGATCCGGTTGTGGTTAGAGGGGTCCGCTGGATTTAGGATGCAGACGTCATTGTGGTGGCTAGGCGGGGTCAAGTAAGGGTGGACTTGAGGTCAGAATCGCCAGAATTCTCTGGACTGGTGGGCCATCTGGACTCTGGCGCAGAGTAGGCAGGGCTTGCGGTTCTGGAGTCGAGTCTTTTGAAAGGTTTCTTCTGGACAGGGCCCCTGTCCTCTGCTGGGCAGGCAATTCTCTCGGGGTTTGTAGAGGTCGCTGGTCACGCAGGATGCGTCACATTTTTGTAGCAGGAGTCTTGAAGCTGCTGACAGGCCGGTAGGGCTTTGGTCAAATCAGTTGTCCTCTGGGTCTTCACAGCTGGGGTCAGCTTTGCAGTCCTCCTTCTTTCTTGAGGTCTCCAGGAATCTGGTGAGTAAGGTTCAGGGGTGCGCCTAAATGCTTGGTTTAGCGGCGTTTCAGGGGTCAGAGGACAGTAGCCAATGACTATTGTCCCTGACGGTGGCTGCACCCTTCCTGTGCCCACTCCCTTTGGGGAAGGGGGCACATCCCTATCCCTACTGGTCACTCTACTCCAAACCAAGATGGAAGATTTTGCAAGGAGGGGGTCACTTCATCTCTGGACACCTTAGGGGTGGTCCTAGCTGCAGTGGTCACTCCTCTTTGTTTTACCTAATTTGCCCGCCGGACCTGCCGCCAAAAGTGGGGCTTGGTCCGGGGAGCTTTCATCTCCACTAGCTGGAGTGCCCTGGGGCACTGTAACAGGAGGCCTGAGCCTTTGATGGGGGTCAGAAACCGGTTTGTTAGTGGCAGGCTGGCACTGTAGGCACTGTACTTAGGCACTGTAGGGGCATATTGCTTATGCAGCTATCCCCTCACCTGTGGTATAGTGCACCCTGCCATAGGGCTGTAAGGTCTGCGAGAGGGGCTACTTACCTATTTCACAGGCAGTGGTTTGTGGGAATGGCACCCTGGGAGGGATGTCATGTTGACTTTACCTTTTTTCTCCCCACCAGCACATACAATCTGCAATGGCAGTGTGCATGTTTTTGGTGAGGAGTCCCTTAGTGTGGTACAATAAATGCTGCAGCCCTTAGGGACCCTCCCTGGCCACAGGGCCATTGGTACCACTGGTACCTTTTACAAAGGACTTAGCTGTGTGCAGGGGTGTGCCAATTGTGGAAACAATGGTACACTTTAGGGAAAGAACACCGGATTCTGGGGCCTTGTTAGCAGGATCCCAGCATACAGTCAGTCAAGATAGCATCAATACCAGGCAAAAAAATGGGAAGGTAACTAGGCCAAAAGGGGCACTTTCCTACAGTGCTAACCCATCCTCACATGATACCCACTAGCTTTATCTCTGTCTCTCATGCATGCCTATGCAGAGGACTCAAGGCATTTCGATCTGCGATAAATATTCTGAGCTGCTCAAAGGTGGACAGATAAAACCACATTATCAGCATGTGCTTTAATGTGTTGCGAGCCAATTTATGCAGACCTATCCCGCTTTCACAAAACCCAGGGACGCTCCAACAATCCAGCTTGAAGAAGCAGTGAAGTTGAATAAGGTAGTGGAGGCTACGTAAGACTAAACTTAGCCCTGAGAATCCAGGTTACCATGACTGGCTGTCTTGCACGCCACACAAGGTCTATCCCTCTCACTCTTGGGATGGCCCAAATTCATCTAGCATAAGTAAGCGCCTGCAGTGAGCATGTTTCTAGGTTTGCAGGGAGAAGAAGTGGTTTACAGGTCTTCTCGGGTGATGCCGCAGTGGCAGTGCCCCATTGCTACATGGGGAAAAATATCCTCTGTGCCCCTGGAGTTGCTCTGATGGAATAGCACACAGATTTTTTGGGTTTTTTTTTTGGTGTGGACGACGCGGGTAGGGTAGAGTGAGAGAAGAAGGGAGATTGGCTTCCGTGCTTTTGGCAATTATCAATCGTAGACGTTTTCCTGAGCACCCCTTAAGCATGATCTAATTTAGCTGATGTTTGCAGTGCTTTCGAGTGTGGTGCACGTATGAATCCCTTCACTCTCGCATGTATTTAGCTGGGTGTTGGCTATAGGGCCACGTTGCTGCTATTACTGGGTCCCAGGATACACATCTGTATGGCTATTTAAGCCTGTTGTTGGTTTCCGACTGTGGCCTTTGCTCTGCCTGGTTCATTTACCACCACAAAAGAAAACAAAATGTTCACCTCTCATCAGGGTCATTGGCCAGAGTTACTGCACATGACTGCTTACCGTAGACCGCTTGTAGACTGGTCTTGCGACACAGGATTGCTCAATGTATCAAACAGTGCTTTGCTCATGTATTTATTTATCAATTGTGTTACTTCTGGCTGATCCATAAGCCCTTTGAAGGTGAGTTCATTGACGCCGTCTTTGGGGCCCAAACAGCATAAGGGTTGATGTTTGTCAGTCATTTGGCACCTATTTAGAAGAGCATTGAACTGTTTTTCGTTGCCAACAGAAGACAAGCATCTTGTGAAGGAGCACATTAAAAGTGTTTTCATTTGTCAGAGTGAGATGCAGGCAGGAATGCTGCATCCAGGGCAACATGGGATGGCCTAGGTGGATGAGAACGAAGGAGACTACCATCTTGCCAAGCCTTGAGACCCTTGGGACAGAGCTTTAAGCATATGAGTTGAGCAGGTGGGCTGTTTGTGGATTCCTCCTTTGATACCACTTAGACCTAACCCACAATTCCCCATTTCTAAACTTACACACAATCATTCCCTGCCAGAGCGTGTTAACAACCAGCCTATTCCGAGAATGCTGTATCACTACTGAAATCGGTATTTCAGCACCGATTGGTTATTCATCATGTTTGGTTATTTCTCCCAGCATATTTCAGTCCAGTAAAGAAATCATCGAGGATGATTTGGAATTCCAATTGTGACCGATGACTCCTGTTGCTGTTCGAATAAGGGTTGACAGCCATTTTGGAGTCTGTCTTTTAATATCAAAACATCCCTTTCACTTCACTTGATTCACAGCCCAATCCGTCTGGCATAATAATGGCTTTCTGCCTTTCACTAATGGATTGTGCTGTCCCAGAAGATTGTACAACACGTCTCAAGGATTTTCGTCATTTCCCTCTCAAAATAGTTGATGTCCACCTCTGTGCAGGTCATTTGAACACGGTCTCCTGAGTCTTTCACCCGCAAACCACTGATTTCAGGTGTGTCAATTGAATTCGTTAAATGGGATCAAAATAAGTGTGTAACGCCCAGCGTGCATTGAGTTATCACACAAAAGTCTAGGCCAGGGAACCGTGACCATAATGACTTTGCGGTCGCCTTATTGAAAGGGTCCCACCTCCCTTCATGTCATCGCAGGCACGGTTTCCAGTCCTGGGACTTGAAGCTACAGATAATTGCCCTCAGGTGTGCTAATCAAAGTAAATCACTTAAAGCGATCCAAGACTACAATTCCCAGAATGCACTAAGTTAGCACATGACCAGCCTAGGATTGGAAACTGGCCCACCATGACATGGAATCAGAAACTGGGCTCAAAATATTGGTTACTATGTTGTCCCTGGGCACTTCCTGGAAACTATGCTGGCTTTAAGAGCCTCTTTTGAGTTGTCTGAATTATCACTCACAGGGTATTCTGCGTTTCTCTCACACTTTCTTCACCACCAAGACTGTATTAGCCACTAACTGTTGTCTTTTTTGTGGTCTGGTGCAAAGTGATACGTTGCCAGGTGAGGTAGTGGATGAGGTAGCGACTATGGGCCAGATGTAGGTAGGTCCGAGATTGCGAGTCTGTCCGACTCGCAATTTCCGAGTCGCAATCTCGAATGCAGAACAGTGTCTCAGACACCGTCTGCGACTCGCTATGGGGTCGCAAAGACCCACCTCATCAATATTCATGAGGTGGGTCACATTTTGTGACCCCATAGCGGGTCACGGCACTCACAGGGATGGTGGCCTGCTGAAGTCAGCAGACCTCCATGTCTGTGACTGCTTTTTAAATAAAGCAGGTTTTTTTTTCATTTTGCAGCCCGTTTTCCTTAAAGGAAAACGAGTTACAAAATGAAAAAAAATACCGAAACCATTTGGTTTCGTTTTTTCAGAGCAGGCAGTGGTCCATATGACCACTGCCTGCTCTGAAAAAATATTTTTGTCGAAATTCACAAAGGGGAAGGGGTCCCATAGGGACCCCTTCCCTTTTGCGACTGAGTTACCACCAGTGTGACACTGGTGGTAACTGCGAGTTGCTTTGCGACCGTATTCGCGGTCACAAAGCAATTCTGAATTGCGATGCGAGTCGCAAATAGGAAGGGATCACCCCTTCCTATTTGCGAGTCGCATTCCCAAATTGCGAGTCGGTACCGACTCGCAATTTGGGAATGAGCATCACGTTAGGCTGTTTGCATGGCGCAAACTGCGATTTTCACAGTTTGCACCATGCAAACGGCTACCTACATCTGGCCCTATGTGCATTGGACCGCACCGTTTTTGTGGTGTTGATGGTTATAGGATAAGACAATGTAATTGGGAGTGGCCTGATGATGATTTGTCATGTATTGCAGTGGAGCAATATGGGATGTGCGAGGTTAGCATGTGGATGATGTATGTTGTGTTACTATTGTGACTTGCCATTTTTTATGCACAGTAACTCTTTCGGAGTCTGTGTGCACTTCCCAGTGTTGAGAGCTTTGGTGAACAGAGTGATTGATGGTGGTCTGTTGCCCTTGTGTTTGGTGAGAGATGAGTTGTCTGTCTGGATAATGTACTGGAATACCTATACATCTTAACTCGTATTTCCAGGTGTTAATGTAGGGCACAAAAGTGCTGTGGTAGGTCAGTCTGTAGCAGAATTTGTGGTTTAGGCTTTCTTGATTTGTTAGTTCTGTTTTAGTGTATTCCATGAATTTGCACATTGGGCAGATGTTGCATTTGAATTAACTATTTGGTCTGAGGAGAGGTTGGTGTGTTATTTGTTGTCTGCTATCTTTAAATTTCGATTTGCATAGGAGGTCCTTGAGATGGTCCCTTTTCTCAAGGTGTTTTAGAAATAGTTTGAGTCAGAGTAATGCTGTTAATGAGAAGATACCAGCGTCTGTAAACATTTTCAAATTAAGAAATGTCTTTCTTGGTAACGTGGTGATAAAAGCATGTAGTTTTGTCTCCAGAGTACTTCTGCTTTTAGGTCAAAATTGTGTGTCTGTTTAACTGGCTGCTGTTTGTAATACTTTCTTTTGTGTATCATTGTTCTGCTGCTTCCAAGTGCTTTGTTCCAACAGCTCATCTTCATTACAATTATGTCTGATAAGTAATTTTCCTTTTTGAAATATTATTATTGATAATGTGTTTCTGGTGACTGCCATCTCCATGTACTGCAGCATTCATGTCTGTGTCCTTTCTGTGCGATTTGGTATGGAGTTTTTTTTTATTTGATGTAAATGGGAAAATCCAGGTGTCCTATCTGTGTAGTGGAGGTGTGATTTGTCAGTTCAATGCTGAAGCCATTGTTGTTCATCCTTTGGATGTATTCTTGAAGTTTCTCCTTTTCTACTTGCCAGTTGACTAGTGTATCATCAATATATCCGTCCTAGTGTATCACATGCTTTGTGTATTGAATGAAGTTTTAATTTCAAAGCCAATGTCTTTCCACGAACCCCATGAAGAGCCGTGCCTGAGGTGGAAATACCTGTCTCCCATGATTGTTCGTTAGAGTTGTAGATAGATGTCCTGATTGAAGGTGATGAAGTTTTCATGTAAAATGAAATCTAACGTATCTAGAATTATCTTGGTGCTTGCTTGTTCATAGCGTTTCCTCGATTGCTGTAATACCATCTGAATTCCTAATAGATGTATAAAGACTCACTACATTAATTACTGCAAGGATGTAATCTGGTTACCATTCAAGATCTTGAAGCTTGCTAAGAACATCCTTCGGATCCTTTTCATAAGAGGGGCGTCCCTCATATACGGCTGAAATTGCAGACCAGAGTCTTCTCCTATCCTGGAGCACATTTAATCTATTTCATGCTTAATTTGATGGCCTGCTGGCAGGAACCCACCTTTTATGGATTTTAGGGAATAGGTAAAGTATTGCCATTGCACATGTTCTGTGTGGAAGTAGTTCTCTCCTCTGTTGAGTACCTTGTTTAAAATTCTGGTTTGTGTCCTCTGAGTTAGAGCAGTTGCGTTGTGTTCATGTTGTTGTAGCATGTTTCATCTGATAGTTGTGTCATGACTTTATGAATGTAGTCTTCAATATGGCGGATCACTATATTGCCCCTTTGTCCATTTCCTTGATTAGCATGTCTGGGTGTCTTTCCAGGTTATTGATTACCTGCCATTCTTGACTGATCATATTCTCACAGAGGAACTGTTTTTTTCTTGGTGTATATTTGGAAAATATCTGAACCAGGACTTTTGAGGCAGAAATTTAAAGAAATCTATGGAGGTGCCCGGGAAGTATAGGTGTAAAGGTCTTGGGTCTGATTTTGTTGGTGTGAAAGATGCCTACTCTGCAATCTTAGACAAAGTTCTCTAAGCAGTATTCAATCATTTGGTTGGGATCCAATAGACTTAAAAGGACTTTATGCCTTCCAAATCATGGTTGGTGATATTTGTCGTTTTTGGTTGCCATAGGTTTGTGCTGGTAGTCTCTGTCTGTTGATGAAGAAAGAGTGTACTTGAATTTTGCAGAAAAAACATACACATCTGTTTTTTTTTTATTGATTTCCCCTTCAGCTGTAGAGCGGAAGAGTAATCCGATATTAAACATATCTTCTTCTTCCGTGTAAGGATTGTTGTTGGGAGATTTGCAGTTAGTGTAGTTTCAGGGTACCTGTTCTTGGTCTTTGTTTTGCTGTCATTTGACTTCTGGCATTCACTTCTGTATTTTTGCTCGTAGTGTCTGGATGATTTTTTTCTTGTAGCGTCTGGATTTTCTTTGGTTATGATACTGCCTCTCCTCGTCTCTGTTGTTGTAGTCTCAATATTGCCCTTGCGATATCTTTTTACATCTTATAAAAAATAATTTGGATTCTACTACTTGAAACTTCTATCTCACTTTATACTGATTAAGTGTCAGATAATCAGATATTCTAAGTTGTTGTGTTCATAAGTGTCCTGTCCTGTGCTTGCATTTTTCACAAATGTGTAAAATCGCCCTACCGGGTAATCAACTTGGTTGCATCTGATTTTTCTGTATTCTCTATTCGATTCTCAAATTCTTGGATTGGTTTATTAAGACGGACATTGTTCTTGCCTGCACTCTCCTCCCAATTACTTGTGCCAGTTTTCTCAGGTACCATGTCACTTCCTGTTTATTCTTTGCATCTTTGCATCTAGCTCTGTCAATTATTTGACATATGAATATTATGAATAGATGCAGATCAGTTGTTTTGATTGGTGGAAAGATGTTAGTCCTTAAAGCCCTTGGGATTCAATCTGCTTCCAACAATTTATTTTTTAATTGTAGTGAATTTCCACCATATTGAGGTTTCTTTTTTTACTGCTTTTTCAAGTGCTTCGACGGTTTTAGTGACTAAAGCTTTGCTGTATTGGTCTCTTGTCTTGTGTTTAAGTTGTGGGCTGGCTCTTTTTGACTTTGCAAACCTGCCAACCCTACCTTATGTAAGGTTCATTTTTTTATTTCTTAGTGGGTCAATGGAAATGAGGTCACCAGACACGAAGGAGGCCACCTCCCATTTGAAGCTGATGTGACAAGCGTCCTGCCAACATCGCCGGGGGAACCGTGCCGCATCACGATTGCGGTGAACAATACCCTGAATTTAAACAGTCTGCCACCAGGATCAATCCAGTACATGACAGACTTCACAAGGTATGCTAGTTGGGCTGCTAAGCAGGCCACCAACATATAGAAGAGGCTTTTGTACAATTTTATTGAATGCCCTCTGTACATGGACTGCAAAATTACTGTGTTGGTTCTCATCACTACATACAGTGCTGCCCTGCACATTTGATCTTGCAATGTATTCTCAACACTAGTCAAAATAACTTCAGATTCTGATAGCATTTGGCTGGTTGTTACCGCCACACCTTCTGTTTCTCTCTACAACCATTACCTGAGTTCATTGCCTAAGACATGGAGTCTAACAAGGCAAACTGATGCACTCCCTAGCAATCAGCGAGCCCCTCCTAGCCTAAAGTGAAATATAGTTGGAAACAAGACTGCACCTGCTATATCTATTTTGAAAACAATGATGCCCATAGATGAGGGGCACACAATACTCAACCTGAATGGTTAAAGAAAAGGCGAATATTAATTGTTTTCTTTCTTTTTTTCTCCTTATTGTAAATAAGGTGGCAGTTCTCTTCTAGCTCCCACAAACAGGAAACTGACTCTGAGAATTGTGGTATTTAAGACTGAGTCCCAGAGGTCTCCTCAGTGGGACTATGGCAGGTTTGTGCATTTTTTCAGTGGGTTACAGGCATTGAACTGGACAGAGGGCAGACATCTTCAGAACGAAGTCGAGTAGAATGACTAGGTAGAACTTTAATTTATAAATGGCAGACAGTTACCGCTAAGCAATTGTGAAACACAGTAGAACAATATATTTTACAATTGTGAATATTCTAAGGAATATATCAGCCTGTAGAAAATCTTCCTTACTCTGTGAACTATTTAGGCGATTCTACAGAAATGCCCATTTTCAGATTAGTTTTTTTTTTGTTGCAAAAGTGCCCAAATCCTTCCTTTTCGACAGGAGCATTCCATGCATGACAAGTGTACACCTCCATGTGTGTCATTCTTGATGTATTAAACGCGTGAACTTCCCGGTAATGTGCAACACGCAATGCATTCCAGGTGTCCCCCACTAGACTGGATGCATTGTGGACAGCCAGTTTAAGAGTAAAGTTGAGAACTCATTCTACTTAGTGACTTTCATCCTCTGGTGACAAATATCCTTGGACCGTATGGAAAGCATATATTTTCAAACACCATACACCCTAAATATTGGTGTCTGGCAATCCTTTGTTCCCGTGATTGGCTAGCATTGTGCGACAAAAACAGTTTTTTATGTTTTTGCAAAAAATCACAAAAAATAGTTTTCTTAGACCACCATTACTCAAATGTGTTCTCCTTGTGGATGTGGCCGATAGCTAATGGAATGCAATGCACTCCCCAGAGCTCCTGCCCAGCCACCTTGAATCAACCTGAAATTCTGCCATAGATGCCCTTCAATAGAACTGCTGCAGTTCCACTGGCAGTGTGAAATCCCCTGCACACAGAGACTGCCCTGGAGGTTGCAAAGAAGCACTGATCCGGTGAAAATGAAGTGGAACCAGTAGCGATGTTGGATGATGGGCTTAAGTACATACTTTGTAGTGGCCAACAAAGCGCCCTTGGTGAAAACGGGGCAGGTCCTCTCTAAGGCCACAACTGAGGGAAACTGCAGCATGTCTCTCAACAGGATGCTTTCATATGAAAATGAAATGACTTGAGCCTCTGAAGACTCCTGGTGCAGCATGTGAGAGGTAATGGAACCCATACAGACTGTGTGGCTTCCTGCTTTGAACGGCTACCCGCTTTGAATATTAATTGCTATAAACAAATACTCTATCCTGATATACAATTGCCTTGTGACCCTATAAAGAGAGAGCCCCGTGGTAGCCGGCCACCTGCCCAAGAACTCGCACCACGAGTTTACAAGCACTGGATCAGTACGCAGACACAGTGGGCCAAATTTACAAAAGTAAACTCTGAACCCTGAAGTCTATAAGTGTAGACCTGAAGTCTATAAGTGTAGACCTGAAGTCTATAAGTGTAGACCTGAAGTCTATAAGTGTAGACCTGAAGGCTATAAGTGTAGACCTGAAGGCTATAAGTGTAGACCTGAAGGCTATAAGTGTAGACCTGAAGGCTATAAGTGTAGACCTGAAGTCTAAGTTTGGACTTCGACTAAGTTTGGACTTCGACTAAGTTTGGACTTCGACTAAGTTTGGACTTCGACTAAGTTTGGACTTCGACTAAGTTTGGACTTCGACTAAGTTTGGACTTCGACTAAGTTTAGACTTCGACTAAGTTTAGACTTCGACTAAGTTTAGACTTCGACTAAGTTTAGACTTCGACTAAGTTTAGACTTCGACTAAGTTTAGACTTCAGGTCTAAACTTAGATTTCAGGTCTAAACTTAGATTTCAGGTCTAAACTTAGATTTCAGGTCTGAGTTTACCTTTGTGAATCGGGCCCTTCGACTTCAGATCTAAACTCAGACTTCAGGTCTAAGTTTACCTTTGTCAATTGGACCCATTGACTGCATATAATATCCATGTCGACATGTTGAGATGATGGATGCTTCCTCAGTGGTATCCTAGTGGCAGGAGACCCAGTGGTTAATTTTAGTGAGTCCCTCTCACAATGGAACCCACTCACATTCGCTAAGAGATCTGGGGTCAGAATGAAATACAGGCAGGAATGCTGCGTGCAGGGCAACATGTGAGGGTCTAGGTGGATGAGACAAAGCCCTATGCAACACAGGACTAGAACACCAGAACAGCGGCATACACTTTTGCCAACCCACCAGACTCCTACACTCTGCCTCACTATCACTTGAACACTCTCCTTACATAAGCAAAACTGGAGGTCGCTCATTCTCATTATCCAGAGGAAATGCAATAAAAACTCATCTGGTGCCCACCTGGCCTGGGTCAAACTCTGAACAGGGGGCATGTCCACAGTGAACTTGGGAGATGCATCATTATTACTGCTTCAGTGGCCAAGAGACCCCATTTAAATGATGAACTGACATATATCATGAGACCTCAGTCCCAGGAGGAGAGACCCCATATATATGATGAACCAACATTTATCATGAGACCTCAGTCCCAGAAGATGATGACAATATCCCCTATGAATGAACCAGACCTAGACGGCGCTGGTCCACATCCAGACATCACACAAGCGAATAAAGAGACGGGCTTCTCATCGCCATCACTAACGCCAGTGAGTCTCTGTAAGCCAAGTTAGATACAGTGCAGACTGGCCTAAATCTCCTGAGAGGCGATCAGAGGAAATCGTTGAACAGGGTTAGCTTGTGTGAACAACATCCATGCATGGATGATATACAAAAAAAATCTGGAATTTACTAAAAAAGTGCGCTTCCCGAAGTACAGAGCAGAGGACTCTGAAGAGCGCTGCAGATGAAACTTCCGAATGGCTGGCCTGTATGAGGGAGTTGAAGGTAACAACAATGCACTACAGAGAGGCCTGGTTGGTAACAAAAATAGCAACAAAGGGGCTGTCCAAATTCTACTGTCTGTAGGGGGCTCACAGGGTCCCATCACGCTGCCAACCAAACTTTGCAGGATTTTGCAATTTTGCGATTTGTAAAACAAAAATTGCTAAATTGGGACTTTTGCAATAATAACGCAATTTTTTTTTTGTTTTTGTTTTTTACAAAGACCCTGCAAAATCTTTAACAAAACGTAACTAAACCCTTCTTTTAGTGACCCTGTGCTGCTGCGCTAGATCAGTAAAAGTTTGGTGGGCAGGAGAGAGGTGTTTTTATTCTCCTGCTGTGCGTGTGACAACAATACAAGCTTCCTAGATTCAGACCCAGCCTCCAAGTAGCTCAAAATTAACCCCCCACTCATCTGCACTATGCCCCGTCCAACACCTCTGTATTGTAAATGTGGGTCTCCCCTACCCGTCACCTTTTTGCAGCCAGCCTCTCCTGGTGCTGTTTACAATTCCCTACCATCGCATAACCTAGTCTAGCCCCCTGACCTCTCCTCCCCTCCACCAACCTCTGGCTCCGAGAGCAGCGTGAAATACATGCTGCTGCTGGGAGCTGTTAAGGAGCCCGGTCCACCCTCCTCTAAATTTAAAATAATGGGAGGATGATACATTTACAGCCACATTATCAGCTTTCTCCAGGAAAATGTATTTCATGCTGGGAAGAGACCTATCAGGGTGGTGCTAGAGAGAGTGCCATTTTTTAATTGAAATATGCACTCTCTCTGGCATCAGACATCTCTTTTCAGCTCAGGCTTACTGTGGGGTGCTGGTTTGCTGGTTGTGTCACAGTATTTTTGTGACAGTTGCAAAAATTTCACAAATATAGCTTTTTTTGGCCGCAATTTAATTGTTTTGTGACCCAAAATTTTGGCAAACCAGTCAGCGATGTCTTGGTGGTCTGGCCAACCACCTGGTTTGCCTAGACCATGGTAGTGAAGCTACTCCACTACCGGGAAAGAGATTTGCTGCTGCAGACAGCTCGTACCATGGGATAACAAAACAGTGGAAAACAGCAAGTCCTCCATTGTCCTGGACTATACAGCAGCAGTTCAGCAGAAGGAGCCATCCTTCATAGAGGTGAAGCAGTGCCTCTGCCAACTGTCATGCAATATGTGCTTCTTTTTCCAGCTAAATCGTGGGTGATAGTGGAAAGCATGACTTCTTACTTCATGGAACTCACTATAGCATGGGACATGCTGGGTCAATACAAGCCGGCAACAACTGCTTGAGCAGCACCCAACCTCCAAAATGACAAAGGAGAAGGAAATCCAGACACCGGACCACAAAACAACTATTTAGGAGCCATGTGAGTGCTGAGAGAGCAGTGATGATGGAGACGGTAATCGTGATGGCCACTGGTTGGACACCAGCCTCCTCACATGGAGACCCTTGAATATTGGAGCTCCAGATGGAACGCACACCAGCCCAACCCCAAAGAACTCCTCATTAATCTACCCGTCACTAACCAATATGGCCACCTGACTAAATGGACACCCATCACCAGAAACGACAGGGACACAGCAGCAGTCATGCTGACCATCCACTCAGGGGCCTCAACGGACCTATGCCCCCACCACATCTACAACCTGTGAACATCACCAGTCAGCACCACCCTGACCCACATCTGCAACACCTCAATTATGTTTGCCATTTTCCCGGGTGAATGGGAACTTTCAGAGCTCGATGTCCTCAAGAAGCCCTCAGCCAACCCGAATCAGCTGAGCAAATGCCGATCCATCTGCCTGCTTCCCTGTCCAGCCAAAGTGATTGAGAAGGTCATCAACAAGAAACTCACACACCATGTCAAACTTCACTATCTTCTAGACAACACTCAGGATTCAGAAAGAACCACAACATTGAAACCAATGACATTCTAAACATCCTGGACCAAGGAGAAACGGAGGCCCTCATCCTGCTTGACCTCTCCATGGGCTTTGGCACGGTCTCCCACAACACCCTCCTCAGAAGACTCCATGAGATTGGTGTGCAAGGATCCTTTCTCAAACGGATCTGTTCCTTCCTCACAGAAACAACCTAAAGGGTCAGGCTACCACCCTTCTAATTAGAGCCTAAGAAACTGATATGCAAAGTCATACCTCCACGCCACCTTTTTAAACATATACATGACACCGCTTGCCAACATAATCTGATCACAAGACATCACTGTCATCTGCTACGCCAACTCGTCCTCTCCCTGATGGACAAGACAAACTCCACAAGAACTAACTTCACCAACTCTATGACCATAATAGCAGACTGGATGTGAACCAACTGCCTGAAGCTTCACTCCATCAGAAACAAGACCTTCTCATGGGGCTCCACTGGGGGCCATCGGAGCTAAGATCAACACATATACCCAGAGATCATGCAAGAAATCTAGGGATCATCCTAGACAACAAGCTCAACATGATGGCTCAAGTTAACATAGTGTGCACTCCTGCTTCCACATCCTACACATGCTGCGAAAGATCTTTAAATGGTTGCCTCAGTACACCAGATGGATGACACGTAAGCACTTGCCACCAGCAGGCTGGACAATGGCAACACTCTCTATGCTGGAATCTCCAAACAGCTCCTACACAGACCATCCAGAACACCGCCGCAACATTCATACTCCACTTTCCACACCGCACCCACATCATACTACACCTCAGGAAGCTTCACTGGCTCACCATTCACAAACGCAGCCAATTCAAACTTCTCACTCATATATAAAAAGCCCAATGCAACACAGGACTAGAACACCAGAACACCCGCATACTTCCACCAACCCACCAGACACCTACGATCTGCCTCAATCACACTTGCACACTCTCCTTGCACCTGCAAAAACAAAACTGGAGGTTGCTCATTCTTCTACATCGCACCAAAGACATGACACAACCTCCCTCAACACATCAGAGCCCTCTCCTCACTTCTTGAGTTCTGCAAGAAGCTGCAAACCTAGCTCTTGATTAAAAAAAAAAATTAAAGCTCATTGGGACCACACACCTGCCAAAGAGCCAGGATACAATCTTTGTTGATTTAGTGCTGAAGCATTTACACACATACTCTACATGACATTTAAATTCAAAGTCTGGGTTAGCCTCATTAACATGTAGTACATTTAAATGACTAAATAGAATGTAATCATTTTGTTCACTAAGAGTTGACACATAGGCATATTAGGTTAATAAACATATGATGCCATATTCAGTATGTATTTACATTTGATAGCGATTGATTGCTTTTCACTGATTCATAATATTGTAGCCTGATTCTCAAATTATTTTAGCCTGAAATTAGGCCCTAGCTAAAATCCTTTGCTTTAATTCTGCCAAGTATGCTGTCCGCTGCAGGTGCAATATTGTGCTTTTTGTTAGCTAGAGTAAGGCTTACTGCTATTTATTAAACTGCTGATAATGAGGCTTGAGATAGAAAAGTTGGCAACAAGCATTGAGCCATGGTAGTGAGAGAAAGCTTCCTGTTCCTGGTGTACCAAGAGGATGCAACAATAAAGGTCAACAGATGTGTACCTCATTGTTTGGAGATGGGAACATAGGGATTATGTCTACTCCCCTCAAATGCAGTTAGGGATTGGCTCCCAGTGGTGGGAAAGAAATATGGATGTTCTGGAAACTGTTGGTTGTACTTTATTTAAATTGGTGATTCAGAGTTAGGCCGACTTCATCTTGACTCTGAGCAGGAGTAGATCTCTCTGCTGGGTCTTTCCCTGAGTGTAAGGTTTCATGATGAATACTAATTTTTTCCTCCAAACTCCTACTGAAGATCGAACCATGCTGACGCCTTCTATGCTTCCCCTCTAGACTTCCTTTTTTTGCTTCTTCGTCCTAGCTTAGATTTAGACTAGAAAAGGAAGGTTTCTTTATGGAACACCTGATCGCATCAATCTGTTTCCTCTGCATAAAAGTGTCTGTTACTATTTTGTATCTAATTCTGTTACAACACAACTTACTGGACCCTTTTGGTCTCCAGACCGTTTTGTTATATCTTGTAAATTGGTTCCTGCTTTGCATGTGTAGTGGTTGGATTCGGGTTTTCAAATTAACCTTCGTGGTTAAAATACTTATTCTCGGTTTTAGTTGCGGAGCTTCATTGGTTTCACAGAGATAGAAATGTTTTACTGGTAGCTCCCTCACAGCGCTTCAAATCGACCTTCAAAGGGCCATATGACCAGTGGGGGAATTTGTTTTATTATTTCAATAAGAGATTAAGGTTCAGATATCTGCACTCTGTCAGTGCGCTGCACAAATCAACATAGCATAGCTCTAATCATCTCATGCATGGTGCACTTGAGTTACCAGAAATGACCCTCAGAACTGCAGACACATTGTGAGGCCTCTGTTCTTTAATAGATATTTCCCCAACCTGGACAACTTCCAGTAACATGTACATGCTGGGAGAAGAGGGTGGGGGGCGACAGTTTTTGGTAAAACCCCCACACTGCTAGATTCTTCTGCCTCCTAGCAAGTGGGAAGGTACATAGTTAGTGTGCTCACTTAGTTGGTGGTCTGTCTCGGTAATGGGAGTTGGGGGTAGTTTAAAACAGTTCAGGTTACGTCCACCCTTGAAGGGTGGCATTCAGAAGGGACGGGTCCTCTGGGTGGTCTGGTGGGGGATGGGCACCACAGGTGACAACCGCTATGTGGCATTTTAGGTCCTGCTGTGTTTTACTACATACTAAGGGGTACCTGTATAAGAAACATCTATATGTGCCTCTGTCAGGACTCAGCAGTGGTCAGATTGTTCACTATTGGACTGACCATTATTTCGAGGATGGAACTTAATTTGCATGTATTCGATTGGTAACAGTATCCCCTGCTTCTGCTTATTTGTACAGCATATTTATGACACTACATGAATATACATACACATAACTTAATATAGGCACATTTTGAGTGTCTTCCAAAAGAGTCCTTTTTAATTATTTGTTAATGTGACCTATAAAATGTTAATGGGAAAGAGTCCACCAAGTTGATGCCCTAAAATAAGAGGTGACCTATAACCCGAACATAAAGAGAGGCTGCAAGTATGCTGTGCTTCTAGAGAGTACGGTGTCCTAATTACACTGATAATGTGGTGCAAACCCATTGGTTGTTTCAACCAGAACTGAGTGTCCTGCCTCTATCCAGGAGTAGGCAGGGGCACTATTGTACATACACAGAACACAATCAATGTGGCCTTCATAGTGTACTTTACCGACATATGCAGCGACAGGGATGCAGAATCAGCAGAAAGGATCAAGACCTACCTGGTCGGAGAGACAGTCACACCTTCCTCCCGATCAGTGATACTCACAGCACGCGGCCCTCCTGACCTGGACGTGCGGCCATTTTGTCAACAGCAGCCCTGCTGCGGTTTCATCCGCTCAGCACTAACATTCAGAAAGAAGTTAAACAAGCCTTTGCAATGCACCAGGTCTCGCGTTTGCTCATGTTAGAGCTGATAGCGTTGTAAACTCCTAACCCGACTTTTCACCTATCGGCAAAAGTGCATTTATGTACGTAACCCGAAAAAGTGCAATTAACTATGTAAAGCGCTCGACTTTTGCCAAGCCAAATCGCGCTAGTAAATTTGAGAAAAAGTAGTCCACGAGCCGGACAGAAAACAGCGAGCCTCGCATGTTTTCTGTACTTGGTCGATGCGCCACCGGAAAAGGCATGACGTATCCATGCCTTCGACTAATTAAAACAAGCAGATTTTATTAGGCAGGCCCACGAACCAATGAAAAACACTGACGTGACGTCGACAGGGCTCCGAGCCCTTTTCACTAAAGCGTCTTGCTGTGAAACGCATGCGCAAGCGCATGCAACGCAGGCTCGACCCTAAAAAGCAGGCAAGTCTTTATTCAAAGATTAATCGAAGTGAAAGAAAGGAGGTAACTAGGTTATCCTGCGCCACCTGTCTTTACAAACACCTTTATTTGTAAAGACATCTTGGAGCGAAAGTGTAAATGTCTGATAAGGTCTCTTCAAAGTTCAAAAAGTGTATTTCATTAACATGCAGATCCGTTTCACCGTAACACATCACATTATATCAATGCATTGAGAAATACTTTTTCAAAAGCCATAGTTTTAAAACATGAATTTATAAACGTTCATTCTTCCTCCATCCTGACCATGTCAATGGTAAACTAAGATGCAAGTCTGTTAGGTGCACTTTTTGGGCTGTTTTCGTATTATACATTAAAACATTAAAGTTTATTAAATGAAACACAGGAAAAGGATTTGTATAAAGCACATCCGGAATCAGTTACTTCCACGTCCTTTTATATATGATAATAATGAATTAAAAGGAGGTAAAGTGAAATTGTACATTTACCTAGGATCACACAGTTTGGTAAAGTGGGAAAGCCAGGATTAGTCCCAGGTTTTCTGGTTTCACATTGTGCAATAGGTGTATAGGCTTTGCTTCCCCTACACCCACTTACAGGCACAGTCCCCGGAAAACACCCACCACCGATTGCCACCCTTCTGGCATCAACGCCGCCCTCGGTCACATCACAGACAAAACCTTTCGGCCCCTGAGAAAAAGTTTGTGAGTACCTGTGCTCCAGATAGTCGAGAACAATTGAATCTCCCAGTTACTGATTGAGAAGTGAAAGAAGCCAAAAGAAGAAATGCTCAAAGGGAAAGTACAGGGTTGCGATCGTGACGATCCCCTGATGCTGTAATCCAACTGCATCCTTTGGTTTCCTTCTAGCTTCTTGTGACTATTGGCATCAATTATTGCTTATGCTCTAAAAATTCTGGTCCTGATGGAGACGCCCTAAGTGACTATGGGTCAGAACACCCTCAATGCTTTGGGCAATTGGACTCTATTTGAATGAACTTCAGAGACCTTTTGTTTCGACCTTTATGATCTACTCTGTACAAACAGTAATAACACAATTCATTATATTGTCTACTGACCCTTCTTTGTATTGTACACACCTTTGTATCCTTAAATTCTTTTGCACTGTGTGATCACTTGAGCACGGACATGAAACATGTAATGTCATATACTTACGTTTGCTCTACGGCTCTTCCCACTTATTATTTTGTTTGAATTATGATTGGTAATCCATAGAAATGTTTATCTTGGTGTATTTATTGACCGTTGAATTGAATTATTCAACATGTATCCTAATTCGATTATTCCACAAGGAACCACTTTAAGTTCTTTAATTCCAGTATTTCAGTCCAACAACACTTACTTTTGTTACACAAACATTCTGATATTCAACATCCCGGGTCAGGAGTGGCAGCACAATGTTTCTAATGGGCATTTTAATTTGTTTCATCTGCATCTTCTGTACTGTGGTGAATTGGGAAGTATTAGGTCAGTTCACCAGGTAGTCACATTTTGTCTATAATCGAGAGCAGATGTATGATTGAGATGACACATTATCAAAAATAAGTATTTGGAAACTATCAAAAGTGCCATTTGAGTGGATATGTGTATTATTAAGAGCTTAATGATGGAAAGGTTTTGGTGTACTCCGGAACTTAGTACTTCAGCTCCGAGTGACTCTAGCGGATAGAACCGAGCAGTGCTTAATTTGTAAATAAAAAGGTGCCGGTGCCCAAAGCCCTCCTCTTAAACACACAGCTGCTGTATTTAAATGTGCCAGCACAGAATACTGAGGCGGCGTAATCCTGAAGCCATCTCTGGCCTCTTCAATCCATTTACAGCCACTCCCTGCCCCTTCAACTCACTCTGGCAGCTTTCTGCTCTCTCCCTTTGTGACGCTTTTTCATTTTTCCCTTCCTCCGTGTTTCCCATATGTCTCTTTTGCTCGGCAGCAAATGCCCGAGGCTGAAGAATAAGCCCCGGCCCTCAAAAATAAGTGCCGCTGCTCAGCACCGGAAACAACAAGCACAAATTAAGCACTGAAACCGAGTGAGTCTCGGTATGGTGAGTGCATCCAATGTTTGCACAAAACATTCCCTCCATCATACTTGTTGTTGCAGATGTCAGATGAGTCACTTGTATTTTTAAAAACCAAGCAGTAAATGTCGATAAAGTGACCAAGATCTGATTCTTATGAATTTTAGTTTGCTTTCCTGTTATTGCTTTCTTTATGTCCCAGCATGAATGAGAGGGCACTCTCTAAATATCAGCAAATCGTACCAGTTTGCATTAATTTCTTGTGGAAAATGTGCTTTAAAATACACCACTGTACCCCATATTCTAATACATGGATGTATACGTGTTGGAGGGCCACTGGCAAGGAAATCACCCACTTGTAGTGTTTGGCTGTTTCTCCTGCCTCTTTTTGATGTACCTTGATTGGCAGGATTTTAGTGACAGGGAGCCATTGGCCACTATGGAAGTAGTTCCTTCCTGCATTGCTGCCTGGGGGCTTCTATGTGTAGAGATACCTGGTTTGCATAGTAGCGGATAAAGGTTGTGAATCCCACCTACACCATACATGCTTTTTCTAATACTGCCTACCGCAGTGAATGCACTCATGGGTGGGGGGTGGGGTGTGCATGTTTAAATCTGGGTTCTTTTAAAGACACCTGATCGGATATAGGTGAACATCTTGAGATTCGTGTCTGTTTATTTTTTGGTCCTTGTGAAGTGAAAAGAGTGTCGTATGTGTAATGTTCTATGTGCTTCGTATGTGTAATGTTCTATGTGCTTGTGGAGACCTCTGTTGGATAGGTGCTCACTGTGTGTTGGAGCCTGTGTCTGAGTATTTAAATTGACATTGCATTTATATAGCACATACTACCCCCGGCGAGGTGTTGGTGTCTTACGATGAGTAGCCTGTGACCCAGGAGCCTAGAGTTTGTGGTTAGTCAATCAGTTACTGAGGGTTAGGTTTGCATGTCCATTCCATGCATTCACTTCAGTTTCTTTGTGGTACATCGTTGACATAGATGTTATCACTAGAGGGTGCTATGTGAGAAGAAATTGCTTGCTGGAATTAATATATATAATTATGGTTTCCAAAAGAGCTTGTTACAGGCTTCAGATTTAGAGTAATTCAATTAGAGCAATGTATAAATAGAAGAGGCAGATCTAAAGTAGAAGAGAATCAGAGGAGCATTTGAAAAAATAAGTGATAGAAGTAAATAAAAGTTTCA
Source organism: Pleurodeles waltl (assembly GCF_031143425.1). Lineage (NCBI taxonomy): Eukaryota > Metazoa > Chordata > Amphibia > Caudata > Salamandridae > Pleurodeles > Pleurodeles waltl. The sequence goes on from NC_090441.1 coordinate 92,774,794, forward strand.
CTGAAGGTCAATTTTTCATGCAAGATTTTTAGGAAAATAGTAGGTTGAGAATTTTTGCTTGCAATTCGTGGATGAAAGAAACAGTTTTAAAATCTGCACCTATGGAATGTAGCTCACACAATCTTTCCAGAGGCACTTAAAAGGTCACAAAGATACTTCCCACAGTGAAAAAGGAAGCCCTGTGCTTGTTGAGACCCCTTTCCTTCAAACAGTGCGACAAATAAGCACATTACATTACCCATAATAAAAATTTGAGAACACCCCAAAGAGACCCCTTTTATATACCTACTACTGCAGTATATTCAGTATTATAAAGTAAGTTACAGTTTATGCTAATTATATGCACCATATGTAACCTATTCATATAACATAAAACATATGTTATGTAAACACCCAGCAACTTAAAGATATAACAAGGCAATTCCTACACATTGTAGCAGTTAGTAGTATATTCAGAGCATGTTTGTGACCAATTCAAAACCTGCTTCCAAAGGTGCTGTCCCTTGCGGCCACCTGAAGAGCATCCCCACAGAAGACACCATGTCCAGCAGAGTGAATGTGTCTTAAGTCACCTCCACCTTCCAGCATCCGCCTTGTCTCATAGTATAATAGGAGGGTTTCTGTCAGTGATCCAAGTTTTAAGACTCCTGCAAAGGCAACACATAGAGGGACGCAGATAGCAGAGATGTGGGTACCTATGCATTCATGCACGCACAGCTGTGTTGGTCATGCTTGAGTGTGTGTTAGATGATCAGTGAATACGTGAGTGTGAGTAACTGCATGGATGTTTCGGTGAATACATCAGTGTGGGTGGAACAATAGATGCTTAGATGGATACAGTAGAGGTACACATGGATGTATGAGTGTGTAGGTGGGGGGTGCATACATGTGAACGAGCAGGTTTCAAGATAAATGCCTAAGTGCTGATAGATGGATAGCACACTGATTCATACATACACTCACTCATCAACTATTCATGCACACACTCATCCATACAGACATTAAATAACTCCTTGCTTTGAAAAATAGATTGGTCACAGTTTACCCCCAAATCATTTTTGACTAATTGTTCAGTGTACTGTGGTGACATTTTTTTCTTTTTTAAACACATATTCAGGTACCCAAAAGGCTATTTTATTCAAAATATCAATTTCGACTTTTTCAACTATGCTGGCATTCATCGGCCTGTTATTCTCTACACAACCCCGTCTGTGTACATAGATGATATCAGCGTTGTAGGAGATTTCATTGATGATGTTGGTAAGTTCTTGCATTTTCATTTTTTTCTTTTTCTTTTTAATATTTCTTCCATACAAATATTGTTGTGGCAACACTGAAAAACGAGCATTGGCAAAGTCAATGGGTCTTTTGTTGACTGCTATCCTTTTGACTTGCCCATGCATTTTTTTTGTTTTGTCATGCTTTTTAGTAAAACTTTGTTTTTGGAGGAAAAACGGGAAAGCAAAATTATTTGTTTGAAATGAAAGAGCACACATTGCCACTGTCGGTTTTACACTGAAAGAGATGCGTTCCTTGGAAAGGGCAGCACTGCATTACTCACAGTGATGTTAGCCAATAGGCGGTGTGGGCTGACCTGCTGCCTTGTGTTGTATGCTGTAGTGGGTGGAAGGAAAATGCGAATGACACAGTCGTAGGCCAATTGATGAAGAGGGCTTGGTGAAACACCCTATAAGTAAGTATTTTATGTGCAAATGTAGGTGTGTGTGTGTGTGTGTGAATACATATGTATATATATTTGTTTATATACAGATGCACATACAATACACGCATATACACACACACACACACACACACATTAGCTTAAAATTTAAATCTGGCTTCGTATGTGATGTGTGTATATGTCTGTATATTTAGATATAGATATATACACATACCTTCAAAGTTAGGTTTAAACATTTTAAATAAACAACAGTGCTTTACAAAGAAAGTTAGTTTGTGGGTGTCCAAATGTTCTGCTTTTGCTTTATTTCACCCGCCTTGGACTGTGCTTCTATAGTGAGAAGGGCAACTTTCCATGTAGAGAACCTATGTCTCTCTGAGGACGTAAAATTCAAAAATGAAAGAAAAGTCCATTATAGCTTTGCCCCCTCAACACAATTTTTTTATTAGAAACAATAGCTTTTGGGTGAATTAAATATTAATTAGGCCGTGTTACATATGGTACATAATTATTTCACTTTTGCAGTCAAATAAAAAACTGGAAACAATTTAAATGAAATGTTCATATATATTTCATGAAATGTCTACGCTTCATTAAACTACTGATAAATTCATTTCTCGATCAAGTCGGTGACCTTGCACTTGATTCTGCTGCTATAAAACTACGAAGAGTGCACGAACAAAGCAAGCAATTCTAGAACAAAATTAACAATTTAAGAAGCCTACCTTTGTATTGCTGGTGATGTCATGGCTAGTAACAGAGCTTTGCAGAAAAGTGGTGAACTTGAAAACTTGATGGTTGCTAATTCACATCCCAGCAGAGTCTATTAGCCCCTTTATTCTTCTGAAGGTGGCAAAGCAAGTAACAATAAAGTAAATTAAAGTAATACCTGCTAATGTCAACACTACAAATGGGAAAGACTGAGGTTTTCAATGGTATTGGCAAGTTTTTGTTTATTTATCATTGTTGTCACAGTACATTTTTATGTGATATATTAGAGCCCTTTTATATTTGATGGGGATTTAATTGGGTCTTTAAGTAAAATCTCCAATAAATTCGGTCAGTCATCATGAATAGAGTAGTAAAAAATGGCTTAATTACAGATGCTAAGATCTCTTAATTGCAAACTGGATTTCTAAGAGAATTTATGTGGCAGGAGGCCACCACAGTTGGGATTCACTAAGTGTTGCAAACCCTCATACGATGGTGTGCTTGGCAAGGTGGACCCAATATCCTAGTAATGAGTGGGACACAACTCCCAATCAGTGACTTGATTTTTGGGTCCACATTAGACTCCGTATATAGATCTTAACTGTGAATACTGGATGATAAATCACTGTGCATTATATATACTCTTTTGTATTCTTCCTAGTAACACCCCTCGACGATCAGAGTAGTTATTGATCCATGGACTGCATCTCTGAAACAAATACCCAGCATGGTAAACCCAGTTATCATTGGGCACACAATTTTGACTGGTGACCGCACTTAGAGCAGTTAAGACATGAGACTACTTGTGAATTTGAGCTCAAGGTGACCTAATCACTTGAAAGACTATTAAGTCATTTGAGGCGCTAAATGGAATTTGGCCTTGGTAACTCCCAGTTCTTTCACTATATACAACTGCACCATGCAGTTCATCCGCACGTGACACTCATGTTGGAGGTCCCAGAGTTCATGTCTTTAGAGAACAAACTTGCTATATCTCAAATGCCTCCCCGAGGCCGAATATTGGTGATGTATAGATCTCTCATCATTAATACACCTGGCATGCTTCTAAAACTGAGGGCAGAGTGGAAGAACCACTTGGGCTCATTGGTCCTGGAGGAATGGCCCTTCTCTATAATGGTTTACAAGCAATCTTCAATTTCCCCCAATACCATTTAATACTAATCAGATACCTGCACAGAATTTCTGACCCAGCATTGTCTTTGACATATGCAGAGAAGCTCAAATCCATCCTGTCTTAGATGCACTAAAGAAATAAGGTACTGTCTCCATACTATCATGCCATGCAGGAAACATTGTCCCTTCTGGAAAGCTGTGGGCAATACATTAGTTAGTCATTAGCTGCCCCATAGATCTAACTCTGAACTTGGTTGAAGATGAGGTCTTTACATATGCTGAAAACATCCTGATATGTTTGTACCAGGCATTGCCCAGAACAGGAGGAACCCTGATCTCCCCAGTGACTCCATATGGAAGACCAACTTTGATAGATGCATTATCTGGGAGAAACCAATATATGAGGCATGTGGATGCCCCCAACAGCATGATTAGATATGGGCTAAGTGGCGTGCATACAGAGAGGAACATTCTCATAAATGCGGGGATCATTGACCCTCTTTTAGGCTAGACTACCAAAGGCAATGTGTGGTGATATGGCCAATGTCAATGCTATTAAGTATAACGGATGTATTAAGTGTATTTGAGTAGAGTTGTGAAACCCACAATTTGATTGTAATATTGTCATGATAAATTGACCATACCTATAAATTAAACTTCTTACAAAATATGCTAACACCTATTAATAGCAAACAATGAGGTCTGTGGTTCTGGGGGAAGGAAAGATCCTTGGTATAATGCCTTATGAGATGACCTTGTGGTAAAGTCAACCAAAGAAGCATAACTTTGAGGATTGGAAGACGACAATATTCGGCATTTGGCCATTTTTGGCGTGCATCATTTTTCTTTTGTATGCAAGACAAGGTTCTGCTATGCTCACTGTAGTTATGGAAGCTCCCATGTGATTACATTGCTGTTTCTCGTCACTCTACACGACGAAAGTGGTATGGAGCCTTGTCCCATAAACTGAGTGTCTGTTCCCTCCAGACACACACACGTGTGTATTTCCAAACATTCTTTTAGTATACTTTATTTATTCTGACTTCAGCTAATATCTTTGTACACCTTTTCCTTTAGGTATAGTGAACTACCAAATATCCGTGATTGGTGCAAAAGACTATTCTTTGTTTTTGAAGCTGTATGACCGAGAAGGAAAAGTCGCTGCAACAGGATCAGCCCTTGCTGGTCAGCTGAAGGTTGCGGACCCAAAACTTTGGTGGCCATATTTAATGCATGAAAACCCCGGTTACCTTTACTCATTGGAGGTAATATATAGAATTTATTGCATAAACAATGTGTATACTAAAAGGCAGAAAATACACTTATATGTTTAATTTTATGAATGTCTACTGCAGAGATTTGTGTACAGTTTCCTTGTCAAGGATTTGAATCATAATGTGTGCTTATTAAACTTTTAAGATAAAGAGGTTCATTGAGTTGGGCAATAATATTAAATAAGGTTCGAGAGAGATTTCAGGTTGCAGTGTGTGCTGTGTTGTTCAGTTTTACTAGTCATCATTATGTGGGGAGTTTTTTGTTTCCAAAAACATTTGAAAACTGAAAGCACTAACAAAGGAGGGGAGAGATCAGACACCTTAACTTGAGTTAGTGGGTTGGACATTTACTAGGTGCCTTTGAAAACCTGATTTCCTCTTAGGTGTAATCTAAAGATTTTTGCGCAAAAGATAAGCCTTTCCTTTTAGCACGTTTTATTGCTTTTCAAACAAAAAGAAAACGAACCTACAGGCATCATTCCCTTAAGAGAACCAAGCAAATATTATCAACTAATCACAACAGACTTTATGTCACAAGTGTACTTTTGTTCTTTTAATGGACCACCGGTATGGCGCTCACGTCTGATCATCGATTGTTCCTCTTGCTATAGCATACATATGTAAGTTAGACAGTGTTCCTTTCTCCTGGAATTAACTTCATCACTTGTCATATCTCACAACAGTTCCTTCCATGGGCCCCAGATTGTTTTGAATTTCCCTGGGCATCCTCTTGCCTAAGGCACCATGCACTAGGCCATATTATTGCACCCATTGATTTAGTGTGGGAGTGGAGTGACTTGCCCACAGCCTATGTCCTTTCTTGCCATCACCATTACACCTGTCAGAAAACATTGTGTGTATTTGGGCAGTGTTATTCCACCCCAACTTCCCAGTAAAGAGAGGCCTTTTGTGAGAAAAGATGATATAACCATTATTTGAATGGTGTTAGATTTGAGATTGTGCAAATGGAAAATAGAAGAACATTCCATAACTTTAGAAACAAGAAGTAAAATCTCCCTTTTCTTGTGGCCTTTCATTGGTCTTGAACCAATACCAAATGTAAGTAGAAAAAATTTAACTTTATATTTCTATCTAAGTTATCACAGAACTGTGTTGGCTTTTACTTTGTGAGTGAAATCTCAGTGCTAACCATTGCATTTAACTTACAGTTTCTTCATATTAGAAGGGATCAAAACTTTCAAATTTCCTTGACATGAGAACCATTGCATGCCACTATGTTTTCAACACGAACATTTTTGGTACCAAAATTTTACGCGAATTGAGTTAACATTTCTTCATAAATCGATCACATCTGCACATTGAACTTGTTGAGTGACTAGTGCATCATAGATTAACAGAGCAACGAGTTGAAGTCCAGCCAGAACAGCTATTGCAACAAAATGTTTTGCTTTCTGGTTACTGACACTTGTATTCATTTCCAGCAGCTGATCTATTGACTTTTATAGTTGATTGTTGGACTGGTGATCTCAGAAATGTTTAGTCTGCCATAAAGGATTATTCGCCTCAGATGGGGTTATCCGAAACCAGTGAATCTTCGCTCTGCCCATTTGTGGTGTGGGCAGATGGATTTGTCTTTGAGTCCCACTTATTCCTGCCCACAGGGCCAAAACGCTGATCATAGAAATACAAATACCAAGCGTGTTTCAGAACTGTGTAGGTAAAGAGCGCTGAGGATTTTATGGACTCGCATTGTTCATCCATTAACGTTGGATTATAAACATTCTCTTACTCACATTGTACTGACAACTGCCATCTGCAGTACATTGCTTTTTACCTAGACGTGAGAAAACCCCATCAGTTTTTCTTTTAGAATATATATTTATTGTTTTTATGTATAGAATAACATTTACAATACAGTAACAAACATAATGCATCATTACTGTGCTCCCGGAATGCCTTGAATCTGTCACAGAACAAATGTAGAGTTAATAATCACCTCGTCCTCAACCTCCCTCGCCAACCCCCACCGGTCCATCCAAAGGTCACACCTGCACATATTGCAGCTTTTGCAGGCTGGTCATGTATTCCCATGCCTGAATACAAATGTTTGCACCCTGTCCCATTCTTCCCTACATAGGTGTCCCAGCCTCTCCATATTTTCTCTACTTTCTTCTGGCACCCTCATCCCATGTAGATTTCCTTCTACATGGTTTTATGATATTCCATTCCAATCTCTCAGTCCGTATCGAAGAATTACCTCAGTGCCTCCTTTCTGAGCAATCTCTCGTATTGCCACCATTCATCTAAAATTTGCCAATAACCTTTGCTATCAGAAGTGATCTTTCTGTCCCCAGACTCCCAGCAGCGCCACTCAACGTTGTAACTCGAGGGGTAGCCCCGTCGCCCCCTCCAATGAGCCCTTGACTGCCTCCCAAAACTCCCTTATGCATGGGCAGCTCCAGAGCACGTGGAAACGATTGCCTTCCATCCCTCAATTCCTGAAACAATTTGCATCTTCCGCCCTGCCTATCTTCTGCATCAAGGTATGGGTGTAATGGGCTCGGTATAAGACTTTGAGCTGGATCAGGTGAAAACTCCCCTTTATGGCCCCTTCTGCTGGAAATTCCAGTGCCTCCTGCCAGTCATCCTCATCTAGTTCCCCTAGGTCATGTTCCCATGTATCCCGTAATCTTGTCAGCCGAGGTTGTGTATTTCTCATGATTGTGCTATATTTCATCGAGATCAACATCTTGTCAACCCACTCATCACGTAATCTACCCTGTAGAGGAGAATCTTCTTGTGTCTCCTCCGGAGACGCACATTCCCTGAGGGCATTCCTCAATTGACCGTAGTGTAGCCACTGTGTCTGTGGCATTCAATATTCCTTCATCATGAAGGAGAAGGGAACTACTCTATGTGCATCCCACAGGCCCACTAGCTTGGATATGCCTGTGCTATCCCAATCCTGAAAACCTGTAGTGCCACCACAGGGCATAGCATGGAGCCCCTCCCACAACAGCACCATTGAGGTCAGTCTTCAGTCCCACCCCAGCTCGCTGGTCAAACCTTTTCAAACCACTGACACCATCTTTGACCCTGGGCATCCTGCCCCCCTGTAGTGCATGCAGGTAGCTCTTATTCCCCATTCCAATCCTGTCCAGATGAAGCACCGGGTCCACCCAGTCTGCCTAGGCCCAATCATTTACTATGCCCACCTGTGCCGCCTGATAGTATTTCTGGATATTTGGCAGGATCTTATAAGGACAGTTCTTGAGGACATGCAAGAACTGAGGGAGCGCCACCATTTTAAACCTCGCTGCCTTTCCATGAAGTGACATCAGCAGCCACTGCCGGTGTTTCACATCTTGCTCCAGTCTTTTAACTTGGGGAGGTAAATTTGCTTCGTTAGTGTGGGTCATTAGTGATCCAGATTCCCAAATACTTTTTTTTTTAATCTGTTTATTAAACGGGGTGCAGAAACAGCAGTATATTTCACTTAATTAACAAAAGAATAAGAATTTTACCTTCTTGTATTTGTTGACTTTGTACAATACGGTTACAATTTAGCGTACTGGCATGCAACCTAATACTGTGCAACTTGTAATTATAGTCACTTTGATTATTACAATTATATATATATATATATATATATATATATATATATATATATATATATATATATATGTTGGCATCACAAATAATGGGGGTAACATTAGACTGGAGCAGATTCCCAAATACTTAAACTTATCTGTCTCTGCTCATAATGGCAGAGCAAGTATTTCCCCCTTGTTCCAGTCGTCCAATGGGAACTGTAACGATTTACCCCAATTTCAGGCAAACCCGGAATGAATTCCAAAGATCTGTAAATTGTCTTGCAGTCTGTCCAAGGTCTGGCCTATATTCATCAGATATAGCAAGATATCACCAGCGTACAGTGATTTTTCGCTTGTCTTTTCCGTTGCCCCCTGGCCATCCCTAGACCTTCACATCTATTCGTACCCACTCTGCCAGGACTTCTATTGCCAATGCAAACAGCATCAGCTGAGAGTGGACACCCCTGGCGCGTTTCACTCTGTACTCTGAATTCTCAAAAGGTGTGGCCATTCACCACCCGGGCCATGGCCACCAGTCTACCATATAGCAGTGTGATCCATCTAATGTACTTGGGTCTGAATCCCATCTTAGCCTGCCCCTCAAACAGATACTCCCATTTCCCGGAGTCAAAGGCCTTACTTGCGTCTAGCGAGGCAATCACCCGCCCTAGGAATGAGTCCCTCCCTGCCGCCAAGTTGTTATGTAGTCTCCTCAGATTTTGCCTGGTCGAGCATCCAAGCATGATGCTATTCTGGTCCGGGTATAGTAGCTCCGTCACCACCGTCCACAGGCGGCTTGGTATGAGCTTGGCCAGGATCTTAATATCTGGGTTGAGTAGCGATAATGGTCGGTATGAGTCGCACCTGTCTCAGGGCTTTCCTGCTTTTGGAATGAGGACCACTATTGCGTGAAATGTCTGTACGAAAGACGCATGGACAGGGGCCACCGTCCACTGGACCAGTGTCCGGAACACCACAGCTGGGAAGCCATTCAGTCCTGGAGTTTTGCCTGTTTGCAGCTGTCTCAGAACTGAGGACACTTCCTCATCCGTAATATCTTCCTCCAAGACTCCTTTCTGGTGTGCGTCCAATCGCCACATGGAGCATAGCACCTCCTGCTCTGGGACCTGTAGCTGTGTGTCATTGAAAGTCTCTAGGTAGCTTGCAAATTCCTCTGCTATTTCTGTACTACCTCTTAACCAGGTCTCTGTGTCTCCCACTAGTTCTCGAATGAACATGCCTTCCTTTTCTCTGCTTCCTATCCATCCCAGCAGTTTACCAGCTTAATTACCTCCTTCAAAGATCAGTTTCTGTTTTGCCAAGTGGGTTGTTTTGATCTCTTGAGTGGCAACTGTCTGATATTCACCCTTTAAGGTCCATTGTTATCTTCCCATGGGAGATGGGGTTCCCCGCAAATTCCCATTGTGATGGAGTCGGCTCCCCTTCCAACTTTGTCAGTCTACCACACCTCTTCTTCCTGTCCCTAATTTCACCAGTGATTGACTCCTCTAATCGTGGTCTTGTATGCCTCCCAAAAAATAACAGAGCTCTGTACTGTGTTTGGACTTTACATCGAGGAAAATGCAGAGTCGACCTTCCTCGATGTAAAGTCCAAACACAGTAACTTGACCACCTGCTTGTTTGTTAAATGCCATGTGTCCATTTTCCACATCCTCCTCAGGTCAGTGGACAGCGTTACTTAGTGGGGGGGGGGGGGGGGAGTGATCGCTAGTTCTCCATGCCAGGTAGTTAGTTTCACCAAGTCTAGGGAGTGAGCGGCCTGTAGTGAAAAAAATAGTCGTGTCTCGAGTGCATGTCATGTGTCCCAGAGTAGAATCGTCATAGAGGACCCTCCAGATGTCACACAATACCATGGCCAGCATGAAGCTCTCTAATTTCCTTTGGTCGTCTCTCTCTACTCTCGAGCTCGTTTTAGCCATGTGGGAGTCCATTACTGAATTAAAGTCTTCGCCCAATTCCAACAATGTCCGGACAGGGGGGTGGGGCGGTGCGGCTACCAGAAAAACTGTCCCTATTTTTTTTAAAAGTGTGGCTGACTGGATCCCGGGTGGGTGGGGGGGGATATTGAGCAACAACATAGCCCCCCCCCCCCCCCCCTTCACATCTTTTCCAAGGGTCGAATATTTCTTTGTGAGATCGGTAGCTGCCTCAAGGCAGCACCTATTTGGTCCTCTGATTCTTTAAAATGATCAGCTGGTTTCCGGTAATCATCCCGCAGCAGGCTCGCCTCCTCCCCCACCATGGCAATCTGGGTTTTCAGAGATGACTTAGGGCCATATGTACGAACACTTTTTCCCATAGACACAGAATGGGTAAAAACCTTTGCTACATCTGGCCCTTAGTGTCTTTGATGGCTGGCAGAAAGGTTGCCGTGTGTGCTGCCAGGGAGTCCTCTCCAGCAGTCTGTTCAGGCTGACTGGTCCCTCGGGTTGGGTCTTGTGTCACTGGGGGCCCTTTCAGTGTGCACGGTTCAACCATTTCCCCCCTCAGTATGCACTTACTAAAATCCTTGGGCTGCATGTGCAAAGTAGGCCAGCAGCCAGAAATAATTCAGCACCCGGACCGCCCTTGATTTTGCGACTCTTGAGTTCAGCCCAGTGTTGTATGAGCTAGCCTGGCACTCTTGCCCTCTAGGTTCCTGTTATCCCGCCTTCCAGCTTCGCAGCAGTGGTTCTCCCCTGGCCCCCTCTCCTGCTCAGCCTCACTCCTGTCCAGGTACTTTCTCCTGAATGCCCAGGCCTCTTGTCTCACTCTTGCCGGCTGTTGCTATTGCCCTTGCGGTGGGATGCGTGCTTCTAGAAGTAGGCAGTTCGCAATCCCTCTACCTCCCCAACTCTATACATCGGGGGCGAGCAAGGGACAGCATCAGTCGGTCTCCAACTTCTCCGTTCGGACCCTCTGCCGCCCCACTAGCCGGGCATGGTCAGCCTTCTCCCATCACCAAGGAAATGTATTGGGCCCGCCAGTTCTCAAGAGATTGGTGCTCATGCGGCTGCAGGCAAGCAGCACCATTCCCCGAGGGCGGGCTGTGGATCCCCCGCCCGCAACATTGAATTTTGCGGGGAAAGAGAGGGAGTGGTTGAAGAGCCCCCGTTGCTCTGCGGCCCCACTCCTGGCCATCCCTGACGCTGGAGTCCTCTTGTCCTGCAGCAGTGGCCCCAGTCTTTGCCGCTGCATATCCCAGCCTGCCACTTGGAGGGGCCTATCTGTTTCCCACTGCTGGGAGCACATTCCTACTGTCTCCAGAATTGGGCCCCAAATTCAGTGCACCGCTTCCCAGGGGCATAGGAGACAATACAGGGAGTGCAGAATTATTAGGCAAGTTGTATTTTTGAGGATTAATTTTATTATTGAACAACAACCATGTTCTCAATGAACCCAAAAAACTCATTAATATCAAAACTGAATATTTGTGGAAGTAGTTTTTAGTTTGTTTTTAGTTTTAGCTATGTTAGGGGGATATCTGTGTGTGCAGGTGACTATCACTGTGCATAATTATTAGGCAACTTAACAAAAAAATATATATACCCATTTCAATTATTTTTCATTACCAGTGAAACCAATATAACATCTCAACATTCACAAATATACATTTCTGACATTCAAAAACAAAACAAAAACAAATCAGTGACCAATATAGCCACCTTTCTTTGCAAGGACACTCAAAAGCCTGCCATCCATGGATTCTGTCAGTGTTTTGATCTGTTCACCATCACCATTGCGTGCAGCAGCAACCACAGCCTCCCAGACACTGTTCAGAGAGGTGTACTGTTTTCCCTCCTTGTAAATCTCACATTTGATGATGGACCACAGGTTCTCAATGGGGTTCAGATCAGGTGAACAAGGAGGCCATGTCATTAGATTTCCTTCTTTTATACCCTTTCTTGCCAGCCACGCTGTGGAGTACTTGGACGCGTGTGATGGAGCATTGTCCTGCATGAAAATCATGTTTTTCTTGAAGGATGCAGACTTCTTCCTGTACCACTGCTTGAAGAAGGTGTCTTCCAGGAACTGGCAGTAGGACTGGGAGTTGAGCTTGACTCCATCCTCAACCCGAAAAGGCCCCACAAGCTCATCTTTGATGATACCAGCCCAAACCAGTACTCCACCTCCACCTTGCTGGCGTCTGAGTCGGACTGGAGCTCTCTGCCCTTTACCAATCCAGCCACGGGCCCATCCATCTGGCCCATCAAGACTCACTCTCATTTCATCAGTCCATAAAACCTTAGAAAAATCAGTCTTGAGATATTTCTTGGCCCAGTCTTGACGTTTCAGCTTGTGTGTCTTGTTCAGTGGTGGTCGTCTTTCAGCCTTTCTTACCTTGGCCATGTCTCTGAGTATTGCACACCTTGTGCTTTTGGGCACTCCAGTGATGTTGCAGCTCTGAAATATGGCCAAACTGGTGGCAAGTGGCATCGTGGCAGCTGCACGCTTGACTTTTCTCAGTTCATGGGCAGTTATTTTGCGCCTTGGTTTTTCCACACGCTTCTTGCGACCCTGTTGACTATTTTGAATGAAACGCTTGATTGTTCGATGATCACGCTTCAGAAGCTTTGCAATTTTAAGAGTGCTGCATCCCTCTGCAAGATATCTCACTATTTTTGACTTTTCTGAGCCTGTCAAGTCCTTCTTTTGACCCATTTTGCCAAAGGAAAGGAAGTTGCCTAATAATTATGCACACCTGATATAGGGTGTTGATGTCATTAGACCACACCCCTTCTCATTACAGAGATGCACATCACATAATATGCTTAATTGGTAGTAGGCTTTCGAGCCTATACAGCTTGGAGTAAGACAACATGCATAAAGAGGATGATGTGGTCAAAATACTCATTTGCCTAATAATTCTGCACTCCCTGTACATTTCTGTTCTGGGGGGGGACAGGGACAGCCTTGGGGACTTTCAATCAACCCTATACAAATCGCTTGTTGTTTGTGAACTGCAGGCTCCGATAAATATACACAATCATATATATTGGAAGTGAAATAGGGAGAAAGGAAGGCATGTTTTCACAGTCTGAAAATATATTTTATTGTTATTTACATTCACAAAGTAATTAGCTCAAATGTGAAAATAACATGTTGATTAACCTTGCATCTTCATGCACCAAGCAAATAAAGGTAGGAGGGTAAAAAGGAAGAACATACCCTTTGTGCCCCACACCCATCATGCCCTTCGCCTCATGCCAATTAGAACTGCACTGGAGATATCAAAAGCGATTAGGTACAACAGTTGTAAACTGTGCTCGGAAACCATAGTTCTAATAACACTTCTACTCCTGTGTGTGAACTTGGGAAGCTCAGCTCCACATCAGTCATAACTAGGAGCATTTCAACTGAAGAAGCTCTTGGAGTTACTGGCTATATAAACATGGATTCTTTAATCCCTGTATAAACTGCAGTCACTAATTTCTTTAGAATCGGCTGTTTGTGAGGCACCAAGTCGCTGCGTATAAAGAAAAGACATTCACTGATTATAAAGAAAAGACATCAGAAAATGACTGATAGGGTTATTACAGTCGAGTTCTGACATTACAATTCCTTCTGCCAGAGCTAGCAGCCAAGGTGAAAGGCAGATCAGGTCACAGAGCATAATTAATGCAGCTGTTTAAAGCAAAAAATTGAATGTTGCTTTTCTTTCTTCTGCTCTACTTTAATAGCTTGGAATGACAGAAGCTATGTACTAAGGTTTTGAGTGGTTTGTGGGAAAGTTGGTGGTGTGACCATGTATTATATTGGGTAAAATACCCCCTGCATACATAAGGATATTGCAAGTCACCTTGAAGTTCATACCTTATAAATAAGCATTGGCAAAGCCAATAGGTCTCGCCTATGCAAGTTCTATTGCCTTCGCCAATGTGTTTTAGGCATGCTGTACACTAGTAAGACTACTATTCAGCATGGCTCAAAGTTAATGGCATAAAGGAGAATGATGTGTCATCGAATGGTGTGGCGTAGTGTCAGAGCAGTGGTTCCCAACCTGTGGTCCGGGGACCCCTGGAGGTCCGCGCGAGCCTAGAAAATTAAAAAATATTGACAAAGTAGGTCCCCAGCTTCCAGTAATGACTCAGGCGGGGTCCCCGGATTCCCATGATGATTCAGTGGGGGTCCCTGGGTTCCATTAATGTTAAAATGGGGGTCCACAGAAATCAAAAGGTTGGGAACCACTGTAGTAAGTAGAGTGTCCTAGAATGGAGCAGTAAACTAACCTTAAAGGAACCGGGGTCCCTTGAATAAAATGCAACACCACTCCCATTAACGATTATATTAAAGTGCCTTGCAAATGGAATGTTTCATGTATGTATTCAATCAAAATATAAAAGATCAAATGTAGTGGGAAAACATCAACAGGGGAAATCGAGAAAGACTGGTATTAGGGCATTACACAAGTTATCTGGATGACCCAATGTCACCAATTACAAGAAAAATTTAAAAAGTAACCTATGTAGTACAGTGGTTTGGAGGAGGCTGGCCTGGTTTGTAGTGGGTACCTATGGTACTTACACCTTATACCAGGTCCAGTTATCCCTTATTAGTGAAATGTAGGCAGTGTCTAGAAGCCAGTCTCTCTAGGGGTAGCCGTAGCCAAGGCTTATCTAGGAGACATGCAAAGCTCAGGCAATACCACTGTAGTCACACAGTACTCACACACATGAAAGAAAATACTCAGTGATACAAAAATAAAGGTACTTTATTTTAGTGACACAAATGTCAAAAATACCATAGAGACTATACTCCCTTAGGAGGTAAGTAATACACCAATTATATACACTAGTATGCAGCAATAGCAATAAAAACAGTTAGAAAACAGTGCAATTAGTGAAAATCACAATGGTTAGAAATGGGCCTAGGGGAAACACAAACTATATACTAAGAAAGTGGAATGCAAATGTCTGTTTCCCACCTAGTCAAGTGGGGTATTTAGAGGGGCGCTGGGATTATTAGAAGACACCAAAGGTAAGTAATAAAACCCACCTCAGAGCCCAAGAAAGCAGGAGTAAATCACAGTAACTTTCCTAGAACACACAAGAACACGAGAAAGAAAATAATGCAAGAACCAGAAGAGACTTTAAGACACAAAGGGTGGATTCCTGGATCTAAAGACTTGTGGAAGAATGGGACTAGGTCCAAGATGCACAGAAGAGTCCAGGGAGGACAGTAGCCCCTGCTAACCCGAATCAAGGCGCAAAAGAAGAACCACTGGTGAAGAACAACAGTCAGAACTGCACCCAAGAAGATGGATGCGGGTTCCTGGTTGGTGCAGATGATATCCCACACCGGATGGATGATTGCAGTCTGGTTTGTGTCGCTAGATTCCACCAACAAGCCTTGGCACACGCAAAGCTCACGGTTTGCGGAAAATGGCACTGCCCGGGACCAGGAGGGACCTGGTGGACTCTACCCAGGAGGGGGAGTCAGGGAGGGCACTCAGCAAGTCAGAGAGCCCACAGAAGACCAGGCAGCGCACACAGGAGTCCCCCAGCATGAACACAAAGGAGTTGCAAAAGGAGGCCCACGCAGCACAAAAACAAAGGATCCCACACCCCCAGAGAACCACTCAGGAAGCTGTGCATCGCAGGAAGGAGTGCTGGGGGCCAGAGCTACATTGTGCACAAAGAATTTCGTAGAAGGATGCCAACAAGCTTTGGCAACTGAAAAACATGTAGTGACCAGGGGTACTGTCTTGCGTGGGAAGGCAAGCTCTTACCTCCACCAAAGTTGAACAGTAGGACGTCGGGAACATCGGGACCACTTCAGATGCAGGATCCATGCAACTCGTCAGGAGAGGGGACCCACGCAGATGGTCGTCGTTGCAGAGAGGCGCCTGCTGAAGCAGGGGAGTGACTCCTTCACTCCAATGGAGATTCCTTCATTCTTCTGGTGCAGGCTGTCCTCTGAGGATGCACGACCGGGAAACAGTTGCATTTGCTGGCAAGAGCTGAAGATACAATGTTGCAGAAGTCGTATTTGCTTCTTTGTTGCAGTTTGTGGAGTTCCTGGCGGGCCCAGCTGCAGTTTCTTCTTTGAGAAGGTGAAGTAAAGGATGCAGAGGATTCCTGTAGGAGTCTTGCAATCCAAATCTGAAGAACCTCCCAAAGGAGAGACCCTAAATAGCCCTGAAAGGGGGATTGGTCAGCTAAACAAGTAAGCACCTATCAGGGGACGGCTCGACACCACCTGCTGGCACTGGCCACTCAGATGCTCCCAGAGTTCGCTACCATCTTGGAATCCAAGATGACAAAACCCAGAGACCCTCTGGAGGAGCTCTGAGCACCACACCTGCAGTGTTGGTGGACAGGGGAGTGGTCACTCCCCTTTCCTTTGTCCAGTTTCGTGTCAGAGCAGGGACTGGGGTACCTGAACCAGTGTAGACTGGATTGTGCAAGGAGGGCACCAAATGTGCCATTCAAAGCACTTCCAGTGGCCTGGGGAAGGAAGCTACCACTCCCAAGCCTGTAACACCTATTTCCAAAGGGAGAGGGTGTAACACCCCTCTCCCAAAGGAAATCCTTTGTTCTGCCTTCCTGAGCTTGAGCTTCTCAAGCAACAGAAGGACAGAAACCTGTCTGAGAGGTGGCAGCAGCTGGGGCTGCCTGGAAAACCTCAGAAGGCTGGAATGGCAAAACTGGGGGTCCTCTAAGGAGCCCCCAGAGTGCATGAAATCATACAACCAATGCTTGCAAAAGCCCTAGGGTATGATTCCAACATGTTTGATACCAAACATACCTATGTTCGGAGTTACCATTATGTAGCTGGACATAGGTAGTGACCTATTTCCAGTACACGTGTAAAATGGCATCCCCTCACTCACGAAGTCTGGGAAAATGGTTCTGGAGGTTGTGGGGGCACCTCTGCTAGTGCAGGGGTGCCCTCACACACAGGTACTCTGCACCCTGCCCTCAGGGCTGGAGGACCTGCTATAGGGGTGACTTATAAGTGACCTAGTGCAGTGTAACTGGCAGTGAAAGGGTGCATGCACCTTTTCACGCAGGCTGCAATGGCAGTCCTGCAGAAGCCTTTGCATGGGCTCCCTATGGGTGGCAAATGAAATGCTGCAGCCCATAGGTGTTGGAAAATGGGTTATTGGTAAGGGCAGGTAGGTACCTACACTTAGCAATAGGCCACTAACCTCCACTAAGGTCCAGTTAGGTCTCAGTAAATTAAACCCAGCTCAACCCTTGGTAGCTTGGCAACGAGCGTCAAGGCTTAACTTAGGAGACAGAGTGTAAAGCATTCAAATATCACAAAACAGTAATTAAATAAAACACAGGAAACAGTTTAAAAATTCAAAACCAATTTATAAAAATAGATTATATTTTTATCTTTAAAATGACACCAAAACGAATAAAATCGGATAAGGGGAACCGGAGATATGAATTTTTAAAGATTTATTATTTTTTAGCGCCTAGAAACAAAAAGCGCCAATCGGGTCATCTGGTTGCACCTCGACCGGGGCAAAGTCAAAGTTTCAGGCCGACCGCGATGGAGCCCTGCTCAGCTACAGGCCGCGGGAGGCCTTGGTTAAAAGTTTACCTTCACACTTAGTCTTTTTTTCGAAGATTTTCTTCAGCGGGACGAACCTGCCAGTCAAATCCGACCTCCTGGAGCCCTTCTCCGGATACGCGATGCTGGAATCCTCGGTGGAGATTTTTACCTTCGGACTTAGTCTCTTTTTCAGAGATTTTTCTTTACCGGGACGAACCAGCAAATCAGGCCGGGTCGCGGTTGAGGCAAGCCGGCTAGAGTTGCCGCGGCGGGTCGGTCCCTCTATGGAGCTTTTTTTCCAAAAGTTGTCCAAACTTCTCCAAACTTCTGGGGCTTCTCCCAGATGTCCTTTTAAGGTTCTTTTGGGGTCCACAGCTCACCCCAAGGGTCCAGAAGTTCTGAGATGGTCCTTGGGGGGTGCGGACTACAACTCCCAGAATGCACCTGGCGCAAACTCCTTTTGGGCCACTGGACAGTGGTCAGCTGGTCGCTTTCTTCAGGAGTTGGTGCAGGGGACTCTGGATAGCAATTTTTCACCTGTAGCAAACAGGGAGTCCCTCCTTGAACCAGTTGAAGCCAGGCAAAGTCCTTCTTGTGGTGAAGCCCAAGTGTGCAGCTGGTGCAGTCCTTCTGAGTGCAGGTTCCAGGTGCAGGCCAGGGGTCCAGCAGGGCAGTCCTTCTTCTTCTGTTGTTCTTCCTTGTTGGATGTGGTAGGGAACGGAGGTGTGGGTGCAGGTCTGCCAGTTTTATCCTTGCTCCTGGGTGAAAAGCAGGGGGGTCCTGGTTCTCCAATCAGGTGCAGGGTCCTTCCCCCTGTGATGACCACTTCCTGGGAAGTGTGGCAAAAATCAATCCCAGGAGGCAACATTCTCTAAAAATCCATCATGGCTGAATCTGATTTTTGGAGGTTACATCTGGCTGAGCCCACCCACTGGTGTGGCTAAAAATCATAAACACACCCCTCTCCTGCCCTCTCCTAATCTAATCAAGGGGGCACCTAGTTGTCTGGGGTTGCAGGATGTGGGGGTGTTGCTGGTTGCTCCAAATGTCCTTCTCTGCCATTGAAGACCAGTTTGGCAGCCCTCCCCGCCTCACCATCTGCTGAGGGGAGATTCCCTCCCACAGGCACATTCCTTTGTGTGAAGCCAGGCCACTTCACACCTCATCAAGGCAGCTTGGTCAAGCTGCTCAAGGCTGGCCAATCAGAGCACAGCAGCAAAAACAATGCAGGGCTGAAATTGGCAACTTTTCAGGTAAAGTTTAAAACTCTTTACCTGAACAAGTTATATTAAATCCAACAACTGGAAGTTGTGGGATTTATTACAACAATTAATTTGATACCAAACTCTTGGTATGCATCATTTAAGGAGACTTTAAAAATTAAAATAAAGTCTCCCCATTCTAGCCTATGAAGGCCATTTACTACAATGAGGGAAAACGAATTTGGCTGTTTTTACCTCACCAGGGCTTATAAAACTATTTTTATAAGGTCCCTGCTTATAGTTACATGGCACCCAGCCCTAGGGGCACATAGGGCACACCTTAGGGGTGACTTATATGTAAAAATAAGGTAGTTTAAGACTTTGGAACTACTTTTAATTCCAAAGTCGAATTTGCATATAACTTTAATTTAAAAGCAGCCAGCAAGGCAGGCCTGCCTTTAAAATGACACTGGGCACCTCAGCAGTGCACTACCTATGCTGTGGTCCCTAAACCTACATGCCCTACCATATACTAGGGACTTATATGTAGGTTAACTTAGCCAATTATAATTAGCCTAATTTGCATATTGATTTTACACAGAGCACAGGCCCTGGGACTGGTTAGCAGTACCCAGGGCACCATCAGAGTCAGGAAAACACCAGCAAAAAGTGGAAAATGGGGGCAAAATGTTAGGGGGCCTCTGCAATCAGCCCTGTTTTCTCACAATAGGGATCTCCTGGAACCCCAATGCCCTGCGTACCGAAGTACCATATACTAGGGACTTATAAGGGGGCACCAGTATGGCAATTTGGGGTAAAATACTGGGTTATCAGTATGCAACAACCATAATTTAAGGGAGAGAGCATAACTACTGGGGTCCTGATTAGCAGTATCCCAGTAGACACACTCAAACACACTGGCAAACAGGCCAAAAGTGGGGGTAACCAAGCTAGAAAGAGGATACTTTCCTACAAGGTTAGCATCCACAATAATGATTTACAAGCTTTTATACACCGACTTTTACATGAATGACTCAAATAGTGAGTCAAGAAGTCATTAGCTCGTAGTACCTATGCTTATGCCAACTTAAGTACAATATCACAAATTCAAGTCAAGGTACTTTGGCCGATGATATTTCGATCCCCTAGACAAGTATCAGGATCATCCTAAGCCTTCGTTGCGCTTGAGTTAAAAGGGTTACAGAGTGCTTGTAACCAAAACGGCTAAGATAAATCTGACTCACGTCTCATATGAATGAGAAGGCAATCAATGGAGATCTGAATCTCTAATCAAGCGCCAATGCCATAAAGTAGTAGTAGAGTGGAGTAGTGTCACAATGTAATAGAGTGTCATAGAGTGGAGTGGCAGAGTGTCGTAGAGTGGAAAGGCATAAAGAAGTGTGAACTGGAGTAGAGTAAAGTAACGTGAAGTGGCATAGAGAAAGTTGGATAAAGTGTTGTTGAGAATAGTACATTGTTGTATAGTGGAGTGGCATAGAGGGTTGTGCAGTGGCGTTGAGCAGAGTATCGCATATTGAAGTGGCATAGGGTGGGGTGGAGTGGCATAGAGTGGGGTGGAGTGGCATAGAGTGGTGTAAAGTGGAACGGAGTGGCGTATAGGGAGTTGTGTAGGGAGTTACAGAGTGGAGAAAGTGTTAGAGTTTAATGGAATAGAGTGTCAGAGTCTAGTATCATGAGTGTAATGTCAGAGTGAAGTGTCATAGAGTGGAGTTGGGTGGTCTAGAGTGAAGTGGCATAGAGTACAGTGGTGCAAAGTAGATTGGTGTAGAGTGTAGTGGTATAGAGTGCATTGGTTTTGAGTAAAGTGGTGTAGAGTGCATTGGTGAAGACTGCACTGGTTTAGCGTACAGTACAGTAGCTTAGAGTGGAAGAGTAGAGGGGAGCAGAGTGGAGTGGCACATCATAGATTGCAGTGGTTCAGAGTGCTGTGTCATAGAGTGAGGCGGTGCATCGTAGAGTGGAGTGGTGCAAGGTAGAGTGGCATAGAGTGTAGTGGCATATAGGGCATTGGTGTCGAGTGCAGTAGAGTGGCATATAGTTGAGCGGTGCAGAGTAGAGTGCCGTGGTGCAGAGTATAGTTCAGTGGCAGAATGCAGTGTTGCAGAGCAGAGTGTCATAAAGGACAGTGGTGTAGAGTAGAGTGGCATAGAATGCATTGGTGTAGAGTGCAGTGATGTAGAGTGATGCAGAGTAGAGAAGAGTGGCTTAGAGTACAGAGGTGCAGAGTAGATTAGAGTTGCATAGAGTAGATTGCTGCAGAGTACAGTATAGTGGTGAAGAGTAGATTGTTGCAGAGTGGAGCATAGTGATGTAGAGTGTAGTAGCATAGAGCGGTGCAGAGCAGATTGGAGTGGCGCAGGGTACATTGGAGTGGTGCAGGGTAGATTGGACTTGCATAGCATAGAGTGGAGTTGCGTAGATTGCAGTGGCATAGAGGAGATGATTTCAAAGTAGAGTGAAGTACCCTACAGTGGAGTGGTGTAGAGTAGATTAGAGTGCAATGGTGCAGAAAAGAGTGCAGTGGGACCGAGTACAGTGGCATTGAGTGCATTGGTGCAGAGTAGAGTGCATTGGTTTTGAGTAAAGTGGTGAAGAATGCACTGGCAGAGTGCAGGGGTGTAGTGTACAATGGTTAGAGTAGAATAGCATAGATTGCAGTGGCATAGTGTAGAGTGCTGCAGAGTAGAGTGGTGTAGAGTGGAGTGGTACAGCATAGATTGCAGTGGCGTAGAGTAGCACAGAGTGGAGAAAAGTGGTGTAGGGTGCAGTAGCATAGGTAGAAATTGTTTCAGAGTAGAGTGAAGAAAAGATAATATACTTCAATATGCTTAAGTATGTAACGATAACAACAACATAAATAATAATGCTAGGCATAATAGCCCAAAATGAAGTATGACTTCTCCCTGTTAGTCACGCTGTAATCAAGCCCTTCATTACCTAGATAACAAAACATTAAACATAAATATTAGAAAAATATACCCTTCTAATAGCTAGATGCTTGTGTGAATAGGTAAAATCTGGGCTCAATCTCGACCTCACTGTTTCACCAACTGGTGTGATCTTAGTCAAATGCAAATATTGTGTTTCACAGTCTCCTTTCTAGCCTGCAGGCGTCAGGGTGAGTGGGACTGTGTTTCCTCTTTAGATCTTCCTCATTGTCTTGCAGCTCCTCTTGAAGGCGTCCTGCAGTGCTCCTCTTCAAGGCGGCAGGTGAGGGTAATCATCAAGAACTCTTTTCTCCTCCTCGTGCCCTTTGTTCTTATGAGCACCCTTAATGCCCACAGCTGTGAACAGGGCAAACAAAAGGGCAGAGGGCTAGGGGGCCTCTAGACTCACCTTCATTCTGTTACCATCAGCTTGGAGGATGGTCGGTACAGGGCTGTTATAAGTAGCGCTTTTGTGCGCTAATGGCCCTCTGAATAATAGATGTGAGAGGGGAAATTATTTTGTCCCCTTGTCCCCCCCCACCTTCGACCCCGTGCCCGCCACCCTACAAAATCTTGGAGGGGATACATCCCCGCGTCCCCCACACTTCCTACGCCCATGCCGCTTCCCTTGTCCATCCCCTCCTGACGCACTAGGGCCACCACTGCTTCGCCGCAGCTGTCCATGTATCCCAGCCGCGCGATCTGTGCCTGATCGGTGCCATCTTGGTTTTGCGACAGCCGACTCTGCCCCAGTCTTGGTCGTTCGCCACTTGGCTTGGGACACAGGGGCTCCCCACAGCTCTGTTAAAGTAGTCCCCTTATTCTGTGTGGACAGCGGGCAGTTGTTGTCAGGATCTCTGCTCCCGTTTCTTTGGTAGGAGGTAGAGCTCCATAGGTTGCGGCCTACACCATGGCTGGCTAAGGCCATGCCCTCCACAATTAGTTGTTTTTGATATCGAAATATTTAAATTGATGGTACAAATGAAATCGTGGAAGGAATAGATAAAACTAGTGCTTTCTAAATAAATCCTTCGGAACCAATGTGCCCCATACAATATACACCCAACTTCATTTGAAGTGTATGGCTCATCCTTCTTCTTCTTTTTTTTTTTTTTTTTTTTTTTTTTTTAAATCTATCTTTAAGGGTTTTCAACACGTCTTTAAGATTAAGCATTAGTGTGCAATAAAGACGTTAGCATATGCAGACTGCATTCAAATAATGCTTTGTTGTACTGTTTCAGGGTAATTATATGAGATGCCCCCCTTTCCTTTAGCTCTCCTCCCCACCAACTTGAATAGATCACATGACCTTACTTTCAAGTCATGAGGTCTGTGTGATCTTGTGCAGTTTTAACCTTTGTTTCCCTCTGCATCCTATGTAATCGCCACATTTACAGGGTTCAACTCGAACAGGAGCATTCATTTGAGTACCTGTTGGCTACTACTTGCAAATCTAGCAGGGCACTGATTAGTGTGCACCGTCCTGCTAACTGTGATTAAAAATTAAAAACATCCCAAATTTTCAATTCAGTTTCAGCTGTGCTTTAGAAATTAAATCAGCACAAGTTTAACTGGAGTTGAAGTGTGAAGCTATACCAAATACTTTATTTTCCCTGTAGTAGTAGAAACCCAACAAACTACTTTCTAGATATATATATATTTTTTTTAAGCTACTGCTGAGGGGCAGTCCTCTAAGCTGGACACAAACACACCACATATGGCTTGTGATAACCCAAGGACACAGCTTGATCGATACACCTCCTTGCCTCACTGAAGAGCAGCACAGATTTCTATACTTTGAGTCTTTATTTTCACACCAGCATCATTTTTAGATGGTGGCAAACTTTATGAATACCACGTTTTCTGTTGAATATGTGTTATATGAAGTTTCGACTATATGGGCGCATGTGTAGTCCACCGGCATTGTGACCCCTTCAACTGTCTATCAATGGTTACTTCTGCCAAAAAACGTTTAGGAGGAGTTGTGGGACACAAAGTGTTAACTGAGCTGCATTGATTGGGATGAAGGGAATTAAATGTGTGTTAAATAAGGAAAGTCTGTGGACCTTATATTTTACAAGAATATATTTATGAATGGTGGAGGCAAGTTCTAACAATACTTGTCCCTTTCTAGGTCTCGCCTGCCAGATACCACAAGCTGTCTGGTTGCAAAAGACCTATTGTGAACTTACAGTGGGCTTACAGCTGCCAATTACTTACTATTAGTTGGCTTTATTGCCACTCTTTTGTGCTTGCTTCTTACTTGATGGCTTCCCTTCTTTATCTTGTGTTTGCTATTCCCCCTCCCCGAGCATAACCACTTTGCAATCCCACAGATTAACTGACTTGCACTGCTCACATTTTGGGAACCATTCTTATTCATTTCATTTCAAACTTCACGAGAGCCGTCTCCCGCGTCACCCCTACAAATGCTCACCCACCCCCTTTGTGCTGTGTTTCTCCCCATCCCTTCCATCCTGTCTGTAAAAGCACAGCAACGAGGATATTTATCGCTGAAGAGTACACTTTACGGGCTTTTGTCTTATTGCCTGCATTCCACATTTTACATGGAACCACAGGCTTTGGCACACAAAGACATTCATTGCGCAGAGGGGAAAGGCCTCTTAGCACTCAGCTTTCATCTGAGGCAGAAGGTGTACTTAGCATGACACTTCTAATGGAGGTGCATAAATCTACTTCCTGGACTACTGTAGAAGACCAAATGGTTGAATCCTGTGAATAAGCATGTCACTTTCCATTCTGACACTTCCTTATTCGTTGTGTTTGAAAAGTAAACTCTGATATTTATAAAGATTGAAAACACTGAATTCATTGTACAGTTTTGAGATACAATGAGCTATGTGTTTTTCCTTTACTACTTTGATTTTTTTTCTTTCACTTTTTTAAATAATACTTTACGAACATTGTCAAATGCAACAGGTCGGCACTCGCATTATAAAGGCAAGAACTATTGGTTTTGCTAATGCTTGTCTTAATATACTTGAGAATGAGGCAAGCAAGTTTTTCATATAGTCAGAATCTCATCGTTTTTCTCTGTTTGTTCCTAGCTGAGAGCAGATTGCAAACTAAGATCCTGAAATAACAGTCTGCGTTAGCACAGAGGTAGGATCGAAAGAAGAGTGTTGCACTGTCCTGTTAGATGATTGATTCCATGCCAAGGCACCTCCACGTCGCGATTGCACTGGGTTGTCTCCATCATGTCTCTTTATTTGTATAAGTAATGGAGCTGTGCTGACACTGGGTACGGTGTCACTCTAAAGCACTGTCCCCCTGCCATGGAGCAAGTGGAGGGAAGAGCGAGAAACAGGGAGCGCACTGGGTGGGGGGGGGTATTTTGCAGGGTGGAGCACATGAGGGAGAGAGCTGGAAATACATCCACTCTCATGTAGTGCTTAAGCACAAAGTGGTTCCCAAAATGTGAGCAGTGGAAGTATACACGAAGCAAGCAATTGAGAGAGACAGTAAAGCCAACCAATAGTAAGCAGTGGGTGGGCTCTAAGCCCATGGTAAGTTTTTGGTATGGTCCATAAAAGGCTTTTGCCTACAGACAACTAAAGCAGTTGTCTGTTGTTAATTGTTTTAAGAATAAAATATCTAAAAATGCTTTACAATCCATGAGATGCCAGTCATATGTGACTGTTTTACCATTTGTGTGTGTGTTTTTTGTTTTTTTCTTCACAATTGCCTTTAAATACATTGCACTCTGGATTGAATATGTCTCTTTTGTTTGTGGTTCAGGTTAGAGCAACAGCCCAAGCCGGCAGCAAAGTATATGAGGATGTGTATGTGCTTCCAGTGGGGATCCGCACAGTAAAGGTCTCTGGGAACCAGTTCCTCATCAACGGAAAACCGTTTTACTTCCACGGTGTCAACAAGCATGAGGATGCAGACGTAAGTGAGGGATGTGTGCAAAGCTCTGGTCTCTCTGCGTCAAAGCTTGGAGCGATAGGATGTGTTGGTTGGTGTGTGGCCCAAGGTTCAGCGCTCTGGGTGTAAAGCATTGAGGTTGTCTGTGAGTGTGACGAGTTCGGCCCTCAGCGTCTCGCTTGAAAGAGAAGCTTTGGGAGTGATGTGCGCAGCTTGTGTCAGTGGATGTGTGCGTGCAACTTTCGCAGTGTGTCAGTTAGACGCTTGTGTTATTCTGTTGGGTGGGTTTGAGAGATGCTTGAAAAGTGTACTAGAAAATAGGGCCGAAACTACAGTGTACATTTCTGTGGACAAAGCTTGCGGAGTGTGTATGTGTTGGAGGTTGAAGCCTGGAGGCATCTGGACTGCAACCTTAGGTTCACCCATTTACAAAGGCAGTGAACCCCTTCCCCCCCCCCCCCCAAATTAAATTACAACCCTCCTGCCGTGCACTGCAACTTCTATGTCCCAATTCATGCTTGTGCATAGCTATGTGACTAATAGTCCACATTTGCTGGAGGTTCTATATCAACAAGTAATGAGGTCATTTAATGAATACATAACTGGTGTGTTCTACAGGTTGGGAAATAATTCTTGTAACCCTCGTCATTGGTCTTGCCGGTCGCATAAGTGATCTGATACCACAAAGTGCACTGTGATCATCGGTCCTCTCAGTTCCTTCCTTTATTAAAGATATATTACAAATAAGGAAGGGGCTGACTGGGGAGACCCTGTCAATTGAAGTTTAGTTTGAAGACCATGAATCGGTCAATCTGCTGTTTCATTTTTTCATAGATTCTCTACCATGCTATACAGTTTCCGTGAGTCCAGCCATGCATCTACTCAGACCTCCTGTCTGAGGACACTACCCAAACAGGTCTGAGGGACTGCTACATCAGGGCTATGACAGCCCCTTATTCATGTCGGCTAAAACACCTCCAGAGAAAGGATACATAATGCAATAATATGCTGTGTGCATCAGTTCTATGCAAACAATAAAAATAATTGCAACAATACTTTAATAGGTAGGTGACTAGAGCAGAGCGATTACCACCATGTCTGTCTTTTTCATTGCAAATCTTACTCTTATGTGGTAAGGCATCTCCATTCCCCCTATTTAAGAGAAAAACAATGTTCCTGTAAAATCCCTGATTTTATCTTCCAGGGATTATTAATTGTGCTCACCCCTTCCACTTCATGTAAATGCCCTCCTGACTCTCAGAGATTTTGGCAGTTTCAGTAGTAGGTACATCTGTATGCCCACTTCTCAAGTGTGCTTAGATGTAACTATCTACCGGAAAGTATTCTTGTCCCTGCTGTTTTCCCAACTAGTGGAGGTCTTTAATTTATAAATGCCCCTACATCCTGGAATTTGACATTTCCGGGTCCACAGTCATAGGGGTGGATCTATTCCAAAACAGTACTCACTTCAATTGTCTCCATGTTATGTCATGTTATAGCGATTTATAAAGCAGTAAAGCACATGGCTGACTTAACAGGGATTCCCAGCGATAAAGATATGACTACTCAAGAATGGTGCACAGACAAGAACAACTTTTAGAGACAGGCTTTAAGTTGTTTGAGGAAAATATTTTCAGCTGGGCTGAGACGCAGACGCCACTGTTTAATGTACCGTTGAAAACAATTTCCTCATTATATAGTGAGTCACTCCCAAGAGTAAAGTGCGTGAAACAGTAGCTCCCTAAAGAAGAGTGCATAAAACAATAAAGTGCAGTGCCATCAGGAGTAGTTGACTTCAAGTGTGATTTCAAGCATAGGCCTAATTTTTTATAGTTGGTTGGAGTTGTAGGTATGAGCATTCACCGGACAACTAGACTGCACAGACCTAAGCACCTAGGCAGGTTTCAGCAATTGAAGAGAAGACCACATGCCACTCACTACCAGATGTCTCAAGTTACCAGCAGTCAAGTGAGGTTGTGGGTTCATATTTGCTTTGTAGTTCAGTCTGGCTCCAGCGGGATGGATGGTTGCTCACTGGTGAGAATTGGTGAGGTGGCTTAATGCACATGCATACATACAACTAAAGAAGAGAGAGTCCTCCTCCTCGCACCACACAGGTCACCTGCGAGTACCCATTCTATATCAAACTGACTCCTTGACAGGCACTGTCCAATTCTGGGATAACACCTTGTTTGTTAGGGATTAGTTAAAATGAAGCCTTTATTTAGGTCCGGGTGGCCATTTGATTTCTGATTTAGGTTTTCTTCCTAGTTGCTTTTGGTTTTGTGCCCATTGAAGCAGTAATTCTTTCACTTGCGGCTCCTTCTGTTGGTTCATCTCTACCTGTGCAATTTGGTTTAAGCATTATTTTATGCAGAATGTTGCTGGGAGGAATGGTGCTTCTTGGTGCTCTTGTTCATCACTTCAGCTCTAGGTTATAAATTGTCATAGCCAGGGTTCGCGGCAGGCCTTCTGGCCTATTCAGTCTGGGGTGAGTTACAGTGGTGTTAGCTTTTCAGTGAACTCATTGTCCGCTTGTAGGCCATCATCGTATGCTTATCACTGTAGGATCTGGTTTCCTGGTCAACTAACCAGTCATTTTTAGGTCGAGCACTCCAGCGCTTTGACCTGTTGTAAGTATGGGGGCTTTTAACCACGTCCACCTCACGCCCATCACTTTCACTCATTTGTGGGCTTGCCTTTCACAAATCACTTGATGTCAGTGGTAATTGCTTTACTTTTGTCCCATCTTGGGGCGGTTTTGTTAATGCCTTGCAGACTGACCCTGTTACATGGATAATTGCACGATTGCCGTCGTGGATGAACTATTTTTTTCTTTTGTCTTTTGTCTCCCCTCTTCGTGCTCCCTGTTAGCAATGGCCCTCTCAGCGCTCACAGCGCCAACTCAATTGGCGGTATTGGAGCGCAGGTCACATTGTTCACACTTTACCTAACCAGAGTCATTTCTTTTGGCTCTCCCCGTCATGCTGCATAGCTTTCCCAAAAACACTTATAATTTATAAATGCTTTACTTAAAAGCACAGAAATCTGCAACAAGGCTCTCCCAGCACAATGGGAGAGCAGCTACTACAATATTCACTGCACTCGGAAAAAGTCGCCCCATAATGCTTTGCAAGGATTCTTTTTCAAAACGTTTTTGCCCACAACTCAGCCTGTGGTGGCCCTAGGGCAATGGGACCACGACCAAAACATTCTGCATGGCACACTCTTTCCGTTTAGGTCATCTATGAGCCCCCACACTAGGTTAGTGAGGACTCCAAAATGATAACCCCTCCCAAAATACAGTCTCTTTTGAAGCTCTCTTATGGCTGGGAGCTTTTGTTTTACAGCTTGTAGTATTTTGTGCTGTAAGGGTCTTAGTGTTGCAGTAGGCCTGTTAGGCCTGAAATGCCATCTAGGGGTTAAATATATGGATGCACAACATTGCTTTGTGCCTTTCTATTTTCATGTGGTTAAGCCCTCTGGGGGCTAATTATATGGTTACATGACCATGTTTCTTACAAATTATATTTTTATTGTGGTGTTCTCTAGGGGCTGTTCTGAGCATTACAGTCAATATACTACAATATTTGCAGCACTCGGTCGTCCTATAGTGCTTTGCAGGGCATTCTTTTACAAAACATTTTTGCTTATAACTCAGCCTGTGGTGGTCCTAGGACAATGAGTCCACCTCCAAAATGTTCACCACAACCAGCCCTGTTGAGATCCTATCTGGTACCCCACACTAGGCTAGTGGGGACCCCAGAATAATAACCCCTCACTCCATCCAGTGTCTTTTTAATCTCTCTCATGGCTGGCACTTTTGTTTTACAACTATAAGTACTTTGTGTTTTAAGAGTCTTGCTTGTAATCTCATTGCCACAGGCCTGCTAGCCCTAAAAATCTGTAATCACTACGCCCTCAAGGATCTAAATATATGGTTATACTGCAATACTTTCAGTCATTCTCCTTTCATGTGGTTATGCCCTTTAGAGGCAAACTATTTGTTAACATAACCATGTTTCGTACAAATGCTTTTTTCATTGTGGTGTCCTCTAGAGGCTGTTCTGAGCCTTATAGTCTACTGCCAAACGTTTATTTTTGATAAAGGTTTTTATTGGATTTATATGATAATTGTATATGTTTTATTAATCTCTCGTTATTGCTGTTACAACCATGATTCAGGCCAACTTAACATCCTTAATACAATATTACTGTTTTAACATCCTTGATATGTTTGGGTGGCTCTTCTAGTTTATCTCTCTCATTACTCCTCTGTGGCTTTCTTGTTTTGGGAATTGTTAGCCAGCCGGCAACTCTAATGCTGCTTTTCTATTGGAATTAGCATGGCAGGTTTAAATTAGGAGGCTAAATGGTAAAATTTTCGGTTTTGGCCACAGGCAGAGGAAGAAGGTAAACGGAAGTGCTTTAGTTACATGCACGGCCACTGGAAGTGCATGGCAGGAAAAGAGCAAATTATGAGGTGGGGTTGACCAATTTGTGTTCTGCGAAAAGTCCAGTTATGAATTTACAGTGCCAATAGCGCTAGCTCCAGCAAATGTAAGACCCATTGCATTGCAAATGCTTGTAATCCTTAGTTTCAAGTTTGCCTAGATCCTTTCAGGGCAGACATTAATTTTGCATATTACAGAGTTAGGGTTAAGGTTTTTATTTCCTGCACTATAAATGTGTGTTTTTAATGTGGGTCTTCAACATTCTTGTGAAAACTGGAAAGGGAGAATTTAATTTAAAAAATAAAAAATCTCAAACTTTAAACCTGCCTTTTCTCTATATTGTCGTCAAGTTAGTTGCCTGTTGAAATGAGAAAGGGAAAAATATAAAAAGTAAAGCAATTCATTAGTTACAGAAAATAAATTGCATTTAAAAAGAAATCTATAGTAAAATAAAGGTAAAATCTGTGTATTTTTTAACATGGCCTTTCCTATGACTCAACTCCCAAAGGGGTTGCCCCGGCTGGTCGAGGTGGCATTATGCTCTCTAGTCAGACTCCGAACTCTCACTATCTGTGAGACTCCTTATGCCGCCAATATCCCACTACTTGGCCTAACCAATCAATACTCTTATCTGTGGTTCCCAAACTGTGGTCTGGGGACCTCTGGGAGTCCGTGAAGCCTCCTCAGGAGGTCCACAATGCTTAGAACATTAAATAAAATGAACAGATTAGGTCCCCAGCTTTCAGTAATGATTTGGGGGTGAGGAGGTCCCCAGATTCCAATAATGATTCAGTGGGTGTCCCTGGGTCCCAGTAATGATAAAGTGGGGGTCCATAGAAGTTAAAAGGTTGGGAACCACTGATCTAGACCAGGGGTCTTCAAACTGGGGGGCAACAGATAACAGTGTTTTGTTTTAAGCAGACACATGTTCTTGCATTTTTAAAACCGTACTTAACTGCAGTTTTTAAATACGTCTAGGCATATTTAAACATTGCCATATTTATAATATGTTTGTGAAAACCTGAGGGGGGGCCCAGTGATTTTTATTTTTCAACTGGAGGCGGCACAGCATTAAAAGGTTTGGAGACCACTGATCTAGACCATAGGCTGGAGACCTGGTTGATGGTCAGGCTCCACACTATAAAAGATTTATCCAATAATGTCTTCAACCATTCCAGGATCTCAGAGGCAACCATATTTATAATATGTTTGTGAAAACCTGAGGGGGGGCCCAGTGATTTTTATTTTTCAACTGGAGGCGGCACAGCATTAAAAGGTTTGGAGACCACTGATCTAGACCATAGGCTGGAGACCTGGTTGATGGTCAGGCTCCACACTATAAAAGATTTATCCAATAATTTCTTCAACCATTCCAGGATCTCAGAGGCAACCACTCTCTGTATGAAGGACATTTATTGACTTATGGCCTACACACATGCTCTGAGCCACTTGGGCGGTTGTGGATGAGGAACCAACTGTCCTTCAGCCAACTCACACCCTTTACTTGATGTTAGTAGCCACTGTGTGACTTGGCTATACCTATACAATGCTCCTATCTGTATAGGCCCTGTAGTGTCTTCTGGAGACATGAGAGCCTGAATTCCAGCCAATTTTGCATGACCAGGAATGGACCAGATCCATTGAATACCCATACACAATCTTGTGCAATGCCCATTTCCAACTAATTCACTTTTTTATTCTGCACCTGGCCTATCTTTCCTCAGCCCAAATGAACAAAAAATGTCCCCGGGACCTCTGCCTCTTGTCTACGCTGTCATCGCACCCTGGTAGACCTCTGTCACTTTATGTGGGATTGCCCAACCTTGATGAACTATTGGTTTACAGGTATTTCAAGACCTGGCCAACTGCATGGGCCTATCCATCCGACCTATGTGTGAATGCTGTGCACTGGGAGTTTTTTTGAACCATCCCTTCCCCCGCCCCCAAGACATAGATTGATGTTGTGATATCTGGCTCTTCTTTTAGCTGAATGAGAAATCACATTCCGATGAATGTCTACAGGAGCTTCTTCTGTGCCATACTGGTGCACAACAACAATACAATGGTTACAAGCGGAAGGCAAGTACTCCATAGAGAAGAGAGTAGAGGCCTGCATAAATATTCAATTGGAGAGGAATGCAACAAGCTTTGGGAGGCATTGGGTGAAAGGATGCCACCTTGCCCCCATGATGAGAGGATCGCTCCATTTATTTTACCTGGCTATACGCTGGCCCTTGCAATGACACCCTATATTCCAGACAACTATATTGAGTTGAACACATGCCAAATCACAGCTCTCATTTCTCATCCTGACCAGTCACTATAGACTACACTTCACAAAGGGGTTCCTTCCTATAATTCTTCCTCCAACCTCCCTCAGAGAGGCAAGCCCAACACCTTTCTGGTGGTGAGTGTAGTTTTGTGTGAGTTATTAATGATGGAACCCTTTTGGCTCTGTACAACTGTGAAATAATTGTTAAAGCATGGTGAAGTAAATGCAAGTTTAGAATGTTAAGTGTGCGATTACACTCAGATAAATAAAGACATGCAGTACTTGCTGGGGAGGACACTACAGGGGGCATGCAACCTTCCACACGGCTGATGGGACTGATCTCAATGAAATACAACATGAATACTCACCATGAAATAGTAAGTCATCCTGTTGCTCAAAAACACCAATGAATTGCATTTCATTCACAATAAGCTGGTGAAAAGGAACTTGAATCCTCATTTAAACATGGTGTAATTTAGCATTCTACTGGTCCAACACCATGGGTTTCTCCCATAGTGGTAGTACCAAAAAAGAAAAGTGAAGGAGCTGTATGATTCTGTGTGGATATGTGTCAAGCGAAGAAAACAATTGAAAGAGAACAACATCCAGATTTGCACATTGCTAACATAACACAATTGAATGGTGCGAAGGTCTTCTCTGGCTTTGATTTAAATAAAGGATATTCTCAGTTGGAACTGAAAATTGCAGGTACATTGCAACCTTTTCTACACGTATTCGTCTATTTCGATATAAAAGACTAAGGCCCTGATTTCGAGTTTGGCGGAGTGGGTTACTTCGTCACAAATGTGGCGGATATCCCGTCCGCCGTATACAATCCCATAATAGCCTATGGAGATCGTAAAACGGCGGGCGGTATATCCATCACATTTGGGATGGACTAAACCATCCCGCAAACTCTAAATCGGGACCCTACATTTTGATGTGCCATCAGCTGCAGGGATTTTTCAGGATGTAATTCAACATATCATACACCCTGTCATGAATACTTTCAACTTTAGTAATGACATTAGTTTTCATGGCTACTTAGAAGGAGCATGGTAAAGCTCACAAGCGAGTGTCATTTACTTGTTGATGCAGACTTTACTTTGGATGCTGAGAGATGTGAATTCAGTAAGTTGAAGCTAAAGTTCTTTAGCCACATCTTTTCTGATGGAGGTATGACCCCTTATCCAGCCAAAGTGCAAGAGTTGTCAATTGACAGTCCCCCACAAGATGTTTCGATGTTGTGTTCATTCCTTGGCATGGCCATTTACTGTTCCAGATACAGATAAGACTTTGCCACTGTGAATTCTCCCTGGAGAAATGTGGCGAAAAAGAACTTTCATTTAATTGGTTGCATGAAGAGCTTTAAGAGAATCAAGCAAGCTATTGAGAACGCTACTGAAAAGGCATATTTTAATTCAAAGCTTCATATAGAAGTTGTTGTTGACGCTAGTCCAGTTGGGTTAGGTGCAATCCTTGTACAGCATAGCAGACATCCAAATGCTCAAAGACATATTGTGGCATATGCAAGCCAAAGTTTGTCTCAAACTGAACGTGGTAATTCACAACTTGAGAAATAAGTTTTAGTAGCTGTGTGGGCTTGTGAACATTTTCACATGTTGTTATATGGAAAGCCGTTTACGCTTGTTGCAGATCATCAAGCATTATTGGCCATCTTTGGCAATCCAAAGGCCAAGATGCCTCCTCGCATTGAACGTTGGTCTGCGATTACAATAATACAACTACACAGCTGTGTGTTATCCAGGGAAAGATCAAAACCCTGCGGACTACTTCCCTAGAGTACCTATCCAGTGCTATGGTGCCCCTTCCAAGACGGCTGCAGCCTACATAAATTTCATGGTGAAATCAAACACACCAGCTGCCATTTCATTGGAGCAGATTGTCACTGCCATGAGTCAAGATAGTGACCAGTTAAAACTCAAAGACCGTATTACACATTGGTCTTAGAACCAGCACACTCGACCACTTGCCAGTGACTGTGAGTACCAGAAATGTAAAAATGTCAAAGATAAACTGTGCGTGACTCAAGAAGGCCTTATCTAGAGGGGGCTGAGAATTGTTATTCTGCGTGGACAAATAATTGAAGTGGCCTATGAAGGACATCATGGGATGGTTCCACAAAATGAGCTCTCCAGGACAGAGTTTGTTTTCTTCATCTTGATGAGACTTGAAAGAAAGTTGAAGGCCTGCCATCTATGCAACTGTCTGTCATCGAAAAACCAGTTAGCACATCTAAAGTATGTCAGAGTTGCCAAAGCATGTATGGGAAAGAATTGCTGTTGACTTTTTTTCCTCCTCTTGATAGTGGACATCACCTGATGGTGATTGGTGATGGATACTCCTGTTTTCCATTGATAGAAGATCTCTCATCTATCACTCAAGCAAGATTAGATAATATCTTTGCAACATGGGCTGTTCCTGCAATCTTAAAACCTGACAATGGCCCACCTTTCAACAGTGAAGAATTCGAAGATTTTCTCAGTCATCTTAATGTGAAGCATCAGAAGAGCACTCCTCTTTGGCCAGAAACCAATAGCCTTGTCGAACGTTTCATGAGTACACTGAAGAAAGCTGTTCAGCATGCTGTATTAGAAACACTTGACCTTAAAACTGTCCTAAACTCTACCCTGCAAGCTTACCTTTCGACTCTTCACTCGACCGCAGGTGAAAGCAATGCAACTTTGATGTTCAGGAGAGCCATATCGACCAAGTTACCTCAATGGACCAATGAAAGATCACATACTGAGGAAGAAACCCATACCAAGACTTGGATCGGAAGAGGAAAATGAAGGCTTATGACCTTGCAAGCGAGAACATGCATAAGACATTGTTTTCACTATAGGAGATCAAGTGCTTGTCAGTCAGTCGAAAAAACGTAAGTCTGATGCTCCATTCGATGCTGAGCCAATCAATGCCATAACCTGCAAAGGACACATGGTGACTGCCCAAAGTCCTGGGAAATCTATTGCATGAGATTCCTCGCATTTCTGACATGTAGCTTACCACTCGTCAGATGCTGATGTCATTGTAGAGACTGGTTCTGAAACAGCAAGTGAAAAATCCATGACTGCTGTGGCTTCTACATCGTCAATGCAGATCATGGACACTTCAATTGCTGGTTCCCAGTTTCCGAAGACAAGATCGGGACGAGTGATAACAGCACCATGACGACTCATTGAAGAACTATGATTCTATGTATGTTTGTAAAAAATTGTAATTTTGTTATTTAACAGAGGGGAAGATGTAGTGTTGTGTGTTATGAATGACTGGAACTCTTTTGGCTCCTGATGGACTTCGCAGAACTGTGACGTAAGTGTTAGAGCATGGTGAAGTAAATGAAGGTTTAGAATGTTGAGTCGAGACGAATAAAGGCGTGTAATACATATCTCCATGTGTGGCATAGTCATTGGCCGGTACCCAGGCTGGTGAGGATGCTACAGGGCATATACAACCTTCCAAAAGCTGGGCTTGCAGCCCAGTCCCCTCCTCCACTCCCTCATTGACATTGAACACAAATATTGACAAGACCCTCCTTTGGCGTCTCTCAATGGGTCTTCACTTCCCTCCCTTCAGGCTCTGGTAGGTTTTACTCCCTACACTTCTTAGTTTCATAAGATACATACTCCACTCACCTATTAGTGATTCTGCACAGTATCTCAATTGTGTTATGACTGGCTCATGACTACCACTACGACTGTTTTTCATTATGACTGCCTCTTGTAATCCTCAAATGCAGTACAACTATTATACTGTAAAATCTCTGTGCCTTTGACTGCTCCAATTGTAACTGTGATTACAGAAACCTCTACTGTCCTATGTCAATGTTTATTATGCCAAGACATCAATAAAAATGTTTTGTGTTTTTTTTTTTTTTTTTTTAAGTGTGTATTTTTAAGGTTCTTCATTTGTGTCATAAGTTCCTTTACTGGGCACACCTGGGATATCATTACAAAGCTTTGAAAGAGAGCACTCTGGAGCCTTGGAGAAAGGATCTGTGTCAAAATGTTTCAGTTAAGGTGAAACAGTTCAAACTAAAAGTTAAAAAATTAAATCTAAATAAAAACACATAAAATAAATAATGAAAAGCTAAGGAATTGCTAATCCCGAACAAATATGGAATTAAAAAAGTACCTAAAATGAAAACCACTTTAAAGTGAAACACAGATTTAAGAAAAATCTTTCTATTTCAATCAACTGTCAGGAAATTAAAACATTAGTACTGTTATCATCTGACACTTCCTTCCATTTGCACCCAGATCTCCATAACAAATGTCATTTGACCATGGTTTTAAAGTTAACCTCCTGGGACACATGTGGGACCCAAGACGTTCTAACACATGCAACATTAACCCTTTCCCATCCTAATGGCTATTAAACAATAGGTCGCTTTGGGTCACTTCTGTTCACCAGTTATTTCCTATTACATTTCTTCACCCCCTTCATTCTAAGACACAGTCTGTTGCCCCTTGCTCTAATTTCACCTCTTTTTAAAAAATGGTCTTAAAAAATGACTGTTTTAAAAAATCCTTTTATGACATTCGTTATTAGCCTGTTTGCCTTTTAGAACATGTGTTTTGTGCCTCATTATTTATTCCTAAGAGTGGGTAAGCTGACGGTGCCAGAGTGGTCTCACACACCATTTGATACCCCAAATTTAAATTAAAAGTGTGCGCGCAGGGCTGCAACTGAAAATATTGCCCATCACTGATAATGTGCTGATTTTCCTGAGATGCACCACTGCCTTTCAGTAGTGGAGCTTTGTGGTGCCTCCCCTCCAGCATACCTGTCTGCAAAGTGATCTTCTTGCATGGTGGCACCCATGAAGACATGACCGGACACAAACATAAATGCATGTGTTGCCATTGCAGAGGTAGTGTTTAATTCAAGAGGGACAATCTCTTCAAATTCCAAAAGTATAATCATGTCTAGAAATGCACCTGTGATAAAATATTGATGGGGGCGATCCAAGTTTGCTGGATAGTAGGTGAGGGGGCTGAACATTACAAATAACCATGTTAAATGCTTTCTCTTTAGATCCGTGGCAAAGGCTTGGACTGGCCTTTAATCATGAAGGACTTCAACTTGCTCAGGTGGCTTGGTGCCAATTCTTTCCGTACGAGTCACTATCCATATGCGGAAGAGATCATGGACCTTTGTGACAAATATGGCATTGTTGTGATTGATGAATGCCCGGGAGTGGGCATTAAAAATCCGTAAGCCAACTTCATGTTTTTTTAAATCTATCTGCATTTTATCTTATTTGTCCATCGTTTAATCTGTGGCAATGGCCTGGATAATACCAAGGTATTATTGGTCTCTGATCTCCCTGCTTAGGTGGGTAAATCAACTGGCCTAATATATTCTGCCTCATTTAGCTTGGTGATATGTATTCAGTCTGTGTTCCCACTTTACACACTTTGACTACAGAGGTTTTCATACTGTTTCTTCAAACAAGGCCTGGCTGGTCTTCCAGATCCACGTCCACGTCAGAGATTCATGGATGAGCACTAGGAATTCAGGGAACCTTTAGAATGGACTAATAGTAGTAGCAGAATGTGCAGGTTTGATTTCAGTTCTGCTCCAGTTCTTTGCAGAGCAATTCCACAATTGAAATCATGTCTGATCATTTGACTTTGTGCTTATTCTGTCACCAAATCATTGGTGTGCTTTTTTAAAAACTATGTATTGCAGTAAGAGAACATCAAAGTGCATGCCTGCTCCGGAAGCTGAAGAGCAGAGCATCACAGGATCATTGCTCAGAAGTCAGTCATCCTATGCATAAGTGCACAGTGGAGTATAGGTACCTGTGGAATGAATGTTGGTACAATATGCATGATCGTAAAAGCATGACACAATCATTACTACATTCCAGAACAGATATAATGCCACTATATATAGCTGCCAAGTGGCCCAGTGGCCCCTTTTGCCAGTCCTGGCTTTTAGGTAACAGCAATTTGCATGCTGAGATTTTTGAGCGCATACTGAAAATATTAAATTGAACTGTAAGTCCCAGAATGCAACTTGATATTAAACAGTGAAGACTGGCTAAACTGCATTACAGTCTTGAATCGTACCCTTGGCCTCTCACCCACTTTTCAGTGCCCAGTTACTTTCCTCCTTGCTTCCCACCATAGAAGTACTGTTACATAGACACAATCACAGAGCCAGTGAATGGAAGAGAGAGGTTGTGAGTGCAGTGGCGGCTGCCGCATATATCAAGTGATGGATTAAAAAAAAAAAACTGCCACCTTCTTCGTCGTCCTTTCCTGTTCTGGTGTCCCAGCATTCGTTGCAACACCAGAAGAGGCTTCCTAGCAATCCTTGAGCTGCTTACATGCTAAACGTAGCATGTAAGCAGCATCCGGATTGGTCTGAGCTCTCAGATACAACCTTGGGGCCTATGCAGTTTCTCCAGCCTGGCTGTGTATAACTAAGCGCATGTGTGTTTGGGTGCTCTTAGGCTGTCCAAACACACATGCGCACTTAGTAAACACAATCCGTCATCTCACCTCCTGTGTCCCAGCCCCGCCCCTTCCTGCAGAAAAATAAAACAATATTAAAATAAAGTTTTATTTTTCTGCGGCTGGCATTTAGCCAGTGGGGCGACGCTCCTCTGCCATTGCGGAAGAGCTGCCCTTGTGTGAGTGAATAATAGATAAAAAATGAGGCAGCTCTATCCAAACATACAGTGCTTTGAAAAGCCTACCAGAAGTCCACTATACAAAAAGGCAACAAGGAGAACAGAAGACAATCCACAGTATGCTTACTTTAAAGGAAATGATATGCAAGCAATGTAACTAGACAATGCACGTTTCTAAAATATTGGAACAATCCAGGTTTTGTGTAGATCTTGGGGTATAAGCTATGGCTGCATGAGCAGTGCTGTGACATTTACTTTTGAGTGCCTTTCCTAGGTTTTCTGACTGTATCATCCAGCCAGGCATTTGTCAAAACAGATGTGGGAGGTTTGGATGGAGATCCCTACATGTTCAAGGGTCTCTTCTGATTGCACACCTGAGACTCAAGTGTGATATCTTTATATTTCAAAGGTAATTGAAGACCAGCTTTTTTGCTTATTTAGCATTAGGAAAGGGTTCAGACTTTCTGTCCCTTAACTAAAACGTGACCCAGTCCTACTATTAAACTGAGGCTCATTCCAGTAGGGGGTCGTCATAGTTCCATAATGTATCAATAATAAAACATACTGCCTGCTGCTGTCCGATCTGAAGTACCTGTCTTTTGTAGGTTCTATGACTTGATGCTGTTAAGCCTGCGACAAATCTCAAGTCTGTCACAGAGCCATTGCATATCTCTCAACAGCCCCAAAGTTCATATTCAAATTCCCAACCACAAGAATCATGCATTGAAGAACATGACTGTAGGGACAAAGTGAAAGGACAGTTTGTTTTTAAGACACTAGCAGAGCACATTGTTGTTGAGTATAAAGTGTCCATGGGTGTATTGTTAGTACAACACTATTCTTGGGATGCATTGCTGGCAGAAGCAATCTATACGTTATGTGAGTGTAGAATTGATATTGTAATGCTTGAATGAGAAGAACAGGGCAACTTGCAATTTCCTACAAATGTGGCTTTCTGAATGGTTGAATCTTCATAGGTTTATTACTCTGTTTGAGATCTACACATATTTAATACAGAAAATGAAAAAATACTTCTACCTCCTGTTTAACATGTTTTGTTTTTTCTTTTAGTGAAAGTTTTGGAAACAAATCCCTTTCTCACCATCTAGTTGTGATGGAAGAACTGGTCCGCAGAGACAAAAACAGGCCTTCAGTTGTGATGTGGTCTGTAGCCAATGAGCCAGCTTCTGAACTTCCGCAAGCTGAGCACTATTTTAAGTGAGTGGTATGTGTTTTCTTACTGGCACTTTGTGGCGTGGTCAGGACTGAAGGACATCAATGATGTGGCAGGGTATTTCCTGGGTGTAGATTTCACCTCTTACGTTGGACAACATTTATACTAAGGTTTAAGAAATTAAGGTTTGGAAAATGCCTTCATTCTCTGCGTTGTCCACTGGAGAAGGGCACGCCGAGATTACTAATAAATGGAGTCTTGTTTCATCATACACTAATATTTATGTTAAAAAACAGGTGCACAGGAATGTTGGGTGATTTACCA
Source organism: Pleurodeles waltl (assembly GCF_031143425.1). Lineage (NCBI taxonomy): Eukaryota > Metazoa > Chordata > Amphibia > Caudata > Salamandridae > Pleurodeles > Pleurodeles waltl. Next base: position 92,815,581 of record NC_090441.1, read on the forward strand.
CTGGTATTATATATTGACATCCCTAGCCCCAACTACATATAGACATAAGCCTAACAAGGTGCTTGGAAGTAGTGCATACTAGTACACCGAGGTTGATGAACACATCTACAAGCATGTCTTGTAATGTGACTGCAGGGCAGACTTTTTACTTAAAAACAAATCTGCCCTGTTGGTGTATGAGTGAGTTGATCTTTCAGACTATCTTGGAGTAGGCATTTCAATCACACTGCAGTGAGAAGCAGAGCCCTGGTATCCTAGTCAGGCATTCACTTTTCTCCACTGTACATCTGAAGGCTGCTGCTGAATAAGATGATGTCTTACAAGGGGTCGACCACTAAACAAAAAGCTATCCGGTCTAGGTTACTTACCCTATCTTGTTAGAAATGTATCCACTGGTAAAGTGGAATGAGCAGTCTAATCTTTCAAAGGTGTAATTTTCAGAAAATGGCAAGCTGATGTTTTGGGACATAACAAGAGTATTCATTTTAATTCATGCTTATATGAAGACACTTCTGGCTGATTATATAACATTGTTTCACGAAGTGCTACTACAGAGGTTATTTCATGACTTCTACATTTTGGAATATTTCATGGATGCCACTTCAGAACTACATAGCCCATCTCCTTCAGTAGGGCAGGCTAGAGAGGTGATAGGTGCCTTGCCCCTAAGTCTAAGAAAGAGGATTGGGGTCACTGGCCAATTATGCAGTGAGCGTAATGCGCTGGAGGCACGACAGTGGTATCCTTCAGCGGCCCCTGCGGCTCTAGTGCGGCTGTGTGTTATGAACTCCATGAAGAAGCAGGTCAACACAGTCTCATCCGCTTGCTTCTACACCCTGCGCATGCTCCGCAAGAGCTTCAGGTGGCTCCCAGTCAACACCGGAAGGACTGTCGTGCAGGCCATGGTCACCAGCAAACTGAGCTATGGAAACATGCTCCACGTAGGAATCACTGCACACCTCTTGAAGAGGCTTAAGACAGTACAAAACTAAGCAGCCAGACTCATGCTCGACTTTCCCCGACGAACCCACACCATCCCTCACCTCAATAAGCTTCACTGGCTCCTGATCCAGAAGAGATGCCAGTTTAGGTTACTGACCCACGTATACAAAGCCCTGCACAACGAAGGGCCAGCATACATCAACAAATGCTTTACCTTCCACCACTCGGCCAGACACCTGTGATCCGCCTCCCCTTTCCTTGCAGACACTCTCCCAGATCCGCATAAGCAAGAGCAGAGGATGCTCCTTTTCTCACCTAGCGGCCAAAGCTTAGAATGACCTCCCCCTGCATCTCCGGTCTGCTCCATTGCTCCAGCAATTCAGGAAAAAACTCAAGACCTGGTTGTTGAACAGTCCACCTCAAAGCAGCTAGCACATTCCAGCACTTTGAAACCCTCACAGGAGTTTTTCCACGCTTTACAAATCTGTTATTGATTGTTAAGGCATCTTTGTAGCCTGGACAGAGGTGTTGCCTATGCAGTTGTGGTGCTGCTTACTTGCTGGGCTTTGCTTTCACTGGTGTGGGAGCAGGTAGAACTGGTGTGTAATGACTGGGAGTGCACCTCCATCTTTTTACTGGGCTTCAGGTGCATGTCACCTCCTGTGGACCAGAGAGAGAAAGAGGTATGTTTAAAAAACAAAAAAACAAAAAAAACAAAAAAAAAAAAAGTGGTGTCAAGGCTACTGCGGCTATCGGCTATTAATGTGGTTACAAATAGTTACCTTTTCTTCCTGCGTTGGAGTCAGCGGAAGCCATTCCTTCTCATGCTGCTTCTGTGCCCTATTGTTGCGATTTTGTATTGTATTGTATTGAGTATTTATAAAGCGCCTTCCGGCCCAAAGGGCATCGAAGCGCTAACTGGGTGAGGCGGAGGAACTAGGCCGGAGAACTCCCGAACTTATTGGGGAAACAGCCAGGTCTTGACCAGTTTCCTAAATGTTAAATAATTATGTTCTTGCCTTATGTTCAGTGGTAGGGAGTTCCAGATTTTAGCAGCTGCAATAGTAAATGCTCTGTCTCCCCATTTTACTTTCTTAGTGCGGGCTGTTTGAATTTGATAGGCACTAGCAGAGCGCAACAGCCGATTAGGCCTATGCCATTGCAACTTGGTGGTAAGTATTGCAGGCCCAATCCCATGGACAGCCTTGTGAGTAATGCAAAGAGCCTTAAAAGAAAGCCGATGAATAACCGGAAGCCAGTGTAGGTCTTTAAGGCACCTCTTAACAGAGGCCCCACAAGGCAATTTTAATAACAGCCTGGCAGCAGTATTCTGCATCAACTGGAGTCTGTGCAGAGAATCTTTGTCCAAATTGAGTAAGAGCGCATTTCCATAATCCAATCTGGAAATGACTAGGGCCAAAATGACGGTAGCTCTGCAGGTCTGTGGAATAAAAGGAAGTATTTTTTTTAATTTCTTCATAGTCCACAGACAGGACTTGATTGTCAGATTGACCTGAGGTTTGAATGACAATTGCTCATCAAATACTACTCCCAAATTTCTTGAGGTAGACCGTGGAACAGGAAGCGTCCCACACTCTTCAGGCCACCAGCTAGAAGACCAATGAACCCTTTCAATTCCAAAGCACAGAATCTCAGTTTTTTCACAGTTGAGTTTCAACCAGTTGGACTTCATCCAGTGATTGACTGCTGTCATACAGGCGTTGAAACGAATAGCCACTTCTTCAAGATCTTTATCAATAGGGATAATGATTTGAGTGTCATCAGCATATGAAGTGGGAAAAAAGCCAAAAGAACGAACCAGCTCTGCCAGTGGTGCCACGTACACATTAAATAGCGTCGGGCTTAAAGAGGAGCCCTGAGGGACCCCACACGGCAAAAGGTAGGAAAAAGATCTGAAATCACCACTGCTAACTGTGGCCCACCTGTCAGATAAAAAAGATTCGATCAATTTGAGAGCCTGGTCTCTAATGCCAGCCTGATATAGGCGGTCTAGCAGAATATGGGGAGCAATGGTGTCAAAAGCTGCCGACAAGTCCAATAACACCAAAAAGACCCCCTGCCCCTTATCCACCAATCTACGTATGGTGTCTGATGAAGCAATGAGAGCTGATTCCGTACTGTGGGATTTCCGAAAACCATGTTGCGAGCTGTCCAAGCCTTTGGAGGCAGACAGGAAATCAACCACTTCCTTATTAAGATGTTTTTCTAGAATTTTAGCCGCAAAAGGAAGAAGGGCTATTGGACGTAAGTTCGTCAAATCATCCGGGTTACCAGCTACCTTCTTTTTTAGTGGAATAATAGTCGATTCTTTCCAGACCCTAGGATAAGAGCCCGATGCTAGCACTTCCTGAAAAATGGGGGCCAGCATAGAAGCCACTAGCTCTGGTACTAAATGAAGAATAGCCGGGGGGCAAGGATCCATAGGGGAGCCGGATTTGCCTTCCAGGAGCATTTTTCACAGGGCCTCAAAAGATTTTTGTCACAGCGAAATGTCATTTGAACCAGGTATGGTGCTTCTCCGTGGCACTGACTTGTAACAGACATGAGACAGACATCTGCTCAGTTCCATGCACCATTGAACAGTTTGCTTTGCTATTTGAGTCTGGGCTTAGAAGATTGCAACCTGGGCCCAAATGTGTTGCCCCCAATGACCAGTCACTCTGGTTAAACTCTGGTGGTGTTGTGATGAGGACGTCACTGATAGTTGTGGAGATCAGTTCGGACTAGGGAACAGTATGAGTTTGTTGTTTGTCTCTTTCTACTACAAGGTAGATTGGGTGGACAGATGACAGGAGTAGGTATTATCGGATCACTGACACAGTGACATGGCAAACAATATTTTTGACAAAAATATTGTCCAAAATATTGCTTACCACAGTATATTGTTCCTATACCTACAATGGTAAAAACAAAAATATTGGGAAAAATATAATTGACACTTTCTTCTGAACACTAACAAAAATATTGATATATATCCACACTTGCCTCTAATAATGAATCAGAGGGACAGCACTCCAGATCGTGTATTCTTGAATTTTATTGTGCAAGCACAACAGGAACGCGTTTCGGCATAACTGCCTTCATCGGCCTGCTGGGCGCCATCTTTATTCACTATTTATACAATTTGATACAATCGTATATTTTCATATCCATTTAACCACAATCTATTTCTTCAAATAAGTGCAGTGAAAATACATAATTTCTCACAATGTGTATATACCAAATCATACAGTAAAAACTAATATATCGGTTATTTCCAATACTTCTGTGAAATCGCACAAACATACATCACAATGATGACGATTGCTACACAATATTATGCCTGATCACTACGGCAAAAAATTAATCACAGGTGGATATTCTCACCAAATCTATTTCACCTCAAATACTAACTATTTTAAACAATCCTATGTGCTTTTATCAAAACTGAAAAACTGTTTTATCGATTATTGGCAATACTTCAGTGAAACCGCCAAACATAAATCACAATAATGACAATTATTACACAATATTATACCTAATCATACTGAAGGTATAGCGTAAATTCATTACAAATGAATATTCACATCAGATCATTTCGGGCAATAATTTGTGCTTATCTGTATAAGGCTACTACAAATAAAAAATAATAAGTGAGAATAGAAATAAACAAGTGTATATGTTGTATAAAAACATGTGAAGATACTCAATTTTCATTAAATTTCCTTGAATTGTTTAGCGGAAATAGTGAAAACAACTTCCTCACCAATTTCAACATGATCAGTCACATCCTTGCCCCCCATGCTGTGTTACATTTTAATTCACAGGTCACTTCAATCTTTTAGTTAAAATAAAATTATCACATTTTATTAAATCAAACCAAATTGCTTCAATTACAGAGAATTGTCATATTCAATGATTACCCATGAAGTGATTTAAGTCTTTAAATGTATGTGTAATTCTTCACTCCTATTTAATCCATTGAGTGCTTTTGTGTCAAACGCTAATATATACCTTGAGTTCTTAACTTCTTTTCTCTATCTCCACCTCTGGGGTCCTTAAGTATCCCATCTATCACACTGTATTTTAGATTTGTTGTATCTCCTCCATGTATTTCCCGAATGTGCCTAGCTGCCGGATAAGAATCATCTTTGTTATGAACTGCTCCGAGATTTGGAACCGGAAAACCTTATAAAACGTATTTAATCGTTGGTATTGTTTTAATTGTGTTTTGCATCTAGCCTCAAACCGATACTACTGTCAGAATCTAGATTTTGCCTTTCTGGGCGCAGGCGCCCCACTCAGGCCTGTTCGAGCCTACCACGTGGACGCCTGATGGATCAGACTCCATTTCGATTCTGCCCTCGGTGCCACACAAAGTTTCTCCATACAGACTAACACCTAGTTTGTAATTTGTGCCTTTCTCCGGACCACCGAGAAGAGATTTCGATCCAAGAAGACATTGAGAGATCAGAGAGCCCGAAGATTAGAAATGGTGTCGAAAAGTACAGAGCATCTCGACGTCATGGAAGAAGAACAGGCGCAGTCAGCAGTCTCCATCCGAGATACCGACTCCGAGCAGGAATTGGAAGAAGATAGGCCTACCACTGCTGGCCAGAGCGTGAGTACGTCTGTCTCTACGCCCACATATAAAAAAGTACCAAAGGCCTTGGGTACACCACTGCCGGAAGGCCATGGTTTGGCACGAAAAAAGACTGTTGTCGACTGACCTTTGGGTTCAGTGCCGAAAAAGGCCACTCCTCCATCCACTTCGGAGTCGAGTAAGTCGGTTAAAAGTTTTGCCACGAACCCTCACTCCTCGGAGTCGAAGATTCGACGCCCTGCTTCAGAGCCGAAACAGCCGACTTAATTTTCGGGACCGAAAAAGATTCAAACTTCGGACCCGAAAAAAAGCCTCTTACACAGAGGAACAAGGACTTTCGAGCCGACTCAAACAAACCTCGAAGCCCATGAAAGAATCTTACATGCCTTCTGATGGGGACACTGAGATTCAACCTATATTGGAGGTTATGGATGAAAGACAATCCAGGATCCATATACAAAAAGAGACTGGCAGAATTATGACTGCACCTCCTTTGAAAACTAAAAGAAAGCTGGCTTTTTAACAGGAATTAGACTCTGTTCAACCACCAGCAAAAGTCCAAAAGCAAAAGGAGAAACCAGCACCTGCCCCTACTTCTCCTCCTCATTCTCCACAGCTTTCTTGTTTCACCTCCACACAATAGTCCAACACCATTGCCTTCTCCAACACACTCACAATACTCCCATGGAGATACAGTGGATCCTTGGGATCTATATGACCCGGATCCTATTCCAGATAATGATCCTGACCTATACCCCTCCAAGCCTTCTCCACCAGAGGACACTACTGCCTACACTCAGGTCGTTTCTAGGGAAGCAGCTTATCATGGGGTGCTTATGCATAGTGTGCCCCTAGATGAGGATTTCTTGTTCAATACTCGGTCTTCACTCACTCTAGATACCAGTGCCTTCCCATGTTGCCTGGAATGGTCAAACATGCAGACTGAATTTTTTGCGAGCCGGTCAAAGCTAGAGTAATTACTTCCAGAATTGACAAAAAATACAAACCTGCGCCTACAGACCCAGACTACATCACACACCAAGTTCCTCCAGACTCAGTAGTGGTGAGTGCAGCTAGGAAAAGAGCTAACAGCCAATCCTCAGGGGATGCTCATCCACCTGATAAGGAGAGTAGGAAGTTTGATGCTGCTGGCAATAGAGTAGCCACAAAAGCGGCCAACCAATGGTGAATTGCAAATTTGCAAGCACTTCTAGCCAGACATGATAGAGCCCACTAGGATGAGATGCAAGAACTCGCACAGCAGCTCCCAAAAAAGCATCAAAAGAGAGCACAACAGGTCGTAGAAGAGGGACAGGCCATAAGTAACAACTAGATAAGGTCTGCCCTCGATGCTGCAGATACAGCCGCAAGGAGTGTAAATACTGCCATTACAATAAGAAGACATGCATGATTACGCTCTTCTGGTTTTAAACCACATATTCATCAGGCAGTACTTAACATGCCTTTTGATGAAAAACACTTATTTGGGCCTGAGGTCGATACGACCATAGAAAAGCTGAAGAAAGACTCTGATACTGCCAAAGCAATGGGAGCATTATACACAACACCGTATGGAGGCTCTTTTCGCAGGTCACAGTTTAGGGGAGGATTCAAATCACAATCCTCTGAAGCTTCTACCTCCCAGGCAAAGCAAGGACAACAGCATCAACAATATCAAAGAGGGGGGTTTAGAGGGTCCTATAGTGGACAATATTATAGAAACAGAGGCAAGTTTCATGCCTCAAAACAAGCCACCACACCATCCAAACAGTAACTTCTTTCCCACCTGTTTTGCTTTCCTTATCTTATGACCGAGCAGACAAAACTTCTCTGGAATGCACTTCTAGTTTAAAGAAGACTATTATTATTATTATTACTTCACCACGAGGTTCCTGAAAGACAAGATTAGTAGGTTGGAAGCACACGTTTAAAAGAAGTCCCAGCAATGAAAGCAAAATATATCAAAGTACTTCTCAATTGCAATATACACAGCAAATACATGTGATTATATTATAGCATAACTTCAAAGCAAAGAATAAAAGTCAAAATTCATCACGGTAGGGCCTATCACTGGTCGTCATCTTTCTCATGCCTGCAAGTTGATGACTCCTGTTAAACTGCGAGAAAGATTTTCCACCCAAACGGGAGGTCAGGCAGCTGACGTCCGCTCCTGACTGAAGTCCTGGAAAATTCCCCCTTGCTGCTGCCCAGGGACACTGTAAAAAGCCTGCTAACAGGCCCTTTCCTCCAATCACAGCAGGAAAAGAACAACCTGGAGAGTGGCCAAGTCTCCAAGCTCGCTCGTTCCCAGGGCTGAGCAGAGAGGAAAACACAAAATATACGCTCTCTTATCACGCTAGGGTCCGGTGTGAACACAATACGAAAAACACAGCTTGGTCTACCATGTGGAAAAACACAGCTCATCTGCAATGTGTCAACTGCAATGTCTAACTCCACGATAAAGCCAATTGGCAGCTAACCTAAATACAAAATGTAATGTCTAATGCCACGTTAAAGCCAATAGGCAGCTAAACTGAATACAGAATGTAATGTCTAATGCCATGTTAAAGCCAATAGGCAGCTAAACTGAATACATCATGTAATGTGCTACTGGTGAACATTGAACAACTGATATGTGCAGTGGTGAAACACAAAGTCATTGGTCAAACACAATTAATGACATAACACCACCCCTCCACCACACACATCTCCTATGGGTGGAAGACTACAGCAATTCCACTCTCATTGGCAAAATATCACCACAGACAATTGAGTGTTATCAATTATCCGCAATGGCTATTGCCTCGAATTAATCTCCACCCCTCCAAATATTCCACCACGTTACCACAAGTTATCCCCAGAACACAAAGTTCTGTTGCAACAGGAGGTACAATCTCTACTACTAAAACAAGCAACAGAATTAGTCCCACATTCTCAGCAAGGAACAGGGGTATACTCACTATACTTCCTCAATCCCCAAAAAGATAGCACTCTAAGACCTATCCTAGACCTCAGGCCTCTCAATCTATATATCCTGTCAGAACATTTTCACATGGTAACTCTGCAGGATGTCATTCCTCTACTACAGTAACAAGATTACAGGACTGCTTTAGACCTCAAAGATGCATATTTCCATATACCCATCCATCCAGCTCACAGAAAATACCTCCGGTTTGTCATAGCAGGAAAACATTACCATTCGGCATAACCGCTCCAAGAGTGTTCACAAAATGTCTATCAGTAGTTGGAGCCTACTTAAGAAGGAAACACATTCACGTCTTTCCATATCTAGACGATTGGCTAATAAAATGAAGCAATTTCACACAATGCCAACAACACACTCAGTATGTAATACAAACCCTACATACACTAGGGTTCACTCTAAATTACCAGAAATCTCACCTTCAACCAGCACAAGTACAACCTTACCTAGGTGCCATTCTAAATACTCAAAAAGCCCTATCATATCCAAATACACAAAGGATACAGGCTTTCCAAAATCTCATACCACACATACAGCCAAATCAACAATACATTAAGATGTATCATGAAAATTCTAGGTATGATGTCATCTTGCATAGCCATAGTTCCACATGCAAGACTAAACATGAGGCCTTTACAACAATGCCTCTCACAACAATGGTCTCAGGCACACGGTCAGCTTCAAGATCTAGTGTTGATGGACTGCCAAACGCACACGTCCCTTCACTGGTGGAATCCCAGCAATCTAATGAAGGGGCAGTCATTTCAAGACCCTGTGCCTCAGACCATAACAACAACAGACGCATCAGTGATAGGTTGGGGAGCTCATCTCAACAATCATACCATTGAAGGGGAATGGGATCCCAAACAGAAACAATTTCACATACACCATCTAGACTTATTGGCTGTGTTTCTTGCCCTAAAAGCGTTTCAACTCCTTCTCAAACACAAGACTGTTCTGATAAAAACAGACAACATGACGACCATGTATTACTTCAAAAAACAGGGTGGGACACATTCATCTCAACTGTCCCTGCTAGCCCAGACAATATGGAAATGGGCAATTCACAATCACATTCCTCTGTTAGCAAAATACATTCCAGGAATACACTATCAGCTAGCGGATCTCCTAAGCAGGAATCGCCAACAAACTCCCGAATGGGAGATTCACTCCCAAGTACTTCAAAAGTGGGGAACACCAGAAATAGACCTATTTGCAACAAGCAAAAATGCAAAATGCCACAACTTCGCATCCAGACACCCACATCCCCTATCCAAGGGCAATGCTCCATGGATCAATTGGTCAGGGATATTTGCTTACGCTTTTCCCACTCCCCCACTCCTTTCCTTTCTGGTCAACAAACTACGTCAGACATCTCTGACCATGATACTCATAGCCCCAACATGGGCGCATCAACATTGGTACACAACACTCCTAGACCTGTCTGTAGTACCTCATTCCAACCTCCAAAACAAACCATATTTGTTAACACAAAACAAAGGTCAAATCAGGCACCCAAACCCCAATGCTCACAATTTAGCGATTTGGCTCCTGAAGTCATAGAATTTGGTTACATAACATTTTCATCAGAATGTATGGAAGTCCTTAACAAGGTACTTAAACCTACTACTAGACAATGTTATGCTTACAAATGGAAAATATTTGTTTACTACTGTCAGTCTAAAAACACTGATCCACTTACAGCATCTATACAAGATATTGTATGCTACCTACTTCATTTGCAAAAATCAAATTTAGCTTTCTCATCCATCAAAATCCACCTTACTGCAATATCTGCATACTTACAAACTATTCAACACACTTCTCTATTCAGAGTTCCTGTTATTAAAGCCTTCATGGAAGGATTAAGATGCATAATTCCACCTAGAACACCAAGTGTTCCTTCTTGGAATCTAAATATCGTACTTACCAGACTAATGGATCCACCTTTTGAACCCATGCACTCTTGTCAAATTCAATTTTTAACATGGAAGGTTGCCTTCCTTGTAGCTATTACTTCATTACGAAGAGTTAGTGAAATACAAGCACTTACTCTTGAGGAACCTGTTTTCCAAGTACACAAACATAAAGTTGTATTGGGACAAATCCCACATTTCTACCAAAAGTAGTATCTCCTTTTCATATCAACCAAACAGTGGAATCTTCTTTCCATAGCCAGACTAATTTGCAGAAAGAGCTCTTCATACTCTAGATCTCAAAAGAGCTCTTATGTACCATGTAGATAGAACTAAAGATTTTAGGAAAACAAAACAACTTTTCTTTGCTTTTCAACAACCACATAAAGGCAATCCTATCTCTAAACAAGGCTTAGCAAGATGGATTGTTAGATGCATACAAACATAATACATCAAAGCAAAGAGAGAACTTTTAATCACTCCTAGAGCACATTCTACAAGGAAGAAAGTTGCGTAAATGGCATTTTTAGGAAACATACGAATGGCTGATATATGTAAAGCTGCCACATGGTCTACTCCTCATACAGTTACAACACACTATTGTGTTGATGTTTTCTCACAGCAACAGGCCACTGTAGGCCAGGCTGTCTTAAGAACACTATTTCAAACAACTTCAACTCACAGGCTAGCCACCGCTATTTTTTGGGAGGACTAACTGCTTTGTAGTCTATGAATAACATGTGTATCTGCAGCTACACATGCCATCGAACGGAAAATGCCACTTACCCAGTGTACATTTGTTTGTGGCATGTAATGCTGCAGATTCACATGCACCCTCCCCTCCTCCCCGGAAGCCTGTAGTAGTTTATCATTTGTACATATGTAGATACATTTACATTTGCATGGACATCTCTTTATATTCTTATACTCTATCATTCCTTCCTTCACCCTTTGCGGGAAAACAATATAACAATGGAGTCAGTGCCCATATGCACTTTAACTGAGAGTAGGAGTCACTCTATCCTGTGACTCTGAAAAGACTTCTTCAAAGAAAAACAAATTGTAACACTCCGAGCCCAACACTAGATGTCGGAAGAGCTATGCATAGCATGTGAATCTGCAGCACTACATGCCACGAACAGATGTACACTGGGTAAGTGACATTTTCCATATATTTTATATATATATATATGTTCGATGGCATGTGTAGCTGCAGATACACATGCTGTGCATATCCCGCCATCTAGTTTTGGGCTCGGAGTGTTACGAGTTGTTTTTCTTCGAAGAAGTCTTTTCGAGTCACGAGACCGAGGGACTCCTCCTATTTCGGCTCCATTGCGCATGGGCGTCGACTCCATCTTAGATTGTTTTCTTTCCGCCATCGGGTTCGGACGTGTTCCTCTTCGCTCCGTGTTTCGGTTCGGAAAGTTAGTTAAATTTCGGAAAATTCGACGGTATTGTTTGCGTTCGGTATCGGGTTAGTTAACGCAGATCGACACCGATTTCAAGAAGAGCTCCGGTAGCCCTTCGGGGCTTCTACCCCCGACGGGGCCTGGTCGGCCCGACCGCGTGCGTCTTCAAGGCTCATGGAACGGACCCCATTCCGCTTCTGCCCCGAATGCTATAACAAGTATCCATACACAGATCAACACCTGGTCTGTAATTTGTGTTTGTCCCCCGAACACAAAGAGGATACTTGCGAGGCCTGTCGGGCATTTCGGTAGAAGAAAATACTACGGGACGGGAGAGCACGAAGGCTTCAAATGGCGTCGGCGCCGTCAGGACACCACAACATCGAGGAAGAAGAGACTTTCTCCATCGCTGACTCGGACGAGCCCGAAACAGAACAGATGCCGAAAACCGTGAGTAAATCAGCCCCGGCCAAAACTCACGCAAAAATCATGAAGGCCCAGGGGACGCCACCGCCGGCAGGCCATGGCTTAACCCGTAAAATCGGTGACCGCCCATCAGTACCGAAAAAGGGCACACACGTGTCGAAGTCATCCGACTCCGGTCGAGATACCAGCACAGAACATGCTCGACACCGAGACCCTGGTTCCGACTGTGAGAAAGTAGCCTCTTTCTAGCCTTGTTACCCCCACTTTTGGCCTGTTTGTGAGTGTATGTCAGGGTGTTTTCACTGTCTCACTGGGATCCTGCTAGCCAGGGCCCAGTGCTCATAGTGAAAACCCTATGTTTTCAGTATGTTTGTTATGTGTCACTGGGACCCTGCTAGTCAGGACCCCAGTGCTCATAAGGTTGTGGCCTATATGTATGTGTTCCCTGTGTGGTGCCTAACTGTCTCACTGAGGCTCTGCTAACCAGAACCTCAGTGGTTATGCTCTCTCATTTCTTTCAAATTGTCACTAACAGGCTAGTGACCAATTTTACCAATTTACATTGGCTTACTGGAACACCCTTATAATTCCCTAGTATATGGTACTGAGGTACCCAGGGTATTGGGGTTCCAGGAGATCCCTATGGGCTGCAGCATTTCTTTTGCCACCCATAGGGAGCTCTGACAATTCTTACACAGGCCTGCCACTGCAGCCTGAGTGAAATAACGTCCACGTTATTTCACAGCCATTTTACACTCCACTTAAGTAACTTATAAGTCACCTATATGTCTAACCTTTACCTGGTAAAGGTTAGGTGCAAAGTTACTTAGTGTGAGGGCACCCTGGCACTAGCCAAGGTGCCCCCACATTGTTCAGGGCCAATTCCCCGGACTTTGTGAGTGCGGGGACACCATTACACGCGTGCACTACATATAGGTCACTACCTATATGTGGCTTCACAATGGTAACTCCGAATATGGCCATGTAACATGTCTATGATCATGGAATTGCCCCCTCTATGCCATCCTGGCATAGTTGGCACAATCCCATGATCCCAGTGGTCTGTAGCACAGACCCTGGTACTGCCAAACTGCCCTTCCTGGGGTTTCACTGCAGCTGCTGCTGCTGCCAACCCCTCAGACAGGCATCTGCCCTCCTGGGGTCCAGCCAGGCCTGGCCCAGGATGGCAGAACAAAGGACTTCCTCTGAGAGAGGGTGTTACACCCTCTCCCTTTGGAAAATGGTGTGAAGGCAGGGGAGGAGTAGCCTCCCCCAGCCTCTGGAAATGCTTTCTTGGGCACAGATGTGCCCAATTCTGCATAAGCCAGTCTACACCGGTTCAGGGGACCCCTTAGCCCTGCTCTGGTGCGAAACTGGACAAAGGAAAGGGGAGTGACCACTCCCCTGACCTGCACCTCCCCTGGGAGGTGTCCAGAGCTCCTCCAGTGTGCTCCAGACCTCTGCCATCTTGGAAACAGAGGTGCTGCTGGCACACTGGACTGCTCTGAGTGGCCAGTGCCACCAGGTGACGTCAGAGACTCCTTCTGATAGGCTCCTTCAGGTGTTGCTAGCCTGTCCTCTCTCCTAGGTAGCCAAACCCTCTTTTCTGGCTATTTAGGGTCTCTGTCTCTGGGGAAACTTTAGATAACGAATGCAAGAGCTCAGCCGAGTTCCTCTGCATCTCTCTCTTCACCTTCTGCCAAGGAATCGACTGCTGACCGCGCTGGAAGCCTGCAAACCTGCAACATAGTAGCAAAGACGACTACTGCAACTCTGTAACGCTGATCCTGCCGCCTTCTCGACTGTTTTCCTGGTGGTGCATGCTGTGGGGGTAGTCTGCCTCCTCACTGCACTAGAAGCTCCGAAGAAATCTCCCGTGGGTCGACGGAATCTTCCCCCTGCAACCGCAGGCACCAAAAAGCTGCATTACCGGTCCCTTGGGTCTCCTCTCAGCACGACGAACGAGGTCCCTCGAATCCAGCAACTCTGTCCAAGTGACTCCCCCAGTCCAGTGACTCTTCAGTCCAAGTTTGGTGGAGGTAAGTCCTTGCCTCACCTCGCTAGACTGCATTGCTGGGAACCGCGACTTTTGCAGCTACTCCGGCCCCTGTGCACTTCTGGCGGAAATCCTTCGTGCACAGCCAAGCCTGGGTCCACGGCACTCTAACCTGCATTGCACGACTTTCTAAGTTGGTCTCCGGCGACGTGGGACTCCTTTGTGTAACTTCGGGTGAGCACCGTTTCACGCATCCTCGTAGTGTCTGTTTCTGGCACTTCTCCGGGTGCTACCTGCTGCTAAGAGGGCTCCTTGTCTTGCTTGACGTCCCCTCTACCTCCTGGTCCAATTTGCGACCTCCTGGTCCCTCCTGGGCCACAGCAGCGTCCAAAAACGCTAACCGCACGATTTGCAGCTAGCCAGGCTTGTTGGCGTTCTTTCGGCGGGAAAACACTTCTGCACGACTTTCCACGGCGAGAGGGATCCGTCCACCAAAGGGGAAGTCTCTAGCCCTTTTCGTTCCTGCAGAAACCTCAGCTTCTTCTGTCCAGTAGAAGCTTCTTTGCACCCACAGCTGGCATTTCCTGGGCATCTGCCCATCTCCGACTTGCTTGTGACTTTTGGACTTGGTCCCCTTGTTCCACAGGTACCCTAGATTGGAAATCCATCGTTGTTGCATTGTTGGTTTGTGTCTTTCCTGCATTATTCCTCTAACACGACTTCTTTGTCCTTAGGGGAACTTTAGTGCACTTTGCACTCACTTTTCAGGGTCTTGGGGAGGGTTATTTTTCTAACGCTCACTATTTTCTAATAGTCCCAGCGACCCTCTACAAGGTCACATAGGTTTGGGGTCCATTCGTGGTTCACATTCCACTTTTGGAGTATATGGTTTGTGTTGCCCCTATCCATATGTGTCCCCATTGCATCCTATTGTAACTATACATTGTTTGCACTGTTTTCTAAGACTATACTGCATATTTTTGGTATTGTGTACATATATCTTGTGTATATTTCCTATCCTCTCACTGAGGGTACACTCTAAGATACTTTGGCATATTGTCATAAAAATAAAGTACCTTTATTTTTAGTATAACTGTGTATTGTGTTTTCTTATGATATTGTGCATATGACACTAAGTGGTACTGTAGTAGCTTCACACGTCTCCTAGTTCAGCCTAAGCTGCTCTGCTAAGCTACCATTATCTATCAGCCTAAGCTGCTAGACACCCTATACACTAATAAGGGATAACTGGGCCTGGTGCAAGGTGCAAGTACCCCTTGGTACTCACTACAAGCCAGTCCAGCCTCTTACATTGGTTGTGCAGCGGTGGGATAAGTGCTTTGAGACTACTTACCACTCTTGTCATTGTACTTTTCATAAGAGAAAAATATACAAAACAAGTTCAGTGTGTGTACACATAGCTAAAAAGTTTTGCATTTCCTCTTTTCACTCTTTTCTAAAGTGCTGAAAAGTACTTCTAAACTTTCAAAAAGTTCTTAAAAGTTTAAAAAGTTTTTTTTCTGTCTTTCTAAAAAGTTCTGAAAACTTTTTTCTCTTTTTCTATCACTTTAACTCTCTCTAAAAATGTCTGGCACAGGCCAAAATGTTGATCTGTCCAAACTTGCATATGATCACCTTAGCTGGAAAGGAGCAAGGAGTCTCTGCATAGAGAGAGGTTTGAGTGTAGGGAAGAATCCTTCCTTGGAATTATTGCTTTATATGCTTAGAGAACAAGATAAGGCCAAAGGGGCCACATCTGTTGAAAAAGTAGCAAATGGTTCCCAATCTGATCCAGGGACTCCCCCAGGAAAAGATTCAGGAAAGAAAGTTCCTAGCCTGCCCATTACTAGACAGTCTAGCATAGTTGGTAATGATGGAGAGCCACACCATACAAATAGTTTTGTCTCACATCATAGCAAAAGCATTTATTCACACCACAGTGGTACTGATGTTTCTGTTAGCCAAGCTGTTAGGGTGGCTTCTGTAAGGGACAGGTCTCCTTCTGTTCATTCACATCATTCTTCAGTGTCTAAGAATGTCCCTCCCACCAACCCTGATGACAGAATGTTAGAAAGGGAACTCAACAAGTTGAGAGTGGAACAAACCAGACTGAAGCTTAAAAAGCAACAGCTGGATTTGGATAGACAGTCTTTTGAACTAGAGAAAGAAAGACAGAAGTTGGGTTTAGATACCCATGGTGGCAGCAGCAGTATTCCCCATAGTCATCCTGTAAAAGAGCATGATTCCAGGAATCTGCACAAGATAGTTCCCCCTTATAAGGAGGAGGATGACATTAACAAGTGGTTTGCTGCACTTGAGAGGGCCTGTGTTGTACAGGATGTCCCTCAAAGGCAGTGGGCTGCTATCCTATGGCTATCATTTAGTGGAAAAGGTAGGGATAGGCTCCTTACTGTGAAAGAAAGTGATGCCAATAATTTTACAGTACTTAAGAATGCACTCCTGGATGGTTATGGCTTAACCAATGAACAATACAGGATAAAGTTCAGAGAAACCAAAAATGAGTCTTCACAAGACTGGGTTGATTTCATTGACCATTCAGTGAAGGCCTTGGAGGGGTGGTTAAATGGCAGTAAAGTTACTGATTTTGAAAGCCTGTATAACTTGATCCTGAGAGAGCATATTCTTAATAATTGTGTGTCTGATTTGTTGCACCAGTACTTGGTGGACTCTGATCTGACCTCTCCCCAAGAATTGGGAAAGAAGGCAGACAAATGGGTCAGAACAAGGGTGAACAGAAAAGTTCATACAGGGGGTGACAAAGAGAACAATAAGAAGAAAGATGGTGAAAAATCTCAAGATAAGCATGGGGATAAGGGTAAAACCAAAGATCCCACTTCAAATCTTAAACACTCTTCAGGGGGTGGGGATAAAACAAATTCTTCCTCTTCTTCTCAACCTACACAATTTAAAAAGCCTTGGTGCTTTGTGTGTAAAAATAGAGGCCATAGGCCAGGGGATAAGTCCTGTCCAGGTAAACCCCCTGAGCCTACCACCACTAATACATCAAGCTCTAGTGCCCCTAGCAGTAGTGGTACTAGTGGTGGGACTGCTGGCAACAGTCAAGTTAAGGGTGTAGTTGGGTTCACTTATGGGTCCATAGTAGAAACTGGGGTAGTCAGTCCCAAGACAGTTTCTGTCACACCTAGTGGCATTGGCCTTGCCACACTGGCTGCTTGTCCCCTTACAATGGATAAGTACAGGCAGACAGTTTCAATAAATGGTGTTGAGGCCTTCGCCTACAGGGACACAGGTGCCAGTATCACTTTGGTGACTGAAAACCTAGTGCATCCTGAACAACACATCATTGGACAACAGTATAAGATTATTGATGTCCATAACTCCACTAAGTTTCTTCCCTTAGCTATAATTCAGTTTAGTTGGGGTGGAGTTACTGGCCCTAAGCAGGTGGTGGTATCACCTAGCTTACCTGTAGATTGTCTCTTAGGTAATGACCTAGAGGCCTCAGGTTGGGCTGATGTAGAGTTTTATGCCCATGCAGCCATGCTGGGCATCCCTGAGGAATTGTTCCCTCTCATTTCTACTGAAATGAAAAAGCAAAGGAGAGAAGGCCTGAAAACTCAGGATCCCTCTCCATCAACAGGTAAAAAGGGTATCACAGTATCCCCTAACCACCCTACCATTCAGGATACCATTCCTGTGGTGGGAGAAACCTCTCCTGGGGTGGCACCTGTTCCAAGGGAATCATCAGCTGGCATAGCTGTACTCCCTGAGGTGGAAGTACCTCTCTGTGGGATAACTAACATTGGTGACAAAAAGAGCACCATTTTAGTTAACATGGAGCATCCCTCCAACCCTCCCAGAGAAACTTTAGTGCAGAAACCCTGCACTGCCTCAAAACACTTAGGACAGCATCCCTGCCCTAGTGTGGAGCTCATAGGACAGCATCCCTGCCCTGCTCCAACTCAAGAGAAACAGCATCCCTGTTCTCTCTTCCAGCCATATGGACAAAGTTTTTGCCCAGCTATGGCTTTTCTGAGACAGCATCCCTGTCTGGCATTTCCATCACTACAAATAGGATCAGTGGACAATTCCCACTGCTCTAAACTAAAACTTACTGATAGAAACTCTGAAAATACATCTTCACATTGTTGCTTAGCTAAAAAACTTCAAACAGGGTGGTTTACATCCCCACAGGGAAGTAACCATATAGTGGATGATAAAGGGAGTAACCAGTCTATTGCAGAGCTACTCTCTACTTATCACCACTTAGACAATAAAGTCTCAACTGGCCAAGGTTAGCCTTATTGTCCTTCGTTTGGGGGGGGGGGGGTTGTGTGAGAAAGTAGCCTCTTTCTAGCCTTGTTACCCCCACTTTTGGCCTGTTTGTGAGTGTATGTCAGGGTGTTTTCACTGTCTCACTGGGATCCTGCTAGCCAGGGCCCAGTGCTCATAGTGAAAACCCTATGTTTTCAGTATGTTTGTTATGTGTCACTGGGACCCTGCTAGTCAGGACCCCAGTGCTCATAAGGTTGTGGCCTATATGTATGTGTTCCCTGTGTGGTGCCTAACTGTCTCACTGAGGCTCTGCTAACCAGAACCTCAGTGGTTATGCTCTCTCATTTCTTTCAAATTGTCACTAACAGGCTAGTGACCAATTTTACCAATTTACATTGGCTTACTGGAACACCCTTATAATTCCCTAGTATATGGTACTGAGGTACCCAGGGTATTGGGGTTCCAGGAGATCCCTATGGGCTGCAGCATTTCTTTTGCCACCCATAGGGAGCTCTGACAATTCTTACACAGGCCTGCCACTGCAGCCTGAGTGAAATAACGTCCACGTTATTTCACAGCCATTTTACACTGCACTTAAGTAACTTATAAGTCACCTATATGTCTAACCTTTACCTGGTAAAGGTTAGGTGCAAAGTTACTTAGTGTGAGGGCACCCTGGCACTAGCCAAGGTGCCCCCACATTGTTCAGGGCCAATTCCCCGGACTTTGTGAGTGCGGGGACACCATTACACGCGTGCACTACATATAGGTCACTACCTATATGTGGCTTCACAATGGTAACTCCGAATATGGCCATGTAACATGTCTATGATCATGGAATTGCCCCCTCTATGCCATCCTGGCATAGTTGGCACAATCCCATGATCCCAGTGGTCTGTAGCACAGACCCAGGTACTGCCAAACTGCCATTCCTGGGGTTTCACTGCAGCTGCTGCTGCTGCCAACCCCTCAGACAGGCATCTGCCCTCCTGGGGTCCAGCCAGGCCTGGCCCAGGATGGCAGAACAAAGGACTTCCTCTGAGAGAGGGTGTTACACCCTCTCCCTTTGGAAAATGGTGTGAAGGCAGGGGAGGAGTAGCCTCCCCCCAGCCTCTGGAAATGCTTTCTTGGGCACAGATGTGCCCAATTCTGCATAAGCCAGTCTACACCGGTTCAGGGGACCCCTTAGCCCTGCTCTGGTGCGAAACTGGACAAAGGAAAGGGGAGTGACCACTCCCCTGACCTGCACCTCCCCTGGGAGGTGTCCAGAGCTCCTCCAGTGTGCTCCAGACCTCTGCCATCTTGGAAACAGAGGTGCTGCTGGCACACTGGACTGCTCTGAGTGGCCAGTGCCACCAGGTGATGTCAGAGACTCCTTCTGATAAGCTCCTTCAGGTGTTGCTAGCCTATCCTCTCTCCTAGGTAACCAAACCCTCTTTTCTGGCTATTTAGGGTCTCTGTCTCTGGGGAAACTTTAGATAACGAATGCAAGAGCTCAGCCGAGTTCCTCTGCATCTCTCTCTTCACCTTCTGCCAAGGAATCGACTGCTGACCGCGCTGGAAGCCTGCAAACCTGCAACATAGTAGCAAAGACGACTACTGCAACTCTGTAACGCTGATCCTGCCGCCTTCTCGACTGTTTTCCTGGTGGTGCATGCTGTGGGGGTAGTCTGCCTCCTCTCTGCACTAGAAGCTCCGAAGAAATCTCCCGTGGGTCGACGGAATCTTCCCCCTGCAACCGCAGGCACCAAAAAGCTGCATTACCGGTCCCTTGGGTCTCCTCTCAGCACGACGAGCGAGGTCCCTCGAATCCAGCAACTCTGTCCAAGTGACTCCCCAAGTCCAGTGACTCTTCAGTCCAAGTTTGGTGGAGGTAAGTCCTTGCCTCACCTCGCTACACTGCATTGCTGGGAACCGCGACTTTTGCAGCTACTCCGGCCCCTGTGCACTTCCAGCGGAAATCCTTCGTGCACAGCCAAGCCTGGGTCCACGGCACTCTAACCTGCATTGCACGACTTTCTAAGTTGGTCTCCGGCGACGTGGGACTCCTTTGTGTAACTTC
The DNA here is from genome assembly GCF_031143425.1 of Pleurodeles waltl. NCBI lineage: Eukaryota > Metazoa > Chordata > Amphibia > Caudata > Salamandridae > Pleurodeles > Pleurodeles waltl. The sequence continues at coordinate 92,836,178 of NC_090441.1, forward strand.
GGGTGAGCACTGTTTCACGCATCCTCGTAGTGCCTGTTTCTGGCACTTGTCCGAGGGCTCCTTGTCTTGCTCGACGTCCCCTCTACCTCCTGGTCCAATTTGCGACCTCCTGGTCCCTCCTGGGCCACAGCAGCGTCCAAAAACGCTAACTGCACGATTTGCAGCTAGCAAGGCTTGTTGGCGTTCTTTCGGCGGGAAAACACTTCTGCACGACTCTCCACGGCGAGAGGGATCCGTCCACCAAAGGGGAAGTCTCTAGCCCTTTTCGTTCCTGCAGAAACCTCAGCTTCTTCTGTCCAGTAGAAGCTTCTTTGCACCCACAGCTGGCATTTCCTGGGCATCTGCCCATCTCCGACTTGCTTGTGACTTTTGGACTTGGTCCCCTTGTTCCACAGGTACCCTAGATTGGAAATCCATCATTGTTGCATTGTTGGTTTGTGTCTTTCCTGCATTATTCCTCTAACACGACTTCTTTGTCCTTAGGGGAACTTTAGTGGACTTTGCACTCCCTTTTCAGGGTCTTGGGGAGGGTTATTTTTCTAACGCTCACTATTTTCTAATAGTCCCAGCGACCCTCTACAAGGTCACATAGGTTTGGGGTCCATTCGTGGTTCACATTCCACTTTTGGAGTATATGGTTTGTGTTGCCCCTATCCCTATGTGTCCCCATTGCATCCTATTGTAACTATACATTGTTTGCACTGTTTTCTAAGACTATACTGCATATTTTTGGTATTGTGTACATATATCTTGTGTATATTTCCTATCCTCTCACTGAGGGTACACTCTAAGATACTTTGGCATATTGTCATAAAAATAAAGTACCTTTATTTTTAGTATAACTGTGTATTGTGTTTTCTTATGATATTGTGCATATGACACTAAGTGGTACTGTAGTAGCTTCACACGTCTCCTAGTTCAGCCTAAGCTGCTCTGCTAAGCTACCATTATCTATCAGCCTGAGCTGCTAGCTGCTAGACACCCTATACACTAATAAGGGATAACTGGGCCTGGTGCAAGGTGCAAGTACCCCTTGGTACTCACTACAAGCCAGTCCAGCCTCCTACACCAACCAAACTCGACATCGAGATACCCGCACCGAGATAAGTCGGCACCGAGAGATCGGAACACCGAAACCTAAAAAAGTGGCTTCGGAGCCGAAAAAGACTGTAGAAAAGGTTTCGATACCGAAACATCCAGCTTCGGAGCCGAAAACAAGCTCCTACTCCGAGGAACAAGGCCTTTCACCACAACTGCAAGGCCATAAATTTGGACAAGAGCTAGAAGCAAGGGAGCCAGATTATACACAAAGAAGGCTCCATATTCAAAAAGATACAGGGAAGATAGAACTCTTCCTCCTATAAGAATGAAAAGGAAACTTGCTTTCCAAGACAAAGAAAAACAACCACAAGCAAAAGTGACAAAAGCAGTAACTCCACCTCAATCTTCGCCACAACCATCGCCACACCACTCACTGCAACTGTCACCAACTGCAACACCCCCAATGATGCAATCTCCAACACACACAGGGATGAGCCAGGATGACCCAGATGCATGGGATCTCTATGATGCGCCTGTATCAGACAATAGTCCTGACTGCTACCCAGCAAGGCCATCACCACCTGAAGACAGTACGGCCTACACGCAGGTGGTGTCCAGAGCAGCGGCTTTTCACAATGTGGCACTGCACGCTGAACCCATTGAAGATGACTTTTTATTTAATACTTTGTCGTCGACACACAGTCAGTACCAAAGTCTCCCAATGTTACCAGGGATGCTCAAACACGCAAAACAAGTATTTCAGGAACCCGTCAAAGGCAGAGCCATCACACCTAGAGTGGAGAAAAAGAACAAGCCTCCCCCTACAGACCCCGTGTACATCACACAACTGACACCTGACTCAGTAGTAGTGGGCGCAGCACGAAAAAGGGCTAATTCACACACCTCTGGAGAGGCACCACCACCCGACAAAGAAAGTCGAAAGTTTGATGCAGCGGGAAAGAGAGTGGCAGCACAAGCGGCCAATCAATGGCGCATTGCTAATTCACAAGCTTTATTGTCAAGATATGACAGAGCTCATTGGGATGAAATGCAGCACTTCATAGAACATCTGCCCAAGGAGTTCCAAAAGCGTGCACAACAAGTGGTGGAAGAGGGCCAAAGTATCTCAAACAACCAGATACGATCGGCAATGGATGCAGTGGACACAGCCGCAAGAACTGTGAATACTAGCGGTCACTATTCGGAGACACGCATGGCTACGCACCTCCGGGTTTAAACCAGAGATCCAACAGGCTGTGCTTAATAAGCCTTTTAATGGACAGCAGTTGTTTGGGCCGGAGGTGGACACAGCTATAGAAAAGCTGAAGAAGGACACTGATACGGCCAAGGCCATGGGTGCGCTCTACTCCCCACAGAGCAGAGGCACATTTAGGAAGACACAATTCAGAGGGGGGTTTCGGGCCCAAAGCACAGAACCCACAACCTCACAAACCAGACCCACATACCAGGCCCAGTATCAAAGAGGAGGATTTCGGGGACAATACAGAGGCGGACAGTTCCCTAAAACTAGGGGAAAGTTCCAAAGACCCCTCAAACTAAACAGTGACTTCACTGTCACAAATCCCCAACACATAACACCAGTGGGGGGGAGACTCACAGATTATTACCAGAATTGGGAGGAAATAACAACAGACTTGTGGGTCCTAGCCATTATCCAAAATGGTTATTGCATAGAATTCCAACAATTACCACCAAATGTGCCTCCAAGAACACACAACATGTCCAAACAGCACTTAGATCTATTACAAATAGAAATTCAAGCGTTGTTACAAAAAGACGCAATAGAACTTGTACCCAACCATCAAAAAGGAACAGGTGTTTATTCCCTGTATTTTCTAATACCCAAAAAAAGGACAAAACTCTGAGACCCATCTTAGATCTCAGAACACTAAATCTTTACATCAAATCAGATCACTTTCACATGGTGACACTTCAAGACGTAATCCCCTTGCTCAAACAACAAGACTAGATGTCAACTTTAGATCTCAAGGATGCGTACTTCCATATACCCATTCATCCTTCACACAGGAAATACTTCAGGTTTGTAATCCAAGAAGTACATTACCAGTTCAACGTGTTACCATTCGGGATAACAACAGCACCAAGGGTATTTACAAAATGCCTTGCAGTAGTAGCGGCACATATCAGAAGACAGCACATACACGTACTACCGTATCTGGACGATTGGTTAATCAAAACCAACACACAAGAACAGTGTTTTCAACACACAAAATACGTCATAGAAACCCTTCACAAACTGGGTTTCTCACTAAACTACCAAAAATCACACCTACAACTGTGTCAAATACAACAATACTTAGGAGCAACAATCAACACAAAAAAAGGGATTGCCACTCCAAGTCCACAAAGGGTACAAGCATTCCAAAACGTAATACAAAGCATGCACCCAAACCAGAAGTATCAGGTAAAATTAGTGATGAAACTACTAGGCATGATGTCCTCATGCATAGCCATTGTCCCAAACGCAAGATTACACATGCGGCCCTTGCAACAGTGCCTAGCAACACAATAGACACAAGCACAGGGTGAACTACAAGATCTAGTGTTGATAGACCGCCAAACACACACCTCGCTACAATGGTGGAATCATGTAAATTTAAATCAAGGGCGGCCTTTCCAGGACCCAGAGCCTCAATACGTGATCACAACAGATGCTTCCATGGTAGGGTGGGCAGCACACCACAACCAACACAGCATCGAGGGACAATTGGACACTCAGCAGAAACAACTTCACATAAATCAGCTAGAACTACTAGCATTGTTTCTAGCGTTGAAAGCATTTCAACCGCTAATAGCCCACAAACACATTATTGTCAAAACAGACAATATGACAACAATGTATTACTTAAACAGGGAGGCACACACTCATCACAACTGCGTCTCTTAGCACAAAAGATTTGGCATTGGGCGATTCACAATCACATTCGCCTAATAGCGCAATACATCCCAGGAATTCAAAACCAGTTGCCCGACAATCTCAGTCGAGATCAGCAACAGATCCACGAATGGGAGATTCATCCACAGATACTACAAACCTACTTCCAAAACTGGGGAACGCCGCAAATAGACCTATTCGCAACAAAAGAAAACGCAAAATGCCAAAACTTCGCATCCAGATTACCCACAGCCTCACTCCAAGGGCAATGCGTTATGGATGAGTTGGTCAGGGATATTTGCTTACGCTTTTCCCCCTCTCCTTCCATATCTAGTAAACAAATTGAGTCAAAACAAACTCAAACTAATACTAATAGCACCAACTTGAGCACAACAACCTTGGTACACAACACTATTAGACCTGTCAGTAGTGCCTCATATCAAACTACCAAACAGACCAGATCTGTTAACTCAACACAAACAGCAGATCAGACACCCGAATCCAGCATCGCTCAATCTAGCGATCTGGCTCCTGAAGTCTTAGAATTCGGACACCTAGACCTTACACAAGAATGTATGGAGGTCATCAAACAGGCTAGAAAACCTACTACAAGACATTGCTACGCAAATAAATGGAAACGATTTGTTTATTACTGTCATAATAATCAAATTCAACCATTACACGCGTCCGCTAAAGACATTGTAAGCTACTTACTACACTTACAAAAATCTAGCTTCGCTTTTTCGTCCATTAAAATACATCTCACAGCAATTTCTGCTTATCTGCAAATTACACATTCAACTTCACTATTTAGAATCCCAGTCATAAAAGCATTTATGGAGGGTCTAAAAAGGATCATTCCACCAAGAACACCACCAGTTCCTTCGTGGAACCTCAATATTGTATTAACACGACTCATGGGTCCACCATTCGAACCCATGCACTCTTGTGAAATGCAATACTTAACTTGGAAAGTAGCCTTCCTAATAGCTATCACATCTCTCAGAAGAGTAAGTGAAATACAAGCCTTTACCATACAGGAACCCTTTATACAAATACACAAACATAAAGTGGTTCTACGCACAAATCCCAATTTTTGCCAAAAGTTATATCACCGTTCCACTTAAACCAAACTGTGGAACTCCCAGTGTTTTTTCCACAACCAGACTCTGTAGCTGAAAGAACATTACATACATTATTAGACATAAAAAGAGCTCTAATGTACTACATTGATAGAACTAAACAGTTTCGCAAAACAAAACAATTGTTTGTAGCTTACCAAAAACCTCATACAGGGAATCCAATATCCAAACAAGGCATTGCCAGATGGATAGTTAAATGCATTCAAACCTGTTATGCTAAAGCTAAAAGAGAACTGCCTATTACACCAAAGGCACACTCCACTAGAAAGAAAGGCGCCACAATGGCCTTTCTAGGAAATATACCAATGTCAGAAATCTGTAAGGCAACCACATGGTCTACGCCTCATACATTCACTAAACATTACTGCGTGGATGTATTAACAACACAACAAGCCACAGTAGGACAAGCAGTACTAAGAACATTATTTCAAACAACTTCAACTCCTACAGGCTAAACCACCGCTTTTGGGGAGATAACTGCTTACTAGTCTATGCACAGCATGTGTATCTGCAGCTACACATGCCACCGAACGGAAAATGTCACTTACCCAGTGTACATCTGTTCGTGGCATGAGACGCTGCAGATTCACATGCGCCCTCCCACCTCCACGGGAGCCTATAGCCGTTATAAGTTGATTAAAGTTAAACTTGTACATTTGTAAATTTGTAAATATAACACTTTTAGTCACATTATGTACATACATACTTACTCCATTGCATGGGCACTATTACTATATACACAACTCCTACCTCACCCTCTGCGGGAAAACAATCTAAGATGGAGTCAACGCCCATGCGCAATGGAGCCGAAATGGGAGGAGTCCCTCGGTCTCGTGACTCGAAAAGACTTCTTCGAAGAAAAACAACTCGTAACACTCCAAGCCCAACACTAGATGGCGGGATATGCACAGCATGTGAATCTGCAGCGTCTCATGCCACGAACAGATGTACACTCGGTAAGTGACATTTTCCATATATATATATATAACATACACAATGACACCATAAAAATAAACAAAGGACAAAGAAAAATATAATAATTAATGTAGACAATAATGAAATATGAAAATTAGAAAAATCCCAAAATACATTTACAAAAAATATTATAAACATTCAAATCGTAATATAAAAAACAAAAAATAGGTGTCTAAGAATATTAAAAAAATATTATTCCCACTCTAGTTTACTCAACAGTAGAGCGTTAGATTTACTATTCCTACTTCAGTCATTGTAATAATTTAGAAAATGTTGGACTTTGGAGGAGTTTTATTTACTATTCACTCCAAACAATGCAACAGTAGGGAAACCACACATTTTGGAGGGGTAAAAATTACTATTCCCACTCCAAGTAGCACAACACTAGGGAAAGTGTTGGACTTCGGAGGTCAAGTAGTTCTTGAAGATCAAAGTCCTGCACTCCAGTGAGGAACTTGAATTTGGATCTATTTGGTAAATATATCAAACTAGATGTTTGAGGAGGCTAAGAGGCTGGGCAGGTTTTTCAATCAGTCTTTCACTTGCAACGTCGTGGAGAAACAGTAGAACTTGAGGGATGTAGTGGTTGACAACCATTGCGTTCTCAATTCTTTCATTTAGTTCTACGTTGAGCTGTACATGGTCGAAATCTACACCTACAACTATGCAGATTGCTCATTACTTGTGTGGCATGATACTTGCTTGGACAGACGACATGTGCAGACAGTCATCAGAACCCATAGCAACTGCTAAAGTTAAAACAGCCAGTAAGTTCCTGGCACCAGACTGAGTCACAACAGAGTTCTATAAAAATAAATATGGAGTTACTTGTTCCACTCCTCTTGACTTTGAATTAATAGACACTTATCACCCACTGGCAGGGAAGTGATCATCATAATCCAGTTAAAAGCAGACAAAGACCAAATGCACTGTTCTTTACATAGATTGCTGTTAGTCATCGGTGTAGAAAGCAAGATACTATTTCGCATTACCAGCAAGAGGCTTCATCACTTGAGGACAGAACTAGCCCTCCCCAACCAAGTAGGATTCATACCGCCCGGGTAACATACTTAATTTACGTAATGTATTCACTGTAATGCACCTGCTGGACCTCAGCTTCAGGTGGCAGCAGTTATTGAAGATGCTGAGAAGATCTTAGATTCACTTGAATGGAACTTTCCTACTGGAGTTATTGCACAGAAAGATGTAGGGGACTACACGCTTCAATTTATAACCTTGCTGTGTGCACATCTCTCGGCCAGTGTTAGGATTAATGGGTACTTATCTGAGTAATTTGCCATCACTTGCCGGACCAGATAGACATGCCCTCTGTCCAGCTTAGTGTTTTCCATTGCCATGGGGTCACCCTTTCTATACTTTATGCCCATCGAGGTGGAAAGTACACCACGTTCAGGGGTTATTTTACTTTTACACAGATTACAAACTGCTCTTTATATTGCCTAATTTGTAATAAAATAAGTGCCAAGGCCCTCATCAAGAGTCCACTGCAGCTTAAACCACCCATTAGCCCTACCAGCACTGCCAACGATAGTACACAGCTACTAATCATTTACTACTAATACTTACCATCACACTGCTCCAAGTGTGCCAGTTCAGACTATTCCAGGCCCCCAAAGCTATAACAATGGCTTTGGTGGCAGATATTAGTCGTTTTTAATGTATATCGAATAAACAACTGCTGTTCTGCTCCTCTCTAAATTATAAGTGTCAGAATGTCATGAGTGCCTGCGTTCATAATTAAGTGATGGTGCTGAGCTCTGGAAATCACCGGCTCAAATTAAACACTGGCTCTTTGTGAAATATTCAGAGGTTATCCTTTCCCTAATTACTCATGTAAATCCAGATGTTAGCTTTTCCCCATTTACTCATACCATTATCAGATTTGGTCACTTTTCAGGAGCCCACGTGCATTCACGAAAGTCCACGATAATCCCTCCTACATCCTCCACCAGAGACACAAAGCTCGAACTGTCCTTGCGCTGGCAAGTAAACAGGGATTTTGAGGTGATTATTGTAGGAGGCTGGCCTGGTTTGTAGTGGGTACCAAGGGGTACTTACACTCTGCACCAGGTCCAGTTATCCCTTATTAGTGTAGAAGAGGTGTCTAGCAGCTTAGGCTGGTAGAAAAGGGTAGCTTAGCAGAGCAGCTTAGGCTGAACTAGGAGACATGCAAAGCTCCCACTATACCACTGGTGTCATATGCACAATATCATAAGAAAACACAATACACAGATATACTGAAAATAAAGGCACTTTATTTTTATGACAATATGCCAAAGTTATCTCAGTGAGTACCCTCAGTATGAGGATAGCAAATGTACACAAGATATATGTACACAATACCAAAAATATGCAGTAATAGCAATAGAAAGTAATGCAAGCAATGTACAGTCACAATAGATTGCAATGAGAGCACATAGGTATAGGGGCAACACAAACCATATACTCCAAAAGTGGAATGCGAACCATGAATGGACCCCAAACCTATGTGAGCTTGTAGAGGGTCGCTGGGACTGTAAGAAAACAGTGAGGGTTAGGAAAATAGCCCACCCAAAGACCCTGAAAAGTAGGTGTAAAGTGCACCTAAGTTCCCCAGAGAGCACATAAGTCGTGATAGGGGAATTCTGCAAGGAAGACCAACACCAGCAATGCAACAACGATGGATTTCCAGACGAGAGTACCTATGAAACAAGGGGACCAAGTCCAAGAGTCGCGACAAAGTCGAGATTGGGCAGATGCCCAGGAAATGCCAGCTGAGGGTGCAAAGAAGCTGCCACCAGATGGTAGAAGCTGTGGATTCTGCAAGAACGAAGAGGACTAGGAACTTCCCCCTTTGGAGGATGGATGTCCCACATCGTGAAGAAGCTTGCAGAGGTGTTCCCACGCAGAAAGACCGCAAACAAGCCTTGCTAGCTGCAAGGGTCGTGTTAGGGTTTTTGGATGCTGCTGTGGCCCAGGAGGGACCAGGATGTCGCCAATTGTGTGAGGAGACAGAGGGGGCGCCCAGCAAGACACAGAGCCCTCTCAGAAGCAGGCAGCACCCGCAGAAGTGCCGGAACAGGCACTACAAAGAGGAGTGAACCGGAGCTCACCCGAAGTCACAAAAGAAGGTCCCACGACGCCGGAGGACAACTCAGGAGGTTGTGCACTGCAGGTTAGAGTGTCGGGGACCCAGGCTTGGCTGTGCACAAAGGAAATCCTGGAAGAGTGCACAGGAGCCGGAGCAGCTGCAAATCACGCGGTACCCAGCAATGCAGTCTAGCGTGGTGAGGCAAGGACTTACCTCCACCAAACTTGGACTGAAGAGTCACTGGACTGTGGGAGTCACTTGGACAGAGTTGCTGAGTTCCAGGGACAACGCTTGTCGTGCTGAGAGGGGACCCAGAGGACCGGTGATGCAGTCTTTTGGTGCCTGCGGTTGCAGGGGGAAGATTCCGTCGACCCACGGGAGATTTCTTCGGAGCTTCTAGTGCAGAGAGGAGGCAGACTACCCCCACAGCATGCACCACCAGGAAAACAGTCGAGAAGGCGGCCGGATCAGCGATACAAGGTTGCAGTAGTCGTCTTTGCTATTTTGTTGCGGTTTTGCAGGCGTCCAGAGCAGTCAGCGGTCGATTCCTTGGCAGAAGGTGAAGAGAGAGATGCAGAGGAACTCTGATGAGCTCTTGCATTCGTTATCTAAAGAATTCCCCAAAGCAGAGACCCTAAATAGCCAGACAAGGAGGTTTGGCTACTTAGGAAAAAGGATAGGCTAGCAACACAGGTAAGAGCCTATCAGAAGGAGTCTCTGACGTCACCTGCTGGCACTGGCCACTCAGAGCAGTCCAGTGTGCCAGCAGCACCTCTGTTTCCAAGATGGCAGAGGTCTGGAGCACACTGGAGGAGCTCTGGGCACCTCCCAGGGGAGGTGCAGGTCAGGGGAGTGGTCACTCCCCTTTCCTTTGTCCAGTTTCTCGCCAGAGCAGGGCTGGGGGATCCCTGAACCGTTGTAGACTGGCTTATGCAGAGATGGGCACCATCTGTGCCCATCAAAGCATTTCCAGAGGCTGGGGGAGGCTACTCCTCTCCAGCCCTGACACCTTTTTCCAAAGGGAGAGGGTGTAACACCCTCTCTCTGAGGACGTTCTTTGTTCTGCCTTCCTGGGCCAAGCCTGGCTGGACCCCAGGAGGGCAGAAACCTGTCTGAGGGGTTGGCAGCAGCTGCAGTGAAACCCCGGGAAAGGTAGTTTGGCAGTACCCGGGTCTGTGCTAGAGACTCGGGTGGGGTGACAATTCCATGATCTTAGACATGTTACATGGCCATGTTCAGAGTTACTATTGTGACGCTGTACAAAGGTAGTGACCTATGTACAGTGCACGCGTGTAATGGTGTCCCCGCACTCACAAAGTCCGGGGAATTTGCCCTGAACAATGTGGGGGCACCTTGGCTAGTGCCAGGGTGCCCACACACTAAGTAACTTAGCACCCAACCTTTACCAGGTAAAGGTTAGACATATAGGTGACTTATAAGTTACTTAAGTGCAGTGGTAAATGGCTGTGAAATAACGTGGACGTTATTTCAATCAGGCTGCAGTGGCAGGCCTGTGTAAGAATTGTCAGAGCTCCCTATGGGTGGTAAAAGGAATGCTGCAGCCCATAGGGATCTCCTGGAACCCCAAAACCCTGGTACCAATACCTTAGTACCATATACTAGGGAATTATAAGGGTGTTACAGTATGCCAATGTGAATTGGTGAAATTGGTCACTAGCCTGTTAGTGACAATTTGGAATGAGAGAGAGAATAACCACTGAGGTTCTGGTTAGCAGAGCCTCAGTGAGACAGTTAGGCATCACACAGGGAACACATACATATAGGTCACAAACTTATGAGCACTGGGGTCCTGACTAGCAGGGTCCCAGTGACACAAAACAAACATACTGAAAACATAGGGTTTTCACTATGAGCACCGGGCCCTGGCTAGCAGGATCCCAGTGAGACAGTGAAAACACACTGACATATACTCACAAACAGCCCAAAAGTGGGGGTAACAAGGCTAGAAAGAGGCTACTTTCTCACAATTATAGAGAATTGTTATCTTGCCGTCAACAAACTCCTTACTTTTGCTTACCTCTACCTATGGTAATAACTGAATTAAGTTTTTTATTTTATGTATTTGAGAGTTTAGTAAAGCACTAAGTGTAGTAGTTTTTGGGTTACTTTAGTGAAATGAAGAAAAAGTGATGGAGTCTGCTATGGTCGCCGGAAGTCTTGTTCAATGTTCTCCTGTTGCGACCCAAGTCTGTGCAGTGCTCCATTGAAGGAAATACAGTTTATTTCTTGTCTCACAAGGTTCCTGAATGGCCTGAGATTTGGTTCACATATCAGATTGTGGACAAGTACACATTATTCACCATTGTTGGTCCTTGTGTTCCCAGAGATGCCTCTAAGTTTCTTTCTCTTGAAGGTCCATTGATTGGTCAGATGAGCAGACACTGAACGAGGTTTCTTGAAGGTGCATAAGAAGTTTATCAAACTTGTAAACTATTTCAGTTTCATCCAGAGAATAAGTAGAATGTCAGTCTATTAAAGATGGCAAGCCGTAAACCTGGTGTTACAGGTAAGTAACTTTTTGTTTCGGAGTATTACAATAGAATCTTCTTGTTTGTTCTATGTTCCTCTTTGTCTAGTCACGTTGATGGGCATTTACTACTCAACAGGGCTGTAGTAGCTCATGCAAAGGTTAGCAAACCCAGCAGACGTGACTTTTGTATCAAACACAAGTTAAGCACGTGACAAGGATGTAAGATTCTTTTCTTATGTGTTTTTTTCCCTTTTGTCTTTTACAATAGAACTGTGATCACCCATACAAAAAACATTGATCCCACCAGACCAGTAACATATGTGACTTGCTCAAATTATGCACGTGACAAAGGTGTAAGTATTCTTCCAACGTGCAAATAAATTTTGTTTTTTCTTGTGTTTCATTGTTTAATCGACCTGTGATTGCTTGTATATAATTGAGTGGCTGCAGCAGATCAGCAACTCTTGGGACAGGGTAAACACTTTGAAGGCACTTTTTAGCTTTTTAGTTTTTGGCAACGGCAGTTTCAAAGCATGGGAATTAAGTGATGCCTGTGCTAGAAATGTGAAAATAGGGGCGTTTTAAAATTTTAAAAAATAACATACTATGCAAATTTAACAAACTCTTGTTTGTACTAAAGTTTCCAGGGTCTATTCATGAGAACCTCATCCTTGCATTCTGGTGTTTATCATCCAGGTAATCCATTGATAAATTCAGGACTGCAAGCACGAGGAGGAAAAGAAAACAAACATTTGCAATGCAATAGGTTTCACATTTGTTTGACTTAGAGCTATTAGCATTGTAAAGTCCTAACCGGACATTTCCTGCCACATAAATTGAAAATGAAAAGTAAAACAGTTTTACATAAGTGAGCCGATTTAAAGCGCCATGCAATGTGCGTGAAGGAGCACACAAAAGGAAACAGAAGTTTGCTCGCAGTCAAGAGTATCGGCAGTTATGCAATTATCTATGTAACAAGGTTGATGTCATGCAGTGCGCTCAACTACTGCCCAGCGAGATCGTGCTGCATAGGAGATAAAAATAAAAAGTAGTCCATAAGCCAGGCGGAAAACATGGAGCATCCTATGTTTTCAGTAGTTTACCGGTGCTCTTGAGGAGGGCTAAACAACGGAAAAGGCGTGACGTATGCATGCCTTTCCCAAATGAAATCAAGCGAATTTTAAAAGGCAAGCCCACCAACCAACTAAACTGAAGGGCCGTAGTTTGAAGCCCACAGAGAGATTACAGCAGGGGCCAGAGCACCTGCGCACTCGACCCTAAAAATGTGAATGTAACTGGGCAAATTGAGGACTCGGCACTAATGACACTAAATATGATTGCACTTGTGATCCAGCGGACCTCTCAACATCTCTGCACGTACCTCAAGTAGAATGCACCAATACCTTACTAATAGCCCTAATTACACTGAGTCCTACTCTTCCTTGTCCCAGAAAACACAAGTAAAAAACAGAAAAAGTGAAAAAAATAACTTTACTCATTCTCTTAAGGGAGTGTAGGAGAGGCAACTCTGTTATCATAGTCCTCTCTATACCAAGTACAACTCCATGACCACTACGGAGGGAGGCAAGGAAGGAAGCAGGATTGACACGAGAGAGTGGGACTCAGTGTAATGAAGATTACCGGTAAGTAATCCAAGCATTACCACTCTGTCCTTCCTCGGCACCCCGTCCTGGTCTATGAGGAGATAAAATAAAAATAGTGCAGAGGGCATGGAAATGGGATACAGACCAGAGAATGTAATGGAGCACAAATGAGAATTTAATTTTAAAAATTGATTACCCAGCAAGAGCACTGAAAACAGCCTTCCCAGAGTCAGCCCCAAGCTTCTAATGACTGTCCAAGAACTCAGGTGAAACACATGGGGCAGGTTGGCGCGCAGGGAAGAGAGAAACCCCTGAGCCAGGAAGCTGCCATTCCCCTAGTGGAGTGGCCTTGAATTGGATGCAGGGTAAAAGGCCCAGGATGGAGAAGAGGCCAACGAGGTAGACAAATGAAGCCTTGCAAGTTGTATGACCTCAGTGACCAAATCTAAAAGTGAAAAAGAGAACATCAGAAGGTCACAAAGAAGCAGGATCCAGATACAAACAACACCTCCTGCATCTTTGGAATGGTGACCCAGCTCATCTGCTGAAGAAGGGAGATGTCTTCGTGGCAGATTGCAGAAGCCAAAGATGGACCAGACAAAACTGCCCCTCCAGGCAGCGCCTATTAGCAAATAGGCAAGAAAGGTTTGGAAAATACAGGACACCAAAACAATGCACTGAAACGTGTCCTACATAAGTAATTTGCTGAAGTTGCACTGAAGATGTACTTTACACCTGCTCAAAGGCTTTGACCATCAGGCCCAAAATAGAATATTAAGAAGGTAAATTGCAAGTGCAGGTGAATTGGCTTGGCCTCAAAATGGCCACTTGCCCTTATGGAGGTAAGTGGGCTTGACCCCACTATGTTTATCGCTTCAGGTTCTATGCTTAGAGGACTGCAATATCTTTGTATTTAGATGGGCGCCGCAACCATTTATGTTCAGACACAGAGGCCCTCATTCTGACCTTGGCGGGCGGCGGAGGCCGCCCGCCAAAGTCCCGCCGTCAGATTACCGTTCCGCGGTCGAAAGACCGCGGCGGTAATTCTGACTTTCCCGCTGGGCTGGCGGGCGGTCGCCTTCAGACCGCCCGCCAGCCCAGCGGGAAAGAGGCTTCCACGATGAAGCTGGCTCGGAATCGAGCCGGCGGAGTGGAAGCTGTGCGACGGGTGCAGTTGCACCCGTCGCGTATTTCACTGTCTGTGCAGCAGACAGTGAAATACATGTAGGGGCCCTCTTACGGGGGCCCCTGCAATGCCCATGCCAGTGGCATGGGCACTGCAGGGGCCCCCAGGGGCCCCGCGACCCCCCCACCGCCATCCGGATCCCGGCGGTCCGACCGCCGGGATCTGGATGGCGGTAGGGGGGGTCAGAATCCCCGCGGCGGTGCAGCAAGCTGCGCCGCCGCGGAGGATTCAATGGGGCGGCGGTACACTGGCGGGACCCCGCCAGTGGTGCCGGTCCGACCGCGGCTTTACCGCCGCGGTCGGAATACCCATTGGAGCACCGCCGGCCTGTCGGCGGTGCTCCCGCGGTCCTCCGCCCTGGCGGTCAAAGACCGCCAGGGTCAGAATGACCACCAGAGTCTCCTGATGGACAGCCCTACTGGTGGCAACCGGGGGGGCGGCTGTCTGCAGTGCCATTTCCCTCATACACCTGTGTAGTGGGGTACCATGGTTTAGTCAGAGGAGGAGCGTGTCCACAGGTATGTGCTTTAAAAAGGAAGAGATGCTGCACCAGCAGTCATCCTCCAGGGTCCCCAGGAAGGCACCCGTGGGCCACGATTCTCCACCGCAGACTTCTCATATGCTGTGACTCTGGTGTAGCCTGACTCCTCAGTGTTAACTGCTTCCCAGGCCCACAGTATCTTCTCACTGAACCGAACAGTCCTTGGGTGGGGTAGGAAGTGGTACCAATGCCCCCAGCTCGCTCTCTTCAACAGGACATTTCCAGAACCCTGAGTGGGTTTGTACCTTTTAGTTGCTGGCCGGGCAGACGCTTTGGCCGAGGACTCTTCTTGCCAGCCGTGCCCCCATGCTCTCCAGCCTCCACAGTTATATATTTTTTTCTTATGTTGATTCTTACCTTGATGATGGTTGCCCTTGTTTGACCCACAGGCCATGCAGCGAATACATTCGTGCACTAGTGAATTTGCCAGGCCTGGCTCCTCCGACGTTGTTTTCTACACTCTAATGAATTACATTGTAGTCAGTCTGCCACAACAAAGTGAAAATTTAGCGTGTGCTCTTTTCGAAGTTCCATGAAGCCTCACTTCTGGTTGGAGAAGGCTTTCAGGCCCTTCCTGTCTCTTGTTACCCACATTCTGCCCTTCACCAGCATAGCTCCCTATTGCAAATGGGTGTCTGAACACTTTTATGTCAAATGATTGCTGTATAAACACGTGCACGTGTGTGTTTTGCAGGCTCCTTATGTGGACGTGGTGTGCGTGAACAGTTACTTCTCCTGGTATCATGACCCCGGTCACCTGGAAGTTATCCAACTGCAGGTTGATGCAGAGTTCGAGAACTGGTACAGCACGTACCAGAAACCTATAATCCAGAGTGAATATGGAGCAGACACAATCCCGGGCTTCCACAGCGTGAGTAGGATCTTAACCAGTTTTTTTGTGGGTTATATTGTGTCGGGAATCTTACACTGACTCTTGTCGATGAGAAATGGAGACGGTGGGTCTCAATAAATAATCTCTAGTGCATTGTGTATTTTTGTCTCTAAATGTTTACTTTATCTATGATTTTGAGTCATGTAATATTCAGATGGCATAAATGAACTCTTGTTGCCAGAATGAAATCCATGGCTGCCTGGAGTGTGTGGAAGGGGTTTGAGTGCCTGGATGCTTTTGTATGCTAGAAGTGCCCATGTTTTAGGGCTCAGTTGTTGCTATGTACGTTTCCGTGTTTAATTTGCTGTGCTTTAAACTGTTATAATAACGTGGAGGTGCTCTGGCCTACATGTACCTTCTTGGCATCAGCTTCCAGCCTGGGAAAAACTAGAACACCAATGTCCAGGCCTTTGAAGAAATTAATTAAAAAACTTCCTTTCAGGCAAGAAAGTGTCCCCCTTTCAACCTTCATCTCTGAACGTGCTTTGTACAGCTTCTTGTTAAACTACAGCTTGTTGGTGGTAAAGGGGAAACTTTAGATTCCTGATTCTGCAGGTGCACGACCCTAAGTCAGTAAATTCAGAAATAGTCGAGAGTGGGGGTCTGGCTTGGCTGTAATAGCCAAAGCAGGAACCGAGCTTTCAAAAGATTCAGGATGTAAATAAAACATTTGTCACAACAAAATATAATACGGAGCTTTAAAAAGGCGTTTTTACAGAATTTGGAATGTCTTAAGTACATACATGTGACAGTGCATTGAGTGACATTCAAGAATACGCTAATGTCCTGACAGCATTACCAATGGTTACCCAAAGCGTGTCAGTTGTTTTCATGTGCTCCGTATATATGGCCTAATAATGTTGTTAAATGCGAAGCAAGTTTATTTTATATTAACCAAGCAGATCACTTTATATTACAACGCTGGAATGTTGAGAGCTCCATTGAAGACAAGGGATCAGCGCCGGGCTTATAATGGTTGGTATAAGCCAGAAGCTCCAACTTTCCAATGTTTGTCTTCATGTTTCTTCTTTTTTGATTTAGAACATTCAATCCTACGTTATAGGCCCTTGCCTGCTACTCGGGCCTATACTCTGGTTCAGGGTCTGTAACATCGGTATAGCCCTTGGCAGCAGGCAAGATTTTTGTATAGCGCAGACCCTGAGCTTAATTATTTCAGTGGGTTCTCAAATTGGTTGTTAATGAAATTGATAGACTAAAGTAAAGCTTTTTGCCTTGGATCACACAGTTTAATCAAGTGGGAAGTTGGGATTTGAGCTCAGTTGTGCAGTTAAGCCACTGTAGGGGCGTACCATTCTCTCTTCTGTTTAACAACAAAGGCAGATGCTTTGAGTTCAGTTATTCCCAGAATTAGTATCACTGCATGGAATTCAATAAATAAAATTATCAGACCTGAAATAAAACTGACAAGATGCATACATATGGGGAAGTAATACGTTTTAAAAGTGGTTTTCTGTTTTGAATTTTTCCACTGTAGCTTAAGATCAAACCACTGGCGTAGTTAAATCCCCCCCCCCCGCAAAGTATATGGAGGCCCCCCCTCTGGACTCACTCAGGAGCTCTCAGGCCAGGGTACTGTGCCGAGGGGGCACCCAGAAGCCCCCCCACACACACACGCAGCGGGGGCATTTGTTAACGCCACTGGATCAAACACAGTGACCGAACATGCCTGTCTGAAGCCCTGCTGCATATTGCATGCGTCTTCCTGAAAAGCTGTACCCCGGGGCTCAAACCCTCTGGGGCTCCTTTGGCTTTGCAGATGTATTAATTACAGCCATTTGGCATGTCAGGAGTGTTGTAAAATGTGAGGTCTTAAGCAGTGCATTACAAAAGTGCAATTTACAGCTAGTTCACAAACTTAGAACTGGCAAATTTCAGTGGGTTTTTTATGTTTTTTGAACGTTTCTTCTTATCTAATTTCAAGACCTAACTATAAAATTACCTACTTTAAAATCTGTTTTTTCTCAGTGAGCTTTTGGTGTTTTTGGTCTTATTCAAAGTTGAGCATATGCCCAAACCTCTCCGGCAACCTGTGTCAATAGTCCCCGCTGCGCACAGCTTGTGCACAGCCGGGATGGCTGCATGGCCTGGCCCTGCACCAACCCCTCCACGGGCACTGCGCCCATCGCTGCACACCTAAAGACGTGCGCAGTGAGATGGGCCACATGGCCCGGCCCTGCATCCAAACCCCCCTGATAGCCAACCTCCCCCTGCACAGGGCTGAAAGGCATGTGCAGCATTGGGTTGGCCCGGTGCCAATGTACTGCAGGTAGCTAATCTCCACTGCACCCAACCTAGGTGCTACAAAAGTGTAGTGGGCCACAGGGTTTGATCTATGGCTATACCCTTCCCATTTTTCTTTTTATAAACACATTTTTCATTACTGTGGCTCCTCACTGGGTGCCTCGTTGGATACCAGAGTTCTAGGTGCTCGTGTTGTGGTTCTGGAGTTGGCCACAGATGCTGACCAGCCCCTGAATCCAAACGACTCTGGGTTCCGAACTGCACGCGACTGCACGTGGACTGTGGCCTGCACAGTGGCAGTCGGCTGCAGGGTTGGGTCTTTGACCAGACCCTTATCTCACTTGTAAACATGTTTTTTCAGTGCAGCAGAACTAATACTGGTGCCACGGTACTTCACTGGGGGCCTTGCTGAGTACCGGAGTTCTGGGGTTGGCTACAGAGCCTGACCTCTCACCTGGCCAGATACCCAGCTCCCAGTGGGCAACCAGCCAATCCCCCCTCCACCCCTTGACCCCCCCCATTCATGGGGCACACAGTCTTCAACAGGGCACCCAACCCCCGCTGCACATGGCTTACAGCCTGCACAATGGTGGTTGGCAGCAGGGTCTGATCTGTGACCAGACTTTTTTTTTTTTTTAATACTTTTTTGAAGCACTGTGGTACTACAGCGGGTATTGTAATACAAGGCACTGGTACTGCAGTACCCGTGACCCACATTTTTTTTTTGACTTTACAAATGACCACATGGCCCTGGAGATCAGGGTGTGCACACTTTGCCCCGTTGTGTGGCTTGCTCCATTGTGAGCATATTAATTCTGTATCAGTGAACCCCACTGCCCCAGATCTTTTAATTCAGTGCTTCTACATAACTCGACTTAGTGCTGATTGCATGGAGGGAGATGTGAAACATAGGTCGAAGAGGGATAGGCCCATGCCAGGTTTTGAGGCTATCCATGCGGGATACATTTACATAAAGAAAAGCTGGAAGTAAGCCAATACAAAGTTCGACATTACCCCGAAAAGTTCTCACTAATCTGGTCCTGCTGGAACCACGCCTGTGGTGTATTCTTCCAGGGTGGCATTTATCCACCAGTTTTGCTTTGATGGATTACCAGTCAATATCATTTAAGAAACTAACAGACTGAAAGGAAATATGCTTTACAGATCCCACAGAATTATTTATCTATTTTTTAAGAAGTTTAAATCACATGGCACTTTCTGATCAGGTAACTCGCAGTACTTTTTGCCAATCTCATCTTGAACCTTGATAAAGTGGAGATGGCATCCAGTAGAGCAATACATGCACACATGGTATGCTGAGAAACAGGAGTACAGACTGTAAAGAAAGCTTCTGGAGTCTGCACTACTTCAGGAAGGAGGTGGGATGCTTTAAATGTAGGCAACAGTTTCATACTCAAAAAGCCACAAGTACCACACAAGCTTTTTCAAATAGTTCACATTTAATTTTGTGTTATATATACAAACGCACTGGACCTCATTCCACTAGAGAGCTACAACCTTGTTGACATTCTTAATGCATGTTACTAGTTATGAGATGTATTCTACAATAGACGTCATCTCATGTAGACAAGAACTTCTATCTTTGATAGGTGTTGTTATGTTAAGTGCAATATCAACCAAGTACTGGTTTTATGTCGGTAATGCTTGAGGCCAGTGGTTTTTAACCTTTTGACTTCTGTGAACCCTCCTCCCCCAAGCATCACTGAAATCTGGGGGACCCCCACCCCGAATGATTATTGGAATCCAGGGACCCCCTTACTGAGTCATCATTTGGAATCAGGGGACCACAGCTAAAGCACTTTCTAAGATTTGAACAGCAAAACAACACACGAAAATACAGAAACAAGCATTAATCAAACAAATATGTGAATTATCTAAATTTAACTTTTAATGGTACGATTGGAGCTTTTCTAAGTTAATTTTAGGTCACTCATCGGACATACCATATTCTGTCTGATGCACTTGTACTGCTCCCACAAACCAATCAGAGGTTACTAACTTAATTTTTTTGCCTCCGATTTCAAATTCGTTCACATTTACAAAATGTCTTAACATTTTACACTTTGCTTCTTTATTCATATAAATTTATCAATCTGTAAATATTCAATTTTCTAAGCAGTCGCTGGCCCCCTGAATAGGTGCAGTGGACCCCAAGGGTCACCAGAATGACAGGTTAAGAATCACTGCTTTATGCCACAGAAGTGTACTGTCCTCATTGTATCAGAGACTGAATAGGTATGCCTTTCATGGGGTTTCAGAACGAAAATTATCTGAAATCAGAAGCAGGTATAAGGACTGGTGAACTCCCTCTGTTAATGAATAGGACTTAGATTCTGGAGCTCATGTCCCTCTAAAAATTACACAGAAACCTCTGTAGACCGGGACATATATTACCTGAGGTGTGCTCAAAAGGCACAGTTACAACTCCAGAACTTAAAAGGGGTCTGTCTCTTAAAATAAGAAATCTAGTAACAGAAGTCAGCACCAGTTTTGCAAATCCAAACTCGTTACTACGACTCGAAACAGAGTCTGTATTGGAAGAAATGTTAGATCCAGAAGCACAGGTAGAAACATCTCTTCCCCAACCCCCACCCCCGGCCCCCGAGCTCTATGGTGTTTCATACTTCCAGGAAAAGTTTTTTTCTCATTTGATGGTCCTCAATCAAACAGGGAAATCAAGAGATTAGATGCTGCACAACTAAAGTGACTCTACACTGGGAAACTGGCACTTCACAGGCTTTACTCAATAAATGTGACATCACCAGCGGAGGCCACAAGGGGAGGGACAGGCGGGGGGCTGGAGGCGGGGGGGATTTCTCTTATGGTGCCCCAGCATTCACTGGGACACCAGCACAGGCTCGCCAGCAATCCTGGAGAGCATGAGAGCACCACAAGGATTGGTCTGAGCAGCTTGGCCTGCTTGGCCTGCCACTCAGACATTGCATGGGAGTCTGTGCAGATTCTCCAACCTGGCTCTGTACACAGCCGGGTTGGAGAAACCTAAGTGCGCATGTGTGTTTGACTGGCCCTCCCTGCACTTGCTGGTGGCTGAGCCAGCAGCTGTAAGATAAAACGATAACTAAATATTGGAGTGACAAACTCTTGAATTCGCATTTCACTACTGCAAGGCCTACTTCTCCAGTAGGATGACACAGAGTGACTTATTACATTTATTGTGATGATTTTTATCTGGAGTAGGTAAGAATATCAAGTTTGGTTTCTTAAGAAGAATTTTAATTTAAAATCCTCTTTAATGGTAAAGTCGGATATTAAGTCCCAATTCCGAAAATGTCACTTTTAGAAAGTTTACATTTTGTTGTCCCAACTATTTGGTGCTGGCAGCCTGCTCCTGGGACACATGACTAAGAGTAAATGGCAGTTGGCTTTTGTGTATGCGTCCCAGACGGCCACACAATAGTGGGATTGAGTGGTGGCAGGATAGAGCATCTAGGTAGGATGGGGGTGGCTGTCTTCTACCATACTTGTACTTCAAAGGGGTTGCCTCCGCACACTCACAAAGGACTTCACAATAGGTCGTTGTCCCCCCCAGACAACCTGGTTCCAGGGCAGGGGGGCAGGAAATTCAGGCACTTATGTTGGGGCGCTCCAGAAGCTTCTCACAGTTCATTGGGACCACTGGATATAAAATAGGCCCCTCAGACCAACTCTTCAGTTTATTTCTGGATCTGCAGAAGGACTCACTGAGGACTACCCTGCTGTCTGTGGCCTACTGTGTATTTCAGAGGACTGCCCTGCTGCACCAAGAGGGCTGCGCTGCTGGCAGAAGCCTGCCTTGTACTCTGAGGGCTGCCCTACTGCTTGAGACCTCCTTTTGTATTTGCGCCCAGGACCACCAAAGTGACTCCAAGGGCTGGTTGACTGTCCTCCTGATCAGAGCCTCTGGGGCAGAGAAGGATCCAGCCATCTTGAACCTGTGCCTGGACCCAGCCCGAATGAGTCTTGACACTCCAAGTGGTGCCCCTCCAGTCCAAGACCCTTGGAAGTGGAGTTAAAGGTGCTCTATCAGTGTAACTGTAGGTTCTACCAAATTTAGAGCAGGACCCCGCAAAGCCAGGTCACTCAGAACGTCACCAAGGACATAAGATAACTATCCTTAGTGGTTCGAATGTGGTCCTGTGCCCTTTGCTCTTTTTTTAAAATGTATTTTTCATTTTGTAGAACAACAAACAAAAATAAAGCATTTAGGCATTCGGGACGACGCAATGTACAAGAAATTTATACAATCTAGATATAAAGGCAACAACTTTTAGAACATTTATGTCGCATGTGGGTATAGCGGGGGATCAGCTAATACCCCAGCAGAGAGCTATCTGACGCTTTGCTAATAGCGCAATGGTAGTGAAGCATCAGGAGCAAGGCGGAAGTGGTTAGACATATCAGAGTAGGAACATGAGGGGATAGTGTTCAACAGTGACCTCCATCATTACAGACATCCTAGCAAGAATCTGAAGCCAATAGGCATAAGTAATAAGGGAGGTCCACACAAGATGTATAAAGTCTTAGTCAGACCCACCTTTCCGGCACTTATGTGAGCATGTGGGATCAATTTTAGCTAAGCTTTGCGGTGTGGTTTATGCTTAGTGTAGGAATTTGTAATGTAATCGTTTATGCCGATGGTTGGGGAGATGAGTTTTGTTTGCATTAAACAATAACGCCATATCTTATCCAGAAGAGGGTGCCCTATGTCTTGTTCCCATGGAGCTCTGGCCCTCTCACCACCCTACGGGTCTAAGGGCTAAGCAAGACTGATAAAGCCTGGAAACCAATTATGTCCCTTCGGTGGCTGTAATCACCAATGTGAAAAGGGGCAGGGGGAGTTCTCAGGTTCAACGGGAATGAGGTTAAAGTCACAAAGGGTATTATGCAGGCGCCAGATAATAAAGTGGTCCATATGTGAAGAGATCCCAGTGTGAGTGCATCATGTGAATAACTGCGCTTTGCTCCTTTTTCCACTACTTTCATCTAAATCTATAAAATTGCGTGTCTCCAGTTCTACTAATTTCTACTGTTTAATGGTTTCCTTATAGACTTAAATGAAAAGTTGAGTGAGCGCAAAACAATAATTAAAGATGGATTTTCCTTTTTTTTCACCTGGATTACAGGACCCTCCCGTAATGTTCACTGAGGAGTACCAGAACCTTGTGCTTAAGCATTATCATTCCATATTTGACAAGAAAAGAAAACTATATGTGATTGGGGAACTCATCTGGAACTTTGCAGATTTCATGACAATTCAACGTAAGTAGCATCTGGAAATCAATCTGGAAATCCAGAAGTAGTGACTTAAATGTCTATGGCAGGAAAACCAGTCATGATCATGAACACCCACTGAAAAGCAGCATTGAATTCTACCTGAGGAGATCCCGGTCCTGAGTGTGAAGCCATGTCCTCAGCTTAGTGCACCCCTTGTGGGCTGGCACCACATAGTACATGTCCTTTAAGTGTTCTCTAAATCCCATATATACTCCATAAGTCTTGATTAAGAATTTATGGAAGGGTGAGAATTGCTTCACTGGGGAATCGAGGTGGTAATTTGGGAGCTTCATTTGCCAGACTCAGTGCGGCCTCACCAAATTGGGCAGATGTACTTTCATCGCCGTTAGCTGTGTATCTGCAAAATGTAGGGGTATAGTTCCCAGTAACAGCTTTATGTTTGCAATATGAACATCTGTAAACATTTCCATGTGTGAGGAATACATGTTTGAATTAGTAACAGCACCCTAGAAAATTGAAAATGTTTTGCTTGCTGTGTGCTAGACCATATGTCGTGTAACAGTGCACTGCTTACCTTCTCTGGTAAGCTTTGTAACCTTATCTGCTGTGTAATCGGCAAGTACAAGAGTTTTCCAGCGATATTTAATCTCTAGTCTTATTTGGAATGGATCTTTCTGTCTAAAAGTTAGTATGTTTGGGGATAGTCTTCTTGGTTACAGTATCCTAACCCCCAAAAACCACCATTAATAGCTTTGTGAGCTCTGGGTATCCTACCAGTAGCTACTGTGCAGTGCTAAGATCAGCCACCTTTTACCTTAATGCTGACAGTGCTTCTTCAAAACGTGATACAAGTCCATCTCGAAATGTAATGGGTCAAAATCTAGGTGATGCTTTGTGAATGTCTTGACTCCCTCAAAGCTGAAGACGTACAATGGAGTTTGGCCTTTTGAGGATTTAACTATCACATAGTTGTGAGGTGTTAATAAGGCATCCCATTAAATGTTATGCACCCTAAGTGTCAGCTTTGTATACTGAAAAGTTTTTATTGCTTTTGTGAAAAACTCAATAATAGTGTAGATGAAAAGACAGCATAGGAGGAACGATCCAGTGCTTTGGGTTAGAGGAGCTGCAAGACGGGCCTGGAAGAAGAAACATTTACCAGGCTGCATATGAAGGTGAAGCACAAACCGTATTCACACATGGAAGTAGCAGGTGACTCAAACCAACTTGAGCTCCTATATGTTCCACCTCATACGTGTGAGCAATTTGACAGACATATGAATAAAAAAAGCACTTTCCGATGTATACTTCTAACCATAGATTTCTCACCTCAGAATATTCACCAGGTGCAAGACTGGACTGGAATCAAAACATTTCTTCAGCAGTGCTCTCGCGGACATCTATGTTGCATTATGAGGCTCCCCCTTGGCTCTTCCCTGCTCAGGAAGTAAAGCAACAGAGGTGCATATATTCATCACAACTACTGGTTTCAAGACATGCCATGACTGCAGAAAATAAATGTGGGCAACAAACCTGCACAGGGTGTGCATCTGGTTTCTATACTGTGGCCACAGGTTGGAAGTTGTGCTCTCATGCACCCATTGGCAATTTGGGTCCAGGAAGCAAAGTTGTGTGTCACCGAACACAAGAAGTCATGGCCTTCACACACGTCATGCTTAAAGTCGCAGACACTCAGTCCCAAGGCCATTCCTGCAAGTGCTAAACCTCACGCTTGAATCTGATGAAGCCCAAGTGTCACCATAAAAAAAAGCTGGACTCAACCACCACTCTAAACCTAAAGAGAAAGTGTGTGGGCATTATGATGTGATCTGTTCATCCATGAGGTTTCCAGTCATGGAGTCAGTTCCTCAGATGATCCTGATGTGCTCCAAATTATCTTGGCCATCGGCAATGCCACCTTAGATTGAAGCCTTTAAAGAGGTCTCTCTGCAGATGGTTGGTATGCCTCTGGCATGCCTTCAGGCTCCAGAGAATTGAAGGGGCTACCAGTCAGTAGCTGCCACTGGATCCTTGCTTGGCACTGTCTGATTCCTTGGGACCTCTTTCGGCCCGATACCAACATTGATAAAAGCTTCCACTCCTGCTCAATGATCTACACTGGGTGCTTTCACATTGATGTTGTTGGTACAGACATTCCAGCGTTGGTAATGACGTTGGAAGAAGATCCAGTGCTGATTCAGATGTTAGACACTGAATTGACTTTGGTCCTATCTCAACTGAAGTTGCAGTATGAGATTACTAATGTGCAACCAGCCGTCATACATCCTGACTCTGACCTGGTGCCTTTACCAGGGTAACTGGGCCAGCAGAGGCTCCATAATATTTTTTGGCTCTGATACTGAACAAGGGACCCCCTAGGATATGGGGTGATGATGATGGTGATGGAGATGATATTTTGCTCCTCAAAACACAGAGGATCATTTTCAAATGGATTTAGAAGAGACCAATGGGCTTAACACCGCCCATGAGGCAAGGTTTGATTCACCACTTGAGCCACAAATGGAGGAAAGTGCCTCCTTTGCAGTGGTAGCCCAGCAGGCATTTGAGGTTCTAGATTAACAGCTGCCCTCACTTTAGACCAAAGCAAATGTCCTTATATAAATTGTGTAGCCTGGGCAGGACATGTCAGAGCCTTTGCTCCCTTTTAATGAAGCCCTCACTGAACTGAACTCACCATGATGGTTATTTGGTCAAAACCCTGTTGCTGCCCACTGATGAATCGACAGCTGGCCAGGCATCACAGATCTGCTCCTGGCAGCATTGATTTCCTCACTAAACATCCTAAACATCCTACTCCACAGAGCCTTAAGGTTTAGGTTTCAACCAGTAAAGTGAATCCCAGTAAATTCTCTATAACTCCTCCAGATAGGTAGTCCAAGATGACTGAGGCCTTTGGCATGCATATGTTTTTGTGCGCTAGTTTAGCACTGCTGTAAGTTAATGCTGTATGCCAGTTGGGCTGCTACACGCATGTCCTTTGGACAGGATCAGAAAGACTTTGCTGGCCGTCCCTAGATCCCCCTCTGATTCAGGCAATTCATGATGCACAAGATGCGGCCAAATATGTTATCCACGCTGGCCTAAATATTGCGGTTTGCCTGGGGATGGTAGTTGGCGGCTTGTGCTTCCTCTGAACATGTGAATGCACTCCACACAATTTGCTGATGATGTACAAGCTTTTCACATGAATATGCCTTGAGATGGCTCACACCTTTTTGGTGAAAAGACAGATTCTGCATTGGAGTGCTTTAAAGGAAAGTAAAGCCACTGTGTTCTCCCTGGGTCTGTTTATACCGGTCAAGCCATTTTAACGCCATTTCATAAGCTATTCCAGAAAGCTGGTATATAGACCAAGACAATCTCCCCAACGAGTACAGCATTCACCCCAGTCCTTTCAAGCCAATAGACATGTGCCAGGCAAGCAACGCATAGATCAGCAGGGTTATCAATCCTCCCATTTCCCCTCCCCTGCTGCAAAAGCCACTACGTTACCTTAGTTTGCTGTTATTGGAACATGCCCATCCAGTGGGGGAACAGGATCCAGCCCCTCCTACCACAGGGATGATCTGTCACGACCGACAAATGGGTCTTACAGACTGTTCCTTTTTGAGCCACCAAATGTTCCCGTACCATCAGAACAAATTTGAAACTCACACTTGCCCATTCTACTTCAAGAGGTGCCAGTGTTGCATGTCAATGGTGCTATTGAGAGGGTACCAGATTCTGGAAGAGGAAAGTGCTGTTACTCTCACTATTTCCTTGTTTCAAAGAAGGATGTATTTCAGGCCTATTTTGAACCTTTGGCCTGTAAATGCCTTTCTGCGGAAGGAGGAATTCAAAATGCTCAGATTCTGACTGCCCTTAACCCAGACAGCTGAATAGTGTCCTTGAACCTGGAGGATACTTATTTTCATGTATCTATCCTGCAGTCCCACCAATCTGTGGTTCAAGGTAGGCCAGGAGCCTTTTCGGTTTGCTTTGCCTCACCAGCTCCTTTTGGATGTTCATAAATGTTGTGGTGGTCGCTGCCCACCATGATAGGCCTGAGATAGCAATCTGCCCCATCTTCTTTGACTCGCTGTTGAAAAAGAGCTTGCTACGGTCTGTTGTAAACTGCCTCCAGATAGTGGCAAACCTACATACATCATTTGCATTCATTATCATTTGGCCAAAGTCGCACCTGACATATCTGCAGAGGGATCTTCCGCTTCGATGAATCCAGGACATTTGGGCTATGATCCCAGTGTTTGAGCCTTGGTCCTAGAACATGGAGAGAACGACTCTGAGGCTACTTAACCACCTACAACCTTCTTGTCAGCTATACTGGTGCAATAAGCGGGTTCTGCAATGGAATCTGAAATGTCAGTTGACCCAGTATCAACGAAATCTGACTGATGCCATCCAGATTTCAGAGGAGACGGCTCATGATCTGTAGCGGTAGCTGCGCGAAGTAAATCTGTCCAGTGGTGAGCCCCTTTCTGTTCCTTACCCAGAGCTGACACTGGTGACTGACACGCCCTTGCTGGACTGGGACACCCATCTGGGAGAGATGGATATCAGAAGACCTTGGTCTTCAACAGACGCTCCACTCGGTATCAGTCTGTTGCAGACATTTGTCTGGCTGTGAATGCCTTCCTGCTGTCCATCAATTTGGAGGGTGGTCCGGGTTCTCACAGACCAAACCAATGCCATGTGGTTTTACAGCAAACAGGGTGGAGAGGGGTAAGTCATAGGTGCTGGATCAAGAGCCTCGGCACTGATGGAAATGGTTGAAGTGCATGGCATTTCCCTGTTTCTGAACAACTTGGGAGGGTCCTGGAATGCCAGAGTGGACAAGTTGAGCAGGTAGTGTCTAGCAGACTACAAGTGGCATCTGCATTCTGAGGTGGTGCAGTGCATCTTCCAACAGTGGGGAAAACCCTGGCTAGATATTTTTGCCCCTATCAAGAAAGTGCAATGTTGAACGATTTGCGTATTGACGTTTCTGCAAAAACACTCATTAGGAGATGCATTCCAGATGGAATGGAACGCAGAACTCCTGTATGCCCTAAAGCCACTGCCTCCAATTCTGAAAAAGAACACGTACAGCTGGGATCAAGTCATCCAAGTGGCTGTAGGTTGAGTCAGGTGAGTGTGGTACCCGGAACTTTGGGCATGAGCATTTATCCTCCAACAGAGCTACTTCTTCGGGAGGATCTTCTGTTGCTGCAACAGGACAGGGTCCTCCATCCAAACCTGCCCCATCTACATGTGTGGACATTGAGTGGTGGCCACTGATTTTTTTTTTTTTTGATCTGCCGCTTAAGGTGGTTGAGGTCAACCTTTCTACCAGACACCCTTCCACGAAGACCATTTATGCCTGGCATTTGGACAAATTTGTTGCCTGGCATGGTACTTGTTCGATTGATGATCCCTTTGAAGCAGAGCCATCAGACGTCCTTTTTTTGGTTTTAACTTTATCGCAGCCAGCCCTTGTACTGGCACTATTGAAGGTTATTTTGCCATCCCATTTGGTCTTTGTGTTTACGAGACCAATCTTTCTTGTTTAAATCACTTGTTGAGATGCATTTTCTTAGCAGTTTGACCCACATGCTACATTCTAAGCCATTTGTGATGCCACAGTGAGACCTTAAGTTGTTCTTGACATTTCTCATGCATACTCTCATCAAGCTAAGTCTTGTGCTCGCTGCATCTCCTGACTTTGGAGACTGCCTTCCTCATCAATATTACGTCAGCTTGTCATGTGAATGAACTTCAGGCACCTTCAGTGCAACCTCCATACACCAACCTTTTCCCAGAAAAGATGGTGCTGAAGGCTCGGGCAGCATGACTGCTTTTCATGTAGGGCATCCTGCCTACTTTCTTTGACCCCCCTCGCCCCTCAAAATAGCAAAAAGAACAGATGATGGATGGAATGCTGAACACCCTAAGTGGGAGGAGTTTGCCCAGACGTGGGTTTCATGCTCACTGTGCCACTGGATTCAAGCTAGTTTAGCTGATGAAGGGTGATCCCCTGAAACTGTTCCCAGGATGCTTATTTTCGGTCCAGGGAGGACATAGTTTGGCAGTTTGGGCTGGACTGTTCCAATGGGGAACAGGGTCAATACTTATTTGCACGTGGCTGGGTCCAAACTGTGGTGGCGTGGTGGGCATTGTTTGCATTGTCAGCAATTTGTCCATCATCTGTTCTTTATGCCCGCAAAATAGGAGATGCTCCAGTGGCTGAACCCCAAAAGGGCTTTAAGCTTTTACTTTGCTTATATCAATGAACGCCGTGTGGATGATCAGCTGTTAGTGAGATTCTCTGAGACCCTATTCCACCAGGGCTAAGGCTGCTACCGATGCATTGGCTCGTGGAAGGCTTGCTCTTGACATCTGCCAGGCTGTGACATCTGCATCAGTTCATGAAGGACTACTGCACTGATGACCATGTCTGGCAGAAAGGACACTTCACCAGCTTGGTCCTGCAAGACTTTTTAGTATGAGTCCACTCCACATACCCCACACCTGGGTAACCCTCTTCCTGGTGGATACTCTATCTAATCACAGATTCCTTACCATGCTCCTACCTCCCTATTCTGTGGCGTGGTCTGCTTAAAATCGAAAAGGCTGCCAAGTGAGAGATTAGTACACTGTAGCAACAATTGTTCATACTCCTCGTATCAGCGAGCGGAAAGGGAAATAGGCTGAAGTCTTCATGCCCGGGTGGCGCTTATGAAAATACAGAGCCAATGCGGAGCCACAGGCCACCACCCAGTAGCCTGTGGGAGCACTGCTAAAGAAATGTTTCCGACTCCAGTCTGGCATCTGGGCAGTATTTTAAGGTACGAAATCTGAGGTTAGATAGAGCATCTACCAGAAAGAGGAGTACCAAAAGTAAACTTGTTCTTCGGTATTCCCACTTATTCTTGTGAAATTAAATGGCATTGTATAGATTTCCTGCTTGACTCTGAAATCTCTTGCTCTTGCAGAAACTACTCGTGTGGTTGGGAACAAGAAAGGGATCTTCACACGCCAGCGGCAACCAAAATCAGCAGCTTTTGTTCTTCGGGATCGGTACTGGAACATTGCCAATGAAACTGGATGCTTTGCCCGACCGGTCTGCGGTCTCTGGTCCTAATAAAGATTAGCTTTTGGGGTATCGCCATGAATGTTTGTGAACAAGGATAGAGCTGTTGAAGGGAACCCAGGTTCAAGTTTACTTGTAGGTGGGATTGGAAGTAAGGCTTACAGATGGTGGACTTCTCTGAGACAGGGAATGCCCGCAAGCACATGCATTTTAAAAATGCCAATATACAAAGGGAATTCAGCGTCATGTTGTACGGCCAAAAGACATGTTTATTTTTTTAGAGAGGCATACTTTTTATATGATGTTTGCTCTGATATGTGGTAGTGTGGTCTCACTAACATGGGAAGCAAAGAACATTTTACTATGATAATTCGTTCTGACCTTGCTCTTTTCTGACTGTAAAAGGTTTTTAATCTGTATGTTGACGTAGTTCATTGGTTGAGTACCCACTTCAGAGATCCATGTGCAAGTTACTAATTGCTGGTTTGACTATTGGTAGGGCTGACTTGGGTAGCAGTTCAGTTTGCGGGTTGTGCTATTAAAATAGTCCCTATCAAAATGAGGTCCCATCATTAGTGTGCACTTCTGATATATTTTGTTGCAGTAATGGAATGTTCTTGTTCAGGTTATGAATATGCTCCATTAGATAACATTTAATTAACCGGTGCACAACCTAGCTGGATTGTTTTACCATGCTACTGTCTTTTTATGGTTTCTATAGGCAATCGTATTTAGAGACCCAACCCAGATGGGGAAAACTGCCACAGAAAAAAGTTTTTTTTGTTAGAAAAACCCTCACCCACCAGGGTTACCCCTTAGTGGCATGCTTCATCATTGGCTTTCTTCCTGTTCTGCTGCAGAACGAGACGTGCCGCGACCGCCAGAATACGTAGGAGCATTGTGGATGCTAGAAAAGCAACTAATGCAACATTGATTACTGTTCCCCCCCCACTTGAGCAAGACACCTAGATGTCCAACACCATATGTGGACTTAACTCTTTTGGATTCCTCGATTACCATCAAGCCCCTTTTTTCCAGCCGTAACTAATGACATTTTTTCTTGTATTGCGTAAACCTCCCTCTCTCTTTCTCCCTTTCCCCCTCCCTTTCTTCCTATTTTTCCTTTACTTCCTACTCTTTTTCTTTCTATAATTTAGATTTTTTTCTTTCAATTTTCTCTTTCCATTAGACCCTCTCCCTCTCTGTGTATCTCCCTTTCCCTACCTTTTTCCTCATCCCCTTTTTGTCTACCCTTTTATTTTTATTTTTCGTTCTTTCTTTCCCTCTGTAATTTCGAATTTTTCTTTCATTTTTCTTTTTTCTCATACCCCCTTCTGTACTCCCTTCTCCCCTTTTCCACCCCCTTCCAACCCCCCCCCCCAGCACCCCCCTCCTTACTGTGACACTTCTCTGTGTGCAGTTTCTCTACTTCAGTGATGCCACATTAATACAGGCATCTCGAGGGGCATCCAAAATTCAGGACCCTCGTAGTCCATTGGGCCAGCGATGACCGCCATCTGGAAGGTCGTCGGTCTAGTCTTTTCACGCGCGGGCAAGTCAGGATGTGTGAGCATTTCTCCATTACAAATACCAGATCCCAACAAGGATCGCTGTGTTATTCGGGCCACGGTGAGGTGAGGAGTAGGTTGTTGGCGGGAGTGTCACTTTGAGGAAGTAAGTACTCTGTATGCCCTAGACCTCCTGCAGTGGTCAGAATGCGCTTGTTGAGCTTGACCTTCACCGCATTTTCATTTGTATATATTTTACAGCGTGTGACTATAAGCACACACCCCTCCCGGAGGACCTATGATGCAATTAGCATAAACACTGAAAGTAGGCCAGGCATGCACCACATGATTAAGATATTCCAGTATGGGGCTTCACAGTTTATGAAATATTCTTTCTAAGGCTTGTGTGCAGTACACCAGTTTTTCATGTCCAACAAGTGACCTATTTCTGTGAATCCATAATTGCTCAATTGGTAGCTGAATGATGGAATGTTTGGCTGCCAATAACAAATGGAATATTGCCTTCTCCCTAACAGAGTGCAAATGGTAGAAGCACTGTGATGGAAAAACCAGGATGATTTTTTCTAGGTATTTATCCAAGTCAGATCCTCCAGCTTGTTGTATCCCATCTAGGACATCGGCTCAGAATTCTTCCTGTTGTGGACAATGCCACATGATGTGGAGCAGGGTCTTTTTATCCCCACACTCCCTGCACCACTTCCCATCTTTAGTGGGGTCAATCTTTTGTAATCTAGGGAGCCTCTTTCTCCCTAGCCTGTCTTGTGAAGTTATTAGCTGTAATACAAATGTCACTCCATTGGTCCTCATCTGATTCAAATCCCAGCCCGTTTTCCAGTTTTTTTCTGATAAGGTAACTAAGGGACCACGCAACGTGTATTGGCAATAGAAAATAGTTTGAATGCTAGATGCCGGGGAGGGGACAAGTTTTGGAGTAACTTCTTGAAAGGAGTTGGCCCCCTTATTGTGAGGACAACAAGGGAACCAACCCCTGCCTGTGAGGACCAGTTTTTCATCTGTACGTAGTGATCCCTTTCTGAGTCATACAGGGAATATTTCCTCTTTAGGTCCTTGTAACACATGATTTCACACCATGAAAACAGCTTATGGCACCCCCTTTCATGGGGTATCTAGTGTTATGTAGCCATCGACGTCTAAGCCTTCCTTGAATCAAAATAAAGGAGTTATCAATTTCTTGCAGCTGTGATATAGCTCTGTGTTTATTGGAAGGGGATGTGCCTGATACAGGTGCAAGATTTTTAACAAAGTACTCATTTCCCATGCTGCAGTATGTCCCACCCATGACATAATGTAGTTGTTCCAGGATCTTAGAGCTTCTTTAATATCACTCACTAATATGGAGAGGTTCTCCTTAATGCACTCTTCCCAATCAGCTTCACCCCCTGGATAGTGAATCCACATTATTGGCCACTGAACTGGAGAGTTAGTCTGAAGTTTGCTAAGCAAATCAGGGTCCCCGTTTATAAGCAGACCTTCAGATTTGTGAAAGTTGATGCAGAAGCATATTAATTCCTGGAATTTGCAGTGTTCTACAAGTAGCTCTTAAATTGAGCAACAAGGGACTTCCAAAGAAATGAGTAGGTCTTTTAGTGAAAGCCTTTCCTTTAAGCTGCCACGCCTGAAGGAGATCTCCCAAATGAGCTGATTATTATTCTCTGCAAGAGATAGTGCAGATGAAAGAGGTCATCTCTGCCTAGTTGCTTCCTTTCTGAATCTCAAGCATCTCTAATAGCTCTTATTTCATTTGACTCTAGCTCGGTGGATTGCAGAGCTTGCTAAGGACTATTCCCTAAGTCGCAGTCCAGATTTCAGTTTCTGAAGCGTGTCTGCCAGCATTCCCCAGTCCATCCGATCAACACCTATTTGATGTGCAGCAAAAGGAAAACCATGTCTGTTCCCCTTTTCCTCACCAGAACAATGATGTTGAGTACATTTGTTGGGGTTATTATGTTCCATTGTCAAACTTGACTGATCAGGATGGTTTAAGGATGTTAGTATTCTCTCCAGTCATTTGACCAAGACCTTCGTAAAGACCTTGGTGCCAAGATTCAGTAACAAAATCAGACTAAAATTAGCAGAGTCCCTTATCTGGCTTCAACATTAGGGATATTTTGGCTTCCTACTTAGAGAGTGATACGCATACTGCTCCTCCGAGGCTATCGAACAAGCTTACCAGAAAGGGCGATAAAAGCTTTGTAAAAGGCTGCCAGGAATCTATCTGGGCCTAGAGCTTTGGATGCTGCCAGGCCCGCTAGTGCTAAGGAAATCTCGTATATAATTATTGGACCTCAAAGGCATCTTTTGAGGTTGCTTATATCAGGCAGTTGAATCAAGGATAAATAGTCTTGCTGTAGCAAGGTTGGATATTCATGTTAAACTGTGTCGCTAAGTGCTTTTTCATCAAACTTAAACAAGCAATTAGCATGCTCGGGATAAACTGAATCAATCAGACTACGTGTACACTTATCTCAATGGCCACGCCAGATGCACAATATGGAAACATTATCCTACAAACTGATTAATCTCCATACTCTATTACAAAGGTACTCATGGAAGCAAACTTGAACAGTTGCTATAAATACTCAAACTAGCCCAGTATGAGTTAATTGTACCTCCTACCATTGCCTTGTTACTACTGAATTTTGGTACTCATTACTGAAATTACCTTGCTCAAATATTTTAAGTGTCATCTGGAGCATTTTCTCATGTTTTACTGGGAAGTGCTGTGTCGGTGTGTTGTTAATAGATTAATTCAGAGTTAACATTATGGTCACTTCTGTGCTCACTCCATTGCTAACTAGTGAGACTGGCAAGTGCATCTTAACCTGTGAAAAGCCACACACCACTGGGGTGACGGACATGTACTGTTTTAAGTGTCTGCACACCCTTCAGCCATATCTTAATATCGTTCAGATGGGTATTGGTAACGGATGTCAAGAAGTGCTGGAGTCTTCATAAAGGCAATTTTACCTTACTCCCATTCCTACCAGCAGAACAGATACTTTCATTGAGTTTAGATGACTCTTCACCAATAAATGAAATACATACTTTAATTAGAATTAACAGGTTTTAGTATGAATACAGTGTCTGCCCAGCAGGTTGTACTCCAGAACTTCCATGCTACACTGAACATTACCTCCAGAAGCTCCATCCAAGGAATGATTTCTGAAAGCATCTATCATTGCCTACTAATATATTCAATCATAGATTACATGTTATGGTTTGAATCATCATTCACTCACACTGGCATTTTGAACTCACACATTATATACATGTAGTGTTTTGTCAAAAACATATCAAACTTACAGGATGACGTTCGCACAGTGCCAGTGGGTTGCCGGTGGTGCCTAACGGTACTCATTTTTGGGGATCAGTACTTATTTTTCCTCATCAGATATTGACTGTGAGCAAGAGGGAAAAAACACGTAAACGGGAAAGGAAGAGAAAGAGAAATGTAGGAAAAGGGGCTAAAAGGGAGAAAGCAGAGACTAGCAAGAGTGAGGTGAAGGGACAGGAGTGTCTGGTAGTGGATTAAAGAGATCTTAGGTGAAATCAACACTACACCGCCTTGGTATTCGTTGTGCTGATTTTTAAGAGCAATGCCGGAGCAGACCTTTGCGCACCAGCAATCATTTTTTTTTAATTATTTTTTTTAACAAATTAAGCATTGCATTCTCACACCTTCATATTCAAATGCATCTACTTCTACATGTAATTCGAACATGTCTTTTCATTTATATTCTGCATAACCCTAGAAAGACTTTCTAAATCACAGGCATGGGTTCCCCTTTTGTTCATCTCTATCTGTTTATTCTGCCTAAGTTTTTAATTTCTCTGCTTCTGCAATGTAGGCTGGTCCTCAGGGTGGAGTTCTCTGCCTACTGCAACAAACATTAAATGAGATACGGAAGAAGGAAGTAGGCCATTCCATAGCCTTCCAAGGACCACCAAACTAATCTTCTCCAGCCTGCTGCTTTTTCACTTCAGCAATCCACCTAATGGCTGAGTGTCATGATGAGATGTCCGCCAGTTCCTCCCAGGACGAATTGAAAATCATCTAGGAGGGGTTCTTCCTAAAGTATCCTCAGCTGTACTGGGAATGCAGCGTGGACTGTGGTATGGCAAAAGACTGGAGGCCAACATCCGCCCAATTGGATTTGCTAATGCTTGTAGACCTGCTTCCATTCCGTTTTGCCATCATAAGTGCATGTAAGAGCATCCCATATGCTTTGGAGACATTTTTGATTGTAAATCATATCAAAAAAATTTTTTAACAAGTGTTAAAAATATATTTTATATCCTTGATCTTTGGTCACTATAATCATCGACTGTTAAGTGACAGCCTCATTTTAGAACCTTGTGTGTCAAAGGACAGTAAGGTCTGTCATTGTTATTTTTTGTAACATTTACTATTATTGTAATGCATCCCACTGGGAACACTAAGCATCCTACCTGAATTGTGTATCACATGTGAATTGGTCAGTTTTTAATACGTGTGTGTCCGGATTCCACAAATGCATGGCGTACGATATGACCTGAATACAGGTAACAGCACTAAATGATCAACCAGAATCAGGAGACTAATTTGTTGACAAGAACCCTCCCACAGGGCCTCCTACAAGAAGCGCTGATGATTGGAAGTGGCACCCTGAGAAACTACTCGTATGTAATTCTGCAGGTTGCGATTGCGTGGGAAAAGAAAATACTAGGTAGGTGTAATGCTATGCGTATTTGACCACAGACTCCATCTTGACTACGGACACCATTTTGTGCTTGGCTTCAAATGCCATCACAGCAGCAGTGCAGGGTTTTTTTCACACCAAGCTTGTTTTCCACACAGAATGTGTTTGCTCTTTTCTCACCAGCACAGGGTTACACCGTGTTGGAACACAACATAGGTGATGTGGAAGTTAGACATCATAAGAGAGTCTCAGCCTGGTAATGTTTTCATCAAGGAAAGGTACAGCTCCTCTGTCTCCGGAATGTGCATTGGGGCAGGGCCTGTTCCTTTGTGTGTTTTCGACACAGCCAATGCTTGCATTTCATAACCGAAAGGAGGGGGAGAGTGCTAGAATCTTCATCTTGAGTTTAAGGTATATAAGGTGGGGAAACTTGGCACTGAAGTAGAAGGAGCTCGCCTGAACGTGGACACACAGTTAGGGAAAAAATCCTGTGTTGGGTAGACCTGCCTCAGACTTTCAGGGTTCCTCAGCTTGATGCTGGAAAGAATGAAGGATTCAACCCCCATGTTGATGCATACGAAGACGAAGAGTACTGCATTCATTGGCATCGTTTCCTCTTAGTTTAAAGTAGAGCAGCACAGTAGGTCACTATTTTCGCTCAATACTCTTATATGGGGTGATTAACCTTTTTAAAAAAGTGTTATGGTAGAATAGAAATGAGATCGATGTGAAAAAGTGGGTGATCTATATTTAAAAAATGGATGTAGAGTGCAATTGTGACGACATACCAAACTAGCGCACACAGTGAGATGTGTGTGGACAGCTTTTTCTGACACAATGGAGATTATTCTGAAATTACCAGAAGTGAGAAAATTAATAGCAAAACCTTTTTCAGAATTAAAAAAAGGTGGATGGGGAGGCTTCAGAAAATACTGAAAAAAGGGCAGCTGAATGTCCTGACTAATTAACAGGGAGTGGAAGAAAGCATTTACTCAGGTGAAGCTGATCTCCACCAATCCCATGTTTAAACTGCTCAAGTTCAATTACTTACTCAAAATCTATTGCACACCACAAACAGCTGCTACAGTATAACCAGTTACATTCTCTGCATGCACCAGATGTGTCAAAATAGGATCAGTTTTTTTTCTTCCATATGATCTGGGAATGCCCTGGAATACGAGGCTTCTAGGACCAAGTAGTAAAGACCTTGAGTTTATCAACAGTTACACAACTAGAGAAAAGCAGAAAACAATGTCTGTTTCAGCCTGCCTGTTTTCGTCGGATAAAGCATTCTTGTATAAATCACCTGAAGTGATGAGGCTTATAAAAGGTTTGACACATTTCCTCCTAAACTGCTTGTGATTCCACAGTGGGACTTTAATATGGTCTTGACATTTGTCAAGTGTACGTCCGTAAAGCTGATGCATAGCTGCTTGCTGTGTCTTCTGACTTCAGAGCCTGTCTTACTGATTGCAACTACTTCAGCTTGTCACGTGAGTGAACTTCAGTCACTGTCTGTGCAACTACACTACACCATCTTTTTCCTGAATAAACTGGTGCAAAGGACTCAGGCGTCCTTTTACCTAAATTCTTGACTCTTCCACATTGCGCAATCCACCAATCTGAAGGCGTTCTGTGCACCTTCTCTTTTTCAAAAGAGAGGAAGACTCTAACATCATTCTGCCAAGATACTACTCCTTTAAGATAGAGGTGATCAGCATTTGGGCACAGTGAATCAAGACCAGCCGGACATGGAAGTCCTGAACATGTGAAAAAGATTATTCACTACCCTCAGGGCAGCATACTTGCTAAATATTAAACAGTCCCCATCTGGTAGCCCATTCTGTCAGTGCTTCAGCCCTCTTATGTACTTGCAATGTAGTTAAGCGAGGGTGGCATCTGTCTAGGATCACATCACTTATGCTGTTAAAGTGTCTCAGAAAAAACATGGGTTTTTGGGCAACTTTTTCAATCCTCCCTGATAATTCTGTTCAAAACATAATTTGATAAACGTTGGCTGCATATCAAGTAGCCAGCATCACTGGTTTACCATTCCGTCTACTGAGAACCAGAACAAAACTTCCCTCTGAGCCCACTTTAACTGCCGTGGCCTTGAAAGAAACCCCACATCTTACTTATATAATATTTTATTTTCATGATCTGCCTTACCAATAACTACCATATAGATACACAACTAGGACAGGACCCTTTGTTCACTAAAATCAAACAAATCCAAACTGAATGCCCCGCGCCCAGGTTTGCTAATACACTGGTCTCCCATATGAAAAAAACAAGCAGGAGTTGGAACATACTCCTTTGTTGATGTGCACGATAATAAGGTATCTTTGTATATAAACCATACATTTTCATACTCAAAAGAAATCGCATCGCCGCTGTAAGATTCCCTCATCGTAAACTCTGCCTACCCCAGCATGGAAATATTTGGTCAGGCAGGCTCTGTGGCCCAGGCCTGAAAGTTAATAACTGGCAGGTCACAGGTGGAATAACATTTAGTCAGCAGGCAAACATGCACACAGGACAAGCTGGATTAAGATCCCACAGATAAACAGCTACACTACAATAGTCCCAGGAGATTGGCCCCAATAAAGCACACGTGGACAGAGGGACACGGACATTCCAAAATGCCATAAAGTTAGATGCCACATGTAGTTAGGTACACCTAGCAAATTGGGACGGAACACACACAGCACACAAGATAACCACGAACCCCTCAGGCCGGACATCCAGACAAGAGGTCATTGGCCAACATTGTGTCCATGCCAGGTCGGGGCCCACCTGCATTCCCTCTCTGGAATTTATATTCATGACTCTGTAAAGACATCTCTGCCAGGTTATTCATCCAAAATGTATTTATTGGTGTAAATAACATCATAACAACGAGGAAGACGCACAGTACAGCCCCGTACAACTGCCACCTCTCCGTCTCTCTCACCGCTCTGAAATTCCACTGCGTCAAACAGGACGGCACTGACATTCCAGGGCGGAGAACAACAAATAACGCTACACATCTTCCCCCTTTATAACTAAGAGGGTAAAAAAACAGATGAACCAGAATCTCAAAACATATCACTTAAATTATACTACGATACATTCCCTACTGACACAGTGAAGAAAAAAACAAATCCATCATGCATTGCTAATAATAATCTTCAAACCTTTTTCGTTTAATAATTTTCCTACCAGATCTACTCCATTTTTCCCCACTTCTCGAAGGCAACATTTCCATTCTCATCGTAGAAAAACCATCATTTCTATGGTTCATATCGTTGGCGTCGGATTCCTCAACTCGTTTCATTGGTATCAACAATTTCTCGGCACTCAGATAGACAACTCTCTTTTCCACCACCCTCCGACCAAAATCTATTTTTTATGTCCAACTTTATTCTCTATTTTGCTTTTGCATCTTGGCAACGCAGACATGTGCCACACTTTACCATCACTCAATTTTGCAGAATTATTGAAAACGTCTTCGACCCTCCTAGATTGAGAAAATGTGTCCTGACACTTTCCCACACGCTTGCTACTTTTAACTCTCACTGCATCACCTACACTTAGTCTGACCTCCTTACCTTTATGTATAGCATCATAATATTTATTTTGTGCTCTTTCAATGTTTTCTCTGATTTCTTTTGGGGGCCATTGAACTTTCTTGGCATTTTTAAGTCAACCCACATGGTCTTTGGACAATGGTGTTCTACCCCTCATCAGTTCAAATGGACTAGAACCAGTACTAGCACACAGACACTCTAAATGCCCACCAAACAAATTTCCAAATCTCTTTCCCATACCAACTGATTGCAACTGGCTAATTGAATAATGCCTTTGAGCACAATCAATCAATCAATCAATAAATGTATAAAGCGCGCTATGTACCCGTTAGGGTTTCAAGGCACTAGGGAGGGGGTTGGGGGTATAGCTGCTATCGGTCGAAGAGCCATGTTTCGAGGAGTCTCCTGAAGGTGAGGAGGTCCTGGGTCTGGCGTAGGGAGGTCGGGAGTGAGTTCCAGGTCTTGGCAGCGAGGTAGGAGAAGGATCTGCCGCCTGAGGTCTTGCGCTGGATTCTGGGAACGAAGGCGAGGGAAAGGTTGGCAGAGCGGAGTTGGCGGGAGGGGGCGTAGAATTGGAGTCGGTTGTTCAGGTATGCCGGTCTGGCGTTGTGTAGTGCTTTGTGTGCGTGGGTGAGAAGTTTAAAGGTGATCCTCTTGTCCACGGGGAGCCAGTGGAGGTACCTCAGGTGGTGGGAGATGTGGCATCGGCGGGGTATGTCGAGGATCAAGCGGGCGGATGCGTTCTGGATGCGTTGGAGTCGTTGGATGTCTTTTGTTGGGATGCCTGTGTAGAGTGCTTTGCCGTAGTCAAGTCTGCTACTGATGAGGGCTTGAGTCACCGTCTTTCTAGTTTCCGTCGGGATTCTGCGGAGCATGCAGAGGGTGTTGAAACAGGAGGAGGAGACTGCGTTGACCTGTTTGGACATGGTGAGAGCAGAGTCGAGGATGAAGCCGAGGTTGCGTGCGTGGTTGGCTGGAGTGGGTGGGGGGCCCAGTGTGGTGGGCCACCAGGAGTCGACCCAGGCCGAGGGGGAACGACCGAGGATGAGGACTAACGTCTTGTCGGAGTTTAGCTTCAGGTGGCTGTTTCTCATCCATTCGTCGATGGACTTTAGTCCCTCGTGGAGGTTGGCTTTGGCGGTGTGAGGATCTTTAGTGAGGGAGAGGACGAGCTGGGTGTCGTCGGCGTATGAGAGGATGCTGAGGCTGTGCTGACGGGCTAGGTGTGCGAGGGGTGCCATGTATACGTTGAACAGCGTTGGGCTTAGCGAGGAGCCTTGGGGGACGCCGCAGATGAGGTTGGTGGCTTCGGAGCGGAAGGGTGAGAGTCGGACTCTCTGGGTTCTACCGGAGAGAAAAGAGGAGATCCAGTTGAGGGCTTTGTCTTGAATTCCGGCTTCATGGAGACGAGTTAGTAGGGTGCGGTGGCAGACTGTATTGAAGGCGGCGGATAGGTCTAAGAGGATCAGGGCTGAAGTTTCGCCGTTGTCCATTTGTTGTCTGATGTCGGGTGTGGCGGCGAGGAGTGCAGTCTCGGTGCTGTGATTGCGTCTGAATCCGGATTGGGAGGGGTCTAGGATGGCGTTGTCTTCGAGGTAGTGGGAGAGCTGTGCGTTTACGATCTTCTCAATGACCTTCGCTGGGAAGGGGAGGAGGGAGATCGGTCGGAAGTTTTTTAGGTCGTTGAGGTCAGCTTTGGGTTTCTTGAGGAGGGGTTGGATATCGGCGTGTTTCCAGCTGTCCGGGAAGGTAGCGGTGTCGAAGGAAAGGTTGATGATCTTGCGGAGTTGGGGGGCGATGGTGGCGTCAGCTTTGTTGAAGACGTGATGTGGGCAGGGGTCAGAGGGAGATCCTGAGTGAATGGAGTTCATGGTCTTTAGGGTTTCGGCGTCGTCTATGTGGGTCCATGTGGTGAGGCAGTCGGTGTGGGAGGAGAAGTTGGGGGTGGGGTCTGGCGGAGGTATGGTGTTGAAGCTGTCGTGGATGGCGGCGATTTTCTAGTAGAAGAATGTGGAGAGAGCGTCGCAGAGTTTCTGGGATGATGGGACGTCGTTGGCGTTGGGGTTGGAGAGCTCCTTCACGATGCAGAAGAGTTCCTTGCTGTCGTGTGCGTTGTTGTTTAGGCGTTCTGTGAAGTGGGAGCGTTTGGTGAGTCGGATCAGTTGGTGGTGTATGCGGTTGGCTTCCTTGTGGGTTGCTAGGCTGTCGGTGTGCGCTCGAGGATCCATTTTTTCTTGAGCTTCTGGCAGTTGCGTTTGGAGGTGATCAGTTTGTCTGTGAACCAGGCTGCTTTTTTCTTTCCTTGGTTGATAGTGGGTCTTTTGAGTGGTGCTAGGATGTTGGCGCAGTTGAGGATCCACTGTTGGAGGTTGATGGCGGCGGAGTCCGGGTCGGTGGGGTCGGACGGTGGGTTCTTGGCGAGGGTGCTGGTTAGTTGGTCTTCGGTGACTTTTCCCCAGCGGCGGTGAGGAGGTAGTGGGGTGCGGTGGTCTTCGGTGTTTTTCTTGAAAGTGAAATGGACGCAGTAGTGGTCGGTCCAGTGGAGTTCAGAGGTGTGGCTGAAGGAGATATGGTTGCTTGCAGTGAAGAGCGGGTCAAGGGTGTGACCGGCGATGTGGGTGGGTGTGTTGACCAGTTGCCTGAGTCCGAGGTTGGAGAGGTTGGTGGTCAGAGATGCGGTGTTGGTGTCGTTGTTGTTCTCCAGGTGGAAGTTGAGGTCTCCTAGGAGGATGTAGTCCGTGGAGGCGAGGGCGTGGGTGCTTGCGAGGTCGGAAATGGTGTCACTGAAGGGGGCTCTTGGCCCTGGAGGTCGGTATATGAGGGTTCCTTTGAGGGTAGTGTTGGGGTCCGTGTGGATCTGGAAGTGGAGGTGTTCGGCTGTCTTGAGGGTTTCATCCGTGTGGGTGTGAATCTTGAGGGTGGATTTGTGGACGATGGCTATTCCACCACCGATTCCGTTGGTGCGATCTCTTCTGGTGATTTTGTAGCCGTCAGGGATGGCGATGTCTGGGGCCGAGGAGTCGTTCCACCAGGTTTCTGTCAGGAAGGCTACGTCTGGGGTGGTGGTGTCGAGCAGGTCCCAGAGCTCGATGGCATGTTTTCGTGCGGAGCGTGTGTTGAGGAGAATGCAGTGCAGGTGGTTGGTGTTGGTTGTTGCAGGCTTTGTTGTTCTGTTGCAGGTGAAGTTGCAGTTGCGGCAGGAGAAGGGTCCTTTGGTGTGTTTCGGGGTGGCTTGGCAGCAGGCAGTCGGGGAGCCGGGGTTGAGTGCGTGGAGTTCGCTGGCTGAGTAGCGAAGGCTGGTGGCGCGGGGGGCGTGAGGACCAGGGGGGGTGGCGCTGGGCGCGGTCAAGGCGCGGACGGGCGCAGACGGGCTTGCCTCTGGCGCACCTCCGGCGCGCCAGCGGCGCGGACGCGCAGCGCCAGCCATTAAGAAGGGAGTGGGGAGGGAGGAGCAGCTGGGAGGTGGGAGGGAGCGGCGAATGGGGGCGCGAGGGGAGCGGGGCCGCAGGGAGGCAGCGGCAAGGGGGGGATCGGCAAGGGGGAGCGCCCAAGGGGCGAAAAACCAGGGAAAAAGCAAGGCACAAAACAGTAAGGAAAAGTTTAAAAACAGGCACAAAATACAATTATGGCACAAGTTACAATCGGGGTACAGCAATCAGAGGGGCACAACGGGGGCAGAAGCGCAAG
Organism: Pleurodeles waltl; assembly: GCF_031143425.1. NCBI lineage: Eukaryota > Metazoa > Chordata > Amphibia > Caudata > Salamandridae > Pleurodeles > Pleurodeles waltl. Next base: position 92,880,151 of record NC_090441.1, read on the forward strand.
GAGGCAAGGCGCTGAAAAAATAGAAATGCACTTACAGGACGGCGAAAAGCGGCACAATCAGAAGGGGCACAACGGGGGCAGAAGCGCAAGGAGGCAAGGCGCTGAAAATTTTGAAAAACACTTACAGGACGGCGAAAAGCGGCACACGGGTCAAGTGAAGCTTACTAGAGCCCACTAGACACCAGGGATGAGGCGCAGGAGGATGCCTGCGGGTCGAGGAGGCCCTCAAACACGCTAGCAGCAGCGTGGGTGGGGGTCAGGGGCAGGAGACAGCAGGGTGGTGCTGTGGACGTGGGGGCGAGCTCTAGACCTAAGGCAGGTCAGAGGTCGCTCACTCGCGATGCGCAGTGCCAGCCATTAAGAAGGGAGGGGGGAGGGAGGAGCAGCTGGGAGGCAGGAGGGAGCGGCGAATGGGGGCGCGAGGGGGGCGGGGCCGCAGGGAGGCAGCAGCAAGGGGAGATCGGCAAGGGGGAGCGCCCAAGGGGCGAAAAACCAGGGACTAAGCAAGGCACTAAACAGTAAGGAAAAGTTTAAAAACAGGCACAAAATACAATTAAACCTCTCAACCATTACCCGCGGATAATATACAGAAGTGGTCTGACGCTTAATCCCATTCCTTTTCAAGCACTCCTTGAATTCTAATGATAGAAATTGGGGTCCATTATCAGATACAATACTTTTAGGTAGATCCTCTCTTACCAAAATCTTGTCCAGAAATTTTATAATACTACTTGAATTAACCTTCTTTACAATTTCTAATTCAGCCCATTTTGTAAAATGGTCTACCAGTACAAACATTTGTCTGTCTCCATCACCCATCGGTCCCATCACATCAATACCTACCCTTTCCCATGCCAGTAATGGGATGTAAAGGCGGATTAAGAGTAACTTGCGATTTGTCAGATGTGTCACACAACATACATTCCCTAACTTTCCTTTCTACTTCTTCATCTATCCCAGGCCACCAATGCCAATGCTTCACTCTACTTTTAGTCTTTCCAATACCTAAAAAGCCTTCATGACAAATTTCAAGAATCTTATTTCTTAACTTTGTAGGGGAACCACTCTACCACCCCTGACGATCAAATTATTCTTAAAGGATAATTCCTCTTTAACCTCCCACAGGGTAACAGAGCCTTTTCCACAAACTTCTTCTGAGGCCAGCCGTGCATGATCTTGTTCTGCACATTCCTTAACTTCTCATCTTGTTCCGGGTCAGTCTTCCATTCCTCACGCATTATACCCTGACAAGCACTCTCTTCCATCACAGCCACTCATAAGTCCTCACTTATATCTGCTTCCGTGTTCTCAGTAGGCAAAGGCATTCGATTCAAGAAATCCGCTACAACATTTTTCACTCCAGGCAAATACTGCACATTATAATTATATTCAAAGAAACGTACCGACGGAGAAGCTCTGTATAACCCCTTGGTTGTCAACACTTTCACCAGAGGTTTATGATCACTTATCATGATCTCATTACCCCATACATACTGTGGAAAATGTTCCAAAGCCCATACACATGCTAGTGCTTCACGCTCAATAACTGAATATATTTCTTCAGATACAGTCAAAGCAATGGTATCTCGAGTTTTGTTCTTCTGTGTTAGAACAGCGCCATTACCTTTACAACTGGCCTCTGTAGTAATGATACAATGAAGGTTCGGGTCAGATCTTGTAAAGGAGGTGCCTCACAAATGTCTTTTTGCTTCTTAATTTAAGTAACTGCCTCAGATCCTAAGTTTTCCATGAAACATTCTTAACAAATTTGGCATAGAATTCCACCAAACCCATAAATGCACGGTCAATAATCTCCCCTGTGAATGTCCTAATAGTAATATCCAATATACATAACTCACAACCCAAGTTTTGATTAAATTTCCTTTTTGCACACATCCTTATTAACAATCGTATAAGGTGAACCTGAATCACCCACAATAGAAATATTCACCCCACCCAAGGTTATCTCACACATGAGTTTTTTTCCTTCTTCCTTCTTTTATCTTCTTCCACGATGTGCAACACAGCGTTATCAATTTCTCTATCTACACACAATACACGCTTACTCAATTCATCCTCCGACGAAGTGCTATTATCATCTGACTAGCACATTACCACCTCCACTAGTTTTCTTCTGACGTACTCTCTGAAAATGCCCAATTACACCTCACCGTGCATACTTGTTTCCTAGCTGGGCACCATTTATCATTAGCAAGATGCTCACAACTCCCACACCTATAACATCTCCTTCTATTATCATTACTAAGACCTTTCCGGTCTACTTCTATTTTCCCTATATTATTTTCTTTTGATTCTTAGAAAATCTCTTTGCTTTAACTCTTGCAACTATAGCATCTTCACTTTTACTCTCCACTAAAACAGCCTTGGAACAGCTTCCTGTTAATTCTCCTCTTTTAACAATTTCAATAACTTCTTGCAAGGAACTCTCTCCTTTAGCCCATAAATTGTCTTGAATACTTGAATTCGATGACTGCATGACAGTCTGATCCCGAATGAGTTCATCATGCAGAGTGCCAAATCTACAGTTAATTGCCAAACTCTTTAATGCAAATCTTCAAAACATGACGCAAATGCGGCGCTAAAAAAGTATAAATATGGGTTTCGGTTTTTTCTTTGCATTCTGGGAGGTGTAGTCCCATTTACAATGGAAAAACCAGAACTACAAGTCCCAAAATCCAAAGAAAAATTGTGGAATGGCGCAGCGCATCAGATATGTACCTGGGAAACTTGACAGGGCTGCCTCTGAAAGGCACCATCCTAGCTATGGAGACGCAGGTAGCAAGATGCCTTGATTGCGCCATTTATCCTGCATTTCTGAGGCCTGTTGAAGGGGAAATGGCTCCATCGTGGCTTAACCACTTCCGTTATGTGCACTCTGTGTTAGACATGTAGGGGGTCATTACAACCCTGGCGGACAGTGTTAAAGGTGCGGTAATACAGCAAACAGGCCGGCGGACAAAAAAAGGGAATTATGACCGTGGCGGAAGCCACCAACATAGACAGCCACTTTAACACACCGCCCGCCACGGCGGTACAGACAAGCAGCGCGGCGGTCACTGCCAACAGACAGGCGGAAGACAATGTACCGCCCACAGTATCACAACCCGCCAATCCGCCATCTTTTCCTGGGCGGATTCACCGTGGATAAAAACATGGCGGAAACAGCTTTTCCAATGGAGAAAACCCTCACCTCAACACACTCCATGAGGAAGGAGGACACCATGGAGCCGGAATTACAAATACTCCCTGCCCTTGTCTTCCTGCTCATGTACGAACACCAGCAACGGCGGCGCCGAAGACAACGCTGAGTACTGCACCTACGACATAGGGGAGGGGAGAGGCAAAAGACAGGGAGACACACACGCAACACCCCCACCCTCGCACATTACAACACACACCAGTGCATTTCCAAACATCACAGTAACAACCCACAACCCCCCCGGAAGAATGCAAAGACAAAAGGAAATCAGTCCAAACATTGTAATGTATCAAAATACAGTTCCAAATATATACAGATATATATACACAATCAAAATTATATACATTACGAGAAGTAGTGCAGGTATGCACATATCAATGTCCGTGCACCACTGGTCCAAAAATGCATGGGCGAGGCCCACACTAGATACCTGTCCACAAACGGAGAGAACACTGCAGGGGAATCAGATAGAAATACAACAGGCACCTCAGGGGGAAGTGAAGGGGGGGCACCTCAGCCGGATTACAGCACCACGCCAGATCCACGACGGGGCTCCATGCCCATTGATGTATCCTGGGGAGTGCAAAGCCACAGTCTCGCAAGTCTCTACAGTGGGTGGTTTGCCCACTGTTACATCCTGGGGAGTGCAAAGCCACAGTCTCTCAAGTCTCTACAGTGGGTGGTTTGCCCACTGTAACATCCTGGGGAGTGCAAAGCCACAGTCTCTCAAGTGGGTGGGTTGCCCACTGTACCATCCTGGGGAGTGCAAAGCCACAGTCTCAAGTCTCTACAGTGGGTGGGTTGCCCACTGTTCATTCCTGGGGAGTGCAAAGCTACAGTCTCTCAAGTCTCTACAGTGGGTTGGTTGCCCACTGTTACATCCTGGGGAGTGCAAAGCCACAGTCTCTCAAGTGGATAACAGTCTCCACTGGTTCTGGAGGGGGACTGGTGCCCAGAGTGCTTCATCCTGTTAAGGGCAGACGGAGCGGATGCATGTCTCCACTGGTTCTGGAGGGGGAATGGTGCCCAGAGTGCTTCATCCTGTTAAGGACAGACTGAGTGGATGCATGTGTCCACTGGTGCTGGAGGGTGAATGGTGCCCAGACTGCATCAGGCTCTCTGTGACGGTTCCTGTTCCGTCACTGTCCCAGCTGCACATGAGATAACGATGCTTGATGTGGCGGTGCTTTTCCTTGTGCAGCGGTGCTTTGCCATGGCGGTCTCTGACCTGTTCAGCGGTGCTTTGCCCTGTTCAGCGGTGCTTTGCCATGGCGGTCTCTGACCTGTTCAGCAGTGCTTTGCCCTGTTCAGCGGTGCTTTGCCATGGCGGTCTCTGACCTGTTCAGTGGTGCTTTGCTCTGTTCAGCGGTCTTCACCATGGCGGTCTTTTCCTTGTGCAGCGGTGCTTTGCCATGGCGGTCTCTGACCTGTGCATTGGTGTGTGGCATGACGCTCCCGCATTGCCCTGCGGGGCTGTGGCTGCCAGGGCCCTCCTGGCCACTGACTCCGGCGGTGGTCTCCTGACCAGTGACAATACTGCTGCCCTCCTGGGCACTGACTCCGGCGGTGGTCTCCTGACCAGTGACGATACTGCTGCCCTCCTGGGCACTGACTCTGGCGGTGGTCTCCTGACCAGTGACGACGGTGCTGGCGGTGGCGTCTCGGCCGCCGGTGAGGATGGCGCCCTTCTCCGCCGTGCTGCTCTTACCAGACTTCTTCTGGCCCCTCACCACCTTTGGAGGAGTCACAGCTGACTCTGCAATCCCCCTGGGACCCTTGTGTGCAGTTTTGCCTCCAGGAGTCTTCACCCTGTCCCGTCGGCCACTTTCCAATTTGATGTGCTTCACAGGGGGTGGACTGGCAGTGCTTTGGCTCCGTGTCACACTGGCTGCCCTGGTGGCCGGTGCACTCCACACACCTTGAACACGCACCACAGGTCCTGGTGTTTTTTGGCTGAGGTGGTACTACGGGACTTATGAATTGGAGGGGTGGGGGTGGGGGTGGTGGCAAAGAGGTCAACGTTGCTGAGGAAGAGTTGCTGACGAAGACTGGGATGGGTAGCTGGAGGGGGTCTGGGAGTGGAGGAAGAGGAGGTGGTTGTAGGAGGTGTAACTTTAGGTGTTTTGGGTGCAGGTGCTGGTACTGGAGGCTGTTGTGAGGTGGATGGATGTTGGGTGTGTGGGTGCCCGCGTTTGTGTACTTTGGGCTGGGGCGTCACAGACACACTGGGAGTGGACACAGGGGACGTGTAAATGGTAGTGGGGGTAGTGAGTGCAGGTGAGCGGGGTGTGGTGCTGGGTGTTCTGGTGCGAGTCCTAGTGCCTGTAGATGTAGTGCATGCAGGTGAGAGTGTAGACGACACTGGGAGGGAGGAGGGAGACGAGGAGGGAGGCACTGGATGTTGCTGTGTCTGTATGTGGGTGATGATTTGCGTGAGTGCCTGTGGGTTGTGTGGTGCCTATGTTTGCCTGAGCTACTTGTGTGTGTTGAGGTGTATGCATGCTTGTTTGATGGTGTGCTTGGGATAGGCTGGGGTACAGGGGATTGGGTCTGGGTGGAGGAAGTTGGAGGGGGGAGGCTAGACACAGGGACAATGGCTGCCATCAGTGCTGAGGCCAGAGATTGCAGGGTTCGATGATGGGCAGCCTGACCAGAATGAATGCCCTCCAGGAATGCATTAGTGTGTTGCAACTCCCTTTCTACACCCTGGATGGCATTCACAATAGTAGACTGCCCAACAGTGAGTGACCTGAGGAGGTCAATGGCCTCCTCACTGAGGGCAGCAGGGGTGACAAGGGCAAGGGCTGAGGTGCCTGGGGCGAAGGTGATGCCCACCCTCCTGGGTGAGCGGGCACGGGGCGAACGCTGAGGGGCTGCTGGGAGGGCGGTGCTGGTAGGGGAGGTGGCGGCTGTACCTGTAGAAGTGGGGGGCACAGATGGTGCCGCCACCACAAGGGAGCTCCCATCAGCGGACGAGTCTGTGTCGCTGGTTGGTGATCCTGTGCCCGACATGAAGTTCCCCTCGCCCTCCGTCCCACTGGTGTATTCAGAGTCTGTGGTGTGGCCCTCCATGGCCATGTGGGATGCAGCTCCCTCGTGCTCCAGTGCCACTGTACCTCCGCCTGATGATGCTGATGCACAAAAGAACAGGGAGAGCAGAAAAAGGGGGGGTGGGGAGGAACGACAGAAGAAAGACAGGTTGAGTGCATGGCTTACCGCTACCGTTGGTGGACAATACAGACACAGCAGCCCCCTGCACTACACCGTGCTCTTGGCCACTACAGATGCAATTCCTGGGATCTGGCCTACATGGCTATGGTGGACATCTGCACACATGGATGCCACAGGGGCATGTATATCTGTACTTGGCCCTCTACTGAGGTGGGGTGGAATGGCACATGGCCTGCATTACAGAGGGGCCTAGCCTACGAAAGTCGCCCTGGCCTAGGGAAACCCACAGCCCTCCTCCCCCACCCAGACCCCTCCACTGCGCGCAAAGTCCCCAGAATGCGAGTGTACTCACCCCCTTGTGTCTGCTGTGATGCCCTCAAGCGCCCATCCAACTCCGGGTAGGCCACCGCCAGGATCCTGAACATCAGGGGGGTCATGGGGCGACGGGCACCCCTCCCACGTTGGGAGGCCATCCCCAGCTGAGCCTCCGCCGTCTTCTTGCTCCAGCGGCGAATGTCCTCCCATCTTTTCCGGCAGTGGGTGCCCCGTCTCTGGTGGACACCCAGGGTCCGGACGTCCTTGGCGATGGCATGCCAAATGTCCTTTTTCTGGTGGGCGCTGACCTACATGACATGCACAGGGGAAGAAGAGAAGTCATTACCAACTGCCCCGTCGATGTGAGTGGCCCCCATCCCTACCCTTGCCATGTGGCACATGCATTCACAGTCCTTCATGTTCCCTGAACTGTGCCCCCTTCCTTCTTACAACCAGCCCTCTCCACCCAGGCATAGCCCATACAACGTGCTCCCTGTGTACTTACCTATTGGTCTGTAGGACCGTAGAGTAGCGTGTACTGGGTAGGACCCCGTCCACGAGCTTCTCCAACTCCTGAGCAGTGAAGGCAGGGGCCCTTTCCCCAGACGCAGCAGCCATTGTCTCTTCCAGACCGAGGTCACAGCAGCACTTGCAGTGTAGGTCCTCTCCTGTCGAAGATCAGGTATCGAGTGATTGAACAGATAGAAAATGGCGGTGACGTCCACGGCGGTGCGTATCATCACCGCCAGCGCACTTCATCATTGGCTCCTGGGACCTATAGGGTCCAATGTTAACCAATGCAGCATTGCGCCGCGGCCTATGACCGCCTACCGCGACGGTGTACAACGCCAGCGCAGATACCTCACATCCCATTGTCCCAGTTTAGAGGTCAGGCAGCCGCCATTTCAGGGGCCCACATGGCTTCATTAACTACTGCGTCACACATACCTAGGCCTACACTAAACACATACAGGAAGAGTTTTATGTTTGGTGTCGTGTTCTGTGTATCTGTGGGTACATACCTGGAAATTTGTTGACTCTTTGGTCGCTGTTGTCCTTCCTAGGCACCGTCAGCTTGGACATGTGAGAAGATGGCGGAATCCTCCGGTGTACCGACCGCTGGTGGACCTGTTGACAATGGAGGAGCGACATTTAATCATCACCTACAGGTTTGACCGTGCCACTATCAGGAACTATGTACCCAGTTGGAGCCAGACCAGATGTCACCAATCCGCCATCCAACTGGAATCCCCCCTGACGAGCAGGTGCTGTCAGTGCTCCATTTCCTTGCAAGTGGGTCTTTTCAGACAACAGTGGCCATTGCATCAGGGATGTCCCAGCCTATGTTTTCCATCGTGTTGTCCAGAGTGTTGTCTGGCCTGCTGAAACACGTAAGGAGCTACATCATTTTCCCTCAGGTGGAGGATTTGGCTACAGTTAAAGGTGACTTCTATGCCCTTGGACATATCCCCAACATCATAGGTGCTATTGATGGGACACATGTAGCCCTGTTCCCTCCCCACAGGAGTGAACAGGTGTACAGGAACCGGAAGAGTTATCATTCGATGAATGTACAGATGGTATGTTTGGCAGACCAGTACATCTCCCAGGTAAATGCTATGTTCCCTGGCTCTGTGCATGACGCCTACATCCTGCGGAATAGCAGTATCCCGTATGTGATGGGTCAACTCCAGAGGCACCGTGTGTGGCTATTAGGGGACTCTGGTTACCCCAACCTGTCCTGGCTATTGACCCCAGTGAGGAATCCCAGGACCAGGGCAGAGGAATGCTACAATGAGGCCCATGGGCGGACTAGGAGGGTGATCGAACGCACCTTCGGCCTACTGAAGGCCAGGTACAGGTGCCTCCATATGACAGGTGGTTCCCTATTCTACTCACCAAGGAAGGTGTGCCAGATCATCATCGCCTGCTCGATGCTTCACAATCTTGCTTTGCGACGCCAGGTGCCTTTTCTGCAGGAGGATGGTCCAGATGGCGGTGTTGTGGCAGCTGTGGAGCCTGTGGACAGTGATGAGGAGGAAGCTGAGGAAGAAGACATAGACAACAGGGAGTCAGTCATACAGCAATATTTCCAGTGACACACAGGTGAGAACATTTCTTTCTTACCATTACATTCACTTTCACACTTCTACCTCTATCATGTCTGTCATTCCATAGCACTATTTGGTCACTGAGTTGTACCTTTCCATTACGGTTTCACAGGTGTGGTTACCAACGTGTGTCATCTGCTTGCATCCTTCAAGGACTTGTGATGTGTGACATAGGTATGTTGGCTTTACAATAGAAAATGCATTTTGACACTGTCATTGATAATACAAATTTACCAAATCACAGACTGACTCCAGATTGTTTTGTGGTTCAAGGGTGTTTATTTAAGTGCTCAAAAATGGTGGGGGGTTGTAAAATGGTGATGGGGGACGGTGGAGGAATGTCCATGGTAGAGTCCAGTCTATTGGTCACACAAGTGCACTGCCCATATGGGCATAGGAAGTGGAGCTGGGGCAGTTAAAGTATGGACAGGGTAACAAAGTGAGACAGTGGGATGACAATCAGGGTGGTCTCATTTCCTGGCGGGGGTCTTGCCATCTTGCTCTGTCCTGTTCCTGGATCTCAGGGACCGCTTGCATGGTGTTTGTCCGTCTGCAGTGGGTGGGGTGCTGGTGTGGTGGTCAGGGGCCCCTTGCAGTGCCACGGTGTCCCGCATGATGTTTTGTATGTCCTTCAGCACCCCTACGATGGTGCCCAGGGCGGAGCTGATGGTTCTGAGTTCCTCCCTGAACCGCAAATACTGTTCCTCCTGCAGGCGCTGGGTCTCCTGAAACTTGGCCAGGACCGTCGCCATCGTCTCCTGGGAGTGGTGGTATGCTCCCATGATGGAGGAGAGGGCCTAGTGGAGAGTGGGTTCCCTTGGCCTGTCTGTCCCCTGTCGCACAGCAGCCCTCCCAGTTCCCCTGTGTTCCTGTGCCTCTGTCCCCTGGACCGTGTGCCCACTACCACTGCCCCCAGGTCCCTGTTGTTGGGGTGGTGGGTTATCCTGGGTTCCCTGTAGTGGTGGACACACCGCTGATTGACGTGTCCTGGGTACGGAGGTATGGGCCCACTGGGTGGGTGCTGTGCTGGTGTTACCAGAGGGTGGAAGGTCAGTGTTGGGCTGTGCCTGTGCAAGGGGGACCAACTGTCCCGAGGCCCACGATGGTCCGGGCTGGTCATCAGGATCCAGTAGGGCAGAGCTGCTGTCGTCACTGTGGGCCTCTTCTGTGGGTGGAGTGGAGATGTCTGGACCCTCCGGTGTGGTGATGTTCCTTAGTGGTCCTGCAGGGATATGAGAGCATGATTATTGCATGTGTGTGTGTGTAATGGTGTGCAATGGGTGGGTGTGCATGTACCCCAGTGCAAGCATTCCTGTGTGTGGGTTTGTGTGATGATGGTTAGGGGGTTGTTCTGGGTATGTGCAGTGAGCATGCTTTGGTGAGGGGTGACCATGCTTAGTTGTGTCATGCAGGTCTTGGTGTTGGGATGAGTGGTTTGTGTTATTAGTACATTAGTGAGGATTTGGGGTGATAGGGGAGGGTGTGAGGGTGGGGGGGTGTGATCGCATGCAGGTAGGGTGGGAGATATGATAGTTAAGATTTGACTTACCAGTGTCCATTCCTCCTTCGACTCCGAGGCCCTCTGGATGCATGATGGTCAAGACTTGCTCCTCCCATGTTGTTAGTTGTGGGGGAGGAGGTGGGGGTCCGCCGCCAGTCCGCTGTACCGCGATATTGTGCCTGGAGACCACAGAACGCACCTTCCCCCGTAGGTCGTTCCACCTCTTCCTGATGTCCTCCTGATTTCTTGGATGCTGTCCCACAGCGTTGACCCTGTCCACAATTCTGCGCCATAGCTCCATCTTCCTGGCTATGGAGGTGTGCTGCACCTGTGAGCCAAGTAGCTGTGGCTCTACCCGCAGGATTCCCTCCACCATGACCCTGAGCTCCTCCTCGGAAAACCGGGGGTGTCTTTGGCGTGACATGGGGTGGTGTGGGTGATGTGTGGGGTGGTGTAAGTGTTGATGTGTGTGGTGATGTGTAGTGGTGTGTGGTGTTTTGTGCGTGGAATGTTGTATGGGTGATGGTGTTGTGTGCCTCTGAGTGGTGGGGTTGTCTATTGCTGTAGTCTGTCTGTCGCCTTCGTCTTCAGTTTTTGGTCGTAGGGGTTTGTGGGTGATGTGGGTGTGTGTTTTATATTGTGTTGGGTGTGTGGGAGTGGTGTTTGTATGTGTCTCAGGTGTGTGTATTTGGAATTGTCCAATGTGGCGGTGTTTTGGAGATGTGTGTGTATTTTGAGCGCGGCGGTGGGACCCCCAATGGAATACCGCGGTTGAAAGACCGCTGCGTGGATTCGTGTGTCATGATAGCATTGGCGTGTTTCTGTTGGCGTGACGGTGGAGGAATTGTTTTCGCCAGTTTAACACTGACCTTTGGTGTGGCGGAGTTGTGTGGGTGTCTGGATTTTGGCGGATTCCGAGATGTGTGTCATAATAGCTGTGGCGGTATGCTGCGGCGGTATTTTGGCAGTCTTCTGCACGGCGGTAAGCGGCTTTTACCGCCGATGTTGTAATAAGGGCCGTAGTCTCCTTTTTGTCTTTATATCGATTACATCTGCAAATATCTCACCTCTTTCCTCTTCAGCACCTTTTCACTCTCCTTTGAATGCACAGCCACTGGTATAAACGGACGTTCTATGCGCTCTGCGGAGAGGCCTAGGATTGGATGGCCATGTATTCTGTACACTTTTTGACTCGCTGAAGACAGTGAGAGTTCCTCACAGAGCCTGTCAATCTCAACTCTAGAACTGTCATGGCCCAATAATAACACACTGGAGGGGCTCTCTTTAAAGTATGCGCAAATCAAGAGTAATGTGATGCAAAAAAAATACAGGAACAGGACATCCTGGAAATAGAAATAGATAACAAACTTACATGAATTATGAAGTACAACATGTGAAATATAAATAGGAACTAACTCGATGACCTAGATTGCATTAAAGGTTTTTTTCATCCATAAATCGACCAGATTTTCTGGCAGTAAATATAAGGACACCAATAAAGGGCCCGCTAGGAGGATGCAACCATTCCATTTAAAGCCCGGACTTTTCCTAAAAGTATTGGCACATCCTGGCACGCGCGATGTGTCCTGACTGAGGGGAGGCTAGCAGCAGCTCTGAGCCGTACGGCGAACCGGCTTTGACATTTTAATGCATTTGTAGCCCTGTGCTGCTGGAGAGCGAGAGTTGCAAGACCAGCCAAAGCCTCCTGAGCTAGTCTCAGCAGTACGCGAAAAAACACGTCACTGCAAAACTTAGGGGGTTATTCTAACTTTGGAGGAGGTGTTAATCCGTCCCAAAAGTGACGGAAAAGTGACGGATTTACCACCAGCCGTATTACGAGTCCATTATATCCTATGGAACTCGTAATACGGCTGGTGGTATATCCGTCACTTTTGGGACGGATTAACACTCCTCCAAAGTTAGAATAACCCCCTTAGTGTGTAGGCTGTGAAGGTGGAGACACATTTCGAACATCTTAAACCTAGAACTGTGCCTTTCGTGGCCCAGATGCATTCTGGTATTTGGAGTCTGTCAACATTTTTTTTTCTTCCAACAGTCAGGTTCCATTCTGTATCTAAATTCAAAATGCAATTTTTCTCTAATCTTATTTACTTAAGAGATAGTCATCCTTGTGATACCCTATCAGCGTCGTGTTTCAAACTCGGTAAAATAAAACCTGGCAGAAGCACGCGTCTAGCACCGGAAGACCAACTGTCCAATATCTGAAAAGGGGAAGGAAGCGAGTTTCTGCAGAGCAGCGCGCAGGGCTGAGACTAACCGCGACCATGACATGCACCTGTCTGCAGCCTCGTTTGAACGACGTCCTTCCCCATGTTGTCACAGGGAGTGCGGGCTCAGTGAATCCCGCGGATCACACTCTGCCCTGTGACGAGATGGGAATGCGTGGTGTGCCTCCGCCCTGATGCTACACAGTTTCACATGGAGACATCCCCCTGTAAACTCACTCAGGAGCTCTCAGGCCAGGGTACTGTTAATTTGTAAATAAAAACGTGCCGGTGCCCCAAGCCCTCCTCTGAAACACGTGGCTGCTTCATTTAAATGTGCCAGCAGTGAATGATGAGGCAGCATAATCCTGAAGCCTTCTTGGGCCTCTTTAATCCATTTACAGCCACTCCCTGCCACTTCAGCTCACATTTGCGCTTTTTGCTTTCTGTCTTTGTGACGCTTTTTCGTTTTTCTCTTCCTCAGTGTTAATGTTAGTGTCTTTTGCTCGCTGTAAATGCCCGATATAGAAAACTGAGGCCCTGATTTGTACTTTTTGACGCAACCCTGCGTTAACGCAGGTTTGCATCAAAAAGCATAGCGCCGGCTATCACCATTCCTGGATGCAAGCCAGGCGTCATATTTAAGGAACTACGCAAGCCGGCGTTAAGGCCCGGTTACCGGCAAAATAAATGATGCTAACCGGGTAGGGGAGACGTAGGGAAGACAGGAGGTTGTGCGTGAAAGAATGGCGCTAGTCAGGTTAGAGTAAAAAAAATGACTCTAACCTGAGTAGCGTCATTTTTTGACGCACAACCCACATGGACCAGACACAAGGTAGTTTTCCGTAGGCACAAAATGACGCTAACTCCATAACTTTGGCGCTAGGCTGTTTTAGCACCGAAGTATAAATATGGAGTTAGGTTTGTGCAGGATATGCATAAAAAAAAAACGATGCAAATCCAGCGCAAACAGAGTATAAATATGCCCCTAAGCGCCGGCCCTCAAAAATAAGTGCCCGTGCTCCGCACAGGAAACCACAGCGCAAATTAAGGACTGGCTTCAGGGGGCATTTGTTACCCCACTGCTTAGGGCCCGGACTGAAGAAAGGTAACCCTGACAAAAAATTGTGATATTAGACACTAGCAAATGTGTTTGCAAAGCAATGCCTGACCTCTACAATGTTGCTAGAATTTCAGGAGGAATATAACTAATTAAAAAAATAAAACACTGCAGGAAATCAAAAAGCACCAGCAAAGCCAATAGGTCTCACCTATGCAAGAGCTATTAGCTTTACCAAAGTGTTTTAGGCATGTTGTACACCAGTCTGGCTAAAAGTGGCATTGAGTGTCAGAGTGGAATGGCAAAGAGTAAAGTTTTGTTGGAAAGGGCCCTTTTTGCAGGATTTCCCACTACTTTTCCATTCTGACCTTCTGTTTTTGATCTTGTTCTGAATTTTGTTTTTGCTGGTTTTTGGACTCGGGCACTTTATCCCCGCCGACCAGTCCTCATGTGCCAGTGCTCTCTGTGTAAATGGTATTGGTGATTGGTTTATCCATGATTGGCATGTTTGATTTACCAGTACGTCCCTAGTATAATGCACTAGGTGTGCACAGGGCCTGTAAATCAATTGCTACTAGTGGGCCTGTAGCACTGATTGTGCCACCCACGTGACTAGCTCTGCAAACATGTCCCAGTTTTAAACTGCCATTTCGACCTGGCAAGAGCATCCACCTGCCAGGCCCAAGCTTTTCCTTTTGCTACATGTAAGTCACCCCGAAGGTATGCCCAAGACTGCCCCTTGGGCAAGGTACAGTGTATGTAAAAGGTAGGACATGTACAGATGTGTGTTTTACATAACCTGATAGTGAAATACTGCTAAATTCGGTTTTCACTATTTTAAGGACTATCTCTCCCATAGAGTAACATGGGAATTTCCATGAAATATCTTTTAGGTGTAATTTTCCCATTGGGAGCATATAGAGATGTGGAGTTTGGGGTCTCTGAACTCACAATTTAAAAAATGCATCTTTTGGTGAAATTGCTTTTTAAGCTGTATGTTTGAAAATGCCACTTTTAGAAAGTGGCCATTTTTTTGCTGAACCATTCTGTGCCTCTGTCTGTGGAATACACACAGATGACAGTTGGGCTGTTTGTGAATTCACTCTAGACAGTCACACAAAGGGAGCTGAGGTGGACCCCTTATAGCCTAATGGGTGTTCCTGAGGTAGCCTGGTGGGAGGAGCTGATACTTGCACCTGAATAGGTCTTGTGCACTACAAAGACTTTTCTTTGTGGTTGTGCCCACTTCAAAGGCAGAATTGGATAAAAGTACTGGACCTCTGACCCACAAAGTTGTAATCCTTCTAGACTGAGGACATTCTGCCAGGAAGAAGAGCTGGATTCTGTAGGAAGGACTGACTCTCTGCCTGTTGCTTTGCTGTGCTGGCCTGCTGCTTGCTGCTTCTGTCCTGGAAATGAAAGGATTGGACTTTGCTCTACACATTCTGCTTCAAGAGTTTCTCCAAGGGCTTGGACTGAGCTTGCCTCCTGTTAAGCAGTCTCAGGGACATCAAAGGCTTAGGCCCATATTTATACTTTTTTAGCGCTGCATTTGCGCCGCTTTTTGACGCAAAAACGGTGGAAACTTACAAAATACAATTGTATTTTGCAAGTTTGCGCCGTTTTTGCGTAAATAAATTACGCACATGTGGCGCTAAAAAACTATAAATACGAGCCTTAATCTTCCAGCACCTGGGTTCTCTTGCTGAGAGTCCTGACTTGTCAAGTGGTGCCAAATCCAGTTCCTGGCCCTTGGGAGTGAGTTCTGTTGTAGCCAAGAAGAAACCAGCATATCAACTCCAGAGCGACTTCGAATCCAGCGCCACTGCTTCCACTGGAGCTGTGGTCCCTGCTGAGTGCGGTTCGCCCAACTGACATCGCAGGCCCGATGCCCCCTGCAGCACTTCTGAAGTCCAACTACACCATGAGTCCTGAGGGCTTTGTCACCAATACCCATGACACCCAACTCCCCTGCAAGACATGTGGCCATGTGGTGTGATTGGGACACCGCAAAGTCAACGCCTTGCGTCTTCACTTGCTGGATTTATCGACCCTGCCTTGCCGTAAGGAACCAACGCCTCACCACCGATGCCGCATCACCTACCCTGCAACTGCAAGGAACTAATGCCTCACCGCCACCACCTAGCAGAAGCGAACCTCTGCCTCACCTCCCTGGGAGCAGTAAGAAACTACCGCTGCACAAGCTCCAGCGACACCTCACCTCCTCAACTCCGTGCAACATCTTGGTTTCCTAATTTTCCAGGTACTGTACCTGTGGTCCGTGCGACTCTGTGACTGGCCCACACTCCCTCACAAGTGGCGACAGACTGTTGGGAACAATTCTGTCAAGACATTGTGAAAGCCCCAGTTGGAGCTATTGTGTTGCTAAGCGCTATACTAAGATTAATCTTATTTTACTCAGATCAATATTGGCTATTTTTCTAAAATGGTGTGGAGCACTTTCATGGTGTTTCCATTGCGTTACTGTGTGTGGGACCAGCTCTTCATCATACGGCCCCAAGAGGGAGAATCTATGCAGTAGCAGTCAGCAAAAGTATGTACCATTGTCAAGGTTGCTGCTTTATAAACATCGGGAATAGGGACACTCGGCACGAGAGCATCAGTAGCTGCACTGTCGCAAGTAGAATGAACCTCAAGCTTACACCCAAGGGGCCTGTTTGCCTGATGGTCCCAAGAACTTAGGCAAGTAAATACTCATCTAGCTAAACTTTGTTCTGATGAAGCCAATCCCATGCAAACTACACCATATTTTACAAATAACTGGGAAGTATACAGGATTTGGTTGTATCCAAATAATTATTCAGGGCCCTTTTAATAGCTACAGTATGAAGTGATTTCTCTGTCTGAGAAGAATGGATTAAGAAATAATGTTGGTGACGAATTTTCTGATTTGTATAAAATTCTAAAATCACTTTGAGTAGCACAGAAGATGGGTTCCTAAAAGAAACTTTGTTACAGTAGGAAATCAGATACAGCTCCTCCAAATATAGAGCTTAAAGCCCAATCACCCTACTTGGGTTGTGTCTGCTGCCAGAAAATAATAAAAAGCCTCCTACTCTACTTTCTCAGCACACCCCAAAACAGAGAGGAAGAGGATGGCTGCTGTTGGAAATAAGCATTAGATCGATTTTTTTTCTCCCCTCAGTGGTAGTCAACCAATTTCATATAGGATGGAGTCAAGACGATATGCATCATGGGTTCTAGAAGGCCCAGAGCTAGCATAAGCCTCACTTGAGGTTTTGGAAGAACAGGCTTGATATTCAGGCCCATATTTATACTTTTTTAGCACCGCACAAAATACAATTGTATTTTGTCAGTTTGCACTGCTTTTGCGTCAAAAAGCGGCCTAAAAAAGTATAAATATGGGCCTCAGTTTCTGAGCTGTCCAGTTTGTAATATAATAAACCGAGACCACAACATACATAGAGGATACTCTAAGATGTGGAGAGTCTGGAGATCTCTTGTCTGAACCTCATGAAGATGTGGTCCTTCTCCAAGGGCTATGAGATCTGGAACTGCGGACTTGTTGACGCTTCTCTCACTAGTTATGGTCCTTTTTCCTGTTTTACTTAGCTGAGTCATCTTCTTATGCCTGAGCTAGTCCTGTTGCTGTTTGCTTTTGCAGAATTGATTGAAGTGGCATTAGAAGATTACAGTTCACAGGAGACAATACCGATTGCACTGATGGGCCCTCTTAGCATCTATGAAGCACTGAGTCATCATCTAACAATGTTTCTGGTGATAACTCATATGTAGAGTGCTGTGGCGCTGGTGAAAATGGAGCATCTACCATGCACCTCTAGGTTCCCAGCTTCTCAATGGAAGTTGGCATGTGGCCTCTAAGGTCCAAAGACCTGACAAGAGGATCCTTTGTGGCTTTTGACGCAGAGAGTAATCTCTCTGAAGAACCACCAGGTGCTGATGGTGGAGGCTCTTGCCTGATATTGCAACTATGAACAAATCCACCTTCGACTTAAAGAGCAGTCAAGGGTTCCAAATGGGAATCAGACATGGTCACGCCAGGGCCTTAGGAGGTAGAATGCTCTCTTTCCCCTCTAGAGCCAGTGGAGTGAAAGGATGAACGACCAACTTCCCATGCTTCACCCTGAAGTGAATCCCATCCACATCTCTAGGCAGATATTACATCATGTAATGGTGTGAAAATCTGGAAGATATATAACAGAAACATAATGTTAACCCTTTCACGATTTGCCTCCACATGCAGGACATCTGTCATGAAGAGCCAACCTTGTACTCAAAGAGGAAATACCCCAGAAAAAATGACAAGAAACACATGTAAAGAAAATTGCAGTAATCCAAAAACACTGGCAAAAACCTTTAAATGAAGCTGTAAAAAACTTCAAGAAAAACATAGGTTTTTACCTATGAACAGCCTTAGAAAAGCAACAGTGTTTGGGAGATCCTTTCCCGGTTAGGTAGAAAAAAAAAACAACTGCCTCAATGATCCTGCACTGCATTGTAAGAAGGCTGGCAGCCTATAAGCATTTAAAGGCGCAGTGTCTAATTAACATATTGTGTGTTCAGTTTATTATAAGCTATGGTCTTTCATTTCTGTTTTTTTTACAGAGGTGTTTTTTCAGCCAAATGTATTGTACTGTTAGTTTGGCTAACTGGGTAGATGTTTTAAAAAAACAAACACAAAAGAATATGTAGTACGAAAATGTTTCTCATCTTTGGTAGTAATCTTTCTGAAAGATATTCTACCTGCAGATTCCTCACCTCTAGAACAATCCCCAGCCGTCAGACTGGATCTGGAAAACTTCAAAGCAATTATGTCGCTGATCGAGGGCAGTGGACTCTGTTGGCACTGAAAGCAGCAGAGATGGCAACCAAAAACACAGTTCTGAAGATCAGTATATAAAGGGTACAGCTGTACAGGGGCCTAAACAAAATCCCCATAATAAAAACTAAGTACCATTAAGAGACCACAAAGGGAGTTGGAGGGAAAGGGTTGGTCAGGCCTTTAAGAAGACACATAACATTACCAGCACACTTAGTGGAGGTGCGACATGCAGGCAAGATGATGTCCACCACCTCTGATGGCAGCTGAAAGGTGCTCTGTCGTCCCCGCTAGATCCCCAAGCATGTAGGTGAAGGTCACGAAGACTAGAGTGCAGAACCATTCCCAAATGGGGGAGCAAGTCTTACCTAAATGCAAGGCAAAGTGGGGGACATGTGGAGAATTCTAAAGATCTGAATACCACACCCCTCTAGGTCAGTCGGGGGCAATAAGAATGACTTTGGCCAGGTCTTAGTAAATCTTCCAAAAAACCTAAGGAACCTGGAAGTATATTTAAGAGCCCCTAGCGCCACCAGAGCTTCACTTTCCGTAACATTCTGGTGGCACTATGCCCTGCACCATATTGACAAAGTGGAAATAAGCCACTTTTTGTGGCTTAACGCCACCTTGTAAATACTGCCCATTCACACACAGCACTTTGTGTGGAAGGTGCATGCAATGGGTGTTGCTGTGGGTGTGCCACAGCAACACCCATTGCATTTTGACGCTGCCCCAGATTTACGAGTTTTCGAGAAGGAGCCAGTGGTCCGAAGTAATGGCCTTAAAGGCCGGAAGAAGACGAGACACCTGCCCTTCCACAGGATCTGTGCAGGCTTGAAGGAGCAAATTAGGCCTGCTTTCCTGGTGGTGCAGGAGGGTTGCAAGGCATATCGAAAGCCTTTACCGCTAACACAGCCTCTGTATTGGCGGAAGATAGGCTTCTGTGGCTAATGGAGTCTATGGGCACCACCAGGAGTGAAAGGAGGAGTCCCGCCTGCTGCAAAAGTAACAAAAGGATCAGAAGTCCGTGGTCAGGCTGGAAGCTGAAGACCAAATACCTGGCCCTAGCTTTACATGCCTTGAACCACTCCAGTGCTGAGTCGGCCTTGTCTCCAAAGAAGCAGACACCGTCAAAGGGGAGATCCATGATAGCCTGGACACCTGTTTGGACGTCCTCAGCCAAGCGTGGCGCCTTAGTAGCCATGGCTCAGGCAATGGAGTACACAGGGCCATATTTATACTTTTTGGCGCAAAACTGTGCCGGCGCAGTTTTGCGTCAAAAATATTACCGCCGGCTAACGCCATTTCGGTGCGCCGTGTGGGCGTCAAATTTATACTTCGACGCACGGCAGCGCAAACCACAGCTGTAAGTCATTTTTTTTTACACACACTGCAGCGTCAGGTTACAAAGCAAAACAACGTTCACACGGCGGAAATGACTGTGGGTCGATTTATGACACCGCACACCGGTTATGTGGCATTTTCTGACACAATAGCGTAAAAATTCCCTGCGAACACAGCCATTTCAGCAGACGAGAGCCAAAATGGATCCCAGATGCCTGTACAAACCCCAGGAAGATGACAACAGACCAGGAACCAGTCAGGAGGACCCACACAAGAACCAGGACACTTTTAAGAAGAAAAGAAAGTGTTGCTTCAGTGCAGAGGAGCAGGAAATTCTGGTTAAAGAGGTGACGGAACACCAGCACCAACTGTTTGTCACCTCAAAGTTGCCAATCAGTAGGAGAGAGGCAATATGGCAACACATTTTTGACAATGTTAACCGTGTGGCAAAAGTACGCAGAACAGTCATCGAGTGCAAGAAACGCTGGCATGACTGTAAGCGCAGGACCAAGCAAAAGATGGCCAGGAACAGGAAGGCAGCAGGGCAGACTGGAGGTGGGAGTCCAGCACACCAGGAGGCCCTGGACCACATGGAGGAGATGGTCGCAGCCGTCATCCCTGAGGAGATTGTCACAGGGATTCAAGGACAGGACAGTGCAGACTACCAGGAGACAACACACATGCACGGTAAGTCGCATGGGGAATTATAATGCACTAATGTCAACTGTAAGCGGGGGGATACGGACCACAAAATGCATGGAAGTCATCATACACATGGGTATGGCATGGGGGCATGGCCTGCACAGAGAGAAGCTGGGGCACACCATAACACTACACCAACAACAGTTCCATGGGGGCATGCTGCCATGCCAACGATGGAGCAAAGGTAAAGCCACGCCAGGAGGGAAGGGCACAACGTCAAACTGACATCCTGGCACACGTCAGCCACTATACCCCCTACAATAACTAGGGCCCAATTAACAACCTCTAGTCATACCGACAACTGGAATGTAACAGTGACAACAGTTGCCACTACCACCTCCGCTCTGTGTGCAGCTCAAGTAGCCAATAGCAGTAACATCCCCATGGATCATACACACCTAAATTAGAGGGTTGAGGATGACAACTTCAATAATCCCCTGAAAAAGTCAAAGGCTCCAGTCCTGTCAAATGTGAATGCCCACAGTTGTCTCAAACATCAGCCAATGTCATCCACATTAGGAGCAACACAGCACTTAGGTCACACCCATGCTGCATATGTCAGGGTCCATCCTGTGCCTGGGTCACAATGCAACATACCAAATGTCATACTGCTCAAACAACAGCATTGAGGGGGAGGACACGTGTAACTGGTCACTGACATACACCTGCACAGTCAGAGGAGGAAATAGGACACTGCTACGACTATCAGGGCAATCCAATGTACCACACATTCCCTAACATCAGCTGTACACATTACCAATGCCAACATCCATATCGTGCCATAACAATGCTATGCATAGGATACGCTACATGTCAACTACATATAAGTGGATGACAAAGATCAGAGACTGGGATAGGTCCAGATTGTTAAGTGTGGTGCCAGTGCCATCAGAGCACCCACAGCCAGTAAAAGGTCTCACCATGAGAATTGATGTAGACGGAGGCCTGAGTAGGACAAGACGGTCAAAATAGTGGCAATTCACTATTTGGCCTAAAACAACACTAGAGGAGATGATGCTGACAAGTCCAATAAGTTAATACTATACATGTGACATGCAGGTGGGCCATAGGCCTGGGAGAATGCCCATCTGAAAGACTGGAGCAATGAACAGGAAACAAGATCACAATGTGAAATCATCACAAGGCAGGCATGTCACATCACAAATGCCACAACTCACACACACACTAAATGTACCCCATTTAATTTCAGAGGACGATGGATCTCCTGCGGATATGCCTGTCCCGGAATACCCTGATGACATGGATGACGAGCTGACAAACATTCCCCAGCAGACCATCCAAGATGTCCTTGGAACCCTCCAGACCCCACCTTGTCACAAGGAGGAGCACAGAACAAGCAGCCATCGCAGAGGATCCACCCACCACCCCAATTGTAAGACCTGCCAGCTCCAATACAGCTGAAGACTCAGACAACACAGGCACCAGCTTTGAGAGAACTGTAGTTGGAGTACAGCGGGAGCTGGCCAAGTAGGTGCGGGTGGGGATGCAAACCATGGCAGCCAGCCTAGAGGGGGTGCGTTCGCGCATGATGTCATCTGCAGATCAGGCAGCAGCTATGCAAGCCCTAACATCCATCCTGCAAGCACTACAAGAAACTGTCAAAGAATTCACCACTGCAGTTAGGGAGTTGCCACAACACCTCGCACCCCAAACCTTCCATTGCATGCACAAATGCAATCATGACCCCCTCAGGGCCGACCTGGCTGCCTACCATCGTGATGTGGTTGCTATTCTTAAGAAATAGCAGATCCTCCTTGCAGCAGTACTGCCCTTAAGACCGTCACAGGTAGCAGTGACCGGGATGTCTGACTCCACGTCTTCTAACACTGAGGTGTGTGTTGCCCCTTCACAACCACCACCACCAAGGACAGAGGAGGCAACACACACATCAGAAGAAGAAGACATGGAACAGATCACCTTCACACGGAAAAATACCCGGAAGCACTAGTCCCTGCCACATGGCTAACTATTACCAAGGTCCAGCGCATTGTAATATGCCTGTCTTACAACAACTGTACTCAATGACTGTTCTGCAAACCACTGTTAATCTTGTCATCCTGCCCAGTGATTGTCTCTCACTTACTCATTGGCAAATCCTGTCCCTCTGCACTGTCTGACACATCACCCCAGCATGTCAAAAGCATTTTCCTTTACCACTTGTGTAGGATAACAATGGAATATGCCACTATAATGGACTCACAATCGTGGACAATGTAGATATAGCACTACAGCACTTTCAATAAATAGCACTTACACAACAACTTTGTCTCTGTGTAATGTGACACATCAACTGTGCAGTAGATAACTGAAATGTGACTCCTGTCAAATTACATAGCTTGACAATACAACTGTCCTGAAATTATGTAGTCAGATACATTTGCACACTGGCCAGGATTGCATCATACTCTGCCCTTCCTGAGGGTAATATCTGATGAAGTGAGAAACCATACACCATCATGCTGTGTTGGACAGAATAATGCTTCCTCAAGGGATATCTAAGTCATCAAATAGTGGCAGCAAAATGTTGTCACCATGCAATACTAACACATATAACAGTGCCCACAAATCTAAGCAAACACTCCAAAAACTGCATGAATGAATGTGTCTGAGTTTACATCCAAATAAGTAATCATGCTGAACAGTGTCACAAATTATGTCCGTGAGTCATGAAGACGATACTACAAGAGTGCTTACGACAACTCACCTTATAAGGGTCTCCTTGAACATCACACTGCAGTCACACCTAAAACAGTTCCCCCAATACAAAATCTGGAAGCACTGTTTGTGACTTTGAAAACATACTTATTGACAAAAACACTTTGGGATCCATATTAACTTGTGATTGGTGGTTGCAATGAATGGTGGAATCTTTGCAAGGTAGCTCTGGGGTAGCTGCCAATTTTACAGCTCAGTTGGGATTTGTTCGTAGCATAGGACACAAATGTAATAGAACAAAATTAATGTACACTAATGCCAAGGCCCTGATCAACAAGCATTTAACACATACTGTAAAGGGTTCAATATATATTTTTAAACGGTAATCACAGAAGAGGAAAATCGGGGAAAAGTCTTACCTACCCTAATCTACCCTAACTACTCATTACCCACAACTGTCCCTAACTAACCTAAGCTAAACTTACTTATCACATGTAACGAAAAGGTCTAAACCTCAATCCCCCACCCCCCTTATGAGACGGGACACATGGAGGACAACAGATACTAACCTAAACCCATACTATACTATCCTAAACAAATATATATTTTTTAGATTGTTTTTGTAAACACATAAGAACCCCAACATAGCCCCCCACCCACCTACCCAGAATCATGTCCATATCAAAAGTCTAGAGGTTGGCCTTCCGGAGGGTCCGCTTTATGGACCGCACATGCCTGTTCATATGTCGAACATCCCGCTGCAGGTGACTGATTTTCCGTAGCACACGGTCCATTTTTCTTTCCGTTGCCTGAAAAGCTGCAGGGTCAACTGTAGCAGCTGGGGCAGTCTGGGTACCAACAGAGGATGTGTGTGGGTGTGTAGAGTCAATGCCTGTGGGCTGCCCTGAAGGTGTTGCACTGCTGGGGCCTGGAGCAACTGCAGACGTTGGGACAACAGTCCCAGCTGTGGGTGGTGCCACTTGGGTGGCTGTGGTGGGCAAAGTAGGGCCACACCCAGTGGGAAAGCCCTCCATGCTCCGGAGGCCCGTTCATTCCGGTATCTACGGGCCATCCGTCTGAACCCCGACTCTACCAGCAGGATATGTTGATATCTCATGGCCCGCCTCTGGAACTCACGGGCCTGGATGGGTGTCATGTTCGCAGCGGTGAAGACAAAGGCAAGCAATTTACATTAGGAACTGCATTGTGTGAAATGGAACAAGAAGTAAATCTGACAGTACATCTACTGTACTTGTAACAGCTCATATCATCATACAGATCATTGAATGTCCCTGAGGAAGTACATGGCAGGGCAGCCTACAAAGGTCATATCACATATAGCACATCCAAACCCTACAAGATGGGTAACAACTGGCATTAATTTGGCATCTGAGTTCTGCCAGTTATTAGCTAACAATCATGCTGCACATCCTCCGCCAATGCCAGGCATACAGATGTCAGTGTACGGGATGGAAATCTAAAACCACATGATCTGCAAGTTGTAATTGGACTTCCTAGTATAGTACTCATGTGCCATACCTGAGTGTTTATACTAGGTTCCAACCAAGCATTCACTTATTCACATGTCTGTGTAACATACTGGTAGCATCAGTCCTAGGTTCCCTATGGTTTGAGGGTGGGGGGGTGGAGAAACAAAGAACAATTCCAAACAACATGGACACCCAGGAGTCTATAGAAAGCTGGACATGTGTTTGGCTGTACACACACACCACAGGTAAGGTCTATCAACAAATAGGAGACAGCAAACCCTTGACCAATCCTAGCGCCACACATGTCAGGAAATGCAGACCTTTGTCCACATCATATACTTCCATTAAGGCATGACTTACAACAGACACAGAGTTGCAAGAACACCCATGATCTTGATTTGCATGCACACCTAGGCCATTGCACTCAATTGCCACATACTTGTAGCACTACATGTGGAACTACATGCTGCTAGGAAGTTCTACCTACATTTTAATAAGTACTTTGGTGAATAGAGAAGCAGAAGTCTGTTGGAAAGCGATCTGGGAGAATATGGGTCTGACAGGCAGACTAAATCTGAGATGAGTTCCAGTGCGACTCTTGTTGATACAAGTGTTATCCACATGACTCACCCCAGCTCTCATTGCGGGGCCTACAGGAATGACCTACAATCCCTAGATAATACAATAGGATAAGCATTGGCCAACTCAAAAATGGTGAGAAACTGAAATCCCACTCATGGAACAAGACAAATGATTGGCCAGCACATCACACCTTGCTATGTGTTCAACACACAGGAGTCCATCAAACATCACCAGCAAACTCAACACATAACAGACATATCAACACTTACTGGAGTGGTCAGGGTCCTCAAATGTAGCCACCTCTCCCACAGTGTAGAGTGTCGGTCCACCTATAAGGCATTGAAGGAAGAAATGTGCTCAAAATCTGTGCACTGACCAACAATTCCAAAGACAAAAACAATGTGTAAGATGACATAAGTAATGAAAGCCATTCAGCCATGATGATACTGCATCTGATATATCACGGCTAACATGTACATAGCATTGGTCTCCTGTGACAATTACACACGTATCTGCACACATGCAGTGGCCCTAACTATCATGTAGTGGCAAACATGCTCCTTCATTAGTGAGCAGAAATAATAATGGTGTGTAATCGTTTCATCATGTGCATCCAAGAGAGACATCCAAAGCCTGGTTACTTGAGGACTGCATTACCAGTCAAACAGCCTATGTGGCCATGACATATTTATGATACATAGGTACAATGTACAGAGGGGCAGGGACTCTTTTAAGCCCTCATGTTGTTACAGTTTCTTCATTTGATGTGGCCCAGCAATGGTGATTTGCACCAAACATAGAGATAAGAACCCATGTGCATACCTTTGGACTGCCATCCCTAATTGGATTGTGGCACAACAAACTCCAAATACCAGGGCACCTTACACCTTTTCCCGAAGTTTTCAAATCCTGATCTGCCATGTATCCAAAAAGATGAAGGACCACAATAATCCCTAACATTCATAGAACTTCCAAAAACGCTTTCCTTACACACTCACCAGACACACATGAGACATATGTCTGGGCCACATTGCTATCATTAATTGACATGAAGCCAGCACTCATTTTGTGTATCATGTAGTGTTTCTAAAGTCAGTCTAGCTATTGCGTCAACAAAGGTTGCCAATATTTTAGTAAATCTATGCTTCACTGGCAAATGTGACCTATATAGACATGATTGGCTCCTATTTTGTGTTGCTGTCTGACACAAAGGTGGCACCAAATTACATTAAGCAAAAGTATTCTGTAAGTTTGCAGAGCATGTGCCTCCTGACAGCTAGCAATTGTGATCCTTCACATAGTCCATCAATGACCCTGTATGTTTCCGTAGCATTCCACACAGTCAGCAACTTAGCCGGCAGATATTGTACAAATCATCTGATGCCACTATAGAGCTTTTAATTGTGCAGATTTACATTATTTGTACTCACCAACAGTGCCACCAATCACTATTCCCAGGTGGTCCAGCAGATCTTTTTCCCTGGTGATGAGGTCAGCCCAGCGGTGCTTAAGCTGGTGGTCATTCCTCTGGCTCCCATACACATGCTGCAAATGATGCAGCACCTTTCCCCACCGGATTCGTCGCGCCTCAGTGTGATACCCCTGTATCACCCTGCCCCCTGCCTCGATCATGAGTGGGAGGAAATGGCACACCAGCCATATAAACCCCTTAAGCTCCTCCTCACCCATCCTGCCAAGACGTGGCCTACCCAACATCTCAGCACCGAAAAGCGGAATAGAGGATAAAGAAGAAGAAGAAAGGAGAAAAGGGGGAAAGTAGAAATACAAAAAAAAAGTAAACTTAACAACTAAAAGAGCCCAACTATCCCCAAACTAGCACTACCCACAACAGACTCCCACAAACAACAAATACAATACAATACCGGACAATTGTAAACAAAACACACTCAGACAGTATACAACAACAATATTTATTTCACAAAGTAACAAGTAAGATAGCACACAGGACACAAAAGCACAAAAACACTCTGAACACAGCCACACAGTCTAGAAGATTCACAGACTGCAAAGTGAAAGTGAAAGTACACCCACTGTCCATATTCTGTAAACAGGATATCCTATTACATCACTTCCTACATAAAATGGCCCCCGTTTTTATCGCTATGCGTCATATTTTTTCACGCATATAGATTGTGCGGCATATTTTTCGACGCATATGAGTGAAAATTAGGCTGCATCCAAATAATAGTAAATAGTCATTACAATTATTTGGATGCGGCCTAATTTTCACTCATGTGCGTCGAAAAATATGACGCACAATCTGTATGTGTGAAAAAATATGACGCATAACGATAAAAATGTTGAAATTTCAGGGCATGAACTGGTTTTGGGGATTTTTTCCATTTTTATGTTATGTTACATTTCGGACACAACTGAGATAGGCTGATTGCACCCACTTTTGTGTTGATGGTGTATGTTCACTTGTAAGACATCATACTGCAGCGGACCATGACCCGCTACTTCATTAACAGGATTTTGATGCTTGGTTGACGCACTAGATGGCCATATGTGTGACCTACATATATGTATTGCACAATTTGGGCATGTTTGGCATCAGGGCAGGATAGCAAGGTGACGCACATGAGTACAATACCTCAATGCCTATGGCTCAATGTGTGTGCAGTGGCTACTAATGTATTAGTCGACCCAGTGTGTGTGCATCACAAGATGCATTATTGCAAAAATACTTGTATGAATGTGAAGTCAATGTGTCCAAACCTTAGATGCGAGTCATTGTGGAAATGAGAGAGGACATGTGTTAGTCATACATGTAGCAACATCGGTTGTGTGCACTTCCAAGATTTTGGGTAACGTAGACACCACAAATGATAAAGCATGCACCAGATAGATGGCAGACGCTTGTTCATGTCAATGGTCCACAATTTGGCCATCCCATGTCCTAGCTTTTTGGTAACTGTTTCCTAGGCACTTGTTGGTGAATCCCACAGTGAGTCAGGCACATGCATAGACGAAGTGGGTACCATGTAATTGGCCCAGACAGCCAAAGGTGAACCACAAATGTAATATGATGCCACAGTTGAGGTCATATAACTGTGCCACAACTCTCCAGTGGCTTTGGTGGACCAGCAGACGAGGCAGCATGTGTCCACATTTTTCCAGTGATCAATTGCACAGAGGTGTCTTGTTCATGTGTGTGGTCCAATGTTGATCCTGTATATTTTTAGGGGTGTATGTTGTCACAGTTACGTCCAGGTATCATCAGGAGTCAGTGGCAGCTATTCCTGTATCTACTAAGTGTCCTTCAGAGATCAATGTGAGTAAAGTCAATGAGGACATGAGAACCTACATGGGGATGGTCCCACCCTGTCACTGAAGACGTGTTATGAGACTGTCAACAGGGCAACCTTGGTGTGCTGAGTGAGATAATGTCTCAGGTGTCATGTTCCAGCAGGTGTCATTACAACATTTGTACACAGGTTGGCCTCTAAAATTCTGGGAACATCATAGCCTCTGTGCTGATTATTCTCGCAGCTTTTCACCACGCACGGCCCATCAATATGTTGTGAGCAATATGATTCAGCGTGTGAACTGTCAGGGTCCTAACATGTGTGGACTTTTCATGGACATTATCAGAGGTAGCTGGTTCTGCTGAAGGCACTGTACCCAATCCCTGCATACAGCCCTGGGACACTGTCACACTTTGTCATTCATGCATACATGAGACCCAGACAAGGGATGGGCCATGATTTTGGTATTCAAAGACAATTTAACAAATATGGTACATTTAAAAGGCAGATGATGCTATACAATGTATTTGGATATGCATTGATGAAGCACATGACAAAATACCCTCTGAGGAATGAGAGGTTTGGTAAAGCAAGTGGGGTACATATGTAGCCACAAGGAATCTTTAGGGTAACGCACAGACAGGCGCCAGTCAGGCTGACAGGATGCAAGGTCAATCAGGATCCAGCAATTTCACAAGTTACATAATCAGTGGTCTGACTAAGACTGGTCGGAGGAAGAACAAGACAGTTGACATGTAAAACTGTGTATATCCTGTGTTTTTGAAGGTGACACATGAACCCAAGGGCTGTGTTACACAGCTTAATTACTAGCAATGCATAACGGTGTATTTGACAAAATGGCAACTTCTATGCTGTTCCAGGTATCAGCAGGGGCAGTGCATGTTCAGATGGGTGGTGTGCATGGAGGTGATCACATGTGTGTGCTGCATCTGTTTCTTACAAGTCCTGTATGTGAGATTTGCATTCAAATGGCCAACAGTACCTTTCACATGGGAAGCAATCTACAGGTGCTAACAGGGCTTAGTAACTACAAGCCAGTGTATTCATTGACCTGACGTCCATGCAGTCAGATGTACTGTGACAATGGTATACCACAGGAAAGGGTGTAGCACACTGGATTACTATTGTTTGTCTGTGTGTGTAGAGGAGGGAATATTGGGGTACACATTACTATTCCAGGGACCTCTTCAGACAGGTGGGTTGTGACCAGGAGCATGGGTATGTCAGGAGTTAGGAAATGGGCTGACATGTACATGGAATGTCCTGTGCACAATGCTTGTCATATGTGTGGCACTTGTGCTGTCTATGTTCTGCTTATATGGAACTCTAGTCACAGATAGTCCTTGCAAAGATTGGATGCAGTTGGACTTACTGCTGTTAAGGGTCTGGTCATACATTCCTGTTTCCAATGCAATAGCACATCAACTGCCTCATGTATGAGGCTTGTTTTCCCCTTATTGAGTGATGGTGTCTTAGTTGTATGCTATATGCTGCGATGAACCATGTTTCCAACATGTATGTGTGAAATAGGTGTGGTCCTCTGCTATTGCCCTTCAAAGGTGAAATGTACAGGATTTATGTCATTTACAGTGTTTGTGTATGTGACCGTTGTATGATACGCATCACATTTGCTCTGGGATTTTGAGTGTCCTAATCGGTATATCAGCAATGCTCCATGAGGCTACACTCTTATTCTGATAGTTAGAGATAAAGGTGAGCAAAAATGATTAGCCAGACCATGCTATGGTGATTATTATCAGTGTTTATTTACATCAGTTCATACAGTGGTGATGCAGATTATTTTGTAATGAAATTGTTCATGATATGTTGGCCCCTACGCAATCCAGCAGCTGTGTATTGTTGTTCCCCCTCATGTTGCAGGCCACCATCTTCCTCTTCCTCCTCTTCAGGCATGTGTGGCTCTGGTTCCAAGAGGGGAATGTTCCTTCTTATGCAAATGTTGTGCAGGATGGCACATGTTAGAATGATCTTACAGACCATTTCAGGGGAATATAGGAGGCTACCACCAGTGATGTCGAGGCACCTGAATCGCGACTTGAGGATGCCGAAGGTCCTCTAGACTATGCTGCGTGTCCTCCTATGTGCGTCATTGTATGCACACTCTGCTGCAGTGCTTGGGTTGCCAAATGGTGTCATTATCCATGGCTGGATCCCATACCCCTGATCAGCTGAAAGAGAAAATGAATGGGATCATGTTGATGTAGCTTGCCCCATTGATATCACCTTGCATGGCAGTAGGTGTCTTGTGTTGTCTGTGACTCTTTTGTGTTATTGTGTTGCATCCTAGGCTTGTAGGATGTACCATCTGCATTGTGGTGTTTCCTTGGCTGAACGAGTATTTGGCTGCTGACCGGTTGTCAGCGGTATGTTTTGGGATTTGCAGTACAGTGTGCACTCCCTAGCATTGTGACTTGTGATACAGGTGTCACTGTGTCTTCACTGGGGGTGAGATGATAGTTCCATACACAGGTTCAGTTTGACAGTGTTCCTAAACTTGTGATTTAAAAGCACCTGCTAAAAAGTTCCTTGTGCGTCCAGACTTCAGGAAACAATTAAAATGTGATTAATGTTCCTGCTAGGTAGAGAGATGGGAGTTTTGTCTAGTTGCAGCTTTGACTCAACATAAAGTAACAGAGGGTTAATATGCCTGCTGCAAAAAACAGAACTATGGAGCATATTTAAGAAAAGTGGGGCTGCACACAGTGCAGCCCCACTTTTCTTTCACCCCTGAGTGCCCACCTAACACCACCATGTGTGCGTCATATTTAAAATACGGCCCACCATGGTGTTAGTTAGGAGACTAGCATCAGAATATTTTACTCTAGTTTGGCTCTTTGCAGGATTACCGTAAAAAATGTTGATGCTAATCTTGCAAGGCACCCAGAGGGCCCTTTGTAACCAATGGAAGCACCCTTTTAATGCCTGCTCCGAGCAGTTGTTAAAAGTCCCAGAAAAAAATGACGCATAGAAATCTGACAGATTTCTTTGCGTCATTTTTTTGGCCGCCCTTAATGGAGGTGCACCCTTTGCATACATTTTGTCTTGTGCAGGCATAATGTAGCGCAAAGGGTTACAAAGTGACGAAATGTATGCATTGCGTCACTTTGTAAATATGGCACAGCCTTTTTGGGCTTCTAACGCCACATTAGCGTGAAAAAAATGACACTAATGTGACGTTAGAATGGCACTAGGGGCTCCTAAATATGCCCCGGTGGGGCATATTTGAAAAAAGTGGCTCTCCACACAGTGCTGCACCACTTTTCTTGCACCCCTTAGCGCCCCCCTGACGCCATCATGTGTTCGCTTGGTATTTAAAATATGGCACACCATGGCGGTAGTTAGGGGACTAGCTTCAGAATTTTTAATACTAGTCCAGCGCTTTGCAGGATTAGCGTTGAAAATGTTGAGGCTAATCCTGCAAAGCACCCAGAGGCCCATTGTAACCAATGGAAGCCTCCAGCGTTAATTGCAGGGAAAAAATGATGCAAAGAAATCTGTAATATTTCTTTGCGCCATTTTTTTGGCTCCCCTAACGGTGGGGATGACCCCTTTGGATATATTATGCCTGGTGCAGGCATAATGGAGCGTAAAGGGTTACAAAGTGGCGCAATGCATGCATTGCACCACTTTGTAAATATGGCGCAGTGTTATTGGCCTTCTAACGCCACATTAGCTTAAATAAAATGACACTAATGTGGCGTTAGAATGGAACTAGGGGCTTGCATATTTGAAAAAACTGGTGCTGCACATAGTGATGCGCCACTTTTCTTGCACCCCTTAGCGCCCCCCTAACGCCACCATGTGTGCGCTGTATTGGAAAAATACGGCACACCATGGTGGTAGTTAGGGGCCTAATGTCAGAATTTTTTATGCTAGTCCGGCGCTTTGCAGGATTAGCATACATTTATTTGATGCTAATCCTGCAAAAGCACCCAGAGGCCCATTGTAACCAATGGAAGCCTCTTAACAGTTCCGGAAAAAATGATGCAAAGAAATCTTTCAGATTTCTTTGCGCCATTTGTTTGCCCCTCCTAATGGGAGAATGCTACCTTTGCATACATTATGCCTGGTGCAGGCATAATGTGACGCAAAGGGATACAAAGTGACACAATGCATGCATTGCGCCACTTTGTAAATATGGTATTGCATTTTTGGCCTTCGAACGCCTCATTAACGTAAAAACAAATTATGCTAATATGGTGTTAGAATGGCGCTAGGGGCTCTTAAATATGCCCCTATATTTTATGTGTCTAGCTGAGTGGATTAGTAAAGCCAGCATTTACAAGTGCATTAAAACACATGAATATATGTGAAAGGTGAGCGATGGAGAGATGAGGGGCACATTTGCCGGGTGGTAGTGAGTGAAACCGAGGAGGTGGTCATGGGGTGGGGGTGCCACAATAAACTGTTGCACAGGGCACCACCAGTCCTAATGCCGGCCCTGGACAGAGCTCCTGATGGGAAGCAGTTACCACCTGCTTTGTAGAGGACTGGGGCAGGAGAGAGGTCCTGAGAGTTGAGTGGTTGGGGTTGGTGAGAGTCAGAGGGAACTCTGCAGTTGATTTCTGTCCCCTCCAATCCATGGAATAGGGTGGGATAAATTAGTCTCTGCTATTCTTCTTTGCTTGCCCCATATCCGTTCCTGCAGTCAACGGGGAGAGGTTGCGGCCTTAGCGGACTTTGAAACTGGGGAACCATTTTTAAGTCCCAGCATCAGCTCAGCATCCTGTGATCCTGGGCAAATCACATAATTCACCTGAGCCTCCAAAGGAATTAATCTGACCTTCTGAATTGTTATCTGGTGCCCTTGTAAAGCTCTCCAACACTCCTCTATCAAGTTTATGCTATATAAAACTGCATGTATGTGAGGAAAGTGACACTATGTAAATTTATGTTTGCATTTACACACTAGCATCATTCCATTTATTGGAATTTACACATGATGCTACCTGCAAGTAAAACAAAAACAACGATGCGCCTCTCGCCAGTCTCTGAACACACAGGACCTCTCTTAAGTAGTGTAAAAGTACATATCTAAAAAGCCATGGTTGAGTGTGAAAGGCCTATTGATGAAGACGGCTGCCAGGGGATCTTAGGGTGAGAAATATTCCAAGAGCACCCAAGAGAATAATGTGGAATAATTTTGTTTTCAGTCTTGACAAAAGTTACTGGCCCTATAAGGTTTAAAATACTTTTAGCACTGCAAATGTTTACCAGCATTAGGTCCATGCTCCTAACTAAACAGTGTCTTGTGATCTGCGAATGTTTGACCCTTTTTTTTTTGACTGCCCGGGCCTAATTGTGGTCCCAATCCAACCCCGGCCATGACAGTTTGTATTAGTACATCATTGAATGGGCAATGGGTCAGAGAAATAATTCTAAGGGTCATAATGCGTGCCAAAGATGTTACGGAGCCGTAATCTATAATCTTCCTCTTCAAGTAACCTCTTGAGAGTAAAACTGAGGCATGACACTGGGCTACAGCGGTGTGTGTGGAGCCAGAAGAGGCAGCGATAGCGGTGGTGATAATGGAGACGGCACTGTCCACGGCATCGGCTGCAGCACCGAGGAGAGGAGTGCCAGGTCAAAGCAATGAGATGTAGACATTGAAGCTGGTGGCGGGGTGCCAAAAGACATCAACTGGAAAGGCATGAGGAGTGGCAGATGTGATGGGGCCCCAAAGGTGCGCTGGATGGCATAGAGGTCTTTGCGAACATTGAGTACATCGCATTGAGACATGCTGGCGAGTCTTATCCTGGAGTTAGGAACTTGGGAAAGGTTGAAGTCAGCGACTCAACAGATGGGTGTGTCAGCGCCGAAGGCTTTGGTAATAGAGGTCTGTCTGCAGCTGGGTCCACAGAAGGAGCGGGGCTGCACAAAGGATCCACTGGCATCAAGTCGATCACCTCAGGTTCCAAGGGTGAAGGTCCTGTGGAAAACTGAGAGCGACGAGGAGACTTATCTTTTAAGCATGTTTCTCCTTCCTTCTGTGCTTTCCTTTCTTCTTGGCCGAAGATGACGATGTGGAGTACAAACAGCATTGATGGCCGACCTTCGCTCAAGCCCTGAAAAGCTGGCCTCCCGCTCCTTGATGGCAGTGGGGTGCATGCTGAGGCACAAGGAGCAGGTCTTCAAGTCGTGGTTGGACTCCAAGCACCACAGACAGACAGCATAAGGGTCTGTAATGGACATCTATAAGATTTCAGCCAAGACTTCTTAGAAGGAGAGATGGTTCTGCACACTAATTTGAATTTTTTGAAGGCACAGAAAAAAGGGAACTTTTTATGCTCTAAGGTGGGTGGCTTTATGGCCTTGGTGACATCACGTGATGTCACTTCCAGCGCCAACTCAGCATTCTTTACTGATGACATTGTTGCTTTGAACTTTTCATGATCCAGTCCAATGCCTGTAGTACAGGCAAGGAATCTGCAGGTAGAAGTATCCATCAGAAATGTTGCTTCCTATAGGCATGTATTCAATGTACCAATTCTTTATACAAACTGGTGTTCTGGTTGCCCACATGTTCGGGGAGATATTCTAGTGTTTATGGATATAAGAGAAACTGCCAAGAGAGAGAACTACTGGTACCAAATTCTGAATGGATTCCTTCCACTTCTTTGACCACGTTCTCTGTTCTTGAACTATCCCTACCAATAGTGATTTCACTCCATACCACATAAACACTGGTTAAACCTTTGCCATCTTTTTTTTTTCTTTTTTAGCGCTGAAGTCTTATACACACTTTCTCGTGGATACTCTAACTGCAGATTCTAACTTTATAGACCCAAGGCACCATACTATATCCAAAGAACTTTGTAGCAGTGTTCCAGAGCACCACTAAGTGGCTCTGGTCAGCTCTGTCTTGGCTCCATACCATCTCTGCCAGTGACAGAGCAGATCCCCAGATGAGTGCCACCAGTGCACACAGATGTCACTTTCATATCTTTTCTATTTCTGAGCCCTCAGACAGGAAGCATGAACAGTTGTTGGTTAAATTGCGCTGAGTACTAACGTAGGACCTTTTATGTTAAAAAGTGATCATTACACAGATCAGGGAGCTCAGTGAGGAGTCTGTACTAAAACATAGGGGCTTATTTACAAGCCCCTTGCACTGCATGGGAAAAAGTAATGCATTGGCGACATCAGGGGCTCGTAAATAAGCCCTATAGTATCTTCCAGAAAGAGCATTCCCCAAGGTAAGTAAAATGTTTTTTTACTATGGACACTTCTAACCACAGATTTCTCACCTTAGTAAAGATACCAAAGCAGTACTCCCACCACATGTAAGGTCTGTGGCCTGGAATCAGACCAAGGTATCTTGTAGAACCCAGCAGGTGAAATGTCCTTCTTGCCAGATGTGGCTGTCAAGGCACTAATCCTTTATGATGAAAAGTCAAAGCCTGTCGATATTTAGAGCAGGTCCTCCTTACGCCAATGCAGTGTTAGCGGTTATAGCCCGGGTGGAATAGGCTGTTGAACCTTCCGTGGGCTGATTCTTGGCCAGTGTATAATTGATCTTAATGCAGAGGACTATCCACCTCAACGTAGTCAACTTTTACACAGCCTTCCCTTTCTTTTCTCTAGAGAATCCTACAAAACATTGACCATCCACTTAATGATCCTTGGTAGCATCTAAGTAAAAGAGTGAAGCCCTTTTGGAGGCCAATCAGTGGAGCCTCTCCTCTTTCAAGGTGTGAGGATGAGCAACGTACGCTGGTAGAGTGATTGCCCAACATGGAAGGGAGCCATGACTTTTAGCAAGAAAGACACCTACGACCTTAGCACCAAGCTGTCCAGAAAAAATGGTAAAGGACAGTTGCATCAACAGTACCTGCAGTTCTCTCACGTGAAGAGCTGACGTACTCTCAATGAGAAAAACAGTCTTCAAAGTCTGGAGACCCGACAAACAACTATGTATAGGGTTGAAGGTGATATACAGAGGAGCAATGTCAAGACCAAGTGAAGGTCCTGCTGTGACATCACAAACGGCTTAGTGACTCCCCACTCCAAGGCCTTGCTGTGCTGACAAAAAAACAAACAAAAGGACATCCCACAGAATGGTGTGTAATGGGTAAGTGTCCCAGGCCACATCTATGACAGTTTTGTTCAAATGCATGGCATAAATGGATTTTGTGGAGGGACATCAACCACTTCAGGTGGCAAATCGAACAAAGTAGATTATCCCAGCTCAAGCCCCATACATAGAGGTGTAGATTCGGGTGGAATACACTGCCCTGTTGCTGAGACATGAGATCCTTAAGAAATTATAGCTAGATCAGATGCAGATGCTTAGGCCCAGGAGCTCTGGGTAACACACACTTCTGGCTCTATCGAGGACCACTAGGATGAGGTGAGCCCAGTTGTTTGTGACTTTCATTAGAACTCAAGGCAGGAGAAGTACTGGAGGAGAGGGCGCAGGAGTCCTTTGTTCCATTACAGCCCTTATGTATCCTTTAGCAAGTGTTATTTTGGATAGACCAATGCACACATCTTTTGACACTGCACATTCTCAATAGTTGTAAAAAGAGCTAGCCAGCCCCCCCTCCAACTCATTAAAGACACCCTGCACTGCCTCAGAATGTAGGCACTACGCCTGATCTGAAAGATGATAACTGCACAATCAGTCTGCTCTGGCATTCAGGGATCCCATCAGGTAGTTGCGGAGCTCCAGACACCCAAAGCCTTCTGGCATAGGACACCAATTTGCCTCTCTACTCTGCAGTACCATATGGCAGTGATATCTGTGAAAACCTGAACTATCCTCCTCTTGATGGAAGGCTGGTGCAGGTTAACACAGACAACACCAATGATGCACAGTAGACTGAAGGGGAGTCATCCCTCCACTGAAAACTAGAGTCTCTGATCTCCACCTCCCCCAGGTGGCCTCCCCCAACCCAGCACTGATGCTTCCATCACCACTCTCCACTGGGGACAGGAGTGTGGCCTGTTGCAAGACAAACTGGTCGGTGAGCCCTACAACAGATCTCAAGAGCTGTCTCCTCCAAGACCTGGCACGTATAAGAAAGGCACCCTTGAGGCTGCGCCCAATGAGACTTCAGGTTCCACTGAAGATGTAATATGCACCACCTGGCATAGTTGACAGCACTGGGACTTCTGGTTCCACTGCAGGTCTCTTATGCACCACCTGGCATAGTTGACAATGAGGCTGCACAAGGGGAAGAGGCCAAGATGCCTCAGAGCCACCACTCTCTGCGTCCATGATAAAGTCTGAAATATCATGATTACAGCCCAATGTTCTAGCATTGTTACTACAGACGAAAAACCCTGAACTCCAGCAAGTTCAGGAACATCCCCACCTTCCAATGAATAAAAGCCTTAGTAAGGGAATCAGGTGGGACTTCGGCTCATTTATGGTGAAACCCAATGATTTTATAAATTCTGCTGCTGTCTCGAGGTTGTCGAGCTGTCTCCTCCAAGACCTGGCACGTATAAGAAAGGCACCCTTGAGGCTGCGCCCAATGAGACTTCAGGTTCCACTGAAGATGTCATATGCACCACCTGGCATAGTTGACAGCACTGGGACTTCTGGTTCCACTGCAGGTCTCTTATGCACCACCTGGCATAGTTGACAATGAGGCTGCACAAGGGGAAGAGGCCAAGATGCCTCAGAGCCACCACTCTCTGCGTCCATGATAAAGTCTGAAATATCATGATTACAGCCCAATGTTCTAGCATTGTTACTACAGACGAAAAACCCTGAACTCCAGCAAGTTCAGGAACATCCCCACCTTCCAATGAATAAAAGCCTTAGTAAGGGAATCAGGTGGGACTTCGGCTCATTTATGGTGAAACCCAATGATTTTATAAATTCTGCTGCTGTCTCGAGGTTGTCCACGACTGACTTCAGCAGCCACTCATTGAGATACCAACGTACAGTACCTCCCGCCCTCTGAAGATGGGCAATGACCACAGCCATCACTTTTGTAAAAGCTCAAGAGGCATCAGTCAGAACAAGGGGAGCTCAACAAACTGAAAACACGCCTGGCCTACCTTGAATTGCAAGTAACGTGTGGGACTGCAGAACTGACATTTGAAAACATGATTTCTGCAAGTCCATGTAGGCCATCCAGTCTCATTTGCGCACAGCAGTTAGGATTCAAATTTGTCCTTTCACAAGAAGGCATGGAGTTGGAGGTCCACGTTAGACCTGTCTTTTTTTTAGGACGTGGAAATAGAGGGATTAGCAACCCCCATCTTTTTCAGAGTCCAGCACCCTTTTTATAGCACCCTTGAAGAGCAACAGGTGTACCTCCTGTAACAGGATAGACCGATGCTCTACAGAATTCTGTTCTCATGTTGAAGGGATATTGGGTGAGGAGGAGATGAAAGGTACGGCCTAGCCTGTTTGAACAATTTACATGACTCAGTTGTCAAATATAGAGGATTACCAGCCTGAGAGGAAGTACTGTATCTCACCTTCAAGCTCAGCACCACAGTCAACTTTATCCTGTGCAGCACCATGATCTACAGACCAACATCATCACAGACCTCATCGAACCGATAATCATGGACTCCAGCACCTTTATCCTTTTAGAAGACTTCAAACTTCGAGAGGACCTCACTAACACATCATTCAACAAAATCATGATCAACAAACCCACACCAATCACCTGCAAACACCCTGCCCTTACCTTCAAAATCAATATCCCACACCACAGAAGAGTAACCACTGCAGCCACACTTGCTGATGTTGAAAAAATATAAAGAAGGCCTGGACTTCCGCCCTGTACCAGAACTCCTCAAAGCACACCAGTAACCTACCAAACAACATCAATAACTGAATTGATAGGGCCTCTGCATATGCCAACACATCGGTCCCATGCAAACGGAGCAGACTGGCAAGAACATGTACCAAGGCCAGTTGGTATACAGAAGTGCTTAAAATGTCCAAACAACATTGCAAATAGCATGCAACCCTCAAACTCTTAATAGAGAGACATGCACAAAGTACCCTAGGAGTAGGGCCACAAATAACAGTTTGATCTGTAACACACAGTAGGTGTGGCTGTCACTGCCAAATCATAAGTGAACTCCCACTTATAAGGATGTGCACGAGGCAAAACTGCCCACTGGCGCCACACAACGGTTTGTGTCACCCTGATCCTCAATGGAATAGTGGTCGGCAGTATAAGACTCAGTATTGATATGTGGCAACAGTAGCTGTGGCAAACAAGCCACAGGAGCACCATAGGACATATTTATGAGAGGCTTGCACCGACAGAGCGTCGCTTTTGGTTGAGAGGCAGCGCCAGCCTCTCAACCATAACTGTGATGCCACGTATATATGGAAAGCAGCGCAAGTCACTGCATTGCCTTATTCTGCGCCAGGGAGGCCTTCCACGGGCATAGCAATGGATTTTCCCAAGCAACACCCATGGGTTTTGACTCTACCCCATATTTACTTAATCACCTAAACCTGGGGCAGCACCAATACCTTATGCCTCCCCAGAGCAGGCGTAACAAGGAGACATATTTTCATTTCTAATTTTTCCTCTTTCCAGGTGGGTTCCATTCTGCAGTACACCTGGAAAGAGGAAAACACCTCTCAGGATTGTTTCTGTACAGGAAGGTGTTCCTTCCTGCACAAAAACAATCTTGCACCAACGCAAACATCCATGCGCCGTGGTACAAGGGTGTCTGTGTTAGCCAATTGTGCACCAGTGCAAGGGGAAAGGACAGGGATGCACCATATTTAATAAATATGGTGCGTTCTTGCCCTTTCACATTGGTGTAGAGCAACACAGCAAGAAAAGTTGTGGTGCTGCACTACTCCAATTCCCCATAAATATGGGCTCCCATATATGTACGGTAATGCAGGAGTATTATGGCCCTACACCCTTATTTAGGTCAACATGTTTCGGCGCTTGTTAGCGAAAGGCCCACCAGAGTCCGGGCTTTCATCAGGACTATGAAAGTGCCACATTGATGGCCTATTGTTTATCAGTCATTGTAATTGATTCAGTCTGGACATAATACATAAAACATTCAACATGCAAACAGGGCTACTGTTGAGTCTGCCACTCTGGATTCCTGTGGAGAACAAATGACTGTGGATAGATGGATATCACACCTTTTACGAATTATCGGCATAAGACCAAACTTGGCTGTGATTCATTGTAAGCAAGCATAATCTCATGCAACACCATACGGAAACCATGCACCGTGATATGTTGACCTATCATAATTTCAAATAAACACCTAAGACCTTGGCAGTTGAGACACTGCCTGGGCACCTACGGTGTCTCAACTGCCAATGTATTAAGTCAGTCAAGACATACAAAGAATGAATACACCTATATGTTATTTACATTTTTATTGTTGTTCATTGCAAGACAAAAAGTTGTCCGTAGTCAGGCCCATATTTATACTTTTTTAGTGCCGCATTTGCATAATTTTTTTACACAAAAGGAGCGCAAACTTACAAATTGTACCAATTTTGCGTTAAAAAACGACGCAAATGTGGCGCTAAAAAAGTATAAATATGGGCCACAGTGTTACCCTATGAGAAATCTACCTCGTGCAATCTAGTAAAGGGGGACAGGGTGGAGGAGGGAGGGAAATGCCACTGTAGTCACACTGCAGTGTATAGGATCACACAGAAGTGGTTTTTGAGGTAGGTAGAGATAACAGGAAGAACGCTCAGACTTACTTGAAAAAAAGCTGTAAAATGCCCATTGCTCACTCACGATTCTGCGTATGTGATTACTCACGTTGTCAAGGGTGTCATGTTGCCTTTCGATACCGGAAGTTAGCCCCGTCTCTTCCTGACTGACTGCATCATCATTTAGGTCACCACATTTACACAAGCATTTGCAATGCACAAGGTCTCGCATTTGCTTGATTTAGAGGTATTGGCATTGTAAATTCATAACTGGACTTTTCTTTTCACATAAATTGGTCAACCCTGCCTCAAAATTTCGTCTTTCCTGTCATATAATTCCAGTGTCCCTGCATATGATAAAGCACTTCCATTTACCTTCTTCCTCTATCTGCAGCAACAAAAAATCTAAATGTTGCCATTTAGCATCCTAATTTAAATCTGCTGTGCTAATTCCAATAGAATACCTCTTTCACCACCCCACCATCAGAGTTGCTGGCTGGTTAACACAATTCCCCCCCAAAAAAGACACAAGACAGCCACAGAGGAGAAATAAACTGGAAGAGTCAAACAAACATATCTAGAGTGTTCAGACAGTCATAGTGTAATAAGGATGTTAAATTGGCCTGAATTATGGTCATAATTGTAATAAGGAGAGATTATTAAAACATATGCAACTATCATATAAACCTTTATCATAAATACACTTTTAATATTAGACTGCTATGCTCAACACAACCCCTAGAGGGCATCATAACAAAAATATAATTTGGAAGAAACATGGTCAAGTAACAATATTGTTAGCCCCTGTAGGGGGTAACCCCATAAAAAACAAGGAGCAAGTAAGGCAGTTTCACCATATACTTAGCCCATAGAGGGCGTTTTTAGGGCTAGTATGCCTACAGCAATGATATAACAAACAGGAAGTATTTCCAGTTTGCATGGAAACACTGCATGAGCATGTGAGTTTATGAAACTCTGAACCAGAGGTTGGCTGATAATCCTGATAAAAGTGAGACCTCGATCAAGTACAAAATAACTTTACACTTGCCTGGTTCTAACATCAGAACTCATTAATAATAATAAAAATAATAATAATGCCACTAGATTGCCTGCGATGATTTTTACAGGTGTCCTCTGACACCATAATGTCCTCAAAGGCACTGCTGGAATAGGTCCCCCACCTGTACTCTCACTAATGGATCAAGAAATAGCACACACGGCAAGTGTCTGAAACTCTGCATTTACCTTCATTTTTCAGAGACTGTGAAACAATTATTAAAGCTGATGCAGATCCAAAAAACCAAGACAAGCAGGCAGCACTGAAACATTGTCTGAAATAACACGATTTCATTTGAGAAGCTATACTGGAAACCCTCACACAATGACGAAAAGCCTTTATCCATCACTCCTGTGTTTCCTGAGCAATTTCTAGATAAACCCTTTCAGCCTTTTGGTGTAAAACGCTTACACATTTTCTAGTTCTAGCTTTAGCCTAGACCTTTTGATTTTACTACAATTACATATTTAGGTCTGGTTTTAGCAAGACATTTTCATTTTAACAAAATTATATACAGATATGTCATACTTATAGGGTTTTTTGGCAGCTTTCTCCATACATCGGCCTGTCAATGTTTCATTCACAATATTGCTGCCCTCACCACAGCATGTAACATGGGGCACAGGATCAGTCCGCCGTAACCATTGGTGTAGAAGTCTGTGAGTGACGGGGAGTCCCCTTGCAGTTTTACAAAAAACATTCACAAACATTGACAAAGCCAAAAGTAGGCATCCAATGCCAAACCTATTGGCTTTGTCAATGCTTGTACTACGAGGTTTCGCTACAAGGGTTATCACATAGGTACCCAGCACCAAGTGTGAAGCAGAATTCCAAGTGTCCTTCATTCAAGCCTGTTTAGGCGAATGGTAGAACCACATGTTCCAAAATGCATTGCGGTATGACTGTGAAACACAGACTGGAAGGGGTAATGGTTCGTAAAAGATGCAAGTCGTCTTCTTCCTACCTCCAGGGAAAGACGAAGTACGGCTGCAACATGGCAGAGGACACGTTTTACTCCACTATGCTGTAATTGGCCAGGATTGCAGCCTTTCGGATGGAAAACAGCTGCATCCCATCACCATCGCTCAGGAGACCTGTGAACACAATGGAGGCCACAAGTGGACTGTTTCACAGTGTGTGCCACTTGGCAATACATGCCATGAAACACAGTTTCACACTGTTAAGCAAGCACCACTTTAAATGTAGAGGTGCAAAACTTCCATAGTAAAAACCTTAAAACTCCCAGATTGTAAAGTGCTGTTAGAGCGCCAAACCCGGTTTGAAGGGGTCATTCCTGGTGTGGGGTCGCTTGGCGGCACTGCATAACACAGCGTATACATAATCCCTCTGCCTGGGAGGTTTCGAGGTGCTCTGGAACTGTACGGAGTTGTGCCATAGCTGCCAAGTTTCTCGGGTTCACGTATAACTAGTTAGGTCATGCATGATGGGTTTTTTTTTTTTAGGTCATGCATGATGGGTTTTTTTTCTTCTTAGAATTCTGGAACTTGTAGTCTTATTTAAACGAGTATAAACCGAGAATTCTAAGCTACAAAAAGGAACTAGATTAAATAGCCACACATTGACCTGGGAACATTGGTAGCTATGTTGTGAACAAATTACAGTTAACATTTGCTCAAACTGACAACTCGGTGTTTGTGAAATGTAAATATGAATGTCAAGATGAGGTTCTTATTAATCAGATTTTGACTTTTTTTTTTTTTTACCCCACACTTACAATATCAAAAACAAAACTACAGGTCTGATCAAGTTCATGCTGTTGTGTCTGTTCCCGACGTGAGCGCAATGGCCGCCATGCAGCACAAAGGGGAGAGACAAAAGAAAAATAATCATTTGCCCACGCTGAAGTATATTGGCAATCGTGCAATAATCCATGTAACAGGGGTAGTCTGCAAGGCATGACAAAAACAGCCTCAAGACGGGACAAACGTAAAGCATTTACCAATGATAAAGTAGTTTTTGAAAGGCAAGCCCACGAACTAATGAAAGTGGTGAGCGTGGTTAAAAGCCCATAATACTGACAACAGGTCAAAGCACTTGCACGCTCAACCTAAAAAGGATTCTGCTGAACGGGAACCAGGAAGCTGCATCCCCCTTGCAGTGGTGTTATACACATGATGTCACTCCCTCATCATTGCGTAACACATGTGGGGGCGTAGGGATGCAGAGGAGCTGGGAAACGTATTCCCACTGGCTTGACATCTTTTTAATGCTGACACAGAACTACCTAAAAATGGGTTACTTCTTTATTATTGGTCCTGCATATCAGGAGCCCCTGAGCACTGTCCAATATTGTGGGTAGAATCATCCATCCAAAATAGTGTGTGATAAATAGTTATCTAAATTCTCAGTCATGCCCTGCAATCAAGTATTCCTTCCTATAACTTCAAATACTGAGTACACTGTTGCATTTTAGGAAATTCAGCAGCCAAATATAGCAAAACAATACACCCACAAGTAATTATTAGTAGTTTACTACAAATATGCCTGTGTTTAAAGATACATTAATCTGTATTTTAGCTCCCGATGCTGGATATCTGCTCATATGTTGTCTTGGAATTCACAACAATCAGCATTGAAAGTCGCACATTACAAGCACAATTTTCAGTATTTTTCAGCTTTTAAAAATGAATACAGACAGGGAACACATTGTTTTCAGTCTGTATCTTTAAAAAAATCAGTAAAAATGGAAAACTGGGAGCCTTAATTAAAATGTATCTCACAAGATTAGAGGAGATATGCTGGCTGTCAATTTATAG
Organism: Pleurodeles waltl; assembly: GCF_031143425.1. Taxonomy (NCBI): domain Eukaryota; kingdom Metazoa; phylum Chordata; class Amphibia; order Caudata; family Salamandridae; genus Pleurodeles; species Pleurodeles waltl. The sequence continues at coordinate 92,925,137 of NC_090441.1, forward strand.
GTCTTGCTTGCTCTTACTTACAAGGATATTTTATACAAGGGGCTTGCAGCGCACCCATTGGCTTCCTTGTCATTCTTTTGTGCTGCCTTTTAATTAGCCAGCATGTGCTGGCTTCATTTCCTCTGATTTCTTCTGAAGCATAGACCAACTACTGATTGCTTCAGCTTGTTTGCTGTTCTACCGATCGCAGTACTACTTTTTTTTTCTTTCTTTCCCTGTCCTCCTGGTTAAATCTCCTATAATTTGTAGCTAGTTTTTCTAACACACACATTTCAAAAGCCCTTTTCTCTTTTGAAATTGAAGTTTGTGTCAACAGACGTTATCTGCTTCCAACTATATTTTCACTAAGACATGGGCGCTATTGTTTTCTTTATGTGATAGGATTATATATATATATAAATATATATATATATTATTTTTTACAAATGTCATTTTTTTCTCTCATGGGGCAGTTTACTGGTTTGCTCAGTCACAGGTGTGTTGTGCAAAGACCTAACAGGCATCGACAAAGTCAGTAGTTTGCGCCTTTGAGACTATTGGCTATGCCAGTGCCTTTTGCATAGCATGGGTATTGCAGACTTTGGCAATGTTTTATAGCCATGCTGCACAGCCGCATGCTGCATAGCCCTGTGGCTGCTCTGTAGTGTGGATAAAAAATAATAATAAAAAAAGGACTATGATGTATTAGGTGGTAATGCACTTAAAGAAATAGTACATTAGCCTTGGCCGTTTGAGTAGTTTTCAAAAAGCCAATAGCTATCACAGGCAAGACAAATTGGCAGTGGACCACCAAGCTTGCCTCTTCCCCCAAGGTGGAGAGCAGTAGAGGGCACATTTTTCAAATGGTTCTGTCGCTTTGCACCACACAACAGGGTGCAAAAGCAACACAACCCTTAGAATGTGAGTTAACAAACCACGCAAGGCCACCTTGTGTGGACCTGAACAGCTTGATAAATCCAAAATAATGCAACACAGCGCAAATCGATGCACTGTGTTAGTGTGCTCTTGGGAGCCATTTCATGGGTGGTGTTTGCCAGCTCCCACACAACACCCATGGATTTTGATGCATTCCCATGTTTACCATAAATAGTAGAACTGGGAACGAGCCAAAATTGTTACACCTCCCCAGCTGAGGCGTAACAAGGAGACATATATTTATTTCCCCTCGTTTTTACCTCTGCATATCAAGTGGAAAATGCCTCAGGGGATATATATATATATATATATATATATATATATTTTTTGTTTTTTTACAGAAAAGTCACCCCTTTCTACACAAACACGATCCTGCTTACAACAGAGGCACTCTTGCACATCGTGTGCAAGCGCTGGGGAAAGCCAGGAACGCGCTGTATACTGATAGGGCGTGCCCCAGCTTGCTAAATTTGGCCCTTGATCGGTTTAATTGACGAGCAGAGAAGCTCTTTTTCAGTGCAACAGTGGCGCAGCCCAGGTGTACACTTCTGAAGTTGGGGGCAGCAGAAGTTATTTGGGTGGGGGGGGGAGGTTTATAGACTTGTTACTAATAGGAGAGAACCAATTGGCGAGGGTCCAATGTGTGATCGGTTGAACGTGCTCTCTGTAATCCTTTATTAAGGGATTGCACCTGTTTGCTGGACTCTTGCTTTGTGACCTTGAGATTCTGTCTTGTAACACACACACAGACACACCTTTTGAAACTTAATAAAAATGTTTGAAAATATGGGGAATTTTATACTCCGTACCCAAATCTATAGTTTTATCTCCCCGCGCAGAACGGTTTATTTTCATGCTGTGCAAAAACCACTTCTTTAAACGTCCTTTGGGGCGGTCTCACACAAACACATGAACAATGGAGCACAGATCATCACAATGTCAAGTTCCAAACAAGGTGCTTAACACATTAACAACTCTCAACTGTAAAACAAAGTTCCAGCCGTAAGAGTGCTTAAAAAAGACACTGAATGGTAGGTGGGGTTATTATTTGGGGTCTCCACTAACCTAGTGTGGGCACATAAAGATGACCTAGACAGAAAGAGGGTGTCTTGCTAAAGGTTTTGGTGGTTGTCACATTGTCTTAGGACCACCAAGGATGAGTTATGGGCAAAAAGGTTTTGTAAAAGAATGCTTGCAAAGCATTATGAAGCAAGTTTCCCAGAGTGCAATTAATATTGTAGGATTGGCTCTCCTGCTGTGTCAGGAGGTCCGCTTTGAGGTTTTTTGTGTTTCTTTTTTTAACATTTTTTTTTTTTTTTTTTTACATAAAGCATTTTATCAATTACAAGTGTATTTGTGAAAGCTATGGAGCATGAAGGGGAGAGCCAAAAGAAATGACTGATTAGGAAACAGTGTGAACAATGTGACCAGCGCTTCAATACTGCCGATGGAATTCACCTTGCTGTTCTGCACTGTTCGTGCCATGCCTCCATGGAACAAAGGGGAGAGACAAAAGGAAAAAAAATAATAATAGTTTGCCCACGCTGAAATATATCGCCAATCATGCAATAATCCATGTAACAGGGTCAGTCTGTAAGGCGGTAACAAAACCAACCCAAGGCGGGACATATGTAAAGCATTTAGCAATGAGATCAAGGGATTGTTAAAAGGCAAGCCCACGAATGAGTAAAAGTGAGTGGCATGGTTAAAAGCCCACAGAATACTTACAAGTCAAAAAGTGCTTGCACACTCAACCTAAAAACTGGAAGGGCAGTAATAAGTACAGCAGTATACAGCCCAAACCACAAACTGCAGTGTTCTTTGATACTGTAATCTCCTCCATCTCCTGACAGCATCTGTCAGACTCAAGAACATACTACCAAGAGTCCTCCCCACAATGCAGATAACATGGAGACACTGGAGTTACAAACCAAGCCACACTATCTGAGCCTCAGCTCCCATTCAATTAAATTGACCCATAAAGCAGGATCAATGCACCATACTCACGCTGCTACACAAAATGTACAGCACACTTCACCCAGTTAGCCAACACTGCTTCTCATGGTGTCACGTCACCAAAACTAAAACAGGATGACGCCATGAATACGCTGTAAAACGTCAGTGCAGCCAGAGAACACAATCTCACACACAGGAATAAAGTAACTAATGTGATAGACCTAATGAACAAGTTACTTACCTTCGGTAACAAATTATCTGGTAGAGATTCTATCCAGCTGCAGATTCCTTACCTTAGAATTCCCTGGCGTTAGCTTCAAATCTGGATTTTTTCTGCTGAGCAGTACCCTGCGCACGCCCTCGGGTTGCGTGGTATCATCAGCGTAGTTGGAGCCGTCTGTGACGTCACGGTTGTCTATAGAGACATCACCTCAGCGCGCATACGTCAGTTTTTTTCCCACACCAGAAGCGCAGAGTAATGGAAGAATCAACTTTTTCTTTTTTTTTTTTTTTTACACTTGATTGAGGGAAAAAAAAAAGACATGCCTTTAAGAAAGGCAAAAATATAAAAACATGAGATAGGTACGTGTGTGTGTGTGTGTATATATATATATATATATATATATATGTACCTATCTCTATCTATCTATCTATCTCTGCAGAGCGGGGAGGCTTGGGTGATTGTAAGGAATCGTCAGCTAGATAGTCTCTACCAGATAATTTGTTACCGAAGTAACTTGTTCATCCGATAGAAACTTCTAGCTGCAGATTCCTTACCTTAGAATAGATACCCAAGCTATAACTCCTGGTAGTGAGTCTTGAGGATATATTTCACACCAGAAAGTCCTGTAGGACCAAGTGGGCAAAATGCCCCTCTCTCCTCACCTGGCTATCCAGGCAGTAGTGTCTTGCAAACGTGTGCAAGGAAGCCCACGTTGCTGCTTGGCAGATGTCAAATACCAGCATGCCCCGAGCTAACGCAGCGGTAGCAGCTTTTCCTCTGGTAGAGTGAGCCCTCAAGCCCCCTGGAGGCTGCTTCTTAGCCAAAGCGTAGCAAATCTTTATACAGAGAACGACTCAGCGTGAAATGGATAGTTTCTGTACTGCCCAACCCTTCTTTGCGCCAACGTACCCCATAAAGAGTTGGTCGTGCACCTGGAGCTCTTTTGTGTGGTCAAGGTAGAAAGATAATGCTCTTTTTATGTACAGTCGATGGACGATCCTCCTCCTTAGAGGGATGCAGTGGCACAAAGAAGATGGGCAGGGTGATATTTTGACCCAGATGGAAAGGGGTCACCACCTTGAGGAGGAAAGAGGCACTTTATCAGGATATATGGTGAGATACAGCGGTTTTGATGATGAAGCCTGCAGCTCACTCACTCTCCTGGCAGATTTAATTGCCACCAAAAAGGATGTTTTCATAGCGAGCAGCCGATGAGGACAGTTATGTAAAGGCTCAAAAGGAGCACACATTAGGAAAGTAAGAACAAGATTAAGATCCCACTGGGGCATGACAAAAGGCACAGGTGGAAACATATGCAGAAGCCCTTTTAAAAATCTTTGTACGATGAGAGACTTGAACAAAGATGGTTGGTCGGGCAAGCGTAGAAAAAGCCGATAAGAGAGCAAGATAGTCCTTGAGAGTCCCTAAGGAGGAACCCTGTTGGGCAAGAGATAGAATAAACAAAAGGACATTAGATAGAGAAGAAGAAAGAGGATCAATAGACCTCTCCGTACAATTTGAAACAAAACGTTTCCACCGCCAGACGTAAATCAACTTAGTAGATGGACGCAAGGCTGCCAGAATGACATCACAGACTTCGGGAGGGAGGTCATAAACGATCAACTGTCGCCGCTCAACCTCCATGCATGAAGCCGTAAAGTTGACAGGTTTGGGTGGAGATCCTTCCCCTGCTGCTGCGACAGAAGATCCTCCCGAAGAGGCCACCTGATTGGAGGACTGATTCTCATTTTGAGAAGCTCTGGATACCAGACTCTTTGTGCCCAATCTGGAGCCACTAGGTTTACTTGGGCCCAGACATTCTTGATAACTCTGGGCAGAAGTGGTATGGGCAGAAAGGTGTACAGGAGGCCTGAACTCCACTCACAATGAAAAGCATCGCCTAGCAATAGCACCCTTGGAAATACCAATGTGCAAATCTGCTGACATTGCGTGTTCTCTACGGAGGAGAACAGATCCAACCAAGGCTCTCCCCACTGCTGAAAGAGTCCTTGCACCACCTCCAGATGGAGATACCACTTGTGATCCACTAAGCATCATCGGCTGAGTTAATCTGTCCTGGCGTTCAGAGAACCTGGCAGGTGTTGAACCACCAGGATTATGCCCTGCTGTTCCAGCCATGTCCAGAGAGGCAGAGCCTCTAGACAAAGGGTCCACAACCCAACACCGCCCTGCTTGTTGCAGTACCACATTGCGGTGGTGTTGTTCGTGAACACCTGCACAACCTTCCCTTTCACAACAGGAAGAAATGCCGTTAATGCTGGTCGGATCGCCCGAAGCCCCCACAAGTTGATATGGAGCCTTCATTCCGCCAGGCACCCCTGATCGCCACATCTCCCAGATGGCCACCCCATCCCAGAAGTGATGCATCTGTCACTACTGTGCCATCTGGTTGGGGAATGGAGAGGAGTCTGCCTTTGACACAATCGCAGTTCACTAACCACCACTGCAATTCCTTTGCAGTCCCCTCCAAGATCTGAACCATGTCGGTAAGATTCCCCTGATGCTGTGCCCATTGGAACTTGAGGTCCAACTGCAGAGCCCTCAATATGCCATCTGGCCTGCTTGACCAATAGGATGCAGGAAGCCACGAGTCCCAACAGCCTCAGAGCCTGTCTCACCGAAATCCAGGATAGAGGCTGAAACATCGGTATCATAACCTGAATATGCTGGACTCGCTGATCAGGAGGATAGGCCCGATATTGCACTGTGTCCAGAACAGCTTCAATGAAAGTGAGCTTCTGAGAGGGAGTCAGGTGTGACTTCAGCACATTGATAGTGAACCCCAGAGAATGCAGGAGGTTCGTCGTCGTCTGGTGGTGGATGAAGAGAGCCTGGGGCGTCCGAGTCTTCAACAGCCAATCGTCGAGGTAGGGGGAAGACTGAAATCCCTGACCTGCGCAGATGAGCTGCCACCACCGCCATCACTTTGGTGAAGAACTCAAAGTGTTCGTGGCCCATCTTGAACTGCAAGTAACACAGGCGGGGAGGATGGGGATATGAATATACACATCCTGCAAGTCCAGCACTACCTTCCAGTCTCCTTGGTCTAGGGCAGAGAAGACCTGAGCAAGAGTGAGCATCTTGAATTTCTCCTTCTTGAGGAAGAGATTGACGTCCCTTAAATCCAGGATAGGGCGAAGGCCCTTGTTCTTTTTGGGAATCAGAAAGTAGCAGGAACAACAACCACTGCCTACTTCAGACATTGGGACCCTTTCTATGGCTCCCTTGGCCAAGAATGCCGTAACTTCCCCGTGGAGCAAAACCATATGGTCCTCCATCAGCCACTCTTTTGTTGGAGGGATAGAGGGAGGTAAAGACTGGAAGGGGAGGGAATAGCCCTTCCGTATGATGTGCAAGACCCATTTGTACGTTGCAATGGAATGCCAGCAAGGGAAATTGAATCCTACCTTCAACTGGACGGACATGGTCCTGCAGAACCATACTAGGAGGGCTAGGACGCAGTGGAGGGGGGCTGTGTGGTTGCAGACCGCTCGCTAGACCCTCTGGGTCTGATGGTACCACAACCACTTCCTCTCCAGGGACGGTGTGAAGCCTGAGGACGGTGGCGGAGTTGTGACTGATGTGGTACCGCGCCCCTTCCGAAGCCTGGAAAGGGATGGAAGACAGACTGCTGTCAAGCTGGCATTGAGAGGCCCAAGGATCTGGCCGAAGGTCGAGGATCCTTGAACCTCTCAAGCACAGAGTCTGCCTTCTCACCAAAAAGGCGAGAGCCATCAAAGGGCATGTCCATCAAACTAGACTGGACACCCCCTGAAAAGCCAGTTGAAAGTAGCCAGGAGTGGCGATGTAGGGCCATCGCTCTACCCAGTCTAATCCACACCTGACTGTATACTTGGCTGCATCTCTCCCATCCTTGACAGCCTGGGTGAGTGTCGCGTACGACCTCTGGGACCTGGGGCAGCACCTGTGCCATTGTATCCCATAAAGTATGGGAGAAACTGCCCAATAGGCAAGAGGTTTTTACTGACCTCAACGCCAGGCTGGAGGAAGAAAACATTTTCTTTCCAAGTTGATCCAGCCTCTTGGATTCCCTATCCGGGGGTGGGGGAGAGCAGAAGGGAAGGCACCACAGGAAGAGGAGGCTTTGGACCACCAAGCTCTCCGGAGTGGGGTGTTGGGTAAGAAAACTAGGGTCGCTTGGAGCAGGTCTATGGCAGCGGCCGACTGTCCTATTCACAGGAGCCCCTGTGCTGGGTTTGGACCATGTTCCTAGAAAGACGTCCGTTAGGGCCTCATTGACGGGCAACATCGGCTCTGATGTGGTCATCCCTGGCTGAAGCACCTGTGTCAGGAGATTCGTCGTAACTGGCACCGTGGGCAAGTCTAGGTCCAAGACCTCAGCTTCCCTACGCACCAGCATGGCATAAGAAGCTCCCTCCCCCGTAGCCATATTAGGAGAGAGCATACCAGTATCTGGAGATGTGTCCAGTCTACTGGCCTCCCCTATATGCTCATACCAGTTCTGATCTTGCTCCAGGTCGTACTCCTCTCCTGTGCCTGGCTTTTTAGAATAAGGCTCAGGCAATGATCTGGGGCTAAATGGCACCTGAGTTGTACGACGTTGCTCAAGCTCCAGACCATCCGGAATGAGGATGGGGCTACCACTGGTGGTGGAGGAAGCGTTGACGTCTGAGCTGGCACAGGTCGACTGTGTGGGACCAGCGCCAGTCCGGATCCACTATCGGATACTGGGGTCCCCAGCGGCGCCAAGGCCAAAGCCTCCAAAATCGAACCTGCTGATCCCACGGGGCCCAAAGTCCCAACCGAGGGGGCAGCCCAATCCAAATCAAGGCACATGGCCTTGTAAAATTCCTTTCGTTGAGCAGGGGTCGCTCCAGTCCCCGGAAAAGGGGGAAGACGCGGAGTCTGCCCTGGCAACGGCTCTGCGGAACCGCACTCGGAACGTCGATGTTCCCTAGATATCTCGACGGGCGTGGCGAAGTCGAAGTCTGCTTGGACTTCTTCTTGTGCCTCTTACCTGAGTGATCGGATGACCTCAAATGAAAGGAAGAGGACTTGGGAATTCGGGGTCAGTGCCGCAACCTCCTCCTACTGCGGGACCATGACCTCCTTGAAGTCACGGCAACTGAAGACAGCTGTCAGGCCACAAGAAGTTTGGGATCTCTCACTCAAGGCCTTTCGGATCCATGGCCAGACAGTCGGAACACAAAGAAGAGTCGTGAGCCTTCTCCAAACACCAGAGACACACACTGTGTGGATCTGTGACCGACGTGGAGCGATGGCATGCACCACACGGTTTGAATCCAATCTTTTTTTTTTTTTTAGAAGACATGCTTCAAACAATCAAGACGAAAACTCTCGACGTCCGTCAAAGAAAAGGGTAGCTCTCTGCGGATCTGTGCTTAAGCGGCACGGAAGGAAAAGAACTGACGTATGTGCGCCAATGTGCCGTCTATATAGACAACCGTGACATCACAGACGGCTCCAACAGTGCCTCGCAGAGCAGGATGACTCCACCCGATGGTGAGCGCAGGATACTGCTCAGCAGAAAAATTCCGTATTCAAAGCGGACACCAGGGAATTCTAAGGTAAGGAATCTGCAGCTAGAAGTGTCTATCAGATATAACATAGTACTAATCCTTGGCAACACAATATTCAAAAGGACATACTTAGTCATTTCTTACCTTGAAGGCTAATGCTCTTTCTTCACTGAAATATAAAACTATGAAAATGGTCCAATTAGAGAGGCTAGTAATTTGAGCAGGACAAACCCAAGGAAACTGCTCCTATAGGCATTTCATAATTTAGAAAGGATTTGTTTTATCTTTTTATTTCCACAATGAAAATAGTACCACCACCAAAAATATTAATTTGAAAGAGCCTCTTGACAGTTGCCACAATTTGCTTGTTCAACGCAGTTTTCATTTCTTTTGTCCTACATCAGTGTTTCAAACCAAGAAACCTATGATAAATCTGCATTAACAAAATGAACACCAAAAATATCGCATATGTTCAGTATTGACAACATATACCACACCACGTTGTTTATTCACCGGAGGCCACAGAGGAACATGTACAATATGAGTTACCTAACAAGTGTAGATACAGGATCAGAACATAGCAATTTTATTAGCTGCTGGTTGAGAAAAGATGAGTACAATTAAATATTCTAAGAAGGGCCTGCCTTACTAGCTCCATTTTAAAATGTATGCTGTTAGTGCAATTTAAAAGAAAGCTAAGCCTATATATACGCGTGCGTGCACAAACACACAAAAAGCATTCTTTGTTTTGCCAATAACTTTGGCGCAGTCTGATGAATCTTCACAAAGTTTTCCAACCCAAAACACAATTTTTCCATAGGGATTTTGAACAACGATAGCACAAAAACTACTGAACAGAACTACACCAAATTAAGCAGAAAGGTAGCGATTTGGTGTAAATCCATTCAGAGGTGTGGGTGTGTGTGTGTGTACACACACACAAAGGATTCGTGACCCTGCTTCAGAACAGTCCCAAAAAAAGTTTACAAATAAGAAAAGGGGCCAGGGTAGAGTTACCCTGACCCGTTAGCTCTGGTGCTGGACCCCTCCATCGCAAGAATGCATAAAAAAAAAGAAGAAGAAAAAAAAAAAAAAAACACTGCAATTACTTGAAGCCGCCAGGTCCAGGGGTATTATTTGTTCTGGTGCGGAGGGGTAGCCCAGCTCCTACACACAGCCCCAGGGACAGCCACCACCTCCTCAGGGGCTTAAATTTATTATGATGTTGGAGTTGGGGGGTCCAGCAAACCCTCTGCTCCGATGAAGGGAGAGCTCTCCCTTTATCGGAGCTGAGGATTCCTCCGTTTACCTGCCAGAGGAGATGCAGGCAGGCACAAACAGGAAGCTGCTCTCACAGGAGGTGGGGAGCCAGCTTTGACCGTGGGGGCTTTCAGCCTTTCCCCCCCCCCCCCCCCCCCCTTTCAAGGTCCCCAACATTGTGACTGGGTCCTCAGATCCCCGGGGCCAAGATTGGCACCAGTGAAGAAGGGGCCACACACTCCTTCCTTCCACAAAAAATAAACAATTACGTCGAGGATGGGGTTCCCTGGGCTGAGATTAGCCTTGTCCCCCTCCCGTTAAATTTTTTTTTTTTTTTAAATAAAAAAACAAATTAGGTCACTCCCTGGGTAATGGGGCCCCCCCTGGGGCAGAGATCGGTCTGGGTAGGGTGGCCCTTGTGCACAATCATAAAAAAAAAACCTAAAAAAACTAAAAAAAGCAATTGTTTAGACTAGGCCATGGGGGATGGGGTCCCCAGGGTCAAGATCCACCCTGGGGGTAGAAGATCCATCCTGGGGGTGAGGGTTGGGCCCGAGGGATGGTGTCATCAGGCGGAGATCGGCCTGGGGCGGGGGCTGCGCATCCCACCCCCCCCCCCACCTCCAAAATGAAATATTTGGGCTGGGCCCTGAGGTCCCCAGGGCCGAGATCAGCCTTAGGAGGGGGATGTCCTTGTTGCAGGGTTTGGTTGGTATAGGGGCCCTGTGGACAACCGCTCCTGTGCATGGCCAAAGGTAGTGCGCAGCACAGGGTTAGGTAGTTATGGAGGTTGGCCACAGGCAAGCCCGGCAGTGCACGGCGGCGATTGTAATGAAAATTACAATACGTCTCCAAAAAAAAAAAGAAAAGAAAAATCTTGAAATTCACTGAAGAAAAAAAAAAAATGTTACAGGCACATTATAGTAAGACGCACATTTCAAAGGTACCAAACCACTGAAATTCACCAGTTATAGTTCGAGTTATCGCAAGTAACTATAACTTATTTACTAATGTAACTATAACTCACTCGCCATGCACCAATTACCCCCACAAATTACACTACTCATGTAATCTTTGATAACATTCTTGATAATATAAATGTAGTATTTGCAGTAAAATTTGAGGAAAAAAAAAAAAATTTTCATTGCAGGGGCTTGAGTTATAGTTGCTTGAAATAACTAGAACTGGTGAATTTCTATGGTTTGGTACGTTTAAAATGTGAGCCTAACTATAATGTGGGGGGAGAGAGGTTGTTGTGTTAATAAAAATAAAAAAAAAAAGAGAAAAGCATCCAGTGGCAAATATTACATGACTGCAAGTTACACATCGGTAATTCCAGGTCTATTTCCCCTGATAATTTGATAATTCCTCATTTTCCTGTTCACTTTCAAAAGTTGTTTTCAACAGCTGGATGTCCATGTGAAAAAAACTAGAACAGCAATGTTGCTGTGGATCTCTTAATTTTGATGAGGCCAGTAACTACTGTTCCTAGACCCCCATCAGACTTATTAGGCCAGTCATAATGAGGTCCATGGCATTTTAAATGTTCAAAACCATGCGTCTGAAACATTGTATTTTAGTGTCTATGTTGCTAAAAATATAAAACGTAAGACTACATAAATGTAGAAATACATTCTTAAACAGACTCCAGTGTCAAGGTTCAGCAGCAGTGTAAACAAAAATCAGAGCACTGTGCCAATGATAAATTAAAAGACAGCTTTCAATTTTTTGTGAAGGAGAAAACAAAAGGAATTATACAAACATGTTTAGCTTCCTCTTTAAACACAGAACTAAATGTACTTGGGCCTTGGCTTATTTACTATGCTTTTGCTTTGCCTGAATACACAGAGCTATCAATTACCACACTGTAAACAAACTAAAGCGTACCAAACTCCTATGTTACGCATACATGTTTGAATCAACACATTACTCAATGCAATCTGAAAATGTATTGTGATGAATCGAGTGCCTATTTCAAATAACACATTTGATATGGCAGCGTACAAGGCCTTTGGTTGGGATTTGTCCCCATTACTGGGTGAGTTTTGAATTACAAACCAAGGTCCAAGAAAAGTTGCAGCAAGACACCCACAGGGCATTTCTACGTTTATTTTTCTTACCAAAAAATTATGAGCAACAAATAAACATTCTTACATATTTACACTTTCACTGCTAGCAAAACTGTGCCATTACTTCAAGGAGGTACATTATTTCCAGCTCAATTGATGTAAGGAATATCTGCCCGGTGACTTCAATTTGTATGTATTCTGAGAAATATAAGCCGTTCGAATAAATATTTCTTATGGAATATTGCACAGTACAACAGATACTTTATATTCCAGCCATGCTTCAGTTTTACAGTAATTTAACACATCTTTCTTGACAAGTTTGTCTCTTATGTTTAGATTATATTCGTTGGACCAATGGCACATTTGAGCACACCTTTGTTAATAACTATGTAAATGCCAAACAGATTTGGAGTCATGTGCTGCCTGAAGAAGAATTACTTCTTGAAAAGAAATCCACATTTTGTAAATTCTAGAAATAAAGGATATATAATAAAGGTAGACACTAGGTATGTGGAATCTATCTTGCGCATCCGTATTTCTAATCCTGATAAAAAAAATATCACATTATTAAGTACACCATAACAATTTGTGCACAAGCAATAATGTTTTTTTTTTTTTTTACTCAGATGGAAATGCTCAAATACTGAAATATTGGTTGTACTTCTTCAGCCACAGATACTATAAAGATTGTATGGTAAAGAGAACAACATTTATAATTGAAATGATTCAGAAGCAGGGATCATTTGGATACCCATATCTGATGCATTTTAACCTCAAACCAGTCAGATGTTTTCAACTGTAAGCAATGCAAGTACAGTCCTGGAAAATACTATATACTGTTAAATCTAAAACTTTGACTACACTTCTCCCAAAAGCAAGTCTAAATGGTAGTATTCATAGAACCACGACAAATGTAGCCATGAATGCTTCATTAGCATGTGTGATTTGTTAAATTAAAAACGTAAGGTAATGCATGGCCCAAAAAAACCAAAAAAACAAAAACATTTGGTGCCATATGTTTTACTATTTAATAAAGAAAAGTTATTGACTTAAGGTTTTACTTTTAGATATTAACATGTTCGGTTGGAACAAGATATATGAAACACACCGTGAAAGAGGTAACTGATGTATAGTCTTTTTAATCTGTGATGTATTTGTTAATGTATGTAACAGCACATTAACCATCTGGTGGGAAAGAAGGATAAACAATCACAGTGAGACTGTACTTTCCATAGTAAAAAGGCATGCTAGCAATGAAAAGAAATGTTATAGAAGAGAAATACACTCCTCTATGAGACTACGAGCATGGAGAATGGCTGGCAGACAACATCTATACCTTCTCCATATATGTACCATTAAGCTTAAAATGGTAGTAAGAATGCTATCATTTAAAAAAAAAATGTTTTAACTGTGTGGAGTAACAGTGTAAAGATGTGAACAGATAACTTAAAAAAATCATTACTTTAATTTGATGTTTAATGAGTACGGTGCAAAACTCTTTTACTTCTGAGAACAGGGTGTACTGAAATAACAAGCAAAATGCAAAACCCACCGAGATGCATCTGAAAATGACACGCTCTCTGCAATATTCCAGGAGGGTAACTATTATTACGACCAAAATTCCTGAGGGGAAAGGAACTAGTTAGCAATGTTACGGTTAAATGGCATACTCAATAGGAATATTACATCAGGAAAGGAATTAAAGAAGATTAAAAGGACAACCCTATTTACTACTTAAAAGCAGTCAGTATATCTCCAGTGGGTAACGTTAGCTCTTCCCCTTCCTTATCTCTTTCAACAGCATTTTATTACTTCATAAATTTTCCTTTCAGAAATCTGGTGGGTTGATTCTCATATTAATAAAAAATTTCACGTTCTCTAAACTTGCATCACTTTTGTTGTGTATACATCAGCTTTTCAGTTATGTAAAAAAATAAAATAAAAAATAAAAGAAATGATGCAGGGTAGCTGAAGTCTATTAAAGGCCCTGCCTGTCTTCCTTACTTTACTGGGAATACGAATCCTGTGAATTTATGAACTGTATAAAGTGAACAATATTATCCTGCAAAACTGTAAAAATAAAATATGCAAGCATGAAAGAAATGTTGTTGTTTGCCTTACTGTAGTACATCACCTAGAGGTTGAAACATTCAAGAGGAGTCCAACTAAAAGTGGCTTCATTAACTGTCAGGACTATAACAAAAAAAATGCCTGTCAGTGTTATCCATTTCCCCCCCACACCCTTTTCAAGTTTTTCCAAGGTCAACCAGCCCGCATTTTATGTTTGATGACTTAATATTAGTTCAATTACAACTACTGTTACATTGAAATAACTGAAATTGCTTACAATAAAAACTCATAAAATAAGAAAGAGAAACACCAATACAGATTTTGCTTTGGAGACTGCTTCGGAGTTTACAGTGCTTTTACCAACTACACAATTGCTGCTTTATGCTACAAGATGAAGACGGGCAGTTAAGCTTGTTGTTTTCCCCTCAAGCCCACCTCATTTAATTTGGTAAGTGATTTTGAAGGGAGTTTATTTCATGTTTTGTGAAATTTAGGGCTTAGGAGAAAGTAACAACCATTGTTGATTTAGATAAAGTATAATTCTGGTTCCTAACATTAGAAGAAAATTAAAACTGGGTTTCCATGTTCTATAAAACCACAGGCTTTCTCACAGCTCAAAAACAAACTTTTATATTACAACTGGGGGAAACATCTACCTGTTCAACTGTTTAACACTGCAATTTGAGACAGCCTGATTGCATCGGACATTGATGATGTCACTGCTTCAGTCAGTTACAATGCCGTTTAACCACTGCAAAAGACCCAGCACTATTTCAGATGCATTTATTACTATAAGAAAAATAAACTGGTTAATATTGCAAACATTGTTTAAAATGTTTTGGGCAAATTACGCCCAGAAAGGTATGAACGATCACATCACAGTACTTTAAAACGCATCCCAAATCAGAGTTGGGTGTTTGCTACAAAAGATAATTTGTCTTTTAATGACAGAAAGAACAACCTTTCTTGGACGCAATCTGAAAATATTAAGTTACATGCCTTACGTCTTCAAAGACTCATTATGCCGGTCACGATGTAGACTGATTTATCGTTAGTAACCCTGCATATACTAATTCAAAATAAATATATTGAAGTCTACAGGCAGCAAAAGTGATTGTATGTTCCCAGTGAAATTTTAGGTTCAGTGGTATCTAACAGGTGTACCAAGCAATAGAGCAACTTAGGCTCCAACAAGGAGAGCCAATCTTGAAGGACTTCATGTACCAAGTTGGTCTTTGTATCAAGGGAGTTCTAGGGCAGAAAAACAATTAGGGAGGAGTGGGGATTAGGGGAGATAAAGGGCATTGTAGGGCAAGCTTTAACAGGACAATATTTTTTCCAATCTTTCTAATGCACAATACATATGAAAATTGATCCAAAAATGCTCAAAGTATTTCAAGTAACTTTCGCTTTTCATATGTGCACCAAATAAGTTTCAAAAAATAAATACTGATGCTCATCAACATCTGCAAATACGTATTAAAGTGCATGCTTCAATAAACATACAAACGGCGCCTGTAACATTTATTGTTCAACTTTCTATTGAACTGTCCAAATCCATAGTTGCAATGTTTAGCTAAATTGAAGATACTCCCAAATAAGTCTTTTACATTTCAACCATATGGCAGAGTAATCATTTTGAAAGTTCTTTTAATTACTGAAAATTGTTTTTAAATGTTGGAACAAAATTTTCTGTTGCACGAACAGAACAAAATATCACCCAACATGATACCATACAAAATTTCAAGTAAGAGAGGAAGTGGGCCACTGCATCAGTGAATACTGTAGAAGGTGCTGTATGAGCTAAAGCAATCACTGAGCATTTGTTAGATTAAATCTGAGTAGCAGTCAAATAACAATAATACATAACACAGAGACCACGGATATCACCCAGTCCATCTTCACAGTGTATTCAATTAAATACCTATAACATTCTTAATGATCACTCTGCAGACGACTAGAGGAGGCACTGAGTTAATATTTCTAGGCAATACATTAACACTGTATATGAAAAGGTTTTTTCTGGCTCAAGCTTGCTGAAGTTATTTCGGATAATACGATTGTCACCTTTAGGTTGGCAAGTAAGTCAAGGAATTTAAAAACAAAGTTACAAATGAGGTAAAGGTAGTCTCCATGTGTTTTAAATATCAATGCCAATTTGCTCAGTGTTCTTCAAGAATACAAGCTTTAAAATATACTACAATATTGCAGCAAATAGAAACCCATCCACCTTGGGAAATGTTCAATTTTTAAATATCCTACTTGGGCCATAAGTTTTAATAGTCTGATTTTAAGTGTAGAAGCTTCAAAGATTCTAATAACAGACAGACTTTGGTAAGTAACTGTACATATAAGGGCTGAAGTAACTCTAATTGAAGTAGGATACCACATACAATAGGGCAAGAAACTGAACAAACATTTTTCTTGTGCATACATAGAAATTACATTAAAATAGATGTAAATGGGTAAGAATACAGTGTTGTTACCATTCCAATTTCAAATGCATTTGGGGCAAGGCTTGGTAACTCCTCCCTTACAGACTGGTGAACTGCATCAATTAAAAAAAATCTTCCTGGGGCAGTTCAGCTCATAAATATCATACAGAAACAGGAGCATTCAGAGTCAAATCTACAATCAAAGAAATAAGTCTTCAGATGTGCCTCATTAAGGTCCAACTATATGTAAAGGAAAATGGACTAAAAACTTACTTGCAAAGAAAGATTCAGGAAAAGGATTAAACATCTATGGTAAAATAGGAATGGTTGATTTTGTTGTGTCCCTCTACCAACTGAGCCCTCACCTCCCCCAAAAGAGAAATGTAATTACATTTTAGGAGCTTAGTATTTGGAAAGTGTCCCTGCTAGTGATTGCAGCAAAACTGTGTGACTCAAAACTATGTTGGACAGGAACAGGTTAGGAAAGTGAAGATTCACCAAGATGGACAAATAAGCCCTACAATTTACCATTAGGTTATTAGGAATGAAAAACAATGAAGACAAAAGGCATATTACCTTCAGCTCAACAGGAGTCCTAAAATACCAATCAAAAATGGTAAATATTCATAACCCTATTTGGGGAAATGCCTTTACTATAGTCCGAACAGCTGACCATCATTTGTATTTCAGGTCTATCAAAGAATTGCCAGTCTACTATCAATTTCCAATTTTAGGAATACACAGACCATTTTGAATGAATGAATGAATGTATGAATGGTCTGTCTGAAACCTGAACTGAAATATCAATCAACTCAACTAAATGTGGTTTATTGGTGTTAATATTACCAAGGCAATTGACATGTCCCATACTGGAACAATATATGAAACAACAATACAGCTTTCTAATTGAATAAAATACTGCATAAAGTGAGTGGTTGCGAAATTACATGTTTGGCTCAGCCTAGTTACCCCATACATTTTTTATTAGTCACAATACTAAAAGAGGAAACAAGGAGGGGTTAGGGGGTGTGAACCTTTAGAAAGTAAGAGTGTTTTAACTGTAGCATAACTACTTAGAAAAGTACTTCTAAGTACACTATTCACTGAAGTGAATAAAGAAAAATTGCAATATAGAAGGTTTCTAGGTTGTAAAACTGCATGGTCAACTTTAGTAACTTCATCCATAGTAGATGGAAAATCAGACAAATACAATATGTTTAAGAATTAATTTTAGTGCCTACCTAGTAGTGACAAAGGAATAAGAATTACTGATTCCATTGTCTTGAATTTTTAACATGTGTTGATAACAGAATACTGAATGAATGATAAAAATGCACTGTGATGTTTAAAGCATCTCAACTGCAAGCAGAATGGAAAAAAATAAAAGAACACTTTATGAATGGAAATAAACCAGGACCATCTATAGAGTAGTTAAGTAAGAGCAAAGACACTTGATTTTTACTGGAATGGAGACAATCCCCATAAAACATGTTTTAGAAATATGTTTGAGATTATCCTTGTTTTCCTGGATGGAAAAGCTGTACAACAGTTAGCTCAATTGAATGTCATTCATGGATTAACAAGTTAATAGTTTCACCAGTTTTCAGTGCCAATGCGTTATTAAATTTATTCTCCTGTCAAATACAATTAGAAGAAATAAATCATCACACAACGTGAGAGGATGCAGTGGTAGTTTCAAGAGGAAGCTGCACTAACTTCTTGAAAATGAGGATATTCACCCAGTTTCAAATAGATTGGTCTTGATGAAAACATGGTTGCACTGAATATAAACATCCATTCATCATTTTGAATTATTTTCTATCCGACAGAATTAGCTGTTGCAGCTTGATGCCAACTTCTCTTCCAAGGAATTATTTATTTACCTAAATAGTTATAGATTAGATGTTACTGTAAAATGTTTTATATTTCTGGAGTACTTTAGTGTACAGTATTTTAAAGTTTGTTTTATTAATATTGTAAACAATGTAGTGCCAATTACCTAATTGTATTTAGTCTGATATCGTCTGCCTTGGGAGTACGAATGCCTAAGAGAAACATGGTTGTTCTGCAAATATTAAAAATTGGCACATGGCAAGGACATTGCTGTCAATAACGTTTGGCAGTGTTACTCACCATGTGATAACCTCGTGTCAACCAGTAATATTTTAACCTGCACATTATTTTGAATACAATATCGCAGAGATGGCCATTTCTGTGATTTGAACCTTTTAATGTGAATAGGACTGATAGTCGAAAACAGGCAACACGAAGGAAGTAGCCCCAGCTCCTGTCACAGAATTAAATACACCAGCCTGTTGTAGTAAAACACGCTGTGCTGGCCATATCTCCCATGCGCGCTGGCTTCAGAGTGAATATCAGATTGTCACCCCCTACTGGACATGCAACCTCTGAGAGTTTGAAAAATTAATCTGCTAGAAACAGCCCTGCACAGTTTATGGCATGATTAGCTGAGATGCTTTAGCAAGTCAAACTGACATCTTTTGATAAGTTCATATGTAGCTCATTCTTAAAAAAAAAATGCATCTGCTTCGCACTTTAACTCTGTATCAAATGGTAACAAAACCATCATTTATTCTTGTTTACAACAAACTTTGTAAATATAGATTCACTATGTTTTAATATAGGTGACACAGAGGTTGATGGAACTGATTTGGCCCTACTGCATCACATATCTTACCCTTTCTAGAGTTACCTGTCCCTGAGTTTGCTATTTCTAGGGACTAGAAGGAGCAGGTGTGGGTCTTAAACATGCAGTCATTAGCCTACTGCAGCCAAATTAATATCCTGCTATCACTTTGAAAGAAAACAATCATCCCATTAACTGTGCACCAGTGCGTTTCTGCGCTTAGAGAGTATATTAAACATTTAACTTTAGAACAATGGCAGACCTGTGAAACAAATAACCGATTTACTGAAAACACAAACATGAGCCTTCTCCCCTTGCAAATACCAACAGCTTGTGTTAGGAGAGGGTGCATTCGGACTTTGCCCATTCATTTTATCCATGAGTGGGATAATTAGCATATTGTGTTCTCTGCGTGCTCCACATCACCAGCCTTTTCCCACTCGAGGGCTATTGGTGCAGTGGTGTAGTGCTGAAACATATAGGGCATTAACAAGCGTCAGCCTGAGCATGAAAAACCGTTGACACCAACTTCATCCATCTGTAGCTATTTCTAGAGTTCTTCAGTGTAATCACACATTCAGTTGTTGCACTGTCCAGTCAGCACCTTGGAGGCAACCTCTTAGCCTGATGTAGTTCTTTGACAAATGTCCAGAAAATGTTTCTTCTCCGGGTTTTGGGCCAAAGTTCAACTTATTTTGCTAGCACAGACAATGGAAAGCCATGTTATTACGATGAATAATAATTCAGATCCTGGAAACTAGGATGAAAATTATGCAATCTTGGAAAAAACATTGAGTACTGCTCATTGGCATGATCAAGCCTTTCAATATGTAACCATATCTTAAGTTCTAGATGCATGCTTTCAACCACTACAGGTTAGTAGCGTCATTAACCCACGACAGAGGTCTAAAAGTGCATTTCTAAAGAAGCATCTCTGAACGTAAAGTTAAAGCTCGTCATTGATTGGCTGAGTGAATCTGCTCCTCCTCTTGAATCCATATTTAATTTAAGAGTAACATGGAACATTTCATAGGCTCAATTCAGTTGTAGAGAATTTTAAAAAATAAATCAATTAAGACAGTTGCTCAAGTCAGCTCTCCCACCAAACAATAAAGTTACTGCAAAATAAACAACGGAAGCAGGGCTTTTAGGTTGGGAGTCCAATGTTCAAGACATTCTTAATCCTGTTTAGGTTGGAGCTCTTGTTTCCAGGCTTCGTTCAAGTAAACTAGTCGTTTGTAGTTGATGATAAGCAGAATGAAGTTCAGCAAATATGTGGCAACACAGATAATGCAGAAGCCCTTCAGAGCAAAGTACATAACGTATGCCAGGTACAGTGAGCCCACTACTGACACTATGGAGGAGGTCATCAGTATCAGAGCTGCTACTGCACTCACGGTCAAACCTAAAAAAAATAAAAAAATGAAAGTTATACACTGTAACCCAGAGAGCCCCTTGGTAAGACACATGTTTAAAAAGTTTAATTTGCACAACTAAGAATTATTTTCTATTGACTTTCAATAAGAACACTTGTGTGAATTAAACAAATACAAGCTTGTTTAAGCCATGAACTCGACTCATCTGCACAGCATGTGATTTCAACGAGAAAAAATATGAGACAGCAGAGCTTTTCAGTGTTTTAACTACTGGCCGAACTAACTATGCATGTATTTATATTAGTTTCCAAACACTATACCTACTAGACATTTCACTAAATGTCCCTTGATTTTCAGCACCTAGTGCGCTATGTACCGACTGGGTAGGGCTGTGAACAGCAAAACCTGACCAATTTTAGCGTTAAATTACATCACTTCAAATAAAACAAGCGCATGATGAAAAATGTCCGTTTGTTAACTATTTAGAAAGTGGATAGTAAGGGGAGTGTTGGGAAGGAAGGAGGTGGAAAACTGCATTCTCCAGTGTGATAGTTGGCCTATGTGTGCTGGGAAAACAAGCATCTGTTTATGGTGTACGCTTTCTGAACAAGCACTACACAGAACAGGATCAGGTTACTTACATTCAGTAATGCTCTTTCTGGTGGACACTCTACATAGAGGTAGATCCCTCACCTTGTAAAAACCGCCAGACTAGACCTGGAGATTTTTCACAGCAACTCCCTCGCGTTCCAGGCATCATGCCGCTCTGAGTCAATTCTGTCCTGCCCTGGATGTGAATCCAGAGACACACATAACTGCGTTTCTTTCTTGAATCTGTCCACGTGGCTGGCCTTGGGTCAATACTGATTGGGTAACGTATGAGCAGATCTCTAACTTAGGGCTTTTTTGTCTGGCAAGGAGGGTTCATTCCACAGGGAAAGTGGATGGTTTGGTAAAGAATCTGCAGTTAGGAATAATATCCACAAGAAAGAGCATTAACAAAGATGAGTAACTTGTTCATGTGATGGATACTTCTAACCACAGATTGCTCACCTTGTGAATAGATACCAAAGCAGTACCTTCCCAGGTGGTGTGTGTGTGTGTAATTGCTAAGACCAAAAAGCCCTGTATGACAGCAGGGTCCAGCAGAGTACCACTTCACCCATTCAATCAACGCAGTAGTGCTTTGTGTACTTGTGCACTGAAGCCCACGGTGCAGCCTGACAAATCCAAGACAGGCACTCCACATTCTAATGCTGTGCCTGCAGCCTTTGCCTTCGTGGAATGAGTCCTTAAGTCATCTGACAGCTGCTTGTTAGCCAGTGCATAGCAGATCTTTTTGCATAGAACTATCCATCTAAAGATTGTTCTTTTGTACACCGATTTACCTTTCTTTGTTCCTGCGAACATCA
The DNA here is from genome assembly GCF_031143425.1 of Pleurodeles waltl. Taxonomy (NCBI): domain Eukaryota; kingdom Metazoa; phylum Chordata; class Amphibia; order Caudata; family Salamandridae; genus Pleurodeles; species Pleurodeles waltl. Next base: position 92,947,043 of record NC_090441.1, read on the forward strand.
CAAACAGCTGGTCATCCACCCAGTGTTCTTTGGAATTAGAAACTTGAGGTTCTTTTGGTACGCGAGAGAGGAAGCCATTCTACCTCCATGGATGATGTGCAGGAGCAAAGAACGCTGAAAGGGTGATGAACTGTTCGACAGTGTCAACGTTTAATATGAATGGCGCTTTGGTCCTGAGCACCCAAGAAGATGGTGTACGGTTTCTGAACAGACAGGGCTTGCAACTCACTCGTGTGACAAGCTGACATCCCTATGAAAAATAAGTTTTTTCAGAGTTGGAAGACGCAGAGTGCAGCTATCCATCGGCTCACATGGGGTACACATCAAGAATCTAAGGACCCAATTAAGGTCCCACGGAGGAATGACAAAGGGTTTGGGTGGAAACACATTGGTGAACCCTTTCAGAAAATGCATTACAACAGGTGATTTGAATATTGATGGCTGATTAGGTAACCGCAGAGAAGCCTGACAAGTTACCTTTGTTAGACCTGGCTTCCTTAAGGTGGTCTTACCCCCAAACATTTTGCTTTTACCTCTTGTTTTGTTGCTGGATCATTTTACTGGCCTTAGGACTAGGCGCACCTTACCATTGCTAACCAGTGCTAAAATGCATGTGCTTCACCCTAAAACATGGTAACATTGGTGTGTCCACAATTGATATATTTAATTTACATGCATGTCCCTTGTGAAGTGGTATATCATATGCAGAAGATCTGTAAATTTAATGCTACTAGTGGGCCTGGAGAAATGATTGTGCCACCCACTTACGTAGCCCTGTAAACAGGTCTCATGCCTGCCACTGCAGATCCTGTATGTCAGTCTGCGTGCCACCCTGACTTGGCCATTAAAACCTCTTTCCAAGCCTTACACTCCTTTTAATACATATAAGCCACCCCTAAATTAGGTCCTAGGTAGCCCATTGGGTAGGGTGCCATTAAAATAAAAGGCAGGACATATACTTTTGAGTGTTCATGCCCTGGTAATGAAAAGCTCCCAAAGTCATTTTTCATTATTGTGGGGCCTCTCTCTCTCTCTCATAGATAAGCATTCCTGATCTGAAAGGAGTAGCTAAATCATTTTTACCTTTAGACTCAGTCGGATTTGTTATTACTATTTTAGAAATGTTACATGTCTGGCTTTGGCTAGGTGACCTCACAGAGGGGCTGATTACCTCCCACTGATAGTCTAGAGCAGAGGCTGACCTAAAAGGGGGACCTGTCCACTTAACAAGAATTCTCTGTAGCCATCCTCCACATCAAAGGCACTTTTTTGTATAATTACTAGGTCCCTGATCCAACTCAGGGTAGTACACCTTTGGACTCAAGAAGACACTGCTGGTAAAGACTGGTGAGTGCCAGGATTGCCACACTGCCAGTACGGACTTTTCAGGGACTGCTTCTCTGCCCTGTTGTGCTGCCCTGCTTCCTGTTGATCTCTGCCCTGCACCTCAAGCACTATTCATCTCTTCCAGAGTGTCTACAAGGGTGTGCTGGGTTGCCCCCTGGATCCACTGAAGGTCTCCGGGACATCAAATACCCCACAAGAAGCCTCACCGCTACCATTGTCGCTGTGCATCAACCTACAAGCTGCATCATCGCAGCTGTCGCTACTGTGCATCAATCTACAAGCGGCCTATTTGCAGCCATAGCCGCCGAGCAGAAACCTCGGAGCAGCTTCACTTTATATTTACCACCTGACCTGCACCTGAACTTCGGCGTGGCTTCACTACAGTGGCTGGCCACCTCACATGAACTCTGTTGCTGCTGCCCTTCAGGTTGCTGCCCGTGCTTGCCTTCCTCGGCTCAGGCGCCTCCCTGCCCTGTCACAACCCCAGCTGCCGCAGTACCGCCTGCTTCCAACCCCCAGCGGTGTCCTGCCTGATAAAAGCAGACCTGAACAGCCTGCAGGATTCCTTTGAACTCCCTGCACATTGAGAAACAATCACCAACTTAATGTCGATCCAACCCTTGGGTCAGTCTCGAATGACCCCAACAAGTCATCGCTGTTCTCAGTACTGTAAAGGCTCTAAAACGAGCCCAATATAACGTGCACTTATTTGATACTCTTTAAAAGTAAATACATATTGGTTATTTTAATATATTGGTCACAATTCCTTCAGATAAAGAAACTACTTTTTTTTATATCGGCTTCGGCTCAGAGCTAACCACAGCACCGAGACCACCCTCATCGCAGCCACGGACGACATCAGATCCCTGACCGACAAAGGAGAAACCGTGGCCCTCATACTCCTGGACCTCTCTGCAGCCTTCGACATGGTATGCCACCGTACCCTGATACGTCGCCTCAGCAACACCGGCATCAGAGGCAAGGCCCTGGAATGGATCATCTCCTTCCTCTCCGGAAGAACTCAGAGAGTCCGCCTCCCCCCCTTCAGATCCACAGCCACAGATCATCTGCGGCGTCCCCCAAGGATCCTCCCTCAGCCCCACCCTCTTCAACATCTACATGACCCCCCTGGCGAACATCGCACAAAAACACGGACTCAACCTCATATCCTACGCCGACGACACCCAGTTCATCTTATCCCTCACCAACAACCCCACCTCAGCAAGAACCAGACTACACGAAGGCATGAAGGAAGTAGCGAACTGGATGACAGACAGCCGACTTAAACTGAACACAGAAAAGACGGAGGTCCTCATCCTCGGCCCTACACCCACCGCCTGGGACGACTCCTGGTGGCCTCCCGCCCTGGGCAGCACTCCCCAACCGACCAACCACGCACGCAACCTCGGCTTCTTCCTGGACTCATCCCTCTCCATGACCAGACAGATCAACTCGGTGACCTCGGCATGCTTCAACACCCTCCGCATGCTCCGCAAGATCTTCCGCTGGATCCCCACCGACACCAGGAAGACCGTCACCCACGCCCTCGTCACCAGTCGCTTGGACTATGGGAACACTCTGTACGCCGGCATCACCATCAAGCTGCAGAGGAAACTGCAACGAATCCAGAACGCTGCCGCACAACTCATCCTGAACATACCCCGCCACCACCACATCTCCGGACACCTGAAGAAACTTCACTGGCTCCCAGTCAACAAGAGGATCACCTTCAGACTCCTCACACACGCACACAAAGCCCTGCACAACCTCGGACCAAAACTCATCAACCACCGCGTCTCATTCTACACTCCTCCGCGCACCCTACACTCGACCGGACAAGCCCTGGCAGCCGTACCCCGCATCCGCAAAGCCACCGCCGGAGGAAGATCCTTCTCTTTTCTGGCAGCGAAGACCTGGAACTCCCTTCCCAGCCACCTTCGCGCCATACAGGACCACCTCCCCTTCAGAAGGCAGCTCAAGACCTGGCTCTACGAGCACTGACCCCCCCTCCCCCCCCAGCGCCTTGAGACCCTTACGGGTGAGTAGCGCGGTTTATAAATGTATCTGATTGATTGATTTATAAACCTGTGTGGAATCTTTTTGTGGTGTTATCACTGTATTTGCTGTTGGTGTACTGCAGAAGTACATTACACATTACCTTCTAAGTTAAGCCTGCCTGCTTTGCGCCAAGCTACCAGAGGGTGAGCACAGGCTAATTTATGACATGTAATTGACTTACCCTGACTCTGATTGTAGGCCCTACTTGGACAGGGTGCATATCTCTGCCAACTACAGACTCAATTTCTAGCAACCTTTAACTGTAGTCACGGACAGGCCTTGCCAGAAAGAGAACAAATAATAAAACATCAGGCAACTGGGCCTGCAAACGTTTAATATGGACAAAAGATCTAGCCAGGGTTCTTTCGATTGATGGAAGATGCCCTGCTTCACCTCTGTATGTAATCGCAAATATGACCCACTAGACAATGCCAAATGAGTCTGTCTGCACTGGCATTAAATGATCTCACCAAAAGGTGTTTGACCAAGGAAATGTCCTATTGACTCAGCATGTTCCAGACAGTCTAGAGCCTCCTGGCACAGGACGCCCCACTTTTTGCAGTACTACATGGAGGTCCTGTTGTCTGTGAAGACCTGCACCCGTTCCCTCTTAATGGACAAAAGGCTTTGCGTTCCAGGCAAACGAGCCATTACTCAAGCAAACTGATGTGGAGCCATGTCTCCATCGGAGACCAGAGTCCTCTGATCTGCACCTATGCCAGGTTGCCTCTTCAACTCAGCAATGAACCATCTGTCATAGCCGTCAGATCAGGATAGGGTAGGCAAAGGAATCTGCCAATGGTCCAGCTGCAGTTTTGTAATCATCACTGCAAATCTTTTGCAGTCACCTCGAGGACCTGCATGGGAATCCAAACAAATTCCCTTGGTGCTGAGCCCACTGAGACTACAGTTCATACTGCAGAGCCTGCATGTGCCACCTGGTGTTGGTCACTTGCAGGATACAGGAAACCAAGAAGTATCAGACACTCTCACTGAGACCCAGGTTTAAGGTCCAAACATTTAGATCATTGCCCGAATGTGCTGGGCCCGTTAAGATGGAGGGAAGGCTTGAAACTGCATTGTATTCAGAATGGCTACAATTAAGGGTGACTTAGGCATGTTAATCGAGAACCCCAAATATGCCAGGTGGTTTGCCTTCGTCTGGAGGTGGTCCACAACTGAGACACGCTCGTATTTAAAAGCCATTGGTCGAAGGTTGAAAGCTCGGGGGATCATAGCATGAATATCCTGGACTTGAGGTGGAGGGAAGGCTCGAAACTGCACTGTATGCAGAATAACTGTGATGAAGGGGTGACCTGGGCACGATGATCAAGAACCCCAAAGATGCCAGCAGGATTGCCATCACCTGGATGTCCATGACTGACAGACAAGACCGCCTTTAACAGCCAGTCGCTGAGGTAGGGGAAGGCTAGCATTCTGAACCTCTGAAGATGTGCTGCAACTACAGCCATCACTTTCATGGACACTGGGGCAGAGCTGGTGAGGTCAAAGAGGAGAACCGAGAACTGAAAATGATCATGTCTCACTCGGAACTGCAGGTACCGTCTGTAGGACTGCAGGTTAGGGATGAGAAAATACACATTGTGCAAATCCAACATCACCATTCAATTGCCTAGGTCCAAGGCACATGGAACATGAGCTGGTCGTTTTTGAGGTAGAAGTTCAGAAGGCAAAGGTCTAAAACAGGACAAAGCACCCCGGCCTCCTTTGGCATCAGGAAAGAAAAGGAGAAGCACCCAGCTCCTATTTGTGACGCCTGCACTCTCTTGATGGCTCCCTTGTCAAGAAGACCCCTCAATTCCCATCTGCAGAACACACACATGATCCTTCTAAAGTTGCTATGGTGTACGTGGCACAGGAAGAAGGCTAGATAGGTAAGGTAGGGCGCATATGTATCCTGGACAATCTGAAGCACCTACCTGTCTCATGTGATGCGTTGCCAGCTGTACTGGTAATTACTTATCCTGCCTCGAACTGACTAAAATGCCATTAGGATGCCCTGAATAGCACATTGTCAAAGCAGCAGGGGACTGAGTAGTGTGGTGTCCATAAGGGCCTGGATGTGTCTGCCACATCTCTGATCTCTACCCTAAAAGGGCTGAGAGATCTGCTGTCTCGGAGGTGGACCCAGCATTGCCTCTACTTACTGCCCCTTCTGAAGCCTCGAAATGGACAGTACTGTTGGGGATTCCTGCTGCACAGGTGCCAAAAGGTCAAGTAAACACACCACAGCTCTGCTTTCTTTGAAGTGCTCCAGAGTTGAATTAGCTTTGTTCCAAAACAGGTGCCATAGAGCGGCTTGTCTATAAGGGACACCTGGGTGTCACTGGAAAAGCCAGCAGATCTTATCCATGCGCAATCATTAGGACCCAGCTACAAAGTAATTACTTGCTTCACAGTGTCCCATCCATCCTGCATGGTTTGCGCAAAGAGGGAAAGGAAATGATCTGGGACTGCGGCAAGAACTCTCTCACCAAGTCCCATTATGGGTACGAGAACTGGCCTAAGAAGCAACTAGAGTTGGCTGATCCGAGGCCCAGGAAGGCAGAGGAGAACCTTCTTTTCCCAGAAGCCACCTTCCGTTTAGATTCACTATCCAAGATTAGTAGTCAGGAATGAGTTGGGGGTCAACCTGCTTTTAGAAGCTTGCATCACCAGACTCTCAGGAGTATGGAGATGAAGGAGAAAAGATGGGTCCCTTGGAGCAACTGTGTGCTGCATAGCAATGTACCCGTTAGCCACGCAGGCAAGATCCAGGTTTTGCCTAGGTGCCCAGTAAGGTGTCCACCAGGGATTCACTGAATGGGAGGAGAGGCTTTGAAGAGCTCTGCCCAGGCTGCAGGACCTCAGAGGACATTTATTTTCACCTGCATAGAAGGCAGCTGGAGATTGAGGACTTCCGCAGCACTCCTGATAACCATCACAAAGGAAGGTGATTACTGGTGGCGAGTTGAGACCAGTGCCTGGGAATGTGTCCAGAACTCTGCCATCTTGTAAATCCAGAAATAGATTTTTCTCTTCATAGAGCTGGGGATCATCATCACCCTCATCATATTGCTCTGGATCGGAGTACCATACTGGCAGTGTACCATCTGGAGTCTTAATGTGGTTGGTTAGGTCGTATCTGAGGTAGAGATGGGAGTGACTTTGAGAGAGATTGTGATTGCTTCACTTTCAAGTCTGAGAGGACAATCAGTTATTTTTCTGGCGTCTGTGCCAAGTTCAAGGGCAGGGAACCTGCAAAGATCTCACCACTGTATGTTAAGTCCGGACAAGCCTTGGAGTCGGGCACACCCCTGAAACAGAGTGAAGAGGCACAGTTGGGCAGGATTTGCCAGCAATTAACCAAAGGGGGGCCTCCTCAGATCACTGGGCCTACATATGCACAACATATCCTCGTTGCAGTTGCTGACCTGCGGTGGCATCACCAAAGGACCTAGAAATTCAAGTTGGATAGGGACTAGTTGTAGGAAATAGGCCTGTGGTGGGGAAACCAGGGGTAATATCAGGAGGCACCATGACATATGGGTGACTTCTCTTGAGAGTGGTAGAAGTCTTGTTTATACATTGTGTGCCTCTTCTTGGACCCTGGCTTACCTGGCAGCAAAGAACATGTACTATGCAGATTACAAAACAGTATTGTATAGCCCAGTGGGATACTGCTTTCGTCACAGAGCTCCTTGTGTTACTGTGCAATTCATAAATTACAATCATAATCTAGAACAGTGAGCTATGAACTGCCATCAAAGAGCTGCAAGCAAACTGCAAGGTACAGATTAGAAAGTTATCGGTTTTTCCCCCAGTCTTTGATTACCCTAATTGTGCTATAAAGGGTTAGTTTTAGTAGAAATAAATTATTAGAAAAAGTCAACCCTAACCACTATGCTAAGTTATGAATCCTGAGTTTATGGTTCCCCCACACCAAGCACTCTTAAACAATGCCTAACAGTATGGATGACATGGGAATCTTACACCTTGTAGTCCCCTTTGTCAACATTTTCTATACATGTATGATTCATTGTCTCTGGATGCGTGTCTGATGTAAAGTGCTCCAACACCCTATGCTGGTAAGAGGCATTATAAAACAAATAAAATGTCTGAGAGAGAGGCTATGGAGAGATGAGAAGCACTGATGAAGAGTGATGAAATCACTGGAGCACCCCAATAAATATTGCTGCATCCTGGTGCACTTTAAGGTCATCGTTTGCTATGCTTTAAAACGAAATACAATTGGATATATAATGTAAAATGTGTTGCCATTTTCCTCACATTTTCTTGGTTGGGGAGCCCAAAGTCCCATTGTAGTGGTCAGCCTGCTAGGTATGTACCCTATGGAGACTGGTCTGATAAAATTTGCCAGGACGGCTTTGGGTTCAGAGTCCGGCCCTGCACACATTTGCCATCTCCAGGACGATGCTTCTGAATGTTGGATAATGATGGCCTTCATATAATTGTCATTCTTAACATTTTGTGGAAATGTTTGTGGCATGCTGCAGGCATACCACCGCCACAAGATAGTGCCCACCTATTACATGTATCTAAAAAACCTTTTGAAATATTGCAGTCATCTCTGGAAAGTTGATGCCCACTTATGGAATAATGCTGGAGCTTTCATAATAGAGGTTAGGCTCACCACAAAGGTGCACATACCCCGCATAATAATGGCTACCTTTAGCACACTACGTCATCCATAACACCATGAAGCTCATTACAGGTACTTTTGTGGGCCTGCATAAAGTTGCCAATACATGCACATAGTGGGCAATCTTGACATACTTGTGACCATCCTTAGAGACATCGCTAGGGTATAACAGAGATATATGGTCACATAAGGCACAATCTGCCCATGTGTGGCGTTTGTGCACATGACTACTTCATGATCACATCTGCATTTACTTAACATGAAAAGCTGATCTTTCAGGGCAAAAACAGCGTTCCTAAAGAAAAATCACAGGATTTTCTTTTTGGGAGAGCTAATTTATTTTAAATGAAAAGCTAGCAGTTTATAACAAAACGTATATTTTCCGAAAGTTACAACCTGATGTTTGGCAAAGACAGTTTTGCCTTTCAAAAATATATTTAAGGCTGATATTTAAGTGGCAACTCCCATGTCGGAAAGACAACTTATTGCACTGAGAAATGTATATAGCACATCATACCTCTGATGGGGCTTGTAAAGTGCCATGATTTGCATTGGATTCCTAGGCATCTTTGCGAAGTGCAAGGTAGAAAAGGGTGTTGGCTGTAGACTGGCCTACTGTAGGAATTTGGCTCTCTATTTACTGCACTAAAACGAAGTACACTGTGCAGAGAGTCCAGTGAATCCCCGAAGGTTTGCAAAGGCAGAAATAGATTGATCTAGTGCCCTTTTTGTGGTAATGTGGGCGAGCAGCTAGGTTTATCAAGGAGTCGTGTTAAGCATTTGTTGTAATCAGAGAGGCACTAAATGAGACACTCAGAATAAATCTGGGAACCAATTTAGAAAAATAGCAGTTGATTTTATATATGCTTTGAACCAAAGAACTTAATTACAAGATAAGCAGTGTTTAAATTCAAAATCCTTTGCGGTTTGAAAAATCAACAGTGCATTATTCAGAATCTTCAATGTTAGCCTATGAAAGGAAAACAAGAATGCAGTTTGTCAGGTAAGTACACAAATTACAACCACAGTCTTCACTGTTTCAGGCTAGCACCTGGCAAGGTTCAGGTTGGTACCAAGTGTGCACCCACAGTGGCACGAGGCAGCTGGGTGCCAAGATTGAAGTCAGAGTCTGTGCCCAATGTTAGCCAATTGGGATGTGTGGGTTGGGGGGGGGGGGGGGGTACAGAAGATATGCTACTCCCAGGTAAGTACAGGTGGTGTCAGAGGTTGGTCTCTAGGGGTTGACACAAGCACTGGGGAGACTCAAGGTAGCATCAAACTTACAGCCGCAGCGGCACAGGGGGGGCCAGGTGCAGTGTACCAACACAAAGTTGGGTGCCCAATCTTATCAAATGGAGACAGGGGGTACCTGCTGCAGCACTGCTTACAGGCGAGTACAGCCTGGTCAGGGGTGGATCTCCTGAGGTTGAAGCAAGGACAAGGGGGGTGGGGAACAAAGCAGCACCAAGCTCACACACTCAGTGGCACAGGGGCGGCCGGGTACAGAGTGCCAACACAGCGTTGGGCTCCCAATGTTAGTCCATACTGGAGATCACTTTCAGAAACGGATCGTAGGCTCTGGCCAAGGGACCAGGAGAGGTCAACCCACAGCTGCCCAGGTATGTTAGGATACCACGGGTCATTGGGATACACACAGTCTAGCTCACCAAGGCCCGGGGGCTTTGGATGCAGGGGTGTCTTTTGGAGCCAGAAACAGCTTACCGGGCAGGTCGCGGTCAGGGGGAGCCACCGATTTAGGCTGCAGGCGTTGCTGTGGAGTCCAGCAGGGGTCAGCCCACAATGGACTCTGGGTCAGAAGTGCGGGGCATCCTTCACTGGACTGGCGGGCCACTTGGACTCGGGCCATGGACGTCAGGTGCAAAGGTGGTTCCAGGCAGCGGTTTTGCAGTTCCTCAGGCAGACTTCTTTCTTTGGACAGGTCCACTGGCCACAAAAATTCTTATTCTTCATTGAGAGCAGACAGTCCTCCCAAGGCTGTGGAGGTTGCCTGGCTTCAAGCCAGGTTTTTTGAAGGCTGCACACAGGCAGATAGGGCTGGGGACAAGTCAGTTGGTGTCTTCAGTTTGTCTGCTGGGTGACATCTGTGTTGTCTGGCTGTTCTTAGGTGGACAGGAATAGGGTTCTAGGGTTCAGTGGTGCCACCTAAAAACTGACGTTAGGTACGGGGGGTTACAGGGAGTGGCAGGTGCTAGCCAATGGGCTACTCATCTTTAAGGTGACTACACCCTTCCTAGATGAAAGAATTTCAAAGGTAGTGTCCACTTCAGTTTGTCCACCCTAGGGGTGGGCACTACTAGTGTACCTACTTTTTCCACCAGTCCTGCCGCCAAAAGTGGGGTGAGGAACTCTTCCACCATTTGGGAGGCCTGAGTCACATTTCAAAGGCAGTAGGGCGTTTGAAGCTCCTCACCCTGGAATGTCCATCCTTCCTGGGAGAGGTCACACCTCTGCCCAGAGCAGGTCTTTGTTCTGAGCCCTCAAGAGCATTGGGTCTCACCTCAAGGGCTAGAACTCTTTCTAGAGTGGCTGCACTTGTTCTGACCAGTCAGTGCCCACTCTAGGAGTTGGTGGTTTCAAGGGGGGCACCTTTAAGGTGCCCTCTGAGTGCATGCATTAATAAATCCATCACTGGATTCAGAGAGGGTTGATTAATACAATATGTTTGATACAAACATTCCTATTGTCAGTGAGGCCATCGTGTAGCTGGGAAACTCGTAATGACCAGTGTCAAGCACATGTACTTAAAATGGCTGCACTGTTCAATTACTATGTCTGAGAATAGACAGGGACATAGCAGGGGCATATCTGCTCATGCAGGCATGCCCTCAAATGTAATATAATGCACCCTTCCTTTAGGGCTGGAAGGCCTGCCAGAGGGGTAACTTACAAATATTGCATGCAGTGTGCAGGGGACAGGGCACACAGGCTGTGTGCCATGTGTTTTAATTTTAGGTCTGCACCAAGCCACGCTGCCTGCGAAGGCAGCACTGTGTACACTTAGTGAGAGGGTGTCAATCTGTACTGTAGCCCTCACGAGTCTTCCTTTAGTACCCCATGCCCTAGGTACCTGGGGTACCATTTACTAGGGACACACAGTAGCAACTAAAGATTTGCCAATTGGGAAAAATAACTGTGCAGTTTAGGGAAAATAAATCTGGCACTGGCTACCTGTTTAGCAGGGACCCACCATGTCCAAAGAGGCACTTTCTAACACCTACCTATATGGGATAGGCGAGGTAAGGTACCTGGCGTGAAGACATACAAAAAACATGTTGGCATTCATTGAAGAATTAAAGCTCACTCGGACGGACATGTGGATTACGTTTTCCTGTTGTTTTCAGAATACTTCTGCACACTTGTGAGCCTGCTCTCTCTATCAATCAATCAATCAGGAATTTGTAGAGCACACTACTCATCCATGAGGGTCACCAAGGCGCTGAGGAGAGGTGCTGCTACTGCTCGAACAGTCAGGTCTTGAGAAGTTTCCTGAAGGTAAGGAGGTTTTCGGTCTGGCGCAGGTGGGTGGGAAGGGTGTTCCACGTTTTGGTGGTGAGGTGCGAGAATGATCTAAGGCCAGTTGTAGTTCTGCGGACGCGTGGGACGGTTGCGAGGGCAAGGTCAGCGGAGCGGAGATGCCAGGTCGGGGTGTAGAAGGAGAGTCGTCTGTTGAGGTATTCTGGCCTGGTGTTGTGCAGTGCTTTGTGAGCGTGCGTGATGAGTTTGAAGGAGATTCTCTTGTTGACTGGGAGCTAGTGCAGATTTCTAAGGTGGACTGTGATGTGGCAGTGGCAGTGGCAGGGGATGTTGAGGTGTGCGGAGGCATTCTGGATGCGTTGCATCCTCTTCTGGAATGTGGCCGTGGTTCTTGCGTAGAAGGCATTGCTGTAGTTCAGTTTGCTGCTTACGAGGGGTTGGGTGACTGTTCATCTGGTTTTGGTGGGTATCCATTTGTAGATCTTTCGGAGCATGCGGAGGGTGTTTAAGCAGGAGGAGGAGATGGTGTTGACTTGCTGGGTCATGGATAATTAGGAGTCCAAGATGAATCCTAGGTTGCGTGCGTGGTCAGTGGGAGTCGGAGCAGTTTATTTTTGGGCATGACGTTAGCACCTGTTCAGATCCCTCTGGTTCCCAAGCAATGGTCGACGCTGCTCTGTGGAGTCCAGCCAGCCATTTTAGAAGTTTAGTGCGAAGAGTCTTCTCTACTTTACAGAGCGTATTGGTGATACGCACAAGTCTATTGACATTGTGCATTCTTTTCACTACTGTGCATATCGGTGAAGCGCACACCTTCTTTCAAGGAAAGTGCCCGCATTTGTAGGCAAGCATAACTGTGATATGTACAAATTCTTTTAAACCACATATTCAGATTGGCAATACAAGCATATCTATGATACGCACACCCTATGACATTGTACATTTTTAGGTCCAGATTGACAAGTCTTCTCATTACTGCTCTTATTGATGATATGCACACCTTCTTTCAAGGAAAGTCCTTGCATTACATAAGTAAGCATAAACACACACCTTTTACGGTTATATTCATATTGCTAATGCAAACATATAGGTGATGGGTATACCTGGCTGCATTATAACAGATATCATAGCAGTATATTAGAAGTCTTTTTACCCTTCCAGTGATATTTTGGTGTATTTGCTATCAACTGTGACACTGTATGAATATTAAGAACTCATTATCATGATCTAAACCTTCTAAGGTACTCTTTAGCAGAATGGGTTTCAGGTTAAATGTAACACCAAACTCGTTTTTTCTTGTCCCTAATAACTTCATTCTTAAATATGCAACAGGTGGTTTTGCCTCATCTTCCATTTTTTACCCACTCCTGGTAACCCACCAGTGAACTGGGAATTATGGTTGGAGGGTATGAGGCTTACATGGAAGCAACTGAGGGGGGAGAGTTTTACCCAGAAAAAATAAAGTTGGCGTTATTGAAACACTCCTTGGGTGCAGAAGGACATGAAATGTTAAAGCATTATCAGTGCTCATTGTTTGTGATGATGATGATGATGAAGTAGATGAAAACACTTCTGCAATTAAAATGCTAGAAATCAGGTTTGAGAAAAAAAACTAAATATAATGAAAGACAAATTTTATCCAAGAAACCAACTTTCAGGAGAATCTGTAAAGAATTTCATGAGCGATTTGCACGTCTCAGCTGCAACTTGTGAATATAAGTCTTTTCAAGATGAAACGTTGAGGCCAGTTGGTTGAAAGGGCAAATAAGAAAACATAAGGAAAGTTGTTAACTGCCGAAAATTTAACATTACATAAAGCGCTAGAAATAGCCAAGAGTGCAGAAATGACTGCAATGCACATGGTTTAAATGGCGCTTGAAATACAGGTTCAAACTGTAAGCGCTGACACTACAACAAAGAAAAAGGATACAACTAGCAAACAGAAAGTTACGTTTTAGAATGTTATAGATGTGGAAGTGAACATCATCTAGCTAACGCAAGTACCTTTCCCCCGGTGGATAAAACTTGTTCAAAATGTAAAAACAAAGGTCATTTTGTGAGAGTCTGCAAATCCAACCAAATTTTGTAAAGGGAAAACCTAAGAAAATTCTCTTGACAATGCAAATGAATTTGATGCCAATTCAGAAAGTGAGGAAGAGTGTGTAGCCATGTTGATTTCTGATTCTGGTGAGGGACAGCTGGCAAATAATATTTAGACAATTGACTCTGCAAAAGATAAAAAGAACAATTTGTCAGATACATTTTGGAGACCTGTCCATTCAGGATCATTTTTCACATTGATTTGTCCTGAGGAGTACAACAAGTTTAAGGGTGTCAAGTTGAAGAAATCTAAAATTAAACCCATAGCATATGGTGGGAAACCAGTGTAATCGTTAGGTGAATTTGACTTAATTCTGACCTTTGAAGGTTGCAGCACCCCAGCTGCGATTTATTTGGCAAATAATGGATCTTATTTATTAGGATGGTTGGAACAAAATAATTTTGGAGTAATTCTGGATCCAAATAGTCCAGAACCCGTTTTACTTAAAGATTAATGTAAATCTGTTTGGACGGTGGAAGAATGATTGTGTAAAAAAGATTTTTCAGTCAAACTTGGCAAGATGGACGGTTTTTCTCACTGTATAATATTGAAAGCAAAGGCGAAACCTGCAATTCATAAACCCAGACAAGTACTAATTGCTGTAAGAAAAGAGATGGAACAGGAATCATAGTCACTGAGACAACAAGGCATGATTGAACCCACAGAGAGCAGAGTGGTTGAGATCAGTGGTATTGGCAATGTATATACATTTAAAGGATCTAAATGAGAGAATTTGGGTGGCCAGACATACCTTACCATATATCACTGAAATGTTAGGTTCTTTAAAAGGGGAAACTTTTTTTTTTTTTTTTTTACAACTCCTGATGGGTCATCCTCAGATCAGCAAATATCCTTACACAAGGACAGCCGCCATCTTACATCATTTGTCACCCCAATTAGTGTTTTTTTGGCATAAAAGGGTGCCATCTGTGTTGGCTCCAGCAGCTTTTCAAAGAGCTGTAGAAACTGTTTAAAGGGAGTTCCATGTGTCAAATGTTTTCAAGAAGACATTTTACTCTACGGGAAAGACAGAAAGTCACAAGAAGACTTTGTGAAGTGTTATCCATAATAATTGAAAAAGGGGTAACTCTAAAAGCAGCAAAGTATACGTTTGCAATGGATTCAGTGGACTATTTGGGGTATAAATTGACTTCAAAAGGAGTACAGCCCAAGGACAGTTTACTCAAGGCCATCAAAGAATTTCCTGTTCCAGAGAACAAAGATAATTTACGATAACCTTTTTGTATGTTGGAGTTTTTTTGATGCTCATTTTATACCTAATTGCAGTGGTAAAACGTATCACATGAGCGCCCTTATTAAAGGTTAAAAAAAAGTTTGTGTGGGCAGAAGAACAGAATCAAGAATTATAAATTATTAAGAAGGAATTAGCTGGTGAAATTCCTTTGCAAGCTTTTGATACAAGCGATTCTTCAGTGGTGGTGACAGATGCCAACCAGAATGGGCTGGGAGCAGTTCTTTTACAGAAAAGAGAAGGCAGAGAAGTAGTTATAGCATTTCTTCAATGGCACTGTGAGGTACAGACACTACATATGGAGTCATTGAACAGGAATTTTTAGCTCGCTGGTGGGGAGTGGATTATTTAAGAAACCATTTATGGGTTATGGAATTTGTTATACAGATGGTTCATAAACTCTTGATCTGGGTTTTCACCACCTTATCCAAGAAAGGCAACTCCTTGCATTGCTAAGTGGTATTATAGAATGTTAGAATTTCAATTTAGGTTAGAATACATCCCTTGTGAGAAAAACGTGTTTGCGGATTACCAATTAAAAATGAAGAAAATGAGGAAAATTTGAAAGACGATATCTGTGTGGTGGGTTCTTTGCAAGGTTCAGCTTAGGAGTGTACAGGGGAGGAACAAGAGAAATCAGCTGTGTAGAAAGACATAACTATTCAACAAGTGGCTAACATGTTGAGTATGGGATGGTCAGAAAAAAAATCAAGACCCTGTATTCTATCTGGGTATGCCCCCTATAGAAACGCATGCTATTGTGCCTAACCAATCCGTTTATGTCTTGTTCAGCTAGTGCAAGCATAATAATCTCCACTGTGTTTAAAGTATGACGTTTCTCTTTAGCCTAGGTCAGTCGTTCTCAACCTTTTGACTTCTGTCGACCTCCACTTTATGATTACTGTAAGCCAGGGATGCCCACTGAGTCATTACTGGAATCCTGGGATCTCCCCCACCACCCACTGAGTCATCACTGGAAGCAGGGAGACCCTGGCCAAAACACGGTCGATGACTGGAACCACAAAACTACACAACAAAATACAAAAACAAACATTCCGTCAAACACAAACAAATTATAACTCATTTTATTCATTTGCAAACAAATCTTAACAAACATAAAAAAAAAGAAAAACATTTTAATAGGCAGGTTAGAGCTTTTCTAAATTCAACTAAAGACGCACTTTGTCCACAATTTATTCTGTTTGATGCACCTGCACTGCTCCCACAAATCAGTCTGAGGATACTAATTTCATTTTTAGCCTCCAATTTCAAATTCCTTGACATTTACAGAAAGTTTAAACATTTTCAATTGTACATTTAGCCACCTTATTTACATACACTTTATTAACCTGTTAATATTATTTAATTTTCTAAGCTTCAAGGTCCCCAGAGCTCCCCGGACCAAAGGCTGGGAACCAATGACCTTTTTGTGTTCTGCAAAAAAGTTGGAAGTAAAAGCGACTGGTCAGAGCGAAAACCAATTCCCACTTTGGGATGAAAGCCAGTTCCATTTCCAGCAAAGAAAATCAAATCTATTTAATTATAGTGGCTCCACAGAACAATATCATAAATCAACACATATTTACAAACTCTTGAACATTAGATGAAAAAATATTAAAGTATACATTAATAGAGTCAGACTTATACATTAAGTTCATACTATCTGCACTGGTATATATTTAATTGCAAACAACCTTTGGTTTCAATATTGTTTTCCTTTAGCTACGAACAGCATGGCACACAAATCAAATAAGTAGAATTCCTATCAGAAGCCTTAGGACCCACCTTATCAATACTGGAAGTCCGGGACCCCCCCACTGAATCATTACTTACATCCAGGGACATTTCCTCCCCCCCTCTCCCCCCAACTGAGTCATTACTGAAAGCAGGAATTCACCCTTGCGCCAGCATCCGATGGAACATCTTTTTCCCAGCTCTCCACGTCGACAAGGACGTCACAATTGCACGGCTCCAAGCAACTCCATCGGACGTCACCGTTCCAATAAGAGGTCCTCACCGGCGTGCTGCTGTCAGTTTCACCCATTTTTTTTATGTGCCTTTGAGGCGAACAGGTGAGAACCGACTCCAGAATAACTCCAATAAATACATATCTACATAAAGACTTCACGATGCAACATAATCAAAATATATATATATATATATATATATATATATATATATATATATATATATATATATATGGAAAATGTCACTTACCCAGTGTACATCAGTTCGTGGCATTAGTCGCTGCAGATTCACATGCTGTGCACATCCCGCCATCTGGTGTTGGGCTCGGAGTGTTACAAGTTGTTTTTCTTCGAAGAAGTCTTTTCGAGTCACAAGACCGAGGGACTCCTCCCATTTCGGTTCCACTGCGCATGGGCGTCGACTCCATCTTAGATTGTTTTCCCCCGCAGAGGGTGAGGTAGGAGTTGTGTATGCTAGTAATAGTGCCCATGCAATGGAGTAATGTACTTTAAAGTAATATATTTACAAATATACAGATGTTCAAGATCAACTTCTAAACGGCTACAGGCTCCCGGGGAGGCGGGTGGGCGCATGTGAATCTGCAGCGACTAATGCCATGAACAGATGTACACTGGGTAAGTGACATTTTCCATTCGATGGCATGTGTAGCTGCAGATACACATGCTGTGCATAGACTAGTAAGCAGTTATCTCCCTTAAAAGCGGTGGTTCAGCCTGTAGGAGTTGAAGTTGTTTGAAACAATGTTCGTAGTACTGCTTGGCCTACTGTGGCTTGTTGTGCCGTTAGCACATCTACACAGTAGTGTTTGGTAAATGTATGAGGCGTAGACCATGTAGCTGCCTTACAGATTTCGGTCATTGGAATATTTCCTAGAAAGGCCATGGTAGCACCTTTCTTTCTAGTTGAGTGTGCCTTTGGTGTAATAGGCAGATCTCTTTTTGCTTTAAGATAACAGGTTTGAATGCACTTAACTATCCATCTAGCAATGCCTTGTTTAGAAATTGGATTTCCTGTATGAGGTTTTTGGAAAGCAATAAATAATTGTTTTGTTTTTCGAATTAGTTTTGTTCTGTCAATGTAGTACATTAACGCTCTTTTGATGTCTAATGTATGTAGTGCTCTTTCAGCTACAGAGTCTGGCTGTGGGAGGAACACTGGTAATTCTACTGTTTGATTTAAGTGGAACGGTGATATGACTTTTGGTAAAAATTTAGGATTTGTCCGTAGAACTACTTTATGCTTGTGTATTTGAATAAATGGTTCTTGTATGGTAAATGCTTGAATCTCACTTACTCTTCTTAAAGATGTGATGGCAATAAAAAATGCAACTTTCCATGTTAAGTATTGCATTTCACAAGAGTGCATGGGCTCAAAAGGTGGACCCATGAGTCGTGTTAAGACAATGTTGAGGGTCCATGAAGGAACTGGTGGTGTTCTTGGTGGTATAATTCTCTTTAGACCTTCCATAAATGCTTTTATGACTGGTATCCTAAATAGAGAAGTTGAGTGCGTAATTTGCAGATAAGCTGAAATTGCTGTAAGATGTATCTTAATGGAAGAAAAAGCTAGCTTTGACTTTTGCAAATGTAGTAAGTATCCTACGATGTCTTTGGCAGATGCGTGTAAGGGTTGAATTTGATTATTATGGCAGTAATAAACAAATCTTTTCCACTTATTTGCATAGCAATGTCTAGTGGTAGGTTTCCTAGCTTGTTTTATGACCTCCATACATTCATGTGTAAGGTCTAAGTGTCCGAACTCTAGGACTTCAGGAGCCAGATTGCTAGATTCAGCGATGCTGGATTTGGGTGTCTGATCTGTTGTTTGTGTTGCGTTAACAGATCTGGTATGTTTGGTAGTTTGACATGGGGCACTACTGAAAGGTCTAGTAGTGTTGTGTACCAAGGTTGTCTTGCCCATGTTGGTGCTATTAGTATGAGTTTGCGTTTGTTTTGACTCAACTAGATATGGAAGGAGTGGGAGAGGGGGAAAAGCGTAAGCAAATATCCCTGCCCAACTCATCCATAACGCATTGCCCTGAGACTGATCTTGTGGGTACCTGGATGCGAAGTTTTGGCATTTTGCGTTTTCCTTTGTTGCAAATAGATCTATTTGTGGTGTTCCCCAACTCTGGAAGTAAGTATTTAGTATTTGAGGGTGAATCTCCCAATCGTGGATCTGTTGGTGATCCCGAGAGAGATTGTCTGCTAACTGATTCTGAATTCCTGGAATAAATTGTGCTATTAGGCGAATGTGGTTGTGAATCGCCCAATGCCATATTCTTTGTGCCAGGAGACACAACTGTGTTCAGTGTGTCCCTCCCTGTTTGTTTAGGTAATACATCGTTGTCATGTTGTCTGTTTTGACAAGAATGTGTTTGTGGCTTATTATGGGTTGAAATGCTTTCAGCGCTAGAAATACTGCCAATAGTTCTAAGTGATTTATGTGAAACTGTTTTTGGTGAGTGTCCCATTGTCCTTGGATGCTGTATTGATTGAGGTGTGCTCCCCATCCTATCATGGAGGCATCTGTCGTTTTTACATATTGTGGCACTGGGTCTTGGAAAGGCCGCCCTTTGTTTAAATTTATACTGTTCCACCATTGAAGCGAGATGTATGTTTGGCGGTCTACCAACACCAGATCTAGAAGTTGACCCTGTGCCTGTGACCACTGTGATGCTAGGCACTGTTGTAAGGGCCGCATGTGCAACCTTGCGTTTGGGACAATGGCTATGCATGAGGACATCATGCCTAGGAGTTTCATCACCATTTTGACTTGTATTTTTTGTTTTGGATACATGGCCTGTATTACATTGTGAAATGCCTGAACCCTTTGGGGACTTGGAGTGGCAATCCCTTTTGCTGTGTTGATTGTCGCCCCTAAGTATTGCTGTGTTTGACACAGTATAAGGTGTGACTTTGTGTAGTTGATTGAGAAACCTAGTTTGTGGAGGGTTTCTATGACATACTTTGTGTGTTGTGAACATTTTTCTAGCGTGTTGGTTTTGATTAACCAATCGTCTAGGTACGGGAACACATGTATTTTCTGCCTTCTGATATGTGCAGCTACGACTGCCAGGCACTTTGTAAAAACTCTTGGCGCAGTTGTTCTTCCGAATGGCAACACCTTGAATTGGTAATGTATCCCCTGGAATACAAACCATAAGTACTTTCTGTGTGAAGGATGTATCGGTATATGGAAATATGCATCCTTTAGGTCTAGTGTTGTCATGTAGTCTTGTTGTTTGAGTAGTGGAATTACGTCTTGTAATGTCACCATGTGAAAGTGATCTGATTTGATGTAGGTATTTAATGTTCGGAGATCTAATATAGGTCTCAGAGTTTTGTCTTTTTTGGGTATGAGAAAGTACAGAGAGTAAACTCCTGTTCCTTTCTGGTGTTTTGGTACTAATTATATTGCTTCTTTTAGTAGCAATGCCTGAACCTCTAGTCCTAGAAGATCTATATGTTGTTTTGACATATTGTGTGTTTTCGGTGGGACGTTGAGGGAATTTGAGAAATTCTATGCAATAACCATGCTGGATAATTGCTAGGACCCAAGTGTCTGTTGTTATTTCCTCCCAATGTTTGTAAAATGTGGTTAGTCTCCCCCCCCACAGATGTTATGTGTTGGGGATGTGTGACTTGGAAGTCACCGTTTGTTTTGAGGAGTTTTGGGACTTTGGAACTTTCCTCTATTCTTTTGGAATTGTCCCCCTCTATATTGTCCCCGAAAACTTCCCCGCTGATACTGGCTCTGGTAAGTGGGTCTTGTCTGTGAGGTTGTGGGTTCTGTGCTTTGTCGTCGAAACCCCCCTCAACTGTGTTTTTCGAAATGTGCCTCTGCCCTGTGGGGAGTAGAGTGCGCCCATGGCTTTGGCCGTGTCAGTGTCTTTAAGTTTTTCGATCGCAGTGTCCACCTCCGGCCCAAACAACTGCTGTCCGTTGAATGGCATATTCAGCACAGCTTGCTGTATTTCTGGTTTAAATCCTGATGTACGCAGCCATGCATGTCTCCTTATTGTTACTGCTGTGTTGACAGTTCTAGCAGCTGTGTCTGCAGCATCCATTGCTGATCGTATCTGATTGTTGGAGATACTCTGTCCTTCTTCTACTACTTGCTGCGCTCTCTTTTGGAACTCCTTGGGCAAATGTTCTATAAAGTGTTGCATTTCGTCCCAATGGGCCCTATCGTATCTGGCCATCAAAGCCTGTGAATTGGCAATACGCCACTGGTTTGCTGCCTGTGCCGCCACCCTTTTGCCTGCTGCGTCGAATTTTCTACTTTCTTTATCTGGAGGTGGTGCATCTCCTGAAGTATGTGAGTTCGCTCTTTTACGCGCAGCCCCTACTACAACTAAGTCCGGTGTTAGCTGTTGTGTGATGTACACTGGGTCTGTTGGTGGCGGTTTATATTTTTTCTCCACTCTTGGAGTAATGGCCCTTCCTTTTACAGGCTCTTCAAACACTTGTTTGGAGTGTTTTAGCATTCCGGGTAGCATAGGAAGACTTTGATACTGGCTGTGTGTGGACGACAGTGTGTTAAAAAGAAAGTCGTCTTCAATGGGCTCAGCATGCAGGCTGACATTATGAAATGCTGCTGCTCTTGACACCACCTGTGCGTAGGCTGTACTATCCTCTGGTGGCGACGGTCTAGCTGGATAACATTCAGGACTATTATCGGACACTGGTGCGTCAAAGGTCCCATGCGTCAGGGTCATCTTGACTCATTCCTATATGAGTTGGGGATTGCATCATTGGTGGAGTGGCTACCGGTGATGGTTGCGGTGAGCATTGTGGAGATGGTGGCGGGGTTACTTGTTTAGCCACCTTTGCCTGTGGCTGCTTGTCTTTTTCCTGAAAGGCAAGTTTGTGTTTCATTTTAATCGGAGGGAGAGTACTGATCTTCCCTGTTTCTTTTTGGATATGGAGCCTTCTTTGTGTATAGTCTGGCTCTATTGTTTCCAATTCCTGTCCAAATCTATGTGTCTTCATTTGTGTGGACAGTCCTTGTTCCTCAGTGTAGGAACTCGTTTTCGGTTCAGAGGCCGGATGTTTCGTTATCGAAAACTTATCAGCTGCTTTTTTCGGTTCCGACGAAACCTTCTTTACTTTTGGCGTCGTGGTCTCTCGGTGCCGACCCATTTCGGTGCCGCTATCTCGGTGCCGAACCTACTCGGAGCCGCTATCTCGAGCCCGAGATTGCTGTGTGGCGGTATCTCGACCGGAGTCTGATGACTTCGCCCCCAGCGTGCCCTTTTTCGGTGCCGATGATCGGTCACCTATTTTTCGGGTTAAGCCATGGCCTGTTGGCGGTGGCGTCCCCTGGGCTTTAGTGTTTTTTTCGTGAGTTTTGTGTTTCAACGTCTTACTCACGGTTTTCGGCGTTTCTTCGGGATCGATCTCATCCGAGTCCGATTCATGGATGGAGAATGTTTCTTCCTCCTCCTCGAAACGAAACGCTCTTGTCCTGTCGGCGCCGACGCCATTTGCAGTCTCCTTGCTCTTCGGTCTCTTAGTGTCTTCCAGGACCGAAACGCTCAACAGGCTTCACAAGTATCTTCCGGCGACAAACACAAGTTACAGGCCAGATGCTGATCTGTATATGGATACTTGTTATGGCATTTTGGACAGAAGCGGAATGGGGTCCGTTCCATCAGCTTTGTAGGGACATGTGGCCGGGCCGACCAGGCCCCGACGGGGGATCGGAAAAAACCCAAAGGGCCACCGGAGCTCTTCAAAAGTCGGTGTCGATCTGTTGTAACTAACCCGATACCGAACGCAAACAATACCGACGATTTTTCCGAGATTCTAACTAACTTTCCGACCCGAAACACGGAGCGAAAAGGAACACGTCCGAACCCGATGGCGGAAAAAAAACAATCTAAGATGGAGTCAACGCCCATGCGCAATGGAGCCGAAATGGGAGGAGTCCCTCGGTCTTGTGACTCGAAAAGACTTCTTCGAAGAAAAACAACTTGTAACACTCCGAGCCCAACACCAGATGGCGGGATGTGCACAGCATGTGTATCTGCAGCTACACATGCCATCGAACATATATATATAGAAAATGTCACTTACCCAGTGTACATCTGTTCGTGGCATGAGACGCTGCAGATTCACATGCTGTGCATTATCCTACCATCTAGTGTTGGGCTTGGAGTGTTACAAGTTGTTTTTCTTCGAAGAAGTCTTTGAGTCACGAGATCGAGGGACTCCTCCCCTTTCGGCTCCATTGCGCATGGGCGTCGACTCCATCTTAGATTGTTTTCCCCGCAGAGGGTGAGGTAGGAGTTGTGTATATAGTAATAGTGCCCATGCAATGGAGTAAGTATGTATGTACATAATGTGTCTAAAAGGGATATATATAATTTTATCAACTTAAAATGGCTACAGGCTCCTGGGGAGGCGGGAGGGTGCATGTGAATCTGCAGCGTCTCATGCCACGAACAGATATACACTGGGTAAGTGACATTTTCCGTCCGATGGCATGTGTAGCTGCAGATACACATGCTGTGCATAGACTAGTAAGCAGTTATCTCCCCAAAAGCGGTGGCTTAGCCTGTAGGAGTTTAAGTTGTTTGAAATAATGTCCGTAATACTGCCTGTCCTACTGTGGCTTGTTGTGTTGTTAACACATCTACACAGTAATGTTTCGTGAATGTATGAGGCGTAGACCATGTGGCTGCCTTACAGATTTCTGCCAAAGGTATATTTCCTAGAAAGGGCATTGTGGCGCCTTTCTTTCTAGTGGAGTGTGCCTTCGGTGTAATAGGCAGGTCTCTTTTAGCTTTAGCATAGCAGGTTTGAATACATTTTACTATCCATCTGGCAATGCCTTGTTTGGATATTGGATTTCCTGCATGAGGTTTTTGAAAGGCTACAAACAATTGTTTTGTTTTGCAAAATTGTTTTGTTCTATCAATGTAATACATTAGTGCCCTTTTGATGTCTAATGTATGTAATGCTCTTTCGGCTACTGAGTCTGGTTGTGGAAAAAAGACTGGGAGTTACACAGTTTGATTTATGTGGAACGGTGATATAACTTTTGGTAGAAATTTGGGATTTGTGCGTAGAACCACTTTATGTTTGTGTACTTGTATAAAGGGTTCTTGTATAGTAAATGCTTGTATTTCACTTACTCTTCTAAGAGACGTGATAGCTATGAGGAAGGCTACTTTCCAGGTTAAGTATTGCATTTCACAAGAATGCATGGGTTCAAATGGTGGACCCATGAGTCGAGTTAATACAATATTGAGGTTCCATGAGGGAACTGGTGGTGTTCTTGGAGGTATGATTCTCTTTAGACCTTCCATAAATGCTTTTATGAATGGGATTCTAAAGAGTAATGTTGAATGTGTAATTTGCAGATAGGCTGAAATTGCTGTGAGATGTATTTTAATGGATGAAAAAGCTAGCTTAGATTTCTGTAAGTGCAATAAGTAGCTTACAATGTTCTTTGTTGATGCATGTAGTGGCTGAATTTGATTATTATGACAGTAATAAACAAATCTTTTCCATTTGTTTGCGTAGCAATGTCTTGTAGTAGGTTTCCTAGCTTGTTTAATGACCTCCATACACTCTTGTGTAAGGTCTAGATGTCCAAATTATAAGACTTCAGGAGCCAGAGTGCTAGATTGAGCGATGCTGGATTCAGGTGTCTGACCTGTTGTTTGTGTTGAGTTAACAGATCTGGTCTGTTTGGTAGTTTGACATGAGGTACTACTGACAGGTCTAGTAGTGTTGTGTACCATGGTTGGCGAGCCCAAGTTGGTGCTACTAGTATTAGTTTGAGTTTGTTTGACTCAATTTGTTTACTAGATACGGAAGGAGTGGGAGAGGGGGAAAAGTGTAAGCAAATATCCCTGACCAACTCATCCATAACGCATTGCCTTTGGATTGAGGGTGTGGGTACCTGGATGCGAAGTTTTGGCATTTTGAGTTTGCTTTTGTTGCAAATAGGTCTATTTGCGTTGTTCCCCAGTTTTGAAAGTAAGTTTGCAGTATCTGGGGATGAATTTCCCATTCGTGGGTCTGTTGGTGATCTCGACTGAGATTGTCGGCCAACTGGTTTTGAATTCCTGGGATGTAATGTGCTATTAGGCGAATGAGATTGTGAATCGCCCAATGGCAATTTTTTTGTGCTGAGACACACAGCTGTGATGTGTCCCCCCCTGTTTGTTTAGGTAATACATTGTTGTCATGTTGTCTGTTTTGACAAGAATGTGTTTGTGGGCTATTAATGGTTTAAATGCTTTCAATGCTAGAAACACTGCTAGTAGATCTAGTTGATTCATATGAAGTTGTTTTTGTTGAGTGTCCCATTGTCCCTGGATGCTGTGTTGGTTGAGGTGTGCTCCCCACCCTACCATGGAAGCATCTGTTGTGATCACGTATTGAGGCACTGGGTCCTGGAAAGGCCGCCCATGGTTTAAATGTATAGGATTCCACCATTGAAGCGAGGAGTGTGTTTGGCGGTCTATCAACACTAGATCTTGAAGTTGACCCTGTGCTTGTGTCCATTGTGTTGCTAGACACTGTTATAAGGGCTGCATGTGTAAACCTTGCGTTTGGGACAATGGCTATGCATGAGGACATCATGCCTAGAAGTTTCATCACAAACCTTACTTGATACTGTTGATTTGGGTGCATGCTTTGTACTACGTTTTGGAATGCTTGTACCCTTTGTGGGCTTGGAGTGGGAATCCCTTTTTCTGTGTGGATTGTTGCTCCTAAGTATTGTTGTATTTGACACGGTTGTAAGTGTGATTTTACGTAGTTTATTGAGAACCCTAGTTTGTGAAGGGTTTCTATGACGTATTTTGTGTGTTGAAAAAACTGTTTCGGAGTGCTGGTTTTTATTAACCAATCGTCTAGATACGGGAATACGTGTATGTGCTGTCTTCTGATATGTGCAGCTACTACTGCAAGGCATTTTGTAAATACCCTTGGCGCTGTTGTTATTCCGAATGGTAACACTTTGAATTGGTAGTGTACTCCTTGGATTACAAACCTTAAGTATTTTCTGTGGGAAGGATGTATGGGTATATGGAAGTAAGCATCCTTGAGGTCTAATGTTGACATGTAGGCTTGTTGTTTGAGCAAGGGAATCACGTCTTGAAGTGTCACCATGTGAAAGTGATCTGATTTGATGTAAAGGTTTAGTGTTCTGAGATCTAAGATGGGTCTCAGTGTTTTGTCCTTTTTTGGTATTTGAAAATACAGGGAATAAACACCTGTTCTTTTCTGATGGTTGGGCACTAGCTCTATTGCCTCTTTTTGTAATAACGCTTGGACTTCTAGTTGCAATAGATCCAAGTGGTGTTTGGACATGTTGTGTGCTTTTGGAGGCACATTTGGTGGTAATTGTAGGAATTCTATGCAATAACCATGTTGGATAATGGCTAGGACCCATGAGTCCGTAGTTCTGTCTTCCCAATCTTTGTAATAATTTGTGAGTCTCCCCCCCACTGGTGTTGTGTTGGGGATTTGTGACATTGGAGTCACTGTTTAGTTTGTGGGGTTTTGGAATTCCCCTCTTGTTTTAGGAAACTGTCCACCCCTATATTGACCCCGTAAACCTCCTCTTTGGTATTGGCCCTGGTATGTGGGTCTGGCCTGTGAGGTTGAAGGTTCTGTGCTTTGGGCTCGAAACCCCCCCTCTAAAGTGTGGCTTCCTAAAGGTGCCTCTGCTCTGTGGGGAGTAAAGCGCGCCCATGGCTTTGGCTTTGGCCGTGTCCGTGTCTTTCTTTAGCTTTTCTATAGCTGTATCCACCTCCGGCCCAAACAACTGTTGTCCATTAAAAGGCATATTAAGCACAGCCTGCTGGATCTCTGGCTTAAATCCGGAGGTGCGTAGCCATGCGTGTCTCCGAATAGTGACTGCTGTGTTCACTGTTCTGGCGGCTGTGTCCGCTGCGTCCATAGCCGATCGTATCTGGTTGTTGGAGATACTTTGGCCTTCTTCCACCACTTGTTGTGCACGCTTTTGAAACTCTTTGGGAAGATGTTCAATGAAATGTTGCATTTCGTCCCAATGAGCCCTGTCATATCTTGCCAATAAAGCTTGGGAATTGGCAATACGCCATTGATTGGCTGCTTGCGTTGCAACCCTTTTTCCTGTTGCATCAAACTTTTGGCTTTCTTTGTCGGGTGGTGGTGTATCCCCAGAAGTCTGTGAGTTTGCCCTTTTCCGGGCTGCCCCTACTACCACAGAGTCAGGTGTTAGTTGTTGCGTGATGTAGACAGGGTCCGTAGGGGGAGGTTTGTCGTTTTTTCTCCACCCTAGGTGTGATGGCTCTGCCTTTGACGGGGTCTTGAAACACCTGTTTCGCGTGTATTAACATACCTGGTAACATAGGCAGACTCTGGTATTGGCTATGTGTTGATGACAGTGTATTGAATAAAAAGTCATCCTCTATGGGTTCTGCATGCAGTGCTACATTGTGAAAAGTAGCTGCTCTGGACACCACCTGCATGTAAGCAGTACTGTCCTCTGGTGGCGATGGTCTTGCGGGTAGCATTCCGGACTATTGTCAGATACTGGTGCATCATATAGATCCCATGCATCTGGGTCATCCTGGCTCATCCCTGTATGCGTTGGTAATTGCATCATTGGGGGTGATGCAATTGGCGACTGTTGTGGTGAGTGCTGTGGCGACGGCTGTGGTGAAAAACATGGTGGAGTTTTTTCTTTAGCCACTTTTGCTTTTGGCTGTTTTTCTGTCTCTTGGAAAGCGAGTTTCCGTTTCATTTTAATTGGGGGAAGAGTTCTTATTTTTCCTGTGTCCTTCTGAATATGGAGCCTTCTTTGTGTATAGTCTGGCTCTCCCATCTCTAATTCTTGTGCAAATGTATGGCCTTGTAGTTGTGATGAAAGGCCTTGTTCTTCTGAATATGAGCTCTGTTTCGGCACCGAGGCTGAGTGTTTCGGCACCGGAACCTTTTCTGCAGTCTTTTTCGGCTCCGAAGCCACCTTTTTCGGTTTGGGGGGTGACGATATCTCGGTGCCGAGTTAGGTTGGAGCCAGTATCTCGGTGCAGAGTATACTCTGTGCCGGTATCTCGACCGGAGTCGGATGTCTTCAACACGTGTGTGCCCTTTTTCGGTGCCGATGGTTGGTCACCGTGCTTACGGGTTAAGCCATGGCCTGCAGGCGGTGGCGTCCCCTGTGCTTTCATTATTTTTGTGTGAGTTTTGGCCGGGGAAGTTTTACTCACTGTTTGTTGCCTCGCCGGCTGCTCACTTTCGGCCTCGTCAGAGTCCGAATCAGGAATGGAGAAAGTCTCCTCTTCTTCGACGTTGTGGTGTCCTACCGGCGTCGACGCCATTTGAAGCCTTCGAGCTCTCCGGTCCCGTAGCGTCTTCTTCGATCGAAATGCCCGACAGGCCTCGCAGGTATCCTCTTTGTGTTCGGGGACAAACACAAATTACAGACCGAATGCTGGTCTGTATAAGGATACTTAGTGTGGCATTCGGGGCAGAAGCGGAATGGGGTCCATTCCATGAGCCTTGAAGACGCACGCGGTTGGGCCGACCAGGCCCCGCTGGTGAATGAAAGCCCCGAAGGGCTACCGGAGCTCTTCTTTTCTTCGGTGTCGATATGCTATTACTAACCCGATACCGAATGCAAACAATACCGTCAGATTTTCCGAGATTTAACTAACTTTCCAAACCGAAATACGGAGCTAAGAGCAACACGTCCGAACCCGATGGCGGAAAGAAAACAATCTAAGATGGAGTCGACGCCCATGCGCAATGGAGCCAAAAGGGGAGGAGTCCCTCGATCTTGTGACTCGAAAAGACTTCTTCTAAGAAAAACAACTTGTAACACTCCGAGCCCAACACTAGATGGCAGGATAATGCACAGCATGTGTATCTGCAGCTACACATGCCATCAAACATATATATATACACACATACATACACACAAAAAATATCAAAATATACATACACCTATACACTACATATCCTAGTGGAATCAGACAGGCAACAGGGAGGCAGATGGGACTGAGGAATCCACATGTAGCTATTGTATCCACCAGAAAAAGCATTACCGAAGGTAAGTAACTTGTTCTTCTGATGGATACAAACTGCCTGTGGATTCCTCACCTTATGAATGGCGTCCCAAAGCAGTACCGCACTCGGAGGTGGGTGCCTGTCTGATTACACCAAGAAATCCTGCAAAACAGATCATGCAAAACGGCCGTCCCTCCGAACCTCAGAGTCCAAGCAATAACGCTTTGCGAAGGTATGGAGGGACGCCCAAGTTGCTGCCTTGCAAATATCCACCACCGGAACCCCCCTTGCCAAGGTCGAAGTAGCAGACTTAGCCCTGGCGGAGTGGGCTCTGATACCCTCAGGCGGAACCTTTTTCACCAACGAGGAGCAGATCTTGATACAAAGGATAACCCACTTGGAGATAGTTCTTTTATGGACTGCTCTGCCCTTCCTCTGTCCAACATACCCCACGAACAAATGATCTTCCAGGCGAAAGTCCTTCGTTTTTTCAATGTAAAAACTAAGCACCCTTTTAGGGTCCAACCGGTGAAGCCTTTCTTCCTCTTTCGAGGGGTGAGGAAGAGGCTAGAAACATGGAAGGGTAATAGTCTGCCCTATATGAAAAGGAGTGACAACTTTTGGCAGGAAAGCCGCCCTGGTTTTCAACACCACTTTATCTGGGGAAAAACAAGGTAAAGGGGGGAATTTAACAAAAAAAGGTTGGAGCTCACTAACCCGCCTAGCTGAGGTTATTGCAACAAGAAAATGTCTTAAGCACTAAAAACCTTAACGGGCAGGAGTGCATGGGCTCAAAAGGTGACCCCATTAAAAAGGTCAAAACAAGATTTAGGTCCCACTGAGGCACATGAAAAGGAATGGGAGAAAACTTATTAAGTAAACCCTTAAGATACCCAACTACAATAGGTGATTTAAACAATGAGGGCTGATCCGGGAGGCAAAGAAAGGCTGACAGAGCAGCTAAATAACCCTTAACCGTAGCCACTGCACAACCCTTCTAAAATATCCGAAAGGTGGGCCTTGAAAGGGTCAATTTGCCTTTCTCCACACCAAGCCACGAATTTTGCCCACCTACCGGCATAAATGGTCTTAGTGGAGTGTCGCCTGGCCGATAAAATAACATCCACTACATCTGGTGGGAGAGAAAAGGAACTGAAATTGCCCCGTTCAATCTCCAGGCATGAAGGTGTAGACTCTGGAGGTGGGGGTGCAGAACCTGCCCCTGCGACTGCGAGAGTAGGTCTGCCCTGAGAGGTAGACGGAGCGGAGGGCACAGCGATAGTTGGAGAAGGTCCGTATACCACACCCTTCTTGGCCAATCCGGGGCTATTAAAATAACCTGAGCCCGATCTTGGTGAATCTTCCTCAGAATCCGAGGAATCAAGGGTGGGGGGGGACACGTAAAGCAACCGGTTGCACCAAGAGATCTGAAACACGTCCCTCAAAGCTTCTTGCACCGGATACTGGAGGCTGCAGAATGAGGGGCAGTGCGCGTTCTCCCATGTGACAAACAGATCTATCACCGGAGAACCCCACATCTGAAAGATGTACAGGACCAGATCTGAATGGAGACGCCACTTGTGATCGGCCAAAAGGAGCCGACAGAGTCCGCACGTACGTTGAGCACTCCGGACAGATGATTCGCTATCACGCAAATCCGATGGTCCTGAAGCCAGGACCAGAGACGCAGAGCTTCTCTGCAGAGAAGATACAACCCTACTCCTCCCTGCTTGTTTATATACCACATCGCAGTAGTGTTGTCAGACAGGACCAGAACTGACTGACCGCGAAGGGACGAGAGGAAGGCCTTGAGAGCCAAGCGTACCACCCGCAACTCCAACAGATCGATATGAAAAGTCTGTTCCACTGGAGACCAACGACCATTGATCTCCAGGTCCCCCAGATGAGCTCCTCACCCTAGAGTGGAAGCATCAGTCATGACCGTGGCCAGCAGCGGCGGCAGTGAAAACGGCCTTCCCTGTGAAAGGTTGCCGTTCACAACCCTCCATCGAAAATCCGCTGCAGCATCTCTGGGGATAGTTATTGACTCCTCGAGATCCCCTTTGTGTTGAAACCACTGCCTGCGGAGGCACCATTGGAGAGCCCTCATGTGCCAACGTGCATGAGTGACCAACAGAATGCAAGAAGCAAACAGACCGAGCAGGCGTAATACCTTGAGGACTGGAACAACCGCTCCATTTTGAAACATTGGAATCAACGCCTGAATATCCTGGATACGCTGAGGCAGAGGATAGGCCAGATTCAATGTTGTGTCCAGCACTGCCCCTATGAACAGGAGGCGTTGAGAGGGCTCCAGGTGAGATTTGGGTACATTGATCGAAAAACCCAGCCTGAACAACAGCTGAGTTGTCATCTGCAAGTGACGCAACACAAGATCTGGAGACTTGGCTTTGATCAACCAATCGTCCAGGTAAGGGAATACCAATATCCCTTCCCTTGTGAGACTTGCTGCCACCACTGGCATCACCTTTGTGACGACTCGAGGTGCTGAAGTAAGACCAAATGGAAGGACCACAAACTGGTAGTGCTGCAACCCCACCACAAACCGGAGATACTTCCTGTGCGACTTGAGTATAGGGATATGAAAATACGCATCCTGCAAGTCGACAGACACCATCTAATACTCTTTGTTCAACACCAGAAGCACCTGCGCTAGAGTCAGCATTTTGAATTTCTCCTGCTTGAGGAACCAATAAAAAATCCTCAGGTCTACAATCGGTCTCAAAAACCGTCCTTCATGGGGATCAGGAAGTATCTTGAATAACAACCCTGACCACTTTCCTGCTCTGGAACCAACTCCACTGCACCTTTTGACAATAGGGTCTGAACTTCCTGCTGTAACAACAGGAGATGGTCTTCTGAACAAAACGAGGGATGGGGAGGGATGGGAGGAGGAAACTCCTGAAAAGGGAGAGCATATCCTTTTCTCACAATATTTAGAACCTATGAGTCCGATGTAAGTAACTCCCACTCGTGGAGAAAAAGACGTAATCTACCCCGTACAGGAGAAGTATGATCGACAAAGGGGAGAAAACTAGGGCTGCTTCTCTTGATGATGTAGGGTGCTGCTGGGTGGCCCCTCTTGTTCTAACCCTCCCCCACCCTCTAACGGACTGATATGGGAGGCTGGTAGGCTGCTGGAACGAGGACTGGGGTCTCCTTCGATAAACTGCCCCATGTCCAAACCCCCTGAACCTACGAAAGGACCTAAAAGGGGTAGCAGAGGAGGCTTGCAATCCTAAAGACTTTGCCGTGGCCCGGCTAACTTTAAAGCGCTCTAGGGCAGAGTCCGCTTTATAAGGTGAGCAATCCACAGGTAGTTTGTATCCATCAGAATGACATAACTATTCAACAAGTGGCTAACATGTTGAGTAAGGGATGGTCAGAAAAAAATGCAGGAGCAAATGCGAAGGTTTTTAAACCTGTTTTCCTGCAATTGAGCATGGAAAGTGGTGTGATGAAAAGGGTGGATTTATTTGTGTTGCCACGAGCCATGTAGGTGAAGGTTTTAACTTTGGCACAAGGGGCATGTTGATGAATTGTTGTGTGGAACATTCTGTGCAAGAGTGTGTGGCTTGTGTTACAAGCAATAAGTCACAGGTACCTTTTCCTAGTCCTGGGGAAACTGTACCTGTTCCAGACAAACATTGGTTTAAATTAAGTTTGGATACAATAAGACCTTTGTATGTCTTGAATGAGTGGAACAGATATTCTCATGTATTAGTCAACTATGCGACCAGGCAGATGGAAGTGCAAGTTGTAAAAAAAAAAAAAAAAAAAAAAAATGGCCAATGCAGAAGAAGTAGCTGAGTTTTAAAAAAATTATTTTTTTTTTTTTTTTTAAGACGTTGCCGCTGTTGAATTGGTTGCAGACAATAGTGTCCAATTTACTTCAAAGTAATTTCAGAAGTTTCTTACTCACTGGAAAATAAAACATATCAAGACGTCATTATAACATCCTCCCAGTAATGGCTTGGTTGAGTGCTGCAACAGAGAAATAAAGGATAACATCCAGTTGTCTGTAGCGAATCGGTTGGATTAGATAAAAATAAAACCTCAAGGCTCTCTTGTGGGCTTTACAAACTACTCCCAATGCCACGACCAATGTGCCTCAATTCGTTTTATTGAGAGGTAGAGTGGCTACCACTAAGTTAGTTAGACCTTAATTGAAAAACTTGAACAAGTAAAACAGAGTTGTATAAAATCACAAAGTAAATATGTGAGTGGAAAAAGAAATGTGAAGGAAGATGTCAGGCAGTTTTCAAAGTGGGAAACTGAGTTAAGCTGAAACTGCCAGCGATAATTTCTAAAGGTCATTCAAAGTGCTCACTACCAATGCAAATTTTGGCTGTCAAAACAGTTGTCCATCTTGAAGATGAAAAGTGGGGTCCAAGCAAACAGAGATCAAATCTTTACCCAACTCATTTGACAATCCATCAGAAGTCAAGGAGGAAAGGAGATTATTATGGTCAGATGTGAAAAGAAGATTGCCTGTTTAGCGTAAGGACTACGTTTATGATGTGTCCTATAATAACTAAATACATTATAGGCTTAATAGGAGAGATGTATTTTCATATTATCGAGATATCTATATTGTAGTTATGTTTATTGTTTAGTTAGCTGTTCATTGTTGATTCTATTTTCCAAAAGTCCTATGGTGGTGAATTTTCTCATTTGTAACTTACTTGTTTATATAAAGGTAAGAGATATGGTAGGTTCTGTGTTTGTGCTTGTTGAGAACCCTGGGCTCGGGGCCTTCTAACAACAGTAACCAGGATAGGAACAGGAGCGTAGGGTTCGGTAAGCGACAGTTGCGGATTACTGCCTGCCCTATCAGTTCATATTGACTTTCACTCTGCTAAAAAAAAAAAAAAGAAATTGACAAAATTAAGAAACATTACCTTGTCCCCGGCGGCATCATTTCAATAGGGTAGGTTTTTTCTGGGGGTGGGGGTAGTGGGGAGTCATAAATGAGATGACACCCCAAGCCTCATATCCAGTGTAAGCAGCTCTTTTTTTAAGCTTTGCATTCCCCAATTGTTAGCCTTACTTTGATAATGAGAAACTATGGAACAAGTAGCTGAACACACAGATAGCCACAGGCTTGAATTTAATATTAGTCATACCCAATTTATAATTCACTGCAGAACAGCCAAGTTCCACAGAATGAGGAGTTGCCCGTGGAGCCATGAATTGTGAGGCAATAAAAGACAACAAACAGGAACTGATCCAATATAAATGCAATTTGACAAGTTTTGCAAAAAATGATATACTAGGTCACCCATCATCCTACAATTCAAAATAAGAAAATAGTAAATAATGTCAACAAACCATGCTGGGTAAGAGGAGATTACACACGCACACCAGTACGTGACTGAAAAAATAAAGAATCAAATCAGGATCTAAAATCTAGACTGTCCACACTAACTCGGGTAGCGGAATGATCGGCCTTCCAAAAAGGGTTGGACACAGGACCTCATATAATACAATTATCTCTCAATATTAAAATTGAAGTGATCTTTTGGTCAAAACGACTGTTCAATTAGAGCACCCAAATTAAACTGACTGGTCCAAGTGTACATAAATAAGAACTCAAAAAGTGAATGTATTTACCTGTAACTATTGACCTGGTTTGCTGTCATTTTGACATTCAGAAGCTTCTAGTTATTTCCCATCAACTGGCTGAAAATTACTGGCAACATGAATAGCTCATGAGCCTCTAGCCATCCACACTGATTGAGCCCATGAAAAGAAGTCAGTCAAAAATAAAGAACAATGAAAGTCTCAGCTCTAGCTCCAGCCTGGGAGGCCATGTTTAGATTCTTAGGCACAATTGTAGCCACAGCATTCTTTACATACCTCCCCAGGTGAAGGAACTGTTTCATGGAACTCTGAAAATGTTAACAAATGACAAACACAGAAACAGGAAAGAATTTTAAAATAAATTAGAATATTGAACGGTAAAAAAGAAAAAAATGAGAATAATGCTAATTTTACTGGCAAAGGCTGTGCTGCAGTGCTCGTCCAACACTTACACAAGTAATGCTTTGATAAGATGTGCCACTCCTCTGGTTCAGTGCACTCCAAGTCATCAGCATGTACGCTTGCATTCTTCTTACACAAATCAAGACACCCTGTATTCTATCTGGGTATGCCCTCTATAGAAATGCATGCCATGTTGCCTAACCAATCCATTTACGTCTTGTTTAGCTAGGGCAAACATAATAATCTCCACTGTGTTTAAAGTATGAAGTTTCTCTTTAGCCTAGGTCAGTAGTTCTCAACCTTTTGTCTTCTGTCGACCTCCACTTTATGATTACTGTAAGCCGGGGATGCCCACTGAGTCATTACTGGAATCCTGGGATCTCCCCCACCACCCACTAAGTCATCACTGGAAGCAGGGGACCCTGGCCCAAACACTGTCGATGTCTGGAATCACAAAAATACACAACAAAATACAAAAACAAACATTCAGTCATCAAACACAAAAAAATTATAACTCATTTTATTCAATTGCAAACAAATCTAAATAAACATTAAAAAATATACATTTTAATAGGCAGGTTAGAGCTTTTCGAAATTCAACTAAAGACGCACAATGTCCACAATTTATTCTGTTTGATGCACCTGCACTGCTCCCACAAATCAATCTGAGGATACTAATTTTATTTTTAGCCTCCAAATTCAAATTCCTTGACATTTACAGAATTGTTTTACATTTTCAACTGTACATTTAGCCACTTTATTAATCTGTTAATATTATTTAATTTTCTAAGCTTCAAGGTCCCCAGGGCTCCCCGGACCAAAGGCTGGGAACCAATGACCTTTTTGTGTTCTGCAAGAAAGTTGGAAGTAAAAGCGACTGGTCCGAGCGAAAACCAATTCCCACTTTGGGATGAAAGCCAGTTCCATTTCCAGCAAAGCAAATCAAATCTATTTAATTATAGTTGCTCCACAGAACAATATCATAAATCAACACATATTTACAAACTCTTGAACATTAGATGAAAAAAATATTGCATATACATTAATAGAGTCAGACTTATACATTCGGTTCATACTATCTGCACTGGTATAGATTTAATTGCAAACAACCTTTGGTTTCAATATTGTTTTCCTCTACCTACGAACAGCAGGGCACACAAATCAAATAAGTTGAATTCCTATCAGAAGCCTTAGGCACATGGACTTTTTAAGCTATGTCTCCTAGAGCAGTGGTTCCCAACCTCCGGACTTCTGTGGACTCCCACCTTATCAATAAAGGAATTCCAGGACCCCCCCACTGAATCATTACTTAAACCCATGTATAACACCCCCCCCCCCCCCAACTGAGTCATTACTGAAAGCAGGGGGCCTAATCTGTTAAAATTATTACATTTTCTAACCAGTCACGGACCTCCTGAGGAAGCTTTGCAGACCCCCAAGGGTCCCCAGACCACAAGTTGGGAACCACTGTCCTAGAGACACTGGTGAGTAAAATGCCCCAGATGTATTCCTTTACCATTTCCAGTTCTTAGTATGCAAGCTCTATTGTTGAGGACGACTGTTAGCCACAATCACCTTAAACTTGTCATGAAAAACTATTCTTTAATGACAACTTCTGTTTGTCACCTCTCCTTTTGTTTCTCATTTTCCAATGTCCCTCACACAAACATTCTGCCAACTTTGGTTGGAAAGGAACGAGTATTCTGCAAATGACACTGCAGATCAGGAGACTACAAAGAAAATAGCGCAACCTGATTTTACCACTAAATGTGTCCTTCTAGTCAGTTATACCTTTGATCCAGGCACTGATGTGGGGGACTATAAAAATATGAAATATATCCACAGGAATCTTCCAAGCGCTCAGCTTAGCCCACAAGGTTGCTTGAGCTACCCTGTCAAATGCAGAGCCCAAGCAATAAAACTAGATTACGCTTTAACATTTTCCATTGCACATATTTCTCAGTTAACAGACTTAACAGCAGAATGCTGTCAATGGCGGAGCGCTCTCCTTGCCTCCTCCCCTCCTCTAGGCTTGAGCTTTTTAAGTGAAGAACAAACTTCTAGACTTAAGATTATTTTTCTTACAATTTTTCCTGCCCAATGTAGGAAAGAAATCAGTCCACGTTAGCAGGATCAAGCCAAAGACCATTTTTGTGCATAAGGACAATTAAACTACCACGCCACAAGCTTGGACTAAGACTAAATCCAGATTAAGGGGAACCGATGTATATATAACAGTGGGTCAAAACTATCAAGACAGTCTGGGCCTTGCACTCAAGCCATTTGTTTGCCTTAAAATGTTTTCTAACTCATTAGCCTAAAAACACACAACGGCCCACTGGATGAATCTTCAACAATGTGAGTATCTCCATTTTAAGCTAGTATCATCAACTCTGATAAGCTTTCCATAGTACAAAGCCAAAGGGCACAATTTAATTCACCAAATTACCAGCTGCAAGAGATCGAAATGAACTTACATCACCTTTGGCTTGGCAGTGTAGAATGCAAAACCAGCATTCACACCCAAACTATATTTTAATTTTACATGAGATTGAGAATTTTATGGCTCCACAAAAGATGGCTAGAATCATCCTTTTCCTCCAGGCATGGAACTGGACATGTGATGCCAAAGCATCTCAATTAAATCCGTGAACCATTTTATTTCTCTTTAGTCTTCAATTTTATCTTTAGTTTAGGGATTAGTTCTAACTGGTACATGACCTCAGCTTACTTTTTTTTGCTTTTTTTTTTTATAATTACACTTAACTGCATTTTGATTTCATCATGTGTGAAATTGTAGACACTGGATGATACTATGCTAGTTAGAAGCAAAATATTACTCTGGTCACAGCCGAACACATTTAGCTCTGATATAGAGTCAAGAAGACCATGGGATACACATTTATGAAATTTAAGACCCTTGGTAATCTCGAAACAGAGAATCTGAGAAGTGCACTTTGCTACAGGAAGTCCTGGAGTACAGAGTGGGCAAAATGCTCATGCCTGAGGGCCAGAGTCAATATAGTACTGCCTGGTGAAGGTACAAAGGGACGTTTCTGGCAAGACCATACATGTTATATCTTAGCATGAATGAGTATTGCCAAAAAGGACAAGTTACTTACCTTCAGTAACACCTTATCTGGTAGAGACAATATCTAGTTGCAGATTTCTTTCCTTAGAACAGTGGCTTTCAAACTTTTGAGGGAG
Source organism: Pleurodeles waltl (assembly GCF_031143425.1). Lineage (NCBI taxonomy): Eukaryota > Metazoa > Chordata > Amphibia > Caudata > Salamandridae > Pleurodeles > Pleurodeles waltl. The sequence goes on from NC_090441.1 coordinate 92,985,178, forward strand.
TGGAGAGATGGAGAATCAGGCCCCTCTCCTCTCAGAACTGTTCACAATTATTTAAATACGTTGGCAATGATTAAATAAGTCTAGGCTCATTTAAACATTACAGTTATTTTATCTTTTTAAAAATGCAATAAATTTGTTTTCACTTAAAATGCATCTTTTGCCCGCCCGCCCGCAGTATCACCCGAGGCCCCCTGCCAATTTGTAGGCCCTGCCTTAGAATTTCCCTCAGATGTCAGTCTGGATCTGGACATTTTTCTCGAGCAGTACACCTGCGCAACGTTAGGTGACGTTGATCGGCTACGCGTCAGTCTTTGGCATCATGCACGCCGGATGACGCTGCAGTCCGCGATAGGAGCCACTCTGGCACGCTGACGTCAGTTTCTTTTCACGACTTTCCACACCTGAGATGGAGAGCTATGAAGTACACAGACCACTGGTGCATCAAAACTAGGGCCCTGAAAGGGAGTCCCAGTCCTTAGAAATCAGTTTGCAGAACGGGAAGGATAAGTGGGTCGGTAAGGAATATGCAACCAGATAAGGCATTACCAAAGGTAAGTAACTTGTTCATCTGATAGAGACATCTCCTTGCAGATTCCTTACTTTAGAATAGCTACACAATCAATACCATCTGCGAACTAAGATCATACTAGAGAGTCCTACAGGCCCAAACGGGGCCTGTCCCTAAGGATCTGACTGTGTTGGCAGTGGTGTATGGTAAACATGTGCAGAGCTGCCCACGTTGCCACCTGAAAGACATCAAGGACTGGAACTCTGCATGCTAACATAGTGGTCGCAGCTTTAGCTCTGGTGGAATGAGCAAGCAAACACTCAGGGAGTTGCTTCTTTGCAATAAAATGTGCTACGCACTGGCTGAGTATGACTGATCTGGAGATGGTACTCTTCTGCCCCACCTTTCTTCACACTCGCACAACCAACAAAGAGTTAACCATCCACCCATAACTCTTTTGTACACTCAAGGTAGAACACCCATGCTCTGTGGGTCCAGGTGGCGGAGTCCAGAACCACCACGTCTCATTCCACACCCCAGCCAGATCCCTCCACTCTGCCCAGATGGACCTGGCCACCATTCCTCACATCCGCAAAACCACAACCGTAGGACGATCCTTCACCTACATTGCAGCAAAGAGCTGGAACAACCTCCCCCTGCACCTCAGACAAAGCCTGCCGCTCACCATCTTCAGGAAGAACCTCAAGACGTGGCTCTTTGGATGAGGCATCCCCCCAGTGCCTTGAAACCCTCACAGGCGAGGTGCCGCGCTTTAAAAAAACGATTGATTCTCTCATCTTCCTTAGAAGGATGTGGGGGTGCGCAAAATGTAGGAAAGGTGATGAACTGGCCTACCTGGAAGGGTGTAACCACTTTTGGTAGAAAGGAAGAGCTAGTGCAAAGCACCACTTTAAGATGGATTGAAAGGTAGGGCGGCTTAAATGACAATACCTGCTGCTCATGCACCCTGCAGGCAGATGTAAAAGACACAAGGGAGGTTGTTTTCAAAGTAAGAAGTCTGAGAGAACAATTGTGGAGAGGCTAAAAAATAGACATCAGAAAAGTAAAAACTAAATTCAAATCCCATTGCGGCATAATGAATGGAGATGGAGATGGAGCAAACATGAGCAATGCCTTTAAAGAATCTATTTACAATTGGAGACTTAAACAAGGAAGGTTGATCAGGCAACAGCAAAAAAAGCCGAAATGGCAGACATATAACTTTTGAGAGTGCCCATAGCAGAGCCCTGCTGGGACATAGAAAGGATAATCAACAAAACCTCAGAAAGAGAGGCAGAAAGGGGGTCAAACTTGTCTGTGCACCATGCCACAAGCTGTGTCTAACAATAAGTGTATATTGCTTTGGTGGAGGGACTCCTAGCTGGAAATACTGCATTGCAGAATTCGGGTTAAAAGTCAAAAGCTGTCAACTGCACCCGCTCAATCTCCACCTAAGAAGGTGGAGAATGGACAGGTCCGGGTGTAGAACCCTCTCCTGCTGCTGCAACAGAAGATCCTCCCTAAAGGGACAGTCTGATCAAAGGATCGATGGTCGTGCTCAATAGCTTGGGATACCAGACTTTTTGCACCCAGTCCGGAGACACAAGGATTACTTGGGACCAGTTGTTCTTGATCTTCAAGATGAAAAGCGTCGCAGAGCAATATCTGCCTTGGAAACTCCAACATGCAATACTGCTGACACTGTATTCTCTGTAGAGGCGAACAGATCTAATCAAGGCTCTCCCCAGTGCTGAAAGACCTTGCATCACCTCCAGATGGAGACACCATTCGTGACCAACTAAGCACTGTTGGCAGAGTTTGTCAGCTCTGACATTCAGAGAGCCTGCTAGATGTTGAACCAGCAGGGAAATGCCCTGTTGTTCCAGCCATGTCCAGAGGCGCAGAGCCTTTTGACAAAGGGTCCACGACCCCACCCTACCCTGCTTGTTACAGTACCTCATGGCGGTGGTGTTGTCCGTACACACCTACACTACCTTCCTTTTGAGACAGGAATGCTTTCAAAGCAAGTCTGACTGCCGGAAAAACCAACAAGTTGATGTGGAGTCCTGACTAAGTTAGAAACCAGAGACCTCAGATCTCCATCTACCCCAGATGGCCGCCCCAGCCCAGGAGTGATGCATCCGTCACTACTGTAAGCTCTGAGTGGGGGAAGAACGAGAAGTCTGCCAGTGACCCAATCACAATCCATGAGCCACCTCTGCAGGTCTTTTGCAGTTCCCTCCAATATTTGGACGAGGTCTGAGAGACTTCTCTGATGCTGTGCCCACAGAGTCTTCAAGTCCTAATGCAGAGATCACATTTGCCAACAGGCATGTATAAACAGGATGCAAAAGGCAATTTGACTCCAAAGCCTCTGAGTCAGTTGCACCGAAATCCAAGCTAGAGGTTAAAACATTTTTATCATAATCCAAATAACCTGGACTCTGTCCAGAACAGCTCCAATAAAAGGGAGCTTTTCAGAGGAAGTCAGGTGTGACTTTGGCACGTTGATAGTGTGCCCCCAGCGAGCACAGGATGATCCACTGTGGTCTGGAGATGGAAAGAGGACTGCCTGGTGCAAGCCCACCTTTAACAGCCATTCGTTGAGGTGGGGAAAGATTGGAATCCCTGCCATCAGTTGTTGTGCTGCAACCACTACCATCACCTTGGTGAACACCTGAGAGGCACTGGTAAGGCAAAAGGGAGCACAGCAAACTGATAATGCTCCTAGCCCACCATAAACCACAGCTAGCGTCTGTGAGCTGGCAGGATGGGCATGTGGAAATGGCATCTTGCAACTCCGGATGCTACCATCCACTCTTCAGGGTGGAGGGCAAATTAGACCTGAGCCAGGGTAAGCATCTTAAATGTTTCCTTTTTCAGGAAATTATAAGAGGGAGGGGGCACAGATTTAAGACAAAATAAAGACCTTCATCCTTCTTTGGCACCAAAAATGAGTGGGACTAGCAAGCACAACCTACTTGTGACGCTGATACACTCTAGATGGCTCCTCTGGCCAGAAAAAAAAAAACAGTACTTCCTGTGGCAAGAGCGCAAAGTGGTCCTCTGTTCTTGAGACAGAGGGAGTGTTGGTGGGGTTTGTTGGAACGGGAGCGTGTAACCCTGTTGGCCAATCTAGAGCACGTGTTTGTCTGAAGTAATCTCCCTCCATTGGAGAAGGCTGTATCTGGTATGTCCGCCAATCCGGTGCCCGTACAAGACTGAAGGCAAACTAAAAAGGCTTTGAATGTGCGGTTGCCAGCGGGGGTGAGGAAGGGGAGGTTGTAGTTTTGGGCGGGCCTCTGGCTTTGGGCTCCACAAAGCTTGTGGGAGCTGCAGCCACAAAATGACAGCCTGGTGGCTAGGTTTAAAAGGATTTGGCTGATAACCTCGTGTGGCTACGGTAGGGGCTCAGACACAATGCAGCTGTCGCAGGGCCACAGAGTCTAAACAACCTAGCAGTGGTCCTAATGTCCTGGAAGTTCTCCAATGCCTAATCCGCCTGGTCTCAAAAGAGACCGGTTTGATCGAAGGGCACATCCATGAGCAAGGCACTGACAATCCCCAAAGTGACAGTATTCCTCAACCAGACGTGACACTGAAGCAATGGCTTTGTCCAGTGAGAGTGTTGTATCCAACGTGCATTTGGTTGTTAATGCTGCTGTCTCTCGTCCGACAGCAATAGCTTAGGAAGTATGGCCTAGGACTCATCCTGGACCATAGGCAGCAGCTCAATAGTATCAGTCACAGTATGGGAATAACGGTCCAATAAGCATGCAGTGTTCATGGACCACAGTGCCAGGCAGGCAGAAAAAGAAAAAAAATCCTCCTTCCAAAGGTATCCAGTCTATGTGATTCCCTATCCGGTGTGACCGCGTAAGGACTGATTTTGAGAAGTTGAGTTCTGGACTACCCGACTCTCAGGTGTAGGGTGACTGGAAAGAATAGCTAGGTACCTGGGAGTGGGAAGATGGTGGCAAGCAATGGGCCTGTGCAGAGGAGTGCTTGTGCTGGGCTTGGCCAAGGCCCCAAGCAGGACATCAGTGAGGGCTTTGTTGAAGGATAGTAAGGGTTCTTCTGATGGGATACCAATGGTTGAAGAACCTCCGTCAAAACATTTATTATGACATGAACCATGGGCAGCTGTAAGTCCAGGACCTCAGCTGTCCTACAGACCACCAGCACAAAGGGATGCCCTTCTTCCATAGCTACTGTGGGAGGAGAGAGGAGGCCACTGTCTGGTGATATGTCCAGACCACTGGCGTCACTCAGGTCCTCAATACCAGTCGTCAAAGGCCATGGACTCTGCTAGGGGTCAGTGTAGGAATACGGATCTTCAGAATCCCTCAATTTGTGTTCCTGAGTAAGACTTTCAGTAAAATAGGGCTCTGTCTCCAATTCAGGACGCGCGAGCCTGGGTGGCACTGGATCCAACGTTGCATGATGCCGGTCCAGCTTTGTGTCTGAGTCGGGAATCATGGTGGGTTTGATGCAGATCCAGAACCACAAACTGAGCCTAAGCAGTTGACTGGTGCAGAGAGCGAACCCACTGGTTGAACCCCAAAGACCTGTCTGAATGCGGGGAATCTGAAGGTGCTGCACAGGGGTTTGTCCATCCAAAAATGAGGCCGACGGCCTCACTCTAATTGTTGGGAAAAGATTACTATAGCACCAAGGAAATAAAGGAAGTGCAGACAAGACCCAGTTTCCGATTTTTGGCATCACTGCCTTGTGTCGTACAAAGAATGGGAGCAACACAGAGAAGTCAAAGAGCATTTCGACTTCTTGGGACTTCCTCTTGTGGGACTACCTGAAGAAGTCCTGGAGTGGGATAAGGACTGATGCGAGAGACTCTGGGAGTGGTCCAGAGACCTGAACGTGTAGTGCAGTGGTGCATGACGTGCAGTCACAAGCTTCATGGCCCACTCACAGATGGCCTTCGGCGCTCATAGTACTGCACATGATGCAGAGTTGTGGTCCTCTTCCAGGCACCACAGACATATCAAGTGGAAGGCAGTTACAGACGTGTGCAGATGACAGGTGCTACAAGGTTTGAACCCCGTGGGTTTCTTCAGGACATCTCTGAAAAATGCTGGAAGAAGAGAAGGCACACCAGACTTCAGCAAAAGGTTGACAGCAGTCAGTCAAAAAAAAAAAAAAAATGAGGGAAGCTAGATCCACATCCACGTCAATGGAACTGAGGTCAGGGTGCTAGGGTGGTGCCTATTTAGGCACCATGTGCGCCATTTTCAGGCATGGACAACGCCATACAAAGCCAAATGACGCCATCTATGAGCACGCGCAAGGGGGAGAACAAAAAAAATGTCCAGATCCAGTCCGACATCTGAGAATATTCTGACGTAAGGAATCTGCGCCTAGAAGACAGATTGTAGATTTACAGAAAGGTGGCAAAATCGGAGCCATGCAGAAATTCAAACTCTTATATTACACGAGCCCTGGCATAGACAGAGAAGTTACTATCAAAGCTTTAATATAATAATGACACTGCTATAATACTCAAACTTCCCAGCATGGCATCAAAAGAGGCAAGTCGATTTTGTGCTCTACTAGTACATTCTGAAGTATCCAGCCCCTCGGACAGATAATGTATCAAATTCCACTCCCCTAAGGGGGCATAGCTATCAAACTCACTGACCATTTAATGGACTAAACAAGGAGGTTGATGGGTATTAGTTTTAAATGAGCCATTACTATTAATGTTATGATATTCATTTATACTAAGGTTGCTGGATAACGACTATTTCAAAAACAGAAAATATAAAGGTCTCAGGATTCACAAAGCATGTCAGTCAGTGTGTTTATGCCAAGCCTGCTGACAGATTTAAATTTCTAAAACATGTAGTGCTTTATTCAATTCACAAACTACCAGCAGAAAAATGAAATCTGATCCAATATTTCAAAATAATCTTTAAAAAAAAACACAAGAGTCTACAACATTAGGCAAGAAAGACTAAAAATACATGTTTGTAACTTGCCTTTTTAAGTTGTGAAAATCATGACTCACAACGAAGGTAAGTTCACATCATCAGTGTTGAGGCTGGGTTGGTCTAAGGCATGAATAATATGTGGTTTGGTTAGAACACTAATTAGCATCAGTAAATGACAGATTTCTGACCTTTATTATTTTTTCAATACTAAGTTTCAAATAAATCATAAGTCATAAGTCATAAGTGTGTGATATAGCTTATGCTCCTGCTTGGAGTCCTAAAAGCAGAAATTACAAGATACAATCTTACATAATTAATTGTGCGCCTTTCATTTTTCGCAAAAGGACCCCAACTTCTTGTCTTCACAGTACTTCAAAACTGCAGTGATGCGGTATAAACACTATGCAATGGTATTTTTGTAGTGGACACTAATACAAGTATAAACACCTACTACAGCAAGAGAATTTAAATAGAAGTTAGGATGAGGTACAGGTTGAGCAAAAAAGGGGACTGGGAAAACAGTGGGCTAAGACAAGAGGGGGCACAGGGATGCAATACGAAAAAAGTTAATATTCCTCTTTTCTTGCCAATATTTAAGATACTACCATCTACTTTCATTAACTACTGTTTATGTAGTGTTGCATGTCAGGACGTGATGGAAGTCACAATCTTTAAGGTAATGGAAGTAGAACCTGCGTGTCATACTGATGTAACGGGGGGAGAGGGGTAGCATTTGGAGATTGTTGCACAGCAAAAGGTTGTTCTGAGGAGCATCAGAATTAAAGTACTTCTTATCTTACATTGAAGCATGACTATTCTCGTACATCACATTTTCTCCACATGAACGCCAGTGTGGACACCAAGAAATGGGACACTTTATCGGCTTATACCCTCCAGAATATGACTAGAAATTTAAAAGATGTCTGTACTGCTGAAAGACAGCTTGAAAACATTTACTTTAGAACATTTTTCATAGGGTTTCAATTTGCAAGGTACCGTTGGGCAAACAGATGTTATCATTTGCAAATTGTGGGAAACACAGTATACTTAAAAAAAATTAAAAAACATGTGCCTTAACTGAAGGTTTCACAGAAAAAGTTACCAGAGGTCTGGCCTCGGTTTTAATCAACTTAGCATATGCATTCCTGGAATACTTAAGTCTATGGTTCCATGTTTCAAACTGGACATCAATCAAGATGTATCCCCCAGTATCCCCGAGAGGACCACATTTAAATGTGCTCTTGTATTAATAATAATTATTCATGTACTCACTTTCTATGACAAAAACACTACACACCAACACACAGATCGGAATGCAAGAACACAGCAATAGTTTAAAGTACTGATATTAAAATATTTTAAACATGCTACTGCTATCCTCAGAGAGTAGTTTTAAGAGACTTCTCCCAACTTGAAGAGTCACAAAACAGAGTTAATCAGGATGCGGTTAATTAGCAGTTTACCAGCACCATTACACATGCGGTTTACTTACAGTTGAAACCAAGGAACAGGGACCTCAGAATGTTAAATAGTTGATTGGAAATAACTGTTTTGGAATGCAACCCTTGATTCTAAAATGAAAAATGCAAAAAAAAAAAGTGGAATAGTCCAGTTGTAAAGTAGTAGGGTAATTAACTTGGAGGGTGAAAACAATGTTACCCATTTCATAATGTGTTAACACGTTTTTTCCTACATTAAAAGAACTACTTCTGAGTGAACAAACTCATCAGTAAAGTCTGCAATAAATTATACCATCTAAAGGAAACTTTTACACCTCATATTGTATGTTGATTTCGAAGTCCTTGTTCTTCAATATATACTAATAGTGTGTGGCTTACGTGATCAGTCTGAAAATATAACACACCTATTTACTAGTAACATTACAGAAAGTACAAATCTGTATGCAATACATTTACAAAAAAAATGTATCTGCATATCAGCAGTATGAATAATCATCACTATAACTATTCCAAATAATATCAACTTGGTGAAGATTTTTGGGAAGAAAAAAAAAGGATCTTCTCTTTCAATGAATGGCAATTGACAGGTGCCAAATCCAAAGGGAGAGGTCTTGGACAGTACAGTTGTGTGACAAAGCTGAAGGAATGATCCAATAGCCAACATAAAAAAGATAAATAATATTAAGCAACAGGTTGCTGCCTTCTTTCTTCCATACAAATCTGGACTCAAGCAGGAGCTTCAGATGTAAGATTAGGTAGGGGAAAAAGAAGAAGCTCTGTGGCTAGCAGCTAAGGGGGAGACTTCAAATGGGGCTGTAGAAGCAACAGGGGAATGGCTAAAATAGAAAGTAGGGGGTAAGAATGAGGGTAACAACTGATGTGTAAAAACGTGTCATCATCATAGGTTTCTTGCAAAATTTCAGTTACTGCATTAGTTCACCTGTGCATGAATGCAATGAACTTTATCAACATCTTAAAACCTTTAATTTAGTGTGGATTATGTTTATTAACTCAGATCAACTTTAGAAACCTATTTCTTAGGTTCTGTTTTTGGGTGAGAAAGATTAGAGCACCTGAAATATCCTCTTCAGAGCACAAGCAACATAAATCTCAGAAACTTTACCAAGGATGACAACCGGTAGTTGTGAAAGAAAAATTCCATAAAATTTGCAATTTTAGTAGGAGTTTTGCTAAGCACTAACCTTCACATCTTTTGCACCTTTACAGCAGAGTTGTGCTGCTGTTGCAGTCTCACTATTCATGTGATAAATTCCTGCTCTGATTCTTATGAAAGTGTTCATACTTCTTATGTTTTTACTTAAGGAAAGCACACCAGCAGGTCTGGTGTTCTAGTGGGCTCCAACATGACTTAACCAATCGGAGGCACCTGTTGTAAGAATATCTCCCAATGGTAACGAGAGTAAAGCCTATTTCGATAGCATGGTCTTGATGGGTCATTAGAAGGAAGATCATAACAAATGTTCGTGCCTCATTACCTTGTTAAAACGTATGCAGATTCAGAATGGTTTGCCTAGGAAAAATCTGGTAGCTAAATCCAAATCACAGCGGCTAATCCCAAATCTTGCTAAAATTTAAACTGCAGTAGAGATACACTTGTTCAATAATTACTGACTTTAGGCGACATCAACCCACCCAAGGGGGAAAAAAAAAACCAACATGAACCAGTTAAAATTATTCATGTAGCTACCATGGCAGTCTTTCCTCTTGCCTCACTTGAGGGATAACAGCTGTTGATGGGCTGTTCCAAAGGCAGCATGAATTGCAGGTGTGTCATTTGGTAGGAAAAGTACTAACCAAAAGACCGCTTGAGCAGTGGATGCTGTGAACACTACTCAGCTAAGATTTAAAATAAAAATAAAAAAAAAAGAATCTTTTAGTATGTGCTGCATTATGTCTAAGAATGTCCAGCAACAAATAAAAAGCCATATAATCTGCTAAACCCTGCAATCTCACTCATGCCAATTTGACCATGGATAATTTGTATGCACTGGTATGATTAAGACACACCTATTACGAAGAGCATACATGCACGTTTACTATTTACCTGTTTTATGTCAAGGTCTTCCACATGACATACCACATGAGAATATCAGTGTGCCAAAAACTGAAGAAAAGGCAAACACTCAAGTCTAATCCCTACAAGACCTAAACTGAGCATAGAAATGCAAATAGAAAAACAGGTGTGGCTTAATCAATAACCTCTAGCATAGCAGATGTTCAAGTAGGGAGGTATGGGCATAGTAATGAAAAGGACACCTTTCAGCAATTAAACAAGAACAACTTCTAGTGGAATATTAGTAGGCAACCTGGAAGCTTTAACCATCATAGGTATGTGTTCCATCATTATGAACATCCGTAGGAATACTACCTTTACACACTTCCATGGAACGGAAACTACTTCCATCTAGCCCAGAGTAAATGAATGGAGAACATTACTTAACTGTAAACACTGGTTTGCAATTTATTTCTGCAGTACAAATACACCAAGGGCCATAATCCTGCCATCTAGTAGGTCCGGAATCTACAACTTGTTTTTGCCACAAAATCAGTTCCTGCTTCAAGCTAGACTCAAGAGATTGAAGCCTTCGTCAGTCAGGTTGCTTCAATGCATTGGGAAAAAGACTCCTCTTTAAGAATATTGTTTTCGCCATCATGCATTGTTTGTGTATTCATGAACACATATGCATGTTATTGGATATTCTCATCTTTCACTACCCATGGTGGTGTCATGGCCACATAACCTTCTACAGAAACAAGCTGCAAAACAATGGTTAGTTGTAACTTTCCGTTTGGAGCACATAGTGTACTAAAGACTCACATGGTGTAACTTTGAAGCAATACCTTTTCCTCTTCTAAAGTTGTCGTGGGCATGCAGAAGAAAGAAAAAAAGTCTTCAATATTATCTAACTCGAAATTCTCTTTGAGCTTGAATATATACACACAGAAAGATTTTGCAAAATGTATGCACTTAGAACCATGTTGCAGATCTGCATATGTGAACAAGGAGAGGTTAGAAGAAAAGTCAGAGTGGCTTCTCCTGTATGAAGAATGTGACCTTTTTCATACATGCAAAAATAAGGCCTAAGAGCAACAGATGCAATCAAGACGTTGGTTATAGTATGCATAGCAAGTGTGAATGCAATGCACTGACCATCTTACACGGCCCATTTGAACAATAGCTGGGTAGTCATACTAAGATTTCTGTGATTATAATACAGGATACTCCCCTGCTTATATCTATACCTTTTAATGAACGAGCTACAAACGCCTGCAAATTGGCGAAGAGAAAAGGTACAACATGCAGGTGTTACACTTTTTCACATTCAAATTATGACATCTAGTAAAACATTGTCACATTAAGTTGGGCCCTAACATCTATACTGCTAGCTGGTGGTGCTGTGGATGTAGCTTTTTGTAATGTCTCACACATATCTTCAATGTTAGTGAAAAACCTCAAATGTCACTCTCACAAGGTAACCACTAAAAGCATCATTAATGGTGCATTTGTCTGATCAGATATCATAGAAAGGACAATAAGGGAAAGGATACGTAAGTTTGCCTGACTGATCAATGCAGAGGTATTACTGGGGTTGAGAATACCTGGTAGCAAAGCTGTGGCATTTTGGATGTTTCTTTGTCATAAACAGACTGTCTCTGGTGTGCACTATTTTCGGATTGTGTCATCTCCGCCTCTTTAAAACTCTGGGTGATGCCTGCATAATGTCTGCCAAGTCACTTTAGATCCTTACACATGTTCTCACACACAATGCCTGAGACTCAATAGAGTCCAATGCCATTTCTCCAGCACGATAAGTGGCATTAGAAAGTGTGTTCCTCCTTAATTCTGGCTTCACCATATCTGCGTGGATCAGAACAACTTTGCCCTAAAACTACATCTAGGTGTCTGATTTCTATCCAAACATGTACGCAGACAACAAAATAACCTGAGAACTGTTGGAAAGCTGGATCCAGCACTCCCCAGTACTAGCACATCACTCACCAATTGATTATAACATGGTAGCCATCTTGTAATTGTAAAACAATAAACAAACGTACCGTTCCAAGATGGCCATCTCATTTATAATTAGCTCACCAGGAGTGTAGTACCACTGGGGAATGAGTGCTGACAAAACCATCTGAAAAATTGATTGTTTAAAAAATAAAAATAAAAAACTATTTTCTGTGGCATCATGTTTTTAATTAGATGCTGTTACACACACACACACCCCAGTCCCCCCTCTCCCCCCTCCTTACTCCTCCTCCGCACATCCCCTCCCTACCTGGGCTATCTGAACAGACTGCTCCCAGGCCACTTGTACATTGGGAGAAAAGTCCACTATACATTCCATTAGAAGTGGAAGGATAATTCTAAACAGCAATCAGAAAAACAGAAACACCAGAACAATCCTGTGGGTGAATTCAAGGTGTAATTGACAATGTTTGAAGCCAATGGCTGAAAATACCAATGAAAAAGAAAGTGACGCTGAAGGAGGCAGAATCAAAAGGCACCTAAAGTACAGAATACAACTGGATTGCCGTGAGTGGCGTCATTCACATCAAACTTTCGAAAAATAAAAAAATTGAAAAAACTGAGGTGAACAGGCAAAAGAAGCAGATATGCCTTTTTTCAAGCATGTACCTAATAACACATTACGTCAACAGAACAATCATCTGCAGCACAGTCCTTGGCCAGACTTAAACATATACAGGACAGGAGTGGCAGTCTTCAGTACAAAGAGGATCTGAAGACCTTGTACAAGTAAATAAACTGTACGAGGTCTGAACGTTCTGTACAGAAGCCTGCATGTTGTGCTCTTGGCCAATCTAATTTTAAACAGGGTGACATGAGTCAGAAATAAAAGGTCCTACATGAGGACTCCAAATATCATACTGTACTTACCCAGCAACATCTGTAGTACATAAAATATGAGGCAGAAGACACTATTTGGCTGATTCAGTACACTGTCTTGTCCAAAGATGGAACCCAGTAACCCAAATCCTCGTCCCCATCTGTAAGAGAACAGATATACACAATCATTTCATTTGAAGAGACACATGTACAGCTATACCTCATTTGTCAAAAATCTTTACTATTGCCAGTTCCGATGGTGAAATGGCATGGTGTAAGAGAAACTTTTTCAAGTGACAGATCATAGTTTTCTTTCACATTTACTCTAAGGTTTGAGGGGAGGAGAAATGGAGTGTACCCAACATGGAATCTAACAAATGAGTTGCGGATCACACATGTATAAGGTGGCATGTACTTAACTCACTGAGCTATTTTACTAGTTTTCTCCAACAGACTTTGCATTACCTCAGCGTTTGTGCATTTTTAAAGAAACAATGCTGCCCTGCTTTCCACACATTTGTCTTTCACAGCTTACTCTGAGAACTCAAAAATTCTGCTCTCAATTATTAAATGTTTGAGTTATTTGAGATAAATAAAAAGACAGCTATATATGGACTGGTATAGCCAAATGCCCCAGGCTACGACAAACCACAACCTGCAACTAAAAAGAAAGACTGCTAACAATCAACGCCTATATTCTGGTTTTGAACTGCCCCTCTGCCTCACAAAACCCCCGCAATTGCAACCCTACCCGGGCAGAAACAGGCTGGTGGCCTACGTAATGGGCAAGAACACATTTGTCTTATAGAAGGTGACAACATCTTTACACCTGGCATATGTAATAAAAGCCTTATGTAGTTCAACTATTTATGCATGCAGATTGGATTGTGTTTTTTTTTACATCTGTCTTTCCACAGTCTTTGCTTTCATTTGAGATATGAATTAGCTCTTTTTCAGTCCAACAATAGTGTTCTTTAATGAAAACGTATTTTGGCAGTTCTCTTGTGTTTTATTTTATTGAATTCATCTCTGTTCTTGCAATTATGATGCAAATACAATCAAAAAATGTTTAGGTACTTTTGCTATTACGCAGCTGTAAAAATGATTGCTTAAATCAAAACAAAATGTAAACAACTATGAGAAATAAGGGATATGATTAACTGGTTAAACAACACCACGTTAAAAGCCCCAGACAAGTTCTGGAGTCCAGGGGAAGGAGCTCAAAGACTCAGGAAGTCACATATAAGAATGACTGAAGGTTATATTCTACTCTAGGTAGTAAACTCAGACTTGATATTTAAGATGGCATGCTGCCCAGGGGCTTACCTGCCTGTCGATTATATTCAACCTGTAAACACATAATTTTTAAAAAAGTAGCTAAAGTGAAGCGCTCAAATGCTAATATGCTTTAGAAACATGACCTATCCTGAGGAGCAGCATCAGCCATGGATTCTAGTGTACAACATCCCAATGTTATGAAAAGAAGTCATCTTGACTCTCCCAAGACTATGGCACCTCCGATCACTCCTGCAGAAGTGTCATGCGAAGTCTGCTTTATGGAACAGAGGAATGTATAAGGACATTATAAAATACGCCCACAATACTAAGGTAACCAGAAGTGGGTACAAATTAACTCACATTAGAACATAATAAAAGACAATCACAAACGTACCCTCCATCTGCCCAGGCAATCGGAGTCTAAAGCTAGCATTATTTGGAAGGTGTACGATTGGTCTCCATCAAGCCCGTCGGTATTTGTACTAACCTGACAATATCCTCCACCTAAATACATCTCTCACCGCCAGTGAAATTGAAAACTACATCAATTGTTTTAGTTCCTAAGTAATATTGCTCTACTGGAGGGAGGGTCTGAAACAAAAGGGATTTTCAGCTCACAGGCATCCACCATAGCATTTTTCATAACATACCTACTGCAAATCCCCACCTTCAAAAACTCAAACAAAAGTCAAAAGATTACCACCATCAATATTTCAGGCCAAACAAAATTATCAGCCTAGCAAGCCTTATTTTACTCTGACGAAGACCTCAGAAGAACACTCCATGTTCATTTATTTAACTTTAACTTTATGAAATTTAATATAGAATGTCACAAACACGCTTAATGCAGCGTCTGAACAAAGACTACAGTCCTATACAAGAACATGAAGCACAACAGATGGATAGACATTACAGTTTTGGTTGGCAGTCAGGTTACCCCCTGTCCAAGCAAGGACCCTCACTCTAGTCAGGGTAAGTCACACACAATCCAAATTATCCTGTGCCCACCCTCTGATAGCTTGGCACTGAGCAGTGAGGATTAGCTTAGAAGGCAATGTGTAAAGTATTTGTGCAATAAATCATGCGATAACACAGTAGAAACACCACAAAAATACACCACATGGGTTTAGAAAAATATAGAATATTTATCTGAGTAGAATAAGGTCAAAATTATCAAAATTTGATAAATACAAGTTGAAATATGACTTTTGAAATGATCAATAAAGTCTTTAGTTCTTAAAAACCAATAAGTGTCTCTTCCAAGCGCAAAGTACCTGGTTTGCGTCTAAATTATCTGCACAGGACCGTAGAGGAGAAAATGCATGGAAAATGGGGAGGTGTGCGTCGGTTTCTCCAGGCGCACACAGACGATGAGTCGATGCTTTTTCACGCAACAAGGGCCTTAAGCCGGTTTCCGGCACGCAGACGTGAATCCTCTTCGGGTTGCGGGGTATTTGGACGCCCCAGGGACAATGCACAGAAACCCTGGACGTGTAGGGCGAAGTCACAAGAGCTGCATTGATCCAGTGGACAATGCGGGGAAATTTCTGTTGCATGGCAGGCACTGCGTCGATTCCTCTTGCAGGAAGTCGGATTGCCTCGTTCCGGCACAGCTATGCGTCGATCCAGTGGGCATTGCATCGAAGTTCCGATCGCAACGGTGGTGCTGCGATCTCCACTTGGGGAGCCAAGATGTGTCATTCCGGTTCGGCATGCAGTGATTTTCTCACCGTGGTGCAGGCTGTGCGTCGATTCCAGCAGGCTGTGCGTCGATTTTCGCCACACAAGGAGTTATTTTGCTGAGATGAAGTCTTTTTGGCCCGAGACTTCAGGAAACAAGAGGCAAGCTCAATCCAAGCCCTTGGAGAGCACTTCTCAGCAGAGCCAGAGGGCAGCAAGGCAGCAGGGAAACAGCAAGGCAGCAGACCTTTCTGCAAAGCAGTCAGGCGAGTCCTTTGGTCAGCCAGGCAGCTTCTCTTAGTAGGAGGTTGCAGGTTCTGGTTCCCAGTAGGTATCTTGTCTAGAAGTGTCCGAGTTGGTGGGGTCAGTTTAAATACTCAAATGTGCCTTTGAAGTGGGGGAGACTCAAAGAGTGGCTTAGAAGTGCACAAGGTCCCCTTTTCAGTTCCATCCGGTCAGCCAGGGTCCCAGTAGGGGGTTTGCCAGTCCATTGTGTGAGGGCTGGCCACTGTCCTTGAATATCTAAGTGTCAGGCCCTACACCCTCCCAGCCCAGGAAAACCCATTCAGTATGCAGAGGTCTACAGGTGTGACTGAGCATCCTGTGTTTGGGGTTGTCTGAGGGAAATGCACAAGGGAGCTGTCAACTAATCCAGCCAGATGTGGATTGTAAGGGACAGAAGGATTTAAGTACAGAGAAATGCTCACTTTCTAAAAGTGGCAGTTCTAAAAATAGTAATATTAAATCCAACTTTCACCAGCCAGCAGGATTTTGTATTACCATTCTGGCCATACTAAATATGACCTTGTTACTCCTTTCCGATCAGAATCTACCACTCAAACAGTATATGAAAGGTAGCCCTAATGTTAGCCTATGAAAGGAGCAGGCCTCACAGCAGTGTAAATCAAATTTAGGAGTTCTACACTAACAGGACATATATACCACACAGGTACATGTCCTTCTTTTTACCTACATTGCACCATGCCCTATGGATTACCTAGGGCCTACCAGAGGGGTGACATATGTAGAAAGGGGGGGGGGGGGTAAAGGCTTGGCAAGTATTTTTAAATGTAAAGTCGAATTAGCAGTGCACACACAGGCCTTGCAATGGCAGGCCTGAGACACGGTTAGGGGGCTACTTAGGTGGGTGGCACAATCAGTGATGCAGGTCCACTGGTAGCATTTAGTCTACAGGCCCTGGGTACATGTAGTGCACTTTTACTAGGGACTTATAAGTAAATTAGATAAGCCAATTGGGTATGAGACAATTTCACCATGTTTTAAGGGAGAGAGCATATGCACTTTACCACTGGTTAGCAGTAGTAAAGTGCTGAGGGTCCTAAAAACAGCAAAATAAAGTGTCAAAAAGTGGAGGGGGGCAGGCAAAACGTTGAGGGTGACCAACCTAAGGCTGTCAGGTCTAAACTTACCAAGCTAACAAAAGCATCTACATGAAACTACCTCAATGCAACTACTATTTGGACACTTGGAGCACAATGCAGTTTCATCATCCGAAAGATAATCATCTTCCCTGGCATGTACATCCTATGCCTTGTCCAATTTAACCATATATTCACAACCATACAACCCTCACTCAACTAAACTATTTTGCATGGCAAATTATAATCCCAAACGAAAGTAATAAACATAAGACTTTCTTTACTGTGTGTGCACAGATGCCACTTTAATGAAAAAAAAAAATCATCCTAGCTTGCAAAGCAGGGCATAGAATATTCCTTATATTCAATGATAATATCACAACTACCAGCCCACTAATAAGGCTGATTGACGCCCTGTGATGTCACAGTTACCCCCAACTCTGAGTTAAAAGTTTGAATAATCAAACACCATGCAAAGCCATCCTCCAATCTTACTGTAACTTACGATTTGGCACTAAGGATTCCAATTAATCGTTCGCTGAACCACAAACACCAGCAACATCTCAAACAACCTAGAAGCCCACCTTAAAGTGTTGCACATTATATAGAGATGATTATGATAATAATAGTCTGAAAGAGACTACAAGCCAAACATACTGGCATAGTATGTGTTATGAAGTTATAAAAATTGGTCTACAACCCATAGGTGATAATACTATGAATATTGAGCCACTAAGGTCTTTTGACCGCCAGGGTTAATGTGGCAGTATCACCGCCAACAGGCTTGCAGTGTTTCCTGCCACATTATGGTCAACCCACCACATCTCCACTCATACCGCCATGGCGGTATGAACCACCAGGCTGGAGATGTACATATCCGACCCGGCGGTCCACAGCAGACTTCTTGCAGCATTATGACCCGGCCTATTGCCATGACTTCCGCGGCAGCAGCACCTCCACGAAAACCATGGTGGTGGGGCTGCAGGTGACTGGGAATTCCTTCCCTTCACCGGTAGACAGCTCCCCCACCCCTCAAGCAAGCACCTGACCCCCCACCTGGGAGAGGATGTAGCGCAGCGGTCAGAGCGACCTCCTCGGGAGCTAGAGATCGGAGTTCGATCCTCCGCGATGGCGCTACATCCTGTGATTCTGGGCAAATCACTTAATCTCCCTGTGCCCATGGACAGCGCCTTGAGACACTCACAGGTGATAAGCCGCGCTATATAAATCTACATTTACATTTTTGTTTCACTCCCTACACGCACAGCATCCTGTGCCCCCTGTGAAAGCACCCCCCTCCCCCACCCCCTATTGTCACAGCGATCCAAACCCCCTCCCCGCATACATGCTCACATACACCCACACACACCACGCATACACCTATTGACTAACACTCCTCCATACACTCATTCACTCACACGCTTTCACTCATGCATACATCTAAACATGCATACTCACGCGCATACACAATGACATGCAGACACACACTCACATCAACATTCATACACACATTCACTCGAATGCATACAAACACACCTACACCACACACACATACACACAACTTCCCCACTCTCACCCCTTTCCCCTGTCGGGCGCCCAACTTACCTTGTCTGGCGAGGAGGTCGTCCGGCAAGGAACGCCAGCAGGACATCGCCAGGCCGTATTATTGGTCATAGTATGGCTGGTGGAGTCCTTCTGGCGCGGCACTGCAGGTGGTAGCACCGAACAGGCGCCTCCGACCGCCGGCATGGCTACTGCCGACTTTCGGTCCAAAGTGTGGTGCAAATCCGGCAGTATCCATAATACGGCAGTCTCCAGGCACCTGTGGCTTTGGTGGTCTCGCTTTGCGACCGCCAAAGTCATAATGAGGGCCTAAGTGTTTGGAGATAAGTATCTAAAAAACAATGCTAACTTTCTTATACACTTCAGGCTACAAGTAAGGCTCGGGCTTTTATTTAATTGAACTTTTAATGTAAGAGTGAAACCAAGGTGCAAGGACATCTGTTCTCATCTGTAGGAGGGGAGCAGGGGTTATGAAGTCTAACAGAATCCTTCATTGATATTACAATGAGTGCCAAAAAGGTCTGTGATGTCTTATTTTTCAACATTTATCTGCTGCCGATTTACATTACTAATTCATAACATTAGAACCTATAGATGACACACAACTCCTGTCTCCAACAGACTCAAAGTCCTATACAAACTTCACAAAATATCTGTCTGCTATAAGCACCTCAATAGCAATGAAGAAAATGCCTTTTGTGGTGGGCCACTTTTATTGACATGGTGTAAAGCAGTGGTTCTTAACCTTTTAACTTCTTTGGACCTCCAATGAAGCATTACTGGAATCAGAGAACCCCCCGCCCCCCTTACTGAGCCATTATTGGAACACGGGGATGCCAGCCTAAGTAATGTCTACATTTTGTTCCTTCAAACAAACAAAATACAGAAACATGTAAACACCAACAAATACAGACGTTCTCAAATATTTTATTTCATTTACAAATATTGAAAAAAAATCTAAATTTTATTGGGGAGGTTAGATTTAATTCAAAAAGATTAAGTCACATGCTAGCATCTAACATATTGCTGTCCTTTTTAGCTTGTAATGCATGCATGCTTTCTTTTTGTAGGTGCTTCAGTTGAGGCTACTCATTGTCCATACTATATTCCGATTTCTGTACTAGTGCTGCACCCACAAATCAAGTTAAGGATAGCAACTTTTAGGTTCTAATGTCAAATTCTTCAATTTTGCATCTTTATTTATATTAATATGCTAATGTTATTTATTTTTGTAATTAGTTGTAGATCCCCCAGAGATTTTTTATTTGGGGGGGGGGGGGGGGGGGGGGAACGAGCTGAGGTGAGGTGGTTAAGGACCCCTTGGCGTCTGCAGATCACAGCTTAAAAACTGCTGGTGTAAGAAGATATAGTTTGCTTATGAACTCGGTCCTATCCACTCCATGTACAGTCACCAAAGAACCTAGGAGTTTTCATGCATGACTTCTTCTCCGAGCTCCAGCATGTCCGAGGTGTCAAAATGTGTTTAATTTTCCATTTATCAAGTCTCTGCTAGATCAAGGCAATAGCATTTGCCTCGGATTGCCAGATGTTGTAATATTTACTGTCTACTGGACGTAACAGCCACATATTGACTTCCACAGGTTCACAAAGAGCATTCCTTTCCTATCAATTTGAAAACCAAATGACTACGCTGTGTTGTGCCATGTATGAACTCTTTTTTCACAAGCAAAGATTTCAATCAATATGTTTAGTCTAGAAATCGGCAGTCTGTCTGCCTTGCTGTTATCGTCAGAAATAGTTAGTCGGGTCATTAAATTCAAGTGTCTCAACTACATTTACTAGAGCAGAATTAGATTTCGGAAAAGGAAATAAGTGAAACTCCAAAATGCTTAGGTGGGGTAAGGTTAATGAGGATTTATTCCATACAGTGGCAACTATAATATACACTCCGTTGTGCTAGGATGGAACCTCGAGAAGGACCATGAATGGATTAGGCTGGGATTACTAGAAGACAATGCACTGGAGAGAAACTGTGTACTTTGCCTGTTATGTGAGGTCTACTAAATTCAGCTTCAGGAGCAAATCTGTGGATTAATAAGGGTTATAGCAAGAGCGCTATAACATGGAGCTATGCCATAAACAGAAGAAAATGGGCGGGATTTCTGCAACTCCCAACACAAAGAAAAAGCAGACTTCCAAGCACTCCACCTGAGATATATAAAGCACATCACAAAGATACCTTTACAATCACCAATCCTCTCCACATTAAAGCTTCACTACTCTTAGACCAACTGAGAAATTTTAAAATTAACTGGAAATATATATACACCCGTGGAGTCGGGATACAAAATACCAGAAAACGCACGTACATGGCCTGGAGAAAACAGACTCTAAAACTGGGGCAGGGGCTGAACTCAGTTTTGAGATCGAACACCTTTAAGCAGCGGTGTCTGAGGGTCATCACTAAAGCACCAATAACTTAGTAGACTGTAGTTTCTGGAATTAGGAGGCAGGACAGAAAAAAGAAATGAGACAGTTCAACCAGTGCCCACATCTTAAGCTGCACAGTTAATTGTGGCACTCAAATGGCTGAGGTGGTTTGGGGACCCTTGCAGCACATTGTTCAGATGCTGCTGAAAGCCCTCCTCGAACACAGAAACTCAAACACCAAGCCAAAGTACCAGTCGTGTGGGGAGAACCCATACAATATACACAAATTGATGCACCAAAGGTGTGTGCAAGGTGGTATATGGGGGGAGACAATGTTGAAGGAATCCTGTGTATATGAGCTCTGTGAACATGGAACCGAACAAGAAAAAGAAACCCCACTGACTGACTTTGCTTTTTTGAAAGATGCAAATACCCACTTGGAATGCATGATTTTATTTATATGGGACCTTCAAAGTATATCACAGACATAGCCCAAACTGCCAATGTTTGGCCAGTAAATGCTACTTGCGCTTCACACCAAAAAATGATGCCTCTTCTTTTACAGCCTAACTTCATAAATATCAACAGAAGATGTTTTGAGCAAAAATAAACATGAAAATATTGACTAATACATTCTTTAAGGAACAAAAACAGAATTATTAGTGTTATACATAGGCAAGCATGGGCTGAAGGCACAATTAAGTACTCCTCTTAAAGGTAAAACTGCTACCAGAAGAACTAAGAGTGCGGGAATCATTTGTCCTCAGTATGTTTTTTAACTAACTTTTTTTAAAACAAGAATTTCAGAAAAAGATGAGTTCTCTACAGTAGGGTAGACAACAAACATGTAAACATGTTAACTTTCTTCACAGCTAAATACGGACGATGACCTATATCTTATACTCCTCTTTCATCAGATATTCAGGGAGTCAAATACATCTAACACAAAGAAAAAGAGGGTTTGCAACCCAGACCAGGTCTGGACATGGAATAAGCAGAGAATGAAAAGTTGAAATATTACCATAGTCATTCTTTTACATGACTTTAGTACTATGAATTGATCAGGAGTAAGTTAAATATGGCAGCGTTACATCACCCTCAAAGTAAAGCCTGAAAGAGGCTGAAAGATTACAAATTCGTGGAGAGCCCTCCTCCTCACCACCAGTCAAAAAAACATAGGGAACCTGTACTTATACCAGTCTACATAGAGAACAGTGACTTAATGCGGTCAATAAGACTAATAAAAGACCCTCTATTTCACAATCTGCTTCCTCAGGTATGAGTTTGAAGCCCTTTCATACTACCACAATCAAATTACCGGCTATCAAGAGAATTTTAGAATGGGCATAGTAGCGTCAGAGAACAAGTATAAAGTTAGCATTGTCAAGAAGCTCCATCTAAAAAGGTAAGAAGGCAAAAATTGTTATTCCTCAACTAGAAAAAGTAAACCCTGATATCAAAACGAGGAAATAGATGAACAATCACAACCCTTATTGATTACCAGAGTATCGAAAATAGATCACTTCTGGATATACCAGACCAGGAAGCAGGTAAATAGAGGAAAAGAACAATTTCTGTGTAGGATATACCTAGGAGACAGGCCTTAAAGATGGAGGAAAAAAAAAAGGGAATGGAATGAACTTGAAACCCAATTACTTCAGTGCACAAATTAGAGCTAAATCAACTACTCAAAAATCTCACACTGCATATTAGGTTTGCATGAGGGAACAACACCATGCCTTAACAACGCAGTTGGTACCATGACTGTTGTTTCCAAGCATGCCTTTGCAACGAATTTCACTGTAAAAGCATGCCTAGTAAAGGTATATTTTGAAACTGCATGTGTGGTTCTATCATAGAACCCCACCCACCATGAGGCCCAAAACAATCCCCACCCCAGTATCTAAACTACCCCGATCCTCAAACCCTCCCTGAGCAAAAAACTACCCCACCCCTCACCCCATAAAATTAAAGTACCCAGACCTCCCCTCCACCATGAAGGCCCCCGCCAAAAAAAAAGAAAAAACCTATCCTGACCCCCCCCCCTTACCACTAAAACCTCAATTACTCAAACCCCCACCCCGCCCCTAGCCCTAAATCCACCCCACAGCTAAAGACTAGCCACTGACCCTGCCCCAACTCCACTTACCTCACTGCGTCCTCTCCCTATCCTTCCTCCTCTCCTCCCTCCTCGCACCTTTCCTTTAAAAATAAACTACTCGGTCCCCACTGTAAGCCCAAAACTAAAATAACCTAAACCGACCCTTACCCCGCCCCTTTAAATATTTATTTATTATAATTTTTTTAAACGCCTGCCCTGGCCTGACAATCCCTTAACCTCTTCGCAGCCAAGGACGTAACGGTTATAGTGTTTTGAACCAAGGTGTACTCAGGGCCTGTACGTTAAATGTCACATTACATGGTATTTAAAACTTGTGTAAGTGAAAGTTTAATGTTAACCTTGTCCTTACAGTGCAAATGCCCTCAAAAGTATTTTCACTATAACAGGTTTGGCTCTTCTGTAGGAAACTAATGGAATATTAAATATTACTCCTGTAGCTCAAAAATGGGATTAGCTAGCAAAACAGTTAAACAATTATACTTACCATTAAAAATCCAGAGTGTGTGACAGTACGCCTGGGGAAGCAAACATTGATCTGGATCCTGAGGGTACAGGAGCATCAGGCCAACGTTCTAGCTGCACAGGTTCCTTCACCCAATCAGCAACTAAAAGGAGGAAGCGCGAATGTGGAAGGAGAGGAAACAATGGGGACGAATCGTCGTGGAGAGAAGCGTGGAGACGAAGCGAAGACAGCGAATAGGAGGTGGAGGCACTGAAGGATCGCAGCATGGGTGTGAAGGAGCTCACAGTGGCCAGCCAACAACTGAGGAGTCCGAGTCGAGCCGTGGGGAGAGGAGAGAGAGCGAGCAGACCAAAGGTGAGGAGCCGGACCAGAGGAGTCCTTGGTGCGGAAAGAAATACAGGAGGCCAGTTACCCTACAGAAAGGCTCTGGGACACAAAAATGTTGCAGCTCTTGCTCAGAGCCGTGGCTCCAGGCAAGTGAACCACAGGGGCACTGAAGGGGTAAATTGGTGGGCGGTGGTACGGGAAGTATTTGCCGGGCCCGGATAACTGCATGTTTGTCCAACACACAGAGTGCTGCAGTATTTTTCTTATGTCAGTGGCACGTCAGCAAAGCATGTTTTGACAACACTGCAGTGGTGAAAATGTATCGACAGGGCACAAGAATCGCCCAGTGGTGTGGTGTTGGATTATAACACTACTTTAAGATAAACTGAGTACTAAAAGGACTAAAAGGCCTGTTTTTATCCCTTTATCCCTGAGGGTACTACCAACCTAATCAGAGGGAGAAATGGCCTAGAAATTCCAAGGGAATTTGGAAAGAAGGGACAACAGTGAAACAAAAGAGACTTTAGTTTTGAAAGTGCAAATCCTAAAAAACCCAGCTTTAATAGACCTAAAGGTACTTATGAAAAAGGTTGTGCCATTCCTTCTCCTGTTACTGTGGTGTCAGAAGTGGGATATTGTTTAAATAGGAGATGGATCAGGCTCAACCCATAAGTATGAAAGAGGTGGTCGAACAGTAAGCAGAAGGATAGCAGCACTTGCTGTTCATAGTAGAGCAGAAAACCCAGGCCGCCCAGCTTGATACAGTGGAGCTACAGACAGCAATTAAAACCCTAGCCACTGTAATTGCCAACAACCAACAAGTACAAGATAGGGCTATTCAGAAGTTAGTGACCACCATAGCCAGCACAACGGTACAACTTAATGTCCCTAGCTCAGTGTTACAAATATACCAACCCAGAGATGACCCCGATTTATTCTTTACAAATTTCGAGCACGTGGCCATCTCAGCCGCCTGAACAATGGGGTAAAAAAAAAAAAAAAAACAAACAAACACTGGGAGATCAACAGCAAATTTTACAGGGTAAAGGTGCAAATAGAGAAAAAACTTCCCGAGATAACTCCAAGCCTGAAGTAAGCAACACCCTAACATAACAGTGTCCATGGCTATAGATCTAGTCTGTGCTTTCATAGATCTCCTGACTTTAGGGTACACAATCCTGTGCAGGAGCAACCCTAGTTTCCAGTTGGAGGAATCCTAGTCCAAAAACCCAACTCGATTTCTACCTATCAAGGGGACGCCAAGGTATTCAGGGAAGGATGCAGGACAGGAACCCCAGTGCTTTCAGTGCGCTGAGTGGGGTCACATCACCCATAATTGCCCACACAAAGCACCTCAAAGTGAACCAATGAAATTGGGTGTTCCTGTGCAAGAGTACTAAGGGTAGTGGGTAGTCCGAACATGTACAAAAAGGGTCATGGAGGTAAATGGGATCCCCTCTACAGTACTGGTCAACTCTGGCTGCTCACAATCTGTGGTGAGTAAAGAAATGGGTAAAACCTAGACAAAGGCAGCAGGGGGAAACCGTAGTGATTACCTGTGTCCATGGAGACAGTAAACCATATCCAATGGCTAGAGTATCTATGAACTGGAGAGCCCAGACAGATACTGAAAGTAGGAGTCATTCCCCCAACTGGTGGAAGAAAAGAGTATAGGAACGGGTTATCATGATTTTTCTCTTTTGTTGTCCTCTATGACTGATGGGGGGAGGTTGCAGGGGTGGAGGGAGTATACCACGTAGTTTTCGGGCCACACAAAAGGAAGATCCCCAACTTGACCCAGGGAGTGACGGATGACAATGGCCAGGTAGGCCCTTATTTTGGTAACTCTAAGGGACTGATATATATCAAAGTGAAGAAAGGGGACACAGTTATGAGTGAATTAGTGGTACCAGTCCCTTTTTTAATACACTAAGTCTTACATTTGGCCCACAGGTAAGTGAGAGGTAGCTATTACAGCTGGGAAAAGACTGCGGAATATCTGTTACTCCGATTTTATTGGCCTGGGGGCTTTTATGATATTCATAGGTCTTGTGCCGAATGCGAGAGATGTCAGGTCACAAACCCTCCCCAGACATTAAAAACCTCTTTACATCCACTGCCTATTACTATCCCTTTTTATCATGCAGGCATGGCTGTAGTAGGGCCGTCTACTCAGGGTTATCAGTATATTCTAGTCCTAGATGACTAGGAGACTAGATATCCCATGCCACCCCCTTATCCAGCATGACAACGGCCAAAATAGCCTATGCAATGACGGAGTTTTTCCTCACAAGTTGGACTGCCCAAGGAACTGCTTACCAATCAAGGTACACCTTTCATGTCCAAGCAAATGACCCAAGTCTGTAAAATATTAGGCATTACTCAATAAGGACCTTTGGGACAGATGAACGGTCTAGTGGAAAGACATAATAGGACCATTAAAACCATGGTAAGAAAAATGGCTTCAGAGACGGGGAGGGACTAGGATTGAAAGCTTCCTTTAGTACTGTATGCCATTCGCACCCTCAACAGGGTACAGCCCCTTTGATTTAGTGTTTGGAAGACAACCACATACCTTATTAGATATGGAAGCCAAAAATTGGGAAGAGTAAAAAGATGGAAGGGCTAGGCTCCTTGGAATATGCCAATACCTTAAAAGTGAAGCTCCATAACGTATGGGAAGAGGTTAGGTGTAATTTGGAGAAAGCTCAGGACATGCAAAAGACGACCTATGACAAAGCAAAGTACGAGACTCAAGGTGGGTGATAAGGCGTTGATCCTCTTACCATCCTCCGATGATAAGAGCTCAGCTCTAACGCAAGGACCATGTAAAGTGCTCTCCAAAGTCACACCCGTCACTTACAAGTTAGCAGTTGCCCAGAGTTCAAAAGAAGAACAGGTATTTCACATCAATCTTCTTTAAATTATATATTAAAAAAGGGAAACCAATGAGGAACAGTGATGCCAACCCAACCACAATGTTTATCAATGACTCCCTGAATCTAAAGTTCTCCTTCTCACTTGACACTAGTAATCCCTGGAAAGAAAGAGTCCCACTGGAACACTGCATAGAGAACAGTCAAATAAGACAGACATATGACCTGATAGACCAATACACGGATGTGTTTTCTGTGAAACTAGAACGAACCACATTAATCCAACATGATGTAGTAGCAGAGTAATCAGGTTGTTCCGTTATTAACAATGAAGAATTGCTGAATCTCCGAGAAAGACAGTAAAACAAGAAGTGTGTACCATGTTAAAAGAAGGTATCATTGAGCCCTCCAGCAGTGGTTGGTGTTCCCCAGTGGTTCTGGTCCCAAATCCCAGAGGGTCTATTTAATTCTGTATAGACTTTCAGCAGTTGAATAGTCAATTCTAATTTGATATGCACCCCATGCCCAGAGTGGACGAGCTGATTGAAAATCTACGACCAGCTTCATACCTCTCCACTACTGACTTAGCCAAGAGATACTGGCAGATACCCCACCACCCTAATGCCAAGGAAAAAACTGCTTTCTTTACACTCACTGACCTGTACCAATTACGGATCTTACCTTTCAGTTTGCACGGGGCCCCTGCCACCTATCAAAGACTAATAGGTATCATACAAAGACACCACCACCGAGGTTAAGCCGCCACTTATTTTGATGGCATTGTTATTTATAGTCCTACCTGCTACTTGGGGTATCACATCCAAAAAGGAAAGTGGATAAAGTAGAAGCAATCCGGGATTTGCCAGACCTGAAACCAAGAAAGGTATTAATTCCTTTTAAAGGCTAGTGGGATCCTACTGCAGGTTAATTTCTCATTTTGCTGAAAAAGCGGCCCCTTTAACTGATTTGTTGCTTAAGTCCCGCCCCAATAAGATTCTTGGACCTCAGAGCATCAATATTGCTTTGACTGCTCAAAGTCCTCTCTGTGCACAGATCCAGTCTTGATTTGCCCTGACTCCCAACAGTTATTTGTACTTCAGACTGATGCCTCTGATAAAGGACTCTGTGCTGTCTTATCTCAGCCTGATGAGGAGGATCACCTCTGGCTTGTAGCTTACATGAGTAGGAGGCTTTATAACACAGTTGAGAAAGAATGTTTGGCCATCAAGTGGGCTATGGAGGCCCTACAATACTATCTGTTGGGACAGTCTTTTCTATTGTTCACGGACCATCAGTTCCATTTGGGCACAACAATAGTCTATTTTTCCAGGGTGATCTGCTTCTCAAGTTGGCCTCCTAATTTGTAATAGTTGAATATGCAACCACAGCAAGTTAACAGAAGTGCAGTTTGTAGAGACTGTTTATCTATTCTTTCTCTGCTAGGTCTTTAATTATTTACCTTAGTGAGGGAAACTCAGAGGCTTTCTCTGGGAATGGACGCCAGAAGGTCTTAGTCGCGTGTCTCAGTCTATATTAATCAAACACATCAATGGAATTGGTTGCCCTCTCGCATATAAATTGTTCTAGTGCAATCAACTTTTGACTGATGCACAGTTGGCCCACTTTGAGGAACCCAGCTTTCACCAGTTTCAGTTTAATCTCATTGTCCAGTCTGTGGAGGGAGAATATCAAGCGAAGGCACTTCTGGGGAATATAAGCTCTCAAACCTATGAGCCCTTGCTAAAGCCCAGAGAGGCCAATTGGTGCACATAACGGCTTGTACGTACTGTAGGTGGCTAGACAGCCATGCAAGTTTGTAAACTTTCAATCTAAATTGGATTCTCTATGATTAAGTGTGGAGTCTTACTCAAAGTCAAACTAGTAGGTAGTGTTCAAGGTCTGGGACTTCAAAACCCCCTTGTTCAATCTAGGATTCTCCCCACACCAATGCAGTTATGAGAGATTGTAATTTTGAAAAAAAAAATTCCCTAGTCTGATGGGGATATTAAACAGGAGGAAAAACATGTTGACGATCAACATTTTCATGAGGGACAAACTGCCCTCCATGAACATGGTCAACGTAATCCACCTTTCAATTTGATCACTCAGTCTATCCACTACTAGGCCATAGTTATCCTGCATAACCTGTAGTTTATCATTGCACCCATATATTTGACTGGCACATCACGCCGTCCCAGTGGTAAGTCCAGTGGAGGTCAACATGCAGCTTCCGTTAATGGAAACATTTCAGATTTACCCTAATTTATTTGTATCCCTGACTATTCCCCCAACCTTAGTATTTCTTTAACAAGGGGAGGAAGACACACCCACATCACAATGCACCTCAGGAAGCTTCACTGGCTGCCCAGTCACATGCGGAGTCAATTTAAACTTTTCATGCACACATACAAAGCCCTATACAACACAGGACCAGAACAGCTGCATACACTTTCACCAACCCACCAGACACCTACGCTCAGCCTCACACTCGCACACATTCCCTGCATCCGCAATAGCAAAACTGGAGGTCACTCGTTCTCCTACATCACACCAAAAACATGGAACAACCTCTCTCAGCACATCAGAGCCTCCTCCTCACTTCTTGAGTTCCACAAGAAGCTGTAGACTTGGCTCTTTGTATTTGCACCTTGCGGATCACAAATCTACATTCCTGCCCATGCGCCTGGATACCCTCTTGATGATTATTGCACTATACTAATCAATATGACATAACAGACGGCTTACAGAGAGCATGAAATCGTCCACATATAAGGATAACAGTATGTATTTGACCAGGAGGGCAACACCGTGATGGCTGTGATGTTCTTATAACCAGGATGCCAAGGGCTCCACAGCAATTGCAAGGAGGAGTGGCGAGAGCTAGCAGCTCTGCCACTCACCTTGGCAGACCCAAATGTTTGGTGCAAACTGGCCACTGAGATTAACTCTAGCTACAGATAACTGTTTGAACCTTTAGTCCCTTGGTCAGGGAATCCCCAGGAGTCACTCCCATCCACTAGCTCGTGCCAGTTATAAAGGTGGCATCTACATCAGAACACTTATGGATCTGGGGAAGATCAGAAGAGAGCTGAAACTGTTGTCTGAGACCTGAGAAGAGCCACTTGAGGACTGGACCTGCTCTTTCATTTGTACACAGGACAACAAAGTGGACTCCATGGGTCATACACCTGACCTGCTAAAGCTACAGGGACACGACAAGATGTCTTTTCCTGCAACTGCCCAGCGGAACAATGGCAACTGGGTCAAGACATGACCCTGTTGTTTGGCCTCTGCCTGCCACCCTGCGAGTCTTTAAGTGCCTCCCAGGAAACCATAGGAGCAATGCTTAGATTGGGCACCAGCACTTATTTTACAAAGTGCTGTTCAGATGGCAGAGGCTGGAGCTATTAAGTGTCAGCAAACCGAATTCCAAGGCTGCGTTCTTCTAAAGCCACCTCAGGCCTCTAATCCACTGCCAGACACTCCCTGACCCTTTACCTCACAATTACGAGTTCCTGCTTCCTCACTTGGTGAAGAATTTCCTGTCTCTCTCTTCCTTGGTTAGATTTTGCCCTCTCTTGGGCTTAGAAAATGTCTGATGAGGAAAACTAAGTGTAGGTCCCCAAAAGTAAATGCTGGTGGCCCCAACCAGCTCAAATTAAGTACTGCCTGGGGAGGTGGGGATTTAGCAGTGAACTCCTGTGTTGGGACTTACATATCTAAAGTCAGAAGGTAAAAGCTTTGATTGGGAAGAACCTGTGTATCTGACCGTCATCCAGTGTCATATTGCACCTAGGTCCTTTCCTTCCGCCACCACTGATTATCACTGGCACTCTGCGCTTCATTGTTCTATTTCTACTGTAAACCTTTTTTTTTTTTTTTAAATCATATCTCAAATTTCCCTTATATAATTTGTGCCCTTTTGGCGTCATTGAGCTTACCCCCATCAAGCACCACCTGCTTCATTTCCAAAAGTAAGAGGAGACTACACAAACTTTCAATTTGGAACATCTGAGGGTACATCAGACATCCATTTGGATGAATGCATTTTATCTAGGACTACATGACTCTAAAAGATAACTTATGGTGGCAGAGACCAAACCTCACTCTTGTCCTAGTATAAGCAACACCAGGTGCCCTGACCTAGGTAACAAAGTGAAAAGCCTGGGTGTCTTGAGTACGAGTTCACCTTAACAATACAGATTAACATAATTCAAGAGCAATAAACTTTCAGTTGAATATGCTCAGAAAGGTATGCCCTGAACCAGAATTAAAATCAAGTGTAATTTAGCAGCGCAAGAAAAACGGTGTGCTGGCTCTCCATGATATTCAGAATGTGAAAATTCCACTGTAGTAGCACCAGTTCTAAAAATCCATCAATTAGCTTCTGAAAGGCAGGAGAACATTTAAATTAGACCCACCAGTCATACAAGTTAAAGGGGTTGTGGGCCCTAGTATCTAAAAATATGGACTCAAACCATCTATCATGTTGATTGTTCCCCAATGTACAGAACTTCTGGGCACACATTGTAGACAAACTTCTTAAAGCTTAAGCTAAAACTATACAATCACCAACCATGCCCGCTAGAATTCATTTCTAAACATAAGAAAGGGAAAATCAGCCATAAACTACGTTGTTAGGTATTTTATGGGGGAAAAAGACTCATGGGCATAATTCCACAGATTTACAGAGAAGAACAAGTTACTTACCTTCGGTAACGCCTTTTCTGGTGGATACACTAGCTACCTGTGGATTACTCACTCATTGAATTTTCCCCATGCGCCAGCATCCGACTGAAATTTTCTCCTAGCTTCTGCACATCTACGAGGACGTCACAATTGCCCGGCTCCCACGCGACGTCGTCTGACGTCATACAGGCAATAAGAGGTCCTCGCCGGCATGCTGACGTCAGTTGTCAACATTTTTATGTGCCTTTGAGGCGAACAGGTAAATATCAACAAAACATATCTGATACGAACAGATCAAATAAAATCTTATACCATAATATTTAATTAAATTAAATACTAAAACAATCGCAGAAATATGCATATATACAAAAATATATATATATATATATATATATATATACACACACATATACATATATAGCTATAGATATATATATATATATATATATATATATATAAAAATAAACACAAGCATGTATACCATCTGCATCAGTATAAAACAGATCAATGACTTACAGGTGCTCACCCAAGGAAATCTTGGTAAGACCAGACAGGCAACGGGGAGGCGGGTGGGACCGTGAGGAATCCACAGGTAGCTAGTGTATCCACCAGAAAAGGCGTTACCGAAGGTAGTTAACTTGTTCTTCTGATGGATACAACTACCTGTGGATTCCTCACTCATTGAATAGAGTCCCAAAGCAGTACTGCACTCGGTGGAGGGTGCCTGAATGGTCAGACCAAGAAATCCTGCAGCACCGACCGTGCAAAATGGCCATCACTCCTCACCTCCGAATCCAAGCAATAATGCTTCGCAAAAGTGTGGAGGGATGACCAAGTTGCGGCCTTGCAGATGTCAACCACAGGAACACCTCTAGCTAGGGCCGAAGAGGCCGACTTAGCTCTGGTGGAATGAGCTCTCATTCCATCAGGGGGTTCCTTCTTTGCCAGAGAGTAACACAGCTTAATGCAAAGAATGACCCACCTGGAGAGTGTTCTCTTGTGGACTGCCTTTCCTTTCCTCTTTCCCACATACCCGATGAAGAGCTGATCTTCCAATCTGAACTCCTTTGTTCTGTCGACGAAGAAGCTCAGTGCTCTTCTCGGGTCCAGATGATGCAGTCTTTCTTCCTCTTTCGAAGGATGAGGTGGAGGATAAAAAGCGGAGAGTGTAATAGACTGACCCATATGGAAGGGTGAAACAACCTTCGGCAAGTAAGCAGCCTTGGTCCTGAACACCACCTTATCCCCATAAAAGGATGTGTACGGGGGCTTAACAGAAAGAGCCTGTGGCTCACTCACCCTTCTAGCCGAAGTAATGGCAACAAGGAAAAACATTTTTAAAACCAACAGCCTTAAGGGGCAAGAATGCATCAGCTCAAACGGTGAGCCCATAAGAAATGTTAAAACTAGGTTCAAACCCCACTGAGGCATAAAGAAAGGAGTGGGAGGATATCTATTAGTCAGGCCCTTTATGAACCTCAAAACTAATGGAGATTTAAATAAAGAGGGTTGGTCAGGCAGACACAGAAAGGCTGACAGAGCCGACAAGTAGCCCTTAACTGTTGCAACTGCACAACCCCTCTGTGCCAAGGATAACGCAAAAGACAAAATGTCTGATAAGTGGGCACATAAAGGATCAATTTGTTTCTCTCCACACCAATTTCCAAATTTAGCCCACCTGCTAGCGTAGATAGATTTAGTGGAGTGTCACCTGGCCGATAAAATAACATCCACCACCTCGGGTGGGAGAGAAAAGGAACTCAGGTTGCCCCGTTCAATCTCCAGGCATGAAGGTGCAGGCTCTGGAGGTGGGGGTGTAAAACCTGCCCCTGCGATTGTGAGAGGAGCTCTGCCCTGTGAGGGAGACGGAGCAGGGGGCACAGTGAGAGTTGGAGAAGATCTGAATACCACACCCTTCTTGGCCAATCCGGAACTATTAAGATGACTTGGCCCGGTCTTGGCGAATTTTCCTCAGAACCAAGGGTATGGGGGGGAAACTTGTAAAGCAACTGGCCGTACCAGGAAATCTGAAACGCGTCCCCCAACATTCCTTGCACCGGATACTGGAGGCTGCAGAACAACGGACAATGCACGTTCTCCCGAGTGGCAAAAAGATCTACCCGAGGGAATCCCCACATCTGGAAGATGTACAGGGTTAGATCTGGATGAAGACGCCACTCGTGATCGGTCGAGATGTGCAGTCTGAGACTGTCCGCACGCACGTTCAAAACTCCGGCCAGATGGTTTGCTACTAAGCAAATCCGATGGTCCCTTGCCCAGGACCATAGCCGAAGAGCTTCTCTGCAGAGAAGGTACGACCCTACTCCTCCCTGCTTGTTGATGTACCACATCGCGGTAGAGTTGTCCGTCAGGACATGGACTGATGGACCGCGAAGGGAAGGGAGGAAGGCCTTGAGAGCCAGACGTATCGCCCGCAATTCCAACAGATTTATGTGAAACATCTGTTCCACTGGAGACCAATGGCCTTTGACCTCCAGGTCCCCCAGATGAGCTCCCCACCCTAGAGTGGAAGCATCCGTTATCACTGTGGTCACTGGAGGAGGCAGCGAAAACGGCCTTCCTTGGGAAAGGTTGCCTTCCGCAGCCCACCATCGAAGATCCGCTGCAGCGTCTCTGGAAATCTTTACCGATCCCTCGAGATCCCCTTTGTGTTGAGACCACTGCTTTCGGAGACACCACTGAAGAGCCCTCATGTGCCAGTGTGCATGAGTGACCAACAGAATGCAAGAAGCAAACAGACCGAGCAGACGAAGGACCTTGAGGACTGGAATGACCGCTCCACTTTGAAACATTGGAACCAACGCCTGAATGTCCTGAATCCGCTGGGGCGGAGTAAAGGCACGATTCAATGTTGTGTCCAGTACCGCCCCTATGAACAGGAGACGTTGAGAGGGCTCCAGGTGAGATTTGGGCACGTTCACCGAAAAGCCCAGATCCAACAACAACTGGGTTGTCGACTGCAGGTGACGCAGCACGAGCTCCGGAGACTTGGCCTTGATAAACCAATCGTCTAGGTAAGGAAATACCGCTATCCCCTTCCTTCTGAGCTCTGCTGCAACCACTGCCATCACCTTTGTGAAGACTCGAGGTGTCGAAGTAAGACCAAACGGAAGGACCGCAAACTGATAGTGTTGCAATCCCACCACAAACCGAAGATACTTCCTGTGCAACTTGATATGGGATATGAAAGTAAGCATCCTGCAAGTCGACAGACACCATCCAATCTCCTTCGTTCAACTACAAAAGCACCTGTGCTAGGGTCAGCATCGTGAACTTTTCCTGTTTGAGGAACCAATTCAAAATCCTCAGGTCCAGGATTGGTCTCAACCGACCATCCTTCTTGGGGATCAGGAAATATCTTGAACAACAACACTGACCCCTCTCCTGCTCTGGAACCAACTCCACTGCACCCTTTGAAAGGAGGACTAGAACCTCCTGTTCTAGCAACAGGAGATGTTCTTCCAAACAGAAGGTTGGACGGGGCGGGATGGGGGGTGGAAACTCCCAAAAGGGAAGGGCATAGCCTTTCCCCACAATACTGGTGACCCAGGAGTCCGATGTTATTGCCTCCCACATGT
Source organism: Pleurodeles waltl (assembly GCF_031143425.1). NCBI lineage: Eukaryota > Metazoa > Chordata > Amphibia > Caudata > Salamandridae > Pleurodeles > Pleurodeles waltl. The sequence continues at coordinate 93,020,331 of NC_090441.1, forward strand.
GGAGAAAGTACATTAACCTCCCCCCTACAGGAGTAGTATGCAAAGGAATTGGTGGATGACTAAGGCTGCTTTCCATGCTGCACCCCTCCAGAGGAAGAGGCAGAGTGCTGCTGGGTGGCCCCTCTGGTTCGAACCCTACCCCTGTACGATCTATAGGGGAGGGCAGTGGTGGCTTGCTGTTGAAACCTGCCCCGAAAGGAGGAGCCACAACCAAACCCCCTAAATCTTCTGAACGATCGTGAAGAAACAGAGGAGGCCTGCAAGCCCAAAGATTTTGCTGTGGCTCTACTTTCTTTAAATCTTTCAAGGGCAGAGTCTGCCTTTGACCCAAAAAGTTTATCCCCATCAAAGGGTAGATCAAGCAGGGCCGATTGAACTTCTGGTGAAAAACCTGAAGAACGAAGCCAGGCCTGTCTCCTCGTAGTGACAGTGGTGCCCATAGCCCTGGCCACAGAATCAGTTGTGTCCAGCCCTGACTGGATTACTTGGGTCGTGGCAGCCTGAGCATCCGACACAAGGCCCAACACCTCCTGAGGTAATCCAGAATGAGATGACTTTACCTCCTCCATAAGGGCGTAGATGTATCTGCCCAAGATACATGTGGCATTTGTGGACTTAAGGGCCATACTACAAGAAGAGCATGTCTTTTTTGAAGACTGGTCCATCTTTTTAGAGTCTCTGTCCGAAGGCACACCCGGAAAGGAACCTGGAGCAGTACGTGATGAACATGAAGCTTGCACAACCAAGCTTTCTGGAGTCGGGTGCCTCGACAAAAAGCCTGGATCCGCAGGAGCCACACGATATCTACACGCTATTGTCCTGTTAACAGCCGTAGATGTAACTGGCTTTTTCCAAATCTCCATAATTGGATCAAGGAGAGCCTCAGTAAAAGGCAAAAGAGGTCCTGCAACAGCCGAGGCCGGATGAAGTAATTCCGTCAAAATGTTGGGTTTTGCCTCAGCCACTGGGAGGGGAAGGTCTAAAAAGTCAGCTGCTTTCCTCAAAACAGAGTAGAAAGAAGCAGCTTCCTCTGTATATTCCCCAGGAGATGTCAAGTCCCACTCCGGGGAAGTGTCCAAGCCACTAGCAGTGTCCAAACCATGAAGATCTGTCAGAGGCTCCTCAATCTCACCCTCCTCCAAGGCCTGCCTGTTATACTCCTGTTCCTCAAGGAGGCGAAGAGCTAGCCTCCTATAATGAAGCCTGGCCTCGATCCTTGGCGTCGACGATCTCGCCTGACGCCGATCCTCTGATCCATCCGACGCCGGATCCATCGGCGCCATGGGCTTTTTTGGCACCGACCGAGGCAGAGGATGAGAAGGCGAAGAACTCTCCGGCGCCGGGACAGCAGTCCTCATCGGAGTCACAGGTCTTTTAGACGACACCAAAGGAACCGGCGCCGAGCCAGCACCTACCATTGGAAGGAAGGGCATGAAAGGTGCCGGTCGTAAAGGAGCCGGAGCACCCATATTAAAGGCCAATGGCCCCGAAGGACCAGCCCAGCTGGACCACCACCCGGAGCCATTTGTTGAAAAATGGCAAACATTGCATTAAGAAATGTGGAACTATCAGCCCCTGGCGCCGGGAATGATGGATATTGCAGAGCCTGCGCCAGAGGTGATAACAGCACCGGCCCAGGCATCTCTGATGCAGGTGAAAACTCTGGATCCTGTTGTGGTACGACCTCGAAGACAGACGGCGGAGAAGTCGGAGAAGCGGGAGGCGTCTGCAGCCGAGGAGTGATGGTGAGACTAACATCCCATGTCTTACGGTGCCGAACCGAAGGCGACCTTGAGCGTGAACGCTCTCTACTCGAACGGCGTCGAGAATCACGGCGGCGCCAGGAGTCATGGTGAAGTCGATGAGATTTCGGCGATGACGATCTGCGCCAGTGCCGCTTCTCTCTCTTTTTGGACTTCGCCAAAAACACCTTAGCCTCCCATTCCTTCAACACCTTAGGATTCATGCGTTGACAGGATTCACATTTCTCCACTTCATGGTTGGAGCTCAGACACCACAAGCAATCCACATGTGGGTCTGTCACCGACATCTTGCCTCCGCACTCTCTACAAGGCTTAAAGCCTGACTTTCGCTGTGACATTTTGATAGAAACAGTAACTGTAACTACGCAGCAGAAACAGTTGCTCCCTCGAAGAATAACCGTCGCTCGAAGGCACGGAAAAAAGGGAACTGACGTCAGCACGCCGGCGAGGACCTCTTATTGCATGCATGTATGACGTCAGACGACGTCTCGTGGGAGCCGGGCAATTGTGACGTCTTCGTCTACGTGCAGAAGCTAGGAGAAAATTTCCATCGGATGCTGGCGCATGGGGAAAATTCAATGAGTGAGGAATCCACAGGTAGTTGTATCCATCAGAATATGTAAATGCACTACCGTTCCCTAAAAAACAGAAAACCATAAATACTGGATGGAACACTCTTAAATAAGGTATTATCTATGCAAGATTGGTTAATAAATTGTGGGAAGTCTTATCAACAATTCATGTGGTCATTGTAGCTAATGGATTTGGAATTATGTTGCATGAAACAAACAGTGTCATAATAATTCATGCTCCTGCGCCCCGATCAAACAAATTTAGCAATCTGTTACCAAGTCATTGTAATCCTAGGTGCTGGACCTACGCATATGGCCGAAAACCTTTGCAGACCAAAGACCTGTGAATCAGATAGAATGGACACTCCTGACTTCTGGTCAGTTCTGTGCTACAGTCTACACCTCTAATGTTTATACAATGTTACTTTTGCTTGTATAGCACACGTATTTCCATTTATATGGTCTGGCAGCCCTGTGGGTATCATGCTGACACAAGCCACCTCAAATCCTGGTCTTTTCATGTCTCAGTCACTATGAGCACACACACCTACCAGTGTCCATGACCTGAAACTTCCCATATCTGTGTGCCCAGAGCCATTTATGTTCCGACTACTCATATCACATGGCCTCGGGTCCGCTCTCCCTTATCAGCTTGACATCAGCCAACCAGCAGTGTTCTGACTTTGAAAAGACGACTTTGGCTGGAGGGCAAACAGCCACAGAGATGCAGTAATCAAATGAAGAGTTAGCGGGTGCCCAAATGATTTTAGCTCTGTAAATAAGAAATAAAAGGGCATAATTGTTCTAAACTTACTGAGTTAATGAGAGCAAGGCAATGGAGTACTGATGGGCATAGTAGCATCAAAACGGGAGCCTAGATCCTTTACTTTGTTGATTAGAGACTGACCCACAGGTTTTGGAATAGGACAGGGAGATGAACCAACATCAATTGTATATGAAGAGAATAAGCTCAGCGTCAGAACGTCTAAACTGTAAAACACCCAGATCCTCATCCCTTTTAGGGGTTTCTGCAGTTGGACCACAGGATGATGTCAATTTAAATAACTTTGCTTGTCATTTGGTATAGGATTGAATGTCTGGTTCCAAGTTCATGAAGATGATAAATAATAGGGCAAGGACGATATTAAAGAGTGTAGGAGACAGTGGTCCTTATGGCACCCTGAACTAAGGACATGTTTCTTGAGTTTTGACTCAGCGACACCACACACAATCACTTCTCGATAGACAAACTGACAGTGACACCAGATAAAATCAAGTCTGCATGTAAGAACAAACCGAGAGGAAAGTGGGCCTCAGAGTACAGCCGCTCCAGCAGGAAAGAATGTGGTGAACACAAGTCCAACATTTGCTGGACTAGTCTTTCTCCTGTGTATCCCAATGCACCATCCCAATATCCAAGGAGGGTGCTTTCTGTGGTGCCTATCCGAAAACCAAACAGTAGAGAAAAAAAAAGACAACTGGCCTCAAAGTGCTTGTAGAGTTGAGAAACAATTTTCAAGCACCATAGGAAAGACAAGTAAGTTAGTAAAGGGCCTACAACAGGCCAAAATTATCACATTAGGTTGGGATTTTTTTGTTTTGTTTAAATCAAGCGAGCACCACATTTTATGTTATATAAATGGCCTTGAATGGTTCCCTGTTGCATAGAAAGGCTGAGTAGGAGGCAGCTGGTACAGAGATCCTCACATATTTGAAGTGATGGCTGGACCCTCCCAGTAGAAGTGAGATGTAGTAGTGGAATTCGCCAATTTAAAGGAATCTCTGGGATGATAACAAGATGCTAGATTCCACCCTGGTATCCTTTTCATTGGTTCCTTGATACTTAGTAATCTTTGATCATGCATAAACAGGACTCTGTTGGCAGGTTACTCGTTTCCTCTAGTACAACTTCCTTCTGTAATTAGCCCATTTCATTTTTTAACCTGAAAACCGAAACAGGAAACCATGTATGATTAAGCTTTCTGTTTACCATTAGGTAGCTGAAATCATCATAGCATTCCTGAAAGCAGCGAACACAATTAAACACTTACTATGCACGGTTTTGAATTGTTCACCTAAACACTTTCAAGGCCTTCATATTTCTTTCAGTGTTTACAACTGAGTTTGCAACTCTCCAGTGAGTTCCAGTGTCTGTTTCACCCAGTCTATTTACCTCTGCCTTCCCAGCACTACCAAGTTTCTCCCCAAAATATGTGGCTATTTAGTGTCCTTTCATTCCAGTGCCACCTCAGCATCAGAGTCTTCACAATCCGTTTCAATACTGTGCCAGGCCTTCCCATCTCTTTCTACTTCCACATCTCCCATTGAGTGTTCACGTTCTCTCTAGCAGCAGTCTCCTCTACTACAGGTTTTGCACCACTTGTCACTCCTCAATGTTTATATCTCTGCAGAATTTGTGTGATTTTCCTGTGTTTATGTATGGATAAGTGGGCATCTATTCTAATCCTAAAAGCACCCTTTCCCCTCAGGCGACGCAGGTGCAGTGCAGAAATCCATACAATTAGGTGCAGAGCAAGTATCACTGAATTTAGGGGGACATTAACAGTGGTTGTCACTTTGTGCATATGTGAGTGGCTACTAGGTAATCGTTGCAGGTGTGATATTACGGGCAATAGCATCCTGCAATTGCCTTGAGACTATGTGCTGTCATCATGTTACAAGATAAAGTGTGTTGCAGTTCAATTGTGACCAGACGTTGGCAGTGGAGTGGTGGTTTACCGGCCCACTCATATACATTTGAAGCTAGCACAGGTCCTATTACTAACATCGGAATGCATGAGCGTCTGCAGCCTGTGTGGTGTATGCCTTCTGTGAATAAGTGAACCAGAGTAATAGAGACTTGGTGGCTACATTTTTGAAGATCCTGGCCTGTCCATGCGCACAAACTGGAGGAGGGATTGTTTTACTGAACAGCAGAAGTATACTGCTGGCATTTCTGAAGCTGGAGGTAGAATACCTAGATACTGAAGTGGGGAAATGGAAGACACGGCTCCCTTTAGACAGTCAATTAGGTCCTTTTGGGGAAAGGTTCTGCTTATTAGTCTTCTTGGGAACTGCCATTTGATAGATGATGTCGTTAAGGGTGGGACTGTAATCGCAGTCATTCACCTTTAGGTGAGACCAACCTTTTGTCCCTTTCCTGATCTCTGTTCAATGTGGCAGTTGGTAGACAGTTGAACAAATCTCACACCTCCTTGCTGAGAAGAACCATCTCAAACCCATTCTGAGAGGGCACACAAGGAATCCAAGTCATCTGTCTGGGTTGACTGTATAAAGTGGTAGCTGCTGGCCCACTTGTTTCACTTAAGTTCTCTTTAATCAAGAAACAGTACTCAGAGAAATGCTGTGCACCTTTGCTGGGGTCTGCCTAACAGCCAGCTTTCCAGAGGTGAGACAGCATCACCTGGAGTCTGACCTTGCTGGAAGAAGCTAAATCTTTCACCTGAAGCTAAACTTGTTGCTGAGAGAGGGCAGTTGCTGAGAAAGACAGTGTGACTGTCTACAGTGAGGCAAAAGCAGTTGACATTAGAGCGGAGGGTCTGTCCATCCAGAGAGATACATGAGAGCGCTCAGTGTGGTTCCAGATCACAATGCAGTCTCTCTGACCGAGCAGCTTACACAGCTTCTCTGTCCTGAAGTTGTGCTAGACCGGATAAGTTATTTTAAGGCAGGATGAAAGGCAAAACCGCAAACAGCACTGATAGTTTGGGTGCATCATGCCATGCCCTAAAAAGAGAAACAGACTGTTCGGGGCAGGTACTTTCCATGTTAAAAAAATATAATTACCAACGATCATTCTGGTCCAAATGTCATCCTCCCCCCACCCCCTCCACCAATTCTATGGAGTTTCTGCTCAAGTACATCATTGTTCTATCACTTACTAAAGAGGTAGGTTTCAGAGTTGCAAAGCATCCTTTCTATCACCTACTAATATAAGGGTTGCTGACTTTCTAAAATCAAGCTGGTGTCGCAATGTAGTACTGACCAAAGTACTCACATCTCAACATGCTTATCCTTCTGTGACAGCCAATCTTTACTCAAAATATAGGTCCAACAGACTGTTCACGTACTCAGCTTTACTGGACTTGAGCCCTTTTATCTCTTTGAAATTATCAACAAAGTTTTGCATACTATCAGATAGAAGAAGTTCTAAATGCAAACTGTGCTAGTAGGTATCAGTCTTATCACAATATTACTCACCGGGTGACTGCTCAACAAACGATAGATATGTCAGCCAAGCCAGGGCAATGTCTTACAATGCATAAGAAAAACTAAGCCACCTGCACTGTCTTTCTTGATTTACACAGTAAATGTTTATTTTTTCCTCATAGACAATTACTGTTCGAAGTTCTGATAGCACAATGAAGCAATTATGTACTAACAGTTTGGGCATACAAGTATGATTAGATAAGCAAAAATTTAGATTTTGTTTTCATGACAACATAACTGGCCAACTAAAGCTTTCACATAACTAAAAACTACGGTGAAACAATAGGGTTTCTTTTTTAACAATAATTTCTAAGTGCTTGGAACAGAATGTGGTGAACACTCACAGAATTATCAACATAAACTTTATTTATACAGATTAAAATAGATGCTAGCCTAATAGCTATGAGGTTTCTCAATCAGCAGTATGCTTGTGTAGCAGCGTCTGTAGGTCAAAGGTGATCAGGCTGCCAGCGTGTGGTCAGCACAGAGGTCTATTTTGGTTTTGTAGTGCAGAGCCTATAATTTATTCAAATATCGATGCTGAGTCTTTGAGGAGCTTAGCTTAGTTATGAAGCACTTAGTTCTGTAGAGGCTGGTAGCCCCGAGACATGTTTTTAGTTTCTGTAGATGTAGGAGGTGTCAGCTGTGCATTGGTGGGTAGACTGGTTGCATTTAGGGTTTAAGAAAATCAATCAGCTGGAGGCCCGGGCCGTGTGGGACCACAACTACAGTTATGAATAATCAAGATCACAGCTTCCATTCCTACATACTTCTATCTTCTGGATAAAGGAGTAGCACCAGTCTAGAACTCAGATGATTTCCATTCAGAAAGTTATGGATCATCAGAAGCATTTTGCGATAAACATTGTGGTCTGCTTTGGACATTTTGAAGAGCAGTAGCAAGGACACTGATCCATTGAAAGACTACAAGAAATTACCTAGGGCTGTTGTCTCTAAGCAGTATGAGGGTATCAACAGGCTGTTGAGCAGACTGTGGTTTTGCAATATTGGAGGCTACCAACTTTGACAACCTTATCCGTAACCGCCGGGGCTACTGATTTTGATAACCTTACACACTGAACATGGTGGCCTACACATAGGATAACCTTTAACATGAAGAAAAGATTTGAGATTGGGCGTACAACCGTGTATTTGTTAAACAAGAGTTGATTACTTAAGAAGCTGGGCTGCTCTAAATAGTGAAAAGAAAATACAACATCATGGACGTCTAGTCAAAGACACTAACACAAAGCCCTAGTATTCCCCTAAAGTTTTTTTCTTTCTTTTAATCATTTGATAATGGAGGCTTTGTTTTTTTCCTGTGTCTGAGGGGAAAATAAGGACTCTAGCATGTAAATTTCCATCATAAGTCCGTGGCTATAGCAAACAAAATACATAAAACCCTGAATCCAATTCTTCCCTTATAAAAACTATACACCTACCTCACATAGGAATCCTTTATCTCGCTACGTCAAAAACACATCATTTAGATACCTAGTGACTTCATTTTGAATGACTTACATAAATTGTTCAATGTTATTTACACATTCCTTAGAGCTTGAATTGCTCAAGATTCAACACTCCTTTAGGAAATTTGATGAATTAACTTTCTCTAGCCTTATATTCTGCCAACTTACACCTCCAATTTAACCCTTTATGTTTCCCAGTCACTAATTTCATATAAATGGAAGTAAGTGTGCGATACGAGTAAAAAGTAACATTGTATAGACGCGCTGAACTCCAGAGTGGGACTACATATCCCAGACTACTTTGTGGCCCCAGGAGGCGGCCATTTTCACCAGCACCTGCATTCACTTGACCAGACCAACAAGCGCTATTAAGCGCATGGGTGCACTTTGCAGCGCGGGACGTGCCCGGGTCTGACGGAGCACGGAGGAGGCTGGGCTGGGCCACCCCCCTAACATCTATCTCCAAGTAGGCCTCGCTGACTCTCTCCTTTTTATTATTGTATCATCCTGCAGGTTGTATCACTGAACTAACTTTCTGCAGAACACTTATCCACTAATTACAGTTCTTTGATGGGTGAAAGGAAATCAGAGGGGCGGTGTTAAAAACCAAGCGGAAAAGGCATAAGCATGCAGGTAATAATTGTGTTATGGACACAACTGACAATGTTCTGGGTGAATGTGAAAAAATCTTAACCGCCTCCCCGGACAGTGGCTCCAACGAAACTGGAGGCGAGTGCTGCCAAGTTAGGAAGGGGATGGGTCACAAGAAAATTGCTGACATATTTGTAAAACATGACCAACAGGTCACAGCCTCTATAGGGCAGAGGGAGGGTAGGAATGTCATTACCCACGCTCCCTCATTACCTGTGAATGAGCCGTCACTAGATCTTAGTGACACTCTTCAGTGTACCAACCGCGTTACCCCTTTAATCAATAACTCAAACCCACATGATGACCCTGAACCAGGCATCACGGTGGGTGGGTCCGCAGACGTAAATGTGAATTTAGCCCAGACAAATGCACAGTACATCTTATGCATACAAGATTTAAAGAGCGAGGTGTCAGAACTCAGGTCTATGGTTAATTCCTTAATCGCAATAGTCAAGCAGCTAATTCCTTCAGACGCCATGGCCATCATGAATCATATCTGTAGCCCAATGCCAAACCCACCCCCCAATGAAGTTGCCCAAAATTGCCAGAGACTAGTTGTGCTAGCCAACATTTAGCGGGTGCTAGGATCAATAACTCTTATCGGCCTACCCCACACAAAAGCTTGGCGCAGGAAAGGCATCTGGTGTCATATCAAATCCCTAAATCTACGAGCGACATTGTCCCTAAATGCACTGCACAGCCTGCCATTGACCGGTCCCACCTTAACACTGTTCTAATGGTCAACGTTCCCAAACTACACCCACTGGCACAAAGGGAAGGGGGAGATTCTGTCAGAAATATGGCAATTCATTGGATTCGCTATGTGAGAAGCTGCTACTCTGTAATACGTGAGGGTATAATTGATGCAGTCAGAAGGCCCAACCCAGACACACACTTCGATATGTTACAGTTGACGTTAAGGGACAGGAGCATGGTGGATAATCTGGTGGCCCTAGACGCAAGGACAAGTGCCCTAGGGAAATCCTGTATCCAGTTCAAATACTCTAGGCCACCTGCGCACTATGGGGCTGGCCCTACCCATTGTCCAGCAGGTAACCTATCTCCTCTTAGTGAGAATGATTGACTTGAAGTACCATCTAAAAACCCTCAGTGTTCTGGGACATTTTTTGCAAAATTGTCCCGGCATCACAAAATCATTGTGGCAGGTGACTTCAATGTCACATTTGAACCTCTTGACTGGGATGATCTTGAGTTTACCCACAAGGAGGATCAGACATGGTCTATTCCTGCCTTGGATATCCTGCCCATCAAAAGGTGGACGCAGGCTGCTGTCCAAGTAAAAGTATTGACCGTAGAATTTGGACTCTGGGCACTTAACGGTAGGACTAAATCTGACGCAAAGGGTTGCCATACATATAACAAAGTTAACCACACTAGTAGAATTGATTATTGTCTAGTCAACATAAGATTATGGCCCCTAGTCATCAACATGGTCACTGAGAGATCTGAACGTGACCAGAACCCTTTAAGTCCATATGTCTGCTTTGTGTAATCACTTGTCCATGATTAACACCCCAGTAACCGCACCAGAGGGAATTAGTCTGGTTAATGACAAACGTCACCTAAAGTGGAATAAGGTTTTCGCTCGACCAATGCTCATCAGTGCTGCTAACAACACCTTGAAGACCACATTGATGGGTTTAGAGGCGGAGCCCGCAATCCCCAGTGACAAAATAAGCTCAACTCACACCTCATGCTTCAAGGGCATTGTGGGCCACTTCTCATCAGATAGAGTTTCTGATGGCAAGAGGCTTAAGGGTAGGCATTGCAGGTTTAATAGTGTCAGTCCTCAAACAAGCACTTAATCCAAGCTATTAAATCTAAGGATGTAAACGCCATTCACTCAGCTAGAAAGTCTTACAAATCAGCTGTCTGTAAAGCCAAGTGCAAACAAGATGACAGGGGGGGCTGCACTTAATGACGCTGCACGAGAGAGGAACTGCAGTGAGTTCTGGTCCTTGGCCGCGCGGGGCCCAGAAAATAGCGCACTGAACATTACAACTAATATTGCTCCAAAGGACTGGGTAGACCATTTTAGTGGGTTGTACTCCTATGACCATGATAGTATAACCTCTGAACATAAGGACTCTTGCTCTAATATCCTTCTAACACCCACCCCTCCAGTGCAGCAACTATTCTCCCATGAGGATATAGCACATTCCTTAGGTACTCTAAAGCTTGGTAGAGCACCTGGCTCGGATGGTGTTCCAGCAGACTTATTTTTAACTGACATTGAAATCTGGTCAAGATATATCACCATCATATCGAATGCAATAGCAGAGTCCTGGAAGGGTGCCAATGTAGTCCCGATTTTTAAAAAGGGTGACAAAGCCCTCCCCTGTAATTATAGGCCAATTAGCTTAACAGACTGTGTGCAGAAAGTGTTTTGTCACTGCCTTTTGGGCAAGATTCAAGACTGGATGGCTGAACAAGACACTTAGTCCTCTACAGGCAGGTTTTCGTAAAAAAAATATCCACCATTGAGCAAGCCCTCAGGTTTAGGGTTTTATACTGGAAGACAGTTTTCACTGGCAAAGGGAATCTGTATGTTGCCTTTGTGGACCTGAAATCTGCATTCGATCTAGAACCCCGTAAAAAGTTGTGGGAAGTTCTTTCCCTAATGGGAATCCCAGAGCTCATTCTTGCTCTATTCATTCGGCTTCATGAGGGTAATTATGCACATGTCAGGTGGGATGACAAGGAGCAGCTAACTGACAGAATCCAGGTGTCAAGGGGTGTGCGGCAAGGGTGTGTCCTTACCCCCACCTTGTTTGATTTGTACATTAATGATATTGTCCCCTCTCTACTCAGAGTGGAGGCTGTTGCACACAAAAAATTCCGGTCTTGTTCTTTGCAGATGATACACTCGTGATATCCAAGACCCCAAGCGGATTACGGAAACTTCTCATGTGCTTTGAGGAATTTTGTTCCATGCGGGGACTTGAAATCAATGCCTCCAAAACTAAATTAATGACACTCAATCCCCACATATCCTTCAGAGGGAAGTTCATCCTCGAGGGTACCCCACTTGAAAAGGTGGGCACATTTAGTTACATGGGTTTAACTTTAACTGAAAAAATGTCATGGACATCACAAAGTGCAAAGGAGGCACTAAACCTAAAGCAAACAGGGGTTTTAAAAAGGATTTTAAATCTTTCGCACACCAAACCAATAAGCCCTGCAATACAGATATAAGGCAGCATCTATGGACTACCCCAGAGCTTGCTTCCTTTACTGTAGCCCTGCAGGTAATTTTAGAAGCTGCCCACTCTCATAGTATCCCGTGGCTCAGACACATCAAGGGGTTACTTTATTCGCTTGGGCTTAGAGAACTCTGGGACTCTCCAACTTCTGTCTCCTTTCCATTAAAAATCGACCTCAGAAAATTGTATTGGTAAACAGTAGACTCTGAAGATCTGGGGGGTGCACTTCACTCCACACTATCATGTGAATTAGCAAACCTAAAAGAGACGTGTAAATATGAGGCCTTCTGGGACAAAATCACGGTGCCTAGAGAAAGGTAATAGTACTTCCAGTTCCTCATAGGCACCTTGCCACTAAGATCACTTACCAGTTGCTGGTCATATTAAGAAACAACCATCTGCCCAGCTTGCAAAGCACCTATTGAAAACCTCTCTCATGTTTTGTCTGCCCTGCATACTCTGCCTCCCGCAGGAAATGGTTGGCCTGGCTTGTAGACTTCTCAGATCAGACACTCACTCGACGTTAGTGATTGCTGTTGCCAAGTTTCTTGGGGCTAGTTGGATTGTTAGAGGAAAACTTTTATTTGCATAATGGTTTTAGTAAGAATGTATTGATTCACTCTGGGACTGCACTTAATTTTATTATTTTTATTTAGTTACATGTACTGTACATATTCTATATAACCTTGTATATTTATTTATTGCTGCTATGTACTTTTAAGGCCCCTGTGGTCGAAATAAAGTTTCTTGGCTGACTGACACTCAGTTCCGAGCATATGCTTCCAGATGGACCGCTGGAATCTGGCCTAATATCACCTTTTTGTGTAGCGCAGTTTTCACTCTGCTGTGATCCAAGCCTCCGCTTAATAAAAACAAAGATACTCACAAATAAGTGTTATGATCTTCTGGGTTGGGGGCGTGGCCAACATGGCGACCGGAGCGGCAGGATAATTCTGCAGCTCCGTGCCAGGCCCACAATATCATCCTGTGTGCGGCGTCCATCGCCCTCCCGGAGGACGCGCCGCCCGCCTAACATCTCTGCATCATCGCCCGATGCAGTGACCCTCTTGGTGACGCAGGAGTCACATCGAATTCTGAAGAGGAGCTGGCGGCCCTCCGGGCCGACACCCGCGGCCGGTGTGCTTACTGCCCGGGGCCGTGCGCCTGCTCCGCCCCCCGGACTTCTGGCTCCCGGCGCGGCTCTGGTGGGACCCGCGGGGACCCGGGTACTGCCGGTGGGCAGTGGGGCTTGTGCCCCGGAGATCGCACCGAATCGGAACGCCTGCGCGTGGCCCTTCAACTGAGACGGGGTTGCTGATGCGGCGCTGGAGCTCTCGGAGTGCCCGGCGCCGCGCGACCTGAAGTACGACGGCGGCACTGGGACTCCTCGGCCTGCGGGGCTCCCTCCCCCAGCGGGGCCATATCCCTCAACGCTCTGACTGGATTGCAAAAGAAAGTAACTGTGGCCCCCCCATGGCGCTGGAACACGACTTCTGCTATAAACACGGCCCGATGGATCTGAGGCCCTTGAAGGTACAATCACCTTAAAAAGCAGTAGACGCCCTGGGTGCTGTGGTGTCGGGGGGGGCACCCCATTCAGCGACACAGATCGGGTCGCGGCGTAGGGGGGGCCCGATCTTCCCCCCTTATAGGACTGCTCATGCGAAGTGGGCAACGATGAAGTGGGAGGGCTGGAAACTCCACCCATGACTTTCCTGCATGGGCAGAGGCACGGCGTTGCCCCGCGCCCTCGTCAACGCTCTCACCCTCGGCCGGCGCTGGCGCCGCGGACCTACGGCGTTCATGGCTCACTGAAAAACTGAACGGGCGCGCCAACTGCCCTACCTACACAGTGCACGCTTCACATCCTGCTCACATCGGCATTTTGGCATTGAGCTGGGCGTCTGGGCTCTACTGACGGGGAGGTCGGAGACGGGACAGCGGACCTCTGGCGGAACGAGTGCCCCATCCGGGCTGCATTGCGCAGGCAGACGCCGACCATCACCGGACATCTGACGTCACTATTGGCACGGTCACTGCTTTTGACCTGGAATCCTCGGGAGCACTGGGTATCGTGCTGCCCCCTCTGGCGGGAAGTACCACGCATGGCATTGGGCCCATCCAGGTCCTGCTGGCCATCTGAAGCGGCTGGAGCCACTTGACGTGGATCAGGTAGACACCAACTGGGGCCAAAACAACAAAGTCGGAGTGGGTAAACGGTGAAACTAAACTGACGCCAATAACAGAAAAGGACACGCAACCCCCTCCTGAACCACAGTCCAAGAGAACTAAGAGACGTGCTGAAGGAAACTCGAAGACGTGGGCGGTAGCTCCCGGCAAACTACTGACCGGTAAAGTAGGCATGACACACTATTGTAGAATATCTCGGAAATCATGGTCAAACCAAAACACCCCAAGACGGGGTCCACTGGAGAAGGTGACCCTCCCCACCCGTCCAGCCATGTGGACGCGCAATCGCTCACACAGCTACAGATGAATGAAACATTACGCACGCACTCCCTTCAATTTGACAAAATTATGCAAGCAATAATGGACACTAAATCCTAGTTAGAGGGGGAAATTTACGCTGCAGTACAGGAAGTCTCATTGTTGCGAGCTGACCACCGCAAATTATCTGGTAGGGTCCACGACACTGAAACGTCACTGAAAACTATTCAGCCCGAAGTAGAAGAAATGAGAACCAGAATGCAAAAAATTGAACTAGACATAACTCAACTACAACGTAGGGCTGAGGAATCTGAAGGTCGCTCCAGACGGAATAATATCAGATTCCTCAGAATTCCTGAGAGAATCGAACATCCTAAGGCAGAGGTGTTCTTAGAGGCCTGGCTGAGGAATACACTTAAAGAGCAGTACCCCTCCACAACACCAGTGATCGAAAGAGCACACAGAATACCGGGCAGACCACCGATGCCGGGAGCACCGCCCCGACCACTAATAGCTCACTTCTTGAATTATAGGGATAGAGACTTGGTCCTTCAACACTTTAGAACGTCTGACCAGATCATGATGGAGAACAGCAGGGTAACAGCCTACCCTGATTACACAATGGAGGTACAAAGCAGGAGAATTGCGTATAGCAAGATCAAGCAGCTCCTGCGTGAGAAAGGCATCACTTATTCCCTTATGTTCCCAGCGCGTCTGCGCATCGTTATGGACGAGAAAACCTTAATGTTCCCCACTCCTGAAGATGCATGGACTTGGATCCACGCTAAAGGATTGGTCGACCCAGCCAAGGATGTCGCGGTGTCCGATGAATGGTCCATTGCTAACTCCAGAAAGAAGAAAAAAAGCACCAAAACATCCTCCCGTCCAACAAAAGCGCAAATGACATTGGACCGTGCGCAAATATTATAAGACACAAATTCATTCGCTCGTGGGATGCTGGACTCAAGGAGTGAAACGGATACCAATGACACTACCTCACATGGGGGAGATACAAGCCCATCCCCCTCCCCGTTGCTGGTGGGCCCGGACCTCACGCCGCGATTGGCAGTCGAACTTTAAAGGGGTGGAGTTGCCATTTGTGGCCCCTCGCCGACGGCGTCAGCAACTAAGGTGCTGCATGACACCGACGTCAGGGCCCTCGCCCCGAGATCCACAGCGAATAATAGCTATTAATATGAATAACTACAACTGAATCCTTGTAAACTGCACTTGGGCGAATGGGTCTGCAGAAGAGTGAAATATCCTGCATGTGGGCCTCCCAAGGTCTAGTCATCAAGTAATCCACGACCCCTCACACCTGTACGGTATCCGAATGGAACTGACTTCTCTGGAAGCCATCTTAGGCACCGGTTGTGCCACTTTATTTAACGGACGCATACAGTCCGTAATAGCCTTTTGGTTGTTATATCTATCTCTTTCTTGTCTATCTTTAGCCCACTATGGGCTTACTCCTCTCTCTCTGGTGCTGGGGGGCTGGGGTGGGGGGGCTGGGGGCCGGTGGGGGGTGGCTGGGGTGGTGCCGGGGGAGTGGGTGTGGGTGGGTGGGATAGGTACAGATCAGATAGCTCCCTGCGCCTAAGCATAACACAATGAATAAAACACCTAGTTATAACCTCATAACTTGGAATGTGAAGGGCATGGCCGGGACTAGCAAACGCCACAGAATACATGCGTACCTAAAACGCCACCACATACATATAGCAATACTACAGGAAACACACATTACACCCACAGAGGCTGCTCGGTTAGAAAAGTGCTGGCTGGGCTCAATATATAGCGCTGGCGATTCTTCCTTCGCCAGAGGGGTGCTGGTTTGGATAGCGCCAGGTGTCCCTTATACAGTACAACACAGCACAAAAGATAAGGAGGGCAGGTTTATACAACTAAGGGGTTTACTGGATGGGGAGGAACTCGTGATAAATGGGCTATATGTACCGAACATCAAACAAGGTGAATTCTTACAAACCAAGACCTCTCAATTAACCAATGATCTAACTTCATCATGCATATGGGGGGGGGAAACATGAACTGTGTTCCACATATTGATAAGGACAGATCACATCCCCCGCTAGTGGCCGCCCCAATAATAAAAAACTCCCAAATGCTGGGCACATGGATGGAAGAACGTCGACTGATGGAGACACATGCATCCACATGAAAAAGTGTACTCCTATTATTCCCCAGTACATTTATTACATACCCGTATAGACCTCATCCTCACCTCACAGAATCTAACGCATATAATAACAAAAGCGGAGTATTCCGCTAGGGTAATCTCAGACCACTGCCCACTCATAGTACAAATAAGATGGGGTAGACCTCGCTCATGCATCCCTACCTGGCGGCTGCAAACGCAATTATTACAAGACCCCCCTTTTAGGAAGGACATTGCTGCACACATCTCAGCATATTTCACATCGAATAAAGGGACGGCCACCTCAAGAGCCATCGAATGGGATGCACATAAGACAGTCATAAGAGGGGTATGCATATCAACCACAGTGGGAGTCCGGCAAACGCTAATGCGGGAACTCCGAGCATTAGAACAAGAAATTCAATTAGCTGAGGGCGAGTTCGCTAAAGATGCCATAACAGCGACCATGCTCACTAACTTGCGCACTAAATGGTCCGAGACAGACAGTCGCCTCGGACACTTCGACTATCGATATCACATGGCCCGCACGCATGCGGAGGGCGACAGATCCGGCAAATTATTAGTGTGGCTCATAAAAAGAGTGAACACCGGAACGCCCCTATAGGCGCTATCCGCCTGGAGTCAGGTCGGATAGTCAATACTCAGGTTGAGATAAATAATGCTTTCAAAGAGTATTATAGCTTGTTGTACCAGGCACGGCCTCCACCCACTAAGACCCATTTAGAAGAATTCTTCAGCGATATAACTTTGGGCAGCCTAACAGCTGCTCAAACTATAGAACTGGACAGCCCGATTGAGATAGCTGAAATCCAACGTGCACTGCTACAGCTGACACATGGCAAAGCACCCGGCAGCGATGGCATTCCCATAGAATACTACAGTACGTTCCAATCTCAGATTCTAACCCCATATATAGCAATGCTAAAGGAAGCGCTGGAACGGGGCCAGCTCCCTGAAACATGCTGTGAGGCTTTGATAGCAGTTTTACCAAAGGCAGGCCGTGATCCCTTGGATGTTCGCTCATACAGACCATTATCACTACTAAACACCGATTGCAAATTACTTGGAAAAATACTAGCTAATCTCCTGCTTCCCTGTGTGTCAGAGCTGGTACACCAGGATCAGGCAGGCTTCATCCCCGGCCGCAACACATTCAGCAATATCAGGAATTTACTGCGTCTAGTGAGAAACTCCCCGGTAGAAGGCAGGCACCAGGTGGCAGTATCATTGGACATAGAAAAAGCATTTGACACGTTGGGATGGCCTTTCTTAACAGAAACACTCAAGCGGATGGGGTTTGGGCAGGTGTACATTGGTTGGGTGAGAACATTGTACACTGACCCAACAGCTAGGGTTAAGACGGGTGATACGATCTCCGAAAAATGTAATATTGGTAGGGGCACCAGACAGGGATGCCCGCTTTCACCACTACTATTCGCATTAGCCATTGAACCTCTGGCCGCCCGCCTTCGCATAATGGGCCCCCACGTGGGGTGTCTTGGATGGCCAGAAGCACCAGATAGTATTCTTATATGCGGATGATGCGCTGATCTTCCTACGAGATTACGTGGGAGCCCTGCCAGGTCTGCTGGAACTCCTAGAAAAATTTAGTTCGGTGGCGGGATTAACAGTGAACTGGACAAAATCCTGCATATTCCCTATGCGCCCGGTACCTGGGGTACTGAGAACTCCGGCGGGTCCGGGAGGCTTGAAATGGTGCTATACAACATTTAAATATTTAGGTGTAGACATATACCATGACAGTCAAGATCTCAGGGATGGTAACCTCGGCCAGGTGGTCAGATCAACGAGGGGCTCCCTGCCCTTCTGGTGCTCACTCCCACTGTCTCCCATGGGCAGAGTAGCTATCGCAAAGATGATAGTATTACCCCGACTACTCTATTATTTTATGGCGCTACCCTTAACACTTCCGAGCTCCTTCTTCAAACTACTGAATACCTTACTAACGGAATTAATATGGGGCAATGGCCGCAGACGCTTCGCATTAACAAAGATCCTCCTACCGCTCAGGTTGGGGGGACTGGGCGCCCCCAGATTTGAAGCGTACTACACAGCTGCCCAACTATATTGGATATCCACATGGGTTGGCAACCCAACCGGGCCCGAGACGCGGAGGGTGTTGCGGGATCTCGAAGGCACAGAGATAGTACAATACCTCATGAATCGCACCGATCCAATGAACACTAGCAGTGCACACTGGGCTTGGGGCCGATATGCGTTGCAAAACGCTAAAGTCCCGCGGTACTCGCCGAGGATCCCACTGCTGGCCCAACCGACATTAGCAAAAATAGCAGCCAAAGTGGGCCTGAATACATGGGTTAGCAGGGGCATACTTACACTAGGTGACATCTACCAGGACGGGCAACTTCAAACTTATGAAGCGCTGGCCGATAGGTATGCGCTCTGACGGGGAGGTTTCATAGCTTATGGTGCAATTCGGCAGGTAATGAGAGAGTGCTGGAATAAAGGCAACTCGGAACCAGATATCTCCCCTCTGCTGCACGAACTGTTGGGAAGCATAAACACCCCATCAAGCATTTCAAATATATACAATACCCTCGCCGTCCAGGCTGAACACAAACAAGATCAGGCAAAAAGTAAATGGGACTGTGTGCTGCCGGAATCACTATCCCCTAGCTCATGGGACCAAGCGATGAAAATGACTCGCGAGGTTTCACGCAACCCTCGCTTCCGATACACACAGTTTAATTATGTGCATCAGACTTACCTATCACCTCACCGCATAACACGTATGTTTCCCCGGTCACCGCAAACATGCCCCAGATGCGACACAGAAGAGGCCACATTCTACCACATGACATGGGAATGCCTCCCGGTCCGGAACACATGGATAGAGATAATAACGTTGCTAGCGGAATGGACAAATACCACATTATCCCCTACTCCTGAGGTGTGCCTATTGGGCATAACACCTCACCCCAAGAAACGCAAATGTACATATAAATGCATTGCCCTGGCACTGGTGCTGTATAGACGCCTGATCACCATGAAGTGGAAAGCCCCCGGCACCCCCAGTGTGGCCCAGTGGCGCAAAGAGGTAATACTTTGGACCAAAGCAGAAACGCAGACATTGCAGAATCTACTGGATAAAGGTATACTAGTTAAAGGCCTGGAGGTTTGGAATTCGTTTTTGAAAACTGTAGAAAATAAAGACGATGTGCGACCTCCCTGAATAAATGTTAGGAGAGATTTGACATCTTCGCGGTTGCCATAGTGTAACATTAATGTGTGGGGCGCACAGGGCGTGCGGGGGAGTGGAGAGGGGGAAATAAAAAGGAACAATATAAAGAATTTTTTTTTTTTTTTTTTTTTT
The DNA here is from genome assembly GCF_031143425.1 of Pleurodeles waltl. Taxonomy (NCBI): domain Eukaryota; kingdom Metazoa; phylum Chordata; class Amphibia; order Caudata; family Salamandridae; genus Pleurodeles; species Pleurodeles waltl. The sequence continues at coordinate 93,040,219 of NC_090441.1, forward strand.
AAAGTGGACCAGTATAAAACTGCGACGCCTTCTGCGCGACCCCCTGGGCGCACCGCTGGAGCCTTGTGGTGCGCTGGGGGGTACGGGGGCTGGGGGCCCTTGGACCCTTCTGGCTCCCTCCTGCTGCGCCCCGTCCCCGGCGCTCCCCGTCCAGCGGTCGGCTGGTCCCCTGTGGTCGCGGAGTGGCCTGGCTATGTGCTGATGGGGCGTAGCCGCGGGGAGGCTCGCACAAATATCATGCATGCCTCAGATGGATTGCCTCCTGACCCTCCCGGGGACTGGTTCTTCACCCCCTTGGGCCCTTCACCTCCTCCACTGTCGGTTCCTCCCCCCCCCCCGTACCGTTGTATGTCCGCCGGAGCCACCTCAGCGTCTATCTTATTCTCTTCTCTCTATGCTTCTTGTTTCTTGAACAACTTCGCATAAGTTGAAAACACATCGAATGTAAATGTGCCGAGCCATACCAGGGCGTTGTTACACGCACACGAGGCTCGTGTTTTGTTCATACGTAATAACTATATGTACATGCAAGTTGAAACATAATGTAACATTCTGTATTCTATTTAAAATGTGGCCACTTGGCCGATAAAATAATAATAAAAATATATTAAAAAAAAAATATGATCTTCTGGGTTTATCACAAGGGCTCAGGCATGAAAAACTCGGTAGTCACACCTAAACCTAGTTTTGTGCAAAACTGCAGGAAACAGAGGGCTGCAGATGTCCCCTATGACTACACTTCCATTCACAACTGTGACACTTTTGATGATCTTGAGTTGAATCCACTGTGACACTATTCCATTAACCTGCCACAATAGAGGCTAGGCTTGCATTTCAGATATAGAGGGGGCACTGTGTTTTATCTCAAGATGGCATGGACAATTCTTTCCATGTATGCCCCAAGAAGGAAGGGCATATGAGTGCCAATGTACCATATAGAAAATGCTAGCATTTAATACATTGCATAAAACACAATAAAGATCCTTAATACATTATGTGCTGTTGGCAGCACATTTACATATAGATACCCAGCAGGATTTCACTGATTATATAATAAAGTAGATCAGTTGCTTATGGATGATTCCTGTTCACAACTGTAGCACATTAGGGTCAAGTGGAATGGAACAACTAGAAAATAGCTGGTATAATATTTCTAGAAAAATATTACCCTGTAGAGAATCATGGCCCTTATGGAGTTCTGGATAAACCTTAAAGATTCCAAGGTACCCAGGTGAAGTGCTGTAGAAAGCTGGGAAATTCTATCTTGGCAACACACATACATCCCCAGGATTCCTCTCTCTAAATATGTAATAATATTTGTCTCAGTCTTTAACCTATGCAAATAGACCAGTCAAAATAATATCTTTATTAAAAAAAAAAAAGTGTGTACCTTTTCTCTTACATATTTATAAAGTCCATATAGCAGAAAAGGAAAAGTGCAAGGTGCTGCAAAGTAGCACATGTATGAATTTATTGTTAAACATGTCCTTGCAGTGAGTGTCCCAAATGCCATTTTCCCAGTAGCGAGGCTAGCTCTTACATGGGAAAACATCAGGCAACATTGTTACATTTAGTAATGCTAATTTTTGGTCAGGAAACAACTTAAAAAAAATCAAATCAAAAAAAAAAAACAACGACTTTTATTAATAGCTATTTAAAACCCATTTCAATGGTTACGTTGGGTTCCTTTATTTGTCCCCATAGCCAGACAGGCTCCAATCACAGTGGGCCGTTTTTTGAAATTACAGTGACAAATCTTGCTGGAGTATGAAACTCTGCTTGACGAGTCTGCTAGAGCTTTACATATAACAATTGGTTTACACTTTAAAAGGCAAGAACAGGATGTCAAAACAACTTTTGTGTATCCACTGACTGGATGCTGGAAGTCACTGCTTTATTTTACCAGACTTTTATCTCCGGGCTTATTTGGGGGATAGTGACTGCTCCAATTTGGATTTTAGTGTCAGATGTGGGAGGACACTGGGATTACCACAGTATCTTCCCCGTAACCCCCCCTCTGCACAGCCCAAGTTTATTGCGGCAGAAGAATTCCACCATCTTGCAAATGCCCTAAGTGGGTAGGGCTGGCTCCAGGAACATTTACCTCATTGTTTAGGGTGTGCCAATGAGTAATGTCCAGCCACTAGCTTGTGCCGAGCATAAATATGGCATCTCCAGGCAGCCACTTCAGAACAGTCCTGGACCTAAAAATAATCAAACAAATGAGGACTGAACCTGCTGTGAGCGATCTGAGAAGAGTCCTAAAAGACAGGACCTGCTCTCACTTCTACCAAGGACAAGAAGTGGTCCCCAAGAGTCATAAGGCTGACCTTCTGTTAAAGCTACAGAAACACAACAGGCCACTTCCTACAACTGCCCAGCTGAGCAGTGGCAACTACACCTGAACTGGACCTTGTCGTTGGCTTCTGCTTCTAACCTTAAAGCCTTTCTTTTGAGCATTATTTTAAAAAAAGAATAATCTTGGAGGCAAGCACCAGTACCGGAGTAATTTGACGAGTAAATGAGAAACATGGCAAAACCAAGACAATGTATCTCCACGTCAGAGCCCAAGTTTGATAAATCGCATGATATATAGCGGTGTCAGGTAGCACAGTCCTACAGCATGTAATAATTGATGGCTTCATACAATGACACTTTACTGGTTTAGATGTGCACTATACAACTACTCCAGCAGCTTCTGTTTGAAATTACAAAGAGGTAGCAAAACATTACAACTCACAATCCCACAATTTCCTGGTATGTTTCTACAAAGGATGACAACCCTTACATTTCGCAACTCAGACCTGTAGTCTCTCATCCCCTTTCCCATGCCTGTGCAAAGGAACACTGGTCCAACCTGACCTGCACAGAGATTAAAGCATTATATCAAAATTTTTGCAAAATGTAGTAGCGTTATCATTTAAATCATATTATATGCTTGCATTTTAACATATATCAAATTCATTCTTTGAACTTCAACACCTATCAATCCATGGTGAGAAAGATTTAATTCCCCGACAAGCTGGGAGGGAAACAAGGGAAAGGACACCTATGTTTCACAAATACATCCACACATTCCTGGGCAGACTTGGAGGGGAGCACTAAGTGAGCCTTACCACTTGCATTTTTTTTTTTTTTTTTTTTAAACATCGATGAAGGATTTTCTATCATTTTGCCCAGCAGTAGAGAAAGCAAGTAATGTAGAAAGGTACAAGTCTTGGAAGTGAAGTCATCCAAGTCCCATACAAGTTTGGGGAATGGGAACACATTCTATAATAAAGCACTCAAACTGTGGTAGGCAGCACTGGTTTGGGTGAAGGATGTACTTTGACTCACTAGTTGTAGACTGCCAGTCGAGTGTTTTGAATGACTGAACGAACTGAGAAGATTTAGAAACACAATCACACATACATTATGAGCACAGAGATCTCAAATGCCATACAGACTAGTGAATACCAGATTCTGAAACATTACATGAAGAATTCAAAAAGCTAATCAACCAAATAATTTAAGAATTGTGCCTAGAATTTACTGTCAAAACATTATTCCCAGTACAAATGAATAATAGAGACCATGAAACACTTCAATTCTAAGTGTCATTTCTGTTATAAAACATTGGCTTGCTTCACTGCATATACGTTTGCAGAATCTACAAATAAAGTACTCGAAGTATCAAACCTTAAGGTGTTAACTTCAAACTTAGTGCATTTGGACTCTGTGGTACACAGGAAGGAAAAAGAAGAAAAAAAAAAAAAGAAGAAACCACACACACACACACAAAACCGAATTTATATCTCAACCCAGCTTCAACAAAGCACGCCTATAAAAAGGGACCAGACAGAGTAAGGCAGGTCACAGAATGGCAACAGCCACAAAGAGTACATCCACCCACAGCAAGGAAACCAACTAAAGAAGACATTCCAGAGAAGACGTTCCAGACTGTGCAGCAGCAGAAATGAGGTGAGCATCTACACATGGATCTTCGGTAGGCACACCCGCTTTAGGAAGAAGCAGGGCCTGTAGAGACGGCTCATGTTGTGGCCTGAGGACAGGTACTGAGGCATAGGATGATGGCAGATCCAACACATAAGCAGTAGGGAACTACTATGATACTATCCTATACAGAGTAAGCATAAAAACAATGGGCAGAATATAAACTAGCGAAAATGCTAAATAAAACATACGGCCAGAATCTCACTTTAAACTAGTCATCCTGATTTGCAGTTCTCGTACGGTCCCTCTGGGAATGGATTGTGGCTATCATAGATGTAGATGTCTATAGTGATCATAAAGTCCATTATCTTGATTGAGTTCTTGTTAAATTCAGCCATCAACATCTCATCCCAAATCTGCATAACTTTTACAACAAATCAGTAACCCTTCAGCAACCTTTTTCATCCACCACTGGACTATCTTCTCTTCAAATCTTTTATACCAATGCAACTATGTGAACAGTCATATAGAGTTTTACTAACAACAAAAATTAACAATCCAATTAAAAAAAAAAAATTACAAAAAAAAAACACAACAACTGACGATGCCAGCCATCTGACTTCAAGAACCACGTGCCCTTCTGCCTTAGGAACATGCAGCAGACTCAGGTAATTTTCTCTTATCCCTGGCCAAAAAGAATCTAGTCATTCACTTGGGTGGACAGCTGCCAGACCATGCAACATGCCCTCAAGGTAATTAGATAGTTGCTATCTGTCAGAGTGGACACATTGAAGGTGCTAAATTACAGCACTCGCATTCACCAGACAGTGACCCTCACATACAATCGGCTAAAATTTATCAAGTGGAATGAATCAGTCATTCCTTTTTGGCATCTTTCAACAATCAGTGCCAGACAAGAAGGCCAATGTATCCATTCTTGGCAGGCCTTAACATGGTCTGCAGTTTTTACCCTTAAGAGAATTACTGGGGACTCTGTTGCCTGCTGCAGGATTTTTACAAATGTGGCCATTTCTCGACTACTGAAAATTAGAGGCAGACCCAGATATAAAAAAAGGCTCAGTAAACTCCCTAAAATGTAGCGGTTATAGAGAGTTTGCAATTTTAATTCAGTGTTGAATGATGTTGCTTGGCAGAATTCCTTACTGTGATCGTGATCCAAGGCAAAACGGCTGCATAGCAAAATGCTGAGACTTATGGGCTGGGTCTTGGGGGAGGGGGGGGGGGGGGGGGGGCAGGGGGCATTACAGGCCATCTGGTAGTGTGCGCCAAAAGCTTCATGTTTATGTTCGATTGCTGGTTGTCAACTAAAGTGGAGCTGCAGGAGCTGTGTGCTCCACCTGTGCACGGCACAGAGTGGCAACACCGGGAGTACGGGGAAAAGAATATGTCCCCAGCAAATTACATTGCACTCTGGAGTATCATAATCCCACATAAATTCCCAGTGGGAACTGACCTAGCATTGTCATCTCTAGCCCTTGAATGATGCGAACACAGGTTTATTAACATGTTGCGACATGATAAATAACGCAATTTTTTTGTGGGTAGAACTAAGTCACACAACCACAGATCACCATGCAGGAGGAAACTATACATCATGGAAAAACAATTGTAAAGACAAATTTAAAGAAAATGCAAATAAATCGGAAAAAAAAACATTTTAAAAGGAAAATAATTTTAAGGAAAATCCAAAATTGCATTAAACTTGGGTGGAGTTTAGTACTTGTGATGGTTTTTGGGGTTAAGCGATGGCTAATGTCTAGGGATGGTCAAGGATTTATAGGTATCAAGAATGGGTGGAGTTCAGGCACAGATAGGTGTTTTTAGGGTTCAGCGATGGGTGAGGTTTAGAGATGCTAAGTTTTTCTTAGGTGTCAGTAATTGGTGGAGTATAAAGCTGGTGAGGGGTTTTTAAGGTTCACGGATAAGTGGTGTTTAGGGGTGTGAGGCTGTCTTTAGGGCCCAGGGACAGGTGGAGTGTAGGGGTGTTGAGAGCTTTTAGGGATTGTGGATGGGTGAAGTTAGGGCTGGCGAGGGTTTAAGGTTTAGCAATGGGTAGAGGTTAAGAGTATGTAGGCTGACTAGGTGGAGTTTAGGGTGGTGAGGGGTTTTAAGGATTCAGAGATGGGTGGAGTTTAGATGTATAACGGGATTTTAGGGTTCAGGGATGGGTAGAGTTTAGGTGAGGTGTATTAGTCATGGATAGTTAGTGTTTAAGGGCAGTGAGGATTTTTCAGGGTTCAGGGATGGGTCGAGCTTGAGAGTGGTAAGGGATTTTAAGCGGTCAGAGATGGTTAGAGGTGTAAAAAGGGGGTCTTAGAAATCCAGAATGGGTGGCGTTTAAAGAAAGTGAGGGCTGTTACCATTCAGCAATTGGTGGAGCGTAGAGATAGAAAGGGTTTTTAGGGTTCAGGGATGGGTGCAACCATTGTATTTACAACTTAAAAAATAAGCATGCAAAAGCCAATCATGAACAAAAAGTCATGCTACAAGTTGGTTTCTATTAAATGGTGAATGCCATTCATTCTGAAAATGTCCATTAAACTATTTTAGGTAAAATGGTTTCTCAATAAATCACATTTTATTAAACAGATTTTCTATGAAATCAGATTCAACCACTCACACACACTATGATTTTTTTTATTTAAAACTTCCTGGCACATAGGATCAGACTAGGCTTCCAACCATTCATAGGACGAGGAGTGTTCACGTTGGAGCCTAGTCCCAGGCACATATATTTTTCCCAAGTTCACAGTACATCACCATGGCCATTTGGTTACCCTGGAGCATTGCAATTGCAATTAGCACCCAGGGCTGGTCGAGTTATGCAAGATTGCATGTGCACTTGGTTCGCGTTTTTCACCTCAAAGGCCGTTTGTATGAAGATGTGCTGAAGCTGCAAACGCAGAGAGGAAGCGGGTTAAGCTACTAAGCTGGTGGCTGCAGCATACTAATTCTGCACACTGAAGGGTTGTAGGATGAGGTGGTGATCACTGCTTTGTGCTGGGGATCAGGTGCTTTTAATGACTTCTGCCTCCTGAATAGTGGGAGGGTCTAGTAGGGGTCTCCTGAGGCCTACTACTGCCTTTCTATGTGCTGCTCTGTGTAAGCCACACTACTAAATATAATAAATTATCAACAGACCTGGAAACCTACTTTATTGGCAGATGGCAACCTGTTTTATCAAAGCTGAAAAACTAACATGTAACCATGGACTCACCTCAATGTGCAGTTCCCCTGGCTGTAACAACAGCAACAGCCCACCCGCAAATAGCCATTTATGACTGTGAGGCATTAGTTCAATGATGTCCTTTTTCCAATAAAGGGGTGGTGCCTCCTAGCCTTCCTTCAGTAGGCAACAGGCCTGTGAGCAGCCACCCACCAATCATACTGTGGACCGTTGATTTGGGGAACCCTTATGGCTTCCCACCTCGTAGGGCAGATCATAAAAATAATATTTTTATTTATTACCTATGGTTAATTAAAAAACAAAAAGCCTGCTGGCTCCAGTTTGATTGGTTGAAGATCTGGCAATCAATCAAGTGCTTGTAAAGTGCGGTTATTCACCCGTTAGGGTCCCAAGGCGCTAGGAGGGTGTGGGGGGGTTAGTGAAGGTCAGTAGGGGGAAATCAGGTGACGAGCCAAGTTTCGAGGTCTTTTCTGAATTGTGAGAGCGTGGGAGATCTTCTGAGGTGGATAGGGAGGGAGTTCCAGGTCTTGGTGGCGTGGTTGGAGAAGGACCTTCCTCCGGCTGTGGTCTTCCGGATGCGTAGGACAGCTGCAAGGGAGAGGTCGGTGGAGCGGAGGTGCCTGGTGGGCGTGTAGAAGTGGAGTCTTTGGTTGAGGTATTCTGGTCCGGTGTTGTGGAGGGCTTTGTATGTGTGCGTTAGAAGTTTGATTGTGATTCTCTTGTCTACTGGGAGCCAGTGCAGGTCTCTCAGTAGGGTGGAGGTGTGGCTGTGTTTGGGGGTGTTCTTGATGAGACGAGCGGAGGCGTTCTGGATGCGTTGTAATCTTTCTGTACCTTGATGGTGGTTCCGGCGTAGAGTGTATTGCCGTAGTTCAAGCGGCTGCTGATGAGAGCCTAGGTGACTGTTCTTTTGGTTTCGGTAGGGATCCATTTGAAGATTTTCCGAAGCATGCACATGGTGTTGAAACAGGCAGAGGAGACTGCACTGACTTGACGGTTCATCGAGAGTGATGAGTCCAGGATGAATCCGAGGTTGCAGGCGTGGTCGGTGGGGACCAGAGCACTTCCGAAAGCCGGGGGCCAGCAGGAGATGTCCCACGCTGAGAGGTTGCTGCAGATTATGAAGACTTCTGTTTTTTCGGTATTTAGCTTGAGGCAGCTCTCCTTCATCCAAGCGACGACTGCCTTCATTCCGTTGTGGAAGTTGGCTTTGGCTGTGTGCGGGTCATCGGTGAGGAAGAAGATTAGCTGTGTGTCATTGGTGTATGAGACGATGTTGAGTGTGTGGTGTCTGCCAATGGTAGCTAGAGGGGGCCATGTAGAGGTTGAAGAGAGTGGGGCTCAGGGAGAAGCCTTGTTGGACGCCGCATATGATCTTGGTGGCCTCTGAGTAGAAGAGTAGGGGGGGTAGGACTTTTTGGGTTCTGCTGGAGAGGAAGGAGGTGATCCATTCTAGTGCCTTGTCTCGGATGCCGGCATCGTGGAGATGAGTCCGTAGAGTGCGGTGGGAGACGGTGTTGAAGGCGGCGGACAGGTCGAGGAGGACGAGAGCCGCAGTCTCACCCCTGTCTAGAAGGATGCAAATGCCGACTGTGGCAGTGAGGAGGGCAGTCTCGGTGCTGTGGTTGCTCCGGAAGCTAGACAGAGGTCAAGGAGGTTGTAGAGTTCGATGTGTTTGGTGAGTTGTCTGTTGGCAGCCTTTTTTATGAATTTGGCTGGGAAGGGGAGTAGAGAGATGGGCCGGAAGTTCTTGAGGTCATCTGGGTCTGCAGTTGGTTTCTTAAGAAAGGGCTTGATTTCGGCGTGCTTCCAGATATCTGGGAAGGTGGCGGTTCCAAGGAGTGGTTGATGATGTGCCGGAGCTTGGGTGCGATGGTGCTACTTGCTTTGTGGAAGATGTGGTGGGGGCAGGGATCGGAGGGGAGAGCCGGAGTGGATGGAGTTCATGATATTCAGGGTTTCCTCGTCTGAGATGTTGGCCCAGCAGAGTAGGTGGTGTGGGTTTGGTGGAGGCTATGACGGTGTTGGGCGTGGGATGGTCCTGGGTCAGAAAACTGTTGTAGATGTCTGCTTTCTTGCAGTGGAAGTAAGTGGAGAGTTTGTTGCAGAGTTCTTGTGGTGGAAGGATATCCGTGGAGTTCGCTCTGGGGTTGGTCAATTCGCAGATGAACATGAAGAGTTCTTTGTTGTCGTGTGTGTTGTTGATGCATTCCAGGAAAGCATTTCTCTTGGTGGCCCCGATGAGTTGGTGGTGTGTGTTTAAGGCTTTTTTGAAGGCTTCATTGTTGGTGCGCCATTTCCTTTTGAGACATCTGCAGTTTTGTTTGGACTCCTTGAGGGCTGGGGTGAACCAGCTGACTTTCCTAGATGAGCGTCTGTTGGAGGGTTTATTGAGTCATGGTGCATCACACACTGCCCTGCTGTGGCTTGCTAACACAGCATATTTAACCAGGTCTCTAAGAAGCAACAGTGTTTCTTCTGGGGTGGGAAACATTTTAAAAATCTGCACCCATAGCAATTAATGGTCACTTCTTCGTCCATGAACCTAACGGGACTACTTAACCAGGCTAAAAATGCCCTTAAATAGGAAGATCAACAATGGGGTGAAACCAAAGCCCTCTTTATATCTGGGGGTGGGGGGCTTGGGGGTTAAATATGCACGTCTGGTCCCCACACAGAGTATTAATTGCCTGCCTAATGCTTTGATAATGTCGCTGAACAAGTACTTAAAGTTCGAGCAGCACTTGAATGCAGCTGGTAGTCACCGAAGGGAAACTGTCAAAGATGACCACAACATATACCAAAAGGCTAGCAAGTGCCAACAGAAGATCAAATTAGTATAGTTTTTCTATTTGATCGCAGAAGTAAAATTTCATTGACCCTTTTTTCATTGTGTCTTTAATGCTTAGGTTGCTGGACCATAGCACTTTTTAATTCATCACCAGCCTAATTTACAATACATGCATAATTAACATGTGGCAATGTACATGATCAACAAGTATTAGCTAAACTTACCAGATTCATAAATTATTTATTTAATTAGTATCATTGTAACCTTGCTTTTTAATTTCTGTACCTTGAGGGCTGCTCCAGGAGTGCATTCAGTACAAGATGACCACAGTGCCCAGATGAAGGTACAGCGACCAACAGGTCATCTTAAGACAGCTGTGGGGGGCCTCTTGAGCAACAGCATGAGTAACGCCAAGTTCAATATACAAAACAGGTAACGCCAAGATGTGATGGAGGCAGCACTATACTAACTGGTTACACAGCTGCACATAAGAGGAAACATCTGGGAGAACCACAGTCGCAACAGCTGTAAGGACTGAAGAGTACCAACCTAACACAGGAACTGAACACATCTACAAAATGCCAAGTCAACTACCTTGCATCCGTCAAATACTCTTTTCTCCAAGTGCAGGTTTGGCACGCTGCTAGTCTCGATACTTTAGACAGGAGTTTTATACCTATAAGCCTGCTCCTCTAATTCTTACTTGTCGATCTATACAACTATCTCACCTCCAGGATCTCAAAGGGGTACTGCCTTTATCAGACAGTTTTGATCTCTTAGAAATGAACCTTGTGCAGTCACCCACAGCCCTAATTCTCTCACATGCCAACACTGCCCCTACGTCTCAAAGGACTGACTCAATCCAAGCTGCACCTCATCAGACGGGGATTCCTCCATACAACCATCCTACAAGTTCTGCTTGCCTAAATGAAAAATTGTCGCAAAAAAAAAAAAAAAAAAAAAAAAAACGACCACACACTTTAGGTCCGTCATTAGCTAAGACATTTTGACTTTCCTTAAAGGATTTATATGATACTTACATTAGGGGCTTTCAACCACCCTTACTCATCCATTAGTCTGTTGTGTCATTCACATTTTTTTCTCCCACTAAAGCACAGAGCATGACAAAAAGGTCAGCCCACTTCAGCCATCGTCTAACTTCACTGTGAGTGACAGCATTTCACTATTTCACAAGGAGCACAATAGAATATAAAGTAGCTCCTTCAGTGCCTGGGATTGCAATGGCAATATCTGCTTTTTTAAATCAAAATATATATTTGCCTTTAGCCAATATAATTGTTGTGTAAGAGGGCCTTGCAGCTTCCTCCTAAAGTCTTACAAAACTATGACAAAAATTGCCAAAAGGCTGGCAAACCATGCCATACCAACTGACTTTTACAATGCTTGTTTTGTTTAAAGTAAGCTGGGATGCTTTGGATAGAGAGTTGCATGCGCCAAGGTAGAAGCATCATGCCTGGAATGCGGCTGGCACTACCACGTCTCTTTTTGTTATGGTGTATGCCTGACCTAGCCCTAACCAAAAAGCTAAATCCAACATTTATCGAGCTCTAAAGACTTTTAAGAGTTACACCGAAATTTAACCAACTCTTGAATGCCTAACCCCCACCCTTCCCAGTGCTACTGGACTATCACTACTTCCCCTAACATGTGACTATCACATCCTTAACTGGAAAAGCTTTTTATAAATGTGGGCCCTACGTGCTTTAGTTTTGTTTGGCTAAAACATGCAACGCTTGTAAAAGGTTTCACGATACCTAATCACTTTTTTTTGTATTTTATTGTTTGAATCTAGTTTATAAGCATTAGACTCCACATGGGTTGTGGAGCATGACACTGATGAATAATCTGAAATGGGGGAGCGTTTTATGTTACTGTTTTGGCGACTTGTACTTTTGTCAAATCATGCACTTTCAATGTGGAGCCGGGCTATTATCACTTACATTCACAAACGGAAAATGTCTACGTCTAGCATGATGCCAAAAATTGAGAACTAGTTCATAGCCACCATTAGAAATTAGAAAGATACATTGTTTAACCTAACAGAAGCGACTTTATAGGAGGCCTGCAAAGTCAGCTTATCTTGTGTACACTGCAATTAAGAGGTGTATACCAGGGGTACCACTATGCACTAACGAGCAACAATGGCTGAACCGGGCAACGTTCATCGTACCTACACGTCGGAATGAACAAATATTAAACTGTAAAGTGCCACCAAGATAGCAACACTCGCTCTTGGGCATCCCACTTCCCATCAAACCACTGTCAGCAGACATCCATTCACACAGCGCTTGTGTGTACTTTGCTCTCGAGATAATTTGATGTGGAATTTCAGTCTGATGCACACTACTGTTCAGCCACGCGGACATAAACCTATACGCTGTCAAAAACGTTCTAGTCGTGGGGGAAAGATCTGTTCTAAAACGGAATCTGAAAGTTTGGAATTGTGGGTGGCTGCACAAACAGAATGAAGCGCGTGACAGCGCCAACATGGATCTCTCTTCTCAGTATTCTGAGGCAATGGTTTGGCTCGCGCTAGGATTTTACCGCGCTGGAACGACTGCTAATGTGCCACACTGCTTCAAAGAGCTGAGGGCAGACAGGCAAGCATTTCCCAAACAGTTAAGTCTTAAAACTAACCTGTTGCATAAAACTTAAAACTCCAGGGAGTGCATAAGTCACAACGTAAAAACATGTTTCGTTAATTTTCCTGGGCGGGGCTGAGCAGTGCCTTCCAGAATAAAAGCATAGGCTTGCTGTGCCTTCAACCCTAAGCGCAGGCAGTTAAAAAAAATAAATAAAAAAAATAAAAAAAAAGCAGCAGCAAACATTTTTGCTGCTCGTGACCACTCAGCAAACCACTAGGTATGGCTCGTTTAGCATTACTTCTCACACTATAGAATAGGACACTGATAACCATTTTCACTCTTGTTTGTAAGTTGATTTTTCTTACAGATATTCATGTTGAATGTGTTGAAAACCTGCAATATTAGAGTTAGACATGCCTATATGGATCAATTCTTCCATCTTTTCACCCTGAAACAGAACAATATTAGTGGATCTCCTGCATGAGCACTGAACCTGCACTTTCTTCCTTTCTGGGAGTAACTCTCCTATTGCTATACGTATATGGTCCATAAGACAATTTGCAGCCTGAAATGGTGCTGTGTGGTGTACAAGAGGGAGGCCTAGCACTCTTGGTTAAGTGACCCGGATTTCTATTTCATAATTAATGTGACTCACCAGAAATGCAGAATCCAAGTGCTTCAACTAAAGTCAGTAAACACTCGGGGGCATGGCCTGACACCAATGGCAGAAGAAGTCTCTTTGTGAGGCTCCTGCTCTCAATCCCCCACCTCGGTACATCCTGAATTACGGTGGACCCCCAGCCCAGCCAAACGTGATGCTTAAAGTGCAGGGAAGCCCTGGGACTAATTATGGGACGGCCAGCCTGCACGGAGCCCGAAGCTGGAGTGCCAAGCGGCTCGGTGCGAGAAAACTAAGATGGCAGCCGCAATTAAGGAGACTGAGACGACAGACCGCTTATTGGAGAGGAGGCGCCGGAGGAACGCCCAACATCTGTGGAGCAGCTGGTGACAAAGTGAGGGGAGCTCTGGGTGAAATAGATGTCCCGGAGAGCACGGCAGCAGGGACTTGGAGACGTAAGGTGATCGAAGGGAGCCGGGGTATGGAAGGAGACGGCAAATCAAAGGACCTGGATCAGCGTAAATCCTAGAAATGCCATAACTGCCTTGTTTGAGTCGTAGGCCCCAACGTGAAGTGTACAGAGGCAGAGGGCCGCAACGAATCCTGTCCCCCCCCACCAGCAGAGCTGCCTGACGGAGGTGTGGGGCCTACGCAGTACTGACAAGGAGACCCATCGGAGTTGCCCGAAACTGTGAGTATCACAGGTAAACCCAGGGACAGGGCGGAACCCTGAGGATTGGGCCGGTGAGGCTCTACCCAGATCGGACAATAAATGTGGGACCTGGCATGGTGGAGAGAGATCCCCCTTGGATCCTGACTATTCTAATACGCGAGAGGGACCGATTGAGAAAGGAAGAAGGCATAAGGGACACCCCGACCTGTAAAAGGAGATAGCAAAGAGCGCAGACTGTTCCTTTTGTCGACAGGAGTCGTTCCCTACAACAGGGACAAGGAACTGTGCAGCAGTAAACTTACGAAAGCAGCGCAGATTAAAACTGGAAGTACAGAAAGAATATACGGAAAAGGGGGAGGCCGGGTCCACCCCCCAGCGTCAAGAAGGAATAGGAAAGGTGTCCCAGAAGATGGGTAAGAATGGTCGGAAAAGGGACGGGGGAACAAAAAAAAAAAAAAAGGGACAGTCGCGGAGGAGATGGATGACCCAAGGGGAACCCAGAATACCTCTCCTGAAGGGAAGTGCGGGGACCCCACCCTTCAAGATGTGTTGCAGGCCATAACAGCCTCCCACGTAGCACTAGAAGGGAAAATTGACGCCCTGGCCACAGACCTCACAGTACTTAGAGACGACCACCGCCGCCTGGCCGAAAAGGTAGCCGCTACGGATAGACACATGGAGGAGCTTCTGCCAGAAGTTAAAGATACAACCAAGATGGCGCAGCAGATGGAGAAGCGAATATGAGACCTGGAACGGTGAGCTGAAGACGCGTAAAACAGATCACAGCGAAATAATATCCATGTGATTGGCATGCCTGAACGTAGTGAAAAGACTGGCCTGGTGGAGTTCCTCGAGCGCTGGCTTAAAGAGAAAGTAGCGGAGGATGGGCTATCTCCTTTCTTTGCGATTGAAAGAGAGCATAGGGTCCTGGCGCACCCCCAAGACCAATAGTAGCCAGACTACTCCATTATAAGGACAGAGACTATTTGTTGAGTCAAAGCAGGAAAAAAGGAGATCGCATCTTGGACAAGCATACGATTCGTATCTTCCCCAATTTCTCCCGAGACGTGCAGAAACAAAGAGCCACTTTCAGAGATGCACAACAAAAACTGCGCCAATGGGGGGGGGGGGGGGGGGGGGGGGTCCAATATGGGATGTTGTTCCCTGCATAACTCATAGTGGTGGCTAAAGAGGGCACACAGTTTTTTAACACAGCAGAAGAAGTTTGCCAGTGGATTGATAAACACCGGCGGGAGGAAATCTCTTGACAGGGGGCTCGCGCACAGAACGACAAAGGGGAAACAGGCATAGCAAGGCCCGTAAAGTGGGTAACCCTTCCCACATAGAGATGCGAAAGGAATGGCAAAAAGCAATGTAAGCAGCTGCTCCGACCCCGGATCTTATGCACGGATAAATGAAGAACTGGAACAGTCAGATTCAAAGCAGGAATCGAAGTATCAAACATCAAACAGGACAGGCCCAGAAGTGACACCGGGTACATCTGACTGTATCATCTGAGGGGCTCACTAATGGACTCACATAGGAATAGATGGAACGGACATGGAAAGCCATCACGACTGGTGCAGCTGACATCATGGTAACGCTGGCTGGCTCCGTGGCGGAGAGCTTTATCAGTCAGGAGACTGGGTCCACAAATCCCTGAGAATCCCGTAATCCAGGAGTGGGGGTTGGCGTTGCGGCACACTCCTTGTAGGAACTAGGAGTACCCCCTGTTTCAATAGACTAGTTGAACTAACTACTGAGTTTGGATGAGAGACGTTCAAACTTTTGTCCTGGGGAAGGGGAGTTGGGATGTTATTTGTTGGGGTCATTTTATGGGGATAGGTGAGCTACAGAGGGAAATAACAGTGGAGCTGGAGCAGTGCTGTGGGATGGTAGAGACCTGGAAGGGGAGTTGGGATGTTATTTGTTGGGGTCATTTTATGTGGATAGGTGAGCTACAGAGGGTAATAACAGTGGAGCTGGAGCAGTGCTGTGGGATGGTAGAGACCTTAATTAAGATTGGTGGTACAGTTTGGGGCATAACCAATTTGGTGAGAGAAGCACTGGTATGGGTTCGTTGGATTCATACAAATTCCTCTCGTGGAATATAAGGGGCATGCATACGATGGCCAAGAGATACAAGGTCTTCTCATACTTACAGCGGAGGGGGATTCAGATTGCAATGCTCCAAGAAACACACTTAACTCAGCCAGAAGGGAAAGCTCTACATCCCCACTTGGAGACTGAAACCAGAAACATTAGACGATGCTCACTTTCAAGAGGAGTTGATACAACATATTACTCAATTCTTCATGGACAATGAGACCTCCACCAGTAGCCCCCTGATTGAATGGGATGCTTTTAAGGTGGTGGTGAGAGGGAGATGCATAGCTGGAGCAGTGGGGGTCCGTAGGACTCTTCTCAGGGATACTGAGCTGGCAGAAGATAAGCTAAGAGAGGCCGTGAAAAATAGACCTGAGAATTCACACCTACAACACACTATATTGGAGCTTAGAGCAACAGTGGCAGACTGCGTAGAGCATCTCTGATGCTTTGATTACAGAAACTACCTTACACAGGTGCATAGGGAGCGAGACAAGGCGGGACGGATGCTGGCATGGATGGTATCACAAACTCATAGGAACTCAGCCATATTGGACATGACAACAGAGCAAGGGGGCCATATATATGGGCAGGAGCAAATTAACTCACATTTCATGACCTACTACGAACAGCTGCATAAAAGTAAACTCCGATATGTCAGGGACTCTACTGAGAGTGACTTAGCCCAGGTGCAACTCGGGTCATTACCTCCAGATATTGCAGGCTGTTGGGAGGGGCCATTACGCAGCCAGAGCTCAAGAGGGCCATTGGTGATTTAGCAAGAGGGAAGACTCCAGGAAAAGACGGTCTACCTGTTGAATTCTATGCCACCTACGTAGATTTACTGGTTCCAAGGTTGGAGACTTTATATAGGACTGCCAAAGAGCAGGGAGTGTTACCAACATCAGCGCGAGAAGCGATAATAATACCCTTGCTAAAAACTGGTAAAAATCCATCGGAGACTGGGGCATACAGACCATTATCCATGTTGAAACTGGATTATAAGATCCTCAGCAAGACTATGGCCATGAGACTCCTTCCACATATGACAACACTAATACACCCGGATCAGGCGGGATTTATCCCTGGGCGAAACACAGCAGATAACATTTGCAGATTATTGGCAGTCATGAGGTATCAGAGTTCAGATAGTGCAGCTCCCAGGGTCCTAGCTGTGGACATAGCAAAAGCCTTTGACAGTCTAGAATGGGAGTTCCTTTACGCCGTGATGTCCCGGCTCAAGTTAGGGCCTGGGTAAGACTGTTGTATACCAAACCTACAGCTAGAGTACGTACTGGGTGGACAATATCCAGAAGTTGTGGTTGAGCGGGGCACTAGACAGGGATGTCACCTGTTGACGTTGCTCTTCGCCTTGGCGATGGAGCCACTGGCGGCCGCTGTACGCGACCGGGGGGGGGGGGGGGGGGGGGAGAATGGTCCGGGAATAATGGCAGGAGGCGAGAGGCATCAGATAGCCCTGTATGCAGATGATCTGCTGATAATTTTGGAGGAAATACACATAGATCTGCCCCGGGCACAGCAGATGCTGTCTCAGTTCGGTAGACACTCTGACCTGGGAGTGAACTGGGATAAAACTGGATTGTTCCCTTTGGAGACCCTCCGTGGCGCCGCCGGTGGGGCTAGGAATGGTCAAGTGGGTTCCAAGCTGTCTCCCCTATATGGGAGTTAAGATTTTTCACGACCCACAGGATATCCTAGAAAGCAATGTAGGGGGCTCCCTGCAATCACTAAGGTCCAGTATGGCTTTCTGGTAAACCTTACCTTTATCTGTAGCGGGGAAGGTAGCGATTCTTAAAATGATAGTGTTATCGCTGCTGTTGTACCATTTTACAGTACTGCCGGTATGGATACCCAGGGCTATATTTAAGGAGCTGGAAACAATGGTCGTGGCATTCCTGTGGGGTGGTGGGCGGAGGAGAGTAGCTTTGACCAAACTCCAAAGGCACTCCACGGATGGAGGGCTAGCGGTTCTCGATTTTGAAACTAACTACCTAGCAGCGCAACTCCAGTGGCTGGCGCAATGGATTGGAAGTAGAGTAGAGCCGGGGGCGAGAGTGAAGTAATTCACCCCGCCAGGGACTAGGTTATTTGAGGTACTGCTGAGAGGCTCGGGCGATGGGAAGCGGGACTCCCCAGAATTAAAAATGTTGACTCAATGCTGGAAAGGTTTCCTACGCAAAATCAAAATAAGGGCTCCCTACTCCCCGGAGCTCCCTCTGTTGTCCTTGCGGGCCTTACCCCCATCGGAGTGGACTCCGGACTTGGGTAGAGGCCGGAATCCAGACGGTGGGAACGCTGTTTAAAGAAGGGATAATGATACCCTTTGAGGCCCTCAGAGCAGAATTTGGGCTACCGAGAGGACATTTCCTATTATATGGTTCGCTAGCGGCCAGTATTCGTAAGCACAGGCGAGGGCGAGTGGAGGAGCCTCCTGCACAGGCAACCTGTACATATCTGGTGACTTCTTCCGGCAAATATAAAGCAGTGTCAAACCCCTACTGCAGGATTCGGGCTGACAGGACCTTCCCTCTGACCCAGCTCAAATTGGCTTGGGAGGGAGACCAGGGCATTGATATTACCGATGAGGACTGAGAGCGCATCCTAGAGGGGTTTCCCTAAAATGACTCAAAATGCCAGATTCAAGCTTATCACCTTTTATGTACTGCATCGGGCATACCTTACCCCCGGACGGATCAACAGGTACTTTGGAACGGAAAGTGTGGGTTGCCCGAGATGTGGTCTGGCGGATGGGGAATTTAAGCATATGTTTTGGGACTGCCCTAAGTTGGAGGTATACTGGGCGGAGGTGAGCCGGATTGTGGCTCGAGCTATAGGAAGGGAAATTCCCTGCATAATGTGTCATTGCCTGCTGGGGTGGTTCCCGCACTCAGCCAAATACAAGGTAACTAACAAGTTTCAGGACCTGGCCTATGCACTGGCAAAAAGAGAAATCGCAATGTCCTGGAAGAACCCAGCAGGACCGAGAATATCCCAATGGAGAAGAGAGAGTTGACTAAATGGGCTAGTTGTGAGGGAAATATTCTCTATCGAGAAGCCAAGAGAGGAATGAGACCTCCAGAGGCGGCTCAGGGCTGGGAGATGGTGATAGAAGCCTTTGGAGCGGAAAACCAGTTAGAACCGACCCCCTGACCGAATTATTGATTAATAGGCAAAAGAGACTTAATTGAGTTCTGGCTACTGGCGGTTTCTCTTATGATTACAGGTTCGGGGTATAGGTACGATGGGTGAGTTGAATACCATCACACACAATGAGAGGAAGGCCACACCTAACCATCACACATCCAGTCCAGCTGATGTTATTACAGCGCATCACTGGGCTCACCTAGGGGGGGAGGGGCTGTAAGGGCAGTTGACGGGGGGGAATTTTAGGGGAATAATTGCGATTTTAGGTCTCTTAGGAAGCGGGATTCTAAGGATCAGGTAGAAATTAGCCATTAGATAACAAGATTGCTATATGTTGTATTGTACGGTATTATGACTATCTGCCAAATGGTTGAATGAAACTACAATAAAATATGTTTAAAAAATAAAAATAAAAAAATAAAGTCAGTAAACACTTTCAATTTCAGCTCTCTCCCCTTTGGGCCTCCACCCTGCCCATCATTCACGGACAGGGAGTACTTTACTGGAAGTGATTCTGCAGAAACTGAGTTTTCTGCACGATTATGGATCTGCCACGTCCCACTAAAATCCACTATCTGCTCCAGAATTTCTAGATTTTAACATAAAAAGAATCTAGTTGAAACTTTAAATAAAGTTCTACACTTAGTACAGTAGCTGAACACATTAGAAAGAACAGTGAATATACAACCAGCATACATATGCCATAAGGTTTTGTCAACACGCTCACAAGAGCACTGGCCACTTGGCCGAACCACACACCAGGCAACAGCACAAACTAAATCACACTTTAATCGCAAACAGCAACATCCAAAATGATCGCACTCCCAAGGGTACCATATTTTTCGCAGCCATGCCAGTGGCAATACATAGGATTTTTTTTTAAAGATGCATCCTTAGCAAGATTTTATTGAAAATGTAAAAGCCAAGAGTGAAAAAACTCACTGTTTCAGAACATAAATCCATCAGTGCCAGAATATGCAACTATTTGGCTATTAAGTTATTCAACAGCACTCTACCACCAGAAACTATATATACATACAGGCATATGATGGTCATTGAGTAATTGTGCCTACTAAAGAAACTTATTACAAAACGCTAGCAATAAACCACTACAATAATAAGAAAAAGGACATCACACAATTAAAAAAGACTTTTACAAGAAAATGTGGTGCTAGATGTGTTGAACGGAAATGTTTACAGTAAATAAAATATTAAATATGTTGGTTTTGTACACCAACAGCTACCTAATCTAAAATACATAGAAAACAACCATGTTTTGGCCTATTCACTGTCCACCATGCCTGGTCATCCCAGTAGGAAACCAAAGTTGAACACAAAAAAACACCTTTAAAAAGTACTGGAATACAGCAAGATGTGCATGCAGTTTGTTGCAGCTACAAAGGTCCTGCTATGAAGGACTAACTGGGCAACTAAGCCAAGTGTTAAATCCTGAATTAAAAAAAAAAGTAAAGTCTGGTCTGACTGCAACAGAAGCCAGGCAATGGAGTAGCATGTTCCAATAGTATTGTTGACTTTTAAGGGTAGCCATCTTTTGGATAAATATAAGTTGCTGTCAAGCTGGACAACCTTTTTCAGGTCTCAAGTATAGATAGTTCTAGGGGTCAGTTGTTTTGTTGAAAGACCTATTGTGTACAATACCAATACTTACAGTGGTTTTGGGTCAGAACATTGCTAATTATTAGTTAGCTTTCCTGTCAATCTTGTTTGCATGCTTCTTTTTCCATGGCTTGCCTTTCTGTTTTTGAGTTTGTCCCTCACCTGAAGCATAGCTTCTTTACCATCTTTTGACTGGATGACTTATTTGTTTACATATTCTTATAAAGCACACTCAGTCTAACAACCATCAATACAACACCAAAAATGCAGAGCATAATTACAACAGTAACCAACCACGTAACAAAGACTGTGGCCATCTAAAGAAGACCTCCATGGAAGCATAATTTTCAGCCTTCCATTGCTTAGATTCAGGGAGCTACTTTTTTGCTTTTAGCTCTCCATGAGACTGCATGTGTCTTTTGAGCATGAGAGATTCTAGGTTTAGTGAGAATGCTCATTGGGTTAAAGCACTTACTACAGAGAGTTTGTTATGGCATGCTGACAAAGGTTTAACTCGTAGCACTAGGTAAGTGGACTTAATGAACCTACTGTAGCAGTGTGTCAGCAAACTATACTTGAGAGATTTTGGCCCACCTCAGATAGTTCACTTACAGGATGAGGTCTATATTGTTGTAGGTTTAAAAAGAGGAAGTTTGCAAAACACAATGAAACGTGCTATTAAAATTCGCACACCCAAGACCACATCACAATTATCCAACCCAGACATATTTCTGTAGTTAAACAAAAAAATAAAAGTTTCGCATTTCTGCAAAGGAATAATTTTGATTGGCAGTTCTGATGTTATATATATATATATATATACACACACACACACACACACACTAATGCTTCTTTGCGATACATGCTAATAGGAAGGAAATGTTGATTTCTTAAAGGGGGAATTAGATTTGTTTTGCATTTTGTTCGTTCAGTAGGTAAATTAAAAATATAAAACAGTATGTTATTGGAGGTGCCATCCTGAATTACTTGTGTTGTACGAAGTTTAGGACGGTCTGGGCTGTTTACAAGAGAATAGCGTAGGAGTGTAAACTAATCGAACATGCACACCGACAACCACCAATTTAGTTCTCTCACACACTTCGCTATTACGCATTTCACCCATTTATCGTCCTTTAAACATTGACTTTCATTCACAATCGCTTGGCCCTACTGCTCCCTTACCCATTAGACTTTCGCTGTGTGCGCCCCAAATCATTCAGCCTCCACTGACACCAACTTGTAACCACCCACTTGTCGCTGACTTGGGCTACCGAACTAATTCGCTCGCCCTCCCTCTAGTATCGCCCTCACCCCCACCGTCTCGACATTGCCTAACTGCCCCAAGCTCTACCCTTATTCATGAACAGACTACTCATTTCTACTAATATCCGTGCCCCACCAAGACAGCGGCCTTACTGTCTCCCCCATCTAAAGTCCGTCTGCACGACAAAGTCACTAAAATGTTCATGACTCATCCACCCGCTGAAATACACTTGCCACTTTGCTATCTGGGCCCACGTCCACTCTCGCTCTCTCCCCGCCCCCGCCCTCTTCGGACACTGTCAGCTCCATTCTTCCCGGGTACCTGGAGGCAAATACGGGCGCGCAGCGCACCCACTGGTTGAGATCGCACAAGGCCCGGTACTGAGGGTCGCGCTCCAGCTCGCGCTCCACGTGGAAGGCGTAAACCGAAAGCAGAATGCCCAGGGCACAGACCGCGCAGCGCGCCGTCCGCTCCCACCGCGGTACGGACACTCTCAGCACGGGCGCCGCCATCTTTCTCCAGACACTGACACACGCAACGACGTGCCATTGGCTTCAGAGCCCAGCGCCTACACGTACGGGCGTCGGGCGGGGCTACTCGCGAGGGGACGGCCTTAACGTTATTGAGCCTGTGTCGAGGCGGGACTTCTTTGTAAGGTGTGTCTTCCATTGGAGAGCAGATTGTCATCGGTTGAACTGCGCCTCTTGACGCAACAATGGGGAAGCGAATTTGGCCGTTGGAAATGCAGACGTCTGGTATCGGGCCATATGCCCAGGCAGTGGAACGCTGACGTTGCTTTGATGAGCTCGGAATGGCAGTTACTCAGCACGCGCAGAATTGGCTCTTCGCCTTGGTTATTTCTAGGGCCCGCGGGACATTCTCATTTCTATTCAAGCATGCTGATCCAGTGTGCAGGAGCTAGTATGGGTGAAAGGCAGTGCTTTAAATGGAAATATAGAAGTGCAGGCACTCACTAGAGTGCCCTTTTCCTCATAAGAAGTGCTGCTACTCTCACATTAAATGCATTGCAGCAGTGCTGAGAAGTTCAGGTACTCTCGATTTGAAATTCAATTGGTGCAGGTTCTTAGTATCAGAGAGTACCTGCCCATTTAAAACACCAGTATTAGGCCTGATGGTTTGTGAGGTTGATCCTGACATGCCGTTTTATCTCAATACTTAGAATACCCTGATTACTTACTGGCAGTGCTTTATTTGTAAAATAATAAGTGCTGGGGCCTAAAGTATTCTTCAGAAGCCTGCGACTAATACCAGTGACTTGTGGGTTGCAGAGTACTAAGGCTGCGTGCATCACTTTAAGTGATGAAAAAAGGAGAATTCTCTAAAAGTAATGGCCTACGTAATTAAGAGCATGGTGTAAACACGTGAGCAACATTTCTGTGATTCCCATAGTGTGCCACCCGACCGTTATTTTGGTGCCTCTCTGAACTTTCTGTTATTGCATCCAGACATATAACACAACTGACATATACCTAAAGCCAGCCAGAAATACTTCTGTCTTTGTCAGTTGTTGTTAGCTGTTTAAGATAAATGAAACACCATCATGATTTTGTTGTAAATATTTAATACTGAAAATATTACAATTCTAAAATTGTGAGACCGTAAATTGAACATATCTGAGGCATATGAAAGGGGTAGTGGTATTAAGAGTGTTTCCATCACACCTGTTACGTTCACTCTATGTTAGAAATGTACAAACTTTTTCTCACCACATCTCCATCTGTATGTATCTCACCTCATCTCTTTCCGCTTTAGCATTCTCTGTACACTCTACTGAATGCACTTCCTCACATAGCCTTTGCTTCCCCCTCCCAAACACACATCACACCCACTCACCTGCAAGCACTGTATTTTCCTTTACCTCTCCTTGTGAATATTTTGACAACTGTGTACCTTCTTCACACACCTTTGCACAAGATCACAATTGCGACAGGATTAGCCAACTACTGCACTGTGGGCTCTGCAGAGGAGGCAAGGATTGAATGACCATGTAATCTAAACACCCCTCTGACCTACTTACAGGGACTGTGTTTGGATAAGATATTGAGTTCAAAATATTGTGTCAAGAATATTGAAGGCAAGAATACTGTGGATGTTAAATTTCTATGAGAAAACAAAGTTTTACTATGCTTAACTCAACATATACGTACCTTGCGGCTATATATATATGTGTGTGTGTGTGTGTATATATATATATATATATATATATATATATATCTTCAAGGTACATAGCTGTGGAGCTAAGAATGGTAAATCTATTCTTACTTGCACTCCCTTTCTTGGCACCAACTATGCTGCCTCGTGATTTAGGTGCAGATCCTGCTGTTCTATTACTTCGTACACCACCTTCACTTGTTCTTTTGCCTTCAAAAGAGATGAACAATAGACTCAATCATTGAGGCCTGGAAATAGTTGAATACCCTTAGCATGAATAAATCCCACCAACGGAGACATCACCTAAATGAAGACACTAGATGAGGAAGACAATCCAAAAGGAAATACCTGAAATTGATAATGATCCTCAGTTGGCAGAATCAGAGGTACCTCTGAGATGGTGGATGCACTGGGACATGTGGGTAAGCGTCCTGGATGCCTGTTGATGCTAAAGAATAAAATGGGATGAGTAACTGCAGCATGATCATCTTGAATCCTATGTGTCGGACAAAAGGGATCACAGACTTCAGGTCCAGTGCTCGCCTGTACTCCCTTGCAACCACTGGCTTGATTAAGCCCAGCTTACTGGTAATCCTAATTACTCTTGTTCCTACTCACCCTTTCTCAGTCATTACTTTATGAAGTGAATCTGGATCCCAAAGACAGGAAAATAAACTCTAGGAGTGCGGTAAATGCAAAACTGTCTACAGATAATCAAAATAAAACCCTTTCAGGGTTAGAGTGACGCACAAATTATGTTAAAAAAAGAAGAGAGAACTCTGGGTAGTTTCCAAGTTTAGGTGGAGAACAGCTCCTGTAATGCGCACCCTCCAACACCAGCGACATTCTATATTTGCTCGCCTCAAATGTCTTTTTTTTCTAGGAATGTTTTTAAGTATGGGATCAGCACTTCTATCCACTCTGAGCTAGAAAGGGACAAAGGCCCTCATTACGACATTGGCGGTAAATCCCGCTTACCGCCGTGCAGAAGACCGCCAACACACCGCCGCAGCCGTGGAATCCCGCCACAGCTATTACGACCCACAGCTCAGAATCCGCGAAAATCTAGACACACAACAAGTCCGCCACACCAAAGGTCAGTGATAAACTGGCGATAACAAAACCTCCACCGTCACGCCAACAGGAATACGCCCACACTATCAAGACCCACGAATCCACGCAGCGGTCTTTCAACCGCGGTATTCCATTGGCGGTACACACCGCCGCACTCAAAATACACACACATTTACAAAACACAACCACATTGGACAAATCAAAATATACACATACACACACCACTCCCACACACCCAATCCAATATAAAACACACACCCACATTACCAACAAACCCTTACAATCAAAAAAATTTTAGAAGCAGAGAGACAGTAAAGCAAGGACCACACCAGCATACAGAGGCACACAACACCATAACTCATACACCTTCCGTGCACAAAACACCACACACCCCTAAACATCACCCCACACAGCACAACACACACCACCTCACACATCACCCACACCACCCCATGGCACCGCAAAGACACCACAGGTTTTCTGAGGAGGAGCTCAGGGTCATGGTGGAGGAAATCATCCGGGTAGAGCCACAGCTATTTCACAGGTGCAGCACACCTCCATAGCTAGGAAGATGAAGCTATGGCGCAGAATCGTGGACAGGGTAAACGCAGTGGGACAGCACCCAAGAACACAGGATGACATCAGGAAGAGGTGGAACGACCTACGGGGGGAAAGGTGCGTTCCGTGGTCTCAGGACACCATATAGCGGTTCAGAGGACTGGTGGCGGACCCCCACCTCCTCCCCCACAACTAACAACATGGGAGGAGCAGGTCTTGGCTATACTGCATCCTGAGGGCCTCGCAGGAGTAGCAGGAGGAATGGACTCTGGTAAGTCAAAGTTTTAACTACTTCATCCCCCACCCTACCTGCATGCTATCACATACCCCTACCCTCGCCCTCACCCCCATCACTCCAGCTCCTCACATATGTCCCACTAACACCAAGTCTTGCATGCAACAACAAAGCATGGACACCCATCACCAATGCATGTCCACTACACATACCCACCCAGACCCCTAAACAATTACCACACAAGGTCCTGCACAAGAATGTAAGCACTGGGGTACAGGGTCACCCACCCATTGCACACCATGGCACACACAGATGCAATAATCATGACTTTACACCCCTGCAGGACCCCTACCCAATGTCACCGGACAGGAGGTTCCAGACATGTCCACTCCCCCCACAGAAGAGGCCCACAGTGATGACAGCAGCTCTGTCCAACTGGATTTAGATGACCAGCCCGGCCCATCTGGGACCACAGGACAGTCGGTTCCCCTCACACAGTCACAGGCCACCACAGAGCCTCCTCCCTCAGGAAACACCAGCACAGCATCCACCCAGCGGGTCCACTCTCAGCGACAACCAACCCACCTTCTCCACCGACCCCAACGACGCAGCCCTCCGCCTCACGCATTGGATCACCAACTGCGCAGACAACCTCGCACCCCTCAGACGCCTCCCAAGACAGACCAACACCAGGAAACCTCTTTGGTTCACAGACACCCTCAAGGAATCTAAAAAAAACTGCTGCACCCTCGAGAAAGCCTGGCGCAAGGACCACACCACAGAAAACATGTCTGCCCTCAAAAACGCCACCCGCGAACACCACCATCTGATCCGCGCCACCAAAAGAACTTCCTTCACAGACAGACTGGACAAGAACACTCACAACAGCAAAGAACTCTTCAACATTGTCAAAGAGCTCTCCAATCCCAACGTCAACGACATCACACCCTCACAAGACCTCTGCAACTCCCTCGCCACCTTCTTACATCGTAAGATCACGACCTACACAACAGCTTCGGACACCAGACCCAGCCAACCACCACAGAACCTACAACCCCAGCCATCACCCTCAATGCCTGGACTCACATCAGCACGGAAGAGACCAAAGCTACCATGAACTCCATCCACTCCGGTGCCCCCTCGGACCCCTGCCCACACTTCATCTTCAACAAAGCCGACGACATCATTGCCCCGCATCTCCGGACCATCATCAACAGCTCGTTTGCTTCTGCCACCTTCCCCGAGAGATGGAAACACGCAGAAGTCAACGCCCTACTGAAGAAACCTACGGCAGACCCCTGCGACCTGAAGAACTTCCGCCCCATCTCGCTCCTCCCCTTCCCTGCCAAAGTCATAGAGAAGACCGTCATCAAGCAACTTACCAACTTCCTTGAAGACAACAACCTACTCGACCCCTCTCAGTCCAGATTCCGAGCCCATCACAGCACAGAAACCGCCCTCATCTCAGTCACAGACGACATCAGAACTCTGATGGACAACGGAATAACAGTCGCCCTCATCCTCCTCGACCTCTCGGCTGCCTTCGACACCGTCTGCCACCGAACCCTAATATCCTGCCTCCGCTCTACCGGTATCCAAGGTCAGGCCCTGGACTGGATCTCCTCCTTCCTCTCCAACCGCTCCCAAAGAGTCTACCTCCCACCGTTCCGCTCAGACCCCACCGAGATCATCTGCGGCGTCCCTCAAGGCTCCTCGCTAAACCCGACTCTCTTCAATGTCTACATGAGCCCCCTCGCCGACATCGTACACAAACACAACATCAACATCACCTCCTACGCCGACGACACTCAGCTGATACTTTCCCTCACTAAGGACCCCACCAGCGCCAAGACCAACCTGCAAGATGGAATGAAAGACGTTGCAGAATGGATGAAACTCAGCCGTCTGAAACTGAACTCAGACAAAACGGAAGTCCTCATCCTCGGAAACACCCCGTCCGCCTGGGACGACTCCTGGTGGCCCACGGCCCTTGGCACCGCACCAACCCCCTCAGACCACGCATGCAACCTCGGATTCATCCTGGACCTTCTTCTCACCATGACCAAACAAGTCAATGCCGTATCACCCTCCTGCTTCCTCACCCTCCGCATGCTCCGAAAGATCTTCCGTTGGATCCCCGCCAACACCAGAAAGACTGTGACCCACGCCCTCGCCACAAGCCGCCTGAACTACGGTAACACCCTATACGCAGGAAGCACCGCTAAACTCCAGAAACGTCTGCATCGAATACAAAACGCCTCCGCCCGCCTCGTCCTCGACATACCCCGCAACATCCACATCTCCACCCACCTGAGACACCTGCACTGGCTTCCCGTCAACAAAAGGATTACCTTACGGCTCCTCACTCACGCACACAAAGCCCTCCACAACAAGGGACCTGAATACCTCAACCGTCGCCTCAGCTTCTACACGCCCACCCGTCAACTTCGCTCTGCCAACCTCGCACTCGCCGCCGTCCCTCGCATCCGCCGCACCACGGCAGGTGGGAAATCCTTCTCCTACCTGGCGGCCAAGACATGGAATTCCCTCCCACCAACCTCAGGACCACCTCGCATTCCGGAGGCAACTCAAGACCTGGCTCTTCGAGCAGCAGTAACCCCCTCCCCCTAGCGCCTTGAGACCCTCACGGGTGAGTAGCTCGCTTTATAAATGTTTTTGATTTGATTTGATACCTCTGTCCCCAGGACACGTCAAGCAGCAGTGTGTCCACCACTACAGGGAACCCAGGCTAACCCACCACCCCAAGAACAGCAGGGACCTGCGGGCAGTGGGCACACGGTTCAGGGGACAGAGGTCCAGGAAAACCGGGGAACTGGGAGGTCTGCTGTGCGAGAGGGGGAGGACAGGCCCTGGGAACCCACTCTCCACGAGGCCCTCTCCAACATCATGGGAGCGTACCAACATTCCCAGGAGACGATGGCAACGGTACTGGCCAAGTTTCAGGAGACCCAGCTGCTGCAGGAGGAACAGTATTTGGGGTTCAGGGAGGAACTCAAATCCATCAATACCACCCTGGGCACCATTGTAGGGGTGCTGAAGGACCTCATGAAAACCAGGAGGGACACTGTGGCACAGCAAGGGGCCCCTGACACTAGCCTCGATGATGAACTGCCCACCACCTCCGCCGGTGCTAGTGGACAGGAGGCCCCGCCACAGGACCACAACACCAGCACCCCACCCCCCGCAGATGGAGAACCACCCCGCAAGCGGTCCCTGAGATCCAGGACTAAGACAGAGAACAATGCCAAGGCCCCCGCCAAGAAATGAGACCACCCTGAATGTCATCCTTCTGTCCCACTTTGTCACCCTGTCCATCCTTAAACTGCCATTGCTCCACTTCCTATGCCCCTTTGGACAATGCACCTGTGAGACAAATAGACTGGACTCTGCCATGGACATTCCTCCACCATCACCCCTGACCATTTTACAACCCCCTCAAATAAACACCCTTGAATCACAAAACAATCTGGAGTCAGTCTGTGCTTTCACTAATGTGTATTTGCAATAACTGAGGGAAATAGCAATGTCTAATGTATTGTCAACATACCTATGTCACACAGCTCTAGTCCATGAGGTAACATAGCAGAGGTCACACAGTGGGACCCACATCTGTGAAATGGAAAGGGAAAGTGACACATCAGGGTCCACACAGGTTGAAAGTGACAGACAGATGAGAGGTAGAACTATTTTATCAGATGTAGGAAGCAGTGATGTCTTCTTACCTGTGTCTCACTGGAAGTATTGCTGGATCACAGTGTTTCTGTTGTCTATGTCCTCTTCTTCTGCCTCCTCTTCTTCACTGTCCACAGGCTCCACAGCTGCCACAAGACCTCCTTCTGGACCATCCTCCTGCAGAAAAGGCACCTGTCGTCGCAAAGCCAAGTTGTGCAGCATACAGCAGGCCACGATGATCTGGCATACCTTCTTTGGTGAGTAGTATAGGGAACCACCTGTCGTATGGAGGCACCGGAACCTGGCCTTCAGGAGGCCAAAGGTCCTCTCTATAACCCTCCTAGTTCGCCCATGTGCCTCATTGTAGCGTTCCTCTGCCCTTGTCCAGGGATTCCTCACTGGGGTCAGTAGCCATGACAGGTTGGGGTAGCCAGAGTCACCTGCAAATGTCGAGGGACAACTGTTAGACACACACTAACCCTTAGGGACAACCGCAGACAACTATTCACAGGGTATAGGGTCCTTGTCCTCACCTACTAGCCACACACTGTGCCTCTGGAGTTGCCCCATCACAAAAGGGATGCTGCTATTCCTCAGAATGTAAGCGTCATGCACTGATCCAGGAAACTTGGCGTTCACATGGGAGATGTACTGGTCGGCCAAACACACCATCTGCACTTTCATTGAATGGTAACTCTTCCGGTTTCTGTACACCTGTTCACTCCTGCAGGGGGGTACCAAGGCCACATGTGTCCCATCAATGGCACCTATGATGTTGGGGATATGTCCCAGGGCATAGAAGTCACCTTTCACTGTTGGCAAGTCCTCCACCTGAGGGAAAACGATGTAGCTGCACATGTGTTTCAGCAGGGCAGACAACACTCTGGACAACACGTTTGAGAACATAGGCTGGGACATCCCTGATGCTATGGCCACTGTGGTTTGAAAAGACCCACTTGCCAGGAAATGGAGTACTAAGGAACAAAAAGAGGGGGTCCCTCTTAGCCCACTGGATCAGGGCCAAAAATCGTACTGAAAACAAGATATCCAGCAAGGATAAATATAATCCCAAATATCTAAGTGAAAACCTCAATTAATCACTGAAACATAATTACTTCATTACAATTAAGTCAATACAATCATAGTGTCAACACATTACCTATTCTAGGGAACTAATGCACAAGAAATATAGTGGAAACACAATACGTCTAATTATATACAAATACTGCACATAAACGAAGCAAATCAACAGACGATTCCATTAGGGCACCGTAGTACATAAAAGCTAAGCTGCTTAGCCATCCAATGGCGAGCAGTCACATTAGAAGGTAGTGACAGTTGTCCAAGGGAAGTATCTTCCAGCAGTGAGTGAAGACATCACTAGGAATAAATGTCCGATACAATCCAAAAGTTATTAAATCCAAAAGTTCAAAAATACAGTCACTCCTTTGAAATGGAGTACTGACAGGACCTGCACTAGAGGGGGTATCCATGTGGGATGGCGGATAGCTGACATCAGGTCTGGCTCCAACTGGGCACACAGTTCCTGGATTGTGGCACGATCAAGCCTGAAGGTGACTATTAAATGTCGCTCGTCCATTGTCGACAGGTCCACCAGCGGTCTGTACACCGGAGGATGCCGCCATCTCCTCACCTGCCCCAGCGGACGTGCTCTATGGATGAAAACAGCGATCAGAGGGTCAGCCAACACAGGTACTTAAAAAAAAACTTTATCGCACACATTTGTCAATCCACTATGTGCCTGTCTTAGTGTGTATGCAAGGCCTAGATATGTGTGATGCATTTAAAATTAATGCCATGTGGCCCCCTGAAATGGCGGCTGCCTGACCTGTAATGTGGGACAAGGGGATATGAGGTAACTGCGCTGGTGTTCTACACCGTCGCGGTAGGCGGTCGATGACCGCGGCGCAATCCTGCATTGGTTAACATTGGATCCTATGGGTCCCAGGAGCCAATGACGATGTACGCCGGAGGGGATGGTACGCACCGCCGCGGACGTGACCGCCATTTTCTCTCTGTTTACTCACTTGATACCTAATCTTCGACAGGAGAGGACCTACACTGCAAGTGCTGCTGTGACCTCAGTCTGGAAGTGACGATGGCTCATGTGTCTGGGGAAAGGGCCCCTGCCTTTACTTTGGAGGAGTTGGAGAAACTAGTGGATGGGGACCTCCCCCAGTACACGCTACTCTACGGTCCTCCAAACAAACAGGTGAGTACACTGTGAGCATGCTGTATGGGCAATGCCTGTTTGGAGTGGTGTGGATGGCAGATTGGGGGGGGGAATGAGGCGTGCAAGATACAACAGTGAGTGTATGTGCGTCAAGGCAAGGGTGGGAACGTGGGCCAATGACTGTGACGGTCCGTAAGGTTAATGTTTTACTTTTTCCCCTGTACTATTCCTTTAGGTCAGCGCCCACCAGAAGAAGGATATTTGGTGTGCCATCACCAAGGATGTCGGGGCCCTGGGGTTCCACCACAGACGGAGCACCCACTGACGTAAAAGATGAGAGGACATTCGCCGCTGGAGCAAGAAGACGGTGGAGGCCCAGCTTGGGATGGCCTCCCAACGTGGGAGGGGTGCCTGTCGCACCATGACCCCCCTGATGTTCCGGATCCTGGCGGTGGCGTACCCGCAGTTGGAGGGGCGCTTTAAGGCATCACAGCAGCTACAAGGGGGTGAGTACAGTCACATCCATCTGACTCTGCGTGCATTGGAGGTGTCTGGGTGGGGGAGGTGGGCTGTGGGTTCCCCTAGGCTAGTGCGAGCCTTGTAGGCAAGGGCCCCTTGTGAGGCAGGCTAAGTGGCACCCCAACCCCACCAGTAGTAAGAGCCATCTACACCTAGTCAGGCTCCTGTGACTTCCATGTGTGCTGCAATCGGGCATAGGCCAAGTACCCCATGTCCCTGTGATCAATTAGGGAACTCAAAGTGCATGGCGTAGTGCAGAAGGCTGCTGTGTCTGTAGTGTCCGCCAACGGTAGCGGTATTGCATGCACTGAACATGTCTTTCTACTTTCTTTCCCCCACTTTTTGTGGTCTTCCTGTTCTTGTGTGCATTAGCATCATCAGGCGGAGGAGCAGTGGCACCGGAGCAGGAGGGAGCTGCATCCCACATGGCCCTGGAGGGCGAGACTACGGAGTCAGAATTCACCAGTTGTGACGGAGGGTGAGGGGAGCTCTACGGCGGTGACTGGAGCAGAGACCAGCGACACCGACTTCTCCTCTGATGGGAGCTCCCTTGCGGTGGCAGGCCCATCTATGCCC
Organism: Pleurodeles waltl; assembly: GCF_031143425.1. Lineage (NCBI taxonomy): Eukaryota > Metazoa > Chordata > Amphibia > Caudata > Salamandridae > Pleurodeles > Pleurodeles waltl. The sequence continues at coordinate 93,073,222 of NC_090441.1, forward strand.
CCCACATCTACAGGTACAGCCGCCACCCCTCCTACCAGCACCGCCCTCCCAGCAGCCCCTCAGCATGTGCCCCGTGGCCGCTCACCCAGGAGGGTGGGCATCTCCTTCGCCCCAGGCACCTCAGGCCCTGCCCCAGTCAGCCCTGCTGCCCTCAGTGAGGAGGCCATTGACCTCCTGAGATCCCTCACTGTTGGGCAGTCTACCATTCTGAATGCCATCCAGGGTGTAGAGAGGCAGTTGCAACAGACAAATGCATACCTGGAGGGCATTCATTCTGGTCAGGCAGCCCAACAGAGAGCATTTCAGACTCTGGCCTCAGCACTGTTGGCAGCCATTGTCCCTGTGTCCAACCTCCCCCCTCCAACTTCCTCCACCCAATCCCCTGTACCTCAGCCTATCCCAAGCACACCATGAGACCAGCATGCACACACCTCAACACACAAGGGTAGCTCTGGCAAACATAAGCACCACACATCCCACAAGCACTCACACAAGCATCATACCCATGCACACATACCAACATCCACTGCCTCCACTGTGTCCCCCTCCTCCACGTCTCCCTCCTCCCTCCCTGTCACGTCTCCACTCACACCTGCATGCACTACATCTTCAACCACTACCTCCATCACCAGCACGCCTATAACCACACACCGCTCATGTGCAATCACCACCCTCACTACCATTCACACATCCCCTGTGTCCTCTCCCAGTGTGTCTGTGAGCCCTCCTCCCAGAGTACACAAACGCAGTCACACACCCACCCAACAGCCATCCACCTCACGAAAGCTTCCAGCCCATGCACCTTCACCCAAAGTCAGCAAACGAACACCTCCTATAACCACTACCTCTTCCTTCACTCCCAAACCGCCCTCCATCTACCCGTCCCAGTGTGTCTAAAAAACTTTTCCCGTCAAACCTTGACCTCTTCCCTTCACCTCCCCCACCCCTTCCGTCCCCTAGGGTCCCCCTTACCAGGTCCCAACCCAGCACCTCAGCCCCCACATCACCGGGCACATTGGTGCCAGCAGTAACCGGCTTCTGGAGTGCGCCAAGCAGCAGGCCTGCCAGGGTCCCAAGGTTGGAGGCCAAGGACATTCCCCCACCTCCAAAACATAAGAAGTTGCCCACATCCCGGAGGGAGAAGGCCAAAACACCTGCCACCAAGGGCTCAGCCAAGACAACAGTTGGGAGTGGCAAGACAGCTGCGCCAACATCCAAGGTGGGGAAGGGCCTGAGAAAGAAAGGCAAGTCGCCGCCAACCTGCACGGCGGACAAGACCGGCACCGCCACATGCACCGCCGCCACGGGCACCGTCGCTCATGACACCGCCGCCAGCACCGGGGTCAGTGAGCCCCCCACCAGCACCGCGGCTCATGACACCGCCGCCAGCACCAGGGTCAGTGAGCCCCCCCACCAGCACCGCCGCTCATGACACCGCCGCCAGCACCGAGGTCAGTGAGCCCCCCACCAGCACCGCCGTTCATGACACCGCCGCCAACACAGGGGTCAGTGAGCCCCCAACCAGCACCGCCGCTCATGACACCGCCGCCAGCACCGAGGTCAGTGAACCCCCCACCAGCACTGCTGCCCAATGACCGCCGCTACTGAGCCCGCCGCCAGCACCGCCAGCGGCCACGCCACATCCTGTGCCAGTGGCACCACCGCAGACATGGCTGCCATCCCCAGTGGTCATTCATACGAGGCTGGTGGTCAGTCCCAGGGGCCTGGACAGTTCCATGTTGCCCCACCTTCAGTGGAGTGTCACATCCACTACCCCAGTCCTTGGCAGGATGAAGCACTCTGGGCACAAAGCCCCCTCCAGAACCAGTGGAGAAAGGCATCCACTACCTCAGTCCTTGGCAGGATGAAGCACTCTGGGCACAAAGCCCCCTCCAGAACCAGTGGAGAAAGGCATTTACTACCTCTGTCTTTGGCAGGATGAAGCACTCTGGGCACAAAGCCCCCTCCAGAACCAGTGGAGACTGTTATCCACTTGAGAGACTGTGGCTTTGCACTCCCCAGGATAAAGCAGTGGGCAAACCACCCATTGGAGAGACTTGGGAGACTGTGGCTTTGCACTCCCCAGGATAAAACAGTGGGCAAACCACCCACTGGAGAGACTTGTGAGACTGTGGCTTTGCACTCCCCAGGATAAAGCAGTGGGCAAACCACCCACTGGAAAGACTTGAGAGACTGTGGCTTTGCACTCCCCAGGATAAAGCAGTGGGCAACCCACCCACTGGAGAGACTTGTGAGACCGTGACTTTGCACTCCCCAGGATACAGCAGTGGGCAAACCACCCACTGGAGAGACTTGAGAGACTGTGGTTTTGCACTCCCCAGGATAAAGCAGTGGGCAACCCACCCACTGGAGAGACTTGTGAGACTGTGGCTTTGCACTCCCCAGGATAAAGCAGTGGGCAACCCACCCACTGGAGAGACTTGTGAGACTGTGGCTTTGCACTCCCCAGGATAAAGCAGTGGGCAAATCACCCACTGGAGAGACTTGTGAGACTGTGGCTTTGCACTCCCCAGGATAAAGCAGTGGGCATGGAGCCCCCTCGTGGAGCTGGCGTCGTGCACTCATCCGGCTGAGGTGCCCCCCGTTCCCTTCCCCCTGAGGTGCCTGTTTTATTTCGATCTGATGCCCGTGCAGTGTTCTCTTCGTTTGGATCGGGTATCTTGTGTGAGCCTCGCCCATGCATTTTGGGCCCAGTGGTTCACAGACTATATAGGTGCAGTACATGGACTTGAATTCTTGGTGTACATTTTGTTAATAGTGTATATATATTTTTGAGTAATGGATTTTTCTTGATTACAATCGTTCAAATCATTTCCTTTTGTCCTTGCGTTCTTCCAGGGTGGGCTGGGGGGGGGGGAAATGTAACGTTTCAGCATGTATTGGTGTGTGTGTTGTTGTGGGTGAGGGTGGGAGTGGGAGTGGGGGTATTGCGTGCTGTGTGTGTGTGTCACTCTCTTTTCCCTCCCCCCTCCCCTGTGTTGTAGCTGCAGTACTGACCGTGGTCGTCGCCGCCGTCAGTCGTGCTCCTGGTAGAGGAGCAGGAAGACAATCACTGGGAGAATTCGGAGTTCCGGCTCCATGGCGTCCTGGTTCCTCGTGGGGTGTGTCGAGGTGAGAGTTTTCCCTTCCAAGTCCTGTTTCCGCCGTGTTTTTGTTCGCGTTGAATCCGCCCCGGAAAAGGTGGCAGATTGGCCTCTCATAATGGTGTGGGTGGTACATTGTCTTCGGCCTGTCTGTTGGCGGTGACCGCCATGCTGTTTGTTTCTACCGCTGTGGCGGTCGGAGTGTTAAAGTGGCTGTCTATGTTGGCGGTTTCCCCCACGGTCATTATTCCATTTTTTTTACTGCCGGCCTGTTGCCGGTTTCACCGTCGCTTTACCACCGACCGCCAGGGTTGTAATGAGGACCAAAATCTTTTGTCATTTATACAGCAAAATCTTTTAAGTATAGGATTGGCACAGTGCCATCCTTGCTGAGCTGTAAAATTACCAAAGCTTTTCACCACTCCAGGCACAGTATTACAGCTTTGGACTGGTAAAATACTTTCCAAGTTAACCTGGAATGAGTAAAAGGAACCCCTGACGTGTTTTACTATCATTATAGCTTTTCAGAGAGGGTTAGCTTTGTCCAGACACAAGGGAGCACTCACTATAAGTCAAAACAAAACCTATTCATGGTTAGAGAAACGCATATATTATGCAAAAAGAAGTGAGAACTCGGGGTAGTTCCCAAGTTTAGGTGGAGAGCAGCTCCAGTAAGGAGCACCCTGCAATGCTCTAGATTCGCTCACCTCAAATGTCTGTTTTTCTAGCAACTACCCAGAGTTCTCTCTTCTTTCCCCCCCCAAGAGTGAGGGGGATGTTTGCAGTGACCCAGACAGGTCCCAGTGTAGTGGGGGGGAAGGGTCCTATGTCCTTTCCAGGGGTAGGCAGAAGGGGGCGAGTGGGCAGAGGCCCAGAGTGCCCTATCTTCAACCCCAGTGATTGGATTGCTCTCAGGGGGCATCTGTACCAGGAGACCATCCACTGATGAGAGTCTCATAGTGTAAGGAGAACCTGGGGGTGGTGGCTGTCACAAGCGTCCCACCAGTTCTGGCGTCTGGCAGCACCACTCCGGAGAGGAGAGTGCAGAAGACCAGATGGAGGGGTCAGAGGGAGAGTTAGTCCCCAGGGGAAGAACCACTGGGTCTGGGGTTGCCCGATCTGTGCTCAGAGCACCCCAGGAATCACCCTGGTGATGCCCCTTTGGCCTGTGGAAGACTTGATTCCCTGTCAGATGGACAGAGGTCGGGATACCTGCGCCAGGCAGACTCTCACACAACACATGAATGTGTTTCCCTTGGTGGGGGGGGGTGTATTCCCCTGGAAGTTCTGTCTTGCCAGGCACCAAGCCTACAGACCCTGGTTTGGGGGACCAGCTGCAGGATAGCACTCTTGAACTGGTAGGAGAGTTGTGCAGGACAGCTAATACAAGTGCCCTGACAGTTCTGACTTCTGAGGGTACCTCTCCCAAAAGGAGGGCAGAGAGCCCTGGGTGGGGGGGAGGGAGGGTAATACAGACTCACCCCTGACTCTTTTCCGTCCTAAGGGTATAGACACTCTGGGATGGAGGACCAGTCTTGGGATACCACCCCTGAACTGGTGGGAGGGAGACCGGACAAAGGGTGCCAGTCACCTGGGGGTACCGTCCCCCACTCTGAGAAACCACAGAGGTTAGAGAGCTCTGAGGCTTGGCTCTCATCACTGACAGCTGTCAGTGGCCACTGTGGGTTGGAAACAGGAGTCACACCCAGAGGGTGGTATGGGCCACACCAATATGTTGGCCATGTTGGTACTGTCTACCTACTGGGACACACAACTTCTGGGATAGCGAACGCAGGGTAGGTCTTTGGCTTCTGGACCGCAGCGAAATGTAGCAATGCGAGTCCTAAGGTCCCCTTAATCCCAAGGAACTTGTTCCCTAGGATGGGAGGGTTAGCTCATTTAGGCCGTTAACAGTGTAGTGTTTATGTAAGTAGTTACATTGTTTTAATAACCCATTTGGGGAATGTAGTACAGCAGAAGAATTATTATTGCTGGTCCTGATGAAGCGCCGCACGATCCGTAGGGACATTGAGGGCGCAAAACATGTTGACTTTATTTATGAGCTGAAGGGAAGAGTGTCCCTATTAGCTTTTCTTTGCTTTTGAGAGTGGGGGAACCTTATTCCCTGCCCACTCCCTATTTGTTTTTAATTTTGACGTAGCCCTTCCGCTTCAATTAAAACTTACTGTTGGAGGTTCCTGAGCCAATTTTATTCATTTTTTTCTCTCTCTTCTTCCTTTTCTTCCTGAGGGTAGGTTTGAATCCATTCCAACCCCTATTTGGCACACACTTTCTTTCAAGATCTCTGGCAAAGTGCCCCTCTATGGGGCCCGTCAGACACTTTAGCGCCAGTCTGACGTGGAGCAGGCCCTATGATGAAGCATGACATCCATTGGATGTGTGAGGGCTTGTGCTTCTAAATATTAGAAGTGCCGGTGTTGAACCTGTGCCTTCATCCTTTTTTTAGGAACTGTGTACTCAGATTTGTTCAGTATTTTGGGAGGCTGTACACTGGACCTTTGTTAATCTCCCTGTCCCCCTCTCTTTTTTTTGCCTACTGGGACAGATCTGTGAGCAAAGTAAGGTTAGGTGCTGCTCAGATGTGGTCCGCAGGTGGGGAGAAGGATTCTCCATGGGTTAGCTTAGTGGGCCTTGAGATGATACAGTACAGAGAAGAATCCAACTGTGTTCAGAAGGGTGTAGAACTGGAACGCGCCACGCTGTTGCAGGCCAGAGTCCATGTTCTATGGCCCTAAGCAGGGAAGTCCATCAGGCTATTGATTGGTCTACCCTGGCTTTAACTAGAATGATGTTGTGTTGGTCCTGGCCCTTTTTGCATGGTTATACCCAAACATTTTGCCTTCCTCCTCCTATTTGTACTGACTTGTTTTGGTTGGCTTTATGGCTCTGGGCACTTTATCACTGCTGACCAGTGCTAAAGTGCAAGTGCTCTCTGTCTAAATTGTATTGGTGATTGGTTATCAATGATTGGCTTATCTTATTTACTAGCAAGCCCCTGGTATAGTGCACCATGTGTGCCCAGGGCCTGTAAATCAAATGCTACTCATGGGCCTGCAGCACTGATTGTGCCACCTGCATGAGTAGCCCTGTAAACATGTCTCAGACCTGCCACTGCAGTGTCTATGTGTGCAGTTTTAAACTGCCATTTCGACCTGGCAAGTGTACCCACTTCTTTCTTTTAAGTACATGTACGTCACCCATAAGTTAGACCCAAGGCAGCCCCATGGGCAGGTTGTGCAGTGTTTTAAAAGGTAGGACATGTACTGGTGCGTTTTACATGTTCTGATAGTGAACAACTGCAATTTTCATTTTTCACTGTTGCACAGCCTATCTCTCCCATAGGTTACCATAGGGCTTGCCTTGAAATATATTTCAAGTGTAATTTCCCATTGGAAGTAGATAAAGATATGGAGTCCCTGAACTCACATTTTAAAAATACATCTTTTGGTGAAGTTGGTTTTCAAATTGTAAGTTTAAAAATGCCACTTTTAGAAAGTGGGCATTTTCTTGCTTAACCATTCTGTGCCTCTGCCTGTCTGTGGAATACACTTCTGGGCCAGGATCACAAATGTTTGTGAATTCACTCTATACAGTCTCACAAAGGGAGCAGAGGTGTGCCCTGCATATCCTGATGGGTCTTCCTGGGATATGGTGGTAGGAGGACTGACACTTGCACCTGAATGGGGCTGTGCCTGTCCTTACACAAAGCAATCTCCAACCCCCTGGAGTGCGTCTGGGGCCACAGCAGGAAAGGCAGGGTCTTGCGCACTACAAAGACTTTCCTTTGACGTTTGCCTACTTCAAAGGCACACATGAGCATGAGTATTGAACATCGGAGACCACAGTTTTAAAACACTTCTGGACTGAGGAGATTCTGTCAAGATGAAGAGCTAGATGCCATGGGAAAGAGTACCACTCTGCCTATTGGTTTGCTGTGCTGGCCTGCTGCTTTAGTCCGGAGAGTGAAAGGACTGGACCTTGCTTTCTACATCCAGCTTCCAAAGGTCCTCCAAGGGTTTGGACTGAGTTTGCCTCCTGTTAGAAGTCTCAGGGACATCAAAGATTTAATCTGCCAGCAACTGCTTTCTCTTTCTGAGAGTCCTGACCTATCAAATGGTGCCAAATCCAGTCCCTAGGCTTTTGGGAGTGAGTTCTGGTGTACCCAAGAAGAAACCAAGTACATTGACTCCAGAGCGACTTCAGAACCGGCATCACTGTCCAAATCTGCACCTGAACCATGGTCCCTGCTGAGTACTGTGACCGACACCGCAGGCCCGATGCTGCTGCAGCACCTCTGAAGTACCACCACAGCGTGAGTTCCGAGTGCCTTGTCACTGACACCATACTCAAGCCACAGCACCAGTGGCCCCTTGGAGTGATCCTGACACCTCAAAGTCGATGCATCGCGTCTTGACCTGCTGGATTCATCGACCCTGCCGGATTGTAAGGAATCGACGCCTTGCCACCAATGCCGCATCACCCCCCTCAACTGTAAGGGACAGGCGCCTCACCTCCCCAGTAGCAGTAGGGAACCCACGCCTCACCTTCTCGATTCGTGGAATGTCTTTGTTTCCTCATTTTCCAAGGGTACTGTACCTGGGATCCATGTGGCTCTACGATCGGCCCCAGACTCCCTCACGAGTGGGGTCGGACTGTTGGGAATTAGTCCGTCAAGACGTTGAAATAGCCTCTGTTAAAGCAATTGTGTTTCTAAGCACTTTACAGAGATTTCATCTTTAAAAAAGCATATCCTTGCTTGTGTATGTTGGATTTTTGTTGTTTTGGTCTTGTTTCAACTCAGATAACTGTGGCTATTTTCTAAACAGGTGTGGAGTACGTTTGTGGTGTTTTCACTGTGTTACTCTGTGTGTATACAAATACTTTACAGATTGCCTCTGAGATAAGCCTGACTGCTTGTGGCAAGCTACCATGGGGGTGAGAAGGGTTTATCTTAGCTGTGTGGCTCCCCTACCCTGACTAGAGTGAGGGTCCCTACTTGGGCAGGGTGCCAACGACTGCCAACTGGAGACCTTAATTCTAACAGTGTCAAATCGAACGTCCATTTGGACACATTCAAATCAGCTTCACACAAAAGCCTCAAAATCTTCCTCCGAACCTTGTCGTCTCATCCATATCTTTGCCCCATATCAGAATGTTGTCCTGGAAATATCTAACTTGATCATTTCTCTTGAATAACCTCTACATTTCCCACTGGAAAAAGCTGATGCATGGACCACACTCATCTGTGATGAGAACAAGAGAGGAGACACGCTCTAATGAACTTCATGGTGCATGATTCTTCTCGGACAAGAGAGTTCCTCTATGCGTACATAGTGTGGAATTTACTTTGTGCACGATTTTGTGAATGCACTGTGCACTCTATGCGAGAAACATAAATTGGGTTAGAATGAACTACAAACCTGAAGACTCCAAGGGATTCTCGCAAGACTTGCAGTGGTGGTGGCCATCTTGTATTTGTGCAGTATAAGCTCCTTGTGTTTCAGAGTGGTACCTACAAGGCAATTTGGATTCCTTTTGCCAGAGTTGAAACAAAAATGCCATGTCTGGAGATACCAAAGACTTTTATATTCAGAAAAGCATGCTGTAATAATATAGGCCCTCATTATGAACTTGGCGGCAAACACCGCCGACCGCCGTGCTGACGGCCAACAAAAGACCGCCAGTGGCGGTGGATTGCACACTGCAGTATAATGATGCTAAAAAGACATACCGCCCAAAAATTGACAACCTCCACCCACCACCAGGGCCAATGATGGCGGAAACGCAGTAAACAACACCCCACCACTGCCACGCATACAAACCTCCCTCCCACTAAATAATGATGCACAAATCAGCATGGCTGCCAGTGAATGTCGAATAACCATTGGCTGTACCAACTGCTGTGGTCAGCAATGGGAACCGCCAACAACAATGCACACATTCAGTCAATCAGTCATGGATTTGTAAAGCGTACTAATCACCCGTGAGGGCCTCAAGGGGCTGAGGACGGGAGAGGGAAGAAGGTGAGGGGGGAGGTGCTGCTACTGCTCGAACAGCCAGGTCTTGAGAAGTTTCCTGAAGGTAAGGAGGTCATTGGCCTGGCACAGGTGGGTGGGAAGAGTGTTCCACATTTTGGGGGTGAGGTGCAAGAATTATCTACCACCAGTTGTAGTTCTGCGGACACATGAGGCGGTTGCGAGGGTGAGGTCGGCGGAGTGGAGATGCCGGGTCGGGGAGTAGGAGAGTCGTCAGTTGAGTTATTCTGGTCCGGTGTTGTGCAGTGCGTTGTGAGCATAGGTGAGGAGTTTGAAGGTGATTCTCTTGTTACCTGGGAGTCAATGCAGGTTTTTCAGGTGGTCTGTGATGTGGCAGTGGCGGGGGATGTCCAGGATGAGGCGTGCAGAGGTGTTCTGGATGTTGCAGCCTCTTCTGGAGTTTTGCCGTGGTTCCTGCGTAGAGGGCATTGCCGTAGTCCACTTTGCTGCTTACGAGGGCTTGGGTGACTTGGCAAATTTGAAAAGCACACTACTGACACACCTGACACACATCCACCCCACTGTAAAACATACACACCCCAGAATCCTTTGCAACGCCAATAGCACAACAGATATTGACACCTCAACACGCATACACTGAACTAATCATCACACAAGTCACACACACAAAACCACCACCAAAACACTGCACACCCACCATCACAAACCACACTCCCAACCACACAACAGCACCGTCACCAACTTACCTACAACCCACAACACACACCATGGCACCCCATAAGCACCCCTGCTTCACCAACAAGGAGCTAAGGACCATGCCTGACGAAATACTCTGGATTGAGCCACAGCTATTTGGGGCATAGGTGCAACAGACACCCTTGGCCAAGAAGATGGAACTATGTCAGAGGATAGTCAACAAGGTCAATGATGTAGGACACCATCCAAGCACAAGGGATTACATCAGGAAGAGATGGAACAACCTGCGAGGGAAGGTGCGTTCCATGACATCACAACACAACATCGTGGTACAGAAGACTGGCGGTGGTCCCCCACCTCCTCCCCCCGAATACACCAACTGGGAGGAGAGGGTCTTGCCTATCCTGCACCCGGAGGGCCTCACTGGACTCCCTGGAGGACTGGACTCTGGTAAGTCAACTACAATACCCTAACAGTCGCCACACCTGTAATGCATGTATCACCCCATCCCTCTCACTACCACCATGCCCCCATCCCCTACCCAGCCCACAACACATAGACACTCCTATCGATGTTTCCTGCATGCCCACAACCCCCATACAAATCACTATCCGCCCCCTGTGCACAGTCACCAACCCATGAATATAATGTCAAGAGCACTACAACACCCAGAATGCACCAGCACCCCCTCACTAAATGCATAAAAAAAAACACAAAGGGACCCTGCATGCTACTATATGGGAATGTAACCGCCAATTACTGGTAAGATGTGCTGCAAGGGACAAGAAAGTGCAGGGCACTCACATCTCTATTCTCTCACACCCATGCCACCCGGACGGAGACGTCAAGGAGTGCTAGTCCTCCACCTGAAGACGAAGGCCCCACTCAGGAGGGTGCAGAGGGATGTCTGGACACAGAGAAAATCCCTGGGCCAGCCCACAGTCCTGGACAGTCACCTTCCAGAAGCCCCACCCAGGACACCACTGATACCCCTACCACTCAGCCACCACCATCAGCTCTGTCCCAATGCCCACACACCAGTGTTTCCAGGCCACGGACTGCCTGCCCACATGTACAGAGGCCCGAGTCTCCACCCACCACCAGGCAGGATGATGAAGGGCCCAGTGCAAGTGGGACTGCCAGACCTGTGCAGGGGACACAGGCACAGGGGGCTAGGGCCAGTGGGAGGGTATCAGTGGCCCCGGGGGTGGCCCAAGGAGAGATGCTGCTGCCCAGGAGGTCATTGTTGAGGTCATGCGAGCATACAACCATTCCCAGGACAGGATGGGCCAGATCCTGGCCATGTTGGAGGAGAAATAGAGGCTTTAGGTAGCACACCACAAGGAGGCCATGGAGCAATGGAAAGAGCTCAATGCTACCATGTCCTCCATTGCAGGGGTGCTGCAGCGCCAGACCAACATCCAGCCTGACTCTTCCACCCACCTGCAGGCCCCTTGTACTAGCCAGAACACTGCCCTGCCATCTACATCTGCAGCAACTAGTGGACTGGTGGCACTGCCAGAGGACTCACAGGACACTAGCACCCCTTCCCCTGCGGCCCAGGTCCCCCCTCACAAATGTGGCCTCAGACCCAGACATCCCAGTGAAACACCAGCCAAGACCAAGCCCATCGCCAGGAAGTGATTCTGCCCTGAACTGTCTCCCTTGTGGGCCACTGAGCTACCTTGTTGACATTCCACTGCCATTTCACCATCTTCCAATGGCCCCATGGACTATGCCCCTGTGCTACCAACAGCAGTGGAAATGTACCTGATTATATTGTTCACCATGTGCCCACTCCCTTCCACTGTCCCATCACTCATGTATGTTTTATCTTCAAATAAATACACTTGTACACACAAAATATCTGTCCTTATATAATATAAGCAATCAAATGTTAATGTGTACGTATTAGCCAGTTTCCATCATAATGCTGCTTTTATTGCAGGAGGGGGTCTAACAGACTAGTGTTTGAAGTATGTCACACTGTACATTCCATTGCTGTAACACACATCTGTTTCTTCATTCATAAAGTCGCCACATCACTGGTAATTGACACCACAGCACTTAGTACATAAGTCACTCTGAAACAATGCAGGTAACCCATTTGCATTATAGAAAATGTACCTGAGAGTCACCGGAAGTATAGCCGGATTAGCTGGGTTCTGGAGTTGATGTCTTCCCCCTCTTCTTCTCCATCACTCTCATCCATCCTCTGAGGTGGCAGGGGTGGTTGGACAGTATCTTCCTCTTCCAGAAGTGGGATAGCTTTCCTCACAGCCAAGTTGTGCAGCATGCAGCAAGCCACCACTATCTGACACACCTTGTCAGGGACATAGCACAGGGATCCTCCAGACAGATGCAGGCAACAGAATCTTTCCCTCAGGAGTCCTATGGTCCGCTCAAGCACCCTTTTAATGCAACATTATAAGGGCCTCATTATAAGGGATTTCTGCATCTGTCCTAGGATTCTCACAGGTGTCAGGAGCCATTGCATGTTTGGGTAGCCACAATCCCCTGGAAAAGTGGGTGAAAGAGGGTTAAAACACACACTATCTACTTGCATACAGCCTGTCTGTCAGGTATGTAACTAATACAGTGTCATACACTCACCTAGGAGCCAAACTCTTTCCCCCTGTAGTTGTCCCATAATGTATGGCACACTGCTGTTTCTCAGGACAAAGGAATCATGGACTGATCTTGGGAACCTTGCATTGACATGAGAAATGGACTGATCAGCAGAATACACCAATTGGACATTCATGGAGTGAACGTTTTTACAATTTTGGAACACCTGTTCATTTACTCTTGGGGGTATGAGGGCTATGTTGGCACCATCAATGGCACCTATCACATGTGGGATATTTGCAGAAGCACAGAATCCTGTTTTGATGGTGGTGAGATCAGCCCTTTGGGGAAACTGGACATATCTTTGCAGGTGTTGCACGAATGGATCAAAAAAATTAGGATGTGGCTTAACATTGGCTGAGATACACCGGCTGCCATGTCCACTGTGACTTGGAATGAGCCTGTGGCAATTTTTTTTAGCACAGATAGTACCTGCACAGTTGTAGGTATGACATGGGGTTCCTATTAGCTGGCATCAGAACAGGCTCCATTTGTGCACAGAGTTCCAGGATTGTGGCTCGATTCAGGCGGTAATTGATGATGATGTGACATTCCTCCATGGTGGCCAGATCTACCAGCGGTTTGTAAACAGATGGGGCCCTCCCTCGCTACATGGTTCTGTACCTATGGGGGAGGAAGAGAGACACATTGAGTTGGGACATACTCTTCCATAACAAGGTTCCACTATTCATGTTGTACATGCAACACAATTGTCCCTCATACAGACACAAAGAACGTGGTAATCCTGTGAGGGTAATGTGTTGTGAGGTGTGTATGTTTTATTGCATCACAGTGTAGGCACACTTCCCATCATGATTCTATGAGGAGGACCAGTAACCATAACAGTACTCGACGAAAGGGAGAAGGAATGGAGCCATGGAGTAGAACCCCGGCCAGACTTTGAAGGCGTGGTAGATGCACAGTGGCAGCCCCCTGCCCTACAGGTAGTGTAGTGTAGGAAGTGACCTAATTCCACTGACGTTAGTCGTCATGGCGATAGGCTGTGTTCACCGCTGTGCACCTGATCATTGGATAACATTGTTGTCAATGGGAAAGCAGGGTGAATCATGATCACCACCGGCGGTGACGGTGCACACCGCTGCAGTATATATCGCCAGTTTGCCAACATGCCCTTGCCACTTGACTCCTCCACCTCTAGTAGGGAAGAACTCCACTGTGTGTGCTGCTGTGTCATGACTCTGGCCCTTGAGATGACGCGTTGTACAGGGGAACTGGCCCCGGCCTTCATGGAGCTGGAGAATCTGGTGGACGGGGTCCTACCCCTGTATGCAAAGGTGTATGGGCAACCAGAGGCCCAGGTGAGTTGCTGTTTGTCCTCCTAGAATGTGTGTGAATGAGGCGGATGCTTGTAGGCTGTGTGTGAATGCTTACCCGTAGTGTGTCTGGCAGTTTTTGTCTTGGCTATTGTCTATATGTATGTCTCAATGGGCTATGTCAGGTTGAACTGGCATGGCATTTGTGTATGGAGCACCCACACTGACATCTGTTTCTTTACTCTGTGTGTCCCATGCAGGTCAGCGCCCATCAGAAGAAAGGATTGTGGCAAGCGATTGCCAAGGAAGTGCGGACCCTGGGGGTCTACAACTGGCGGAGCACCCACTGCAGGAAGCGGTGGGAGGACCTGAGGCGCTGGGCCTGAAAGACCGGAGAGGCCAGGCTGGGGACGGCCTCCCAACAAGGGAGGGGTGCCCGTCGGACCCTCACCCCTCTAATGGCCTGCATCCTGGCGGTGGCCTATCCAGATTTGGATGGGCGCTTGAAGGCAGCACAGCAGCCACAAAGGGGTGAGTACCAACACTGTTGTGATGCTACTATGATGAGTGTAGTTAGGTGCTATGGGGTGCATGCATTCTAGTGCCAGGCCCATAGACAGGTGTGTGTCTGCAGTCCTGCCCCCCTCTACGTCCGTGGGATAGTGTCCATAGGTAGATAGGGCTGGGAATGTAGGCCTGCTAGGGATCCCCTGTTGGGCTATTGGTTTTAATGTAGCCTCATGGATTTGCAGATTTGTTGTCCTGGCATCGTCTATCATTGTTTCCCTTTGAAAAGTGTAGCAGAGTGGAGGGCCAGGATGGTATTGTAGAGTACTGTGGGATCATGCCTACCAGTCAGGGACACATTCATATCATATATTGTGTCTGCTGAGGGTTAGTGCCTGAGATGGGTGGGAGTGTATGTGTCCCAACATATATATTTTTCCTGGAATTTACAAACTTCTTTCTTCTTTTGTCACCCCACTCTGTGCTCTTGTGTGCTTTAGCATCATCTGCCGAGGGAGCTGAAGCACCGGCAAGTAGGGATGCTACAGCCCACAGGACCCAGGAGGCAGAGTCCACCGACGCCAAGGGGACCAGTGGGTTGGAGGGCGAGGGGAGTACCACGGGGAGGCAACTACCACTGGAGGTAGTGACTCTGACACCTCCTCCGATGGCAGCTCTCTGGTGGTGGAGGACCCTACTGGGCCCACCTATTCTTTGCCATCTTCCACCACCCCCCATACTATCACCGCCCTCCCAGTAGCTCCCAACCGAGTTGCCCGTGCCCGTTCACCCAGGAGGGTGGGCATTTCTTCACCCCAGGCACCTCTTCTCCTGCCCCAGACAACCCTGCTGCAGTCACTGAGGAGACTATTGACCTCCTGAGAAACATCTCTGTAGGTCAGACAACCATTGTGAATGCTATCCAGGGGCTGGTATCTGAGATGCAGCAAAGCAATGCGTTTCTATAAGGCATTCACAATGCCATGTCTGCCTACAGAGATCTTTTCAGGCTCTGGCCTCCTCTTTGACGGCAGCCAGTGTACCTGGTCTTTCTGTCCCCCCTCCCACCACCTCTACCCCTTCCAGCACCCCTCTCCCTTCAACCATCCCAAGCACACGTACAGACAGCCATGCACCCAAATCAACACACAGGAATCACAAAGCTATACCCAAGCACCACACGTCCCACCACATGCAGGCACATACCCAGCATACCAAAGCAGACACACCAACATCCACCTCCCCCAATGTGTCCACCCCCACCCAAAACACAGAAACGCTCACACTCATCCACTCCACACACATCCACCAAATATGAGCATACTAAACAGGCACCTGCATCCAAGTCCAGCACACCTACTCCTTGTACCACCACTCCCTCAACCTCCACTCCCAAACCTGTCTCCAAAACCCCTCCAGCTGCACCTAGAAAGCTTTTCCTCTCCTGTGTTGATCTGTTTGAACCCACTGGCCCCCCTTTCTTGTCCCTAAATGTTTCCTTGGCCTCCACAAGCCCACTCCTTCCTCTTCAAAGTCCTCCCCAGTCTGCCCTACCTATTCCTGTGCCCCTTCCCCAGGGAGGAAGAAGGCCTGTGTTGACCCGGGTCCCTCTGCCACCCTCCGGTCTAGGCCCACTCCTCCTCCTTCTAAGGGCAAGCCCAAACCCTCTCCACCTCCAGAACCTGCGGCCAAGACCGCCCCCTCCAAACCTAAGTCGCCACCCCTTGCCCCTGATCCCTGAGGTGCCTGACTGCCCCATTGATGCCCCTTCTCAGTGGAGGATTTTTTTCATTATGGGAGTCCTGGAACTGATGGCGATGTGGTGTTTCATTATATGGTGGGCAGGTAGGGCCTTTCCGCTGGGCTGAAGATGGTCTCCGCCATTGTCGGCGGTGCAACCAAAATGGAGGTGAGTAGATGAGCCGCTGGCTGTTTCTCATGTGCTTCATTATATGGCGGTCTGGACAGCCAGCCTGTTGGCAGTAGTTACCGCGACCTCCGTTGGGGCGGTCTTTCCCGCCAGGTTCATGGTGACCACCATAGTGTTCAAAGATTTAAACTTTCATATTTAAACATTGTGTATAGGAGTGATCCTTTCCATAGAATATGAACTGTAACCTGCACTACTTTCTCAGTGAGAGAAGCAAAAAGGATGCTATTTTGTACAGATTTTTGTATGTTGTCTTTAAACACAATATAGTGGTAGGGTTTCCACAGCCGTGGGGAAATGATTGCTTGTTGTCGCACCACTAGGTTCTTGAATAATTGTAACATGGTAATCATTGCAATAATCAAGCCTTAAATTAATGCAGATGGTAATAAGGTGATCATCCTTGGCTTAGTGTTTTCTTCCATAGCATAATCTGGCTATCCCTGGCAAATGGTGTGGAGTTAGAGAATCACAACTAAATAAATCTACTAATATAAGTCAGTAGGAGGCCCAGCAAGACTGGTTTCATCTTTGCTCCTCCTTGACTCTGCAGCTTTACTAATGCCTGTGCCCTCCCACTGCAATCTGTGGAGATGGTTCAAGCCTTGAGCTAGACCCAGTGAGCAGATAGTGCATTCCAGTTTTTTTTTAGCCAGATGGTGTACCCATCAATTTTTTCCATTGGGCCCTCTGACCCCCTCCCTTGGTCTCTGTCCCGTGACTTGTACCATACTCCTTTTCTGCCCGTTTATATCCCCTCGCAAGCCGTCACTGTGTCCCCCCCCTCAGAAAGCTGGGAGGACAGATGCACGTGAAGGAGTGTGCGCCTGCCTCACCAGGCTCTGGGAGCTGATGTAGTAGTGGCAACATGAATGTTTGGTGCTAGAGCCCATGCCTGATTTGCCTGGAGTGTGCTTGAGCTTGAACAGGAGCCAGCCTTCTGGATTACAAGAGTTAAACTAGATGGGTGGAGGTGGTGGTAGAAAACAGCTCACCAAGGAGGAAGTAAGTAAGCATGTTTATTTTTTTCATATTTTTCCTCCTCTTCCATTGTGGATCCTACATCTAATGTTTGTATTGCCGACCACTAGTTTTGCCCACTGAACCATTGCCATTGACGATTTTGGTTAACATGAGCTTTTGGTATTTGGCAATTGCAATCTATTTTATGTTTTTTACACTTGGACAGTAGAAAAGGCAACCTGCCTGCCCTGATAATCTTACCTACATATTTACCATGGGAAAAGAGAAAAATGGCCATCCCCAGAACCCGCTGTGACTCAGAATCTAGCATCTTGGATACTTTTCTGTCACAGACTGTTTAGGTGGTCTCAACAGAGACTGACTTCGCAGAGAGACTGGGATAAAGGGGATACTAACTGGTTTTCACTACCAGAGGGAGCCACCCAAAAGGAAGAGAAGGATTCAATTTCTGAGCTTCCACACCACCACCCCCAATTCCCTTGAAAATCTCACACCTTAGTCATACTGGCACATTAGCCAAAAGGAATAAGAGAGGCAGTCCCACTTTTGAATCCTTCTTAACCACCTAATCTAAGCTCCAAAAGTCACCACAAGCAGGATATGATCCCATTATTGGCTTCAGTGAGGGGGGCCCTGTAAATAATTTAGCTCACATGTCAGACCAGGCTCCTGGGTTGTGTGTTCTTGTACCTGTTCATGAGCCCCACCCATGGCAGCGCTCTCTGGTCCTACAACCACAATCCCATTCCTGCCTTAGGGCCTGATTTAGATGTTGGCGGAAATGGTCCCGCTGTTGATTTTTTTGACTGAAAACCCACCTGCCGCCATGAGAGTCCACCTGCTGGATTTAGACGTTGGCTGACAGCGGGACTACAGCCGCCTTTCCCGCCGTGCGGATTTGTATGTGCTTTACCGCCAAGCAAAAAGTGGCGGTCCAACCTCCATACTTGAGTTGGCAGATTGGGAGGGAAATGAGGTCAAAACCCTACCTTGTCCCCCAATTTCACTTCCCTTTTCGACTGGACATGTCTGGACAATACCTTCCATCGCTTCTGTCACTGAACCACAGGGAAAACACAACCCCCCTAATACCAGTCTCGAAGGTAGGGATGCCGTATTGCCAGGGTGCGTTGGGTGGGGACTGCACAGGAGGTTGGGACCACTGCATACAATACACTTTTTAAATTACTGTGACATGCATATGTCTGGTACATAATAGTGTAAGACATGGATGGAAACACACTGGCACAAAATGCATATCGCTCACATACACACATCATTGTGGTGTCATTATTCATTGCCAAATGAATGCTGGCACCACAATGGTGGCACAATCACACTTGTCAATGGTTCAGTGTAAAAAAAACACACACTGGAATAGGAAAATGCCTAGGGCTAATTCTCAGATCTCTGGCCCCTGAACCAGAGTAGTGTTGATATGGAATTATTTTGATTGTGATCCCAGAGTAAACACTTAAGTCCACCAGAAGATCCAAACGAATGTTATTTTATTTTTAAACCATCTTCAATTTTCAAGACAACACCTACAGTCAACACATGTTTTGCAAATAAGCCGCTTCTTTAGGGCTATATCACCAATGGTTATATAAATATATTCCTCCAATGTTCTGCTATTCTCAAGTTTTGAGATAATATAGAGACAAACCAATGTGTATAAGCACGAACCATTACATTTTGTATAGTCTTTCAATCAGTCAATAATTAGTCATCCCAACGGCATGTCTCTGATACGAAATTAATTTCAGCACAATCAATTTTGGATAAGCTTGAGGCCCATGCGGCTCAAAAATAACAATAATAACTGCTATAACCTTTCACTAATCCGGATGCATCAAGATAAAAAGGGTCTTTGGACATTTTGACAGCCGCTATACTTCCGAACCAGGATAGTTGAAGCCTGTGTCAGTTAATCTGGTCCGTCTCGACTTGTCAGGTGAGAGCAGAGTAATTGTTCCTCCCACGTTTTGTCTACAGTTCGGGCCAACTGAACCCTTCGGTATGGGATGGATGCCCTAGCCCCGGCAATAGAAAATGCAGTGCGGAAATACTCTTCCTGCGACAGGGAAAAGACAGGTTAAGTATTTGGGATTTTTGAACATTGACCTTGAACCCAGAGACATCTTTGAAACTGCAAATTTCCGCCACCAGAGCGGGAAGGAATGACATTGGTACAGTGAGTGCTATAATAACATCATCAGCATAGGCGCTGATGGTATTTGTGGCCCCTCCAAAGGGAATGCCCATAATATTGGGGGGACCCTCATACGCTGAGCCAGGGGCTTCATGTAAAGGGTAAGTAAAAGAGGGTAAAGCAGACATCTCAGGAGTACACCCCCACTGAAATGGGAAAGGAGGATATAGGCCCTCATTCTGACCTTGGCGGGCGGCGGAGGCCGCCCGCCAAAGTCCCGCCGTCAGGTTACCGTTCCGCGGTCGAAAGACCGCGGCGGTAATTCTGACTTTCCCGCTGGGCTGGCGGGCGGTCTCCTTCAGACCGCCAGCCAGCCCAGCGGGAAAGAGGCTTCCACGATGAAGCCGGCTCGGAATCGAGCCGGCGGAGTGGAAGCTGTGCGACGGGTGCAGTTGCACCCGTCGCGTATTTCACTGTCTGCGCAGCAGACAGTGAAATACATTTAGGGGCCCTCTTACGGGGGCCCCTGCAATGCCCATGCCAGTGGCATGGGCACTGCAGGGGCCCCCAGGGGCCCCGCGACCCCCCCTACCGCCATCCGGATCTCGGCGGTCCGACCGCCGGGATCTGGATGGCGGTAGGGGGGGTCAGAATCCCCGCGGCGGTGCAGCAAGCTGCGCCGCCGCGGAGGATTCAATGGGGCCGCGGTACACTGGCGGGACCCCGCCAGTGGTGCCGGTCCGACCGCGGCTTTACCGCCGCGGTCGGAATCCCCATTGAAGCACCGCCGGCTTGTCGGCGGTGCTCCCGCGGTCCTCCGCCCTGGCGGTCAAAGACCGCCAGGGTCAGAATGAGGGCCATAGTGTTCACCCTCACAGTGGCTCGTGGGTAGCAATAGACACTTTGAACCCACCCAGAAAACTTATTTCCAAAGCCATAATCTTTAAAAGTCAAAAATAGATAGGGCCAATACACTTTATCAAACACTTTTTCCCCACTGATTGAAAGGAGCAGCCCCTCCTTCTTAGACCAGTGGGTTTTGTCAGTGAGATGGAGAATAAGTTTAGTATTGTCTCTGCATTGCCTGTATGGGATGAACCCAGCCTGGTTGGAGGCGACCAGGCCAGGAATTAGAGTATAATTGAGGAGACTGTGTCAATATTACCTATCAGTTTCATCCCCAAATCTAGGGATGGAGCTGCCCCATGCTCATTTTGAATTTGTTTAAACACTTCAGGTAAATTGGCAAGTGTTGGGGTACCAGGCGTGGTAGTGTAAATTGCAGCAAAGACTGTACCCCAAGTGGTGCAGTCATCCACTGATGGAAACATTCCGAATGGCAAGCCCATTGTAAGAATTCTATGTTTATTTTGAGGTCCCATATGGGGAAAGACTGCTTCCAGCTGGTTAGTTTTTTGTGCTATCCAAAACAGAATCTTCTCATGTTCTGTGGGCACTTTGCCCATGATAGAATGTACTGATTGTGGGTTAATCCCAGTAATAGCCAATTTGTGACCAGCTAGTGCAGCCCATGCTGAGGCGGTGTTCAAGGTCCGCATAGCGAATTGTACTAATTGTCTGTAAAGTTGTACTAGCTCATTATGAAATGTGTGTACGTCAGCTATTTGCATTGCCTGTATGCCAGGATGTGGTGTGTATGTGGCAAACATGGGCCACGTTGGAACATCATTACTTAAGGGACCTAATCGCACGGGTTGTATTACATGTGGTAGGACACCATTTTACCAATGTTGATGTTCTTGATAGGAAAGCAGTATCTCTAAATACCGGTAATCTTGGTTCCGCTGCAATATGTGCTCTATTTTATGTGTGAAATGTATGGGGGTCATTCTGACCCTGGCGGCCGGTGGCCGCCAGGGCCACCGACCACGGGAGCACCGCCAACAGGCTGGTGGTGCTCCCACGAGCATTCTGACCGCGGCGGTTCAGCCGCGGTCAGAAGCGGAAAGTCGGCGGTCTCCCGCCGACTTTCCGCTGCTCGGGGGAATCCTCCATGGCTGCGGAGCGCGCTCCGCAGCCATGGGGATTCTGACACCCCCTACCGCCATCCTGTTCCTGGCGGGTCTCCCGCCAGGAACAGGATGGCGGTAGGGGGTGCCGCGGGGCCCCTGGGGGCCCCTGCAGTGCCCATGCCCAGGGCATGGGCACTGCAGGGCCCCCCGTAAGAGGGCCCCGCAAAGTATTTCAGTGTCTGCCATGCCATGCAGACACTGAAATACGCGACGGGTGCAAACTGCACCCGTCGCACCCCTGCAACTACGCCGGCTCAATTCTGAGCCGGCGTCCTCGTTGCAGGGGCATTTCCTCTGGTCCGGCGGGCGCTCTTTTGGAGAGCGCCCGCCGGCCCAGAGGAAATGTTAGAATGGCCGCCGCGGTCTTGTGACCGCGGTGCGGTCATTTGGCGGCGGAACCTTGGCAGACGGCCTCCGCCGTCCGCCAAGGTTAAAATCAGGCCCTATGTGTTCTGTCATCTTTTTCAGGAAAGGTGACCCATGAATAGAATGTTTCTGTTTGGTTACCTTCATGAGCTTCTAAACGTGACATCCCTGCCCTCACGGGCTTCTAGATGTTGTGTTAATGCATGTCTGACATTTTCTAAAATGTCTTTGGCGTTAGCCATATTGAGTAATGCGTACAGAGAAAGAACATCAAAGGAGGAGAAAGTCCTTTTAAGAGTTCAAGCTTGAACAACCTACAGCCTAATTAGATGTTCCCTTTTCAGCTTAGGAAGATTATCCCTAAAACCGCAGATATCTCCTCATAATGGTACTTAGGGTACCTGCTATGTGTGAGACAGAGATACTCATAAGATCCGTAAATTAGTGCCAAAACTCCATCATTGGAGGCACCTTGTTGTAGTTGGACTCTCGCTCCTAGGTGAGACTGCTGGTTTAGGGATGATATCACTTTTGTTTGTAGGCGACTAAGCCACTCCTACAACAAGTCGCAACTGTTGGCCCAATCCTTCGGACTCACAAACAGTACCTCATCAAAAATCCAAACAGTAAAGAGTGATTTCTGGCAGCCTTACGCATGAACTCTAGATTGCGATATCTCAGGGGAGTCATGGTCGAAGGGACGTTACCCTTTTCTCACGTTAGCAATAAGTCTCATTCACACACTGGCAATGAAGAAAATGCAGGAAAGTTTTCAAAAGGTTTATTGGAAAGACTGGAGTCTACGGTGAAATGCATGAGCTGCAGCGATTACGATAACGAACAATAAAATAAGCATAATTGTGAAGATGAGAGTTGTGAATACAAAGACCCCCACCATCTTACAATAAACATGAAATGTGAAATCCCTAGCAAAGGGAACCCAATCTCTAACCTAATGAGAGCTAGGTGTGATAACCCTAATCTGTCAGTACCATGTCAATGAGAAGTGCCCTCCAGCCCTTGTTACTGTGGAAGGAGGTCTCCAGGTCAGACTCCATGGTGATACGAAGGCTGATTTCTGCAGCAAGGTGATGTGCAGCATAGATGGCATCTTGAAGGAATCCCTCTGATAACCTTGTCTGTGTGCGATGTATTTATACAGATCATTCTGATGGATACAACTACCTGTGGATTCCTCACCTATTGAATACTCCCATTGCGCCAGCATTCGACGGAAATCTTCTTCCCAGCTTCTGCACGTCGACGAGGACGTCACAATTGCCCACGCAACGCCGTCTGACGTCATACAGGCAATAAGAGGTTCTCGCCGACGTGCCGACATCAGTTCCCTTTTTTCCGTGCCATTCGAAACGGTTATCTTCGAGGGAGCTACTGTTGCTGCTCGACGTGGTTACAGTGTTTTTTTTGGCTATTTTTGCTTTGAGACATTACAATGTCGCAAAGGAAGTCAGGATTCAAGCCCTGCCGAGAGTGCGGAGGCAAAATGTCAGTTACGGACCCACATTCTGACTGTTTGTGGTGTCTTAGTTCCGACCACGATGTTGACAAGTGGGATTCTTGTCAACGTATGAATCCAAAGGCCTTGAAAGAACATGAGGCCAAACTTTTTCTTGCGAAGTCAAAGAAGAAGGAGAAAAGACATCACCGAAAGTCATCTTCACCGAAGTCGCATCAGCGTCATCGGGACTCCCGGCGTCGTCGAGAATCTTGACGCCGGTCGAGTAAGGAGAGGTCTCGATCGAGGTCACCATCGACTCGACGTCGAAAGACTTGGGAAGTTAGTCCCACCGTCTCTCCCCAGCTGCCGACGCCGTTACCATCTCCGACTTCACCGACTTCACCAGTGTCATTGGTTAATCCTCCTTCAGTGTTCGAGGTTCCACAGCCTCAGGTGTTTTCTCCGTCCATGCAGATGTCGAGACCGGCGTCAATGTCGCCTTCGAACCAGGCACCTCAGAACCCGGCTTTCCCGGCCCCTGGAGCTGATAGTATCGCATTCTTGAATGCAATGTTCTCCATTTTCCAACAGATGGCTCCAGGTGGTGGACCGGCTGGTCCTTCAGGCCCTTTGGCCTTCAACATGGGTGCTCCGGCTCCACTTCGACCGGCACCCTTTATGCCCTTTCTTCCCTTGGGAAACGTGGGCTCGGTGCCGGTATCGGCGCCTGTGGCTTCGGCGTCTCAGCCAGCGACGCTGACTAGACCTCCACCGACTCCGGAACAGTCTTCAGTCCGTCCTGCCTCACGTTCGGTGCCGAAGAAAACCATGGTGCCGTTAGATCCGGTGTCTGACGGATCCGAGGATCGGCATCAAGCTTCGACATCTGCTGACGCCATGTCGACGCCGAGGATAGAGGAGAGACTGCATTCGAGGAGGCTTGCTCTTCGCCTCCTTGAAGAGCAAGAGTACCGGAGACAGGCATTGGAGGAAGGGGAGATTGAGGACTCTCGAGAAGGTCTCCATGGCTTGGACACTGCTAGTGATCTGGACACCTCTCCTGAATGGGACTTGTCATCACCTGGGGAGTACACAGAGGAGGCAGCGACTTTTCATTCAGTCATTAGAAAGGCGGCTGACTTTTTGGACCTCCCTTTGCCGGTGTCTGAGACCAAGCCAAACATCTTGACAGAAGTATTGCACCCTGCCTCAACAACTGCAGAGCCACTTTTGCCTTTTAATGAGGCACTACTGGACCCCATTATGGAAGTCTGGAAGAAGCCGGTGTCATCTTCGGCGGTGAATAGATCTGTGGCTCGGAGATATCGGGTTGCACCGGCTGACCCAGGCTTTCTTTCCAGGCACCCAACACCTGAAAGCCTGGTGGTTCAGGCTTCTTGCTCAGCTCGATCTGCTCCTGGGTCCTTTCCAGCTGTGCCCTCGGATAGGGACTCTAAAAAGATGGACATGTCATGGAAGAAGGTTTTCTCGTCATGTAGCATGGCTTTGAAATCCACCAATGCTACATGCATCTTAGGGAGATACATTTACGCCCTGATGGACGAGATTAAGTCAACGCACACTGAGGTTCCTCAAGAATTATTGAGCCTGGTTTCTGATGCTCAGGCGGCAGCAACCCAGGTTATTCAATCTGGGTTGGATACATCTGACTCTGTTGCTAGAGCTATGGGCACTGCTGTGGCTACGAGGAGGCAGGCCTGGCTTCGTAGCTCTGGTTTTTCCTCTGATGTGCAATCGACCCTCTTGGACCTTCCTTTTGATGGCGACAAGCTTTTCGGCGCCAAGGCGGATTCGGCTTTAGAAAGGTTCAAGGAGAGTAGGGCCACTGCCAAGTCTTTAGGCTTGCAAGCCTCTTCTTCTGCTTCCTCCAGATTTTTTAGGAGGTTTCGAGGATTTGGTTGTGGTTCCTCCTCCTCCTTTCAAGGAAAATTCCAGCAACCCACCTCTGCTCTCTCCTCCTATAGATCTTTCAGAGGGAGGGGTAGGGTCCGCATCAGGGGAGCCACTCAGCAGCACTCTGCCTCTTCCTCATCCTCTGGAGGGTTGCAGCATGGGAAGCAGCCTTAGGCTTCCACCAATTCCTTCTCACTCCACTCCTGTAGGGGGGAGGTTACTGAATTTTCTCCACAAGTGGGAGGTCATAACATCGGACTCCTGGGTTACCAGCATTGTGGGAAAAGGCTATGCCCTACCCTTTCTGGAGTTTCAGCCCCCCATCCCGCCCGTCCCTCCTACTGTTCAGAAGAACACCTCCTGTTACTAGAAAAGGAGGTTCAAGTCCTCCTTTCAAAGGGTGCGGTGGAGTTGGTTCCAGAGCAGGAAAGGGGTCAGGGTTGTTACTCAAGATACTTCCTGATCCCCAAGAAGGATGGTCGTTTGAGACCAATCCTGGACCTGAGGATCTTGAATTGGTTCCTCAAACAGGAGAAGTTCAAGATGCTGACCCTAGCTCAGGTGCTTTTGGCGCTGAGCGATGGAGATTGGATGGTGTCTGTCGACTTGCAGGATGCTTACTTTCATATCCCGATACTCAAGTCGCACAGGAGGTATCTCCGGTTTGTGGTGGGGTCGCAGCACTATCAGTTTGCGGTCCTCCCATTTGGTCTTACTTCAGCACCCCGAGTCTTCACAAAGGTGATGTCGGTGGTTGCGGCGGAGCTCAGAAGGAAGGGGATAGCAGTTTTTCCTTACCTGGACGACTGGTTGATCAAAGCCAAGTCTCCGGAGCTCGTGCTGCACCACCTTCAGTCGACAACCCAGTTGTTGTTCGACCTGGGTTTTTCATTGAATGTACCCAAATCTCACCTAGAGCCCTCTCAGCGCCTCCTGTTCATAGGGGCAGTACTGGATACAACATTGAATCGCGCCTTTCCTCTGCCTCAGCGGATTCAGGACATTCAGGCGTTGGTTCCAATGTTCCAAAGTGGAACGGTCATTCCGGTCCTCAAGGTCCTACGCCTGCTCGGTCTGTTTGCTTCTTGCATTCTGCTGGTCACACACGCTCGCTGGCACATGAGGGCTCTTCAGTGGTGCCTCCGGAAGCAGTGGTCTCAACACAAAGGGGATGTCGAGGGATCGGTGAGGATCTCTGGGGACGCTGCTGCGGATTTAAGATGGTGGATTGCGGACGGCAATCTTTCCCAAGGAAGGCCGTTCTCGCAACCTCTTCCGGTGACCACAGTAATAACGGATGCTTCCACTCTAGGGTGGGGAGCTCATCTGGGGGACCTGGAGATCAAAGGTCTTTGGTCTCCAGTAGAACGGATGTTTCATATAAATCTGTTGGAGTTGCGGGCTGTACGTCTTGCACTCAAGGCCTTCCTCCCGTCCCTTCGCGGTCAGTCGGTTCAGGTCCTGACGGACAATACTACCGCAATGTGGTATATAAACAAGCAGGGAGGAGTAGGGTCGTACCTTCTCTGCAGAGAAGCTCTGCGGCTTTGGTCCTGGGTAAAGGACCATCAGATTTGTTTGGTAGCAAATCGTCTGGCTGGAGTCTTGAACGTGCGTGCGGATTCTCTCAGTCGCCGTTTCTCGACCGATCACGAGTGGGGTCTCCATCCGGATCAAGTCCGTCTAATCTTCCAGATGTGGGGGTTTCCTCGGATAGATCTGTTTGCCACCCGGGAGAACTCGCACTGCCCGTTATTCTGCAGCCTCCAGTATCCGATACAAGGAGCGTTGGAGGACGCGTTTCAGATGACCTGGTGTGACCAGTTGCTTTACGCGTTTCCCCCCATACCCTTGATTCCTCGAGTTTTGAGGAAAATTCGCCAAGACCGGGCCCAAGTCATCTTAATAGCTCCGGATTGGCCAAGAAGGGTATGGTACACGGACCTTCTCCAACTCTCACTATGCCCTCCGCTCCGTCTCCCTCTCAGGGCAGACCTCCTCTCGCAGTCGCAGGGGCAGGTTTTACACCCCCACCTCCAGAGCCAGCACCTTCATGCCTGGAGATTGAACGGGGCAACCTGAGTTCTTTTTCTCTCCCGCCTGATGTAGTGGATGTTATCTTATCGGCCAGGCGACACTCCACTAGATCTATCTATGCTAATAGGTGGGCTAAATTTGTGATTTGGTGTGGAGAGAGGCAAATTGATCCCTTACGTGCTCACTTATCAGACATCTTATCTTTTGCATTGTCTTTGGCACAGAGGGGTGGTGCAGTTGCTACGGTTAAGGGATACTTGTCTGCCCTGTCAGCCATTCTATGTCTTCCAGACCAGCCTTCTCTATTCAAATCCCCTATAGTACTTAGATTTTTGAAAGGTCTTATTAACAAATTTCCTCCCACTCCTTTCATTATGCCTCAGTGGGATTTAAACTTGGTTCTGACTTTTCTTATGGGTTCCCCGTTTGAGCCTATGCATTCTTGCCCCTTAAGGTTGTTGGTCCTAAAGACGTTTTTCCTGGTTGCAATTACTTCTGCAAGGAGAGTGAGTGAGCTGCAGGCTCTATCTGTAAAACCCCCTTACACATCTTTTTATGGGGATAAGGTGGTGTTGAGGACCAAGGCTGCTTTCCTACCGAAGGTTGTTTCACCCTTTCATATGGCCCAAACGATTACTCTTTCCACATTTTATCCTCCACCTCATCCTTCAAAAGAAGAAGAGAGACTACACCGCTTAGACCCAAGGAGAGCGCTAAGCTTTTATGTGGACAGAACGAAGGATTTCAGGCTGGAGGATCAGCTCTTCATCGGGTACGTGGGAAAGAGGAGAGGAAAGGCAGTCCACAAGAGAACACTCTCCAGGTGGGCCATTCTTTGCATTAAAATGTGTTACTCTTTAGCAAAGAAAGAACCCCCTGATGGTATAAGAGCTCATTCCACCAGAGCTAAGTCGGCCTCTTCGGCCTTGGCTAGAGGTGTTCCTGTGGTTGACATCTGCAAGGCAGCAACCTGGTCATCCCTCGACACTTTTGCGAAGCATTACTGCTTGGACTCTGAGGTTCGGAGGGATGGCCATTTTGCACGGTCAGTGCTACAGGATTTCTTG
Organism: Pleurodeles waltl; assembly: GCF_031143425.1. Taxonomy (NCBI): domain Eukaryota; kingdom Metazoa; phylum Chordata; class Amphibia; order Caudata; family Salamandridae; genus Pleurodeles; species Pleurodeles waltl. The sequence goes on from NC_090441.1 coordinate 93,101,390, forward strand.
GTTTGACCATTCAGGCACCCACCACCGAGTGCAGTACTGCTTTGGGACTCTATTCAATAGGTGAGGAATCCACAGGTAGTTGCATCCATCAGAAGAACGAGTTACTTACCTTCGGTAACAACTTTTCTGGTGGATACATTAGCTACCTATGGATTCCTCACAGTCCCACCCGCCTCCCCGTTGCCTGTCTGGTCTAACCAAGCAGTTCTTGGGTGTGCTCCTCTAGGTTTTTGAGGACTTGTACATATACTGTATATATGTATATATGTATAACTATTCGTGTATTTATTTATTTATTTAAAAAAAAAATATATATATATATATAATAAGTTCTTGAAATGATGTATTTATTTTGAATGTCATTAAATATTGCTATTTGTTCATTTATCTCAATGGCCTATTATTCTCAAGCACGCAAAAAATGTTGGTACTGACGTTGGCACGTCGGCGAGGACCTCTTATTGCCTGTATGACGTCAGACAGCATCGCATGGGCAATTGTGACATCCTCGTCGACGTGCAGTAGCTGGGAAGAAGATTTCCGTCGAATGCTGGCGCAATGGGAGTTTTCAATAGGTGAGAAATCCACAGGTAGCTAATGTATCCACCAGAAAAGTCGTTACCGAAGGTAAGTAACTCGTTCTTTTGGACCCGTGATGCAGGTATGTTCCCAAACAATTGATAAGGAGCAGTCTCGTTGCAGCAATTATGTAAACAATCCCCAACAAGTGTACATTATGTTCCTGTAACACATAAGTGAGAAAGGGACATGATATGAAAACCTGCGTACATCACTTGATTATGACGCTGATAATGACACCTTCACAGAGTGGCACTGATAATGCAAATCAAACATTTCCCTAACTATAAACAATAGCAGCCATCTTAAAAGAAATAATAAAATAAATGGGCTTAAACAGAGCAAGCTAAGTAGGATAAAAGTCACTAAGTGACAGGGGCACAGGCCTGCAAGCCAAAGGCTGAGCTAACCTCCTGAGTCCCAATTAAAGCTAAATGGGATCCACTACAGACTGACCGCCAACTCAATGGCAGTCGGACCACTGCCATGGCAGACCATGGACCGCCAAAGTCGTAGTCAGGCCTTTAGTTTATTTCAAATGGGCCTCCTGTCACAGGCAGGTGTCAGATGCCACCAGGACAGTCCCCTTCTTTTGTTCCCCTAATCAGGGAGGCATCAGTACCAGTAGGAAGGGAACTGCCCAAAGAACTGGTTTGAATTGACCACAGAGGGATTGCTCACCCCTGTGGAGGAGGCATACAGGCTCTGCACAAGGGGAGAGGGTTTCAACATCTTGGCTTTAGGAAGAAAGGGGCCCTGTGGGACTGTTTGCAGTATGGTATGTAGGAAATGCTGCAAAAGTGGGTAGGGTATCCCATGGGAACTTTTACCCGATTGTTTAGGGAGGAGCCAGGAGTCACACCCACCTACAAGTTGGTACCAGGCCTAAATGTGATATCCTCAGTACCCTCCTCAGGGCACTATTGGACCTGAGGAAGCTCAGAAGAGTGTTGAAATTGTTGTTTGTGACCTGACTGGATATGCTACCTCTTATAACCAGGACAAAGAAGTGGACTCCAGGAGTCGTAAGGCTGATCGTATGTTCAAGCTACAGGGGCACAACAAGCTATAAAAGAAGATTCACAGCTGACCATTTCCAGATACAATAGTGGCCTCCGCTAGAGTAAGTCCTGACCCCCAAGTGCTGGTCTGTTCCTGAGGTCCTGGACCCCTTGGCTGTGTCTAGCTGGACCTTCTCTACCGCCCCTGAAAACGAGGCACTTTGAAATGTTATGGCTCAAAAAACATCAGGAAGACTGGGACAAATCTGCCTAGCCGAAATTCAGGTTTTTCCCGCTCTGAGATTTTTTGCGATGGCAAACTCTATGCAGCAGGACCTCATAGAGATGGTATCTGGCCTCATGAAGCACTCTTCAGCTGAAGACTGCGGCCTTTCCTCCTGGAGGAATCGGAGCTTCAAAAACAGTAAGTGAGAAAGAAGAAATCTTGCCCAGGCAAAGGGGCTAAAAGTATGTGGCAGGTGTATGACCTTTCCTGGGTACGAAATTTGAATTTCTCTCATTCTGAACTTTCCCAGCAACAACCATTGGCTTCACTAACACTTTGGTCTTTATTTCTGAGACGTAGGGCCTGATTTAGATCTTGGTAGTTTGGTCTCACCATCGTCTTTTCGACTGAAAACCTGTTCGCAGTCGTGAGGGTCCGCCTGCTGTATTTAGATGTTGGCGGTCACAAAGATAAAAGCCTGCATTTGAACCACCGTCTCTGCCACGAAACACCACCCACGTAGATGGTAGGAGAGGGAAAGGTGGATGCTGGTGGGACGCAAGCCGCCCTTCCCGACGAACAGATTTGGATGTGCCTTACCCCCAAGAAAAAAGTGGCGGTCCTACCTCTATGTCTTAGTTGGCGGAAGGGGTGAAAACTCCCCTTTTTTCCCCACTCCACCCGATCTTCGACTGGACAACACCTGCCGTTAGTGCTGCCACCGACCCACAGAGAAAACACAACCCCCTCCCCCATCGCCATACTCTAAGGTAAGGACGCTGTATTGCCATGGTACACTGGGTGGGCATTGCATGGGAGGTTGGGACCACTGTAGACATATACATTTCACAGTATTCTTTTTAATTACTGTGACACTCATATGTGGGGTACACAATGGTGTCACACATGGCTGTGGACACATTGGCACAACACATGTATCGCACACACACAACTGTCATTGTGGTGTCATCATTCATGGCAAAATGAATACTGGCGCCATAATGACAGTACACTCACACTGGACAATGGTGTCCATGTATGCGCATTGCAAGGGGACCTGTAGGGGTAGGTTTGTGCTAACTGTTTTGTATGTGAATCAGTATGTTTGTGTGTGTGTGTGTGTGGATTGGCTGGCTGAGGTGGAGGAGCTGGAGTGGGTGATGTGGTTGTGTCACTTGAATGTGTGACACATGTTATGTATGTTGTGCTGACGTGTAACACATTCAGGTGAGTGATGTTATTGTGTGTTGGACATTGTGTTTTGTGTAGTTGTGCATGTGTGTGAGTGTGTTTGTTGTGGTTGTGTCATGTGTGGGTACAGTGTCTTTGGTGTGTGTGTTGTGTCAAGGATGTATGTCACTGTGTGTTTTCAACATGTACGGGCTGTGTTGGAATTGTAATGGATGATACAACATTGTCACACACAGCAACAACAACATACCTACAGCACACATACAAATATAACTCACACACTCACATCCAACACTGGCTGAGGACTGTCCCAACATACAACACACATCTCAATCTCTGTGGCACGGAACACAAACAACACCACCAGTAAACAACCCTACAATGGGCACACCCAACACACACATCACACCACAATGGAAGCACAATGCCATGCACAAAGCACAGAGAGACAAATACACCAGGAACAACTTCACAACAATACCTACATATTTGGGATGGGGCTCACTGGGACACTCAAGGAAGGAGACTGCACTGGGACATACCATTCTCCTAACAGGACCCTCAATCAACATGTCCACAGGAATTGTCCCTACATGGTCACAGGGACAAACAATACTAAAAACAATTGTTATGCACATCTAAAGAGTGCGGAAGGGCAAGTCAACAAAGTGCCTCAACGTCTACTGCATGGGACAGACCTCTACATGAACCAGCTGCACAAGGCACACACCTAAATGGACACATGGACAGGCAAATGCAAACACAGCTAGCACAACTGAACACACTCCATGTCTGCACATACAAAACTCACGATGATACACATCACATGTGTATAGAAGCCATATCATGGGGACAACTCCATCACCATACATGCCCACATTGCTCAACATAATAAGAAATACATACCACAACAAACACTACAGAATGTCACAATACCAACGTTGCAATTCCGCACACATACCTACACACACAAAACATAACCTCCTCTTGGTGGACATCAGCACTGCACACAAGCTCATATACTGCAAAGAAGACCGCATGGAGCAGCAAGCCGGCTCAAACACACACAACTGCAGGTACAAAACTAAAGTCACTCAGAAACTACATATAGCTAGAAAAGGAAGTGCAGGGAAAAGGTGTACCCCAAAAAATAACTGTTTGTGTTTATTATGTGTAAAACTTCACAAATTCCACAGCCATAGGCCAGTCCATCAGAATTGCCTACATGGCACAGTGTTGTGCCCCTACTTGACTCCTGACTGCCATGTAACCTTCACAGGAAGGGGTGTCAAGGGGGCAGACAGGCATCGCAGGGATTATCTGGGGGTGGGAGGGGATTGGACCTGGGAGGGGGGCTTCTTCTTGGGAGGGGTGGCCTTCTTGACGGGGAAAGGGGTATGGGTACTTGCAGGAGGTGCAGGGGAGGCCTTAGAGGTGGAAGGGATGGCCTTTGACAAGACAGAGGACCTTTTGGGTGTGGGACGGGGGAGTACAAGGTCACACAGGAAAAACTTCTTGGACACACGGGGTGGTCATCAGAAGGGGAACAGGATTTGGAGGTTGAGGGAGTGGTCGTATGACATGTAGGTGTGGATGTCATGGGTGCGTGCTTGTGGGTGGAATGCTTGTGTGGGTGGGAGCTTGTGTGTTGGGTGGACATTTATATGTCTTGGGTTTAGGGGGGTGGAGGTCCTAGGAGATGTCATGGTTTGTCTGTCTGTTGGGGTGGTGGCTGCAGATATGGTGGATGTGCTGAATGTAGGTGTGTCTGTAGTTGTAGTGTCTGTGAGTGTGGTAATTGGGGTGGATGTCTGAGGGTCTGCCTGGGTGGTGTCTGCGGGTAGGATGGGTGTGGTCGCTATATCAGTGACTGTTGATATGGTGCCTGTTGATATGGTTGATGTCATGTGTGTTATGCTGGGGGTGGTGGGGGTGTCAGGAAAAGTTGTGACTTGCTGTGTCTGTGGGTGGATGTTGTCTGTGTGTGTGAGACGGTATGTCTTGTGGTGCATGTTTGTGTGCACTACCTTTGTCTGTTGAGGTGGATGCTTGAGGGTTTGTGTGCTTGTGTGCTTTGGGTAGGTTTGGGAATGGAGATTTGGACTGGGATAAGGGAGGTGGATGGTGGACAGAAGGTGGGGGAGGACTGGCTGCCATCGTTGTGGAAGCCAGAGCCTGAAAAGATCTCTGCAGGCCAGCCATTGCACCATGAATGCCCTCCAGGAATGTGTTTGTCTGTTGGAGCTGTGTCGCCAGTTCCTTGATGGCATTCACAATGGCTGACTGACCCACGGAGATCATCCTCAAGAGGTCAATAGCCTCCTCACTGAGGGCAGCAGGGGTAACAAGGACTGGAGCAGAGGTGCCTGCGACAGAGGTGATGCCCACCCTCTTTGGCGAGCAGGCATGGCCAACTGGGTGGGGAGTAACAGGGAGGGTGGTGATAGAACATGGGGTGGTGGACAAGGATGGTACAGGGGGGTCCCCAATTGGTCCGCCACCACTAGGGAGTGGCCACTGGAGGAAGAATCCAAAGATGATGACGTGGTCCCGGTCTCCCCGTGGCACTCCAATTGCCTCCAGGCCACTGGGTCCCTCTGTGTCGGTTGGATCTTGACCCTAGGTCCTGTGGCCAGATGCCTCCCCACTTGGCTCCCACTTATCTCCTTTGTCTGCCTGTACTGATGCTGCAAATACAAAGAGAAAAGGGTCATAACAAGTACATGACTACCCTTCAACCACAACTCTGAGTGACAGACAATACCATCATGTCAACTAGCCCCCAACAAAAGCTTCAACTAAGTGGCACATTCATGTGCCATCACATATATATACATGCCATTTAGACTTACCAAAGTTACCCACCAGAAAATCAGGATCTCAGACAACCACAAAAACAGAACTACAACTAGGTGACCTCTGCATCCTCCAAGATGTGCCACATGCAGCAGACCCCAGTCAACTTGTAGCCAACAATGGTATCCCACTGTAAACTACTCTTCCATATTTCTCACACAAGCAAATGCACACATCTATCTTCCACTTACATGATGTACCAACAATTAGAGATGATGCCAATGAAAACCAGCTAACTCAGATTCCTATATGCAATATCCTGGAGTAGGTGACATGGAAATACCCATGTCACAATGGACACATTGCAACAATGCACAGCTCAATAAGTTACACCTGTCCCAACTGAGTCAAGGAGCTAGCAGCAACGTCACCCAGATAGGCCTCACATGTGGCATTAAAAAGGACGAACACTGTCTCGAGAAAACACACAACAATGAATCAGCAAGCCACAGGATAGCCACCATTCATGTCTGACAGCAATCACAATGACATAATCCGAGTGTGTCTTTAGTAAGCATCTGTTACTTGCATGTTGGCGAGTTGCAGAACCTGTAATGATCAATAGAAGGACCCCAACCTGTTGTCCAACGTGAAGCCACATCACTACCCACAACTCAGAAATGGTAAGCCTGCAATCTGTCTGTGGATAAATGCCTGAACCCAAACATGTGATGTCAACATCACTGCAAGTCACTCCATGATGCATGCCTACAGTCAGGGCACAATCCCCAATCACTACACAGGTGGAGTGCACTAATCAACATGATGCGACATCAAGGGCATGGGAAACACAGAGTTGTTCCCCAATCTTGGTCTGCCTGCCATGTCCCCCAGTGTAACTGCAGTCCTACATGCCAAATGACATACTGTGAGGCAAGAAGGTATCAGTCAGAATATAACCAAAGGTGGCACACTCATATCTGTGGCACAATATGAAATGGACCACCTTTGGAAGCGTAACCAATCCATTAACTGTTCTGCATACACATATGCCCAGACTCATAACAAAGGACAGTGATCCCTCACCCACTTACCTATTGTCTGTGACATTCAGGGGATGTGATCAGTAGGTCAGAAATCACACCCATCCTAACTACAAATAGTACATGATTGTTCACTGCACACAGCCATTTGTGGTCCCTGCAGAGGAAGTGGCTTGGGGATTAGCAACAGTTTTGTACTAGGTTCCAGGTTCAGAAGGCAAGGTACCCCAGTTCGATACACATCATGTCAAAACAAACAATCTCCCATCAACTGTGTGACACACAGCTCATCCTTCATTTGTAGGGGGAGCAGTCAGTACCCTACTCATTGCCCTGGCAATGGAACAGGCAGGAATTTGCTGCGTACTCACCCCCTTATGGCTGCTGTGCTGCCCTCAAACGCCCATCCAGCTCCGGGTAGGCCACTGCCAGAATGTGGGCCCAGCATCTCAGGTCCTATTACCTCTTGTGACAGTGGGTGCTCTGCCGGCTGTGGACCTCCAGGGTCCACAACTTCTTGGCAATGGCTCTTCAAATCCCCTTCTTTTGATGGACATTGACCTTCATGGATGCAAAAGACAAGACAAAAAATCATGTAAAAAATGTCCCATTCAGAATGGCAGAGTCACATACATGTCTGTACACTAAGCTAAGCAAATCACGTATTGCCCAGACTGGCCAGGTGTGGCACATACCAGTTATCGAGTACAGGGCCATGACAACAAACACTTCCTAATCAGCAGACCAACCCACCACCTTGCTTAGGTCCTCCACTGACCAGGTAGGCCAACTGACATCTTGTGGGACATGCCCAAGCAGGCAGAGTGAGCTCAGAAGCACTATGGGGCACATGACAACTCTGGCTTCTGAGAGGTGGGTTCCATAGGCACATATGTTTCAATTCACTCACACTCTCTAAGGATGGTTAGCTACCAACATTTATTCCAGTCTAGTGCCAGGGCGCAAAACCCAGTCCCACACATGGGTAACAATGAAGGGACTGGCTTGGTGGGTACAGGAGGTTCCTAACCTGTCAATGTGTGGACTCACAGATGCATAATCATTCCACCTCAGGGGGTAGGATAATGTATCATCTATCTGTGACACAGAACATGCTTCTTTAAATGTGTTCATCTTACAGCGATTGCATCCAACAAACAAAGGCATGCTGTGTCCATTGTCAGCCATGTAACACAACAATCAGGCCAGATATAATGGGTTCACAGGATTCATCACACTGTCTGCACTGTGACACTGACATGTATACTATAAGCCTGCACAGGGCAAATTTGACCTGTGTAATGATGGCAACAGGGCTGTGGTCGGTGCCTAGTGCACATTGATCACATCACATCACAGCTGCATCTTAGCCCAGAGACTAGAGTGGTCCACATGACAGGGTGTCCTGCGAGATAGGTAGTGGACACAGTGTCACAGTTGTATAGTCAAAATTACTCAATTCAAGCCAGACTTGGACCTATACAGTGAGATACAGTTGACAGACACTGGTCTCTGCAGGCTGAGCAGACCGAACCTGCATGAAAATTGCTTCCCATCAATTACATGCATAACAGAACATCATGTAGCCAACAGCAATTTACTATGTGATGTGTATGTGGCAACCAGAAAGGCAGAGTGAGTCCGCGTAAGCCTCCAAAATGACAGATCAGCATGGCCAGATATGGTCTGAAGCTCAGTGGCAACATACACATTGCTCGGTTTACACACACCTCACACATACAACATGCCCATGCTGCCCATGCTGTCATGTATGTACATGTGCTCTCACATTGTCGACATCCATGTGTCAAGTATTGTATGGGCATGGCTGAGGAGTCCCCTCACATAGTTTAGTGCATCCCACATAAGGAACAACATGGTACACTCAAAACACACACACACAAACATTAGATGCCTCAACATCTGGCACTGATCCAAGTTACATGCACAATAAGTCTCCTATTGACATCACACCAATGGCACCCCCATGGCACTGACTTTACATACTGGTCACCATGGCCTCAATCTAGCCTGTGAGGAGTAGAAATATGGTGAAGTACAGGGTAAAACAGTGCATATGAGGCACTTACCTGCTCCTCTGGTGCACCATAAAGCTGTTCATACAGGGGTAGGACCTCCTCCACTAGCTTTGCAAGCTCCTCCGGGGAGAAGGTTGGGCCCTATCACCTCCTGGACATTGCATATTTGCTCCCAGAAGCGGTACACAGCAGCTCAGGTCGTAGAGGTCTTGCTGGCAGCAGTGTCAGGAGTCAAGTGAGGGATGTTGCAGAACATGGTGGTCAAGTTTGCCATGTACGCAGCTGTCACTTCTGGCAGACACAATCATTGGCCCAAGACCGCCACTGGCAACAATGTTAGCCTATAATAGTATCCACCGCAGTAGCATCCGCTTACCGCCATGACGACTTCTGTCGGCGGTTGAGGACAGTTTACAATGTCCAGTGGAGTAGGTCAGGCAGTCAGCATTATAGGGGCATAACATGCGGTTTATTGCAAAATAAAATGCATCAAAAGTACAAAAATTTTGTTAATGCTAGTGGTGAGTGCTGGTATTGTCCTGGCATGTAGGTCCTTCGACTTTTACACCCTTTTGGGCCTATGCTATGCACATATGGCTACTTGCTCTGGGACACAGCCTCCCGCACAAATTATGTTATGTGACATCAACTCACAGTCTGAGTGGCAAGTCTCATGCACAAATAGTTGCTGTCCAGGTAGATGACGTGGAAATGCAAGGGGGAAATATGTTACTTCTGTGTGATTGACAGTGTTGATGTGTACTGTGTATCATGTCCTCAACCTCTGACATGCCTTGTCACAGTTTGTGAATGACATGCATATATGTATGTTGCAAGGGACACATTGAATGATGCCTATACTCATTTTTGTCCCGCATAGGTACCCAGGGAGGGGAAGGATCAGACATCCTACAGTGTATCGCCCACTGACAGACCTTCAGGCCATGAAAGACAGACACATCATCCAGATCTACCACCTGAATAGGCAAACAATTTTGGATCTCTGTTGTCAGTTGGAGCAAAATCTGATGCCTGCCATTAGTCATCCAAGTAGTATATCACCCATCACACAAGTCATGGCAGTGTTGCACTTCCTGGCCACAGGGTCCTTCCAGAACCAGTGGCACTATCTGCTGGGATGTCCCAGCCTATATTCAGTCTAGTATTAAAGGATGTACTCGCAGCAATGTTGAAACACCTGGATAGCTACATCCGATTTCCTCAACATTAGGATTTTGCCCATGTGAAGGCTGACTTCTATGGTTTGGCACACATCCCACATGTGGTGGGAGTCATTGATGGTACACATGTAGCCTTGGTTCTACCGCATGGCAATGAACAAGTATATTGGAATAGGAAGAAATTCCATTCCATCAATGTCCAGGTTGTTTGTTTGGCGGACCTCTACATTTCACAGGTCTGTGCCCATTATCCCGTTTCAGTCCATGATGCCTTCATCATGCGGAACAATGCAATTCCACAGCTGATGTCACGACTGTACCCAGAGAGGGCCTGGCTGGTTGGTAAGTCACAGATGTCATGTACATTTTTAAAGCAACGCATGTTGGAGTGAAAATGATGAGAGGGTCTCATAGTTGCACATATGTTGCATTCCCTTACAGGGGACTCTGCATACCCAAACCATCCATGGTTATTGACACTGGTGAGGAACCCAACTACGCCAGGGGAAGTCTGCTTCAACGATGCCCGTGGATGAACACAGCATGTGGCCTCCTGAAAAATGGATTTTGGTGTCTGGGCAAGACAGGTGGAGCCCTCCTCTACTCACTCAAAAAAGTTTGTAAGATCATTGTGGCCTGTTCTATGCTCCACAACATTGCCCTGCAGAGAAGTATCCCATATATACCAGATGAGGGGGAGCTAGCAGTGCCACCGGGTGAGCCCCCTGAAATGCCAAGTGAGGATGACAGTGATGTAGAGGAAGGTAAAGACTTGCGGGCAGATCTCATCAATCACTACTTCACTTGAGTGTAAGTATGTCATGATGTGATTTCTGTGACTGGGGAAGTGTAGGGGCCATGATGTGTTGAGTGGGGGTAATTTCCTGCTAAAGACAGGGCATCTCATGCTATGCAGTATACAGCCTAGCTTTGCTGCCTAAGTCAGACTAGGACATGCAACTACCTTTACGATCTCCCTTGTTTGTGTCAGTCTTCTTGCAGTATGAGTGGATCTACAGTACTCTGTGATGTGGTGTGGGTCATATGTATGATTTTTCATGCCTTAACTCCCGGTATTCTAATTTTTCACCCAGGTCTCTTCATCATGCCACACTCATGTGGGCATTTCAGAATAGTGACATTGGCTGTTAGCTGTAGCTGTTCTGACATGTGAAGTGGACATGGATTGATCCAGGTAATGCTGGTCACAGATTTGGGGTGTATGGGTCCTGTGTCAAAGGAGCCTGGACAGAGGGTGGTGGGAGATCTGAAGTGCACAATACACTTGTGAGTTGTGGCGTGATGGGACAATTGTTTCATGTGTGTGACCATGTGGCCTTGCTACATGTCATCCAGTGCAATCCATGCATTATCTCTTCCCATTGTATGTACAGTGATCCTGTATGACCAGAGTACATATGCCACAACACTGACTCAGGTTAGCATCATACCACCAGATGCTTGGTCATTGTAATAGGATGGACCTAGGATCAGGAAATATTGTACTGCATTCTGACTGTCCCCTGGTGTATGTGGAGTTGGCAGACCTGGTTTGTTATGTACTGAGGCTCAAGCTGGTGGCAACATCCACTAATCTGTTGGCCTATTCTATGGGACAAGGTCTGCCAAAGCACATTCTACTCTGGTCTGGGGGACGGTCTCTTTGTGATATCTGGTCTGACTTAATGTGGTTCAGACTTCCTTGGCTATGGCAGTCCAGACCTTTTAACAGCCTATGTGCAGTACAGTGCAATAAAATGCTTGGTGTGACCAGACCCTTGTGACATTGTGTTGCTAGTCCTCTTCAGCATGACACTACATGAGACCTCTCCGTCTTTCCATTACCATCTTATGTCTTCCTCATGTACGTTATATGGGTTTAACATTCCACATTTCAAAATAGTTATAAAAAAGAGGTAGCAGACTGTGGTTTTGTGAAAGGTGTTTTGATTTATATATGGTCATAGAATAATTGTGAAACTCTTTAAAAAAAAGGTGAAGTGATTAATCATAGTGGATGTAATCAATAGAGTAGATGCCACAACAGTTGAAGTCCAAAGTCCCCTGTCCTATTACCATGGCAAATGGAAAGTAGTAAAACACCAGACCACAGAGTGAATCTGTGGCACACAAAGGAGTTCCATCAGGAAAAGATCACTTCCTGGCAGTGGTTGGTGTCTTGCCATCCTGACCTCCAGGAATCTTGGGTGGACGTCCCCGCTTGCAGGGGGTTCAGTAGCTACAGTGACAGGGGTGTCTGAGTTGGGTGCTTCACCTGACAGGGCCTCCCTTCCAGTGGCTGTCACATGTTGAAGGGGCTGGTGATGCTGGGCCACAGGAAGGGGTATGTTGTTGTTCATGGTCCCTGATCAAGGTACTACTGATCTCCTTGAACACCCCTGTTAGGGAGGCTGAGATAGTGTTGGAAGCCTTCCGCTTTTCCATGGTTTCCTGATGGAAGTCCCGCTGCAGCTGCTTCATCTCCCTGAGTTCAGTAAATACCTGGCCCCTCACGCCTTAGGATTGTTGGCAGGCTCCCAGAACTTGACTGATGGTGTCCTGACCAGGACCATCACCAGCAGCCTCTTGCTGCTGGGAGATACCATCCCTCCCACGCACCCTACCCCTACGTGCCTGTGCCCTTGGCGCAGCCTGTGCCCTTCCACTCATCCCAGGTCCTTCATTGTCAGAATTGTCTTGCTGTGACTCTGGAACTTGTATTGAGGGGCATAGGATGTTAGTGACTGTCCTCAGGACACAGGTTTGGGGGCAATTGGCTGCCTGATATGTTGAGGCCACGGGGATGGGAGGAGTTGATGGTGGTCAGGGTGAGGCTCACTGTTGTCAGCTGATCAGGTTGCCCAGATGGGCCAGAACCGTCCTCAACATCCACAAGACAAGGAGTGGTGTCCTCAATGAGGGCTTCATCCATTGGGGTTGTGGCAGTCTTTTCAGTGGTGCCAGTAGTCACAGTAGCTGCTCAACCTGTTGATGAGGGAGATACAATGTTACAGGTTGTATTGTGACATCTACCTCCAATAAATGGCAGTGACATTTGGCTAGGTCCATGTACGCATTGGAGTTAGCAGCTTTTCCTTATGTGAGAGTTTCACAGGCTATGTTTGTAATGACCTGAGATTTGAGTAACATACCTATTCCATTTCAGTCAACTGGCTTCACAATGTCTGAGTACCTTAGCACTTGGAGGGACGGTCATAGACTTATATCTTGCCAGCAGTGCAGGCAAAACAGTGGCTGGGCAGGATGTCGTTTAGGTCATCCTAACACCTAAATGGCTGTTATGAAGACAGACCCAATACCTTGCAGTATTTGTGATAGTTGTCACCGTGTGCTCAGTGCATTGTGGATATGTCCTAAGGGGGAAGGGGAAGTGGGAAATGGGAAGGGTATGCACAGACGTGGGTCCCATGCTCACTGTGCCACTGGATTCAAGCTAGCCTGGCTGATGAAGGGTGATACCCTGAAACCTTTTCCAGGATGCTTGTTTCTGGTCCAGGGAGGACCTGGCTTGGCAGTTCGGGCTGGACCATTCCCATGAGGGAATGATTTGCATATGGCTGGGTCCGAACTGGGGTGGCACGGTGAGCAAAAGAACATTGGATTAAACCAAGATCTGTGACTGAATGTTTACATTACAAGGATATTTCAGCATATGCAGAGTGGGCTGGTGCTTTGAATTGGGTAGACCTAGCCTCCTGACCTAGCAATCATGTTACTCCCTGTTCCTCATGCACTTGTTTTGTGTCATCCCCCACAGGTGAGCGCACTTCATATGTGAATTCCCAAGAAAATTGTATTTTGTCTGGTGTTCACTGGACTGGTACTTGAAGTGGCAGTTAGTGATCCTTCTGTGTATTGTAGCCATTTGACTCCATGTATCACACACACCATACATGTGTGATTCTTTCTAGGTGAGTACAGTTCAATGGCTGAGTAGAGTTAGTAGGCTCCTTATAGCAGAGGACACTGTGTTGGCTGAGTGGGGTAACACCACTAGTGCCTCCTGGCCATAGCAGTTCTGTCAGTGTCTGTGCTACATAAACACATTGTACAGTTTTCTAGATAAGTACACTTTGCAATACACAGTAATTTTGTATGTGATACACAGTTCTGGTTTTGAGAATTGTAGAACACTGCCTGCTGGGAATTGTAGTGCTATAAGCCCCTGTCCTGCACCCACTTTACACAGATGAGGTTCACACAGGTGAGTCTAGTTCACATGTGAGATGGCAGACAGTGTTCTCGGGACAGGTGGAGACTGGGCTGGTGATTGGGGTGCCAGTGAAGTTGTCCAAAGATGAGCAGTGAGCCCGCATGCTAGTACATTTCTAATTTTGTGTTGTGACTTACCAGACTCCACTCCCCCAGGTATACCTGTCAAGCCCTCAGAATGGCCAAGACCTTCTCCTCCCATGATGTGAGTTGTAAGGGTGGAGGTGGGGGATCACCGCCAGTCTTCTGGAGCTGCAGCTGGTACCTGCATGCCATGGAACGGACCTTCCCTCTGTGGTCATTCCACCTCTTCCTGATGTCGTCCCTTGTGCGTGGGGTGGGGCCAACAGCATTCACTCTGTCAACGATCCTTTGCCACATTTCCGTTTTCCGTGCAATAGTAGTTTGCTATAGTGGTTTGTAACTGCCTTAAACGTGCCCGGTGAGCTCAGCAGATATTGACTTGTAGTCTGTGACTTGGGTTCGTCCAGACCACTCTCCAGTGTTGTCAGATAGTTGCGGTGAATGCGCCATACAACGGAAAATGCCCTCTCGGTAAGTCAAATTTGAGTCTGAAATCCTCGAATGGGAGCAGTGTTCCATCTCTGAATAGACTACCCATTGTCATCGCCCCTGATGTCTAGACCCTCCCAGTTACCTCCGTGTGGTAACACCCACAGAAATGATAAGGGGAAGTCTGGGGAGTATGGAATTTTTGTTTTGGTTTTACTCAAATATCTTGGCCAGCACTATATACCTACCCTTAATTCAATTGAGTCCTCTCTGTGCAGTCTTCGTACTCTAAGCAAAACTTCTGTCAGTCTTGTTAATGATGGGGTGAAGGGCCTTAGTGACTCTTGTGGGGTTTGCCTACTTCCCAGCCACTGGGTGAGCCACTGGAGTTCTGCTGCAAGATAATAAGATTCAAATACAGGTACTGTTGGTCCGCTGTTTATTGATTGTCTCTGTAATTTAGTTTGAACCACTCTTTTTCGGTCAGTTCCCAAGAGAAAAGCCGTTACTAGTGTATCTAATTCCTTGAATAAAGAGCTGGCTATCCACATGGGGAGGACTGTGAAATAGAAAAGCAAACATGGTAAGACTGTCATTTTAAGAGAGCGACCCTACCGGCCAAGGATAAAGGCAGTGCCTGCCAGAAGGCCATAACTGTACGAGTGGAGCAGATGACGTGGCCCACGTTCCCTTCCAGTATATCTAAACTATCATGATATATTTTACTACTCAGGTGTGAAAGGCACCATGGTTCCCATATCAATGAGCCCTAGTCATGCGGTGGCTCGCAGTCTGATGTTACGGGGAAGAGACAGGATTTTTTCCAGTTCACCCTTAGGCCTGAGAGAGCCCCGAAGTTAGACAACATATGTTGGGTGCCTATTAGGTCGTTCACATGTGATCCAGGAAAATAATCAGATCATTTGCATATGGGGCTGTGCAATGGTGTCCCCCCCTATTTGTATTCCTTCATGTGCCTGACCCCCACATGCCATACTAGCTAATGGTTCCATGGCCAGAGTGAATAGCAGCAGGGACATGGGACAACCTGGTACCTCTCTTCATTGCATAACTTGCTGAGAACACACGACCAGTACGGACTCTGGCCATCGGCGTAGTGTAAAGCAATTGTACCCATGCTATAGAGTCTGCGCCAAGTCCCATCCTGTACATT
This sequence comes from Pleurodeles waltl, assembly GCF_031143425.1. Lineage (NCBI taxonomy): Eukaryota > Metazoa > Chordata > Amphibia > Caudata > Salamandridae > Pleurodeles > Pleurodeles waltl. The sequence goes on from NC_090441.1 coordinate 93,117,366, forward strand.
ACATTATAAAGGAAGCTCTATTCCAGGCTATCAAAAGCCTTCTCAATGTCCACTGCCAGTACCCCTGACGCTTTTTTAATCAAATTCATAACAGCCAGTAACCAGTAAACATTGGTTGCTGTGTTATGGCCTGGGATGAACCCCGCCTGACCAAAGGTGGATCAATTTCCTCATGTGTGGGAGGAGCCGCATTGCCAATATTTTACTAACAATCTTGTAATCCAAATTCAGTATGGTTAAGGGCCGATATGCTCCACAGTAGGTGGTTTACCAGGTTTTAATAAAGGTATAATCAGGGCTTCCATGATCGTACTTGGGAGAATTTCCTTTTCCCTAGTGTCTTTGTATAGGCCAACCAGTTTTGGAGCTATGAGATCAGTATATGTTGCACATAACTCAACAAGAAACCCATCCGTTCCTGGTGTCTTACCCCTGGCTAGATCTTTGATAGCACTTCCTGAAGTATGATGTCACCTCCCAGTGTCTATATGCGTCTTCCCGTGTGAGTGTTGAAATTGGTAAGGGGTCCAGGAACATCCTGGTGGCGTCCGCATCATAGGGGGTTGCCTTTTTATATAGTCGCTTATATTATTGCCTACAGTGGGTGTTAAGTTCTTCCTGTTTGGATAGCCTATTCACCTCCACTGTCTGTATCTCCACTATGATGGAGTCCCTTTTAGTTGGTGACACTAACCATGTGAGAAGTGTCCCTGCTTTATCTCTCTCTACATGAGCTCGGACATATATGTCCTGTAATCAAAACAGCGGAGCTGTTCTACATGAAGGCCTGTTTCTTCTTTCAATTCCAATAGTTTCTTTTTAGTTCTGGGTGCCCAGGACGATTTTTCTCTTCTTCCCTCAACTTATCTTCCACCTCTAAGTTTTCTTTCAGCAGCATTCGCCGCACCCCCATTTACTACGCTATACATCTCCCTTGCAACACTACTTCGAAGGCCTCCCATTCTATTAAAGGGTAACTAACTGTGTCAGCATTTTCAATTAAAAAATTCTCGATATGTTGCCTCACCATAGCTTGGTAGTGTGAATCCTCTAGGGATTCAGTTTTCAGTGTCCATGTGGGGATGCAGGCGGTAATGCAACCCTATTTCATATGTAATAGTATTGGATTATGATCCGAAATGGTGTGGTCTAGGTATTCCACATCAAGCACAAGAGCAATCATACCCAGTGTGCAGAGGAAGGTGTCTAGGCGTAAATGTACATCATGTAGGTGGGACAAATATGAATAATCACTCACATGCGGGTATAGCCGATGCCAGGCATCCATCAATCTCCACTGTTTCTGCCAAGTTCTGAATTGCCGTGTTACCCTAGTTATTGAAGAATCGTGTAGTGGGGGGTGGGAGCGGTCTAGATGTGGCTGAGCCACACAATTGAGGTCACCCCATCACTATTGACTGTGTGAGAGAATGGGGCCAAACGCTCTGTAAGTCTTTGAAAAAAGCCCCTTACTCAGTATTAGGTGCATAAACATTAATTAGATTCAAGTTCTGTCCCTCCAGCCTTCCCTTCACCCCAACATATCTCCCCTCCGGGTCAATGAAAACTTCTGTGTACTGAAAGGGAATCCCCCTCCCCTTATCCAAATTATAGTTCCCCTGGCATAAGCTGAGTAGGTTGTGAAATATGCATGACCTCTCCACCGCCTCTGTAGAGCCCTCCCCTCTGCTTCTGTTAGATGGGTTTCCTGGAGCGTCACAATTTGTACTTCTCTCCTTTGTAAGTAGGAAAATACCTTATATTTTTTTGCCATCTGTGCATCCCCCGAATGTTCCATGATATAAACTAGTGACTTTTAAGACTAGTCATGTCCTTTCTGCATTTCCCCCCAACTAACCACCTATAAGCCACCCAACTCCCCTTCCCCAGGAAAAGGAATCTAACACCCCTCATCCAAACAGATAATTATCAACTAGCTTCACTAAAGCGGCAGTGGGCCACACGTACAGGTAGATAGATATCAGTGCAATAATCCCTCCAGTCCTCCCCACCAACCCAATCCTACCATCTGTTAGTCGTTGCTGTCCCCCTTAGGGTCCACGTCTTAAAGTCCTTGTAGTGGGCTCCTTCGAGGGACTGAAACTGCTCTGAAAGTCATATTGGTGTACAAGTGTTAGGAACTAATAAGTATCTGATATCCAGGGGGCAGGGATCAGATAATGCTATTCAACGTTCTAGGCGTCATCACCAGCATGGCGTCCTCCAATGTGTGTGTAGTGTAGGAGTCTCAATCAGACCCTGATTTGTCGCCTTCTCCTTCTTCATCAATTGTTGGGGCTGGGCTCCGGCCACCGCCACTCAATCAAGCCACCGTTTCCATTACCTTCTGACGTTCTTGCAGGGTTTCGGCGTTGGATGGGGCAGTTTGATTTGGTTTGGCTTGAAGTCTTTGTTTTTTGGGGTAACATGGAGATCGTTTTTGTAAGTGCGAACCTGTGTCATCTGAAGGATGGGTGTCAATCCATTGCCATTTTGCCTCTGGAGTGGGTAAAAATGGAGTCCCTTCCGTCGTCATCACTCGGAGGCGTGCAGGAAACATCATGACATATGGGATCCCCATTTACCTCATTTTTGCCTTGGCCTCTCTGAAGGTGGACCTTTGTTTTTGCACTACACATGAGAAATCTGGGAATATTCTAACTTTGCTATTGTCCACTGTACAGTCTCCTTTTTTCCTTGCTCGCTCTAAGATATAGGGGGTCATTATGACCCTGGCGGATGGCAGTAAAATGGAGAAAAGTACTGCCAACATGCTTGCGGTACTTTTCCCCATATTAAGACATTGGCAGTTTGGCTCAAGTCAAACCGCCAATGTACCACACCGCCTGCCACGGCGGTAACGACCGCCAGGCTGGAGACTTCAGTCTCCAGCCCGGCGGCCATCACTTGCCTGCCCTTGGGATTATGACCCCACCTACTGCCATGGTTTTCGTGGCAACCTTACCGCCACGAAAACCATGGCGGTAGGCACTATCACTGACCGGGAATCCATTCTCTGAGACTGATAGAGGTCTTCCCCACCCTCTTTCCCCTCCCCAGAACACCCCCTCCACCCCAGACCCCCCACTACATACACGCACCTTCATGCACACACGAACACATGCATACACACACTCATATCCACATTCATCCACGCGTTCATACATCCATTCACACACACATTCACACACACTGACATACATTCAAACACACATGCATTCACACAGCACAACAAACACGCACTCACACATCCATACATGCACACACATACAACACCCATTACACACCCGCATACACGCACGAACAGACACACACACACAAAACACTCCTCACCCCCACCCCTGTCAGAGCAACCGACTTACCTGATGTCAGAGGGTCCTCCTGCAGGAGAAGGGACTGGGCGCTGCTGCCAGCAGCCACGACCGCCAGCAGAACACCACCAGGCCGTATCATGTGTCATGATACAGTCTGAGACGGTCTACTGGCGTGGCGCGGCTGCTGGCAGCAGCGCCACCTTACCGCCATCCGCCGGCATGGCTGCAGCCGGATTTCCGGCATCATATTGGCAGAAATTTGGTTGGGGTCATAATCCGGCTGATGGCTGGTAGCCGCAGCTGTGGTCTTTTGGCGGCCGTCGCTGCGGTGGTAGGCGGTTTTTACCACCAATGTCTTAATGAGGGCCATAGTCTCTGTCCTTGTAATGCAAGAGTCTTGCTATAACGAGTCTTGGGGGAGCTCCTGGTGGAGGAGGGCGTTAGGGGACTCTGTGTGCCCTTCAAGGGCCAAGAATGGAGATAGGCCATCTCCTGCCAGTTTTTTTCGGAGCCACATTCAAGATAGTCTACTATAATTTTCCCTTCTATTCATTCCCGTAGGCCTAGTATTCTGATGTTATTGCACCTGGATCTATTTTTGGCATCTCCCACCCTTAGTTCTAGGCTACGTATTTTTCATTCCAGTGAGAGCAATTTTTGAGCTGTGTCGGATAAGGCTGGCATTACCTTTGTCATGTTCTTCTCTGTCGTTGAGACCCTTTCCACCAGTCAGCTGTGGTCATCTCTCAGTATGGTCATGTCTGTCACCAGAGAGTCAATTTTGCTCTCCAGTGCTTCGCGAGAGGCATTTTTGGCCTGAAGGATGTTTTGGAGGGTAGGATCTCCAGTCTGTTCCTTAGTGTGTGGTCATGTGCCCACTTATAGTGGCACCAGGGGATCCTCAATGATCTCCTCTCGCGTCTCAGGGTCTCTCCTGTGGCCAATTTTCCCCATTATGTGTGTCTACAAGAGGGCAGGTGGCCCCATTAGACCCCAAGTTCTGTGTTCCTTTGTGGGGTAGTAACTCCCCTGCAGGATGATTGGGCGAGTGTTTTCGCCACTGTCAGAGATTGGCTTATGTGGCGGTGCTGGAACTGGATTCTGATGCGTAGTGTTTGGGTGGGCTGGTCACTCTGTGGGTTGGTATCCCCTTCCTCTTTCTCCCCTCAGTGTCGCCGTGGAGGGCCACACAGCACCATTAGTGAGGGGGGTTGGTAAGTCACACCTGATATTCCCTCCGCACTTTGGGGCTTCCATACACGTCGCCATATGAGAGTGAGGCAAGGGCTCTCTCACCCCAGTGTCACCACAGCCCACTGCTGTCTGTGAGTCCAAGCTCCGCTTTCTCCCCCCAGCGAGGAAATGGCTGAGTTAAGTGGGTTTGACCCCCCAGGCTGTGCCAAAGGCTTCGCGTGATGGGTCCTCCAGTCACCTTTGTTATGCTATGGGCACCTCTTACCAGCTGTCAGGCTTCTATTCTCCCATTCACTAATTTATATATGGGAGTCTATCCTGGAACGCCATGCGTAGGTATCTCTTCAAGGAAGATGCTTCAGTGCCAGCCTATCGCTGCACGGGTCCTTCTCTACAGTGATCCAAGCTGCGGCAGAAAGTCTGTCCCCAGTGTGGGCACGTTGTGTTAGCAATGAACGGAACCAGGGTGGCCAATGTCTTTGCGTCCCAATCTCAGTCGTTCTTGGCTCCAAATGGGTGTCATACCGGCCTCCCCCTCTGCCTGCCTCTTGCAGTCATCAGCCGTTACCTTTGCCGCTACCACACTTCTCAGGATATTCGGCTGTTAATCGGCCTCTCTGTTCAGTCAGGCTCTAATCGGAGTAGTGATGCCCTCTGTCACTGCCTGGTGGCCTAGGCTCTTCTTCTGGAATGGCCAGCACCCTAGCGTCCTTCTCTCAGCCAACTGTGGTATTGCCATGTGGCTGCAATCAGGCTGAAGGCCCGCAACCAAAAGGAGCTCGAGGGGCCGGAGCAGAAACCCCTCAGAAGTCCTCGAGTAAAGTTACGCTGAAGCGAGAAGCGCGAACAAAGAAGTGGGACCGGATGTGGTCTCCCCTCATGGCAACCTCCCCTCCCCCTTCTCGATGCCCTGGCACAGGGTGGAAGCGGAAGGAGGGGGCAGTAAACTTTTCTTTGGCCCATGGGGGCCACTGCATTTTTTAAGTTTCCCCTAACATGCCCCTAGGGCATGGCTGGGGGCTTAAAAAGAGGCTGCCTGGACCAGAACCCCTCTTCATCGTTGGGACAGTGACGCAACAAGGACGCTTCTTCGTTGCAACAAGGACAATGACTCCGAAGACACCACCAGGAAGCAGGATGACCGGAGAAACAGCACGCAGACGACGACGGGAAACAAGATGTCCAAGGAAGCAGCAAAACAGCAATCGCGGTGAGGAGCAACGTTAGACGACTCACCTTGAGGCTGCGGATGAGCGTGTGGATCCTCCAGCGTGCCTGGATCGTCGTGCCTAGCAGGTACCTGAGGTGGGGAATGTAGGAGGCTGGACTGGCTTGTAGTGGGTACCAGAGGTACTTACACCTTGTGCCAGGTCCAGTTATCCCTTATTAGTGTAGAAGAGGTGTTTCTAGCAGCTTAGGCTGATAGAAGGTAGCTATGGCAAAGCAGCTTAGGCTGAACTAGGAGACATGTAATGCTCCTACTATACCACTGGTGTCATATGCACAATATCATAAGAAAACACAATACACAGAAGTACTAAAAATTAGGTACTTTATTTTTATGACAATATGCCAAAAGTATCTCAGTGAGTACCCTCAGTATGAGGATAAGATATATACATAAGATATATGTACACAAACCAAAATTATGCAGGTAATAGCAAGAAAAGTAATGCAAGCAATGTAAAGTTACATAGATTGCAATAGGAGCACATAGGTATAGGGGCAACACAAACCATATACTCCAAAAGTGGAATATGAACCACGAATGGACCCCAAACCTATGTGAGCTTGTAGAGGGTCGCTGGGACTGTAAGAAAACAGTGAGGGTTAGAAGAATAGCCCCCCCCCCAAGACCCTGAAAGGTAGGTGTAAAATGCACCTACTACCCCCAGAGAGCACAGAAGTCGTGATAGGGGGACTCTGCAGGAAGAACAAACACCAGCATGCAACAACAGTGGATTTCCGGACCTGAGTATCTGTAAGACAAGGGGACCAAACCCAATAGTCGCGACAGTGTCGAGAGTGGGCAGGAGCCCAGGAAATGCCAGCTGAGGGTGCAAGGAAGCTGCCACCTGTTGGAAGAAGCTTGGAGTTCTGCAAGAAAGAAGAGAGCTAGGAACCTCTCCTTTGGAGGATGGATGTCCCACGTCACGATGAAGCTTGCAGAGGTGTTCCCACGCAGAAAGACCACAAACAAGCCTTGCTAGCTGCAAGGGTCGTGGTAGAGGTTTTTGGGTGCTGCTGTGGTCCAGGAGGGACCAGGATGTCGCCACTTGGATGAGGAGACAGAGGGGGCACCCAGCAAGTCAGAGAGCCCTCACAGAAGCAGGCAGCACCCGCAGAAGTACCTGAACAGGCCCTTGGAAGAAGAGTGAACCGGAGTCCACGCAAAGTCACAAAAGGGAGTCCCATGACGTGGAGGACAACTCAGAAGGTTGTGCACTGCAGGTTAAAGTGTCTGGGACCCAGGCTTGGCTGTGCATGAAGGAAATCCTGGAAGAGTGCACTGGAGCCGGAGCAGCTGCAAATAACGTGGTACCCAGCAATGCAGTCTAGCGTGGGGAGGCAAGGACTTACCTCCACCAAACCTGGACTGAAGAGTCACTGGACTGTGGGAGTCACTTGGACAGAGTTGCTGAGTTCCAGAAACCACGCTCGCCGTGCTGAGAGGGGACCCAGACGACCAGTGATGCAGTCTTTTGGTGCCTGCAGTTGCAGGGGGAAGATTCCGTCGACCCACGGGAGATTTCTTCAGAGCTCCTGGTACAGACAGGAGGCAGGCTACCCCCAGAGCATGCACCACCTGGAAACAGTCGAGAAAGCCAGCAGGATGAAGCGATACAAGGTTGCTAGTAGTCGTCTTTTTTTGCAGGCGTCCTGAGCAGTCAGCGGTCGATCCTTTGGCAGAAGGTGAAGAGGGAGATGCAGAGGAACTCTGGTGAGCTCTTGCATTCATTATCTGGTGAGATCCCCAAAGCAGAGAGCCTAAATAGCCAGAAAAGGAGGTTTGGCTACCTGGGAAGGAGGAATGGCTACCAAGAGAGGTAAGAGCCTATCAGAAGGAGCCTCTGACGTCACCTGCTGGCACTGGCCACTCAGAGCAGTCCAGTGTGCCACAGACACCTCTGTTTCCAAGATAGCAGAGGTCTGGGACATGCTGGAGGAGCTCTGGGCACCTCCCCTGGGAGGTGCAGGTCAGGGGAGTGGTCACTCCCCTTTCCTTTGTCCAGTTTCACGCCAGAGCAGGGCTGGGGGATCCCTGAACCGGTGTAGACTGGCTTATGCAGAGATGGGCACCATCTGTGCTCATCAAAGCATTTCCAGAGGCTGGGGGAGGCTACTACTCCCCAGCCCTCACACCTATTTCCAAAGGGAGAGGGTGTTACACCCTCTCTCAGAGGAAGTCCTTTGTTCTGCCTTCCTGGGCCAGGGCTGCCTGGACCCCAGGGGGGCAGAAACCTGTCTGAGGGCTTGGCAGCAGCTGCAGTGGAGACCCCGGAAAGGCAGTTTGGCAGTACCCGGGTTCTGTGCTAGAGACCCAGGGGATCATGGAATTGTCCCCCCAATGCCAGAATGGCATTGGGGTGACAATTACATGATCTTAGACATGTTACATGGCCATGTTCGGAGTTACCATTGTGACGCTGTACATAGGTAGTGACCTATATTCAGTGCACATGTGTAATGGTGTCCCCGCACTCACAAAGTCCGGGGAATTTGCCCTGAACAATGTGGGGGCACCTTGGCTAGTGCCAGGGTGCTCACACACTAAGTAACTTTGCACCCAACCTTCACTAGGTGAAGGTTAGACAGATAGGTGACTTATAAGTTACTTAAGAGCAGTGGTAAATGGCTGTGAAATAACGTGGACGTTATTTCACTCAGGCTGCACTGGCAGGCCTGTGTAAGAATTGGCAAAAGAAATGCTGCAGCCCATAGGGATCTCCTGGAACCCCAATACCCTGGGTACCTCAGTACCATATACTAGGGAATTATATGGTTGTACCAGTATGCCAATGTGAATTGGTAAATTTAGTCACTAGCCTGTTAGTGACAAATTTGGAAAGCAGAGAGAGCATAACCACTGAGGTTCTGGTAAGCAGAGCCTCAGAGAGACAGTTAGGCATCACACAGGGAACATATACAGGGCACATACTTATGAGCACTGGGGCCGCCAAAGTGTGCATCACGCGGCCCGTGCTCCATCTGTAACACGAGGCGAGTGCTGGAGCGGCGGGGAAGTCAGCCAAGAGCCCCGGACGTGTTGCTGGGCCCCCCGCTAGTTTCATCAGTGAACCCAGGCCGCCAAGAATTCTGTGCGGGACCCGGGCATTTAAGGGCGAGGGAGAGCCTTTGTGTCGGGAGCGAGTAGCGAGCGCCCCAGCCACCTCCCAGGTTCTGGTATTGTAGCGATTTCATTCCGCCGGCTCGCAAGGGAGGACAATGCCACGCCCCCTCCACAGAGCAAAGTAATTTAACCCCTCGACACCACCATGCTTAGAGACTTTTACAAGGGGTAAACAAAAAGTAACATTGGGAAAGAAATCCTGCAGCCGAAAAGAAGCAAATTGGGCTGCGATAAGTAAACCACCCCTCAGTAGTCGCAAAGACAAACGCTTTCAACCTTTTTCCCAGCCAAAGGAGCCAATTGGGCTAGGAAACCAACTGAACCCTTTAAAAAAAAAAATAAGACAAAAGACAAGAATTGCTCTGGATTTGTAGAGAGCTTAGTCCCTTTTTTGAGAAAGAGCAGAAACGCCGTGAGTCAACCAGGGACAGCCTAAAGGTGACGCCACCTGTGTTAACCAAGAACAAAGCAAATTGAGCAGCTAGGGACAGCCCGCAGGGGCGCGACACGACATGGCTGCGACCACAACTGCAAGCAAGAAGGGACTACGTGCAGGAGCAGCAAAGCAGAGCGGACGGCCAGGGACAGCCAATTGGGGATACACGGCCTAGCCACAGCCGCAAGCGCAAACAAACACAGTGGGCAGCAAAGCAGAGCCGGCAGCCAGGGACAGCCCGCAGGGCGACGCGACCTGGCTGCAACCACAAGCACGGACTCAACCAGGGACAGCCCATTGGGCGACGCGACTCGCGTAGGGCAACAACACAGTAACAGGGGACAGCCCAATCGGGGCGACGCAACCCTGACACCGGCAATCCGCGGGCTGGCAGCAACACAGCTCCACATGGAGAACCATGGCGACAACCAAGATCTCGACATAGAGGAAATCATTAAGGCAGCAAGGGAAGCGGCGGCAACACACAGCAAAGACTGGATCCTGAAGCAGATTAGGGGAGATGGAGCAAGCGAGGTGCCAACACAAGAGGGGCACACTGGTGACAGACCAAGCGGTGCACCAGGGATAAGGAGGAGCCACAGAGCGAGGCAAAGAAGCGGCAGAGGAACGCAAGCAGGGGGCCAAAAAGGGGACAAGAAGGAAGCAGGTGAACTCCCAGAAGCAGGGACCCCTGGACCAAGCAAGCAAGCAAAAGTTAATAATGGTGATTAAATCAGCGAGATTGCACAAGAATGTTTAAAATCAATGGCGCCGCTGCTATTTGCGAAGACAGGGGTGTGCGCGACACAGAAGGGTCTGGGGGGGCAGAACCCAAGGGGAACATGGCCCCCATTGACACCCGAAGAAAGGGGGCCCCAACGGCTAGAGCAGATGTGCCATTCAAGCAATGCATCAGCGGGTGGGCTGGCCCCAGAGGCATACAAAAGGGGGAGCCTAGGGAGACCATACATGGTAGCGAGAGCACCTGGCCTGGCAAGCATGATTCCATTGGCTGTGAAGGAGCGAATTTGGCGCAGGGAGTTTATCGACATATTCTCACTCCCAGAGATTCAGGTAGAGGGCTTAGACTTGACTACAGTTGACAAGAAAGAAGAAGAAAGGAGGAAGAGAAACAGGGTAAGGAAAGAGAATAATTTTGATAACTGGCTGGATGCGTTTCCAAACTGTGGAAAAGATTTATGGCTCTATGAGTCAAAAATACACTAGGCGCAGAGGCAATTCACGGGGACGCATGGCTAGATTATGACAAAGGGTTCATGCTAAAAATGCAACTCACCCAGACATGGAATGGGATGAAGAGGATGTAGCCGCTACATGCACAAGATGATGATAACGAGGGAGGCCAGGAGCTGGGCAAGTAAGGGCGGGCAGCCCTTTCGCGGGAGCTACCTCAAGGGAAGGCAGGAGAAATCGAAGACCTTTTACAAAAAGCCACAGTACACACAGTGGAATGGGTCACAGGCTGGGAAGGGAGCAACATCGGTATGCTTTAAATATGACAAAGATGAGTGCACATGGGGGGCGGCATGCAAATTCAGACATGTGTGCTCCACATGCAGTGGGGGAGATCCCGCTGCGGAATGCAAAAGAGGCGCACATTGAGGCAGCTAGCCAACGAATACGACAACAAAAAGGACGCAGCCCTAATATGTGAAGGTTTTGAACAGGGTTTTCCGAATCCCCTCAAAGTGTAGAAGCCACAAAATAGAGCCAAGGAACCTGCGCTCAGCAGGCGAACACCCCACTATAGTAAAAGAAAAAATTAACAAGAAGATGGACCTGGGGAGGGTGGAAGTTCCACTACAAGGCCCCCCGCTGCCTGGCTTGATCATCTCACCTTTAGGGGTGGTGCCCAAAAAAGAACAAGGTAAATTTAGGCTTATTCACCACCTGTCCTACCCCGAAGGTAAGTCACGGAACAATGGCATCGACCCAGACGACTGCGGGGTGGGTACGTATCAGTTGAGGATGCGGTAGACATATTGCGTTCAAAGGGGCGCGGCACCTTGATGGCGAAAGCAGACATAGAGTCGGCTTCCAAGCTACTCCCCACACACCCTCCTGGGTTTCAAGTTTGAGGGAGAAACATACTTTGACAAGGCACTGCCTATGGGGTGCTCCATATCTTGCTGCCTCCGAATAATTCAGCACACTCATCGAATGGATGCTGCACAAGCAACACCCAAATGGGGGGAAGCTACACTACCTAGACAACTTTCTATTCGTAGGTTAGCCTAGCGAACCAGAATGTCAGGACTTACTGGAGGCTTTCCAATCCCTAACAGCTAAACTAGGAGTTCCGCTGGCCGAGGACAAAACCACGGGCCCTACCACCAAGTTAGTTTTCCTAGGCATAGATAGGGCTCAGTAGCAGGCACATCCTGCATCAGCCAAGACACAGTACAGGATCTGGTGAAGGATATCAAGGGGTTATTGGGCAAATAGAAGGCAACATTAGATGAGCTACAAGAGTTGATTGGAAAACTGAATTTTGCAGCAAGGGTCATCCCAGCAGGAAAGGTTTTCGACAGGTGAATTTCACACCTGACCAGGGGGCTCCAGAAAAAACACGACCACGTCAGGTTAAACTGAGGGGTGAAACAGGATCTGATGTCCTGGTGGAAGTTCTTGATAGATTTCAATGGCACGTTAATATGGAGAGAGGGCTGGGTGTCTGCAAAGCAGATTGAACTATACACCGACTATACACCGACGCAGCAGGCAGCCTAGGCTAAGGACCATATTAAAAGACAAATGGTGCGCCAAAAAATGGCCACGAGCATGGGAAGCCTTGGGTCTCACAAGAAACATCACACTCTTATTATTATTAATTATTCCCCATTGTGGTAGCATTAACTATCTGGCAAGAGCAGCTGAAAGACATGAAGCTCACACTGTGGTCGGATAACCAAGTGGATGTGCACGCAATCAATAACGGGGCGTCACAGTGCACACTAGTGTTAAAATTATTGAGATACATGGTAAAAATGCAACTGGCAGGCAACCTTGACATTAGAGCAAGGCACGTGTAAGGCACTATAAACACTAAAGCAGATGCACTCTCTCGATTCCAGATGGGGAGATTCAGGAGCCTAGCTCCAGGAGCAGAAGGGGAGATGGCACTTTTTCCCCCCCAGCCTGTGGGGGCTGGTGGAGGGGACTTGTCAATACTAGTAGCTCACGCCCTAGCGCCAAATACAGCAAGAAGGTATGCAGCACAAGTGACAACAGTACAGGAGGTCACAGGTCTGAGGGATTACGCGTGCCACGATGAAGCGCAAATAGCAGTTAAAAGATTTATACGTTGGGCATTATCTGAGAAAAAAAATCTAAGTCATGGGCACAGGCGAATTCGACCGCAGTGGCGCATTTTAGCAAGATAATAACAGGCACAGATCCCACCAACTCCCACTACATAAGGGCAACGATGAAGGGGTGGCACAGGCTGGAAGGGCCCACTAAGGACCGGCGGCGCCCAATCGATTTCAGCACACTAAAACAGCTGGTGGGGGTGTTAAACAACATTTGCCAGAACAATTTTGAAAGCACCCTCTTCAAAGCAGCTTTCACCCTGGGATTGTTGAGGGTATTTAGGTTAAGCGAGCTAGTCAACCCTTCCAAAGCAGGGAACACCAACACACGCATACAAAGACAAGACGTGCAGATAGGCCAAAGGCGCATGCAGATACTACTAAGGAAATCTAAAACTGACCAATTCGGGAAAGGGACAAATGTGGAACTGAGATGCCTGGGAGACCACAAAGAATGCCCAGTGTGCAGCGTGCAGAAGTTCTCAGAGCTCAAGGCAGTGCTCAAAGGGACGCTGACCAGGGCAGGGCTCTTGACATGCAAATTTGGCACACACTCATTCCTGGTAGTGGCGGCGACATCAGCAGCTCCACATGGCATGTCAGCAGCTGGCATAAAGGCAATTGGTAGGTGGAGCTCAAACACCTACAAAGGCCACATAAGAAGGCAACAGACAAACATGCAGGAATAGCAGCCCCTCTTCCCCCACTCACATTGCCCCCCCGCGAGGGGGCGATCAAGCGAGAACCTCACTGTCCCCTTCCACATACAGGTGCAGAACACAGAACGGCATGGGTGCTCGGACACTCCTTTGTGCAGAGAGCCCGAGATTGGTTGGATTCAAGAGGTCCCACGAAGGAGCAACGCCCCGAAACAGACAAGGAAAGAATGGTTCGTTTTCCCGGGTATGAAGTCGAAGCACCTCCAAGACAAACTAGGGGAGCTCATAGCCACGCAGCACGAGGGGCCCGACGTCGTGATAATACATCTGGGGGGCAACGACCTAGCCCAGCTAGGGAGGAGAGGCCTACTAGAAAGCATCAGGGCGAACCTCACGATGGTTGCAAGGCGGCTGCACAACACAATGCTGATCTGGTCAGAAATTATCCCCAGATGGAAGTGGGGGGGGGGGGGGGCAATTTCAGCAGGGGCTTTAGACAAATCAAGGAAAAAGCTAAACTTGTCAGTGAAAAAATTCTGCGTACAAAATGGCTGGGAAAGCATCAGACACAGGCTAATTAACTTGCAGAGACCAGAATACTTTGCAGAAGACGGGACACACCTGTCTTCCCTAGGGACAGAGGTGTTTTGGAAAAACTTGTGGGCAGCATTGCAGCTAGCAGGCTGCGAATAGATGGATCATGACGGGGGAGCTGCCTATTGAGCGGTAACCCAAAGGCGGCGTGGCAAAAAGGAGAGCGGAAGAACAACGAAGACCACACCCAACACATCGGTGTGGCAGGGCTACCTACCTTGGGATGCCTCACGGCAGGGTAAGGCAGTCAGGGGAGGTACATGAAACACGGCCCTCGCAGCCCAGGTTCTCCGGAGAGCTGGATACAAGGACTAAACAAGGTAGCGAGTTAAGCCTAAAAGGAAATGAGTACCCTCCTACATAAAAAAGGAATAACGCCAGCGCCAAGGGGCAAGATACACAAAAGACTAAATGCAAGAGTTTTTTGTGGCAAATGTATTGATGGACAGGTGACATGCAGATATCAAAAAATGTATGGGGGTGGTTAGGATGCAAAGTGTTTTATGACAAAGCGTAACAATGTAAGCATAAACCCAGGGTCTTTCAACCTCATGGACGATAAAGTGATTTATGACAACTCATGACTCCATTTGCATGTACATCTGAGATGATGGAATGACTTATGGCTCTCATAAAAGAAGGGCAAATATGCCGTAAATCAACGTTAATAAACTGCGGCCAATATTTCCCAAACCAACAAACAGAGTCATGTACTACTTATATGTTACAGGAATTAGCCGCCTGGAGGGGTTTAGTGCGAAGACCCGCAACCGAAAGGAGCTTGAGGGGCCGGAGTGGAAACCCCGCTGAGGCCCTCTAGTAAAATCGGACCGAAGCGAGGCACGCGAACAAAGAAGGGGGACCGGAAGTGGTCTCCCCTCATGGCAACCCCTTATCCCCCTTCTCGACGCCCCAGCACAGGGCCGAAGCGGAAGGAGGGGCAGTAAACCTTTCTTTGGCCCACTGGGGGCCACTGCAATTTTTTAATTTCCCCTAACATGCCTCAAGGGCATGGTTGGGGGCTTAAAAAGAGGCTGCCCAGACCAGAACCCCTCTTCTTTGTTGGGGCGGCCGGGCAGCGACGCAACAAGGACACCCACCTACCTACAGCTAACGCTAAGTACCCAAATCGTTTCAGGCTGGTTCAAAGGGTGAAAGGAAAAGGAGAGCAAAAGAACAACGAAGGCTACACCCAACACAGCAGGGTGGCAGGGCTACTTACCTTGGGATGCCTTACGGCAGGGTAAGGCAGTTGGGGGAGGTACACGAAACACGGCACTCGCAGCCCGGGTCCGCCGGAGAGCTGGATACAAGGACTAAACAAGGTAGCGAGTTAAGCCTAAAAGGAAATGAGTACCCTCCTACATAGAAAAGGAATAACGCCAACGCCAAGTGGCAAGATACACAAAGGACTAAATGCAAGAGTGATCTGTGGCAAATTTATTGATGGACAGGTGACATGCAGATATCAAAAAATGTATGGGGGTTGTTAGGATGCAAAGTGTTTTATGCCAAAGTGTAACAATGTAAGCAGGGGCTTTCAACCTCATGGACGATAAAGTGATTTATGACAACTCATGACCCCTTTGCATGTACATCTGAGATGACGGAATGATTTATGTCCCTCATAAAAGCAGGGCAAATATGTTGTAAATCAACGTTAATAGACTGCGGCCAATATTTCCCAAACCAACAAACATAGTCATGTACTACTTATATGTTATCTGTATCGGCCGTCTGGATGGGTTTTTGGTCTCAGCATGGTCGTGGCTTGCGCTGCAAATAAGTAGCCAGGGTGGTCGCTTTGTCTGTGTCCCTGTTGCATATGGTCTCGGCCCCAAATGGGTCTCATATCAGCCTCCCCCTCCGTCTGCCTCTCACGCTTGTCAGCGGTTACCTTCGGTGCAGTCGCACTTCTCCCGAAGTTCATCCACGAGTCAGCCTCTCCTGTCAGCTGTGGACTTACTCGATTAGTGCTGCCCTGTGTCACGATCTGGTGGTCTCTGTCCCTCTTCCGATATCACCAGTGCCTGGGCAGCTGTACTTCAGCCCGCTGAGGCGTTTCTATTCGGCCACAGCCACCAATTATCTCAGTCCGGTCATGGCTTGAAGTATAACACTTATTTTCCTGTCTGCCGTGCAGACGGTATCGGGCACCCCATTGCCTGCGATCATCGTCCCAGGGCATCAGCAACATTATGGAGGCTCAGGGGACAGTTTTTACTTTAGGATGGCATAGGGTGGGATTCCGGGCGGGAGTCTCACAGAAAGGCTGCTTCCACCATCAGCATTAATCCACGCCCTCCCTAAAAGTATGGTATTTATGTTGCTAAAAATATAAAGTAATATGTATTAGTTTACAATGGATTAAAAATAAAATGATATAATTGTCACTTAAAATTTTTTATATACTATATTAACAGTTGTTTTCAATTTTAAATTATTTTATTGTAAAAACTACCTACCTAATTCCTCAGTAAACTCCACACCCAAATTTTAAAATGTAATACATAACTCAACACGCATTGAAACATCTAAGCAAATAAAACACAATTTAACAACTATTCATTAAACGGATAAATAACAATTTAAACATTTAAACCATTAACAGGTTAAGCCATCAATAAACTGCCTACCCAGTACTTCAATAAACCCTACAACCCAAACTTAAGATTAAATACATAATTTTAAAATATCATAAAGAAATAAGCAAAAAATAACTAAGTATGTAAAACAGAAAATGATAAAATAAAATACCATAATAAAAATATATTAAAATCAACGTAATTAAAAACTTTTACAAAATAGGTAAAAAAATTAAAACAATTTTTTTTTGCCTTAGATATTTTAACTGTGCTATATGTTTCTCATCATACTATTTTGACCATGATATATTGGTTAGAAGATATTTTTGATTTATTTAGGTGGAATACTGTAGAAGCAACAGCCACACTGGCTGACTTTGGGCTTTTAGAGTTGGCACTTATGGAAGTGGGTACATGTTCTATTAGGAAAATTGCTGTTACTTTCGGCCTCATTACGACTTTGGCGGTCGGACCGCCAGATCTCTATAGTGGTAGCCGCCATGTTGGAGGTCATACAGCCCACCATATTATGAGTTACACAGTCAGGACCACCAAAACCCAGCCATGAAACCAACACTACTAGAACGTTGTAGGGAGGGAAATTCATAATTTAATTGCCACCCCTCCATCTCTGACTGAGCAAATATCCCACACCTTCAACACACACACTTCACACCCATTTGCACTGCTCCACTCCATTTAATACCAGTCACATTCTCAATTCCCAGTACCTGTCTTTATAATTTATTATTGCAATTCACCACCATCTCACCCCAGAAAAATCCCCTTTTCACTGAAGATGAGTTAAGAGTCATGGTGGATGAGATCATTAGAGTAGAGCCATATCTCTTTGAAGCCCAAGTCCAGCACTCTACTATCGCTAAGAAAATGGAAATGTGGCAAACGATACTCCACAGAGTGAATTCTGTAGACCCCACCCTGCGCACAAGGGACGACAGCAGGAGGAGGTGGAAGGACCTCAGGGGGAGGGCCGTTGCATGTCATCTAGGCACCAGCTGCATGTTCATAACACTGGCGGCGGGCCCCCACCTCCTCCTTTACAGCTCACATCCTGAGGGCTTGACAGGGATACCTGGGGGAGTAGAGTCACGTAAGTCACAACAATGAAAATGGCACTAAAATGTATTTGCGTGCATGCTCACTGCTCACTTTTTGCCTCCCTCACTGTCACACCACTGAACAGTCCGGTGTCCACCTTTTCACAGACCCCTGTCTGGCCTCCAACATGTGAACTAGACTCACCTGAGGGAACTACTTCTCTGTTTAGTGGGCGTAGTACATGGATTGACAGCACTACAAATCCCAGCAGGCACTGTTCCAACATCACTAAAACCAGAACAGCGTAGCCTACTCAAATTTAACATTTAGTGCAAACTCCACATTAGAATGTACTCACCTGAGAGGGTGACATCTGTATAGTCTGTGCCATTGGACAAGCACTGACAGCAATACTAAGGTCAGGGGGTACTGGTACTCTCACTCTACTCAGCCACAACACTGCCCTCTGCCACTATGATCCTTCTCCCTCAGCTCAACCATTAAGCTGTACTCACCTGAGAGGATGACATCCGCATAACCTGTGTGTGTACGACAAGTTTGCCAGCAATGCTAAGGCCAAGAGGCAATGTATACTCAGTGCCAAACATCAGCCCACTGTGCATCTGTTCAAGTATCCCTGTACATGAACTTGCAATGGAACTGTACTCACCTGAGAGGATGACCAATATATTTTGTGTGTACACCGTGAAGTAACATGCCTGTATATCCAAGGAGGGCCTATCCCTGTAACCCCAAAAACCAGGCCAGTGTCCATATGTCAATGTGCATCTGCCTGTGAACTCACAGATGACGTTTACCCTCCTGGGAGGGGCCAAGATACAGATCATGGTACACTCTGTGATGTAGCTACCCACCTAAATCCATCTTGGGCAGCTATGCCAAGATGCCGAAAATGTGGACAAGAAGGACAGCTCCAAATGTGTGCCAAAAAACATTAAATACAGATAAAGAGCACCACAATGCATCATCTGATTGGTATTGGCTGTACGCATGGTCCGAAAGCACTGACCACATGATGACAACTATCACAACTATCACAAAGTTCTGGATCTGCCTGCATGACAGTCAACTACGACTTAAGCTGACCTAAACCACATCCTGCCCAGCCACTGTCTTCACTGCACTGCTGGCAAGATATAGGTCTATGACCATCCCTCCTAATAAAGTCAGACATCCTGAAGCTAGTTGACTGAACTGTAATTGGCATGTTACCCAAAAGTCAGGTTGACACAGTTGTGGCATTTACACCTATCACATAAGGCAATTCAGCAAATCCAATGTGTACATGGCCTTAGTCAAATGTCAGTGTTAACTGTTGGAGGTAGATGTCACAAGACAACCAGTAACATTCTGTCTCTCACATCAACAGGTCTACCTGCCACTTGGAACATAGAGACCTCTCAAGAGACTGCCACTACCCCCATGGATGAAGCCCTCACTAGGGGCAGCACTCCTGGACATGTGAATGCTGAGGATGATTCTGGCCCATACTGGCAACCTGGTAAGACAACACCTGTCAGCCTCACCATGACCACATTGACTCTTCCCATCCAGGTTGCATCAACATCTCTGGTAACCAGTCGCCCCAAACCTGTGACCGAACAACAGTGACAACAATCTTGTGTCCCCAGTCGAGGATCCTGAGTCACAGCAAGACACCTCTGACTATGATGGCCCTGGAACCAGTCGTATGGTTCTGGTCAGGGCACCATCACCCAAGTCTTGGGAGCATACCAACAATCCCAAACGTGATGGACCAGGTACTTGCTGAGCTCAGGGAAATCAAAGAGCGACAGAGGGACTTCCATCAGGAAATTTGTGATCAGTGGGAGGCCCACAATACCAACCTGGCCTACTTAACAGGGGTGCTGAAAGACATCAACACCACCTTGAGCAGGGATTGTCAACAACACCAGACCCCTTCCATTGGCCAGTCTGTTCTACCCACTTCCACATTTGTGGCAATCACTGGAAGGGAGGCCCTGCCAGGGGAAAGACCTGCCTCAGACACTCCTGCCTCTGTAGCTGAAGAACCCCCCTGCAAGGTGCAGTAGGCAAGACACAAACTATAGCCAGGAAGTGAGCCCTTCCTGATGAAACTCCTTTGTGTGACACTGATTCACTCTGTTGACTGTTTTACAACCAGTTTTCACTTTCCATGCTAGTAGGACCCTGGACTTTGGACTTCAAGTCTTGTGGCATCTACCATGTTGATTACATCTACCATGACTGATTCCTACACTGTCAATTTCTGTTTTGGGGGTTTTACCTTTCTTTTGTGCGTGCATGTAAATAAACACACCTGACACCAAAACAATGCCTACTAGTAATTTGTCATCATTGTGAGAATTTGAATGTTAAATCCATGTGATGCCAATGATGAATGCATACGATGGTAATGGAAGGAGGGATATGTCACAGGTAGTGGCATGCAGAGGATTACTACTAACACAATGACACAGGTGACTTGTCACACCAAACATTTTATTCACTGTACAGCACATAGACTGCCAATATTACTAGACTGCCATAGCCAAGAATGGCATAACTATGTTGAATAAGGCTAGATATCTCAAGGTAGCATCCCCCAGACCACAGAAGAAAGGGCTATGTCAGAGCTTGTCCCGTAGAATAGGATAACAGATTAGTGGATGTTGTCACCAGCTTGAGAATTGTCACATACCAAAACCAGGTCTACCAACTTAACATACGCCATGACACAGACAGAGGGCAGTACAACAGTCCCTAATCATAGGTCCATCCTATCACAATGAACAAACATCTGGTGATATGATACAAACCTAGGTCAGTGTTGTGGCACAGGCACTGTGGCCTGCAATGAGGGTACACTTTGACAGCTACATACAGGTCATACAGGATCATTGTCAATTTAATGTGAAGGTAGAATGCATGGATTGCACTCAATGACAACATGTATCAAAGCCATATGATCACACACATGAGACAATTGGATCAACACACCACATCAAATAAGTGTATTGTGCACATCAGATTTTCACCCACCCACTGTCCTAGCTGCTTTTGGCAAAGGACTTATACACCCCAAAGTTATGACCGACATTACCTGTATCTATCCATGTACACTTCATATGTCAGGACAGCAACTGCTACATGCGAATGTCACAACTCTGAAATGCCCACATGAGGATGGCATGGTGAAGAGACCTGAATGAAACACAATGCAAGGAGTTTAGGCAGGATAAATACATACACATGACCATAAGCTCAAATTCGACTTCAGTAGATACATTTACATGAGACTGACACAAACCAAGAAGATAATGATGATCTTTGCTTAGTTTCAGTCTGAATTTGCTATCACACCTTGGCTGTACACTGCATAGCGTGAGATGCCCTGTCCTTTGTGAAAAACATGCCCTAGTCAACTCATCCTGTCAACTACAGTTTGCCATACAATCTCTGGGATCACATATTACCACACACTTACACTCAAGTAAAGTAGTGATTGATGAGATCTGCCTGCAAGTCTTCACCTTCTTCCTTATCACTGACATCCTCACTGGTCATTTCAGGATTCTCACCCGGGGGCACTGCTAGCTCCCGCAAATCTGGTATATATGGGATGTTCCTCCTCAGGGCAAGATTGTGGAGCATGCAGCAGGCCACTATGATCATACATACGTTTTTTGGGTGAGTAGAGGAGGGCTCCTTCAGTTTTGTCTATGCTCCTAAATCTGGCTTTCTGGAGCCCAAAAGCCCACTTCACGACATGCTGTGTTCTTACATGGGCATCGCTGAAGCGGACTACCCCTGGCGTAGTTGGGTTCTTCAATGGTGTCAATTATAAGGGACGGTTTGGGTAGGCAGAGTCCCCTGTAATGGAATGGGACATATGTGACACAATTAGTCCCTCTCATTGTTTCTTCTGCAGCACACATTTGATACAAGCACACATGACATATGTGATTTACCAACCAGCCAGGCCCTTTTTGGGTACAGTTATGACATCAGCTGTGGAATAGCGCTGTTCCGCATGATGAAGGCATCATGGATTGAACCTGGATAACCAACACAGACCTGTGAAATGTAGAGGTCCGACAAACAAACAACTTGGACATTGATGTAATGGAAGTACTTCCCTTCCCGATAGACTTGTTCATTTGCATGCGGTGGAACCAAGGCAACATGTGTACAATCAATGGCTCACATGTGAGATGTGTGCCAAACAATAGAAGTCAGCTTTCACATGTGTGAAATCCTCATGTTGAGGAAACTGGATATAGCTGTCCAGGTGTTTCAACACTGCTTAGAATACATCCTTCAATACAAGACTAAACATAGGCTGTGACATCCCAGCAGATAGGGCCACTGTATTTTGGAAGGCCCCGGGGCCAGGAAGTGCAACACTGCCATAAGTTGTACAATGGTTGGTATGTTATTTGGATGAGAAATGGCAGGCAGTAGATCTGGCTCCATCTGATGAAAAAGATCCACAATTGTTTACCTATTCAGACGGTAAATCTGGATGATGTGTCTGTCTGCAATGGCCTGAAGGTCTGGAAGTGGACAGTAGAGAGGAGGATTTCTGATCCTTCCCCTCCCTGGGTATCTATGTGAGACACGAAATTAGTATAGCCATCATCCAATTATTTTTCCTGCAACATACATAATGGATGTTATTGACATACTGTGACAAGGTATGTATGATTTAAAGGTCATGATTCTCAGTAAACTTTACCAATGTCAGTTTCACAGAAGTAACATGTTTCCCCAGTGCTTTACCATGAATGTTTGTACATCACCTATCTGGACAGCAACTAATTTTTCCATGAAACATGCTACTTGGAATGTGACATAAGTCCCCAAATGTGAATTACCGCAGGGTGTCTGTGGCCAAACTTTATTATTAGCCAAATACAACATAAAATGCTTTTAAAAAGGCGGGTGCCTGACATACTCCGCTGCACACTAGGAACTGCCCACATCTGCCTGCGAAAGTGGTCATGGCGGCAGGCGGTTGCAACCGCAGCGGACACAGCATTAGGCTAACGTTGCCAGTGGCGGTCTTGGACCAATAGATGTGTCCGCCGGACGTGACCCCCATGTTCTGAATAATCCCTCACTTAACTCCTGACACTTCTGCCAGCTGGACATCCACGACCTGAGCTGCTTTGTACCGCCTCTGGGAGCAATCATGCCATGACCAACAGGTGATAGGGCCCCTGCCTTCTCCCAGAGAAGCTGGAGAAGCCGGTGGAGGAGGTCATACCCCTGTATGGACAGGTCTATGGTACACCAGAGGAGCAGGTAGGTGCTTCATGTCCAATCTTTTTCCCTGTCATTCACCATATATTCCCTACTCACAGGCTAGATTGTGTCTTTGTATGCCATAATTTGTAGTAAAGGCCATGGAGCTGCAGTCGCTTTGTCTTAGGAAGCCACAAAGTTGTGTTGGGTTCCATACTTTTTGAAATCTCCGTCAAAATGCCAGGGCATATCCCACAAGATGCCAGTTGACCAACCTAATTAGTGGAGGGCCTGAGCAGGGTAGTGGTTTGGTCTGCAGATTGGAAAATGTTTGCAGTCTTGTAAATGTACTCAGTGACTGGTATGTGCCCTGCTGGGGCATTTTGTGCTAAACTGCTTGTTTACTGCAATGTGTACTTACATGTATGTGACTGCCATTTAGTATGAATATCTTGGGATTTCCTGTCTTGTGTTTGTGCATCCATGCAGGTCAACGCTTATCAAAAGAAAGGTATTTGGAAAGCCATCGCTAAGAAGGTGCAGACCCTGGGGGTCCACAGCCAGCGGAGCACCCACTGCAGAAAGAAGTGGAAGGACCTGAGATGCTGGGCCGGGAGATCGCGGAGGCCCAGCTGGGGCTGTCCCCCAAATGTGGGCCGGGTGCCTGTTGGACAATGACCCCCATAATGGCTCGCGTTCTGGCGGTGGCCTACCCGGAGCTGAATGGGCATTTGAGGGCAGCACAGCAGCCACAAGGGAGTGAGTACACACAGAATTCCTGCTGGTCCCAAATGCCAGGGATTTGTGTGGGGTATTGACTGCTCCCATTGACAATTAGGAAAGAGCCATGTGTCACACAGTATTTGGGAGATTGTTTGTATTGACATGTCATGTGTATCTAACTGGTATACCTTGCCTTCTGATCCTGGACCTAGTATAAACCTTGGGTGAATTCACAAACCATTTACTCTGCAGGGTCCAAAGTTGACTGGGTCCGCTCCTCATTCATTTACGATTTGTTGTAGTAGTGGGTGTTATTTGTGAGCCAATAATCACTTCCCCTGAATGTCACAGACAAAAGGTAATTGTGTTATGGATCACTGTGCTCTGCCATGTGTCTGGGCATCTGTGTATGTAGACATTTGATGCCCAGAAGCACATTGTCCTCAGTATATGATGGGGACTGGAGCCTCACTGCAGTCTGTGCTGTGTTGGTGCCCATCATATATGTGGCATGGCTTACCTGGATAATTGTTTGCAGATGTAGCTAACCACTTTCCCTTTGTAAGTGGGGAATGTCCATTGACATTGATCATGTCCCATCTTGCCAACATTCAATGTGCCTACATGTCATCATTTGTCCTTTTCCCTTTAGAAAACGTTCATTATTTGAAATTTCAGGCATGTCCTAGCCATGTTGATGGTATGATGTCTGTATCCCCTCACATACATGTGCTAGGAAAACTGTTGTGGAATGGTACATTTACTATGGTGGTACATTTCATGTTGTGTCACTGGCAGGAGTTTGTTGGCATTGTGTAGTTCCCTGACTGTTGTCAAGCATCATGGAGTATCTTGCATTGATTTTGACATCACATGTGTTTGGGTGCATGGATTGATCCACAGATAGCTACCATGTTTGGCATGTCCAAGATGTGGTTAGTGATGTTGCTTTTCATTGGACAACAGGTTGGAGTCCTTCTATTTGTGACTTTGAGTTATGTGTCTCTACAATATTCATGGGACAGATGTGTACTACTGACACACACAGATGTTGTCATTGTCATGGGTGTCAGACATTAGTGACGATTATCCTGGGGCTTACTGAATCTTTGTCATGTTTATCCTTGAGACATCACTCATTGACATATTGAACCTGACGTCAATGGTGTTCCTTTAATTGACACATGTTAGGCCTCCATGTGTCACACAGTATTTGGGAGATTGTTTGTATTGACATGTCATGTGTATCTAACTGGTATACCTTGCCTTCTGATCCTGGACCTAGTATAAACCTTGGGTGAATTCACAAACCATTTACTCTGCAGGGTCCAAAGTTGACTGGGTCCGCTCCTCATTCATTTACGATTTGTTGTAGTAGTGGGTGTTATTTGTGAGCCAATAATCACTTCCCCTGAATGTCACAGACAAAAGGTAATTGTGTTATGGATCACTGTGCTCTGCCATGTGTCTGGGCATCTGTGTATGTAGACATTTGATGCCCAAAAGCACATTGTCCTCAGTATATGATGGGGACTGGAGCCTCACTGCAGTCTGTGCTGTGTTGGTGCCCATCATATATGTGGCATGGCTTACCTGGATAATTGTTTGCAGATGTAGCTAACCACTTTCCCTTTGTAAGTGGGGAATGTCCATTGACATTGATCATGTCCCATCTTGCCAACATTCAATGTGCCTACATGTCATCATTTGTCCTTTTCCCTTTAGGAAACGTTCATTATTTGAAATTTCAGGCATGTCCTAGCCATGTTGATGGTATGATGTCTGTATCCCCTCACATACATGTGCTAGGAAAACTGTTGTGGAATGGTACATTTACTATGGTGGTACATTTCATGTTGTGTCACTGGCAGGAGTTTGTTGGCATTGTGTAGTTCCCTGACTGTTGTCAAGCATCAGGGAGTATCTTGCATTGATTTTGACATCACATGTGTTTGGGTGCATGGATTGATCCACAGATAGCTACCATGTTTGGCATGTCCAAGATGTGGTTAGTGATGTTGCTTTTCATTGGACAACAGGTTGGAGTCCTTCTATTTGTGACTTTGAGTTATGTGTCTCTACAATATTCATGGGACAGATGTGTACTACTGACACACACAGATGTTGTCATTGTCATGGGTGTCAGACATTAGTGACGATTATCCTGGGGCTTACTGAATCTTTGTCATGTTTATCCTTGAGACATCACTCATTGACATATTGAACCTGACGTCAATGGTGTTCCTTTAATTGACACATGTTAGGCCTCCATGTGTCACACAGTATTTGGGAGATTGTTTGTATTGACATGTCATGTGTATCTAACTGGTATACCTTGCCTTCTGATCCTGGACCTAGTATAAACCTTGGGTGAATTCACAAACCATTTACTCTGCAGGGTCCAAAGTTGACTGGGTCCGCTCCTCATTCATTTACGATTTGTTGTAGTAGTGGGTGTTATTTGTGAGCCAATAATCACTTCCCCTGAATGTCACAGACAAAAGGTAATTGTGTTATGGATCACTGTGCTCTGCCATGTGTCTGGGCATCTGTGTATGTAGACATTTGATGCCCAAAAGCACATTGTCCTCAGTATATGATGGGGACTGGAGCCTCACTGCAGTCTGTGCTGTGTTGGTGCCCATCATATATGTGGCATGGCTTACCTGGATAATTGTTTGCAGATGTAGCTAACCACTTTCCCTTTGTAAGTGGGGAATGTCCATTGACATTGATCATGTCCCATCTTGCCAACATTCAATGTGCCTACATGTCATCATTTGTCCTTTTCCCTTTAGGAAACGTTCATTATTTGAAATTTCAGGCATGTCCTAGCCATGTTGATGGTATGATGTCTGTATCCCCTCACATACATGTGCTAGGAAAACTGTTGTGGAATGGTACATTTACTATGGTGGTACATTTCATGTTGTGTCACTGGCAGGAGTTTGTTGGCATTGTGTAGTTCCCTGACTGTTGTCAAGCATCAGGGAGTATCTTGCATTGATTTTGACATCACATGTGTTTGGGTGCATGGATTGATCCACAGATAGCTACCATGTTTGGCATGTCCAAGATGTGGTTAGTGATGTTGCTTTTCATTGGACAACAGGTTGGAGTCCTTCTATTTGTGACTTTGAGTTATGTGTCTCTACAATATTCATGGGACAGATGTGTACTACTGACACACACAGATGTTGTCATTGTCATGGGTGTCAGACATTAGTGATGATTATCCTGGGGCTTACTAAATCTTTGTCATGTTTATCCTTGAGACATCACTCATTGACATATTGAACCTGACGTCAATGGTGTTCCTTTAATTGACACATGTTAGGCCTCCCTGTGTGACACAGATAGTAACTCCTTGACTCTATTGTGGCAGGTGTCACTTGTAGATATGTACATTGTTGACATGTGTCCATTAGGACATGGGTATTTCCATTTCATATACTCTAGAATATTGAACTTTTATATCAGAGTCAGCTGGCTGTCATTGGCTTCATCCCAAATTGTTGGTACGTCATGAAAGGGAAAAATTGATGTGTGCACAGACTTGTGTGTAAAAAACGGGTGTTTACTTTACAATAGGATACTATTGTTGGCTAATAGTTAACTGGAGACTGCTGCATGTGGCACAACATTAAGGATGGAAAGCTCAGCTAGATGTAGTATATTTGTGGGGTTTGCCTGGCATCAACCATGCAATTGTAGTAGTCTGACATCCTGATTTTCTTGTGGGTAACTTTGGAGAATCCAGATGGCATGCAAGCACATGTTATGGCCCACATATGAGCCACTTAGGTGTGTTTTTTTTTTCTGAGGCCTACTTGACCTGATGGTATTCTTTGTCACTCAGAGTTGTGGTTGAAGTGTTATCAGCTACATACATATTTATCTTTCTTTTTGCAGCATCAGCACAGACAAGCGAAGAAGATGAGGCACAACCGAGTGTGGAAGCATCTAGCCATGGGACCTTGGGTCAAGATACCACCGACACAGACGGACCCAACGGCCTGGAGGGTGAGGAGAGTAGGAGTGCCGCGAGGGAGACCGAACATTCTTTTTCATCATAGGATTCCTCCTCCAGTGGCCACTTCTTAGTGGTGGCGGACCCATCAGAGACCCCTGACCCTGTACCATCCTTGTCTGACACCCCACATTCTATCACCACCCTCCCCATTGCTCCCCACCCAGTTGGCTGTGCCCGCTCACCCAAGAGGGTGGGCATCTCCTATGCCGCAAGCATCTTCACCTCTGTTAGCCCTGCTGCTCTCAGTGAGGAGGCTATTGACTTCCTGAGAAGTATCTCTGTGGGTCATTCCACCATCATAAATGCCATCCGGGGATTGGCAGGTCAACTCCAACAGACCAAGGCTTTCCTGGAAGGCATTCATGGTACAATGGCTGGCCTATAGAGATCTTTTCGGGCTCTGGCCTCCACACTGATGGCAGCCAGTCACCCTCCACCTTCCGTCCCCCTCCACATTCTTCTTCCCAGTCCAAATCCCCCCTTCCACTACCTGCCCTAAGCACACAAACCAATCCTCAGGCATCCACCTCAACAGACAAAGGTAGCACACACAAACACAAGCACCACAAGACACACCACCGGCGATAGCATCCACCTGCAGACACAGCAGTCACTACTTTCCCAGACACCCCTACCAACCCCAGCATCAGACACACAACATCAAGCCTACCTACAGGCACCACCACAACAGGCACAGACACCACACCCATCCTACCCACAGACACCACCCCAGCAGACCTGCAGACATCCACACCAAACACCACACCCACAGACACCACAGCTACTGACACACCTACATCCAGCACATCCACCATACCTGCAGTCACCACCCCAACAGACAGCCACGTACCCCCAAATGGCATCCCACAGCACCTCCAAACCCCCAGGCCCAAGACACAAAAAAGCCCTCACTCACCCATCCAACAGACACCCATCACATACAAGCATGCCTCCCATAAGCAGGCACCTAAGTCATCTACAACTACACATCAGACAACCACTCCGTCAACCTCCAAATTCCGACCCCCCTTCTGATGACCATCCCTGTGTATCCAAAAAACGTTTCATTTGTGACCGTGGCTTTACCTCTGTCCCCCCCCCCTTACCACAC
Organism: Pleurodeles waltl; assembly: GCF_031143425.1. Taxonomy (NCBI): domain Eukaryota; kingdom Metazoa; phylum Chordata; class Amphibia; order Caudata; family Salamandridae; genus Pleurodeles; species Pleurodeles waltl. Next base: position 93,146,007 of record NC_090441.1, read on the forward strand.
CCAAAAGGTCCTCATCCATCCCCAAGGCCATCCCTTCCACCTCCAAGGCCTCCCCTGCCCCCAACAAAGACCCGTACTCCTCTTCCCAATAAGAAGCCCCCCACCCAAAAAGGAGCCCCCACTCCCAAGGCAAAACCCAATACCCCCTCCTAAATCTGATCCCCCTCCCCGGATAATCCCTGAGGAGCCTGCCTCCTTGATGCCCCTTGCTGTGGAGGTTACATGGCAGTCAGGAGTCAAGTAAGGGCACCACACTGTGCCATGCTTTGGACTTGATTGGACTGACCAATGGCCTTTGTACATTGTTTTTGCCATCATTGTTGTTGTCATTAAAGCCAAAGAGTTGATTTTGTTGAGTATACCTTTATCCTGCAGTTCCTATCCTATGTTAATGATGTTCCTGAGGGACTTCGGTTGTGTGCATCCAGTTGTGTGTGTTTGTGCCTGTTTGCTGCTGCATGTGCTGTTGTCTGCAGTGTGTGAGTTTGTGTGCAGTGCTGGTGTCCCCCAAGGGAAGGGTATATATTGTGTGTTAGGTCTGTGTGTGTATATGCAATGTTGGTTTCATTGCAGTGTGCACTGTTTGGTATGGTTAGTATTTCTTTTTGTGTTTTTCAATGTGGGCATGTGGCATGTATGTTGTTGGACTTGTCCACCTGATATGGCTATTGTATACATGTGATATGTGTATTCTTGAGTTTTTTTATTGCAGACGTGGAGTGTTTCAAGTTGTGCTAGGTTGCTTAGCATTTGGGTGTGCATATATCCATTTAGGTGTGTGTCCCTTGCATCTAGTTTGTGTAGAGGTATGTCCCATGGTGTAGGAGTTGTATGTGCTTTGTTGATTTGCCCTTCCCCATAGGGTAGCTGTGCATGTTAATTGGTTTTGGTATTTTTTGTCCCTGAGATTCATGTAGGGCCATTTCCTGTGCACATCTTGCTTGAGGGGGCCTGTTCAACCTGACGTGTCTCTGTGCAACTTCCTTCCATGTATGCTCCTGATGCTCCCATCCCAACTGTACAGGTATTGGTTTGGTGCTCTTTGTGTATTTCAACTACTTGTCTCTCTGACTATTGTGTATGGCATTGTGCTTCCATTGTGGTGTGATGTGTGTGTCCATTGCAGGGTTGGTTCTTATTGGTGTTGTATGTATTCCATGCAACATCGATTGATATGTGTGTTGTATGTGTGGACACTTCCTGCCCAGTGTTGTGAGTGTGTGATTTGTATTTGCATATGTGCTGTAGGTGTCTTGTTGTTGCTGTGTGTGACTATGTTGTGTAGCCTTCAATGTCCCTGTGCCTGAGCTGTGTGGCCATGTGTATTTGTGTATTGTTGCAGTGCAGTGTATGTGTGCTGGCCAAAGTGTGCGTATTGTGAGGTGTCCATGTTGCTATATGTCAGTGAGTGTGTGTGGTTTGAGATGTGTGCCTGCTGCCCTTGGGTCCCTCCATGATGTGTTTGGCAGCGCTACAAGCCGTTTCTAAGGTTAATGATTGAGGTAGGTGTGTGTACTTATGATTGCCGTCGTCCACAGCGGCGTTGATTTTGTTGTGGTTCAGCGAGTGTGAGCAGCACCATGGCATTTGCGAAGGCCTCCCTGGCTGCTCCTGACGTGTGCAGCTGTCTGAAGGTGAGTGTCCCACTTTATACTGTCTGTTTCCACCAGCTTGCCCCTGGTGGTTGGACTGCCACGGTCACATTGGTGGTGTGCAACATTGTAATGTCTACGGCAGAAAAACAGACTCCGCCGGCCTGTTTGCGGGCTGGCAGTGCTGGCGGACCGCTGGTGGTCTTCTGTTTCTAGAACCACGATACTTGTAATACGGTGGTCCACTGCGCCAGACCTTTGGCGATCGGACTGCCACCGCCAACATGCCAGACACAGGACCAAAAAACTCGTAAGGAGGCCCTTTGTTTATTGCATTGATGGAGTCTGGAATGCACTCAGAAAAGAGGTGCAAGATATACCCTGAGTCTTCCTCTCTGGAGTCCAAGGAAGGAAGATATAGATCCTACTACGAACGTTCTGTGAAGTGGTGCAGGGATCATTCCTATTTCACAAGCCATGATCACCACTTTAAGAATTGCGGGGGTTATTCTGCTACTCTTTCATTGCCTACTCTTGGTGGAATATCCATAGTATCTATGTCCATAGGGCAGTTTAAGAGTTTTAATGAGATTACAGCCCACGTTGTTTTGTATTCCATATTGCCAGCTCCTTCTTATCCTCAATGGTGATGGTTCTAGTGTAGGACATTTTGGCAGAGCTTAAAAAGGGGCTACCTGAAAACCAGCTCGAGGAATATAGCGAAACATAGACTGTGGGTAAGCATTTAATAAAGAAAATCTTGGCAGAGGTCTTGGCAAGGTGGGGAAAATTTGGGGCTTGTTAAATTCAGGGATGGGGAATATAGAGGTAGATTCTCAGAGGGGAGTGTTCCCGTCCTCTATGGAGTTTTTGTTGAAACCAGATATATTTCTGGAAAAAGCAAACATGTGGTGATATTCTTGACTGGATTTGTTTCCATCTCCCCAAAATGCTCTTCTTCAGAAGATCAGTTTTGAGAGCATGAAGGATACATGAAAAAATGAATTTTCCATAGACTAAAGGCCTCGTGTTTGCTTTTTTTCGGTTTCCTCTTTTACTTGTGGTCCTTCAGAAAATATGCCTGGAAGAAGCATGTTTAATTTTCATGGCACCATTTTGGCATCGCAGAGCATGGTTCTGTCTTCTGAGTCTCTAAGAAGTGACTAAAGAATAGTATCAGCCTCTGTTTCATTCTACTCTTCTGGCGGCCAGTTATTTCCAGGCCCCAGCTGACCAGGTTGAATCTAAGGCTTGAAAGCTAAAAGGATAGGACTTCTAAGGTGGCATGGACATTACAGCAGTTTATGTGACTTTCCACTTTACTTCCTTGTCTAACCACTTGAAATATTTTTGTAAGTGATATGGGCACATTCTCTTCCTCGATTGTCCTGTGATCCCTCTACAATCTTTTCTGTAACTATGTTGACCAAGCAATAATTTTTCCTGGAGAAGTTTTTGCCACAAAGTGAAGCACAAGGCAAGTGTTGCAAAATATAGGTGGGAAGAGTGTTGAAATTTTACTTATTGAGGTGTTACACCAACTACTAGGAAGTTACCTCTATAAACTAAGGTTTCCCCAACTGGAAGTCGGAGTGTTGTAGGAATTTGTGAAGACAAGAATAGGAAGGCTCCTGTCACCTAAGAGTGGACTCAGGAGCGAATCCAACTTTTCTTTGACTCCCAAGTCCTCAGGGTTAATCTCGGGCACTGAGAAGCTGGAATCCTGGTAGTCGCACACAGAGAGCAGGACTCTGGGCATGTTTGCAAGAAGAACCAGCAAGCCTGGTTGAACCTGGACTTCTCACTTGACTGTGATTTGAAATGGGGAAATGCCTTGCTCTACTGGACCCTGTGTTGTTGTCATAAATGCAGTCCCTGTGACTTGAGAGCGCAGGGGGGCATCAGAAGAGGAGTCTCGTGGCTTTTGGTAGATTGTGTTATTTACTTTTAATCACATCTTTTTAAACATGACCATATGCAGCGTATACGGTAAATTATGATTTTGGGCAGGCAACATTTTCTAAAAAATAAACTATTTTCTAAACTATTCACTTGGGGGGAAGTAGGGGGTGGGAAAGAATTTGTTAATTGCCAAAAAGTAATGCACTGCTGCCCGAGTATGCATTTTAAAAAGTACCCTGGTCTGCTTACATCTTTTGTTGGAGTGTAGCTTTTGTAACCAAAAATTAACATGAAATGTTTGCGTAATAATGCTGCATAGAAAATGTATTAATGTACTTTACTAAACGTGTGTTTGAAATGTGCCCACGGGGAGTGGCCACCAATGTATACGATGATTAATGAAATTGACTAACGATGAATTATTAATGTACTAATGTATGATTTTGTACTAGTATTAAGGATTATATGTTAAAGGTTTGCTAATTAATCACTAGCCCTTAGTTAGCATGAGTCGGGGCCTAGCTGCCCGGTTTCATATTAAATGTGTTTTTCTAACGTGCAGTGTGCTGACTTGCTGAAGGACATGTACTCGTACTTTTCCAGAAGTTAGAGGATGTATGTAACCGTAGTAAATCCGTTCTCATGAGACTCGACTTGCTCAAGGAGATATTTTTGCCGAATACAACAGTGTAGACTTGCAACAGGTACAAGGTTGCCTAAACTTGTTTAGACAATGGAGCTACAGACTGAGCCTGAGAAACTAAAAGTTTTCACCTGACATTCTACCCGATGGAGACGTCAATCACAGGAGCCAATAAACTACGTGAGAACTGTTATGGGGTGGCAATCTTAATGAGGCAACCAGTGGATTATTGGATGGAGATAATGGTGCACCAAAACTTGTCCAATTGGAAATTAGGGGACTGTACATCAAATTTGGTATAACTATACGACTCAAGGAGAAATTGAGGGAGGATCATTCGAGAGTTCTGATGAAGCCATTCATGATGCTACCTAGACATTCTGTTACTCTGCTTAAAGACTTTGCTGTTTGATTCTTTGAATCATTCTTACCCTACTTTGGTTAGTCGTTCTATACTTTTCCTCCTTATGAGGGAAGTACCCCTATTGCCCCGTCTTGCTGAACTTTGCTGAGTTTCCTGGCTGATGGCGAACAACTAATGTCCTGAGGACGAAGACTGACTCTGTCTGCTGACCCATTACTTAGGGTAATTATATGATGATGAAATTGTAATCGTCTGTTTGCCTTTTCTTCTAGGTACCAACTGCTTCGTTTGACAGAGACCATAGTTAGATGTTTTCTAAATTGGTGTTGCTAAATTGTTTTGCATGAAGCCCAACATGCTGATGCTAATTCGAGGGTAGTTAAGGAATTCACTGAATGACGCAAATAGACAAACGACTGAATCTATGCTTTGTTGAATAATGAGCTAATGATACTCTGCTAAAGTTAATCCATGTTGACGTCGTGCTATGTTCTAATGTTTATGATCTTTGCTTTGATGAAGTCTTATTCGAGTTGCCATATTATGACATTGCTAATGAGTTTTCTGGTATTGAGACTAAATAAACTTACTGATAGAATTGTAATCAATAGGGAATAAATATGATAGATTTGACAATTCTGTATGGCTATTCATGGCTGAAAGGTCATGGTGTGTCTAAGTTCTTCTTAAATGTCATTGATTAATTTGACTGATTTGCTATTGTGATTATTAATGAGGTTATTGATCTATTGATCAATATGTTGAGCAGTAATCTCGTCCTAAGGAGACTTCAATCAGGGTCAAAAGATTCATCGGCCTAAAACGAGTCCCAGAGTGATTAAATTATCTAGATTGGGACGCGTTATCAGTTCGCATCAGAAATTGATTTATATGGAGTACAAATTTGAATTCATTTTTAAATCTCTCATGATCTCTGTATTTGATTTGCTTTAGGTCTGTAGCTTCCTAATCATCAAAGTGTTTTTTTTAACCAAATCGAATTGGTTTAGCAATTGTGTTGATTTCTTAAATTCATTGTTGTTTTGGTACTACTGTTCATATTTGCATTTTCTCTGAAGGAAACCTGTTTGCTTGCCCCAAGCTACCAAATGTAAACCCAATATTTCTCATAGAAAACTGCTTTGATTTCTAGGTGCTGAATTGTTTGAAAATGTGTTACCTCAGCTCAGATTTACACTAAGGCTTTGCTTCCCCTTAGTTTTCAAACCAATTTCCTGTAGTATTCAGGTACATCAAAGTCGCTTGGACAGCAGTGAGGGCTGTGGAGGCATGGCTGAACTATTAGACCAATATATTTGTGTCAACTTGTATGAAAGAATAAAAAGATATTTTAATGGTGACTTGTTTAATGGGAGGTTTGTTGGGTGGTCTGCTGTACAATAACCTTACAAATAAATTTGTGAGCAGAGCATCATGGCCATGTCCCAATCCAGCAATGTAAATAATGTAAATGATGCAAATGTAAATTAAATATCTCAGTGTATATCTTGAATCACAGCTAGGGTGCAACACAGTATCACTAGCGGCAGATATTGGAGACCCATTTACCAAAACATTGAATGAATTGTATGATCTCACTCACAAGCACCGTAGTCGCAGAGCAGCAGCAACTCAGCATCAGTTGCCCATTCTAGATAGACACATAAATGTGGGCACATCCCCACCAAAGTTGATCACTCCACAGTGGTAGGTAATAAGGCAAAGCATGTGCTTCAAGCCTGTATTTCCTGTATTTTCACCTGTAACTTATGGCTATTATTGAAATCCCTGCTTATCAAAAATGTCTGAATGGACACAGTGATTTTTTGGGGCCAGACGTTCAAAGCATTTTCGTACTCGCAAATGCTTCAGTTCTCAGTTTGTGCCAGAACAAATGCTTTTTACAATTAACTAAACCTATACTAGGAGTCTGGATCTTTTTTCCGACTCTTAGTATGGGTTTAGAAATGGATAAAGAATTGCTATTTTTAAGGGCCTTGCTGTAGGCATACCTTCCAAATAGCGATTTCTATCCATATGTCTTGATGGGTTACGACCAAATTAGCATTGTGAGGCATTGAAAGTTACCAACTTCCAAGTTGGGGTGACAACCCATCTGTAAAAGGGAAGGGTTCCCCCTTTGGACTCCTTCCCCTTTGTGAATGTTTAAAAAGATTTGTTGGGAGTAGGCAGTGGTCCATGGGACGACAGCCAATGTGCAAATAAACTTGAAAAAAGGAAACTTTTCTTTTAAAACACAATCTTGCTTCTTTTTAGTAAAAAAGTTCACTTAATTAAAAGGTAGTCACAGATATGGTGGCTTGCTGACCCAGCAGTCCATCATACCTCTCTAATCAGAGTGAGTCACAAATTTGCAATGTTCCTTACTATAGGTGGGTTGCATACAGTGCTTAATTTGTAAATAAAAACGTGCCGGTGCCCAAAGCTCTCCTCTAAAACACACAGCTGCTGCAATTGAATGTGCGAGCACGCAATACTGAGGCAGCGTAATCCTAAAGCCACCTCGGGCCTCTTTAATCCACTAACAGCCACTCCCTGCCTCTTCAGCTCACTCTTGCACCTTTCTGCTTTCTCCCTTTGTGACACTTTTTCATTTTTCTCTTCCTCCATCTTTCCCATATGTGTCTTTCGCTCACAGTAAATGCTTGAGGCAGAAAATTAAGTGCCAGCCCTCAAAAATAAGTGCCGGTGCCCACCACCGGAAACCAACAACACAAATTAAGCACTGGTTGTATAGCGACCCACTCAGCGTATGAATTTTCTGAACTGACCTATTTGTATATAAGTCAGTTTGGAAAATTAGTTACTAATTGCAAAAATACTGGTCGCAAATTGCAGCTGGTGTTTCGCGAGCAGTAAATAGTACATTTGGCCCATTGATGAAGTGCTGTTATGCCCGAACGCGCATGCCTGTAGCAACAGGAACAAGTCCCTCCTAGGCAGGGACCAGAGAGCAAGACTTCCATTCTTCACCTCGGAACCCAAGAAACTGATCTTCAGAGTCCCACAGAGATCATCACTTAGCCTAATCCTCTTCAATATATACATGTCACCTCTCGCCAGTATCATCAGATCACACTGAATCAACATTAATTCCTACGGCAACGATACACAGTGCAGCCTATACCTGACAGATGACATCAACACCTGCAGGAACAGCTCCACAACCTGCATGATCAGCGTAGCAAACTGAACGAGAGGAAAATGCCTGATGTTCAAAATTGCCAAGATGGAAGTGCTGATCTTCGGAAACAAGAGATCTCACCGTGATTCCTCCTGGTGGCGCATGAAGCTAGGCCTCACACCAACTCTGACGGAACATGCCAGAAACCTAGGACTCACCCTGGACAACAAACTCATCATGACATCGCAGGTAAATGTGGTTGACCTCTCCTGCTTCCACATATTATGAACTGTGTGAAAAACCTTCAAGTGGCCCCCCCAGAACACCAGACGTACCGCCATGAAAGCCCTGATTACAAGCAGGCTAGATTACGGCAACACACTTCATGCCGGAATCTCCAACCACCTCATTCACCGATACCAGACCATCCAGGACGCCGACGCAAGGCTCATTCTCAACCTCCCACCCCGTATTCACATCACGCCTCACCTCAGGAAACTCCACTGGCTTCTCATTCAGAAATGCTGAGACTGCAAACTGCTCAACCACGCACACAAGGCACTTCACAACATAGAACCCTCATACCTCAACAAACCATCTACGCTTCTATCAACACACCTGTCTCTCTCTGTCTCTCTCGCTCTCTCTCTTCTCTCTCTCTCTCTCTCTCTGTCTTCTCTCTCTTTCTCTCTCTCTCTCTCGCACCCCCAGCATACACAGAATCAGAGCAGGTTGTTGTTGGTTTTTCCAAAATGCTGCCAAGACATGGAAAGACCTCTGCTAACACATCCTCCTTTCTTGAATTCCACAAGAAGTTGGAGAACTGGCTCCTCAACTGACCTATTCCTACATCACCCGGTCAGCACCTGGACACCCTCCCGGATGACAAATACACTTTAGAAATCCACATAACACAACATTAAAGTGAAGGGGCCAGTGTTGATCAGCTAATAGCAGGCCAGGTGGGAGATGTATATTCAATGAAAGTCCTTGCAGGATGATCTTCATTAAGAGATGCAAATGCAGCTAATTAGCACCGTGTGTCCCTGTGGTGGGGGCTGAGAGGTGATGGGATTCACACCATGCGTCCTTGAGCTAGAGAAAATGCCTCTGCGCGGAATTTAACAGGAAGGAATGAAATAAGCATGCAGTGCAATTAATACAGGAACACGGTTTACACGAAGTTGAGGCCGCACATATTGTTACATTCCGGTGTCTGCAGGCCAGGGCTCTGGGAAGCAAGCCCGGAATCTGCAGCGGCTGAACAATGTAACGAGGCGCGCCCTGGCCGTGGGCACCAGCCGGGCAGCACCGACTGCAGAGCACGTTCCCAGTGAGGGAGGGGCAGGGTTCAGGCAGTGGCGGAGCAGGTTTCACTAACACTCTTGTTGCCATGCCAGTCGAGGGGCTCGGCCTTGACGTGGGCTGGGACTGGGCTCGCGCCTAGAATGACTGCAGTGGGGGTGTGGCGTGTGGAATGCTGGTGTGCAAAGCGAGGGGTCAGGGGAATGGGCACGTTGTGAGTGATACAGCTCAGGGCAGGCGAATCTGCCCCGAGTGGCGGATACAGATTGTTCATTTCCACCCCTAGGAATGATTTGATCTCATACTTGCAGTGCTTAGATTGCTTAGCCATTAACTGAGCTGCCGCAGCTAACATCATCATTCTTTCGTGGCACGGTGGAGAGTGGAGTGGGTAGGGAGAGTGCAGTGTAGGTCTACTCGCTTGGGGTACTCGGACACGTGCTCCTGGTGCAAAAAAGGGAAGGAGCTGGGACTTGGCAAGACCACACCAGCGAAATAGATGTGCAGGCACTAATATGGTGTTTCAATTCTAAAATATACATGGTGTGGAGGCGAGCACGGGGGAGCGGCTCCAGCAAGGGCAAGTATTGGAGCTGGGGAAGATGATCGGTAAGGGACGACAGTCGGGGTGGTGGTGACAGGTGTGCTTTGGGGGGCACTGTGCCTGCTGCCTGCTCTGGAGATCACTGTGCTAAGCTGAGGGTTGCCAGTGGCACACTTTAGGGTAGAGTGGTTGAGGCATAGTAGAGCTGAACTTAAACCCCATGTACATATCAAGCACAGCAGATCCTAGGGTCGCAACAGTGAGAGCATTTTAGCGCTCCGCATGCGCGGCCACCAACCTCTTCATGTATGCAGCTGCTAGGGCCAGCCATCGGCAGGACAAAGAGAGGGTTTCTTCCTGTATCTTGACAGCACAGATGTCTCGCTCTCCATCCACCGCTACCAAACGTGAGGGGTTAGAGCAGTAAAGGTGGCGCTGACAGAGTTGCACTCTACTACAAGCTTTGGGGATCTCTCCTACCAGCTTTGGAGGCTTTTCACAGAGGTAACTAAATACATCAACAGCCAGGTATGTGCAGCGTCTGAGGTGAACTGGCCAAATCCTTCTGCTCTGCTGAATTTATCAGTATGGCACAGCTCAACTGGACTGATTCCAAGGATTCATCACAATCCTGCCTCAACAGTTCTAACAAAGGGGCATTCCTATAAATCCGTGCGACTAGCTATGAAAGCAGAGAGGACTCCTGCAAGAAGCAACAGACCTCCATCTCCGTAATCGCATTCACACATTGTCAGTATTGGAAAGACATTCACTAAAGGGACAGGGATCCCAGTGCCTAAAAGTGGCCCATTGAAGAGGGACATAGAAGCATGGGACCACCCTCAGCCCTCCTGATGACAACAGCTGCTCTTCCGTGTGCTAGATGTTGTCTGCCAGAGACAGCTTCCATAGGAGACAGGACCACTTTCTGCTCCCCTTTACTTTGCAATGTGCAAGGAATCACATATTTGACATTGCAATGGCATGGGTATTTGCGACTCGCACTGTCACTTTGGTATAATGTTTTTTTAAATTTTCTCCCACACAAAGCCTGTCACTTGTGCAACACAACCCTTTTTAAGGGAGAGAACCTTTCATCCTTCAGGCCACACACAATACTTTTGCCCTCTGTGGTGGTAGTTTCTGCTGGTGTGCAGGTTGGCGCGTCCTTACTGACCACATCAGTTTTATCATCTGGCACTACATAAAGATGGGCTTTGCACTTTGATCCACTTCTCCTGAGGCAGGCTGTTGCCTAGGACTATATTACTCAAAGTTAGGTGAGGTCCCACCAAATAAAAACAGTTTTTTTCTAAATCAAAATATCTTGAAAGGTGTAGCATTCATCAAGGAGGCTATAGTCAAAGTCAATGTTGCTCCAAATCAAATTTTAATTTTAGAAAGGCAAAAAACTCGCAGTAGAGATGTAGATAATCATAGGTCCAAAAGTGTGTGTGGAAGCTAGGCCAGCCAACACATGTTTTGCTCCACAGGCGCGTAGGCCAGGGCTTTCTCAAGGCTGGGAAAAAAGAAAAATGTCGTAAACCAAGAGAATATAATATAGTATAATGTAGTTATTTATTAAGGAGAATAGTAAGGAGACCAAGAAATGCCGAAAAATACAGAGAGATGGGAAACCAAAGGTCCGTGAGAAGAGTCATGCAGTCCAAAGACATAGTTCTTGAATCCAAGAGAAATCTGTGCTGGGTGATTAATAAACAAAGAAACAATAGAATAAAGAATATACAAGAACTAGTGAATGAAAGATAATTATTGGTGACTATTACAAGTGCCCTTAAAGATGAAGAGAAGTGATCAAAAGACAATTATAGGGTTGCCAGAAAACTGACTTAATTTTGGCAGAGCATGTGAAATTGATATGATTAGAAAGTATTGGTGCTACACAGAAAACTGTGATTGGAAACAGTAATTGTGACTAGACAAAAAAGAACAACGTACCATTCTTTGTAAGTTATGTTCTGGTAGCAAAAGCAGTCAATAGTTTAAGCACTCATTCAACAACTAATCGGAAAGATAAGTATATACATATAACACCATGTAACTGGATGGTTAGGTTAAGCAAAAGTTGACAATCAGAAGAAAATATCTTAAGAGAGAAGAGACTAGGTAATGGTGCCTAGTGTTAAAGGACTAAATGGAAAATAGTATCAATTGCATAAGAGATACAGCAACTTTAAAATTACAGTCTTAGCTCAGAAAAGAGAGGGTAGGTTAGGTTAATGCGAAAAACCAGTCGCTAAAGGTCAATGTTTGTAAAACTATCAAAGGGCAGTATGTAAATTGCTCGCATTCATATTGCCTGAGGGTAATACTGAAGAACGACACTCACCCATTATGTGTCGGTAGAGTAGTTGGGTTAGGGAAGTTGCTGTCCGTCGCCGAAAAATATTTGTAAAGGAAAGGCAGCGCGCTGATTTCGCACCGCGTCTTTTATGCAAGACCGGTGCGTTTAGTGTCCTACCTCAGTGTTGTCTATGAGATATGGACACCGAAAAAGGACTAAAATGCAACAACGGTGAAAACAGACACCAAAGAGGACGGACCATCTGAAATACATAAAAAGGCGCCGCCATCTTGTAATGGAATGAAATTCGTCCAAATAAAGGACGATGGATGCATCGTAGTTAAAAATAAAGAATTAAAGATAACTCGACAATGTCTATTTATAGATTAATTAAGGTAATTACTAAGGAAATAGTGAAAAAGTAAGAAAATAAAAAATTATAAATAGAAATTTAAGGCAAAATTATTGTTGGTGTGGACTATGGTGTTGCCCTGAAAAACATATTAATAAAAATTATTGCAACATGAAAAAGTTAAGGGAACTCGTTAGCAACATTTATGCCTCCCCTGCCTATGAAATAACACTGACCATTTTATGGAAGCTATATAGTGAAGAGGAGAAGGGCCTTCTAAGTAGACAAAGATACCTGTGTGATAAATCAAAAGTTGACAAAGAAGAAAACAACAGATTTAGAATAAATACTTATGATACATCGGTGCAAAGGTCTCCAAATAACAATAATACAAATTGGCTCTATTTTACATTAACCAATAGTGCCACTCATGATCCTTAAGTCCATTGTTAACTGTGTCATATTGAATTATCAGTCTACTTTTCTCCCTGCGCAGACGTAATGGAGTATTGCCACCTCGAGGGGTTGGTATAATACATCGGAGGCCACAGAATGTAAAAGTACGTTCATGAGAATGAGATTCAGTAAAATGTTCAACAAGTGGTGCCTTCATATCCAGTTTTTGAATGTTGCAGTAATGTTCTTGAATCCTTGTTTTGAGTGAGCGGTTGGTGCTGCCTATATAGTCATGATGGCATGGACACCATATTACGTAAACAACATTCGAACTTTCACAATTAATGAAATCGTTGATATAGTATCATTGTTAAATTAATGGTAATTTTTGTAGATTTTGAAAGACCCCACTTACATATTGAACATTTGCTACAGGTGTAAAAGCCCTTTGGTTTTGGAGGTAAGAATGTCGTAGGTGACTTGTTTTGGAAGAAAGATGAGCAAAGTTTGTCTCTTAGATTAGGACCCCGTCTGAAACCTATTTGTGGGAAGTTAGTTATATATTGATTAATGGAAGAATTATTTTGTAGAAGATACCAATGTTTACGCAGATGTTTCCGAATAAGGTGGTGGCCATTGTGAAACTCAGTAATGAACCGAATGACGGACTTCTTATTAGTTGTTTGGGATTTGTTTAGAATCATATTGCGGTCCATGTCCTTTATAGTATTGAGTGACTGGCGATTATACCCCCGGGCTGTAAGTCGCTCAGTCATTTGAGTAGAGATGTTATCGTAATCTGTTGTAGTCGAGCAATTCAATCTGGCTCTCCTATATTCGCCTTGGGGAATACTCCGGATGGTACTTAGAGGATGACAGCTGGTGGCATGAAGAATTGAGTTTGCTGCTGTCGTTTTCCGGAAAAACTTTGTCTGTAACTTGTCGTCGTTAATAAAAATCAAAAGATCCAAGTATTCTACTGATGAGTTTGAGATTTGGTAAGTGATGTCAATGCCCCATCTGTTGGGAACTAGTGTCTGTAAGAATTGGTTGAGAAGATCCCTCTGACCTTGCCAAATTAACAAAATGTCGTCAATGTAACGTCCCCAAAAAATTATATGTTGTGAGAGGTGTTCAGTTAGATCATTCCATAGCCAGAAATTTTCAACCTCCCCTATCAGTATACAGGCATACGGTGGTGCAAATTTTGCCCCCATCACAGTCCCTTGAAGTTGCAAATAGAATTTACCGTCACATAGAAAATGGTTGTTTTCTGAACAAAATTTGAGCATTTCCATAATCATCAAGTTGCGTTCCAAGTACTTCACGGACTTTGTGGAGAGACATCTACTTACAGCTTCTAGACCGTCGCTGTGTTTTATGGAGGTATAGCGGCTGACGACGTCAATGGTAACCAGAAAATAGTCAGATTGCCAGTCGATGTTTTGTAATTTTTTGTAAAATGTCTTTGGTATCTCTGACAAAAGAAGGTAAATTCGTCATGAAAGGCTGAAGTTCCTTATCAATTAAGGTGCCCAGTTGGGAACAGATAGAGTTAATACCTGATATTATTGGTCTGCCCTTGGGTGGATGACCTTTTTTGTGTATTTTTGGTAAAAGATATAGAGTAGGGATAGTGGGAAAATGCAAATATAGAGCACTTTTTTCTTTGTTGGAAAGGATTTGACGGGAATGCCAGTGCTCCAAAAGATCAAGTAACCTTTGTTGAATTTCAGCTGTTGCCTAGGACTGAAGCATCCCTGCGATTTCCAGAAAGATGTCCTCCGCTAGTGTGGGTGTCAAGCACACAGTTTGCAAGTAAATTGCAGCGAGTTGTTTCTGTATGGTTCATTGAAAGCACATTACTGTACAATACATTCAGTAGAAAATACCTTGGCGTCTCTTTGTACTTCCAAAACCACACAAGAAAAGTGTTATGTATTCTGTACTGCTTAATTCCATTAATTACATGTAGAAGCATCCAATTCATTTCTCCCAGAGTCTCTCCCCAGTGATAACCGAACAGAATAATTATTTATGGACATGCTTGCATCATTTACCAGACCTCGGGCGGCACAGCAGGCAGACCTCGGGTAGCACAGCAAGCCCTCTTTCCCCATGTGTGAAATGACTTTTGTTCTGAAAAACACACACAAACCCAATTTTACCCTTTCGCTGCTAGGCCTACTCTCCCCTCTCCCTGCAAGTCTTTTCTCGGTTATTTGGGGGTATCTGTTCATGCTCCATACCTTTTTGTCCACATAAGCTATCCACACCAAAAGTGCATCCTTTTTTTCAAACATCACAGGAATTTTAAAGGTACCCAGAGTCTGTGGATTCCCCTTGAGGGGACCGAGAAATTATCCAAAATATAGCTAAATTTGGTTTCCATGGAGAAAATGCAAAAAAAGTGCTGCAGAAGAAAGTGTCAGTTTTTTCTCCTGCAAATGGCATCACTGAAAGGTTTGCAGTGCTAAAATCATAATTTCCCAGCTTTCAGGAATAGGCAGATTTGATTCAGAAAACCACATTTTCAAAATAGTTTTGGCATTTCACTTGGAGATAGCCAATATTCCCTATTTTTTGTGCTTTCAACGTCCTTCCAGTTTGTGTTTAAAATGGGTGTGAAACCCTTGGTGGATCCTGGAAAGCTATACATTTCTGAAAACTAGACAAAATTCTGAAGTCAGCAAAGAGTCATTTGTGTAGATCCGTCAAGGTATTCTAAAGAAACCAAATGTTGAAATAAAAGATTTTGAAAATTTGTAGGAAAAACTAGCCTTTGTGACAACATTTTCATTTGTAACTTCCTATCACGATAGCCGATTCACAAAAGCTATATCTCATTATGTCTGCTAGACCCTTCTGGTTGTGGGGATATATAGGGTTTGTAGGTTTTCTAAGAACTCGAGGTAGCTAGAGCCAATAACTGAGCTGCACCTTGCAATGGTTTCTCATTGTGTACCAGGTATAGAGCAATTCATATGCTAAAATAAAAATTGTGAAACATATGTGTTAGAAATGGGGTTTTTGGTTGGCAGTCAGGTTGCCCTCTGTCCAAGCAAGAACCCTCACTCTAGTCAGGGTAAGTCACACACAATCCAAAATCAGCCTGTGCTCACCCTCCGGTAGCTTGGCACGAGCAGTCAGGCTTAA
Organism: Pleurodeles waltl; assembly: GCF_031143425.1. Taxonomy (NCBI): domain Eukaryota; kingdom Metazoa; phylum Chordata; class Amphibia; order Caudata; family Salamandridae; genus Pleurodeles; species Pleurodeles waltl. The sequence goes on from NC_090441.1 coordinate 93,161,711, forward strand.
CTTAGAAGGCAATGTGTAAAGCATTTGTGCAATAAATCATACAACACCATAGTATAACACCACAAAAATACACCACACAGTGTTTAGAAAAATATAGAATATTTATCTGGGTACTTGTAGGTCAAAACGATCAAAGTTGCAATACGAATTTGTAAAGATATCACTGAAAAGTGATATTAAGTGTCTTTAAGTCTTTAAAAAGCAATAAAGTGTCTTTCAAGCACAGAGTACCTGGTTTCTGGTGGGAAATCTCCTCAGAGGGCCACAGGAGAAGAGATGCGTGGAAAAAGGGGTGTGTGCGTCGATTTCCTCTCAGCACACACAGACTTGCGTCGTTCTTTTCCACGCGGGGAAGTCGGGCGTCGTTTTCCGGCGCGCAGACAGTCTCTTTTTGTGGATCGCGGGGATTACCAGATGTCCCGGGTCTGTGCGTGGATTCTCCTGCTTATTTTCCGGCTGCGCGTCGTTCTGCGGGCTGCGCGTCGAAGTTTCGATCTCACGGTAGGCGTCGCGTCGATTTCTCCTTGGAAGTCGGGCGGCGTTGTCCTTGCGAGGCCGTGCGTCGAAATTTTGGTCTCACGGCAGGCGTCGCGTCGATTTCTCCTTGGAAGTCGGGCGGCGTTGTCCTTGCGAGGCCGTGCGTCAAAGTTTCGCACTCACGGTAGGTGTTGCGTCGATTTCTCCTGGAAAGTCGGGCGGCTTTGTCCTTGCGAGGTTGTGCGTCGAAGTCTCGATCGTCCCGAGGGCGTCGCGTCGATCAGCGTCGGTGTGCGGTGTTTTTCTCGCCGCGAAACAAGCTGTGCGTCGAAATTTTCGGCGCACGGAGCGTCCAAGTGAAAGGAAGAAGTCTTTTTGGTCCTGAGACTTCAAGGAACAGGAGGCAAGCTCTATCCAAGCCCTTGGAGAGCACTTTCACAGCCAGACAAGAGTTCAGCAAGGCAGCAGGGCAACAGCAAGACAGCAGTCCTTTGTAGAAAGCAGACAGGTGAGTCCTTTGAGCAGCCAGGCAGTTCTTCTTGGCAGGATGTAGTTTCTGGTACAGGTTTCTTTTCCAGCAAGTGTCTGATGAGGTAGGGCAGAGGCCCTGTTTTATACTAAGTTGTGCCTTTGAAGTGGGGGTGACTTCAAAGAGTGTCTAAGAAATGCACCAAGCCCCCTTTCAGTTCAATCCTGTCTGCCAGAGTCCCAGTAGGGGGTGTGGCAGTCCTTTGTGTGAGGGCAGGCCCTCCACCCTCCCAGCCCAGGAAGACCCATTCAAAATGCAGATGTATGCAAGTGAGGCTGAGTACCCTGTGTTTGGGGTGTGTCTGAGTGAATGCACAAGGAGCTGTCAACTAAACCTAGCCAGACGTGGATTGAAGGGCACAACAAGTTTTTAGTGCAAAGAAATGCTCACTTTCTAAAAGTGGCATTTCTAGAATAGTAATATTAAATCCGACTCCACCAGTCAGCAGGATTTCATATTACCATTCTGGCCATACTAAATATGACCTTCCTGCTCCTTTCAGATCAGCAGCTGCCACTTCAACAGTGTATGAGGGCAGCCCCAATGTTAGCCTATGAAGGGAGCAGGCCTCACAGTAGTGTAAAAACGAATTTAGGAGTTTTACACTACCAGGACATATAACTACACAGGTACATGTCCTGCCTTTTACCTACACAGCACCCTGCTCTAGGGGTTACCTAGGGCACACATTAGGGATGACTTATATGTAGAAAAAGGGGAGTTCTAGGCTTGGCAAGTACTTTTAAATGCCAAGTCGAAGTGGCAGTGAAACTGCACACACAGGCCTTGAAATGGCAGGCCTGAGACAAGGTTAAGGGGCCACTGAGGTGGGTGGCACAACCAGTGCTGCAGGCCCACTAGTAGCATTTAATCTACATGCCCTAGGCACATGTAGTGCACTCTACTAGGGACTTACAGGTAAATTAAATAGTCAATCATGGATAAACCAATCAATAGTACAATTTACACAGAGAGCATATGCACTTTAGCACTGGTTAGCAGTGGTAAAGTGCTCAGAGGTCAAAAGCCAACAACAACAGGTCAGAAAAAAATAGGAGGAAGGAGGCAAAAAGTTTGGGGATGTCCCTGTCAAAAAGCCAGGTCCAACATGACCCCCCACCAGCCTAAAGCCAGGGGAGAACAATCACTATCCTGATGTACTTCCCTGTTTGAGGCGACAGAACAAGGACCCAGGCCCACAACAGCAGGGGCATGCTCCAGTTCTTCGCCTTCCTGACTCCAATTGGATCCCTCTGTCCATACTCTCAGGGCCCACTAAGCCCATCCATGGGGAACCTTTCTCCTTTCCTGCGGATCCCATCTGTGCAGCACCTAACCTTACTTTGCTCACAGATGTATCCCAGGAGCAGGATAGTACCACCAGGACCAACACAGTGGTGTTGCCCACTCTACCCCTGGGGTGTGACACTTGTCCCCTCCCCAGGGATAACTCTGTCCACCCGGACAGCAAGCCACAGTGATTACTGACAGCTGCCAGGGATGAGAGCCAGGCCCCAGGCCTCTCAAAGCTCTCCAACCACTGTGGCTGTGGAGAGTGGGGGGCGGTAGCCCCAGGTGCTGGGCACCCTTTAACCACTCTCCCTTCCACCAGGTCAGGGATGACAGCCTGAACCTGGTCCTCCCCTCTGGGGCTTTGTACCCTCCCTCCTGGAGCGGTACCCCCAGAGTCCAACATGGTCAGGGTGCTTACAGAAGTCACCCTGTACCATTCCTCCACCAGTGCAGGGCTGTTAACCTGCAACTGGCCCTCCAACCTGGGGCCTGTACCTTCAGGTTGGACTAGGGCCCGGGGTGAGGCTTCCCTCCCCCTGCCCTCCCTTCTGGGGTCCAGCACCCTCCAACTGGGAGTGGCCTCCTCAGAAGACAACATGGTAGGGGCACTGTTATCAGTAGCCCCTCCCTCCAGGTCCGGGGGGACACCCTGAACCTGGTCTTCCAGCCCAGGGTCTGTACCCTCAGACTGGATCACTGCCTGGCAAACCAGGATTTCCTGGGAGGCACACCTACCCCCCACCAGGTCAGAGTTTAACCTCTGCACCTGCCCATTCAACTCAGAGTCACCACCCTGAAGTTGAACAATTGCCTGGCACGCCAGGACTTCCTGGAGGGCACACTGACCCTCCACCAGGTCAGAGTTTAACCTCTGCACCTGACCATTCAACTCAGAGTCACCACCCTGAAGTTGAACAATTGCCTGGCACGCCAGGACTTCCTGGAGGGCACACTGACCCTCCACCAGGTCAGAGTTTAACCTCTGAATTTGGCCATTCAACTCAGAGTCATCACCCTGAAGTTGAACAATTGCCTGGCACACCAGGACTTCCTGGAGGGCACGCTGACCCTCCACCAGGTCAGAGTTTAACCTCTGAACTGGGCCATTCAACTCAGAGTCACCACCCTGAAGTTGAACAATCGCCTGGCACGCCAGGACTTCCTGGAGGGCACACTGACCCTCCACCAGGTCAGAGTTTAACCTCTGAACCTGGTTCTCCAACCTAGGGTCACCATCCTGAGGTTGGACAACTGCCTGGTACACCAGGGCTTTCTGGGGGGCACACCTACCCCCCACCAGGTCAGAGGTTAACCTCTGAACCTGGATATCCAACCCAGAGTCACCACCCTGAGGTTGGACCATTGCCTGGCAGGCCAGGACTTTCAGGGAGGCACACCTACCTCCCACCAGGTCAGAGTTTAACCTCTGAGCCTGGTTCTCCAACCCAGGGTCACCACCCTGAGGTTGAACCATTGCCTGGTATACCAGGACCTTCTGGGGGGCACACCTACCCCCCACCAGGTCAGAGTTTGACCTCTGAACCTGGTTAGCCAACCCAGAGTCACCACCCTGAGGTTGGGCAATTGCCTGGCACCCCAGGACTTTCTGGGAGGCACACCTACCTCCCACCAGGTCAGAGTTTAACCTCTGAACCTGGCCATCCAACCCAGAGTCGACACCCTGAGGTTGGACAACTGCCTGGCACGCCAGGACTTTCTGGGGGGCACACCTACCCCCCACCAGGTCAGAGTTTAACCTCTGAACCTGACCATCCAACCCAGAGTCAACACCCTGAGGTTGGACAATTGCCTGGCACAGCAGGACTTCTTGGGAGGCACACCTACCTCCCACCCGGTCAGAGTTTAACCTCTGAACCTGGGTATCCAACCCAGAGTCACCACCCTGAGGTTGAATCTTTGCCTGGCACGCCAGGACTTTCTGGGGGGCACACCTACCCTCCACCAGGTCAGAGTTTAACCTCTGAACCCGGTTATCCAACCCAGAGTCAGCACTCTGAGGTTGAACAATTGCCTGGCACGCCAGGACTTTCTGGGGGGCACACCTACCCCCCACCAGGTCAGAGTTTAACCTCTGAACCTGGTCATCCAATCCAGAGTCAACACCCTGAGGTTGGACAATTGCCTGGCACAGCAGGACTTCTTGGGAGGCACATCTACCTCCCACCAGGTCAGAGTTTAACCTCTGAACCTGGGTATCCAACCCAGAGTCACCACCCTGAGGTTGAATCTTTGCCTGGCATGCCAGGACTTCCTGGGGGGCACTCTCACCCCCCACAAGGGACACACCGTCCCCAAGGGCCACACAAGAGTCTGGTTGGCGCAGGTCTCCCGACCTCTGCCCATCCGGCAGAGTCTGGGTTTCCCCCAAACCAGAAACGGTTTCACCTGGGTCATTCCTGGGGGGCTCTGCTCTCAGAGCTGTCCCCTGACTCTCAAGGTCCTCCACTGGGGTCTGCAACCCCCTCTCAACCCTATGTCTGGACTTCTGCACCCCCTCACTAGGAGGGGTACTGCCAGACACCAGAACTGTTGGGATGCTGGCTACAGTCACCCCCCCAAGTTCTTCTGACACTGCGGGGCTTCCCTCAAAAGGTGGCCCTACGGTACAGGCTAGGCTTCCCTCCTGGTGTTCCCTCATGGAACCCTCTAGGACCTGGGACCTACCTGGGACACTACAATCCTCTCCCACCACACTCGGTTGGGAACCACCTAGACCACTCCCTTTAGGAGCACCCCCAAATGCCTCTTCAGACTCTCTGGTACTCACCCAGAAGTCTGCCTCCATTGTAAGTTCCCTGGGGTCAGAGAACTCACACTCCACCTGGTGTTGGCGTAGCTCTGGAAAATAAGGACCAGACATATGCTCTCCAGCAATTACATCACTCTGCCCTTCACATGTATTAACCACAGTACCCTTCACCCAACCACCCAGTAACTCAACCTTGGAAAAGCACTCTACTTCACCCTCCTGAGATTGGTGAGACAGTATCTGTCTGTCCCTGACACTCAACCCAAACTCTTCTGGGATGTCTCTACACTCTATATCCAGGACGTCCACCAGGGGGGAACCCTTTTCTCTGTCACTCTCTGCTAGAGTCAGTAAAGTGTCCCTCCCCCCAGTAGGAATATGACTCCCTGTGCCAGTTCCCCAATCCTTCTCAGGGACCCTGTGCATAACGGGAACTACCTCATACCCTTGAACTGCCTGGGGTGTGTCAACTCCCTTCTTCAAGTTGGGCACCACATCTCTGGGCTTGTGCCCTTCTTCAGCAGTACTAAATGCAAGATTTTTGCTGCCACCATCTGAACTGGACTCAGCCCTTCCGGCCTCCAGTTTCAGCTCTTTACAGCTCAGCTCTTGAGCTGCAATCTTTTCTTCTTCCAGGGCTAAAAGTCTTTTTGCCTCAACCTCTGCAAGATACTCCTCTAATTGTTGCTCCTGTCGCCTTTGACTTCGGAGCCATTCATCTATTTCTGGGTCACTGTCCAACTCTGAGTAGCCTTCCTCCTCATCTGAGTAGTCTTCCTCCTCATCTGAGGGGAACTTAGTCATTTGGTTTCTTGCTGCCTCTCTCTCTGCCCATCTTTCCTCCCCCCAGACTATGTAGTGATGGAGCATCTCCGCTTTAGTAGATCTCCTTGCTACAGGAAGGCCCCATTGTCTGCAAAGCTTCCTTAGGTCAGCCTTAGTGAGGTGGTCAGTACGAACAAAGAATGAGTAGGTAAGCAATCCCATTCTGATAAGATCTTACTAGCAAAAACCAAAATCCAAAGTCCAAAATATCAATAGTATATCCAGGAGGACATCAGAGAACCAAAAGCCAAAAAAGATGAAAAATCAAGTTGACCTTCAACTGTGGGTAGGTAGTGAAATACTTAGCTACTGTATGTCACTGCACAAACACAAGTCCTATCCTCACCGCTGATCACCAATGTTAGAAATGGGGTTTTTGGTTGGCAGTCAGGTTGCCCTCTGTCCAAGCAAGAACCCTCACTCTAGTCAGGGTAAGTCACACACAATCCAAAATCAGCCTGTGCTCACCCTCCGGTAGCTTGGCACGAGCAGTCAGGCTTAACTTAGAAGGCAATGTGTAAAGCATTTGTGCAATAAATCATACAACACCATAGTATAACACCACAAAAATACACCACACAGTGTTTAGAAAAATATAGAATATTTATCTGGGTACTTGTAGGTCAAAACGATCAAAGTTGCAATACGAATTTGTAAAGATATCACTGAAAAGTGATATTAAGTGTCTTTAAGTCTTTAAAAAGCAATAAAGTGTCTTTCAAGCACAGAGTACCTGGTTTCTGGTGGGAAATCTCCTCAGAGGGCTACAGGAGAAGAGATGCGTGGAAAAAGGGGTGTGTGCGTCGATTTCCTCTCAGCACACACAGACTTGCGTCGTTCTTTTCCACGCGGGGAAGTCGGGCGTCGTTTTCCGGCGCGCAGACAGTCTCTTTTTGTGGATCGCGGGGATTACCAGATGTCCCGGGTCTGTGCGTGGATTCTCCTGCTTATTTTCCGGCTGCGCGTCGTTCTGCGGGGCTGCGCGTCGAAGTTTCGATCTCACGGTAGGCGTCGCGTCGATTTCTCCTTGGAAGTCGGGCGGCTTTGTCCTTGCGAGGCCGTGCGTCGAAATTTTGGTCTCACGGCAGGCGTCGCGTCGATTTCTCCTTGGAAGTCGGGCGGCGTTGTCCTTGCGAGGCCGTGCGTCCAAGTTTCGCACTCACGGTAGGCGTCGCGTCGATTTCTCCTGGAAAGTCGGGCGGCTTTGTCCTTGCGAGGTTGTGCGTCGAAGTCTCGATCGTCCCGAGGGCGTTGCGTCGATCAGCGTCGGTGTGCGGCGTTTTTCTCGCCGCGAAACAAGCTGTGCGTCGAAATTTTCGGCGCACGGAGCGTCCAAGTGAAAGGAAGAAGTCTTTTTGGTCCTGAGACTTCAAGGAACAGGAGGCAAGCTCTATCCAAGCCCTTGGAGAGCACTTTCACAGCCAGACAAGAGTTCAGCAAGGCAGCAGGGCAACAGCAAGACAGCAGTCCTTTGTAGAAAGCAGACAGGTGAGTCCTTTGAGCAGCCAGGCAGTTCTTCTTGGCAGGATGTAGTTTCTGGTTCAAGTTTCTTTTCCAGCAAGTGTCTGATGAGGTAGGGCAGAGGCCCTGTTTTATACTAAGTTGTGCCTTTGAAGTGGGGGTGACTTCAAAGAGTGTCTAAGAAATGCACCAAGCCCCCTTTCAGTTCAATCCTGTCTGCCAGAGTCCCAGTAGGGGGTGTGGCAGTCCTTTGTGTGAGGGCAGGCCCTCCACCCTCCCAGCCCAGGAAGACCCATTCAAAATGCAGATGTATGCAAGTGAGGCTGAGTACCCTGTGTTTGGGGTGTGTCTGAGTGAATGCACAAGGAGCTGTCAACTAAACCTAGCCAGACGTGGATTGAAGGGCACAACAAGTTTTTAGTGCAAAGAAATGCTCACTTTCTAAAAGTGGCATTTCTAGAATAGTAATATTAAATCCGACTCCACCAGTCAGCAGGATTTCATATTACCATTCTGGCCATACTAAATATGACCTTCCTGCTCCTTTCAGATCAGCAGCTGCCACTTCAACAGTGTATGAGGGCAGCCCCAATGTTAGCCTATGAAGGGAGCAGGCCTCACAGTAGTGTAAAAACGAATTTAGGAGTTTTACACTACCAGGACATATAACTACACAGGTACATGTCCTGCCTTTTACCTACACAGCACCCTGCTCTAGGGGTTACCTAGGGCACACATTAGGGATGACTTATATGTAGAAAAAGGGGAGTTCTAGGCTTGGCAAGTACTTTTAAATGCCAAGTCGAAGTGGCAGTGAAACTGCACACACAGGCCTTGAAATGGCAGGCCTGAGACAAGGTTAAGGGGCTACTGAGGTGGGTGGCACAACCAGTGCTGCAGGCCCACTAGTAGCATTTAATCTACATGCCCTAGGCACATGTAGTGCACTCTACTAGGGACTTACAGGTAAATTAAATAGTCAATCATGGATAAACCAATCAATAGTACAATTTACACAGAGAGCATATGCACTTTAGCACTGGTTAGCAGTGGTAAAGTGCTCAGAGGTCAAAAGCCAACAACAACAGGTCAGAAAAAAATAGGAGGAAGGAGGCAAAAAGTTTGGGGATGTCCCTGTCAAAAAGCCAGGTCCAACAATATGTATCACAGAAACCTATGTATTTCTAAAATGGGCACACAATATGGAGATTAGAAGCAGGGGTTATTTGCACATCTCTGAATTTGTGAGTAACCATAGAAGCATGTGAATTAGAGGGTATATCTCAAAATAACTTCTTTTTTACACATTGTCTTGCATTTAGAAGGTGCAAATGCAGAGAAATACCATTGGTATTAACACTTGTTCTATTATTCTGTGTTCCCCCTAGTCTCCCAATAAAAATGTCACCTCACTTGTGTGGGTAGGCCTAGTGCCCGCATCAGGAAATGGTCCAAAACGCAACATGGATACATCAAATGTTTCCAGGTAAAACTGACTGTTTTTTTTGCAAAGTGGGTAGGTGTGGTTTTTGGGCCCTACTTCACCTAGCACCTAGGGAAACCTACCAAACTTGTATATTTTTTAAAATTAGACACACAGAGTAATCTGGGATGGGGTGACCTGTGTGGCTTTTTACAGTGTTTTACCCAGAATATCTTTGTAAACCTCAAGCATTGACTAAAAAACACATTTTCTTCGTGTTTCAGTGATAGAAAGTTCTGGAATCTTCACAGAGACACAAACTTCCTTCCACTCAGCATTCTCCTAAGTCTTCTGATAAAAATGGTACCTCACTTGTGTGGGTAGACCGAGTGCCCACAACAGGAAATAGCCCAAAATGCAACATGGGTACATCAATGTTTGTCATGCAAACCTGACCAGTTTTTTCCAGGGTGGGTAGCTCTGGTTTTTGGGCCCTACGTCAGCTGGTACCTAGGAAAACCTAGCAGGCCTCTACATTTTTAAAAACTAGACACCTAGGGGAATCTAGGATGGAGTGCCTTATGTGCCTCTCAGGTTATTTTACCCAGAATGCCTTGAAAACCCCAAAATCTGACTCTAAACACATTTTCCTTATGTTTCTGTAATGGAAAGTTCCGGAATCTGCACAGAGCCACACACTTACTTCCACCCAGCATTCTCCTAAGCCTTCTGATAGAAATGGTACCTCACTTGTGTGAGTAGGCATAGGGCCCGCAACAGGAAACGGCCCAAAACGCAACATAGATACATCAAATGTTTCTCCGACAAATTGACCCGTTTTTTGCAAAGTGGATAGCTGTGGTTTTTGGGCCCTACGTCAGCTGGCACCTAGAGAAACCTAGCAAACCTGTACATTTTGAAAAACTAGACACCTAGGTGAATCCAGGATGGGGTGACATGTGTGGCTCTCGCTGGGTTGTTATGCCCAGAATCTCTTGCAAACCTTAAACTTTGACTAAAAATACAAATTTTCCTCACATTTCTATGATGGAATGGTCTGGAATCTGCACAGCCACAAACTTCCTTCCACCCAGCATTCTTCTAAGTCTTCTGATAAAATTGGTACCTCACTTGTGTGGGTAGGCTTACTTCCCATGACAAGAAGTGGCCCAAAATGCAGCATGGATACATCAAATGGTTCTACACAAAAATGACCCATTTTTTGCAAAGTGGGTAGCTGTGATGTTTGGGCCCTACATCAGCTGGCACCTAGAGAAACCTAGCAAACCTGTAATTTTTTGTAAAAACTAGACACCTAGGGGAATCCAGGATGGGGTGACTTGCATGACTCTCACCAGGTTGTTTTACCCAGAATCCATTGTAAACTTCAACTTTGACTATAAAAACACATTTTACTCATATTTCTGTGGCAGAAAGTCCTGGAATCTGCACAGAGCCACACATATCCTTTCACCCAGCATTCTCCATAGTCTTCTGATAAAAATGGTACCTCTCTTGTGTGGGTAGGCCTAGTGATCGCAATAGGAAATAGCCCAAACCGCAACATGGATACATCAAAGTTTTCTAGGCAAAACTGACCTGTTTTTTCCAGAGTGGATAGCTGTGATTTGTGGGCCCTACTTGAGCTAGCACCCAGGGAAACCTAGCAAACCTGTACAATTTTCAAAACTAGACACATAGAGGAATCCAGGATGGGGTGACATGTGTGACTCTCACCAGGCTATTTTATCCAGAATTCCTTGAAAACCTCAAACTTTGACTAAAAAAACATGTTCCTTATATTTACGTGATGGAAAGTTCTGGAATCTGCAAAGAGCCACAAACTTACTTCCACCCAGCATTCTCCCAAGTCTTCTGATAAAAATGGTACCTCACTTGTGTGGATAGGCCTAGTGCCTGCAACAGGAAATGGCCCAAAATGCAACATGGATACATCAATGTTTTTTACGCAAAACTGACCCGTATTTCCAGAGTGTGTAGCTGTGGTTTCTGGGCCCTAATTCAGCTGACACGGAGGGAAACCTAGTAAACGTGTACATTTTAAAAAACTAGATACCTAGGGGAATCCAGGATGGAGTGCCTTGTCTGACTCTCATCAGGTTATTTTACCAACAATCCCTTGAAAAACTCTAAACTTGACTAAAAATCAAGGGCCAGATGTAGCAAAGGGTTTTTCCCATTCTGTGTCAATGGGTAAATGTGTTCGTACATATGGCCCCAAATGTTTCGCATATTTCTGTGATGGAAAGTTCTGGAATCTGCACAGAGCCACAAACATCCTTCCCCCTGGCATTCTCCTAAGTCTTCTGGTAAAAATGGTACCTCAATTGTGTGGGTAGGGCTAGTGCTCGTGACAGGAAACGGCCCAAAACACAATATGGAGAGATCAAATTTTTCTATGCAAAACTGGCCCATTTCTTTTACAAAGTGGGTAGCTGATTTTTGGGCCCTACCTCAGCTGGCACCTAGGGGAACCTAGGACAACCTAGCAAACCTGTACATTTTTAAAACTAGACACCTAGGGGAATCCAGGATGGGGCGACTTGTGTGGCTCTCACCAGGTTGTTTTACCCAGAATCCCTGCAAACCTCAAACTTTGAGTTATTAAAACTATTGAAACTTTGCCCATTGACATAAAACACATTGTTGTGCTATTATGATAAATGAGTGCGATATAGAAAGTTAAATTTTGTTTAATAAATGCTTGATGAGAAATAAAGAAATTATTTTAAAGTTTGTGTTTTAGAGGTCTTTAAATATAGAGGATGATCACATAAACATGATGAATTCATGTAACATATGCATTAATGACATTGTATAGAAAATGCACAAAGATCAACAAAATGGAGTACCTATTTGTACATATTTCATCTACAGTAAAAAGTGTGAAATTAGACTGTCCCCTGAAAGACGGAATATACCCAAATTGGGAATTATGTTAAGTATTTGTTTGAATGAGATATTACTGAGAAATTTGCAGTATACACAACATATGAACTGTTAGGTCTTCAAATGGAGTCCAACCCCTATTTAATACATATCCACTGCCACCTAGACAGTTCTTGGATCAATTTAGAGTCTTTTCCTCTTTCTAGACCCAGCATGTGCACTTGAAAAGTATTAACACCAGTACACGTTCTTTGTGTGACACGGGCAGAACCAGGACTGGCCTCAGAAGCCATCATCCTACACTGGCAGGTTGGTATATCAGCAGTGTTAGCCCTAACCACACACTAAGGATAAGGATGCAAGCCACCCAGCAGATTGCATCAGGGGTCCCACTGCAACCTGAATGTTAGGACAGAAATGTCCCCTGCAAGGTAAATGGGTGTGTACCCCTGCCATGAGTGCCTGACTTTTATTTTGCTCCTAGCATCACATTAACCTAGAACATGCGCACAGCCTTATGAGTGTACCTGACAATGTGAGGTCTAGAAGCTGTTATGTGACCTGGAGGGGCACACAGAGCATGCCCTCATACTAGGCAGCGGCCTACTGCCCTGGGAATATCATGTACTATGGTGGTGGCAGCACACTGTGTTTTGTTAATTTGTAGTGTGAGTAGATCTTTTCCTCTATGTCAGGGAAATCATATTCTACTAACCCCTCTTGTGAAATGTCAAGCTGTTATGTGAAACCCATGACCTTGCACCACTATCCTGTATAACACCACCTCCCAAAAAAGCCAATGTGCCAGATTTAAGAAAAGTGGTGCTGCACCCAGTGTGCCCCCTAGCACTCCACCTAACGCCACCATGTGTGTGCCGTATCTAAGATATGGTGCACCATGACAGTAGTTAGGGAACTAGCATCAGAATTTTTCAAGTTAGGGAACTAGCATCAGACTTTTTCACTCTAGTTTGGCGCTATGCAGGATTAGCGACAAAAATGTTGATACTAGTCCTGCAAAGCCCAGTGAGGCCCATTGTAAACAATGGTGTGCCTCATTTTAACACCTGCTCTGAGCAGGCATTAAAAGTGCCGAAATAAATGATGCAATGAAATCTCTTAGGTTGTGGTTTTTGGCCCTCCTAATGGGGGAACGCTGCTTTTGCATACATTATGCCTGGTGCAGACATAATGTAGCGCAAAGGGTAACAAAGTGGCGCAATTCATGCATTGCAGCAGTTTGTATATCTGGTGTGGCGATTTTGGCCTTGGGCCAAATTAGCTTAGATAAAAATTACTCTAATGTGGCACAAGGAGGCACTAGGGGCTCTTAAATCTTCCCCCAAGACTGCTCAGCCCTCGTGCTCGCTCCCCCATGAGTCAAGTACAGTAAGGGTTATATGTGGCCCTGCTTGCAGTGCCACTATGGTTGGGCCCAGTAGCCCCTGTCTTCCCTATGATGCCTGAATGGGGTCTGTCAGACTGTCATAGTTTTTGATTCAGCATTTTATAAGCATGCAAATTAGACAAGGCAAAACAAAAAACCCAAAACAGTACATCACAGTGTTGCATAGTAATGCATACAGGGCACACTAAGGCCCTCATTCTGACCTTGGCGGTCGGCGGAGAGGCGGCGGTCGGACCGCGAACAGACCGGCGGTCAAAAAAATGGCATTCTGACCGCGGCGGTCACCGCCGCGATCGACCGCCACTTCCCCACTCCGACAGCCACGGCGGTCATGACCGACGGGCTAGAGTCTGCGCACTCCGGTCCGGCGGTCGACCCAAGACCGCCAACGGTATCATGACCCTGCTTACCGCCGCGGTTTCTGGCGGTCGGGAACCGCCATGCGAACCATGGCGGTAGGCACTATCGGGGCCAGGGAATTCCTTCCCTGGCACTGATAGGGGTCTCCCCCACCCCCCACTGCCCCCGAGTCCTCCCCCCACACCCTCCACCCCCCTGCCACCCCCCAGAGGTGGTACGAACCCCCTCTCCACCCCCACCCCGACATGCACATACACGCACCCCGACATGCACACACCCCCAACATGCACATATACACACCCCCTACACACACACATACACAACGGGGACACATACCCGCACACATACATGCCGACATGCGCACCCGCCGAACTACACACATTGCCCATAGGCACAGCAGCACTCCCCGCCCGCATGCACGCACTCACACACCCCCTCTACACACTCACACGCACACCCCCATGCACGCACACATCACACAACACCCCCCCACCCCCTCCCCTCACGGACGATCAACTTACCTTGTGTGTTGGTCCTCCGGGAGGCGACAGGAGCCATGGGGAGGTGACCGCCAACAGAAGACCGCCAACAGAAGACCGCCACACAGAAATGTGGGTCGTAATTCTGTGGGCGGTGTTCTGCTGGCGTGGCGGTGGAGGTTGACCAGTCTCCACCTTCCCGCCGACCGCCAGTGTGGCTGCTGGCGGTTTTCCGGCGGAACGCTCCCAGCGGTCGGAATGCGCACAGCGGCATACCGCCGCGGTCGGCGGTCTTCACTGCGGCGGTAACTCGGCGGTCTTGCGAAAAGACCGCCAAGGTCAGAATGACCCCCTTAGTATCCATCTTAACGGGTTCTCAGTAGCGATCGCACAGTCTATCCAAAGTTGGGGTCCTCCCATCTGGCACAAGACTGTCAAAGCTTCAAACTGTTTGTTGTTATGATTTTTTACACGGAAAAGACACGATCAATGCTGCACTTAGGGGCATATTTATACCCCATTTGCGCTGAACTTGCATAATTTGTTTTACACAAATTCGGTGCAAATCAAACTCCATATTTATATTTTGATGTTAGAGACGTCTAATTTCAAAATATTAGTGTTTGCACCATTTTTTAGATGCGTGAACTGCATGGCACAAGGTGTAATGGCCATGCCCAGGGAACACTGGTCCCCTGTGGTGGCAATTGGGGTGGTGGGCATGTCACCTGTCTTTTCTAAAATAGGAGTCATGTGGGATGAATGGTTTTGCATCAGAAAATGACAGCAGGCTGGTTAGAGTTATCTTTTTTTTACTCTAACCAGCCTAAAGTCATTTTTTGGTGCAAAACCCCCTTCTCCTATACTGCCAGCCCCACCCGGCTAATGTCATTTTTTTACACTAGCCCTCCCTTTGCACTGGCTTGCGCCATTCCATACATATGGTGCCCGGCTGGTGCTCAGGAATGGCGCAAGCCGGTGCTAACCTTTTTGGTGCAAAACTGAGTTAGTGCAGTTTTTGCACCAAAAAGTATAAAAATGCCCCTATTTGTTCATTTTTGAAGGAGTCTTCAAACCTTTTGCTATTTGCTAAGTCGTCAAAATGTATTAGTTGTGATGATGATGGACATGAAAGTAAACCTCAGATAAAACGCCAATTACCAATCTTCATTAATAGCTTATTTCTCTTAACTGCCCTGAAACACTCACACCACGCTTCAAGATCACAACGTTCTGATATTTGTTACAATGTGAGTCATGCGAGGAGCAAGTTGTAGCATTATTTTCAGAAACTATGGAAACAGAGGAAGGACACTCAGAGAGGGACCTTATGTTTTCGTTCTTAAAAACTAAGCAACATTGGGTTGGGTATATCAGGGTTGAGGTGTAATAACTGTCGTGGAAGACATGGACTCACTAAAGAGTATTGTTGGAAATTAAGGAGAGCATTTGTACCTCGTAATTGTGAAATACATGATCTTTACAGCCAGCAAAAGACAACATAAACAGATTTTTCAACAAGAAGGTATAAAGGAGCCCATAGGCCTTGGCAGATACAATGATACCACTCCCCTGGTCCTTGGGTTGGCCTTTGGGGAGGCTAAAAGGTAAGGCCAAACTACATTTTTGCATCATCAGTTGAAATGTGCTGGGATGATGGAGGTATGTTGCTGACAACTTGACTTTCCATTTCACAGATCTGGGTCCCACTTTGTGCCCTCTGCTCTGTTTACTCCTGGCCTACCGCTGTGTTACATTGCTATGTGAACAAGTAAATTGACATTGCTATATTCCATAGTTATTGCAATTACACATTTGTGAAAGCACAGACTGACAGATTGTTTTGTGATTGAAGTGTGTTTATTCCTGTGCAGATAGGTGGAGGGGGTTGTAAAATGGGCTGGGGTGATGGTGGAGGTATGTCCATGGCAGAGCCAGTCTATTTGTTTCACAGGTGCATTGTCCAAAGGGGCATAGGAAGTGGAGCAATGGCAGTTTAAGGATGGACAGGGTGACATAGTGGGACAGAAGGGTGACATTTAGGGGGGTCTAATTTCCTTGCGGGGTCTTGGCAATGTTCTCTGTCTTGTTCCTGGATCTCAGGGACCATTTGCGTGGTGGTTCTCCATCTGCAGGGGGTGGGGTGCTGGTGTCCTGTTGTTCCTGTGATGAAGGAGACCCCATGTGTGATTGAATTTTGAACGCCCTGAGGAAGGTAGAGTCAATTTAATTGAATACTTTGTCGGTGTATGTCCACCGAAACGCGCGTCAGTGATTTTTTTGGATGAAAGAACTCTGGACCAGAAAGATGAGTATTGGAAATTCTCTTCTTTGACTATTTCTAGTGGATACCGGACAGAAGGAACTATATTTTGCAACATACTGCTTATTATATCATGTCATTTTAGAGAGAGAGAGACATTTTGTTCTCTCACACATGAGTTACAAAAATTTATAGGGATATTGTTATAAATCTTCATATTTTTTGGTTTATTATTTGTATATATTTAGTTTTTTTGATAACGATGTTCTGGTGAGGAGGGGTTTATCTGTTTTTTTTATTTCTTGTGTTGTCTTGAGTTTCTGTGATTTCGTCTGTTTCCATTTGTGTAATATATGTTGTTTTTGTGCATGGTGTGTTCTCCTTTGTATTTGTTTTATATGTTATCGTAATTGTTTCAGAGGGGGTGTTTGTATATAAGAATGATTGCTATTTTTGATAAGAAGGACAATACTATTGTGTTTATTATAAATAAATATTATTAATTATTAATGTGTGATATTATTATTACTTATGTGTTTTCTTGCTTCTTGTGTATGGCATTATGTAAGATGTTGTTATACCTCTGGTAGATTACCCTTGATCTCTCTCTTTATTGATTTAGGGGCCCTGTATTCTACTTGGTTCCTGTGGCAGTGCCTCCTGTCCAATAGCGCCGGCGGAGGTAGAGGGCTGTTCATCATCCAGGCTAGTGTCAGGGGCCCCTTTTTGTGCCACTGTGTCCCTCCTGGTGTTGAGAAAGTCTGCCAGCACCCCTGCAATGGTGACCAAGGTGGTGTTAATGGACTTCAAGTCCTCTCTGATCCCAAGGTAGCGTTCCTCCTGCAGCCGCTGGGTCTCCTGAAACTTGGCCAGTACCGTTGCCATGGTCTCCTGGGAATTATGGTAAGCTCCCATGATGTTGCAGAGTGCCTCGTGGAGTGTCGGTTCCCTGGGCCTGTCCCCCCCGTCGCACAGCAGTCCTCCCAGCTTCCCTGTTATCCTGTGCCTCTGTCCCCTGAACCGTGTGCCCACTGCCACTGCCCCCAGGTCCCTGATCCTCGTGTTAGTTGGTTTGCCTGGGTTCCCTGTAGTGGTGGACACATTGCTGATTGACATGTCCTGGGGACAGAGGGATGGGCCCGCTGGGTGGGTGCTGTGCTGGTGTTTCCTGAGGGGGGAGGCTCTTTGGTGGCTTGTGATGGTGGCAGGGGAACCGACTGTCCCGAGGTCCCAGATGGGCCGGGCTGATCATCTTGATCCAGTGGTGCAGAGCTGCTGTCATCACTGTGGGCCTCTTCTGTGGGGGGACACGATATGCCTGGCACCTCCTGTCCGGTGACGTTTGGTAGGGGTCCTGTTGGGGTGTAAATGCATAGTTATTGTATCTGTGTGTGCCATCGTGTGCAATGGGTGACTGACCCTCTACTCCTGAGCTTGCATTATTGGCTTGGTCCTTGTGTGATTGGTGATTTTGGGGCATGAGTGAGTCTATGTACTGGATATGCTCGGGTGATGGGTGTCCATGCATTGGTGTTACATGCAGGGCTTGGTTTTTGGATGTGTGGGTTGTGTTGGTTGGGTATCTGTGGGTTGTTGGGGTGATGGGAGTGAGGGTAAGGGTGGGAGTATGTGATGGCATGCAGGTGGGGTGGGGGGATAAGGTAGTAAAGATTTGCCTTACCAGAGTCCAGTCCTCCTGCTACTCCTGCGAGGCCATCAGGATGCAGTATTGCCAAGACCTGCTCCTCCCATGTTGTTAGTTGTGGGGGAGGTGGTAGGGGTCCACCGCCAGTCCTCTGTACAGCAATCTGGTGTCTGGAGACCACGGAACGCACCTTCCCCGTAGGTCGTTCCACCTCCTCCTGATGTCATCCCGTGTTCTTGGATGCTGTCCCACTGCATTTACCCTGTCGACAATTCTGCGCCATAGCTCCATCTTCCTTGCAATGGATGTCTGCTGCACCTGTGATCCGAATAGCTGTGGCTCTACCCGGACGATTTCCTCCACCACGACCCTGAGCTCCTCCTCAGAGAATCTGGGGTGTTTTTGAGGTGCCATGATGTGGTGTGGGTGATGTGTGAGGTGGTGTCTGTTGTGATGTATGAGGGGATATGTTGGTGTATGTTGTTTGAGGTGCGTGGATATTGTGTGTCTGTGGATTCTGGTGTTGTTTTAGGTAGTGTCTCTCTCTGGCCCGCTTTCAAATTTCTGGTAGTAAGGGTTTGTGGGTAATGTGGGTGTGTGTTTTATAGTGGTGTGAGTGTGTGGATGTGGTGTGTGTATGTGTATCAGGAGTGTGTAGTTTGAATTGCCCAATGTGGTTGTGTTTTGTTAGTGTGTGTGTGTATTTTGAGCGCAGCGGTGTGTACCGCCAATGGTTTACCGCGGTTGAAAGACCGCCGCGTTGATTCGTGGGTCGTGATAGTGTTGGCGTATTCTTGTTGGCGTGACGGTGGAGGTTTTGTTATTGCCAGTTTATCACTGACCTTTGGTGTGGCGGCCTTGTGTGGGTGTCTGTATTGTGGCGGATTCCGAGCTGTGGGTCGTAATACCTGTAGTGGAATTCCGCGGCCACAGCGGTATGGTGGCTGTCTTCTGCACGGCGGTAAGTGGGATTTACCGCCATGGTTGTACTGAGGGCCATAGTGACCTAATCCAAAACTCACAAACACTCACCCTTAGATTTGACTATTTTGTGCTTTACCAGAGACCTTGCAACTTCCACATTCAACATCTTGTTAAACATTAATTTCAGAAGCAGCAGCCAAACTCTTCCTTCAGGACATAGGGACTGATTTAGAGTTTGGCGGACGGGTTACCCCAATACAATGTGATGGATATCCAGCCCACTTTATTATAGGTGCCATAGGAAGTAGGTGCCATAGGAAATAATCAGAGCCACTGGAAATATGTGGCAAAGGAAAACCAAACTATGCAGAAAGAGTTACTCAATTATGTGGCAATAAAAGATCAATCAATCAGTCAGGATTTATATAGCGGGGCTACTTTACCTGTGAGGGTCTTGATGCGCCGAGGGATCGTGCTGCAGAATGAAGTTAGCTGTTCCTGTTGGTTGAACATCCAAGTCTTGAGGTCCTTTCTGAACTGTTGGATCGATGGTGAGCCTCTGTAGGGCAGGGGGGGAGGGTGTTCCAGGTCTTCACTGCCAGGTTGGAAAAGGAGTGGCCTCTGCTGTTGGCTGGGCTGGTGACCTGGGTGGCTGCCAGGGAGAGGGATCTGGCATGGAGTTCTCTGGTCGGTTGGTGGAAAGTCACTTGATTGTTGAGGTACGCTGGTCCTTCATTGTGTAGTGTCTTTTGTGTGTGTGAGTAGCTTGAACTGACATCTCTTTGCAACTGGTAGCCAGTGGAATTTCCTGAGGTGAGGGGTGATGTGCGTCTGTCTGAGGGGATTGAGGATGAGGCTGGCTGATGTGTTCTGGATGGTCTGGGGTTTCCTCATTAGTTTTGTGGTAATTCCTACGTAGAGGGAGTTGCCATAGTTAAGTCTGCTGGTGATGAGGGCTTGCATGACAGTTCCCTGGTGTTGGGTGGGAGACATCCTAAGACCTTCTTGAGCATTCGGAGGGTGAGGAAGCAAGCAGGTGAGACAGTGCGGACCTGTTTCTTCATGGATAGCTGGCTGTCGATGATGATGCCGAGGTTGCAAGTGTGTCCGGAAGGTTTGAGTGTGGGTCCCAGCTTGGGTGGCCACCATTCATTGTTCCATAGGGTGTCCTTCCCTTTCCCCAAGATAAGTACTTCTGTCTTGTCTGTTTTGAATTTGAGACAGTTGCTGTTCACCCAACCACTCACCTCCTTCATGTATCTTTTAAACCTGTCTTTGATGGTTGTTGGGTTGTTTGTCAGGGAGAGGATGAGTTGAGTGTTGTCGGCGTAGGAGATGATGTTGAATCCATGCCTCCTGACGATGTTGGCCAAGGGTGTCAGGTATATGTTGAAAAGGGTTGGGCTGAGGGATGAGCCTTGAGGTACACCACAGTTCATGTTCTTAGGGGTCAAGGAGTAGGGGAGACGATCTTCTGTGTTACTCATGTGAGATAGGAAGCAATCCACTTGAGGGCTGCTTCTTGGATTCGGTCTGGTGGAGTCTGTTGATCAGTGTGTGGGGGCCTATGGTTTTGAAGGCTGCTGAGAGGTCGAGGAGGATGAGGGCTGCTTTTTCTCTGTGGTCTAGCATCATTCTAATGTTATCCGTGGCTATGACTAGAGCTGTCTCAATGCTGTGCTTTGCTCTGAAGCCAGCTTGGGAGGGGTCCAAAAGGTTGTGCTTCTCCAGGTGTCTGGTTAGCTGAATGGTGAAGTCTTTCTCCATGATCCTAGCTGGAAAGGAGAGCTGGGAGATGGGTTGGTAGTTCTCGAGGTCTCTGGGCTGCAGATGGTGTCTTCAGCAGTGGCTTCATGTCAGCATGTTTCCATTTCCAGGAAAAGTGGGCCATCGTGATCAAGGAGTTGAGGACCTTGGTGAGTTCTCTGCTGATGGGTTGATTGCTGAGGTTGAAATGTGGTGGGGCAGGGGTCTGCTGGGGCTCTGGAGTGTATGGATCTCATGATGGATGCCTTTTCCTTCACAATGAGGATGTTCTACGAGGTGAGATGGTGTGGGTGGGTGTCGATTGGCATGGGGAAGTCGATGTCATCCTCTGCGGGGGGCTCGGGTGCGAAGTCTTGGTAGATGGTTTTGATTTTGTTGTGAGAAAAGTCCGAGAGAGAGTTGCAGAGGGCTAGCGGGAGTGTAATAGTGTTTTCTGTTGTTGAGGGGTTGTGAACTTCTTGACTATGTTGAACAGTTCCTTGCTGATGTTTGAGCTGTCATTGATGCGGGCGCCTAGGATGGCTAGCACGGTTTTCTTGGTGTTTTTCAGGAGGTGGTGGTAATGGTTGAGAGCATCTTGGAATCGTTTTTGGTCCTTGAGAGTCCTACTCGTGCTCAATCTTCTTTCTTTCTGTCTGCCGTCACGTTTTTGGGGTTTCAGCTCTGCTGTGAACCAACTGGGGTAAATTATGCCCCATAATTTACCCCAACTGGCACATTTTGGGACCCCCAAATACAGCAATAAGCATCTGAAAGATGATCAGTCAGCCTACGCAGAGGGTTTTTAGTAACCTTTGATCCATTTGAGCTAGAAACATTTTTTTGTGTAAAATCTGCAGATTATTCAGCAGATGATAGGTTATGTGGCAAATGCAACAAATTCATAATTATCTGAAAATCTCAGTGGCCACAGAATCACATAATTCCAGTGACTCTGGATATAATGCAAAGTAATTGGTGCACCAAACTCTAAATCATGCCCATAGTTCTTTCCACTGAGCTGCACCCTACATGCTCCTGCCATGTACAATTTAGGGAGCTGCTGACATACATTTTTAGTAAGCATTGCAAAAAAACACACTCCAGCTAAACACTGCTAATAATACTTCAGTCAATATTTGCTACCAATAAGTAGTAGAGCAGCTGACAGCTCCATCCACGGCAAAAATCTCAGATCACTGTAGATCTACCTTCTCTGTGAGCTTAGCAATCAGCGGTCTATATCTTATAGGATGTCTGTCTGCTGGCAGCCTTAATCTCTTATGTCTTCAGGAAGATTTACTTCCCATATTATTTTCAACATGAGAAAGAAAGTCCCTTTAGTAGGCAGGAGTGAGATAGCCAGTTGATGATGATAAAGAAATAGCAGGTCGAAGACAAGTTACAGATTACTTAGTAAAAATCTCCACCAGGAGCAGCATCTTCTCTCCGTAGCCCACTCCCACACTCCCAGTCCCACACTCATAAAATGACTGAGCAGTGAAGCGTATTCAGCAAATTGCAACACACTGTCACCCTGACTGTCAGGAGTGAAACTCTGCTTTGAGCCCAGTTGCTATATAGAGCCTGTTTGTATTCAGGCTATCCCGCTTCAATTACGATACAGGATGTAGAATGTCGACTTTTTGGTTAATCTGCCTGCCAGCAGGCCAGTTGTAGTTGAGACACAATACAAGCAGCCTTCCAGGAGAGGTGTAATTTGGAATAAAGGTACGATTCATCACATGGAATTGTGCAACTTTATGCCATGGCCCATATGAGTAGAGCCTCTTCCCTATGGGCAGGCGGGAGGGGCAGTGGCAGCAAAATGGACCATGGAGGGCAGGGGCAAGTGGGGAAGGGGCAATAAACCAACCATGCAGGACAGATAATAGAGGCTGTGGAAATACAACAGACAATTGAGGGCCAAAGGAAGAGGCAGCGGCAGTACAACCGTACATGCCAACATACCTGATTTAGGCAAGAGACTCCTGATGTTTTTAAGCCCATAAGGGCTTTATTTTAGCTGTCTCCTGCCTAAAGTCTCTTCTTTTTCAATGTAAATCAATGGGGAAAATTAATTACCTATGTTTTTTAGCCCAAATCTCCCTCTTACTAAGTTAATAATGTTGGCAAGTATGGTACGGTGGATCACTGAGGACAGGAACAATGGGGTAGGGACATGGACTTGGAAACAGAGGGCAGGAGGGAGCCGGGCAGGAGCACCAAAGTGACTTTACTGGGCAGGCGTCAGAGGTTGCAGCAGCACAATACGCCACACAGGGCAAGCGGCATGGTAGTGCAGCACAAGGGACCATGGAAAGCAATAAGGAGGGGGCGGAGCTATGCACATGCAGAGGGGATAGAGGCAAGGGCAGCACGCTGACCATTCCGGACAGTCAGGAGGGACATTTGCAGCACAACAGACCATGAATGGCAGGAGGGAGGGGGCAGGGGCACGACAACAGACCAGACAAGGCAGGAGGGAGGGGATAGGGTCCTGCACATGGAAAACAGAGGGCAGGGGGCAAAGGGCTGCAGAATTGGAGCAGCAAGCTGACCGTGGAGGGCAGGCAGGGTGGGCACTGGAAGCACAACACACCATGGAGGGTGACAATGAGAATATAATGGCATACACACAGACAATGGAGGGAAGGTGGGAGGGATGAGGGGCAGCAAGCTGACCACACATGGCAGGTGGGAAGGGCTGTCGCATAATAGAAGGCCATGCATGGCAAGTGGGAGGGTTAGTGGCAACACTATGGCCATGGTGGCCAAAAGGGAGGGGTCAGAGGCATGCACAAAGGACATGGAGAACAGAAGGGATGAGTAGGGCCTGGGCACAGACAAGAGAGGGCAGGGGAAGGGACTTCATAACAGACAACACGGGGTAGGCAGGAAGAGCAGTTTGCAGCACAACAGAGCATGAAGGGCAGAAGGGAGTGGCAGAAAAATGGACCATGGAGGAAAGGAGGGAGGGAATAGAAGCATGGAACTCAGACAGGCAGGGTGAAGGTGACAGAGAAAGATAGCATTCATCTGACCATGCTAGGCGGCGATAGGGTCAGTGGCAGCTCAACAGAACAGTCAGAGTAGATAGGAGGGGCAGTGGCAGGTCCATGGAATAAGGTGGGCAAAAAGGAGGGAGCAGAGTCAAGCACATAAACATCGGAGGGCAGGGGGATGGAGGGTAGTAGTAGAAAGCTAAGGACAGAGGCTAAGCAGGCGGGCAATGATGGGGCATAGAATTGGGTAACAGAGGACAGGAGGAGTGGGCAGGGGCATCAAGCTAAATGAAGGCAGCACATCGAACCATACAGGGCAGGAGAGAAGGAGCTGGTGCATGGTGCAGCAAGCTACCTGTTTAGGGCAGGCGGGAATGGCAGTGCCAGAACAACTGCCACACAGGGCTGTAATGAGGGACCAGGGGCATGGATGTGGACAATGGATGGCAAGGAGGGGGTGGCAGGAGCAGCAAGCTTGGGTGGGGGAAGCACAATACCAAGCTAGGCCCTGCGTCCAAGTCCCATCACCACGGTGCATTGCAATGGGCATTTTGCTTAACATTACAAAACCCTAGAAATTCACTGAAAAAAACAAAGGTTACTGGGACATTATAGTTAGGAAAGAGAATTCGAAAAAACCTTAGAAATTCACTAAAAACCAAAGGTTACAGGGACGTCATATTTAGGTTCAGATTATACATGCAGAAAAACATAGAAATTCAACTGTCATAGTTAGTTATTTCAAGTAACCATAACCCATACCCGACGGTAACTATAACTCGCATCCTCGACATGCACTGCTAACTACCAGAGACATTACATCACTCATGACATCTTCTATGACATCATTGATATCACTGTAACATTTGTAGTAAAATTACTGATGAGAAAACTGCATATATTTATATAGGAGCACTCTGCAACACTGTACTGCCATTTGATGAATTTTGTTTTGACCAATGACTTTGTGTTTCACCACTGCGCATATTAGTTGCTCAATGTTCACCAGTAGCACATTGTATGTTTTGTTCAGTTTAGCCGCCTATTGGCTTTGACATGGCATTAGCCATTACTTTCTGTATCCAGTTTCGCCGCCTATTGGCTTTGACATTGCATTAGCCATTACATTCTGTATTCTGCCTATTGGCTTTGACATGCTGTATCCAGTCTAGCTGCCTATTGGCTTTGACATTGCATTCCTATTGGCTTTGACATGATGTATTCAGTTTAGCTGCCTATTGACTTTGACATGCTATTAGATATTCTGCCTATTGGCTTTGACATGATATTATACATTGCATTTTATATTCAGCTCAGCTGCCTATTGGCTTTGACATGATATTATACATTGCATTTTATATTCAGCTCAGATGCCTATTGGCTTTGACATGACACTAGACATTGCATTTGATATTTAGGTTAGCTGCCTATTGCCTTTAACGTGGAGTTAGACATTGCAGTTGAGAATCCAAGCTGTATTTTTCCAAGCTGTGTTTTTGCACAAGATGAACCAAGATGTTTTGTTCTCACAGTAGACTAGACCTGATAAGAGAGAGTACACTGGTTGTTTTTCTCCGCTTGAGCCTGGGAAGAGGAGAAGTCTCGGAGACCTGGCCAGTCTCCAAAGACTTGCGTAGTTTTCCCGAGTCTGAGAGGAGGGGGCACACCTTTGTAACGAATGTCACAGGCTGAAGAGATTCAGATTCGAATCTGCCTGACTTCGTGCTGGAGCTTGGCGCCAGCTGCCAGCATCCTGTGTGGGTAGATGAATCTCTTTCTCGCAGCTGACAGGGAGTCATCAGCTTGCAGACCCTAGAAAGATGAAGCTGTAAATAGTTTCCCACACTGTGAAGTATTTGTTTTGCTTTGCATTCAATATCTTATAAATATAACCTGCTGTGTATATTGCAAACTGTGCATTAACGTGTGCTTGAAAGCTACTAATTCGTCATTCATAAAAATTGTGGTTGGGGAAGAATTAACAACAATAAAAGTCTTCTTTGACCTCAGAAATGCATTTCTGGTGTGTTATGTTAGTGCTTAAAAACTAGATAAGAGGAAAGCACTACAAACACCAATGACACTCTAGATTTGCTCACCTCAAATGTCTGTTTATCTAGCAAAGATTTTAAGCATTGGATCAGCACAGTGCTATCCACGCCGAGCTAGATAGTGACAAAGTCTTATACAGAAAAGTCTTTAAGCATAGGTTTGACACAGTGTCAACCTTGCCAAGCTGTAAAATCACAAAAGCCATTTACCACTCCAGGCACAGTATTACAGCTTTGGACTGGTAAAATACCGTCCAAGCCAACCTAGAATGAGTAAAAGCAACCCCTGACATGTGTGTCACTCTCATTAGAGCTCATCAGAGAAGTTTAGCTTTGTCCAGACACAAGGGAGCACCCAGTATAAGTCAAAACAAATCTCTTTCAGGGATAGAGTGACGCATACATTATGCAAAAAAAAGAATAGGGGATCGGGGAACCAGAATAAAAAAATAATACAGAAAAAAGAAAAAAAGTTGCAGGCCTTGCGGCTTCACCACCAAAGTGGTGAGGCTGCTCATTAATTATTCACTGCTCCCTCCCAGGAGCATCCATTAAGTACCTGCATGTGCTATATTTAATGTTGCCGTTAGCTTAAAAAGTAATATATATATATATATATATATATCCACAGCAGCAATGCCTGAAAATTTGCTTCTGCCAATCTGTCAATGTGCCAGATGATGGTCAGGCGCCGTCTGTAATCCCCCCTCCTGCACTACTCCTCAGAAGAAGTAGCCAGCACTCCTCTCTTCTGTACCTTATAACAAACTTTATTTAAAGAACATATCAATCTGCTGTGTTTGCCATGTTCTTTAAATTAATATTGTCACAAATTGGAGAGGAGTTCCTGCTATTTCTTATGAGGAGACATGCAGGAGGGAGGATACATAAACACACACACACCAGTGATTAATTTGTACGAGAAAAAGTGCCAGTGCCCAAAACATTACTCAGAAGGACACGGCCGGTGCAATAAAATGTTGGCACATTGAATAGCATGTTCGCGTAGCGGAGTGCACCGCAGGCCTCTTTAAACCACTGTTAGGCATTCCCTCCTCCATTCTTTCAGTCCAGCAGGTCCTTGCTTTCTCCCTTCGTGCCACTTTTCTAGTTTTCTCTTCATCCTTCTTTCCCATTTGTGTGTATTTTCCTTCTTTTGTTCTTGGGAAATGTCCGCACAGGAAAAATAAGTGTCGGTGCCCAAATAGAAGTGCTGGTGGCCCCTATTGGCTACCACAGGCTCAAATTAGGTACTGACACTCACACTGCTTAATTTGTGCAAAAAAGAGTGCTGGTGCCTGAAACTTTGCTCAGAAGCCCACGACTGGTGCAATTAAACATTCATATGCAGAATATCAAGGTTGGTAATTTTAAAACAACCTTTTAAAACCACCTCATACCTCTTTAATCCACTACCAGACACTCCCTCTCCCTTAATCTCACTCCTGCAGGTTCCCACTTTCTCCTTTTGTGACAGTTTTCATATCTTTCTCTTCCTCCTTCTTTCCAATCCATGTAATTTCCCTCTTTTGGAAGCCATAAAATAAATGATGCCAAAAAATAAGTTCCAGTGCCCACCACCGACTGGCTCAAATTAAGCACTGCACACAGTGCACACTGGAGGTCACCATTGTATAGTTGGACCAGGAGAACTTTCCTTTGAAAATATATTTTTGATTTGCTTATAACTCTGGCCCCCACGGCCAATCTGTACACAGTTTGGCAGTTGCTTAGTGTATACAGCTACGGTCTGAATGCCAATTTCTTGCAGTTCCATACAAAGGAAAAAAATATTAAAGGTGGCCGTTAGGTCAAAAAAAGATGTGTCATCAATTTTAGCTCTCATTAGAAAATTTGGTCACCACTTTAGATAAAATGCGAACCCTGGATGAGTCCTTTCACTAGTTCAATAATATTTATATTTGTGTTGGTCACTTTACTCCCGTTACCCATGACAAAGGTCCATTGGGACCGAAAAGCGCTGACAGAGGTCCTAATAAATATGACTTTGCACCAGGAGATTCGAACATTTCTTTCCTGGAGGGCTGGAGGGGAGGTGTGTTTGTAATATATATATATATATATATATATATATATATATATATATATAAATATATATAAATATATACATATATATAAAATTCACTAAAAAAAACAAGGGTATAGGGATGTTATAGTTAGGTTCAGATTAAACATGCAGAAAACCACAGAAATTCTGCTGTTATAGTTAGAATTATTTCAAGTAACTATCACTTGTGCCCTAAGGTAACTATAACTCGCATCCTCACCTTGCAGTTTTCTCATCAGTAATTTTACTACAAATGTTACAGTGATATCAATGATGTCATAGAAGATGTCATGAGTGATGTAATATCTCTGGTAGTTAGCAGACGAGGATGCGAGTTATAGTTACCGTCGGGTACGGGTTATGGTTACTTGAAATAACTAACTATAACAGTTGAATTTCTATGTTTTTCTGCATGTATAATCTGAACCTAAATATGACGTCCCTGTAACCTTTGGTTTTTAGTGAATTTCTAAGGTTTTTTCGAATTCTCTTTCCTAACTATAATGTCCCTGTAACCTTAGTTTTTTTTCAGTGAATTTCTAGGGTTTTGTAATGTTAAGCAAAATACCCATCGCAATGCACCGTGGTGAGGGGACTTGGACGCAGGGCCTAGCTTGGTATTGTGCTTCCCCCACCCAAGCTTGCTGCTCCTGCCACCCCCCTCCTTGCCATCCATTGTCCACATCCATGCCCCTGGTCCCTCATTACAGCCCTGTGTGGCAGTTGTTCTGTCACTGCCATTCAAGCCTGCCCTGAATAGTTAGCTTGTTGCACCATGCACCAGCTCCTTCTCTCCTGCCCTGCATGGTCTGATGTGCTGCCTTCATTTAGCTTGATGCCCCTGCCCACTCCTCCTGTCCTCTGTTACCCAATTCTATGCCCCATCATTGCCCTCCTGCTTAGCCTCTGTCCTTAGCTTTCTACCCCTACCCTCCATCCCCCTGCCCTGCGATGTTTATGTGCTTGACTCTGCTCCCTCCTTTTTGCCCACCTTATTCCATGGACCTGCCACTGCCCCTCCTATCTACTCTGACTGTTCTGTTGAGCTGCCACTGACCCTATCGCCGTCTAGCATGGTCAGATGATTGCTATCTTTCCCTGTCACCTCCACCCTGCCTGTCTGAGTTCCATGCTTCTATTCCCTCCCTCCTTTCCTCCACGGTCCATTTGTCTGCCACTCCCTTCTGCCCTTCATGCTCTGTTGTACTGCAAACTGCTCTTCCTGCCTATCCCGTGTAGTCTGTTATGAAGCCCCTTCCCCTGCCCTCTCTTGTCTGTGTCCAGGCCCTTCTGTTCTCCGTGGTCCTTTGTGCATGCCTCTGCCCCCTCCCTCTTGGTCACCATGGCCATAGTGTTGCTACTAACCCTCCCACTTGCCATGCATGGCCTTCTATTATGCGACAGCCCTTCCCACCTGCCATGTGTGGTCAGCTTGCTGCCCCTCATCCCTCCCACCTTCCCTCCATTGTCTGTGTGTATGCCATTATATTCTCATTGTCACCCTCCATGGTGTGTTGTGCTTCCAGTGCCCACCCTGCCTGCTCTCCACGGTCAGCTTGCTGCTCCAATTCTGCAGCCCTTTGCCCCCTGCCCTCTGTTTTCCATGTGCAGGCACCTATCCCCTCCCTCCTGCCTTGTCTGGTCTGTTGTCATGTCCTTGCCCCCTCCCTCCTGCCATTCATGGTCTGTTGTGCTGCAAATGTCCCTCCTGACTGTCCGGAATGTTCAGCGTGCTGCACTTGCCTCTATCCCCTCTGCATGTGCATAGCTCCGCCCCCTCCTTATTGCTTTCCATGGTCCCTTGTGCTGCACTACCATGCCGCTTGCCCTGTGTGGCGTATTGGGCTGCTGCAACCTCTGACGCCTGCCCAGTAAAGTCATTTTGGTGCTCCTGCCCGGCTCCCTCCTGCCCTCTGTTTTCCAAGTCCATGTCCCTACCCCATTGCTCCTGTCCTCAGTGATCCATCGTACCATACTTGCCAATATTATTAACTTAGTAAGAGGGAGATTTGGGTTAAAAAACATAGGTAATTAATTTTCCCCATTGATTTACATTGAAAAAGAAGAGTCTTTAGGCAGGAGACAGCTAAAATAAAGCCCTTTTGAGCTTGAAAACATCAGGAGTCTCTTGCCTAAATCAGGTCTGTTGGCATGTACGGTTGTACTGATGCCTCTTCCTTCGGCCCTCAATTGTCTGTTATATTGCCACAGCCTCCATTATCTGTCCTGCATGGTTGGTTTATTGCCCCTTCCCCACTTGCCCCTGCCCTCCTGTCGCGCCGCGCCACGCGGCGCGAGCCGAGCATTCGGCTCGCGCCGCACAGCGCGTTCTCAGGACGCGGCGCGCCCCGAGCCTTCTCTGCACAGCGCGAGGCCCCAGATTTTACTTGGGGCCTCGCTCTGCCTTCTGTTGCGTCCCCGTTTTCCCCTGACCCCTCCTTACCTGTTTCTTTTTCTTCTTTTTCTTCTTCTTTTCTTCTTTACTTTCTGAGGCATTTTTCTGTCCTTTCTTTATGTCTTTCCCCCTTCCCATGTTACCTTTTTCTTCCCAGCATTCCTCGTTTCCTATTTTCTATGGTTCCTGTTCTATTCTATCCTATGTACTTCTTCCCTATCTAAGATGGTGTCTTTTTACTTCCTGTTGGTCACTTCCTGTTTCTTGGTATATAAGGGCTCTGTTTTCTCCCTTTCCTTGCGCTGCAACACTATCTGCTCTGATTGTGTCTTCGCTCCTGATTCTTAGCCTTCGGTTCTGAATCTTGTCAAATTTGTATTTACCTGCATTTTTGTTTCTTTTTGATTCCTGGTTTTGTTCTTGTTTCTGGAATCCACTGTTTGGAGGTTTTTTCCCCTTTTTTGGGGTTTTTCCCTCTGGCCCTATTTCTAAAGGGCAGGGTCTGTTCTTGGCGGTTCCATTGCCGACAGCACCGTGGCTACTAGAAAGAGTCGCCCCTTTCTGGGCCAAAGCCGAACCTTCAAGACCCACGCCACTAGATCTGCGGTTTCCTGGCGCAAGCAGCACGTAAGTCGTGACAGATTGCAGCGCCAAACCATTCCGACGTCTTCTGACACCATGGATGATACAGTGGCGGCGGCTGCAGATCCTGATCCATCTCTTTTGACTACCATTCAACAACAAGCTCAGGAATTGCAACGATTGCGCAATGAGAATGCGGTGTTACGACAGGCTTTGGCCCTCCGCAGTGGCGATGTTCCGACTATCTCCACCTCTACTCCTCGCTTCTCTGGTGAACCAACTAAACTGCGTGAATTCCTGGATGCACTAACGGTGTACTTCGCCTTCAGACCTACCCAATTCTCTCATGACAGGACAAAGGTGGGATATCTTATTAGTGCATTATCCGGTCCTGCCTTGGCCTGGGCAACCCCGATGGTGTCGTCCAACGATCCGGTATTGTCGGACTATTCTGCCTTCGTGACCCGTTTCAAACAAATGTTTAGTCGTCCAGGATTGGAAGCCTCGGCAGAGGAAGCATTATGTGATATCCAGCAGGGTTCCCAAGATGTCCTTCAGTATATTACACGTTTCCGTCAGTTAGCGGCAGAGACCACTTGGGTGGAGCGTACCCTGGTAACTTTGTTCTGCAGAGGACTTAAGGAAGAAATAAAGGATGAATTAGTACATTCCACTAGAGTTGAAGATCTTCGTGGCTTGATGGACCAAGCACTTTCCATCGAGTATCGTCTTCAAGAACGACGAATGGAGAAGAGAAGGAGTAGAGGATCTTCTCAGCCAAGCTCTTCACGGATGTATCTACCTCGTCCTGAGGAATCTCGTCCCCCTGCTAGAGATACAGAAGGGGAACCCATGCAAGTGGATACTACTCGAGGGCCGCTCTCCGCTAGTGAGAAGGAAGACAGACGGAAGAAAGGATTATGCCTATACTGTGGTTCTGCTGGTCACATGCTTCGTACCTGTCCTGTACGTCCACCTAGACCCTCGGGAAACGCCACTTCCCGTCCTCTGTAAGAAGGGAGGGGACGGGATCATCGGCTATACCTTCCATCAGTTCATTTAATGACAATACTACATACTTGTTCGTGTTACCTGTCATATTACAACTACCTGATGGCCGCCAAGAAAGAACTATGGCATTGTTGGATTGTGGTGCTAGTGGTATATACATGGATAAGACTTGGGCCACTAAGCAACAGATTCCCACACAACCCAAAGACATTCCTGAACAAGTGCACACCGTGGATGGATCCTTGATATCCTCAGGTCCAGTCGACACTACGACCTTGATGTTAAATTTACAGTTTGGTAATCATCAAGAACACATCTCCTTTGATCTCATTTCGTCTCCCAACCATACCATTATTCTCGGAATTCCGTGGTTTACAAGACATAATCCATATGTGAACTGGGTAACCCGGACAATTTCTTTATCCTCACAGTTTTGTCAAGAAAACTGCTTTGCTTCCGATAAATATTGGTCACCAAACAGATTAACACCAATTAAGAGTACTACGGAGTATTCCATCAATACTGTCCAAGGAGTTCCTGAACATTATTTAGAGTTCCAAGACGTGTTTCTAAAACCATCCAGACCTGTGTTACCTCCACATCGAGAGTACGATTGTGCTATTCCTTTGGAACCTGGAACAGTCGTCCCCTTTGGGAGGATGTATTCTCTCACGGAACCTGAAAAGGAAGTTCTTAAGGACTATCTGGAGGAAAATGTACAGAGTGGTCTCATTGTTCCATCGTCTTCTCCGGCAGGGGCTCCTCTCTTTTTTGTACCTAAGAAGACCAAAGATCTTCGTCCTTGCCTAGATTTTCGAGGCCTAAACAAAATAACTATCAAGGATCGTTATCCTTTGCCCCTCATCAAGGATATTCTAGAGGCAGTCAGAGGGGCTCAACGTTTTACCAAGTTGGATCTTCGGGGAGCTTACCACCTTTTACGTATAAAAGAAGGAGATGAGTGGAAGACAGCATTCAGGACACCGTTTGGTCATTTTGAGTATAAAGTCATGCCCTTTGGTCGTACGAACGCCCCTGCAATATTTCAAAGATTCATGGACTCAATATTTTCCGATCTCTTGAACCAGACAGTCGTAATTTACTTAGACGACATCCTTATTTTTTCCAAACATCCCGCACTCCATTCTTCTCATGTGAAACAAGTTCTTCAAAGACTCCGAGCACATCAACTATCCTGTAAACCCGAAAAGTGTGAGTTCGATAAGACGGAAGTCAAATATCTGGGTTATCATTTAAGTCCCACCGGCATAGCTATGGACCAAGAAAAGGTACAAGCAATTCTCGATTGGCCTTCTCCCTCTTCTATTAAAGAAACACAATGTTTCCTAGGATTAGCAAATTTTTACCGGCAGTTAATTCAAGACTTTGCTAAACAGACCAGCCATATAACCCATACTTTAAAGAAGGAAAATCTTAAACAGGGGTTTGTCTGGACTAAGGCGGCTGAAACAGCTTTTCAAGATTTAAAAAAGGCATTCACTCAAGCTCCCATCTTAAGACACCCAGATACCAACAAACAGTTTATTGTAGTTACCGATGCTTCCGAAAGAGCTATTGGAGCTGTCTTACTCCAACTACAAGAGGATGATGGTCTTGAACATCCTGTTTTCTATTTGTCCCATATTCTCTCTTCAGCAGAACAACATTACTCAGTGCTAGAAAGAGAGTTGTTAGCTCTGAAGACAGCCTGCATCGAATGGAGACAGTTTCTGATGGGTTCCAAGGAACCTTTCGAGGTGAGAACAGATCATCGTAATCTGCAATGTCTACGTAATTTTGTATGCCAAAATAGTCGCCAGGCCCGTTGGGCCTTTTTCTTCAGTCAGTATGACTTTTACATTACCTATATTCCTGGATCTCAAAACATTCTGGCTGATGCTCTGTCTCGCCGTTACCCAGATTGTACTCCTTCCCCGTCTCAGTTTCTACTGGAGCCTAGTAAGATCATTGGAGTTGCTCAATCTTTTCTGGAGAAGGTACAACTGGAGTACTCCAGCCTGTCTAATAGCGAAATAGAGAAATTAAGAACCTTTTTATGCAAGAAGGAAGGATACTATTATCATCAAAATCTGTTATTCCTCCCTACTAACAGAGTTCGAGACAAGGCATTACAGATGTGCCATGATTCACCGATTGCTGGTCATAGAGGTATCAAGGCCACACAAGAACTTCTTTTGCGATCTTTCTGGTGCCCTACCTGGAAATCAGATGTCGAAAGATACGTTCAGGCTTGTCCCATATGTGCTCAAGTCAAGATTCCCCGTAGCAGACCTGCAGGATTACTACAGCCTTTGCCAGTTCCACCAACTCCATGGCATACTATTTCCACTGACTTCATGTGTTCACTTCCACCATCAGCTGGAAACCAGGTTATCATGGTCACTGTTGATTCTTTCACTAAAATGGCTCACTTCACTGCCCTAAAGAAGTTACCTACATCCCAAGAATTGAGCCAGATATTTATCGACCATATTTTCCGTCTCCATGGACTTCCACATACCATTGTGTCTGACAGGGGACCTCAGTATATTTCCCGGTTTTGGAAATATTTTTGCAAGACACTGAATATCAATATAGCACTATCATCCGGTTTCCATCCTCAGACCAATGGACAAACCGAGCGTTTGAACCAAGGATTAGAACAATACCTTCGCTGTTTTTGTAATTCCACCCAAAGCAACTGGAACACTTATCTTCCTATTGCTGAATATTCCTACAACAATACTGTCCATAGTGCCTCCAAGGTCACTCCTTTTTTCTGCTCCTATGGCTATCATCCTACCTCTTTTCCTACTTCTCTTCAATCTACCTCTCCTCTGCCTGCAATTACATCTTTTTCCAAACGTCTCCTGCATCTCCATAAACTAATTAGATCTAATTTATTGAACACCAAGAGGTATATGAAGAAGATCGCTGATAAGAAGCGTGGACCCACTCCAGATTATCACCCTCAAGATAAAGTCTGGCTTTCTTCCAAATTCTTGCCCTCTCGCCTTTCTCTAAATAAGTTCACGCCTCGCTATTATGGGCCTTTTCGTATTCTTCAGTTGATCAATCCTGTCACTGTTCGTCTTCGCTTGCCTCATACTTGGAAGATTCATCCGGTCTTTCATGTATCCCAACTCAAACCTTATGTCCCTGATCCTTTCTCTCGTCAGTTTCCTTGTCCTCCTCCTGTGTTGGTGAATGATGTCCCTGAATATGAGGTTCAGGAGATTTGTGACTCTCGCCTTTTTCACCGACGTCTTCAGTATTTGATTCACTGGAAGGGTTATCCTCTTAGTGAATGCTCATGGGAAGATGCATCTTCTGTCCACGCCCCTCTTTTGATTTCTCGTTTTCATCGTTTGTTTCCCTTCAAACCTGGACCTTCGGGGGGGGGGACCTACTGTCGCGCCACGCCACGCGGCGCGAGCCGAGCATTCGGCTCGCGCCGCACAGCGCGTTCTCAGGACGCGGCGCGCCCCGAGCCTTCTCTGCACAGCGCGAGGCCCCAGATTTTACTTGGGGCCTCGCTCTGCCTTCTGTTGCGTCCCCGTTTTCCCCTGACACCTCCTTACCTGTTTCTTTTTCTTCTTTTTCTTCTTCTTTTCTTCTTTTCTTCTTTACTTTCTGAGGCATTTTTCTGTCCTTTCTTTATGTCTTTCCCCCTTCCCATGTTACCTTATTCTTCCCAGCATTCCTCGTTTCCTATTTTCTATGGTTCCTGTTCTATTCTATCCTATGTACTTCTTCCCTATCTAAGATGGTGTCTTTTTACTTCCTGTTGGTCACTTCCTGTTTCTTGGTATATAAGGGCTCTGTTTTCTCCCTTTCCTTGCGCTGCAACACTATCTGCTCTGATTGTGTCTTCGCTCCTGATTCTTAGCCTTCGGTTCTGAATCTTGTCAAATTTGTATTTACCTGCATTTTTGTTTCTTTTTGATTCCTGGTTTTGTTCTTGTTTCTGGAATCCACTGTTTGGAGTTTTTTTCCCCTTTTTTGGGGTTTTTCCCTCTGGCACTATTTCTAAAGGGGACGGTCTGTTCTTGGCGGTTCCATTGCCGACAGCACCGTGGCTACTAGAAAGAGTCGCCCCTTTCTGGGCCAAAGCCGAACCTTCAAGACCCAACGCCACTAGATCTGCGGTTTCCTGGCGCAAGCAGCACGTAAGTCGTGACACCTCCATGGTCCATTTTGCTGCCACTGCCCCTCCCGCCTGCCCAGTGTGGTCAATTTGTTGCCTCTGCACCCTCCTCCCTGTCCTCAGTTATCCATGTCCATGCCCCTGACATCTCCTTCCCACAGTATTCTAATGAACAACTAGATAGCTAACATTCTATATTTATTAGAAAAGTGTGGCATGCCTGACATCATCTTGATGCAATCAAAATTGTAATACCTAAAACACTTCGTCTAGAAATTATAAAAATTAGAAGGTCTTATTCCCATAGAAATTATGGTTGGTGAACCAAAAACTAAAATGAGGATATATTTTTGGAGTTCTCAAATAGTGACAAAGCACTTTTGAATTATTTACTATCTTGATGTTTTTTTATCTAGTTGATCACTTCTTTATATGTTACAATTGGGGAAGAGAATGTGGTGTTGTGGCTAGAGCTGCAGTCTATGAAACTGGGGAACCAGGTTAAAATTTCGGCATCAGCTCAATATCCTGTGATACTGGGCAAATCATTTACTCTCCCCATACCTGAAGACCAAAAGGAATGTGTCCTTGTGTAATGTAACTGATGGTCATGTAAATCGCGCCAATACCTTCAGATTAAGTCTGTGCTATATAAAACTGCAAAAAAACATAACAAAAGTGTTTTACACATGTCTCTCGTTGGGCTATGCGTGGGCTACATTTGAGCTCTTTTGTCTCTGGTGGCCATCTTGTGAGACTTATTTTTTATGAAGGCCCTCAATCTCCTCATTTACTGTAGTATTCTCATAAGAAAATGCTTTCTGGTTTCCACTTCGATTCTATCAAGATGGCGGTCAGATGTGCCACACCTTTGGCATAAATTCAGAATGTTGGCACTCTAGTTGCTCATCAGAACACTGTAGTAAACTGCTGATCACCAGGGAGTTAACTGGCAGTCAGCTGCTGGAATGT
The DNA here is from genome assembly GCF_031143425.1 of Pleurodeles waltl. NCBI lineage: Eukaryota > Metazoa > Chordata > Amphibia > Caudata > Salamandridae > Pleurodeles > Pleurodeles waltl. The sequence goes on from NC_090441.1 coordinate 93,198,455, forward strand.
TTTAATGAAATAGAAGAGGAAGATATTTGAGAGCTCACTTAAAGCGTGTTCTTATTTTGTTTTCTACAGCACTAACTATAATTTTGATGACAAAATGAAACCTCTCAGTTTATTCCTTTCTACAAGAAATGTTTTAAGTTTTACCACTTTGATTCAATCAAGATGGCTTCAAGTGTACCACACTTTTGTCATAAGTAAGACTGTAAGTGCTCTAGTTGTTCTTTAGAACACTCTGGGCAGCTGCAGTAGGGAATCAACTGACAGGCTGCTCCTGTTGGAAGTACAACAGGAAGATATTTGAGAACTCATTTAAAATGTGTCCTTAGTTTCATTTCTACAGCACTAACAATAATTTCTATGACAAAATGAACCCCTTCATTTTGTTCCTTTCTGAATTAAATGTCTTAAGTTTTGCCAGTTTGATTTGATCAAGATGGCTTCAGGTGTGCCACACTTTTGTCATAAGTAAAAATGTTAGCTCTTTAGTTGTTCTTTGGAACACTATGGGGGACTGCAGTAGAATACAAGAGAATCAACTGAAAGGCAGTGTTGCCAGATTGGGCGGTTTCCCGCACAAATGGGCGATATTTTTCCCATTTGTGCGGGAAAAAAAACCAATTGCGGGGACCCCGATTGTTGGGCTATTTTTAGCCCTGTGTGCGCTAAAATCGCGGCGCTGCCGCGCGCAGGAGGGACTACAGCCGGCGGGGGCAGGAAGCAGCGTGTGCGCCGCGCCCGTGCAGTGTCTCAGGGGGCTGTCAATTGGTAGCGCTTTCGCGCGCTACTAGATTGACGGCCCTCTGCCCCACTGAGAGCTCACGAGCTATATATATATATATCAGTCATATTTACTTTAAAAGGTACACTATTATATGGCGTGCCAACTTCTGATTTTCCAGTGATGGGCACACTTACATGCTCTGTTCCAACTATCTCCTCGTCCAAAATTACTGTGATACACACACTATTACAGCTTTATAGTCAATATCAACTTTACAGTGATTAACCCACTTATGTATTGTGTGTCAACTCCTGATTTCTCAGTGATGCACACACATACATTTTCTGCTCAAAATAACTCCTCACCCAACATACTGTTATACACAAACTTGGTATTTGAGCATCAAGTTTTGCAACACAAATTCCTTATGAGGAAACAACAGGTTGGGGAAAATGTGGATATGTCTGTGTCCACACTCAGAAGACTGGTGGCAGATTCCCATTTTGCTAATTTTACAGATCAGTTGGTTCGTGACCAGTTTATATGCCACTGTACAAACAAGGCAATACAGCAGAAAGGTACTGTCTTTAGCTAATCCAACTCGAGACAAAACATTGCCTCTAGCTAAAAGTAGAGAAACCTTACAGATCTCTATGAAAGAAATGGAAGAGAAAAAAACGGAAGTGGTAAACATTGTACAGCAGGAAGAGAAAAAACAATGATAAGGACTCTGTTTATTCCAAAGATGTAGCAAAATCAGAAAATAATTTCTTTAAGCAAACAAATATGTGTTTTAGGTGCGAAAATGTAACACATTTCAGAAGTGGGAAACAATGTCCGGCAAGAAATGTCATTTGCAGAAATTGCAATAAAATGGGTCATTTCACCAAAGTATGTCAAAGCCAGAAGAAACATACATGTAGGGTTAACGGTGTAGTAGCAATCCTTGAGGAAAAAGGTTGTGATGGCCACTTACTCAAAATACAGGGAGAACTCCAGGATATGGTTTTAGTGGGTAGCAAAGGTGCGGTGAGTACAGGTGATCCTTCAACCTCTGAGGACCCATGTGCGGAAATCGAGATAGGTGACAGAGCAGTAAAACTGTTATTGGATTCGGGAACTTGAATAACTATGGTCAGACAAGAGTTACTCGATAAGCTTTGGCTGGGAAGAATTGTAGAACACCCAGATCATGCACCAGTGTCCTATGAAGGGAGATGTATCGCTCTTTCAGGATTTTTTTGAAAATGTTTAGATTTTTAGGAAAAGGAACATTTTTGGAAACATAAATGTGGCGGTCAAAGGACTGTGTATTTTGGGGTGGGCACCTAGGTCTGTTCAAAATGGTCATGAGGCCTGGCAACAAAGACCAAGTTTCCATAGTTGGAGAGAACCTAGTAGAAGAAGTGTGTGCAAAATTTCCTTCTGTTTTTCTGGATAGACCAGGAACCATTATGGGCTCCAACACAAAATGAAAATCAAAGAGGAATTCATACCAGTGAAATATAAACTACGTAGTGTGTCATTCTCCATTAGGGAGGATCTTGAGAAAGAATTGATGAAGTTGTGTGACAACAGAATCATTGAACCAAATGAATTGTCACTCTGGCTGTCACCCCTCATGATAGCTTGTAAAAAGAATGGCGAACTGAGAGTTTGTGTGGATTTACTTGGTCTTAATAAGGCTATTTGGATCGACTCTCATCCCCTTCCTTAAATATCTGATCTGCTGAATGTGGCTGGTGCAAAGTGGTTCACTAAGTTAGACCTAGCATCAGCCTACCACCAGCTTTGTATAAGAACCACAGTCCAGGCATTTCACTGCTTTTGTGCCTCCCACTAGATCTTTTCAATATTGCAGGATGCCCTTTGGGTTGGCCTCTGCAGCATCCGTGTTTTAGAGAATAATATACCAGGTGTTCAGAGATATAAAAGGAGTTGTTGCATTTCAGGATGATGTATTGATATGCAGAAACTAAGAGGAAACACATAGCTATTCTTGATCAAGTCTTAACCATTCTGTGAGAAAAAAGGTTGGTTCTTAAGACTGAGAAGTGGGAAATTTGCAAAAACTTAGTTGAATATGTGGGACACATTGGGCCTCGAGTTTGCGTAAAACCAAAGCCAGGTTTGGTTAGCGCAATAATTGATGGTCAGGCTCCTACTGATAAAATTCAAATCATTAATGGGGATGTGCGAGTTCTATGCTCATGTTATCCCAGACTATGTTTCACACATTAAACCAAGATGTTACTTTAAAGCAAGATGTTACTTTCAAATGTTTCTGCAAGGCCCTGTTGACCTCCACTGTCCAGGGTAGAGGTAGCCCGCTAAAACAAATGTAGGGGTAGTGCCTGAGTACGTCCGAAGGAGGCAGGAAATGAGTGAAATGTTGGTCTGCTGCCCATTTAATGAAAAGTCCAGAAAGTAGAACAGTAGTAGAGCAGACTGCAGATACACACTGGGAATGCTAGATGGCTACTTGCATTTCACCTTTATCTACAGTGTGCACCTGAAAGGCAGTGAAAAGAACAAAGGTTGTGCTTTGAATCCATTTGGGGGGTGTTGATTATCATAGGTTAATGACTGAGCTAATGTAGCAAATGTTATCTTTGCATGTTGGGGCTGACATTGGGATTAACAGGACTTGAACTGTAAAATGCAAAGGGAAAACAGCATTGGGTCTGCTTTCCACAAACTTGAGTTCGGCATGAAAAGTTGAGTAAGTATGAGGGGTAGTCCATTAAGATGTATAACTTTTTGCTGTTATCGGTGAATTGTTGCTTTATTGTAAAACCAGTTTGAAAGCTAGAGCATACCTCTTACTTAACTTTGAATACGAGGGAGTTGCCATCCTTTGGCTCATTCCCCATTTCAAAACATGACAAATCCAAAGAGTCAATTGTCTGCCTGAAACATATTCACATATTTGCTTACAATAGAAATTAGATTTATGCTTTAAAATGTTTGCTTCAGCCTACGATTGCATTAGTTCAGTGTTAAAAGTTTGGGCTACTTTTTGGGCTGGGACCGGTTCATTTGGGCTTACTTTGGGCTGGTTTTTCAACAGCTTTGGGCTATAGAAGGCTTGTAAAATCTGGCAACACTGCTGAAAGGCTGCTCCTGTTGGAGCACGTTTTACTGAGAATGTCAGACTTCATTCTCATAAGGCTGAGAAAGATAATGTGAATTTATAGAAGATATGCTCTCATTTTAGCTTCTGGAGCACCTTCCATAACCTTTTTGGGAAAATCATGATAAAACAGTTTTCCCTCAAACGTGATTCATGAAATCCCAGCAGAAGGCTTTTTCAGACTTTAAAATGACCTTAACAACAAATGATTTATATTGTAACTGAAATCAACCTTTATACATTCTCCTTTTTGTGACCCTCAAAACCAGTCATTCACTACAATTCATTTCAATGGGTGTTATCAAGTGCATTGGACCCAAGATAGCTGGCAGCAATTTCTGATTGAAGTGCTGGCAGCCAATCAGATCTCACCATGAGATCTGAGCTTTGGCTCCACCCAGATAGCCATATAGTTTTTCCTTTTTTCCTTTAATAGGTCAAAAATGACCAAATGAATTAACAACACATCACAAAAAGAACACTTTCTGGACCAAGAGCTAGCTTTCTACCAAAGTTGGTGTAATTCCATTCAGCAGTTTGGGCTGTGGCCATGTTCAAAAGCACTATGGGAATTAACATGGGAAACACATTTTTACCCCCTTTTTCTCAGCCCCCGTTTGACGAATCACCCCAAAACTTACCATGATCAATAAAACATAGTAGGACACTTTTTTTTTGTAAAATTTTGTTTTGATTCTTCAAACGGCGCCAATGTTACAGGCAAGTCAAAAAATGCTTTTCCTATGGAAACTAGGTCATAACTATAACTACCTACTGGTGACCACCAGTAGGTGATTATGTGTGTGTGTGTGTGTGTGTGTGTGTGTGTGTGTATATATATATATATATATATATATATATAAATTGTTTTCACTTAAAAAAACAAAGGTTATAGGGATGTTATAGTTAGGCTCACATTTTAAACATAGAAAACCATAGAAATTCAACTGTTAGAGTTATCTTAAGTAACTATAACTCATGCCCCCGTCCCCTCCATGCATAGTTTTTTCGTAAACAGCTATGACCCAAGGGTGGCCACCCTGAGACATAGCAGCAGCCGGCCCTAGGGGGTGGTGGTCCCCAGGGCCACTATTAGTTCTATGGGGGGGCCGCGTGGCCCTCCCTCCAATGTTTCACTTAGCCCCGGGGAGGTGGTGGTCCCCGGGGACAGGGGTCTGAAACAGACCCCCTATCTTATTTCAAATTTGGCTCTGGGGAGGTGGCGGTCCCTGTGGCTGCGGGGGGCGTGCAGCCCCCCACATTCCATCACTAATTCTGCCCTGGGGAGGTGGCGGTCCCCAGGACTGTGGGGGGACGTGCAGCCCCCACCATATTCCATCACTAATTCTGCCCCGGGGAGATGCTATTTCCCGTGGCTGTGCGGAGGCTGGGTGGCCCCCTGCATTTCATCACAGATTGTGCCCCAGGGAGGTGGAAGTCCTAGGCGGACCCTCTGCACTCCATTGCTAATCCTGCCCCAGGGAGGTAGCGGTCCCCGTGGCTGCGTGTGGGCCGGGCAGCCTCCCCCCACATTCAAAATTGTTATGTCCCCAGTACCTGGCACATCTGAGGCCTGCATTTAAGAGAGTGCTTTTTTAAACGTTTGCGACGGATCTGTGGATCTGCTGCATCTCCCATAAAAAATTTTGAAAAGACTAATACTGTTTTGCTCTTGGGGAGGGTCAGAGCTAAGGGGTCAGGGTGTCCCCTACCATGGCCCCTTCTTTTCTTTTTCTTTTAAATCTATTTTTCTGGGACTCACCAGAAGCAGAGTCCCAACATGGCTGCCAACACTTCCATTTTGAAGTGTTGGCAGCCACCAATCAGACCTCAGCACAAGATCGAGAGGGTTTGTGCAGCCTTTGTGTCCCTATATATACAGACTTGTTTTTTAACATTTCTCAAAAACTACTGAACAGATTTACACCAAATAACAAAAGGGGCACTTTTTGGATCAACAGCTACCTTTCTACCAAATTTGGTGTAATTCCATCCAGTGGTTCGGAGGAGGTGTTCCAGATGGCTGGTGCCCTGGGTGAAAAAATAACACTTGCAGATAAGCAACAAAAGGAGCCGACCCTCAATGTAGACTGGAAAGAAGACTGGGCCTTGCTATGCCGCGGGCTGCTGGCAAAATTCCCGGCCACTTTTAACTCAGACTTTCTGGGGCAATCCCACGTATACAAAAGGGACTGTGTTTGTCAACCTTGGTACAATAAAGCTCTGCGCAATCAGAAAAAACATATTGCGCGTCAAATCAGGAAAATGGTAAAAGCGATCCAACAAGGAAGTGACGAAGAAAACCATATGTTATGGACTCTAAAAAAAAGTATTGTCTTGATTGTTGGGCCGCAAAACGAACCTATCAGGAAGATGCATGGTCCAAATTATTATGGGTAAGCCGACTGTCAAACAGTAAGCTCTTTTGGGGGCTGGTAAACAATCTGGCAGTGGGGAAAAGTAGACGCCATAATTGTGGGATAACCCAAGCAGTCTGGGTGAGTCACAATAGTAGTCTGTATGGGCTGGCAACCAAACCGTCAAAAGGTGGAGCCAGTCTTCTTCCCACAGTGATGGGGTCTGAACCTTCAATAAGTATTAATCGACCTCCAAATTTTCAAGTTAAGTGCAGGATCTTACACATTGCTGAAAAGGATGATCAAATGCAAGTTTCGAAGCTTGAGCAACTAGTCAGTCTGATCAAGAAATTGAAGTCGGAAGGGGCAGCCGGACCAAATGGACTTCCAAATGCAATTTTCAAAGCCGATCCAGTATATTGGGCTCAATATTTTTTGCCACTCTTTCACGCTATCGTCCACTCCAATTGGATCCCAGAATTTTGGAGAGGAAGTATAATACATACCATCTATAAAAGTGGAAGTCCCTCTCTTCCTTCAAATTACAGGCTGATAGCCCTCACTGACGTAGAGGCCAAGCTCTATGGCTCATGTTTGCTGCAGCACCTTCAAGCCTGGGTAGACGAAAATAAGCTTCTCCTGAGGTTTCAAACAGGCTTCAGAGCAGGCATGGGAACGTCATCAAATCTAATTGCACTTTCCCTTATTGTGGACACATCCAGGCACAAGAGGCTGGGCCTCTATGCATGTTTTATTGATCTTAAATCAGCCTTTGACCGGGTCCCAAGGGAAAGATTGTGGGCTAAGCTGACTAAATGGGGCATTTCTAACAAACTACTGAGGGCCATTGTAAATTTCTACACTGATACCTGGGTCCAGATCAAAATCGGAGACGGTTCAAGACTAACCAACAGAATACCTACAAAATCTGGCTTAAAGCAAGGTTGTGTTCTGGCACCGCGTCTTTTCAATCTATACTTGGCAGACCTCGGCGGCATGTTAGCCCAAGTGAATTGTCTCCCCCCCGACACTGGGTTTAGAGAAAATTGGGTGCTTACAATATGCAGGCGACATCGTCCTGCTGAGCCACACTCCCCAAGGACTGCAACAAAACATATCAGCACTCAACATCTTCCTGGCCGAGCAAGGCCTGGAAATCAATCTGGATAAAACCAAACTGATAAGGTTCTTAGGGGCAAATTATAAACAATTCAATTGGTACCTGGGAGATAAAAAAGTGGAGATGGTGCAGTCATACAAATATTTAGGTATTCATCTTGAACCAGGCCTGAAATGGAAACGCCAACTACAGTCGATCAAGGTAAAGGCCAAATCATTAACATATAGCTTTAACCTGCTTAAAAAGAAGTTGGACTGCTCAAACTGGTCGCACTTATTAAAAATTATGTCTGCTCAGCTGCTTCCAGCCATCTCCTACGGGTCTGAAATATTGAAAGGCTGTGAGATCATGGCTCTGAATACCAGGCAGGTTAAAACATACAAGGCAGTTTTTAACATCCCGAAAAGTGCCTCCCCGGCGCAGGTCAGACTGGAGATGGGCCTAAAAAAACAAAATTTCCAGCAACAAGGCTCCTTCCTTAAATCATCGTGGAAGTTACGTGCGTCAGAGGATTCCTCCATACTACACTCCTGCTGGCAAGAAGTGCAGGCGCAGCAGGTTGGTAAATTGAAAGGAACATGGGGAAGCTACCTAACCAAGGTTATCATTAGCCTGGGAATGGAAGAAGCCTGGAAATGTACCATTGGGAAGGCTGAATTTAATAGATTAGTTAACAAGACAGTTCGCTTACTCTCGCTCATTACAGACAAAGCCATCCTGGCCAAAAGACGGCATGCCTGGGCCGTCCTGGGGTCCTATTCGACATTATCCCCTCAGGGGTATTTGGCTGACCACTTTTCAGGTTACATCAAACATCAATTCCTGCTATACCGTATGGGATTCTTTGACACTGAACAATATCGTCCTTCTTGGAAAGGCCAGCATAACGTTCAAAATTGCCGCCTATGCGGCTATAATCAAGAATCCTTTTTGCATGTCCTTGGTATTTGTCCCACTTTAGGTCCGGAAAGAAGAAAACTGCTATAACATGATTTTATAGTTAATAATATTTGTTCATGTAGATCGGCGGTAATCTTCTGGCTCAAGGGTGAGTCAATTTCATTTTGCTGTAAAGGAGTAACATTTTTACAACTGCTCCATAAGAAACTGACCAAAACGGACTTGGGAAAATTGCTATAGGTTATTTCTCAAAGGTTGTTCTTCTAGGTTTCTTTTTGGTTAGAAATGATTTTTAACAGTCAAGCCTTTAAAAAAAAAAAAAAAACTTTTCATTTAAGTGTTAATTTTATTATGTAGTTTTTGTTTTATATTGCAATGGTTTTATTAATTGAGCAATAAATTTAAATTTAAATCTATAGAAATTAACATAGAGAAAACATGTTTTGGTACCCCCCCTCTTTTTGATGGGCCCCACTTGACAGATCACTCCAAAACCTTCCACACAGCAGCTGACTTGAGCGTCTAATTTTTTGGGAAAAGTTTGTGAAGATTTGTGAACCAGTGCCAAAGATATAGGCAAGTTAAAAAAAAGCTTTTTCTATAGAAACTAGGTCCTATCTATAACTACCTAGCGGCGACCGCCATTAGGTTTTATATATATATATATATATATATATATATATATATATATATATTACACCATCCAAAGGTCCACCTTATGGCGTGCAGATTTCACGGGTGCAAACGTGAGGAAAGGACCATTCCTCCACAATCTCCAACACCAACAATTGATTTGTTTGCACTCCAGGAGAGTTTATTTGCTTCTATTCAAGAAAAATATAAAAAGACACCACCAACGCGTTTCAACCTCTCGTCTTGATCACAGTTTTACAAAGAAAACCTTCCCATGAATCTTTATTTATAGTTCATCTTACTACCAGCGCCCAAGTGCATGCTGGGACACGAAGTCCCCTACAAAAACTTGTGACAATTAAAATATAATACAAAATTCACTAAACTTTTCTGTTACTATAAACATCTAAAAGGAAGTTGAATGATTAACTACGTATGGCAGGGCATGCGTAGAGGTGGGGCAGCTACAGGGCCTGACCTGCAGCCAGGCCCTGCAGTCAACCACCCCAGGCACCCTCTCTTGCGCCTAGTGTGGCCTTCGGCTAGGTCTCCATCTCTGGGCCTATTTTGGCCCTGGGGCCTTGCCAATTACTGACTGGGGATGGGAGCCACATGGCCCCTCTCTCCAGGCTGATTAGGCCCTGGATACCCCATCTCCCCCGGGCCCGAGCAATTTTTTTAAAAGGGAGAGGAGCCATGAAGCTCCCCCTCCCTGGGACAATTTTGGCCCCGGGGACCCCACCCCACATGGCCCTGGCCAATTAGTAAAAGGAAAAAAGAGCCATGAGCTCCCCCTCCACCTTCCCTGCAACAATTTTGGCCCCGGGAACCCCATTGCTGGGTTCCCAGCCAATTAGTGGAAGGGGAGAAGGGCCATGAGGCCCCCATCCCTGGGCTGATTTGACCCTGGGGACCCCATCCCCTGGGGCCCAGCCAATTAGTGGAAGGGGAAGGGGCCACGTGGCCCCCTCCCAGGGCTGATTTTGGCCCCAGGTACCTTATCCCCCAGGGCCCAGCCACTTGATGCCCCACCCAGGGCTCCCAGTCTGCACTTGGGGGACAGCGGGGGGACCCTCAATGCCCCTGCTGTCCATGCCAGCTCCTCATCTCCAGTGGGAGCCAGCTTTGCTCCCACATGCAGGGAGCAGCAAAAAATGCTGCTTCCTGAATGTGGGAGCAATTTTTTAATCTGTTTTCCTGTCCGCTTCACAGGGGGCAGGAAAACAGATGAAAAGTCCGCTCCCAACAGGCAGGAGCAGTTTTCCTGCTCCTGCCCACTTGGAGTGGACTTACTGTTTGCTCTCGCTTGGTGGGAGCTGTCAAAGCTCCCACCAAGCAAAAGCAAACATCTATGTCCTGAAGGGTGGGCACCTCTGGACATAGGGAACCGGCTCTTCGGGCTGGTGGTCCCTGGGACCATTAATGGATTGTATTTGCATGGCTGGCCCCTGGGAGGTGGTGGTCCCCAGAGCCAAAAATGGCACAGGACGGGGGCTGCATGGTCCCACTCCCCATTCAGAAATCAGCCTATTCCCTGGGAGCTGGTGGTACACAGGGCTGAAAGAGTGGCCCGTGCAGACCCCTTTAGGTAAATTGGCCTGGCCCTGGGGAAGTGGTGGTCCCCGGGGCCATAATGGGCATGGGGAGAGTCTGCGGGCCCCCTCCTGTCCTAAAGGTTTGCCTTGCCCTGGGGAGGTGGCGGTCCCCTCGGCCAAGAGCACCCATGAGGAGTGAGACTGCATGCGTTCCCTCTCCAATATAATTTTTTGAATTTGCCCCCAGGACCTGGCTCTCCAGCTGAGGTTTAAAGTAGCGTTGGAGACCGTGCTTGTTTTTAAAAAAAAAACTTTTGCTGAGATTTGCTGATACTCTGCTATTTTCACAACAAACATTATTTTAAAAAGTTTTATGGCCCAGGTGGGGTGCCTAGGGGATCCCACCACCAGACCTAATGGGGTCAGGGTATTCCTACCATGCCCATGCCCCTGCCCCTGCCCCTTTCTCTTTTTTTCCTTTTTTATTTTTTGAGACTCTTGCTGAGTCTGAGTCCCATAACGGCTGCCAACACTTCGTGGTTGAAGTGTTGGCAGCCAATCAGATCTCAGCATGAGATCTGTTGGGTCTGCGGAGGATCTACGTTCCTAGATATTCAAATGTCTTTTTTCTTTAATAGCTTGAAAACTACTGAACAGATGTGCACCAAAATACAAAAAGAGTATTTTCTGGCCCACGAGCTAGCTTTCTGCCAAAATTTGGTGTAATTGCGTCCGGTGGTTCCGGCTATAGTTGTATCTAAAATCCTTATGAGAAATTGCAAGGGCAAAACGCATTTTGGGCACCTCTGCTTTTTCTCAGCTCCCACTTGATGAATCATCCTCTGACACTTTCAACAGAGCAGCTGAACGCAGGTGCATACTACTTTGAAATTTTAGTGAAGATTTGTCAAACAGTGCCAAAGTTATTGGCAATACAATAAACCCTTTCCTATCGAAATTAGGTCCTAACTCGAACTACCTACTGGTGACTGCCAGTAGATAATATATATATTAATGAATCAATATATATTAATGAAGGTGGTCTGCACCTGACCCGGTGAGCATGAGAAAGGGTTGTGGGCCGAAACGCGTCACTGAGCTGCTTTGATTTATTTTCAATAAATAAGATATTTTCGCAGTCCTGAATGCGCGTATGATTATATATATATATAATTGTGTACATTTGCAAATTTGGGCGCTTTTATGAATTTTGTCGCCCTCACTTGAAATTTTCAATGTGACTGTCTGATGAATGGGTTCAAAAATGTTTTTTCAACCATCTTGAAACTTGTGAATAGAAAATGGTAGTAAGAAAGAAGATTGTCAGTGGATATTTGAAGTAAAAAATAAACGAATTTGCCACATGACATTGCAAAATTTCTGATTTCACCAACTTCATTCATCAAGTTGGTGTATTCTAATAAATAGGGCCAGGGCCTGGCTGTGTATAGCACAGAACTGGTACTTGGCAGGTGAATGCAGTATATCAAAATCATCGTCACAAAACTACAGCCAAATGTTAGTTCTAGTTCAATGAAAACAAAACTTGAAATTCGATTCCCTCACATACCCCCTGGTCAGTATGGTCACCAAAAGCCACCATGGCAAAAATGCTCAAACCAACCATCTTTTTCTTTGCCTTACCTAAGCTCACTCTCTCCTTAGCATGCTGTCATAAACCCAGGGGAGAGGGAGAATAACAGAGGTACTGACTGTGGGTTTTTTAATCCAGTGACTCAAACCTCTGGGAGAAATGCCGGATTGGATAAATGGCCAATGCAGCCCTGTACCCCTTGCTTTAATTTTAAGAAAGAGCCTTTTTTTGCATGTAATGTTGACAAGGGGGTGCACTAAGCATGGTGAGGGCGAGCTATGGTGTGAATTACATACCATAAATGATTAATTTAAGGGGTTTTAGATTGTGAACCTTAACTAAACTTTAACTGTGTTTTTATAACATTAATCAATATTTTTTTCCAATTACCTAAAATGTAAGTTTTGTCACGTTCATTGTATTTTGTTGACCCCTTTGTTTCAATATAACATTTTTAAACAGGCCCAAATGTTTTTGGGTTGAAAACTCCTATCTCATTTTAAATCCATATTTAAAAAATTGGATATACAATAATAACCATCGTTTTCCATTATATTCTATATAATGTACGTGAATTCGTCAGGAAAATTATTATTTGTAGTTTCTTTAGATAACTTATAAATTTGGGGCTCACTTGTTGAAATTACGTTTCAAATCACTATTCTAATGCTTTACATGAAGAACTGGCATCCATTTTAGCGGTGTTTTTTTGAGAGCAGACTTCCTTTCTCCCCCCTCCGGTACTGTACCACAAGAAAGCCCAAGGCATTCTGCTTTGTATTTAAGATGAAAATTAATTTTCTAGAGAATTGGAAGAAAAAGTAGGAAAACTTCACAAAGGATAAGCAAAACTTTACAGATAAAAAAAAATCACACACCCTTAAAGTATGTACAAAAGTGGAATGAACTATTAGTCATTTTTGTACTAAATGTTTCGCATTCTGGTGTTCCAATCTTCTTATGGAGAGCAAATGATACGCTCACTTAAGCTATTTTGTGAACCAACGCAAGGCTAAGGTCAACCAGCGAGAACAAGCTAAACATTTCTTTGTACTGATCCAGTGGCACAACCTGCCGGTCACAAGACAAAATGCAATCAAGGTAATAGCTCCCTGCATTAAAATACAATTTTAAGTCGGGAGCGGGACTCCCTCACAAACATGGACACCGGCGCCGCTGACCTGGTAACAGGCGCACCCCTCCTTACAGGTTTCCAAGTCCCTCGTTCTGCCTCGTTCCATCTCTCCCCCTTTCTCCTCCCTCTCTCCTCGTTTCCTTTCTCGCTTTCACTGCCTCCACCTCTCCCCTTTTTGTTCGAGTGTCCCTTCTTGTCTCCCATCATCTCCTTCTCTCCTGCTTCCCTTCATCCCCCTCACACCCCATTTTATTACATTTCACTCTCTTCTGCATTTCTCCCTTTTTCTCTAGTGCGTCATAGACCCCCCCACCCTCTCTAGAGACTAAACGCAGACACAGGACCCAGGCGGGCACCCAGCCTGGACCCCCCTCAGCTCTGGGCCCCGGTTCCACTGCACTCTTTGCACCGCCGATAGTTAAACCTGTGTCCTAGGCCAGGCCTTTTTACCACTTTTTGCAGGTTTTGTAAGCGCTGGATAACGAATAATGTGAATGGAGATGTAGGGACACGATAATCATTATATGATGGGCTTATACCAACATCTGGATTGTTTTCCTGACCAGAAATACCACTGATGTTGTCCCGTGATAGCCCCGAACTGAGGTGTTGTCGTTGGACTTGTTTTATTTTATTTATTCATATCTGTTGTTAAGTCAAATTCGTTTAATACCAGACTTTAAGAGAGCCTGACTTCTTAAAGAATTGTTAAATAAAAGACATTTGTGATTCCGGTAATTTATTCTCGTAACCATCACAAACTTTTGGCTCATCGCTGTTTAGCTAATTTATCCTCAAAGCAAAGGATGAACATCTTGCTCAAGTTTACCTAAATATCGTTGTATCTCCAGCTGATCACAGAGTGGCACCCCAGCCTTATCCAAACGAGAGAGAGAGAGAAACATCTGCAGGCACATCAGTATAGTAACATAAGCACGTATTATATATATATCTCCGTACCCCACACCGCACATATTCGTCACGATAGTCCACAGTACTACAACCATTTACACCCCAGTAGTTCCAGCCTTTTGATTTCTGTGGACCCCCACGTTATCAGTACTGGAACCCGGGGACCCCCAAAGAATCATTATTGGAATCTGGGGACCCCCCCAGTGAGTCATTACTGAAAGCTGGGGACCTAACCTGATAATATTATTACATTTTTTAAGGAGCTGTAGACCCCCTGAGGAGGCTTTGCGGACCCCATGGGGCCCCCGGACCACAGGTTGGGAACCACTGATTACCCTATACCCTTGTATGTTTTTTGGGACAGCCCCTTGCCTCATATAGGCCCTCTCTTGCTTTGCGCACCAGTCCATCACCTGTTTGCACAGCGCTAGTAGGGGAGAGGAAGGCAGCCACCACTCTTTTGCAATATCTCTCTTTGCAAGTGCCACTCCACTGCCCACAAGGGTCTTGCCTCCCCTGGCATAACACACTCCCTCCATGACTCCCGATAGAATGGGCAATTGCAAGATGCCAATGGGTCTCCTTACTACTCTGGATAGGACCTCAATGATCCTGCCCCAGTATTCTGCAATAATTGGACAGCCCCACACCATATGATAGTGATTAAACCAAGTTTGACCTGCAATTGGCACCACCAAAACTGCAGCAGGCATAAGGGATATTTTGGTAAAACAAAGCAGACGAGGAAAAGTGATCATTTTCAAATACTGCAGTGTAGTCCAAAATATTGAGAAGCAGCTTTGCCCGGCTGGTAACTTCCAATGTTAACACGCATGGAGAGTATGAGGGAGAAAAGGGAAATTAGGGGGAACACAGCCTTACTCAGCTCACTATATAACCAAAAAACACACTGGACATGCATCAAAGGGGGCGCTCGCTGTGCTTCAAGCGGTCCAAGGAGTGGACGACATAGGCGCACAGCGAGGCCACTAGCCTCTAGGGATAGGGCCACCTTAAGACCCTATTATTAAATTGTAACTTTGCACAGGTGCCTGTTTAGGTGTTTTTCCTACCTAGATTAGCTGGATCCCGATCTTTCCAGACCTAGAATTTATTTACGCACTCCCTCCTGTTCTTTTAACAGTGAGGTTGCGTCTGCCCAGGTGGCACTGCCCTACCTGAGTGGGGCTAGGTGGTCAAATGATGAAGCATGACACTATATAGTGTGTGAGACCACCTAGTCCGTAAAGGAAATCCCCCTTTTTTTCTCCTCTTTAACTGCTCACCAATCTCATACTGACCCTTTTCCTCTAATAGAGGACCACGAGGAACCAAGGGCACAATGTGTACCCTTGTTGTCCATTCTTTGATGTATAAGAGAACCCCGTACTTAGTGTTTTTTTTTTTTTTTTTTTTTTTTTTTTTAACTTCCAATGTTAAGCAAGACAGCAATGGACAGACATTGAAGCACTAGGAGACCGGCTCTAAAGCCACACACATGCCGAAAAACCAGAAGCTCAGTCTGCGCACCACAGGTCACACAAACCATTCAGTCTCAATTTCGGACCCTCTTAGGAAGACTAAAACTGATTTGGTCCAGTTGATAGTAAGCCCCAAAGCATCCTGATGTAAACAAAGAATCTGCAACACCTGAGCGATCGTGGTTGATGGGTGCGAAATGTAGGCAAGCGCATCATCCTCATAGAATATTATACAGTCTTCCATCACCCCCTCCTAATTGAAGCCGTACACCAGGACATCGCAGTGAATCCACACTTCCAGTGGCCCAACCGCCAGTGCAAACAAGAGTGAAGATAAGGGGGCAACCTCGATGGGTACCCCAGGGAATCATACATGGGGCAGATAATGACCATTGCCCCTCACCTACACATTGGGGCTAGAGTAAAGCACCTTTAAAAATGTGTGAAATCGAGGACACAGCTCCAACTTAATTAGCACTGCCTCCAAAAAGGGCCATTTCACCAAGTTGAAGGTCTTCTAAAAATCCAACAGAAGGAGGACGGTAGGATACCACAGTTGAGGAAAAACATGAAAGTGCCATATGGACCCTGCAAAGGCAGTGCCCAGTGCTTCTCCAAGGTATAAGCCCACATTGGTCTGAGTGGGCAAGCAGAGAGAGGATTGTAAGCAACTGGTTCACTATTACCTCTGCACAGATCGTCACCTCAGAGTTAACAAGTGAGATCGGGTGATACGATGCACACCAATCCACAAATTGGCCTGGCTTAGGGAGAACTGCTATGGTTGCCAGATCAAGCTCAGGGGGAAAATGTGCCTTGCCCACCACCTCTTGATATAGGCCAAGGAGGTAAGGCATCAAGTGGTCCTGAAAAGGTTAGTAATACTCCAAAGGGAATTCATCAGAGGCCCCAAAATGTTCCCAAGTGCTAGCCTGATCTCCTCTGGCTCCATGGGCCGGTCCAAGTCCGCCCTGTCACTTACTAAGACTCTGGTATCGGGATGCCGAACACCAGGGGACGTGTGCATTACTTTATACATTTAATAAGGTCAGTAAGTGAGAGTCGGCAACCTTCAATTACAATTGATGCCTGAGAAGTTTTAGTCAGTGGTAAGTGAGAATAGCTGAAAGAAAAGAGGAGGAAAAGGAGAATTAGTTGCAATTTGTATGCATTTCAAAGTCATACGCACTCGCAGGGGTGAGTTGGGTTAAGTGCTTAGGGCCACACAGATGGGGCCCAGACAAGTCACTAAGAGGAATATAGAGGATGGGTGTTAACCATGTGGAGGAAGCGGGGTCAGAGTTCAATAAGGGATTGCCAAGCTGGGGCCAGAACACAAGATCTGCAATGATGGAACGTAGTGTTAACCATGCAGACCACTAAAGCTTTAACTAAAACAATTAGAATCAACCAGACTATGTAGTAATGAGGTAGGTTGCAAATTGTGACCCACTATAATGCACTCCATCACAGGGATGGAGGCCTGCTGGGGTCAGCCGACCCAAATGTCTGCAATTGTTTTTAATTAAAGCAATTTTTCTTTTTTTTAAATGCAGCCTGTTCCCCTTAAAGGAAAATAGGATAATAAAAAAAAATTTAAAATGGAAGTTTAACAAAAACATTTTTTAAACCTGGCAGCAGTCCATAGGACCACTGCTATTCTTATAAAATGGTTTTTCTCAACATTCACAAAGGGAAAAGGGTTCCTTGGGGACCCCTTCCAACAGGTTTAACCTACTTTTCAGCAGTTGGTAAAATATTTGTGTTTCATGACCGGATTTCAGACAAAATATCAATTCATCGCGCTCCAAATCGCCATTTGGAAGGGATGCCCTAAACATGTCCCTTCTAGTGAGTATGTGGTTGCAAACACAAATTGCGATTCAGTAATGTGTTACCAAATCACAAGCTGATTAAGTAAATCCAAAAAGGCCATTTTGTCAGACTCTTTGTGACTGTAAAAAGCCTTAAGCTGGCCCTTAAGCTTTTATTCTGAGGATACATTGCTGGAATATAAAGGCTTCAATCCATAGGGTTTCAAAATACCTTTAGATGGGTTTAACCCAAGGAACCCCAAAATGAGCAGGTACTCTACTAGGGGGAGTACCTAGACTAAAAGGGTTGAAACATGAGTTATTGGTATATTTAAAGTGGGGTATATATTAGGAGAGGTGTGGTACACATTTTGTAAACTATAGGCATACAACCTTCCCCTTTTGAAGGAATGTAAATACCAACAAATAAATTATGCCCTGGGACCTTGGTAAATTGACTGGATCTATGCATCAGGTGCACCAGGCCTCGAGGGATATTGAATTTTAAGAAAATGGTTTAATGAGGGAGCAGATTCAGTGGTTTATTTATGATGCCATAACTAGTAACATCTGCTTGCCTTTGCTGACCAAGGGCCATGTCAGATATGAAAATTATCATATTAGAAACAAAATCTAACACCGAAGTGTACAGAATCTATTGGATGCAATAATTAGCCCTTTTCCACGTGTTAAATTATGGCAGATTTGACTTGCCAAAATTTAATGAAGGGTACAATCTTTATCATACCTAGGAATTACCAGGTGCAATAAACCACAATACTTACGCTTGCGATCCTTGCACAAACCCACATTTCGTTTAAAAAGACCAAAATAGGGAAAGGGCAATGGAGGAGCTTGGGGATAGAGCTAGGTAATTCAAGACCACATTTTTTTGTAAATAATAAATGGACGGGGTGGGCTACGGGAAGCAATAGCAGCACTGAGGTGTGTTGTATGGGAGTTATGTCATTGGAACTTAGTAAGAAATGTTATGCGTTGTTACAAGAATTTTGTCAAGGGGTCCTGGAATGCTAATGCAGGGCTGTGGCAGTTGTAACTCTTCGCTCCGGATGCTCTGTCATGGGTCTTTTATGTGGAATAAATCTTCTTAGTTGGATCAGTATTTGTCGTTCCTGTCCCATCTTTACCTGCACAACTACAATATTGTGGCGACGAGCGGATGTTTGAAGACCCACCGACAGTACATGGAAGTTTATGCTGGATTTTGTAGCCATTATGCTGCTCCTTTACTTCATTTGGCTCAAGCTTGTTGGAGTGCCTCACCCAGTGTGTATATTGTTTAATACATGTGCCGGCTCACCTTTCTCCTCCATTTTGTCTTAACTTTGAACTTTATTACTTATATGGCAATTTACCCTCGTGCACTGGCCATTGTTTTCCTTGAGCCTTCATCACGCTGTGCATTCAGGAAACAACCTACACCACCTTTAGAAACTTTACAGCTTGTTTTGGTGGACATCTTTGAACTTTGGGCTGGTTTACATTTACAGCCTTTTTTTAACCACGTTCTGTGTGCGCATTTACTGTGATACACTTTGTTTCTATCGGCGTATCATTTTCTACATTTCTCTTTGTTTTGATCAGCGCTTTAGTGTTTTCATGTATTTTCATGTTTCCATGGTGATACGTATACCTCCGCTTTCTATTGAGAGTGACATTGCTCTAATTCACGGTGACAGGCACACCTTTCTATTTGCTTGAAAGTGGTTACACATTTTTGAGAATTATTTGGTTGCTGTTGACGCCTCTAGGTACAGTGCTATGCATAGAACTGCTTTATTGTTTAATCATTTGGGTGAAACTGGGCAAGAGGTTTTTGACAACTTACCAACCATTGTTGCACCACTTGGTGATGAATCTTGGGATGCATACACCGAAGCTACTACACGTATGGCTAAACATTATTCTGATGAACCATCGGTAATGTTGGAACAACACAATTTTTTCAAAATGAAACAACTAATGGATAAAACCATAGAAGCTTTTATGGCAGTTTTAAGAGTTCTTGCTGCTATATGTGAATTTGGTTGAAACATTGATATATATTTACGTTATCAATTAGTTTCCAATTGTTATAACAAAAAGATTCAAGAATGTATATTGACGTGCAAGAATCCCTCCCTAAGTGAAGTCATGGACATAGTAAAGAGTAACAGAGGATATTAAATCTTCTGTTCATATTAGTGCCGTATTGCAAAAAGATGAGTTGGAAGTTAATGCTGTATCCAATAGGGGTAAAGCAAGCAAAATATTGAAAAGAAAAATTCAAGTTGTTATAGATGTGGTTCAAAGACCCATATGGGGAATAGTCCATCTTGTTTAGCTCAAAGAAAGATGTAACTTTTGCAAAAAAGATGGGTCATTTTCAAAGTGTTTGTCATTTAGCTGAGAATAAAATGAAGATATCTCAAATTGAAGTTGTTGAAGATAATCTGTGTGAAACTTTTAACAATGTCTTGTTAACAGTTGATACTATTGATGTTTCTCAAAACAAATGTAACGGTCCTATTTGTTCTGTCAGTATAGGCTCTGTCACCTTAAATGTTATGGCAGATTCTGGTTCGCCTATTACTATATTTTCTGATCTAACTTTTGAGAAATTTTGGCCTGATAAACTGCTGAAACATACTGGTTCTAAAGACTCTGTATTTTGAGGCCTTGGATGCGAGCTCCCCATGGGGAGCGTCCGTTGTCAGAATGACCTGTGGAACAGAATCCAGAAATGGCAGCCCTTTTTAAGAGGTAGTTTTTGTTCCACCACTATAGAGAGCAAAAGCTGCGGTCGTCTACCAACACTAGATCCTGTAAATGACCCTGTGCCTGAGACCATTGGCATAATAGACATTCCTATAACAGACACACGTGAAGACATGAATGTGGCACTATTGCAATGCAAGAAGCCATCCTTATCAAAAGTATCATGATTGATTTCACTGCGGCTTGTTGATAGGGGCGAAAGTGAAGAAGCTGTGTTTGAAAGCTCTGTACTCTTGCTGTATTTGGGTAAGGTAAACCTAGCTGTGTACTGATTATGGCCTCAAGGTAAGGCTATACCTGAAGTGAGATGAGATGCGACTTCTGAAAATTGATTGTGAACCCTAATTGGTGAAGGTAGTCTACTGTAGCTTGAATATGGCTGAGACATTGTCTAAGAGCTGGCTTTGATGAGCCAGTTCTCTAAGTATGGGTACATATGAATTTTCTGTGTGCGCAGGTGAGCTGCTACCACAGCTAGACATTATGTAAAGACTCTTGGTGCTGTAGTGACTCCGAATGGGAGCACTTTGAACTAGTAGTGTTGTCCTTCTATGACAAATCTGAGATACTTGTGGTATGCTTGGTGTATAGAAATATGAAACTAGGAGTCTTTTAAATCTAGTGCTTAAAAGAAAGTTACCCTGTTGAAGCAGGGGAAGCACATTCTGGAGTGTGACCATGTAAAAACGTTCTGATATAATGTAATGGTTTGAAGGTCTTAGATATAGGATGGGTCTTAGAGAGCCATCTTTCTTGGGTATAAGAAAGAAGAGGGAATACACTCCAGTTCCTGGATGTTGAATAGGAAATTGTTTAATTGCCCCTTTTGCTAGTAACGCCTGTACTTCCAGTTTGAGGCAAGTGATGGGATCATGTGACAGTTTGTGACAGCAAGGTGGGATGTTTGGAGATGTGGAACTGAGCTCCAGACAGTAACCATGTTGGATAATATCCAACACCCATTGATCCGTAGTAATTTGTTGCCAATTTTCAAGAAATAACTGAAGGTGCCCTCCTACAGGATATTAGAGGGAAGCTTGAGTGAGTCACTGTTGATCAAGGAGAGGGTGTTTTACTTCTACCCCTGTAGTGGTTTCCCCTATATGAACATCTGTAAAAACAAATTTACAAAAAACTGTGTGAGGATGTGTGTGTGGCTGACCTTTATTATATGATGATGTTTCACCTGAAGAAGATTTAGAGGCTGGCTTGTATGATGGCCTATGAAAAGCACCACGAGAAGCAGGAAGTTTTAGCGCTCCCATGAATTTTGCCACCTCATTGTCCTTCTTCATCTTTTCTAATGCCTGATCTACTTGCCAACCGAAAAGATGCTCTTTATCAAATGGTACATTTAATATTGCTTGTTGTACCTCTTGTTTGAACCCGGAAATATGAAGCCACGTATGCTGGCGTAAAAGGACACTGGTACTGATACCTCTGGCTTCTGTATGAACCAATTCCAAAGTACAGCACATGGAATAGTTGGAAATTAACTATCCCTCCCTAACTATTTCTTGCTCTTTTTTCCTGTCCTCCTCTGGGAGGTATTGGAGTAACTGCTCGATTTCATCCCAGTGGGAGTGATCGTTTCTTGCCAGGAGCCCCTGCGTATTGGCAATACGCCATTGATTTGCTACTTGAGCAGCCACATGTTTACCTGAGGCGTCAATCAGTTTACTTTCCTTATCAGGAGGTGGAGAATCCTGGCCAGCTTGTGAATTAACACTTTTCTTAGCCTTTGACACAACTAGGGAGTCTGCTGGAATCTGATCCTTGATATAGATATGGTCTCATGGAGTAGCCTTGCATTTTCTCTCCATTCTTGGGCTAAAAAGGCAAATATATTGTCAGCATGTCTTAACATGCCTTTGAGCATCGGGAGGTATTGTGTGGACTTGTGTGATGCAGTAAGCATCTCAAATGGACAAGTTACTAACCTTCGGTAACACCTTATCTGGTAGAGACACAGACTAGCCGCAGATTCCTGGTCTTAGAAGTCTCCCCAGGCATCAGACTGGATCCGGAAACTTTTCCTCAGTACTACCTCTGCTTGGCGGTAGATGGCGTCGAGAGACTTCGCAGTGACATCATCCCTGGCCATGACGTCAGCAGAGTCCATATGGTCCCTCCCCGACACGCTGACGTCAGTTTCTTCTGTGTCTAGAATCCGCACAATGCGGAGCCCCATAGAAACTGACAATAGAATAGTGTATATTGCAACTAAGAGGGAAAAAAATCATGATGTTATACGCACAAGAACAATAAGACATCAGAGACTACCCCAAGCGAGACTGAAGAGAACACAGTTTTCAAGCGGGGAGGATGGGTGGGTCAATAAGGAATCTGCAGCTAGTCTATGTCCCTGCCAGATAAGGCATTACAGAAAGTAAATAACATGATCTTCTGATATAGACAACTAGCCACAGGTTCCTTTTCTTAGAATTAAATACGAAAGCAATATCAACCCAGGCAGAGGCTTGCGAACGGATCTCATCAGTCTCGCAATGAAGAACCTGGCAATGAAGAGGAAACAAGCCAGGCACAAGACAGACACAGTGAGAAGATAATGAAAGTTACCCGCAGTCAAGAAATGACCGACATATCAACAGGAGATATAAGTCATGACTGGAAAGGAATGCCCAAGAAGGGAACGTGGTAGTGACCACGACAAGTGAGGCAGACAGGCCTACCTATAAATAACAGAATTCAAAAAAAAAAAATAAAAAAAAAAAAATAAAGGGTAAAAATGTCCAATGGTGAGAGATAGGCATGTAACACGCATCAAGGGACGTGTAGAGATGAAACTGGAGACGGGTAACAAATTGGTACCAGAAGGACTAGAGTAAATGAGCTAGGGACTGCAGTATCACTGCCCAAAACAGAACAAGCGTGTGAAGGAACACACAATGTGAAAACAGAAGGACAGGATGTAGTGAAGTAAGTACCAGAACACCATAAGGGGTACAAATAGAAATAGCAATGGGTGACCTAGAAGAACTAGGAGTAACAACTGTAGCACCCAACGGAAGGATAGACTTGGAAGGACAAAGAATGTCCAGCCCAAAATGCGCAAGAGCAGCTACACACCAGAGTGTAACGGGGGGCACCCAGACTTGAACCAGGGCCCTCTAAAGGCCGAGTGAACTGTGAAAAAGAGAAGCACAAAACGCAAGAAAACAAGCAAAGCAATCAATGGGACAAAACCACTGATGAGGAAGTGCAACAGCCGTGGAAAACCCGAAGGGAAGACCAGGGACGAAGAAGCAAAGACATGAAAGGTAAGGCATGTCAACAGACAGATCTAAAAGGAGTCCCATCACAGAGTGAGGGTCTGTGACCGTGAGGGCACAGATAAACCTAGGTTGAGAACAACAGGATTCTGAAGACCAGCAGACTATGTAAATGTCTGGAAGGAGCAAAGTAATCAACCTTAGAAACCAGTAAGGTTAGAAAGGAAGATGCATAGTCGACAGGGGAGGGGAAAAAAATATATATCCTATCATGGGGCTACATTAATTTGGAAGGCCTGTGGAGGAAACGTAGGAAAAAGTACCTGTAGTGACGTGAACAGGTAAGAGAAGAAACGCATGTTGGGGAAGACAACCCCCCCCAGAGGAGTGTATAAAAGGGAAAACCACCAACCAGAGGACACTCAAGAAAACCATTAGTTATGGAAAAAAAATACAGATAATGGTAATAAAAATATATAGGAGCTAGTGTATGGTGGCATACATCATAAACCAAATATAGGAGCCTAGAATCCCATAAGGAATGACGTACAAAAACGTGCGATTCCGCAGCATAGGTAATAAAAGAGATAAAAGGGTGGACTGGTGAAGACACACCTGGAACAGAACCTACATCATCCTGGGTCAAGGGTGGTGTCCGTGAGCATAACGCCACGGTGAATACTAGCATCCCAAACAATGACATGAGTTGTACAGAAAAGGAAGATAAGCTAATGTTGAGCAAGTGAATTGATACACAGTCACCCACCAAGACAGGAGAAAGGTAAAATTATAACTTCCAAATGCACCAAAGGTGGTATTGCAGGTGGATAAAGAAAACATACACTACATCAATTACAAATTCCATAGAAAACATGGGAGAAAAGACCTCCTGTCGAAGAAGGATGAAATGCAACGCTGAAGCACAGCAAGCCTAAAATAATTTAGGGAAGAAATTACTCTCGTAGGAGTACAAGAAAATATCTCAACTGGGATCAGAAGGAGGAAAATGTAGCAAAAAGCTTACACGAGAATGCTTGAGCGAGAGCCATGGGTAAACCAATAGCCACAAAAGACTACAGGCTATCCGCCTAAAGGTAAAATGAAGGCAAGGCAGACTTGTCTGAAAGCACAACTAAAAGAGACCCACTATATGTGGTAGGAAGAAACTCAGAAATATGAAGTCAATCCATAGCTGGGGAAAGACAAATGATAAGCAAGGCTTATGACCATGCCTCATAAGCAGAGCTGCCGCTCTACACGGCTATATAACCGCAGAACGTAAACTGTGCCCAACACCATCACTGCAAGTGGAAAAATACACCATATAAAAGGTAGATAAATTGGAAGAACAATGCTTCCGCAAAGGCATTAGTACACTCTGGAGCTAATCCGAAGACTACTTCAACTGCAAGAACAACATAACAGTCAAAAGATAAGCATAGATAGAAACACACCCGCCAGGATCACGAAAACCTAACAGCATGCAACTATGTAGGTGATTGGGCTCATTGGAGAACTTAACATTAGTCCCCACTATGGGAATCGCGAAAGCGGTGCAAAGCGGAATCTGCTTGTGCACCAAAAAGGGATTTGACATCAAATATCATGTCAAGCAAAGAATCCCTTACAGGAGCTGTAAAATTTTAAGCTCTTAGCCAAGCCCTTTGATGTATGGCTACCAATGAGGCCATCAGCCGACCAACGGAATCAGTGGTACCCATACCAGATCGAATTGAGAGTTTGGCTGCCTGCTAACCATCTCCTATCAAGGCAGAAGGGCAGTACGAGCCTCCTCAGAAAGAGTTGGTAACAAACCCTCCACTGAATCCCATAGAACATGGGAGAAGCAAGCTAGCACAAAAGAGGTATTGGTGGAACGTAAGGCAGCACTAGAGGAGGCGAACATCCTTCTACCAGCAGTGTCCAGCTGTCTGGCTTCTCGCTATGGCGGGGCAGGAGGAATTTGCCCTACGTCATGGGTAGCCAAAGCAGTTTGCACCACAAAAGTCTGGGTGGTAGGGTGGCAGCGAAGGCGCTACAGATCTTCTTGTGCAGGCCGGTGTCTGTGGGAGATAGCACGCCCCACAGGGGGACCAGAAACAGGCTGGTTCCAAACACGTAAGAGGATGTCAGAAAGAGCCTCACAATACGGGATGATCGGTTCAGTAGAAGACTGATGTAAGGATGTAAATCCATCAACAGATCTGCTGATAACTGCACAACAGAAAGCTGTAAGTGCAACACATCAGCCACTCATCAACATGTCTGACAGCAGAACTTTCCTCAGTCGCCAAACCAGGTGGTGAAAGCAGGCTGGAGGCCGGCGAGGAATCAAAGCCACTCGCATTGGCAAGCACCCAATCCGATGAATAAAATGGAATGGGGCCTGAAAAAGGAGGCAGAGAATGTGTAGGAGGGCCAAACCCTGTATCAGCATCCAAATCTAACAGTGCTGCTCCCGGCGTCGACCGATATCGAGAGGGAGAGGCCTCCTTGGAAACAGCGTTGGCAGACTCCGGAGAAATGTCAATAGGGGCGTTGAGCGAAGCCGAGTGAGACACAGGCACCCTGGATAATGTCAGGGCAACAGGACCAAGTGCAGACAATGGAGGCCGCAAGAGGCCGTGCATCGGTGCCGATCTGACTCCGGAGTCGGGAGGCTGAATGGGCACAGAGGACAAAGGGGCCGGTGGAGACCCCATCAGAGCACTAGCCACCTCCAAAGGACCCGAAGGCGCTCCAGAGGGAATCAGAAGACCCAAAGATAGTATGCAGGGAGGAGTAGTAGTCCCGCATTGGGGTCAGTCACCCTAGCGCCAGGATAGGGCAGAAGGGAAGGGGCAGACAAGCGCAGACTCCAGTGGAGGAGAGGTGCGCAGGGCAGTGACGTCAAAGGATGTGACTTTGCCTGGGAACACCCACATGGGATGCCGATGGACCATGGGATGTCGCAGAAGCCGTAAGTGAACGACTCGCGCTTCCGGGACCGTGAGGAAGAAGACTTACTCAGGCGCCTCCAAGAAGATGACTGGTCTGCCCACGCTGCCAGGAGCTTCATACAACACTCTTGCAAGGCTTCAACCAATGACCGGCGTCACAACCGTCGTGGTGAGTGCCCAGACACCACAAACACCAAAGGGAGGTAAGTGACCGACATTTGCCAAGCACAGGACCCACAGGGCTTAAACCCTGAAGGCATATACACTCCAATAAATGTTAAATTTATAGAAAAATACCCAGAAAAAGAGGGTGAAGGGCTCTTCTGTCTTCGATCTGAATGACTGGCAGGCCTCACAGTCTTCTGGGAGAGGCAGAGGTTACAGAACTGATGTTGATCAGTCCGAGGGAATTTGGAGTGACACTTCGGACAGAAACGGAAAGGCATCTATTCCTTCAGGCTTTCATTCTCTGATGAGGGATGGAAAAAACAGCCGCCCGAAGGGCATAGCCCAGAGATCCTCGAATGGAAGAGTTTGATACAAAGATTTCTTCAATCCCGAAACGAAAAGGGATAAAGAGAAACATGATTGATAACAATACAGACAGGGCTGGAAAGGTTTTCCCCTGTGGAAGAGAGGGAATACAGTCTTGAACCGGACCACCGAAAGAAAACCACCGGACCCAACTGTGGAAGAAAACAGTCCCAAAATGAAATCCAGGACAATGTGCAATGCCAGCAAGAGGAGGAGTCACGATATCTTGTGACTCGAAAGGCTTTTCAAACAAAAACTCGCAAACTTCTGAACCCAACACTAGATGGCAGAGGTATGCAGAGCGTGTGTATCTACAGCCAGACAGGCCAACAAACTGTAGTGTTTACCATCAAACAAGTGCTTTAAAAATACACATTTGTAATAGGTACTCAGACTATCTAGTGTAAACGTCTTTTTCAGGGTCCATTAAAAGGATGCTCTAAAGAACTCCCCTGATACCAATCAATTAATCAATAAATCAGGAATTTGTAAAGCGCACTGCTCACCCATGAGGGTCTCAAGGCGCTGAGGAGGAGGGGGTGGTAGAAGAAGGGGTGAGGGGTGGTGATGTGCTGCTATGGCTCGAACAGCTAGGTCTTGATAAGTTTTCTGAAGGTAAGGAGGCCTTTAGTCTGGCGCAGGTGGGCGGGAAGTGTTCGACGTTTTGACAGCGAGGTGCAAGAATGATCTACCACTGGTTGTAGTTTTGCGGACACGTGGGACGGTTGCGAGGGTGAGGTGAGGCGGAGCAGAGATGTCGGTCGGGGTGTAGGAGAACCATCTGTTGAGGTATTCTGGTCCAGTGTTGTGCAGTGCTTTGTGAGCGTGGGTGAGGAGTTTGAATGTGCTTCTCTTGTTGACTGGGAGCCAGTGCAGGTTTCTCAGGTGGTCTGTGATGTGGCAGTGGTGGGGGGTGTCCAGGATGAGGCATGCTGAGGCGTTCTGGATGCGTTGCAGCCTTTTCTGGAGTTTGGCTGTGGTTCTTGTGTAGAGGGCATTGCCGTAGTCCAGTCGCTTACGAGGGATTGGGAGACTGTTCTTCTGGTTTCAGTGGGTATCCATTTGTAGATCTTTCGGAGCACACGTGGGTATCGAAGCAGGTGGCAATGGCGTTGACTTGCTGGGTCATGGATAATGAGGAGTCCAAGATGAATCCTAGGTTGCGTGTGTGGGAGTCCGAGCGGCTCAGAGAGTGGCAGGCCACCAGGAGTCATCCGATGCAGAGGGGGTGGAGCTGAAGATGAGGACTTCCGTCTTGTCAGAATTGAATTTGAGGCAGCTGCTCTTCATCCATTTGTTGAAGCCCTTCATTCCTTCGTGAAGGTAGGTCTTGGCGGAGTCCTTGGTGAGGATCAGCTGGGTGTCGTCTGCGTATGAGATGATGTTGAGGTTGTGGGATCGGGCGATGTTAGCAAGCTGGGACAAGTAGACGTTGAAGAGGGTCGGGCTGAGGGATGAACCCTGGGGTATGCCGCAGATGATTGTGGTGGCCTCCTAGCGGAATGGGGGTGGGGGGGTGTGGACTCTCTGGGTTCTGCCGTTGAGATAGGAGTTGACCCAGACCAGGGCTTTGTCCCGGATTCCTGCATTGCTGAGGCATGAGCGCAGGCAGGGTGTGGTGGCAGAGAGGTCCAGGAGTATGAGGGCCACGGTTTTGTCATTGCCCAGTATGGTTCTGATGTCTTCGGTGGTGGCGATGAGGGCAGTTTTAGTACTATCGTTGCTGCGGAATACGGATTGGGAAGGGTCCAGGGTGCAGTTTTCCTCGAGGAAGCAGATTAGTTGTCTGTTGAAAGCCTCCTTGATGACTTTTGCTGGGAAGGGGAGCAGGAAGATAGGCCGGATGTTCTTGAGGTCCTTTGGGTCCGCCTTGTTTTTTTTTTTTGAGGAGGGAGTTGACCTCTGCGTGTTTCCAGCTCTCCGGGAAGGTGGCGGACTGTAAGGAGCTGTTGATGATCTTCCGTAGTTGGGGTGCGATGACTGAGCTTGCTTGGTTGAGGATGTGGTGAGGGCAGGGGTCAGATGGAGAGCCGGAGTGGATGGTGTTCATGATTTTGATGGTGGTGTTGTCGTTGACCGGGGTCCAGGAGAGCAGGAGGTTGGTCAGAGGTGAATCTGTGGTGTTGGTGGTTGCCAGGGGAGTCTGGGTGCTGAAGCTGTTGTAGATGTCTGCAATCTTGCGGTCGAATTAGGAGACTAGGGAATCGCAGAGGTCTTGGGATCGTGGGATATTGTTGGCATTGTTCCTTCACTATGTTGAAGAGCTCCTTGTGGCTGTGTGAGTTGTCGATTCGGTCTTTGAAGTCCGTTTTCTTGGTGGCTTGGATGAGTTGGTGGTGTTTGCGGATGACATTTTTGGAGGTTGTGTGGTTGTACAGAGTCTGATCTTGGCGCCACTTTTTGAGTCTTCGGCAGGTTTGTTTGCATTTGTGGAGGTCGGCAGTAAACCAGAAGGCCTTTCTGTCGGTGCGTCTGTTGGAGGGATTCTTTATTGGGGCGAGAGTATTGGCACAGACATCGACCCATTGCCTGAAGCTGCAGGCAGCTGCATCAGTGTCAGTGGTGTCTATGGGTGGGTTCCGGGAGAGGGTCACGATGAGTTGGTCTTCGGTGATCTTGTGCAAACTGTGGTAGGAGATCTGTTGTGGGTGGTGGTGTGTTGTGGGTTTCTTGAAGGAGAAGTGGATACAGCGGTGGTCTGTCCAGTGGAGTTTGGTGGTGTGGGTGAAGGAGACATGATTGCTGGTGGAGAAAATAGGGATAGTATGTGTCCTGCGGAGTGGGTCGGTGTTGTGACCAGCTGTTTGAGGCTGAGGTTGGAGAGGTTGTTGAGCAGGGTGGCAGTGTTGTTGTCGTTGGTGTTCTTGAGGTGGAAGTTCAAGTCCCCGAGGAGTATGTATTTAGTGGATGCGAGAACGTACGTGCTGACGACATCTGTGATAGAGTCGCTGAACTGCTGTCGGGTGCGGGGGGCCTATAGATGAGGGTCTCTCAGATGGTGGTGTTTGGGTCGGTGTGGATCTGGAAGTGCAGGTGTTCGGCGGTACTGAGAGGGTCTTCGATGCTGGTCGTGATCCTGAGGGTGTTCTTGTGGATGATGGAGATGCCTCCTCTTGGTTTGATGGAGAGGTCCCTGCGGGTGATCTTGTAGCCGTCCGGGATGGCTATGACGATGTAAGATGCTGAGGAGGGGTTCATCCAGGTCTCGGTCAGGAAGGCCGAGTCGTGTAGATTCCATAGCTCTACTGCGTGCTTGTGGACGGAGCAGGTGTTGAGGAGGATACATCTGAGATGGTTGCGTCCTGCCATGGTGAGTCGTTGGCATGGAGGCTGGTGAAGGTGCAGTTCCGGCAGGAGAAGGGTCTGCGGGTGGTCTGCAGGGAGGCTTGAAGGCAGACAAGCCGGTGTGGAGGGCACAGAGGGAGGCGCCATAGTGAAGACGTGCGTGGTGTCAGTGGGGGATGGGAGCCAGGGGTTCTGGCACTGGGCACGGTCCAGGTGCAGCTGGGCTGGCCTTTGGCCGCCATTAAGTAAGGAAGTTTGGGGGGGGGGGGGGTTTGGGGGAGAAGACAGATGAGAGCGGGCCGCAAAAAGGGGGCAGCAGAGGCGGGGGAGAGCGAGACAGAGAGCGCAGTGTGTGAGAGCGCGCGGAGTGAGAGAAAAACAAGGAAGAGAGTAGGGAAGCAAAAGGAGCACAAAAAAGGACTGAAGAGCAGAGAGCAAAGAAAGGAGTAGAAAAGGAGGAGAGGGGCAGAAGGTAGCCTAGTAGGAAAGCAGAGCTCTCCCACTAGACACCAGGAATGAGGCGCTGGCAGAAGCCTGCGGGTGGTGGAGTGCCTCGAACTCCTGACAGGGGTCAGGAGTTCAGAGGAGCCGGGGAAAGGGATCTACTTGCAAGGTGGAGCCACGGGAGGCAGAGCAGTGCACTGACCAGATTTATATTACTTCTTGTAATGAAAGCTATGAGTCCATAAACTGATGAGTAGGTTCTTTAATAGGAGTATCTTATCCACCACCTACGAAGACCAACTTCTCCCTCTGCTCTCCATCTGCTCCTCCGGAACCTCCACTCCCAACACTCCATTCTGATGTCAAGTATGACATCAGCCTCAGGAATAAGATCCCTTACATTCTACCATCTACCACACACCTTCCCTCTTAAAGACAAATAAATAGTTACCATATATAAAATAAAACATGAACGATTTAAAGAGAAAAGAAAACTAAAACAGAATTACATACAATGTTAGAGATGTGAAATCTTCTTTGAAATAACAACCCAATTGAGATTCCATACCCTACCATCCTTAATCTTTACAGCATTTCTGAAAAGTTTGAGGACTTCAAATGGACCCATAAATTTACTTCCACTTTTACATAAAGTTGGTTTCTTGATTAAAATCTCATCCCCCCAGTTTCACTTCAATTTTGCATGCACTCTTTCTGTTGTCAAAATATTAATATTCTTTCGTTCTTTGGATATGTTTTCTCTCATACTCACCTTTCTCATACTCGTTTTGCCACTGCACACAGTCATTTTTCCCCCAAAATACCCAACCTGGTGCTAACTGCATGTTGGCCTTTCGACCTCTAAAAAGTTCAAAAGGAACTTTACCAGTGGTTGTGTGAGGAGAAAACCTGTGTGCGTGAAGAAAACTTTTCAGACCCTCCTTCCAATTCCTGCCTGCTGCAACTTCCAATTGTATACATTCTTTTATGCATTTATTAAATCTCTCCACTGTACCATTTCCTTCGGGATGATATAAAGAACACTTCCTATGTTCAATACCTCTGCACCTGAGATACTCTTCCATTTCACCTGACAAAAACTGTGACCATTATCCGT
The DNA here is from genome assembly GCF_031143425.1 of Pleurodeles waltl. Lineage (NCBI taxonomy): Eukaryota > Metazoa > Chordata > Amphibia > Caudata > Salamandridae > Pleurodeles > Pleurodeles waltl. The sequence continues at coordinate 93,230,120 of NC_090441.1, forward strand.
CACAATAGTGTTCGGAAAACCCAAACGACTGAAAATCTCATCGAAAAAGTCAATTATTTTCTTGGTTTCCATGCTACTACTGATGCCAATTTCAGTCCATCTAGAAACTGATCCACCAAAACCAGAATAGAATTACATCCACCTTTCCCATGAATAGGTCCAACCACATCAACAGCTACAACATCCCAAGGTTTGTTTGAAGCATCTTTAATACACATAGGTGGTACTCTGGTTTCTAGACTTTGTCACTATTGCAGCAATCTAAGCATTCTCTAATCTTCCTTTCTAACATGAGATCCATGCCTGGCCACCAATTATTAAGACGAATCCTAGCTTTCGTCTTACTCAATCCCTGATGTCCTTCATGTCCCAAATCTATAATTTTCTACCTCAAAGAAGTGGGAACAACTAACCTTAAGCCACACAAAAGGATGTTCCTCTCCATAAACAATTCCTCTCTCACTTTCCAAAATCCTGCTAATTCTTTATCCCGCTTTGCCTTCGAACCCCATCCACTACTGAGCTCTTTGCACACACACTGTAACAAGGAATCTTCCAACACCTCTCTCAACCATTCATCCTGTTCTACAATTCCTCTTGTTATACTACACACACTAATTTCATTTTCCCGATCCTTCATCAAACATTCCTCTGTCTCTGTACTGAGTCTACATAAACAATCGCCCATCCTATTATTGGGTCCTGGAACATAGAACACCCTGAACGAGAAATCCTGTAGACCAACAATCCACCTACTAATCCTGCGGGAGATCGTATCAAGACCCTTATTCGTGAAAACCTCCACGAGAGGTTTGTGGTCTGTGAAAATCTGAAATTCCTTTCCCCACACAAATTTCTTTAACTTGTTGACCGCCCAATATACACTCAAAGCTTCCTTCTCAATCGTGGAATAATTCATTTCAGCTCCTCAGAAAGTCCTAGAACAGGACAATATGGGTTTGAGATCACTTTCTCCCATATCTTGTAACAAAACTGCTCCCAGACCTTTCAAACTGGCATCTGTCATGATTACACACTTCTTCCCTGGATCAAACAAATTCAAATTCTCAACAGTTGACAACTCCCTTTTTATACACTAAAATTCTTCCTTACATTCTTTATCCCATTTAAATTCACTACCCTTTTTCAGCAGTTTACGCATGTGAACTGTTTTGGATGCCAAATTTGGTAAAAATTTAGCATGGAATTCTACCATTCCCATAAAAGACAACAGTTCCTCCTTTTTTTCTGGATTACACAGTTTCAAGATGTTTGTTACAAGATCTTCCTTTGGAGACACACCCTTTGATGTTATTTTATGGCCTAAATACTAAATTTCAGTCTTAATGAAAAGCACTTCTTAAGTTGGAGGGTCAAGCCACGATCTTTCAAAATGGCAAAAACTCTCCTTACTCTCATTTCATGCTCTGCTTCAGTTTGTCCATGTACCAAAATGTCATCCTGGAAGCATTTTACTCCAGGTTCTGAACCAAACAGATTGTACATCATGCGTTGAAATACCGCAGCCACCAACCCAAAAGGGAATCTCTTAAATCTGAAAGTTCCAAAAGGCATGATGAACGTGGTATAATCTTTCGAATCGTCATGTAACATGACTTGATGGTACGCTGAGGTTAAATCTAGCTTGCTGAAATACTTAGACCCATGTAATAACATAACCATCTCCGTTATATTTGGTAGTGGAAATTATCACGGACCACACACTTAAGATTTCTCAAATCCATGCACAATCTAATTTCTCCAGTTTGCTTCCATGCCACTACTATGGGTGTAATCCACTCTGAGGACTCCACTGGCTCAATTATTCATCACATAACCTCTGTATTTCCTTCTCAACGTCTTCTTTCATAGAGATGGGAATGGGGCGAACTTTGGCGGCTACTGAAACAGACCCTTCTTTAATCCTTATCCAATGAACATACTTCTTTGGACAACCTAACTTATCGCTGAATACTTCCTTTTATTTGTTAAACTTTGGTGGAACTTCACCCTTTCCACCTTGCAAGGACAGTTCACATACTCTCAGCAGGTTTTCAATAAATTTTTCTTTGATCATAAATGGTGTAGACGAATTGGGATCTAGGATAATGTTCAGTTCCCTCTGGTGCGGCCAACTCAAAACACTGTCTCCCTTAACTGGGACATACATTTTCCCAAAAATCGTATCCATTTTAAAAGAAATCTCCGACTCAAAGTAACCTCTTAATTCAATGATCTATCCACCATATGCACCTGGTATAACGCCTGGCTCTTTTAAATTGACTTTGTGGCTTAAATGTTCAAAGAAATAATTTGACAACAAAGCTAGCCATGCTCCAGAGTCGAACAATACCTCGCTGTTTACACCTAAAACAGTAATTATATCCCTTGGGTGCCTCTTCTTTTGAGCACAAGTGGAAATCGATAGAATGCAGTCTTCAACAACTTTCACGGACGTTTGACTCTTTGTAGACTTACAACATTTGGCAAAATGACCCTTTTTATTGCACAATTTGCAAGTCATATTGATGGCAGGACATTTCTTATATGATCCATAATGACCAGTATTGCCACAGCGGAAGCACTTTGTATCTTTGAACCTGGACCACTGCCGTTGAGTAACTTTTTCTTCATCTTCATCACAATCTATTACCTTCCTTAAATTTTCTTTCTTTGTAGTAACCTTATTTATTGCAGCATGTTTCCCTCTCTCCAACTCTCCTCGTCGCCAACTGTAATGAAAGCTATGAGTCCATAAATTGATGAGTAGGTTCTTTAACAGGAGTATCTTATCCACCACCTACGAAGACCAACTTCTCCATCTGCTCCTCCGGAACCTCCACTCCCAACACTCCATTCTGATGTCAATTATGACATCAGCCTCAGGAATAAGATCCCTTACATTCTACCATCTACCACACTTCTCAAAAAGAATAATTATTCAGAATGAAGCTTGAAATGACTCCATTAATAAAAATTAAAAAAAGTCTATACTGGCTCCAAAGCAGCCTTTATATTTGGTGATTAACCAATTGCACACATTTACATTTCTTCGGGTGGCAGGTAAACAGGTGAAAAGGCATGCTCTTTCTTTGGCTCTCTATCACCCTCTCTGCTTCACAGCACAGGAGCTCCTACACCCTGCCCTACTATAAAAAGGGATGAGAGGGCCCATTAACCTTACTAGCATTAGGGCACAGGTCACAGCACCAAGCCTAGGAGAAGTGCCCCCAGGACTCTTGCATTAGAGGACCAATGCATCCCTGCTGTGCCAGTGTTGCTTTGGGCCTCAGAGCAATACAGGAGACACCTTGGTTTGGGCATCCGAGAGATGGCTGAGATCCTGCCTTGCAAGGCAGTAGCTGTCACTGTCAAAGCAGTTGCAGTGACACTGGGGCAAACTGCACCACAATTATGAATGTCTTCATAAGGAAGCATGTGAGCTCATTTTCCTAGGAAGCATTAGGGCAGAGGCTCCCTTGCCACAAAAAGAGGGGTAACATGTGGAGCTCATTTCCCCCACAGAAATGGACGAATGGCCGGGTAGCCTGTATCAAGATTGAAGTGATGGTCCAGCATGGTGTAGAAGGGGTGAAAAAAAGAGGCGGTAAGAACCTGCTTCAGAGGGCTACGTCTATCATTAGTGCACCAGCAGCAGTTGTATTGGGACTCAGGAGTGCAAGGGGCTTACAGCATCCCTAACTATAGGAAATATTGTTTTTGGTCAGTTTTGCTTTTGTTTGATGCATTTGCTCTTTTACAAGTCTTACATTTAGTGTGGATTTATGAGCTACAGAAAAGCACCTCTGAAATGACCTCATAATTCCCACCCCGAGATCAGCCAGGCCTCTCCCAATCTTTGCAATAAAGTTTTGGGCATGACTTCAAAATATTTTGCTAAGTGGGGGATTAGTGCAATAAAAGTTTGAAGATCCCTGTGCTGAAAGGGGGAGACAGCCAGTTGAGGGGAGCCTGGCAGTGGCTAACCAGGAGAGACCTCGGTAGCAGGTTACGTCTCGATTGTTGCATGTGCACACACACACACACACACACACACACACACACACACACACAAACACACATCACTCTGCAGTAAAAGTAGGTGGAGAATTCACCACTGGAATGTTAGCAGCAGAATTAGGAAATGGCGAAAATCCCCCAGGGATTTCACCTTAAATACAGAAGCCTTGGTTATTAAACATACATGAAATAGGAGCTCAGTTTTAATATCAAGGGTGAAAATAGTCACCTGACTTGCGTAACTGCTTCTGAACATGTTGTATGTGGAAAGTTTGTATCAAATAACGAACACAGAAGAACATAATTAGTAAGGATTAACCTTTACTGAAAAAGTAAGAAATGGATAGCTGATGAAAGGAAAATATGTATATCAGGCAAAACTGTAAAATTATAAAGCAAAATCATTGCAGAGTGTCAATCGTTGCATCATCGCTGCTTGGTAGAAAGCACAAGTAGTGTCCCTCTAATGCTTCTGCATGTTACATGACAACAGTGCAATTAGCAGCATGGACTAGTCGGTAACTAAATGCCAGTTTCTTCTATTCTTAAATAGCCACACACGTTTCAATTACATTGGCTTAATCAGGAATTCCATTCTGTATCATTTTGGAAAAGTTCATGCCATGCCTATAAAGAAACAAACAAACAATTAGCAAACATGGGTAAAATTAACGAACAGAAAATGAGAAACCACAAACGTTGCTAGCATCCAGTACACAAAAGAGCTTCCACGTAAAACAGGCAAAATATATACATATTTTTTTTTTGGGGGGGGGGGGGGGGGGGGGGGGGGGGGGGTTGGTCGTTTTCAATCAGAAGAGCATATAAAAAATGGTGGCATGATACTGGAATTACATGCAAGTGAGAATAAAGTAGAAGTTAAATCTTAACACAGCTATACAGATATCACATTCAAATCCCATAATATATTTTTAATATCACAACAAAGTTATAAAAAAAGAAGCATACCATAAAACTGAGAGCAGGGGAATATAACCAGCATACATAACTCAAACTTGGAGATCTACACAAAGATTCAGGTCATAAAAGTTCAAGGTACTCACATTTCAAGAGTAAATTTAAGGAGTGGTTAGTAAGAAAGTCACAATATAATCTGAGGAATTAATTTATGCTGCCTCGTTACGTTTTTAGGACTAGAGGAAGCTGAAATTATTGATAATATGTTGTCCATTATTCAACTAAGGGGTTTGTCCTGGAGTACTAGAGTTGCTGATAGGGAGGACCCTTCCACTGATAAGAGGATAAGTACTTTGGCCAATAACAGGGGAGATCAGAGTTCCAGAAAAAAAAAAAAAAAAAAGTCTGGGAAAAATTCCTTCATGTAACTAAGTACAGCACCTAGAAATTCTGATTCTGCTTACAATATAATTAACATTTTGCCAGGTCACCTGTACTGAGGATAATACCAAGTTAAATGAGAAAACATCTGTTAAGACAGTACAGCATCAAGCATAGCTGCCTTGCATTTAGAGTAATGTAGTACACTATAACGGATTATGCATCAGAAATGTATCAATCCGTAGTACAGAGCAACCTCTTATCTGCCTCCATATGCAAGAGCACTGCTCCTCTACAGTCGGTACGTTTTGGTTTTCATCTGTGCCAGTAACAGAACTGCACTCACAGAGATAGAAGCACGTACATACCAGAGTTCCAGTCTCTTTAGTCGCAATAGATAATTTCAACAGGTTTAACTCCCTGGGTGCAACATGAGATGCCTGTATATTACGTGCAAATGTGCTTTGGTTTCTCAGAAGTATATTAAACAATCTAATGCATTAAAATGGTCAAGTGCCTCAAACGTTTTAAGTACAAGGATTAATGAATGGTTTACACAGAAATACATCTCCAAAGGTGAGGTGCACAATTTCCCATGGCTCATGGTGCCGTGAAAATCCTTTAAGAAGGTTACTCGGATACTAGTGATATACAACAGTAATGTGGATAGCTCGAATACCTACTTCCATGCCTAACTTCTCCAATGTGGTATAAGAGGTGGTGCTCACAAAGCAAAGAAAAACAGCATGAGAAATCACCTGAGCCTTAAACCAGCGTGTTAGTTTAACCCAACTTTCAATTTGGTGTTCAAATTCATTCTTTGTTAGATCATAATTGGAGACCCCATTAGTACGAGTCTGGATCAACAGTGGTATATAGAAGGAAATTACAGATGTCATAGCGGCCGAGGTCTTTGACATCAAGGACTTCGAGCCAGCCAGTCAACACTCCCCGACTGTCAAATTACAGTCATTTGTTGGACCTGGCCCTTTGAGGGTTTTCTTGGAAGTGAGCTCTGGTGCAAACTAAGAAGAAACTAAGCACACAGATTCCAGAGCAACTTTGGAATCGGCGCCGCTCTCAGACTCAACGCAGATGCCTACAATGGAGCCGTGGTCCTCGATGACCGCAACACAAGCCCAATGCCGCAAGAACACCTCCGAAGTCCCGCTACAGAGTGAGTTCAGAGTGCAGTGTCATGACGTCTGTGACACCCGACTCCTCCACAGCACCTATGGCCCTGTGGTGTTATCACGACACTGCAAAGTTGATGCCTTGCATCTTGACCTACTGGATTAATCAACCTTGCCAGGTTGTAACAAACCGACAACTTGGCACCGACGCTGCATCACCTCCCCAGCCTAGCAGTGGGTAACCTACACCTCACCTCCCCAGTAGCACTTTACTAAGATTTAATCTTTGAAAAGTTGTATCTGGAATATTGGATTTTTGTTGTTTTGTATTTATTTTACTCAGGTAATTATTGGCTATTTTTCTAAAGTGGTTTGGAGTCCGTCTGTGGTGGTTTCACTGTGTTACAGTGTGTGTGTACATACATGTGTGTGTATGTACATGTGTGTGTGTGTAGGTGGGTGGGTGGACGACGTGTGTGTAGGTGGGTGGGTGTACGACGTGTGTGTGTGTGTAGGTGGGTGGGTGTACTGTGTGTGTGTGTGTAGGTGGGTGGGTGTACGACGTGTGTGTGTGTGTAGGTGGGTGGGTGTACTGTGTGTGTGTGTGTGTGTGTGTGTGTGTGTGTGTGTGTGTGTGTGTGTGTGTGTGTGTGTGTGTGTGTGTGTGTGTGTGTGTGTGTGTGTGTGTGACAGAAATACTTTACAAATTGCTCCAGAGATGAGCCAGACTGCTCATGCCAAGCTACGAAGGGGGTGAACAGGGGTTTTGTGTGTGACTCCGAGACCCTGACTAGAGGGAAGGTCCCGACTTGGACAGCGTGCAAACAACTGCCAACTAGAGAGACTTTCTTTAAGCAACGATGTTAGAAATTGTTTCATTTGATGAAGACTGTGCACGTGGGGATAAAGCTGGTCTGAAGCAAGAACAGTGCTTCATTTGAGCCAGTGGCAGTAACGAAGCTAACCTTCCTTCATTTTTTGGGCACCAGCACTTATTTTTTCCTCAACAGACTGATTCAGGGCAACAAAGAAAACCACAAAAAGGGGGAAAAAAGAAGGGATAAAAGTGAAAGGGAGATTGCAGGGGTGAAAAAGAATGTGCAAGGGTGGGACAAAGAGGCATGGAGTGTTAGGTAGTGGACTAAAGAGACATGAGGTGAAATCAAGACAATTAAGCCTTTTTATTTGGCACCCTTCACTACAACAGCACCAACTGCAGAAATATGAGCAATTCATTTTACAAACAAAGCACTGTAGGAGAGTATAAGCTTGGGGATCAACTGAAATCAGTTTGCAATTATTTCAGTACCTATTGTGGTCATCAATATTGACTAACAGACTTTGCCTCTGGAACGAGTATGTCAACTGATTTACCTGGATTGAACCAATGTGTGAGAAATACCTCACAAGCTGACAAATTACTTTCTTCAGAGTCTCATATACGCACAGCAAATTAACCCTTTCGCTGCTAACTCCCCCACACCCCTTCAGTGCAGAGACATTTTTAGGTTGAGCCCAGGCAAGGCGCATGCGCTATCTGCAGGACCTGCTGTATTCAGTAAAACAACTTTGATCCCGCCTGCTGCTTACCATGGGTTCACTGCAGTGTGGCTCTTCTTTGCTGCCTCCTAACTGGTTTGTGCAGCCAATACCTTACTTCTATTCTTGGCTGACTAGCACAGGCCGAGTACAGTTTACTTACACTTTAAATTGTTTATCTGTTGTTTGAGGGAAGTATTATTTTTTATTTTTTTTAAACTGTTTCCTGCCTCCATTCGTGTTCTAATGCACGTGTTCCTACCCCTGTTTCTGAAGTGTTGCCTTTTCTCCTCTACGACGACAGGATTTCATTTGCAGGCATTGTGCATTTGTTATTTTGTTTCAGTTTTGTTAACAATTGCAATGTATTTAAAATCTTTTTTAGGCACGGGAGAACTAACGCAGAGACTCAAACCTGGCTCCCCAGTTCCAAAGTCAGCAGCTCTGGATGTTACACCACATCCTCTCTCTAAATATTGCTGTTATTATTTCTTTTGAGGTAGTGTTCTTTTTGGGTAGGGTTTATTTTTATGCTCAGCTGACAGTATTAGGAACGCAGGCGAGCAGGGGACAAAGGTACGTGCGTTTCTTTTTTCCAAGATGTACCACGTTGCTTTGTTCGGGACGTAATGAAAATGTCACTTACCCAGTGTACATCTGTTCGTGGCATCAGTCGCAGTAGATTCGCATGTTCTGCAATAGCTCGCCATCTGGTGTTGGGCCGGAGTGTTACAAGTTGTTTTTCTTCGAAGAAGTCTTTCGAGTCACGGGACCGAGTGACTCCTCCTTTTGTCTCCATTGCGCATGGGCGTCGACTCTATCCTCGATTGTTTTTCCCCGCAGAGGGTGAGGTAGGAGTTGAATTGTAGTAATAGTGCCCATGCAATGGAGTGACTAAGTATGCACCTATTTAAGGTTGAGATGATACATATATAAATAATTGAAGGTAACTTCCAAACTGCTACAGGCTTCCGGGGAGGCGGGTGGGCACATGCGAATCTACTGCGACTGATGCCACGAACAGATGTACACTGGGTAAGTGACATTTTCAGTTCGATGGCATCTGTCGCTGTAGATACGCATGTTCTGCATAGACTAGTAAGCAGTTATTTCCCCAAAAGCGGTGGATCAGCCTGTAGGAGTGGAAGTAGTCTGAAATAATGTCCTTAATACGGCTTGACCTACTGTGGCTTGTTGTGCGGATAACACGTCTACACAGTAGTGCTTGGTGAATGTGTGAGGCGTAGACCATGTGGCTGCCTTACATATTTCTTGCATTGGGATGTTTCCTAGAAAGGCCATGGTAGCACCTTTCTTTCTGGTTGAGTGTGCCCTTGGTGTAATGGGCAGCTGTCGTTTAGCTTTAAGGTAGCAGATTTGGATGCATTTAACTATCCATCTGGCTATACCTTGTTTTGAAATTGGGTTTCCTGCGTGAGGTTTTTGAAATGCAATAAAGAGTTGTTTAGTCTTTCTGATGTTTTTTGTTCTGTCAATGTAATACATTAATGCTCTTTTGACATCTAATGTATGTAGTGCCCTTTCAGCTACGGTATCTGGCTGTGGAAAGAACACTGGAAGTTCCACTGTTTGATTTAGATGGAACGGTGAAATAACCTTTGGCAAAAATTTAGGATTGGTTCTTAGGACGACTTTATTTTTGTGTAGTTGTATAAAAGGTTCCTGTATAGTAAACGCCTGAATCTCGCTTACTCTTCTTAGGGAAGTAATGGCGATGAGAAATGCCACCTTCCAGGTTAGGAACTGTATGTCGCAGGAGTGCATGGGTTCAAAAGGTGGACCCATAAGTCTAGTTAGGACAACATTTAGGTTCCATGAAGGAACAGGTGGTGTTCTTGGTGGTATAATTCTCCTAAGGCCCTCCATGAATGCTTTAATGACTGGTATCCTATATAGGGAAGTTGAATAGGTAGTTTGCAGGTATGCAGATATTGCTGCAAGGTGAATCTTAATGGAAGAGAAAGCTAGGTTAGATTTTTGTAAGTGAAGCAAGTAACCCACTACCTGTTCTGGAGTTGTGTGTAATGGTTGTATTTGATTAATATGGCAGTAGCAAACAAACCTCTTCCATTTACTTGCATAGCAGTACCTGGTGGATGGCCTTCTGGCTTGTTTTATGACTTCCATACATTCTTGGGTAAGTTGTAAGTGCCCGAATTCTAGGATTTCAGGAGCCAGATTGCTAGATTCAGCCATGCTGGATCTGGGTGCCTGATCTTTTGGTTGTGCTGTGTCAACAGATCTGGCCTGTTGGGCAATTTGATGCAGGGTACCACTGATAGGTCTAGCAGCGTTGTGTACCAGGGTTGCCTTGCCCAAGTTGGTGCTATCAATATGAGTTTGAGTTTGCTTTGACTGAGTTTGTTTACCAGGTAAGGAAGGAGAGGGAGAGGAGGAAAAGCGTAAGCAAATATCCCTGACCAGTTCATCCATAGGGCATTGCCTTGGGATTGTTTGTGTGGGTATCTGGATGCGAAGTTTTGGCATTTTGCGTTCTCCCTTGTTGCAAACAAGTCTATCTGAGGTGTTCCCCAGAGTTTGAAATAAGTGTTCAGAATTTGGGGGTGAATTTCCCATTCGTGGACCTGTTGGTGATCTCGAGAGAGATAGTCTGCGAGTTGATTTTGTATCCCTGGTATAAACTGTGCAATTAGGCGAATTTGGTTGTGAATTGCCCAATGCCAAATTTTTTGTGCTAGCAGGCTTAACTGCGTGGAGTGCGTCCCCCCCTGCTTGTTTAGATAATACATTGTTGTCATGTTGTCTGTTTTGACGAGAATGTATTTGTGAACTATTATTGGTTGGAAAGCTTTTAGTGCTTGAAAAACTGCTAGAAGTTCTAGGTGATTGATATGCAGTTTTGTTTGATGTACGTTCCATTGTCCTTGTATGCTGTGTTGATCGAGGTGTGCTCCCCACCCTGTCATGGAAGCATCTGTTGTTATTATGTATTGTGGCACTGGGTCTTGGAAAGGCCGCCCCTTGTTTAAATTTATGTTGTTCCACCACAGAAGCGAGAGGTAAGTTTGGCGGTCTATTAACACCAGATCTAGAAGGTGACCCTGTGCTTGAGACCACTGTGATGCTAGGCATTGTTGTAGGGGCCTCATGTGCAGTCTTGCGTTTGGGACAATGGCTATGCATGATGACATCATGCCTAGGAGTTGTAATACCATCTTTGCTTGTATCTTTTGTGTTGGATACATGCGTTGTATGATGGTGTTGAAATTTTGAATTCTTTGTGGACTTGGAGTGGCTACTCCTTTTGATGTGTCTATTATGGCTCCTAGGTATTGTTGTACCTTGCGTGGCAGAATTTTGGATTTTGTGAAATTGACGGTGAACCCTAGTTTGAAGAGGGTTTGTATGATATGATTTGTGTGATTTGAGCACTCTATTAACGAATGGGCCTTGATTAGCCAGTCGTCTAGATATGGGAACACATGTATCTGCTGCCTTCTTATGTGTGCTGCGACTACCGCTAGACATTTGGTAAAGACTCTTGGTGCGGTTGTTAATCCGAAAGGCAGTACCTTGAATTGGTAATGTATTCCTTTGAATACAAACCTTAGGTATTTCCTGTGCGATGGGTGTATTGGTATATGGAAATAAGCATCCTTGAGGTCTAAAGTGGCCATGTAATCGTGCAGCTTTAGCAATGGCAATACTTCTTGTAGTGTGACCATGTGGAAGTGGTCTGATTTGATGAAAGTGTTCACTACTCTGAGGTCTAGGATTGGTCTCAGTGTTTTGTCCTTCTTTGGTATCAGAAAGTACAGTGAGTAAACTCCTGTGTTTATTTGTGTGTTTGGCACTAATTCGATTGCATTCTTTTGCAATAGTGCCTGCACTTCTATCTCCAGGAGATTGGAATGGTGTGTTGTTAAATTTTGTGCTTTTGGTGGTATGTTTGGAGGGAATTGTAGAAATTCTATGCAATAACCATGTTGGATAATTGCTAGAACCCAAGTGTCTGTAGTGATTTTCTCCCATGCTCTGTAATAATGACCTATTCGTCCCCCCACTGGTGTTGTGTGGAGGGGGTGAGTGACATGTGAGTCACTGTTTAGTAGTAGGGGTTTTGGGGCTATGGAATCTTCCTCTATTTCTAGGGAATTGCCCTCCTCTATATTGTCCCCGAAAACCTCCTCTATACTGTCCTTGGTAACTGGACGGTGTGGCTTGTGAGGTGCTGGCTTGTGTGCTTTGACCCCGAAACCCCCCTCGAAAGGGCGTTTTACGGAATGAGCTGTAATTCCCTCTGCTCTGCGGGGAGTAGAGTGCGCCCATGGCTTTGGCAGTGTCTGTATCTTTTTTCAGTTTCTCAATCGCTGTGTCCACTTCTGGACCGAACAGTTCTTTTTCATTAAAAGGCATATTGAGAACTGCTTGTTGAATCTCTGGTTTAAATCCAGACGTTCGGAGCCATGCATGCCTTCTGATAGTTACAGATGTATTAATTGTCCGTGCAGCTGTATCTGCAGCGTCCATGGAGGAGCGGATCTGGTTGTTGGAGATGGCCTGTCCCTCCTCAACCACTTGTTTTGCCCTATTTTGTAAGTCCTTGGGCAGATGTTCAATGAGATGTTGCATCTCGTCCCAGTGGGCTCTGTCATAGCGCGCAAGTAGTGCCTGGGAGTTCGCGATGCGCCACTGGTTTGCAGCTTGTGCTGCGACTCTTTTACCAGCTGCATCAAACTTGCGGCTTTCTTTATCTGGGGGTGGTGCATCTCCAGATGTGTGAGAGTTGGCCCTTTTCCTAGCTGCTCCTACAACAACAGAGTCTGGTGGCAGCTGTGTAGTGATGAAAATCGGGTCCGTAGGAGGCGGCTTATACTTTTTTTCTACCCTTGGTGTGATTGCCCTACTTTTAACCGGCTCCTTAAAGATGTCTTTTGCGTGGCGGAGCATACCAGGGAGCATAGGCAGGCTTTGGTATGAGCTGTGGGTGGAGGAGAGTGTGTTGAATAGGAAATCATCCTCGACCTGTTCTGAGTGGAGGCTTACGTGGTGAAATTGTGCTGCTCTAGCCACCACTTGAGAGTACGCGGTGCTGTCTTCTGGTGGAGATGGCTTCGCAGGGTATGCCTCCGGACTGTTATCTGACACTGGGGCGTCGTATAGGTCCCATGCGTCCTGATCTTGGTCACCCTGGCTCATGGTGGTGTGAGCTGGGGAGTGTGATGGAGTTTGTGCTGGTGAAACGTCAATCACGGGCGGAGGTGAGGGTGGTGGTGTAACTCTTTTCACCACTTTTGGTTGTGGTGTTTGTTCCGTGTGGAACTCCAACCTCCTCTTTCTCCTAATGGGGGGGAAGGGTGCTTATTTTTCCTGTCCCCTGCTGAATGAAGATACGCTTTTGCGTATGGTCCACATCAGTTGCTTGTAGCTCTTCCTCAAACCTATGCTTCTGCATTTGGGAGGTTAGCGAGTGCTCTTCTGTATAAGAGCCTGAAGCTGGGTCGCTTGCAGTTTGTTTCGGCATCGAAACTTTGTCTGCGTGTTTTTTCGGCTCCGAGGTGACTTTTTTCCTTTTCGGGGCCGAAACCTCTCGGCGTCGATCTGTTTCTGTGCCGCTGTCTCGGCGTCGAGCCGTGTCCACACAGGCATCTCGGTGTCGAGGCTTGTCTCCAGCACTTTCTCGGTCCCGAGAAGGCTGCGTGCCGGTGTCTCGACCGGAGTCGGACGATCTCGGCACTGTTTGGGCCTTTTTCGGTGCCGATGGTCGGTCACCGAATTTATGGGTCGAGCCATGGCCTGGTGGCAGTGGCGTCCCCTGGGCCTTGTAAATCTTCCTCTGTGTGGTTTTCGACGTCTTACTCACGGTTTGTGTATCGTCGAATCCTTCGGAGTCGGAGTCTTGGATCGAGAAGGTACCTTCCTCTTCCTGTTCCTCGAACTCCCGGTGGGCTGTCGGTGCGGACGCCATCTGAAGTCTTCTGGCTCGACGGTCTCTGAGTGTTTTTCGGGACCGGAACGCACGACAGGCCTCGCAGGTGTCTTCGCTGTGCTCAGGTGACAGGCACAGGTTGCAGACCAAGTGTTGGTCTGTGTAGGGGTATTTATTGTGGCATTTGGGGCAGAAACGAAACGGGGTCCGTTCCATCGGCGTTCTTCAGCACGCGGTCGGGCCGACCAGGCCCCGACGGAGGATCGAAAAAACTACCCCGAAGGGCACCGGAGCTGTTCGATCTTCGATGCGGTGTTGAATGGAAGTACGCCGATCCCGAACGCAACAATACCGACGAAAATCTTCCGAAATTAGCTAATTTTCCGTTCCGAAACTCGGAGCGACAGGAACACGTCCGAACCCGATGGCGGAAAAAAAACAATCGAGGATAGAGTCGACGCCCATGCGCAATGGAGACAAAAGGAGGAGTCACTCGGTCCCGTGACTCGAAAGACTTCTTCGAAGAAAAACAACTTGTAACACTCCGGCCCAACACCAGATGGCGAGCTATTGCAGAACATGCGTATCTACAGCGACAGATGCCATCGAACTTACTGCTTTTCTGAATTCTTTGTTATTGAAGGTTGCCCTAACCCTTTTACAAATAGATGTTTATTATGAATATAAAATGCACTGAACTGTTCTGCAGAGCTGTTTTATTGAACACAAGGGCTCTTATTTATCCTTTCCTCATTGCATAATTTAGCCAACCATTTTACATAAGTTGATCCGCCACTGCCACATAATTCTAGTGGCCCACGGGTGCCTCTTCCATGGTTGGTGCGGGATGCCTCACACGCACTTTTCTTGACCTCTTCATCACTCACAGGACACAAGTGTGTGACCGGCGTAACAGGAAAGTGACAATCATTCAAACCTTATTCTGAGAAGGACATTCTTCGCACTCCAATTTGCTTTTCGAACCTCCATGGAGACTTCCAGTCCAGTGTTGTTCTTTGTCAACACTAAGAACTGTGCATCTTTCCATATCTTGCATCCGTGGATGACTTGGGTACATCTTGCCCTAAATTTAAGTGCAAAGAAATGCCAGACACGACTTTCATAAGATGCAATTGTGAGGGGGGCACCTAGGGAGCGTGGCCAATATGGCGACCAGGACGGCCGCATAACTCGCAGCTCCGTTCCCAGCCCAAACTAAATATCCTGTCCCAGACACCTGTGCCCTCCAAAAGCGACGGACGTCGATCGCTATGTGAAGGGGGACATCGGCGCTATACTCAGAACTAAACTGGGCACTACGTACAAAGAAGAAATAAGCAACTGCCCGCGGAGCAGTCGGGCCGAGTGCCAAAGGGCGCGGCCTACCTTGTTTGCGGCATCAGGCCGAGAAGCTGCCTCGCGCCACCTGGATCAAGAACGGTGCGCGTGGCTTGCATCCCCGCGCGCGATCGCTTTGAGAAGAGCAGGTGAGGGACTGCGCCGTCGCTCCTGTTCTGGAGCCCTGCCCCGTTGGACTGCGCCCACCTGGAGGTGCGGCCTGCACTGCGACACGAGCGGAGCCTACGGACTCTCTGCGCCTCACCGAAGGGCTCTCAGAGCCTGAAGCACCCATAATAAGAAGCGCAAAGCAGGAGGGCGGATCCCCGCGTTTCACCTACGAGCCCAGAGAGTGATGGTGAACTGAAGGGCTGCAGACTCCATGCACCAGGAGGCAGGTGGCTGAGACCACACAAAGCTTGCAGCAGCGTTAGAAACACGGGTGGATTTCATACTCCCCGTATAATATAACATACAAACAGGCACAAATATACGCTCATCCACTGCGCTTTACCGGCGACACTAATCGAGTTGCAGTGCACACAAAAGATTAAGACACCTCCAACAACGAATGCACGTGCAGGCAGCAGTTTAAATTCTAGCTAAAAACAGCCCTACCAAATCTGGAACAATACAAGTGATGGCATATTCTGTGACTTTATGCATCCACCGCACATCAACTACCCAAAAACTCAAGCACCTTGTGTAGCACAAATAGCGCAATCAGCGGGCTACTTCATTGAGCATCCCCATCTAGATCTGTCTGCCTCAAATAGAGCCTACGGCTTAAATATACGTACAAAATACAAAGCAACCACACAACGGATTTACAAAGTCCGGGACCCTGATACAATACTCAATCCCGCTGATCATTGTGCTTAAGAACTAGAACACTCAAAAACTTCGTCGCACAATATTAAACAAATTGCCTACATAAAAACGTCAAACTCCTTCAATGTCAATCAATCGACGCCGCGCAAAACACAGCTGTTAGTAACAACATCGGACAGCAGCCAACCAATAGGCAAACCGAAGACCCCACGGGCACCCCCAGGGGACATGGACCCCGGCGCATCACCCCCACCTGCGGAACCCTCAGACACATACCAGGCTCTACAAAAGATGGAAGCAACACTACAAACACATACAACAGTATTTGAAAAGGTATTACAAGCTATACTAGACACTAAAACCACCTTGGAAGCAAAAATAGGCTCAGTAATTGAGGATGTTAACCTGCTGCGCACAGAGCAGCAGGCGCTGGCTGAAAAGGTTGCAGGGCTGGAAAAAGACACGTCACACCTCTCACCATCTATACTTGAACTCCAGTCACAGATGGGAGCAGTAACGGCAGAGGTGGAGGCACTAAAGCACAGAGCTGAAGACTGATCAAGTCGCAACAACAGCTGTTTTGTGGGTTTTCCCCGAACGTGCCGAAGGCCCTAGCGCAGAACTGTTCATCAAACAATGGCTAACAGAAACTGTATTAAAAAAATATCCCGAAGTTTTTTTCTATAGAACGTGCCCATAGGGTCCCTGGATGGCCCTTGCCACCTGATGCTCAACCCCACCCCCTAATAGCAAGACTCCTTAACTACCGCGACAGAGATCTCATATTACAACTGTTCCGTAAGACAGGCCCAATACGCTTCGAAAGTGCGGAAATCTCGCCCTACCCAGACTTCACTGCCGAGGTACAGAAAAAGCACAATTCATTTTTCCGGGTCAAAGTACGACTAAGACTACAACAGCAAATGTGCTCTGTTCCCTGCCAAACTCCGAATCCAGGATGACACCTGCACTCTCTTTTTTACTACTCCAGAGGATGCATGGACCTGGTTACATGCAAAAGGCCTCGCTGACCCGGTAAACACAAGAAATCCCACGGACAAAAGACCTTCTCCGAAGGATAGACGTAGACCCCGCAGAAAGCAAGACCCAAACCCACCCCGAGCAGTCTCGTGAGGAACAATCTCTACTATTACAGACTACATTTGGTTTTGTCAACGCATCTCCAACATCTATGTCTGCACAATCGGAAGCAGACCCTGACCTAGAGGTAAACTCTGACTCCCCGGATTCCGCCCGGGGTCCCAATCTCACTCCACGGACGGCAGATGACATTTGTTAGCTCCTTTCTCCGTTAAATGCCACGATGCATCGGTTCTTGCCCCACCCACAGGGTCACAACTCACTCTATACAGCTACCTACACGCCGCTGGGTCAAGCCACAGACTCATCGTCTCTCCCAGCTATATCATTTTGATTACTGACGCCCCCGGACATCAGCAACATCAACAAGAGAAAAATGGACCGGGATCACCACTGTCTCAAACCCATTAACCTGAAGCACCCCCCGATCCATACGGACCGTTACACCAGGTTGGCAAGTACTGTACCAACTATCGTCCTTGCCACAACCACAGTTACTGTTATGTATAGTCAATGTTACTGTTATAACTAAATGGGAAGTTTCCCTGTTACACGAGTTAGTCTATGACAATGGAAGTAAGGGTCATTACTATGTAAACATAAAGAATATGCCAGGTAACTAACGCAAAATGGCTAGGCATAATAGGCACGAAGAACATCACTAACACACACAGAGCTAGGTCTGTGAACTCGCAACGCGACTGCACAAAACTACGTATACCCCATGGCCTCCCAAAATCAACAGTACACCCCACCATATAAAATACTCACATGGAACATAAGAGACATGGCATCCATAAGTAAACGGCAACGGATCTATGCATATGTCAGGAGACACCAAATACATATTGCCATGTTGCAAGAAACACATTTGGCTGAGCCCTCGCTCTAAAACACAAAAGCAAAATGGAAGGGACAACTATATGGCACCACCTTTTCAACATACGCCCGAGGAGTAGCGATGTGGATAGCCCCTGGGGTCCCATATGTTATGTCCCGCGCACAAAGCAACCCAAATGGATGTTACGTGATCCTAGAAGGAGCACTAGATGGTAACCCTATAGCACTGATAGCACTATATACTCCCAATGCGAATCAACGGGAATTCCTATGGTCACTCAACAATAGTAAGCTTAGTGACCCGGCAACAGACACCGTATAGGGTGGCGATTTTAATTGTGTCTTAGACACTCAGAAGGACCGCTCAATCCCCCCACTAGACAGCGCCCCAGCTAAACGAGCCTCACTCGACCTAGCAGATTTGGCCTCTAACAACGGTCTAAGAGAAATCTGGAGAACCGGCCACCCCACACTCCGAGAATATTCTTTCTACTCACCAGTGCACAAACTATACACCAGAATAGATATGCTTTTCGCATCAACAGACATAATTCCAAAAATAATTACATCTGGGTATCTGGCCCGCACTATATCAGACCACAATCCGCACTGTGCTACCTTGCTATGGGGCCGCACACACACTCATTCCAACATGGCGCTTGCAGCCAGATGCCCTAACAGACCCTCCTTTTCACGCTGAGCTAACCAAGTGTCTGTTGGATTATTTCTCCTTAAACAAAAACTCAACATCAGCACGCGCTACTGAATGGGACGCCCACAAGGTTGTAATTAGGGGTCACTGCCTAGCAGCCTCTGCAGGGGTAAAAAAACGCTTATTAAGGAGCTACTAGCACTGGAATCCAGTATACGTAAAGCAGAGATTGAGGCCTCAACAAGAGGAACCTCATTAGAAACACTGAATTTGCTGAAGACGAATCACAGAGAGGCTGACAATAGACTCAGAAGACACGACTATAGACACTTAAAAGCGAGGCAGCATGCAGAAGGAGACAGGTCAGGCAAACTGTTAGCATGGCTGGTTCGTCAGCCATCGCAATCCTTGCCAATAGGTGCGATCAGGCTACACTCAGGAGATGTGGTTAATACTCAGCTCGACATTAACGAGGCCTTTTACATGTACTACCGCTCCCTATATCAACCCACCATCCCCCCAAAAGAGCAACAACTGACTGAACTCCTAGCACTGATTCCCCAAAACCTAAACATTATCGACTACACAGACACACTAGATGGCCCCATCACTATTGAGGAACTACGCTTAGCTTTCTCTCAAATGGCACACGGCAAAACCCCTGGATCAGACGGGCTACCAGTAGAATACTATAACTCACAAGCCACTCACCTCCTGCAACCCCTACTCGAGGTGTTTAACGAAGCACGCAATAGAGAACAGCTGCCAGACTTCATGTGCGAAGCACTGATAGTGGTCCTACCGAAACCAGGTCGTGACCCACTGGACGTTAGATCTTACAGACCACTCTCCCTTCTGAATTATGACTGTAAACTTCTAGGGAAGATCCTAGCAAACAGATTACCCCCCCATCTACCAAACCTAATTCACCCTGACCAATCAGGATTCATCCCAGGAAGAAATACCTTTTTAAAACATAAGACGGTTAATCCGCATTATGCATAACACCACAGAAACAGAAACCGTGGCCATATCTTTAGATATAGAAAAAGCATTTGATACGCTCGGTTGGGATTATCTCTTCCGTACTCTTAAAGCGTTTGGCTTTCAGAACGGCTTCATCAGCTGGATTGCAACATTATACTCCAAACCAACAGCCCGAGTCAAAACTGGTCAAGTAATATCGGAGGCATTCCCTATCGGTAGAGGCACTAGACAAGGTTGCCCGCTCTCTCCCTTATTATTTGCAATAGCTATGGAACCAATTGCAATTAAGCTTCGTAGCTACGCTCATATATGGGGCATCCAAGAATTTAATGCATATCATATTCATATCCTTATACGCAGATGATGCTCTGGTATATCTGCGCAATCACTCTGCCTCCCTAACGGGGGTAATGCAAATCCTGGATAATTTTGCCCTCTCCTCTGGCTTACATGTCAACTGGGCTAAATCCTGTATTTTCCCTCTTACTTGTATACCTATCGAGCAGCGAACGACACTCCCTCTTCACCAACTGCCATGGGCACACCAGCCCTTCAATTATCTAGGCGTTCATGTATATCACTCCATGACGGACCTAATAGAAGGCAACCTAGACAGGCTACTCCGCTCCACTCGCAGCTCCTTCTCATTTTGGAGCTCGCTACCTCTATCACCCATGGGCCGAACAGCCATAGCCAAGATGTTAATACTACAGAGATTCTTATATTACTTTACTGCACTCACGATATCTTTGCCACGCTCGTTTTTCCATAAATTACATTCATTATTGACTGATTTACTCTGGGGCAAGGACAGACGTATGGTAGCACTAGCCATCACACAATATCCACAAGAAGGCGGCGGGCTTGGCATGCCGAATTTCGAGCTATATTACACAGCAGCCCAGCTTCGATGGGTAACCATGTGGCTCAACGAACCGTCCACCCCAGAGTGTGTAGCAATAACTGCTTACACGACACCACAAACAACACTGACATCTTTGCTAGCTGGACCCCACCCCTACCCATTAAATAAATCACCCCTGTTGGACACGGCCAGACACTGCTGGCGGAGATATGTACTGGGCAGAACCCCAACCTCCCCCATATTCCCCCTTGCTGCCACTGTCTCAAGTGCCGGGCATTTATGTTCTCTCCTCTCATCTCATCACCATATACGCGTTACCAAAACTCTGAACTCGGGAGACCTTTATTCGGGCTCTAAAGCAAGCACCTTCGCAGAATTAGTGGCTGCTGGAGCTAGGCAACCCAGGGCCTTCTTGACATTCAGCGCCATCACTAATCTCCTACACAATCTCTGGGGACGCAATCCCAATGAAACCAACGAATCCCCTCTACTAACTTCAATACTTTCTAGGGGCAACGCAAAGGGTGTCATCACTAAATTATATAAAATACTCCTAACAAGTAACAGCACTGCCCTAACTCAGGTTCAACTTCGCTGGGACTCTGCCCTTACTATAACAACCACACAGAAAACTTGGGACGCAGCCCTTGCCACGATCAAGTCCGTATCCCGTAACACCAGGCTAAGATATACTCAATTTAATTACATACATCATATCATATCATATCTGTCCCCGGCCCGCATCAATAAAATATACTCGAACTCTAAACCAGAATGCCCAAGATGCGCCACTCCTGCAGCTAATTTCTACCACATGGTTTGGGACTGCCACCCAATAAATACCGGTTGGCATCGCATCACTGAAACCACAGCAGACAGTAGATCACGTGCCTACACCCACCCCGGAATCATGCTTGCTAGGTATACGGCATCGGACCAAGGGAGATAAACACATTCACAAGTTTATAGACCTTGCATTCGTGATATACAAGCGTTTGATTGCCACACACTGGAAGGCCCCAAATGCCCCTCCTTACTATGCCTGGCTTAGAGACTTACACAGCTGCACACTAGCAGAGGCTCAAACATTAAGACAATAGCAATATAAGGGTCAGATACAAGAAGGCACTGAAAACTGGGATCTTTTCATAGTAAAAATAGAAACCAGAGACAACATGTACCCTTCCTGAGATGCTAAAAGAAAAAGACATCCGAAATTAGATCCCCTGTCCGACACTCAATAGGCATAGCACCTGATCCCTCATACCTCTCACATTATATCAGCAGGACATCACCATACTCAACCAAAGTATAAAAGCAACTAATAAACTGAGCCTCACCCACATGTGAACCTAGGCGACAAGTTTGCGCGCTACTAACCCGTTAGCCCCAACCTGACACTGCTAACTAATCACACTATGCACA
The DNA here is from genome assembly GCF_031143425.1 of Pleurodeles waltl. Classification (NCBI taxonomy): domain Eukaryota; kingdom Metazoa; phylum Chordata; class Amphibia; order Caudata; family Salamandridae; genus Pleurodeles; species Pleurodeles waltl. The sequence continues at coordinate 93,252,061 of NC_090441.1, forward strand.
CGTAAATTAAAGATACTTCTCGTGCCTTCACAGCCTAATGTTACCGCTACTATTCATGACGCCATTATATATACACCTAAGCATAATAATTGATTAAGACTAGTGTTACAAGTTACACAATGTTAATTTGTATGCCAGTACGCTAAAATGTAACCGTATTGTACAAAAACTACAAATACGTGCAGATGTACATAAGAGAAGATGTTTATTCTCTTACTAAGCTAAGTGGAATGTACTGTTGCTTTTGAATTACATTTAATAAACGGATTTAAAAAAACAAAAAAAAAAAATGCAATTGTGAGATTGTGCTGTGCCCGCCTTAAGGAGGTGCTGGCTTTATCATACTTTCTAATGATGCGGAAATAAGGGGACTTCAAGGAAGGGAGGAAGTAATGCAGGAATGTTTTCGCTCAAGACCGCCTCGGGTTATTAATAGGCTACTTTTATGTAGCTGCATTGTTTACATTCTCTCTGTGCAGCTTCTTAGCTTTCCAGAGCATGTGATACAAACTGTATGTAATTTACTATGTGTACACAATATGCAAGTGTGCTGTAATTAAATATGTGTTTTTGACCACTGACTGTGTTGCACTACTTTGCACCTGGATTAGCTGTCTAGTGTTCACCAGTTGCAATTTACATTTTGTATTCAGTTTAGATGCCTATTGACTTTATCATAACGTTAGACACTGTCATGTTAAATGTGTCTATGTTTTTCCACATTGTAAACTGGGCTTGTTTTCGTATTCTCTCTCACAGAAGAGCTAAGACATATCACCGAAGAGCTATTACATAAAATGGAGGAGGTAGGCAGTCCGCACGATAAGAATGTACCAGACTGATGTTTTTTAGTGCAAGCAGGGAACGGTTTGGCCTCGAGAGAGAATTTAGGAAACTGGCCAGTTCCAACCTGTTTCTTTCAACTCTGACCTACATTAGCCAGCATATTTGAATATTAATTTTTTATGGGAGGGTTTTTTCCAGAAAGCCTTTCTCTGGTTCTTTAAGATATGAAAAGACGGCCCTGCTCAGCAACAGTGAAATTTCCAAGACCTCGGTCAGGATTAGATGTCAAATGCCTGATTTTTGTCCCGTGAGGGTGGATATCTCTTTCTCGCAGTTGAACGGGGTCATCTTCTTGCTGGCATGAGAAAGATGAAGAGCTTGGCAGGCCCTACGGTGATTAATTTTTACTTTATTCTTTGCTTTTCATACTCATAATTATATATATTTGCTGTGTACATTGCAGTTTAAAATAATTTTGATTTATTTTCCTTTCATTGCTGTGACTATTTTTAAATGTGTGCTTTCAATCTACTAAAGTCCTTTTTAAGGAACCTCGTGGTGAACTAATAATAAATGTATTCTTTGAACTGAGAAGTGCATTCCAGAGACTTTTGTCAGCTTGGTCATTAGTGAAAGCAAAACAGGTGCCAGGGTGTACACTGTGACCCAATTTAACTACCAGCTGAGATCAAATGTGCTAATAAAAAAGCTTCCTGAAGAAGACAAGGTCTATTGATTTTATGAGTGTATTTTATGTAATTGCATTTTATGTGGTGAGCGAGCGTGGAGGTTAAACCAGTCACAACGAGTCCATGTAACAATTCCAAAACAACCCACATAATTCCACTCCACAGATACAATACACACTTCAAACCACAACACATAGGTAAAAGACATTGTCATGTCAATAGCTGTAACTCTTGCAAATGTAAGACCTATCACATTTTAATTGCTTGTTTGGCAATTTGGGGTAGTTTGCGCTTAGGCCTCCATAACTTTTTGTGCACATAAGCCATTTGTGTCACATTTGTATCCTTTTTCCCCCCTTAACATCCTGGGGATTCTAAAGTTGCACAGGGTTTGTGGATTGCCCTGGAGGGGACAGGGAACATAGGCAAAATATTGAGATTTTTTAAAAAAAGTAGGGAAAAAATGCTCCAGATAAAAGTGTCTGTTCCCCCCCCCTAAAAATGGCATCAACAAACAGTGTGCTGTACTGAAGTCACCATCTTCCGAGCTTTAAGGAACATCCAAAGCTGAATCAAAATAAACAAATTTTGTACTACAGTTTTAGCATTTTTATAAGAGGTAGCCTATTTTCCCTATGTTTGTGCTCTCTGCCTTCTTCCAGTTTGTGGTGGCAACCAGTGTAAACCTCATAGGTGATCCTGAAAAGCTACAGATTTCTGAAAAGTAGAGAACATTCCAAATTCAGCAAGGGATCATATGTGTAGATCCCTCAAGGTTTTCCCAAGGAAATTAACCCTTTGGAAAAACAATCTTGAAAGGGAGCAGGGAAAAACGGGTAATTGTGACAACATTTTCATCTGGAAAAAAATTTCACGATGGCAGATTGACAAAAGCAATACACCATTAAGTCACCTAGACCCTTCTGCTTGCGGGGATATATAGGGTTTGTAGGTTCTTCAAGAACCCAAGGTTCCCAACGCAAACAACTGAGCGGCACCGTACAATGGTTTTTCATTGAGTACCAATTATAGACCAGTTCTTATAGCGAAATAGGCAGAGTGAATAATTGGTGTCAAGGAAACTTATGCATTTCTGAAATGGGTACAGGACATGGAGTTTAGAAGCAGTGGTTGTTTCTACTTCTCTGAATTTGTGAGTATCTTTACAAATGTATGATTGGGAGGGTATTTTTCAAAAAGTCATCTTTCGAACACACTGGCTTACATTTGAAAGGCACAAATGCAGCAAAATCCAAGTGGCAATAATGAAAATGTCACTTACCCAGTGTACATCTGTTCGTGGCATCAGTCGCAGTAGATTCGCATGTTCTGCAATAGCTCGCCATCTGGTGTTGGGCCGGAGTGTTACAAGTTGTTTTTCTTCGAAGAAGTCTTTCGAGTCACGGGACCGAGTGACTCCTCCTTTTGTTTCCATTGCGCATGGGCGTCGACTCCATCTTCGATTGTTTTTCCCCGCAGAGGGTGAGGTAGGAGTTGAATTGTAGTAATAGTGCCCATGCAATGGAGTGACTAAGTATGCACCTATTTAAGGTTGAGATGATACATATATAAATAATTGAAGGTAACTTCCAAACTGCTACAGGCTTCCGGGGAGGCGGGTGGGCACATGCGAATCTACTGCGACTGATGCCACGAACAGATGTACACTGGGTAAGTGACATTTTCAGTTCGATGGCATCTGTCGCTGTAGATACGCATGTTCTGCATAGACTAGTAAGCAGTTATTTCCCCAAAAGCGGTGGATCAGCCTGTAGGAGTGGAAGTAGTCTGAAATAATGTCCTTAATACGGCTTGACCTACTGTGGCTTGTTGTGCGGATAACACGTCTACACAGTAGTGCTTGGTGAATGTGTGAGGCGTAGACCATGTGGCTGCCTTACATATTTCTTGCATTGGGATGTTTCCTAGAAAGGCCATGGTAGCACCTTTCTTTCTGGTTGAGTGTGCCCTTGGTGTAATGGGCAGCTGTCGTTTAGCTTTAAGGTAGCAGATTTGGATGCATTTAACTATCCATCTGGCTATACCTTGTTTTGAAATTGGGTTTCCTGCATGAGGTTTTTGAAATGCAATAAAGAGTTGTTTAGTCTTTCTGATGTTTTTTGTTCTGTCAATGTAATACATCAATGCTCTTTTGACATCTAATGTATGTAGTGCCCTTTCAGCTACGGTATCTGGCTGTGGAAAGAACACTGGAAGTTCCACTGTTTGATTTAGATGGAACGGTGAAATAACCTTTGGCAAAAATTTAGGATTGGTCCTTAGGACGACTTTATTTTTGTGTAGTTGTATAAAAGGTTCCTGTATAGTAAACGCCTGAATCTCGCTTACTCTTCTCAGGGAAGTAATGGCGATGAGAAATGCCACCTTCCAGGTTAGGAACTGTATGTCGCAGGAGTGCATGGGTTCAAAAGGTGGACCCATAAGTCTAGTTAGGACAACATTTAGGTTCCATGAAGGAACAGGTAGTGTTCTTGGTGGTATAATTCTTCTAAGGCCCTCCATGAATGCTTTAATGACTGGTATTTTATATAGGGAAGTTGAATAGGTAGTCTGCAGGTATGCAGATATTGCTGCAAGGTGAATCTTAATGGAAGAGAAAGCTAGGTTAGATTTTTGTAAGTGAAGCAAGTAACCCACTACATGTTCTGGAGTTGTGTGTAATGGTTGTATTTGATTAATATGGCAGTAGCAAACAAACCTCTTCCATTTACTTGCATAGCAGTGCCTGGTGGATGGCCTTCTGGCTTGTTTTATGACCTCCATACATTCTTGGGTAAGTTGTAAGTGCCCGAATTCTAGGATTTCAGGAGCCAGATTGCTAGATTCAGCGATGCTGGATCTGGGTGTCTGATCTTTTGGTTGTGCTGTGTCAACAGATCTGGCCTGTTGGGCAATTTGATGCAGGGTACCACTGATAGGTCTAGTAGCGTTGTGTACCAGGGTTGCCTTGCCCAAGTTGGTGCTATCAATATGAGTTTGAGTTTGCTTTGACTGAGTTTGTTTACCAGGTAAGGAAGGAGAGGGAGAGGAGGAAAAGCGTAAGCAAATATCCCTGACCAGTTCATCCATAGGGCATTGCCTTGGGATTGTTTGTGTGGGTATCTGGATGCGAAGTTTTGGCATTTTGCGTTCTCCCTTGTCGCAAACAAGTCTATCTGAGGTGTTCCCCAGAGTTTGAAATAAGTGTTCAGAATTTGGGGGTGAATTTCCCATTCGTGGACCTGTTGGTGATCGAGAGAGATTGTCTGCGAGTTGATTTTGTATCCCTGGTATAAACTGTGCAATTAGGCGAATTTGGTTGTGAATTGCCCAATGCCAAATTTTTTGTGCTAGCAGGCTTAACTGCGTGGAGTGCGTCCCCCCCTGCTTGTTTAGATAATACATTGTTGTCATGTTGTCTGTTTTGACGAGAATGTATTTGTGAACTATTATTGGTTGGAAAGCCTTTAGTGCTTGAAAAACTGCTAGAAGTTCTAGGTGATTGATATGCAGTTTGGTTTGATGTACGTTCCATTGTCCTTGTATGCTGTGTTGATCGAGGTGTGCTCCCCACCCTGTCATGGAAGCATCTGTTGTTATTACGTATTGTGGCACTGGGTCTTGGAAAGGCCGCCCCTTGTTTAAATTTATGTTGTTCCACCACAGAAGCGAGAGGTAAGTTTGGCGGTCTATTAACACCAGATCTAAAAGGTGACCCTGTGCTTGAGACCACTGTGATGCTAGGCATTGTTGTAAGGGCCTCATGTGCAGTCTTGCGTTTGGAACAATGGCTATGCATGATGACATCATGCCTAGGAGTTGTAATACCATCTTTGCCTGTATCTTTTGTGTTGGATACATGCGTTGTATGATGGTGTTGAAATTTTGAATTCTTTGTGGACTTGGAGTGGCTACTCCTTTTGATGTGTTTATTATGGCTCCCAGGTATTGTTGTACCTTGCGTGGCAGAATTTTGGATTTTGTGAAATTGACGGTGAACCCTAGTTTGAAGAGGGTTTGTATGATCTGATTTGTGTGATTTGAGCACTGTTTGAACGAATGGGCCTTGATTAGCCAGTCGTCCAAATACGGGAACACATGTATTTGCTGCCTTCTTATGTGTGCAGCGACTACCGCTAGACATTTGGTAAAGACTCTTGGTGCGGTTGTTAATCCGAAAGGCAGTACCTTGAATTGGTAATGTATTCCTTTGAATACAAACCTTAGGTATTTCCTGTGCGATGGGTGTATTGGTATATGAAAATAAGCATCCTTGAGGTCTAAAGTTGCCATGTAGTCGTGTAGTTTTAGAAATGGCAATACTTCTTGTAGTGTGACCATGTGGAAGTGGTCTGATTTTATGAAAGTGTTCACTACTCTGAGGTCTAGGATTGGTCTCAGTGTTTTGTCCTTCTTTGGTATCAGAAAGTACAGTGAGTAAACTCCTGTGTTTATTTGTGTGTTTGGCACTAATTCGATTGCATTCTTTTGCAATAGTGCCTGCACTTCTATCTCCAGGAGATTGGAATGGTGTGTTGTTAAATTTTGTGCTTTTGGTGGTATGTTTGGAGGGAATTGTAGACATTCTATGCAATAACCATGTTGGATAATTGCTAGAACCCAAGTGTCTGTAGTGATTTCCTCCCATGCTTTGTAATAATGGCCTATTCTTCCCCCCACTGGTGTTGTGTGGAGGGGGTGAGTGACCTGTGAGTCACTGTTTAGTAGTAGGGGCTTTGGGGCTTTGAAATCTTCCTCTATTTCTAGGGAATTGCCCTCCTCTATATTGTCCTCGAAAACCTCCTCTATACTGTCCCTGGTAACTGGACGGTGTGGCTTGTGAGGTGCTGGCTTGTGTGCTTTGACCTCGAAACCCCCCTCGAAAGGGCGTTTTACGGAATGTGCTGTAATTCCCTCTGCTCTGCGGGGAGTAGAGTGCGCCCATGGCTTTGGCAGTGTCCGTATCTTTTTTGAGTTTCTCAATCGCTGTGTCCACTTCTGGACCGAACAGTTCTTTTTCATTAAAAGGCATATTGAGAACTGCTTGTTGAATCTCTGGTTTAAATCCAGACGTTCGGAGCCATGCATGCCTTCTGATAGTTACAGATGTATTAATTGTCCGTGCAGCTGTATCTGCAGCGTCCATGGAGGAGCGGATTTGGTTGTTGGAAATGGTCTGTCCCTCCTCCACCACTTGTTTTGCCCTATTTTGTAAGTCCTTGGGCAGATGTTCAATGAGATGTTGCATCTCGTCCCAGTGGGCTCTGTCATAGCGCGCAAGTAGTGCCTGGGAGTTCGCGATGCGCCACTGGTTTGCAGCTTGTGCTGCGACTCTTTTACCAGCTGCATCGAACTTGCGGCTTTCTTTATCTGGGGGTGGTGCATCTCCAGATGTGTGAGAGTTGGCCCTTTTCCTAGCCGCTCCTACAACGACAGAGTCTGGTGGCAGCTGTGTAGTGATGAAAGCTGGGTCTGTAGGAGGCGCCTTATACTTTTTTTCCACCCTTGGTGTGATTGCCCTACTTTTGACCGGCTCCTTAAAGATGTCTTTTGCGTGCCGGAGCATACCAGGGAGCATAGGCAGGCTTTGGTAGGAGCTGTGGGTGGAGGAGAGGGTGTTGAATAAGAAATCATCCTCGACCTGTTCTGAGTGGAGGCTTACGTTGTGAAATTGTGCTGCTCTAGCCACCACTTGAGAATACGCGGTGCTGTCTTCTGGTGGAGATGGCTTTGTAGGGTATGCCTCCGGACTGTTATCTGACACTGGGGCGTCGTATAGGTCCCATGCGTCCTGATCTTGGTCACCCTGGCTCATGGTGGTGTGAGCTGGGGAGTGTGATGGAGTTTGTGCTGGTGAGACGTTAATCACAGGCGGAGGAGAGGGTGGTGGGGTAACTCTTTTCACCACTTTTGGTTGTGGTGTCTGTTCCGTCTGGAACTCCAACCTTCTCTTTCTCCTAATGGGGGGAAGGGTGCTTATTTTTCCTGTCCCCTGCTGTATGAAGATACGCTTTTGCGTATGGTCCACATCAGTTGCTTGCAGCTCTTCCTCAAACCTATGCTTCTGCATTTGGGAGGTTAGCGAGTGCTCTTCTGTATAAGAGCCTGAAGCTGGGTCGCTTGCAGTTTGTTTCGGCATCGAAACCCTGTCTGCGTGTTTTTTCGGCTCCGAGGTGACTCTTTTCTTTTTCGGGGCCGAAACCTCTCGGCGTCGATCTGTTTCGGTGCCGCTGTCTCGGCGTCGAGCCGTGTCGGCACCGGCATCTCGGTGTCGAGGCTTGTCTCCAGCACTTTCTCGGTCCCGAGAAGGCTGCGTGCCGGTGTCTCGACCGGAGTCGGACGATCTTGGCACTGTTTGGGCCTTTTTCGGTGCCGACGGGCGGTCACCGAATTTATGGGTGGAGCCATGGCCTGGTGGCAGTGGCGTCCCCTGGGCCTTGTAAATGTTCTTCTGAGTGGATTTCGACGTCTTACTCACGGTTTGTGTATCGTCGAATCCTTCGGAGTCTGAGTCTTGTATCGAGAAGGTACCTTCTTCTTCCTGTTCCTCGAACTCCCGTTGGGCTGTCGGTGCAGACGCCATCTGAAGTCTTCTGGCTCGACAGTCTCGGAGTGTTTTTCGGGACCGGAACGCACGACAGGCCTCGCAGGTGTCTTCGCTGTGCTCAGGTGACAGGCACAGGTTGCAGACCAAGTGTTGGTCTGTGTAAGGGTACTTATTGTGGCATTTGGGGCAGAAACGGAACGGGGTCCGTTCCATCGGCGTTCTTCAGCACGCGGTCGGGCCGACCAGGCCCCGATGGAGGATCGAAAAACTACCCCGAAGGGCACCGGAGCTCTTCGATCTTCGATGCGGTGTGGAATCAAAGTACGCCGATCCCGAACGCAACAATACCGACGAAAATCTTCCGAAATTAGCTAATTTTCCGTTCCGGAACTCGGAGCGACAGGAACACGTCCGAACCCGATGGCGGAAAAAAAACAATCGAAGATGGAGTCGACGCCCATGCGCAATGGAAACAAAAGGAGGAGTCACTCGGTCCCGTGACTCGAAAGACTTCTTCGAAGAAAAACAACTTGTAACACTCCGGCCCAACACCAGATGGCGAGCTATTGCAGAACATGCGTATCTACAGCGACAGATGCCATCGAACTAAATGTTCTACTATTCTATGCTTCCACATGCCTCCCTATAAAAACTGTACCTCACTTGTGGGGGTAGGCCTAGTACCCATGATAAGAAACAGCCCAAAACACAACAAGACATCAAATTTTTCCACCAAAAAGTGACCTTTTTCCTCCCAGTGCGTGTAGCTCTTGGTTTCGGGCCCTGGCTCAGCTAGCACCTAGGGAAACCTAGCCAACCTGTAAAATTTTTAATACTAGACACCTAGGTGTAGCCAGGGTAGGCTGACTACTTTTTTTTTTTTTACCCAGAATCCCCTGCAAACCTTTAACATTGACTAGGAGGAGAGAAAAAACAAAAAAACATTGTTTGCTCACATATCTGTGACTGAGAGTTCTGGAATCCCCGGGAATCCACAAACTTCCATCCACTCGGCATGTCCCCCAAGTCTCCCGGTAAAAATCGTACCTCACCTGTGTGAGTAGACCCAGTGCCCACGACAGGAAACGGCCCAAAATGCAACATGGATGCGGTGCTTATCCTCTTTTTCAGAAGTGTGCAGCTCTAGGATTTGGACCCTGGCTAGCACCTAGGGAAACCTAGCCAACATGCGCAGGTGGGGCAATGCTGGTTGGTAGGAATTTTGCGGATTCCGGAAGTTTCCATCAAAGGAATGTAGGGAAAATGCACGACTTCTTGAAGAGTTGGAGGCATGCGGGTCATTTTGGGTAAGAACATGGCGTAGGGTGCACGTCACGCACACCAACCTAGACTCCCCCAGATGTCTAGTGTTCAGAAGTGTCTTGGTCTGCCAGGTTTTTACAGGTTGCAGCCTACACAAGCCCAAATAGGGGAGCTTCACCATTGTAAGTGTTAAGATATTGGAGGTTAGTCAAGCTCTCCACACCCATTTGGAAAATTTGCTCCCAAAAGGGTCAAATGTCCTCTTGCTTGCCACTGGAACGAGATGCTTTAGCCTGGAGGGGGAGCAGAAACTGTTGCCCCCGCAGAACCATGCCCATGGTAGTGGGCAACCCCCCACCCCTCTGTTTTTAAAAAAAGAAATCCATTAAAACAGTAACATTTCAGATGGGTATCCAGGCATGTATTATGCTTCCTAAACAAGCCAATGTAAGTTGGCTGTCGAGTAGACAGCTTCTTCTCAAGGCCCCTCTCACAGCTATTTTAATCTATCATTACTAATTCTTTCTTTTAATCCCTTCCATTGTGATCTACTTCTGGAGAATAGGTCTGAGAGGGCACACATGGCACTAAAGAGTCTAGTACCCGATGTGGTTGACAATGCACACCAGATTGTTGACCATAGACTAAAGACCATAGACTAAAGTGAAATCGAAATAAAGTTTGTCACAGTATCTGAAGGATATTAGCAGGACAAATATTCTTGACAATATATGAATGACCAGCTCGTTTCATGACTTTACCACTCCCTTTATGCTCATCAGGGGACAGGGTACAACAAAAGGCTGCCTCTGAATTCATCTGAGCAAAAACAACAGATGATGGACGGAATGCAAAGCAAATCAAACATTCACCCCTAGTCACAGAACTGAGTTTAATCCATCAGTTTTTTTGCTTATCACGCCATTCCAGTTTGGACCCAGCCATATGCAAATCAGTCTTGACCCTGTTCCACATAGGGACAGTCCGTCCCGAACTGCCAGGCCAGGTCCTCTCTGGTCCAGAAACAAGCATCCTGGGACCGGTTTTAGGGTATCACCCTTCGTCAACCAGGCTAGCTTGAATCTGGTGGCATAGCAAGCATGGGACCCAAGTCTGGGCATACCCTTCCCACTTGGGGCAACAAAAGCAAAAACAGATGATGGATAGAATGAAACCTATCTGGCACAGGACGCCAACCTGGATATTAGCTAAAGCACTTAAGACACGTAGACATGAGCATCATGGGCCTCCCAGAAATTGGTATCTGTTTCCCACAGCCCAAACAATAAACACAAAGCAATGAAGGCAGCAGTCTGCAAGCCCAACTTTTGAGATGGCTTAGGAAAGGTTGTGAGGTGATGGTTATGGAAAGGCTGCCTAGACATCTGGACACAGACCAATTTATATCTATTTGGCGTACTACCTGTCTTATGTGGAAAGTGAAGTCTTGGAGATGAATTGCTCTCCTACATTCAGTCTTATTTCTTTGATTACAGCAAGAGAGGGTAGTACTGTCTATGCCAGTGGTTCTCAACATGTGGCCTGGGGGCCCCTGGGAGTTCACAATCCCTACTCAAAAGATCCAAGACTGCTTAGAAAATTAAATATGAATAGATTAACAGTGTGTACAAATAAAAGAGATGTAAAACTGAAAATGTTATAACGTTCAGTAACTATGAAGTAATTTAAATTTAGTTAATTAACAATTAAGTTAATATCCTTAGATGTCTTTGTGGGTGCAGTTCAAGTGCATCAAACAGAATCTAGTATGGGGGATAAGCAGTCTCAGTTGAATTTAGAAAGTGTCCAACCTACCCATTCAAATTAGAATATTGATTTTTTTTTATACCGATTGATGAATTAAATAAATAAATATTTTGAGTATTTGTTTGATGAATGCAGGTTTGTTCCTGTATTTTTTGAGTATTGTTTTGCGGCCCAAGTCACTTAAAACACTTAGGGCAAACCCCCCTAGTTCTAGTAATTACTCAGTGAAGGATTCCAACAATAATTTCACCTCCAAGTTGGGAGGGGGTGGGAGCGGGGGGGGCTGGGGAAGGCGGCGCTTCCAAGTTTCACTAACAATTAGGTGGGGCTCCACAAGAAGTCAAAAAGGTTAAGAACCACAGATCTAAGCTAAATATTATGTTTATGCCAGAAATTCATTTCTGCAAATTAGAATTGTTGGCGGAGTGGGGGGAGAGAGGGAGAAAGCAGGATTTTAAAAGGGGAAACTTTGAACAGTAAGCAGGCATAACTTCTCGGTCTATTCCATTCTAATTTATACAGTAGCCTTGCTGGAATAAAAGAAAGCTAGGGAAACAAAACATACCATTTGCAAACCTGCATTGTTTTAGCACTTCACCAAATCCTTCACATAGCTTGAGGTCACTCTGATTCTGTGCACACTCTAAAAATTGCTTCATCTCATACTGGCATGGGGTGTACTGGGACTGCTGTTGATACTGTGGTTGGGCAGGTGGAGGTTCCTGAATAATTAAAAATAAAACAGTGTCACAAAAACTGTCAAAGACAAGAACATTTTAATCACAAAAAAATGCACTGAATGTTCAGCTATATTCGCCGTTTGTTGAAGTACTATCATACTGTTCGGCAGAACACAATGAAAATATGACCTTACAGGATGCTAAGAACATTAAGCAAGAACAAACTGGGAGTCTAGAACTTGATATGTGCTGAGTATGTTAGGCCTTGCTCTAAAAATACATTACAATGTATTGTTTCAAAGAGTCCAATTTAGGACCTTTGTAGAAAAATCAACATTCTGCTTGCCCCCACACGTCTTACACTCCTGTTGAAAACATGAAAGCTTGTAGAAGATCCTAATGAAGCATTTAGCTGGTAGCCATGATCCAGTTACAGTATCAAGATGGCTTGAATGCCTCATATTCAATGGCACAAACCGGTGAGACATATTGAGACCAAAGGTTTGAAAAATTGGCCTTGTCTGCAGCTTGGGTTGACACCAAACTTGGCTGAGATGATGATGATGATAGCCACCCTTTCTGAGAAAGGGCATCCGCTCTGTGACATTCCAGCACAACAAACTTTCCATAATGAGCCTGGCAAAGAAGAACTAATGATAGTAAAAAAAAAAAAACTGTATATAACTCACTGGCTGCATATCTATTTCTACTACAGTATAGGCAGCCAGCTCTATGCTACGAACAGGTCTGTTTTTAAGTAGATGGGAATCATCACACGCAAGTACATACTAAACACAATGTTGGGACTGAAAAGTCCTCTGCATGGTAAAGATATGAATCCCTGCACTAAGTGTCCAACTGTACTGAAACCCTAATGCTGATTTTTTTGTCATAGGCGAATATGGATCAAGTGTATTGTATGAGCCATGACATTGGCCTGTCTCCCGGATTGCGGTCTGGTTAAATCAGGAGGGGTGTCCATAGAGAGATCCTCCTCGAGGTGGAAGGCTACTGCCTTTCCCATAAGTTAGGAAGCACAAGTGCAGTGGTGGCAACAAAGCGTGTAGTGATCAGTAGTAGTGAACAGGATCTTTTTATTCTGTGTCACTGAATGAGGCCTACAGGTTCACTCACCTTGTTAAAAGATCTGCTGCTGTGTGCTTAACTCATCCTTGGCCTACATCAGGTAGATGGGTGATACTGCAGCGCTCAGGAGTAGTGATTCTGCGTTGCATGCATGTGTGCCTTGAAAGGGTGCAGTACAGAGATAGAGCAGTACTTTGCAGTGCACGTGTGGTTAGTAAATGTACTGGGTGTATGTCTGCAGAGCGGAATACATAACATGAGACGTAGTGCTGTGCAGTGCATCTGTGGATAAAGCCTTTGCTGGGTTACGTGTGCTTGTGTGAAGTACAATACATGAAGGGTGAAGAGTTGTGCTGCGCACACAGTGTGTGTGCTGCCAATGCATGTGTTTTGAAATAACACACCCTGGTTAGAGACAGAAGAGAGTCAGCATTGAACAGTGCACGCAGGCCAAGTGTGTGTGCTGAATACATATGAGGGTACAACGCACAGAGGTATTAGTATGAAACAGAAAGTGTGCTATGAATGTACACTGTGTGAGTGTGCCTGCCATGGTAAATTGCATGGAGGGCCCTAGGTTTCATTTTGAAAAGCCCAGGCCTGCTGGTGAAGACATGAGGAGGAGAGTAATCACTCCAGAAAGATTTGTATATTGCTGCATTTCTGTAAGCTGGGTGGGGACATACTGGAAGGAAAAGGAAGAGTCTTCCTATACATTTCAAAATACTACTCTTTTTGATTAAGTGATAGATAACAAGGAAGGGGCCTTGACACATCTCAGGAAGGAAAACGGGGCTAGTAAGAGAATCATCAAGAGTAGAACTGAGATTAACCTTTTGATTTACCCATCACTGTGGCTGACATCCAGGTTTGAACTGTTCTCAATATAATTAATGGGAGTGGCCAATCAGCTTTGGAGTGATGCCTCCTGTGACAGACATAAGGGCACACTTCTAAAGAAGCAGAACCCCCAACATAAAACTTCAAAGAGCCAGACCTTAATCACATTTGGTGTTTGGAAAAGGACTACAGTGGGAAGCTGAGTCCCTAAATAATTGTCATCTGCCTAGCAGTCAGACGGGCTGTGTGAGAAGGGGAAGCTCTGCAAGACCTCTGCCTGTGACCAGGATGAGGGTGGGAGGGCAAGGCCTACTAGTTTCCCTGCTGGGCAAGGGGACATTACCCAAGGAAACCAAAACTACTTGCCCTGGAGCATCACCGCCTGCCTGCCCACCAAGACCAGTGTGCCCTGTAAAGAAGAGTAGAGCACTGGAGGAAGCAAGGCCCAGTGGGAAACCTACCATAGGGAGTACCTGTGCAAGGAGTGTGGATTCAGCTGAGCCCTGATCGGACCGTCACTCGTGTTCAAGATTGTTTTTCTGCAACCGCGAATGCCTGGAAAGGGCTGTGGTAGACTGAATTATGTGTTGAGTGTCGGGCGAGTTTTGCTACGTCTGTTCTGCTGAGCTGTGGTGACTTCAAGAGGGGCCAACAGTAAAGTTACTGCTTCAAGGATGGTCAAGACTTATGACTATCTCAGCTGGGAAACGTGTGCTTGGAGAGCCTGTACCACTGGGTACTACTATGTGGGCCACAAGCAGCCTAACCTCTCCAAAATGAGCAGGACTTATGGGTGCACATCTGAAGGCTTGCGCTGCATTGCTGAACTCTTCTGTGCTGCGAGAGTGGTTAAGACGTGGCCTGACCCATTGGGCCCAAAGGAATTCACAGCTAACAGTTCTGCAGCACCACAGACTCTTGACTAAGTTCCGAGAGGGTCAAAAGGGAGAACTCTCGAGTATGGAATAATAGTCTGTATTCCCTGATGAAGCCACCAGTGAATGGCGAATAACCCTGGACACGTTACATGGAGGAGGGTAAGACAGCGATTCGTCTGGCAACTACTAGAGTCCAGGCCTCAAGTGGGACTGTGGTGTTACTTTTAAAGGTCTTATTTCTTTCTATGAGTAGAGCTAGAAATAAAATGCTATTTGTTCTTCAAAAAGCATGTATTCGGCTAGACATTAATTTATTGTTCGTACTGTTAGCACTTTGAGTTATGTGTCGTTCTCACTGACCTGCATCTACATCCCTCACCTCTCCAAGGGAGCGAGCCTGGACTACTAGACCACAGCTACCACTTAGTCTAAAGTGTAGAAGGAGAACTTGGCCTAGGTAGGATCCACAGGAGGCCAAGCCCTGGGACATCAGGAGTAAAAGGCCTCAGCCACCATGATTAGGCTGAGTAGCCCCTGTGTGCCCCTTGGCCCTCTGAAAGGGGTTCAGACACACAACATGAAATAATCATCATTATTAATTTGTATTTCCAAGGAGAAAAGTGATTCTAATAAAACATTAAAATACATACCAAAAATTCTTCAAATTTCTCACAGACACATAATAGCACTCACGTCACTAATGAAAATTAGTCAGGGTGGCTCCGGCTCATGAGTCAAATGGTGTATTCATTTAACATTTGTACAGCTTAGTTGGGCAGCTAGGTTCTGAGGGAAGTAAATGTGATCATGGAAATACTTTACTGCCTCCATCTTTTCATTATTTTAAAATCCTACAACACAATGCCAGTTTTACCTGGTAGGTGACATCCTGTGCTGCTTGTTCAGAACGACCTCCACCGAAGCCTCCTGTGATTGCATGACCTAGAGTGTGTCCCACAGCAGAGCCTACGGCTACACCAGCTGCTGTGGTCGCCATCTGTGCCATGAGACCTGGCTGCCTTGGTGCAGCAGATGCAGGAGCCATTGCAGAAGGTGCAGGCGCAGCTGGGACTGGAGCACGAGCTACAGGTGCTGGCCGTACTGGTGCCCTATAATATTCATATTAAATCAGAACACATAAATAACAAATTAATGCACTTTACAGCTAATTCAAAATGGGTCTTGTTTCACATATATCAATGCTGCAAATACTACTAAAAAAGGTACAATATTAATAATAAATATGAATTCAAACACATGAGAGGGAATAACCATAAAACATGGCTATGTTTTATGGTTAAAAAACATGTAGTTAAGACTTCAGTCACAGTAAACGACACTGATGAGGAAGCTCAAGTGCCATGCCTTTTACAGGCAGGTTTTCCATCTTTGGGTACTGCAAAACATTTTCTTTGAATATTCATACAATTATTGCAGTAAAAATTATTGCAGTAAAAATTATTCAAATACAAAATCGCATTCGGTCATACAGTGTCACAGAGGTGGTCTTTGACAACGCACGATTTTGGAGCGAGGAACCGAAAGAGAACAGAGGGGCAGTCATAGGACAAACCACAATTTTCACTGCACTTCAAGGGGGAAAGCTAGGCGGGGCTGGGACCAGTAAAACATGTGGTCAGGCAGCAATAGCCTCTGGTGAAGTCACACATGGCAATAAAGTCGCACTGAGGGAGTAATGAGAGCCAAAGGGATAGCTGTGCCAGATGAAGAGAGAGATAAGGTAAAGGCATAGAAACAACCAGTACTGCAGCCTTAATCAGACAGATCACGCTCTGTTTTAATGTTCATGTTCTTGCACTCTAGGTCAGAGCCTTTACCCTACGATGTCATCCTGTCTACGTATCTTGCACTTTGGAAATTATACTTCGAAATGTCAATGTCACTCTGGGGGCACCTACATTCTTTAGAAGGCTTTACTTCATGAAGCTGCAAGTAAACTTCGAAGCTAGCTGCAGTGCAGACCATTAAAGCCGCCAGAGTACCTCTCCCCTGAAATGGGAACACCAATGGCCACGGCTCAAGTGCTCTGAGCGGTATAGGGAAGGAGAGGGTGCTGATCAGTGGGGTGCAGTCAGTTCCATGGAGTAATGTTCTGTAAAATATGAGGGGGTCTTGTTCGTTAAAGTGAGATATAAGGGAGAAGTATCAAGGTCACCAGGGAGGTGGCAATTCCTGTTGCTTATGCCCTAAATGCTTTGATTAGTGCACCCTGCACACCCTCTAATCCCAAAGCATTCGATCCATTTGCCAGCAGAACCATTCAGAACACCAAATGACTGGAGAAATACACTCTTATATGGGCAAAAATCTGATGCAAAAAATAAAATGAGGACTACACTTTGAACTAGATAATTCACATTCTCCCCTCCAAATCAGTCTTCAACAACTTCCACTTGCATTGTTCAAAACTCAATCACAACCATTTTAGTTACATACACTCCTTCCACCTCATATTATGAGTGTTTGTCTTCTCAAATGCAGCCCTACCTCCATTCTGAATGTTTCTACTACTCATGCCTGGCCAGTGAAGATTTGTCATTACTAATGGACTTAATGATGGACTTGGCCCTCTCTGGCTTTTAGGACTGTGCACCTTGGCACTGCTAACATGCTTGGGCTCTCTCCTGTAAATATGGTAAAATTGGCTTACACCCAACTGGCACATCTCATTTACTTGTGAATCCTTAATACACTGGTATCTCATTAGGGCTCGAAATATCTACTTCACCACTCGCTATGGAGAGTCATATTTGATCAAGTCGAGCTATTTTTAGGACTTCCTCTCACCTTATGGCGAGCTGACAAAGAACACGTGTTCTGTCAGTCAGAAAGTGGAGGGCTATAAAAGATGCCTTTAAATCTTGCTCTTGTATCTCACATTTGCTCTGTTTTCACAGACAGCGGTCAAAAGTCAGTTTGTCTTACAAATAATTTTCCTTCTGACTGCAGAGGAACTGCCTGGCTTGCTGTTTATAGTGTGAAACAAAAGGGTACAGGGTGTCAGGTTTTTCCTAACACACAACATTTAAATAACTAAGCTAACTGTACATTTTAAAATATTTATCAGTAGTTGTGAAAGGCCATTTTTTGTAGTTCTGTGTGATGAAAAAATTATTTTAATATGATGAAAACAAATCAGAACATTTTACGTGTTGATGTGCAAAGGATATGTATACTGAAACCCAGTTTTCACAGATTGTTAATACACTACATAGTTTTATCAGTAAAAATGCAAGTTAGTGGAGAGGTTTTTGGACATTTCTTGGAAAGTTACTGTGTGTAGATGACAGTATGCTACCACATCATGGTTTAGTAATATATTTTTCAAATGTGTCTAAAACTGAGAAACACTCCTGCCCTGATGGCAATGATATTATTAGTAAACTAAAAGTGGGTCAAGTACATTACAGTTAGGTTGAGTAGATTATTCAAGTTACTCAACCGGAATGTCTAGTAAATTTTTTATGATTTTGAGGCCTGTACATGTATCCAAGGCCTGCAAATTGAATGCTGCTGGTGGGTGCGAAGCATTTTTTGTGCCTCCCCATTCAGTAGCCTCTTGAAACATGTCTCAGGCTTACGATTGCAGCATGTGTGCAGTTTTAAACTGCCATAATAAACTTTTTGCTAGGCCTAAACCTTCCTTTTTAATGCATAGAAGTCACTTACTGGGAAGGTCCTACACAGCCCATGGGCAGGGTGCAATATAGTTAAAAAGTGGGGCATGTCCTTTTAACTTTTACATGCCCTGGTAGTGAAAAACTCTTAATGTTGTTTTCCACTACTGTAAGGACCATTTCTTCCATAGGAAAACATTAGATTACATTATCACATTTAATACATGCTAACTTTCAATTGGGAGCAGGTGAAAATGTCAAGTTTGGCCTCTAAAGAATTGTAATTTTAAAACTCTTGTTATAACCTGCTATGCTTGTAATGCATTCTGTGCATACCTCCACTGTTCTCTGCTTGGCCAGAATGTGATGTCAAGGAATGTTGGTGACTGAAGCAGAGTGAAAGTTGGAGAGAGTAGGCTTAGCAGAGATGACACTGCTTCTGGTGGGGTTTCCTTATTATGTAACGTATCTTGTAACCTATTACAGGCTACCTGACCCCTGCTTAAGAAGCAGTCTGATTATAACACCTCTTGAATGGTAAATTTGGATTATAAATTACAAATCAGAAAATACCCCTCTTAGAAAGTTGGCATTTTCTTGTCCCAACCACTTGGTGCCTACAGCCTCTATTCTGGGTTACGTGACTACGTGTAGCTGGCATTTGTGTATTGCTCTCAGACAGTAAGACAAAGGAGGAATAGGTGTTGGCAGGATTGGTCATCTCAGACTTGACAGGGGTGTAGGAGTGATCACCTACCACACTTGCACATCATAGAGGCTCTTCCTCCGCACTCTCACACAAAGGGTGTCACACTAGACTTTTGAGCCCCATACAAGCTGGGGCCAGGGAAGTGATGGAGTAAATTTCAAACAATTTTTTTGGGGGGGAGGGGGGGTGGTGGGGGTTCGGGAGGGCAACCTCCAGAATGTTATTCTACTTAAAAGCTGGCATTAAGTATAAATATTGGCCCCTCAGAACCAACTCTTCAGTACACCTCTGGATCTTGGGAGGACACTGAAGGACAGCTGTGCTGCTCAGCTGCAAGAAGGACTGCTACTCCACTGCCTGAATGGAAAGGACTGGACCAGCTGGCCTGGACACTTGGAAGTGGGCCTAAAGGTGCTCTGCCAGCCCAGCTGTGGTCCAAGCAGAACAGAGTCATCACCTTGCCTTGGAACCACCTCTGCGTGATGCATCACTGGTGCAGGACCTTGCAGCTCCTCGAAACTGCTGCTGTGTGATGCATCCACGACGCAGGACCTCCTGTCACAGTTCCTCACAACTGCATGACACTGCAGCCCCGAATCACTGCTGCGTGCCACATCCTCGATGCGACACCTCACAATGCCCTGCAACTAGGATTTAAAGTACCTTGTTCAGCAGGCCTAACCTGGTCCCAGTATCCAGCCTGCACTCTAGCGCATTCGGCCTAAAAACCTATGACTTTGTCCAGTTCCAGCAGGACCAGATAATTACGAGCGGGCTTTTAAACATTAATTTTACTTTTGTTGTGTTTTCACTTTATTACTGTTTGAAGTGCTCCAGAAATAGTTTACACACTGTCTTTACGTTAAGCGTGACTACTTTGGTGCTAAGCTACAAGAGGGTAAACGCAAATTAATTTGGGGTTTGCTTGAGACTTCCCCATGACAGAAATTTTAGAAGCTGCTTGAGTAGGGTTTCACCACCCTCAACCAGTAACCCAATATCCTACAATTAGTTTACCCCAATATTAAACAACTTACATATGTGCTTCCTTCAAACACAAATCCCACCCTTTCTGAGCTTTGCGAGTTCTTATTTTAAGCTTTGTAAGCATTTGCAGTTTTGTATACAATCTTTTCGCCACAATGCAAAAAGACTTGTCAGATGACTATTCAAAACATGAATTTTCCCCAATGATTCCTGCAATCCTAATTACCCCCAGTCCTCCCCTCTGTTCCTTCCACTCTAAGCACAGCAGGCTCTTCTGCTTGCTGTCTTATTAAATGGGTTTCATACATTTTGAGCAATGGTCATTTCTCAGAATTAATCCCATAATGTTCAGCAAAAGACATGTTACTATTCAATACACACAAAAATGTATTAATTAGATAGAGGATTGTGCCTTGATAAACCGAAGTCTACACCAACAGATCAAAGTGTATGTTGCAACGTGCAGATCAAAGTGCATGTTGCAACCAGCATATTCTAGACTCAAATCGAAATTTCTTGCAACGCTCACTCAATCACTGCTCACATGCCGCATTAGAAAAACTGCACACATGCTACATGGGTGCTGGGGAAATGGCACTAGATGAAACTAAATTACTCCTTAATTATTATATGACAAAAGTGCATGAAAACTGATATGCCCAAGTATTGAAAGCACATGGACCAGTTACATTTATAAAAAGAGTTGATACATCACTGATAAATTCCTTAGTCAAAATCATTTTGCACTGCGCCAAAAAAAAAAAAAAAAAAAAAAATGTGTATATATGTCTTTTTTCCCCTAACATGCACATTTTCATTAAATTAAAGCCTGATATTCTTCATTAAGTATTTTAAAATTACAATTCCCACTCCCTCCACTTGCCCCCCTTTTCATGTGGTCCCTCGGTTTACAAATCTGATCCTAATATGAGCAGTAGATTAAATTTCAGTATGAAAGATAGTTTTCTTTAGACCCGCAAAGCTGAGCCAGATGAAAGAAATAAACAGAGGCTAAATCAAAAAAACGTTTTTGCTGCGATATCAACAAAATTGTGAAAAACATCGAATTAAACAGATTGCTGTATAACACCCTAGCC
The DNA here is from genome assembly GCF_031143425.1 of Pleurodeles waltl. Classification (NCBI taxonomy): domain Eukaryota; kingdom Metazoa; phylum Chordata; class Amphibia; order Caudata; family Salamandridae; genus Pleurodeles; species Pleurodeles waltl. Next base: position 93,273,028 of record NC_090441.1, read on the forward strand.
TCCAACATACGATCTTAACCAGTCACTTAAAAGTTCTTGGACTTCACCACACACCAAAAGTGAAGTGTCCCCTCTCTTACATATCCCATCTCAATTCATCTCTGCCCAGGAGTGCAAAGTGTTAGCCATCTCACTCTCCCCTGCCAGATGTTTTCTAAGCTATCAGATACAGAGGAACTACAAAAGAATCAGTTGGACTGAACCGGAGAAGCTCAAATGAAAAATGACTGTCACAAATAAAATACATGGATTTTGGAAGTCTTCTGCAGCATTTGTATAGAACAGCGTTCTTGTGGAAACGAAGCACGAAGGGTGGGCGCAGCATCATTGAAGGAAATCCAGATGGAGAGCTCAACAATATGTCATTTGTCTCCAACGGGGCCGCAGGTTTGAATAAATAAGTAATAGTGACAATGTAATCGACCAGCATTTGAACATTGAAGTGACTACTTCTGTACCCCATAGGGATAGGGGTCAGCTGGGAGAGGGTCTCAATCAATAGGAAGTTCATGACCAGGCCTGGTGGGGGCGTGGAGCAGTGAGAACAGATGTCAAACTCGTCTAGAATCAGATTAGGATTACACCAGGGTACTAAAGATAAAACACGTAAGCCATCAGGAAATCACGGATCGGTCGCCCATAATCTTCACCCCATTATATGCTTCTCAGGGGTCTTGGGACATTCTTGATAGATCGAATATCCTACGTCTACTACATCACATACGGCATTCGCAAACAAAGTCGGAAGATCGACTAGCGGTAAATTTTAGCACCCTCACATGGATTCGTGAGAATGAATCAACTGTGACCACATGGTCTGCACAAAGTAATATTGACAGAATCTTCGAATATGAAGGCCTTTTGGAAGACTGGTGTATAAGAATTAGCAAGGAAGTCGGAGAATGGTACCGAGCCTTATCTGTTGGAAACCAGGCATCATCAATGGCGAGAGAAAATCCCTATGTAATGAGAGGAACCTCGGCCATGAATCCACTACTCCTAGGGGAAAAAATAACCATACAACCCGTGAATTCAACCAGGATAGGCCTAAGAACACAGGTAGGGCTCACACAAATGGGCTAAATGAGTGTCATGATATCGTGAGGGGGCACGGTTGGGATTGGCTCCCTGCAGCACTGTCTACCAAAGGGAAGATGTGTATTTAGCGCTGAATGCACTCTTATAAAATCTGAATGTAATCCAATTAAAATAATTAGCTATAACATGGTTGGCCTGGCTTCACTAACAACCGGCGCTGGCATTAAGACCTTTGCAAACGAGGCAGATATTATGTGTTTCCAAGAAACATGGTCGGCAGAACCTCTGGCTATAGAGGGCTTTATAACATTTCAGTCCCCTGCCTACAAGAAAAATTTGTTTGGTAGGCGCATCGGAGGCTTTGCTATATATGTCACGTTAAATAGGGCCATTAAATTAGCACTGTGGGAGAAATCTACACGTAACATGCTAATGCTAACACATGGCTTAGCCTTGGGTAAAAAAAAAAAAAAAAAAAACTACCCTGGTTACAGTGATAAACATATACATCAACCCCTATCAAGGAAAGAAACTGATGACGGCCAAATCTATACTGGCCTTACTGAAGGAGTTTGTCTATGATCACCCAGGCCATGAGTATGTGCTGGCAGGGGATTTTAATATTCACCAGCTTGGCCAGGAAGGGGGTCTTTGTCGTAGAATCTTTTCTGAATGAATATGATTTAAAAACAACGGATCGTAGCAACCTTGTAGTGGGCACATGTATTCCTACTTGTGGAAACATTTTTACAATACATTATATCTTTCTAAGTCCAGCACTCCTGAGCCAGTGCCCAAGCCACAAGGTGATCTACAGAGCTGAAAGCGATCATAACCCAATGGTAATAAAAGATGATCTAGGGGCTACGAGACATGACCTGTATAAAGCATGTGGTCGTCAACTTGTAGAAAGCCACTTAATAAAACGCATTAAATGGTCTGCAGCCTGCAAAATAAAATGAGGCATGGAAGCAGGCAAACGGACCAATACATTTTCATCAGGGGGTTGGTCAAATAATAGATCAATGGGGGTTGGTGCTCAAAAAACTTCAAGCTCACCTCTGCAATAGAGTGCACCCCGGTCAAACCGAGGGTAAACAGAATAGGGTGGCTAAGCAGCTAGTACCCACGGAATGGTTACAGCATAAAAAAAGATGTCGGCTGGCAGAAAGGAGCTACAGGAGGCAAACCCCGGCCTCAGATGCACTAAGGAAGTTGGCACGGAAAGACTACAAAAGAACACTATGGATGATGAAGGTTAAAGAAACAGAAGAACGATGGAAACATCTGGTGACATTGCTTCCGTCTCACAAAAGCAGAGAATTTGGGGATTTCATCAGTACATTGCGCTACGACTCTGAAACAAGCACTAACGTGATCTCTGCTAGTGTTTGGGAAAGGCATGTAGGAAATCTCTATGCAGACCCAAAATATGCAGGGGATCAAGCTCACAACGCTGGTCTCAATGAACTGGATGAGTTAGACAATAAAATTGGCCCTCTCACCATAAAAAAGGGACACTACCTGCCCTGAAAACTATGGGCTGATAGATAGCCTTACTGGATGTAGATGGCAAAGCATATGCAAGTGTCTTACTACAAGAGTTAGAAGAATGGATCTCAGCAAATGGCACAATTCCACCTTATCAAACAGGTTTAGTCCCAGCTTCTCCATGTTAAACAATGTCCTGGCACTTTCATATCTTGGACAACGAGCACTAAAACCAACATCTCCATCGCTCTTTGCATGTTTTATTGACTACAGCGCAGCTTTCGACGGGGTGGTGCGGCACATCCTGTGGAAGAAACTAGCAACCTGCGGGATTCCAAAGAAATTGCTAGCTGCAGTAATGGCCCTATACTTGGACACCTGGGTGAGAATAAAAATCACAAAATCATGCATGACCAGGAAGATTTTTACCAACAAAAGCCTTAAACAGGGCTGCATTATTGACCCCACTGACCTTGACGCTGAGTTGCTCAGAGGAAATACGTTTCCTCCGAGGCTGGGGCAATTGGTGCACCCCATATAACAATACGCGGACGATATGGTCTTGCTTGCCCAAACTCAGATTGGGCTCATAAGGGGCCTGGACATACTGCATGACTACAATGAAAGAAATGCAGGAAAAACAAAAGTCCTGGTTTTCAGCCGTCAGTCAAAACATTCGTATAGAAGATGGAAACTCGGACCTCTAAGCGTAGAGCTGGAAGACAAATATCACTACTTAGGGGTCTGGTCTGGCTATCAAATATGGGGAGAACACCACACCAGGCAGTGGCATGGACTTCCAAAGCAGTAAAAATTTCCCACACTTTAGCAAAATCCATCAACGGCTTAAGGCACCCACATTTGAGCCTTTAGGGAAGGTGATAAGAGCAAAATTGCGTCCCTCAATCACTTATGGCCATTTGGCTTTCCCGGGTAAACTGACAGCCACTCTAGAGAATGCCCAGATGAGAGCCTACAAACGGATTCTCAAGATCCCTAGATCAACAAGGCATGCAGGGTTACATTTGGAACTAGATATAATATGCATGGACTTGATGTGCAAAATGGTTATGATAAAGTTTCATCAAAATGTCAGCAGGGCAGAGGCATGCAGACTCAGGGGTGCTTTGAAAGCAATTTTCAAAAATAAAACAAGTAGTTGGGCCATCTATCTGACAAAGGCTGAGGAACAGTTCAATTTGTCCCCTTCTTATTCTACAAACACTGCCATCACGAGAGCGGTATTGAAGAAAAAACTGAAAGAGCTTGAGGTGCAAGCTTCTAGAGCCAAAGATATTTTAATAGTTAGGGATATCGGTGGAGCTGATGGCCTGTATAAATTGTATGCAACCACCAAAGGCCAGCCCGATCTAAAAGCACCTCTAGGAGAGCGAGCGATCCAGAACATTCTGCAGATGCGCCTTAACCTTACCTGCCTGGGAATACCGATGGAGGTGGAAAATCGTACAAGGGCACATACATGAATGCACAATTGTGTAAATACCATACTGAATCGATAAAACATCTTGTATGCTGTTGCCCTTGCTTGGTGACTGAACGGCGCCTCCAGTTAAAACCCCTGTTCTTGAAACATAGGGTGAGAACATGTAACGAAGCGCTAAGTCTTATTTTCACCGCAGTGGTCCCCATGGAACTTGCCCGTTTTGGAAAATTCTTTCAAAAGCTGAGTTTAGCCTTACGCCAGGCAAGGAGTCAATCTAACATGGGTATCCGTGGAGGGAGGGGGGCCCTCAAAGAAACGGCTTTGACGGGATGGCTTCTGCCACCCATGCCGTCTCTCTATGTCACCCAACGGCCCTGGATGACGCGCCGAGAGAGGCTCTTCATGCACAGCAAGTCCCTTGGCTAGTTTGCGCTGGTCCTGGGGTTAGCTGGAAACGGGTCTGGGTCAAAAGGTGAACAATTAGTTGGCACCCGCAGAAGGTTGTTCTACGGGTGCCCACTTGTGTAACAGCTGGTGATTAACTTCTGGGGACTCAAAGGTGGGGGCGATTGCCTGGGCTTTAGAGTATTTTAATGAAATAGGCATCCGCTTTGGCATCTGAAGGGTAACTTTTGCTGATATATATATATATATATATATAAATAAATAAAATCCTCAATAGATGGAACAATGACCATCTAACGGCTGCACCAATCCCGTGAATTCGATCCAGACCATCGGAACAAAGTCGTATTCAACAAAGCCGTGTTGAATTCACCAAATTTTATTGGTTGTAAAGGTTTACAGAGTCCTGGAGAGAAATGTCAACGCGTTTCGGCAGAACGCCTTCAACTGGACAAATATATATTCACATATTCGCTTTTATTATTTTATAATGTGTTGTAATGGTTTTAATTAATCAGGCAATAAAGATTCATTCATTCATCTCAACAAAAAGAAAAGTCAGATCATTGAGTCTGACCATGTGACATAAGAGGAAATGGTTGTTGGGAGCAAGCGAGCTGGAAGTTAAAAATAATTCTGAATTTTTATCTGTCCACCTTTACAAAAATCTTTGTTGGAAATTGTTGCTTTCCAGCAAGAATCTTTAAATCCGATTAAGAAATGGACAGGAGCCTTCCGCCATAAATTCATATACAGATTCCAATTTGGTTGCTCCACTAACTGATGCTTACTGTGCTAACCTTTTAGGGAGCGCCAAATTGATTGCAGTTTTCAAACTATTCAAATGATTTCATAAATCAATTACTGACCTAGTCAAGAAAGCTCTTAATACTCCTGTTCAAATTTTCCAGCTCGAAGTTGGTGCCCAACACACGTGGTCCACAACACTAATTCTCAAAAGTGCTGTGGACTGGCTATTTCAGCTCAGCCAAATTACTTCAGTCACAAAGGCATTTTATATTAAGAAAATTGTGAATTTCAGCAGTGGTTCCTGACAACTATTTCACATTTGGCACCCACTGGTTAAATGTATTAAGCTTTGGTCTGTATTTTGCACATCAAACCGATTATAGTATGGATGATGTGTGTCTTCAATTGACTTTAGAAAAACTCCAACCTTACTATTAGAATTATTATTTTTCTTCAGTTTATATTTGTGTACAAATTAAATAAACTGTTATCTTTTGTGTATGTGTTTGACAAATGCTTCTTTCTGTATTTTTTGCGTACCGTTTTGTGTTTCAAATCATCGACAATGTTTAGTCCGGGCTCCCCGGCTTCCAGTAATGACTCAGTGGGGCGTCCCCTAATTCCAATAATGATCCAGTGGGGGTCTCTGGGTTCTAGTAATAATAATGCTGGGGTCCACAGAAGTCAGAAGGTTGGGAACCACTGATATAATCCATGGTCATCATGAATCGAATAAGCCCACAACCTTCTCCAAGATCCATCAAGGATGTCTTAAAGCTGCTCTCCAATCCTCTGATCAGCTACATTCTGCACCAACAGATATGATCACACCCAGTTTTCCCTTGTCTAGCTATTGAATGAACCTACTTGTTCACAATCAAAACACTACACTTGTCTAGTCAAGTATACTTCCTGTATAAACTAATCATATCTTTTAAAGGAAAAGATCATAAAAGAAGCAGATTTCTGAAGCTACCTACACAACCACAGTTCATTCTTAATGTGATATTGTTCTGCACCTTTGTTTTGCAAGGAAAATACTGTACTTTTACAGTACCTGTAGTGGGGACGGTGAGTCGTAGCCACGGTGAGTACTATTCCTCTTTGATTAGAAACGCCAGTACAGCTAAAGGGAACAGGTCTGTACAGCGGTGCGTCCTGGCTCAAATGACTCGAGAAGAGTTCCAACATCGTAGACATTGGAACTCCCTCGTGTCACCGGCCTATGGGCCACTCCCTCTCAGGATGATGCTTCCTTCTACAGAAAGTTCATGCCTAACCGCATGGACAACCTCAATATTCTCGCAGAAGACAATACACTACCTTCTGATGTCAGTAACTTAATCAAAGGTTTGTGATCACATTGAATAGTGATGTTCTTACCCCAAATAAATGTACGAAAGTGTTCCAAAGCCCAAGCACATGCTAGAGCCTCCTTTTCAATAGCCGAATACTTCTCCTCGGAAGGTGATAATGATCTAGAAGCAAACATTATCATCCTCTCTCTTCCATCTCTATCTTTCTGAGATAAAACAGCACCTATCCCCTTATTGCTAGCATCTGTAGTTACCACGGTATCCAGTTCAGGGTCAAAACTCTTTTAAATTCGTTACTTCGCTCAAATCTTCCTTTATGCTTTCAAATTCCCGTTCACATACATCACTCCAAATAAAATGAGCATTCTTTTTAAGAAGTCTCAAATTATAAACCTTTTCTGCAAAATGTGGGACAAATTTCACACAAAATTCTGCCATCCCCAAAAATGATCTTACTTCTTCCTTTGTAGTGGGGGTCGCTGCATTAACAATGGCACTAACCAATGACGCCTTCGGTTTCACTCCATCACCACTGATTTCAAGCCCCAAATACTCCACACTTCTCCTGGCAAGCTTACACTTGCTCAATTCCACAGTCAAACCCTTACTTTTCAACACCCCCTAAACATGTCTCAATCTCTCATCATGCACCTTCCGATCACATCCAAATACCAAAATATAATCTTGGAAACACATCACTCCTAAAGATTTTCCGAATAACTTATACATTACTTTTTATTCCTGCAGACCTTCGCAAAATGGCCCACAATACCACATTTGCTACATTTCAGTTTCAAGGCTGGGCATATCTTAGCGTATGCCAGGTGCTCCTTGCTGTCACACCTATAACACCTTCTCTCACCATCACTACTTGTGATGTTTTCTATTCCTTCAATGTTCTACGATTAGTTATTTTGTAAATGTTGTCAACACTCCTCTCTGTCGATTTTAATTCTGAAACACACCTTTCTGAAATTTCTGCCTTCCTTACAATGGCCAATATCTCCTCCAGCGGGGAATCACCATTAATCCTTCCCCCCCCCCCCCCCAAAACAATGTCCAACATCAAATAAAAAGAAAAAACCTGTTTGATTACGATGTTGACGCAGGCCGAAGTAATGAAGAGAAGATCACTGCGTATCCAGAAATCTTGCTCTGACGCAGGCTGAAGTAATGAAGAGCAGATCGGCAGATTGCGCTTCCACCACCCTCATCGCCAGATTGTAGTGGGGACGGTTGAATCAGAGTCGGAGCCACGGTGAGTACTATCCCTCTTTTATTAGACACGCCAGTACAGCGAACGGGAACAGGTCTGTACAGCAGCACGTCCTGGGTCAACTGACTCGAGAAGAGTTGCAACGTCGTAGACATTGGAACTCCCTCCTCCTAGACGTTAGCATCCAAGGTGCTCCTTCCCATCTATTATATACTAGGATTCGGTTCAAACGAATGCAGCGTACTCACTATTGTGAAGATGTTTGCGACTGGTTGGGTGGCATCATGACACCCTACAGAGGCTAACAATCGTGCTATACAAAATACCAAAAAATAAACAGAGCCTGGGCTCTTTGATGTCAGTAGGCACCCTGACCCACGTTACATGCGAAAACAACACTGACGTACTGGCCGTAAGGGGCGAGGAAAAAAAGAGAAACTGCATGCACACACTACGTTTAGCAGAAATTCGCCCCGAGTGTTCGTGAACGGACAAAGTTAAAGTACTTTTTTCCGACGTGGTCTAGTACAGACTGCGAAAACCCTTACACGCAACCATCGGACCAAAGGAAATGATGTAAAACTGCCATCGGTCATTGTAAAGTGCGGCAGGATGGACCCTACTGAAGGACGTGCAGTGCAGAAGCCTGGTAGTGACCCAACCCCACAGGTCGCCCCTTTCTTACCTGACGGGGGGGGCCATTCTGGACGTGCGGCTCCGGCTTCCTCTCGGCATTTTCCTGTCGATTGCTGTAGACCAGAAGGGAAGCGCTTGTGACACAAACCCCGCTCGCTGGAGCTCCCCTCGGTGTCCGGTGCGTCACTCGCGGTCTCGCGCTCCTGCTGCGTCACGCTTCGTCCTTCGCTGCCGCTGTCTGAGGACACGAGCTGAGAGCCTCGGTGTTACGTAAAGCCGGCTCCTTTACCCCTAGTGTTTCCAGAACATTTCATCAGCCAATCCCAGCTGCGCTCTGTGACTTCCGTTTATCCTGAAGGTCACGCACAGCGCGAGGAAGAACTACACATCCCAATCCAAGATGGACGTTGAAATAGCATCGTCACCGAACAGCCCTTTGCAAGTGGGTAGCAAAGTATCTATCCGACTAAGATGTTCCTAAAGCCTACACTCGATGTCTGTGGCTTTCTGTCTTTAATGTGAGAACTTTTCATGCAAGTGCACCAAATGGGATATATTTTTAATCTCCTCTGAGATCCCCACCAATTTAGAAAAATAGAGTAATAATTAATAAATTATTATACGACATAACTGCCAGTGTAATTATGAGTGACATTTCAACGACTATGAGTGACACTTTCTTGCAAGCAAAATCAAGTGATGAAGAGGAGGGAACCATGTAAATATGTGTAATATATCGAGACTCCTATACCTCCCATGGTACACCAGCGCCACCTTGTGGCCTTTGATGAACAGTACTCGGAGCTTACCTAGTAAAGTGAGAAACCGGAACAAGAAGGTTTTACCTTACTTCAGGACTTGGGAAACAATCTCAGGCATTTTAGTGATGTGGGAAAATGACTGGAAATTAGTTATTCTAATGTGAGATGCGTGACACTTGGTACGGCTGAAACAAGAAGATGCGGTAATGCGGGAAAATGACAGGAAAATATTTATTCTAACATTTTCTGTCTCTGAGGCTCTGATCAGAAGGACAGCCAACTAGCCCTTAGGGTCCCTCTTTTGGTCCTGTGTTCAAGATATAGGTCCAGTCCTTTTACCTCAGGCAGCAGGGCACAGAGTAGGGGGCAGCAGAGTGGCAGTCCTTCTTGCAGCAGAGCAGCACAGCAGTCCTTCTGAGGTCCAGAGGTGTACTGAAAAGTTGAGTCTGAGGATCCAATATGTACACTTGGTGCCAGCTTTGACGTAGAAGAAGGTTTTAAAAGTTTTTACTCCCAGAGGTGTTTGGAATTTCCTGCCTCCCTGCACTGGCCCCAGCTTATCCGGGGACACAAAAAACTGGTGGGAAACCCATTTAGAATGTACTGAGGCAAAGCCTTTGTGATGTGCAATTGTGGTAGGTGATAACCCCTCCCCTTATCAACTCAGAGATGGCCCATCCTGCCAGTATCTAGTCCCTCTTTGTCTCACTGCCTGGGAGCAATACACAAAGACCAACTGCCAGCTACACTTAATCATGTGACACAGGATACAGACACCACATTTTTGGAATAAGAAAATGCCAACTTTCGAAAGGTGACATTTTCAGAATTGTAACTTAAAATCTGGCTTTACCATTTAAGAGAGTTTTAAATTACAATTCTTTAGACACCAAACTAAATTTTCCAACTTGCTCTCTATTGAACATTATCACTTGTTATATGTAATAATGCAAGCCAGTGTTACCTTATAGGAAAAGTAGGCCTCACAGTAGGAAAAAAACACATTTAGGGGTTTTTCACTCTGAGGACATGTGGGCTGTCTAGGGCCTACCCTATAGGTTGCTTATATGTGTTAAAAAGGCAGATTTAGGCATGGAAAAAGGTTTATTTTGCCAGGTCAAAATGGCAGTGCAAAACTGCACACACATGCTGCAATGGCAAAGGCAGGCCCAATACATGTTTTGAAGGCTACTTAAGTTGGTGGCACAATTAGTGCTGCAGGCCTAGTGGAATTTAATTTACAGGCCTTGGGTACATGTAGAACCACTTTACTAGGGATATACAAGTACATTAAATATGCCAATTAGTGTAAGCCAGTTTCACCATGTTTAAAGGAGAGAGCACAAGCACTTTAACACTGGTTAGAAGTAGTACAATGTGCAGAGTCCTAAGGCCAACAAAAACATATTAAGCAAAAACAGGAGGAGTAGGGCAAAACGTTTGGGTGAAGGCCATCCTAAGGCTAACAGGTCTAACACCCTCTTTGCTGAAAGAGGACAGTGCTCACCAACAAACACTTTCGTCAAATACTTTAAGACTGGAGTTAGAATAATAAACCACCCTCTCCAGGAATAATTCCACACATGCCAACATTTTAGAAGAGGGAAGTGGGAGATTTAAAATAAATCATCAGGAGAATGTATTTCCCCTATTGACGTCTATTGAAGGAAAGGCAATTTCAGGCATGAGAGAGCGGAAGTAAAGCCATTTTTAGCTTCACATATTGAAAATCTCTTCAGACTCTCTGAGTCTATTGGCATGTATGTAATTCATAGCTGCCCAGTTTCTCAGGTCCAAGTGTGGGTAGCTGGTCCAGTCCAGGTTTTTCATTTGCACTCTGGGACTTGTAGTACTGGTTTTATAACAGGATACATCAGCCTAAAAGCCTCAGAGTGCAAATCAACGCCGGTCTTGGTCAGCTAGTCATACATGGACCTGGGCGATGTGACAGGCAGATAATTGGTGGTATAGAAACAGAGGCATTTCTTGGTGCATAGACTGCAGCATTTGAACAAAGGCATCAAATAGATAGATCTTGCTTGTTTGAATGAATGAATTGCATAATCGTATCTTCTTTGATTTGTGTGTATGTATTGGTGAGTGTCTGAGGGTTAGCACCTCACGGCAAAAAGTAAAAATGTAAAATACATTTATTTCCATGAAGCACATGGCATAAATGGTGACACCCTGTTGTAATTGCTTTTGGATAGCCCTTAGTACCCTGACAAGGAGCTGAAGCACTTGCTATGGTTACCACCTTTCTTAGAAAAATATCACCCATTTGTTTACGTTTTGCTATTCTAGAAGGTCAAAGAGCTGATACATTAATGAGAGAATCTCAGTATTTTTAAGTGAAGCCTAGAATGGGCATCAAACCTTATACCTTTGGTACTTTCACAACACATCCCTCATTGTTTCATAAATGACTAGAGGTGTTCCTCTCAACATCTATCAAATTCACACTCTTTTAAGCGTGATTTGAGTCACAAAAAATAAGAGTTAAGTAGAGTGGAACATATAGCACTCCCAGTCAATGTTCTTTTTTGGTATGAAGTACTATGAGAAGCTTTTCTCTGAGCTTGGCGGAAGTGCTGACAACCTTGTATGAGAATGCAAAAATATATTCTCTTCATTTACTCATCTCAAATGCTTGGAGAACCTTTCCCGCTACATGCATGAGTAGTACTGTACAGGCCACCATGCAGGCGATTTAAATACAGAAATCAGATTAATTTTATTTTCCAATTAATTTATTTTAGAGTACAGGGAATCAGCCATATCTTTATATTTGGCTGGAAAACTATGAGTTTCTCTCCTAAGTGGGGAGTGTTGTCTACAATGTTACCTCATCTAGTTCAGATTTTATCTTTGTTTTTTGGTTCCTGTTGTCCTCTGTATCCAATTACAAATTCAGGACTTCAATATCCTGAATTCAAAAAGCATGAATGAGAGCTGGATTAGCTAATCCTGCATGGACTTGGGAAACATGAGAACGGATGGCACCAACCTGGAAGAGTGAATTAAAAACTTCAACGCCTGGATCACCAACTGTGCCAACAGCATCGCCCCCATCATGAGCAGCAATCAGAGAAGCTCTACCAAAATAGCCAGCTGGTACACCCAAGCATTCAGAACAGTGGAATGGGATAACAAACAGCTGGAAAGGAGATGGAGCCCCAGCAAGGACACCTCCGACAGGGCAACCTTCAAGCAATCAGCAACAACAACAGCAAGGAACTCTTCAACATCGTTGAGGAGTTCTCCAACCTTTTCAACATCTTTAAGGATTTCTCCAAACTTGCTGCCAGCGAAAACAACATCACACCCTCACAGTAACCTCACAACAACCTTGTTTACTTCTTACATGATGAGATTGTAACCATGTACAGAAACATCAAACCTAAACTAACCCCCACGGACTTCCTCAATAGCAACTGACACAAACCATAGACTGACCACCTGGAACCACCTCTTCATCCAGTCCACCTCCATCATGAAATCCATCCACTTGGGAGCTCTCGCAGACCCATGTCCGCACGACATCTTCAACCTCAGAAACCAAAAGATTGGCCAGGAACTCACCTCCCTGCTCAACATCTCAATCACCACTGCAACCTTCTCAGACATCTGGAAACTCACCAAAGTCAGACCACTACTTAAAAAATCCTCCGCCGACCCCAGCAAACTCAAAAACTACAGCCCCATCTCCTTGCTCCCAGTCTCAGCCAAGGTACTGGAAAAGACTATCAACAGACAACTCATGACACACCTGGAGCAGAACCAGCTACTCAGCGCCTCGCAATAAGGCTTCCACAACAATCACAACACCAAGACCGCCCTGATCGCAGCCACCAATGACATCTTAAGCCTCCTCGACTGAGGAGAAACAGCCACTCTGATCCTCTTTTACCTACCAGCAGCCTTTGACATCATATCCCATCACATGCTGATCAAAAGACTCCACCACATCAGCATCCAAAGGGGACGCACTCAGATGGGTCACCTCCTTCCTAAACGGAAGGACAAGATGGTCCGCTTACCACCGTTCACCTTCGAACCCAAGGATATAATCTGCGGTGTCCTTCAGGGTTCATTCCTCAGCCCATTGCTCTTCAACGCATATATAACCCCACCAACCAACATTGTCAGATCTCACTGTCTCAATATAATATCCTACACAGACGACACCCAACTCATCCTTTCCCTCACTGATGACCCTACCAGCACCAGGACCAGCTTCCACAGATGCATGACAAGCGCCACCAGTTGGATGAAGAAGACCTGACTGAAGCTGCACAAGGACAAGTTGGAAGTATTGCTCTTCGGCAACAACAACAACAGATGGAATGACTCCTGGTGGCCTGCAGAACTGGGACCAGCACCCATACCCACTGGCCATGCCAGAAACCTTGGAATCATCATTGATAACAAGCTCACCATGAAATCACAGATCAACACCATCTCCCCCACCTGCTTTCTCTCTTTACGCATGGCACATAAGATCTTCAAGTGATTACCCCTGCACATGAGACGCACCGTGAAACATAACCTCATCACCAGCAGACTAGACTATGGCAATGCTCTCTACATAGAAATCGCTACACACCTCCTTCAGAAACCCCAAACTATATAGAATGCAGCAGCCAGACTCATCCTCGACCTCCCCGATGTGCCCACATCACACTCTGTAGTGAATCCTATCTTGTTTTAATGGTAAGCAGGAGTTAGCTTAGTATTCTGGCTTGCAGACTTTTGCCCCCGTCACCCAGTGACCTTTACCCTACTTAGTTTACTCTGTTTTAGTGCAAATATTTAATTATATCTTTCCATAATGGCTGAATTGTTTCTAGTTCGGAAGATGTTTTAGTTTCGTGTTATCAGTGCCACTGTGCTAAGGCGGCTCTATCAGCGCCGAAGATAAACAAACTGTAGGTATTCATATTAGGTACTTTCCCACTTTGTGTTTTCAAGGGAATTGTTTATGTAATTGCTGCCCCAAGCATGTCTTGTTATCTATTATTTGGGAACAGACCTATGTCAGGGGTCCGATCATATCTGTATAAATACACCTTGCACAGACAGTTAGAGGGATTCCTACCAGAACATTGCCGCTGCCCATGCTACACATCGCCTTGATGCTGACCCAGTCTTCATGTCCCAGTAGAGTCTGATATAGAGACCTCATTCCAAGGTAACAAGGATTGGAGGGATTTTCTCATGGACATGGCAGATTAGGTTTATCACACTTTGGGGGTCATTCTAACCCTGGCGGTCGTCGACCGCCAGGGCTAAAATGACGGGGGCACCGCCAACAGGCTGGCGGTGCCCCGTAGGGCATTCTGACCGCGGCGGTTCGGCCGCGGTCAGAAGTGGAAAACCGGCGGTCTCCCGCCGGTTTTCCGCTGCCCTTCTGAATCCTCCATGGCGGCGCAGCTCGCTGCGCCGCCATGGGGATTCAGACACCCCATACCACCATCCTGTTCCTGGCACTTCAGGGGCCCCCGTAAGAGGGCCCCACAATGAATTTCACTGTCTGAATTTCACTGTCTGCATTGCATTGCAGTGAAATTCGCGACGGGTGCCACTGCACCCGTCGCACCTTCCCACTCCACCGGCTCCATCCGGAGCCGGCGTCCTCGTGGGAAGGTTGTTTTGCACTGGGCTGGCGGGTGGCCTTTTGGCGGTCGCCCGCCAGCCCAGTGCAAAACCCAGAATACCCGCAGCGGTCTAATGACCGCGGTGCGGTATTCTGGAGGGGGAACTCTGGCGGGCGGCCTCCGCCGCCCGCCAGAGTTAGAATCACCCCCCTTAGTTCTCTTTAGGTTAGGGGTTAGGTTCATCATGTTAGGGTATTAGGACATATTTCATATCTCATGTCATTTTATGTTACTACAAGATGGTGGAGGTCTTTGTATTAATGACTCTTGTGTTCACAATTCTGTTTCTTGCACTGTTCATTATCCTAATCATTGCAGCCCATGCAATTTACTGTAGATTGCAGTATTGTTAATAAAAGCCTATTAAGACTCGACTGCATCTCTTTCATTGTCTGTGTGTTTGACTGAGACATATTGTTCATGTGAGAAAGGGCTACTCTCCGTTTAACCACAACATTCCCTGAGATGTCGCACTCTTGAGTCTGCACGTAAAGGCTGCCACAAATCACCTTTTACTGTTTGGGTTTTTGGTGAGGTGCTGCTTGTGAGCCGGGAGGGTTGGGACGACAGTTGCAACTTGTTGTAGGATTGGCATAGTCGCCTACATACATAAGTACTGTCCTCCTTACACCAGCAGTCTTGCCCAGAGCAAGAGTTAACTTATAACAACCCCACCTCAAGCAACTCCACTGGCTCCCTGTACAAAAGAGATGTCAATTTGAGCTGCTGACCCATGCACACAAGGCTCTACACAGCCATAGACCCACCTACGTTAACCACTGCCTGAACTTCCACCAACTGTCAAGAAGATTACGCTCCGCCTCCCTATTACCTGCCCACACTCCTCGCATCTACGAAGCAGAAGTAGAGGACACTCCTTTTGCTACATAGCAGTAAAGACTTGGAACAGCTTCCCCACGCAGCTCTGGACCATCACCTCACTTCTAGAATCCAAAGGGCCATCAAAACCTGGGTGTTTGGAAGGACCGTCTTGGACCTGCAAGCACTTGGAAACCCTGTTGGGTGATTAGCAGCGGTATATAAATCCTGATTGATTGATTGAGCTCTTTGAGATGCAAGATCAGAGTGAAGGGGTATGAGCATTGTAAATGACATAGGCCTTGCATGTGAGGTGCAGTGCTGCCAAGTGCCACACAACTCAGGTCAGACTAACGCATTTCAGTGCTTGTACCACATCACCACACTAAAATGCATTTGTCATGCAACTGGAGCTCTTTTCAGTCTTTTTGCATGTTTAAGGTACTTTGCAGAGCATCATGTGTAAATATGACCTACAGCCAGTTGCCGATGGGTGAACAAGAAGAGCCTGGGTTTGTGGAGAGGTCATTTTGGCTTGGAGACACCCGAGTCTTGACGTTCCCAGAGTGCATGTGCTTTCAATATAGCCTGAACGGAAATAAAACCTGGACGTAAAGGCAGCAAATATGTAACCTCCTTGTCATCACTGATTTCTGCTCAATGCAACACTACTCTGCAAACTGCATGTACTTGAGACCTTCCCAGAGAGCTGACAATGCAGGTGGGTCTCATTGTATAGAGTGCACTCTTCCTCCGCCATGCCTGGTCTGGTTCAGCTGTGCCCACTTGCTGGCAGAGAGTGTCAAGGAGCACTGAGGTGGCAGCAGAACCTGGAGCACTAAAAAGGCAGAATAATGGACAAAGGCTGGCTTCAGAGGCAGGGTAATTGTGATAAATATGCTCCATGCACTTCTCCATTATCAATTCTTCCCACTGTACTCTCTGCCCATCTCATTTGCACCAGTGCTCTTTACTCTTATCATTTACAGTACCCATGGCACCAAACCATTCTCCTTCCTCAACTTTTCGGCCTTTCTTTCATGCCAGCCCTATTTTTTGCCCAGTGTCACTATTATCCCTATGCCTTTCTGGGCTCTGCTCTATTTTTTCACCCATTTCTATTTGTGCCAACTCTTTTCTCTATGTCCCTGTGCTGTCTCTCCCCGTCATTCTCCACCTCCCCTGTGCACCAGCAAAATGTCATTCAATGTGTCACATATAAGAATCCAGTCGAATGTCACACATAACATGCAGAAACAAACACTGACAATGACAATAGGTCTTGCCTTTAGACCCTATTTGCTTTGTCAATGGTTTATAGCTATGTTGTACAGCATTCCTAAAACTGTGCAGCATGGCTAAGCTATAACAAAAGGCAATTGTGTCATTTTGTTGGCACCATCTATGCGTGTGCCCACATAATTATATGAACTGGACAGCCTAAAGCATATAATGCCAGCAAATACAAAATAAGAAAATGTGAGTTACAAACCAGAAAGCCAATGGTAAGCACAGGGCTGAATGCATTCCTAGGTTAACCTTCTGAATGTCCCCAAGATGTCTTCAGCAAACTAGACAGCTGTGCTGTTTGGTAGGTTTTGACCTAAAAAAGTGCAATGATGCTTTTAGAATTAACTACTTCATAGTGCATCTATATTTTGAAAGTAAAGAAAAAAAAAGCACTCTGATGCAGACATAGCGATTTTTTGTGGTGGTGAGGGGTAATGGTGGTTAAAGGTACGACTCAAGGGAGAGGAGGCAAGCAAAGATGGGGAAACCACATTAAGGATGAACAGCTGAGTCCCCCCCCCACAAATCCCCAAGACCCTGCGAAATCTCCCCTGAAATGGATGCAATTACAACATGGCTCCTTGCAGGGTGTGGAAAGTCTGAACGAAGAAATTAGCTTTCTGGTGTGAGATTTTTTGTTACACTGCTTGTGGGCACTCGGGGAAATCCTTTGTCCTCACTCAAGCCTGTCTGAGCCAGACTGGAGTTAATGTTAAAGCCCTCCTGCTTCAGAACCGACTGCCAGGTGTTCTTTGAGACATAACAGCCTTTATAATATGCTTTTAAGTACTTTAATGTGTCCTGGGATAACGTACTCCTCTTAGGGCATGTTGGCATCACAATAACCCTTGTGCAACATATGCCTCCTCCTCTACAGCCATAGATATACACACCCAGACGAACAAACACACATACATAATACACACTCGCACACAGATAGTCACATGTAGAGACACATTTACAGAGACATGCAGACAGATGTCCAGATGTGCACACTCACTCAGACACATACATGCACATGCACACAGAAAGGCGCACATAAATAAACACACATACACACAAAAGTATGTTTCCACAAATTACACGCATATATACGTATGCACAAAAACATGCACAGAAACATATCGCACATGTAAATGAATCTCAAAGGTGCACTTGGAGGCGGTTGGAGAGGACGATCTAAAATATAGCATCTTCTAGTTAAATGTTCGTAGGGCCACAGAGGTGCTAAAAATTCCATTTTGTGTCACAGAAGTTAAACATACAATTGATAAATACAGGTTCTCAAATCAGGATATTGTCTTTAAGTACACGTGTTACATACTAAATGATACTTGTGCATGTGTGCAATGATGGGGGCAGCAGCAAGGGGGTGGAGGGGCGGTGAATGGGCAAGCAATAAGGGGAGAGGGAGCAAACCGCGACGAGAGGTAGGTGGTTGTATGGACAGGAGCAAGCTACCATGGAATGCTGTTAGGATAAGAGGGGGGCCATAGGGAGAGGTATGGCTTTGTGCCGAGACTCCCCACCCTCCTGAAAAAAACAAAACCTTTAATGTCTCAGGGAGGTTGCAAAACAATCCCTGTGGACTTTAGTTGTGCAAAGAGTCCTTCAAGGAGCTGCCAACCCACCCTCTGCAGTGGTTTCCAGCTCATGCTGCCTTGCACAGTGGCAGTAGCCAGGGGCAGAGGCTGGTCTGTTTGAAAAGAGAAAGGCGGAGGCGCGTTTGTGCTGGGACAGTGAGGCATCAACATCCTCTACAATGAGGGTTTAAAGCAGTGATGGGGTAGGGGGTGATTTGTGAACAGAGCAAGTATAGACGAGAGGGAGGAGTTGAACAGAAAAAAGCGAAGCTTATATAAACACGAGGAAAGCCAGGCGCCCTGTGAAACAGTGTGTGAAAAAAGAGAAAAAGAAAAGGCGTGCAATGGTGAAACATTAAATCGGTGCTGTGACAATATTTACAGGACTGTTTTCAATGGTGCTCGAAATCGAAAGGCAGGGGGAGTAGTTGTGCGACCTGAGAGCCTTCCCATGCCACCATCCAGAAACAAAAGAAAAAACAGTGTGCAGCAACAAGCCTAAATGAACATAAATGGAAGAGTCCAAGTCCTGGGGGCCAAATCCGTGGAGGGAACAAACAACGAAAATGAGTTATAAATGGGAAGAAATACTCACTTGGAAGCAAGGATTTTTAAAGGGCACTGAAACAAACAAATGAAAAACAGTGGATGGGCTGTAAGCCCAGAAAGTACATACAACATGTCTCAAAAGAGCGCATGCGCTATCAAGTAGACATTGTAAGGCACAGCAGCTCCGTCTTGGGGGTTGTAGCAGTGTGTTAGGCAAATCATTTTGGGGGAAGATCTGTGTATGAAATGGTTACTGTTTGGGGGGACATGTATAACTTGCACAGCACAAAGACAGTGTGGGGAGGGATGGTTCTTTTGCTGGAGTGTAGCTTGTATCTGCCTTCCTCTCTTACCCACAGAGCAGCTGCAAATGCAGGCAGCTGCTCTGGGAATAAAATGGTGTCATCCATAAAATGTCATATTTCATAATATTTAAAAATGTGTGAACAGCTCCTGTGTTCTCAAGTGAAAATATTGACAGATTTTGACAAGCCTTTAAACTTATTTTATTTTCCAGTCTGATACTAGAGAGCCTGTTCACAGCCCACCTGAGGGCATGCCTTTTTTTGGTGACCGATGCCATGCAGGTCCTGGCTTTGATCAATCACACAGAGGCAGTGGCAAGGCATTGGCACCGGAAGGCCTGAGGACCAAGATTTCTACACCATGGATCTAGAGAATATAACCTGTAGACAATGTAGACTTCATAGTCTTCCAGAACATCTGGAAAAAAAGGAATATGCACAATTACTAGATGAAACGTGTATCTAAGCAGCTGGGGCAAAGATCAGACATAGAACTAAACAGTCCACTACCACATACTGTGGACTATGTTCCAAACAAATACAAGTAACCAAGAGTTATACTTCATCTTCAAAAATTCTCTCAAGTTCATATGATTCTGGAAGCAAGCAAAGACAAAAAGAAAACAATGTGGAATTCTTATCAACAGTTATCTCTCATGACCTAACCAAAGAACGATTGTTCAGAAGAAAAGATTTAATGAACTGAGACCAACTATGAAATACATAAATATTAGAAATTGTATAATTCTCCCAGGAAATGCAACATAACAATTAAAAAACACTACATCTTTGACAAAGAAGAACATTTGGCAGACTTCATGGAATCACTCACTGCAAAGTACTTTGAAATTATAACTGTGTTTATCAGCTCTAGTGGTTCACACCAGCCCACAAATATGATTTTTAACATGGAATCCACCAATAACCAATAAGGTGTTAACATATTAAACCAATTAATGAAATATACCGTAAACAACAATAAAGACTTTCCATTTGATAAATTGCTACCATTGTGTCCTTGGGGTTTAAACTTCAAAGATTCCTGTCTCTCTAAGTCTGAGAAATTTCTTACACTGTTCTTTCTTGTGAGAGTCAGTTTGACTTTATTTCTTTACATTTTCCTTACAGCGAAATGTTCCCTCTCGCTATTACTAAGTACCTGCTTTGTTTTTTATATTTAGCCTCCATTTTAGGTAAGGACCTACATCAATAAAAACGATCTGAGATGATGACCAAAGGCATGATGTTAATCATTCTATTTTACAGATTAAAGTAATCTGGAATTTCAAGGGCTAAACCACTTTTTTAGAACATAAAAATGCACACAGCACCTAATGAGACCATCTTTTCATCAAATGAAGAAGAAAAAGGACAATTGATAAAAGTGACATTTGAGATTGGAGACTAGAACAGCACTCTAATAAAAAATATATGAACCAACCCAGATTAAACATGATTCTTGGAATACAGATGAAGAATTTTAAGAACTTTTTGAAGAGTGGCCACCAGATCATTATATTAGGAGGAGACAGCCACATGTATTTTGATCAATGATATATAAATTAGACATTGGTTGTGCTAAGTCTAAATTTAAGAAAACATTTTGAATGCTTATTAAGAACTCTGGGCCTGGTGACAACTTTGGAGGAGGGTGTTAATCCGTCCCAAATGTGACAGATATACCACCCGCCGTATTACAAGTCCATTATATCCTATGGAACTCGTAATACGGTGGGCAGGATATCCGTCACACTTGGGACGGATTAACACCCTCCTCCAAAGTTGTAATCAGGCCCCATGTCTTAATGGGGCATTAATGCACTTGGCAAACCCAGATAGAAAATAGTTTACATTGCGTATTCATCTCTTACAGAATTGACTAGTTATATGCTTAAACTTATTAAGAAAATGGTCTCTAATAATATTCCTCCAATTCGCTACACAGAGGAACACAATATAAGAGAAAATGAATATAACCTGTTACTAAGGGCCTCATTACAAATTTGGCAGTCTGCGGACTGCCATGGTGGTGTTTGCGGTCCGACTGCAGTCGGGTTGGAGGTTGGACTGCTGTATTATGGGTCATGCAGGTCTATGGAGCAAAGACCACCGCGGTCCTGCTGGCACCGCCAGGAAGCACAGACCACTGTGGTCATGAGGCACCACAAACAGCCCGGCAAAGCCTGTGTGTTGCCACCAGACACATATATGGTTGCCCACCAACAATGTGAATGTGGTGGTTCAACTACCACATCTCAGCAGGTGGAAACGGACAGTATAAAGGGAGACACTCACCTGCAGGTATCCTCACATGTCCGGTGCCACCATGGAGCCCATCACACATGTCCTGCCGCTGCTGCTGATCATCGAAGGAGCACAAATCCATGCCGCCGTGGACACAACCGACCATAAATACACATACCTACCTGTGTCATTATGCTCAACGATAGATTGTCACGCCGTCAGACACATCATATGGGGGTCACGCTACACGCACCAAGTACACTGGTCATTGTGTCCCGAGTCAGAATCAGACACAAAGAAGGACACATTACAAGTCACAATATGCCCCTTTGAGCAGGTCACTCACACTGCACCGCAACACTACACAAAAACACACATCTGCTCATCTTAGGCACTGGGACAGTGAAGTGTACACAACAATATCTCACTCAACACCAACAACACAGCAACATCACATCTACAAATACAACTCCCATTCCTCACATGCCATTGTAGTGCTTTCCTCTTATTTAGTTTCTAAGCACTAACATAACACAACAGAAATGCACTTCTGAGGTCAAAGAAGACTTTTATTGTTATTTTATTCTTCCCCAACCACAATGTTTATGAATGAATGACGAATTAGTAGCTTTCAAGTCCGCGTTAATCAAACAAAATATATCAGTTTGCAATATACACAGCAGGTTATATTTATAAGATATTGAATGCAAAGCAAAACAAATACTTCACCGTGTGGGAACTATTCACAGCTTCATCTTTCTAAGGTCTGCAAGCTGAGGACCCCTGTCAGCCGCGAGAAAGAGAGATTCATCTACCCACACGGGATTGCTGGCAGCCTGCGCCAAGCTCCAGCACGAGGTCCGGCAGATTCGAATCTAACTCTCTGCAGCCTGTTACATTCGTTACAAAGGTGTGCCCCCTCCCCTCAGACCTGGGAAACTGAGCAAGCCTTTTGGAGACTGGCCAGGTCTCCAAGACTACTCCTGTTCCCAAGCTCAAGGGAAGAGAAACGACGCCCATGTACTCTCTCTTATCAGGTCTAGTCTACTGTGAGAGCAAAACATTTTGGTTCTCTGGTGCAAAAACACAGCTTGGAAAAATACAGCTTAGATTCTCAACTGCCATGTCTAACTCCACGTTAAAGGCAATGGGCAGCTAACCTAAATATCAAATGCAATGTCATGTTAAAGGCAATAGGCAGCTAACCTAAATATCAAATGCAATGTCTAGTGTCATGTCAAAGCCAATAGGCATCTAAGCTGAATACAAAATGCAATATCTTATATCATGTCAAAGCCCATAGGCAGCTGAGCTGAATATAAAATGCAATGTATAATATCATGTCAAAGCCAATAGGCAGCGGAGCTGAATACAAAATGCAATGTATAATATCATGTCAAAGCCAATAGGCAGCGGAGCTGAATATCATGTCAAAGCCAATAGGCAGTTAAGCTGAATACAAAATGCAATATATAATATCATGTCAAAGCCCATAGGCAGAATATCTAATAGCATGTCAAAGTCAATAGGCAGCTAAATTGAATACATCATGTCAAAGTCAATAGGCATGCAATGTCAAAGCCAATAGGCGGCTAGACTGGATACAGCATGTCAAAGCCAATAGGCAGAATACAGAATGTAATGGCTAATGCAATGTCAAAGCCCATAGACGGCTAAACTGAATAAAACATACCATGTGCTACTGGTGAACATTGAGCAACTAATATGCGCAGTGGTGAAACACAAAGTCATTGGTCAAAACAAACTTTATCAAATGGCAGGACAGCCATAGACTGTCGTCACATTCAACACACAACTGTATGGATGTGGCATGGAACACAAACACCACTCCCGGGAAACAGCCCTGCAAGGGACACATACATCACCCACATTGCAACACAATGGAAGGACAATGGGATGCACAATAGACAGAGAGACAAATATACAAAGCTCGCTATGCAAACAATACCTGCACAATTGGGACGGGGCCACCAGGAGCACTCAGGGAAGGATGCTGCACTGGGACACATATCACTTTGCACATGCCCATTAAATAAAATTTGCACAAGAACTGGCCCAACATATCTCAGAGACAAACAATACTAGATCCAAATGGCATTCCTATCTGACCATTGAGGACTTGCAAGTCAACAAAGCACATACAACTCCAACTGCATGGGACATACACCTACATGAAGTAGCTGCAAGGTACACACAGCTAAATGGACACATGCACAGTCAAATGCAAAGGAAGCTAGCACAATTGAACACTCTCCATGTCTGCACAAACAAAACTCAAGCTGCCACACATCAGATGAATCCATAATCCATATCAGGGGGACAAGTCTAACACCATACATGCTCACATTGGACAACACAAGATTAAATACTTACCATATTAAACAGTACACAAAGCCATGACACTACCATTGCATGCATTTACACCCACACATCCATACAGTCATCATAAACCCTTGTTTTGGGGGGCACCAGCACTGCCCACAAGGTCAGATACTGCAAACAACAGCACATGGATCAGCAAGCAGGCTGAAACACACACAACTGTAGGCAGACAACATAAGTCACTCAGGAACAACATAAAGGTAGAAAAGGAATTTCAGGACGAATGTGTACCCAACAAAACCAATGTTTGGGTTTATTACTTTTAAACGTGAAAAGTCCAATGTCATTGGCCTGTCCATTTTGATACGCACAGGCACTTGAAAAGTCCAATGTCATTGGCCTGTCCATTTTGATACGCACAGGCACATAACTATGCTGTCATTTGACTCCTAACTGCCAGGGAACCTCTACAGGAAGGGGCATCAAGTGGACAGGCAGGCACCTCAGGGATCATCTTTGTGGGGGCAGATTTGGGAGGGGTGGGTTTGGGTTTGGAGGGGTGGACTGCTTCTTAGGAGGGGTGGGCTTCTTCTTGGGGAGAGGAGTATAGGTGTTTGCAGGGGTCAGGTGTGACAGGGGAGGTCTTGGAAGTGGAATAGATGGGTACTGTCAACACCAGGACAATGTGCGCTCTACGTCAACATAATGCAAAGAAACAAATCTTGTGCAATGTAATAATTCATAAATTGCGTGCTGATATTGCATATTAACTTTTTGTATTGCAGGTATTTATATTGATATGTCTTTAATACAGTTTGCAATGTATTGTTCATTTTCAAGCCTTTCCTGCAGCCTGACTAGGTGTGGCTGAGTGTGGTAGTGGGCGGGGCTTGGGTCTATTTAAGGAACCCAGCCCAGCTCCACGTGCTCACTATTCAGAGGTCCCGGTGGAGAGCAGCAGCAGTTTCCAGGGCTCCTGTTCTGGAGGCCTACTTGGAAATTTCTAGGCCCTGTCCTCATTAACTTGGTGATCCTCAAGCAGGGCGGCAAGACGGAGGTCGGGTTAGGCCCCCGACTCCGTTTCTTGAGATTTTTCGAGTTTTGGTCTTTGGATTAAATCGTGTGTGCGATTGTTTCTTGGTATTTGAATCTTGATGGTTCAATCAGCAGCAGTGTGCGTGATTCATACTTGGCCTTTGACTCTTGCATTTCAGATTGGCAGAGTGCGCAATCATTTCCTGGCATTTGCGTCTTGATGGTTGAATCGGCAACAGTGTGCGCGATTCATTCTTGGCCTTTAACCCTTGGATTTCAGATCGTCAGAGTGCGCGATCATCTCCTGGCATTTGAATCTTGATGGTTGAATCGGCAGCAGTGTGCGCGATTCATTCTTTGCATTTAACCCTTGCAGTTCAGATCAGCAGAGTGTGTGATCATTTCCTGGCACTGGAATCTTGATGTACAGTTTAGCAATAAGATGCATAGTAATTTCGGGGCAATTGAATCCTGAAACTCAAATCAAAACAGAGTGTGACTTTACAGTATTATTCATGACTCTTTCGCTGTTCATGTTTTGGGAATTAATGTGTTAATTGACTTTTGTCATGCCATAGTTACTATTCCAAGAACTAACTTGAGAAGGTTCTATGGTCAGTACATAAGGTGTTATACTGGAAATGCTTAAATGAAAGTTTGCGTAATCCTTCTTTTACTTCCAGGTATCCAGAACTAAAAACTCATGTTATTGAAAAGCTTTTGATCTCTCATGTTATCAAAGTATAGATATTTATTAACAAAGTTCATGAAGATTAATGTGAATAAACTTTGCTATTGTGTTCCTAACTCTTGCTTCCACAGGTCTCCTTCCCCACTGTTCCCAACCCAAAACCCATCCCCCACTTGACCATTCTTTAACTCTGTGCTATAACGGCTAGTAGATTTTGGAGCTGCCAAGAGGTGGACATATTGGGAACAGGCGCAAACCCCGAGGATCCGGTCTCGCTGATAGGTAGGGAGGTGGGACGGGCCACTTGGGTTTGGGATGGGGGTGGAGGGAACAGGGGAAAGGTCAAGGTCAAGGTCAAACAAAAATCTTTTTTAGGAACACAGGGCTGGTCAGCAGAAAGGAGTGGGGATTTGGAGGTTGAGGGAGTGGTTGTCTGTTGTATCGGTGTGGATGTTGTGGGTTTGTGCATGTGGAAGATATGCTTGTGTTTGGGTGGTGTCGGTTACGTGGGTGAGTGTGGGCGTTTGTGTGTCTTTGGAGGTTGGGAGGTGGAGGTGCTGAGGGATAGAGTGGTGGATGTGTGTGTGTTTGTGTGTCTGTTGGGGTGGTGTCTTAGGGTATGGTAGATGTCTGTGTGTCTGTTGGGGTGGTGTCCGTGAGTATGCTGGGTGTGGTGGGTGTATCACTGACTGTTGTTGGGGTGCCTGTGGGTACACTTGATGTAGTGTGTGGGTCAGTGGGTGTGGTGGGGGTGTCTGGGGTCATGCATATCTATTTCTCACATACATAGTGACCCAACAATAAGAAATGATGCTCTAAAATCCTGCAATGTTGCTGATAAAAGCACAATAGCTTGAAGAAGTTGACATGGAAATACTCATGTCAGACTGGAATCAGTTCCACAATGCACACTTCACCAAGTGATATTTGTTCTAATGGAGTCATGGATGTAGTACTAATGTTACTCAGACAGACCAAATATTTGGCATGGAAATTGACACTGTAGACATCATGTGCAATATGCCAGGGAGAGATGTCCCAAAAATCCACAACACAATGAATCAGCAGGCCCCAGGAAAATCACCACTAATGTCTGACAACCCTTACAATGACGTACTCTGAGTGCATCAGTACATGCCATTGATCCTTAGTTGCTGGAGAGGCCCAGAGATTTGCAAGTACTTGTTGAAGGCCCTCAACATGTTGCCCAATTGGAAGCCACATCATTGTCTCCATTATGGTCATGCAGACCCAGATGTCTGTGGATGAATATTTGTACCCAAATACATGTGATTTCAACATAACTACAAGTCACACCATGATGCATGCCAACAATCAGATTACAACCCTTACCCATTTCACATGTGCTAAGCACTTTGCTAAATGATTCTATATCAGTGGCATAGAAATGCACAGTGTGGCTAAAAACTCTAGGCTTACCTGTCATGTCCCTCATTGCTACCGCAGTTGTACATGCCAAATGACATTCTATGACGCATGAGGGTATGTGTAAGCCGATAAACAATGGTGACACACTCCTGTATCCCTGTATGTGGCACAACATGAAATGTATCCCCATTGTAAATGTTTTATTCTACACACAGGCTGCCATGCACATACATGTGAGGAATACAGACATCATCCCATCAACACAGGTAGACATGCATGAAACAGCAGCTTACAAATGTTTTGCTAATGAGAAAGGGACACATGCTGACATGTAGGCACAAGGAATGATGGCAACAGTGATGGCACATAAATCATTCAATGGACATTCCCCACTTACCAAGATAAAGTATTGATTAGTAGCTGCACCCAAAGAACCATGTATGCTCTGTCCCATGTATGATGTCCATCTTCACATTACTGTAGTGAGGCACCAGCACCCGTCATATGCTGAAGAAAAGTAGCCTCTGGGTGGCAGATGCCAAAATGCTCATTTATGCAGACACATGGCTGAGGACAAGGATCCATTTCTTCCTTACTTTTGTAAGGTAACCTTTGTCTGTTGCATAGAATTTACACGAGGTACAACAACAAACAGTACTTGATTGATCACTGTACACAGCCATATTTTGTACCTGGAGAGCAAGTTGTTTGTGGAGTGTACACAATTGTGTCCTAGGTCCCTGGGCCAATAGGCAAGGCACATCCGTATACAACACATAACATGTTTACACAAACAGTCACTCATCTACTGTGTTAAATATGGCTCATCCCTAATCATCAGGGGGAGCTGTCAGAACCTAACACATTCACTTAACAATGTGAAAGACTGGAATATACCCTGTACTCACCCCCTTGTGGCGACTGGGATCAGTCATGGTCCAATGCGCTCCCCCCTTACGTTAGGAGGACATCCCCAGCTGGACCACTCCGATCTTCCGGGCCCAGCATCTCAGGTCCTCCCACCTTTTCCGACAATGACTCTCCATAGTTCTTTTTTCTGATGGGCGTAGACCTGCATGGATGCAAAAGGCAAATCAAGAGATTATAATCACAAGTTTAATCACAAATGGTTGAGCCACATACATGTCAGTAACACCAAACTAGGATGTTTCTATTTGTTAATACTCCCCAAGTGTGAAACACACAAGCCAATAAGTACAGCAACATGACTACAGACATATGTATTTCCATCTGCAGACTAACCCACTACCCTGCTCATGACTTACAATGTCTAAGCAAGAGGTAGCCCATGCTCTAGTAACCTGTACTGTGATGTGAGCCACAATTAATCACTACACACCTATGTGGCTTCAGAAGGGTAAACTCCTTAGGCATGAATGGACCACCACATTCACACTTTGTGAGAATGGCTCACTGCATACAGTCCCGACAGGCACAGGCAACTGCCAGAGTACTTCAAGATCACACGAGTAACAATCAAGGGGCTGGCATGGTGGGTACAGAAAGTGTCTTCCTTGTCCGTTTGTGGACATATGGCCTAACAGATGCAGACTCATGCCACTTCAGGGGTGGAGTTCTGTGTTGTGTACCTGTACCATAGAACACTCCTTTGGACATATGTGTCTATCCTACAGAGATGGCATCCAAAAAAACAAAGGCATGCATTGTACAGTTTCTGCAATGCGACCGAGCTACTGAATCACGTATCATGGCCTACCAGGAATCAACACACTGTCTGCACTCTGGGACTGTCATTTATGCAATATGACTGAACAGGACAAATATGACCTGTGTGAAGGTGACAACGGAGCTGTGGGAGTAAGGGACATGTCATGAGTCTAAGACACACATTGACAATGATACTAAATGCACATATGGACTAGATTAATGGTTTACCTCTGAACCCATTCCTAATCTAGTCAAAAGAATGAGGCATTCAGGGCAGCTTTTGCCATCAGAGCCTCATATTGGCCCCATGACAGGATCTGCTGGGGCACAGGGAGTGGGCACAGTGCCACAGTTGCATAGCCACAGTGACTCTACCACAGCCTAGACTAGTTCCCATACTGGTGGATACATTTAACAGGCCCTGGTTTCTGCAGGCTGCTCTGACAGAACCTACGTGGCATTCCATTCCCATCACTTCCCCGCATGACAGTATATCAAGTAACCAACAGAAATCTGTCATGTGGTGTGTGTGGCACCCTGACGGGCAGAGTGACTCATGATATGTATTCCACACAACAGCTTACCAAAGGCAGATGTGGTTTGAAAGATATGTGGCACTATACACATTGGTCACATGACTCTCAACTGACTCATTTAACATGCATACACAGCTCATGCTGTCATACACACACATGTTGTCTGATATTTACAACAATCATGAGGAAAGAGATGACAGTGGATAGCAGTCATGTCTCCTTACTTAGTTATATGCATCCAACACAACGAGGATCTAGGACCCCAAAACCCTCACACAACCCAATGTGACTGAACTTAACATATGGCACTGGCCGCTAATACCTGCACATTGTCTGTCCTATTGATGCCACACAGTAGCAACAACAGCATGTGGGCTCATTCTAGCCTGTGAGGAGGGAAAGGATGGTAAAGAACAGATAGAATTGTGCACAAAAGGTACTTACCTGCTGCTCTGGTGACCTATAGAGCTGTCAATACAGGGGTAGGACCTCAATCACCAGCCTCTTCAGCTCCTCTGGTGAGAAGGCAGGGGTCCTATCACCTGCTGGACATGGCAGGATTGCTCCCAGAGGCGACATACAGCAGATCAGGTTGTGGAGGTGTTTCTGGCAGCAGTGTCAGGAGTCAAGTGAGTGAATCTGCAGAACATGGCGGTCATGTCCACGGTCGTCACCGACAGTGGACACAGCCATTGGCCCGCGACTGCTACTGGCAACAATGTTATCCCATGACTGTGTCCGCCGCTGTTGCAACTGCCTACCACCATTACGACTTCCACTGTTGGTCGCAGGCAGTTCCTAATGTCCTGTGGAGAAGGGCAGGTAGCTGCCATTTTGGCAGCCTAAAATGTTGTATTGGGCTTTAGAAACTGCATCACACCTGCAAAAAAAAAATGTTTGACCTCACAAACAATCTTATCCTGTTTTGGCATGTAGGTCCTACTTCCTAAACACCATTGTCATATGTTGCAGGGCAGAGATGGCATTTAACAGTGGGGCACAGTCCACCACTGCCGACAGTCATTTTGGCAGTCGGGATATACAGTCACATTTTGAGGGGCAATTGTGTTGCACATCTTTGAGTTTGGTCCATATACATGTTGTGGACATGTGCAGAAAAAATATGGGGTCACATGTGACCCTTGTGCTATTTTGCACACACCCCACATGTGGTAGAGGCCATTGATGGCACACATGTTGGCTTGGTCCCACAGCAGGCCAATGAACAAGTATATCGCAACAGAAGGAATTTCCATTTCATCAATGTGCACGTTGTCTGTTTGACAGATCTCTACATTTCACGTCTGTGCCCATTATCCCGGTTCAGCCCATGATTCCTTTATTATGCAGAATGCCACCACATCCCAGCTTATGTCACAACTGAACCCAGAGAGGGCCTGGCTGGTTGGTAAGTCATATCTGTCCTGTTTGTGTGTGTGCAATGTCTGGTGCTTCATTCATGAAGTGAGTGACTCATTGTTGCACATATGTCCCATTACATAAGAGGAGACTCTGCATATCCAAACCGTCCTTGGTTGTTGATGCCTCTAAGGCAACCAATTACACCAAGGGAGGTTTGCTTCAATGAGGCCCATGGAAGAACACGGAGGGTAGTGGAGCAGGCTTTTAGGCTCCTGAAGGCCAGATTTAGGTGTCTGAACAGGACTGGTGAAGCCCTCCTCTACTCACCTGGAACATCGCCCTGCAGAGGAATATCCCGTACATCCCAGAGGAGGGGGAGCCTGCAGTGCCACTGGGTGAGAATCCTGAAATGCCAAGTGAGGATGACCGTGGTGAAGAGGAAGGAGCAGACTTGCATGAATATCTCAACAGTTACTTTTCATGAGTGTATGTCTTGTGTTGTCATGACTATGACTGTACAATGAACTGCAGTTGTGAGAATATGTGGAGTCGAGTATTTTAGCAAAACTAGGGAGCTGATACGCTGCAGTATTCAGCCAAAGGCTGCTTGAAGTGTTAGTCTTAAAAATATATATTTTTATTGATTTTGAACAAGTGATAAAGACTGACGTTGAGCAGGAAGCACCTGCAAAACACACAGTCATCAAGTATAACCCAGCATCCCCTGAGGCGAACATCCCGCAGTCAAACATTGTTCTTCATATTCATGATAGTGTTAGGGGTATCACAAGTCTCCCAAAGTAAGTATTTCACAATGGTATGGATTTTCCAGATCGTAATACCTGCTCCAGGGGCCCCAAATCTTACCATATTTCTTCGGGCACCCGCAGGCCTTATATGTGACCTTTTCAGCCCCCATGTCGAGATCCATCCCCTTCTTCCATTCATCTATGATTGGCAGTTTAGGAGCCCCCCACTTACGGCTATATCTGTCTTAGCCACCACCAACCCTAAATTACAGAAGAACAGCTGTGCTCATGGAATATCAATGTCTGTGGGGATGCCTAGAATTACATATTTGGGATCTACTGGGAGGTATATGTTCAGGATCCGTCTCAGTTCAGTTATTATTGTCTCCCAATAGGGGCAAAACATTGGGCAGTCCCAAAGAATGTGCAGAAATGTTCCTATTCTTGTTTTACACCACAGACATTACGGTGACTGAGCTCTCCCAAATTTATGAAGTCGGACTCAATCATAATAAATGTGGTGCAATTTTTAAATTGTAAAAGTCTCAGTCTCGTTTTTATGGCAACTACTCTGGGGTGCATGAGGTCCACCTCCTATTCCGTGTATCTAGCTCTCACAGATCTTTATTCAATATTGCTCTTAGTTTCTGCAGATTGTCAGGAACATTATAATGTATAGTTTTATATGTGAATGAGATTGCTTTTTCAGGCATATCCTCTTGTAGGCGCCTGCCTTCAAGGGGCATATTCAGGTATTTCTTGAGTCTATTTCCTCCGCCTTCCACGCATGTCTCAGTTGTAAGTATCTATAGTGCTGTGTTGAGTGTAGTTGGTATTCTCTCTGAAGGGAGGCAATAGGGATCAATAATCCATTCTCTATGAGGTCTCCTAGTTTGTATATTCCTATGAGGTGCCATCCTCGAAACTGTGTAAGTGTCCCTATTTTCCTAAACGTCTGACCAAGCCATAGCGGGGTCTCTGGAGTGATCTTTTCCCCCACCCTAGGTATTTATTGGTTTTAAGACAGATACCAATCACCACCTGTGTCACACACTGCAGCTTTTTCCAGTCCCGACCTCCATACAAATAATGCAAATATGGCTTTGCCTGGAATTGGTGGTGCTTTACTCAGTAGGTGGGATGGTTGACAGGTACATGCCCCCATTAATTAATTGTAATCAGATGAGCCGCCCTGTAATAGCCCCTAATGTCTGGGAGGACCAGGCCTCCATTATATTTATTCCTCTGCTAAATTTGCAATACCACCCTAGGGTTTCCCCCCCCCAACAATAGTTAGCGTATTTTCCTGTTGATCTTGGTGAAATATTCTTCAGGGATGGGATAGTAACTATTTTGGAGTATGTAAAGAAACTTGGGCAGCCCATTAAAGTCAGTGGCAAATTCATCCATCTGCTCACATTGTTTTGGAAGTCTGTTAGCACTCATTGGGGGTTACGGTCCAGATCCCTTTCTCTATTTAATGTGACATAGATTCCTAAGTAACAGAATCCTTCTTGTTCTATACCAATATGTGGGAGTAGATTATCCAATAGTAACTCCCCTCCAGTTGGATATAAGTGTGACTTATCCCAATTTATAGTATATCCAGTGTGAACCCCATAATAATCAAATACCTGTAGCACTGTCGGATTAGTCTCCTCTGGGTTGGTAACATAGAGGAGAACATCATCTGCATATAAGGAGATCCTTTCGTCCTCACCAGAGGCTTCCTCCAGCGTAAAACCTCTGATCACTGGGTGGGATCTGATAAAACAGGCCAATGGCTCCAGCTTTTATATAGTAGCTTAATCCAGTCCTGGAACCCAGGGCTGAAGCCGTATTTGTTCAGCACCTGCATTAGAAAGGGCCAGTGAACCACATTGAATACTTTTTCAGCATCCAATGTAAGGGAGATATCCGGGTCTTTCTGATGTTGGACTGTCTCCAGCCAGTTATACAGGTGACAAAAATTAAGTCTGGTTGACCTCTGTGGCATAAATCCAAGAACAGTTAGTCTTTGACAAATCCCCACCTTGATGATGTTGCTTTGTTTGTGTCAGTTTCCTTGCAATGTAATTACATTTCCAGTTTTGTGCTATGTGATTTGTGTAATAGGTATGCTTTAAAGCCTATACTTGTTTTGTCTTTGTACAGGTACCTTCTCCATGACATCCTCATGTGGCCATTTCAGAGTTGTGACGCTGTTCTGACATGCAAAGTGGACATAGATTGTTCTAGGTAATGTAGGTCACAGATTTGAGGTATATGAGGCCTGTGTTAAGGCAGCTTGCACAGTGTTTGGGTGGAAGGTCAGAAGTGCCCCGTTGGGCTTGTTTTGTGTGTTGTGTTGGGCAATAGCATCATGTGTGTCATCATGTGGGCATGAAATATGTAGTCATCAATTGTGAGCAAGTCATTCACCGTTCACATTGGCTAAACACTATTCTTGTATGACCTGTATGTAGTTGTAGATGTGTTTCATCATTGCAGGCCACGGTGCTGGTGCTACAACACTGACATTTGTTTGTGTCATACCACCAGATGCATGGTCATTGGATTATCATCAGCCTGATCAGGGACTGTTGTATTGCCATCTGTTTATATCTTGGATTATGTGATGTTGAATTACTTTGGTGTGGTATGTGATGAGGCTCAAGCTACTGAAATCATTGTCCACTTTATTATTTGCCTGTTCTACAGGACGATGTCTGATAAATCCCTCCCTACCGTGGTCTGGGGAGCTGAACCCTGGAATATGTACTTTGACTCAATATGAGTTACACATCCTTGTGTCAAAGGGGTCCAGACATAGGGACAGCCTATATGCTGTACACTGGAATAAAATGTTTGATGTGACCAGACACATGTACGTATGTGTTTGTGTGTAATGGCTATAATCCTGAGCAGGACCCTGTGTACCTGTAACATATCCCTCCTTGCACACGTAAGCTATGTCTTCATCCTCTGGTTCACATGGTCGTACATCTCTAAATAGCAAAATGTTGAAATTAAGCAAGCTGACAAGGAATTTGCGATGGGTGAATTTATTACAGTGATGATGCAGTAAATAGGATTTTGGCAGAAAAGAAAAATAATAAAATGAAGGTTTCAGTCTTTGTGAATGAAATCAATGGAGTAGGTGCCACACCATTGGGAGTCCAAAGTCCAGAGTACTCCTCCCATTGGAACTGGTAGGAAGGTCTGGATTAGTCAACAGAGTAAATGTGGGGCACACAAAGGATTTCCTTTAGGAGAAGGTGACTAGCTAGCAGTGGTGAGTGTCTTGCAATCTGCACCTCCTGGATTCTTCACCGGACATCTCTGCTTTTGTGGTCGGGGGCGATCTGTTGATACAGAGGCATGGGTGTCTGGGCCTCGTTCCTTTGGCAGGGCCTCCATTCTAGTGGCTGGCACCGATGAAGAAGGGCCTTGTGTTGATTCACCAAAGGAAGGGGTAGAGTGGTGTTGCAGAGCCCTGCTCAGGGCGGTGTTAATGTCCCCTTTATGGGGGCCATGTTTGTATTGTGAGCCTCCCACTGTTCATGCATAGCCCTATGGATGTCCTTCTGTAGCTGTTGATTTCCCGGAATTCGTTCAAGACCTGGCCTCCTGAAGGACCACCCCCCAAGACATGGCTGATAGTGTCCTGGCCAGGAGCAGTCCCAGTGGCCTCACCCCACTGGCCCACAGCATCTCTCCCACGTACCCTACCTCCACAGGCCTCTGCCCTTGCCACAGGGTGCCTTCTCCCACTGGATCCTGGACCTTCATTGTCAGAAGTGTTGCACTGAAACTCAGGGTCCAGGACTGGTGGGCACCAGATGGTGGACACTGTGCTAGGGAAACAGGTTGGGTTGCGAATGGTGGCCTGTGATGTTGAGGCAACCGGGCTGGGAGGTATTGATGTAGCATAGTGAGACTCACTGTTGGTATCTGATCAGGTTGCCCAGATGGGCCAGAACCGTCCGCCATGTCTAGACGTCCAGGAGTGTCTTCATCACTGAGGGCTTCATCTAGAGTGTAGTGGCAGTCTCTTCTGTGGCCACTGTGTCCCAGTGCAGCTTGACCTGTTGATGTGAAAGATACAATGTTGCTGGTTGTATTGTGACATCTACCTCCAGAAATGTAGTGTTACATTAAGCATAGACCTTGTACAAAGTTATTTTGTAGTTAATCTTGTGGCAAGTAGCCATGATAATTGTTGAATTGACCTGACATTTGTGAAGTATTCCAATTCAATCAAAGTCAAGCAGCTGCTAAATGTGCAGGCCACTAGCACTTGGGAGGATGGCCTGAGAATGCCATCTTGCCACCAGTGCAGGCAAAACAGTGGCTAGGCAAGATGTGTCTTTGGCCATTTCGAGGTCTAGTTGATTGTGATGCAGGCAGACCCAGGACTTTGTTGTATATGTGACTGGAGTCGTCATGTTGTCAGTGCATTGTGAATGTGTCTGCTGCCAATACCATGCTGGTGATGCATCTTGAGGTCTTTGGGATCATTGTTTTGCACACTGGGTAAGCTGTCCTTCTTGTCCTCAATAGTTTCATCTTGGTTTAGCTGGTCAAGATGGAGCTAGGTGGCCAGCCACATCTCTGAGTTGAGAATGATATGTATCTTGGTCACTCTCAGGTGAGTAAACTTTAAGTGAGAGTTAGCAGGCAAGGGTACATGGGGAAGTGACCACTGGTCTGGTGTTTGGAGTTATTGAAACAGTGCCTCCTGAGAGTTGCAGTTAGGCCACTCTCTATTCTACACACACTTGACAAATGGTATCCTCCCAGGTGAGTAAACTTCAATTGAGAGTTCATAAATAGATAGGTTTGGGCAAGTGAAAATAGTTTTTGTGGTTGGAGTTAGAGACACAGGTCCTATTGGGCTTAGCATTCTGGTCACCCCCTCTATTTCCACCACCATACAAATGTTATCCTCCCAGATGAGTAAACTTCGTTTGAGAGTTAAGACAGGGGTATTTGGGCATGAGAATACTATGCTTGTGTTTGGAGTTAGAGAGACAGAGCCTCCTGGCATTAGCAGTCATGTCATTCCCTCTACTTCATGCACTTGATAAATGTCATCCCCACCGGTGAGTACACTCCATTTGTGAGTTTCAAAAGAAGGTATTTGGAGAACTGAACACTGTACTGGTGTTTTGAGTTAGTGAAATAGTGCCTCTTGGCTTTAGCAATCATGTCACTCTCTGTACTACACAAACTATACAAATATCATCCTCCCAGGTGAGTACACTTCAATTGAGAGTTAAGACGCAGGGGTCCTTGGACAAGAGAACACTGGGCTGGTGGTTGGAGTTACAGAAACAGCGCCTGCTAGGAGTGGAAGTCATGTCACTCTCTCTAGTATACACAGTTGACCAATGTTCTCCCCCCAGGTGAGTAAACTTCATTTGAAAGTTCACCAACAGATGTACTGGGACATGTGGCCACCGTGCTGGTGGTTGGAGTTACAGAAACAGTGCCTCCTGGGAGTTGCAGTCAGATCACTCTCACTACTTCCCAGTACTTGACAAATGGTGAGTAAACTTCATTTGGGAGTGAGTGGCCAAACAGGGGTCTTTGGACAAGAGAACTCTGGTCTGATGTTTGGAGTTACAGAAACAAGGACTCCTGGGAGTTGCAGTCATGTCACTCTCTCTAGTACACACTATACAAATGTTAGCCC
Organism: Pleurodeles waltl; assembly: GCF_031143425.1. Classification (NCBI taxonomy): domain Eukaryota; kingdom Metazoa; phylum Chordata; class Amphibia; order Caudata; family Salamandridae; genus Pleurodeles; species Pleurodeles waltl. Next base: position 93,310,003 of record NC_090441.1, read on the forward strand.
ACAGGCCGGTACCCTGCAATTGAGAGTTAAGACACAGGGGTCTTTGGACAAGAGAACACTGTGCTGGTGTTTGGAGTTACAGAAACAGGGCCTCCTGGCCTTAGCAATTATGTCAGTCCCTGGACTGCATACACTATACAAATGTTATCCCCCCAGGTGAGTGCACTTAATTTGTGAGTAAACAAAAAGGATTCTTTGGGGGAGAGGACACTGGGCTGGTGAGTGAAGTACAGTGACAGACCCTCATGGTCTTAGCAGTCACGTCAGTCCCTTTACAACACACACTATGGGTTGCCAAACAGGGGTCTTTCGATGAATGAACACTGTTCTGGTGTTTGGAGTTACTAAAAGTGCCTCCTCTGAGTTGCATTCAGATTATTCCATCTAGTTCACACACTTTTCCAATGTTCTCCCCCCAGGTGAGTATACTTCATTTGTGAGTTGCCAAAGGGGTATGTAGACAAGTGACCACTGTGCTGGTGTTTGGAGTCAAAGAAACAGGACCTGCTTGGAGTTGGAGTCATGTTACTCCCTGTACTACACACACTATACAAGAAGTTTCCCCTCCGGTGAGTACACTTCATGTGTGAGTTACCAGACAGGAGTATTTGGAGGAGAGGACACTGGACTGGTGGTTGGAGTGACAGTAACAGAGCCTCATGGGAGTTGCAGTCATGGAACTCCCTATACTACACACGCTATACAAATATCATCCTCCCAAGTGAATACACGTCAATTGAGAGTTAAGACAAAGGGGTCTTTGGACAAGAGAACACTGGTCTGGAGTTTGAAGTTACAGATACAGGGTCTGGTGGGGTTTGTAGTCATGTCACTCCCTCTAGTTCCCAACACTTGGCAAATGGTATACTCCCAGGTGAGTGGAGAGCATTGGAGAGATTACAAACAGGTGTATTTGGGCAAGTGAACCCTGTGCTGGTGTTTGGGGTTTCAGACACATGGGCTGCTTGGAGTTGCAGTCATGTAACTCCCTGTACTACACACATTATGCAAATGTTATTCTCCCAGGTCCACTTCAATTGAGAGATCACTAATAGTGGTATTTGGTCAAGAGAACACTGAGCTGGTGGTTGGTTTTACAGACACAGGGTTTTACAGACACAGGGTAGTCCAGTCACACCCTCTACTTCCCACATTTGACAAGTGGTATCCTTCCAACTGAGTAAATGTAAATTGTGAGTTGATAGACAGGGGTCTTTAGACAAGTCAACACTGTTCTGATGTTTTGAGTTGCTGAAACAGTGCCTCCTGTGAGCTGCAGTCAGGTCACTCTCTCTAGTACACACACTTGTCCAATGTTCTCCCCCCAGGTGAGTACACTTCAATTGAGAGTTCACTAAATGTTCTCTAGATGTATTGTAGCATGTGACGACTGTGTTGGTTGTAGTTACAGGAATAGTGCCTCCTGGGAGTTTTAGTCATGTCAGTGCCTGTCCTACAAACACTTGACAAATGTTATCTCCCCAGGTGTGTACCCTTAAATTGTTAGGTACCAAACATGGGTATTTGGAGAAGTGACCACTAGTCTGGTGTTTGGAGTTATAGAACAGTGCCTTCTGGGAATTGGAGTCATGTCAGTCTTTGTACTACACACCATACAAATGTCATCTCCCCAAGTGAGTACACTTCAAATGTGAGTTGCCAAATAGAGGTCTTTGGACTGGTGGTCACTAGGCTGGTGAGTGGAGTAACAGTAAAAGTGGCAAAAGGTGAATTGTGAGCATGCATGACTGAGCATTTTGGTGACATTGTTAGTGTTGTGACTTACCAGACTCCACTCCCCCAGGGGTTCCTGTCAAGCCCTCAGGATGCAGGATGGCCAAGACCTTCTCCTCCCAGGGAAAGAGATGTAATAGGGCCCTGGGAGGGCCACCCCTAGTCTTCTGGGCCTGCAGCTGGTGCCTGGAGACCAGGAAACAGACCTTGGCCCTGAGGTCGTTCCACCTTTTCCTAATGTCCGACCTTGTATGCATAGTGGTGCCTACTGCATTGACTCAGTCGACGATTCTGTCCCGCATTTCCATTTTCCTACTGAGACGAGTATGCTGTACTTGTGCTCCAACACAAATGTTGCTCTACTGTTATCATCCACCATGTCTTAACTAATTATTTGAAAAACGGGGATTTTCGGAACGTGACATGGTGGGAAAAACAATGGGTGACAGTGACTCACTAAACAGGGGAAGTGCAAAAGGGTGTCAATGGACAAAAGTGCGTGCAGGGTGTTGTATGGTGTGGTGAAAAAAGTGGTGCCTAGTATCTGTACTGTGTGGAAAAAGTCACTCTGGCTTCTGTGTGTTTCAGTGTAAATGCAAAGGATTGTGGTCTGTGAAGGGGTGTGTTTTATAGTATTCTTTGCAGGTTTGTCCAGTGTGTGTCAGCTGTGTTGTTTTCAAATTCATCCAATGTGCAGTTGTGTATTACTTTGCTGACAATGGACCGAAATGGTTCGTAGCGCCACTGGCTGATCGCCATGGGGTTCCGCCATGGCGACTGTGTGCTTGTATTACAGTCAGTGGCTGGTCGCGGTGCTGATGATGCTGAAGGTCGAACCACCTATTTCCAGGCCTCCATGCCGCTGACGGTCTGCCTTTTTTGGTTGGCTGTCCTGCCTGTATAACTCGTAATAGGGCAGTCTGAAAGACCGGCAACATGGAGGTCTTTTTAGGACCGCCAACATGGTGATCTGGCGGTCAGACCACCAAACTTTTAAAGAGGCCCTAAGTCTCACAAAGGGAAAATAGAGTACATGGTTAACAGAGAGAGAAACAGCTGTCTGCCATCACGACGCTTCGTGAACTCAGCTCAGATGTGGTACTCTATTTGCTTTGGGATGAGCTTCAATTTCCCCCTGTGCTACAGGTAGCTGGGGGGAATGCTGTGATCTCCAAAGAAACACTAAAGGCAGATGTAACATGTAGTAAATCCCCTTTTTCAGTGTCGTCATCCCGGATTTTTTGCCTTTTGCTGGACCCTATTTTGTGCTGGATTTGGAACTCTGTGCACCTTACACCTGCTAACCATAAGTAAAGTGCCTATGCTCATCCTTTAAGCATGGTGTAAATGGCACACTTCTAATTGGTATCTTAACTTAACTATGAGTCCCTAGTAGATGGTACTGTCGTGGGTCCATTTTAGTTAGTCATTTGGGCTCAGTGATAGCTTAGCTTAGGCTTGCGGCCTGTGTCCTTTTACCCAGTTATCATGCGCTGTTGTTTTTATTCATTTTATTTTTCTAAACCTTTTTAGTGGTATTGTTTTAATTTCAATATCAGCTGCTATTCTGCAAAAGTGTCAGTATTAGTGCTATGGATGACATATTTTGCATAATGTTCTTTCCTTGGAATTACAAGAACAGAATGCTAGGCACACCTCATAATATTTTGTATTGCCGGCCCCAAGACTGCGTAAACAGTCCAGAGCTTAGGTACATACCCTAGTTAGGCTTCTGTGCATGAATATAAGCATGTCCCCTATAAAAACATCTTGTAGGACAAAGGGCATTAGAGGGGGTTCCAGCCAGAATTTCCATTCATGCTGCATGCCAGTTTTCGGTAGATCTCAGTCTTTGTATCTCCACGGATCCTGACCTGCAGACTGACGGCCTGACCTTGTACCAAGGTAACGGGGGTGGGGGGTGCTTCTTGTGGACACTGTATGGACAGATTTGGCTTACATGCTATGCTCTCGCTTAGAGATTAGGATTTTTAGGTAGGAATTGTGTGTTGATGTTATTACAAATATGTTAAGGTTGTTTATGTTAACATCTCTAATTTTCACAGTCCTGATTCTGTTATTCCTCAGTATCCTAATCATTGCAGCTCATGCATTTTATCGTAGATTGCAGTCCTTTCAATAAATATATTGAAGACTGTCTTGAATCTCTTTTCTTGCCCGTGTGTGTGTAAGAGCCTTGTATGTGGAGAGAAAAGGGTAAGATTTGTTTCCACCACGATTTCCCTGAGGGGTTTTCAGAGTCCATGCAAGGCTGCCAAAGCTAGTAAGCTGGAAGGGTTGGGTCGACAGCTGCTATTTGGTGTAGGAGTAGTTGCCTACTACGCAGAGTTGCTGCTGTCCCAAATCCAGCGTTCTTGTTACTTTGCGAGAGTCCTTATGACAAGACAGGTTGTGCCCAGAGCTTAGAAGTTAAATGCCACTAGTGGACTGCAGCACATATTGTGCTATCCAATACAATAGTAGCACAAACATGGCTACAGGGCTACCTTGTGTAGCCTGACTATAGCAGTGTAAAAACTGCAATTCGACCTGTCAAAATAAACTCTTTTCACGGGTCAGAACCTCGATTTTAAATATTAATAATCCACAGCTATGTAGACCTAGGTGTCCACAGGCAGGGTGCATGGTATTTAAAGGTTGGACATGTAGAAATTAAGGGCCAGATGTACGTAGCTTTTTCTTGGTGGCAAACTGCCTTATGCGAATCAAACCAAAAAAAGCATTTTCCAGTGTACAAACCCCAATTTGCGATTTGTTAATCTATTTACCGAATCGCAAAATGGATGTGCGACTCGCTATTAGTAATGGGCGTGCCAAGGGAGTCCTAATAATGACTCGCAGTGGTTTGTATGATTGTTTTGTGACCTTGAATGTAGTCGCAAAACAATCACAGATACCACCAATTTGAAATTGGTGGTAACCCATTCGCAAACTGGAATGGGTCCAGCAGGGACCCCTTACTCTTTGTGAATGCATGCAACAATGTTTTTAAGAGCAGGCAGTGGTCCAACAGACCACTGCCTACTCTTAAAAAATGAAACTGAAATGTTTCATTTTTTGCTTTTTAAACACGTCCCATTTTCCTTTAAGGAAAATGGGCTGTGTTTAAAAAATAGATTGCTTTATTTAAAAGCAATCACAGACATGGTGGTCTGCTGACTCCAGCAGGCCACCATCCCTGTGTTTTTTGCGATTCCCAGTGGGTCGCAAATTGCAACCTACCTCATTAATATTAATATTAGTGAGGTAGGTATATTTGCGACCAACTGGGAATCGCAAAAGAAACTCAATGGAGTTTCATACATTTAGAATTGCAATTACCTAACTGTGATTTGCATGGAATTAGGAATTAGGAAATAGCAATTCCAAATGTTCGTACATGTGGCCCTTAATGTTAATGTCTTTACAGTAGCTAGCAACCAAAAGCTATTTTTCACTATGGCAGGCCTAGCTGTCTTATGTAGATACAAGCTACAAAAAGCCTTTTCATGCAAATGTCGAGCTGATCAGTGGCAAATGAACCTGGACTGGATTCTACTGTGGACGTCAGCCTGGCACACTGTGAGTCTCTATTCTCTCCACTGAAGTCCTAGGGTGTTTTAGAAGTGTACTCCTGTGGTGGAATAGGACTTAAAGGACTAAGGCCCTGATTATGACCTTTGCAGATGGGATACTCCATCACAAATGTGATGGATATTCCATCCACCGTAGTACAAGTTCCACTATATCCTTTGGAACTTGTGAAACAGCGGGCGGGCTGTCCGTCACATTTGTGATGGAGTATCCCATCCACCAAGGTCATAATCAGGCCCTAAGTAGAAAGGTAAAATCTTTGACCAGGCTGAATCAGTGTCAAATGGCCCAGTTCGGTCTACCATGGCCATGGGCGATCATTGGCACTTTATGCTTCTTGGCGCTATTCCTACTTAAAATGCTAAAAGTTCATAAAACTGGTCCCCATTATTATATTTTTATCATTTTATGTAATTTTGTTTGTTTAATTTTACTCTAGTTTTCAAATTTGATTTGAGATTTTTTATTGTTTTGTATTTCAACTTTATAACTGTTTTGGTACAAATACTTTACACGTTGCCTTATGTTAAGCCTGTTTGCTCTGTGCCATAGCTACCAAGGGGTTGAGCTCAGGTTTATTTAATGACTTTGAGGGTGTATTCTGACTAGGCTTGTGATTATTCTTTGAGGTGGGTAGTCACCCTTCCCAATTAATAATCCAATTTCTTACATACCCTATGTAGGACTGTGAACAATCTTCTTGTACAATATTATATTACTAGAGGATTTTCTTATACAGTGTTCTAAAAATCAGACTATAGCCACAAGCTGGATGTCAAGATCAGACTCTGCACAGGTGGGTGATTAAGTATAGGTTAACTGTGACTTCAGACTGTGGAGAATGGGATAATGGTACAAACAATATTAGGAACACAAGACCACCAATTGACTGACTCATTGGCACACTCACTTCCTGGTTAAGGGTATACATCTGGGACATAATGGGGCAGAGTCAATATTTAAAGCCATTTCTGACATGGAACCTTTGCCTGGCAACAGGCTGTGGGTTGCTGTGGCCCCAGTTATTCACACCTGTTATTTGCCAATCACATGTTTTGTTTTCTTTCTTCTCCGTTCCCTTTTGTCCTTTCACAATTTTGTGCTTTGCTATTATTGATACATTCGGGTATCTATAGCTTTTTAACCACTTCAGCTCATGACCAGTCTGATTTGCTGTTGTGTCTAGGGTTGCTCATCTAGTATATTGGTCTTTTTGAGTGCTCAACATAGTAGCATCCCCTGCAGAAATGGGTAAGCTGCATTTCTTCTATATTTATGAGTTCACTCCAGCTAGTACCTGCATACTTTAATGTGGTCCTCTGTTTCCCTTACACCTGGTTTGGTGACCTTCCATTCCTCAAACAGTGAGGCTGTGCTGCCCCTCATCTGCGATAAACCATTCAGAGAGCGAAATCCAATCCGGTGTGGCTCACAATCCCTTTATCTGTTTTCCCTGGTTCCTACCACAAGTGAAAAAAAAATCTTTCACATCGGTATAGGTGTTCAGCGATGCCAGGGGCTTTTGGAGGGTTGGCTCACCAGGAATCTGACATCTGGGGAGAAGAGCACCCGACAAAGATTTGGGAACTCTAGAAATGCCAGCATGTAGCATGGGCAGCTGGAGAGTAGAGACAGGACAGCAGCATGCACAGGCCGTATCACTTCAAGATGATGGTTTGACACAAGTGCGAATGGAATTGCAGCCAAACAGAACAAGCATTTGCAATGCAATCAGTCTTCCATTTGCTCCAGTTAGAGCTACTGGCGTTGTAAATTCCTAACTGGACTTTTCTTGTCACATAAATTGAAAATAAAAAGTAAAACAGTTGACATAAGCGAGCTGATTCAAAGCAACATGGCCGCCATGTGCATAAGCGTGAAAGAGAGACACAAAAGGAAAAAGAAGTTTGCTCACAGTCAAACATATAGGCAATCGTGCAATTATCCATGTAACAGGGTCAGTCTGCAAGGGGGTAACAAAACCTCTCCAAGGAGGGACAAACGGAAAGCATTTTGTAATATCCTCGTACGGTTCTGTTCCATGCGCCATGCAATGGGGATTCTGGCGTGTGAGCACGTGGACAGAACTGAGTGGAGAAAATGGAGTGGAGAAGATGTCGGCGGTCCAGGTCTTTAATAAGGAATAAACCTGTGTTTTACCTCACCGGACCGGCTCTAGTTTATTTCACTGGCGACGAGGATCCGACCGGGAGGAGAGACAGCGGCGTCCTTGAAGACGCTGCAGGACGTCACGCTGCGACGCGCATCGATGCTGGGGGCTGACGCGGCTTAGGAAATCAACGGCTTCCGGCGTGACCCTGTGAGGCAGCAATTTCGTTTGCCTGCGACCCTGAGGCAGCAACTTCGTTTAGGCGGCTATGAAGTGAATTCGTCATAAAATTGGTATCCGCAAGGATCGTCGTGTCGTTGCCTAGCAACAGGGGAAGCCAAGTCTGAAGATCGTCATGCCCGTGTATGTTGCTAAGCAACGGGAGACACTGTTGGATTGAGTTTCCCTGTTGAGTGCCGAGCCGGGGTCAGTTGCAATGCAACAGGAGACGCTTTTGAATTGAATTGTTTTTATGTTGAGAGCCGAGTGCTCAATGCCGATCTAGTGTATGTAACCTAGCAACAGTACTTGCTTATTCCTTGAGGGCCGTGGAGCTAGACTGTGGTTACTTAGCAACTGGTAATGCTCTTGGAAGATATTCACGCGTAGTCAAATTCAGATTCAGACACAGTTACTTGGATTTTGCCGTTGTTTTTTTAATTAAATTTTTTTTAAAAATAATAATAATAAATAAATGGAAGGATTTACGGCACCAAGTTTCTTCTTGAACACCCCTGGAGAACCAGTCATGCCATGGGAGGACTGGAAAGAGGGTTTCGAAGTGTATGTCTTAGCTGTGGGTGGAGACATATTCACGGCATCCAGAAAATTGGCTATGTTGAAGCACTGTTTAGGAGCAGAAGGTAGACGCACTTTGAAACATTTACCATATCCCTACGGGGAATAAGACCAAAATGAGGATGAGTACGAGGTCACCATGGAACAGTTGAACTCCAACTTTGGCAAAAAAAAGAATGTCGTGGAGCGTTTTAAATTTTTAAAAAGGAGCCAATTGCCTGGAGAATCTGTTGAAAGTTATGTGGCAAGTTTCAGGATTTTGGCAGCTACATGCAATTATAGTCATTTTCAAGACGAAATGCTGAGAGACCAACTCGTCTTGAAAGTTAATGACAGAAAAGTTCAAGAGAAGTTGTTGAATACAGAGGATCTGATACTACAAAAAGCCATTGACTTTATTAAAAGAATTGAGATAACTAATGAGGGTTTAAAGGAACTACCTACTGAGCCTGGAGCTGTGAGTGCGGTCAACGCAGAAGGTCTTAAGTTAAAAAAGGGGGACCAAATTGGGACATCTTCGAAAATGGATGGAAGAAAGGATGTTATATGTTATAACTGTGGGCTTAAGGGGCAAATTGCGACTGGTGTATGCTGTTCTGTGGCTGGACAAGTGTGCAGGAAGTGCAAATCCAAGGGACATTTCGCAGGAGTATGCAAGGGGAAGCAAAGGAGTATAAGGAGGGGTAGGGGAACAATCAATTCAGTGGGAAGTGATAGTGAGGATATTGATGCACAACAATTTATTTAGTAAGTGGTGGATGTAGGTAGTGTGAGTTCCAGTGGTCCGCACTGTGTAGTTAAAATTGATGGGTAGATGTACTTGTGATGGCTGACTCAGGAGCAAGATATACTTTGATTGGAAAAGAAAACATGTCTAGTTTTCCGACGCATTATTTCAAACCACTCGATGTGCGATTGCTAGCTTATGGCAACAAACCTATTGAGCTTGTGGGGTATATGGAAGCTTCACTAGAGTTCCAAGGTACACCTATGTCTAAGGTATATTTTGTTGAGGAGGGCACCAATTTATTGTGTTGGCCGCAACAAAAAGACCTGGGCATAATTCTTGATCCTAATCACCCGGATCAAGTGTTAGGGTCGAGGTCTAATGTACACATGGTGCAAAGAGCCAACTTTGTAGAGGAATTCCTTATGCATAAGATTGTTTTGAAGCAGGACGCCATACCTAAGGCTCATAAACCGTGTCCTGTTCCTATTGCGATGAGGGAACGATTACGACAGGAATTATCCAAGTTATCGAAGCAAGATGTGCTAGAAGAAATCGAAGCGTCAGAATGGTTGGGGCAGGTCGAGATCGCTAAGAAGGCCAACGGAGACGTGCGTTTATGTGTGGATCTGCGCGATTTGAATGCTGCTATATGGGTGGATACACATCCTCTACCCAATATTGGTGATATGTTATCCATGGTAAAGGGGGCGAATGTGTTTTCTACCTTAGACTTATCATCGGCATATCACCAGATTGAGTTATATCCTGAGTCACGAGCGTTAACTTCTTTCATTACTCCAGAGGGGGCGTACAGATTCAAACACATGCCTTTCGGTTTGGTGTCAGCGTCATCTGTGTTTCAACGAGCGATGCATCATTTATTAAAAGATATCTCCTGCGTTACTTATTTCCAAGATGATATCTTGGTGTTTGGTGGAGACCAGAAGGAGCATGATGATGTTATGAAGAAAGTTTTGAGTGTTCTGAGGGAGAAGGGTCTGACGATCAAATTGGAGAAGTGTAGATTGAGCGTGCCTGAGGTGGAGTATGTGGGTCATTCTATAAACAGAGATGGGATTTCTCCTAAACCTAATTTGGTAGAGGCAATAGAAAGCGCACCTTCTCCAGCCAGCAAAGATCAATTGAGATCGTTTTGGGCCTGGCAGAGTATTACTCAAGTTTGCAGACAAGACTGTACACATGAGGAATCTGGTATGCATGAGGGAGCAATTTGTGTGGAGCAATGGGTGTGAAAAGGAGTTTTGTTTGTTGAAGAAACAAATTGCCTCAGCTCCAGCTCTTAAACCGTTTGACACCAGGGATGAGATCATCATTAATATGGACGCCAGTTCAGTGGGGGTTGGTGCCGTGTTGATGCAAAGAAGAGGGGGAAAAGAAGTGACAATTGCATATGCTTCCAGACCGTTAAGTTCATCTGAAATGAACTATTCCACCATCGAAAAGGAGGCATTAGCATGTTGGTGGGGTGTAGATCATTTTCACAAGTTTGTGTGGGGTTTGAAATTTGTGATTCATACTGATCATCGTCCCTTAATTGAGGTGTTTTCGACTAAGGGGGCAGGTAGACCCTCACCTAGAGTAGCTTGTTGGGTGGCTAGAATGGTGGAATACAATTAAATTTAGTGTATTTTCGTAGGAAAAAGTATGTGTTGGCTGATAGTCTGTCCAGTCTTCCTGTGCAGTCAGTTCGTGGGGGGAGTGCGAGCCTGAACCTGATGAACTCATAGCCCTTGTAAGTGAAGATGTAGGAAGTGTGACAGAAGGGAGAGTTTCACATGAAGAATGGGTGTCGGAGGTTCAAAAAGATGTTGTGTTGCAAGAGGTCATGGGTTATTGCCGACAAGGGTGGCCAAATAGAGGTGGTGCTTCTTGCGATGCAGAATGCTTCCATCAAGTTGGTGTAGAGTTGTGTATGGTGGATGGAGTGATGTTCAGGGGTGAGCTTTTGGTGGTTCCTTCTGTTTTACAGGAACGGGTGTTAAAATTGGCTCATGAGGGTCATCTTGGAATGAGTGCAACTAAAAGGCGTGTCAGATCGGAGTATTGGTGGCCAGGGCTGGACAGGGATGTGGAACATCATGTGGGGGAATGCGTGTTGTGTGCGTGGAGCTACAAATCTCAAAAGGTTGTTAAAAATGATCTTGTTGCTTCTGACAAATCGGATGGGCCGTGGAAAAAATAGCCATTGATATAATGAGTCCGTTTAATGTATTGGGGAGTGTTCCTAAATATGCTTTGGTGGTTGTTGACTACTTTTCCAGGTGGCCTGTCATGAGATTTGTGGAGAATGTCAACACTATGGGGGTCATTCCTACATTGGCGGGAACCGCCGAATGACCGCACCGCGGTCAAAAGACCGCGGCGGCCATTCTGGCTTTCCCGCTGGGCCGGCGGGCGACCGCCAGAAGGCCGCCCGCCGGCCCAGCGGGAAACCCCCTTCTACGAGGAAGCCGGCTCCGAATGGAGCTGGCGGAGTCGAAGGGGTGCGACGGGTGCAGTGGCACCCGTCGCGATTTTCAGTGTCTGCAAAGCAGACACTGAAAATCTTTATGGGGCCCTGTTAGGAGGCCCCTGCACTGCCCATGCCAGTGGCATGGGCAGTGCAGGGGCCCCCAGGGGCCCCACGAGACCCGTTACCGCCATCCTGTTCCTGGCGGTAAAAACCGCCAGGAACAGGATGGCGGTAATGGGGTCGGAATCCCCATGGCGGCGCTGCAAGCAGCGCCGCCATGGAGGATTCCCTGGGCCAGGGGTAAACCGTCGGGAAACCGCCGGTTGCCCTTTTCTGACCGCAGCTTTACCGCCGCAGTCAGAATGGCCCAGGAAGCACCGCCAGCTTGTTGGCGGTGCTTCCGTCATTTTAGCCCTGGCGGTCGCCGACCGCCAGGGTTAGAATGACCCCCTATGTGTGTTGTGGAGTTCTTGGTGGACTTATTTGATTCAGAAAGGGGTACCTGAAACGATAGTTTCAGACAATGGTGTGCAATTCGTATCTAATTTTATGATGGAGTTTTTATGCAAATATGACATAGAGCACATCAGGACATCAGTTTATTATCCTCAAAGTAATGGATTGGTGGTGAGGTGGAACAGGACGTTGAAGGAGGGGCTGCAATTAGCGATCTATAATGATATAAATTGGCGGAAGGCAGTGAAGGACTTTGTTTGGTTTTACTGTACAACTCCCCATAGTGTGACTGGGAAGTCACCTTTCGAGGCCATGAGGGGTAGAGAACCTAGGCCATTGTTGTCAAAAGGTGTGGAGAGTAAAAGGGTTGATATGGGTGAAGTTGAAATGCCTGGTGATTTTAAGGTTGACGATTGGGTGCGAGTGGTGAAGGGTTCATGGACAGCAAAAGGGGAGTCTAAATTTTCAAAGCCTTTGGAGGTGAGAAAAGTGTACAAATATACCTTGTTGTTGAGTGATGGGAATGTGTGGAACCGTGGGAAGGTTATAAAGGTTAGCAAAACAAAATGATGATGGACGGAGTGCTGACAATGCAAACACTCACCCCCAGTCACAGATCTGGGTTTAATCCATCGTTTTTTTGCTGCCCATGCCATTCCAGTTTGGACCCAGCAATATGCAAATCAGTCTTGACCCTGTTCCCTATGGGAACAGTCCAGCCCGAACTGCCAGGCCAGGTCCTCCCTGGACTGGAAACAAGCATCCTGGGACCGGTTTCGGGGTTTCACCCCTCATCAGCCAGGCTAGCTTGAATCCAGTGGCATGGGAAGCACGGGACCCACGTCTGGGCATACCCTTCCCACTTAGGGCAACATTAGCAAAACAAAATGATGATGGACGGAGTGCTGACAATGCAAACACTCACCTCCAGTCACAGATCTGGGTTTAATCCATCGTTTTTTTGCTGCCCATGCCATTCCAGTTTGGACCCAGCCATATGCAAATCAGTCTTGACCCTGTTCCCTATGGGAACAGTCCAGCCCGAACTGCCAGGCCAGGTCCTCCCTGGACTGGAAACAAGCATCCTGGGACCGGTTTCGGGGTTTCACCCCTCATCAGCCAGGCTAGCTTGAAGCCAGTGGCATGGGAAGCACGGGACCCACGTCTGGGCATACCCTTCCCACTTAGGGCAACATTAGCAAAACAAAATGATGATGGACGGAGTGCTGACAATGCAAACACTCACCCCCAGTCACAGATCTGGGTTTAATCCATCGTTTTTTTGCTGCCCATGCCATTCCAGTTTGGACCCAGCCATATGCAAATCAGTCTTGACCCTGTTCCCTATGGGAACAGTCCAGCCCGAACTGCCAGGCCAGGTCCTCCCTGGACTGGAAACAAGCATCCTGGGACCGGTTTCGGGGTTTCACCCCTCATCAGCCAGGCTAGCTTGAATCCAGTGGCATGGGAAGCACGGGACCCACGTCTGGGCATACCCTTCCCACTTAGGGCAACATTAGCAAAACAAAATGATGATGGACGGAGTGCTGACAATGCAAACACTCACCCCCAGTCACAGATCTGGGTTTAATCCATCGTTTTTTTGCTGCCCATGCCATTCCAGTTTGGACCCAGCCATATGCAAATCAGTCTTGACCCTGTTCCCTATGGGAACAGTCCAGCCCGAACTGCCAGGCCAGGTCCTCCCTGGACTGGAAACAAGCGTCCTGGGACCGGTTTCGGGGTTTCACCCCTCATCAGCCAGGCTAGCTTGAATCCAGTGGCATGGGAAGCACGGGACCCACGTCTGGGCATACCCTTCCCACTTAGGGCAACATTAGCAAAACAAAATGATGATGGACGGAGTGCTGACAATGCAAACACTTACCCCCAGTCACAGATCTGGGTTTAATCCATCGTTTTTTTTGCTGCCCATGCCATTCCAGTTTGGACCCAGCCATATGCAAATCAGTCTTGACCCTGTTCCCTATGGGAACAGTCCAGCCCGAACTGCCAGGCCAGGTCCTCCCTGGACTGGAAACAAGCATCCTGGGACCGGTTTCGGGGTTTCACCCCTCATCAGCCAGGCTAGCTTGAATCCAGTGGCATGGGAAGCACGGCACCCACGTCTGGGCATACCCTTCCCACTTAGGGCAACATTAGCAAAACAAAATGATGATGGACGGAGTGCTGACAATGCAAACACTCACCCCCTGTCACAGATCTGGGTTTAATCCATCGGTTTTTTGCTGCCCATGCCATTCCAGTTTGGACCCAGCCATATGCAAATCAGCCTTGACCCTGTTCCCTATGGGAACAGTCCAGCCCGAACTGCCAGGCCAGGTCCTCCCTGGACTGGAAACAAGCATCCTGGGACCGGTTTCGGGGTTTCACCCCTCATCAGCCAGGCTAGCTTGAATCCAGTGGCATGGGAAGCACGGGACCCACGTCTGGGCATACCCTTCCCACTTAGGGCAACATTAGCAAAACAAAATGATGATGGACGGAGTGCTGACAATGCAAACACTCACCCCCAGTCACAGATCTGGGTTTAATCCATCGTTTTTTTGCTGCCCATGCCATTCCAGTTTGGACCCAGCCATATGCAAATCAGTCTTGACCCTGTTCCCTATGGGAACAGTCCAGCTCGAACTGCCAGGCCAGGTCCTCCCTGGACTGGAAACAAGCATCCTGGGACCGGTTTCGGGGTTTCACCCCTCATCAGCCAGGCTAGCTTGAATCCAGTGGCATGGGAAGCACGGGACCCACGTCTGGGCATACCCTTCCCACTTAGGGCAACATTAGCAAAACAAAATGATGATGGACGGAGTGCTGACAATGCAAACACTCACCCCCAGTCACAGATCTGGGTTTAATCCATCGTTTTTTTGCTGCCCATGCCATTCCAGTTTGGACCCAGCCATATGCAAATCAGTCTTGACCCCAGCCCGAACTGCCAGGCCAGGTCCTCCCTGGACTGGAAACAAGCATCCTGGGACCGGTTTCGGGGTTTCACCCCTCATCAGCCAGGCTAGCTTGAATCCAGTGGCATGGGAAGCACGGGACCCACGTCTGGGCATACCCTTCCCACTTAGGGCAACATTAGCAAAACAAAATGATGATGGACGGAGTGCTGACAATGCAAACACTCACCCCCAGTCACAGATCTGGGTTTAATCCATCGTTTTTTTGCTGCCCATGCCATTCCAGTTTGGACCCAGCCATATGCAAATCAGTCTTGACCCTGTTCCCTATGGGAACAGTCCAGCCCGAACTGCCAGGCCAGGTCCTCCCTGGACTGGAAACAAGCATCCTGGGACCGGTTTCGGGGTTTCACCCCTCATCAGCCAGGCTAGCTTGAATCCAGTGGCATGGGAAGCACGGGACCCACGTCTGGGCATACCCTTCCCACTTAGGGCAACATTAGCAAAACAAAATGATGATGGACGGAGTGCTGACAATGCAAACACTCACCCCCAGTCACAGATCTGGGTTTAATCCATCGTTTTTTTGCTGCCCATGCCATTCCAGTTTGGACCCAGCCATATGCAAATCAGTCTTGACCCTGTTCCCTATGGGAACAGTCCAGCCCGAACTGCCAGGCCAGGTCCTCCCTGGACTGGAAACAAGCATCCTGGGACCGGTTTCGGGGTTTCACCCCTCATCAGCCAGGCTAGCTTGAATCCAGTGGTGCAAACACTCACCCCCAGTCACAGATCTGGGTTTAATCCATCGTTTTTTTGCTGCCCATGCCATTCCAGTTTGGACCCAGCCATATGCAAATCAGTCTTGACCCTGTTCCCTATGGGAACAGTCCAGCCCGAACTGCCAGGCCAGGTCCTCCCTGGACTGGAAACAAGCATCCTGGGACCGGTTTCGGGGTTTCACCCCTCATCAGCCAGGCTAGCTTGAATCCAGTGGCATGGGAAGCACGGGACCCACGTCTGGGCATACCCTTCCCACTTAGGGCAATATTAGCAAAACAAAATGATGATGGACGGAGTGCTGACAATGCAAACACTCACCCCCAGTCACAGATCTGGGTTTAATCCATCGTTTTTTTGCTGCCCATGCCATTCCAGTTTGGACCCAGCCATATGCAAATCAGTCTTGACCCTGTTCCCTATGGGAACAGTCCAGCCCGAACTGCCAGGCCAGGTCCTCCCTGGACTGGAAA
This sequence comes from Pleurodeles waltl, assembly GCF_031143425.1. Lineage (NCBI taxonomy): Eukaryota > Metazoa > Chordata > Amphibia > Caudata > Salamandridae > Pleurodeles > Pleurodeles waltl. The sequence goes on from NC_090441.1 coordinate 93,326,075, forward strand.
CAAGCATCCTGGGACCGGTTTCGGGGTTTCACCCCTCATCAGCCAGGCTAGCTTGAATCCAGTGGCATGGGAAGCACGGGACCCACGTCTGGGCATACCCTTCCCACTTAGGGCAACATTAGCAAAACAAAATGATGATGGACGGAGTGCTGACAATGCAAACACTCACCCCCAGTCACAGATCTGGGTTTAATCCATCGTTTTTTTGCTGCCCATGCCATTCCAGTTTGGACCCAGCCATATGCAAATCAGTCTTGACCCTGTTCCCTATGGGAACAGTCCAGCCCGAACTGCCAGGCCAGGTCCTCCCTGGACTGGAAACAAGCATCCTGGGACCGGTTTCGGGGTTTCACCCCTCATCAGCCAGGCTAGCTTGAATCCAGTGGCATGGGAAGCACGGGACCCACGTCTGGGCAATGATGATGGACGGAGTGCTGACAATGCAAACACTCACCCCCAGTCACAGATCTGGGTTTAATCCATCGTTTTGTTTGCTGCCCATGCCATTCCAGTTTGGACCCAGCCATATGCAAATCAGTCTTGACCCTGTTCCCTATGGGAACAGTCCAGCCCGAACTGCCAGGCCAGGTCCTCCCTGGACTGGAAACAAGCATCCTGGGACCGGTTTCGGGGTTTCACCCCTCATCAGCCAGGCTAGCTTGAATCCAGTGGCATGGGAAGCACGGGACCCACGTCTGGGCATACCCTTCCCACTTAGGGCAACATTAGCAAAACAAAATGATGATGGACGGAGTGCTGACAATGCAAACACTCACCCCCAGTCACAGATCTGGGTTTAATCCATCGTTTTTTTGCTGCCCATGCCATTCCAGTTTGGACCCATCCATATGCAAATCAGTCTTGACCCTGTTCCCTATGGGAACAGTCCAGCCCGAACTGCCAGGCCAGGTCCTCCCTGGACTGGAAACAAGCATCCTGGGACCGGTTTCGGGGTTTCACCCCTCATCAGCCAGGCTAGCTTGAATCCAGTGGCATGGGAAGCACGGGACCCACGTCTGGGCATACCCTTCCCACTTAGGGCAACATTAGCAAAACAAAATGATGATGGACGGAGTGCTGACAATGCAAACACTCACCCCCAGTCACAGATCTGGGTTTAATCCATCGTTTTTTTGCTGCCCATGCCATTCCAGTTTGGACCCAGCCATATGCAAATCAGTCTTGACCCTGTTCCCTATGGGAACAGTCCAGCCCGAACTGCCAGGCCAGGTCCTCCCTGGACTGGAAACAAGCATCCTGGGACCGGTTTCGGGGTTTCACCCCTCATCAGCCAGGCTAGCTTGAATCCAGTGGCATGGGAAGCACGGGACCCACGTCTGGGCATACCCTTCCCACTTAGGGCAACATTAGCAAAACAAAATGATGATGGACGGAGTGCTGACAATGCAAACACTCACCCCCAGTCACAGATCTGGGTTTAATCCATCGTTTTTTTGCTGCCCATGCCATTCCAGTTTGGACCCAGCCATATGCAAATCAGTCTTGACCCTGTTCCCTATGGGAACAGTCCAGCCCGAACTGCCAGGCCAGGTCCTCCCTGGACTGGAAACAAGCATCCTTGGACCGGTTTCGGGGTTTCACCCCTCATCAGCCAGGCTAGCTTGAATCCAGTGGCATGGGAAGCACGGGACCCACGTCTGGGCATACCCTTCCCACTTAGGGCAACATTAGCAAAACAAAATGATGATGGACGGAGTGCTGACAATGCAAACACTCACCCCCAGTCACAGATCTGGGTTTAATCCATCGTTTTTTTGCTGCCCATGCCATTCCAGTTTGGACCCAGCCATATGCAAATCAGTCTTGACCCTGTTCCCTATGGGAACAGTCCAGCCCGAACTGCCAGGCCAGGTCCTCCCTGGACTGGAAACAAGCATCCTGGGACCGGTTTCGGGGTTTCACCTCTCATCAGCCAGGCTAGCTTGAATCCAGTGGCATTGGAACCACGGGACCCACGTCTGGGCATACCCTTCCCACTTAGGGCAACATTAGCAAAACAAAATGATGATGGACGGAGTGCTGACAATGCAAACACTCACCCCCAGTCACAGATCTGGGTTTAATCCATCGTTTTTTTGCTGCCCATGCCATTCCAGTTTGGACCCAGCCATATGTAAATCAGTCTTGACCCTGTTCCCTATGGGAACAGTCCAGCCCGAACTGCCAGGCCAGGTCCTCCCTGGACTGGAAACAAGCATCCTGGGACCGGTTTCGGGGTTTCACCCCTCATCAGCCAGGCTAGCTTGAATCCAGTGGCATGGGAAGCACGGGACCCACGTCTGGGCATACCCTTCCCACTTAGGGCAACATTAGCAAAACAAAATGATGATGGACGGAGTGCTGACAATGCAAACACTCACCCCCAGTCACAGATCTGGGTTTAATCCATCGTTTTTTTGCTGCCCGTTTGGGTCCCGTGCTTCCCATGCCACTGGCATCAAGCTAGCCTGGCTGATGAGGGGTGAAACCCCGAAACCGGTCCCAGGATGCTTGTTTCCGGTCCAGTGAGGACCTGGCTTGGCAGTTCGGTCTGGACTGTTCCCATGAGGAACAGGGTCAAGACTGATTTGCATATGGCTGGGTCCAAACTGGGGTGGCATGGTGAGCAAAAGAACGATGGATTAAACCCAGATCTATGACTGGGGGTGAGTGTTTGACAATGTTCAGCATTCCGTCCATCACTTGTTGTTTTTGCTTTGTCGCCCTAAGTGGGAAGGGTATGCCCAGACGTAGGTCCCGTGCTTCCCATGCCACTGGCATCAAGCTAGCCTGGCTGATGAGGGGTGAAACCCCGAAACCGGTCCCAGGATGCTTGTTTCCGGTCCAGTGAGGACCTGGCTTGGCAGTTCGGTCTGGACTGTTCCCATGAGGAACAGGGTCAAGACTGATTTGCATATGGCTGGGTCCAAACTGGGGTGGCATGGTGAGCAAAAGAACGATGGATTAAACCCAGATCTATGACTGGGGGTGAGTGTTTGACAATGTTCAGCATTCCGTCCATCACTTGTTGTTTTTGCTTTGTCGCCCTAAGTGGGAAGGGTATGCCCAGACGTGGGTCCCGTGCTTCCCATGCCACTGGCATCAAGCTAGCCTGGTTGATGAGGGGTGAAACCCCAAAACCGGTCCCAGGATGCTTGTTTCCGGTCCAGTGAGGACCTGGCTTGGCAGTTCGGTCTGGACTGTTCCCATGAGGAACAGGGTCAAGACTGATTTGCATATGGCTGGGTCCAAACTGGGGTGGCATGGTGAGCAAAAGAACGATTGATTAAACCCAGATCTATGACTGGGGGTGAGTGTTTGACAATGTTCAGCATTCCGTCCATCACTTGTTGTTTTTGCTTTGTCGCCCTAAGTGGGAAGGGTATGCCCAGACGTGGGTCCCGTGCTTCCCATGCCACTGGCATCAAGCTAGCCTGGCTGATGAGGGGTGAAACCCCGAAACCGGTCCCAGGATGCTTGTTTCCGGTCCAGTGAGGACCTGGCTTGGCAGTTCGGTCTGGACTGTTCCCATGAGGAACAGGGTCAAGACTGATTTGCATATGGCTGGGTCCAAACTGGGGTGGCATGGTGAGCAAAAGAACGATGGATTAAACCCAGATCTATGACTGGGGGTGAGTGTTTGACAATGTTCAGCATTCCGTCCATCACTTGTTGTTTTTGCTTTGTCGCCCTAAGTGGGAAGGGTATGCCCAGACGTGGGTCCCGTGCTTCCCATGCCACTGGCATCAAGCTAGCCTGGCTGATGAGGGGTGAAACCCCGAAACCGGTCCCAGGATGCTTGTTTCCGGTCCAGTGAGGACCTGGCTTGGCAGTTCGGTCTGGACAGTTCCCATGAGGAACAGGGTCAAGACTGATTTGCATATGGCTGGGTCCAAACTGGGGTGGCATGGTGAGCAAAAGAACGATGGATTAAACCCAGATCTATGTCTGGGGGTGAGTGTTTGACAATGTTCAGCATTCCGTCCATCACTTGTTGTTTTTGCTTTGTCGCCCTAAGTGGGAAGGGTATGCCCAGACGTGGGTCCCGTGCTTTCCATGCCACTGGCATCAAGCTAGCCTGGCTGATGAGGGGTGAAACCCCGAAACCGGTCCCAGGATGCTTGTTTCCGGTCCAGTGAGGACCTGGCTTGGCAGTTCGGTCTGGACTGTTCCCATGAGGAACAGGGTCAAGACTGATTTGCATATGGCTGGGTCCAAACTGGGGTGGCATGGTGAGCAAAAGAACGATGGATTAAACCCAGATCTATGACTGGGGGTGAGTGTTTGACAATGTTCAGCATTCCGTCCAAACGATGGATTAAACCCAGATCTATGACTGGGGGTGAGTGTTTGACAATGTTCAGCATTCCGTCCATCACTTGTTGTTTTTGCTTTGTCGCCCTAAGTGGGAAGGGTATGCCCAGACGTGGGTCCTGTGCTTCCCATGCCACTGGCATCAAGCTAGCCTGGCTGATGAGGGGTGAAACCCCGAAACCGGTCCCAGGATGCTTGTTTCCGGTCCAGTGAGGACCTGGCTTGGCAGTTTGGTCTGGACTGTTCCCATGAGGAACAGGGTCAAGACTGATTTGCATATGGCTGGGTCCAAACTGGGGTGGCATGGTGAGCAAAAGAACGATGGATTAAACCCAGATCTATGACTGGGGGTGAGTGTTTGACAATGTTCAGCATTCCGTCCATCACTTGTTGTTTTTGCTTTGTCGCCCTAAGTGGGAAGGGTATGCCCAGACGTGGGTCCCGTGCTTCCCATGCCACTGGCATCAAGCTAGCCTGGCTGATGAGGGGTGAAACCCCAAAACCGGTCCCAGGATGCTTGTTTCCGGTCCAGTGAGGACCTGGCTTGGCAGTTTCGGTCTGGACTGTTCCCATGAGGAACAGGGTCAAGACTGATTTGCATATGGCTGGGTCCAAACTGGGGTGGCATGGTGAGCAAAAGAACGATGGATTAAACCCAGATCTATGACTGGGGGTGAGTGTTTGACAATGTTCAGCATTCCGTCCATCACTTGTTGTTTTTGCTTTGTCGCCCTAAGTGGGAAGGGTATGCCCAGACGTGGGTCCCGTGCTTCCCATGCCACTGGCATCAAGCTAGCCTGGCTGATGAGGGGTGAAACCCCGAAACCGGTCCCAGGATGCTTGTTTCCGGTCCAGTGAGGACCTGGCTTGGCAGTTCGGTCTGGACTGTTCCCATGAGGAACAGGGTCAAGACTGATTTGCATATGGCTGGGTCCAAACTGGGGTGGCATGGTGAGCAAAAGAACGATGGATTAAACCCAGATCTATGACTGGGGGTGAGTGTTTGACAATGTTCAGCATTCCGTCCATCACTTGTTGTTTTTGCTTTGTCGCCCTAAGTGGGAAGGGTATGCCCAGACGTGGGTCCCGTGCTTCCCATGCCACTGGCATCAAGCTAGCCTGGCTGATGAGGGGTGAAACCCCCGAAACCGGTCCCAGGATGCTTGTTTCCGGTCCAGTGAGGACCTGGCTTGGCAGTTCGGTCTGGACTGTTCCCATGAGGAACAGGGTCAAGACTGATTTGCATATGGCTGGGTCCAAACTGGGGTGGCATGGTGAGCAAAAGAACGATGGATTAAACCCAGATCTATGACTGGGGGTGAGTGTTTGACAATGTTCAGCATTCCGTCCATCACTTGTTGTTTAAGGTTATAAAGGTGCCTGCATGTCTCACACGGAAGAAGTCATTGGAGTTGGGAGACAGCTCTGGTAAGAATGAAGATAACGGTATCAGTACTACTGACCCTCCATTGATCAAGGGTGAGTGTGTAGGCGTGAAGGTGAGGGACAGGTCATTGTTGAAGGTGCCTAAGAGATTCGATGACTATGTCAAGCAGTAATCAACCGACTTCGTCAAACAGTCACCAACTTTAACATGTGATGCTTTAAAAAAAAAAATTGTTCATTGTCAAAGTGCTTATGCCTAGGGTTATACTTCGTTTGTATCATCAGTATTTTTATTTATTGTATATTTAATTGATGTTAAGTTAATATTTCAATTTTCTGTACGATGTTGTAAATTTTTTAATTGTTGAGGGAAGGGGGGTGTGTAATATCCTCGTACGGTTCTGTTCCACGCGACATGCAATGGGGGATTCTGGCGTGTGAGTACGTGGACAGAACCGAGTGGAGAAAATGGAGTGGAGAAGATGTCGGCAGTTATGCGGGTCTCCCTCCCAGTCTTTAATAAGGAATAAACCTGTGTTTTAACTCACCGGACCGGCTGTAGTTTATTTCACATTTACCAATGATAACAAAGGATTTTTGAAAGGCAAGCCAACGAACTACTGAAAGTGATGGGTGGGAGGTGGGCGCGGTTAAAAGCCCACAATGCTTACAACAAGCCAAGGCATTTGTGCGGCCGAGCTAAAAATGATCTGCAGTCAGAGTGAATGGGAAAGGAAATGAATGGAAATGGAAAAGCAATGAAATAGGTGTAATGAAAATGGTGGAAGAGACTAAGGCCTCATTACAAGTTTGGCGGTCCGAGGACCTCCAGGTTGGCTGTGGCAGTCCAACCTCCAACAGGCTGGTGGAGAAGACCGCCAAATTATGACACTGGCGGTGATGCATACAGAATCCCGCCAAAGCACTGCCAGTGCGGTCAGACCACCACGGTCGATAGGAGCCACCATCAGTCCAGCAGAGACCATGTTTTCGCTGGACTCATTAGGAGGTTGCACACCACCATCATAACCGCTGCAGGCAGACCACCACGGATCACCAGGCAGAAACGAACACAATAAAGGGAGACACTCACCTCCAGGATGCCATACTCGTTTGGAGCCACATTGGAATAACTACTAGATGACATCCCGCTGCTCCTGCTCGCCAAAAGACAATGGAGTCCTCGCGGACGAGGACGACAACAACCTGTTACATTAGTTAATTGTATGAATTTATACTTGCACATAACATACAATAGGGTGGGGGGTGCGAGGGCTATACTCACACATAATAGTACAGTGACACACACACTCACATGCAGCAACCAATCCACCCATACATACACAGCATGCAAACTGCAGCCAGCAAACATATGCACCACACGTCAGGAACACACACTTACATACGGCAACACAGCACAGACCCGCCCTCATAAATACAAATACAACATACGAACTCGTAACAACACCACAACCGCACAAATATAAACACATGTCAAACTCTCACTACCGACACTGGCCAGGGACTTCACGCACATACAACACAATGTAGAACCATCTGTGATGGAACACTCTCGATTACACCATCACACAACCTAGCAATTGACACACACATCACACACAGCACACCAAAACTATCATTCCATGCACAATACATGCAGACACAAACAGTTTAAACACACAAAGCCACACAGCACTACAACAAACACATATCATCACTAGCACAACAAACCACCATGACAACATTTCAGCTACATACACATACCCATCACACAAAATACACCCTATCCCTGGGGGATAAAAGCACTGCACACAACCTCACAGGCTGATCAGACAATACCGGAAGTATCAAGCAGCACACACACACATATACTGGAAAACAACCAATGCAGCCAGAAACAACTTAAACCTAGGAAAGGAAACGCAGGACGAAGATGCCACCAAAAAAACAACAACTGGTTGGTTATGTTTAGGGAAAGTATAGTGAATTAAATAGTCACAAGGCCATAGGCCAGTCCATTGTTCACAATACAACAGCACCAAAGGCACTAAATGGAGCCCCTACTTGACTTCTGACTGCCAGTAAACTCCACAGGTAGGGGCATCCAGGGGGCAGGCACATCAGGGATTCAGGGGTGGTGGTGGTGGGGGGAAGGGGCTTGGGTTTAGGCTTGGGAGGTAAGGGTTTAGGCTTTGGCTTGGGATGGGGTGGAGCTTTTTTGAGAGGGATGGACTTCTTGGCGGGGGAGGGGCATGGGTGCTGGCAGGGGGTATGGTAAGCCTTGGATGTGGAAGGGATGGCCTTGGGGAGGAAAAGGGTTCTCTTAGGGGTATCACAGGCGGAAGAGTAGGGGAAAGGTCAAACTCAGCAAGGAAAGTTTTTTTGGACACACGGGAACGTTCATCAGAAGGGGGTTTGGGTGTGTAGAGTAAGGGAGTGGTTGTATGATGTGTCGGTGTGGATGTTTTGGGTATGTGTTTGTGGGAGGTGTGCTTGTGGGTGGTGGGTGTCTGTTGGGTTGGTGAGTGTGGGTGTTTATGTTTCCTGAGTTGAGGGGTGCTGGAGGTGCTGGAGGAAGCCGTGGTGAGTGGGTGGTTGGCTGTCTGTTGGGGTGGTGACTGCAGGTATGGTAGATGTGCTGCTGGTTGTAGGTATGTCAGTGGTTGTCGTGTGTGCAGGTGTGGTGACTGTGGTGGATTCTTGAGGGTCTGCTGGGGTGCTGTCTGCTGGTAGGCTAGGTGGTGGTGGCTGGATCTGTGAATGTTGGTGTGATGTTTGCAGGTGTGCCAGGTATCGGGTCTGTGATGCTGGTGGTGGTGGGGGTGTCAGGGCAGTTTGGGACTCTTACTGTGTCTGCAGGTGGCTGTTGTGTGTGTGCGTGCCGGTGGTGAGTCTTGTGGTGCTTATGTTTGTCTGCGCTACCCTTCGATGTTGAGGTGGATGCATTCTTGTCTGTTTGTGTGCTTTGGCTAGTTCAGTGAAGGAGGGATTTAGACTGGGAAGAGGAAGGTGGAGGGGGGACAGTAGATAAAGGGTGACTGGCTGCCGTCAGTGTGGAGGCCAGAGCCTAAAATGATCTTTGTAGGCCAGCCAGTGCACCGTGAATGCCCTCCAGGAACGCATTGCTCTGTTGGATTTGAGTTGCCAGTCCCTGGATGGCATTCACCATGGTCAACTGACCCACAGAGATCGACCTCAGGAGGTCAATAGACTCTTCACTGAGGGCAGCAGGGCTAAGAGGGGCTTCCCCACTCGGCTGTGCCCCATCTCAATCTCCTGCCGGTGCTGATGCTGAAAAACAGAAAGTCAGGTCTGGTCGTCACATTCACAAGATAACACTTCCATCATACTATACACATAAGTCTCATTACATCCTGTTCACCAACACCCCCAGGTAGTGCAGGTTAACTGCCAACATCATGTTACAACAAAATATGAAGTAGCTTCCTCAATATAAACATTGTTATACACCAGCTAAGCAAGCTAACTGACACCTACAATACAAATAATCAAGTTGACCAATCACACAGACCATACCATGACAAGGTGACTTTGACACATGATAGAGGTTCCCTATCCACAACCACATAGTCAAGCACCAATCAAACAATAGTTTAGGAATCCCCATTTGCTTACCACTATTAAAAACACATACTCAACACATACAAATATTTTACTCTGATGTAAAAAACCAGGCTACAACACATGTTGTAAAGCAAAGGCAAGCAAGCCTATTGTAGACAAGCCATAACTTCTTCATTTCACATACTTACAAGCATACACCCAGGACATATGGAAACCTGTAACATGTGTTGCTAACATGACAGGTACACCTATCATGATGCAGGCCACAACCCTAGAAACAATTACAACACAACTCACATGCCTATGTGAAACTTCACACCTGCAACATATAGGTGTCATTGCCAGCATTAGGTTCCCAAATAGCCAGGACTCAATTGCCACATCCTTCATAGCAACAGCAAGTACACATGACTATTTCCAATGTTGATTCATAACTGAACCCTTAAATGATACATGATGTTGACACATATCTGTCAAGCTTTTAACTGTGAATAGGCTATCATTGCCTATGGGTCATGTCTAGTACAGTATGCACAAGGACAAAGCAGTGTGGTCACTTTCCACTAACAGAACATTGGGAAGGCAGTATAATACCTAGTCTCTGATACCAATGTTTGTGTTGTCATTGAAATGCTGCAACACCTCAATGGTATCCAACATGCATGTTGTCTACTCTGATGAGACTCCACATATGAGTGTACACTCCTCACTTACCAAGGGGGATAACCTTGTAACATATGTGAAGGAGTTAACCTTGTATGCCATGTGACATGTCAGGTGGACATCATAGCCTCAAATGCTGCTGTCACTCATCATAAAGCATTAGAAACCTAGAGATGACAAGAATGTGTATGACTAATTTGATCATGGACAGGAATCTCAAGACATTGCAGAGGACAGAAATAAAGGAGCTGCACAACTTACCACAATGATATTGTAAGGATTGACCTGTTGGTGGGTACGTACAATCACCACTGTAGGAAAGGCAGTATAATGGTACACATATGGCACAGTCGTATGTATACTATAAATGCTATTGTAATGAGGGGACTACATATTTAAGTTACATAGGTATGTGCACACCTGAGTGCTATAGATGGCTACGGTACATCAATGTGTACACAGATCTCCCAGAGGCAGTGCACAGCAGCTCAAGTCATGGAGGTCTTGCTGGCAGCAGTATCAGGAGTCAAGTGAGAGATGAAGTACGAAATGGCAGTCACATCCGTCATGTAAGACACCGTCACCTCTGGCAGACATCGCCATTGGCCCAAGACCGCCAAAGGAAGCAATGTGTTCCAATGGCAATATCCACTGTGGTCGCATACGCCTACCACCATGACATCATCCGCCGGTGGACTTTGGTCATTTCTTAATGTACAGTAGATCAGGCAGCTGCCATTTTAAGGTCCTTATATGCTCGGAACAGGTCAGAAACATATCTACACTATAGTTTTCAGTACTGGGATTGTGCAACCATGTATTTGAATTCAGATTTAACATGAATGTTGTAATGTTCATGATATGTGAGGAATGTATCATTAGTGGCATAGTCTGCACCCTCATGGCAATTGGATCAATGGTATTAGTGTCTATCATATGTGAAACATGGTAAGAATGTCATCATCACTGAGACTTTCAGTGACATGCATATCCATTTCCTAATCACAATTGATCTAAGGGCATGACATTGCAGCAATAAGCCATTATTCCCCTAGTTATGTCCTGTGTACCATGTTTACCTTTTTCATGTGGAATGTGCAAGCATCATGTGTGACATATGTAGTTTCACACTTACAATGGACCCAATGACCGGTAGACCTCCCTTCTTATATTCCATCATCTAGTTACCCTGGAATGAGAAGGGGCAGACAACCTCCAGTGTACTGTCCACTAGCAGACCTTCAGGCCATGGACGATCAACGTCATCCAGATCTACCGCCTGGATAGGCAGACAATCATGGATCTCTGTTGTCAGTTGTAGCCAGATCTGATGCCTGTTATTTGTCATCCCAATAGCATTCCACCCATTGTACAAGTCACGTCAGTGCTGCACTTCCTGGCCACAGGCTCCTTTAAAAAAAAAAGTGGCCCTAACTCCAGGGATGTCACAGTCAATATTCAGTTTGGTCTTGAAGGATGTCCTCTCAGCACTGTTGAAACACCTGGACAGCTACATCCGAGTTCCACAACATGAAGACTTGGCCCATGTGAAGGCTAATTTTTATGCTTTGGCACACATCCCACATGTGGTGGGAGCCATTGATGGTACCCATGTAGCCTTGGTTCTCCCACATGGCAATGAACAGGTATATTGGAGCAGGAAGAACTTCCACTCCATGAATGTGCAAGTAGTCTGTTTGGCAGACCTCTACATTTCCCATGTATGTGCAAAGTACCCATGTTCAATACATGATGCTTTCATCGTGCGGGGCAGCAATATCCCACTGCTGATGAGACAACAGTACACAGAGAGGGCCTGGCTGGCTGGGAAGTGATATATGTGATGTGTGCCAGTATCTAATGGCTGCTGCCAAATGTAATGATGTCAAAGATTTATGTATGCACACATGTAACAATTCCTTACAGGGGATTCTGGCTAGCCAAACCGTCCCTGTTTGATGACACCAGTGAGGTACCCAACCACGCCAGGGGAAGTTTGCTTCAGTGAGAGCCACAGAAGGACAAGATGTGTCGTGGAGCCATCTTTTGGGCTCCTAAAGGCTAGATTTCATTGCATTGATAAGTCTGGTGGATCCCTCCTCTACTCACCCGCCAAAGTGTGTCAAATCATTGATGCCTTCTGCATGCTCCACAACCTCGCCTTGAGATGTCAGATCCCATATATACCAGATGAGGGGAAGCTATTAGTTCCAGCGGTTGAGAATGCAGAAATGCCAAGTGAGGATGATAGTGATGAGGATGAAGGTGGAGACAGCCGGGCAGATCTTATCAATCAGTACTTCAACTGACTGTAGGTGTCTGTTGTGTTAAATACTTGACTCAGTGGGTTATTGGGGGGCTCGGAGATGTTTGAGACGGGTCTTTGTATGACAATCAGACAGCTCATTAGTTGCTTAGCAGTACATAGCTCAGGTGTGCATGCAAATTTGTACTTGGAATTGTGCTTATCGTGATGATCTCCTTTGTTAATGTTTGTCACACTGCATAATCAGTGTTACTATTGTATTTGGGAAATGTCTTTATTGGTCTTCATTACCATGACCTCCCTATACGTTTGGTATTACATTTATACTTTGCAGATTTCTTCACAACATCATCCTCATTTGGTCAATTCTGAATTGTGTCACAGGCTGGTGGGATATGCAGGTCTGACATGTGAAGTGAACATGGATAGATCTAGGTACTGTATGGCATCATGTTGGCGGTGTGTGAGTTCCATGCCCAGACTGTCTGGACAGTAGGATGGTAGTGTACTGCTCCACACATTAGACCTGTGTGCTATGTTATCTGGGTCCAAAGGTATCATATGTGTGGTTTTGTGTCTTTGACACATGTCATCCTGTGCAATCCATACCCTCAATCTTCTCATTGGTTTGATGCTGCTGCTATTTAACTTGTATGTAGCTTTCCTCATTGCAGGCCACTGGGCATTTGTGTCAAGTATGACATAGATGAGTAACATTGTAAAAAACTCCTTTGTTTCACCAGTGGTAGGGTAAATGTAGTTTATTTTAGATGAGCGTGAATGTCCTCCGCTCCTCTCCGTCTCCAATTCCCGAATGCCTCCCCAAGCAGCCCCCAACATTTTCCAGCCCCACATTCCATCCCAACATTCTGCTATTAACATATTACCCAGTTATAACACATTTCCCTTCCTAAACAGAACAACAAAAGTATGAGGAAAAAAATAAAACAAATTATATAATAAAATTATTTACGTTACAAATGCACAGGCAAACAAACAATATAACAACAAAACAATTAAAAGGAGAATAGTCGATATACCAAACATTTTATACAACATTAACTAAATCTCCAATTAAACAAAATCTCTAAATTTGAAAGGCGGACAACGTTTTCTCACATTGGATTTAACCCTTGAAGCAACAGGATCCCTGTTCATGACATTGTCACCATAACTCCCTTGATTCACAGCCATTCCCACTTCCCCAGAGGCTTCATCAGGGACATACCGGTCCATTTCGCTTCCCACACATTCAATATACCGTGCACTTTCCTCACCAAGACCACTCCAACCCTCCACCAGGTGATAATCAACACACCCTCCTTCATCACAATAAACTTGATCACCACTGCACTTCGCTACACTCCTCACATTCCACACTTTGCCATCCTGCGTAACCACACTATTCCTCAGAACTTTGACCACCTTGATAGCCCTTCCAAATTTACTTGCAGTTTTTCTTACGATCCCAGGCTTACGTACCTTAACCCAGTCTCCCACTGCAAAGTTAGGTTCCTTCACATTCCACTTCCTGTCATGGATCTCTTTAAACTTCGTTTGTTTGCACCTAACCCTTTCCCTGACTTCTTCCAGAGACACCTTTTCCCATTCTCTGTCATACTTCCACCATGGAACCACCATGGACATAATTTTGATAGAGGATGTCTACCCCGCAACAATCTAAAAGGACTTACACCTGTCGTGGATTGTGGAGTAATAAGATAATGCCATAATTTTTCTTTCAACTTTTCCTTCCACAATCCTCCAAATCCACGTGCCCAAATTATGCTATCTTTAAGAACACGGTTAAATCTCTCAACCTGCCATTGCCTTGTGGATCATACAACGGAGTAGTAACATGTTTAATGTTGTTGTACTTAAAAAAACTCTGTGTTTCACTAGCAATCAATTGGACCCCATTATCCGAAATCAAAACTTCAGGATAACCTTCTCTAGCAAAAACTTCCTTGAAAAATTCTATAATAACACCCGAAGATACACACGGAACCATTTTTACCTCTGGCCATTTGGAAAAATAATTAATAAGCACTAAAGCATACCGCGCATCTGCTGGAAGTGAATGGAACGGACCGGTAATATCAAATCCCAATTTCTGCCAAGGAGAGGACGGCCAGGAAACAGGAACCAGAGGCGCATGCATGGTTCTTAAAAAAATTTCTGCATTCACACAAACAACACACTCCCTGACCACCCTGTCAACCATTTTATCCATTCCCGGCCACCAGAAGCACGTGCTTACCAAACGTTTCATAGACGACATTCCTGGGTGCCCCTCATGGGCTAATCTTAAAATAGTTTCCATCAAACGCCTAGGAGGAATGCACTTCCCTTTCTTAAACAACATCTCGTTTTCCACCTCCAGTTCATCTCTAACCTTACCAAAAGGTTCTAACTCCGCCGACACCCTACCTCTGACAGGCCAACCCTCTCTCACATACTTCTTTACCTCTTGTAACACACAATCATTTTTTACACATTCCATCCATTCATCTTCATTGATGCCACCAAATTCTACAGTCACATACTCTGACACAGTGGAAATTCTCCAACAGCTCACAGCCTGCATTATCCTCCTTTTTCCCATTCTGTGGAAGTCTCGACAAACAATCAGCCACCGCATTACTCCTCCCCAGCACATATTCAACGTTGAAACAATACTCTTGCAACCTTGACACAAGTCGGGCAATGCGAGCCGTGGCATTCCAACCACCGCCTGGGGAAAGAATACCCACTAAGGGTTTATGATCAGTCTGAAGGATGAAATTCGAACCTAAACAACAGGAGTGAAAGTGCTGGATTTCAGAGGGGGTAAGTTTATTATCAATAATAATTGTCACTCCAAACAGGGCAACAGTAGGGAAAGCATTGGATTTTGGAGGGGTTAAATTGACTTTTCTCACACCAAACAGGGCAACAGTAGGAAAAGCATTGGATTTCAGAGGGGCAAAATTTACTATTCCCACACCAAACAGTGCAACAGTAGGGAAAGCGTTGTACTTCAGAGGGGTGAAATTTCCTATTCCCATGCAAGTGTTTTCAACAGTAGGGAAATCATAGGATTTCAGAGGGGTGTAATTGACTATTCCCACTCTAAAAAGCGCAACTGTAGGGAACTGCAAAAATGTTAATTTTGCCATTCCTGCTGCAGTCTAAGAAAGAGGAGGGAAAGTACTTCACTTCAAATACATTACATATATGAGTAATCCTGTTGTAGGCTCTCCTTAGTGCCTGGGTTGGACACTTTATTTTAGCATTAGGCCCATAGCTTGTGCCATTTACAAGTAGACACGTTTTTATTCCTTTCATATTTTTTAGCACAGCCAGCCTTTAGCTCATTGTTTTCATATTATAATTAGCTCCTTTATTTTGAGCAGACATAGTTGTTTGTGCTGCACATTTTATCAGCCCCTTTAACACATTTCACTTTGTGCCCTGTTGAAGGCTGTCATGTTTGGTACATGATATTCTAACTCATTTTGCTACTCCGGGATCCCAGGAGTCAGTCCCTCATTCCCAGTCACATTAGTATGTCAGACCTGTTCTTAGAACACTGCAGGATTCATAATGCCTAAAGGGGGCAGAGGTCATTCCAGTCATGACCACCCTGCGATGCACAACATTCGATTGACAGCTTTGCTGAACCTGGCACTGACTCTTCAGCTACCAGAGAGGATTGCCATCCAGACACTAGGCAGACCCTTGCCAACCTCTTCAGTTATGGGGTCAGGTCCCTCCCGTAGATCGGGACATGCAGAAGGGTTACCACTGCTATGCTCTCAGGTTTTACACACAGGGTGTAGGTAGGAATCTTTAGGCTTTTAGGATTATACAAAGATGGTGGGGTTGTTTATCTTCTTCACACTAATTATAATGATGATTACTGTTTTATGTTTCATCTGCCTAATTATCGCAGCTCTTGCTTTTTATAATATAAGGCAATTGCTTCAATAAATGCATTGAAATCCATTTTTCGTCTCTTATTCCGCCTTGGCATGTAAGAGACTATGAGTAACTGAGCGAAAGGGGTATGATCTGTTAACCATGACTTCCCTGAGGAGTCAGTGTCAGGTTTAGGTAGCCACAAATCACCTTCTCCTTTCTAGGGTTGGGTGAGGCTCTGCGGCTAGCCAGGAATTGGGTCGACAGCTTCTAGGCGTTGTGGGACTGACTCAGTCACACACACTCGGTGGTGTTGCCGCCCTAAAACTTGCAGTCTTGTTACCAGAATAGGAACCGTACGACAACCCTATGAATGTAGAAAGACTATTAAACCCTTAATATACAAAATATTAACATAAAAATATGTTTTAAAAAAACTAAAAACAATTAATCAATTTACATAATTACTATCAATAAAATATTCATCAATTAATAAATAATTGTTATTCAATTACTAATTACCTTCCCACTTTTTCCCCCTACAAATCCAGTAGACCACACCTAAAAGATAACTAAAAAACAATAGGTATTCCATAATTTATATTTAAAATCCAGTAACTAATGACTAATTAATTTAAAAAATATATTACTTAACTTCCCACAATACAGTTCTAAAAATCTAGCAGCCCACAGTTAAAATATAAGTGAAATAAATCAGTATTCCATAATTCACATAATTAAAAATCAAATACATGATTAATTTACAATTAATAATTAATTGTTAATTATTACTTAAATAACTTCCTAACCGAGACCCCTACAAATCTAGCATCCTGCAACTAAAATGAGTACAATAAATAAGTATTCCATAAAGTACATACTTAAAATTCAGATAATTAATTAACAATTAATAATTAACTGTTAATTCATTATTACTGAATTAATTTCCTACCCTATACCTCTTCAAATATAACAACCCGTAAATAACATACAATGAAAATAAATTAAGCATGACATAATTAACATAATAAACATCTGTCATATAATAAAATAACATTTATTAAATAATTCATAATTAATTCTTACCTAATTAACTTCCCACCCTATCCCCCTCCAAAATCAACAACCAGCCACAACACTATAAATTACTTTTAATAATCAAATTTAAAAAAATCAAAATCATTCAAAATTGCAAGCTATATATTTTAAAAAAGTAGTAACATTTATATAAACAATAGTAACACAAAATTGCTATATCAAGTAATACACATTAAAATAAATGTTAACAATTTTTTTTATAGGCTATACTAGTGTAAAGGATATTACTCACCTAAAAAAACTATATTCTTGCCAACTATATTGGTGCATCATGATATTTGTTTGTCATGATATTTGATTTCCGATATTTATGCCTCTCGATATTTTAAACTCAATATTTTGTCTAAACATTGTGTCATGTTTGCTCACACACACGCACACACCAGTACTTTGCCCTATACAACTATCAAACACACACATCACAAACAGAATTAAAAAAAAACACATTACACATAAACTTACTCTCCTCAAACACACTGTCCCTTTTCATACACAAAACAGCTCTACCCTATACTTATTCCTTATAGACCCCATTCCAGTACCAGCACACATTTAATCAACTGTCTCTCATGTCGTCCTCTAATAATACCACCAGCCTCTTTTTACCCAAAACAGACAGACAGCCACCCCTTAGACTCCACTTACCCCAAATACTACCTCTTAATGCTACCAAATTAACTATAAACACTCATAATCCCTGTCTCTCTTCTCTCAAACTCCACATATACTCTCAGACATAACCACCCCCTTTCCCCAACACCAGTACTTTAAAACCAGATCCTATACAGAAACTCACTGCACCAATATCACATATGACTACTCCACAAAAAACAAACATAACACACAGTGACGGGCCGTTGTTATCCGGCCCGTCCGAGGAGGCGGCATGTAGTGACGCTGCCACCTCCAACCCGGAAACGGACCGCGTGGAGCCCAATCCCTTGGAACTTCCGGGGCCAAGAGGGCAGAGGCAACTGGTTCGCGTGCCCGCAAACGGACAAAAGGAGAACAACCAGGCGGAAAGGGGGAAGGGAGCAGAAGGAGACGGAGTGATGGGAAAAGAGGACGGATGACTGTTCCAGCGACCGGAGACGATACCAGAATCAAGCGACCTGGGGAAATTGACAGACAGCGAGCCGGAGGGATCTACAGCATCGACAGCGGCACGGGAGGCGCCCCGCGAAGTTTCCAACCACGCTTCAGGAGAAGCGTGGCCACACCAGGTGCATGCATAGTACAGCTTAGGGAAAGATAAAGGAGGTGAGGGGGAAAAAACGGGGAAAACATAACTGGTGAAACCAGGGGGGGGGAATAAAAGAAGACTACACTCAGAAAGGGAAAACCAGAGCCTAGAAACAAAGTAAACAGAGAAGAGAAAGAGCATATGAGAAACGGCAAAGTATAAAAGGAGGTCCGAGAGAGAGAGAAAAAGAAAAAAAGGACCGGTAATGATATAGAAGAAGGTGGTACAAAGAGGCTAAAGGGAAAACAAATAACTTAGTATAACAGGAGAATCTGAAGAGAGAGAGAGATAGGAGGTTATCTCAGGAGCAGGCAACGAGAAATCGATAAGAGGAACAAGAGACTGAGGGAAAGAAAAACAACGGAAGTCCACCAGAAAGCCGAGATAGAAAAGAGGAAAAGGAGTAAGATAGAGAACAGGGAAGAACAAGAGACGTAGGAAAGCAACTTACCGATACTTTATCTTGTTTTCCCTTCATGAGCTTCCTGGGAGCCCTGAAAGAAGGAAGGAAAAGAAAAGAGACCGGAAGTCCAGCTAATGCCCGAAGAAGAGTGAACAATACAGCCTATAGAACTTGTGTACCAAACCACGACAAAAGAAATAATAAAACACACCCGAACTCATACCTCGCTGTTTCCGTGTCCTCACTGACGTACCCAGCCCCGCACACACACTTTCTTACTACAGTCCATCATAAAAAGCAAACACACACTCCCTCTCTCATGCCCACACAAATCATATGCATCCTAAACCAACTTTGCACTCACATTATCAGTTACAAAACCAATTACAAACTCCTCCAATACACAATACTCATCAACTTACCTTTCATCCATTGCACAGCTTAGAGCCTAAAAAATGATCCACATACTCCACCACCACCCCTAACACATACACTTTTTACCCTCAACATATGCAAATGACAGAAATAACACACCGCTGCTCACATCTTTGCATCTCCTTGTCTATTACACAACAAGACTAAACCACAAAAACAACTGTACAGCCCGCCACCTCACTCTCAACCACTGTCCCGACCACCTGCACACACAGACCCAACAAAATGTCATCTAAGCCTGTCGGACGAGGATAACAATATACACTTTTTCTATACAGTTAACAACATCACCAATAGTCCATCTACTACAAGCCCAAAGGATACAATTTGCTCTTCCAGAAAACAAATTCACACTACCACCATAAACAATGCCTATGCTGCCTACTAATAAAAGCATGATTCTGATCTCAAAACAAGCACCACATCTATGAACTACTCACAGACACACAACTTTACTTGCTCTTCATAACCGAATCATGTTTGAGGGATGACATGGCTCCAGTATTGCACACAGCTGTCCTTCCAGGCTATAAAACTCTCACACATAATCACACAGGCAAAAGAGGAGGCAGACTAGCTGTTATTTTCAAGGAAACACTACATCTCACCAAAGTTGGGGACATTTCCATACAAGGTTGTGAAGTCCACACAACCGATGGAACCCTATACCAACTTTCTCCTGTAACTTCTTCCTTTTTTATACAACACCACCTACCAATGGAACATTCTAAGACACGGTTCTAGACACAGTTTCAAACATTCTGACACTACACTCCAACCTATGCGTCCTTCGTCACCTAAACATATGGTTTGAGAAACCTAATATGCCCCATCCCAGAACTATCTTTGCTAGCCTAGAGACAATTAACCTACATCAGATTGTCCCCAAGCCCACACACATTGCTACACACATCCTAGATATAATTTTTGCCAATCCAGAATGAGTACCTTTCCAAAGGATTACTCCAGTCACTTGTTCAGACCACCATCTTGGAGCTTGTCAACAAAAGATACTATAACTCTTCACACCTAAAGCTAACTTACCAGCAAATACATATCAACCTTGGAACAAACTGGATTTTGAAGATCTTGAAATACAACTAACATCCAACACAGATCTGGACACAATAAATCTATTTGAAAACCCTGTGTGTGACTCCTGGAAGCTTTTGATATTCTAAGTCCACTAAAAACAACAAAACATGCCAAAGGGATGAATGCAGAACTGCAAAACGTACAACAACAAAGATGCAACGCACCAGACTTAAAACAAACAACACTCAAGATATACTTTGCCTACACAAACACAACTGAATATACATGTCCTCTGCCAAAAAGATAAAAAAAGCTACTATTCAAACAGAATTCTGAATTTCATAAACCTATCTGCACAGAAGGAAACCCTCCTAGTTGGCAAGAATGTACTGACAAACTAGCAAATCATTACACAATCAAAGCAGACATGTTGGATTCCTATTTCAACCAAAAGAAAACCACCAGCACATTTCCTAAAACACTCTCAAAGAGCCTCTACATTCCTTCAAACAACTATCAGAAACTGATTTTATGGATCTTCTCAAAACAAGCAAGCCAGCTGGCTACCCCCTGACCCTGTCCACCACAAATCTTCAAGAACATCCTTTCAACAACCTCTGCTGCCACCCCAGTCAGAATAATCATCAATAATTCCTTGACAAAAGAGACATACATATGCTCAGTATTAAAGAAAACAAACGTGGACCCAAGACTGAAACAACTTCAGACCTATTGCAAATGGACAATTCCTTGGCAAACTAATAGAAAGAGCAACATCCACCCAGATGTCACAATTCATTGAATATAACTCCATATTTTCTGAATTCCAAATAGGATTCTGTCAAGGAAAAGGCACAGAATTCGCCCTAATCTCCATCTGGGATGTTCTTAAAAACACAGTATACCACAAAGGGGCAGCTGCACTGCTTCTCTTGGACATTTCTGCTACTTTCAGCACAGCTGATCATGACACTCTAGTCTAAATTCTCTGAACCTGACTTAGAGGGGACTGCCCTCGATTGGGTCACATCCTACCTTGAAAATAGAACAAATATCATCCATACTCCTCATTTCTATTCGAAACTCTACATCATAAGAGTGAAGTCCCTCAAGGCTCTATTATCTCACCTTGAAGTCATTACTGGCAATGATCAGTGGATTTCAGCTAACCTGCTATAGCTATGCAGATGACACACAAATACTTCTTTAACTGAAAAGCTCCAAAGACATTGGAAACTCAAGATTCTTCAGTTGCCTCCAAGCTGTTGGAACCTTTTCAAATTGAATGTGTCTAAAACTGAAATACTCACCTGTAATGAGTGGAAAAATTATGAGCCACTCTCTGCCTGGCTTGAGGATCTGGGACCACCTCCTAAAGATTCCAAGGGAGTAGAAACCTCAGAATTACCACAGGCTCTAAGCTATCAATGAATGCACAAGTCGATATGTTAGCAAGATCAAGCTTCATCACTATGAAAACTCTGAAACGCATCTTTCCCTACCTAGGATTTCTACACGCCGTCCAAGCTATTATCTCTCTTGTACTGTCTAAACTTGATTACGCCAATGGCCCTCTATCGTGGATCACCTCTACCAAACTATGGAAAGATGACAATGATTTCCAACCTCGGCGGCCAGACTACTCCTATATATAAAGGGCCTAATTATGAGTTTGACGGATGGTATAACCTGTCTGCCAAAGTCCCGACAGGGTGGCTGCTGCCGTAGTGGCAACCACCCCACCGGACCTATTAGGAATTTCCTGCTAGGCTTATGGGTGTTAAACGAGGTTTCTACCTGTCAGCCTAGTGGGTAACAGGCAGTAGCATTGTCTCCGGGTCGAAATCGAGCCGGCGGCAATGCTGTTGCCTGCAGGGTGCAACAGCAGACAGTGAACATTGCGAGGGTGCTGGACAGGGGGGCCCCTGCACTGCCCATGCCAAGTGCATGGACAATGCAGCGGCCCCCTGTGGCCCTTTGCACCTATTCTCTGCCAGCCTTTTCATGGTGCTGCATGCAGTGCTGCCCTGGCAGAGTGCAACCTCCACCTGCCATAAGCCCATCGGGATCACTGATTCTGGCGGAGACGGCAGAACCCTGGAGGTCTGACTGCAGGGTCTTAATGTGGCGGTAGGACTGCCACAGCAGCACCGGTACTGTCTTAAGACCACCAGCCTCATAATGAGGCCCAAAGTCACAAGTCCAGATCTCCCCTATATTGGTTATCGGTTGCCAGAAGATCTATTTTCAAGCTGCTTTGTGTCACCCATAAAGCAATATATGGAACAAAACTACTTCTCATCAGGAACAAAATCACAAGATACAACAAACGAACCTCTGCTCCTGATTGGCACCTCGCTTCAAAATCCCTGCATACAATAAAAACCCATGGGTGGGGCATGTTTCTCTGTTCAAGCAGCGAAACTATGGAATGTATTACCCCCAATCATAAGATCCACACATAACTATCCTATTTATCTTCAGAAATGTACTCAATAGCTGGCTCTTTCCTACATGACCACCATATGCAAAATACAAGTGTACAGCAATAGTATGCACAAGACACCAATGGTGCTTATACATGTGTTTGTAAACATGTATACATTGATTTCAGATATGTGTATTTCATTGTACAAATGTCTATATTACTTTTTTTTAAACAAAATGTTTTTATTGGGTTTTACAATACATACAACAGTTGCAACAGGGTACATCATCGCTGTAACAAGAAGCAGGTTATGTGGACAAACATTAGTATATCAACAGCGTACAATAACTCATAGAGTATATTGAAACTTCCATAAAGGGGTGTGTGGTAGAGGGCGCTCCAAATCGGTAGAGTATATCTGCACCCTGTCTCTGCGGTACTAACTGGGGCAAGCGTATAAACTGGGAGGGGACAGAGTATCGACAAGACGGTGGCAGGCAGGGATGATTGAGAGGCACGCAAGGGCATAGACAGTATTGTATATGAGGACGATGCCAAGGTTAGTTATGGGATGTCATCTATGGGTTGGTAGGCCACTGTGGCGGGATGTAGGGGGTGTTAAGGATAGGTATAGGTAATCCTCCGGGGAATCAGTAACACATCAAAGGCCCGTGTACTTGTGATGGTGCAGAAGGGAAAGTCAATACAGTGTTACCGACCATTGACGGTCCCTGGTTTAGTTAGTTTAACTTATGGTGGGAGATCATCCTTACTCACACCCTGTAGGAATTCTGCAAGGAGGGTGGCCCATTGCAGAGAGATAAGGCGCTTACAGAGATGTCGAACCTCTTCATATCAGAAGGCTTCCATCTCCGTAGTCCCCCATTGCCACATCAACCCACGCCAGGCAGCAACCATTGGAGCCGTCGGCGAGCGCAATTGAAATGTGATTGCGCACTTGGCAAGAAGGAATACGAGGGCTGTGAAGCTGGTTCATACCTTGTGTTTTTTCCTAGATCTCAAAGTGTCCCAGGCACATGCCTCCCATATATGTAGGTCAGCCAACTCTGTGACCTCCCGCAGGGTGGCGTGTACTGACTGCCAGTAACTTTGTAAAGCTGTGCAAGACCAAAGTATGTGCTTGAGGTCCGCGTTGGGTATAAGATAGTGAGAGCAAGTAATGTATGTGTCTGGGTAATAATGGTTAAGTTTGGTGGGGTTGAGGTATGCCCAGTGTAGCATGAAAAATTGAATATTTTTGATCTGGGTGTTCCGGGAGACCTGCTGCAGGTATTCTAATGCCTGTTCCCATTTCTTATCGTGAAGCAAACATCCAAAGTCATCCTCCCATTTAGTCTTCAGTGTTGTCAGGGGGTTGTCTATGAGTTTGCAAATGGCCTTATACAGCCACATACTGAGGTGGTGGACTGAGCCCATTGTAAGTATGGTCTGCAGGACTTGAAAGGTTCCATCTCCCATGCGTCACCATAAAGTGTGGCATATGTTGCGGAGTTGTCTGTGTGCAAGAAACTGAACTGGTGGGAGGGCATGGTCTGGATCAGTTGGTCATATGAGTGAAGCTGGCCTTCAGAGAAGACGTTGCCCATCCTCAAAGGTCGCGGCGCCCGCGGTGGCCCTTTTCTCCGGCCGCGCGCTGTTGTGAGGACGCGGCGAGGCCGGAGGCCCAGAATTGGGTCACGGTTCTCGCCGCGCACAGCGCGCGACACGGACATGGTTGTGGGGTGTCTGGGCCCTCCCCCCTAGCATTACTTACCTGCCACACACCTTCAGGGCCTTCCTCTTCCTCAAGCATGGTTTTGAAGCATGCCTACTCCTTCCCAGCATGCCGTGCACTTCCCTTCTTCCCTGCATGCATCTGTTCCTTTTGTACAAGAGTATATTTTCTATCTCTAGCTATAACTCCTTCCCAAGCCAAGATTGTGGTGTTACTTCTTCCTGTTTATCACTTCCTGTCTAGGGATATATAAGGGGAATCATTTCTTCTTCTCATTGCGTTGCAACACTTCAGCGGTGGTGGTCACGCTCCGGCTGGTCTTCGTTTGGGACGCCAGTCGTTCTTGTTCTGTCTTCCAGATTTCCAGGATCCTGAGTTCTAATCCTTGTGCCCTCCTTCTGTTTCAGGGAGTTCCTGTTGGAGTTTTTTTCCCCCTTGGGGTTTTTCCTCTGGGACTCCTTCTGGAGGGCACGGACTGTGGTGGCTTACTATTGTGAACAGCACCGTGGCTACCGGAAGGGGTCGCCCCTACCTCGGTCAGAGCAGGACTTGCAGGAACCGGGGCAGCTCACCATCCCTGTCCAGTACCGACGGTAAGCCCAGGGTGAATCGTGACAGATTGCAATGCCCAAAACTCCAGTCGCTGACCGGAACCATGGAGAATCCCGTGATGAGTACAGAACCAGCAAGTCAAACCTTGCTCCTGACTATCCAACAACATGCCCAAGAACTCCAACAGCTACGAACCGAAAGTACGGCTTTCCGACAGGCCTTAGCCTCTAGAACCACGGATGTTCCTATTGTCTCTGCAACCACACCTCGCTTCCCCGGGGATCCTAACAAATTGCGAGAGTTCCTAGATGCGTTGACAGTCTATTTCGCATTCCGTCCTTCACAGTTCATGCAAGACAAGACTAAGGTTGGATATTTGATCAGCGCTCTATCTGGCCCAGCCTTGGCCTGGACAACCCCTTTGGTGACAGGAAATGAACCCAGCCTGTCTAATTATTCAAACTTTGTCGCTGCCTTTAAACAAATGTTTGAACGTCCTGGACTTGAGTCTTCAGCAGAAGAAGCTCTATGGGATATTCAGCAAGGAAGTCAGGACGTTCTACAATACATCACACGATTCAGACAGTTGGCAGCTGAAACTTCTTGGGTGGAGCGTACTTTGGTGACCCTGTTTCGCAGGGGTCTTAGGGATGACATCAAAGATGAACTAGTGCACTCCGCCAGAGTGGAGAACCTCAAGGGTTTAATGGATCTGACCCTTGCGATAGAATATCATCTAAATGAGCTAAGGGTGGAGAAGAAAAAGAGTCGTATACCATCACACTAGATGACGTCCCGCGCCCTTCCTCATCGCTCCGAGGAGACTCGTTCTGAACCTAAAGGTACTACTGATGAAGAGCCTATGCAAATTGACATGGCACGAGGGCCATTATC
Source organism: Pleurodeles waltl (assembly GCF_031143425.1). Taxonomy (NCBI): domain Eukaryota; kingdom Metazoa; phylum Chordata; class Amphibia; order Caudata; family Salamandridae; genus Pleurodeles; species Pleurodeles waltl. Next base: position 93,352,012 of record NC_090441.1, read on the forward strand.
AACTAGTGAGCGGGAAAACAGGCGAAGAAAAGGACTTTGCCTTTACTGTGGTGCTGCTGGTCATCTACTTCGTACCTGTCCCGTCCGTCCAGCCAAGCCCTTCGGAAACGCCAGCTCCCTTCCTCTGTGAGAAGGGTGAGTACGGGATATTCCGAGATACCTTCCATCTGTTCCTCAAGGGAAGAAATAACTGCTCTTTACCTCTTACCCGTCACATTACACTTAACAGATGGCCGTGAAGAAAGAACACTGGCCTTGCTGGATTGTGGAGCCGGTGGTATCTATCTAGACGAAACCTGGGCCATGGAAAGACAGATTCTGCAAATACCCAAGGAAGTACCAGAGCAAGTCCACACAGTGGATGGTTCACTCCTAGCCTCGGGACCTGTCCGGCATACCACTCCTACCTTATGTCTGCAGTTCGGGAAACATCAAGAAAATATTTCCTTCGACTTAATATCCTCCCCGCATCACGTAATGATTCTGGGGATTCCATGGCTAACTCAGCATAATCCCTACATTAATTGGGAAACCAGAACCATTTCTCTTTCCTCCCACTTTTACCAACACCATTGTTATTTAGCAGGAACCTATTGGTCCCCGAAGAGTCTCTTACTAACACCACCTAAGGTGGGATGTTCCATCAACGTCCTACAAGGAGTACCCAGACATTATCTAGAATATGCTGATGTACTCCAGAAACCAGAAAGGCCAGAACTACCACCCCATAGAGAATACGATTTCGCCATTCCCTTGGAATCAGATGCCGTGGTTCCTTTTGGGCAAATATATTCTCTAACCGAGCCTGAGAAAAAAGATCCTCAAAGAATATCTAGAGGAAAATGTACAAAGTGGTTTGATTGCCCCTTCCTCTTCACCTGCAGGGGCTCCTCTCTTTTTCGTACCAAAAAAGACGAAAGACTTACGTCCTTGCATAGACTTTCGAGGATTAAATGAGATTACCACTAAGGATCGCTAACCTCTGCCTCCTATTAAGGACATCTTAGAAGCTGTCAGAGGGGCTAAGAAATTCACTAAGTTAGATCTTAGAGGAGCATACCATCTTTTAAGGATAAAGGAAGGTGATGAATGGAAGACCGCCTTCAGAACACCTTTCGGCCATTATGAATATCGGGTGATGCCTTTTGGACTAACCAATGCTCCCTCCATCTTTCAAAGATTCATGGACGCTAATGTTTCTGATCTTCTACACCAGACAGTGGTCATCTATCTGGATGACATTCTAATATTCTCTGTTCACCCAGAACAACACACTAAACATGTACTCCAAGTATTGGAAAGGCTTAGACAACATCATCTATTCTGCAAGCCAGAAAAATGAGAATTTGACCAAACTGAGGTAAAATACTTGGGGTATTGCATTAACCAAGTAGGTGTTGCCATGGATTCAGACAAGATTCAAGCCATTCTGGATTGGCCATCCCCCTCTTCCATCAAGGAAACTCAGTGTTTTTTGGGATTGGCCAATTGTTATCGACAGTTTAAAGCTGACTTTGCCCAGAGAACCAGTTATAATACACAAACCCTTAAGAAAGACAATCTAAGGAAGGGTTTTTGTTGGACCCAAGACGCTGAATTTGCCTTTCAAGAGTTAAAGAAGGCCTTTATTCAAGCTCCCATTCTACGGCATCCAGACACCACCAAACAGTTCATCGTCATCACGGACGCCTCAGAAAGAGCAATCAGGGCTGCCTTGCTACAAAGACAAGATGATGATGGGCTAGAGCACCCTGTATTCTATCTCTCACACATACTATCCGACTCCGAACGTAACTATTTGTTGTTAGAACGAGAACTACTCGCCTTGAAGACAGCTTGCACGGAATGGAGACACTTTCTTATGGGATCGAAAGAACCTTTCGAGGCACGGACAGAGCACCGGAATTTACAGTGTTTGAGAAACTTTCAGTGCCAAAATAGTCGGCAGACTCGATGGGCTTTTTTTTTTTATTCAATATGATTTTTACATCACGTATATCCCTGGTTCTCAGAATATTTTGGCAGATGCCCTATCCCGTCGCTACCCTGAGTGTAGTGATTCTCCTGTACAAAACCTATTTGAAAATGATAAGATCATTGGCCTAGTACAGACATTCCTAGACAAGGTTAAGACTGAATATTCCAACCTTGAAATAACCTAAATGAACAATTTACGACAGCAGCTTCATAAAGACCAGGAATACTATTATTACAAAAAAGCCTTGTTTCTACCTACTAAGATAATCCAAACAGAAGCCCTACGTATGTGCCATGACTCTCCCATTGCAGGTCATCGCGGAATGAAGGCTACCCAAGAGCTCCTGCTTCGCTCTTTTTGGTGGCCCACAATCAAAGCAGATACTGAGGACTATGGGGGTCATTCCGACCCTGGCGGTCATGGACCGCCAGGGCCGGGGATGGAGGAAGCATCGCCAACAGGCTGGCGGTGCTTCTGGGGCAATTCTGACCGCAGCGGTAATGCCGCGGTCAGAAAAGGGAAACTGGCGGTTTCCCGCCGGTTTTCCCCTGCCCCAGGGAATCCTCCACGGCGGCGCTGCAAGCAGCGCCGCCATGGGGATTCCGACCCCCTTCCCGCCAGCCTGTTCCTGGCGGTTTACACCGCCAGGAAGAGGCTGGCGGGAACGGGTGTCGTGGGGCCCCTGGGGGCCCCATTAAGATTTTCAGTGTCTGCAAAGCAGACACTGAAAATCGCGACGGGTGCCACTGCACCCGTCGCACACCAGCAACTCCGCAGGCTCCATTCGGAGCCGGCTTCATCGTTGCTGGGGCTTTCCCGCTGGGCGGGCGGGCTGCCTTTTGGCGGTCGCCCGCCCGCCCAGCGGGAAAGTCAGAATGACCGCCGGTGTCGGAATGACCCCCTATGTGACTTCTTGTCCCATCTGCGCACAAGCCAAGACACCTCGCAATAAACCAGTAGGATTACTCCATCCGTTACCTGTTCCACCAGGTCCGTGGCACACTATATCCACTGATTTTATGTGCTCTTTGCCTCCTTCGGTTGGGAATCGGGTAATAATGGTAACAATTGATTCCTTCACAAAAATGGCACATTTCACGGCATTAAGGAAACTACCTACGGCTAAGGAACCAAGTCAAATCTTTAGTCAGGAGATCTTTCGGCTTCATGGCTTGCCACAAGTCATTATCTCAGAACAGGGTCCCCAATACATCTCCCGATTTTGGAGACAATTTTGTAAGACACTAAGAATAGAGGTGGCCTTATCATCAGGTTTCCATCCCCAAATGAATGGACAGACAGAACGGCTGAATCAAGGCCTTGAACAATATTTACGTAGTTTTTGTAATGCTACGCAGAGTAATTTGTCTACGTACCTACCACTTGCAGAATTCTCATACAACAATTCAGTACACAGTGCTTCGAAAGTCTCCCCTTTCTATTGTTCTTATGGATTCCATCCAAAGGCCTTTCCTATTCCTCTGAAAGAAACCTCCAATCTTCCTGCCATTACCTCATATGTCCGGCAACTACGAGGTATCCAACGTGTCATACATTCAAATCTTTTAGCCACTAAAACACGCATGAAAAGAATGGCTGATAAGAAACGTTGTGAAGCCCCGAATTATCAGATCCACGATAAGGTCTGGCTTCTGGCTTTCCTCTAAATTCTTACCTCTCCAACTAACCCAAAATAAATGTAAACCTCGATATTATGGTCCATTCCTGATTCTTCAGAAGATTAGTCCTGTGTCTGTTCGTCTTCGCTTGCCTCTGACTTGGAAAATACATCCTGTATTCCATGTATCACAACTCAAACCCTACATCCCTGATCTTTTTCGCAGACAATTCACCTATCCTCCTCCTCAATTGATTGATAACGTGCCTGAATACGAGGTCCAGGAAATCTGTGACTCCCGGGTCTTCCGTGGCCGTCTCCAATACCTCATTCATTGGAAGGGCTACCCTATGAGTGAATGCTCCTGGGAAAACGCATCTTCGGTTCATGCCCCTCTTTTGGTCCGTCGTTTTTTCCGTCTTTTCCCTCACAAACCTGGGGCCTCGGGGGGGCCTACTGTTGCGCCGCGGGCCGCTGCGGCGCCTCCCAGCCGAACCGCAAGGGAAGCCGCAGCGTCTCCCGGCCGGGCCGCGGGGGAAGCTGCGGCCCATGTCAAAGGTCACGGCGCCCGCGGCGGCCCTTTTCTCTGGACGCGCGCTGTTGTGAGGACACGGCGAGGCTGGAGGCCCAGAATTGGGTCACGGTTCTCGCCGTGCACAGCGCGCAATGCGGACATGGTTGTGGGGTGTCTGGGCCCTCCCCCCTAGCATTACTTACCTGCCACACACCTTCAGGGCCTTCCTCTTCCTCATGCATGGTTTTGAAGCATGCCTTCTCCTTCCCAGCATGCCGTGCACTTCCCTTCTTCCCTGCATGCATCTGTTCCTTTTGTACAAGAGTATATTTTCTATCTCTAGCTATAGCTCCTTCCCAAGCCAAGATGGTGGTGTTACTTCTTCCTGTTTATCACTTCCTGTCTAGGGTATGTAAGGGGAATCATTTCTTCTTCTCATTGCGTTGCAACACTTCAGCGGTGGTGGTCACGCTCCGGCTGGTCTTCGTTTGGGACGCCAGTCGTTCTTGTTCTGTCTTCCAGATTTCCAGGATCCTGAGTTCTAATCCTTGTGCCCTCCTTCTGTTTCAGGGAGTTCCTGTTGGAGTTTTTTTCCCCCTTGGGGTTTTTCCTCTGGGACTCCTTCTGGAGGGCACGGACTGTGGTGGCTTACTATTGTCAACAGCACCGTGGCTACCGGAAGGGGTCGCCCCTACCTCGGTCAGAGTAGGACTTGCAGGAACCGGGGCCGCTTACCATCCCTCTCCAGTACCGACGGTAAGCCCAGGGTGAATCGTGACAGATTGCAATGCCCAAAACTCCAGTCGCTGACCGGAACCATGGAGAATCCCGTGATGAGTACAGAACCAGCAAGTCAAACCTTGCTCCTGACTATCCAACAACATGCCCAAGAACTCCAACAGCTACGAACCGAAAGTACGGCTTTCCGACAGGCCTTAGCCTCTAGAACCACGGATGTTCCTATTGTCTCTGCAACCACACCTCGCTTCCCCGGGGATCCTAACAAATTGCAAGAGTTCCTAGATGCATTGACAGTCTATTTCGCATTCCGTCCTTCACAGTTCATGCAAGACAAGACTAAGGTTGGATATTTGATCAGCGCTCTATCTGGCCCAGCCTTGGCCTGGGCAACCCCTTTGGTGACAGGAAATGAACCCAGCCTGTCTAATTATTCAAACTTTGTCGCTGCCTTTAAACAAATGTTTGAACGTCCTGGACTTGAGTCTTCAGCAGAAGAAGCTCTATGGGATATTCAGCAAGGAAGTCAGGACGTTCTACAATACATCACACGATTCAGACAGTTGGCAGCTGAAACTTCTTGGGTGGAGCGTACTTTGGTGACCCTGTTTTGCAGGGGTCTTAGGGATGACATCAAAGATGAACTAGTGCACTCCGCCAGAGTGGAGAACCTCAAGGGTTTAATGGATCTGACCCTTGCGATAGAATATCATCTAAATGAGCTAAGGGTGGAGAAGAAAAAGAGTCGTATACCATCACACTAGATGACGTCCCGCGCCCTTCCTCATCGCTCCGAGGAGACTCGTTCTGAACCTAAAGGTACTACTGATGAAGAGCCTATGCAAATTGACATGGCACGAGGGCCATTATCAACTAGTGAGCGGGAAAACAGGCGAAGAAAAGGACTTTGCCTTTACTGTGGTGCTGCTGGTCATCTACTTCGTACCTGTCCCGTCCGTCCAGCCAAGCCCTTCGGAAACGCCAGCTCCCTTCCTCTGTGAGAAGGGTGAGTACGGGATATTCCGAGATACCTTCCATCTGTTCCTCAAGGGAAGAAATAACTGCTCTTTACCTCTTACCCGTCACATTACACTTAACAGATGGCCGTGAAGAAAGAGCACTGGCCTTGCTGGATTGTGGAGCCGGTGGTATCTATCTAGACGAAACCTGGGCCATGGAAAGACAGATTCTGCAAATACCCAAGGAAGTACCAGAGCAAGTCCACACAGTGGATGGTTCACTCCTAGCCTCGGGACCTGTCCGGCATACCACTCCTACCTTATGTCTGCAGTTCGGGAAACATCAAGAAAATATTTCCTTCGACTTAATATCCTCCCCGCATCACGTAATGATTCTGGGGATTCCATGGCTAACTCAGCATAATCCCTACATTAATTGGGAAACCAGAACCATTTCTCTTTCCTCCCACTTTTACCAACACCATTGTTATTTAGCAGGAACCTATTGGTCCCCCAAGAGTCTCTTACTAACACCACCTAAGGTGGGATGTTCCATCAACGTCCTACAAGGAGTACCCAGACATTATCTAGAATATGTTGATGTACTCCAGAAACCAGAAAGGCCAGAACTACCACCCCATAGAGAATACGATTTCGCCATTCCCTTGGAATCAGATGCCGTGGTTCCTTTTGGGCAAATATATTCTCTAACCGAGCCTGAGAAAAAAGATCCTCAAAGAATATCTAGAGGAAAATGTACAAAGTGGTTTGATTGCCCCTTCCTCTTCACCTGCAGGGGCTCCTCTCTTTTTCGTACCAAAAAAGACGAAAGACTTACGTCCTTGCATAGACTTTCGAGGATTAAATGAGATTACCACTAAGGATCGCTAACCTCTGCCTCCTATTAAGGACATCTTAGAAGCTGTCAGAGGGGCTAAGAAATTCACTAAGTTAGATCTTAGAGGAGCATACCATCTTTTAAGGATAAAGGAAGGTGATGAATGGAAGACCGCCTTCAGAACACCTTTCGGCCATTATGAATATCGGGTGATGCCTTTTGGACTAACCAATGCTCCCTCCATCTTTCAAAGATTCATGGACGCTAATGTTTCTGATCTTCTACACCAGACAGTGGTCATCTATCTGGATGACATTCTAATATTCTCTGTTCACCCAGAACAACACACTAAACATGTACTCCAAGTATTGGAAAGGCTTAGACAACATCATCTATTCTGCAAGCCAGAAAAATGAGAATTTGACCAAACTGAGGTAAAATACTTGGGGTATTGCATTAACCAAGTAGGTGTTGCCATGGATTCAGACAAGATTCAAGCCATTCTGGATTGGCCATCCCCCTCTTCCATCAAGGAAACTCAGTGTTTTTTGGGATTGGCCAATTGTTATCGACAGTTTAAAGCTGACTTTGCCCAGAGAACCAGTTATAATACACAAACCCTTAAGAAAGACAATCTAAGGAAGGGTTTTTGTTGGACCCAAGACGCTGAATTTGCCTTTCAAGAGTTAAAGAAGGCCTTTATTCAAGCTCCCATTCTACGGCATCCAGACACCACCAAACAGTTCATCGTCATCACGGACGCCTCAGAAAGAGCAATCAGGGCTGCCTTGCTACAAAGACAAGATGATGATGGGCTAGAGCACCCTGTATTCTATCTCTCACACATACTATCCGACTCCGAACGTAACTATTTGTTGTTAGAACGAGAACTACTCGCCTTGAAGACAGCTTGCACGGAATGGAGACACTTTCTTATGGGATCGAAAGAACCTTTCGAGGCACGGACAGAGCACCGGAATTTACAGTGTTTGAGAAACTTTCAGTGCCAAAATAGTCGGCAGACTCGATGGGCTTTTTTTTTTTTTTATTCAATATGATTTTTACATCACGTATATCCCTGGTTCTCAGAATATTTTGGCAGATGCCCTATCCCGTCGCTACCCTGAGTGTAGTGATTCTCCTGTACAAAACCTATTTGAAAATGATAAGATCATTGGCCTAGTACAGACATTCCTAGACAAGGTTAAGACTGAATATTCCAACCTTGAAATAACCTAAATGAACAATTTACGACAGCAGCTTCATAAAGACCAGGAATACTATTATTACAAAAAAGCCTTGTTTCTACCTACTAAGATAATCCAAACAGAAGCCCTACGTATGTGCCATGACTCTCCCATCGCAGGTCATCGCGGAATGAAGGCTACCCAAGAGCTCCTGCTTCGCTCTTTTTGGTGGCCCACAATCAAAGCAGATACTGAGGACTATGGGGGTCATTCCGACCCTGGCGGTCATGGACCGCCAGGGCCGGGGATGGAGGAAGCATCGCCAACAGGCTGGCGGTGCTTCTGGGGCAATTCTGACCGCAGCGGTAATGCCGCGGTCAGAAAAGGGAAACTGGCGGTTTCCCGCCGGTTTTCCCCTGCCCCAGGGAATCCTCCACGGCGGCGCTGCAAGCAGCACCGCCATGGGGATTCCGACCCCCTTCCCGCCAGCCTGTTCCTGGCGGTTTACACCGCCAGGAAGAGGCTGGCGGGAACGGGTGTCGTGGGGCCCCTGGGGGCCCCATTAAGATTTTCAGTGTCTGCAAAGCAGACACTGAAAATCGCGACGGGTGCCACTGCACCCGTCGCACACCAGCAACTCCGCAGGCTCCATTCGGAGCCGGCTTCATCGTTGCTGGGGCTTTCCCGCTGGGCGGGCGGGCTGCCTTTTGGCGGTCGCCCGCCCGCCCAGCGGGAAAGTCAGAATGACCGCCGGTGTCGGAATGACCCCCTATGTGACTTCTTGTCCCATCTGCGCACAAGCCAAGACACCTCGCAATAAACCAGTAGGATTACTCCATCCGTTACCTGTTCCACCAGGTCCGTGGCACACTATATCCACTGATTTTATGTGCTCTTTGCCTCCTTCGGTTGGGAATCGGGTAATAATGGTAACAATTGATTCCTTCACAAAAATGGCACATTTCACGGCATTAAGGAAACTACCTACGGCTAAGGAACCAAGTCAAATCTTTAGTCAGGAGATCTTTCGGCTTCATGGCTTGCCACAAGTCATTATCTCAGAACAGGGTCCCCAATACATCTCCCGATTTTGGAGACAATTTTGTAAGACACTAAGAATAGAGGTGGCCTTATCATCAGGTTTCCATCCCCAAATGAATGGACAGACAGAACGGCTGAATCAAGGCCTTGAACAATATTTACGTAGTTTTTGTAATGCTACGCAGAGTAATTTGTCTACGTACCTACCACTTGCAGAATTCTCATACAACAATTCAGTACACAGTGCTTCGAAAGTCTCCCCTTTCTATTGTTCTTATGGATTCCATCCAAAGGCCTTTCCTATTCCTCTGAAAGAAACCTCCAATCTTCCTGCCATTACCTCATATGTCCGGCAACTACGAGGTATCCAACGTGTCATACATTCAAATCTTTTAGCCACTAAAACACGCATGAAAAGAATGGCTGATAAGAAACGTTGTGAAGCCCCGAATTATCAGATCCACGATAAGGTCTGGCTTCTGGCTTTCCTCTAAATTCTTACCTCTCCAACTAACCCAAAATAAATGTAAACCTCGATATTATGGTCCATTCCTGATTCTTCAGAAGATTAGTCCTGTGTCTGTTCGTCTTCGCTTGCCTCTGACTTGGAAAATACATCCTGTATTCCATGTATCACAACTCAAACCCTACATCCCTGATCTTTTTCGCAGACAATTCACCTATCCTCCTCCTCAATTGATTGATAACGTGCCTGAATACGAGGTCCAGGAAATCTGTGACTCCCGGGTCTTCCGTGGCCGTCTCCAATACCTCATTCATTGGAAGGGCTACCCTATGAGTGAATGCTCCTGGGAAAACGCATCTTCGGTTCATGCCCCTCTTTTGGTCCGTCGTTTTTTCCGTCTTTTCCCTCACAAACCTGGGGCCTCGGGGGGGCCTACTGTTGCGCCGCGGGCCGCTGCGGCGCCTCCCAGCCGAACCGCAAGGGAAGCCGCAGCGTCTCCCGGCCGGGCCGCGGGGGAAGCTGCGGCCCATGTCAAAGGTCACGGCGCCCGCGGTGGCCCTTTTCTCTGGACGCGCGCTGTTGTGAGGACACGGCGAGGCTGGAGGCCCAGAATTGGGTCACGGTTCTCGCCGTGCACAGCGCGCAATGCGGACATGGTTGTGGGGTGTCTGGGCCCTCCCCCCTAGCATTACTTACCTGCCACACACCTTCAGGGCCTTCCTCTTCCTCATGCATGGTTTTGAAGCATGCCTTCTCCTTCCCAGCATGCCGTGCACTTCCCTTCTTCCCTGCATGCATCTGTTCCTTTTGTACAAGAGTATATTTTCTATCTCTAGCTATAGCTCCTTCCCAAGCCAAGATGGTGGTGTTACTTCTTCCTGTTTATCACTTCCTGTCTAGGGTATGTAAGGGGAATCATTTCTTCTTCTCATTGCGTTGCAACACTTCAGCGGTGGTGGTCACGCTCCGGCTGGTCTTCGTTTGGGACGCCAGTCGTTCTTGTTCTGTCTTCAGTCTTCCAGATTTCCAGGATCCTGAGGTCTAATCCTTGTGCCCTCCTTCTGTTTCAGGAAGTTCCTGTTGGAGGTTTTTACCCCTTGGGGTTTTTCCTCTGGGACTCCTTCTGGAGGGCACGGACTGTGGTGGCTTACTATTGTCAACAGCACCGTGGCTACCGGAAGGGGTCGCCCCTACCTCGGTCAGAGTAGGACTTGCAGGAACCGGGGCCGCTTACCATCCCTCTCCAGTACCGACAGTAAGCCCAGGGTGAATTGTGACAGCTGCTGTGCCCCGACCCCGGTTGGTGGAAGAGACCGTGGAAACCAGGACGATCATTATAATAATGTATAAATAGATTAATACAGCAATTACATATAAGGTGATGAGTGTGTGCTTATGGATTTATTTTCCTATAATAACATGTATCTGTCACAATGTGTAAATATGTTTATGGCAACTGTATCTATAAGTGTTTCATTATTACAATATTTGGGGACAAATATAAATGAAAAATGAAAAGAAAATTATAAAAATAAATAAATAAAAACATAATTTACAGCAACAATGGTACACCTGAGTTTGTACATATTTATTCATGCATGTATATTAGGGACTTTGTCTAGTACATTTTGATATATTCAGATTATTTTCCATATATGTATCTTTAAAATCTCTATGTATGTTACCTCTTAAGTATGGTTATTGTAGGAGGGTGGCCTGGCTTACAGTGGGTATATTGTGGTACTTACACCTTGTGCCAAGTCCAGTTATTCCTTATTAGTAGATTAGTAGTGTTCTAGCAGCTTAGGCTGATAGAGGTAGCTATAGCAGAGCAGCTTAAGTTGAACTAGGAGACATGCAAAGCTCCTACTGTACCACTTATATCATATAGCACTATATCATGCTCCATACTCAGAGTTACTAAAAATAAAGGTACTTTATTTTAGTGACAATATGCCAAAAGTATCTCAGAGAAAATACTCCCTTAGGAGGTAAGTAAAATACACAAAATATACACACAAACCAAAATCAGGTAAGTAAAACACTTAGAAAAGTAGTTCAAACACTGTAGAACACAACAGTATGCAATAGGAGACAATAGGCCTAGGGGCAACACAAACCATATACTCCAAAAGTGGAATGCGAACCACGAAGGGACCCCAGGCCTAGTGTAGTGTGTAGAGGGTCGCTGGGAGTGTAAGAAAACACTAAGGGTGTTCAAGATACCCCACCCCAAGACCCTGAAAAGTAGGAGTAAAGTTACTCTACTACCCCAGAAAGACAGTAAAGTTGAGATAGGGGATTCTGCAAAGACAACAACTGACTGCAAAGCACTGAAGACGGATTTCTGGACCTGAGGACCTGCAAAGGAAGGAGACCAAGTCCAAGAGTCACGCAAGTGTCCAGGGGGGGCAGGAGCCCACTGAACCCCGGATGAAGGTGCAAAAGGGCTGCCTCTGGGTGGAAGAAGCCGAAGATTCTGCAACATCGGAAGGTGCCAGGAATTCTCCTTTGGTCAGAAGATGTCCCACGGCGTGCTGGAGGATGCAGAGTTGTTTCCACGCAGAAAGACCACAAACAAGCCTTGCTAGCTGCAAGAGTCGCAGTTGAAGGTTTTGGGTGCTGCCAGGGTCCAGGAAGGACCAGGAGGTCACCCTTTGGATGAGGAGACAGAGGGGGCACTCAGCAACAGAGAGAGCCTATGCAGAAGCAGGCAACACCCGCAGAAGCACCTGAACAGGCATTCAGGAAATCTGAGCACTGCGGTCGTCTCAGCATAACAAAAGAGGGTCCCACGAAGTTGGAGTCCAACTCAGCGAGTTGGACTATGCAGGACGGAGTGCTGGGGACCTGGACTGTGCTGTGCACGAAGGAGGTCTTGCAAAAGTGCACAGAAGCCCTAGCAGCTGCAGATCACGCAGTACACAGGATTACTGTCTGCCGTGGGGAGGCAAGGACTTACCTCCACCAAATTTGGACAGAAGGACCACTGGACAGTCGGAGTCACTTGGATCCAGCTCCTGTGTTCCAGGAACCACGCTTGTGAAGATGAGAGGGGACCCAGAGGACCGGTGATGCAGACGTTTGTGCCTGCGTTAGCGGCGGAAGATTCCGTCGACCCACAGGAGATTTCTTCTTGGCTTCCAGTGCAGGGTGAAGCCAGACAGCCCTCAGAGCATGCACCACCAGGAAACAGTTGAGAAAGCTGGAAGTACTCGGAGCTTAGCTAGCAAAGTGAGAAACTTGAACTACACATTTTTTTTGTGTGACAATCTCAGGCATTGCAATAATGCAGGAAAATGACCAAACAATAATTATTCTAACACGAGATGTGTGGCACTTGGCAGGGATTAACTACTACTCTATGACTCATCATATTCCTCTTCTTAAAATCCCCTACCTCCACCCTCTATCTCACCACAAATGTTTTTTACTACAATGAACTCCTGAATAACTCTTTCCAATCTCTTCTTTCCTCTATCCAGTCTTTGACCTATTCATCCAACTAAGAGATTTCTTGACTTATGCCAAACCGCTTGACCTATTATGAACTCCCAAACAATCCTTTCTAAACTGATCCCTCTTCTATCCATCATTTATCCTGTTCATTCCACTAACAGACTCCCATGTCTACCACTCTCCCACAGCCCTGTCAAGTACCACACATTAGAAGTTAGACTAACGCATTTTAATGCGGTGGTCCGCATCACCACATTAAAATGCATTAATCACCTGTGAACACCTGTGTACTCAGGGTAAAGCCGGTAAGCCGCGACCATCGGAGCTGCATTTACAGCAGTGCGGAGTCCGAGTGTTAATGAGGTCTGGGGCAGCTGTGACCGGGTGCACAGCTGGCTCCTGAGCAGTGCGTCTCTGGGACGCCGGTGTTTGACCTGTCACCTCCAGACATAGACACTTGCTGCCAGCCCAGCCCCTGTCGGGGGGGGTCCCCAGGGTGTGTGCCCATGGAGTCTAAGAGCAAGTGCTGAGTGTCTTTAAAAGACACAAGCACAGCTCTCAATACAGCAATGCCACACCACTTAGCAGCTGCTCTCATCATTGCCACTTTGTGAGAATTTATCAGAATTCCCAGCCACTGCCTGCAGCCAGAGAACATGACAGACTCCAAGAGACTATAGAGACCCGTGGCCGGCAGGCTTCATATTCTCAGCTGCAGCACTGTGACCCAGATACTTGGTAAGTGTAAAACATTAATGCTACTGACATTATAAATGTTCCTGCTAAAGTTGGAATTCAAATTTAATATCATGGTTATACATTGGTTTTACAGTACGATCAGGTTAGTGCCCTTCTGTTTCTGGTGATTAGCAGCTGTATCAAGATCTTCTTAAGAGTTACTCGTTCAAATAAATAAAATTTCCGATTTTTATCCATTTCCCTGGACTTCATTGCTTGATTTTGCTCGCGAGAAAGTGTCATTCTAAGTGTCACACATTTGGTCATTGAATGTCACTCGTAACTGCACAGGATCTGTGCAAATTTCAAATTCTGGCAGTTTGGAGCCTTCACGATTTTATACCACCATAATTTATATTCTCTTCTACTAATCCACCACTAATCCATTTTTGGGTTCCAAATTAGCGTGCTTCTCACTGAAAAGCGGTTCAATGCCTCGTCAGGGATAGTAGGTGCTATAGAAATACAATTCTATGTCAGGACCGGAGGCGAGGATTATGCACAATCTTTCTTCACTTTTTATTAACAGCAGGTTCAAAGTTCAACAAAGAAAACTACGATGCCCATGAGACCCATTCCCATGGCAACCAATGTCCAATCACACTACCATCCGACTGTCTGTATAAATATCCCCAGGCGGTGACGTTCTTCCTCTTTCTTCACTGCTTTCTGATTCAGATAAGTCCCCTTCTCTGTCTCTGAGTTGTAGAGTTGTAAAGGCTTGTCTTTTGACGATTTACTGTTGCTTTATTCTTTGCCATTGTACGCGATCGCGCGCGCGTGTTGCTGTTTTAGTTGCTTGGCAACTTGACGTGCGGTAGGCTTTTTTCAGCCCAAGCGCGATCGCTATTTGAATCCAAGTCGGGTCCACCAGAGGGTGCTCTTTCGCGCGCTCTGGTGTTCCCGAGCGTTTCTCCTCAGCGATTCGAGTCGCGTTTGCGCTCGAACGCCTTGGAAAGCGCGGTTGGGCTGAAAGTGAGTTCCCTGCTCACTTTAAGCCCTGCCAACCTCCGCAGACACCGCGTTGCGGTGAATTTCTCCCAGGGCCTTTTATTGACGCGCGGCTCGCGCTTCGAGGCCTTTGCCTTGAGGGCATTATTTATTTCCGGCAGGAGTGCGGGGGGCTGCCCTGTAAAAAGATAGGGTGTCTTTTCCTGTCGTTTAACCCTCTGTGCCCTCATGCAGACTCCTCACGAGCATGATACTTTGCCCGCCCTGTCCCCGGGGGAGGGCTCATCTCAGAGGGCCCTGGCCCCTGAGGTGGACCTCCTTCTGACACAGGCCATTAGCAGGGCCTTGGGCCCCTTAAAAGACAGCGTGGCCAGGCTATCAGATCATGTGTTCAAGGGGACAGGACTGACTGGGGTGACAGGGACTGACCTACAGGGAGAGGCAGTCCCCAAGAAATGTCGCAAGCATGTCGCGAGGCACCTGGAGGGCTTTGGTAGTCTGGCTGAAGCGTTCCGTAAGAGTGCGCGCACGCTAAAGCACCCACCCTTCCGGGAGGGTTCCGAACCCGGAGAGACCTGTGAAGTGGTTCACACCAGATCGGACCCGGATCAGGGTTCCCCTAAGCAGGTCGTGAGGGACACAGACGGGGATGTTTCCTCTGAGGCGGATCAGGAAGTGGGGCGTCCTTGGCGCCCGTCTTCTAATCTGTCAGACCCGCCTGGAGCTGAAGACTCAGATTCAGAAATGTTCCAACCAGAGGACTTATATCACCCCGCTCTTCGGAGTGGCACCCGGCTCCAGTTCAAGACTCTCCTCCACGGCCCTTAGTCTTCTCAGATGCAGACTCGGCACTGATAGACGCGGATGTTCAGGGGCTTCTTCAGAAGGAAGTGATTTACCCGGCGACTATCCACCCCAGGGGTTTCGTAAGCAATCTTTTCCTTGTAGAAAAGAAAGACAAGGGCTTCCGACCCGTTATCAATCTCAAGTCCTTCAACGAGTGGGTGGTCTATCGCCATGCTCAGAGACCTCCTGTTACATGGGGATTGGATGGTTCATTTAGACCTCAAGGACGCCTATCTTACAGTCCCCATCTTTCATCCTCATCGCCGGTTCCTGCAATTCATTTGGAGAGAACAGGCATTATTCGAATTTTCGTCCCTGCTGTTCGGCCTATCGTCAGCCCTGTGGTGCTTCACGAAGTTACTCAAACCAGTAGTGGAGTACCTACGGGCTCGGGGGATTCGTTTGATTATTTATCTCGAGGACATCCTCCTGATGGACCAGTCGCGCTCGCAGCTCATATCCAACGTGAACATAGCTATTCAACTTCTGCAAGACCTGAGGTTCGTGATCAATTCACAGAAGTCGGAACTGCTTCCATCGCAGTCCATGACCTTTCTGGGTTTCCTCATCGACGCCTAGGCAGCCTCCCTCTGTCTCCCGGGCACGAAGATTACGAAGACCAAGTAGGAGCTGTCCAAGGTCTTGAGACGGGACAGGATCTCCCTGAGGCAGTTGGCCAGAGTGGTGGGACTCCTCTCTTCCTTGATTCAGGCCATCTTCCCGGGACCACTCCATTACAGGGCCCTTCAGCGCCTCAAGGCCCACCTCCTACGTCGGGCCTTTCGTACTCGGAGCTGATAGCTCTGTCCCAGGAGGCGCGGATGGAGATCCAGTGGTGGCTGTATCACATGGAGGAGTGGAACGGCAGGGCGATTTTCGGGGCCGCACCTGATCTGGTCATAGAGTCGGACGCCAGTCGGTTCGGCTGGGGAGCTTGTTGTGGGGACATCTCCTTCGGGGGCCGCTGGACCCAACGGGAACTCAGCCTTCACATCAACTGCCTGGAACTCCTAGCGGGTTCGTTCGCGATCAGATCGCTGACGCGGGACAAGGTCTCTTGCTGCGTCCTTCTGAGGATGGACAATGTTTCGGCGGTACAATATATCAACCGCTTGGGGGGGACCCGCTCGAAGGCTCTAGCGGAGTTGGCAAAGGACTTCTGGCACTTTTGCCTTCAGCGTCAAATCTCGGTTACAGCGGAATATCGGGATCCCAGAACGCCCTGGCGGACTGGAACTCCAGACATCCGGAGGATTCCAGCGATTGGCGCCTGGACAGAGCAGTGTTCCTAGCTCTTTTGGATCGATGGGGTCCTTGTGGGGTGGACCTCTTTGCGTCCAGGCGGAACGCTCAATTACCCCGGTACTTCAGCTGGCGCCCGGATCCCGGTGCGATGGCAGTCGATGCTTTCCTTCAGGACTGGGGTCGGGATCAGAATTATGCGTTTCCCCCTTTCCTCCTGATCCCGAGAGTAACAGCTCAGATTTGTCGTCAGGGGGCGACAGTGATTCTGATCACCCCGCTCTGGCGGTCTCAGGTATGGTTCCCATCACTTCTGGAGCTCTCCTGCGATCTTCCTACCCTACTTCCGGTTCACCCGAACATACTGTTAAATCCAGAGGGGCAGTCTCATCCGCTGGCCCTCCAGGGCCATCTCTCGCTGGTGGCCTGGAGGATTTCCGGGATCGCTGGACAGACCACAGACTTTCACAAGAGGCTGAAAATTTCATCAGACAAGCATGGGCCCCTAGTACTTGCAAGAGGTACAGATCAGCCTGGAAATGCTGGGGTCGTTGGTGTATGGCAAGGCACTTTGATCCCTTGGGGGCCCAGATTACCGATATTTTAAATTTTTTAGCCGTTGTAGCGGCTTCCGGCCAATCCTATTGCTCAGTTAACTCCTTCCGGTCTGCGATTTTGGCGGGGCATCCCCCAATTAATGATCGCCCCGTAGGGGAACACCCGTGGGTGTGCAAACTCCTGAAAGGCATTAGAATGGCCAGACCTCCTGAACCCAGATATGCCTCCCTGTGGGATGTTGACCAGGTTTTGCGCTTCTTAATCTCATGGCCGGATAATCAGTACCTTTCACGTAAGCAGTTATCGGTAAACTGGCGATCTTGCTCTGCCTCATTTCGTGTAAACGAGTTTCAGATGTCCGGGCTCTGGATATATCTGCTAGGGTTTTTTCTCCGGAAGGAGTGACCTTCACGATTTCTCGTCGTACAAAGTGCAGTACCAGGTCGGTAACCTACCCCGCTTTTGAACATACGCCCAAACTGTGCGTGGTCAGGTGTCTAAAGATATATGAAGAGGTGACGGCGGAGCTCCGGCCGCCGGGGGAGAGGCAGCTGCTCATTTCGATCAAGAAACCTTTCAGAGCGGTTTCCTCCCCTTCCATTGCCTGGTGGGTCAAGTGGATTTTATCGGAATCTGGCACTTTCAGGGTTTTGGGGCTCACTCCACCCGGGGTGCCATGGCTTCTAAAGCAGTACAGTTAGGTGGAAGACTGGAGGACATTATGAATGCGGCTGACAGGTCATCTGAGTCGACTTTTAAAAAGTTCTATTTTAAACCAATCCATGAAGCCGCTTCATTAGTGGTAAGTAAGCTTTGAACATGCATAATCATCACCTCCGGTGCTGACATAGAATGAGAAATTTCCTAGCTATCGTGAAGGAAAGTTTCAATTCTATTAAGGACACGGAGGCGAGGATTATTCCACCCGCCGTTGTGGCCATGGCGCCCGCCCGGAATGAATCCATCGGATTGAGAGGTGGTATTTTCGGATTTTTGACCTGAAACTGTGATTGGTGGCATAAGATGTTATCTAAGCATGTTAGAATAATGCAAGCATTGTTTGCTAGGTTATCAGTGGGACTAGGAGTTCCGTTCTTGACTAATTTACTGACTATTCTTTCAGACAGAAATGCTTATCTATTTTGTTCACATTTGTTCTTAGGAGTGGAACCTGCGACTACTTAAAGACGACTCGGTCTCAGTTCGCAGTGAAGACGAGGAAGAATGTCACCGCCTGGGGATATTTATACAGACAGTCGGATGGCAGTGTGATTGGACATTGGTTGCCATGGGAATGGGTCTCATGGGCATTATAGTTTTCTTTGGTGAACTTTGAACCTGCTGTTAATAAAAAGTGAAGAAAGATTGTGCATAATCCTCGCCTCCGTGTCCTTAATAGAATTGAAACTTTCCTTCACGATAGCTAGGAAATTTCCCATTAAAGTGGTGACCAAGTAGGAATATTTGGCAGCAGGCAGCCGATAAAGCAGCATATACATACGTCAGAGACTTGTTAGCTAGCTACAGTTCGTCAAAACGTCAGCCATCTTCGAAAACTGGTAGTCAAGGTTACCCTCACGACACTTACCAATAAAGTCATATTTTCTTTTCTATTGTCTCTTTTGAACTACTAGCATTGCTCACAAAAACGTTAATTGAATTAAAAAACAGCAATCTTTGCATTTATACAATGCTAAAAATAGTGTCTTTATTTTTTTTTAAATGAAACATAAAATGGACGGTAATCCTTAACTCGATGAGCAGTGCTCGAAGATATTTCTCATTATAAAAAAAATGCTTTATCTTGCAATTGGCCAGTCGTGAGATACAACATTTCTCTAGAGTTTTACAACTGTATTGGCTTCGGCGATAGTACTTCTTCGCTGTCTATGAAGCTTCGCTTTGCTGCTGACTTCCAATAGGGGACAGACCTTCTAAACGCGGGGGACCTCCTTACGTGATAGTGGAGCGCGTCCTTGCAGTCCCTTGTCTATTTCTAAAGCTTCAGCGATGGCGGCCCCCGTGAAGCCGGGTGGCTCTACCGGCACTGAAGAAAATCTGCAGTACAGCATTCTGCTCGAGCAGCTGGTGGGAGAGCGGCGGGGCCCACGACCGCTGCTCCCGGTGGGCGTGGCCGGGTTCCCTAATCAGCAGCAGAGTCCCGAGCAAAGACGTATGGAGCGGGTTATGGAAAGCTGCGGATTCAAGGCGGCACTGGCCTGTGTCGGTGGTGAGTATGACAGGCGAGGAGGGAGTTCTACTGAGACAGATGTATTCTACAGTAGAGACACAGGTCAGCAAACCCACAACACACTGCCACTTCTAGGACATTTTGCTGAAGCATGAGCACGATGTCCTGGAGCCCCGCTGACTATAACCACAGTGAAAACGTGTTCTTCCAGCCCTTTCACTTTGATTCCCAGAGTCTTGAGTAAAAGTAAACAGGGGCATTTAGCACTATGGAGTCCGACGCGCGTCTTGACATTAAGGGCTGCTCAGCTCTGCTTTGACACCCAGTCCAGGGCTGTGACTGTACATCTCTGCATGTATACCACCTGGCCATCCAGGGCTGTGTTCCCCACCTACACCGAGACGTTTGACCTCGTTGGGCAGCCCTCCGCTTTAATAAGCAGCTGGTATATAAGCAGTCACGTTATGCCATTTGCAACATTCTCGGGATACATTAAGACAGTATTCTTTTTGTAGAAGTTGGAGAGCGAAATGGGGATGGTGTTGGGTAGCATGTTATGATTGAAATATCGACAATATATATGTTTCTAGCCAGTGATTGAAATTGAAATATAGAAGCGCAGGTACTCTCTACTTAGAGTACCTGTTTGATTCTGGGAAGTGCCAGTACTCATAGGTTGTAGTGTATTGCAACAGTGCTAAGAAGTGCAGGTACTGTCTCCTTCAAATTAAAGAAGTACATGTGCTAAGAGAGTACCTGCCCGTTTAAAGCACTGTTTCTAACTCATTCTGGCTTGGCACCGCAGCTAGTTAAGGTATTGGCGATGTGTGCTGAAGCTTCCAGTTTTGAGTTTTTTCTCCACAAGGTAGGCAGTATTTTTGAGTGCATGTCTTGAAAACCACGTTGTAGGCTTTTAATTTGGGACTAGCAAGCAGGAGGAGTTTATCCGGTTGCTTTTGCTTGGGATAGGGGGGATCACGTGGATTTTGTGTTGAGACCAGAGGGCTACATAATGTGCATGCTTGCTTTCAATATCTCAGGATTGTCTCTAGAGGCTTGTCTTCCATGCACAGGCAACTTACATCAGGGACAAGGCAAGACTCCGGTAGTGTGAACAGACGACATACGGAATAAAAATAGGGTTGATTATAGATAATAGTCTCTTTTGGAATTGGGCTTTGTCGGTTTCCTTCTTTGCAAGTTTCTTGCTGGACGTGAGAATCTCTAGAATTAAATGTTTGCTGCAAGAAATCATGCAGGTAGAGAAGCTATTTTGCATCATGTCACCTAGCCAGTTTTCAATCTGAAGTTGTGTTACGGGTACATTCGAATTTTGGTGCTATTGGGTTTCAAGTAAGTGGCCTAAATTCATGTATGCTAGGTGTTCAGGTAGGCTCGGCGATGATTCTCATTTTAATAGTGAGATGCTTTGTTGGGTGAGTAGGAGCCTTAGAGGTAGGTACGTTGATTGAAAGGAATGGGGGAAGTATGAAGTCTTTATGAACATGGCATGATATGTTGGGTGCTGACAGGTGATCTTGACGTAGTCTGTGAGAAAGAACGTGCTTTCCAGCATACATCACCTAATTGATGGAACAGTGCACCTGGGTGGATGAATGTTTTGTTATACTTTAGGGAAAAAATAAATAGCTTAGATGAATGTGCTGCCAAGTTGTATGGGCTGCTTTCTTTTATAATCCTCGTTATAAAACGTTAAGGACATATTGGTGGCTCAAAATCATTAGCTGGATTCTCCCCCAAGTTTAGCGTTTCCTCTGTAAAGTGAAGGGTTATTTATAACCACTCAACTCTAAATCATGACTTTGCTCTTTGGGGTTTGTGTTTGTGTGGCGAAAGTAGTTAATTGAGTAGGTTTTTTCCCTTCCAAGCAAATTTGATATCCCTTCAAGTACCCCCACGTATTAAACACTATAATAATCCAGCAGAAAAGAACAGGGTAATTCTCTGGAAGGAGTATAGATGGGAAAAAACACCCGTCTGCGTAGCCACGTATTCCACGAATAATACATGATCACCAACCAATTTATGTACCCAGACTGTGTGTTGTGGAGAAAAAGAAACCATACTTGACCAGAAAGGCGTGTTTACCTCATCTGGGTTTTAAGAAAGAGTAGTGATTGTGTTGTTTGGTATGTATCATCAGCTAGTTTGCCAGACCTGGGCTTTATCCCTTCTAATGAGTCCCAATGTCAGAGAACAAAGCTTATCTTTTAGGTATCATACTGGATGTACAAAAAACAATTTGTAGAGACCATAAGTTAACTGTGTACCCTATGGTTGATAGGTGAGCACTAAAACCCATTACACAGGTTATTACTTGCTTCTGTGCCTCAGAAGTGCTGTCTGCTTTTTGAGAACACACTCAGCCTGCCCAATAATTTGTACTCTGATAAATGGCAGCTGTTGTGTTATTGTCCACTAAAGAAACTGAATTCAAGATTCTCTTGTATTGAAGATTTTTCCATAGATATAGAGGAGTCCAGGCTCACCCAGGCATAGAAAAGGCACATTTTATTCAAGACCCGGGTTGCAGGATTCAAGGCATTACACAACTTGGGCCCCACCTACCTGAACCGTCTCATCTCCTTCAACCCACGCATACACAGAACCAGATCAGGAGGGCATGCATTCTCGTACATCGCTCCTAAAGCAAGAAACAACCTCCCACTCCATATCAGAGCCTCGTCATTTCTTCTTGAATTCCACAAGAAGCTGAAGACATAGCTTTTTAGTTAACTAACCTACCATAGACAGGGCAAGGCACGCACAGCTGCTTGATGCCAGGATATCCACGAGGGTAATAATGCGCTTAATACATTTATAACATAATATGTAAGTTTGAATGGACATCCAGCATTAATTTCTATTCAATATGAATTTCTGTCCCTTTTGTGGGCTAGTGGCAACATGTCAGACTATGTTCCAGAAGGCCATGACACATGCAGGGGCTATGGAGCCACAGGTGTGGGTGCTGGGTTCGTTTGCCTCTGTTGTCTCGGGGTCCATCCTACTTTGGCTCTGCAAACTGGGCCAAGTAAAACCCCTTCAGCACTTGTCAAGCGCAGAACTCAACAATCACACAGTAGCAGAATAACGGATTGTCCATGATTTTCTAACTCAACCCAGTGCTTTACTTTGGGGGAAAAACACTGTACCTTGAGCTAACCACTTAACACACTGTACAACACAGGAACTGATAGGAGATACATTAATTAAACACTGGCTGTTGGGCTATTGCGCCTTGAATTCTGCCTACCCTATCTCCTTACCTTAGTGTCTCCCCTGTAAGTCTAGCCATTTCCTCATAGGGTGTAGGGTGTCTATTAGCCATGTATCATTGTTTGGATGCAGATGATCCCTGTTAAGTACATTGGCCTTCAGTTCAAGCGTCCCAGTTGGTTCTGTCTCACAGCACCGATCTCAGTGTTCTCTTTTGGTGGCTGGAGGGCACTTGCATCATAGGTTTGTGTTCTCTCCTGCTTCTGGAACGGGATGCGCCAGCACTGGGCTTGTCCTTGATGCAGCTGGCCTACGCTTCAATAAAGCAGTGGGGGCTGTTGCCCAATTTCCTTGCAGATGGATGCAGGTCCTGGACGTCGGCAGAGGCTTTAAGCAGGAATTAGACAGACTTCTAAGTCTCACATTGCGGCGAAGCAGGTGAACCACCATAGAGCTTGGGGTCACGGCGCTCTGCTAGCAGTTGCAGGTTCCTTGGTTATAGCTATGGTTGCTGCCAAGCACCGCTGAGCATGGGCACATGAAATGTTCCATGTTAATTGCTAGTGCAAGTGCGTTCTAGTTGGTTTTACCAGGAACTTTTGTCACCTCCTGTTGTGACTGCACAACAGGAAGTCAGGCACCATTAATAATTTCTTATATAGGCCCAACAATGTGCATGTAGTGCTTGCCTTGAAGCTCCTTCAAGTTATCTGTGGTCCTGGCTTATTTTCGCTCTGGGTAAGTTTATAGTGACACCTTGCCATTCCTGCTGAGCCTCTTGATCGCCAAGTGCCGCCTTTCTGGTTTGGCCAGTGCTTCATTCTAATTGTTGTTTGATGCTGCTGCTTTTACAGGTGCTTAGTGTAGGGTACTCTGAATACGTCAGCTTCTCTGTCTAGTGTATTTGAGAGGCAGGGTTATCGGCTCAACAGGTCTGGTTTAATTCTACATGTATTTTTATTTTGGTGGTTTGGTTCTTTATATAAGGATTTATGAATAGCGCATTGTAGGCCAATAGTTTTCCTAAGGAGTTGCTGTTGTTCTAAGAGCAGCAAGTGAATACTGTTAATGCTACTCTTTGAATGTGATTTCAACAATATTTTAAAGAACCGGTGCTTCCAAAACACAGTTGTCTTCTGAGGTGAGGTGTCATTTTTCGGGGCAATGTAACTCAGAAGAAGAGGTTAATTTCTGAAAGAGGAATGTTTATTAAATAGCTCATGAAATAATCATGTAAATGCTATTAAAATTATTACGGGGTAAATACCTTCTTCTTATTTTCTTTGGGACGGGATTTGTTGACCAGAAATTAACCTGCCATGCTTATAGAGAGTGTGTATATGTGTGTGATATATATATATATTTTAACTTATAGTAAAGGAAACTAATGCGAAGAATTCACAAGAAGCAGCATTTTGTTTGGAATACCACTTCTGAATTGTTGGGCCATTATGTTTTAAGGAAAAACAGAGACAAATGGTGGGAACTGACAGAGCTTGTGACTAATAGTCTGTTCCTAAATGCTATGTTTGAAGTTTATTAATTTTTCTAAGTGAATGAGTGTGAAAGTGGACAACTGCGCTGATTATGTTTTGGCAAAAGTGTATGAAATACTAAACACACAATTCAGATATTCTGCCAAGTAGTGAGCCATACTGGGGGGGGGGGGCATTTTATTAAGAAGAAGCAGAATATCACGATTCTGAATGGTAAGGGAAAGGGTAAATGGCATTACTGACTCTATATACATATTGACAGATGCGATTTCATGTAATGAACACACAGTGGTACTTGTTACCTATATAACACTTCGTAGATTTAAATACATGTATAAATTATTGGCATGTATGTTTTTATGTCAATCCTTCTTGCATGGCGACAGGTTTTTCCTCCGTCATCAAGCAGGCTTTCTTCTACATGCTAAGTTCATAGAAACAACTTACTCTTGCAAGGTAGCACTTCAGGTGATGTCCTCTTACCGCTGGAAAACTGGCTGTCAGGCAGACACACCAGCTATGGTTGTACAGCAGAGTTCCTAGTACTCGGTGATGCACTCCACTTCTTGGTCAAAGAGCACGTGGAAGTTGAACAACAAGCTGAGCAGTGGCTTCTACCTTTATGCAGTCAAAACTCCACAGCAGATGTGGATTACCGGTCTGTGCATTCCTTACCTGTTTGGAGTAGTTCTTCTTTCCTTTCAAGTGTCTTTTCTAGGCTGCTCTATAGACACAGCCTTTGTGTAGGGTGGTGCTCCTCACAGCAGGGTAACCTTCAGCTAGGGCTACCCACAATAGAGGCACAAAGATGTGTGAGCTTTCTGCTCCTAGCTTTCAGCAGCTACGATGAACAGTTATCATGGAAGAGACAAAAGACTTACCTCTCCTGAAGGGCCACTTTCATGCTCCACAGCAGAGACTGCAGGACAACTCTCCACTTCCACCACATGCCAAGTAGCAGTGCTGCAGGTAGACTGATCATCAGCTGATCTCAGCAAAAGGCCTGATTTTTATGGGAGCCTTGTCTTTTCTGTCCCCAGTTCAGCCTCTGGAATTACAGAATAGACTTCCACTGTCTGGGAAAATCATCTTGCCTCCATCTTTTGCACAGGAATACGCCAGGGGCTTCCAAAATAGAACATACAGGCATCCATTTACTCCTACTCACAAATGCACTCAATGCATGTATCACACAGGCGCAACACATACACAATTCTCACGCACAACATACACTTCAGATGTTAGCACATAGAAGCGGAACTTTATGTGAGCCGCCCAGTAGGCCTCTATACTAGTGACAAAAACGTTTGGTCACAAGTATGAAATGAAAAATCATGGTACGCTTCCACCGCTGCTCTACATGCTTATCTCATGACAGGGACTTTAGTCAACTATCGTTAAAATGAGGCTGCTCCACATTACAGGACAGACCCGTGTCCTCACTCCAGTCGGTGGACTGGCCAGGCTTCTGCGCACACCCTGGATTAGTGTGAGCTGATGGCCAAAATCAAAAAACAGAAACTCACAGTCTGGCACTCAGGCCAGGGAATCACAAGTGTACGCCTTGCAAGGGACAGTCCAGTCCCAGCACAAAATTTGCAGTAAGACATGGGAACAGATAAAAGCCTATTTAGTCTGATGGTTGCTCGGTTTTGTGCTCCTTTCCTCCAAATTGCTCTAGCTATTTGTATAAGTAATTATTTTCCAGTGGAACTTAAGTGCACCGTTTGACCACTTGACGCGTAGGTCTTTTGGAGTGGTGTTATGTGGATTGTCAGGTCGTTTGATCATGCTTACATTTTGTTCATATCTTATTTGTGAGTCCTTACCTGTATCTAAGAGTTTATGTCTAGGGTTGCTTTTAGGATCATCTTTCCTGTGTCTTTTGTTCATTACCTTGTTAATGAATCAGTGATTCCATGTCCCCATCTTTATATCCTTCTCCTTGTTGCCTACTTGCAGTGTATATATCCAAATCAAAGTAATTGGCTCCAGATTCCCATGTTCCAGGTTCTCAGTTGTTATTGTCGTTCTGTCACTTTTGTGTGCCAGCTCCTCTGTTTGAGTATTCGCCTTGGTGTGTTTCCATCATAGTTATTGTTTTGGGGAGTCAGTGTACATGCTTTCCTATGTGTTTGTTCCTATCTTGTGTCCTTGTCCGTGTTTCTCTCTCTCTCGCTATCTGTTTGCATTTCTCTATGTCCCAGAGGCAGTATCTCCCTGTTAATTATACGTATGTTTGTGTGCATGTCTCGTGCCTCGAGGTCAGTGCCCCTTTGTCCCGATGCCCCTACCAGTCAGAAGCCTGAAAAAAGTCACTGAGATTGAAAAAGCATGCACTGTCTCGCTGATATGCACGTTTCCTTGTTCCCATGTCAGTGTGCCCCATTCCGATGTGTTTTGTGTTCCTTTGGACTTGGTCTCCCTCATTTGGCCCACATCTTTTTCCCCTTGTCAGGCTCTCACTACTTCCGATCTGCCTGTATCCTCATCCCTGTGTCATTGTCTCCTGATTCTCTTGTCAGTGTTTCCCTGCTTTACCATCAGGGTTTCCAAGCCCAAGTGTCCGTCTCCCTTTCCTTGTGTTCTTACTGTCTTGTTTACTTGTTTGTTACCAGCCCCCGGGGAGTCATTGTCTTCTTGTCCCAGAGTCCTCCTTGGGGACTCCCTGTTGCAGTGTCTGTCTGTCCCAATGTCTGTGTCTTTGTCCAGACCTTTGTGTTTTCTTACAAGAACCCTAGATGCTGAGGAGAATTTGTAATGAAGAATTCTTGATTTTAGGTTTTGTGTTGGGTGGAGCTTTTGGAGTCTTTACTGCCGGCATCGATACCAACGTAGGCTTTGATCCCAAAGATCCCTACAGGACTCCAACAGCAAAGGAAGTCCTCCGAGATATGGGCCAGAGGGGAGCATCATATGCAAAAAACTTTGCCATTGTGGGAGCAATGTTCTCATGCACAGAGTGCTTGGTTGAATCGGTAAGTTACAGTATTTGCAGTTTTATACAAGACTGCAAATTAGATCTCCACTTAACAAATCACCTTTGCATGTATTTTTATGATTTTGTTAGCTGACAGAATATATTGCTTTAAAAACCGTAAATCTAACAATTAGATGCCCTTCAAAAAATACATCAAATAGTGTACCTTCTTCTAAAGACTCACAGAAGCCTACTCGAATAGTATCACTTTGACATATTGCCATTTCTTAATGCAGTTAAATGCTGTTAATTTGTAATGAATAAGTATGCATGCTAAGAAAGTAATTGTTTATCGGAGTTCCAGTGTCTTTGTAGCTCTCATAACCGTTCAAAATAGGGCAGACACTGAGCACTTTAACCCGATTCTCTTACCCCCCAGCCCACATTAAATGACTTATGTCCAGAAATATAATTCTAGTTTTTGTTCCCTTTCAATCCCTTCCCTCCATATACCTTTCTTCTGCCGCCTCTGACAGGCATGAGAGTTGGGATGATTATTATTATTTTTGCATTAGAGCTATCTGTCTGCCGCCAAATATACTCATTACAGGCGATTTCAATAGCTTAAGTGTGGGTTGTAAACGAGTTTTCTACTTTCTTGTTCATTTTCATCATTTGTCTCCCCCGTTACCCAGTACCGTGGAAAATCCGACTGGAAGAACAGTGTCATCAGTGGCTGCATCACAGGAGGCGCAATTGGCTTTCGAGGTCCGTGAGCTCTGTTTTTCTCACTTAACACCTTCTAGCATTCGGGTTACTGGCCTCTAATGTTAATACATACGATTAAACCAATTTTCATCAGTTACTAGGCTCTGAACTAACCAGTTTAACTGCCGAGCTCTGTTCGTTTTTCTTGCTGCAAAGAGCAGCTTCAGTCAATCATGCATAACTATTAAGTGTCCTTAGACCACATGCAACTCCTTCAGCCAGTCAAGCCCTAGTTTATTTTTTGAAATATAACTTAGTCAGTTTTTCGTACCCCAGTGCTGTTGGTAAAACTACTAGAGACATCCCACCTAACTATGGATATCTTGGTACGTTGGCTGTGGCAGTCAATACAATCACAGCAGTGCAAATTCTACATAATTGACATTCAGCTAAAATGAGACCCCCCCCCCATCCTTCCCCTTCCTTTTCATAAACTCAATAATGCGTCAGAATCACGATCTACTGTCTAAATACATATAACAAATACCAAAAACAACTTGGTTGCCTTTATTTTATAGGAAAACGTTCCCCTGATGTTACCTCTAGCAAAAATAGATTTTTCTACACTTCCATGTTGCTGCTCTCACATTGTATATTTTTGCTTTGTCCTGGTGTCACATTTAGATGTCAGTTTATCGAGGTATATTGAAAACCTTTGCATCCAAGTGGCTTTTTCATATCCAACAGCTAAAACCTAATTTGCTTTGCAAAACTATACAATATTTAATTTATCTGTTTTCTTAATTATTCTTTATTTTTAAGGTCTCAGTTTCTCAGTCCTTACTCGAATAGCTGACCCAGCCAAGTTTCTTTTCATGTGCCTTTTGTTACTTAAAGTCTTGCCATCCCATTTTACACCTGGGACTAAATGTACGAGAACACAAACAAAAATCATGTACTGAGTGAGTTACCCACCATCAAAGGGCTAAGCTTTTGACTTTCTCTTCTGCTGCCTCACATAACCCTTACCACATAGCTTATGGTAGTGAAGCTCCTGCCATGATGTGTACTTTGAATCCACGACACACAATTGTTTAAGTGGTTAATTCTTTTTGTGGCACCAGCATTAAATAGCTATGCACATCGTTAATACATAGAGATTTTCAATCTGTTGTTTGAGGGACTTATGCACTTTTTTTCTTTTTTTTTTAAATATGTCAAACTCAAGCGTAAGACTTGGTGTTATGAACTGGTTTACAATTGACTTGCTGTCTTCTGTGGTTATAGGAATGAGGTTCAGTTTGTTGTCTGCCTTGTTTCGAGAACATAAGGTACCATATACTTGTAGGTGCGCTACTGTAGTTATTGGTGGTGCACATGTACCTCATCACATTCTGGGCTTCAATTGGTGTTGCATTGTGCAACCACTAGGAGATTGTGAGAGGACATCATTACTAGATATAGAGTTTGTTTTGATGGATCAGAAAAAAGCTTAACAAGCTGGCTTTCTCCATGTGTAGTTGCTTCCCAATGACCCCATAGTTCAATGTCGAAGGTGTTGCGGTCTTTCCCTTCAAAGGACTCACCAGAATTGCAGAGATTTTCTGGTCCCTCAAAGGCGAATTATCATTGGCCCTAGCCAATCTTCAAGAATTGTTCACACAAGCCTGCTAATTAGTGTTTTGTTTAAGGATCTGTCTAAATTAATGCAGTCAAAACGCAGGATGCTAAGAGCTGGATATAATTAACCAATATTAAAATCCTCTGAATAAGTCATACAAGTGAAGACACAACATCCTGTAATCTTGATTGACCTTTTAATACCGTTGGCTTAACTCTGTTTTTAACTATTCCCTTTTTATTTTGCAGCCGGACTAAAAGCTGGCGCCATTGGATGTGGTGGGTTTGCAGCGTTTTCTGCGGCCATTGACTATTATTTACGATAACAGAAGAGTTTGGTACTGGCAAATGATGTCTGTAGGAACCTATTTGTTTCGTGGCATTCTAACTACATATGGTGGGGAGACCAAGTGAGAAGACCAGCTCTGTTTCCTGCCATCAAGGTTACGATGTTCAGGTGCCATTACCTCTGCCTGGTGTTGGCATCGCGGACCTCGATCTTGTGATCATGGGGATCGCTCTTGTTTTAGCCGAGGATGTGGCAGTTTTCCATGGACTTATGTGCTGCGAAGAACACTGAATGTGTAAGATTTGAACACATTCAGACATTGATTCTGTGCGGTTCCTCCATATTGTATGAGGACCACTATTGACTGATAACTATTGCTCTAAAGAGAGATCACTTTCTTTGATAAACGCAATATATGATGAATTATTAAGAGGACCGAACAAGTTTAATGTACGTTCACAGCGTACAAACGTTAAAGAAGGTAAGCAAATGGCCCACTGATTCAATTTCACGTTTTTTTTAATTTGCTATCAGGAAAATGCAATGTACTACCTTAAATTAAATAAAAAGAAAGTTCTAATGACCTTTTGGATGAAGAGTTGCATTTTTCCAAAAATATTCAGAACCAAGCCAATTGCTTGTTTTGGTCTTGGTAAGCTATCTTTCTTCGATAAGTTCATTGTGTGTTTTTATTTAGGTGTGTGCATTTTGTCCTGTGATGTATTCTCACCCAAATTAAAAGCACTTGTTGAAATATCAGGAAAGCTGGACAGGACATAACCTAAATAAATAACAGCACTGAGAGAGTTAGAAATCTACAGTTTGTACAACCCTTAATTAAATGTAGCTACAGATATAAAGTAACATTTTGGAACAGTTACGTCAACCACAGATTAACTTGACAATTTGCTGCAGGAATGTAAAAATCAATAGCTATCTGCCCCAATTTTCCTTTAAGATTCTTAGTGCACTTTTACATCTAACCTACAAGTACATTTGCAAAGCAAGATTTGAAAATTACTGAAACATTAAGAAGACATCCACCTTATTAGTGCATTTCTGATTACAAAGGGTACATTTTCTTTCGGTTTCTCTTATTACTTTGACTCCTAGTTACTCATTTTATGTTTTCTTCCCTGAGAAGGAATGTTATGGCAAATAATAAGTTTACTAACGGACAGTAAGATGGTATCTGCAACTAAACTAATTCTTGTAGGACACTTTCTTCCATTAAAAAAGTATTGATGGGGCAGCAAACACTATTAAATTACTTTATGGTTAACAGTTAGTGTAGCTATAACGTGAACATAAGACAATTGTGCAGTATTTTGTCCAAGTATCTTTGAAATCTGGGCTTATTTTGCTAAAGTTGCTCATACAAAACACCCTTATTTTTCTCACTAAGAATCAGTTTTGCCTTCATGTTTATTCCTTGTGGATGCAAACTTATCATTACTGTAGGAAAGTGCCACTGTTGGCATGGTTGCCCCCCACACTTTTTCACTAGTTTGATGCCAACTTTGATTGAAAATATGCTGGGACCCTGCTAACCAGGCCCCAGCACCAGTGTTCATTCCCTAAAACCGTACCTTTGTTTCCACAATTGGCACACAGTTAAGTCCCTTGTAAAAGGTACCCATGGTACCAAGGGCCCTGTGGACAGCGAAGGTCTCTAAGGGCAGAATGTATTATGCCACCTTAGGGGACCCCTCACTCAGCACATGCAAACTACCTTGCAGCTTGTGTGTGCTGATGGGGGAGAAAAAGACAAATTCGACTTGGCACCCCTCTCATGGTGCCATGCCCACAAACTATTGCCTGTGGCATTGGTAAGTCACCACTCTAGCAGGCCTTGCAGCCCTAAGGCAGGGTGCACTATACCACAGGTGAAGGCATAGCTGCATGAGCAATATGCCCTTGCAGTGTCCAAGTCCATTCTTAGACATTGTAAGTGCAGTGTAGCCACATTGAGTATATGGTCTGTGAGTTTGTCATTACGAACTCCACAGCACCATATTGGCTTCACTGAATACTGGGACGTTTGGTAATAAACTTCTCAGCACAATAAACTCACACTGATGCCAGTGTGGGATTTAATGCAAAATGCACACAGAGGTGTGCCCCCTGTATGTTAGCCCAACTGCTAGTGTAGGACTGACTGGTCTGTGCCAACCTGCCACTTTCAGACAAGTTTCTGACCACATGGGGTGAGTGCCTTTGTGCACTCTGTGGTCAGAAACAAAGCCTGTCCTGGTTGGAGATGCTTCACAACCCCCACCCCCTGCAGGAACTGTAACACCTGATGGTGAGCCTCAAAGGCTCAAGCCTCGGGTTGACAGTGCCCCAGGGCACTCCAGCTAGTGGAGGTGCCTGTCCCCTGACAAAGCTCCACTTTTGGTGACAAGTCCGGTGGGAAAATTAGGGAAAACAGGGAGGAGTGACCACCCCAGCCAGGACCACCCCCAAGGTGTCCAGAGCTGAGGTGACCCCCTCCCTGCAGAATCCTCCATCTTGGTTTGGAGGAAAGTGGCCAATAGGGATAGGAATGTGCCCCCGTCCCCAAAAGGATTGGGCACAAGGAGGGTGTAGGCACCCTCAGGGACTGTAGCCATTGGCTACTAACCCCTAAATCTAGGATTCAAGGGCCTCCCTGAACCCAACTCACTAAATTCCTGGCGACCTACAAGTTGAAGAAGGACTGCTAAGCTGAAGCCCCAGCAGAGAAGAAGGAAGACGATAATTGCTTTGGGCCCAGCCCTACCAGCCTGTCTTCTGCTTCAAAGAACCTGCAAAAAGACCAGCCAGTCCAGCGACCTCTGCAAACTCCAGAGGACTGCCTTGCACCCAAAAGGACGACGAACACCAGAGGACAGCGGCTCTGTCTAAAAAAACCTACAACTAAGGTCTCTCACCTTACTTCACCCCCCCTCACACTCTACAAACCCCCCGACTTCGCCAGCACCTTATGAGTGACCCTGGGGTGTTCCCATAGACCAGCATTGGAAACATGACGTCCTGTTTGCACCCGGTCGCCCCTGTGCCGCTCTGGGTGTGTGTGCTTGGTGCCTATTTATGGCCCCTCCAGTGCTCCTCTAATCCCTCCGGTCTGCCCTCGGAGTCGTGGGTACTTATCTGCTGGCTGACCGGATTCCGAGTATCCCCTGTCTCCATAGGAGCCCATGTTAATTTTGCTCAACTTTGACCTCTGCACTCGGCTGGCCCCGTGTTGCTGGTGGTGGGTGTTTGGGGTTAACTCGAACCCCAAGCAGTGGACTTCTTAAAACCCATAGACTGAGACTGTAAGTGTTGTACTTACCTGTAAACAGATCTAACTTTTCTTTCCCCCAGGGACTGTCTGAAAAAAGCAGTGTCCATTTTTAAAATATATTTTTGCCAATAATTTAATAACTGTATTACTTACCTATTTCATACAAAATACCATTGATGCCTGTGTGAAATACAAAACATTTAAGGTATTTACCTGCAAATTGAATCTTGTGGTTCTAAAAATGAAGAAAATATTTGTTTACAATATAAAAGCCATTGGTCTGGAGTTAAGTCATTGAGTGTGTGCCATTTTCTTTGTATGTACGTCAAATGCTTTGCACTACCCTCTGATAACCCTAACTGCTCGACCACACTACCACAAAGAGAGCATTAGTATTATCTACTTTAGCCTCTAAGCCAAGCCTCTTGGGAACCCCTGGACTCTGTGCACACTATATCTCGCTTTGATGTAGTATATATAGAGCCATCTTCCTACAATTACTCATTGTGGAAAAAAGCTTTGCAACATAATTTTAATACTACATAAAATTAATTGCAGCTGTAAGTAATTATATTCTCCAACGCATATCTCTGCTTAACCGCATCACATGGCAACCTGGTGCTTAGACATCTTCCCTATGTAAATGTGTTTTCACCAATCGTTTACCATTTATTTTCAGTGGTTGCTTATAACATAAATGACCATATTTAGAGTATATGTAATTTTCATCATCAGACTATTTCTCAAGGCCTTTGTTGGTTTGACATGGAAAGATTGGTCGTTTTTATTACCTTCATCTCTTGAGCACATTGTATACATGTAGTTGTTGCCTCTCATTTCCACTTTAAACCAGTTACGGCTCTGTGTTCTTGCATGTCTTGGGATATTATTCTGTAAGTGGCAGTCGAATCGTCATCTAACGTACTTAAAGTATAGCGTGTTCAATTACATTTTAAGTTTAATATTATGCAGCCATCTGCCACACCGAAAAGCATGCAAATATTATTTGGAAAAATTAGCAGGTTGACGAAAGAAGCTAGACAAGGGCATATGGAATTGTGCTCTACATTTCCAGGGTAGCTTTCTTAGCCAATACATTCTAACATTCTGTGACGAGGATAGGATCCTAATTCAAATAATAATGCTATACGGGGGGGCCAAAAAAGTATACAACAACTTCAACTGGCATGCGTTGATGCAGATATGTGGATTTTGTGTATAATTACTATGGGCTGTGATGCAATGCAAAAAGAGATGGTGACTGAGGACTGCTGTGTTATGCGTCTTTTGCTCTTTTTACTGGAATATGAGAGAACACAATTTATATATAGTCTAATTAAAATATTTGACACGGTCTTAGTCACCCCCGTCCCCATGACTCTACAAAATTTATGTTTTGTAGTATATCTCAAGTTCCTTCAAACAACTTCATTAAATGACTTCCCTGTGTGCATGTTTTTGGAAACATCCAAGATTGATCTTTCTCTTTGCAATTTAGAAATTTGTTGGGAACCAGTCTGAAATTGTTGTTTCTTTATTTTATGGTGCTAAATCCTGAGTACTTTTCATAAGTACGTTTCTCAACACATCAAGTGGAGGCCCACCTGAAACATTTTCTGGAAGAAAACTGTCAAGTGGACAGCATGGAAAGGCTGTTCTGAAAATAGTGGATGATGCTCCATACCTGTTAGACACCTGCCTCCTCCTTATACTCCACCTCTCAGACTTTGACATGGTAAACAACACAACCCACTTAAACACCCTGAAAGAAAGGGAATAAATGCCACTGCCCTCAAATGGCTTCTCTTCTGTCTGCAAAATTGTGGGCTGTGTTAAATTGGCAAACTTTCGCTCAAGCACATCTTACCTTCACTAGGGAATCCAGCAAGGCTGTATCGTTTTACCCACACTTTTCAGTATCTGTATGGATCCGCTTTCTGATCTACTCTATCAAACCTACTGATCATTTGTAAGCAGACAGTACATAGTTCTGCTTGAAAATTGACTCTCCGAAGTATGAGTAGGCAGCCTCAGTCCTAACTGAAATCTGGTCTTCAGTGACTAACCACCATCTCGAGCACAACCTTCTAAAAATCTAGTTCCTCTTAACCTCTCCTCTTGAATAGTTCTGTTGGTTGGACTCCACCACAGTACTCAGTTGAATACCCTACCTCCCCCAGTTGAGTGGTCAAAAGCTCTTGTTTTCTACATACACAAGTACCCGGATTTCTAAATTTACAACAACACAAAGGGCTGGCTCAGAACCACCTTAATTTACTAAGATGTGTCAAAGGTTACATTCTAGCAGGTGACTTCAATCAAGTAGTTGTATCCCTATTGCTATCAGTACTTAACTGTGGAAACTTCCTTTTTACTGGAATAATAAGATTCACCTCTCAGTGACGTGGCTTGGAGCAGACCAAAATGGCCACACATTCGTTTCCTTTTACAGTTTCCTTTTACAGGTGTCTTCAAGCCAAGTGCTCGTTATTGATATCTTGTTGGTGGGGAGACAGGCACCCTGCATTTTGGGGTGGTGGACAGTTTGAAGCCTGCGTTGCAGGGGGGCTGGGTGGGTGGCGTTGGGTTACTGTATGATCGATGGCATGTGTGGCTGTAGCTACACATGCTTTGCATAAGTCCACCATCTAGTGTTGGGTCTGGAGTGTTACAAGTTGTTTTTCTTCGAAGGATCCTTTCGAGTCACGAGATCGAGTGACTCCTCCTCTCCGTGATACTGGGCATGGGCATAGAGTCCTATGTTATTGTTTTCTCCCTGCTATCTGGTTCGGACGTGTGTTCCTCTCACTCTGTTATTCCTCGGCTTGATCTATTCCGAACTGCTCTTTTCTGTCTTTCTTTCTGCAACGGTATTGTAATTAGATCGCGGTTTCTCCACCTAATGCAGTCGATCCGCTTTTCTGCATCAGGACTCTGCTTATTGCCCTCCAGGGTGCTAACGCCTGTCTCGGGCCTACTTCTCAACATGGTGTCGAGATAAGCGGGCTGATGGAACGGACTCCATTTCAGTTTTGCACTCAATGCCATTTGAAATTCCCACCCACAGACCAACACCTGGTGTGTAACTTGTGCCTTTCCCCGGACCATAAATAAGAAAGCTGCAACAACTGTTTGTCTTTTTGATCCATTAAGACCCTCCGGGACTGAAGAGCATGTTGGTTGGAGATGGCGTTGACACTCCCAATATTTTCAGGGAAGAGCACGCCCAGGAGGAGATGGAACATGAAGAGGCTTTCTATGTTGGATGTCTCTTTTGACATAGAAAGACAGCCTCTCACCTCAGCGCAACCTGTGAATACCTTGGCCCCCACCTCCCATACAAAGACTCCAAAGAAGACCCATAAACAGATCGTCGGACCGCCACTGCCTTCGGGCCATGGTCAGAACCAAAAGATGCCTTCGCATTCCCCACCTTCCAGCTCAGCATCGAAAATTGCCAAGACTAAGCTGTCTTTGGCATCAACCTCAGTCTCTGCGGCACCCACACCGCCTCAGGATCGACTCGACCCTTCGATCCAAACTTTTCGGCGCTGACCAAAAAGCCTTCCACTTTGGCTTTGGAGCCAATGGCTTCGGTCCTACACAAAGTTTCCACTCTGAAAACTTTGGATCTGAAGATCCTGCCTTCCAGAGACTCCAGTCACTCCTCTGAAACAGCCTCACCAGTGAAGCCTATTCTAGAAGTGATGGACGCTGTCAGCACCAGCTCCATGTTTAAAAAGGAACATGAAGAATAGTTGCTTCCCACCCTGTTCCAATCAAGAGAAACCTTACTTTTCAGGAGGCCATGGACACTGTTTCTCCACTTAAAAAGCTCTTCAAGGACAAGGCTCCAGTTTGACCCTATCCTTCTCCTCCACACGCTCCTGTACTCCCTTCTACCCCTCCACCACTTCCCCAATCTCCTCCACCTGTTACTGAAGTACAATTTTCTTCACAAGGTTCACCTCCACCTCAAGGAGGTCATTTATGGGACATGCCACAGAATATTGACCCATGGGATTCATATGATCCAGATCCTATTTTACCAAATTACCCTGATCTATATCCCTTACGCTCTTCACCTCCCGAAGATGCAACTTCATATCAACAGGTCATAGCACAGGCAGCTGGAATTCACCACGTACAAATGCACACTGACCCTATTGAAGAAGATTTCCTCTTTGATACACTCACTAACACGCATAAAGAAAGTCAGTTCTTGCCTATGCCACCAGGAATGCTTGGACATGCTTCCGACATTTTTAAAGAACCTGTTAGGTCAAGAGTTATCACTCCAAGTGTAGAAAACAAAATATGAGGTTGCACCCACGGACCCTATATTTATTTGTTCACAAATCCCTCCTCGCTCAATAGTCAGCACTGTGCTAACAGCCAATCAACAGGAGATGCACCTCCCCCTGATGTAGGAAAAAGGGTGGCTGCACAAGCTGACAGTCATTGGCGTATCGTCAACATCCAGGCACTCTTGACACAGTATGACAGGGCCCACTGGGACGAGAAGGAGGATCTTCTCCAGTACTCTGAGGAACATCGAAAAAGGGGCCAGGTTTTCCAAGGGTTAAACCGTTTGCAACAACTCTTATCAGGTGTGCAGCAGATGCCACAGATACCGCAGCACATGTTATTAATACTAGCATTGTTATCAGAAGGCATGCTTGGCTTCAATGCTCAGGTTTTTACCAGAAATTAAACAGGCAGTTCTTGATCTGCCTTTCAACAGGAAACACGTTTGGTCAGGAGGTAGACAATACCATAGACAAACTCAAAAAGGACTCCAACAGCAAAGGCTATGGGGGCACTATTCGCACCAGAAAGGGGTAATTTTCATCACCCACAATTCAGGGGAAGCTTCAAACCATCCTCTACTGAACCTTCCACCTCCCAGAGCAAACAAGGCACCCATTTCTATAATAGAGGTTCCTTCAGAGGGTCCTACAGAGGTGCAAACAAAAACAGAGATCTACCTCCACCACACAGCAGAGACTACTTACTCCTTGCAGCACCAGTTCACATTTCTCCAGTAGGGGGAAGAATAGATAATTTCCACCCACAATGGTCCAATATCACCACAATTCACCCACAAACTCTTAGAAGACCATCTTACTCTTCTGAAAGAAGAGGTACAATCCTTTCTTCTCAAAGGACCTATAGAATCAGTTCCCCTCTCACACCAAGAATTTAGGTGCATACTCCCTATACTTCCTGATACCAAAGAAGGATGGGTCACTAAGACCTATTCTAGATCACAGGCCACTCAACCTATACATTCTCCAAGAGCATTTCCATATGGTCACTCTCCAAGATGTCATTTCAATCTTACAACAAGGCGACTTCAGGATGCATACTTTCACATTCCCATTCATCCAGCACACCGCAAATACCTCAGATTTGTCATGGGGGGTGGGGGGGGAGAGAGAGTCATTATCAATTCAAAGTCTTACCATTCGGGGTCACAACTGCCCCCACGGTCTTCACAAAATGTCTAGCAGTAGTCACAGCTAATCTCAGACGACAACACATCTGTATCTTCCCCCTATTTTGACGAGTGGCTCATCAAAGCCAGTACCATCCAACCATGTCAGCGTCTTACTCCAATCACAGTAGACCTCCTTCACACTCTGGGATTCACAATCAACTTTCTCAAATCTCATCTCCAACCATCGCAAATACATTTCCTTATCTGGTGGCAAATCAAAAAGCTTACCCAGGGTTGGCATGTCCAAGCCCAGCTCAAATTTAAGCTTTTCAAACTTTCCTTTTCCAGCTACTGGAAAACCACACTTACACAGTGAGATTAGTGATGCAGCTTTTGGGGATGATGGCATTCTGCATTGCCATTGTTCTCCGTGCCAGACTACACATGCGTCCCTTACAGCAGTGTCAGTCTCGCCAGTGGTCTGTCACAGGGTCCTCTCCAAGATCTAGTGTTGTTGGACCGCCAGACTCGCCGCTTTTTGCAATGGTGGAATCCCACCAACCTCTCCAAGGAGCGGCCCTTTCAGGACCCAATATCAAAACATGGTGTAGCTAGATGGATAGTCAGGTATATTCAAACTTGTAATGCCAAAGCCAAAAGACAGCTACCTATTACCGCCAAAGCACATTCCACCAGAAAGAAGGGTGCTTACATGGCCTTTTTCGGTAACATCCAAAAAGCAGATATATGTAAAGCTGCTACTTGGTCTACACCACATACCAATGTTGCCCAAGCTGTGTGTGGAACACTTTTTCATGCAAATCCAGCTCCCACAGGCTAGCAACCTCCTATTTGGAGGGACTGCTTTACAGTGTGTGCAAAGCATGTGTATCTATAGCCACACATAATACTTAACAAGGAAGGGCTCCCTGACTAGATAAGGAGAGACACCCAGGGAACAACAACTGAAGTGTGAGGTACACGTCTCTCTCCTACTGGGTTCAAAACATGTCAAATATAGTCACTATACATAATTCATGAACAAAATTCATATTTTATTCAACAAAAATAAACTTAATCACACAAATTAATAAAAAACACTGAAAACAACAATTCCCTACAATATTAAAAAAACAAACACATACAAATAGACAAGATAACAAATAACAATAAAACAAACACCAAGACCACTCTTACCACAATAATCATATACAGATATCACATAAAAATAAATGGACACATAAAATGACTCATTCATTACACATGATATGTCTCATATAATGACAAATACACATTTTATGCTCCAAGAACAGTCCTTGATTCCAGCGACTGGTGTGTGTGTGTGTATGTGTATATATATATATGTATATATATATATATATATATATATATATACATACATATGCTATACTAGAAAAAATATGTGTTCACTTCATAACAGGATAACCTAGGTTTGTATCCCTAGAAGGTCATCCAAGTTCATATACTGGTATTCATCCACATAACTGTTCAAAAATAGTTATCCATGATGAACATCTTCGTTGTTGTATAGATTATATCTTTGATCAAATGAAATTCATGCTAACCAATTTTGGCCTATTCTTGGCATTTGTATTAAAACATCACCATTACTTTGGCTGTTGCCAATTTACACTTCTTCTTGATATCTCTATTGACATATAGCCCTTACTTTGGCTATAACTGCCGCCTGAGCCTTCTTCTTGAGATCTTTATTGACATATCACCCTTGCTTTGGCTATAACTGTTGCCATATATCAAAGTAGGTACTAAACCATGTATTTGAATCTAAATAAAAACCCAGGCAAAGATGTAATTACAGTGATGCAAACATTTTCAAAAAGGGAATCATTGTATATGTTATCAGCCCCCGTGGTGAAATGAATGTGGGTGTGAATAGTCACCATATACATAAAAACCGCCACATACATGCCAGTGATCCACCAACTCCACTTATAATACCAAAGTGTGAAAAAGAATCCCAATAAATAAAGATATATCAAACAAAAGTGAAAAATACAAAGAATGTATCTCCAAAGATTAGAACTGGATACAGAGCTCCCATACCTGGTCACACCCAGTGTATGGAGTGACTTTACACAGAACTCCCATTTGCGTTGCACTTGGTAACTGAAACAATGACAGAAGGGACCTTCTAAATATACTTCTAAAAAAATGTATTGCATCTCTGATTATGCAAGTACTGCGAGTCAAAATTAGCTATCAAAAGCCAATAAAACCGGAAAACTAGTTGCTCACAGCATACGGAAACCAGTGTCCTTATACTGGATCAAGAGGGCAACATCGTGAGTGTAATTCATCCAGCAATCACCTACGCTGCTTACTGTGAATCTGCGAAGCATAATGGATCGTTGGTATAGTTGTCAATAATCGTATCAACTTCACATAGCGTATTTGCCACTAATCTCAATCCTTTCTTTCCGCTGATAAAAACGCTGATTGCTGCCAACATAGAGAAAGGATCCGGGCGGCAAAAAAAGTGGAGAAGAAACCTAAAACTCGGGTGGCCATTTTGGAATGGTACAGAACAGAGTGTAGGTATGTTGAATCAGCCCTCCAGCCAGTAAAAAATAATCTATTTCATGACTACAACATACTCTTACTACAGTAAAATCAGAAAAACGGAACAGACTCCAAAACAAAATGTAAAAAATAAATAAAAATCTTGCGAAAGCACAGGCACTAGTTGTCCACTTAAGGTTCTACTACATAGACACATGAGCAGCCCGCTGTATTCCTCCGAAATATTTTAAAGAGTATCTTGCCAAGGTATCGCCTCATTCAAACCTTTGCCGTAAGTATCCAAATAGAAAATCTAAAATACTTCCCTTTTCTTTCTGACAGATTCCGAGCTCAAACCAGTTTTGGGGACAATCTTCTCCACGATAGTCCATCTAATTTCTTCCTCATTGTGATTGTACACAATGTGATTGTAGTGTCGCAATCCCTCCTCCCCAGACGCCTGTGGCCATTGTAGTTACATTCTCATATAAATCTTGAATATATGTTAATACATTGCATGGACATCTTTTTCTATTACTCTCAATACACTCCTTACCTCATCTGCCTGTGTGGAAACAATCTAACAAAGAACTCGATGCCCATGCGCAGTAGCTCCAAGAGGAGGAGTCACTCGATCTCTAGACTTAAAATAATTCTTTGGAGAAAAACAACTTCTAACACTCTGGAAATACTATTTGGTCGCACAAATTGTAGTAATAATTGAGTGGGTATGTGCATATGTATTGCTCTCTCTTAAACTAAGAGGACACAATGCCAAAAGAATGCAGCACTCTTAGTCTAAATAATGAATTTAGGAGGGCACTTCCCAAATATCAAACAAAAGTCACACAAATGTACAAGAATAAGCATATAACTCAAGTGCAGCTGGACATGTGTATATTCAAAGATAAACCAGTATACCAGGTGGTCAAGATTTCAAAAGAAATACGCAGTATATCAACAGAGCGTATATACATAAGCTAACTAATCCAGATTTAAAATGCATCACCATTGCGGTAGACCTCCTCATTCTCGCCAGCCAGACTGGGGAACTCTTCAATCAGCCAAGGCAGTAGACCCCCATCGCCCCCCAATTGGGATCAAGATATCGTTGGCAACGTGTCTGCTCCACAGGTGAGTTCCTGTTTTAGCTCCAAGTCTCCCCATCTTTTATACCTTAAAAAAGCTCAAGGAGAGAATTCTAGAAATCCCCTCCCCCTTTGTTATGAAATTAACGCTGGCTGTACTTTGCGGTGAAAACATGCCAGGCTCCCATGCTTGTTTAGAGGCAGAGCTGTACATTCTTCTGATAAGGCCGTCTCAACCTTGTGAGTCTGCATCCGAGGTAATATGTTCCAGCATTTTCTGACCCTGTTCCTGTGGAGAGAAAAACAAGTTATTTGTGGAAAACAAGTTTTGTGTGGAAAAACACATGTGCTGCCCTGCAACCGCAGCAGGGCACAACATGGAATCACTCCCCCAAAATTGAGTTGATGATCAAACATGGAGTCTTTGGTTAAATAGATATAGCATCACAGCATATTGCCAAGAACCAGCTTTCTGGGTGAATAGGGAGGCAGTAGGCGCAAGAGGCTATCATGCGATATTATACAGGAAAGGGTTCAGACATACATCTACCAATACACACTTGGACAGTAGTGGTGGTGTGGTCAGCAGCCTTAAAACTGGCAGGGAGGGTGACTGAGCAGAGCCCCCTGTGGGGCAGTGATTTACTTTAGGAGGTGGGTAGCTTGAAAGGCTTCTTATTTTGGGGCTGCTGGGCATTGACCTGATTGGGGATGTTTAGAAGGGGACGGGGTCCCTACCCTTTGAGTCCCTTAAAAGAGATTATCTGCTTGCTGATTCTGAACACTATCACTATATGCAGATAGTTGCTGTCCTAAGGGTACACATGCCTGGGGGGCTCCAGGTGGAGGAGCTTCCCTTTCCCCATTGATGACAGGCTTCTGCTTGACCAGAGAAGCCACTTCCCTAATATATAAGAAGATTATGAACAACGCCCTTAACTATGCTGGGCTCTCTTACAGATCACTGGGTAATATGGATGATGAGGTGTGGGAGGAGGTAATTCAGGGCCCCAGCGTAATAGCAATAGGGGCACCCACACTGAATTGGCTCCCAATCAAATTCAAGTACTCCTAAGTACCTTTTGCAGACACTGTTAATTACCTTGTCCTTACTAAGTGAAATGTATCCACATCCTACCAGATACAATATGACTTAGATAAAATAAAAACAGTGCTCTTCCCCCTCGGTTTTTGGCTCCTCTCCTAAGAAAGGGCCATGGAGAGGGAGGCAACCATGGTAATTCCTGAAATCCCAAGCATCAGGATGTAGATTGTGAACTTGGGAAGGCATGGTGGACATTCGTTCTAGAAAGATTTTTAGGAACTAATTCTTTTGTTTGGTTGTGATTCCTGTACTTTTCTTTTGAAAACTGATATGCCCAGAGTTTTCTCTTGTTCCACCCTTCAATGTTTCCCTTGATAAATTGATATTGCTAACATACCTTGTGTTACCTTACCAAAGTCTAGTAATAGCCTCCTTAAGTTCTCCTTCCAGCCAGTTGTTGAAGTATCACAATTATTTTATATTGAGGATGTTTGGTGCATAAATTGGCAAACTAATGCTGTCAATTAACACTTCAAGGTAAGTTGTTTCGCATGGAAGGCCATCAGAAATGGCAACCCTCTATTCTGGGCAGAGAAATTAACTTATGCGGGCCAGTACCACAACATAAGGCTCAAAGTCGTGAAACTGGAAACAAAAAATTGGCTAAAAAAAGAACAGAAGACCAGTCCTCCATCTATGCTTCCAGGATCTGAACCAATCTTGAACTGCCCCCAACCTTCTGCAATTCAGGAATGAGCTGATGACCTACCTTTTCATAGAACACTATATCTCCACACAATAGGATTGACCACTGAAGAGATGACAGGTGAGTGCTTTCATCCATGAATATCTTCTCTATTTTAACTTGAGTTCCTGTTTTTGTTTGGTGCCCTCTTCCTCTCTTGCTGTGTTTGCACTCTTTAAATACCTTCACTTAATATCTATAATAAAGTGTATTTTGTAACTGCATTTTCAGCAAGTAGTCCGTTTTTGACAATAAATTGTGGGCAGCTGAATAAAAACTGTAATTTCCTAGCTGTTGTGAGACTCCAGTTGTCTAATGAAACTAAATTTCAATCAGCCTTTCCCTCTGCTCCTGTTTACCCCTGTTAGTCTCAAACAGTAATGAATGATTACTTTGGTCAGGTAACAGATTCTCTCTATTATTATCTCTCATATTACCTATCTGCGAACAAAGGATACATCCATTACTTTGTTGTAATTGGCCCAAGGCCACATTTAGAAATGAACAGCTCATGGTAGCTTCAATGTAGTCAACAATCAACCATCTGCCTTCTGTGGTATGGCTTTGAAATAGAATAAACTAACATGGTCTGCAACCCTACTGCTGTGTGAGCTTTCTACTCTTTCACACTCAATATTTCTGCCTCTGTTTTCACCCCTTGCGCCTGTTTCACCTCTTGTGCCTTTGAACTTTTTCCTAATGGATTTTTCTGCCTCTTTTTCA
This sequence comes from Pleurodeles waltl, assembly GCF_031143425.1. Lineage (NCBI taxonomy): Eukaryota > Metazoa > Chordata > Amphibia > Caudata > Salamandridae > Pleurodeles > Pleurodeles waltl. The sequence goes on from NC_090441.1 coordinate 93,396,459, forward strand.
ACCCTTGTGCTTTTTTTGTTCATTTTTTTCATTTATTTTTTTCTCACTTTTGGGCCTTCTCACCCATTGTCAGGCCTTCTGTCCCATGTGTTGTCCTCCATCCCCCTCTTAATCCCTCCTGCATTTCCTCCCACTTTCCTCACTCCTTACCCACTCTTGTGCTGTTTTCCTCCCTGCCCCTTCTTCCCATGCTTCAGTAGCCCTCCCCCCTGCGCTCTGTTCCCCACCCTCCCAGGACCAACTTAATAGCAGCTGCTCTGCGGCCTTGCATCTGGTGTGTTGAAGGCAAGCTCGTTTGTGCCTGGACTGCGTCAGGAACCCTGTTCTGATCACCCCCCACACCCAGTGATACTTAGCAGCACTTCTTTGATCACTCAACTTTGGATGCCTCTTCCACCTACTGCTGTCCTGCCACACATCACACCACGATAGGAGCTTTCTCCTGCATCCAATGTCAGTTCTTCTACAGCTACCCTCCACACACCTCACGCTAGCACCAGAAACACCATTAATGTCCCCTACCAACACCACATGCCACAGCAAATCTGCATGGACGCACGACTACATGGTCAGCAAACACACAGCCAAAATCTGGGACCTGCTGAGCAGCAACGTACCAGACCTCCTCTTCCTCACTTAAATCTGACTCAACTCCACATCAGCACCTGAGATCATTGTGGCAAACCCAACAGGCTACAAGATCGCATGAGAGGACTGCACCCACAAGCCAGGGGGAGAGAAGGACTCTCAATGACCTACAAGGAATTAATTGAATGCTCAAAATGTGTGGAACGCCATCCCAATTATGGAAGATCGGCACTTCAAGCTGCAGATTTCCAAAAACTTCACCCAGAACCTATGCCTACCAATCATCTGGACCGCGACCCACCTTCACCATCGTCATTACCAACTTCATTGCCTTACCACTCCATCATTTACTTACAAACCAGTACACACTGCAAATCAATGCACCCACCAGTACCAGCCTACCATTCCGCAGTTGGGGAAAAACATCAGTAGCAGGTTGGATCAGCGTCCTCAGCACAAGTCATCCCAGCCCCACAGATAACCTCAACAAGGACTTCAACAACTGGATTACAAACTGTGCTAACTCCCTTGCACCCATCAACCCTAACAAGCAAAAATGATATAAAAAGCAGGCCAGCTGGTAAAATCAAGGACCTTCGAGGCACCAAATGGTAGTGTAAACAGTTAGATAGGAGATGGAGAGCCAGCCACAAAACACCAGTAGAACCACCTACAAGGCTGGATTCAGACGCTATTACCAGCAACTAAGACACCAAGAAAAGAGCACTAGCTAATTGCATTGAAGGAAGCTCCAACAGCTGCAAGATCTTCTTGATTGTCAAGGAATTCACCACACCCTCCGTCAGCAACATCACCCCCTCCTAAGAACTCTGCGATGACCTATCAAACTTCTTCCACAGCATATTTGCTTAGCACACTAACCTGGCCCTGGCGAACACATTGACAACTTACCTGTCACTATCCAATATGGCCACCTGACCAGGTGGACATGACATCCCTCATCAGAGGTGACACAGTGCCAATTGTGCGTCCCATCTGCTCATGGACCCCAAAGAATCCATGCCCCCACCACTTATACAAGCTGGGAACACCACCAGTCAGCGACGCCCTCATCCACTTCATTAACACCTCCATCAGATCCGCCATATTCCTGGATGACGGGAAACATGTAGATGTCAACACAATCCTCCTCAAGTAACCATCAGTGGCCTGAACCAACTGAGCAACTTACAAAGCTTCTTCCAGTTCCCCACCCAGCCAGAGTGATTAAGTTGGCCGTTCACAAGCAACACTCAACCCACCTCGAGATTCACCACCAGCTGGACAACAATTAATCAGGGTTCAAAAAGAAACATAGCACCGAAACAGCACTCATTACGGCCACTGATGACAACTGGGCCATCCAGGACAAACAATGCTCCTCATCCTGCTCAACCTCTCCGAGGCTTTTAACACTGTCTCCCTCAACACTTTCATCCAAAGACTCCACAAATTGACATCCAAGGATCTGCACTCTGATGGATCTGCTTCTCCCTCACGAGAAGAACCAACAGAGATTGTCACCCTTCATGTCCAAATGGGGGAACCTCATCTGCGGAGTACCCCAGGGACCAGTCCCACCCTGTTCAACATCTACATGATGGCAATCCCAAGACATCACCATCATCTCCTATGCCCAATTCATCCTCTCCCTGATGGACAAGACAAACAGAACCAACTTCACCATCTGCATGGCCATGGTAGTAGAGTGGATGAGAACCAACTGCTTGAAGCCCCATTTTAAACGACTGAAATGCTGGTCTTTGGAAATAAGGCTTCCCCCCCTGGGACTCTACCTGGTGGCTGTTGAAGCTAGGACTGACACCCAACTACCATGCAAGAAATTTGGGAATCATCCCAGACAGCAAGCCCAGCCTCATAGCCTCTTCCTCACGTACGTATCGCAAGAGGCTGAATACCTGGCTCTCTGTAGGGACTACACACCTGCTAAAGCGCATGGATACCCTCATGAGTGATTAGTGCACCATACAAAAAATCATTACACCTGTATAAATGTACACCTACTACATTAACAAATGCGTAGTTGTCCCTGTAAATGAGTACTTGCAAGCTGCTACAGTGATAGTACTGGAAGTGTTTATGATTTCCCCAATATAGGAGTAAACATATGCATGTACATTAATGATTTAGTTTCAGAATCAGGCCTATAGGTTTTAGGTGGTTGACTGATTTCTTTCGTTCTCACTCTTGAGTGGATGGCTCCAATGAAATTGTGAAAATGCTTCCTTAATTAAGATATTAGTTATTCAATTTTATCACATTCATATTGCAAAAGTACAAGAGAATTTACTTGGAAATCCCAGGATAGGTTAATAGCTTTTAAAATCCAATATTAGTATAATTGTTGGTGGAGTGACTAGCATGTACAATCTAACAATTCTTATAAAGCCAAAGAAAAAACAACATAACACTAGTACTACTTGATCGCTCCAAACTAAAATAGAAATGAGATATCAGAGTAGTATGTGCTGCCTTATCCCAGATAGTACAAGTCCTACTGTTGATAAAAATAATAAATCCTTATAAATATTTGGGCACCAAGAGCTACAGGAATTACCAGTCATATGAATGACTAGCCAAGGTGAAATGCACAAGTTTCTAAACAAGCTCCTCTGTAGCCTACACATTAATATATTTTTTAAACCACCCATTAAGTTCAGTACATGTTGCCTAGCAATAATTCAGTTTTAATCCAACTGTAAATAAACCAACTCTTCTGCTCTGCTAACACGCCTAAAAACTATATACTTCCAGATTGCCGTAATACTTCACAGCTGTTTAGAGCTCATAATTCCAAAGTAGACCAAATAATGATACCCCAACATTCCTTATGTGGGTGTCCTCCAAACTAGCCACATCACAGCTAGCCATAGAGATAGCCAAGAAAAGAACATCAGTAGAATGTCATGCTGCTACTGATGTCCGTTCCAACTTAAAGGAACTGTTACTGTCTATACTTCATATTTTTGATTCAAAGCGCATAAAGCTATCAATCTCAGGAACCATTTTCTCAGAGCTTAAGGATAGGCTTCTCCTACAGTAAGTTTTGAATTCTTCCCTAGCTCTTGGAAGTGTGTCCCTTTCTTGCACTTCTAGATCCTCTGCAACCGCCTTGAAGTTCCAAGCTTATTTGTAATGCCAGTCGGTACCTTTTAAAGGTACAAAGTATGGTGAAAGGAAAATATACACAAGGACTGGTTTTGTGTTCTATGTGTTATTTTCTATTTTAGGCTGCTGATCACTTTATCTTAAAAACAATAACATGCCCAATAATACAAAGCAAACTGATGTGCTTCTCTTTTTGTTTCTTATGTAGTAAGAATGGAGAAACCTGACTTTGCCTCAAACACAGGCCCTATTTCACATGTGAAAACTGGAATAAAAGTATTTTATCCACTTTTTATTATTAGGGGTAGGGAAAATGCTGGAATATTTCCACACCTAAGATGATTAATGCTTGAGAGAATTATAAGTATAATGCATAGGCGGACTGGAGTGTGAAAATTGTAAGGTACACATACCATCACACACACAAGGCATTCATGATACTAGCTCAGTGTTGCCCAGTTTCTAAAGTTACTCGAGTGTTGCTAGCACATTGCAAGCAGCAGTGACTCTCATCCAGTTTCACAGTTCTCACAATATTTTGTTCAAACCAGGTCTCCTACTGACGTAAATGATGCCATCAGCATAATTATATAATTGTAAATTTTATTTGTACAGCGCTTATTAGCCCTGACATGGGGTTGTACGGCTTAGTGGTGAATAGCACTCTACTTTGGAACCAATGGTTAAAAGTAAATAGGTAGATCAGTAATTTGTGATTCCTTTTCCCTTGTGGGATTAGTTGCAGTAAAGTGTTCGTGCTCTTGCGATCTGATGCAGTTACTCTAGTGTTTTGAATAGAGATAGATTAATTGAGGCATAGAGAAACTGAAATCAAGTGTGATACCTATAACCCAATAATCGGGCTTAGCTGAGAATATTCCAACGCAAAACATTTACTTGCTCCCATTTTTAGGTTTTGCCTAGGCAGCACATGCATGGTGTCTTCAAGACATGCTGTATCTACAATGTGGGCTTCGAGCACGTCCCATTTTTTTTAATTTTCATTGGTTCATGTTACTGCCCTTTGTAACTGCCTGCTTTTATTTGGTGAATAAGCTTATTAGTCCCTCAATTTGGTGCTTTGTAACTTCTCATGGAGACTGCCCCTGTTGAATGTGCTCTTACTCTTTTTGTTATTTGTTACTTTGTGTGCACTCTTTTAGTTTTTTTGTTTGTTTTGCCTTTGCTTGTTTGAATTTTAGTTGTTTTGGGCTTCACTCCAGCGCAAGCGCTTGTTTTATTAGCACAGCGCCTGCTTCACGGCCGCTCTGTTTCATGTTTCATGAAGTGCAGTGGGGGTGAAGCGAGTACCGTGTTGATGAAATAAATGCATGGGGCACTTCATTCGGTGTGCCTCTTTATTTTTTTTTGTTTTGCCTCTGCTTTGGATTGTAGTTACTTTGGGCTTAACTCCAGCGCAAGCGCTTCTTTTTTCAGCATGGTACCTGCTTCACGGCTGTCACGCTTTGTTTCATGAAGTGCAGCGCTCATGATGCCACCCCGTTCTACTGTAAAAGGCTGGTTATTATTTATATCAAGCACTTCTTTGACGTGCCTGTGCCCTTAAATCCTGGCTTCAGCAGTCCACCTGCTTTCCACGCAGCACCTTTAATTTACAGCCAAGTTATCCGAAAGGAGCTGCGTGAGCACGGATGATTCTTCTGCGAGTGCCCTCACTGGTCGTGTTCACTTTGAGAGTGCTTGTCTTCTATTATTTCTGTTTTAAAGAACTGCATATATTTACTTGCTTGATTCACTTCATTTGCTAAATATGTTTCCTCTTTTTGTTTCATTGTACAAATGGTCATTCTTACTGGGCCTACTGACAAAGTGGGTTTCTGCTGTATTCCAGTGACTGCTTTGGGTTGGGGGTGGTTCCTGTGGCAGGGAGTAAGGGGAGGCCATGCAATGCCCATTGCGGATAAAAAAACACGCCTGTTGTGGAAGCAGTCATATTGCGCCATCACTGTGTTATTTTATTTGTCGCAGGGCTGCTGATCATGTGCAGCTTCGGCTCTTCTCTATAAAGGGCCACACCAGTTTCACATCTCTTTTCACAGCAAGATAGTGGAGTGTTCCTGAATTGCCTGCCGATCACAGGTCACGTTCTCGGCAGGTCCCACACACAACCTTCTATGCATCTGAAGGTCATGCAGTATGGATTATAGTAGTGGTTCCCAACCTGTGGTCCGGGGACCCCTGGGGGTCCACGAAGCCGTGACCGGGGTCCGCGACTACTCAGTAATTTAAATAATGTTAACTGTTTAGGTCCCCAGCTTTCAGTAATGACTCAGTGGGGGTGGTCCCCGGATTTCAGTAATGATTCAGTGGGGGTCCCCGGGCTCCAGTAATGATAAAGCGGGGGTTCACAGAAGTCAAGAGGTTGGGAACCACTGGATTATAGGATTCAGTCATATTAGCAGGTGCTATTTGCAGTGCTACAAAGCAGCCAGATTGACAGCAAGCGCTATGTACAAAGCAATCTATTCACTCCTGCCCCATTCAGTCACTGTCCTGTCGTTTAAAGCAGAGGTTGCAGCAAGTAGTGGCCGTCGCCTGTGAGACTCTGGAAGTGGGATCAGGTGCGGGGTGGTCCAGCTGGCGGCAATGACGCATCTTAGAGCTGAGTTCTAAGAAATTAGTCTTTTCTTGTCTGTTCCACATGGTGTTTATGTGGGAGAGAAGGGCTTTGCGTTCAGTTGTTTGTTTTGTCAGCCATGTTTGTATCTAAGGTGTGCTTATCATTGGGACATGTAGTTTGTTTTCCTTTGTGTACCTCATAGTTTCTAGTCTAGTGTTGTAATACAAAAACATTGAAGCACACATCGAGAATTAGTTCAAAAGTCGTACCAAGACCAGTAGAAAATCTGTGTAAGGCTTATGATTGAGTCCGGTAGTACCATTAATTATTCTTTAAGAGTTGCCTCGGTCTTTACTCATTTTTTTCCGTGTGTTGCTTAGGTGTGGTCACTTTAGCCTACTTCTCGTGAAGTAGCAGTAGATGTACCATCCGGGAGAATGCTATGCATGGCTAAACACTTACAAGTTCCCAGAGGCGAGACCTATTGGTTTTGCTAATGCTTGTTACGTATTGTGCTAAAAAGCGTGTTATCAGTTTACTTTATCTTTTAGTGCAAATGCTCTTACTTTTTAACTGAACGTGATATAACTAAAGCGATTGCTTAGACCCGCCTGTGCTGAGCGCAGACGAACATATATTTACTTCAATCAGAAGTTAAATTAATGCACATGAGGCGGTGTGGAGTGCACTTTCACACGCGGTTGCTTGGCACCATTCCAAACTGCATAGCGATTTATTTTTGGCGCCCCTACGCCTGACAGCACGCTTCACCCGCCATGTGCTTACAGCAAAGGCGAAGAGCGGGTTATTCGCAGCAGCAGACCGCCTGTCTCAAGCGTTTTTAAGTTTTTTACCCGGACATCACCTCACATTCGATCTCACAAAAGCATGGATTTTGTGTTGCTTTCTTGAAGGTTCCCATGGGCTATCAAATGGAACGGTGAGTGGCGCGCTACGCCGAATGACTGTTGTAACTTTAAATGTCGTACAGTAAAATAATACAAAAAAAAAAAACATATGTTGTAGTCTGTTGGTGCCTTTAAGTAGTGCCAGTTGTAACTTAAGTTTAATGAGGAGCATGTGTACATTGAACAAGGAAAAGCTTCGAGGAGCTAACAAGGACGTTTTCATGCCCGAGCGCTGTACGTGTTATATAAACACAGATCGCTGTAGTTAACCTGCTTCAGGTTGGGCGCTGCTGAATGAACTGTGTGCATGAGGCGCGAGGACTTACTGTGGTGTCTGCTAGTGTGCCAAAGCGAGAGCCAGAACTGTGACCATTGCAGACTTCGTGCCTTCAAACGAGAAAGACGGAATGGTTAGATACCTACTGCGGAAAAAGGAGCATTTATAAAGGGCTCTGACATACTCCACCAGACACGCAATTTACAAAATCACAGACTTTCAGATATACTTTTCAAACACGGTAAGACAGATAATTGCTCTAGTAGTATGGTATTAGCAAAATAAAATAGTTTAAACCGTTTACTGTTGGTATTTAATTATGTACATAATAATATATGTAAGTCGCTCAAAAATGTTCTTACTTTAAAAAAGAAATGTATATGTGATCATTAACAAATCTACCTCAATTTTAACAGTGCGAAATCTTAGTTCATCGTTTTAAATTTCACCTTATACAATTTACCCCACAAAAATATACCATATTTAACTTTTTTTTGTTAAGTATTTTTTTTTAACGCATGGATCCACAAATATACTTTATTCATTCATTTGTGTGCCACGTCAACTTAGTTGTTATAATATTATACCATAAGTACTTATGTATATTTAGTATTCAATTAGATATACCTTTCTCTCCCTCAGTACCAGGTTGACCCTCAGCCGACCCCTGCCAATGATGTAAATAAACCCACTTTGATCACTGGCACCTGGTCGTCGTGGCTCCTTTTCTTAAGGAGCTGTAAGTGTGACTATATATATATATATATATATATATATATATATATATATATATATATATATTTATATATATATATATATATAAAATGTATTTTTTTTGCTCAAATGACCAAACCACTGAAATGCACATGAGCTATGTAGTCTAGCAAGGAATAACCATGGTGAATGACTTGTATATATGGGCATGTGTGTACCACTCCAGGCACAGTATTACAGCTTTGGACTGGCCAAATACCGTCCAAGCCAACCTGGAATCAGTATAGCAACCCCTGACACGTGTTTCGCTCTCATTAGAGCTCTTCAGAGGGGTATAGCTTTGTCCAGACACAAGGGAGCGCCCAGTATAAGTCAAACCAAGGCCCTTTCAGGATTAGAGTGACGCATAAATTATGCAAAAAACAAAGGAGAACTCTGGGAAGTTCCCAATTTTAGGTGGAGAGCTGTTCTAGTAAGGAGCACCCTGCAACAGTATTTGACCAGTCCAAAGCTATAATACTGTGCCTGGAGTGGTAAATGGCTTTTGTCATTTTACAGCTTGGCGAGGATGACACTATGTCAATCCTATGCTTAAAGATTTTGCTGTACAAATGGCAAAAGACTTTGTCACTATCTAGCTTGGCAAGGATAGCACTGTGCTGATCCTCTGCTTAAAAACTTTGCTAGATAAACAGACATTTGAGGTGAGCAAATCTAGAGTGTCGCTGGTGTTGCAGGGTGCTCCTTACTAGAGCAGCTCTCCACCTAAAATTGGGAACTTCCCAGAGTTCTCCTTTGTTTTTTGCATAATTTATGCGTCACTCTAATCTTGAAAGGGCCTTGGTTTGATATATATATATATATATATATACACACACAAAAGTCCAAAATCTAAATTATAAGCACTTTATCAGGCGTAGAAATGATCATAAAAAACTTTAATCACCCTTCATGCCGCATTTCGGCCGAACCAACAGCCTTGTTCACATAATCACCATGCTGTGTAACTTGCATAAAAAGCACTACTCTGCAAACAGTGAAAACGGACTAACATAGAAAAACCATTTGTGTTGAATGTATTTGTGGGCGCCATCTCCAACACAAAGATACCCAATGATGATTCCACTGCATGAATGATCCTAACATACAACAATAATGCTGGGGCTGTAAGTAAGATTATATCCAAACATCAGGGTATTTTGAGAAATGACAGCATAGTTGGGAATAGAGTAGAGGTCAAACCGAGCATCACGTTTCGCAAAGCTTAATCATTCCATTATGTCTTGGTGCACAGTGACATTACCATAAAATCCTCGTATGTGAAATTTGGACTAGAAGGATTTTTTATTTGTGGGTACTGCAAAGCATGCAAACCCAGTTGTGTGAAAAGGGAAAATACGACTATTGATAGATACTCATGCCCTAATAAGCAGTTTCTGACCTGCAGCACACAATTTATAATTTATGTGCTCGTATCCCATGCCTCTTGAGATATGTGGGGAGCACGGTGTGCACAGTTAAACGTGTTCTAGAACATATGTGAGCCATAGAACATGGAGATCAGAGATACCCAGTAGCAAGGCATTTTGAGAAATAACATTTTAAAGACAGTACCTAATTGGTTTTCTATGGCATTGAACAAATTATCACTAAACCTAGAGGTGGGAATAGGGCTGCCCAATTGAGAGAGAGAGAGAATCTGAACTTATTATTGATCTTCAGACCCTGATGCCAAGTGGCCTTAACCTCGATGAGGAACTTAGTGCACATTTACAAATGTAATTGACATATGTTGCGAAGTATAGTGCAGCAGCGTATCCATATGAAGATGACATAGTTTTATTAGTAACTGTATGTTTGTTGTGTGTTTTTTACTTTACAGAAAGGAGGAATAGGCTGTTGATATGTCTCTTCACGATGGTTGGGGAGCACGCCTTTGGTTTATATAAGGGATCCTTCTAATCACTGATGTTATCTATGAATGCAATCGGGATGTATGTGTAAAAGGGTAAACGCATACCAATATGATTTTACATTTTAAGTAGAACTGTTCTTCTCCGTAATGTACATTATTTGAAACTGGTTTTGAAGTTTTTTCTGAGTTCTATTTAAAAAATATTTTGAGCTGTTGAGGTCCCTATGGTGTAAGCACAGATGTATTGAGCCGTATTAGAGGGATAGACCGGCAATGAGGCATTATAGAGTGAAATAGATTTACTTTATAAGTGTGGAATTGCAGTTTCCTGGATAATTGGTTTTGATAGCATTGTATTATGTATGTGGATATTTGTAATGTGGGTTTTTACAATTTTCAATAATGATGAAATGCCGTCCGATATACAAGATCACCATTAACTATGGGAGGCGGGGAACTATATAGTATTCAATTCAGGACTTGGTTTTACAGGCAAAGATGGTGCCCCCAAATACATTTGACACAAAGGGTTTTTCTATGTTAGTCCGTTTTCACTGTTGATGAATGTCCCGTAATGCTTTTTATGCGCGTTACACAGCATGGTGATTATGTAAACAAGCCGCGGTTCAGCCAAAATGCGCCTTGAAGGGTGATTAAAGTTTTTTATGATAATTTCTACGCCTGAGAGAGTGCTTATAATTTATATTTTGGGGTTTTGCATGTTGTGACCAGTGGACTCGTCTGGTCGTGCACTCTACCCCTCTTGGGGAGATGGATCGTAACAATGGTGGTTTGGGAATTTATATATTTATATATATATATACATATAGTGAAAAATAAGGTTAAAACAGTTATAGTTGAGAACTTTATGTATTCTTCCTATACAAACCAAACTTAAACTACACAAACATTAAAAATTCTAAAGTTACACTTCTACCTTAAATGTATAATTTATGCATACTTTCGAATGACTATATCTTGCACTTCCGTACAGTGTTGTCAACTTGCTTGATGAACTACATTAACTATGATTCTCGACTTTACGATGTACTGCTTATACCCTTTCATCTTACATCATTTATACAATGTGAAATCCTAGCATCCACAACAACACTTACAACAACTCAAATATCATCAATTGTAAGAACACTGCATGGTACAGTGGCAAGTTATAGTTAATGTAGTGTCGTGAATGAGTTGACAACACTGTGTTCAGAGGTGCACAAGTCTTAGTAATTTGAAGATGGTGCATAAATTATAAATTTAAGATATAGCTATATGTTTAGAATTTGCAATGTTTGTGAAATTTAGGTTTGGTTTGTAAAGTTTTCCTAACTATAACTAAGTTTTAACCTTTTGTTTTTTTCATTGAATTTAATTTTGTTAAATTTATGAACACATTTTTGTTAAAATCTTAAAATGTACTGTCAAGTGGAGTATCATATAGTGGAATGGCATACAGTGGAGTGGCATAGACTGAAATGTGGAGTGGCATATTGTAGCATAGCGTAGAATGGAGATGCAGAGAGTAGAGTGGTGTATTGGAGTGGCATATTGTAGCATAGAGTGGCGTTTTGGAGAGTGGAATGGGTAGAGTAGAATAGTGTTTAGTGGAAAAGCATTGAGTGGAATGGCATAGAGTTGCGTGGCATAAAGTGGAGTAGCATAAAGTGGAGTAGCATAGAGTACAATAGCGTGGAGTGGCATATAGTAGATTAGGATAGAGTGCAGTGGTGTAGAGTGGCATTGAATGTAATAGCGTAGACTAGAGGGTGGTGGAGTGGCGTAGAGTGGAATAATGTGGAGTGGGGTAGAGTTGAGGAGTGTTGTAGAGTGGAATAGTATAGAGTGGAGTAGCATAGAGGTGGGTACATGGGAGTGGTGAGAGTGGAATAGTGTAGAGTGAAGTACTCTAGGTAGGAAAAACTTTGCTGCATTTTAAAAAAAATATATAGAGAGATATAATTTCCCCTAACTATTACCACTTTAATAAAGTGGTAGTAGGTGGGGAAGTATATAAAACCTACTACTTACCCTTATCTAAAGTCCTAACTGGAGATATCACTAACTTTTATTGTCTATAAGTTTAAAAATACTTGCCTCTGTTACCAAAAAGTATCATCTAAATACCATAAACTATATGCCTACCAAATTTCATCCAAATGCAACTACCTATTTCTTTGCTACGCTTGAGTACAAAGTGTATGGAAAATTCATTGGTGGAAAAACGCATTTTGGGACCCCCTTTTTTTATTTGCACCCCCTTGCTGAATCGCCACAACACTTTGCATCATCCTCCAATGCAGAAAAAGCAATAGGTCTACAAAGTTTGGGGAGGTTCAGCAAATGGTGGCAAGCCATCTCTGCGTATCCTAACTATAACTATAGAGCAGCTACTGCCACTCTCTAAAATATATGTATGTATATATCTATCTTTTTAATGTGGGGGCGGACCGCCCCCCCCCCCCCCCCGGCTGCCCCGGGGACTACCACCTCCCCGGGGCAACAACAATTATACTTGTGGGTTGCCTACAGGCCCCTGGCAGCTCCAGGAACTGCCATCTCCTGGGGCTTTCAAATAATTTCATGCAGAGGGGCAGTGTTTCCCCCCACTGCTCCCTTGCAGCCCCAGGGACGCCATCTCCCCTGTGGCTTTACAGAAATATGATGTGGGGGGTCTATGCCCCCCCTGACAGCCTTGGGGACCACCCTCTACCCATGGGATTACACAAACATGATGCGGGGGTTGTGTGGCCCTCCCACAGTCCCAGGGACCACCACCTCCCAGGGGCTTTACAGAAATATGATGTGGGGTCCATTCCCTCCCTCCCTCCACCCCCCCCACCCCCCCCCCCCCGGCTGCCTTGGGAACCACCCTCTACCTGCGACTTTACACAAACATGATGCAGGGTCAAAGTAGGAGACAAAACTATCCAAGACAAGCTAGAAGTGCTGGAAAATCATTTGAGAAGAAACAACATTAGACTGTTGAATGTCCCGGAAGATTTGGATAGGGATAACATTAAGGGATTTGTTATCTCATTACTTAGAGATTATGGGCCATATGTACGAACACATTTTCCCATTGACACAGAATGGGAAAAACCCTTTGCTACATCTGGCCCTATATTCCTAAAAGTGGGCACCTAAACCTAGAGGAGGACATTCAAAGAGTGCATTGAGACCCTTTTAAGAAGACCGCTGCTAGGAAAGTCCCAAGGAGAATTATAGTTAACCTTGGAACATATACTATCAAATAATTGATCCTTTCTGAAGAACTGAAAGTTGGTAGCTTCTTAAAAAGGGACTGGTATTTCCGCATAAGGTCTGATGTCTCTTGGGCCACATTGGACAGACAGTGGGAGCTGGGGAAATACATGCAGGCAGCTTCGGTCTTTGGGGGCAATGGTCCAGATGAGGTTCCCTGCCACTCTAAGAATAATGTGGAAGAATAAGATGTATAATATCAGGGAGCCAAGTGAAGTTTGTGCTTTGGTAGAATGGATTAAGGCATCAGGTTAGGGAGTGCAGATTAGTTATGCAGGTTGCCTCATAGAGAGCTCAATGGGGGGGGGTATTTGTCTTTCCCCAAAAAACTAATGGAGGGTTCCCCGGGGTGGGTAGGAAAAGGGGTTGGGTCTTGTTTAGGTCTTTTCTTTTTTTTTTCTTTGTATATCGGGTGTGGGAGCAAATTGGGGGAAAAAGTGGCAAAAAATACATGTCTACATTTTGATGTTCCTAAGACACTCAGGAAATTTTGGGTTCCATCACATGTTTTTGTGCTGGTTTCTAATCAATGTCAAGCGATAAATATAATCAGTTGAAGGTTTTTCTATGGAATGTAAATGGGCTTAGGGTAAGAAAAGAAGGAGGAGGATCTTGGAGTTTTTGCATAAGATAGAGGAAGAAGTGATTATCTTGCAAGAAACCCATTTGTTTCGGGAGGAGTGGGAAGAAATGTTTAAGTATGAGAAGTGGGTTGGTCACAGTGTGACTACTAATCAATCCTGTGTGGCGATCCTTTTTAAAAAAAAAAAACAAAAACCTTAAAGGCCAGGGTAGATAAAGTGACAGTTGATCATAAAGGGAGATGGTTGAGTGTTGAGGTTGAAATATTTGAGTCAAGGTTTACAATAGCGGGATGTTATGGCCCTAACATAGATGACCCGGTTCCCTTTCAGGAATTATATAACCATTTGCTAATGTCTGAATACCCTATTATACTAGGAGGCAATTTGAATGTTAAATCCACTGTCAGGAGCACTGTAAATTCTATAAAAAACTAGATTTTGGGTAAAATAGGCTATTGAGGATTTGGGTCTGGTCGATGTTTGGAGGTCTTAAGGTGGCGACGGTCCTAGATTTACCTTTTATAACAAGAAGTACGGCCACCACTCTAGGATTGACTTCTTCCTAGTGCACAAGAGTCTATGCGGAATGGTAAAACCTGTGTGTCATGCCCCAGAACAGCTTTCCGACCACTCAGCGGTAAAATTACATTTTGCTTTTGAAGCCCAGTTAGTCAGCTCTAGATGGACCATGAATCGGGCTTTATTTTTAGATGAATTAGTAGTGGGGAGTTTAAAGTGAGACACTAGAGCATTTTGTTCAATAAACTACGGATCCACTTCCCCACAGGTGGTCTGGGATACATATAAAGCATATATAAGGGGCAGATTAATCAGTTTGGCCGCATGTAAGCATAAAGCCGAAAAAATCACCTAGGTAGGCTCGAGTATGCAATAGGTTTGCTACAAAAATCCCTATACTCCACCCTGATGTCGGAAGATACTCAGCTACAGATGTTTGTGGATTCTCAACTGAAGAGTGCCAGAGCAAATTTACAGCAGTTTTTAGAATCTAAAAATAGGAGAAGATGGGAAAGTAGCCAGCTCTCACACTTATGAATATGGAGAGGGGTGTAGTAAACTGCTAGCATGGAAAATAAAAACAAATCGGTCAAATAACTTTATAGCCTCTATGAGAAAACATAAATACTGGTTTGAATTGTACGCAGGAATCGGAAATAGAGGATGCCTTCATGTCTTTTTTCCAAAGAGTTTACACAGAAGACCTTCGGACAGAATATGTGTGTACAATTTATAGTATGAATTTAGTGGTTAGTTTTCTGGTTCATGGAGATCAGAAAGGTTTTGTTAAGGGAAGACAACTTCATGAGCTTACACACGATCTACTAGGCACAATAGATCGAGCACGTTTTGAGAATACCCCTTTAGCGGTTCTTCCTTTTGATACGGCTAAGGCCTTTGACAGGGTTAGCTGGCTTTCTTTGCCGAAGACGATGGAGGCCTATTGTAGGAAGTTGGCTCTGTATATACTATTTCAAAGTGAGAAATAGTGTGCACAGAGTCCAAGGGTTCCCCTTAGAGGTAAGATAGTGGCAAAAGTAGATCATTCTAATGCTCTATTTTGTGGTAGTGTGGTCGAGCAGTAGGCTTATCAGAGGGTAGTGTTAAGCATTTGTTGTAGAGACACAGGCAATAAATGAGGAACACACACTCAGACTTACTCCAGGCCAATAGGTTTTTATATTGAAAAAAATATTTTCATAGTTTATTTTAAGAACCACAGGTTCAAGATTTACAGTAAATACTTTAAATGTAAGGTACTTCACTTAGATACTTTAGAAATTTTGAATAAAAGCAATATCATATACAGTCTTTGTAAAAATGGCAATAAGCTATTTTCAAAGTGGACACAGTGCAAAAATCAACAGTTCCTGGAGGAGGTAAGTAAAGGTTAGATTAGGAGGTAAGTAAAACACTTACAAGTCTCCGTTCTGGGGCATAGGCAGCCCACTGTTTGGGGGGGGGGGGGTCAAGGCAACCCCAAACTTAGCACACCAGCACCTGAGTGCCGGTCAGGTGCAGAGGTCAAAGAGGTGGCCAAAACACATAGGCGCCTATGGGGAACAGGGGTGCTCCGGTTCCAGTCTGCCAGCAGATAAGTACCTGCGTCCTCGGGCGCAGACCAGGGGGGTTTTGTAGAGTACTGCAGGGGACACAAGTAGGCACACAAAACACACCCTCGGCGGCCAGGTGCAGTGTACAAAGCAGGTGTTGGGTTCTGTATAGGTTTCAGTGGATGGTCCCAGGGGTCACTGCAGGCAGGCACGGGGGGGGGCTTCTCGGGACAGCCACCACCTGGGCAAGGCAGGGGGTTGCCTGGGGGTCACTCCTGCGCTGAGGTTCGGTTCCTTCAGGTCCTGGGGGCTGCGGGTGCAGTGTTGGTTCCAGGCGTCGGGTCTCTTGTTACAGGCAGTCGCATTCAGGGGGAGCCTCTGGATTCTCTCTGCAGGCGTTGCTGTGGGGGCTCAGGGTGGTCGTCTCTGGTTACTCATGGGCTCGCAGTCGCCGGGGAGTCCTCCCTGAGGTGTTGTTCTCTGGATCTAGAGCCGGGGGCATCAGGTGCAGAGTGTGGAGTCTCACGCTTCTGGCGGGAAAGGTGCAGTCTTGGAAAGTTGCTTCTTTGTTGCAAAGAAGTAGCTGGTTTTGAACAGGGCTGCTGTTCACTGGAGTTTCTTGGTCCTTTAGTCCAGGGCAGTCCTCTGAGGCTTCAGAGGTCGCTGGTCCCTGTCGGATGCGTCGCTGGAGCAGGTTTTCGAAATTGGGGACAGGCCCGTAGGGCTGGGGCCAAAGTAGTTGTCATCTTCCTCCTTCTCTGCAGGCTTGTAAGTCAGCAGTCCTTCATGTTTATTCAGGTTGCAGGAATCTGATTTCCTGGGATCTGGGGAGCCCCTAAATACTGAATTTAGGGGTGTGTTTAGTTCTGGGAGGGCAGTAGCCAATGGCTACTGTCCTTGAGGGTGGCTGCACCCTCTTTGTGCCTCCTCCCTGAGGGGAGGGGGGCACATCCCTAATCCTATTGGGGGAATCCTCCAAACTCAAGATGGAGGATTTCTCAAGGCAGGGGTCCTGACTGGTGGGTGACTCCTCCTTTTTTTTTTTCCTCATTAGCTCCTCCAGCCTTGTCGCCAAAAGTGGGGGCAGTGGCCGGAGGGGCGTGCATCTCCACTAGCTGGGATGCCCTCGGGTGCTGTAACAAAAGGGGTGAGCCTTTGAGGCTCATCGCCAGGTGTTACAGTTCCTGCAGGGGGAGGTGAGAAGCACCTCCACCCAGTACGGGCTTTGTTCCTGGCCACAGAGTGACAAAGGCACTCTCCCCATGTGGCCAGCAACATGTCAGGTGTGTGGCAGGCTGGCAGAAACTGGTCAGCCTACACTAGAAGTCGGGTAGGTATTCAGGGAGCATCTCTAAGATGCCCTCTGGGTGTATGTTACAATAAATTGCACACTGGCATCAGTGTGCATTTATTGTGCTGAGAAGTTTGATACCAAACTTCTTAGTTTTCAGTGTAGCCATTATTGAACTGTGGAGTTCATGCTTTACAAACTCCCAGACCATATACTCTTATGGCTACCCTGCACTTACAATGTCTAAGGTTTTGCTTAGACACTGTAGGGGCATAGTGCTCATGCACCTATGCCCTCACCTGTAGTATAGTGCACCCTGCCTTAGGGCTGTAAGGTCTGCTAGAGGGTTGACTTACCTATGCCACAGGCAGTGTGAGTTTGGCATGGCACTCTGAGGGGAATGCCATGTCGACTTAGTCATTTTCTCCCCACCAGCACACACAAGCTGTGAGGCAGTGTGCATGTGCTGAGTGAGGGGTCCCCAGGGTGGCACAAGACATGCTGCAGCCCTTAGAGACCTTCCCTGGCATCAGGGCCCTTGGTACCAGTTACAAGGGACTTACCTGAGTGCCAAGGTTGTGCCAATTGTGGAGACAAAGGTACAGCTTAGGGAAAGAACACTGGTGCTGGGGCCTGGTTAGCAGGGTCCCAGCACACTTTCAAATCATAACTTGGCATCAGCAAAGGCAAAAAGGTAGGGGGTAACAATGCCAAGGAGGCATTTCTTTACACCTATAAATTGGGGAATATCTTTACTAGAGTAATACAGGCCATGTATAAGAAACCTACTGCCAGAGTTTTGATTAATGATAACTTATCCAACAAATTTTGGATCGGGTGAGGGACCAGGCAGGGTTGCCTGCTCTCTCCTCTTCTTTTCGATCTGTATATTGAACCTTTAGCTGTGCTGATCAGAAAGAATACAAACATTTTGCCCTTTCAAAGCAATGGTTGGGAGAAGAAAGTGGAACTTTATGCGCACGATTTAATGGTCTATAACAGGGATATAGTGGGTTCCCTGCCTAGTATATTATTCTCATTAGAGGAATTTGGCAGACTGGCAGGATATCAGGTAAATAGAGAGAAAACAGAAATCATGTGTTGGAACACCGCTTATCACAGTCCTTTAGTTAAGGAAGAGATAAGGTATTTGGGGTACAAATAATGGCTAAGTTGGAGGAGGTCGAGCCTCCCCTTATCTTTTATACGGAGGTCAAATATAAAGATGTCCATTTTACCTAGATTTACTTTTTTGTTTAGAACTATCCCTCTTGAATTTAAGTTGAGTTGGTTTAAACAACTGCAGGGGGATTTGACCTCATTTGTATGGGCCTCAAAAGGTGTTCGTATTGCATGGAAAACACTGTGCAGGAAGGAGTATGGGGTATTCAAACTCCTTTAAATATTGTCTGGCTTTCCAATTAAACAATGTGAGGGCTCTTTTAAACGATAGTTCAAATTATACCCCTCTTTTTAGGGCAATGACTAATTTCTTAGCAAGATCAGGAGATCTTTTTTTGTACAAGTTTGGCTACCCAAAATACATAAAAAAGATCCGACTAAAAATGTTGTCTGCATCCTCTAGAGTGTGGTTTCAGGTCAGGGGGCTTCTAGGGATTGCATATTACAGTGATACAGCCCCCTTCTGGAATTCACCAGGTACACCAGAATGCCTCTTAGATAAACTATCTGCTCCTCTTCAGGAGAGTGGGGTGGTAAAATGGGATACAATTATAGAAGACTGGTCACTGGTTCTTGGTGTAGGTTTAAGGAGCTAGCAGGGAACAGGATTTCTAAATTTAAGTATTACCAACTGGCAAGCTGGGTTAATTCCTGAGGAGGTGGGGAAAGGAACTGCCCACCTTGGATGTCTTCCATCTTTGGCAAGATTCAATGACTGCGCTTTGGGGCACAGGCAGATCAGCTTCCCTGAAAAGGAACCATCTGTTTACCTTGCATCGGCCATACTGGTCGCCGGAAAGGATAACAGCTATGGGAAAGGTTAAAAAAAAAAGCTGCCCTCGATGTGCTGATGAGAAGGCGAATGATATTCACATGTTCTGGCAGTGCCAGAAACTGGGCTCCTTTTGGAGACCGGTAGAAAGAGTGTTAAAGACGATATTCTGTTCTGAGCTGGAGTTAAGCCTACCAATGATAATCTTTGGGGGGTTGGGCAGGGAATGCTGAAATGAGTTAACTAGGCATCAAAGCCACTTGCTCTTTGTCCTAATATTATTAGCCAGATGAGAAATCTGTTTTAAATGGGTCTCTCCATTAGCCCCTACCGCACAGGAATGGGTGAGGTCAATTAATAAACTGAGCCATCTCGAACGTAGTGGTCTACCAAATAAAAGAGATGAGTTTTGGCTCCTCTGGGAGAATAGTTGTCAAGAGAGAGATTTTAGGAGCATCGGTAAAATGGTGTCCTATGATTATGAGGTCCCACAAAAGACGCTACCAGTCTTTGGACTGTGTGGTGAGGTCTTAGGCTGGTGATGTTCTGAAGGGGTCTGCAACCAAAAATAACATCACTTTGGCCAAATATGGCAGGAGGTTGGGGTGCATTCCGGGAGGGGGAACCAATTGGGATACAGGGTGGTTTCCCCTTCTAGGCGCTAGTCCATGGCCCCCTTACCTGGAGTGGAAATCTATGAGGACATATAAACAAAGAACAAAAAAACATGATGCAGGGGGTCACGTGTCCCTCTCACAGTCCCAGGGACCACTAACTCCCCGGCGCTTTATAGAAATATGTGGGAGCGGCATACCCCCCCCGCAGCCCCAGGAACCACCATCTTCCCAGAGCTACAAAAGTTATGTTTGCTGGGCCACTAGACGACCCTTCTCTCTCTCTCTATTTCTCTCTCTCTCTCTTTCTCTCTCTCTCTCTCTCTCTCTCTCTCTCTCTCTCTCTTTTCTCTTCCTTCCCATAATGGGATGGAAAAGAGAGAGATTGTCACTGCTATTTTCTTACTCTTTGAAGTCAATGCATAGAAAGAGTAGCAAGATGTTTCGTGCAAATATTCTAGTTACATTTGGATGCAGAGCAGAATAGAGTCACTGCAGGCATAATGGTCAAGTTGTACTGTCACTCAGTAGGCTAAAGGTTCATATCCTAGTAACGCTTGGCAGTGTGTTTGTTTATTTACTAGTGTTTTGACTGTTAAACCTTCCTAGTAAAGGAACATTCAGACCCTTGTTTACCCACTCACAGCCCCCTTAAGACCCTCCTGCACCCACTCACAGACCCACTCAGGCACCCACCCACTCACAGACCCACTCAGACACTCAAACACAAACTCACAGACCCACTGACACCGTCATGCACCAACTCACAGACCTGCGCAGACACTCATGTACCCACTTAGACATTGATGCACGCACTCTCACAACCAGACAGATACACTCACCCCCAGACACATACATTCTCACACCCAGATACACCTTCCCACACCTATTTTCACACTTAGAGAGACTGGCTGCGGCCAACTCCCACTGCGCACAGCCAGAGGGTAGTGTGCAGTGTAGGGCTGGGTGGTTAGGGGGGTTGGTCGCAGGGTCTGGCTGCAGACCAGAATTTGTGGGCAACCCCTGCCACCCTCAGGCCAAGGCCACACACGGTGCGAGGTTTGGTGCTTTATAGCAGGTTGGCCTCAGGGCCCAGCCGAAGCCTGTGCACCGCAGTGGTTGGATTAATATATAGTACTGAAAAATACTATACATAAAAAAATAAAAAAAATTCACTGCCCTAAGGCAACTATAACTCGCACCGTCACCATGCACTGCTAATTACCCCACAAATTACAGCACTCAATGTAATATTTGCAGTAAAAAAAATTGCGAAAAAACTGTGCACGGCAGCGGCGCAAGTTATAGGTACCTTAGGGCACGAGTTATAGTTACTTGAGATAATTCTAACATGTGAATTTCAGTGGTTTTGCACATTTCAAATGTGAGCCTAACTATAATGTCCCTGTAACCTTTGTGTTTTTTCAGTGAATTTCTCTGTTTATTTTTAAATTCTATTTCTTAACTATAAAGTCCCTGTATTCTTTGTTTTTTTTCAGTGACAATATGTCGCCAGTAGGTAGTTATAGTTAGGATCTAGTTTCCATAGGAACAGCGTTGTTTTTTTTTTCCTATAACTTTTTGCGGTGATCCGTCAAGCGTGGGCCAAGAATGGGGTCCCAAAACGTGTTTTCCCTATGCTTTTTCCCATAGGGATTTCGAACACTACTACATCCCGAACAGCTGGATGGAATTACACCAAATTGGCAGAAAGCTAGCTTTTGGCCCAGAAAGCATGCTTTTTGTGATTGGTGTAAATCCGTTCAGTAGTTTTTGAGGTATTGGAGGTAAAAAAATATAGATATCTAGGGATGCAGCTAACTGGCCCAGTGCTATTATCTAACTGGCTGCCAATGCTTCAACAAGGAAGTGTAGGCATTGATTTTAGGGCTCTGCTTCAGCCGAGTCCCACAAAAAAAGTTGAAATAAAGAAAAGGGGCCAGGGTCGGGTCACACTTGAACCCCTATCCTTGGTCTATGGGTCCCTCATGGACCCTGCCAAAGCTAAAAAGCATTTTTTTAAATAAGATAAATCTCTGAAAAATCTGCGGATCCGGATCCGCAGATTTTTCTCAATTTAAAAAAAAAAAATATATATATATATTTTTTTTAAAAGGGCCGTCTCCTGCCCTTTTCTTTAATTGCACCCCAGGGTGGGCCAGGAAAACCACCTCCCCTGGGCAAAGCAATTTATAATGGGGGAGGCCCATACCTCCTCCCCCATAGCCCTCGGACTGCCACCTCCCCACAGCTGAATGTGAAATTTATGCGGGGTGGGCATGCGCAGATGTGGGCAGGGAAAAAGATTAATCTATTGCTTTTGCAGGCAGGGAGCTGCATGTTTGGCAGCTCCCTGTGTGCCAAAGCAGTGGCGGCTACAGCAGGAGGTGGAGAGCTGGCTGAGTTAGTGGGGCCTTGAGGCTCCCCGCTGCGGTCCCCATCGTGCACACTGGGTGCCCAGAGCATCCAGGTGACATGGCCTGGCCCAAGGCAAAAATTGGCCCTGGTAGATGAGCCGCGTGACACTCTTTCCCCTATTGCATATTGGTGGGCCCCTGGAAATGGAGTCCCCAGGGCTGAAATCGTCCCGAGAGGGGTTCCACACGGCCCCCTCCCCTACAGTACATGGTTCTCCCTTCAAATTGCTGTGAGTATTCAAATGTGCAAATCACCTGGAAGCTGTGCCCTCTTAGTCCCACACTGTCCACCTTAGTAGTATGCATAGGTCTTCCCCCTTTAGCCAGGATGATGTACAGCTTCCTAAAGGGCCTCCCAGTGCGTTTCCTGCCCTGCCCCATTTGATGGGGTATTCTTGATGCAGAGGAATATGAGGACATCTCCAGAAAACAAAGAAGCTCTAACTTCAGGTAGATGAGAGGAAGTACCCTGGTTTGGTGCAGATTTACATCTTTGTAGCCTTGTTGGCCTCTCTATCAATCAATCAATCATACTATTTGTAAAGTGTGGCTTATCACCCCGGGGTATCAAGGTGCTCAGGGTTGTCGTTATGTGTCCGAGCTACTTCTCTAATAGCCATGTCTTGAGTTTTTTCCTGAATTTGAGGAGGGTGTGTGGAGTGTGAAGGTGGGGGAGAAGGTCGTTCCAGTTCTTGGCAGCTTGATAGGAGAAGGAGCGCCCTCCACAGTGGCTGCGTTGGATTCTCTGGACACAAGTGAAGTCAAGAGTTGTCAAGTGGAGCTCCCTCAGCTGGTGGATGGAGAGTCTGCGGTTGATTAGCTTGGGTCCAATGTTGTGGAGGGCTTTGTAAGTGATGGTGAGAACTTTGAATTTGCACCTCTTGTGCTCCGGTAGCCAGTAGAGACTTCTGAGAAGGGGGGTGATCTTGGTTCTTCTGGGAAGGTCTAGGGCGAGTCTTGCTGCTGCATCTGGATGGTCTGGAGGCGGTTGAGGAGCTGGGCAGGGAGTCCAAAGTAGAGGGCGTTTCCATAGTCTAGTCTGCTGGTGATGATGGCTTGGGTGACCGTCTTTCTGGTTTCAGTGGGGATCTGTGCTGAGGTTGTGAAAGCTGGATGAGGCCACTGCGTGTATCATCTGTTTGAAGGTGAGTTTGCTGTCGATGATGATGCCGAGGTTGCAGGTGTGGTCAGTCGTAGATGGGGTTGTCCAAGCGTGGAGGTGCACCACAAGTCAACCCAAAGGATTTCTTCCGAAAATGATCACTTCTGTCTTTTCCGTGTTCAGTTTCAAGCAGTTGGATTTCATCCAATTGGCGATGTGTGTCATGGTGTTTCTGAAGTTTTCTTTGGGGGTGGCATGGTCTTTGGCAAGGGAGAGTATTAGTTGGGTGTCGTCAGCGTAAGAGATGATTCTGAGTCCATGGGAACGAACAATCTTGACCAGCGGTGTCATGTAAACGTTGAAGGGGGGTGGAGCTAAGAGAGGATCCCTGGGGGACGCCACATATGTTGCTCTTAGGTTCTCAGGTGAAGGGTGGGAGGTGGACCTTCTGAGTGCAGCCTGTAATGAAGACATGGATCCATTTGAGGGTGATGCATTGGATCCCGATATGGTGGAGGCTGGCAGTGAGGGCCAAGTGGGAGATGGTGTCGAATGCAGCTGAAAGGTGTAGGAGGATCAGGGCTGCTTTCACTTTGTGGTCGAGGAGGGCCCTGATGTCGTCCGCTGCAGCAATAAGAGCAGTCTCTGTGTGCTATGGTTGGAGCGGAAACCGCATTGGGGGGAGTCATGTAGGTTGTGTTTTTCCAGGTGTTCAGAGAACTTTTTGTTGATGGCTTTTTCTAGGACCTTGGCTGGGAAAGGGAGCAGAGAGATGAGGTGGTATTTTCTGAGTTCACTGGAGTCGGTGGAACTTTTCTTCAGGAGCAGCTTGACCATTGCTTGTTTCAGGGATGGTGGCAGCCTTGATGGAGGTGTTGAAGATGGGAGAGAGGATGCTGCTGATTTCCTTCTGGTCCAGGTTTATGATGTACTGTGGACATGGGTCGTTAGTTGAGCCGGAGTGGGTTGAGGTCACGAGGGTGGGTGTTTCCTTGATGGAAAGTACTTCCAGTCCGTGATGTGGTGGCTGGGGGAGCCCTCAGATGTGGTCAGTAGGTGTTCAAGGCTGGTGGGTTGGGGGTGAAAGTTTCTTTGGATGGCTGTGATGTCATGGAAGTAGTCGGCTAGTGAATCGCAGAGTGCCTGGGTGGGTTGGGTTGTATTTCCGATGTCTGCTGGGCAGGAGAATTCTTTGACAATCTTGAAGAGTTCCTTCGGGTGGTTGGTGCTCTCCTTGATGCGGTTGAGTAGTGCGATCTTTTTTGATTCTTTGAGGTGGAGATTATATTTGTTCAGCGCAACTTTGAAGGTGGTCACATCTTCAGGGTCCCTGCTACAATGTCACTGTCTTTCTAGCCTTTTGCATTCTCTCTTGAGTGTGTGTAGTTCAAGGGTAAACCACCTTGTGGGCTAGCTGGATCTTCTGGGGGCGGGGGGAGCTCCTTACCGGGACAACTTTGTTGGCGCCATTGATTATCCATTTGGAGAGATTGCAGCGTCTTGTGCAAGGTTGCTGGAGAGGATGGCTTTGCTAGCCTGGAGGGTGGTGGTCCATTGGGTCTCTGTGACTTTTCCCCATCTGTGGAGAGGGGGAAGTGGGGTGTGTTGGCAGCTCTGGTCTGCTGGTTACGCCAAAGTGCACCAGGTGGTGTCGGTCCATTAGAGCTCCGTTGTCTGGCTGAACATGATTTTTTTGCTGGTTGTGAAGATGGGGGTCAGGCTGTGGCCTGCGGTGTGTGTGTGGGGCTGGTGACTGGTTGTTTGAGTCCGATGTTGCTTAGGTTGTCCAGGGGATTGGTGGTGGTGTGGTCGCTGGGGTCATCTAGATGGAAATTGAGGTCTCCTAGGAATAGGTTGTCTGTTGAGTTGATGGTTAGGGGGGCAATGAGGTCAGTGATGGCCTTGTAGAATGTGGGGCAGTGGTCCGGGGGTCTGTATGCAGAATTCCCCTGATGGTTGTTTTGGCATTGGTTTGGATTAGGAAGTTTAGGTGTTCTTGGGATTTTGAACAGAAACCACGCCTGAACCACTGGATGGAATTACACCAAATTTGGCAGAAAGGTAGCTCTTGGCAGAAAGGTAGGTCCAGAAAGCAACCTTTTTGTTATTTGGTGTAAATCCGTTCAGTAAGTCAAATTTGTATATAGGGACGCAAAGGTTCCCCAAACCCTCCCGATCTTGTGCTGAGATCTGATTGGCTGCCAACAATTCAGCAAGGAAGTCTTAGAAGCCATGTTGGAATGCGACTTCAGCCGAGTCCCTGAAAACCCCCCCCAAAAAACCACAAAAGCCAGCCGTGGATCCCCTCCTTTCCTCCTCCGCCCAAGAGCAATAAACCCCTTTTCTTCTGTGAGTTTCTTGTAGGTGTCACTGTGGATCTGCCGACATTTATTAAAAAAAAAAGAAAAGCGTGGGCTCCCGTGCTTGTTTCAGGAAGCCCCCAGGTGGGCCAGGTCCTGGAGACATTGAAATTTTGAATGCAGGTTTATTAGTAACATTGTAGTTAGAGACTGAGATGTAACATTCTCATTATGTTCTCTGACTAAGCACTTCAATTCTTTCTCTATTCTCTGGGGCACTCTCATCTTCTGTTTCTTCCATATTATTAAAATGAGAATTTATATCAACACTTTCTCTACCCTCACTTCTGTCAGAAACACTTTCAGTAATCAAATCAAAATAATCATGTTCCTCACCATTATTTGTTGTTTCTTTGTCTTTCCATAACTTCTCCTGATTTGATTTTAATGAAACAACTGCAGCCCTACTCCACCACCCTTTATCTTCTAATAGCAATGCACTGTTAGAAACATTCACAATTTATACTGTTGAAGAAAATGCTGATCCCCCTTTGTGCACTTTTACAGGTTTTCTTATACAAACCAAAATCCCACCTTAAATGATCACCTTATTGCTTTATGGATCAAATCTGTTTATTGTTTCAAAGTACCAACATAAAAAGTATAAGACATCGTAGTGAAACAAACACAAAGCAGCATATCTAGTCCAGAAACATATAAGCTGTCCATAGGGATCATCTCCTGTGTAGCCATATCCGAGGGGACAACCCCCTCAGTTCCTCCTTGCAATCCCATGTACAAGTGGATCACTCGCAAAAGTCTGCTGCCTTGGTAAGTGCTCTTCAAACAGTAAAACAAAACATAAGACATCAACACTGCTTCCTTTGATATGCCCCATCATCCATCAGTCTCTCCGTCCCGCCACCCCTCTTCCCCGCGTAGCCCCAGTTCTCCCAAAAATCTCTCCGACGGGCACACTCCTGAGGCTCAGGTCAGCCCCAGCACTCTCAGATAAGCCGGGCATGTCAATTCAGTGAACTCTGTGGATAAGATCTGCAAGAACGGTCCCCATAAGTCCTTCAGGTCCCCCACCCGTTACTGAGAGGCCAGAGTTAGCTTCTCCATTGCAAAGATAAACCACAACTTCTGCAGCCATGACACGTATGTCGGAATCCTGTCCGAGCCCCATAACGCTAAAATCAGCTGCATCGCCGCATTGAGGGCCAGGACCATTTGCCAGCCTTTTAATGATCTCAGAGGAAAGGTGAGCGGATTGGGCAGACCCAACAAGATATACGATGGGAACCTAGGGATCTTGGTATCAAACGCAGGATCCGTAGCATCTATAATACTCTCCCAATATCTATGGAGCTTGGGGCAATGGCAGAGTAATTGCACAAGTGTACCCCTACCTCCACACCCTCTCCAACATAGACTAGACTTAGTGGGATCCCATTTGTGTATCCTTGCTGGGGTGTAGTACCAATAGGAGGCCACCTTATATGCTGTTTCCGTACCTGCCGCGTTATAGGCCGTATGGTGTATCCTATAGAAAATATTATCCCACTCTTCGTCCGAGAGCTCCCTTTCCAGCTTACTCTCCCATCGCAACTGTCCCTTTGATTTAGGCAGGCGCCCCCCCCCTGTAATAGCCTATAAAGCTCTGAAATTACTCGTTTATCATCCTTCAGCAGAAGCCATTTCTCAAACGGCGTCAGTGGCCTGTCTATTAGCGCTCTATTGACCGGCTGCAAGGCCCAGTGCTGTATCTGATAGTACATCATCCTATCTGCCTCCGTCAAGCCGTATGTATCTCTCATCTGGTAGAAAGGAATCACTCCTTGCTCATCAAAGAGACTCCCCACCCTTTTACAGCCCCCGTCATGCCATCTTCGGAGCGCTTCCAGCTGTAACCCCGGTACAAAGTCCGGATTCGCACCTATGGGGGTCATTGGAGACGGGAACGACATCAGCCCCAGTCGATCGGCCACTGCATCCCATACGCGTAACGTTGCTCCCGTGATCGGGGAGCAGTAAAGTTCTACTGCCCTGTGTCGGCGTCGCAACCAGGGCTCCTTCCAGATATGGGATCCCGCCACCGCCTGGTCCATAAAGCACCAATGCTTCTCAGTGAGCGATCGACTCCACTCTAAAAAGAAACGCAGCTGCGTCGCCTGTAACTATCGCAAGAAGCAGGGCACCGCCAACCCTCCCTCCCCCTTAGGGCGATATAGAATCCGTTGCGGAAGGCGCGCCGGACGACCCTCCCAGATAAATCTCAGAACCGCTGCTTGAAGAGTTGCGAGCGTCCGGGGAGGAGGGGTCAGGGGAAGCGCCTGAAACACATACAGCACATGCGACAAGATTGTCATCTTCACTGCCGCCACTCTGCCTAGCCAGGACAGCTTGAGCCTCCCCCAGGTCTCTAGATCTCGCTGCACCTCGCGTACCAACTTCGTGTAGTTCAGGCTCGTCGATTTTGTAACAGAAGGCGCCAGATCAATCCCTAAATAGGAACGCCGCGAGGACGACCAGATAAAGGGGTACCGGGCCCTCAGATCCCCCTAGTGCTCTCTGCTGATAAACCGACTAAGGACCTGCGATTTCTGCATGTTCACCCGGAATCCCAAGACCCGGCCAAACTCATCAAGAATCCCCATAAGCGCAGGCAACGAGGTCATGGGCTCCGCCAGTGTAAAGATCACGTCATCTGCATACAAAGTGATGAGATGAGTATCGCCTCCGAATTTCACGCCAGTGATCAGAGGGCTGTCTCGCAGATGCTGCGCCAGAGGTTCCATGTAAAGCGCAAATAAGAGAGGAGAAAGCGGGCACCCCTGCCGGGTCCCTCGTCTAATTGGGAACGGCAATGAGAGCGTACCATTGACGCAGACAGAAGCACTAGGAGACTGGTAAATACAGCGGATCCAGGTCACGATGCCCGGGCCCAACCCAAAACGCTCCAGCACCTTAAAAAGATATGGCCAGTGGACCCTATCGAACGCTTTCTCCGCGTCTATAGAGAGGAAGCTCGCCTCCCGACGGGACCGGTCTGTTTTGTCTAGCAAATTAAGCAACCACTTTGTGTTATCGCTGCACTGTCTGTGCGTAATAAAACCTGCCTGATCCGGATCAATAAGCCCCGGCATATAGTAATTCAGACGATGGGCCAGTATACCTATGAAGAGTTTGGCATCTATATTCAAGAGCGAGATCAGGCTACATGAAGCGCACTCCTCCGGATCTTTTCCCGGCTTAGGTATAACTGCAATAGTGGCGTCTAGCGTACTGGTTGCTAAAGCTCCCGACGTTCGGAAGGAGTTGAAGAGCCGAACCAAAAACGGCACAAGTTCCACGCAAAAAGTCTTGTAGAAAAGTGCTGTAGAACCGTCTGGGCCCGGGGACTTCCCCAACTGCAAACGTGAGATTGCTGATATAACCTCTAATGCCCTTATGGGTTGGTCTAAAGAAGATGCCTCCCTCTCACCAAGAGGAGTGATTGCAATACCCTCCAGAAATTCATCTGGAGCCACAGCACTCCGCTCGTCCGCCGCATACAGCCCTTTATAAAACTCTGCAAACGCCTCTGCTATTTGATCGCTCGTTCACGCTTCCGCACCTGAAGGGGAACGAAGCAGCTTTATCGTCGACGCTGCACCCGTAAGCGGTGAGCCAGAAGATTCCTGCATCTATTGCTCCTGATGTAATACTTATGTTTGAGACGCGTGATCGCGTATTCCGCTCTGTCCCAGTCTAGCCTTTTCAGCTGTTGCCTCACCTTCTCCAACTCCCGCCAGATTCTGGGCACACCCGTAGCCTTATGGGAGAGCTCCAATACCGCTACTCTCTGTTCCAGCTCCACCCTTATCTCCCTCCTTGCTTTATTATCCCTAGCGGACAGTGACATCACCTCCCCTCTGACCACCGCCTTCAGGGCTTCCCATAATGTCCCGGTACCAGTGTTCCCGTCGTCATTAACCTTAAGGTAGTCTGTGATTGCACGTCTGATCGATTCCACCGTTGCCTTATTCTGAAGCATCGGGTCCCTGAAGCGCCAACCCGGAGCACTCACCCGTCTCTGATCCATAGTAACCTCTACTGTGATAGGTGCATGGTCCGTCAAGGCCCGAGGCTCAATCGTGGTCTCTCTAACCCGGGAGGGGAGTTCCTGCGATGCCAGAAAGAGGTCGTTGTGCATATGTCTTGGTCACCGCAGAATAAAAGGAATAATCCCTACGCGTAGGATGCGCCCTCCTTCATACGTCCTCCAGACCACATTCAGCTAGCCACTGGCGCCCTGCCGGTGACAGCGCCCCTGCCTGCCCATAGCGGTGACCCGAGCGATCTAGATCATTATCCATCACTAAGTTAAAATCGCCTCCCACTAAAATTGCGCCATCCGGTGAGTGCAGCATCGGGGATATAGCCTGCTTCAGGAAGGTTTCTTGCTGCGTATTAGGAGCATATAGAGAAGCAATAGTAAAGGAAAAGGCCCCCACCCTCATTCGAATGGCCAGAAGCATTCCTTGCACTTCATGTATTTTAGCCACTACTTCCCCAGCGAAGGACCTTGAGAGTAATATCGCAACACCAGCGTGTTTCGTGGATACCGAAGACCAGAATTGCCTAGGGAACCACTTGGAGCGCACGCAGTATGTATCCTTCTGCACTAAGTGTGTCTCCTGTAGCATACAGATATGACTCCCAGACTTCTCCAGGGCCGATAAGATCGCCAGCCTCTTAGTCGGACTATTGAGCCCACGAACATTCAAACTTATACATTTAATAGTCATGCATCAGAAGGAGAGAAGCAGTAAGGAGGGGAGGGGCCCCATGGGGGACCCAAGTCCTAGAACAGGCCATCAGCCACTTCGGATAACAGGGCCAAACCACTACTCGCTCCAGTAAGCAGTGTCTCAGGGAAGCCAAGTAACATTCAACCAACACGCACAACAGGTGCTCACAACAAAGTCCTCGCACACGCATCTCCATCGAGGTAAAGTCTCAACAGAGCTGTAGAACCTCTCAAGTTCGTCAGGCCAGGT
This sequence comes from Pleurodeles waltl, assembly GCF_031143425.1. Taxonomy (NCBI): domain Eukaryota; kingdom Metazoa; phylum Chordata; class Amphibia; order Caudata; family Salamandridae; genus Pleurodeles; species Pleurodeles waltl. Next base: position 93,427,217 of record NC_090441.1, read on the forward strand.
CTGACGACCCTGCCACCTGGGCCCCTCTTCAGCAGCCTCAAAGGCCTGGAACGATGAGACCCGCAGTAGTTCAGCTCTCTCCAGGCACCGCTCCCTCAGGCATTAGTCCTGGCAGCCACACTGCTTAATACGGACTCCCTCTCCGACATTTGTTCCAGAGCTGTAGGGCGCTGCTGCTTTCTTCTTCTTTCCTTCCTCCGCCATCGCGGGCGATCCCCGTCAGACAAGCCCCCGTTGGCACCCGGGTCCTGGCTAACACCTTCCAGGCGCAAAATCCGATTTGCCTCTGCTACAGTCCTCACCAATCGGAGCTGATCCTCCCATCGGAAGACAAGGCAGAATAGGTGACCTGACGAGTAGGTCACGTCATGCGCTCGCAAATGCTCTGTAATGGGCCTGAATTTCCGCCGTCGCTGCAGAGTCCGCGCCGAGAGGCCCTGAAACAGCTGGAGCGCATGCCCTCTAAAATGGACCTGCGGAAGGTTGCGGGACCGCTGCAAGATGCTTTCCTTAAGCCCATAACTGTGAACACAGGCTAAAATATCTGGTGGCCGGTCCCCGGCCCCACCAGCGCGGCCCACTCTGTCTAATGTGATCTCTCGGGTCTCCTCCAGGCCAAGTAACGAGCAAAACAGCTCTACCACGTAGTCTCTAATGTCCTCCTTCTCTGCCCCAGCCGGTGCCCCTCTGATGCGAATATTATGCCTCCTCGAGCGATTTTCCAAGTCCTCCACCGTTATCTGCAGGAGGTCCTGCTGCTCCAGCAGGCGAACGACCTCCTGCTGCAGGCCCGCCACTTCCTCACCGCGGGAGATCTCGCCGTCTCAAATCTGCGCCACTCTCTCACCCAGGGTCGTGACCTCTCCTCGCAACTCTCTCACCTCCTGAGATATGTCTCTTCGGGAGCTCCTGTATATCACTCCGGAGGGAATTGAACAAGGAGGTGAGGAAGCCTTTTGTTACCGGTGACCCCTCATCCACCTCCATCTCCCCACGCGTCTCTGGGGACTTTGCCGCCGGTGGCCCCTCCACTTCGCCTCCTGCCGCCGGACGCGCACCGATCAGCATTTCTCTGACTGATCACTCCCGCTTGGACTTGGAAGCGGCCATCACTCCTGCTTGCTGCTGCGCTCGTTCTATCACCAGGCCAGGGCCCTTTGACAGAATCTCGCGGAGACCAGATCACTCCCGGCCCTGTGTTCCTCCAACCGCTGCTTGCTTTCCGCTCCTGTGCTCCCTCTGTCCAGCCGTCCCCCTGTAGTGTAATGCGCTGCCAGGTGGAGCCGCTGCGGGCCGACCGCACCGCCGATTAGTGGCCTAGCTCACCTCTATGCTGTCGCTCCAAGACGGGGCGTCCAGCTGTACCCCCACTCCTCAATCTCCACCTCCAGGGAGCGCGTCCGGCGGGGTGTTGAGCTATGTGGGCGAGTCTGCCCCCCGGGGCCGGCGACACTATTCTCAGCACCGGGCCCCCGGCGTGGTCCCCGATGCGCCACTGGGCCCTGCCGTCCACCTCCGGGGCTCCTCCGGCTATTCTTCCCTCAGCCGAGGGGTCGCCGCGTCCAGGCCAGCCATGCGGCTCCCTTCTCCGCGGCCTTGCGTCCCGGTCGGAAGCGCGAGTCAAGGCAGTGCTTCTCTGCGTCCTCGTTTCTCCTCAGCGCGGCCCCCCACCTGGCCTTCTCTGAGTGCCCTCCGCTCTGTGGTGCCTAACTCTGGGCGCCACGGGACACCGACCCCCGGGGCCGCACGGCAATGTTCTGAGACCCGGGCGGCGGAGCTCGGATGAACGCGTCCACTCATGCCGCCATCTTGGCCACGCCCCCACCTTATTGATTTAATCATAATACATCTTGGTTTTAATTTGTTTCTGAACAATATTTCCTTTAACTTACAATTTATTTATTTATTTAATTACCATTTGTATTCCTTCTTTCAGAAATCAATTAACATATTCTACTTGACAATTACAAGTGGATTGTAAAGTGGTGTTTTTTCTTGTTTTATTCCATGCTTGTTTAAGATTGTGGACATTTTTGTGAAATAAGTTGTGTACCATTATCTGATACCAATATTCTTGTTAATCCTTCTATTGCAATTAAAAAAACAACAACTCTGTGATCACATCAGTTATGTTTGAAATGAAATCACAATGGATGCCATTTAGAATAATAATCAGAGAGAACTACTAAATAACGCGTTTCTGGATCAAGCATGTTGAATAGACCTGAAATGTTTATGGCTACTTTTAACGAGGGACCATTCGGTATATCAACAGGATGCATTTAATTTTTGCAATTTTTCCAGTGTTTCTCCAATCGAACACACTCCTTACTTGTCAACATACATATCTACTCCATTATCTAATCCTGGGCACCAATAATAACTTCTTATTTGTTTCTTCGCAGAAGTAGTTCCTGGATGTCCTTTATGAGCTAAATCTATTATATGTTTTCTTAACACCTGTGGTGGCACAAACAAATCATGTCTATGTAATATACCCCCCGTATAGTTAATTCACTAGCCACTTGCGAATAACTTTTAAAAGGACTGTCTAAATTCCTGATTGGAAGCCAACCATTAGTCCTGTATTTCATGACTTGTTGTATTACCAAATCCTCACTAGGAGGTTTCACCCATTTGTCTTCAGAAATCACACCTTCACAGTATTCCACTGCATCAGCGTTTGCTACAACACATTCTAAGTCATTTGATTCCAGCTCCTTCTCTTCTCTTAGGGGTAATCTATGCAGGCAATCTGCATGCTTGTTCAATCCGTCTGTAATATGTTTAGTTTTGAAAATATATTTCTGTAACTTGGAAATTAATCCTATTAACCTTGATAAAGCTTTAGCATTACCTCTTCCACAACCATCCACCATTTATACTAAAGGTTTGTGATCAGTTATTATCTCAAATTCACTCTCAACAGCCCATACACATGCTACTGTTTCTCTTTATATAGTGCTATAAAAACATTCTGCGATTCTGAGAATTTTTTTAATGAATGAAATGGTATATTCCTTTCCCTATTTGAATAAAAACTGCACCTAACCCTATCGCATTAGCATCTACTGTTCCTATTTTTCCCTTTTGGATCATATGGTCATAATGCAGATGCTCTTAGTATGGTATTTTTGATCTCTTCAAACATTTACTCTTGTTCAGATCCCCATTCAAACTTTGTTTTTTTCTTAGCAACATCCTAAGTGGTTCAACTAGATCAGCATAACCCATGATAAATCGTGAGTAATATTCACTTAACCCAAGAAATGATTTTAAAGTATCTTTATCATTAGGCTTGGGTGCCTCATGAATTGCTTTCAGTAAGACCTCTTTTGGGTTTATAACCCCTGTCCTAAATATTCAATTTCTGTGCATACCAATTTGCACTTAGACTTACAGGAATACCATTTTTTTAAAAAATGTCCAGACCTTTATTCAAAATTGAATTGTGCTCAGAAACAGTTTAAGCATGTATTAAAATATCATCCTGAAATTTCTGAATACCATTCGTCTTTAAATAAAACATCCATTAGTTTTTGAAATACACTTGCAACAGATGCAAGTCTAAATGGTAACTGCACATGTCTGTATGCACCAAATGGCGTTACAAATTTTGTGTAATCCTTATATGATTTTGAGAGGTTCACTTGATGATACACTGATTTAAGGTCAATCTATGAAAAATATTTTGACCCAATAGTGGCAGCTAACATTTGTTGAATGTTTGGTAACGGGTGGCAATCACCTACTTGTTTTTGATTAAAGATCTTAAGTCTGCACACAATCTTATTTGTCCATTTTTCTTTTTGGTAATTACTACTGCTGAAACCCATTCTGAGGAGTCTGCAGGTTTAATTATGCCTTCACATAGCTTATCAAGTAAGTCTTTCAAATCTTTTCTTACTGAAAGAGGCATAGGTTGTACTTTATGTACAACTGGTACAGCTTTTTCTTTTAGTTTTATGACATGTTCAGAGCCTTTAACACAAACTACATGGTTAGAGAATACTTTGTGGTTATTTTTCAGTACCTCTTCAACATATTTCCCAACAGTTTCATCATTTATATTACCTATATATGAAATAGGCAATGTTTCTTCCATTTTCCACTAAATAAATGTTTGTATTTATAATACGGCCTCTGAACTCTAAAATGTCATTAAACTATTCCAATATTTTATTTAATTAAATCTCGAAATGTTTTTGGAATTACATCCCTTTTTGTTAAGTTCACATTTTTCTACAGCTTGTTAAATGTGTAGTCTGCCTCTATAGTAATAGGAGATTCTAAATCCACCATAATATTCAATTCTACATTACCATTATGAACTAATCCAAGCCACTCTGTAAAGCTGCTTGAATTGGTATTAGTTGAAGTATCATCAATGGAGAAAACAATGTTCGCACACATTTCTTCATCCAGGTCTTGTACTGCATTTACTTTCACATTATTTCCTTTCATACTTCTACAAACTGCTGCAAAATTACCAATCTTTATACATTTTTTTCTAATGAAAGACATCTTGGTTGATTACCTAAATATGACTTCGATCCACACTTATAATATTGTAGAGATTGTTTTACTATTATATCTATTTTCTTTGGATTTTTCTTGGTACTTATTATCATCAGGGTCTTTCTTTCCTTCATATTTTTTATCAAGTACACACTTGTTTTTTTTTGTGTAGCATCAGACAATGCTTTTTTGTAGAATTCATTGACCTTTCAATTCCTTTAGCAATATCAATAATCCTGTAATGTAGAATTTCTATCTACAAGCTAGTAATCTTTCTTGCACTTTCTTTGAGTAACATTGAACAAACAAATTGATCCCTCATGTAAATGTCTGTCATTTCATTACATTTGCATGGAGATGCAAGCACTTGTAGAGCAGCTATATATTCTTCTATGTTTTCTTGCTCAAATTGTTTCTTGAAAAAATTATTTCATCCATAACATTAGGTTCTTCTGTGAACTGTTTTTCCATTTTTTTTTTTTTTTTTTTACTGCTTCCTTATATTCATTATATGGAATAAATTGACCAGGTGGTGGTTCACATTTTGTTAAATTATCAAATATTTCCTGGCCAGCATTTCCTAGAAGACCGAACGTTAATGCTTTCTTTCTGGCTCATATTTTTACCATCTATTGCCCCTAAATAGTTTTCAGTAGCCCTGTTCCAGCTTTTCCATTTCATTACTGGTTTACCTGGATTATTCAAAATTAATGCTTGCCAATTTATATGGTGCTATATTTTATTTTAATAGTAACAACTACTATTCTTTCAAAGTCTGTGCAGTAACAACTTTTCCAATTTTGATATTAATGTTTAAAATGTGGTTGTCATCAAGAACTATGAACCGCATACATTTTCTAAATGGTGTGCGTATAACCAATTCTTGTGCAACAGGAGGAAACCAATCCTTTATGATGCGCGTAACAATTCCTTATGGTGTGCATTTCACCGATATTTGAGAAGTGCACTAATTTCAATTTTTAATGGTGTGCATATCACTGATAGTTGTGAAATGCACAACATCCAATTTTCAATGGTGTGCATAGCACTGATATTTGAGAATTGCCCTAATTTCAATTTTAGTGGTATGCATATCACCGTTAGTTGTGAAATGCACAAAATCCAATTCTGAAAGGTGTGTGTGTATCACCGGTAGCTGTGAATGCACAAAAATAAAGTTTAACCCCTTCGCTGCCAGGCCTTTTCCCCCTCCTGTGCCGGGCCTTTTTTTGCCTATTTGGGGCAGTTCGCGCTTAGGCCCTCATAACTTTTTGTCCACATAAGCTAACCAAGCCAAATTTGCGTCCTTTTTTTCCAACATCCTATGGATTCTAGAGGTACCCAGACTTTGTGGGTTCCCTTGAAGGAGGCCAAGAAATTGGCCAAAATACAGTGAAAATTTCGTTTTTTTCAAAAAAATTGGAAAAAGTGGCTGCAGAAGAAGGCTTGTGGTTTTTCCCCTGAAAATGGCATCAACAAAGGGTTTGCGGTGCTAAACTCAGCAGCTTCCCAGCTTTCAGGAACAGGCAGACTTGAATCAGAAAACCCAATTTTTCAACACAATTTTGGCATTTTACTGGGGCATACCCCATTTGTGCAATTTTTTGTGCTTTCAGCCTCCTTCCAGTCAGTGACAGGAATGGTCATGAAACCAATGCTGGATCCCAGACACCTAAACATTTCTGAAAAGTAGACAAAATTCTGAATTCAGCAAGGGGTCATTTGTGTAGATCCTACAAGGGTTTCCTACAGAAAATAACAGCTGAAAAAGAAAAATATTGAAATTGAGGTGAAAAAACCATCAATTTTTCTCTACGTTTTACTCTGTAACTTTTCCCTGCAATGTCAGAATATCGAAAGCAATATACCGTTACGTCTGCTGGACTCCTCTGGTTGCGGGGATATATAGGGCTTGTAGGTTCATCAAGAACCCGAGGAACCCAGAGCCAATAAATGAGCTGCACCCTGCAGTGCGTTTTCATTCTATACCGGGTATACAGCAATTCATTTGCTGAAATATAAGGAGTAAAAAATTGCTATCAAGAAAACCTTTGCATTTCCAAAAAGGGCACAAGATAAGGTGTTGAGGAGCAGTGGTTATTTGCACATCTCTGAATTCCGGGGTGACCATAGTAGCACGTGAATTACAGGGAATTTCTCAAATAGATGTCTTTTTTACACACACTCCTATATTTGGAAGGAAAAAATGTAGAGAAAGACAAGGGGCAATAGTACTTGTTTTGCTAATCTATGTTCCCCCAAGTCTCCCGATAAAAATGGTACCTCACTTGTGTGGGTAGGCCTAGCACCCGCGACAGGATATGCCCCAAAACACAACATGGACACATCACAGAAAACAGAGCTGTTTTTAGCAAAGTGACTACCTGTAGATTTTGGCCTCTAGCTCAGCCGCCACCTAGGGAAACCTACCAAACCTGTGCATTTCTGAAAACTAGAGACCTAGGGGAATCCAAGGAGGGGTGACTTGTGTGGCTCGGACCAGGTTCTGTTACCCAGAATCCTTTGCAAACCTCAAAATTTGGCTAAAAAAACACATGTTCCTCACATTTCTGTGGCAGAAAGTTATGGAATCTGAGAGGAGCCACAAATTTCCTTCCACCCAGCGTTCCCCCACGTCTCCCGATAAAAATGATACCTCACTTGTGTGGGTAGGCCTAGCACCCGCGACAGGATATGCCCCAAAACACAACGTGGACACATCACAGAAAACAGAGCTGTTTTTAGCAAAGTGACTACCTGTAGATTTTGGCCTCTAGCTCAGCCGCCACCTAGGGAAACCTACCAAACCTGTGCATTTCTGAAAACTAGAGATCTAGGGGAATCCAAGGAGGGGTGACTTGTGTGGCTCGGACCAGGTTCTGTTACCCAGAATCCTTTGCAAACCTCAAAATTTGGCTAAAAAAACACATGTTCCTCACATTTCTGTGGCAGAAAGTTCTGGAATCTGAGAGGAGCCACAAATTTCCTTCCACCCAGCGTTCCCCCACGTCTCCCGATAAAAATGATACCTCACTTGTGTGGGTAGGCCTAGCGCCCGCGACAGGATATACCCCAAAACACAACGTGGACATATCACAGAAAACAGAGCTGTTTTTAGCAAAGTGACTACCTGTAGATTTTGGCCTCTAGCTCAGCCGCCACCTAGGGAAACCTACCAAACCTGTGTATTTCTGAAAACTAGAGACCTAGGGGAATCCAAGGAGGGGTGACTTGCGGGGCTCGGACCAGGTTCTGTTACCCAGAATCCTTCGCAAACCTCAAAATTTCGCTAAAAAAAACACATGTTCCTCACATTTCTGTGGCAGAAAGTTCTGGAATCTGAGAGGAGCAACAAATTTCCTTCCACCCAGCGTTCCCCCATGTCTCCCGATAAAAATGATACCTCACTTGTGTGGGTAGGCCTAGCGCCCGCGACAGGATATGCCCCAAAACACAACGTGGACATATCACAGAAAACAGAGCTGTTTTTAGCAAAGTGACTACCTGTAGATTTTGGCCTCTAGCTCAGCCGCCACCTAGGGAAACCTACCAAACCTGTGCATTTCTGAAAACTAGAGACCTAGGGGAATCCAAGGAGGGGTGACTTGCGGGGCTCGGACCAGGTTCTGTTACCCAGAATCCTTTGCAAATCTCAAAATTTGGCTAAAAAAACACATGTTCCTCACATTTCTGTGGCAGAAAGTTCTGGAATCTGAGAGGAGCCACAAATTTCCTTCCACCCAGCGTTCCCCCACGTCTCCCGATAAAAATGATACCTCACTTGTGTGGGTAGGCCTAGCGCCCGCGACAGGATATGCCCCAAAACACAACGTGGACATATCACAGAAAACAGAGCTGTTTTTAGCAAAGTGACTACCTGTAGATTTTGGCCTCTAGCTCAGCCGCCACCTAGGGAAACCTACCAAACCTGTGCATTTCTGAAAACTAGAGACCTAGGGGAATCCAAGGAGGGGTGACTTGCGGGGCTCGGACCAGGTTCTGTTACCCAGAATCCTTTGCAAACCTCAAAATTTGGCTAAAAAAACACATGTTCCTCACATTTCTGTGGCAGAAAGTTCTGGAATCTGAGAGGAGCCACAAATTTCCTTCCACCCAGCGTTCCCCCACGTCTCCCGATAAAAATGATACCTCACTTGTGTGGGTAGGCCTAGCGCCCGCGACAGGATATGCCCCAAAACACAACGTGGACATATCACAGAAAACAGAGCTGTTTTTAGCAAAGTGACTACCTGTAGATTTTGGCCTCTAGCTCAGCCGCCACCTAGGGAAACCTACCAAACCTGTGCATTTCTGAAAACTAGAGACCTAGGGGAATCCAAGGAGGGGTGACTTGCGGGGCTCGGACCAGGTTCTGTTACCCAGAATCCTTTGCAAATCTCAAAATTTCGCTAAAAAAACACATGTTCCTCACATTTCTGTGGCAGAAAGTTCTGGAATCTGAGAGGAGCCACAAATTTCCTTCCACCCAGCGTTCCCCCACGTCTCCCGATAAAAATGATACCTCACTTGTGTGGGTAGGCCTAGCGCCCGCGACAGGATATGCCCCAAAACACAACGTGGACATATCACAGAAAACAGAGCTGTTTTTAGCAAAGTGACTACCTGTAGATTTTGGCCTCTAGCTCAGCCGGCACCTAGGGAAACCTACCAAACCTGTACATTTCTGAAAACTAGAGACCTAGGGGAATCCAAGGAGGGGTGACTTGTGTGGCTCGGACCAGGTTCTGTTACCCAGAATCCTTTGCAAACCTCAAAATTTGGCTAAAAAAACACGTTCCTCACATTTCTGTGGCAGAAAGTTCTGGAATCTGAGAGGAGCCACAAATTTCCTTCCACCCAGCGTTCCCCCACGTCTCCCGATAAAAATGATACCTCACTTGTGTGGGTAGGCCTAGCGCCCGCGACAGGATATGCCCCAAAACACAACGTGGACATATCACAGAAAACAGAGCTGTTTTTAGCAAAGTGACTACCTGTAGATTTTGGCCTCTAGCTCAGCCGCCACCTAGGGAAACCTACCAAACCTGTGCATTTCTGAAAACTAGAGACCTAGGGGAATCCAAGGAGGGGTGACTTGCGGGGCTCGGACCAGGTTCTGTTACCCAGAATCCTTTGCAAATCTCAAAATTAGGCTAAAAAAACACATGTTCCTCACATTTCTGTGGCAGAAAGTTCTGGAATCTGAGAGGAGCCACAAATTTCCTTCCACCCAGCGTTCCCCCACGTCTCCCGATAAAAATGATACCTCACTTGTGTGGGTAGGCCTAGCGCCCGCGACAGGATATGCCCCAAAACACAACGTGGACATATCACAGAAAACAGAGCTGTTTTTAGCAAAGTGACTACCTGTAGATTTTGGCCTCTAGCTCAGCCGCCACCTAGGGAAACCTACCAAACCTGTGCATTTCTGAAAACTAGAGACCTAGGGGAATCCAAGGAGGGGTGACTTGCGGGGCTCGGACCAGGTTCTGTTACCCAGAATCCTTTGCAAACCTCAAAATTTGGCTAAAAAAACACATGTTCCTCACATTTCTGTGGCAGAAAGTTCTGGAATCTGAGAGGAGCCACAAATTTCCTTCCACCCAGCGTTCCCCCACGTCTCCCGATAAAAATGATACCTCACTTGTGTGGGTAGGCCTAGCGCCCGCGACAGGATATGCCCCAAAACACAACGTGGACATATCACAGAAAACAGAGCTGTTTTTAGCAAAGTGACTACCTGTAGATTTTGGCCTCTAGCTCAGCCGCCACCTAGGGAAACCTACCAAACCTGTGCATTTCTGAAAACTAGAGACCTAGGGGAATCCAAGGAGGGGTGACTTGCGGGGCTCGGACCAGGTTCTGTTACCCAGAATCCTTTGCAAATCTCAAAATTTCGCTAAAAAAAACATGTTCCTCACATTTCTGTGGCAGAAAGTTCTGGAATCTGAGAGGAGCCACAAATTTCCTTCCACCCAGCGTTCCCCCACGTCTCCCGATAAAAATGATACCTCACTTGTGTGGGTAGGCCTAGCGCCCGCGACAGGATATGCCCCAAAACACAACGTGGACATATCACAGAAAACAGAGCTGTTTTTAGCAAAGTGACTACCTGTAGATTTTGGCCTCTAGCTCAGCCGGCACCTAGGGAAACCTACCAAACCTGTACATTTCTGAAAACTAGAGACCTAGGGGAATCCAAGGAGGGGTGACTTGTGTGGCTCGGACCAGGTTCTGTAACCCAGAATCCTTTGCAAACCTCAAAATTTGGCTAAAAAAAACACATGTTCCTCACATTTCTGTGGCAGAAAGTTCTGGAATCTGAGAGGAGCCACAAATTTCCTTCCACCCAGCGTTCCCCCACGTCTCCCGATAAAAATGATACCTCACTTGTGTGGGTAGGCCTAGCGCCCGCGACAGGATATGCCCCAAAACACAACGTGGACACATCACAGAAAACAGAGCTGTTTTTAGCAAAGTGACTACCTGGAGATTTTGGCCTCTAGCTCAGCCGCCACCTAGGGAAACCTACCAAACCTGTACATTTCTGAAAACTAGAGACCTAGGGGAATCCAAGGAGGGGTGACTTGTGTGGCTCGGACCAGGTTCTGTTACCCAGAATCCTTTGCAAACCTCAAAATTTGGCTAAAAAAACACATGTCCCTCACATTTCTGTGGCAGAAAGTTCTGGAATCTGAGAGGAGCTACAAATTTCCTTCCACCCAGCGTTCCCCCAAGTCTCCCGATAAAAATGATACCTCACTTGCGTGGGTAGGCCTAGCGCCGGCGACAGGAAAAACCCCCAAGGCGCAACGTGGACACATCCTAAATTTTGGAAAAAAACAGAGGTGTTTTTTGCGAAGTGCCTACCTGTAGATTTTGGCCTCTAGCTCAGCCGGCACCTAGGGAAACCTACCAAACCTGTGCATTTCTGAAAACTAGAGACCTAGGGGAATCCAAGGAGGGGTGACTTGCGGGGCTCGGACCAGGTTCTGTTACCCAGAATCCTTTGCAAATCTCAAAATTAGGCTAAAAAAACACATGTTCCTCACATTTCTGTGGCAGAAAGTTCTGGAATCTGAGAGGAGCCACAAATTTCCTTCCACCCAGCGTTCCCCCACGTCTCCCGATAAAAATGATACCTCACTTGTGTGGGTAGGCCTAGCGCCCGCGACAGGATATGCCCCAAAACACAACGTGGACATATCACAGAAAACAGAGCTGTTTTTAGCAAAGTGACTACCTGTAGATTTTGGCCTCTAGCTCAGCCGCCACCTAGGGAAACCTACCAAACCTGTGCATTTCTGAAACTAGAGACCTAGGGGAATCCAAGGAGGGGTGACTTGCGGGGCTCGGACCAGGTTCTGTTACCCAGAATCCTTTGCAAACCTCAAAATTTGGCTAAAAAAACACATGTTCCTCACATTTCTGTGGCAGAAAGTTCTGGAATCTGAGAGGAGCCACAAATTTCCTTCCACCCAGCGTTCCCCCACGTCTCCCGATAAAAATGATACCTCACTTGTGTGGGTAGGCCTAGCGCCCGCGACAGGATATGCCCCAAAACACAACGTGGACATATCACAGAAAACAGAGCTGTTTTTAGCAAAGTGACTACCTGTAGATTTTGGCCTCTAGCTCAGCCGCCACCAAGGGAAACCTACCAAACCTGTGCATTTCTGAAAACTAGAGACCTAGGGGAATCCAAGGAGGGGTGACTTGCGGGGCTCGGACCAGGTTCTGTTACCCAGAATCCTTTGCAAATCTCAAAATTTCGCTAAAAAAAACATGTTCCTCACATTTCTGTGGCAGAAAGTTCTGGAATCTGAGAGGAGCCACAAATTTCCTTCCACCCAGCGTTCCCCCACGTCTCCCGATAAAAATGATACCTCACTTGTGTGGGTAGGCCTAGCGCCCGCGACAGGATATGCCCCAAAACACAACGTGGACATATCACAGAAAACAGAGCTGTTTTTAGCAAAGTGACTACCTGTAGATTTTGGCCTCTAGCTCAGCCGGCACCTAGGGAAACCTACCAAACCTGTACATTTCTGAAAACTAGAGACCTAGGGGAATCCAAGGAGGGGTGACTTGTGTGGCTCGGACCAGGTTCTGTAACCCAGAATCCTTTGCAAACCTCAAAATTTGGCTAAAAAAAACACATGTTCCTCACATTTCTGTGGCAGAAAGTTCTGGAATCTGAGAGGAGCCACAAATTTCCTTCCACCCAGCGTTCCCCCACGTCTCCCGATAATAAATGATACCTCACTTGTGTGGGTAGGCCTAGCGCCCGCGACAGGATATGCCCCAAAACACAACGTGGACACATCACAGAAAACAGAGCTGTTTTTAGCAAAGTGACTACCTGGAGATTTTGGCCTCTAGCTCAGCCGCCACCTAGGGAAACCTACCAAACCTGTACATTTCTGAAAACTAGAGACCTAGGGGAATCCAAGGAGGGGTGACTTGTGTGGCTCGGACCAGGTTCTGTTACCCAGAATCCTTTGCAAACCTCAAAATTTGGCTAAAAAAACACATGTCCCTCACATTTCTGTGGCAGAAAGTTCTGGAATCTGAGAGGAGCTACAAATTTCCTTCCACCCAGCGTTCCCCCAAGTCTCCCGATAAAAATGATACCTCACTTGCGTGGGTAGGCCTAGCGCCGGCGACAGGAAACACCCCAAAGCGCAACGTGGACACATCCTAAATTTTGGAAAAAAACAGAGGTGTTTTTTTGCGAAGTGCCTACCTGTAGATTTTGGCCTCTAGCTCAGCCGGCACCTAGGGAAACCTACCAAACCTGTGCATTTCTGAAAACTAGAGACCTAGGGGAATCCAAGGAGGGGTGACTTGCGGGGCTCGGACCAGGTTCTGTTACCCAGAATCCTTTGCAAACCTCAAAATTTGGCTAAAAATACACGTTACTCACATTTCTGTGGCAGAAAGTTCTGGAATCTGAGAGGAGCCACAAATTTCCTTCTACCCAGCGTCCCCCCAGTCTCCCGATAAAAATGATACCTCACTTGTGTGGGTAGGACTAGCGCCCACGAAAGGAAAGGGCCCAAAACACAACGTGGACACATCACATTTTTTTATAAAAAGCAGTGCCTACCTGTGGATTTTGGCCTGTAGCTCAGCCGACACCTGAGGAAACCTAGCAAACCAGTGCATTTTTGAAAACTAGAAACCCAGGGGAATCCAAGATGGGGTGACTTGCGGGGCTCTGACCAGGTTATGTTACCCAGAATCCTTTGCAAACATCAAAATTTGGCCCAAAAAACACTTTTTCCTCTCATTTCGGTGACAGAAAGTTCTGGAATCTGAGAGGAGCCACAAATTTCCTTCCACCCAGCGTTCCCCTAAGTCTCTCGATAAAAATGGTACATCACTTCTGTGGGTAGGCCTAGCGCCCACAAAAGGAAATGGCCCAAAACACAACGTGGACACAACATATTTTTTCACAGAAAACAGAGGTGTTTTTTGCAAGGTGCCTACCTGTGGTGTTTGGCCTGTAGCTCAGCCGGCCCCAGGGGGGGGGGGGGGGCAGAAATGCCCTAAAATAAATTTGCCCCCCAACCCCCACCCTCCCCCGCCGGGAGCGACCCTTGCCTACGGGGTCGCTCCCCCTGCGTGACATTGGCACCAAAAAACAAATCCCCGGTGCCTAGTGGTTTCTGCCCCCTTGGGGGCAGGTTGACCTAAACTCAGCCAATCTGCCCCCAAGGGGGGCAGAAATGGCCTAAATACAATTTGTCCCCCAGGGGAGCGACTTTTGCCTGATGGGTCGCTCCCCATCTCTAAAAAAAAAAAAAAAACAAAGAAAAAAAAGAAAAATTCCCCTGGCGCCTAGAGGTTTCTGCTCCCCCCCCCCCCCCCCCGGGGGCAGTTCGGCCTAATAATAGGCCGATCTGTCCCCCGGGGGGGCAGAAATGGCCTAAAATAAATTTGCCCCCCCAACCCCCATCCCCCCCCCCGGGAGCGACCCTTGCCTACGGGGTCGCTTCCCCTGCGTGACATTGGCGCCAAAAAACAAATCCCCGGTGCCTAGTGGTTTCTGCCCCCTTGGGGGCAGATTGACCTAAAATTGGCCAATCTGCCCCCAGGGGGGCAGAAATGGTCTAAATACAATTTGCCCCCCCAGGGGAGCGACCCTTGCCTGATGGGTCGCTCCCCATCTCTAAAAAAAAAGAAACAACAAAAAAAAAAACACAAAAAAAAAATTGCCCTGGCGCCTAGAGTGTTCTGCCCCCCCCGGGGGCAGTTCGGCCTAATAATAGGCCGATCTGTCCCCCGGGGGGGCAGAAATGGCCTAAAATAAATTTGCCCCCCCAACCCACCCCCCCCCCCCCCCGGGAGCGACCCTTGCCTACGGGGTCGCTCCCCTGCGTGACATTGGCGCCAAAAAACGAATCCCCGGTGCCTAGTGGTTTCTGCCCCCTTGGGGGCAGATTGACCTAAAATTGGCCAATCTGCCCCCAGGGGGGCAGAAATGGTCTAAATACAATTTGCCCCCCCAGGGGAGCGACCCTTGCCTGATGGGTCGCTCCCCATCTCTAAAAAAAGAAACAACAAAAAAAAAACACACAAAAAAAAAATTGCCCTGGTGCCTAGAGTGTTCAGCCCCCCCCGGGGGGCAGTTCGGCCTAATAATAGGCCGATCTGTCCCCCGGGGGGGCAGAAATGGCCTAAAATAAATTTTCCCCCCCCAACCTCCACCCCCCCCCCCCGGGAGCGACCCTTGCCTACGGGGTCGCTCCCCCTGCGTGACATTGGCGCCAAAAAACAAATCCCCGGTGCCTAGTGGTTTCTGCCCCCTAGGGGGCAGATTGACCTAAAATTGGCCAATCTGCCCCCAGGGGGGCAGAAATGGTCTAAATACAATTTGCCCCCCCAGGGGAGCGACCCTTGCCTGATGGGTCGCTCCCCATCTCTAAAAAAAGAAACAACAAAAAAAAAAAACACAAAAAAAAAATTGCCCTGGCGCCTAGAGTGTTCTGCCCCCCCCCCCCGGGGGCAGTTCGGCCTAAAAATAGGCCGATCTGTCCCCCGGGGGGGGCAGAAATGGCCTAAAATAAATTTGCCCCCCCAACCGGCACACCCCCCCCGGGAGCGACCCTTGCCTACGGGGTCGCTCCCCCTGCGTGACATTGGCGCCAAAAAACAAATCCCCGGTGCCTTGTGGTTTCTGCCCCCTTGGGGGCAGATTGACCTAAAATTGGCCAATCTGCCCCCAGGGGGGCAGAAATGGTCTAAATACAATTTGCCCCCCCAGGGGAGCGACCCTTGCCTGATGGGTCGCTCCCCATCTCTAAAAAAAGAAACAACAAAAAAAAAAAACACAAAAAAAAAATTGCCCTGGTGCCTAGAGTGTTCAGCCCCCCCGGGGGGCAGTTCGGCCTAATAATAGGGCGATCTGTCCCCCGGGGGGGCAGAAATGGCCTAAAATAAATTTGCCCCCCCAACCTCCACCCCCCCCCCGGGAGCGACCCTTGCCTACGGGGTCGCTCCCCCTGCGTGACATTGGCGCCAAAAAACAAATCCCCGGTGCCTAGTGGTTTCTGCCCCCTAGGGGGCAGATTGACCTAAAATTGGCCAATCTGCCCCCAGGGGGGCAGAAATGGTCTAAATACAATTTGCCCCCCCAGGGGAGCGACCCTTGCCTGATGGGTCGCTCCCCATCTCTAAAAAAAGAAACAACAAAAAAAAAAAAACACAAAAAAAAAATTGCCCTGGCGCCTAGAGTGTTCTGCCCCCCCCCGGAGGCAGTTCGGCCTAATAATAGGGCGATCTGTCCCCCGGGGGGGCAGAAATGGCCTAAAATAAATTTGCCCCCCCAACCTCCACCCCCCCCCGGGAGCGACCCTTGCCTACGGGGTCGCTCCCCCTGCGTGACATTGGCGCCAAAAAACAAATCCCCGGTGCCTAGTGGTTTCTGCCCCCTAGGGGGCAGATTGACCTAAAATTGGCCAATCTGCCCCCAGGGGGGCAGAAATGGTCTAAATACAATTTGCCCCCCCCAGGGGAGCGACCCTTGCCTGATGGGTCGCTCCCCATCTCTAAAAAAAGAAACAACAAAAAAAAAAAACACAAAAAAAAAAATTGCCCTGGCGCCTAGAGTGTTCTGCCCCCCCCCCGGGGGCAGTTCGGCCTAATAATAGGGCGATCTGTCCCCCGGGGGGGCAGAAATGGCCTAAAATAAATTTGCCCCCCCAACCTCCACCCCCCCCCCGGGAGCGACCCTTGCCTACGGGGTCGCTCCCCCTGCGTGACATTGGCGCCAAAAAACAAATCCCCGGTGCCTAGTGGTTTCTGCCCCCTAGGGGGCAGATTGACCTAAAATTGGCCAATCTGCCCCCAGGGGGGCAGAAATGGTCTAAATACAATTTGCCCCCCCAGGGGAGCGACCCTTGCCTGATGGGTCGCTCCCATCTCTAAAAAAAGAAACAACAAAAAAAAAAAACACAAAAAAAAATTGCCCTGGCGCCTAGAGTGTTCTGCCCCCCCCCGGAGGCAGTTCGGCCTAATAATAGGGCGATCTGTCCCCCGGGGGGGCAGAAATGGCCTAAAATAAATTTGCCCCCCCAACCTCCACCCCCCCCCCGGGAGCGACCCTTGCCTACGGGGTCGCTCCCCCTGCGTGACATTGGCGCCAAAAAACAAATCCCCGGTGCCTAGTGGTTTCTGCCCCCTAGGGGGCAGATTGACCTAAAATTGGCCAATCTGCCCCCAGGGGGGCAGAAATGGTCTAAATACAATTTGCCCCCCCCAGGGGAGCGACCCTTGCCTGATGGGTCGCTCCCCATCTCTAAAAAAAGAAACAACAAAAAAAAAAAACACAAAAAAAAAATTGCCCTGGCGCCTAGAGTGTTCTGCCCCCCCCCCCCCCCGGGGGCAGTTCGGCCTAAAAATAGGCCGATCTGTCCCCCGGGGGGGCAGAAATGGCCTAAAATAAATTTGCCCCCCCCAACCCCCCCCCCCCCCCCCCCCCCCCGGGAGCGACCCTTGCCTACGGGGTCGCTCCCCCTGCGTGACATTGGCGCCAAAAAACAAATCCCCGGTGCCTTGTGGTTTCTGCCCCCTAGGGGGCAGATTGACCCAAAATTGGCCAATCTGCCCCCAGGGGGGCAGAAATGGTCTAAATACAATTTGCCCCCCCAGGGGAGCGACCCTTGCCTGATGGGTCGCTCCCCATCTCTAAAAAAAGAAACAACAAAAAAAAAAAAAAAAAAAAAAAATTGCCCTGGCGCCTAGAGTGTTCTGCCCCCCCCCCCCCGGGGGCAGTTCGGCCTAATAATAGGCCGATCTGTCCCCCGGGGGGGCAGAAATGGCCTAAAATAAATTTGCCCCCCCAACCCCCACACCCCCCCCCCCCCGGGAGCGACCCTTGCCTACGGGGTCGCTCCCCCTGCGTGACATTGGCGCCAAAAAACAAATCCCCGGTGCCTAGTGGTTTCTGCCCCCTAGGGGGCAGATTGACCTAAAATTGGCCAATCTGCCCCCAGGGGGGCAGAAATGGTCTAAATACAATTTGCCCCCCCAGGGGAGCGACCCTTGCCTGATGGGTCTCTCCCCATCTCTAAAAAAAGAAACAACAAAAAAAAAAAACACAACAAAAAAAATTGCCCTGGCGCCTAGAGTGTTCTGCCCCCCCCCCGGGGGCAGTTCGGCCTAAAAATAGGCCGATCTGTCCCCCGGGGGGGCAGAAATGGCCTAAAATAAATTTGCCCCCCCAACCGGCACACCCCCCCCCGGGAGCGACCCTTGCCTACGGGGTCGCTCCCCCTGCGTGACATTGGCGCCAAAAAACAAATCCCCGGTGCCTTGTGGTTTCTGCCCCCTTGGGGGCAGATTGACCTAAAATTGGCCAATCTGCCCAAAGGGGGGCAGAAATGGTCTAAATACAATTTGCCCCCCCAGGGGAGCGACCCTTGCCTGATGGGTCGCTCCCCATCTCTAAAAAAAGAAACAACAACAAAAAAAAACACAGGGGGGGCAGAAAAGGCCTTCCCAAAAAATTGCCCCCCCTGGGAGCGACCCTTGCCAAAGGGGTCGCTTTGTTGCGTGACATTCGCGCGCAAAAACAAACTCCCTGGTGTCTAATGGTTTCTGCCCCCCTTGGGGGCAGATTGGCCTTATCAAAATAGGCCAATCTGCCCCCAAGGGGGGCAGAAATGGCCTAAATATATATTGCCCCGTAGGGGAGCGACCCTTGCCTAAGGGATCGCTCCCCACCTAAAAAAAAAGAATTCATCACAAAAAAAAAAAAAAAATGGTCCCTGGTGCCTAGAGGTTTCTGCCCCCCCTGGGGGCAGATCGGCCTAATAATAGGCCAATCTGCCCCCAGGGGGGGCAGAAAAGGCCTTCCTAAAAAAATGCCCCCCTGGGAGCGACCCTTGCCCAAGGGGTCGCTCCCTTTTTGCCAATTTCAAGAAAAAAAAAAAATCCCTGGTGTCTAGTGGGGTTTCAAAAGCCGGATTGCAAGCAATCCAGCTTTTGAAACCTGTGAGAGACTTCAAAGGGAAGGAAATACATTTCCTTCCCTTTGAAGCCTCTCGGGGCCTCCCCCATGGGATTGAAAAAGAAATGCAAAAGCATTTCTTTTTCAATCGCGCTGGAAGCTCTGCTTCCAGCGCGATGGGGGAGACCCTGTGACTAATCAGCGCGCGCTCGCGCGCTGACGTCACAGGGGGGGTTGGGGGGGGTCGGGGGTGGGAGGGGAAGGGCTTCCCCTTCCATCCCTGACTTGGGGGGGTGGGGGGGAACCCCACAGAGGGAGCGAGAGCGCTCCCTCTGGGCTGTGTGCCGAGGACGTAGTGGTTACGTCCTCGGCACAGCAGCACTGTGCCGCAGGACGTAACCACTACGTCCGCGGCACAGAAGGGGTTAAAATAACTGTTCCAGTGTTGTATTACATCCTCTTCTATAGGGAGTTGGTCGTGTATGACCTCTGTCAAACTTGCTCCAACAAATTACGTTTATTTCTACAGGAAATCTCACACACACGCTAGAATGAGTGTGAGCACAATCAGCGCAGGCTGAAAATGACCTTTAGTCTGCGCATGCATCTTCCAATTATAACAATATTATTATTGAATTTGTTTATAAATATGACATTTATTGTAGCTACACGCATAGAACAGGATGATTAATACTTGCAGTGTTTAAGATCATTTACATCAGATTTTCCTGTTGTTGATTGTCAAGGGGAATCCTCCTCTTGTCATGAATCATCCATTCATGTCATCACCATTAAAAGTTATAAGGCTGGGCCTCGGGGAGGATTGAGTCCCCAGGGCCAAAATCGGTTTAGGGGAGGAGGTGCACGTGGTTCCTCCCCCGCCCCCCCATGGAATTGTAGTGGGGACTGGGGAATGGGGTCCTCCGGGCTGAAATTCACCATGAGCGAGGGGTCATGTGCACCTGCGGTCAAAGATCGTCGGGTTGGGTGGTTAGGGGGGGTTGGCTGCAGGAACTGGCTGCAGGCGGTGGTTGGATTATCATATAGTAATGAAAATTACTTTCCGTTTAAAAAAAACATAGAAATTCACTGAAAAAAAAACAAAGTCTACAGTGCGTTATAGTTAGGAAATGGAATTTAAAAAAACATAGAAATTCACTTAAAATACAAAAGTTACAGGGACGTTATAGTTAGACTCACATTTTAAACATACAAAACCATAGAAATTAATCTGTTATAGTTAGTTATCTCAAGTAACTACAAATAACTTCTGTCCTAAGGGAACTATAACTCATGCCCTCCCCATGCGCTGCTAATTACCCCACAAATTACGGCCCTCATTACATCTTTGATAGCATCATTGATAATGTTACTCAAGTATCCTCTCTCTACAAACCACTTCACAATTACTTTTTCCTCCAATTGATATAATTCTGGATTCACATAAATCGGTTTAACTCTAAGTAACTCTCTCTAAGATATTGTGCCCTTCAGCCTCAGTGGGTGAAAACTGTATGCTTGAAAAAGGCTATTCCCAGCTGTATCCTTGTGGAACAGGCTAATCTTAAACACCTCCCCTTCCACCTCAACATGTAAGTCTAAACAGGTGATGGAGCTGCTACTCATGCAGCTGGTGAAGCGTAAGTTTAATTCAGGGTTATCTAGTGACTTGATAAATTAATCAGCTAATTCCTTTTGTCCATCCCATATCAGGAACAAGTCAATTATACAATGTGTCCAGAGTAGCACATGCTTTACATATGGATCATTTGGATCATCCAGGCAACCTGCTCCTCCCACCAGCCCACAAATAAGTTAACGTAACTGGGGGGGGTAACGCTGGTGCCCATTGCTGTCCCAACACTTGTCTTTAGTACACATGATAAATGTGAGAGAACAGGGCTGATTGCAGAGGCCCCCTAACTTTTTGCCCCCATTTTCCACTTTTGGCTGGTGTTTTCCTGACTCTGATTGTGCCCTGGGTACTGCTAACCGGTCCCAGGGCCTGTGCTCAGTGTAAAATCAGTATGCAAATTAGGCTAATTATAATTGGCTAAGTCAACCTACGTATAAGTCCCTAGTATATGGTAGGGCATGTAGGTTTAGGGACCCCAGCATAGGTGGTGCACCGCTGAGGTGCCCAGTGTCATTTTAAAGGCAAGCCTGCCTTGCTGTCTGCTTTTAAATTAAAGTTATATGCAAATTCGACTTTGGAATTAAAAGTAGTTCCAAAGTCTTAAACTACCTTATTTCTACATATAAGTCACCCCTAAGGTGTGCCCTATGTTCCCTAGGGCTGGGTGCCATGTAACTATAAGCAGGGACCTTAGTTTTATAAGCCCTGGTGAGGTAAAAACAGCCAAATTATTTTCCCCCTCATTTTAGTGAATGGCCTTCATAGGCTAGAATGGGGAGACTTTATTTTAATTTTAAAAGTCCCCTTAAGTGACAGATACAAAGAGTTTGGTATCAAATTCATTGTTATAATAAATCCCACAACTTACAGTTGTGGGATTTAATATAACTTGTTCAGGTAAAGAGTTTTAAATTTGACCTGAAAAGTTGCCAACTTCAGCCCTGCATTGTTTTTGCTGCTGTGCTCTGATTGGCCAGCCCCTGCAGCCTGGCCAGGCTGCCTTGATGAGGTGTGAAGTGGCCTGGCTTCACACAAAGAGATGTGCATGTGGGAGGGGATCTGCCCTCAGCAGATGGTAAGACAGGAAGGGGGAGGACTGCCAAACTGGTCTTCAAAGGGAGAGAAGGACATTTGGAGCAACCCAGCAACCCCCCCCACATCCTGCAACCCCAGATAACTAGGTGCCCCCTTGATTAGATTATGAGAGGGCAGGAGAGGGGTGTGTTTATGATTTTTAGCCACACCAGTGGGTGAGCTCAGCCAGATGTAATCTCCAAAAATGACTTTCAGCCATGATGGATTTTTGAGGAATGTTGCTCCCTGGGATTGATTTTTGCCACACTTCCCAGGAAGTGGTCATCACAGGGGGAAGGATCCTGCCCCTGATTGGAGACCCAGGACCCCCCTGTTTTTCACCCAGGGGCAAGGATAAAACTGGCAGACCTGCACCCACACCTCAGTTCTCTACCAGATCCCTACCAGGAAGAACTACAGAAGAAGGAGGACTTGCCCTGCTGGACCCCTGGCCTGCACCTGGACCCTGCACTCTGAAGGACTGCACCAGCTGCACACTTGGGCTTTACCACAAGAAGGACTTTGCCTGGCTTCAACTTGTTCAAGGAGGGACTCCCTGTTTGCTACAGGTGAAAAATTGCTAACCAGAGTCCCCTGCACCAACTCCTGGGGAAACCAACCAGCTGACCACTGTCCATTGTCCAGTGGCCAAAAAGGAGTTTGCACCAGGTGCATTCTGGGAATTGTAGTCCACACCCCCAAGGAGCATCTGAGAGCTTCTGGAACCTTGGAGTGAGCTGTGGACCCAAAAAGAACCTTAAAGGAACATCGGGAGAAGATCCAGAAGTTTGGAGAACTTTTGAAAAAAAGCTCCGTAGAGGGACCGACCCACCGCAGCAACTCTAGCTGGCTTGCCTCAACTGCGACCCGGCCTGACTTGCAGGTTTGTCCCGCTGAAAAAAATCTCCAAAAAAGAGACTAAGTCCGAACGTAGAAAGTTGACCGGGACCTTCCAGCCAGCATATCCGAGAAGGGCTCCAAGGACGTCGGATCAAGATCCAGGTTTACCACGGTCGAAGGATTTTCACCTCGAAAAAACGACTAAGTCCAAAGGTAAAAATATTCACCGAGGGCTCCCGTGACGCGTATCCGGAGGAGAGTTCCAGGAGGTCGGATTGGACTGGCAGGTTCGTCCCACTAAAGAAAATCTTCAGAAAAACGACTAAGTGCGAAGGTAAACTTTTGACCGAGGCCTCCCGCGGCCTGTAGCTGAGCCAGGCTCCATCGCGGTCGGCCTTAGACTTAGACTTTGTCCCGGTCGAGGTGCAACCAGATGACCAGATTGGCGCTTTTTGTTTCTAGGCGCTAGAAAACAATAATTCTTAAAATAAATCATATCTCCGGTTCCCCTTATCCGATTTTATTCGTTTTTGTGTCATTTTAAAGATAAAAATATAATCTATTTTTAGAAATTGGTTTTCTGTTTCCTGTGTTTTATTTAATTACAGTTTTGTGATATTTGAATGCTTTACACTTTGAGTTAAGCCTTGTCGCTCGTTGCCAAGCTACCAAGGGTTGAGCTGTGTTTAATTTACTGAGACCTAACTGGACCTAAGTGGCGGTTAGCCTATTGCTAAGTGTAGGTACTTACCTGCCCTTACCAATAACCCATTTTCCAACAATAAACAAAAATATATTCTGGTTTCGTACAAATGTAATCCTTTCTAAAATCATATTTGAATGATCATCAAATGTAAATGGTCTTTTCTTTAAAAACTATTTACATACAATGATTCCATCCTGATGCAGGTATACAATTATTGTACATCAAGGTAGGGAGGTTCCCAATGTATGTTTGCTATTTTTCTTATGAAATGTGTTCTGGACTGACAATATGAATTTAAACCCAGCATAAATGGCAACATGAAGTGTACGTTGAAGTGGCTTCCAGTAGACTACCCTTGGAGGACACTGTTGGTCGCCTGGGGGGCTTGGTCAAGCTTTTATGTGCTTTGAGAAGCATATAAACATTCTTCCTAATCAATAAGGCCCCTAGCCAACCAATTTTGAAGTAATTACATTCTAATCAATTTCCTGTAAAGTTGGACATTTGTCACAATACCTTAGTTCAGTTCTCTCGGGAGCAGAAGAAAGGCCCTCTGTCCTGACCTAGGCTACCTGCAGTGGATGGAGTTCTCCATTTCAAGCACCCTTGGGCTCAGGGGGGAAGGGTAATGGGACAAAAGAGAGACTGCCTCAGATGTATGCTTCTTCTTCAGCTCTGCCTGTCGGACTCTTCTCAAGTTATCTTTGAAGCGGCACCTGAAAGGATTACAACCACAATTACTAGGGACACACAGCTTTCTACATCCCTACAACATTATACTAATAATTATCTATGTTTACTTCTGTTTTTACCTTAAGACCCATAACCTGATATTTCTGAGGAATTTGCTTCTCTCTTATTTGGTAAAAAAGTCACTAGTTGCTCAGAAGGTCGTTCTTTGCACTTGTGATAAGCAATTTGATTTTGTTGAATTTTTAAGTTTTGCTGACTCATTGCAGGGATATGTAATCAGTTTATTGTGCCTTCACTTCCTCAGTTAAGAATTGTTGACCTTGTGACACACAAAGATGTTGTTTATTACTGTCAGTCTTTTTCATTCGATTTTATCATGCAACAATGTCCTTGTATTCCATACACAAGTGTTGAAGAAAACACCTCTCTCTAATTCTGCTGACTGCACTGGTGCATCTTAATATTTATATCCTCAAACTTGCTCTGGTTGCTCTTGTTCTGCTTCAGAAGGGAAGCACCCCCTAAGACTCTTCCCGTGTATAAAGACACTGTTCTCCAAGTGTCTGAATATAGTTCTGATTTGTTTAGAAAGGACACTAATCTCAGACTCTCTGAATATCTCTGAAGAAACACTATTCCATGTTTCACTGAATGTTCTTATTCTCATGTGCAGATAAAAGTCACTAGTCTCTGACCCCTAAAGTTTCTTGTCTTTCAAAACGAATAACTCCCCTGAATAATTCAGATCTTTTATCAGCTTTGAACATAAACAAATTATTGTCTGTGGCTTACTTGTGTTCTTGTAAGTTCCGAGTAAGCAGGAATTTTACTGGAATCTTTTACGTCACGAAATGGGCACTCTCAGAACACCACCGGATTTCAGTCAGAACACAGTTGAAGTGCGTGACACAGAAATTGCACGCGTGCATTAACCATCATCTGGAATCTCAAGAGTGCAAACACTAGACCACAACCTGGCGGCCATCTTGGATTTCTCTTGCTGTTCTTTCCTTGCAATTTCTGCAATAGAATTTGAAGAACAATCTTCCAATAAGGACATCGCCATTTCCACTGTGGATACTTCATGACCTTCAGGTATTTTGTTTTTCTTTTATACCCTACAGAAGTCAGGGCATAGCAACTCTGAGGGTTCTTGACAACATCTGCCACTTCATAGCATCTGATATCTGAGAGTTGTCATAAAGTCTCTCACTTGTAAAGGGTGACGTCTCAAAGTACCACATTGCCCCCATTTTGGAGGGCTTGATTACAATATCACAGTAATTTGATAATGTGTAGTTCTCCTCCTGTTTTTCTGTTGTTAGAATGTGTTGCCACCACCAAGAACACCTACGCCTCTCCATTTTCTGCAAGTCCTTAATAACTAGTTCATGGAACATGAACTCCGACATTAGTGTGTGGATGGCTGGTAATTTTACTCTAAAGCCACCATTACATCTGGCATATATTTGGTATCCCAGACCCACTAGAACTTCTTTCAGTTAATGTTTCATGTCCATTGATAGCTAATGTTTTTAGTGTTGCTAGGACTCCAGCATTCCCAATACATAACCCTATCTCCTCCTCCCTCTGAAGATTTAAGCTTTGACGTGATAACATATTTGCCTTCATTAGTTTTAATCTGCCAATGAATAGGAATTAAAATCATTGTAGGGGCAGAAGGAAAGCCCCAATTGCAATACAATTTGTTCTGTCCTTGTTAGAGAATGCTTGGAAAAAATTGATAAGTTAGATCATTCTTACCAGTCACATTCATTTTTTGTCCTTTATTTTGTTCACCTGTTGGTTCCCCTGAGGTTCATTCTCTTTATTTCCACCCTATGCCACCCCTCCTCATCCTTTTCCTCTTAGGCCCCTTGATCTCTCCAATGCCGTGTTTTGTTGTTGTCTGGCCTAGCATAGGAGGTGATTTTCATCTAAAAAAGTAGTTGATGGGCCTGAGGCTCCACTACATGGACCCTCTTTTACATCCAAACCCGAGCTCACATCAGAACTTGTTTCAGTGAGCAATGTTTCTTAATATTTCTGGACCTTGGCTACTTCAATGGAGCACTGTGCTAAATCAAATTTTCTATTACATTTTAATATTCTCCCCTGTTCGAAATCAATCTTGTCTCTTAGGAGCTTTATCTGTTTAAGATCTTGATTCTAATTTGGCCAGTTTCTCTTTTAAAGTTATCTTAAAGGTGTCCATGGTTACCTTGTAGTCAATGGAAGCTGTATGGCACCCCTTCCCCATTTATACCTTTTCATTTCATAACGTTATCAATTGTGATCTAGCATATTTGACAAACAGTTTTAGCGTAGGTAAACACGTGAGCCATGATTTCGCCCCTTTCTTTCACTAGTTCTGGATTGGGATGTTAAAAAAATTGGGACCACCAGAATCCATAGCCGACTTGGTATGCAGTCTACCTCAATGTACCATTCCAGTGAGCATATTTCCCACCATTTACTTAACTTACTTTTGGCCAATTTCTCCAAGATGCACAATTTGTATCTGAGGATACCCAACGTGTTAGTTTTGTAATTACCCCCATCCGAAATGTTCTCGGGTGGTAAGATTAAGTACTTCATCCTTGGTCATGCCCCTTTCACTCCACAGTTCATTCATATGGGTGTGGATGTGATTCCTACGTGCTATGGATTACACTGGAGTGAAATCTGTCCTGAGTGCACCCACTAGTACTTTTCGGTACACTTGTCGTGTAGACAGATCACCAGCGTCTCATGAATGGGGAACTGAGATGGGAGTTAACCGCGAGCATACACCCCTCTGGATGTTCGCTCTTTGCTCTCAACCAAGCCCGCTACTCAATCCTCATTTTATGGATTCCATGCACACAAGTACTTTGGATAGTAAAGCTTTATCTATTAGTCTAAGACTATGACACAGTTTTTGAATATTAGTTTTTCTCTTTCTTTGGGGTTGTCCCATTTCAGTATTATCTGTGTGTCAGCATAACTGCAGCAGGTGAAAAGTATATATTAGTTCTGTTAATGGTTTCTTGTTTACACTGAGGAGGAAACGTGGGATGATAGATCCTTGAGGTGCTCCTGTTTTTGTTTTGTAAGGAGCTGAGTATAAAGTATCTGTTTGTGTTTGTGTATGTGTATTTACCAGGATGCACTTTGAAGTTCACTTGAGGTCCACTGGGACAAAACTGGTATTCAGCTGAAATCAGATGGCTGCAATTAAATCTGCTGAGCAGCCAGGCAGTTGGCTCTTGAAAAAATAAGGAAATGTTTGTTCTCTGCTGATGAAGGGATTAACCCAGAAACATGTGTCCAGAGATGTTTATAAATACAAGGCCTGAAATAATGAAAATGCCAAAGAATTCTCTGTAAGTTGCTGACTTTGTTACATTCCATAATGACCAGTTGCGAGTGCGCTTTTGTTCAGGACAACTCTTATTTATTTATATATATATATATATAT
Organism: Pleurodeles waltl; assembly: GCF_031143425.1. Taxonomy (NCBI): domain Eukaryota; kingdom Metazoa; phylum Chordata; class Amphibia; order Caudata; family Salamandridae; genus Pleurodeles; species Pleurodeles waltl. Next base: position 93,454,599 of record NC_090441.1, read on the forward strand.
ATATATATATATATATATATATATATATATATATATATATATATATTTGCTCTGTTATCCACTTATCTCACACACAGCCCCTCATCCCAACCCCCGGACACCCACTGGACTATGTTCAACAGCTTCAGCAACATTACAATAGATAAGCCTTTATCAATCACCTAGTCTGACCAACCATGTCATCTTCAACATACCCATCCCATACCACTGCAGAAACATCATTGCCAAACTTCGTGGCTTTACTGGAGAAAAATCTCAGAAGTCTCTTATTCTTCTGAACTCCTAAACCAGTAGCTGCGCCAAAACTACAATCTCCTTGAATCCATCTCCCTGATCGCTGCTTGCGCACACACTGGCTCCTCTCCAAGGCAGGAAAGCCACGAGGACCACATTGCAAGCAAGCTGGTACATGTAAATGCTTTGGCTCCTCAAATTCCACTGCAAGCAACAAGAACACAGATGGAGACAGTCAGGATGACACCAACTAGAGCACCTACAAATCTGCCCTCTGAAGCATCCATCGCAAATCAGAGCCACCAAACTATTGGTGCCCACTGACCTTATCGAAAGAAGCACTGACAGTGCTAAGGAAATCTTTGCCAAAGTGAAAGAGTGCACCTTTTTGACAGCAAGCTTTACTAGCATAAACCCCTCTCTGGACCTCTGCACCCAGCTCTTCCTATTCGTCAGCAACAGGATCACCAACATCTACAACACCTTTGAGCCCAAACCTGACCCTTCCAACTTGCAGCACTTCTGTCCATCTTAATCAACATCTAGAGGACCAATTTGACCACCTGCCTACCATCACCATTTAAGAAACAACCATGCTGTCCATACACTCCGGAGCACTCTGTGCCTCACCACATCTTCATTGAAGGACTGTACCCCATCATCACAACCTCCTACCCAGATGCCTGGAAACAAGCCACAGTACCCCACCCTCCCCCTCAAGAAACCCTCAGCAGACCTGAAGGCATTAGCTAACAGACCTATCTCTCTTCTACCCCACTAGACAAAAGTCATAAACAAATACCTAGCCACTTGCCTCAACCATAACACCTCCTCAACACTATTCAAGCCTAATTACAGTACAGAAAACACCCTCATCACAGTCACGGACGATATCAGAATGATCATGGACAGAGGTGACACTGCGGCCCTCATCCTACTGGACCTTTCTACAGCCTTCAATACAGTCTCCCACCACATCCTTATTCAATGATTACACAAAGTTTGCATCCAAGTACCCACCATTCTCTTAATTTGCTCTTTCCTGACTGTATCCATTTGAGTGGCTGGCCCGCTGCACCTCAAATGTTGTCATTCTTATCTGCTGAGTTCCACAAGGATCCTCACTCAGCCTCACCCTGGTTGCCCTACATGATCCTACTCACCAGCATCAACTGTGCCCACTGTGTCAACATCATCTCCTACTCTGACACCCAGCTCATACTCTCCCTTTCCGTCAAGATGCCAAACTCCTGGCCTAAGTATACCGCCTGCATGACCGAAGTCACCCGGTGGGTAAAGACCAGCTGCATCAAGAAGACAGAAGTAGTAATCTTTGGCAAACACACCTTGCTTTGGGACTCCACCAAGTAGCACACCAAGCTCGGACCCACAGCCCTCTCTGCAACGAATGCAAAGAACCATGTAATATTAATCGAAATAAAACAATTTACCATGATCAGCCAAGTGAACTCAATTGCAGTCTCTTGCTTCCATACACTCAAGATGCTCAACAAGATCTTAAAATGGCTACCACTAACACTTCCAGAACTGTCACCCACACCCTGCTCACCAGCAAGCTGGACTACAGCAACTCATGCTATGTTGGAATCAATGCCAAACTGATCAGAAGACTTTAGACGAGGGTTTCCAAAACTGTAAGTCACTGTGTCACATTTGCTGTGGTTCAGGGGTATAGGTCAAATGTCGGGCTATGTCTTTTGACAAATTGCTGCTTATGTTTGTAAGATTAATGCTTACAAGCTCCTCTCACTTTGCAGTCAGAAAACGAAAAGGAACATTAATTATGTGACAGTCTTACTAGAGTATGGGAAGTGAATGGAAAGGGTATAGGATGCTTTTGTTTGTAACACACAAGAAAATGCAAACAACTGTAAGTGAGCTGTACACTTTTAGCAGTTAGGAAAGCAAAAATTAAGCACTTTTGTTATTCTAAAGTGTGATAGAAACAAAGATTTTAATAGTATCCATACAAACCAAGACACTTTACTTGGTGATGCACAAACAATAAATATTCACTGAAACCTGATTTCCACACATTATAATTTGTGTGCAGTATAGCTTTATCACAGTAGAACAGTATTTATGTCTGTGCAGATTTAGTGGCCATTTAAATGGAAAATGTCCTGTCTGTAAATGACAGTCAGCTACCACAATGCTTTAGTTACATTAACAAGTCGCCTGCCTCATGTCTATTAAACGTAAGTGGGTTGCTGTAGTTTGTTATACTAAAAATTGAGTCGTGGTTGTAACAGGTTTGGAAAGCACTGCTCTAGACCATACAAAACTCAGTGGCGGGCTAACATTTCACTCTGCATACACATCACCCTTCACCTCAAGGAGCTTCACTGGCTCCCAGTCCAAAAATGAGCCCTCTTCAAACTCCTCATGCACACATACAAATCCTTACACAACATTGGCCCAATGTACCTAAACAACTGCATACACGTTCACAAACCTTCTAGTCAACTGTGCTTGGTTGGACTCCCACTTGTACACGCTGAGCGTGCATTCTCCTACCTCATTCCTAAAGCTTGGAGCCTGCCACTACACATCTGAGCCACCTCTTCAGTCCTTGAATTCCATAAAAAACTGAAAACCTGGCTCTTCACTGAGCCCTGGGCCTGGCTCAGTCCATACAGCTCTTGCTTCAGTGCCAGGATATCTTCCCGGGTGAGTCTTGCTCTATACAAATACATATAACATAAGAAGAGCAAGTCCAGGTCAGAATTGTGGGATTGATATGATTTTGTTTATTCTTTAAGTTAAAGTTTGCTTGTGAAATGTGTCAAATGCTATTGAGTAATACGAGAAGCAATGCGCTGCTACACTTTTTTTGTCTGTGTCTTTGAAGTCATCCTGTATGGTGCTTCTGGGCCTCGTCCTAGTCTGAATCCTGTTTGGTAGTCAGATAATAGATGCTTGTCTTCTAGGAGAAATCTGTAGAAATGCAGCTGTTTTATTTAGTTACCCAATTGTAGTTGGTAGTTGTATGCTTTCTTTAAGTTATTTGGGAAAATTTTCAGAGGAAAAAGAATGATTGATTATGTTCATTTCTGAAGTAGCTGCTAATGCTTATAGCAGAATATTCTTGAATATTTGTGGCTGTATGGTGCTAATGGGCTGCCCGCAGGATCTCATTGTCATTTGTCTTTTCAAGCTATTACATTTTAGTAGTTAGTTCCTATGACAGCTGGTTGTTTTGTTGTCAAGATATATGTCCAAGTGACTGCTTTAGAGGTGTAGTGAGTTGCCATTTTCTTGCAGAATTCTTGAGAGCAATTTATCGTTTGACTGCTTTCAGGGTTGTAGAAATCTGTGGAGTCCATGGGATGTCCATTTCACATTGTAAATCCTGCATAAATAGTGTAGTTTCTTTGTCTTTTGATGTATGATATATAATGTATATATGATTTGTTCATTCATTTATTCATTCTGTTTAGCTTTTGTTGATGTATTTTGTCTAAAGCATGTATTGATCTTTGCCAGTTTTGTTGAAATGCTGAAATGTGTCCCTGTTTCTTGGTAATTCTTCATTCATCAAAAAAGGTGTTCTTTTTCTTTTTGACAATTTTGATATTTGAAATTATTTTGTCAAAGGCTTTAATGACCAATTTGTAAACTTTCTTTACACAGTTAATTGTCTTTATTTGCAGATTTGTCTTAAGATGGATTTTCAAATTCATCTCTTCCACTTTTTCCAGCCTGTAGATCGCTGTCAATATAGATGGGTTAGTTGATATTCATGGAAGGATCCTATGTGAAAAGGAGATGAGGAGATAAATAAGTGATTGCTTTAAGTGAAAAGGCAGTTTCCATGGAGCTCCAGTTTGCAGAAAATGGGGCTTAATGATGTCCTGCTCTGTGGGTTGTCCTTGTCAAGCTGTGTATCGAAAATCCTGATGGGATGTCTTTTTTTGGGGGGCATTTTAGGCCTGGTAAACCAGAAGTTTAGATTTCCCTGGATGCACAGGTTAAAGTGTGTGATGAACAGGTCCGATATTGCACCTAAAAGGCACCTGTAAAAGCTCTGTCATTCGAAGGGGTTTGTATAGTAGGAGGAATCTGCAGGAGAACGTAGGACTGTGGGAGATCTAGCAAGACAATGGAGTGCAACCTTGTATTACAATATCATCCATTTTGGAGACGTATGTGTGCTTGAAGATAGTCGCCACTCCTTTTTTTTTTTCTTGGCTGTTATGAGTGATGCTTTCATATCATGTTGTAATCGTTTCAAATAGTACTAGAGTCATATCCTCTCCCAGCTGTGTTTCTATGGTGAACGGAAGGTTCAGCTTGTAGTCAAACAGTATGTCAAATATATTATGCTGGTCTTTACTCATTGCTTATGCATTGAAGAGCATGCTTATTAGTTAATGTAGAGAGCATTTAAGGACAGAATGGGTTTGGTCAATATTGGTATTTTTATTCTCCTTTGTAGTTAGCATCAATTTCTCGTGGTTGATTGTTGTGGTCCTTTTCTGTGAATTAAAGATTAATGTAACTGATTGGGTGACTGTGATGTTCATGCCTGCTTAGTATTGAGATGCTGTGTCTCAGGGTCGTCACTGTTCTTCTCTAAGACTGAAAGATTTGGTGGGATTGTTGTGAGAGGGTGAGTAAGTGGGTTTGTCTGTGGAAAAGATGTTGGTGAACAACTGTGGACTGATGGTATTTTGAGGTAAAGTTGAGACTCTTTGTGCTGGATGTAAAGTGATACAAAGCTTGCAGGCAAGTGTTGTTTTTCCATCTACTAATGGTGAATAGTGTGTGAGTCAATGGAGATTTTATGGTCCTAGGCCTTTTCCAGGCCATGTCATTCCCAAACTGGCAGCATCCTTAATCTGTTACTGCTGTCACCCTGAGGTCCCCGGTTGAATAGTGGAGAAACCCTAGCAACCAGGTGACCTGGGACCAATGAGAGCCCTAGGAAGTTAAGTGACTAACCCTAGATGACCTGGGGCCATTTGTAAAAGATAATTTGCAATTTCTTGGGACTTTCTTCCAAAGTGTTTTGGCTATTTTTTTTATTTGGGTGTTTTGTTTAGCACATCTGTGCCTTCTTTAGGCCACTGCAGGGAACCATATTGAAAATAAATACTTACTACAGAGGGATAATTCCACAAACCGTCTTTTCAACAATATTGTCTCTATTATAGAATTAAAGATTTTTATTATGTTTTGCTTTTCTTCATATAGTATTTACAAAAATAAACACAGACATTGTACGGAAAAGAGTATCAAAGCCATTACTATATTAGGTATGTACTGGAAACACCAAAACACCACTTAGTTGTTAGCAAACATATGTTAAACTCAATACACTTTTCCATTCAATTCCTTATATTACAGACTTCCAAAGGGGGGCGGCCAAATATGTATAGTCCAACTTGTTTGGTCCACCTGCAAGGTAGTCCGTATTCTAAAGACCTTATGGCCTGATGACCGAATTGTCCCACACACACTGTGCCACATATTGATTGCAGTGACACTGCAATAAAGTTATGATTAAAAAATAAAATAAAAAAAAGGATCCCTCCTCACTCGTGACCAAACTAATCCTGATTGTCAAGTGATTCCTATATTTTGCAATTGTTTTATACACAAATATAAATTTGCAACCACTAATTCTTGATGCACTCCATAACTTAAATATATAATCCTCCTGCAGTTTATGTACTGTAAAATTACTTGCCCTATTTACTTCTCTTTAAAACGTTCTGATACCCTTATCAATAAAATATGCCTTATTATAGAAAAACTAAATAATTAAGATAAATGCTTTTATTGCTTTCTCATCCATCAAGGTGATTGTAATCAAATGTGGTGTTTTTCAAAGGTAGAGCTCATTTTAGAGTTGTCAGCTTATCAGTGGCTGCAGTGGCTGTAGATGCAAACAAATTCAAATAGAAAAATATAGAAATGGAAAAGGGCAGGGTCAAATCTGTACCTTTGCAAGTGTAATTGGCGTCTACAGCACATAAAGTGATCACCATAGCCAAATTCCTTTTTGAAATCATAGGCACAATACTATACCAGTGTTCTTCAAGCATTTTAATGCCGCACCCCCTCGCTTAAAATAATTTAATTAACCCTTTCACATATACAGTCCATAACATTTTAAATATTGAAAGCAAGATGAATTGTATAAGTGGGGATTGAGAGCACACCCTATAACATGTAGAACAAAATAGATGCTTCTGAATTTACCGCAATAAAACTATATACTGTTAAAGGAAGTAATCCAAATATTTCAAGTGACACTTGTGTAGAGGGGAATTTTAAAAGAGTAGTCCAAAAGTATTGTTGTCTGGTGTTAGTGTGTCACTGCCTTGTATTTAGCCACAGAAAGCTTTGATGAGTGAACTTTCGCTGTCTAAATATTATTCTAATCAAATCTTGTCTAATTTAATCAACATTACTTTTTTCCTTATAATAAACCCCATTCGTGGAATTACAAATATGTTGTAAGAATGTGTGTGAAGAACGTTTTTATCAAAAGCATTTTGGATGGCAGGATTTTTTAATCACTGCATAAAAAGTTCTAACCTTAAAATATAAGCCCCAACGTGCAATGTAAAGGTGATTAAAATCACAGGACTGACGTGTTTGTGTTGCAGGTAACTTGGGACCACTTGACAAATATAAACATACTTAATATTTTGAAAATTGTAGTTATCTTCGGTTCTCACTTTTAAAATCCCCCTCAAAACACGATTGACAAAATCCTGCTGCAGACATTTCATTCTAAAAATTCCCATTGTGTGATCCTTTATCCTTTATTAGAGACTCACACAAACAATCAACCAATCAATCAAAAAATGTTTTAATCGCGCTACTCACCCGAAAGGGTCTTACCACTCTATTTTCTTTCATTATATCACAACAAAGTTGTTTTATTAATGTATTTGTGTGTGTTATTCATGTTCAGGTACAGTGCTCCTCTTGCCAGTGCCATGCTCCCTCCCAGTTGAGGAAGGGGAAGGGGAGTGTGCATCACAGTTTGAAGACACTTTATCTAAGTTGGCAAAGACTCAATAATTGTTCAATAAATTATGAAGTGACAAAAATCAGAATAAGATGTGTAGATGAAGTTGACAATTATGATTCTTAGGAAGGTATGGGAGGACTCTTTCCATGTCCATTTGCCGAAGTATCAAGCAAATAACCAACAGGAAGGGAATTTTAAAATCTTCTCAAATTGAAGCTTTTTTTAAAATCCAAAATCAGAGTAGATAAAAATGTTTCACACATGAATGCCATTTCACTCACTGAGATAATAACATCAGACACATTTAGATTAATGATGTTTAAATGGACAAAGATCTGAGGCATCTGTGAAAGTGCGTAAAGTGAACTAAAGAGTGCTCAAATCACATATTCCTCCAAAAGTTCATTGGTCCTTTCTGACTGCCCTCTTTCATGACCAAGATTGTCATTTAAATACAGAAAACATGCTCAAACTCCTTTTGACCATTTTGAGCATCTCATCACAGTCCTATGCCATTGAAACAATTCCAAGAAGCTATTACACCACTGTTGGTGGATATGGATGTGGTACACCAGAACTATGACAACTTACTACTATGCAAACCATACTTGACAAATAATGAACATTGACCTGGGCGATTTAATTTGATTTCTGCCTCCAACAATCTAAACCACCCTAAATACCTGACAAACCATGCTCTGGCCTACCAACTCTCACTGTGCCACTGTGTCACATTATATCAGCCTCCTACACTCAGTCCCCTGGTGAAGAGCTGATATCACTTAGTAAAACACAAGTGAGCGTAAAACCCCTTCATAGAGTGGTTTAAAACTGATGTTTGGTGGCTCTGACCGAAATACTTTTAAAGCTTGTTAGAACATTGTTGGTGGAGGGCAGGTAGAAATGTCTAATGCTGTGCTCCCCACAAAGACATGTCCCCTCCAGTGCCACGTCCCTCCTCTCACATGGCGGAATCCCTTTACAAGATGGGAGGTCTGCACTATATCCAGCCTGTTCACTCTTGTGCAAGCGTCCTATCCATTAATTCTGCTTAGAAACTCTTACTTATTCCCTCTATTATGAAAGTAAATTCACTTTGAATGACCAAATATCAATACATACAAAAGATTAATCAGATTATGCCATATGAATTATTTTATGAGACAATACCATTTCTTTATTTGCATTATGTAGACCCATGACATTCGTTTTCTACTCCTCTTTCTCCAGCTTTGCGCCTTTCCCTTCTGTGTTGTCTAAAAATACTTATTTTCTTTTTGTGACCTGTGTCCTCTTAATACCGGTAAAAATATATTTTGTTCCCTAAATATACATTTACGTTTCAGTATGAATATTGCCTTGGACCACTTAGTGGGCATTTTCCTTTTTTATTTCTCTTCCTTACATATAGTGACTTAAAATAATAAAAAAAAAAACATTTCAGGATCCTCACATACTGAAAAAAAACATGTTTCTTATATCCGAAAGAGGAACTGCCATGGTTTCATAAGTCACCCAGACAGAAAAACAGCATTTGAATTCTTATGTATGTTGGATTGCTCAAAAATGTAAAATACCCTTTTCTCTGCTATCCTGGTTTTGTTCCCAGCTTGTAGACAAAGAGGTTTGCCGACTTGCGCCAGGAAAGAGCAGACATGACCAGAGAAGAGGAGTTGCCAGACTGGGTGTCGGCCAAGGAATTCTATGAAAAATATGATGCAAAAGAAATCCTTGGAAGGTAAGGTATCTGCATACGTTCATTAGAAATGTGTTGTCTCTCTTTCATTCTGTGTCCTTATTCTGAAAGTACATCATTACCATTTAGATAGTTTCACCACTGAAGTAAATGCAGATTCTTATTTTTAAGGACCCTTGTGTAGGTTTCCAGAGAAACTGCATTGTTTCTGCAGTAGGTAAATTCCTGGAGTGTGTTTTGTTCCATCAGTCTAACATATATCACATATAGTCTTACAGTGGTGTCCTAAATGTTCTATTTTAAGACAGTTGTTTGTGGTGTCAGTTTCTATTCTACACTAAAACCAATTTTTCCTTGTTGATGTGTGATTATGAATCCTTCGCTTCACAAAACCATTTTACCTGGCTAGAGTACAAATAATTATGCCCTTTAAATGAAACAGCTTTTTTGTGTTACAGCCCAATATAACAGTGTACATATCACAATGCAATTTACACTGAAAGAGAAGAGCAAATATAATACAAAAGGAGCATAAGTAATTTACAATCAATTACATGAATAATTAAGCCTCTAGAATAGTTAGAAGTTTTACAGTCTTAGTCTTTGTCAAATGCTATACTGCTCTGCAAAGTTGCATCTACAAGCTTAAACCAACAGCTTCCTAGTATACCCAAGAAGTTCCAAGTTTGCCATACGAAGCCAGGAGAGGAAATGGAGAAGTTCAGACTGCCGAAAGGACCTTATGCTTTTTGAAAGAACTCTGCTCCAACCACCATTACATCATCACCACAGCCAATGCCTTTTAATACAAGACCATCAACAAACCGTTCAGCAGGGTCATGTTTAAGGCAGTCAAACAGTGTATGAACCCATCCCAGAACCCACCATCTCATCATCAGCCAACAGATGCAACACTATCAACCTCTTCTTTCAAGAGAAACTTAACAAAATCAGATTTAACACCACCAATTAATCATTGTCAACCACACCTATAACCAGCCGCCACACTCCTAACTGCCCATTCTTAAACACTATCTCCCACAAAGAGCTCTTCAACAATGTGAACTCGTTCAAAGCCACCTCAAACAATATGACGTGCTCCCCTTCCCCATCAACAAGTCTCTGCAAAGATAAGCTCTCATCCACCTTCCCCCCCCCATTGCCAATGCCTCTCTAACCCAGAGTACCGTCACGGATGGCCTCAAGCTTGTACAGACATTCATCGCATTAAAAGTTTTTAGATCCAGATGACCTGGCCATCGTCCATACCATTGTACAACCCCGGGTTGTTGGAAAAATCATGGAGAATCACATCAACAAGAATAATCTGCTTCAGGACTATTAGTCAGTGTTCAGATCACACTGCTGTGTTGAAACAGCCATGCTCCATGTAGTCAAAAATGGCATTCTCCTCAATAACAAAAACTACCCTTGCCTCCTGGCTCTCTTTGACCGCTCCACAGCTTTTGACACCTGTGACCATCCTGCATTGATCCACATCCTAACAAATTACTTGGGTTTCACTTGCACAATTGAAAAATGCTTCACATTCTACCTCTTCAACTAAGAGCAGCTTGTTCAGATAGGAACTACCACATCCCTCACTCTCTGGTCACCAGAAGAGCCCCCCAGGGTAAAGTCCTGTCACCCGTTATTTTCAACATTTCTTTGTAGCCATTGGGAGCCATCCTTGCAGATAGCAACATCAAGATCCACCAGTATCCTGACAAATCTATCTTAACATCTCCTCCACCAATGGCATATGGAGACTCAAGCCTGAATGTCAAAAACTACTTTCTGGTAAACCCCACGAACACCGAGTTCTTACAGTTTGACAATAGTGCTAAATAGTTTCTCATTCAGTCATTGCTCTCCAACCTAAAGTCCTCAACTGACAGAACCAGTGGAATCCCTCAGATGCACCTTTGATTCCACCCTCACCCTTCTCACTCATAGAACCCATTGTCAAGAAGATCGAAGCAACCTGGCTCCAATTTTCTCTCCTGTGCACCTTTTCTGTCAGAAGACATCAGAATGACAGTTCAAGTCTTCATTTTCTCCCATCTGGATGAAGGCAAGCCGTTGCATAACAGCATCTCTGAGACCATACACACCTCCCTGAAAGGCATTGTTCACATACCATCACAGTTAATCAGGGGGATAATAAAATTCAACAGCATCACACTTCTGCTAAAGGATACTATTCCTACACTGGCTCCTCCTGCAAGCAAAGATCATCTTCAATATCAGCTACATCACTAATAAGGTTCTTTATACCAAGACCCCGTCTACCTAGCTAAGAAACTAACAAAATCTTGAGGTCTATGCCAGACGAGCTATGACATCACTAAATTAGAGATTAACCACCACTACATGAATGAAGAAGGTAGTGCCAACAACGGTGGCCTCCTGAGACATACCTTGGGCCCTGGCACTTGTATTTCTACAAATTAGCACTGATTAGTTCTCTCTGTGGTTTGCAGTCAGGGTCACAACCCTCAGGTTGACATACAATGGTAATGATGATAAAACCCATTTGTTTGCTTCAAAGACATCTAGTATCCTTCCGTAGATTAATTAAACGGCATTATCTTGCAAATAACCTCTGTACAAGCCCAGCCCACATTTAAGACTACTAGGTTTAACCAGATCATCTGTTGGATGATATAATAACGTACCTGGATTCACAATGTGTTTCTTGTATATATCAAGGCACTGAATGCACGTTTATGTTATTACTGTCTTAAAGTTATTGCGGGTCATGTTTTACACTGTAACAAAGTATGCAATGCTGTGCACTCCGCCACATCTAGTTGTGTATTCAACTTCCCAATATAAAAAAAGCAGCATATACCAGACTAGATTCCATTTTACTTGAGATTGCTCTCAATAAAGTTTTGTAGTTAATCATTTCGCTGGGAGCTAAAGCTAAGACTATAAGTGTCTTCCTTTTCATAACTGTCAATTGTTTATAGCAATTTATTATTGGGGTTCACCAAATGCCCACATAACAGTTTTCTATCATTGACTCGAGCTTAGATTCTTTTATGCACCATACAAAGGAATTGTTTATTTTTCTAAATTTTAGAATCTTAGGTTTTGACAATTTAAGCTTAAATTGAAAAGATAAGTACCCAGCACTCCTAACCAGTGGCCTCTGTTTTTTCACCGGTTGAAAGGGCATTGAGCAATCAGATTCCTGGTGTACTGACAGGCTATTCCTTGTCGGTTTACAGTATGGATGTAGTGTGGGATCAAACTTTTCAGTGAACTGGATCTTTCTTTTAATAAACCTAATGGTTAATACAGAGTATGTTGAATTAGATCTTGGATCCCAATGAGACCCAGCTGAGTGCTTTCAGGGCTAGGTTAGTATAGTCATCCAATAAGCAATAATACAGATGCCACGGACAAGGTTTAACATTGCCTGCTTTACCTTCTTATTAATTCGAGCATGGCCTTTTTCTGCTATTTAGGACACTTCTGAATTTAAAAAAAGGTCTGGGAGGGCACAGAGGTGGTTTCATTAGGAGTTACAAATAATATCAAATAAATTGTGTGAAGCCACATATGCTAAACTCCATCGCAGTGCACAGAGAAGGTACAAATACTAAAATCCATTGTAGTACACACCAGAGAAGCCGCATATTCTAAAGTTCATCAAGGTACACAGTACACTATCTCAACATTTAGAACAAGTTGTGGTGTATGGTAAAGAATTTGGCACAACAACGAAACAGATTTTTCTCTTGAGGCTATCTCAAGTTTGCTAGAGAGACTGAAATGACCACGAAATGTTGGAGGTTCCAAAGAGATGACTGAGCCAGGCATCTTTGATATTTGCACCTCAGCAAAAAAAAATCTGGAATTATTATTGTCTCACATTAATGATTTGCTTCAAAGCCTGGTTTATGTTGGAAGATTTCCTCAGAAATCACATTTTCACAAAAAAGCAACAAACCTTAAAAATGAGCATGTGCAAGAACATTCACATAAATTAACAACTGGTCCTTAAGCAAATATCAGAATGGCTCTGAGGTTGAAAGTCTCTGGCGCTAAGGTGCTGTGTCGTGTAACAACTCGCTTCTCTTTTTTTCATTCTGAATGACCTGATATGTTTTCTTGTGCAGGAAACATAGTACGAGTCTCCTGAGAAGTGCTCTCTTGGTTGTAAGGCACACACAGAGCAGTAGTCCCGTTTACACGAGTAACTGCCCTCCGAAAGACCAGGCTGTTGATGACCGCTTATAAATAGTAGTGGGGAGCAGACGTTTTTACCTACACCCCAGTGGGGAGACTGCATATCGTTCTCTGCTTGTAAATCTGTGTAGCATGTAATGGTTTGGCTACCGGATTCCCCCGTTTGTGTGTAGGATGCACGAGAGCGCGTGGGCACGAGAGGTGGGGTGCCCATGTCCGTGCTTTCCATCTGCATGTAGCACTTAAGGTTGTGGGTGATCCATAGGGTGTGATAGCAGTCACGGCTGCTGTCTCTCCTTCCCATCGCCTGCCCCCATGTGCTGCTTCTTCGTTTCCCCCTCAATGAAGAAACCTGTAGAGCCAGGTGCATGAATATGGCTTATACCTTAATGCAGTTGGGCTTAAAAATTGTGAACATACACTATTTGAATCACACTTTAGATGGGCATGCGCAGTGATTGTTTGTGCCATGAGCATTGTGCACGCCTGCACACAGATGATGGGCGGGCACTTCATTTGAATTGGTTTCCCTGCTTGCTTCAAAGAAAGCATGCCGCCTTCAGTTACATACAAGAAGGCTTGGCACCTTATCCACCTATTGGTTGGATGTGCCTCGTTGGTCAGACAAGCTTCTTCTGGTGTGCACATATATGACATACTTTATTTTTTTCTTCTCTCTGTTAACTAGGTCATATAGTCCCTTGTTATTATTTAAATAAGAGGCCGTGTTCTGAGCAAACTCTACAGGGCTCATGTAAGCGGAAAGACCTGCCCCTCTGGCAGCAGATGGACAATGGCACAATATCGGATGCCTGCCTCCATTGCCTGTTGATCAAGCTGTAAGTGATCCAGGTGTTATTGGTATAAATGTGGCGTGGCATGGTTCATTCTTTGTTTCTATTAGTCGATGGAGTTTTGGCGAAATATGAAGTGGAGTTTGGGCTCCTGAGAAAGAAAATTTCTTCAGAGCATAAGAACAGTCCCGCTGCACTGCAGGGGGACTGCCAGCCCATGTGCAAACTCCCTATAGGTACATCAGTCACACGTTGGTGCCTTGTGCCAAAAGAACACATTATATGAATTTCCTTGTGCATATGCTCATAGCATTGTGAGCATTTGTGTAGGAGATGGTCATCAGACAGACACTGAGAGGTAGTTGACTCAGCGGCTCACTTTTCGTGTTCACGGGTCTTTATTCTCCCTTGAGGGGGAAGAGCCTGATGGCGCATGAGTGCGTGTAGTCCCAGAATGCACCCACCACCATGGAGGTCCTCATGTCTCTCAGCCCCAAATACAGTGCACACTTGCAAAAGGGTTGTCAGTGTAGCACCTACCACACTGATGTCTGTTCCTGTGCGCCTTGGGGAGGAGATCTGTTCTTAATTGTAGCTTGTCGGAAATTGGGTTACTGGTCATGGGGGTGGAAGAGGGACACTGTTCAAGCATCAGCCACAGTTTGTTAGGGTGAAGTCACAACAAACCCTAGATTAATCTGTGATTAATCCACTGGTAGCTTAGCACAAAAGCAGTCAGGCTTAACTAAGTGTAAAGTGTTTATGCAGCACTTTAGACAGTAATATAGTGAAAACACAACACAAAAAATGTCCCACACAAATTTAGAAAACAAGACTAAAATTTAATAAATTAATTGAGATCAATACAACAAAAATCCAAGTAGTAGAACCGGAGGCATGCAATTTTAAAGTTTTATGTAAAAGCAATGCCTAAAAGCACAAAGCTCCAACTGTGGTTATGTGTTCACACCGGGCTGGCACTTGAAGCGTGGGCTGACCAAAGGGCCCCAGTTTGGCCCACTGAACAAAGTACCTTAATTCCTGGGTTGTGGAGCAGTGCAAGATCCCACATTGAGGATGTGTCATACAGCGTTGGTTCCAAGGAGCTGCAGGGCTGTGATGCGGAGTCCTGTATCATGGTCAAGGATGCTGTCGACTAGGGGCTTGCGATGCATCAAAAATGTATTGCACACAGGCGGTTCTCAAAAAGCTACGGGGCTTCAACGCTGAGTTCTGCGTCATCATCAAGGATGCTGTTGACGAGAGGCTTGCGATGCATACGCCTGCCCCAAGGATGTGTGGTGCAGTGGCAGTGTCAAGGATCCTGCAGACTGCAGTGTACGGTCTGACGTTGGGGATGCGTTGTCCTGTAGCGGTTCCGATGAGGCTTTAAGAAGATGTGTTGCACTGCGTTGGTTCTTCTCACAGGACCACAGCTGGGTTAACAGAGCACCTTCAGTCCTGCTTCCAAGGGTCCAGTATGGGCTGGCACCACTTTGGGGGCAAGATTCACAGAAAGTAGTGTCAAGTTGCTGGGTTCAAGATGGTTGGAGCCTTTCTGTCCCTGAGGCTCTGATCAGGAGTCCAGCCAATTAGCCTTTGAAGTCACTCTGAGGGTCCTGGGATCAAGATGCAGGTCCAGTCCTTTTACTCAGGCAGTAGGGCAACAGAGCAACAGACTAGTAGCCCTTCTTGCAGAGCAGCACAGCAGTCCTTCTGAGTCTTCCTCAGGTCCAGTGTTGTACTGAGGAGTTGGGCTTGAGGATCCATTTTTTTCATACTAGTAGGGGAAGGTTCTGGAGTTTTCCACCCATAGAGGTGTTTTGAATTTCATGCCCAACTGCCCTGGCCCCAGCTTGTCTGGGGTCGCAAAAGACTGATGTAAAACCCTTTGTGAATGTGCAAGTGTGGTAGATGACTGCTTCGGCCTGACCCCCCCCCCATCAATTCAGAGATGATCCATCCTGCCAGTGCCTAATGCCTCTTTGTCTGAAAAGTACATGTACAACTGTTTAAATACATTGCAGGCTGTCCTATGGGCTGTTAATAAAAAGTACGGTTTATGTCTGGCAAAAGGTTTATTTTGCCAGGTTGAAATGGCAGTTTAACACTGCACACATAGGCTGCAAAGGCAGGCCTGAGACTTGTTTAAAGGGCTACTTATGTGTGAGGCACAATAGGTGCTGCAAGCCTTCTAGCACCATTTAATGTACAGGCTTTGTGCAAAAGTAGTACCACTTTTGGAGGGACGTTCAGTTAAATTAAATATGCCAGCTGATTGTAAGCCCATTTCACCATGTTTAAAGGAGAAAGCACACACACTTTAGCACTGGTTAGCAGCGGTAAAGTGCACAGAGTTCTAAGGCCAACAAAATGAGGGCAAAATGGAGGAGTAAGGCAAAACGTTTGGGGGAATACAACCCTAAGGCTGACAGGTCTAACATAGCCCTTCTGCTCATTTGATTACTATTGGCCCCATAGATGTTAATGCACAAAAATATTATGAGCTATCAAACTTACATCACACACTCATAATATCACAGGATGTCCAAAAATTGATATTTGATTCAGAAAAAAACAAAAAACAATGGTTTTGATGCTAAGGAAATTCTGTTCCTGTGCATGATGAGCTTTCTTTTTTTTCTTCTGCCATGCCTCTCATAGTGGTGCCTGGCAAGGGTAATCCAGCGACAGTTGCCCCGAGGGTGACTGTCCCTGTGACCCTACTCTCTAGTGGTAGGCAGACTGCCGGCTTAAGGGTTTACACCAGTGGAACTAACTTGGACTCCTTCACCGACAGAAACATTGAGATTCCCCATACTCTATGTAAAGCAGGTTTGGTGGAAGGAGATAACAGCTGATTTACAGCCATTCTCCCTTTCCGCCAAACCCTAAATAACCATCTTAGTCCATTGTCTTTTGAAGGGAAATGCAACACTCTAGAAAAGAGGACTTAAGGCATTTCACAAACAGTTGAAATGAAAGTTGCAAGTTTGATTTAACAATGTCAAGTTTCATATAGGGTCTTGTGATGGGCCGAGACATCTGTACTCCCATGGAGGGGCTGCACCTTGCCACCACCTGCTAGGTGTCCCAAGTACACCATGGAACCCTGCCCAGTCTGGCACTTACTGGCCTTGTCAGTCCTGTCTGCTGTAGGGGCTGGAGCACCTCTTGGAGGTGAAGCAGGTGTTCATCCCAGCTGGCACTGTAGACGGCAATGTCGTCTAGGTAGCTGGTGCAGAATTCCACCCTTACCAGCCAGGACCCTGTTAACCAACCTTTGGAAGGTAGGGGTCATTCTTCAAGCCAAAGTGCATTACCTGGAACGGGTAATGTCCCTCAGGGGTTGAAAATGCAGACACCTCTTTTGCCCTCTCAGTCAAGGCAATCTGCCAGCCCCTAGCCTGTCGATAAGCTCATCAGCTCAGGGTATGGGGTGTGCTTTAGTCTTAGTCACAGAATTTAGACCTCGGTATTTCACACAGAACCCAAGTTCTGGTTTGGCTCCCGGTGGGGCAGCCTTTGGTACCAGCACCATAAGGCTGAACCAGGGACTTTGGAGGTTTCAATCACCCCTAAAGCTAACATCTTGGCAACTTCTTCCTTGATGCTGGCCTTCACCCTATCTGACAACCTGTAAATTGTGTTCTTTACAGGGGGACTGTTTCCTGTGTCCATACCATGGACGCACAGGTGTGAGAGTCCAGGGGTTCAGGAAAACAGAGAGGAATACTGTTCCAGTAACTGGTACAGTCACCTCGCTGGTCAAGGGCCAGGGAGTCAGAGAGGTTGAAACACCCTCCGCTGACCCATCACTTTCCTGTGCAGAGAGGAGGTCAGGGAGAGGTTCACTCTCCTCCTCCACACCGTCATCCATCTAGGAGCAAGCTGACTTCAGACCTCTCAAAGTGAGACTTCAGTCTGTTGACCTGGAGCACTCAGAGAGGGTTCCTGGGGGTCTGGAGGTCTACTAAGTAAGTGGCCTCCCCCTTACACTCCTTAATTTCATATGGACCAGTCCAGTGATCCCAGAGAGCTCTGGGCTCTACTGGTTCCATAACCCAGACTTTGTCTCCAGGTCGAAACTCCACAAGAGTGGCCTTCTGGTCATACCAGCATTTCATAAACTCTTGACTGGTCTTGAGGTTGCTCTTGGCCTTCTTGCAGAAGCTGCGCATCTGGTTGCGCAGGGCCAACATGTAGCTGACCACATCCTAGGAGGCGTTTCCTGTGAGCTTTCTCCCACCCCTCCCTGACAATGCTTAGGGGTCCCCTAGCAGAGTAGGCATAGAGAGGTTCAAAGGGACTGAACCCCACCCCCTTCTGGGGTGCTTCTCTATAAGCACAGAGTAGGCATGGTAAGAGGATGTCCCACTTGCGCCTCATGGCCTCGGGCAGGCCTCTGGTCATGGCTTCCAAGGGTTTGTTGAATCTCTCAATGAGACCAGTGGATTGAGGGTGATAGGGTGTGCTGAACCTGTAGGTTACACCACACGCATCCCACATAGACTTCATGTATGCCAACATGAAGTTAGTGCCTCTGTCAGACACTAACTCTTTGGGGAACCCCACAGGCGTGAAGATCCCCATCAAGGCTCTGGTCACCAGCGGTGCACTCACCGTCCTCAGAGGGATTTCCTTTGGTTCACCAAGACTAGGATGAACCTGTTGCCTAGGGCAGTCTTGGGGTCCAATTTACCAATGATGTTGATGCCCAACCTTTCAAAGGAGGTACCAACAACGGGAAGTGGAATCAGGGGAGCCTTCAGCTTTTTCTCTGTCTTTCCACTGGCCTGGGGGGTGGGACAGGACCTGCAGAATGTATCTGAGGCTGTCTGCATTCCGGGCCAATAGAAGTGGGTGACGAGTCTGGCAAAGGTCTTGTCTTGCCCTAAATGTCATGCCAGGGGTATGTCATGAGCCAAACCCAGTAGGAAGGCTTGGTAACACTGGAGGACCACCAGCACATGTGCTGCCCCAGTACCTGGAGCCATAGGCTCAGTATATAGGAGATCATTCTCCCAGTAGATTAGGTGATCCCCAGAGGCTTCATCTGCTGCTTGGGCTGAAACCTGTTGCCTCAAGCCCTCAAGAGTGGGACACTCCTTCTGCGACTTTCAGAATTCCTCCCTGGTGGACCCACTCAGGCAATCCCATCATCTCCAAGTGAGACCTGAGCTCTACCTCCTTCCAGGTAGTGTGCTCAAGGTCAAAAGACAATCTACAGGCATGGCAGGACTCTCAGCTACTTTCCGACAACCAGCACCGACCCCCTCCGCCCCAAACCACTCAAAGGGAACCAGAGCCACTGGTAGATGGCTCTCAAGATTGTTGGCGACTATGACTTGGTGGAATATGTTCGGTAAGACCTGCTCTTCTGACACCAGCTGACCCCTGACAATAGTCATGCTGACTCCTGTGTCACGCAGAGCCTCCACCTGTTGCCTAATAATGGTGACCCACTGCCTATACTTAGAAGTATTGGCAGGCATGTGGGCTTTTGGCACAATTTCTACATTCCCTAGGGATACTAGCGTTCCCTCAGTCTGTTCCCTAAAACTAACTGGGACAATCTCCTCCGCGAGCGCTACACTAGCCAACCCAGGTGTCTGTCCACCAGTGGGGGCGTGGTGCCCTGTTTGGACATTTGGAGTCGCCCTTAGAGTGACCATACTTGGAGCTCTCTGCACATTGGCATACAAACCTCCCTGTTTTATGGTCAAAGAACCCTTTCTTTTTAGAATCCGACTAGGACTGGTTACCACTATTAACTTGAGAAGTTTGTCGGGGGCCTTTAGAGAACTCCTTATTTTTAAGTGTTTCTCCCTCCCTCTTTCTTCTGTTGGGAACTCTGACCACCTTTGTGGGTGTCCCCCCAGATACCTTTTTGGACACTCTGGTGCTAGGCCCGAGGTCCGCCTCTTCAGCAAGCTTCCTGGGATCAGTCAGCTTACTGTCAACTAGGTGTTGGCACAACTCTGTAAAGCAAATACTGAGCATATGCTCTCTAAGGATTAAATTGTACAACCCAATATAATCACTGACTTTACTGCCCTTTGCCCAATCATTCAGTGTCTTACTGTAAAAATCAATAAAGTCTACTCAGGTTTGGTTGGGGAGCTTGCTACTGTCCCTGAATCTTTGGCTATACTTTTCAGGGGTCAGCCCAAATTTGGCAATCAAAATGACTTTCATAGGGACATACTTGATCTAGTCCCCAACCTCTAGTGCAAGAAGTGTGCCCTTCCCAAGTATTGGCACGTGTTTCCACAAGCCCTGCCCCCAGTACTCTTCAGGAACCCCATGTGCCCTCAGTGCAACTTCATAAGCAGAAAACCACTTAGCAATGTCATCTCCCACCACATAACTTGGCTCCAAATCCTTGGGCATACAAACCTTTTTGTCTCCAACAGGTCCTGTAAGTATGCTGCTACCATCACTGCTGGACTCAGACTGCCTAGACTTGAGCTCCAGCTCTTTCAGACTTAGTTTGTGAGCCAAGATAAGTTTCTTTTCTGCCAAGGCTCTTTCAGCCTCAGCTCTCCTCTGCCTCTATTTTTAACCTTGGCAACTGCAGCTTGAATTCTCTCTCCTCTCTTCTTTCCTCTGTGGGCGGGCCTTGACCGGAGACACTGCTTCCAGGTCTCACAGGAGAAACAAATCCAGGGACGTCACCCCCCCACTACTGTTGGTAGCTCCTCAGGAGAGCCATCATCTTGCTCCCCCAACTCATCATGCTCTTGTGAGTGGGCTTCTGCCCAGGTCCTCAGCGCCTTTTAGTACTCCTCCTTCTTAGAAGCTCCACGGGTAGCCACCCCCATTCCCTTGTAGTAGCCCTTCAGCTGGTTAACGGTGCATCACTCCAGGTTAGCGAGGTCAAACTCTCCAGCTCCAATTGTGGACCCAGCCAGAGACATGATGTATAAGATTCTGATTAAAGAATGTCAAGCCGGGAAATTTGCAGCAAAAAGAAAACAGATCAAATTGATCTTTGACTGTGGGTGGGTTGTGTACACATAGCTATTGTATGGCACTGCACAAACACAAGTCCTATCCTCACCGCTGATTACCAATGTTAGAAATGGGGTCTCTAGTTGGCAGAGGTATACACCCTTGTCCAAATAGGGACCACAATGCTAGTCAGAGTAAGTCACAACACGATCCAAATTATCCTGTGCCCACCCTCTGGCAGCATGGCACTGATCAGGCGGCTTAACTTAGAAGGCAATGTGTAAAGTATTTGTGCTATAAATCATACAGTAACACAATGAAAACACCACAAAAATACACCACACAGATTTAGAAAAATAGATAATATTTATTTGAATAAAATAAGGTCAAAACGACAAAGATCCAATAAGCACAAGTTGAAATATCACTTTTAAAAGGTTTAAGAGTCTCAATCCTTAGAAATTAGCAGTTGTTTCTTTGGTATACCCAGTACATGAGATGCGTCAAAAATAACAAACCACGGTGACCGCAGAGGAGGAGATGCATGGAAAAATAAGGTGTTGCATCGGATTTTCTGGCATGGCACAGACGATGTGTCATTTCTTTCCACCCTGCAAGGGTTTGCATAGTTTTTCGTCGTGCAGTCCTGGTTCCTCACTACGATGCAGGGATATTTTGACACCCTAGGACGGTGCATTGAAAATCCTTGATGCACTGGAAGAAGGAGCAGTCGCTGCATTGATCCGGTAGGCGATGTGTCAAATTTTCCATTGTAAGGCAGGTGTTGCGTCGAATTTCAAGTCAGGAAGTCGGTGCTGCGTCGTTCCGGTCGGCTGTGTGGTGACTTCTCATCCACAATGCAGGCTTTGCGTTGATTTCTGCAGGTGTTGCGTTGATTTTCAATGCACAAGGAGTTTCTTGAAGAGGTTAAGACTTTGTTGGCCGTGAGACTTCAGAAACAGAAGGCAAGCTGAACCCAAGCCCTTGGAGAGCACTTCAGGAGGAAGGCAGAGTCCTTCCAGTTGAGTCAGAGACCAGCTGGGCAGCAGGGCAACAAGCAGGGCAGCACTCCTTCGCAGCAAAGCAGTCCAGATGAGTCCTTTGGGCAGCCAGGCAGCTCCTCTGACAGGGTGCAGGTGTAGGTCCAGAAGTGTCTGAGTTGATGGGATCAGAGACCCAGTTTATATACCCATAAATGCCTTTGAAGTGGGGGAGACTTCAAAGAGTGGTTTTGAAGTGCCCAAGTTCCCCTTTCAGCCCAGTCCTGTCTTCCAGGGTCCCTGTGGGGGGGGGGGGGGGGGGTATCAGTCCTTTGTGTGAGGGCATGCCACTGGCCTTTGAAATGTAAGTGGGAGTCCCTCCACCCTTCCAACACAGGAAGACCCATTCAGTATGCAGATGATTGCAGATGTGACTGAGTGTCCTGTGTTTGTGTGGGTGAAATGGCCAAGGGAGCTGTCAACCAGCACAGACCAGATGTGGATTAAAGACAGGCTATAAGGCACAGATGGTATTAAGTGCAGAGAAATGCCCACTTTCGAAAAGTGGCATTTCTAAAATAGTAATATTAAATCCAACCTCACCAATAAGCAGGATTTTCTATTACCGTTCTGGCCATACTAAATATGACCTGGTTATTTCTTCTCGATCAGAATCTACCACTCAAAAGTATATGAGGGCAGTCCCAATGCTAGTCTATAAAAGGAGCAGGCCTCACAGCAGTGGAAAACTAATTCATGAGTTTTGCACTACCACTACATATTAAACACATAAGTACATGTCCTGCCTTTTACCTACATAGCAACCTGTCCTATGGGTTACCTAGGACCTACATTAGGGGTGACTTAATGTAGCAGAAGGGGAGTTTAAGGCTTGGCAAGCAATGTTAAATGCCAAGTGGAAGTGGCAGTGAAACTGCACACACAGGCCTTGCAATGGCAGGCTTGAGACCTGGTTAAGGGGCTACTTATGTGGGTGGCACAATCAGTGCTGCAGGCCCACTATTAGCATTTAATTTACAGGCCCTAGACACATTTAGTGCACTTTACTAGTGTTAAAAATTGGGTCTTTGGTTGGCAGTCAGGTTACCCCCTGTCAGAACAAGGACCCTCACTCTAGTCAGGGTAATAGAAAATAACCCTCAGCTAACCCCTGCTTACCCGCTTGGTAGCTTGGCACGAGCAGTAGGCTTAACTTCAGAGTGCTAGGTGTAAAGTATTTGTACCAACACACACAGTAACTTAATGAAAACACTACAAAATGACACAACACAGGTTTAGAAAAATAGGAAATATTTATCTAAACAAAACAAGACCAAAACGACAAAGATCCACAATACACAAGTCAAGTTATCACTGAAAATGTAAAAATAGTCTTCATGTAATTTTAATCACACACTAACACTGTTAGCGTGAAAATGTACCTTGGGTGCATCAAAAATAACCACGCACGGGTGAGTGTGCGTCAAAAAGGACTTGCGATGCGGCGATTTCACTCAAGAGCGAGACCTTGCGTCGTTTCTCCCTTCGTCGGGTCGGCATGCGTCATTTCCTCTCTCTGCAGGAGAGCGTTGTCGATCCGGTCAGCACTCTCGGGTCCAGGCAGGCCTTGTGTCGTTTTTACACACCCAGCGGTGTTTGTGTCGGAAATCCAGCCGCACAATGATCGGAAAACCACGCAGCGCGGGTTGCGATCTCACCAACCTCCGTCAGCAATGCTGTGCGTCGTTTCTCCAGCCCCGGGCATCGATCTTCGGGTTGCGTTGCAGGCGAGCGTCGATTTTCAGCCGTGACACTGGTGGCGCATCGATTTTTCAGCCGCAGATAGGAGTGGTGTCGATATTTTCCCTGCACGGCGTTCTGTGCATGGATTTCTCACTCTTGGGCTGCCAGCTTCTCATTTCAGGGTCCCAGGAACTGGATGGGCCGCCTCTTAGAGTAGGAGTCTCTCCAGAGACTCCAGGTGCTGTCAGAGAGAAGTCTTTGCTATCCCTGAGACTTCAAATAACAGGAGGCAAGCTATAAAACAAGCCCTTGGAGATCTGCACATGAAGGAAGGCAACACAAAGTCCAATCTTTGTCCTCTAGCACAGGCAGAAGCAGCAACTGCAGGAGGGCTCCACAAAGCAAAGTCACAGGCAGGGCAGCTCTTCTTCAGCTCTCCTCCAGGCAGAGGTTCCTCTTGGTTTCCAGAAGTGTTCTAAAGTCTGTGGTTTTGGGTGCCCTTCTTATACCCATTTTCTCCTTTGAAGTAGGCCTACTTCAAAGCAAAGTCTTTCTTGATTGTGAAATCCTGCCTTGGCCAGGCCCCAGACGCTCACCAAGGGCTTGGAGACTGTATTGTGCGAGGGCAGGCACAGCCCTTTCAGGTGTGAGTGACCAGTCCTCCCCTCCCTCCTCGCACAGTTGGCTCATCAGGAAATGCAGGCTACACCCCAGCTCCCTTTGTGTCACTGTCTAGTGTGAGGTGCAATCAGCCCCACTGTCAAACTGACCCAGAAAGGGAATCCACAAACAGGCAGAGTTACAGAAATGGTATAAGCAAGAAAATGCTCACTTTCTAAAAGTGGCATTTTCAAACACACAATCTTAAAATCAATTTTACTAAAAGATGTATTTTTAAATTGTGAGCTCAGAGACCCCAAACTCCACATGTCCATCCGCTCCCAAAGGGAATCTACACTTTAATCAGATTTAAAGGTAGCTCCCATGTTAACCTATGAGAGGGACAGCACTGAGTGCAACAACCACAACAGATGCCACACGCCTGATGCCTCATGGGGGCACATTTCTGTTGGCTATTTCTGCCCTCTTAGGGGCAGATCAGCTTATTTTTGTAAGGCCCATCTGCCCCCAAGGGGGGGGGGGGGGTGCAGAAAGCCCACCAGAGACCAGGGAAGATTTTTTTTCAAAAAAAGTGGGTGGGGGTTAGGCCATACCCCCACCCCAAATAAATGGGGACAAAGTTGTTCTGCCCACGGTAGGCAGATGGGACAATTATCCCCGATCCACTCCCCCTGGGGGCAGAAAGCCTACTAGATGACAGGGAATAAAAAAAAAAAGCAATAGTGGGGTGGTGGCTACCAACCAGTATGGGCATAGTTATGCCCCTCTCCCCCAACTGAAGGGGGTAACAGTCTTTCAGCTCTCCCCTTGCACACTAAAACATCTTATCCCATGGCAAGCAAGAGGACATTTGATTATTTTGGGTTTTGGTTTTACATTTGGCCCATGAGAGCTTGTCTAACTCTCAAAATCGTCCCACCTGGTATAGTGAGGTCTGCACTTTTTGGACTTTGGAACGTTGCCATGTAGAAAAATCTACGAGACCTAGACACATCTGAAAACTAAACATCTGGGTGAGTCCAGGGCGGTGTGCTTCACATGCACCCTTTTTTACCCACAGTGGCCTGCAAACCTTCAACTTTGCTTGAAACCACACATTTTCCCCACATGTGTGTGATGGAACCTTCAAGAATCTGCAGGAATCCACAAAATTACTACCAACCAGCATTGTCGCATCTATACCGATAAAAATTCTGCCCCACTTGTCAGCCTAAAAAATTTTTTTTCAAACTGCCCTTTTGGGCCTGCTTTGGTTCCACTCCCTGTCACAGGCAGTTGGCGCACCCTACACAAGTGAGGTATCATTTTTATCGGGCGACTGAGGGGAACGTTGAGTGGTAGGAAATTCATCCTGGTGCGGTGATCCCACACAAAAATGTGGGGAAAATGTCATTTCTTAGCTAAATTTGAGGTTTGCTGAGGATTCCGGGTAAGAAAACACTGGGCGATCCACGCAAGTCACACCTCCCTGGACTCCCTCTAGTGTATAGTTTTTGGAAATGTTTGGGTTTGGTAGGTTTCCCTAGATGGCTGCTGAGCCCAGGACCAAAAACACAGGTGCTCCTCCTGCAAAAACAGGTCGTTTTTTATTTGATAATTTTGATGTATCCACATAGTGTTTTGGGGCATTTCCTGTCACGGGAACTAGGTCTACCCACACAAGTGAGGTACCATTTTTATCAGGAGACTTGGGGAAATACTGGGTGGAAGGAAATTTGTGACTCCTCTCAGATTCCAGAACTTTCTATCACTGAAATGTGAGGAAAAAGTGTTTTTTTGCCAAATTTTAAGGTTTGCAAAAGATTCTGGGTAACAGAACCTGGTGAGAGCCCCACAAGTCACCCCATCCTGGATTCCTCCAGGTGTCTAGTTTTAAAAATGCACGTTTGCTTGGACTTTCCAAAAAACACGTCAGATTTCAATGCAAAAATTTGATGTGTCCATGTTGCGTTTCCTGTCGCGAGCATTAGGCCTAACCACACAAGTGAGGTACCATTTTTATCCGGAGACTTGGGGGAACACAGAATAGAAGAAGTGTTATTGCCCCTTGTCTTTCTCTACATTTTTTCCTTCCTGGGTAAGACGGAGTGTAAAAAACGACGTCTATTTGAGAAATGCCCTGTAATTCACATGCTGGTATGGGGACCTCGGAATTCAGAGATGCGCAAATAACCACTGCTTCTCAACACCTTGTTTTGTGACCATTTTGGAAATACAAAGGTTTCCATGATACCTATTTTTCACTCTTTATATTTCAGCAAATGAATTGCTGTATATCCGGTATACAATGAAAACTCATTGCAAGGTGCAGCTCCATTATTGGCTCTGGGTACCTAAGGGTCTTCATGAACCTACAAGTCCTATATATCCCCGCAACCAGAAGAGTCCAGCAGACGTAACAGTATATTGCTTTTTTAAATCTGACATTGCAAGAAAAAGTTACAGAGTCAAACGTGGAGAGAAATGGCTGTTTTCTTTCATCTCCATTTTTTTTTCTTTTTTTTTTAGCTGTTGGCAAACCTAAACCTTGTAGGATCTACACAAATGACCCCTTGCTGAATTTACAATTTTGTCTACTTTTCAGAAATGTTTAGCTGTCCCAGATCCAGCATTGGTTTCACACCCATTTCTGTCACTAGCTGGAAGGAGGCTGAAAGCACAAAAAATAGTAAAAATGGGGTATGTTCCAGGAAAATGCCAAAATTGTGTTGAAAAATGTGGTTTTCTGATTCAAGTATGCCTGTTCCTGAAAGCTGGCAAGATGGTGATTTTAGCACCATAAACCCTTTGATGATGCCATTGGCAGGGAAAAAAACACAAGCCTTCTTCTGCAGCCCTTTTTCCCAATTGTTTTCTTAAAAATGAACGTTTTGCTGTATTTTGGCTAATTTCTTGGTCTCCTCTAGGGGAATCCACAAACTCTGGGTACCTCTAGAATTCCAAGGATGTTGGAAAATGGGGACGCAAATTTGGCATGGGTAGCTTATGTGGACAAAATGTTATGAGGGCCTAAGCGCAAACTGCCCCAATTAGCCAAAAAAAGGCCTTGCACCTGGGGTGTGGGGGGAAAGCCTGGCAGCGAAAGGGTTAAGGATTGATTATCAGTATATGTAACTTCAGGCCTACGTCTGAGCCTGTGACATCAGAATAGTCAAACTCATCTGTCTGAGACAGGGCTTTTCAAATGTGTGTAACCTGAGAGTAAGGTGTGCACTTTAAGGTATGAGTTTATGAAAGGTGGGCCATGGTTCATTTTCCGTTCCCTTGCTCTCTTCCAGGCATATTCTAGCTATGGTCGGATGGGAGAATGGACACAGTCGTGAAAGGAGGTGCTATAAACTTTCTTACAAATGATAGTGCATCTTGACAAAGTGCGCTCCCTTAGATCAAAGGAAATTGACGTTGTGTCCAGTTTGTTAGGCCATTGTGCTTGACCAGTTTCTTAGGATATTGTGTCCCGGTGAAGAGCACACACAAGTTACTAGAGAGTATTGAGCTTGACCTGCGGACCAGGAAGTAAATAAATATTTCATTATTGTGCTACGGAACTGCCAAAATCTATGGCTTTTTAGAGATTTGTTTTTAGAAAATTGTGCTGAACACTAATGTCGGACTCTTTAAAAAAAAAAAAAAATTGTTCGAGAAGAGGATGTCCGTGGTCCACAGGTTGCTTGGATCTAATTGTTTAATGCAAAATGATGCTTCCCCCTGATCCAGCAAATTGGGGTCTCCCATATCTAACAATTATTCATAAACCTGGGGCTAAATGGGGGGGCCACCTGAAGATTGGGCTCCGCCCTGCACCACAGTTGATTTACGCCCCTGCTTGGATCACCTACTAGTGCATTTTCAGCAGTACATTGCAGACCTTAAATAACTTTGCACCAAATGCTGAGGCATATCAGCTTGAGACATATAGTCAGTCACAAAGGGTTATTGATAAATTGTGACTGAGCTTCAGAGATTGCTGCCTATTCACAGTCCCACAGCTGTGTCTAACCCATACGCTTGAGATCACATTCCTGTGTGGTTTTCTTTCCTTGATCTCTGCAGAGGGGTGAGCAGCGTTGTCCGCCGTTGTGTTTTCAAACCCACCCAAGAAGAGTATGCGGTGAAGATCATAGACATCACAGGAGAGCATCTGACCGCAGAGCAGATCGAAGAACTGCGGGAAGCCACCGTGAAGGAAATAGACATCCTCCGGAAGGTGTGCGGGCACGAGAATGTCAGTAAGTGAAATAGATTCTCTTGGGTAGCTCTTTAAATGGATTGTCTGGGTCGTGGACAAATATTTCATTTGTAGGTGTCCACACACAGTGTATACTAGTTCCGTGGGAATCTGCAAGAGTAAAAACCCTTGTTCCCAATAATGTGCAACCTTTACACTCCACTGACTATCAAAGGACATTTCCTTTACACTCTGGTACCTGGGCTTTGGGTTCACTCATTCATTCTACTTTTAATGCGAGAAGACCCGGCCAAACAAATGAACTATAGCTCTCGGAGGTTATTTGTGCTCATGGTAGCTTGGTCGAGCTAAAGGCTTCCTCTTAAGACAAAATTACTCAAGGTCACCTTGCCCCTGTGTACATTTCTCGTGGTAAGATGTCCTTGTGAGATTAATGAACGGTAACATGAAATATTTTATTTGATAATAAAAACAATGCTCGCCAACATTTTACCTGCTTGAAAATTGCTCACTAGAATCATGCATCTTGGCAATGATGTCCACTGGTGTACATAAATGTTGCTCTTTCTTTTTTTGGACTCGCATATTCATTGACACTGAGTGACTCACAAAAATCGTAACTATTTGTAAATGTACCAGAAATGCATGCTCAAGCAGTGAGTTCGTATGACAGCACTATGAGCCAGATGTGCCAACATTTGCAATTACAAAGCGTGCAATGCACAAATTGGTTCACTTTACAATTGCTAAACTCAAATTGTTTAAGTGAAATTGTAAGATACAAATATCTTTGTGACTTACATGTTAGCATTGCAACTCTTTCCAACTTGTAAGGCAGACAGGGCGTTAATGGGCCCCACCTTTCAAGAAAATATAGCAATGATATGCAAGCACTCCTGCAGTCACAAAACATTGACAGATTCCAACTGCTAGGGCAGACAGGTAACTCTTTACATAGTGGATGCTAGAATCAAAGAACAAATGAGAGCAGCACACGTGACCTTCTCTCAATTTCACCTACTGATTTGTGATTGTAATCCCACATAGTCACCTCAATTTTTTTTTTTTTTTTTAACTACAAAGAGTCCAATTAAGTATTAGATCAAATTAAAATGTATTCTTCAAAATATAGAATTAAAAGCTTTTGAGTCAGAATAGTCTCTTATGCTGTGACACCAGCATATTTTGAGGCCCAATTAACAGCTTGCTGAAATTCAAGGGGCAATAACAAAATATCTTTATGGCATCCTGTGTTGGATGAACTCGAATATTCTGATATTTACTAGGTCAAAAAAAGGAGCTACTGTTTTAGCCCTTAACACAATCCTGTTATTCGGACTTCTGGACTCGCTTTCGGAGGACAGGCCACAGCCGTTTAAAGGCATGGGCGGCGCCATTGTCCAAGGCCCTACTGGTAATGTGATCTTTCTGTCACCTTTGTCGATTTTTCTTTCAGAACCATTTTTGACTGACCCTCCCGTTTAAGGGTCCCAAATATAACTATATTAAATTCAATGTTTACACATGCTTGAATTGTCAGAAAATAGGCAGTAAAATTCAAAGTTGCTCAGAACAAGTTCGGAGTCCCAAAAATTCGCAAAATGACAATGAGCTTGGGGGCCTTTTCAGTGAAATAGTTCAACAGTCTAGGATTCTGGCTCAAAAGAAAATCTCACCTAGGCTTCTCAGATCAATGCTGTGACCTCTGACTACTTTTTGTTGGTTTTAGTTGAGAATTCTGAAGACAATCCTGCCTTTTGTGCCCTCTCGTGTGACAGCTCTGTTGGTCAATATGTTTCCAAAGCTAAAATAAGAAAGCAAGACTTGTCTACCACAGCACTCATCCTCTGGTACACCAGTCCTCCTCATCTCCTTCAGCTTCACTCCATCCATTTATCGGTTGTAGCGCTTTCAGAGGTTGTCACTCATAGTTGTATCTTCCCATACTGGACGATCTGTAATAAGTATCTCAATGGAGGCATGTGATCTTAAAGGTATCAGAGCGTTTGTAACTCTTAACAATTTAGTGCATGATTGTATGAGTGGTCACAAGAAAATTATTATCAGGAACTATAGAGTTTTCACATAACAGAGTATAGCACAACTGTTTAATACTAGACTCCTCTAACTTTAAACTATTGATCAGAAAATGTTATATCCTAAAACAGGTGCTTTTATTGAACTAATTTATATTTAATTTCTTCAAATATGAAATTGTATGTTTCCTACATTTTATTTTTTAGTGTATATCATACGATACCCTGAGTTATTTTTGTATCAAATACATGATAGTTTGTTTTTATTCCGTTTTGCAAATTGTTTGTGGTTTTTCTTTCATAACTTAAAGTTACTGTACAAACTATGCTTGTTACCCTGACGAACCTATTCTGTTGAGACACGTGTTGGGGAGGTCCTTTTGAATGAAATTTGACTAAATGACACTCAACCGATTCAAGAATTTTGAAGAATACATAATTTTATCTAATGCTTAATTGCCTTTCTCCTGGTAGTTAAAAACACATAAAGGAAGCTGTCTGCGAGGGAGGGCTTTCATTGTGCGAGTGCCAGCTACTAACATAAAAAGAAGCAGTTATAGGCTCTCATTACAACCCTGGCGGTCGGTGTTAAAGCGGCGGTAAAACTGCAAACAGGCCGGCAGTAAAAACAATGGAATCAAGACCGTGGCGGAAACCGCCAACATAGACAGCCACTTTAACACTCAGACCGCCACGGCGGTACAAACAAACAGCATGGCGGTCACCGCCAACAGACAGGCGGAAGACAATGTACCGCCCACACTATCATGACACGCCAATACGCCACCTTTTCCGGGGTGGATTCACCGCGAACAAAAGCACGGCGGAAACAGGACTTGGAAGGGAAAACGCTCACCTCTACACACCCCACGGGGAACCAGGACGCCATGGAGCCTGAACTCCAAATTCTACCCGCCATCCTCTTCCTGCTCCTCTACCAGGAGCACGAACGCTGGTGGCAATGACCACGGTGAGTACTGCACCTACAACACAGGGGAGGTGGGAGGGAAAAGAGAGTGACACACACATGCAATATGCAACACCCCCACCCTCACCCACAACAACACACACACCAATACATGTTGAAACGTTACATTACCCCCCCTCCCTCAGCCCCCCCGGAAGAACGCAAGGACAAAAGGAAATGAGTTGAACGATTGTAATCATGAAAAATCCATTAGCCAAAAATCGAAATACAGCATAAACAAGTATGTACACCAACTATACAAGTCCGGATGGTGCACTATTGACAGTCCGTGGACCACTGGGCCCAAAATGCATGGGCGAGGCCCACACTCGATACCAGACTCCAAACGGAGAGAACACTGCAGGGGCATCAGATCGAAAATACACAGGCACCTCAGGGGGAAGGGAAGGGGGTCACCTCAGCCGGATGAGTGCACAACGCCAGCTCCACGAGGGGGCTCCATGCCCACTGCTGTATCCTTGGGAGTGGGAAGCCACAGTCTCACAAGTCTCTCCAGTGGGTGGTTTGCCCACTGCTTTATCCTGGGGAGTGCAAAGCCACAGTCTCTCAAGTGGATAACAGTCTCCACTGGTTCTGGAGGGGGCTTGGTGGCCAGAGTGCTCCATCCTGCCAAGGACTGAGGTAGTGGATGTGATACTCCACTGGTTCGGGAGGGGGCTTGGTGCCTAGAGTGCTCCATCCTGCCAAGGATAGGGTGAGTGGATGCCTTTCTCCACTGGTTCTGGAGGGGGCTTTGTGCCCAGAGTGCTTCATCCTGCCAAGGACTGAGGTAGTGGATGTGACACTCCACTGACGGTTGCCTGACATGGAAGCTGTCCAGGCCCCTGGAACTGACCACCAGCTTCGTACGACTGACCACTGGGGATGGCAGCCATGTCTGCGGTGGTGCCACTGGCACATGATGTGGCTTTGCTACTGGCGGTGCTTGCGGTGCTCATTGGCCAGCGGTGCTGGTGGGTGGCTCAGTGAGCGTGCTGCTGGTGGAGGTGTCCTGGGCAGGGGTGCTGGCGGCGGTGTCCTGGGCAGCGGTGCTGTTGGCGGCGGTGTCCTGGGCAGTGGTGCTGTTGGCGGCGGTGTCCTGGGCAGCGGTGCTGTTGGCGGCGGTGTCCTGGGCAGCGGTGCTGTTGGCGGCGGTGTCCTGGGCAGCGGTGCTGTTGGCGGCGGTGTCCTGGGCAGCGGTGCTGGTGGCGGCAGGGTCCTGGGCAGCGGTGCTGGTGCTGGCGGGGTCCTGGGAAGCGATGCTGGTGGCGGCGGTGCATGTGGCGGTGCTGGTGGTGGTCTTGTCCGCCGTGCAGGTTGGAGGCGACTTCCCTTTCTTTCTCTGCCCCTTCCCCACCTTGGATGGTGGCGCAGCTGTCTTCCCACTCCCAACTGTAGTCCTGGGAGAGCCCTTGGTGGCTTAGGTGTTTTGCCCTTCTCCCTCCGGGCTGTGGTCAACTTCTTAGGTTTCTGAGGTGGGGCACTGTCCTTGGCCTGGCTCCGTGGCACACTGGCTGCCCTGCCGCCGGGCGCACTCTAGAAGCCGGTTACTGCTTGCACCACTGTTCCTGGTGAGGTGGTGGCTGAGGTGCTGGGTTGGGACCTAGAAAGGCGTGCCCTAGGGCAGTGTTGTCCAACCTTTTTATCGCCGCGGACCGGTAAATGTTTGATAATTTTTCCGTGGCCCGCTTGTCCCATTGTGTGACAAGCGGGCCACAGAAAAATTATCAAACATTTACCGCCCGCCACAGTGGGCGGCCCGGTGCTGATTGATCCACGGACCGGCACCGGTCCGCGGCCCGGGGGTTGGGGAACACTGCCCTAGGGGACGGAAGGGGTGGGGAGGTGAAGGGAAGAGGTCAATATTAGCCAGGAAATGCTTTTTAGACACTGGGATGGGTAGATGGAGGGGGTTTGGGAGTGGAGGAAGAGGTAGTGGTTGTAGGAGGCGTTAGTTTGATTACTTTGGGTGAAGGTGCATGGGCTGGAGGCTGTCATGAGGTGGATGGCTGTTGGGTGGGTGTGTGACTGCGTTTGTGTATTTTGGGAGGTGGGCTCACAGACAAACGTGTTGTCCAGAGTGTTGTCTGCCCTGCTAAAACACATGCGCAGCTACATAGTGTTCCCTCAGGTGGAGGATTTGCCTACACTGAAAGGTGACTTCTATGCCCTGGGACATATCCCCAACATCATAGGTGCCATTGATGGGACACATGTGGCCTTGTTCCCCCCGCAGGAGTGAACAGGTGTACAGAAACCGGAAGAGTTACCATTCAATGAATGTGCAGATGGTGTTTTTGGCCGACCAGTACATCTCCCATGTGAACGCCAAGTTTCCTTGCTCAGTGCATGACACCTACATTCTGAGGAATAGCAGCATCCCTTATGTGATTGGGCAACTCCAGAGGCACCGTGTGTGGCTATTAGGTGAGGACGTGGACCCTATACAGTGTGAATATTTGTCTGGGTCTGGGGTAGTCCCTAATGGTTAGCGTGTGTCTAACAGTTGTCCCTCGACATTTGCAGGTGTCTCTGGCTACCCCAACCTGTCATGGCTACTGACCCCAGTGAGGAATCCCAGGACAAGGGCAGAGGAACGCTGCAATGAGGCACATGGGCGAACTAGGAGTGTTATAGAGAGGACCTTTGGCTTCCTGAAGGCCAGGTTCAGGTGCCTCCATATGACAGGTTGTTCCCTATACTACTCACCAAAGAAGGTGTGCCAGATCATCGTTGCCTGCTGTATGCTGCACAATTTGGTTTTGCGACAACAGGTGCCCTTTCTGCAGGAGGATGGTCCTGAAGGAGGTGTTATTGCAGCTGTGGAGCCTGTGGACAGTGAAGAAGAGGAGGCAGAAGAAGAGGACATTGATAACAGAAACACCGTGATCCATCAATACTTCCAGTTAGACACAGGTAAGACGACCTCACTGCCTCCTACATCTGATAAAATTGTTCAACTTCTCATCTGTCTGTCACTTTCACCCTGTAATGGACCCTGATTTGTCACGCTCCTTTTTGATTTCACAGATGTAGGTCCCACTGTGTGACCTCTGTAATGTTACCTCATGGACTCGAACTGTGTGACATAGGTATGTTGACTATACAATGGACATTGCTATTTCCCTC
This sequence comes from Pleurodeles waltl, assembly GCF_031143425.1. Taxonomy (NCBI): domain Eukaryota; kingdom Metazoa; phylum Chordata; class Amphibia; order Caudata; family Salamandridae; genus Pleurodeles; species Pleurodeles waltl. Next base: position 93,489,151 of record NC_090441.1, read on the forward strand.
CGGTATTGCAAATGCACAATTGTGAAAGCACAGACTGACTCCAGATATTTTTGTGATTTAAGGGTGTTTATTTATGTACTAATAGTGGAGGGGGTTGTAAAATGGTCAGGGGTGATGGTGGAGGAATGTCCATGGCAGAGTCCAGTCTATTAGTCTCACAGGTGCATTGTCCAAAGGGGCATAGGAAGTGGAGCTGGGGCAGTTTAAGTATGGACAGGGTGACAAAGTGGGACAAAAGGATGACAATCAGGGTGGTCTTATTTCTTGGCGGGGGTCTTGGCATTGTTCTCTGTCTTTGTCCTGGATCTCAGGGACCGCTTGCGGGGTGGTTCTCCTTCTGCAGGGGGTGGGGTGCTGGTGGCCTGTTGGTCCTGTGGCGGGGCCTCCTGTCCACTAGCTCCGGCGGAGGTGGTGGGCAGTTTATCGTCCTGGCTCGTGTCAGGGGCCCCTTGTTGTGCCACAATGTCCCTCCTGGTGTCCACGAGGTCCTTCAGCACCCCTACAATGGTGCCCAGGGTGGTATTGATGGCTTTGAGTTCCTCCCTGAACCCCAAATACTGTTCCTCCTGCAGCCGCTGGGTCTCCTGAAAGTTTGGCCAGTACCGTTGCCATCGTCACGTGGGAATGGTGGTAGGCTCCCATGAAGTTGGAGAGGGCCTCGTGGAGAGTGGGTTCCCTGGGCCTGTCCTCCCCCTGTCGCACAGCAGCCCTCCCAGTTCCCCGGTTTTCCTGGGCCTCTGTCTCCTGAACCGTGTGCCCACTACCACTGCCCCCAGGTCCCTGCTGTTCTTGGGGTGGTGGGTTAGCCTGGGTTCCCTGTAGTGGTGGGCACACTGCTGCTTGACGTGTCCTGGGGACAGAGGTATGGGCCTGCTGGGTGGGTGCTGTGCTGGTGTTTCCTGAGGGGGGAGGGTCTGTGTTGGCCTGTGAGTGTGTCAGGGGAACAGACTATCCCGAGGTCCCAGATGGGCCGGGCTGGTTATCTAGATCCAGTTGGACAGAGCTGCTGTCATCACTGTGGGCCTCTTCTGTGGGTGGAGTGGACATGGCTGGAACCTCCTGTCCGGTGACGTTGGATAGGGTTCCTGCAGGGGTGTAAGGACATGATTATTGCATCTCTGTGTGCCATGGTGTGCAATGGGTCGGTGACCCTGTACCCCAGTGCTTCCATTCCTGTGCTCGAGCTTGTGTGATAATTGTTTAGGGGTCTGTGTGGGTATGTGTAGTGGCCATGCATTGGTGATGGGTGTCCATGCTTTGGTGTTGCATGCAGGGCTTGGTGTTGGGATGTGCTGTTTGTGATAGTGGGACATATGTGAGGTGTTGGAGTGATGGGGGTGAGGGGGTGGGTGGGGGTATGTGATGGCATGTAGGTAGGGTGGAGGATTAAGTAGTTAACAGAGTCCATTCCTCCATCTACTCCTGCGAGGCCCTCAGGATGCAGCATAGCCAAGACCTGCTCCTCCCATGTTGTTAGTTGTGGGGGAGGAGGTGGGGGTCCGCCGCCAGTCCTCTGAACCGCTATGTGGTGTCTGGAGACCACGGAACGCACCTTCCCCCGTAGGTCGTTCCACCTCTTCCTGATGTCATCCCTAGTTCTTTGGTGCTGTCCCACTGCGTTGACCCTGTCCACGATTCTGCGCCATAGCTCCATCTTCCTAGCTATGGTGGTGTGGTGCACCTGTGATCCGAATATCTGTGGCTCTACCCGGATGATTTCCTCCACTATGACCCTGAGCTCCTCCTCAGAAAACCTGGGGTGTCTTTGCGGGGCCATGGGGCGGTGTGGGTGATGTGTGAGGTGGTGTGTGTTGTGATGTGTGGGGTGATGTTTAGGGGTGTGTGGTGTTTTGTGTGTGTGATGGTGTTGTGTGCCTGTGGATGCTGGTGTAGTTTCTGGTGGTGTCTCTCTCTGGCCTTCCTTCATTTTTTGGGTCGTAGGGGTTTGTGGGTGATGTTGGTGTGTGTTTTAAATTCTATTGGGTGCGTGGGAGTGGTGTGTGTATGTGTATCAGGTGTGTGTATTTCAAATTGTCCAATGTGGCTGTGTTTTGGAGATGTGTGTGTATTTTGAGCGTGGCGGTGTGTACCGCCAATGGTTTACCGCGGTTGAAAGACCACCGCCTGGATTCGTGGGTCATGATAGTGTGGGTGTATTCTTGTTGGCGTGACGGTAGACGTTTTGTTTTTGCCAGTTTATCACTGACCTTTGGTGTGGCGGACTTGTGTGGGTGTCTGGATTTTGGCGGATTCCGAGCTGTGGGTCGTAATAGCTGTGGCAGAATTCCGCTGCCACGGCGGAGTGTTGGTGGTCTTCTGCACTGTGGTAAGCGGGATTTACCGCCAATGTTGTAATGAGGGCCATAATGCCATGGACCCCTCCATACCTTCCTGACATTGTACGGATGGTTTGGTTATTACTGCTGCTATCACATTAAGGAGCACTTCGCAACAGCAGATGGAGGACCCTTGCAGACGGCCAACTCTGCATTTTCAGCCATTCGATTAGGAACTCCTGCCTCATGAATTAAAAAAGAACATATGTTCTAATAACCCTTACAAAAGGCCTTGATGTGCGGTGCACGTTTAATGCATCTGGCACAGTGTTACTATTTAAACTCCTGATTCTAGAAGCATAAAAGTAGCCCATAGTCAAGAACTTCACCCCCCAAGCACAACCCGCTGTTTCCGTGTTGCACGTGGGTTTTGTGGGGAGGGTTACACCAACCCTGCTTTCTCTGGGGGGCCTGGGTTCAGGCGCCCTGTAGTGTGAGAGGAGGAAGCCATGTCCTGTAATGACCTATACTCGGCCAGGGATTCTGCAGTCCACTGGCCACAGGACACTCTGGGTTTAGGTGTTCGCCTTACTGATGACTCAGCACTTCAAACCTCTGAAAAATGTGCCCCTTCTGCATTGCCTATGTGATGAAAGTACAGGCTGCCTACAAGGACCCGAATGCATCGAGGAACCTGACTAGCCGGGGGTTCAGATTGTCTAACATATGTTTAGGGCAGTGTGGTATTTACTACTGATTGATGTGGCAGTTTCTAAAGTGCACTGCTACCTGACCCGTGTCCTGGTGATAACATGACACCCTTGCAGAGAACGGCGCTGAAAGATCTAGCAGGGAGAAGCAGCAACCAATGGATGAATAGGCATGTTTTTAGTTGTTTATGAAACCATTGAGTGATTGAATGAAGCGTAGAGAGAGGAGAGCTTTTCAGGCTTTGGAGGTGAGATAACTACAATACTTTCCAACTAGCCTGGATCGTCTGATGCGAGGAATGAAGACACAATTGGGACACGTAGAGCGCAAGTGACGGAAAAAGTTGTAATGTTTAAGCATCTTCTGGACGGTCAAATGTACAAGGGCATAAGCACAGTGATTTTAAAAGACGCTTTGCTCCTAGGAGCCAGTGAAGGGAAAAAGTGGCACATCTTCTATGCAGTGCTCTGATGAAAGAGAGACATAACGATCATTCCTGATGTCTAAGATCGAGCAGGCACACATTTTTGGCAAATTTGATGATACTCCAAAAGGTATTTAGGAGACCAAGAAAGTTGGATTACAATAAACGTGCTACAGTGGTGGCTTGAAAAAACATCTTGTGGAAATGGAAGGAGAGAAAATTTGGCATCCTTTATTGGACTTCAAGCAAAAAGAAACCCAAGGAAACATTTGCCAGAAAAATTAAGTTGGTATCTACGATGACTCCTGAGGTATTGGCTGAAAAAACAGGGAGGGGTGATGAGCCAAGCTCAAAAGGTCCCCAGTTGGGATCTTATGTTGAAAATGTGCCTAAGACTAAGGTCTTAGTCCTAGATGAGTTAAGACCACGTGAGTTGTTGTATGTCAATCAAGCGAAGGATGATTTGCAGACCTTAAACTGGGACTTGAGCAATGAAGTGCCCCCATCCTATCTCAGATCAACTGCATTTCATTGGTATATGAAAAGAAGTTTAGATTAAAAGAGTGAATCAAAGATGTACGAAAGACACAGAGATTAAAAAAGAGTAAGTCTAAGTGCAGAGCCACGCGAGTACAGCACAGTGGAGAGCTTTATATTCAAATTGAAAGGGAGAAGCAAAAAACATTGGGTATGATAAGGGAGAAAGCAACATTGTCTCTGTAGGGTACAGTCTTCCTCCCCAGCCTCCGTCAAAAGGCAGATCAGGGTTGGGACACTCAATCAAAGACTGCAGAAAGATCAAGACGAATTAAAGCTGCTGCATAATCAGAGTGCCAGCATCTATGAATTGTATTGAAGATAATGACCACAATATTCTCAGTTCCAAAGGAGGGAGAGAAGCCTGATTGGGGTGTTCAATGCAAGGATGAGATTCCAAGTTTGAGGATAGTTGGAAATTTACATAAAACTCAATGATTTTGGGAGCTGCGAGAAGAAGGGGAATGGTTCTATAAATATATTGACTATTGGATCTAATGTTGGATTTTTTGATTTAGTAAAAAGAAGTATAGGTGCTTGTTTCCAGATTTTAGGAACATATCCTCAAGAGTTGGAGAGATATGCATGATGGTGAGCTGAGGAATCATTTCAGGTGCCAATAATTCCTGGGTATTGACGAGTAAAAGGTCAAATGGAGAGCCAGAGGAAAGTGCTTTCATTTTTTTAGATCTCGGCTAGACAGTGCATGCCCTGTGTCGAAGAGACATGTTGTTTTCAATCTGTGGGCTTCAGTCTGCCCATAGGCTTACCATTTGCTTGGTCCATTGTTGCTCTTGTATCCATTGTGCCCATTTGTCCATGGCATGCATTGTCCTGCCTCTTCTTGTATTTAGCCCTCCCCCAGAGCATGGCCGAAGTACTTGTGTCCTTCCACCGCTCCCATTTTGGGAGCTACTTTTTTGTTTGTGTTGGGCACTCGACACAAATGCTCCTGTTCTAACAAGCTCCCTCCCACCCGTCCCAACCCTGTTGCTGCAGATAGAATCTTTTGTATGCCATTCAGTAGCGTGGAGCAGTGCGCTGTCATTTGGTTAATGGCGCTCCGTCAGAAGGAAAACACATCACCACACTGCATTAATGGAAATGTTTTCTATCGACTGAATTTCAGAGGAAAACAGTAAGAGATGTTTAATTTACACGTAACTAGCAGCCTGAGTACATTTCTATTATCCTTTAAACAGCGTTTAGTTGCTCAGTTTAATTGCCCTTTTTTTATCCGGGATCTTCTGTGAGGTTTTCCACGCTCCACCATTGGCTTTCATCTGGTTCCCCGAGGGTTCGTGTTGGAATTGCAAAAAAAAGATGACTTGAAGCACTTTTAAAAGAGTGTCGCAAAGTTCAGCTCCTCGTAAAGTTTTGTGCATCTTTTGTTTGAACATTTACCAAAAGCATACTTTACAAATTCAACATGCCATGGTTAATCACGAATGTTTAAGAAAATGTCAACACCTCATTTAGCCTATATCCGACCCTGTGCTGTGAGCCAGCGACTGCAGGAGTGCATGGTATATAGCCCCTCCCCCTTCATAATGTAAGCAATGCGCCTCCCAGCCCTTTAACCTAAACAATCCTGTCTAAATTTCCACACGCAGCGCTCCTCTCCCCCTCCCCTTCCACTCCTCCACACAGTACAGGTCTTACCAAAGTCGTGCTTTGAACGATGTATTTTCACAAACCCAAACAGTTTTTCCCAGCTGATCGCCAGATTCCCCCACACGCCTAAAAACAAAATAGGCATTACTCCCTGATTTATCTTTTTGAAGCAAAACGATTCTTCAAACCAATAAAGTAAGCCCCAAACTGAAATAGTCTTCCCCATAGAATGTGATTGTTACCTCAAATCGCCAACCAAGATTATCTCAGTTTGACAGATAGTCCACGGGACCAATCAGCCCTCACTGCAAAATCATTATTATTTTTACAGTTGTATATAGGGCCAACCCGACTCAAAAGAGTTGTAGCGCTTTACATGAGCACCAGCTCGATTACACATGGTCAAATTGATTTCATTTAGGCAGTGAGCTGCGTGGGATCGCTAGATGTTGAGTTGCAGTTGAGACTCAAACCCGGTTCCCCAGTTCCAAAGTTGGTACCTCTGGCCCTAACGCATTCCAAATCAGTAGCAATCTCAGGCCCACAGTGATCACTGAACAATATAGCTAACCAATGCAGAAATGTCCCGCAACAAGCTGGCCTATGAAGACAACAAGCCTTCAACTCCACATAATTCAACACAATGTCACACAATTAAGTGCCACGCAATTCCACACAACACAAATCAACACTACATAAGTGGACTCCACACACCACATTTCAACATCTCATAATTTCACACCACACAATTCAGCTCCACATCATTCCACTTCATGCCACATAATGGCAATCCAACAAATTCAACTCCACACATTTCCATTCCACTACATGCTACATAATTCCACTTCATATAATACCACTCCATGAAACATAATTCCATTACACTCCATGCGCCACAATTCAACTCCCGATAATTCCACAACACATAATTCCACTCCAACCTATATAATTACACTTCACACCACATAATTACACTTCACATATATCCACTCAGCTCCAAAACGCACAATTACACTCCACAAAGTTCAGCTCCACACCGTGCCACATATTTACACTCCACATAATTCCACACCATGCCACACAATTCCACAAAACGCCAAACCACACAATTCAGTGCCAGAGAATTCCATACCACGCTACATTACCCTCCACACTACATAATTACTCTCCACATAAATCCACTCCACACCACAAAGCAATGCATCACATAAATGCACTCCACGCCATGCCACATAATTCCACTCAATATAATTTCACTCAATGCCACAGAATTCCATTCAACACAATTTAACTCCACACCACAAAATTCCACTCAATACATGCCACTCCACAACACACATTACCACTACACATAATTCCACTACACTTAATACCACATAATTACTATCCACGTGATTCCACTGTACACCATTGCACATAATTCCACTAGACGTAACTCCACTCAACGCCACACAATTCCACAACAAACAATTCCACTCCAACCTACATCATTTCACACCGCATAATTGCAATCCACTCAATATAATTCAAAATCATTCCACATAATTTAGCTCCACTACATACCACTCCATGCCAAACAGTGCCACTTCACATAAATACACACCATGTAATATAATTACACTTCACATAATTCCACTCCGCGCCATGCCACTTATTAACATTAGATATAAATCAGCTCCACCCCCATACGTCCACTCCACTCCATAACACATGGCTTAAAGACACTGACATTGACAATAGCTGTCGGTTTGCCGAGAACTGTTTGCTTGCCAATGCCTGTGCTGAACTGTGTCTTCCTCAAGAACAAAGATGGAGATGAAGGTGGTCGGAGGAGGTTAAAGGACAGTGGTAGAAGGAGTAGACTAGGTAGATAAGGAGAGAGGATTACTGGAAGGCTCGAAAGACTGTAATAGGTCGGTGACTTTGTCCTGAAAAAAGTCAAAAAGCCTAGAGCACAGAGTATGCAATGGTTGATACAGCTGCAATAGTAATCTGTTCTGGTGTTGCAAATTACATTTGATAGAGCCGCCCAGCGACTTTTGGTAGATACGCTTGTCATTGTGCGTTTGTGTCTTTTATGCCACACTTTGGCCTTATTAATAGAGGGAATTAACCACAGGGTTTGGTAAGTAGTTCAATAGGTATGGGGAAATGTAGAGCAGCAGTAATTAACTCATGAGAATTAGATCTGCTGATGTCATAACCAAAAGTCAAAATAGGGGGAGAGATGGTAAACCTCACAGCGACCTCTGTCGAAGCACACAGGCAGACTCTCCAATATGAAATAGCAGGTATAAGATGTGAAGAGAATGTGACAAAAAATAGAATAGCACAATGATCAGCGCAGACGAGAGTATTTGATATACAGGGGGCAAGTTGGGGGAGGGAGGAGGCAAATGTTAAGTCCAGTGTGTGACCTTTTAAGTGGATGGGCCCATTTACATATTCAAATTGAGGCAAAGATGTAGCTGAAGATTGGCAATGTTATTGGTGAAATCATTAACTTGGAGAGTGAAGCCGTCTACCTAAAGAAAGTGATTAGCACGAATACGTTGTGGGCAGATAAACTCCTGAAGTGCATGAACACAAGGGCCCTTGTAAGTGTGGTAAAGTGCACTATATGTGCCTAGGGCCTGAAAATTAAATGCAACTAGTGGGTCTGAAGCACTGATTGTGCCACCCACTACAGAAGCCTTTCAAACATGTCTCAGGCCTGCCATTGCAGAGTCTGTTTGTGCAGTTTTAAACTGCCATTTCGACCTGGCAAGTGCACCCACTTGGCAGGCCCAAACCTTCCTTTTTGTTACATAGAAGTCACTCCTAAGGTAAGCCTTGGTTAGTCCCAAGGGCAAGGTGCAGTGTATTTAAAAAGTTGGACATGTACTTTTAAGTTTAAGATGTCCAGGTAGTGAAAAACTGCTAAATTTGTTTTTCACTACTGCAAGGCCTATCTCTCCCATAGGTTAACATTGGGGATACCTTGGAGCATCCTTTAAGTGTAACTTTCAATGAGAAAAATATAGAAATATGGAGTTTGGTGTCGCTTAACTCACAATTTAAAATCGCAGGTTATGGTGAAGTCGGATTTAAAATTGTAAGTCTAAAAATGCCACCTTTAGAAAGTTGGCGTTTTCTTACTTTAAGCGTTCTGTGCCTCTGCCTCCCTGTGAATACATGTTTGGGGAGATGATAGCTGGGCTTTGTGCACTCCCACCAACACACAAAGGGAGCTTGGGTTGACATTTGCACCCTAATGGTCCATCACCGTGCTGGTGGGTCTTCCTGGGCTAGATGGATGTGAGGAGCTGGCTCTAACACCTGAATTGAACGTTGCCTCTCCTCACACAAATGGATGCCTACACCCCTGTAGAGTGTCTGGAGCCAGGGAAGGAACGGCGGGGACCTTGCGATCTTCAATGACCTCTCTAAAGTCTCCCCCACTTCAAAGGCTCATTTAGGTATATGTACTGGACCCCAAACTCCACCAAATCAGAACTCTACTGGAACCAAGATCATTCTGCCAGGAAGAAGGACTGCTGTGCTGCTAGGATGGACTGTCACTCTGCAACTGCATTGCAGTGTTGGCGTACAGTGTGCTGTGCTGTAGAAGGGCTGGCCACTTTGCTACTTGCTTTGCTGTGTTCAGCCTGCTGCTTCTGGCCTGGAGTGAGAGGGACTGAACGTGCTTTGTAGATTCTTGAATCCAAGATTCTCCAAGGGCTTGTTGGCTTGCCCTCTGTTTTTGCAGTCTCAAGGACATCAAAGACTATCTGCAACCATCCTTGTGCTGTTGGAGTCTGCCATCTGTGAGTCCTACACTTGCCTAAGTTGCCCCTCTCCAGTCCTGGGCCCTCAGAAGTGGGTTCTGAAGCAGTTGACGTATCACCTGGATTGCATGAGAAAAATCGGTGCATTGCTCCTTTGATGCAGAGGCTATTCGACAGTGGATTCACAGCCTGCGGGGCCCAATGATGATGATCTGCGCAGCTCAATGACGACGCATTGCATTCACTTCAGAGGAGCCTGATGACGATGCAGTGATGCGACTGCATGGAAAATACGACGCATCATGCCCTGGATGTCGACTCTCGGCTCCATCAAAAGTCCAGTTTCAGTAGACCCTGTGTGGGTTCTGTAGCCGGCCTTCTCTTCATCATGGTCGAACTGGATTTGGGATTTGGACCGGTCTCTCAAACAACTTTTTGACCACTAGTGATTTCTAAGCATTGCTTTCACATTTAGGGGGTCATTCTGACCCTGGCCGGCGGCGGAAGCCGCCGGCCTGCCGGGAACCGCCAGAATACCGCTGTGCGGTCAAAAGACTGCCACGGTTATTCTGAGTTTCCCGCTGGGCGGGCGGGCGACCGCCAGAAGGCCGCCCTCCCGCCCAGCGGGAAACCCCTTCCCACGAGGAAGCCGGCTCCGAATGGAGCCGGCGGAGTGGGAAGGGTGCGACGGGTGCAGTTGCACCCGTCGCGATTTTCAGTGTCTGCATGGCAGACACTGAAAATCTTAGTGGGGCCCTGTCACGGGGGCCCACGACACCCCTTACCGCCATCCTGTTCCTGGCGGTGACAACCGCCAGGAACAGGATGGCGGTAATGGGGGTCGGAATCCCCCAGGGCAGCGGAAAACCGGCAGTACACCGCCGGTTTTCCGTTTCTGACCGCGGCTGAACCGCCGCGGTCAGAATGCCCATGGGAGCACCGCCAGCCTGTTGGCGGTGCTCCCGCGGTCGTTGGCCCTGGCGGTTTTTACCGCCAGGGTCAGAATGACCCCCTTAATCTTTAAAAATTCATATCTCAACTTCTGCTCATTTAATTTGTGTACTTTCAGTCTTGTTGTTCTTAGAAAAATAATCTCTATTATCCTAAACTGTTGTGAAGTCTTTTTGTGCTGTGTTTTACTGTGTTACTGTAATTTAAGTTTGCACTAATACTTTACAAATTGCCTCTTCAGTTACACCTGACTGCTCTTCGCCAAGCTACCAGAGGGTGAGCACAGGTTAATTGAGGGTGTGTATTTGACTTACCCTGACTAGGATTGTGGTCCCTACTTGAACAGGGTGCATACCTCTGCTAACTAGAGACCTGATTTCTAACAGGTGGAAAATGGATTAGGGATTCGAAACAGAAAAAAACAATCAATGCTGCTGTAGCACCTCATCTGTTGGATTCAGAATGGCAGAAAGGTCCGAACCAAGGGGGTTTGTTTTTTAAAAACAAAAACTTTGGTAACATTTGTTGCACAGCTGTCCACCAAACATTTTGTACCTTGAGAGGAACCTTAACAAAAACTAACATAACAGTGGTTCTTCTCAAGGTGCAGAGATCACAGCTGAAATTGACGTTTTCTGTAAATTAAGCAGGTTTTAGTTTTTCAAGGAGGCAGACAAAAGGTTCTCCGCCACCCTGATGGAATACAACTGTACTCTGTCCACCAAACTCTAAATCAAACCTTCACTATGCATTTAAAAATTAATAGCATACATGCAAGCACTCGACCCTTGTCAAAATGAATTGATAACAATTATATTTATTATTCTACCTTAGAAAGGTTAGACATTTCCAAAAATTCACTCAAAAAGGGCAGTCCATTTATATCAGTAAAAGTTACCCTTTCTACAGCTGTCAGTAAAGATACTTAATATTTGTATATCCTTCCTGTTTCCAGTTTCACAGAATTAATTACCATACCATCATAATTGCATTTTTAGACCTCTAGAGAGCTGTGACAGTAAAAACTGGCAAAGCATTCAAAATGATTGTTCTGATACGCCAGCTAATCCGACGTTTTTTAGAGGGGATTGTAGCAGCTCCATTGACTTTGTGCTCACTCACGTAAGGATCTAGCATGAAGTCAAAGATCTTAGGGTGGGAGAACAGCGCAGTAGTAATCACTCACCTATTTTAGTAAAGTGTGACAGGTGGTTTTCCACCAAAGCTAACACCCAGTGCGAATGTGAGGGCATGCTCCCTATTACGGTGACAAATAACAAACGCTCCATAAAATGGGAGACCGCAAATTCCAATGGGCCAATGACCAAAATACATGACTTAGTTTTCAAGTACCAAACAGCGTTCAACTTTCTATAGGTTCACCTACTCAGTTTATGGCTACACACAAGGAGTTTTTTTCCTCTATGAAGGATTTATCCTCCAGAGTCTCCAAGGGGAACAAACCGTGCAGGAGGAGTAATTGTAGATGGTTTAACAAAGAGTGCAGGCAGCCCAAGAGCAGACTCTTGGAAGCAGTAAGGTTAAATAGAGAAAAGATAATTACAGCACGATGTGAGTATGCCCATATAATAAAGATCAGTAAGACTAACTGGGAGGAAGTGACCTGGCAAGATCTGTTACAAGCAGCAAAAGAAACTAATTCCAAATGGTTCTGGTCTTTGATTGCTTAAAGAGGGCATAATGAAAATCCCAGACCCGAATGTCATATCTCTGCTGAAAACTGGACGCAGTATTTTTTTAGAGCTCTACAGACAGGAGATAGTTCTGTCTGTGGACAATGAGAGTATAATAGTGACAGATACTTTTGGCACAAGTGTGCTTATACCATTTACCTTAAGGGAAACAGAGACAGCAATCTTAGCCTAAAAATCGGGAAAGCCTCCAGGCCTAGATGGAATCCCTTCCGATGTGTTCAAGTCTGATCTTAAATTCTGGGGACTTTATATCAATAGCATGTCCAATGCAATTTTGGCAGGGTGTCAACTTACCCAATCATGGAGAGGTACGATAATTGTCCCAATCCATAAGAAAGGGGACAGGTCTATTCCGGGCAACTATAGACCAATAAGCCTCCTAGACAATCTACAGAAGATTTTTTCCTACCAGGTCCTGTTCAGGCTTAAGGATTGAAGACAATGACGTCTCAAGCCATTTGCAGGCAGGGTTTAGGCAGAAAACTAGTATAAAAGATCATGTTTTTCACTTTTTAACAATAAAATGGAAAATTGTCCATTTGAAGACAGGGAGACTTTTCGTTGCCTTTGTGGACCTTAAGTTCGCTTTTGACTTGGTCCCCCGAGACAAATTATGGAAGATCATGGCATGGTCGGAGTTCCGGGACCCTTGCTAAAACTGATCCAAGGCTTATACTCTGGAAGCTATGCTAGAATAAGGTGCGGAACAGATGGTGAACTTACGGGGGAACTTCCACTGCAGAAAGGTGTGAGACAGGGCTGTGTGCTGGACCCACACTCTTTCTATGTTTTATAAATGCTTGTATCCCCTACTTATATGACTGTGGAAATGATGCCCCGAAACTGGGTGGGGTTAAGATGCCATGCCTGTTATTTGTGGATGATACCTTATTGCTCTTGCACACTGCTTCAGGATTAGCTAGGCTCCTTGAGAAATTCTGGGGTTTTTGCAGGAACTATGGACTCCAAATCAATGCCACTAAGACTAAATACATGGTGTTTGGGGACACAAATCGTAGAGTGAGGAAAACGATAATGCTTGACGGTAAAATTTTAGAAAGAGTACTGGGCTTTGATTATTTGGGAGTCAGGATGGAGGATTCGCATAAATGGCCAGCTCACCTGCTAAAGTGTACTATGTCACTGAAACAAAAATCAGGAGGCATATTGAGATTTGCTGCTAGATCATCTAGATACTCCATTATGCCAGCAATAGAAATTTATAAAAGCCAAGCCAGAGGAGGAGTCCTATACGGCACAGAGATATGGGGGCATAGCAATTTGCAAGATGTAGAGAGAGCAAAACATTTGCATTTAAAAGCATTGCTAAAAGTCCCTTTGAGTTCTCCCACACTGCCCATTCGAATGGACTTAAATCTACATTCCATTGCAAAGATAGCTGCCTTTGTAGCCACTCCAATATTGGATTAGATTATGGTCCACAGATACTCTAGACCCGTATAGAGTATGGCTTGGAGCGTTGTTAGCAGCCCCACAAATAGAGAAAATTCCATGGTATAAATATATGAAAAAACTTTTTTTTAAACTTGGCTTAAGACAGTATTGGTCAGATCCTATGCATCTTCCAAAGCATGCTACTCTGATTTTAAAGGATGCCTATTGGATAAACTGGCAAGTAGATGAATTGGCATCAGTTCCGCCCCTTAGTCTGACGGACAATTTTTTATTAACCAGTGCCACTACGAGTTTGCATTATTTAGATATAATAACATCACCTCCAGGACGTGCACTTTATATTAGATGTAGAGTTGGATCCCTATCATTGTGGGCTCTGACTTCCAGATAGAAACAAACAGAAAACCCAACAGATCTTTGCCCAGTGGGACGTATGACCCAGGAGAGTATCGCTCATGTTTTATTTTTTTGCCAGGCGTATAAGAAACCGAGGGTTTGCTGGATTAGACCATTATGCAAATCCTTGGGTATTAGGGATCGCCATTCGGCCATTAGGATCTGCAAAACAAGTCCACGTGTGATTGTGGTATGCGTGCTGGCAAGGTTTTTAGACGCAATTAGGCATATTCGGGGCAAATTATTAACCATCAAAGCATAAGTTTTACTTTTAATTATAGTCATTACTTTTGTATATATATATATAGTTTTACTGACTAGAATAATATATTAGCTAGATGTAATTCACTTTCAATTAATCTTATTTCGTTATTGTGTGAAAGATATAATGCACTTTATATACTGTGTGAATTGAAAGGCCCTTATTGCTTTTTGCACAAAGACCTGTATTTATAGATACGTATTAATACTTTTCTGCCGCTGTGTATTTTTTGCATTTTTGACTTTTTATAACATTGATATTTTGCACATTTGCATCACATGGTTTTGGATGAGCTTGGACCTGAGATTTACTGAGATTGATGTGCATTTTAATGATTTTTCTTAAGTGTTTTATATGTAAGAAATTTTGCTAAAAATGCCTTTAGGGCATTTTTGCCAAAATAAAGCTGAAATTGAAAGAGAGCTGAGAAGAGACCAGATGCAGTTTGCGAGGGAGCTCATTCATTAGCAACCATGAGGGAAAAGGCTCTCCTGCCCCTTCAGACAAGCTTAAAGCATGGTGTAACCAGAAGTGGAGCAGAAGCAGAGCACAGTGCCCAGAAAGGAATCTACTGGTGAATCTCTCAGCCAAATAACCAGGTCTAGAAAGATACACAGCTCTGTGAACCAAAGCTAAGGCTTTGAACAAAATCTGTTTCTTAACTAGCAACCTGTGCAGAGCTTTGAGTGCAGCTGTGGTCGATGAACGTCTCAGCAGACATAGAAGTAACCTGACTACAGCATATCTGTGCCCTCATGGCGAGGGCATTGTCCAACTTCACACCTATTTTTTTAACCACTAGAGATGAAGGCGACATGGCTGGCAATGCAGAGGCCCAGAGATCTTCCCACCAGTTGGACACCTGTGACCCAAAAGGATTAATTTCTGTCTTCTCTGCGTTGTTTTTAAGTTGGCTGCTCCATGCATACAGTCGGTAAAAGGAGCTGTGATAGAGGCATGAGAACCCTTGAAGGCAAAGAGCAGCTGAGTGTCATCAGCGTATGAAATGATCTTACATTTTAGACGGCTCGACTACAGAAGGCAGGGGGGGCATAAGAACATTACAGAGGGTTTGGCTGAGTGAGAAGCCCTTCAGGACCCCTTGGTTAACTGCCTTGTCCTCCAAGGAAAAAGGAGCGGGCCGACTGATTGGCCTGCCTCTGGCACCCAGGAATGACTTGCACTACTCCCACACAGAACACCCTCCCCTCCTACCCAAGACAGAGAGACGGTACAGGAGGATAGTGTGTGGAACGGTGTCAAAGGCAGCAGACAGATCGAGAAGGACCAAGGCCGCATTTGTCCCTGAATCCAAAGACCATTTACTGTGTCAGATATGTCCAGGACTGACGATCTCGTACTATGAGGGGGGTAAAAGCTGAATTGACTTACATTCCTCAAGATACTCAGAGACTTGAACATTGACTAGCTTTTTCAGCATTTTTGTAAAGGCTGGCAGAAGAGAAATGGGCCTTTAATTACAGAAAATGCTAAGATCCAGTGCTGGCTTCTTAAACAGAGGGACCACTTTGACAGGTTTCCAGGTGGCAGGCAAAATTCCCCAAAAAAGGGAGAGATTCAAGATAAAGTTAGTCACTGGATTAATGAAATCCATTTCCTCAGCAAGCAGCTTAGGGGGGGGCAGGCATCTACAAGAGACCCTGATTTACATTTCAGGATGGCTTCCCTGGACTTTCCAAGGATATAAGCCTAAACTGAGTAAGCCTGTTACTGGCCTTGTCTAGGTCAGAATCACAGACAAAAGGGTGAGATCTCCGGCAAGGCAGGCAATGTTTTCCGAATGTCCGAAATTTTAGTTTCGAAGTACGTTGCCAGCCCATTGCCAAGTTTTTGAGAAGGAATGATAGCTCTTTGATAGGACTGCAGGGAGATAGAGCAGAAACTCTTCTCCGCAGAACTGATTTTCTCTGTGTAGAACCAGCTCTGGGCCTGTTTGAGAAAGACGGAATAAGCTCTGAGAGCAGATTTATAAACAGTTTTACTATCCGAGGAATAGTCCTTGCGCCAAATGCGCTCAAGCTTTTTGCAAGCTTTACATTCCTCGCCCAGGTGTGAAGACAACCATGGGACAGAAAATCTGCCCTTTCTCTTCTTCTGCTCCTGTAAAGGAGCTAACGCTTCTGCTGCCCCCTGAAGCCAGGTGTTAATAGCCTCTACATTTTAGTCATTAATCAAATGGGGGCAGGAATAGGCCAGGAAGTCTTCCCAGACTGAGGTTGTCACCTTCTTCCATCCCCTAAAGGCAGTATGGTCCGCCAACCTGACAGGGTATAGCTGAAGTCCAATTAAAGAAAATCAGATAGTGGTCAGACCACAAGGTGGGCTTGGGAAACCACATTGATAACAGACAGTTGGAAAAAATGTAATCAGTAGTGTGTCATGCCAAGTGCCTGGGTGCCAGAACCAGCCGAGTCAGATCCAGAGCGGGCATACGCTCAGTAAGCAAAAAAGCCAACTGGTCAAGTGGGTCATCCACATGCAAATTGAAGTCTCCTAGGATGGTGAAGTTGGCCCATTTCAAAAGATGGGGTGCCAGTGCTACCTCTAAAGATTTAATAAAGTCCCCAGCGTGGCCATGGGGACGATACATTAGTGCCCCTAAAAAAGAAATTTGAGCAGAAAGCATACGATGGAAACCTAAACTCTCCACTCCCTTAAGGTCGCTGAGCTCAAAAATTGTATCTGTTACAGTGGACCAAAGAATACCTCTCCGGGATAGCCAGTGCAATATCCGGAGTGCAAGACTCTTTCAGCCAAGTTTTGGTCATGAAGACACATCTAAATCCCCATCACGAAGAAGAGCAAAGATGATGAGGGCATGTTTGTGCAAAGAACGGACATTGATAAGAATGGCTGACAACTCCTTCCCTCGATTACCCCCTGAACATGAGGTGTCTACTGAACCAGCCTTAGACGCACTAGAGGGACCAGGGGACAAGTGGTAGGCAGGACAGGATACCCATCCCAGGAAATCCTCTGTGTTCAGCAGGCAAGGGCAGTACAGCTTGGACTGAGAGCCCTGACCTCACTTCGGGAGTAGCGGATACCTCAACGATTGACTGGAGCCCTATGGGCAGCGTGGCTGGCATTGTCTGCGGTCAGTACCCAGATGGGTGCAGATGTGCATGCAACTGGTATGCCCCCTGGGTGCATCCATGCTGGAGTGCTGTTTAAATGCACTGGCAGCATCAGTTACTCTTATGCCGATCGACTAGAGCACAGCCTCACCAAAAATGGCACCTCTAGTCGTCTCCGTAGAAAAAATGGTCGCCGACAGCATCCCTTCCAGTAAATACCCCATATTTCAGCCCCAGAACCCCAGCAACATAAAAAAAAGCGCCCCACAAGGTAAGTGCGAGAATTTATCCCTTTTTGAAACCAGGCAAAAAAATACGCAGGTTAAAATAGTAAATATGCAAGATGAGGAGCATACCACCCTGTTTAAATGCACTGGCAGAATCAGTTACTTCCCTCCCTACTACTGAGCGACTAGAATGCAGCCTCACTAAAAATGGCGTCTCTATTCATCTCAGTAGAAAAAATGGCCGCCAACAGCAGTGCTTCCAGTAATAGCAGTTTAATGTAGTGCAAACACCACCCAAGGGCATTGGATAACTTTACATGAGCACCAGATTACATTACACAAGGTCAGATTCATTTCTTATAAGCACAGGTGATTAAGTGATTTGCCCAGAAACAAAGGATGTTGGGCCAACATCATGATTCTGAACCTGGTTCCTCAGATACAAAATCTTAAGTTCCAGTCCATGGCTGCATCCATATTTCTCAATATATGTGTGAAAGTCGTACACAAGTGTTATGCGTTACACCTGACAGCCTTAGGGTGGTCATCCCACAACTTTTTGCCTGCCTCCCTCTAATTTTCTGGCACTGTTTTTGCTGGTTTTAGGACTCTGCACACTTTACCACTGGCAAGTAGTGCTAAAGTGCATATGCTCTCTCCCTCAAACATGGTAACATTGGTTTATCGCCAATTGGCATATTTGATTTACTTATAAGTCCCTAGTAAAGTGCACTACATGCCCAGCACCTGTAAATTAAATGCTACTAGTGGGCCTGCAGCACTGATTGTGCCACCCACATAAGTAACCCCTTAACCATGTCTCAGGCCTGTGATTGCAAGGCTTGTGTGTGCGGTTTCACTGCCACTTTGACTTGCCATTTAAAAGTACTTACCAAGCCTTAAACTCCCCTTTTTTCTACATATGTCACCCCTAAGGTAGGCCCTAGGTAACCCATAGGGCAGGGTGCTATGTAGATAAAAGGCAGGGTATATACATATGTGTTTCATATGTCCTGGTAGTTAAACACTCCTAAATTCGTTTTTGACTACTGTGAGGCCTGCTCCTTTCATAGACTAGCATTAGGACTGCCCTCAGATACTTTTTGAGTGGTAGATTCTGATCTGAAAGGGGTAACCTGGTCATATTTATTATGGCCAGAATGGTAATAGAAAATCCTGCTTATTGGTGAGGTTGGATTTTATATTACTATTTTAGAAATGCCACTATTAGAAAGTGAGCCTTTCTCTGCACTTAAAAACGATCTGTGCCTTACAGCCTGTCTCCAATCAACGTCTGGGCTGGGCTGGTCAACAGCTCCCTTGTGCATTCCACCCAGACAACCACAAACACAGGACACTCAGTCACACCTGCACTCATCTGCATATTGAATGGGTCTTCCTGGGCTCGAAGGGTGGATGGCCTGACACTTAAATTTCAAAGGCCAGTGGCCTGCCCTCACACAGTGGATTGCCAGACTCCCTACTGGGACACTGGCAGATGGAACTGCACTGAAAGGGAACTCGTGCACTTCAAAACCACTCTTTGAAGTTTCCACCACTTCAAAGGCATTTTGGGGTATTTAAACTGGGTCCCTGACCCCACCAACTCACACTTCTGGATCTACACCCGCATACTGTCTAATGGAACTGCCTGACTGCTCAAAGCACTCATCTGGACTGCTTTGCTGAAAAGGACTGCTGCCCTGCTGGCCTCTGACTTTGCTGAGAAAGAATCTGCCTTTTCCAAAAGTGCTAACCCAAAAGTGCTCTCCAACCGCTTGCCTCCTGTTTTTTGAAGTCTCATGGCCGAAAATCGACGCAACGCCTGCTTTACGACCGAGGGGTCGCCACACAGCCGACTAGAAAGATGCAGCCTGGCTTGAAATGCGACGCAGCACCTGCCTTGCGATGGAAAAATTTTACGCATCGCCTACTGGATCAGGCGCCTGTGCCTTCTTCCAGCGCATCAAGGATTTTTCCCAGTATCGTCGCTGGGTGTCAAAATAACCCACACTGCAGTGAGGAACCAAGACTGTGTGCCAAAAAACAATGCAACCCCCTTGCAGGGTGGAAAGAAATGACGCATCGGAAAATTCTACGCGTCACCTTATTTTTTCACGCATCTCCTCTTCGGCGGACTCCGTGCATCGTTAATTTTGACCCATAGCAGGCGCTGTGTGTAACAAAGAGACAACTGTTTATATCCAAGGTTTAATATTCTCTAAAACCTTTTGAAAGTGATATTTCAACTTGTGCTTATTGGATCTTTGTCGTTTTTACATTATTTTATTCAGATAAATATTACCTATTTTTCTAGACCTGTGTGCGGTGTATTTTTGTGGTGTTTTCACTGGGTTACTGTATGATTTATTGCACAAATACTTTACACATTGCCTTCTGAGTTAAGCCTGTCTGCTTAGTGCCAAGCTATCAGAGGGTGAGCACATGATAATTTGGATTGTGTTTGACTTATCCTGACTAGGATTATGGTCCCTGCTTGGACAAGGGTGTATACCTCTGCCGACTAGAGAACCCATTTCTAACAGTATGGTTGTGTATGATCGCATAGAGTAAGCACATTCTAGGTTGTAACAGGTTTTTGACGTAAAAGAACAGCAACAGCAAATACTAGAAGGTTCACCTGGAATCTTGCTTGGGAATACTTGCAAGGCATTGTTTGAAAACTGACTTAAGGACGGTGTTCTGCACCATTGCACTGAAGCACACATAGCGCTAATCATTTTATAATATTACTTACATACAGACCAGGAGTTCCGTGACTCACCAAAAATTGGCTTATGACCCACCATTGGGTCCTGACCCACTGTTTGGGAAACGCTGATCTGGAGTATATTATTCATTATCTGTGAGAAAGGTATAGCCTAATTTTTCACTGTATAATTTTCATTTGTTTTTAGGGATTATTCCAAATTGTGGACATGTCTAATCTTCTCAATATGTTAACAATTCTACGATTCAAGTAATCAAATTATTTTCTTGATAACATCACACCCAGTACATTGTTATGGACCAAGGGTGTACAACCAGAGTATCAAGACTGAAATATATATAAGATAAAATGTTGGGGGCAACTAGAATATTGTGACGGTAAGCATATATATATATATATATATATATATATATATATATATATAGCGCGCTAGAGAGAGAAAGATTAGTATATGTTTACTATACTTAATACCTCATATTTGTACCTTGGTGAAATTCATCTTCAAGATGTATAGATTTGAAGTTAAGAAGGGGAAATCCATAGTTATGAATATATAATTACCTTCGTGCTTTTCTGGTTGTCCATATTTTGGCCATGGTAATTTTGGCATGTCAATATTTTTGTACTCAATATTCTTACATACAAGATTGCCAAGGTGGCTAGCCTTTCTAGGAAACAGGATTGCAGAGGAATTTGGTTGACAACGTTCTTTTCTGCTATTACCCATGTACGTTTCTCAATGTGGTTCGTCTAGCTCTTGAAAATTGTACTAGTTTGGTGTAAAACTACAGATTCCCCGTGGTTTATAATGTTTGGCAGCTCAATTCATCCTTCTTCACTGAGGTCTTTAATTGTGAAAGATTTATTTCCTTATGCTTCCCATAGTAGTACTCAGGAGGTTCTACCACAATTCAAATAATACTTCAATGGAAATGTGTGCCATTCACTATTGAAAATGTATGTAATTTTGGAAGAAATATAATTTTTACTCAAACCACATTCCTCCAAATCCAAGGTTGTTTTTCTAGAAGTGTAATTCTCCTTTTACATCTTTGATTAGCGATTTCAAATTCACACCCACCATTCTGTTTTTGTCTGGTGATTTCAGTCCAAAGATACATAGCACTTCCTCCTGCCAATTTGAGGGATCATGCTGTCTCTTCTAGCCCATCTCTTGCATTTGAAATAATTATTTATACTGCCTTTCCCCAGTTTACATTATATTAGTAAATCTCCCTGAACCTGTATTTGACTTAAGAAATTTGCAGGACTTAATTGATCGTGTGAGATGTCTACAACATACATAGCCCTTTCTAATAAGTGGTTGCCACAATACAATTAAACACGATTTAAAGCAAAGTAAGTTTTTAAGATGGGGCATGCCGCAGCTAGAGCCTGTCAGTTTTTTGTGTGATAATCAAACAGCACCTGAGACAAGTTTAACAGAGGGAAAACATGTCTTAATTCACTTAGCACATATGTAAAAGAATCTGGATGACCACGCGCTCCTACAGCTAACTAATAAATTGCTGGAAATTGATATTTAACAAGTGATACCAACATATTGAGCCAGGTACATTTTAACACTTTGACCAAAGACAAGCACAATTTTAAACATCATAGTTGACTGAGGCTTAAACAGTGGGGCTCACTCTACAAAAGAAGCCTTAACTCTAATGGTTCAGAAATTAGGGGATGCCAAGGGGGCAATCCTAACTCGGCAGTACTGAAATGCAGTAGAATAGCAAATGTGGTAATGTTATAAAATCATATGTGTTGAAGTCCCCGGTGTACCTGTTGTAGGGTGATAGATGTGCACAAATCCTCTTACATATATGACAGTTTAAATTGAGATGCCTCATTGTTTCGTATGCTGCCTTAATTAATGAGTTGGTCTTGATTTAGGCTTTGCTAAGAATTCTTTCAGAGATGTCCATAAATATGCCCTTTGCAATGTTTAGCACTTAACGTAGCACTTGAAAGGAGTGCCTGCTTCACTGAAATTGTTTGCTGCCTTGTGGCACTTTCTAAATTCATAAAGTAACTTACAAACATTGAAATTAAGACCCGTATGTAATTTCTTAGCAGTCATGCTTCCATTCTTGAAATAACTCTACAGATTCATTCGATGCACTTTTTAAAAAGAAACTTTCAATATCAGTTGTTGGATGTAGGAAGTTGGCTCTGTATGCACTATTTCAAAGTAAGGAATAGTATGCACAGAGTCCAAGGGTTCCCCTTAGAGGTAAGATAGTGGCAAAAAGAGATAATACTAATGCTCTATTTTGTGGTAGTGTGGTCGAGCAGTAGTAGAAAATATCTTTTCTTAGTTTATTTTAAGAACCACAGGTTCATATTTTACATGTAATACTTTAAATGATAGGTATTGCAGGTAGGTACTTTAGGAACTTTGAATTAGCAAAATAGCATATACACTTTTCACATAAATCACATATAGCTATTTTAAAACTAGACACTGCAATTTTCAACAGTTCCTGGGGGGAGTAAGAGTTAGTTAGTTTTTGCAGGTAAGTAAACCACCTATGGGGTTCAAGTTTGGGTCCAAGGTAGCCCACCGTTGGGGGTTCAGAGCAACCCCAAAGTTACCACACCAGCAGCTCAGGGCCGGTCAGGTGCAGAGGTCAAAGTGGTGCCCAAAACGCATAGGCTTCAATGGAGAAGGGGGGTGCCCCGGTTCCAGTCTGCCAGCAGGTAAGTACCTGCGTCTTCGGAGGGCAGACCAGGGGGGTTTTGTAGGGCACCGGGGGGGACACCAGTCCACACTGAAAGTACACCCTCAGCAGCGCGGGGGCGGCCGGGTACAGTGTGCAAACAAGCGTCGGGTTTGTAATTGAAATCAATGGGAGACCAAGGGGTCTCTTCAGCGATGCAGGCAGGCAAGGGGGGGCTCCTCGGGGTAGCCACCACCTGGGCAAGGGAGAGGGCCTCCTGGGGGTCACTCCTGCACTGGAGTTCGGATCCTTCAGGTCCTGGGGGCTGCAGGTGCACAGTCTTTACCAGGCGTCGGGATCTGAGGAGCAGGCAGTTGCGGTCAGGGGGAGCCTCGGGATTCCCTCTGCAGGCGTCGCTGTGGGGGGTCAGGGGGGCAACTCTGGCTACTCATGGTCTCTCAGTCGCCAGGGAGTCCTCCCTGAAGTGATTGTTCTCCACAAGTCGAGCCGGGGGCGTCGGGTGCAGAGTAGCAAGTCTCATGCTTCCGGCGGGAAACGCAAGTTGTTTCAAAGTTGCTGCTTTGTTTCAAAGTTGCAGTCTTTGGTGAACAGGGCCGCTGTCCTCAGGAGTTCTTGGTCCTTCTAGAGCAGGGCAGTCCTCTGAGGATTCAGAGGTTGCTGGTCCCTGGGGAAAGCGTCGCTGGAGCAGTGTCTTTTAGAAGTGGGGAGACAGGCCGGTAGAGCTGGGGCCAAAGCAGTTGGTGTCTCCGTCTTCTCTGCAGGGTTTTTCAGCTTAGCAGTCCTCTTCTTATTAGGTTGCAGGAATCTGAGTTCCTAGGTTCTGGGGAGCCCTTAAATACTAAATTTAAGGGCGTGTTTAGGTCTGGGGGGTTAGTAGCCAATGGCTACTAGCCCTGAGGGTGGGTACACCCTCTTTGTGCCTCCTCCCGAGGGGAGGGGGGCACATTCCTATCCCTATTGGGGGAATCCTCCATCTGCAAGATGGAGGATTTCTAAAAGTCAGAGTCACCTCAGCTCAGGACACCTTAGGGGCTGTCCTGACTGGCCAGTGACTCCTCCTTGTTTTTCTCATTATCTCCTCCGGCCTTGCCGCCAAAAGTGGGGCCGTGGCCGGAGGGGCAGGCAACTCCACTAGCTGGAGTAACCTGTGGTGCTGTAACAAAGGGGGTGAGCCTTTGAGGCTCACCGCCAGGTGTTACAGTTCCCGCAGGGGGAGATGATAAGCATCTCCACCCAGTACAGGCTTTGTTACTAGCCACAGAGTGACAAAGGCACTCTCCCCATGTGGCCAGCAACATGTCTGGTTTGTGGCAGGCTGCTAGAACTAGTCAGCCTACACGGATAGTCGGTCTAGGTTTCAGGGGGCACCTCTACGGTGCCCTCTGGGGTGTATGTTGCAATAAAATGTACACTGGCATCAGTGTGCATTTATTGTGCTGAGAAGTTTGATACCAAACTTCAGTTTTCGGTGTAGCCATTATGGTGCTGTGGAGTTCGTGCATGGCAGACTCCCAGACCATATACTCTTATGGCTACCCTGCACTTACAATGTCTGAGGTTTTGCTTAGACACTGTAGGGGCACAGTGCTCATGCACCGGTGCCCTCACCTATGGTATAGTGCATCCTGCCTTAGGGCTGTAAGGCCTGCTAGAGGGGTGACTTATCTATACTGCATAGGCAGTGTGAGGTTGGCATGGCACCCTGAGGGGAGTGCCATGTCGACTTACTCGTTTTGTCCTCACTAGCACACACAAGCTGGCAAACAGTGTGTCTGTGCTGAGTGAGGGGTCCCCAGGGTGGCATAAGACATTCTGCATCCCTTAGAGACCTTCCCTGGCATCAGGGCCCTTGGTACCAGGGGTACCAGTTACAAGGGACTTACCTGGATGCCAGGGTGTGCCAATTGTGGAAACAAAAGTACAGGTTAGGGAAAGAACACTGGTGCTGGGGCCTTGTTAGCAGGCCTCAGCACACTTTCAAATCAAAACTTAGCATCAGCAAAGGCAAAAGGTCAGGGAGTAACCATGTCAAGGAGGCATTTCCTTACATTGGAGTTTTGGAGATTCAGGCAGGACAGACCAGGCACTGGAACATGTGTAGGAACAAATGCTAACTTTGTTCTTACAGATACCTGCGCCTGCTTGGGCTTCCATGAAAGTCAGAGAGTCGCCTGAACAGCCCTAGAACAATTAAAAATACATTTGAAGTGTGCTTTGGATTTAACAATAAAACATCAGATTCAAAGTGGTTTAATTAATGTGACTGATCTCTATATAGGAATATTGGTCCTAATCTTAAAATAGAAGACTGTATGTATATAAATGTATATGACTATACAGTGCCATCAGCAGCGTTTTTAGTAACTCTCCTGGAAACTCGGCCCTGCTGGGAATTGTTCATCATCCGGTGATTAGGATATTATCCTTGACACTCTTGTGACATAAAAGGTTTGTGACCTCTCCTATTCATCGTAAAGTTGTCCCAGTGCTTCTTGGTTCAGATCTGTGAGTTTTAGATTGTTTCCCCAAATAATTTTTTTTTTTATTTGGGGTGAAATTAACCAATTATATTTAGAAACCTATCATTCATGACAACTCGTATTTACCACCCAAGTGCCCCTCCCCCACTAGTGTGTGCATAGTTATACCGTCGATTTGGGGTGAGGAGCAGGATCCTCTTGTTAACCCTCCGGATTCCATTTTCCTTGACACTTCGGCCAAGGCTCGCCTAATCCTAATCAGGTGACGTAGGTTCTGAAAGGCGGGGCTGGGCGGGTTGAGCTCTGCTAGCATTCAGTAGCAATTCATATCATGATGCATTAGCAGCATTTATTAAATTGCAACATGAGCAATGTTTCTCATGCCATATATCAGCAGTTAAGTGTATCTATTGACATTTATCTTCAATCTTCATTGCAGTTCAGCTGAAGGATAGCTTTGAATCCCACACCTTCTTCTTCTTGGTGTTTGATTTGTAAGTATACTCTTGTACTTATGGCTCTGGCTGTAGTCATCTCCGCTTTATTCAGCACATTAAAAAACACGCCTTTCTTGTATATATGTGTGATTTGTGGTGTGCACTGCAAACTGAATTGTCTTAGCAGCTCAGGAAGTCACATGTGTAAGGGTTGTTGATTAGAAGTGGAGTGAAAGGTTTTGAGGAGGATTTACGTGCATTGAAGGTACACTGTGTAGTATCCTGTGTCCCCCAGTTCCCTGTATGTCTGAGCAGTGCCTGAAATGCTGAGAGTGAATGATGTAACAGAATGTTGGTGCTTGGTCTGCAGTGGAAGCTCAGAGATAGGGATAGTTAGAGGGAGGATGGAGGCCTTAAAGTACCTGCCTGCTGGTGCTCAGCCTAAGTGCCTTATATCAAATACAGACCTTACCTTTTCACTTGAGGGACTCTATACACCTGCAACGAGGACCACAACACACATGTATTCTCTTTCTCCTCGTTTGTTGCCTGACAGGACCAAAGTCGGGATTACTCACTTTCATGATGGATGCCATGGCTTGCAGGGAGGGTTCATAGCACTGTTTTGTTGCAGAAGAGATGGTTCTTCAGGGCTTGCCTGATTCTTGTGAGTGCTGGGCGGCATAATTTGGAAAGAGAACCTTCCAGCACTTCTCCTGACGTGTTGTGATCAGGGGAGCCCCTGAAATGTTTGTAGGAGTGGGGATATGGCCGCCATCTTGCTAGATCAATGGAGTGGGTGGCATTGTTTGTGGCTAAGTGCACACTTTGTGTGTGGTGGTCCCCATCTTGGAAATGCCAGTGAAACTACTCCTCTAAAATGCAGGAGTGCATACCTTTCCAAGGTCAGACAGCATAGGCTATACTTCAGATGTCATGGGGGTGTAGGGAAGTGGGTTTTCTAACTCATGGCGGGAAAGTCCAAGTGTAAGACATCGATAGTGGCTATGTGCAGCTCTCCTGGTGGATATCGGTGTGCCACAGGTCTTTCTCAGGAGGCTTTCTGAGACCTTACGAATTTCTATTTTGTTGTTTCGTTTGTTTATTTTTTTAAACCTGTTTTCGTTGATTCTCCGTTATCAACAGAAAAGATGTGTTATTTTATACTCGCCTACAGAACTGTAAAACAAACAAGAGTTTTACTTTTTTTATTCGTTAACAAAGTCACTTTGTTTTCTGGTGGCCTACTGAACCGCAATGTGTCGAAAAACAAAGTGGTTTTGTTGATGGATAAAAAACATAAAAAGAAAAACAAGCCTTGTCTTGAGTTTTTCGTTGCACCTATCGCTGATCTTTATGCTAATGCAACACGTGCATTTCTGGGTCGATTCTAAAAATATATTTATTCATTAGTGGATTATTCTAGATGTTAGTGGCCAAATTACTTTTAAAAGTTCGAATTGGCACCTGATCCATTTATATGCTGATTTGAAAACTGGATTCTACCAACTGGTAGCTGTATATCCCATGCTGTGCTCGCTGATCACATGTAACTGCCAGCCAGGTTGACTGAGCCTCTCAATTCAGAACCTGGCTGTTGTGTTTTGTCGGTGCAATGTGCCTCTTCCATGCACCATCTAGCAATTATACTTAGAAAACCTAGGTTTTTTGTAGCTAGTTGGGCCACTCCGACCCTACAATGCCAGCCTATGACTGGAAACATGGCGTCCTGCTGACCTGTGGATACCGAATGTCCCTTTGAAGTGTGACATACCAGGGCCAGCTTTAACGCCCCACACCCCATCACCACCTCCTCGGATTCCATCACTACCACCTGGCAAAAGTACCCCTATAGCCCCTCTCCCATACATTTCATTTGTTGTAAAGGGCTTGCAAAGGCTGGCTTCACTAATCCACTCAGCTATCCACTTAAAACATAGGGCCAGATGTAGCAAAACGCCAATTTGCGACTTGCAAATTGCGAGTCCCTGCGACTCGCAATTTGCAACTCGCAAATTGGTATGCAGTACGGTGTCTCAGACACCGACTGCGACTCGCTATGGGGTCGCAATGACCCACCTCATTAATATTCATGAGGTGGGTCGCTAATTGCGGCCCCATAGCGAGTCTAGGCACTCGCAAACATGGAGGCCTGCTGTCGTCAGCAGACCTCCATGTTCGTGACTGCTTTAAATAAAGCAGTTTTTTTTTTTGTTAAGTGTAGCCCGTTTTCCTTAAAGGAAATCGAGCTGCACATAAAAAAAAAACCGAAACCTTTAGTTTCGGTATTTTTTCAGGGCAGGGAGTGGTCCGTTGGACAACTCCCTGCCCTGAAAAAATATTTGTGGGTCCATTCACAAAGTGGAAGGGGTCCCATGTGGACCCCTTCCAATTTGCGAGTGGGTTACCATCCACTTCAAGTGGATGGTCACTGCGACTCCATTTGCGACCGCATAAATGGAATTGCATTCCACTCCGAATCGCAAATAGGAAGGGAACACCCCTTTCTATGTGCGATTCTGAAATGCATATTGCGAGTCGGTCCCGACTCGCAATATGCATTTCTGAATAGCAAAGAGGCTTTTGCGCCTCGCAAACGGCGATTTTTGCTGTTTGCGAGGCGCAAACCCTTTGCTACATCTGTCCCATAGTTCTGTTCTTTAAAGCAGGCTTATTAACCCTCTATGCTACTTTATATCGAGTCTAAGCTGCCACTGGACAAAACTCCCACCTCCATGTCTAGGAAGAACATTAATCAAGAGTTAACTTGACATTTTAATTGCTTCCTGAAGGCTGGACGCACATGGAACTTTTCAGCAGGTGCTTTTAAATCAAAGTTTCATAAGTTATTTCGACCCGGTCGCACCACCCTTAAGCCGGCCCTGTGACATACTGTGCCATGCAGGTATGCAGACGTCTGTTGTCTTCTGCACTGGCGCCCAGAAGGGAACCCTCGTGGCTGCCATGAGGTCGCCACCTGCCCAGCTGACGTACGCAGAGCCTTGGCAGCCGGCCCTTCTGTACACAGCCGC
Source organism: Pleurodeles waltl (assembly GCF_031143425.1). Lineage (NCBI taxonomy): Eukaryota > Metazoa > Chordata > Amphibia > Caudata > Salamandridae > Pleurodeles > Pleurodeles waltl. Next base: position 93,517,918 of record NC_090441.1, read on the forward strand.
TCAGGTTTCTTCGAGAGGTCCCCCTAATATCAGACCTCTATTTTCAGCCCCTGCTCCGTCAGTTCCCGAGAATATGAGCTGCCGGTGTAAGTCCGGGAAGACAGCTGGCCCGCGGTTACGGACATTAAGAACAGGTTTTCTGTGTAAGTTGAATGGAATAATAAAGCTGGCTAAAGATTTAAGGGAAGGTGTGAGTGACGTCAGAGAGAACAATGTTAGGTAGGCGGGCTGCTGTACCTGAAGCAGATGTGAAGCAAGCACTTCGCTTGCATCCGTGAGACCTTTCTGAGCAGAAGCGCGCGCGTGCCCTTTTCGCCGATTGGAAGGCGCAGGGCGTCTTAAGAGCACAGCCCCGGGAACTGAAGACCCCGTCAGTTCCCGGAGCCCCTCAGGGCTCCAGAGATGTTTACCACTTTGACCTTTCTGGTGCTGGAGTCCCAAAGCTAGCGCTGTCACCTCTGTCAGTCAACCTGTTCACAAGAGCGCACAGGGAGGTAGCACGGGGCGCTCTCTAGGAGGGTCCGTGGCACTTTTAATAAGCAATGGCAAAGCAAATAGGTCGGTCCTATGCAGAGCTATTGGCTTTGGCAGTGTGTTTTACCTAGGGTGGCCAGATTTTGAGGACCAAAAACCGGGACACGTCAGACATAAAAGAAGGACTAACGACTTTACACTCACTTTTCTATCTGGCATGTCCGGTTTTTTTGCGTAGCTTTGTGAATGTGTGCCTATACTTGTGTGTTTACATACAAATATATATATATACATATATATATATATATATATATATATATATATATATACACACAAACACACACACATTTACAAGACTATAAATATAAAATTAGCTATGGCTAGACCTCTCACCCTGCACCCCCAACCCGCCCCCCACCAACCTCTCTCTTTTAGAAATGGGGCCTTTGGTTGACAGTCAGGTTACCCCCTGTTCAAGCAAGGACCCTCACTCTAGTCAGGGTAAAAGAGAATCACCCTCAGCTAACCCCTGCTTACCCCCTTGGTAGCTTGGCAGAGCAGTAGGCTTAACTTCAGATCGCTAGGTGTAAAGTATTTGTACCGACACACACAGTAACTTAATGAAAACACTACAAAATGACACAACACCGGTTTAGAAAAATAGGAAATATTTATCTAAACAAAACAAGACCAAAACTACAAAAATCCGACATACACAAGTCAAGTTATGAATTTTTAAAGATTAAACTCAAAAATAGCGCTTAGAAACAAAAATGCTTCAATGAGATGTTAACACGGCGTCGTGACGGAGTCGTTCCCAACAAGCCGACACCAGCGGCGCCGGACACGGAGTCGTGTAGACCCCCAAGTACAGTACCTTTGGTGAAGAGTGAAAGCAAGCCGAGGCGCGAAGTCAGGAATCGCGGCGTCTGTGCGAAACGTTGAATCCGTGCACTTCATGCGGCGGCGGTCACGACGTGGTGCGGCGACTTCCATGGAGTCGCGGACTTCAGCGTGGCTGCTGCGGCGTCGGGCCTGAGAAGAGCGTCGCGTTCCAGCGAAGGTCACGGCATCAGGTGCAGGCGGCGTTACCGGATTCAGCAGCGGCGTCGTTCCGAAGTCGTCCGAAGTCGATTTCTTTGGATTTCCACCAGCTTTTCTTTCAAGGGCCCAGGGACTGGATCGGGCACCACTTGTCAGAGCAGGAGTCTCTCCAGAGACTCCAGGTGCTGGCAGAGAGAAGTCTTTGCTGTCCCTGAGACTTCAAACAACAGGAGGCAAGCTGTAACTCAAGCCCTTGGAGATTTCTTCACAAGATGGAAGGCACACAAAGTCCAGTCTTTGCCCTCTTACTCTGGAAGAAGCAGCACTGCAGGAAAGCTCCACAAAGCACAGTCACAGGCAGGGCAGCACTTCTTCCTCAGCTATCAGCTCTTCTCCAGGCAGAGGTTCCTCTTGGTTCCAGAAGTGTTTCTCAAGTCTAGATTTGGGTGCCCTTCTTATACCCATTTTAGTCTTTGAAGTCACCTTTCTTCAAAGGGGACTCACACCTACTTGTGAAATCCTGCCTTGCCCAGGCAAGTCATCAGACACACAGCAGGGGGTTGGAGCCGGCATTGTCAGAGGCAGGCACAGTCCTTTCAGATGAGAGTGACCACTCCACCCCTCCCTCCTAGCAGAGATGGCTAATCAGGAAATGCAGGTTACACCCCAGCCCCCTTTGTGTCACTGTCTGGTGTGAGGTGAAAAACAACCCAACTGTCAAACTGACCCATACAGGGAATCCACAAACACGGCAGAGTCACAGAATGGTTTAAGCAAGAAAATGCTCACTTTCTAAAAGTGGCATTTTCAAACGCACAATCTTAAAATCAACTTTACTAAAAGATGTATTTTTAAATTGTGAGTTCAGGGACCCCAAACTCCATATGTCCATCTACTCTCTAGGGGAATCTACACTTTAATCATATTTAAAGGTAGCCCCCATGTTATCCTATGAGAGAGACAGGCCTTGCAGCAGTGAAAAACGAAGTTGGCAGTATTTCACTGTCAGGACATATAAACCACATTACTATATGTCCTACCTTATCCATACACTGCACCCTGCCCTTGGGGCTACCTAGGGCCTACCTTAGGGGTGCCTTACATGTAAGAAAAGGGAAGGTTTAGGCCTGGCAAGTGGGTACACTTGCCAAGTCGAATTTACAGAGTAAAAATGCACACACAGACACTGCAGTGGCAGGTGTGAGACATGATTACAGGGTTACTTGTGTGGGTGGCACAACCAGTGCTGCAGGCCCACTAGTAACATTTGATGTACAGGCCCTGGGCACCTCTATTGCACTTTACTAGGGACTTAACAGTAAAACAAATATGCCAATCATGGAGAATCAATTACGTACACATTTTAAACAGGAGCCCTTGCACTTTAGCACTGGTTAGCAGTGGTAACGTGCCCAGAGTAACAAAAACAGTAAAATCAGAGTCCAGCACACATCAACAACCTGGGGAACAGAGGCAAAAAGTTAAGGGAGACCACGCCAAGGATGAAAAGTCTAACACGTGTCCCCCCCAGCTAAAAGTGGGGAGCAACTACCCAACCTCATGGGAGTTCTCATCACTAAGGCGGAAGAACCTGGACAGACCATCGGCATTGGCGTGCTCTGTACCAGGACGATGTTCCACCGTAAAGTCCATCCCCTGTAGGGAAATGGACCACCTCAACAGTTTTGGATTCTCACCCCTCATCTGCATTAACCATCTGAGGGGCCTGTGGTCAGTCTGAACTCGGAAGTGAGTCCCAAACAAGTAGGGTCTTAGCTTCTTCAGTGCCCAGACCACAGCAAACGCTTCGCGTTCTATGGCACTCCACCTACGTTCCCTGGGTAGTAACCTCCTGCTAATGAAGGCTATGGGTTGATCTAGGCCCTCTTCATTAAGCTGTGAGAGTACTGCTCCAATACCATGCTCTGAGGCGTCTGTTTGCACAACAAACTCCTTGGAGTAGTCAGGTGCCTGCAGCACAGGTGCTGTGCACATGGCAGCCTTCAGGGCATCAAAAGCGTTCTGGCAAGCCTCTGTCCAGATCACTTTCTTGGGTTGCTTCTTAGAAGTCAACTCCGTTAAGGGGGTAACAATGGTACCATATCCCTTAACAAACCTCCTGTAATATCCTGTGAGACCTAAAAAGGCTCTCACTTCCGTCTGGGTCTTGGGAGGCTCCCAAGCCAGAATCGTGTCAATCTTAGGCTGTAGGGGTGCCACCTGGCCACTCCCCACCTGGTGTCCTAAGTACACCACAGAACCCTGCCCTATTTGGCACTTGCTCGCCTTAATAGTGAGGCCTGCCTTCTGCAGGGCCTCTAACACTCTCCAGAGGTGTTGCAGGTGTTCCTCCCATGTGGAACTAAACACAGCAGTGTCATCCAGGTAGGCGGCACTGAACTCATCCACTCCTGCCAACACCTGGTTGACCAACCTCTGAAAGGTGGCAGGGGCATTCTTCATCCCAAAGGGCATCGCATTGAAGTGGAAGTGCCCATCTGGGGTAGAGAATGCTGACCTCTCATTTGCCCCCTCAGTTAAGGCAATCTGCCAGTACCCAGATGTTAAATCAAACGTACTGAGGTACTTGGCAGCTCCTAACCGATCAATGAGCTCATCAGTTCGGGGGATGGGGTGTGCGTCAGTCTTGCTGACTGCATTGAGACCCCGGTAGTCCACACAGAACCTAAGTTCTGGAGTGGCACCAGGAGCAGCAGCCTTTGGGACCAAGACCACTGGGCTGGCCCAAGGACTGCTGGAGTGCTCAATAACCCCTAGGGTTAACATTTTGGAGACTTCCTCCTTAATGCAAGCCCTGACCCTGTCAGTCACCCTGTAAACCTTATGTTTAACAGGTGTACTGTCCCCAGTGTCCACATCATGTGTGCACAGGTGTGTGACTCCTGGGATCAGGGAAAACAGCGAGGCGAACTGTCCCAGCACGTGGCGACAGTCCCTCTGCTGTTCCTCAGTCAGGGAGGGGGAGAGGATCACTCCCTCCACAGACCCATCTTTCTCTCCTGCAGACAGGAGGTCAGGAAGAGGCTCACTCTCTTCCTCCACCCCGTCATCTGTCGCTAGGAGCATGGATAGCTCAGTTTGCTCAAAGTGTGGTTTGAGGCGGTTGACATCTAGGACCCTCAAAGGGTTTCTGGGGGATTGCAAGTCTACCAGATAGGTGACCTCGCTCTTTCTTTCCACCACCTCAAAAGGCCCAGTCCACTTATCTTGGAGAGCCCTAGGCTCCACTGGTGCCATGACCCACACTTTTTGTCCAGGCTGAAACTCAACCAGAGTGGCATTCTGGTCGTACCACTGTTTCATATCCTCCTGGCTTGCTTCCAGGTTCTCCTGAGCGAGACTCCTGAAGCGGGCAGTCTGGTTTCTTAGTGCCAGCATGTAGCTAAATACATCCTGGGGTGGTTTACTAGGAGCTTTCTCCAAAGCCTCCTTCACCAGACTGAGCGGTCCCCTCACAGGGTGGCCATAGATGAGCTCAAAGGGGCTAAAGCCAAGTCCCTTTTGAGGCACCTCCCTGTAAGCGAACAGAAGGCATGGCAAGAGAACATCCCACTTACGCCTCAAGGGCTCTGACAGGCCCTGAATCATGCCTTTCAAGGTGCAGTTGAATCTCTCAACCAGACCATTACTTTGGGGGTGGTAAGGGGTGGTGAACTTGTAGGTTACCTCACACACCTTCCACAGAGACTTCATATAAGTGGATATGAAGTTTGTACCTCTATCAGATACCACCTCCTTGGGGAACCCCATGCGGGTAAAAACCCCCATCAAGGCACATCCCACCACGGGGGCAGTGACCGTCCTTAGAGGAATGGCTTCTGGGTACCGTGTGGCATGGTCCACCAAGACCAGGATGAACCTGTTGCCCATGGCTGTCTTGGGATCCAGAGGCCCCACAATGTCTATTTCTACCCTTTCAAAGGGAGTGCTGACTACAGGTAAAGGTTGGAGGGGAGCTTTGCATTTCCCCCCACTCTTGCCACTTGCCTGACAAGTCTGACAAGACCTACAATAAGCAGCTGACTGCTTGTGCATCAAGGGCCAGTAAAAGTGGGAGACAAGCCTCTTATAGGTCTTGTCCTGCCCTAGATGTCCTGCCAAAGGCACATCATGAGCCAAACCCAGTAGGAAGGCCCTGAAGCACTGGGGTACCACCAGCATACGAGCTGACCCAGGCTCAGGAACCTTAGGCTCACTGTACAGGAGGCCATCCTCCCAATAAATCAGGTGAGTACCCTGCGCCTCGCCAGCCGCCTGGGCTGCAGCCTGCTGCCGCAGCCCCTCAAGAGTAGGGCACTCCTTCTGCGCTGTGCAGAATGCTTCCCTGGTGGGTCCCCCTTCCTGCTGCCACTGCGACAGCTCAGGGATCTCCCCCAGTTCAGCCACCTGTTCCCCTGTAGGCTCCGGGGCATCACCCTCAGGCTCTGCCTCCTCCCGGACCGTGGGAACTTCTGGGGCTGGTTTCCCGTGCCCCCTGCCCTTCTTCTTCTTGGCGGTCCCCTGGGCCACTGTTTCAGGCTTCAGGGGCTCTTGACTACCCTGATTGGCTGCCATAGACCGGGTGGATACGCATACCCACCCAGGCAGACCCAACATCTCCAAGTGAGACCTGTGTTCCACCTCCTTCCAAGGGGAATCCTCCAGGTCGTTACCTAGCAAACAATCAACAGGCATGGTTGGACTCACAGCTACATTCCAGGAACCTGAGACCCCCCCCCCCCCCCATTCAAAGGGAACCTGCGCCACTCTGCAGAGGCGCTCAGAGTTGTCTACCGCAACTACTTGGTGAAGTACCCGGGGATCAATCTGCTCTTCAGACACCAGGTGAATCCTCACTGTAGTCACACTGGCTCTTGTGTCTCTCAGAGCCTCCACCCTCTGTCCATTGATGGTCACCCATTGCCTGTACGTCTTAGTGTTATCAGGCACTAGGTTTCTCTGGACCATCTCACTGTCCCCTAGTGAGACAAGGGTCATTTCTGCTGGTTCCCACCCACCTGAAACCAACTCCTCCCCAAGCGCTACACTGGCCAAACCCTGGGACGGTGCACCAGTGGGTGCCGGTGTACTTTTGGGGCATTTGGGGTCCCCCCTCACATGACCCACCTGATCACATGCACAGCACTTACGTGGGGGACCACCTGCCACTGGCTTCCCTTTGGACAACCATGGCTTCTTTTCACTGGGGGGTTGGGAATCCTCACCCTGGGAAACAGTTTGGGGCCCTTTAGAGAACTCCCCCTGTTTGCCCTTATCCCCCCCCTTTCTTCTGAGTGGGACCCTGCCCACCCTTGGCGTGGTCTCCCCCATACCTCTTTTGGACCCTGGTGCTCTCCCAGCGGTCCGCTTCCTGTGCAAGCTTCCTGGAGTCAGTCAGCTTGCTGTCAATGAGGTGCTGGCGCAGCTCTGGAAAACATAAACTGTACAAGTGCTCCCAAACAATTAAATTGTAAAGCCCCTCATACGTGTTTACCTTACTGCCCTTCACCCAACCATCCAGTGACCTGCAAAAAGAATCAACACATTCCAACCATGTTTGGGATTCCTTTCTCTTGTAGGATCTAAACTTCTCCTTGTACTGCTCAGGGGTGAGACCATACCTGGTGAGTAAGGCCTCCTTCATGACAGGGTAGTGAGATCCTGAGCATCCCCTAAGGCGGTCAGTGTGTCCCTCCCCTCTGCCTCAAAATGCTTCCACAGGGCTGCCTCCCAATGAGCTTCAGGGACCAGGTTCATGTGGAGAGCTGACTCATAACCCTTGAACCACAAGTAGATATCATCCTCCCTCTTATAATCCCTCACAAGGTCTTTTGGGATGTGTACCCTTCTCTCAGGCTGCACTGTAGGATTGCTGCCACCATCCCTACTGGGCTGACTCCTCTGATCTATCTCTTTTAAACTGAGCTCATGAGCCATTGCTAACTTCCTTTCCTCAATGGCCAGCCTTCTCTGTTCTATCTCTAGACTGAGCTTTTTCAGCTTCAATTGGTATTCCCTCTCTGCCTGTCAGGACATATAAACCACATTACTATATGTCCTACCTTATCCATACACTGCACCCTGCCCTTGGGGCTACCTAGGGCCTACCTTAGGGGTGCCTTGCATGTAAGAAAAGGGAAGTTTTAGGCCTGGCAAGTGGGTACACTTGCCAAGTCGAATTTACAGAGTAAAAATGCACACACAGACACTGCAGTGGCAGGTGTGAGACATGATTACAGGGTTACTTGTGTGGGTGGCACAACCAGTGCTGCAGGCCCACTAGTAGCATTTGATGTACAGGCCCTGGGCACCTCTATTGCACTTTACTAGGGACTTAACAGTAAAACAAATATGCCAATCATGGAGAATCAATTACGTACACATTTTAAACAGGAGCCCTTGCACTTTAGCACTGGTTAGCAGTGGTAAAGTGCCCAGAGTAACAAAAACAGTAAAATCAGAGTCCAGCACACATCAACAACCTGGGGAACAGAGGCAAAAAGTTAAGGGAGACCACGCCAAGGATGAAAAGTCTAACATATATATACACACAAACACACACACATTTACAAGACTATAAATATAAAATTAGCTATGGCTAGACCTCTTACCCTGCACCCCCAACCCGCCCCCCACCAACCTCTCTCTGCTCCCCACTCGTCTCTCTGCTGGGAGCAGACAGGGGACTGTGTTGCCTGACAGTAACAGATAAATTACTTTATTTGATACTTTTTAGGCGTCTTTAATTTATCCTTCTCTAGATAATCTGACCTTTGTCCCAAAAACCGGGACATTTATGGAATGATTTGACCTTTGTCCCAAAAACCGGGACATTTGCTGAAAATGAAGAGAAGCGTCAGGACACCGGGACAGTCCTCTAAAAACCGGGACTGTTCGGGAAATCCGGGACGTCTGGTCACCCTAGTTTTACCATGTTGTATGCCAGTGTGGGTGTGGTTTAACATGGTTAAAAGTAAAGTGGTTCGGAGTGGACTGGGGGAGTAGAGTGCCATAAAGTGGATCTGTTGGAATGTCGTATAGTGGAGTAGGAGGAGTAGAGTTCAGTGGCAGAGAGTGTCGTAAAGTGGAGTGGGGTGGAATTGAGTGGAGTGGGGTTGGAGTGCATTGAGGTAGTGGAGTGGGTTGGGTTGGATTGGATTGGGTTGGAGTAGAGTGGGTTGGAGTAGAGTGGGGTGGATTGGATTGGGGTAGAGTGGGGTGGATTGGGGAAGAGTGGGGTGGATTAAAATGGGGTGAGGTGAATGGGATTGGGATGGATTCGAGTAGGGTGGATTGGATTGGGTGGATGGTTTGGATTGGAGTGATTGGGGTGACGTGGGGTGGATTGGAGTGTGGTGTGGTGCAGTGGATTAGATTAGATTGGATTGGATTGGACTGGGGTGGGGAGGATAGGTTTGGGGTGGATTGGATAGCATTGTAGTAGGGTGGATTGGAGTGGGGTGGATGGATTGGAATGGGGCAGGCTCGATGGAGTGGGGTGGACTGAACTGGGGTGGGATAGAGTGGGTGGATTGGAGTAGAGTATGGTGGAGTGGGATGGACTGAAATGGGGTGGATTGGATTGAGGTGTGGTGGGCTGCAGTGGGATGGTGTTGATTGAAGTGGGGTAGATTGGATTGAAATGGGATTGGTAGATTGGGGTGGGGTGGGCTGGAGGGGGTGAATTGGATTGGGGTGGGATGGATTGCATTGAGGTGAGGTGGATTGGATTAGAGTGTGGTGGGGTAGATTGGATTGGAGTGGGGTGGATTGGATTATCGTGTGGTGGGGTGGATTGGATTGGAGTGGGTTGGAACAGATTGGGGTGTATCAGATTGGGGTCGAGTGGATTAGGGTGGTGTGGATTGGTTTGAGTGGTGGATTATATTGGTATGAATTGAATTGGAGTGGATTGTGGTGGATTGGTGTGGGGTGCATTGAATTGGTGTGGGGTGGATTGGGTTGGTGTGGGGTGCATTGATTGGATGGGGGTACTGGATTCAAGTGGAGTATATTAGGGTAGTTTGAAGTGGAGTGGATTGGACTGAAGTGGGGAGGGTTAAAGTGGATTGTAGTGGAGTGGGATGGACTGGGTGGTGTGGTGGATTGGAGTGAGGTGGAATGGGTAGCGATGGACTTGATTGGAGAGGGCCGATTGCAATAGGGTGGTCTGGATTGGAGTGGGGTGCATCGGACTGGAGTGGATTGGGGTGAGGTGTATTTGAGTGGGGTAGATTGGGATGATTTGGAATGGAATGGATTGGTGTGGGGTGGACTGGATTATAGTGGGGTAGATTGTGGGGGGAGAGAATAGGAGTGGGGTAAATTGGGATGGAGTGGGGCGGATTGGACTGTGGTGGGGTGAGGTGGATTGGAATGGAGTGGGCTATTTGGATTGGAGTGAGAAAGGGCAGGTTGGAGTGTGGCAGGTTGTTTTGGATTAAAGTGGGGCAGATTGGAGTGGGGTAGACTGGAGTGGGGCAGATTAATAACAAGTGGAGGGGGACAGGTTGTTTTGGATTGAAGTGGCGTAGATTGTTTTAGATTGGAGTGGGACAGGTTGTTTTGGATTGGAGTGGGGCATACAGGGGCGGCTCCCTCGCTATGGCGAAGGAGAGTCACCCCCCTGGTTGAGCCAGCAGCAGAAAAATAAAACCATAGTTCACTATTGTTTTATTTTTCTGCTGCTGGCTCAGCCGGCATGTGAAGAGAGGGGTGGGGCTGGGCCGGGGGAGGGGCGAGGAGGAAGAGTGCACCTAAGTGGGCATGTGTGTTTGGCCGGCCATCTTCGGCCACCCAAACACACATGCACACTTAGGTTTCAGCCGGGCTGGAGAAATTGCACAGACCCCACTGTTGTGTTTGAGCGGCAGTCCAAGCCACTCAGACCAATCCTGATGCTGCTGTCATGCTAGGTTTAGCATGAAAGCAGCACCAGGATTGCTATTGAGTCTGTGCTGGTGTCCCAGTGAATGCTGGGACACCACATCGAGGGAAGAGGAGCGACGAGCGAGGCTGCAGGAAACGGTGGTATCTTGATAAAGGTAACTTTTTTTTTTAATTATTTTATCTTCACCCACTTGGTCTCTGTCTTCCCCGGACCTCCCCTTGAGATTTCCGGCAGCTGCTGCTAAAGGCAAATTGTTTTGAATTGAAATGAGGCAGACTGGAGTGGGGCAGATTGTTTTGGGTTGGAGTGGATTGGATTGGGGTTAATGGTTTGGATTGGAGTGGGTTGGATTGGTGTGAGGTGAAGTGGGTTGGATTGGAGTAAGGTAGATTGGGGTGTAATGCATGATTATGTGTTAAAGCAGTGGTTGCCAACCTGTGGTTGGGGGACCCCTAGAGGTCCGAGAAGCCTCCTCAGGGGGTCTGTGACTGCTTAGAAAATGTAATATTTTAACAGATTAGGTCCCCAGCTTTCAATAATGACTCAGTGGAGGGTCCCCAGATTCCAATAATAATTCAGTGGGGGGTCCCTGTGTTCCAGAATTGATAAGGTGGGGGTCCACAGAAGTCAAAAGGATGGCAACCACTGTGTTAAAGCATCATTTCAGAAATTACACATAATAAAGAAGTGGATTGGATTGGGGTGAGTGGTTTGGATAGGAGTAGGGTGGATTGGTGTAGTGGTAAGGTGGGTGGATTGGAGTAGGGAGGATTGGGTGTACTTGTACTGCACGATTATGTGTTAAAGTATAATTTCAGAAATTACACATAATAAAGAAACAATGTTGCTTTACAATATTTCAAACAAGGTAATCGTTCTCTTTTGAGAAGAGCACCCACAAGCAAAAACAAAAGAAAACATGAGTGGAAAGGAAGAAAATAAAGTTAGCTATAAAAAATACAACTTTACAAATTTGTTTGTCTCGCTGGGCACTTTTTTGACAGTCACAAACATTCTGTTTGCAGGCACTAGACGTTAAAAAGAACAAAATAGTGCCTCAGTCACATCGGGAGCAGTGGACAGGCACTGATTATGTTGAGTCAATCAGTGCTTGGTCCCTGCTCCAGAGAGAGGAACGGAAATTATGCTAGGCCTGCAGTGACAAATTACGAGGCTGTAAAGAAGAGTGTCACGCAAGCCAACAAATGGTGAGCAATCGGTGAGCTCTAAGCCCTTTACAGTACACAACAGTCTCGCAAGTGAGATTCATGCGCTAGCGCATATACGCGCGTGCACGACCCTAAAAAGCACAGCATCAAGGTGGCCTTTTGCCATGTGTGATACATTTAGCCAGTCCTGGCTTTTTATTCAACAGCATAGGATTGTTATCTCACGTCAAGCCAAACAGCTAATACATGCATTTAATGAATTAAAGACACTATGAATGACACCACACCAAAGTTTGCAGTGGATTTGCAACACAGGCATTAGCAAAGGTAATAGGTCGCTTTTGTGACCTATTGGCTTTGCCAGTGGTTGGTCACCATGCTGCACAGCATCCCCAAAGTGAACTCTTCAGTGCTGGAGACAAAATAGAAATTTGCCTGCTGCAGTACTCCCCATGGATCTACAAAGCTGGCTATTTTTAAGTGAAAGTGTGTGTGTGTGGTTTTGTGGATTGTATGTATATAGCACTTACTACCCCTGTTGAGGCACTGAAACACTTTTCTGTGAGTAGCACGCTAACCCAGAACCTAAAATCTTTTAGTGGTGGTTTAGAATATGTAAATATAAGTTGTTAATTTTAGCTGTGGACATTTAAGTCTTAGGGCCTGATTTAGAACTTGGCGGAAGGGTTACTCTGTCACAAGTGTGACAGATATTCCACCACCAAAATCGAAATCCCATTCTCTTGTATTGGATTTGGATTTCGCCAGATGGGATATCCGTCATCATTATGATGGAGTAACCCATCCGCCGAGTTCTAAATCGGGCCCTTGGATGAGTTAAATAGGCTAAAGGAGGGATACAGAAGGGACGAGTCTAGTGTTATTTGGGAGATCATAGTGGTATAATTAGATTTGGGATGAGTCAAAGGAGGGATAGAAGATAGAAGATCCTGGAAAGGGTTATTTGGCAGATCATAGTAGTAGAATGAGGTTTGGGAGGAGTCAGAGAGTCGAGGTAGAGGATATATTGAAAGAGGTATAGGGTGAGACATAGAGTAATGAATTAGAGAGAGTTGAAGTATTTTTTTTTTGTACGGTGGGATTAAAGTAATAAGTATATTGATACAGAACTACACAAAAGGTATACATTTATATGGAAAATAATCAAGAGATATAAATGTGTATTGTATAAAGTCCCACATGTACGTTTATGGTCCAATATTTAGACAATCAGACTTGCAAGCGTTGCTGTACATAAAGCTATTTTATTTATTTTTATACATTTTTGGGTACTTGATTTATTTATGAATATCTATTTATTTTTATTTTGTATTTACCCCAGTATTTCAATAGTGAAGCACTTACATATACAATTGTGATGATCACATTTACACACTGATTAATAAAACAAAATAAAACATATATTCATAAGCATATAATCAAAGAATTTATATGTAAACTATGTAGTGGCCTATATGCATGTTAAGCATAAAATAATATATATATATATATACTTTAACCATAAGTTATACATACATTTATTAAGCAGGCCTATACGAATATGTATATATTTTTAAACCATAAGAAGTATATATATTTGCACAAAGAAATGCACATATCAATACATACATATAATCAAATTATACATGTTTACATACACAAGCAAAATCTGTACATTTGTGTTTTGGTATGGTGGTCATGTAGGAAAGAGCCAACTCTTGAGAAGCCTTCTGAAGATAAGATATTTATTTGTGGATATGTTTGCGGGTAAAGAATTACATAATTTGACTGCTTGAACAGAGAAAGGCGTATCACTCATGGGTTTTTCTTGTATGCTGGGATTTTGAGGAGGGGTGGAGGTTCTTTTGTTGTATGTATTTGATGATTTTCATTCCTGATAAGTCATATCCTGTTCTATGTATTGCTTTGAGGGTGATACAAAGCAGCTTGAATGTGGATCATTTGGCAACTGGTAACCAATGTAGTGCTCTAGATGAAGAGGAGATGTGGGCTTGTGGCTTTACATGTAGGAGTAGTCTGGCAGCAGACTTTTGAATAGTTGGTAAAGATGATACATGGTAGAGGCCATTGCCATAATCAAGTTTAGACAGTACCAGAGAAAAAGTGGCTTGGACCACGTGTGGAAATCCTAGGTGGGGGAAGATGTCGCAGAGTTTTCATAGTCACGAAGCTTGACCGTGCTAGCTTATCCACTTTGGCATTCATTGATAATTCAAAGTCCATGGTAATTCCAAGGTTTCTTACTTCCTTGGATACTTTAGGAGATGGCCCCAGATCATCAGGCCAGGCACAGAGTTAGTCATAATTTTGCCAGTTGTTACATGTGAGTATTACAGTTTTGAACGCATTCAACTTGAGATGGCTCCATGTAATCCACTGATCAATGGCTCAAAGGCAACAGAAGATTTTTGAGTTTCCAATGTCTTTGGACTGAAATTCATTGATGGTAATGAGTTCATGTAGATGTTGAAAAGCATGGGTGAGGTGATAGAGCCTTGAGGGACCCCTACTTTTGTGAAGTATGGTTTGGATGAGAAAGGGGGAAGAAGGTGGGATGTGATCCAGTCAAGAGCAGTCCCCTGTATGCCATCTTTGTGGAGTTTTTGGATTAGAGTGTCATGATCAACTGCGTCGGCAGCTGAAAAGAGATGTCGAGAGGCGACCCTCTCTGCTCAGCTGTGTGTTTAAGGTCATCCCAAATGGCAATGAGGGCAGATTCTGTGTCCGTACTGAATCATGTTTGGAAGTCAGAAAGTATAGAGTTATCTTCAATGAATTGTGACATCTGGGTGAGTGCTGTTATTTCTTTCGGTTTGCCCAGGAAAGGTCCATTTGTAAGTGGCCTGTAGTTGTTTGGGTCTTGTGGGTCCATGTTTTGTCCATGGTTTGTTTGTTTTCTTTAATAATGGACATATATGTCTTTTTAAGTCTTCTGGAAAGACTCGTGTCAAAGAATTAATGATGATTGCTCTGACTGGTGTGGCAGCAGTTCTTGAAGATTTGTGGTGGACAAGAGTCCGAAAGGCAGCCTGTTGAACCAGTGCAAACATTACACCATGGGTGGACACTGTTGTTCACAGTCCGCCTACAGTATGCCAAGAACCACAGCCATTATGCCAGTATATGTATAGTGAAGACATTGGAATCATTATACCAAGAATGTCCACCGTCAGACAGATTTGCCCCATCACTCAATCCTTAAAATATGTTTACATTTGCCCCATTACTCATTATCAGTGCATATTTAGGTTTGTCAATCACTCCAAAATACTTAGTGCAGAAAGGCACATATCAAAAATAAATCTTGAATGTAAGGTCATATTGCACCACCAATTGAAGGGCTTGGGTGCATGGGCACATTTGAAACATCACTCATTAGTCGCAAGTTCTGATTTGCACCATCACTTAGTAATCATTAGTGCTTGTTGAGCTTTTCACCATCTCTCTCGGGTTGTAACTTAGTAATTGACATTCAGGGGGAACAGGTCTAAGATATTCATGAATCATTTTACTTTTAAGTCGCTGATTATATAATTTAGCAGAATTCATCTTTGAATCTTTGACACTTCTTCCATTTCGCTAATTAAAAATAAATGAGAACAACTTCTCTACCCCACAAAAAAGTGAGAAGCACTTTGGGTTGTGCAGCATTCATCTCTTAATTTGTGTAAATGACTCCCTTTGTTTCCCCCTGCCTGGTACTGTGAGAGATGGGCTGGGTAAGGAAAATATTAAAGGTTAGGAGGGCAAACATTCAATCTGCCAGCATTGCTTCGTCTAACTGAAACATGACAGACCAAACAGACACAACAGGAAATCCCAAGACCCGAATATCAACCTGGGAGTAGATGTAATATCGGGATGTGACACTCCACACACCTACCATTAAGCTACGCCCCTGTAAACTCTGTAATACATATAACACTTGGTACATACCCATATGTGCACCATGAGATATGCAAATATATGACCAGAAACGCCATATTTACCTATATTTAATAATATGCAAGACAACATTTTCACATGTAAATGACTGTTTATGCTGGTGGCACTGCTCTGCCATCCTTCCCCAACATGAGTTTATTTATATCTCTACAGTCCTTACAATATATTGCAAGATACTGCAGGACCCTATTAGATATCCCTGTGTAATCGGCAGATAATAGGCTTTACCTCAGCCATTACTAATGGGCTCTCTAAAGCCAGCTCAAAGGGTGTATGTAGCACCCCAGGTCATCTCAGCAGAAAGCATGCAGTACCTCAGGCTGTCACTAGAGGTCGCTCTGGAATCAGCAGAAGTGCGTCAGTGCCTCAGGTCGACACTCGAGGTCTCTCTGAATTCAGCTAAAAGTGAGCATTACATGCCCAGATCTCTAACATCAACCACTAATGCTGGCCACTTTCCTATTGCAAAGATGACCACAAAACGTCACATCTACTGGCATTATAGTAAGCCATTTTCAGATGTGAGCGGCATAATGTTTACACTGATAATACTACAACCCTCACTGTGGCTTCTTAACTGTGATTTCTGTATCTGCTTATTCCTTGTTATGCTGCAAGTTGTAAAAAGACACAATACCTCATATCATTACCAGAGGTCCTTCCCAAGTCAGCAGCAATGCTACAGTGCCTCAGGCCATTAGTAGAGATCCTTCTGAAATCAGCAGACGGGGTAACTTGTTCGAAGTCTGGTTGTGACTAGAAATGCCTCTGACGTCAGAGTTGCAGTTCCTCATGGTGTTCCTAGATGTCCATTTCAATGTAATACAAGGTGATTTATGGTTGCAGAAGTCAAACAAGTGTTACCAAAGTAATCCAACAAAATGTATCAAATAATACAGTTTGCCTTGTAGTGGCTGTTTCCCTTTCCAGGGTGTGTTGTTTTTAAATGGGTGTAGTGCCTCAGTATTTATTACATTGCACAGGTAAGTGCAACTGCAGCGAAGGCGAGCAGGAGGCAGCTGCTAGCGGCAGCATCCACAGTGCTTAGTTTGTAAAATAATAAGTGCCGGGGCGCAACGTTTTGCTCAGAAGCCCACAGGGATTGAATATGAAGTCTGCATAGGCATGATTCCGCTGCGCTACTCTTTCATCCAGCACCAGGCACTCCTTGCCCCTTTATCTCACTTTTACAGATTCTTTTTCACCCCTGCCTTCTCCCTTTCTCACCGGCTTTACGTCTTCCTCTTTCTTTTCCCTGATTTGTGTTTTTTCTCTCTCTTGTTCTGAATGAAAGTCTGATAAATGCTGGCCGCCAAAAATGAGTCTGTGGGCGCCACCTGAATCCACTGGCTTAAATTAAGCACCGAACCTTCCCTAGGGATATTGGGTGGAGGCAGCCTTCTATGCTGCCAGTTGAGAGAGCAGAGACCAGAGCAGAGATCGGATTCAGAGAGGAGGAAGAGTGGATCAGCAAAGATGCCCTCCTCTGACCTCCCCGCACCAACTAGTCACCATGTCTAGTGTGGATGTTTGTCCAACTGCAGAAGCTGTGGTGAGGCAGCAGGCTTTGATATATTGTATTAACAAACCAGTACACATTTAATAAACAAAGGATTGTGTGTAGGCCACACATCTCATGAAGCGAGGTGCAGAAAACAGATTTGGTGCACATCTGCTGATCACCAGGTCAAGCGACCGGGTGCACAGTGATAATGAAGCTCACAGCAGATTTTCATGCCTTGGGCCAACACAGTAGACCTCTTGATCTGTGTACACCTCAATCAAAACTTTGTAGAATAAGGATATTTAAGCAATGGAACAAGATGGTCACCAGCACACGGTTGTGTAGGATGGGCCCATTCTCAGCCCCAACAGAAGAGCCCCCCAGGTACTGTGGAGCGCCATGCCCACTTGCAACAAGTGTAGCCCAGGCATGGAGATGGCACCAGTGGAAGGAAGTCACATTAGTTAGAGAACCCACCATTGAGCATGCAGGAGGTCAG
The DNA here is from genome assembly GCF_031143425.1 of Pleurodeles waltl. Taxonomy (NCBI): domain Eukaryota; kingdom Metazoa; phylum Chordata; class Amphibia; order Caudata; family Salamandridae; genus Pleurodeles; species Pleurodeles waltl. Next base: position 93,535,464 of record NC_090441.1, read on the forward strand.
TTAAACCTGCAGACAAATAGGGGTGATCTCACGAGGGAGATGGCAAACACAGGGCAGCAGGGGAACCCATCAGGGAGCCAGGCTTCTCTCTTCATTGTCCTTTTAAAGTATCTGAAGGTGAAGGTGTGGATGATCCCAAGTTTTTGTTTCAAGGAGAGCTGGGCTGTTATCTTGAGGGGAGGGTGGGGGGGAGGGGGCGGGAGGGTCAATTTTTTAAGAACATGCCAATGCAAAATGTCAATAAGAACAGTATACGCATCCACAAAATGCCAGCAGCGGACCTTAAATATAATGCACATAGCAATCAAGACAATGTCCGAAGGGGGCTAAGCCAACCAAGCCTAATGCTGAAAGGCTATGACTCAGACCCTTTTATGTATATTATAGTGTTTCTTGTATTCTTTATATGAGCTCTGGTGATGCAAGCTATCAACCTATGCAACAAATAGCCATTACATAGGTAACTTGAGGTTTTTGTCCCGTCGCTAGGCAATACACAAAGTTACTTTCTTAATTCACCTTTTTGAAGTGCCAGCACTCCTGGGGTAAGTCTGGACCTTTCCCGTGCATTATTGGCCAAAATACTAGACTGTGGAAACTCTACACTCAATCCAACATCCATGAAACACACATCACGTGTACTGGCCTTCACCCTGGAAGCATGACGACAACCCTGAGAACTTCCCCAAAATACTAGATCTAAGATGTACTTCACTAAATGGACAAGCTCTCCTCGCAGACACATAACACATGCACACCACACATGCGCACTACACATGCAAACACAGAAATATCACACATACAACCCATAAACCACCACCAAATTAACATACCACACCCAGGCTGTGCCAACCACTCACAACCTCAGATACCAAACTATGTATTGCCCAAGCAATGCAGCACCCCCACATCCTAGACAGTCCAACTAGACAGCCCATAGCACCAAGAGACTATATCAATATCAGACATGAACTATACATAAGCCACTGGACAATTAATAGATGAAAAAAGAGGATAATTTCCTAAGGCATTAGTAAAATGATAACAAGCATAATACAGTACAAAATATACACACGTCCCACGTTATGGAACATATTTAAATCTTCCACATTTAAATAATTTATAGATAAAGAGATATGTATTTATATTATTTGAATGTAAACAAATTAAGCATTTATATTGACATTAGGGGTGGGTTTTATTTAAATTAAATTTAAATAAATTATGGACTATATTAGGTTACTGTTAATAATTCAATTACATTTAATTTAAATAATTAGGGTTAGAGTTGGCATAAGGTTAATAAGGTTAACAGGTGCATTTAATTTGATTTAAGTTCTGCAAGAATATTAAGATAGGGAATCAGATCAGACATTAACAAGACTGCAAAGAGTGAAAGTCAATGATCAGTAAGACATCCTTATGGTACATTGTGAGTTTGTGTTCTTGTTTATTCTCCCTCCTCTCCTGCTTCTGGACTTTCCAAGTGAACTACCTGATCTAGAATGTACTGCTGCTAATAATGTGTATCCTCAGCAGCAACCTCTGAGCAAAGAGGAGCAGTCCTGCTTGTGAATGATAAGGGATGACACAAGTACAGTGAAGCAATTTCCATCAGAAGGAACCACCAAGGAAGGGTTTTACTGGATCATGAGTGGAAGGGTCAAAATAGCATGTGGCAGGTGAGGAGTACAAGGTAAGAAGAATCAAGAAGCACAGGCTGCTACTAACGGGGGGAGGAGAATGAGGCAACAAATTAAACAAGGTCAGTGAATGATCTAATCAGTCCATGGCAGCAACTCAGGAGTAGGCTTAGGCAACAGGAACAGTCTGGAACGGTCTATCACATCATCTCTCATTCTGAGGAATTTACTGAGTCTTTGCCTTTATGTAGCTGTTCCTTTTTTAGGCATTTCCCTGATTACATTTTGGATTCAGGTGAAATGACTCAAGGTGTGTGTGAGAGGGGAGGGCCATACTGGAGTAGTCTGCACTAACACAGCAGAGTAATATGTACTGTACTACCTTGCACCAGTTTCCAGCTCACTGAAGTTGCCAATGGAGTTGAAGGAGTGAGAGAGATGTATAGGATGTGACTATATGGGAATTGAGTATGTGGTAGAGTATGTTGTCAGGATCTTTCAGAGGCAGGGTTTTGAAGGATGACCATTGTGGGATACTACAAGAAGGTATGGACACAGTAGGAGAACCAGGCTTGGTGTTTATTTGCTGGTGGCTGTTTTTTACTTTTTCACTAAAGAAACATTTATGGCATTGCACTTATTTATGGAGTGTCGGATGATCGCGTCAGTCAGGAGGCTGATGCACTGCTTGATTGTCTTGAAAAGCATATGCTTTAGTTGGTGGATTAATTGATGGTGTTGGTATAGTAGTTTGCTTTGGATGATGTGATGAGCTCTCTGTGTATTGCATGGAGTAACGCCAGTAGCATAAAGTCATCAGGAGTTTTGTTTTTCATATGGATGATTTATTGTGAGCAAGGTTGTTAATGTACTAGAGTGCTAAAGGTATTGATTTGCACTGGCATGTTTTCTTTGGAGCATGGATGTTCAAGCGTTGTCGTTTAGTAGACTGTTGTCAGCCGATAACGAGTTGGCAGAGCGAGAGAGCTATGTTCATGCACTAAGTTGTCAATGGGGAAGTTTGACCTGGGGTTGAGGAGGATGTATTTGTGTTTTTTTTGTTGTTGTTTAATTTGTGTTGGCTGGGAGGTTATAGTTACCTAAGAGGGTGTTGGGTCGATGAGGAGGCAAGGAAGGAGGCCTGTACATGAGATGAAAGGTTGCAGAATGAGTTGGAAAAGTGGGATGTGGAATGCCAATAGTTCCTTGAAGGTGAACTTTACTTGCTTGTCTAGGGTGCAGAACAAGGCGTACTTCCTTCTTATGTGCGTGTTTCAGCTGATGGATGCTGTAGCCTGCAAGTAGAAGGACATTTAGGATAAGGTGTTACAAACCAGGTTTCTGTTATATTGAGGGCATAAAGCTTGTGATAGGCAATGAAATCTTTGATGCCTGGTATATGGAGTAATGCTGACTGAGGCTTAATGAGCATGAGTTGGAATGTCTATTCTGTAGTTTGAAGGTGCGTTGTAGTTAGTGGGATATATAGGAAGGTGGGTCCATGTGTAATAAGGATGCTATGTGAGTGTCTGTGTCATCCTTGTTTGGATGTGGTTGTGGGGATTTACAGCATGGGGTGTTGTATGAGGTAGCCAATTATATCTTACCTTGTAGGTTTTATAACAGGAGGTCTGGCCCAGGGCCCTTCTTAGCCCTAAATAGGCAGTGCTCTTGATTGTGTCCGGTCTTTGCTGGGGATCCCTATGTGTGAGACACTTGGAGGAGTTGACTGAAGGAAGGTGAAGGCAGGAAGTGATGGCCATTTACTGTGCAAATGGATGATGGTAAATGGAGTGATGGCACTTCCTTTGCACAAGGGTGATGGGGAATAAAGTCCTCTTACTTGGCTTATTCTTGTAAAAATAGTTTTGGCTGTCCAGAAACCAGTGATATCACTTCCTGTACAGATGACTGATATAAAGTGGGAAATAAAGCCCTCTTACCTGGCTGCTTCCTCTATAGTTGTTTTTGGTGGGAAACCAGTGACCTTACTTCCTGTGCAGATGGATAGTGGGAAATGAATTTTTTAAAAGGTTTTTTCATTTAAAGAAGATTTTGGCACGACCTAGTGATGTTACTTCTTGCGAAAATGGATGTTGGGAAATGCAGTGATGTCAGTTCCTGTTCAAATGGGTAATAGGGAATGAAGTCCCCTTGCTTATCTTTTTCTTTTGAGATGGTTTTGGCAGAAAACCAGTGCTGTCACAGCCTGTGCAGACCGGTGCTGGGAAATGAAGTTCTCTTGCTTGGCTTCTTCTTTTAAATATGGTTTTGGTGGGAAATCAATAATGTTACTACCTGTGCAGGTGGGTAATAATTTTCTTGGGATACTCTCTAGCCCTACAAACAGTCGACACCTATCCATTCCCACAAGCATTCTTGGAGAGGTTGGGCCATGGACGACATTTAATATTTAGCTATTACTCCTTGAGTGACAAGGACTGTCAGACCTTTTGAAAATGTGTCTCATTGTTATAAGCTTCTTTCTCTGTAATGCCCAAAGCACCAGTTTAGGGGAGCTATTCACTTGACATCCGATCACCACAAAGAGTGTGTGAGCAATCTCAAACCAATAACTATCTATAATATGACATCCCAGGACAGCGTTAAAGAAGTCCCCATTCTGCACCGAGCATCTAAGGCAGTGCTCAGGTGTGTTCCTGCCCATCTTTCAAAGTCAGTCATCGGAGAATTATATCCAGTGGAAATATTTAAATTGAATACACTTCATTGTAGTTGATATCTCCAATTCATAGGGTTTCACACCAGTTATTGTCCCCTGAACCTAGGTCTTTCACCCAGTTAGATTTAAGGATCACTACTCCGGGCCTGATTAAGACCGCAGCAGAGAGGATTACTCCGTCCCAAAGATTATACCCTATGGAACTTGTAACACGGTGTACGGGATATCTGTCACATTTGGGATGGAATAATCCCCTCTGTCCAGATAGAGGGCCTGATTACGACCTTGGCAATTTAAGACCAGTATGCAATATACCTGTAAAATTCCTTTGCTTTACAGCCGACCTATAACCAGCATGGCTTCTTGGGGCTAGATTTCAGAAGCTGAGTCAGTTCCAGTTTGTGGGCCTCTAGTTCATGCCATATGGAGAGGTGTTTATAGAATTAAGACTTCTATAATTCCTCACTATGGGCAGCAAAGGAGATAATAAGATCATGGTCCAAATGTGTTCCAATTTGGAGATACCGTTGTAATCCCACTGAGCGAAGCCTTCAAGTGCCACCGGATGTGACTCACTTTCAGCAATTTAAATTGGGGGGGGGTGTAAGAGGTAAGGGTGAGATAGAAGGCAGTCGTTGATCTCCATACAGTAGCAACCAAAGGCCCAGTGTGATTAGGTAGCCAAAATGCAACCAGCTAGCAAGGTCCACACACTACCCAAAGATCCACTCATTGCTTACAAGAAATTGGAATGCCCATTAATACAGTCTTATGTCTGCCATGGCTAAGCTCCTTCATAATGAAATGAGTATACTCAATGCTGCTCCTCTTTTGCCTAAACAAATCAGCAGAGTCATTCCTGACCCCTCCTAAGGAACTAAATGGGGCTTCAAAAGGATAATTTTGAAGTACATATATCAGGCAGGTTAAAGTAACCACTCTGTAAAGTGATTTTATGGAGAACAGGAAACGGGAGTGTGTTCTACTTCAAGAAATCTTTACACGTATTTTCCAACAGAGGCACCAGGTTATCCCCATGGGCATTCCCAATTATTGAAAGCTACTAGATTCCACCTTTAATTGGGATTGCTGATTTGTTCCTATTAAATTACAATTAATTTTGAGTTCTAGGACCATACCAAAATTATCAATTATCTCTCTAAAGTGGTGGCCAGATCACCTGTTAAACCTGATGAACACTGGTGGGTCATGCGCAAAAAAGGAGGCTTGATCATCTGCTCTGTTTCTCCAGTCCAGCCCCTAGAAAAGATTGTTACATCTGAACCAAGCTGCGAGATGTTTGATGTCCACAGCAAAGAACAGCAGCGAGAGGAGACATCCCTGCCAGATGCCTCATGGTCACTCTTGAGAGTGGGGCTATGTATAGGATCCTGACATATCCAATGAACCAGGTTCCAGAGTTTATTCACAGTAGAACATTGAATCAGTAACTCCAATCCAGGGAGCTGAATAATTTTCGCAAAATTTATCGAGATAATGTCAAAGGGACTTGCCACTTCCTGTGCATGAGCTCAAGCGAGGTTAAGTCTATGTAAGGTATGTATTGTCGCACAGTGCGGTATAGAACCATTTTGATTGAGCTGGATCAGTCCTTTCACCGCTTTACCAAATGGTTAGCCAGGACCTTCCCCAGTTACTGGATTCAGCAGTGAAATTGGTCAGAACAATCAATTTGTCTTGGGCCGCCTCTGTTTAGCCATTACTATATTTACCGCCAATCGAAGGTTCTCCACAAGGATCCCTTCCGATCAGTCTTCTCAAACACAAGCAACATAGGTTGAAGCAGGAATGACGCCATACGTTTAAACAGTTCCAGTAGGAGGCCACCCAAGCCCAGCCTTTGCCCAGCTGTCTGTTTAAAGACTATCAGTTCTTTTATGATTAGCGGGTGGCCTAAGGTACCAATATTGCTGCCTGTGGAAGGTCGGCAGTAAACTTGAATTCACCTACTGGAATTCCATCATTATGACAAAACCCCACAATGCAGATAGGCAGCCTGATTCAATTATGCTGACAAATCCATATTTTGTGGGATTGTCATATTCACGAAAATAACTTTTTAAGGGAATTGCAGTGAGTTTCCTGGTAAAGTTATACTGGATGGTCGAAAAAAGATTAGTGATAGCCAGGCAAAAAAAGGAAGAAAGGAAGACGGGAGAGAAACAAAGGTAAGTAGACACAACCAGGTACGAATGTGAAAAAATACAGCAGAAGAAATAGAGGCTCACACCACCCTCAGGGAAAAGGTGGAAGAGAGGCGGAGGGAGGTGGGGATGGTGAAGCACCGGTGTGTCATGCACCAGTACAGAGAAAGTGCCGGGGATGCTGAGGGTCATGTGGAGGGGAGGTGTAATGGGAAGGATGTGGGCACCATACAGTGACAGTCAAACCCAATGAGTTAGAAATAGTAGTGAGGCTGCAACACTGTTTTTAAACACATTTGATGAACCTCTGTGCCATTATGCACTTACTATGTTCATACGATGAACTTAAAGAAAGATTGCATAATCATTTTCCAGTCACAGCAAAACTTTAGCAGACAAGTGCATGGGAATAACAGGAATGGCCAGAGCACCAGCAACTGCTATTTGTGGCGTTTGTGTTTTTTGCAATATTTATCTAGTGTGGAATGCATGGGCAGTCTTGGCACTTAAATATAGTGCCAGATGCCAGTTTTGCATTTTGAAACAATTCTTTGTAATTTCATGTAGTTTTTCTGAAATTTTACGTAAATGTACAGATAAAGTACAACTATCCTCTGCAGTTCAGACTCTGGTCTGCACGGAAACCCTGAGCTCTGTTGGAAACACACGGTCAAGACAGTCCACAGTGCTGCACAGCTTTGAGTTCCATGTTGGCACTTTACAGAATTAGCAACACAACAAAGAATTTGTGATTTGTGCTAAACACAAAATGTGAATCCTTAAAGCTGTTTCTTTACCATGCGAAGTTGGTGTTGTGACTTGAATTGTTGCTATGCATTCTTTCCTTAGTTACCAGTTCGCTGCTTCTCAGCCAGTGTGTGTGTGGTCACGGGATGTTGATGAGTGTCTGGTTGGTGTGAATGGTCAGTTGGTGAGAGCGGGCTGAGCAGCAAGGATGCTGCTCTTGGTGGGACGTCACCTGTAAGTTGTAACTAAGCTGAAGAAACCTACATCTTACAACCTACAAAGGATCCATCTTTATTTACATCACTGGTGACGACGAGAAAGAATCTACTCTTGGAAGGAAATTCAACAGAAGCTGAACCCACAGATGAAACTAAGAGGAAAATTAAGAGAAAAAGGTATTGAAGCTCTATGGTAAGTGAAATGCGCTCTCATGGACATCTGACAGCCCACTGCCACAGAAGGTCTAGGCGTTTCATCAGTTGTTTTCGTGAACTGGCAGCATCTAAGTGAATGGGCAGAGTTTAATTGGACTGAACTTGGAGTTAACTGTCAATGTTTAATTTAAGTGAACCAGTAATGTTTAATGGGAATGAAAGGGCAATTCAACCCTTGTGGAAGCTTGACCCCCCCATGAGATGCGGCTGACGGGTGCATCGTGGGGAGAGTCACCCTGAATTTCAAAGTGGTAACAATGTGCCAGGTGTTAAGGACATAAGGCTGTTGAACTGCACAAGACTGGTGGGCCGCTGCATTGTCTGATTTATTGGGACCTGCATTTTGTGCTGTCATCTAAAGCGTTCTCAGACCTATGAAGGGTGGGGAGCGCATAATCTAATACTTTAAGGGAACGCGTGTCCCCTTACTGTTGAAGTCCGAGGATTCTATGTGGCATTTGAACTGTCCGCAAGGCTGCTGTTCTGCTGCTTCTGTCACCGGGGAGCGAGGGCTGTAAGAGATGTTCGCAGGACCTGCGAGGCTGATGTGCATTGTTATGGACACTTCTAGAGCGTGTAATCCCTGACACGGCAGTTTGAAGACTTGAACGTAGACTGCATTACATTATTGTTAGGTTGACAAGCATTGTTTTCTTGTGTCTTGCTTTGCTATGTTCAAGAACGTGGATGCGGAGTGCTCATGAATGAAAGGCTAGAACCCTGAGTGAGCGCTTGTTTGCAAGTTGATTATTACGATGCAGAGCATCAAGGGCAACCACTACATTGCGTGCACACCAGGAACTTTGCGCATGTCTTTTGTGAACTGTGTCAATTTTGACAGTTGCTACAAACATCGTATCATGGGTGCAATTAGAAGACGCCTATTTTCAAAAAGCCCTGATGAAGTCCAGTAGGATGAAACGAGTTGGCTAGTTCTATATGGATAAAGATCATCAAGACAAATTAATAAATAAAAAATTTATGATGGATTATCTGAATACGTTTGATTTTGACATTACAAATAAGGCATTATAAAGTCAAAGATCATCCTTTACAGATTGCGTGCTGAATTCTGTATTTATTAGATTGCATTATATGTTTAACGCTGTATTTTATATTTTAGGACTGTTTATCATTTATTTACATCTTTTTATTTACTGATTTCATTCAGTTTGAATTTGTACTAAAATAAATTGGTTTTTATGTTAAAGGACGATATTATTTGAGCTCTGATAATAGCCTCTCTGGTTATGCCAGGGCTACTACCTTAGTAGAGCTTGAATACTTGCAGTTTCAATCCCTACTGTAGCAATTTCCTTATTTTGCCACCTTTCTGCAGATCTGCATACTGGGGCTGGAGCAATAGTTCCAGGGCTGGAATGCCTTTGAGTCTGCAAACATACTAACCTGCATGTTTTAAAGATTTTCACCAGCTTCTCTCTAATATTTTCCCATAATAAGAAAGGTTGGACATTTACTCCTGACAATGGCAGAATTAGAACTTCTTCCAGGGTTGGGAAGAAAGTGGCTGGAGGGAAAATGAACTTGCAAATGCTCAATAGATTTTCACATGAGCAAATCTACACATCGTATTTACCCATGCTAAAATACAGTTCACAAATATTTTATAGGGGTACGACATATACCATGGGTGCACTTTTGTGACTTTCTTTAAGAATTTGGGGCCACATGTCGGTAGGTTCAGATTTGCGACCCGCAAATTGCGAGTCAGAGTGACTCGCAATTTGCGAGTCGCAAATCCGAATGTAGGATGGTGTCCCTGACACCATCTGTGATTCGCAAGGGCTTCGCAAATGCCCACATCATGAATAATCATGAGGTGGGTCGCAATTTGCGACCCCCTTGCGAATGGCGGCCCTCACAGGGATGGTGGCGTGCTGGAGACAGCAGACCTCCATGTCTGTGACTGCTTTTCAATAAAGCAGTTTTTTTGTAATGCAGTCGTCCTTAAAGGAAAACGAGATGCATTACAAAAACGAAAAATGAAACGTTTTCGTTTCATTTTTTCAGAGCAGGCAGTGGTCCGCAGGACCACTGCCTGCTCTGCAAAAATGTTTACAGTGACATTCACAATGGGGAAGGGGTCCCCTGGGGACCCCTTCCCTTTAGGGAAAGTGTTAGCACCCATTTGAAATGGGTGCAAACTGCGATTGGTTTGCGTCCGCGTTCGCGGTCACAAAACAATCCTACATTGCACTGCGAGTCGCAATTCGGAAGGGAACACCCCTTCCTAATTGCGAGTCACAAACCCATTTTGCGATTCGGTAACCAGGTTACTGAATCGTAAAACTGGGTTTGTGCATCGCAATGTGCTTTTTGCACGCCGGAAACAGCAAAAGTCGCTGTTTGCGACATGCAAAAAGCTACCTACATGTGGGTCTTGGGCCCTAATTAGGTCTGGTGTTAACAAAGACATTTTGTTTTTATTAAACTTCTATTTCTCTCTCTTTCGGCTGGCTTTACTGTGAGCGATCGCATTCTGCTCTTCCACAAGGAGCATATTGGCACACAAAGTAGTTTTGTTCAGTGTCAGGAACTACAGTGGCAATCAGTGACGTAACGAAACTGGAAGGTGCCCCTTTGCAAAGAACATGGAGGAGCCCACTCTCCAGGCTCACTCAGGCCAGGTGCTGAAGGGGTCCCCTGGAGGGCGGCTGTGGGGCCTTTGTTATGCCACTGGTGGCAACGTGTGCTTTTAGAGTTCAAAAACTTTTTGGGTTTTTTTTGCCAGTGTTTGTTACAGTGTTGAGGGCCTGATAGCTCCCACAACAATAAAGTGTTACGAAAGCCGTGTCAAAACAAGAAACGCATTGATTAAACTAAAAGACTTATAAAAATATGTCAGATCAGTTGGCTTTGTCAGTGTTTGTTTATTTTCATGCTTCACATAATCGTGTTGAAAATGGTTACACTGATTTTCCATTAGAAATATTTTTGGGAAATACTAGCATGCACCAACACATTTTACTAAATGACACTTCATTTGCATCTAATCAGAGAGCATTCTGGGAGCATTATACTTAGCCTCGTAGCCTAAACTTTTCAAACATGTGTATACACGTTTTTTTTTCTTTGTACTGGAACCAAGGTCAGTAGTGAAGTGTGACCTTAAAACATTTATTTACAGCACTCACCCTAATAATGAAGGCTTTCAAATAATGAACCATAAATACAAGTTCGAACAGCATTGTCTTTTGGAAACACATTACCTCAACTGCAGAGAGTTCCACTCTCTGTAAACAGGCAGACAAAGGGTTTGTGCTGCAGAGGGTTGGGCCTACTTGTCCCAAGGACAAAGTAAACATAAAAACTTGTTGACCTTGACCCCAAACAAGATGTGTGGGGCGATAGGAATTCCACATCCCTGTATTAACATCATGTTGTTTTCTCAAAGGAGAGGAGATGTGTTGTGACTTGAATTGTTGCTATGCATTCTCTCCTTAGTTACCAGTTCTCTACTGCTCAGTCAGTGTGTGTGAGTGAGCGTGGGTGTGATTGTGGATGGGTGTGTGTATGGTGTCATGGAATGCTGATGAGTGCCTGATCGGTGTGAATGGTCAGTTGGTGAGAGTGGGCTGAGCAGAAAGGATGCCGCTCCTGGTGGGGGGGGTTACCTGTAACTTGTAACTAAGCTAAATGAACCTACATCTTACAACCTTCAAATGATCCATCTTTGTTTATAAGAGTTTGAGAATAATTAGAAAGGTGCCTTAGTGCCAAATAGGATGGCTCAACTTGCTGTGGCTGAGTTTTAAATTAGATCTTTATGCCTGCCAAGAACCAGCTTAAGATCATGACCCTACACATAAGGAGTTACTGACCCCGGCTCAAAATATCTGAGAGATCAGTTTACCTGTAGCAAACAAGATGAAACTCTTAGGTTCCAGGAAAAGAAACTGTCACCAGACATAGAAGCTGTGTTAGAGTCAGAGAGTAGCAGCTTTGATCAAACCACTGTTATAGTTCACTATTGCTGGAGCATTTCAAGTATGCCCTAAACCATCGACAAATCTTTTCACCCTAGCTAAGGGGTAAGAGGAAATTAATATCTCAATTCAATCAACAGTTAAATTGACAGTATGACCAATTTGGCCACACAAGGAAAACCAAAGTCAGAAATAAAGTTATTAAGTTGATGTAAATGATTCTCAGTACAAGACTATAAAGATACAAAATTACCATTGATGTCCTAGACATTGGAACAATCGAAGCTTGAGTAGCATAAAACATATTAAACACTCAAGGATATCCAGAACAATAAGAGTAGAATCTGGTGCTCAGCAAACAAATGCTGTCCAACTCTTCTAAGCATGAAAGCAATCTAAAATCACCTAAGTTAATCGATTAAGCAGAGGAAATCCAGGCAAGTGGCAAGCCATTAACCAACATATGCTGGACTACAAAACATGGAGACAAAAAGAAATAAAGGACAAAGGGGGTCATTACGACCCTGGCGGCCGGCGGTATGTTGGCGGTAAAACCGCCAACAGGCTGTCGGTGTTCCGCCAGCAATTATGACCGTGGCGGAATTGCCACGGTCATACTGCCGGCCCCTCCACTTTCCCGCCAGGATTCCGCCTGGCGGTCATAATCCCCAGGGCAGCGGTGCCAGCACCGCTGCCCTGGGGATTATGAGTCCCCGACCGCCGACCTGTCCATGGCGGTACACACCGCCACGGAAAGGCCGGCGGTAAGGGGGCTTGGGGTGCCCCTGGGGATCCCTGCACTGCCCATGCGAATTTCGGGCAGTGAAATGCGCGACGGGTGCTACTGCACCCGCTGCACATCAGCATTGCCGCCGGCTCTATTACGAGCCGGCTGCAATGTTGATGTGACATTTCCGCTGGGCCAGCGGACGGTAACACTGTTACCGTCCGCTGGCCCAGCGGAAATGTCATAAAAACGGAGACAGAAATACCGCCGGCAATGGCGGTATTCTGTCTCCCACGGCCTCGGCGGTCTTTTGAAAAGACCGCCGAGGTCGTAATGACCCCCAAAATGTTTTGGAAAAAACGATATCTGGGCCAAAATTAAGCTAACTAAAGTTGGCAAGAAGTAAGTTAAAAGGGAAGGTGTTAGCATTTCAGAAACTCGGTCAAGAGATCTAAGTCTTTGAAGAGATGAAGCCATAAGGTAGGTAAATGCTTCTTTTTTATTATAAGTTAAGAGTACAGGTAAAATGAAGCATCCAGTCTCACCATGACAGTTTGGGCTTGTCACAGAATCCTCAACATTATAAGTCGCACTTCACTGAAATGTACCAAGGGACTGGAACGGAAAGGGGGAAGTGGATGGGGAATACTTAACGATGAATAGTGTGCAACTTCACATACCTATTAATTCCTTTATAAAGTAATTCTCATCATTTTTCTCTCAGCAAGCATTAGGAAGGTGAGGGGCAAAGAGGTCTGTACCTCGCAAAGTGTGAAAGATCTCTTCTCTAATTCCAGCTGGGGAACGGTAAATTAAAGCCCAAAGTGAACGATGGTCCCTTCACCATACCACATGGATCGGAAGGCTTAATTGTCTAATTACAGCACATCATGCAACATGCATCTGCTGCATCGGGAAAAATTCCCAATACCATCATGGGAAGGCACCCATCTTTGCTTTCTTGTACAACTTTCCAACAAATATAATGTCCATGTTCTTAGTCTCTCAGTGTACCGGTTTCAAGATTACTGTCTCAAGCTCTATATGTGTAAATTAATAGCACATCTATTTCCAAAGTAACATTTTATGGGAATAACATCTGTAAAGAAATGACACATTATCAAAGAAAACAGCTTTCTCACATTCTGAACGTCTGGGGCCTAGCAAATTAATATGGCTAAACTAAAGCTAGTAGAATTAAAATGGCACACTTTATTCGTGTTAAGTAAAATACATACAAACACTATAATTCTAAATTCATCATTAATAAATCTTGTTAATATTAATGTTACAGTAAATTGCAAAGTGAAATAACTTGTTAATATATTTCAATACGTATAATGGGGAACTACAAATTTCAACATTAGCATATGACATTTGAAACACTTTTATAGAGAAATTCATTATCGTTTCAATGTAAACCATTTCTTAACATCATAAGAAAACGTATGAAATCAAAATAAAAGATTATTTCTAGATTAGTATGGCTAGACCACATACCTCAAAATGAATTTTCAGTGCACCACTTTACAGTTAGCTTGTGAGGGCTTCACATAATATAATAAGACTTGTCCCATATAGATCATCATTGTGACGCAAAAGGTAACAGCCAAATCTCAGCTGCACCACTAGCGCAGAGTATGAGAGGGTTACAGAATGTGTAGTCTCCACAGAAAATAAGTAACACTAGAGAAATTCTACAAAGGCATGTGAATCGAAGCATACTCTGGTGGATGTACCATTTCATAATGGTCTCATTGGCAGCGGCGGTTTCTTCTGTAGGGCAGGGGAGCATCATACCCCCGCCCACTGTAAGCCATGCAGGAAACATATAATTTCAATGAAACAGTTTAATTGTCATTTTATTTTTTCCACGCATGCTGGGAATGTGTTCTCTGCTGCTGGCAGCAGAGGACTGCCTCCTCCTCCGGAGGCAGAGGACTGCCTCTGCTTCTGGCAGCTGAGGACTGGAGCAGTGCCTGGACTGGATGCTCCAAAGTGTGCATGTCAGCTCTCCACTCAGCTGTCTTAAGACAGCTGGGTGGAGACCAGACACACAACTCCACGGCCTGAAGGAGCATCCAGCCATGATGCTCCATCCCATCCAGGTGCTTCTCTCATGCTGGTTAACAGCATTGTCTGGATTGGTTAGGGGAGCTCTTCCACTATTGGAAAGCAGAAGAACACAGAGGAGGACGCGGAGCCCGTGGGTAAGTACCTTTTTAAAAAAAATGTGTAATGCATGTGTGTGTGTGTAATGCAGACTGGAAGGACTATGTTTTCACTGTGAGTCCGACTTTGCCTTTTAAACCAATGGCAAAGTAACCCTGTCTTTTAACATTATATGTAAGTCTCCCGTAAGGAAGGCCTATGGAGCCTACGGCAGGGAGCTGTATTCTGTTAAGTGGGGGATATATATTTATCTATATATTGACATGTCTCAACAGCAACACTTCCAAATTATTGTTTTGCTGTGGTTAAAGTTGGTATCCCCATTGGCTAACACAGGGTTGCTGGGTGACACCCCACCTACTAACTTTTCACTGGGACTGCCAAACTGGGTCATTTGGGTTATCAAACTTATCATGACATTAAACACGATCTGATGCTCAGATCACAACTGATGTCGCTATTGCCTGACCACTTTTAGAAAAGCAACCACTCTGTGCTGTGCTCAGCCAGCGGGCTCACATAGGCACACACACAGACAGCTTTCTGACCACCTGAGGAGATGTGTGAATGACTCCCAGGCCCAGAGGAAAATGCAGTCCTGCAGCAACGAGGTGCTGGCTACTCTGCCAGGATGTCCACTCTGGGGAATAGCCTGGAGGCATGCTTCAAAGGGGAAAGCCACCTTTATTTGGCCGTTTGGCTTAACACCCCTGAGCAGGATTCCTTTTGTCCCTGTAGACAGCATGGAGAAAGGACCAGAGGGGGACACTCACCCGCAAACCGGTTTTATTGTGGGCTTGTTGTCCCCTGGTAGCCACACCTGTAGGGCTGCCATGCTCCTCAAGACCAAGGAAGGGTCGTGCCATCTTGGAGGGGGCAAGAATGTGGCATTCTGGGATAGCCAGATGCCACACAACACAGGAAGTTCATCAATAGGTAGGAGGGGGCCCAGTAGCCCATTCGCTAGTGACCACCTGGTCTGCTCCTGGGATAAATAAGGCACCCCTGGCCTGTTGACCTTCTGTATTCGCTGGATCTGGAAAGAGGACAAGAAGGAGATCACTCTGCACCCATTGGAAGCACACAAAGAGAGGCTTCAATGCTGGAGCAACTGCACCTGCTGCACTTTTGGCTAACCGAGTTTGGACCCTGTTCTGTGTACCTAGTTCGGGAAAATGCTGATCTCCGGAACCCAGCCTGAAACAGACTGCAAGGGTCAGTCAGCTGCACCTCTTCCCCTTCCCCCTCCCCTGCAGAACAGCACTGGAGACATTAAAGCTGAAGGA
Organism: Pleurodeles waltl; assembly: GCF_031143425.1. NCBI lineage: Eukaryota > Metazoa > Chordata > Amphibia > Caudata > Salamandridae > Pleurodeles > Pleurodeles waltl. Next base: position 93,551,268 of record NC_090441.1, read on the forward strand.
TCCCAAGTCTCATCTCTGGTAGCCACCGCAGAAGTCTTGCTGCTACCGGACACCGGGCACCCCCCAAGGACAAGTCGGAGATAGCCAAAAGGTGCACCTTTGCCTTCAGGACCCGTGAGTGTTGGTTGTGACCGGATTAGTCACCTGAGAGGCAAACCCACCTCCACCAAAGATTTGCACCATGACCGCTGTATTGCAAATGCGCAAGACGTGAATCGGCAGCCCTTGGAACCCTGCAAAGAGGACTTAATGAAATTTATGGCTAGAGTTGCCTCGGCTCACTGGTTGACCAAGGGCTCGACTTGATTTCACCCCATGTACCGCACAGCATCAGGAGCATCCTTGAGCATCTTTGAGCCTGCATCCCTCAGCTTCGGGATCACTCCATTATCATCTATGGCGGTCATCCTGTAAATTTTTTATCTTACTCAAAAATACTCTGGTGGCCAGGAAACTGTCCAATGCAAACTCTCTGGCTCCCTTGACCTCTGTCCTGCCGGAATTGGTTGCCCAACTCGGGCCAGTGTTGCTGAACTAACATTTCCAAACATCTCATAAGTTTCTAAAGTTTTTGTTGACCGATGCTTGTTTGCGGTTGATGCTAAAGTTATGTATTCCTTTAAAAATCAAAACCTCAGAACAATCCTATGGATTTTTATGAACAAGGTCTCTAAAGATTTATACTTATCTAATCTTTTTTTCTAACCTCTTATCTTGTTTCTTTCATGTTCTGCAACTTTCTTATTCTGTTTGGTGTTATTAAATTCTTTACACATTGTTCCTTTGCTAAGCCTTCCTGCTCGCAGCCACAGCTACCCAGGGTTGAGTTTAAGGTTGAGTAAATATACCTGACTGGTCCCAAGATGGTATTTGTGAGTGTACTGCAAAGTAGGGCTACTTGGTCATAAAATATAGTACACCCCAAATCTCTTAACAGACTTGTTTTTTTAATGGCCATCCTAGCTTGATATGTGGAACAAATTAAGTTTGACCTCCTAGATCTTTTGTCTTTCCCTCCTGTGTTGGGCAGACCTGGTCAAGGGTCTATAATCTATAAATCACCTGGAAAGTTCCTTCCATCACATTTGACTTAGGATTTTGTAAGATTTGATGTTGTTAAGTAGTCATTGTGGTAACATTGTAAATGCATAATTATTGATTGTTGCTAACATAGTTTTGTTTGCTTCCACACATCCTCACCATGAAAGATATTTAGAGAAAGATTTTGAGTAATGTCAGATAACTTCTCTAATGTCATGACCATTCATAGATAGTGTTTTTGATGTTTTTCATTAGTGATAACCCCAAATTCTTTAGACAGCTTTTCTGCCATACTAGTCCCCAGTTGCCAAACATATCTTTTGTACAGTGTATGTTGAGTGGCATGCATTCTGTTTTTGTTGGTGGTTCTAGTGAGACTCGTGGAGACAGTTTGTACAGTGGTTATGTGGTTTATAGGTGTTAACAGAAAATCCTGTTGCTCCTGGGCTGTATCTAACTTATCCTTGATCTTATTGATGGCTTGTGCCATTGTCTCATGTGGGTTTTCAGATGGGCCCAAAGCCTGGCAAACTCAGGTTTCAACCAATCAGATGTGATGAAAACACCTGATGTCACTAAATCCCTGCATTGACGTTTCTGGTAGCTGACACACCTGACAGAGGAACAGGGGAGGGAAAGCAGTGGAAAAGGTTAAGAGAAATCAAGGACTGGGTTTGTCCTGTAAGTGAATTTATTTCAACAGTGGAGTCTTCCAAAGACTTCTACAAGGGAACCTCCTAAACTTGATGGGATTTTGGACAGGCGGTTAGGTAAGAAGATTACACCACTTAGTGACATGCAGTATGATAAAGTGCTGAGACTAAAGTGCTATGGAGGTCGATAGAATCAGGCTTACCCATCATAATGGCAGAAAGAGCTGTAATAAGCTCACATCAGACTAGGATACAAGATGGTTACTCTAGAACACCAGAAAATGGACATGTTGAATGCTGAGTATTAAAACAATAAGCAAGAAAACACAAGGTAACAAGCAAAAGGGAATCTCTAACTACTGTGATTCATAAAGATAGAAAACAACAAAGGTGCGAGGACAGATAAATGGATGTGAACAAAAGCTAACCAACACGTTGCCAGGTGTATGCTACATCTTGAAGAGGGTTTAAATACGGACTCTCCTGCTAACACCATTGAAGTGTTCGGCCTAACTGGGAAGTGAAGATGTTGATCAGTATTGTGTTGTACAATCTAGAGTTTGCATGAATCGGCCTCCACTGCCCTGTCTGCCGTACTGTCTGTGCTATTCCAACTCTGTGAGTGACTCGAAGTCTGAGATGTTTCAGAGTCCTGACACAATCCCACTCCCCTTAAAAGTAAGAAACAACAGAGAAGTGAGACCACCTTAGGAAATTTATACTCTTGCAGATGGAGGTACATCTTCACAAAAAAGATTGCATCAACCATATGGGGCTATACATGCTCGAGCCTACAGATGTACTCCTGGGTGTACAGAGCTACACCTGTCATAGAGACCCCTGTTATAGTAACAAGACTGCTGGATTTGGGTGGCAGCACCACTGATCGCTGGGGACTGACTCTGATCCTTTGATGTGTGACAGCTGTTGGTCTAACCCTTCCGGTCAGCTTGCAGCACCTCACCAGTAACCGAGAGTGAAAAGGTGATTTGTGTTAGCCCTTTGCATGACATCTAGATTGCTCAGGGAAATCGTGGTGGGGTAGATCTTACCCCTTTCTCTCAGTCATATGTGTCTCACACATACAAAGGCAAAACAGAAGCATGATTAGATTCAATACGTTTTATTGAATCAACTGCATTCTATGTTAAAAGGCATGTATTGTGATTATAAGGATTATGAAACATAATGAAAGAAAGGCAGTCACCAAGAAGGTGAAACATAGAAAATGTCCCACCATGCTGTCACAACAATGGTTCTAGAATCCCTAGCTGCACTACTAAGATTCTATATAAGAGTATGGCAGTGTAAGCCCTAATCTGCCCATCAGCCCCCCTTCCTCCCCCCCAGGAAACTCATCCCCCATACCTGTGTCTGTAGGTAGTGAAGAGGTGTGTTGGTCTACTGAGTCCTCACCCATGGAGGGAGAGAAGGCGTCAGGCCTCAGCAGAAACTGCAAAGGTGACATGCATCATACAATGGCAACTGGTTGGAATTCCCCTCTATTGTGTAGGGGGCAGTGAGGTGTTTTATAATAATACATCTGGTGTTTTGAGAAAAGCGCCCTGACGAGACAGCACATATATTTCTGTATATGAGAATTGGGGACATGTTGAATGCTTTGTGCCAACAATGACTCGTAATTTATAACGTTTAGCCTTGAAGGAAGCACAGAATGAAAATGCAGTGCACAGAGAGGAATAACAGAATTCTGTGTGAAATGACAAGCTGATAAAATAATAAAAACATCTCATCTAAATAAAAGCTTTTGCTAAAATAATAAGACAAACAAAAATCCATGTCTCGGAGTAAAAGGGCAGAAGCTGCAGATCTAAGCTAAAATAACATGCCTGTATAATAGCTAAGGTAACCTCACAACAGACCTGTATTTCCATTAGTTACCAAGAGTACTGTTACTCTACAAGAAATGCTTCATATTATTTAAGAACAAATTGGTACAAAAGTACTGCATTGGCAGTGATAGATTTATTAGGAGATAATGAGGGGTGAAAGCCCATATAATAGACATGAAAATAATATCAAGATATAGGTGTGAGGTCTGAGGTGAGATATGGATATAATAGCAGTGCTCAGTGTGTTGCATCTTCTTAGGCCACAAGGTGACTCTTACAGTTCTGTTGGATCTAAGAGGAGACTGTTCCATTACAGGGGCAACAAGAGAGATGAGGATTTTAAATGAAGTGAGGAGTGCAAGAGTTTGAGTGGCTAAGAGTGTCTGGATTGATAGGCCCAGGGGATAGTTGCAGTATTGATGGGTGTGAACCTTGATCAAGGCCCTGTTTTATTCTGTCTATTGATCTACCTGGTAAAGGCTTTGAGAGGTGTGAATGGGTTAGGATAACTTGAACATGGCACTTGCGATGAAGTTGGTGACTTTGTCACTGACCAAAGAATGGCATGGGGGTTGATGGAGAGGCTATTGCTGTAGTTATGTTTGTGTAGGATCACAATTTTGATCCGAGTCTTGGTTGAGATGAAAGGGTAGCGAGGCTTAAGCGTGAAAATGTTGAGTAAGTGATTAAGGGGACATTTCATTCGGTAATTTAAGTGCACTCTGCGATTCCTGGCCACTGGTGAGAGGGTTAGATAAAAAAAATGGGGAGAGCTAGTGACGTGAATTTTGTTAATGAAGGAAAGCAAATTATCTGCATTTTAGGAGGAACGCACATGACAGAGCAGAGGGCAGATCAGTGGCGGATGAGTCATGGGGGGGGAGAAGTGAAAGGGTCAAATCTCTACCTGTGTAATCAAAAATCTTCTTTCTTATGTGTTCATGTGTCCGTAGTCCACTATCTACTGTTGTTGATATTACCTGAACTCCATGAATTCCTCTCTTCCTATCTTCTGTAACTTCCAGAAGTCCTGCATAGCGAAGTGTACCTAATGCTTGTTTCCTATATTCCTGCAGAATGAAGAGAGGCGAACTCTTTGACTACCTCACAGAACAAGTAACTCTCAGCGAGAAGGAGACAAGGTAGGCGAAGTTCATGGAATTCTCATGATTCTGCTCATACCAATGTATGGACGATATTGGAGAAGAGCATCTAATTTTTATCAGCAAATTGATGTTAACCAGATCGGAGGTGATCTACAAGAAGAAAGGGGGTGGAGAGTCAAAGGAGTTCAAGCTGGCAGAAACATTATAGTAAGAAAGATGACTAGTAAACCAAAAATGTATACCTACTAGGATAAAGATCCTCAATCTCTACAAATAGTAAAATTTCAAAAGTTTCAAATCTTTCAAGTAGAATTTCTGCAAATTCAACCGATGGGCAAATTTGAAAGTACATTTCGAACCTTTAAAATTGTTGAAAATAATCTTAAAACACAATTTAGGGCTGAGAGATGCATGTGAGTTGATGAAGTTTACACCTTCACATGTAATAATTTAACAGTTTTAACTTCAAATACTATGCTCATGTACTTGCCATAGCTGACTCTGGTAGTTTCCATATTTGGCAAATATTTTGACTATTTGGATTGTCCTGTTCTACATTTTCTTGTTTTATTTCAAGGTTTGGTTTTTTTTAGAAAGAAAAGTGAATGCCAAACGAAATTTAAGGGACCATCCTGCAATGAATATTAAAGCATAAAGAAAGTATACATGAAAGAATTGTTTGCTATTCCTTGCCTTGTCAATGAAACAAGTTGTAATGGCAGACAAGCTTAGCTACAAGTATTAAAATGGCTCACGTCCTTTGCTGTACAATAATTGTTAATAAAAATGCAGCCATATAACTACATCTTAATTTATTGTATAAGGAACCTGAGAGGATAGTTTCTATTCAATATAATGTGATTTACGTTAGATGTTATCTTGGAGTTGTGGAAATTCTGTATAGATTCTAGAGGTGACGTTGCATCTGTCTCATACTAATGGACTATGCTTCATGCTAAGGGTCACTGTCTCAGGGTATACCTGGGCAGTAATTAAAACAAGAATAAAGCAAAGGGAAAAACCAGAAGTCAAGAGTGGAAGAAGAAAGAACAGAACACCACCCAAATCACAAAAGACACATTATTAAAATATATTAAAACAGCTTCACCCTATCACACAAGTTTGGGAACCACTTAAGGAGGGTTACCATCAAATGTATTTCCTGAGATGTAGCATAACTGAAAGGAGAAGCAATGAATTCTGGAATCAAGGGGCTTTCACGTGTTGTAGTTTATGGACAAATTTATCAGACAAATTGTCTCCTTTAATTCAAATGTGAGATTCAGTTAGCTATCATGTCTGATTCACACCTAATAGTGTAGGACGCCCATGCATGGCATGAGAGCCGGGTTTCCCTTTTCCAATGACCCGACATCATTTTAAGCACCACTCCAAGTATAAAGTGAAACCAAATGTCTATATTGTCAGTCATATCCTTCAGGGGCACCTTGAATACTCCTAAGCTCACCCAGTCTGGCTTTATGGTGAAATTAACCCTGAAAATATTGCTGAGCTTTCTTTCAATCTTCTTTCAAAAAGGTCTGATTTTGGAACATTGGTCCAACGTCTGGAGCAAAGATCTGCACATGTGCTTAGAATGCCAGTAGGTGACATTATTAACATTTCTCATACTTTTTTTTTTCTATTAGGTATACATGGTGCTCTGTGAATGAACAACATCTACATTAGGCTGTTGAGGAGGATATTTTAAATTTAGGAAGTAAATAATTAAAAAGATCAGTGTATGTTTTTTCATTAAAATATTATAGTCTTGGGATTTTCCATGTTTTGTAACCAGCCTCTTTGTTTTAATTAACAAGGGGGGATTAGGCTCATTCACAATTTTGTAAACGGATGCTGCCATGCCTTTTCCAATTAAGGGCTATAAAGACTTCAGTATACTAGGCACTGACTGCATCAATTTGATACTCAACAAGACACTTAGGCCCTGATTCTAAGCTTGGCGGTCGGCGGGAGCCGCCCGCCAAGCGGGAACCGCCAGAAGACCGTACCGCGGTCAAAAGACCGCGGCGGTCATTCTGGGTTTCCCACGGGGCTGGCGGGCGACCGCCAAAAGGCCGCCCGCCAGCCCAGCGGGAAACACCCTTCCCACGAGGAAGCCGACTCAGAATGGAGCCGGCGGAGTGGGAAGGTGCGATGGGTGCAGTTGCACCCGTCGCGAATTTCAGTGTCTGCAAAGCAGACACTGAAATTCTTTGTGGGGCCCTCTTACGGGGGCCCCTGCAGTGCCCATGCCATTGGCATGGGCACTGCAGGGGCCCCCAGGGGCCCCACGACACCCCATACCGCCATCCTGTTCCTGGCGGGTGAACCGCCAGGAACTGGATGGCGATATGGGGTGCCAGAATCCCCATGGTGGATTCCCATGGGCAGCGGAAAGTCGGCGGTACACCGCCGGCTTTCCGCTTCTGGCCGCGGCTGTACCGCCGCAGTCAGAATGCCCGGCGGTGCACCGCCAGCCTGTTGGCGGTGCTACCGCCGTACCGCCAGGGTCAGAATGACCCCCTTAGTTTGATGAAGTTGTAAAAACTCGATGTTTACAAGTCTGAATCAGTGATGCAGTTCTGCAGATGATAAAGGATGAAATTAGATCCTGAAGTCTAAGCACCCTAAGAAGTCGTTCCTAAACACTCAATTTGGAGGATGAGTTTCATTTTTTGCTTTAATATTGTTCCATAAGGAACCAATACTATCCTCAAACCAAATGTTAGCTTTCTTGTCTAATATAAGGATTGCTTGTACTGTGTCCAATTTTGAACAGTGCTTTTTAATTTACTAACCATAAAGGGAAGGTGGGCCCAAATGTAGAGTCAATAAAGCACTAGATCCATTTAGCCACTAGAAAAGCAGTCTGATAATCGCAATAAGCTGGTTATTGTCAGCTCACATTGGTCCCTGTTCAACCTAAAGTTTGCTTACACAATTCACTGCTTTCTAGTCAAACAAATTGATTTTTTTTTAGGTATCCATAGATTTGATGAAGTTGCTAAGTGGTCCCTGTGATGACACTGTGATTACATAATTATGATGGGTGTTAAAATAATTTTGTTTGCTTCGACCCAACACCACCATGAGAGATTTGTAGGAGGCCAGTATCAGAGATCTTCTCTAATGTTATGGCCACATTCCTAATAGATGTGCCTTTTGTGAAGTTTTCAATCAGTGATAAGCTCAAATACTTTAGAAGGCCTTTATGGCATATCACTTCCCAGTCGCCACTCATATCTTTAGTGCAGTGTATTTTGTGCAGCATGCATTTCATTTAGTTCATGTTCAGTTTATAACTCAAAACAAGAATGTAATCATTGATAATCTGCAGTGTGGCTGAAATCGAAGGTTCCTCCTCTGAGACTAAGAGAATAATATAATCTACATAAGTAGGAAGTGGATAGGATTGGGTGCCAATCTTTGTTCTTTAAACGTGTTCTCATCCTTTAAAGCCTTGCTTTCAGCAGAGTTTCTAACCTCCTTCATTAGCAGGAGTAATGGGGAACTTGCAGCATTGTTTATATCTTCTCTCAACTCAAAGGAATATTAATCCAGCTCATTCGACTTGAAGAACACTGTATTGTGTGACAGAGCGCAGTGGTGCAACGAGGAAAAGAGTTGTCTAAATTAGCATTGTTGGGATCAGTGTATTAGGGTTGCTCAGATGTTTGGCCACAGGGAATAACACATTTCTCTGCAAAGTTTTTTTTTGTTTCTCTTTGTTAAGTTTTGTAATTCCAAAGCTCTGGGTACCCTTTGAAAGATCCGTGGTTACAATGGAAGCCTCTCATCACATGCAGTAATTTTGTGATATATAAGTAATATGCTAACACCCAAGTACAAGTTGTTAAATACCATATTCAGAGTGTCCATATAGGTATGACAGTATTTATGATGACGTTGGAAAGAGGGTATCACTGTCCACCCGAAGCGCCAGGAGCTGAGGGGGGCTCCAAATGTCTTTGGGGTGAGATTTCACCATCATCAGCGCCCAGTGGTATTCAAGTCTTTCTTGCAATATGTTGCGTCCCTGAGCCAGCCACCAGGTTTGGGGATTATGCACCTTCCCATATGCATTGCTACCTTTCTCTTCATAAGAAGTAGCAGCATTGCCATCAGGCAGCTGATGCCAGCTGGAATATCCCTAACAGGGTCGTGAGCATAGTTCTGGCATGGGAATTTCTATCATCGAGTCTTTACAATTGAGAATTGTACCCAATAGCCAGCTATTCTAGCGCATCTCTAAGTAAGGTGGGTGCAAGACATCAACTCGTGCAGCACTGCAACGCTCATATTACGCCTTTAGGACTAGGCCCATTCTTTGTTGGCTCGCGGGTAGGCTATAGGTGCTGTGGAGAAACTTTACTTATATTATCCTCAATCTGTAGTTGGGCAACAACATGCTAGTTTGGGAGAAACAATACCTCACTTTTTCTTCAGTTACGTCATTGCCTAGGTCTGTCTGCCATTTGAGCAGTGCTTTGGCTGTGAGCACAGAGGGGCCTTGTCTTGCATGTTAAAGTACAGGCAGGTGATGAGTCGTCTGGGGGAGAAATTGCCCAGCACTCAGTCTAAAACTGGCAGGGGTGCTGGTTCACAGGGAAATGTGCTCTGTGCTGCACAGTCTGTAGTACGTCTAGCGGGGTGCATGGGGAGCGGGCCTGCAGGTCCAGCAGAGATATGAATTTGTTCAAGGGGTCCGAAGTCTCCAGGCCCAGCCTGTGCAGCTGACATTTGGCAGATGCATCTCTGGTGGGGTGGTCAGTGTTGGGATATCAGTGAGTAGAAGGCCTGGTGAATATAGGTAGTCCAGTTGGGCTCTACCGTGGAGACCGTGCCAAGCCCATTCAGTGCAACTGACAGTGTCAACCCCCTCGCATGGGCCCGCTGGTCTAGTGCAAAATCCTGATCACATGGGGCAGTTTTTCTGCAAAGTTAATCATGTGGTTGAATAGCCTAATGTTGTTGCTTTAATGATTGGCTTTGAGGAATCCCATCTGTGACATAGGCCCTCATTATGAACATGGCGGGATAGCCTGCCGCCGACCATGCTGACGGTCGACGGAAGACCGCCAGTGGCGGCGGCAGGCATCCTGCCATATTCTGATGCCTGGAGCCTCACCGCCATTGATGGCGTTGAGGGCCGCCATGCTGGCGGTCGGTGGCGGGGTGGATGCTGCTCTACCCTCAATGCCACGCCAGTCCAGACATCACCACGCCTATAATGATGCAGTCATATGTGTGGCGGTGTATGGAGGTGTGGCAATGCCGGCGGAGCAGCATCCTAGGAGCCTGTGCCATCCCGGAGCAGCGCCACGGAACAGGTAAGTGCTGCCTGAGAGGGAAGGGGGGAAGGGTGTGGGTGTGTGTGTGAGTGAGTACGTACATGGGTGGGGTGTTTGTGAATGGGGGATGTGTGTCTGCGTGTGCGTATGTCGGAATATGGGTAAATATGTATGTGGGAGGTTTGGGGGGGGGGACCTGTAGGGGGGGGCGGATGGTGAAGGGGGTTCGTGAGGGCCTACAGGGAGATAGGAGGAAGGATGGATGGAGAGGTCGATTTTCGGGGTTCTGGTGGTGGGTGGTTGGGGGCGGGTCTAAGGACTTGGGGAGGGTCAGGTGTGGGTTGTGGCAAGGGGGGGCTGGCATGTCACATACAGGTGACAGGAAGGAGAATTCCTGTCACTCGTATGCTTTCTGCCAGGGATTAACTGGCGGGGTGTCCCGCCAGGAAATCCCTGGTGGAAATGGGAACATTATCCCACCGCCGGTCTAGCATCCACCGCCAGGTCGAAAGTGCCTACCATCGGCCCAGCGGTTGAATCTGGCCTGGCAGTGAGTAGTAGTGAACTGCCTGCTTTGCAGCCAGTTCACTACTCTTTTCATTATATGGTGGTCTGAACCGCCATGCCGTTGGCGGTAATTCCTGCCACCACCGGCAGCGTGGTCAGCACTGCCATGTACATAATGAGGGCCAAAGTAATCAATGAAGTAAGTACTTTAAGCAGTTATCCAGAATTGTTGCATACCGTTTTGTTTCAGAATTTAATGAGATAGGGCAATAAGTTGCAGGCTTTGAGAGATGTTTGACTTTCTTGTGTATCAGAACTCTAAATGCCTCCGTTGCTATACCTGTAACCACACCTTATTTCTTATTTCATAAAGAGAGAATAAAGAGACACGTTCTTAGTACCAGAACTGTTTGAAAGGTCTTGTACAATGCATTAGGTAAGCTGTCAGGACATGGCAACTTTTCATCTGGAAGTTGGGGAAAGGTCAGAGTAATTTCCTTTTCAGACAGTGGGATATTTTAAATTAATTTTGTTCTGGAGATGTTTAGGAAGATTTAATTTACTTAAATACTCTTGTGTGAATTTTCCTTTTCAATCAAATTACATGTACATATTTCTTTGTAGAAATCTTTATGAATTTACAGGACTTGTATTGTCAGTTGTGACTGCCCCTCGTCCCTTTTGACAGTGTTAATGTGAGATCTTGTATTTTGTGTTTTTAAACAATTTAGCCAGTAATCCTAAAGCTACCTTCACTTCACAATGTAACTTAGCCTTTGCTCTCCTATTAAATAACCTGATTTACAGTTTGCTAATTCACAGTTTAGATTTTTAAATTCATCATGAGTGGTATAGTGATTAGACGTCATATGCTAACTTTCTAAATGATAATTTTTTCTCTCTAGTTGGATGAATATTTTTAACTGGTTTTATTTAGTTTAGTAGCAAAACCAATCATGGTACGCCTAACATAAGCTTTCATGGAATCCCACAAAAGAATTCAAATTATTTTGTGGACAGTATTACCTCTGGAAACATTACATAAACCATCAGTAACTCTTTCTGCTTGACTGACCGTTCACTAATTCTATAATTAAGTCCTAAAATGTACCTTTTGGGATTGTCCTGTCAAGGTACAGATCAGCTCAATTACTAAGTTTACAGGTTTGCTTATTTTGGGAGCACCAACCAGGAGATACTCAAATCTATTATAAGATTAATGGAGAAAAGAATCAAAGGTAAATTCTTGACCCATAGGATTTTGGTCTTTCCCCGGGCCAACGTAATATTAATTCGGAAGATTGCAATCTGTAATCCCTTGTGATTCGCTGCAGTCACAGGGATAATGGTCACCATCCCTATGTCTGTATTTCAAAGTGGAAAACTTTTTTTTTTAAAGCAGGCTGTGTTCATTATAGAAATCAGTACTGCTTTTTTCCTTAAGGGGCACATTTTTTACTACCCCAACTTTGGGGGTCTGTAACTCATCAATAGCTTGCACCCACAACTGCTCCCATAAATCATTGATACATTTTTTTCAGAATCGGAAATGGGAGGTGGGAGCGATCCCGTTTTCATGCCCCCTCCTGTTTTGGATTGGGAAAGGATTCCAAAAGTCCTTTGATTTCCCAATACATACAAATAGCTTATGTACATAAAGAAAAGTCCTTTTGCAGTCACAACCAAATTTGTGATTTTGGAAATTGCATGGTTTGCCATATCAAGAAGGCTATGTACATAAGGTCTATGCTTTTAAATATGAGCGTTTTGTTTGGAGCTGACCACTACAGCATCGTCAGTCTTCAGGTGTGTCAATGATCCACTTTGTATCCACTGACCCCTGATGTTTTGGAGGGAGAGGATGAGTTGCTCGAGCTGAACACTTTAAAGGGTATGGAGAAAATACATACATAAAGGGCTCCTGACACAGACACTGTGGAGAGACCAACACTGAGTCACTGGGGGACCGGACTACTGCTTTTAAAATGTGTATTTTAGGGTAAGGCTCTACCCATGATGATATGTCTCTTGCCCAACATACGGTTTCCTTATGAGTGCCCCAGCACGGCGGGTGTTAATTCCACACCCCTGGCATTATTGATAATGGGTGTCTTGTTAACTTCGAAGGTGAAAAAATAATGGTTGCTATGGGTTAAAACCAGGCAATGAATAAGGAGAAATTAACAAGGGAATAAGAAATTTCACATTTTACCCCACAGTTTCCTACCCAACATTTTGTCTGCTAAATGCTTTCAACCGCCGAAATCTTGAGAAGAAACATGACCGATGCGCAGTGTTACTATAGACCATGTAATTCAGAGTGGGGCCGAAACTCTGTTACAAGCCCCATTTGGAATTCTGGGCAACTGGAGGCCTGCTGTCTGGGCTTTGGGCGCATTTTCCTACTTTTCCTATGCTCAATAGACCAATTTTCCTCTTTGCTCAAGCTCACATTGGTAGCTATCCTGACATAAAGACCATAGATTCCTATCAGAGGTTTCTTGACCGAATCAGTTGACCAAGGATCAAACTTCCCTTTCAGCCCCACTTGCTCCATCACTCAGTAAGAGAGATCACTCACAGGCACAGGAGACCTGCAGTATTTATCTGCCATGACATGCAGTAAAGCAACATTTTCCTTCTAAAAAGGGTCATTGCTGGTTGATGCTACTTCACTTGAAGCAGATATTACTTCGTTAGAAATGTTTAAAGCTCTTCAATCTCTTAAAAAAAAAAAACAAAGGTAAAACTCCTGGTCCGGATGGATTTACAGTGGATTGTTTTTTACATTTTTCTGATATGTTACTTCCCAAACTTTTTCAGCTTTTTCAATTCTTCATGGGTTCTGGTTGTACAGGGAGAACATTTCAGGAAGCTTCGATTTGACTAATTCCAAAGGAGGGTAAGGATCATACTTTCTGTAAAAATTATAGACCAATCTCTCTTCTCAATACAGCTTATAAAATCTTTGCTAAATTATTAGTCCTACATCTTGATACCCTTTTACCTGCGCTGATAAGTAAGGAACAAACGTGTTTTGTTAAAGGTAGACTTGCTTCTGACAATTCTAGAATATTCTTTAATGTACTCAGCAAAGCTCCCGCTCTGTCATACTCTTTAGCGGCAATTTCCATAGATGTTGAGAAAGCGTTTGACAGGTTAGACTGGTCTTTTCTATTAAAAGCTTTAGCTTGGCATGGTTTAGGGCCTAATTTCATTTCATTTATCTTTGCTTTATCAATCCCCAATGGCATCGATATCTGTAAATGGGAAATTGTCTAGATATTTTGTATTACGCCGAGGTGTACGTCAGGGGTGTCCTCTCGCTCCACTCCTATTTATTCTAACTCTAGAGCCCTTTCTATCCAGTATTAGAAATAACATTAAAATTGAAGGTTTCCAGTATGGCGAGAACCATTTAAAATTAACGGCGTATGCAGATGATATACTTTTATATTGCTCAAATCCTGAGCTCACGGTTCCGTCTCTACTTCGGGAAATTGAGGATTTTTCTTTGATTTCAGGTTATAAAATAAATCCGGATAAAACTGAAATCCGCTCTGTAACAAAATTTTGTTTTAGAGCATCGTTTGATACTACTGGTTTTCACTGGAATTCTTCCAAGATTAATTAGTTAGGTATTTGGTTCACCTCATCCATTAAAAGGTCCATTGAAGTAAATATCTCAGATGGGGTCGTCTTGACTCTATTAAAATGATGAATTCTCCTAACATTATATATATCCTATCCATGATTCCGCTTCCTCTACCTGGTACCTTTTTTACACAATTGGACTCCAGATTGTCTAAATTCCTCTGGAACAATAAAAAATCTAGAATTTCCCTTAGTCATCTTCGTCATTCTAAACAGGAGGGAGGAGTCAATTTTCCTGATTTTAGATTGTATCACAAATCCTTTTGTTTGCGTCAAGCTTCTAGATGGATCACCCTGTCAGGCTCTAGGTTTACCCCCTTATGATTGGATATTGAATGTTCTTTTCTTTTGCCTTTTTCCCCTAGTGAGGTTGTATCCTTTTCTTATAATATTTTGCTTATCTCCTCTCAGCTTCTTGAACATACTTGTGCTCTTCTGCGTTCTCACTATTTACCTCTATCTGTCTCTCACTCCTCTTTTCTGAATTCCCCTATTTGGCATAATTGTCTTATCACTATCAATAAAAAAAACATTATTTTGGAAATCCTGGCGACAAAGAAATATAGCGTGGGTCAAGGATTTATTCTCCAATGATACTCCACTTTCTTTTTCACAATTCTAACTTCTATTTCATTGTCCCAATTCATTTATGCCTAAATATCTTCTCCTTATTAATATTATTCTTGATGTACTTTTTTCCTTGCCTTCCCCTTCTTCTTCTTCGGAATTACCCTTTTCTTTGTCCTCCTTTCTTACCTCATATCCTAAGGCGTCAAATATATATAAACTTTATCAGTCTCCTATTTTGATGCGTCCTAAATCTAAAATTGAGTCTCCATGGGAATTGGATTTGGGATGTACCTGGACTGTTTCCTTTTGAAATAAGGTGTGGCATCGATCCTATAAAATATCTAGATCAGCTTCTACCACACAGTCCCTTTTCTTTCTTTATCACAGACTTTATTTTACCCGGTTCTACTATAGCAACATTTTCTGTATCCTCCACTTCAAACTGCTGGTCCTGCGATAGCCCAAAGGGAGATCTTATGCATATCCTTTTTGAATGTCCTCCTACTGTCTCTTTTTGGAGAAAGATTTGGTGTCAGCTTACCTCAATTTTTCATTTACGATCCCAATTATCTCCCTAAGTGCTTTTTCTAGGTAGTCTCTCTGCTGACATTGTTTCAGATGATGATTATTTAAAGTTGTTGGATCTCATGTTAGCTTTAGCCTTTCAACAAATTACTCTTAATTGGAAAAAATCATCCAACATTTCCTATGAGGCTTGGTGGAATAATGTTTGCCACTACCATAGACTAGATATTGCTTTTACCTCTTTATGCTGCCCCTCCATAAATAGACATTTGTATTGGTTACCTTTGACTGATTATCTTAATGCTGTTGCTTGTAATTCTACTAATTGTACATTATCTGAGAATTTTAAGCCACCATGAATTCTTTATTTTCTCTGTTCTTGAGTGAATTTTAATTTAGCTTAACTTTATGCTTTATTGAATATTACTTTTTTCTTTTATTTAGCTGTTGAAGATCCAATGTATCTTTTTCATTGTGACTGGTCTTGTTCCCTTTTTCATTGTTTCTTCCCCATTTTATACTTTTAAAGTGTTAAACCGCTTTTACAATTCCTTTTAAAATTACATCATTATCTTTGTGACAGATATCTTTTATTGTTAGTATGTGACCCATATGTATTTTGATTTTAATAAAGCTGATTTACCTTAAAAAAAGGGTCATTGCTTCATCACCAAAATAGAATGTATGTTCTAGAGTTGATTGAGCAAATGATTACCAAGACCTACCCCAAAATGCACTGCGATACTTGATATACTAATTTCCCTGTGAAATAGATAAATGTTGTTAATGGGCACACAACCCTTATTTCAGGTTGTACAGAGATGTTGTTTTCTCACTAGCCTTTGCATTACTGTGTGGCTAAATCCACTCACTGTTTGATTTCATTGGCAAATAAGTTTTCAACACGACATGGACCGAAGCATCACTTTTCTGGGCTGTGTTGTAACTTAACCAGCTGCACTGGGGCTGGGTGATCCCCAGTTAAATGGAAAGCTCCTTAGTGAAGAGGTCTCCCAGAAAACAGATGAACACAATCAAGAGACGTATTGCTTCTTCAGCAGTTCATACAAACGGGAAAGTCCATACTGACGTCTGGAATGTGATAAATCTGTTGTTCAAATAATCTTACTGCCTTTTAAAATAAAATCATGTAACTGTGGCTCACTTCTTGTGAAAGTCCCATCCAAATATATTTAGGTGAATTTGAAGAGTGAAAAATGCAGACCAGTTGCATCCAAGTAGAGTGCTCCAAAAATATTGTGAGAGTTAATTTCTATGCAGAATTTAGTATCAGATGGAGACGAGTTTTAATAAATAGTTTTGTCCCATAAGGAGATGTACACGTCAGCCTCGTTCCAGATTCCACGTAACACCCTCTTTCAGTCTGTCCACCGACCGACCTCAAACTTTGAACCCACGAGCTCCACTGATGAACTTGGTCAGCATTTCATATTTGCTTCATACACAGCCCATCTAAAATGCAACAGGTAGATAATATTATTATATTTTTGAGAGTGGGAAAGTATAAAACCCAAACTTGTCACATTCCACAGGAAGGTAGGATTTTGGCTGAGGAGGCCGTATTTAAAATTCTTGCCAATAGTTGTCATTTATTTCTGTGTCTCTGGTTGACAAAGATGTTGATATCAGTCGAAAAATCCCAGCCAATCACGGTCTCACCTCCATCTTGGTGAATCCCACAGGGGTCTCTATCATATGCAGAGCAGCCTGCCTTCAGTGTAAAACTAGACTGCATGGTCAAGTGACCATGTTTAATGAGTTGTGTGAGTCTTAAGCGGTTTGTAGTGCACGCACAGGTTGTTGTCGTATCTAGATGTGTAAATCCACAGTTATTTCTGAGCGTTTGTCCTGGGTTACTCTATAGAGCAGTTGTTCCCAACCTGTGGTCCGGGGACCCTTGGGGGTCCGTGAAGTCTTCTCAGGGGTTCCGCAAGAGCCTAGAGAATTAAAAAATATTAACAAATATTGACAATTAGGTCCCCAGCTTCCAGTAATGACTGAGGCGAGGGGTCCCCGGATTCCCATAATGATTCAGTGGGGGTCCCTGGGTTCCATTAATGTTAAAGTGGGGGTCCACAGAAATCAAAAGGTTGGGAACCACTGCTATAGAGGTTTAGAGAAGGTTTCTGAGGGCTTTCCTTTCGGTG
The DNA here is from genome assembly GCF_031143425.1 of Pleurodeles waltl. Lineage (NCBI taxonomy): Eukaryota > Metazoa > Chordata > Amphibia > Caudata > Salamandridae > Pleurodeles > Pleurodeles waltl. Next base: position 93,568,639 of record NC_090441.1, read on the forward strand.
ATGAGTGTTGGTTGAGCGCTGATGTGGTGGGGGAAATTGTTCCAGAGACCCCGTGATTGAATCGATGTGGCAGTCATCTTGGATATGACATATTTGTGGACATCTGGCTTGTTGAAACTAAAACTATTGGCAGATATTGAGTGGCTGGTGGGCTCACAGTGTGGTGTTTGCGGCGGTGGCGTGGAGTGGTGGCAGTGATGGATTCCATGGGGTGAGTACTCACACAGTCTGGTCTGACACAGAGGCAATGGAGGTTTCTTAAGAGGGATACGTGAAATGTCTTTTTGTGACCCCCCCCCCCTCTTTTGTCCCTTGGCTGCACTTTGTAAAGGGAGAAAGAAGAAGAGAAAAGAAAATATTGCAAAAGGGAAAAAGCCAGGGTCGAAAAAGAACCTGGAAGAGTGAGATAAAGAGAGAGAAAGTGGAAGTTGGTGGAAGAAAGAGGTACAAAGTGGAGGCAAATCTAGACAGCTTTGGATTCGGCAACCCCAGCACTCAGTTCACAGCTCCAGGCTCCTAAAGAAGATATTGGGTCTCTGTGCTGATATTACGGTAAAATAAACGCTGGAAAGTGTGTTCTCTTACCAGAACAGCTCTGTTTTCCTTTGTTGCTCTAGGAAAATCATGCGCGCTCTGCTGGAAGTGGTTTCCTACCTCCATTCCCTCGACATTGTCCACAGAGACCTGAAGCCGGAGAACATACTTCTTGATGACGACAGGAATATCAGGCTGACCGACTTTGGCTTTTCCGTTCAGATCTCCGAAGGGGAAAAACTCAGAGGTAAGAAACACTCCCCCAGGTATCTACACGCTGTTATTCCTCCTGGTAAACGTACTGCGTGGCTTATATTTTGCACATAGGGCTATTTATTGAATAGCGTACACTCTGTTGACAGTGATCTGATGGAGGAGTTTCATAGCGTGAAATACACGGCTACATGCGGTTAAACGATAAAACACATTGAGACAGACCATTGATGCCTCTCAGTATTTGCACTCTGACACATAATTCTCTACTAGTCACCTGTGAAAACGACACTGCAAATTTGGTACGACGATGCTAGTGTAAATTTTCTCGCCATCACTGCAATTTTGGTAACCTGGACAACACTTCTTGTCCTTGCTACAATTTAATTGGTGGAGCACAACATTTCATTTAATCATTTGTGTCTCCTGGTGCACAGCACGTTATACACGAGGGTGCATTAATCTGTTAGCTTTTCAGTCAGCCAGCCAAACAGAGTAATAACAGGTTTGTTGGTTTATACTGCAGTTATGGCAGATGTTTTAAGGCATGGTGAAAGTCGGCAATCGCCCAGGGCCCTCACCTTCCAAGAAGCCCCTGGAAAACTGAACCTTAGTATTGTTTGACATTATGTGGGCTTGAAATTGATAATAAAATTCAAACTTGCTCTGTACAGAGACCCCTAAAAACTTGTTTTGCCCAAGGCCCCCCAAATCCATGATGACCTTGACAATTATGCCTCTTCATTTGTTTACCATAGCTCAACTTTCATGAAAGTGAAATTCTTAAAGTTGCCCCGATCCACCAATAGACTTTCACCAGATAGAACAAACTAGTTTTTAACTGTACAACAGTGTCTCCGTGTTCCGTAGATCCTGTATTCCCCTCCCCCTGCCCTCCAACAATACATTTAGATATGCACGATAATGTATTCGCCGCCCTGGTCCACTGTATATCCGGATTTCGTTCTTAAGTAGTGACCGTGAATGGTGATGCCTCTGTAGGTCGCCCATGCACCCCATATTTTCGTGTGTTTTGGGGGGCATTCTTGAGCCTTGTAAATCAGGTGCTCTCTATTTACTTCACATGAAACAAGGTTGTATAGCAACCACCTCCATCAATAACACTACACAATAGAAAATATGGCACAATACACACCAAACATGAACACGGAATTGCACATATCCTATTTACAACCCCATTTGGGGGCAGCATAGTGCAGAAAGACCCTTTGAGATAAAGTGACACATCAAACATTTCTGACAGCTCCAGAGACCACATAGCGCATTGGTCCCTGCCGGGGCATCCTGTGACTCTTGGTCACACCCCACATAACATAATATAATCTCCTGGGTACCCGAGGTAGGGTCAGAAGTGTAGGGCCACCAACAGGTCAGCCCCCCTTCCAACCAGCCTCACCCCTGCAAGGCTTCTCCTAAAGGAGGCAGCCAACTGGGCAACTTAGTGCTCTCAAGAATCAGTGCCGTTATTCGGCTACAATGGGCCACAGGGCGGAGAAGTCACTGGCAAATCTGCCCTCCCCCCACCAAGATCTCTTTTTTCCTGCAATTGCCCCAAAGCTTGTTTGTAGGAAAGCGTCAAGCCCAGCCCCTGACAGGTGAATGCCTTCTTCGTCAAAGAATTCAAAATTAGCCATGTGTAGTAGCCCATGCCTGAATGTGTCTATGGATGCCATCCTTAGAATAGCCTTCCCTGAATGGTTTAGCTTTTTCACTGACCTGTTAATATTCGCTGGATTAGCATCACCAGGCCATCTCCCCCGAGGGATGACCTCTGACCACAATAAGATGGTGCCCGAGAGCAAATGGCGCACTTTACCAAACATCGATATGAGCCCCTCACGGACTCCCCGCCTCCCCATTGGGATCATGTCATTCCCCCTGACATGAACAAGGAGAATGTCCGGCTTGGGAAGCCAGCCAACCTCAAGAGCTTCACTCAACAGAGCTGGCAAGTGTATTAACTGATGGATGGCCACACCCAACCATTGGTGCTCTGGTTCTGGACTCATCTCCCAGCAGGTGTTATGGAATCTCTCTGCTGCACTGCTACCTACTGAATCCCCAATCCAACATACCTTGAAGTTTTTTCCTGTAACGAAACAAAGGGAGGCTGCAGCTCACTGTCCTTCAAAGTAGGGGTGGAGGAACAAGAAGTATTAGGAGGGGGGAGAGCTCTACCTACTCCCCCTATGCCAAGTGAGGTCGGGCGTAGCGTTCAAAGCAATTGGACTTCCATCTTCCAATAGCCTTAATTCTCTCTGGAAACATTCCCATTCCTGCCGCAGTTGTAGCTGCACCAATCTTAAAAGAGTGTGAAGTAAAACCTGCTGTGGGCACTCCTAACACTCCTAGGGCCTTCTGGCAGATCCGTGTGAACTGTGCCCTAGCCATGGGGGCCCCATTTGCATGTACCAGGAAATTGGGGTGTCCCTCCTGTGGTCTGACCCGCAGGTAATCTCTAGCCAGAGAAACCGGACAGACATAGCTGTCTGATCGTGGACTACTTTTTTCTCTATTTTCCACGTGATTTCGCTTGGCAGAAGTTGAGCGCTTTACACATTTAATTTCACTTTTTTGGGTTACCTACATAAAAGCACTTTTGCCGATAGATGAAAAGTCGGGTTAGGAGTTTACAACGCGATCAGCTCTAACATGAGCAAACGCGAGACCCGTTGCATTGCAAATGCTTGTTTTGGTTGCTGTGCTGTATAACAGATTCTGTGTGTCGCACAGTAGGTAAGCGGTCCCACAACCAGGCCTGGCCAGTGGACACGTGCAGTGGATGTGCCGCCAATGCTCCAAATGCAAGGCCATCTGAGCCTGTCTGCACCTGGACTGTGCCCAGCACCAGAAACCCTCGTTCTCCTCTTAACCACCTCTGCCTTGCTACACTTCTCCGTGCTCTTAACCCCGGTCGCCTTCACCACACTGGTGCCACACTGAACCACACAACTTGGCAAGAGCATTCACATGTGCCTCCTACAAGTTCTCGTGCACTCTCCCACACCTTACACCCAACACTCCCACAAGTGAAACACCACGGAGATATGGAACCTACTGCACGATCAGGCTCCGGACCTGCTCTTTCCCAGGGAAACATGGCTAAACCAAAACTCGGCAATGGACATCACTACAGCAGTCCCCACCGACTACACGATTGGCAAGCTAGACTGTCAGCACAAGCCTAGAGGTGGAGTCGCCATCACATTCTAAGATGCAGTCAGCTGCACCACCGACACGAACACCCCATCAGCTACATGGAAAACCTCATGTTCAAGATATTCATCACAGCCAACCTCTCCCTAGTAGAACCCTCACATACAGATCACCAGAATCCCACACCAATTTCACCAACATCATTACGGACTTCATCACACCCCTCTTTATCAATGCCAGCACCTTCATCCTCCTTGGAGACCTTAACTTTCACCCAGAAGACCTCACTGACCCAAAGTATATGGTCGTTCTAGAAAACCTTGGAAACCTTAGCCTCCCCAAGCACATTACCCACCCCACCCACACAACGGGACACTTATAGGACTTGATTTTCTTGTCAGTCAGCAGCATCACAGTGGACAAGCCAGCAACCATGACCTATACAGACCACACTCTTGTCAGTTTCAGCATACTCATCCTGCACAGTCTTACCATCACCTCAACCGCCCTCTGCAGCTGGAAATGCATCTCAGAAGAGGGATGAGCTTTTGCCCTATCCGAGCAGTGTCCCAAGCATATGAGCAACTTGCTGAAAGCCATCAAGAACCTGAACATCTGGATCACCACATGCGCCTACACCCTGGCTTCCCTCAAGTGCAACCCAATGGCAAGAGCTAGACCACGGGCCAGTTTGTACCTAGAGGAACTCAGGCTGGTGAAGCACCACTGAAAGAAACTTGAGTGCAAATGGAGAACAAGTCAAGACACCGCAGATAAAGATATCTTCAAATCAGCCCTAAGACGCTGCCACTGGCAGATACGGAACTTCAAGCTTGCAGCTCTTGTGGATTCCATCAAGAACAGCACTAAGAGCAGCAAGGAAATGTTCGCCATCATCACGCATTTTCGCTGTGCTTTCTGCTGCCTCTAGCAACATCACCCCCTCACAAGAGCTTTGCCACAAGATCTTGGAATTATTCTGTAACAAAATCACCTCCATATACAGCGGCTTTGATCTTCAACTAGACCCAATCACCATAGAAACTCAACTGTCCATCTCAGCCGATGAACAAACCTCGTGGCCTGCCATCATCATAGTCAAAATTGCTGCTACTATGAAGGCCATCCACTCAGGGGCTCCATCTGACCTGAGCTCCCAGCACTCTTCACCAAAGGGCTTCTACCGATCAGCAAAGCACTGAACACTTCCATCGGCACAGCCACATTCCTAGACACCTGATACATGCTACAATCATCCCAGGCTTAAAAAACCATCCGCTGACACAGCTACACTTTCCAACTACAGACCCATCTCTCTCCTACCATTCCCGGGGGAGGTTTCAGAGAAAGTAATCAGTTGATGCCTCACCAGTCACCTAGCCAACCACAAGCTCCTCTATATCTCTTAGTCCGAATTCAGGCCCAACCACATTACAGAAACAGCACTTAACGTCATTACACGCAACATCCGCATGATCTTTGACAGAGGAGACACGCCAGCCCTCATTCTTCTGGACCTCTGCAGTATTTGATACGGTCTCACACACCATCCTCATCAGGTTGCCTGGATGAGATTGGCATCCAAGGATTCACTGGATCTGCTGCTGCTTAACAGAGAGAACCAGAGATATAATGCACTATCAGGTTGGCACCTTACTCCTTGGAAGCCTGCAAACTTATCTGTGGAGTACCTCAAGGTTCTTCGCTCAGCCCCACTCTTCAACACATACATGATCTTTCTGGCCAACATAACATCATTCACGTCCACAACATCAACATCCTCTCCTACGCCAGTCACAAGCATCTCATACTCTCCTTCTGGGACAAGATCCCGAGCACAAGAAACAAGTTCACCACCTGGATGACCGAACCCGCTAACTGGATGAAAACCAACTGTCTGAAGTTCAACACTAACAAGACAGAAATAGTGATCGTCGGCTAGAACCCCTCACCATGGGACTGCAACTAGTGACTGGCCAAACTCAGACCCACACTCAGAATCCAGTCCTGGAACAAAGAATAATCATTGATGGCAAACTGGACATGACTGTACAGGGTAACACCATCACTGCATCCTGCTTCCACACCCTAGAGATGCTGAGGAATATCTTCAAATTGCTCCCTGGGTACACTAGAAAAAGTGTCACTCAATCCCTAGTCACCAGCCTATTGGACTATGGAAGCACGCTCTATGCCGGGATCACCAAGCAACTCACTCGAAGACTACCAACAGTCCAGAACTCGCAGCAAGACTCCTCCTCAACCTTTTACACAGAACATTCATCACACCACACCTCAGGAAACTCCACCTGCTCCTGACACACACACGCGCTCAATTCAGAGTCCTCCCACACACATTCGACGCACCTCACAACTCGGGCTCCACCTACCTGAGCAGTCACATCTCCTTCCACGAACACCCACACACCTTTGCTCCACAGGAATTCTACTCATACACATGCCACGCATACACATAACCACATTAGGAGGATGGGCATTCTCTTACATAACTCCTAAACCATGGAACGGCCTCCTACTCTGTATCAGGCTCCTCCTTTCTTCTTGATTTTTGCAATAAGCTGGAGACCTGGCTTTTCAGTTAATCACCGCTCCATAGGCAGAGCTAGAGATGCACAACTGCTCAGCTCTAGGGAACCCTCGAGGGTGATAGTGCGCTTTACAAATACATATAATATAACACACGCTGCTTATGAATTTCCACCCTTTCCTAATTTATTATTAATGCCATTTCTAAATTCTTACTGCTGCGAAAGAGGAACACTGCTTATCTATATTTTAAAAATAACATCTTACATGTTCCTGTTAATCAAAAATGAAAATCTTTATTCTTGCAGAACTTTGTGGTACTCCAGGGTATTTAGCTCCTGAGATCATACAGTGCTCAATGGACGAGTACCACCCTGGGTACGGAAAAGAGATTGACATGTAAGTAGAGTCTGCAATTCATTTAGGAATCTAGTGAAATAAATTATAACCACCTTAGGGTGGAGGGGCTTTGGACAGAGGATGGCAATAAAAATGGCTTATTAGCAGCAAAAAACAATTAGATACTGGTGTAATATATGCCTGAACCAACCAGATTAATCTGAAAAAGGGATATGTACAACTCCAGTTTGGCTATCCCTCTTACCAGAATAAATGATGTTTTACAGACAAAGCAGTGTATGTCAGCCTCGTCTCGCTGGCTCATTGGTACACATGAGATACCTGCCCATTGTTAAACTCTCTTGCCATCATGTTACAATACATTTAATTACTGGACATCATAAGACCTGTGATACCATCCTTCAATAATGTATTAAAGAGGAATATTGTTTTTTTTAAAACTTGTTTTTATTGCATTTTTCCAAGAGACATAAATCTGGTAACCTTTTTTTATGAGCCCCCCCTTCACATCCACATCTAAAAAGCATAAATGAAATATTCTCTTTTGTAATCTTCGGTAATCTTTTAAAACCCAATGCATGTGTCCCATTTCAAAGTGGTCTGGTTCTAGGTGGGTCCATGATTTTAGTGATTAAGTTCTCTTCCAGTTTTTTCATTCCTGTGGACGAGTTTGATATGCTGCTCATCGACTATGGCCTATTGAAAATATGCCTGCCAAATTGTAAATTCTGTGACCTTAGGTTCTTTCCAGTGTATTGCTATCTGCCTTCTCACTAGCACCCAGTGCCTGCATCTGGGACTCAGTGCTTATTTTGTGCTTATTGTTTCTGGTGCTGAGCTCTGGGACTTATTTTTGAGGGCCGGGACTTACTCTTCTGCCTCATGCATTTGCTGCGAGCAAAAGACACCTGGGACAGATGGAGGAAGAGAAAAAAGAAAAAGCGTCACAATGGGAGAAAGCATATAGCTGCAAGAGTGAGCTGAATGTGCAGGAAGTGTCTTTAAATTGATTGAAGTGGCCCAAGATGGGTTCAGGATTACGCTGCCTTAGAATTCCGTGCTCGCACATTTAATTGCAGCAACCCCGAGATTAAGAGGAGGGCTTTTGGCACTGGCGCCTTTTTATTTACAAATTAAGCACTGCTGGGACTGAATTTTGAAATTCAGCATTTCTGCGAGGCTGCACCCCCAACAAGTGCAGCTTGACAGAGCCCTCTGTTATGATGGGACATGAGGAAGTCCCATATTATGAGTGTTGGAGGCAGGAAACCAATGACCCCATCATGAAATAACCAGGTGGTTTGGGCCATGACTGTAGGAGGCTGGACTGGCTTGTAGTGGGTACCAAGAGGTACTTACACCTTGCACCAGGCCCAGGTATCCCTTATTAGTGTAGAGGGGTGTCTAGCAGCTTAGGCTGATAGAAAAGGTAGCTTGGCAGAGCAGCTTAGGCTGAACTAGGAGACGAGTGAAACTCCTACAGTACTAAAGGTACTTTATTTTTATGAGAATATGCCAAAGTATCTCAGTGAGTACCCTCAGTATGAGGATAGCAAATATACACAAGATATATGTACACAATACCAAAATATGCAGTAATAGCAATAGAAAACAGTGCAAACAATGTATAGTCACAATAGAATGCAATGGGGGCACATAGGGATAGGGGCAACAAAAACCATATACTCTAGAAGTGGAATGCGAACCACGAATGGACCCCAAACCTATGTGACCTTGTAGAGGGTTGCTGGGACTGTAAGAAAACAGTGAGGGTTAGAAAAATAGCCCACCCCAAGACCCTGAAAAGTGGGTGCAAAGTGCACCTAAGTTCCCCAAAGAGCACAGAAGTCGTGATAGGGGAATTCTGCCAGAAACAACAACACCAGCAGTGCAACAACGATGGATTTCCTGACGAGAGTACCTGTGGAACAAGGGGACCAAGTCCAAGAGTCACGATCAAGTCGGGAGTGGGCAGATGCCCAGGAAATGCCAGCTGTGGGTGCAAAGAAGCTGCCACCTGATGGTAGAAGCTGTGGATTCTGCAAAAACGACAAGGGCTAGAAACTTCCCCTTTGGAGGATGGATGTCCCACATCGTGAAGAGTCGTGCAGAAGTGTTTCCGTGCAGAAAGACCGCCAACAAGCCTTGCTAGCTGCAAAGGTCGCGGTTAGGGTTTTTGAATGCTGCTGTGGCCCAGGAGGGACCAGGATGTCGCCAATTGCGTGAAGGGACAGAGGGGGCGTCCAGCAAGACAAAGAGCCCACTCAGAAGCAAGCAGCACCCACAGAAGTGCCGGAACAGGCCCTACAAAGTGGAGTGAACCGGAGCTCACCCGAAGTTGCACAAGAGGGTCCCACGAAGCCGGAGGACAACTCAGGAGGTCGTGCAATGCAGGTTAGAGTGCCGGGGACCCAGGCTTGGCTGTGCACAAAGGAAATCCTCGGTGAGTGCACAGGAGCTGGAGTAGCTGCAAAACACGCGGTTCCCAGCAATGCAGTCTAGCGTGGGGAGGCAAGGACTTACCTCCACCAAACTTGGACTGAAGAGTCACTGGACTGTGGGAGTCACTTGGACAGAGTTGCTGAGTTCAAGGGACCTCGCTCGTCGTGCTGAGAGGAGACCCAGAGGACTGGTGATGCAGTTTTTTGGTGCCTGCGGTTGCAGGGGGAAGATTCCGTCGACCCACGGGAGATTTCTTCGGAGCTTCTAGTGCAGAGAGGAGGCAGACTACCCTCACAGCATGCACCATCAGGAAAACAGTCGAGAAGGCGGCAGGATCAGCGTTACAATGTCGCAGTAGTCGTCTTTGCTACTTTGTTGCAGTTTTGCAGGCTTCCAGCGCGGCCAGCAGTCGATTCCTTGGCAGAAGGTGAAGAGAGAGATGCAGAGGAACTCTGATGAGCTCTTGCATTCGTTATCTAAAGAATTCCCCAAAGCAGAGACCCTAAATAGCCAGAAAAGGAGGTTTGGCTACCTAGGAGAGAGGATAGGCTAGCAACACCTGGAGGAGCCTATCAGAAGGAGTCTCTGACGTCACCTGCTGGCCCTGGCCACTCAGAGCAGTCCAGTGTGCCAGCAGCACCTCTGTTTCCAAGATGGCAGAGGTCTGGAGCACACTGGAGGAGCTCTGGGCACCTCCCAGGGGAGGTGCAGGTCAGGGGAGTGGTCACTCCCCTTTCCTTTGTCCAGTTTCGCGCCAGAGCAGAGCTGGGGGATCCCTGAACCGGTGTAGACTGGCTTATGCAGAAATGGGCACCATCTGTGCCCATGAAAGCATTTCCAGAGGCTGGGGGAGGCTACTCCTCCCCTGCCTTAACACCTTTTTCCAAAGGGAGAGGGTGTAACACCCTCTCTCTGAGGAAGTCCTTTGTTCTGCCTTCCTGGGCCAAGCCTGGCTTGACCCCAGGAGGGCAGAAACCTGTCTGAGGGGTTGGCAGCAGCTGCAGTGAAACACCTGAAAAGGCAGTTTGGCAGTACCCGGGTCTGTGCTAGAGACCCGGGGAATCATGGGATTGTCTCCCCAATACCAGGATGGCATTGGGGGGGCAATTCCATGATCTTAGACATGTTACATGGCCATGTTCTGAGTTACCATTGTGAAGCTACACATAGGTAGTGACCTATGTGTAGTGCACGCATGTAATGGTGTCCCCGCACTCACAAATTCTGGGGAATTTGCCCTGAACAATGTGGGGGCACCTTGGCTAGTGCCAGGGTGCCCACACACTAAGTAACTTAGCACCCAACCTTTACCAGGTAAAGGTTAGACATATAGGTGACTTATAAGTTACTTAAGTGCAGTGGTAAATGGCTGTGAAATAACGTGGACGTTATTTCACTCAGGCTGCAGTGGCAGGCCTGTGTAAGAATTGTCAGAGCTCCCTATGGGTGGCAAAAGAAATGCTGCAGCCCATAGGGATCTCCTGGAACCCCAATACCCTGGGTACCTCAGTACCATGTACTAGGGAATTATAAGGGTGTTCCAGTATGCCAATATGAATTGGTGAAATTGGTCACTAGCCTGTTAGTGACAATTTGTACAGAGAGAGCATAACCACTGAGGTTCTGGTTAGCAGAGCCTCAGTGAGACAGTTAGGCATCACACAGGGAACACATACATATAGGTCACAAACTTATGAGCACTGGGGTCCTGGCTAGCAGGGTCCCAGTGACACATAACAAACATACTGAAAACATAGGGTTTTCACTATGAGCACTGGGCCCTGGCTAGCAGGATCCCAGTGAGACAGTGAAAACACCCTGACATACACTCACAAACAGGCCAAAAGTGGGGGTAATAAGGCTAGAAAGAGGCACTTTCTCACAATGACGCGATGGGACGTCAATAAAAGGATTTTCTTCTAGGAATCCGACGCCCAATGGAGCAAATTGGAGAAGAGCGGGAGTGCTCAAAGTCCCGCCTGTCCTCCCTGTCATGGGTCCGCTCGTTCGCCTGCTGTGTCCGGTGTATAGAGGAGCTGGTGGTGTCTTTGTGGTAGCTGACACCCGCAGGGTGTTGCTTGCTCCTGCATAAGGTTATCAGGCAGCTGCTTGTGCCTGTGAGGCGGGCTCACCGACGCCCACAGTGTTCCTGCCCCTGCTGCCAGACGGAGGCGAGTTAGACTGTCCTTCTTCCCCTCTAACCCACAAGTAAGGAGTCCTGGTCACGCTGACAAGGTGTACAGTGGTTTGTGGGCACATTCACCTGCCAGGGGAGCAACCTCTGCAGTCTGCTGCCTATTTTATTTTTTTTGCTTAAAAAGGGATGAGCTCTCTTTCACTACCTGCCCTGCCCATCTGCTGCCTCCAGCCTGGAAGTGAACGTTCCCTTGCCGTGGTGCATGGGGCTAACTGTACTGTTCCAAGTTTGTGCTCCTTGCCAAAGAGGTAGTTATTGTTGTGCTCTGCTTGGTGAGAGTGTCCCCCTGCACCACCTTCTTCCTGCATCTGACTGCTGAGCTAAGCGGTGAAGGCCTCTGTACCAGCCCTTGAGCCTTTTGTCATAGATGGGCCCCGTCTGTGCCGAAAGCACCACGGAAAGACTGGAAAACTATTTTGCAGCGGTAGCACTAGAGAATGGTCGCTGCCGCTCCAGGCTATTACATCTAGGGGGCGCCACCGTTCACAAGCTAGCAAAATCTGTGGCGGAGGAAGGCCCGCCACATACATAAGCTACTCTGAAATGTGCCCTCATTGCACATTTCAAGCCACTTGGGAATTCTGACTATGAACGATTCCTCCTGCGCCAGGCTAGACAGCTTCCAGAGGAATCAGTGGACACTTTCTATGCACATCTAAAAGAACTTGCTAGCACCTGCACATTGCCGAAAGCGGATGATGAAACTCGGGCGCAATTAATACAGGGCTGCGCATCAGTCAAACTAAGGAAGAATATTCTACAGGTTCTGGGCATGTCAATGGTGGACATACTTATGATGGGGCTGTCAAAAGAACTTTCAAAATGCGTGCCAAGAACATGGAAGTGGCTGTCCAACGGCAAGTAAAAACTTAACCCCTCAATGTAGGGATAGCCATGGGAACTGGGAAAAAAAGACTCACCTCACATCTACAATGAGTACCAAAGTATGTTATATGTGTGGAGGATCCTATCCTCATCTGGAGCCCTGTCACACCCAAGGCAAGAGGTGCACTGGATGCAATAAATTGAAACATTTTACCAAAATGAATCAATGTCATGCAGATCCCTGAAGCACCCGGTGATGAAGAAATGGATGATGATTAAGACACAAAGGGGGCGGTTCATGTCATACATGCCATGCAGCCAGGAGAATCCCCCTACGGCGCATTCCCAATTGCGCAATTCAAATATCAGGCCACGAAGTTTCGGCCCTATTGACACAGGGGCATCGATAAATATTCTTGCTCAGATTCTACTGACAACTCTTCCCCTACAACCTGTTCTGTGCCCCATTGCTACCAAGGTGTTTGCCTATGGCTCGTCAACCCCACTTTCTCTGGCAGGGGTTTTTACCACAGAGATTTCCCACAAATCTCACTCCACAAGCTAAGGTGTATGTCACCATGAATAACTCTGGAATGTTACTGAACTGTCGCACGGCAGAGTGACTCCACCTTGTCAGGTTCGTCTCCAGTGTGCACCTCTGGAGCTTTGGAGATCTGCTGACTGAATATTCACAGCTGGTCCAGGGCATTGGTTGCCTTAAAGATCTCATATGCCTACACATAAACAAATCCATTCAACCGGTTGTGCTGAAACACTACCAGGTGGCCTTCCATCCGTGCCCAAAAGTGGAGGATGAGCTGAGAAAGCTAAAACAGGTGGACCTCATTGAAAAAGTAGAAGGTCTTACGCCCTGGGTGTCCCAGTTGTAGTCACTCGCAAGCCCAAATAGCTGGGCGAAGTCAGGATCTGTGCTGACTTGCAGCTACTCAACATGGCCATCCAGCATGAAGAGACACCTATTGCCCACTGTCAATTGTATCATGGCGGGCATGAGTGGTTCTCCAAGATGGCTCTCATAGCAGGCACCCATCAACTGCTGTTGGCTCAGGATTCCAGAGCCATCACTATGTCTCCACCAATGTTGGCCTAAGGAGATACAAATGCCTCAACTACGGGCTATCAAGTACGGCTGAAGCCTTTAAAGACACGAAGGAGTCATCAGTATCATTAATGACATCCTAGTACATGCTCCAACCATCAAACAACATCTCAACTAGTTGAAGGCAACGTTCAAGCGACTGCAGGGTAGTCGACTTACATTGCACCAGGAAAAATGCACTTTCCTCTAAAAGGAAATTGGCTTTTTCAGCTACCGTTTCTCTGAACATGGGGTCATGCCTGATCCTACCAAGGTTTTAAACAATCAGTCCATTCCTGTACCCAACAGCGTCACAGGTGTGCGCAGTTTCTTGGTGATGGTCACGCACTGTGGCCGTTTTATCCAAAATCGGACCACCCTCATGTCTCCACTCTAAGAAATGACTAAAGCAAGTGCCCTTTGAGAATGGGGGCCCGTCCAAAAAGAAGCATTTCAAATAAACAAATGAGTCCTGTCAGCTCAAACAACTTTGGCCTACTTTGACTCTCACCATGAATCTGAGTTGTCTGTGGATGCCAGCCCCACTGGATTAGGAGCTGTGCTTTTTCAAAAACAGGACAGTGGTTAATGGACTCCAGTGGTATAAGCTAGTCGTACTCTCACAGACACAGCACATCGCTACTCTCATAGCGAGAAGGAAGCCATTGTCGTCTACTGGTGGCGTTGTCACTTACACCTCTGTCTGTACAGCCAATCGTTTATAGTTCACACAAGCCAATAATGCCTTTGTTCACAGGATCTTTATCAAAACCACATCCCAGAATAGAGAAATGGATCCTGCATTACGGGAATACCCGTTCACAGTGGTCTATCGTCCAGGGTCTCAAAACCCAGCTGACTTTCTCTCAAGACATGTAAGACCAGCCACTGTCTGGGAAGAGATGGATGCGAAAGATGTCGAGGAGTACGTGAAACTGGTGGTGGAGTGATCAAGGCCTCTACCATAACTCTCTGGATGACATTGTTACTGCCACCCAGTCTGATGCCTTCAGCTAGCAATGTCCGCAGAGGCCTCAGATGACTGGCACACCCTCTCTCTCAATGCCACCCATAGGATGAATGAGGCCCGGTCGACACTGGTGTCACTACACAATGTCTGTCATGAAGTAGCGGTCTCTCCCAAAAGGTGTCTATTGAGAGGTCCTCAACTGGTAATTGTGGCATCTCTACAAAAGCAAGTAGTTGACCTAGCTCACTATGCATATCAAGGAGTGGTAAAGATGAAGCTCAGGCTCCGATGCAAGGTTTGGTTCCCTGGTTTGGATGACGGTGTGGAGGCAGTGCTCCATGTACCAAGCCGCTGGCCCTTCAGATCCGCCAGTATCTCTTACCACTGAACCCATTACTCCTATTCCCTGGCACTGAGCGAGTGCTGATTTTGGGAGCCTGCCCGATGGCCAACACATGTTGGTGGTCATAGATGACTTCTCTAAATACCTTAAAGTCGGGATTCTTGAGTCAATGACAGCGGGCCAGACCATACCTAGGGTGGAGAAAGTTATGGCAACTCATGGTCTGTTGAATGAACTCCAGATTGACAATTGGCCCCTTTTTTCTAGTCTAGAATTTGCGGAGTACTTTGCCGTCCGAGACATCCATCATAGGAAAATCTCTTCTTGCTGGCCACCAGCAAATGGTGAAGCAGAACAGTTCATGAGGACCTTAAATAAATCCCTGAGAATTGCGTTACCGAATGGTCAGAACATGGAGTGTTCGCTATATGCCTTTCTTCGCGCACTGTCTCACTTCTCATGGTACCACTGGAATACCCTGAGCACCCTGTGCATGAATCGGAGGGTTGGTGATACTATTTCGCATGTGGTGGGAACACATGTGATCAGGAAGAAGGCTGCAGAGGTGCTGCAGCAGCGCCATGAATGAGACAACAGCATGTCAAGGAAACAACAGACCAAGCAACAACAGTTTCTAATTGGTGATCTGGTACTTATCAAAAATTGACATATGGGAAGCAAATTCCTTTTATCACTTAAGATTGAGCCCTGGAGCGTGAGTGTTATGAAGGTAACTATGATCACGGCCAAGAGACAAGGAGAAAGGAACAAGAATCTGAGAGTGGTAGTGGTGTGTCTCCTGTGACTAAGCCTGTGTTGAGCAATGACAACACGAGAAGTTCGCAAAGAGGCGTTTGTTCTTCCCGTCCATCACTGCCAAGGGGTACAGACAAAAAGACCATCTGGAATCGCCTCAGAATCCTAGGAGGGATATCAGCAGAGCAAGCCCCAGGGCAGTAATTCTTCAACCTGTTGAAGAGTGTGGAGGAATGGAGCCTGGTCCCAGTCAGCAAGCCATGAGGAGGTATGACCTCTGTCCCCGACCGGTGACCTCCAGAAAGCTGAAAGACTTTTTGTTATTCTGAAAAGGTTTTGCTCCACAAACATGTGTTTTTACTATGCCCAAGTGGTGTTTGTTCTTCTAAGGATGCAAGTTATTGAAATATGGTGTTGTGGATGTATTTCCTTCAACTTATGACAGACAATGTATAATTCTTGTGCTGACCAAAAGCTTGTTTCTTCTGAACTTTGTTTTATATGAATATTATTTTATTTCACTGTTTTCCCCAGGTTTTCGCTTGTTCTGTTTGGGTTGAAGGAGGAACGTTGAAGTCCCATATTTTGAGTATGGGAGGGGGAAATCAGTTTAACCTGTCACGACATGCTGTTATGGGCCATGACACCACGGGGAAGTCAATGAAAGGATCTGGGGCTCATACCTCGTGGGCCAGTAATACTCAGACAATCGAGTGTCGGCGTCGTTATTGTACTAATGACGACGTGCATTCCCTTCTAGGAATCCGAAGCCCAATAGAACACCCTCCATCTGTCTTCCCACCACATGCTTTAGCACTGCGATTACTCAATGCTCCCTTAGTCTTGGGCAGAACCATGTAATATGTATAAAGTCATCTGCCTGCTGTCCACATCTGCTGCACCCAGCCAGATTAGTGGAGTAATATTTGGCAATTTACAGTCATGTACGTTTTACAAATAATGACAGTGTATCAGTTTAAAGCAGTGATTTGGGGTCATCTGCTTTACTTGAGCGCATGCTCTTTTCCATTCTGACATTTTCAGTTCCTCTGGGCACTCTGTGCTCCACCGTCTGGTCCGTCGTGCCCCCTTTGTTAGTCACAGCACTAAATGCAATTGCATTATTAAATGCCCGCATTCAGTTAGTTCCAGGAGTTGTTTCATAACTGAGGGCCTATTTAGAACTTAACGGATGGGCTACTCCGTCCCGTCCACAGAAATCTAAAGCCCATTGGATATAATGGAATTTAGATTTTGGCCGACAGGATATCCATCACCCTTGTGACTGAGTAACCCATCCACTGAGTTCTAAACCAGACCCTAAGTGTTCCTCTGGCTTATCTGGTAACGACACCCAGATTTCCTGGCCTTGTGCACCACCTGCGCATATTGCAGGAACTGCTCTGACCCTAAACCAAACAACTCCTGCACCTGAGCAAACAAAATATATCTGTTGTTCAGATATAGGTCGCCTGCTGTGGAAGATGTTCTAGCTGCCCAAACGTGGTTTTCAGGATGGTACACATCGCATTTTGCAGGATATACAGGCCGCATGTAAGAAAGACCATTTTGGCTAGCTCCACCCTCTCCATCATAGAGAGCAGTTGCATCGTCCGCCACTTGACCGATCAGCATAGTCCTTGCATTAGCTTCCCCTCACTATTGCCATAGTGCGCTGCAGGACCCTTTGTGACACAAAGCCTTAGGTACCGGAATTTGTCTGTCTCCCAGTTTAAGCCTAGATCAGGGACCGCCAACCTTTACTGTAATAAGAACGACTTCTGTAATGAAACTCATCGAGAGCTACTAATATTATTATTTTTGTAATAGCGGCTACATCTGACAAGATTACATTAGCGGTCACCAGATGCAAGATCACTGCTCAGTGAATCAGGCTTGGCTGCAAGCAGTAATATAAAAACGTTTTTGCCAATATGAAATACCTGTATATGGGACATACATAACAACCACAGCTACAGTGCCTCTGACACCGAGGTAATGCCATTTGTAAAAGGTTTCTCCAGTGCCACATGATTTCTTACTAAAATATCTTCTTTAAATATATTCTGGGCATTTTTCTGTAAATTATTAGTTTAGAAAATAAACAAATTTTCCTATTGACTACATATTCTCAGTTTTGCTATATGTATATTAATAAACAAAAGCTTCTAATTTACTAGGCTGGACTGCAGACAGAAGAGCTACTTAAATGTAGATGGAGAGCCACCATTAGCTCAGAAGCCACTCGTTGGAGAAGCCTGGCCGAGATCCTCTGGTAGGGCTACTGCCGTCCTGCCCAGTCACCCCAGAAGAAACAGCTTAAGTTAGCTCTGTTAATGCACAGGTCTGACATCTGTGTGAAGGCTTTCAGTTCCTCCAGCATTAAGGTTGTCTAATGTCTCGGGTCCCACAAGTACACCATCCTATTATCCACATACACTGACACGATATGAGTTGTGTCCACTGTGCATATACCCCAGGGCCCCAACCTGGACCTCAGCCTGCAGGTCAGTAGTTCCACTGAAAATGCAAAAAGCACCAGGGACAGAGAGCATCTCTGTGTAGTGCCTCTGCCCAATTTCCAGGGATCTGAAACAATGCCTCCTGTGTGCCACAGAGCAACTGGGTCTGTTGAGCAACTGCACCCACTGAATGAACCTAGGACTGAAGCCCATGTCACAGAAAACCTCCCACATATATTGCCAGCCAACTGTATCAAACGCACGTTCGAGATCCAACTCTGTAAGTGCATAATCTTCCTCTGAAAACTCCAGTGCTTAAACAATATGGTTAAGCCGTCTGATATTGTACATTGTGCTCCTGCTCGGGACAAACCCGTCATTTCTCTGTGCACCAAGTCAGACACCATTGTTGAAAGTCATTTTGACATGTTCAGCATTGCGAGGGGCCTGTAGGAGTTCATATCTAATGGGCCACTTCCCTCTTTGGCATAAGGGCCCTCACCGCCTTTCTGAGACAGTGGGAGTATCTCCTTTTCAGGAAGTGCTTGGTATAACCCTACCAAGAGCCTATGAGCTCCTGGAGCTCTGCCCCTGGGCATGTCTGCCAGGGCCTCCTTTTGCTCACTTATTTTGATCAGTTGTTTCAGGGTCTGTCCTTCCGTGAGGCTCAGCAGCTCTGATTCCACTAGACATTGTTCCAATTTCGCTGGTGGGTAACATGTGACCTGCAAACCCTGACTGTAGATATACCAGCAGGCCTCATTAATCTGATCTCTTGCTACTATATTGTAGCCCACCCTCCCGAATAAGGCTAATATGTGTGTATGTGGCTTTTTCCTGTTCAGTAGCCAGGTTAACAGTCTCTGCTTTATCCCCTTCCTGAAATAGACATTGCCTGTACTATGTGCATGTGAATTTCTGTAAACTAGCCCAGCTCTCTCCCGTCTGGCAGTGCACCTCTCTCACGTGCCTGTGGGTCGTTGGTCTACAGGTCTACTCATGTGTCTAGTGCAGCCATTTGCTGTTGTATGTCAGCGAGGGTCTGATCTAGTTGTCCTCACACTGTGTACTTGCACCATACACTGACCATGCAGTATCACCTTGCAGGCTTCTCAATCTGTGGCACTGCAAGTCGCACAGCACTGATTATTCTGAAAGTAGATCCCCATGTACTCTTGGAAATGGCCCACTAAGGCAGCATCAGTCAGTGTTCTGCTTTTAGGCATCAAAAAGGTATCTTAGGCCTATGACACTTCAGCATCAATATCAGAAGCAGCAGGGAGTGGTCAGAGAGATAACGATCAAGGTATACTAAGATTTTGAGGATTTCAGCATCTTCTCTGCGCCTAAGCACATAATCAAGTCTGCTATGACCTCCGTGTGGCAGTGAGTGAAATTAAGATGCCTTCTTCCCTTGGTGTTGATGACGCAAAATCTCTATTAAGTGTAAGTCGTTCATCATCACGTTCAATGTTGTTTCTATATGGGGTTTAAGCCCCGCCCATGTGGGGATGTTTGTCTGGGCACCAGTGCAGGACACAGTCAAAATTAAAATCCCCTGCCCAGATAACTCTCGGATTCATATATAGAGCACTTTATCTCATGCTAGTAGGGAAAAACAGGTGATCGTCTATGTAAGAGGTGTAAGTTTTCACAAAGCAGGCCTTCACTCCAGCCAGCACCCCAGTTAGAATCCAACATTTGCCTAGGGGGTTAGCCTCCACAGTTCATTCTCGAAATAGCACCACAGCCGCTATCCACGTTATTATCCCTTGTGGGTAAATGGAGTACAGGGTAGCATGTATATTGTTTCTCCAATCACGTCATTTCAGCTTGGAGTAAGTGGGTTTCTTGCAATAATGCGACCCCACGTGCAGAGGCCTCACTTCGTCCCACATTTCTATGGAGGGTCACACTTCTTCAGGCTGTTCAAAACGTGTATTTTCCCTTGCACTATGACCTTTAAATGCACCAGGAAAACAGGCACATAGCAGAGACATATAGCAGAGGTCCAGCCCTCTCAGTTAGTGCTTCACTTCCGTATAGGATGTGCATTGTGCTTGGACCTCCCTCGTATTATCAGGGGTAAATGGCTATTGTGTGGTTCTCATATGCGTGCCTCGCTGTTGTCCTGGTCGCTGCAAGAATGCAGTCTGTCTTTGTGGTGCACAATTCTAGCTATTAAGCCCCTTGGCAGAACCCCGGGTAGTGTTTTTGTACCTAGGGCTCTATGTGCTCTCTCCACTGCAAAGAGTAGGGAAAAGCCCTTAGGGCGGAGTTCCTCCGGGATCGATCTTTCTAGGAAGGCTTCAATATCCACACTCCGCCTACTCTGGGAATCCCACAACGTGTAAATTATTGCGTTGAGAGCGATTCTCAGCTCTTTCTTCCTGGATCTTCGTTTCTGTGGTCAGTTTCACAATTTGGGTTTTCAACACTTTGACTTTAGATTGTAGGTACGATACCACCCCATCCACTGTCTGGACTCTGTCACCACCTGGCAGAGATGTGCCCACAACAGGGTCCCTCAGTGGATGCCCCTTATAATTCTGTTGTGGAGGGTTCCTCCATGTGTGTCCCCAGGTCAGATGCACTCTGGGACTTCAACTATCTTGTAGACCACTGGGGCTGGCCTTGGGGGCGTATGCAAGTCTTGTCCTTTCTCCTGGCTCCATCAAAGCCCCTCCTTGCAATTTCTGAGCTGGCCTTCCAACTGTGCCTCTGTCTCAGTGAGGGAATCCTGTTACCTCCTCTCGTCTGCGCCCTCTGGCCTAACTAGCCCTCCACTTACTTCATTAGACCATGTGGGGTCAGTCTCCATGCGATTATAGAGCGAATGCTAGATTTTTGCCTTAATGTTTTTGTTTAACATATAAGAGCTTGCATTGTTAGCCTGGTAGTGGTGATGTTTCGGACTATGTAATTAAGTGTAATAGTTATTTCTAAATGTCAATAAATATATATACATATTTATAAAAAAGTCTCACCTTTCGGGGGCCTCCTCCCCAGAGATCGCACGGCCAGGATTGCAATTCCTAGGAGGCCCCACTCCAGCTGCTCTCTATCCCGCTTCCTCTCACTATGCGTTCCCTGAAGCAAGGGTCACTCCGTCCACCTCTAGGTGGCTCAGGGATCCGAATGGATGGTCCCACCACCATCCAGCGGTGGACTGCCTTCTCTTGCTAATACAACCACTCAGTGCCCCACATCTGATGTGACCCAACCGCAGCTTCCTCTGCAAGCCCTAGGCACATTGTATCAGCGCTCAGGGAGGGATGCTGTAGGGTGTCTCCCTGGATGCCCAGCAGGCTCCCAGGACGGTCAAGGCAGAACTCACCGGCCTCTCACCAGCTCCAGCAGTGTTTTGAGCACTGCATCTGTCCACGGGATCCAAGGCCAAGGCTCCAAGATGCCTGCCGCATCAGCTCCCTCGTGGTCAACAGTCGTGTTTTCCCCTCTATGGGCTCCAGAGCATTCTCATTGCCATCACTGTCATACAGTCAGGTACAGGGAGGCAGGAGAAAGCATTTTTTACTGGAATTTCACCAGTCTTGGATCAAGATGTCTATTGATTTAGCTGGGGTAGTTGGCTCTGGTTATTTAGCTCTGGTCAGCCATCTTGCATGGCTGAGCCCTAAAACAGGAATATGTTTGTCAAAATCTAAAACTCTTTCTTGGTATCCAGGTTCAGCACTATGTCAAAATGTCTTTCTTTGTTTCTGTCTTAATGGTCTTTCTAGCCTTTTAGAGTTTTCTCTCTATCATTGTACTGCTTCTAGCACACAGACCATGCCTACTCATGTAGCCTTTGTCTCTAGAAAAGTGTCTGCTCTTTAAGACATTTTTGTCTCTCTTTCTCTCTTTACTTGTCCCTCTGTATCTTTGTCTGGCAGCAGCTCTCTGTTTGAACAGGAGCTCTACTCAGTCAGTCAGTCAAAACATATGTTTATTTAGACCTTAGTCTTTAAAACAATTCTAAACTTCATTGTCACAAAAAATCGCCAATGTAAGCAAATAAATACCAGAACATAAAATACATTAAAACACACCCTGGACAGCATAAAAACCTGTATATTCTAAAACAAAACGTTATATGTTAGAAAATTAACTTCCACTGATTAGGCAATTAATCACAATTTGTCTAAAAAAATATATTGACAGAAACTAAAAATCACCCCATAGCACATGCCACATCTAAAAATCTCATATCAGCCAGTAACTCAATTGCTTGTCCCCTATCCCTGATATCATATTTTGTTAACAAACAGGCTTTAAAAAAATCCTCCATTGAGATAAAAACCACAAACAGTCCACAAGGACATGTATTGAATTCCCTTTTACATTGAGACCACATTGGCAGGTTTTCCCTTCATTTAGCAGGATATCATGATCCCTGACAATTACACTTGATTTATTCTCACCAAAATCTTAGTTTACTTTGACGCATCTTAATACTCGGGAGACTCTTCATATAGGGGAAGGTTTCATCATTCTTCCATGAAGTTAGTAAATGAGAAACTGATTGCTTATTCCTCAGGTAGGTGAGATCCTCACCCCTAGAGACCTGCTTTAAAATTATTTTTAATTCCACCTTACTTACTCCCATCACATCAGTGCCCCATATTACCTTTATTTTTAATGCCCCGCGCATGCTTGAATCCTTTTCCTTACTCCCTGGGCCCAGGATAACTCACTTTGCAATATCTCCTTTTTACATAACAAGGAGATTTTCAATGTTTCTACACTATCTATTCTTATCTAGAATTTCAATATCTCTGCATATGCTAAATGCATCCACCCCAGTTAGCCCGTTTCCACTCTAACTGCCTGCACCGTGGTGGAGGATTGGAGAGAGAGTAACTTTTTAAAGCACTTTTCTTCTTCCAGGTCCCAACTCTTTTTGCCTCTGTACCAGCCACCTCAACTCTGTACATGAATTGTGTCCTTATCATAGCCTGATAAGCCATCAGCACTGGCCAGTGAGAGGGACCCCATATCGTTTGTCGAATTTCCTTAGTCCCCCTACCAACACAAGTGCCTTAACTTCAGACATGGCAAGGCGATTCTTCCAGCCTAGATTATGTGAAAACCATACCCCTAGGTATTTATTTTTATTACCTCTCTCTATTTTAACTTTATTTATTACCCAGTTCATACTCTTACTATGTTTCCCCATTTGAATCACTTTAGTCGTTTCCATATTTATTTTAAATTTTTTCTTCTTGCTATAGTCCCCAAATGTGTCCAGTTTTCGTTGGAGCCCAATTCATGTACGATCAAAAATCACCAAATCATCCGCATATATGAGACAACTGCTGTGTGTGCCATTCATTTTTTGGGTGAACGTGTTTGGCAAGCTTAAGACCTTAAGGAGATCAGCCAGGAACAGGGAAAACAACGTTGGGGCCAACACACACCCGTGCCTGAAGCCATTTGCTATATGAATGCTCCTAGAAAGGGAGCCCTCACTGTCCAGTTCGACTTGGGCTCAATTGTCCCTGTGGAGTTCCTGAAGGATTAAGAGCAGGTCTTTTTGAATCCCATATTCCTTTAGTACTTCCCACAGCAATACATGATCAACAGAGTCAAATGCAGAGCTAAAATCAACAAAGCAACAATAAAATACTCTGCCCTTCTCTAAAGATTACTTTGCAGTAGCCTACAAATTAAAACAATGGTCAATTGCCAATGGCTCCCCTTAAAACCACCCTGTTCCTGGGGTATAATAGAGTTTGCTTCTGCCCATTCCTTAACCATCCCCAAAAGATTTTTGGAGAAAACCTTGCCACCTACATCCAACAGGTTGATTTGCTGCTAGCTTCTGGAGAGGGCATAATTGCCTTTTTTATGTATTGGTTTGATGAGTGCTCCCTATAGCTATCCTGAAATCTTCCCATCAACAGTATTTCCTGAAATAAGATATTAAACAACCTGGACCACTATGTAGTTAGTTTTTATAACTACCACTGGTACATTATTCCGGCCAGCAGCCCTGGTGAGCTTTAATCTCTCAATTGTTTCCTTAATTGTTGACTCGGAGAACCCCTTCTTTGTCTCTTTCTTAAAAAGGAAACTGGTCAACCGTGACATCATTATTAAAGGTCTTCTCTAAAAAAAATTCCCATGCATCTTCGCCCACATGACCTGATGACTGCCACAGGGACTTATCTGCCCCACTCTGTACCAGCTTCCAGAATTTCCTGACACTTTTGGTCTCTATGGACTTTATCATCACTTCCAAACATTTTGCATTTGATTCCCGTTTCTTCCAAGCTACCAAGTTTTTAAACTCTCTCATTAAACTGAGGAGGCGCCATACCCCCATTTTATTACTTGAGCCCCCTAGACACCTTTCCAACTTTCAGATACTACTTTTTAATATTCTACATTATTTGTTGAACCAATTATTTATAGCATGCTTCACAGATTTGTTTTTATTTTGTAAGGAATTCAAAGCCATAATTTCAGTTTTAAGGCACATTACCACCTTTTTTATTACTACACTATACCCAGCTAAGGAATCTAAGGATACCGCCCCATAGTCTAGTCCACCATAATTGTATGTAGGGCTTTCAATGAACTTAAGTGCTTCTCTGATAGCCTCGTTCCTAAAAGTCTTGAGCAACCAACTTTTAAAGGTAGGTCCCTCGTCTGTCTTGGTGCAATGTACACTTTAGGGATTGTATGTGGGATTAATGATCCCTTCCCTCCACTGTTAGGACCTCACATTTCTCAATCAGTTCAAATGCCCATAACAGTAAAAACACATAATCAATTGGAAAGTTCTGATTACCCTGCTTAAATGTTTTCCTAGTCGGGGTGTCTGTGGGCACTTGACCATTTAGATTCACCAAACCATTTGATAAAAGAAAGTCCAATAAGGCAATATCTTTCCCTAATGATGGGGTCGTTTACCTTACTCCTACTGCACATGGTGCTGCTCACACTTTTTTCAAGATCTCCCGCAAAGGGGGCCCGTCAGACATTGCTGCGCCGGTCTGACGAGGAGCTAGCCCTATGATGAAGCATGACATCCATTGGATGTGTGAGGGCTCTTGCTTCTAATTTTAAAAGTGCCTTGAGGACCTGTGTTCTTAGTGGAGACTCCCCCGGCTCACCATCAAGGCTGAGGCAAATGGCCTTCTGGGTTATAGACAGAGCTCCACTTATGATGAATTCCTCTGTGTCCAAAAATTCTTGACTCCACAACCCTTGAAGGTCATCTTGAGAACAAACATTGCCAGATCCCCTCAATTGCAAGCAAGGCGATGAGGATAATCTTGGCTCCAATTGAGCTATACCTTCCTCCATCGAGTTAGAAAAGGTGATCCAATTAGAAAAGGTGAGTTCCCGTTGAATTATAGTCAATAGACAAGTTGATTCTTGTTTCAAGATAGTTTTAATTCACCATATTCATCCAAAATAAGAGTATCACATAGAGCAATGTGGAATGCTCATCCATCTAGAGGTAACAAGGAGAACATGTGAAGTGCTCAGCCAACACGTGTTTCGCCCTCTTGGGTGTGTCCACCAGGGCTTTCTCAAGGCTGCGAAAGATGATATAAGGTTGGTTTTAAAAGGGTGAGAATAATTGACTACTTAGTCACATGGATCAAGTCGCACCCGAGCTTGAGTCCCAAAAGATTGTAGAAAGGGAGCTCTTGCTATTGCTGTCAGGCCCGAGCTCGAGCAAAAGCAAGGTGTAGTTGGAAATATTCCCGTAGAGAGAAGTGCAGTTATCAAGGTTAATTCTACGTGAGAGAGGTGAGGAGCAGTCTTAAACACAGCAAGTAGGTATACCGTGATATTTAAAATGAGATAGTGAGTAAGGAAAGACATATTGAATATCGAATTTTATCTGTAAGTAGCGCAATAAAATCGTGGGTTGGTGCCGGCATGCATTTTAATTAAGGTAGTCGATAGACCAAAAGAAGTTCATGCCAGATGGACGATTATTGTGCTGCATGCAGTTTGTGCATGAATGGAGTAGGAAAAGTAATAAAAACATACCATACAAAATAATTTGGCGTCAGAAATTATTATACAAGTTTCAGTAATGATCAATCTGCAAGGAAAGAGGAATATAACAGTACTTCGCATTTGGTCAACTGTACTGGGTAAAGAAATGGTCACGTGAATTCTAGTAATAGGGATAGATGAAAAAGAAAAAATATTTAATAAGATAAAATAAAATAAAATGAGACAGACATTTGGGGAAAGGAATAATACGTTATGTATTGCCGAAATGGATAGAAACACATATGGTAATGCATTACACGATTTCCCTCTGTAATAAAATCTGTTACCACAAACAAGGGTGATAAGGTTGCAAGTGATAAAAATTTATAAACCGGGGACGAACAGGACTGTCCCAAGATACCCACAAGAAAAAATAGGCTTGGAAACCAAAATGGATTTATTAAGATGCGAGGATCTGAGGTGGTTGCGGAGAAAGGCAAAGCTTACCCGATTCAAAATGTTGCAGTCATTGCATTCGTGAATATTCAATCCGTGGCGACCTCAGCCACCGCCATATTGAGGGACGCTTGGATTGAAAAGGGGCCTTCATTTATGTTGGTGATACCTGCTCCGAGAATGCGTCAAATCTAAAGGAGAAATAAAGCGCCATATTGGAGGGTACACCGGTAATGGATCTGCCTGTGTGTCGAATGAAAAGCAGAAGGCAAACGGGTGTGTGTATTAAGTGACAAACTGAGCGGACCTGAAGGGTTGTATAATACGAAGAGGGGGTGGGAGGGCTCAAAAGATAAGTTAAAAATGCAGCCCGTAGGGTCGCTAGATGCGAGGAGCCTAAATTGATCGGAATAACCGGGGATAAGTTATTAGAGGTGTCATGCTAAATGGACTGTGCTCAAATAGAGATCCCATTACTGGGGTAATACTCTAGTTGACAGTAATGCCAGGGTTGCCCATGGTCCTCAGGATTCATGATGCATCCTGTATAGCGTATTGTTGATAGTGATAATAGGAAAAACCAAAAGAAAAGAAAAAGAAGAAGAAGGCTAGGGGAGCCTTGAGATCATGTTTGTTAATGTTCCGATAGTGTTCCTGGATCCTTGTTTTCAAGGTTCGAGTTGTGCTGCCTAAATATACTTTATTACAAGGACACTGTATAAGATAAACCACATTGGTGCTTTCACAATTAATGAAATCCTTTACTTGATGAAGATGGCCATTAATCATTATGGATTTGGTTTTGGATAGTCCCAGTTTGCAGATTGAACATTTGGTGCAAGTAAAAAACCTTTAGGTCTTGGTGGTAGTCTGTTTTGAGGAGGATTGGATTGAAAGAAAGAGGGGCAGAGTTTATCCCTGAGGTTGGGGGCTCTTCTAAATCCCAATTGGGGAAATTTAGGAATATATTGACTGATGGAAGGGTTAGTTAGTAAGAGATACCAGTGCTTTTTAAGGACTTTTCGTATCTGCTGATGGCCATTGTGGAATTCAGAAATGAAGCGAATAGTTGTGTTCTTTTTTATGTGTTTTGGTTTGTGTAACATTACATTGTGATCCATCCTGTCCAGTTTATCTTTAGACCTTTTCAGGGTAGTTAGATTATAGCCCCGGGCTGATAATCTCTCAGTCATTTGTGTGCAAGTTGTGTCATAATCCATCGAGGTCTGGGTCATAGATGACTCTGTCCTATTCCTATCTGGTAACTGGGCGTGGGAACTCCGTTGCCTGAAGGATATATTATCCCACCCCATTTTAGAACGGATGCCTTTAAAATGCTTTCCCACAAACTCCCTAATTGATTACACTTACAGAGATGCTCCTTGAGGCCCAGCACTGTCCATCTCCAGAATGTCCCCCAACCCTGAATGGCCATCCACTACACTTGCTTGCTCATAATTCCTCTTGCTTACTTCACTTGGGAGTTAGCTTGAACACTTATTTTCCTCCCCTTCCTTGTTCCTGGGGCTCCTAAGGCCTTACTGGGAGCCATTCAGTATAGATGTGATTAACTTACTACTCCTTCAAGAAAGCCAAGAGGAACAATTGCACTTCCCTTACCGCTCTCTCCACTACTGAAATGCTACAATATCACTTATTACACGTCTGGTCTCTCTCAAGTCCAGAAAGTGCAACTGACCAGTTGCTCAATTGCTAACTCTGTTAATTGTTAGCTCACACTGCATCCCGTTTGGGCAAACACAGTCTTTCCAGACCTTTCCACAGGTCTTAGTGCCGAGTGATGGCAGGGCTCCAGTGGCTTAAAAAAATCACTTGCAGCTCCACCCTCGTTATTGATGGCGGCCCGCAAGAGCAGTAAGGCTGACACCACGCACAACCACCACAATGCCAAAACATAGCCACCCATGATACCAAAGGCACCGGTTGCACTGCTGTACGCCATGCTCCGCCTTGGCTACCCGAGGCAGGCCAACACAGTCCCAACACCTCCCTCTGCGCTCACCTGGTTGCAATGTGGGCTCTGGCTTTGACACTGACTGGGGTCCTTACCGGTTCAAATGGCTTGTTATGGGATTAGATACGGGATTTGTTAGAGGAATAGCACAATACAAATAAATGCTGTTGTTGTCGCCGTCCCGTCTGTCTAAATAGCATAAACATCCATGTCCAGCATTCTGGCAGTCTGGCGTTCTGACGTTTCAGGGCAGACTGAGCACGGTCAGGTCGGGACTAGACACAGTCCCGATACTCATTCCATTTGCTATTCAAGTTTCAGTTGCTAGACTGCAGTAGAGGTTCTACTGTGGATAGAGTTCAGCTAATCAATGAAAGTTGACCCCAGACCATTGCATGATTATTGGACTCCAGGTTCTGATGCAAGTAAACATCACTTATTCTGCTTATGAATGTTAATTAGGGTTAGCCTTAGGTAGCTACCCCTAGCTTCTCCTTTGAAAGCCCTGGCAGTGCCCTTCCTACTGTTGGGTTCAGGGGTCATAGATACAACACCCAGAACAACAAGCAAGGAGGAGTCTGAGGGTGCTTTAAGTTTCTGTATGTTACACCTTATGCTTCTTTACTTGACCTTCATTAGCAAATTTGTGCTAAAATAAATGCTAAAAGAGGAACGGAGGTCAACTCAGTGAAGTCAAGGGAAGTGCAATGTCATGTCTGCTACCTGTGTTATTTTAATGAATTGGTGCCAGTACTTATACTTATTACTTAACAGTGGCTTGGCCCTAAATAAGAGACATTCACTGTGTGTTCAGGTGGAGCTCGGGCGTCATCATGTACACTCTGCTTGCTGGGTTGCCTCCCTTCTGGCACAGGAAGCAGATGCTGATGTTACGGATGATAATGAATGGAGACTACCACTTTGGCTCTCCCGAATGGGACGATCGTTCTGACACTGTGAAAGATCTAGTAAGTATTAATCTAATATGATTAAACCCACACCAGTATTACTTATTTGTCAAGGGACATGATGTTGCTGTCAGCAGTCCTGTGAAAAGGTCATGCATCTTATTGTTTGCCTGTAAAAACAAAAAAAACAAAAAAATCTCTCCAATGTACATTAACACAATGTACAGAAACCACATCTTTAGTGAATAATAAATGCATACATTACTGATAGTAAAGGGAGGGGTCAAGATGTAGCTGAAGACAACCCATATTCATCAAGAAAAAAAAAGATCAGGAGGAGGAAAAAAGATATATGGAAAAGTAACTGGGATGGTAGAGGCCTTGACATCACTGCCCTAGAAGCAGCCCATCTGAAAGTTCACAATCCTGTTGTCTGGGATGTTTTAGCAAAAAGGCCCATTGCCGTCTGAACTCCCATGCTATAGCAGCATCATGGTAGGCAAGACCACATTTTGACAAGCAAAAGAAAATCTGTCAGTTGTTTGCTAGAATTTTCATTTGGGGATTGTTGGTATTTCCTGTCTGGAACCACCATGTTGCCCCCTGGTGATCTCAGATAGGAAAACAGCATTGGAATCCCCACCTTACATATGTCAGACCTTTTAACAACATGACTTTGAATATCCTGTTGTGGATGGCCTGTCCCAAAGAAGTTTCTGATGGTGTTGCTGGCTGAGGCTCTATTACTGGAAATAAATCGGTTTGTCAATCTAAACAAGGCAGTGGAGCTGTGAGGGTGGTAGACAAGTCATCCACTGATTCCAATATCTCCCAGCCTTAATATCTTCTTTAAAAAACATAAACAAAGCATCTGTGGCAGGGTGTTAATCTCATGTAGCACATCACACAATCCATTCAATGCCAACGGAGCAATGTAACATGATTTGTTAACCAAGGTAAGCCTTTTTTTTGTTTTTGTTTAGAAATGCCACGGGGGGAAATAAGTAATTTAAAAAAGTGCATTTTCTGGCCTTCGCAGAGATGACTTATTTTACTAAGGTGTTCATAAGTCTATGCACTCTAAAGAAAACTGTAGCGTATTGAAATCAAAATCAATCTCACACACACACACACACAAATATTATCAGTTATCACGTGGTCGTGAGTGACATTGCGGCCAACAAAATTACTGAAGCAAACAGTAATTAATCTGTGATCAGTAATACGTCCTAATATAAAGCAAACATCTCTAATATGCTTTCTTACATCATTTGTAAATGTGGAACAACACTCACACTCAGTAAATGTCTATAGGTTCAGTTTTTAAGAGTAGTCTCACTCAGACTAGGACAGAAGGCTTGTGGATAAAGGGAAGCTTGTATAAATTGGGTCTTATTCAGCGAGGAAATATAACATGATTTCAAGCTAAGAAAAGTATGAATACTTTGGAAAATGTAATAAGAAATTGCATATATTAACATACATTTTATCCTGTTGATGAAAGCATAACATACTCTCTCTAAAATGAAGATTAAAAACGAAAGCTTACAACAAAATATCATAAATCTGTTTAAGATCAGGCCTCTGAAGTCAGACCTTCTTCCATGTATAGTGTTGGAAAGCATGGCCGAAATAATCTATGAAGGTAGAAAGATGTGTGAAGATCCAGCAAGTAAAAAATGGTGGATTGCACATATGATGAAAACAAAACATGTTGGCTTTCCTATAACGCTATCATGAGTTGGACAGTCTCCCTCCAAATTTGAGAGCACTTGAGAAGCCACTTAATATAAAGCTTGTTTGAAAAGCCAAGTCCTTCCCAAGTTTTGGAAACCTACTTTAAGTGATTTAGATAGATCTTATCCTGCTTTGGAGAAATCTAATTTAAATCTAGGAAACAGCTGTAAATTTTATTAATTTGAAAAAGGTAGAGAAAGTATTAGGAAAAAAGTGTTAGCAAGTTTGCTATACCTCATCATTCAAGAAATATTTAGGTAAAACTCCCTAGCTCCCTGTAATGTTCTGGATGGAAAACAAATTTAGGGTAGATCATCAGTAACAGTAAACATATTGATAATTTCTATCCTTAGATTGCACGACTTTTAGTGGTCAACCCTGAAAGGCGGCTTACTGCAGAAGAAGCTCTTGCTCATCCATTTTTCCAGCAATATGATGTGGAAGAAGTTCGTCAGTTTAGTCCTTACAGGAAATTCAAGGTATGATCTTAATTCATTGCTGTATATTTAAACAACATTTTTATTTTGTCATTAAATGAATTGAACAGGAATCCATATGTTTTAAAAAAAAATCTTATATTTCTTCCGTTTTCATTTATATTCATTGGTATTAGCAAGTTCCACAATGTTGTAGTCTATTTTTTTTAGCTCTATGTTAAGGATAAAAAATAAAATTATGGAGACCCGTTCTGAAGAAATGTTTCTCTCAAACCGATTTAAATATTTGTTTTCTAAAATGAATGGCCATTCGCTATGTGTAAGACCCAACACTGTGAATGTTGAAAAACCCCATAAAGCCATAAAGTACAGAATGGTATTGGAATTGTGACCTTTGGGAATCACTAAAAATATTCATTGCTTTTCATGAATTCTTTTCTTTAGAATTTCTAATGTATATTCAGACTACTCAAGAAGAAAATAGGATGACTCCACAGTACACGCACACCACAGTATACTAATCAAAATCACCTATACGATATAAAAGGCCACTGTGTGAATGTGTGAGGGCGGGGGTGGACTGGGGACAGGGAGTAGGGTAACAGGTTGAGGATGGGGTAAAGTCTTAATTCATTTAGTTCTATGAGAGAAAGGAGTGGTTAAACAATTGCATCAAAACAAACATCATATATATATAAGGATTCAAGGATAAAGCAAAGGAAGGGATAGCATTTTTGTCGAAGTTGTTAGCGAGTATGAGAGAGCAAATTTAAAGAAATTTCCACATTAATTGAATGAGGAGTCAAGAAGTTTGTTATTGATCCCAATGTAATTTATTTATGTAATTTAAGGATCTTTCCATAGGTTTGGAAATCTTTGTGCATCCACAGATTGTACATGAATTGAACATGGCTAGGGGCTATTTGTTAGCATAAAGTCCTTACAGAAAAAGTAGATGTTTAAATGTTTTCAGGAAAGTTGTGGTTTCTCATGATTCTGATATTCAGGGCCCATAGTTGAAGGATTACTTTGGTATGCTCTCATAGTATTATGTTAGCTATTCCATAGAGGTAGCAGTTTGGACTAGTTGCAGGGCACAGAAATCACATTACTTGGACTTGATAAAACTATCTTTATCATTTTGAAAATGAATCATTAATAGCATTTCAGCCTGTTGAATACATTTTAAACTTATTAGGTAGGGTTTACCACAATCTTGTTGTGTATGTGAAATCAGCAGAGTTCAAGAAAAGTTTGATAGTGCTGGGTCGATGCCAATACCCTGTAGGTTCGCTTTACCTTCACTTTATGTAAATGTGTCTGAAGTAGATAGCCTGAAAATCTGGCATTGATGCAACCATCCTGGTACTACCCTCATTTGAGGTCTTACAGTACTCCTTGAAACACAGAGCTGACATATATGAACTCCTCTTCCTCCAGGTGGTCTGCCTGACCGTGCTGGCATCGGTCCGGATTTATCATTACTACCGGAGAGTGAAGCCGCTCACGAAGGAGATCGTACTGCGTGATCCATACGCACTGAAGCCCATCCGGAAACTGATAGACGCCTGCGCCTTCCGCATATATGGACACTGGGTCAAAAAGGGCCAGCAGCAGAACCGAGCAGCCCTCTTCGAGAACACCCCAAAGGCCATCCTGCTCTCTCTAGCGGCAGAAGAATTATAACCATGGCCCAAGCATGAATGGACTCTGGTGCACACTGTAGGAATCTTGTACAGTTTCAATAACCTTAATATTTATTGCAGATTTTAAGTCATTTTAATCAAAATGCAGTATATTTGTTTTAATACATTTTATTCACTGCATAGGACATTTTCAATGAATGTAGTGAAGAATTAGATTGTATGAAAGTGAAAAAGCAATACTTCTTAGCTTATATTTTGTTGGATATGGACAAGTGGGTTTGGGTGGGGATATATTGAAGTGAAGTAAAACACAGCAACCACTGGCAAAGCCGATACACCTGACTGATTTTATGTTGGGGGGTGTTCATGTTGGATACAACAATGATAGAAACGCTTTAGCGGCTTAGAATATAGGAAATGGAGGATACTGAGTTTTCAATATCTTTTAACGTAACAGCAATAAAGAAAACCGTGTTTTCCTCACCTTTTAAAAGTGCTGCTTTTGTTGTTATGTAAAACGAAAAAAACAGTTTGCTCCTTGGTTTGCCCTGGCGCAATGTTGTATTTAATTTGGCACAGATGAACCTCCTGTTTGAGAGCCCGCGGTCTGTCAGGGTGGCAGAGGACATTATGTTTGCGATCCTGACTAGCCACAGTTTGCCACATCTAGAGATTACCACCAGCCCAGCGGTGATCTTTGTGCGGTCCCAGGATCCACCACCCCCTCGGCTCCTGTAAAGGCACTGAAAGTTCGGTGAGCAGCCACCATGTTTCAGTCAGTAGAACACCAAACCTTTTGGTTCAGTTAACCAAATAAATAATGATTCACACCCCCTGGGGAAAAAAACTCCATGGTGTCGGGGTCACTAGTGATGTTTTGTGTTCAGGACCAGTAGGTTTTCCAGGGCGGTCCTGAATAGAACTAAAGAACATCAGCCCGTCCACTCCAGGAAAGGTGGTCTAATGCTTGTACACCGACAGACCCCACTCCATCAGGCCATCCATGTAGCTATAGGATGCCGGAGACATTGGAGAGCTGAGAGTCCACCCGATTCATAATAGGGTGCTCGGACTGAGGGCCTGGCGGATAGGGCGCCCCACCACATTTATGGCAGAATATCCTGTCCGCAAAACACTAAATCAGGCCCGAACTATGCAGAAAGCCAGGTTTACTCATATTCCTTGAAGATGGCTTCATGCATTCACTAATTGTCCCTGGAAGCTGATTCTTCTTTTCAAAGCAAAGCACCTCATGCATCCTCAGGCACTACAGTGGCACAACTCTCTAAGAGAGGGAATCATACACCGAGCAACCAATATCATGACAGCGAGAGAAATAGAACCTCGTGAGGACCTTTCAATGTGTGGTTAGAAAAGCAATGACAAAAGGTTTTACAGATAGCTTACTCATGGAGAAAGCCCCCCCCTTAGACCCACAGCAAGTCTGAGAGTAATCTGTTCCCATTTTCACCCCGGAGTGGGAATTACACCAGCCCTTTGATGGAGTAAATGTCTGATCCTATTCAGGGTCTAAGGTGTCAGTGAGGTGTTTGGAAAGGTGTTAGCGGGGAGTCTGAGAATGCCCCCTCCCTTTTGGTGTTCGTGTATGTTCCCACATTTAGGAGGCAAACCATGCCTTGAAACACCCACATTCCTTCCCTTGAGTTGGATTTACTACTGCAGATTTCTCTGCAATTATGGAAGCGAAAACTGTAATAGTAAATGCATTAAATGCATACGTCTGCCAGGAATTCTCTTGTGAATTCCTAGCAGGCACTGGGCAGGCATAAAAGGTAAATTTGAACGAACAACTAAATATGTCTTTTAGGATAGACCCGAAATGCAAAACAGGCAGGTACCTAATATTTGTCTTTGTAAGAAATTGGGTTATTGGTTAAAGGGGAGGGAGGTTGGAAGCCCCCACTCAGGCAATAACACTCCTTGTCAGAGTGAACCACAAAAGTCACTAAATGAACCTGTGCTTAATCCTCTGGTAGCTTGGCACAAAAGGAGTTGGGCTTAACAGAGAGGCAATGTGTAAAGTATTTATGCAGCACACAAAATGATGACTAAAAAGGCACAAATCTATTAAATAAAATATTCAAAATAAATGTGGACTTGGTTCCTTACATAAATCATCATTCATCCAGAGGACAAATTGTACTGGAGTTTTGTCTTAATGTTTGGTCCACCCAAAGGTCTGTCTGTTCTATCTAAAAATAAAATAGTAAAGCAAGATGTGGTGCCCATCACTTTTTCGTTGATGGGCATGCAGTATCTCTGTTGATGATCATCTCAGCTGCCTGTGACCCTGGTGTGAATACTTCGAAAAAGCAATGAACATTTAATGCCGGATTGTAGGAATAGTGGACCCAGCTTCCAAGATGACTCAGTGACGTATTTAGGTTGCAGAGCATGGAAAGAAGATATCAACCTATTGTGTGATCTTCGTGTAATCCCTTTATCTCCATCTGTCTCAGTCCCCTTATCTGTGAACATTAAAAAGGCCTGGTAAATAGTGCCTACTGCTAATCATTATCTGGAAACGTGAACATTACCGTTCACTAGTGTTATTGAGATCGAATGTGATAGTGCAAATAAGTAACCAGAAAATTAACATACACCCCACTTTGACTCATCTCACCAAAGGACCAAATGAGTGAAGAATGGAAGCAGGTCTGTCCATTGAAGTGTTCTGGAGGGGATGATAAGGGTGTGAAGTTGCTCTCCTAAGAACATTTATTAAAAGGGAAGTGTGGATTTTACAGCCCGGTATTCTAAAAACACCCCAAAGCGAAATCTCTTCCCTTATATACCTTCATTCTTTTTTTCGTCTTTTCTCTCTCTTCCCAGTTTTCATAATTTCTCTTTCTCTGTCACCATCACTGTATTTAGATCCTTCATCTGCCTTTTTATGGGCTTCTTCTGCAAATAGCGCTATTTGACTCGTAGTGTGAGCAACCTGCTGGTCTGTCAGCCCCAGTGCCAGCCCCTGCTGTTGCTGCTGATGTGGTGGGTACACTACATCACTGCAATAGTGAGATGATGGTTGCAGTTGATTGAAGTTTGAGAGACTTTCCCTCTTGAATGCCTGGGTGTAGAGGAGTTGTTAATTAAAGCCAAAACTAAGCCTAAAAACTTAACCAGGCTTATGGTAATCAACCCAAAGAAGTAGCACTATGAAATGACTGTTTAGATGTGCTGAACAAGGTGTGGACAAAAATCCGGCAATCATTTTTTAAAGTGCTCTGGTGACTTAGGGCCTATAACACCATGACCAAGGCAGAGACTTAACGCAGGCTCATGCATCTTCTAGAGTACAGGGCCCCCATCCCTTCGGGGGAGGGGCAATTCTTCAATGGACCTCCATTCTATCAAAGGGCAATGAATATCTGTGAGATATCAGAAACATAGGGGCTCCTCATCACATTTTGTACTAGGGCCAGGTCATTTTGCTTTACTCCACTGCACCAGGATAAGGACTATTTGGTATGTGTGTTTGTAAAGCGCACTATCAACTGCGAGGGTGTCCTGGCACTGAGCAGGTGTGTGTGTCTAGCCCTGCCTGTGGTAGATTGGTTAATTGAAAACCCAGGTCTTTAGCTTCTTGGGGATTCAAGAAGAAAGGAGAAAGCTCTGTTGTGGTGTGGTATGCCATTACATGCTTTAGGAGCGATGTAAGAGAATGCAAGTTCTCTTGATCTGTCAATGTGTATGTGTGGGATGTGTGTGGGTAGGAGTCCTTTGGAGCAGAGGTTTCTGGGTCGCTGTTGCAAGGAGATAGGACTGTTCAGGTAGGTGGGGCCTGAGTTGTGTAGTGCCTTGAATGCGTGTGTGAGGAGTTTGAGTTGAGCGTGTATGTGTATCGGAAGTCAGTGGAAGTTCCTGAGGTGTGGTGTGATGTGAGGTCTGTGTGGGAGGTTGAGGAAGAGTCTGGTTGCCAAGATCTGGATAGTTTGTAGTTTTCTAGTGTGTTGCTTGGTGATACCGGCATAGAGGGCATTCACATAGTCCAACTTGCTGGTGACTAGGGCCTAACTGACAGTATTTGTAGTGTTACTTGGAAGCCATTTAAAGATCTTCCACAGCATCTTCGGATGAAGAACTAGGGTGCGTTGACGGATTTAAGTTGTGCAGTCATGTCCAGTTTGCTGTCAGTGATTATTCTGAAGTTTCTTGGCGTGTTGTTCCTGTTCTACGGGTCACCAGGTGGGGTCCCATGGTGAGATGTTCTTGCTGGTGATCACTATTTTTGTCGTGTTGGAGCTGAGCTTAAAGCAGTTGGCTTTCATCCAGTTAGTGACTTTGGTCATGCAGGATATGAACTTCTTTCTTATGGTAGGAGTCTTGTGTGAGAGGGAGAGTATGAGTTGTATGTTGTCACCTTATGAGATGATGTTCATGTGTGTGGATGCTATTGGCCAGAGGGATCATGTATACATTGAAGATGGTGGGTATGAGCAATGAACTTTGAGGCACTCTACAGATTAATTTGTGGGTTTCCAAGGAATAAGGTGCCAGGTTGACAGGTTGTGTCCTATCCGTTAAAAGGAAGCAGATCCAACAGAGAGTGAGACCTTAGATGCCAATCTCAGTCAGGTGCCTGAGGAGGATACGGTGTGAGACCCAGACAAATGAGGACTGCCATGTCTCCTCAGTCAAGAATCATGTGGATTTCATGTGTGGTGGTGATGAGTGCTGTTTCTGTATTATGGTTGGGCCTGAATCTGGATTACATAATAGTGAGGAGATAGTGGTGGCTGAGGTGGTTGGTGAGGCATCAGTTGATTAGTTTTTTCTAAGACGTTTGCTGGGAATGGGAGGAGGGAGATTAGCCTGTAGTTGGAAAGTGTAGCTGGGTCATACAATGGTTTCTGGAGCAGAGGCATGATCGTGACATATTTTCAGATGTCCAGAAATGTGGCTGGGTAGATGGAGGCATTGTGGATTGGTGTTAGTAGGAATATTTTGGTTAAAGAGTGGAGGGGGCAAGTGTGTGCTGGAGACCCAAGTGGGTGGTCTTCGTGATACCAGTGATTTTGACTGTGGTGATGGCAGACCACAATATCAGTGTTCCTTCATCAGCTGTGATGAGAAGTTGAACTGTGTCTAGGTCCGGTTGATGGTCAAAGTTGCCGTGAATGGAGGTGATTTTGTTTCAAAAGAATTCTGAAACCTTGTTGCAAAGGTCTTGTAAGGGGGTGATGTTGCTGGAGGGAGCAGAAGGCGCAGTTAAATCTTTGATGATGAAGATTTCCTTGCTGCCGTTAGTGCTGGTGTCGATGAGCTCTGCAAGAGCTATGCGCTTAGTATTGTCACACAATCACCTGCTCCCAACAGCCAAGACTACACTGGAGCCAATGCTTGACCTCCATTTCGTCTCAGGAAGATGCGAGATCCAGGGGCGGTACTCCTAGATCACACACAGTCCTGAAGGGGAAGTGACAAAATAAAAGAAGAAACTTTCAGTACTGGATCTACTCAGTGATGGGACTACTCTGCTTAACAGGATGCGTCGCTCCTGGGACCTTCTGGGTTTATGAAGGTGAACTTATATGGGACCAGCACCTCTGGTTTCGTGAAGACACAAGACACTGGGAACAACAAGAAGAGGCACTTACCATCAATAAACTAGCAAGCATCTACACTACATACAATGCACTGCTTCAATAACCACTTGCAGGTTTCTTCAAAATCACACTATAAGAGCAGAATAACCAGATTCTTGGAGGAGAATCTTCAGAGACTCTCAAGGAAGAACTTTAAATACTGATTGGAGCCTTTGACACACCCTGGGGTAAACTCGGAACATAGATTGGATATACTGCCATTCCAAAGGTTACACTTGATACATGGATTAGAGTTAGGGACACTCACAAGACAGACTATAAGTAAGGTTACACTCAGTAGATATGTTGAAGTTTAGAGAAACCTCCCACGGTATGCTTAGAAACAAATAAACACTCAGGACTAGGTTACACTCAGTACATAGATTAGAGTTACTGCAACTCCCAAGGTTACATTTGGTAGATAGTTTGGCGGTACTGACACTCCCAAGGTTACACTTGTTACATAGGTTGGAGTTACTGACTGGAGGTTAGAAGGTTCATACAAATATCAATTGCTTCTAAAAACAACATTCTTCTTAACACTTCTGTTCAATGAAGAAACAGAATTAAGTCTCTGGTCCATGAGTAACAACATTTCAAGTGCCAAGGTTGGGGAGAGGGTCTGGAGTAATGACAAGCAAGGAGTGCTGGAGGAATATTACAGACAAGGAACTGGAGACAAGTCTAGAGCCTTGAAGAGGCTGATAGTCAGGCCTGCTTACTACTATAAAGGATTAGTGTGCACTGACCTGAAGGGAAAGTACTTAGACTTGCCTAGCACTTTAACTGGAATCCAAAGGTGTCAGTGGGGCTCAGTGCAAAAAGCTCAAGAGGCAGCGGAATCGTAGGTCAAGAAGAAAGACACTGAAAGCGTCGCAGAAGTCAGGGTCATGGTATCATTGGGAAAATTGGAAGACTAGAGCGCTGGAAGTTCCGGGTGACTCAGGAGGTGAGTGCAGGGACAAAGCTTGAGCAGTACTGTAGTGCTAGAAGATCTGGGTGACTCAGGAGGTGAGTGCAGGGACGAAGCTTGAGCAGGACTGGAATGCTGGAAGATCCGGGCGACTGAAAAGGTGAGTGCAGGGATGATGCTTGTGCAGGACAGAGATGCTGGATGATCTGGGCGACTGAAGAGGTGAGTGCAGGGATGTTGCTTGTGAAGGGCCGGAACAAAGCCAAGCACCGATGCAGGTGCAAAGGAAGAGTATTCCAGAAGGGAACGTGGCTCACGTGGAAGCGTGAAATATACCAATGAACTTGGGGAGATCATATGTACGATACAATTGATATGAGGACTAGCAGGTGAAAACTGTAATTGGCAACACTAAAACAGGTACAATGGAACCCCCAGTGCATGATGGTACAAGTCAATGGGCCAAGGTGGATAATGTAACTTGTCCTAAAAGACGTGGTAATGTGCAGGTACAACAATACTAAACTTGCACAGCAACACAACAGGAGGGTCAATGGTTGAGACTTCCAGGGAGGGGAGTCATGGAGTGCTCGAGACTGGAATGCGCCACAAGGGAAGCATGACTTGGGGCAGGGAGGCACCACAAGGGAAAGGTGACATGAGTCCAGGGAGTAAAACCCACCGCACATAGGGCACAAAATGGAGTTGTGATAGGTATCGGCAGGTGGTAGCATTTTAGGGCTGACTACAGAGGTGGTCTTCAGGCTTTTACACAAAACAAAAATGGGTACACTGTTGTGTGACAGATTTTGCTCCAATTTGAACTGTTTAGGTGGTACACAACTGCTTGTGTTGCAGCACAGCTTCGACTGCTTCTATCACATGACCATATATATATATATATATATTACCTACCACATGACCAAAGAAGCAAAACAATGGCTTCCTCAGCTCAAGTAAAAAACACATCATTAGATTAGTTAATGGAAGAATCCGATTATATTTACTCGCTCCATTAGAAGACATCAAGATAAAAGATCATTTATGAAAACACATTGTATCACAATAATGTGCTCCAAAGAAAAGAACGGCACAGTGTAAGTGAGGTAGGTGAACTAAAGTACATTAAATATGCAAGTGTTATATACAAAATATATATACAAGTCTCCTGACTGCTAAGGATGCAAATTACATTAACCTCACTCTGTCAGACTATAATTTAAGCAACAAATTTAGAAACAGTCCACTGACGTGTGTCAACATTTCAACCCTACTAAAATACTTTATTGAAGGTCATCACCAGGACCAACAAAAAGTGGGAGCACCTAAAAAAGGGAAGAGAAACAATCATACTTCAGCAAAAATGTCCTGTACATTTATTAAGATTTATTAGTCATTTTTGGCTTTCATTCCCCTTTTTTAGGTGAAGTAATTTACAATAGAGATTAAGGACAAATATATCACATCTCAGGGGTCACCTCTACACATTGGCGAATTAGCATTTGCCGAACGTATTCACTATGCAGTGTACAGGATATTTTTGCTGAAGTATGATTGTTTCTCTTCCCTTTTTTTAGATGTTAGCAATTTTTGTTGCTCTTAATGATGACCCTAAAACAAGTAATTTAGTAGGTTGAAATATTGACGCACGTCAGTGGACTGTTTCGAAATTTGTTGCTTACCATTATAGTCTGACAGAGTGAGGTTAATGTAATTTGCATCCTTGGCAGTCAGGAGACTTGTATATATATTTTGTATATAACACTTGAATATTTAATGTACTTTAGTTCACCTACCTCACTTACACTGTGCCGTTCTTATCTTTGGAGCACATTATTGTGATACAATGTGTTTTCATAAATGATCTTTTATCTTGATGTCTTCTAATGGAGCGAGTAAATATAATTGGATTCTTCCATTAACTAATCTAATGATGTGTTTTTTACTTGAGCTGAGGAAGCCATTGTTTTGCTTCTTTGGTCATGTGGTAGGTAATATATATATATACATATATATATATACGCACACACACACATAAATGTGTGTGCACACACACGTATATTATGCACTGCTTATAACCTCACATATGACAATATTTATGTCATTACTGATATAATCACTGATTTTGTGGAGCAGAGAAGACTACGGACCTGAAATGGGAAATGTCACTTTGGAGACCCACTGTACCTTCCCCCCGACTTGGCTGATCTGTACCAAATTTCCCCCAAGTACCGAACAAGGATATTCTTTATTTTTGGAAGGCTTATGGAGATTCATGAAATGGCCCCAACGTTATTAGGAAAACTAAAAATGCCTTTTCAATGGAAGCTATCGCTTAACTATAGCTCCACATGAGCTGTTGCTGCTTGTGTAGTATATAGAATTATAAAATATAAGTATGTACTTATAATTTTAGTGCTGTTTGAATCTGCACAAAATGTGGCAGACATTTAGAATGTTTACCTTGCTCTTAGTAGCTTCAGGATTTTAGTAATTTCTTAAGGAGGGGGGCACAGTTAAACGAGGGTGGATAAAATAAGTGTTGATTTACTAATAATTGTGCTACTGTTTCAGGAATCCACATTAAATTTGGCAAACCTTTAGCATGCTTATTGTTTGTATGTCAAGTTTTATGCAGATCAATCAAGGGGAAGCAATGTGGTAAAAATAAAAGTATGGCATGCTAATAATTCTGGAGTCTTATCACTGATGTGGAAGATCTTTACCATGTTCAGCTAACTCTTGATATATTGAGGTTCACACAAATCCAACAGAGAGAGGCAGACTTAAATTCAGCGAGTCAAACATTTGTGTTCATTTGATAGTAACTGTGGTGTTGTTTAAAGAATCAGCATATTTGACAGGTGAATCAAGTTAAGCCCAGTGCAGGAATCTCGGATTTCAGGCAGATCCATCCAAGGGTTCTTTCCGTAAAGGAGTGCACGCATTCCTACTGAAGTTAAAATGGGAAAAGCTGCTTTTTAGACAGCACATGTAGTGTTTCCCTTGATGGATTTGCAAGAGGCTCAAAATATCAAGAGTAAGCTTAAACATGTCAGTGTCTGCCAAGTAATGTGCAGATCCATAAAGCTGAGCAAAGGTTATTAGTAAATAAATCACTTTTGATGCCCATTCAAGTATGCCCATCCTTCTCGGATCTGCATGAAACATGAGGGTAATGCACTCGGCTTAACATGCTAACAACCTGGCAAAGTTCATGCATATACTCACAAAGCAGTATAGCTATAGGTCTCAGGGGTTTGGCTCGTCTCTAGTGCATGTTCATTAACAAAGAATGATTGTGCACAGTTTGCGCCATGCTTCATCATTGTGTCTCTCTACGTCCTGACAATAAATAAGTAGAGATGGGCTTAACCACTCAAATTCGAGCACTTAATATTTTGCAAGGGGGAATCGGAGGTAGCAGTTCTTCCAGAACACAAAATTGTCTTGAAATACCAGTCAATGATTTATTGCCTCTTGGTTTTTCAGACATGATTAGCAAAATAAGTGGATGGAATATTGAAACTAATATCCCACCATCCTGATTTTAATCGACATGTTTTGGCCTTCCTAGTTGCCACTAAAGGTCGAGACACTTTCAAGACAAAAATGCATCACACATAGACACAATGGGGGCCATTACGAGTTCGGCGGTCTCATGACCGCCATGTTGGCAGTGGTGGTCGTATCGCCAACAGGCTGGTGGAGAAGACTGCCAAAATATGACCATGACAGTCTTCCCAACAGAATAAAGCCAATCTACCACCAGCACTGCGAGTGCGGTCAGGCTGCCTTGGACAATGGTAGCCACCTTCAGGCCGGTGGAGACCATGTTCCTGCTGGACAGATTACGAGGCTGCACACCGGCAAGGTTTCCGTTATGGCGCACCACCACGGAAACCAACTCTATAAAAAGGGACACTCACCTTCAGGAATACGTACCCGTCTTGAGCCGCCATGGAACCTGAGTTACACGTCTTCCTGCTGCTCCTGCTCGCCCAATGACTCCGAAACCAGCGACGACAACGACAGCAACCGTGAGTGCGCACACTTACCTCTCACCGTTGCACAATGCATCTATGCACACACAAAATACACATCCTGAACGGGTAACAATGGCAACATACATGTGCCCTCACAGTGACACGCATAGGCACATACACACACACACACGCACATACATAGTACACACACTATGGGCAACACACACTTCCAAAACACACACCAACCTGCAGATACACAATACCGGCACAGTCAAACACAGCAACACACAACACTCCCAAATGACACAACTACACCACAACCGCAACACCTCAAAAGCACTGTTATTCATCCACCATACACACCTCCACTTGACAAATCATACATACAACACTACGTAACAACACCAGAGAACCAACACACACCATTACACATCCATACAACAAGGCATATGTCATACCCTGCAAACACACATCACAATGGATCTGACATACAAATCATCACACACACGCACACAGTATGAACACACAAGGACACACAACACTCTGAATAACACATCAACACAATCACTACACACAATATCAACATAAATCCATGTCACAAACTCATACATGCCCATCACACAATACACAGCCATCACTGTGGGACAAATGCAATGCACACACCCTCACATGCTTCCTAGACACAACTGGTAACACAATCATCACACACACAAAACTTACTCACACACAAACTAAAGCAGCCAAGACCAAAACAGCCATAAGGAATGAAAGGCAGGACAAAAATGTAACCGT
Organism: Pleurodeles waltl; assembly: GCF_031143425.1. Classification (NCBI taxonomy): domain Eukaryota; kingdom Metazoa; phylum Chordata; class Amphibia; order Caudata; family Salamandridae; genus Pleurodeles; species Pleurodeles waltl. The sequence goes on from NC_090441.1 coordinate 93,612,982, forward strand.
GGAACCAACAACTGGTTGGCCCAGATGTATGACAATAAATAAATAGATATACAGAACTATGTACATAATAAGAAGGCCATAGGCCAGTCCAAACACATATGTGCATCATTCATATATGGCACTTCCAAGTGCCCCTACTTGACGCCTGACTGCCATGCAACCTGCACAGGTAGGGGCATCAAGGGGGTAGGCAGGCACCTCAGGGAATAAGGGGGGGTGTTTGGATTTACGTTTGGGAGGTGGATCTTTGGGCTTGGGAGGGGGGGCTTAGGTTGAGGCTTAGGGGAGGGCTGGGAACTCTTGGGAGGTGTTGACTTCTTGGCAGGGGAGGGGCATGGCTACCTGCAGGGGGGCCAGGGGAGGACTTGGAGGTGGAAGGGCTGGACCTGGGGAGGGACACAGATCTTTTGGGGGTCACACAGGGTGGAGAGGAGTAGGGAAAAGGGACAATTCCGAGAGGAAATATTTCTTCGACACACATGGGCGGTCATGCCAAAAGGGTTTGGGAGTGAAGGGAGAGGGAGTGGTTGTAAGAGGTGTTTTGGTGGATGTCTTGGGTGCATGTGTGTGAGAGGTATGCTTGTGTGTGCTGGGTGGCTGTTGTGTGGGTGTTTGTCTCTTGGGAGAGGGGAGATGGAGGTGCTGGGAGATGCCACGGTGGATGGGTGACTGTCTGTTGGGGTGGTGACTGCAGGTATGGTAGATGTGCTGCATGTAGGTTTGTCTGTGGTTGTGGTGTCTGCGGATGTAGTGACTACAGTGGATATCTGCGGGTCTGCTATTGAAGTGACTGTGGGTAGGATAGGAGTTGTGGCTGTATCGGTGAATGTCTGCAGGTGGGTATTGTTTGTGTGCATGCCGATGGTGGGTCTTGTGGTGCATTGGTTTGTCAGCTGTACCCTTGGATGTTGAGGTGGATGCATGCTTGTCTGTGTGCTTTGGCTGGGACAGTGAAGAGGGGTTTGGGATTGGGAAGAGGAAGGTGGAGGGGGGATGGAAGACAAAGGGTGACTAGCTGCCATCATTGGGAAAGCCAGAGCCTGAAAGGATCTCTGTAGTCCAGCCAGTGCACCGAGAATGCCCTCCAGAACGCATTGCTCTGCTGGACTTGAGTTTCCAGTCCCTGGATGGCATTCACGATGATCGACTGACCCACATAGATCGACCTCAGGAGGTCAATAGCCTCCTCACTGAGGGCAGCAGGGCTGACAGGGGCAGGGGCAGAGGTGCCTGCAGTGAAGGGAACACCCACCCTCCTGGGTGAGCGGGCACAGAAAACTGGGTGTGGAGCTACAGGGAGGGTGGCGGTAGTAAAGGGGTGGCAGACAAAGATGGTGCTGGGGTGGTCGCAGAAGGGTCCGCCAGTGCCAGGGAGTGTCCACTGGAAGAGGATTCCAAAGATGATGATGCGGATCCTATCTCCCCCATGGCACTCCCCTCACCCTCCTGGCCACTGGGTCCCTCGCTGTCAGTGGTATCAGCACTCCGGGTCCAGTGGCCAACAGCATCCCCACTCGACTGTGCCCCACCTCTTTTGCCTGCTGATGCTGATGCACACAAATTGAGAGGGAGAGAGAAATAGAGATGGAGAGAGAGGGTTACCACATTCTTCACATACACGCATTACAACATGGACAACTGTAGGTATACATCTGCTGGCTAGGCTATCTCATATAGTAACCCACATATCCCACATCATGTCGCAACATATTACTTCTATCCACCCCTTCATGTCATCTCTCTCACCCACATCATAGTCCAATTAAGGTAGCATGACTGTAGCATTCCAAATAATCACATGTAAAGCGATGTCATCATACCCTGGCTGAAGCTGAAAATCAGTCCTAATCCAGATCATAACTCTCCATACTCCTATCACCTTTCCGAAAAGCAGTTGACTGATCACAACATATCATGCATGTTCTGATTCTACACCTGACCAGTCCATGTCCATAAGTAATGTCCCACGATAGTTAAGACAACTCCATTCACAGACCACACAGTACCTGCCATTCATATCACATACCTGGCTGAACCCTCTGTACATATATGCCATAATGGATACAATCACTGATGTAGCCACAACATGAGGTGCTCCCATACAGGTGACATCTGATGGACATGTCTGGAGAACAGCCTTGTCACTAAATGTGTCAAATCCCAGAGTAACATCTGCAGACACTAGAAACAGATACACCACATCACTTCACACATGCATGTGCAGCTAGAGTGGCCTACATAGCACATGAGACATCCACTGCCCATCACTGAAGTTTAAGAACAACTAAACATTAGCCAGCCACAACATTCATCATAGGGCACCTAACATTCCACCTGACATGCAGTTCCAGTTCCACGACATGACTACATGAGTAAATCAACATCACTCACATCTTTCCTGAGATGTGATTACCTGTACCTAAGTCCAGAAAACACACATATGCCACTGAAAAGACATACACATGATGTACACATGGAACTACACGACTGCCAATGCACTGACAACATATCCCACACCAATACCTGTATTAGAAATAGTATTACAGCTAAAAAATTGCATCTTGAAATAAGAAGTCAATCTATACCAATTCCTGTCCAAACTGCTCACATCTCTAGGCTAAGGGTAGCAATGATTGTCCCATTCTATTACACGTGCCCCCAAGTAACCATTGAGACATGATGTAGGCAGCTAATAACATATGTTTCACTGTTATGGTAGGGCATTGGCACACATAGCATGGACATTACATATTGTCAAAGGATAGTTCTGCCTAGCCACTTACCTCCTCTAGAACACAGCCATTGGGATAAATGTGATTTGCCCACATGTCAATGGCATTGAAATGCATGAAAAGGGCAAATGGACAATATCAGACACCCAAAGTAGAATAGCCTTCCGTTGCAACCTTCACATACCCCAGAGTATGAAGATGGAGGGACAATGGGGATACATCTACAAACCCATATGTACAGTCCTATTCTTGCCATATCTGTGGAGTGATTGAGATGTCTGCCTCACATGGAGTCAATACCTGTACCAGGACAAAAGTTACATAGCCCCTGTACAAAATAAGTCAGGCACCCATTTGCAAATACAGGTGATCAAGACAGATGGGGGTGGTCAGACTCCTAAGAGCTACTAAAGCACATATGCTGATGGATGGATCTGGAGATACTCTATAAGTAAGATGATACAGCAGGTTACATCCATATAAATGGCTGGATGGAGCCACACATGTGGCATTGTCATTTGAGCATCTCCACATGGAGTCATAGATATGTCTTGACACAGGTGATCTAAATGTACACATAGCAAGCCATGATGCCAGATCTACATCTAGTAGTCGGGCAATGTGGGCACTACGTATTCCCACTAGTCTACATATATGTAGCACCTACTACATTGTCACAGCTCCCACAGTGTGACTGCAAACACCATACAACCAGAGCCAAGTACAAGGATACAGTCAGTACTTAACCCCTTGTGGCTGCTGTGCTGCCCTCAACGCCCATCCACCTGAAGGTAGGCTACTGCCAAAATGCAGGCCATTAGGCGGGTCAGGGTCCGACGGGCACCCCTCCCTCGTTAGGAGGACATCCCCAGCTGGGCCTCAGCGGTCTTCCAGGCCTAGCGTTTCAAGTCCTCCCACCGCTTTCTACAATGGGTGATGGCACACCAGATCCCCTTCTTCTGATGGGCATTCGCCTGCATGGATGACACAGACAAAAATAGAAGTCATGTGCACATGACTTTACCAATAGCAGTGGTCATTACACATCTGTCACTGCAAGTAGGAACACATACCCATCCTCTGCTTGCACGCCTTCACAATATGGCATCTGCATGCATCTACACCCTCACCAGTTCACATGCCCGAATAAATGTCACACACAACACCTATCACACATGGCAGACCAGTACATCTCACAAGTCACAGCCATGTTTCCTGGATCAGTGCATGATTCCTACATAATGTGGAACAGCAATGTCCCACATCTGATGGCACGACTACAAACAGAGAGGGCCTGGGTGCTTGGTAAGTATGCATTGTAGTGTGTGTTTCAGTGTTATGTCACCTGTCATTTCATTATAGCCAGTTGCAGAACCTATTTAGGTTCTACCATTGTGTGTTCACAGGTGACTCTAGCTATCCAAACCTTCCTTGGCTGTGAGGTACCCAGCCACACCAGGGGAACTCTGTTTCAATGAAGCCCACGGGAGGACAAGGTGTGTAATCGAACTAACATTAGGGCTCCTGAAGGCAAGATTCAGGTGCCCGGACCTATCTGAAGGTGCGCTCCTCTACTCCCCTCACAAGGTATGCCAAATAATCGTTGCCTGTTCCACAATCTAGCCCTTAGACGTCCGATACCATTGATAGCAGATGAGGGGGAGGCAGCTGGACCAGTGGCTGGTGATGCTGATATGGCAAGTGATGAAGAGCCAGAGGATGAAGGAGCAGCTGACTCTAGGACAGAGCTCATCAATCAGTACTTCCACTGACATACAGGTATGTGAAGTGGACCTTTACAAGTGTTGAATGTGCACATTTTGATATGGATGGCTGCCATTACACCATCTGGCTTGAATCATCAGTGGGAGTGTAATGTGCTACAATGCCTATGTGTGAGTTGTGGCAGCAGACTGATAGATTGTAAGGTGTACAGTAATAGAGGGTCAGCTCAAACATGTATTGTTACATCTGATCCTAACATACCCTTCTGGAATGGACTAATCAGTATTGAGCTATGTTTCTTGCTTTCTCCTATCCTCTTTTCCTTCCACTCACTGAAATTGCAATTTCATGTTTGGCTCTGCAACCTATGGCTTGAGGTATTCATTGTCAGTAGCCAATGGTAATAGATGACAGACATGAGAAGTGTTAATGAAAGATAGATGGTAAAATGGATATAGTTACAGGGGGATGGAAACTTGTGTGTACTCCCTTCATACAAGTGTAATTGCGACTGCTTTGTCCTTTCCTATTACCAGTGGGTTTGGGGGTATGCAAATACATGTCAGCTGAAGTTTGTTGCCCTTGTGCGTAGAATGGATCATGGCTTCTGGCTACACAGTGGTTGGAGTACTTAGTGATGACCGCGGGGCCTAGCTGTGTATTCTAAGGTTGTTGTCCAAGGTGCAGATAACTGTATAATGACAAAGGTGGGTTACAATTATCACAGGTTGTGTATGGATAATGTACTTGATCCTCAGTGATGTTATATGTGTGTTCCATGGGATATGTGATCATGTAGCCATGGTATGTATATGTGAAGGGTCTTTACCTGGTGATATATAGGTCCAAACTTGGTGCACCTGCTTTGTAGGTGGGTTACCATGGGCATGACTTCTGTTACCTGTATTTCTGCATTGTGTGCCACTATGCCTTCCATCTCTGTCATGCTCTATGTGCAGATTGGAATACTGACTATAATATGATGTTGGTCTGGATTGCAACCTCTCTGACATCTGTCCTGTGACATTTCTGTTATGTGTCCCATGCTGTGGGAGCCTCCATCTGATGACCATTACACTGGTTGGTCGATGCAGGGGGCAGGACCTCACCACAGTTGGCAAGCATGGCAATTGTATTATTAAAGACACATGCACAGTAGCTGTGTTCAGTTGTGATTTATTGTGCATATCAAGATAACTAAGGCCAAAATCAAAGTGCTTAAATGAAAAATGGGGTGAGGGGTTAGGTCATGGGAGATGTATTGTAAGGAAATGCCTCCTTGGCATGGTTACCCCCTGACTTTTTGCCTTTGCTGATGCCAAGTTATGATTTGAAAGTGTGCTGGGACCCTGCTAACCAGGCCCCAGCACCAGTGTTCTTTCCCTAAACTGTACCTTTGTCTCCACAATTGGCACAACCCTGGCACCCAGGTAAGTCCCTTGGAACTGGTACCAAGGGCCCTGATGCCAGGGAAGGTCTCTAAGGGCTGTAGCATGTCTTATGCCACCCTGGGGACCCCTCACTCAGCACATACACACTGCTTGCCAGCTTGTGTGTGCTGGTGTGAGAAAATGACTAAGTCGACATGGCACTCCCCTCAGAGTGCCATGCCAACCTCACACTGTGGCATAGATAAGTCACCCCTCTAGCAGGCCTTACAGCCCTAAGGTAGGGTGCACTATACCACAGGTAGGGCATAGGTGCATGAGCACTATGCCCCTACAGTGTCTAAGCAAAACCTCAAACATTGTAAGTGCAGGGTAGCCATAAGACTATATGGTCTGGGAGTCTGTCATACACGAACTCCACAGCACCATAATGGCTACACTGAAAACTGGGAAGTTTGGTATCAAACTTCTCAGCATAATAAATGAACACTGATGCCAGTGTGCACTTTATTGTGAAATACACCCACAGGGCATCTTAGAGATGCCCCCTGAAAACATACCCGACTTCCAGTGTGGGCTGACTAGTTTTTGCCAGCCTGCCACACACCAGACATGTTGCTGGCCACATGGGGAGAGTGCCTTTGTCACTCTGTGGCCAGGAACAAAGCCTGTACTGGGTGGAGGTGCTTCTCACCTCCCCCTGCAGGAACTGTAACACCTGGCGGTGAGCCTCAAAGGCTCACCCCCTTTGTCACAGCGCTACAGGGCATCCCAGCTAGTGGAGATGCCCGCCCCTCCGGCCACTGCCCCCACTTTTGTCAGCAAGGCTGGAGGAGATAAAGACAAAAACAAGGAGGAGCCACTCCCCAGTCAGGACAGCCCCTAAGGTGTCCTGAGCTGAGGTGACTCTTACTTTTAGAAATCCTCCATTTTGCAGATGGAGGATTCCCCCAATAGGATTAGGGATGTGCCCCCCTCCCCATAGGGAGGAGGCACCAAGAGGGTGTAGCCACCCTCAGGGCCAGTAGCCATTGGCTACTGCCCTCCCAGACCTAAACACACCCCTAAATTGAGTATTTAGGGGCTCCCAGAACCGAGGAAGATAGATTCCTGCAACCTAAAGAAGAAGAAGGACTGCTGACCTGAAGCCCTGCAGTGAAGACGGAGACGACAACTGACTTGGCCCCAGCCCCACCGGCCTGTCTCCCTACTTCAAAGAAAACTGCAACAGCGACGCATCCAACAGGGTCCAGCGACCTTTGAAGCCTCAGAGGACCACCCTGTATCTAAAGGACCAAGAAGCTCCCGAGAACAGCGGCCCTGTTCAAGAAACTGCAACTCTTTGCAACAAAGAAGCAACTTTTAAAGACCACACGTTTCTCACCGGAAGCGTGAGACTTTCCACTCTGCACCCAACGCCCTCGGCTCAACCTGCGGAAAACTAACACTACAGGGAGGACTCCACGGCGACTGTGAGCCCGTGAGTAGCCAGAGTTGACTCCCCTGAGCCCCCACAGCGACGCCTGCAGAGGAAATCCAGAGGCTCCCCCTGACCGCGACTGCCTGCTTCAAGAAACCCGACGCCTGGAAACCACACTGCACCCGCAGCCCCCAGGACCTGAGGGAACCGAACTCCAGTGCAGGAGCGACCCCCAGCCGACCCTCTGCCTAGCCCAGGTGGTGGCTACCCCAAGGAGCCCCCCCTGTGCCTGCCTGCATCGTTGAAGAGACCCCCGGGTCTCCCCATTGATTTCTATTTGAAACCCGACGCCTGTTTGCACTCTGCTCCCAGCCGCCCATGTGCCGCTGAGGGTGTACTTTCTGTGCCTGCTTGTGTCCCCCCCCGGTACCCTACAAAACCCCCCTGGTCTTCCCTCCGAAGTCGCGGGTACTTACCTGCTGGCAGACTTGAACCGGGACACCCCTATTTCCATTGAAGCCTAAGTGTTTTGGGCACCACTTTGACCTCTGCACCTGACCGGCCCTGAGCTGCTGGTGTGATAACTTTGGGGTTGTCAACGGTGGGCTACCTTGGACCCAACTTTGAACCCTGTAAGTGTTTTACTTACCTGTGAACTTAACATTTACTTACCTCCCCCAGGAACTGTTGATTTTTGCACTGTGTCCACTTTTAAAATAGCTTATTGCCATTTTTGCCAAAACTGTACATGCTATTGTGATAATTCAAAGTTCCTAAAGCACCTAAGTGAAATACCTTTCATTTAAAGTATTGTTTGTAAATCTTGAATCTGTGGTTCCTAAAATAAACTAAGAAAATATATTTTTCTATATAAAAACCTATTGGCCTGGAATTGTCTTTGAGTGTGTGTTCCTCATTTATTGCCTGTGTGTGTACAACAAATGCTTAACACTACCCTCTGATAAGCCTACTGCTCGACCACACTACCACAAAATAGAGCATTAGAATTATCTCTTTTTGCCACTATCTTACCTCTAAGGGGAACCCTTGGACTCTGTGCACACTATTTCTTACTTTGAAATAGTATATACAGAGCCAACTTCCTACATTGGTGGATCAGCGGTGGGGTACAAGACTTTGCATTTGCTGGACTACTCAGCCAATACCTGATCACACGACTAAATTCCCAAAATTGTCATTAGAAACTGATTTTTGAAACTTGAGCTGTTTTTCTAAATTTTTAAAAGTCCTGCTAGGGCCTTGTGTTAGTCCCTTTTAGCATTTCTTTTAGAGTTTAAAAGTTTTGTAAAAGTTTGGATTAAGTTCTAGAGATAGTTTTAGATTCTTAAAAAGTATCCCAACTTTTAGAGAAATAATGTCTACTGCAGAAGAGATGGTGATGGAGCTCAACCTCACCCCTCAACTGCATCTTAGGATGTCAGAGTTAAGGACTCTCTGAAAAATCAAAAGGATAAAAACTGGATCAAACCCTACCAAAGTACAGCTCCAGGAGCTCTTGGCAGAGTTTGCTAGAGACAACCCCTCTGAAGATACCCTTACAGAGGGGAAGCTAGTGATGTGGAGGAGACTTTCCCCCCTCCACTCCTAGTTAGGGAGACCGGGGTTCCTTCAACCCTGACTCCAAAAGTGATAGTCAGAGATGCTGCTTCTCCCACAGGGGAGTCCAGCAACTCTGGAAGCATTGAGGGTAGCCTCAATGAAGATGACCTCCTGTTAGCCAGGATGGCCAAAAGATTGGCTTTGGAGAGACAGCTCCTAGCCATAGAAAGGGAAAGACAAGAGATGGGCTCAGCTCCCATCAATGGTGGCAGCAACTTAAATAGGGTCAGAGATACTCCTGACATGCTAATAATCCCCAAAGAGATTGTAACAAAATATGAAGATGGTGATGACATCACCAAATGGTTCACAGCTTTTGAGAGGGCTTGTGCAACCAGAAAAGTAAACAAATCTCACTGGGGTGCTCTCCTTTGGGAAATGTTCACTGGAAAGTGTGGGGATAGACTCCTCACACTGTCTGGAAAAGATGCAGAATCCTATGACCTCATGAAGGCTACCCTGATTGAGGGCTTTGGATTCTCAACTGAGGAGTACAGGATTAGGTTCAGGGGGGCTAAAAAATCCTCGAGCCAGACCTGGGTTGATTTTGTTGACTTCTCAGTCAAAACACTGGATGGTTGGATTAATGGCAGTGGTGTAAATGATTATGATGGACTGTACAATCTGTTTATGAAAGAACACCTTTTAAGTAATTGTTTCAATGATAAACTGCATCAGCATCTGGTAGACCTAGGTCCAATTTCTCCCCAAGAAATAGGAAAGAAGGCAGACCATTGGGTCAAGACTAGGGTGACCAAGACTTCCACAGGGGGTGACCAAAGGAAAGGGGTCACAAAGACTCCCCAGGGGAAGAGTGTTGAGACATCCAAGGGTAAAAGTAAAGAGTCTTCTACAGGGCCCCAAAAACCTGCTCAGGAGGGAGGGTCCAAAGCCTCGTCACAATCCAATTTTGGGTACAAGGGTAAAAACTTTGATCCCACAAAGGCCTTGTGTCGTAGCTGTAATCAGCAGGGACACCAAACTGGAGACAAGGCCTGTCCCAAGAAAGGTTCCACTTCCACTACTACTCCAGTTAGCACTGGAATAGCCAGTCTCCAGGTGGGATCAACAGTGTGCCCAGAGCAAATCAGGGTTCACACTGAAGCTACATTAGTTTCTGAGGGTGGGGTGGACTTAGCCACACTGGCTGCCTGGCCCCCTAATATGCAAAAATACAGGCAGCAACTCTTAATTAATGGGACTAGTGTAGAAGCCCTGAGGGATACATGTGCCAGTGTCACAATGGTGACAGACAAACTGGTTTCCCCAGGACAAAACCTGACTGGACAAACTTATCCAGTCACCAACGCTGACAATCAGACTAAAGTACATCCCATGGCTATGGTAACTTTAGAATGGGGAGGGGTCACTGGCCTGAAACAGGTGGTAGTCTCCTCTGCTATCCCAGTAGACTGTTTGCTTGGAAACAACCTGGAGTCCTCAGCATCGGCTGAGGTAGAACTCAAAACCCATGCAGCCATGCTGGGTATCCCTGAACTGGTTGGTGTGTGTCAAGACAAGGGCACGGTGCAAGGCTCAGGGTGAAAAAGAGGTGTTGGAGCCTGGAATAATGGCCCAAACCTCCAAGAGAAAAGGAAAGAAGACTGGGGAACCAGCTTCAACACAGCCAAAGAAAAAGAAACTCCCTTCCCAGGAAGAAGTTCTGCCCTCTGAGGGAACTGAGCCCATGGAGTTGGAACCTTATCAGGTTGAACTCTTAGGCCCAGGGGCACCCACAAGGGAACAGCTGTGTAAGGGGCAAGAAACCTGTCCCTCTCTCGAAGGCCTTAGGCAGCACGCTGCTGAAGAGACCAAAGGAAAAATCAGTGGAACACATAGGGTCTATTGGGAAGATGGACTCCTTTACACTGAGGCAAGAGATCCCAAACCTGGTGCCACTAGGAGAGTGGTAGTGCCTCAAGAGTTTAGAGAGTTCATCCTGACCTTAGCCCATGATATTCCACTTGCTGGGCATTTGGGACAAACCAAGACTTTGGAGAGGTTAGTCAACCATTTCTATTGGCCGAACATGTCCCAGAAAGTAAAGGAGTTTTGTGCCTCCTGTGCCACCTGTCAAGCCAGTGGTAAGACAGGTGGCCATCCAAAGGCCCCCCTCATTCTACTTCCAGTGGTGGGGGTCCCCTTTGAAAGAGTGGGAGTGGACATAATGGGACCACTTGAACATCCCACAGCCTCAGGGAATCAGTATATCCTAGTAGTAGTGGATCATGCTACTAGGTACCCTGAAGCAATCCCCCTTAGGTCCACTACTGCCCCTGCAGTAGCCAAAGCACTCATTGGTATCTTTACCAGAGTGAGATTTCCTAAGGAGGTGGTGTCTGACAGAGGTACCAACTTCATGTCAGCATACCTGAAACACATGTGAAATGAGTGTGGGGTGACTTACAAATTCACCACACCATACCATCCACAAACCAATGGTCTTGTGGAAAGATTCAACGAGACATTGAAGGGCATGATCATGGGGCTCCCTGAAAAGCTCAAAAGGAGATGGGATGCCCTCTTGCCATGTCTGCTTTTTGCCTACAGAGAGGTGCCTCAGAAGGGAGTAGGGTTTTCCCCCTTTGAACTTCTGTTTGGCCATCCTGTAAGGGGACCACTAGCTCTTGTGAAAGAAGGCTAGGAGAGACCTCTTCATGAGCCTAAGCAAGATATAGTGGACTATATACTAGGCCTACGTTCCAGGATGGCAGAGTACATGGAAAAGGCAAGTAAAAACCTTGAGGCCAGCCAACAACTCCAGAAGATGTGGTATGACCAAAAGGCTGCTATGGTTGAGTTTCAGCCAGGGCAGAAAGTCTGGGTTCTGGAGCCTGTGGCTTCCAGGGCACTTCAGGACAGATGGAGTGGCCCTTACCCAGTGCTAGAGAGAAAGAGTCAGGTCACTTACCTGGCAGACCTAGGCATTAGCAGGACCCCCAAAAGGGTGATCCATGTGAACCGCCTCAAACTCTTTCATGATAGGGCAGATGTAAACATGTTAATGGTTACAGATGAGGACCAGGAAGTTGAGAGTGAACCTCTCCCTGATCTCCTCTCCACTGACCCTAAAGATGGCTCAGTAGATAGAGTGATCTATTCAGACACCCTCTCTGGCCAACAGCAAGCTGACTGTAGGAAAGTCTTACAACAGTTTGCTGAGCTCTTTTCCCTAATCCCTGGTCAGACACACCTGTGTACCCATGATGTGGACACAGGAGACAGCATGCCTGTCAAAAACATTTTAGACAGTCCGACCAAGTTAAGGAAAGCATCAAAGTGGAAGTCCACAAGATGCTGGAATTGGGAGTCATTGAGCAGTCTGACAGCCCCTGGGCTAGCCCAGTGGTCTTAGTCCCCAAACCTCACACCAAAGATGGCAAGAGAGAGATGAGGTTTTGTGTGGACTACAGAGGACTTAATTCTGTCACCAAGACAGATGCCCATCCCATTCCAAGGGCAGATGAGTAAATTGATAAATTGGGTGCTGCCAAATACTTGAGTACCTTTGACTTGACAGCAGGGTACTGGCAAATAAAAATGGCACCAGGAGCAAAAGAAAAGACAGCATTCTCTACACCTGATGAGCACTATCAGTTTACTGTGATGCCCTTTGACTTAACGAATGCCCCCACCTTCCAAAGGTTGGTGAATCAAGTCCTTGCTGGCTTGGAGTCCTTTAGTGCAGCTTATCTTGATGATATTGTTGTCTTTAGCTCCAGCTGGCAGGATCACCTGGTCCACCCGAAGAAGGTCTTGCAGGCCCTGCATGCAGCAGGCCTCTCTATCAAGGCATCCAAATGTCAGATAGGGCAGGGTACTGTGGTTTACTTGGGACACCTTGTAGGTGGAGGCCAAGTTCAGCCACTCCAACCCAAGATCCAGACTATTCTGGACTGGGTAGCTCCAAAAACCCAGCCTCAAGTCAGGGCATTCCTTGGCTTGACTGGTTACTACAGGAGGTTTGTGAAGGGATATGGATCCATAGTGACACCCCTCACAGAACTTACCTCTAAGAAAATGCCCAAGAAGGTAAACTGGACTATAGAATGCCAACAGGCCTTTGACACCCTGAAACAAGCTATATGCACAGCACCAGTTCTCAAAGCTCCAGATTACTCCAAGAAGTTCATTGTGCAGACTGATGCATCTGAACATGGGATAGGGGCAGTTTTGTCCCAAACAAATGATGATGGCCTTGACCAGCCTGTTGCTTTCATTAGCAGGAGCTTACTCCCCAGGGAGCAGCATTGGAGTGCCATTGAGAGGGAAGCCTTTGCTGTGGTTTGGTCAATGAAGAAGCTGAGACCATACCTCTTTGGTACTCACTTTGTAGTTCAAACTGACCACAGACCTCTCAGATGGCTAATGTAAATGAAAGGTGAAAATCCAAACCTGTTGAGGTGGTCCATCTCCCTACAGGGAATGGACTTTATAGTGGAACACAGACCTGGGACTGCCCATGCCAATGCTGATGGCCTTTCCAGGTTCTTCCACTTAGAAAATGAAGAATCTCTTGGGAAAGGTTAGTCTCGTCCTCTTTCGTTTGGGGGGGGGGGGAGGTGTTGTGTAAGGAAATGCCTCCTTGCCATGGTTACCCCTGACTTTTTGCCTTTGCTAATGCCAAGTTATGATTTGAAAGTGTGCTGGGACCCTGCTAACCAGGCCCCAGCACCAGTGTTCTTTCCCTAAACTGTACCTTTGTCTCCACAATTGGCACAACCCTGGCACCCAGGTAAGTCCCTTATAACTGGTACCCGTGGTACCAAGGGCCCTGATGCCAGGGAAGGTCTCTAAGGGCTGCCGCATGTCTTATGCCACCCTGGGGACCCCTCACTCAGCACATACACACTACTTGCCAGCTTGTGTGTGCTGGTGGGGAGAAAATGACTATGTCGACATGGCACTCCCTTCAGAGTGCCATGCCAGCCTCACACTGCCTATGGCATAGATAGGTCACCCCTCTAGCAGGCCTTACAGCCCTAAGGCAGGGTGCACTATACCACAGGTGGGGGCATAGGTGCATGAGCACTATGCCCCTACAGTGTCTAAGCAAAACCTTAGACATTGTAAGTGCAGAGTAGCCATAAGAGTCTGGGAGTCTGTCATACACGAACTCCACAGCACCATAATGGCTACACTGAAAACTGTGAAGTTTGGTATCAAACTTCTCAGCACAATAAATGCACACTGATGCCAGTGTGCACTTTATTGTGAAATACACCCACAGGGCATCTTAGAGATGCCCCCTGAAAACATACCCGACTTCCAGTGTGGGCTGACTAGTTTTTGCCAGCCTGCCACACACCAGACATGTTGCTGGCCACATGGGGAGACTGCCTTTGTCACTCTGTGGCCAGGAACAAAGCCTGTACTGGGTGGAGGTGCTTCTCACCTCCCCCTGAAGGAACTGTAACACCTGGGAGTGAGCCTCAAAGGCTCACCCCCTTTGTTACAGCGCCACAGGGCATCCCAGCTAGTGGAGATGCCCGCCCCTCCGGCCACTGCCCCCACTTTTGGCGGCAAGGCTGGAGGAGATAATGAGAAAAACAAGGAGGAGTCACTCCCCAGTCAGGACAGCCCCTAAGGTGTCCTGAGCTGAGGTGACTCCTACTTTTAGAAATCCTCCATCTTGCAGATGGAGGATTCCCCCAATAGGATTAGGGATGTGCCCCCCTCCCCACAGGGAGGGGGCACCAAGAGGGTGTAGCCACCCTCAGGGCCAGTAGCCATTGGCTACTGCCCTCCCAGACCTAAACACACCCCTAAATTGAGTATTTAGGGGCTCCCAGAACCGAGGAAGATAGATTCCTGCAACCTAAAGAAGAAGAAGAAGGACTGCTGACCTGAAGCTCTGTAGTGAAGACGGAGACGACAACTGACTTGGCACCAGCCCCACCGGCCTTTCTCCCTACTTCGAAGAAAACTGCAACAGCGATGCATCCATCAGGGTCCAGCGACCTCTGAAGCCTCAGAGGGCTACCCTGCATCTAAAGGACCAAGAAGCTCCTGAGAACAGCGGCCCTGTTCAAGAAACTGCAACTCTTTTCAACAAAGAAGCAACTTTAAAAGACCACATGTTTCCCGCCGGAAGCGTGAGACTTTCCACTCTGCACCTGACGCCCCCGGCTCGACCTGCGGAAAACTAACACTACAGGGAGGACTCCCCGGCGACTGCGAGCCCGTGAGTAGCCAGAGTTGACCACCCTGAGCCCCCACAGCGACGCCTGCAGAGGAAATCCAGAGGCTCCCCCTGACCGCGACTGCCTGCTTCAAAGAACCCGACGACTGGAAACCACACTGCACCCACAGCCCCCAGAACCTGAAGGAACCGAACTCCAGTGCAGGAGTGACCCCCAGGCGACCCTCTGCCTAGCCCAGGTGGTGGCTACCCCGAGGAGCCCCCCCTGTGCCTGCCTGCATCGTTGAAGAGACCCCGGGTCTCCCCATTGATTTCTATTTGAAACCCGACGCCTGTTTGCACTCTACACCCGGCCGCCCCTGTGCCGCTGAGGGTGTACTTTCTGTGCCTGCCTGTGTCCCCCCCGGTGCCCTACAAAATGCCCCTGGTCTGCCCTCCGAAGTCGCGGGTACTTACCTGCTGGCAGACTGGAACCGGGGCACCCCTATTTCCATTGAAGCCTAAGTGTTTTGGGCACCACTTTGACCTCTGCACCTGACCGGCCCTGAGCTGCTGGTGTGGTAACTTTGGGGTTGCCTTGAACCCCCAACGGTGGGCTACCTTGGGCCCAACTTTGAACCCTGTAAGTGTTTTACTTACCTGGGAACTTAACATTTACTTACCTCCCCCAGGAACTGTTGATTTTTGCACTGTGTCCACTTTTAAAATAGTTTATTGACATTTTTGCCACAACTGTACATGCTATTGTGACAATTCAAAGTTCCTAAAGCACCAAAGTGAAATACCTTTCATTTAAAGTATTGTTTGTAAATCTTGAACCTGTGGTTCCTAAAATAAACTAAGAAAAGATATTTTTCTATATAAAAACCTATTGGCCTGGAATTGTCTTTGAGTGTGTGTTCCTCATTTATTGCCTGTGTGTGTACAACAAATGCTTAACACTACCCTCTGATAAGCCTACTGCTCGACCACACTACCACAAAATAGAGCATTAGAATTATCTCTTTTTGCCACTATCATACCTCTAAGGGAAACCCTTGGACTCTGTGCATACTATTTCTTACTTTGAAATAGTATATACAGAGCCAACTTCCTACATGTATTCACCAGAGTAGCTGCTATGCCAGTGGGTTACACAGGTCCAGTGTCCTTGTACCATGGGTTAATGGAGTCATGTCTCAGAACAGTCTACAGAGAGCCTCAGTGGCATACAAGCATGACATATCAGGAGAGGTTCACTCCTTGCAGTGGGTTTGGTCTTGTCATCTGCTCCAGCTGGATGTCTGAGTAGATTTCCACGTTTGCATGGGGTTCCTCAGCTACAGAGGGAGAGGTGTCTGAGGCATGTGGTTCCCCTGGCAGGGCCTCCATTCCACTAGCTGCCACAGATGCAGACGGGGAAGGTGTTATGTTGCTAGTGGAAGGGACCTGATGGTGTGTTGAGGAACCAATGAGGGTGGTATTGATGTCCCTCAGCACCGCTGCAATAGTAGCTATGGTGGCATTATGTGCCTGCCACTACTGCATGACTTCCTGGTGATATTCCCTCTGCATCCTTTGATTCTCCCCCAACATGGTATTTATTTGGCCCATCCTGTCCTGGGAACGTTGGTATGCTCCCAGGACTTGGAAGATGGTTTCCTGGTCAGTGGCGTCCCTTTGAAGCCCCATCCTTCACCCACAACATCCCTCCCACGCACCCAATACCCCAACTGTCTGTGCCCCTGGCACGGTGTGCCTGTTCCGAATGGTAGCAGGGCCTTCATTGTTGGGGATGTCAAGGTTCGACTCAGATCCCTTTATTGCGGGGCACACAATAGAGTGAAGAGGCCTTGGGACACAGATCGTGGGGCTGTCGCGTAGGCTCTCATTATTCTAATGAGACTACTGGATTTTGAGCAGCAAGATCGTCCACAGTGTGGGGGACTGAGTCTGACCCACGGTGAATGACACTTGTCACTCTAAATCCGGATTTTGCTCCGGCTAACTAGCAGTGCCTCATCCCTTCTAAATGGTAGAGATAATTTAAGAGCCGAGCGCATGACATATCGGTACTTCTCAGGGAAGTCGTGGTCACTCAGGTCCCAACCGGTTCTCTCATATACAGTGCAGTCTCATATATAAATGACAATAAAGGCAGTATAAGTTTTAAAGATTGGTTTAATAAAACCACTGCATTTTAGATAGCAAAGTGTGAGCTGCAATAACCAGAACTACACAACACAGTACTAATAAAATAGTGACGATGAGATTGAAGCAGAAGAATAAGGCTATCATAGTGCTGCTAGATTATTCTCTCTCTAAGTTATATTTGGAGCACAGTATCTTAAGCTCTAAGCCTGCCTTTCAGGTTCCCCCGGGAGGACATCAACCCTCATACCTGAGCAGAGGCCTATAACCTGCATCAGCAACGGGGCATTCAGCATACAGTTGTGGTTCCCTGGCTGGAATCTCCCTCTTGACGTGTACTAGGACTAGAAAGTGTTTTTATAACTAACACGCAGATGTTCTAAGAAAATGTCCCTACGTAAGGATGTGTATTTTCTACGAATGCTGGAGACTAAACTTCTACCACGTTTACCGGCAATGTACCAGACTGCAGCCTTGACTGAAGCACAGGGCGATCAAGAATGCATTATTTGAGAACACAGTGCTGAACTAAGCTAAACAGTGTGATAGAAGAAATTAAAACAAGACCGTAAAAACTGGTTATTGTAAAATAACAGCACGAAGCTGAATAAAATATATCTAGGGCAAAGTGCACTAGTATGTTAAACTAACGTGCATGGAGCTATACATAAAATGGCTACACAACAGGGCGAATGGTTGCCTGTGATATGGTTGCTTCAGGGTTGGGGGGCGTTGATGTGGGGAAGGTGAGGCAGGGAGTCGTTGACTGACCAGGTGTCCCAGATGGGCCAGGTTGTTTGTCATTGTCCAGAAATCCAGGTGTGTTGCCCTCACTGGGGCCACCATCCTGAGGGGGATTTGCAATGTCTGGTATCCTCTCCATGGTGGCAATGGCTGGGGTATCTGTGGAGTGAATGAAACACAGAGTTCAGGTTGAAATGTGTGTGTGTGAACACCTGTGTATGAAATGCAGACAGTGGCCTTACATGCTTCCCTGCAATGACCTTGACAGATGCTGCACAGCATATCTTTGTTGTACATACTACTCTGTGACTTGATTGCCATACTCCATGTTGGGAGCTGTCATACAAGATTGCATTGCAGATGGGTTCTGTTTTTGTCTGATAATTGACATGACTGTTCACCTCTGTTACCTAGTGATTTGTGAGGCTTTCTAGATGTCACTAATTAAAGCTGTACAATGCACAAGTGTTTCCTAGTGGGGACACAGTATGTGAGTATGCAAGGGTAATAGTTGTGTGTCTAGATGTTGTACATGTGCATCAGCCATCTTACTTTCCAACCCAGGTCATTCTATTTCTGACTTGGGATATTTGATCTGTTGCCATTAGGAATGGTCACTTATCTGTAGCTGTATGTTGTTGTGTATGCTATTGTGAGTGTGCGATTGCATTGCTGTAATTGCCATGTGCTGGTCCTCACTAGGACAATCTAGATGATGTGGCTAGAACTTCAGTTGTACATGCATGAAATCTGATGTATTATGCACATTCAAGGTTTTCAAAGAATTGGGTTTGTGCATTCTAGGAGTCGTCGTGATTTGATTTGCCAGCAGTGAACATGCCATTGCCAAGGGCTGTGGGGTAGTTGGGCTGGGTGGAGTGATGGCATGCAGGAGAAGGGCATTAGGTAAATAGGTGGGAGGTGCAGTGGGAAATTTAGTTAATTAGGGAATATTTGGGTGGTGAGAAAGCATGCAGGAAAATACAGTTATGTGACATTTCCTGGCAATCGATGTTTGTTGGACCTGTGCTCCAAACAGTTGTGGCTCTACCCTGACAATTTCATCCAGCATGACCCTCAACTCCTCATCAGTGAAACGTGGGTGTTTTTGTGGGGACATGGTAGTTTGTGTGTCGACTGTGTGCGTGGGTGTTGTGAGTGTAAGAGTGCTTTGTTGGTAACTGGTGAGTGTGGGTGCTGTGTTGTGAGGGTGTGACGGTTGTTGAGATTTGTATGTGCTTGTGATGTGTGTATTGTGTTAGTTGTGCTGATATGGGGTGTATGCTGAGTGTGATATGTGTGTGTGTGCCTATGGTGTGAAGCTGCTTTTTCAATTATTTTCTCCTACTCTGGGTATGTGAATGGAGTTTTAGTTGCAAATTATTGTGGGTTGTGTAGGGGTGTGTTATATAGTGCAGTGACTAGGTGTGTCGGTGTGTGGATGTGTGTCAGGTGTGGGGCATTCAAACTATCCAATGTGGTGTGGTGTTCTGCCTGATGTGAGTTTTGACCGCGGCGGTTCGCACCGCAAATGTTTTTCCGCCATGGAAAAACTGCTGTGGTGATTTATTGCTCGTAATCTGATGGGTGGAACTGTGTCAGGCTGGCGGTGCTGGTGGTGGGACCACCTCTTTCCTGCCCTCCTGTGTCCTGGTGGTTTCGGATTTTTGGCTGTCTTTTGGCGGTCTTCACAGTGTTACTCAATACGGCAGTCGCATTACCGCCAACATGGCAGTCTATTGGCGGATGCCACTGCAGCAGTCTTCCAAAAAGACCGCCAAAGTCATAATGAGGCCCAATGTGTCCAAATGTCTCACATATCAGTGATTTTGGTGTGCATACAAAGTCAAACAAAACAAACAAGAGCTTGCAAGTGCCTGTGTCTGCTCTCAAGGTTTTTCCTATAGGAAAAGCATTAAGATTTTACTAATAGAGTATCGACATGCACGTGTAGTGGTGTTAAACTGCAATTATGGGCATGCGTAAATAATGATGTGACAATGCAAAGTGTGTTCAGTATTGCACTCAGGTGAGGAACTGGGTTAAGTAAAATTCTGTCTTGTATGGTTAACACACTCACCTGAATATTAAGAGCTAGAGATCTCAGTTAGGAGGAGTAATGCTATCTCCCTATAGTCACACACACTGTATATAAACAATGAAGTTATGAATACATAAGTTAATCTACTGTAGTTTTGTACTGATCTGTCAAGTGAGAGCAAAGAAAACAAGCATTGGCTAAGCCAATAGGTTTTGCCTTTGTCCTTTTTTCCTAACTGGCTTAAAATATTTGAAAAATGCTATCAAAATGTTTGTTGTATATTTTGTAATACAAACATTATTATAACATTTTTCTAATATTTGTAAGCCATTTAGATAGAAAAAAAGACAATGGTGACACCTACTGACTTTGGCTTAAAAGAAAGAAGACGGCATGCGGGACAGAAAACAGAGGACGGGAGCAGAGACAGAAGACAGCAGCGAAGACAGAAGACGAGAGCGAAGAAAACAATGTACCATATAGCTTTCACCATGCACAGCAAGACTTGGCTCCAGGGACTACCCTTTTTTATTCTATGCACCCACACATGTAAACCTAGTAATTCTATTGTGTATTATGGTAGGCCCTGTACTACTAAAATTATTTTTAAATAGGTTGAAGAGTTTATGGATTCATGTGAATAGCAGTACCATAGATTATGCCAACATTGATGTTATCGATGATCTCATTTAACATACCATGAGTGATATATTATGTGAGGCCCAAAGCAATACATGATGGGGGTTCAAGTTATAGTTAGTTCACAGAGATGTCACTGGCAAATTAGAGTGGCTTTTAGGTTTTGTTTCGTAAATATAACTGCAGTTTAACAGTGTTTTTCAGTGAATTTCTGAAGTTTGTTTAAGGTATTTTAAGATGAATTTACCAAATCTAAATATATCATCACTTAAACCATTGTTTTTTAGATGAATTTCTATTTTTTTATGTTAAACTCTTATTATCAAACCTAACTATAATGCCAATTTAACCTTTGATTTTGTCTGTGAATATCTGTCTATCCATTATCCATCTATCAATCCCTCCATCCATCCACCAATATGCATATGAATTCATAGATATATATATGCATAAATATATCTATATAAAATACATATATATGTATTTAAAAGATGTTTAAAACTTACTTTCAGACATGAAACTTAACAGTTCTCATGATACAGTGATGCCTGCTGTAGTGGCTGCATGGCAGTGACTACCAGTGTGATTGCGTGCATGGTAGTGAGCATCTCCTGTAAGTCTTCCCAATACTGGTACCGTTTTGACAACACTGAGGCCCTCATTATGAACTCGGCGGAAAAACCCGCCGAGCTCGGTCCTGGCGGTCAACAGAAGACCACCAGCGTGCAGAACTCCCCGCCGGCCACATAAAGATCATTCAGCTGGGCCCGCAGGTGGAAACAGTATTTTCGCCAGCCGGCCCAGCTGAATGCAGGGCCTGAACATTGACGCTGGCTCCAAATAGAGCTGGCGGCAATGTAGCAGTGCGGCGGGTGCAGCAGCACCCTTTGCGCATTTCACTGCCCGTAAATAGGGCAGTGAAATGCGTGACGGGGCTGTGCATAGCGGCCCCTGCACAGCCCATGCTAAGTTCATTGGAAGTGCAGGGGCCCCGAGTCACCCATTCCGCCAGCCTTTCCCTGGCGGGTAAATCGACAGGGAAGGGCTGATGGAACCTGACACATTATCCGTGGGCAGCTCTGCTTGGAGCGCTGCCCAGTCAGATATGTAACTCCGACACCGCCAGGCTGCCTGGATGCGGAAGCCTGGCGGTGGCGGAGTTACAAAAGTGGCAGTTCTGCCATGTTTATTATATGGCAGTCTGGACAATTTCAATATTGCTTTTCTCTCTGAAATGAATTATGTGTTAAATTGCAAAGTCAGTGGCAATTTCAGATAGACACATTAATATAAATTTGATCAGATTTACTGAAAGCTTGCATTGCCCTTGCATCACGCAAGGTGATACAAGCCCTTAATTCGGATTGCGTAAGTCACTTAAAGCCATTTTGTGTGGCTTAGTACATCTAGATTAACGCAAGGCGGCGCAAGTCACTGCCTTTTGTTACTCTGCATTGGGAAGGCATTCATTCCATGGGCAGAGTGTGGGAATGCCCACGCATCCACCCATGGACTTTGGCGCATTCCCAGATTTACCAAGAATAGTCAACCGGAGAATGTGTCAAAATGCTATGCCTTTTCAACAGAGGCCTAAAAGGAGACATACTTATATCACCCCTGGATATTCCCTGTTTCCATGTGTGCTGCATTCTGCAAAAAACAAAAATAATCCTGTCTGCATAACAATCTCCTTGCTCTACGGCGTAAGGTAGCCTGCATTGGTGCTAGGCAGCACTCAGTGAGCCAGCGCAGGGTGAAAGAGAGAGCCTAGTAAATATGGTGCATTCCTGCTCTCTCCATTTGACGCACCGCAGCAAGTTGCCTTGCTGTGTTGCTCCAAATGCTAGTAATTCTGGCCCAATATGTTTTGACACTCCATGACTGATATGCTAGCTTTTGTTTTAAGTGCACCTGTGAACTGTGAAATGTGATTAGTTTTGTACCAGGTCAAAGCCTGAAAACATAAATGTCTGAGTAGATCCTGTGGTACTGAAACCTTTGATCTTGAGCTCTCTTTCAAATCCTGAAAGCAGGTGCTAAACTAAATAAGTAAAACTACCAGCTTATTAAAGTAGAATAGCAGAAAACCGTCCATAGAGATTTTTTTTCTAGTAGCTGAACATGTTACTGAAGAACCCTGTGCATGTGAAAGCCCGCTCGTGTTAATAAGGGCCACATGTACGAAGATTTGAAATAGCAATTTCCTAATTGCAATTTTCTGTGAATCGAAATTAGGAAATCCATATTTTAAATGTATGAAACCCCTTTGAGTTTCATTTGCAATTCCTTGTGGGCCGCCAATAGACCTACCTCACGAATGTTAATGTTTGCAACCTATTAGGAATCGCAGCCATCACAGGGATGGTGGCCTGTTGGGGTCACCAGACCACCATGTCTGTGATTGCTTTTAAATAAAGCAATTTTTTTAAACACACGCCCACTTTCCTTAAAGGAAAACAGGATGTATTTAAAAAGAAGGACAACTGCCTGCTCTCAAAAAAATTTTTCCATTCTCAAAGGGGAAGGGATCCTTGGGAAGGGGTCCCTTGAGGAAACCCTTCCCATTTGCAAATGGGTTACCACCTCCATCAAGGAGTTGATAAAATATGAATGTTTTGCAACCGTAGTTTGGTCGAAAAAAGTTCATGCATCCCATTCAGATTCGGTATTTGGAAGGGACGCCCTAAACGCGCCTCTTCCAAATACCAAATCGCAAATTTAAATTGCGATTTGGTAACCTGTTACTGAATCACAATTTGCTTTTTGTATATAGGTAAAAGCATTTTGGTGGTCGGATTGGGCATTTTGACTGCAAAATATGGTTTGTACATATGGCCCTACATCACAAATGTACCTGATAGTTTTTTTACCCTGAAACCTGATAAGTTATTCAACATTCATTACATGTTATAGAACATCAGTGCAATTTACTTAACAATAAGCTAAAATGGATTGACCCATCGCAGAAATATCCCATCCAGCTAGCGTATTTGTCCCCAGCATGAGAATTTAATCTATTGAGCATGTTTGTCTAAACATGGTATTGAGGAGATGTGAGAGTAGTTCTTTCTCCTGCCTCTACTCACTATGGGACTGAAACTTGGGGCCCGATTTCTCAAGGGCTTACGTTGCTCTTGCAGCTTGCAAGGTGACACAAGGGAAACACAACCCCTTAAGTGAGATTTACTATGCCGCACAGAGACACTTTTCTATGCCACTATGCCAAGCGTGGCTCTGTGTGGCATAGCAAATATGCAGGAACTTGCTCTGCCTTGTATTACTCTGCCTGGGAAGGCATTTCATGGGTGGAGTGTGTGTGGTCTCACGCATCCACCCATGGTTTTTTGGCATACTCCCACATTTATTAACACTAGTAAACCTGGGAATGTGTCAAAATGTTACACCTTCCCAGGGGTAGTGTGTTTATTTCTCCTTGTTTTTCCTCTTCCTACGTGTCCTGCATTCTGCAGGACACATCAAATGAGGTTGATGGAGTGTCTGGGCTACTTTTCTGAAAACAGTCCAGCGATAAACCTTTTTTGATCAACTCAAAAGATGTTGGGAGTTAGCATTAGTCACATCAAATTCCAATTACCAGTGTAATACATTAGGTTACACAATAAGGACCAGGAACGGGGACTAAAGTTAAGAATTTGATTACAAGTTAACAGTCAGGTTACTATAAATCAGTTTCAAAAACATGCTGTAAAGATACAAGATCCCAACAGGATAATTAAATCTCTTGAAGTTTAGGTGCATCAGCAGAAGGCATACAAGAAATTCAGTTACAGCAATACAGAAAATCAGCAAAAAGATTTTGTGTTAAGAGAACAATCTTCGATTCTCTGTCCTAAACATGAGCAATGTTTGAAGTCATATAACTCCGTACCTAAATGTATTAAAAATCTACATCCAAGAGAAAATCTCAATAAGTCAGAAAAATTGTTAGCGAAAAGGGAAGATATGCTCATGCATGAGGGGAAGGTGTCAGCATTTCAGAAGTTCAGTCAGGAGTCTTAGAGTCAGAAGATAAGTGTTAGTTTCTGCCACAATTAGCAAAAGGGAACAGAGTGAACAGAGTGAAAGAGAAAGGATAGAGGTTGTACCTCTTAAAGTCCAACCTGTGTGAGCACTAGTTCATACCACACAAATTTTCTGAGCAACACTCCTTGCTCGCGCCATCAAAAATTCCATTCTCACATTGTAAGCTGCAACATCCACGGTTTCTCCCAGGGCAGTCCTGAGAACAATATTATTCTTGGACACCTATAAGTCTCTTGATTTATTACTGACTAGCGACTATAAGCTCACACTCTTGTTTCTCCATGTTCTCCCATCAAGATCTCTTTCTCAGGCTCACTCTTACCAAGACAATGTAACATCTATTCCAAACTAACATATCTTGTGAACATTCCTGTAAAGAAAAAGTCACACAAGCAGAAATGAAAAACAGCATTCGAATTCGAAAGAAATTCAAGCCTAGTCAGGGCAACTTAAACATACAATGCAATTGTGCACATTTAAACTCATGTCATTGTACACATTTACCTTCAGATAAATTAAAATATCAGCACATAAGTTCAAATTCATTGCATTGCACATTTATTAAATGCAATGCAATTTTGAGTAAGTGAATATAAATGCAACTAAGAAGTACAGTTTGTATGTAACTGTGAATGTGAAACATTAGTTCATGTTACATTCATTCTTCTCATTTCTAAAGCAAATCAATTTCAATAAAGTGAGGATGGTTTCTACCTCATTTCAAAAGATTACATTTCATTTTGTACGGCTAAAGCAGACAGAGAATATGAATGTCCTAGTTATACAGTGAATACACTTCAGAATTGGGTTCAAGTGCAACACTTTAAATTGATAATGTTGCATCACACAGAGTATATGGTGCTAAGATTGGGTCTTGTGACATGTAGGGGTGGAGTCAAACTTTACACATCACCAAGGAAAAAGCCTCAGAGGATTGTTTTGTGCAGGAAGGTCGCCCTTCCTGCACAAAACAATCATGCCTTCAACGCAGACATCCTTGCACTACGCTGTCAGGGTGCTACAAATGCACCAGTGCAGTGAGAGCAAGAATGCACTACCTTAGTAGATATGGCACATTCCTGCCTTCTCCTTTTGTTGCAGAGCAGCAAGTTGCCTTGGTGCGTTGCATTATGCCAAATATTAGTAAATGTGGCCCATGATCTGGAGCAATTAAAGGACGGTGGTAGCTAAGGGAATAGTTGGGATATAGTATGTCACAAGCTTTCAGGAGCAGCTCCGAATGGGGTGATTTTCACAAACCAAGCTCTTGTCTTTCAGAGCTCAATGGAAGGAGGAAGATGAACCTACAATGTAAATGAGCTCAACTTCCAACCTACTCAGGTTCCTTCTGAAAATGATACCCTTCTGACAGAGGTCCACTGCTAGGCATACCGTGTCCTGAAATGGACGAGCAACAAGCCAGATGATCAATCAATCAATCAATAATTTATAAAGCGCGCTATGTACCCGTTAGGGTTTCGAGGCGCTAGGGGGGGGGGGGGGGTTGCTGCTATCGTTCAAAGAGCCATGTCTTGAGGAGTCTCCTGAAGGTGAGGAGGTCCTGGGTCTGGCGTAGTGAGGTTGGGAGTGCGTTCCAGGTCTTGGCGGCGAGGTAGGAGAAGGATCTGCCGCCAGAGGTCTTGCGCTGGATTCGGGGGACGATGGCGAGGGCAAGGTTGGCAGAGCGTAGTTGACGTGAGGGAACGTAGAAGTTGAGTCTGGTGTTCAGGTAGGTGGGTCCGGTGTCGTGTAGAGCCTTGTGTGCGTGGGTGAGGAGTTTAAAGGTGATCCTCTTGTCCACGGGGAGCCAGTGGAGGTCCCTCAGGTGAGGGGGGATGTGACATCGGCGGGGTATGTTGAGGATCAGGCGGGCGGATGCGTTCTGGATGCGTTGGAGTCATTTGATGTCTTTAGTTGGGATGCCTGTGTAGAGTGCGTTGCCGTAGTCGAGTCTGCTACTGACGAGGGCTTGGGTTACCATCTTTCTGGTTCCTGTTGGAATCCACTTGAAGATCCTGCGGAGCATACGGAGGGTGTTAAAACAGGAGGATGAGATTGCGTTGACCTGTTTGGACATGGTGAGGGCGGAGTCGAGGATGAAGCCGAGATTTCGTGCGTGGTTGGCTGGGGTGGGTGGAGGGCCCAGGGCGGTGGGCCACCACGAGTCGTTCCAGGCCGAGGGGGTGCGCCCGAGGATGAGGACTTCCGTCTTGTCGGAGTTAAGTTTTAGGTGGCTGTTGCTCATCCATTCGGCGATGGATTTCAGTCCCTCGTGAAGGTTGGCTTTGGCGGTGTGAGGATCTTTGGTCAGGGAGAGGACGAGCTGGGTGTCGTCGGCGTAGGAGAGGATGCTGAGGTTGTGCTGGCGGGCCAGTTGTGCGAGGGGGGCCATGTAGACGTTGAATAGCGTTGGGCTTAGTGAGGAGCCTTGGGGGACGCCGCAGATGAGGTTGGTGGCTTTGGAGTGGAAAGGTGAGAGTCGGACCCTCTGGGTTCTGCCGGAGAGAAAGGAGGAGATCCAGTTGAGGGCTTTGTCTTGGATGCCGGCTTCGTGTAGACGGGTTAGTAGGGTGCGGTGGCAGACTGTATCGAAGGCGGCTGATAGGTCTAAGAGGATCAGGGCTGAGGTTTCGCCGTTGTCCATTTGTAGTCTGATGTCATCTGTGGCGGCGAGGAGTGCAGTCTCTGTGCTGTGGTTTCGTCTGAACCCGGATTGGGAGGGGTCTAGGATGGAGTTGTCTTCAAGGTAGTGGGCGAGCTGTGTGTTGACGATCTTCTCGATGACTTTCGCTGGGAAAGGGAGGAGGGAGATTGGTCGGAAGTTTTTGAGATCGTTGAGGTCAGCCTTAGGTTTCTTGAGGAGAGGTTGGATTTCTGCGTGCTTCCAGTTGTCCGGGAAGGTAGCGGTGTTGAAGGAAAGGTTGATGATCTTGCGGAGTATGGGGGCGATGGCGACGTCAGCTTTGTTGAAAACGTGATGTGGGCAGGGGTCAGAGGGAGATCCTGAGTGGATGGAGTTCATGGTTTTTAGGGTTTTGGCATCGTCTACTTGGGTCCAGGTGGTGATGTGGTCGGCGTGGGAGGAGTTGTTGGGGGTGGGGTCTGGCGGAGGTGAGGTGTTGAAGCTGTCGTGGATGGCTGCGATTTTCTGGTAGAAGAAGGTGGAGAGATCGTCGCAGAGTTTCTGGGATGGAGGGATGTCGTTGGCGTTGGGGTTGGAGAGTTCCTTCACGATGCTGAAGAGTTCCTTGCAGTCGTGAGCGTTGTTGTTAAGGCGTTCTGTGAAGTGGGAGCGCTTGGCGAGTCGGATCAGTTGGTGGTGTTTACGGTTGGCTTCCTTGAGGGTAGCAAGGTTCTCGGGTGTGCGCTCGAGGATCCATTTTTTCTTGAGTTTCTGGCAGGTGCGTTTGGAGGTGGTCAGTTCGTCTGTGAACCAGGCTGTTTTTTTCTTTTCTTGGTTGGCGGTGGGTCTCTTGAGTGGGGCTAGGATGTTGGCGCAGTTGAGGATCCATTGTTGGAGGTTGATGGTGGCGGAGTCCGGGTCGGTGGGGTCGGATGGTGGGTTTTTGGCGAGGGTGTTGGTGAGTTGGTCTTCGGTGACTTTTCCCCAGCGGCGGTGAGCCGGCAGAGGGGTGCGGTGGTGTTCGGTGTTTTTCTTGAAGGAGAAATGGACGCAGTGATGGTCGGTCCAGTGGAGTTCAGAGGTGTGGCTGAAAGAGATGTGGTTGCTTGAAGTGAAGAGTGGGTCAAGGGTGTGGCCGGCGATGTGGGTGGGAGTGTTGACCAGTTGACGGAGTCCGAGGTTGGAGAGGTTGGTGGTCAGTGATGCGGTGTTGACGTCATTGTTGTTCTCCAGGTGGAAGTTTAGGTCTCCCAGGAGGATGTAGTCTGAAGAGGCGAGGGCGTGGGTGCTTGCGAGGTCGGATACGGTGTCGCTGAAGAGGGCTCTTGGTCCTGGAGGACGGTATATGAGGGTTCCTCTGAGGTTAGTGTTGGGGTCTGTGTGAATCTGGAAGTGGAGGTGTTCGGCTGTTTTGAGGGTGTCGTCCGTGTGGGTATGGATCTTGAGGGTAGCTTTGTGGGCGATGGCTATTCCTCCGCCGATTCCGTTGGTGCGATCTCTTCTGGTGATCTTGTAGCCGTCAGGGATGGCGATGGCGATGGCGATGTCAGGGGCTGAGGAGTCGTTCCACCAGGTTTCGGTCAGGAAGGCTACGTCTGAGGCGGTGCTGTCGAGCAGGTCCCAGAGTTCGATGGCGTGCTTTCGTGCGGAGTGTGTGTTGAGGAGGATGCAGTGCAGGTGGTTTGTGTTGGTTGTTGCTGGCTTCGTTGTTCTGTTGCAGGTGAAGTTGCAGGTGCGGCAGGAAAAAGGCCCTTTGGTGTGCTTCGGGCTGGCCTGGAAGCACTCTGTGGAGGGGCCAGGGTTGAAGGCGAGGAAGGAGGAAGTCTGGCCTGAGCGTTAGACTCTTGTAGTAGGTATGAGAGTGAGTGTGACTGTAAGCAAAGACCTCAGTGCTCGCTCATTACTCATGAGGTGGAAGTAGATTTAAGAAAT
This sequence comes from Pleurodeles waltl, assembly GCF_031143425.1. Taxonomy (NCBI): domain Eukaryota; kingdom Metazoa; phylum Chordata; class Amphibia; order Caudata; family Salamandridae; genus Pleurodeles; species Pleurodeles waltl. Next base: position 93,642,162 of record NC_090441.1, read on the forward strand.
GATGGTCACACAGAAGCAGCCATTTCTCACGTCTGTTCTTAGTGGGCACTCCTGCCCTTTTCCATTCACCACCCTCTTGGTTTGCATTTAAAGGGTAATGCCCCTTTAGCCTTCATTGTTAGGGAGGTGTAAAACGGAAATACAGTCTCACATGCTTTGCAACCTTTTTTCCCTGGCACCAAATAGGTAATGAGTACAAGGATCGTCTACTCCAGTGTTTTGCACAGCCAGTTACCAGGAGGTCCTACGTAGCAGTAAATAAAAGTGAAAACTCTGCACTTTTGTGGTAATCATATACACAAATGTGGACACAAGAAATCTTTGTAAGTGTTCTACCCTATTTTCTAATGCATATGTAATGACCAAGTAGGAATGTTTTCTTAGTAACTGTGGTAAACTTTGTTTGACCACTGTGTTTTTTGCCCCACTAATTACAGGCCATCTTGAAAAATGCAATTAAGTACAGCGAATTCAGAAAATGGAACTGAAAGCAACCAGGTCTTATTGCCTTAGGTCTTCCTAAGTCCTGTTTTATACTCACAACGGACCATCTGAGCATGAGGCCAGGCTCCTGGCTTTTCATCGCATAATCCACACACTCAGCATCCATCATTAATGCACTTACTAGATGTGGCAACACAAGTATTTCCATAAAAATTGTCCACATTTACTGAGGAGCTCGATACTGCTGCTTTCACTCAGCTTTGTAAAGACCTTGCCAGGACAAAATACCTGCGCCTGAATCTTTGCTATTGCAAACCTCCAGCTCTGGCTTCCCACACTGCCAGTACCGGATGCTATTGCCGTTCTTCTGAAGGGATGCAGGCGCCGGTGCACCAATCCACACATTAGAAGTACTCTAGGCAAGGAATCTTTTTCTTCATATATTTTATTCTATCAGTTTTTTTAAATAGTATCTGAGATCTCTTGCCGAAACTCAAAGTGAAACATTGAAGGTCATCCCCGGGTCACACGTATACTGTGCAAATCTGCTAACAAGATGATAAGCGAAAGAGAAGATCGCGGCGGGGGAAATAGAAGAAACTGGAAGGTTTCTAGCCTTGCATAACATTGTTGAACGAGATCTGAAGCTGTCCAGAGAAAGGAACTGACCACGACTTCCTCAAAAGTGTCTCACCGAGAGCATTGTTTCTTGCTGTGCGCGTGAGGAAAAGGGCTCAGAATGCCAGGGACTGGCGGACAGGGTAGGGCATGGAGGCGCGTGGGCAAGATGAGAGGCCCGGCGAGGTTACCAGCCTACGACTCTCTCGTATCGGTGCTCCCCTCTACGGGGCCACGGCCTCGAGCCCAGACCCGAAGGATGCCGCGGCCCCAGCGCGCGGGACGGTCTCGGAGCGGAGACCCTATGCGGCGGTGGCGGTGCTCTGCTACATCAACCTGCTGCTCTACATGGACTGGTTCATCATTGCTGGTGAGACTCGTGCTCCAGCAAACAGTTGTGGGAATCAACAGACGTGCTCGTTGCTAACTAAAGGCACCCATTTTATAGGAATGTATCATATTGATTATTTTTGCATTTTGTTGCAAAGCACTTTGGCCTAGATTTACAAATACTTTGCACCAAATGCGCTAGAAAGGTGCTCTTGTCTCAGGGCAAATAGTGCTTTGCGCTGCTTTTGGCTGCTTTGCACTACAGTGCGTCAAGGGGGTGTTACTTGATCAGACCTGTACAGGAACCAAGGCCCATGTTTATACTTTTTTAGCGCCGCATTTGCGCCACTTTTTGACGCAAAAGCGACGCAAACTTACAAAATACAATTGTATTTTGTAAGTTTGCGCCGCTTTGCATAAAAAAATGGCGCAAATGCGGCGCTAAAAAAGTATAAATGTGCGCCCAAGAGTTCTAAACACACACCTGTCTACAAAGATAGACAAATAACACCTCCTTGAAGAAGATGGTAACAAGGGGAAATGTTTTAATTTCTCCAAACATTCCACACACTGCATGTGTCCTCCACTGCATAGCGCTGCACAGCATGCATACATGCAATAAGTGAAATGTGTCCGAATGTATCTGTCTAGGCATAGGATTTTGTACTGGTGGTAGGTATGAGACAGCAAGCACACACTTCTGCACCATGGTGAAAAGGTTGTGCGTGGCGCTACGCAGCCTTTGGAGTGCACGAATGCAGGAGAGGATAGCAGCAGCTAAAAAGTACTAAATCTAACTTTTGTTTTTTTTCTTCTCTTGGGTGATGTGGTTGTGTTAGTAAGACTCAGTTATAAGTTGCATTGGGTGAAAGAAATTAATTGGTTGTCTACAAATAGAGTTTTTGTATTGGAATGTCAGGGACATACTCATGGGGCAAATGTATGTGTGGTGATAAATTATAATGTAGCGGAGAAAGAATGGAGATGGGCTGGCAAATAGAAGTAGCTCAGAAATGGGCTTTCAAATAAAGTAAGCTTTCAGCAATTTCTTTGTAACGTCATTACGCCAGAGGGAAGGTTGTGCGTGTTGCGTGGTTGGGTGCTTGTAGGGAGTTGGCCGCAGAGCCTGGCTGCCCAAGCACTGCTAATCACACCACATATTACATCACTCATGACATCTTTGATAACATCACTAATAACATCAATGTGACATTTGCAGTAAAATTATTGAGGAGAAAATTGTGCATGGCGAGGGTGTGAGTTATAGTTACCTTATGGCACGAGTTAGTTAGTGAGGTAACAATAACTAAACCTACTGAATTTCTGTGGTTTTGCGCAAGTAAAATTTTAACCCACTATAACGTCCTTGTAACCTTTGTTTTTTTTAAAAGTGTATATATATATATACATTTATATATATATACATATATATATATATATATATATATATATATATAACAATACCCTTCCACAGGGCCTAGCAGCGGCCGTGCACGGCATGGGGCTGGATGCATGCATGGGGTTGGCCCCAGGCCAGGTCCTGCTGTCAACCCCCCACTGCATTAAAAAAAACATAGAAATTTACTGGAAAAAACAAAGGTTACAGGGACATTGTTGTTAGGAATTAGCATTTAAAACAACCTTAAAAATGTACTTAAAAAAACAAATGTTACAGAGACGTTATTGCTAGGATAATGTTTCCGTAGGAAAAGCATTTGTTGGTTTACTTATAACATTTATGCCATTTGAGGAATCTTCACAAACCTTTAAAAAATTGTTTCATACACCCAGGCTCTTTCCTCAAAAGTTTCGGGGTAATCTATCAAGCAGGGGCTGAGAAAAGGGGGGAGACCCAAACTGCATTTTTTCTATTCATCTTTCCTTAGGAATATTAGACACAGCTACAGCCAAAACAGCTAAACTGAACTACACCAATTTGGCCGAAAGCAATTTCTTGGTCCAGAAAGCATGACTTTTGTGACTTAGTGTAATTATGTTCAATAGTTTTCGAGAAATTAAGGTTAAACATGTAGATATTTTATGCTGCAGAGGATACAAAAGGCCAACAGATCTAGTGATTAGATCTGATCAGCTGCCACCACATCAACAAAGATGTGATAGCAGCCATTTTACGACTTAGAGACTGAGTCACCAGTCCTTGAAGTAATTTAAAAAAAAGATATAAGCAGGCAGGGTAGAGATACTGATGGGGGGGTCACAGAAGGACCACCCCCGGGGACAATTAAAGAAAAAACTCTTACTGCAAATTCACGCTTTAAAAAAAATAAATAACCCAAGGTGGGTCCACGGCCTGGGGGCGGCACATAATGTGCTATATGGGTAGGGTATCATGCAACCTTTTTGAGACCCTAGGGAACTCCATCTCCTGTGCTAATTTATTTAATATAAAGAACGGAGCAAGCAGTCCCCCTCCCCGTGCCTCCTTGAGTCCCAGGGGACCACATCCCTGGGGCAAATATGTAAATTGAAGGGGAGGAAGCATGCGGCCTCCCTCCACAAGCATCCTCGAGGCCCGGGACACTGACCACTATCCCCAGGGGTCAATATGTAAATTAAAGGGGAGTGGGGCATGCATCCCCTTCACCAAGCCTCCTTAATGCCACGTGAACTCCATCCCTGTGGCTGTTGAAACTTTATTAGGGAGGGGCCTACTGCTCCCTCCCTGAGACATATTGTGTGACTCCATCCTGGGGGAAGGTTCACTCATGCTGTCCTGTAGATTCCATTACCAGGGACAAAACAGTTTTGTGGGCCGGGAACTGTTGTGTGCTCCCACCCAGCTGAGTGGGAGCACAAAAGTTTCCCCCGCCCTCACTCTTTCTCGCAGGGAAGCACAGAATTACTCTTGCCCAGTGAGAGCAAATGAAAATCTCCCACCTACGGAGAGCAATGCCAGCTCCCGATGCACCTTGGATGGGTGCAGGCAGGAGAGCCAGTGGGGCTGCCGTGGCCTTGGAGCCTCCCCCACAGCCTGCATCCCAAAAAATGCTGCGAGGTGCCCCGGGTGGACATCAGGACACCCCTGTTTAAAACAAAAATGAAAAAGAAAGGATTGCCGGTGATAGAGCGGTCCGTACTAATAATTTACCTGTATTCGGACGCTCTTTAGGCCGATGAATCTTTTGACTAAGTGGGACTCTCCGTACTCTATATCGGTCAATTTAATCAAATCAATAATCAATAACGAAAATAAGCAATACCTTGATCAACATAACACTTAACAATTAATCCAGAATACATTTTCGGCGAACCCTGACCTTTCAGTCAGGAATAACCACACCAGTTTATTCAAAGTTAGTGAATTTATTTCCCTATATTAACAAAGCTAGCACAATATAGATGTGTCTCAACACCAAATGATAAACGTAAATGAACATTAATAGCTGTCCATAGCGGCGAAACAAGTGCAATCTATGCAGCATTTGAATAACAAGGCATTCGATAATAGCAATGCAAATCACTAATACGATAATCTGTAATGAACTAATTGCATACATTTAGTCAGCATAACAAGGTCTCAAATTGCATCGTGCAACAAAAGGAATCCTCATCTAACCTCAAATTAGCATCGGCATGTAGGACTTCATGCAAAAACAATTTAGCAACATTAATTTGGAAAACTCCTGGCTAGGGATCTTATCAAAAATCAGCAGTTGGTTACCTAAGAGAAACACAATGCAATTTTACAATTTCCTTTCATATTTACCAATTACGATCAGCATACAAGGAAGTCTTCGTCTCGCAGGTACCGTTTCTCGATCAGCATGGGTACCGTTTCGATCAGCATGGGACGGGGCAAAGGGGCAAAGTGGACGGGGCAGTTGCCTCACGGCGGCAAGGTAAAACTACTACTTCATGCAAGGGATTAAATCAAAGTTAAAGTCTGTAGGGCAAGAATCATTTAAAGTCTCTTTCTCTCGATTAGAGAAAGCATCAAAGTCTCTTTCAAAATGGCGTCACAGCTAAGTGGGCCATAATAGCTGCAAAGTCTACAAAATGGCGGGATGTCCAATAATGGCTGCTTTCCTCTCGTGCACCTGGTTTAAATAGACAACAGTTCAAATCCAGTAGGGTCTTCCATTGAAGGGTTCATAGGTCAGCTTCAAATTGTCCAATCAAAAACGACAGTTCTCAAGCTTTTACTTAAGCATACATTATCCTTGGAGATGGGTACGCAAGTTGCAACATTTTATACCAATTAACTCACTTTCAGAGCTTCCATTGTCCGCACCTGCAGATTGACCTTGGAGTAAAGAGAAAATATGCCAGGCTGGCACGAAACCTTAAGATAAGCATGTGAACGATCTCAGTGGAAAAGTACAGCTTCAAGCAAAAATACACGTTTATTAGCACATTGGAAAAATACGAGCATCTAAACCGTGAGACCAGGCAACTAGGCCGAAGCCTCCACTAAAGTAATGCTAAGCTAAAACATTTCAAGCAAGCAAATCGTAGCACACGTTTATGATTATGTCGGATTAGTGCAATTCTAATACACCACGTTATATAAAGCACGCTTATAAATGTTGGCAAACTACTCTGAGGGCACATTTTGTCCCCGTACAATCTTTATTAGTTCGGTTAAAGTCACGCATGATTATTTCACACTACGTTTACGCGTTAATAAATGTAAAACCTTAATTTTCTGCTTCATCAATCCCTCCTCTGATGACTACTTGTCATCACACCAAATCATGCCCACAAATTTTATTCCATTAAAATTCTGTCAGTTCTCTTTTCCTTTTAATTCCCCTAGTTTTCGCTTTGTATTCTTCTGCCATTCTTTTCATCATTTTCTCTTCCTTCCTTCTTCTAATTCTTTCCATTATCATTATTATTCCCCTTTTTATTCCCCAAATCCCAAATATACAAATCAGAACTATTAGAATTCCCTGTATTATTTTTAGCAATATTCCATTCCAAATTCCCCCAATCCAATTTCCCACTGAAGCAAGTCCTTTTCCAACCTTCTCCCACACTCCTGGTTCTTTCAATTCCTTCAAATCTGCACTCTCTTTTGTTAGATTAGCAAGCATAGTTTTAATCTTCACACTATTGTCTGGAATATACGTACAACAGTGTCGTGCACCAAGCATTTTGCAAACGCCGCCATCCTTTGCTAAAAGAATGTCTAAGGCAAGCCTGTTTTGAAGAGTCATAGCTCTTTCCGCTGCAAGTTCAGCATCTATCAGGATTATAGCACCTGAAAACTTTGTCAACATGTTATCCACTATAGTAGACAACTTTCGTATTTTGATGGAATTCAACACAACTCCCAATGAAGGAATCATGGCTCCAAATATATCTCCTACCACAGCAGCTGCGGTCTCTCTTTTCTGGATACGATGGGATCCAGATGTCTTTTGAATCATCGATAGGTCATCCAGTTGATAAACCTTTGGGAACACTATACCCAAATAACATCTCCCCCACCATCCCTTTGGAAGACGATAATAGGCATTATACCCACAAATGTAATATACACCTGGAATGACAGGGTCAAGTCCGTTCATCATGAATGTCCATTTGGCCTTAAAGATAAACGTATGTTTACACTCACTCGCTCCTACAAAAATGTTGTCATAATAAGATTCACCTCGATATATACAAAATTTCCCTACATGCCAAGCATCTAAAGCTATTCTACCTTGTGTCTTTATTGCGGCAAAATCATAATTGTCTACTGAAGTCCTCTTATGTAGCTCTTTTTCTAATTTTGCCTTCATTTGTGCTCTTCTATCATCTGTGCGATCTAAAAAGCTTATTTCTACTGCAGAGAGCGAGCAGGTAAGGTTTTCCCTATGAGCGTGAGCCGTTTCAAAAGGTTGCATTGGCTCGAAAAATTCCCTCATTATTTTAGCGTCCCAATCTTTAGCAATCTGGCTTAGCTGCGCTATTATAGGAACATATGCAAAGGTAACATCATAATTTGAGTAAAAATACTGTATGTTAGTTTGACCATAAAATCTAGACATTACTATACTACATGTAATCCCGTATGTAAGAGGCATGTGGTGATATGTCACCCCTTCCTTTACCGATGTCGGTATCTGTGTACACACATAACAATCTTTCGCATCCATAGTCTCAACATATTCTGTTAGCAAGCGATAGAAAACATTATATGAAAGTTCTTTCTTATCATGCAAGTGTCTCTCATCTAATTCTAGTCTTTTCAATGCGGTTAGTTCAGTGACAGTAACAGGAGCAAAAGTAGAAGCATCAATTTTCTCACTCTCACCCTTTCCATGCATTCCAAGTACAATTGCCATTATTATTAGTACACATGCAATTATCAAGCCTATACACGCACATTTACAATATCTCTTTCTACTGTTTTGCGTCATGATCTGTATAGAATCAGAGAGCTGGAAGCACCTGTAAAAGAAACTATTTAGCAATTCAGTTACAAAGCTGAGCGAGCGCAATGTTCACACAGTTTTCTTCAAGAGGCCAGTCATTTATCGGTTAGCAGCTTGTCTCAATTCGGCAATAACTCAGTCTTTTATCAGTTCAACAAAAGTCTCATCCGGTTTAGCAATGTCTTAACTGGTTGTTTGTATCAGGTTGGATTGTAGCAAGCAATATCATTTATTACCCTTTCAATCGACAGAGTCCATAAAACTTTTCTTTTCTATTGGTATCTCTTCTTCTTCGTTCTCGAGGCTAAGAGATACAAACTCGTCAGTCCAATCGTCATTGGCTACATATGCCCATTCTGGACCGGAATATCTTCTGTTTGGTATCCTTTTCCTTTTCAATTTTGCTTCTCTTTTCGATTCTGCTTCGCTATTACTTTCCTCTTTGGCCAAGTCTTTTCCTTCACTTGATGATGGTACCACGACAGTCACTTCCTTTCTTTTCTCTTTCACTTTTGGCCTTTCTCCGTCGTTCAAACTTTCCTTAGTCCTTTCTTTTATGGGTGATACACTTAGTCTTCTCTTTGCACCGTGTCCATTTGATGGACCTGCGATCTTTTCTGTGGAAGCTTGAACTGTTTCGTTCTGTTCTGCCTTGTCCCCTCCTTCTGGGGAATCAATCACGTTCTCCTTTTCTCTTTCTGTATCGTCTGCTTCTGGGAAAGCCCTCCTCTGATCAGGCTCTCCTGCTTTTTCACCTCTTTCGAGCCCTTCGTCACCGTTACTTTCTTCAGGCTCTTTATCACTTTCAGCTGCTTCAGGTTCCTTGTCACCTTCAGCTGCTTCAGGCTCTTTGCTACCCTCAGCTGCTTCAGGTTCTTTGTCACCTTCAGCTGCTTCGTTGCTGTCTGAACTTTCTCCTTGGTCTTCCCCAAGTGAGTTGGTCGCTTCGTCCTCAGAGAATATCTCTCTCTCTTCCGTTCCTGTCTGGTCGCTTTCAGTTTGGTTTTGCTCTGTCTCAGCACTCAGCACTGTTTTATCAGGCACTGGCAGTTTCAGCGCTTCAACTTCCTCATCTGTGGGACACAACACTTTCTTTGTGTGACTGGCGTGAATCCAGTTGGGAACCCCCGCACACTTCACAGCGGTAGTTGTCGTCAGAATCACTTGGAAAGGGCCTTTCCAACGGGGTTCCAAACACGACTTTCTCACGTGCTTCTTTACCACGACCCAGTCACCTGCTTTCAGTGCGTGTCCTGGATCTTGGATCGGTGGCAAGGTGGTCGCTTCCACCTGGTGAGAGAAAGAGCGAACCACGTCAGCTAGACCCTTGCAGTAGTCTAACACCATATCATCTGTAATATTCAAAAGCGCGTTTGCGGGAACTGCAGGAAGTCTCATAGCCCTGCCCATGAGAATTTCGTGCGGAGACAATCCAGTCTTTCTATCAGGGGTGTTTCTCATTGACATTAGCACCAAGGGCAATGCGTCAGGCCATTTCAAATTTGTCGATGCACATATTTTCGCCATTCTCGATTTCAGTGTACCATTCATCTGCTCCACCAGTCCTGAGGCTTCAGGGCGATAGCTACAATGCAGCTTTTGCTCAATGTTCAGCGCTTCGCAAAGTAACTTTATCACCTCGTTATTGAAGTGACTTCCCCTATCTGATTCTAAAGAGATCGGGAATCCGAAACGTGGTATTAACTCTCTCAACAATAGCTTTGCAACTGTAAGGCTGTCATTTCTACGTGTGGGGTATGCCTCAATCCAGTGACTAAAAATGCACACGATCACCAACACATACTTCAGACCTCCATGCACGGGCATCTCAATGAAATCTATCTGCATTCGACTAAACGGGCCACTGGCCCTGCCAATGTGGCTCGCGTTCACAACCGTTCCCTTTCCTGGGTTCATCTGCTGGCAAGTGACACATCGATGGCAAACTGCTTCTGCAGCTTGACGAAATCTGGGGTTAAACCAATCAGTTTTGAACAATCTTATCATGGCATCTCTCCCTAGGTGAGCTTGCCCATGATAGAACCGCGCAAGCTGTGGTAAGAGACTACTTGGCAAAACAAATTTTCCCTCATTTGAAACCCATAACTCATCTGGTCTCTTTATACATTGTGATTTAATCCAGGAATCTCTTTCATCCTCCCTGACGTTATTCTGTAATGCTTTTAATTCATCTATTGTATCTACGACCTTCAAGGCAAATGCTTCAGCTGGTTCAAGTTCTGGCTCACTTATCGAATTCCATTCATCTCTGAGTAATATACAGTTCAAGGCACAAAATCTTGCGACTTGATCCGCATATGCATTTCCCAGAGAAACATAGTCCTGTCCTTTCGTATGAGCACTACACTTTACCACTGCAACTTCGGCTGGCATTTGAATGGCGTGTAACAATTCCCTTATTCACTCCCCGTTTTTCACTGGGGATCCTGAAGAAGTCAGGAAACCTCTCTGTGACCACAGTTGTCCAAAGTCATGCACAATCCCAAACCCATACTGACTATCTGTGTAAATGGTGACTTTCATCAGTGCAGACAGTTGACATGCTCTTGTAAGGGCTACAAGTTCTGCTACTTGTGCAGAATAGACTCCTTGAAGCCAACCCGCTTCCAAGACACCTGTTACAGTACATACAGCATATCCTGCTTTCAAAATTCCCATCCCATCTCTTAGACATGAACCATCAACGAAAACAATTTGGTCATTTTCATCAAGCTTAGTATCCTTAATGTCAGGTCGAGGTTTTGTGCAAAATTCAGTCACCTGAAGGCAGTCATGCTCGACGTCTTCAGCGTTCTCAACTTCAGCATTTTCACCAGGAAGCAAGGTTGCTGGATTCAACGTAGTGCACCTTTTCAGCTGCACATTCGGTGAGCCCAGAATTATCGTTTCATACCTTGTGAGTCTTGCTCCAGTCATGTGTTGCGTTCGGGAGCGGGTCAAAAGTATCTCAACTGAGTGAGGGACCATGACTGTTACTGGGTGTCCCATCACTATTCCTTCACTCTGAGTGAGGCTGATACCAACTGCTGCTACGGCGCGCAAACACCCTGGAAGTGCTGCTGCAACCGGATCCAAAGTAGCTGAAAAATACGCTACTGGTCTGTTTATGCCACCATGGGCTTGAGTCAAGACAGACAAAGAACATGCATCACGTTCATGACAAAACAATGTGAAAGGCTTTGTGTAGTCAGGCATACCTAAAGCTGGAGCCCTGCACATGCATTCTTTCAACTCAATGAAAGCATCCATCTCATCCCCTTTCAGCTCAATTTGATCCAAGGCATCCTTCTGGGTCAATTTCAGTAAAGGCTTTGCTAGAGTTGAGAAGTTGGGAATCCACTGGCGACAGTAGCCCACCATTCCCAAAAACTTCCTCACCTCCCTCCTTGTCTTTGGTGGACTCATTTGAAGTACACTCGTTATTCTTTCCTTCATTATTCTCCGTGACCCTTTCTCTATTTGGTGACCCAAGTATTTCACCTTCTTCTGACAGAACTGCAATTTGGAAGGAGACACCTTGTGTCCATTCCTTCCCAAATGGTTCAACAGAGCAATGGTGTCGGCTGTGCAGCCACTTTCTGTCTTTGATGCAATCAACAAGTCATCGATGTACTGTACTAGGGTTGACTCGAATGGCAATTCCAATGCTTCCAAATCTTTCTTAGAATCTGATTGAAGATTGACGGTGACTCAGAAAACCCTTGAGGAATTCGACACCAACTGTACACTCTGTCTAAAAATTTGAAACAAAAGAGGAATTGGCTGTCCTCATGAAGAGGCACCGAAAAGAATGCTTGTGACAAATCGATGACTGAGAACCACTCGGCATCACAAGGGACTTGAAACATTATCACAGCTGGATTCGGTACTACAGGGCAGCATTTGACTATGATGTCATTTATTTTCCTCAAGTCCTGCACGAGTCGGACCTTTCCACTCGGCTTTATTAATCCCATGATTGGTGAATTACATGGACTGCTTAACACTTCTTTCAGTACTCCCTGCTTTACGAATTCGTCAATAAGTTGGGCAACTTTCATGAGGGTGTCTTGTGCCATGTGGTATTGTGGGGTCTGGGGAAAGATCGCATTGGGTTTTACAGTCACTTTCACTGGTTCCACTCCTTTCATCAATCCCACCTCTTTCCCTGTCATATCCCACACTTCCTTTCCGACTGTCTCCCGTAATTCAGCTGTAATATCTTCTTCCGTTATCATCGGGAAAAGACAAATCAGAGGATAGTCTTCATCGACAGTTTCCATCTCATCCCCCTCTACACTGTCCTCTTCTTCCCCATCACTGCTCGTCTGAATTTTTATTCCCTCGTTCGAACACATAATCGAACATCCCAATTTGCACAATAGGTCTCTCCCTAATAGTGCTATCGGGCTTGAGTCACATACCACAAACTTGTGTAACCCTTGATAGTTGCCAATGCTGACTGGTACCGGATCTGTTATTGGGTTTGTCAGGTGCCTGTTTGCTACTCCCACCACTTGAACTGTACTCCCGGAGAGTGGCAAATTTGGTACTTCACTGCTCTTAACTGTTGAACGTGTGGCTCCTGTGTCAACCAAGAATGAGACACGATGACCCATTACTCTTCCCTCTACGTACGGACCCTTTTGATCAACTTCCAAGGATGCTGCAAGCACACAATCTCCTTCCTCTCCTGAGCTTTCACTCTCCCATACATTGTTTATTCCACTCTCACTGTGTAATGGGAACTGTTGTACGGTGCCATTTGTACTCATTACCTGACCCGAGACCTGTGGAGGAACCATCACTTGCTGCTGACTCATTGGTGCCAAGGGTATTTGCATTTGCTGATTAGGTACATGGGTAACTGCTGTTGCATTGGCTGCATTTGCGTCATCTGCATACGGGGCATCTGCATCTGCTGCGGCTGCATAGGTTGTAATCCCTGCAATTGATTTATGGTCTGGAAATGTGGGTTTGGACCTCTCATTTTCGGTCCCCTCATTGTCTGAAATGCATTGACATCATTGTTTTACTGACCAACACCTGCACCTGCACCTTCCTGCACCACCATCGGGCACTCGCGTTTCCAATGACCGACAATTCCGCACACGTGACACAGCATCACCTTCTTCATTGCCTGCACACCATTCACAACGGTGTTCAAATCCGGACCATTATTCACAAAACCTCCTCTGCCTCTGGCCTGTGGCTGAAACGCCATATTTCCCTGCAACTGCGGCTGCGGTTGCGGTAACTGTTGTTGGAACCCTTGCAACCCTTGCAAACCTTGCAGACCTGTCTGAGCTGCCTTAAGCTGCATCATCATCACCTTCTCTTTCAACTTTTTCTGTTTCACTTTAATTTCGTCGCTACAGTATTTCGCATAATTCAACACCCCATCAATCGGTTTCGACTGCCAACAAATCAAATGCGACTTTATCATCTGACTTATCTCTGGTCTCAGCCCTTCCACAAATCTAAACACAAAATGAAGCATGTCCTTCGCCTCTATTGTTTCCGTGCCACTGTAGTTCTTGAATGCCTTCAACAACCTCTCATAGTAACTATGAATCGACTCTTTAGCCTCTTGGGCAGTTCGATCGATCTTCTGCCAATCCACATTTTTCGCAGCCACCTTCGTCTTCAAATGCTCAATCACCTTATAGTACAAGCTCATCACCATAGGTGATGGTGCACCCGTCTCCCTGTCTCTCTCTGGTTCACTTGTCGGCCAACCTACAGCTCTTTTGCAATCCTCCCACAAGTCTGCTGGAACCACAATCTCAAAGAGAGTATTCAGGTCTTCCCAGAGACATTTTGCAAGCTTCACAAACCTATCAGTCTGTTGATACCATTTAATCGGTTTCTCTCTCAGTTTGGGAAAATCATCCGTAAAAGACTGAATGTCGCTTCTGTGCCATGGTACATGTATTAATTTTCCCCCTGCTGTCTCCCTCATTGGTAACATGGTTACTGCATCACTACTCTTTGGTCTTTTCTCATTGTGCTCTGTAGCGCTGTCCCTCCTCTTTTCCTTTCTCTTTACCCACCTGCTTTCCCACTTGTCTAAGCACCTCCACACTTGTGCACTCTGCAGCAGTTCTCTAAGGTGCGCCTTCATGCCTGCTGACCTCATGTGTTCAAAATCTGTGGCCCCAAAATCCAACCTGTAGCTCCTGCTCAAGTGTTTTGTCTTGTCTATGTGAACCCCGTTTTTGTCAGCTATTTCTTGCAAGCTTTTATGTACCTTGTTCACTTCCTTCGTAATCTTTGGACATAGATACCTCAACTCTTCTTCCGAGTAGGACTCCAACCTATTCACACCCATAGTCCCTTCCACCAATTCTTGTGCTTCCATGTTCAACCTCATCCTATTCAGATAATCTTCTCCCTTCCCACTGTCTGAGCTTTGTGTGGAATTCAGACTGTTGAACCACTGTGTCAGCTGTTGCGCATTCAACCCCATCAGTGTAGCGTTCACATCGACTGCCATGGATGGTTGCGGCAACTTTTCAGTGTTCGATGTTAGAGGTATTATCAGTGGGGGGCTCGACCTCACCACTGTCGACTGAGCACATATGGGACTAAACTCCATCAAGGATCCGGATCCATTTGGCTGAGCCGCTATCGGAGTTATCCCTGGAGTGTTTTCTATGCACCTCCTTTCGGTCCCATTCTGCAGCATTGATCCCTGACCGCTCATACCTAAGTTAGGCTGACTGTACAGAGGTACCGGTGGACCTACAGTAATGGGTAGTGATATCGCATCTGGGTTTTGTCCATTTCCCATGTTCTGAGGCATGTTCATTCCCACACCATGGGTCATCATTGCCGGCATGCCCATCTGACTCCCCGTCATCTGAGCATGTGCGTTTCCCCCCTGCATCTGCTTTTGAGGCATCAAAAACTGGGTTGATTCGGCTTGTGCCAATGTCTGGTTGTGACCATTCTGTACTCCCCTTACGGTTTGTTCTAGAATCATTCCTGCACTGTTGTCACTGCTGTAGTACCCTGGCATCTGCGGCTGATAATTTTCTGCTGGTTTCAACATGGGCACATCTGGATATATTCTCCTAACCTGCGGTATCTGCGGGGTGAACAGCAAACTCGGGTCCTTAGACCCCGATGATGCTCCTGAACTCTGAGTTTCACTGTTCTGTACCGGTGCCGGAGGGGCAGAACTGGTACTTGGACCTTGTCCAGTCTCCGCATAAGGTGGTGGACGGTCGTTCAGCAATTGCATTATTAACTCCTCATCCTCTACCTCCTCTTCTCTTCTCAACTTTTCCTCGTCCTCTCTATCCTTGGAACACCTCCTGTTTGTCTTACAGGTAGCTTTCTTACCTGTCTCCTCTTCTTCCTTAGTAATTGCGGGAAACAATTTTATCCCCTGCAATACATCTGACCTCCACACCTTCTGTGCATTATCCCACCTAGCGTCCGCTAGTGTCTTTTCTACCTTCCTTATCCTAGTCTCGAACTTATTTTGCTGCTGCTGTCTAGCCATCAGTTCCCAAATCGCTAGAGCCTCAAACTGTGCTGGCCTTGGAGGTACCTTCATGTCATACATCGTGAATCTCAAATTCTCTAGGATCCTTATATTGAATGTCCCATGTATCGGGAACGCTACGCTCCCATGTTTCTCTGTCAGCTTGTGCCATTGCTTTAGCCAAAGACACGGAGCTACCCCCTTCTCTTCCATTACAATGTAAGCTGGTGTGCCTTCGGGCGGCGTTTCCTCTTCTACGCTCGCTTTAATGTAAGACTCCCCCTTCATCGCACTCCTTAATGCTTTAAAAAATTTCATTTTCTCGTCTTTTATTTCACAAAATATGTAATCAATAGGTGACTTTAATTCCCGGAATACTCTTCTCTTGCCTTTCCCCTTCCAATCGGGCCCCACGGACTGCGTCCAATCCGTGCGCGACCCTTCTCTGCAACCAACCTATCCCAGCGCGGCTCCTAGTGACGTCACACACACTGCGGCTGACAAAGCCTCGCGGCTAGTCTTCCTTCACTCAGCTCCTCTCGTAACAACTTCTTGCATGTATTGCGAGCTACCAAAAATATAAAACAGATCTGTCGGTTTACTACAGGAGGGGTAACACAATCGCTTCAGGACCTTAGGGATTTTTCACTAGCCTCGGCAGTTATTCCATCTTTCTCGGTCCCCACTTTCGCAAGCAAATCTGACCCGCAGACCTACTCTCAACTTGTCAATGATCTATTCTAGTGCACTTAGAATCTTGTCAAAGCCCGAAGTCGAAGTTTCTTTCACTCCCTTACACACGTACCGACTTTTTGACCACGCCCGATCAACCTACTAAACCGCCCAGACCACAACATAAAACAACATACTCCGGAGTCTCTTGACCTCGCAGGGCCCGTCTCAACAACAACAACCACGTGGACCTTTTTATGCACAAAGCGCCACATGCACATGAAGTTCGACGACTTCCCTACTCTCACACTCGGAGTCGCACCTCCGCTATTTCTATGAAGTTCGACGACTTCCCTACTTCTACACTCGGAGTCCCACCTCCGCTATTCTCTAAAAAAAGGAAATCCTCGCAAGCTTTTCACACAATCTGCGGCAATAAGCTGTGCAAGCGCAAAACCCTAACTTCTCTCATACCGTCACTAGTACCACCAACGCCGATTCCACACCTCCGTTCTCTCCATTCGCAAGCTCCGAGATCCCGGGAAAGTCGCGGTGGACCTAGCCCATCATCATTTTTTCAATCAGTTTTATCCAAGAAAAACCTAATTCAACTTCTCGAGAGGGGTCTCAAAAGGCGTAACCGTTAATTCAACACCATGTACTTTAAGTGTACGGGGTCCCAAAAGACGTAACCGTCCTCTGCTACCATCTACTGATAGAGCGGTCCGTACTAATAATTTACCTGTATTCGGACGCTCTTTAGGCCGATGAATCTTTTGACTAAGTGGGACTCTCCGTACTCTATATCGGTCAATTTAATCAAATCAATAATCAATAACGAACATAAGCAATACCTTGATCAACATAACACTTAACAATTAATCCAGAATACATTTTCGGCGAACCCTGACCTTTCAGTCAGGAATAACCACACCAGTTTATTCAAAGTTAGTGAATTTATTTCCCTATATTAACAAAGCTAGCACAATATAGATGTGTCTCAACACCAAATGATAAACGTAAATGAACATTAATAGCTGTCCATAGCGGCGAAACAAGTGCAATCTATGCAGCATTTGAATAACAAGGCATTCGATAATAGCAATGCAAATCACTAATACGATAATCTGTAATGAACTAATTGCATACATTTAGTCAGCATAACAAGGTCTCAAATTGCATCGTGCAACAAAAGGAATCCTCATCTAACCTCAAATTAGCATCAGCATGTAGGACTTCATGCAAAAACAATTTAGCAACATTAATTTGGAAAACTCCTGGCTAGGGATCTTATCAAAAATCAGCAGTTGGTTACCTAAGAGAAACACAATGCAATTTTACAATTTCCTTTCATATTTACCAATTACGATCAGCATACAAGGAAGTCTTCGTCTCGCAGGTACCGTTTCTCGATCAGCATGGGTACCGTTTCGATCAGCATGGGACGGGGCAAAGGGGCAAAGTGGACGGGGCAGTTGCCTCACGGCGGCAAGGTAAAACTACTACTTCATGCAAGGGATTAAATCAAAGTTAAAGTCTCTAGGGCAAGAATCATTTAAAGTCTCTTTCTCTCGATTAGAGAAAGCATCAAAGTCTCTTTCAAAATGGCGTCACAGCTAAGTGGGCCATAATAGCTGCAAAGTCTACAAAATGGCGGGATGTCCAATAATGGCTGCTTTCCTCTCGTGCACCTGGTTTAAATAGACAACAGTTCAAATCCAGTAGGGTCTTCCATTGGAGGGTTCATAGGTCAGCTTCAAATTGTCCAATCAAAAACGACAGTTCTCAAGCTTTTACTTAAGTATACATTATCCTTGGAGATGGGTACGCAAGTTGCAACATTTTATACCAATTAACTCACTTTCAGAGCTTCCATTGTCCGCACCTGCAGATTGACCTTGGAGTAAAGAGAAAATATGCCAGGCTGGCACGAAACCTTAAGATAAGCATGTGAACGATCTCAGTGGAAAAGTACAGCTTCAAGCAAAAATACACGTTTATTAGCACATTGGAAAAATACGAGCATCTAAACCGTGAGACCAGGCAACTAGGCCGAAGCCTCCACTAAAGTAATGCTAAGCTAAAACATTTCAAGCAAGCAAATCGTAGCACACGTTTATGATTATGTCGGATTAGTGCAATTCTAATACACCACGTTATATAAAGCACGCTTATAAATGTTGGCAAACTACTCTGAGGGCACATTTTGTCCCCGTACAATCTTTATTAGTTCGGTTAAAGTCACGCATGATTATTTCACACTACGTTTACGCGTTAATAAATGGAAAACCTTCATTTTCTGCTTCATCACCGGCTCCTTCATGGCCCAAAAAAAAATCAATAAAAAAACAGGATGAATGAAAAATAAACGAGCAGCAGGAGCCTCTCATTTACTATTCACTGCTGAAAGCAAGGGGCACACCTGCAAGGGCATTTAATGATTTTTTCAAGTCTGGTTATGGCCCTAGAAGGAGCCAGGGGCACCACCAAGCATTTTCGTAATGTTGTAGGGGGGTGGGCTACATGAAATGCACCAGTGCCTCAGCAACATTTAAAAAAAAATGATGTCTCCTGGGTCATAAAATCCATGACCCCAGGAGAGCTTACCATATTTTTAAAGCACTTCTAGGTGGAGCTCTATGCTTTCCAGCTTGAATGCAGAGCCCTCTTGTGACTGTTTTTATGGATGCATTATTTTGTGGGTTAAAAAATGTTGAACGGAAGATTCAAGGAATGACAATCTCTTTTATGAAACATTGCACTGTGTGAATTAATGAAGTTTACATTTGATTAAAGTTATTGGTGATTTGTTTTACAAAGATAACGGGTATATGTTGATGTGCTAACTCCTTCATAAAGCCAATAAGCTCACTTTCTATATTTTGGTGTTCTGACCCTTGAACAAAGTCAGTAAGTCTGCTTTACTTAAAATAACACCATTATAACTCATGTCCTAAAGTAAGTATAACTCTCACCTTTGCCATGCGCTGCTATTTCCTCACATATTACATCACTCATGACATCTTCTATGACATCATTGATGACATCACTGAGACATCTGAAATGACATCATTGATGACCACACTGTGTATAGTGGGGGGGCAAGTTATAGTTCCTTTAGGACATGAGTAATAATTACTTGAGATTAATAAAACTGGTGAATTTTGGTGGTTTTGTTTGTATAAAACAATGGGCTTGATTACAACTTTGGAGGAAGGTGTTAATACGTCCCAAATGTGACGGATATACCACCAGCCGTATTACGAGTCCATTATATCCTATGGAACTCGTAATACGTCTGGTGGTATATCCGTCACATTTGGGACGGATTAACACCTCCTCCAAAGTTGTAATCAGGCCCAATATGTGTTAACTGGTGTTCCCCCCTAACTATAACGTTCCTTTAACCTATTGTTTTTTTCAGCAATAAATATATATATATATATATATATATATATATATATATATATATATATATATATATATATGTTTATATAAATCTATAGATAATACTTACTACCCCTATGTGAAGCACTAAAGCACTTGCCTACCTGGGCAGCATGCCACGCCATATAGGGCATGTGGTTGGAAGTGTGTTGTCTTTGTCTCTTGCGGAAAGTGTTTCCTTGCTGTGCACTATGACCACTGAACTGGAGTTATTGTGCTACAGGATGAAGTGGGTATTAGTGTAATGGATGAAGAGTTGTGAGAGACGGATGTGCAGTTTATGGTTTCCAGTTAGATACCTTTAAGGTATTTCTTATGATCATAGTCCACTTAGCTAGTTACTGCACTGGGTTGTCCAATCTGTAATACGTTGTTTGAAAGTTCATGGTTCTGAGCAGGCATCACTGGAGAGAGAAACAGTGGCGAGATCTGCTGGGACTGACTTTGTTACTATCACCCAATTCTGATTGCCATTTTGAGATATCAAGAAGAGGTCATAGTATGTAGTTAGTTGGGACCTGCAGTAGTGGAAGAGTCCTCAGATTGGCCAGCAGTACGTAGCACATGCTCAGTTATTGCATGCCTGTTCAGTTGTTGACGGCTGATTGTGGGTTGGGACAGTACTGGGTGATGGATGCAACCCGTAGCAGATTTGCTTTATATGAGTGTAAGAGTATGAAGCAGTATAAGGGGGTTGTTATGCAGCCTATATGAACTTCAAATGGCTTCCAACTGCTGAGTGTTATGGTTTTGGTATTAGTGTGGCCAGAAAATATATATATGAACTGACAATATCATATAATATCCAGGGCAGTCATGGGCCAGCCCTTCATAACTAACCTGAGAAAAGTGCTGATCAGGCTATAGTCCAGGATTGTGGGATGATATAGTTATCTTAGAAAACAGCCATGTTTTCAACTGTCTTCTGAAGTGTGTGTACTCTTGAAAGCTGTGAATCTTGGCTGGTAACAAGTTCTAGAGCTTGACAAAGCCTCCTATAGATTTATTATTGTAATGCGGTATGGTGATCAAAGGTGCAAGTTTGGAGAACATGCCGTTTCATTTGTTTTGCTTGAATTTAACTTGTAGAAATAGTGGTCTTTTTCCTTGGGAGGCTTTATGGACAATTGTGGGTGTCTTGAACATTGCTCTTATAGCCACAGGTAGCCAGTGGAGTGATTACAGGACCGGAGTCATGCATTCTCTTGGGTGGAGGCACAGAAAGTGCTTTGTGTGCTAAGTGCTCCGCTGAAGGATGCTGGTACTATTTTAGTGGAGCTGCTAGAAACCTTGATGCTGTCTGTTACATCTGCAGGTGCTCTGTTTAGTACTGCTGGTACAGTCCATTACAAGTATATCAGTCCTTACGAGAAGAGCTTGTGTAGTGTATAGTAAGAACGTCAACACTTTGGAGAATTGATAACACCGGTATGTAGCAAAGTGTTGATTAGGTCTACTTAAAACAAAGCAGCTTGACCAGAGAGCTGGTACAGTCTTTTGAAAAGTGCAGTTACCTTGCTGAGAAGTACTGGTACCGTCCATAAAAACAGAACCCCTGACATTATTTGGAAATGACTGATGAATGGTTTGTTTGGTGTTGCAGACAAATGTCCTTCATCAAAATCACCACCCATAATGAGAGGAACAGCCATGACGATCAATTTTAAACAAACACGCCTAATTCATGGCATTTGGTTCATCGTGCAGAAGTTACAATATTTCACACAAAAAAAAATTACAACCCAGAGCAGATAATCACCAATTTTAACTGGGAACCTGCTTTATACTATACACCTCCAACTACTCAAGTTTTAACATATGGCACCTTTAGCTTCTTGTGGGCAGACTAATGAGTTCCGTGCTTCAGATCCAGAGCCACTGTATTTCGCGAATGTTTACACTGACATACTAAAATCTCATGTTGACATTCAAGTGGCTACAGAAAGTTCCTGCTTTATGTGTTAGCAAGCAATAAATAATTATTCCAGATGTGCCTATTGTCTGTATTGCAGGCAAGGAAGGAAGGGAAACGTGCTTAACCACACATTGTAAACAATGCAGACGTTTACCACACAAGGGTAACCACGCTTGCCGGAACAACAACTGCCTTTTTCTGTGCCTTAACCACACATGTGCCAAACCACGAATATGCGAGGGTAAGGCACAGAAAAAGGCAGAGAGCAGGAGAAGACGTGGTGAGGGAAGTGGGGCTTGGGCAGTGTTGGGGGTAGTTTTTAGGGGTGGGGCTGAGTAGTTCATTTTTTAGGGGAGGGAAGGGGGTCGGGTAGTTTTATTTTTTAGGGCTTAGGGTGGGTGAGGGCTCAGGGTAGTTTAGCTATTAGGAGTGGGGGTTGTTTTTAGGGCTCAGGGCGAGTGGGGGGGGTCAGGGTAGTTTCGTTTTTAGGGCGGGGTCAGGGTAGTTTTTTTTTTTAGGGCTTAGGGTGGGTAGGGGGTTTAGGGTAGTTTAATTATTAGGGGTGAGAGGAAGGTTTTAGGGCTCAGGGCGGGTGGGGGTGTTGGGTAGTTTAGTGTTTAAGGGCAGGAGTGGGGGGGTCAGGTCTTTTTTTTTTTTTTTTAGGCTTAAGGTGGTAGGGACGGGGTACTCTAGCTATTAGGGGTAGTTTTGGGCCTCAGGGCAGGTGGGGGGTGTCGGGGTAGTTTAGTTTTTAGGGGCAGGGTGGGGGGGTTTGGGGTAGTTTAGGTTCTACAGATGGGGATAGTTTGGGGCCTCAGAGTGGGTGGGGGTGTCAGGGTAGTTTAGTGTTAAGGGGTGGAGGTGCGAGGGTCGGGTGTTTTTTTATTTTTAGGGCTTAGGGTGGGTGGGGGGCTGGGGTAGTTTAGCTATTAGGGGTGGGGCTGGGGGTAGTTTGGGGACTCATAGTGGTTGGTTTTTTTTTTATGCCAGAACCACAGTGCTGTTTCCACATACGCCTTTACCAGGCATGCTTTTACAGTGAAACACGTTGTAAAGGCATGCATGGTAAAGGTATGTGAGGGACTGATGCGGTTCTAGTTCCAATCGCGTTAGGGCATGTGTTGTTCCGGCATGCATGGTTCTGTCATACATCCAGGCAGGAATGTTTGCTTTACCAATGCTTGTTAAAAGGATTCTAACGACTCCTCTGTGCTCTGGTCATTGAGTGGTTTGCTTCTTGTATCCAATTATATAATGACAGGAGCTTTAGTTTATCCACTGTTAGATGAGTTTCCTGTAGTGCTTAATTTGTGCCTCTGGTTGCCGCTAGTGGACAGCAAAGTTCATTTTTGAGCACTGGTACTTCTTTTTCAACATCAGAATTCAACCCAGAGCAATTTAAAGGCTGAAAAAGGAGCAGAAAGGAGGGAGAGAAATATAGGTAAAGAGTGACAAAAGTCGAAAACAGACATGAGAAGAACTTGTAAGAATGAGATAAAAGCAGGAAATACAGGGTGTGGAATAAAGAGGCATGAGATGGAATCAAGACTAAGCAGTCTTGGTGTTTGGTAATGACAAGCAATGACCCGGGCATTTATACTAAAGCCACGGTCTAGAGTCGTGCAAGAGTGCTCAATCTCCAGTGCTGTCATGTTCATTGATGACTCTCTTTCTAGAGTGATCTTGTTTTATGAAATCAGGAAAGCTATTAAGGACACAGTGGAGATGGGCAAGCCACTGAAAGCTCCAGCCCGGCTTGAGTCTGAAACCTTGCTCTCCCTCAGCTCCCGGTGTCGGTGGAACTTTCAAGCCCATGATGAGCCGCGCTTTCATGTGGCTTCGGCATGCCATTCTCCCTATACCCTCATGCACAAATCGGTAAAATCAATGTATTAACATTTTAGTTAAAAGCAGTAGCGGCTCGCTGTGTTAGACGGGGCGGGACGGCGGGCGGGGGAGAATATTAAAACATAAAAAAAAAAAAAAAACGTACCTGGGCCACCGCTGCCTGGAGAACCGCGCGGCTTAAAGCAACGTCAGGATTGGCTGGGAGCGCCCAGCCTGGGCACTTCCAGGCAGACTAGGAGCCTGTGCAGGCTCTCTCCAGCCCGGCAACTGTGTTGCTGGGCTGGAGAGAGCCCTGTGCGCTTGTGTGTTTGGCCGGCAGTCTCGGGCCGGCCAAACACACATGCGCTCTGAGGGAAGTCCACACAGCACTCCCCTCTGCTCGTCACACCCTGTGGCCCACTCCTTTCACAAGGTAGGATTAATAAACCCAGTTCAGTATCCCTTCCTTGTGAAAGGATTTGCAGCGGTTGCTGCTGGTTGGGGGGTGGTGACGCGCCTCCGCCCTCATGGAGGAGCCGCCCCTGGTAGCTGGTTTACAGAAAGTAAACCCAGAACACCTAAATTAATGGCAGTGCCCCCAGAGTGGGGGCGAGGCAGGAACGGTTCTAAGTTAAAGTTTAAAAACGATCACTTTTAATAAATACATCTCAGTGCTGTACTACAGTGTGACATATAAGCATCAAAACTTCCACATGTTGAAGAAATACACTTTTTTTAAAGATACTTTATCATATTTTTGTGATGTCTGTTGTATCATTTACATGACAAACATTTTCAGGGCTCGGCTCATGCACTAAGAGCCAAGCCAGACATTTGGCTCAGCTCGCCATGTTCATTTGTTGGCTCGTCCATCTCTAGTTCACAGAAGTCATTATTTGCTGCCAATACTTCCCACTTGCTGTTGCAGGAGTGCTGCAGGTAATCACGGCGTACTTCGACATCAGCGACAGCAACGCAGGACTGCTTCAAACAGGTAACTTAGTATCTCGCTTCTGAGCGCCATCTTCATGTGACTTACTGTCTGCCTACATGCGGAAGGCCACACTTTACTGTAGAAGAAATAATATTAAACATGCAAAATCACTAAGCATTCTATTTTTATTTGAACCATCTTGAATACATACATAATATCAACAAATCACATTTTAGATACAACTGAGATTAAAAGCAAATAAAAAAATCAACCCGTATATTACTTACCAAAAAACTGACAAATAAGCAAACACAAAACATTTTTTCAGTCCATTCTCGAAGAAATAATCTGTGCTATAAAGAACTAGAAGAAAGTGAGTGTATAATTTTTCAAGTTTCCAGATAAGTGTATTTTATTGTGTTCAGTTTCTTTACAGGTAACTGGCACCATCCAATGGTATGCCACCACTGTGAATCAAGATGCAAAGGAGATGCTGCGGAAGACCAGGCATTTGCCACTTTGACTATGTGGTGGGCAAAACAATATTTCACCCCTCGAACATTTGTGGGTAGATTACAATAAATGGTCTGGGAACTCAGAGGGTGCTTGCATCCATTTGTGTGCTTTTGGGGCAGTTTGGTATTGCAGAAGTGTCTGCAAACATTTGTGTGGCTCCTTCTGTAATGCAGATGCGCATTGAAAAGTGGGGCGTTCATTGTTTGAACAGGGGGATGAGCTATATGCCAATGAGGGTATGCATTTGTCTTGCAACATGGCAGGTGGATGAGCAAAAATTGCCCTGGAAGGATGCCCTAACTTTGTGCCCGCCTTAAGTGTGCCCTTTGGAGGAGGCAGAATGAGAGGCAGACACAAAATTACTTTGACCAAAACACCTTTTCTTAAAATTCGACAGTTCCTTAATGTCTTCATATTTAACTTAATTTGTAATGTGTATTTTTGTTTCTATTATCTTTCTATTCACATATCTATCTATCTATATATCTATTTTTCTGTCTATCAATCATGTTTCATGTTATTTTTACTTGGGGGAATAGTCCCCAAAATCTCCTTAATTTATTTATTCCTATATAAGATTTTGTTTTGATGTTGTTTATATAATCGTATAGTTCATTTGTTTTTTGGGGTAGGTGCATTTTCCCTTATCCCATCCTCTCTCTCTCTCTCTCTATCTATATATATATATATATATATATATATATATATATATATATATAGTTACTCGAAGGCTCCGCAAACCCTCCTGATGTAGTGCTGACATCTGACTGGCTGCCATCACCTCAACAAGGAAGTGTTGGTAGCCATCTTAGGACTCAGCTTCAGCCAAGTCCTTCAAAAATAGATAAAAAAGAAAAGGGGCCAGGGTAGGGACACCCTGATCCCTTAGCTCTGGTGCCTCGCCAGGGCAAAAAAGCATTTTCTTAAAAACATTTTCACCAACAGTCGTGGCAGACCGGGTGAAAATTTTTTTAAAAAAAAAGTCTGGGCTCCCGTGCTTGTTTGGAGAAAACTCCCAGGTGAGCCAAGACCCGGGGGCATTGTTTAAAAAAAGGAAGGTGGCACATGGGGCCCTCCTCCTGAGGCTCATTGAGCCCTGTAGACCACCACCTCCCTGGGGCTAAATATTTATAATGGGGGTGTTGCCCAGACCCCCATGCCCCTGGGACCACCACCTTCTCGGGGCTAACTTTAAAGTAATGGGGGGCCTTGCAGACCCACCCAGGCCCTGGGGACCACCACCTCCCGGGGCTAACTTGAAAGTAAAGAGTTGGCCTCACGGACCACCAGCTCCCTGGAGCCAAAATAAGTTTTGAAAATTGGAGGGGGGGCACGCAGCCCACCTCCTGGGCCATAAATGGCCCTGGGGACCACCCCCTCCGTGGGGCCAGCCTGTGGAAAAAGGAGGGGGACCACAGGCCAATAATGGCCATGGGGGACTGCAACTGCCCGGGCCGGCTCCTGCTATGTCCCGGAGTGCCCATCCCTAGGACATAGCTGTGTTTACTCTGCTCCCAGGAAGCTAGAGCTGTCAAACCGCTCTCGCTTGCTGGGAACTGAGTTTTTGTCTGTTTCCCTAGCTGCAGAGATGTGGGTAGGGAAACAGAGGAAATGATTGCTCTCACACACAGTGAGATGCATGTTTAGCAGCTCCCTGTGCGTGACAGCAAAGCCGACTCCCGTAGGAGGCGGGGAGCCAGCTGTGAACAAAGGGTACCCGCACTGTCCCCAATGCTGCTGACTGGGTGCCCGGGGACACGGCTGGGCCCCGGGGGATGGGGTCCCTGGGGCCAAAATTGGCCTGGGGATGGGGAGGGGTGAGGCACATGGTCCCTCTCCCACATTAAAACAAAATACATTTTAAGGCTGGGCCCAGGGGATGTGGTCCCCTGGGCCGAGATCGGCCCAGGAAGGAGGGCCTCCCTCCCCTATCACAATCTGAAATCCTTCATGAAGGTGAATGCATCACTAATCTATTAGAGCACAATCTCGGACTGTGACGAGTAGGCTCTTTCTTGTCCTGTCCTGGTGAGAGTAGAGTCCCTGGTTCTCCCTTTAAATTGCTACGAGTATGCAAATGTGCATGTCACCTGGAAGCTGCGCCTGCTTGGCCCTGCACTATCCACCTCAATAGTATGTAAAAGTCTTCACCCATTTTGCCAGGATGATGGACAGCTTACCAAAGGGCCCCCCAGTGCATTTGTCACCGATTTTGGTGACACGTTCTTGATACTGAGGAATATGAGGACATCTCCACAAAGCAAAGATGGACTTACCTCACTCCATTACACAGCTGTAGTGTAGAATATGTACTGGGCATTTACACAAGGAAGCAGAAAGAACTCCATTTGGGTAGATATTTTGTGCAGGCACCCAGGCCCAGTGGTCAGCTTCAAAGGATTTACCGCCTTTGAAATCCCATCTCTGGTTTATGCCCCACTTTGAGCATGAAAACCAGCAGGAAACTGTAATCAGAGTTGATGGAGTGCCCCCCCTCAGCCTGCACCACCCCCACATGTGGCAGGTGAGGTGATCACTCCATTTAATTTTCTTCCATCTTGTATGGCAGGAAAATAGCCTATTAGGGTTAGGGATGTGACCCCTTCCCACAGGAGGTGGTCACAGTGGGTGCAGCCACCGTACGGTAGGTGGCCCATTGGCCACTACCAGGTACTTCCCTTAACACTCCCTAAATGCAGTATTTAGTGAGCATTCCTAGATCTGCAGATCAGATTTGACGGACACAAGAAGACCAGCGACAAAGAACACCCAGGGCTCAAGAACAAAAGTCCTGCTGCAAGAAGAAAAAGGCGACAAACCCTGCCTGCTGCTCCCAGGACTTGACAATCGCCGCTGAGCAGTCGACTGGACATCGGATGGATTCTAAGAAACCCCAGAGTTCCTCCAGCCTTCTGAAAATCACAAAGAACCTCCCTCTGAGTGAAGACATCACTTTCTGCACCCTGCAGGCAAGAAACCAGTGAAGTCCAGTTCACTGGCTGCTGACCAATGAACCAGACAATAAAGTCCACTCAAATTCTACCCAACAGACTCAGAAAACAAACCCTACCAGTGCCCCAAGTTTGGTGGCACTGCGACCTCCAGTGGCTGAGACATGCCATAGCCTGTGGTACTGGACCCCCAACATCACGTTCTCCGAGGACCAGAAGCAAACACCACTCGAGAGACTTCAGGACACCCAAGAATCACACCCCAAGAGTGGCCCTGCTGACCTGCAATCCACCCTCAAAGTGACCTGCACCTGGCTCCAAAGACTCCTTGATCCACGACCCGTGGCTGACTTATCTGCACTGCACCCGGCCTCTCTCACCCCTGAATCATAAAACCAGCTGTGCTCTAGAGGTTCTTAACCCCTTGAGACCTCTAAACTCCAAGAGGACACATCAGAACTACCCTTAAGTCCACCTGTGCAGTGTAATTCCCCTTCTCCGTTCTGCACCAGCCACAAGACTTTCAGCCGCTCCTCTCGCTTAAACCGGGAACCGTCCAAACTTCTCCAGCTGGCCCAGAGGACATGTTGACGACCTCGACCTAAAAATAGAAGGTGGCACCTGTGAGAGCATTGCCTGATTTTATATGCATTTTTTACATTTTTCCCATTGATTCCTATGATGCATAATTACTAAACATTGAAAAATCATAACTTAAAAAGTACCTACCCGATTTTGATAATCTTGAACTTCAAATTTTCATAAAAATCTGAAGTATTTTTGTAAATTGGTCTCAAGTTATTCTTTTGAGTTTGTGTCCACGTTTAATGATACTGTGAGTACAACAAATGCTTAGCATATCTCCAACATAAGCCTAACCGCTCGCCCACACTACCACAAAAACAGAGCATTAGGTTGTCTGCTTTTTACCCCTGGACACCATGGTGCGGTTGCTTGGACTCCCTGCATGGTGCATATCATTTTTGTACACTATATAGAGAGCCGGCCTCCTACACACACCCACATGGACACTCACACAGACACACTCAGACACTCTCTCAGACACTCATTCGCCCACTCAGAGACTCGTACTCACTCACAGACCCACTCAGACACTCATGCACCCACTCACAGACCCTCTCAGACATTCATGCACCCACTCACAGACTCACTCGGAAACTCATACACTCACTCACACACTCAGAGACTCATGCCCTCACTCACAGACCTACTCAGACACTCATAGACCCACTCACAGACCCACTTAGACACTCACATACCCACTCATAGATTCACTCAGGGACTCATGCACCCACTTACAGATCCACTCACAGACTCACACTTTCACTCACAGACTCACTCAGTCACTCACGTACCCATTCACAGACCCACTCACAGAGACACTGTCACACCCACAGACTCCCTCTCACACCTTGTCTCACACCCAGACGCTCTCACACCCACATAGACCCTCTCACACCCACTCTCACACCCAGACACTCTCACACCCACTCTCACACCCAGAAACATCCTCTCACACCTATTCTCACACCCAGAGAGACAGGCCATGCGGCCAACCCCAGTGGTTGGATTAACGTGTAGCATTTAAAATTACTTTAAGTTAAAAAAAACCCATAGAAATTAACTTTAAAAAACAAAGGTTACAGGGATGTTATAGTTAGATTCTGAATTTACTCGCACAAAACCATAGAAATTCAGCAGTTATAGGCATGGTAATTTCAATTAATTATAACTAGCGCCTAAGGTAACTATAACTCATGTCATGCACTGCTAATTACCCCAGATATTATAGCACTCATGACAACTTTTATAACAGCCATAAAAATATCAATGAAACATTAGCAGTCAAAATACTGAAGAAAAAACTGTGCATGGCGGGGGCGCGAAATAGAAATAATGAGGAATTGATAATGGTCTTCTAAATTTGGTAATGTAAGTGCACAGAGACATTTGAATCTTGGGTAAAGCAGGGCACAATGCAGATTTATCCCAAAGAATTTGACCTGTAACGTAATGAAGCCAAGATATTTTCTTGGTTCACTCCTGTTCTGTTTGTACATAAAGACCTATCCATAGGTAGAGGGAAGTTTGATAGCAGCCACGTATTAAAATTACATAAAGTATCAATAAGAAGCTTTGGGTATGCTAGTGACCTGGTCTTACCTTTTACCTACTCTGACCAGAATCGAATTGGTTGGAGATTCATAATCAGAAGAACAAGCTGCAAAATAATTATTTTTCCCACAGAACACACTGAAACTTTACTTGGTTTCCAAATAACTGTCCAATACAATAGGCCAGGGAATATCTGCACCTAAAAATGTTTATAAATAGTTGTCTACTCTGGAAATCAGAAATGACTAATGTAAAAAAATAGATGCAAACTATTAATCATAGGTTTAAATATTTTATTAATCTATGCAAGGCTGGGGCATCGGGAGAGGGTTTTAACACCTATTAAAAGCAAGGTGTATTCAATATTGTTTTACGAGACAGTAGCCTATACACAAATAATATGATGGACATGATAGCAGTTCAATCAATGCTCAAGTTATTCTGTTTATGCCAAAGGGGTTGATCCAGCCCGAGTTAGGTTTGACATAAATGTTATACATAGTGGATCACTAACTCTGGATCTATCTATGTGCATAAAGGCACAAGGGAATGCATTGAAAGTGGTTGTAGGTAAGGAAGTATGTCATGCCCAGGATGCTGAGGCATGCAATCGCCAAACCCACATATTTCATTTAGAGAAATGAAGGGATTGCAAATTAGCCTTTTGGTAACCATTGCTAGATTAGACGTTTTGAAAAATCATGCCCTACAGATATTCTAGCTTGTAGCAGCAAACTGAACAGTATATATATATATATATATGTTCACTGAAAAATGGCGGCAGTTGGCCATAGGGCCTGGTATAGGCACCCAACTGTGCACGTCCTTTACCCATGCACAGGGGAGGATGCCCGCAAGACCTGAGCTGCAGCCAGACCCTGCGGCCAACGCTCCAACCAACCCTGCGGCCAACATTCCCCAACCACCCAAACCCACGCTGCGCACAGCCTTTTCGCCGTCCGTGGCAGGAGTTAGCCGCAGATTCTCTGAGTGTGTGAATAGGTGTGAGAGGGTGTATCTGGGCGTGAGAGTGGCTGTCAGATTGTCTGTCTGGGTGTGAGATTGCGTACATCAGTGTTTTAGTGGGTGCATCAGTCTGTGCGCGGGTCTGTGAGTGGGTGCGTAAGTGTCTAAGTGGGTGTGTATGTGGGAGCAATTGATTGAAAGAGAGACAGAAAGAGAGAAAGAAAGTGAGAAAGAGATTTTTTAGGCTTTAATATCTCATATACTTAGAATGAGATATTTTTGTTTGACTTAACAAAAAAATTGTATTTAATATATTTTTTAAAAGTTCAATTTTTTTAATTTGAAAAAAAAATGGAAACGAGTCTGCGACCTTCACACTGAGCTATGAGGGTTTTCTTTTTTTTTTTGCCCTTTCTGGGATTTGTATAAAAAAAAAAATAGGGACCGCGTGGGGAGCACTCAAGGGCCCACACGCGGTCCCTACTTATTTATTTGTATTTAAAATGGGCTATGTGGGACTGCGAGGGAGACCTCAAGGGCTCCCCCTGTGGTCCCTACTTAAAAAAAATATATATTTTTTTTCAAAACAATGCCATTATGGGCTACCTGGCACTGTGAGGGAATCTCCCTTGCAGTGCCAATGCTTCAGCAACCACAGAGCTGCTTTGACAGCAGCTCCCTGCTGCTGAAGCATTTCATCTCTGTTCCCTGCATGCGTGTAGAGGACAGAGATGAAACTTCAGATTTTGACAGCGGGACCTGCTTTAAAGGTCCTGTTGTCAAAACCCAATGTGTTTGCTGTGGCTTGGCTGCAGCCAAGCCACAGCAAACAGCTGTGCCCCGGGGATGGGCACCCCGGGACATAGCAGGAGCCAGCCCTAGGGGGTGGCAGTCCCTAGGGCCATCAGAGGCTCCTCAAGGGGGGAGCACGCGGCCCCCTCCCAATGAGATCTTACCCCCAGGGGGTGGTGGATCCTGGGGCGCAGGGGTCCCATAGGGACCCACCCCCTCTTAAAAGAAAAAAAAAAAACATTTGCCCTGGGGGGGTGATGGTTCCTAGGGTGAAGGGGGGCCACAGGGCCCCCCAAATTAATTACACGATCGCCCTGGGGAGGTGGTGGATCCCAGGGCAGAAGGAGGAGGCCAGGAAGCCCCCTCCCGCATATTACAATAAAGTCCTGGGGAGGTGGCAGTCCCCAGGGCAGCAGGGATACCACAGACGGGGGCCGCATCCCCAAAAAGTTAGCCCCGGGGAAGTGATGGTCCCCGGGGCAGTGGGAGGTGGCCAGGGCCCCTCCCTGCTTTTTTTTTTTTTTTTAAACCCCGGGACTTGACCCACCCGGGGGCATTAGACAACGAAGCGTGGGAGTCCGTGCTTCATTTAAAAAAAATGTTATGTGCAGATTCACAGATTCGCCATGTCTCCGCTTGTAAAATTAAAAAAAATGCTTTTGAGACCTGGGGGGCTAAGGGGTCAGGGTGTTCGTACCCTGGCCCTTTTGATTTTTTTATACTTTTAGTTTTGGACTCGGCTTCTGTTGTTGAAGTGTCATCAGCCAATCAGATCTCAGCACGAGATCATTAGGGGTCGCGAATCCTTCCGGTCCCTAGATATAAAATGTGTTTTCCCTTTAATTTCTCAAAAACTACTGAACAGAATTATACCAAAACAAAAAAACGCTTTCTGGACCAGGACCTACCTTCCTGCCAAATTTGGTGTAATTCCATCCAGTAGTTTTTGCGCTATCGCTGTTCAAAATCCCTATGGAAAAATTAATGGGGAAAACATGTTTTGAGACTCCCCTTTTTTCTCACCTCCTCTCCCCCTGGACGGATCATGCCGAAACTTTCCAGGCAGCAGCTGAGGGATCTGGCAATTTTTTGGGGAAAGTTTTGTGAAGATTTGTCAAGCGGTGCCAAAGATATAGGCAAGTAAAAAAACGCGTAGAAACGTGATGACTACCTAGTGGTGACGGCCACTAGGTTACATATATATATATATATATATATATATATATATATATATATATATATATATATATATAATGATATAATGAAATTGTCCATTATCACCAGAATATTGTCTCTAGTCTTGCTGCTAAAGCAAAATACATAGACTTTGTGAATTTTAGGACTCTTTAATCCCCCATTCTCCAATTTGAAGTGGCCTCGGATCGAGTTTCTAATGAGCCCTGACAAATAGACTCTGTGGTTATTCCAAGTAGACCATCAAACATATTTTTTATCTGTAGCCACTGCTTCATAAGTCTTCTGTGTCTTAAGTTTAGCAAATCTCGTATTTGGCCAGTTCACTTGGAAATTTGTTGGCAGCAACACAATAGGTCTTGTGGTTACTTTATGGGAATATTTGGAAAATAGTCCAATGGAGTTTCGAAATCTAGAGCATAATGTTGTTATTACCTTTTTATTAAGTGTCTTCGTTTGTATGCTACAGTCTTTTTTAACCTATCTTACATGGTGACTGTGCAATTCTGCACGAATCTGGGGCAGTTCTTAAGCTCAAAATTATATTTTTAATTAGCTGTTTTTAAATGTATTTACATTTACTGCAAGTGATATGTGAATCTAAAAAAATACTTTTCTACTACTGCTACCGATATGGATGTGGGGAAGAGATTTCTCCACAAGGAATCATATTTTCCTACTGAAGTGAAAAATAAAGATTGCAGTCCAAAAGAGCCACTCAGCAAAGTTATACACTACCCACATCAGCTGTGGCCTTCTGTAAAACCAACCAAATAAACTACAGCACTCAGAGTTTGTAAATGGTGACTGCAGGAAATTCATCCTTTTTGCCCTGATCAATCCCCATTTTTGCACTGATGCTGGTGGTTACTGGTTCAGAAAGTGTTGTGGGCTCTGCTAACCAGGCCCAGGGTCAGTGCTCTATCCTCTAAAGGCATACGCTGATTGGTATATGTAGGAGGCTGGCCTGGTTTGTAGTGGGTACCCTAGGTTCTTACACCTTATACCAGGTCCAGTTATCCCTTATTAGTGAAATGTAGTCAGTGTTCTAGCAGCTTAGGCTGTTAGAGGTAGCAGTAGCAGAGCAGCTTAGGCTGAACTAGGAGACATGCAAAGCCTTTGCAATACCACTATAGTTACACAGTACTTATGCACAATAAAAGACAATACTCAGTGTTACCAAAAATAAAGGTACTTGATTTTAGAGACACAAGGCCAAAAATATCTTAGAGGCAATACTCCTTCTGGAGGTAAGGATTATACACAATATATACACTAGAGCAGTGGTTCCCAACCTTTTGAGTTCTGTGGACCCCCACTTTACCACTATTGGAACCCGAGGACCCCCACTGAGTCATTATTGGAATACGGGGACCCCCCACTGAGTCATTACTGTAAGCTGGAGACCTATTCTGTTAATATTATTTAATTCTCTAACAAGTCACGGACCCCCTGAAGAAGCTTCGCGGACCCCCAGGTCCCCAGACCACAGGTTGGAAACCACTGCACTAGAGACCAAAATCAGGTAAGTAAATAGTCACAGAATAGTGCAAACAGAGGAAAATACCATAGAATGCTAAAGGAAGAAATAGGTCTAGGGGCAACACAAACCATATACTAAGAAAGTGGAATGCGAATCACAAATTCCCTCCTAGGCAAGTGTAGTGTTTAGAGGGGCACTGGGTGTGTAAGAAAACCACAAAGGTGAGTAACTACCACAACCCAGAGTCCAGGAAAGTAGGAGTAAAGTACTGCAAGTTTCCTCAGGACACACTTAAGTCGTGAAAAAAGTTATTGCAAGAACCAAGCAAGACTGCAAGCAACAAATGGTCGATTCCTGGAGCTGAAGATCTGTAAAGAGAGGAGACCAAGTCCAGAGGTTGCAGAAGATTCCAGGAAGGACAGGAGCACCTGCCAACCTAGAAGATGGTGCAAAAGAGGACTCTCCGGTTGGAAGAAGTCTGCAGAAGAGCACCAAAAAAGATGGCTGCAGGTTCCTGCATGATTCAAAGGATGTCCCACGTCAAGATGTTGGATACAGGTGAGTTGCAGCGCTGGATTCGTTCAACAAGCCTTGGTTCAAGCAATGTCGCAGTTTGCATCAAAATGGCACTGCCTGCACCCAGGAGGGACCTGGGGACCTCAACTTGGACTGGGGAGGCAGAGGGGGCTCCCAACACTGGAGGGAACCCACAGATTACCAGGCAGCACCCAAGGGAGTCCCAGGACATGGGGACAAAGAAGGTGTAAATTACGGTTGCTGCAGCACTACAAAAGAAGGCCCCACGCTGCCGGAGAACAATTCAGTGAGTTGAGCATTGAAGGATAGAGTGCTGGGGACCTGGGCCACGCTGTGCATGAAGGATTCTTGCAAATAGTGCACAGAGGCCTCAGGGGCTAGAGATGACGCAGTGCATAGGGGTACCGTCGCAAACCGGGAAGGCAAGCTCTTACCTCCTCCAAATTTGGACAGCTGGACCTTAGGACAGTCTGGGCCGAATGGGTCCACCACCTGTGTTCCAGGTAGCATGCTCGTTATCAGGAGAGGAGTCCCAGAGAACTGGTCGTCGTCTTAGAAGGTGCCTGCTGGAGCAGGGAAGTGACTCTGTCACTCCACAGGAGATTTCTTTGGTCCTTCTGGTGCAGAGTGAAGACAGGGAGTTCCCAGAGTGTGCACACCTTGGAAACTGTTGCAGTTGCTGGCTGGAGCTGATGTTGCATGGTCACATTAGCCTTCCTGGATACTTTGTTGCAGTTACAGCGGTTCCTGGAACAGTCTGAGGTTGATCCGACGGTCAGAGGATGAAGCAGGAGTTGCAGAGGATTCCTGGTGGAAACTTGCAAGCTGAATCTGAAGAGGAACCCACAGGAGAGACCCTAAATAGCCCTGAGAGGGGGATTGGCTACCTAACCAGGTATGCACCTATTAGGAGGGGTCTCTGACGTCACCTGCTGGCACTGGCCACTCAGAGGTCTCCAGAGTGTGGACAACAAGATGGCTAATGCCAGGGACACACTGGAGAAGCTCTGGGCTCCACCCCTGGGGCGGTGATGGACAGGGGAGTGGTCACTCTCCTTTCCTTTGTCCAGTTTCACGCCCACCAGGGCGCCCACCCTGAAATGGTGTAGACTGGCTTATGCAAGGAGGGCACCATCTGTGCCCTTCAAAGCATTTCCAGAGGCTCTGGGAGGCCACCCCTCCCAACCCTGTAACACCTTTTTCCAAAGGGAGAGGGTGTAACACCCTCCTCCCAAAGGAAATGCTTTGTTCTGCCTTCCTGGGACTGAGCTGCTCAGACCCCAGGAGGGCAGACCCCTGTTTGTGAGGTGGCAGCAGCTGTAGCTGCAGTGCAAGCCTCAGAGAGCTGGTTTGGCAGTACTAGGGGTCCATGGTAGAGCCCCCAGGATGCATGGGATTGGCCCCCAAATACCAGATTTGGAATGGGGGGACAATTCCAGGATCTTAGACACCTTACATGGCCATATTCGGAGTTACCATTTTTAAGCTACTTATAGGTAATGACCTATATGTAGTGCACGCGTGTAATGGTAGCCCCACACTTACCAAGTCCGGGGAATTGGTCCTGGGCAGCGTGGGGCCACCTTTGCTAGAGCAAAGGTTCCCTCACACGTAATAACTTTGCACCTAGCCTTCAGTAAATGAAGGTTTGACATATAGGTGACTTATAAGTTACTTAAGTGCAGTGAAAATGGCTGTGAAATAGTGTGTGCACTTCAAAAGATTAAGAGAAGGACTGCCCTGCTGTAACTTTGGACTGCACCAAAGAGAGGACTGCACTCTGGAAGACTGCACCTGCTGCACTCACAAAGCTCCACACAGTGGTGCAATGAAACTTGAGGTGGCCCTCTTGCAAAGTACATGAAGCCCCCCCTTGGACTCAGTCGGGAGCTCTCAGGCCACGGTTCTATGCTGAGGGGGCCCACTGGATCCACGGGGGCTGTGGGCTGCAGTGTTACACTACTGCTCCACTCTGAAAGGACTTTCCTGACCAGCACAGGTACAAAGGAGCTGAAGAAGCAACCTGCAAAGCCAAAGAGAGGACACCCCAGTTGGCCACTTATAATTGGACTTATCCTGAACGATGCAAGTGCATTGTGGGATACTGGGTCCTAGAGTCCAAGTGGCAACCCAGACCCTCTGAGCCCTTGGCCATTGCTAGAGAACACTTATCTCCCCAAAGGAACCAAGAAACAGCTCACAGCTTTACCAGAACTGACACAGCATGACACAAGACCTAGCAGCTCCTTGGAATCAACGCAAGTTGACTTGAATTCTTGCAAAACCTTGGCGCCCAGCTTCATCGAAACTGACGTAGTGCGACACAACCTAATTCAGGACCCCAAGGAATCTCAGCACTCATATTCTTCGGGGCCAACGCTTAATGACCTGAAGCCTTGCAAAGCCAGCCCCCTCAGACCAGGCACCAAAGACATAAGGTACAATACTCAGTGGGGCTAATAAGGGGCCAGATGTACCAAAGAATTTTACCCATTCTGTGTCTATGGGAAAATGCTTTAGTACATATGGCCCTTGGTCCTGTGCCTGGCCTGCATTCCATCGCAATCGGCCTGAACTTGTGACTTTGTCCTGGTCCAGCATGAACAGATACCCTCAGTTGGACCTTTGTGCCTGTGTGAGCTATTTTTACCTTAATCTTTAGAAATTCATATCTCTAGTTCCCTACATTGGATTTTTGTCATTTTGGTGTCATTTTAAAGGTTTCCTATTTTTATAAATTGATTCTGGATTTGTATTGTGCTGTGTCTTTTACTTATTTACTGTTCTGATGGCATTAACTGCTTGACACATGGCAGTCTCCTACGTTAACCCTGACTGCTCATTTGTCAAGCTACCAAGGTTGAGCAAAGATTAATTTACTGGGACTTGACTAGACCTATTAGTGGCTGTGGCAATATTACTAGCCGAGGGTGAATACCCCCACCTACTAATATCCCACTTTCCTACAGTGATTGAAGCATTCATGCACATGTCTAGCATTGTCACTTCTGAGCAAAATCCTGAATAAGGTTAAAGATGGAAGGGCTTGCTATCTTAAATGTGAATTTGAGAGTTAAAGCACTTATTACAGCATGACATGTGAATGAGAGCATGACGTTATGTTTTCACTTTTGATGATTTTAAAATACTCTATTCATTGTACAAATAATGGGATAGCCATTAATACTGTGAAGACACAAGGTAACTCTCAGATATAAACAGTTGTTCTTGCATAAACTATAAAAATACGTACAATTTTTTGTGACATTGTGCACAAAACACAGCAAAGGTTGACTTCATATTTTTTACTAAGCTATAAGTCTAAACTATAGGTCTTTCTTCTGTGTATATCTTTACAGTCTTCGTCTGCTGCTTCTTGGTGGCCGCACCTCTCTTCGGTTACCTTGGAGACCGCTACAGTCGGAAAACGATCATGGCTGCTGGGATACTTCTGTGGTCTGGTGTGACGCTGGGAAGTTCGTTCATCACAGAGTCAGTATGTCATGTTCTGTCTAATACCTTTGCCAACTATTCTTATGCATGAGAGAAAATCAAATTTCCTTGAAAAGGCAGTGCCACTGAAAAGTTACTTTAGCTTTGGCTGAGTGAGTTAGATATCAGGCTTGCTTGTCAAGTGACGAAATTTACATTGCCTTTTAACCTTTTATGAGGCCATTTACAATCTAAAGATCTGATTTACTAAAAGAACAGTCTACCTATAGAAAAGCTTAGGCCACACCCATCCTCGTGCACTTTTATGCTGGTTTGTTGTCTTGCTGTCTTGGTGGTAGGCTGTGGAGGTGGGACTATTGTAAGAGAGGGGGTGCTATCCATTGATGGCAGGGCGCTCTAATAGGGATTTTGAGAACTACCTGTACCGCTGAAAGAATGAGTGTAGCAAATGAGCTAGTTGCTTCCCTTTCGGAGTGTGGGCTATCTCCCTGAGAAATGTCTGTAACATGTGTTTGAGTGGTACATTTAGGAGCATATATCTATTCCTATGTATGTGAGAAAAATATTGTAAAAATGTACGGGTGCTAATAAATCACCAGCGACAATCATGGGATGGTAGCCTAACAGTCTTACTGAGGAAATCGCAAGGTCTCAATTGCTTCTCTCAAAAAAAGATAACTTGTATTAAAGAGAGACCTGATAGGGGTGTTGCAAACTCATGTAATTGATCACAATGTTTAAGTGCCCAAATAGAGTAGTCGCCTGGAGCTTAAAATAACTTTAAATGCCCATCAGTTATGCGTTCTGCCCAATTGGGACCCTACATGCACTATAGAAAATGTTTATGGAGAAGTGAAGCTATGTCACATGAAGCCACAGATAAAGTTCTGCCCATCACAGATGTGATTTGAGGAAAAATTATGGGCTTAAAAAATGTTTTTAGTGGTAACAAACACTACAAGAATGATAGCACCTAAAAAAATACTGCCATTTAAAAAAAACTGTTTATACAGTACAAATATTGTTCTACGTAAGTACAGTGCTATGCAAGGATTGCCCTCAGAATAATGTGCAGTAGAAAAATGCTCCTCAAATTATTGAATCATTACCATGCTCATAGATTGCTGGGCATCAGAATTTGGCCTCAGAATATTGCATAGAAGACTAGGGGTCTTTGTTAGCATTTGGTGACCAGGTTACAGTATCTCAAACGTGGGGGATGTACTGCCCACCAATGTAGAAGGGCATTGTAGCCTGCGGTGGACACCATGTTTTGAAGGAGTATCCCATCAGCCAAGGTCTCGGGCCCTGATTCACAAAGGGTCTCCATACTCATGGTGGAGGCCTCGCAATCGTGAAGTTGGATTACAGCTAAGGCGCATTTTAAGTACAGCCAAGTATATTTTGAGATTTGGAAGAACTTGTCAGGTAGGTGAAAACTTCTGCCTGGCCAAGAGTCTTAACTTTCAACATTATAGTTGGTTTGGAAAGAAGATATTCCATATCCAATGCACGGGAGGCAATAAAGGAAGCTTCTCTCAAGGTGAATTTATTAGGAAATGGAACCTGTGTACCTATTGTATCAATAGTACTTTGCATCGTTTTAATCTCATTGACCCTTTCAATAGGACCTAAGGGCCATTTCATTTCACTTACGAGAATCTTCTGCCAGCATAATTTTGAAACTTATTATGCCTCTTCAAAAGAGGGCAAACTATTAAGGAAACTTTAGAGGCAGGGCCTGCCATACTATACCAAGAAGTGAGTTTACATTCTTGGAGTATACCTTGAACCATTGTACTATTAGCATACGTTTTTAGAACTATTGTGGGTGAGCTGCCTGGGGTCCCAGAAAGGAGTTTCTACTCTCCCGTTCCGGGTTCAACAACCACCAATGCGTGGGTGAGACACTATCACTTGTCTCACCTGTGGAGGTCTACTGAATCTTTGGACTTGGCAAAGAGTGTAGTAGGTAGAATCATTCAATCATAAATCAATGAAATTATTCCACTAACAATTCTAAACACCATAATCAATGTACACACTAAATCAAACTCCAAACCGAATAAAGTTTTAAAGCTTTAATACAATCCCAAAATCAATGTCACATATATGGTGTGCAAAACTAAGCTATAAACTTACATGAAAACCATAGGCTGACCGAAACATGTGAAAAGATTTAACCTACTAAACGTCAATATTGTTAGACACTCCAAAAGAATAATTTAGATCAACAACAATACAATATGCATTATTATTAGAATTCAAAGCAGATGATGAAATCAGTAAATCATCAAAATACAATTTAACACTCAAATTCAGATTTCAGGTTTCAGAGCTGGGCCATTCCTAACAGTAACACAAATTTGGGTTTACATGTGTGGGAAAGGCCATTCGTTATACTGATTCTACCAGATAACCGTGCCAAAGTGTCCAGTTCCACCTGTGGTCAGTTTGCCGTATGCAAGGACTGTATAAGAAATGGAAGATCCCCAGGGATATTCCAACGTCTTAGCTTCAGGAAATTTCTGTCTTTTATTTATCCCATGTTTTGTTAGACTCTCAATGGAACTACTCACTTCTTGAAAACGAACATTTGGCCATGAAGATGACTTGTGCAGAATAGAGACATCTTCAGAGGCGCATGAGAGATCCAGTTGAAATGCAATCTTATCATCCGAAATTTCAGTGTTTGCGCAACCTTCAGTGCGGGAATAGTTGTCAAGATATGTGGGCATTTTTCTTTAGACATTATGATTTCACTGCCACGTAAATTCCTGGTTCAAAAAGTTTTTTGACGCATGCTCTACTCCTTCATTATACTGAGTCCTACTTATGAGATCCTGTCAAAGAGTTAAGACTCTTTTTAATTTAGTGTTATGATTTTTTTGATGACTAACTGTTCATTCTGGTTTTCAAGAATATGTTTTGCCTGTCCTATTTGTGTCCAATATAAATCATTATATTCTATCCCTCTTGGATATTTACAGCCATTGTCAGTGGCACCTGAACCTCTGCATATGATTTCTACCATCTTGTACCTCCAGAAGGATATCACGCAATAACACTTTTTCCAAAGAAGGCTCAATTTTCTCCTTTGTCCAAAATACTAACAGTTGAAGGAATTGCCCAAAGTTTTTGACTGTTTTTTTCTTAATGGATTACCTCATACTATCATTTCTGATGCTGAGAAACCAAATCTTGCTCAATTTTGTACAACTCCTTATAAGGCATTGGGAGTAGAACAATCAGTCAAATGAGAAAACAAAACAATCACCTGTGGATCATTTGAATCAGTTACAGAGGCAATGGCACCTTGTTTCAGAACACTTGCATATTTCAAAGGTCAGGAGCAATGAATATGCTGATAGATGACAGGGACATTCTTCTTTTACATCTGTAGAGAAACAGTGGCCTTCTTGTTTTCTTCCTGTTCATACTCTGCCAGTTAATTTTCGAATACAAAGTTTAACCCATTTGATATAATTCATCAGATAAATTATTTGACCTCTTGGTTAAAGTTGCCTCGTACTCAGAAAATGCACTCTGTCTTTCTTTCATCCCAACTGAAACCATCGTCAGTACGTGCTTCAAGAAATGTGCAATTCTCAGATGTTTTGCGGTTGTCTTTAATTTACCATCCAGCGGAAAAAAATATCCTTCTGGTAAGCACTCTTCGAAAGATGCTTCTTCAATTCATGTCCCATTGTTATTCTGCTGTTCCGTTCAGTGGTCCCTGGATAAGCCTGATGCTTTATGCTGTAGCATATGTGACAAGAGCGTTCCAAACTTTGCAAGAGTTTAGAAGAGGTTGTGCTTTGTGGGAACTGGGAGGTGTCTCCCTTTCCTTTGGCAATCAAGGAGTAAACTCAACAAACCTTCTCGGTGTTCAGTTCTTGACCTACAGAAATAAAACCAACCATGTCCGCCAACCCAGCCTGGTATCTGGTGCAATAATAAATGTAAAAAAGACATCAGCAGACAAGAGTCCAGAGAGAAATATTTCCATAGCCTGGGACAGGAAGTACTCCATAGAAAGCAACTGGGAAACAGAAAACAGTAAGGGGCATATTTACAAGCCCCTAGTTCCGCCTTAGCGTCATTTTTTGATGCTACGGCGGCTGTAACCAGTCCCCCCCCGCGCCATATTTACAAAGTGGTGCAATGAAAGCATAGCACCACTTTGTGACCCCTTGTGCCTCATTATACCTGCGCTAGGTATAATGTATGCAAGGGGGGCGTTCCCCCGCAGCGGGGCCCAAAAAAATGGCGCATTGAAATTTACAAGATGTCACTGTGCCATTCTAGCGTCATTTTTTACCACCTGCTCAGGGCAGGCACTAAAGTGACGCTAATGCAATAGACTATGGGGCCTACCTGTGCTTTCCTGGACTAGTGCCAACATTTTGGGCGCCAGTCCAGCAAAGTGCCACAATAGCGTCAAAAGTTTTGGCGCTATTGTCATAACATGCGCCATGGTGTGCTCTATTGTAAATACAGAGCTACCTTGGTATCATTAGGGGGACGCAGGACGACGCAAGGAAACTGGCATATTGGAGCTGATGCGTCAGTTCCTTGTAAATATGCCCCTAAGTGTGCTGTTGCAATACCGCCTCCCGAACAAAAGTCTCCGGGTTACTGGGAAGCACTGTGTAGCAAAGTACATCTCTCTGTGTGATTCTCCCATTATATTTGACTGAATTGCTGGCATATTTGGAGGGCAATGGAGGCTGTTAAACACCACCAAATACATGTGCTTTACTCATTAACAAGACAATGAATTGGCAAACTCTAATTAGCATATTTGATGTTCAATTAAATCCACTGTAGAAATGTGCAAAACCTGTAAAAGTGTCATAAGGGGCAAATGTCCTTGTTGAGGTGCAGAGTGCCCTTGTGCTGTCCAGATGAGAGGCGTAAGAAACCAGGAAACATGCCTTATAGTTCTATAGCACCGCAGGCCAAGCTGCAGCAATTACATGTCAGAGTAGAACTCTTGGCATGTATGTGGCTGGTAAAGTGTCCCTCGAATTCCGCAAGGCAAGCTTACTTAATGGTCAAAGTGAAACATGCAAAGTAGGTTTCTGAAGAAATAAGAATCGAATATTGCTTACTGCACCGAAGTTAGCTTTGCCAGTGACAAAACCTGCTTTATGTTGAAAAGCACAGTCATATAACTTGGACTGGAAACAAATTAGAAAGCCTATTTTCTAAATAGTGAAAATCGAATTATTTGGATTTTACTACAGTTGTCACAGAGGTTATTTCCACAAAGGCTATTGACTGAAACAGTTCTACCAGGCACCAATCTCGGGCAGTGATTGTAATTACCCAGCCCAGAGCTCCACCCAGACTGATGTGAAATACAGCTGCTAAGTCTTTCCTGAAAAACGATAGCTCTTTTGGTGAAACACCCACCAAGAGCCCTACACGCAAGAGAAGTATAAGTACAAGATGGCACACTCCCAGGGAGGACCAATCTTGTTGTGGGAGTAATTGGAGAAGTTTAGCCAAGTGGCCCATGTAAAGGTAGGAAGAGTCTTTGGGGATGTTTCATCCCTATGTTAAAGACATGACATAATGTGCCTTTTCACATAAACCCCATTTAGAATCAGCATAGAATAGGGAAACGTATCTGCCTCGCCAAAGGTACTTGTTGAGAAATATGCCCAGCACAGAGGACTACTGACTAGAAACTGCAGCAACATCCATTTCAACACTAAGGGCCAGATGTATGAAAGGATTTTACCCATTCTGTGTCTATGGGAAAAAGCTTTAGTACATATCGCCCTAAATGTTTACTAACATTGTACTGAGTGAACTCAAAACCGGCCCACTTCCACTAACAAGTTTTTTTTTCCATCTATATTTTAGAAATATTCTGATGAATGAGTGTTTTGTTGCCACATTAATTTGTTTGCTACTGAGTGTTGCACATATTTCTATCTTGATCAATGACCATATTAGACAGATTAATAAAATAACATAAGTCATGTGCCATCGATAGAGTGCTGTAGCTGGCAAAGCAGCACATGGTCCAGTTACCAAAATGTCCTACTCTCACTTATAACTACTGTGTTAAACTGGAGAACAGAAGGGAAAGAGAGCAAAGATGAATTAATTTATCATAGACCCCAAAAAATCTACTACCCGTTCAGCGAAATATTTTTTTTTCATCTTATCAAAGAATCATTTTTACTTAAAGAGTTTGGTAAGATTTGTAAACACAAATCGACAATCCGAGAAGTGTTCTTTCCAGTGATTTCTTAGAAATCTGCAGAAAAAGTAATTTGATTTCTGGTGGAAATTCCAGTTTTAGAAATTGCTAATGGCTAATGGTTTATATTGGATCCAATGGATATTATTTGTGTTTTTAGTCCCATAATGAATTACTAGGAAGAGGATTCCAGTTGAATCTTGTAACTTGATCTGAATTTTTATCATTTGGTCAGTTTATTCTTCTTTGTATTTTTTCACCCAGAAGAACTTCCCTCGTTTTTCCTACTGGATGCATAAGGTTCAAATTTCGAACATGTATATGCTACAACTGTAACCATTTGTAATATGTCGACTGGAATTAACCGTAGATATTATTAATTTGTCTACTAAACTGTTTAGATAGCTTCACATTCCCTCCTTTTGTCTACTTCAAGGTGTTATGATACAATGGCATTATAAAGAAATATAATTAAAAACAAGCATTGGCAAAACCGAAAGGTTTTCCATTGACTACTTGCCCTCACGTTGTGAATGTTTATTTTGTTTTGTCATGGTTGGGGTAAATGTTTATTTTTTAAGAGCTACTGTGTGCTTGTCAATATATAAAATAAACATTGACTAAAAGCAAAAATTAATGTTTGGCTTCACCAAGTACACT
Organism: Pleurodeles waltl; assembly: GCF_031143425.1. Lineage (NCBI taxonomy): Eukaryota > Metazoa > Chordata > Amphibia > Caudata > Salamandridae > Pleurodeles > Pleurodeles waltl. The sequence goes on from NC_090441.1 coordinate 93,687,129, forward strand.
TGGCCGTAGTAATTTAATCCCTGACACTGAAGGGAACTTTTTGTGTAACAGAACAGAATGCGTCCCTCACAGTGAAGTTAGCCAATGGCTGTTTTAGGCGGACCTGTGCTGTATGTTGTAGTGAGAAAAGAAAAATGTGAATGGAACAACGTCTGACCAATGGGTGAAGAAGGCTGCCTGAAGGTGGAAGGGAGAGAGGGAGAAACACCGAACAACAGGCCTAAAATGAATTAATTTGAGGTTTCAGAAGACAGCATCGTAGAGTGTGAGTAACCAAGGCCAGAACTCCATATTAGACTAGTAGCTCTTCAGCAGCAAAATGCTATTTTGCTTGGAGTGCGATGTGCCCCTGCACCACCCCTGGGCCTCCGGTCCTGGCTTGTGAAACTTCATCACAAAGAGAGGAATTGTAACCGAAGCAGTGACTGGGAGAAACAACCCACAATGAGGAACTCGTTTCTGTGCGGGGCGCAGACAGAAAGGAAGTGCGCTTCCTCTCCCAGAGGCCCCATTAACGGCATCCTCTGAGGTAAGAGGAGGCCCATCCGTTAATTTAGGCGCGTGCTCACAGCACGAGGGACATAATGCAACAATCCCAGGCAAACGCAAACCGCCAAGCAAAGACAGTTGTCTTTGTAGCAGGAAAGAAACCACAAGGCGCCTTCTCCAAAAACAATAGATTGGGGTGCAGTGGCTACCAGAGTAAGTGCAAACTCCTGCTCACTGGGGTTCGCGAAATCACGCTAAACAATTTCCTTGCTAGATCCGAAAATGAGGGTCCCCTGCTGTCGGCCTATGTTATTCGTCCATTCAACCTCCAGCATGGCTGTTGCTTCACGCAAGGTAACGGGAGAAAGTTAGTTGGTCCTCGGTCAAACTGAAAGCAGAAAAAAGACTGTCCAGAGAAAATAATTTAGGGACGGATATACAAAGATCTGGTCACAAGAATCAGTAAATTAACTGATAGCTTGGTTCGTAAAATACAAATTGGAGAGGATTGTAATCTGAACTACCTCGTGAACTTTCATGGGGTAGGGAATACTTTGAGACTCACTCACATCGATGGTGGCATACTCGAGTCAGCAGACCACCCTGTCTTTGATAGCTTTTAAGTAAAGTATAATTTCTTTTGTTGCTGCCTGCTTCCTTAATTGAAACAGGACTTCAATCAAGGAGTCGCTAACTTTTCAATATTTTCCTATTAGATTATAGTTGCAAATTATTGAGACTTTGCATGACGAATCCTTATTTGGAAGGGACACCTACAACGTGCCCCTTACACACAGATTTGGTAAGGGTGTCGGAATCCCATTTTAGGAGTTGGTAGATATAGCAGTTACAATAACAGTAATGTACATCATGGGTCACAGACTGGCAATGAATGGTAGATGGTTTTCTGAATATATGTTGTGAGACTGTCTGGACAGCATTCATGCCCTCAGGCCTGAATTAAGACATGGGGCACTGGAATTATGTGATTTACCGGCTATAGCATTTTCCGCATGATTATGGATTTGCTGCATTTGCTACATTGTCCATCATTTTCTGCATTATTTGCAGATGTCAGCAAAAAATGTGTCTAGCTCAAACAGATCAAAAGTTACTAAAAAGGCAGCAACACATGTTGACGCACATGTGGAAGGCCCTTCACAAAGGTTGACTGGTCACCATCTTGTTGCTTATTTCTGTAATTGGTTGTCATAGTGGTACTAATGAGGTGAAGTCATTGACCGGAAAGTGTTAGCATGTGTAAAAAAAAGCTAAAATAATGAGGCAATACTACCCCAAAATAGGCAGCATTACACCACATAATTTATCTTTTCATACCACATAATTTAGTCAGCCCTGCCTCATAATTTGGTCCTCCTCTTCAGCATAATCCCAGTGGCCGTGGTTATGATGCAAGGTTAAAGCATCCTATGGCTCATAAACATCTGCCCCATTCCCTTGTGGTTCACCCATTCCTAATGCCCATCAGATGCTGTGTGTTGTTCATACATGTCCACTTGTGTGAGGTGAGTTGAGGAACAGCTAAAACGCCAGCAGCACACTCAAGTCACCAAAATACCTTAATTTCTTTAAAAATCAAATGCTGGCTCCATATTGAAATTTGTCTCAGGGGCATCAATTTACATTTCCTGGCACACGAAAGCCATTTGGTATTTTGTGCCACAGAGCATCTAACCTTGTACCCAGAGCAGGAAAGTGGCAGGTGTGACTGATTTGTGAGTAACAGTGAATGGTGATTAGCGAATATTGCCAAAGACGTGTGTCAAATTCGTTAAGGTTTCAGTACGGATGTGAATAAATGTGTGTGTGTGAGTGCATGTGTTCGCATGGGCGAAAGTGTGTATGTACAGGCACCTGTGTGTACATGTGTGTTTGTATATGACGTTTTTTGTTCAGTTGTGCGTGCCTGCCCTAGTTATTTTGTAAATGCGCGTGTACATTTTCACGTATAGACGTGTGTAAGAGTATTGTGCAGGTTCATGTGTTTAGAGGTGTCTCCATGTAGCTATGTGTGAGTTTCATTGTGGAAGGTTCACAGTGGCTAAAGTTTAAGTTCTTATAGTTTTGTGTGCTGTATTACAACCATTTGAGTGTCCACATAATGCAGTTACAGAGCCTTATTGCCTCTGTGTCTGACAACTGTGTTGCTGTTACAGCGCTAATTCACGAGAAGAAAGCTTGGGCCAGATGTATGTAGATGCAATTTTGCATTTCCTAAATAGCGACTTCCTAACAATCGCTATTTAGGAAATGCAAAATGCTGTGTACCAAGATAGCGATTTCCTAATAGCGATTCATACAAAGTAGGAATCGCTATTAGGAAATCGCAGATAAGGAATCGCATTCCCTTTGTGACAATGGACCCATTTTGCATTTCCCAATTAGCGATTTCCTATTAGGAAATCGCTATTTGGGAAATGCAAAACCAAAGATGGCTATGGGCAAATGGCCCCACGAAATGCACCGCAAAATAGTAGTGCACATGTAGACCACACATGTGCCACATGTGTGTGCTCTATTGCACTTTAAAAAAAGCATTTTCTGGTGCTTTTTTAAAATTGCACATGGTTAACATCGACTTGAAGTCGATGGGAATTGCATTTCCTAAATGCTCATTTTGCATTTAGGAAATGCTTTGTACATGTGCCAAGAAATCGCAAATAGGAAATCCCTATTTGCGATTTCCTATTCAGGGAATCGCGAAAACGTGATTTCTACATGGTAGAAATCACATTTTGCGATTCCCAAGAGGCCTTTGTACATAGGAAAAGGCTGTTTTGCATTTCTTAACTGGCCGAAACTGCGATTCGGCCCCTTAAGAAATGCAAAAGACCTTTGTACATGTGGCCCAAAATGTGGCATCTGATTACTAGAAACGATGTGCATGTGTGCATATTCACGTGCTTCAGTGTGTGTACATGTATGTGCATCAGCACATGCAATCTATGTGCAAGTGATTGTTTAGTTGTGGGTGTCTCTACAAGTCATTTTGCATTTGTGTGTGCACTTGTGTTTTATGTCTTGTGCAAGCGTCTGTGCAACACTGTATTCATGTAGAACCATGTGCAAGTGTTTAGCAGATGTGTGTATTCAAATAGGTTTCCACGTGTGTATGTGTGTGCTTACATGCGTTTGTGCATTTATTGGTGGGGGGCTGGTGTCTAAAGGTTAAGTGCATATATTTAATACCTTTTACATTTTCAGTTATATTACAACCATTGGCAGAGTGTGCAATATACCCCTACAGAGCCTCTCTGTTTGAGAAGACAGAAAATGCTGCAAGTAATTCCTAGATACAGTTTAGAACTAGATGTACTCTGATGTGTGTAATAAGCAGCATAAATATCTTACAGGCTGTCAAACTGTAACAAAGGTGTCGAAGGAGTCATCGTAGCATACATATTGGATAAAATGACCCAATGTCAATGAGACATGCTCCCACACTGAACAGTGTTTTAGGTTTGTTCAACCTTCAAATGTGCAGGATGGACCTGTGCCTTGGAAAGGTAAGTGTGTATAGCCCCTTGACTGGGAATGTGTCAAACACATCTCGTATGTATGTTTATGGAATCGCCCTGAAGGAGGGTGAAGGATGAGATAGACCATACTGGGGAGGTCTCACATCTGCAAATGGAAATAATTGTAGCAGCCACAGAAATTTTAAGAGAGATGAAGAACATGCCTTTAACATGTGTAGATCAACATGTAGGGGAAAGTATTGAATATACTTACATCACAGATGAATTTGGTTCAAATGCTGTTGGAAAGTTGGTCGGTGAGATGCTAGCATGAGTTTAGTGGTTGCACCCTATGTCTGGCCTCTTCACATTAGCATTCAGTATTGTGTATATGGAGGACTGTTTTGCCACAGAAGTGGTCCTAAAGGTTGCAGCCTACGCTGACAGGGCTAACTTTGTGAAGTTGCAAGGTGTACTTGAGTGGTAGAAGCTGAGATGTGTGAACATCAGGGGATGGAGAGTCGTGTTGTGTATCGCTATGGGAACAGAGAAAAAATGATTTCTGTGGAAGCATCTCTCACAGGGCTGGGCGGTTATTCTGGTGGCCCAGGGAAGAAAGCACCATGTAACATTCATAGAGGGTTCAAAACTACCTGCTGGACATGGATAGCCTCTCCCCGTGAGGAGAGGTCCTACACTGCCCATGAAGAGTAGGGCAGCTACCTTCCTGAGAGTCCTATGCCTCTCTCACAAAGGGACTTCTGAGAGGGATCAGTCCTGTTGAGATTATGGGTGCCTGGGGGTCATTGCTTATGGACACTACTGAAGGACCACAGGCCCCCTTTCTATTTCAATTGTCACACAGAAGTGTTAGAAAAATGAATGGAGTTATACCTGGGCCCTTGAAGGTGCTTGAACCTTCAGGTTTGTTTTTTTATGCATTTGGCTCATGGTTTTAATAGCCATATATTTCCTAAGAGTAAATAAAGACCTAACATTTCTAAAAGCAAGAGCTGTGTGTCTGAATTCCAACCCTCCTACCACCTTCTTGACTGTCCACCTGGCTATTTTTGGAGGAAAAAAGTCTACAAAGGGTGTAAAGTGATTACATCCAGTTCAGTGACCCTGAAAAACATCTCTCCATTTTTACAGCACTATTGGCTCTTCTTTCTTACAAGAGGCTTGGTAGGTGTCGGTGCGGCCAGCTACTCCACTATAGCACCCACCATCATTGGAGACCTGTTTGTGAAAGACAAAAGGACCTGGATATTGGGAGTCTTCTATATTTTCATCCCAGCTGGAAGGTAATATACATGTTTTACTGTGTGTACTTGCTGTTCTATTTATGTATCTATTTAGTGAGATAGCACCCACAGAGATCAGAGTGCATAGAGGGTGACACAGGGAACAGTGAACCTGTCACACAACAAGCACTAAAGTGGATTATGGTAGTGATAGCTTGCCAGTGCAGTTCCTTCAAGGTAGAGAAGATGTTTCTTGATTAGTTATTACTCGAGTCACAGTTTGAAGAACAGCTTTGTTTGGTGATGTTGGGTGACTGGTGATTAGTAGATTGCCTCCATCAATGTGTGACAAGATGATATCTTGGATTGTCAACCAAAAGGCTTGCATACATGCAGTAATTTAATGTGAAAAATTGTGATTTAATTCAGAAGTGTTTCCAATGGTAAATCCTGTGTAGTGTTTATGTTTTAAATCTGAAGGGGGTACTTCCAAAATCACGTGAAGGACAAGACCTCACACTGAGTTGACTGCGTATCCGCAGTTTCAGGGAAATTTCAAATTATGTGTTTTCGGCTGTCTGAGATCCTATGAATCACAATAAAGTGATTTTCATCCTTTAAGGACAGAATAATTGTTTTATGTTAAACCTTTTGAACCTGTGTCTTCTCCAACAATCGCCTGATGTGTAATACAGATTATTTTGCAGGCAGGTGGGGAAGACTGGACGATTCCTTGAGGGACAGGGAGGGGGGTCAATGAGAAAACTCCAAGGATTTAGCGGAGGATGGAAAACAGAGAGAAGTCATTTGACATCAAATTGCAGGGCCACTCTTGAACGCTGAGTTCAATGGCTCCTCCGTTTATAAGGCCAAACTTAATTTTTGTTGGGTTGAGTTTTAGATATGCTGCATACAGACTGGTTTTAATGACACCCAGGCAGGATCTCAGTTTAAGGATTTCAAGGCGTGTTATATTTTAAGTGATAGATGAGTGTTGTCCGTGTATCTGTGAATAGCAGTGTATTATTGGTTGATTATACACCCAGTGGCTACATGTCCACGTTGATCATCACAGGCATGGGAATAGATTCCTGCGGACATCCAGAGAAGTCAAGAATTGGTGGAGATCTGGAGGACTCCATTAGTATAAATTGTTTTCTGCTAAAAGATTGAGAGTTGGAACAATTTAAAACAGTTGTACCTCCATCCTTTCTTACAGCGGACTGGGATACATTTTAGGATCCAGCGTGACACAAGCTACCGGAGACTGGCAGTGGGCACTCAGAGTAAGTACTATTTCTAAAATGTACTTTGTATGTTATGTAAAATGTTATTCCATTTTTAAAGCTCCTCCATGCCTGTCCACTTCTTCCTGTTCACATTCTAAGTAATTGAAACCATCAAACACTAGTGATCTCAATACTTTTTGATAGGGAAGCATCGTTATGTGTAGTTCCTGGTACTGGCCTTTCCATAGTTTGCAAAGTTTTAAGATTACACTTTGCCTGAACCTAGGTTTTCTCTTATGAGTGTAAGTTGATTCTGAAAATGAATGTCCCACTTTTACACAGATACTGTGAAACCATGTCACACCGGTAATATGCAAGTCTTTAGTAAGGAAGTGCAAACCCTGCTTACCTTTCTCTTGCTTATAACTGTTGTAAGACTCACGGAGAAACTATGGCCCATATTTATACTTTTTTAGCGCCTCATTTGCGTCATTTTTTGATGCTAAAGCGGCTCAAACTTACAAAATACAGTTGTATTTTGTAAGTTTGAGCCGCTTTTTCGTCAAAAAGCGGCGCAAATGCGGCGCTAAAAAAGTATAAATATGGGCCATTATGTCAAATTACACTAAAGTGCAAATTGGTTGTAAAAGTCCAGATTTTCACCCAAAAGCTGAATTTACATAGAACATCACGATCCTTGATAATTATTCATAGTTTTTTGTGCAAAGTATGCAAAGGTTGTGAGAAGAAAAAATGAGCATCTTGGAACAAATCTAAAAATAATCAGCTCTAACCAAGATGATTTTCTCTCAGGCTTGAATGAACACTTTGGGCCCTCCAGATTTTTTCACAACTCATTAATTTCTCTTAAAATGCCAAAAGATCCTTGTAGAAGCACTGCTATCTAAATCACCACAACCAGTACTACTCTAGATATTAGGTTCTTCAAGACCACCCAAAACATAGGCAACCACACAGATAATAAAATAGTTTATTGTATAGTTGCAAGCAGGGCCGGCTTTAGGGCGGTGCAAGTGGTGCGGCCGCAGCGGGTGCTGACCTCCGGGGGGCGCTGTGTTTAGCAAGTATTTACGAAACTTGCGATTTTAAAGCACCTGCTGAAAAGTTCATTGTGCGTCCAGCCTTCAGGTAACAATTAAAATGTCAAGATACCTCTTGCGATTAATGTTACTGCTAGGGAGAGAGAGAGATGGGAGTTTTGTCTAGCAGCAGCTTTGACTCGCCATTAAGTAGTGTAGAGGGTTAATATACCTGCTGCAAAGAACAGAACTATATTTTATGTGGATAGCTGAGTTGATTAGTAAAGCCAGCCTTTACACGTGCTTTAAAACAAATGAATGTATGTGAGAGGGGCTATGGAGAGATGAGGGGCACATTTGCTGGGTGGTAGTGAGTGAATCCAAAGAGGTGGTCATGGGGAGATTGGGGGGGTGCCAAAAAAAATGTTGCACAGGGTGCCACCAGCGCTAAAGCTGGCTCTAGTTGCAAGGCTGTAAAACTAAGGCCCATATTTATATTTTTTTAGCTCCGCATTTGCGTCTTTTTTTGACGCAAAAGCGGCTCAAACTTACAAAATACAATTATATTTGACAAATGACAGAAATGCGGAGCTAAAAAAGTATAAATATGGGCCTAAGTGTTATTGTCTGACAAGAACTGAGTGAACATTTTTGGCGGATGTCCACCAAACTTTAGAAGTTGCTTGGTTTTCAAAAACAAACTTCCAAATTATCTAAAAACACAAACTAATGGCATCCACTCCCTGTGACTTTTCTCCCAGGGTGTGGGGGTCATTATTTGTTTTTGTGATGCTCACCGTTTCTCCTGGAGGTGATGCACAGAAAACAAACCAATCAGATAGTCCTCTCTATATAACGTTTGCGTGAGGGAGCTTTCTGTCCATGAAGCCAACGGAGCCTCTGTCAACAGAAAGCTGATGGTCCACCCATCTGTAAAAGAGGCAGGAGAACCGAGGGTTTGATGGACAGGGTACACAGTGGTATTTCACCCCTTCAGTTCAAATACTGCTAATACAGTAAGCACATTTGTAATGAATACTTGCAGGAATGAAATGCGAATAAATACTCTTAAGTGCCCAATTATTTTGCCTTTCAGGGATGACCACTTCCTTGGTTGTCGTGGCAGGTGGAGTCATTGCTTAGGCGGCGAGTAGATGGCACCACTCACTAGCCCTTCCATTCTGTATCCATAGGTCACTCCTTGCATGGCAACGCTGGCCCTGGTTCTTCTTATTCTGGTTGTTCCTGATCCTGCGCGAGGCGCGGCAGAGCAGGGCGCGGGCCACAGTGCTGCCAGGACACCGTGGTGTGAAGACGTCAAAAGCCTCTGTAAGAAGTAGGTGGAGGCACAAATACAGTATTTTTAGAACAATTAAAGCATCTTGGTTAAGCATTACAGTCTTGCTCTGTTAATGTCAAGAAAGTTTCAATATCACCATTTTAAGAACCAGGCAGTCTTGTTAAGTGTGCTCTCACTATCATTGCCACAGTACTAACAACTGTGGGATATCTGTGTACTGCACAGAGGCAACCACTTGGTATTCTAAAATGAAAACAAACCTCTTCCATCTTTCCTTTTAAAGCCAAGGAGCCAAAGTGATTAGCAAAGAGCATCTCAGGAGGCATTGAAGGGCTTTTGGCAGTCAGGGGTCCAACTGAAAGCCATGACTTACTCGCACCATAACTCAATTGCTGTATTACCCAGTAAGGCCTAGGAAGGGTCTCACCTGTGGGAGAAGAGAGAGTTTACAGTAGACAATGGCTCTGTTTATGTGGGTATCATACATTATGTTCACATACCTACACAGATTAGCATGTTTAATAACATGTTAGAAGACGACTGATGTGTACAAAGGTTAGAATCTGACGTTTTACTGTGCAGTGAACAAACATCAAAATACACCATTATTGAACTTAAAAGTCTTATAAATACATTAAAGTACATTTTGCCTACTTAAGGTTGTAGATTGTTTTAAATTCAGTTGGCCAAAATTGAGCTCTTCGCCAGGGCTAAAGTGCTTCAAGCATGTTTGGAATAATTTGATGTTATTCTACATTGCCAATGTTTGTTAGTATGTCTCCAAATAATCAATATGTCACAGAATTAATCAAAGAGTAATTTACGATTTATTATTTGTACAGGACTTACAGGTCTTAAAGAGCCACTAGTGAAGAAAGATTTATAATTTGAAGTGACAGGGGATGGGGCAGGCAGAGCACACGTAGGTGGTACATGTGCAATTTATAATCTGAAAACATAAACGGGGTGGAGGGGACATTTTATTAAAAGCGCACTAATGGATTAGGTAATTTAATTTTCAAAAGTAATGGAGTTAACTCCATGTGGCATACCTTTGGATAGTGTCATGAAAACACCAAACTCTCTGTGCAGTTCCCTAGCTACTAGAGGTTGGCAAAAGGAACTATACTTTTGTGTGCTACAACGATATTAATCAATTCTGTAACAAAGAGAAACATATTGATCAAAGCACAATTAAACCCCCCGTCAAATCAATGCCATCCATGTTTGTCCATACAGAAACCATGGATCTTGATGACTTGCCCAGAAACATAGAACAAGTTATTCACATGAATAATTTTACTCGTCATCCTCAAATAGGTGACTGGGGCATTCTTCAGACTAATGGTAGTGGAATGAATCAATAATACCTTTCTTGGGTTAAACATGTCAGCATCTCCTTAACATCTTCTTTCAGGGAAATCTGCATGTACCCAGTGCTTAATTTGTAAATAAAAACGTGCCGGTGCTTAAAGCCCTCCTCTTAAACAGGCGGCTGCTGCAGTTAAATGTGCGAGCACTGAAAACTTAGGTAGAGTAATCCTGGAGCCATCTCTGGCCTCTTCAATCCATTTACAGCCACTCTCTGCCCCTTCAGTTCACTCCTGCAGCTTTCTGCTTTCTCCCATTGTGACGCTTTTTCGTTTTTCTCTTCCTCCGTCTTTCCCATATGTGTCTTTTGCTCGCAGCAAATGCTTAGGCACAAAGCTGTTGTATATGGTCGCGTTTGTGCATTTCCATCCTGCAGTTCTTTGCAGTCCTGTCCATAGTGCGAAAGGAAGGACTAAAATTTAGGTTCTAAAAGTTCTGCAGGGCTGTAGATACGACATACCTCAGTGTACAAACAGTATCTATTTACACAATACCTTAGCTCCAGACTGAGATGGGGGAACATTCAGAAAATTGTCATCTTATTGCATAACAAAGCTGGTGCATGGTAGACACGTGTATAGTGAAGAAGACAATATCCCACGAGGCCAAATCATCCTGAAGGTTTGACCATAAGAAGATTCATGAAAATAGTGACACTGAATATAAGGTTCTTAGATGTGTTATTTGGATTAGGGACCCTTTAATTGCTGTTCTAACTGCAATAGCTATTTCATCACTTAGGGGCCCACTGCAAGTAAGTCTGTTTGCATCTGAAAATTCCAGTTTTTGGCTGAAACAGGTTCACAAGTGCCCTGATATTTTGAGCATGTATCCACCTTCAAAAAGCAGATGGAAATATGCTCTATGAACGGATCGGATTTCAGGGAAGCATGAGTAAAACCGTACAGTGACAACGTTTTCCCCACGTTGTCCACTCGAATCACCCTGCAAAGGCACAGTGAGACCACCTGGTATCCATACTAAGGCGTGGACCTCCTGCCTTCACCGTGGCACTCACCATCTACTCACGCAGGCCCACTGTGAACACAGACCCTTATGTCCGCCTCTGTGTGACCCGCCTCTCTGCTCGTGCACGCTGCCCGCGTGTCCGGGCGACAAAGAAAGCAGGAGGTGGATGGGGCTGGCCAGACCTAACGAATTTAAGGAGGCTACACCACCAGGTGGGAGGGGAATGGAATACAAAAACCTATTCTGCGTTTGTGGATCCAAAACACTCACTCACCCTGTGTGCTCACTTGTTTCTATGTACAGAACAGCTGAAAACCAATAAACAAGCATTTGCAATGCAACGGGTCTTCTGTTTGCTCGAGTTAGAGCTATTCCCGTTTTAAACTCCTAACCGGACTTTTCTTGCCACATAAACTGAGAAGTAAAACTGTTTCACATAAGCAACCCACGGACCCCATGAAGCTTGACGGAGACACGCAAAAGGAAACAGAAGTTCGCTCACAGTGAAACGTATTGGCAAAAGTGCAATTATCCATGTAACCGACAAAAGTGCAATTAGCCATGTGTCCGGAAAAAGTGCATTTAGCCAGGCAACCAGCAAAAGTGCAATTAGCCATGTGTCCGGCAAAGGTGCAATTAGCCTTGTAACAAGGTCGAAGTCATGCAAAGTGCTCGCCTACTACTCAGCGAGATCACGCCGTGTAGTTATTAAAGAGAAAAAGTAGTCCAGAAACCATACGGAAAACATGGAGCCTTGTATGTTTTCAGTAGATGGCCAAGTGCGCTCGAGGAGGGCTAAACACCGGAAAAAGCATGACGTATGCATGCCTTTTCATTAATGAAATTCTGCAAATTGTAAAAGGCAAGTCCACAAACCAACTAAACTCATGAGTGTGGTTAAAAGCCCACAGAGAGATTACACCAGAGACAGAGTGCTTTGCGCTCGACCCTAAAAATGAAAGAGATAGGTTTCGGGTTACATGTTCCTGCTTTTACTTTCTAAGAGAAGTTTGTGGGCACTGACGTGAAGTTCCTTAATGCTTCACCTGCACATTAGCAAATATTTCCAGTATGGACACTATTGTGTACTGTATCTAACCCTGCCTTCCTGAAGAAGATATAACAAAATTCGTGAAGAATAAATTGTAGCTAAAAGGACAATTGTTAAGGCTCTTTATGAGGGAGGGTGTCAGCCATAGTTAAACTCTATTTATGCTGTTGTTGTTTGTGTCTTACTGAAGCAAGGAAAACATTTTTGTTTAACAAAATCCAAATTGCTTTGTCAAGGCCTGTTTTATGGGGCCCACGGCTCGATAAGTTAACGGGTCACAAATAGACAAATTTACATTCTAAATCCCAGGTGCACTAGCTTGAAGCAAAACAGTTGTTGCCTCCTTTGTCATTCCTAGGCCATAAAAGGCTGGTTTATGGGCCGGTAGTGTGTGGTGACCTCTCTGAAAGTGCATTGTTAGGTCCAGCACAGCATTGACATTTATTTATTTATGTTTAGCATGCATTTATGTAGCGCCAACTCGACACGAAGGGATTGAAGTGCTTTACACATGCACCACTTACATTACGTAGGGATCCAGCTCCACATTGCCTAGCCAGTCTAAAGCCTGCTCACAACCCGCTTCCAAATGTGCCCCTGTGGAGGTTGTTGTCAAGGAGTACGCTGTTCTGAAAATAACCTGATAGGACCATTAGCGACTCGCGGGGCACGGATGGTGTGGGACGGCGTGCACAGGGTGAGGGGGAAGTTAACATTAAAATATATTAAATTAAAAAAAAAAGTACCTTGCTCTTCACTGCGCCCGCACTGCTCCTCTCCTTTGTCCAGCTGCAGGCACAGGCTCCCAGCCTGCCCTGAGCCAATCCTGACACCGCTCAGAGCAGCATCAGGATTGGCTGGGAGCACCCAGCCTGGGCGCTCCCAAGCAGACTGGGAGTCTGTGCAGGCTCTCTCCAGAGATAAGTTTATTATCCTTTTCTTTTAATGGTTTTGCAGCTGCTGCTGCTGGCGGGGTGGGGGGGTGGGGCGGAGCAACGCTCCTCTGCCCAAATGAAGGAGGTGCCCCTGGATGGGACCACTCTGGTGGTGCCTGTTCACAATCTCAAAACTGACTGAACACAAAGTACAGAGCCTGTGTGACCAAGAACCTGACTTCTCTGGTTTAGCCATCACACCTCTGTTGGAGTGGCACTCCTTCTCTCCTAAAGGTGTTTTTTTTTTTTTTTCTCAAACTGATATGATTTTTTTGTGTCCAGTTTTTAAGAAAGGGCAGGCATGGGCTAACATAGGGAAACTGTCTTTAAACAAATTTGAGCCTTTCTTTGAAAATAATGAATGAACTTAAAATTCTGGTATATTGTTAACTGCTCCATTTTAGTGTGTTCACCAACGACACACAGATTAGGAAATAGAAACGAGCATTTGCAAACCAAATCTTACTTGTAACATAGCATCCAACATGCATCAATAAACCAGCAAAACATTAAAGGCAAAAACACATACAATTTACACCTACTATGCACCCATTCTACTGTAAACCAAAGGAGATAAAAAAATCTCCTGTTACTTGTTTCTCTTCCGTGCTTGCTCGTGTGCTTGTATTTTTTTAACAGTTTTGTTGCACCATTCATGACAAACATATTGTAATCTACTCGTATAGAGTCTCTGGTCAGCCTCTTTCACCAGGTGGCTTCTTTTGCTCAGGATCCGTCTGCTATTGACTTAAGACAGTCTTGATTACACAACACATACCATCACTGCTTGAAATGGAAAAATAGTAGTGCAGGTACTCTGTACCCAGTACCTGCTTATTTCTGAGAAGAGCTGGAACTCTCCAATTAAAAGTATTAAATTTTTCTTGTAAAGTGCAGGTACTCTCCCTCTCAAAATAAAAAGTGCTTGTACTCCGTACCGGACAGTACCGGCCCATTTAACCTCTTCGCTGCCAGGCCTTTCCTCCTTCAGGTGCCAGGCCTTTTTTTGGCTATTTGGGGCAGTTCGCGCTTAGGCTCTCATAAAATTTTGTCCACATAAGCTACCCATGACAAATTTGCATCCTTTTTTTCAACATCCTAGAGATTCTAGAGGTACCCAGAGCTTGTGGGTTCCCCTGAAGGAGACCAAGATTTTGGGCAAAATACAGCAACATTTTTGTTATTTTTAAAAAAACAAAGGGAAAAAGGGCTGCAGAAAAATGCTTGTGGTTTTTTACCTGAAAATGGCATCAACAAAGGGTGTGCGGTGCTAAAATCACCATCTTCCGAGCTTTCAGGAACAGGCAGACTTGCATCAGAAAACCCAATTTTTCAACACAATGTTGGCATTTTACTGGGACATACCCCATTTTTTCTATTTTTTGTGCTTTTACCATCCTTCCAGTTAGTGACAGAAATGGGTATGAAACCAATGCTGGATCCCAGAAAGCTAAACATTTCTGAAAAGTAGACCAAATTCTAAATTCAGCAAGGGGTAATTTGTGTAGATCCTATAAGGGTTTCCTACAGAAAATAACAGCTGAAATAAAAAAATATTGAAATTGAGGTGACAAAAACAGCAATTTTTCTCCATGTTTTACTCTGTAACTTTTTCCTGTGATGTCAGATTTTTTAAAGCAATATACTGTTACGTCCGCTGGACTCTTCTTGTTGCGGGGATATATAGGGCTTGTAGGTTCATCAAGAACCCTAGCTACCCAGAGCCAATAAATGAGCTGCACCTTGCAATGGGTTTTCATTCTATACCGGGAATACAGCAATTCATTTGCTGAAATATAAAGAGTGAAAAATAGGTATCAAGAAAAGCTTTGTATTTCCAAAATGAGCACAAGATAAGGTGTTGAGAAGCAGTGGTTATGTGCACATCTCTGAATTCCGGGGGGCCCCTACTAGCATGTGAATTAAAGGGCATTTCTCAAATGCACGTCTTTTTTACACACTGTCTTACATTTGGAAGGAAAACATGTAGAGAAAGACAAGAGGCAATGACACTTGTTTTGCTATTCTGGGTTTCCCCCTAGTCTTCCAATAAAAATGTCATTTCATTTTCGTGGGTAGGCCTAATGCTCGCGACAGGAAACACATCATGGACACATCACATTTTTACATTGAAATCTGATGTGTTTTTCCAAAGTGCCTAGCTGTAGATTTTGGCCTCTAGCTCAGTCGGCACCTAGGGAAACTTACCAAACCTGCATATTTGTGAAAACTAGACACCTAGGGGAATCCAAGATGGGGTGACTTGTGGGGCTCTCATCAGGTTCTGTTACCCAGAATCCTTTGCAAAACTCAAAATTTGGCCAAAGAAACACTTTTTCCTCACATTTCAGTGACAGAAAGTTCTGGAATCTGAGAGGAGCCACACATTTCCTTCCACCTAGCGTTCCCCCAAGTCTCCTGATAAAAATGGTACCTCACTTGTGTGGTAATGCCTACTGCCCGCGACAAGAAATGCCCCAAAACACAACATGGACACATCACATTTTCCCAAAGAAAACAGAGATGTTTTTGCAAAGTGACTATCTGTGGATTTTGTCCTCTAGTTCAGCCGGAACCTAGGGAAACCTACCAAGCCTGTGCATTTTTTAAAACTAAACACCTAGGGGAATCCAAGATGGGGTGACTTGTGGGGCTCTCACCAGGTTATGTTACCCAGAATCCTTTGCAAACCTCAAAATTTGGCTAAAAAACACCTTTTCCTTACATTTTGGTGACAGAAAGTTCTGGAATCTGAGAGGAGCCACACATTTCCTTCCACCCAGCGTTCCTCCAAGTCTCCTGATAAAAATGGTACCTCACTTGTGTGGGTAGGCCTAGCGCCCGCGACAGGAAATGCCCCAAAACACAATGTGGACACATCACATTTTCCCAAAGAAAACAGAGCTGTTTTTTGCAAAGTGCCTAGCTGTGGATTTTGGCCTCTAGCTCAACCGGCACCTAGGGAAACCTACCAAGCCTGTGCGTTTTTGAAAACTAGACACCTAGGGGAATCCAAGATGGGGTGACTTGTGGGGCTCTCACCAGGTTCTGTTATCCGGAATCCTTTGCAAACCTCAAAATGTGGCTAAAAACGTTTTCTTTACATTTTGGTGACAGAAAGTTCTGGAATCTGAGAGGAGCCACAAATTTCCTTCCATCCAGCAGTCTCCCAAGTCTCCAGATAAAAATGATACCTCACTTGTGTGGGGGCCCAGGTGCCTGCAACAGAAAAAGGCCAAAAACCAGTAGAGATTGAGGGGATAGCACAGCGAGTTGATAAGCACATATTTTTCTTTTATACATCTTTAGGCCTGACTCTTCTTTGGGAACCCACACAGGTGAGGTAACATTTTACTTGGGAGACTGAGGGGAACACTGGGGAGTAGGAAATTGGTGCCGGAGCGGTGATCCTACACAGAAAAGTGAGGACAATTTTGAGGTTTGCTGAGGAGTGTGGGTAAGAAAATGTTGGGGGATCCACGCAAGCCACACCTCCCTGTACTCCTTGGGGTGTCTAGTTTAAAATAATGTCTGGGTTTGGTAGGTTTCCCTAGATGAAGGCCGCACCGGGACCAAAAACATGGGTGCCCCCTCCCCCCATTATCATTTTGATGTATCCACATACTTCTGTGATGTGCCAAACACTAAAATTGTGAAAAGAAATGCACTTAGGTTATGTTAAAAAGACCCCCCACCAACCCAGTGGTGGCTTGCTTTATCATCGGGGTCCCACCTGAGACACCTAGCTTGTCACGGGTGTGCTGCGATGCCAGCGGAGCAGGTTTTGTCATTTTTACCACACATACTGGTTGGATTGGCACGAGGGTGAGTGATGGTTCAGTAGATCAAATTTTATTAACAAGACATTTCAGAAAAATGAAATGTACTGTTAATAACTGAAAGGCCAAAAAACAGAACCAATGACTCACAGCTTGTGAGCTGTAAATCTGCGTCAAGGCACCAACCGCTTTACAGTCCATTCACACACCTTTCATACATGACACGCACAAGACTATTCACGCCACCAGCCACGGGCCCAGCACATTACAACACTTGCATCGTCAGACAGCGCCACTCAAGAGCCCATCACTTACATACACCCACATGCCTGATACAGCAATCACACTAGCTGATGGGAGTGTGTGGACTGACGTTTGTCTGGCACCGCCAGCCAAGCGGCACCCCACGCACACCGCCAGCCAAGCGCCACTCCACACACACAGCCATCACTTGTTTTTGTCCATAAACAACAAAGAAACCACTAACTAATTATAAAATAAGTACAAATCTACAAACACAAAAGCCCTAACTGAAAACATGACAGAAATGTGAAACTGAACATCTGAAAGTATAAAACAGGCAGTTTACGCTCACGGTATTTCCCCCAATTTGTTTTGGGTGTGGTAACTCCTGAAACAGCTGGCAATACACAGCCCAGGCTTTGAAGAGCAATCGGGGCAGCACATCGGGCTCTCCCTCCGAATGCCTCTTTGGGCACATACTCTATATTCTTTAGTGGGCAAGTCTTTTTTGGGAGTGGGAGGAATGTGATCTGGAAAGTGGCGATCTTTCAATCTAGCCACATCCTCCACCACTGCTACTGTAGGAACTCTTGCCTGTTCCGCCACAATAAGGCTCCCTATCATTGACTCCTGAAATTTAACAAATTTCATCCTTGACTCAGGTGAACAATCCTTGAACACAATAAAAGCATTAAAAGTTGCCAAATGAAATAAATGTATGGCCAACTTTTAATACCACATGTAAGACTTACGAAGAGCAGTGTAAGGTTCCAACCTCTGATCTACTCTATCAACACCACCCATGTGCCTATTGTAGACCAAAATGCACGCAGGTTTGCGCACTTCGGTAACCTGACCACAAACAGTCACAGGGGGAAGTACTCCTATCATGGATGATAGATAGCATGTACACATCCCTCCTGTCTGAACATTTCAGAGCTAGCAGCTCATTATTCCGCAAGGCACTGCACTGTCCCCTCCCAAGTTTTTTACAGACAAGCTCCCTTGGGTAGCCTTTCCGGGTAGAACGGATTGTGCCAAAGCAACAGTATCCACTTTAAACAACTCCTTGAACAACTGCACTCCAGTGTAGAAATTATCTACGTACAAATGGTGACCTTTGTTAAACAGTCGTCTACCAATTTCCCACACAATTTTCTCGGTAACTCCAAAAGTGCGCGGACAACCAGTGGGGTCAATACTGGAATCCCTACCAGTGTAGACCCGGGAATTATACACATATCCTGTACTACTTTCTGACAGCATATACAATTTAATCCCATACCGTGCCCTCTTGCTTGGAATGTACTGCTTAAAAATCAAACGCCCCTTGAACAGGACCAAAGGCTCGTCCACACTTATCTCTTTGCCTGGAACATAGACCTCTGAAAACCGATATACAAAATGATCAAGGACAAGCCTAATCTTAAAAAGACGGTCACAATCAGGGTGATCTTGTGGCAAGGCTAAAGCATTGTCTACAAAATGCAGCATACAAAGTAGAAGCAAATAGCGATTACATGTCATAGTTGCAGGAAATATAGCCGTTGCCATCAAGGGACTAGAAGACCAATAAGAAGCCAGTGACGGCTTCCTGATCAACCCCATCAAAAAAGTAAAACCTAAAAACTTTTTCATCTCTTCCAGATTTGTGGGAACCCACTGGGTAGCTCTAGACTGAGGCCTAAGTCTGGCAGCGTTGTCCCTCAAATATTGCTCCGCATACAAATTAGTCTGCTCAACAATCTCTTCCAAAAATACATGGTCCATAAACAAGTGAAAGAAATTGACACGCAAAAAGTTTTCCGTATTGACTCTACACCCTGGGAGACCAGTAAATGCAGGTAACTGTGGCTGCTCCATGTTTGGGGCAATCCATGTGTCAGGTCTTCCACTGGGTAACCCTTCAACCCCAGGCTGCTGCACTCTTGGCACATCAATGTCCTCCTCTACAGCAGGCTCTTCATCTGCACTCAGAGTGGCTTCCTCATCAGAAGAATCCTCTCGAACAGAAAACTCACTGCCAGAATCTCTCACTTCCTCCTCTGCCTCAGATGCAGAGTCAGTCTCGTAATCATGGTCTGAAGACGACTCAAAAAGCATGCCAACAACCTTCTGAGCGGTCACTCTGTGGCTAGCCATGATCCTTTCTAACAACAAATTGATTGCCAACAACAACCAGCACTGTCTAAAATAAGTAATAAACAAAGTGTAGGTCTGTCAGAAAGAGTTCTGTTCTAAAAACTATTCCACTCACTTGCCTGAAAAAGCTAGACTCACCAGCGACCACTCTGCACAGACAAGGCAATCACCAATGATATCCCACTAAAAGAAAAAAGAAAAAAGAAAATTAGACATAAAACAACACAAATATCTTTGTGTACAAATCTAAGGATAATTTCACACACAATCCTGCATTTAATACACCACCTACAAACATGTCATTCATGCATGTCAACAATACTCCTTTGGAGTAAATTGCTTTTACTTACCTGAAACATGCAACCATGCAAACCGCAGGACAACTACTGCTAAAACCGCAAGGATCCACAGCAAAGGAAGCAAAAGCTTTAAACTAGAACAAAAAGAAGAAATAAACTGTTTTAATCACAAATACAAATACTTCGCCAGTTGACAAACACCCCGCCACCAAGAACTTACACATTTTCCCTGGTGCCTAAGTGACTTCTGCCCCGCTTGGGGGCAGATGGGCCTAAAAAAAATAGGCCGATCTGCCAACAAGGGGGGCAGAAATGGCCATCAGTAATGTGCCCCCTTTGGGGGGGCGACCCTTGCCAAAGGGGCCGCCCCCCCCACAAAACACACACACACAAGATCCCGGGTGCCTAAGTGGATTCTGCCACCCTTGGGGGCAGATGGGCCTACACAAAATAGGCCGATCTGCCCCCAAGGGGGGAAGAAATGGCCAACAGCTCTGTGCCCCCTTTGGGGGGCGACCCTTGCCAAAATGGGAAAAAGGGTGCGCCCCCAGCACAAAAAAACAAAGGGGAACAAAAAAGAAAAATCCCTGACGTCTTGATGGCTTCTTCCCCCCTTGGGGGCAGATGGGCCTAAAAACAAATAGGCCGATCTGCCCCCAAAGGGGGCAGAAATGGCCATCAGTAATGTGCTCCCTTTGGGGGGGGTAACCCTTGCCAAAGGGACCACCCCCCCACACAAAACACGCACACACAAGATCCCTGGTGCCTAAGTGGATTCTGCCCCGCTTGGGGGCAGATGGGCCTAAGAAAAATAGGCAGATGTGCCCCCAAGGGGGGCAGAAATGGCGAACAGCCCTGTGCCCCCTTTTGGGGGGGGTGACCTTTGACTGAGGGGGCGCCTCCAGCACAAAACAACAAAGGGAAACAAAAACAAAAAAATCCCTGGCGTATTGGTGGCTTTTGCCCTCCTTGGGGGCAGATGGGCCTAAAAACAAATAGGCCCATCAGCCCCCAAGGGGGGCAGAAATGGCCAGCACTAATTTCCCCCCTTTGGGGAGGGCCGACCCTTGCCCAAGGGGTGCCCCTAAGACACAAAACACACACACACAACACACAACACACAATCCGGGGGGGGGGGGCGAGACATATAAAAAAATATTGCCCCCGGGGCAGCGACCCTTACCTAAGGGGTCTCGGCCCGAAAAAGTAATAAAAAACATAATCCCTGGTTCCTAGTGATTTTTGACCCCCATGGAGGCAGATCGGCCAAAAAAACGGCCGATCTGCCCCCAGGGGTGGCCGAAACACAGATTTTGTATTCCCCCAGGGGAGCGACCCTTGCCCAAGGGGTCGCTCCCCAAAATAAACTAACATGAGATCCCTGGTGCCTAGTGGTGGATTCCTGCTCCATGATCGCGGGCAAACAGGCACAGGGGGAAAGGAAAAACTCTTTCCTTTCCACCTGTGTCTGTTTTCCCCCCCAAAACCCCCTAAAAGAGAACGACTCACCTCGGGACGTCCTCTCTTCTCAAAGCGATGGAAGCAAATGGCTTCCACCGCGTCCTCTGCAGCATTTGATGATGTCGGCGTGCAGTGAGCACGATTACGTCATCAGATTACTGTGAGGGTGGTCGGGGAGGAAGGGGAAGCGATTCCCCTTCCATCCCCTACTGGAGGGTGTGGGAGGGAGGCCCAAGGGGGAGCACTAGCGCTCCCCCCGTGGGCCGGGTGCAGAACGAGCTGGTCTTGCCCCAGGCACCCAGGGGGTTAAAGCACTGCATACCATACAACCCAAAAAACAACAGACATTCACACTTACAAATACATACACAAAGACACAGAAAAGAGTTTCGGATATCACCCTTCAGCCTCTTGCTACTGTGTTTGAGCTGACTTTGGGCATTGACTGGCAGGTTTGTCTGTCTGTGTTGGTATCAGCCAAAGGCATTTAGCAGGCGTGGACTATGAAAAAAAAAAAAAAAAGTACCCCACTCAAACACTGGCATGATGCCAGTCGCGGCTCGTGGGGTGTGGCTGAGGGGGAAGGGAGGAATATACATTAAATTAATTTTAAAAAAAACAAAAAACACTTACCTGTGTCCCGCCGCAATGACCACCACGCTGCTCCTCTCCTGCAGACAGGCTGCAGGCACAGGCTGCCAGCCAGCCCTGCTGCCAATCCTGATGCTGCTTAGAGCAATATCTGGATTGACTGGGAGCTTGTGCATGCTCTCTCCAGTCCGGCAACGCAGTGCCGGACTGGAGAGAGCTTACTGCGCATGTGGGTTTGGCCGGCTGCAGACAGCCAGCCAAACACACATGTACTCTGAGGGGGAGTGCTCGTCACACCCGGGCCCCGCCCCTTTACAAGAAAACAATAATAAACACAGTTTATTATTATTTTATTGTAAAGGTTTTGCAGCTGCCGCTGCTGGTGGGGGGCAGCGCTCCTTCGCCTTAACGGAGAAGCCGCACATGCAATATGCCATGCCCTGCCACACCCTCTCTCTCAGCTCCTCACCCACTCACCTGTATCCATAGCAATAGTACACTTCCACACTTATTTTTCCTGAGCAAACCTTGATCCAGAATACAAACTGGGAAGAAAGCGGAAGGGAAAGACAGATAAAAGTGACAAAGAGAAAGCAGGGATGAAACAAGCATTGGTAAATGCAATCGGTTTCACCTACGTGAATATTAATAAGGTGATTTTTGTTGTAAGTTGTAGCTTGGTGAGCAGGTGTGCAATATACGTTACTGAAACTCTGTGAAAGAGTTATGCTTTGTTTACTGAGAAAGGCAATATATTGTGCTGTTAATGGTGGTACTATAAACCAGGGAGATTAGGTAAAGGGCGGAGGACAAAGAAAAAAAACATTGCCTGAGACAAGTGTGCTTGAAATGGGTGCAGCTGTGGGGAGATTGGTAAAGGGCGGAGGTAAAACCAAACAAGTACAGCACAAGCAAAACCTAACAAATGTGTGCTGGCGCAAGGACATTGAATAAAAGACAATGGACGAACTAAAAAGATGCAGCCAACAAAAGTATTCAGTTTAGAAAACATTAACCCATATGGCGACTTCTCATGGAAGCCTGAAACTAGCAACGAATTGAAATCCAGTGTGCGTCCTGTTATGTCTACACAAGGTGCAGCAATGCACTTGGGGTTCACTATATTTATATTACATGGCATAGGCGACAGATGTGTCTGCTGATACATGTGGATGAATGAAATCATGCATTAACAGGGGCAGAGGTGACACTGGCAGTGTTAGGATTCCAGGTAGTGAAGTGCTGCACTATTGACCAAGGCACTCTCGCCTGCCCCGCCGCGACTGCAGTGAGCGAAGTTTGGGCGCCCATCGGATATAGCCAGAGCTTTAAAAGAAATGCTTTACGAACAAATGAATCCAGCTGCAAGTCACTATCATAATAACTTCTGCGCCCTCCTGCCCATGCAGGACACAGAATTCACAGATCAGTCTTTAATAAAAAGCTACCAAGAGATGTAAATTTAGGATTAAATAACATCCTAAAACCAGTCCTTAAGAATGCCATGACAACATGTCAGAGAAACAAACAGATGATATTTGATGCACCCGTCAGCAGTAGCAACATTCACTTACACATAATGAAAATATTACATCGCCGTGGCGGTGCTAACAGCAAGAAACTTGCCCAGGCAAAAAACCCTCTAACCTAAGGAATAAAGATAAAGCCCTAATCTTGGCAGCACTTCTCTGGGGGCAGATGGCCAAAACAGTGAACATCTGACTTCACACAGTTCTCCTGTTGTCACCCCTAGAGTGGGATGCAGTACTGCACTTGAGACCTCCAGACCTCATACCACACCTGTTATCTTATGAAAGGGAACTTCTCTTGTTAGTGCTGCACAATAAAACACACACACACAATGTTGCCTCTTGGGAAAGAGACAGTGCACAAGCTGTGGCTGGCAGAAAAAGGACACTACATCCTAGATGGGACCTCCAAGACTGGGCACAACTATCCAGGCGAGGCAGGACACAACTGGACACAATACTCCAGGTGTGGGCCCAGATCTGAACACAACTGCAGGTGGCATCTTCTGATTGGGCACCGAGGAGCTAACAGATCTGGGCACACTACTCCAGATGTGGGTTTCACAAGTGAACACAGAACTCCAGATGGTAAGGTAGTTCAGAGGAAACAGCACCCTCTACTCAGTTATGGCAGTAACCTCAAGTCTCAGGATTGACTATCGAAGGATCAAATTTGCCTTTCATCCTCACAAGGCAGATTGCACGTCTCCCATTGCCACTTCAGAAATCTGTGTGTGACCTCGTGGCCACGGGTTTGAATCTTGGCAGGTTCATTCAGCCGTTCATCCTTTCGAGGGCGATTAAAGGAATACCATTAAGATGGGTAAGTATAAATATATGTTATTCAGCGCTGATATGACCCAGTGGGAGAATGCGTTCTTTAAAAGTACACATGTGCTATTGTTACAATTGGAACTGGCACGAAAGTGCTTAGAAGCAGGTGAATTGTGTAGGGTGCTACATTAATACACATTGCTGTGAATATATAAAAGTACTCTCTTCCCCACAACAGGTACCGGTAAAAGCGCTTGGGGCCTCGCCGGGAGGAAGTAAAGCGCTAACAACTAGTACAGTTCAGTACATGTAGGAGTCCTTTGCTGTGAAAACACATAGTTCACAGCCAAGAAGCTTCACTTCCTTTCAATTAGGACATCTTTCACACGTGGCACATTTTCACTGCCACAGCTGGGTCTCTTTTCAGTCTTTAGTTGCAGGCGGGAGGCAGCTGGTGTGTCAGAACACCTCCAAGTCCAGGAGGTCCAGATGTGTTGTGAAATGAAAATATCCAGAGGTGTGGAATGTAGACCGGGGTTGAGGGGAGGGGGGCAGATTACCTTGATGTTTCCTGGCTGTCCATAGGAAAACAATGTACATATAAATTAGGAAAATTCACATAGCCTGCCCTGTGGGCCTGCGCTGTTCACCCTTAGAATGACTTTCAGTTTTGCTAATGAGAGACCGCCGGCAATGGAAGGTGGAACCATGTGCCCACTGTCACAGGATGTGTGTGCGTGTGGCGCCAGGATCGGAGATCAGACCAACTGATGCTGACTTCTCAGGTGACGGTGTCATCAGCAGACCACGGGCTCCACAGCCTAAGAGATGGGCAGGCTTACCTCTAGCGCTGCCATTCCCTTGGGTGGGTCCCCTCTCTCACCAGGAGTTGCAGATCCTGCCACTAGTTCGGGGGCCCGGTCATGCATAGTTGTGTGTGGAGGTCGCCCTGCTGCAGCTCTGCTCTGGCAGTATGAGGTTTCAACAAACTTTCAAAGTGTCCCCTCAGTGTGGGCATAACGAGAACAAGGACTGCGCCTCTCTGCCGCTCAACCCCGAACTCCCAAAAAGTTATTCCGATTGGGAGAAGGGAGGTGGGGATGGACTAACGGCGTATCATCAGCTAGCGCACTCTATGCCATGCAGCCAGCTTTATTTACAACATATTAAAGGCCATATTTATACTTTTTAGCGCCGCATGTGCGTCATTTTTTTACGCAAATGCGGCGCAAACTTACAAAATATAGGCCCATATTTCTACTTTACTAGCGCTGCATTTGCGTCATTTTGTGACGCAAAAGCGGTGCAAACTTACAAAATACAATTGTATTTTGTAAGTTTGTGACGCTTTGCGTCAAAAATCGGCGCAAATGCAGCACTAAAAAAGTGTAAATATACTTTGTTAGTGCCGCATTAGCGCTGCTTTTTGATGCAAAAACAGAGCAAACTTACAAAATACAATTGTATTTTGCAAGTTTGCGCCGCTTTTGCATAAAAAAATGACGCAAATGAGGCGCAAAAAAAGTATAAATATGGGCCATAATTGTATTTTGTAAGTTTGCGTCGCTTTTGCATCAAAAGATGACGCAAATGAGAGGCTAAAAAATAAAAATATGGGTCTAAGTTTGCCCCAGCCATAAGCCAAGAACTCATTTTTCCTATGGCTCACGCCTGCAAAAGATAACTTGGGGAAGTGGACAGCTGCATTCTCGCCCTGGTACCCGCTCGCATGCGGCAGATAATTGCGTGAAAAAGTGATCCATTGAGAAGCTCTCAGGCCCATATTTATACTTTTTTAGCATAATCTGCGGCACGGCGGGCAATCAGCCCATTCAGAGCACTTGTGCGGTGCTAACTTTGCATGACGCAGGGCGTTGCGGGGCATTGAGCAGGCAACTCATGCGGGGCTCCACACAGCAGTGTAGTCAGGGTGACATGTCCTTGAAGGCCCAAGCCTGTTTGTTGCGCTGTGGGATGGGTACTGTGTTTTAGTGCATCTGTAGTCACCCAAGGCAAAGTTTAACAAGCTGCTGGGCATTTCACTGAGTGCCCAGGAGCGGAGTGCGAAGCCAGGTACCTGCCTGCCCCTCAAACACTGCCTTGTCCTGCCCACCAGCCAGCCTTCCCCGGCAGTGCCTTGCTCAGGTAGTGCACACAGGGGAAGGGAAAGGAGTACATAAGCACAGCAACAACCTACGTGGATTTATTTATTTATTTATGTTTAGCATGTATTTACATACGTCAATTCGACAGGAAGGTAGTGAAGTGCTTTACATGTGCACCACTTACATTACACAGGGATGTAGCTCCGCTTTACCTAGTCAGTCTAAAGCCAGCTCGCAACCTGCTTCCAACTGTGCCCCTGTGGAGGTTGTCGTCAAGGAATAAGCTGGTCTTAAAATAACCTGATGGGACCGTGCTGGTGGTGGAAGGAAAAGTAATGCATGTGCGTGCAAGCACATAAAAACAACAAACACAAAGGAAGGTGGGTGACGGAGGAGGCAAGAGGGGAAAGTAAGCACGGGTACATGTCTCCAAGTAATAAGTACTGGAGTGAATGCCTGCTTGTGCCCTGGGGGAACGATAGAGTACACGCAATGACGAACACACTCAAGTGGGTCCCTGCTTGTGCCCCGTGGCACTGAATAGTGCATTCTTCGGCCGTAGCATGGAGAAGGAATAAAAGGCATGTCGGAGGACCTCCACCAAGATAATAACAGCGCGCTGAGCCCACGGTACTCCGGTAGTACTGTAACTTTAAAGCAAAGGTTTTGCTCCTGTTATGTTTCATTTTGTTTTCCTGATCGTTGCTTGAGACGCTTAAAAGAAGTTCCGCCAAAGCGGATGAGCACAGTACTTTGCCAATGGGAATCTGATAAGAGAAACACACACGGAAAAACAGGAAATAGAATGGCCACAACCAATAGAAACGAGGAAAAGGCCAAATAAAGAGCAATAAAAAGTAAAGTCGGGATGTAAGTCCCTTTTAAAATATATTTAATACAATAGATTTCACAAGTGCAGCTCAAGCGTTGTGCAGGCGAAACCTAAAAAAAGGAACCTGCGCACTTGAGGTAAAGAGCAGGGAGTGTCTGGTTGTGGATTGTAGAGACATCAAGATAATGCAGTTCGGTATTTGACATCTTGACCTTCGATACTGCTGGCCGCAGGCTTCTAAGTAAGTCTTTGGGCTCCGGTGCTTATCCTTTTTTTTTTTGTTTACAAATCCAGCACTAAAGCATGCTCATTTACAGGTTTAGGTGACCATCCCCCACAGGTCATTTGCATCCATCTAACTCAGGCACTTTCTGTTGAACATTACCCATTTTTGGAGCTGTGCCACTGTAAGGTCCAGCCCCTCGTTTTGCCCTCATGTATTAGTGTCCAGCATCTGCAGTCTCTTTTTGCAGCGGGGTCCTA
The DNA here is from genome assembly GCF_031143425.1 of Pleurodeles waltl. NCBI lineage: Eukaryota > Metazoa > Chordata > Amphibia > Caudata > Salamandridae > Pleurodeles > Pleurodeles waltl. The sequence goes on from NC_090441.1 coordinate 93,714,474, forward strand.
GTGCCCACCTCACTACTCTGTGTCCTTATGCACAGTTTGCTTGGCAACTCCACATGGAAATACTGCAATGCTTTGCACGGCATCCTAGTAGAAGTACAAATGTTACGCTTCCAGAGATTTCCAAAATTCATGGGTCAGGTTGTTTTCGTTTTTATGTTTGGGTAGTTAAATACAGCCCTTATTTGGGAGCAGTTTGTGGCGACCCAGGGCTATGTCACGAGGTGCTCACGGGCCCCGGGCCTCCAGGTTACGGCGCATCACATAACGCACACTCACTCAGAGATATAATATGGGTGAAAGACCACGTGCGGTCGCCGCCCGATTATTTTATAGCCTCTGGCCACGCCTGGCCAGAAGCTATACAAGGTGTGCATCCGGGACAACATGCCATTGCGGGGTTTGTTCCGGGTGGTTCGCTACACAGTATACCCATAGAGCCCCTGGGCCCTGGTGCAACTGCATCTTATGCACTATTGATAGCTACGTCCCTGTGAAAGATACCTGACAAGCCTATGAGGTGTGAGATGTTCAAGAAACACAGTCATATTACAAAAAAAACTGCTATCACGTGGTTCCACAAGGTATGTTAACAAGATGACGCTGGTGATTTAAACAGGGTTATACTTTTGAGAAAATGGTTGACAATGATGTTTATATCCACTAGATGACGCTAAAAACCCGTGAGACATCTTTTCTCTTTTTCTCGGCAATGAAGATACTAATTACTCGAGCAAAACTGCAGCTTGAAAATATTTAGCTATGCAGCCTTTCAGCTTTCGCAGCACTGCTCCCTCACTATAGTTGGAAAATTCGCAGTGTTTGTGTTTTGGACGAAATTCTTTTCTGAAATGCCAATTTTTTTTAAAACGAGTTAAGTCTTGCCCCTGTTAAGAGTTGGCTGGTCCTCGTGTCCCCTTTCTTCTTCTATTTTTCTTCATTTCGCCTCATCTTCGTCTTTCTCCCTTTTCTCCTCCCTGTTCTATCGCCTGCCTCCAATTATTCTGTTTCTTTTTTGTTAATTTAGCAGGGGCAGCCCAGAACTTCTTTTTTGTTAATTTAGCAGGGGCAGCCCAGAACTTCTTTTTTGTTAATTTAGCTGGGGCAGCCCAGAACTTCTTTTTTGTTAATTTAGCAGGGGCAGCCCAGAACTTTACCTGTTTTGCACAACTTTACAGCCAATCTTTAACTTGGTCTAAGTTCTTCCTCAGTACTCCAACTGATTTATTCAATTTTTCCTTCTTTCTCTTTCACCCTCCCTCAAACTCACCTATTTCCCATTTAAGAGAAGCTGACCAGGTTAATTAAAAGTATACAAACTATTCAGTTATAATAATAAAAATAAACAAATAGGAGACTGGCAGGTAGGAGGCCAGGATTAAAAAGCACAACAATGTAAATGCATTGGCAAAGTCAGTAGGTCTGGCTTGCATGTGGAATCCTGAATAAAACTTTACAAAATGCTTGCTTTCTGTACACAGTCTATGAGATAACAAATTTAATGTGTGATGATTCAGGGTACTGCCAGAATGGTAAAATAGTCCTCCCCCCACTGCAATGCAAGCGCTCCAGGGTATATATCAGAATTAATACAACAACAATCTAGCCTCAGATGAGAGAGAATGCGGAGTCTCAAAGCTGGAAGGAGAATCGTGATTTTATTAAAGACAAGGACAATGATTCACCACTCGCAGAAGCATTTTTAAAGAACAATAGAATGTAGAAGCTTGAATGAACATATAAAGCAAACAGAACACAGCAGCCCCATATAAGCCCCGCCCTCCACCTTCCTGCTGTTTTGATGCTGCTAATAAATAAACAACAAGGTTCAACCTTAAATGACATTAGTTATCGACACAATCAATTCATCATTGTGATCACGAATTTCAATTAGCGTGACAACATTTAATTATTATATCTTGTACATTTAACATCAAATTGTAATTCGATTTTTTCATATCATGACATATACTTTGAAACACTGAACCAATAGTGGAGATAAACAAATATTTATAGCTCCTACATTTTTGTGAGTGCTTGTGTCACCAAACCTTTACAGCTAATGACACACACTATAAACACCAAACTTACAGAACAATTTTAGAATCAACATTTGTGACTTAGTGGGCAATTGAAATGTCCCTATTCTCAAATTCAATATTTGAGGAGAAAACTTTGCTGATTGCAACTGTCCACACTCCTAAAATGAAACAAAACAAAACTAGGGGTTGGAGCGCCGCATTTGACTGTACCTACATCAGGGACCTATGTTTCCACACAGGTTCCCTAAAACCCAAAGTCTGAATTGATTGTGTCGATATCTAAAGGTTGAATATTGTAGTTTTTGAATTTATGGAGGCCTAACCTTGCTGACAAAAACCAGGCCCAGCCCCTTCGTAAATACATGCTAATAACTAAGAAAGTGCATCTTAAACTGCAAACACCAATGCCTAATTTGTGCTTGTAGTTTCCGGTGCTGAGCACCGGTACTTATTTTTGAGGGCCGGGGCTTATTCTTCTGCCTCAAGCATTTGCTGTGAGCAAAAGACACATATGGGAAAGACGGAGGAAGAGAAAAACAAAAAAGCATCACAAAGGTTGCAAGCAGAAAGCTGCAAGAGTGAGCTGAAGGGGCAGGGAGTGGCTTTAAATGGATTGAAGAGGCCTGAGATGGCTTCAGGATTACGCTGCCTCAGTATTCTGTGCTCGCACATTTAAATGCAGCAGCCGCGTGTTTAACCGCTTCAGTGCGGGCGTCGGCCATTGGCTGACCCCGCACTACCTCCCTGGTGCGGGTCACAACCAGTGTCTGACCCCAGGGAGGGAGTTAATTATTATTTTTTATTTAAAAAAAACCCCGGGAGACACAGATCTTCCGTGTCTCCCCCGAACCCCCACCCGCCCCTTTGTGATGTCAGCGTGCAGCAAGGCACGCTGACATCACTGTTTGTTTTCTCCACCAGAGCAGGAAGCTCCTGCTCCAGTAGGGAAAACAGGCCCAAGACACCAGGGATTTCACTTGGGGGGGTCGGCACCCTCGGAAAAAGGGCCGCCCCCCTGGGGACTATTAAAAGGTAGGTTTACCCCTGGAGGGTGGTGTGATCGCGCCCGATCACGCCCCCAAGGGGTTAAAAAAAAATAAATAAAAGAAATGGACAGGGGGTCGCCCGTAATCAGGGCGACCACCTCTGGGGACAATCATTTTTTTAAATAGTTGTATGGTTTCCCTGGGAATCACTATGGCCCCCAAGGAAACCATACAGCTATTAAATATATATATATATCTATATATATATATCCAACCCAAACTTCTCCTTATGAAGAGAAACGCTGTGCGCCTGTTGTTAGAAGCTGTTAAGGCATTTATTCATCATATTGAACTGCAGAAACCGATGTTCTTTTATTTCCTGACGCGTTTCGGCTTGAAACATAAACCTTAATCATAGGTGCTAGGTTTCCAGTTTGAAAATAACCACGTGGTGAGACTCATTACCCATATATACTGTGGCTCTTAAAGTCACATCAACTTATTGCAATCGTATCTCAAACACATTTTAAAATACACTTCTTTAACTTCTATAGTGTTGTAAACCACACAATGTACTGCAAATAAATAGTTCTTTCTATTATGCCATTGCAGAGATAAAATAACATCTTCCCATGGACTGCTTGCTCGTTATACCAATAATAGAGTAGCCCTTAGCTGTCTCATATTTGCAAAGCGTCTTTCATGTTTCAAAGTTCCTCTGCAATAAACCATACTCGTATTCAAAGCAGTGTTATCGTGTTTCATTTCATTTCTTAAAGGCACACTATAATTCTCGTTACTGTTCATATTCCGACTGCGTTGAAAACAGAGTTGCCGTTCAACTTGTTATCTCGGTGTGTCATCATCACGGCCTCTCAGCTGCCCGCAACGTGAGTGGGATTCAGAACCATATGCGCTCACATTCCCTTGCCCGGTTCCACATTATTACTGAATAATCTTGATTTATAAAGGTTGGAAAATTCCATACCTATTTTCACTTTTCGCTTTCTTTTAGTGAAAAACGGGTGGATCCGGCTCTCCTAAATAAATTCCAACAAATAAAAGAACATCGGTTTCTGCAGTTCAATAGGATGAATAAATGCCTTAACAGCTTCTAACAACAGGCGTACGGCGTTTCTCTTCATAAGGAGAAGGTTGGATTTATAGCAGGGGTGCTCCGTCCCCGCAACGCCGAGGCCGCCCTGCTGTGATTTGGCTCCTGCGGAGAACATTTAGTTGGAATCTATATATATATATCTATATAAAGATCTATATATAGACATACCTATGCAGATATATCAGATATTATAGAGGACAGCTCTGACGTAGGATCAGAGACTGACACAGCAGATACTGAGACAGCATCTGAAGGATAGGACAATGGCGCAGACTCTGGGAGTGATTTTTCAGTCGGAGGAGTCCCTTTCGATAACTCCTCTTCCATTGGTTATGAGGGAGGTGATGAGGTCAGTCCTGCTGTCCCTTCGCAAGCACAATCCATGCAGCGGGACAATAGAGGGTTAGCCCAACCCAGAGAGCAGTTGCATGCGGCGGCAAGCACAGAGAGAGTGCTCTCTTGGGAGCTCCCCAATTTAGTTCAGCTCCAAATTCCACCGCCCAAATCGTATTGTGGAGACATCAAAATGATTTATCACAAAACAACCTGGTTTTGTAAGGCAGGCACCTGCGTTTTTGGTCCTGGGCTCGGCAGCCATATAGGGAATCCTACCAAACCTAGACATTTCTGGAAACTAGACATCTGGGGGAGTCCACAGAGGTGTGACTTGTATGGATTCCCCAAAGTTTTCTTACCCAGAATACCCTGCAAATGTGAAATGTTGAATTAAAAACTCTATTTTTTCTTGCATTTCTGTCACACAAACTACAGGAATATGCTGGGATCCACAAAATTCCACCCAGTGTTTCCCCACCTGTCCTGATAAAAACGCTACCCACTTAAGTACCTGTACCTAGTGCCTGCATCAGGAATGGATCACCCCAGGGTCAACAGTGGTCCTCATGTAAGGACCAACATTGACCGTTGTGTGATCTATTCCTGTCGCGGGCACTAGGCCTACCCACACAAGTGAGGTACCGTTTTTTATTGGGAGACTTGGAGGAATGCTGGGTGGAAGGAAATTTGTGGCTCCTCTCAGATTCCAGAACTTTCTATCACCAAAATGTGAGGAAAAAGTGTTTTTTTGCCAAATATTGAGGTTTGCAAAGGATTCTGAGTAACAGAACCTGGTGAGAGTGCCACAAGTTACCCCATCCTGGGTTCCTCTAAGTGTCTAGTTTTAAAAAATGCACAGGTTTGGTAGGTTTTCCTAGGTACCGGCTGAGCTAGAGACCAAAATCCACTTTGCAAAAAACAGGTGAGTTTTCTTTGGGAAAATATGATGTGTCCATGTTGTGCTCTGGGGCATTTCCTGTCGCGGGCACTAGGCCTACCCACACTTGTGAGGTACCATTTTTATTGGGAGACTTGGGGAATGCTGGGTGGAAGGAAGTCTGTGGTTCCTTTCAGATTCCAGAACTTTGCAGCACCGAAATCTGAGTTAAAAGTGTTTTTTTGCCAAATGTTGAGGTTTGCGAAGGATTCTGGGTAACAGAACCTGATGAGAGCTCCACAAATCATCCCATTCTAAATTTCCCTAGGTGTCTAGTTAAAAAAAAATATAGGTTTGGTAGGTTTTCCTAGGTGCCAGCTGAGCTACAGACCACAATCCACAGCTAGACACTTTGCAAAAAACACATCCATTTTCTTTGGAAAAATGTGATGTGTCCACGTTGTGTTTTGGGGCATTTCCTGTTGTGGGCACTAGGATTACCTACGCAAGTGAGGTACCATTTTTATCGGGAGACTTGGGAGAATGTTGGGTGGAAGGAAGTTTGCAGCTCCTCTCAGATTCCATAACTTTGCAGCACCGAAATCTGAGGAAAAAGTGTTTTTTTGCCAAATGTTGAGGTTTGCAAAGGATTCTGGGTAACAGAACCTGGTGAGAGCCCCACAAGTCACACCATCCTGGATTCCCCACAGGTGTCTAGTTTTCAAACATGCACAGGTTTGGTAGGTGTCCCTAGGTGCCGGCTGAGCTAGAGGCCAAAATCCACAGCTAGGCACTTAAAAAAAAACAACGTCGGATTTCAATGTAAAAATGTGATGTGTCCATGTTGCGTTTCCTGCCACGGGCATTAGGCCTACCCATGCAAGTGAGGTACAATTTTTATCGGAAGACTTGGGGGAAAACAGAATAGCAGAACAAGTGTTATTGCCCCTTGTCTTTCTCAACATTTTTTCCTTCCAAATGTAAGACTGTGTGTAAAAAAGACGTCTATTTGAGAAATGCCCTGTAATTCACATGCGAGTATGGGCACCCTGGAATTCAGAGATGTGCAAATAACCACTGCTTCTAAACACCTTATCTTGTGCACATTTTGGAAATACAAAGGTTTCCTTGATACCTATTTTTCACTCTTTATATTTCACCTAATAAATTGCTGTACACCCGGTATACAATGAAAACCCATTACAAGGTGCAGCTCCTTTATTGGCTCTGGGTACCGGGGTGCTTGATGAACCTACAAGCCCTAGATATCCCAGCAACCAGAAGAGTCCATGAGAGGTAACAGCATATTACTTTTGAAAATCTAACATTACAGGAAAAAGTTACAGAGTAAAATGTGGAGAAAAATTGATGTTTTTTTTTTTTACCTCAGTTTCAATATTTTTTTAATTTCAGCTGTTACTTTCTGTAGGAAAACTTTGAAGGATCTACACAAATGACCCACTGCTGAATTCAGAATTTTGTCTACTTTTCAGAAATGTTTAGCTGTCCTGGATCCAGCATTGGTTTCACACCCATTTCTGTCACTAACTGGAAGGAGGCTAAAAGCACAAAAAATAGTAAAAATGGGGTATGTCCCAGTAAAATGCCAAAATTGTGTTGAAAAATGTGGTTTTCTGATTCAAGTCTGCCTGTTCCTGAAAGCTGGGAAGATGGTAATCTTAGCACCACAATCCCTTTGTTGATGCCATTTTCAGGAAAAAAACTACATGCTTTCTTCTGCAGCACTTTTTCCCCATTATTCTGAAAAAATCTAACTGTATTTTGGCTAATTTCCTGGTCTCCTCCAGGGGAGCCCACAAACTCTGGGTACCTTTAGAATGCCTAGGATGTTGGAAAAAAAATGACACAAATTTGGCATGGATAGCTTATGTGGACAAAAAGTTATGAAAGCCTAAGCACAAACTACCCCAAATAGCCCAAAAAAGGGCTCTGCATGGGGGGGGGGGGAGGGTGAGGGGGGAAGGCCCAGCAGCTAAGGGGTTAAGAGGAGGGCTTTGGGCGCTGGCATGTTTTTATTTACAAATTAATCAGTGCAAACATCAAACAATTTGTCATTGATTCTCTGCAAAATTAACATTAATATGAGAAACCTGCACTCTCCTTTACTTTTATTGTAAATTACATCTCTTCTCAGACATTCCAAATTCATTAATTTTCCTCCTTGTTTTTACTATTACACACATAAAAAATAAAATAAAAAAAATAACAGTTATAATTTATAATAAATCCCTCAAGCCTTACCCAACGAGAGTGGGAGAATTCTAGCTTCCTTGTTTTTAATACAATCACTACCCGTCTTACACTCTAGCTAACAGGAGGCTAATATTATGCATGTTCAAAGCCTTTAAAAACAAAGCTTGATACATGAGCTACAGATTTAAAATATAATTTACTAACATCTCTTGTATTTGCCCGATCTGCTGCCTTAATAATTTCTTCCAGTCTATCGCCAGCAATATACCTTAGAGGTCACAGTACCCCTCACTGGATGTGCTTTAAATACAGCTAAATTCACATCAGCCTCCTGCATTAACACTTTAACCCTCCTTGCAATAGTCGCAACAGAAACCACAGCAGATAGCTTCACATACGATATAACAATTTGTCTACACCTGCATCTTAATTCTATTGAACCCTGTTCTCATACTCTTTAATATAGCTCAATAAATACAAGTTTGGATGATCATCAAATTTAAAATGAAACACTGATTCAGACATGATCCTTGTTGTTTTCCTTATTTATAAAACACACACTGGCTGAAAAAAATCTTCTGGTCAACTGAGACCCTCTTGCATGATATCAGACAAAGTTACTTAGCGAACTTCCAGGTTAATTCTCAGACAGCCAATTATTTATTTACTGGCCACTCCAAAAATAAATTATAAATTTAGCCAGCATCCTGTAAACTATCATACCTAGCACACAGCGGCCTCTTCAAATAAATTTGCTTCATAACTCTACAAATGAACGGAGTCCTTACTGCAAAAATACCACCCAACAGGGAATGGCTTGCTACTATAGCTGACCTGTATTAATTCACTGTTCAGTAACGCATACTGTTCCAAACAGCTCAACCGAAAAAAGTGCTAACATCATCTCATGAGCCTCCATGGCAACCAAATCCCTTGCCAAGCATTAGTGTTCCCAGACATTCCAGGCACATCTATCTTTTCCTTGTACTTGGGTCCAAGATACATTGAGGCACTCTGAGGCCCCTCCCATTTAAGAGACTTAAATCTTTCTGGATTCCTCACATCTTCCGGGCTAGAATGCCGAGCACACCTGGCTCTATAAATTGATGTCACTCTCCTTCTCTGTCTACTAACAAACCCTTGCAGGCAGAATTAAAAATAGGATTTTCCACTGTCAGTGTCTGAACAGAAGGAAACCGGTTCTGGGTTTTTCAAAAAAGAGTCAAAAGATTCTTGTACTTGTGCTGTCTCGCGTGTAACAACATTTTCTATCATTGCGAATAGAGGAAATGCATTGCTTCTCAAGACAAAATTACAAAGAAAGGGAGCACACTGCCTACACTCCAGCAACAAAGTCCAACCCCAATGCATCATGGTAAATGCAGTCGAATTCGTAGTCCATTCCGAAAGTAATAAAGTCTTTCACCTCTGTAGGCGCAGCAAGTGCTGTTTATCCCTGTACACGTGTTTCTGGGTTTAGCCCATCATCAGCAGGGAGCAGCATGGTATAGGGGCTTGCTTGAAATGCCGCCAAATGTTTTCTCAGGTTTATGTACCTCTCATGACGCACAGGTGCCTCCCAAGGCTCGTCAGCCGTGGCTCAAGGGAGCCGTCCAAAGACAAAATTACAAAGAAAGGGAGCACACTGCCTACACTCCAGCAACAAAGTCCAACCCCAATGCATCATGGTAAATGCAGTCGAATTCGTAGTCCATTCCGAAAGTAATAAAGTCTTTCACCTCTGTAGGCGCAGCAAGTGCTGTTTATCCCTGTACACGTGTTTCTGGGTTTAGCCCATCATCAGCAGGGAGCAGCATGGTATAGGGGCTTGCTTGAAATGCCGCCAAATGTTTTCTCAGGTTTATGTACCTCTCATGACGCACAGGTGCCTCCCAAGGCTCGTCAGCCGTGGCTCAAGGGAGCCGTCCAAAGACAAAATTACAAAGAAAGGGAGCACACTGCCTACACTCCAGCAACAAAGTCCAACCCCAATGCATCATGGTAAATGCAGTCGAATTCGTAGTCCATTCCGAAAGTAATAAAGTCTTTCACCTCTGTAGGCGCAGCAAGTGCTGTTTATCCCTGTACACGTGTTTCTGGGTTTAGCCCATCATCAGCAGGGAGCAGCATGGTATAGGGGCTTGCTTGAAATGCCGCCAAATGTTTTCTCAGGTTTATGTACCTCTCATGACGCACAGGTGCCTCCCAAGGCTCGTCCGCCGTGGCTCAAGGGAGCCGTCCAAAGACAAAATTACAAAGAAAGGGAGCACACTGCCTACACTCCAGCAACAAAGTCCAACCCCAATGCATCATGGTAAATGCAGTCGAATTCGTAGTCCATTCCGAAAGTAATAAAGTCTTTCACCTCTGTAGGCGCAGCAAGTGCTGTTTATCCCTGTACACGTGTTTCTGGGTTTAGCCCATCATCAGCAGGGAGCAGCATGGTATAGGGGCTTGCTTGAAATGCCGCCAAATGTTTTCTCAGGTTTATGTACCTCTCATGACGCACAGGTGCCTCCCAAGGCTCGTCAGCCGTGGCTCAAGGGAGCCGTCCAAAGACAAAATTACAAAGAAAGGGAGCACACTGCCTACACTCCAGCAACAAAGTCCAACCCCAATGCATCATGGTAAATGCAGTCGAATTCGTAGTCCATTCCGAAAGTAATAAAGTCTTTCACCTCTGTAGGCGCAGCAAGTGCTGTTTATCCCTGTACACGTGTTTCTGGGTTTAGCCCATCATCAGCAGGGAGCAGCATGGTATAGGGGCTTGCTTGAAATGCCGCCAAATGTTTTCTCAGGTTTATGTACCTCTCATGACGCACAGGTGCCTCCCAAGGCTCGTCAGCCGTGGCTCAAGGGAGCCGTCCAAAGACAAAATTACAAAGAAAGGGAGCACACTGCCTACACTCCAGCAACAAAGTCCAACCCCAATGCATCATGGTAAATGCAGTCGAATTCGTAGTCCATTCCGAAAGTAATAAAGTCTTTCACCTCTGTAGGCGCAGCAAGTGCTGTTTATCCCTGTACACGTGTTTCTGGGTTTAGCCCATCATCAGCAGGGAGCAGCATGGTATAGGGGCTTGCTTGAAATGCCGCCAAATGTTTTCTCAGGTTTATGTACCTCTCATGACGCACAGGTGCCTCCCAAGGCTTGTCAGCCGTGGCTCAAGGGAGCCGTCCAAAGACAAAATTACAAAGGAAGGGAGCACACTGCCTACACTCCAGCAACAAAGTCCAACCCCAATGCATCATGGTAAATGCAGTCGAATTCGTAGTCCATTCCGAAAGTAATAAAGTCTTTCACCTCTGTAGGCGCAGCAAGTGCTGTTTATCCCTGTACACGTGTTTCTGGGTTTAGCCCATCATCAGCAGGGAGCAGCATGGTATAGGGGCTTGCTTGAAATGCCGCCAAATGTTTTCTCAGGTTTATGTACCTCTCATGACGCACAGGTGCCTCCCAAGGCTCGTCAGCCGTGGCTCAAGGGAGCCGTCCAAAGACAAAATTACAAAGAAAGGGAGCACACTGCCTACACTCCAGCAACAAAGTCCAACCCCAATGCATCATGGTAAATGCAGTCGAATTCGTAGTCCATTCCGAAAGTAATAAAGTCTTTCACCTCTGTAGGCGCAGCAAGTGCTGTTTATCCCTGTACACGTGTTTCTGGGTTTAGCCCATCATCAGCAGGGAGCAGCATGGTATAGGGGCTTGCTTGAAATGCCGCCAAATGTTTTCTCAGGTTTATGTACCTCTCATGACGCACAGGTGCCTCCCAAGGCTCGTCAGCCGTGGCTCAAGGGAGCCGTCCAAAGACAAAATTACAAGGAAAGGGAGCACACTGCCTACACTCCAGCAACAAAGTCCAACCCCAATGCATCATGGTAAATGCAGTCGAATTCGTAGTCCATTCCGAAAGTAATAAAGTCTTTCACCTCTGTAGGCGCAGCAAGTGCTGTTTATCCCTGTACACGTGTTTCTGGGTTTAGCCCATCATCAGCAGGGAGCAGCATGGTATAGGGGCTTGCTTGAAATGCCGCCAAATGTTTTCTCAGGTTTATGTACCTCTCATGACGCACAGGTGCCTCCCAAGGCTCGTCAGCCGTGGCTCAAGGGAGCCGTCCAAAGACAAAATTACAAAGAAAGGGAGCACACTGCCTACACTCCAGCAACAAAGTCCAACCCCAATGCATCATGGTAAATGCAGTCGAATTCGTAGTCCATTCCGAAAGTAATAAAGTCTTTCACCTCTGTAGGCGCAGCAAGTGCTGTTTATCCCTGTACACGTGTTTCTGGGTTTAGCCCATCATCAGCAGGAAGCGGCATGGTATAGGGGCTTGCTTGAAATGCCGCCAAATGTTTTCTCAGGTTTATGTACCTCTCATGACGCACAGGTGCCTCCCAAGGCTCGTCAGCCGTGGCTCAAGGGAGCCGTCCAAAGACAAAATTACAAAGAAAGGGAGCACACTGCCTACACTCCAGCAACAAAGTCCAACCCCAATGCATCATGGTAAATGCAGTCGAATTCGTAGTCCATTCCGAAAGTAATAAAGTCTTTCACCTCTGTAGGCGCAGCAAGTGCTGTTTATCCCTGTACACGTGTTTCTGGGTTTAGCCCATCATCAGCAGGGAGCAGCATGGTATAGGGGCTTGCTTGAAATGCCGCCAAATGTTTTCTCAGGTTTATGTACCTCTCATGACGCACAGGTGCCTCCCAAGGCTCGTCAGCCGTGGCTCAAGGGAGCCGTCCAAAGACAAAATTACAAAGAAAGGGAGCACACTGCCTACACTCCAGCAACAAAGTCCAACCCCAATGCATCATGGTAAATGCAGTCGAATTCGTAGTCCATTCCGAAAGTAATAAAGTCTTTCACCTCTGTAGGATTGGAATCCTTTCCAATTCTGATTGAATGCATCCAGTGCCTGAGCCCAAAGAGATGGACCCCAACTGGTTAATCTTTGCAACTGCAAAGTCAAATGGGCTGATTTACCCTTGCAAGTGTAGAGTCAAATAGGAAAGAAAGAAATCCACCCTTTGTACACCCCAAATCTCTGGTAGTTTTTTAAAAAACTCTCCCTTTTCAATATCCAATTGCTGTAGTCCATCAAATGACCCGTATTCCATCAAATGACCCGTATTCCATCAAATGACACGTATTCCAGCCCATTATTCCATTCTTCCCTGGTAGGTATTGTGCTCGCAAACTTATATTGTGTACCAGACAAAATCCCACCATCTCTTTCACAACCTCTGATAGTTTCTTTGACCTGCTTCCCCCAACGGCTTCATATAAATCACAGCAGTCAAGTTGTCCATCCTCAACAACACTGAACAATCTTGAACCTGTCTCGTGCAACTGCAAAGTGAAAAGTATCCTGCTGTCATTTGTTCACCATTTTCCACCTGTCTCCTAGTCTCGTAGACATTTCCCATCCCCATCGTATGTTGCTTGCATCTGATTCCAAAACAAAACTTAGAGATGTTCTAAAATAGCACACTCATTTCATGCCTCTAAGTTTTACTAACCCCTCTTTTACTTCCTCTGAAAAAGCCACCTTGTCTCTGTTCCAAAGACCCCAAAGAAACCTGTGTTAATCAGCAAATTAGAGATACCAAACAAAATCACTAGTGGACCGCATCAAGGAAGCTCGAACAGCTGCAAGGAAATCTTCATGGTTGTCAAGTATTGCACCTTGCCCTCGGCCACTATCAACAACAGTGCACTGCCCTTGCGACAACCTATCCAACTTCTTCCACAGCAAAATTGCAAACATCTACAGCAGATTCACACACCAACCCAACCCCAGAGAACTTATTGCTAACCTACCCACTACCAACCAAGATGGGCACCTGACTGAATGGACATCTATCACCAGCAACGACCCAGAGGCTATAATGTGAACCATCCCCTTGAGGGGCCCCACAGACCATGCCCCACCACATCTATAACCTGTGAACATCACCAACCCACACCACCCTGACCCACATCATGAACACCTCCATCATGTCCACCACTTCCCTAGATGAATGGAAACTTGCAGAAATCAACACCCTCCTGAAGAGGACCACAGCTGACCTGAAGTAACTGAGCAACTTCTGACCGATCTCCCTGCTCCCCTATCCAGGCAAAGTCATTGAGAAGGCCATCAAAAAGCAACTCACAACCCACCTCGGACTTCACCATCTTCCAGACAACACACAACCGAGATTTGGAAAGAACCAAATCACCAAAATAGCACTCATCGCAGCCACCAACAACATTAGAAAGATTAGAAACATCCTGGACTGAGTAGAAACAGCAGACTTCATCCTGCTCAACCTCTCTGCGGCTTTCGTCACTGTCTTCCACAGCACATTTATCACGAGATTGACATACAAGGCTCAGCTCTCAAAATTCCTCACCCAAAGGGTCAGACTGCCACTCTTCACATCAGAGACCAAGAAACTGATAAGCGGAATCCCACAGGGACCGTTCCTCAGCCTCAACCTTTTCAACATATACACTTCTCACCAACATCATCTGATCACAAACTATCACTGTCATCTCCTACACCGATGACACCTAACTCATCCTCCCCCGATGGACAAGACAAACAACACCAGAAGCAACTACGCTAACTGCATGACAATGGTAGCAACTGGACTGAATGCAAATAAACTGCCTGAAGCTAACTCAGACAAGACAGAAATTCTGGTCTTCAGCAACAAGACCTACCCATGGGATTCTATTGATGGCTGTCGGAGCTAGGACCTGCACCGACAGACCACACAATCCAGGAATCACCCTAGATGACAAGCTCAACATGATGGCTCAAGTCAATGCAGTATGCACCCTGTTCTTCCACATCCTATGCATGCGTCAAACAATCTTCAAATAGTTGCCTCAGAACACCCAGACGAACTGTCATGCAAGTACTCATCACCAGCAGGCTGGACTATGGCAACGCCCTGTAAGTCAGAATCTCCAAACAACTCCTACAGAGACTCCAGACCATCCAGATAACATCAGCAAGACTCATACCTGACCTCCCATGCCGCACCCACATCACACCACACATCTTCACTGGCTCCCCTTCCACAGCATAGCCAATTCAAACTTCTCACACACACACACACATACAAAACCTTACACAACACAGGAACAGAATACCTGACCAGCCGCATACACATTCACCAACCTACCTGACACATACTTCCTGTCTTCTGCCTCCTGGCCGGTCACTCTCCAACATTCCACCCAAAACTCTCAACACATCAGAGCCTTCTCCTCGCTTTTAGAGTTCAGCAAGATGCTGAAGACGGGCTCTTCATATAAGCAGTTTGGGACCACACACCTACACACCTTGCATAAGGGCCTTTATACACCCTTGGGTGGTTTGTGCGCTATACAAATCAACATAACATAACAACACCTACTGTAAGGGCCTGTAGTGTAATGGTCTCAGGAATACTGCTTGGACTGAAGAAGATGATGGACCAATCACCCGAACTAACTCACTCTTTCTATTTTTAATTAATAATTCACCTCTTGCTTTATGATTTTAACTTTTTTCTCTGGTAACAGAAATTGAACCTTCACCATGACTACGTATTAATTCCAGAAGCTCCGAATTCTGTGAGGGAATCAAAATTGACTTCTCCAGATTCACAATGAATTCCAAATTCTCCAACAGAGACCTGACCAAAACTAACTGAGACTTCAGTGAGGCTACATTTTGATCCATTATCAAAATGTTATCCAAATAAATTATCATCCATATTCTATGCTATTTAGGATCTCCTACCACTGGCCTCAGAATCTTGGAAAAACACTTCAGCACTCATATTGATATAACGGTCTTTTCCATTTGAATTGCAGAAATGCTTGACTCTCCAGAGATATGGGTACTGTGAAATATGCATCCTTGAGGTTGACTTCACCATCCAATCCAGTTCTTGTAGCAGATCTCCTAGCATATACACACCCTCCATCTTGAAATGTCTGTAAACAACAGAGATATTTAAGTGCTATACATTCATTACAGGATGCCAACCTTGTACATCTTTTTCACAAAAAAAGCATGCTCACGAAACCCTTTTATCCATCCTATAACTTTACTATGGCACTCTTCTCCAACATCTGACACACTTCGGTGTTTACAACTTTCCTTAGGTCCTCCTGGAATACCAGCTCCCTTGACTGTAATAGGCTTGAAGTGAATTCTGTAACAACCTGTCACCCCTTCCAGAATCCACAGAGCCAAACCTCCAAGAACTTTTTTAACCTACTTCTCACCTTTCCATGGAAAAAGCAAGAAATATTCTCCATCCTCATCTTGTAGTAACTTTGAATACCGGCCCGACCCTTGGAGAGCCTATTAGTCCCACCTCTGCCTTTTTGGAGTGGAAAAATCTTGATATGCATTGATAGCCTCCATGAAACCCTCTTACGTGGTCATACTGGGATTTGTAATACATTCGGCCAAAAGGATACCTTCTCTGTCCAACCCTGCTATATAAATTATTTCCACCGAACCCTTTTCTCATAGATGCATGTGTGTTTTCCTAGGGACTTCCCCTAACCCTCACCAAACAAGAGTCCTTTGGCCTCCTGACTAGATTCCCATTCCAGTTCTCGCAAATGTGGACTGATCTTCAATAAAAGCACTGGATACTTCTCTGTGATAAGACTTGCATTTGTGTTACCCAAGAAGCATATAGCTCTCTACCAGCCTCTTACTGACTTTAAACCGACCTCCTCCCCTCCTGATGTACGTAAACCTCCTCCACCATATGAAAAATTCAGGTGAGTGGACCCAACACATATAGTTTGTCCCCACGTTGTTTAAGGAAATGCTCCAAATCCCTTTTTGGGTCCCTACCAAGCTTGAATAAGTACATTTTCCCCATTGGGTTTAAATTAGGTGTCAGAGACTTTTTTTCTCCTTTTTACCATTGAGAGGGATTGAACACTCTGCATTCATTACACCTCTCACTCTTTTTCCAAGGGCCTCCTAATCCAAAACCAAATATATTATACATCATGATCTAAAGACCACCCCCGCCTGATCTACAGGAATATCTTACATCTCTTGGATCAAATAGATTGTGGCCTGATGGGTCTTTCACTGTCCTAGGAGCTGGTATTTTAGAACATCACTTTCACCATATTCATTCCTTGGAAACTCTTCTGTGTTCAAATCCAACACACACACATCTACATCCCTATTCAAATCATCTTGCAGCAAAGGCTCTTGAGATTCCCTATTTTGCCCTCATTGTGTGGGCTGCTTTGGACACCACATTTTCTGAAACCTGAAGCATCAGGCGCATCCATATGTTTTCTTTTTTGGAACGCTCGTCTCCTGGGGCCAGAAGCCCTCATTTTTATCAACAATCTCCTTTTTTTTGTTGTCCTAAAAATGTTCTGCATGCATCATGCACAGAATCCTTAATTTCTCTGCTAATTAGTCTCTTAATAATAACCAAGCCCAAATTCAGGCAAAGAATCTTTAAAAAACAGTAAAACCTTAAATGCTAAAATGTGTCTAAATGTGCAGTTAAACAATTTCAATTTCTTAAAAAGGCTTACATCCTTACTTCTATCCACCCAAGATACTTATTGCTTAATATCCATTAAAGACTCGTAAATATCACTTTTAAAAAAAAGGTTTTCTGGGGTGGAGTGGGACTAGTAGGAGAGTCACAGCTGACACAAGAAACATGTCAATTAACAAGAACTCCTGAGTGTGATCAGCTGCGCCCACCGACTATGAAAACAAACAGCGTTCACTTGCAACAGGCATATGCAATGCCCTTTTTAGGGCAGAGCCTGCAAGAGCATGCGCTAGCGCATGCGTCTCGCTTGCAAGGTACTGTTGAATATAAAAAAGGGCTAGGAGCCTGCCCATTGCTTACCATTGGCTGGCTTCACATCACTCTTCTTCGGAGCCTCCTTAATTGGCCACTGCAGGCGAAACATCATTTCCGATCACTTCTATGGAGCAGGGACCAATCACAGATTGATTTGGGTTAATCATTGCCCGTCCACTGCTCCAGACATGATTGAGGTACTATTTTTTTCTCCCTCCTACTTCCCCTGCCCGCTGCTCCCTCCATAGCGCTTATGCTTTTTTTCTTGTTTTTGTTTGTCACATGTCCATGCACAGACCAGTGAGGGACTGAGTTGCCACCCAGAGCCACAAACAGTTTACTGACGGCTTTTCATTCTGTTTTTGACCCATAAATCTTAAGCCTTAAGATCTTCCTTTCCAGTATAGCATTTACCTACCTATGCTTTTTTATAACATTACAAGGTCATAAAATTGGAAGTGAAGGCATTTTGAAACAAATATATGACTTGGAGCAGATGATGTTTTCGCCTGTGCTGCCACATTCCAACCTGTATCACGGTAACGATCCCTGGACTGCAAGAATTCACCCAGATGCTTGGACTCTTGGGTGGGATGGAGCTGGCCCTGCTTCTGGCTGCTGCCTCTCATTGAAACCGAGGCCACAATCACTGTGCTCTGCTTGTCTCCATTGATGTGTTGGCCACGTTGAAAGCCTCTGTGTGGCAGTATTTTAAAAAGTCGCTGGTCGCTGGAGGACGAGGCCTTCCATGGATTTCGGAGACATCATCTCCCACATTCTTAAGCAGTGTGAAAATCCCTAAAAGTATCTTGCCATAAAACTCCCAGCTTCATCCCTTCCACCCACACCATCCCATTCCCTGGGTTACTTTCCCCCCACCTGCCATTAAAAAAGCATTATGACACAGCCAGCACTGGCCCCATCATAGCTCTTTTTTCATAACTTTACTTTTGGAAATGCTGCATAGCCACGCTGCTGTACGGCATTGCATAAAGACACTGGCAGAGCCAATAGCTCTCGCATAGGTGAGACCTATTGGCTTTTCCAATCCTAGTTTCAAAATGGTACCACCAGCTTTCCTGAGGTATAAAGTCCAATTCTAAAAAATGTGATTTCCATTCATTTCTGATTGTGTACATTTACAGTTCATCTCAGCTAGATGTATGTCTCAATATTTATGAAGAGATTTTATTAGCTACCTAATTGGGAATTTTACTAAATCTAATCAACTTAGTAAATAATACACATTTCCTAAAAACAAACATCATAAACAAAAGTCATAACTTTCGGTTCTGAGCAGCAAACAATAGGAGGAAGATGGAGGACGGAGGGCTTGTATGGGGTTACCATATTCTAATTACTTTACATGTCCATTCGTATGTTCTACTGTTCTTTAAAAATGCTTCTCAGAATTGTGAATAAAGGGATATTGCATAACGCTAGCCCCTGCCTTACCATATAATTACTCACCCAGTGAAAGCCAAAAAACTATCTACTTATATCTAAGGAAATGTTAAAATGTTCTTGCAGACATCTGTCTTGTTGAGCCCGATCTAAAAAGCAAAGTTAGTCATCTTTATCCCACCCCAGGACGCATACCAGTCTAACAGTCCAAATACCTCACTAAGGCCTGACACAAATCAAAATATTTCCCTTAAAATAATTATTTTCAATTAAAGATGTCTGCTGTGAGTTCATAATTCTTCTATAGTAGTGTGACAAGTGTTGCTTTTCAGTGCTGGTACTTCGCAAAAAATAGAGTACATATTTAAGTTCTGACTAACTATAGAACCCACAGTCACCTGCCTGAAATATGTTGTCAACAAGTTGCCAAATCCCCATTGAAGGAAATAGCTGTATCTGTTCAAAGCACCCAACTGTGAATCTTTTCGTAGAAAGAGGTACAAATTAATTACAAGTTTGTACCCAATGAACAAACAAAAACATGTATTCCTTGAGTTCAACAAAAGGTTTGTCATCTTGTGAGTGCTAGCTTGCTATCTTTAAGGAACATGAAATACCCTGCAAAAATACAAACAGTCCTCTACTCCTCTCCTCACTTCAGAAAGAAGGCTCCTGGCTTACTTCCTGCTTTGCTTATGTATCCACAATAAAGGGATTGAGTTAACTGTGATTGGCGATGCCTGCAGGCAATTATAATAATAGATCCCATGTTATTAAGAGCTCCGCTAACAAACAGTGTTGAGCCCACCCACTCACATTAGGTGTAGAGTGTGGGGATCCGATGATGAAGCATACCACTACTGGCATTCTGTTATATAATGTCAGAGATTCCACGGGTCCTGTCCCCAACCACAGGAATTGTGCAAATGATAAAACATAGGAGTGCCCTCTCTTTATGATAGAACTAATAGAAATTTGGAAGCTAAGGGTATCACAAACTATTGCTTCTCACTCCCTCTAATGATAGTTTCAATTGCTTATGACTCCAAGTTGTCCTGGTCTCTGCAATTGATTAAGGGTGAGTTATCATTGGGTCAGTATGCCGGTGGGGAGCTTGGCTTTGCCAGGAGCCAGGGGAGAAGGCTCAACGCCCCTCCCCTCGAAACCTACAGAGCCTAGCCTGTGGCAGCACAGGTTTGTATGGTGCAGAGGTCTGGGGGTATAAAAATGTAAAAGGCCTAGCCAAAGCAAAACATCACCACACCTCCTCACACTTGGTCTTTGAACACCAATGGATGCTTTACGGCACAAGCTGGGTATTAGACCAATAGAGCTGAAAGCTGCACTTCGCCCAGTCTTATACTCGACAAAGTTGTGGACCAAACCTGAGCTGGAATCTTATCTGACCATCGTACGTGAGGTCTGGTCTTTTGCCAAAAAAAGTTAACTTACCCTAGTACACCCAAGTGGCCAGCGTCTTGCAGACCATAGGATGCTCTGCATGCTGGACCGAGACAGAAAAATGACAAAAGGAGCTGTTCAATTTGTGATGGAAACATACTGGAACTATATCCTCATCAATCAGTCAGGTTGGAAATTGGATCAGCTTCGGGCCTTCAAGCCTCTTTTTTCCGTTGACTCATACATGGACAAAATCAATCCCCCTTCCAAGAGGTCATTTTATGCCAACTTTAGACTAGGCACTTTGCCAGTCAAGCAGTAGACCAGGTCGTGTCATAAAGAATGGCTTAGCTCATCTAACTGTGGATGTGTTCAGGGAGGGGAGGAGACTGTAATGCACTTTATGCTGCTCTGCACTTTTTCAGATGGGATTAGAAAAGAATATCACCGGCTAGCACACCAGATAAGCTGCAAGGATGCTTTGTCCTTGAGAATGCAGACGGACTTGGAGCAAGTTGTCACCCGAGAATCCACATATATACATGCTGCATGGAGAATAATTAGGCACCGACATCAGTAAAGCTACAATGGAGTTTCAAGGTCATTGTTGGGTAGACAGTTGTAAATAGATCTCTGGGACCACACATCAAATATTTCAATTTTGCCAGGCAAATTAAGGTCTTGGGGTCCCTACAGCCAACACTGCCTAAACAGTCTTTTTGCATATACATGATCATGTGTCTAGCTACTAACCATAATCCAGCAGGAAATTGGTGTAACATGACGTAACACTGAGGTTCGTGAAAATTGATTGTTCAAAACTGATGCACTAGCACTTAAATGGTATGAAGGATGTAAACTTGGATGGGTTTTTACCTCTATTATTATGCACAAAAGGTCGTCTAAAGCTCACGAATTAGCACTTCTGCCCATAAGTGGCAGGGCCGCGCAGAGCACTTTAAAGCTGCATGACTTTTTAACTGTTTGTATACCGCCTTAGTCAGGACCCACCCAGGTTAGTGCAATAAAGTGTGCGTATGAATACAGTACTAAAGGCTTGCTGGGATGTTCTATTAAATTGGCTCTGATGTTTGTTAATGCTTCTGAATTAACCAAAGCAATGAAGTACGTGCACTTTCCCCTGGGAGTCGGGTTTTCTTTTAATATTTGTATGTTCTATTAATTGTATTCAATTTTTAAATGGGGGTAGATGTACGTTTTTATGCTGTGTATCAGTACTTCAAAGTAAGATATTGTGTTTTATATTGTATGGCCTAGATATGCACAATAAATAAACTTACATTTGCTTATGTCATCACCAAGTGCCTACGCGACATGCATAACTTGCAAATTTTACTGACTCAGATTTTAAGATTCAGTGAATTGTGACTGCAAATTTTGATGCTTTGTTAGAAAAAAAACAGTTTTTTTAGTATATTAAAAAAAAAGAGTTGCCATTTTTCACTAAACATGAATCATCATTTTTAGTTTTCGTATATCAGGGCCCCGGTTTGATAAGGGTTCTAAGTACTCCAGGCTCAGAATAGCATAACAACTTACTCTGCAGTTGACGCACGTGCTACACAATCTAAATCCAATTAATTAAAAATAAAAAATTTAAATCTTCGCCAAGCTACAGCTTTACTTCTCGCCAGCCACGTTTTCCATTAAAAATAATTATAAAATACATATTTACACACAGGAGTTTTTGGTCATCCCTCTTCATCAGTTTGTCTGTTTAGCTGTCATATACATTTACCTTCCACCCACCAGAGCATACAACATGTTGTCAAAGGATTAGCCCACTTCAGTCATTGGCTCTCTTCAATGTGAGTGATGGCATTTTTCTTGACCTAATGTGCACATCCATCTGAAAAAAATCAATTTTAGAGCCAGAGCTGGTATGCCAATATCTTCTTTTATTTCATAAATGTTTTTAGTTTTTTCGGTATTGGTAGGTTTTTTCCCCTTAAATTGCAGACATGTGCATGCTACCTTCAGCCTGCAGCATTTTTATTATACTTTTAAAGACTAATGCATATGTTTGCAAAAAGTAAATAAATAAATCACCACAAGTCAGTGACGTAGCAAATGGGCCCCAATGCCTCCTTTGAAATGGGGCCCACAATTGCTTGCTGTTGGATAGCAGAAAAGATCCATAGTTAGGGTGCTGAGGGCTCCTCAGAGCCCTGATCCTTGAGCCCAGGTGCTACTGGACCTGCCGCACATTGATAGATATGCGCATGTCACAAGCTCGCCGAGGCCCGACCTAGAGGCATTGCCAGTGCTTGTTGTATTGTAAGGTCAAAAGGCATGTAGATGCATTCGACATTGTGCTCCAGCTGTCAGGAGTCTTCGTTTGATGGCCATCCACGAATATATAATGCCCCTGGCAATTAACCAACTAACCCTGGTAATATTTTAACTACTGAGACCTCCACACTCCTCCTCCTTATCTCACCTTTGGTTACCCTGTCCTGTTTTCTAGCTTTCCTTCTGCTTCAATCCTCCTTTCTACCAGGGTACACAACAGGGACTACAGACTTCTGTAACCCTCGTTTTAGTAGTGCTGGTTTCACCTCCATCTTTCCCTTATTTCTGTTTTTCATTTCATTTCAGCATTACACTTCCAAATATGTCAGAAACGGTAAGAACTTTGGTTACATTTTTTAAAACAGTTTTCAGTCCAGACACAGGATTTAACTTTGTGTTTCTCCATCTTGGTGTTTCTGCAAACTAAACAACATCAGATGCCCTTTAGCAGCTCAATCGTTCTCATCCCTTTGCCTGTAGAGCTGGAGGAACCCTTCTCCGTGTATGAAAGAACTACGTCTTTAGGAAAAACCACAGAACTCCCCTACTCTGAGGATCTAGCACAACTTGGGAGGAGTTACCCATCAATGGGCGAGATAGCTGAATGGATTAATATATCCGTAGTGCGAATTTGGGTTGTTGGGACCTGGTAGCTGTCTTTTTCCAAGGACCCACCTGTGGTTCATGCCTACTCAACATAACCTACATTGAGTACCTGTTGATGCGTGTGTGTGAGGGGGGGGGGGTGGAGCGGGGGGAGTTCTTCTGATATGAAGCCACTTCCTTATGCCCCATTTGCTGATATAAAAGATGAGAGTTTGCATTGAAATAAATCTTCCAACCTTTATCAAGTGGCTAACCATCCATAATAATCTGGAGATATGGGTACAATATCCACATTTATGTAGATTTGAGTTAACATGGGTGGTCCTGCCAGTTTTGGGCCACTGTTTATTGGCATGTGAGAAAATCCCTTTGTTCCCTTGGTGGGCCAATGGACCGGTCATCAAACTGAATGAGCCCATTTGTCTCCTTTATATTAGTGAGTAACACTCGCCTCACACATCCAAAACAAGAGTAGGAAACTGTATAAAACCACAATATGTCTTCAGGTTCCTATTCCCAAATGGGCAGAGGACACCGGCACCTCACTGGACCAAATATCTCTTCTAGCAGAAAGGCTGAGTGGATGTTCGTGCCTGTCCTGTGCCTCGATACCATCAACCACCTGTTACACTAGTTATCTAACAATTAGACAGCAGACTATCCATGAACCGTATGATAAGGCCAGTACTTAATTTAAACCAGTAGTTGCAGATTGGGACCACCAGCACTAATTTAAAAAATAAGCCCTGGGTAGAGCAGATGACATGGGGGTTGAAGCTCAGCTAGTTAGCACAAGCACAACAGTCTGGCTAATAACTAATAAAAGCGTAATCATTCTGAATTATTTTTGAGGGGGTCATGAATTGTCCACATTTGGCAATATTTGGCTGATGAACGCTCAGGGGCTAAACAAAAAGAATTATCCCTGGAATGTGCAAAACGAGAGAAAGTTGGAATAATGGATAAGCAAAATGTGCAATCTTGCCACTCATGAGCGTTTTTTCTTCTGCTTAAGAATGCAAGGCCTAGGTTTGAAAAAACTTGAGCATTTTTAACTTGTATACCTAGTAATTCGTTTAAGTTTTCCAGGTGCACACTTTACTGGTATTGGTACCTTTTTTCTTATCAACGTTTAATCTGTCTAGAGTAATCCTGACATAGTTGTTTAATGCAGTTCAATTGTTTTGAAACCTTTTACATCCTCTATTTTTTATTTACCCTTCTGCAAACCTTCTAAATTAAACATCCTATTCCTTTTTTCCCACCACTTAGTATTATTGTTTTCTTGTTCCAGTCCATGTTAAGTTCTCCACTCTTGTTGCGTTTTTTGCTTTTCATCCAGGAATACTTTCTTGCACAGATAGAACAACAGCCTTGCTGTCCTCACTAGGCTCCTGTGTCTTCCACTATTGCTGAAATACTGGCTTTAAGTCTAAACATACCATGGCGGCATCCTCACCCCTGATCCCCACCCCCCAGGACAGGACACTTCCTCTCTACACTCCGGCAAAGTATTACTAAACTTCGCCTTTGAAGTTTTTCGAAGTTGGAGAACTTCATACTTTACATAGTTTGAAAGGTTTACCAGAGCTCTTAGCTCCATGCCCTTTTGCTTGCAGACATTTATCACCAGAAAAATATTTCACCGGTAGAACCATCCCACTAAAAATGGGTTTTTTGTGGAGCTTTTCTCCTGCAAACATGCTTTTGAAAGATAAATTCTCCTGCTCTTTCTTTAACTTTGTAAAACGTTGTAAAGTTCTTTAAAAAGTTATGGAAGAAAAATATTAGACATTTCTCTCACCCCAGCACGTGGTGGTCTGAAGTGACTCTGTGTGGTCCCCCAACCTCAGGCCTTTCAGTCACTGTAATGGATGTTATGTCCCTTCTACACTTTCTTCAGAGCAATAGTAATAATGATAACCCCAGTAACACCGGTAACATTAATAATAAAAATTATTATGACAATAAAAATAATACTAGCAGATAATGATAGCAACAATAATAATAATAATAGCAATTACAATAGCATTAACAAGAAAAATAATGCATTGTTATTGTTATTACTATTACTATTATTGTTATTATTATTATTATTTTTTATTTTTGTTAACATTATTATTATTACCATTGTTATTATTTCTACTATTACGTTTATTAATACTATGAATATTGATTGTCATTATTGTTATTATTATTGTTCTTGTTTTTCTTACTATTGCTTTAGTATTATTACTATTCCTCTGAAGAAAACATAGAAGGGACATAATATCCATTCGCTTGGCTGAAAAGCCTAAGGTTAATAGTAGTAATGATAATAATTAAATAATGATAATAATAGTATATGTGGTGAATTATTATGAAAGGCCATAGTTTTAAACCTCAGGGCTTTTAGTCAAGCTAATGGATAACATGTTCCCTCCAGGTTTTCTTCAGAAAACTTTGGTGGCACAATGAGCTGATTGGCCCTTATTAGGAAATCCCACCTGTTGAGTTAGTGGGTATTTCAGTCTGTGAGGTGGTAAAGTCCAAGAGAAGACAACTTATGCAGTTGTCTTCTCTTACTGCACCAGGAAACGGTTCTGATCTGACTAGTTTCTTGCCTGCTGCACTATTTCCGCCTGGCCTGCCATGCGAAAATGTCTCCAGCAGGCAGAAGAAAGCTATGTAGATGCCTTACCCCAGGGAGGTGACCCTTGATGACTTCCTACCCCAGGGAGGTGACTCTCGATGAGGGAAATGACCGTTAATGACCTCCTTCCCCAAGTAGGGGTCCCTTGATGAGGGAAGCCACCCTTGATTACCTCCTACCCCAGGCCAATGACTCTTATCGAGGGAGGTGACCCTTGATGACATCCTACTCCAGAGTGGTGACCATTGATGACCTCCTACCCTAGGGAGGTGACTCTTGAGGGAAATGACCTCCTACCCCAAGGAGGGGTCCCTTGATGGCCTCCTACTCCAGGGTGGTGACCCTTGATGACCTCCTACCACAGGGAGGTGACCCTACCCCAGGGAGGTGATCCTTGATGACCTCCTACCCCAGGGAGGCGACTCTTGATGAGGGAAGTGTCCCTTGATGACCGCCTTTTCAAGGGAAGTGACCCTTAATGACTTCCCACCCCAGGGAGTTGACTCTCGATGAGGGTAATGACCCTTAATTACCTCCTACCCCAAGTAGGAGTCCCTTGATGAGGGAAGCCACCCTTGATGACCTCCTACCCCAGGCAGATGACTCTTGATGTGGGAGGTGACCCTTTATGACCTCCTACCCCAAAGAGGTGACTCTTAATTTGTGAGGTGAACCTTGATGAGGGAAGCAACCCTTGATGACCTCCTAACCCAAGGAGGCGACCTTAATGACCTCCTATCCTATGGAGGTGACCCTCAATAAGGATCTCTGGCTCCTCCTAATGTCTGCCAGGTCTCAGTAAGGAGCATCACTACTCCTGGGGCAAACCACTTCAGAGTAGCAGAGAGGTGTGCCATGCTCCACAGCTGGCACCATAACATTGATTCAGCATTTACTTGCATGTGCAGGAGGTGACAGGTTCAGGTTTGACATTCTCCCATGCAAATATATCCTCATCCTCCTTTATGGGTGAAGCTCCTGTCTGCAGTATTTTGCCTCCACCGCCATGGGAAAGCACAGCTTAATGGGTGTTCTGTGGTGCCACGTTGGTGGAACGGTACCGACCACTATTACTGAATGGTGGCCTTGTTAGACCCTCCAACATTACAGTTTACCATGCACTTTTCTCATTTAAAGGTGGAGCTTTTCAGGTGTCGCGTAATGTGGTTCACATGAGAACAAGGCAGAATGCGGCACAACGGTGCCCACATGTGGCAATACAAAGAGGGCCAGATTTACTAACATTTTATGTGATGGAGCACAGCACGTGAAGTTGCTACGTTGCATTACATGAAAGGAAGGGAGCAGAACTGTGCCATGCCATCAAAGAAATTAAACAGTTCTGCTCTCTTCTTTTGCTGGGGCACTTTGTGCAGCTTTGCTGCAACGCATGCACCCTTGTGCCATATTGCAAGGGCGCCTCATTGTGGTCAGGATCGTTTTTGTGGAGGAAGGAGTACTTTCCTAGATAAAAACTATCCATTGTGGCTATTTCCTTTTGCATGTATGCTGCAGAATGCAGCAACCATGCAAAGGGGAAATAACAAGGAGAAATGTCACCATTTTAATGCAAACCATATTTACATCGCTTTATAAATATGGAATTGCTTCAAAATCCATGGGTGGATACATGGGAATGCCCACGCACCACTCACGGAACGCCGACCTAACGGAGAGTAACTCAAGGCAGCGCAACGTGCTGCATTCCATTACTTTTTCTTCCAAAGACACAGAAGTTGACATTTGCGAACCTTTGTACATACCAAAAGGCATTTTGTGTCACAACTGCAAAAAAAAAACGTGATGCAACCCTGCAGCAAAATCTTTCTAAATTTGGGCCAGAGAATTCTGGAAAATTCAGTTTTCCTTTGAGACTCATAAAAATACAGAGTACCTTAATTTACTTTTTGAGCTAAACGCCAAGTGCCATGAAATGATCAATCACTCTTCGTCTGTGTAGAAAGAAATGTCTAGACAGGGAGATGGAGACGTGGGGTGAGAGAAAGAGACAGGTAGAGACATAGGGCCAGATGTAGCAAAGGTTTTTACCCATTCTGTGTCTATGGGAAAAAGGCTTCGTACATATGGCCCATAGAGACAGAGAAAACTAGGTAGCGAACCGGCGGCATTAGGTGCTAGGTCAATACTGAACATGACAGTAATCACCAAACTGAAGGAGGCTTGGCCTACCCTCAAAGCTTCTGTTCAATGATAAAGATATGTCGATGTTTGGATCTAACAGTATTTACCTAAGAGATTGTTTCTAGGAGATAGTAATCACATTGTAAACCTAATAGTACATATTTTTGGAAACCATGTTGTCATTTCACTTAATGGTGAAATTTGTAGGTTACAGCGCCTAGAAATATACAAGAACACTTTATTATTGTTAAAGTCTCAATAAAAAAAGCAGCTGGGTTTTAAGGGGAGATGTTTATGCCTCCGCGTATTCATTTAATATTCCATAAAGTTGCCAAAAGTGATTTTAAATATTAGTTTCCTTAACCGTGCAGTAGAGTAAATTAATATAGGCGCCGCAGGGTCAGGTAATTGTCTATGTGCCAGAAACAAGCGCCGCTTAGCATGTGGTGGAATCGAGACACATGCTGAGGCTGCAGAGCGCGTGCTTCGAGGTAGTCACTGCCAATATCCACAAGACATATTTATAGAGAGCTAACCGGAAACAACAGAAGCACTTAAGTAATTATACGAGAAGGCAATTAACAATATCGGCAGTGCCAATATACATTCCGTTCTCTAATTACTGTACAATCTCTGTGATATGTGAGCAAAAAAATATGCAAAAGAATGTCATTTTTTCTTGAATACTCGGCAGGGGACCAATCACATTTATAATAGTAACAACTTGATTTTCATATAGGGCCACATGTACAATGCGTTTTTCTCGTCCCAAACGGCCGGATTCGGAGAATCGTGCTGTTTGCGATGGTAAAAAAGCATTTGGTGATGCACAAACCCAATTTTGCGATTTGGTAATCTCTTTACTGAATCGCAAATAGGGTTTGCCAGTCCCAATTAAGACGGGGTGTTCCCGTCCTAACTGCAAGTCGCAGTGCGATGTATAATTGTTTTATGACCGTGAATGCCGTCATAAAAAACAACTGCAGTTAACACCAATTTCAAATTGGTGCTAACCCATTTGCAAACGGGAAGGGGTCCCCTCCCTCTTTGTGAATGGTAGCGCAAATATTTTTTCAGAGCAGGCAGTGGTCCCATGAACAAATGAAAAGAAAACAAATCATTTTTGTTACGGGTGAGCGCAAAGCGCTCTGTCCCCTGTAGTAATCTCTCTTTGGGCTTCTAACCACACCCATGTCACTTCAGTCACTTTCATTGGTATGTGGGCTTGCCTTTTAAAATCTGCTTGCTTTCATTTGTGAAAGGCATGCATAGGTCATGCCTTTTCCGGTGTTTAGCCCACCTACACAACACCGGTAAACTACTGAAAACATATGAGTCTTGATGTTTTCAGCATGGTTTCCGGACTACTTCGTTTGTTTATTGTCCACGCAGCTTGATCACGCTGGGGTTTACATAGCGTGATCGCGCTCGGTTTTTCCGTTTTCAATTTCAGCACGATCGAGCTGCATTTTACATAGTGCGATCGCGCTGCATTTTTTTTCGTTTAATTTGTGTGGCAAGAAAAGACTGGTTAGGAGTTTACAACGCTAATAGCTCTAACTCAAGCAAATGTGAGACCTGTTGCATTGAAAATGCTTGTTTTTGAAATGCAGCCAGTTTTCCTTTGAGAAAAACAGCCTGCATTAAAAAAAAAAAAAAAAAAACAGCTTTATTTAAAAGCATTCACAGATATGGTGGTCTGCTGTCCCCAGCAGGCCACCATCCCTGTGAGTGCAGTCATTCCCAATGGGGTCGCAAATTGCAACCGACCTCATGAATATTAACGAGGTAGGTCATTTGTGACCCCATTGGGAATCGCAAACAGTGTGAGGTACACTGTTGTACATATGGTTTGTGACTTGCAAATGAGTCGCAAATTGCGAGTCGCAAAACTCTGGGTTGTACATCTGGCTCTTAGCTCCTAGTACCACATTTCTGTCAAATATTATCTATCAGCACTGTAAACAGCAGGTGGCATTATTACCAAATTTATTGGTACTCAAATTACTGATCTCAGTAGGAAGGGATACTCAGTTGGCCTTGCTGGAATTTGAATTCCTGACAGAAACACCAACAGCAGCAAAGAGTGTTTAACTATCTTAGCCAATTATTTAGATCCTGGAAAGCAGGTTTATCGCAAAGCCTGGAGGCAATAAACGAAAAGACCGTATTTTCTTTTTTCCTGTTTTAGTATTTAGTTGGTGCAGGTCTGCCTGCTAGAGGAGCGTTGTTTTATTGGTTTGGATTGCTTTGCAGACCATAGGAGTTGATGTGAATTTGATGCATGCCAGGATGGGGCTCCAAAAGATTCTGTTGACCGTGGATCTGATGTGGTCATAACTGCGATTCCGAGTGATCAGATGGGCTGCAGCATGGAAGGAGGCCTTGCGTGAGATGAGGATGGAGCTCGGGGAGATGCTCTGTAAGTCCTGACTCCCATCAATGAAAGAAAGGATGATATGCTCTATATTGCATGTGTTGGATCCTACAACAAATCCACCCCTACTTCTTAGTAGGGGTGTATTTGCTGTAGAAGTCTGATTTGGTACAAGGCCATTGGGATATGGTTTTGGGACCAACTCACAAAAGCATGTTTGAATGTGTAAAGTTGTACTCCTGGAGAACTCTTTGATCCGCTCATACATGCCTTAGTGAATTGGCCCAAAACATCTTAAATGGGAATAAAATGAAAATAATTGTCCCATATTCATATACAATTAGTGAAAACAGAAACAACTGTGCCCTCTTTACACTTTTACTAATAAATAGTTGGACAATCCAGGGCCTATTTCACAAAAGCATGTAAGATTATGCACAAGCTTATACCTGGGGCAATATTATAGAAGGAGCCCTGGGGTGCACAACAGGCACGCATGCCCGCTCTGTGTATCCAGGTGCACTTGGGTATTACAGAAGGGGCAGCAAACTCTTGTGCGGCCCCTTCTGTAATACTGATAGCTCTAGCACACATATAGGGCCAGAGTTATCACAAGAAGGTGTTCTCTCATTTGTATGGGGGCATGGCCCCATGCAAATGAAGGAATCATTTTGCCTTCGTGCTGTATTACAGATGTAGAACAAACATGACCTTTTGAAAATGTGCCACAAAATGGTGGCACACTGATAGTGCTCTCCCTAAGGGCAGCACACTCAATGGTTGAAAGGGGCTCCCATGAACCCCCACTTACTGCACCTGCCTGCAAGAAGATCTCAGATCTCTTTTGAAAGTGCAGGTAGGATGCCGCTTGCACTGTGAAACCAGAAGCAGCGTCTCCATATTTCACTTGAATGCTCTGCCACTAGGATAGCACAGGTTCGTGGCTACTTTGAGGGCAGATCATTCTTTATAATAAGGTGCACTTACCCTATTTACGCCCCACATGCTTATTTATAGGTGTGCCCTGGCACACACAGGGAAAGAAGGCCCTTTTAGTAATACAGGCCCTGTAGTACTATTTCCCGTACATACTTATAAATACTTTTGTGACTCGATCCCCTCATGTTCTTTCAGAAACAGAGGATGGCACACTGTAGAATCACAAGGACTTTGTATTGTTGATGAGAATGGGAGTGAAAGTGTCAAACGGCATGGCCTTTAGCTAATGGTTGATCTATGTTTCAAATGAGCCCAATATACTTAGAATCATGAGATGACATCCTGCCCTCTTTTTAAAATGAACTTTCTGCTTGGATTTAAAGGATTTGCTAATGCTCGCGCATCTGACCTTAATAATTAAACTTACAATGGGAGTGAATAGGTTCATGAACCTTTTGACTACACTTCAGATGTTCCCACCATATATCCAGTATGTGCAGATCAATAATCAGTAACAATCAGTAACAATCATCAACATCAATAATCAATGATAATCAATAGCACTAATAGCATTAATAATCAATAGGAGTCAGTAATTATCACACACCATGACCTCGCAGTCATGAATAACCACACCTTTAAGTAAAAGTTAGAATATTTATTTCCCTATATTAACAATGCTAATGTCACGTAAGTTAATCTCAAACTCAATTGATAAAGATACAGAAACAACAAGGGCTGACCAAAGCAGTGAAAGAAACACAATCTAACCAATGCTTGAGCTACTACACATTCTAAAGTTACAATGCCAATCAGTAGCAAGAATGACTGTGCAACCGATATTACATACATTTAGATTTCAGCCAGAAAATACATAAAGTCATACTTCATATATTGAATTTCATTAGTGAGGATCCTAACTAACATCAGATTAGAATAGCATGTTTGGGCTTCATGCAAACCATTTTAGTCAACATAAATTTGCAAAACATCTAACTATGGCTCTATCAAAATAGCGGTTGGTACCCAGACACAAAAGCAAATAGACATAGGATACAACATCATAGTCAATATACCTATCCTCAGTTTGGATCAGCAAGCTGTGACTGTCTTCGTCTTCAGGACATCAGTCTGGTCAACAAGGCATCAGGATTCAGCATCAAAGTTCAGAAACAGCAAGGTCTTTTAAGCAATAAAGTTAAGCAGGTCTCTTCTCAAGAAGGAAAATGGACATAGTAGGCCAAAGTGGCTCATTGGGCAGTTCTAAAGAAATGGCGGTCTTTCCTCTCTGTGCAGTCTGGCTAAGTTAGATCTCCTAAAACTACTTCCCAAGTCCCTATTGGTCAAGGGATCGCATGTTCATACTTTGTCCAATAAAACTAAAACTTCAAATCTACATTTCTACTAGTAAACGGTTCACATGTCGATGATTAACTCCTTTCGTACTGTTCTTATCATCCGGCTCGTCAGGTAACAATATTGTTGCAGCTTATACTCCAATCAGTGTCTTCATTGTATTCTCCAGAGAAAGCCAGTCTCACACACATTACATAAAACAATGTTGCAATAGCTAGTACAGCATCTTCTAGCAAGCAGTTCTTATGAGAAAGACTTTCAGCTATGAGCACATTGACGGTACAGTGGAAAATCACAATTTAATTCTCTAGGAAGACATTTCATTAAATGCCTAAGAAATACAGCTTGACATGAGGACATGCAACCAGGCCAAGACCTCTGCTAAGTTAAGGCCTACAATTAATAAAGCTAATACATAATGCATAATCTTTAATATGACATATTACTACATCAATCAAACAAAAGCTCAATATTTCATATTAATAAGCCATTAAAAAGTACACTTCCTGAACCTTGGCGGCCACTTATGTGGTCACACTTTCAAATGTGTGCATTATTTCTCTCTAAGTTATTACATTCTCTACGCAATTTCAACACTCAGAATACATGAATATTCATTAGTAATGTCATTAATGAGATCAGAGTTAACAATGGTGTCCCAGTAGTGCCATGTGAGTTAGATGTCAGTTGTTGATGAGACCATTCGTTATAGTGTTTTGCCAGCTTACTTGATTTAGGGCAGTGTCTTTTGAAGGCATTGTTGTGTTTTGCACAGGAAAGAGGTAACTCAAGTGAGTATTGTGTGGATTAGAGGGCAGAGATGGTAGTCCTCATTATGAGTCCATTTTTAATTACAATAGGGCTGGTAACAAAAGTTACTCGTCCCATATGACTTATAAGACCTGCAGAAACACCAAAAAGCTGGTTAAATTCTCTTGAATATTTTGGCTAGTGAAAGAAGCAGAAATCTCTCAGTGTAACTGTGAGAGACTGGCTCCTTGTTGCAGTACTCCCCCCCCATTTTTTGCCTGGTTCTGAATGTAACTTGGACTGGAGGGCACTGGGATCCTGCTAACCAGGTTCCCAGTGCCAGCGTTCTTTCCCTAAAACATGGTAAAAGTAATTGGATACACCTTAGCTACCACTATCAGTCTCTAGTAAAAGGTACTTAGGTACCCAGGGCATGGGGTACTATGGGTAAGCCCCTGAGGGCAGCTGCACTGATTGTGCCACCCTCAAGAGTTATGCATCCAGGTGCACCCAGCACTGTCATAGCAGGCTGAGAGTCCTGGTGAAAACTAAAATACAAACTTGACATGGCACACTCCCTGTGTGCCCTGTCCACCCTACACTGCATATGTTATGGGCAAGTCACCCCTCTAGCAGGCCTTCCAGCCCTGAGACAGGGGCACCATACTATATGTGAGGGCATAATTGCCTGAGCAATATGCCCCCACTGTGTCCTTGCCAAACCTGAGACATAGTATGTGAACAGAGCAGCCATTTTAATAAATGTGCTGGACACTGGTCAATACGGGTTTCCCAGCTAATAATGGCTACTCTGAACCCTGGGGTGTTTGGTATCAAACAACTCAGAATGATAAATCCAAACTGGTACCAGTACTGGATTTATTATAAGAAGTACCCAGGGGTCACCTTAGAGGTGCTCCCTGAAAAACCCAACTATCCTGGCATGGTTGCTGACTGGTTCCAGCAAGCCTGCCACATCCAGACAGCCAATGCACAAAGCCTGGGGCAGAGCCCAGTCTCTGTGGTTTGTGAAACACAGCCCTTCCTGGGTGGAGGCGCTAACTCCCCCTCCCTCAGGAATGTGCACTGCCCTGGCAGTGAGCTTCAAAGGGCTACCACCCTTGAAACTCAATCCCCAGGCCTGCTGCTAGCAGCAGATGGCTTCCCCCTTTGCAAACCCCCACTTCTGGAGGGAGCAAAGGCGGGAAACCACACAAAGGGTAGGAGGAGTGGCCTCACTGAGCATGCACCTCCCCTAGGTGCTTGCAGGTGAAGTGGACCCTTCATTTCATTTTTCTCCATCTTGGAATGGAAGAAAATAGCCAATCAAGTTTAGGGAAGTGACCCTTCCCTCAGGAAGTGGTCACTGTAGTGGGTGTAGCCACACAAGGGTAAGCATCCAATTGGACACTACCAGGTTCCCCCTAAAACACCCACTAAATTCAGTATTTAGTGGGCTCCCTCAGACAAATAAATTAGATTTGAAAAGGATTCAAAGGAGAAAGGAAGACCAGCACCAAAAGAAGACCATAGCAAGAGAACTGAGGACCTGCTGCACAAGAAAAGGCACCAAACCCTGCCTGCTGCACCCAGGACCCAAAAATCACTGCTGCGGAGGAGCTGGACAATGGGCCAACCTCAAGAAATCCAGGGGACCTCCAGACTTTAAGAATCATCCCAGATATCCCTCCTGAGTGGAGGCACCACTCAAGAAAATCAAGAAACCTGCAAAGGACCAACAAACCAGTGAGGGTCACTTCACTGAATTGCGGATATCTCTGCAACCGGAAGTCACAGCTGGACCTGACAACACACTGATGACCACCCATATGTGACATACAACTGTACCAAGTTTGGTGGCACTGCACCCTCTAGTGGCCGAGTTATAGCAATACCCTGGGTACTGGTCAGCTGACATTGGACCTGCAGAAACCCAGCTCCCCAGAGCTGAAAAAGGACTAGGAGGAAGCCCCAGTCAAGGGACTTCAGAAACACCCTGGACCTCCAACCAGTGTGCCCCTATTGTCCTGTAAGAAGCCCTCAAAGAGACTCACCTCCAGCTCACAGCTGGTGCACACAGCTCCTAGACCTCCAACTCGCCCTGCACCTTCCCGCCCTGGGCCTTGCATTGCGGGATCTGCCATGTGCCCTGGGTCCCCAACCCCTTGCGACCTCAACAGCCCAAGGGGAACCCAAGGCACCATCTTTAAATCTGCAAACCAGCTCCTTTTCCAAGTGGCCCCTCCAGGTGGCCCTATGCCTGTGCCAAGAACCTCTCTAACGCTGCTCCTGCAGGAACCGGGAGCCGCCCGAAACTCTCCAGCTGGCAAGGTTTGCCCACCAACCACTCTGGCCACGCTGCAAGAGAAGAGACTGGTAACTCAACTCTGATTTTTAATGCATTTTTAAAGCTGACTGTGCATTGATTCCAATGGTGCGTAATTACGCACAGAAAGACTAACTTTGCTAAAACTTCAAAAAGTAATAACCTGAAAAGCACTTAACGTAGTCTAAAGATCTTGGTCTTAAAAGTTATATAAAAGTCTGAAGTATTTTTATAAATTCTGGTCTTGAGTTATTCATTGAGTGTGTGCGGTGCATGATTGGATTTGTGAGTACAGCAAATACTTAGCACATCTCTTGGATTAGCCTAACTGCTCGACCAGCTACCTTACAGATTGGAGCATTAGGTGGTCTAATTTTTACCTCTGGAAACCAACGTGTGGTTGCCTGAACCCTCTGCATAGAACGCTTGGTTTTGCACACTGCATAAAGTGCCAGCCTCCAACACTAACTCTGTGGAGGAATGAGGAATTGCTGTAGGAATCGGGTGCAGCATTCACAAATCCACCAGTAAGTCTTCATTTCTAAGGGCACCCTCAGAGTCTGCTCCTAAATCTGCTGCATTTAGAGAAGCCTGATTGGAAGACCTGCAGGAAGTTGAAGTAGCCAATGTCATCGTGGAGGTGTAGCGCCACACCTCCCTCTATGACCTTGTTGAGGAAGTGGAGGTGAATGATTACTAAATGGCAAAGCCTCCTGGACCAAAATGAGGTTTCTTGAGCAAGGAGAGGATTGTGCAGTTTTCAGAAAATTGACTTATGGAAGTGAATAAGGATTTGTTTTGGTGTGCTTCTGAGTAAGGGTATGCAAAGTTGTGATTTAATTTTTTTTGCAAGTGATACAGTGCAATTTTCTAAATCGTCGCGCTCGGGTGTAGTTGTCAAACAGATTGCACTACTGGTCATATGGACCATTAAGTATCAGCTCAGTGTGTATTCTGTTAGCTAACATCAGTACAACAAGTCAAAATACAATAAAACCCATTGGGTTCCACAAGAACCATAGAGAGGATGGTTTCCAAACAATTAAGGCTTATTAGCAACATTAGTCAAAACAGGTAAACTCCCCTCATTCCCATCATCGAACAAATGCGCACTCACCTCCACGACCTTGGATGCATCAGGTGTCTGGACTGCATGGCACAGGAGGCACCTTCTCCAAGGGCGTAATGAAACTGGAAACCCCCCCCCCCCGTAAAGAACATGGAGGCCCCCCTCCGGACTCACTCCTGCCAGGTGCTGCGCTGAGGGGCCCCTTGGAGCTCAGTGGCTGCAGGGACCTTTATTATGACACTGACCTTCTCATCCACATGCACATTGCATATCACAACTGTGAAATAAAGTCAACTGCTCTAACTTTCTCTAAAAGGTTCTTCTAACTAAGGCTGTGAACTCACTCCTGCAATGACAAACAAAATGTGAAAGCACGTTTCGAGGTTAGGTTTAGTAGTGAAAGGCCTTTGCGAGTCTGAGGCCTACTCGCAGTTAATTCAACTTCTAGAAACCACGGGCCATATGTACGAACACTTTTTCCCATAGACACAGAATGGGTAAAAACCTTTGCTACATCTGGCTCCACATTCGGTGAAAATGAATGCTATAAGCTAATGATTATACTTTGATTGTACAGTGTAGCTTCTATATATGTATATATTCACACATTAACAGATGGATTTACATATGATTAGTCAACATTATAAAGCGTAACATTGCTTGCTTCTCCACGGGTTTTGCCCACACGTTTGTAGAGGTAGACAACATCAGCTGAGAGCGCGAGAGGTAAGTTCAGAGATATACCTGCTCTGAAGAAGGAAGAGGTAGAACCAGTGCTTAAGTTGTGCTTCTTGTTTCCGGTGCTCGGCACCGACACTTATTTTTGAGAGCCGGCGCTTATTCTTCTGCCTCAAGCATTTTCTGCGAGCAAAAGACACATATGGAGAGACGGAGGAAGAGAAAAACAAAAAAGCGTCACAATGGAAGAAAGCAGAAAGCTGCAAGAGTGAGCTGAAGGGGCAGGGAGTGGCTGTAAATGGATTAAAGAGGTTCGAGATAGCTTCAGGATTGCGCTGCCTCTGTATTCCGTGCTTGCACATTTAATTGCAGCAGCCGCGTGTTAAGAGGAGGGCTTTGGGCACCGGCAAGTTTTCATTTACAAATTAAGCACTGGGTAGAACACCACGAGCTGTGAATGCGAGACACTCGTAGCACAAATGTTAACTTCAGAGATGTAACTGCTCTACAGGAGTAGAAGTGATTCAACAGGAGTAAGTTCTTGGAGAAGGAGCCTACGCTGAGCATCCTCTTCTGTAATGAAAGGAACTAATGCCAAAACTACTGGAAAGGTTGGATGAACTATATTGGGGTGGAACCTGAGCACAACATGGCTTTGGTTTGACCCAGGGCGCTAAGGGCGTGCAGGGTGAGAGTGGACATTGCTGTGTGTGTGGGAAGCTATGGGTTTGCAGTTTGAGTGAGAGGATGTGCGGAGACCAGCTAGGGTAGTGTCCTGCATGAAGGAGGCTGTGAGGAGGAGCACGGCTGTGCATTATTACTGGGGGCTCAAGCAGAGGTGGTAACAAGGGTACTGGTTCGTATTTCAGTGCCCGTAACACTGTGGGCTAAAGGACGTGGTGTAGGGGCTACGTTGCTGGCCAACAAACGCACACACGTGGTTTAGAATCCTAGTTTTTGGTACTTGACAGGAGATTGTGTCGGTCTGGGAGCATTCTGTCTGTGCCTAAAACTCTGAATGTACAGCATTATGATAACGCTCTAATGCTATGCAATAGGTGCACGGCAACAGAAGGCACTAGAGCGTCCATCTTTCTATTTTCATTCACAGAACGCTTTGCACGTGCATGGGAGTTCCCTTTGTAAAAAGCTGGATATTTGGTGCTCAGAAGTAGCACAGACTGTGACTCTTGATTGGCACCTGAGATGCGGGGTAATCCCACAAAAATAAAGATTGCTGGCCATCCGAGGTGAAAGGCTTCATGCTTTCATGTATACACGTTGGCCATTATCACGTGTTTGAAAGAGGCCGGAGCCTTATTACAGAAACGTTCCCCTGGTGGGAAACAAAGCATTTTTGAGTTCCCCGATTTAGCTGTGTGTGTAATACGGTGTAGGACAAACAGAATTTGCTCCAGTTTGTTTTACAAAAATGTTTGCATTATGGCAAAAGCAAAGGAACTGAATTGTGAAACTATAAGTAACACTTTTATTGCTTATAAAATATTTGAAATGAGTAACAGATATATTGAGAATAAAATACTTTTATATTATGCTTGCAACACATATAACAAAAAATAGGGCAAACTAATTTTGGCTCAGACATCTTTAACATTTGAAAAGTAGGAAATGTATAGTTTCTCTAATTTGTATTAATTAACAGCAAGAATAATAGTGTGAAATCGTTTACTCAATTCCTTATTACACAAGTGGGAAATACAGTGAACTTTAGATTGCCTTGTGTGTCCCAGTGCCCTGTTTGTAATATGGACCTATATGGTGCCTAGAGATTAATGTACCCTCTGTTTTCTACAAAAGCCTCACAATTGCTTTTGTTTCCCTTCTCGGCAGCCGGAGCTTCGTCTGGTCTTCGTTGGGTGTGACAGCCATGGCATTTGTGACCGGAGCGCTTGGGTTTTGGGCCCCTCTATTTCTGACACGGGCTCGGATAGTGCTCGGCTCCTCCTGCACCCAGGATCTCTGCAGCCCTTTAGACAGGTGAGGCCACCAGTCACAGGCTGTCTATTACTTGAGTGGCGCTACATATCATACATAGTGGTGATACAGACTCACCCCGTGCTCTTGATAAGACTACATCTCCAATATCTCCTCATCCATTTTCCCTGATCCAGGATTACTTTAGAAGCCCTCCCTGAGTCATTTATTGATCATCCAACTACTGTAGGAGTCATTTTCATATCATCAGACATTTTCAGGCTCTTGAAGTCATTAGCAGAGTTTAGAAACACGAGCCTGATGTGTTGAGGATGACTTGAAAATGACATCTGATGACTTCACAAGATGTGATGGTCCCTGATGACCTTAGGATGATCAATTCATTACTTCTCAAGATTAGATTGTTTCTGTTGATTTGAGAATGATTTGAAGATGACTATCTGATTACTTTTTATGCGCTAACAAAATGAAATCAGTCCCCTGGCTAAAAAGAGGTAACCGTTTGATGGGACAGGGGTCCTGTGCCTACCACGAAGGAATAGATTGTGGAGCTAACACCGAAACAAGGTTCCCCGGTCCATGCGTGATTTGCTACTCAAGCCAAGGTTTTCCTTTCTTTGAATTCTGGGACATGTAGTCCCATTTTATAATGGAATAAACATGACTACAGCTCCCAGAATTCAAAGGAAAAACCTGGACTGAAGCAGTACATCACATATGTACCTGGGAACCGTGGCTAAATGTACAATGAAACTTGGCTAATTGTACTGTGATGACTAGCTCGATCTATTCCTTTGTTTTGCCTAGCACTACATAATGGCTAAAACACATTGCCAAAGCCAATAGCACTTGCATAGGTCAGACCTATTGGCTTTGCCAATGCTTATTTTTGTAGCAGTAATCTGCTTTGCCAACAAATTGTTTTTGCTTTTTATTTATTTCCATTCCTCAGGCTCCTCTTTTGCTACCCTTCCCACCACCTGCTGACCCCCACGTATTTACTTCTCCTCCCACCTGCTCCTCTGTTCGTCTCCTCCTGTCACAGTCCTTTACAAATATTTTCTTTTTTTGTTTTTTTGGCTGGCCTGTGAGCTCTCATTTGCTGGCTGGTCCCCATCTTGCAGTTGTAAATAAATCAATAATTGAAGTGGCAACCATTTCATGCCGAATGGGTGCATATGCCTGACGATACAAGCACACATATGCCATCTTTCTTTGCAACAATAGTATCATGATGTGTACACATGGCATTGGTGCACTCATCATCGCACTCTTTTTGAGATTATTTTTTATTTTTTACAGATGTTGCAGCCTATCGCCAACAACAATGGCAAGCCATTTGGTCGAAAAGGCAAGACCTCTTGGCTTGGCCAATGCTTGCTTTTGTGTCACCAAGCTGCTTTGGCAAAAAACTAATAAACGGGTGGATTTATACTTCCTGTGAATGTCAAACAAGGTTTACCAATTACTACTAAAGATCATCCTAGAATAATAGATCCCCATCTTGAAATCACCATGCAGTAATATAGCCAGAACTCTTCCTACGGTAATACATCCCCATCATGAAGTCATCATGGTCATCATCGATGAGAACAGTCATACTTCATTCTGAAGTCATCACAAGATCATTTTATAATAACACAGCCCTATTCTGAAATATTCCTATGATCTCCCTGGAGTAATCCAGCCTAATCTTGAAATCATTCTGCAGTAATAAATGATCGTCACGTTTCTTCATTTTTGACTTGGGTAGCCGACACAAATTAGTTCCTCCAAGATGGCTGTAATTGCCCAGCTAACCTTATAAAACGGAGGAACTACCACATAATATCCTGTTTTTTTCTCTTTCTGCACCCAGAACCCTAGCTGATGCAAATAAGTAAGGAGATAGTTGGTTTCCATTCTATTATGTCTTTTTGTTTCTATTTTACTGCTGACCATTTTCTTAGCCATCTTCTTTTGTCTATATGCCCTTATGCTTTGCTCAAGCAGGTGGGACAACTGGGTGACATAGTTCTGTTTCTTCAGGGCTTGCTATAGCAGTCCGATTGAAGAGATGCTGGATTGTTTCAGCCCCTGCTGAGTGTTTCACTGTGGTTTCAGCCTACCTTTTGGTGTAGATGGTTTTTAGCACTGAGAGCTATATTGGTCCATGGCATTCATTTCAGACGTGGTGCCCGATCCGAGATGTCACATCACAGGCCTTTGTCTCCCGGGAGCAGCCGCAAGATTGTGGTTGCGTAGAAACAGCCGATACAGGAAGTGTCGGCCGGTTCTGGTGCAGGATGCCCGGTTAGTGGCTATTCTCTGCTGTATTCCACGTTTTCTGCCATGGAAGAGGTAGCTGTGGAAATCCCAGATCCTTGCAATGAGCGCACTTCATTTGTCCCAGTTCAGCAGATGACTCAAGTGGCAGTGGAAGGCCGGGTCTTTTGGATGGACGGTTCGTTGTATCCTTGCATGGATATGGAGGAGGAAGGTAGAAAGGGGTGCTTTATTCGGGGTCCTGAACATTCTGAGGTGCTTCAGCACTTGCAGGAAACTATAAATTTGCCTCTTCCTGATTCCACGCCTGAGAAAGATGACTTTTTTTCAGAATATCATAGTTCGAAGCCAGAATCACCACCTTTATATCTGGTTATTAGATGAGTTCTGGAGCATGAATGGAAGGAAGTGGATAAGAATGCTTTTCTGATGTTTCTGGCTAACGTTATCCAGTGGACAAATTCTCAGAGCAATTTCCAGTGGTTGTCAAGATAAATAACCTGATGGCAAGTCTTACTTCACAAGGGAATGTTGTTCCAGAGGATACATCGCCTCAAGATCCAGCTGACAAAATGGTGGGTGATGCTGATCATATATTGGTTCTAATTGTTTCAATAGAGCAAACACGTATACGACTTATACGGTACAGTCATTCTTAAAGGATTATCAAACTTTGGCTGATCACAGCTTAGGGTATTGACTGTTCTCTTTTAAGTATCATGGAACACCACATATGATTTCCTGTGACTTTTTCATTGACAACGTGTGTGCCTGTGCAGCAGCTTCAGGAGTAGCAATATCGGCCACCTGCCCCCTTTGGATGACGTCTTGGAAGGCTGACGTAGGACAAAAGGCTGCATTGCTGAAATTATCCTTCAATTGATCCAAGCTCTTTGGTAAGCAGTTGGAGGACATGGTGAAGAAAATAGTAGAAAGCCATAAGCCCTTAACTGCAGTTATGACTTTTTCCAGACCTTTTGGTTACAAAAAAGATTTTCCGCCCTGGGAGTGTGCAGGTTTGCTCACAGCCTTTTTCAAGGAAGGGGTTGTGGCCTGGGAACCTCCAAATCAGGAAAACTCCAGTCCCAGTCTGCCACCACTAACCCCACCCCTCTCAAAGCATGGCTATCAACAGGTGTTGCTCCTTGGGGGTTTGCCTTACATGCTTCTAGGAGATTTTGAAAAACTTGGTTCTGGATCAATGGGCAGTCAGATTAGTTACAGAAGATTAGAGCCTGGAGTTTTCGCAGGTGCCACCTTCTTACTTCAGGCAACTTCTTTACTAGTGCTGAAAGTATCAGTGGGTGTTCAACTGGCACCATGGCCCTCATTATGACATTAGCGGTAAGTGCCACTTACCGCCGTGCTGACTGCCTCCAACATACTGCGACCGCGGCGGTATACCGCTACGTGTATTATGACCCACACATAGAAATCCACCACTACACAGACACTTCACACAAGTCCGCCAGCCCAAAGGTCTGTGATAAACTGGCGGTACCAAAACCCACACCATTACGCCAACAGAAATACGCCCACAGCATTATGACCCACGAATCACCGTGGCGGACATTCAACAGCGGTAAACCATTGGCGGTACATACAGCCGCACTCAAAATACACACAACTTAACAAAACAACATCACATTGGACAATTCAAACTACACACACCTGACACACATACACACACCACACACACACACCCACAACACTAGAAGACACACACCCACACTACCCACAACCCTTTACCACGTAAACAATTTACAACTGAGAGAGAGACACGCCAGGAGCACCCACTGAATCAGAGCCACAGAACACCATAACGCACCTCACAGCACACACCCCAACACATCACACCACACACACTACACCCATGGCACCACAAAGACACCTCAGGTTCTCTGAGGAGGAGCTAAGGGTCATGGTAGAGGAAATCATCCGGGGTCAACGCCGTGGGACAGCACCCCAGAACAAGGGATGACATCAGGAAGAGGTGGAATGACCTACGGGGGAAGGTGGGTTCCGTAGTTGCAAGACACCAGATAGCTGTACAGAGGACTGGCGGTGTACCCCCACCTCCTCCCCCACAACTAACAACATGGGAGGAGCAAGTCTTGGCGATCATGTATCCTGAGGGCCTGGCAGGAGTAGTAGGAGGACTGGACTCTGGTAAGTCAAATCTTTACTACTTTCACCCCTCCTACCTGCATGCCATCACATACACCCACCACTACCCTCACCCATCATTCCACCACCTCACATATACACCACCATCACAACCCACCCATCCCAATACCAATCCCTGCATGCAACACCAATGCATGGACCCCCATCACCACAGCATGCACACTGGTGACAATCACCTACCCAACCAAATCACAACTCACACAAGCCAAAGCTGCCTTGGTAATAACAACCATAGAGGGAACCATACCTATGCACAAGATGTCACACGCAGAAACAATAACACTGCATTTACATCCCCACATGACCCCCACACAACGTCACCGGAGAGGAGGTGCCAGCAACATCCAGTCCCCCCACAGAAGAGGCTCACAGTGATGACAGCAGCTCTGCACGCCTGGATCAGGATGACCAACCTGGCCCATCAGGGATCTCTGGACAGTCGGTTACCCAGGCACAGTCCCAAAACACCACAGAGCCTACCCCTTCAGGAAACACCACTACAGCACCCACCCAGTGGGCCCATCCCTCAGTCCCCAGGACACGTCAATCAGCAGTGTGTCCATCACTACAGGGACCCCAGGCAACCCCACAAACACAGGACGATCAGGGATCTGGGGTCAGTGGCAGTGGGCACACGGTTCAGGGGACAGAGGCACACGACAACAGGGAAGCTGCGACAAGGGGAGGACAGGCCCAGCGAACCGACTCTCCACAAGGCACTCACCAACATCCTGGGAG
The DNA here is from genome assembly GCF_031143425.1 of Pleurodeles waltl. Taxonomy (NCBI): domain Eukaryota; kingdom Metazoa; phylum Chordata; class Amphibia; order Caudata; family Salamandridae; genus Pleurodeles; species Pleurodeles waltl. The sequence continues at coordinate 93,759,030 of NC_090441.1, forward strand.
CATACCACTATTCCCAGGAGACGATGGGCCAGATACTGGCCAAGTTGCAGGAGAGCCAGCGGCTGCAGGAGGGACAATACCTGGGGATCCACACCACCCTGGTCACCTTTGCAGGGGTGCTGGCAGACATGGCCAACACAATGAGGGATGCAGTGGCATGCCAACGGGCCCCTGACACTAGTCACACTGATGAACAGCCCTCCACCTCCACCGGCGCTAGTGGGCAGGAGGCCCCCGCCACAGGTACAACAGGCCACCAGCACCCCTCCCCGTGCAGAAGGAGAACCACCATGGAAAAGGTCCCTGCGATCCAGGCAGAAGTCAGAGAACATTGCAAAGACCCCAGCCAGGAAATAAGACTCTCCTGAATGTCACCCTTGTATCCCACTATGTCACCCTGTCCACCTTGAACTGCCATTGCCCCACTCCCTATGCCCCTTGGACAATGGATCTGTGATACCAATAGACTGGACTCTATCCTGGACATTCCTCCATCATCAACCCAGCCCATTGCAATACCCCCTACACTTCATATCACAGAAATAAACACCCTTGGAACTAACACACGCATGGAGTCTGTCAATTGATTGAAAAATATGTTAGTTGAACAAGCTGTAACCATTGCAATTCAAATGTACAGTTCTATATACATAGGTATGACCTGTAGTGGGCAGCAGTAAACACACCAGGAGCCAGAGCGGGGCACAGATATCTGAAATTAGAGATGCCAAAGGGTACAGTAAGTGGCCATAGATCTTGGAAAATCAGCCTGCCATGTACAATGTCCAACACAAAACTGCAATGGAAGGTGAAGTTACAGTGTCTTACCTGTGTGTCACTGGAAGTACTGTTGAATTAAAGTAGTTCTGTTGTCCACATCCTCTTCCTCTGCCTCCTCTTCGTCACTGTCCACAGGCTCCACCGCTGCCACACGACCATCTCCAGCCTCATCCTCCTGCAGAAAAGGCACCTGGCATCTCAAGGCCAGGTTGTGCAACATGCGACATGCAACGATGATCTGGAAGACCTTCTTGGGTAAGTAGCACAGGGATCCACCTGTCAGTTGGAGGCACCGGAATCTGGCCTTCAGGAGGCCAAAGGTGCACTCAATGATCCTCCTTGTTCACCCATGTGCCTCATTGTAACGTTCCTCTGCCCTTGTCCTGGCATTCCTCACTGGGGTCAGTAGCCATGAGAGGTTGGGGTAACCAGAGTCACCTGCAAATATCGAGGGATAGCTGTTAGCCAGACACTCACCCTTAGGGCCAACCCCACACCCATATACCAACACACACTGAATGGGGACCAAGGGCTCACTTATTAGCCACACCCGGTGCCTCTGGAGTTGAGACATCACATATGGAATGGTGCTACTCCTCAAGATAAAAGCATCATGCACAGAGCCAGGATACTTTGCATTGACATGGGAGATGTACTGGTCCACCAGGCACACTATCTGTACATTCAGAGAGTGAAAGCTCTTTTGATTTCTGAACACCTGTTCATTTCTCCGGGTGGGACAAAGGCAATATGTGTACCATCAATAGCACCAATGATGGTGAGGATATGTCCCAGTGCATAGAAGTCAGCCTTCACTGTGGCCAAACCCTCCACCTGGGGGAATACGATGTAGCTGCGCATGTGTTTCATCTGGGCTCACAACACTCTGGTCAGCACGTTTGAGAACATAGGCTGTGACATCCCTGATGACATGGCCATTGTCGCTTGGAAGGAACCACTTGCCAAGAAATGGAGCACTGACAGGACCTGCACTAGAGGAGGGATACCTGTGGGGTGGCGGATAGCTGAAATCAGGTCTGGCTCCAATTGGGCACCCAGCTCTTGGATTGTGGCCCTATCAAGCCTGTAGGTTAGGATAATGTGCCTGTCCTCCATTGTTGCCAGGTCCACCAGGGGTCTGTACACGGCGGTATGTCTCCATCTCCTATTCATCCTCATCGCTTGAACTCTAGGGTGAAAAACGGTAAGCAGATGGTCATATTCAAACATATACTCAGATTAGCATGCCTTGCATTTATTACAGAAACTTAATGTGAACGTGTAGGTCCGTTGATGTGCCTATGTCTGCTGTGACGCAGTTAGGTGCCATGGCCTGTGCCCCCCTGAAATGGCGGCCGCCTGACCTGTGAGGAGGGACAAGTGAATATGAGGTAATTCCGCTGACGTTGTGCACCGTTGCGGGAGGGGGTCGATGACCGCCGTGCAACACATCATTGGTTATCATTGGGGCCTAAGGGTTCGAGGAGCCAATGGTGATGTACGCCGGTGGTGAAGGTACGCACCACCGTGGACGTGACCGCCATTTTCTATCTGTTCACTCACTTGCTACCTGACCTTCAATGGGATAGGACCTACACTGCAAGTGCTGCTGTGACCTGTGTCTGGAAGTGACCATGGCTCGAGTGTCTGGGGAAAGGGCCCCTGCCTTCACTTCCGAGGAGTTGGAGAGACTAGTGGCTGGGGTCCTACCCCAGTACCCTTTACTTTATGGTCCTCCAGACAAACAGGTGAGTACACTGTGAGCACGATGGGTGGGGCATGAATGTATGGAGTGCTATGTGTGTAAGCCTCGTGTGGGGGGGTGCTCAGGTGTCCTGGGGAGAGTGCAGCATGTTTGGTGGGCAATGTCTGTGCGCAAGGGGATGGGAGGGATATGATGGGCCATGAGTGTAACAGGCCGGACGGTATGACTAATACCTTTTTCTATGTATCTCTTTCTGCAGGTCAGTGCCCATCAGAAAAAGGGTTTTTGGTGTGCCATCGCCAAGGAGGTGCGGACCCTGGGGGTCTTTGACAGGCAGAGCACCCACTGTCACAAACTGTTAGAGGACCTGCGCTGCTGGGCAAGGAAGACGGTGGAGGCCCAGCTGGGGCTGGCCTCCCAACGAGGATGGGGTGCCCATCGTACCCTGACCCCCCTGATGTTCCGCATACTGGTGGTGGCCTATCCGGAGTTGGATGGGCGCTTGAAGGCATCACAGCAGCCACAAGGGGGTGAGTACAGATTCATAATAATGAATGTGCGCGTGTTAAAGTGGTACCTGGGTGGGGGATGTGGGTCTGTGGGTGCACCTAGGCCAGGGCGAACATGGCAGGGTAGGCTCCATGATGGGCAAGCTCAGATGCACTCCAACCCCAATAATGCTAGTGGGCATCTCCTACTGGGCAGGGTCCTGTGGGTTTCAGGTGTGCAGCTAATGACGTTAGACACTGTACCCCATGGCCTGGTGACTAGCATTGTAACTGGTAGTGCATGGCCTAGTGCATAGGGCTGTTCCCTGTGAGTTGTGTACGCCAACAGTAGTGTTGCTGCTGGCACTGACCAAGAGTATCCTCTCTCTCTCCACCTTTTTGTTTTGTCACTCTGTCCTTGTGTGCATTAGCATCATCTGGCGGAGGAGCAGAGGCACCGGAGATGGAGGGAGCTGCATCCCACATGGGCCTGGAGGCTGAATCCACCGACGGTGAGGGCACCAGTGGGACGGAGGGCGAGGGGAGCACCCTGACGGAGACAGGAGGGGACAATTCTGAAAGCGACACCTCCTCCAATGGATGCTCCCTGGCGGTGGCGGACACCTCTGTGCCCACCCCAACTACAGGTACAGCCGCCACCCCCGTACCAGCACTGCCCTCCCAGCAGCCCCTCAGCGTGTTTCCCGTGCCCGCTCACTCAGGAGGGTGGGCATCTCCTTTGCCCCAGGCACCTCAGGCCCTGCCCCAGTCAGCCCTGCTGCCCTCAGTGAGGAAGCTATTGACCTCCTGAGATCCCTCTCTGTTGGGCAGTCAACCATACTGAATGCCATCCAGGGTCTAGCAAGGCATTTGCAACAAACAAATGCATACCTGGAGGGCATTCACTGTGGCGTGGTGGCCCAACAGAGAGCATTCCAGGCTCTGCCCAATTCACTGATGGCAGCTATTGTCCCTGTCTCTAGCCTCCCCCTCCAACTTCCTCTACCCAGTCCCATTCTCCTCAACCCCAGCCTATCCCAAGCACACCTTCAGACCTGCATGCACTCAAATCAACACAGAAGTGGCTCCGGCAAACACAAGCACCACACTTCATCCCACTGGCACTCACACAAGAACCATCCAGATGCAGACACACCAACATCCACTGCCTCCACTGTGTCCCCCTCATCCTCGTCGTCCACCTCCCTCCCATTTACATCTCCACTCACCCCTGCATGCACTACACCCTCATCCACTACCTCCATCACCAGCACACTTATCACAACACGCCCCTCACTGGCAGTCACCACGCCCGCATCCATGCACACGTCCCCTGTGTCCTCTCCCACTGTGTCTGTGCCCCCTCCTCCCAAAGTACACAAACGCAAGCACTCAGACACCCAACAGCCATCCACCTCACAACAGCATCCAGCCAATGCACCTCCACACAAACACAGCAGACAGACACCTCCTACAACCACTCCCTCTTCCTCCACTCCCAGTCCTTCACCCTCTTCCAGCCCCAGTGTCCCTAAAAGGCTTTTCCTCTCCACCCATGACCTATTCCCTGCCCCTCCCCCCCATCCTTTACTTCGAGCCTGGGTGGGCAGAACCCAGCCCAGCATCTCAGCCACCCAGTCCACGGCCACTGTAGTTTCTGCAGCTACTGCAGGTGTGAGAGGCTCCAAGGAGGCACCCGTCAGCACAGCCAGTGTGCCTGCACCACCTGCCAAGGGCAAGAAGGGACCGCCAGCTAGCAAGGGCAGGAAGGGGACACCAGCCAGTAAGGGGAAGGAGGCACCACCAGCCTGCAAGGGGAAGGAGGCACCACCAGCCAGCAAGGGGAAAGAGGCACCACCAGCCAGCAACGGGAAGGAGGCACCACCAGCCAGCAAGGGCAGGAAGGGAACACCAGCTGGCAGAAGCAAGGAGGCACCACCATCTGCCAAGGGCAGGAAATGGGACAACAGCTGCCAAGGCCAATGTAACAGGAACAGACGCCGGAGGCAGGATGGATCTGGTGCCTGGGGCTGGAGCAGCATCTGGGCAAACAACACCAGCCATGGTACTTCAGCCATCCGAGGCTGCAGAAGAAGGGCTGGAGCCTCCCCCCACCACAGACAGCACCACCACCTGCACCGCCGCCAGCACCGCCACCTACACCGCCAGCAGCACCACTGCCAGCAGCAGCAGCCCCAGTGGGCAGCCGTCCGAGGCTGCAGGGGAAGGGCTGGAGCCTTCTCCCACCACTGACAGCACCGCCACCTGCACTGCCGCCAGCACCTCCACCTGCACTACCAGCAGCACCAATGCCAGCAGCAGCCCGAGTGGGCAGCCATCCAAGGCTGCAGGGGAAGGGCTGGAGCCTCCCCCAACACTGACAACACCGCTGCCAGCCCCGCAACTGCCATCCACTGAGCAGCCATCACCGCCAGCGAGCAGTGTGTAGTTGTGACTACATGGGCTGTAGTGCGTCCTGGCCCCTGCAACACCTGTAGGTGTGACACCCAGGTGAGAGACTGTGACCTTGTACCATCTAGGATCAGCATCACAGGGCACAAGGCCCCCTCCAGAACCAGTGGAAGGAGGCATCCACTCACCCCCTCATTGCTAGGATGAAGCTCATTGGGCACAAAGCCCCCTCCAGAACCAGTGGAAGAAGGCATCCACTCACCCCCTCCTTGCCAGGCTGAAGCACACTGGGCACAAAGACCCCTCCAGAACCAGTGGAGAAGCCACCCACTAGAGAGACTGTGGTTTTGCACTCCCCAGGACCAAGCAGTGGGCAAACCACCCACTTGAGAGACTGTGGCCTTGCACTCCCCAGGACCAAGCAGTGTGCAAACCACCCACTTGAGAGACTGTGGCCTTGCACTCCCCGGGACCAAGCAGTGGGCAAACCACCCACTTGAGAGACTGTGGCCTTGCACTCCCCAGGACCAAGCAGTGTGCTAACCACCCACTTGAGAGACTGTGGCTTTGCACTCCCCAGGACCAAGCGGTGGGCAAACCACCCACTTGAGAGACTGTGGCCTTACACTCCCCAGGACCAAGCGGTGGGCAAACCACCCACTTGAGAGACTGTGGCTTTGCACTCCCCAGGACATCGCAGAGGGCATGTAGCCCCCTCCAGGAGCAGTGGCGTTGTACCATCTTCCAGCTGAGGTGCCCCCCCATTCCTCGTCCCCCTGAGGTGCCTGTGTGTTTTCGACCTGATGCCCCTGCAGTGTTCTCTCCGTATTGAGGCAGGAGTCAAGTGTGGCCTTGGCCTATGTGTTATGGCCCTGTGGGCCACAACATTTTGGAGTGGCCACTGTCCCTCTATTTGTATATATTGTACATACTGTTTAGTGCTTTCAGGACGTATTTATCTAAATTTGTAATATTACACTCACTTTAATTAATTCCTTTTGTCCTTGCGTTATTCCTGAGGGTTACGGGGTGTATATGTGATGTTGTTGCATCTGTTTGTGTGTATGGTTTTGGGGGTGGGGGTATTGCGTGTTGCGTGTGTGTGTCACTCTCTTTTTCCTCCTCTCCTCCCTTGTGTGCTAGGTGCGGTACTCACCGTGGTCGTCTTCGCCGCCGTTCATGTTCCTGGTGCAGGAGGAGGTAGACGAGCATTGGAAATATGTGCAGTTCGGGCTCCATGGCGTTGTGGTTCTTCCTTGAGTATCGAGAGGTGAGTTGTTTCCCTTCTGTGTACTGTTTCTGCGGTGCTTTTGATGGCATTGGTACCGCCATAGAAAAGGTGGCAAATTGGTGTGCCATAATACAGTGGGCGGTACATTGTCTTCCGTCTGGCTGTTGGCGGTTACCGCCACGGTGTTTGTTGCTACCGCTGTGGCGGTCGGAGTGTTAAAGTGGCTGTATGTGTTGGCGGTTTCCGCCGTGGTCATAATTCCATTTTTCTTACCACCGGCCTGTTGGCGGTATTACCGCCGCTTTATCACCGACCGCCAGGGTTGTAATGAGGGCCTATATCACAAAAGTCTATCTAGTAAATCAGACTTTAAAGATGGTTACTCTGTACAGCAGTTTTTCAATGCTGAGGCAAGGCGACTATCTGACATCACTGGATATGATGGATGCATAACTCCATGTTCCAATCCTTCCAGCACATCAGCAGTTTCTCTGATTCTCAGTGGGAGGCCAGCACTACCAATTGTGTGCCCTTCCTTTTGTTCTCATATCACCCCCACAGGTTTTTACGAAGATCTTGGCTTTTCTGTTAGGTATTTTACGTAGCTGAGGTATTCAATTATATCCTTATCTTGATGACTGGTTAACTGCCTCCTCTTCTTTTCTTAAGGCAGTGGAAAATGTCATAGAGCTTTTGTGGTCTCCTTCAGGATTTTTAATTCCTCCTAAATTTCCAAAAATCCCATCTTCAATGCGGACACTGCAGTTCATTGGAGCTCTTTTCTGCATGGACATGGGAGAAGTTTTCCTTTCCCCCGAGAGGAAGGACAGATTGGTGCTTCATCTGTCAGAGCTTTTGTTAGCAGAGACACCAGGCATTAGTGAGGATGTGGCTCAGGAGCCAACGAGAGATGGTGTTGGCTCCAGCTGTTTCTGCTTGGAGAAGGTTCCACTTGAACTGTTTGGTTCATCATCTTCTGGCTCATTGGGACCTTATTTCATTGGATTAGGAGACTTTGGCTCTGATAACCCAGCAAGTCAAGATGGATCCACAATGGTGGCTCCCTACATCCAGCCTGAGGAGGGGGTACCAACTGAATCAAACCCCACCACTTGTCATTTGTACAGATACCAGCAAGAAAGGGTGGGTGGTAGTGCTGAGAACACCCACATCGCAGAGCTAGTGGAGCTCACAGGTGTCCAATTTCTCATCCAGTTGGAGGTAGTTAGTGGTCCTCATGCTCTTCCTCCCCATGTCCAAGAATCATCTGGTTATCATTCACACAGACAACCAGGTAATGAGAACCTACTTGAATTGGGAGGGGGGAATGATACCCTTTTTCTTTCTCCTTGCCCAAGAGATTTGCTTTTGGTCAGAACATTCTTTCCACTCTCTGAGAGCAGTTAATTTTCTAAGGTAGGAGAATGGGCCTGCTGACCAGCTGAACAGGAGGTATACCCCCTCAATTCCTCTTTGTTGGCTCCCTGGACTTTTTAGGAAATGTCTCAGAGGACCAGCCACCCATGGCTGGACCTCTTTGCCATAGATGCCAATGTCCATCTCCCTTATTTTGCTCCCTCAGGCCCATGTCCATCTCCTACAGCATGGGTAACAGATGCTTTTTCAATAACTTGTCCAAGACTTCCTCTTTATTGCTACCCACCCTTTCCTCTTATTCCTTGAGTCTTGCAGAAGATTTGGGTGGATCACTCTAGAGTTTTGCTGGTGAGCCCGGGGTGGTCAAGGAGGTTGTGGTTTCCTCTCCTCATTCGGCTAACAGTATCCCTACCCTGCATGTTTCCCCTTCATCTCTCCCCTTTAAGTCAGCCAACTCTATCTCAGGAATCTTTCAAATGTCTGAATCTGAAGCTTGACTGCTGAAGGGGTCATTCTTCTGGTGCAGGGGTGCACAAGTGATGCACAAGTGATGTGGCAGATTCCACTCACCTCTCTAAATGTCCAGAGGCTTGTAAGGTGCATTTCACCATTGGTGCAACTTTGAGTGTTGATGTGTTTTAAAAACATTGCAGGTTTGTGAGGCTGTGAAAATACTGGTTGTTTTGAGTGATGGCCTTGTTTTGGCTTTAGCTGTTTCAACCATTCGATCCCAGTGGGCAGCGATTCAGACTTTTCTGGATGAGGGAGTTTCTATCATTGCTCCTTTGGCATTACGTTTATTGCGTAGCTTCTTTATGCAGTGCCCAGTGATTCATTCCCCTACTCCAGCTTGCAATTTAACTTTCATGCTCAAGGCACTGACTGGTCCTCATTTCGAACCTCTTGGTTCTGTGGGCCTGAAGTTCCTCATAAAGAAAGTCGTTTTTTGGAAGCAGCTTGTTCCAGAAGGGTAGGTGAAATTGTAGCTCTACTTTCTGCTTCACCTTTCATACGCCTCTTTCCTGATAAGGTTGTCCTTTGTCCTAGTCCTACCTTTTTGCCCAAGGGACTAACTACCTTTCACTGTATGGACGACATTGCTCTCCTGACCTTTTTTTCCCTGCTCCTTCCTCGGCTGAAGTGGAGCATTTGCACACTTTGGATTTTCCTGGAGCTTTGTACATTTATTTAGAAATGACTTCTCCTTTTAGACAGGTGGACTCCCTGGTTGTTACACCTGGGATCCCCATACAGGGGGCTGGTCCATCTACAACAACTATCTCTAGATGGATCAAATCTGCCATCATCAAGAGTCATGAGTTGTCTAATGTTTCCATTCCTTTAGAGGTGCAAGGTAGCTGTACGAGAAGCATTTCAGCTTCATGGGCATCCTTCAAGGGGGCTTCCCTTATAGATATTTGCTGTGCGGCTACATGGAGTTCTCCACACACTTTCTTATATCGTTATCGAGTTCAGTTGGGGAAGTGTTTTTCTTCCTTTTTTGGTGATCATGTCCTGCCTTCTGTTTTATAGTCAGGAATATATTTTTCTTTTGGTACAGTTATGAGCATTTTGTTTGATTAACTAGACTGTCACTGTTAGAAATGGGGTCTCTAGGTGGCAGTCGGTTTGCACGGTGTCCAAGTAGGGACACTCACTCTAGTCAGGATAAGGGAGATACCCGCTCAGATAACCCTTGCTCACCCCCTTGGTAGCTTGGCACGAGCAGTCAGGCTTATCTCAGAAGCAATGTGTAAAGCATTTTCACATAACACACAGTAATAAGTTAAAACACTACAAAAGGACACCACACCAGTTTTACAAAAATAGCCAATATTTATCTATATAAAACAAGACCAAATACAATAAAAATCCAACATACAGTAATAAAAATATGAATTCTGCAAGATTTACTCAAAAATGCAGTTCCTTGAAGTTGATAGCTCCACCTGGGGCTATCACGGCGTCGTGATCAGCAAAACCAACTGTTCAGGCCTGCCACGGCGTTGCGGGCCAGCTACGGTGTCGGGAAGACCCACAAACAGTACCTTGGAGTGGCAGGGCATCGTGATCCTCGCGCTGAGCTCTGGAGAGCGGCGTGCTGATGTCGCGGTGTCGGTTCTGGAGTCGGTGCAGGAGTCGTCGGGCCCTTGAGGTCACACGCGTTGCAGATCGAACTCCAGGCTGATGAAGTCAGGTGCGACGGTGTGGATGGCGTCGGGCCTGCAGTGCAAAGCGGGGACAATGTGACGTGCGGTGCTCACAGGTCACGGTGCAGGCAGCGGCGTCGGTGAGACCAGGGCTGCGGTGTGAAGTGGGAAGGTGCGATGTGCGGTGTCCACAGGTCACGATGTAGGCCCAAGCTAGCGGTGCGGGACGGTGCTTCGTGACCCTCACGAGCGGTGTCCACAGGCCACGGTGCAGGCAGGATGCCTGGTGACGACACAGGAGTTGATGGTGCTGTCGTCGGTGGACCGGGGCTGCGGTGCGGGATGGGGCTTCGTGTACTTCACGAGCGGTGTCCATAGGCCACGGTGCAGGCAGTGGTGCCAGTGTCAGCAGGAGCGGCAGCGTTGGGGATGCCCAGGCGCCAGTGTGAGCAGGCGATGCCGGAGTGCGGGGCCCACAGGCCACGGTGCGAGCAGCGGCTGAGTGAAGTTGTCCGATGACGGCGTTGGTGAGACCAGGGTCGTGGTGCGAAGCGGGGCAATGTGACTCCGTGCAGCGTCGGCAGGTCACGGTGCAGGCCAGCGGCATCATTGGTGGCGTTGCAGTGGTTTCTCCTCTTGAACAGCACAAAACACACAGTTCCCAGTGCTGCAGGTCGAGGAAACTGAAGTCTTTGGTGTCCCTGAGACTTCCAACAGGAGGCAAGCTCTACTCCAAGCCCTTGGAGAACTTTCTCAAGCAGGACACTCAGCAAAGTTTACCCTTTGTACTCTTTTCAGGCAGAAGTGGCAACTGCAGGCCAGTCCAGCAAAGCAACATAGCAAAGGGACAGTACTCCTCCTTCAGCTCTTCAGCTCCTCTCCTGGGCAGCTCCTCTTCTTCTTGATTCCAGAAAGATTCTAAAAGTCAGGGGGTTTGGGTCTTCTTCTTATACCCAGTTCTGCCTTTGAAGTTGGCAAACTTCAAAGCAAAGTCTCAAGTGTTTGCAAGATCCTTCCTTGTCCAGGCCTGGCCCCAGACGCACACCAGGGGGTCGGAGACTGCACTGTGTGAGGGCAGGCACAGTCCTTTCAGGTGTGAACGACCACTCCTCCCTCCTCTCTAGCTCACATGGCTCATCAGGATATGCAGGCTACACCCCGCCCCCTTTTGTGTCACTGTCTAGAGAGGTGCAAAACAGCCCAACTGTCAAACTGACCCAGACAGACAATCCACAAAAAGGCAGAGTCACAGAATGGTATAAGCAAGAAAATGCCTACTTTCTAAAAGTGCCATTTTCAAACAGCCAATTTAAAAACCAACTTCACTAAAAGATATATTTTTAAATTGTGAGTTCAGAGACCCTAAACTCCACATTTTTATCTGCTCTCAAATGGAATCTGCGCTTTAAAGCTATTTAAAGGCAGCTCCCATGTTAACCTATGAGAGAGATAGGCCTTGCACAGTGAAAACCGAATTTGGCAGTATTTCACTGTTAGGACATATAAAGCACTCTAGTATATGCCCTACCTTAAACATACACTGCACCCTGCCCCTGGGGCTACCTAGGGCTTACCTTAGGGGTGTCTGACATGTAGTAGAAAGGAAGGTTTAGGCCTGGCAAGTGGGTACACTTGCCAAGTCGAATTGGCAGTTCAAAACTGCACACACAGACACTGCAGTGGCAGGTCTGAGCCACGTTTACAGGGCTACTAATGTAGGTGTCACAACCAGTGCTGCAGGCCCACTAGTAGCATTTGATTTACAGGCCCTGGGCACCTCTAGTGCACTTTACTAGGGACTTACCAGTAAATCAAATATGCCAATCATGGATAAACCAATCAATAGTACACTTTACACAGAGAGCATATGCATGTTAGCCCTGGTTAGTAGTGGTAAAGTGCTGAGAGTCCTAAAACCAACAAAAACAGGTCAGAAAAAATAGGAGGATGGAGGCAAAAAGAATGGGGATGACCCAGCAAAAAGGGCCATTTCCAACAGTCACTCTCAATAAAACTTTTTTCTTGCACTGCAGTGATATGGTTTTGCTATTCTTTATGTACAATATAATCAGTCTGTTATGTTTGGGTATTGTCTCGCATCTGAGGACTTGATAAGGGAAGATGGGCGAGGAGGTAATGACCCGGCTACTTACCAGTAATCTTCATAACTTCGAGTCCAGGTCTTCCCCGATACAGTCCTGGATCCAACCCTCCCTTCAGGAGTTTGGGATTGATTATATTTTTTGGTTTCTTATTCTGATTGTCTGCTGCTTGGATAGTTAACAGAATATGACATAGCAGTTCCTCCAATTTATAAGTGTTACTGAGTAACAGCAGCCATCTTAAAGGAACTTATTTGTGTCAGTTAGGGGACAGGTTCTGCCAGATGGAAATTGCATCTTGTATGTGCATGGACTCTGAGAAGTGAGGATTACTGGTAAGTACCCAGGACAAATGTGTTCATAGTGGAAAACGTCCGGAGACCTCTATGAATTCAACAAAAGTTGATTGTTTGTTGGTGTTCACTCCCTTATGCAACTCAGAGGCCCAGAGCCTGACCATGTATGCAGAGTTACACAGACTTAAAAGTTTGCCATAATGGAGGAATCGTTTAGTTTACATAGACTAATGCAAATGGGCGTTTTGTCAGTCAGTGCTGTGAATGTCTCCTGCCTTACTGAATGAAGAACAATAGCCCAACGTAGCTTTACAAGCCTTGTATTCTCACACATATAGCATTGTAATATATAAAGTCCTCAACTCTATTTTTTTAATAATTCCATTCAATCATTTTCATATGCCAGCTTTGTAAACATTTCGAGATATCAGTGACTGACTCTTTCAACCTGCACCAAAACAGACATCACTCATGGCTTGTGTTGTATATACTATATGAAAAATGAAACTAAACATATCTTCCCACTAGACAATGCCTGATGTGGCTTAACCAAGAAACATAGATTCCACATCACTTCATCTCTGTATTCCTCATTTCCCTGATCTAGGTGTCCCGTTTTACTCTATGTAAGAAGACTATGGTCCTTATTTAGAGTTAGGTGGGTGGGATACTCCATCACAAAATGTGGCAGATATCCTATGTGTTGTACTACAAATGCCATTTGCTCTAATGTAGGTGGACGGGATAGCTGACACAATTGTGACAGAGTATCTCATCCACCAAGCTCCAAGTAAGCCCCAATGTTTCCTGACCTTGATTTCTGGTTCATATCGCTGTTATCAGGTGTGCTAGTCCAGTTGGTTCACCATTAACTTTTTGATTTTTTCTTGAAAACCTTTGCATAAATTGCAGTGGTTAAATTTACTGAACAGAATTTGCAAATGTAGTTTTGCAGAAAGCAATCCAAGAAAAAAACTCATTCTTAGAAAGAGAATCAGCTCGCAGAAAAGAAGTTCTAAAGAAAATTCTTCCACAAACTTTCACATCCTTTGTGGATATCCTGCCTGCCGTATTACAAGTACCATAGGATAGTATTGGCTTATAATAAAGAGTACGGGATATACATCAAGTTTGTCACAGGTTGACCAGGTCCGCCAATCTTACCCTAAATTTTAGTCTCAGACATCCTTTTTTACAAGTCCTCTACTGCACTGATTTATTAAAAGAAAGCCCAGAATGTGATACTTTGACTAATTTTTCTTAAAAATGATGTGCTGTCTGTATTGCAAGTACTTAGAAGCGACATAATTTATAGTATGTTTTTGAACATTGGAGGTCAGAAAAACCGGTTGACAACCTCTGCTCTGTGTTCTGTTTTTTTACTGTCTGTGACACGTGTTTACTCATGAAGTTACATAGTTAGTTCATGCTGCTCCCTCCTGTATCTCAGGGCTTCCGCAGAATGTGATGATGACAGGGCTCATGGGTTACTCCTGAGTAGGACACCATGGGCCTCATTTACAAGCTCCTTGCTCTGCCGCTGAATCATTTCTTTTTTCATGCAGCGGTGGTGCAATCAGTTCTACCACACTGCTCCATATTTACAAACTGACGCATTGTAATGTGTCAGTTTGTAAAGACCAGCATCAGATTTTACCTGTGTCAGGTATAATGTATGCAGGGTAGGCTTTCTCATGTAAAAAGCCACGTAGAACTGACTCAGTGAAATTAAAAAAATTTCACTCCGTCACTCTACGACTTTACTGTGTCAAAACGTTAACGCCGTCTCAGACTCGGCGTAAACCTGACTCAGGGCTTTTTACAATGGGACTCTCCTCTGTGTCTGACGCATTGCTGGAGTTGTGTCAGTTTTATGATGTAACTCCAGCAATGTGTCACTTTAGCTCCAACAGATGTGTCAGAATTTCTGACGCATCCATGAAAACCTGCGCCATGGAGTGCATCCATGGCATCATTAGGGGATTTGTGGCAGACGCAAGAAATCTGACGCATTGATGCCAATGTGCCAGTTTCTTGAGAAAGAGGCCCCATGAATTACTGGCCTTGGTAAGCATCTCTATCACACAGGCTATCTCAGCAGTATTCGGAGCTATGTGTATTTACACCTGAAGAAGCACAAACCATGCAAACCAGAAAGCCACAAGGCATAGTTCAACATATGGAGGGTCATTCTGAACCTGGCGGCCGGTGGCCGCCAGGGCCACCGACCACGGGAGCACCGCCAACAGGCTGGCGGTGCTCCAATGAGCATTCTGACCGCGGCGGTTCAGCCGCGGTCAGAAGCGGAAAGTCAGCGGTCTCCCGCTGACTTTCCGCTGCTCTTTGGAATCCTCCATGGCTGCGGAGCGCGCTCCGCAGCCATGAGGATTCTGACCCCCCCTACCGCCATCCAGTTCATGGCGGGAAAGCCGCCATGAACAGGATGGCGGTAGGGGGGGTCGCGGGGCCCCTGGGGGCCCCTGCCGTGCCCATGCCAATGGCATGGGCACGGCAGGGGCCCCCATAAGAGGGCCCCGAAAAGTATTTCAGTGTCTGCCTTGCAGACACTGAAATACGCGACGGGTGCCACTGCACCCGTCGCACCTTCCCACTCCGCCGGCTCGATTACGAGCCGGCATCCTCGTGGGAAAGTCGTTTTCCCCCTGGGCTGGCGGGCGGTTTTACTGGAACTGCCCGCCAGCCCAGGGGAAAACTCGTAATACCCGCCGCTGTCTTTTGACCGCGGCGCGGTAATTTGGAGGGCGGGATCCTGGCGGGCGGCCTCCGCCGCCCGCCAGGGTCATAATGAGGCCCATGGTCTTTTTCAATGTTCATGCCTCGTCTTAAACAAAGGACTTAGAAAATGGTGCATCGTACTTGGTACAGGGAATAGGATTGTTAGGTATGGTTGAGAGATGCTACATCCTTGGTGTGAGCTGTGATTGAGCTTCTATGAGGTCAAACAATCTGCTCCTTAAAGGTAAACTGGATTCTGTGAGGAATGCCTGGCTCACTTTTTGCACCCTTGATCAAGTAGCAAGATTTTTCTCTGATGTTGCACATGTGGAGCAACCACCCAAAGCAACACTGTGGTGTGGAACTAAAAGGAAAATGCTCAAACCCAGTTACTTGAAAAGATAATAATTTATTAATGAAAATATATAAAAAATGAACGAAGACTGATGTACGTGTCAAATGTTATGACAAAACAATTTGTAGCCCCACATTCCGAGAACCATGGAATTCCCGACGAGGCTATGGAGTTCACCACTGGAATGGCAAGGCATGCAGAAATAAAGCATTCCCAGCGTTTCGAACCTGGACGTTTCACCAGCTAAACACACTTTTTTGGGAAACAGCTAGAAGTTGGGAATTACTTTAGGAATAGTGTGTGGTAAAACCAATGCCCATGGAGATTTCCTGTTTATTAGGGCATCCTTAGGGTTAAAGTCAGAATACGAATGTATTCCTGTCGAAATATAAAATTACAGATACCAAGAGTATCTGTGGGAGTGGAAATACCAAATCAGTATTCCTGATTCTATTGGAATAGTGCTCTTAGTAGCAAGGAAAGCCTTAAGCACCAAACGTCTTTCAATGATGAAAAATGTATTGCATTTGGTTAATTAAAGAAATCACATGAACACTAAACTAAAGTCTACAAATCACCCGTGAGCTGCCAAAAACAGTCAGTTATTTTTCAGATTTTGTTTGGCACCGAAAAGAATCCATAAGCCCCTAACAACGTAGTCATGTGAAAATGCATTTAGGAACAATTTATTTGTAAATTAAATGTTTTGTTTCTTTGATTGGTTCAATCGAATGTCATAGGAATTTATTCTTGATAAACAATATCTAAATAATGTCTCCAAGTTTTCAGGATTCCTCAAACACCATTCCACAATTTCCCTTATGGTTCCTTACAACAGACCTACTGGCCAATTATATGTCCAATTTCAACGTGTCCTTGAGATGAGACAACAGCTCTCTCTTTTGCCAAACTTTCTGAAGCTTAGCAAAAAGATCCAAGTGGCACCCTGAGTCACGGGCTTTTGTTCGAAGTTCAAGTTGCTCAAAACAGAATCACTGCTCAGAGATTAAATTATTCAGCAAATCAGTAAGATCACTGGGAATGTGGCAGTGACTTGGTTGACCTGCTTCCACAAAGGCTGGTGGTTATGTTGGGTGTGAGGTCTACGGTACAAATGTGTATTCTATGGCTTGAGACATGACTGCCTACTGTCATCATATAGATGTATCACATACATCGCTGCCAGCTGACAAGCACCGCGGGTGGCGACTCCTTGAGAGCTGACGCGAGCACCCAAATTGGCCTTCTTTTGGCCATATGGTGGAGAAGTACAACTTAGCTATAACAGCTACTATTTGCTATTGCTATTCGTGTAAGAACTTCTGATTCAGACCTTGGGTCCATGAATAGCTTGTTTTCTATTAGTTAGTACCACATGTGCCATTACAACATTCAGGAAAAAAATCCCTTTGTTTTCTAGGCCAGTGGTTGTGCCTATGTATAGACAGGGACGTAGCTTGGCCAAAAAGATTAGTGAGGTGGGGTGTGAGATCGAGATTTCCAAACAGTCACGGTGGGATATATTGTTAAAACACATTCAATGAGCAGCAGGGCATGATGGGGGTTCAGAGGAGAAGGAAAGAGAAAAGAAGGGTGGGTTGTTAGGGGCACTTCAAACACAGCATTTTTCAAACTAATCAACATTCTTAAGGCCTTCAAAACAGAGATGAGT
This sequence comes from Pleurodeles waltl, assembly GCF_031143425.1. NCBI lineage: Eukaryota > Metazoa > Chordata > Amphibia > Caudata > Salamandridae > Pleurodeles > Pleurodeles waltl. The sequence continues at coordinate 93,776,334 of NC_090441.1, forward strand.
GTGTGTGTGTATGTGTGTGTGTGTGTGAGTGCAGTGGCTGTGAAATAAAATTGGGAGGCAGCACAGGGGGCAGCTCGGGGGAGGAAAAGAAGAAAAATAAATAAAAGGGCACTTACTTGGCAGCTGCCACTTTGGTGCTTTTCTGTTCCTCTGCCCCTCTCGACTCCCAGCACTCCATGCTCAGGCTCCCAGACTCCCTACACCAACCGAGACGCTGCTGTCATGCTTGCAGTACCCAACTTGAGAGAACCACTGGGATTGGTCTGAACAGTACGGTTTGATGCTCAGTCAGGCCCTGGGAGCCTGTGTCTGTTCTCCACCTCGCTGTGCAGCATAATTTGGGTGGAGAAATTTAAGTGCACATGTCGGGTTGGCTGTCTTAAGACGTCAGGTCAAATTGACATGTGCACGTGCAGGAGTGCCCACCACTACTCCTCCCTGCTGCTGTCCATTAGAATGGAACAACCTCACCCTGCTTTAGATTTGGCTCAGCTGGGAAAATAAAATGATAATGGGGTTATTACAACTTTGGAGGAGGTGTTAATCCGTCCCAAAAGTGACGGTAAAGTGACGGATATACCACCAGCCGTATTACGAGTCCATTATATCCTATGGAACTCGTAATACGGCTGGTGGTATATCCGTCACTTTACCGTCACTTTTGGGACGGATTAACACCTCCTCCAAAGTTGTAATAACCCCCAATAAGCTGTTTATTATCATTTTATTTCCGTGTTATCGCTGTTGAGAGAGCAGTGGGGTACTATTCCTCCGCTTTAACGGAGTAGCCGCTGCTGTGTGTGTTTGAGTTTTTGTCAGTGTGGGCATATAGAAATCCCAGGTGAAATCCGACAGACCCTTCATTATATCCGACTGAAAGCGTTTGCACCCAACTATTTACTACAGAGTACATTTTAGGGGGGTGTACAACCCCAAACACCAGCCCTGAAGCTAGGCCCCTAGTTATACAAAAAACACTGAAAAAAATAACATGTATTGTGCATTGTTACACTTTTTTTCTGAGCTTTCTTAGTCTTGTAATTCTACCATACACTAGCCTATCTACTCCTACTACGTTTCAAAGGAATTCTCCACCCTCAAGTCCTCACTACAAGAGTCCAAGGTGTGTTTGGTATGATTGGGCAGTAAACTCTACTCCATGGGTGGAGTTTGCAGAATTTTGCCACTTCCCGCACTGCATGGAGCACAGAGTTTCCGCCACATACCGGAGTTTACCAGCATGCAGTGTCCAGTGCCCACCCCTAGTGAAATGTTCACTGCCTGGTTGGCCCCGCTTATCACAGGCAGCGTACTCATGTCCCACTCGGGTTGCGTTTTTCTCCATGCCTGCAGCTTTGGTGAATCAAAGACGTTGCTCAGTAATTCACAAGGGTTAGTGACAACATTTTGCAAACTCTGCCCACAGAGTGGAGTTGACTGCCTATCCTTAGATATAATGCCACCTAAAAATAATAAGTGAAGAATAGCTTTACATATTCTTTATATTTTCCAAGCTCACCCCCCACCCTTGCCTCTGCTAAAGGAAGCACTTTTTATGTGTCCTGAAAAAGGTGGTCGCTTTAGCAGCTTTACACACCAAAACCTGCTTCAAATTCTTTACAATAAAATGCTATTCACAAACCTATGTGCAAAGTTTACGCCTCCACCTCTCCTATTTTGTTCCATGTGGAAATCTCCGTCCCGAAAGCAGAGTCTCTGCACACTTAAGTCTACGTTTTGTGGAGGAGAGAAGGTTTTATGTCTGAACATGGGGAATACTTACTACTAATGGGAGGGGAACACGAAAGAATAAGGAGGGCTTAGGGTCGGTTTAGGGAGGGATATGTACAAAAGAGTATGCCTGTTGCAGATCACAAACCGATCTTTTAAAGTTACTAAATACAAAAAGGGACCCAAATCAGTGGTCAATTAATCCATCTCAGAGCTGAAGTAAGTCCAGCACCACACATGATCAACCTCCATGCAACACCTTCCCATGAAGATCAATGAAATTAGGGTCTTAAAATAAAACCCTTTGGAAATAATTTTAAATTAAACTACATTCTTTAAAATAGTAAAAAATATAAACAGTTATAACTAAATATTCATAAAATATAAGTGAAATAGTACATATTTTTATTTAATTCTAAAATATTTTAATAAACTTTTGTAGTGTTAAAATTATTGTATCTAGTGTAACAATACATTTTATTTAATATACTTAATTTATTTTTTTATTGATTCTGTGCATTGCTTTTAATAATCATTCCTGCATAATAATGTTATTTTGTTTTTTGGTTTAGGTGGAAATTTATATAAACTTGAGAAACCAGTTTTAATGTGAATTAATATTTACATTAATTAAAGATTTATTTTAAAATTTAGGGATTACTGCTGTAACATTTGTGTTTGTTATGCATTTAAAATAAATATATAAAACTAATTTACAACAATATTTATCATGAAAATATGTTTTACAAACTTTTTCTAAGTTTAATCAACTTTTTTACTTTTCCCTATGCTTTACCAAAGGGAGACAACACAGTTGGGGTGGAGATCTCTGTATGGTAAAGTATATGGAAAAGTTATTTATACTTTAACATAGGAAGTTCTCCTCACTCGGGTTGCATGGTAAAACATAGTGTTTCCTGTTAAATATTAACGAAAATTGATTTTTATATATTTATTTTAACTTTTCAACTCACAATGAAAAGGGACACATGATAAGGAGAGCAAAAGGAAGAAGAAAATAGAAGATTAAGGAAAAAAGAGGGATACAAGAAAGAAGGCAAGCGTTGGCAAAGCCGAGTTCTCACCTATACAAGAGCTATTGGCTTTGACCATGTGTTTTTGCCATGTTGTGCACCAGTGTCGTAGACTGGATTTGTTGGAGTAGAGTGTCTTAGGATTGAATAGAGGGGAGTAGAGATCTGTGGTTTAGTGGCAGAGAGTACTGTAGAGTGGAGAGTCAGAGTGGAGTGTTGTAGAATGGAGTGTCATAGAGTGGAGTGGCAAGTAATGGAGTGGAGAGGACTGGAGTAGAGTGGAGTGGCATAGAGGAGAGTGGCATAGAGTGAGATGGAATGGGGTGGAGTAGATTGAGGTAGTGGGGTGGATTGGATTGGTACAGATTGGGGTGGATTGGGTTGGGGTAGAGTGGGTTGAATTGAGTGGAGTGGGGTGGATTGGAGTGGGTGGACTGGATGGGTGGATTGGATTGGAGTGTGGTGGTTTTAAATGGGGTGAGGTGGATTGGACAGGGGTGGATCAGAGTAGGGTGGATTCCATTGGTTTGGGGTGGGTTGTTTGGATTGGAGTGACAGGACTGGGGTGGGATGAATTGGATTAGAGTAGGCTTGTTTGGAGGGGGTGAACTAGAGTGGAGTGGGGTGGATAAGACTGGAGGGGTGAATTGGACTGGACTGGAGGTGTATTGGATTGGAGTGGGGTGGATTGGACTGGAGTGGGGTGGAGTGGAGTGGGGTGGACTGATGCAGTGGATTAGATTTGAGTGGGGTAGATTGAAATGAGGTGGGGTGGAGCTGATTGGTTGGGTGGATTGGACTGGGGTGAAAAGGGGTGGGTGGGTTGGATTGGAATGAGGTGGAGAGGAGTGGATTGGAGTGGGGTGAATTGCACTGAGGTGGGGTGGATTGGTGTGGGGTGCAATGGAGTGAGTGGGGTGGATTGGTGTGGGGTGCAATGGATTGAGTGGGATGAAATCGATTGAGTGGGGTGGGGTGAACTGGGTTGGGTGGCCTGGAGTGGGGAGAACTGGAGTGGGATGGACTAGAGTAAGGTGGGATGGAGTGGGGTGAATTGGCATGGGATGAGGTGAATTTGAGTGGAGTAGATTGGCTTGCAGTGGGTGGACTAGACTGGAGTGAAGTGAGGTGGATTGATTGGGTGGAGTGGATTGGGTTGGGGTGGAGTGGATTGGAATGAGGTGGATTACAGTAGGTGGACTGGACTGGAGTGGGGTGGGGTGGCTGGAGTGGGTGAACTAGATTGAAGTGGGGTGGATTGAATTGGACTGAGGTGGATTTGATTGGGGTGAGGTGGATTGAATTGGAGTTGGCTGGATTGGGGTGGGGCGGATTAGAGTGTGGGGTGGCTTGTTTTGGACTGAAGTGGGGTGGCTTGTTTTGGACTGAAGTGGGGTGGCTTGTTTTGGACTGAAGTGGTATGTTGGGTAGGCATTGCACTGGTGGTCGGAACCACAGCAGGCATATACATGTCACAGGATTTTTTTTTAATTGCTGTGATATGCATATGTCAGGGAGACAAGTGGATCAGACACAGATAGGGACACATTGGTACACAACACATATTACACACATACACAACCGCCATTATGGTGCCAGTATTCATTGGCAGATGAATGCTGGCACCACAATGACGGTACATTCACACCGTCAACTGTGTCCATGTGTGCACACTGCCAGGGGACCTGTACCTGTCATGTTTTGTGTGTGAGTCAGCACATGTATGTGTGCATGCAATGCGATTGGCTGGTTGAGGTGGAGGGCACTGGAGTAGGTGATGTGGTGGTGTCTGTATGTGTGTCACTTGCATGTGAGACCGATGTTGTGGTGTATGTTGTATTGCTGTGCGACACATTAAGGTGAGTGTTGTTGCCTGGCAGATGTTGTTGTGATGTGTGTGTGTGTGAGTGTGTGTGTGTTGCTGAGTTTGTAGTTGTGTTGGTTGTTGTGGTTGTGTTGTGTGTGAGTGCAGTGCCAATGGTGTGTGTATGTTGCATCATGGATGTATGTCAATGTTTGTTTTTGGCATGTACGGGTTGTTTTGTGTCGGAATGGCAATTGGCTATCGTATGAATGTGGTATGTTGTGTAATGTGTTGTACAGGGGTACACATATGGCTAAGGTAGAAGGTATGTGTCACTTACCTCTCTTCCATAGGCCATTGTATGAAGTCCATTAGATCCTGCCGCCGTCTCCCTCCATCAGCAATTCGTCACCAGTCATTCCACTTGCAGAGCCGTAACATCTAAACACTGTGGGCGGAAGACCGTTGACTTGACGATATTCTCGAGTCCGCGGCCAACGCTGCTTGGCTGCACAACCATCAAGATCTAAATCAGGCCCTAAGTGTTTATAATGTCTTGTTAAGTAAGGAAGATGTGTTATAGTCTGTATTGTAATGCTCACACATATTGCCTATCCCTTGGATTCCATTGTTTCTTCCCCACCCTGGTCCCATTATTGTGGTTATGACCGTCTCATGCTTATAACGTGGGACAGCCTAAGGTTCTAAAGAATAATGATAAGAGCATTTGTTGAAGGGCAAGTTGGACAGCTGGCGTACCAATAAACGGTTCCTTCCTGAACTGATACTTTTGTACAGAGTTGTCTTCCCCACTTTACAACAACCACCACAGAATCAGTGCGTCCCCTGAGTGCCTTTTTGCCCATACGCATGAATCTGTAATATGGTGCAGTCATTGATTTGTTGGGGCCCGCGCCCCCATGTCAATTAGGGCAGGCCCTCTCTACAATATGTGTGTGAAATATATCCGTCTGTTCTATGGCCATAAAAGCGGAAGTGAGGTGGGCGCTTAATGCTCTGCATTCCCACGGAACCTTGAGAAAGTGGCCCAGTCCATTGCTAGGCCAACCACGGCCTTGAGGGGAATTCGATATTCATTGTGCAGTTAAATACCTTATAACATTACATATTGGGTGACCAGATGTCCCGGATTTCCCTGGACAGTCCCGATTTTCAGAGGACTGTCCCGGTGTTCCAACGCTTTTGTCGATTTTACATAAATGTCCCGGTTTTTGGGAACATTTAGGTCAACCTGCCAACGCTTTTGTTATTTTTAAATAAATGTCCCAGTTTTTGGGACAAATGTCAGGTCAGAATCAGAAGTGAAATGTATGCTTTTCCATTCACATGCACGTCTAGAGTCTTGACTACTTCTGCCGGCTGCTTTCTCGTGTGTGTATATAAATGTGTGTGTGTGTGCGTATATATATATATATATATATATATGCACACACACACACATTTACAAGACAGGACAGATATAACAAGCATTTGCAATGCAACGGGTCTCGCGTTTGCTCATGTTAGAGCTGATCGCGTTGTAAACGCCTAACCCGGCTTTTCATCTATCAGCAAAAGTGCTTTTATGTACGTAAAAAAGTTAAATTAACTGTGTAAGCGCTCGACTTCTGCCAAGCGAAATCGCGCTAGGAAAATAGAGAAAAAGTAGTCCACGATCCGACAGAAAACAGCGAGCCTCGCATGTTTTCTGTACTTGGTCACTGCGCTCGAGGAGGGCTAACCACCGGAAAAGGCATGATGTGGGCATGCCTTCCACTAATGAAAGCAAGCAGATTTTACTAGGCAAGCCCACAAACCAATCAAACACACTGACGTGAGGTCGACAGGGCTCCGAGCCCTTTTCTAATAACTAAAGCATCTCGCTGCGATACGCATGCGCGAGCGCATGCAACGCTAGCTCGACCCTAAAAATGAGACTAAATGCTTTAGTCCTACTTTTATGTCTAACCTGTCCCGGTTTTTTTCTTTTCAAAATCTGGTCACCCTAATTGTATAGCTACACTGAAAACGGGGCTTGTTTTAATTTAAACAAACTAACCACTTCAAAGCGATGCCAAAGAAAACGTCACATAAACAGCTTTCACTGAAAGGGAGCATTACAGCGAATAACTGCCCAGACCGGCTATCTTCGCACCCTGCCAACTCTGCTGTGTCCTGTGAGAACAGAAAAATAAAACAAACAGATAATTTAAAAATTAACAAGGCATTTACTCGTTCTAGGCTTCTTGCTCGCTGGTATCTCGCTGCGTTTACCACGAGGGCTGTCTCCTGGGAGTGAGGGGGCAGCCAGGGCACAGTGCAGGCCAATTACACATCTCAGGCAGGGATTCAAAGGCGGTTTAGGCCGCACTTCTTAAGTGGTTGTGTTAGCGTTTGTTTGTAATCATGCAGTGAAAGTCTCAGAAGTGTGTCCAGGCAGCCAGGGCTGGGGTAACCAGACGTCCCGGATTTCCCCGGACAGCCCCGGTTTTCAGGAGACAGTACCGGTGACGCTTTTGTTAATGTTAATTAAATGTCCCGGATTTTGAGGCTCAGGTCACATGCAGAGCAGACTTGAAAAGCATGCATCCTTTTCCATAAGCACTGCTAAATTCTGAAATTATGTAAGTAATGTATCTGTTTCTGCCGGGCAGCACAGAGGAGCTTGCGCTCAGCAGAAAAACAGAGTCGGGAGGAGTGGGCAAGGGGGGCAGGTCCTGCCATTGCTAATGTTAATTTGTAGGCTTGTAAATGTGTGTGTACATAAATGTACTTGTAAATGTATGTTTATTTACACCCATTTACTAGATTTACAACTCTAGTGCGCGTGCACACACACACACAAATTAACAAAGCTACGGGAAAAACGGACCAGGCCAGATATAGAAGTAAGACTTTGGCTTTAGTCCTACTTTTATGTCTGACCTGTCCCGGTTTTTGCTTCTCAAAATCTGGTCACCCTAGCCAGGGCATAAAACATAGATCACTGTTATGTTGTGGCCTTTGCCAGCGCCACAACATACAAATTTACTTGGTGCCATGAAAGTACGCACACAACGCAGTATTTGATTTACTGGTCGGCACGGTCAGGTCAGGCCTTGGTAATCAGCGTCCAAGCAGTACGGGTCTCCGTCTGCTCGCTGCGCAGTTCCCTCTGGCCCCCCGACCACGCCTCTCTTTATTTTATAGCTCCGGGCCGGAGGCCACGGAGCAAACCATTACACACAGATCCCGAGGTAGAAATCACCCGGGAACATACGGGGACCACACCAGTCCACCGCATGAAATAACTTCCCCCACCATCCTGTATGGTGTCGGATGGCCGGTTACATCACCGACCAGCGACACCACATTCCTCCACAAAATACTAAAATAACAAATAACACAGAAATAACTGTTCATTCTTCACACAGGTGGTCATGCAGACGGGATTACTACGCAAATTATATCTGGTAGATCCTGAGCGGTTGGACAACGAGTCAGGACCCAAATCGACAGCAGACTGCTCAGTCAGGGCTGGATCGGGGAAATCTTCACACCTCCCAGCAGAACTGGAATTTGGATTATCCAAACCAGTCCCCAAAGACGATGGATCGACATCACCAGTGTCACAAAAACCCTCTTCACCAGTCTCACCTGAGGGGTAGAACCTTTTAAACAAAGAGACATTGCGGATCACAGTTTCACTCCCACGCTGGGCTACAACAGCAGACCCTTTTCTTTGAACAATTGTCCACGGGACAGAGCTGAAAGGCGTGCGAAACTTACTGCCAGGCAGAATTTGTTTCAGTAACACCTGATCACCCACTGTGAGATCAGAAGGGATCGCTCGTCGAGCACGGCTTACCCGTTGATTAAACACACGCCGTTTCTCTTGGACCAGGTCGCTAGCCACGGCGGGAGGATTCCAGGAGGAATGATGGGGAATGGTATCCATGGATGCCCTCCCAAATGCAATGTGACTCGGCGCTCTGTTAGTGGTGGAATGGGGTGTTTGCCTATGATTCCGTAGAAACGAGAATATAGCATACTCAACAGCCTGACCACCTGCGAGGGCGATCCGGATCACCTTGTTCAAAGTCCTCATGAATCTCTCGATCTCACCATTGGCTTGAGGCCATCGCGGGGTAATCCGGCGGTGACGTGTGCCCGTGATATTCAGATACTCAGCTAGCTCCCTACTTTGGAATGGTGGCCCATTGTCTGTCTTTATCTCAGATATGAGACCATGGGTGGCCATGGCCTTCTCGAGACTGGAGATCACGACCTCGGCTGTGAGGGCAGGGATGATCTCCACTTCGGGGTACTTAGAAAAATCATCAATGAGGACCATGGTGTGGCGACTGTCAGGCAAACTTCCAAAATCTAAACTAGCAGAGACCCAGGGTCCTGCTGGGGAGGGCTCAGTTTCGATAGGATTGGGCCTACTCGAGTCACCAGTGGCCTGACACCACCTGCAAGACCTCACCAGGCTCTCGACTTGTTCGTCCATAAGAGGAAACCACACTTTCGACCGGAGGCGGCTCTTCGTCTTGACCATCCCTTGGTGGCCATTGTAGGCCAACTCAACCGCTCTGGTGGTGAGGGAGGATGGAATGACCAAACGATTCCCTCTCAGGATGCAACCCTCGGCATCAGTGGTGAGTTCATCCCTGACGTTGTACAGACTCCCGATGACACGTTGGGACTCGGTGGTCAGCAAAGGTAGTTGTCCTTTGAGACGGTGCCACTGGTTGTTCTGCATTGCTACCAGAACCTTTTGTAAACACTCGTCCTCTTTGGTTGCTTGCACAATTTCATCCATAATCATGGGTATCGGCCTGGACCGGTCTGTGATGTATCTAACATATTCCTCGGTCTCCTGCGCTTCCTCAACCTCTACAGCGGAAGCAGCTCGGGATGTCTCGACAAATAGTCTGCCGGATTTTCAGATCCCGGGCGGTATTCTAACTGGCACCGATAGTTTGCAATTGTAACATCCACTTCTCAATCCTCGGCGGCGGTTTGGAAGCGGTGCCATTGAAGAGAGCGAGCAAGGGCTTGTGGTCGGTGGTTACGATAAACGGGCGGCCATACACATAGATATGGAAATGCTTACAGCCCCAGTGCACAGCAATCGCTTCTTTTTCTATCTGCGAATAACGCTGTTCAGTTTCAGTAAGTGACCGGCTGGCATAAGCAACTGGGGACCACATCCCTTCTGCCTGTTCTTGCAACAATACCGCCCCTAGTCCTTTTGGTCCAGCGTCAACGGCGATCTTGGTACTTCGTTTCGGATCAAAATATCTTAAGATGGTCTCGCTGGAAAGTGCCTCTTTGATAGCGTCAAAAGCGGGCTGTTCAGTGGGCCCCCATCTCCATGGCTCAGAGGCTTTGGTTAGACTCCGCAGAGGCTGCGTGAGGTTGGACAAATCTTTAATGAAACAGCCGCAGTAGTTGACCATCCCTACAAAGCTCCTGACTTCAGTGATATTGGTAGGAGGGGGCGCTTTCTTAATGTCATTTACCTTGGCCGGATCTGGGGCCACCCCGCTCGCTGAAAACGTGTAGCCAAAAAACTGTATTCTGTCTCTTAGGAACTCACATTTTTGGCGGTGCAGAGTGAGTCCTGAATCCTGAATGCGCTGTAGGACCCTCTGGAGTCGGGAGTGGTGTTTCGCAATGGTAGGCGCGTGGACGAGGATGTCGTAGCTGACATTGATGGTTCCAGGTAAGCCAACCAACAGCTCCTGAATGACATTTTGGAATACCTCTGCGGCACTGGATACCCCAAAACTCAACCGCGTATACCTCCTGAGCCCAACATGTGTGGAGAAGGTCGTAATGTAACGGGAGTCCTTTGCTAATACCAGCTGGTGGTATCCGGATCGGAGGTCTAGTTTAGAAAACCACCGCGATTCGCTGAGTTCTCCCAGGATGTCGTCAATCGTAGGGGTCAGATGTCTTTCCCGTTTGATGGCGGCATTGGGGAGGCGCATATCCACACATATCCGTACTTCACCGGGCTGCTTGGGTTTCCTCGCTACCACGATGGGTGAGACCCATGGTGTGGGTCCAGAGACTTTTTCAATGATTCCTGCCTTTTCCAAGTTATCCAGTTCTCTCTCCACTTGGGGTCGAAGGTGGAACGCAACTCGCCGATGGCGGAGGGCTACTGGTTGCACTGTGTGATCAATGTGGAGCTTGATCTCACGGCTTCGGAGACACCCAATTCCTTTTAATACTCCTTCATATCGGGCCACCAGTTCGGTTATGGACTCTTGGTGAATGCTGAATGCGAACGTCACAATCGCCAACTCTTCCGCAGCCTTACAGCCTAACAGCATTCCTTTTCCTCCCTCGGTCACATAGACCTTCGCTGAGGTGGATTGCGATCCATGGGTGAGAGTAGTTTGGAACATGCCCCTCAAAGCCAAAGGCGTGCTTTGCCCATATGCATACACCTTGATGTTTGCCTTGGTTAGTGCTGGAGTTGGCATCATCCGGCAGTGTTCCTCTGCAGCCAGTAGGTTTATGGACGCTCCCGTGTCTACTACTGCGACAATCTCATGCTTGCCCATTAAGATCTGGCACTTTGGAAGTTGTGCTTGACGAGGGTTGGTGTGCCTGACAGCGCATAGGGAGTGGACAACGTGAATCATGGCTTCGTCATCGTCCATGTCGCTCCCACGCTCTGACTTTTCTGGAGGGGCCTCTTCCAGCGAGACGTTGACGGATGCACTTCCAGTTCTCTTGGACCTGCAAACTTTTGTGAAATGATTCATCTTTCCGCAGCTGGAGCATACTTTTCCTTTTGCCGGGCACTCAGATGATTTGTGTGGTATTCCCCCACAATACCCACACTGCCTCGTTCGGGCCTTGTTCAGTCTTTGTCTGGGTCTGTTCATGGGTGCCTCCGCTTGTTGTCTCGCTTGCCTGAATATGAACCTTTCATAATCAGTGTTGACCATGGGTTCAAAGTGCCTGTTTAGTGCCGCTATGAGCGTTACATGTGTTTTGGGCGTGTCTTCCACTAGGTTTTTGGATATCTTATATATGTTCTTCCCTCCTATGTGGATGAGCATGGCACGCTTCTGGTCATTCGCTACCTTGGTGGCCTCAAAGTAGAGGAGTACTCTTTCCACCCATTCCTTCCACTTTGGAGCTTGTGCAGATGGGGCTCCTTCAACAATGAATGGTTCTACTGGAGGTATGGCAGACATTGTGGCCAGTTGGGCTGAGCCAGGCCTGATTATGTCGTACAGGTAATGGGAAACACTGTCTGGTGGCAGGGGGTAGTTCCACAATCCTAGGCACAGCTTGTGGGGGCTACTCCTTTACTCACTGCGTCCTGATGTGCTTCACTTTGTTCCCCAGCTTTGCTCGTGCTGGCTGCTACAATAAGATCCTGCTGTCTTCCAAACTCTTTGTATGGAGTACTCTGCAGGGGCTATAGGAGGTCCTCTATGCTGCCGTAACCCAGCTTCCACTGACAACACACCAGAAAAAAAAAAAATACAAAGCCGGCACGAGCACCGCATGACGCGTGGCCGCCGCTTTGCCAGTTTTCTCCTTTTTCCTTTTTTTTTTTTTTTTTTTTACTGGGAGATGCGCCTGCCGCAGGAGCACCGCTTTACGCGCGGCTGCTGCGGGGCAAAACCCAGGGGCCGCTCACCCTCGTCGCCAAATGTTATGTTGTGGCCTTTGCCAGCGCCACAACATACAAATTTACTTGGTGCCGTGAAAGTACGCACGCAACGCAGTATTTGATTTACTGGTCGGCGCGGTCAGGCCTTGGTAATCAGCATCCGAGCAGCACGGGTCTCCGTCTGCTCGCTGCGCAGTTCCCTCTGGCCCCCCCGACCACGCCTCTCTTTATTTTATAGCTCCAGGCCGGAGGCCGCGGAGCAAACCATTACACACAGATCCCGAGGTAGAAATCACCCGGGAACATACGGGGACCACGCCAGTCCGCCGCATGAAATAACTTCCCCCACCATCCTGTATGGTGTTGGATGGCCGGTTACATCACCGACCAGCGACACCACAATCACCGGGCATCAACCAAAATGAAGTATCTGAAGAATGGAAGTGAAACAGAGGCATTTCTCTCACCCCTTAGCTCGGGTGCATCCACGCCAAAGCTCAGAAAAATATTCTAAAAGGCAAGACCCTCTGTCAGCCTGAGACTAACACCTCTCAAAAATGTGGACTAATCAGTATTAGAACATTGGAATGCTGGGGGCTCCATTGAAAACAATGGAGTGCTGCAGGCTTTTACTGGCCGGTAAAAGCCCGCAGTGCCAACATTCCAATGTTCGCTTTGTTCACAGCAACAGCTGTGAACAAAGCCTCACGGAGTCCGAGGGGATTTTAATCCCCTCGGGCTCCGTGAAATTCTTTTTTTTTTAATAGAACATTCTGCCCTGAGTGGCAGAATGTTCTAATAGCCTTAGAATCCGCCGTAGCGGGCTCTACCGGCTATTAAAGTCCCTCTCCCTTGTTAAATGCCCTCACCTTCGGCTCGGGCATTTAACGCGGGGAGCGGGCCTTTAATAGCCGGTAGAGCCCGCTACAGCGGGTTCTAATGCTATATTGTGTTTGATGTTGTTTGTGCCTCACCAGTGTGACGTCATTAACAGTGATTGGCTCTGTTGGTGTGGCGGGTGGATGTATGACGGCAGAGCAGGGCTCCTTCCCTTCTAGGAAACCAGGGTGTTGTTATACAGTGTATTTTTACATTAATGTAAATCCTTTATTCAAACTGTTTCACCATGTTGTTATGCATTGGCACGAGATAGGTACAAGCGATGGTCACGAGAGCTGGGAGAACTGGAATGTTTGTCAGGGGTATTGGAATGCTGTGGAGTCCAATATCTGGCGGTTAGAAGATTCTCGTTGCTGACTTTACCAGTGTTACTATCATTCCTTCAAATAAAAAATGTATCTTTGATGCCACACGTGTGAAGGATCTTACCTGTAACATACATCAATGAGTGGGAGCTGGACTCTTGGCAGGATATCTCAGTTTGCAGAATTGGAGCCCATTATGTACATTTTTCAGGTATGGAATATTTTTAGAATTGGTTGTTGCTGTGCTCTTTTCCTTTTTGGCGCTGACTTTCGTGAAAAAGTACTATTTAATTTCTGTACACTTGGAGGAGGAGTCAAAACTGTTATTCGGGCCGTGTGCGATGACATGCAAGTCAGGCAACGAGGAAGGATGTACGTTGCTTAGAGACACTTAGGTGGTGATAACGAGTTTGGCGGTCACTTGACCACCAGACTCGTGGTGGTGGTCAGACCGCCACCAATGCAGCAGTCCGAGCGACATAATAACCACAGGGGTTTTGCCACGGTCGGACCGCCAGCACCACCAGGATTAGAGATGGGCAGTGCAGGAGCCTCCCTGGCGAGGACCCTCGCAATGTTCACTGTCTACAAAGCATTGTCTCCCGCTCGATTACGAGCCGGAGACAATGCTGTAGGGTGTTTCCCGCTAGGCCAGCAGGTGGAAACTTGTAATGGGACTGGCGGAGAGGTAGCCACTATGGCGGCAACCTCCCCTTCGGAAGTTTGGCAAATGGGCAAAACCCTCCGCCGAACTCGTAATCAGGCCCTTAGTGTTTTGCGTGTGGCGTGCGCAGTGTCATTTACTTAAGTGGTCATTTTGATTGCCTGAGTGTTGGCATTTCTGCATTCCCCTCGGCGGCAAGTGGCATTCGTCATTTGCAGTTAATCATTTCTGTCAGTGGCACATCACAGCAGGACACAGTTTGTTGGCCATTACCATACAATGTGTGCAGTTTATTTTATGTGTGGAAGTTGAATTCTGGTAAGAATTTGATTAATTTTACCTGGAGAATTTTGTTTCTGGCAATAAGGACTGGTTTGTGGGTATAATTCATTGAATATAGTTCAGTCAAGTCAGCAAAGTTGAAGTGTAATTTGTTACACTCTGAAACATGGTTACCAATAGTGGTATACAGCAACCTGTTTATTTTTTGAAAAATCCTGGAATACCTGCTTAAAAAATGGAAGCATTGGCACAGAGTTTTCCAAAATTATCTAGTGGATATAGATGGAGCAAATTTTACGCCGGCCAGGAATCTTGCAGTTTTATTCAATTGTCTTGGATCGGAGATACCGAAAATATTTAATAATCTACCAGAAGAGAGACCTACTGCCGTGAAATCTGGTGATGCAAGAAGTTGGAACGTTTATATTGAGGCAGTCAAATGTCTGGAAAAGCACTTTTCAGAGGAACCTACTGTTGTGCTAGAACGGTTTCACTTTTATTCTAGGAAGAAGGGCTTGGGGGAAAGTTCTGAACAATGTGTGGCGGTATTGAGGATACTAGCCAGTAGTTGTAATTTTGAGAAGTCCATAGAACAAAAAATAAGCAATCAACTTGTTTTTAATTGTGTTGTGCTTTTGGAAAAAATTCAAAAACATTTACATTGTTGCACCAATACTATGTTAAACGAAACCATAAAAATAGCTAAAGACATTGAAAGAGCAATTGAGTTGGTTAAACTGATTGCAGGTGAAAGTAGGGATAGCACAAGTGTGAATGTTGTGAATAAGGCTAGTGAATTGGATGGTAGAACCAAATTTAATAAGAATTTTAAAAAAAATTGTTTCAGGTATGGGTCAAATGCACATATTGGGACTAATATGAATTTGCTCAGCTCATGAAAAAAATATAATAATAAGTGTAAAAAGTTGGGCATTTCATGAAGGTTTGTAAGAGTAGTAATCCTGTGAAAATCAATTACATACATCAGTCGGATGTGCAAGAAGTTTGTGAGGATTTTACCAAAGTTGTCTTAACGGTGGTTGTGGAGGAACATGGTGTTGCTAAAACAGGAAAATGTACAGGAAATATTGCAGGCTACAATAGTCACTTTTGTTCTGTCAGAATTGGTAATAAAATGATTAAGGTTATGGCGGATTATGGATCCCCAGTTATTATGCTATCACAAAGCACTTTACAGTTCATTGGGGTAATAAGAATCTTAAGCAAGCAGATATACGGGCAGTAGCTTATAGCGATGCGGAAATGGAAAAGTTTTTTTTTTAAAGACATGTTAAATTTTGCAGGAAGAGAAATATCACTAAAGTATACATAACAGTAAAAGGCAAGGATATTATAGTTTGGAAAGTAAGGAATTGTTTTGAGACCTGGAACTGATACCCCAGTAATGTTAATTGACAATAAGTCAGAGGTTTTGGATAATATTATAAACAAATATTCAGATGTGTTTAGTGACAAAATTGGGGACGTAAAAGGCTTTGAGCATCAAATTGTATTGAAAGAAAATGTGATAGCTGTGGCTCACAAAGTACCTAGTGTGCCATTGTGTGTGAGGAATGAATGAATTAAGAAAACATTTTGATGAGCTATGTGAAAACAAAGTGATAGAACTGGTTAGCGCAGCAGAATGGGTTAGTGGTATTGTAATAGCTAAAAAAACAGGAGGTCAAACTAGAAGGTGTACAGACTTACTTTCTTTAAATAAGAATACTGTTGTGGAATTACATCCGTTGACAAAAATAGAAGAGCTATTGACTTGAAGGCAGTATACCATCAAATTACTCTGGAGGAAAATCACAACTGTTGTCTACATTTATTACACCGTTTGGTGCCTACAAGGCTACTGTGCGGGCTAGCCTCAGTGGCTAGTGTTTTTTTGAATTTGAAGTATGTGGAGTGCAAGCCTAACAAGACAACATTTTAATACATGTAAAACAGTGGAATAACATAACTTGATTATTGACAAATTGTTAAACATTTTGAAAGAAAGAGATATGACTGTAGTGAAAGAGAAGTTTCTCATGAAATCAGTTGAATATTTAGGCTTCAAAATCACCCCTGAGGGCATTTTGCCTAAAATGGATCTTCTCAGATCGTTAAGAGAAATACCTTCCCCTAAAGATAAGAATGAATTTAAATCTTCTGTGGAATTGTCAGACTATTATTCCCAGTTCCTGGAAGGCTATGTTATTGCAATCGAACCACTAGAGAAAATGTTGAGGAAGAAAGAAAAATCTGTGTGTGGTGCTATTGAGGAAAAAATGTATTGGGATACAAAAAATACGTTAATGAATGTTCTGGTTTTAAAAACATATATATCAGTTGTGGAATGCACAATTATTGTGGATACAAGTGCAACTGAAAATGGTGCTGTGTTATTTCAGACTGTCAATGGACAGGAATGCACAATTTAATTTGCATCACATGCACTTAAAGAGGTGGAGGACACTACAATAGAGAGGGAGGCATTGGTGTGTGCCCGGGGTATAAAAAGATTCAAAACATATGTGTGGGGAACATTTCTGTTAGGGGATAAAGGAATGCCAGGGGGATCTTCTAGGCTTATGTGTATTTTATCCAGGGGCGTAGCTTGGTCAGTAAGAGTGTGTGTGTGGGGGGGGGGGGGGCAGCTTCAGACTTCCCAACAATCAACTGGCATATAATGTCAAAATGCATTATTGGACAAGCATGGCACATGAGAGGGGCTAAATGGGTAGTGGAAAGGGAAATGAATGCCGATTGGTAAGGGCACTCAGTGAGAGAAACACAATATGTTGTCAAATCACCAACATTTTTTAAGACTTTCAAAGCAGAGAGGGAGAGAGTGTGTGTGTGTTTTTATCTATGTTTATAAAAATACCTTGTGAAATCTGACAGACACCTCACCATACCTGACTGAAAGCACCTGTGCCCTATTATTTTCCAGAAAGTACATTTATTGTGGGGGGGAGTGTAACACCCCAAACACCCCCCGAAGCTATGCCCCTGATTTTATCTAAATTACAAGAGTACTATTTTGAGGTGAGATACATTACAGGTTTTGCTAATTGTTGTCCTGAGTGGCTCGATTGCCAGTGATGGAGGACACGGATGAGTTGGATATGTTCAATGATGCATGTGCTGTTGCAGCTGTGGATGTTAATAAACAATGTCAGGACAAGACGGAAGGGACTGCTTGGCTTAAAGCATGTGATGTGGATAATTTGTTAAAGAGGGTGTGTGAAAATGTGAAGAAGGGTTGGCCACACATAAACCATTTGCAAAATGAACTGAAGTGTTTCTTCCAAATAGCCAGTGAGTTAACGATTGAGAATAATATTCTACTTAAGTTTATTTCACCTGTTAAATTGAGGAATACCATAGTATCTTTGGCTCATAGTGGTGATTTGTTTGCTACTTCAATGAATCAATGAAGAAAAATTTAAGGAAGTCATTTTGGTGGCCGGGTACGGATAGGAATGTGGAGTATTTGTGGAGAAATGTGATGTATGTTTGGTGTCCAATAAAACTGGAAGGTGCATGATACTCCCATGATTTCTGTACTGTTTCCTGATGCACCATGACAGAAACTAGCATTAGATTGTGCAGGACCTTTGACATCATTACCTACTCGTCACCAGTATTTGATAGCATTAGTTGATTATTTTTCAAAGTGGGAAACAGCAATACATGTTTTGACCAACGTGTCTGCAGTTCAGGGAATTGGTTACTGATAATGGAGTACAACTGGTTTCAGAAGGCATGGAGAAGTTCCTAAAGAAGAATAAGTGAGATGTTACACAGTGCGGTTGTATAGTCCGCAAGCTAATGGAGCTGTTGAGAGAGTGAACCAGTTGCTTAAGGAGGGTATTCAAACTTCTTCCACTTGGGGTTTGGATGTGATTGAGTTTCTCGGAGAGAAAGTGTGGGCATATCAAAACACGCACCATTCGGTGATGGGATGGCTCCTTTTTAGTTGCTGGGGAGTCGATCTTCTAATCCAAAACGTTTTCCTTTCTAGTTGGAGAATAAAAAAAAGCAGGATTTTGGATGATCAAGTGGATTTGTATGTTGTAAATCTAGAGTAAAACCTGCTCAGAAGAAAATGAAAGCTCTTCCTGACGACAATCATAGGCTGCTCCCAAATACTTTGAAAGAAGATGTGTGGGTTATGTGAAACGATGTGTGGTAAAGGCAGAAAAAAATATTTTCATTTTTGTGGACCTTATCAAGTTGTTCAAGTAAAATGTGTATTAAAAGCTAGAAGATGGAAGGTGGTAGTCCATAAGGAATTTGGTTCTTTTAAACGATATTCAAAAAGACACAATAGATAACAAGATGCACAATTCTGATAGTTCACAATGGTATTTTTTACTGACAAACAAATATTTGTTGAGAAATGTTGTGCTGAAAATAGCGTTAATGTTCAGCAGCATGAACAGCTAAGTAAACCGTCCGATTGTCCTGAAATTATTCATGGTAATTTCGCAAGAGAATTTATTGAAGGTGTAACAGAACCAAGGGTGAAGGATCTTACCCGTAACAAAAGGATCCTGGCTCCCGGACCTGGTGTTCACAACTTTAACTTCACCCTCCAACCATTCTTGGTTACTTGGATCCCAGTTCCCATCTCGCACCTTACACTCCACCGATCAAAGCCTATGGAATGCACAAGCCGCCCTCTGCTGGGATGACATCCATCATCCAGATAACCAGATGTAGAGTTAAGAACAGTGAACCTATATTTACCTAAATATAGTTACGTTAATGGCACAGATGTGGTTGATATTCTGGAGACAATATATTTGTTAGCCAATGTTAGAATCTCAGTATTATAACTACACCATCACAGGGTGTAAAAGGGTTCTTAGAGGTGAAGCACTGGGCTTACTCCTGCATCCCCCCTTCCACATTGTCAGCTTTTATATGTTTTTACTAACCACATACATACAGTGAACATGTTATTGTAATATGTAATGGACCTAGAGCATGGCTACTGGAATTTAATTGTGGCAATGCTGGGCCAAATTATGAGACACAGTTGAATGAGTTCTGTATCAAGCAAGGAACATTTGTGGCAGACTATGTTGATAAATTGTAAATGTATTTATGTAGCACTTACTAACCCTGACAAGGAATTGAAGCTCTTTCCAGCAAGTAGCATGCTACGCCGGGACCCAAAAAGGATTAATGGTGGATTATTACAGGGAAATATGAGTTCATATGAGCAGTGGACATGCAAGTCTGTTAGTTGGATTGAATAGGAGAATGGAGGGATAGAAGAGGGAAGAGTCTAGAAAGTGTTATTTGGGAGATCCTAGCATTAAGATGAGATTTGGGATCAGTAAAAGGAGAGATAGAGGCGGTATATATGAGGGAAGAACTTAGAAAGAGTTATTTGGGAAATCATAGTAGTAAAATGAGGGTTGGGGTGATCCAAGGAGGTCTAGAGGAGGGAAGAGTCTAGAAACGGTCATTTTGGAGATCATAGTTGTTAGAAATGGAGTCTCTGGTTGGCGGTCAGTTTGCACTCTGTCCAAGCAGGAACCCTCACTCTAGTCAGGGCAATAGAGATACACACTTAAGATAACCCCTGCTCACCCCCATGGTAGCTTGGCACAAGCAGTCAGGCTTACCTCAACGGCAATGTGTAAAGTATTTGTACCAAAACACACACAGTATTACAGTGAAAACACTACAAAATGGACACCACACCAGTTTAGAAAAATAGCCAATATTTATCTAAATCTAACCAGACCAAAGTGACAACAATCCAACATACACAAGTCAAGATATTACTTTTTTAAAGTAAAAAAGAGTCTTACTCCATGGAAAACAATGGAAACGTTGTTGTTACACAAAGTACCTGTTTTGCGTAAAATATATAGCCTCACGGGCAAGCTTGCATCAGAAAAGTCAGCAATGTGTTGATTCCTTACTCGCAAGTGAGGCCGTGCATCGTTTCTTCTCCAGTCGGGTAGGCGCTGTGTCGTTTTTCCCTACTGCAAGATAACAATACGTCAGGTAAAACTGCACACACATACACTGCAGTGGCAGGTCTGAGCCATGTTTACAGGGCTACTCATGATGGTGGCACAATCAGTGCTGCAGGCCCACAAGTAGCATTTGATTTAAAGGCCCTGGGCACCTCTAGTGCATTTTAACTAGGGACTTACTAGTAAATCAAATGTGCCATTCATGGAAAAGCCAATTACACATACATTTTACACAGGGAGCACTTGCACTTTAGCACTGGTCAGCGGTGTTAAAGTGCCCTGAGTAACAAAAACAGCAAAAACAGAGACCAGCACACAGTCAAAATATGGGAGGCTGAGGCAAAAAAGACAGGGGATACCTCGCCAAGGATGCCAGGTCTAACAATAGTAGTAGAATGAGGTTTGGGATGAGTCAGAGAGTGGAGGTAGATGATATATTGAGAGAGGTATAGGGTGAGTGCATTGGAGCGGGTCAACATTTATTGTTTGCTGTTCTACAGTAGGAGTAAAGTAATAAATATGTACATAAATAAGTACATGGAGAGGGTATACATGTATAAGGAATATAACATATTGAGATTTAAATCTGTATTTTATAAATTCTGACTTTGAAGTGTTGCTGTACTTAAGCTATTTTTGTTGATATTTTTCTCAATATTTCAATAGTGGTGCCCTTGTAAATGAAATAGTTATGATAATATATATATATATTGTGACAGATAAATAAAACAGAGATCCATAAGCATCTAATCAAATAATCTGTGCAGTGACCTATCTAAATCTTAATATATATATAAGATCACCATAAGTAATATATAGTTTTGCTAAGCAGACCTAAAGAATATCCATATATTTTAAAAAACATAATTATTAGACATATTCGTACAAAGGAATACACATATCTAGATACATACACATCAAATTATAAACACAGTGATATGCTGTACATTAGTGCTTGAGTATGGTGGCTATGTAGGAAAGAGCCAACTCTTGAGTAGTCTTCTGAAGATAAGATAGTCATTGATGGATCTTATGTTTAGGGGTAATGAATTCCATAGTTTTGGCTGCTTGAACAAGAAAGATGTACCACCTATGTGAATTTTCCTTGTATGGTGGGATTTTGAGGCACTTTGTCAATCTGTAGTGGAGGTTCCTTTGTTGAATGTGTTTAGCGATTTTGTTGCTGATGAAACTTGGTCCTGTTCTATGCATTGCTTGGTGGGTGATACAAAGCAGTTTGAAGATGGCTCTTCTGGCAACGGGTAACCAATCTAGGGCCCTCAATGCAGGGGAGATGTAGACTTGTGGCTTTACATGTAGGAGTAGTAGGAATAGTCTGGCGGCAGAGTTCGGAATCTGCAGTAGTCTCATCATAGATCTGTGGAAGAGGCCATTGGCGTAATCCAGTTTAGAGAATAAAAGAGAGATAGCTGCTTGGACCATGTGTGGAAATCCCAGGTGGGGGAAGATGTGCAGAGTTTTCATATTAATGAAGCTTGATCTTCCTAATTTGCCCACTTGGGCATAAACTAATAACTTGGAGTCCATTGTAATTCCAAGGTTTTATGCTGCAAGTTGTGGCAGTAGAATCCAGCTGTTGTGGCATTTAATGGGCAATGGCATTGATTAAAATCAAGCCAAATACTTTTAAAACTACTAAAAATTCTTAAGCACTATCCACATTGCGCCAAAACTATTCTGCCCTGTATGAAAATGCAGGACAGACATCTTAGAAATGATTTTCTCTCTACCCCCTTAGTAAAATAATGTCCCAACATCATGCATGGGCATAAAGGGTGCGCCTACTTCATTGTAAACATCCCAACAACATTTTAAAGCCTCTGGTGGAGGTCAGTGCTGCCTTACCCTGTCTTCAAGGCGCAGAGCTTCTGGAACCTTAGCTTTCTAAAGGAAACATTACATAGTTAAGGAACAATGGTCACAGGAAGATAAACTTTGGAACTGAAGACATAAGACCTGAAAACAAATACAAAATATTTGGGGATCTTCTATCCTGTGAGTGCCCTCTGGAAGAGGTTGCTGATTTAAGAACACTGTGAAATAATACTGGCATCAGCAGTAAAATACATTATTTCCTAGTAATAATTATATTTAAATGTTTGAGTTAATTTGTTCTTTTCTGTGCGCAAAACAATGACTCCATCTCTAATCTGTACAATAGGCATGTGAACACCGTCTGAGCCAGTTTCTTTAGGGCTTGAATACAGCAATCTATAGGCGGAAGGCCTATTCAATTGAGAGACTGCAATTTATTCAAGACACAACATTCTTAATAACGTTCGATTCGTTTGACATAAGAAATGTACATTTGAATTTTGTAGATTATTAAATAAATTGCAGATTACGTGACTCTAAACGTATATTTGAAACAACAACGAAAGGCTTTATAATAAGGTGGCCCTGGTCAAGGTTTGACCTGAAACTATGTTTAGTCTGAAATTTGTTGAGCCTGCGACCTCGACTGCAACTCTCATTTTCATCAGTAGGTGTCCTCCTTGCTGCAGCGAAATGTGACTCTTCCGGTCCATTGTCCTTTCAGTTCCTAGAGTCTTCGAGGAGTCACGGCAGTCACAAAACAGGCACTGGCACAACCAATAGGTTGTACCTTTGAAACACATAGGCTTTGTCAGTGGGTTTTTAGCCGTGCTGCACGACATCCTAATGCTGTGCAGCATGACCAAAGAATAAAAACAGAAAGCCTTTGACGAGGCCAGCCTCGTCATTTTCTAGGCGCGTGTACCAGGCATGCCTACAATTTGACACTGCCACTTTCTTTCATTTTAGTTTCCAATCCGGATTGGATCCCTTACTAAAAAGAAAAAAAAACAGTTGTGAAAGTGTTTTTTTTTCTTCCAAAGTGGGTGGGGGAAGTAACACGGGGTGAAACTGGGGGCAGAAGCAGCATGGGAAGCGTGGGACGTTAAGCAACACTGGGGTGCATATGGGGAGGGCAACACGAAGGGTGTTGGTGAGGTAAGCAACATGGAGGACACGGGTTGTGGTAAGCAAACAACCAAGAGACAGAGCAAAGTGGAGCAAGGAATTTGGACTTGGCAGGGAGAAGCACGCAGGAGAGAGAGAAACACAAGAGAGTGAGAAAGAAGGCCCTGGGAAAGAAAAGAACATGGAGCCCGGCGATAGGGACAGAGAAAAGTACACGAGGGAGACAGTTGGAAAACACATGCACTCTCATGCAATGCTTAACCAAAAATAAAAAGTACTGCTTGAAAGCGAACCGTGGAAGGATACACGTAATACATGTAATACATTAATGCTCCACTGGAGGGACAAACACAAGAGGAAAGGAAAGCCTAAACATGCAAGAAAATCAGAGAGATGATAAAGCTTACGAAATGCAAGAAATGGGCAGACTCTAAGCCCACTGTAAGCTAACAATAGGTCTTGCAACAGACAATGCACTTGCTGGATGGTAGACAAAACTTAAAAAGTAGCACCTGAAAAGTGAACAGTGGAAGGACACAAGTAACGCATCCATGCTCCAGGGGTGGTATTAATGCATGAAGTGACAGTAAAGTCCACACAAGCTAACAAACAAGAAGCAACGAATGGAGAATGACAGTGAAGCTGACAATACATCTTGCAATAGATAGCTTATGAATCGTCTAGTAGGCTAGACCTAAAAAATACATCACTTTCATACTCACTGGCACCCTGTTAGTAATTTTCATTTTCATGCTTCAGGGCTTTTTTTTAATAATGTTGTTTCTTTCTGACTTTTATCTATCTTTCTTTCTTGACTTATTTCTGGCTTCCTTTTTCTATATCTCTCCTCTGCTCCTCCTAACTCCTTTCTCTCTCTCTGTCTCTTTCCGACCTTTATTTCCCAATTCCTTCACCACCCATTATTGCCTCCTACAAGGCATTGCTTGGTTTATGAAAGAGTATTTGTTCAGAAGCCTGCAGCCAGTGCTATTTAGTATCAGGGGTGTGCAATACCCAGTCTTTCGTTTCTTGATTCCACCTCGTGCCTCTTTAATCCACCACCTTACACTTTACACTTGCTGCCTCTTTATCTCACTGTACCAGGTTCTTTAACCTCTGCTTTCTTTCTTTGTCACTGTTTTTGCATCTTTCTCTTCCTCCTTTCCACGTTTTGTGTTTTTCTCTCTCTTGCTCTGGGTCACAGAATGATGAGGAGCAATAAGTGTTGGTACTCAAACACGAGTGCCGGTGGCCACCCCTGAAACCACTAAGCACAGCATTTAGGTATCCTTACTGCTTTGGTTCTTTTATTTTCTTTCTTACTACCTTTCTTCATGCCAGCTCTGCTTTATTTCTAATCCTTCTGTCCTCGATTCATCACCCCGACTCCGTCCTTCTTTCCCCCATGACATATGTTCTTTCTTTCTTTCTTTCTTCCTTTCTTTTTTCTTTCTTTCTTTCTTTCTTTCTTTCTTTCTTTCTTTCTTTCTTTCTTTCTTTCTTTC
Organism: Pleurodeles waltl; assembly: GCF_031143425.1. Classification (NCBI taxonomy): domain Eukaryota; kingdom Metazoa; phylum Chordata; class Amphibia; order Caudata; family Salamandridae; genus Pleurodeles; species Pleurodeles waltl. The sequence goes on from NC_090441.1 coordinate 93,801,143, forward strand.
TTTCTTTCTTTCTTTTTTCTTTCTTTCTTTCTTTCTTTCCTTCTTTCTTTTTCAGATTATTTCTGTTCCCTCTACATCTCTTTCTTTCTCTTGTGAGCCACCTTTTTGTTCAACTGGCTATGTGGCAGCCTTCATTTTCACTGTTTTCCTTTTTTTTATTTTTTGTGATCTTATTTGCTTATTTCTGGAACTATTATTCATTCCTTGTTCGTTCTTCCTTTTGTTTAATTTTCTTTTGTTCTTATTTCTTCTTTTACAACATTTTGTCTGTTTTTTCCCCATATTGTTTCTTGTTATCTCTCATCTTTTCTTTATCACTTTCTAATTATTTTATTATTTTTTGTTTTATTTTCTTTTTATCCCTTCCTTACTCACTTAATTTATTTCTTTTCTGCTTTCATTCTTTTCATTCAGTTTCATCCTTTCCTTCACTTTTCTTTTCCTTTTTTCTTTTTAATTCCTTTCCCTTTTCTTTCCTTCTTTCTCTTTTTTCTTTCTTTGTCTGTCTTTGTTACGTTCTTTTTTTCTTCCTCCTTCTCTCTCCACTTTCCTCCTGGAAATGTCTATCTTTTTATGCTTCTACCCTATCTTTTTCTCCCTCTTATTCTTTCTTCCTCTCCCTCTTTCTTCCCCTCCTTCCCCCCCTCATAGCAGTTCTCTAGTTTTACTTTCTCTGCCTTCCGGGGCCTCTTGTTCTCTTTTGCAGCCTAATATTTGGAGGACTGACTGTTGGCACCGGGATCCTGGGGGTCATCACTGGAGCAGAGGTTGCCAGAAGGTACAAAAAGATAAACCCCAAGGCGGACCCTCTTATCTGTGCCCTGGGCATGCTGACCTCGTCCCCCTGCCTGTTTGCGGCTATGGTGGTGGCTCACAGCAGCATCCTGGCCTCCTATGTGAGTACTGATATCCCCCGTCGGGGCACAGCGCGATAAATAGAACGGGGAGGAAGGGAGGAGGCGACTCTTCTTCCAAGTGATGTAGAATGTATGTGCAAAATATAAAGAAAAGAAGCTGTCACTCCGCTTTTAAATCTTGCTCATCTGCTTCACTGTACATGTTCTACGTTTTATTGGGTCCACGTTATGTGAAACATGTTGGCATGGAAGATAATACAGCATGGTGACGTCACTTGGTGATGCACCCTGGCGCACCACTTCTTGATGCATCATGGGACTGCCACTTGGTGGTGCACCGTGGGTAGGTCACGTGATACAACATAGGACCGCGACTTGTGTTGATGCAGGATAGACTTGTTATTTGATGCACGATAGTGATGTCACTTTTTGGTGCAGTATGGTGCTGTCACTTCATGCTATGCGGTGCTGTCACATGCTAACGCAGCACGGAGCTATCACTTCTTGATGCTATGCAGAACTTGTTGATGCTATGCGGTGCTGTCACTTGCTGACACAGGATGGAGCTGTCACTTGTTGATGCTAGTAAGTGCTGTCACTTGCTGATGCATTAGGGAGCTATCACTTGCTGATGCTACGCGGTACTTGATGCTATGCGGTGCTGTCACTTGCTGACACAGGATGGAGCTGTCACTTGTTGATGCTAGTAAGTGCTGTCACTTGCTGATGCATTAGGGAGCTATCACTTGTTGATGCTACGCGGTACTTGATGCTATGCGTTGTTGTCACTTGCTGATGAAGCACGCAGCTATCACTTGTTGATGCTATGTGGTGCTGTCACTTGCTGATGAAGCACACAGCTATCACTTGATGTTATGCGGTGCTGTCACTTGCTGATGCAGCATGGAGATATCACTTGCTGATGATATGTGGTGCTGTCACTTGCTGATGCATTAGGGAACTATAACTTGTCGATGTTATGTGGTGCTGTGACCTGCTGATGCAGCAGGGAGTCACTTGTTGATGCTACGCAGCACTTGATGCTGTGCGGTGCTGTCACTTGCTGATGCAGCAGGGAGCTATCACTTGCTGATGCTACACGGTACTTGATGCTATGCGGTGCTGTCACTTGCTGACACAGGATGGAGCTGTCACTTGTTGATGCTAGTAAGTGCTGTCACTTGCTGATGCATTTGGGAGCTATCACTTGTTGATGCTACGCGGTACTTGATGCTATGTGGTGTTGTCACTTGCTGATGAAGCACACAGCTATCACTTGATGTTATGCGGTGCTGTCACTTGCTGATGCAGCATGGAAATATCACTTGCTGATGATATGTGGTGCTGTTACTTGCTGATGCACTAGGGAACTATAACTTGTCAATGCTATGTGGTGCTGTGACCTGCTGATGCAGCAGGGAGCTCTCATTTGTTGATGCTACGCGGTACTTGATGCTATGCGGTGCTGTCACTTGCTGATGCAGCAAGGAGCTATCACTTGTTGATGCTACGCGATACTTGATGCTATGCGGTGCTGTCACTTGCTAATGCAGCAGGGAGCTATCACTTGTTGCTGCTATGCGGTATTTGATGCTATGCGGTGCTGTGACCTGCTGATGCAGCAGAGAGCTATCACTTGTTGATGCTACGCGATACTTGATGCTATGTGGTGCTGTCACTTGCTGATGCAGTAGGGAGCTATCACTTGTTGATGCTACGCGATACATGATGCTATGCGGTGCTGCCAATTGCTGATGCAGCAGGGAGCTATCACTTGTTGATGCTATGCAGTACTTGATGCTATGCGGTGGTGTCACTTGCTGATGAAGCACGGAGCTATCACTTGCTGATGTTATGCAGTGCTGTCACTTGCTGATGCAGCATGGAGCTATCACTTGCTGATGATATGTGGTGCTGTCACTTGCTGATCCATTAGGGAACTATAACTTGTCGATGCTATGAGGTGCTGTGAACGGCTGATGCAGCAGGGAGCTCTCACTTGTTGATACTACGCGGTACTTGATGCTTTGCGGTGCTGTCACTTGCTGATGCAGCAGGGAGCTATCACTTGTTGATGCTACTAGGTACTTGATGCTATGCGGTGCTGTCACTTGCTGATGCAGCAGGGAGCTATCACTAGTTGGTGCTACGCGGTATTTGATGCTATGCGGTGCTGTTACTTGCTGATGCAGCAGGGAGCTATCACTTGCTGATGCTATGCGGTATTTGGTGCTATGCGCTGCTGTCACTTGCTGATGCAGCAGGGAGCTATCACTAGTTGATGCTATGCGGTACTTGATGATATGCGGTGCTGTCACTTGCTGATGCAGCAGGGAGCTATCATTTGTTGATGCTACGCGGTACTTGATGCTATGCCGTGCTGTCACTTGCTGATGCATTAGGGAACTATAACTTGTTGATGCTTTGCGGTGCTGTGACCTGCTGATGCAGCATGGAGCTATCACTTGCTGATGATATGTGGTGCTGTCACTTGCTGATCCATTAGGGAACTATAACTTGTCGATGCTATGAGGTGCTGTGAACGGCTGATGCAGCAGGGAGCTCTCACTTGTTGATACTACGCGGTACTTGATGCTTTGCGGTGCTGTCACTTGCTGATGCAGCAGGTAGCTATCACTTGTTGATGCTACTAGGTACTTGATGCTATGCGGTGCTGTCACTTGCTGACGCAGCAGGGAGCTATCACTTGCTGATGCTATACAGTATTGAAATATGGTGCTGCCACTATACACGCTCTGCAGTGCTATCATGTGCTGATAGGAGCACCATAGAATTGCATGAATGAAACTGATGCTATATGTGGGTCGCAGTTCAAGTAAACCACGTGTCTGAATCCTAAATGGAGGTATTTCAATGGTTTGGATTACAGGTGAGCCAGCAGATTTAGGGGTATGTTTAAGTGCTCATTGCGCCTATTTAGCGCTGCCTTAGCATAATTGTTTTGAAGCTATGGTGGCACTAAGGTGGCCATTTCCCTACACCATATTTACAAAGTTGTGCAATTCACGCACTGCGCCACTTTGCAACCCCTTGTGCCACACTATGCCTGCGCCAGGCATAATGTACGCAAGGGGGTGTTCCCCCATTTGGAGGGATAAAAAAATGGCATAAAATAAATCTAAGAGATTTCTTTGCTTCATTTTTTTTTGGCATTTTCAACACGTGCTCGGAGCAGGCATTAAAAGGGGGCATGTCATTGTTTACAATGGGCCCCTGTGTACTGTTCAGAGTTACGCCAAAATGTTGGCACTAACCCTGAACAGTATATCAATAGCATCAGAAATTCTGATGCTATTGCCCCCTACCCTACTCCATGGTGCGCTGTATTTTAAATACAGCGCACACATGGTGGTGGTTGGGGGTGCAAGGGACTGCAAGAAAAGTTGCGCTATATGTATTGCAGCGCCACTTTTCTTAAATCTGGCCCAAAAATGTTTCCGCTAGTGTAGCAAAGTGCCATAATAGCATCAAAAATATTGACGCTTTTGTGCTAACGACCGCCATGGTGCGTCGTATTATAAATATGGCGCAACCATGGTGTCGTTAGGTGCCGATCGGGGGGCCTCAATCTCTAAACTAGAGCTCTGAAGTTTGGTCTTTCAAGGACACGCTTTCGTGGCAAACTCACACCGAAAGCACGCTACTGGCTACTGCTTGATGTGAGAATGAAGTCCAAAGCCACTTACATGTTTCAACTGGCCTGAAACAAACCCAGCACATGACACTGAAGAAATCCCTCAGCAAGCTCTTTGGATTCAAGCTTCCGAGGCTTCCTTTCACTGACACTGGGTTTAATAGTGCTCTGAAGTAACCAAAAGTCAGCTAGCAACGCTTTACAACAAACTGAAACAAATAAATAAATATTACATATCTTTAAACACATACCAAGTCATCTACTGGTGGAATACAGAATTTGGTACAAAAAAAACGTTAATTTCATACATTCTTTGTTTTAATTACTTTATTGTGCGAAAACTCCACAAGTAATACAAGTAAACTCAGTGCAGCCTAAGAGATAAAAAGAATTGTAATCACTCATCACGCACAACACACTATGCATTGGACTTAATAGGTAGCTATGGAGCTGTTCTCCATCATTTCAGGCATGTTATTCACTAGTCTAATGTGTCAGAATCCTAGTTGACGTTTTGATCAATTGATAACGGTCACAGCAGTTTTCCTTAGGACAAACATCATTACGGAAGTGGTAGAAAATAAAGAAAGTACAGTTACATGTTAGGCCCAGAGCATTGTGAAGCTTTATGTAGTTAGCTTGTGCCTGCTAAATGGAGCCCACACCATTCACTACCAGTCAGATGCAGAGATGCCGTGCAGAATTGCCTGAACAAGAATAATTTCTTTTCTGTTCGTGAGCTCTGCTTCTCTCCCACTTTGGGCCAACAGAGGTCTCATGTCCCTGCAACCGCTTTCCCAAAATTAGATATGCTTCAGATGTCCCAGAAGTTTCCATGCAGCCCACAGCAGAGAAATGTACGTAAGGGCGAAGAAAACAAACTTTGTATGTGTTACTTTTCATATAGGAGTATCTCCCAGGAAGGTCTGCCTCGGTGCCTCTTAGCTTTGGAGTAACAGGGCTACTGGAATTAGTATCAGGTGAATTTCAGGCTACAGGTCGTCTTCCATCACTTACGTCAGAGAAGTGCACTGTCTATCAGTAGCTGTTACTATCTATGGCAGGAACCATTGAGAGGGGACGGGTCAGGGCCTGGGCAAACCGGTAAGCAATAAAAGCAAGTTCCTACAACTCCAGATGTAACAAAGCATCTTTCCAGTGCAAATTTAAGGCCTCGTTTACAAGAAACTGGTGCACTGTGATCAATGCCAAGTTTTCTTACGCTGTCCTGCGCCCCCTGCGGACGCCATGGGAGTGCTGTATTTACAGTACAGTGCTCCATGGTGCACAGTGTCCGCAGCTGCGGCAGAAATCCTGATGCAGTTGTGGCGCTAAACCGTAGCGTTGTGGGCTAGTATCAAAATTGTGATGCTTGTCCAGCAATGCAAGAGGGGCTCCATTTGAAAAAGCTCAGTGTCACTTTAACGCCTTTAGGCATTGAATTCATGACGCTGTGATGATGCAGAATAGCGCAGTGAAATCTTGTAGATTTCACTGCGCCATATCTGCGGCCCTTCAGGCAGAGGAATGCCTACCTTGCACACAGTATACTTGGCGCAGGAATGATGTGGAGCAACGCTTTACAAACTGGCGCAATGGTGACATTGCACCAGTTTGTAAATGCGGCGCTGTGTGGGGGACTCTTTGACCCACCATAACTTCCAAAGCAATTATGCTGCAGCAGCGCAAGGGGCTTGTAAACGAGCCCCCTAAGTTTTGATTAAGCTGAGCGCGTATTGGCTCCTTGTTTGTAAACACTATTTGGATGCTAATCCCCAATCCCTCACCTCCCCTCCGCTGCCGTGCTACCTATCTATTTGATTTATAAAGAATAATACAACAATTATTTAGATGGAACCAACAGCCAATTCACTGGTTCCACATTTTAAGGCCATTGTGATTTCCCGCATGGTCTATGAGAAAAGAACGTGGAAGGCATGGACCAGCTAGCAGTTTGATACATGCCCTGAAGAGAGGAGGCCCCACACTTATGCCTAAGGAGCACCATCTTCCTGGTAGATCAGTCCTGCTTTGAACCAGATATAGGAACTCACTGAGCCTCATAAACCAAGGACAATGTTCACCTTTTCCAACAATTAACTGTAGAGGGTGATTATTTCTGACCCTTTCTGAAAACTCAAAAATTGACAAAACCTCTACCACCAAAGGCATCATAGTTTTGGATTAGTAAAGACAAAGTATATTTTATTTTTCCACTGCTAATGCTTGCTCGAAGTTGTCTGTTAACCGCCTCTTAGATATGTTTTAACAATGAAGAAATCGTTTTGTAATTAATTTTTAGATATGCGTCATTGTCATTTTTAGATCTGCACGTGTGCTACCCTTGTATGGCCAAATGACGTATTAAATACTTTGTACCTCTACCACCCTGTTCAATTAGGTCTTGTTATTCTGACCAGTGGTTCTATTTTCCGAATCCATCATTAAGTAAAAATGTAATCTAGATTATGGCTACTAAGAGACTCCATGCTAAAGAAATACCTTACTCCTGGCAACAGAAGTACCGTACTCCTGAACTTTCCTTTTACAAAACACGTCATTCTGGGAGCGCCATACTCCTGCGCCTTCCTTTCAGAAGCCAGGGGATTCTGGGAGCTGCGGTCTTGGTTTCCCCGAGCACTAACAGACTGAAGAGGCAGGGTGGCGTGGTCAGTAAACTGGCGGGGCTATAGAACGGGTCATCAACCTGTTGTCACTCATGCGTGCCTAAGTAAAGCTTCCTTTCCCGCCATTGGTCACGCCTCGCGCCTAGCAGCTCGGTGTGAGGTGGGCGTTTGCAGCAGGAGACTATGGTTGGATGGGCAGGGCCAGCGGTTTGGACTCTGTTGTCCACTTTGTTAATTAAACAGGAGGTAGCAGATGGGTAAACATTGGCCTCCGACTCACTAAGGCAGAACTGCGAGCTTGTGTCTCATTAACAAGGAGCGTCAGCTCTCGGGGAGAACCATGCCGGGCGGTTTCTAGACGCTGGGCATGGCGTTGAACAGAAGAGGCACATTCATAGCTGTCAGTTGTCAATATGTTATATTAATAACTAGGACTTGCATCCTGTCCCAGTTATTAATATAACAGCACCGAAAATACTGGGAATTGTAGCCCAAGCGTCCAATAGGAAAAATGTCAAAAATACAAGTCCCAGCATGCATGTTACTGATTCTGGAAGTGGCGGTGGTTACCCTAATGATTAAGACCCCCTTGACTGCTATGGCTACAGAACGGGGTACTTTCAAGGTGGAAGATTTAGTTAATTGCACAATTTCAGCCCATGTGTCAGTGGAAAAACACCAGTTGCATCCTTTCTGAGCAACTGTAAGAGTAAATATCAAATACCTTGGGTTCAAAGTTCAGTGTCCATCACTCTCTTTGCCTACCCCATCCCTGGAGGTGTCCTTAAAGCTCACTCTTGGGGCCTCTTCTCTCTTCTCTATGCACCACTTTCTTTGATAACATCATCTCATCTTTTCTGCTAACACTCAGATGTTTTCTTCTTCCCATCCCTCTCCATAAACCTCAGGTCTTAAAGGACTCAAGTATCTGAATGTTTGATGTCTGCTGCATTGGGTGGTACTCTGGCCACTCGTGCTGAACAGACTTAGGCGGTCATTCTGACCCTGCCGATCAAAGACCGCCAGGGCGGAGGACCGCGGGAGCACCGCCGACAGGCCGGCGGTGCTCCAATGGGGATTCCGACCGCGGCGGTAAAGCCGCGGTCGGACCGGCAACACTGGCGGTCTCCCGCCAGTGTCCCGCCACCCCATTGAATCCTCCAAGGCGGCGCAGCTTGCTGCGCCGCCGAGGGGATTCCGACCCCCCCTACCGCCATCCAGATCCCGGCGGTCCGACCGCCGGGAACCGGATGGCGGTAGGGGGGGTCGCGGGGCCCCTGGGGGCCCCTGCAGTGCCCATGCCACTGGCATGGGCACTGCAGGGACCCCCGTAAGAGGGCCCCTACAAGTATTTCACTGTCTGCTGCGCAGACAGTGAAATACGCGACGGGTGCAACTGCACCCGTCGCACAGCTTTCACTCCGCCGGCTCGATTCCGAGCCGGCTTCATCGTGGAAGCCTCTTTCCCGCTGGGCTGGCGGGCGGCCAGCCCAGCGGGAATGTCAGAATTACCGCCGCGGACTTTCGACCGCGGAACGGTAACCTGACGGCGGGACTTTGGCGGGCGGCCTCCGCCGCCCGCCAAGGTCAGAATGAGGGCCTTATTCTGCTATCCAGACAGCAAGACAAGGGGCACCCCAGTAAACCGCTGTGAGCTTGGGTATCAACCAGAGTAAAGGTAATATGCTTACAAGGGAATCATTACATCTGTACAGCCTAGGTCAAAATGAATTGTCTGTCCCAAAAATGGTGACGGGTAGAATTAATCTTAAGGCAAAAGTTTAATTTAAATAAATGACTGTCTGACTCAATCGCAGAGGGAACAGCTCTACACAAAAACAATTGTATCGAAAAATATCTATATTGTTTATAATGAAGATTGTGCAGAATAAAGGGTGCATAACACACAAAGAAATCGACATATGTTAATCATGTACATACATACTGCAATTTGATATTTCCAGGTGATGGATTAATGTATTAAAAGCCCACTCTTTAACATTTTGGCATCAGTCCATTGCATAGATCAATCCACTCAAGGATGAAAATTCAAACTTTTAAAAGAAAGACGCGTCGGCGTTTTGGTCTCCAGTGTCAGCAGAATGTTAGACCATCCTCAGGGCCACATTACTTACAGAAGTTTTAAGTTGGCCCGTATGAGACAATAAATATGTGTATAAATGTGTGTAAACCTTGCTTAGATGTTATTACTCAATCAGCTGGAATAACTGGAACGAATTCGACCAAGTCAGGCAAAACAAAGGCATGGTCAGAGGCAAGCATACAGTCAGTGAGTAATAGTAGAGGAAACTGAGTTGTGGATTGTTAATACATTGTGATGTAGTGTCCTTTAAAGAGCTGAGCCTTTGCCCCTTCCATAAACCGGAGCAGAGTTGGGGCATTCCTGATGGATACAGGGACATTGTTCCAGATCCTGGGTGCACAGCCGGTAAAGGCCTGTTGTCTTGATTTTTCAGTTTTTACACTTCATAGTCTGCAGTCTGATGATGTCCTGGTTGCGGGTGTGCTGAGAGCCACCTTTGCTGTTTCTTTTAGGAATGTACTACCCCACTGACCGGATGGTGCTCTCCCTCTAAACTACCACATACAGAGAACAGGAACTGGTTCTATTTTCAGGAGATACTGGGCTCAATGCTTGACTTAATGTCTTAGTGCAGGCTCTGAAAGTCTCTGAACCAAGCTGAGACTTGGGCCTCTGACCTATACCCAGGGACAGAGACGGCACGACTTCCTGGCTCAGTGGGTCTGCAGCACCACACCCATAAGGAAAAGCAGGCTAAACCCTGAGATGCAGCAGTGGCTTGGGACCTCCAGGCACAGACTAGAAGCTAGACAGAATTTGATTCGTGAAGGTCCTTCAACTCCAAGGCACTTAATACAGCTTCCCTTGCTGTGACAACAGGGTTTGTTGGAACAAGTTTCTGGATCCGCGAGGAAAACATTCTTGCAGTGAGGTAAATATGCCTTTCAGAGGTTACTGGAACCAATTTGTGTTGGACCAGTGAGGCTCATCTCCAAAAGTGAGAGGGGGTGTCCATCGCTGCCTCACCCACTGTCCCGCACAGTGCCAAATAACCAGTACTTACCTTTTCTTCCTCCTGGTGTAATTACATTTGTTCTGCAAGATCAGGCAGCCTTTTCTGCATGCCAACCAGGTGGTCTGAAGGGACAGTGTACTGAAGGTGGCACTCAGTGTGCAAACCCGCACCAGACGACTGCTTCAAAAGCCAAATATTCAGCGGTTTTGCATGCAACATTCAGTAGTCTACAGTGGGGTAATACAACAGACAAGAACAAGGGCAACAGAGCTAAGAATTAGTTGAGTGCGATAAAAGCAGGTTCCGATAAGGGAGAGATGGATCTAGAGAGGGTGCACACGTGCAGCAGTAGAGGTGTGCTGCATATGATGCACACATGCATGCCTGGTACTGGCATGCAGAACTGCTAACAGCTGTAGAAGCAGTATCTGGCCACACCATTAGGTGACAATGTACGCAGAAGTTGAGAATGGAAAAGAGACAAGAGATATGTGTTTCATTAATGTCATCCACATCCAGTTTTACACCAATCATGTACCCTCATGCCACCCTCATCCTTTATTCATTACACCTCTTATCTGTAGCCTTATCCTGAGCAGAATCCAACATTATAAGAGTGTCCTAGAGGGTGCGCCCCAAAATTTGCTTTTCACCCTATAGATAGTTAATCAACTTTGATGGTGCAAACCCTGCTCAATATCATCAAGTACTGTTCGCTACAAGCACAAAACTGTCCGGCTGGTAATGAAAACCCAAAGCCTTTACCCATCTCTCCTGCTAGGCTTAACCTTGCCACCCTCAGACCACCTCGTGCCTCTTCCAGATGGTTGTCTTTCATTCTGCTGCATTCCTTTCTCTGAACTTTACTACTACTAGTCTGGAGGTCATCCCTTCTCTTCCATTCAAGACAGACCTGAAATCACTCTACCCCTGATGACCTCTCCCCTTTTAATCGCCACAGGTCCCTAGCACGGTGTCCCACCTGGAGTGTATGGTATGTGTGTGTATGTATGCTTTACCTACTATAACGGTAGGAATGAGGTTTTATATATATATATATATATGTATATATATATATATATATATATATGTGTGTGTGTGTGTGTGTGTATATGGTGTAGTGTCTCACTCACCACTTATCTATGCCCTCACCTGCCGATGTATGTACCCACCCAAGGTGACAATGTTTCTGAGTACCATATGGTGCTGTGTGACAGATTCTCAAAGCACTTCAACCTACAGTGCTAAACCCCTATAAAAGTCTTGAATTCTACTCTTTATGGTGTTTATGGTGTTTTGCGTAGTTCAATAATAGTTACAAGACAGTAGACCATCAGTCTCAGCTTTTAGGTTGAGCGCACAAGCCTTTTGACCTGTTGTAAATCTTGTGGGCTTTTAACCACGCCCACCGCACACCGGTCACTTTCACTCATTTGTGTTATTTTTGGTTTGTCCCTCCTTGGGGCGGTTTTGTTACTGCCTTGCAGACTGCCACTGTAACATGGATAGTTGCACAATTGCTGATATGTTTCACTGCAAGCAAACTCCTTTTTCTTTTTGTGTCTCTCTTTCGCGCTTATGCTCATGGCGGCCGTGGCACTTTGAATCAGCTCGCTTATGTCAACTGTTTTACTTTTCATTTTTAATTTATGTGGCAAGAAAAGTCCAGTTAGGAATTTACAATGTTAATAGCTCTAACTCAAGCAAACGCGAGACCCATTGCATTGCAAATGCTTGTTTTCTTTACTTACTAATATCTGTAGGCCCGCATTTGTAATGGGTAATGCAAAATTACAACTGCTAGAAAGCAAAGCAAAAAAACAGGACCTGATGAGTTGTCTCACACACACACATGCACACACATAAGCACTCATTCACAAACACACACATTCACACACACACATGCACACATTCACACACATGGAAGTACGTGAGCACACGCTCACACCCACCACACTTCACACCCATCTGAGGGGACGGTACTGCTCTGCGCCACGCACATGGCGTTAAAACCCGCCTTCAGCTGTAGAGGTGTCTTTCCAAGGGTGAATGGTGTCCTCTTCCAACTCCCACAAGGTGCAGCTGTCCTGCCAGGAAAGAGAGGGCTAACAAAGGTGTCTGGGAGCCTTGAGTACAGCTCGGCCACCCTCTTTGTCCTCTCTATCCGCATTGTACAAAGTATCTTTTTAACATGCCCTTGAGAGTTACAAGTATTGGTGAAAGTGAAGACTCCCTTTTGGTGAATGGTAGGTGATGATATTTAAGACAGGAACATCAAAATATTCATGGCAGGAAACACCCAGATCCAGGCAGCCCACGTGGCCACAAAGTTCAGTCAGATCCATGCAGCCATTGCTGTCACAGGGTTCAGTCAGATCCACGCATCCATTGCCGTCACAGGGTTCAGTCAGATCCACGCATCCATTGCGGCCACAGGGTTCAGTCAGATCCACGCATCCATTGCGGTCACAGGGTTCAGTCAGATCCACGCATTCATTGCGGTCACAGGGTTCAGTCAGATCCACGCAGCCATTGCTGTCACAGGGTTCAGTCAGATCCACTCAGATCCACGCATCCATTGTGGTCACAGGGTTCAGTCAGATCCACGCATCCATTGCGGTCACAGGGTTCAGTCAGATCCACGCATCCATTGCGGTCACAGGGTTCAGTCAGATCCACTCAGATCCACGCATCCATTGCGGTCACAGGGTTCAGTCAGATCCACGCATCCATTGCGGTCACAGGGTTCAGTCAGATCCACTCAGATCCACGCATCCATTGCGGTCACAGGGTTCAGTCAGATCCACGCATCCATTGCGGTCACAGGGTTCAGTCAGATCCACGCAGCCATTGCTGTCACAGGGTTCAGTCAGATCCACTCGGATCCACGCAGCCATTGCGGTCACAGGGTTCAGTCAGATCTACGCATCCATTGCGGTCACAGGGTTCAGTCAGATCCACTCAGATCCACGCATCCATTGCGGTCACAGGGTTCAGTCAGATCCACGCATCCTGCGGTCACAGGGTTCAGTCAGATCCACGCAGCCATTGCTGTCACAGGGTTCAGTCAGATCCACTCAGATCCACGCAGCCATTGCGGTCACAGGGTTCAGTCAGATCCATGCAGCCATTGCGGTTGCAGGGTTCAGTCAGATCCACGCAGCCATTGCGTTAACAGGGTTCAGTCAGAGCAGTGCAGACCTAGCACCTTAAATCTAATTTCCTGATTCCCTGACTATTGAACCTTCGCCGGCAGATGCACCTACCCTGCTACTTTTCCTCCTGTGCAACCAGGGGTGTAGGAGACACAAAATTTCTGGGGGGATCACGGACAGCTTTGGGGACCTTCCATTGACTCTATACAAATCACCCATTGACTGAGAACTGCAGGCTTCCATACAGGTATACAGTCACATAGTTATGAAGTGAAACTGAGAATGGCAGGCACGTAGTCACAGTTTGCAAGTATGCTTTATTGTTATTTACATTTACAAAGAGAGTGTTGGTTTCATCTCACTAGTACTGAAATCACACACTCAAGCCTTATTTACAGGGGTACAGATAAATGGGAGAAAACTACCCTGTATTTAAATCACCCTTTGAAAGTTTTCTTGGCATTTCCATTTATGTTTCAAGACTTTTGCATATTCGAGCTCCTGAGTAGGAACGTTTTACCCAGTGGCGTAGCGTGGGTTGTCAGCACCCGGGGCAAGGCAAGTAATTTGCGCCCCCTAACCCGGGGCAAGGCAAGTAATTTGCGCCCCCTAACCCGTGGATTTAGTCTCTTCCAAGATGTTGCGCCCGGTGCGGCCGGCCCCCCCTGCACCCCCCACGCTACGCCACTGGTTTTACCCATTGTATTCAGACCCCTTTGAAAGAGCTCGTACAAGACTGCCAACTTTTGGTCAAAATATCTCCCTCAGGAGTGACCCAGCTGTTAAAGAAACCCTACCCAATTCGACTGGGTCTTTAGGGTGGCTTGATAAAAAAAACCTATTCTTTTATAGGTATTCAGTTAATCATTCCTTATAAGGACCAGATTAGGCTCATTGCATCACTCTCAGTTTCCTTTGTGTAGAAGAAAGCTCAAACAATTATATCAAGAAAGTACGTTGGAATTCTGCATCCCAAAATCTCTCAGAACATGTGAAAAAATATATAACGTCTTTGAGTTGGATACGGATGCTGGACACAGATAAAGCCCATCTAGCCTGCATGCTGCTGCACTGGCTGTACTTTGCTTATCTAGTGAGAATTCTGTTGCTCTAGGAAGAGATGAGGTTGGTTTAGGTTGCCCAGATGTGTGAAGTTAGTGAATTACAGAGTAACCTTTTAGCCAAATGGCAAAGCTTTCAATACTTTGCAGCCAAGGAGCCAAATGCTGGGGAGGTATGTCTTTTATTCCACCATATACAGAAGACTGAATTAGACAGTCGCCTTTTGAAGTTCTAGGACGGAGTCGTCTTTGAACGCATTTCAACAGCAGGCGCTTTAAACATAGGCAGAATTTCAGTGAAAATCTTGTAATAAAATCAGCAAATATGCCTCTTGCCATGAAGATTCAAGCTAAAATATTGAGCGTTCAGTTGAAATTATGAATGAAGGCATGGGGGATTAGCTCAAGACCATCATGCAGAATTATTTGTAAGTGACGTTTGGTGAGTATCCTATAAATGGCGAAGTCATTTTCGGGCACAGTTATTACTACCAAGAAAAGGCGTGACCTGGCTTGGCAACGCTGATACTGACAATCACTTTTCTGAATCGTATGTATGGATGGTGTGTTTGGATTTATGTTAAGAAGCTCAGAGAAATACACACTCTTCTTGTGATAACGTAGACAATATTAGGATTGAAGGTGGGGCTGGGGGATTTATTGGAGCCCTGGCATTTGAGGTCACTATTAGCCCAAAGTTCACAGAATTTAGAGATATGTATTTTGCTTGCAGAAACTTGACTAAAGATGCTCTTTATGTGACAACATGGAAGACATTGAGACATGGAGGGGTTAGTGATTTGCTATGCCCTTCTGAAACACTATTTTCCACATTTTAAAGAATAGTTTATTATAGAATCAATCGAATATCTTCTTGTCTGTGGCACTTCATGGCTTATGGCTTCATGAATTTTACCACCTCCTTGTGGAACTGTACATACTGCACTTAGGCTGGTGATTTTTGTCTTATGTGCAGAATAATTTACATCTGGTTTCCTATGAGCAGGGTCAGTGGAATTATGTGATGGGGGGACCAAATTCTCCAGCAGGGTTAAATTATGGTGGTCATTACAACCCTGATGGTCGGTGTTAAAGTGGCGGTAAAACTGGCAACAGGCCGGCGGTAAAAAAAACGGAATCACGACCGTGGCGGAAACCGCCAACATAGACAGCCACTTTAACACTCCAACCGCCACGGCGGTACAAACACCGCAGCGGTAACCGCCAACAGACAGGCGGAACACAATGTACCGCCCACTGTATTATAACAGGCCAATCCGCCACCTTTTCCGGGGCAGATTCACCACGTACAAAAACACGGCGGAAACAGGACTTGGAAGGGAAAACGCTCACCTCTACACACCCCACGAGGAACTAAGATGCCATGGAACCTGAGCTCCAGATACTCCCAGCCTTTATCTTCCTGCTCCTCTACCAGGAACAACAAAGACGGCGGCGAAGACCACGGTGAGTACTGCACCCACGAAACAGGGGAGGGGGGAGGGAAAAAAGAGTGACACACACATACAACACGCAACACCCCCACCCTCACCCACTACAACACACACACAAGTACATGTAGATACATTACATTTCCAACCTCCCCCTGGAAGAATGCAAGGACAAAAGGAAATGAGTCGAACGTTTGTAATCTATTCAAATAAAGTAATCAAAAATATATATATATAAATATTTACACTATAAACAAATATATACACCAAGAATACAAGTCCAATGTATTCCACCATCATAGTCCGTGGACCACTGGGCCCAAAATGAATGGGCGAGGCCCACACTCAATACCTGATCAAAACGGAGAGAACACTGCTGGGGCATCAGATAGAAATACAACAGGCACCTCAGGGGGAAGGGAAAGGGGGGCACCTCAGCCGGATTAGTGCACAACGCCAGATCCACGAGGGTCCTCCATGCCCACTGCTGTATCCTGGGGAGTGCAAAGCCACAGTCTCACAAGTCTTTCCAGTGGGTGGGTTGCCCACTGCTTTATCCTGGGGAGTGCAAAGCCACAGTCTCACAAGTCTTTCCAGTGGGTGGGTTGCCCACTGCTTTATCCTGGGGAGTGCAAAGCCACAGTCTCAAAAGTCTTTCCAGTGGGTGGGTTGCCCACTGCTTTATCCTGGGAGTGCAAAGCCACAGTCTCACAAGTCTTTCCAGTGGGTGGGTTGCCCACTGCTGCATCCTGGGGAGTGCAAAGCCACCGTCTCACAAGTCTTTCCAGTGGGTGGGTTGCCCACTGCTTTATCCTGGGGAGTGCAAAGCCACAGTCTCACAAGTCTTTCCAGTGGGTGGGTTGCCCACTGCTGCATCCTGGGGAGTGCAAAGCCACAGTGTCACAAGTCTTTCCAGTGGGTGGGTTGCCCACTGCTTTATCCTGGGGAGTGCAAAGCCACAGTCTCACAAGTCTTTCCAGTGGGTGGGTTGCCCACTGCTTTATCCTGGGGAGTGCAAAGCCACAGTCTCACAAGTCTTTACAGTGGGTGGGTTGCCCACTGCTGCATCCTGGGGAGTGCAAAGCCACAGTCTCACAAGTCTTTCCAGTGGGTGGGTTGCCTACAGCTTTATCCTGGGGAGTGCAAAGCCACAGTCTCACAAGTCTTTCCAGTGGGTGGGTTGCCTACTGCTGCATCCTGGGGAGTGCAAAGCCACAGTCTCTCAAGTGGATGCCTTACTCCACTGGTTCTGGAGCGGGCTTTGTGCCCAGAGTGCTTCATTCTGCCAAGGACAGAGGTAGTGGATGGGATACTCCACTGGTTCTGGAGGGGGCTTTGTGACCAGAGTGCTTCATCCTGCCAAGGACTGAGGTAGTGGATGCCTTTCTCCACTGGTTCTGGAGGGGGCCTTGTACCCAGAGTGATTCATCCTGCTCGTGGCGGCCTCAGTAGCGTTCAGCGGTGCTGGTGGCGGCGGTGTCCTGTTCAGTGGTGCTGGTGGCGGCGGTGTCCTTGGCAGCGGTGCTGGTGGCGACAGTGTCCTTGGCAGTGGTGTCCTGTTCAGCGGTGCTGGTGGCGGCGGTGTCCTGTTCAGCGGTGCTGGTGGCGGCGGTGTCCTTGGCAGCAGTGCTGGTGGTGGCGGTGTCCTTGGCAGTGGTGCTCGTGGAAGTGGTGTCCTTGGCAGCGGTCTTGTCCGCCGTGCAGGTTTTCACTGACTTGCCTGTTTTTCTGTGCCCCTTCCCCACCTTGGATGATGGCGCAGCTGTCTTCCCACTCCCAACTGTACCCCTGTAAGAGGCTTTGGTGGTAGATGTTTTGCCTCTCTCCCGCCGGGCACTGGCCACCTTTTTGTGCTTTTGAGGTGGGGGACTGTCCGTGGTCTGGCTCCTTGGCACACTGGCTGCCCTGCTGGTTGGTGCACTCCAGAAGCCGGTTACTACTGGTATCACTGTTCCTGCAGATGTTGTGACTGAGGTGCAGGGTTGGGACCTGGAAAGGCGGGCCCTAGGAGACTGAAGGGGTGGGGGAGGTGAGGGGAAGAGGTCAAGGTTGGAAAGGAAACGTTTTTTGGACACACTGAGACGGGTAGATGGAGGGGGTTTGGGAGTGGAGGAAGAGCTAGTGGTTGTAGGAGGCGTACGTTTGCTGACTTTGGGTGAAGGTGCATGGGCTGGAGGCTGTCGTGAGGTGGATGGCTGTTGGGTGGGTGTGTGGCTGCGTTTGTGTACCTTGGGAGGTAGGCTCACAGACACACTGAGAGAGGACACAGGGGATGTGTGAATGGTAGTGGGGGTGGTGACTGCACGTGAGCGGGGTGTGGTGGTGGGTGTGCTGGTGATGGAGGTAGTGGCTGAAGATGTAGTGCATGCAGGTGTGAGTGGAGACGAGACTGGGAGGGAGACGAGGAGGAAGGGGACACAGTGGAGGCAGTGGATTTTGTTATGTCTGCATGTGTATGATGCTTGCGTGAGTGCCTGTGGGATGTGTGGTGCTTATGTTTGCCTGAGCTTCCCTTGTGTGTTGACGTGTGTGCATGCTGGTCTGATGGTGTGCTTGGGATAGGCTGAGGTACAGGGGTTTGGGTCTGGGTGGAGGAAGTTGGAGGGGGGAGGCTAGAGACAGGGACAATGTCTGCCATCAGTGCTGAGGCCAGAATCTGGAAAGCTTGCTGTTGGGCTGCCTGACCAGAATGAATGCCCTCCAGGTATGCATTGGTCTGTTGCAACTGCCTCTCTACACCCTGGATGGCATTCAAAATGGTAGACTGCCCAACAGTGAGGGACCAGAGGAGGTCAATGGCCTCCTCACTGAGGGCAGTAGGGCTGACTGGGGCAGGGGCTGAGGTGCCTGGGGCGAAGGAGATGCCCACCCTCCTGGGTGAGCGGCCACGGGGCACACGCTGAGGGGCAGCTGGGAGGGCGGTGCTGGTAGGGGGGGTGGCGGCTGTACCTGTGGATGCGGTGGGCTCAGAGGGGCCCGCCACCGCAAGGGAGCTCCCATCAGAGGAGGAGTCCGTGTCGCTGGTCTCAGCTCCTGTCCCTGCCGTGGAGCTCCCCTCGCCCTCCGTCCCACTGGTGGCTTCTGACTCCGTTGTTTCGCCCTCCAGGGTCATGTGGGATGCAACTCCCTCCTGCTCCGCTGGCACTGCTCCTCCGTCTGATCACACAAGAACAGGGAGACCACAAGAAGGGGGGGGAAGACAGAAGAAAGACATGTTGAGTGCATCCAATACCACTACCGTTGGCGAACACTACAGACACAGAAGCCCCCTGCACTACGCCGTGCACTTAGAGTTCCCTAATTAATCACAGGGACATGGGTTACAAGGCCTATGCCCAATTGCTGCACACATGGAAGTCACAGGAGCCTGACTAGGAGTAGTTGCCTCTGAACACAGGTGGGGTGCCACAGGGCCTGCCTTAACAAGGGATCTTGCCTACTAAACTCGGCCTGGCCTAGGGGAACCCACAGCCCACCTCCCCCACCCAGACACCTACAATGCACGCTGAATCAGCAGAATGAGAGTGTACTCACCCCCTTGGGGCTGCTGTGATGCCCTCAAGCGCCCATCCAACTCCTGATATGCCACCGCCAGGATCGGAACATCAGGGAGGTCATGCTGCAATGGGCACCCCTCCCACGTTGGGAGGCCATCCCCAGCTGGGCCTCCGCCGTCTTTTTGCTCCAGCGGCGAATGTCCTCCCACCTTTTCCGGCAGTGGGTGCTCCGTCTGTGGTGGACCCCCAGGGTCCGGACTTCCTTCAAATCAAACCATAAACATTTATAAAGCGCGCTACTCACCCGTGAGGGTCTCAAGGTGCTAGGGGGATGGGGTTACTGCTGCTCGAAGAGCCAGGTCTTGAGTTGCCTCCGGAATGCGACGTGGTCCTGGGTGGTCCTGAGGTTGGTGGGGAGGGAATTCCATGTCTTGGCCGCCAGGTAGGAGAAAGATTTCCCACCTGCTGTGGTGCGGCGGATGCGAGGGACGGCGGCGAGAGCGAGGTTGGCGGAGCGAAGTTGACGGGTAGGTGTGTAGAAACTGAGGCGGCGGTTGAGGTATTCGGTCCCTTGTTGTGGAGGGCTTTGTGTGCGTGGGCGAGGAGTCGGAAGGTGATCCTTTTGTTGACGGGAAGCCAGTGCAGTTGTCTCAGGTGGGCGGAGATGCGGCTGTTGCGGGGTATGTCGAGGACGAGGCGGGCGGAGGCGTTTTGAATTAGCTGCAGACGTTTCTGGAGTTTAGCAGTGGTTCCTGCGTATAAGGTGTTGCCGTAGTCCAGCGGCTCGTGACGAGGGCGTGGGTCACGGTCTTTCTGGTGTCAGCGGGGATCCAATGGAAGATCTTTCTGAGCATGCGGAGGGTGAGGAAGCAGGAGGATGATACGGCGTTGACTTGTTTGGTCATGGTGAGAAGTGGGTCCAGGATGAATCCGAGGTTGCATGCGTGGTCTGAGGGGGTTGGTGCGGTGCCAAGGGCCGTGGGCCACCAGGAGTCGTCCCAGGCGGACGGGGTGTTTCCGAGGATGAGGACTTCCGTTTTGTCTGAGTTCAGTTTCAGACGGCTGAGTTTCATCCATTCTGCGACGTCTTTCATTCCATCTTGCAGGTTGGTCTTGGCGCTGGTGGGGTCCTTGGTGAGGGAAAGTATCAGCTGAGTGTCGTCGGCGTAGGAGGTGATGTTGATGTTGTGTTTGCGTACGATGTCGGCGAGGGGGCTCATGTAGACATTGAAGAGAGTCGGGCTGAGCGAGGAGCCTTGTAGGACGCCGCAGATGATCTCGGTGGGGTCTGAGCGGAAAGGTGGGAGGTACACTCTTTGGAGCGGTTGGAGAGGAAGGAGGTGATCCAGTCCAGGGCCTGTCCTTGGATCCCAGTGGAGCGGAGGCGGGATATTAGGGTTCGGTGGCAGACGGTGTCGAAGGCAGCCGAGAGGTCGAGGAGGATGAGGGCGATTGTTTCTCCGTTGTCCATCAGAGTTCTGATGTCGTCTGTGACTGAGATGAGGGCGGTTTCTGTGCTGTGATTGGCTCGGAATCCGGACTGAGAGGGGTCGAGTAGGTTGTTGTCTTCAAGGAAGTTGGTAAGTTGCTTGTTGACGGTCTTCTCTATGACTTTGGCAGGGAAGGGGAGGAGCGAGATGGGGCGGAAGTTCTTCAGGTCGCTGGGGTCTGCCGTAGGTTTCTTCAGTAGCGCGTTGACTTCTGCGTGTTTCCAGCTCTCGGGGAAGGTGGCAGAAGCAAACGAGCTGTTGATGATGGTCTGGAGATGCGGGGCGATGATGTCGTCGGCTTTGTTGAAGATGAAGTGTGGGCAGGGGTCTGAGGGGGCACCGGAGTGGATGGAGTTCATGGTGGCTTTGGTCTTTTCCGTGTTGATGTGAGTCCAGGCGTTGAGGGTGATGGCTGGGGTTGTAGGTTCTGTGGTGGTTGGCTGGGTCTGGTGTCCGAAGCTGTCGTGTAGGTCGGTGATCTTACGATGGAAGAAGGTGGCGAGGGAGTTGCAGAGGTCTTGTGAGGGCGTGATGGCGTTGGCGTTGGCGTTAGGGTTGGAGAGCTCTTTGACAATGTTGAAGAGTTCTTTGCTGTTGTGAATGTTCTTGTCCAGTCTGTCTGTGAAGGAATTTCTTTTGGTGGCGCGGATCAGTTGGTGGTGTTCGCGGGTAGCGTTCTTGAGGGCAGCCACGTTATCTGCGGTGTGGTCCTTGCGCCAGGCTTTCTTGAGGGTGCGGCAGGTTTTTTTAGATTCCTTGAGGGTGTCTGTGAACCAGAGAGGTTTTTTGGTGTTGGTCTGTCTTGGGAGGCGTCTGAGGGGAGCGAGGTTGTCTGCGCAGTTGGTGATCCAATGCGTGAGGCTGAGGGCTGCGTCGTTGGGGTCAGTGGAGAAGGTGGGTTGGTTGTCGCTGAGAGTGGAGAGAAGCTGTTCCGTTGGGATTTTGTTCCAATGTCGGCGTGGGATGGGTTGTGTGCGGAGGTGGCGAGTCTCGCGTCGGAAGGTGAAGTGGACACATCTGTGGTCGGTCCAGTGTATTACGGAGGAGTGGCTGAAGGATACGTGGTTGCTGGCGGAGAAGATGGGGTCGAGCGTGTGTCCGGCGATGTGAGTGGGGGTGTTCAGCAGTTGCTTGAGACTGAGGTTGGCGAGGTTGTCGAGCAGGGCGGTGGTGTTGGGGGCGTTGTTCTGTTCCAGGTGGAAGTTAAGGTCACTGAGGAGGATGTAGTCCGGCGAGGCAAGGGCGTGCGGGGAGATGAAGTCAGTGATAGAGTCGCTGAAGAGGGCGCGTGGTCCTTGGCAATGGCACGCCAAATATCCTTCTTCTGGTGGGCGCTGACCTACACAAATAGTACAGGGGTAAAGGAGAAGATATAACCGTCCGCACTGTCACAGTTATTGGCCCGCATCCCTACCCTTGCCATGACGCACATGCACTCACCGTCGTATCATGCACGCCTCATTATCCCCCCTCCTATCTTTCATCAACACCACTCCACACAGGCATTGCCCATTCGGCATGCTCACAGTGTACTTACCTGTTTGTCTGGAGGACCGTAGAGTAGCGTGTACTGGGGGAGGACCCCATCCACTAGTTTCTCCAACTCCTCCGTGCTGAAGGCAGGGGCTCTTTCCCCAGACACACGAGCCATTGTCTTTTCTAGACTGAGGTCACAGCAGCACTTGCAGTGTAGGTCCTCTCCTGTCGAAGATCAGGTATCAAGTGATTGAGCAGAGAGAAAATGGCAGTCATTTCTGAGGCGGTGCGTACCGTCACCTCTGGCGTACATCGTCATTGGCTCCTGGGACCCATAGGGTCCAATGTTAACCAATGCAGGATTGCTCCGCGGTCTTCGATCGCCTACCGCGATGGTGTACAACACCAGCGCAGTTAGCTCATATCCCCTTGTCCCACATTACTGGTTAGGCAGCCGCCATTTCAGGGGGCCACATGGCATTAATTTTGACTGTGTCACACATATCTAGGCCTTGCTTAAACACTAATACAGCCATATATCGATTTTCAAACATTTTGCTATAAAGTTGTGTTTAAGTATCTGACTGCCCAGTTGGAGCCAGACCTGATGTCAGCTATCCGCCATCCCACAGGAATCCCCCCTCTAACGCAGGTCCTGTCAGTACTCCATTTCCTAGTAAGTGGGTCTTTTCAAACAACAGTGGCAATTGCATCAGGGATGTCCCAGCCTATGTTTTCCAATGTGTTGTCCAGAGTGTTGTCTGCCCTACTGAATCACATGCGTAGCTACATCGTTTTCCCTCAGGTGGAGGATTTGCCTACAGTGAAAGGTGACTTTTATGCCCTGGGACATATCCCCAACATCATAGGTGCCATTGATGGGACACATGTGGCCTTGGTCCCCCCCCACAGGAGTGAACAGGTGTACAGAAACCGGAAGAGTTACCATTCTATGAATGTGCAGATGGTATGTTTGGCTGACCAGTACATCTCCCATGTAAATGCCAAGTTTCCTGGCTCAGTGCATGACACTTACATTCTGAGGAATAGCAGCATCCCTTATGTGATGGGGCAACTCCAGAGGCACCGTGTTTGGCTATTAGGTGAGGACATGGACCCAATACAGTGTGACTAGGTGTCTGGGGATGTCCCTAAGAGTTAGTGTGTGTCTAACAGTTGTCCCTCGCCATTTGCAGGTGACTCTGGTTACCCCAACCTGTCATGGCTACTGACCCCGGTGAGGAATCCCAGGACAAGGGCAGAGGAACGCTACAATGAGGCCCATGGGCGAACTAGGAGGATTATAGAGAGGACCTTCTGCCTCCTGAAGGCCAGGTTCCGGTACCTCCATATGACAGGTGGTTCCCTATTCTACTCACCAAAGAAGGTGTGCCAGATCATCGTGGCCTGCTGTATGCTTCACAACTTGGCTTTGCACGACAGGTGCCTTTTCTGCAGGAGGATGGTCCAGATGGAGGTGTTGTGGCAGCTGTGGAGCCTATGGACAGTGAAGACGAGGAAGCAGAAGAAGAGGACATAGACTACAGGAACACGGTGATCCAGCAATACTTCCAGTGAGACACAGGTAAGAAGACAACACTGCCTGCTACATCTGATTTAATTCTTCTACCTCTCATCTGTCTGTCATTTTCACCCAGTGTATGGACACTGAGTTGTCACTTTCCCTTTCGATTTCACAGATGTGGGTCCCACTCTGTTACCTCTGCTTTGTTTACGCATGGACTAGAGCTGTGTGACATAGGTATGTTGACATTACATTGGATATATCATTTTTCCACAGTTATTGCAAATACACATTTTCGAAAGCACAGACTAACTCCAGATTGTTTTGTGATTTAAGGGTGTTTATTTAAGTGCTATATAGTGGAGACGGGGTTGTAAAATAGTCAGGGGTGATGGTGGAGGAATGTCCATGGCGGAGTCCAGTCTATTAGTCTCACAGGTGCATTGTCCAAAGGTGCATAGGAATTGGAGCTAGGGCAGTTTAAGTATGGACAGGGTGACAAAGTGGGACAGAAGGATGACAATCAGGTTGGTCTCATTTCTTGGCAGGGGTCTTGGCATTGTTCTCTGTCTTTGTCCTGGATCTCAGGGACCGCTTGCTGGGTGGTTCTCCATCAGCAGAGGGGGTGGGGTGGTGGTATCTTGGTCCTGTGGCGGTGCCTCCTGTCCACTAGCACCGGCGAAGGTGGTGGTGGGCAGTTCATCGTCCAGGCAAGTGTCAGGGGCCCCTTGTTGTGCCACAGTGTCCCTCCTGGTGTTTACGAGTTCCTTCAGCACCCCTACAATGGTGCCCAGGGTGGAATTGATGGATTTGAGTTCCTCCCTGAACCCCAAATACTGTTCCTCCTGCAACCGCTGGGTCTCCTGAAACTTGGCCAGTACCGTTGCCATCGTCTCCTGGGAATGGTGGTAGGCTCCCATTATGTTGGAGAGGGCCTCGTGGAGAGTGGGTTCCCTGGGCCTGTCCTCCCCCTGTCGCACAGCAGCCCTCCCAGTTCTCCTGTGTTTCTGGGCCTCTGTCCCCTGAACCGTGTGCCCACTTCCACTGGCCCCAGGTCCCTGGTGTTGTTGGAGTGGTGGGTTAGCCTGGGTTCCCTGTAGTGGTGGACACACTGCTGCTTGACATGTCCTGGGGACAGAGGTATGGGCCCGCTGGGTGGTTGCTGTGCTGGTGTTTCCAGAGGGGGGAAGTTCTGTAGTGGCCTGTGCCAGTGTGAGGGGAACCGACTGTTCGGAGGTCCCAGATGGGCTGGGCTGGTCATCTTGATCCAGTTGGATAGAGCTGCTGTCATCACTGTGGGCCTCTTCTGTGGGTGGAGTGGACATGTCTGGACTCTCCTGTCCGGTGACATTGGGTACGGGTCCTGCAGGGGTGTAAAGGCATGATTATTGCATCTGTGTGTGCCATGGTGTGCAATGGGTGGGTGACCCTGTACCCCAGTGCTTGCATTCTTGTGTGGGACCTTCGGCGATAATGGTTTAGGGGGGTGTATGGGTATGTGCAGTGGACATGCTTTGGTGATGGGTGTCCATGCATTGGTGTTGCATGCAGGGCTTGGGATGTGTGGTTTGTGATAGTGGGACATGTGTGAGGAGTTGGAGTGATGGGGGTAAGGGCGAGAGTGGGGGTATGTGATAGCATGCAGGTAGGGTGGGGGACATGGTAGTTAAAGTTTTGACTTACCAGAGTCCATTCCTCCAGCTACTCCTGCGAGGCCCTCAGGATGCAGTATAGCCAAGACCTGCTCCTCCCATGTTGTTAGTTCTGGGGGAGGAGGTAGGGGTCCACCGCCAGTCCTCTGAACCGCTATCTGGTGTCTTGAGACCACGGAACGCACCTTCCCCTGTATGTCGTTCCACCTCTTCCTGATGTTATCCCTAGTTCTTGGGTGCTGTCCCACTGTGTTGACCCTGTCCACGATTCTGCGCCATAGCTCCATCTTCCTAGCTATGGTGGTGTGCTGCACCTGTGATCCGAATAGCTGTGGCTCTAGCCGGATGATTTCCTCCACCATGACCCTGAGTCCCTCCTCAGAAAACCTGGGGTGTCTTTGCGGTGCCATGGGGTGGGGTGGGTGATGTGTGGGGTGGTGTGTCTTGTGATGTGTGGGGTGATATTTAGAGGTGTGTTGTGTGAGGTGCGTGGCTGTTGTGTGAGTGATGGTGTTGAGTGACTGTGGATGCTAGTGTTGTTTCTGGTGGTGTCTCTCTCTGGCCTTCTGTCGCAATTGTTGTCGTAGGGGTTTGTGGGTGATGTGGGTGTGTGTTTTATATTGTATTGGGTGTGTGGGAGTGGTGTGTGTATGTGTATCAGGTGTGTGTATTTCGAATTGTCCAATGTGGTAGTGTTTTGTAAATGTGTGTGCATTTTGAGCGCGGCGGTGTGTATCGCCAATGGAATACCGCGGTTGAAAGACCGCCGTTTGGATTCGTGCTTCGTGATAGTGTGGGCGTATTCCTGTTGGCGTGACGGTGGAGGTTTTGTTATCGCCAGTTTCTCACTGACCTTTGGTGTGGCGGACTTGTGTGGGTGTCTAGATTTTGGCGGATTCCAAGCTGTGGGTCATAATAGCTGTGGCGGAATTCCACGGCCGCTGCACTGTGTTGGCGGTCTTCTGCACGGCGGTAAGCAGCTTTTACCGCCAATGTTGTAATGACCCCCTATGTGCCAAGAAATGGTAATTTATGCGACCTATTTTGTGAAGGTATTTCTTCATATATTTGCAATTTTTTCAACTGTCAACACTGTCTGGGAAAATGTTTTGCCTCATTTATATCGGTTAAACTTCTAAATACAGTAATAAGCAACTAAATACAGACTAGTCGGCCTTTGCACAAGGCTTTCTGTTGCATGCCAACACAGGTTGCTCTGTTTTAGTAACTTTTGATCCGTTTGATCTAAAAACAAAATATTTATTTTGTTAAAATATGCAGATTATGCAGCAGATAATGGATTTATGTGGCAAATGCCAAAAATCTATAATTATGTAAAAAACACAGCAGAATTGCATACTTCCAGTGGCACTAACTATAGGTAAATATCACATGTATGTAAACATGCAACTTTTGGGGAGTGTGAGGATGGAGATCCGACAGCATGAAGAGAGAGAATTGCATTTGCCTTTAACCAACTTTGCAGTAATGAGCATTTTTTAAAGGGAAGCTGGGATAAGGAAAACTTTGAGAAATACCAATATTGTGCCATAATGGAATTATCTCACTTTTGACTAATTATGGCTAGGTAAGGCTCTGATGGGTGAGACAATGCACCTGTACTACATTTTTGTTTAAAAACAGAAAACGTCTGCCTGGCATGGACCAGAAGAGGCAAGCGTTGTTGATGCCAGTATTCCAACTGGAGCCGAATGATGGGCCAGGGCTGAGGAAGATATAATGAAAGTTTATTTCCTAAACATTTCTAAACCTTTCAATGCCTCAATAGCTGTGGCAGTTTTGTCTCCACTTTTCTAAGTGTGAATTTTAGAGTTTGAAAAATGGACCAGATGGGCGAGGTTGAGATATCTAGAAAACACAGATGCTTATGTACTTTCCATGAAACTCAATAGAGACCACAATAGTATAAGTCACCATCACACAGGGAAGAGTCACTGCACACGCTCATCCGTGCAAGCCTCCCTCACTAGCAGAGCAGAGAAAGTGTGAGCGACTCTGTGCCAGGCTGCACTTTGCACAAAACAAGTGCAGCATCAATACAAGTGCTCTTTAAAGACAGATCAATTGCATCACGCTCAGCATCAGTGCAATGTTCCATTAAATATAGAATAAGCGCAGCATACACAGTACTGGTGTAAGCATCCGCGTGTCCTTAGATTTCTGGGCAAAATAGATTTTGGATAATTTAGTCTGTGTCCGCTCTAACCTAACCATTTAATTATTAGAAACAAAAACAATAACTGTGAATGTCACAAAGAGATAAAGCTGTAAAATCTAGTATCAATCTTGGCTTCCCTGTTTCATCTAATAGTGTGATCCGAAGCAACTACTGAATTTCAACAAGCATCCCTATTATCTTATTTTGCAGTTGAATCCTGGCTTGGGTGGACTCTGTTTCCTCTCTTTCAAATCTTTCTTGTTGCCTTCAGGGTGGTCTTCAAGGTCACAGGTAGGGTAAGGCTGAGGAGGGGCAGAATACAGACAGCAATCCACAAACACACGTCTCTCTCCCTTTGTCCTGATAGGTGCAAACTGCAGGCAGCTGTAGACAGGACAGTTTGCTGGGGCAAGGTCAGATAATTGCTGGAGGGTTACAGCACAAAGAAAGGGCGGAGGGCGGCGGTGTCATCTTCATTCATTAGATTGGTCACAGATACCTGGTGGGAAGTCAGCAGGAACGCTTTCCCTCGCTAATGGCTCTGTGACTCATTCGCCCCCCCCCCCCCCACCTATGTTCCCCGTGTCCCCTCCACTCCAAAATCTGGGGGGAGAATAAATCCCCCACGTCCCCACACTTCCTACGCCCATGTGTGCAACACTCTGTCATATCTGCCACTATACACTTTACCAACCATCAGTGTGAAAGACAAGCGCTTTGAGGCCCTGGTGACATCAGCATTTTACAAAACCAATAAATACAAAGATTAAGTTGAGCATCAGAAAGCGAAACGTGTGAGAGCAGGAGTGGCACAGAGATAAGAGAAGGAGCCAGAGCAAGAGGGAGCTAGAGAGAGTGATTATCTGGACACAAATCAAGTGAAAAGAGCACTGATCACCATATTGAATCAAACAACTGAGACGTCATTCCATCCACAGGCACATGTTTACCCATGCCCCTTATACATCCGACTACCTAGTTCCCACTAGAATGAATATTCTAGTATCTGGCGACCTGAAAGCAAGAACAGGCGTAGGAGGCACAGACTGTAAGCCACCTGAGGGAAAAAGACACATAATGGAGACAATAATGCCAACTTAACCACTAACAACAAGTCCAGAAGCACATCAGACCCCAGAGCAAACAACCATATGAAAAACTAATACACCCAGGAAAAAATGCAAGAACTTGAAGAGACTCAGAACAAATCATATATGCTTTTTAGTTAAGCAACAGTGTGGTGGACTATGCCATCATTGGCACTTTAACAAATATCATCAAGATATTTACTATTAGCCCAGAAACCCTCCACTCTTACCACAGGTAAAATACAGAGTGGCAGAGCCGACCGGCATGCAAGATGGCACTTCTATTCTCGGTTTCTCAGGCTCCTGAACACAGCCTGCTACTCTGAACTGATCTCTTGAGGAAGTGAGTTTTGTGCAGTGGACGTAATGCAGTTCTTGGGTGGGGCGGGTGGCTTCAATCTTCTTGCATGTCACGCCGGAGGAATCAAAGCATTTCCACACCCTTTGTACCTCATGAAACTGGCAGATGGAATTTACTGAGTCCTGCAGCGGCAAATTCGCACGCGTTGCTAATGTGATGGGACCAGATGGACTTGACTGTTGCAGTTTCAGGATCCTGTGTTGTGACCAGCACTGTAGGGATTGCCTATGCGGTGACCTGGTGGTGGAGCTTTGTTGCAGTGGACTGGAGTGTCAGCCACATCATGGATTCCTCAAACACAGCACACTTTGCAGCAGGATCTATGAAGGCAATGCTTCGGGGCTTGATATGTCATGTCAGGTGCCATCTTGGACTGGTGTTTCCTCCAGAATGGCTTTGAAGAAGAAGAGGAAAGACCAGGGAGAAGTTCAACTCCAACTTTGAAAAGGGGACAGATGTGGGTCATTTGATTAATCCAAGGAGGAGTTGGAGTTAACATGCTGTGATAAAGGGATACCAAAACCTAATAATGTCCTTCATGCTGACCTCAACACAAAAACAAGGAATTTTTCCAATGCCGTCAAGGCTGTTGAGAAGAAACTGGATCATTTATCTGAGGAGGTGGCAGGTGTGCAGCAGCTGAAACGGCTTGCAGAAGAAAGTTTGGGGAATTCGGAATGCCATCGACAATGCAACTTTGTAGAATGGTAACACCTGCCCGGTTGAAACCATTTCTAAAACCGTCTGCACGGTAGCGGTGCTGGACACTTTGCATAGAGAGACACATATGGGTATTCTTTGAGTTTCTCCCACATTATCCACTGGCAGACTGTAGGCTCCTGAGGATCACAACATTTCTGGCCCGCCCTTTGGCCCAAGGGGGTAACATGCTCGCCACAGGGAAGCCAGAAGGTAATGCGGACAGGATCGGTTCTATGATGGTGGTGCAGGTGTCTGTAGAAGTCACTCGGGCTAGAGATCACATACTGAAGGAGGCAATTAGGCACAAGGGAATAACTTCCAGAAGGGGTATCTTTCCTTCCAGTGGCTTTAGTTCACAAACACTGCCTGAAATAAAGCCCTTACGACTGTGAGGATGAACCAGAACTCTCTGAGGTGGGCAACGTTTGGTCAGCCCGCTAAGCTCCAAGTGGAACATGAGGGCAGAAGGGTCTATTTAACACGGGTTGAATAGGCCCAGAGATCATGAACTATATTGACAGCAAACCAGACTCAGTCCCTTCATCAGCGTTGATTTTGTCCAGGTCCCTTCGTTGATGCCAAGTGAAGGATAATGTGGGTGGTGGGTTTTGCTCTCTTCTCCCGTAGTTGGGGTGTATAGACGAGGATGAGCGGGGAGCTGGCTCCCCAGAGCTTTCTCTGTCAGTATTTTGCATGTGTGGGATGATGTCCCTTTTCTTACACTCTACGCTTCCGTCCCTTGAACCCTTTAGCCACACTGGACATGCCACAATCGTTCTTACTTAGGGTTGTGTTTTTTTATTAATGTTATTTGCAGAGGAGTGACTCAGACACTGCAGCACTGTAGATGTTCTTTGGTGTCAAGTTGTGTTGCAATGCCTTTTCATGTGCATGCTCTAAACAAAAAATTGGAAAACTAAACAGACAACTCCAGTATCAGCAAAAACATTGGCAGTAAAAGGTACAGTGACAAACATTAAAGAAGCAGCACAAATTCTTACCCAAGTAAACAAGCTTTGGCAAAGCTAACAGTTTTGGCTGTTTTTTTTTCGATTTGTTTTGTGTGTAAGTCCTGAGAAAGTGTTGGGGAATTTGTAGTTGCATGTGGTGTTGCCTGTTTGGTCTAATTAACGAATATGAGGGTTGAATGAGTAGATGTCTGAATGTGATTGATTTGGGGATTTCTTTTTACATGAAGTAGAAGAAAAAATCTGACAAAAATCCTTTTGTACTGAAGCAGACTTCAGAGGATGGTGAAGAACAGTTTGAAAGCTCCACACCATCCACATCTGTGGTCCACCACTCCTGTAATAAAACAATGTTAACATCCCCCAAGGAAATGTTTTGGCTGCGAGCCGTCAGCTGGAAATACTTTAAGCCACGGGATGAACGAGTGCACTCTTGGACCAGCCCTTTCCATGGAATACAAAAAAGAGCAGAAGAAAATAATGCTAGCGCAGGGACAGCTACCAGCCGTCATCACCCGAAAAGACTCCATTTTGCAGAACAGACATTCACCACCAAAGCGGTTTCTTGGCACTAGTCAGATACTTATTGGAATCCGGCACAATGGTTCTCTTTGTGTCACCCTCAGAAGGATGTTGAGCTGGGCAGAGGATCCAAGACTGAGACCTGTGATCACATGACTGTCACAGGACCTTGCTGCTGGTGCATTAAATACTGGAGCACCAGTCAAGCTGACACCCACAAGGAAAGGTTCGATGTAGTGACCATGAACACACGGATCACACATGGTACCTCGTTTTAATATCACCTTTTCCTACTCTGCCAGGGAGGTTACAAAGCAGTTCTCCACACTGCGTTGTGCATTGAATGTGTTGTTAAACACTGTAGTCACATACATTGTTTTCGTGCACATTGTTTGAAAGGAGGCAACGAGAGGGGAATTTGCAGGGGCTGGGTGGCAAGAAAGAGTGAAAGAGTGGGGTTCCCCCCAAAATATACCCAGATACGGAGCAAGTGTTGGGCCTACTTTGGGATGGGCGCCCCACTGTAAAGTTGACTTCATTTCTCCAGGCGAGGGCTCTGACCTAGATACTCCATGGTGGAGGGACGAATCTGAGAATGTATTACTGCTCTTGTTGCAGGGGCTCTGTGTGAATACTTGTTTTGTTTTCTTGTGGAACAATCGATAAATTTGATTATCAAAAACAGAGAGAGGCAGAGAGATATTGGGAGCGAGGGAGAACAAGATAGGGGGAGTTTTTGGTGTGATTTTTACAGCGCAAACATGGCCCAAAACCTTTATCCTGGTTTACAGTGAGAAGCCATTCACCGAATAATGCTGACTAATGCAGTGACAAAAATACAACCGATCCTGCAGAATTCATAGACAAAATAAACACTAAATGAGAGGCAGTTGGATAAAAACAGATAACCTAGTCATAGCAAGAAAGGAGATGAGGTCTGGTGGAAGAGAGCAGTGAGCCTTGGCATGAAACTGTCTCTGAAACAGGAGAACAGTCAGTTCCTTTTTGAAAGTGATAGACAAGAGGTGGAGCGCAGGAGGGAGGGTGCTCACAGGTGGTGGAGCGCAGGAGGGAGGGAGGGTGCTCACAGGAGGTGGAGCGCAGGGCAGGAGAGAGGGAGTTCACAGGAGGTGGAGCGCAGGGGGGAGGGTGCTCACAGGAGGTGGAGCGCAGGAGGGAGGGTGCTCACAGGAGGTGGAGCGCAGGGCAGGAGGGAGGGTGCTCACAGGAGGTGGAGCGCAGGGGGGAGGGTGCTCACAGTAGGTGGAGCGCAGGGGGGGAGGGTGCTCACAGGAGGTGGAGCGCAGGAGGGAGGGTGCTCACAGGAGGTGGAGTGCAGGAGGGAGGGTGTTCACAGGAGGTGGAGCGCAGGAGGGAGGGTGCTCACAGGAGGTGGAGCGCAGGAGGGAGGGTGCTCACAGGAGGTGGAGCGCAGGAAGGAGGGTGCTCACAGGAGGTGGAGCGCAGGGCATGTGGGAGGGAGTTCACAGGAGGTGGAGCGCAGGAGGGAGGGAGTTCACAGGAGGTGGAGCGCAGGAGGGAAGGAGTTCACAGGAGGTGGAGCGCAGGGCAGGTGGGAGGGAGTTGACAGGAGGTGGAGCGCAGGGCAGGTGGGAGGGAGTTCACAGGAGGTGGAGCACAGGGCAGGTGGGAGGGAGCTCACAGGAGGTGGAGCGCAGGGCAGGAGGGAGGGTGCTCACAGGAGGTGGAGCGCAGGGCAGGAGGGAGGGAGTTCACAGGAGGTGGAGCGCAGGGCAGGAGGGAGGGAGTTCACAGGAGGTGGAGCGCAGGGCATGTGGGAGGGAGTTCACAGGAGGTGGAGCGCAGGGCAGGTGGGAGGGAGTTCACAGGAGGTGGAGCGCAGGGGGGAGTGTGTTCACAGGAGGTGGAGCGCAGGGGGGAGGGTGTTCACAGGAGGTGGAGCGCAGGGCAGGAGGGAGGGAGTTCACAGGAGGTGGAGCGCAGGGCAGGTGGGAGGGAGTTCACAGGAGGTGGAGCGCAGGGCAGGTGGGAGGGAGTTCACAGGAGGTGGAGCGCAGGGCAGGTGGGAGGGAGTTCACAGGAGGTGGAGCGCAGGGCAGGTGGGAGGGAGTTCACAGGAGGTGGAGCGCAGGGCAGGTGGGAGGGAGTTCACAGGAGGTGGAGCGCAGGGCAGGTGGGAGGGAGTTCACAGGAGGTGGAGCGCAGGGGGGAGGGTGTTCACAGGAGGTGGAGCGCAGGGCAGGAGGGAGGGAGTTCACAGGAGGTGGAGCGCAGGGCAGGTGGGAGGGAGTTCACAGGAGGTGGAGCGCAGGGCAGGTGGGAGAGAGTTCCACAGGAAGTGGTTCACAGGACAGGTGGGAGAGAGTTCCACAGGAAGTGGTTCACAGGAAGTGGTGCAGAGGGCAGGAAGGTGATAGTTCACAGGAGGTGGCGCGCAGGACAGAAGGGAGAGCATTTCTAGGAGGCGGTAAGCAGGACAAGTGGGAGAGAGTTCACAGACTGGTGACACCTCCAGAGATTGAATCAAGGCCTTTTTCAGTTTGAAAGGTGCATGTTCAAATAGCAATGTAGAGCTGTGCAGGAGATGCTGACCACCCAAAATCCTCAGTTTTTCAGCCAGGCAGCAGGGGGTCGCTGAACGCAAGCTTTGTAAATAATGCATGCTGACTTGAACTGTGCTGCGGCTTCAATGGGAAGCCACCGAAGGGTTAAAGTATCAGGGCTAATGTGGTCAAACCTCTTACATCCAGTGACCTCTCCAGCTGCAGCATTTAATTCCACTCTGAGAGGGGCCTGGTAAGCTCTGGGTACTATGGTGAGAAGAGAAATGCAGCAATGGAGCCCAGAGAGAAGGGCTTGAACTAGAGACTTGAGATCCTACCCAGGAATAACTGTCTGATACGCCAGAGTGTTCTGAGTCAGCAGCTATTACTCTTCACCGTGGCATTTATTTCTGATTTTAGCTTCAGTATGCTGTCGGGGATGTCTCCCAAAGATCTGGCATTGTGAGCTACGGTAGGGTGGAGTCCAGGGAATGAAATGAGCCCATCCAAGATTGAACAGTAAGGTTGGATTTCTTGGGTGAAATTAGTAGAATTTCAGTTTTTTTGTGATTTATGTTTTAGATAGAAGGTGGCTTCCAGCTCTGAACAGTCACCAGTGTTTTGGAAAAGAGGGACAAGCCATTTGGACAGGAAATCTCAAAGAATAGCTGAATATTATCCTCATATTGGTGATACAGAATATAGAATCTTTGAGGTTAACCTCTAATGATTCCATAATGAAGACAGATTCAAAGGTTCTTTTTTATTATAGGGCCAATAATTCATAATGATTTGGACAAGACTTTTGGACAAGAATTTTGCAAATGGCATTTATTCAATAGTTATTCCATAACACAGCTTGAGCCTTTTTGTCTAGGTCTGGCTTCAGAGCTCGCCACAGCGCGAAGACCGTTACCATCTCCTGAACGTTGAGGAAGATATCCCCTGCCTCCTCACATTGCTGGACCTCACAGCTGCCTGCGACAAAGGCTAGCATCCCACCCTCATTCACACCTTGTAGTCTTGAATGGGATTCCCTTCCGACCTTTGTAACCGATGCCATGTTATTGGCATGGGCACATCCATTTCCCCACTGATCCCTGTCACACATGGAATACCCCCGTGTTCCATACTATCCCTTGTCTTCTCCAACCTCTACATGGAGTCGCACTCACAGATTACAGCATCAACATCCAGCAGTATGAAGAGTGCCTGCATAGACCCTATACCTGACTGCATGTATCCACTGAAAGCCAAGAGCTTCCCAAGCTTATATACCATGATTCAGTGCATTTCCCATATCTGTGGCTATGGCTGTCTATATCCAGTGCACACAGTGGTCTCCCATTTCCCATTCATTGTTGTGTTTAAGGAGACTCGCATGGTCAGACATAGTGAGACATAGTTGTAATCAGACACAGCCAGGCAGAAGCAATAACAAATTAATGTAAAGTGCAGGTGCTATCTCTGTCACGTGGCTTCCTTCCATCACATGCTTTGGCTCAGTGACAGAGGACAAGCACAGCATCACAATGCTTCCCACATTGGCCACACTACAATTCAGCACACAGTCAAGCACTCTTTCGTGGAGCAGTACACTACCCGCCCGCTAATGCACGTTGGCACCCTGACAGAGGTATGAAGCATCAAACAAAGACAACTACTTTACAAAACTCACTCCAAGATTGCATCAAAGGATCACTGCATTAGCTGCTTACAAGCAGATCCCATTATTTTTGAATGGTGGTCTGTGCTAGAAAAACTTGTTTAAGCAAAGAACGCCTTGGGAATAGCTGTGATAAGAGCCACTTCAGGAATGAAACACGTGTTGGCTGCAGTCCACTGCTAACATGAATGTTTTTTTTTGTGTTTTTTAAACTGCAATGGAAGATGGTAACATATCATCAGATAGGATTCTATGTTAGGGTTTGGAGCTATATTTATATCTGTATTTGATAAGTGTGCTAAAAATGCCTAATTAATATACATACAGAATATAAACACAATGATTTTTCTATTGATGAATAATAGACAATTATTCCACACAAGAGATTGAGAGTCATGTTGTTGATGTCATATAACCTATTCATGATCTGGGTCCTAGGACCATTCCCGGGAACTCAATTGTGACAAGTACAGTATTCTTCTTGTTTACATTAGTATCAGTCAAAATAACACCTGAAAACTATTAAACTATTTACGAATAGAATGTTTAACAAGCCTTCATGGGAATCACATTAATGGGTCAAAAGAGAGCAGAAGGCGAGGGACATTGACAAGGGTAAGAGAGACCAGGAACCCAAACTTGAGAAGGAGAAGCTACTAGAATCCCAAGGAGGGACATTCCCGGTGCAGGTCTCTGAGTTTGAAACGAGCCGCTCCCGACCACCTTACACCTCTGCATCAGTACTAGGTGTTTGTACAGGAGCTCAAGTTCTTGATAGGGACTTTCTTCCAGGTGTGCCTAGGCTCCAAAGGGTGTGTAGTTGTTGGTTGCGTTACTGGTACTTATAATGATGCTACTGTTGGGCAACTGCTTGGGAAGGAGCAATCTCGGTTCAAAGCAGACATTTTAAAAGTTTACATAACATTACCAAGGGAAGTAAATGAAGGGAAGAGCCACACCACACTTGCAGAGGGCCTCCTTTAGTTCTGGGTGGTCACACTGCCACTCTGTTTATGTGGTGGAAAAGACACCCCTGCCACCCTGGTGTGTGAAATATTGTGTCCTAAATGTTGTCTACAAAAATAAATGGGGTGAAAAGATACATTCAATGGGACAATTGTTTTGTAAAGATATTTAGAACACAATATCTATATCAGACAATATGTGATGCCCTGATACCACGAGGTGCCTTATTGCAGCATTTAGCGATACCTGCTCTGACAGCGCTTATTGCCCCAAAGTGGCTGCCGTCGCCATGGTAGGAGCCACGTATGAGAGAAAAATGAATTACAATCGGCAATCTGGGAACATGAAATTACCCCCGAAGACAGGGTGCTTACCCTATCTATCAGTTCTTTCTAGTACCGACAACGAGTGTGTATACCCGTGAATAACACTCAGAGCCTCAGTTGGGAGCTGGGGAGGCTACTGATGACAAGAGGAGGCCGAAACAGCTTGCGGGTGCTCAGATTTCCTCCAACTACACCAAAAATCAATGGATAGGGAAGCCTGAGAGTTGTACCGACTTCCTGCTGAAAGGATAACATTTATCACGGGGCCTGCCTTTCTCACAGATCCACTTACCCCAAGAAAGTAAGCACCTGTGGAGGTTTGTTCCTCTCTATGAGAGGAAACTCTTAAGTTTTTTGGTGTGTCAGGCCTTTCCTCAGACAAAACTACATTTGAAAAGAAACCCAACTGTTGCAGTGGAAACAGCTTTTCTGTCTGCTTCCGATGTAAGACAGTAGGAGTTTGAAGGCGTAAAGCAGCCCTCCAGCTACAATTAATCAATCACAGGATATGTTTATTCAATGGGGCAAAATATAGCAACCTTTATTATCCTTCTACACAAGGGATATAAAAAAGGACATTACAGTGACATTACGGAACGCATTATGTGTATTTGTAAAGCACACCATCACCCACAAGGGTATCCTGAGATTACCATTCACATAATCAGTGACATCACTACTGAAAATGTATATAATTGCTCTTTTACACAACTGTTTGCTGACACTGGAAATACAACTTTGAGTCTGTACATATCCATTGCAGGGACACCTTGACGTTGAAGGTGACACTGCAACTTTTAAACGACAATTGATGTCTGGGACACATATTGCTAGTAATAGAATTGCAATAGCCATTATTTCGCAAAGAAACAAATGACATCATGAGTGATATCAAGGGACTTTACAAATCACATAATTCTCATTGTCATTGATGGCATCACTGAAGCTGCACACAATTGCTCTTTGTCATATCTGTTTCCTAGGCCTTGTTTCTATATACACTGCAAGGACATCTAGATGTTGATAATGGCACTGCAGCCTTTCGACTACAGCTAATGTCTATGGAATATGTATTCCTAGGACGTGGAATGGCAACAGCCTTTATTTCCTGTATACACTGATAACACCGGAAAGGCATTGGAGATGTTATTTCGGGTGACATCACCTATTACATCATTATTGACATAATCAGTGGCAATACTGAAACTGCAGATTGTACTTTTTCAAATCTGACAGCAGTGAAAATACAGATTTATTTATATTTGTATCAGTTGAAGGTACAGTTTAATTATTTATGTAGAAACTTTTGTATTGTGCTGGATATATCCCCTTGGCCACTTTAACATTTGCAAGTTTAATGTGGCACTGTAGATGGCTACAAGGATTTGTGTCGCTTGCACATGGAATGGCAGCAGCCTTCACTATCCATATACTAAGTTGACATTAGAAATGACATCATCAGTGACAATACTGGTCACCTTATACACCACCACTGACGGTAGGACTACGAGTTTGTTTCTACACTTGCACATGGTCCCTAAGTCATACCTTGCAGGCTCTGGAGACAGTGAATCTCAAAGCAGACAGAACGCAACACAGTGGTTTGCCCAATGGGTGAGAGGGCAAGGGCACTCAAAAAGGCACTTTGCCAAATGGCATACCCTTCAACCAGAGCCTGTTGTACACCTCCCTCATTTTTATAACTCTCCTGGGAGATAGTCACGCCTGCAAAGATTATGCTACCCCGCCTACATGTAGGGCCTAGTCCAATCTCATATCTACCATTCTCTAACTTTAATACACCTTTAGCTCGTGCACCTACTCTTCGGATACATTGAACCGCGGACCTGTGGATCACACCTCCTTCTGCCAGTAGACCCCACCTACAGGAGCGGTGTGAGAATTTTTAGAGCTTTATACAAAATAGGCTATTTCACCCTGGAGTGCTCCTCATACACTGATCAAATGTATTTTTGGCCTTATGCAGTAACTTCATGACGCCTCTAGGTGGTGCCACAAGGTTGCTGTCTTACTTCTCTTTGTTGAAACACCTCCTTCTGACAGACTGCAGGCCTCATGTTCTTCCTCATAGGTTTGAGGCAGCGGAAGATTTACTGTTGCTGCCGCTAAACAGTCTAGTCGTCGTGTTGGCTACCGGCTCACGCACGGTGATAGACAGATCTCCTCTTTCCACAGCGACACCAGGACAGAAAGGCAGTAATTAAAGTTAATTACCTGATTAAGGAAAATGAGTCTCGCTACATGCAGCCTACATTTTCATTCAACTCCGTCCTTCCCAGAAATTAGACTCTGTAATTACCGTAAACCCGGGATTGTCCAGGAAGTACTGCTGGTCGGGTGGTCCAGTTATTGTTCAAAAATGTCTATCTTGAAGCATCTTTTTATTCCAGTCCACCTTCCTTCTCAGATCTTCCCCGGAAGCATTTTGCTTGCGTCCTATAAGACAAAATAGCAGTGTTTTTGCTACAAAAATGAGTTGAACAATGTGTCCTTTTAGCTGCATGCAGACGTCATTTTCTGCCTGCACAGGGCTGTGGTATTTTTCAGGAAACGGTTAAGTGCCTCAGCTCCTTGTGTCTTAAAATACATATTTTTGTCCTTGCAGGCAGATTGTTACACTTCCCAGTCTCGGGTCATAAAACATGGTGGACTACCACATTCCAGCTGCAACAGAACAGCCTGCAAACAAACAAACGGCAGAACATTTCACTACTAGAGCTTGGCACTTCACTTTGTAGGTGTTTTAATTTATTTATCTAACAGAATCACTCGCACACTGGTGAACGTTCTTCTCACGGTCCGTATTAATGAAGTGTGCAGCCAGTTAGACAGGAAACATTGCACAAATACATTTAAAGAAGCACTGGCAAAGCCAATCGGTTTTGCCGTTTGGATTTCCCATTGAAGACCTATTGCCATTACCAAAGAGAAACAAGCATTGGTGAAGTCAACGTCTCTGAGCCCTATTGCCTTTGCCAGTACGGTTTACAGATACAGTTACATCATCAGCCAAAATAAAAAAAAAGGATAGAAAATGTGTGATGATGAGGGTGCATCATTTGTGAGTACACACATACACGATGACGTATGTGCACACATGCCTCATCATGGAAGTATGTGCATGTGTTGCCACACAAATGCATGCCTAGGAAATAATGCAGGCAGCATTTCTTTTTTAACTTAGCAATCAAGGATGGATCAGGAAATTGAAATTTCACTGGTCACAGGGTCACCAGCAAATTGCTTCTGGCTTTCTGAAAGCAAGTAAAATATAAAACAAGCATTTGCAATTCAATGGGTCTCACGTTTGCTCGAGTTAGAGCTATAAGTGTTGTAAATTCGTAACTGGACTTTTCTTGCCACATAAAATGAAAAGTAAAACAGCTGACATAAGCAAGCCAATTCAAAGCGCCACGGCCGCCGTGAGCGCAAAGCAGACACACAAAAGGAAAAAGAAGTTTGCTCGCAGTCAAACGTATCAGCAAACGTGCAATTATCCATGTAAAAGCATCGATGGCCAAGGCGGTAACAAAACTGACCCAAGGAAGGACAAAAGTAAAGCATTTACCAGTGATAACAAAGGAGTTTTGAAAGGCAAGCCCATGAACGAGTGATAGTGATGGGCATGCGGTAGGCATAGTTAAAAGCCCACAGATAGATTACAACAGGCCAGTGCACTTGCGCACTCAACCTAAAAAGGACAGCAAGGGTGGGGGAATGGCTGGAGGGAGAGTGGGTGAGAAAAGCAACATGAAGTGGGCAAAGAGAGAATAAAAATAAAGCAGATTATGGGGAGGAAGGGAAAACCAGCACAAGAGGAGGAGAACAACACATGGGTGGTGAAGTGGCTTATAAGTACAAGAGCAACACAGAGCCCTGGGGTTGGGGTGGAGGACGAACATTTTCTACTTTCCTCATCTAAAATGTTGGCATGTATGCATGCATTCTCACGGAGTACTTAAAACTAAAGTAGTTCCATAAAAGTGAGCTGTGGAAATATACAAGTCAGACAATCAAAAGGATGCTCAAGAGGCTCTGCTCCAGGGGGTGGACAAACACAAGAAGAGGAAGGCAAGCCACCAAACAAGAAGCAAGCAAGTGAGAGTGACAATAAAGCAAACCAATGGAAAGCAATAAGGAGCCTCATACTGCATGAGTTAAAGCAGAAGGTGTACATCCTTAGAAATCCTTAGAAAAAGTGCATTCACATTCCAATGCTTTGTTCTTTTTTCTCAATAGGAGAAATATTTTCTAGTGGAGGAAATATCTTTCTTCATCCCCCAAGCTCCCTAATTTGTGGGTACTTTATTTCAATTTCCACTTATTGAGACTTACTCCAGCTCTTAAGAGGAGAAAATCTCCAATCATATCCAGGGTGTAAATATGCCTGACAAACGTATTTGAATATACATGAACTCTTTGTATTTTTGGGTGTTCTGTTACTTTTCAATGTATCCTGCCCTGGAAACCATGCCCCTATGAAGCTCAATTCTTTAAGGTTCGTCCAGGCTAAGAATACCTTTACATATGTTCTGGGATTCGTATAACACAGTGGGGACACTGCAACTGCGGTGTTTTTCAATGTCAGCCTTGGACTAGACTCAATCACTGAAGTACGGTGGTGCTCCTTTTCCACTGCTGTTTGAAACAGACATGAGGGTTCCAATCCTAGGCTCCCCTCTGAAGAGGTAAGAATTGCTCTCTCATCACTGCAGTGACTTCAGGTTGCATCCCTGAGATTCTACACATTCTCCTTGTATGATGAGAGAACCGCTTAAGGCAAGAGGCACCTGTGGCCAGGCCATCCTGTGAGATGATGGACTGCTATTCTCAGCACCAACACTTGTGCACTTTATAGTATTTTCTGGACCCTTATCTGCACCCTCTGGATCTTGCAGTGGCTGCCTCAGAAAGAAGAGCTGATGCAGCTTGTCATACACATGATGGTGTGATGTCCTACACACTATAGGGTTCCTCAGATACCACCCTTCCTCTCGTTTCTATACCTTCATATTACCCGGTGCTCATGTATGAGTGGTCTAAGCCCCACCGGAACCTCTCAGTGCTGAACAGACCTAATATACCCATCTGTTTCCTGTAAATGGGGCTCTGCTTCTTATCTGGCACATCAACCCTAATAGACGGCCCCCTCCAGTGGCTTTATTTTTGTACATGTTGCCAACCTATGGACACAATGTTTCTTGAAAGGAATTCTGTTAAGTGTGTGATTATTTCTACTGGCCCGTCCTCAGGAAAGATGTGTTCCTCAAATTAGTTTCTCTGGCCTAGGAGATCCTTGTTTTGCCTGTGATCACTTTCATGTTGATTAAGATGTCAACTGTTCTTGGAGAGTAAGTATTCCTAGGCTGGTGTAAACAATCTCCACAAAGTGTGAATTATTCATCTTTTAAAACACAAATGTATGTTCCTGATTCTTCTTTGCCTTTATCGGTAGGCAATAGCTAGATACAAATGGTAATTTTATAATTTTTAGAATGATTGGCTGCATTCTCATTCTTTGGGCTTGTGAGGCATTCCTAAAAGCGTGGTCCCCATAGATCTTATGGAGAGAAATCTACTGGGGCGTTAAGAGGCCTAGATTTAAGATGGTCGCTTACCAAACCACTCTCACTGGAGCTCTTGGCCGTTTGTTAAATGCTCCTCAATTTAGAGTATTCAGGGCTATCGTAATGGGGGGAAAATCATTATTCCCTAGGCTGCGTGTTTTTAAGGACCGCTTACTCAGTCTACAAAATATAGAGATTTTTAAGCAGATCGGCCTTGAGTAGGAATAATAGGGCAGCTGACGCGGCTGTACCACTACATGGCCCCGGTGCTAAAACTAGTGTGTTTTCTCTATGGAGGATATGTTTTTTTAATCTTTTAAACAAGTGCTCATGCTATGTGAGGGCCTGCTTTAAAATCTTGATTTCTGCCTGAGAGCACTGGTAAAATTGAGGCAGTAGGTACAGGGAAGAGACTTTTTCCTTGCCTTCAGACACCTTATTAGGCTGGACCAAAATTTGGCACTTGGGTGCTCTCAAGTTACAGCAATTCATGAAGGATAGTTATGAGAGGATGTGAAAAGGCCGGCGCGACATCAGATGGGAACAGGGGTAAGACTTTGCAAAAAGATGGTACCTGAGAAAATTTGTGGCTATTGTGCATGTCTGATTGAAGGACATTCCACAACTCAGTGGACTGCACATGTAAAGGTGGGATGGAACAGGTTGCAGTTTAGTTCACTTTATGTATGTTGTGAGAGATCTGCTTGAATTAACTCAATATGGATTGTATGTTATTGATTCCACCAGTGAAGGGAGAGATATTAGTTATAAAATGTTAAAACGCTTATCAAACGATTTTTTTTTACATATATAAGTTTATTTATACTAATTTTATGCTCTTAATATTATTTTAGTATCATTTTAATATGTTGGTATTTTCAATTCACTTTCTCTTCCTTCAAAATGATGATACCCTGATACGAGAGAAGGATATCGCCCTCATAGAGACAACCAGGTCCTTGAAAAAATATGTTCCCAAGCAACATATATTAATCTAAATAGAAAAGGAAGGCCCAGCCATAAATGTCACGCAATAGTAAATTCAATGTAAGCAACCAAAACCATCCCCCGAATAATAACCTATAGAGCCTTCAAACACAATCACACAAAAAATAGTGTCAATGTCGAAAAGGCAGCCCTCGGACCTTGCAGGTAAACATACATGACAATTCGAATTCACATCTCAAAAATGCAGCCACTTAATTCTGCATTTAAATATTAATAAATAGGTCTGGGGTTAATATATCTACTCTCTTGGTTTGCATCAGTAGTATAACAACGTGAACATCAACAGTCTAAAGAAATGCCAAGTCACTTTTGACAATCTCACTAATTCTCAATAAATTGGCTTTCTTCCCATTTTCTTCTATTTATGGGTAACTTCCTCAAAAATAATAAATGTAAATAGCGTCCAGGTTTTGAGTATTGCAGCTTGTTCAAATAACATTTTCTAAAATCACCACTTATGCTACTGTATTTGGTACTTCAGTATCAGTCAAAATAGCCAGCAATGCAGGGTTTGTTATGGATTAACAGTTATGAGGTGAAGGTAATTTGAATTTATTGCTCATTTATTGCTCATTTCAGCTAATTCAATCCCCTGTGATGGCAAACTGTGTTGAATTGTAGCTTAAACGTTCAGAAATGGTGAAAGCTCAAACTGCCCGGCATTCATCAGCCAAACAGTACCAAAAGCATTTAACACCACCTTACCCCCTTTGTCTGAGCTCCTAATTACCATATTCTTATCCTCACTTGAATATTTCAATATACATTATTCTTTCTTTGTGAGATTTTCTCCATTGTTTTGTCGTAATTTCCTTAGATCGCTCGGGATACGTTTGTAAAAGATGTCTTGGCATGGTTGGGTAGTTTGGGCATGGAATCTGAAGCCACTATCCAAAGATTACCTACAATCTTCTGGCGAGATGTTCTGCCAGGTCTTCTAGTATTATATCATCCTGAAGTTATATGAGTTGTTGTATGTCTACAGGCTCCTGGCAAGTAATATTGGTCAAA
Source organism: Pleurodeles waltl (assembly GCF_031143425.1). Lineage (NCBI taxonomy): Eukaryota > Metazoa > Chordata > Amphibia > Caudata > Salamandridae > Pleurodeles > Pleurodeles waltl. The sequence goes on from NC_090441.1 coordinate 93,845,558, forward strand.
GAGCTTGTTATAGTACCGACCTTCTTTTCCCATGTTGGACAAGTTGCAAATGTGTTTTTGGTTTTAAAAATGTTAAACATTTGAAAGCATCCTCTTGTACTTAAAAGTAGTTTGTATGTGTCAAAGGAGCAAATTATAATATCTTATTTAGAACTGCACATTCTGATTGACTTAACATCCACTTTCATAAATGAACTGCTATGTTCACTTCCTTTATTGAACATTCTTTGCTCTGGTTGTCATTGCCTGGGGTGTTTCTGTATTTCCTGCTGGTCTTATTTCTGCCTTCTCTTTGTCCCCTTCATTTAAACGTATACTTGTGTCCTTTATTTGTATACTTTGTCATCTTTGATCAAATTGCACCAGTTTCATTTCCTCTAAAAACTTATTTTCAAAATCCTCCTTTCATTAGTACAGTCTAATCTATCTGTAGCCATATCTGAACTAAGCCTCATGCTAGTCTCCAAGTTATAGATGATATTCTACTATTGTAATAATTTTTATGTCCATCATAATTTTTACCATATTAATAGATGCATCCTGTGCTGTAGTCATGATCATCTCTGCTCAGTTTATTCATCTTCTTTCTGCTTTGTTCCGCCTGATAGTTTTCAAGGTTTTCATCTAATACAGCAGAGTCATCAGTGGCTACCTCATCCATGCTGGGCTCCTCTATTTCTGTCTTTGTTTTCTGTATCTCATCTTGGGCTCCTCTATTTCTTTCTTTGTTTTCTGTATCCCAACTTGTAATGTGATCATTCATTCTTCCACTCTTTGTATCAATAACCATGCTAGTGTGAATGTGGTGACTTCTAATGTTCTTTCTCATTTATTTCTCACAGTCTCACTCATAATTTCTAGAGATGGGAATATATTTGTCCTTAATCCCGTTGGGATCTGTTTCTTCTCAATATATTGTTTTAAACTCATGATTTTCCACCATTTTGCAGATTCCTTCATGGTCAGTTTTTTCCAATTAATACATATATTCCTCATTCTGTTTGATTTTTGTCCCACAGCCTTAATTCCTGTATCTTTAAGATATATTTCTTGAGGTAATTTGTCCCTCTTTTGAAAATGTTTCACCATTGTTTTTTGCTGCACGGTTATCACAATATGTTTGAATTTGCATTCAATTTTATCAGGCACTCACCTCACATTATAAGTCATAGTCTTACGCCCACAAGGGTTACATCTATTATTAAATATATGGTTAGCATTCCACAATCTTTTTCACAATGGTGATATAAATATTACTTCCAATGATGCTACTATTCTTTAAAAGTTTGTAATTTCACATTAATCATTATCTTCACACACTTTCTGCCTATGCTAATGTGTGCCACTTAACACATCTTCATGGCAAACACATCTGTTTGGCATATATGGTTAATTTTAAAATTTTTCTACATTTAATTTCAGAACATAAATGTGATTGATTTAAGTTTTTCTTTCGCATGCTTTTCATAACATTTATTAAAATCTTTTGGTCTTCATGGTATCATATCAAAGTTTTTTTTTTTATTCCCTTCCCTGATATGACCAATAAAGGGATTTGATTCTACCTGGGTTTTCCCCTTGTGCAGCCCGTCAACATTCGCATCTCCCATCTAGTTTGTGTTTCCTTAGGATCGGCCGCAGAGGCAGAGCACCCAGGCACTATCAAATTCTCTTATTTGTTGTATCATGGATGGGGAAGTTTAGAAAAACTTTGATGAAGTAGAGCGAGAAGTAAGATAACAGGGTGGTTTAGCCAGGAAGAAAGATATAGAAAGAAAGAGGTTGATAGAGAAAGAGACATACAGAGACGGCGGTGGTCCTATGATGAGACAGAGAGAGCTAGTGATTGGGAGAAGGAAATGTACAGAGTTGAAGAGAGTGGTGGTGTACAACAAGGGGTGTAGCGGAATTAGAGGTAGAAAGAGATGTAAGTTAAAGTGATGTTGTAGCAGAGAGATGTAGAGATGGACATTTGGGGAGATGAGGTTTAGAGAGAAGCATGGAAGGTGCGAGTTACAGAAAGCGGTGAGGTAGAGAGATGGGCATAATGAGAAGAGGTATAGAAAGGCAGGCCAGGCAAAGAAAGTGATGAGGCAGAGAAAAAGTTAGCGAGAGAGTGGTAAAGGGTAAAAATACAGATTATGTGAATCAAAGAAACAGAAACAGAGCTGGGATAGATACAGAGGTAGAAAAGGTGAGTTAGACAGATAATTGTTGTGTGGACTGAGTTACAGACAAAGAGGTGAGGTAGGGAGAGAGCTGTAAAAAGAATGAGCTATAGGCGAGATGGAGACACTGATGCACAGAGATGAAAGGGAGAAGTAAAAAGTAATGGTAGATTGAGAATAGGAGGTAGTAGTAGAAATAGAGAGGTAGCGAGAAAGGAGTAAGGCAGTGAAAGATATGAGGTTGGGGTAACATAGGTAAAAACAGAGATGGGGTGGTAGAGAGGAGAGGGGGAAAATATGTTAGGTAGTGAGATAGAAGTGCAATAGAAAGAGTTGAGGTAGTGCCAGAGTAGTGAGGTGTGGATATATATGAGGCATAGTGAGCTATGAGGTAGAGAACGATGTGGTAGAGGGTGGTGAGGGAGTGCCTGGAGAATGCTACAGAGGGATCTAGAGAGAGCTGTAGAGAGGTGAGATAAAAAGAGATGCAATTAAGAGAGAGCGAGAGAGGTTAAGTAGGTGGAGGAGAGTTACAGACACATGAGATGGAAATAGAGAAGTGAGATGCGGGTAGAGGCTTGCGGTATACAGAGTAAAGGTGGAGGGCTCCAGATTTAGACATGTGGAGGTCAGTACAGAGACTAAGCGGTGAGGACATAACAGTACAGAGAGCGTTGGTGAGGACTTCATTGCTAACAACTGGGAGCGCTAGGCATTTGGTTAGGCAGGGTGGGGATGCTCAGGGGCCAAATTAAAATAACTGTTTCTATGCCAACCTTATCGCTTTAGGAAGAAGGACCCTAGACAATTGCCTACACTACTCATGGACACAGCTCCAGCCCCAAGAAGGAGAAATGGGGCATCTGAGCGTGATGAATGCGGTTGTTTTCTTTGCTTGAGAGACTGCCACCTGAGTCCTTGAGCAGGAAATGTGAGCATATTCTAGAGGCATATTCAATGGAAAGCTCTAAGGGTTATGGTTCAAATCTCTTTAGTGAATTTCAAACAGTCAAACAAATAACAGCCCAACCTTGAGCGAACAGCTCATCCTCCGTAAATTAGATCTGAAGAAACAAAACTTCCCCTAACTACCCTCCCCCTGAGACCTACAGTGTGTGTGAATATAATACCATAAGGACACTGATTAGTTGGTCACACTGGAGATGGGGAACCTAAAGGGTAGCTCCCTGTCTCCAGTGTGATCAACTAATCAGCTTCTTTATGGTTGGCTGCTTCCGGAGGATTAGAAAAAGGATCCAAAGGTATCTAGGGCAGGTTTGTTCGGGAAATTCTGTGGAAAGTTAAGGGGTGCCAAATCTCCAAGTATGAAATGCTTTGTATGGAGAGAGTGATGGTCAATCTTTCCATACCCAGGATATACCAAAGGTGGTGCAACCATCCCTGAAAGGTAGATAGCTGTCCCATGCCCCAGTGTGCCAGATTATTTTGTAAGGCTGCTCCCAGCGCTAAACCAATCTGGCGTCCTCGGCAGAATTTTAGGAGGAAGGTGAATGCATTGGGTAACTCCAGGAGGGTATAGGCAGGAAAGCGGGGGAGCTGAGTATTCAGGTGGGTATCGACCGTGTCCAGCAGTTGCGTCCAATAGGAAATAAGTTTCAGACATTCCCACAGAAATGTAACAATGTACTGAGGGAGCCACAGCCACGTCAACATTCAGGTGTGCGTGCGGGTTTCCCAGATGCAGACGGACTGGAGTAAGGTACCAGTATGTGACGATCTTCATGGCCGTCTTAATACTGGCTGTGTTACGGGCTGTAAGTTGTACGCAATAGAAAATTTCCCCCATTCTTCCTGTGTCAGGGTGCAGCCAAGTTCGGATTCCCAGCATTGCTGGCCAGTTGATTTCTCTTGTGTTGGGACAGGACCGAGAAGGCTAGAAAGGACAGTGATGAGGTGTCTGTCTGATGTTTTGATAGCCAGCCATTTTTCAAAAATAGTAAGGATGCGTTGTGCCCCTGGGCAAAATGATGGGTGCATCACCCAGTGTCTAATCTGCAGATAATGCAACTGCTCTTTTTCAGATATTGCATAATCCGATCTGAGTTGCTCAAAGGGGACAGGACCCTCTTCGTTAAACAAGTGACTTTCAGACCAGCATCCAGCTTTGTGCCAGTGTTGGAAATTGATTGCATTGAGACCTGGAGTAAAGTCTGGATTACCGACAATGGGAGTCTGTGGGGATGGGAATGAGGTCAGGCCAACCCCCTCGGCCACCCGGTCCCACAGTTTCAGGGTAGATTAGGTAATGGGGGAGAAGTAAATGCTTCGTGGCCGAGCATGTTTGTGTAAAAAGGGGATCTTCCAAAGGTGTTGCCCCGCCACTGCTCTGCCCATGAAAAGCCAATGCTTTTCAAATTCCTCTCAGCACCACTCAAGAAGGAATCTAAGTTGGGCAGCCTGATAGTAGCACAGCAGGTTCAGGATGCCAAGCCCACTCTTGTGCGGGGGTCTGTAGCTCAGCTCCTTCTGCATGTCCAAACGACTACCAACCCATACAAAGTGGTTCAGATCTTGTTGCAGGGCCCGGAGGGTTCCAGTGGGAGGCGCCACAGGTAGAACCCAAAAGAGGAATAGTATCTTACGTAGGATCGACATCTTCGGGGCTGCCACCTGACCCAACCGGCAGAAGCAATATGGCCTCCATCTGTTAAGGTCCGATTTAACCTGCTGATGTAAGATCTGGTAGTTGAGAGTAGGTAGGGGATAGAAGTTGGCGCCCATTGAAGTGGGTGATTATGAGCAAGGACCTCTTGGGTGTCTGGAGTGGGAGACAAAGTAAGTGCCTGGGATTTTTGCACATTCACCTAAAACCCCACTGCCTGTCCGAAAGGTTCCAGTTCAGACAGGAAGGCTGGGAGTGAGGTGAAGGATTCCTCCAGGGCCACAAGGACGATGTCTGCATAGAGACTAATGGTGTGCTCCTCTCCTCCAAATGGGATCCCCCTGATGGATTGTTGCGAATGCGCTGGGCCAGTGTGGCTCCATATATAGTGCAAAGAGCATGGGTGAGAGAGGGCAAAGATTGCGAGTTCCTCTGCAGATGGGAAATGTGGTCGACATCTGCCCATTCATGCGCGTGCTCTCTCCTCAAAACGTGGTAATTTTGGCTTTCATCCAACTGGCACATTTAATTTACTAATGGTCCATAGTGCTACATATGCCCAGTTTCTGGAAATTAAATGCTACTAGTGGGCCTGCTCCACTGATTGTGGCACTCACTTAAGAAGCCCTTTAAACATGTCTCAGGCCTCAGTGGCATAACAAAACCTAAAGTGGCACCTCTGCAAAGTACCTGTAGGGCCCCCTCCCACTGGACTCAGTCAGGGGCCTGCCGTCCGTGCACAGTGTGGAGCTAGAGGGCCCCCCACACTGCAGGGGCAGTGAGGGTCTTTGTTACGCCCCTGTTAGGCCTCCATTTGCAGCATGTGTGTGTAAACTGCCATTTTCGAACTGGAAAAATGAACCTTTTGCCAGGCCTAAGCCTTCCTTTTTAATATATATGTGAGTTGCCCATAGGTTAGGCTTTAAGCAACTCATAGGGTGGGGCGTAGTGAATTTACTTTTGCCATGTACTTTTACCTTTTACATGTCCTAGTAGGGAAAAACCTTTAAACTCATTTTCACTACTGCAAGGCCTGCCTCTTTCATAGCTTTCTCCATAGCTCTCATAGGTAACACTGGGCCTATTACATGTATTAAGTGACATATTTCAATTGGGAGCAGGTAGGAACATCAAGCTTGGTCTCTACAGAATAGTACTTTAAAACCTCTTAATAGTAAAGTTGGACTTTAAGTTACAGTTCTGAAAATACAATTTTGAGAAAGTTGGCAGTTTGTTGTCATAACCACTTAGTGCCTGCTGCCTGAATCCTAGATCACATGATTTGGTGTAGCTGGCAGTTGGGGGAATAGGTGTTGGCTGGATAGGCCATCTCTGTCAGGATAAGGGGGAGGAGCTGTCACGTACCACTTACACATCACAAAGGCTCTGCGTCAGCACTCTTACAAAGGATTTCACACTAGTCTTATGTGCTCACAGTCAAGTTGGGGCCAGAGCAGGGAGGAAGGAATTTCCAGACACCTTTGCAGGGCGAGGACTGTAGAAGCTTCTCACCCAACTCTTCAGTACACTTGTGAATCTGAACAAAACTCAAAAGAATGCCAGCTGTGCTGCTCTGCTGCAGGAAGGACTGCCCTGCTACTCTGCTGCCCTGCTGCCTGAGGGAGAGACTAGACCTGCATCATGAACCCAGGACACCAGAGTGACTCCAAAGTCTAATTGGCTGGCCTCATGATCAGAGCCTCAGGGAAAGAAAAGGCTCCAACCATCTTGAACCCTTCAGCTAGACTCTGCCTGCTAGGAGTCCCAACTTCCCCAAAAGGTGCCCTTCCAGTCTTGGACCCTTGGAAGGGGGGCTAAAGGTGCTCTTCTAGTCCAGCAGTGGGGTTATCAGCAAAGACACAGCGTGATCCAAATCCAATGGAGCTCTTTGCAGTGCCTCATCCTGTCCAATGCAGCACAACGCATTCTCAATAGGGACCTTGCAGTTGCTCATTGGAACCAATGCAGTATGATACAGTCTTGGCACAAGCCTGCATCACACCCCTTTCAGCGAGTTGTGTCCAACACTGCGTGGTGCATTTCGGGATCACTGGTGCACAACGCAACTCTCTGCAACTGGGTGTTAAGGTACATTTCTTAGCAGGACTAACTTGGTGCCTGTATCAGGACTGCGCTCCATCACAGTCAGCCTGAACTTTTGACTTTGTCCCGTTCCGTCGTGACCAGATAACCACAGTTGTCACTTTGTGCTTGTAAGCGCTATTTTTACCTAAATCTTTAAAATTGCATATCTCTGGTTCTACTAATTGATTTTTTGTTGTTTTGGTGTTAAATCAATTATTACATTTTATTCTATTTTTCTAAATTGCTGTTGGATTTTTCTTGTGTTGTGTTTTCACTTTACCACTACTATTTTTGTGCCAAGCTACCAGAAGGTTAAGGATAATTATTGTGGGGTTTGCTGGTGTTTCACACTGACATTGTGGTTGCTACTTGATTTTCACTCCCCTCACCCAGTAACCCAATTTCCTGCAGACTCCTTGTTTACCTCCTATGTTTATAGTGGCCTTAATAAGTGGTCAAGCTGGCCTTTAGCTCCTGTGCGTTGCTCCTAGTCCATGTCTGCTGCTGTATGCCTGAGTCCTCAATAGTGACAGTATCATGAGACTGTGTGGCATCTCATGATCTTGTTTCTATAGAAACAGGGTCCAAGTGGGAAGGCATGCTCTGTCCGAGTTTTGGAATACTTTCATGCACAATGAAGCAGAAAAAATGTTCAGAAAAGCCAAAGCATGACGATGACCCCAGTTCTTCTAAGAAAATAGGAAAACTACTCTGACATAGTTTATGATAAATATTTCTGCAGCTGCTGCCTTATCAGCAAAGGAGGATCCTGTTGATAAATAGCTAAAACCGCAGCTTATGCTGATCCTGGTGAGCCTGAAGAAGAACAAGATATCAGAGAGCACTATAGCCCTTTGCAAATCTAAAGGAAGTTCTTCAACATATTAGAGAGAATTGGCACTTGATGACAATAACGGTGGATGATGAAGAGGACTTTTTTCAGCAATATCAATGAAAAGAGAGTGAACGATTCCCTCTACCTAATGCCATACGTAAACTCCTGGCAACAAATTGAAATAGATATAGAAGCTGAACCTTTCAAGATTCCTATCTCACTGAAAACCTATGCAGGATCCAATGAAGAGTTCTCTCCTATTATCAAAGGGGACTCTTTGATGGCCCCTTTAATGGCCAGATTGTCCTCTCAAGGGTTTATCATCTCCTAGTATATACCCCCTTCGACCTTGTGGATAAAAAGGTTGGCGTTTCTCTGTGCAACTTCTACGCAATTTATAGAGTACAATATTTTCTAAGGGATTTTCAAGCTCTTGCAGACTGTATGCAGCAAGGAAATTAGTGCACCCCTAATTTGTCAATTATGGAGCAACAAGTGAGAGGTCAAAGCTGTGGACACAACAAAATCCTGACTATATGTCAATTGAAATTTACAAACACGCTCCTGTGTGAGGTAATCTGAAACATTTTGCCAAGGATTGGGACAGTTCCATATAAGATACGTGGGTCCACCAAATGATTCACCAGGGTTGCAGAATTAAATTCTCATATCCTCGTCCTAACAATTTCAAGATTACACCTGCTTCTTTCTGTCTTCTAAATCAAGAAGCTCTCCCATAAAAGCATTCAAGAAATTCTGTTAAATGCAATCATTACTCAAGTTGTGGAGATGGAACAGAAGTTAGGTTTTTATTGCTTCCATTTTCTAACTCAGAAACAGTCTGGGGAGTTCATTCTTATTATGGACCTGAAAAATGTGACCTCCTACATTACTCATGGGCTATTATGCATCTTTGGACCTAACCATGCTTGTATGCATATCCGGAATATCACAGTTTTCTATGATTTCTGCATCCTGGATCCTCATTATCGTGCCACTGTCCTACCATTTGGCCCGAGGGTATTTACTTATGTTTTGGCTCCCCTGAGGGTAATTCTTCATTCCAGGAGGATTCAATGTTTTCCTTACCCATGTTACTGCATAAGATATGCATCTTCTCTTTCAAGGGACTCGAGGATGTTCAAGAAGTTGACAGACGGTCTAGTTCTTTGGATAGGTAATCAGACTGAAGAGGTCACACCTTGCTCCATCTCAGACTCTCCATTTATTACAGTAGTGGTCTAGACAGACCTGGGAAAGGTAATTTTCCTTCAGTTGAGAAATCCAGAATTTACCTTTTGCCTGACTTTGCTGCTCAAGAATTATGCATCAGCCATGGAATGGCTGGGGGCGAAGGAGATGGCGGCTCCTATCCTGTTGGTGGTTCCATGATTGACTAGTCTTCTGCAGCCTCTAGTGCAGCACCTTACGAAATATTGAAGCCCATCTTCCTTTAACTATGAGTTCCAGTGACACCATACATTCATCAAGCCCTTCCATGATGTGTTCATCCAGCAAACGTGGACAAGTGGGTGTCTCTTTCCATTCCCTCCCTATTCACCCTGACAATAAATGCCAGCAAAAGAGGTTAGGGTGACTCTGTGGGATAGGGATTAAGGTCATTGCAGAAGAGCCTGGGATTATCCAGTGCAGTAGAGTAGCAAGGATCCCATGGGCCCTTGTGCAGGCAAGGTAAATGCCCCCTTTGACTGCTGCTGGGGTAGTAAAATACAGAGGTTGTCAGGATTCAATGGGCCCCCTGTTTCTGGATCTCAGTAGCATTGTACCTGCTTCACCAACTGTAGATACGCCCCTGCTCAAATTTCAAGGTGTTGGGGCCAGGCTTTATTGTATTTCATAATGTTCATTCGGGGTTCATGCGGATTGTGTCAGGATGGAAAATCAGATATCCTGCTCCTACATAAATAGTCAGGGAAGCCCTGGGAATCTGATGTTAGCTGCCCTGGCTCACTGGATCACCCTGTGGGCAGAGTAGTATATCTTTCATTTGGCAGCGTTCTATCCCCTACAGAAGGTGAAGGGGCCTGCTGACCATCTAATCAGATTTGTTTTTACCTTGATGACAATGAGGTTATACCCATTAGTGTTTCAGGAGATTGTATCTTGGTTTGGTCAACCTTGGATACATATTTTTGCCTCAGAGTCCAGCACCCTCCTGGGAAACATTTGCTCACTGATTCCATCTTTAAAAGCATGGATGACACACGACCTGTTAAATGCATGGCCTCGGAACCTGATCTATGCATTTTTTCTGTTATCCTGAGGCCCTCATTACGAGGCTGGTGGTCATGAGACTGGTGGCGGTCCTACTGCTGCGGCGAGCACCTCCAATCCAATTACACAGCTGCAAACCACCAGGCTTTCCGTGGCGGGGTGCGGTCATGCACCTGGTGACAGGAATCTTCATTTTTGTCGCTGGCACACACATACACACATGTCCGCACACATGCGCACATCCCCCCCACCCGTCCACACACCCCCCCCACACCCTTTCACTCATGCATGCATACACATACACACCCATTCAGCATATGCATACATGCACTCAGACACACCCACTCACTCACATTCATCAACACAGACACCCCCATTCACGTGCACATACACGCACACATTCATCACCCCCCTCTGCAAACATGCACACATGCACCCAAACACACAGACCCTTTCCCCCACCCTCCCTTCGGATGCCCAGTTACCTCCTCAGTCGAGGGGGACATCCGGGAGGGGGAGTGTCCTGGCGGTCTTCCCTCGCCGCCACCACCACACCAGAATGACTCTGCCAAGCTGTATTACAGCTTGTAATATGGCGGGCGGAGTCCTGCTGGCTGGCTAAAAATCTTCCCTTGTAATGCAGTTTTACATCTTCTCCTGGTTTCCTACCAAAAATATTCTCAGGGTTCCACTGCACCTATGATTTAGTCTTCCCTGTTTTTCCATTGTCCTTCTTCAGAAGTTGAGGGATATTTACATCTGTTGAATGTTCATATGCCACTGTTTACTTCAGGAGGTCTTGACCCTTTGTCAAGACAAAGTTCTTATTTGTTGCCTTTGGTTTATTAGGGCAAGGAAGATGCCCATCTTCAGCAGTCAGTGGTTTGTATAGCGCGACTAATCACCCATAAGTGTGTCAAGGCCCTGGAGGGGGGAGGGCTGCTGATCTGACTGGTAGCTGTGGTTCAGTCGAAGAGCCATGTCTTGAGGTCCTTCCAGCGACCTTGAGTAAATGTATCTTTTTTTCATTTCCACTGACTAGAGGCAAAGGGTGATTTTTTGACCTGGGACAGTGCAGGGCCACTCAGCTGGGCTGCTTTTAAAAGAGCTTCTCTGAGGGATTTATGTAATGTTGTCTGTTGGCCTACTCCCTACACATTGATGTCACACTATCATTTGCAAGTTGGTAGAGGTTTTTCCATGAATTTTGCCTCTCATGGTCTGAGTGCTGCTTACTCATGAATTTGCTATGTCTTTTTTCCTTTTGGTGATACAAAATATATTATATAGAGAAGTATGGAAGAGATCATGGTGGACACCCTTTGCCTTCCTTTTATTCCATGTTGCCATGTGGCAATTCTTGTAGTTTGGGCACAACTCAATTCGTAAGGACTGGGACGAGGAGGACAAAGAATTAATGACACTGTTACTTATAGGCAATCTTCATTACTTCTAATCCTGGTCTTCCATCTCCCAATTCTCTTTTCCTATCTCTCAACTCCCTGTTGTGTTGTCACAGTGCCACAGAGGAGTTTTAAGGCTTGGAAGACAAGAAGGCATCCTTAGGTTATTCCTGTTTCGTTTCTGTGTAAGGGGGCAGGATTTGTCATACGAAACCAGAAGTTTTTAGTATCACTTTACTTTGGTAGGTGAAACGCTGTCTGTGGTCAAGGCTGGGGCTCAGTTGGTGAGGACTGTGAAGAGGAAAACTAGGGCTCAGAGTAATGAAATTACTGGTAATGACCTGGGGCCAGCAACAAGATTCATCTGCTGGTGCTCTGCTGTGCATTGTGACCGACTGAGAGTCTGCAGTATTCAAACTGGCATTGACTCAGAATTTGTGCAAACTTTTGATGACTATGTGGTTGAAGTAGTTGTGTCAAAAGGTCGAACAGTATATGGTGTGCACGATATGTACAGGGATAATGTTCTGTGAGAATTCAGTGCTTAAATGAAGACAGTGTTTGCCGGTGCTTGGCACTGGCACATAACTCTCAACACTGGCACTTATGATAGGTCACCCCATGGTGGTGCTGTTTGTCGAGTTTGGAATTGAGCACATCACTACAGTGTTTAACAATTAAATATGCATTAAACCAGGGGTGGGCAGAGTTTAACTCTGCAGATTTCAGAGGATTTCAGAGATGAAAACACCGCAAGATTCGGCAGACTTCCTCACACAGGCAGAATTAGGCATGTTGCACAGCTCACACTGATTTTTAGCGCTGGGAGCTCAGTCTGTGCTGAAAAATCAGCGCAAATGGCACCACATGGCAAGACAGAGGACGCTGCTTCTTTATTTGATTTTGCTGCCCCTCAAATAGATTGTCTATTTGCTGGGTACCCTCCTAGCGACCGAAAATCACATTAGGGGATGCCAAATCTCGCTCGTGCTTGCCAATATAACGTTAGTGAGCCACACGCGAGAAAAATCCTCACTACGGAGTGGGTGGGGGAATTTCCCCAAAACTCCCTATTACATCCGTAATGCGGAGTGGCCAAAGCTTCACCAACTCCACTGGTGGAGTGGAATTTATTGCCTACCCCTACATTAAACATGGATACTGCTAGGTGAGCATCACCCAAAATGGATACTGCTGGCACAGCTAGACCATTTGTACAATTTTGGGTGGCCTGGAATAATCCAAATTGGTGCACTTGTAGGGGTTTGATGATTAGTAGTTGTGTTGGTTCTGGGATTTGGCAGCGCTGAAGGCAGCAATGGGTGGTGCAAGCTTCAGTGATCTCTTGAGAAATACCTTTGATCCTAGCATGTATTTATTTTAAAGAAATGAAGCACTGTGGGAGATGGGTAGCTGCTATATGTCTGCGTGTGTGCTATATTCAGAAGATCAGTCAGTGCACTTCACTATGCTACATGCAGACAGTAATATAAAACTGTGCTCCCCGGGATGTGTATACTGAAACCTGTAATTTTCTCTGGTGCTCACATAGGAACATATGTTTTAGTGTAAGTCCCTCCCCAGTTTGTCCTACTTGGTTGTCAATGTTAGTTCATACAACATGAGTACAGCCTTAGGGGTTAATGTGTGCTTTAATCGTGAACGTTAACTTTGCATGGCGAAAGCTGTCGCAGGAGTGGCGGGGAAACACCATCCTGGCAGTTCCACCTTGCCTCTCCGGCGTGGTGGAAGTGTCATCATAACACACGGTTACTGGAGTCTACCCTCAAAGTGTTTGTACATTTCCAGAATCCACATTCAAAATGTCCCGGATATGCTGGGATTTTTCAATTTTTATGGCTGTCTTGCACAGCAGTGGCAGTGATGGAAATTATATCAGAACCATCTCTCTAAAATTAGGCGTCTGTTCCATGCTACGTCTGTAGGAATTGGTCTTCCTTGTGAGGTCTGTCTTCCTGAGGAGGAAGGCAGAAGTATGTGGGTGAGACAGTAGCCATTTCTTGGAAGATGTTCTCTGTACATACCCTATTCCACCCTGAATAGCACCACTTATCATGTTTTTAGATCCAGTATACTTGAATAAACCGTATACAGTCCTCTGGCTGCTACTGCTAAAAGTAGAGGATCTATTATAAGCAAAAGCTGTGACCTGGAAAGCAAGCTCAAGGGACCTCCAAGAACAGGTGATACATTTCAGGAACAATGTAACTCACCTGCTGCTATACAGTGTTGTGTGATGTGCATAAATCATTGTTTTGGAAAACCGAGGGCCTCATTATGACCCTGCCGGTTACCAGACCACCAAAGAGTGGTCCGACCGCGACATTATGAGTATGGCAAAAGCGCTACGGCCTGACCACCGGCACTGCCACTTTTCAGCCGCCAGACGGCCTGGTGGTGCTGCGGTCCTAATCCACCAAGGCGGCGCTGCCCTGGGGATTTCGACCCCTCTCTCTGCCGGCGTTTACATGGTGGTTTCACTGCCATGTAAAGACTGGAGGACACAGGGTGCTGGGGGCCTTGACATGGGCAGTGCTGGGCCCCCCCGGCCAGCCGTGTTGCGCAAATCACTGCCTGCTTTTGCTTTGCAGAAAGTGATTTGTGCAACGGGTACTGGTGTACCCGACGCACAACAGCATTGCCGCCGGCTCTATTATGAGCCAGCGTCAATGTTGTTGTGCGTTTCCCGCTGCTCCAACGGGCGGAAACATAATAGGGCCAGCGGGAAGGCTGACGCACTGGCGGTTCCCTGACCTGTGGGAGGTTGGCGGGTGGCCTTTTCCACCCGCGAAACTCCTAATAAGGGCCCAAGTGTTTCATTGTAACTTTCCAATAGGTGCTTCCTAGACATTCTAGAAACTACATCAGTAGTGCCCAGCTACAGATGGTGAGGACTGTGCCCCGAGAGGTGCCATCGTAGTGCTAAAGAGGAAGGGGGCGTACAGTGAGGTAGGTGGATGACCATGTTAGAGTCAGTAGGGTGACAATTTGTGGACCAAAGGGGACCCTTAATCTTATAATCAGAGAGACATCAAATCAAGGGTTTGTCAGGCATTCATTTACTGTATTTATGTAGTTATTATTGTGGTTGAGCACAGATCTTGTCATTTCAGGCATCAGAGCACTGTACGACAGGCAGGACATGCTTAGGGAGGTCAGAGTTCTACACTTATTATAATCACAGAGATTGCCATTGTGAAGGTCAAAGAGATATTAATTTGAGTGTTAAAGTTACAAACTTACGAGAGGTTTCTGTTCGAGGAGTAGAGACGTTGCCCCCTTAGGGTTAAGGGTGGAACCTATCCTACAGTGACAGCGGTAGTGATCTTAAGCCAAGGGATGCAGCCATCTTAGATTCGGTGATGTAGCCATATTAATGCCAGATGCATAATGATCTTAGGGATAGGGAGCTACAGTAATAGCCATTTTAGAGTTCGAACTAGGGGTGGGTGGAATTTGTAAAGTTTGATTCCACAGAACTGCATTAAAATTCCACCAGGTTTTACAGCAATCTGCGATGGGGCGGGGTGGGCATTTACCACTATTTTCTTAGGTCAAAAGGCACCCTCATGTCCAAAAAAGGATGCAAGAATGTAATTTGCTTAAGAAAATAGCGCAGCCAAATACCACTTGATGCCTTTGTGCACTTTCAGTCATTGCAGAGTATGCAATGTCGCTGAGTTGTATGCAGTGGTTTCTAAACTTTAGAAACCACTGCATAATTTCTAATTCCACTGGTGGAGCGGCAGAAATATAATTTATCACTAATTCTGCTTTACAAAAGTAACGTGGAATTTCCAAAGTTCCTCCAATTCTGCTGGTGGAATTGAAAATTCCTCCCAGGTATAATTAGAAAAGATATCATCTTGGAGTTAGAGACGCCCCCATCTACAATTCACAGAGCCAGGCCTCTAAGTTTAGATTTACACAGGTACCAAACCAGCTTAGTCTCGGGAAGCTGGCCATTTAACACCATCCATACTATCACTTTCGTATCCATCTTCAACAAGGTTCAGTCTTTTAGGAGTAGCTCCACTGCTCACTTGAAGACCACTGGGATGTGTGTGGTCGCTAAAACTACATAAAGCAACTCAATATTTTATTGAATGTTGCATGGAGCTTTTTGAAATAGTTCATTGCTGTTTTACAATTTGATATCTTTACTTTCCCACTTGAACGAATAAAGCTTTTTTGTACACTACCTTTTGTAGGTCTGGCTTGACAGCACAGCTGTCGCCAAACATAACGTGATCAACCTAAAAAACTGCATTCAGGAGTACTCGAGAGAGGGGCTTTGGATCCTCCCATATGTGGAGTAGTCAGAAGTATGTTTTGATTAGCTATAACTTCTGTGCTTCCACAGAAAAAGGTGCTTCCCTTTCACATGTCTGTGATTGTTTTATATATTTATCCAGCTGCCTGAGCCAGCAGCAGTATGGCTAATTGAGGCTGAATATTCAGAGACACATATCTGACAGTGTAATGCTGTTATTGTGTCTTTAATAATTAGATAATTTATAGTGTTTGTTTTTCTCCTCCAGCAGCACAAATGGGAGGAGGGCAGTCGTGAGAAATGTATTTCAGTCCTAGAGCTTTCTCCTTCCATCATTAACTTCAGGCTTCAGTATGTAGTTTTGTCGTGGTGACAAGCCAATTATAACAGCTACAGGTGTGTATGGAAATGTTATGCAAGATTCCATAGGTCTGCCCCGTTTATCATGAATGGTTATTACAAAGGCAGGATCCTTCTTATTTATTGTGAAAACCACATGGTAAAGTCAATAGCTCTCTCACAGTGGATTGTTATCACATTATGCTAGAGGCTGTAAAAAGATGTTTGGTTACTTGGAATTACACATCACCATAGTAGGGACGCATTTTGGTGTTATCACTCACTCTGACACTGGGAGTAGAAATTCACTGTGACGATTCTTGTTAGGCCCTTTTGCGTAGGTTTGAATATTGTTTTGCCAACTGCAATTTTGTACATATTTGTAATTGTATAAATGTGTGCCGGGTGGTTGCCACTTTATGTGCATTTCAGTAGGCCTGGGTTGCATACAGAGGTAAGCCACTGGTAAAGGCTAGAGGCCCTACTGATTCACTGGGAAAACGTTATGTCCGATTCCTTACTTGTGATCTGTTTATAATGAAAAGGTATGACAAAGTAAGAAGACCTTCCTTACTTATTGTGAAAAGTATGTGTTAAACACAGTACGCTTTTAAGTGTTGATTGTTATTACACCGTGTTCAAGTCTGTAGGCAGGCTATTTTGTTACATGGAAGTATGCAGATTATTATAGTAGGCAAGGGTGTTGATGTTCTGAACACACTATGGGGCATATTTATACTCTGTTTGCGCCGGAATTGCGTAGTTTTTTTTGACGCAATTCCTCCCCAAAACTAACTCCATATTTATACTTTGGCGTTAGACGCGTCTAGCGCCAAAGTCCATGGAGTTTGCGTCATTTTTTAGCGTGGACACCTACTTTGCGTTAATGATATGCAAGGTAGGCGTTCCTGTCTAAAAAATTGACTCCGAGGCATGTGTGCCGTATTTACACTCCCAGGCAAAATTCACGCCCGGGAGTGGGCGGGTCAAAAAAAATGACTTCCGGCCGCTTTTGCGCCGTTTTTTAGCGCCTGGTCAGGGCAGGCGTTAAGGGACCTGTGGGCTCGGAAGGAGCCCAGAGGTGCCCTCCCATGCCCCCAGGGACACCCCCTGCCTCCCTTGCCCACCCCAGGAGGACACCCAAGGCTAGAGGGACCCATCCCAGGGACATTAAGGTAAGTTCAGGTAAGTTTTTTTATTTTATTTTTTTGTGGCATAGGGGGGCCTGATTTGTGCCCCCCTACATGCCACTATGCCCAATGACCATGCCCAGGGGACAGAAGTCCCCTGGGCATGGCCATTGGGCAAGGGGGCATGACTCCTGTCTTTGCTAAGACAGGAGTCATTTCAATGGGGGTTGGGAGTCGAAAAAAATGGCAAAAATCGGGTTGAGGCGAAAAATTTGCCTCAGCCTGACTTGCCCCATTTTTTGGCGCCCAAGCTCCATATCCCCCTACGCCAGCGCTGCCTGGTGTACGTCGTTTTTTTTCACGCACACCAGGCAGCGCCGGCGGCTAACGCCGGCTAACGTCATTGAATAAATACGGCGCCCGCATGGCGCTTCAGAATGGCATTAGCCGGCGCTAATTTTTTTGACGCAAAACTGCATTAGCGCAGTTTTGCGTCAAAAAGTATAAATATGGCCCTATGTGGATAAGCAATTTGCACTATGCCAATCTTTATTAGGTTCTATTAGTAGGGTTTTAAATGGTTTTGACAACTGTACTTTGCACATATTTGTAATTTAATTACAGTATGCCTGATGACTGCCTTGTGGGAAAGCTCCTATCAAAAACACAGTAGGTCTGAGTTGGTTATGATGACAAGCCAGTGATAAAGGTTGGTGGCCTGAGTCTCTAAAGTGGAAAGTTACACTAAAGGCAGTAGGGATGACATATTGATTGTGAGAACCATGTGTTGAAGTCAATATGCATTTAAGGGTATATTGTTATTACTTCTGCTTTAAAGCCTACAGATATGCATTGTGTTGCATGCAATCTCGCAGATTACTGTAGTAGGCAAGAGTTGTGGTGCTGGCTACCCACTCTGACAAACCATGGGTATAGAAATTTTGCACTTTCAGAATCCTTGCGATGCCCTCTTAAGAGAGAGAGTATTTTGATTCGCCAATTGTACTTTTCATGTAATTTCATATAGATACTTAGAGGGCCTTTAGGTCATCTCTCTTCTGCCATTGGTCTACATTAGTCTTTCTGAGTGCCATCTGTACTCAACTTCCATACACGGCAGGGTTTGCAAGGGATAATGGTTCAGTCCACTGCAGTCATTTGTTTTCTGATGGCATTATCTGATCATGTGTATATCTATGGTTGGCCAGTCCTTTATTTACAACGTTCCTTTCTTTGCTTCTCTTCTTCTCATTTTAATGTTTCTTTAGAGGATACTATGGGGGTCATTCTGACCCCGGCGGGCGGCGGTCAACGCCCGCCTGGCGGGAACCGCCATTTGTCCGCACCGCGGTCAAAAGACCGCTGGTGCTATTCCTACTTTCCCGCTGGGCCGGCGGGCGCTACCCAAGGTAGCGCCCGCCGGCCCAGCGGGAAAGAGGCCTGCAACACTGAAGCCGGCTCCGAATGGAGCCGGCGGTGTTGCAGGTGTGCGCGACGGGTGCAGTTGCACCCGTCGCGCTTTTCACTGTCTGCACAGCAGACAGTGAAAAGCAGGCTGGGGCCCTGTTAGGGGGCCCCTAGACACCCGTTCCCACCATCCTGTTCCTGGCGGTAAAAACCGCCAGAAACAGGCTGGCGGGAAGGGGGTCAGAATCCCCATGGCGGATTTGGGCAACCGGGGGAAATCTGGCGGGAGACCGCCGGACCCGGTTTTCTGACCGCGGCTTTACCGCCGCGGTCAGAATGGCCCAGGAAGCACCGCCAGCCTGTTGGCGGTGCTTCCGTCGTCCCCGGCCCGCAAGGGTCGGAATGAGGGCCTATATCTGTCCAGGCAGTGCTAACGGGTTGCTTGCCGCTCATTTCATCTGCAGTGCTTTGCATCCCATGTGGCCATTTCCTCTAACCCAGGAGATCATTATGGAACTCTGTTGCTCGTAGTGTATTACGATGTCACAATTTCAAGATGGCAACCATACTGGAACTTTAAATCAGCAACAGGCTACAATACCTTTGCAGAACGGACAACTGCTGCTATGTTTCGTTTCTCTATTGCAAGCATGTTTAGATGGCAGCATGTTTTCTTTTTTCTTCTTGTATTCTTTTAAATTATCTTGCATATGGTGTTGTGTTTGTGTTTTATTGCTGTTGTGTTACAGGGTGAATGAAATAATGAGTCTGTGAATGAATGGATGAATGCAAGTGATAGCGTGTGTGTAGTGACATAGTTAATGCTTAAACACATCAGTCACACAAAAGGCACTTTCATTCGTACGCTAGACGGATTGGCATTGCCAGTGCTTGTTAGTCTATATTTACCTTGCTGGTCGGAGTAAAAGGCCCTCTTGTTGTGGCAGATACTGGCCAGTCCTGACCTCTGCAGCCAGGTGCGCTGCAGCGCCCAGTGAACAAGGCCGCCATGACACAGTGCTGACACTACCTTCTATAAAATGGCAGATCATTAATTGCTGTTTTTCTCTCTGCAGATTTTTATTGCGCTGGGGGAGCTTCTTTTATCGTTGAACTGGGCCATTGTGGCTGACATACTGCTGGTGAGTTTATAGTGTTCTTCCCGCTGCTTTATTGATTTCCTGTGTACACAAAGCCCTTACTGACAGGAAGGCGCCTCGGCCACTTCACAAAGCGCGCCCTGTTTGGGATATCATTGTGTGATTACCTGATACCAGCCCAGTGTCCCTCATGGCTCTGCGGCGCCTTCACGTTTAATATGGGCAGCAGTGTCATACAGATTGTCGAATGAGATTGCACCGTTGCTTTGGAAAAAGAGTCACAACATTTTTGGTTCTGACAAAAAGTCTCGCATGCAGCACGTAGATTTCCTACTTTAAAAGTTTTTATTGGTTTTGGCAATGTTTTGTTTTCCACAGTCAAATTCACGGTTAATAGCCAGTTTGCTGTGGGAGAATCATAGGGGATGCCACTTTTTTTTATAGGGAATATTCACAGCAGCACAATTCTGAGAACGCTTTTTCAAATGATGGATATTTCCAGGTTCAAAACACCACCTAGAACTAGCCATCCTCTTCCTTTTTAGGTTTTGCCTGAGTCAGCGCGCATGCTGGCTTAGAGCCCAATCATTACTTACCATTCCTTACTATTGATTGTCTTCCATGTCGCTCTTCTTTCCTTGCTTCTGATTGATGGGCGGCTCCTGCTCCTTCCTCCCAGGGCTTCTTGTGTTAGTCGCTGCAGTGGAGCATGGACCCAGTACAGCTTCCTTTCTGTGGGTAGTGTTCTTCCACTGGCTGTGAGGTCCTGCAGGTACTCTTTATTTTCTTTCGGACATGTACTCTTAAAGAGTGCATGTCTGCATTCCGCCTCCCGCCCTTCCCTTGTGTTGCTTGACTCCTGTCCATGCTCCTGCTGTCCCTTGTGTTGCTGCTACACCCCTCCTCCCCCGCTCCTCCATTGTGTTTCCTCACCACACTGTCTGTAGTCACTGCTCCCACCCTCCTCCCCTGCCTCTCTTTAGTTGCTTTTGTTTTGTCTGTTTTTGTAGTGTTATATAGCACACACTAGCCCCAGAGGTATTGTATAGCTTTACTTGAGCACCAGTTACATTACACAAGGGCACTTTCAGTTTTTAGGTATAGGGAGATTACATGAGGTCCCACTCTCCTGCTCTTGTTGCTTCAACCATCTTCCCCCACGTCTCCCTTGTGTTGGTTACTCCATGATGTCTGTTGTTGCTGCTACCTCCCTCCACCCTCTTCTCCCTCCTGTGGCTTGCTCTCCCTCACACTTGGAGCTTGGTTTAGGAAAAGTGCTTGAAGTGGTCAATGCTGGCTGCATCATATCAATTTTTTTCCCTTTAAGCCATGTTGCACAGCAGCGCATGCTGTGCAACATAGCTTAAAGAAAAAAGAGACCACCATTTTGAGTGTCTGAAACAAACTTGCCTGCATCCTTAAAATTACAAATAAAATGCTTACATCCCGATACAACATTAACTGTAACCACTCAAACTGCAGCTAGCAATTGTTGACTAGACTTTGGTAACGTCCACTATGTGTTCATCTTCAGGGACTGCACTTTAATACTTGACTGTGTGTGGCTAACTTCAACCAGAAGTTATGTTTACTAGGGGAATAATGAGAATGAGAATGTTCTAAGCTTTGTTAATTTTACTTTAAAATCATATAATGATTGGTGTTTGACATTATCAAAATGATTGTGCACTGTTCTATACTGGTCACCTATGTAAAGTATCATATATTGTTAGACATTGGATCTCTAGTTGGCAGTCAGTTCACTCTCTGTCCAAGTAGGGACCCTCATTCTAGTCAGTGTAAGGGAATCACACCCCTGCTCACCCCCTTGGTAGCTTGGCCCAAACAGTCAGGCTTATCTCAGAGGCAGTGTGTTAAGAATTTGTACCCACACACAGTAACACAGTGAAAACACTTGAAGTGGACACCGCACCAGTTTAGAAGAATAGCCAATATTTATCTACGTAAAACAAGACCAAAATGACAAAACTCCAACACAAGCAAAGATATGACTTATTAAAGATTAAACCCCAATAAAATACTTAGAAACAAAGTAGCTCTAACTGGGGCTATTACGACATTGTGATGGAGTCGTTCCTCACCATCCGATGCCACTCGCGAGGGAGTGTGGTGCCGGTCGCTGAGTCGCATGGACCCCAGGTACAGTGCCTTGGAAACGAGGTAGAGCCAAAGCTGTGGCACAGAGTTGGGGAAGTGAGGCGTAACTGGAGCTAGTGCAACGTCAGTTCAGTACTGCTGTGCAGGAGGTGAGGTGTCAGTTCCTTACTGCTACACAGGGGAGGTGAGGCGTCGGTCCCTTGTGGAGGCAGTGGAGGTGCGGCGGCGGCAGCGAGGCCTTGTTCATCACGATCCGGTGGGGTCGATGAGTATAGCGGTTCAAGATGCGATGGGGAGACCTCACGGGGTTGTGGTCAGACCACGGGGCCACAGGCACCATGGCGAAGTCAGGTGTCACAAACGTCGGTGACACATCACTCAGGACTCACGATAATGTGGAACTTCAGAGGTGCTGCGATGCATCGGGCCCTTGTTTTATGCCAGACTTCCCTCTCAAGGGCCCAGGAACTGGAGTGAGCACCTCTTGGCAAGTCAGGGTCCTCAGCAAGAGAACCCAGGGGCTGGCAGATGAAGCCTTTGATATCCCTGAGACTTCTTAACAGGAGGCAATCTCAGTCCAAGCCCTTGGAGAAACTTCACAAGCAGGATACACAGCAAAGTCCATTCTTTGCCGTCTCCAAAGCAGAAGCAGCAACTGCAGGCCAACCCAGCAAAGCACACACAGCTTTTCAGCACTTCTCCTCTTGATCCAGAAGTGTTCTAAAAGTCTGGGGTTTTGGGTCCATTACTTATGCTCATTTCTGCATTTGAATTAGGCAAACTTCAAGGGAAAGTCTTTGTAGTTCACAAGACCCTGCCTTTCCTGCCCTGGTCTAGGGGTTTTGGAGACTGTACCGTGTAAGGACAGGCACAGCCCTATTCAGGTGCAAGTGTCAGCTCCTTTCATCACTCTAGCCCAGGAAGACCCATCAGGATATACAAGGCACACCTCAGCTCCCTTTGTGTGACTATATAAAGTGAATTCACAAGCAGCCCAACTGTGATCCTGACCCAGATGTGTATTCTACAGCCAGGCAGAGGCACCGAATGGTTAAGCAAGAAAATGGCCACTTTCTAAAAAAAACACCTTCACTGAAAGATGTATTTTAAAATTGTGAGTTCAGAGACCCCAAACTCCATTTCTCTATCTGCTCCCAATTGGAAATTGTGCTTAAGAGATATTTCAAGGCAATCCCCATGTTACCCTATGAGAGAGATAGGCCTTGCACTGGTGAAAACTGAACTGGGCAGTATTTCACTATCAGGACATGTAAAACACACCAGCACATGCCCTACCTTTAAATACACTGCTCAATGCCAATGGGACTACCTTGGGCCCTCCTTAGGGGGGCCTTACATGTACTAAAAGGGAAGGTTTGGGCCTGGCAAGTGAGTGCACTTGTGAGCTCGACATGGCAGTTTAAATCTGCATACACAGACACTGCAATGGCAGATCTGTGACAGGTTTACAGGGCTACTCATGTAGGTGGCACAATCAGTGTTGCAGGCCCACTAGAAGCACTTACCTTTGCAGAGCATGTGTGTGCAGTTCAAACTGCCATTTCGACCTGGCAAAAAAAACCTTCCTTTTTAATACATATAAGTCAGCCCTATGGTAGGCCCTGAACAGGCAAGAGGACAAGGTGCAATATATTTAAAAAGTAGGGCATGTACATAAAAGTATTACCTGACCTGGTAGGGAAAATACTTGCATTCGTTTTCCCTACAGCAAGGCCTATCTCTACCACAGGATAAGATTGGAGTTGCTTTATTACATTTTATAAGCATAGTTTCCAAATGGGAAGCAATAATTCCTTCCAGTGAGATATCTCTGAATCATAGTTTACAATTCTAACTTATGATGAAGTTGGATTTTAAATTGCAATTCCTAAAATGAAACTTTAAAAAAGTTACAATTTTCCTGCCTTAGCCACTTGTGCCTGTAGCCTGTCTCTGGTCACATGACTGGGTGTAGTTAGCAGTTGGGCTTTGTGTATCAGGCTTTGTGGATGGGAGGGAGGAGCTGGACACAGCCTATTTTACACCTGAATAGGCTGTGTCCTGTCCCCACACAAAGGGCTGCATACCCCCTGTAGTTTGTCTGGAGCTGGGGCAGGGAGGGCAGGACACCTGTGCATTTCAAATGCATGTCTTTGAAGTCCCTCCCCACTTCAAAGGTGCTACAGGGCATAAGAACTGGACCTCAGACTACACCACTTCATAACACTTCTCGACCGTTGGATACTCTGCCGGGAAGAAGAACGTCTGGGTTGCTGAAGGACTGCCACTCTTCTGGACTCCTGCTTTGCTGTGCTGACCTGCTGCCCACTTACCTAGGTGAGAAGGACTGGACCTGCATCTCTCTTGAACCCAGAACCCAGAGTCACTCCAAGGGCTAGTTGTCTTGCCTCCTGATCTGAAGGTTCATGGACATAAAAGACTTCAAACCACTTCTTCTTTACCTGGACTCTGCCATCAGTGAGTCTACCCTGCCAAGCTGTGCCACCCCAGTCCTGGATCCTTGGAAGTAGACCTAAGGTGCCTGCCAGAGGAATTGACGCATCCTATCTGCTGAGTGACGCATCCCCAAGCAGAACCGATGCATCTCTTTGGCTGACCGGTGCATCATCAAGACAAACCGATGCATCGCTGCTGCGTGGATTGGACCCATCGCAATAGACTTGCATTGTCATTGCATCTCGGGTTTGATGTATCACCTTCGGAACCACCGCTGTGCAATGCTTCTCTGGAGCAATTCCTTGCATCTCTCTGTGATGACAGCCTCGACGACGAAGCTGGAAGCTATCCATCACAGCCTTACTGCTCATTGGAACCGACGCATCGCCTCGAGTGTGCTACACATCCCCAATACTGGCCTTCACAACGAAAGCACCATCGACAAGATCCTCAATGCCAGTGCATCTGGACCTCAGATTGCAGCCTTGCCATATTTCAGAACTGATGGATTGCCTTGGTTGTGGGACCCATCTTCGACATGGATTCAGACAACGCTCCGCAACCAGGATTTAAGGTACTTTGTTCAGTGGATCTCACTGTGTCCATGTAGGCATCCTGCGCTCCATCGCAATCGGCCTGAACTTGTGGCTTTGTCCAGGTCCTGCATGACCAGATATCCTCAATGGCACTTTTGGCTTCTTGGTGCTATTTTTACTTGAAAATTTAAAATTCAATTTCTCAGGTTCTACCAATTGGATTTTTGTCATTTTGGTCTTGTTTTATTTATTAAAATCTACTCTATTTGTCTAACTCTGTTGGGGGGTCCTCTTGTGGTGCATGTTCACTGTTTTATTGTTTGAAGCAGTGAACAAATACTTTACACATTGCCTCTAAGTTAAGCCTGACTGCTCAGTGCCAACCTACCGAGGATTGAGCACAGGTTAATGTGGGGCTTACTTGTGTTATATCCTGACAAGGATTGTGGTTGCTTCTTGACCAGGGTTCCCACTCCAGTCAACCTACAACCCAATTTCTTACAGAAGGGTCTTGCTGAAATCCACTATCCCAGACTGGTTTTATTCTGTTTGGGCCTCAACAGCGAAATACAACTTCATTTCTTTGGCACAGTGGGCATGAAACCCATATTTAAGCAAATCCATCACAAGAAGGCCATTGGAGTGATAAAAGCAAAAAGGTCATGGTTAAACTGTTTAAAATAATCTCACCCACTGGTAATTAGTCAGGACCACTTTCCAATAACTTGCTGCTTTTTTTGCTCACCGTAACACTCCAGGTAAGGACCTCCCTCAGGCTTGGTCTTGGTCTATTAGTAACAGTCGAGCTAAACTGCTAGACCGGGTCCTCTGTCAATGGAAGACAAAAGACATGACTGTTTTTGGCCTATTTGGGCCTCTTCAGTCAGGTGCAGTTTGGTTCCAGTTGCACAGGGGGCATGGGACCCACATCTGTGGCATGAGGAAAACTACAGAGCCACCTTAAGCAGAAACTTTCGAGGATAGACATTTACGAGTTCCATTAAGAAGAAAATAAGCATGGATAGCAAATCTGTGGAAAGACAAAAACAGTTTGTGAATTACTTCACTTGCCTCTTTATGTACTTTCAGTTGTATCTAGTTTCCAACAATTCTTTGTTGTGCAAGGTGCCAATTAACCTAAAACTTCCAACTATCTGTGAAATATACTTTCAACAGTTTTAGTTACCTATTGGGTTTTCTCATCGCGAGCAACATCAGAAGATGTACAAGCCAGTCCCGGATATATTCCTCAGCAGTACATTGTGAACATGCCTATAGGTGCATAGGTCCAATGTGATGAGCTTAATGTGACTCACCGAACTCTTGCTGAGTTGACTATCATACCTGCAGAACAGGACAAGGGAGAGGCTGGATAGGGAGTTCGGGACAGTAAAGGAACAAATAAGGGTCATTTGGAAGTGCCAGCAAACACTTGTGGACTGCACATGAAACAGAGACCATGTGGTGGCTGAAGCATAGCGCCTTGAAACCACCATTCAAGGAACTATGCTTCAACCACTGTTGTAGTGCGGCTTTACCCTAAGTTGACTATTGGTACTTTGCAGAGTTATACATGGTACCTGGTACCTGGTGTGACTGTGCCAAGCCGGCCAAAGGATATTGGAGGACCATACGACCTGGGACCTTACGAAGGACCAGATGGCCAGAGATAGTAACTTGGATCTGCCAGCAAGAGGTGGCGGGGCCCAAAAGTGGACTGTGATCCCTGCAGGTTGTTTGGAAATGGGTTTGAGGCACGGCTCCTGTATATAGGCATTTCTAAAATTCAACAGTCAATGAGTCCGGCACAATTCGGAGTCAGCAAATGGGACAACCTAGGGCTTGGGGCATCCTAGCTGCCTATAATGGCAGGGTGTGAAACTGCTGAGTCCTGGCTGGGAGCCCAAGCAGTTCTCACTGCTAATATAGCTCAGTGTGAGAGAGTGAGGGACAGGACTGTAACCGGGATAGTAAACTGGGTTTTTGGTCAAGTGGACTGTGGCAAGATGTGTATGTGTGCCTGCACACAAGTAGTCTGTGAGTGCATTTGTGCTTGTATATGTGTTATCTGATTCTATTTGTCCCTCTATGGTAGCCATAATTAGAAGTGCAGGAAAAATGCACCAATAATTCTGCTCCTAGACGTCCTGACTCTAGGCAGATTGTTTTTTCCATGTGCGGGGTTACAAGTAATCGCCTGAGAAATGGAGAATAACCACTGGAATCAGTGTTTCCACACTGATTTCCTCAGGTTTTTCCCTCCTTTTTATGACTTTTTGTTTCTCATTTTGGCTGGTTTGACCTCTGAAATGTTTTTGAGTAAAGAAAAATGGCAGCTCATTTTAAATAGACAACAATACCGCCAGCATTGAAATCACAATTAATCCCAAAATGCTAAGGGGCTGATTTAGATCTTGGCGGAGGGGATACTCCATAACAAACACGATGGATATCCCATCCACTGTATTACAAGTATCGTAGGCTATAATGGAATTGTAATGTGGCAGACGAACAAACCCCTCCGCCAAGATCTAAATCAGTCCCTAAACCTGATTTAGATCTTAACAGTGTTACCGTCATTCCACTCTGTTGCCGGCCTGAAAAGACTGTCTAGTCGTTGATTTTTCGCCCTCTGTATTTAGATGTATTGCGGCTGAGCCGAAGACCGCACCCTTCTTAGCAGTCAGGCAGGTGAGTTCCTGCCGGCCGTACTTAGATGTTACAGTTCCACCGGCGGTTTACTGATGGAGGGAGGACATCGCTGGACCCAGTGGACAGCAGATAATGCCTGGGACCACGGAATACAGAAAGTCTCACACACACACTCCAGCCTTCACATATGCATCCCCCGACATCACACACAACACAAACCAATATCCATTGCCATTCCACCACAGCACAACACGTGCATGCCTCAGACACACATTGAGGTACAGCCATGACACAACATACACACACTAGTGAAACTAAACCTACACATGACACAACCACAACAACTAAACATTCATCTGCACAAACACTTGCACACAAAAGCACAACCACACACATCACAACAATCACCGCCATACAAGAACATGCACCTTAAAATGTTGCACGCAGCACCACAACACACAACACAACATACACAGCAATATCCACGCCATTTGCAAGGGGCACACGTGTTGACACAACCACATCACCCACTACATCTCCCTCCACCTCACCCAGCCAATCACATCCGGCACAGACATACACGTACTGAGTCACACACACAACTCGATGCACAACATGAAAGATACAGGTCGCCATTCAATGTGTACACCGGCACAGTAGAGAAATGCAAATGTATTTGGCAACGAATACTGGCACCATAATCACAGTTGTGTACGATATGTGATGTGTACCAGTGTGTTTCCTTTCATGTGTGATCCATGTGTGTCCCTGACATACGCATCTACATTTTTTAAATTACTGTGACATGTGACATGTATATGTCTGATGTGGTCCCGAGCTCATGTGCAGTAACCCCCCCAACGTACTTAGTCAATGCACGTTGCCTACCTTTGTGTCCAGCGATGAGGGGTTTGTGTTTTCTCCGTTGTCCCTTGGCATCAGCGACGGAGGGTCCTATCCAGTCACGTCCAGTCAGAAACTGAAGTTAAATTGGGAGAAAAGGTGAGTTTTTACCCCTTTCCCTACGATCCACAAAGTCAGAAGTGGAGGTGAGACCTCCACTTTTTGCTTGGCGGGATGGCACATCCAAATCTGCTCAGCGGTTATTGGGGCTGGAGTCCCGCCGTCAGTCACACTTTCCTATGGCACTGTTGCGGCGGATGGGAATGCTTGGCAGAGTCAGCGGGACTTGGGCAGGTTAAAGTCTATAGGACTGCCGACATCCAAATCTGGCGGGTGGACTGTCATGGCTGTGGATGGGTTTTCAGCTGGAAAACCAATGGTGGAACCGTTACAGCCAGCATCTAAATGAGGCCCTAAGTCTGTTGTTTATTTAAATGGTATATATATATATATATATATATATATATATATATATATATATATATATATGCACGTCTGAGTGTTCTGAAATATTTTTTGATTATCTGTGTGTCTGCATATGACTATGTGATAGTGTTTCACAGTGTGTGAGCAGGTGTGTTTCTGTGACTGTATGGTTGCTTGTATGTCTTTGTGCGTTTATACCTGCACTTTTGTGAAGCTGTGTGTGTTTATGGATACTTCTAGGTTTTTTTGTGCATCTGCATGTCAGCATTGGTATATACTGTGCATCTGTGCTCCTGAACATGCATGTCTGCATATAATATCTGTGTGTGCATGTACTATAGATGAGAAAAACAATGGTAGAATTAAATCAGCCTTAATCCTGTTCCAATAGGAATAGTCCAGATTTTTACCCTCAATGTGACAGTGCCCTGCAGCATCCATGTTTGGCTTAGTGGCAAAGTGATGGGTCGAATCTTTGAGTTAATCTGGCAATTACTCCCCCCGATCCGCTCTCACACACATTTTTTTTTATATTATTTCTCTCCAGGCAGGGAGCATCTATGTGCAAATCAGCTCTCATCCCAGTCCAACAGAATATGTCAAGACCGATCTTCCAGGCCAGATCCCCTTTAGACACTAAGCAATCCTATGCTGATTTGTTATCACTGGTCATCATCCGTGATTTGCACCTTGAGTCCTGTGGCACAGTAAGAGCAGGGTCCACCTCTTGGCATTCCCCTCACGCTTAGTGCATTACATGAAAACACAAAACAGAAGCGTGAGGTTCTTGCAAAAGGCTGAGCCTCCGGGCATCCCTAGGGCCACACCCAGTCCAAATGTATTTTTGCTCACTTTGTCACTTTTGGCTGGATCTCTGTTACTCTTCCCACTCGTCCCTTGTGACTTGGGCTCTGCTGGCTCTATATTGTGCTTTCTAATTCTGCATAGGTTGTATGGAAAGCTACAAAATCAATCCCTTTTCTTGAAAAGCGTTTGGATAAAGGCACTGGTGAGTAGCATGTTTTTACCTCTTGAGAACGAGGAACACAAAGCTGAGGAGGCCCATTTTAAGTTCTATTACGGCAGAATAGAGCCATTGCAGCAGAGGTTTCCTATCACGATTAACTTTTTGGGACAGCAATTTAGAATATAATTAGTAATATTTTGATAAGGAAATTGTCTGTTGATTTATTGTTATGGAATTGTAAAGATTTACGAGTTTTATATTTTGGCACTTTGAAGGTAATGGTTTTACGAATATAGTATCCGAAACAAACTTGATTTGAAATTGCAGTGAGCAACCTTAGTAATGTAACGTGTATAGGCTGATAGAGTATGATGCATAGGGTGCACATGAGTGAATGTATAACAGGAACATGTTTCCATGGAAAACATTTGGAGAGGAGATCAGCTGGAGCACAGGGAATTTACTTCTGATCGTTCACACTATAGAAGACACCAACTCATTGACCAATGAATCAATTAAAAGAAAAATCACAGCCACAGAACTACTCCCCACATCCTTCAACAGTTCGGGACTTTAGGTGTGCCGTATCCCATCCTGAGTGCTCATTGCATACCCAAAGGGAGCCCACTACAAGCTCGCTACAGCACAAACAGTATACAAGCTGTAATGTAGAGAGGAGGTTTCTGAGGGGAGGGGGCTAAGAGAGTCAGATAATTTAGCTTTTGGTTTGTTATACAAGACCTTCCTTCTTGTGGAAAATGGTGGTCAGTAGTTCTGTGACCTTATCTCTATAACACGTAAATATGTCCCTTTCTGGGCCAAAAGAAACAACTAATGACCCCTGAATGTCTGCGATTGTGGAGAAGCTCTTGAAAAAGAACATTTGGCTGGAATCTCCTTTGAAATCTAGTCTATAGAAAGGGATTTCAGAGATGAATGATTTACTGAGCAGTTCGTATCCGCTACAGTCTATAGACACCAGATGTTCTGGAAGTGTATTCTTTGTCTAGGATGACCCTAGAAGACATGTTGTCTAGAATGATCCTAGATGGCATGTAGTATCTCTATCTCAATATTCATTGCCTGATCACCTGAATACAAGGATCACTAGGTGATCTTATTTGGCTGGACCCAGAAGTTGATTACTTGTACTGATTAGATCCAGAGTACCTATCCAGCTGAATCCTAGGAATACCAGGTGAATTGAATCACCTGGATCTAGATGCTACTTATTCATCGATGAGGGCCAGACACTAAGAGTCCACCCAACTGAGTCTAAGATGGACTGGAGTGTCTGGACCCAGAATACCAGATCTTGTATTGTTGAGATCCAGATGGTCACTGCTCATCATTAGTATCCAAGAGACAATCGATTAATTAAATTGACTGGATCCAGAAGTCCAGAGCTTTTCCACAGAAGTCAAAGAGACACCCAAAAACGAGTATGAGTATAACCTTGAGGCCTGACAACTGTATATGTGGGTCTTGGAGCATCAGTTGACCTCCGTTCTGCTTATCTAGATCTCCATTGCATGTCCATCTCAGCCAGATGGATATCGGGTGTTCTATATGGGTGATATCTGACAGTCCAGCACTTGAGAACTGAGCCAAGCTGACACCAGGGGGCAATTATTGGTGGTATCCGGAGTCCACAGTACAGCAACTGACCTGTACTACCTCCCTCTGAAAATAACCCTCCAGCATGCCTAAGGTACTTACTTAATTAGATGTATTTTGGATATTTTCAGTGATTTGCTGGGGTGTCCAGGACACATGAGTCCTGTGTGCACAGTACCTGCTCTTTGTAACCCTGTGATTGATGACTGTGGGCAAATAGCTGCCTGCAGTGACTGGAAGTAAGACAAATGAAAAGTGCAGGAGCCCCAGGTACACTTTGATCACCATTCCTCAAAAAGAATAGCATAAAAGGTGGTGACAACATGGTTTCTCAATGTCAGGGGTGGAGGTGAAATGTAATGGGTGTTTTTCAAGATACCTAAATTGAAAGCCATCTAAGAACACAAATGACAAATTCAATTCTCATTTATTAAACCAAAATATTTATTTTGATGTGTTAGATGAACAGTTGTGAGAGTAAGTATACATGTATACATTTAGAGTCTGTGGATGAGTCTTGAGTGAGTGGTGACCATGGTGACACATTCACCTCTTCAGTGACTTTATGACATAGGGCAGCATATTTTCTTTTACTTCACATGATTACTGGGAATCAGCTCTGTTTTTGTTGGAAAATGGGAAATAAAAGATAAACAATCCTTCTTATGTTGATTAATTCCTTGGCATCGAGTCTGTTAACAGTGGTGTCAAGATATGCAAGCTATATAATTCCCAAAATGAGTATAGTGGTTAAAAAGTGTCTGCATTTTACCTGCCATTAAGACATTTGGAAACCCTAGGGCGTAATGTTCCAAAATTACAAATTATAATTTTCACTTCGAAATGCGTACTCTATTTATGCCAAAATATACAAAACATGATTTCACTTGAAAGGGCTTTGGGTCACTAGAATATTTTAAGTGATGATTTTGGTTTACTTAGTTCATGTTGGAGAAGTTCAATATTTAAGCAATGGTCATCATATTGGGTGCCAAGGCAATTCCAATCCATTCCGAGCACAAATGCAAGATTGTCCCCGATTAGAGACTACAATTGGTTTTGTTTTACCCATGCACAAAACTTGGCAAAATTTGCATGAGTAAAAAGGTCAGGAAGAGGCAAAACATTAAGGGATTGGCTGCGCCACTTGGATAACGAACATAGGGCCAGATTTACAAAGCCCTAGCTCTACCCGAGCGTCACTTTTTGCGATGCTCCGGTAGCACTGCGCAGTGCGCCACATTTACGTGGCAGTGCTGTCATTTTTTGTGGCTTAACGAACCTTGTAAATATGAGCCTCCCCAATGCAGTTTTCTGAGGCAGAGGGGTGTGCAATGGGTCTTCTTGTAGGCGTTCCACCTCAACACCCATTGCTTTTGGAGCTGCCACAGATTTACAAGAAGGCGTAAATCTGTGGCAGCGCCAAAAACTAACACCACCCCAGGGGTGGCGTTAGCATGGCACAACGAGGAGGAATACTTTTATTCCTCCTCGTTTTTGCTTTATTCCATGTGCGCTGCATTCTGCAGCACACATAGACAGAGCAAAAGGCCATGAATGAATGTTTATGTGCAGGAAGGTGTCCCTTCCTGCAGATAATGACCATTGTAGATTGTTTATGTGCAGGAAGGTTAACCTTCCTGCACATAAACAATCAATCCCCTCAATGCAGACACCCTGGCACTATGGTGCAAGCGGGCCTGCGTTGGCAGCTAAATTTAGTTCCGGGGTGCACCGTATTTTAGTACAATGTTTCCTTGCAGTTTTGGCAATTAAAATCACACTTATTTTTTTTCAGAAATTGTGCAAAACCGATAAAAACAGTATAGTCCAAACCACAATAGACGAAGTTGTATACTAGTCTCTCGTATCCATGGTGATATAAATAGTTTTCTTGACTCCTTCTCAAGGGAAAAAAATCAATAGCGCGTACAAAAGACAGTCCTTTAAATGGCTTGTAGAACTGCACCGACCATTGTTTACGAGTTGTGACCCACACCTTCGGTTTAGGTTACAGTGGTAATCCAAAACGAATTTGTAGTCGAATATTTTAGTACTAGAAAAATATTAGCTCAATAATTTTGCACCCTAGTCAGATACTTACTGGCAGCATGGATGCTAGAATTCTAACACCCAAGGGGTAACAACCTTTTATACTCCACATATTCTGCCACTGACACCAGACTGTAACAGTGACAGTTTTTTTTTAAAATGTCCACCTTGTCTGCGGGTGCTGGTTTTGTAGTCCACAATTCTTTGCTTGTGTCATCTTTCTCAAAGAGTAGAACATTATGAGTGGGACAGGATCACTGTGATTTCTAGCTCTCAATTCATGAAATTATGTGTCTGATCCTTCTGGGCTCTCTGAGTGGACACAAAAAATCTGTATACTAACTGAGGCGCTCAAATGTTTGCCGTAATTCAGCCCAAATTCGAGCTGCATAGCTTCTGTGACCACACTCTTTAAAATTGAGAGAGTGGTTTCTTCAACCAGCTATACAATATTTGTAATTTGTATTGGAACTGAGCACTGCAACAGGTTAGTCATACAGGATCATAATATAGTTTTACTATTAAATGTCCTGAAAAGAACCTCCACCTAATAGCCCCATATCAGTGATTACATTGTCTTAATCCTGACATCGCAAACAGTGCTCCCATTTTGCCCTCCAACACACATTTTTAAACTGTGCATAATTCACAAAAATGCAAACAATTTTCAAGCGATTTGTAGTACTGCACTGGTCAAGTGTTCTAACATGGTACTTGCTTTTTAATTAGTCAAGAAGCAAACAATAATCTGTCAAATTAGCTTGTTAAATTGTTGACATTTAAAAAGTATTCTCAATGAAGTTCATGGTAATAATCTTGGAAACATTGAATTTTCTAATAACTCATACATTTTGCGTTCTTAATATGTTCAGCAAAGACGTGTGTGCGAAATATTTGTCAACATTGTTAGCAGTGAGTCATTTTTGTGCTCATCTTTGAAAATGTCACAAGCCCACTAGCCCAACACGTTTCGACCCCACGGGCCTTTTTCTCCAAGACGCATAGATGCCTTCACGCAACAAAGCATTGCAACACTTCACGCCTGTCTTCATCCAGCAGCATCAAAGTCTGTCCCTGCCCTAAATGCTTCAGATGATGCCCTGAGGTGGGGGGAGAGTTTATATATTTATAAGAGGTCTCTTAATAATTAACAAGGCAGCTGGGCCTCATGTCCAGGTCTCCCTTTGTCACTGACAAACATTCTAAAATGAATGTGTAACGCTAGAAAGGGGTTACAGTCACACATAATATGGCTGAAGGCTCTGCATACACAGCCAGTTTACACAGCCAGTTTTTCATTTTTTCCTGATTTAAAGACATTATCTGACTAATCACTTGGTCTTTTCATGAAAAGTGCTTCACATATTTAAGCTGCGCTGATATTTATTGGAATCAAATATATCAAACATGCTTTTACCTCATCCTATATTTTTTCGAACATCTTGTCTAGCATTTCTAATTATGCCTCTCCAGTGCTGGCATGTGTTTTGCACACTGTTGGGCTTTTTCAGGACGTTCGAAGCGGAGCTGTCTTGACAGCTGTAGTATAAATTTTGCGGAAGCCTGGTTTTCAACTTTGTTGATTACTGGTGCAAACACTCAATTTCGATGCTTTAAATATCATATTCTAAGATTGCATTGGGAGATGGAGAACAGGTGAGCCAAGCATCTGGTCTGTGATAGCATGCTTAGCATGCGTGGCATTCACTGCCAGAGCTGAACCTAGTGGTACATCCCATTGGAGCGTTGAGGACCTGCAGTCACAGTGCTGAAGTGCATCCAATATCAGAAAAGAGAACAGAGTCCAGAGCTCTTGAACGAGTAGGACCTTCTCCCACTGCTTCTCTTGTTGGACAAGTGTGAACAAACATGTAACCCATCTTGTTATAGTGAAATGTGATATATGATCTGTAAAATACAGCATCACTGCATATGGATCTGCAGGTTTGATGTGAAAACCATACTAACTAAAGGGGAGAAGGAGGGTTTAAAGGAGCTGGGTCTATCCTCCTTAAAGCTTCAGTAAACGTACATAAAGGCTCAGCCCGAAAAGAAACTTCCACAGGGAGACAAAAATGTTTTTTTGTGTAAAAACCCCTCACCCACCAGGGTTACCCTTTGGTGGCATGCTTCATCATCGGGTTTCCTCCCGATCTGCTGCAGTACCAGGCATGCTGCGACCGACGGAATACGTGGGAACACTGTTGGTTTCAACAATGTGAATGCTAGAAAGGGATAGGAGTGGGGGGTCTTGGTGAGTTAAAAATATTACGCTCTGGATGATATTACTAATTTAATGCGTCTCACAGGGGTAGTATGATTAAAAGGGGGTGTTGGGAGGGTGGATATATTATGTACCTTATCTCCTAGATGGTCGACATGTTTTGGAGTCTACCCCTAGACTCCTCATCAGGACCAAGGTGAACTCCCTGTATCACTCCTTGTGCGCCTAGCACTAATAACAGCACTATTAATCCTTGCTATGTGGTAAGGTAATATATATAGCTAAATTAAATAATACCCATCAGTATCGTTGTATCTTAGGTCCTCTGGGAGGGGTGTGTGCTTGTAGTCACACATTCGTCAAAGCAACATTCCCGCTAGTAGCCTAATTCTCACCGCGCCGGGCCCTGGGTTATTTGGAACGGGAGGAAACCCAATGATGAAGTATGCCACCAAGGGGTAACCGTGGTGGCTGAGGGTTTTTCACACACGAAAACCTTTTTGTCTCCCTGTGGAAGTTTCTTTTCGGGCTGGGCCTTGATGTGAAAACCCTCTGCTCCTCCTTGGCTTTTTTTTCAAAGTAAACATCTGATTCCGACCTTTGTCAATAGGTTTTCTTTGTAAATGTTTTAATACATTTGTGTTATTTTCTAAATTGGCTCTTAGTTGGTATGCTATGCCTAAGAAATATTGGAGCTGGTGGAGCAGATATCTCTGACACCCTCACCCCCTCTGTCTTCGAAGCCGAGATGGTAAAGTGAACTTATAATCACTGACCCTGGTAAAGTGAACCTATACCCACTGACCCTGGTAAAGTGAACCTATAACCACTGACCCTGGTAAAGTGAACGTAAAACCACTGACCCTGGTAAAGTGAACCTATAACCACTGACCCGGGTAAAGTGAACTTATAACCACTGACTCTGGTAAAGTGAACCTGTAACCACTGACCCTGGTAAAGTGAGCTTATAACCACTCACCCTGGTAAAGTGAACTCATAATCACTGACCCTGGTAAAGTGAACCTGTAACCACTGACCCCGGTAAAGTGAACTCATAACCACTGACCCTGGTAAAGTGAACTCATAACCACTGACCATGGTAAAGTGAACTTATAACCACTGACCATGGTAAAGTGAACTTATAACCACTGAGGCCGAAATGTGGATTATGCGGTGACAACAAACTGGTCAAAGGAAATATGGGCGACTGTCTTGAGGGCTGAGTGATGGTTGCAGAAAAGGTAAAAAATCCTGGGATTTCGACGGACCAAGTACTTTCAGTGACAAATCCGTTAAGGTGATAGGTGCATGTTTTTACTAAATGTTTTTGGCTTGCATAGTTCCTGAAAGTAATTTCGGACACGTATACCTCTGGGCATAGTGGTGGTTGCAGAGATATCTTTATTTGTAAACACCTGCAAAGTGCAGGGCAAGACTGGGAACTTAAAACAGGCCTTGAAAAAATTATAAATTGAACCCCCATTTGCAGATGTGCATAATGCACGCAAGAACCAGAGTAATTATTTCAAGTTACCGCCAGGATCGTGTAACGGGCACCACCACTCCTGGAAGCTGAAACCGGCCTCCAAGTGTCAAAACCGGCCTTCTGTGGCTTTGCTGGGAGATTACCTGCTTCACCGGATGGCCAGTGTAAGGAAAGGCCTCCTTGGCATGGTTACCCCCTGACTTTTTGCCTTTGCTGATGCTAAGTTTTGATTGAAAGTGTGCTGGGACCCTGCTAACCAGGCCCCAGCACCAGTGTTCTTTCCCTAAACTGTACCTTTGCTTCCACAATTGGCACAGCCCTGGCACTCAGATAAGTTCCTTGTAACTGGTACCCCTGGTACCAAGGGCCCTGATGCCAGGGAAGGTCTTTTAGGGCTGCAGCATGACATGCCACCCTGGGGACTCCTCACTCAGCACATGCACACTGCCTAACAGCTTGTGTGTGCTGGTGGGGAGAAAAAGACTAAGTCGACATGGCACTCCCCTCAGGGTGCCATGCCAACCTCACACTGCCTGTGGCATAGGTAAGTCACCCCCTAGCAGGCCTTACAGCCCTAAGGCAGGGTGCACTATACCATAAGTGAGGGCATATGTGCATGAGCACTATGCCCCTACAGTGTCTAAGCAAAACCTTAGACATTGTAAGTGCAGGGTAGCCATAAGAGTATATGGTCTGGGAATTTGTCAAACACGAACTCCACAGTTCCATAATGGCTACACTGAAATCTGGGAAGTTTGGTATCAAACTTCTCAGCACAATAAAATGCAAACTGATCCCAGTGTGGAATTTATTATAAAATTGTAAAATGCACCCAGAGAGCATCTTAGAGATACCTATCTGACTTCAAGTGTTAAGCCGACCAGTTTCTGCCAGCTTACCACAACCAGACGGGTTGCTGGCCACTTGGGGAGAGTGCCTTTGTCACTCTGTGGCCAAACACAAAGCCTGTACTGGGTGGAGGTGCTTCACACCTCCCCCTGCAGGAACTGTAACACCTGGCGGTGAGCCTCAAAGGCTCACCCCCTTTGTTACAGCACCACAGGGCATCCCAGCTAGTGGAGATGCCCGCCCCTCCGGCCAATGCCCCCACGTTTGGCGGCAAGGCTGAAGGAGAAAATTAGGAAAACAAGGAGGAGTCACCCACCAGTCAGGGCAGCCCCTAAGGTGCCCTGAGCTGAGGTGACCCCTGCCTTTAGAAATCCTCCATCTTAGTTTTGGAGGATTTCCCCAATAGGATTAGGGATTTGCACCCCTCCCCTCAGGGAGGAGGCACAAAGAGGGTGTAGCCACCCTCCAGGACAGTAGCAATTGGTTACTGCCCTCCCAGACCTAAACACACCCCTAAATTTAGTATTTAGGGACACCCCAGAACCCAGAAAATCAGATTCCTGCAACCTGAAACAAGAAGAAGGACTGCTGACCTGCAAGCCCGGCAGAGACGACAGAAGACGACAACTGCTTTGGCCCCAGCCCTACCGGCCTGTCTCCTGACTCGAAAACCTGCAACAGCAATGCATCCAACAGGGACCAGCGACCTCTGAAGCCTCAGAGGACTGTCCTGAACCCAGGACCAAGAAACTCCCGTGAGCAGCGGCTCTGCTCAAGAAACAGCAACAAAATTGCAACTTTTCTGCAACTTTCAAAGACCTCTCTCTTCCCGCCGGAAGCGTGAGACTTCACACTCTGCACCCGACGCCCCCGGCTCGAGATCCAGAGAACCAACACCACAGGGAGGACTCCCCGGCGACTGCGACCCCGTGAGTAGCCTGAGACGACCCCCCTGGACCCCCACAGCGAAGCCTGCAGAGAGAATCCAGAGGCTCTCCCTGACCGCGACTGCCTGTAACAAGGGACCCGACTCCTGGGCCAAGCACTGCATCCGCAGCCCCCAGGACCAGAAGGAACCGAACCTCAGTGCAGGCGTGACCCCCAGGCGACTCTCTGCCTAGCCCAGGTGGTGGCTGGCCCGAGAAGCCCCCCTGTGCCCTGCATGCACCGTCAGAGTGACCCCGGGTCCCTCCATTGTTTCCTATACAAAACCAGATGCCTGCTTTGCACACTGCACCCGGCCGCCCCTGTGCCGCTGAGGGTGTGTTTTGTGTGCCTACTTGTATCCCCCCGAGTGCTCTCCAAAACCCCCCTTGGTCTGCCCCCCGAGGACGCGAGTACTTACCTGCTGGCAGACTGGAACCGGAGCATCCCTGTTCTCTATAGGCGCCTATGTGTTTTGGGCACCTCTTTGACCTTTGCACCTGACCGGGCCTGAGCTGCTGGTGTGGTAACTTTGGGGTTGCCTTGAACCCCCAATGGTGGGCTGTCTATGCCCAGGAACTGAGACTTGTAAGTGTCTTACTTACCTCACAATCTAACCTTACCTCCCCCAGGAACTGTTGATTTTTGCTCTGTCTACTTTTAAAATAGCTTATTGCCATTTTAACAAAAACTGTATATGTTATTGCTCTAATTGAAAGTTCCTAACTTACCTGTGTGGAGTACCTTGCATTTTATGTATTTACTTCAAATCTTGAACTTGTGGTTCTAAAAATAAATTAAGAAAATATATTTTTCTATATAAAAACTATTGGCCTGGAGTTAAGTCTTTGAGTGTGTGTTCCTCATTTATTGCCTGTGTGTGTACAACAAATGCTTAACACTAACCTCTGATAAGCCTACTGCTCGACCACACTACCACAAAATAGAGCATTAGAATTATCAAATTTTGCCACTATCTTACCTCTAAGGGGAACCCTTGGACTCTGTGCACACTATCTCTCACTTGGAGATAGTATATACAGAGTCAACTTCCTACAGCCAGTCTGGCCATGACAAAGTGTGCGCGTACCTTGGAAAATGTGACATTGTCAATGATGCCCGTTTATGGTACAACATACATGATAACATTATGATAACATAAATAATTTGCTGATTTATTCTCGTGTGTCAGGCCTGTGTGTGGGCACATGTGAGTGTGCTGGGAAAGAGGAGGTCTGATGGGGCCTACTGGGGCACTTTCACCGAGAGTACAAGAAGCTTCAGGTTTGACCCAATCAATAATCGAACTGAAACCAAGAACCTCAAGAAATCTGTAAGAGGTATTTCCCTTTTGCTGAGGAAAAGTGTATAATCTTGAAGAAAATTCATGGAGCAAAAATCTGGATACCGCACAGTTCAGTAGTTCGAACCAACTTTTCCCATCTAGGTAATGAACAAGAAAAAAGTATACAGAGGGTTTTGCAGAAATATAATTTTAGTTAAGTGGACCCTTCAATGCGAGTTTTAGTGCTTGCAGAACACCATTTATATGAAAATGTACCTAACACAGCCTACAATTTTTCCTGAATAAAGGCTTCATAACTCCTTTTTAGCGCTATATCAAGATATTCTAACCGATTTGTTAGCCTGACTCACAGTTGAGATGGATGTGGTTCTTGTGAGTCAGCACTATGTAATATGTATGTTGAGGATTCATTACCCAAAATTCTAAACACAACTCTGAATTATTTCTATTAACGAAGAGGAGTCTTTGAGATGGATTAAACAGTCATCAAGAAAAATTAAAACGTATTCATGTCTCTTTCATAAAGATCGCCCTTCGAAGTTGCTCTATCACCAGAGCAAACTAGAGTGTTGGTGGGTGGTGGGGTACCCAAAATGTTCCTATCTTGTAAGCGATAAAAACTAGAAAATTCCTTTTATCTTACCATAGAGTCTGGTTTCATACATTGGGGCTCATTTATGCTTGGTTGGGAGGCCCACTGGGGCAGAAGCACTCACCTCCAAGCTCCTGTTTGAGGATCACCTACCCAAATTAAAGGTCTTGCTAGTCGGGTATCGCATTGCTGAAATACGGATGCACTTCTGGCAAATCTGAGTGCTTTGCCATGCTGTTGCTGCCCACTCTGCATTATATTTTGTTTTACAGACACAAACACCCAAAATAGAAATTTTCTTCTGAAAAACAAAAAACACAAGTGTCATGATGCTCCTGGTGGTGGGGGGAGGAGTGGGGAGCAAGTGTTCCTTTTTCCTGTGTGGATTTGTCATGGCTTCCATGATGGACCCAAGGAGGTAAAATCTGCATCAGGAGAATTGCCTTAAATAGGGTGGACCCCCTAATGCTGTACCTGGTGCAAGCTCCAGTGGGTCCCTCATCTATAAATGGGGTGGGGTAACTGGCACTTTGACGAAGAGCGAGCTGAGCCATGTTATGGCAGAGCTCCTGCTCCACTGAACTTTAAACAAAGCCAATAGCCCATGGCCACATTAAGTGGCACCAAATCCAAATGAGCGTACTACTGCCAGTAAGGCAAAGAACCAGCCTTTATCTCTAGCCTGACACCTTTGAAAGCGTGGTCCAGGGTGACACCCTATGCATTTGGAACTTCTCCCTCCCTGGAACCTCCTGCCTTGTTGAGCAATATGGAGACCAATGCACATAATTTAATGTATGAATCACCACTGCATTGCACTCCATTGCAACTCTTAGCTGCGTGTTATATCTACGTAGCTGTCCATCAGCTCCTTGGTTCTCTGAGAACTTAAGGGAAGAAAGGAGTAACTGTAAAACACCAGAAGGCAAGTGGCCACGTAGAGTCCTGGAATTAAAAAAATGCATAGAATGGTGCTTAAGGCCTATCATAAGCTTGTGAAACAAGCCTGAGCATCTTTTTATGCAAATTAGCTTACACCCCGAACATTGTTAAAAAGGTTTTTCTTTAGTTCTTCATCCTGCCAGTTGTCAGAAAACTCTTCAGCTCTCTCAAACACTGTGTGACAATCTTTCTTCATATTTCATAGAATTTTTTTTTTTCATTTATAATAATGTTGGTATTCAGCTTGACATAGTTCAGCATATTTGTAACTCAGAAATCAAGCTGGTCTCACCTGATCCTCGCCTTCTTTCTGATTTCCTTAGCAGATATCCATACATTAATTTCTAATTGTTCTTCTGCTTTTCCAGAAGACCTCACGCCCCCTAAAATTTTAAAGCAAGGTATGGTCGGCACTGCTCCCAGTTAAGTGGGCTTCTGAACAATTCAATCTATTTGGCCTCGGTACCCTCACTGTGGAAACTTGATCAGACTGGACCCCTGTTAGGGAAACCATAAGCATACACTTCTGCTAACGCGTGGGTCCTTATTTGGTTCTATGGTTTATTTATAAGGGTTCGAGTTAGGGGTTCGATGGATCTTTTGAGTACGCTTAGAGTGATTCCACCATAAATCCCAATTACAACACAATATCTTCAACAACATCAATAAACAACATCAAATACCTTTGCAGTCAGAAATCCTCACATACCATTTGGCCACGAATATCCACACCTTTATGTAAAAGTTAGAAAGTTTATTTCCCTATATTAACATTATTAACATATTATCTCAAAACCAAATGGTAGACATATAAGACCAACACTGGTTGACCAAATCTTAAAGAATCTCAACTTAGCTAATGCATTGATTACTAAATATTTGAGAAAGTACAAATCAGTAGCAAAAATAATTATGCAATAGCATACGTCTTGATTCAGCAAGTGAGCAACATCAATCATCTATTGATAGCGACCTGTTAATATTTCAGGGTCTCCCTTACTAACCTTCTGATTAGAATAGCATGTTTGGACATCATGCAAAGCAATTTAGTCAACATAAATTTGGAACAACATCTAGCTATGGCTCTATCAAAATAGCGGTTGGTACCAAGGAACAAAAAACTAATTTACTACAAGAACAATAGCATTTTGTTATACCTCTCCTTATATGGATCAGCAAGCTGCAATTCTCTTCGTCAGTTGAACATCAGTTCGGTCAGCATCAGCAGCGGGCCATGAAGGGAATGGTTCAGAACCAGGGACTCTAAGCTATCTGAACAATTAGGAAAGCAATATCTAAGGGATCAGCATTCAGAATTAAAGTTTAAGCAATAAATCAGAGATAGGAACAAAGTCCTCAGAAACTGTTCAGCTCCTCAGTGAGAATAGAATAAGCGCCTCTCCTCTGAGCAGTCAGGCTCAGTCAAAATTTGTCTAAAGAAATTCCCATGTTGCCATTGGTCAAAGAATCGTACATTCACCATTAGTCCAATAAGGATTCATTCCCGGATCTAAGATATAACTAAACTGTCTTTCACATGTCGATGATTGGCTCCTCTTCTCCTGTTCTCACCGTCAGGTAATATTTTTGTATCCATCCGTTCTCCAGTCAGTGCATGAATTGTTAGCTCCTGGGAATATCGCTGTCTCACGCATCAAACTATACAATGTATCGATGTCTAATACAAGACCTTCTAGCAAGCAGTTCTCATGAGAAAGTTAAAGACATCTGCTAAAGTTTGGTCAACTCAGTGAAAAACTATCTGAATTGATTTCTCTAGTCATACATTTCCCAATATTTTATTAGAACAGTACAACTTAATATGAGGCTGTGCAAAACTAGGCCCAAAACTTTGCTAACTTAAGGTCTATAATTAATAAAGCAAATGCATAATGCAAAACCATTAATATAACACTCTGCTACATTTTCTGAATGCAGGTACTTCAATTAATATTTATAAGCCTGTAATAAAGTCACTTCGTGATTAATATCGGCCACTCAAGTGGGCACATTTTCCATGTCGCACATTATTTTCCATGTTTAGTCAAATGCTATGCAGATTCATGACTCAAAGAACATAAACATTTGCTAGTAATAAATTCAGCATTCACACTCCAGAACCCTCTGACTATAGTTCCATAATTCTTTCCCCATTTCCTGTCAAGATTTCAGATAAAGCTGTCAAAAGACAGCAGTGCAGCTTCTTAAAAAACATCTGCTTTTAGATGACACCCAATCAGGCTTCAGAGAGATTTTACCCAAGAGTGGTTGAGTCACACTGGTTCTATTAGACCCCTCTGCAGCTTTTGATAGCATCTCTCATACTATTTTGCTAAGGCACCTATGTTAGCTGGGACTTTGTGGTACTGCTTTGTGGACCCTTCTAAATGGTGCTGGTAAGCTCCTAGAAATCAGGCAAGGTCATTACTAAACACAGGGTGCCCTAGGACTCATCTTTAAGTCCCACACTTTATAATGTGCATCTTGTCACACTGCCAGAGCCTTTTCAATAATCTCCTAAAATGACGATATGCAGATAATGGTGTCTATCTCTGATCAGATCCTCTCGCACTCAAGAGCATTTTAAAGAATGCCTACTGGATGCATAGCGGCTGCATGCTGCTTACTTCAATAAAACTGAAATCTTGATCTTT
The DNA here is from genome assembly GCF_031143425.1 of Pleurodeles waltl. NCBI lineage: Eukaryota > Metazoa > Chordata > Amphibia > Caudata > Salamandridae > Pleurodeles > Pleurodeles waltl. The sequence goes on from NC_090441.1 coordinate 93,889,882, forward strand.
GGTGCCCCCAAGCTTCTTCAGTTCAGTTGGGCAAAGATTATCTGGAGGTAATTCATTGGGATTGGCTATTTGCAAGACCCTTCTCTTGATCTTTATCAACAAGAATTTTTGCACAACTATTGGCAATATAGAGTGTCTTTGTGAAACAACTGTTGTCTTTTGAACCACTTTATGTACACTGCGTCGTCTGCATTATTAATTCACTAGATCACATCTTCTGTGTATATATGTATGAATATAATACATAAACGACACAAAACTTCCTTTAACAAGCTTTATATTTATTTTTCTATGTTTTTTATGAAATTAGAATTGAATAGAAGTGAGTGGATCTGAGAATCCTAAACTTAGAGTTGAGGGTTTTCTTTTTGAATGAGTACCACATAACTTTCTACAAAGACGATAGGTTACGCTCAGCATTATTTAAAAGCCAGCATCATTTCAATTCCAAAGCCTTAGAGCCTAGAACAAACTCTCCGTAGTTAGAACAAACTCTCCGTAGTTCAGATGCTGTGAAGAGAGTCCACACATGTCCTGGAGATTAACATGTTTTTGGTGTATGTCCAGTTCAAGCTAAGTTTGCTTGAGGCTGCCTTTCTGTCTGTAGATCATTTCTTGGTTAGCTTTTATTTTCAGGATGCATAACTGCTCACTGTTCTGTCAGATATTACTTATAAACTGGAAGAAAATGCATCTTGTCCCATCAGAGGATGCACAGTTCATGTGTACCAGATTCCAGATGAGCAAGGGATCTGCATTCTTCCATTGTAGGGAATGAAGTATTTATATCATCATTGGATTGCTACCCAAAGCAATGAGGCCAGGACCTGGCTCCAGGCCTGATGGCAGGTACCAATGCAGTCATGCCACTGGCACACCTGTATGGCAAGCCATTAGTGAACCACCATCTACCTTAATTAGGTCTTGTGAAATAGGATTACAAGGAGCAGAAAAGATCAGATGAGTGATTCCCTGGTAGCTGGATATGACTTACCTGATGACTGGTGTGCCTATAAACATCCCAGCTTCTGGTTGTTTTGCACATGAAGCACAGTCATTGGAACTGAGGCCCAGCTCTGGAGATGATGGCAGTGCAAGAGCAATGTAGGCTGGCCGATGGTGGAAAATCCTCAACTGGAGGGATCTCACTGCTATCTTCTCAGCCATCTAAATATTGTCTTGCCTTTTGAGAAGAATGCCAATTCATGTGTGTAGAGTTCAGGATAGGGAAGGTATGTGTGACTCACCCAGGTGAAATGAGATGGGTCATTGTGGTATGCAGTGTGGTCCTGGACAGAAAGAACCCTTTTTCTTCATGACAGCATCTTACTTATAGGCAGAAGTAAATATGCCTCCTTATTGGTGCCATGCAACGTTCATTCAGGTTTTTTCAGGAGGAGTCCAGAGGTGGGGACTCCCTTGGCAATAACCCTTTACATTCTGAAAGGATTACTTCCTTTTGATTTTCTGAGGGGATCTCTGGTGGGCTGGATTGTGGATCCTCTCTCCATTCACTGGTCATCCAGACTCTCCTGTATGCCTAATGCCTTACCTCCAATTTACTGTGTACTAAAAGTCTTGAGAAAGATAAAGGGGCGGGGGGATAATGTTGGAGCTGGCCCTTTTTGCAAGATTTTTGCCTTTTTTCTCGTATTGTTTCTGGTCTGTTTTTGTTAGCTTTAGGACTCTGGACATTTTCCCATTGCTAACCAGTGCTAAAGTGCATATGTTCTCTGTCTAAAATGGTTTGGTGATTGTTTTCTCCATGACTGGCATATTTGATTTACTATGCACTGTGTGTGCCCAGGGTCTGTAAATCAAATGCTACCAGTAGGCCTGCAGCTCTGATTGTGCCACGCACATGAGTAGCCCTGTAAATATGTCTCAGACCTGCCACTGCAGTGTCTGTGTGTGCCATTTTGACCTGGAAAGTCCACCCACTTGCCAGACCCAAACCTTTCCTTTCACTACATGAAAGCCATTCCTAAAGTAGGTCCAAGGCAGCCCCATGGGTAGGGTACAGTGTATGTAAAAGGTAAGACATGCACTGATGTGTTTTACATGCCCTGATCGGGAAGTACTGCCAAATTCAGTTTTTTCTATTGCAAGGCCTATCTCTCCCTTAGGGTGACATGGGGATTGCCTTGAAATATATTTTAGGTTTAATTTTCCATTGAGAGCAGATAGAGATCTGGAGTTTGAGGTCTCTGAACTCACAATTTAATACTACATATTTTGGCGAAGTTGGTTTTTGAATTGTAGGTTTGAAAATGGCACTTTTAGGAACTGGGCATTTTCTTACTTAACCATTATGTGCCCCTGCCTGTCTGTGGAATGCACGTCTGCGTCAGGATGACAGTTGGGCGGTTTGTGAATTCACTCTAGACAGTCACAAAAAGGGAGCTGTGGTATGCCCTGCATTTCCTGATGGGTCTTCCTGAGCTAGTGTAGTGAGAGGAGCTGACAATTGCACCCTAAAAGCTCTGTGTCTTTTCCTTACACAAAGCAGTCGCCAACCTCCTGGAGTGTGTCTGGGAAACGGGCAGGGAAAGGCATGGTCTTGTGCACTACAAAGACTTCTCTTTGAAGGACTGGACCTCTGACCCCCACATAGTTAGAACACTTCTGAACTGAGGACAGTCTGCCAAGACGAAGAGCTGGATGCTGTAGGAGGGACTGCCACTCTGTCTGTTGCTTTGTAATGCTGGCCTGCTGCTTGCTGCTTCTGTCCTGGAAGTGAAAGGACTGGACTTTGCTTTCTAGATCCTGCTTTCCAAGGTTCTCCAAGGGCTTGAACTGAGCTGTTCTCCTGTTAAGAAGTCTCAGGGCACATCAAAGACTTCATCTGCCAGTGCCGGGGCTCTTCTACTGAGAATCCTGACTTGCCAACTGGTGGCAACTCCAATCCCTGGGCCCTTAAAAGTGTAAGCTGGTGAATGAAGGAGAAAATCCACACACCGATGCGCTGCGTCAGAAAAATTGATACAAAGCCTGTTCTGCAGCTGGAGAATCGACTGTCTTGTGGCTGCAGAATCGACACACCGCCTATTTTACCACAGCTCCATCAACACAGCGCGTCTGGATTTTCCACGCATCGTCCCCAGAGTGGCAATTTCTCATCGTCCCAGCACCGCAGTAAGGAACAGAGGCTATGTTTCTGGAAATCAATGCATCACCTTTCTTGTAAGGAAAGAATCAACGCATCACCTCCCCTGCCAGTAAGAAACTGATGCATCGCATCTCCTGAGAAGAAAGAATCGACGCATCACCTCCCCTGTTCAGTAAGGAACTGATGCATCGCTTTGCTTTTTGGCGCCTCCCCTCCCCTGAGGTCTGCATTGTCTTTGTTTTTGATGAATCCTAGGTACTTTTTGCTAAAAAGGTACAATCATTGATTCCTATAGATTAAGACTCATTTCAACTTTTAAAAAGTTATATCTTTATTTGTGTATGTTGGATTTCTGTCGTTTTGGTCTTGTTTTATTAAGATAAATATTGGCTATTTATCTAAACTGGTGTGGAGTCCTTTAATAGTGTTTTCACGGGGGTGTGTGTGTGTGTGTGTGCGCACCACTACTTTACACATTGCCTCTGAGATAAGCCTGACTGCTTGAGCCAAGCTATCAAGGTGGTGAGCAGGGGTTATTTTAGCTGGGTGATTCCATTACCCTGACTAGGTCCTGATATCTTCATTGCGGCTGCATAGTATCCATGATGCAGCTGTTGTCTTTAACTTCCCTGCTGCAGATGTCATTGGAAGTTTTGTCATTAAGGGCCAGATGTAGGAAAATTGCAAATTGCGACTTGCAATTTGCGAGTCCTTCCGACTCGCAAATTGCAAGTCGCAAGTTGCAATGCAGAACGGTGTCTCAGACACCGTCTGCGAGTCGGTATGGGGTCGCAGAGACCCACCTCATTAATATTAATGAGGAGGGTCGCAAATTGCGGCCCCATACCGACTATAGGCACTCGCAAACATGGAGGCCTGCTGTAGTCAGCAGACCTCCATGTTCATGACTGCTTTTAAATAAAGCAGTTATTTTTTTTTTTAAGTGTAGCCCCTTTTCCTTAAAGGAAAACGAGCTGCACTTAAAAAAAAACCGAAACCTTGGACCACTACCTGTCCTGAAAAAATAGTTTTGGGTCCATTCACAAAGGGGAAAGGGTCCCATGGGGACCCCTTCCAATTTGCGAGTGGGTTACCATCCACTTCAAGTGGATGGTAACTGCGACACCATTTGCGACCGCATATGCGGTCGCAAATGGTATTGCATACCACTACGAATCGCAAATAGGAAGGGAACACCCCTTCCTATTTGCGATTCTGAAATGCATTTTGCGAGTCGGTTCCGACTCGCGAAATGCATTTCTGCATTGGAAACACGCATTTGCGAGTCGCAAACAGCAGATTTTGCAGTTTGCGACTCGCAAAGTGTTTCCTGCATCTGGCTCTAAGTGCTTTGTGTTTAAAGGTGTTTGCTCCAGGTTGTGGAACCCTTATGACAGTCTGGATATTTTGAGGAATTTTAAAGAATGGTTTTCTCAAAGCTTTCTCAGTGCCTTCTCTAAAGGGCCAATTGGCAGCAGCGTCTGTAGAGGCCAACCCTTCTTTGAATTCATGCCTTCTTCATAGTTTAAGGAAATGTTGGTGAGTGGTTCACTTTCTGCTCCTTAGTGTAACCTGCCATTAGTTTTAGGAGGTTTGCAAGGATTAGATTCTGCCTCATAGGCACGACTATGAATAGATATCTGTTTTTGGTTGCCATTTGCACCACACAACTGTTGTAACAGTTGGGTCATGGTCATCTCTGAAGTGTGAGATTATCGTCGAGAGCAGGTTCTATGCCTAAAATGTAATCCAGATTTCACTTCGATCAGGAAATCATTATTCCCTCTTTTGTTTTAATAACCTTCCTCAGAGGAGAAACCATTACTACTTGTGCTAGATACTTGAATCATTCTCTGCTGCTCACATAACAGAAGGTAAGGACAGGAAGTGTCCCACCACTATCCCAATCTCCTGGGCATTGCCTACCATCTGTTAAGTATGTAACCAGGCTGAAATAGATGACATGTAGGTCCATGGTAGACCCACCTCGAGAATCGCAGCCTCCTGGATAGACTCTGTTGCATGAGATCTGTAGGGCAGCTAACAGGGTATCTCCCCATCTTCCTAACATTCACAATTGGTCAAATTTGGGGTGACCACATACGACTAGTCTTGGGAAAAGTGAATTTGGTGCTATAAAATGTTACTATGGTTTTGCTTGTCAGTCCCTACATCACAGAAGCTACAGCACTCCATATTCTGTTGTTCTTTGGTGGTACATAGAAATCCGGTTATGGCTTGGTATGTTTGCATCGAAGAAGTACTTATGCAAGGAAGATGGATGAGGTGGTAAATAATGAAGTGATTACTTACTGGTAATCTTCATAACTGATGGTTTGTCTTTTTGTGAGAGCAGTGGATTCCTGTCCCTCTTTCCCACCCCCACCACACACTCCTGTACTTTCTGACGTCCATTACACAAAATATTCATGACCTCACTCTCATATAAACATCAATTTCCATTGTCCAATATATTGATGGTTATACCCAGTGCTTAATTTGAGACGGTGATTTACGGCAGTTATTTTTGAGGGCCGGTACTTATTTTTTTCTGCCTCAAGCATTTGCTGAGAGCAAAAGACACATATGGGAAAGACGGAGGAAGAGAAAAACAAAAAAGCGTTACAAAGGGAGAAAGCAGAAAGGGGCAAGAGTGAGCTGAAGGGACAGGGAGGAGCTATAAATAGATTAAAGAGGCCCGAGATGGCTTTAGGAAGCTGCCTCAGCATTTAGTGCTCACACATTTAATTGCAGCAGCCACGTGTTTAAGAGGAGGGCTCTGGGCACCCCACGTTTTTATTTACAAATTAAACACTGGTTGTGCTAGTTCCAATATCCTGCATGTTGTTGCCCATGCATGCCCATGGTCCCATCCATTTGCCTTTACCCCACCACTAAAATTGCATTCTATCCAATTGGTTTCAACATGTACTAAGGTTTGCTCATCGCTCAGTACTATATATAGGTTTATGCATGTTGGTTTTCACCTTGGCCTCATCTGATCTGCCCTCATGTTGGGTACTTTTGCCTTACTTGGGGGAGGGGGAGGGCATTATTTATAGCGGAATCTTTACTAATGGACTCTGGCTAAATATTAGTATTATATCTATAAAGTTCAGCTTGTGCACACCTGCTGAGGCTTCAGACTGCTATAGTTCATATCCTAGACCAGGCCGTCCTTCCAGGGGCTTCATAATGCAGGGCTGAGCTGAGCCTGCGTGCTATGTTCCGGGCATTTAAACACCAAATTATGATTATTTTCACATCTCACAACATTTATTTTCTCTAATTACCCAGTGGTTGGTATGTGGAAGTGGTCTGGGTATTCCTTGCACTGTAATTTCTGGGAGTGCGCGACTGGTTTCTAAATACAGTGCTGACAAATTAATAAGCCACAGGAACCTTCTGGAAATCCCCCCGGTATTATCAATCCAGGCTTCCAGGTTCTGTAAACAAATTACACGCCTCAGGTAAGACGCTGAGATGTGTGCTGCACTGTTCTGGCTGTAAATGTAAATACAGCCTAACTATTATGATTTGAAAAATGGATGTGGTAGTTTCTAGTAATGATAGCTTTGTGAGTAACTTCTGCTACAGGCCTCGACTAATGCGCCTACACCAGCATCAATCTGCCCTGTCTCTGGTGGGATTTACTTAAGCACATACCTCCCTCTGTGGTTTCTGCTGTGGAGAAGCTGCTTTAGAAAACTCTCCCGTGCTGCACACCTTATAGTCAAGTGAGTGTTGACTTTCTTCAAATGCCATTTTCAGGTCGATCATAGAAGCGCGCAAGCGCTGCTTTTCCCAATTGTTGGAATGTGTTAGAAATGGGGTCTCCAGTTGGCAGTCGGTTTGAACCCTGTCCAAGCAGGGACCCTCACTCTAGTCAGGATAAGGGAGAGACCTGCTCAGATAATACCCTGCTCACCCCCTTGGTAGCTTGGCACGGAGCAGTCAGGGTTCGCTCATAAGCAATGTGTAAAGCATTTGCACATGACACCCAGTAACAAGTGAAAACACTATGAAAGGACACCACACCAGTTTTAGAAAAATAGCCAATATTTATCTGTGTAAAACAAGACCAAAACAATAAAAATCCAACATACAGTGCTAAAGATATGAATTTTGTAAGATTTATCTTAAAAATACAGTTCCTTGAAGTCGATAGCTCCACCTGGGGCTATCAGAGCATTGTGAGCAACAAAACCAACAGATCAGGCCAGACACGGCGTCGTGGGCCGCCTACGGTGTCGGGAAGACATGCAAACAGTACCTTGGATTTGTAGTGCGTTGTGATCCTCGCGGTGAGCTCCGGAGAGTGGTGTCAATGGTGTCGCGGAGTCGGTTCCGGAGTCGGTGCAGGAGTCGTCGGGCCCTTGAAGTCACGCACCTTGGGGATCAAACTCCAGGCAGATGAAGTCAGGAGCACTGGTGTGGATGGCATCAGAGCTGCGGTGCGAAGGTGGACGATACGATGTGTGGTGCGTACAGGTCATGGTGCAGGCAGGGGCTGGATGACGGCGTCCAGCGGCGTCGGTGAGACCAGGGCTGCGGTGAGAAGTGGGGCAGTGCGATGTGCAGTGTCACCAGGTCACGGTGCAGGCAGTGGCGTTGTCGTTGATGAAGCGCTGTCGTCGGTAGGCCCAAGCCAGCTGTGCAGGACAGCACGGTGCTCCCTCACCCTGACGAGCTGTGTCCACAGTGCAGGCAGAATGCCTGTTGACAACACAGGAGTCGATGATGCTGGCGTTGGTGGACCGTGGCTGTGGTGCGGGACAGGATGGTGCTTCGTGTACCTCATGAGCGGTGTTGACAGGCCACAGCGCAGGCAGCAGCGCCGGTGTCAGCAGGAGCGGCGGTGGCGGGGATGCCCAGGCTGCAGTGTGAGCAGGCGATGACGGAGTGCAGGGCCCACAGGTCGCGGTGCAAGCAGCGACTCAGTGAAGTCACCTGATAATGGCATCAGTGAGACCAGGGTTGCGTTGCGAAGTGGGGCAATGCGACTCTGTGAGGCGTCGGCAGGTCACGGTGCAGGCCAGTGGCATCATTGGCGGCATTGCAGTGGTTTCTCCTCTTGAACAGCACAAAACACACAGTTCCCAGTGATGCAGGTTGAGGAAACTGAAGTCTTTGGTGTCCCTGAGACTTCCAACAAGAGGCAAGCTCTACTCCAAGTCCTTGGAGAACATTCTCAAGCAGGACACACAGCAAAGTTCACCATTTGCACTCTTTTCAGGCAGAAGGAGCAACGGCAGGCCAGTCCAGCAAAGCAACACAGCAAAGGGACAGTACTCCTCCTCCAGCTCTTCTCCTTGGCAGAGGTTCCTTTTGTTTCCAGAAATATTCTAAAAGTCTGGGGTTTTGGATCTCCTTCTTATACCCCTTTCTGCCTTTGAAGTTGGCAAATTTCAAATCAAAGTCTCAAGTGTTGGGAAATCCTTCCTTGTCCAAGCCAGGCCCCAGACACACACCAGGGGGTTGGAGACTGCATTGTGTGAGGGCAGGCACTGTCCTTTCAGGTGTAAATGACCACTCCTCCCTCCCCTCTAGCTCAGATATGCAGGCTACACCCCAGCTCTCTTTGTGTCCCTGTCTAGAGGAGAGGTGTGATCAGCCCAACTGTCAAACTGACCCAGACGGAGAATCCACAAACAGGCAGAGTCACAGAGTGGTTTGCGCAAGAAATACCTACTTTCTAAAAGTGGCATTTTCAAACAGACAATTTAAAAACCAACTTCACTTAAAGATGTATTTTTAAATTGTGAGTTTAGAGACCTAATCTCCACATTTTTATCAGCTCTCAAAGGGAATCTGCGCTTTAAGGATATTTAAAGGCAGCCCCCTTGTTAACCTATGAGGGAGATAGGCCTTGCACAGTGAAAACTGAATTTGGCAGTATTTCACTATTAGGATGTATAAAACACCCTAGTATATGTCCTACCTTAAACATACACTGTACCCTGCCCATAGGGCTACCTGGGGCCTACCTTAGGGGTGCCTTACATGTAGTAAAAGAGAAGGTTGGGGCCTGGCAAGTGGGTGCACTTGCCAAGTTGAATTGGCAGTTTAAAACTGCACACACAGACACTGCTGTGGCAGATCTAAGCCATGTTTACAGGGCTACTAATGTGGGTGGCACAACCAGTGCTGCAGGCCCACTAGTAGCATTTGATTTACAGACCCTGAGCACCTCTCGTGCACTTTACTAGGGACTTACCAGTAAATCAAATATGCCAATCATGGATAAACCAATCAACAGTACAATTTACACAGAGAGCATATGCACTTTAGCACTGTTTAGCAGTGGTAAAGTGCCCATAGTCCTAAAGCCAACAAAAACTGATCAGAAAAATTAGGAGGAAGGAGGCAAAAAGATTGGGGATGACCCTTCAAAAAGGGCCGGGTGCAACAGTATGTATCTGGGCTTTTAACCACGCCCACCTCATGCCCTTCACTTTGACTCGTTCGTGGGCTTGCCTTACAAAAAACCTTTGTTATATTGGTAAATGCTTTACCTTTGTCCCTCCTTGGGGCGGTTTTGTTACGGCCTTCGGGACTGACCCTGTTACACGGTTAGATGCACATTTGCCGCTATGTTAAACTGTGAGCGAACCTCTTTTTCCTTTTCTGTCTCTCCTTAGCACTCATGCGGCCATGGCCATGGCACTTTGAATCGGCTCGCTTATGTCAGCTGTTTTACTTTTCATTTTCAATTTATGTGGCAAGAAAAGTCCAGTTAGGAATTTTGTAGGTTGCACCATAGAGTTGCTTGCCTCCAGACAGATCCCTCAGGTCGTCAGACCCTCTTACAAACTCCTGTGTATTTTTTCATTTACTCTTATTTCAATTTTCGAGAAAAGGCTCTCGACTTAGTAATTCACTCAAGTCATTTTGAAGCTCGAAACTGCTGCTTATGTATCCTAATACCTGCCGATTATTTAGTCTTTTCCCCTACCTTATTGTTTGATTCCAATCAAAAATAATTAACTATACAACTCTTTTGCATTTCAAGCACCCTGCTTCTCACTGCTGGACATTAGGTATTATAAACAGCTGTGGAGCCCAGATAAATTAAAGCTGGTTTAAAATAACACTCTCTTATTCTATAACTCATTTCCGAAAAAAAGTTAAGCATTTAGGGCCTGATTACGAGCATAGATGCTACTTGTCTCACTCAATAAATATCGGTACGTTATTTATTGAGTGTAATACATACCACCTATTGCGATTTGTTGGAGAATAAATGACATATGGATTTTGGTAACGACATTAAATATGCATCTGATAATTATCAGATACATTAAATATCTAACAACTTGTAATTCCAACCTGTGCATAAACAGGGGTTTGCTCATGGGACTGAATTTAACAAGCAATCATAATCAGAGTTTATTATCGCGGCCTTGAAAATCCACTTAAATTACATGAGAAACTCGTGAACATCTTATTCAAAATCCCTTTATTTATCAAAGGTTAACAGTGTCTACAAAGTCTCATATCACATCTCCTCATACATGATCACACCAATCCAACTGAGCGCGGTCCCCCTTCAGTGTCTATTTACAAATATACTGATTTATACCCATATACCTAAAGAGTACTGCACCTTCTCTGGTGCTCATTTCATGTGATCAGTGTCCCTGACAACTTACACCTCTGTACCACCTAGCTCTCTTTTGAAACCAGCACCATTTTCACAAAGTCTGTTCTACTGTTGGTGCTGTGGGTGGTTCATGGTTTCAGTCAGGCGCAGGGCACGCCATGTTTCCACTTATGGCTCATTCCCAGGACCATGGGTACGTGACCACTTCATCAAGGAATCCGCTTTCGGGTTGGGGCAGTGTGTGCAGTGCTTAATTTGTGCCGTTGTTTGCTGGTTCTCATCACCAGATTTTATTTACATACCCGGCACTTAATTATGACAGTGCACCACATGGTGGTGCTGTCTGTCTTTTTCTTACAGCAAAGTGTTTCACAGTTTCGTATACTTAAGAAACCATAATGAACTAGCATGTTTAGTCAATCTTTACACCTCGAGATGGCCTGCAATGGTCCAAAATGTCATATGGTCCACATGCAAAAAACATACACACACCAATAAAATAATATAAATACAGTTCCATATAAAATTAAGTTCTTACAGTTACTTTCTCTAAAAGCATAAAAAGAAAGTCCTCCCCTCCCACTCTTTGCCATATACCTCATCTATGGCAACCCGAGTACTATGTTTCAAAAAACAGACTCCAAAAGAAATCATTCTTATTGACTTCCCCAATGACCTTATGCGAATGTCCAGATTAAGATCACAGTTGAACAATCACAGTATGTCCCTTGTACCACTAATATGCTTTCATCATCGTTCTCCTCAGTTTCACTTTCTATCTTTAGTGATGCTGATACTTAGGTTGCTAAGCCCCCTCCCCCTTTAGGGTGGGCATGCCTCCTAGTCTTAAACTCCAGTTAGAAGAAGCCTGCAAAGCCCTCAAGTCAAAAGAGCAGCTACGACCTTGTTTCTTGCACCGGGGCGGCCATAGCGCTGGTAACGCACTGTGCAACAATGTCTGTTGGCACCCCCCAATGACCACCTTCGCCACGGATTGCCTCGCTACCATCCCATAACAGTGCCCTTCAAAATTCCGATCTCTCTCCAGGCAGAACATTAATCACCAGAGTTATCTTGGCATTTTTATTGTTGTCTGAAAATTGCTGGAGGCCAGGAACGCTGCAGCATGTGCTTTTAAAATCATAATATTCCTGCAAACACGGCGCCCCCACCCGACGTCATCACCCGGTGCGGTGGCACCGGTCGCACTGCCCTAGAGCCGGCCCTGCTCTTGCAGGAGAATTACTTGGAAATACTTCAAGTAGTTCACTAGTTCTTTGTTGCTCATTGTATTTGGCAGATCAGGGATATTCGAAGAGCAGATTCTCATAACACCAAGTTTTAGCTCTGTGCTTACGAGTGTTAGCTCCTTCACATTGTTCCACAAAGGAGGTAGAAATTTCACAGTTTCAATGTCTGTTAAGGACAAGCTCACAAGTGTTGGCACAGTGTGCAGGGGTTTGAAAATCTCGCCACACACCCCTCGAGTGATACTCTGGGAAGAAACCCGTGCACTTGCTTTCTGTGGCGGAGTCATGCCTGGGTTCGTGTGAGGCTCTCGCATCATCATGTGCTGAAAATTCCTTAGTTTGAAGATCAGACTCGAATGGTTCAGCGATTAAGACATCTTCCTAATACAGCACAGTTAGGATAATGACTGATGTCATTTTGGGCGCTGTGGCTGCTATAGGTTAGAGTGTTAAACATTCACCCATGCCAACTGACGTGAGAGTCAGCCTTTCAGTGCTTAATTTGTAAATAACGACGTGTCGGAGCCCAAAGCCCTTCTCATAAACACGCGGGCTGCTGCAATTAAATGTGCGAGCACGGAATACTGAGGCAGAGTAATCCTGAAGCCATATCGGGCCTCATTAATCCATTTACAGCCACTCCCTGCCCCTTCAGCTCACTCTTTCAGCTTTCTGCTTTCTCCAATTATGACGCCTTTTCGTTTTTCTCTGCCTCCGTCTTTCCCATATGTGTCGTTTGCTCGCAGTAAATGCTTGAGGCAGAAAAATAAGTGCCGGTGCCCCGCAACGGAAAGAACAAGCACAAATTAAGCACTGCAGCCTTTCTTTATCAGTCATGTGGCTGCTTGTGGCCTGTTCCCCAATTGTAAGAGTATCTCCTAGCAGCTGCCCCCCCCCCCCCCCCCAATTTCTGTGGAGTGTTTTGAACATGTATTTTGGTTAAACAGTTTATCGTGGTCTCTTTCCTTTTACTGGCTTCCCTGCTCATGGATGCTCAGAGAGATTGGAGGAGTCCCTTTCGGTTTCACTTTCACAAGTGACGTTGGCTTCGCGGTCACTGGTGCTACTGATATTTTTGTGTCTGCTGAAGCTGGGAGGTGGCATATTTTGTGGAGGACTGCTTCCTGGCGGTAGACCTAGGCGAGATAAAACCAGAGGTGAGTTGTTTTGGTATGTTTTCCTGCAGCTTCTTAGCAAATATGGGAAAACGCTTTCTTTCAGCTCGAGTATTGTTACTGGCAGGGTCTGGTAAATGGCCATGATCCTGTCTCTTTGTCAAGTTGTTGTAAGATGACGATCGATTATTCTTATCTTATCTTATCTTGGCAGTAACGTTGGAGATGTGCATTTTTTGTTTTATTTGTGGCCTTTTTTCCTCCGCTTTCTGGCTGCAATTGGGAGACCCCTTGATTAAGCACTCCATATCCCTTAGGATGCGTGCTGTTTCCGTAAGGCACTGATTCCATGTTAGTTTCTTCGTATTTCTCCAATGCTGTGACCACAATCTTTCTCAGAGAGTCGCCCTGCTTTGTGTATTCCCCGAGAGCATCCTGGTTTGACTGGATTGGGGGCAGATTTCATTTTTTGTGGAATGTCTTTGGTTAAATAATAGGGAGGTCGTGGGGTGGAGATCATTATGCCCCAGGTGCCCTGGATTACAGGTAGGGCATGGAGACACTAGATTTGTTTTTAGTTCCTGTATTAAAGTGCCTAAGGTAGACAGCAATGTGTCTGATTCGTCAATCACTGGTGCGCAGGAACATTCCGACTGCATTGATGCAGCAAAAGTTTGTGCCCGGCCAATTTATGATCAATGTCCAAGACAAATAATGCTAACCTGTTTAGCAAGTCCACTTGCAGATCCATCTTACTTGATTGGTCAGTGCGGCGACTGTCAGCTGTGATGTTCTGAGGAGCTATTCTCATATGTAACTTGCTCTGCTAGGTGGATGCTCCAGTTCAGTTGATGCAAGTTTTGACTTAGTCGATACGAGTGCTCCTCCGTAGCAGTTGCTTATTTTGGTGTTCTTGTTGCATGCAGTTGCTTCTTCAATGGCTCTCCTGGTCGTGGCCCTGTCTGAACCGGGCCCTGAGTGGAGATTAGACTGGATTTCTGACTGTTCATCGGGCTCTGGTTGTCACTCGGTGCAGGCAGGGTCTCTGTGCTGATTCGTACATTGTCTGTGCCCTTATTTTTTTCATTGTCCCTTAGAACATATTGTCCAACCCTTTATTCTGCTGAGCCCCGCTTCTTGAGGTCACACCGTCCCCTGCTGTTTCATCAGATCCTTGATCTGTGTGTTCTAGATCAGTCAGGGCTGTGTGTTCTAGGTCAGTCAGGGCTGTGTGTTCTAGGTCAGTCAGGGCTGTGTGTTCTAGATCAGTCAGGGCTGTGTGTTCTAGATCAGTCAGGGCTGTGTGTTCTAGGTCAGCCAGGGCTGTGTGTTCTAGATCAGCCAGGGCTGTGTGTTCTAGATCAGCCAGGGCTGTGTGTTCTAGGTCAGTCAGGGTTGTGTGTTCTAGATCAGTCAGGGCAGTGTGTTCTAGGTCAGTCAGGGCTGTGTGTTCTAGGTCAGCCAGGGCTGTGTGTTCTAGATCAGCCAGGGCTGTGTGTTCTAGATCAGTCAGGGCTGTGTGTTCTAGATCAGTCAGGGGTGCCTCCCGTGTGGGCTTAGAATCCAAGGTCTGGGTTCCCTGCGTCGCATGTGGCAGCGTTGGTTGAGAATTGAGCTGTTGGGCTTCGCTATTCTTCACAGCCTTAGACTCAGCTCTTACCTCAGTCTTTACCACAATCAGTAACGGAACTCCACTTGATAAAAGTAAAGGTGGAGAAGAGGAGGTGACGATGATCTAAAAGGAAGCATCATCGTGTCAGTTGAGGCACAAACTGATTCTGTGGGCGTCTTATTGGCCATCATTTCCTCCATGCCCTCAGTGGCCTCCGTGACCCGATCTGCCCTGTGGTTTGGACTGTTTCACTTGACGAGCGGGAGTAGGCCAGAAAAACCCTCTGTTGAAGAAACAATTACCCCAGCAGAATCTATTAGGAAATCACATTTTGTCGGTACTTTTGTACTTTTTGACCATCCAAGCCAGTGGAGAAATTAGATACTGACCGACATAAGCTGTATTTGATTTTGCACTTTTTTGCGTGGGCAGAGCTTGCATTTGTGGGCAGAGTTTCATTTTCTTTTTTCTAACAGTTGGCTACGGGGCCCTGACCCACCCTGATCACAAATCTTTCCGCCAGTTGTCCTTTTTTGTGAGGATCTCTCATTGAACTTGTACATACAGTTGCAGTTGTGATTTCTGTTGATGGGTACATGCACAAAGTAATGTCTGACACAGTCGGTGCTTGGAGAGGCAAGACATGTTAACTGGAGGACCTGGGGGTAGGGGGGAGCTGAAAAGTACAGGCCACACCTGCTCCTAGGCAGGCCGTCTCCGCACCGTGCAGCTCCCACCTCTTCACCACGGCCCTAACGCATGAGGTTTGCACTCATCTTGCCTGTGCTCCTTTGTCCTGAGTGCCTCCCCGTTTTCTACCCTGAACCTGGTGCCTGGAGCCTGTGCAGTTAAAAGGGCAGGTGAAAATTGGCACCAGAAAGGCAAGTCACAAGGCACGGTCCTTAACATTTTCTTAAGCTATTATATTGCTCTACTGCAAAGTGAAATTTTGATGATTCTCAGGGTCAGTGGAGAAAAATACACAATATGTTCCTGTTAGGAGTGCTGAGAAATGCAGGCCAGGCAAACGACCAGGAGAGCAGGGGGACCAAGGCAGCAGCAAGCAGCGGGAGTGACAAGAGCGTTGTTAATGAGAGGCAGAGCAGTGCTACCTGCCATAGGTAGGTTGTGCTGAGCCAGTTCTGCCTCTTTGGGATTCTCCTCCCAACTTGGCATCCACCTGTCTTCAGTCGGGGCCTGTGCCATGCAGACACCTCGTCCACTCTAGTCCTGGCTCCGTGCTTGCTCCCGGAGCCCGGCACCTGGCTCCTAGAATCTCCATGGACGACCTGGCAGACTGGGTAAATTCCCCCAGGCTCGTTTTCCTGACATAGAAAGAAATAGTCCTCATGCAATGCAATGCAAGGTCCTGACAGTAGGAGTGGAATAATAAAATCCATCCAATCAAAACAGAATGCGGTCAAAAAAACCTCCTAATGCGGGACAAACACAGCAATAGGGAGGACAGTTATAAAACTAGGTGTAAGAAAGTGAGCTAGACAACAAAGGGTTCAAATCATGAGCAAGGGATGGACTCAAAGCTCATTCTAAGCCTGTATTGGATACCAAAGGTCTTTTGCCAATATACAGGTTTAGCTGTCTCTAGGTGAGACCTAAAAGCAAGCTAGCAGATAATAAGCAAATTTATTCCCATGAAAGAAAAATGAATTTTGTAATGATGAGGCGGGGCAGCGTCGTACTTGAACAGGTAAGGTTTATTAGCGGAGCTCTTCTCCAACGCGGTGCTCTCTTTCCCCGTCAGCAAGCAACTGCCGGGAGAGAGAACGCCATCGCCAACATTCCAGGCTTGCGGCTCAAGAATACACAAATACAGCTGCGAGCAACATCATAACACATCCCCCTCTGTTAACACCCACAAATAGAACCCCCAAATTAAATAACAGGAAAAACCCTTTCAAAACAAGTCACAACAAAGGAAAAACAAAAGAGAATCAAAAACACAGAAAACCACAACCAAGAAATTTTCATCATGTTACATAATCATTCAAAAACACAGGAGGTCTTCTAACTCTTGCAGTCCTAGGAGACCTAACACTCAGATCACAAGGAGAAGCTCTCATGGAACCCAAACAAGCATTAGGAGCATTAGAAACCACCTCACTTCCACCAACATTAGCATCACCACTTCCACCACCACCCTGAACCCTTTCACCACCACGAGGATCAGTCACGCCTTCATCTATCATTAACATATATCCACTACAATCATCACACCTCTCTTCATTCCTCCCATTCAGTGCAGAAGCAAATTTTGCAACACGCCTGAAATTCCAATGTTGTCCATTTTCAAGCACAAAGTGCCACCTGTGTACTTGATGAACTATAAACGGACCTAAAAAATTACAAAGACCTTTTTTTAATCTTCCTGATTAAATTTTCACCCAGTCACCAGGTTTAATCCTCACAATGTTACCCCCAGCTTCATTCACCAGATCCCCGTTGAATGCACCACCACCTCCCAACAATCTCTCCATCCATGAAGGTCTGAGTTTACTGACAGGTTTCCTACCTCTCATGTCAACATACGGTACTCTACCTGAAGTTATATTTTCCATGGTACGATATCCCCACACTAATTCCGAGATCACCGAACCAGCATCTAAACCATTGACCACAGCCAATTGCAAGCCACCCTTGATCATGCGGTAAGCCCATTTCACAACACCATTAGCGCGAGGATTGTACAATGCGCTGCGTGCATGTCTTATACCACATGAGTCTAAAAAACTTTCATCTCCTCAGACGTTAACTGCGTACCATTATCTGTAATCAACACCATTGGAAACTCCTCCTCAGCAAAAATCTCTCTTAATACACTTAGGGTAGCAGACGTTGTAACCTCACACATAGACTTGACAATGAGCTATTTGGAGTGCACGTTCACCATAACCAAGGCAAAATTCCTTCCTCTACCGATACCAGACAAAGGTCTAATAAAGTCCAGACAAACGCTATGCCAAGGTTTGCTAGGCTCAGTTATGCAACCCCCAACAGACTGCTCTCCCACTCTCAACCGTTTCTCACTCTGAATGCACTCAGAACATCTCTCTACCCATCTCACCACATCATCATCCATGCCAGGCCACCAAAACTCCATTCTCAATCTTCTCTTGGTAATTGTTTGACCAAGATGACCTTCATGCGCAATGTCAAACAAACATTTGCGCACCCTCACAGGCGGAACAACCTTTTCACCCCGCAGGATCACCCGACCTTCGACTTCTTAAAGTTCATCCAACACCTTGTTGAAAGGCCGTCCCGAAGCCGGAAGAGTACTGTCTCTCCTTCCACCTTTCCTTATCAAATAAATGACCCTCAACAAAACTTCATCTGCTTTCATAGCTAAATCCCAGTCGGTTTCTTTCACAGCACCTTTACTCCAATGCATAATTTCACCTACAGACGCAACGGCTCCCTCTTGTTCATGCTCTAACACATTATCCACATCAACAGACTGCCACTCAAGAGCCAGACAGGAAAGACAGTCCGCTTGCACATTCTTCCAACCAGGAATGAACTCAATCTTGTAATTAAATTCTTGTAAACGGGAGGCCAACCTAGCCAGTCTCGCTGAGCCCTTACCAGTCCCACCTGGTGGCAACATTTTTAGCAAAGGTTTATGATCAGAACGCAGTGTGATGGTACTGCCCCCGATATATGTGCGAAAATACTCCACTCCCACTCCACTCCGCAGCCAAAGTTTCACGCTCAATGACAGCATAATGTCTCTCAGCAGTAGTCAATGTCCGTGAAGCGAAGGCAGCTGTCTTCTCCCCAAACCCATGCATTTGAGACAAGACAGCTCCAATACCCACTGCGCTTGCATCAACAGTAATAATTGTTTTTCTCTTTGTGTCAAAAGGTACCAGAATGCCAGCATTGCATACTTCATCCTTTATCAATTGAAAACATTGGCATTGCTCTTCTTCCCATGCAAAAGTACTTTTAGACATTCTGTCTTGCTGGCAAAGTTCTTGACAAATTTAGAATAGTACTCAATTAAACCCAAAAAAGATCGCAGTTGGTCCTTGTCCTTGGGAGCTGGAGCAGACCAAATAGCCACTGACAGGTCTTTCTTTGGCCTCACACCATCTTGCGACAGTGAATGACCAAGATACTCCACCTCCTTCATCAAGAATTGACATTTTCCTGACGTAAAGTCAAACCAGATTGCAACAATCTGTACAACAACATCTTCAGAGTGACATTATGGTTCTCAATAGTGTCACCGAACACTAGAATGTCGTCTTGAAAAAATAGAATATTGTCTAACCCTCTGAAAATATGGTTCATCATCCTCTGAAAAACTCTGGTGGCAGACGCCAGACCAAAAGGCATCCGGGCAAACTGAAATGTACCCTCCATGGTGATGAAAGCGGTTAGGGCCTTGGAACCTGAATTAAGTTTAATCTGATGATATCCGTGCTTCAAATCCAACTTTGAAAAGTATTTGGCATCCTTCATAAGCAAAATCAATTCATTAATGTTTGGCAAAGGAAAACTGTCTGTAACAATGTTCTGTTTCAACCCCCTCAAATCTACACAGAACCTCAATTTGCCATCCCTCTTCTTAGAAATCACTACAGGCGACAACCATGCAGAGGCCTCCACAGGCTCAATTACCCCACTGTCAAGCATTTCTTTCAGAAGCTCTTTTACTCCCTCTCCTACCGAGACTAGAACCTTCCTAACCTTATGCTGCACAGGAACAGCACCGGGCTTCAACTTAATTTCGTGAACATAGCCTTTCAACTCTCACATCTCCTCTCTAAACACCCCCTTAGCCCCATTCAAAGTAGTAGCAAGAGAAACATCTTCAATTACTGCTACCTGGCTAGGGGCACATGGATTGATGACTATATGAAGGTCGTACTGGTGTTGCCAACCCAAAATAGGTGGACCGGACTCCGCTACATATACTTTGCCTAACACCTTTCTCCCCTTGAACTCTATTTCAGAGAGCATATAACCAATGATATCTATCTGTTCACCATGATAACCGCCAGGATTGATGTCCTTTGGCAATAATCTGGTTGAAGGCCACTTTAGGAGAAACAAATCTTTAGGAACACTAGTATATAAGGAACCAGAATCCACCATTAGCTCCACAGGCGCATTCTTTACAGCAAATTCTGCCTTAGGTCTCTGCATTCTTTCCGCTTTCACCCCCGCCTTAAAAGACTCAGAAACACACGAACTTGTCACCCATGGACACATCGCCTACAGCATCACCATCCATGGACACCTTCCCTTTAAAATGCTCCTTCTCCCTACAAACTCTCGCAAAATGCCCTTTGCGCCCACACCTTCGACACTCCTTCCCCAGGGCAAAGCAATTCCTGGACTCAGAAGTATGATACTTGCTCCCACACTTGTTACACATCCTGCTTTTAGCCTTATTCAAATTAAAGGAAGTACTATTAGATCTTTCCCGGGACAATTTGCCTGTCACAGCCACATCGCCCTGAATCAGCGATACATCCTCAGAAGCCTTAACTTCTCTCCTCTCTATTTGTTTCATACAATACTCCGACTCCTCAACCACCTTCGCAATTTCTATAGCATCCTTCAGCTTGGGGTCCTTCGCTGCCCACAATCTTTCCTGCATTTTCTTGCTCCTAAACTGTACTATGAGCTGGTCACAAATTAACTCCTCCGTCATCGCCCCAAATCTGCATTTAACAGAAAGCTCTCTCAGCCGAGCAACAAACTGATCCACAGATTCACCCTCCTTTTGTGGTTGTGTGTAAAACTTAAATCTTTGCATGAACACATTCTCAGTCTTGGCAAACCTCAATTCTAGTCTCCGCCTTGCTTCCAAAAATACATCATCAATGGGTTGGCCAGACTGATCAACAGCCTTTGGCAAGTACTTGAACACATGCTGGCCTTCATTGCCTAAGGAACTAAGTAAGATAGCTTTTTTCTACTGGAGGAGAATCCTAAACAATCTAAAGCTTCAAGATAATTATCAAATATGTCTATCCACTCCTCCCACAGTATTGGCGGACTTCCAGGTTGCACCAAAAACAGAGGTGGAGAGTGCACAGCAGTGGTTGACATATCCATTATAAGAATCCGTGCTTAAGTTCTATAAGAACGCAAGAGCATGTATGACGGTATGCTCAAAAGGGAACAAAAAATAAATAAAAATTAAAGTTCCCCCAGATATTTGCCAGGACAATTCGACCTTAAAGGAGCAACTTAGCAATGCAGCAGAGTTTAGGTGTGCCTATCACTGCAGAAGGCACTTATATCCTTGAGAATTTAGATGTATAAGTCGTCCACATAATGGTGAGCGGTTCGTCGTAGGCACTGTCTGGTTAAATGAGAGTTTTCCCAACTCTCAAAGATGGCCGCCTCCAAGCGTGCTAAAGCGTCAGTGACGTCAACACAATGTTGCCATGGAACCAAACAGGCGAGAAGCAGAAGCTCACGCGATGCACGCACGATGCAGCCTTCACAACGGTGCGTGCCTTTAAACAGATGGCAAACGCCCAAAACTCACGATCACCCAGTCGACGATCGAATCAAAGGACGGCTGCAGGAAAGGCACAATCATGGATCAAAATACTGGCCGGTCCTTATGCAACGCCTGGAATCCCACAGCAAAACCGGATTCACAGCATCCGCGTCGGAAAGAAATCTACCTGCTTGCTGACGCTCGTCGCCAAAAATGTAATGATGAGGCAGGGCAGCGTCGTACTTGAACAGGTAAGGTTTATTAGTGGAGCTCTTCTCCAACGCGGTGCTCTCTTTCCCCGTCAGCAAGCAACTGCCGGGAGAGAGAACGCCATCGCCAACATTCCAGGCTCGCGGCTCAAGAATACACAAATACAGCCGCAAGCCACATCATAACACATTTCCTTCAGCCTCTAATATGATTAAAACAGTCCATGGATGCATTTTCACTGAATGCTTTTCTCAAACTTGTTCCACTAATGCTGAGGACCTGAAGGAGTGTGCTGTGTAGTTTTAAAAATGTTGATACCTATACCGAGCAAATTTCTTAATGATATGAATCCAATAGTTCATCTCTCCTGGGGTTCAGCAGCATGTTCCCCACAGGATTAATTAGAACGATTCCTCCCTCCATGGCTCTATGTAGTGCATCTTTCTGATACTTGGAAGATTTTGAATAGCCGCTGTTGGAAGCCCATCACCACATTCTGAATTAAGCAAATGTATTGATTTGAATTATACTTGACTACATTCATTATGGTAGGCTGTGAGGCAGTAGCAGTGTATTTGCAGAGGTGTCTGGGTTTCAGCAGCAGTGGGCTCTTTCTTCCTCACCACTGGGGGATTAGATCCTGCACTTTCACTGTTGCCATTGCCATAGTGGCCATTCACAGTTTGGCTACTATGGTGCAACCTCCTACAAAGGTGGCATCTTGGCAGGAGGTGGAAAGATAGTGTTGGAGGAAATGTTTTGCCAACAAGAAGCCCTTATCCTCTGGAAATAGACAGAATGCAATTTCTATGTACCCTGCAACAATACCAGATACCCCCTCTTTCTTTTCTAACCTCCTCTTTATGCTACTTTGGTTGCTAAATCAACACTGCCTAGATATTGCAGCCACAGACTGTCCTCAAGACCTTCGACAACAGCTTGACATCAGAGCTGGCTTTGGTTTTACAGTCTGGTCCAGCATCAACCTACAAGCCTGCTGACTGTGACTTGTAGCTTCATCATGGATTGACCTCTGGCTTTGCGTGGATTTAGTATTTCACCCTGCACTGTTTATTATTCGCACTTCAGTACCCTGTCTACATTCTGACTCTATTATACACTCTTACACCATAATGTCTTAGCCATGTTCCCCATCTTTGGCCCTATCTGCTATTCCTTACTGTGGAACCTAGTGCATATCCATGATTTCCCACTTTAACAATTAATGGTCTCATGATGAATACCTTGTTGATCCGAGTGGGTCCTTTTACTGGGAGTTTCTAGCCACACTGGGATTACAGCTAGTGTGGAAACTCCATGCGTCGGCAGTTTGTGCCTGCAGAAAACAGTTGACGTTTCTGGGCAAAACTCTTGCAGATAATGGGGGAAAATACATGGTACTGGCACTCAAGCATTAATTCCAGCATTTCCTTATCCTGGAATCAGGAGTAATCCCTACCCCATTCACCTCCAGATTTGCAGAATCCTGTGATAGTAGTAATTCCAAGGATGGTGGGGAGATTTCGGGTGTGAAACTGGGGTACTTATGTAGGACTTGGGAGGCATCAACACCTCACCCTCTCTTCTCAGTGCTGGAATGCAGGAATGTCAATTCTTTCCTGTCCGAATCTGGCAGGTAATCCATATTTGCCATGGGTTACAACATCCATTTGAAGAAGCGACATCAAAGCAGGCGGTGTAGATCCAACAAAGTTCCTTTGGAATGTAGTGAATGTGATCCCGTGGCATTACTAATACATTTGGACAAGATTTCCAACTTCTAATGGTTTCATCTATATTTATGGAATTTCCACCAGTAGAAAATTCCAGGTAATAAAGTGCATGAATGTCATCTAGGTGTCGTCAGGGGTCGCAGCTGCGACCCCCAGCTTGTCCATTGCGACCCCTGGCACTGCTTTTGTAACTCCTGACCTCAGTAGTAGCAAGATCAGTGCCAGGAACACAGGGGCAGCTTATCTTTATGGTCATGGGTTGGGGCTCCACTTTCCTTGCTTTCTGTCAATTTGTTATTACACTACTAGTGAATAATACCTTATTATTCACTATGCGTGTAATAAAGAGTGGATTACAGTTAGCTGGAATATGACCCTCCCAGGCACCTCAGTAAAAATGCTTTTAAATGTGTGTTGTGTGGTGAGTGTGTTTATATGAGTGCGAGTGTGTGTATATGCGAATGTGTACGCATGCTTGTGTGAGTGAAAGTAAAGGTTAAATGGTGTGTGATATCACTTCCGCTACCCCTGGCATTTTGGTGAATTGACGTTCATGATAATGGGATGCAGAAAATGCCTTTGCACAAATAACGTTTTTTTCCTCCAAAGAGTAATTATTTTCCCCAGTGGCTAAAACAGCACTTTCCCAACACTTATATTAAACTTGTTGGTATTACCACTTTTTGCCACCTTGGAATGGCCTAGAATTCACAGCAGTTCAGATATAGGCATTCACGAGCAGGGAAGTACTGGCAAACTGATTGTGAGTGCTCAAATCTTGTAAGATTGTGTTTTGCAAGGTCAGCTCCCCTGGAAAGTCAGCGTTCCTGCACCAACCATACCCTTGAGGATGCAACAACTGGGGGATTTTTCACATTGGTATCTGCATAAAATTTCATTAACCCTGCTTCTGTGAATCTGTATGTGGAATTTATGGTGGGAAATTGCTGTTTTTGGGCGCCTTAGTGGAACCCTCAATGTTTAGTGAACTGATTCCACTGTGTTTGTCAGCATGTTTGCCTAGGGTCACCTTTACAGCTCCCAAAAGCGTAAACACTGGAGCCCTGATTTATAATTTTTGACACTAAATTCCGCTAATGCAGTTTAGCGTCAAAAAGTGTACCGCCGGCTAGCGCCATCCCAAGATGCCAACCGGGCGTCATATTTATGGGATGATGTTAACCTGCGGTAAGGCCCAGTTAGCGTCAAAATAGTTGACGCTAACCGGGTGGGGGAGGGGGAGGGAAAACTGGAGATTGTGCGTCAAAGAATGGCGCTAGTCAGGTTAGAGTCAAGAAAATGACTCTAACCCGATTAGCGCCATATTTCGGCGCACAACCCCCATGGACATGACTCCTGTCTAAATAAAGACAGGAGTCATGCCCCCCAACCCAATGGCCATGCCCAGGGAGCTTAGGTCCCCTGGGCATGGTCATTTGGCCCAGTGCCATGTAGGGGGGCCCATGTTAGGCCCCACTATGGCACTACAAAAAATAAAACAAAATACTCAACTCTACTTAGCTGGGATGGGGTTCCCCTGTCCTTAGGTGTCTTCCGGGTGTGGGTGGGGGTGTCCCTGGGGCCAGGGAAGGACACCTGTGAGCTCTTTCCATGGTCTCTGGCCATGGAAATAGGCCCACAGGTCCCCTAATGCCTGCCCATACCCAGGTGTTAAATAATGTTGCTAACCAAGCATAGCACCATTATTTAAGGCCCCCATCCTCCCGTGCATGAATTAAGCATGGGGAGGGGTAAATATGGTGCAAGGGCCATAACGTTGTTTTATGCACGGGAACGCCTACCTTTCATCTCATTGACGCAAGGTAGGTTTCCACGTCCAGAAAATGACATTAACTCCATAACGCCAAAGTATTAATATCGAGTTAGGTTTGCGCTGAATTAATGTAAAAAAAAATGACGCTAATTCGGCACAAACTGAGTATAAATATGCCCCTGGGTCTTCTATTTACTACTGTAACTGGGCACTAAGCAATGCAGATTCCATCAAACCGGTCACCCTATATGTCTTTTTGAATGGTATTGAGCTGAAGGTAGGGTTCCCCCTGGTTATTTTTGCACAGCTGGTCACTCGCAGCAGCAGCGCTCTTGGCAGGTCTCCAGACCACAAGCTGGCTGTTGTCCCAGATTTGTGCTATCAGTCCCTGCAGCTCTGCTCCTGTTAACCAAGCATGGAGCTTTTATAAAAGGAGGGAATCCCACGAGGCCCTGTACAAACCCTGGCACTCGTTTGTCAAATCACCCTTTCTTGTGGCTTCCCGGTGAGTGCGGTGGCCTGACACAGGCTTGACTTGCAGTGAAAGCATCTCTATGAAGTGCATTCATCTTTAACTGTACAGACTTGTCACCCAGGAGAATAACTCTTTCACGCTGCTGAATAGTTTAACGGCCCCATTTAGAGGTTGGTGGTAAGGGGGAATCTACTAAAATTGACAATTGGTTTGCCCACCAACTTCACCTAGCCTCAGTCTCAGGGGACTAGGGCTCTTTCAAAGGTCAAGCCACAGTAATATTTAATTTACTGTCTCAAAATGTCAGTAATGAAACATTTTCAATATTATGTATTTATAACAAAACCATTGCTGTTACTCATTTGTTTTAACAGATTAAAACCATTGACAGAGTCAACAGCCCTGACTGGTTTAGGTGTATGCCAGGTGTTGTGTTATATCTAGATGCTAAAACAGAAAGCTCAGTCAGGAACCAAAATACTGGTTGGGTGGCACACTATGGAAATCTGAGAAATTTAGTTGGGGTTTAAGCCACACCACTAATTATAAAGCCACACCCCTTTTAGAGCCCCTCCCCGACTTTTTTATCCTACTTAAAGCCCTGAAGTCACTGCTGGCTGTGTCATCAGAGTGCTTGGTGGCCGGCGTAGCATCAGAAGGTCTGCCGTATTTAGGGTCTTCAAATGCATTACGGTCTGCATTTTTTATTTCCCAGCTATCAGTGACCCTCTTGGTGCATCAAATTCAAGATGAAAAAAGCTAAACTACAGTAACTCTTCAAGGCACACAATCAGGGCTGCAAGATCCTGCTACAAATCCCTAATTAGGCATAAGAAAAAAATCTCATTAATTAGAAATAAGCAGGAACTCGAAAAGGTTGCAGTAGAAACGGACACACGGCCCTTCTTGATAAAAATTGAAGAAAGTCTAGGAGTAATAAAAAAACATCTGAAATCCAACATCACAGAAGAATGGTTAATCCACTTCTCCACCATCTTTAATGCTAAACAGGATCTCATCCAACTTACGTATCACCCGGCTGAAGAGGATGGAGAAATAAGCATAAAGCAAAACCACATGATGTCTCAGGTCTTTACAAAAGACAATGTGAAGAAAACAATAAATTACCTTCTTGAGGGAAAACCCCACAGCCCCAAATGTGATACCACCAGAAGTGCTCCTCCATCCAGATTGGTGGTCTGTCTGATACTTTTATATAAAAATATTTGAAGCAATCAGTTCCACAAACTACTATCCAAACTCTTGGCAAAACACCATCAATGTGCCACTTAACAAGAGTGGTCAAAAAATGACCCACAGCACCATAGTCCAATCCGCCTTATAGATATAGGGCCTCATTATGAGTTTGGCGGTCAGACAAGCTGACTTCTAAACTTGCCGGGAGGATGCCACCACCATGGCAGTGGTGTCTCCCCCATTCATATTACAATGTTCCCACTGGGCTGACCAGCGGGAACATTGTATTATGAGGTCCCCACTGGGTACAGTGCTGTGGTATTGGCCTCGGCTTCCTTAAGGGAGCCGCGAACAATACCGTAGCACACCAGCACCACCGGAATGCACACTGTCTACAAACAGGGGGACCCTCCACTGCCAATGTAATGGGCATGGGCAGTGCAGGGGCCCTCCAGTGCTCCCCGGCACTGGCTTTCCGTCAGACTTTCCATTGCAGGGTCCCTGCCATGGAAAGACTGGTGGAAAGCTGAGTTCAGTACAACTCCGGCCGCCGTCTACCCATCTGGAACCACGTTCCCGGTGGACACGATGGTCCCCTGGCAGGTCCTCCCACCAGGATCATAGTGTGGCACTCGGACCACCTGGAATGCGGCAGTCCAACCCCCACCGTGAGTCTGGTGGTCCTTGGACCGCCAGATTCATAATAAGGCTCATTGACTGGAGGATTTCTTCAAAACGGATTCTTCAGGCTTTAATGAATGGATTACGAATGAAAACATCCTCTTGCCCATCTAGGGAGGTGACAGAGAAGGACACTCAACAATCAATCAGCTTTTCACATTCTTGCATACAATCTACAAAGTGAGCACATCCACCAAAATGCCCTTGTTTACGGCATCTTTAGATTTCTCATCAGCTTTATATTTGGTCCCAAGACACCAACTCTGGCAAAAACAGTCACCTTTGGGCATTGATGGAGGCCTTTTGGTCCTACGTCAATTGCCCTGATTGTCAATAAGAGACTTGAGTAAATATGTTTTATGTGTTATTAGGAATTGCTGGGTCATTTCTTTTGATGTTAACTATTTGGTGTGAAAGGCAGGTATGCTTATGCGTTATTGGCCGAAAGCACCTCAAATAAAGCTCTCTTTCCCAGCACATCAGCTGGCATTAGACTCACTCAAGTATAAATAAAGTCCTAGATTTGAAAGAAAGTAACTCTTGATTTGGTATAAGCCTCGGTCACATTTCTATTAAAAAATACAAGAATGGCCATATGCCAACCAGTGAATGATGTCACAATGCGTCTCAAAACCCTAGTAGACTTAACTGAATAAAGCAACATTTTAGAATGTCTATTGTTGGTCATTATTAGTTATGAAGAGAACTGTATTTTCCCTTCTACTGTGGATGGCCTTTTAAGGAGTCGCTATTATAACTATTCACATACGAGTGTTACGAAAGAAAACACAATCACGAAAATCTAGATGAGCCACGAAGTTTCTCACAGCAAAAATAAGATAACTTTCTTGTGTTTAACCCTGAGCGAACAGAACTACTATGAAACCCTCAAAAATGCTTCGTTCAAAATTATAGACAGATTTGAGATGTAAAAATGTAACGCAATATATGTGTGTGTCGGTCTTTGAATTAGTCTGCAGTACCAGCAAAGAGCCACACCTTTTGGGGTCAGTATTGACCCTTTATAGAAGGACGCTGTCCTGGCAGCACAAAGAACACTATGTGCACCTTTACCTATCCAAAGGATTGTATTGTCACGTTGTGATGTGGTTACAAGACCTTTAATGGTAGTATAGTGTACCAGAACTTACATATAGAATCAGGCCTGGCAGCACACAGCGCTTGAATTCTTTTATTTTCATGGGATATTATAATTGCATCCCAGCAGGTGTACCAAAAAATAAGGCTTATAGCACAGAACACATGCATGTGTTGCAATTTCAAGAGATATTATCCTAAGGTTTCAGAAGTGAGACCACATTGTTCATCAGAGCCTACCTGAACTTCCTATTAGAAAACTGGAAACCGCACACAGGGACAGATGTGTAAAAACTGTGATACGCAAAATCGCAAAGTTTGTGATCATAAAATAGCTTCTTTTTAATGTTCTAAACTCAGTGGTTTCCAACCTTCTGCCTTCTGTGGACCCCCACTTTATCATTACTGGAACCTGTGGACCCCCACTGAATCATTATTGGTACCCGGGGACCCTCCACTGAGGCATTATTGAAAGCTGTTAACTAAATCTGTTAATATTATTTAATTTTCTAAGCAGTCGCGGACCCCTGAGGAGGCTTTGCGGACCCCCAGGGGTCCCCGGACCACAGGTTGGGAATCACTGTTCTAAATCTATTTCACTATTTGGAAAATGGGTTTAAAAAGGAAAAACTAAATCACTATTTGGAGGAGGCATGTTTAGGACATCCCTTCAAATTATCGATTTGTATTTTATTTATCGATGGTTCGAAGCTGCAATTTCTGTTGCAAACTAGTAATAGGTTACTGATTCCTCATAAGATGTGGTAACTCATTCACAAAGGGAGAGGACACCCCTTTTGAATGTAAAAACGTGTTTATTTGGGACCGTGCAGTGGTCAAGGGGACCACCGGTAATTTTTAAACAAACTTTTTAAAAAGAGTGATATCTTTCTTAAGTGCAGATGTGTGCAGGAGGATAATACATATCATCACAGTAGATTTCCCACTGAAAGGCATTTCCTCTAAGAACTTGCTTAGCAACAAGGACTAGAAATAATATGATGGAATATGATTGTTCAAGGTCATTTTAAGTGATTTTGAAAGGCCATTAAATATATGCATAATTTATTTTATAAAGCACCCTTTTAGCAAAGCTTTGAAAAAGCAATCAATACCCTAAAAACCCTCAGCATTCACCAACTGCATGGAGCCTCATCATGATATGACAGAAGTACTCTCTCCAAGGCCAGCATTGGGAAGCATTACAGAAATAGTCACAATATGTTGCTTAATTCAGGGCTCATGCATAAAAAAGCATTGGCAAAGCTAATCCGTCTCTGACTAATGCTCAGACACACAGGTGTGCCTTACAAATGCTTGCTGGCTTTGGCATCACTTATAGTTTATTATTATCTTACAAAAATCGTTGTTAGCTCTGGGAAGAGTAAATAGAAAAATATAACAAAGAGATCCATGATGGTCATTGGTGAGCATGTGTACACATGTGCTTGCATGGGAGGCCTCCTTGGAATGCTTTTTTATTTTTCTTTATCAATTTATTGTTTATTGTTTTAGCTTACATCCATACAGTAAATAAAAACAATTAATCAATACCTCTGTACATAATACATAAATACATAAAAAAGTATAAAATATGGACTCATATCTGGGGTATCAACCTATGACATACAAGAAATAACACTTACATAATCAGCCGCTGCAAGTCAACATCCTGATAGAGGTGCATGTGCATAGCTAACTGGGGCTCAGAAGTGCCATTGGCCCTGACTCTATACAAAGCACTTAAGTGTTTACCCAGGTCTCAGGGCCTCAATGGCACTCTGCTGCCCCCTTCTCCTCACAGGTGACAACATCCCTCTCTCACTTCTTTCCAGAGTGTATTTTGGAGTACCAATTTCCTAATATTTAGGAGGCGTTTATAATCTTGTCTACATCTTTGAAAATATGCTTCACTCTACGAGATGTGATGTCGCCGTATCAGGGCTTATGAGACAGGTCTCTTCACATGAAAATATTCAGACTCATATCAAATATTCCACCTATTGAGCTTCCTACCGACAGGACGAGCAGCCTTCACCCCAGTCGGCTTTGACCACAGCATCTCCAGTTCTTTTACCATGGAGCTGGATGCCCACAATAATATTGCTGCTGTTGTCGATTGGGGTTTACAAGATTAGAGTTCCATGCTTTGTCATTATAGTTGCAAGGATTGGACTTTTGTTCTGTTATTTCTCTTTCTTCCTATGCGATTCCTGATGTTAGTTGGAGCAACCTCAGGGCTGTAGATCACTCTATTAAGGTTGCCAGTGCTAGTCTACCACCGAGGGCTCAGTTTCATACATAATACCATGGTTTCATGATCACTCTCACCTCTTTTAAAGACAGCCAAGTCATAGACACGCTCCCATCATTCAGTATTGATTGTAATATGATTAATAATGATCTTCTACCACTGTCATACTTCACTTTGGCAGAACAATCTGAGGCAGTACAGCCATTAATAAAGCATAGCTGGTGGCTTATAAAAAATTCTGAGAAGGCTTCAACCTTCTTGGTTGAATTGAGGAGACTCATAGCAGGTCCAGGGCATATCAGTATCAAGTGTTACCCCTTTTTGCTTTCCTCAAGTACCTCTCGGCCAGCAAATTCCTTTCTAATGTGTTCAACAGAGGTAACAAAGTTCCCCCAAATTGCCTGAACTTCAGGGGACCAACTGGGGGGGATGTAGATATTCAAAATATGGACACATCAATTTCAAAACCAGTAGTACAAACCCTCACATGTAAAACATTAGGAGAATTGCCCCAAGTTGCTCTACCTTACATTTTAGCTTGCATGACACCCATGTTTTGAGGCCCCACTTTCCAGAGCGCTTAGCCGATATGCTTATTTCCAAGAAACCGTTTACATTGCTTCTCGGTAAGGCAGTGTTTCCTGAAAACAGCATATAGTATGTTGGTCTATAAATTTCAACCAATCCTCATCTTCAAATTTGCTACCCAGACCAGCTGTGTTACAGGATAGGATATACAAACAATCTTTGGAGATGTTGCTCGCTTCATTAGCCCTCGGCACCCTGTGAAAGCTTTTAGCAGCAGCTGGCGATGATGGATTCTCAAATAATCAATCAAGCTTCCCTTTTGTTGCGGTTCTGATGCTACTTGCCAAAGCTGTTGCTAGCCATGGCCAATCTTGATAGTCCTGCTTAGTCACCATAGCTCCAGAATGTGAGAGCTTAATTCCCCTTGAGTTATCATTGATTGTTATAGACAGATTATCATACGCACCATCTTTCGAGCCAAGCTAGTTGGTCTTTTCTGGGCTCCTTATAAGGCAACGAATGATTGAACTTGACAGTCTGGTTTCGGTCTTGCCATGATGGAACTCTGTCCCAATGATAGAAGTAACACAGGAAAACGTGTAAATCGTCGAGATGGTTTAGCACCACCCTGGAAATACTTGTTGCTGTGAACTCCACTTTGGATAACTGTGTGTTGCTCACTCCTAGCCCAGGACCAGATCTCTGATTAACCAGCTTTACTCTCTTTACATCCCCTGAAGACACCACCCTTAACTCGGGGATCACATAGAAGAGGGCTAGAAGCCTTGACTTATTCATGGGGTTCATAGACTCTGCATCAGGAAAGAGATCGATAAATTCCAAGAAGCAGTCGGTTACTTTTTGGTAATTTGCTATGGCCTTATCCAAACAGACGCTGCTATTCTCTGTTTTGATTTTGGCTTTCTACCTGTTCCTAAGAATGGTAGAGCTAGTGGATTTAAACTTTGGACTGCCCCTGATGCATCAGGAGGCCTAGTGTTTTTTTTTTTTTTTTTTTTTTTTTTTTTACATTTCAAATATATTTTTATTTAACTGTTTGCTGTTTTACATTTGTAGGTCATTTTACAGTAACGTTTTGTCATTATTATACACATCTCTTAAGTTGTCCGCACCACTGTTTTGCTTTGTTTGCATTGTGTTTCACAATTACTTGCTCAATTCAGTAGTTTAATAATACTTGTGTAATATTGCTCCCATCACTTAATCAATCCGACTTTATGGAGACAGTACTTACAGTGCCCCTCGTTACTTTTAATATTGGTGACCTGATAACAGACTTAACTCCACTTCAAACTGTATATAGGCTTAATGGCTCATGTGGGTGTGGCTGCTTAACTTCAGAGAGGGGGGGTTGACATAGAGTTTCATACTATGTAGGAGCGGTCTATCTACTATTCCCCTCCCTCCTTCGTTCTTTTAGTTATTGCGTCCTGTCCTCTGTACTCGGTCCCTCTGCGCCCGGGCCAGCGGGGCTCCTGATGTTCCTCCCATCCTGTTTTCTGGAACTTTCGCTTACAAGCACATCAGGTGACCCTCTCAAGTGGTTCCTCCCATCCCCTCAGGTACCATTGGTCCCTTCGTTAGGCCGTCCCACCTTATCACTAGGTTTTCCCACTCCGGGGCGATGGGTGTCTGGCGGACTCCCCTGGCCTCCTCGGCCTTAAGGACCTGTAGCTCAGCTCTGGACCATCTTGTGACATCGCCTCTCCATTCTGTCAATGAAGGGGGTGCATTCGATTTCCAACCCTTCGTAATCAGCCTTTTGTAAAGGGCCAGGGACAGGTCAAGGAAGCGACTCTCTACCCTGCTCCATTTGGCACTAGCTCTGAGGCCCAATAGACAAATGTCGGGGGTTGGCCGGAGTTCCGTACCGAACAGCTCCATGAGATTAGTCGTCATCGCCGTCCATCCCCTCTGGAGCATCGTGCATCCCCACATCATATGATCAAAGTCGGGTTCCCCGTCTCCACATCTGGGGCAAGTCCTGGGCTCCCCCCCGTATATGCGGTGCAGTCGTTGAGGAGTAAGGTATGTTCTGTGTAGATAGTTGTATTGTATGTATCTCAGCCTAGTGTTGCGTGAGATCACCCCAGGGTAAGCAAGTGCTCTAGTCCACTCTGACTCGGTCAGGTCCCGCCCAATTGTCTTCACCCATTTTTCTCTTAGGGGTCGCAGGGGATCCACTGCTACCTCTATCTGGGCCCTGTATATTTTTGCTATTAGGTGAGTTTCCTCTCCCTCTGTCAGCAGGAGGTGCAACACTCCGTGGGGAGCGGGTTCTGCATTGACCGTGGTCCAATGCTCCTTCAGGGTATGCACCAGCCTTCCAAAGAGTAAAAACTGTCCTATTGGGACCCCCCCTCTACTACATCAGCAAAGCTCCTCAGCACCCCCTCCCTGAATAGCTCCCCCACTGTCTCTATCCCTGCTCTCGTCCAAGGCCCCAAACCCAGTCCCCCTGGCCCCTCCGCCCTCACGTCCAGAGCGACGGCCGCCAGCGGCAGAGCGGGAGAGTATGGTGGCCCCACTCCAGTCCTCCTCTCACATTGTTTCCAGCATCTCATCGCCACATTGTACATTATGTTGCCTCTAATGGGGGCCATCTTCCTGCCCGCCATATTTGCTGCAATCTGAGCTATGTCAATTTCACCGTTCGCGGTGGCCAGGTCCAGCCGCCCCCTACCCGCTAGCCAGCCGGCCACCCATTGTAACTGAGATGCCAGGTAATAGCCTACGAAATCTGGGGCGCCCAGGCCTCCCAACCTCGTCGGCCTACAGATGGTCGAGAGCGCAGTTCTTCTGCGGCCCTCATCCCATATTAGTTCTCTGAGCAAGGCGTTCAACTCTCGGAACCATGCCGCGGGGATCTGTAGTGGTAAGTTAGCAAAATAGTAGAGGAGGCGTGGTAGCATGACCATTTTTGAGAGCGCCACCCTGGCCATGATTGTTAGTTTTAATGATCTCCAAAACCCCACCGAGGAGCGCAATGATCTAAGCGTCCTGCCGAGGTTACCGTCCCTAAGATCGTTTAATTCGTGAAATATCTGTATGCCCAAGTATCTAAATGTCCGCGGGGCCCAATTTACGTCAGCTGGGCACGCATCTGGGCGTGCACTGTCTGACATCACGGGGAATACATATGTTTTCCTCCGATTAAGTCGGAGTCCCGATAGGCCCCCGAAGTCTTCCAGTATTCCCAATGCCCACGTGAGTCCTCTTGACGCGTCCCTCATGTAAATAAGTATATCATCTGCATACAGGGAGACTATATGTTCGGACGGACCCCAGATAATTCCCTTGCCCACGCCTTCACATCGCAGCTGCGATGCCAGGGGTTCGATTGCCAGGGCAAACAGTAGCGGGGACAAGGGGCAGCCCTGCCTAGTTCCCCTGTATACTGGGTATGCACTGGAGATCATCCTTCCGGTTTTAACTCTTGCTAACGGGGATGAGTACAGCAAGTCCACCCATTTTACCCAGTTCTCCCCCAGCCCCATTTTAAGCATCACAGTCCTTAAATAATCCCATCTGATGGAATCGAAGGCCTTCTCGAAATCCACCGCGAGTAAGGCTCCCTCTGGTGGTCTCTGATCCCTGGGCATGTGCAAGATCGTAAACACCCTTCTCAGGTTCAGGGAGGTACTACGGCCGGGGACAAAACCATTCTGGTCAGCGTGCACTAACTTTGTCATGAGAGGGAGCAACCGGGCAGCCATTATCTTACTAAGTATTTTGAAGTCGCTGTTTAACATAGATAAAGGCCTAAAGTCCGTCACCGGAGCTTCCCTGTCTTTTGTCTTGGGGAGCGGTACCACTAAAGCCTCCCGCATTGTCTGTGGTAGTTCTCCATATTGCAGCGCCTCCGCGTACAACCCTGTCAATTGGGGGGCCAGCAGCAATTTGTATTTTTTATAGAAATCCATGAAAGACCGTCTGTACATAGGGTCTTTCAGGGTGCTAACTGTTCTATAGCTTCATTTACTTCCTCTAGCGTTACTGGTCCACCCAGGCTGTCTCTCTCATCTGCGCTCAGTGTTGGTAGTGGGATTTGCTGTAGGTATCTATTGAAAGATTCCATCTGCAATTCGCTGGGTTTCCCGTACAACTGCGAGTAATACTCTCTGAACGCATCGTTTATGGAGCCCGGTCTGAGTCTGCGAGACCCCTCCCCGTCTATTACACATGTGATGGGCTCACCCTGCTCTCCCGGGCGGACCAGCCACGCCAGTAGTCTCCCCGATCTACCCTCTTCCGCATGTAGGGATGCTAGATATTTTTGCCTGTCGTGGCACCGGAGTTGCTCTTCAATGCGGGAGTGTTCCCTACAAGCTCGGTTATATTCTTCATTCTCCTGCGCTGTCTTCCCTTGTCCCAACTCCCTCTCGTGCATATCCTTCTCCAGGTCATTCAATTCTTTTTCAAGTGTACGCCTCACCCCCACCGACTGCCCCAGGCAGAAGCCCCTTGTCACTACCTTAAGCGCCTCCCATTCTAAGGCCCTAGAAGGAGTAGACCCCTTATTCGTCTCAATATATTCTGCCAAGTGGCCGCGTAGGGCCTCTCTGTACGCCTGGTCCTCAAGTGCCGAGGGAGAAAGCCTCCATGATGGTATAAGGGGTCTATCCTCCGACATCCTCATCGTTATTAACAAGGGATTATGATCAGACAAAGTGCGGGCTAAGTATTCTGAGCGTGTCATATTACTTATCAGGCCTGCTGTGCAGACTACTCTGTCAATTCTGGTATGCACTCGGTGGAGACCCGAGTAGTATGAATATTCACTAGACGTTGGGTGGTGCATTCGCCAGACGTCCGACAACCCCCACATGTCCAGCCACTCACTCAGCCTTCTGGCTGTTTTGATTGTCGCTGCCCCATGCAGAGGCGGGGTGGACCTGTCCAGATTTGTGTCTAGTACTGCATTGAAGTCCCCCCCTACTAATAGCTCCCCAGCGCTTTGGCGTGTGAGGTGTCTCGATAGGCTCGTCATAAAGGGGACCTGGTCTTGGTTGGGGGCGTATATGCAGCTTAAGACTATTGGGATACCTTGTAGCTTCCCTTCCAATATCACGAATCTTCCCTCCCGGTCTATATTGGAAGAGGTCAATATGAAGGGGACCCCCGCTCTGATCCATACTAAAGCGCCCCTTGCATAAGCTGAGTATTCTGTTGCAAACACCTGCCCCCTCCACCTGCGCCTTAGCTTCTCTCCCTCTCCAGACGCCAGGTGTGTTTCCTGTAGTAATGCCAACTGTACTCCCCTTCTCTTTAAGTAAGAGAGTATTTTGTGCCTTTTAGCTGGAGTGCCCATCCCCCTAACGTTCCAGGTCAATAAATTATAGTCCGCCATTTCATGATTTCATTCTGGTGACAATACCCCCGCTTCTCCCCAGTCGCAAGGATATTTTCCCACATCATCATGTCTTTGCCGCAGTCAAATTCCGCCACCCACATTGCCATATTAACTTGTAACTGTGTATCCCAACTCCCCATCCCCAGGGCACCTCCTAACCTGTAGGCTGCCCAGTAAACTATGCAACCGTGCAACTTGTTCAACTTTTGATCAGCGGTACTCGCCATTTTGAATGGGCGAGGTTCTGTTCCGGGAGGTGGCCAAGTCCGGAGGGGCCGCCATTACGCTTGACATGCCCAGTCCCCGGCGCCTTCCGCAGGCCCTGGCTAGCCAAGTTCGTCAGCTGTTTGTGGGGTCACCTTCGGGGCTCGGGCTGAATGATCCAGGTCTTCCGCAGAGGACACCAACGTGTCGTCCGTTTCATTCCCAGAACCTTCCTGAGGGGATGCCTCCCCACCCATGCGTGCTGCCGCTTCCAGTGCTTCCTTCCTGCCTTTCTCTTTCTGTGTTTGTGTGGGCGCCAGTCGTCTGCGGTCTCTGGTCTTCCTTCCCTTCAGGGCTCGGCGAGCATTGCCACCGGTCGGGCCCTCTCCAACGGGACCCCCCGCCTGAGGGCCACGTGACTCAAGCCATTCCCATGCCTCCTCAGGGGATTGGAGGAATGTTGTCTTCCCTTCCAGCATCACTCTCAATCTGGCTGGGTAGAGTAGCGAATACTGGATTCCCTCCTCTCTTAGGGCTCTCTTAACTGCCAGAAACGAAGACCGCTTGTTTTGCACCTCCAGGGTAAAGTCCGGGAACAGTGTCACCTCCCCATTTGCGACTTTAAATGGGCCCGTCTCCCTGGCCCTTTGCAGGAGGGAGTCCCTGTCTCTGTAGTGTAAGAGTTTAGCTATCACGGCCCGGGGGGGTCTCCCCGGGGCAAGGGGCCTCGCCGGCACCCGATGTGCTCGTTCCAGCGTGTAGAATGGGGTCAAGCGCCCCGGCGCCACTGAGGTACTGAACCATTTCTCCAGAAATTCAACAATGTTCTCCCCCTCAGCCCCCTCCGGGAGGCCCACCACGCGCACATTGTTCCTTCTGTTCCTCCCCTCCGCATCTTCAGCTCTTTTTTCGAGTCGCGCCACTCTGTCGGCCAGGTAGGTCACTTCAGCCCTCAGGTCTTTCTGCTTTGGTGCTATCTCGGCCAGTACAGTTTCTGTCTCTTTGACTCTGTCTGCCAGTTTATGGTGGTCCGCTCTCAGTAGGCTCACCTCCACAGCTACTTGACTGATCTCCCGTTGCAACGTTGTTTTGGTGTCTTCGATCGCCCCGAGTATTTTATCTAAAGTATCCTGGACTTTGATCTGCATGTGGCCCTGTGGGTCCGAGTCATCGCTCCCGGACTGAGCTGCAGCGGCCATGGTTCTGTTCTTGTGGCGGCTCCTGGGGGGCATCTGATCCACAGCGGACCTCGCCCCGACAGCTGCCCCAGCTGTTTCAGTTGTTCCGCTTCGGAATGCTTCTCCCCAGGCGCTCTACGTTTAAGCGCTATCCATCTCAGCTCCAGGTCCTTTAGCCCGTCATGGACTCTCAACTGTCACTCTTCATCGTGGCACTAAATTTCCTCCCGCTTGTCTCCCTTGTTGCACCAGGCACACTTCTGTGCTCAGTCCTACTCCTTTATGGATCTCCAGTACTCCAATGCGCCCGGGGGAGTCCACGGTTCAACCTTTTAGGCAATCCGCCCCTCGCCCCCGGGGGCGCGATCCGCCATCCGCCCGCTTCATCAGTCGGCCCTTTTTCCTCGCTTGCTTGATCCTATCTTCTGGGTTCCTCAGCCCCGGGTACTCATTCAACCCCCATGGGTCACGGGCCACCTCCGTCCGGGGCCACCCCGATCCGGCCCCCGGCTCGGTCAAACCAGCCACCATGCATCTAGCTCACCGGTGTCTGCAGGGGTCCACCAGGTCCCGTTATCCCTCGTTCTCTCCGCTTCTTCGGTGTGTACCAGGGCCCAAAGGCCCACCTCAAGTCAAGCGGCCCCGCAGTTTGACCCCGGGTCACGTCGCTACCTCGAAATCGTTCCACACTGCCTCTCTCTCGCTCTTGGCCTCGCTTCGTCCCCAATCCTTCCTAGGGGCCTCGTCCGTGGCCCAGAGTAGCACCACTTCACCGCCCGTCAGAGTGCGACTTCCGCTGGGCCACCAGAACCCAAATGGCATCTCCACCCCAGCTCGTAGTCTCCGCCGGCAACCTCCGCTTTCTTCAGCCTCCGGGTCGCCTTAACCTGCAGCCCTGCCTGTGGCCGCGGCCCCGATCTCGGGCCTGCCCCCTGTGTTCTTCTGGGGTCACCCGTATCCAGTGTCTCAGTCTCCGTGCGCCTCCACAGTGCGCGATCTCACCTGGGCCCTCACCACTTCGGCCCCCAGGGTCGCCGCAGGGGCCCACACACGCTCGGCCCTCTCCTCTGGTCCACGCAAGGCCTCCGGGCCGCCTCAACCTACGGCCCCGCCCAGGGCCGCGACCTCGATCCCGTTCCTGCCCCCTCTGTTATTCCGGGGCCGCGCGCTTCCAGTGGCACAGTCTCTGTGCGCTTCAGCTGTGCGCGATCTCACCTGGGCCCCCTGGCCCCCGCCAGCACCTCCGCCGCTGCCGGAGAGCCTGCTCGGCGCCTCCCGCTGTTCTGTGCCGTCCGTGCACTCACCACTTCGGCTCTCGGCACCACGCAAGGCCGCGGCCTCTGTCACGTGCTCAGACCCGCAGACTCCGAAGTCCCCGACGGGCAGATTCGGCACCCCCGGGGTCGCCGCAGGGGCCCACACACGCTCGGCCCCCTCCACTGGTCTCGCCCCGCAGCCTGGACCTCATTCGGCCCGGGGAAGGCACGATTTTGACTTTCTATTCGCCGGCCCCTCCGGAGCTAAGAGTTCAGGCGTGCGCCATCTCCGGGTCCTTGGCCACGCCCCCCAGGAGGCCTAGTGTTAAGACCCTCATTCGGAGTGACACCAGGACCTTCTGTGGAAGCCATTGTGCTACGTGGCTCAGGCATGGTTCCTGCCTGTATTCCCTTGGCGCCCCTTCTCCTGAGACAGCGTTTCTCCTTAAGCAACCTTTTCTTCAGCTGTATTGGGGGTTTTCACAATTGACTGAGTCTAATTCTCCATCTTGCTGCAGAGTTGCATTGCTCTCAGGACCCTTTGTGTCCTTTATCCAGAGGATGGGACAGCTAGGAATTGATACATGGGCACCCAAACTCTCCGTGGCATCACATCTCATAATACTGTTGAAGTCAGTTCTGTTTTTGTGCCCTTTCAAGTCAGAAAACAGCCATTTTAGCGAGTACACAGGGAGCTTGGCTGCTTCCTTAACTTTTTCCTGTGTTATTTCTTTCTGTTACTCTCACTTCCTTTGCCGTTGCTAGCACCACGCTCAGAAGTTGCAGTGCTCCCCTGGTTACATGCTACCTCTCTATTCATCCCCGCGGTAATACTAACTGGCTTGGGCTTGCGTTTTCTTTCGCTGTTGCCAGTCTTTACTCTTGAGCTACTAGTATTAGTACTAGGGAGGTTACTGTCCAGGCTATATACATCAAAAAGATATACACAGTCCCATCGTAACAGGTATGAACCTATAGATCACAGATCCCTGGAAAACAAATTTGTGTGGAGTGGAAGCCCTCACTCACAAATCGGTGACATGCTTCATCATAGGGCTGTGCTCCTCGTCAGGCCGGCACTGCAATGCCTGACAGGCCCCACAGGGGGGCTCTTTGCCAGAGATCTTTAGTAAATAATAATGAGCCGTCAAAACGAGTGATAATCAAGGATTGGTATGTCAAAAACAGTTAATAATGCCTAGAGGTACAACATATTTTAATAAGGTATCTGTCCTCTGACATGGTTAAAAACAGTAAAACCAAAAAGAAGCAAACAATGTGGAAGCAGACGAGACTGACACAGTGTGGTATGGAAAAGGCTGCTTTATTGAAGACAAGTACACTTAACAATATCACAACCTAGGCCTTTGCCTTCACAAAACTAACAATCTCACTATACAATCATATACCTATAATGCTCCCCTCCCCTCACACCTTCCCTGCCCTTCCCCGTCCCCCCGCCCCCCTTCTTGCAATCCTGAACTTTGTATTATGACTGTGTCGTTGCTGACTTAACACTCCTTTCATCTGCTAATAACTCTGCAACTGTAACTAGGAAAACTTCAAGCTGAACATTGAACAACTTGGCTCATCCAGGCGCCGGCTACCCTTCTCCTTTTATCTGGGCTGCCACTTTAAAGCCTAAAACTCTGCAAATAAAGTCAACTGGACCCTGTCCCCGCCACTGCACCTGCCTCCAAGCGACTGCGAACAGACATTAAAAACCCCCGATGCACCTATCCAAAAGAAAATCAACCTAGCAAATCACCAACAACAACATAACCACTAAGCCCTCCAACCTTATGGATGGGAGGTGGGGGATAGAGAAATTTACAGGGCCTCCTGCTTCTCTACCAGCCACTGTTTCACCTCACTAAAATGGTGGCTGGGACCCTAAAATGTCAGGCTATGTGCCACCCGTTCCCGCCATAGCCAAGATAGCCCAATGTTGCCCAAGCAGCCTCAGGGGTGCTTCATTTCACCAAAGAATTTGGGAGGGAGACCTTCCCGGGGTCGGCTACCCCCAAAAGCCCCACTGGGGAATAGGAAGTAAGATGAGAGGGAATGGGACCAGGGTCGGGCAGAGAGCGAGGAAAGCAATGTTATCCCTAGGAGTGCTAAAAGTGAAATAAAATGGAATCTGAGAAATAAAAAAATAGTTCCTTCACACGAGATGTGCAAGAATCCAATCAGACATGAGAAAAAAAAAGAAAAGCTCCAGGCTAGGAAAACAATAAAATTAGAGAAAGAAACCATAGAATAATGAACTGGTAACTGATAGCCAAAAAGCCTTTTAAGCATGAGCCATTTGCTGATATAAAGCCCATTCAAAGTGTATGTTTAAGCAGTGTTTCCCAAACTGTACAGCAGCATTTCCCAAACTGTGCGTCACCAGCGTCACCAGCCAATTTTTGATGAGCCAGGAAAGTCCAAGCAATAAATAAAGCTACCTTTAAATTATATGTTTATATTGTCACGTTTGTGGTGCTTTACTGACAGAGGCCAAATGTCAAGCTATGTCTTCTGACAAATTGCGATTTTTTTTTTTAACATGGGGATTGGTGTTTACTTTTCTTTTTCTGACTACAAAGTCAGAGTAGTTTTAAAAATGAATTCTGTGACTATCTAGCTGGAGTGCATGGAATATGAACGGAAGGGTGTCGTTTTTTGCAACACACAACAAAATATAAACACCCGTATATGAATTGTATGTATTCTGCAGTTAGGAAAGCAAATATGAAGCACTTCTTTTTGTAATTCTGAAGTGTGCCTGCAACAGAGATTTCAATAGGATTAAAACAGGATTAAAACAAATCAAGACACTTCAGTTGGTGATGCACAAATGGTAAATATTCACAGAAACCAACTTCCACACAATATCATTTGTGTTATATAGTTTTATCAGTAAACTTGTTCGTCTGCAGATTTAGGGCCTGATTACGAGTCTGGTGGTCTGAAGTCCTCCAGACTCGCGGTGGAGGTCGAAGTGCCACAGCTGTGGCGGTCCGACCGCCATATTACAAGATTGGCAGTCGGTGCTGCCAAGAGACCGCCGTCTCTGCCAGCATCTCTGATTCCGACGGGATGACGGCGGTCATTGTTGTAATCAGCCATGGCGGCACTGAAGTCAGCTCCGCCGTGCTGATTACAACCATGTTCTCCTCCAGCCTTTTCATGGCAGTTCAACCGCCATGAAAAGGCTGGCAGAGAACAAGTGTGCACTGCCCGCACTGTTGTCATGGGCAGTGCAGGCCCACCTGCCCCAGCACCCTTGGAATGTGCAGTAGGATGAGCCACTTTGTCTTTATTAATTTGTTTGACGCAAGTATTGTTACTCCAGCATAATTTGTCTAAATACAATTCAAGTCATATCTGCTTCATGGAAAACTTTACATTTGCTGCGTTTCCTCAGTTTCATCTATCAAGGAATGTAGTAATTCCATTCATAAAATTGTGGAGCAGAAGAGTGTGGGAAATGTACCCACTCAGTTGAAAACCAGATCATGAAATATTTTATTGAAAAAGCCAAATTATAGGGAAACTCGCTGTATAATCTAGAGGAGAATGAGAGAATATTTTTTGTCACATTCACTCAACTCTATCTAGGAGGGTGATCTGAAGGCTGCAGCCATGGCACTGTGGTTCAAGGAGGAAATGGGGGGAAATAGTCTGGCCCATGTGGAACTAAGCCTTGTGTTACACATGGTCTGTACAAAAGTAAGTCGCAGTACACGTGCCATAGGTGATGTAATGCTCGCAGTGAGTGAGAAATCAGGATTCAAAAGGGGTTAAGGGCCCTCTATTAAAGTTGGGACCTGGTGCCTCTTGACCTTTCATGCCTTCTTCTGTGTCCCCCCACTTGAAGTCTGGAAGTGTGCAAGGTGACAGTAGAGATTATGAGACCAGTGGTTAATTTGTAACTAAAACGTGCCGGTGCCCAAAACTCTCCTTTGAAACATGCGGCTGCTGCAATTAAATGTGCGAGCACAGAATACTAAGGGCAGCATAATCCTAAAGCCATCCTGGGCCTCGTTAATCCATTTACAGCTACTCCCTGCCCGTTGTAGCTTTCTGCTTTCTCCCTTTGTGACGCCTTTCCATCTATCTGTTCCACCGTCTTTTCCA
Organism: Pleurodeles waltl; assembly: GCF_031143425.1. NCBI lineage: Eukaryota > Metazoa > Chordata > Amphibia > Caudata > Salamandridae > Pleurodeles > Pleurodeles waltl. Next base: position 93,933,142 of record NC_090441.1, read on the forward strand.
TTAGTGTCTTTTGCTCACAGTAAATGCCTCATGCAAACCAATAAGTGCTGGCCCCCAAAAATGTGCCCCAGCACCCACTAGCTCAAATTAAGCACTGTATGAGACCCCGTGACCAGTGAGTGCTACAAAGCCAGTTTCCTCACATTACAGGCTTGAAGTAGGAGCTCTGTGAACGCAACAGTTACTAGCCTTTCTCCACGATGAGATTGGTTGATTTCCACACCCTTATGGGGTTGGCATGTAAGGGGCTGTAGAGATTCATAACAAGGGTGTAGTCTAGTGTTTACTAAGCTTGCATTCTGTGTGACGTAATAGGGTTCCCATGTTCTTTTTGAAACCAAGCACTCAGTCATTGATTCGATGATTCAGTCCTACTGTGGCGTGACAGCAGTGCTCTGCACTTATTACTTACCCTTACCTATACCTTTAACACTAAAGAGTGTGCAAAGAGTCCTTGCTTGTGACCTGATTGTGGGATTCGCATCTGGAGCTCTGAGTGGGGCTGAGCCAACTGATTCCACCATAGAAAATGAGATACTTGCAATATGGTGGGGTGCTCACCTTTTAAAATATTTATGTTGGACACCACATATAGTTTGAGAACCAGTCATAAGCCTTTCTTTGATTTGTTGAGCACACACAAGGGTGCCAAGGCCACACCAGGGATAGCCAAATGGTACTTCTGTCTCAAGGGTTCCATTATTAGTTGGAGTAAGCATGAGAAATGCGGCTGTAGATTTTCTCTGTCGTTTTCTCTGGCTGTGGAGAAATAATAAGAGTGCTGAGATGGAAAGGAAGAAGTGTGTGTTGTGCCTCAAATCAATATGGAGTTGTGGGGTAGATTCTTAGGCCCATATTTATAAATTTTTAGCACCGCATTTGCGCCGCTTTTGCGTCAAAAAGCGTCGAAAATGCGGCACTAAAAAAGTATAAATATGGGCCTTAATTTCGCTGGCAGATTACTGATGGCACTTATTATCAATGTCATAATATTATGAATACCATAATACTTACGTTTTCAATATCAATGGTATGTATATAGTTTGTCTTTTTTTAAGTGTTATGGAAATATTCAATATCTTTTACTTCAATATTCTTGTTTTTTATATTGCTTTTATGTATTTTGTCAGTATTTTGCAATTGATTTTATTATTATTTTTTGAAATTTGTTTTTTATTGCAGTATTTCTTACCATTATTTGTAGTTTAATGTTTGTAAATTTTAATTAAATTAGTAATTGTTATTTACTCAGATTGTTGAGTTAGTTGTAAAAGGCATTTGGGTGGGTAGTGTCTTAATTGATATTTTTAATGTATTGTTTATTCACTAAAATATTGTATTATTTTTATCTATTTTTTTTATAAACAATTTTTATTGTTTTTTTAAAAGAAAAGGAGAGGAACAAAGAGTATAAAAGAGCACATGTAGGAGCTAGCCACACCAGCTTGTACATACCATTGAATAGACAACACAGATCAGCAGTATGATACATCAACATTAGTAACAATCCACACCAGGCCTCCAATAATGAGTGGGTAAGGGAGAAGACCCAGCCATTTGCCCCACACTTTTGCATTCTTTTGGGGACATGTAATTATTTTACATGTTTTACATTTTAAATAATAAATGTATATTTATTCTTAAATGTAAATTGATGTTCATAATTCAAATTGTTTTAATATTTTTTAATTGATGTTATGCTTTTTAAAGTAAATATTTTGAATCCAGAATTTATATATATATTTTTTCATTAAATGTAAAGTTAAAGTATATATTTTTTAAAGTTTAATTACAAGGTAAATTTGTTTTCAGTTATGTAAATTATATATTTAAAGAAGAATTGCCTATTTTTAAAGTTAATTTTAATGAAATATATTTGATATTTTAACAAAATATATTCTAAATTTAAGTACTATATAATGGTTTTCAATATTTTTGTTATTTTTTATGTTAATCTTGAAAATCAATATTATATTAATCTATAATTTTGTATTAGTAGGTCAATATTTTAGATTCCATATGTTTGTTATTTTAATTATAAGTACAGAGTTGTTAATATTATGTTTTTTTAACTTTAATATTGTTTTTGGGCAAAATGTTTGTAGTCAGTATTTAGTAGTACAGTCTGAAGGGGTAAATTCTCATCCTATTCCTTCTCAAATTCACCAATATTGTGCCAACTTGCACAATGCTCACTTTCATCTGTAACCAGTTGTTCAAAAGGAAGGCAAGTAAGTCCTTATTTTCTTTATGTAACAAAACCATTTGTCATTTTATTGTAATGACTAGATGAGATTTGTTCTTAAAGTAACATAGTTTTTTTTTAAGGAATCGTGTTACGTGTAAATATGAATGTCTTAAAGGGGATGTAGATGTAGAATTTGTGTAACCTGGATGGGGTCTAGTGTTCGCTAACCTTGCATTCTGTGTGAGGTAATATGGTTCTATCCTTAGTCTTTTTTAAACCCATGTACAATTCTGTATTGCTCCTCGGGTCAGGGGTCATCTTATGATTCCTTGGTCTGTGGGTAAACATACGGAAATTACTACCTTGGTGTGATTCATTAGGAAAGGACGATCAGGTTCCCTGGATCAGCCCCAAAAGAGTTGAAATACACTCACTAGCGAGCAGAGAAAATAATCTTTTATCGTAAGGCCTATTTTTATTCTGTGAAGTATGGGGTGGAGAGGGTGTACCTCTGAGTCAAGACTATAGCTTCTATGTCATGGGCATCAGAAGGGTCCATATGCACGTGGTCCTCAAAGTGTTGTTCTTAAATTCCGATTTATGTTTTTAAATTCAACCACATGGTTAATGTGCATTAAATTTAGAGTATGTGCGTACTATATTCAACTGTGTATCCTGCTAATTTATTTCTGTTTTTCTGTTGCAGTATGTAGTGACCCCAACCCGCAGATCCACCGCAACAGCCCTGCAATCTATGGTGGGACACTTGCTTGGAGATGCCGGAAGCCCATACCTTATTGGAATTGTAGGTATTGCAGCTCCAGCTTCCATAGACTAATTGACTCATAAAATGTGTTTGATTCATCTGTCTTCTTGTTGCTGATAAGTGCACAGCAGCAAAGGGTAGTCTTCAGGCTGTCTATGGGGGGCAAAGCCTGCCCTCCCCTTGCAGCTGCAAAGGAAGGGCACAGATCAGGTTGTTCTGCTGTACACAGCCCCAATCCTTGCAGCATTAAATAGGTTATCAGGCTCTCCTGGCTTGGAATTATCAGTTTCTGAGTATGCAACCTGAAAATGTCAGGCCAGGAGACACTTAAAATTGGAGGTGGTACAATTTAACTTTGGATTATCACTCTGGGCGAAATTCTGCTACTAGTTATGAGAGCCCAAGTCTCATTTTTGTTTTTTTGCATTCTTGCCTTCTTTCCATCCATTTCATTCATTTGACCTGTGCCTCTAATGGCTTTACCAGCTCCACCTGGAAAGATGTTGGAAGAAATCTAAATTACTTGTACCGTACAAACATGAGCCACCTGCTTTTTGCTTGTGATCTCTCTCATCAAGATGATAAATAATTCTGCTGCCAAACACCTTTTTCTTCCTTTACGCCTTTTCTTTCCCTCTCTGCTCCTCTTCTAGAAAACCCTGACTCTCTCATGTGCGGATCCTTCCCTTTAGTCTTTATTTTCCTCTAAAAATCCTTTCTAACATCCTCACCTCCTTATCAAGCCGGTGGGGTATTTGTGCTCCATATAGAGTGTTATGTATAGTAGGGCCCTTATTATGTAACAGGCACACAGCACTTCTTTAAACAGGTGGGCGGGGCACAAACATGAACAGTGTGCCGGATTACAATGAATGCACTGCCCTCAGGGCAGCCTTGAACTTAGTGCAGGACATTAAGTGGAATACGATGTGGCTGCTTCAGTCATCTGCTCCATGTTTCACAGTGCAGGTTGCACCCACCTGCACTTTAGAGAGAGGACAGAGATACCTGTTCAGGCGGGTGCAATGAGTGATCGCACCCGCTTGAAGGGTGATGTCTGGGAGGGTCCGTGGGACCCCCTTGTCCCTCCAGAGGGCTGCCTTCAGGAGGTGTACTGTCAGTACGCCTCCCCACGGCTTCTTTGACTTTATGCCCAAGTCTATAATATGGCGTGAGCACAGAGGCTAAGAGATACATTAATTTGCATGAGGCCACACCCCCAAGTAAATGCGTTAATGCCCTCTCTAGATAGCTCTGACACTCCATGTGCACCAGCACTATCAGTATTACAGAAGGGGCCACACAGGCGTCTGCAGCCACCTGCGTAATACCAAAGTGCCCTGGGGGTGCACATGCCCACTGCACTACCAGGGCACTCTGTGTAATACAGCTCCAGGAAGGTGAGGCATTGTAGCTTTAAATTGAAACTCACATACAAAATGAGAGTGGGATGTTTTAGGTTTAAATAAAGAGTCACATGTGATGCATGGGTTGGATGTTGTACCCTGTAATTAACCGTATGCTGGGGTGTTGTAACCTACGGTGTATGCTTATGTAAATCATGCAGTGGGGTGTTGTATTTTTTGTTTTTAAATGTCATGTACAACATGAAGGTGGGCATCAACACAGTTATGTACTATAAGTAGATTGGATGTTGTAACCTAGTCATGTACATAGTATGTACTTAAATGATGACAGTGGGTTGTTGTGGTCTCACAATGATTTTTGGGAAGTTCTTGAAGGTGGGTACTGAAACCTGACATTGAGGCTCATGTATATCATGATGGTGGGGTGTTGTAGGCTCACATGGAGTCTAATTAGGATGGGTTCTTGAACTGTATGCTTTTATTCTATTCTTTTCTATGATAGACAGATAGATAGATAGATAGACTATCTATCTATCCATCTATCTATCTATCCATCTATCTATCTATCTATCTATCTATCTATCTATCTATCTATCTATCTATCTATCTATCCCATGATATTATGTTATTTTATGTTATGTTATATTATAGGGGTGTGGCAGCCTCATTATGTATATCATGATGGTACGGTGTAGTCACAAATGGATGGTCATATGTTCCAGGATAGTAGGGAATTGTAGCATCAGACAACATCTCTTTAATGTCATGCGGGTGGGTGCAGTAGCCCCATAAGAAGTCTCACTTATGCCACGAGAATTGAGTGTTGTGGTCTCAAGTGGTTTCTCATGTACCTTACAAGGGTAGCATCTGCAGCGTCATACTGAGTTTCATGCATGCAAGTAGATTGTGTTGTTGTAGCCTCATGCACATCAGGATTGAGTGGTTGTATCATAGAATATCACTTACATCCTTTCCTCCTTCATTTAAGTCTGACCTTATTTGACATCTCCTTTTTAGGTCTGTTGTAACCAACACCTTCTGTTTTTATCACTGTAATTTAAACTTGTAGTTGGATTTGGGTTAGCCTTTTTCAGACATTGGCTTATTTGGTTCAGGACACTTCAACCACTGGATTGAGGCATTGTCAATCCCACTGGATTGAAGCATTGCCAATCACATCTTATATGAATTGCCAGAAGGATTTCAGTTTCACCATCTTTCCATTTGCTGTTAAGGTGTAGCTTTCCACCTCCACTGGAATGCACAAATGTCTATTTTACATCACATAGTCATCACACACTCAATATTTTATGTCATAACTGCCTGGTGCACAGAAAACCATCTGAGTTATTTGTATTCTTTTTTGCCAGTGCTTGAGTGCGAGCCTGCCACTGAGGTGGCCTTCGGGAGGATAGTCTTTTCCCTCTTCTCCTCTGCTGCCATCTTAGTGTCAGGCTCAAGCTTGAGTGCTCACAAAATCAAAAACACCCTGATACATATGACTGATTATTTCTTCTCCTCTGCTGCCATCTTAGGCTCAAGCTTGAGTGCTCCCATCAAAAACACCCGGATGCAAAATGAGATCAAGTACTGACTATTTCCTCTCCTCTGCTGACATCTTAGTGTCAGGCTCAAGCTTGAGTGCTCACATAAATTAAAAACACCCTGATGCAGTATGGCATAAAGTACTGACAATTTTTTACTGCATCTCATCTTTTTTCAGGTTAATAAATTTGACTATTCAAAAACACATTTCTGATTTTGTGATGGCCATCTGCTAATCGGAACACTGCTCACTCAGCAAGTGCACCCAGTGGCTCTCCATCTTTGCTGCCAGGGACAAAGTGAGGACCCAGCAGCTTCTCATCCTCTGGTCTCACACTGGCCAAGGCTTGAAGTCATTTTTGGGTGCTTTGGTTGCACAAAATGCTGTGGCTCAAAAACCCATATGTTAAAGGAAGCAGTAAAATATGGAAATATTTCACAGTTTGTTGTGCAATATAAATTTCACCATCCTAATGAGGAGCCCCTAAATGCTCTGCTGAGGTTTTATATTGTTAGGGCTACTAGAATTTTGTGGCATGAAGGATCAAATTATGTGGCAAGATTTTCTAGATTATGCATCAAAAAACAATTTATGCAGCTGTTGAAATTGAGTTCTCCCCAATCAGTACGCTCAGACTTCTTGCTTTTTTTGATCACCTGGGTTTGGACTTTTACCTGTGTGTAAGTCACAGTACATGTGTCTCACCCACAGTAATCACATGGTAAATGGACTGAGCATGTTTACCACCAGTGTCTGCCTTTTAAAATAAGGTTCTTGTGACACGGCAAGGGTAAGGGGCACTTGGCTGATTATACATGAACATGTATGTACACTCATGTATACACGTGTGCGGGCTGCGCATTGGAGACTATCGTTGTGTGCAGCCCACTAACTGTGCACAGGTATCCTGGTGCAATGGGGATTCTGCAGGATTAGATATTGACCCAGGATATGCCTTTTATTCTTAGAGTACACATAGGGAAAGTCAGTGTGATTTACTGTTTTGTTTGTAGTGACACTTTATTATACACATAGGGAGAGAACTGCCTTAGAGTGCAGTTTCTCATCCTTTTGGCCTACGGAGACCATTGGCATATCAAATTGGGGTGTAACCTGTAGGGGAAAATTAATTCTACAAATTCCAAAATTATATTTGTACACTTTATGGGTTATCCAGACTATTCATATTTCCCTGGCCCAGCTCGGGATCACAGCCCAGGTCTTTCGTTACCCTGCGATGTCCAGTTAATTACATTTTTCTCCAGCAGCAGAAAGAAAGGCCTCCACACAAAAGGAGCAATTAACAGTACTTCACACAGCTCCTGAGGAGGAAAGGGGAGGGGCGGAATGATCTGCATCACTCAGTCAGCTGTCATACTGTACCAGGGCTGGGCCTGCCCAAACCCACCGAACAAGGGAGAAAGTCCACACAACTGGAGCCAGCCCAGGAGGGGGGCTTTCTTTGAACTTTTGGTGTGTAAGACCCTGGCAGTGATGGCAGTGTGGGGCAGAGCTGAGACCTCAGGAGCAGATGTGACCAGTGACTCCTGGATGACATCGTTTTGAACTAGCTCCTGGGACTACCAAGGAGAACTGGAAGAGGCCCCCTGGTGCCCAGAAAGGACCAAGGACTCTGCTCACTTGACCCCAGGACCAGTGGGTATCACCAAGGGCCAGCGAGGCTGGCCCCTTTGCCTCTTGATGGCCAGTTGGGGAAATCCCTGGACCTTTGTGCACAGAAACCAAGACCAGGAGGAAGGCTGGCACAGGGAGACAGAAGAACCAGTTCCATGAGGATTGCTGCAACTGCTCCTGCGGCTGGAGCACACCACCAGGAGTTAAATGAGTCCAGGATTGTCAAAATCGGCACAATGGGACCAGAGTTCTGGCATTTTAAAATTTGGTTAAGTTCTCTCACCTTTTGCTTGGGATGAAGAGTGTGGGGCTATGCTGCCATTTACTTCTTACCCCCTTTTTTCCTTGGGGGAGGGCCAGGGCCCAGGGGTTATCGTAGCGTTCTATATTTAACCATTGGGCAGGGAGGGGGCATGTGTGGGGCCTCCTACCTGACTCCCTCCTGACCCCAGGATCACCTCCCCCAGGCTATTCTTATTTTAAAAAGGGACTGGGACCCCGTCCCCTGGAACACAGGAGATCAGGGAGGAGCGCCGCCGTGCTCCTCTAGTCGCTGTGGGTCTGCCCCGCTCCACATGCCTATGTCTAGCGAGAGCGATCAGCCACTGCACACCAAGTGATCCTGAGAGTACAGTTGCCAGCTCCCGTGGGCAGTGAAGGACCTGGCTCAGCGGGAGAGCCGCAACCTTAATATTCACTGCTTCTGGAGGAGCGCCCCATAATGCACTGTGGGGGTTTGATGTTTGTGTATTTTGCTGCATGTGGTGACCCCCCAAAATGGGCAGGTGGCACCACCAGTGTTACAAAAATGGCCTGGTAGGGGCTACAGGAGCGCTGCAGCTATCCCCAAGACATTTTTATAAGAGTACTGACTCTATCTTACTTGATATATTTGTATGACCTCCTTAGAGGATCAATGGTGAATATGCAATGTCATCTCTGGTATTTGCCATCTGTCAGTATATGTATTTGTAAATTACTGCGTAGTTTTTTGTAGGGTGTGTGCAGTAAAAGTACTTCTCCTTTTCGAAAGAAAAAGTACTGGGTGGACGATCGAGTTACTGAGTGCTATTATTGCGTGCCAGTGAATAATGATAACTAGCCCACACCACTCCTGTGAATAGTCGTTGGCCTGCTCTGCCTCGCTACCCTGAGAGAGTCAAGCGCTACAATGGGGTGCTGAGTTCCCAGTAAGGACAACCGTTGACCTATTACTTGTGTGAGCCACACACCTAATGATGCCAATTTCTTACAGCAGCACATTCTCATGCAGTATGTTTTCTTCCACAAGAGCTGCAAACAATATTTTTTGTGAAATCTGAAAAAAAAAGCAAATTATGTGGCAAACCCTGGTGGATTTACAAATCTACCATAAACACAGTAGCTACAGATGCATCAATTAACTCGCCCTCACCACTGTGCATTGTTTTAGCAACAAGTTATTCAACAAGGTAAACAAAACCTAAACATTCGAGTTCTCAAGTTCATAGCAGTACCGATTGTTAGTATCTCTGTTAATAATGCAACTTTTTCAAGCTAACTACCCCGAAATAAACAAGTAATATAAAAAGCGCCCTATAATGTCATCTTGAGGTTCTTGTAAATTTACAAACCATTCTGCCTTAGCAGTTTTGTAGTTTATGACGACACCAGAACCCATCAATGCAATATTGAAAAATATTACACAGGCACCCATTATGTACTGTAATAACTTTGTGTCGTTTGACGAACTTTCATGAATCTGTCCCAGATGATGTGCAATGCAGATTGGGCAATTCCTACAATGTTTTAGACCGATTGGTGAAAAATGGAAAAGATCATATGGTTGGTCCCAAAATTAGCTTCCTCCATTTTAACTCCCTTAGGGAACATTTAGCCATTTTCATAAGAGAACTGTGGGTAGAAGAACCCCAAACGTAGCACTCACTGAGAGGGAACCTCGATCCACGTGCTCCTTTATTCAATATGAAGCTGGTCATAGTTGCTGAGCTAATCGCCAAACAGTGTGGCAGAAATTTACCAGCTGTCGGGATGGGATAATCTCGGAAATCCGTGGACACTCTCAGATTTCAGGATTTTAATCCGAGCTCAGAATCTGATTGAATTTGAAAAGGTGATCTTTATCTCGTGTAAATGTGCCCAGTGGTTGTTGAGATCCCGCCCAAACAAGACGTCTAAGTATTCATCTGAGTCCACGGACATCGGCGGTCTTCAGATGTCGGATCTGGAAGATTGGAAAGAGCTGATGTTTTCTGTCCACCTGCTATGTTTGTCCCAGGATACAAATGAAGATGCCATTCTTGCAGTAACATAACACTCAGCAGCCGCTGGGTGTCGCTCGTGTCTGTTTGCATAGTAGGTTTGATTTATTGGTGGAGGTTTTGCATTACCTGTGCCTGGGAGCGCTGCCTGTGCCAGCATGGTTTTCAATCAGTGCTTTTAGCGATTTGTATTTAGGAATTCCAATAGAAAACTACATTTTGGGCCTCCAATAACGCCCACCCTCCTTCACCAGTGAGCATGTAACTTGCAACGATCCACGTTCAGATGGATATAGTTTATTGTTAAAGGTTTTGTGCAGATTTGTCACACAACACCAAAGCTATAAGCAGTCCCAAAACATTCCAATAGCTTTAAGCAATATCAGTATGTACAAGTGACATTTTGCAAGGCACGAAACTTTGAATAGTGCTCACTGTTACCAGTGCACAGTTCTACTTAGGGTTACAGGCCAGAGTGCTTAATTTGTAGAAGAAAACTGAACTAAACAAATGTTCTGCTTAGGAGCCTGCCACGGTGCTGCCGGATGTCAGGGTTACCAAACACCAAGACTGAATGGTATTCAAGATTGCACCCCATGCCTTTTACCCCACCCTCCAATTTCTGATTCTTTATCTCATTGATACAAGTTATTTTCCATCATATTATCCCTTCCCCATTGTTTTTTCTCTCATTCCTTCTGTCATTCTCCCTTTCTTGTATTTCTCTCTCTTGCTCACGGTCTACGCCTGGGTCTGAGTTAAAGTCTGATGATACAAAGTGAATCCAGGCAGCCATAAGTGAGTGCCCAGCACCTGCAGCCACATCTACATATGGAGCATTTGTAGAAAACTACATTCATACATGGTACTTCCATCCTTCTGGGGATCCCCACAGCTCTTCAGATGAGTGGGATGTGCCCAGCCTGTCTCTCTCTCTCTCTCTCTCTATATATATATATATATATACATCATTATTTCGTTTGGCTCCAGCAACCCACTTGGGGCAAAAAGATAAAATTGCAGGACCACCACAACCAGCATGCACTGTTACTCACTTGAGAGGCCCACTGGGGCGGACTGTTATTCAAAGAGACTAATCAGGTGCCTGTAATTAGACAAGCTGAAGCCATGCCGGTCTTTTCAGAAAGAAATAAATGCTTGGAACACTTCCAGCACTGGCTGCACCTACGAGGGTGAAACACGTGTCCAGAGATGATTTTATAACTTAAGGCCTGGAATAATGAAACTGCTAAATGAATTCACTGTGAGTTGCTGGCTTTGCTTTTTCTTCCCGTTTATATAACCTGTTGGGAGTGCGCTTTCGCATGAGGACAACTTCGTTTTTGATATATATATATATATCTTGTTTTTGCTTTTGCAGATCCTTTTTTGCTTTTGCAGATCCTGTCTAAAAACGTCACATCAATTTACAGACAACATTCAACAACAGACTAAGAACCACAGGGCAAAATGTTCTGCTCCTAATATCCAATCAAACTCCATTTCCAGTCAGATACGTTCTCTCCTTTACCCAATGGACCCAATATGCAGAAGATTGATCCTTAATAGATAACTTGCTACCTTTTTTAGCAATGCAAATATCACGAACACGACGGAACAAATTTACACCAAACAAAATTCTGTTTTGAGCAGTTTATTTTCGTTCTAAATTTGGTTTAATTCTTTTCAGAGGCTTTTGTTGTGGTGCATAGCCAACATTCTTACATGGGTTAATAAACTCTTAATCTCTTTTGTGATAAATAGTCATAGTAAAGTTATTATAAACACAAAAACACCCTGCTTCTAAAAGGAAATACGTTTTTAAATGGCTCTTGGCTCTACAGTTCAAAATATCAGCAAAATTAGCAAGAACATAACTGTATCTCACTGAGCTAGATGACAATGCATGTACTCAAGGTGTCAAAAACACTTTCCAGTATAACACATAGAATTATAAAGGGTGGCAGAGCGAGGCTGAAGAGGTTAGAGGAGCTGCCAATGTTGGACCAGCTAGTCCTAGCAGAGATCCGGACTGGCGCTTCCGTAAGGCGAGGTAAGGCAGCGGGCTTACAGCGACAAGGTGGATCCAAGCTTACATAAAAGGGCAGAAAATTGTCTTTTTATTAGATAATGGACACTACTGCTAATGTTCAAATTCGTAGCCTGGTAACCAATCTAGCCTTATTAGCCCTGAACTGGTTACAATAGATTTTGGGGTTACTGCTATCCTGGCCCCTGAAATCCATTCGCTTCTCCAATCCTAGACTGCTGCTAACTGTCCTCTATGGTGATCTGCATCATTTCACTGGAGGGCAGCTCTTACGCACAGCCCCTAGCTCAAGTGCCTCTACTAACAACTTTCTAACCATATAATGTTGGGTTTAATACACACATCTTTTTTTATTGTATTTATTCATTTGTTACTTTTGTTGAGCATAAAACAGGCCAGTTCACATGTCCAAGTCAATGCAAGAGTTAAAGTAACGAGGCTGCATTATACTGAATATCATGCCTAGTGCCATATGTCTGGAAGTTTGTAGGTGGTTCTGCCTCTGGAAGGAAATACACTATCTGTGATAAACCTTTGCCAACAAACTATCACTCTCAAGAGGCATTTTAAGTATTTGACTGAATAATGTGTTTTCTCACTATAGGAGTTAAACATGTGGGGTTATCTCATAAATGCAATGCGCATGGATCCTTGCATCTTCTGTTCACCTTTTTGATTGTTCACAGTGTTTAATAAGTATACATTCCTAAATGATTGTGATTATTATCTGCTCTTAACATTGATTATCAATATGGTTTACTGGGCATAGCAAGTATCAATTAATACATGTGCTTCTTTGCACAAAAGATACCTCACTGACACATAGTTGCTATTAACTAATGTATGCCCAGAATTCACAAGAGCTATGCAGGACAGCTCCTTTTCACAACATGTTGAGGAAGGCATCATTCATGGTTCTGGTTGATGTGCTACATTGAAGGTTGAAGTTTCCATGTAAAATGTAAGTAGGGGAGGACGCGTTGATGAGGTGGACATCTCAGCAGAGTTGGTGGTGAGTGGTGGGTGGATTCAGTGTAACACAGTGGTCTGTATGGCTAGTAGGAGGAAGTGACGGGAGAGAAGTGTTGAATGTCCAGGGCACAAAGGGACAGTGGACCAGCACTACTCCCCCCATGTCTGGTTAGGCTACTGCATCGTAGTGCTTTGTGGTTCAAGGCACCGAGAAGGTGGGCGATGATGAGGGTGAGCTGGGATTTTGCAATGAAGATAGGATCAAAGCTATTATTGCTGATTTAATCAGCTCCGTCTGCTGCTGCATGTTTCACTGTGACTTAGTCATTGATTATTATGGGGTTCAGTGTGTTTGCCGTGTGACTGATGTGAAATGTTGTGACTAGGAAGTGGATGAAGTTATCTGTGTTGGCTGGTCATACGTGGAGTCCATGTTTTTGTCGATTGTTCTTGCATGTGAAGGGCAAGATGAGGTAAGAAGATGTGAAAAGGGGAACATCTTGAAGCTGGAGTGAAATTCTGTAGTGTTGTGTGATGTGTTACCAAGTGCAAACAAGTCCAAATAGGAAATCTCTCAGGTTTCTGATTGCCCTTAACTCTGGAAGTCCATGTGATGGACATCCTAGGGGGCTCGTCACAAAAAGCTGAGGCCTTCAGGGATTGGCGGGTAGATTATATGACCTTACTTGTGCTGGTTCGGGCTTCACGCGCATACAGAACATATGAACTGTAATTGAGTTACATATTTGCAGGCCTGTGGCCGCCCTGGGAGGTCACACTGGTCATGTAGCCTTGTTGCCTTGAGCTTTATAAAGACTCTGACCTTCCAAGGGGTCCATGGACTTACCCTGAAGATTACAGTTCAGGTTTCATATGCTAAACCTGGCAATGTATTTTCCATATCGAAATGCTTTTACTGTAGAGTATTTGAATGATAAATATCAATGTCATGCAACGCTAATGTGTAATGAAGGTGGATAGGTGATAGATGAAGTTTGATTTTGTTGTGTTGTGGTGCTGAGTTATTTTGTTGTTGTGGTATTGTTGTTTGCTATTTTAATATGTTTTGTGTTGTGGTGCTGTAGAGTGCTGTTGGTATTTTGTTTTTTGACCGTTTGTGTTGTGTTGTTGTGTTAGTTTCTTGTGTTATGTTGTTTTATTGTGTACTTGTGCTGTTTTTTCTTCTGTGTCAACTTGATTTTAAAAAAAAAAAATTATTAAAGGGCTCATTTATGAGTTTGGCGGTTGGACTGGCCAACCTCCAAACTCCCTTGAGGGAGCCGAGGCCAATCCCTTAGCACTCCAGCACCCTCAGAATGCGCACTGCCTGCAAAGCTGACAGTACGCATTCTGAGGGTGCCAGGCAAGGGGGGGGGCCTGCACTGCCCATGACAAGGTCATGGGCAGTGCAGAGGCCCCCCTGTGGCCCCCCTGCACTGTGTTTCCCTGCCATGAAAAGGCTGGTGGAAACTGGACTTGTGATCAGTGAACTCAGCGCTGCCGTGGCTGACAACAACTCCAACCGCAGTCAGCCCATCAGGAACCATGTTCCTGGCGGGGACAGCGGTGCCCTGGAGGTCTGACAGTAAATGTGTCATGACATTAATTTCCACGGTGCACCATTTTATCAATTCCTGCAGCCTTCTAGCTTATCGCTATATTACGCTTACCTAGGAGTACGGCAAGGTCGAGGAATTGAGATATGTACCCAATAGACACCCTGCCAGTGTTGTGGGCAATAATCTGCCTGTCAAGTTCATTAAGAGAGCAGTCAGGATCTTCCAGTAAGTTTGTATGTGAGGACAGTCCCATGCCATGTGAAAGAAGTCTGCGTCTCCCACCTGGCAGTGAGGGCAAGTCGCTGGGAGTCCCTGGTAAATTTGAGCCAGTCCGGCTGGGAACAGTTATGTGCAATGGACGCAATTAAGCTGGGTATACTTGAAATGGGGGTTACTATTCACTCCATTTGTACACTCCAATATCTTGCTCAATTCTTTGGTGGACATAGCTTCACCCATCTTTTTTGCCCTTTTAGTTTCCAGTGCCTCGGTGGAGGTATGGAACACCGGGCTAATGTCATGTGCATACATGTTACCACCTTTCTGTTCGCCCCACGTGTTAGTAGTGGGTACAAGGCCTCTGCTGGGTTTGGCTCCTGAGTTCCCAGCCCCCACATGTCAGCAATCGCTGTCCTTAGTGCACCATATACTAGAAATAACCCTCTGTAGCCCATAATCAGTCATCAGGGTTTCTAAAGTTAGTATCCCCCATTGCTGTTTAAGTCACCCATGGGAGTGAGCCCCACCTGGGTACGGTTTTGTATGGCATGCTTACCCATCACAGCAGCCATGGACGGCACCACCCTGACTAGAAGTATAGAAGTTCAGGGGGAGTATGGGATCCAAATGCCTGTTTTTTAGCGTACGTGTCCCAGCGTGCCTTTGTAGTTTGGAACGTCCTGTTATATGGAGTACTCGGTTTGCTTCTGTGATACAGGATTCACAGTAAGTTCCCATTGTTTAGTAACCCCCTAAGATTCTGCCTTTCTGGGTCCATATCCACGGCCAGCCAGTGTGCTAGCCATACCGGTTGAGCTGCAATATAATACATTTCAGGGTTGGGGGGGGGGCCCTGTCACCCATATCCAGGGGGTTACTTGTGATAGTTTATTCTATTGAGAGCCATTGCCTATGGGTCCCTTAAATCAATTCAGAGGATATGGACCTCAGTTCCCTGAAGAATGATTTCAGTAGGAAAAGGGTGAAGGGCCAGAAAGAAATACAACAATCTAGGGAGAACAATCATCTTTAGTATAGCAGCCCTCCCAAGAGGAGCTAGTGGGAGACGAGGATAGAAGGGCATTGATTCCCTTATACATGTGACACATTAATCTAAGTTGCTTCCCTTCAAATCCCAATCTATATGGTAGATCTGCACTCCCAGATATTTCAACGTTATGCTTTCCCAGGCCAGAGGACCCTTTAAAACGGGGTTTTCCATTGACAGCATGGGCTGTAATGGGAACAAGCAGGACTTACCCTAATGTAGCTGTAGGCCTGATACCTCCCCAAATTCAACAAGCAAGTCCCAGGGCGGGCAGAGTGGCTTCAAGGGTCCCTGAGGAACAATAGTACGCCGTCCGCTTACCATGCCACCGCATGGCATCTGTTCCCCACCTTGATCTCCCAACCTGGACCTTTTTTTACATAAAAGATAGCTAGCGTTCCAGTGCCAGTACGTATAGAATAAGGGATAGAGGACATCCCTGCTGGGTGCTCCTATGTAGCTGCCACTTAGCCGAGTAAACCTTTCCAGTGCAAACCCTAGCCATCGGCCTCCTGTACAGTGATTGTAGCTGTTTCAGAATGTTCCCCCTTAATCCCCAGGGCCGGAAGCCCCGCAAACAGGTAGGGCCGGATATCGAAGGCCTTCTGTATGTCCCTGGGTCCCGCCCCACCAAATCCATAATAGGGAACAGCTGATGGTTATTAGTGTGAGTATTCCTTGCTGGTATGAACCCACATTGATCTAGGTGCACCATGCCATGTAGGTAGGCTAGTAGTCGATTCACAATAGCCTTCCCCAGTATTTTGTATTCTGCCATGTAGCTATATGACCGCAGGTCCAGGGGGTCCAGTCCCTGCTTCAACAGAGTTACTATGAAAGCATCCCTTGTTGATTCCTTGAGCTTCCCACTTTGGAATGCTCTGATTTACATAGTATGTAGATGGGTCACCAGTTTAGACTGACAAGCAGTTTAGAATTCGGGTGGAAGTCCATTTACTCCAGGTGCCTTCCCTCTCACCAGCTGATCTATGGCCAATTTAAGGTCTGGCACCCCTAAGACTTCATTCAGAGTCTTTATTTGTGTGGCAGAGAGTGATGGCAACTGCATAGCTCTCAAGAACTGTGTGAGTCATGCAGGCTGTGGGACCATATCGGTCACATTCAGTTCATAGTAGCGCACAAATACCTTAATGATATCTAACTGCATTGCAGCAATCCGCCCATCATCTGTCTGTATGGTCCCTAAAGTTCTCTGATTGGACAGCCATGTCAGGAGATGACCAGTCCTGTGCCATTCTCCATGTTGATGAGTAAGGTATTCTTTACACTGCAGACAGTGAAGATTCATACGTTTTAGTCAAATACAGCAGTATTTCCCCATCTGCTGAATTGCACACCGCAGCAAGCTCAAAGCCCTGTAGGCACTCCTCCAGGAGCAGCACTTCCTCCAACAGCGTCTGTTTGACGCTGTAGGAGGCCTTCGTACAAGCACCCCTGATGACGACCTTAAAGGCATCTCACTCTCATCCAGTCTAGTATGGCTCCAGTGTACCCAGGAGTGAAAAGAAAGTTTGTAAGTCCCCCTGCGTAATTCCCACTAAAGTTCCACCTCTGTCCAGTGTGCAGCCCACTGTCTGAACCACTGTGTCAGTGAAGTACATGGTCCCAACAGCAGGGGTGTGAGTGACCGATCCAGGTCACAGTCCAGGACCAGATTAAAGTCTCTTCTCCCTCCACAGTCAATCGGTCTCAATAGATCCGTGCAGGAAGGGGTACAGGACATCAAGAAAGTAGAAAGTGAAGTTGTTTGTTGTTATGGACATATATACTTGCAAGGGAGGGTGCCTTCCCATCCAGTGTGGCATCTAGCACTATGAATCTGCCCTCCAGGTCAACATGTGTCCATGTTACTGTGATCAGTACTCCGGGGACAATCCACACCAGCACTGCCCTAGCATATGCAGAGTGCCCTGTTCCATAAATCTGGTCGTGTCAAGGCTGTGACAGTTTGCCCAGTTCAGTACCTGTCATGTGTGTCTCTTGAAGACAGGTGACATGTATGTTTCTGTGGCGTATGAAGGAGTAAACTTTGTGCCTCTTCGCCGGGGAGCCTAGTCCTCAAACATTCAGGGGCATAAAATTGTAATTGTTCATTGTATAAAGTTATGATTGCGATGAAGGTGGTGCAATAGGCAATGGGGTGGAGGGCCCTCCTCACCTGTCTCAGAAGCAGTGAGGTGTGCCATGTAAACATACCATTGTTCAGAGTGCGTGTGTATCTCACCTCCCCCAGTTCGAAGTGTAACACACCTCATCCATCTTAACCATTTGAACCAACACTATCAACAATACAAGCATCATTTAATATACCCACGTAGCCGCTTTGGTGTGTGAGGGTGGTGCCAGAGCAAGTTCATGTATTGTAGTGCCCACCACTGTGCCCATGATACCTGGATCACAAGCTTCCATGCTTTAGAAATGGTATGCATGGCAGTTCATACAGGCACCCGGCCATCAAATCAAGTTGTCCGCAGATCTTGGGGTAATCACAGGGCTTTTAAGTGGGGAGTGGTGTCCTCCCTTTGAGGTAGTGTCCGAGTTTCTCTTGGATGTGTCTGTATTGCTGCATCCCACCACCACAGGAGGGTCACTCCGCTCCCTGATGTTGAATGCCAGGACTGCCCTCTGCACCACAGTGTGTCCTTTGAGGGACCTCCAGGAGGTGGGCTTACACCCTTTTTTCAAAGACTCCGGGTGGAGGTGGCAGTCTGCTTAGTCCTCCAATCTTGAGACTCGTCATGGCCCAGCTCTTCCAGCCAATTCAATACTTCCTCCGGACTATTAAAAAAGAAAGTTTTGTATTTCGTTGCCACTCAGAGTTTTGTAGGATAGATCAGTCTATAGGTGATTCCTAAAGTTCTTAACATTTGTTTGGGCCCCAAAAAGCTGAGGCATTGTTTCTGCATGTGGGATGTATTATCCAGGAAAAGGTGTATTTTGTGTCTGTCGAGGTTCCAGAGGCTGTGAATGCAGGCCCACTGCAAGATATTATCACGGTCTTGGTAGTTCAATACTCTGGCCACCACTGGCCCTGGAGGGGCGCCCAGTGGCAGTGGGCATAAGAGGACCTTGTGGGCCCTACCCAATGTGAAAAATATGGATTGGGTGTTGAGGAGCATTTCTTTCAGCAGCCAGTCCTCTAGAAATATTTCTGACAATTGACCCTCAATGCTTTTGGACAATCCCACTATTCTTATATTATTACAGCACGACCGACCCTCTACATCACCTTGCAGCAGTAAGAGGTCACAGTGCATATTCTCCATCTGCTGTTCTAGGGCGGCAACCATCGGTCTCATACCAGCAATAGTGGACTCTATTTCCCTCACTCTGCCAACTTTCTGTGATCTGCCCTGAGGCAGCATCAATCTTTTGCTCCATTGCCATGCGGGACTCTTGTATGCCTGCAGTATGGCTTCTGTGCTGCTTGGATCCAATGCGCCATCCTACATCTCTGCAGCCAGACCTGCTTACCACCCTACTTGGTGGCACTACCCAGGCCCACCACCACCGGCACCTTTAGCTGTGGGCTTGCCTATAGTGACCAGGCTGGCCAGAGCCACGCAGGTCCTCAGCATCACAGGTCCTGATATGTGGGCAGCATAGGTGAAAGGAACACCAGGGTGTCTCACGCTGCAGTCTACAACAAAAGTGGCACCAAGATAATAATACCTCAAAGAAGACAGTCAGTAGGGGCCACCAGGCTCTGTGTCCTTCTCCAGGGGGACTCAGGGCAATCATTCACCCAGATGCCTCTGTGTTGTAGGCTCCCATCTGTTACAATACAAGGACTTAGGCTGCACTCCTCCTCTTGCAACAGGGATGTTCGGCAGGGCACGGCAATGCTCCTCTCCAGTCTCCGCTGCTGGGGTGACAACACACTCCAACTGGGCCCCACCAACATGAGGATGACAGTGAGTAGTAGTTGCAGTCCTAAAGTCCTACACATGTCGCCCCCCTCCTTCATCGGGCCAGGCCACATGCAGTCAACTCTTCTTTTGCTGCGGGGTCCCCAGCCTCATAAAGCACAATAACGGGTCCCAGTCCTCGTCTAGCTGGTAGGGCATCTCCGCAGCCCCAATCAACACCATCACAGTACAATCAGCTGAATCTGGCAAGTGCTGCCAGGCAGCCCGTCACATGGACCCCCACCCCAGGTTATGCACTCCTCAGCCTCACCATCAGCTGGGCCTCAGTGACAGGCACTCCCTCTAACACAGGTCCACGAGGCGGCAGCACTCCGCAGGTGACCCAGCAGCAACCTCAAGTATCCTCATATGCAGCGGAAAGCCCTAGTGAGTTGCCGATCAGGTAGTCGGCTGCTGCAGGAAGTGGGGTAAAATGGTGTCTGCCGTTTCGCGTGACCCAGTCCAGATTGCTTTCTCTGGCTACACATAGGGGGAGCACCTCTGCTCACCAGCAAACAATCCTAGTCAACTGCCTGGGATACGACGTGGCCAGTGCCAGATCAACAGGTAAATACAGGACCCGGGGACAAGTAGATGCTGCAGGATAACAGTGGTGGAGCGAGCGCTCAAACTATGCATCCGCCATCTTGATATCCTAGGTCACACCCCACTATTTAAAATCTGTGTTATCTTGATAAGTAGTAATGTTGTGATGATTCACTGCTGTGTTATTACTATCATGTGTTGTGGTGCTGTTGTGATGATATATGATACTGTATGGTTGTGTTTACATCTTGTGTTGTGCTATGATCTGTTGCTCATTTGTATTTGGGCTGTTTCCTTATTAGTGCATTGTTGTACTGTTTAGTTGTTTAGAGCTGTTCTGTTGTAATGATGTGTGTGTTGTTGTAATGCTGTTGTTTATTATTTTACTGCATTGCTATATTGTGGTGTTGCTTTGTGTTTTGTATTGTGGTATTATGTGGTTCAGTTGTGTTGCTGTTTATTGTAACCTTGTGTTATGCTGTGCTGTGAGATGTGTTACACCACGGTGTATGGTTTAACATTGACTTTGTTGTTGTCTGGGTCTTTGTGAGTCACGCCGTTTTTCTCATTTCAAAAAGCTATCTGTAAACCTGGGCATATAGGACTAGATGGACTATATACTGGTCACAAAACATTGGTCACAATTAGAAACTAGCCCTTTTGCAATCAGTTTGTTTATTAAACAAGCTATGTACCCTTAGGTCGGTTCGTAGAAACAGAATCGATTGAGTCCCAATCTAACCTACCTAATCAATATTCATCAGATAGGGATGCGACTCCATCTGATTGACCAGTCACAGAGATTGTGGCCTGAAAGGGTCAGCAGGCCACCCGTGTGATCTTAAAGTATAATGTGCACATGTATTTCTACCGACAACATAACATAGAGAATTGCTTCTTTTAGTGGCATGGATGGGGTGTTGAGAATAGTGTCATGGTGGGCGGTGCAGACATGCGCACACTGCTCCTCCTGCTTTATCATTGGAGTCTCCTGTTATTATTGCTTTATCGTGTTTTTAATCAGTGGCAGAGCCTTCTTGTGGAACCTGTACTCTGTGGCTCGACCAGTGGCCTAGCAAGGGTGCCTAGGCCCATGGTGCAACCACATAACCCGGTATGGTGGTAGAAAACAGCCACTAATTGGGGTGTAGTGTGGCCTATATACCCCTGGACACTGGTGCCACCGTAGATGCTGTACTGTTGATAGATACACCCCTTGGCTGGACCCAGCTGTATCTCGCGAGCTTGTGGTGCATCAGCCTGCAAGTCAGATTGGTGTTAGTACAAGAATGTCCCTGGAATCGCATTGTAAGCACTTTGCTTGCCAACAGCATCTTAATAGGTGACATTTACTGACCAACATTAACCCAGCAAAAAGCCATTCACTTCTGAGTGCCTCTGTAAAGATATATTACAGTAGCGACTTTGAAGAGACAACTCCCATCCAGTGCTTAGTTTGTTAAAAAAAAGTGCCAGGCGCTCATCAGGATGCCACTGTAGCTTAAACCACTGATTACCACTGCCAGCGCTGTCAGTGACAATACAGCAGACTGACTAACCATCACACTCCTAGAAGTGTGACTATTCAGACTATTTCAGACTCTCAAAGCTATAAGAGTGGCTGGGGTGGCAGGTATTAGTTACTTGTAATCTATATTGAATAAAGAACTGTTGTTGTGCTCATCTCTAAATAAAGCAAACAGCGCCCCCATGTGGCACACAGACATAAGTGCCGGTGTTGGAAATTAAGTGCCGGTACAGACCACCAGAAATGTCCGGCTAAGCGCTCCCATCTCTGCAAATACCCAAAGGCCTGCCCATGGCCCTTTTCCCCTTTAATGCACTTTTGACTGAACGTCCACAGCAGGGGCCATGTTTTATTAAATATAATGGGAAGCGTCGCTATGGCGACGGCTACTGATTTCTGAAGGCTTCTGTTTGTATTGATTTTTCTATCCCTTAAAGTTCTATCTTCTGTATACTGTTCCTGTACATATATAGTTGCCACTATACGTTATATTTTTGAGAGTTACAGTCCTGGTTCTATTGAGCCAAATGGGGTAACATACCTGAAAACTATGATATGAAAGTGAAATGCCTAGGGCTGAAAACACAAGTCTTAATGACACAGAACCAGGTAGCAAGGTGAGCCTATGGAGGCGGCATCCTGGTGTTCTATTGAAATACCCAGGTGAACCCTAGTGAATAGGATAAAATAGTGATTACAAGCTGGGCGGAGTCACTCGCATGTTACATACAAAAGCATTCCTATAAACTGACCCTACGCCAACTAGACCACAATTTTCCATCAGAAGCGGGTCAAGTAAGCTCGATATGTGACAGCCCGTCTCTCTTGGGCACCGGGTAGCGAGGGCGTCTCTCCGTTTCAACATGCATGCATGACGTGAGTGACTGTCTCAGCCCTGCCAGGATTCCAGCAAGAGTGCGAGGGCCCTAATGCAAACAGGGGAAATTACCCCACTTCTTCCTGGTTGGGGAGAAAATGATGTCCATGCCTAAGGTACAGTCAGTGCTTATTTTGTAAATAAAAACGTGCTGGTGCTCAAAGCTCTCCTCTGAAACGCGCGGCTGCTGCAGTTAAATGTGCGAGCACTGAATACTGCAGCAGCGTAATCCTGAAGCCATCGCCTCATTAATCTATTTACAGCCACTCGCTGCCCCTTCAGCTCACTCCTGCAGCTATCTGCTTTCCCACTTGGAGACGCATGTGTCTTTTGCTCGCAGTAATTGCCTGATGTAGAAAACTAAGCGCCGGCCTTTAAAAATTAGCGCAGGTGCCCCGCACCGGAAACCACCGGCTTAAATTAAGCACTGGGTACAGTGAGCATCTCGCAACACCTGCTGGGCCTAATGAGATGATCATGTGTCTGACCAGCCAGGGAATGTACTCATTTCTTCATGTTTTCCTGGTAAGACACAATCGCAGTCCACAGCTCAACCGGAATTTAAGACACACATCAGCCAGTCGAGAAATTCTTCTCTTTTCTGAGAACTGCTCTAGTGCATCCTGCTAAAATGTCAGAAGAATTCGCATGACTGGAATCTTTCCTTTTCCCTCTCAGGCCAGTCCTTTCTTGGTGCGGACGAGCACCCCTGGCTGCTTCGCAGGCACGCAGCAAGACCTCCTTATCGAGTGATTGCCGCCACTCAGGGAGGAACGGTCCATCGCGCACCGCGGGGGAGATACAACTCTCCCACCACCCCTTCACCTTCCCGAGCGATGGTTGGATACTGTAACTCTGCTCCTTTCAACAACAGCACACACATGGTCCCCCCTGAGGGGCAAACCACATTAATAACATCCCGAGAACCTGGCGCATTAATACCACCTCAGCGGGGAGGCGAGCTATTTTAAATAGCTCGTCGTACAGCGAGAAAAAAACAAGCTGAGAACCTTCATAGGAACAATAGCCATTGGATAGTTTACCTAATTAATATTAAATGTTATTTAATATTCAGATATAATTGCAGTTGTCCGATAACACAAGAGCCCTTTATTTTTCACACAATGCTATATATACCTATTATAGATTTTTTTCATGCAGCGCTACACGCGAAGCAAAGTGCTTTATAGATGGGTTCACGCTGTATAAATACTAGTACACTCCTGCATACATATTTGTGTGTCGTTATCACGTAGCGCATTGCAGCGATGTTACCTCGTATGGAGCTTTTCCGGCCTTCCTGTGGCTGAAAGCACTGTGGGGGTTGCAGTTATATTCCAGTTTGTACACTGGATGTTCAAAAACATTTCTAGGCGCTATGAAGGAGAGAAGAGCCGAGGCAAATAGCTATATGCATACAGACAGACCTTCTTGGCGCTTTAGAAAAGCACAGCTGAAGCAAACAGCGTCATGCATACACACAGTGCGAGAGAGCAAGGAGCAGGACTTCATATCCAGATCACTCTTGTCTCCCAGGTCCAGGTGTGAGTAGCTAATCCGGTCCAGGTTTTATCTCTGCATTCTGATACTTCTTGTCCTGTCCCAGGACTAGTACCCGGGACAGTCACTGAGGCATGCTCCAATGACTATCCGCATTTGTTTGCTGAATGTATCACCATCACCAGGCCAACTTTCTGCGCCCTAACCCTGCCCCATTCTTGTTTTAATTTTATGTGCTTCTCTTCCCCGAACTCTTTGCTGCTTTTTGGGAAGAAACATATTTGAAGGGTGAAAGCTGAAGGTGGTGGCCTGTGACTCAGATGAAACCGAGTTTGTCCTCAGCATCTCACTTCTTGTTGTGGTATGTTACTTTTTAGGTCTTGTCTACAGCGTTTAATTATCTGTTGTTGAAGAACTATTGTGTGCAATTCCAACACTTAGAGTGGGCTATGGGTGAGCCCGTTGCTTATCATTTGTTGGCTTTCTTGTCAGTCTCATTTGATTGCTTCATATCCAGTGGCTTTCCTTCCTGTTGATGTGTTTGACTTCTACCCTTCCCGGAGCCTAGCTTCTTCACAATCCTTTGAACTGCATGACTTGTATCCTTCCTCAGCTCACACCAGGGAACTATGTTTTTCTTTTTCTTTGAGCACTGGAAAGGCAAGTGTTTTCTTGCTCTTATCTCATGTGCTTCATCCCCCTTCACACCACCACCCATGCACTTTCTGTGTTGCTCCCCATCCTTCCCAACTCATCTGTAAAAGATGCTTTGTACATTTTGAATGGCAGCCCAGGCCTTGGCACACAAAAGTAGCATTTATTGTGCTGGGGAGCAGAGCACCAGTTGTTCGAGTTCTAGTTCATGTGGAAAGTAAATCACAAGCATTTCCATTTAAATTGTGACCCTTCCTCAGACACTTGATATTCTTTTAGGCACCTTCAACTAGTCCAGTATTTCAATTTTAAGCTGGATCACATGAACAGGCTCTTTACGTTCTATTCAGTTTTATGCATGAAATTTGAAAAAATAAACGATGCCGGTTACAAAGATTGAGAGTATTGAATTCAATGTTTAGTGTTTGATACCTGAAGATATGCCATTGCTTTTCTTCCAGTACTTCGAGGTGCTTTTTTCTGTTACTTTTTTGACAATGCCTTACAACCAAGCATTGGCGAAACCAATGTTAGCAATAACGTGATAAAAACGAGACCTATTGACTTTGCCATTGCTTTCTCTTTCATGCCTGATGCTCTATATAGTCCAGTGGTTCAGTGCAAGTGAGTACATGTCTAGCACTGTGCTATATGCAGCTTTAAAAGCCTGCATACTTTTTGTGTTGCTCATATAAATTCACCACTAAAAGTACCAGAATGCAAAGAACAGTATTTGAACTGGATTATCTATTTATGCATGGACCTGGCAAACGTTGGAACTATCTGAATTTAAAGAACTGGGATTCTCTCATAAGTAGTGGAGGTTAAGAACCTAATTCCGAGTAGTGTGGAAAAGGCTGAGGTAAATGTTGTAACAGATAAATACGATTATCACAAGGCAAGGTCTATTTTAGGTATGGTAAATACAACTTATTCTTCTTTTTCATTGGATCTCTTTTTCATTTTGCTGCATGTTGCATTTGATAAAGTAAAAGTTATTTTAGTTATGGTATGTCCTACATTAATTCTGGTGTGTTGGAAGCATTTTAGGAGATTTCATATGTGAAAAGCAGTCATTTGGACATGGATGGCTTCTCACTTGTATGAAGCCTTTTGTTAATCTCTTACATATCTCAGCCTCTGATCCAAAATTCTTCAGTCATATACACATTTTTAAAGATAAGTAGTGAAATGAAAATGGGAGCAGCATTTGGGTCAGCTACCTTGTGGAACAAAATATGGCTCAAACAAAAAGTATAGGTTCTTCAGAGTGGGTGAACCTAGAAAACAACTTGAATGGAAGATGAGAGAAGACCTATTATCCGAGCCAGGGCCCTCATAGACATTGATTTCTTTCTCAGACTCACCTTTATCTCCATCTTTATCCTCTTCACCTCCGGCACTGGTAACCTCTGAGCCAACTCCACAGCATTCACATCAAACCTTAAGAAATCCACCTTCATGCAAGGGGTAAGAATTGACTTCTCCTTTTTCAACAAGAGACCTACCACTCCAGCATGCTCGCCTCCAGGCCTAACTGGGACTCTTAACTCCCTAACCCTGAGACATGAACAGGAAAGCAGATAACTTGCAAATGGACTAAGCACCTTGGTAAATCATTTTGAGGGTGAACTCTGACCAAAGGAAAGAGTTGTGACATTGATAAACCCTCCCTGCTCAATGAAACTGCAGAAATTGCTGACACTCTCTTGCAAATGGGATGGTAAAATAAGCGTTGTTTAAATTCAGCTTCACTAGCCAAACATATTCCTGTCAGATATTCATCAGGAGGTGAATACCACAGCCCAACTGTAAACCTGAAGCAGTCCTGGCAAATTTTGTCAGACCAGGCCCCATAGGGTGCAGGGCGAGTGGGTGGGGTTCCTCCCTATATGAAACTTGGTAAAAAATGGCAAAACTGTGCATTCCACTACACATTTTTCTTTATATATTGAGTTGTATTTGTGTTTAAAGCCTAGTAAATGATGACCATGCTGTGCACCAGGATATTGCGATCTTTATTGGGGCTCTTCAATGATTCCCTCACCATCACCTTCTAACAGTGCCTCTTGTCTCTCTATAGCCCCTCTATTACATGTATTTCATTTGTTTTATAGCGCCTCTCTTACCAGCATAGGGTGTTGGAGCACTTTACATCACACACAGAGAGTCAATGAATCATACGTGTGTAAATCATAGAATAAAAAATGTTCCAAAAGACAAAAAGGACTACACGGCGTTGGATTCACATGTCATCCACACTGGTGGGCATGTTTTTTAAGTGTTTGGTCTGGGGAAGCATAAACTCAGTATTCAGAATGTAACACTGTGGTTGAGGTTGACTTTACTGATCATTTATTTGTATCCAAACAAAGCCTTTTTGGCAAAATTAGGATAATCGAAGACAGTGAAAAATGTAATGTTGTAACCTGTGCCATACAGTTTGCGTGCAGTTCCTTGATGGCGGTTCATAGCTCATTGTGCTAGATTATGATTGTAACTTATGAACTGCACAGTAACAAAAGGAGCTCTGTAACAAAAGCAGTATCCCACTGAGCTGTGCACATAACATACTGTTCTGTGACCTGCGTAATATGTGTTCTTTGCAGCAGGCATATTAACCCTCTGCACTACCTTAGATGAGTTAAAACTGCCACTGGACAAAACCCCATCTCTCTCCAGCAGGTACATTATTCACCAAGAGTTATCTTTGCACTTTTATTGTTTCCAGAAAAACTGTTGGATATGGAAGGTACTCTGTAATGCTTTTAAAACTACTGCACTACTACAAATCTGACCCACCTTTAACAAAAGCGCCCCCAACCTTCTAGCCTCCCAGGAAAACGGCTGATGCTGGGTACGGCCAGACCGGCCTTGGTGAATACTCTCCATTTTGAAGTGCCTGTATGTTGGAAATGGGGTTTCTGGTTGGCTAGGGAATGCACCTAAGCTTCGCAGAACCTACCACTCTATTCAGGGCAAGTCAGTTATACACCACAGAGAACCTTTCCTCACCTCCTGGTAACTTGGCACAGAGCAGTCAGGCTTAATCCCAGAGGTCATGTGTAAAGCTTTTGCGCAACACACTCTCACTAGCATCACAATAAATACACCACAAAAGAGACTTCACCCAGAAATATATAAAAATATATATAGGGGGTCATTCTGACCTCGGCGGTAAAAGCCGCTTACCGCCGGTCAGAAGGCCGCCACAATACCGCCGCGGCCGCGGTCAGCCGCCACGGACATTCTGACCCACAACTGCAAAACCTCTGAAAATCCGCCCTCCACTGCAGTCCGCCACATCAGCGGCCAGCGGTAACCTGGAGAAGACCAAACCTCCACCGCCACGCCAACAGAAATACGCCCATCCCATTATGACCCGTAAATCGACGCGGCGGTCATTCAACCGCGGTATTCCATTGGTGGTACACACCGCCGCGGTCAAAATACACACACCTTTACAAACCCCTACCACATTGGACAATTTGAAAGGCACACACCTGAAACACATACACACACCACTCCCACACATCCAATACCATATAAAACACACACCCACATCACCCACAAACCCCTACCAACAAAAACCAGAGACGAAGGAGAGAGACACACATCAGAGAATAGAGAGCCAGACACACAGAGGCACACCACAACATCACACACACCACATAGAAGCACAAAGCACCACACACCAACACACACATCATCACATACACCACCCCACACCTCATACACACCACCCCATGGCACCACAAAGGCACCCACGCTTTTCGGACCAAGAACTCCGGGTCATGGTGGAGGAGATCATAAGAGTGGAACCCCAGCTCTTCGGCTCACAGGTCCAGCACACCACCATAGCAAGGAAGGCGGAGCTCTGGCAGCGGATCGTGGACAGGGTCAACGCGGTGGGACAGCATCCCAGAAATCGAGAGGACATCCGCAAACGATGGAACGACCTACGGGGGAAGGTGCGCTCAATGGTCTCGCGACACAACATCGCAGTGCAGAAGACTGGCGGGGGACCCCCACCCACTCCACCCGAATTCACAACATGGGAGCAAGAGGTACTCAACATCCTGCATCCTGATGGCCTCGCTGGAGTACACGGAGGAATGGACTCTGGTAAGTACAAGGCCAACCACTTCACCCCCCCCCCCCAGCATGCTAACCCCCACCCTCACCCCCAACCCCCCAGCACACATCCTCCCTGAGAATGTCTCCCCAGCACAACCCACCCAACACCAACCCCTGCATGCCACCCCCAAACTATGGACACCCATCACCTAAGCATGACCACTGCACATACCCATCCCCCCCCCCCACAAAACACCCTCACAACACCTCCCCCAAGGGAATGCCACCACTGGGGGACAAGGGCACCCATAAAACGCAAGCTAATGCACACACAGAAACAATAACCATACCCTCTTACCCCATGCAGGACCCGAACGACAACACACCGGTCAGGAGGGACCAGAAATGTCCATCCCACCCCCGGAACAGGCCCCTAGTGATGACAGCAGCTCTGTCGACCTGGAACCTGACGACCAGCCCGGACCATCGGGGACCTCTGGGCAGTCGGTTCCCCTCACCCAGACACAGGCCACTGCAGACCCAACCCCCTCTGGGAACAACAGCACAGCTCCCACCCAGCGGGCCCATGCCTCTGTCTCTAGGACAGGTCAAGCAGCGGTGTGTCTACCACTACAGGGCCCCCAGGGTAACCCACCAACCCAACAACAACAGGGACCTGGGGGCAGTGGGAGTGGGCACACCGTCCAGGGGACAGAGGCCCAGGGAAACAGGGCAACTCGGAGGGCTACTGTGCGACAGGGGGGGGAGGAGAGGCCCAGGGAACCCACTCTCCAAGAGGCCCTCACCACCATCATGGCAGCCTACCACCGCTCACAAGAGACGATGGCGACGGTACTGGCCAGGTTCCAGGAGATCCAGGCACAGCAGGAGCAACGCTACATGGGGTTCAGCGACCAACTCAGCAACATCTCAACCGCTATGGGGAGCATAGTTCAGGCCCTGAACCATATAGAGGACACGTTTCGGGACCATGTGGCATCACACAGGGCCCCTGTCACTAGCCAGGAACAGGAACAGCCTACCACCTCCGCCGGCGCTAGTGGACAGGAGGCCCCACCACAACGACAGCCCACCAGAACCCCACCTCCTGCTGAACAACAACCGCCCGCAAAAGGAGCCTGAGATAAAAAAAACCGACAGAGTAGGATGTCAAGTCCCCCGCCAGCATCACATACCCCTGAAGTCCTCCCACTGTTCCACATTGCCACCCTGTCAAACCTTGAACTGCCCCTGCTCCATCCTGCCACAGGCATATGGACAATGCACCTGTGAGACTGAGAACTGGACTCCGCCATGGACATTACTCCACCCCCACCCATCACTGTTTCACTATCATGTACCAATATCTATGCACTAATAATAAATCACACATTGCACTGAAATCAATCAGGACTCAGCCTGTCTTATTTACAAATGTATGACACATTAAATATCAATTACGTATTATTAACATTGTGAATTACACATACCGAGGTAACTTAGCATTAGTCCATGGGCCAACCAAGCCGAGGTCACGCAGTGGCTCATACAGCACAGAAAAGGGAAGGGAAAATCAAACATCATGTTTATAGTTCTGGGGGGAAATCGACAAAGTTGAGATGCAGGAGGCTTTCAGGAAATGTAAAATGGCATGGGTGATTCTTACCTGTGTGCTACTGGAAATACTGTTCTATTACTCTGTCCCTGTTGTCTGTGTTGTCCTCTGAGTCTTCCTCCTCTTCACTCTCCGCAGGCTCCACAGCTGCTTCAACACCACCATCTGCACCATTCTCCTGCAGGAAAGGAACCTGACGTCGCAATGCCAGATTGTGAAGCATACAGCAGGCCACGATGATGTGGCACACCTTCTTTGGTGAGTACATCAGGGATCCCCCAGTCATATGCAGGCACCTAAACCTGGCCTTCAGGAGGCCAAAGGTCCTTTCGATGATCCTCCTAGTTCGCCCATGGGCCTCATTGTACCGTTCCTCTGCCCTGGTCCGGGGATTCCTCACTGGGGTCAGTAGCCAAGGCAGGTTGGGGTAACCAGAGTCACCTATTAGCCACACACGTTGTCTCTGTAGCTGCTCCATCACATAGGGGATGCTGCTATTTCGCATCACATACGCGTCATGCACTGACCCTGGGAACTTGGCATTTACATGGGAGATGTACTGGTCAGCCAAACAGACCACCTGGACATTCATCGAATGATAACTTTTTCTGTTTCTGTACACCTGCTCATCGTCTTTTGGGGGTACCAAAGCCACATGGGTCCCATCAATGGCACCAATGATGTTGGGGATATGTCCAAGGGCATAGAAATCACCCTTCACTGTAGGCAAGTCACCCTCCTCTGGGAAAATGATGTAGCTCCGCATGAGTTTCATCAGGGCAGACAACACTCTGCTCAAAATCTTTGAAAACATAGGCTGAGACATTCCAGATGACATGGCCACTGTGGTCTGGAATGACCCAGTTGCCAAAAAATGGAGGACTGACAAAACCTGCACCAGAGGGGGAATCCCTGTGGGTTGGCGGATGGGGGACATCAGGGCTGGCTCCAGCTGGGCACACAGTTCATGGATAGTGGCACGGTCAAGTCTGTATCGAAGTATTATATGGCGTTCTTCCATTGTCGACAGGTCCACCAGCGGTCGGTACACGCGAGGATTCGTCCTTCTCCTCGCAAGTCCCAGCGGACGGTGCCTAGGAAGGACAACATGGAGCACAGAGTCAGGCAAACCACAGGTACGTACAGACAGCTTGCACAGTTAAAGAATGGCAATGGGTTGAAAGGCGTGTATGTGTGGCAATGCAAGGCCTAGGCCTGTGTGTCGCAGTCAAAATTAAGCCATGTAGGCCCTTGAAATGGCGGCTGCCTGACCTGTGAAGTGGGACAATGGGATGTGAGGTCAATGCGCTGGCGGGGCACACCGTGGCAGTAGGCGGTCGAAGACCGCGGCGCAAAGCCGCATTGGTTAACATTGAACCCTATGGGTTTCAGGAGCCAATGACGATGTGCGCCGGCGGTCGCGGTACGCACCGCCGCGGGCGTGACCGCCATTTCCTAGCTGATTGATCACTCGAGACCTGATCATCCACAGGAGAGGACCTATACTGCAAGTGCTGCTGTGACCTCGGTCTGGAAGTGACAATGGCTGCTGCGACTGGGGAAAGGGCCCCTGCCTTCACGTCTGAAGAGTTGGAGAAGCTCGTGGATGGGGTCCTCCCCCAGTATGCGCTACTCTACGGTCCTCCAGACCAACAAGTGAGTACACCGGGTGCACATGGAATGGGCTATGCCTGTGTGGATTGGGGTGGATGTAAGTTGGTGGGGTGGGGGGCGAATGAGGAGTGCAACGCCCGACAGATGAGAGCATGTGCCATATGGCAAAGTTGGTGGGGGGGGCCAATCACATCTAACATGCAGGTCATTGATGATTTCCTCCTTTCCACCCTGTACATGTCAAATAGGTCAGCGCCCATCAGAAGATCGAGATTTGGCGTGCCATCGCCAAGGAAGTCCGGAACTTGGGGGTCCACAACAGACGGGGCACCCACTGCCGCAAGAGGTGGGAGGACATCCGCCGCGGAACAAGGAAGACCGCAGAAACACTGCTGGGGATGGCCTCCCAACCTAGGAGGGGTGCCAGTCGCAGCATGACCCCCCTGATGTCCCGAATCCTGGCGGTGGCCTACCCTGAATTGGATGGGCGCTTTAAGACATCACAGCAGACACAAGGGGGTGAGTATCAGCACATTCTCCTATCTTTCTGCGCAGTGGAGGCGTCTGGGTGGGGGAGGAGGGCTGTGGGTGACATTAGGCCAGGGCGCTTTCTGTAGTGTAGTCCTCTCCCTTAGGCATGGCCCTGTGCCCCCGGCCCCCACCTCTGTAGGGTGACAAGTACAGCCATTGAAGGTCCAGCATCTCCCATGTGCGCGTTTGACGTCTCTTGGCCTGTTGTCCTAGTCAGTAGTACTGAGTAGTGTACCCCGAATGCGCGACTTAGTGCATTAGGCTCCTGTGTCTGTCCTCTCCGCCAACGGTGTTGACATTGCATGCACTCAACCTGGTCTTCTTTTTTCTCCCCCCACCCTTTCTTTTCATCTTCTTGTGCATGTGTGCATTAGCATCATCAGGCGGAGGAGATTTGGCATCGGAGCACGAGGGAGCTGCAGGACACAAGGCCCCGGTGGGCCCAGGAACAGACACCGAGGGCACCAGTGATCCGGAGGGGAGCACCACGACGGGGACCGCTGGTGAGAGCAGCGACAGCGACACGTCCTCGGATGGGAGCTCCCTAGCGGTGGCGGCAACATCCGTGCCCCCCGCCTCTACAGGTACAGCCGCCACCCAGCGCACCAGCCCCGCCCTCCCAGCAGCCCCTCAGTCTTCGCTCCGTGCCCGTTCGCCCAGGAAGGCGCACGTCTCCTTCGCCCCAGGCACCTCAGCCCCTGCCCCTGTTGCCCCTGCTGCCCTCAGTGCGGAGCTCATTGACCTGGTAAGGACGCTCATTGTTGGGCAGACGACCCTTTTGAATGCCATCCAGGGTGTGCAAAGGGAGGTGCAACAGAGCAATGCGTACCTGGAGGGCATTCATTCGGGTCAGGCTGCCCATCAACGAGCGTTCACTGCTCTGGCCTCAGCACTGACGGCAGCCATTGTCCCTGTTTCCAGCCTCCCTCTTCTTACTGCCTCCAGCCTTTCTCTGTCTCCTGTTCCTCAGCCTATCCCATCCACACCATCAGACCAGCCTGCACACACCTCAACACCCAAGAGCAGCTCATCCAGACACAAGCACCACAGATCCCACAAACACTCACCCAAGCAACACCCAGATGCAGACATTCCAACAGTCACAACCACCTCTGTGTCCCCCTCCTCCTCGTCTCCCTCCTCCCTCCCTGTGACGTCTACACTCACACCTGCATGCACCCCAACATCAGCCAGTGCTTCCATCACCACCTCACCCTCCAGTACAGTCCACACTCGTGCAGTCACCACCCCCACTGCCATGTACACGTCCCCTGTGTCCTCTCCCACTGTGTCTGTCACCCCCTCTTCCAAGACACACAAACGCAGGCAGCCACCCACCCAACAGACATCCACCTCACGACAGCCTACAGCACCAGCACCTTCACCCAATGACAGCACACCTGACTCTCCTACAACCACCTCCTCTTCCTCCACTCCCATCACCACTTCTCCTACCCTTTACCTTGGCCCTAAAAAACTTTTCATGGCTAATCTTGACCTCTTTCCCTCCGATGAGCTCCCCCCTCCATCTGCAAAGAGTCCCAAGAGCACCACAGCCACCACCAGCCCAGCTTCGCGTGTCACTGTTGTGCATGGGATCTGGAGTCCACCCTTTGCCAGCAGTGACACATCGATCAGCAGCAAGAACACGTCCAGCCCCCCCCCGGCAAGAGGACCCGCAAAAACAAGGGCCGCCGTGCGAGGACCGACAGGGCTGCCCCCAAGGAGCAATGTGCGGCCATTCACCAGCCACACCATCTAGGGGAGGCAAGGGCCCGAGAGCCCCATCAAAGGAGCGGAAGGGCAGCAGGAGCGCGGAGAAGGTGGACCCCACATGTCACATCCCAGCTGCGAAGGAGGACACTAAGGAGGCCAGGAGGCCGTCCCCGAAGGGTCCAGAAACGTCACGGTCCGAGGGCGACTGAGCAGGGAGTCCAGGCCAGGTCTGGCTCCCTTGACCTGCTGGATGAGCACCGCTGAACAGGGCCCGCCGTGGAGAAGAGCACCGCTGAACAGGGCCCGCGGTGCAGAAGAGCACCGCTGAACAAGGCCTGCGGTGCAGAAGAGCACCGCTGAACAGGGCCCGCCGTGGAGAAGAGCACCGCTGAACAGGGCCCGCCGTGAAGATAGGCACCGCTGAACAGGGCCCGCGGTGCAGAAGAGCACCGCTGAACAGGGCCCGCCGTGGAGAAGAGCACCGCTGAACAGGGCCCGCCGTGGAGAAGAGCACCGCTGAACAGGGCCCGCGGTGCAGAAGAGTACCGCTGAACAGGGCCCCGCCGTGAAGATAGGCACCGCTGAACAGGGCCCGCCGTGGAGAAGAGCACCGCTGAACAGGGCCCGCCGTGGAGAAGAGCACCGCTGAACAGGGCCCGCCGTGAAGATAGGCACCGCTGAACAGGGCCCGCGGTGCAGAAGAGCACCGCTGAACAGGGCCCGCCGTCGAGGAGAGCACCGCTGAAGAGGGCCCCGCCGTGAGGATAGGCACCGCTGAAGAGGGCCCATCCGTCTCAAGCACCGCTCCGCTGGGCCCTTCATCTCAAGCACCGCTCCGCTGGGCCCCGCCGTCTCAAGCACCGCTCCGCTGGGCCCTTCATCTCAAGCACCGCTCCGCTGGGCCCCGCCGTCTCAAGCACCGCTCCGCTGGGCCCTTCATCTCAAGCACCGCTCCGCTGGGCCCTTCATCTCAAGCACCGCTCCGCTGGGCCCTTCTTCTCAAGCACCGCTCCGCTGGGCCCTTCATCTCAAGCACCGCTCCGCTGGGCCCTTCATCTCAAGCACCGCTCCGCTGGGCCCTTCTTCTCAAGCACCGCTCCGCTGGGCCCTTCATCTCAAGCACCGCTCCGCTGGGCCCTTCATCTCAAGCACCGCTCCGCTGGGCCCTTCAACTCAAGCACCGCTCCGCTGGGCCCCGCCGTCTCAAGCACCGCTCCGCTGGGCCCTTCATCTCAAGCACCGCTCCGCTGGCCCCGCCGTCTCAAGCACCGCTCCGCTGGGCCCTTCATCTCAAGCACCGCTCCGCTGGGCCCTTCATCTCAAGCACCGCTCCGCTGGGCCCTTCTTCTCAAGCACCGCTCCGCTGGGCCCTTCATCTCAAGCACCGCTCCGCTGGGCCCTTCATCTCAAGCACCGCTCCGCTGGGCCCCGCCGTCTCAAGCACCGCTCCGCTGGGCCCTTCATCTCAAGCACCGCTCCGCTGGGCCCCGCCGTCTCAAGCACCGCTCCGCTGGGCCCTTCATCTCAAGCACCGCTCCGCTGGGCCCTTCTTCTCAAGCACCGCTCCGCTGGGCCCCGCCGTCTCAAGCACCGCTCCGCTGGGCCCTTCATCTCAAGCACCGCTCCGCTGGGCCCCGCCGTCTCAAGCACCGCTCCGCTGGGCCCTTCATATCAAGCACCGCTCCGCTGGGCCCTTCTTCTCAAACACCGCTCCGCTGGGCACCGCCGTCTCAATCACTGTTTATGGTTCACTGTGCCCACCATGCCTCCTCCTTGACCAGTGGAGACTGTCATCCACCTGATGGACTGTGGCTTTGCACTCCCCAGGATGGTACAGTGGGCAGCCCACCCACTGTAGAGACATTGAGAGACTGTGGCTTTGCACTCCCCAGGATGGTACAGTGGGCAGCCCACCCACTGTAGAGACATTGAGAGACTGTGGCTTTGCACTCCCCAGGATGGTACAGTGGGCATGGTGGCTCCTCGTGGATCTGGCGTCGTGGACTCATGTGGCTGTGGTGCCCCCCCCTTCCCTTCCCCCTGAGGTGCCTGTAGTTTTTACATCTGATGCCCCTGCAGTGTTCTCTCCAAAGGACTCAGGTCTCCTGTGTGGGCTTTGCCCTTGTTTCTCAAAACTTTGCCCCACGGACATGATGAATTTGTAGGATGTGCAGGACTTGTTACTTCAGTTATACACTGATGTGTATGTCATTTGTTTTCTTGTGAATATCTTTCATGGTTGTACGATAATTTTCAGGAGCTTTTTGGTACATAAATATTTATTCCAATTTTGATTATGTCCTAGCATTTTTCAGGGGTGTTTGGGTGGTGTCACTGTGACTTGTTGCTCTGCATTGGTGTGTACATAGTTGGGGGGGGTCGCATATGTGTGTGCCCGTAACCTTTCGTCCTCCCCCCTCCCGTGTGTCGTAGGTGCAGTACTCACCGTTGTCGTCTGCGCCGGACTTCGTACTCGTGGTAGATGAGAAGGTAGACGAGAGCAGGTAGGATGTTTAATTCGGGTTCCATGCTGTCCTCCTTCCTCCTGGAGTGCGTAGTGGTGTGCATTTTCCCGTTCGTAGTCTGTTTCCGCCGTGTTTTTATCGGCGGTGCTCCCGCCCCGGAAAAGGTGGCGGATTGGTGAGTTGTGATAGTGTGGGCGGTACATTGTCTGCCGCCTGGCTGTTGGCGGTGACCGCCACGCTGTTTGTTTGTACCGCCGTGGCGGGCGGAGTGTTAAAGTGGCTGTCTGTGTTGGCGGTTCCCGCCAGGGTCAGAACTCCATATTTTTTACCGCCAGCCTGTTGGCGGGTTGGCCGCCGCTTTAACACCGACCGCCAGGGTTAGAATCACCCCCATAGTGTATATTGCACATCAGGACGTAGACCAAAACGACATAAATCATAAGTACCATGCATAATGAACAAAATCTGTGATAATATTCATCACCGTGAAAATGCAAGGCAAAACAACATATATTACAGCATCAGGGCATGAAAAAGCATATGAACCATAATTACTGTGCAGTATAGCCCATTCCTGCAAATAGTACTCATTTTCCTGACAGATCTAGGCAAGTATGTTATATATTAGTAAACACTCCATAAGTGATTAGATTATGGGCTATTGCACGAGATTCACAGCATTACCAAGGGAACTTCTCAAGCGCAGCGGAACAGCACTCATACTAAATTTATATGGTAACCAGGAGTTATCACTGGAATCTCTGCGCACCTGTTATCCACATTATGGTAATGCCAGCCTGTTCCTAGGCCAGTTATTCTCCTGATGGCGACCAGGGGCCTTCATTGAGGTCTCGCCGCTGAGATCCGGTGCCCACAAGGTAATGGGGAAGGCTCATACAATGGTAAATTCCATGGGGAGATCCTGCTGGGTCCCCCATTTGTAAAAATGTGTAAGGTGACCTCTCAGGGATGACAAGGCCTCCGTTACAGCTTGCCCGGGTCCTCGGGGCCTCACGGACCACTGTGAGCTGATGAGGCTGCTGCCACAATATGAGGTTGGCAGGCAGACCGCCAACCTATCGCTGGAGATCCAGACGGGCTGACGGTGGTGCACGTTGTAATCAGCCAGAGCGGCACTGAACTCGGCGCCACCCTGCTGATTACAACCTGGTTCTCTGCTGGGCTTTTCATGGCAGTTTCACCACCATGAAAAGGCTGGTGGAGAAAAGGTACAGGGGGGCCATTGCACAGCCCATGCCGGTGGCATGGTCTGTGCAGGGGTCCGTCCCCCTGCCCAGCACCCTCGTAACGCATACTGTCGGCTGTGCAGACAGTGTGCATAATGAGGGTGCCCCCTTCGGGGGGCAGCATTGCTTCCGGCTTGATTGTGAGCCGAAGATAATGCTGCTGCCACTTTCCCGTTAGGCTGACCGACAGTAACCTTGGTTTCCGCTGGTCAGCCCAGGGAGAAAGTCTTAATGGGGTAATCTGGGAGGCAGCCAGCCTGGGGGCAACCACCCTGTTGGGAGTTTGGCGGACAGGTGTTCCCATCCGTCAAACTCAAACTCTGACCCAAAGTATTCTTGAAACCTTTCAAGCTCTCCTGCACCTGAATATTTGGTCCTTTCTAGATTATTGAAGCC
The DNA here is from genome assembly GCF_031143425.1 of Pleurodeles waltl. Lineage (NCBI taxonomy): Eukaryota > Metazoa > Chordata > Amphibia > Caudata > Salamandridae > Pleurodeles > Pleurodeles waltl. The sequence continues at coordinate 93,971,448 of NC_090441.1, forward strand.
AACTCTGTTTCCAGTAGGTTTCTTTCCCCATGTGAGAAACGTAACTCCCCTGGCCCTCTCCTCCGAGCTGGAAGCTTCAAGAACTCCACTACACAGCTCCACAAAAATCTACAGACAGAAAGGATGAATATCACTTACTGATGTTCTGTTGAAAATATTAGTCTTCGAGGAGGTCTCTCATCCATAAAACTCTGGAATAAGCCTACGTTGTATTCATGACCACAACTGTCATCTTTTTCAGACATTAAAGTGCATGGCAGTCAATTCACCAAAATACCAGGCGCAGTGGAAGAGAAATCAGTGACCCTTTGACTACCTTTAGCTTCTTGGAAGAGAAATCAGTGACCCTTTGACTACCCTTAGCTTCTTATATATATATATATATATATATATATATATATATATATATATATATATATATATATATATATATATATATATATATGTGTGTGTGTGTGTGTGTGTATGTGTGTGTGTGTGCATGCGCGCTTGTGTGTGTGCGCGTGCGCACGTGCGTGTACACACACACACACACAGGTGCAGGAAATACCACTGCATCTGAATGCTTCAGTATGTCTTCTGTCCCTGCACTAATCCTTTCCCTTCCCCTTTTTTCTTTTCCCTCACATTGTTTTCCACTCCTATTTTTAGCTTTTCTTCTAGTCACATTACTATTTTTAATCCAAGGATTTTGTATGCCAAGGTCAGCAGACCGAAAGCTTAAATAAATGATCAGCAAACAAGCTCGCAGTGTTCACGCTTGACTTGTGTTGGCGGTCTGCCTTCAGCTCCTGAGAGACTAGAAGTGGAGCTAGAAAGGATGAATGTGTTTGTGTGGCTAGAGCAGTGCATGCTTCCATACGTTCATGCATAGATAGGTATGTCTCATCTCACCAGACGGCGTTTGTTTTATGAATGAATGTCACACACACTAGATTGTTTTGTAACAGGCTAGAATTGCACGTGATGTAACAATGCAATGTATCAGTTGTTTGTATAAGGCCTGTTCTCGGTGGTGGCTTAGTGGCGGATGTGAGGATATGTTCGGGTAAACTGCATGGGGTTCAGCTAACCCGATTACATCTATTAGTGTAAAGGATTACTAGATGAGGCCAACTAGACGACTGTCTACCCAAGACTAACAAGTTGGTTACTGCTTTAACTATAAGCGAGTGTATCTTGCTTGTATGCAATTATTGTAATCTGACTTTGTAGTCAGTAATTGTAATCTTGCTACACTATCTGTGTTAGGAATAAAGGTTTCTGTTTTCATGGATGGACTGAAAAAGACCCAAGTGTTTTTTTGACAGCAGAGGCCAATGTCAGAGAGTTGGGGGAAAGCGGATAGATTCAGTAAGAGAGACGGGTGAGGCTGATGAGGCAAGGCAGAGGCCCTGAGTAATAGACATGGTCAGCACAGGGGACCATAATACCAGCCAGTGCCTGGCGGCAGTGTGGCAGTCTTGCGCTGTGTGATTGGTGGTGTGGTGTAAAATTAGGAAAAAAGAGAGAATTTGGGTGTTATAGGTATGAGAGTCATGCGAGAACCAAAATTAAGAGACAGTATTGTTGAGGGAAGAGTTGAGGTACCTTATGATAGTCAGATCAGCGATAGGTTTCTTTAGAAGATGCAGAACCTCTGCAGATTCGAGGCAAGTCGGGTCAGTGCGAGGGAACAGTAGAAAGAGGGGTCAGACAGAGAGGAATTCTGCACCTTAGGCAAGAGGTTTACGTTCTGAGGAATGGAAGGGTCCGATGAGGCACAGGATGTTGGTCACTTTGGTAATAGGGATAAGTTTAGATCAGCATGTTGTGACAAATTGTGAGTGCCTTTGAATGGGCTTGGGGCATGCTTGGAGTGCCTGAGTGACATAATGGACCAGTCAGTAGTATATTCAGGTTATTTATTTTGTTTATACAAAAAAGGTGTACACTGTTCCAAATGGAAAAATATAATCACTAGGGGAACATTAAAGTTCAGGAGCAAGAGCCCTCACACATCCGAGAGGATGTCATGCTTCATCATCGGGTAGCTCCTCGTTAGACCGGCGCTGCAATGTCTGACGGGCTCCCCGTAAGGGGGCTCTTTGCCGGAGATCTTTTAGGTAGCAGCCGTGGTAGCGGACACTACAAGACCTGGTGTTGCGGTCAGGCGCTAATCCTGGCAGGAGAGTGAAAGCTAAAATTGGTTCCCAGTCTTAATAGGAGCGAGTCAATTTAATTAATCAATGGAATAAGCCCGGGACCAAGATTAAAAACAGAAGGAAAGTGTAAAATGAGGAATAATGCTCAACCACTTTCTGCATGGTGCTGGAGCTTAAGGAGATTATCTTCGGGCTCCTAGGACATGGTCAACATGTTTCGCGTACAGTGGTCTAACAAGATCCTATGACGCTTCTTCAGGACCAATACATAATAAGACTTCTCCTGTCTATATTACCGAAAGTTTGCAAAAATGTCAAACAAATCATATAGTCACTTACATTGAAGTTCACTAATTGTCAGAAACCTCTAATGGTCGCCCATCCCTTGGTACATGGGGGCCCCCTTGGGAAGTAGCAAGGGTCTTTTCGGGAGAGCACGTCAGGGCAGGTTCCCCTGCAGACTGCCGTCATCCACAAATAGTGACCGCTTTCGGCATGCTACTTCCCAAGGGGCCCCCCATGTACCAAGGGATGGGCGACCATTAGAGGTTTCTGACAATTAGTGAACTTCAATGTAAGTGACTATATGATTTGTTTGACATTTTTGCAAACTTTCGGTAATATAGACAGGAGAAGTCTTATTATGTATTGGTCCTGAAGAAGCGTCATAGGATCTTGTTAGACCACTGTACGCGAAACATGTTGACCATGTCCTAGGAGCCCGAAGATAATCTCCTTAAGCTCCAGCACCATGCAGAAAGTGGTTGAGCATTATTCCTCATTTTACACTTTCCTTCTGTTTTTAATCTTGGTCCCGGGCTTATTCCATTGATTAATTAAATTGACTCGCTCCTATTAAGACTGGGAACCAATTTTAGCTTTCACTCTCCTGCCAGGATTAGCGCCTGACCGCAACACCAGGTCTTGTAGTGTCCGCTACCACGACTGCTACCTAAAAGATCTCCGGCAAAGAGCCCCCTTACGGGGAGCCCGTCAGACATTGCAGCGCCGGTCTGACGAGGAGCTACCCGATGATGAAGCATGACATCCTCTCGGATGTGTGAGGGCTCTTGCTCCTGAACTTTAATGTTCCCCTAGTGATTATATTTTTCCATTTGGAACAGTGTACACCTTTTTTGTATGTTCAGTTAATTGGGAGACCGTACACTGGACCAACTAATCTCCCAGTCCCTCCCTTTGTTGCTATTTATTTTGTTTGTCAGGCTGTTGATCATGTGGACAAGTTGCTGCAGGTGCAGTTGAAGTGATGTGATGACTCCAAATTACAAACAGCATAGGACAGATAGCTCAAGACGTGTTTATATTCCTCAAGATTAGAGAATTGTTACTTGTTACTGCATCATTTATGAAGGCCATGAATACTAGGTGATTTTCAGGATTGTGGTCCTGAGGCAGTAGAGGAGGGGTTTTGTAGCTGATAGTGTGTTTTAAAACCTTGCTTCACAACCTATAAAAATGATTGATTGATTTAATGTCTTGGAGTGTAGTAAGTATATTGCTGGGAGGGTGTCAGTGGAGTATTAGCAGAAGGGAGAAAATGGGGGGGAGGTGTTGCCTGGCAGGTGTATTAAATCAGGATCAGATAGGGATTTGGCAATAGTGGGTTTCGAGTGGGATACTTCTTTGATACAAGTGTCAGAAAAATCATGAGGTTTGCCATGGCTATGTATTGATAAAGGTGTGTTAGTAAGAAAGTGGTCAGAAAAGAGAAAAAGATATGTTGCACTTTTTGAGTGGTAGATTCTTTTCAGAAAGGAGTAGAGTTGGAATGGAAGGTGCAAAGGAGTCCAGGCAATTCAAGAGACTAGGCCCATTTGGTGAAATTGATGGTTAAGGCCTTCTAGGAACGTTGGAAAGTCCCCAAGCATCCTGTTGATGATAGAGTAATGGGTCTGATTGTTCCATAAAGAATGCCCTAGGGACAGCAGACAAAATATAAGTGTTTGGTTAGCATTTGACATCTGCTAGCATCAGTTACCCTTCAGCACCACTGACATAACCAGTGACCGCCAGCTGTCTCACCTGTATGGATGAGTGTTAGCCACAAATGGGCATGAGTGCATGGGTAAGTTCAAGAAAACAGTACTCAAAGAAACCAACTGCAGCTTTTGTGATCATTGCCGTTAAGAGTAGACCGTCTCCTAAACTGATAGTTTCAGGGCTGCTGGTCCCTGCATAGACGCCTTAAGCCTAACATGCTGAATACACAACTTTTGTACTTCCTATGAGTCGTGGTGAGTAATACTGGAGTAGTAGATAGATTGCTCACCCAATGTTATTATTAGGTTCCATTCATTGATAGTCAATAGATTCATTGATGGATTAAACAATGGCTTTGTAATAATTATATAATTATGGAAAAGTGAGTTTGTAGTACTTCAATGAAAACTAACAGATGCTGCATAGGCAGAAATACTAATTGTAAATTGTGTAATTACCATTGAAATTAACATCAGATCAAAGCTGTGCAAGAATCAGCTGCTGAAATCTGAAGTGCAATTTACATCAGGTCACCAAACACTCTGGCTATGGTAATGGCTTTTTAGCTACAAGATCCCTGTTGCGTTATCTGCAAATCGTTAATCACCCATGGTGGGTGGTCTTTTTTTTAGGACCAGTTTTTCCAATATACATCGACTGGATGGCTTTGTTATCTATCTCAGTTTTCTCCTCGATTTGACAGCTTACCTCCCTATCTTTGCCTGATTCTGGCTCTTTTAGGTCTCATAGTGTTCTGATTAGTTTACTTGCACCCTTTGACTGCTGACATTGCTTACGTTCAAGGAACTACTTTTTAGGGTCGAACGTGCAAGGCTCTGGCCTGTTCTAATCTCTCTGTGGGCTTTTAACCACACCCACTGCGCCTATTCATTCGTTGTTGTGCTTGTCTGAAATGCTTCATTTTTATTGCTGCATTTTGTGAAATGTCCCTCCTTTGTGTGCTGAGTTCCCTCCTAGGTGATTTCACTAAGTGAACATTTTTGTTGGTAATCACACTACATCACGCTTTCTCCTGTTACAGCGTGTGATGGCCCCTCCTCCGGTTTCGGTTTGCCTTTCATCCCAGCCGTGATCCTTTCTAGACATTCATGCAGGGAGCCAATAACTCTTGCGCTCACGCTCATGGCGGCTGTGGCCCTTTGAATCGGCTTGCTTATGCCAACTGTTTCACTTTTCATTTCTAATTTATGTGGCAAGAAAAATCCAGTTAGGAATTTATAACGCACATAGCTCTAAATCGAGCAAACGCAAGACCAGTTGCATTGGAAATGCTTGTTTCTTTAGGCGCTCCATGGGAGTGCATGCACTTTCTTGCTCCCTGCCCTTTGCTGCTTCCCCTTTGCTTTGCTCCCGCTCTGCTCCCCATGTAGCTTCATCCATGCTTGTCCTTGATCTGGTTCTCCCACCCCTCTGCCAGGTCATCCATTCTCTTCCCTGCCCCCGCACCTCTCATTTAAACAAAAAAATCACCACCCTTTATTGCTAGTCAGTCCCTTCCCCTTCCCCTTCAGCTTTTTCTTTGGCTGGGCATGTTATTGGCGGGATCCATTTTAAAATAGGTTTTTACGTATTTGGCAACTGGCACCAAGAAATGGGTTTGTATTACATAAGAAAATATATTCAAAGGTTACCACAGTGCACGGAGCCTCTCTCCTAGGCCATCTTTGAGTGGGTTTAAGCAAATATTTCCAATGTATTCAAAGATGACCGCCATGGATGTACATCATTATTTATTTAGCTATTGGAAGTGGTTCCTTGTTAAATGGTAATACATGATTGCATATGTATTGCGTTACTACCCGATGGGGCACCATCCTCTGGAAATGGGCATTTACCACAGCCAGTATTATTTCCATACTAATGCCCATGGAATGCCAAACTGGCATTGTCTTCAAAGTGGAGTCTTGAGTTTGTCTAATTTCCACAGGGTTTGTGGTTGTCAAATTCAGCAAAGGGCTTGAGGTAGCTGAACTGAGATCCCTCATAAGGTAAGCTACGGTGACATCACAGGTTTGACCCTTTACCCTGCCTCTCGTCCCCAGCACACTTGCTGCTGATTGGTAAGGTAAGGGCAAGCTGTGGAACCTACAGAAAGTAAACGTGTCTCTCAGAATATGTTGCCAAATTGTGGGTAGCTGAGGGTAGCTGCTTCCCTTTAAACCTTCCCTTGCTACTGATAGAGCGTTCCGTACTAATAATTTACCTGTATTTGGACGCTCTTTAGGCCGATGAATCTTTTGGCTAAGTGGGACCCTCGATACCCTTAATTAGTCAATTTCATTAAATCAATAATCAATAACGAACATAAGCAATACCCTGATCAACGTAACACTTAACAATTAATCCAGAATACATTTCGGCGAACCCTGACCTTTCAGTCAGGAATAACCACACCAGTTTATTCAAAGTTAATAAATTTATTTCCCTATATTAACAAAGCTAGCACAATATAAATGTGTCTCAACACCAAATGATAAACATAAATGAACATTAATAGCTGTCCATAGCGGCGAAACAAATGTAATCTATGCAGCATTTGAATAACAAGACATTCGATAATAGCAATGCAAATCACTAATAGTATAATCTGTAATGAACTAATTGCATACATTTAGTCAGCATAACAAGGTCTCAAATTGCATCGTGCGACAAAAGAATCCTCATCTAACCTCAAATTAGCATCGGCATGTGGGACTTCATGCAAAAACAATTTAGCAACATAAATTTGGAAAACTCCTAGCTAGGGATCTCATCAAAAATCAGCAGTTGGTTACCTAAAAGAAACACAATGCAATTGTACAATTTCCTTTCATATTTACCAATTACGATCAGCATTCAAGGAAGTCTTCGTCTCACAGGTACCGTTTTCTCGATCAGCATGGGACGGGGCAAAGGGCAAGGTGGACGGGGCAATTGCCTCGCGGCGGCAAGGTAAAACTACTACTTCATGCAAAGGGATCAAAGTTAAAGTCTCTAGGGCAAGAATCATTAAAGTCTCTTTCTCTCGATTAGAGAAAGCATCAAAGTCTCTCAAAATGTCGTCGCAGCAAGATGGGCCATAATAGCTGCAATGTCCTGCAAAATGGCGGGTATCGGGCTGGTAATGGCAATAATGTCCGGGTAATGGCCGCAATGTCCGGGTAATGGCTACTTTCTTCTCGTGTACCTGGTTTAAATAGACAACAGTTCAAATCCAGTAGGGTCTTCCATTGGAGGGTTCATAGGTTAGCTTCAAATTGTCCAATCAAAAACGACAGTTCTCAAGCTTTTACTTAAGCATACATTATCCTTGGAGACGGGTACGCAAGTTGCAACATTTTATACCAATTAACTCACTTTCAGAGCTTCCATTGTCCGCACCTGCAGATCGACCTTGGAGCAAAGAGAAAAATGCCAAGCTGGCACGAAACTTTAAGATAAGCATGTGAACGTTCTCAGTGGAAAAGTACAGCTTCAAGCAAAAATACACGTTTATTAGCACATTGGAAAAATACGAGCATCTAAACCGTGAGACCAGGCAACTAGGCCAAAGCCTCTACTAAAGTAATGCTAAGCTAAAGCATTTCAAGCAAGCAAATCATAGCACACGTTTACGATTATGTCGGATTAGTGCAATTCTAATACATCACGTTATATAAAGCACGCTTATAAATGTTGGCAAACTACTCTGAGGGCACATTTTGTCCCCGTACAATCTTTATTAGTTCGGTTAAAATCACACATGATTATTTCACACTACGTTTATGCGTTAATAAATGTAAAACCTTCATTTCTGCTTCATCAATCCCTCCTCTGATGACTACTTGTCATCACACCAAATCATGCCCACAAATTTTATTCCATTAAAATTCTGTCAGTTCTCTTTTCCTTTTAATTCCCCTTGTTTTCGCCTTGTATTCTTCTGCCATTCTTTTCATTATTTTCTCTTCCTTTCTTCTTTTAATTCTCTCCATAATCATTATTATTCCCCTTTTTATTCCCCAAATTCCAAATATGCAAATCAGTACTATTAAAATTCCCTGTATTATTTTTAGTAATATTCCATTCCAAATTCCCCCAATCCAATTTCCCACTGAAGCAAGTCCTTTTCCAACCTTCTCCCACACTCCTGGTTCTTTCAATTCCTTCAAATCTGCACTCTCTTTTGTTAGATTAGCAAGCATAGTTTTAATTTTCACACTGTTATCAGGAATATACGTACAACAGTGTCGTGCACCAAGCATTTTACAAACACCGCCTTCCTTTGCTAAAAGAATGTCTAAAGCAAGCCTATTTTGAAGAGTCATAGCTCTTTCCGCTGCAAGTTCAGCATCTATCAGGATTATAGCACCTGAAAACTTTGTCAACATGTTATCCACTATAGTAGACAACTTTCTTATTTTGATGGAATTCAACACAACTCCCAATGAAGGAATCATGGCTCCAAATATATCTCCTACCACAGCAGCTGCGGTCTCTCTTTTCTGGATACGATGGGATCCAGATGTCTTTTGAATCATCGATAGGTCATCCAGTTGATAAACCTTTGGGAACACTATACCCAAATAACATCTCCCCCACCACCCCTTTGGAAGACGATAATAGGCATTATACCCACAAATGTAATATACAACTGGAATGACAGGGTCAAGTCCGTTCATCATGAATGTCCATTTGGCCTTAAAGATAAACGTATGTTTACACTCACTCGCTCCTACAAAAATGTTGTCATAATAAGATTCACCTCGATATATACAAAATTTCCCTACATGCCAAGCATCTAAAGCTATTCTCCCTTGTGTCTTTATTGCGGCAAAATCATAATTATCTACTGAAGCCCTTTTATGTAGCTCTTTTTCTAATTTCGCATTCATTTGTGCCCTTCTATCATCTGTGCGATCTAAAAAGCTTATTTCTACTGCAGAGTGCGAGCAGGTAAGGTTTTCCCTATGAGCGTGAGCCGTTTCAAAAGGTTGCATTGGCTCGAAAAATTCCCTCATTATTTTAGCATCCCAATCTTTAGCAATCTGACTTAGCTGCGCTATTATAGGAACATATGCAAAGGTAACATCATAATTTGAGTAAAAATACTGTATGTTAGTTTGACCATAAAATCTAGACATTACTATACTACATGTAATCCCGTATGTAAGAGGCATATGGTGATATGTCACCCCTTCCTTTACTGATGTCGGTATCTGTGTACACACATAACAATCTTTCGCATCCATAGTCTCAACATATTCTGTTAGCAAGCGATAGAAAACGTTATACGAAAGCTCTTTCTTATCATGCAAGAGTCTCTCATCCAATTCTAATCTTTTCAATGCGGTTAGTTCAGTGACAGTAACAGGAGCAAAAGTAGAAGCATCAATTTTCTCATTCTCACCCTTACCATGCATTCCAAGCACAATTGCCATTATTATTAGTACACATGCAATTACCAAGCCTACACACACATATTTACAATATTTCTTTCTACTGTTTTGCGTCATGATCTGTATAGAATCAGAGAGCTAGAAGCACCTATAAAGAAACTATTTAGCAATTCAGTTACAAAGCTGAACGAGCGCAATGTTCACACAGTCTTCTTCAAGAGGCCAGTCACTTATCGGTTAGCAGCATTTGTCTCAATTCGGCAACAACTCAGTCTTTATCGGTTTAGCAAATGTCTCATCCGGTTGTTTGTTTCACGTTATATTGTAGCAAGCGATATCATTTATCACCCTTTCAATCAACACTGTCCATAAAACTTTTCTTTTCTATTGGTATCTCTTCTTCTTCGTTCTCGAGGCTTAGAGATACAAACTCGTCAGTCCAATCGTCATTGACTGCATATGCCCATTCTGGACCGGAATATCTCCTATTCGGTATCCTTTTCCTTTTCAATTTTGCTTCTCTTTTCGATTCTGCTTCGCTGGTACTTTCCTCTTTTGTCAAGTCTTTTTCTTCACTCGGGGATGGTACCACGACAGTTACTTCTTTTCTTTTCTCTTTCACTTTTGGCCTTTCTCCGTCGTTCAAGCCTTCTTCAGTCCTTTGTTTTACTGGTGATATACTTAGTCTCCTCTTTGCACCATGTCCATTTGATGGACCTGCGACCCTTTCTGTGGAAGCTTGAACTTTTTCGTTCTGTCCTGCCTTGTCCCCTCCTTCTGGGGAATCGATCACTTTCTCCTTTTCTTTTTCTGTATCGTCTGCTTCTGGGAAAGCCCTCCTCTGATCAGGCTCTCCTGCTTTTTCACCTTTTTCGAGCCCTTCGTCACCGTTACTTTCGTCAGGCTCTGTATCACTTTCAGCTGCTTCAGGTTCTTTGTCACCTTCAGCTGCTTCAGGCTCTTTGCTACCCTCAGCTGCTTCAGGTTCTTTGTCACCTTCAGCTGCTTCGTCGCTGTCTGAACTTTCTCCTTGGTCTTCCCCAAGTGAGTAGGTCTCTTCGTCCTCCAATAATATCTCTCTCTCTCCTACTTCTGCCTGTTCGCTTTCAGTTCGGTTTTGTTCTGCCTCAACACTCAGCACTGTTTTATCAGGCACTGGCAGTTTCAGCGCTTCAACTTCCTCATCTGTGGGACACAACACTTTCTTTGTGTGACTGGCGTGAATCCAGTTGGGAACCCCCGCACACTTCACAGCGGTAGTTGTCGTCAGGATCACTTGGAAAGGGCCTTTCCAACGGGGTTCCAGACACGACTTCCTCACATGCTTCTTTACCACGACCCAGTCACCTGCTTTCAGTGCGTGTCCTGGACCTTGGATCGGTGGCAAGGTGGTTGCTTCCACCTGGTGAGAGAAAGAGCGAACCCCGTCAGCCAGACCTTTGCAGTAGTCTAACACCATATCATCTGTAATATTCAAAAGCGTGTTTGCGTGAACTGCGGGAAGTCTCATGGCCCTGCCCATGAGAATTTCGTGCGGAGACAATCCAGTCTTTCTATCAGGGGTGTTTCTCATTGACATTAACACCAAGGGCAATGCGTCAGGCCATTTCAAATTTGTTGATGCACATATCTCGCCATTCTTGATTTCAGTGTACCATTCATCTGCTCCACCAGTCCTGATGCTTCAGGGCGATAGCTACAATGCAGTTTTTGCTCAATGTTCAGCGCTTCGCAAAGTAACTTTATCACCTCGTTATTGAAGTGACTTCCCCTATCTGATTCTAAAGAGATCGGGAATCCGAAACGTGGTATTAACTCCCTCAACAATAGTTTTGCAACTGTAAGGCTGTCATTTCTACGTGTGGGGTATGCCTCAATCCAGTGACTAAAAATGCACACAATCACCAACACATACTTCAATCCTCCATGCACAGGCATCTCAATGAAGTCCATCTGCATTCGACTAAACGGGCCACTGGCTCTACCAATGTGGCTCGCGTTCACGACTGTTCCCTTTCCTGGGTTCATCTGCTGGCAAGTGACACATCGATGGCAAACTGCTTCTGCAGCTTGACGAAATCTGGGGTTAAACCAATCAGTTTTGAGCAATTTTATCATGGCATCTCTCCCTAGGTGAGCTTGCCCATGATAGAACCGCGCAAGCTGTGATAAGAGACCATCTGGCAAAACAAATTTTCCCTCATTTGAAACCCATAACTCATCTTGTCTCTTTATACATTGTGATTTAATCCAGGAATCTCTTTCATCCTCCCTGACGTTATTCTGTAATTCTTTTAATTCATCTATTGTATCTACGACCTTCAAGGCAAATGCTTCAGCTGGTTCGAGTTCTGGCTCACTTATTGAATTCCATTCATCCCTGAGTAATATACAGTTCAAGGCACAAAATCTTGCGACTTGATCCGCATATGCATTTCCCAGAGAAACATAGGGGGTGATTCTAATCCTGGCGGGCGGCGGAGGCCGCCCGCCAGAATTCCGCCCCCATAATACCGCTCCGCGGTCAGAAGACCGCGGAGGGTATTATGAGTTTTTCCCTGGGCTGGCGGGCGGTCTCCAAAAGACCGTCCGCCAGCCCAGGGAAAAACTCCCTTCCCACGAGGATGCCGGCTCGTAATCGAGCCGGCGGAGTGGGAAGGTGCGACGGGTGCAGTAGCACCCGTCGCGTATTTCAGTGTCTGCAAGGCAGACACTGAAATACCTTGCGGGGCCCTCTTACGGGGGCCCCTGCCGTGCCCATGCCATTGGCATGGGCACGGCAGGGGCCCCCAGGGGCCCCGCGACCCCCCCTACCGCCATCCTGTTCATGGCGGCTTTCCCGCCATGAACAGGATGGCGGTAGGGGGGGTCAGAATCCCCCATGGCGGCGCAGCAAGCTGCGCCGCCATGGGGGATTCTGAGGGCAGCGGTAAACCGGCGGGAGACCGCCGGTTTACCCTTTCTGACCGCGGCCAAAGCGCCGCGGTCAGAATGCCCTGCGGGGCACCGCCGGCCTGTCGGCGGTGCTCCCGCCGACTCTCGCCCCGGCGGTCGAAGACCGCCGGGGTTAGAATCAGGGCCATAGTCTTGTCCTTTCGTATGAGCACTACACTTTACCACTGCAACTTCGGCTGGCATTTGAATGGCGTGTAACAATTCCCTTATTCTCTCCCCGTTCTTCACTGGGGATCCTGAAGAAGTCAGAAAACCTCTCTGTGACCATAGTTGTCCAAAGTCATGCACAATCCCAAACCCATACTGACTATCAGTGTAAATGGTGACTTTCATCAATGCAGACAGTTGACATGCTCTTGTAAGGGCTACAAGTTCTGCTACTTGTGCAGAATAGACTCCTTGAAGCCAGCCCGCTTCCAAGACACCGGTTACAGTACATACAGCATATCCTGCTTTCAAAATTCCCATCCCATCTCTTAGACATGAACCATCAACAAAAACAATTTGGTCATTTTCATCAAGCTTAGTATCCTTAATGTCAGGTCGAGGTTTTGTGCAAAATTCAGTCACCTGAAGGCAGTCATGCTCGACGTCTTCAGCGTTCTCAACTTCAGCATTTTCTCCAGGAAGCAAGGTTGCTGGATTCAACGTAGTGCACCTTTTCAGCTGCACATTCGGTGAGCCCAGAATTACCGTTTCATACCTTGTGAGCCTTGCTCCAGTCATGTGTTGCGTTCGGGAGCGGGTCAAAAGTATCTCAACTGAGTGAGGGACCATGACTGTTACTGGATGTCCCATCACTATTCCTTCACTCTGAGTGAGGCTGATACCAACTGCTGCTACGGCGCGCAAACACCCTGGAAGTGCTGCTGCAACCGGATCCAAAGTAGCTGAAAAATACGCTACTGGTCTGTTTATGCCACCGTGGGCTTGAGTCAAGACAGACAAAGAACATGCATCACGTTCATGACAAAACAATGTGAAAGGCTTTGTGTAATCAGGCATACCTAAAGCTGGAGCCCTGCACATGCATTCTTTCAGTTCAACAAAAGCATCCATCTCATCTCCTTTCAGCTCAATTTGATCCAAGGCATCCTTCTGGGTCAGCTTCAGTAAAGGCTTTGCTAGAGTTGAGAAGTTGGGAATCCACTGGCGACAGTAGCCCACCATTCCCAAAAACTTCCTCACCTCCCTCCTTGTCTTTGGTGGACTCATTTGGAGTACACTTGTAATTCTTTCCTTCATTATTCTCCGTGACCCTTTCTCCATTTGGTGACCCAAGTATTTCACTTTCTTCTGGCAGAACTGCAATTTGGAAGGAGACACCTTGTGTCCATTCCTTCCCAAATGGTTCAACAGAGCAATGGTATCGGCTGTGCAGCCACTTTCTGTCTTTGACGAAATCAGTAAGTCATCGATGTACTGTACTAGGGTTGACTCGAATGGCAATTCTAATGCTTCCAAATCTTTCTTTAGAATCTGATTGAATATTGACGGCGACTCAGAAAACCCTTGAGGAATTCGACACCAACTGTACACTCTGTCTAAGAATTTGAAACAAAAGAGAAATTGGCTGTCCTCATGAAGAGGCACCGAGAAGAATGCTTGTGACAAGTCGATGACTGAGAACCACTCGGCATCGCAAGGGACTTGAAACATTATCACAGCTGGATTTGGTACGACAGGGCAACACTTCACTATGATGTCATTTATTTTCCTCAAGTCCTGCACTAGTCGGACCTTTCCACTTGGCTTTATTAGTCCCATTATTGGTGAATTACATGGACTGCTTAACACTTCTTTCAGTACTCCCTGTTTTACAAATTCGTCAATAAGTTGGGCAACTTTCATGAGGGTGTCTTGTGCCATGTGGTATTGTGGGGTCTGGGGAAAGATTGCATTGGGCTTTACAGTTACTTTCACTGGTTCCACTCCTTTCATCAATCCCACCTCTTTCCCTGTCATATCCCACACTTCCTTTCCGACTGTTTCCCGTAATTCAGCTGGAATGTCTTCTTCAGTTATCATCGGGAAAAGACAAATCAGAGGATACTCTTCATCGACAGTTTCCATCTCATCCCCCTCTACACTGTCCTCTTCTTCCCCATCACTGCTCGTCTGAATTGTTATTCCCTCGTTCGAGCACATAATCGAACAACCCAATTTGCACAACAAGTCTCTCCCTAACAGTGCTATCGGGCTTGAGTCACATACCACAAACTGATGCACCCCTTGATAGTTACCAATGCTGACTGGTACCGGATCTGTTATTGGGTTCGTCAGGTGCCTATTTGCTACTCCCACCACTTGAACTGTCCTCCCTGAGAGTGGCAAATTTGGTACTTCACTGCTCTTAACGGTTGAACGTGTTGCTCCTGTGTCAACCAAGAATGAGACACGATGACCCATTACTCTTCCCTCTACGTACGGACCCTTTTGATCAACTTCCAAGGATGCTGCAAGCACACAATCTCCTTCTTCTTCTGAACTTTCACTCTCCCATACATTGTTTATTCCACTCTCACTGTGTAGTGGGAACTGTTGTACTGTGCCATTTGTACTCATTACCTGACCCGAGACCTGTGGAGGAACCATCACTTGCTGCTGACTCATTGGTGCCAAAGGTATTTGCATTTGCTGATTAGGTACCATGGGTAACTGCTGTTGCATTGGCTGCATTTGCGTCACCTGCATACGAGGCATCTGCATCTGCTGCGGCTGCATAGGTTGTAATCCCTGCAACTGATTTACGGTCTGAAAATTTGGGTTTGGACCTCTCATTTTCGGTCCCCTCATTGTCTGAAATGCATTGACATCATAGTTTTGCTGACTAACACCTGCACCTTCCTGCACCACCATCGGGCACTCGCGTTTCCAATGTCCGACAATTCCGCACACGTGACACGGCATCACCTTCTTCATTGCCTGCACACCATTCACAACAGTGTTCAAATCCGGACCATTATTCACAAAACCTCCTCTGCCTCTGCCTCTCGCCTGTGGCTGAAACATCATATTTCCCTGCAACTGCGGCTGCGGTTGCGGTACCTGCTGTTGGAACCCTTGCATCCCTTGCAAACCTTGCAGACCTGTCCGGGCTGCTTTAAGTTGCATCATCATCACCTTCTCTTTCAACCTTTTCTGTTTCACTTCAATTTCGTCGCTACAGTATTTCGCATAATTTAACACCTCATCAATCGGTTTCGACTGCCAACAAATCAAATGCGACTTTATCATCTGACTTATCTCTGGTCTCAGCCCTTCCACAAATCTGAACACAAAATGAAGCATGTCCTTAGCCTCTATTGTCTCCGTGCCACTGTAGTTTTTGAACGCCTTCAACAATCTCTCATAGTAACTATGAATCGACTCTTTAGCCTCTTGGGCAGTCCGATCGATCTTCTGCCAATCCACATTTTTCGCGGCAACCTTCGTCTTCAAATGCTCAATTACCTTATAGTACAAACTCATCACCATAGGTGATGGTGCACCCGTGTCCCTGTCTCTCTCTGGTCCACTTGTCGGCCAACCTACAGCTCTTTTGCAATCCTCCCACAAATCTGCCGGAACCACAATCTCAAAGAGAGTGTTCAGGTCTTCCCAAAGGCATTTCGCAAGCTTCACAAACCTATCAGTCTGTTGATACCATTCAATCGGCTTCTCTCTCAGTTTGGGGAAATCATCCGTAAAAGACTGAATGTCGCTTCTGTGCCATGGTACATGTATTAATTTTCCCCCTGCTGTCTCCCTCATTGGTAACATGGTTACTGCCTCGCTACTCTGTGGTCTTTTCTCATTGAGCTCTGTAGCACTGTCCCTCCTCTTTTCCTTTCTCTTTACCCACCTGCTTTCCCACTTGTCTAAGCACCTCCACACTTGTGCACTCTGCAGCAATTCTCTAAGGTGTGCCTTCATGCCTGCTGATCTCATGTGTTCAAAATCTGTGGTCCCGAAATCCAATCTGTAGCTCCTGCTCAAGTGTTTCATCTTGTCTATCTCCACCCCGTTCTTGTCTGCTATTTCTTGTAACCTTCTATGTACCTTGTCTACTTCCCTCGTAATCCTGGGACATAGATATCTCAGCTCTTCTTCCGAATAGGACTCCAACCTATTCACACCCATAGTCCCTTCCACCAATTCTTGTGCTTCCATGCTCAACCTGACCCTATTCAGATAATCTTCTCCCTTCCCACTGCCTGAGCTTTGTGTGGAATTCAGACTGTTAAACCACTGTGTCAGCTGTTGTGCATTCAACCCAATCAGTGTAGCATTCACATCGACTGCCATTGATGGTTGCGGCAACTTTTCAGTGTTCGATGACAGCGGTATCACCAGTGGGGGACTTGACCTCACCAGTGTTGACTGAGCACATATGGGACTAAACTCCATCAAGGTCCCAGATCCAGTTGGCTGAGCCGCTATCGGAGTTATCCCTGGAGTGTTTTCTATGCACCTCTTTTCGGTCCCACTCTGCAGCATTGATCCTTGACTGCTCATACCCAGGTTAGGCTGACTGTACAAAGGTACCGGTGGACCTACAGTAATGGGTAGTGATATCGCATCTGGGTTTTGTCTATTTCCCATGTTCTGAGGCACGTTCATTCCCACACTATGGGTCATCATTGCCGGCATGCCCATCTGACTCCCCGTCATCTGAGCATGTGCGTTTCCCCCCTGCATCTGCTTTTGAGGCATCAAAAACTGAGTTGATTCAGCTTGTGCCAATGTTGGGTTGTGACCATTCTGTCCTCCCATTGTGGTTGGATCTAGAATCATTCCCGTATTATTGTCACTGCTGTAGTACCCTGGCATCTGCGGCTGATAATTTTCTGCTGGTTTCAACATGGGCACATCTGGATATATTCTCCTAACCTGCGGTATCTGCGGGGTGAACAGTAGACTTGGGTCCTTAGATCCCGATGATGCTCCTGAACTCTGAGTTTCACCGTTCTGGACCGATGCCGGAGGGGCAGAACTGGTACTTGGACCTTGTCCACTCTCCGCATAAGGTGGTGGACGGTCGTTCAGCAATTGCATTATTAACTCCTCATCCTCTAACTCCTCTTCTCTTCTCAACTTTTCCTCGTCCTCTCTATCCTTGGAACACCTCCTGTTTGTCTTACAGGTAGCTTTCTTACCTGTCTCCTCTTCTTCCTTAGTAATTGCGGGAAACAATTTTATCCCCTGCAATACATCTGACCTCCACACCTTCTGTGCATTATCCCACCTAGCGTCCGCTAGTGTCTTTTCTACCTTCCTTATCCTGGTCTCTAACTTTTTTTGCTGCCTTTGTCTAGCCATTAGTTCCCAAATTGCTAGAGCCTCAAACTGAGCTGGCCTTGGAGGTACTTTCATGTCGTACATCGCAAATCTCAAATTCTCTAGGATCCTTATACTGAATGTCCCATGGATCGGGAACGCTACGCTCCCATGTTTCTCTGTCAGCTTGTGCCATTGCTTTAGCCAAAGACACGGAGCTACCCCCTTCTCTTCCATTACAATGTAAGCTGGTGTACCTTCGGGCGGCGTCTCCTCTCCTACGCTCGCTTTGATGTAAGACTCCCCCTTCATCGCACTCCTAAATGCTTTAAAAAATTTCATTTTTCTCGTCTTTTATTTCACAAAGTTTGTAATCAATAGGTGACTTTAATTCCCGGAATACTCTTCGCTTGCCTTTCCCCTTCCAATCGAGCCCCACGGACTGCGTCCAATCCGTGCGCGACCCTTCTCTGCAACCAACCTATCCCAGCGTGGCTCCTAGTGACATCACACTCACACACACTGCGGCTGACAAAGCCTCGCGGCTAGTCTTCCTTCACTCAGCTCCTCTCGTAACAACTTCTTGCATGTATCGCGAGCTACCAAAAATATAAAACAGATCTGTCGGTTTACTACAGGAGGGGTAACACAATCGCTTCAGGACCTTAGGGATTTTTCACTAGCCTCGGCAGTTATTCCATCTTTCTCGGTCCCCACGTTCGCAAGCAAAATCTGACCCGCAGACTCTGCTCTCAACTTGTCAGTGATCTATTCTAGTGCACTTAGAATTTTGTCAAAGCCCGAAGTCGAAGTTTCTTTCACTCCCTTAACACACGTACCGACTCGTTGACCACGCCCGATCAACCTACTAAACCGACCAGACCACAACATAAAACCTTCATTTCTGCTTCATCAATCCCTCCTCTGATGACTACTTGTCATCACACCAAATCATGCCCACAAATTTTATTCCATTAAAATTCTGTCAGTTCTCTTTTCCTTTTAATTCCCCTTGTTTTCGCCTTGTAAAGTGGTCAGAAAAGAGAAAAAGATATGTTGCACTTTTTGAGTGGTAGATTCTTTTCAGAAAGGAGTAGAGTTGGAATGGAAGGTGCAAAGGAGTCCAGGCAATTCAAGAGACTAGGCCCATTTGGTGAAATTGATGGTTAAGGCCTTCTAGGAACGTTGGAAAGTCCCCAAGCATCCTGTTGATGATAGAGTAATGGGTCTGATTGTTCCATAAAGAATGCCCTAGGGACAGCAGACAAAATATAAGTGTTTGGTTAGCATTTGACATCTGCTAGCATCAGTTACCCTTCAGCACCACTGACATAACCAGTGACCGCCAGCTGTCTCACCTGTATGGATGAGTGTTAGCCACAAATGGGCATGAGTGCATGGGTAAGTTCAAGAAAACAGTACTCAAAGAAACCAACTGCAGCTTTTGTGATCATTGCCGTTAAGAGTAGACCGTCTCCTAAACTGATAGTTTCAGGGCTGCTGGTCCCTGCATAGACGCCTTAAACCTAACATGCTGAATACACAACTTTTGTACTTCCTATGAGTCGTGGTGAGTAATACTGGAGTAGTAGATAGATTGCTCACCCAATGTTATTATTAGGTTCCATTCATTGATAGTCAATAGATTCATTGATGGATTAAACAATGGCTTTGTAATAATTATATAATTATGGAAAAGTGAGTTTGTAGTACTTCAATGAAAACTAACAGATGCTGCATAGGCAGAAATACTAATTGTAAATTGTGTAATTACCATTGAAATTAACATCAGATCAAAGCTGTGCAAGAATCAGCTGCTGAAATCTGAAGTGCAATTTACATCAGGTCACCAAACACTCTGGCTATGGTAATGGCTTTTTAGCTACAAGATCCCTGTTGCGTTATCTGCAAATCGTTAATCACCCATGGTGGGTGGTCTTTTTTTTAGGACCAGTTTTTCCAATATACATCGACTGGATGGCTTTGTTATCTATCTCAGTTTTCTCCTCGATTTGACAGCTTACCTCCCTATCTTTGCCTGATTCTGGCTCTTTTAGGTCTCATAGTGTTCTGATTAGTTTACTTGCACCCTTTGACTGCTGACATTGCTTACGTTCAAGGAACTACTTTTTAGGGTCGAACGTGCAAGGCTCTGGCCTGTTCTAATCTCTCTGTGGGCTTTTAACCACACCCACTGCGCCTATTCATTCGTTGTTGTGCTTGTCTGAAATGCTTCATTTTTATTGCTGCATTTTGTGAAATGTCCCTCCTTTGTGTGCTGAGTTCCCTCCTAGGTGATTTCACTAAGTGAACATTTTTGTTGGTAATCATACTACATCACGCTTTCTCCTGTTACAGCGTGTGATGGCCCCTCCTCCGGTTTCGGTTTGCCTTTCATCCCAGCCGTGATCCTTTCTAGACATTCATGCAGGGAGCCAATAACTCTTGCGCTCACGCTCATGGCGGCTGTGGCCCTTTGAATCGGCTTGCTTATGCCAACTGTTTCACTTTTCATTTCTAATTTATGTGGCAAGAAAAATCCAGTTAGGAATTTATAACGCACATAGCTCTAAATCGAGCAAACGCAAGACCAGTTGCATTGGAAATGCTTGTTTCTTTAGGCGCTCCATGGGAGTGCATGCACTTTCTTGCTCCCTGCCCTTTGCTGCTTCCCCTTTGCTTTGCTCCCGCTCTGCTCCCCATGTAGCTTCATCCATGCTTGTCCTTGATCTGGTTCTCCCACCCCTCTGCCAGGTCATCCATTCTCTTCCCTGCCCCCGCACCTCTCATTTAAAAAAAAAAAATCACCACCCTTTATTGCTAGTAAGTCCCTTCCCCTTCCCCTTCAGCTTTTTCTTTGGCTGGGCATGTTATTGGCGGGATCCATTTTAAAATAGGTTTTTACGTATTTGGCAACTGGCACCAAGAAATGGGTTTGTATTACATAAGAAAATATATTCAAAGGTTATCACAGTGCACGGAGCCTCTCTCCTAGGCCATCTTTGAGTGGGTTTAAGCAAATATTTCCAATGTATTCAAAGATGACCGCCATGGATGTACATCATTATTTATTTAGCTATTGGAAGTGGTTCCTTGTTAAATGGTAATACATGATTGCATATGTATTGCGTTACTACCCGATGGGGCACCATCCTCTGGAAATGGGCATTTACCACAGCCAGTATTATTTCCATACTAATGCCCATAGAATGCCAAACTGGCATTGTCTTCAAAGTGGAGTCTTGAGTTTGTCTAATTTCCACAGGGTTTGTGGTTGTCAAATTCAGCAAAGGGCTTGAGGTAGCTGAACTGAGATCCCTCATAAGGTAAGCTACGGTGACATCACAGGTTTGACCCTTTACCCTGCCTCTCGTCCCCAGCACACTTGCTGCTGATTGGTAAGGTAAGGGCAAGCTGTGGAACCTACAGAAAGTAAACGTGTCTCTCAGAATATGTTGCCAAATTGTGGGTAGCTGAGGGTAGCTGCTTCCCTTTAAACCTTCCCTTGCTACTCTTCGACTTAGGGATGAAAAGGGCTGCACCAGTAAGAGAAAGTAAGTGGGCCTTAGAAGCCCTGTTTACTTTTTGTACTTTTCATTCTTTGCCCTTCTCTAGCCCCTTAACAGCAGACAGAAGTTTCTTGAGGGTTAAAGGGTAGGACATGAGGTCACAATCAAGGGTCAGAAGTCGAGTGACATGGCTACTGCTAGCCCAGGCAGTTTGGTGCATCGTCATCAATGTCCCAGAGTTTGGTTTACTTTCTGCCCATTTCCTGCCTGTATGACCCTGAGGCCAGAGGCGATGCTAACATCCTAAAAAGGAATCTGGGGTAGGAACGGCTACTCCTAGCTACCCCTCTGTGTAGTCTGAGTGGTTTTGTCAGAAATGCAGTAGATGAGGATCTTCGGTTTGTTTCCTCTCCTCAGATTTCGGACGCCATCCAGGCCAGCAGGGGAGACTCGCCGCTGTGGTCCTTTCGGAGCCTGGAGTACAGTTTCCTGCTCTGCCCCTTTGTCGGAATTCTTGGAGGAGGATTTTTCCTAGCGACGGCGCTTTACGTAGAGGAAGACCGGAAGAAAGCGGAAGGTGTCACAGAAGGTGCTCTGACGTCACTGTACTGATCTTGGTTTAAGGGTATCAGATTCTAACTGTTTATGTGATGGTTTTGCATCGGAAATAATGCGGCTTCCTCCTACAAGTACATCTGAGGATAGTTGTTTTTGGTATTAGTTAGGATGGAGCCAATCACACCAAACAATGAGAATATTACTGGGGGTCAACTGCAGGATGGCGTGTCACACATGATGCTCACTCACAAACAAGATAAGATAATATTATAAGGGGATCTTGTTTTCTTGAAGGGATGTGAACTGTGAACTTGAAATCGTCTCAGTGGCGCCTTCCTGCCAAAAATCTGGCGCCTTGACTTGGCTAATATGTGAGCCTGTTACTAACATTATAATGTCAGCCAAACACCAGCACCCCTGCGCCAGAGAGCAGCAGCGATTAGAACTACAGGAGGCAGATTAACTAGCAGTCAACATGATATTGTGGCCAGGGGTGGTCGGTGAGCACGAGGCGGAGTTTTAGCCCCCCAGCAATGAACAGGATATTGTAGGTAGGAATGATCGGTGAGCACGTGACAGAGTTTTAGCACCACAGCAATGAACAGGATATTGTAGTCATCGGAGGTCGGTGAGCACGTGACAGAGTTTTAGCACAGCAACAATGTCAGCATATTGTGGGCAGGGGTGGTCGGTGAGCATGTGACAGAGGTTTAGCACCTTAGCAATGAACATCATATTGTAGACAGAAGTGGTCGGTGAGCATTTGAGTTTTAGCACAGCAGCAATGAACATCATATTGTAGACAGAAGTGGTCGGTGAGCATTTGAGTTTTAGCACAGCAGGAATTAATAGCATATTGTAGACAGGAGTGGTCGGTGAGCATGTGACAGAATTTTAGCACCTCAGCGATGAACATCATATTGTGGGCAGGGGTGGTCGGTGAGTATATGAGTTTTATCACAGCATCAGTGAGCACCATATTGTGGGCAGGGGTGGTCGGTGAGCACGTGACAGAGTTTTAGCACAACAGCAAGGAGCAGCATATTGTGGGCAGGGGTGGTCGTTGAGCATTTGAGTTTTAGCGCAGCAGCAATATACAGCATATTGTGGGCATGAGTGGTCGGTGAGCATATGCGTTTTATCACAGCAGCAGTGAGCAGCATATTGTGGGCATGGGTGGTCGGTGAGCATATGACAGAGTTTTAGCACAGCCCCAATGAGCAGCATATTGTGGGCAGGGGTGGTCGGTGAGCATGTGACAGAGTTTTAGCACAGCCCCAATGAGCAGCATATTGTGGGCAGGGGTGGTCGGTGAGCATTTGAGTTTAAGCACCTCAGTAAAGAGTTTTAGCACATCAGCAATGAACAGCATTTTATAGGCAGGGGTGGTCGGTAAGTATGTGACAGAGTTTTAGCACAGCAGCGGTGAGCAGCATATTGTAGGCAGGGGTGGTCGGTGAGCATTTGAGTTGTAGCAGAGCAGCAATAAACAGCATATTGTGGGCAGGGGTGGTCGGTGAGCATATGGGTTTTATCACAGCAGCAGTGAGCAGCATATTGTGGGCAGGGGTGGTCGGTGAGCATGCGACAGAGTTTTAGCACAGCACCAATGAGCAGCATATTGTGGGCAGGGGTGGTCGGTGAGCATTTGAGTTTAAGCACCTCAGTAAAGAGTTTTAGCACATCAGCAATGAACAGCATTTTATAGGCAGGGGTGGTCGGTGAGCATGTGACAGAGTTTTAGCACCTCAGCGATGAACATCATATTGTTGGCATGGGTGGTCAGTGAGCATATGGGTTTTATCACAGCCGCAGTGAGCAGCATATTGTGGGCAGGAGTGGTCGGTGAGTATTTGAGTTTTAGCACAGCACCAATGAACAGCATATTGTGGGATGGGGTGGTCGGTGAGCATTTGGGTTTAAGCACCTCAGTAAAGAGTTTTAGCACCTCAGAAATGAACAGCATATTGTGGGTAGGGGTGGTCGCCGAGCATTTGAGTTTAAGTACAGCAGCAGTGAGCAGTAAATTGTAGATAGAAATGGTCGATGAGCATAAGGGTTTTATCACAGCCGCAGTGAGCAGCATATTGTAGGCAGGGGTGGTCGGTGAGTATGTGAGTTTTAGCACAGCACCAATGAGCAGCATATTATGGGCAGGGTGGTCGGTGAGCATTTAGGTTTTAGCGCAGCAGCAATAAACAGCATATTGTGGGCAGGGGTGGTCGGTGAGTATTTGAGTTTTAGCACCCCAGGAATGGACAGCATATTGTAGACAGGAGTGGTCGGTGAGTATTTTAGTTTTCGCACCCCAGGAATGGACAGCATATTGTAGACAGGAGTGGTCGGTGAGTATTTTAGTTTTTGCACCCCAGGAATGGACAGCATATTGTGGGCAGCAGTGGTTAGTGAACATGTGACAGAATGGTTTAGTAGCAACTTGGTAATTTAGTAAAAGGTAGGGGGACCCTTGACAGATAGGATGCTATCAATGCATAGTGACCAATGAGTAAAGGAGTGGGGGTCACACTGCGAGAGGGTCGTGGTGACGGTTAAGGATGCAGAGTTGCCAATAGGAAGGCAGAGTAGTCAGTTAACACCTCATAGTGACCAGTGAGACATCCATAGTGACCAGCACATGAGGAGGTGTGAGCTGTCCTAGAGGTAGAGTGGTCAGTGAGAAAGACAGGATTAGCAGATGGGGACAGGGTGACACTATGGGGGCGTCTATAAGCGGCCTGGATTACTACTCCGTCACTATTTCCTTAGAAGTTACAGATACTCATGCCATTGCTAACTCCTTGTTGGCCGGGCAAAGGGACTGAGGACTATAAGCAATGCTCCCTCTTATCACTTTTTCTATGTGGGGCAGCAGTATGTTTGCGTGGGCACTGTTCTACACCGTGTGCACACTCACGAGTGTCCGGGAGCCACTACGAAAGCAATCGTGGTGAATAATCACTTGTGTGGGCACCTCCTGGTCCCTGGCTCAAGGTTTGGGAAGTAGTGTTTGTATGGACTGGAGGCTAAAGACAGAACAAAGGCACCCAGGTTGGGCTATGTGGAGTATGAGAGACAATTTCATGTATGTGAAAAAAGAGTAAATAAAATACCGTGGTATTTACTTCGAGGACTTGCACTGAGGCACTGGGAAGGTAGCATTGGTGACCCCCTGAACATGATGGGATCTTCTTCATTGATGAGTACGCTATCTCGCCTCCCCCATAGTGACAATGGTCCTCACTGAAATGCATTCCATTGACCACACACACACACACTTTCACATGGTTCATAAGGACCACAGCATTGTCTTTCAGACAACCATACATAGAGACAAAACCTGCATGTAGGCATCTGCTGACTGTTCCCCTGAAGGCAAGTAGCAGTTCCCAGGCTTTGTAATACATGGCATGAGGAATTTGGAGTCTGCATAGTCTATAGAAATGTTATGCAGCACCGTAGCTAAATATTTTAGCTTTGGTCAAGAGGCTGGTGGCTACACCACCTATAGGTCTCGGTGATTGTACGGAACCTTTTTTTGAGGATTGATTGATATTCTGTGACTCGCATATTTTTGAATGTTTAGAGCTTGGTGTCTTCATAGAGTTTTGATTCTGGTGTAACGTAACTTACAAGTGACTTCAATCAATCAATCAGGAATTTGTAAAGCGCACTACTCACCCGTGAGGGTCTCAAGATGCTGAGGAGGGTGGAGGGAGAAGAGGGAG
Source organism: Pleurodeles waltl (assembly GCF_031143425.1). Lineage (NCBI taxonomy): Eukaryota > Metazoa > Chordata > Amphibia > Caudata > Salamandridae > Pleurodeles > Pleurodeles waltl. The sequence continues at coordinate 93,996,977 of NC_090441.1, forward strand.
AGGAGGTGCTGCTACTGCTCGAACAGCCAGGTCTTGAGAAGTTTCCTGAAGGTAAGGAGGTCTTTGGTCTGGCGCAGGTGGGTGGGAAGAGTGTTCCACGTTTTGGCGGCGAGATGCAAGAATGATCTACCGCCGGTAGTTTTGCAGATGCGTGGGACAGTTGCGAGGGTGAGGTCAGCGGAGCGGATGAGCCGGGTCGGGGTGTAGCAGGAGAGTTGTCTGTTGAGGTATTCTGGTCCAGTGTTGTGCAGTGCTTTGTGAGCGTGGGTGAGGAGTTTGAAGGTGATTCTCTTGTTGACTGGGAGCCAGTGCAGGTTTTTCAGGTGGGCTGTGATGTGGCAGTGGCGGGGGATGTCCAGGATGAGGCGTGCGGAGGCATTCTGGATGCGTTGCAGCCTCTTCTGGAGTTTGCCCGTGGTTCCTGCGTAGAGGGCTTTGCCGTAGTCCAGTCTGCTGCTTATGAGGGCTGGGTGACTGTTCTGGTTTCAGTGTGTATCCATTTGTAGATCTTTTGGGGCATGCAGAGGGTGTTGAAGCAGGAGGAGGAGATGGCGTTGACTTGCTGTGTCATGGATAGTGAGGGGTCCTAGATGAATCCTAGGTTGCGTGCATGGTCGGTGGGAGTCGGAGCGGTTCCGAGAGTGGCAGGCCACCAGGAGTCATCCCATGCGGAGGGGGTGGAGCCAAAGATAAGGACTTCCGTCTTGTCTTGCAGCGCCATGATTAAATTATTTCTATCTTTTGTTGGGAGGCCCATGGCTGCATTACATGCTGATATGATTTAATTAACTTTCAATAAAGATCATTTTTATTTTGCTACTAACCGGAATGGACGAAAGTCCTTTGAGAGGCTGACATTGGCTGTATCAAGGTGTCATACAATTAGGCGACAGCTTTATCTCTAGCAATGCAAATGAGGTGAAAGGTGATGACATGTAGAGAAGCCGGTAAAACAGCCTGGGATCTGTAAACTATTTAATGTGAGTTCCAAAGCGGCATTAGTCGGTCCATCTCTAGAAGGTGGTAATCACAGCCTTTGTTCTCAAAGATTGCTGAGTGATGCCTTCAGAGTCTTTGTGCGTGGCATGCAGACAGATGCTGGGTAGGTGTCCAAGTACTCAGATTAGAGGGAACAGTGACTTTAAGTGGGACCTTCAGGTTCCCCTTAAAATGTGGAATTACTGGGTGAATTGGTAATTTCTGTCTCAGCTCCAACAGAAATGTCATTTTAGCTAGCTGACCTCTAAGTAAGCAAGGAAGGAGGGTGAGTCATTGAGGCTTTGCTGACCTGTAGCGAGAGAATGGAGTAGGGCAGTGGTTCTTAGTATTTTGACTTCTGTGAATCCCCACTATATCATTACTGGAACCCAAGGACCCCCCCTGAATCATTTATTGGAATCTGGGGATCCCCCTACTGAGTCATTATTAGAAGCTGGAGACCCCGGCCTAAACATTGTCAATGATTTGAAACACAAAACAATACCCAAAAAATACAGAAACAAGCATTCATTAAAAACAAATGATAATTCATTTTATTTAATTTGAAAACAAATATAAATTAAAAAAAAAAAATTAATAGGAAGGTTGGAGCTTTTCTTAATTCATCGGAAGCCACACATTGTTAACACCATATTCTGTTCGATGCCCCTGCACTGTTCCCAGGAATCCATCTGAGGACACTAATTTCATTTTTAGCCTCCAATTTCAAATTCCTTGAAATTTACAGTAAGTTTTAAAATGTTCAATTGTACATTTAGCCACATTATTTATATACACTTTATTATTCTGTTAATATTTTATTTTCTAAGCAGTCACGGACTCCCTAAGGAGGCGTTGCGGACCCCCTCTGGGGTACCCGGCCACAGGCTGGGAACCACTGATGTAGGGAGATCAGTGACGGAGCCGGTGATCAATAATGGTGGTAGAGTGTCCTGGTACTGAGGAAGAGCCATCAGTGTGTGAGGGAGTGACCACAAGGAAAAGAAAGTGAACATTGAATGAGCAGGATTACCAATTAACGAGGCATTTAGCGGTGAAGGAAGCAAGGTGAACAGTACAATAGAAAAAGTGATCAGTGAATGAAGCAGGGTTTCCACTGAGTGAGGGAGGGACCAGAAGAGCATGGCAGTGATTGATCAGTGACAAGAGCAGCACTGAAGGAGGCAGGATGCCCAGCAAATGATGTAGGCTGCTGAGCAAATTAAGCAGAAGGGCCTTGTTAGAAATGGAGTTTTTGGTTGGCAGTCAGGTTACTTCCTGTCCAAGCAAAAGCCCTCACTCTAGTCAGGGTAAGTCACACACTATCCAAGATTATCCTGTGCCCACCCTCTGGTAGCTTGGCACGAGCAGTCAGGCTTAACTTAGAAGGCAATGTGTAAAGTATTTGTGCAATAAATCATACAATACCACCATATAGCACCACAAAAATACACCACACAGTGTTTAGAAAAATATATAATATTTATCAGGATAATTGTAGGTCAAAAAGAATAAAGTTGCAATGGAAAATTGTAGAAATATCACAGGGAAGTGATATAGAGTGTCTTAAGTCTTTAGAATGCAATACAGTGTCTTTCAAGCACAAAGTACCTGGTTTCTGGTGGAAAATCTCCTCAGAGGGCCACAGGAGAAGAGATGCGTGGAAAAAGGGGTGTGTGCGTCGATTTCTCCTCAGCACACACAGACTTGCGTCGGTCTTTTCCACGCGGGGAAGTCGGGCGTCGTTTTCCGGCGCGCAGACAGTCTCTTTTTGTGGATCGCGGGGATTACCAGATGTCCCGGGTCTGTGCGTGGATTCTCCTGCTTGTTTTCCGGCTGCGCGTCGTTCTGCGGGGCTGCGCGTCGAAGTTTCGATCTCACGGTAGGCGTCGCGTCGATTTCTCCTTGGAAGTCGGGCGGCGTTGTCCTTGCGAGGCCGTGCGTCGAAAGTTTGGTCTCACGGCAGGCGTCGCGTCGATTTCTCCTTGGAAGTCGGGCGGCGTTGTCCTTGCGAGGCCGTGCGTCAAAGTTTCGCACTCAAGGTGGGCGTCGCGTCGATTTCTCCTGGAAAGTCGAGCGGCTTTGTCCTTGCGAGGTTGTGCGTCGAAGTCTCGATCGCCCCGAGGGCGTCGCGTCGATCAGCGTCGGTGTGCGGCGTTTTTCTCGCCGCGAAACAAGCTGTGCGTCGAAAGTTTCGGCGCACGGAGCGTCCAAGTGAAAGGAAGAAGTCTTTTTGGTCCTGAGACTTCAAGGAACAGGAGGCAAGCTCTATCCAAGCCCTTGGAGAGCACTTTCACAGCCAGACAAGAGTTCAGCAAGGCAGCAGGGCAACAGCAAGACAGCAGTCCTTTGTAGAAAGCAGACAGGTGAGTCCTTTGAGCAGCCAGGCAGTTCTTCTTGGCAGGATGTAGTTTCTGGTTCCGGTTTCTTCTCCAGCAAGTGTCTTATGAGGTAGGGCAGAGGCCCTGTTTTATACCCAAATGTGCCTTTGAAGTGGGGGAGACTTCAAAGAGTGGCTAAGAAGTGCACCAGGTCCCCTTTCAGTTCAATCCTGTCTGCCAGGGTCCCAGTAGGGGGTGTGGCAGTCCTTTGTGTGAGGGCAGGCCCTCCACCCTCCCAGCCCAGGAAGACCCATTCAAAATGCAGATGTATGCAAGTGAGGCTGAGTACCCTGTGTTTGGGGTGTGTCTGAGTGAATGCACAAGGAGCTGTCAACTAAACCTAGCCAGACGTGGATTGTAAGGCACAGAAGGATTTAAGTGCAAAGAAATGCTCACTTTCTAAAAGTGGCATTTCTAGAATAGTAATATTAAATCCGACTTCACCAGTCAGTAGGATTTTGTATTACCATTCTGGCCATACTAAATATGACCTCCCTGCTCCTTTCAGATCAGCAGCTGCCACTTCAACAGTGTATGAGGGCAGCCCCAATGTTAGCCTATGAAGGGAGCAGGTCTCCCAGTAGTGCAAAAACGAATTTAGGAGTTTTACACTACCAGGACATATAACTACACAGGTACATGTCCTGTCTTTTACCTACACAGCACCCTGCTCTAGGGGATACCCAGGGCACACATTAAGGGTGACTTATATGCAGAAAAAGGGGAGTTCTAGGCTTGGCAAGTACTTTTAAATGCCAAGTCGAGGTGGCAGTGAAACTGCACACACAGGCCTAGCAATGGTAGGCCTGGGACAAGGAAAAGGGGCTACTTAAGTGGGTGGCACAATCCGTGCTGCGGGTCCACTAGTAGCATTTAATCTATATGCCCTAGGCACCTGGAGTGCACATGACTGGGGACTTATAAGTAGATTAAATAGTTCAATCAGGTATGATCCAAAGTTACCATGTTTACAGAGAGAGAGCATATACACTTTATCACTGGTTAGCAGTGGTAAAGTGCGCAGAGTCTAAAAACCAGCAAAAACAGTATCCAAAAACGAGGAGGGAGGCAGGCAAAAAGTTAGGGGTGACTACCCTAAGGCTGTCAGGTCTAACATGTGTCCCCCCCAGCTGAAAGTGGGGAGAGCTACCCGACCTCCTGGGAGCTCTCATCGCTAAGGCGGAAGTACCTGGAGAGACCATCAGCATTGGCGTGGTCAACCCCTGGGCGATGTTCCACCGTAAAGTCCATCCCCTGTAGGGAAATGGACCACCTCAGAAGTTTTGGATTCTCACCCCTCATCTGCATGAGCCATCTGAGGGGCCTGTGGTCTGTCTGAACTAGGAAGTGAGTCCCAAACAGGTAGGGCCTCAGCTTCTTCAGTGCCCAGACCACAGCAAAAGCTTCTCTTTCAATAGCACTCCACCTCTGTTCCCGTGGTAATAGCCTTCTGCTAATAAAGACTACCGGTTGATCTTGGCCCTCCTCATTTAGCTGTGCTAGGACTGCCCCTATGCCATGCTCTGAAGCGTCTGTCTGCACGATAAATTCCTGGGAGTAGTCAGGGGCCTTGAGCACGGGGGCCGTGCACATGGCTTCCTTTAGGGCGTCAAAGGCTTTCTGACAAGCCTCTGTCCAATTCACCAACCTAGGTTGCTTCTTGGACGTGAGTTGTGTCAAGGGGGACACAATGGTACCATAGCCCTTGACAAACCTGCGGTAGTAGCCGGTGAGGCCTAAAAAGGCCCTCACCTCAGTCTGGGTTCGAGGTGGTTGCCAGGCCTTGATAGTTTCGATCTTGGCCTGGAGTGGCTGCACCTTGCCACCACCTACTAGGTGTCCCAAGTACACCACGGAACCCTGCCCAATCTGGCACTTACTAGCCTTGATGGTCAGGCCTGCCTGTTGCAGGGCCTGAAGCACCTCCTTGAGGTGGAGCAGGTGTTCCTCCCAGCTGGAACTGTAGACAGCTATGTCATCCAGGTAGGCTGCACAGAAGGCATCCTTGCCAGCCAGGACCCCGTTAACCAACCGTTGGAAGGTAGCGGGGGCATTTTTCAATCCAAACGGCATCACCCGAAACTGGTAATGGCCGTCAGGGGTGGAAAAGGCGGACCTTTCCTTAGCCCCCTCAGTCAGGGCGATCTGCCAGTACCCTGAAGTAAGATCAAACGTACTCAGGAACTTGGCAGCGCCTAGCCTGTCCACGAGCTCATCAGCTCGGGGGATGGGGTGAGCATCAGTCCGTGTGACTGAGTTGAGACCCCGGTAGTCCACGCAGAACCGGAGTTCTGGCTTCGCGCCTGGGGCAGTAGCCTTGGGGACCAACACCACTGGGCTGGCCCAGGGACTACTGGACTTCTCAATAACCCCTAGCGTCAACATCTTGGAGACCTCCTCCTTGATGCTGGCCTTCACCTTATCTGACAACCTGTAAATTTTGTTTTTCACAGGGAGACTGTCACCGGTGTCAATATCATGAACACAGAGGTGGGTCAGTCCCGGAGTAAGGGAGAAGAGGGGGGAGAACTGCTCCAACAGCTCATAGCAGTCTCCTTTCTGGTTTAGAGTCAGGGAGTCAGACAGAATGACCCCGCTTACGGACCCATCACCTTCTTGGGCAGAGAGGAGGTCAGGGAGAGGTTCACTCTCCTCTTCCATTCCTTCATCTGTGACCAGAAGCATGTTGATCTCCGACCTCTCAAAATGAGCTTTTAGTCGGTTCACGTGGAGCACCCTTAGGGGGTTCCTAGGGGTTTGGAGGTCCACTAGGTAAGTGGCCTCCCCTTTCCGCTCCTTTATTTCAAATGGGCCAGACCAGCGGTCCTGGAGAGCTCTGGGCTCTACTGGCTCCATTACCCACACTTTGTCTCCAGGTTGAAACTCTACCAGAGTGGCCTTCTGGTCATACCATTGTTTCATCACCTCTTGACTGGCCTCCAGGTTACTTTGGGCCTCTTTCCAGAAGCGGGTCATCTGATTGCGGAGGGCCAACATGTAGCTGACCACGTCCTGAGGGGGTGTCTTTGGAGCGTTCTCCAATCCCTCCTTGACAATGCTTAAGGGTCCCCTGACGGGGTACCCATAGAGAAGCTCAAAGGGACTGAACCCTACCCCCCTCTGGGGGACCTCTCTGTAAGCAAAGAGAAGGCATGGTAAGAGGACGTCCCATTTACGCCTCATGGCCTCAGGGAGGCCACCAATCATGCCTTTCAGGGTCTTGTTGAATCTCTCCACAAGCCCATTAGACTGGGGGTGATAGGGTGTGGTGTACTTGTAGGTTACACCACACGCATCCCACAGATGCTTCATGTACGCGGACATGAAGTTAGTGCCTCTGTCAGACACTATCTCCTTGGGGAATCCCACACGGGTAAATATCCCCATCAGGGTTCTGGCTACCACCGATGCAGTTACGGTCCTCAGAGGGATTGCCTCTGGGTACCGGGTGGCATGGTCCACCAAAACCAGGATAAACCTGTTGCCTAAGGCAGTTTTGGGGTCCAAGGGGCCAACAATGTCGACGCCCACCCTTTCAAAGGGGGTGCCAACGACAGGAAGTGGAATCAGGGGGATTTTAACCCTCTTTCCTGCTTTACCACTAGCCTGGCAGGTAGGACAAGCCCTGCAGAATTTGTCTGAGTGTGTCCTCATTTTGGGCCAATGAAAGTGGTTGACAAGCCTGTTGAAGGTCTTGTCTTGTCCCAAATGTCCTGCCAGGGGAATGTCGTGAGCCAGACCCAGTAGGAAGGCTCGGTAACATTGGGGGACCACCAGCACACGTGCTGCCCCAAAGACCGGAACCCTAGGCTCACTGTAGAGGAGATCATTCTCCCAATATAGGTGGTGATTGCCAGAGGCGTCACCTGCTGCCTGGTTTAAGGCTTGTTTCCTCAACCCTTCTAGAGTGGGACACTCTTTCTGCGCCTGGCAGAATTCCTCCCTGGTGGGTCCACCCTCAACTTGCCAGCCAGCAAGCTCCGGTAAGTCACCTAGGGTGGCAATGTCTTCCCCAGTTGGCTCGGGAGTCTCCTCCTCAGGAGCCCCGTCAGCCACTGTGGGAACTTCTGGGGCCGGTTTCCCGCGCCCCTCGTCCCTCCTCTTGGCAGCTCCCTGGGCCATCGTTCCAGGCTCCAGATGCCCTTGACTTCCCTCTCGGTCAGCCATGGACCGGGTGGTCATGCAGACCCACTCAGGTAACCCTAACATCTCCAGGTGAGATCTGAGCTCTACTTCTTTCCAAGCAGTATGCTCTAGATCATTGCCTAACAGACAATCTACAGGCATGGCAGGACTCACAGCTACTTTCAGAGTACCAGAGACCCCCCCCCACTCAAAGGGAACCCGAGCCACCGGTAGGTGACTCTCGCGGTTGTCAGCGACTATGACCTGGTGGAATGTATTCGGGATTATCTGCTCTGTGGACACCAGCTGACTCTTGATAGTAGTCATACTGGCTCCTGTGTCACGCAGAGCCTCCACCTTCTGCCCATCAATGAGGACCCACTGCCGGTACTTGGAAGTATTTTTAGGCATGTGGACCTTGGACATCATTTCTCCTTCTCCCAGGGACACTAGGGAAATCTCTACCTGCTCCCCAAAGCTAGTGGGGTCCATCTCCCCCCCGAGTGCTACACTAGTCAACCCAGGCGCCTGTCCGGTAGTGGACGGTGCCCTCTTGGGGCACTGTGGATCGCCTTTGTAGTGACCATATTGGTAACACTCCATGCATTTGGGGCTAGATTTTCCTGACCTGTCAAATGTCCCTGGTTTCTTCCCAAATTTGGAAAAGGAAGGGTTGCCACCCCCTCCCTGGGAATTCTTTTGGGGGCCTTTAGAGAGTTCCTTATCTGTAAGTTTATCTCCCCCCTCTTTCTTCTGTTGGGAACCCTGACCACCTTTGTGGGAGTCCCCCCCAGGTACCTTTTTGGACACTCTGGTGCTAACCCAGAGGTCCGCCTCCTCAGCAAGCTTCCTGGGATCAGTCAGCTTACTATCCACTAGGTGCTGGCGCAAATCGGTATAAGTAACATTAAGCATATGCTCTCTCAGGATCAAGTCATATAAACCTTTATAATCTGCTACTTTGTTGCCCCGCACCCATCCATTCAGTGCCTTACTAGAGAAATCAAAGAAATCTACCCATGTTTGTGTGGTTTGTTTGGTGCTGTCCCTGAACCTCTGACGGTATCCCTCAGGGGTCAGCCCAAACTTGGCAAGTAAAGTGGCTTTCTGGAGTGGGTATGTGTTTTGATCCGGTGGATCCAATGTGAGAAGTGTGTCCCTCCCCAATGGCGGCACATAACCCCACATAGCTACCCCCCATTGCCCTTCAGGAACCTCATGAGCCCTTAGTGCAACTTCATAAGCAGCTAACCATTTATCTATGTCATCTCCCACCACAAAACTGGGCACCACATTTTTGGGTATACGAACCTTCTTTTCTCCAGCAGGTCCTGTCTGTATGCTGCCACCATTATTGCTGGATTCAGACTGTCTTGCCTTGATCTCCAGCTCCTTGAGACTCAGTTCATGAGCCAACAATAGTTTCTTTTCAGCCAACGCTCTTTCAGCTTCCACTTGTTTGGCTGTTCTTTCAGCTTCAATCTGTTTGGCTGCTCTTTCAGCCTCAGCTTGTTTGGCTTCTCTTTCTGCCCTCTTCTCCTCCTGTTGTGCCTCAATTTTCAGTTTTGCCATTTGCAATTGGAACTCCCTTTCTTCTCTCCTTTCCTCTGCGGTCAGGCTTTGCATGGAGACACTGCTCCCTGGTCTGGAAGGGTGCACAATTGCAGTGGTAACACCATCCATAGATAGTGGAAATCCTTCTGAGGGGCCATTTTCTGGCTCCTCTTCCTCATCATCCTCTAAATGGGCTTCTGCCCAGGCCCTCAGCGCCACTTGAAAGTCCTCCTTTCTGGAGGCCCCTTGGGTGGGTACCCTTAATGCCCTGCAGAATCCTCTTAGTTGTTTGACCGTGTATGTATCCAACTGGACTAGGTCAAAGTCCCCTGTCTGAGACCCAGTCAGAGACATGTTGAGTGAGGATTTAGTTTTTGAAAATTGTCAGGAAAAAACGGATTTTCAAAAAGAGATAAAAACCAAGTTGACCTTCAACTGTGGGTATGTAGTGAAATACTTAGCTACTGTATGTCACTGCACAAATACAAGTCCTATCCTCACCGCTGATCACCAATGTTAGAAATTGGGTTTTTGGTTGGCAGTCAGGTTACTTCCTGTCCAAGCAAAAGCCCTCACTCTAGTCAGGGTAAGTCACACACTATCCAAGATTATCCTGTGCCCACCCTCTGGTAGCTTGGCACGAGCAGTCAGGCTTAACTTAGAAGGCAATGTGTAAAGTATTTGTGCAATAAATCATACAATACCACCATATAGCACCACAAAAATACACCACACAGTGTTTAGAAAAATATATAATATTTATCAGGATAATTGTAGGTCAAAAAGAATAAAGTTGCAATGGAAAATTGTAGAAATATCACAGGGAAGTGATATAGAGTGTCTTAAGTCTTTAGAATGCAATACAGTGTCTTTCAAGCACAAAGTACCTGGTTTCTGGTGGAAAATCTCCTCAGAGGGCCACAGGAGAAGAGATGCGTGGAAAAAGGGGTGTGTGCGTCGATTTCTCCTCAGCACACACAGACTTGCGTCGGTCTTTTCCACGCGGGGAAGTCGGGCGTCGTTTTCCGGCGCGCAGACAGTCTCTTTTTGTGGATCGCGGGGATTACCAGATGTCCCGGGTCTGTGCGTGGATTCTCCTGCTTGTTTTCCGGCTGCGCGTCGTTCTGCGGGGCTGCGCGTCGAAGTTTCGATCTCACGGTAGGCGTCGCGTCGATTTCTCCTTGGAAGTCGGGCGGCGTTGTCCTTGCGAGGCCGTGCGTCGAAAGTTTGGTCTCACGGCAGGCGTCGCGTCGATTTCTCCTTGGAAGTCGGGCGGCGTTGTCCTTGCGAGGCCGTGCGTCAAAGTTTCGCACTCACGGTGGGCGTCGCGTCGATTTCTCCTGGAAAGTCGAGCGGCTTTGTCCTTGCGAGGTTGTACGTCGAAGTCTCGATCGCCCCGAGGGCGTCGCGTCGATCAGCGTCGGTGTGCGGCGTTTTTCTCGCCGCGAAACAAGCTGTGCGTCGAAAGTTTTGGCGCACGGAGCGTCCAAGTGAAAGGAAGAAGTCTTTTTGGTCCTGAGACTTCAAGGAACAGGAGGCAAGCTCTATCCAAGCCCTTGGAGAGCACTTTCACAGCCAGACAAGAGTTCAGCAAGGCAGCAGGGCAACAGCAAGACAGCAGTCCTTTGTAGAAAGCAGACAGGTGAGTCCTTTGAGCAGCCAGGCAGTTCTTCTTGGCAGGATGTAGTTTCTGGTTCCGGTTTCTTCTCCAGCAAGTGTCTTATGAGGTAGGGCAGAGGCCCTGTTTTATACCCAAATGTGCCTTTGAAGTGGGGGAGACTTCAAAGAGTGGCTAAGAAGTGCACCAGGTCCCCTTTCAGTTCAATCCTGTCTGCCAGGGTCCCAGTAGGGGGTGTGGCAGTCCTTTGTGTGAGGGCAGGCCCTCCACCCTCCCAGCCCAGGAAGACCCATTCAAAATGCAGATGTATGCAAGTGAGGCTGAGTACCCTGTGTTTGGGGTGTGTCTGAGTGAATGCACAAGGAGCTGTCAACTAAACCTAGCCAGACGTGGATTGTAAGGCACAGAAGGATTTAAGTGCAAAGAAATGCTCACTTTCTAAAAGTGGCATTTCTAGAATAGTAATATTAAATCCGACTTCACCAGTCAGTAGGATTTTGTATTACCATTCTGGCCATACTAAATATGACCTCCCTGCTCCTTTCAGATCAGCAGCTGCCACTTCAACAGTGTATGAGGGCAGCCCCAATGTTAGCCTATGAAGGGAGCAGGTCTCCCAGTAGTGCAAAAACGAATTTAGGAGTTTTACACTACCAGGACATATAACTACACAGGTACATGTCCTGTCTTTTACCTACACAGCACCCTGCTCTAGGGGATACCCAGGGCACACATTAAGGGTGACTTATATGCAGAAAAAGGGGAGTTCTAGGCTTGGCAAGTACTTTTAAATGCCAAGTCGAGGTGGCAGTGAAACTGCACACACAGGCCTAGCAATGGTAGGCCTGGGACAAGGAAAAGGGGCTACTTAAGTGGGTGGCACAATCCGTGCTGCGGGTCCACTAGTAGCATTTAATCTATATGCCCTAGGCACCTGGAGTGCACATGACTGGGGACTTATAAGTAGATTAAATAGTTCAATCAGGTATGATCCAAAGTTACCATGTTTACAGAGAGAGAGCATATACACTTTATCACTGGTTAGCAGTGGTAAAGTGCGCAGAGTCTAAAAACCAGCAAAAACAGTATCCAAAAACGAGGAGGGAGGCAGGCAAAAAGTTAGGGGTGACTACCCTAAGGCTGTCAGGTCTAACAGGCCTGTTAACGAGGCAGTGCATAATGAATGACATAGTGAGAAAAGAATGTCTCAGTGAGCAGTACATGAAGCAGGGTGAACAGTGAATGAGGAAGGCAGAGCAGTGAACAATGCCCTGCTTCAAAGCAGCCAATATCAGTTTGTTGGCATTACATGCAATAGCAACATTAATTAATTTTAACGAAATATAGTTGAATTCTCAAAGTACAAAGGTTGCATGTGATGCTGCACTTTCTTGGCAGGATCTCAGAGGTGCTGGTACATTTATATCCCCAAACTTACTGGACTTCACATCTTGTTAAGGGCATCTGTTTCTGTTTTGTGAATAAAAACCTGTGAGACAGGAGATGGGGTGACAAGAAGCAGGAGGGCCTGAGGGGGTTTGCTGCTTGCCTTAGACATATATGAATGGTGGTTGCATGGTTCACAGCAAATCTCTCAAAGAGGCAGTGCAGCGAAACTAAAGCACTGTCAGTCATAAAAGAAACTGGTAACCATGATGGCCGCAGAAGTGCCCACCTCCTGTTACTCAAGGGCTTAATGACACTTGTTTTCTCTCCATCTATATGAATGTGGGCTGCATTCTCATTTTTCAAAACAGTATGGAAAGGTATTGAGAGCTGTCTCAGCTGTGTATTCCAAGATCTTAAGAGATGCACAATGATAGTGTCAAGTCAACCTAAGGTTTCAGGTGCGTACATACTGCATTTTTCTATTCTCGAAGGGGGATTTGGAATAGTTAAGAAGTCAACATTCCCAGCTCAACCAAGATCTTATTCAGTCATTCAATTTCCCTTGTCCCCGTTTTCCAAAAGAAAGATCAGCTGGCAGAGACAGATTTTTTTCTCCAAATTGTGTAAAGACCATTTCAAACAACTGGGTTCTCCAAAACATCAAGGCACTTCACATAGAATCCTCAAAAGATTGATTATATACAAAACAATGTCTCAGTCTTGCTCAGATGATCAATATGACTGAAAGCTTCTACAGAAAGTCAACACACATACACATGGTTTTTCAGGGTACTCCTTTTCAAGAATATCTGGCTGAGACCCAGGGATTAGTGGTGAGCAGCCAGGTTCATTAGAACCCAGTTTAAAATTAACATATCTTCTTTAGTACCCAGCATAGAACCACCCTTCCATTTCTTTACCTACACATTACACATTTAGTGGAAGTCTGTGTGTAGAGCAACATGCCTTTAATCACCCATGTGAAACTTGTGATCAAGAGTACATTCTTTTCAGAATACACAGATTAAGAAAGATGCCCCGAGGTATCCCGAAAGTAACAGAGTGGTTACTGGGGAGACTTGTAGATTTCAGCAGAAACTGGAACTGCAAAGGCCCAGAAATAGTTAACTAAGTTCCAAGTAGTTCCTAACACAGATGTTTCCATTATGTTATACTTTTTGAAAGAGGACCTTTCATTGAAAGTATCTAAATCCCTCACTTGCTCACAGCAAGAGCCAGCTTTAACTTTAAAACCACCTGTCTAGTACACACAAGCCTAAAACAGCTACCTAAGCCTCTGATTTACCTACTATATGTCACAAGTTGTTCTGAGTTGACATTCTCTCAATTTCCGTACAGAGCCTTAACATAGGCTGTCCCCCACAAGAGGGGATATGGCATGCCTATAGGTTAGTAACAGAATATCAAGTTTTAAATATTGTGTAACAAAAATATCATAGCCAGAATATCAACTATCAAAATATAGTGAAAGTAGGTTGTTGATTTGTATGTACAGATTTGCTATTCTTTACTCCACTTTACTGTAAGAGTAACTCTCTACAAGCCTATTTATGTATCACAATATCTTGGTAGTTGATCTTCTGGCTATGATTTTTTGTAGCACAATATTCTAGCATACAACCACTGAAAAACGATGTCTCCCATTCAGCAACAGTGGAGTGAGCTAGGTAGGTAGAGATGGGAGAATGTATTCACTCTGCTGTACAAGTTAAATCATGTATTTACTTAGGTAAGAAAACAGGAGAAACCCTTCTTATGTTAGAACGACAGTACAGATAAATACAGCATTCTTCCAAACACATATAAAACTCATTAATCTTAAATGGTGTCTTGGGAAGATTGTAACTGCGCATTTTTTCTTGTTGTGCCAATTTTGCAATGACCCCCAACATTCTATAGGTTCTTGCGGAGTGACTAAAAATGAGTGAATTGAATCAAGCCAAAGGCTGTCAGCAGGGATAACTCTCCAGGGCCAACTGACACAGAGCACAAGCAAAGCACCTGAATTTTTAGATGATGCAAGATTCATCAGATCCTCAAACATTTTATTGTCTTGTGTTGAGAGTGATTTTCTTTTGAAAAAAAGATTTTGGACCAGATGTACAAAGCGTTTTTTTAGACGCAAATGACTCGATTCGCAGATTCGGCTGTTTTCGACCAGATGAATGCTTTTTCTAATGTACAAAGTACATAATACGAATCTGTAACTGTTACCGAATTCCATTTTGCATTTACAATTCGGTATTTGGAAGGTGTGTGTTTAGTGCACCCCCTCCAAATAACGGATCGGTGTGGTATGTATTACTGTTTTTCAACGGAATTCCGGTCGCAAAACAGTAATACTATACCGCCAGTGTAAAACTGGTAGTAACTCATTTGCAAAGGGGATGGGGTCTCTTTTACCCCTCACAATCGGGTTTCAGGACAGGGCTAGTATGGAATTTGCCCTCTTTGGAGTGCTGCGTTTGATACCGTGTTCTACTCTATTCTGATTGAGAGATTGTCAGCATTGGGACTTGAGGGCACTGCGCTCTCCTGGCTTACCTCATTTCTTCACAATTGGTCCTTTCAGGTATTCTTGGCCAACGCTGTGTCTGTCAGGCAGTGCCTAAGATCAGGTGTCCCACAGGGCTCAGTGCTCAGTACTTTGCTTTTCAACATCTATGTTTGTCTTCTGGCAGAAGTGGTGAAGAGCTGTGGTTTGACCGTCTTTTCTTAACAAAATGACACCCAAACAGTTTTCTCGTTATCGTCTGCTCAGGAGCAGGGTCTTTCTAATCTTACTTGTGACTTGAGGTCAATCGCCACCTGAATGAATACCAGCTCGCTCAAATTGAACAGCGATAAGACAGAGCTGATGATTTTGGGCAAGAATCCTGAACTTTGGGGTCCCTAACATTGGCCTGCCATGTTGGGCCCTCATCCTACCATGTCTTCCAAAGTTAAGAATCTAAGCTTCTTACTGGATGCAAATCTGTCGATGACACCTCAGATTGTGAAGGTGACCTCCATTTGCTTTGCCATACTCAAGTGGCTTAGGAAATCACCTGGATTGTTCCCTTGCCAGCTCAAAAGATATTAATCCAAGCTTTAATCCATTCCAGATTAGACTATGGTAATATCCTTTATCTAGGTGGAGACCAAGCTTCTATCCGCTGCTTGCAGACAGTTCAAAATGCTGCAGCACGTCTTCTGTTCTGCCTCCAGAGGCATGCTTTGGTAGCTCTTCTCCTGCAAGAGCTTCACTGGCTCACAATCCCGAAGCATATTCAATTTAAGGCTCTGTGCTATGTCTTTAAAGCCAGTCTGGGTTTAGCTCCCACTATATTCAGGAACTGATACTGTCCTATCTGCCGACCCTCTCCCTTAGAACTCAGCATCTGGACTGGATATGTGCATGGTTCCGAGGTTTCGCTTGACCCGGATGAGTGGTCGCGCATTTCCAGTTTTGGGTCCTAAGCTCTGGAATTCCCTTCCAGTTATCCTAAGGAATTGTTCCCCACTCCTTGCCTTTTGCAAGAACCTGAAGACATGGTTATTCTAAATTTGGGAGACAACTGCCACTGTTTCTTTGGTTTATTGCCGGGAACCCTGTTTGGGTAGCTGTGCGCTCTACAAAATTACAAATAAATATTAATAATAATAATATGTAAAAAAATATATTTTTATATAAGTTTCATCTTTTTTTTTTTAAACACATCCTGTTTTCCTTTCAAGAAAACAGGCTGCATCTGAAAAAAAAAAAGGATTTCTTCTTTAAGAAGCAATCGCAGACATGGTAGTCTGCTGAACTCAGCAGGCCACCATCACTGTGATTGATGCGATTCCTAATGGATTGCAAATTGCGACCTGCCTCATGAATATGCATGAGGAAGGCTTATGTGCAATTCAATGGGAATCACTAGTGAAACCTAACTGACAGGCCACATTTTCTTACTTAGACTGTGTATCTGTAATATTTCAAAGCCAGTATCAAATCGAACCTATTAACTAAAATCTTAACCCATCTTGTATTTGTGAAGAACATTCAGGTGTTGAATTTTTCAGAACGCGATCATTCACACACCTGTGTAGACAATGATTTTCTTCACTAACCCATTGTCTCATCTTAAAGGGCACTGGTTCTTTACAAAGGACTTTGCCAAATCCTGACTAGTCTTCACTAAACTTGAAAGCAGAAACCTACCAGGAATTGCAATGATCTGCCCTCTAAAAGTATGAGATTGCTCACAAATTTTCTGACAGAAAGTGGACAAGGATTCTGTCTGTCTGTCTGTTTAATTGCTTTATACAAAGCTGCATCATTATTTTGCAGTAGACTATTGAGTTCCAAACAAAGTTCACCTGCCATTAGAAAAGGGTGTACATAGTTTATTACATGTTTAAAGGTAATTTTGAGAATTAATTGGATCAATAAAATTTAGTCCTGTGGTAGGGAGTGCACTTGGCACTAGGTATTTACGCTGATACCAGACGTGTCACTTTCAAAGTCTTCCTGTTTCACTCAGTGTAATTGACTCCCTTTCCATTCCACACCAGCTTCTGGTGGGGTGATAATGCCGGGTCATCAAGGATCTCCTACAGTTGCCACAAGGCAGCAGATGGTAAACCTGGCAGAGAGTAGAAATGAATGGCGGAGGAAAGAACAACACCTTGCTGCAAAACCTACAACCACTGGAAGACATGAATGCTCAAGTGGAAAAGGATAGCAGCATGGTGGACTCCAGAGATACATTTGGTGAACGGTGGGAAAACTGGTCCCATCAGAAAAACACCCTAAACTGGGCCAAATCGCCTTGATACTATTAATGAAACTATTGCAGATAATCTGATAATATAGAGATAAAGTACCTTGGCAGAATCGGGAATTATGTTGTCCTCAAGAATAGATGAGGAATTGTGCCCCTAAAAATAAAATTCAAAACAGCACTTAAACTGGCAATAAAAAAGAATTAGCCTTGATTCAAAAAGAGTGACATAAGTAATTTTGAAAGCTATGAAGGCTTAGTAGAATATTAAGTGCAATACAGAGAGCAAAAATATAGCAGTCAACTGAGTTGCATAATATTTCAGTCTTAAGCATAAAGCTCAGAAATAATTTAAAATAGATGCAGCATGCGCAAAATCTGAAAAACAGTCTAAGTGCAGAATCTGCAGCAAATCAACAGAAAGTCAGACAGTAACCCTAGAGCTTGGGCAACAAGCTTAAAATGAACTGGCTCACGGCCAAAAACATATCCTTGTAAAACAAAATTTACCACAGAAAACAATATAAGTCGCATAGTCAGCGTAGTGTGAGCAAATGTAGCAACACATCATCACATTATAATACAGTATCATAAAATGTCATATAATACCACCATCCCAGCACTATCCCTCTAAATTGATATTGATGAATTTCCTCTGACCTAATGTCTTCGGACATGTTAGCCTTATTCTAGTTACAGAAACAATAGCAGCCTTAATAATGAATATGCCTACAGAATACAGAACAGGAAAAGACCTTGTAAAGCAACAAGTTAGCTAAAGAACTTTCTTCAAGGCTCTTCAGGAAGAGCGTGTCAGCATGCGCGTGGCGCCAATGAGACCTGAAGACATGGTTAATCCTAAATCCAAAATGGAGTTGAGACCTAATCGAGGACTACTTCGGCCTATGCCAGGAAAACACAGTTCTGTACATCACATTGTTGTTTCAGTTGTGAAAGGTTCATGTCACAAAGTAATTATTATTTAATCTAAAAATAACATGAAGGCTGTCATATACACAAGAGCGCTAAAAATGTGTAAAAGGTCTACGCTGCTCCACACAAAAAGCAGGTTTAATAATACTGTATACCAACTGTGCTGAAAACTGTTCTCCTGTTAGGAACAATCATTTGTTAAATGGACAGTTACAGGAGGAACAGTTTCTGTAATTACCTGAGAAAACATCTGTGATCAGACATGCACACATCTGCCATAAGGCAATCACGAACTTGTTCTCAGGGATGCAGGACTCTTCTCTTGGTAAGCAGGAGTTTGGTTCATCGAAACAACACTAACACAAAACAGTGCCTGGGCCTCCTAAGAGGGATCCTCTAGTTCTGGGTTCACCTGTTATTTCACAGATATACTTGGATATCAAAGGAAGACACCCCACCCACAGTTTATAGCCTCCATGCCTGGCAGCACTGTACCCTTGAAGAAAGTGCTATTACAGGGAAGTGCTAATTCCCTCTGTACCTGTTTGAAAGGACAAACATATATATGTACTTGTTTAAAGGGACATACGTACCCAAGTTGGGTGTTTTTTTAACAACTGAACAGCTAAGGGCGCCTTAGGCCGCCACTTCAAAATGTGCATGCTTAACATAGCTTGTTAGCGTTTAGGCAGGGAATCTGCAGGCCTGAAGAATGCCAAAGGGCTTTAAAATAAGCTGAAACATGTAGGCGAACACAATCAGTGATCTGCACGTATGCACCATCAAGTGTCATAACACAGCCTCACTATACCGCTGAACCATGGCATGGGCACTCCGAGAATAAAGACGTAGTTTTAGAGTATGTCCTTAGCAATTTCTGAACAATAAAATGGATCCCTGCATTTATCCAGCAATCATAATTTATAGAGAGCTCCCACGTAAGGGTTGAACCCATTCCATTGTCATCTTCCTGAATGAGGAATGATGAAGCATGCCACGACCAAATGTGGTTAAGGTGTCTTCCCTTCATATCTAAATATAGCTGCAAAATAATAAGTGAATCCAGAACTAGAGATTCCCTCACAGGAGGAGCACGCAATATATTGTGTTAGAGTGTAATGTATCTAGTGCTCTCATATAAACAGCCATCTGCATCACACATGTAGCGCCAGCAGTGCACCATATTGCTTCTGCAAAGACACCTTCCTCTGCGCCAAGCCAACCTGTGCAAGTCACTTAAATAGCCACGAGCAAGCTATCCACGTGACCAGATGGCTTGGTTTCTAAGCGGCCATTTTAGAGCTAAGACCCACAGTGGATCATGCTGAGGTTTCCTGCCCGTCTTTGCCTGCTTCCTGGATGCGCTAACTGTGCACAGTCAGGTGTGATTTCCAGAAGTGTGAGCTGAAATCTATCTGACTCCCACAGCAAACTAGAACATACGTGTTTTATTATAAAAGCTGTTAAAGATGCTGATATACAACATTACTAATAAAAGCATGGTCTAGGTTGTTTACACTAATTTAGTTCTGAAAGCTGTCGGGGAGTGGTGGCCCTTGTTATCACCATGCCGTTTGCAGGCATCAGAGGTGATCCAAGTACCCACTATCCCAGTCAGTGCTGATTAGTCAGAAGAGATGCTTAAGCATCTCCAGAGTGTTTTTAGAACTGGCGTGACACTGCAGAAACCTGCATACCTATTGGCACCACCTCTTTAAAATACAGATAGAGTGGGCTTGGCTTCAAATACAAGAGTATTTGTTTCTCATGCTTTTGGTTGTTTGGTGCATCATTCCACTGCCTATGAAGGGCTTGCATTGCAACACATGAAGGTCTATTTTACATCTAAAAAGTACTCTGAGTCATCACACTGCAAATTATTTATCTCACAGATGCACTGTTAATAGAAAGCAAGTGCTCTTTGTTGTATTTTTTTCACTGTAAGATGTTATTATTTTACTCAAGACTCAAAATACAAGTTAGATCTATTGGCTTTGTCAGTCCATGTTGCTGTAGGATGCCACCACCTATTTTCCACCTGTTTCACTTTGCCTATTCCTTAGTAAGCGCTCTCCTTCATTATGTATCCACTGGCACTAGGTTGCACATTTTGTGTTCAGTGCCAAATATTAGTACAAAGAAGGAATGATGCAACACATTGGCTTCAGGCCGCTTTGAAGGAGTTTGAGTTGCAAGCCATGCCTGCAAACAATATCTAAATGAGGTTTACAGATTCAGCATCATCTCAAATAGAATTAAGCACAGCATCTTCCCCGCAATCTGTTTTCTAACCACTAGTCCAGTTCTTTCTCTAAACAAAGTATGGTTGTGTCCCAACAGCTTTTCAGAAGGTGGAACACAGACTAAAAGAGCCCTGTGGATACAGGACAAAATAAATTATAGATTGAACAGATGGGGTAGACTTGGACCAGGGACACTGGTATAGGCTTGGAAATGCAGCATATGCATTAATAATGCACAGAGTTGTGAGCACCGCTTCAGAAATCCCTCCTGCCCAGTTGTGTCAACATAATGCCCAGGGCACCGGTGATGCCTACTGCAGAAGAGTGACTGTGGTGTGAGGGTATGTAGGATTACAGATGTGCAAGACTGAATAAGGGGTACGTTTTTCACCACCTGGTTCTAAATGATATTAAATGGACAACAAGAGTGCAGCTCAAACTGGTGATGATGTCACTCAGAGCCCCAATGTGAAAATCATCCCTGTTATTCACTGTTACTAATATACAATTGTATCACCTCCTAAATCAATCGTCACTGCTTTGAGCAGCAGTGCAAGGGCAGGGGAGTCATGGGGAGCCATACACAGCATGCACTTGTCTGCCTCCGCCGCCCATGATATACTTGGGGCCTGATTTAAGAGACCCTAACGCCTCCATAGTGTCATTTTCTTTTACACTAAGGCGGCGCTAAAGTGGCTTTTTACACGTGCCATATTTACAAAGTGGCGCAATGCATGAATTGCGCCACTTTGTAAACCCTTGCGCCACATTATGCCTGTGGCAGGCATAATGTATGCAAGGGGGGCGTTTGCTATTTTTTTCTGCACTTTTAGCGCCTGCTCAGAGCAGGCGTAAAAAGGGGGCTTACCACTGAATACAGTGGGCCCTTATGTACTCAGCAGGAGTAGCGCCAACATTTTTGGGGCTACTCCTGGTGAGTACATCAATAGCGTCAGGAATTCTGATGCTATTGCCCTCTACCCTGCGCCATGGTGCGCCGTATTTTAAATACGGCGCACACATGGTGGCGGTGTGGGGCGCTAAGGGACGTAAGGAAAGTGGCACTGCACTGGGTGTAGCTCCACGTTTCCTAAATCAGCCCCCTGGTGTCTTGCCACCTATCCTCACCCTATCCCACCCTACCCCATCACTGAAAATTAGGAAAAAACATTCCCAGCATCTTATCTTCCTCTCACACAGTCCTCAGCACTGTACACACCCTGCCCCCTCGAATTCCTGTTTCCCACCAACACCGCTCTCCCTCTTTCTCTTCTATTCCTTTCTCTACTCATGCAATGGTAATATCTGGCCCCCAGACACCCTCCCAGGCTCCCTCGGCAGCTCTCTTCCTTCTCCCTGCCCGAAGCTGCTGTCTCTGCTCTTCATTAGGGCACAGAGCCAGTGTCACATTGAGATGCTCTTTGACAGCCCTGTCATTGCAGCCTGGAATTCCCTGTGACAGTCTCAACAGTGGAAAACAACTTGTGACCCCACTGCTGTCCTAAAAGCCCTTTCCAATGAGGGGTTCTTGATACTCTGTTGACTCCGCAGACAAAGACTGTGGCGCTCCTGTCCCATTACCT
The DNA here is from genome assembly GCF_031143425.1 of Pleurodeles waltl. NCBI lineage: Eukaryota > Metazoa > Chordata > Amphibia > Caudata > Salamandridae > Pleurodeles > Pleurodeles waltl. The sequence continues at coordinate 94,018,550 of NC_090441.1, forward strand.
ATGTATTCATACCACAATTAACTCATTCTTTTTTAAAGCACCCTGTATGGAGTGCTAACACTAGCTCAGTGAATGTGAATGCTTATAATGCTGCCATTAGCTCCTGCTGTATGCCTGTACTTTGACAGTGAGCAGGTGAAGCAGGGCGAAATACAGGGCCGCCCCAAGAGGGGAGCAGCAGGGGCTGCGGGGCTCTTCGCCTGGGCCTTGCTTTTTTCAGGGCCCAGCATTGCTACTGCTAAATCTATTTATAAATCAAAAAGAAGGTTAAACCTCCTTTTGTGATATATCTTCACTATGGCAGATAACCTTAGCCTGAACTAGGTGTCCTCACAAAACTAGAGAAGGGCCACACTTTACGCTTGTGATCTGAACCCCACAAAAGCTTCTGACAAGGCTAACACGATGCATACAGTATAGGGGCTTACACAGCGGCGGATCCTCTGCTATGGCGGAGGAGCGTCGGCCACCTGCCAGCAGCAGCTGCTGCAAAACTTGAAAAATAAAACAATAATACCCTATGTCTATTCTCGTTTTATTTTTCAATGGGTCAGGGCCATGGGGGATGACCGGAAGGGAGAGGGAGTGGTGTGCCTTCCCCTCAGTACGCATGTGGGTTTGGCCGGCCGTCTCAGCTGAGCTGTGTTGCTGGGTTGGAGACAGCAGGCACAGGCTCCCAGTCTGCCTGAGGGCGCAAAGCCCGGGCACTCAGGCCAATCCTGACACCGCTCTCATGCTGCCAGCAGCATGACAGCAGGGTTAGAATTGGCCTCAGGGCAGGCTGGGAGCCTATATCTTCAGTGGAGTCTGAAGACCGGCGTTGTGGTGATGTGCCGGTGCGTTTCTTTTTTCTCCCGTTTTTGTTTGGTATCCCCAATTTCCCCTGCCCCCCCCCAGCCCACCCCGATACACCTTGCCCCGACACCAGCCATGGCTGGACTTACATGACTTTCTTTGGTGGGTAAACCTGGAAGGCTGGGTGAGATGGTCTTATTGCCCACCTGCTGTGCGAGTTTAAAAGCCATTTTTCTTTTTTCATACACCCCTGCCTTCAGATCTGAAACCCAGTTGAAGGCAGGCCTTATTAGAACAACTTTATTCAAAGCCTATTTGCATTCAAGAGAAACTGAAATATAAATATGCATTTAGAGGCAAATCTACATATTTCAGATTTTTGACAGAAAGCAGACAGTGTAGGAGACTGGAACATGAAAGGAACTGAAGCTGAAGGATGCACTCACCTCAAGGGGAGAAGCAGTTAAGAGCTGTGCAGAAGAACAGAGCTGTAGAAGAGGAATAAAGTGGAAGGGGAATATACAAAGGAGCAAGTTGAAGAATCAGATGTGTAGACATTACAGAGAAATGTAAAGAGAAACCAGGGGAAGGCATTGGACCTTTGACAGAAAGAAAGTAACATTAGCAAAGAGTGGTAGCTTGTAAACAAAGTGGGCAGTTTGGAAGCGCTAGAATTGTCAGGCAGTCATAAAAGAAGACAGTTATAGAACGGCCGCCGCAACAAATGTCAAGGAGGGGGCGAGAGGGATGGGGGGGAAATATTTTTTTTTAAAACTCTTACCTTTCTGCTGCCGTCACCTCGCTCCTCTGCTCCTGATGGTGTCCCAGCATTCACTGGGGCACCAGCACAGGCTCCTAAGTAATAATGGTGCTGCTCTCATGCTGAACCTAGCATGAAAGCAGCGTCAGGATTAGTCTGGCTTGGCCTGCCGCTCAGACATTGCCCTGTCCAACACAGCTGGGTTGGAGAAACCTAATTGCACAAGCGTGTTTGGCCGGCCGGCCAAACACACATTTGCACTTAGTGCACTCAGCTCCCCTTCCCCCCTCCCCACTCCCAGCGGCCCAGCCCCGCTCCTCCCTGCACTGCTGGTTGAGCCAGCAGATTAAAAATAAAACAGGAGTAAACTATTGTTCTATTTTTTTAGCTGCTGGGTCTTAGCCATGGGGGTGATGCGCCTCCTCCATTGCCGAAGAGCCGCCCCTGAGTTATAGTATAGCATAATAACCTGCTGAAGAGGACTATATTGGCTGTTGAGAAGCTTAGAACCTGGGTTCTAAGCCTGAGCTGTAGGCAAGGCCGTAGCCAGGAGTATATGTTTTTGGGGGCACGGCCCGAGGAGTGACAAGGAAGTGGTCGAGGGGACAAGGTGCTGGTCAGGTGGGGTAGCGTTTGAAAACATACCTTAATAATTGTGATATTTTAAAGCACACAGTTTTTCTTAGGTGAAAGTGGTTGACAAATAGTTTATTTTAAAACATGTTACTCTAAAATGAACATAGTTTAAAGGCATCTGCACAGCAGGATCTCAGGTTTCCCAGATATTAGAAGGGAAAATTGATGTCCTGTGTTGTGTGTATGTAACACATTTAGTCGGTAAAACTGGACAAATTCAAAAGATTCAAAGACAACTTTGCTGAGTTTTTGGAGGTCCCCCTGCCAAAGACGTTTATCATAATTTGTGGCATATGGAAAATCGCAAAGTAGATTGGAGAGTGACGCTTAAAATGTCATACAATGTAAACACAATTTACAGGGTGTTTGGATGTAATTTGAGAAAATTGGAGACAATTACACTTTTCGAAATACAATGGATCACTAACAAAGATGCAAGCTGGCTAGAATGAAAGGATAAGACCATGCATTAGTACTTCAAGGAATCCAAGAGTAAAATATGTTGGTTGCTGTGTTTTTAAAGCAGTTTTGGAGAAATAAATACTTTTCATTGGCTATCGTTTAGTATCAGTTTTATAGAGGATCTGAGATTGGTAGACACACATGATTTGAAATTGTTGCACATTAGTGCCAGCTGACAGCTATAAGCTCAATAGTATGTAATAGTACCCAATCAGCGCCCACCAATAAAAACGTCTGTAAAAACCCACACTGACCAATCGCTGCCACTCCTCAAACAGCTCCACAAATCTGTAGCAATATTAGAAAACAACTAAGGTTAGTATTCTCAACAAAGGTGTCACTATTAAAGAATTAATAGAAATTACTTTTAAAATATGTATTTGGAAATATAAGAATTTCACCCCAAACATCTGCTTTGCAGTTTATGAAAACGCACACATTTTGCTACCAAATGCAAGCTTTTCATTTTGGAAAAATAAACTAAATTTCCCAAAACAAAAGCTTATCAATATATAACAAAAATAATTTTCATCCTTAAAAAACAGATTTTTCATTTTCAATCAATGCATGTTTGGTATCCAAATGTCAATGTGCAACATTAATCAAGTATGTTCCTGTATTAATATGACACATGGACATATTTTACCTCACCTCCCCATTTATCACTATCTCATGCAAACAATGTCCATAATATACGAGGGCCAGTATCCTACAAGAGGTAGGGTCTGTCATGCCATGTGTGTCCATAATGTGGCAAAAAATATCTTTGCTCTGTCAGGGTGAGCACTATAGTCGGTGTGGGTGCCATTATTGCATAGACGCCCACGGTAAGCAAGAATTACCACTTTTATATCAGGACCACCAAGATAAAATGGATAAGCACCATCATGCCAAGGATGCCCACAATATGACAAAAGTTACCATTATTATGTGAGGGTCAATATTATAATACAGGTGAGCATCAACAGGCTATAGAGAGGGGAGGGGCATCACAAGCTCTCCCACAAGCATGTCCCCATGCAAACATGCACTTATGTTATTACAAGCACACACACCAACCACATTCAAGTCTTTTTACCTACTCAATCACAAAGCCCCACTCTGGCAGCCAACTGGTCCATGCTCTTCCACTAACTTCCTACAGCTTGGCAGGCCTTTTGTCATGGTTACACTGTGCCTGACAGCCCAGTGCCTGAAATACAGTCTATCACCATGTGGTTTGAGCAGCAAACTCTCTGCTAGTTACAGGCTCTCACCTTTTATAGGGCACCAGTGCATAAGCACTCCAAATAACACAGACCCTAAATGTGTGATAATCTGGACTAAAACTTCTGTCCCATCAGAGATGCAGTTTTTTCCTTGTCACTTCAACGGCGTGGACCTGCACAGCCTCGAAGCTCAGGTATCTGAACACGACAATCAGGTAAATCATGATGAGGCATATGGGATTATTTAATAGAATAGCGTTCATTTTTGTAAAGTGCCTGATCACTGCTGAAGTGGTGCTTTGGAAAATATGTATGGAAAATATATATTTTTACCCATCTAGGAGGTGCACCTTTTATCAATATGGGAAGGATAAATGGTTGAATGGACCTGGGGATTCGAGACTGTGACCAGATTGTTAAACACAAGTTCTTGTAGTGGATATGTCCGGGGACTGAGTTCCCAGACCACCAGATCAGCAAGCCCCTTTAAGGGTGAATAATTCTAAAAGACTTAGCAGGTGCAGTGAATCTATCCCTAAATTCTATGACACTAACCAGCAGGGGTGTCACATATATTAGGGCATTGGGCCTCCACAACCCTACCCACAATCTTCCATCTCTTAAATATACATTTGCCATTAGTCATTGTGCTACTTTAAGGGGAGTCAGTCCTTGGTCTGACTCTTGCTTTAAGAGATCAGACAGCCAGTCACTTCCAGGCAGTGCAGATACAAGTGTGCACTTATATCATTCTATGAATGACATCATGCCGCAGGGTTTACCTTTGAACAAGCCCATACTGCAAACAAGGTGCACACCAATGAAAGTGGCATCTGGAAGCAATCACATTGTTGTGCTCATATACTCAGCAAACAAGAGGTAACATCTTTGGAATTGTGTAAACTTCATGGGATATTAGACTGACAGGGAAAATGTCAAGTCTCTTTCCCAATTTGCAATTTTGATCTAGAGTGTGCGGTAGTAAAGGAATAGAGTTGGTATCTCCCCCAACTATCCAAAAATATCATTTGACAGTCCCCCTTCATTGCTCTAGTTACTTTTGTGCCTCGCCACTGTCAGCATTCATCATAACTTGCAATATTCAATTACATTTTGCTAACTTGCAATACCACTGCTAACTTGCAATATTCAATTACATTTTATATAGTTGCTAGTACCACAATTTAAGACTTCCTAGTGGTTTTAAATGACAGTTATTATTATTACACAATTTAAAGGTAGTCAACTTATTGACCTGTGAATGATAAACGAATGAAATTGCCCTTAGGGATTCCAGCTCATGAAAATTTTTAGAAGACTCTTAGTGGCTCAATAAATACCTCCTTACAGAAAGGGCAGGCATCAACAGACAGAAGACTGCCTGTCCTAGAGGTGTGTGCTCACACATGATTAATTTAAAAAATGCCACAGACTGTCCCACTGAATGCTGGATTGATGTCACTCTCTACTTGTTTTTCTACATCCATCTCCCATTCATTTGTTTCTCCCTGTTTTCCTCTTTCATTCACACTTCTAGCTCCTTCCTTCCTTTATGTTCCACCCCTTGAGTGCTTCTCACCTCTTTGGCACATTTATTCCTCTCTCATTTAACTTACTCCTCTGTCATTGCACCTCTTAACAAGCAATTGTATAAGGCCACATTGAACCCCCCACACCCTGACAGGAATGAAGTATTGCCTACAAACAGCGGGTGTTTTCAGGGACTGCCCTGCTCCCAGATTAAAAGAAGAATCACTTCCTAAGGCTATGGAGGCTAAAACAAAGCAAAACACATAGAAAATCCACGTGGCGTGGACCAATGATAGTAAATACAGTGGCACTCACAGACGCTTTGTCACATTGGAAGGGTTGGGTAACAGTAGTTAGTGAACCCAGGCCCTCAGGGAGGTCGGTGGTTACCGGAGTACCAGCATGAAAACCTGTTGATGAATGGAGCTAAAAAGGTCATTTTTTATAATATTTTGTCCCGATTACAGGGGCCATTACTGCCTCACAGTAGGATTAGGCAAGAGGTAAGCTAGATGAATGACCATGCTGCAAGCCATGCTGTGTGCTACACAAATGCCACTAACATAACGAGTCAATCAGAAACAATGTGCACTCAGACACACTGCAATGGGCATTCCGCAAAACTCAGGGCGAAAACATGAAACATGAGCATTATTGCTTTATTGTAAAAAAAGTGTCCAATGGCTAGTTGGCAGGACTCTCTTTTTCATTATTCATTTATCTATTTTGCAGAACACAGATTATCAGCAGTTCATATGGACAGACTTCCACTTTTCTCCTATGCACCACAGGACAGCGCTAAAACTCAAAACGAGTTCATTGGAAGCAGGGTGTTTGCAAATAAGATTGGAACATGTTTTATCGAAGGGTTTTAAAATCACTTAGTATTTTTTACCAGGGGTATTTATTTTGCTAAAAAATAAAGGCAGGGGCCACAAAGATTTTCTTAATAAACAGCTGCCGGTGCTGCCAAATGTCAGGGATGCTGCATACTAAGGCATCGTACTCTTGATTTCACCTCATGCCTCTTTCTTCCACCACCATCCATTCTGTCTCTTTATCTCATTCTTGCAAGTTCTTTTCATCTCTGTTCTCTCCCTTTGTCCTGTCTTCCTAACTTTGTCTTCCTGTCTTGTATTCCCTTCTCTGATTTTCTCTTTTTGCTCTGGGTTAAATTCTGATGATGAAAACAAGTCCAGATCCCCAAAGATTAATACAGGTTCTGTCAGCTCAAAAACGTGTCCTTGTGTGACACATCCAAACAGCAGAATAATGAAAATTGGCCAGTTTGCCATGCTTGCTGGCAGGCTAAATCAAAGGAGGTTTCAAGAGAGGCAATGTGTAGAGGATAAAACAGGTCACAACAATATTGGCCCAGTAGAGGAAAACAGGAAGGCAATACTTCATGCTCTGCTACTCTCTGTCTCACCTGGGCTGGCTGTGGGTAGCACTTACTGGGTAATTTTACTCTCTTTATAGTAGTGCCCGATGTGGTCCAGACACATTGGTTAGTGAAGTCGATCTAGCTCCAGTCTCAGATGGAGTGTAATGCAAGCACGAAGGCCACGCTGCCCCTGCTGGGGAAGTGGTGATCTTGATCCATGAGCAGTCTGCCTGCAGGCCCTTATATACCTCCTGCCATGCTGCTCGTCTAGACGGTTAACAGGCAGAGCAGGAAGACGTGTGGCTGCCACTGGTGGCCTGGGCTTACTGCACTAATGGAACAGAGTGCAGAGTCTCAGGATGAAGACAGCTGTCAGCATCAGGGACCATGGGTGGGTGACACTGGTGGGCCTGTTGGTGGAAGACCATAGCACAGCCAAGCTTCGGGACTTGGTCTGGAGGCACTGGCAAGCGATGGTGTATGCTGACACTTCACAGCTGGGAGCTTAGTAGGTTAGCCGTGGCACCACCATAGTGCACTGTGCAACATGAGGATCGTGGAGGCAGAACGGGAGCTGTGGATGTGTAAGAGAGTTACATGTGTAACCAAAGCTGCAGTAAACTACATGCACAGATATCATGTTGTCAGGTGGCAGGAGTGGCCTCTTTGGTGGTGAGTGATAACAGTCGTCATAGGCAGAATCAACCAGGAGCTTGCCAGATGCACCTCTATCCTTGGCACTCAGTCTTTACCTCACTTCCTTATTAATCCTTCCCTTTATAAATGATATACCTCTTCCACACCTGAGCTACTGACTGATGTGACACACATTACATAATGCCATGGTCTGATCATACTGCAGCCTCCAGCAGAAGCAGTCAGTGTTGGACTGAGGTAAAAGCATCTCTGACACAAATTGTGATCCCAGTCCTCCACGGCACAGAGGGAGCGAGCTCAGCGTGTGGCCTCAGTGCTTTCTAGTACATTAGGGAGTTCCCTTCCAAGCAGTGGGGACATCCCTGAATTAGGCCGAGCTAGTGAGCATAGCGAGCAAGCCTGACTTCCAGTACAGGTGTGAGGATATTTCCCTCCTAAAACTGTTTTGAAAACATAACACACACAGGGGTTTTGTTCAACTTCACATAACGTTGTGAAAAATCGGGTCAGGAACATAGGCATGGTTACCCAATGTATAGGTACACAACTTAGTGACCTTATACAGATGGAAGTATGAGCTGGAACGCACGATTGCAACGTTTGACTGAGTAGTTTACAAAAATGTCAGGGCGATTGAACAAGCAATTCCACATTAAATTAAACTGCTTATCTGATGCGTGTCAAGACTGCAAACCACATTGCTATCAGTGGAATTTTTCCAAACCCTTCCATCCTCGAGCTTTAGGACATTCGTAGTATAGGTGATGTTTTTTTCAGAACAAAAGTCCTGGCATGAAACAAATCATGTTTTCTAAATGAAGTTCACCTACACATTTCTGTCAGGAAACATAAGAGTAGCAATTTTCTGAAAGAAAATCAGTGACAAAAAAACTCTACTACTGTGTTGACATGAAGCACCAGCAATACAGTTTAATTAAATGTGGATACACTGGCAAAAAATAACTTTGCAAAATATCACTGAGTTGTTTACTACACAGTGCTGGAAACGAAAAATCTTATTTAGCTCTTACAAGAATATTTTTATTTTTGTGTCCTTGCAGCAAACACTGTTTAAATCCATTACTGTGTACAACAACAGCAACACACAAATTATGGACTTAGGGCATTACACTTGCCCTTTCTATGAGGCAGTCGCAACTTGCAAACTAAGGCAAAGTTGTTTCTGCCTGGCGTGCTGCTTAATCCAAAATGGGGGGCGTATTAATATTTTTCAATTACAGCTAATGCAGGATTGCTTGAATCAATACACAACTCAAAGGCCCTCTGGGCGGGTAGAATAAAATACGAATATTTACCCGCGTTTGGGGACATCTCACCTCCACCCACTGCAAGGCCCGCTGCACCCTCCAAGTCAACCAAAAGGAGGAATGCTCATGTCTCTTTCGCCCCAGAGAGCTCTCTTCCGGCCTGGCCATCAGGCCTGGATTTCAAGCTCCAGGCAGTCAGCGGCACACACCGCCATGTTGCAGTTCATTAAGTTCAGGTGCAGTAGCTCTCCAGCGTTCCTCTTCAGCTCGCTGAGGCCGTTCACCACCTGGTACTGATCCCACTTTTTCAATCAGAAGGCAGTAACTGGGATGCGCTTGCCTGCTTATAGTAAACATGCGCAGTTAAAGCAACTAAAGAAGTAGGGAGATGGCATGCATTTAAAATGCTGGAGTGGGCGGTTCTGATACATACAGAATGCCTCTGCAGCTTTTTCATTGCTTCTATCAGATAATCTGTGGTTGCTGCGAGCTGGCTGAAACTTGCCAGAAATTCACCCTTTTTTAAAAGTTGTTAAATTAAATAACAGGAAGCCAGACACTTTAGGGGTGGCGGGCACAGAGAAATAAAGCGGGGCCCAGCTCCTGTGCACCCCCCCCCCCCCCCCCTTCACTATGGCACTGACTGTAGGCAAGGGACTGTAACGAGGGAGGCTGCCTTTAACAACTGGTAAAGTCCAACGTTAAAACACTGAAATGCAATTAGAATATTTCACCCACAGAGGGTAGAATGTTCTAAATAAATAAAGAAGAAACAGTAAATTAAACATTAGAATGCAGCCTTGTAGCCCGCCGTAGGGCTATACCAGCCATTAAAGGCCTGCTCCAGTAATTTAATAAGGTGGCAGGACTTTAGTGCCGGTATAGCCCAGCTAAGGAGGGCTATAAGGCTATTACAACATTCTGCCACTAGAGGGCAGAATGTTCTAATATCTAAAACAAAGGCCTCACAGAGCCTGATGATAACCCGTGGCCAAGGGATGGAAATCCCCTCGGGCACTGTGAGGCCTTTGTTCACAGCAACAGCTGTGAGCAAAAACATTGGAATGTTGGTGCTCAGAGCACTCCATTGTTTTCATTGGCTCTCCCAACATTCCAATGTTCTAATAAAACGAGTTTTAGCCCTGGACCACTCCATTGCCTTCAGTGGAGCACTCAACATTACAATTTTCTAATAGTCGATGTGTGAAAAGATAACACCATGAAACTGATTTATCAGAAATGTCAGTATAGAGACACCACAATGAAAGTTCGGACCAGCGGTCCTAATAAGCAAGGGTGTGATTACATGATTCAATAAGGTGAGGGAAGGCGGCTGGTACCAAATAACAGCAAAGGCAAAATAAATATGCTGTCTGTGTACTGGGGGTGACTCTGAAGCAAAATATCATTTCTTTCCCTCAAACACTCAAAATCCTTTGTAGAAGAAATAGAAAGATTGAATAGAATCCCAGAATTGTGGATCGAAAGAAAGGGATCGTCAGTGGTGAAAATGTGGGGCAATGAAAAACAGAGGGGAGGAAATGAGGATCATAGTTTTTGAAGGGTTTATAGAGAGGAAGCTGGAGTTCATCCAAGACTGTAGAGCACAAAGAAATATTGGAATCTGGTGAATCAGAAATAAATGATAAGGAGACAAATATCTAAGAAATATTCTGAATTAAAGGAGATGTTGAGATCAGCAGGAGAGCAAGTGTAAAAATAGGAAGGTATGGGGTTAGGGACTGACCCCTGAAGGACTATGATCAAGGAGGGTGTCAGAGGAAGATTACAAGCTAAGCCAAACAGCAAGGAAAATGACAAGGAAAATATGAGCAACCATCAGAGAGCAGATGCATAAGCATCATCAAATGTCTTACCATGCTGAAAGCAGCAGACGGGCACTTTGCAGCTCCCCCTTCCGGTGAATGTTACAGAACACCAAAAAGTCAAAAATCCATTAAAGAAGTGAAAGGGGCTCTTTACTTAATTGCTCACATTAGTACAAGATGGACTTTGAGAACAGTGTTGGACACGTTTTTGGGTCATTATTGGTGCTTTTTGTATACTTAAAAGACCTACTGAAGCCCCGATCAGATTTCCAAGCAGGCACAACTCACAACATGCCATTCACACTGCCACCAACAAACCCCTAGCTAGCCCTTAACAAACACTCACACAATCACTAACTCTACAAACATCCTCCAAAGATCTTCACCAAGCCCTAAGAGACGTTCACACCGTTCCAATTAGATACTTAGAAAGCCTTCAACAAACCATCACATAGTCACTAACAGACTTTCACAAGTTGTTACAGACGTTCTCACTATGCCCCAGCAAACCCTTGCACAGCCCCAACAGACTTGGCCCTCAAATAATCCTCCGATAATCACCAACAGATCTTTGAAGAGCTGCCACTGATCCTCACCAAGCCTCACATACCTGCTCCAAACCAGACTTTTATCATCCCTCAACAATCTGTCACATAATCACCAGTAGACCTTCACATGCCCCCACAAATATCCCCACCAGTTCTCATCAGATCCTCAACATTAGACTTCAACACACCCTCATTTAGTCACCAACAGGTCTTCACATAGCCCCATACGATCCTCACCAAGTCCCATCAGAGCTTCACACAATCCTCAGTAGACCCTTACTTAGACCTCAAAAACCCTTCACATAATCACCAACTGACCTCCACATGGCCCCAGAAGATTCTCACAAAGTTACCCTAAGATCCAGTCCACACTTGACCCCCATAGAGACCCCTAACTGAGCCATAGACAACACTACTGCATCTCCGCCTGGCCCTCCTTTTCATGGATTCACCCCCTTTAGATCAGGTTTTGCTATCCATTGACCAATCAGCTCACTGTCTGCAGCATCAACTTGCAATGAGAATTTTAGGTCAATTGTGCCCTCTCTCTTTTTCTCTACTGTACTACACAAGTCTTAAGTGTGATACATATGTTCCCTGTGCAGCAGAGGGGTGACACGCCTCCCGTGCATCATACACAGCAGATGCTAATGTTTAACTGAGAAGTTGCTGATGGTCAGATGAAAGAGAAGGGAGACCCACCAAATTTGCAATGGATTTAGAATACCGCCACTTCACTCGAGTGCAGTGGTGGCTGAAAATTCGGATGAGAAGAGAAACAGGCACGCACACTCATTTCGACCCATTTACTCACAAGTGCATACATGCACACACCCATCAACAGTGTGCACAAATACACATACATTCATACTTACACACATGCACCCAACATTCAGCAAGTACTTACTGGGCAGCGGCAGTGACAGTAGGTGGCATGGCGGGAAGGAGAAACACAAAGGCCTCTGAAGTTGCTGAATTCTTTGGGGGGCAGAAGGGACTCAGAGAAGATCCTGCTGCCTCCCCTTACTGGTTGACAATGAGAGGAGGAAATTCCTTAACTTGTTTCAAAATAGGGAGGAGTCAGTTAGTTCTTGCTGACCCCACTCCACTCTGTAGTGAGGCATAAATGATAGACAGTCAGCCCTGGGCACTTCAGGGCTTAACCTTGAAGCCCTCGGGTATGACTCTATCGGTGATTCTCCCCTCGTCAAAGGGGTGCCCGTCCCACTACTTATCCATGTTAATGCCAGTACTAAGGCCCATATTTATACTCTGTTTGCGCCGGATTTGCGTCATTTTTTTTTATGCAAATGCAGCACAAACTTAGCTCCATATTTATACTTTGGCGCTAGACCCGTCTAGCGCCAAGGTTATGGAATTTGAGTCATTTTTTGTACGTGAAAACCTACTTTGCGCTAATGACATGCAAGGTAGCCGTTCCCGTGCAAAAAACTGAGGCAAAATGACTCTGAGGCATGTGCACCTTATTTATCCTCTGGCGTCAAAATGATGTACAGGAGGAGGCGGGCCTTAAAACATGGCACCCAGCCGGATTTGCGTTGTTTTTTAACGCCTGGGTCAGGGCAGGCATTAAAGGACCTGTGGGCTCATTTCCATGGTGGGAGACCATGGAAGCAGTCCATAGGTGTCCTTCCATGCACCCAGGGACACCCCCTGCCGCCCTTGCCCATCCCTGGAGGACACCCATGGATGGGGGGACCCATCCATGGTAAGTGCAGGTAAGTATAATTTTCTTTTTTTTAAAGTGGCATGGGGGGCCTAACTTACATGCCCCCCTTAAATGCCACTGTGCCCAATGGCCATGCCCAGGGGACCGAAGTCCCCTGGGCATGGCCATTGGGCAGGGGGGCATGACTCCTGTCTTTGCTAAGACAGGAGTAATTTCCATGGGGGTTGTGCGTCAAAGAATGGCGCTAGTCAGGTTAGAGCCAACATTTTTGAGTCTAACCTGACTTGCACCATTCTTTGAAGCACAACCCCCAGTCTTCCCTTCACCTCCGCTGCCCGGTTACCATAATTTATTTTGACGCTAACCAGGCCGCACCGCCAGCTACAGTCATTCCATAAATCAGACTTCCAGCTGACGCGTTGGAATGGCGTTAGCCGGTGGCAAACTTTTGGACGCAAATCTGCCCTAGCGCTGATTTGCGTCAAAAAGTATAAATATGGGCCTAAGTGTTTTGCAAAACCCGACATTGGATACTACTCCTGGGGATGAGGTTATTACAGGGTTATTGCAAAGCTGGCTTTGGGGCCTTAATAATTTGTGAGCATTATATTCGAACATTGACCTGCTGATGCTGCTCAACTTCAATTCTGATTTTGGATTTTCATGTTTCAGGTGTGCAGGAAAAGACCAGCCCTCCCAGTGATGAACGCACTCAGCGTGATATACCGAAGGTTTGAGGGAATCCTCCTGTTAGCGTGTATCCAGAGCCAGCAATGGTACCAGAGGCCCTAAAGCAAGCAAGGAAAATGGGATCCCAACCCTTGGCTAGATTGTAATAAACATGTGTAGCTAGGATTCAGCGGAAACCCTCCCCATGCTTATCGGCCCTGCTTCCACCGCTCCTGGTGCATTCTTAACAGCTACATCCCAGACCGAGGATGGGATAAAGGAGCGCTAGCCTGATCCAGGAGAAGACCTGGAGTGCAGACAACGAAACAACCATAAGCAAGGACAGGTCATATACGTATGTGTACAGGTGCACAGACATACACACACACTCACACACACACACACATTTGCAAACATCTGTGAAACCTTGCGGGTTTATTGTTGTCAACTATGCTTTTTTGAAGTTTTGGAGTGAAGAATCTTGTTCTTAAAATAAAAGAAGAAATAAAAACAGTCTTCTTATTTGTTTGTTTTCAATAGTGTGTGTAAAGCCTACCTCCCTTCTTTTGACTGCATGTTTTTATTGGGATGTAACTGGATAAATATAGGACTTACTTCCCATGATGAAGCATTGAAGTACGGCAAGTCGTACACTAATTCAGGACCCAAGGTAAGTAGTCAATCCAGTGGGTACTGATCATTGATGGTTATTGGGAAAAGTCTTGTGCTCTCAAGAAAATCATTCTGCTCATTTGCTCGTATTTCTTTGAGGGAGAATAGATCACTTTGAGAAAAAGTAGAGGGGGCTTTTTAGGATAGCAAGCAATCTGAGGATGTAGAACTGTAGAAAGAAACATACTTTGATCCAGAGTAAGCGAGAGAAAAACACAAAAGGGGAAGACGGATTACGAGAAATCTGGAAAAGCAGTGACAAAGGAAGAGAGCAGGGATAAGCAAGAACTCTCAAGTGTGAGATAAAAAGGAAGGGACTGTCTCTCTGGGTGAATTAAAGAAGCATGAGGTAGAATCAAGACTGGACAGTCTTGGTATCCAGCATCCCTGCCGTCAATAGTGCTGGCTGCAGGCTTCTGAGCAAAACTCTGAGCCCCGTCTTTTATTCTTTTACAAATTAAGTACTGCTTTGAAGAGTGTAAGCCAAGAAATAAACAGGGAGAGATGTGCCAGAGCCGAACAAAGGCTCTTAGGAGCTCATGCATCAATAGAGAAATGAAAATATTTGGCATGTAAATCATGCAGTAAACATCAAATAAAAGCATGATAAAAGTCTCTTCAAAATTCAAACAAATGCGTTTTTTTATTAAGCAATTAAGTTTCACTTTAGTACATCAGAATATATCACTGCATTGAGAGGAATTCATTAAATGTGATAGTTTTTAAACATGAACTTAAGAACATTCATGCCCTCATCCTGACTTCATTGCCATTAGTGAATTGAGGCAAGTTAGTTGTCACATGCAGTCAATATATGGCTCAGATTCTCGTTCTATATGGATCAATATTATAATGCATTAAATCAAACACAAGATTGCTTTGTGTACAGTGCACCTCCTGGTCGCACATATCTGAAGGCATTTTCATGCGTGATAATGAAGAAAAAGGAGGCTCAGTAAAAGAAAACGTGTGTCAAGGATCACACAAATTGTTGAAGCAGGGAAGCCGGAATTAGTCTTAGGTTTTTTTATTCGTGTAGTTCAGCCACTAAGGGGGCACCTCCGTCTCTCGCCTTTTTTACATCAAAGGTCACTGCTTTGTGTTCAGGTCATGGCACGCGGTGGCAGGCAGAAGCCATGTGATGGCTCAGCTCGTTTTAGGCTCGAGGATCCAAGAGGACCTCGAGCTGAACCAGAGCCAGGCATCTGGCTCTCTACTAAGGAGGAGAGGAAAGCTCTAGCAATCCCATTAATACTTTGTTTATTTCCCCTCTGTTTGGGAGGTGGCATTCCTTGCATGGTGGGCATCATTCCATTGTCCAGCGGTTGTATACGTGAGACCCATAAAATAACAATCAACAGTGGTTTATCTGTCTGGTACAGCGCCTAATGTTCCTTCCTGAGCCAGAGCACTGGCGAGGAAACCGACACAAATGAGCTCTGTCTCCAGACAGAAAACCATATTACTCACAGGCGGAGAGCAAACTTACAAGCAAAGCACGTCCGAGGGCAGGAGACGCCCTGAGTCACGCAGTCTGATCCCATGAGACGTGCAGGCACCGGTGCAGGGCGAGACCTGCATCCACACACAATATGAATGTATGAGGGTCAGGAAACTGGCGAACGGGTCAATTTTATGGTGACACTGTCAGTGTTATTCTTTGTGGTTGTCCAATATGTCATTATAGAATGGAGTGAATAAAGACAGAAATATTTGAGGATCTGGGCTCATAGAAGTGAGGGGGGGGGGTATTTAAAGTTCGATTTTCATCTCCCCCAACTGATTTATTCATTTGCCAGGTTTTGAACATACTTTATGTGTGTACATGTTCAGTAGATTGCCAATAGACCTGTCACTAACCATTCGTTCATAGGAAGTAAACATGATCAGAAACCCCGCTGAAGTGCTCAGGCTTGGTGAATACACAAAATTGTGCACTTGAACTACTCTAATGCTCAACCAAACCCTGGTTTTGTGAGTGTACGTGAGTGCGGAGTTAAGTACTTATAAATGAGATGGCCAAGCTAATAAATGATTAACTGGACAGGCTGAACTTTAGTGAGAATTTGTTCAACTGAACCAAACTAATTTGCAAGTCAGAATCTCTACCTGTGCTCAACAAGGCTCTTGTTCAATTCGTTGAAATGTCCAATGGCCCTTCTTGAGTGCGCTGCTTATTTTTTGCTAGGGGAGTGCATTGCCCTAGAATGATGCACAGAGGTACGTGGGGCCATATGTACTAAAGCATTTTCCCATTGACACAGAATGGGTAAAACCCTTTGTTACATCTGGCCCAAGGTTCTTTGTGGCAAGTGCTGGTTGCATTGTGAAGACATTGCTATCTTCATCCGTATGGCATGTGGGCCCAGATTCTCAAAGGTTTAATGTTGGGTTAACATTACTTTTGTAAAGCTAAACCGACATTAAACCTATTTTTGGGATTCACAAACTAATGCGAATTGGTATTTACGTTGGATTGTATGGAAAAGTAACGCAAAACAGTGTAAAACGCTGCTTTGTATTACTTTGCATCAAGGGGGGCTTACATGGGTGGTACATGAGCGTACCATGCTACCATCCATGCTTTTTGACGCTAAACTCCATTCTCAAACATCAGTGGAAAGGGTTTTGCGCCAAAAATGAATGCCGCTGAAAAGCAGGCGTTAAGTAGAGAAATGTTTTTATTTCTCCCTGCTTTTCCGACTTTGCATGTGTGCTGCACTGTACAGCACACATACAAAGTAGGAAAAGCGTTTCCACTTGTCTAGGCATAGTATCCTGTACCAGAAGGGTAGCCTTCCTGTACAAGACCTATGCTAAACGCATGCACATACTCTAGCACTATGGCGCTAATGTGTGTGCGTGGCGCTTGGCAGCTGAAATCAGCAATAGTGCTAGGGAGAGGAGAGAGACATTTATATCTGAACCTGCTCTCTCCCTGTCACAATGCAGCACAGCAACTTTGGATGCTGCATTGCGTTGCCAGTCAGCTTTCAGAATCTGGGCTGTGGTTTGGACTGTTGTATGGCAGAATATCTAGCACAACATTATCTTCTTACTAAACTTTCGTAGCTAGAATTTTGACTACCAGAATATTAGAAAATATTATGGAGTTAAAAATATATACAGTACCCAGTGGTGATTGCCATTGCATAGTTATAGTTAGGTCAGAATTTAACTAGGAAAATCACTTTTGTTTTGCTAGTACCTTTGGCACAATTTGAGGAACCTTTCCACACAGTTTCCAATAAAAGTTCATCCCACTCAGCTCCTTAATGGACTTGTTTGTGCTGAGCCAAAAAAAGGGACACTGATTTCCCACGTTAATTCCCATAGGAAACTTTATCCACAGATACAGAAACAAGCATTTGCAATGCAATGGGTCTCACATATGCTCGAGTTAGAGCTATTGGTGTTGTAAATTCCTAACTGGACTTTTCTTGCTACATAAATTGAAAATGAAGTGTAAAACATTAGTTGACATTAGTGAGCCGATTCAAAGCGCCATAGTGGCCATGAGCATGAGCACGAAGGAGAAACACAAAAGGAAAAAGAAGTTCGCTCACAGTCAAACGTATCAGCAATCGTGCAATTATCCATGTAACAGGGCCAGTCTGCAAAGCGATAACAAAACCGACCCAAGGTGGTACAAATGTAAAGCATTTACCAATGATAATAAGTGATTTTTGGAAGGCAAGCCCACAAACGAGTGAAAGTGCTGGGCGTGAGGTGGGTGTGATTAAAAGCCCGCTATTCTTACAACAGGTCTAAGCGCTCGCACTCAACCTAAAAATGGCTGTAGAACTTTGTACCAAATTTAGCAGAAACTTAAAACTTTACTAAGAATGTGTTCTTTTTGTGCCTTCATGTGAATCCGTTCAACCATTTTCTAGACATTATTTTTTAAAGAGAGGCTCTGTTTGAACATGAAGGGGTAAACACTCAAAAAAAGTTCGGTATTTTGGAATGGTTGGTCCCGCAGTAATCTTGCAATACAGAAAAAAAAATATATAGGAATTTCTGATTGGCCAAGGGGCTTTTTCTCCCATTGGCCATTCCAGTGCTGTGATAATTGTACAAGTCCTGTATTTCCTGTAATGGTTAGCGCTTTTGCCACCACTTGCCATGTTAGCTCCAGAATATATAGTCAAACACTGCCACTCCATTAAATATATGAGCTGGGATTATATTTCCAATGCACAATTTATATTGTTTTTCTATGGTTTATGATACTGGCATTTGCTGTTTTCATACACTTCTAATCCAAATCACAGTATCTCCCTGCGCTATTGTGCCTATACCTGCAAAAACTGGGCATTCTTGATATCAGGTTAAATGCTAAATGTAAGCATGACATAGAAGAAAATTATAAGGAGGTTTGGAAGTGAGGGATGTTAACATGCGTATTGGCCAGCCTCAAGGCAGGAGAAACGTAAAGCATTTACCAATGTCATCAAGTGATTTTTGAAAGGCAAGCCCAAGAACGAATGAAAGTGATGGGCGTGAGATGGGCATGGTTAAAAGACTACAATACTTACAACAGGTCAAAGTGCTTGCACGCTCGAACTAAAAATGACTACTGAAAGGACAAAGCGGCCTATCCCAAGAATACTGAAGTTCTGTACAATAAATTCCACTCAGTGCAGCATGAAAGTCTTCATTACCACCCTCAAAAGAAAATAAATGTATTAGGAGATGCACAGTTGCATTTATTTTACTCGTGACCAGGAAATAAGCCTTCTGGATTCCTGTCTCGATGTTGGGCACTAAGCGTGGTAGTCATTTGTGGCATTGAGCCTCTGCATACATGCAGATCCATATATAAGCATTGTTCCCCTTTAGACAACTGTACCTCTACATAGGGCTTTGTGCACCCTTCTTAACCGTAGAAGACTGAAGAGGGGCAGAACCTGAGGCAATAGTTTCCCAGGTGGACTCCAGCTGTACTTCCATCTCATGAAGCAACATGAAACTGTCTACTGCGGGGCTATAAGGTCCACAGAGCACTCTTGGGGTAAGGTAATGCATGCATCTCATTCCAGCTACCACGTCCCGAAACATGTAGGCATGCTTTAGGAGCAGAAAACCATTACTTATAAATTGTTTGCAGTTTGGACTGAAAGAAGCTAGGTGCAGTGATCTCCAATTACGTGTTGAGGCCTTGGGAGGCCTATTCACTCACATAAGTTGCTGGAAGAGGAGCCTGTTTCAGCTTATCCATAAGCTTCTGACGAACCGAAAGAAACACAACAAGACTGGACACATGCAAGGAAAGTGGTGACCATCTTGGAATGGGTCGGCCTTTCTGCAATAAAGTGTTCAATTAAATGAAATGGCGAAATACAAAAAAGTACCAACCATTTAATGTGTGCACATACATATACTGTGATGCTGTCTGAGCCTTTCTGCATTGATTTCCTGAAATTAAACTGCAGCACCAAAATATGATGAAAGTATACGTTATTAATGAGACAGGGATTGCAGGCATGTACAGGGCCATTAAGACTAAGGATGGGTTAATTGAGCCCAGGGTGCCTTTTTGGCGCAAAGCATATTTTATGTTATTTTTACTCTTTCTACAATGGTTGACATCCTTTCATACACACACTGTCTCATTCCCGATCTAGGGCCACTTTCTACTAGTTTCGTCTTCCTGAAAAAAGTGCAGAACCCCATAGTGCTGCGACTCCGGGGGAGTACTCTACCTCATGAAGGGCACTCTACAGACAATATGCTAAACAGACCTCTTCAATCAGGCCCAACTGGAAGTGACTGCCACAAAATGCTGCCATCAGCTTTTGTCTTTAGTGTTTAACTCCTGCTGATAACACCTGACATGCACTGCGCCTAGAAGGGCACATGAGACAACAGTCAGACGTCTATACCTAGACTGTCTTGCAAGACTTTCCCCTCTCGTCCGGGAAGTCAGCCCTCAACCTCAAGATGGTACTGTAGCCAACATGTGACCTACTCGCTCTCTCACGATTATGTGAAAAAAACGTTCTAGTTTTATATTCCTCAGCTGCTCGTAGCACCACAAGTAGCCACAGGATGTTTTCCACAGCAGGGGAGGTAGTGGTCTGGAATAGGTGCGGCGTCCCAAGCACAAATAAAGGAGCAAGAAGTTATCCTGCTGACTCCCCCCAAACATATTCACCAGATTGAAAGCGGCACCTGATGGACTCGCCATTGCTCTTGAACCCATCTACACTCTAGGTGCCAGGGTCAGACTGGGACAATAAATAAGCCCGGGAGCCAAAATAAAAATGCCCCATATTAGCGAAGGTTCACCAACCTTAAAAAAAAATCAAACAGCAATTAGACCCTTGAACCAACTAAAGAATGCACTGACACAAAGCAAGAGCACCGGACAACCTTCAACCTAAAAAAAAAAAAAACTGTTAAAAAAAACATACATTGGAATATGAAGCATGGCGCTGAGCTGCAAGGAGAAAGGATCATGGTTTGGATTAAAGAAAAAACTGAAACCAGACAGGAGGAGGGAGGAGCGGCCTTTACACGCTGTAACAGGAGGAATCGTGACATAGTGTGATGGCCAACATAAATGTTCTCTTAGTGGATGCGCCCTGGGCAGGAACTTAGCATGCAAAGGAGGGACACTTAGCAAAATGCACCAATAAAAAGGAAGCATTTAATAGAAGCACAACAAAGAACAAACAGCAAGAGTGGGTGTGGCTAAAGCCCATATACTGAACACAGCATGTCTCGCAGAGACAGAGCATGCGCTGCCTAGGTTTGACCCAAAAAGGAGAAGACCCAACTTGATCAATTTCTCATCTTCTTGGAAGGCCTGAAATGAAAACCCTATACAAAGCTGGGACAGTGCGGGGATCCTGCCCCTGCTGCTCTGTGTGGCTTCTCACTGGCCTCAGGGATGCACTGATGTGTGCACTGACAGCCACATTTTAGTAGATATACCATGCTCTCTGAGACATGCACAGTATATCTGTTAAATAAAGAGGATCATGCCTATGTGAGGGGGTTGTAGTTGAACTATGCCCCTCACATTCACAATCCAGACTTGAACGTACAGAATTCTGTGTTTTCAAACAGCACTCTGTAAATGGGTCATCTTTCAGCCCCATCAGCCTCCTCCTCCTGCTATCAGGCTGGAGACGAGACCAACAGGGCAGAACTTTGCTCTAACAACTTTCTTGAAGAGTTAAATAGCAAACAGTTATGGCAAAGGGCAGTAAGGGGCGCCTTAAAGCAGGCAGGACTTTGTCCTAGGCCCCTGTTAACGACTGAACCGGACTGACAATAGAGACAAGCAATGGGAAGCAATGGGCAGGCTTTAAGCCAAATGTATTTCTTGGTAAACGGAAAACAGGTCTTTTGCAACCAGACATTTTGCACTTTATCGTAGGTTGGATCTGAAAATGAGACCCACCTCTTGTTAAATTGCCATCAAATATTCCTAACAGCTTTATAATTTACTTGTTTTTACTGTGGTGTTCGACACAGTCTATGAATCAATGCTCATCTCATCAGGCTGCCTGGACCAGTGATGTTCTACTGTGGAACACAGAGTGCGCCGAGGCAGCCTCCTCCAGAGCCGTGTTGGGTGCATCCCGAGCTGGCACCTATGTTCTCTGACAGAGTGTATCGTCTGATGTCTTGACCTTCTCCCATTGAAATGGGGCACCCGTCTGCTGGCGAACCAAGGCAGCTGGCGCGCCGGCTCTCCCACATTTGCGCCAACTTTGGTGAATTGTGAGTTGGCTTTAAGAGTGTTGCGGCAGATGGGATGGATTACAGCTAACAATGCCCATAGCTTCTGACAGCACCACTCGCTCCAATAGGAATCTGTGGAGGAGGGGAAGGGTTTAGCTGTTTACTCTCTCAACCCAGCACTGCTGAGATTTCATTTTACAAATAGTAAAAACTAGAAAGGTACAAACTTCCATAAAACTTCCAACTATAGAATCCCAACAAGAGAATGCGTCACACTGTGACTTGCAGGGGATGTGCAGAAAACTGCTCCAGCTTAAATGGCTTTTATTGGTGCTTCGACAATAAGAGGATGTAAGCTAGAGTACCCCGTTTAATTTATAATTAAAGGATCTTTAAACAATAACAACTAAAGGGTAAGCACCACCCTGAGCCCCTTAAACAAAGCGGGGATGGGGTGTGTGGAGGCGTGGGGGGGGGGGGGGGGGGGGGAGGGTGTGGCGGGGGTGCAAGGCATTTAGCATACTCCAGTGGTTATTATTATCACCATATAAACCCAAAAACATGTCACAGACCCCCTGCTAGCAGAGGCACAGTAGCGCAAATTAATTAATAACAAGTCAGCTTTAATACAGAAAGTGGGACGCGGCATTGAAACCCAAAGCCCGCCCTGACCCGTCCACCTCCACCCTCAACCTTGCTGGGTGCCCAAGCGTGGTGATGACTGATCACCGCTGCTTAATTTGTACAACGTTACGTGCCAGGGCCCTTCTCAGAAGAGCAGGGCAGCCTGCGCCATCCATGGCCCCTGCCAGTAACAGCACCAACAATACCACTATCCATGCCACCCCTACAACTCTGACACTTTAGGGTATTACTGGCCCCAAAGATATTAGAATGGTGCGGAATAGTCTGAAATATAATTTTCAATGTACATTTTTAACAGATTGGACTGATATTTCTGCCGGTCTTGAGAATTACGTGCCGGCGCCGAGCACTGGAAATCACCGGCTCAAATTAAGCACTGGTGAACACTTTCTTTTTCAAAGTCTGCAGTTCTCGTTTCGTTTGTTGGATCAAAAGTAACAACCTATTCACATTTTTCACTGCTGCCTTAAAAAGTTCCTTACTCTGTCTGGTCACTGCAGTGGTTCACGTTCGGCTTACAGAGTTCCTGGGACCTCTGCTGGGGAGCCGGATCTCGAGTCTCCCTCTGGATGGGAGGGGATGCCCCAAAACCTCTGTGTTGAAGAATGACAACAGTGGAGTTTTAGGGCCATATTTGCTAACTGTTTATGCAACGCAGGACGGCATGCAAACTTGCTGAAGATTGTCATTTCTCCTCAGGTATGCTGCTCTTCCTCTCTCTGCCTGCGCTGGTACAAGTGATGCTGCCTAGCACTAACAAGGGCACACTTGCACCATGCTGCACGGGTGCCTTCATTACAGGCAGGATTGTTTTGTGCAGGAAGGGACAGCTTCCTATCCAGAAGCAATTTTAAGAGGCACTTTTCTCTTTTTTGTGATGCAGAGTGCAGTACACATGCAAAGAGGAAATAACAAGGAGAAATACACATATTTCTCCTTGTTATGCCTCTCTGTGGTAAGCACACCATTTGGCACAATCCTGCGTTTACTACCTTTGTTAGCTCAGGGATTGTGTCAAATTCCACTGGTGGATGCATGGGAACGCCCATACTCCAACCATGGAATGCCTACCACGACAAAATATACCAGAAAGCAGTGTATGCCTCTGTGTTTCATAACAGTTCTTTACAAAGTCACACAAAACAGGGCAAATAGCCCCTTGCAAGGCTTTGCATGTCCCATTCAAGGACTTCCATTGATTTGCAAAGTCTTGCTTCATGCAAGGACAACACAAGTCCTCAATACAGCTGGGCCTTAATGTCTTTGCCTGTCAAGTTCAATGGAGCCCCCAACACTCTCACCCCGTGTGCTCTTGCTGTGCTTGTGTGATATTTGGTTTGGGGTCTGTGTGGGTATCTGTAGTGGACATGCTTTGGTGATGGGTGTCCATTCTTTGGTGTGGCATGCAGGGCTTGGTATTGGGATGGGTGGGTTGTGATAGTGAGGCATACGTGAGGTGTTGGAGTGATGGGGGTGAGGGTGGAGGTATGTAATGGCATGCAGGTGGGGTGGGGATGTAGTAGTAAAGATTTGACTTACCAGAGTCCAGTCCTCCTGCTACTCCTGCGAGGCCCTCAGGATGCAGTATTGCCAAGACTTGCTCCTCCCATATTGTTAGTTGTGGGGGAGGAGGTAGGGGTCCACCGCCAGTCCTCTGTACAGCAATCTGGTGTCTGGAGACCACGGAACACACCTTCCCCCGTAGGTCGTTCCACCTCTTCCTGATGTCATCCCTAGTTCTTGGATGCTGTCCCACTGCGTTGACCCTGTCGACAATTCTGCACCATAGCTCCATCTTCCTTGCAATGGAGGTGTGCTGCACCTCTGATCCGAATAGCTGTGGCTCTACCCGGACGATTTCCTCCACCATGACCCTGAGCTCCTCCTCAGAGAACCTGGGGTGTTGTTGAGGTGCCATGATGTGGTGTGGGTGATGTGTGAGGTGGTGTGTGTTGTGATGTGTGAGGGGAGGTGTTGGTGTATGTTGTTTGAGGTCCGTGGATGTTGTGTAAGTGATGATGCTGTGTGTCTGTGGTTGCTGGTGTTGTTTAAGGTGGTGTCTCTCGCTGGCGTGGTTTCAGTATTCTGGTAGTAAGGGTTTGTGGGTGATGTGGGTGTGTGCTTTATATTGGATTGGGTGTGTGGGTGTGGTGTGTGTATGTGTATCAGGTGTGTGTATTTCGAATTGTCCAATGTGGTTGTGTTTTGTAAATGTGTGTGTATTTTGAGTGCGGTGGTGTTTACCGCCAATGGTTTACCACGGTTAAAAGACCGCTGCGTTGATTCGTGGGTTGTGATAGTGTGGGCGTATTCCTGTTGGCGTGACGGTGTTGGTTTTGTTATCGCCAGTTTATCTCTGACCTTTGGTGTGGCAGACTTGTGTGGGTGTCTGGATTATGGCGGAATCCGAGCTGTGGGTCGTAATACCTGTAGCGGAATTCCACGGCCGCAGCAGTATGTTGGCGGTCTTCTGCACGGCGGTAAGCAGCATTTACCGCCAGGGCTGTAATGAAGGCCATGATGTTTAATCCTAGCTTTACCGCTATGCCAAACTATGTTGGTTATGAAATGTCTTTTAAATGTCTGCGCAGATTTCCTGACCACCGGCAATTCCTTGTTGAGAGTCATTCTCGAGACTTACCATTATAGACACCCCAGTTGTTGTGTAATGAGCAGGGTAGACACTATTGAGCCAGATGACATGTGTTTTTTTCTGTTCCTTGTGACAAATTGTGTGCTCTTGGGCAATCACCTTTTGGACATATTTCTCTGCTAATTTTTTACAGATAGGAATAACTTAAGGCAAACTAACACTTGTAGTAGCTATGGGATAGGAAAACGCGACTGCAACCCAACAATCACTTGCCTTTACCATTGGGGATAGATCATAGTCCACTCACCAAAATATAGAAGAGTGAGACATTTTTGGACTCTTAGGCAAAGGGCCCTACTTTTGTGGTGTTGGTACTTTTACTTAATCAAATATTTGATCATGATGGGCAAATTATGACCTTCCTCTGCCCTTTTCCCCTCAATTGTCTTCATGGTATAGAGGTAGGGAGCCACTGAAGGCTCAAGCCAGATGCCTGGCTCTACTCAGCTCGAGTTTCCCCAAGGTTCTCAGCCTAAAAGGCACCTTCACTTGGTCTCTGTTTGCCAACCATACTCTAAACTCATGCACTAATAATTAAGGACAAAGCATCGACGTTTGATGCAAACCTCCATCTAATGACTGAATTGCACAAGATTAAACCAGAAAACTTGAGATCAATCCCCTCTTCCTTGCTTAACAAAATTGTGTGATCTTAGTCAATTGTTTTCCTTTACCTTGCATCCTTTTTCTTCATGATCACATAAGAGAGCACCTTGAAATGTATGCTGTACAAAACGTCTTGTGTGTTTGATTTAATAGGCTATAGTTGTTCAGTATATTATAACAACCTAGGTCTCACAGAGGGTGCACACGACAGCTGGCTTGATTCTTGGTTCACCACTGTTATTATTGGCAGACAACTATCACTTCTAATAAATCACTATCTTGTGGCTACTATCACTTCTAGTAAACACATTTCAATGCAGTGATATAGTCTGATGTACTAAGGCGAAATACTTTCGTGCTAGAGAAATACACTTTCTTTTTAATTTTGAAGAAAGTGTATCATATTTGTACATGTCTGTCGCACGATACTTTTAACATGAAGGTGTTCCTAAAGACAAGCAGTGCAGGACATCTTCTGTGCTTTACTTTAGTTAACATGTAAAACCATACTTGCCTGTTTGTTAATATTTCTCTAAATGATGCTCAGTCAAGTAAACAGCAGCTCTGTGTTGTTTTTCGCCAGGAACTGCATGTACCGGCCAGGAGGGCCACAAGTGGCCCATGGTTGTACTATGAGTATCACTGATTTAAAGCACCTGCCTTTCCCAGTCCACTTTCATGGATGCCCTCTTCAGCACCAGTGCTGTCATTAGATATTCTGAAAATATCCATTATATCAGTGTAGAGCACCTCTCTCTCCTCCTCCCCCCATTCACTAGTTTCATTGTTTTCCACTCACCCCTAGAAGGATTCACCATCCTCCTCAAGAACTGTAGGTACTCCAGTGCAGAAGCGGTGACACTGACAATGACCTTTATGCCTGCTTAATCATAAATCACTCTCCAAAGAAATTGAACCATTCTATCCTGATCTTGTGGACCTGCCTGGCCCAGCTTGTAATGTCTAAGTGACTTTGATGGGAGGGTCCTTACATGGATGAATCTGAAGTTACACATAGGAGGGATTTAGTAACTCCAAAGATCCATAGAACACCTCTTTCTTTTGAATGACTTTGACATTTGTGCCGATGACCTCTGAATTTTCAAAGTTCAAGGACTGATGGGCCATATAGGTTACAAGGCTTCT
Source organism: Pleurodeles waltl (assembly GCF_031143425.1). Lineage (NCBI taxonomy): Eukaryota > Metazoa > Chordata > Amphibia > Caudata > Salamandridae > Pleurodeles > Pleurodeles waltl. The sequence continues at coordinate 94,045,403 of NC_090441.1, forward strand.
AATAACTGGTCGACACCCTCACCCATGATGCTCTGCACAGTGTAGACCTACTTTTTTCCCTAGTCTCACACCTCATCCTATCCCAGCATTAGCCATTCTCATGTCCTGATCATAGTCTGATACATACCTCCACAATTGACGTGTTCTTTCTAGTTCTGGTCCCTAAAACACTCACATCATGAGTGAGAAAACTGAATAACATCCAGATTGCCCTGTGCCCTGTCGAATGCCAGTGCTTATGAGTACCAAGCTTTTACCGTGGCCATTGACCTTGTGGCTCCCTGTGGCCACAACATTTAAATCTCATCTAAGAAAAGGATATTAGAAGATCTTCACCTCATCAAATGAGGAGTCAGTGAGCTTAGAGTGTGTTGGAACACTATAGCGGTCATTATGAACATGGTGGTAAACTCCGCCGACCGCCGTGGCGGTGGTGAACAGAAGCCTGCCATTGGCGGTGAATAGAAACCCACCATATAATGAACCAAAATCCCAACCCCGCCAAATATCACCAGACCACCGGTCACCGGCATGACCTTGTCGGCGGAAATGCTGGACCTCCCCACCCCGCCACCGCTGAACACACCCACATCCCACCCTCCAAATAATGATGCACAAATCACCTTGGTAGACAGTGGAGGCCGGACGACCATTGACGGTGCCGACCGCCACGGGCGGCAAGTGGACTTAACAGCAAGAAGTGCACACATTGGATAAGCTTGAAACCCACACACCTGACACACATCCATAACCCCATAAAACACTCATAGACACAGCCCACAATCCTTAGCAACAAAACCAGGCCATAGAAGATGGAGAGCACCAGAAGCAGACACTGAACACCACAATACACGAGACGCACACCGACCTACAGAAGAGCAACCTCACCACGTTTCCAGCCCCGACACCATTCACCACACTCACCATGTCACCCCCAAACATCCATGCTTCACAGAAAGGGAGCTAAGGACCATGGTGGACGAGATCCTGAAGGTGGAGCCACAAATATTCAGTGCTCAGCTGCAGCAAACACCCCTCGTAAGGAAGATGAAGCTATGGTAGACCATTGTCAACAGGGTCAATGCAGTGGGACACCATCCACGCACCAGGGACGACATCCGGAAGAGAACGACCTGCGGGGGAAGGTCAGGGCCATGGCATCCATGCACCACATTGCAGTCCAGAAGACTGGGGGAGGACCGCCACCAACACCACCCGAATACACCGACTGGGAGGAAAAGGTACTACCCATCTTGCATCCTGAGGGACTCACTGGACTCACTGGAGGAATGGATTTGGGTAAGTCCTCTACATTTACCCCAAATACACCATACCTGTAATGCATGCACCACCCCACCCCACCCATCAGGACCAATACCCCACCAGGCAACAGCCACTGAAACCCCTCCCTCCGCATGACCACAAAACCACTAGCAGGCCCACATCCCTCCCCCTGTGCACAGCCAACTACCTCTGCAAGGATTCACAATGGAACTACACCCCCCCCAATGCAACCGCACACCCTAAGCATAATGCAGTGTAAACCTCACAATGGCACCATGGATGGCCACTAAAAGTTACACCAGCACAAAATAGCCCAGTCCTGTGCACCCCAACCGTTCATGCATTTTAGAACAGACATGTCTATGTCCCCCAACAGGCACCACCACCCATGCCACCCTCGCGGACGGGACAAGGAGTGCCAGTACCCCCATGGAGACAGAGGCACCTTACAGGACACTGGTGAAGGATCCCTGGACACTGATAAACAGGAAGGCCCCTCACACAGTCCTGGACTGTCACCATGCAGTAGCCCCACCCAGGATACCACTGACACCCCTACCACCCAGTCAAGAATAGCAGCCCAGGGCAAGCGACCCCACACCAGTGTATCCAGGCCACAGACTGGTGGAACACAGGTACAGAGGCCACAGTCTCCCACTCCCAACATGCATGAAGGCGAGGGCCCCAGTACAAGTGGTACTGCCAGACCTGTGCAGGGGACACAGGCACAGGGGGCTAGGGCAAGTGCTAGGGCCTCAGTGGGCCAGGGGGGAGGCCACAGGATGAATGCAGCAACCCAGGACATGATATCTGAGGTATTGGGGGCCTACTAGCATACCCATGACAGGTTGGCACAAAAAGTATCCACCCTGGAGTACAGTCAGAGGATGCAGCAGGAACACCACCAATAGGCCATGGAGCAGTGGAAACAGCACAACGCCACAAGGCCAGCATAGCAAGAGCACTGCTGCAGCTGGTACAAACCCAGTCTGAGACCCACACAGGACAGGAAGCCCCCACTACAGCACCGGACACAGACCGGACAATTACACCATCATCAGAAACATCCCAGGAACTACCCTCAGAGGAAACCCAAGGGCCAACCATGTCATCCCTTCAAGGTCAACAGCAGGCGCCCAAACGTACCCTCAGGCCAAGATATGGCATTGGAACCCCAGCAAAAAATAAGGCCCCCTTCAAGAAGTAACTCAGCAACAATCTGCACTGCAACCATCCCGCTCAATCAACCACCACACAGTGCTAAGGAGCAATATGAACTAATGTAAGAATTGATGGACCCATCGATACTACCAACAAGGCAGCCACCATGTTGGCATTAAGGACAACCACCCATGACCACTTGCCATCACTGTAAATTGCACTATTCACTCCCTGCCACTAATAAAACACATATCACACCTGTAACACTGTCTCCGTCATAAAATGTGAACAAAGTGAAGTAAGGATGCAACTGGCTGATAACCACTTTATTGTCAATGCGTTGCATGAAAGGACTCCTGTGTGCCTAAATGTGGCCTGAAACTAAATGCACTAAATTGTATTCTGTACCATGCAGACTTGGACCCAGTTTCACACATAAGAATCAAACCACCCTTAGATGACAAACCACACTGACAGTATGTGTCACAAACCCCAATGTCAGCCCTTAGTCCCACATAGTTACTGGAAGTAGAGTTGTATCAGTTGGGTCCTGGAATTGACATCTTCCCCTTCCACATCATCACCATCACTCTCCTCACCTCTCTGAGGTAGCTGGTCAGGACATACAGCACCCTCCACCTCCAAGAGGGGGATAGAATTTCTCACTGCCACGTCGTGCAGCATGCAGCAGGCCACCACTATTCTACACATGTTTTCAGGCCCATAGGACAGGAAACCCCCAGAGATATGTAGATAATGAAATCTAGCCTTCAGGAGACCTATTGTTCGCTCTATCACCCTCCTAGTACGTCCATGGGCCTCATTGTAATTCCTCTCTGCATCCGTCCCAGGATTCCTCACTGGTGTCAGGAGCTAACACAAGTTTGGATAGCCAGAATCACATAGAAAAAGGTGCAATACAGAGTATGCATTGTCAAGCCTCTTAGTCAGACTGCCTGTCTGTCTGCTATGTGTCAGTTAGTGACAGAAACACTTATCTATGATCCACCCTCTGTCCTCTTGGAGTTGTTCCATCTTCTGTGGAACACTACTGTTCCTCAGCACAAAGGAATCATGGACTAAACCTGGGAACATGTCATTCACACGTGAGATGTACTGGTCTGCAGTACATACCAATTGAATATTCATGGAATGAAAGTTCTTTCTGTTTCTGTACACCTGTTCACTGACTCTTGGGGGAATGATCGGTATGTGGGTGCCATCAATGGCACCTATCACATGGGGTATGTTGGCAAAGGCATAGAAGTCCGACTTGATGGCAGGGAGGTCAGTACTTTGGGGAAACCTCACATAGGACTGCAGGTGTCGTACAAATGCATTTAGAAATCTTGTCAGTACCATGCTGAACATTGGCTGTGAAATTCCAGCACCCATACCCACTGTCACTTGAAATGAGCCCGTGGCCAGGAAATGGAGTGCGGAGAGCACCTGCACTTCAGTAGGGATGCCATGCTGATTACGATTTCCCGGAGTTAGTGCAGGATCCAGTAATGCACAAAGTTCCAGAATTGTTGCACGGGTGAGTCTGTAATTGAATATGATCTGACGCTCCACCATGGTCCTCATATCCACAAGTGGTTTGTACACCGATGGTGCCCTTCTTCGCCACAAGGGTCGGTACCTACGAGGGATATCAAACAAGTGTGAGGAACACACATACATAGGCACACATTGTCATCAATTGTGCACTGCATACTTGATTGTAGTGACTCAACAGTAACATGTTCTTGACAGATCTACATCTACACCTCAATGAGGGAACAGTGTTTTTCATGTGTGTTATTTTTTTAAATGGTCACATGCATAGGTGCTTCATGTGGAAAGTAGAGCCTGCATTGTGCACAATTATTTTTTATAGATGTGTAGTTAATGCCAAAATGTCTGCCCCTGTAATCCAGGCCTGTTGTTGTGGAAGTGGCCTCATACTGCTAACTGTTGACGTAACAGCGTAAGGTGGTGTTTACCGCCATTCGCACCGTCATTGGTTAACATGGATGCCAATGGGGAATCCTGGTGTATCATGATCGCCGCCGGCGGTGGCGGTGCACACAGCCACGGTACGTACGCAAATTCGTCATCTATACTTCACTTGACTCCCTGATCTTGTGTGTACTCTGTGTACTGTTGTGTCCTGCCTCTGGTCATGGAAGTGGCTCGTTTTGCAGGGGAAAGGGCCCCGGCCTGCACGTAGGAGGAACTGGAGAGGCTAGTGGATGGGGTCCTGCCCCTGCACGCCTAGCTCTATGGACGGCCAGAGGTACAGGTGAGTCAGGGTTTTGGGTGCACTGTTTGGGTGTAATGGATGGTGTTGTAAGGACATGTGTGTGCACCTCTGAGCCTGCATGGGCCATGGGCCATGGTGCATGGCATGCTGCGTGCGTATGTCCTGTAAGTCTGACAGTACTGTCCGTCCCATAGTGGACAAATAGCCAGCTGTACCTATCTTGCAAGTGCCTGACCTCTGTGTTCCATTTCTGTGTCACCGTTTTAGATCAGGGCCCACCAGAAAAGGGCACTTTGGCATGCCATCACCAAGGACGGGCGACCCTGGGGGTCTACAACCGGCAGAGCACCCACTGCAGGAAGAGGTGGGAGGACCCCCGGCACTGGGCGCATAAAATCTGTGAGGCCCAGCTGGGGAAGTCCTCCCAACGTGGAAGGGGTGCCTGTCGGGCACTGACCCCCCTCATGCAACGCATCTTGGCGGTGGCATACCCAGACCTGGATGGGCGCTAGAAGGCTGCACATCAGTCACAAGGGGGTGAGTACTCATGTCACAATCTTAAGCCTGAATGGATGTCTGTGTGTGCATTAGGTTTCATGCTGCTTAGAGGCAGGGACTCTGACTGTTGTCCATCTACATGATGGTCCCCGTAGGGTGTAGGGGTGTCTTGGTCAGGTCTCCCACACGTCGGGTCCTTAGGTAGTGCAGGGGATATGTGTAGAGCAGGGTTCTGGTCAGTAGTCAGGGACATGGCCATGGGCATAGTGAACGGTGCTGCCTGTTGAGGGTGTCTTCTGGGTGGGTGTATGTCTGGCCACTATGTACCTCCTTTCAGCTATTTACAAGTGTCTCTCTTGTGTTGTTTTTGTACATCAGCAACATCTGGCGAGGGAGCTGAGGCACCGGCAAGTGGGGAAGCAGCAGCCCACGGATCCTAGGAGGCAGAGTCATCCAACGCCAAGGAGACCAGTGGGTGGGAGGGCGAGGGGAGTACTACGGGGGAGCAACTACCACTGGAGGTAGTGACTCCGATACCTCCTCCGATAGGTGCTCCCCGGTGGTGGCAGACCCTAGTGGCCACACCACTACAGTGATATCTTCTGCCACCCCCCATTCCATCTCCCACCCTCGCTTCTGCTCCCCACCGAGTTGCCCGTGCCTGCTCACCCAGAAAGGTGGGCGTCTCCTTCGCCCCAGGCACCTCTTCCCCTGCCCCAGTCAGCCCTGCTGCCCTCACAGAGGAGGCTATTGATCTCCTGAGAACCATCTATGTAGGGCAGACAACCATCGTCAATGCCATCCAGGGGCTAGCATCAGAGGCGCAGCAGACCAATGCCTACCTGGATGGCATTCACGGTGCCGTGTCTGGCCTACCGAGATCTTGGACGGCAGCCAGATTCCCTGGCCATTCCGTCCCCCCTCCAACCTCCTCTACCCCTTCCAGCACCCCCCTCCCTTCACCCATCCAAAGCACACAATCTGACACACAGTCAAGCACCTCAACACACAAGAATCACACTTCTAAATACAAGCACCACACCTCCCACCACAAGCATTCACACAGCCAACATACACATGCACACACAGCAACATCCACTTCCCCCAGTGTACCCACCTTTTCCCACCTGTCTGTCCCCTCTACATGCACACCCTCATGCACTGCACCTTCAGTCACTGATGCTGCTTCTCTTACTGCACTCACCACAATAGCAGACATCCATACATGCACCCCAGACACCACACCTGTACTCACCACAACTACTGTAGTTGACACATGCAACACACTCACCAGACTTGCAGACACCCACACAACATACATCCACACTAGCAACCTGTCTTCTCCCACTGTGTCCACCCCCCTCTTCTAAAAACACACAAACGCACCAAGACACCCACCCATCACACATCCAGAGCACCTCAGCATACTGTCCAGTCACCTGCACCCACTACACGCACCCCTACACCACATACGTCCACACCCTCTGCCTCCACTCCCACACCCTCATCCAGGACCACCCCAATTGCTCCGAAAAAACGTCTCCTCTCCCATGCTGACCTCTTTCAATCCACTGGCCCACCCCGTCTTGTCCCTAAGCGTGCACACCTCCTTGCCCTTTCCACTCCTTCCACTTCACAGCCCACCCCTGTCCACCCTTCACATTCCCATGTCCCTTCCCCAGAGAAGAAGAAGCCCCATGCAGAGCCAAGTCCATCTGGCTCCACCCGCTCGAAACACCCCCTCCACCTTCAAAGGACAAACCCACACCCCCTCCACCTTCCAAGCGCAAGTCCAAGCTCCACCCCATTCTCAAATCCCCACCCCCACCACCCCTGCCCCGTTCCATGCCTGGATGCCCCTTTGTTGCCCTATTAGGTGGAGTACTGTGCACTTTTGGGAGTCAGGTTTGGGCCGTTGGGGCCCATGGGACTTCTTGCGCTACGGACTGGCCATTGGCATTGTTGGAAATAGTTGGCTCTGTGAGCTGTAAGAAATATTTTTGTGTGGCCTGTGTTTTGGCGGCACACTGTTGAACCCTGGTCTTTCGTTTCATTGTTTGTGGGTGTGGGGCATTTGTATGTACTATGGTCAAGTTGGATTTTCCTTGTGTCGGGTAAGTGCCTCTTGCTGTGGGGTGTATGGGTTGTGCTGCTGTGAAGGGTTGGGGGGCGTTGCTGGGTGGGTGGAGTGGGTGGGTATGTAACTGTGCCCTTTCCTCCCTTGTTTCGTAGGTTGCGGTACTTACCATCGTCGTCTTTGTCGCTGGTCTCGGTCGTGGGGGTATATGGCAAGGAGCAGGGCTGGCATGATCTTCAGCTCTCTATCCATGTCTGCTTCAGCGCGTTGTGTGGGCCTCCGGTGAGTGTTTCATTGGATTTGGTTCATTTCCGCCTGTACTTGCGTGGCGGTGGTTCCTGCCCCGGAACTGGTGGCGGACTAGTGGTTCATAATTTGATGGGTGGGTTGGGCCTTTCCGTCGGCCTGTGGGCGGACTCTGCCGTCGTCGTCGGCACTCCTCTACTGGCGGTGGGTGGTTTTCTGGATGCCTGTGTTTCGATTGGTTCATTATTTGGCAGTCCGGACCGCTCCTCTGTTGGCGGTTTTTACCGCCACCGCCGGCAGCGCGGTAGGGACTGCCGTGTTCATAATGAGGGCCTTTGTGCCCGCGCGTAGACTGGATGTTTGTGTTCATGACTGATGCTACAAACTTTTAATTCTCAGCAGTAAACATTGACAGACAGCTCATCCAAAGAACTTTTGCATGGTTATGGTGCCTTCTGAAACACCATAAGTGACACCGTAACAATGGCTATCAAAAGACTGGATGGCCTTATCTTCACTATAGCTGCACTGGTACAGACTAACACCTCATTGGACCAGTGTCCATCCAAAGTATTGTAGATGCCTATTATGGTAAGTCACTAATGCATCCACTGCAGAGATCTGTGTTTAACTCTCTGGTCACAGATTTAAATCCTGGTGGGTCCATTTAGCCTATAATTGTCCTGAGGTTGATAAAGTGAGCACTATAGAGTTGGGGAACAATAAACATCTGCTATTCAGGTGCAGGGAAAGGCTCTGTCGCATTTATGGGATATTGGGGGGGGGGGGGTGTCATTACTGCCATTTCAAAGACCCCTCATGTTTAGTAGGCTTTCCTATCCCCTATCTCCTCTACCACCCCCAAGAGGACAGCTAAGGCGGGTTCCTACTTGGGAATCGCAACCCTGCCAGGAGTTCTGAGCAGGAATGCAATTTAGAGTGGTATTATTGCAAAGGAGAGTGACAGCCCTTTCAAAAGATGCCTCTCCTGAAATTGAGGTTCTCCAGCATTAGTGGGAAGGAAGTGGAGGCCACATCCTCAACTCAATAGCAGTTACGGTCGTGGTCCAATTGTTTCCTGATGCTCTTTATTTCTCCGAGTGAAAGTCTTTCCCATTGCAACCCTTACATATGTATGCAAGGACTGCGACAAGTAAGATGGACGAGATGTTAATCCTTTGCAGGTCCGAGGTTCGGGTTTTAATTCCTGTCACTAGTAGGAATGCAAACAATTTTGAACTCAAAATGAAAAGACGCCATTTTGTACTCCAGCTCTCTCCAAATAGAGTGGATTTTTTTTCAAAACTTTACTTCCTCGTGGGTGGGCTTACTAAGAGGCTAAATATGGTGGGATTCTAGTGTGTTTTGATTTTGTGGAGGAAGCTTACCTATGGAACAAGTGCTTACTTTGAGCCGGTGGTTCCTGTGGGGGCACTGGCACTTATTTTTGGAGGCCGGCACTTATTTTTCTGCACCATGTATTTACTGCGAGCAAAAGACACATATGGGAAAGGTGGAGGAAGAGAAAAACGAAAAAGCGTCACAAAGGGAGAAAGCAGAAAGCTGCAAGAGTGAGCTGAAGGGCAGGGAATGGCTGTAAATGTATTAAAGAGGCCCAAAATGGCGTTAGGATTACGCTGCCTAAGTATTATGTACTCGGAAATGATAGACACGTGTTTCAAAAGAGACGTTTGGGCACCAACACTTTTTTTTCTTACAAATTAAGCACTGGGAGGGAGCTAGGTGGGAGCATATATTTTTTAATTTCTTAAGGACTCATGGAGAAGAAGGGAGCCAGTGAAGCAAGCTAGTATATAAGTTTAAGGTACAGGGTGTGAATTGGCTGACATCCTTTGCGAATGTGTTAACGTGCATGTGAGAGCACCTTCCCAGAATGTAACTGGCCACCAGGAGATAGAGAAAGGGAAGAGACTGGGAGATGCTGATGACAAGCAGCATGTCATCCACTGAGTAATATAATAGGAACATTCATTCATCCTTCACTCATACATTAGTCATCAGGTTTTTTTTTTTTTTTTTAATCTTAAACATCAGTACACAACAAGATACATTGTCACTTTCAGAAAATAAAACGAAAGAAGAAAAAAAAAAAGGATCAACCAGGCTTGTCCAAGAAATAATTTCTCCAGATTAGAGAGAACTTTTTAACATTGCCTATTCTCCTAGCATATCTCATCTCCTGAAGTCTAACTTGAATCATCCTATTGTACCATCCTTGACTAGTAGGAGATAATTCAGACCGCCAGTTTCTCAGCAACAGTGACCTAGCCACTGCAGTGGCTATAAATACGAGCTTCTCCAGTCCAGGGGAGAGTCTTGCCTCTGGATCATAGCCCAGGCTCAACAGGCGAATACTCGGAGATATGGGTACCAACACAATGGATGTTAACATTGTAAAAACCTCTTCCCAGTATCTCTGTATACATTTGCATGTCGCTATCGTATGTATCCAGCCAGCTGCCCCTATTTCCTTGCACCTAAAACACATATTTGGGTGGCCGATCCCCATACGGGATAGGGCTTGCGGGGTTCGATACAGCAACCATTTGCTAAAAAATATAATTCGATGCCAATTAGCTCCTCGTAGCGCAGAGAAATTTAGGCGGTTAATAGTCTCCCAGTATTCACTTGAGAGCACCATGCCCTCCTGACTAACCCATTTCTTCTGAGCTCTTATCCCCAGATCCACTTTACACCTTTCTGCCAAGAGCCTTCTCCATGCCCCTGCATTCCCTACCCACGAAGGAGTAACTAATTCTGATACCAATGATTGGGTATTAATGATAGAATTAATATCTAAGGGCCAGATGTAGCAAAGACATTGCGACCCGCAAACGGCGAAAATCGCCGTTTGCGAGTCGCAAATGCGTCTTTGCTATGTTGAAATGCATTTTGCGAGTCGGAACCGACTCGCAAAATGCATTTCCGAGTCGCAAATAGGAAGGGGTGCTCCCTTCCTATTTGCGAGTTGCAATGGTATGCATTTTTATTTGCGACCGCGATTGCGGTCGCAAATGAAAGCGCAGTTACCATCCACTTGAAGTGGATGGTAATCCAGGCGCAAACGGGAAGGGGTCCCCATGGGACCCCTTCCCCTTTGTGTCTGGCACAAAAAAAAAAAATTCAGAGCAGGCAGTGGTCCAATGGACCACTACCTGCCCTGAAAAATACAGAAACAAAAGGTTTCGTTTTTTTTTTCAAAGTGCATCTCGTTTTCCTTTAAGGAAAACGGGTTGCACTTTGAAAAAAAAAAAAACTGCTTTATTTAAAAGCAGTCACGGACATGGTGGTCTGCTGTTCCCAGCAGGCCACCATCCCCGTGAGTGCCCTGAATCGCTATGGGGTCGCAAATTGCGACCCACCTCATTAATATTAATGAGGTGGGTCTTTGCGACTCCATTGCGACTCGCAGAAGGTGTCTGAGACACCTTTCTGCATTCCAAATTGCGAGTTCCAATTTGCGAGTCGCTGGGACTCGCAAATTGCAAGTCGCAATTTGGAAGTTTGCTACATCTGGCCCTAAGTCTTTAAAAACCTGCAGCAAAATATTGTAGGATCTGACCAGCAAAAGATCATTATTGACTGTGATCATGATTTTCCATGGGGCTTCCCAGATACCCTCGACACAGATATCTCAAATTGTACTGTATCCAGCGCGCTCCCACCTTTTCACCATGACTTTGTTAAGCTGAGTCCCTGACCCTAGAGAAATCTGTGAGAGTGGGGTGTCAAAATGTACAGAGGGGATTGAATATTTTCTGGCGAAATCCACTCTTCTCTTAAGAAACCATTTAAGAAAAAGGTTAATACATTGGTGAAATTGACTCTGATCCTGACAAATATGTGTTATTCTTCAGTGGGATTGCAGGCTTTCCAAGACAATATTCATTAGAACAAATGCACATGTGCGCTATTTTGTACCCCAAGAAGATGCTTACTATCAAGGAAGGAATCAAAAATAAATACACTCAGTGACACAGCATAATTTGGATGGAAACCAAGAGTGTTCAACAACAGGTGCAAACTAAGGTGATTACAGACCATGCATTTCATCCATGTACCACTGCCAAGGTAGGATGACTTTAAGAAGTTCTTCTTCTGATCGGGGTGGTTCGCCCCCCTACTTGGCCCACATCTTTTTTTTTTTATAAACAATTTTCATTGGTTTTGTTGAGAGAAAGGGAAAGAAAGGAAGGAGAAGAAGAAAGAAAAACATTGCCAAGTCAGGGCTGGTGCAGCCAGCTTAGAGTCATTCTTATAGTAACAATATCCTTTGACCATAACATCATTGCTACGCAGTACATAACACAGTCATATTTGTTCATGGGAGAAGACCCAACCATTTCCCCCACTCCTTTGCATGCTTATGGGAACAGCCCCTCGCTTCATAGACTGATTGCACACCAGTCAACTCCGCGCCTCCATTTCTGGAGGGACGGCCCACTGGGAGAGTTCCAGGTGGCTGCAATGTCTCTCTTGGCCACCAGCACGGCAGCACCAACAAACGTTCGATCAGCTCTTGTTCCTTCCAACTCCTCCATTGTGCCCAGCAGGACCAGTTTTGGGGACATCTGTTGCTCCCTCCCCGGCACTCCATTCAATTTGTAATTTATCTCACCTCAGTACACCTGTATTAACGGGCATGTCCAGACCATATGAAAGAAGTCTGCAGAGCTCCTTGCACACCGTGGACACTGAGCAGAGGGGCGGAGACGCGCCCGACATAGCCGATCAGGGGAAAGGTATGCCCCATACAATAAGTAGAGCTGCACCGCGCGCAGTCTTGCAGACACTGCCAGTATTCTGGGTGCCATGAACACTTCCACCCAGTCTGCCTCCTCCATGGGTCCCAACCAGCCCTCCCATTTGTCCCTGATATGGTTTAGGTTGCCTGAAGTGTTAATTTTTATCTTGTAGATTTGGGATACCGTTTTGTTCCCCAGGGCTCCCATTAGGAGCTTGGCCTCTAGTGGACTGTACTCCGGCCCGAGTCTGTGCGGGACAAGTGCTTGCCCAGGGCATTTCGTAGCTGGAGGTATCTGAAGAACTGCATGGGGTAGAGTTGAAAGTCAGTTTGCAAATCTTGAAAGGATCACATTGCATCCCCCTTCCATACTTCCCCCAGTCACGAAATGCCCACGAGGTCCGATTTTGCAAACCCTCTCAATGCAGCCGATTTGTTCAGCCATGTGTCATGCCACAGTAGAGTCTGCTGGGTGATGACATTGTACCATCAAGTATGCCGCAGTGCCCTTCGCCATTCAAGAAAGACCGATTTGGTCACTGGATCTATCTCTCAGAAGTCGTGAGCCATAAAGAAGATCTGGAATATGTGGAAAGCCCAGTGTAGTTAGCTCTAGCTGATAGGCCGGTCCACCCCTCATTAAACCAGTCATGCACCACCAAGAGTTGTATCGCTAAGTAGTACAAGTAAGGGATAGCCATACCCATCCCCCCATCATATACCCCTCTCTGGCAGTGCTGTAACGCTATTCGGTGTCTCGCACCATACCAGAGGAATGAGGTAGTAGTTCTCTCCAGTGCATGGAACCAGGAATGCGGGATTGAGAACGGAAAGTTCTGGAGCTCATATAAAATGCGCTGTAATACCATCATCTTATATAAGGCCTAGGCGGCCCAGGATGTTTAATGGCAGTGCTTGCCACCTGTGTAGGTCCGCTTTGATTTGGGATAATAATGGTGCCAGATTTAGGGTCCATGTGAGTTCCGGAAGGAGGGCCACCCATGTACCAAGGTATTTAAAGCTCAACCAGCGAATGGGCACCACCCCCTGCCAATCATAGCAAGCTCGCGACAGTGCTAGTGGGACCAACACCGATTTGGTGGGGTTCATTTTGAGCCCCGATGCCTCTTCATAGCAATGCAGGAGGTGAAAGCTCCTCAGGCCAGCTTCACTGGGATCCATCATATAGAGCAGAACATCGTCGGCACACAGGGCCACTCAATCTTCAGAGGCTGTTCCCCAGTTCCAGCTGCGATATAGTGGGTCTATTCTGATCAGTTGTGCCAAAGGCTGAATGGCCAGGGCAAAAAGGAGAGGGGACAGGGCACAGCCGTGGCGTGTTCCCCTGCGGATAGGAAATGTAGAAGAAAGGGTACCATTGATCTGCACTCGGGCCGTGGGGTTGGCATATAAGGCATGGACTAGTTGGCGGAATCTAGGCCCCAAACCTACAGGCTGCAATACTAGAAAGAGAAATCCCCAGTCAACAGATCAAAGGCCTTTTCAAAATCAATAAATAGAAGGGCTAGGTTCTGGCGTTGGGCTAGGGCCAAATGTAAATGATGTATACAATGTACCCTGCTTCAGTTGGCCATTAATCCACACTGATCCAGATGAATCAGCAGCAACAGCGCCCTTTTAAGTCGTGAGGCAAGAATTGTGATGTGAATCTTCACTTTGAGGTTTAATAAACAATATTGGTATGTATTCGACACATAGCCGTGACGGTGGTTGAGTTTTGGGAAGTACCACAATACTGGATACATCTATCCGTTCCAGAAGGGAGCCCATGGATCCACTTCTTCATACAAGGCTTTAACGTGCAGCATCAGGCCGTCCCGGAACATTTTATAATACTCCGACAGGAACACGTTGGGTCCAGGAGTCTTACCCGTCCCCAGCGAGCAGATGGTCTCCCTGATTTCTTCATTTGTTAGAGGTTCATCTAGTATTGTTGCCTCCGCAGAGGTCAATACGGGGAGGGGAATTCCTGCTAAGAATTGGTGGGCATGATCTCAGTCAATCACCGCCAAGGCCCGATATAGCACCTCATAATAAGAGGCGCATGTGTCCATCACTTCTTGGAGCTTGGAGACAGGTTCTCTGCGTGTGTTAAAAATTTTAGTGATATTTCTAGATGATTGATGATGGGAGGCCAATGAGTAAAGCAGCTTCCCATTTTTGTACCCCCATCCATACACCCTAACATTGGCCGCTCACCAAAGGTGTTTAGCCACCTCCAGAGAATGGTCACGGATCTCCTCTCGAATCAGTAGGAGTTGTCTGGCCACTGCTTCGCTCGGCTGTGCACTTTCTTCCACTTCCATCTGGATGGCCAGGGCCTCCAGCTGAGTGATGCAAAGGGTCTGGGATCATTCCTGAGAGCGGACAAGGCTCTTGTCCGCCCCCCCGCAACACCCCCTTGCTGGTGGCCCGAAATACTCCCGGCGAGGGAACCGATTCACTGTTGAGGGCAAAATATTCCTGGAGTGCTGGTTTCAATTGTTGGACATGAGGTTTATGTTGCAAGTATCATGTGTTCATTCGCCACATAGGGCAGACCACTGCCTGAGCGGGCCCCATAACAAATCGGAGTGGCGCATGGTCAGATATCCTGTGTGGTAAAATGTCAATGTGCGTGAGGTAGAGGCAATAAAACAAGGTCAATTCTAGATTGCGTATGGTGTGCTGCCGAAGTATGCGTGAAGTGACAGTGCCGTGGGTGCCCTCCACACATCACATAGCCCTGTGGACTGCAGCCAACCTGACAGTCCGGCGTCCGTGGCCCACCTGTGGGCTAATGGGGACCCAGTCACTTCCAACGTGGGGTCGGGAACTGCATTGAAGTCTCCCCCTAACATGGTAGCTCCCCGGGGTAGATCTAGGGGCAGGTTGGTAAGATCGATTAGAGTCCCGCGCATGGTCGCAGGCGGGGTGTATATACTAATGGCATTGATTGTGAGGCCTTTAACTTTCCCAGTCAGGGCCACATATCGCCCCTATGGGTCCCTCCACACCTGGGTAACCACCATAGGAAATGAGCGGTGGAGCAGTATTGCTACTCCCTTCGAGCCATGCACAAACCCAGCATGGTATACCTTGTTGGGCCAGGAATGAACAGCAGTCCCCTAGGAGATGAGTCTCCTGCAGCATGAGTATGTCAGGTCGGTGTGGTGGACGTATGTGAGTACAACCGTGCTCTTGATCTTGTCTAGAAGACCATTAATGTTCCATGAGATAATATGTACAGGGCCCATTCTGTCTGTGGCTGTATGGCAATCAAAGTTCTACCCACGGGTCCTCCCGGGTATCCCCTGGGTCCCCCACCAATGGAGTAAGCATAGTGTCTTGTTGTGTGTCATACTCTTTGCTAAACAGTAGCGTATGCCAACCTCCCTGTGCATTTGTTAGTAATAGCAACCAAACGATTAACCTAGACAACAATAACGAATGCCTTGTTACATGGCCTGAACTCCCATACCCCCCAACTCCCATCCCACCCCAAACTTCCCCCAAGAAGCATCTGTCGCCCTTATAAAACATCTTATCTAAGGGGCAGTGGTGGTCACCTCCATAGTTTCGGATTAAAGAGTGTTGGATATTAGGCAGTTATAGTGTAATGTGTGCTTAGTTTGGGTTGTACTCGCCCTCTCCCCCATACCTTCCCATTATTCAATTTACAGCACTGGACTTCAAGACAGGTTGGAGTCATTAGCTGCTTTCAAGCGCTCAGGCATCGGCCCCTTTGCCCGTGGCTCAACCTCTGCTTCACCAGAGCCATTGCTTGCTGGATGTTCCAGTAGGTTCTTTGGTGTGGTACCCTCTGACGGGGGTCACATGGGGGAGCTGGAGAGCGAGCCCCGCCGCGCCCTGCACCTCCTGGAGCACGTGCATTGCCACGGGCCCAGCAGCCATCTCCACTGACTGTCCATTGGTAGACTTTCCCAAGTCTGTCGTGGGTCACCACCGGTTGGACCCAGAGGGACATCTTCAGTTATCCGTGCCAATGCTGCCATAGGGTTCTCAAGAAAATGGGTCTTATTGTCATGTACCACTCAGAGCCTTGCAGGAAAAAGAAGATGGTAGGGTATCTCCACCACTCTCAGTTTCTGCTTGACTTCAGTATAGGATCGGCGTTGCAATTGAACATCTCTTGTATAATCTGGAAATATAAGGACCTTTGCTCCGTCGCAGATCATCTTTGGAGCGTGCTTCCTGTAGCATCGCACCCCTGTCTTTAAAGTTGAAGAACTGAAGTATCACCGGTCTTGGCGGGGAGTCTGCGGCGGCTTAGCCTGCAGAGCCCTGTGGGCTTGCTCTATGGCAAACCATGGTGTGAGGCGATCTCCAGGCATCCAAGATCTGAACCAATCCTCCAAGAAAGAGGCTAGAGAGGAGGCCGCTCTGTTCTCTGGAAGGCCTACGATACGAAGGTTATCACACCTGGATCTGTTTTCACCGTCTTCCGCCCTCCGATTTAGTTCTGATGTATGGCCCGATTGCAGGGATACTTGTGATTTCAAGGCAATCAATTCATCTTCCACAGCAGATATTCTCTATTCTGCTTCTGTGATCCTAGCAGTGGCCCTCCGGAGATCTTGGCGCACTAGTGCCATGTTGACCCTGACCTCCTCAATTTTGGCTTCCACTGCTGTCTGGGACGTCTGAATGGCCTGAAGAATGGTTGCCAGGTCTCCGGTGGGTAGCGATTTCCTGCCAGAGCCGCCCGATGCCAGGTCTCCGACCTAAGTTGCGCTGGGGCCCGCAGTAAATTGATCCATGCGCGTTTATGCCGAGGCGGTCCGCGCCGGCTTGTCCTTGCCCATTATAGCTTTCTTAAGACACAGTTACCTCAGCAGCGAATACTACCAGGCCCCCGACAGGACCGCGCTCCCCTCAGCAAGGTTGGCTGGGCTCTTTGCTATAGGACCCGAAGCCTCACGGGGCCCAGTGTACAATCAAGGTCTCTCTTTACAGCCCTCCTCCAACAAAAGCTCACTTCCATACACTGTCTCACCACGAGGCAGCAGCGCCTGGGTCAGGAGCAATGCTCATATAGTCACTGCTGCTTCACCTGGCCTCATCGCTGTCCGACCTGCTGCATTCCTGTCTCTAATGGCCGGGGGATCGCATTTCCCCAGAGCACGGTCCACGTTGCCTCAAGTGACCTGCCCTCTCGGATCAGTCTCTAGGATTGTGGCCTTCTCTTGGAGTGGCCGCTGCTACCACCTCCGGCCATCTCGCTGAGGCACGACCACTCCGTCTTGTCAGCCACGCCGCCTCACTGTCCACACTCCGCCCTACGGTGCAGCCGGGCCACAGAGGTACTCCAAAAGCGGCCAGGGCCCAGATCTAGGACCAGCAGCCGCCCTTGCCCCGGGGCCCATGCACGCACCCGGCCTGGCTGTATCACTCCTGGATGCCTCAGTCCCAGGCTGGCCCACCACCACTCTCCAGCTGCGCCGCCTCCTCACCTTCCACTCGCCGCCGCCCGGTCTTCCTTTCTTGCCGAGCGGCCTCCGGACTGTCCCGGTGGCAGGTGGAGGTGTTGTTTGCTTTTACCCCTCCACCGGGTCTCCCCAGGGCCCCAGCACTGCCATCAGCTGAGCACCCCAGGAGCACTTCAGAAGGTGCGGGGTGTCCATGCCCAGGCTCAGCCACAATCTTCTTCCTGGGCTTCACGCACATGCCTGGGCTGGCCTCCTCAGTCCAGGATCTTGCGGTGTGGCCCGGGTGCCCCAGTCCCAGGCCGGCCTGTCACTGCCTCTTGTCCTCCACTTGCCGCTTACCACCGCCCGGTCTGCCTTTCCTGCTGGGTGGCCTCTGCACTATCCTGGCAGCAGGCGGAGAGGCTGCTCACTTCACTTCTCCTCTGGGGCCTTTCTAGGCCCGACCAGAGCCTTTGGCCAAGAGCCTCTGTCAATGGCACCCAACCACCATTTTAGGCACGGCCTGCCCTTCTTCGTCCCCCTTCATGGCTGCTCCCCGGGGCACCGCTCTTCGAGCCAAATGCTTTCCCGGTGTCAAGTGGTCTCCCGGCACCAGTCCCGCTTGGGAGTCAGGCGAGATGGGCGCTGCCTAAGGTGGATGACGGAGGGGTCCAGAGCACTACGAAAGTGCGAACGCCATCTTGATGCCTTGGCCCCGCCCCTCCAGCCCACATCTTTATAAATTCTGCTTCAGTAGTATGGCCTCAATCAACCACAAGAACTGCCGCTGCCATTTGCACTCTTGAGGAAACTTCAGAGTAGCTGAATTAAATCCTCAGATTTTAGCACAATTACGCCAATTTCTCTCAAAACAACCACAAGACAGTGTGAGAATTGCACAGAGTGATAGATGAGAGCATACTCGTTCCATAAGAAGGGCAAAGTTAATCTATCACTGGCAGTATGGGTGTAACCGCTCACCTGTCTCCTGACATGACATAGCGGTGACTGTCCCCATTTTCATGTATGATCCTGGCCTGGTGACGTAACTCATACACAAGAGAGGTGGTATCAACTTTCTCGTCCCATGCTGAGGACCAATTTCCTGAATCCTCCAGTATGTAATAGGTCTGAGGTGCTAGTGTAACTGATTACTGAGACTTTCGTGTCGGCTGTGCGTTCCTATATTTGGGACCATCCCACAAATCCATACTATTTTACTCGGCATTTGTATCCAAGTGCCTCCTCTTTGTCCAACTTTCACTTCACAATGGCCAAAGTCATACGCACAGGTACACGCAAAGTCCTTCCACAACCACAAGAGCGTTGTTACTCAGGCGTTGGATGTCCACTCCTCCAGTTTTATTGAACTTTAAACATATTTACAGAAAACCAGAGGCTTATTCATTCCAAAGATGCCGTCCATTTTTCTCCATTAGTGAGTCATCGAGGCCCTGATCCCTTCTCCAGAGTACCTAAAGGAATAAAATACTCTCACCCCAGCCTTTATCTCTCGTGATACCTTCACATGTCCATTAGCTCATCTATTTGTTATCATTGTCCATCAATTTTGTATCTTTTGGTTAATGGATCAAACCTTGCCTTTCATATTTCTCCCTAAGACACAAATGTGGCCCCCCATATCCTCTTTCAAGTGAGAGGGGGAGGACTGACCAGGTAGGTGCTTTAAGCTGGTCCATGGTTGGATCTGGATGGGCTTTCTCACCCGCAGTCTCTTTCAAAACACCCACTGAACACAGACATTTAATGTGGACATTTCAATAGTTAGATCTTCTTTCCCTCCGGATGCTTATTCTCTCCTGAGCCTAGGTTACACTCTGTTGGTGGTCCCCTATGAGAGTGCCATCACTTCTGTGGTTATCTAAACACCCCTCACCATAGTTCAGCAAGTCCTCACTTGTTGCACCTAAGAGCCCCTGTAGAGGTCCTCACCGTCAATTTATTTGTGACTTAATCTTTGATTTATGGGGATATGGACCCCGTTTAAAAGTCCACTGAGTTCTTTCTCCATTCCCTTCTTAAAGCAACAACTCTCTATGGGTCTAGAACCCTGATCTTTACTCAGGATATTTGCCAGATAAATTGTAAGTTATCTTGCTGTGAGAAACCTTCTTCTGTAAGGCGAGATCTTTTACAGACTGAACTGTTTTCCACCACGCCCAGTTTTGTAGTTTGGATAGCCTGATGGCACACTCGCTTGTCAATCACCCATCATTAATCAGTTTTGCTTTTCTCCATTCACTGATCAGGCACCAGAAGTCCCTTGAGATAATGATGGTTGTCGAGATCCTGGCACCTGATTAAAAAACCACTGCTTCTGGGGTCCACGCCTCAGCAACAGGAATTCAATACCAAAAAAGAAGTCTGAACTGTTCGGGCATGAGTGTGGCACCTGTTTCAGGACTGTGAGGAGTCTGGCCCTGGATAGTGCCTTAAGGATAAAACTACCCATGAATCATTTCGGAAAGTAATTCCACCTTCAGGGAGCTCTGACAGGGCAAGTCATAAGCAGCCAGTGATGGTGGCGGTGACATCGCAGTCACGCCAACCAGGTGTGGTTGAGTCAGTCCTTAATTTGACCTGGTGGTTGCAGGTGGACCCCACCGGCACTCATTTTTGGGGACCTGGGGCCAGATATACCAAGAAGGCCTTTTGCGAGTCGGAAATAGCAATTTTTAAGAAATCGCTATTTCTGATTCGCACAATATAAAGTGTATCACATTTGCGATTCGATAATAGCGATTTCTTAAAAATCGCAAGTGCTATTAACGAATTGCAAATTGCGATACTGGCCCCATTCGCACCTATGGGCCTGTAGGCCCGTATTTGCGAATTTTTTGCATTTCCAAAATTGCGATTTCTTAACTGGAAATCGCAATTTTGGAAATGCAAAACCCCAGGGTGCTGGGGGCCTACGGCCCCCTCTGCTGCACCTCAAAAAGTTTTTTAGGACATGTAATATGCACACATGCCAAAAGGGCATGTGTGCTTCACATGTACATTTTAAAAATGCATTTTAAATGCATTTTTTAAATTTGCACATGGTTACCACCAAGTTCAACTTGGCGGTAAATAGCAATTCCTTAATGCCCAATTCGCATTAAGGAATTGCTTCTTACATGTGCTCAGAAATCGCAAATAAGGAATCCTTATTTGCGATTTCTTATTTAGAGAGTCACAATTTGAGACTCTCTAAACAGGGTTGCAATTTTAAGGAATCGATATTTTAGCGATCCCTTTCAAATTGCTTTCAGAATGCCTTTAATACATTCTGAAATGTCTTTTTGCATTTGCAAACGGGCATTCGCACCGTTTGCGAATGCAAAAAGCATTCATACATCTGGCCTCAAAACTTATTTTTCCATCATTAGGCTTTGAACTAGAACAAGAGAGAAAAGGCAGAAAGGGGGAAATGAAAGAGAAGGAAAATGACGGAAAACGAATGACAAAGTGAAAAACCAGGGATGAAAAAGAACCAGCAAAAGTGGGCAGGGAGCGTAGGGGGGTGGATGAAAGAGACATCAGGTGGAATCAAAACTTAGCGTCCTTGGTATTTGATAACTCCAACATTCCACAGGCTGGCCACGGGCTTCTGAGAGAAACTATGGGCACTGCCATTTGTTATTTTACAAATTAAGCACTGAGAGGAGTGAATGACACAGGCTCTAACTCTCCAAACACATCCACTTCCCATTCCCACATTCTAAAAGAAACATGCATTGGCAACGCTAGTGAGCCTGGTTTGCATTTTCAGATAGACGTCAGAACTACGGGGTTTACCACTGCTTTGCTTTAATAAAAACAATTTCCTTCCAGACCGTATTCAATATTCTAAAAAATGTTACTTCACTCGGACAACACAACAACAAAGTACATAATTTTCTGCCTTTCATTTGTCTAATTTGTATCAGATGGCTCGGAGAAAATGACCTTTACAGGGAGTGCTTCTGTAAACAAGTAGCAAGTTTTCTTTGTGTTTAGAAGCAGTCTAGCTCTACTCAAGTGACCCAAAAGAGCCACTTCACACTTGCTGCCCAGGTAACAGGACGGCGACAACTTCAAAGCACTTACAGAAGTCCAGCAACTTGCCTGCGTCCGGGTCCGGAGACCACTGTCCATGGTGCTGATTGAACAGCTTGCATATTTTTTCCTAATGACATTTGATATAGCGCTTTCCTGCCCCTCTAGAGGCCCAACGTGCTTCTTATATAGCTATTTACATCCTTGCCGAGGTCGTCAGGGTTGAACAGTGTTGTTTGTAGCGTGTCCTTTAGGGACACGCACAAGGTGAGGTGCTCGAGGTCAGTGCTTAATTTGCCCTGTTTTTTTCCTGTGCGAAGCACCTGCATTTATTTTTGAAGGCCGGCACATATTTTTCTGCCTCAAGCATTTGCTGCGAGCAAAAGACACATGTGAGAAAGACGGAGGAAGAGAAAAACGAAAAATCGTCACAAAGGGAGAAAGCAGAAAGCTGCAAGATAGAGCTGAAGGGGCAGGGAGTGGCTTTAAATGGATGCAAGAGGCCCGAGATGGGTTCAGGATTACGCTGTCTCCGTGATCTCACATTTAATTGCAGCAGCCGCTTGTTTTAGGGAAGAGCTTTGGGCACGGCACGTTTTCATTTACAAAGTAAGCACTCCTCGAGGTTTAACAACATTATGGAACCAGAGTCGTCCAGGTCGCAATTCTAATGGTTTCTAAGAACAGTCAGAAGCATATGTAGTGCCCAGATGAGTAAGAGACAGATGGGAGGCGCTTTCCAGCAGATTTGTTCTTGGTGAGCATCAAACTCGCTGCAAAGAAAGCATTTCTGACACTGCTGGTTCCATTCTTCAGCTGTTGCAAATAATCTGATTTCTGACTGAAGTGCCCATAGCAGGGATGGAGACCAGATGCAGCAGACAAAACCCAAAGCTGGTGAAACGTAAAAAACACATTTCTAGCTTTGCAGGGCGTTTTTCGGCATATTCGAGCCATGATTCATAGAAATTGATGGTTGGATTTTAGTGGTTGGATACAATGGGAGGGAGGGTGAGCTCTTCCAAATAACTATTGCTGGGAGAGTTAGAAACCCAGACCCCTCACCTGCAGCCTGCACAGAACTCCGCAGCAGGGCTTCAATCAACACCTGAAGACACTGCAACCAAACTGTGAAACCTTTAGCTACCCATGGATGGAGCACGGTCATAAATTCCACCCAGGTATGCGGTCCCACATGCACCATCACATCTACCACTTCACACGTTACATGCACACTTTCCTTGATGTGCATGATCTTCAGTGTATCAAACTGAGAATGAGATCTGCAAACCAGACAACTTCTCTAAAAGTGTGATACAATAAAGTAGATACAACTGAAGGCATTGCAAGAGGAAACACGATGACCCCACAATAGCCTAAGGCAATGCCGTCAGGCCATCCATTCCCCTACTATGGTCCTTATCCACACAGGGTGGATCACCTGACTTCATATAAGGAGTCAACAACTGAAGTGTGTCTGTACAACTCTCCACCCTACAAACAAAACAACCAAGGCACAGTCTGGATGTTCAAGGTGTGATGATGACAGCAGTGTGCACCAGAACGGTTCCGACATGCCTCGGCAATAATGGGGCACATCTTCCCATCCGAACAACACCCTTCAAGTTGCCATCACAATGTTGTTTTCTATCCTCTTCAGATGCCCGTCACATTGTATGATGCAAGACCCCATCAGTCATCTTCCAAATTGGGGCTGATGTACGAAAAGGATGCTTAGCGATTAGCAAATTGTAACAAATACCAGTTTCACAAATGAGTAAGCACTAAATATGATTTATGTATTCTTGTAAGCAATTAGCGATTCATACGCATTCATTATTGGAATTTGCAAACTAGTAATAGTTGCTTTTTGCGACTGTCGCACTGACAGCCAGTGATGACCTCACCCATTCAAGGCAGTACATTTACTTTCAGCTGCACAGCAGAAACAGAACTTCTCTCCCAGCACAGGGCTATTTCTCAGCACCACGTCCAGCCAGGAGCCACTAGAGAAGATGCGCAGGAAGATAGAACGCAACTTCAGCAGCTAAGAATTGGAAATACTGGTGGAGGCCAGGACAAGTTATGTGGAAAATCTTTTAAGTCTGTTCCTGAGATAACCTAAACACAGATTTGGACCAGGATCCAGCAAAATATCAATGCTGTGGGTACCACAAAGAGGTCGTGGGAGAAATCAGGAAGTGTTGGTGCAACCTGCGTTTTCACACCAAGGAGAAGGTAGCAACAAGAACTAGGAGGCTGCAGCTAGAGTTGGGGGCAAGGAAAGAGCCACCACCCACCCCTATGGAATGATAATTGAGAGCACCACCAAGCCTGAAGCCATCTCTGGAGTGTGTCATATTGACACATCAGCCCCTGTATTTGATGCTCCAGGTCAGTTCATCACATTGTACTTAATATCTAAATATACAATATTTATAATAACTTCTGTAAATGACAAGGATGCCTAGATGGGGTAATAATATGTTCTATATTTTGGAATTACTCAAAAAAGTATTTTATAAAAATAGAATACAAGTTCTCAAAATAATCAATTTTAGGTTTTCATAGTTTTCGAAACAACACATTACATTATGGGTAATGTAGGCCATGTGCACAACACCAAGGCTTTCAAAAATAGTTATGACATTTCTATGTTGATGATCTGTGAAAGATATCTTGTTAATAATATAAATATAAATATATTTAGAATTTAACTCATGCTTACAAAATTTACATTTTAAGTTACTACAGCAAAACCAATTAACATACTTATCAGTGATATTTAATGCAAATTTTCCTTGTTTTTGACCATCAGAAACCGAGGATGGTGGTGATTCCTCCTGTCACACAGATACAGAAACTGCTGATACAGTGAATGCCATTACTACATAGACTGAGAGTCCACCCAACATCTGAAACACCATCCCTGTATAGGACACCCAGTTGCAACTATAGCTTTTTCTGCAGTCATTGAACATCAACCAATACCATCCCTTGCTACTTTAGAAAGAGAAAGAGGAATTTAAGTTCTACTCTAGGGTCCAGAACTAGAGAAGTCAGGTGAAGCTCCCATCCCCGGCACGTTCCATGAATTGGAGCAATCATTGTTAAAAAATCAAAGAAACCTGCCCTGGGTTACCTCTGAACTGAGTAGCCAGGTAGCAAAATTAAATAGAGCCAGGCCTAACAATAACAATGACTATAAAAGATATGGCCACACAAATGGATGAAGACTCTGCAGCAAGCATCAACAGAGACATATGAACCGCCACATTCAGACATTTGGCTGTTCCAATAAAATGTTGACTACAGCCACCTCAGCTACGTGTGGGAGAAGTGCTATCATGCAGGTGGAAGTAGCGCACCTTAGCAGTGATTTAGCAAGAAGTTTAGCCCAAATAGTAAACACCTTAGAGGAAATGCAGACAGTTAATGCAGGAATTGCGACTGCTGGGCCAGTTGGAGAAACTGAGGGGGGCTCAAGTGCATTTGTGTTTGTGACAAAGGTACACCAAGGTGCATTAGAAGCCAGAGTGCTGAAGGACAACTGAGGGGCACACAGCATTCCAAAGACAGACCCGCTTTGGATGAAAAGCGTAGTTAGACAGTTCCCGTCAAGTAAAAGCAAAGACATTTTTTTTATTAAAAACGTAAATATCATACCAAGGGGGTTATTCTAACTTTGGAGGAGTGTTAATCCGTCCCAAAAGTGACGGTAAAGTGACGGATATACCACCAGCCGTATTACGAGTTCCATAGGATATAATGGACTCGTAATACGGCTGGTGGTAAATCCGTCACTTTTCCGTCACTTTTGGGACGGATTAACACCTCCTCCAAAGTTAGAATAACCCCCCAAGTCTTGATTGATATGTTCTGAATTAGCATATTCTTCATCTTCAAGTGAATCTGTGAATAAACAGAAAAACATGTGTTTGCTAACTAATACACTTTCTTTGGTCTTTATTAACAAATAACTATGCGTTGCGTACCTTAAAAGTTGTTGCTTGTGACATCATCCCTGTGAGCACATCCTGCTGCAGTTGCTGGAGGATCTGGTCCTGGAGGTGGTAATCAAAGGGGATATTTGACATCTTCTTCATCAGATTAATCACTTATAGGGCCAGTTGGGAGTCTCTCACGGTTTGCCAGATTATGCAACATAGCACAGATAGCTACGAATTTGCAACATGTTTTTGGATCATACTCTAGGAAACCCCTACTTTTGTGGACGCATCTGAATCTGTTTTTAAGTAAACCAAATGCTCACTTAATAATGCTCCTTGTTTGCTTATGAGTAGCATTGGGCCTCCTTTGTCTCAGTGTTCAGAATGAAAGTATGTTGAATTAATCCAGGGTCTTAATGCTTATGCACTGCACTGAAATTTAACAAACTTGTTTTGTAATTTAAAAAATACCTAAATGTGGTCACAAAGTAATATTAAAATAACAATTGCATAACAACCATCCACCTCCAAGCTCTCCTCCTTCTAGTTACTTATATTACCCACAGTGTTGAAAGACATAAGAGGCATGATTCTGCCGTCTAAGTCTGTCATCAGACATGTGGCCTTACACACTACTTGGATATTTAATGAATGTTGGCTCTTTCTGTTGCAATACACATACTCTATTTCAGAAAGTGCCCAAACTAGAACATGTGAACCATCTACACATCCGATAAGTTGGGAAAAATGCACAATTGCATAGAACTGGATTTTTGTAGTTTCCATCTCACAGTGGTACTTGGAAATGCCACGTGTGAATTACTAATTGGCAACATACAATTCTTATGTAGGATTTCTAGACACTTTACATAAGGCACTCTGGGATATCTTCCTGCATATGCAAAAATGATTTGGTAGCTAGCAGATGCTAAAAGGTGCAAACTACTTTAAACCTAAATGCGGGTGGGAATAGCACCACTGTGTTTTTTTAGGCCTACTTTATAAAGGATCCAGTTCATTAATTAAACTGAGAAGGGCCTCTTTGCTGAATCTGTACCTAGCATAAACCTCATCTTCCGTTTGGTCAAATAGCATCACCCTCTGTGTTAAAATCCTGTCTGCTCCTACTCCCCCTCTGTTGAGTACCAACAATTCACATCCTCCTCACTACAGCATGGAGTGCAGCTGTTGTGAAAGAATGCAATACATTTTGGCCCCATTTTATACTTTGCACCTGGCTACCATCTGCTTCCAATTGATAGTATTTCGCACATTCAACAGGCTCTGATTTAAAGAATGTCCTATTTGCGAATGCTGTGTACATTGAGATATCGGTTCACTATTTTGTAATGTCAAGGAGCAATTCAATATTTTCTGTTGCAAACAATACGAATAAGAAACTGCATATTAACCAGTGCAGTGTGCAAGCAGTTTTAAGAAATACACCATTAGCAACTTTTTGCTAACCACTTCACAACTAAATCTGTCTGTGGCCAGACTTAGAAAGGGAAAGTCCATTCCATCTGCAGACAACGCTTATGAGATTCCACAGGGTTTAACCTTCCTAGTTACATTTGCAGCAGCAGCATAGTTAGAGGATACTCAATGATGTGGCGGAGATGTTATTGCTCCCCCCGATGTCACAGTTGTCATCTGTATATGACGGTCTTTGCATTTTGTTAATCGAAGTGCTAATAGATTTGTTGTAAAGTGGTGCACTGAAGGCCTATATTAATGTGCATTCACTGTGGGGTAGTGGATTACACTGTTGTGGTATAGCCTTTAATCTTCATGTTCAACCAATTAATTTCAATGTTATACTTCATGATGTTAATTCATGGTGTGTACTAAAACGAAAAAGATTTAAAGAAAGTAATGTTTAAAATGTTACATGCAAAAGTTGAAGATTGCAGTTCTGCACCATACTTAAAGCAATGTGTTAACTGAGTTATTTTGCTTTAAATCAATTGTAACATGAGCACTGACAAATCTTATTGATGTTGAATTTATAATTATGAATATTATGTGCGCAGTATTTTGTATATCTGAATGTGCCGTTTTTTCACTTTGCTTACCTAAGCGAGTCCTGCAAGGTCCTGTTTCCTGACTGTGCTAATAATGTTTAGTCATTCTTGTTAACATGAACTCTCCTTTGAGACTTTGTTCCCATGAAATGCTAGCTTGGTAGTAGATGCTCTCCTGTTTTACACATAGTGAGCCTGATAAAGTAACCTTGAGCATAGTACATTCAGGAACTGTGGAACCGAACTATTTATACATTGGTTTCAACCCACACGGGTGAGCTAAGATGGATGCCTTCTACATATTGGTAATGGGAATATTCACTAATGTTGCAATTCCATAGCGCATGGCTGACTTGCATTGAACAATTACACCTTCTGCATCATGTGGAGTGAGGGATGAACAAATCATCTTGCACTATGAACTTCAATGTACCGTTCCCAAGTTGGACTTTAGTCTGTCTTCCCCACTTTTTCTCTTCTGGCTGGATCCCCTTGGACTCTGAGAGGTTCAGTCATCTCTACCATTATCCTTTATTTCAATGCTTTGCTGAGACTTAGAACTTATTCCCTGACCCCAAGAAGAAGACTCTTGACTGAGCTTCTGACATGCTGATGTATTCCCTTTTTGCGCTCTTTTTGCCAACTGGTCAGAGTGACAGTTATACTGATAAACTGGTAGCTCAGAGATCAAATAGAAGAAGAGTTCCTAGTCAAATGTACCAGCACCTGAATGGACAGGCTTTGCAGCAAATGACTGGGAGAAGGAATGTACAACATTTTGTTTTAAAAATACGTATCCTGTTGAGCATTCTTGAATTAGTTCTTGTGGCAGAACTGAACTTTGAAATTTCATTGCCAATTGATGAACTGAGGCATTATACCATGGATGTGTTTATTGGTGAGTTTTAATCTACACGTCTGTTATAGACATGTGAACGTTTATTAAAGGCTTTTTGAACGTTTAGTAGAAAATTTGATTAACTTTCTAGATCAGTGGTTCCCAACCTTTTCGACTTCTGCGGACCCCCACTTTATCATTACTAGAACCCACGGACCCCACTGAATCATTGTTGTAATCATGGGACCCCCACTTTATCATTACTGGATCCCGGGGATCCCCTCTAAATTACTGGAATCCGGGGACCCCCACTCAGTCATTACTGAAAGCTGTGGACCCCAGCCTAAACAATGTTTATAATTTGAACTGCAAAACAATATACAAAAAATACAGAAACAAACATTAGTCAGACACATACACAAATTATAACACATTTTATTTATTTTACAAAAACAAAAAATAAAAATGTAAAAATGACATTTTAATCCAAAGGTTGGAACTTTCTAAATTCAATTCAAGCCACACATCATCCACACTGCATTCTGTTTGATGCACCGGAACTGCTCCCACGAATACATCTGAGGACACTAATTTCATTTTTATCCTCCAATTTCAAAATCCTTGGCATTTACTATTGAAAATAGTATGTTTCAATAGTTTCAGTTGTATATTTAGCAACTTTATTTATATTCACTTTATTCATCTGTTAATATTTGTTAATTTTCTAACCAGTCACAGACCCCCCAAGGAGGCTTCGTGGACCCACAGGGGTCCTTGGACGACAGGTTGGGAACCGCTGTTCTAGAAGACCAAGAGGATTTTTGCAACTAACAATTGAATTCTAAGAAAAAAATGTTATTACTTTTATTGGTTATCTTTCCTGATATTTTCCTTGCTCACAAAGTATAAAAAGAATTGAAAGAGACTGTTGATATTTTGCTGTTGCAATAGTATTTTACATTTTATAGTTTTGATCTCAATTTTTTAATTTTTGACTGAAATTAGAAAACTCATTGTGTTGAATAGAAGCAAAGGTAGTGAGTGCAAATACATATATATATAGGATTGGAGGTTGTGGCAGTTATGATGATTATATTATTCATCATTGGATTACGTTTACCAACACCTAGTGATTCAGAAAAAGTTACATTTACAAGTGCCCCGAGTTTTGCAAGTCAAATGGCAAACCAAAAGTCTTTCTTTAATGAGAAAGATATAGATGCAGATGGGTCCTGAGGTGATTTGTCTACAAATGTATATTACAAATTGTTAAATGAGTATGTAAATACCATGGAAGTTAAAGACGGTTACGTCTGCACCCAATTGCCTTAATCAGTTAGTGAGGGAGTTACTTATCATAGGATCCCCTTAACTTATGGAATTTCCTGTAGTTTGTTGCTGACTCTTTTGCATCAGCAAGACTATTTCCAGTTTTATTATTCTAATTATGACCTTGTTTTTTCATTTGTCCCTATCATTAAACATGTGAGCAGCATTGCCAAAGGGAAAAACATTGACACAGTGGAATGTTTCTTTGAAACTACATTGACATTTCATACAGTCTATGTCCATAGAAACAATCTGATCTGTATTCTTACCCCAGTAGAAAAGGAGTATATTGGACAAGTTGAAGACAGAGGAAGAGCAAAAAAGCTAAAGTAGAAAAAGGAGTAGTATTACATATTTGGGGTTAGTTGGGGTTGATAAGCAGAAACTCATTCATTAATAGGGAGTCCATGATCTCTATCCTTAGATTGGCATCATGTAGATAAGCGGTGTTTGTATATGCCTACATCGAAAACTGACACACAATTTTTAGGGACTAGTGAATGCAGACATGATTTTTGGTTCAAGAGCGTTTGGACTTTTATGTTGAATGGATAAGATCCTGTCATACCAGGAGTTTATTTCACCTGTGGTAAAAAATGCTTATTATAGCTACCCAAAGGATGGTATGGAATGTGTTATCTAGGAGTAGTCTTTCCAAAGATTTATCATGTGGAGCAAAAGAGTAAAAGGAGGTGCCAGCGCTTCAGGGATTGTAGGGGATATCTTTGGTGCCATATTTCCATCTGGAGGAGTTATGCTGGATGGTCACAAGATAATGAAGTTGTCAACGATAGTAGATAAGTTATCTACAGATACAGCTTCTTGCTAGTGAATACAGGAATGGTTGTCATAAGATCAGTGGCTTTACAAAATCATCTTTCATTAGACATTCTTCTTGCAAACGAGGGCAGTGTTTACAAAATGTTGCAGGTTCAACAGTGCTGCACTTATATTCCTGACAATAGTAAGGAGCTGAGAAAGTATATTGCGAATATGACTAGCCAGAAAATAACCTAAAGGAGTTAGAAGCAACTGGCGCATGAGAAGCAATAGGTAGTGCTTTTTCAGCAGTTTGAAAGTGGTTTGGAAGTTTAGGGAGAGGAATTGTTGCTACAATTCTGAGACCTATATTATTAATAGCT
Organism: Pleurodeles waltl; assembly: GCF_031143425.1. Classification (NCBI taxonomy): domain Eukaryota; kingdom Metazoa; phylum Chordata; class Amphibia; order Caudata; family Salamandridae; genus Pleurodeles; species Pleurodeles waltl. The sequence continues at coordinate 94,076,432 of NC_090441.1, forward strand.
TTATGTGCCTTAGTTGCAGTTGGCCTCTATATGTTGTATATGAAGCTGAAAGAAATTAGAGCCAAGACAGGAAAGAGGAAGGAAGAGAATGAGATTGAGACTAGAAGGAGCATATATTACAGTGACATTAAGGAGTTAGAAGAGTCCAGAAGATATTTCCTGGAACAACCTCAAAGATTTTAACCTGTCTCATTAAAAATGAGAGATGGAAATTGATGTGATGCCTTGATTCGCCATGAGAGAGGGGATTGATGTAGCAGAGTTGTTATTGCTATCCGGGACATTTCAGTGATCATCTATACGTGACAATCTTTACATTTTGTTAATCAAAATGCTAATAGATTTGTTGGAATGTGGTGCATTGAAAGCCTTTATTAAAGTGCAATCACTGTACGGTAAAGGTTTAAAATTCATGTTTAACCAATTGATTTGTTTCTATGTTATACTTTATGATGTTAATTAATAGTTTGCACTAAAATGATAAAAGATTTCAAGAGAGTAATGTTTAAAAGATTGCATACAAAAATTGAAGATTGCAGTGCTGCGTCCTACTTAAAGCAATGTACTAGCTGAGTTATTTTGTTTTAAATCTATTGTAACATAAGTACTGACTAAGCTTATTAATGATGAATTTATAATTCTGAATGTTAAATGTGCAGTATCTTGTATAATTAAATGTGCCATTTTAATTCATTGTACTTAGCCTAGGTGAGACCTGCAAGGCCCTGTTTCCTGACTGTGCTGAAAATGTTTAGTCATGACTAAGTGAATTTGTCTTTCAGGCTTCATTCGTGTGGTAATAGGTGCCTTATTGTTTTACACATAGTCAGCCTGAGAAAGTAACCTTGAGCACAGTACATTCAGGGACTGTGAAACCGGACTATGTATACATTTGTTTCAAGCCACATGGATGCCTTCTACATGTTGGTAATGGGAATCTTCACTGATGTTGCAGTTCCATATCGCATGACTGACTTTCATTGGACAATTATACCTTCTGCGTCATGTGGAGTGCCGGATGAATGAATCATCATGCACTATGAACTGTAATATACCGTTCCCCAATTACACTTTGGTCAGTCTACCCCACTTTCCTCTTCTGGCTGGATCCCCTTGGACTCTGAGAGGTACAGTCCTCTCTACCATTGCCCTTTATTTCAGTGCTTTGCTGAGACTTAAAACTTACTCTTTCTGGCTGGATCCCCTTGGACTCTGAGAGGTACAGTCATCTCTACCATTATCCTTTATTTCAATGCTTTGCTGAGACTTAGAACTTATTCCCTGACACCAAGAAGAAACTCCAGAGGATCCAGAACGCAGCCGCATGCCTCATCTTGAACCTCCCACGCCATGAACACAACTCCGCCCACCTCAGATCCCTTCACTGGCATCCTATCGACAAAAAGGGTCATCTTCAAAGTCCTCATCCATGAACACAAATCCCTCCACAACACTGGACCAGCCTACCTCAACAAAAGAGTGAACTTCCACATTCCCACTCGCCACCTCCGCTCCGCCGACCTTGCCCTCGCCACAGTCCCCTGCATCCAACGCACCACCTCTGGAGGCAGATCCTTCTCCTACGTCACCCCCAAAACCTGGAACTCCCTCCCCATCAACCTCCGCAAGACCCAGGACCTCCTGTCATTCAGAAAACACCTCAAGACATGGCTTTTTGAACAGTAAAACGGCAGCCCGACCTCCCCACCTATCTTTCTCCCCCCCCCCAGCGCCTTGAGACCCTTACGGGTGAGTAGCGCGCTCTATAAATTTTTTTGATTGATGGATTGATTGATTGACTCCTGACCGTGCTTCAGACAGTCTGATGCTTTCCCTTTTTATATACTTTTTGCCAACTTTGGTCAGTCACCTTTTGCCCCAGATGTCATTTTTCCAAATTCTTTTTGTACTTTTCCTTTTTACTCTTTAGTACACATGTGTTTTGCCCAGCACATTTTAACTTTTGACTTGCCAATCTTTTGGGTTTTCCTTTGCCCTAGCTAGCTAAGTTTAGATGACTTTTTAATTGCCTTAATGCTTAAAAGAACTGAACAGCTCTTGTTTTCTGTACATCGGGTTATTCTTCTAATGTTTTGTATTGCTTTTGTCAAATGTTTAGTCCTTTTGATGTTAGTTTGTTTGAATCTTTTCTGTCGCCTTTGTCAACCAATGGTAATTCTGTATTTATATAACTTTGTGTTGAGAATTTTCTATATGACTTTGAGTCTGAGTTTGTAATAAAACCCTTAACCTTATTTCAGACTAGGGTTTTCCTTGTAGTACCCATTTGATCATGCCGTCATTCTAATTTGACTTGTTGTGAACTTTAGATGCCTTAGGTCTCCGCACCCTTAGGCTGGGTGAAAAGATTGATTGACCTCATTTAAAGCATAATCCTGAGTTGGAAAATGCTTCAGCATCAGTATGCCTCTGTCTTCAATGGTAGCTCTACAACACGATAGCAGCAAGCAGTAAAACCTTTCACTCAGATTGTGTGTACCAGAGCTTGTACAAATTTCCCATGGGTGCACTGTAGTTTTCAGCACTGAAGAAATCCTTGAAATGTCTGTCAAAATAGCATGCCGTTTTTCTGACATCACCAGTGTTTTTATGGTTGACATTTTCAGTGCTCCATGAAGATGAAAGGACCAACCTTATGAGTGTTTACACATGTTTTGCACACTGTAGCTATCAGCACTGAGGCTTGTTAGTGCATCTGTCCTTATTTGGTTTCTTATCTCTAATTTATAAGGGAACGCGTTAGAGGGTCGATGGACATTTTGACTGCGCTTAGAGTAAATCCCACCATAGGACTCAATTTCAATGCAAATCATCAACAAATATCAAACATACTATATCAATAATCTTTAGAGTCAGTAATCTCACGCACCATGACCCCTTTTAAGAGGGCTATTTTTGGCTGAAAACAATTGCTGGTAATGTTTTTGGTGTACTTTAATGAGCAGGGGTGCACTGACGTATTTTTTTTTTAGGAGAAATCAATTTCAATTGTTTCAGTTATTTAATTTCTGAAGGGTATTCTTTAAAACAAACAAAATTGAACCAAACCTTTATGTAAAGTTAGAATGTTTATTTCCCTAATAATACTAATATCACATAACTTAGTCTCAAAATCAAATGATATACATACAAAAACAACACTGGTTGACCAAACCTTCTAAAGGATCTCAACTTAACTAAAGCATGGATTACGACGCATTCAAGGGTTACAGTACAAATGAGTAGTAAGAACAACTGCATAATAGAAATAGCATACATCTAGAGTCAGCAACTGAGTAACATCAATTAATTGTTAATAGTAACCTAATAACATGTACGGTTTTCCCTCCCTAACCTTTAGATTAGAATAGCATGTTTGGACTTCATGCAAAATGATTTAGTCAACATAAATTTGGAAAACATCTAGCTGTGGCTCTATAAAAATAGAGATTGGTACCTAGAAACAAAGGACAAATTACAACAAGAACAATAGCATTTTGTTATACCTCTCCTCAGTACGGATCAGCAAGCTGCGGTTATCTTCGTCAATTGGACATCCTTTCGGTCAGCATCAGACCATGAAGGGGAATGGTTCAGAACTGGGGACTCTAAGCTATTTGAACCATTTGGAAAGCAATTCAGCATCAGGAATTTAAGCAATAAAGTGAAGGACAGAATTCTCTAAGAAGGAGAATCAAAATAGGAATGAGCATCGAAGGTGAGAATGATCGAAATGTTCCGCTTCTCCTCTGTGCAGTCGGGCTAAGTTAAAATCTTCTAAAACACTTCCCACATTGACATTGGTCGAAGAATTGTACATTTACATTTAGTCCAATGAAGGTAGACTTCACATCTAAGCTGTAACTAAACTGTTTTCCACATGTCGATGATTGGCTCCTCTTCTCCTGTTCCCATCGTCCGGCTCGTCAGGTAACAATTTTGTATCCCTCTGTCTTCCTTTCAATGCATCCATTGTTAGCTCCTGGGAACATCTCTTTCTCACACACTAAACTATACAAAGTATCAGTAACTAGTACACAACATTCTAGCAAGCAGTTCTCATGGGAAAAGAAAAACATTTGCTAGCATTTAATCAACTCAGTGGGAATATAAAGCAACTCGTGTTAATTTCTACAAGCGAACACTCTCCACAGCATTATCTTACCAGTACAACTAGGCCCAAGACGTTGCTAACTTAAGGCCTACAATTAATAAAGCGAATACATAATAAGTAATCATTATTATGTACACACTACTACATTAATTTAAACATGAGCACATCAATTTGTATTAACAAGCATTTAATAAGGACACTTCGTGGTTACTGACAGCCACTCAAGTGGGCACACTTTCCAAGTTGTGCATTATTTTCTACATTAAGTCAAATTCTATGCAGATTCAAAATTCAGAATACATGAATATTTGTTAGGAAAAATTCAGCGTTCACATGCTCAGATAGCAATATAACATAATGCTTTCAGCACACATTGAGTCTCTGTTGTGAGTCCGATGGTGGCCATATTAGTCCTGCACCTCCCTGACAAAACTGTGCAGGCAGGACAGTGCAAGAACTCTACGAACAGGACAGTGTCAGAACTGCATTGAAGGGCAGTGCCAGAACTGTATGAGCAGGACAGTTCCAGAACTGTACAAGCAGAGCACTGTACCAGCAGGGCAGTGCCAGAACTGTATGAACAGGGCAGTGCCAGAACTGTAAGAGCAGGACAGTGCTAGAACTGTACAAGCAGGGCATGTCTGAGCAGGGTAGTGCCAGAACTGTATGAGCAAGGCACAGTACGGGCAGGACAGTGTCAGAACTGTAAGAGTAGGGCTGTATCAAAACTGTGCAAGCAGGAAAGTGCCAGAAATGTACGAACAGAACTGCCAGAACTGTACGAGCAAGGCAGTGCCAACCTGTATGAGCAGGATAGTGCCAGAAATGTATAAGCAGGGCGCTGTACGGACAGGATAGTGCCAGAACTGTACGAGCAGGAAAGTGCCAGAACTGTATGAGGAGGATAGTGCCAGAAATGTTTGTGCCGGGCAGTGTATGAGCAGGGCAGTGCCAGAACTGTACGAGGAGGACAGTGCCAGAACTGTATGAGCAGGGCACTGTATGAGCAGGGCAGTGCCAGAACTGTACAAGCCGGGCAATGCCAGAACGGTATGAGCAGGGCACTGTACTAGCAAGGCAGTGCCAGAACTGCAGAAGTTGGACAGTTCCAGAACTGTACGTGCAGGGCTATGCCAGAACTGTACTGCAGGATAGTGCCAGAAATGTACGAGCCGGGCAGAGCCAGAACTGTACAAGCAGGAAAGTGCCAGAAATGTATGGACGGGGCAGTGTCAGAACTGTACGAGCAGGACAGTGCTAGAACTGTACAAGCAGGGCATGTCTGAGCAGGGTAGTGCCAGAACTGGATGAGCAGGGCACTGTACGGGCAGGACAGTGTCAGAACTGTAAGAGTAGGGCTGTATCAGAACTGTGCAAGCAGGAAAGTGCCAGAAATGTACAAACAGAACTGCCAGAACTGTACGAGCAAGGCAGTGCCAACCTGTATGAGCAGGATAGTGCCAGAAATGTATAAGCAGGGCGCTGTACGGACAGGATAGTGCCAGAACTGTACGAGCAGGGCAGTGTCAGAACTGTACGAGCAGGAAAGTGCCAGAACTGTACGAGGAGGATAGTGCCAGAAATGTACGAGCAGGCCGGTGTATGAGCAGGGCAGTGCCAGAACTGTACGAGGAGGACAGTGCCAGAACTGTATAAGCAGGGCAGTGCCAGAACTGTAAAAGCAGTGCAATGCCAGAACGGTATGAGCAGGGCACTGACGAGCAAGGCAGTGCCAGAACTGCAGAAGTTGGACAGTTCCAGAACTGTACGAGCAAGGCAGTGGCAACCTGTATGAGCAGGATAATGCCAGAACTATATGTACGGACAGGAGAGTGCCTGAACTGCACAAGCAGGACGGTGCCGGAGCTGTTTGAACAGGACACACTGAACCCCCAAACGAACAGGGCAATGACAAGCCTATATGGGTGGTCGTGAAAAGAAGCTAAAGCCCCTCTGAACTGTGCAAAAGGCATAAATGTTCATCTAACAAAAGTGAAGAAGTTCAAGTGAAGCCACATGACCCTCACTGGTCGTCATTCAGTTCAGTCTCGTCCACAGACGGCCATACTCAAGCGTACTACGAACAAACACCGAATTCCCACTGGCCGGCAACCCTCTGCCTGCGAACTCGAAAAAGGCACCACAAAATTAGTTTGGCCAAATGCACCATAGTGTTTGATGTGTGGTGTTCGGTGTGACTCAGACCTCGGAATCGTGAGTGAAAACAATGTCAGCAATATTGTGGCTACAGTCACCAACCTAAAGATGTAGACAGTTCGGCTCGTGCCTTCAACCGAGTGGTGACGTCCTTCCTGTCAAACTGTTCCAGAGACGCTGACCCGCAGGCCAATGCTCAAAGGCAGGGACGTCACGCAAAATGACGAGGGCCCATGCAGAGTAGGTTGACAGGCACCTGAGAGGCCCATCTCTCACAGACAGTCAAAGGCCGCTGGCTGAATTGAGGCCCCTTAAGGGCTATGAGTTCTCTGCTCAAAGGATATCCTTGCCTTTGACCCAGTACATGGCTCCACCTTGGTTTGCGCTATGCAAGTAACACATACGCACAAATGTAAATATGGTCGCATTTTAATTATTGGTACATTCCCTGCCACCACTGGTATTAGAGGCTGCCAATGGAAAGTGGCCCCAGTCTTAACTCTTGTTCCAAATATATGTTCGAAATGTCATTGTTGTAAATCATATGTCCAAATCAAATCAAATCATTAGCATTTATAAAGCGCGCTACTCACCCGTGCGGGTCTCAAGGCGCTAGGGACAAAGGGGGTGGTTATCGCTGCTCGAACAGCCAGGTCTTTAGGAGTCTCCGGAAAGCGGAGTGGTCCTGGGTGGTCCTGAGGCTGGTGGGGAGGGAGTTCCAGGTCTTGGCCGCCAGGAAGGAGAAAGATCTCCCACCCGCCTTGGAGCGTCGGATGCGAGGGACGGCGGCGAGTGCGAGGCCAGAGGAGCGGAGGGGGCGGGTGGGGACGTAGAAGTTGAGCCGTCTGTTGAGGTATTCCGGTCCCTTGTCGTAGAGGGCTTTGTGTGCGTGGGTGAGAAGTCGGAAGGTGATCCTTTTGCTGACTGGGAGCCAATGCAGGTGTCTCAGGTGTGCGGAGATGTGGCTGTTGCGGGGTACGTCGAGGATGAGGCGGGCTGAGGCGTTTTGAATGCGTTGCAGGCGATTTTGGAGTTTGCCGGTGGTCCCAGCGTAGAGGGTGTTGCCGTAGTCCAGGCGGCTCGTGACGAGGGCGTGGGTCACGGTTTTTCTGGTGTCGGCGGGGATCCAGCGGAAGATCTTGCGGAGCATGCGGAGGGTGAGGAAGCAGGCGGAGGACACGGCGTTGACTTGCTTGGTCATGGTGAGAAGGGGGTCCAAGATGAAGCCGAGGTTGCGGGCGTGGTCTGCGGGGGTCGGTGCGGTGCCGAGGGCCGTGGGCCACCAGGAGTCGTCCCAGGCGGACGGGGTGTTGCCGAGGATGAGGACTTCAGTTTTTTCAGAGTTCAGCTTTAGGCGGCTGAGCCTCATCCAATCTGCGACGTCCTTCATACCCTCTTGTAGGTTGGTCTTGGCGCTGGCGGGGTCCTTGGTGAGGGAGAGTATAAGTTGGGTGTCGTCGGCGTAGGAGGTGATGATGATGTCGTGCTTGCGTACGATGTTAGCGAGGGGGCTCATGTATACATTGAAGAGTGTCGGGCTGAGTGATGAGCCTTGAGGTACGCCGCAGATGATCTCAGTGGGTTCTGAGCGAAACGGAGGGAGGTAGACTCTTTGGGAGCGGTTTACGAGGAAGGAGGCGATCCAGTCCAGGGCCTGGTCTTGGATCCCGGTGGAGCGGAGGCGGGTGATTAGGGTACGGTGACAGACGGTGTCAAAGGCAGCCGAGAGGTCGAGAAGAATGAGGGCGACTGTTTCACCGTTGTCCATCAGGGTTCTGATGTCGTCTGTGACTGAGATGAGGGCGGTTTCAGTGCTGTGGTTGGTTCGGAATCCGGTCTGTGAGGGGTCGAGCAGGTTGTTGTCTTCCAGGAAGGTGGTCAGCTGTTTGTTGACGGTCTTCTCTATTACTTTGGCTGGGAAAGGCAGAAGGGAGATGGGGCGGAAGTTTTTCAGGTCGCTCGGGTCAGCCGTAGGTTTCTTTAGTAGGGCGTTGACTTCGGCGTGTTTCCAGCATTCGGGGAAGGTAGCAGAAGAAAAAGAAGAGTTGATGACGGTCTGGAGGTGCGGGGCGATGATGTTGTCGGCTTTGTTAAAGATGAAGTGCGGGCAGGGGTCCGAAGGGGCGCCGGAGTGGATAGAGTTCGAAAAAGAACTCAGGTCAGATGTTGTAGTTCTAAAAGGTGCCTTGTCGGACATAATAAAATAATAAATAATTGGGCTTACATTCTAGTGCACAACACATGAATCACTTATTAGAACACATCTAATATTTATGAAACACAATTATTAATTATTAAATATGTCTGGATTTAAGATTTCTAAATAATATGCAACACATTGCATCATAAACGTAAATAGATGCAAACGGAACTATGTTTGAAAATTAACCAATCACGTTAGTAGATTTTAATTAAGATTTCTTTAACTCCCCTTATAATTTCAAAATGAGCCTTTCTGTTTATTAGGCTAATTTGTTTCGAGTAGTAAGCATTTCTAAACATAACAAAAATAGTAGGTCAAATTAAACCCAATAAAATAATGACTAATGATATCACAAATATGCGATTAGGTATGGCGGCATATAGATATTTTGACAGTATTTTATTGGTTAAGAGGGCTATTTTTGCCTGAAAACAATTGCTCGTAATGTTTTTGATGTACTTTAATGAGCAGGGGTGCACTGACGTATTTTTTTTTAGGAGAAATCAATTTCAATTGTTTCAGTTATTTCATTTCTGAAGGGTATTCTTTAAAACAAACAAAATTGAACCAAACTATCAGGTGCTTCAGGAGTCTGCAGCCGAGCAGAAGTCGCCGGTGTTCATTCTGGAGAGCCCGGGGGCAGAGCTGATGGAATGGGGCCAAAGTGATGCTTCTGGGACTCAGATGGTTCCTCCCTGTTGGGGGCTTACGGGCTCTGGCCTCGGCAAGCAGCATAAAAGTATAATGAAATGCTGAATGTTTTCTGAATTTAATTTTCCCCTCTGAACTTGAAGAGGCATAGCAACACTTTTCAGGCGATTTCAGACTTTGGTGAAAGGGCGCCTTGCAAGAAATCAAAGTCGAATTAAAACTGATAAAACTGGCAAGTTACAAAATAATAGAAGTTCCCTGTACATGGCTCTACGAGAGAAAGAGAAGCAGGGCTCTTCTGTGACCTGCAAGTACACATTTGAACATCAGCAAGGCCAGTCCAGCTTGCATCCTTCCAAGGTTAGTAAAATAAGTACGCTTAAAACCCTTGCTTACAATGCTTGGAGACAGGAGGATTGTCTCAAATAAAACAAATGCACTATTTAATAGCCCATTGGTGGTAAACAGCTGTTTTTATGTTGACTTAAGTGAAGCCTTTTTATGTCCACTATTCATGCAAGGGTCTGCTTATGTTTCACCTGAATTATTTTAGTACTTGTTAAGTTTTTAGGGTCGAGCCTGCGTTGCATGCGCTTGCGCATGAGTATCGCTTACGAGATGCTATAGTAGTTAGAAAAGGGCTCAGAGCCCCGTCCATGTCACGTCAGTGTCTTTCATTGGTTTGTGGGCTTGCCTTTTCAAATCTGCTTGCTTTCATTAGTGGAAGGCATGCATACGTCATGCCTTTTCCGGTGGTTAGCCCTCCTCGAGCACAGTGACCAAGTACTGAAAACATACGAGGCTCGCTGTTTTCTGTCCGGTTTGTGGACTACTTTTCCTCTTTTTTTGCAGCGCGATCTCGCTTGTTTAGTAGCGGGATCGTGCTCGTTTTTTGTTTTTTGTTTTTTGTTTCCATTTAATGAGGCAAGAAAAGACCGGTTGGGAGTTTACAACTGCTAATAGCTCTAACACGGAGAAATGCGAGACTTGTTGCATTGCAAATGCTTGTTTAATGGTGCTGTCATTGATTCTACTTCTGGTTAGGTTTATTAATGTTATTAATGCAATTCTACAATACTATTACTATTAGTACAAGTAATAGGAGTGATAGAAATATAACACATTAATGTGCATGTTCAAGTTAATTTTAGGTCCATGTTAACCAGAACCTTTTGATTTTATTAAATTATATATTTATATAATATACACTATATACAATATAAATAAAAATTATATGTAATATTTCGGCCAGCTCTCTGTATCCATTGGTCTGTAATTGTGTCAGTCACATGTTCCTCCCACCCACTACAGCATACAGCATTGGATAATCAGTCAACCCACTTCAGCTATTGGCTAGCTTGACTCTGAGTGATGGTGTTTTCTGCTTTCAACTCTCACTTCTCAAATGCTCACTTTAAATGCCACCACAAAGCTGCCTTCGATGATCATCCACTCCTATCATCTGCTTCTTGTCTTTGATAGGTGACTAAAATAAAGTTCTTTGCCCACCAGCGCTAGACGGACGCTCCGCATGGCTGCACTGACGTATTGAGATTTACTTCCACAGGAATGCTATTCTAATCTTTATTATTTTCTAATTACGTTTTTACTTTGCTCTGTGTATTAAAAATATGGCTTTCATGCAGTTCCTGCATCACTGCAAACACATCAAAAATAAACATATCTATAGTTTTCGTTACATCATAAAAATGTGATTGGTGTTAAATAATACAAAAAATATATATATATATTGTACTGATATAATTGTTAAGAACAAGCGTTGTCACTGTATTGTTCCTTAATATTACTTGATGGTTTAAGTCATTCCAAGATGGCTGCTAGAGATCAGAGCAGAGGAGACCCAGCTGCACAGAGACCGCAGGGAGACAAACATGCTTCCCTGTGTCCCACCTTGGATGAATGAATGAATTAATGGGAAGATATTTGTAAAGTGCAATTACTGCTTCAGAAGTAGAGTCCTGGTGCTTGCGTGAGTCAGGTAGGATTGGAGGGTTACAGCTCACCAAACAGCACTGTTTTCAACTGTGCCTTGAACAGGCTCTCGCTAGATATGAAATGAAGGGAGGGTGTGAGGGCCTTCCAGAGACCGGGAGCCAGAGCAGAGAAAGACCTGCCCCCAGATCTGGCTTTGTGAAATCCGGGGATCCACAATAGGTTGTGGTTAGAAGAGCGGAGCGCCCCTGCAGGAGAGTAGTATTTAAGCTTGTCTTGAATTTGTCTTGGACCCTTCTGGTGGAGTGCTCTGTGAGTGATCACAAGCATTTAGAATTTTATCCTAGAATCAGTCGCTAGCCAGTGTAGTTCTTTGAACCTTTGAATGAAACCCTATCATTTGGGATAATCAAAATGAGCCTGGCTGCCACATTTTGTACACACTGCAGTTGAGGCAGCAGGTCCCAGGAGCACCTAGATGGAGTATGTTGGCATAATCCAACCTGGAGGTGATCAGTGCATCAACAATCCCCTTGCAGGTGTCCAGGGGCAGATATTTTAAAAGGTTTTTCAAGAATTTGAACAGATCGAAGCAGATAGCCACAGTGGCCTTGGTTATGTTTGTATACCTCTCGAGCTTCCTCCCACGTGGGATCTTGCCTCTACCACTTCAACAGTCTTCTGCCTTCCTCTCTCCCCTCTGATATTACTTTTCATCTTCCTCTTCCTCCCCTCTCCTGCTCCCCCGTCTCTCTTGTTTTCCTCCCTGCCTCTCTTGACTGTCTCTCTCGCTTCCTCTCTCCTGCCTGCCTCTTTGCTGCCTTTTCCCTGCCAAATGACATGGCGCCTGATCCATCTCAGCTGTGTGCTGCTGGTGTCCATTGTTAATGGAGACATGTGGCCAGCATAAACCCTCACCCTCACGAGTGCCGCATCACTTCCTTTGTGTACACACAGCAGCCCTAAAATGTCCATTCGCTATGGCTTCACGACACATGTCAACTGTTGGGAAATGGCAGAAGTGATGGGTTCTCGTTGTTGGACTGCTGTACTTTAAATGTAACTAATAAAAAAAAAATCTTCAAAAATGTCCACTCGCTGCAAGCTCTAGGAGACTGAAGAACAATCATCAATGCATTCGAAACATTAAGCAAAATGCATTTCCTCGGGGAAGTTAATTTGTTTTCTTTGTTCATTTTCAGGAGCCTGGGGCCAGATGTATCAAACATTTTGGGCCGTTTGCGATCACAAAAATGCATTTTGGTATGTAACAAGTCCAATTTACGATTCAGTAACTTGTTACCAAATCACAAATTGGATTTGCGACTACATACCGATTCGGTATTAGGAAGAGGCGTGTCAAGGGCGTCCCAACCTAATGCCGAATCGCAGAGGTATGTATGATTGTTTTGTGACCGTGAATGCGGTCGCAAAACAATCGCAGTTACTACCTGCTTCAAGTAGGTGGTAACCCATTCGCAAAGGAGAAGAGGTCCCCAAGGGACCCCTTCCCCTTTGTGAATGTATGCGAAAAGTTTTTTAAGAGCAGGCAGTGGTTTAATTTTTCATGGTTAAACACATCCTGTTTTCCTTTAAAAAACAAAAAGATTGCTTTAGTGAAAAGCAATCAGAGACATGGTGGTCTGCTGAGCCCAACAAGCCCCCATCCCTGTGATTCGCAATGGCTCGCAAATTGTGACCTACCTCATGAATATTAATGAGGTAGGTCGATTTGCGAGTCCTTGCAAATTGCAGTATGAAACTCCTGGAGTTTCATACATTCCAATAGCGATTACTTAATTGGGATTCAATAACAATCACAACTACGTAACCGCTATTGTAAGAAATGATACATCTGGCCCTAAGTCACTTGCTGTGAAGGAGCAGACACTCTCTTGAATACATTCCATAGTAAATCCCTCAGACGTCTGTTTCAAGTCACTGCATGAAAGACAGGATTATCTTATTTTACAATTCATTACAAGGCTGACTTTTACAGCACACAAACAACCCAGGCTTGACCCTTTTCTTGTAGACCCTTCACTGGAGTAAAACTTCTGTCTAGACAATAAACTAATAGACCAAACTGCAGAGAGTGCCTTTAAGGTTTAGAAAACAACCTCATTCATTGATACTCGGGCACATGGACAAAGTACTGTGCTTAAGAATAGCCTGTCCGGCAAGTGTATGCTTTCAGTTTATTTAGGACTTAACTGCACTAAAATTGTCTATGGTTCATTAACCTACGTATTTTGCTGTGTTCCTACTGCACCTAAAAATTTATCTCACCTATCGGTTTATGCAATCACTCATTCATTCATACCCACCTGCTCAATCATTCACACATGCTCTTAAGCTACTAATTCACACATCTACACATTCTCTTGCTCATCCGTCCATCTACCCATTAACTCCTTTGCAGATTCACCACCTCATTGACTACTTTGCAGATTCATCACCTCCGATCTGCACAATAACACATAAAAAATCTGTAAATGCTTACTGACTGGTACTTTCAGTGACCCTTCTTTATCCTTTGGTCTGTTGTAGTGTCATTCACACTTTGCTCCTGTCCACCACCGCATTCAGCCTGTGGCACAGGGGCAGCCCATTTCAGCCACGGGATGGCCTGATTGTGATTGATAGCTTTCTGCTCTTGCACAATATAAAGATCATACAATAATCTGTTCCCCTCAGTGCCACAGACTACCCGTGCAATGTGTGCTTCTCCTACTGGGATGCCCGTTCTATTCATATACAACCCAATAAAACTTAGCAAAGACAAAAGGTAGATAACCAATACCAAAGCAGTTGCCCTTGCCAGTGCTTGTTTAGGTTTAGGTTGGTTGGAAGGAACGTGGCACTTTTGAAGGAGGTTGTTTTCGTTTTCTCTCATTCCATTGTTTTATTGATGCTTTTAAAATTTGCCCACTTGGAATATGAAATACCCTCCTTTTGTGTTATTGTTCGTAATTTTTGTTTCTTCTAATAATGCTGATGCCTAAACGTTATGTGGCATTTGATTGCCATGTTTGGCTGTGTGATGTACCCTAGGAGTGGCTGCTCAGACTTACTGCATTTCGTTTGGCATCCACTGCTAGACGGCTACATAAGTCTCAAGACACAGGGAAAGGGATCCTAACATTTATTTTCACCTGCATTGTCACCGTCCTGCTCATAGCTCCTGGATGCCCACGAACGAAGCAAGTTTCTGGCCTACAGCTCTGGACCTGGTAATCTTGGCAATGATGGTTGTGGGCTTTCATGGCAGCATACCTCGCCAGGGCCGAGACCTCAGAATGTGTGATGTTGACCTGGCAGCCCATAATGTCAGCCTCTCCTCATGTTGAGTTCTCCTTCAAGTCTGGCAAGCTCCTGGTGCTGGATGCACTCTCAGTTGGATGCTCCACTCGGTGCAACCCTGCTATCCTCACAATTATTCTCTTTTCTCAGACTGCATTCCCCAACCTTTTTTTGTGAAATTCCGAGCACTGAAAAGTAAACCCACGCTGTGTATTAAGTATTCGTATGGGCTTTATTTTCATCCAATCAAATCTCCATTGTCCATGCCAACACGTGTTTCGTCAGTGCTGCCTGTGTTGCAGCTGACTTCTTCAGGGCTATCACAGAATCGTACATATACATGATTGCTGGAATAGAGTTCTCTCTTACAATCAACTGCGCCATCAAGCAAGTGAAAAACCAACTCCTCGTGCTTGTCAGCGGGGTAGCAAAAATGAATTTAGTGGCTGTCTCATAAAAGAGAAGAATGAGGGGAAAAAGCAAAAAGAAAACCATCCATGCGGTTTGTGTGTCAAACCATGTTCAAGTAATCACCCACCAATATATATATACATATATATATATTTTTTTCACTATGTGGGTGAGTAGTACTAAAATTAAAATCTGTGATGCCTACATACTTTTGAATGTTCTGAGCTTCACAAAACAATTTGTCGGGATTACTCTGTTTAAGGAAGATAAGGTGGCTATTGCTTTCTCCTAGAGACCCAGACAATTAACTAGTATCAGATAACTTCTATTGTGAGAGTGAGTGCGCAGTCATTCCCAGCCTCCTCCATTTATGAATATTGTATTTCCTTGGTAGACTGCACCACTTGGATTGGTTCACTTATTGAAGAATACAGACGATGGCGGTCCTGATGGATCGTGAAAAAGCTGCGAAGGAGTTGTTCAGTAATCTCCATACAAGCATAAATACAATGTATACAACTAATAAGAAGGAGGGATTAAAAGACAAATTCAAGAGATTGGAGAAATTTAATTGGTGTGACGCTATTACTTTCACACAATATATGAAATTGAATAGGATTCCTATCGGCCCCAGAGCCCAAATATTTCCAACCTAGGATGATTTGGATAAAGATTTACTTTACAATAGGAAAATTAGTTTATGCATAGCTCAATGAATCTCATGGCTACTTTAATAGGGTTGTATGACAGAAGCACGCATACGGAACAACGCATGCCTTAACAATGTGGTCGGAACTACCTTAATCATACATGCTTTACAGCAAATTTCATTGTAAAAGCATGCTTAGTAACGGCATATGCGGAAACGGCATGCATGCTTCTGTCATACAACCTCCACCCGCCCTGAGGCCCAAAACTACCCCACCCCTAATAAGTAAACTACCCAGACACCCCCCACCCGCCCTAAGCCCTAAAACCTTACCCCACCCCTAATAACTAAAGTACCCCAACACCTCCACCCAAATCCCTAAAAGAAAACTATAAACCACTCCCCACCTCTGCCCCTAAAAACGAAACTACCCTGACATTCCCCTCCTGCCCTGAGCCCTAAAATCTTCCCCCACCCATAAGAACTAGCCTTCTCCGACCCCCACCCACCCTAAGCCCTAAAAAGAAAATACCCCCACCCTCCACCCCAGCTTCTAAAATCTAAACTACCCTAACACCCCCACCCTAATATCTAAACTACCCTGACCACCACCCACCCTAAGCCCTAAAAAAAAAACTACCCCGACCTCCTCACCCCTGCCCCTAAAAAACAAAACTACCCCAACACACCCACCCGCCCTGAGCCCTAATACCTTCCCCATCCCATAAGTAAACTACCCTGACTCCCCACCCACCCTAAGCCCTAAAAAAACTACCCCTTAACTCCCCACCCTCCCTAAGCACTAAATCTAACCCCACTTACTTCCACTCCCGATCCTCCTCTCCTCCCGCCCTTCCTCAAACCTTCCCCGCCCCAAAAGAATAAACGTCCCCACCTCCTCATCCTAAGCCCTAAAACAAAATACCCCACCCGCCCCTAAAAAATAAATAAACTACCCAGTCCCCCCACACACCCTAAGCCTAAAAGCTAAACTTCCTCAAACGCCCCACCACTTCCCCTAAAAAAAAATAGTCCGAACCCCCACCCACCCTAAGCCCTTAATCCAACACCCACCTGTAAAACCACCCCTAACCCTGTCCCAGCCCCACTTACCACACTGTGTCCTTGTCCGCGTCCTCTCCTGATTTTTCTTGCCTTTTTCTCTGCCTTAACCACACATATGCGTAGTTTGGCACATGTGTGGTTAGGGCAGAAAAAAAGCCATGCGTTGTTCCGGCTAGCGTTGTTCCGCTTGTTCCACATTGTTGGCAATGCATTGTTTAGGATGTTTCCCTTTTAATAGAGAATGTGGAGAGGAAGATTAAAGTCTTGCAACATTGCAAATAGTTGTATTTGAGAAAGAGATATTGAATATGAATTTACCTGATCCCACACAAAGAAATGACACCATATTGAATGAAGCGTTACCGAGACACCAGAAAGAAATCAAAATGAGAAAAGCTAGGAAACTCAAAAGAGACGAAAGAGATTCCTTGAGGAGCAGGGTGTTTACTTTTGCCAGAAAGTGTGATCTCTTAACCCCTTAGCTGCTGGGCCTTCCCCCTCTTCCCCACGCTGAGCCATTTTTTGGCTATTTGGGGTAGTTAGCGTTTAGGTCCCCATAACGTTTTGTGCACACAAGCTATCCACGCCAAATTTGCGTCCTTTTTTATAACATTCTGGGAATTGTAAAGGTACCCAAAGTTTGTGAGTCCCCTTGAGGAGACCAAGAAATAAGCCAAAGTACAGCTAAAATTAGTTTTTTGGGGAAAATGGGAAAAAAGTGCTGCAGAAGTAGCATCTGTTTTTTCCCCTTGCAAATGACATCTTCGAAGGGTTTGTGGTGCTAAAGTCACACTCTTCCTAGCTTTCGGAAAGATGCAGAAAACCAGATGAATCAGAAAACCACATTTTCAATACAGTTTTGGCATTTTACTAGGACATACCCCATTTTTACTATTTTTTGTGCTTTCAGCCTTCTTCCAGTTAGTGACAGAAATAGGAGTGAAACCAATGGTGGATACCGGACAGCCAAACATTTCTGAAAAGTAGACTAAATTCTGAATGCAGCAAGGGGTAATATGTGTAGATCTTTCAAGGTTTTCCTACAGAAAGTAACAGTTGAAATAACAAAATATTGAAATTGAGTTGAAAAAAACAGCCCTTTCTGACTACGTTTTCTTCCGTAACTTTTTCCAACTATGATAGATTTTTTAAAGCAATATACCGTTATGTTTGCTGGACCCTCTTGGTTGCGGGGATATATAGGTCTTGTAGGTTCATCAAGATTCCAAGCTACTCAGATATAAAGAGTGAAAAATAGATATCAAGGAAACCTATATATTTTCGAAATGGGCACAAGATTAGGAGTTTAGAAGCAGTGGTTATTTCAGGAATTATCTCTGAATTCAGGAGTCCCCATACTAGCATGTGAATAACAGGGCATTTCTCAAAATCACTTCTTTCTTGCACACTGTCTTACATTTGGAAGGCAAAAATGTAGAGAAAGACAACTGGCAATAATACTAGTTCTTCTATTCTGTGTTCCCCTAAGTGTCCCGATAAAAATGGTACCTCACTTATGTGGATTGGCCTAGTGCCCACAAAAGGAAACGTCCCAAAACGAAACATGGACACATCACATTTTTCCATAGAAAATTCACCTGGCCTCTAGCTCAGCCGGCATCTAGGGAAACCAAACGAACCTGTGCATGTTTTAAAACTAGACACCTAAGGGAATCCAGGATGGGGTGACTTGTGGTGCTCTCACTGGGTTCTGTCTCCCAGACCCCTTTGCAAACCTGAAATTTGGCTAAAAAAACACTTTTTCCTTACATTTTGGTGCTGCAACTTTCTGGGATCTGAGGGGAGCTACAAACGTCCTTCCACACAGCATTTCCCCGAGTCTCCTGATAAAAATGGTACCTCACTGGAGTGGGTAGGCCTAGTGTCCGCGACAGGAATGGATCAAGAGTCAATGGCAGTCCTTGCATGAGGGCTACTGTTGACCCTGGAGTGATCCATTCCTGACGCAGGCACTAGGCACAGGCACACAAGTGGGTTGTGTTTTTATCAGAGCAAATGGGGAAACACTGGGTGGTAGGAATTTTGTGGATCCCTGTGGTTTACGTGCCAAAAAAGCAAAAAACAAATGGTGTTTTTAATCAACGTTTCACCTTTGCAGGGTATTCTGAGTGAGAAAACGTTGTGGAATCTGAACACGCCACACTTCTGTGGACTGCCCCAGGTGTCTAGTTTTCAGAAATGTCTGGGTTTGGTAGGTTTCCTATAGGGCCACCGAGCCAGGACCAAATACACTGATGACTGTCTTACAAAATCAGAATGTTTTGTGGTAAGTAATTTTGCTGTCACCACAATCCATTCTGGGCACTTCCCTGTCACTTGCCGACTCACACAAGTGGAACAATTTTTTTCCCTGGAGACTTAGTGCAACGCTTGGTGGTAGAAAATTTGTGGCTGCCTGCAGGTTCTAGGACTTTACCTCACTGAAATGCAAGGCAAATGTGTTTTTAAGCAACGTTTGTGATTTCAAGGGGATTCTGGGCGAAGGAAAACTGGTGAGCACAACGCAAGTCCTCCACCCTTGGACTCCCCTGGTACTAGTATGTTAAATTTAATCCACCACTCACACTGGTTGGTGTTAGCACCTCCGGAAATTAAGGTTTCAAAGAATGAATACTTATCAAAGTATCTGAATATTGAAATCAAGCCTTCTGAATGTGAGCCACAAAGCCACTTCAAGGCACCAACCGCTTTATGGTCCATTCACACGCTATTCATGCAAAACAAACATTACTTTCATACTGCTGGACACGGGCCCAATCCAACCAATCACTGCACTCACATCAACATACCGCTGCCATACAAGGGCCCATCACATTCATACGCCACAGGATGGAATAAGTTTGACTACATTTTACCACCTGTCAAGTAACCGCCTCCTTCTTCCTGAACATTACCGAAGGCATGAGAAAGGAACCTTTAATAATGGCTCCCATGACAGCCACCTGAGGCTCAGGAAGACATGTTTTTTATGCATTTTTAGCACACTCACTGTGCTAAATCCAACTCCTTCCAGTTTGTGGATGTAAGTTTGGGGTGTCCGAATATACCTTGGGAGGCCTATTTCTCGAAATGAGTGAGCAGATTTACCTTTGAAATTAAGGCAGACATGCTGGGGAATTTTCGCGATGTTCCCTAAAGAGAAGGTCAAAGACTATGAAAAAAGGTAGTGTTTGGCACACAAGGTATTCCTTTAGAACGTAGCATATGTCCCAGCCAATATTATGTGCAGTGCTGTGACTGTAATGCACTTATACAACAAAATAAACATCTACTAAGTTCTGATGGAGGATGAACATGGCAAGCAGGTCAAACACTGATCCATAAGTATCATTGTCCTTCAGTGCTGGGGTGGCACCAACGGGTTTGTATCCAGAGGTGTAGATGATGTGCATCTGTACTACCTTTACTATCTGCCTTTTACCTTTGCAATATCCCTGTAAAAGCACACCTACCATAAGCTTTCCTTACCCATTCATGTCTCTTTCCTCATCAGAGTCCTGACTAATCCTGTATAATTGCCAAGTGAACCTATACTAATGGATTACGCCATTAGCTACCTGAAGCTCAAGAAAACATATCTTTCATGCACCATCAGTGCACTTACTGTGCTAAACACAACTCCTTCCAGTTTGTGGATGCAAGTTGGGGGTGTCCGAGTATGCCTTGGGAGGCCTAATCCTCAAACTGAGCAAGCATATCTACCATTGAAACTAAGGCAGACATGTTAGTGAATAC
This sequence comes from Pleurodeles waltl, assembly GCF_031143425.1. NCBI lineage: Eukaryota > Metazoa > Chordata > Amphibia > Caudata > Salamandridae > Pleurodeles > Pleurodeles waltl. The sequence goes on from NC_090441.1 coordinate 94,096,694, forward strand.
ATCCTAAGGTCTCTAAAGTAAAAAGTCGAGCACATATCCTGTGGGACTCATTCACCAGCACTTCTACTTTTGCTCTGAAAGTTAAGCTACAAATTGAGTTTGCACACTTTCAAACAAGTAGAAATGTTGGTGAATATGTCAGATAGGACATTTGTCTGACTTATTACACTTACTCTGGTTCTCGTTGGCAATCATGGTGGTCCTTGTGTAGCATACATAAGTTCCCTAACAAGAACGTCAAAATTAATTCATGCCTTTAACATTTTGCCACACAGGGTGGCATATGTTCTGTCCACTAGTATGTGCAGTGTGAGGGCTATAATGCACGTTAATCAAACAGAACAGATACCATGTTCTGACGGTGGATATAGGTGTCAAGCAGGCCTCAAGGAAGTCCATTATTTCCTGAATTAGATGAAATAAAATTCTGTAGCTGCTTGCCTAACAAAGCAGTGGCCCATGGGCGTTTGGTATCCATGCACAGCCACTGAAAGGTTTACCCAATGGCAGCTCCACCTCAGTCGATTTCCCAGAACTTTGCTTTAGTATGATACAATGTAAAGCAAGTAGGGACACAGAGGCCTGGTTGAGATGGGCACTGGGGTCAGTAATATCGACTATCCTGCCGCTTTCCATGCTTTGAGCACACTTTACAGCGACAACATGGACAATCCTTTTTGGGTGTTTTAGGAATGCGATCAGCAAAGTGTCGCTCCTGCAGCCTTGCCACATCCTCCAGAACATATGAGGTGGAAGCTGCTGCTTCTGTAACAGCAGTGAGGCTTTCAATTGCAGACAACTGGAAGTCAAGGAAAGTCTTTCTGTGGTTGTCTGACGATAAACAACATAAGCATTGTATTTCACCATCAGGATCAGGTGGGTAAACAGTTTCTTGTACCAAGTGCAAGTCTTACAACACGCATTGCATGGTTGAAGAACCTAATTTTTCTTGTCCACTCCGCCCATGTACTTATTGTAATCAGGTATACAGATGGGCTTGTGGACTTTGGCCCTCTGACCCCAAACCATGATGGGGGAAGTGCTCTCATAGTGAATTGTAGTGAGCATGTATACATCACGCCTATCCAAGAACTTGACTGCGAGCAGTTCATTGGAATGCAACGCAGTACTCTGGGATTTCTGGAGCTTCTTGCTAACAAGCTCCTGTGGGAATCCTTTGCGGTTACAACAAACTGTACCGCAGGCCACAGTGCCAGCTCTGTAGATCTCACTGAACAGCTCTACTCCTGTATAGAAATTGTCCACAGAAAGGTTATAACCTTTGTGAAGGAATGGCTGGACAAGTTCCCATACAATCCTACCTGTGACCCCTAAAGTGGGAGGGCAACCTACAGGGTTTAGGGTGGAGTCCTTCCCTGTATACACTCTCAAGCTGCACACATAGCCAGAAGAGCTCTCACACTGCATGTACAGCTTGATGCCATAGCATGCTCTTTTGCGTGCAATGTATTGTCTAAACAGCAGCCGCCCTTTGTACAATATGAAGGACTCATCGACTGCTATATTGTTTCCAGGAGGCAGGCCGAATTTTGAACAACCTGTCATGGACTGGATGGTCTCAGGGCAATGCAGCAGAATTGTCATTGAAATGCAGCATGCGCTGCAATAGCAAAAAATAATTTATGCTCATGCACGGTGTGAAGATGGGGGTTACCCAAACCCTGAGAGTCATCCAGTAGGACTGCAAGGTAGGTTTCTGCACTAACCCCATTTTGCGCATAAGGCCCAAAAATATCTTCTACTTCAGTGTAGTGGAAGTCCACTGGCGTGCCCTAGAACGGGGCCCTAGAGTGCCCCCATGCTCCCCTAGAAATTGTTCTGCACGCAAATTTGTTTGCTGCACAATTTGCTGAAGGAAGTCAACATCAAAAAATAGACGGGCGTAGTCGACTGGCAAAAAATTGGCTGTATCAACTTTACATCCAGCGTCACGAGTAAAAGGTGGAATTTGGAGCTGAACTAAATTGAGGGGCTGCCAAGAGAGCATTCTCTCTGTGCTTGCCAACGCACGTACCTCCTCCCTGGGTTGGGGTAACCCACTGTTGTTCCGCTGCACAGACTGTGGTTGCGAAGGGACAGCATGACTGTCCTCATCGTCTCCCTCAGAATCACTGGAAGAGATGCTGTCTAATGGGACTCCGCCGACTGAAAAATCACTCCCAGATTCTGCCCCATTGTCCTCTCCCCCAGATGCTGTCTTAATATCTGCTGTCTCAGTCTCTGATCCTGCCTCAGAGCTGTCCGCCATAACCCGAGTTATGGCTTCAGCAGCAGTCATCCTAAAAGACGCCATCTCTGCTACTGGCTAAAATGTCTAGCTCACGTAGAAGGCAGATAGGGTCACAAAATTGCTTGTGTGTGTGTGTGTGTGTGTGTTATGTGTGCAACAGGAAATGCCAAGTCACCTTACCTTTGCTTCTTCTCTGAATCAGGAGATTCTATGAAGACACTGAAAAAAACAAAAAAGACACACTAGTACTTCACCTTACCACATAACCAACATCACAGCCTTTAGCACTGGTGGTACCCAGTGCGACAGTCATTTTTGATGCCCCCCCTCCCATGACCTCCTCCTCTAAGTCCCTCAGTACTACCCAACAAAAGTGACTCCCATCTCTCCATAGCCCCCCTTGCAGAAACATTTTATTTGTTTTAAAGCGCATGTAACGCCTGGCCTTACTAATCCGCTCAGCTAAATACATATCTATCCTTTGCAGCAGGCATACAAACCATCTGTGCTACTTTATGGCGTCAAAAACTGCCAAAAGACAGATCTATCTCTAGAAAAAAAAATCCATACATATAAATATATCTCACTTTTATATATGTGTGGTTTCCCTGAGGGCTGACCGTGGCTTCCAGAAAACAGCACATGTAAAAAAGTGATATATCTATCTATCTATAGAGAGATTTCCCTGTCTCTCGTGTGTAAGCAGGGCCGACCCCAATATTTTGTTTTTTTATTTAAAAAAAAAAAAAAAAAAAAATGTTATTCCCTGGGGAGCGCGATTCAAAATTATGTCCCAACGAGGTGGGGGTCGGGCCCACTTACACAGGGGCCGACCCCCCAAACAAGATCCCTGGTGTCTAGGGCGGTTTTGTGGCTGTGCTGCGATCCATGGCCAGGAAACGGTGCGAGGAAGGCATTGATGGAAAGGAGAGACTCTTCCCTTTCCATAAATGCCTTCCTGGCAACTGGGGAGGCCGTATTGGCCTTTTTTCCCCCACAGGAGTGGGGAGAGGACGCTCACCTGCTCCTCCGCTGCTCTGGATGGAAAAATGTGACGTCACAAATGAGCAGGACGGGGGTGGAGGGAGACCGGAAGTTCTTCCGCATCTCCTGGGTGTAAAAAAAATAATCTTCCTGTGTATTGCACCAGAGGATTTTTAAAACCCCTCCCTGGCGTCAGCCACTGGTAGTGACACGCACCAGGGAGGGTGTGCGTGCATTGGCCAGTGGCCGACACACGCACCAATGGGGTTAAGGCAGAAAGGCCCTGTACATATGGCTCCATTTCAGACTGATAGTGATAGTAATAAATCTTCCAGTGTACCATCCAGCAATAATGAAAGTGTGCCTGATACTGGAGAGGGCACTTCTAGTAACAATGGTAATCGTTTTTTAGTAGAACTGAATTGGATATGCATGGGAAACTAAAATACAAATTCATGCCCAAGGGACTCAAGAAGACCAGAAGAGGAAAGAGAAATAAGGGACCAGCCCATAAACGGTTGTGATGAAAACCAAATCATGGTCCCAGAGAAAATACACCAGTCATTGGCCTCTATGGATGCTAAGGAAGTTAAAGCTGTACATTTGTCCAATGTGCCACTGACCTCTGAGATTATTAAAGTACTCCAGAAAGGTTTCGGCTCTTGTCCTCTGTTAGATTTAGACTATGATATAATGAAGGTTTATGAACTGAAGTTTGTCAGAAAACTTAATTTGAAAAAATACTTTGCAACTCATACACCCTTGGAAGTAGAAACCAGATTAAACATACCAATTTAAGATATTATAGACACATCAACACTTCTCTCACCTACAGATTCCGAGGAGCAATCTATCAATATAAGGAACACAGCAAGTGCCTTAGGCATTGTTGTGGATTACAGTGAGTATAGTGAATGTAGAGTGAAATTCACATGGGCTCCTAGCGTGGCATTGGACAAAACATGCAATATTTTCTTTAATAATGTTTGCAGGGATCTAGATAAACTGAAATTTACTTATAAACCATTTTTGCAAACTATACTAAAAATAACCTTCATTTACAAAAGTGGAGAGCACTCAGATCTCTCCAGAATATTGCCACATTAATTATCAGAGAGACGTATAAGGAAGGTTGTGTGGTAGTAATGGATAGAGCAGATTATAATAATAAATACCTAATCAACTGAATAACACCTGGATGTGAATTCCATACCTGAGATTACCATTAAGATCAATAGGAGAATCAAGGAGTGGCAGGATGAGGGACCTCTGACTATGGAAGAATACTTCTTCCTAAAGATTGACAAGCCTAGATATCCATGATTATATACTCTTCCAAAAGTTCAGACGGATGCCTCTTTTCCCCAAGGAAGATCTATAGTGTCCAAAAATGGGGGGCCCACATAGAGTCTTTCACAGTTTATTGATGGATATCTACAACCCAGAGTAGTCAACCTACCCTCCTACATTTCGAGACACTAAACATGTTTTAAATATATTGGATGTCATCATATGGGAAGATGATATGTTATCTGTTACAATTGATGTCTACAACTTGAATGTGGCATGACAACCATGACAAATTTGTTTAATAGAAGACCAATAGAATTTCTATAGCATACTGAGATGATTTTGGAAATGGTACGGATGGCACTTGATAATAACATTTTTCTGTTTGAGGGTAAATGGTATCACAAGACATGCAGAACTGCAATTGGCTCCAGATTTGCTTTGTCTTATGCCAACCTCTTCATTGGATGGTTTGACAGGGAGCGAGTCTGGGGCTCGAGTGGTGCTGAGGGGACACAATCTATTTAAAACTGGGGGCGTCCTGGTGATTTGGACTGGGAGTGAAAATGATTTGCTGGCATTTACAACATATTTTGATAACAGTACATATAACATGTCATTCACTGTTAATTATGACTGAGAAAAAAATCCGTTTCTGGATGTCGAACTATATGTGTGGGGCACAGACTTCTTGTAATGCAGTTTTGCAGTGCAAGCAGTGCCCACTCTAGACATCAGATATTGGCTATTCCATATGGGAAGATGACAAGGGCAAGAAGGAACTACAGTTCAGATGTAGACTTTAGAGACAATCTAAGAGACATCAAACAGATACTTCTTATTAGGTGATGTGATAGAGGTACTGTTGAGAGAGCATACAACAAAGCCCTTAGATTGAACAGAGATGTGACACTCATGGATAATAAACCCACAACTAGGAGATTTCCAGACAAGATTAGACTGATATCTATGTACGGGAGAAACACAAAAAAGGTGAGCAAAGTTCTTAATAAACATTGGCACCTCTTGCAGGAAGATGCAAAGATAGAAATGTATATTAGGAGACAACCCAACATTACATTCTGTAAAGGCAGGACAATCAGAAACAATAATATATCACAATATAACTGGCCCCTACTAAGAGGCAAGGGTTTTTATAGATGTGGTGGGTGTACCATGTGCAGGATTGCCAGAGAGCTAATAGAATTCACATATAATAAAAGTCCTGTTTATCATATAAGAAGACATATTAGTTGTATATCACGGTATGTGGTTTATGTCCTGATTTATAAATGTAATAAAATACATGTACGGAGTATGATCGAGCCAATCACAGAGAGAACTGCAGAGCTTTACAGAGTAGTTAAACAGGAAGATAACAGAAATCTGTTTGCCCTCCATACTCATACATGTGGAAAACAAGACTTTCATCAGAACTTTAACTTTCATGGGGTTGTGGCGAGAAAGATGGCTGACCGGTAGCACTGAGTTAGTGTTCCAGGCCCCAAGAACAGAATCCTACTTGATCCTGCTGCCCCTGGGCCCTGCAAACCGGGAAAAGCGTGTGCGGAGGTTGGGAGAGCCGAGGTGCGGCCCGAGGAGAGAGGAGCGGCGTCCGGAGCCATTGCTGCGTCGCCGATATAGACCATTTCGTCCGGCAGAGGCGTTTGGCCCCGAGTGTGAGAAAGGGTCCTGGCGTGGAGCTGAGGTGGTGAGCACTGACTGTCCCATGGTCATGGGGGAGGCCGCATGCAGAGTTCGGGACACCAGGGACCACAGTGCTGGTGTGCGCGACCGCTTGTGAGGTCACACAACACTTAGCTGCCTGCTCGCTGCAGGAGTAGGAGGTTGTGGTGAAAGGAGGCCTACCACAGCGCTGGGGAGACTTGGACAGCACTGCCTGAGCTGGAGGACTGGGACCGAGTCAGGGGGGTGCTGCCGAGAGGGCGATGTGGTGGCCAGATTCCTGCCTCCCCCCGTTTTTTCCTCAATTTAAGTGCAGAGAAGATGGTGAGTGTGTGCAGCGTACGGAGACATTTTGGCCGGAGATAGTGCAGTGAGGTAAGAGATAAGGGGCATGGTGGCATAGGCCCTCTACAGAGAAAAACGCCAGAGGCTGGTGCGCTGGCTGCACAGGAGGATAATAGAGGACAGCTTGCGGCAGGAGGGTGGGGGCGCCTACTGCTGGGAAGTTGGTGCCGCTTGATGGGGGCAACACTTGGCAGACCAGACAGTGATTGCAGAAGCGAAAGTGATGGCTGCCAGATAGCTGCTACGGGCAGTGTCCTTTTCCCCCCCCTCCCTTTTCCAGCCCTGGTGCTCAGAGACGATGGGCTGCTACTGGGGGCAGATTGGCCGTGACTAGGACAGAGGTGCTGGCCTAGCGAGTGTATTAAACTGTGCCCAGCATGGCATGGCAGCGGATGATATGCATGCGGAGTGAGGCACTCACTTGTTGACTACTCCTCCATAGTGCAGTTCCTTGAAGTGCCACACCACTACGGACATGTTGTGCCTTAAGCAACATGGGCAAGGATAGAGTGGCAAAAGGTGTGCAGCAAACTAAGATGGACCAATTCACGGCGCAGCATCGTGGAGGAGGGTCACAGCATGAAATTGTTGGACTGCCGGGGGAAGTGAGTGAGCCTTCCGCGGCCCAGATCCTGGCAGCCATTGAGGCTTCTGGGTAAGCAGTGCAGACACAGATTGCAGCTATTGCTGTAGATGTTAACTTGTTGAGAACAAACATGCGAGCTGTGGCCAAGAGGTCCGTGGCCACAGAAAAACAGGTGAGCACCATACGAACAGATCTAGATGCCTTGAAGGATGCTGTGGCAAGAGGTGCAAGCTGGAGATGAGAGTGGAGGATGTGGAGGGACGGTCCCAAAGGTGCAACTTGAGAGTTGTGGGCTTCCCAGAGGGGGTGGAGGGACCTGCCCCTGAAGTATTTTTGGAGGACTGGATTAAGAAGGCGCTGCCTGCGGCCCCCTATCAGCTGTGTTTGTAGTTCAGTGGGCGCATAGGGCCTTAGCAGCTTGGCCGCCTCCTGGGGCCCCCCAGAGGATGATCGTTGCCAAGATCCTCAATTATAAAGATCGGGACACTATACTGCAAGAAGTGCGCAAGCACGGTGATCCCTCATATGAGAATCATACTATATGATTCTTCCCCGCCTACACGAGAACTGTTCAGCTCCAACGACAATCATTCAGCGCTGTTAAGCAAAAGCTAAAGACACTGGGGTACACGTACTTGTTGCTGTTTCCCGCTAAGCTGAAAGTTCTGCATGCTGGCCGCTCACATTTTTCCAAACTCCGGAAGCAACATGGGACTGGCTGGAAATCAGAGGGGGTGGAGGAGTCTTGGTGAACCCCTCGGGGGAGCCATTGAGAGGTCCGGGGGTGCTGGTGACTCACTGGCCACCTCACAGAGGAAAAGCAGACAACGTCGACGTGACAGCACACAGGCCAGAGAAATAATGCGCCCGGATATGTCTGGAGCGGCAGGAACAAGAGAAGAACAGGATGTTGGTGGAGACAGTCGCCTCTGCGGTGTCCTCGCGCACTGGGTCTCTGCAGGGAGAAGAGGGCTCAGCTTTAGACCTGGGTGATATCCGCACATGAAGTGAAATGCACTTGCGGAGCTTGATGGGATAGCTGGAGCATGCCTCGGAGCATATGGGTGACTGAACAATGCATAAAGGATTATAAAAAAATTATATTCTATTATCTCTGTGCGCAAGCTGTCCCTCTGCCTTTGGAGAAAAATTGCCGTATTATTGGTCTTGGGCGGGGTTGGGGGGCTCTAGTTTCTCTTTCTCTTGCTCTCTTTTTCTACAGCCTTCTCCTCTCTTTCCCCTCTGTTTTTCTTTTGGCTCCTCTCTCAGATTGAGGAAATGGGGGTTCAGGGCAGCAACAACGAAGGGGGGGCTGGCACTGTGAGGGGGAACACTTCCTTACTAGCTTAACCTTTTTCTTCTATTTTTGGTATTGGGTGGTACCTGAGGGAAGTGTGAGTGTGAATCGGTTGATGGGGGGTTGGGTTTGATGCACGCTATCTTATAACACCTTAAGTTCTCCTTGCGACAGGGTGGGAGTCACTAACTCACTGCCTCTTGCCTAGTTGTAGACCACAAGGGAGAGTAGGATACACACACGGAGTGGGGAGACACAGATCTTTCAGAGGTGTTTACCCGGGGTGCAATGAGTTTGAGTGGGGATTGTTCATTGTCGCATTGGAGTTTTTTGTTACAGAAGTGGCAGATTGTGTGCACTAATGCAATGAGTGGTGCAAAGATGTGCGAAGAGAGATTGATGTACACGCAGGCATGTGAGACCGTAGGGTGGTTAATGGGGGATATCTAGGGGGAGGGGGAGGAGGAATGGAGGGGGGAACTGCTACGAACTGAAATAGATCCCAATGAGTGATTTAGTTTGCTTTTTTATGTGGAACGTGAAGGATCTAAATTCATTTGTAAAATGTTATAGAGTCCACTCATACCTCCACTCTATTCATCTACGTGTTCATCTTATGCCAGAGGGGCTTCGATATAGGTGGCTCCAGCTGCGGGGTCAGGTGGCAGATGTGGCAGACCGGTATGCCCTCCTGCATGCAAATCTAGATGGGCATGAATGCTGTATATTAAACATGTATGCCCCTAACACTGATGATGAGAAGTTGTTCAGGGTCTTGGAACAGGAATTATTACCCTATGTTGGTATGCCTATCCTGTGGGCTTGTGATTTTATTTGCATTGTAGATGGCGCATTGGTTAGGTGTCCACCAAGGTGGGGCACTAAGCCCCGCATGACCGCTAGACTTCAAGAAATGATGACAAGGATGCACTTTGTGGACTTTTGGAGGGAGCTTATTCCTGTGTCCAAAACGTACTCTTTCTATACGCCGGCTCATGGAGCATATAGTATGCTGGACCGCATTCTGCTAGCAAATGATGGCTCCCTGACTGTTCGGCGGGCAGCATATCAAGTGAGATTTCTGTCGGATTATGCCCCATTGGTGCTGGAGTGTGAGACTTGCCCTCCTAGACCAGCTGTCCCCCTGTAGCGTCTGCATCCTGAGATGCTTGGGGATCCCGAGTATAGGATAGATGTGCTGGCATTGCTCCAGGGATACATCAGGCAGAACTGGAAAACGGCTCAGATCCGCGGAATGAAATGGGAGGCCTTCAGGGTAGTTGTGAGGGGAGTGAGCATTGGAAAAGTGTATGGTACACGGAGGGAGCTTGCGAAGCAGGAGGGGGCCCTGGCTCTATTGCAGAGTTGAGAAGGGACGGTGCTGTGGTTGAAGCGGGACTCCTATAAGTACACAGACGGAAGAGGTTGCCTGGGACAGATTAGATAATCTGGTGTGCAAGGATTATAGACAGCGGTTGCATCGGGAAGGGCGACCATTTGGGGTCCATGTTAGCGTGGCTGCTTAAATGTGAGAGGCCTCCACCGTTGACTCTATCCCTTCATGGGCCGGCTGGAGACATGATAGAGGGACAGAAACGGGTCAATTCACTGTTATGCAACCACCTGAGGGGTGTATATGCCTCGCAAATGCTTGTGGATGGTTCTCAAGTGGATGGGTACCTAGCTAGTCTACAGCTCCCAAGTTTGACGGAGGCGCACGCTGGTGATCTGGAGGGAAACATACAATTGAAACAATTGCAGGAGGCTCTGCGGGCGATGCCTCGCTGAAAAGCGCCGGGACCAGTTGGTCTCCCCACTGAGTTTTTTCAGGCATACTCGGCTGCACTTCTCCCTGGCCTATTGGAGACCCTTTGCAAGGTGCATAGGGAGGGTGCATTGCCTGTGCACATGATAGAGGCATCAATAGTTATGATACCAAAGCAGGGGAGGCATCTGACTGACCCCAGTTCCTACCGACAGTTGTCGATGTTAAATGTTGATGTAAAATTACTTGCTAAAGTACTGGCAATGCGATTGCGCCGAGTGATTACGCACCTGGTGCATGAAGACCAATGTGGATTCGTGCCTGGGAGGGGGACGCATATGAACCTGCAGAGACTCTCCCACGTGGTGCAGGAAACTAGAGGCTTAGAGATGTGGGCTGCTCTAGTAGCCTTGGACATTGAAAAGGTGTTTGACACCCTGTTGTGGGATTATTTATGGGAGGTGATGCGACGAATGGGGATTGGGTTGAGCTTCCTGTTATGGGTACGCCTGCTGTACGTGGCGCCGCGAGCGAGGATGCGCACTGGGTCGACGGTGTCTGACTCCCTGCACATAGAGTGGGGTACAAGACAGGGTTGCCCGTTGTCTCTGTTCCTATTTGCGCTAGTGATGGAACCGTTGGTGGTGCAGCCTAGGGCAAGGCTCCGAGCGTGGGGTATGAAGGTGGGGGATGGAGTGCATACTATATTGTTATAAGCAGATGATGCTCTGGTGCATGTAACGGATCCGGAGCACTTGTTCCCTCTTCTATTAAGCCTTATGGACGACTTTAGAGCGGTTTCGGGCATCTCTGTCAAGAGGCTTAAGAAATGACTCTACCCGATGGCATCTTTTATTGACCTAGTGGTGTCGGAACTCCCGTGTGTAGGTCTGGTATGAGAGACAGAGGCATTTAAATATCTAGGTATGTGGGTGACTCACACTCCTCGGTTGCAATATAGTTTGAACATGGGAAGAGTGCTGGATGGACTTTGTCCAATTCTGGACCACACTCCCATTGTCAGTAATGGGCAGGGTCGCGCTTAGTAAAATGCTATTCCTCCCTTGCTACTTGTATGTTATGCAGAATTCTTTTTGTGAGCTGCGCTGGCACTGCTTCGCCAGATAGATAGGTTGCTGGTGTCGCTGATCTGGGCAGGTAAGAGGTGCAAGGTCCGCCTTGAGGTACTGAAACTAGATCTATTGGCTGGCAGGCTAGGAGTGCTGGATCTCCATTTATATTATATATCAGGTCTGTTATAGTATGCGGCCCTCTGGTGCGATGATGGACCTAATTGGGAGAAAAACCTACTTGACGTGGAGTGCGTATAGCAGAGCTCCCAACACTTCTTATGAGTGGCACTGTGCCCCCGGTGAGTGCTCCATTTGTGGTCTCGCAGGTGGCCCCGATATGGGAGTGGGCAGCCATCCGGGTGATCCGATGAGCGCCTTGTGCGCACCTGCTTCCAATTTGATGGCTGCGCCCTTTCGTGTGCATCGCAGATGCAATGGACTTCAAGAGCTGGCGAATAGGTGGCTGCAACAATGAAGGGGATTTATATCAGAATGGCACTTTTGTCACCTTGGAGGAGGCAGCGACACACTTCGGAGTGGGACAGGGACAGTTCCTGCACTATGCTAGTATATTGAGTACAGCTCAAGAGATTTGGACCTCCTTTCAGGTGGAACCATCAGAGTCCCACTTGATGAAGACGTTGTTGGATCGTGTTCTGCTCGAGGTCTCCTAAAAAGAGATAGACAGATAGATATGTAGGCGGTGCATGCGAGGTGAGGCTATCGCTGGAAGATGGGGAATGGAGCAGTGCATGGTGCTGGCGCTAGTGCAGGAAGGGTCCAGTAATGGCAGATTTAAACTGGTGCAATTTTATTATTTGCATAGGGCATATCTGGCGCCGCAGCATTTGCATAGAATATTTCCAGCGTGCACTGACAACTGTGTGCGCTGCGGTACTTCCCCTGCCACTTTTGGCCATGCCACATGGCTCTGCAGGTCCTTGCAATCGTTTTGGTGTGAGATAGTGAGAGTGCTAAAAGTTACCACAACATTTAAAATAGAGATGACGATGTGGCACTGTTTGCTGGGATTGTTGCCTCTCTCCAAAAAGGTCGCAAAATGACATGCCGGTGTGTGCAGCTGTCGCTGATACTGGCAAAACATCGCTCCTCCAACCTGTGACAAATGGATGGCGGATCTAATGGAATGGGCCGCGGCGGAGCATAGACTCTGTAAGGTCCAGACAGATGAGCATGCTGGACGGGATCTGGAAGCTTGGAACAGTATGATTGAACGTCTGGGAGGTGAGCCTGCGGAGGGAGACATTGATGGGCAGTCTACTGGGAGCTTTTGTGACTCTGACGATCAGGAATGGCTGCCGGGTGCAGCAGCGCAAGTGTCTGAGTGAATGGAATTCTTGGGGAGGACGGCACAAGGGGAGCAACGTGCAGAGTAAGGGGGGTATGACGGCGGTCACAGAGGATCTGAGCTCAGTTCTGTGGTTATTTTGGTGGGATCCCAGGGTGTGAAGAGGGGCATGGACTAGTGATAAATAGGGGGTATGAGTGGGATGTGGTTGTACATGGACCCGCTGGACCTCCCTCCTGCCTACATGAAAACGAGGTGTTAGTTGTGGGAGGCTCTTCTGGATGCCCTTGGGCTCTCCTCTTCTCTCTCTCTCTTTCCTTCCCCCATCCTCCTCCCTCCCAATTTTTCCTGTGTTTTCTTACTTGCTGTTTGCCTTTAGGTCATTAAGGAATTGAGGAATTCTGTATATCACTCTGAAAATGTGGCTATGTGATAATGCACTTCTGACCTTTCATGTTCTTGATATTGTTTACTGTATTACACAACGCTGTTGTGCTGCTTTTCCGTAAAAGCTGAATAAATACATTTCCCCCAAAAAAACTTTAACTTTCGTGGTATAGAAATTGTACAATCAAACAGGAGAGGGGGGAATCGTGAATTACAATCACGACGATGTGAGACATTGTGGATAATGAAACTAAAAGCGCTGGAGGCGGGCCTGCATGTTGACCATGAATTACACTACTTGTTGGGAGATTAAGACATTGTTTTGTGCATGTAGCAATGCAAATTGACTTATGACCACAATTGGCTAAATACTTACTTGGATTAAGGGTTCGTATGGTTAGTAGATTTTGTCTTACTGAAGGCACAACGCAGGTCAGGATTAACGACTTATACAGACCATATATATATGTACACATATGTTATAGTGGTGAAAAACTGTGGGGATTGCATGTGGCATAGGACACTGTGTCTAGGGTCTTTGTTGGTATTTGACAGATGTACACTATTACGTAATTTGTAATGATGTCAAATATCAGATTGGATGATAATGTCTATGTTGAATTCGATAGTTATGGGGCTTGTAATACGCACATAATACATGGACACAACATAATGGTGACTACATTGGCGGTACTTATTCCTGACCCTGATCCTTGTAGGTCAGTATGTTTTGATTTAATAGTTACTTGTTATTCTTTTGCGGACTGCACCCTATCTAACTTTCAGATGTACTGTCTCTCTTTGACCGGTGGCACATTTCTTTCTTTTTCCCACAAATAACTATATTTATTAATTTCACATAATAGTAGATCTCGTCAAAGCTAAAGCAACAGAACGTATATACCCATTTATTGGTAGTCCATTGACAGTGTGAGGTATTAGGATATATTATACTCCATTTGGTTTTGTGGTGGACAACTTAATAATTGATAATACTTACCTCTTGGGGAAATATTGACACTTACTATGTGCGTATATACACATTGTCACGTGTCCAAGATGGCATGAGTCTTTTTCTTTTTACTTAATCCTATTACGCTTTCACTCTTGGCTGAACACAGGCTTTGCTCAGACCTATTTTGATGTCTTGTGGCATTATGCAATTTTTACTGTGAAAGGGTACTACAAGATGGCGCCCGAGTTCCAAACCACTCTAGGCAAGATGCCCCGTGGACTCGAGAGTACTCTACCAGGTAAGACATTGAAGGTAACATATGCCTTCTTACTCAATGGCTATAAACTAGACACAATGGTGGATGAATTGTGCCTGGGTACGCATATGCTACGTAGAGTGCACGTGAGTTACAGTGGGAGTAAAGTGTACAGTTATTTGGATAAGACTGTTGAGACTGACTATAAGGTGCTGTGGCATATAGGTACATGTCACATGGAGGTTTTGGACATGGATATCCTCTTAAGATGAACTGCATGATGTTCATGAGCAAGATATGTTAATTTACAGGAGCAGGCAGGTGCCAGTGAGGCATTGGGCCTCTAGCCAGATGACAAGACAATAAATATGAAAAATTGTGCTCTTTATCAATGGGTTCGTGTGCTGGTAGTATTCCCACACATGCACACCATTGTTATGTTACGTGTATTTGTAAAGCACACTTTCACCCTTGAGGGTAACCTGGCTATTGTCATACGTCACTAGTAATGGCCGAAGTATTGGCACCATTAGTTCCTCTTTGTACTGGGTTCTTTTGCCCTGACAGTGGCTACCTTGGTGGTCGAGATGAGTCTACTTGTTGACCTTGCAGTTGGATTGTTGATGGTTCCTGGTTCCACCACCAGGCTCTTGTGGAGCCTTGGTTCCACCTAATGTGTACTATCATTTCTTCAAATCTTTGCCCTCTGATTTGTGAAAGGGGCTGGCGTGGAACCATTGCTGTCATGTGCACTGACCCTTGGCTGAAGCCTTGACTGAGGGACAGTTAGTGCTCAAGATGACTGCCTATCTTCTGCATTCATTCCAAGAATATTCCACATTTGCTCCTACTCCCAGTGTCTGCACCACAACGCCTGGATGTAGATGGTATGGTTATTGCAGTAGACTGATGCAGTTGTTCTAAAGCCCCAGAAAGAAGATCATAACATGACAGGACCACCAACACATTGTATTTTCAGAAGTCTGCCACATCATTTCAATGTCTGGGGGTATGGGTCTAATAATGAGATCCAGAATCTGTCGATGGTTGTGCACAGTAGATTTGACAGTGGGCATACACTGAACGTCTTACATACCCAATCTCAAGTGTGCTGTGTAACAGACTTGTGTTTTCTGTGATTCAGAGCAGGCTCTAGGTGAAGGTCCTAAGTCAGAATCTGTGCCACTAACAAGCTGTGAGAGAGCTTTTGCCTTGCACTGTGGGTCATTACTGCAAGGTCTTGCCTAAGGACAGGCTTGAGCAGCCCCAAGGCCCAGAGTATGCACTATGGCTCGTCTTTGTCATTCATAACTACACTGTGGTTTGTTTTGTTGTTTACATTTTTGCAAAAGAAAGGAGTTTGAATTTTTCAAAAAATTTGCAGATCTTTCCACAAAATTACATTTACGTGGAGATGAATTTGGATCCAGTATCCTGCAAAATAGGTTTTTTTCTTTATTTTGAGGGCTGCATCTACTTCCTTGGGTACTCCCCCACATGTACCATGGTGTCAGGTGCCTCCAAATACAGCACTGGATAAATCAAAACTGCTTACATTCCCAATGAAAACTGTAATTTTTCAAATGTACTGTGCTCAGATGTGAATCTAGCAATAATCTGAAAATGAACAGATAAACTGTACATACATCTAAGGCTGATTAACACTTCAAACCCCATCCAACACTTTTTTTAATGCAAAATATCTCATCACCAAACTGATAAAAGGCGTGTCTCCAGGTGAACTTCTAATTTCATGCAAACTTGGTGTAATCCCATTCAATGTTTAGGCTAATATGTTAACTGTGGCTTTCCCATGAAAGCTAAAAAGGTATGAAGTGCACAGTTTAAAGTGCTGCATTTGACCGTGCCCCAACCCCACCATACTAAGTTAACCTTAACTCCTGCCCCTAATATTATTTGAGAAAACTTTAAAGGAGATGTGTTTGAGAGCTTTAGTGAGTATGTTTATGAATGATTAAAAGGTTGTATGCTAGCATGACTAGGTTCTTGGCGTGACACTGTAGAGCACTGGTAAACGTTTAGGTACATGATGGTCAGTGTATTGGCAATCAATGGTGAGTGTGTGATGTGGATATTGCTTGCATGATGGTGGGTGCTTGAATGTATGATGGTTAGTGTGTTGGCATATAATCTTGGCTGTATGGCTGCATCAACTGTTTGTGTGACAGCGCATGTATGAGCTTGTGATTGTGGTGAGTTGGGTGAGGTGTATGAATCTGGCTGTGTGGTTGCATGATCAGCAAAGTGTGGGCATATACTGGTGGTTGTGCAGGCATCTACTAGGGTGTGTGCAGTTATATTTGAAGTGGTGGGTACTCTAGCATATGATTTTGTTTATTTTGATGTATCTTAGTGGGTGTGTTGGCCTATGATTCTAAGTGTGATGATAGTGGCAATGCTTGTGGTAGTAATGGTGGTATTGGTGTGTTATAGGTAATGACGATTGTTAGAAAATGCTGCTTTTGTCTTGGTCACCCCCATTTTTTGCTGAATTCTATTTGTGCTTTTTGGACTGTGTACACTGGGACACTGTTGTCCAGTGCCCAGTGTCCTTGCTCTCTTCCGTAACATGTAGAAATTGGCTTATCCTTGATTGGCTTATATGACTTCTCTGTATGGCCACAGAATATAATGCAGAAATACACCCTTGGCATGAAAAGTTTAATGTCACCTGTGGACTGATGGTGAAGTTGGAGTTTTAATAATTATCAAGGAAAGTACATTTTAGAAAATTACTCCTTTCCTGCTTGAAATGTCAGACGGCTAATTAGCATAAACGTCTATCAGCTCCCACCCTGTACTCAGGCCTGGAAATTGGTGTGAAAGAGATGTCAGATGCCTCCCAGGAGCAAGCAATAGGCTGATATGATTGGGCAGAGATAACTGTGGTCATCCTGTAGACACAATGCTGTCAAATCCAGTTTGACACGCCTGTTAAGGCACATGCAACACTTGGGGCACGCTGGAAAGGGAGAGAGGAAGGATGTCAGTACAATTCTTGTGTATCCCCTATCTAGTTGCTGAAGGACCCTGCTTTTGACCTACCGGACTTCAGTCACTATGTTTGTTTTGGGTACATGGCCTGTTTCAAACTGGATTTAGTGTTCGATGTGGAAGGACACTGATGATTTCCCTGTGACACTTGTGCACACATCCCCAGCTCTTGGAGCACAAATTCAGTATGGCTGAAGAATTTCGCCATCTTGAAAGTGCCCTGTCAGAAAGGCAAACAGGAAATACTCAAGAAGAGGGTAGGGTTTCCCCCTGGACCTTTTACCACATTGGTTAGGAAGCTCCTCTCCCAGGAGTTATCTCCCACCTACTAGTCAGTGTCAGACACAAATGTGGCACCCCAGGGCATCCCATCAGAACACTGCTGGACTTGTGAAAGTATGTCAGGCGGGCTGACCTGTTGGCATCTGTGTCCTGTGAGTAGAACTTGAGGGGGTAGCTCTCCTTTCACTTGAAATTCTAAGGAAAACAGATCTCCAAGGATCATGAGGCTGATCCCTTGGGTGGCTCTAGAAACATAACACAGCAGGAGAGACATTCCTTTGAAGGATTCCAGCTAACCATTGCCAACTGGACATGGACTGGAATTTGCTGTTGCCCTCTGCTTGTCACCTTGAGAGTCTTTAAGTGCTCCCTCTGAGGTCCTGGGTTTCTTTGAAGTGTAATCCAATGGTTAGTTGGGCACCAAAAAAAGGCAGGAAACTTTTTCAAAACTTTTGCACGAGCCTTTCAAATGGATCGACTGCGAAAAGTATCTGACCAGTTTTTCCACGATGTCAGCTTGATCTTCAGGATTTTCCACCACACACACTAGTTTTTCTTCAGAAAAATGAGAAAGTCCCTTTCCAGATTGGAACTTAGAAACTTTTTTTAACTTCTCTACTCCTAGGCATCAGCGGGGCAAATCTACTTGATGTATCTGACCTGCTTTTCATCGCCGTCAGCCTTAAATTCCTCCTAGGTTAGGGTATACTACATCTACTGACCACAGTCGGCGTTTTGCCCTTCTTGGTGCATTTTTCACATGAATCTTAAAAAAATTATATCTCTGGTTCTCCTTATTGAATTCTTGTGGTGTAACACATTTTTGACTTTTTAACTTGTTTTGGTATATCAAAATGCTTTACATATTTTCTCTAAGTTAAGGCTGCCTGTTATGTGCCACTGCTGCCAGGACTTGAGCTCAGGTTGAAATTACTGAAACCTTCGGAATTACATAACAAGATAGTGACTTTAATACTTGTGGTGGACGGAAATTCACCCCAGCTAACAAGCCACTTTTTCACACTGATAATGGTGGTGTCAACGGTGCTAATGGGGCTGGTGGTGTCACAAATGGAAGTGTCAGTGTTAATGGTGATGATAATGGAGTTGGTGGTGGTAATTGGTGTTGACGGTATTCCTGGTGGCGGTACTGGTGGTAATGGCGGTAGTCATTGTGATGCAGTGCTAATGGTGGTGGTAATGGCGATGTTAGTAAAAGAGGCATTAGTAATAGTAGTGGTCATAATTTAGGTTGTGTTAATGGTGGAGGAAATGGTGATGTGGTGGTAACTGTGGTGGTGTTATAGGTGGTAGTTGCAGTATTAGTGGCTGTGGTAGTGTTGTTGTTGGGAATTGTAGAGGTGGTAGTACTGTCATCAGTGGTTAAGCTGTGGTGGTAACAGTGGTGGTGGCAGTGGTGGTGGTAATGGTGGTGTTGATGGTGGTAACAGTGGTGGACTCACCTGCCTCATCATAAGGCAAGATGAAGTGGCGGCAGAGGGCTCTAATGCTCCCCATGTGAGCTATTAACACCCCCCACCTCAGAATTATATTTTTTTAAGTCTCCAGATATTTTTGAACACTGGAAGTTTCTCAAAGAGGTGGTTACTTAAATCACACCAATCCCAAGTCTCAATTTGATAATTTAAAATCTCTACCAATGTTCCCAAACAAGTAGAAGGTTGGAGGGTTGATTTAATACAAACCCTCCTGGGCACTAGACGTCCCTATCTCTCTGCCTTGACCAAAGGCAGGGGGTTTAAAACGACCTACACCACTTCCTCAAGGGAAGCGCCCCCCATGTCTCCCATGCAGTTAGAACAGTAAAATACACTCAGAACTGGGGTACAGCAGTAGGCCTTAAGCACCAGTGCCACCCATTGTGCCCTGAGCCCTAATGCAAGGAAGGAACTGGCATGAGGCTGCTGATAAGATTCTAAATTATAGCAGTATTCAGGATTTGGGGATCCTCGTGCCACTGCACCAGATGCACCATGGGTGCCACCGCACCTTCTGCACAACTGATAGCTGCACCCTTGCAGGAGCCCCCCCAGATTATCTTGCAAAACGCAAAACAAAATCACAAAATCATCACTTTTGTAAAGGTCCTGTGATTTTTTGAAAAGTGGTCATGAAAACTTAGGAAATTAAAACTAAAGAAGTTGTCATTTATTCAAAGACAATTAGATGGGCCCTTTTTGTAGTGGCTCTGCCTGCGCTGTCACACATCCAATAAAAGGAAGGTGAATAAGAGGCCAGCTGGGCAGAGCAGAGGTGTTAAATTCTTCTCTCACCTGCCTGGCTCCTCTGTATACCTCTGCAGGCCTTCTCCCTCTCCTCTGCACTTTTTCACCATTGGGCAGTGTTGCCGATAGCAATGTAATGGGTCTCACATTTGCTCGAGTTAGAGCTATTGGCGTTGTAAATTCTTAAGTGGACGTTTCTTGCCACATAAATTGAAAATGAAGTGTAAAACATTAGTTGAGATTAGCAAGCCGATTCAAAGTGCCATGGCCTCCATGAGTATGAGCGCGAAGGAGAGACACAAAAGGAAAAAGAAGTTTGCTGACAGTCAAACGTATCAGCAATCGTGCAATTATCTATGTAACAGGGTCAGTCTGCAAGGCTGTAACAAAACCAAATATCTGACAACTAGGTCCTAAACAACTATAGCCTAAACCACTACTGCTAAACAACTAAAAAGTCTCTACAACTAAGTACTGAACAACTACTGTCTAAACAACAATTGTGCCTGAATAACAATTTTCTGAACAACAATATATATATATTCTAAACAACTAATAAACCATAAAAAAACAAAAAGAAAACCTTACCTTAAAAATAGTTGTTCAGGCAATTGTTATTCAGACCCAATTGTTGTTTAGACAGTAGTTGTTCAGTACTTAGTTGTAGAGACTGTTTAGTTGTTTAGCAGTAGTGGTTCAGGCAAGTAGTGGTTTAGACCTAGTTGTTCAGGATGTTTCCCAACAAAACCACCCAAGGCGGGACAAATGTAAAGCATTTACGAATGATAACAAGTGATTTTTGAAGCCCAGGAATGAGTGAAAGTGATGGGCGTGAGATGGGCGTAGTTAAAAGCCCACAATACTACAACAGGTCAATTCATTTGTGTACTCATCCTAAAAAGTAGATGAAGCTGGCAGGAAAAAGGCCTAATTGTTGGACTTTATTGAGGCAATCTGCTGGGTCAGGGAGCCAATGGGATGACATGGCCACAAAATAAACTATTTTGTTTCTTGCACCTATATATTGCGCAAACTGGCTCAAGTGCCTTAAAGCACGTAATTTGCTGAGAATTACAGGATGTTGAGCGGACGCTGAGACTCAAGCCTGGTTGACCCAGTTTCAACATCAGCAGCTCTGGCAACCAGCAAGGACAAAGCGAGCAGAGGTACTAGGGTGGGAGAAGTCGGCCACAACAAACAAACTACCACCTGGATACATCTTGGCAACGATTACTGTTAACTTCCAGGTCATTAGCAGCGACATTCGGCAAACGTGAGGTTTTTTTACTGCAAATTTAGCATTTTGTGCCCAAAGATGAGTCATCTAGGCAGCAAAATCCTGAGGGGTCTGCTTGATCTGCACGGGGCCCCCAGCACAGTTGTTACCATTGATGCAGCAGGTGCAGGGCACCGGGGCCCAGAGCCATTGAGGGGCCCGTTAAGCCCTGATAATTTCTGCATATTACTATCCCAACAGCAGTCTAAGGCGCCACTTTTCTGTTTTGCACCAGGACCTGTGGCGTACTTGTTATGTTACTGACACCACCCAGCATTCTGTTGGCCGTGTACGCGCAGGTCACCCGGCACCCACTCATGCGCCAGATTGCGAGATTATGGTTTCTTGGTTATGAGTAGAGATCAGGGACGTAGCTTCTGGGGTGTGGGTGTTTTGGGCATTACACCCTCCTAATAAATGTATTTTCCTGTTGACTAGTTGGATATAGGTGCTTTCCGTCGGTAAGATGAGGTGTTTGTTGGTTTCACCTGGGATTGTTGCATGCATGCACTGACAAAAACACACACACACACACACACACACACAGCCACCCTCTCTGATCTCTGGTTTGAAAGCCACAAAAATGTTGATTATTTCACAAAATATTGGGTTTTCTCTTTAAGTACTCCTACCAATCCACATTTCTCTCTCTTTCCACTGCCCACTTAGCCCCTCTCAAGCAACCTGCGTGTCCTACAAAGTGTTTTAACATTATATGCCAGCCTAAATGTAGGGAAATCTGCCCTCGTTTTCCACTTGCCACTGTTTTGGAGAGAACCTTTCAAAGCCAAGTTACAAGAGGAAGGGCGTACACTTGCTGGGCGAGGTGTCCTCTTAGCTACCGGTGCTGGCTGCTGATCTGTTTGCAAACCTTGTCCCGTGTCTCCAAAGCCCCATTTTAAAGCTTCAGACCTAAGTCCATAACTGCAGCTGTGTCTTCTGAGCACACTGCAGTCGTCTGTACCAGAGGCCTCGCCTTCTTAATGTGAGCGCTCCGCTCTGGAATGAGAAAAGTGCGGCAATTACCGCTGTAATGTTTTTAATTCAAGTTATGGGAAGGCATTAGCTGTAAGTCACGGCAAAAATGTCGAAATGTACGGAAAGAATGATGAACATTCCGAAAGGTCGTGGGGATATTTTAACTTACCAAACGACCTTCTATTTATAACGAGGTGAGCCCAAAGTTTACGTAAATTAGGAACATTTTGGGCATGGCTGTCAGCGAGGCTGAGATGTGTGTTTTTCCTACAAGGATGGTGAGGTCAGAGAGATGCATTGCAAGATTTACCCAAAAAACCTAAGGGCTCGAGGACCCGGTTCACAAAGTTCATGTGCACAAGTAGCATATTACAATTCACTAAATGGGGCTTTGCCCTAATAAACAGATTACGCACACAACCACTTTGCAATTCACTAAAAGGGGCTTTGCACTACTAAACAGATTTACGCACACAGACCTAGAGGAACTAAGGCCCATACTTATGAGTCCCTTGTGCCGCCGTTGCGCCATTTCCTGTGCCTCAATGGTGGCGCATCCACTAAATCATAGAAAGAGAAAAAAGCCTCCCAGGATTCTTTTAGAGCAGGAAGGTGCCCCTTCCTGTATGCAGCGGAGGCACCTTGCACCATGGTGCAACGGTGCCTGAGTAGGTGCCAGGCTGCCGAAATGGTGCCAGTGCAGGGGAAAAGGGCAGGAATGTGCCGTGTGGCATAGATACGGTGCATTCCTACCCGCTCACTTTCACGCTGGGAGCACAGCAAGGTGACATTCTGGGCTGCCCTGCGCCAAAACCCCATAACTATGTCCCTAAGCCTGCACCTGGAAACGAGGGATGGCCACTGTAGGCGTGAATGACAGAGTTTTTACACACCTCAGACATACTCATTCCTAGGTGTGCAAAACGTTTTACTGACCACTTTCCACAGTAAGAACATTCATAAGTTAGCTGCTGTCAAAAGCAGGAGTAAATCATTTTCTGGGAGGTAACGGGAGAAGATCTGCCACAGACTTGGTGAGGACACAAAACAAAGGGTTTCTGTTGGGGGCCATATGTGTTCCCCATTGAGAAGAATATAAAAAGTACAATTCAACACACAGGAAAGCAGTTCCTCATGCGTTATGGAACACTATGGCCTTGATTTTGCCCCGTCCGGAGGTGTGCATGCTGTTCATCCCACCCATTAAATTCTGAAAGCCCTTGGTTTGGAATTTAACAGGTGAGATCATTACCACATATTACAAGCTCATCCCTCTAATATGAGGCATAACAAGTGCGTTGTGGTGCTCTCTGCAACAACATCTGCATGATTCTGTACTTGCAGGGTCTTTCCCCAATACATTTCAGGAGGTTTGACCATCAGAAATGTATCAGGGAAACATCCAAAGGTGCAGTCTTAGTCACACTTGGGAATAACAGAGTGAAATAAACATTCCACCAACAGTAATGCAAACCCTGCACTCTACCCCAAGCTAAGTATTGAGAAGCATAATAGATGAATACAATAGGTTTAGGTTAAAAACACAATACTAGATTTTCCATAGCAATGTAGTGGCACACGATGTACTGGATGCCATATAATTGCGGGTTCAAAATTATTGACCTCGACATAATGTCATACATCCCCTTCCGGTTTCTCTTCTCCACGGAAAAGAATTCCATCAAGTTTAGCCACTGATCAGAAGATCACAGCACGGAGCTCCTTCTCATGCAGTGCAGCCAGGATCTCAGGTGCCCTCTCTTCTGCTTGTCAGGATCTCCCCCTCTTTTCTTATACTCACTGGTTGCTTGACAAGCATCTTCATCTGACTGCCTGACCTCACGCTCTCTCTTTGTCCAGACAACATATTGCATTCCCAGAGTTGGAATCGTGGCGCTTCAACGTCCACCCCCTTGTACGTCCTGTGGTATCATGGATTACTTGCTCCCTTGAATATTCTGGACCTATCAGTGGCGGCTCCTCCATATGGGCGGAGGAGCGTTGTTCCCCCGCCAGCAGCGGCAGCTACAAAACCTTTTAAAGAAAACAATAATAAACAATAGTTTTCTCTAAAAGGGACGGGGCCACGGGGGTGACGTGCACTCCCCCTCAGAGCCCATGTGTGTTTGGCTGGCCGTCTAGAGAGAGCCTGCACAGGCTCCCAGTCTGCCTGGGAGCGCGTTCCCAGCCGATCCTGACGCTGCTTTAGGCAGCGTCTGTATTGGCCGCAGGGCAGGTTGGGAGCCTGTGCCTGCAGTAGCGACGAGGGACAGAGGACTTTTATCTGGGGGTGGGCGATAAATTCCGCTTCGCCAGTGGAGTTGGTGAAGTTTTGGCCACTAGTTCCAGCCAAATTCTTCCGAATGCCGCGTGGTGGAGTTTTTTCTCGCATGCGGCTCACCAACAGTATGTTGGCAAGTGAGAACTGATTTGCCCTAGCGCTTTTTGGGCTGTTTTGCAGACAGTGCGCATTCCGATGATGCTGGTGTGCTACAATATTGGCCTTGGCTCCCTTAACGGAACCAAGACCAATATCGTAGTACTGTTCCCGCCGGTCAGCCCGGTTCAAATGTGTAATACAATGTTTCCGCTGGTCAACAAGGTAGGAACATTGTAATACGCTTCGTGGGGATGCCGCCGGTATGGTTGTGGCATCCTCCCCACAAGTTTGGCAGTCGCCTTGTAAGACCGTCAAACTCAGAATCAGGCCCTTTGTAGTAAATTTGCTAGTTTTGGCTAGTTACCATTTCGGAGTGTAAACTTGCGACAACATGTAGACTTACATGACTCCAATCCCTGAAACACGGGGTGGAGCCAAATTTATGAGTGTAAAATTAATTACTAGTAACTTTTCACACGTAATCAGAGGTCTATGCTCCGTGCCGCAAAGACCTCGTGATGGTAAAGTGTAGAGAAATTTTAAAAAGTTTATTAAACTTTAAAAAAGTAATATAATGTATATTATTTTTATATATGTATTTGCAAAATAATGAAATGCTACAGCACTATTAAATTCATTTTGAAATATAATAATTTAAATTACATTTTTTTTAAATTTATTAATTAAAAAATCCCACTGAAAGTAAAATGTTTAAATTTATTTAATGTGTATAAGTATGAGCAAAAGTTATCTATAGCATTGATTCAAATGAATTACATTTTTTTCTTCAAAGAATTAAAGTTCAATTTATTTTTGAATTACAAAAGGTTATTCAAATATGGCATGATAAAATCATTTTAAACTTATATATACATTTTTTTAAACATTAAATAAAATTGACATATATTTTTAAAAAGCTGAAATAAATTAATTTATTTTAATTTTGCACTGTCATTTGCCTGAGGTTCCATGCATGCTATTCTAATGTTTTCTTATTCACATACAGGAGCGGCTCCTTTGTAAGGCCCCCCTCCGCCAGCAGCAGAAAAACCTTTCAAAGAAAAAGATAAACTATGTTTATTATCCTTTTCTTTGAAAGGGGCGGGACCACAGGGTGATGTGCACTGAGGGGGAGTGGTGTGCACTCGCCCTCACTGCGCATGTATGTTTGGCCAGCCGTCTCGGGCTGGCCAAACGCCCATGCACACAGGGCTCTCTCCAGCCCAACAACATAGTTGCTGGGCTGGAGAGAGCCTGCACAGGCTCCCAGTCTGCCTGGGATTGCCCAGCCAGGGCACTTCCAGCCAATCCTGACGCTGCTTTGAGCAGCGCCAGGATTGACCAAAGGGAGGCTGGGAGCCTGTGCCTGCGTACAGCGACAAGGCGGGAGAGAGGAGCTTCCCGCGTGGAGGAGGTAAGTTTTTTGTATGTTATTTTAATACATTTTAATTTATTAACCCTCCCCCGCGCGCTGCCCCGTCCCACCCCCAGGAATCCCTGCGAGCCGTGACTGTTCACATAATTTGCTTTTGTGTAATTAAGTGAAACTGAGTGCATTTCTGTGAAATGCAAATCCATCTTTACTATATTTTAGTATGAAGTGCATCCTTGCATCAAATATTGATGCATGGACGGATTTCACTGTAAATTAATAGCGCAAAACTCAAGTGGTAAAAGTTTACTACAAATGGTATGTAATTATGAAATATAGCATAATTTCCAGAATACTGGGTTTTAAGCATAGCGTAAAATTAGTCCATTTATGCAAATTATGCAAATTGCAAGTTGCCCTGGCCTAATTATAGAATGATTTACATGTGCTTTAAGAATGATTAACAGAGTTAAATCAACAAGTTATCGCCAGCCATCATTAATTAAGACTGAACTTGTTGACCCACTTCATGTTAAAATAAAGTCAGATAACGAGACATCCACAATGCATACGTATAAAACAAATTTACATGCAATACATTTGAGTGTAGATTATTTTTTTGCAGTTATAGCTGTAACCCAGAGTGTATTTTACTTCCAAATCACAGTAGAATAAGGTTCAGATTAATTCTCAACAACCATTAAACATCAGGGTGACGTGTAAAATGCACCATAACAGGAAAACTAGACATCGTGAGTGGTAATATCAAACATTTAAATAGCAGACACCTTAATATTCTTTGCTGCTGGAGTGTTGCAAAAGCTTTCTGTCGCTGTGATGTCATTACCTTAGTGGGTATTCTGTGCGACGTGGTACATATGTTCAGGGAATTAAGTGATACCGGGATGTGCTGTATGTGTCACATATTCCACCGTCTGCTCCTCTGCTCCTTAATGTTTAGATTTCAACAAAAAAATTGGCCATATTTATAAGCAGCTTGCGCCGCCATTTTTCACTTTTCTTTCACTTTTTTGCCGCACGGATGGCGCAGGCTGCAGGCCCATATCTACAAAGCCACTGTGCATTGGCTTACTCTGTGTCAAAGAGGCGTTCCATGGGTGCTGCGTCAAAAGATTGTAAAGATGACCCTGTGTTTCCAGCTTAGACGGATCAAATGATACTAAGAAAAAGCAAAATACCTTATGCCACGCCAGGGCAGAACCTTTGCAAATGTCACCAGGTCCCTTTTCAAGTGCTAATTTCAGCACTCGGGTGGAAAAGATAAACTAATGAGTTGAAGCATTTCCCCCAACAGTATTGACCCGCAAGTCATCTTCTTAGTGGGTAACCTGAATTTGAAGGGAGCCCACAGGGGTCTTGGGTGACATCAAGCATAGGTATATGCTAGGTATTCCACATTTTGTGGGCAGAAATGCATACCGTGGGCGACTAGTAAGACTCTATCTCATTAAGTATTCGCACGCTTTGAGGGAATCAAGAGCTTAGCGAGTATTCTGTGCTACCTGGCAGCTACATGTGTCTTCCAGGAAGAGTAATTAATATTAGTTCCTGAGCAAGTGTCCTGAACCTCTGATCTATGAAATGAGGGAAGCTCTACTGAGCTGATGGCTAACTACGCAGCCATACCTTCTCCCTGCCCTGCTCGTCTCCACCTTCCTGCGGCTGCAGGTCATTCCTGGTTTAGTCGTGGCTTCTCTGTAACCAGCATCCTATCATTTACGCTCCTTGCACACTGGATGGGCCTCCACTCCATGCAGCTGTCTACCTACCACTCACTTCTCGGATGGCCTTCAGGGTATCTTGAACGTGTGACCCTAGGTATCCAACAGGGAAGAGTACTATTCCATGCAAAGCAGGGGACTTTACCAACACTGCAGAAGAATGACTGTACTAGCAGCCACATCATTGCCATTGCCACTTTTTCTGTGCCCTTGGGCATCTATATGGCTGTGTCTGATGCTTGGGTTTAAGCAGAAGGGCACACGTCAATGCAGCTGAAGGCTACGCCAACAACAGAATACAATAACATGTCACACAAAGATGTAGTGACGCTAAAGGGTTTGTTGTGTTTGAAAATTCCAGGTTTGATGCAGGTTTGATTCTGAATGCCAGGTTTGATTCAGGAACACTGCCATAGTGTGAGAGGCCAACAGATAGAAGTGAGCAAGGTTTTCTCCAATGGAGGTGCAATACTTATTACAGCTCAGTGACACGCATGTTCACATGGGTTTGTATTCAATCCTGCCAGTCCAATGCAGACATATACTTGAAAGCCTTCATAAGGTCGCTTTATATAGGAGAATTGGTTAGATAACAACATTTCCTATTCATTTTTAGGTCTATCATTAGTCAAGATAATTTGATTTCGGCAGTGGACCACCTAACAGGGCCAAAGACAAGCATAAAGTCAACAAGTATTAGGAGAGGTAGCTGAGCCATGGATGCTTAATCCATTATGATGTAGTGTTTAAGAGGTAAGTCATCAACTCTTTCCTGAATTGGAGCTGCAATGGGGCACTTCTGATGGATATGGAATTATGTTTCAGACACTGGGTGCATAGATGTAAAAGGCCTGCTACCCTTCTTTTGTTAGAACCTGTGGGCAAAGATCGAACATTTCCCACTGCTTTTGTTTTTTCTATTTTACACTTCTTAGTCTGCAGTGTGATTGTGTCCTGGCCACAGGTGTGCGGATAACCGTCAGAGATGGTGGGCTTGACTGCAAGATAAGCAGAGTTGCTGGTCATGATGGCTTTGTAAATGATGCAGTTGGTTTTGAAGATGGTGCAGGTCTGTAATGAGAGCCAATGGCGTTCATTCAGGATAGGTTTATGTGATCATATAGCTTCAAGCCCTGGAAGAGATGTACTGCAGCATGTAGGATGCCTTTAGTGGGTGCTAGAAATGGAGTCTAGGAGGCCACCAACCAGATGTAAGAGCACAAGGGCTTGACAGCAGTTCTGAAGTCACTTTATGGCAGTTTTACTTTTTTTTAGACAAGGGAACTGGTATCAGGCCGTCTTTTTTTTTGTGACAAGGTCCTGGATACCTAGAGTGTGAAGTCGTGCTTTACAAATCCTGTTTGATTGATTGATTGACAATGTGTTTCTTGAGTGTGATGTTGGTGTGTAAGCTGAGTGCAAGTGATTTGGCCTTCTGTGAAAGTTGGAGTTCAAAGCTGTTGAGATTTGTGTCATTGAGCCCTGTTTGTACTGTTTTTTTATTTGTTGTTCTTGGCACACAACAGGAGTTCTGTCTTGGTTAGTGTAAGTAAATGTCACCCCATTTTTTTGTACCAATGTTGCTGTTTTTTTCATTCTGTGCACTGGGACTCTGCTAACCAGGCCCAGTGTTTTGTCCACTGAAACATGTTGAATTGGATAAATCCCTGATTTACACCCTTAACTTACCAGCAAGTCTGTCGTATATACTAGTCAATGTAGCCAGGGCTGGTAAGTTATCCACCACTAATGGAATGCAGCACCTATTTAGCCTTCACTAAAGTATTATGGTAAAACATGTCTCCAGGCCTGCCACTGCAGCCTGGTGATGCAGTTTTAAAACTCCAGTTTAAACCTGTCAAAACAAACCTTTTATCAGGCTTAAACCTTCCTTTTAATACCTATAAGTCACCTCATTGGCCTTGAATGCCCATACTGCAGGGTGCATGGTGTTTAAAAGTAGGACTAATATGTTCAATGTTTTAAATGCCCTGGGAGTGAAAAAGCTCAAAAGCCTTTTTCCACCCTGACAAGGCTGACTGTCCAGAGGCTACTGGTTTGTGCTACTGCTTTTAATAAAAGCAACATTAATTTTGGGAATAGCTAGAAAAATTATTCAAGAAATTCAATATCCAATTTAATTGTAAAATGGGATTTTATATGACAATGAAGCAACAGACACATTTGAAAAGTTATATGTTTTCTATTCAAAATGAAAAGGCTTTTCTGCCAGTGTCCAGTTGTCACCTAATCAGTGATGGCTTGGCTGGAGTGAGCCAAAGGGCTTTAGGTGTGGTGAGGTATCTTTCTTCCTTGAGCAGAATTGGCTGGGTACTGTGCCCAGCCCATCCCTGAGCTTCAAAGGAAGCCTGTCCTGTCACTGGCAGATGTGGCTCACACCTGAGCCTAACTTCCTTTTGTAGCAGCGCGAGGGGATAGTGGTCCAGCATTGTTTAGGAGGTGGGGAATGTATTGCCTTCTACCCACAGGCGTCCACTGGGCATAAAAGAGGCACCCTTAATACCTTCTTCACATCACTTCTGAACCTTTGGGAGACAGAAGGTGGGCTGCACCTGCTGTTGAGACCTGTGAGGAGAACCGTGAGTGCAGGTCCTTCTCTCACTTGTACTCAGAACAAAGACGTGGACACCAGTGGTCACTTGGCTGACCTCCTGTTAAGTGTTAAGCTACAGGGCCAAAAGCTGTGAGAAGCCCACTTCTCCGGAGGAACCAGCTGACCATCTGCAATTGTACCTACAATGATGATGGCTTCTGTTTAAATGTGCCCTGACCCCTAAGTGCTGTTCCTCAGGTCCTGAAACCCTTACCTGGTGCCTGAGTGTATTCCACCTGATGAGCTCTTAAACCTGGGACTTAGAAACCTTTTCAACACTTTTTGCCTGGAGAACCGACAAAAGACTGACCAACCTGCCAAGCTGATCTGCCAAGGAGCATTACTGGTGGGCCAGAGTTTACTATAGCTCTAGCTATCTTCTTTTCCACAGCAGAAAATCCTATTCAGTGGGCCTGGATACTGACCAATATCTGATGATAACAAACCCTCTTTGACTACAACGTGCAGCCTTGCCTCACTGAAGGAATCTGACTTCCAGAAAGGAGTCTAACTCCAAAGGCAGAGATCTTCACCTGGTTGGACTTTGAACATCATTCATTTGATGCCGTTTGCCAGGGAGCGAACTCTGGGCTTTTCCAAATCAGAGCTTTTTTCGTCTTTGTCAATGGTTTCATTCAGACTGTGCCCTTTGTGAAACCCATTGCTAATCAGCCCATCTTTGGATCCAGCCTGCAGCCTTGCCTTGCTAAGGACTAAAACTTCTTGCACGTGTAAAGGTAACTTTCTAACAGGGACCAATGTGGGCCTCATATTCAACCTATCCTCTGTTGCGGTCGGCCTCAAACCTTACCCTTATCCCACGTAGCAACAGGTTGACCATGGTTGGAACTTTGTGTTTTTTGGAGCTCTTTTTATTTTTAAATTTAAAAATGTATAACTCTGTTTCCTCTGATCGGATTTTTGACGTTTTGGCGTCATTCTGTTTATTAAAATACACATTTTTTTATACATTGGAGTGGACGTTTACTGTTTTGTGTTTTGGAATTTTTCACTGTTTTGGTTGCTTCCAAATGTTTTACACAATTTCCTAAGTTAAGCCTGTCAGCTCTTACAGGTTTAAACTAATGAAACATTTGTTGGATCAATTAAGACTAGTGACATTATTACATGTGGGGGAATTCCATTCAATTCAACTAAAATCCACTTTCTCACTGTTATGTTAAGCTTCAGGCAGGTGCTGGAAATCCATGCCTGGATCACGTGCAAGCAGTGTCTGAGGTGTTGGATGTCTGAAGAAGAGGAGAGTTTCAAGTAGTATTTTGTTTCATTGGTTTATTGGTGTATCTTGATGGCGTAATCTTGGTAGATCACCAGTAATCTCCATGTAGAGTTTGAAAATGTCAAGAGACAGTATGGAACCATGTTGAACTTCACAAGTGAGAGGGATCTGTTGAGACATCAAAATGCCTTTGTGAACAAACTGGTGATGGTTGGAAACGTAGCAGGAGAACCATGAAGGACACTTCTGGTGAGTCACATTTGAGACCTAGGGGTGTGGATGAGGTCTGGATGGTGATCTATCTATCTATCTATCTATCTATCTATCTATCTATCTATCTATCTATCTATCTATCTATCTATCTATCTATCTATCTATCTATCTATCCCTATACATACTTACCTAAAAGGGCTTACAGCCAGCCCTTTACATCCATTGATCCATTGTACTATCTATTACATTTTTCATCCACCAGTCATGGCAGACAGAAAAGCCCACTTCAGCCACTGGTTCCCTTGTGTGTGAGTGGTAGTATTCTGTGAAAGCACAGTGCCATCAACCACTCAAAAATAGCCCCCTTCTGTGCCAGGGGTTGGTGAGTGAATAGACTGTTTAAAAAAATACGTAGTTTAGTCGTACTGTATTTTGTAATCTGCAGTGCCTGGCATCTTCTTAGAAATACTACAGGCCCGTCATGGCAGCTTGCATTGCATCGCATCTCAAGGGGGCACTACAAAATTCACTATTTTTTTAATAGGGTTTAAAACAGTTCAGTGATTGCCTCACATAAGTCACCACCTTTGAATGTTTTTACTTCAAAAGACCCTTCAAAGATGATCGCCTATACATGTGTATGCGCATGTGTAAACAGCCATCTTTCAATGGTTTTATCAAATTTAATAACAAAACCATTGAAAAATGGCAGACCGTACATGTGCATGCATGTTCATGCACTGCCCGCCATCGTTGAATGTTTTTTGCAATAACATTTTACAAATGATATTCACAAATAAAACAAGTATTGGCAAACCAAAATGTTCACTATACCTACATTTCTAAAGTTTCCATACTTTGTGCTAATTTCCTTGTTTTATGTGCATTTTGTCACTTAGTTCAATGTTGTTCTTTTCTGCTTTGTTCATAGTTTTTATTAATAGTTATCATATAGTTTTTTTTATCAATAAATACTAAATACTTTACCTCCCTTGCAATGTAGAGGAGGCCCCTTGAATTTTGTTTTGCTCACTTTGTCCTCTTTCTACAGTTACCCTCCTGCTTCCTTACTCTCCCTGTCTCTCCTTTGCTATGCATATTTTTCTGAGCACATTTTCCACACTTTTAACTGGGCTGCCTGTGAGCACGTTTTTTTCCATATCTTGTTTGTAGCCAGTAAACATTGAAAATGAAAATGAGCATTGGCAAAGCCAACAAGCCTGGCTTTATCTACCAGCCTTTTGACAATTCTTGTTTTGTTTTTATCATGGTTTTCCCAAAACTTTATTGTTTTGAAAACTGCTGGGTGTTCATCAATTCAAAAGAAAAAAATATTGACTAAAGGCAAAAATGTTTTTGGTTCTCAAAAAAGCACACTTTACCTTAGTCTTCCTTGGCACTGAAAGGAACTACTTTGTGTGTGGATGTTGTAATTGTGAAAGGGCATCGTTTTCAAACTCACACTAAATCATCCAATGGGAGAAATGAACTGACGCATTGGCCCTAGATGCAGAGTCGGATGGAGAAAATTGTGAATAACACAACCGCAGACAACTGGATGAAATGTGGCTGAAAAACACTACAAGTAACTATGTCGGTCATTCTGACCACGGCGGGCGGCGATTGCCGCCCGCCATGCAGTCACCGCCATTTGGCCGCTCCGCGGTCAAAAGACCGTGGAGGCCATTCTGCCTTTCCCACTGGGTCGGCAAGCGCCCGCCAAGGGAGCGCCCGCCGGCCCAGCGGGAAAGGCCCTGCAACATTGAAGCCGGCTCCGAATGGAGCCGGCGGTGTTGCAGGGGTGCGACGGGTGCAGTTGCACCCGTCGCGATTTTCACTGTCTGCAATGCAGACAGTGAAAATCTTTCTGGGGCCCTGTTAGGGGGCCCCTGCACTGCCCATGCCAGTGGCATGGGCAGTGCAGGGGCCCCCAGGGGCCCCACGACACCCGTTCCCGCCATCCTGGTTCTGGCGGTGAAAACCGCCAGAAACAGGCTGGCGGGAAGGGGGTCGGAATCCCCATGGCGGCGCTGCTTGCAGCGCCGCCATGGAGGATTCTCCCAGCCGGGGGTAATCCGGCGGGAAACCGCCGGACCCGGCTGGGCGACCGCGGCTTTACAGCCGTGGTCGGAATGCCAAATAAAGCACCGCCAGCCTGTTGGCGGGGCTTCCGGCGACCTCCACCACCAGGGTTGGAATGAGGCCCTATGTCATACACACAGTTTTAGTAAAATCAAAAGGCCTTGGCTAACACAGACCTGAAAAAGGCAATGCCTCAAGAAAGAAAGGCAGGAAGAAAGGAAGAAGGAAAGAAAGACAAGAAGAAAGAAAGAAAGAAAAAAAGAAAGAAAGAACAAAAGAAAGAAAGAAAGAAAGAAAGAAAGAAAGAAAGAAAGAAAGAAAGAAAGACAGAAAGAAAGAAAGAAAGGATCAAATAAAGCTGGAAAGAAAAGGAAAGTAAGGAAGGAAAGAAAGATGGAAAGAAAGCAGGGAGAAAAGAAAGAAAAAAGAAAGAAAGAAAGAAAGAAAGAAAGAAAGAAAGAAAGGCATTACAAGCGCTGCAAATTATACACAATAAAGTTTATTAAAAGGCCATTGTTGAAATTGAGTCCAGAATAAAGGTGTTTTGAATAATTGTTCACTAATGAATTCATATGTACAGTTTTGAAGCTTTCAGTTTGTGTACTGCATGTGTAATAAAAAGGGGATAACTTAATACAGAACGGTTATGAATGGGAGCAATTGGTTCAGCTGTGAAATACCAGCAGTCAGATAAACAAAGAACACTCCGAAAGTAATTTACATAATTGGCAGGAGGCAGGAACTGAATAGGGCTGGGAGGGATTTTAATTGCACTGGCATACTCGCAGTAATTCCAATAATTCTACGTTACTCTTTGATGCAGAATTACGGATAGTAACACAATTATGTTGGCTGGCGTAATTAAGAGTAACTTTGGGGAAAAAATCCTACTGCAAGAGCACATTTAGTGATCGCGAGCAGCTGCTTGAGATGGGTTTATGTTCTGTTGCATTTACAGCTATTTTCTTGGCTAAAACTGCATCCTTGCATTCATTGTGGACATAAGGGTGCAGTTTGTGCTATGAACTAGCTCTAAATGCTGGGAGTAAGTTAAGGAAAAAATCTTACACCAAATGCACATTTAGCGAGCGGTTGCTCATGCTTGCTATTCATGTTCAGTAGCATTCAGCTGAATTTCTTAACATAAGATGCTCCACCTCATCCACTTTGGACATGAGTGGGCATTTTTGTGCTCAGGAAATAGCGCTAAATGGAGAATTACTCTTTGCAGGTAACTCTGTGCAAACTTGAGGAACTTCGGATAATTACGTCATGTTTATGCCACACAGAATTATGAGTTACGTCCACCCTCAGAACTGACAAAGCGTGGAATGTAGCCTCTGCTCATATCTGGTAGAAAGCGCCCTGCTGTCACCTCAGGTTGTGAACACAAAGGATGCACTAAAGTGACTATAAAGTAAAAACAAAAATACCTGCACTGAAGGGGAGTACCTTGTGTGTGGAGATGTGCTCATTGTGAAAGCGCAAAATGCAGTCACTCAAAGAGAAGTTAACCAGTGGCTGAAGTAGGCTGACCTATTGCCCCATGCTGTATGCTGTGGTGAGTGGAAGCCAAAAATGTATGACACGACAGACCAAGGAATGAAGAGAGCTGGCTAAAAAACCCTTTAAGTAAGTATATTTTATATATACATATATATATATATATATATGTATATATATATATACATATATATATATAAAATATATATATATATATAATATATATATATATAAATATATATTTAATTAAATCAAAAGGTCTTGCCTAATGCTAGAACTAAAAAAGGACTTTACTGACTTTTCTATATCTCCCATGCACAATAGAGCTAAATGACTCATCTGATCCTCGCTAGACCCATATTCCTGTTATAATGTTCAGTATCTCCTGTGCTAGAGACTGTGAAGTGATGGCATCTACCAGGCAGAAATAGGAACAGTGGTGTTGTGCTGATCTTACAACTGTATCTAATGAAGCAGGTATAAGGAAGTCAACCATCGACCTCTTTCTTCAGTGACAAGTATGGAGTTTATTAGAGATTATAAAAGGACTTTGCCTTCAGTTCCTACGAGTCTTCAGTGGTTACAATAAACAAAAGACTTTGCAACAACTCCCCCTTACGTAGTATACAGTATACTTTATATTTTAATTAAACTTATGTCATTCACATTTCTGAATAATAGATGCAAAACAGTATAAATAGAAATCGAACAGACACTGAAATGAATTCCGCCCTACATTGATACAAAATAAAATGTGCATGTAATGCACATATAGTTGTAACAAAACTTCCTTGCTTGCCTCAAGGCGCTTCTACTGCAGTTTTTAAATTCTGGTCGCTCACAGGTGAGCTTTATACTATATGAAAGATACTTCTTGATAGATTCAGTGCACCATTGTTATGGACAAAGTGAACACACGTAGCTCATCCCGTTCTCCTGGTTTGTGCTGATGAGTTACTGACTAGCTTTCTGGGGACTTTTGTGTAGGGTTTGCAATGTGTACAGCATTGTAAAAAACCTTCTCTAAAATGCCTGTCCTTCATGGGATATGTTAGTATTAGCCTGTGTTAGTATCTTAAAGGATCAGAAGCACGTACAATAGTACTCCTTCAGCACTCCTTTAGTACTACTTCAAGTATTACAAAACGCAGTTCATAAAACTAGGGCCAGAGATCTCCACTTGTGTAATGAAGTGCATGAGTGTAGGTCTCCTAAAGATTTGACAAAAATACATGCAGTTTCTCAAAACTGTCTACTCTGCAACATCTGCTACAAACCACACATCACCTTCTGCCTTCTTTCAATAACACTCTTATTGGCGGATACCACTCAATTCTGCTAATGCAGTGTGTTCGCCCAAGGAGCCTGCTACCAACAATCCATGCAATTGCAACTTAAGATCATGTTTCAATATGGAATTTCCTTTCTAGGCCTTCTTGGGCAACGCACTGTCACTCAACTATTAGCAAACACTTCCCCTACATGAACCCAGACCTATTCCCTTTTCCAATCTTGGGCAACACACTGTCACTCAACTATTAGCAAACACTTACCCTACATGAACCCAGACCTATTCCCTTTTCCAATCTTGTTTTCATTCTGCTGCTGTTGTAAGGAGCCTGATTGTCATCAGCTGTTTCCTGTGCTGTGTCACAGGTCCTGTGTGTGGGAGTACCACAGCCCCCCTGAGACGACAGCATGTAAGTGAGAGATGTTTAGCTGTAAGAACACAGGAAGGTGTGCATGATCAAGGATACATGATGAAGTCATGGGCTACAACCATTGAGAAATATGGGAAGGATGCGTAACATCATTGGATTGTCTAGTACACAAAAGCAGCACTGACAACTTTGTGTTATGTTTGTAAAATACCACGTTGGGTGGTGATGACATTTCCATTGTGGTTCCTCTTATTCACATTCCACCTTCACCACTCAGTCACAATATCGAACCAACAACACAATCATAAATAAGGCTCCCAGATTTTACCGTTTTACACATAAAGGGACAAAAACATCTATTTGACTTTCTGTAGCTATTTTTAAATATGAAAGGAGAACGCAAAACGGATGTTTTTGAGTGATACCCAATGTGTCACACGTGACTGGCAGGCCACAGTGTGCGGAGATTGAAACACAAGGAAGTCACAGAGGTTCCTGACCAATGGGCTGAAGGGGCCTTTTGCTTGTCCGTGATGCTGATATTTTCAGGCAGTGTGTCTTTGTACTATCTGACTGCTGAATGTGCTAGACCTTGGAGGCATCAGTGGAAGTGGATCTTCATTGGTTAAATGAACGTGGACCTATGTCCAGCCTAACATAGCCTAGCCACCGCTAAATAGGTTTGACTACTTCAAAAGCTGAATAGCTTAGTGTATCCTGTGCATTTACCACTGTGACCCTTCATCACACGAGGTCCCAGGCAAAGCTTCCATCGACACCCCTGCTCCATATTTTATACCAAATATGCCAAAATATCTTTCTTAATAAGAAAAAGGTGTAATACAGACGATAATGGGCTGTAGTAAGACCTTGCCAACACTTCTCGCATGCCCATCAGTTTTAACATGGTACAACATGAGTCATCTGAGAGTTCATTTAAAATGTCCTATTCGTAATAGGTTAGAAGTGTCACGTATTACCACGTCGACCCATATTAGAAATACACTGGTTTCAGCTTCAGTGTTTCACAATTCTCAAAATAAACACAGAGAAAATGAGTAATAATAAATACACAACCAGAAATGTAACAACAGTAATACTGTGAAGCCAGGAGCCCAACCAATAGCTTGCTCTCTGTGTCATACATGGTTTGGTACTGTTGAAGAGGCAGAATGCGGTGAATCATTAATTTCTCTAAAACCACGGAATAAACCTAAATAAAAACCCCTTTAAAATTGGTTGGCCATCAAAATTGGTTGGCCATCAGTTATCACTTATGTCTAACCAATTTTAGTGATGATATTGTAATAATGTGAATCCACACCAGATGAAGATATGTGGTAGGAGGTATTTATTACAGCCTCAACCAACAGCCAGCATATCAACTGTCATGCAGAGAACCCTGCCTGACAGAAACTCAGAACAAGCTGGTTCCATGCCCAGTGTTCTGGCATGGAGCCATGTTACATCATTACACTTCTTCCTCTTTACATTAGAACAGAAGTAACATGAGAACAAAAAACACATTTGAACAGAAAGAAAAAGAGGGTAGAAAGAACTACACAAAATCACGCAAATGTAAAGGAAACCTGCGTGTTCTGACACTCCTACGAGTATTATCAGACCTTAAATCAATGTCAGAGGGAAAATGATAAGAAGTATCATCTCTCCTGTCGGCCACACCACACCCCCCAAAATGTGCTACACGACTATGATTCCAGATGCGACCATCATCCGTCTTGACAGCATTTTTAAACAGCTTAATGATAGTTTTTGGAGAGGTATATTTTTACCAATTTTGACACCCAACAGGAGCTTTGACCTTTACTTTATCTCCAACCTCAAAATTTGTAACTTTCGCATTATTCCTTTTATCAACATAAATCTTCCTTTTGCTTTGCAGAGACACTTCTTTGTCTCTCCATTCCCCAATACCATTGTTTTTCAAACCCTTCCCAGCAACCATCCAGCCAGGACACAAACAAGTATTTGGAGACCTTCCCCTGAGCAGTTCAAAAGGAGTCTTCCCCGTTGATGCATGAGGAGTGTACCTGTAAGCTGTTATACGACCCTGCAGTTCTTTTCTCCAATCTAAACAGTTTACCTTTGCTAATTGTATACTCTCCTTTAAAGTCCTGTTAAATCTCTCCAAAGCACCATTCGCCTCTGGATGATATAACGCAATTTTTTTATGTACAATTCCACATTTTACTAAATACTCCTCATCTGAGCAGAACAGAACTGCGGACCATTGTCAGAAAGAATAGAGTTAGGAAAACTCTTGCGTTTGAACACAGATTCTAAAAAACTGATCACAGATTGAGAAGTGATCTCTCTCACCAAACTCACCTCCACCCATCGTGAATACAAATCCAGCAACACCAACAGGTAAGGAGTCTGATGTTCTCCATGCAATGGCCCCACAATATCGATAGCTAATTCATCCCATGGACTTTTTGGTAAACTTCTACAAACCATAGGTGAATATCTTGGTTTGAGCACCTTATCACTAGCTTGACAAGGTGTACACTCCCTAACAGTACGTTCCACCATCAAATCTAATCCAGGCCACCAGAAATCCTGACGGATGCGCTCTTTGGTTTTAGAAATGCCCATATGCCCTTCATGAGCCATGTTCACGATGACTTCTCTCAAACTCAATGGGGGAATCATTCTGGTGCCCCTCATTAGAACACCATCAACAACGGCTAACTCATTCGCAAATAACGACCAAGGTTTAACCAGACTTCGAGACTTATGCTATTCCAAAAGAGACATCACAGAACACAATTCACTATCCTTTTGCAACTCATCCCTCCATTCATCTTCCTTTACAGCCCCCAGCGTAACATCACAAACTCTTATGCCACACTCAGCATCACATTGATCATTTTCATCCTGAGATTTATCATTCTCTACCACCTCCACCAATCTCGACAGACAGTCTGCCGTTACATTTGTCTTTCCCGGAATGTATTCAAACATGAAGTTATACTCCTGTAAGGAAATGACCCATCTCCTGATCCTCGAGGAAATTGAGTCCAAACCCTTCTTCTCAAAAATTTCTTTCACGGGTTTATGATCAGACCTGACTACGAAAGAAGATCCCCACACAAATTTTCTGAACTTGTTTATGGCCCAGAAAATTGCCAACGCTTCCTTCTCTATAACAGAATAACCTATCTCTGCCCCTTTCAAGCATCTTGAAGCACAAGCTATTAGCACCTCTTGGCCCTTCCTGATCTGAAAAAGAAGAGCACCCAGCCCCTTTATACTCGCATCAGTAACAATGAAAGTGGGATTCCCAGGTACAAAAGCTTGTAAGTTTGGTGCATTACTGAGATCATTTTTTACTTGTTTAAATTCTGTACCACACTCTTCCGTCCAAACAAACTCTGCGTTCTTACACATCAACTTCCTTAGATTTACTGTCTTATCTGCAAAATTTCGTATAAATTTGTTATAAAATTCTGCCATACCTAAGAATGAAGAAACCTCATCTTTTGTACACGGTTCTTTTAACATTTCGATAGTGTCCACCAAATCCTTTTTAGGACTCACCCCCTGCCGTGAAATATGATGACCCAAATAGTTCAGTTCAGTGACTCCAAATTTACATTTGCTTCACCTAAGAGATAACCCAGCATCAAGCATCCTTTTAAGCACAGCATGCACCCTCTCATCATGTTCTCTCACGTCTCTCCCACATATTAATACATCATCCTGGTAGCACTTTACGCCTGAAATGCCTTTAAAAAGATCTTCCATAATCCTCTGGAATACTGAGGCCGCAGAAACCAGCCCAAACGGCATACGCAAAAACTTGAAGGCCCCCATTGGCGTAATAAAAGCCGTTAATTCTTGACACTCTTTACTCAACGGAACCTGATGGTATGCTGATGCCATATCCAGAGTGGTAAAATAACAAGCACCATCCAACGATGATACTAATTCCTCAATATTGGGAAGTGGGAACTTGTCAACCACCACTTCTTTATTTAAGGCACGAAGATCCACACATAGACGGATTTCATTATTTGGTTTACGTGCCACAACAATGGGAGCTAACCACTCCGTTGCCACTACAGGCTGTATAACACCAGTGGACAACAATTTATCTATCTCTTTTTGTACAGCGTCTTGGACACAAATGGGAATGCGTCTAACTTTTGCCACAACTGGTACTGCACCCTGTTTCAACTTAATATGGTGATTGTACCCCTTTAAACACCCCAAGGTGTCACTGAACAATTCACCAAAAGCTCTCACAAACTTGTTTTCGTCACCCTCAATAGATTGTACCTGAACAGATGGATGTGCATTAGGATTGAGAATGACACCCAAACGTGCTTGATGACTCCAGCTCAACAAATTATCACCCCTCTCAGCAACATAAATCCTAGCATCAGTGAACCTACCATTGTACTCAATGCAGTCATCAAAATAACCTAATAACTTAATTGGCAACCCACCATAACCCGTAGGTTTAATATTAGGTTTGAACAGTTTCTTCCTTCCTTGAAAATTCTTCATAAAAAGATCCTTTGAGAGAAACGTGATGTGAGAGCACGAATCAAATTTCATTTTGACTCTAACATCCCCCACCAAAACCCACTCAGAGGGATGTTCCACCTCACTCTCACTAACTTGAAAACTGACTTCCTTTATTTCTGATCTAGAATCTCTCCTATTCCTCATCCTACAATTGTTTCCAAAATGTCCTCTTTTTCCGCAAACATTACAAGTAATCCTATTAGCAGGACACTCACTTGCATTAGCCATGTGTCCAAATCTTCCACATCTGTAGCAATTTCCTTGAAAAGGTGTTGCAAACCTCCTATTCCCCTGTGTCTTTCCTGCACTATTTTCTATTACAACACCTTTCTCACGGACACCCTCATACTTTTTTTCTTCTCATCTTTTTGTATGACTTGACACTCCACTTCGTGTGCTTTTACACTGACCTTGTCTTCTTTATGTGCTTTACTTAGTTCTCCAACACACTTTAACATATGCTCTACCCTTTTTGCAATACTAACAACCTCATCCAACGGTGGCTCGTCCTTTAGCCAGAGTTCTTCCCTCACTTTATCACTGCAACACCTCAGCACAAACTGATCTCTAATCCTTTCTTCTACCAACGCCCCAAATTTACAACTTGAAGCCAACTTCCGTAAAGCCGTAATATATTCTTCAACACTCTCCTCTTTCCCTTGCTCCCGCAAACCAAAATGGTACCTTTCCATAATAGTACTAATCTTTGGCAAGTAATGTAAATCTAGTTGTCTTGCACATATTTCATATTCATTCAACCCCCTCTGATCAGCTTGCGACAATGGAGGTAGATTTGCCAACACCTCCTGTCCTTCACCCCTTAAACAATGTAACAAAAGTGCCTGCTTCCTTTCACCACTCAAATTCGTACCACACACCCTGGCATAATTCTCAAAAATCCTTTTCCATTTCTTCCACTTAATAACCGGTTCTCCTGGATCTGACAAGAAAAACGGCGGCGCCGTAACATTCTGCATATTCACAAGAGGTGTAAAACACTTCTTCCCCACAATATATTCCAAACCCTACTAGTTGCTAAAAGTACTTAAAGTCCAAAAGGTGTGCCAGTCACCGTATGTCCCAGCACGATGCCGCTATATCAAACACGGGTCTTCAGGTGTGTCTGTCACCGCAGAGACGACCTTTTCAGTTTAATTCATTTTACAACGCCCAATACCTGTATTCCACAAGTGCAATAAAGTTTCCAAAGAAATGAATATTCCCGTGACCACAAACCAATATAGTGATCCTTATCCAGTCTCCGTCTAAGTTTCAACTTCCAATAGACCGTCGATGTTCTTCTTCGATGTCCTCCAACAATTGCGCTGTAAAAAAATTAAAAAAAAAAAAAAAAAAAAAATTCCTTCTTCCTCATCTAAGATGGCCGCCACGAAACATTTGGTCCGTTTTCTTCAGGCAGTTGGGCTTGCTTTCTCTTTGAGCAATCTCGGATCGTTTTCCTCACTCAAAATGGCCGCAACCAAACATCCAGTCTATTTTCTTTAGTCAATCTGGCTTGTTTTTCTCCTTTCACCACACTCAAGATCGCCGCCAACAATTCCCACAGCTTTCAGTCCTTTTTCAATTGCTCACTGACCTTCTGACGTCGTGAAGCATACAGAGACCACTTTGATCCTCAGTAAATGCTCAAACAGCTTTCCACAAAGCCCCTACAACCGCAATTTCACACTTTTCTCCGCTAGAACATGCTGCAAGACGCTCGATCCTCTCTCAGCACGTCTCTGTAAGTTATCTCCGTTTTTCTCTTAAATAATCCAAGCTCTTCCTTCTTTGTTGTTGTTGAGGCTGTCCCTTCCTCTGGGTTCCTTTCTCCGCCCAAGCGTCGCCAGTGTAATAATGTGAATCCACACCAGATGAAGATATGTGGTAGGAGGTATTTATTACAGCCTCAACCAACAGCCAGCATATCAACTGTCATGCAGAGAACCCTGCCTGACAGAACCTCAGAACATGCTGGTTCCATGGCCAGTGTTCTGGCATGGAGCCATGTTACATCATTACAGATGTTTTATTAGTCAATATTTTCGCTACAATATTTTTGGAGCACAATATTTTTTGACATTATGCTGGAACTTCACATTCCCATTAACCAGTCTATTTGTCTACTTTATTTCCTCAGCAGGATAATGCTTACAGTAAACAAAAAAGATGTAATTGAATTAAATGTGCTCCCTCAGGACACCATTCAAAAGAACTCTGCCAGCATCAGAAGATGCTTTTGCATAATTACCGAAATATTGCTTCAAGAAGAGAAAAACATCACCTACACATTTGCACATATTATTTCTTCTAGCACAGACTACCAAATAGCACACTGCATTATTCCAAGTATCAATGTTATATTTCCTGTTTCAAACAAACACATATCTTTCTCAAGTCATACTTCTTTAACACAATAAATGAATGATGGGTTCGTGTGCCTCAGAAGCAATCCATGCTTCATTGATGTTCTCGTGGCCTTAGAAACGAATACACCGCCTTTGTTCCTTGTGGTTTATAATGTCATAACTCTTTATGTTAGTTTAACTTTGCAAGAAACTTTGCAGCAAAGAAATAAGGATGAGTGGTTGCACCAATATTTTCGCATCACATAATCTCCTGTCGCAGGCAGTCACAGGATGACTTGCCTAGTAAGTAATAATTAGGATTGTCATTATTTGCAACGAGGTATGATTGGCTAAAACTCTAGGTATGGTGGCCCGCAAAGAACAGTAGA
Organism: Pleurodeles waltl; assembly: GCF_031143425.1. Classification (NCBI taxonomy): domain Eukaryota; kingdom Metazoa; phylum Chordata; class Amphibia; order Caudata; family Salamandridae; genus Pleurodeles; species Pleurodeles waltl. Next base: position 94,140,773 of record NC_090441.1, read on the forward strand.
CCACCATCCCTCTGTTTAGATTGCAACACAGGAGTTTATTAAGCAAACCGTGTCCCTAAAAGGAATCAATGCAGATTTACAAAAAAAAAACATCTAGGAAAACATCAAGGGGAGCAAGCAGTGGTCCGATGACTACTCCCTCAAGGCTGCTGACACAATTCATAAACGGGAAGGTGTCCTCCTGAGACTCTTTCCATTTGCAAATGAGCTATTGTCTTCTTTGAGGTGACAGTAACTGTTCAGTAGTTTGAGAGAACTGTGGTCACAAACCATTGACACTTACCACACCAAACTGCAGTTAGGAGAGAACGCCCCTCTGACTCCCCTTCCTTACTGACATTCAGTATGGGTCAGTAAACCCATTTGGTGGTTGCAAACTCTGTGATTTTGCCCCTCTAACCTCTCTCCCTTACTGGGATTCAATATGGGTCAGTAAACCCATTTGGTGGTTGCAAACTCTGTGATTTTGCCCCCTCACTCCCCTCCCTAGCCGAGATTCAGTAACCGAGACTCTGTGATTTCGCAAATTGCAGGGATTAGGACCACAAAATGTGTTTCCATTCTGGACCTATTGTTCTCCACTCCACACTTGTCCTATTCAGAAAGCATGCAGCCAAAGAAAACAATTTGGAAATATGTATTTACAAACAATATCAGTAAAAATAAAAGAGAGAGATAATTCAGATAAAAGTAGGTCAGTTAAATCAATTCTATTTTCAACCTAGTTCTTACTTGCAGGACGACTTTAATGAATGGCAAAGGGTTGAATCCTATAGCCTCTTAGATGCTCTGTTTAGAATTCTTCTCGAAAGCTGTTTTATTTCAGGTTGCCAACGTAAGCAATCTTATTAGGTTGTTACTCAAGACATTTGATTGAAAGTAGATGAAGTTTTGGTTATACTTAGTTTCTCAAACTGGATTTCACCAGCAATTAGAGCAGGCTTTTTAAAGGTGGTTCTATCTGGTCTTTTATTTTCAATTTAAGAGAAAGTAGGTTCATCTACACAATATGGAGTCTTTTTTTGTTCTACTGCTTTAATGCTGTCAGTTCTAGGCAAGCTGTTGCCCCATGTACACACTCAGGTAAGCAGTAAATTATTTACACTTTCCTTTTGAATTATTTTGATTTAATTGTCTAGATTGTTTTTTTTTAAAGGAGCAATTGACACCCTATGTCGTCATTCTACCTTGGTATACCAAGCTTTCAGGATTGAACGAGTCTATTTTTGCCATAATCCAAGAAGTAGGAAGTGAGAAGTGATACAGGGTTCGCTCACCTTCCCAAACATCTACCCACAGAATATCAACAGGAGAGATCCCCTACGGTGCTTAGCCTACCTCTCCATACCAGCCCAAAGACTTCACCCTAGGGTATTACATTAAAATGACTCCCACCCAGTGGAATTCGAAGTAGCATGCTTCATCATAGAGCCCTTGTCCAGATAACCAGCGTATCTGGAAAGGCTCAACCTTGATAGCCAAGGAAGCTCTTTGGTTTTTGGGTGGGATCCTAGATTTAAAGTAGCTTAGGGTGGCCTGAGGTTTAATATTATTTTCAAAGGGCATTGTATGTGCTATACTCATCAACAGTTACAAAACAAAAACACTCCTAAATCCCCTACCAAACACTGAATTTCATGGAATTCTTACAGACTGCTGTCTCTTATTAATACAGATTACAAAAGACTACACATGTTGTGGCAAAGAGGCTGTCCCCTCCAATGTCCGGTCTGATACTACCTGAACAGTCGAGTTCAACAATCTTGTCACATTCTTTGTGGTCAGGCCACAAATTAGACTAGAAATCAATTAGGTGGCAGTCCTTCTAGATGTGAGAAAGCATTTGAGTCTCACTAATGTCCATTCCTATTCGCAGTTCTTTGTAAAATTGCCCACCATTTTCAAATATAGAACCTTATTAAGTTATTGCACACTAGCCCGACTGCCTGAATTTGCATCAATGCCTGCATTTCTGACCCATTCCATATAAAAAGGGGTACACAGCAGGGATCCCCCCCATCTCCCCTTTTGTTTGCGGTGGTGATGGAACCTTTGGGAACCTAACTCCGTTACGCAGAGGCCTGATCTTCCCAAAATAAACAAGTACTGCTGTCACTGTATGCCGATAACATCATGCTCTCCATCAAAGACACGTATCTACATCTCACTACTCTTATTAATAACACAATATGGATATATGTCTGGGATTCACATCAATTGGTCTAAATCCCAAACGTTTCTGCTGACAGATTCTGCTAGTAAACCAGGAATGGCATTGCCTTTAACCTGGTGTGAGGAGTCAGTCCATTGCCTAGGGATCTTGCTGGATAGGGACAGATCTGAAATCATACTGGACAGTTATGGCCTAGTGTTGGCTAAACTACAAGACCTACTGACAGATAAATAATGCTACCTCTTTCTATGGCAGTCCATGTAGACTTAAGTAAAATGATAGTCCTAGTGAAATTTTATACTTAGTTTACCATATCCCAATTCCACTGAACCAGACTTTCTTTCACCACCTGTGATCCTTTTTAACGAGACTAATTTGGGAGGGCACAATCCAAGGCTAAATTAAGGGACACTGGTACTTCCCATTGACCAGGGAGGCTTTGCGGTCCCCGGCATGCTTAGATGCCTTTTTTTACCTCTATCCCACAAAACAAGGAAAGGTAAGTTGATCTTTCATCGCTGGAGTGGTACTTTCATGCTGCACAAATGAGCTACATCACACTCTTGTACGCCTCCATGAGCGGCGTACCACATGTTTCTATAGAAAAAGAACAAGTGCTGCCAGGGGAACTCCGTGCTACTGTAGCCACTAAACTCTTTAAACCAGTTCATTGTATACAAATGGTCCGTTCCTCAAAATGTGAGCTGTGGCATGACTCTCATTGTGCTGACCTCATACAATCATATTCAGCACATCTCTCTCTCTTCAATAACCTTTCATTAGCCCCAACCTTGGACAGGAATGTGTTGTCTAGACTGCAGGGTGCTAGACTGACACTGGTGGGGCAGCTGTTTATAGACGTAAAGTTCATTACCCTTGACCACTTCAGGGTGGACTGGACTCTTACACCGCTAGAAACATTTGACTATATGATTCTGCACCATGCAGCCCATTTGGTTATGCCAGAATTCCCTAATGAACCTCCTGAGTTCCCCCCTACTTACACAACAGATTACAAAATCAGCTGGTCTGGGTCTTTACACTATATTACCTGTACACTGAGATATCCCCATAAACAGACCGTAGAGCCTTGGACAAATAGCAGCCAGATATGAACAATTATATCACCCTGGAAATGTGGAAATATCGTTGTGCTCAGATTAAATTAATATCCATCAACTATAGACACAAACTCCTCCATTTCAATTTCTTTACAGACTGTACTGCTCCCTGCACTATTTGTATTAATTAGATCTGGGGAAAAAAGCTAAATATATTAGATATCCATGCACCCCTTCTGGTTTCTTCCACCTAGCATGGGAATGCCCACCTGTTAGTACCTACTGGGATGGGATCCTAAACACTATCGAACAGATAGTTTAAACCCCTATGGAGCATACACCATTACTTACTCTACTGGGATATACCAAGCAACTCCCACAGGCGATTAGAAAGCTGACAGAAGTCCTGCGCCTACTGGCCAAAAAAGTCAGGCCTGATGTTGGATGCAGGGCCCTCCACCTAAAAAGCAAAGACTGGCTATATCAAATATCTGCTGTGCTTTTCCTTCACTCTCTGTTTGGATGAACAGCCCCATTTTTATCACACACTAAACTTCAACTGGATTTAAAATAGTGGTTTGTTGCACAACCTTTTCTTTACTGGTGAAGCCATCCTCGTGCATTGTTGTATCTGTGATCTGTACCTTCACTTGACCTCATTAATTTACCTTTTGGGAAAACTGCAGTTACCATGGATCATCAGCTACTATCTACATCTAAACACTTTTGAGCCTCAGAAGGAACAAACTGGTAATGTTAATAAAAGGCAAAAGAGATCCAGTATCTCTGCTGCCATTCACTCTGAAAATGTAATGGTTAAAATTATTTATTTTTAAACTTTTGTTGCCGAAACCCATGCCACATTACAGAGAATTGAGGAGAAATAGTAAAGTCATGACTCCACAGTCTCAAAAATTGAACAGTGTATTAGTGATGCCCAGGATATAGCATCCCAAGTAGACTTGATGTCCAAGGAAATTCTTCTACAAAAAAAACACACTGAGGATTGGGAAAATCGTAATAGGTTTTACAATCTCAGAAATTACGGTATTCCAGAGGGTTCAGAGGGACTGGACATTATTTACTTCCTACAGCTCACCATTCCTATAATTTTAGGGCTCAAGGAATATACCTCTCTCAATATACCGAGAGCACATCCTGTTGAGTCATCACCTCAGTCCACATCCAAGTCAGCCCACCCACGAGGTATCATTGCATACTTTCTCCAAAACTTTAAACTTATGTCAGTGCTCTCTGCTTCTAAACAATGTAAGCAGCTGTTTTTGTCAGATCAACCGATTTTCTTGCTCCAGGTTGTTCGACTTAAAGAGTTTCTTGATCTTTGCCTTACATTGAGATCGATGAATATAGACTTCAGGTTAATTTCCCCTTGGTCGTTTAAAGTTATGTACAAGGACAGGTCCACCACATTCGAAAATCCAACATATTTGAAAAAGTTCATTCACACCCATAAAGGAGAACAGTGTACCTTAGGAAAACTTGAACTTTTCTGCCATAGTATTGTTAAGAGTCACTATACACTTCTTACCATTCTAATTGTTTGCTTGGAGTTCTGTTTTATAAAGTGAAGTATAACTTTTTATATTTGTTGTCGAAGGTCCCTTGTCTGTTACTGTGGTTGGTATGCTATGTTCTGTGGACCTCTGTTTTACTGTCTCCACACCGCTGCACCCATCAATATTTGTATACCCAATTACTGTATCGATAAATGTACCTGCTCTATATTTATGTTTTTTCACAGTTTTATTTTTACTTATCATTGTAATATTTCTTTTATAACCCAAAGGTTGTCCTTTATGTATCTGTTTTTATATTCTATGCTTGTTTCTCTTCTCTGGGGGATATCACCAGCTGGTTTGTTCCTTTTTCCTCTGCCACCCTTCCAGTTCACTGTTTTTGATTTTATTATTACCTGCATACTTATAGTTAAAGTCTCTCAGCTTATTGCTTTTTCATTTCCTTTTCCATCTCTTAACATTCTGCTTTTTCTCTCTCTTTTATCCAGTCTCACACTGTCTCTTTTCACATAGCCTACTCTTATGGATTTATGCACATTTTCTTATGATTGCCTTCTGAATAATCTCAAATTGTATCTTAACTAATAATTTTCATGCCAATGTGTATTCTCTTTCACCTGAATGCATGCCATGAGTTATCTACACTTTGTTTCATGTTGTATCCTCGTAATACCATAAAAAAGCAAAGTGTTCTGACACATTTATATAGGCTTATATGTCAGACTGCTTTATTGCGAGATACCTATCTTTCAGATAAAGATAAGAGTGGGTCTTGTCTATGGCTTTCAGCAACTAATCACAAAATTGGTGTTAATATTTTATTTCACAAATCTTTAACTCTTGATTTTGATACTGACGTTAAAAATGATGTTGGTAGATAGCAAATTCTGGCCTCAAAACTCAACAATGTACCAATTTCTATTTGTAATGTTTACTGTACCACTGGTGTAGATTTTCAGTTCTGAGAAAAATGTTCTACTTTGTTACATTCATGCTCACAAGACAATTTCCTTGTAGACGAGGACAGTAATCAACTTATGGACCCTTTTATCAATCAACGCTCGGTTCAAATATATTCCTAATAAAATGCGGAAAAAAACTTTACGAAGACTGTTCTCTCTCGAGGTTTGATAGATGTCGGGCAATCTTTCCATCCTTAAAGTATGGAATTTACATTCTACTCTCTGTGCACCTTTCAAATTCCAGGACTGATTGCATCTTTGATCCTCGACAGAGGCCGAAATCAGATCCTTTTTAATCTCCAACCACACCCCGATCATAGTTGATATAGATTTACTACCACACGCACTAACAGGTGGAGATTCAATAATGTTTTGTTAAAGACCACCAAATTCGTAGACAAATTTCAACTGTGTTCTCTTGAATTCTTTGATCTTAATGTAAAATCTAATACTAAATTGAATTATGTATAGGATATATAAAAGACAGCCGCTAGAGGATTTATCATTTATTATGTTGCCGCTAAGAAAAAAGTGTCTCTTAAAGAATCCTCTGTCTTGTTGAAACACATTCAAAACCTGGAACACAACTACTTCACATCCAACCACAAACACACGTTGGCCCGCCTCACTACAGCAAAACTAGAATTTAACAAAAAATCTATTTAAAGTGCATGAGGTGCTCTTTAAAAATGAACACAAAACATTGTGAGGGTTGCAATAACGCTGGAACACCCCTGGAAAATTATTTAAAAGTTAAATAAAATCTAAACTCAATGTCATCAAAGATACCCTTGGAAAAAGTCATCAGACCGACTCAGAGATTTTACAATGTTGTCTTGATTTTCATACTAACCTATTTAGCTCAGATCTCTCCCCTTCTGAAGAGAGGTTAGATGATTTTTTTACCTCTATCCCACGAAACAAGGAGAGGTAAGTTTACCTTTCTTCGCTGGAAGAGGACATCTCAGTCACTGAGCTTAGTGCTGCTCTAACTAAGCTACCTAAAGATGAGGCTTCCCAATAAGGAGAACTCTACTCTGAATTCTCAAAATACTAATTTGCTAATTTGTACTGCTCTTTCAACATTTTATTTACAGAAATAAGGCTCAATGTTCTTTTGTCAAGGCTATGCTCTGTTTATTCCCAAAAAGACAAAGATTTATGTCAGTGTGGGAATTACAGACCTACTTCGCTTATCAATACAGATTGTAAGATTTAAGGAAAGCTTTTGGCTCTTTGTATCAACCTTATTGTTCCAGAGTTCATTGGCATGAAACACTCAGGCTTCATTAAGGCACAACACATTACAGATAACTCTAGAACCTTTCTGAACATTATTAATTTGACCTCCAAATACAACTCCCCTGTTTCAGCAATTACTTTAGATGCTGAGAAAGCTTTTGACAGCGCTAAGTGGGACTTTATGATAGGAGCACTGAAATATCATAGCTTCGGGCAGGAATTTGAAATACACAGATTTAATATGACTATTTTCCTCACCAACCACTTCTCTTTTTATTAATAGCCATCAATCCTCCTACATTCAACAGAATAGAGGTGCTTGTCAGGGTTGTCTACTCTTTCCATCATTAGGTTTGGAATCCTAAAGATGATGATAATACCTATAATTCATTTTTACTTCATCATACTTCAAAGAAACTTGCTCAATCCTTTTTACAGCCCCTAATAGTTCCATGCTGAAGTTTCTGTGGAAGAACAAAAAATCATATACTTCATTATAAAAGTTCCAACAACCCAAAGTTCTAGCTTTAAATAATAGCTCTGAGCTTTTTCTCTTAGACAGATTTGGACCTCTTTCCCAGAGAACTGTAACCTATGTTCATCATCGGGCAATATTTGGAACAGTCACTTATTGTCCTGTTTTCCTTTCACTACATGGTTTACATTTCACAATCTCTTAAATCTTTCTCTTCACCTCTCATTACCTTTTCTGAATCCTTAGCAAAACCTCTTATCACACGTTCTTTATCTGAATTTGAGTATTTTACGATGTCACCTATTTAGCACAATAAACATCTTAAAACACACAATAGAATTCTGTTCTGAAAAGAGTGGTAACAGACAGGTATTGTTACAGTGGGCCAAGTTCTTTCAGATCACGGTCCTATTTCTTTTTCCACACACCAAGACAAATTCGGATTATGTATTTCCTCTCTTCCCAGATACAGCAACTTAAATCAGTCTACACTATCCTCTCTAATTGCAGTCTACACACAACTGGAATATGCTTTGTCAGAACCAAGTTTGGACAGTGCTAATGTAAATTCTATACAACAACTAATCAAACAAGTTTTGCTATGGTTGCCTTTTTCTTGTTTTCTATTTAGATGCAAGACTAACACTCCTGATGTACATTTGACATTTGATTGTCCATGATTCCTATTGATTTGGTTTTCCTAGATCCTTATAAATGTATTTTTGTAAAATGTTTGTCTTCTTCCCCTTTCAAATAGGCTATCCTTCCCCTCTCCTTCTTCCTTTTTTCCTTTCTCCCTCTCCTCTCACATTTGGTTTAAAAACAAAAAGACATAAAAAGCTATGTTACATCAATTTATCATTTTACAATAGCTATGATATCTACGTTGACACCATTAGAATTATTTTAGAAAGTAACTGTTCTTTTTATTTCAGTACTCATACAAATTTGTTTTTGTTAATGTATTGTTAATTTTGTGATACCTTAATAAAGCATTTTCAAACTTAAAATCACAATCGCTATGGCATAGTGGTGGTAGAAATATTTCTGATCTTGGAGCAATTCTGTTCAGACACAGTCAGTACTCGGTTCCGTCAAGTGAATGCAGGATGGTTAGTTCAATCAATCAATCAATCAACAAATGTATTAAGCGCACTACTCATCCGTTAGGGTCTCAAGGCGCTGAGGGGGGGAGGGTTGCCGTTTACTGCTCAAAAAGCCATGTCTTAAGGTGCTTTCTGAAATTTAGGAGGTCCTAGGTGTTGCGTAGGTTGGTGCGGAGGGAGTTCCAGGTCTTGGCGGCGAGGTGGGAGAAGGATCTGCCGCCGGAGGTGGTGCGTTGGATGCGGGGGACTGTGGCGAGGGTGAGGTCAGCGGAGCGGAGAAGTCAAGTAGGTGGGTGGAAGTTTACTCGTTTGTTAAGGTAGGCTGGTCCAGTGTCGTGGAGGGATTTGTGAGCATGGATAAGGACTTTGAAGATGATCCTTTTGCTGATGGGCAGCCAGTGTAGGGATCTGAGGTGAGCGGAGGTGTGTTTGCGGTGGGGGAGGTTGAGGATGAGACGAGCGGCTGCGTTCTGGATTCGCTGGAGTTTTTTCTGAATCTTGGCTGTGGTACCAGCGTGGAGGGCGTTGCCATAGTCCAGTCTGCTGCTGATGAGGGCATGGGTGACTGTTTTTCTTGTTTTTAAGGGAATCCATTTGAAAGTCTTCCATAGCATGCGAAGGGTGTTGAAGCAGGAGGACGATATGGTGTTGATTTGCTGGGCCATTGAGAGAGATGAGTCTAAGACGATGCCAAGGTTGCGTGCGTGGGTGGTGGGTGTTGAGGGTGGTCTGAGGGCGGTGGGCCACCAGGAGTCGTCCCATGCTGTCTTGTGGGACCGAAGATGATGATTTCTGTTTTGTTGGAGTCAAGTTTGAGGTGGCTTGCTGTCATCCATTTGGCGATGTCGAGGAGTCCGGCGTGCGCGTTTGTCTTGGGGTGGAAGAGTTCCTGGTGAGGGAGATGATGAGCTGGGTGTCGCCTGCGTAAGAGATGATGGTGATTCTGTGGGGGCGGAGGGTGTTGGAGAGGGGGCCATGTATATGTTGAAGAGGGTGGGGCTGAGGGAGGATCATTGGGGGACCCCGCAGATGATCTTGGTGGCTGGAGACCGGAAGGGAGGGAGACGAACTCTTTGGGTTCTTTCGGCGAGGAAGGAGGTCAGCCAGTCAAGGGCCTTGTGTGGGATTCCTGCGTCAAAAAGGCGTGCGCGGAGGATTTGGTGGCATACAGTGTCGAACGCTGCGGAGAGGTCCAGGAGGATGAAAGCGACGGTCTAGCCCTTGTCCACTCTGGTTCTAATGTCGTCTGTGCAGGCTATGAGGGCGGTTTCAGTGCTGTGGTTCTTGAGGAATCCAGACTGGGAGGCGTTGAGTGTGTTGTTTTCCTCTAAGAAGTGAGGCAGATGGGCGTTCACTATATTCTTAGCGACCTTGGCGAAGAAGGGGAGAAGGGAGATGGGGCGGTAGTTCATGAGGTCTTCCGGGTTTGCTTTGGGTTTTTTGATGAGCGCGTTGACTTCAGCGTGCTTCCAGATGTCTGGGAAGGTTGCGGTGTCGAAGGAGCTATTGATTACAGTGCAGAGCTGGGGAGCGATGATTTGGCTGGCCTTGTTGAAAATGTGGTGGGGGCAGGGGTCTGTGGGGGAGCCTGAATGGATGGAGCTCATGGTTTGTTCGTTTTTTTCGTTGTTGGTTGGGGTCCAGGTGTGTAGTTGGTTTGTGTGGGGGGGGGCGTTGTGTTGTTGGTCATGTTGGTGACGGTGATGGTGGGTGCTGATGCTGTGAAACTGTTGTGTATGTCTACGATTTTGAGGTGAAAGTAGTTGGAGAGGGAGTTGCAAAGGTTTTGGGTGTGAGGGGGGTCGATGGTTCTGGATTTGGGTTTGGTGAGCTCTTTGACGATGGCAAAGAGTTCCTTGCTGTTGTGTGAGTTATTGTCTATGCGTTGTTTGTAGAAGGATCGTTTGGTGGTCTGGATGAGTTGGTGGTGTTTGCGTATGGCTGTTTTGAGGGCAGAGAGATTGCTCATTGAGGGTTCTTGGCGCCATGCTTTCTCAATTTTGCGGCATTCACGTTGGGAGGCTTGGAGTTCTGTGGTGAACCAGGGGGCGGTCTTGATGGTACGGGTGTTGTTGTTTCTTTTCAATGGGGCGAGGGAGTCTGCGCAGGTTGTTAACCATTGTGTGAAGTTGTGGGCGGCAGTGTTGGGGTCGTTGGTGATGGGGGATGGAGCTTGAGTGAGCTTGGTGATCAGGTGTTCTTTGGAGATCATGTCCCACTTTCGGTAGGGTGCGGTGTGTTGTCGGTGGTGGATGGGGGGTTTCATGAAGGAGAAATGGACGCAGTGGTGGTCAGTCGAGTGGAGTTCGGTGGTGTGGGTAAAGGTGACGTGGCTGCTGGAGGTGAAAATTGCGTCAAGCGTGTGTCCTGCTGAGTGAGTGGGTGAGGTGACCAGTTGCTTGAGGCCGAGGTTTGTGAGGTTGTTCAGCAGGTTAGTTGTCATATTATGTTGGTCCATTGCAGGATAAATAAGAACCAAAACAGTAAAAGACAAACGGGGGGGACAAAAGCAAAGAAGCGTCATTGAGAAGGACTTCCTCATTAATTCATGCCACACATTTATGACAACTGTTCACATTTTTTTTTATAACTTTAGGGTATTCCGTTTCTGTATATCACTTGCTCATACTATTTGGTTATTTCAGTCATTTGTACCACTCTTTCACAATACTCTATCACACAGTCATTGTACTCATTCATATCACAGTATAGTACCATTTGTTCAGAGCATCCATTTACATCACTTGTTCACTTTGCTGGAGCATTTTCATCCTTTGTAGGAATCAATTGTCATCAAGGCCGAAGGACCTTTGGACCCTGCAACAAGGTGTGATAGAACCACTCAACTCAACTTCAATACAGAGCAATTAAATTAAACAGTATGACCATTTGGCTATGCAAGGAAAACTCCAGTCAGAAATAAAGTTAATGGATTTATTATAAACTCAAGGTTAGAGTCATGTAAATCACTCTCAGGACAAAGCTATAAAGATACAAAATCACCAAGGGTTGCCCAAGACAAGACAAAATAGATCTAGGCGGACTAACTTGAATAAGACTAAGCATTCAAGGAGAAAAACACAAAACATTAATAAGATGAATTGTGATATAGAAAGTAAACGTTACTCAGGCTTACCAAGCATCAGTCAGTTTCAAATCAATAAAGTTATAATTTCAGCTGAACAAAGGGAAATCCCTATCATGGCCAAATAAAGGATTAACATGTGTGGGGCGGAACACATGTGGGCAAAAGACAAAAAGGACAAAAAGGGCAAAAAGAAAAATGTAATGGCCAACAAGGTACTAACTAAAATGGGAAAAAGATAGGTAAAAAGGGAAGCGTCAGCAAGTCAGAAGCTTGATCAAGGGTCTTCTGAAAGGGGTTAGGAAAGATTCTCTAAATCTCAGTGGGACATCTCAAAGGGGCAAGAAGAGAGGAAGATACCTCTCCAAGGGGCTCAGCATACAGGGATTCTTTATCAACAAAGGTTCTGTTCAAAAGGAATTTGGAACTCTGCAAACCATCTGCCCAAAATCCCACTGGTCAACAGTATAATAAAGTTCATAAAGCAATTTGATTCACTCCGAAGAGCAGATCAGATAACATTGAAGGGGCATCATCCAATCATAATCGATCACATGACTCCAGGTTGTAACATTTACTTATATTCCCTGGTCTGATCATGGGAACCACATCCATCCATGTAGCTCCACACAGGATTGAAACATTTGTATAATTTTTAAGTCCATCCGTTCAGGATGTTCCGATTACAAGGACACAGTTCACCTTCTCTCTCTGTCTAAAAAATGGGGCCTATTACCAAAGCTAGTCTTCTCATTGGCAACGAAGTCTGAAAGACAGCTCACGTCATGAAAATAATGAATCAGCATTTTCTGCACTATCACGAAATACAAAACTAACAGGCCTCACTTAGTCTAACACAAGTGAATTATAACAATACATTTAATCATCATGTTTTAATAATGACACTTTCATAAGCAAACTTATAAATTGAACATTAATAATGCTTCAATAATATGCATGTTACATTTATTTTAATTGGAGAAAAGACTGTTTATGCATTTCATTAAATATAATGGGGAAGTACATTTCTTTCATTTTTGCACATGTATTTACATAATTAATTATTAGAAATTCAATATTGTTTCAATAGTTAGTGTAAAGTCTAAATTATAGCATGATATCATTTACATCCTGCAAACATTTGATTTAATTCAAATACCACTTACCACTGTGTGTTTCCCTACATTCATCTGCTGGCAGACATCTGTGGCACACAGCATCTGCAATCAGTCTGAATCTGGGGGTTAAAGCATACTTCTCTGAATGTTCTGGTCATTGCATCCCTACCTATATGTGTCTGTCCATGATAATGTCTAGCCGTAGGGTACAATAGGCTATTTGACAACACTGCTCTTCCATCACTTGAACCCCAAACATCATCCTCATTTCTTTTGACACATCCTGCTCTGACCCAATTCTGCTGTTCCTCTGTCACTTCTTCCTATAATCTTTTAATTTCTTCCCAGGTATCAGTAGCGGTTCATAAGAAATGTTGACTTGTCTCATCATTGTTTTCATAGCTCCACTCCCCATTAAAGGCGGTGCAGCTGGGGTGCAATATCTTCCCACCTCATCAGCATAAGTATTCCCTAAGGTTACAGAATCAGTAGATTTTCTATGGGCAACACACTTCACAACAGCAATGTTTTCAGGCAACTGTAATGCATTCAACAAATTGTACATCTCATCACTGTTCCACATAGGGGTCCAGAGGAGGTCATAACTGTCTGAGATCATGAACAACACCAAACCCATACTGACTATCAGTGAAGATGATCACTTTAAGCTGTTCAGAAACACAGTAGGCTCTGCTAAGAGTGATCTGTTCAGCTACTTAGGCCGATAAGACCCTTTGAATTGAGGAGGCTTCTATCCCACATGTGCAAACTGCATAACCAGCTCTCAGGGTAACATCTTTATCGCTTAAATAGGAGCCATCAACAAACATGACTAGGTTTTTGTCATCTAAGGGAACATCTTTAATGTCAGGTCTTGGTTTGGTGCACAGTGCAGGCACATCAGGACAGTCATTCTCAACCTCATCCTCACAGTCATAAACATTTTTAACAGGATTGAGCAGAAGAGTTGCTGGGTTCAGAACAGTACAGTGGTTGAGATTAACATTCAGGGAAGCAAGTATAACCTGCTAATGGCAGGTTAAACTTCCATTTGCTCAATTGTACGAGTTAACAACATTTTCAGTGAGTGGAGAATAAAAACGTTCAGGGGATGACCCATAACAATGTCAACTCACTATTCAATGCTGACACTGAGGGCAGCAATGGTGTTTAAACAACCAGGCAGCGCTGAGGCTACAGGACCAAGTGTAGCAGAAAAATAAGCCACAGGCTTGTTTGTATTCCCATGCAGCTGTGCCAAAACTGAGAGAGTACATCCATCCCTCTCACAACAAAACAAAGAAATACATTTGTTATAATCAGGCATTCCCAGAGCTGGGGCTCAGCAGAGGCTTTCTCTCAGGTCTGTATAGGCACACATGCAGTTGTCATCCAATGATACCGGATCAGACACATCCTGTTGTGTCAGCCTTTGTAAAGGCTTGGCGAAAAGGGAAAAGCTTGGAATCCACTAGTCACAGTAGCCAATCATCCCCAGAGACTTCCTTGTCCATTTGCATGATTGCTGAGATTCTCTCTTGTGACACCTTCCACACCGTTCTCAATGTGGTGACCTAAATACAGGACTTCTTTCTTGTAATAGAGTAATTTTGCTGGGGAAACCTTATGTCCTTATTTAAATCATTGATCATTAGAAATTCAATGTCATTTAAATACCTTCTGTTAGTCTAACGCTTAAATTATAAAATTATATCAATTAAATCTTGCAAGCATTTGATTTAATTCAAATACCACTTATGTCGGACTCTACAGTGTAAATGAATGTGCATTAATAAAGATGTCAGTGCATTTTCTACATTCAAACCATTACTGCTTTGATTAACATCAGTGGCGTAGCATGGGGGGTGCAGGGGGGGCCGGCCGCACCGGGCGCAACATCTGGGGGGGGGAAATCCACGGGTTAGGGGGCGCAAATTACTTGCCTTGCTCCGGGTGCTGACACGGGTTAGGGGGCGCAAATTACTTGCCTTGCCCCAGGTGCTGACAACCCACGCTACGCCACTGATTAACATAAGGCATAAACTGTCACATTTTGATGTCTTTTGTGAAATGAGGGATGCTACTACATCAACGTCAACCATTGATAGAATTAATTCATGTGTAGTTCATATCACAGTTTAGAGATTCTCATTAGCGGTATTCATTCACACATCTATTTCATACATTCATATAACTTGATCCTATCACTTGTGCATTTGATTAGCCTTCAGATATTGACAGTACTTGTCCATAACATTCATTTACATCCGCTTGTTTATCACGGTCGTTTATATTACTAGTACATTCCTCTCATTGATTTCACAGTTGAAACGCAGGTCCTCTTCATGGCTTTCTGAAGCTGGCCTGGCTTGCCCCCACACAGCTTTAGGTAGTTCAGTACTCCCTCCCGCCACCACGGCTGACTCTAGAGCTGTGTTCTGCTGTCAGTGACAACCCTAAGTGTACCCCCTTGAGTGACAGAAGCCATCAGCATCACTACTCTAGCAGAATCCAGTGTCCTAAATTTTACTCAGCCCTCTTGTCTGAGATCCATTGCCAGTCTGTCGCAGCACCAGCAAGACTGCCCACTTTTTCCTTGCTTTTCGCCCTGGCAACGGAGCCATTAGTTGTAAAACTTCGAAAGGAGGGTAAATCCTGGGGTATTTCTTTGGAGGACTGCACACATGCTGACTCGCTGTTTACAGATGACTCGCTTCTTTACCTTTGGGATGTGACAACAGATCTTACCCCGCTCCATGTTACCCTGTCCACTGCTGCCTCTGGATTACAGGTGAACTGGTCCAAATCAGCAAATTACCCACTCTGCCTTAATCAACCCATACGCAACATCTATCTTGGTGAGACACAACTCAGCTGGTACCCAGGGTCAATTTTCTACCTCGGTGTCCAACTGTATTATTATCCCACAGACCTATACGAGGGAAACCTATGTAGAAACCTAACAGGCATTCATTTTGTAAATCGCATTTTAGCAATCTCTCCCACTTGCACCAATTGGCAAACTAGCTTTGGCAAAGATGAATGTTTTACCCAGATTGCTCTGCTATTTCGCTAATCTTCCACTCACTCCCCCACACTCTTTCTTTGAGGATGTGGATCCCCTTCTAAATACACTAATATGGGGCTCCCAGTGCCGCTGTGTGGTCCTTAGAAATTACAGCTCCCAGTGGGCCGTGGTGGATTTGGTGCTCCCTCTTTCAAAGCATATTTCCTAGATGCACAATTACAAGGGTTCTCTCGATGGATGGTGGAACTGTTTTTTTATTTTGTATTATTTATTTTAAATGTGTCACTAACATCATACCAGATAACAAACGGCCAAAACACTCATAAAACAGAGATATCAGCATTAAAATAGCAGATAGTCCCACATCGACATGCAGGAGAAGTAACCAAGCTCAATAACGTCAGATATAATCGCCATTCAAGTTCAGCTCCATGTCCATTAATGCATCTGATGAAACCACTGCCACTTAGTCGCTTAAAGTTGACGTCGGGGACTAGAGCCGAGTGGCAGACGTTTGTAGGGCGCAAAACAGCAGAAACACTTAAGAAAACAAAAAAAGGTAAAATACCAACAGGGAAGGCAAGGAGAGGGTAGGACAGCCAGCAAGCCACACATCAGCACTATGACTCATGAGAAAGCGACCACATCCGAGACACCATGTGCACGGACAACCAGTATTCACCTAGTCAGCCTCTCTAAGAGACTCTAAAAAGGAGCGTAGCGGGGCCCATATATCCCGCCGCCGGGAGCCCCCAGGAACCAACTCGCAGAAGATCATCAACTGTTCATGGTGAAATGCAGCATCGCACAGCCAATCAGACCCACGGGGCTCCCGGCCGCGACCCCAGCACATCGCGACTCTACGCTTCGCCAGCAACAGCAGCAGACCCACCAATCTCCTATGAGCCAAAGGCACCTCCTCGACATATCCAAGCAGCGCCATCTTAGGGAAGAAGGGCAGTTCCAAGCCAGTGATCTCTTCAATCATATGCATAACCTCCTTCCAATACGCATGAACACCCCCACAATTCTATGCAAGGTGCATAAAATCAGCATCTGGGGCACGACATCGCTCACAGCTCGCATCCGCGTGCAGGCCCATAACATATAAACCTCTAGGCGTATAATATAGGTGATGTAAAAACTTAAAATGTATCAGCCATAGCCTATAATTAGGTGACACCACTCAAATGCGCACAGCATATCTGCCACACCTCCTCCGAGATAGTCTCACCCACGTCCACCTCCCATCTAGCTCTGGCGGCCATCATGGATGGTGGAACTGTTCATGGTTTAGACCTGTGACTCTATGGGAATTCTTCCAACAGTGACTCTACGAAACCTCCTCCTTCCAGAGGTACTGCCTCCCCTTGTTCCCTCCAGGTGACAATGGTACGTGCATGCATTCTCTAAATACACCACCTTTCCTGCGGCAATCCAATGTAGACACCCAACTTCTCCCTAGTAGGCCTTCCATGACTCACAGGCTTTTTAACCTCAGCAGACATGGCAATGTGGACATCACACTCCCTGCACACCATATGGGTCACTCTAGATTTGGAACCCCCTACAAACTATTCTTACGATGGGCATAGGCTGACACCTTATTACCTAGCTTTACAAAGCCATCTGCGACTTCTTAAACGTTTCTCTCATCACGCTGCAAAGCAAATGAGAGGGCGACTTTGGGAGGGCTATGAATGACAAGGAATGGGAGCAGGCGCTATTACATCCCCAACAGCTTTCACAAAATTCACGCTTTAAGAATATTTAATTTAACATATTGCATGACGTACCTCAGCCCGCACGACTAAACTGATATTTCCTCAATGCGCACATCACATGATCATGCTGCCATGCCCCAGGTGCAGATCTCAAGCACATCCTTTGGTTCTGCACCACGCTACAAGGATTCTGGCATTCAATAAATACTACATTACAGGAGGTCACTGAGCTCACGGATCTGCGAACATGGAAAGTATATCCTCGCTGCATCTTCAGATGCAGGAAAGGACACTAAGGGGGATATTTATTGGGCCTTAGCCCCATCTTGCACTATATTAATGTCATTGACGTTAATGTGGCCCAATGAGGCCGAAATCCCCGTGCCTTATTTACAAGGTGGCGCAATGCATGCATTGCGCCACCCTGTAACCCAGTGTGTTACATTATGCCTGCGCCAGGCATAATGTATGCAAAGGAGGTGTTCCCCCGTTAGGGGAGCCGGAAACATGGTGTAAACAAATCTATGAGATTTCCTTACCCCATTTTTTAACACACTTTTAATTCCTTAAAAGGCGTTAAAAGGGGTCTTCCATTGTTTAGAATGAGTCCCTAAGTACTCTGCAGGAGAAGTGCGAATATTTTGGCGCTACTGCTGCAGAGTACATCAATGGCGTCATGAATAATGACGCTATTGCCCCCTACCCTGCACCATGGTGCGTGTATTTCATATACGTCGCACACATGGTGGCGGTAGGAGGGTGCAGCGCCACTTCCCATAAATCTGCCCCAAAGTGCGCACCCTATTCGCAGCCCTGGCATTCCTCCTTGCTATACGCACTCGGACATTACATTGGCACTCTTCAACTGTGCCACACGTGGAGGCCTACCAAGGCGCCATCCCCAATTGGGGAATGGCCAAAGAGAAGGCGCTCTGCTATGAGGAAGCCTCTGGCCTCCGAAAGCACTCCTACGTCTTCTCAATGGACCATCCTATTAACCGATTTCCAACAGAAAGTACATAGCAATATCCCTTGCATATTACTTATCCCTATGTCATTATACCCCTCCCACTTCCTTTCTCCCTGATCCCCACCCTGACTCTACCGCAAGTCCCTCCATTTAGCGTCCACTTCTATGATAAACCTTTGTCTCCTAATGCAACACTATGCACTGAGCCTTTCTCACAACAAGACGTATACGAAGTCAACATCTCACCACACTCTTGGCCCTTCCCTCCCAGTTATACTGTTTTTTGTTTGTTATATATATGCAAACATTGCGCACATAACCATTAACGACTTACTGGGCAAAATGCAATGCCACATTATATGGCAGCTCTGAAACACAAACGGATCATGTTGTTGAATGTTTGTAAATTGTTTGAACTCTACTGTATGCAATGTCCATATGTCCGTAATTGCTTTGCATCCAATATGTTATAGACCTCTATTCCTTTTTTGAAAAAGACCATTAAAAACATGTTAAAAAAAAGAAGCCAGCAGCATCACCTAGATGTTCCTCCACAACTGAAGGAGCCCTCAAATCTTTGAGTGAGGCAGCCCAAGTAAACCACCAGAGGAGTGTAAGAACTGGACCCTCCGATAATACTTGGATCATCCGCATTCACCCAAAACAGAGCTGATCTGTAAGTGAGTATAGGGCATGGGGTATAATTACTGCGTTCCTACCACACTGGACGTGAATGTGGGAAAACCTGTGGAACAGACTTGTGGAACAGACTACTGAGAGCTGGGAAGAGAAGAAAGAACTCACCTGTTCACAGGGGAGTTGGGCTGTGCCTTGCAAGAGTAGTATTGTGATTCCTGTATCATCTGCCCACAGCCCAGCTGACTGGATAGTTCTGCATCAGGACAGTTCACCAGATTTAGGGCCTTGTTTAGAAATTGTCAGGAGTGGGACATCTGCCAATAGTGACAGATGTTTCATCCACCCACCAGATTTACAGTGCTTGGAGTCCCTATATTCTCTAAACAGGATGGACAGGACATCCTCCTCATTTTGGACACATAGGACCTAATTACAAGAGCCTAGGGTCAGGTGCCATGTGTATTGCACCAGATACAATCTAACACCACAGTTTTAGAAATTCAGAGGGTGCAATAAATAGCACTAATGTGGCATAACATGTGCCCCAAGTTTGGCTGCTGAAATATAAGTATGGATATTACAGGGGTGTCTTCTTTGCAACTTACAAATTCAATATATGCCACAGCAGAACTTACTGCACATAGAATCTGTCAGGGCACTCATAATCGAGGTCACAACAACAGCAGGCCCACTATACTCAATTTCCCTAGCTGGAAGCCAAAGGGTGATTGGATTTTGTCCCCTCCTAATTTAGCTTGATTTTAGAAGTCCTGTTTAAGTAGCGATTAATAAAGTGTTTTTTTTTTTTCATAGAGCAAGGTACTGACTCAACACTGAAGTTATTATGTATTGTGTGACACTGACTCTGAGTTTGTAACTCCATCCACTGTCGTAAGGACTCTTGTATCTCAACGAGGCTGCTAGATTTGGGGCGGCTGCACCTCTGCTTATAGATGACTGAGTCACTCCTACACCAGTTGGCAGCTGTCAGCCCAACCCTCCCGGCTCTCTAGCAGCATCTCACCCAAACCCAAACACTAAAGGTGATTTTTGGCAGACTAGTGCATGGAACTCTGAGAAACCCCTCAGGGAAATTGTGTGGAACAAGCCTTACCCTTTTCTCTCCACATACAAGTCTCTTATACACACATCCCTAGCGAGAGCATGGCAGTGTAAGCCAAAATCCGGCAATGCAGTGTCCATGAGAAGCACACCTCACGCCCATTACCTTGTTACAAGGTCAGGCTCCGTAGAGACACAAAGGCTGAGGTTGGCCACAAACTGGCATGATGTATGGATGTAAAATCCTGGCTGGAACCCCCTCTAATACCCTTTGTCCCACAAGATGTTTACGTAGGGGACATGCTTTGTTCTTACACAGAAGCCTGACACGGGTATGTACCTAAGCACTGGTCTGTTTATGCAGTCTTATGGCGGCAATACAAAATATTATCCTGTGTGCCTTGCATTCTGTTCCTGCTAACACAATGAAAAATATGTCATCCATAATAGTGATGCTCTCGCAGAATAGTGTCTGATTATGAAAATAAAAACATTACTGCTAAAACAAGCTGTGCTAAAATGAATAAAATCGAATAAATGAAAACAGAGCATACTGTCTGGGTAAAAGAGCCCAGGCTGCAAGCTGAAGCTAAGAGAAATACTGTGCCCAGGCAAAAGCTAAAATGGACCCACACCACCACCTCCAGTAGTAAGCCTTGCCTGTTTGCCCTCACCCCACTGCGAGACTCACGAGAGTAAAGGGAGTTTGTTGGTTACTCAGTTTGGAGTGCACCTCTGCTGTGGCCCAGGGTCGTCACTGGTAAATGACATCCCTCAAAGAGGATGCTGCTCAGAGACATCTGACTGACCTTGGATCTATCCAAAGAAAAGCTCTCTCCATCGCTCGTTCCTATCACGGGTCATATGATGTCTTTCATACCACTTGATAATTTAGCTCATTCATACGACTTGTTTACATCTTTCTTCTTCATCACTAATTAAGTTCACTTCTTTATAACACGGACGCGTATCCGTTTAAATCACTCACACATACCACAAATTAATTTCACTTTTTTGTCATCCTCATTCATGTTGCTCATTTATTACACTTAAATATCACAGATTCATATTATTAATTTCTAGCACTCCTTCAACTAATTACCTCATCGTAGATAGCACTTCCCTTTACCACCATATAATATAATTTGCTTAAATCACAATGCTCAGTAATTATTCTTATCACATCTTTATACCAAATCGACCTCTTGATATTCATAGATCTCTTTTATATGTCTTGTTCATATAATATGTCGACATTACTTATTCGTTCCTCAGGTCAAAGTTTCCTCATCATATCATTATTTAATTGTACTCATTCAAATCTCTTTCTCATATCACTCATTCTCATCACTCCTGCCTATCACCCTTTCACCTCACTGATTCTTATCACCCGTTTGCATCACTCATTTACATCCTTTTCCTTATCACTCTCCCACACCACTTGTTCCTATCACTCTTTTTGTCACTTGTGCATTTACATTACTCAGTGATTAATTGTGTCCTCTTGTTTATGTTTACTCATATCATGTGTAAAACTCGTTTCTTCGTATGACCCGTTTTTACTCATTCAAACCACTCACCTGATTTCTCCTCATTGTTCTAACTTGTGGTCAAAACCTCTTCTTGACAAAGATTGTGACCAGATGGTTCTAGGAAGGTCTCCTCAGCCTTTCATCCTTCCAAGTCCGCGTCAGTGAATACCACATCTGGCCATCCGAACCAAGTACGACTTCAGGATTCGAACACCCAAGGGTGCTTGCCTTGTTGGGCACTTTGACTGTAACCACAAGGGTTGCAATGCATGATGCCCTCAACCTCCACCTCACAAACAACGTGAGCAGGTTGTCCTTGAATTCACTGACATGGATGCCTGCTTACAGCATCTCCAGGGGTCAGTACAGAGAGGGAGTCATGGAGCTGACGTCAGTGGTAAGATTCATGCTTTAGAAGGCAATGCACAAAGCGCCTGGATGCCTTTCAGTGGCTAGAGCACACTGGGAGCTTTGTTAGACTCTGCGCCTCTGGAGAAGGTGAGTCAGTAGCCGGTGACATGCCGTCCGCTGATGAGAAGGGAGGACTCAAAATATCAATATAGGTAAAGAAGGAACAGTTTCTGTTTTTCTGGTTTCTATGTTTTGAAAATAAAAAATAAAGATCGTGGGTTTCTAAGGCAGACTTCGGTAGACAGGAGGGTTGGTCTTGGTCCTGAAGCTCAAGAACACTCTCCTGACAGATAATTCACTCAGAGGAAGTCCAGAGCAAACAATGAACTAAACAACATCATCCCTGAGGAGGCAGCCAAGCTTTATCTCTGTTCAACTCTGGCCATAACACCACATCGTGGGTAGAGGGAGGCAGAAAGAAGCCACATGTAAGCTTGGCTCTTCATGGGCTCAATGTTCCAACAGGACCTGGGGGACGCTAGAGCGCCTGGTTTCCAAATGGCCTCACCCTTGTGAGGCTTCTTGGGCCAGGGTAAATAATCTGGCAGCATTCGAGCAGGACAGGGTGACCACGAGGTGGAGACAGCAGTCTGACCCTCTGATGGACGCTGGGACTCGACTGGGAGATTGCAGGGCCCTGCAAGTGGACATCTAGCCAGGGCTGCACCATGCCGGCCACCAAATTGTGTACTTCAAGATGGCAGCCTGCCTGAGGTGATCACGTGTCAATGGAGGTAAAGCTGGGCATTCCGTAGGGGGAAATGCTGCTGAAATCAGCCAGCCCCAGGACTGTGGGTGGAGTGAGGGTCGGCCAGGAAGCGTCCTGAGGATGGCATGGCGGTTAGCGGCCTGAGCCTGGTGCAAGCGGCATCCGCACTAGAGGACTAGGGCTGCTGTCACAACAGTAGTGCAGAATAGGCCATTGTGGCACCTGACTGTCGTAGAGGGGTGGCCTGGGCTCCAGATAGTGTGAATATGTAGACATCATCCCCCTCCTGGTCGGAACATGAGACACCCAGCCTTCAGCAGAGAGGCTAGTGACATTCATTGAAAGACTGAAAGCAAGGTGGGTCAAATGCGCCACCGTCCTCCTGCGCTAACTAATACTCTGCACTACCCTGCCTAGGCACAGGCTGAGGTGCAAAGTCACCAGGCCAGTGGGGTACCTTGCTTCTGACCACTGCTGAGGTGGTGTGGGGAGGAGCCAATAGTAAACAATGGGCAAGAGCGACCACAGGCACTGGACTTGTTGGGACTGGAGGAGGTTGGGGACGAGGACCCGTACATTAAAACGCTCCTGCTGCACATGCAGAAGAGCCTCACCTTCATCGATGTCAACACTGATATGCTTGTGGTCAGAGTAGATAAGATCTCCTTAAAACTGGCCAAAGATGAACAGCATATTTCGAATGTTGAGGCCGGGATCTCGGTCCTAGAAGATGACTCATCGGCTCATTGTGCCAAGCTTTCCGACATGGCAAAAATTCTGAAAGTTATTCAGGCAAAGGATGAAGACCTGGAGACCAGGTCTCACTACAACAACGTTCGACTTATAGGTCTGCCCCAGTCTACCAACACCAGGAATATGATGGAGTATGTCAAGACTCTCTTTAAGTCACTATTTGGAGCAGATCGTTTCTCGCTTCTATTTGAGGTGGAGAGAGTACACAACTCACTGGTCCCAAGACCTCGTTCTGGGAGCTCCGCCACGACCCAGTATAGTAAGGCTCCTGAATTTCAAGCCTTGTGGCAGCGTGTCCGCTAGTCAAGGGAAAGGCGTGACCTCATCCGGGAGGGCAATGCCCCAGCCATCTTTCTGAACTTCACCTAGGCGGTCCAGGTAGCAGGACGTATCTCCCACTGAAGCACAAGCTCAAGCGGGCCAGCATTCCAATCGCCATGCTCTAATCTGTGCGGCTAAAGATTATGCACCGCAATAAAATGCACATATTTCAAGACCCAAACAACGCTGCCCCCCTTGTGAAGCCCACAGTCTCCGAGGTTGGCCCTTGCACCTCCGGGAACTCACCTGTGAAGGATGACATCTGAGCGAGGGTTAGTAAGGCCCCTTAAGGGACATAATGAAACTTTCCTACATTACCTGCTTTTGTTTAATGCAAAGTGCCTCATGTTGTAAGGGCATGCTGGCGGACTCAGCTGGCATGTGCTGCCAAACTATGCTGCGATCTGTCACTTACTAATGCTGGTCCTAACTGGAAATAGGATGTCACCTCCTGGACTGTACATCACATTATGCACTACCTGGCGAGCACTCTGGATATGGGACGTTGATCCACCAGCACTCTGGGTTCCTGTTGGGGTAAGCCCCGACAAGTTGTAAACAATGGTGCTAATGTGTAAGAGGGTGCGTGTTGGTGCCAAAAGGGTGGGTGGGGAGATAAGCAGTTCACTGGCTGGCTGAGGTGGGTGGTGTGGGAGGGGGAAGGAGTTCACAGGGGTACACGTCCGCTACACGTAGGTACTTAGAAGGTTTAGCAGAACAATAAATGCAACATTACAGGCACTTAGCACAACACAAGGTAAGGCCAAGCAACATGGCATCTCAGTTTCTCCGGATTGCACCCAAAGCAATGCACCCGGCGCACAACAACCCCAGGAAAAAAAGAGACAAGTCCTTGATACTAGATAGATGAGGCTCTCCTTCAGGAACTGCATCTGTGGGGTGATCACACCGCCCACTTCACCGTTAAGTGGAGCATCTACCAGATGCTAGCAACATATACCTGCTCAGACGTGGTGTCCTCTTTCAGGTCCTCCATGAACGTAAAGACCCACATGGCAGATTCAACCTGGTTCAGGTGCTCTTATGTCCCCAACACCGACGAGGCTGACTTAATTGAACAGCTATGGCACAAGTGTTTTACTCAGTCCCGCAAGACATATGGGGAGGAAGACTTTACCTGGTCCTGGACCGACAAACGGACTGTTCAAACCCAAACATTCACTGACATCACAAAGCTGCAGCTGCACTTTCTGTTGCCATGACTGCCAGGCATCTGGCTGACTTATGGCATCTGCAACACCCAGGAAACAGGAAGGGGGCACAGATGTCCACAGCACATGCTTCCTGGGCACAGTTAGTAGTTTGGCTGGGCGTGCTCTTTGTTGAAAGGGGTAGACCACTGTCCCCGAACACTGTCGGACCAAGCACCAGTCAGGCTCACCTTGGTGCTGCCAGCACTGGCCCACATGGTTTGTAGATGGCACCAGTCCTTGTTATCTCTGACTGATAACGGGTTCAAAGAGGAAGTGCAGATGGAGATTCTGAACTTTCTCGAGACAAACGAGGGCTCAATAAACTCCCTAGGAACCACCTGGGAGGCCCTTAATGTCTACCTGCATGATATATGCATTGGAAAGCAGCATAGGGTTCCTGAAGCCTTGCCCACCTAGCTAGACATCCTTGAGACTGAATTGAAGACTTTAAAAAACAAGCATTTGCATATTCCTAACTGGAGTTTTCTTGCCACTTACATTGAAAATGAAAAGTAAAACAGTTGACATAAGCGAGCCGATTCAAAGTGCCATGGCTGCCATGAGCATGAGTGCGAAGGAGAGACACAAAAAGGAAAAGAAGTTCGCTCGCAGTGAAACGTATCGGGAATTGTGCAATTATCCATGTAACAGGGTCAGTCTGCAAGGTGATAACAGAACCACCCCAAGGAGGGACAAACGTAAATCATTTACCAATGATTGCAAAGGATTTTTGAAAGGCAAGCCCACGAACGAGAAAATGATGGGCGTGTGTTGGGCGTGGTTAAAATCCCACAACACTTACAACAGGTCAATGGTCTTGCGGGCTCGGCATAACAATTATCACAGAGTCCAGATGCACGGGACTGGCTAGACTCTGCACCGTCCAAGACGAATTAACAGCCACAGCAGATCTAGAGCTGAAGCACTTACATAAATACTCACAGGCCAGAACATATGGAGGCTGAGCGTCCAAGTGGGACCCTGGCAGCAATGCTATATGGCCGCCGTCAAATGACTGTGATTGCACAGCAGCAAAATGACTCAGGGCAAACCCTCTATGAGGCAGAAGATATATTTGAAGAATTTGTCAAGCAGTAAACTAGGTTATATAACTCACAAACCAGTACTCCCAGTAGTGATTACACAGTGTACTTTGATCACATCACCATGGACTGATTAGAAGACTCAAGAAGGCAGTTTCTGGCTGCACCCCTGACACTGGACAAAATCACAACTCTGATCTCCAGTATCCCCACTTATATGGCTGCGGGCAGTGATAGTTTCCCTGCAGAGTATTATGAGGAGGACTCCCGTCAGCTTGTGCCCCCTTTACTGAAAGTCTATAATAAGTCAATGAAGAGAAGCACATCCTCCCTCTTTCAAAGAGGCCATGCTCATCTAACTTTTAAAGCTAGGCAAAATGGAAGCATACTGTGATTCCTACCACCCACTTTCACTTTAAAATGTAGATGCAAAGATCTTGGCTAATGTCCAGGCCAACAGGCTACTCCTCCTGCAGCTGGACCTTGTTCTCCCGAACCAGGTGGATTTTATACCTTGCCAATCCACTTCTCACAATCTTCGCATCCTCTTTACCCTTATCAACCAGTCTAATCCACAACTGAATGGTATGGCTCTCTTTCTTGATGCCTCTAAAGCATTTGGCTACCTGGAATGGTCCTTCCCTTTTGCTGTCTTTGAGAGGATGGGCTTCCCCGCCAACAACATAGGCTGGTTTAAGCTATTACACATCGGCCCTGCTGCCAAGACACTTGGACTCTTGTTAGACCCCATACTTTTGAGCATTGGCATAAGACAGGGATGCCCACCTCGCCTTACTGTATGCCATTACGTCCGAGCCCCTGGCCTGTGCGCTGTGACAAATGCATGCACAACATGGACTGAACTTAACAGCATATAACCTTCTCAACGCGTTATATGGGGATGATGTGAATTTATACATACTTGACCCCATCTGTTATGTCAGCCAGAGAATTCTCACTGTACAGAGCATTTCATTAACATGAACAAATCAACAATATCCCCCCTTTCCATTGACACCTCAGAGACAGTGTTAGAGTATCCCATTCCCTGGTGCACCTCCTCAGTGTAATACCTGGGTATTTGGGTTAGTCAAGATAAAAACGAGGTACTGTCCAAGAACTATGGGGTGTCCATGGTCAAAATAGAAGACCTGGTAGAGAGATGGTATCACCTGTCTCTCTCTCTCTCTCTCTCTAATGGGGCAGATAGCCTTGATGAATATGGTAATCCTTCCCCGGTTACTGTATTTGGTTTACAACGCCCCTGTAATTCTGACCAAGCAATTCTTACACTGGGCTCGCATATGATCACTCTTGCATGGGCGGGTAAACAGCTGCGAATCCGCTGTGACACTCTCACACTGCCCTTTGAGTGAGGTGCATTGGTCGCACCAGATTTTGAACTCTAGAGATCAAACATGACAATGTGCTACCCCACACATTGATGGGACTACTGGATAGACTGGTGACGTGTCGGCATTATGGAGATCAATACAGGGGCCTGTACTCAAGAGGTCTGGTACACCCTCAGCTGTAGGCTAAAACACACCATACTTTATGTCCCAGCGCCGCCTCTGACACGCTACCCATTGACCCACTCACATAAGAACCACAGGTCCTTAAAATGCAAAGTTGGGGGTAACATACAATGGGAGATGTTTATCCTGACAGGAACTTTGTTGACTATGACTCCATTGCCTGTGCCATGGAGAGTACAGTCCTCGACCAGTTCACATACCTCTGACTAAAAGCAATACAAATTACATAACCCGGACTTCCCACAGGTGCCCCCGCCATGTGGAGCCCTAGAAGTGCTCATCTCACCCTCCTCAATTAAACACCTAGTGACATATTTACAAGCCCGGTGGCGCAGGGCAGAAATGCACCATATTTGCAAGATACGGTGCATTTTTGTACTTTCCCCCGGCGCTGGTGCATAAATTGCTGCCTAGCTCCAATGCCGACACCCTTGCACTCTTATGCAAGGGTGTCTGTGTTGTAGGCAGGATTGTTTTTGGGCAGGAAGGGCCACCTACCTGCACAAAGACAATTCTGAGAGGCATTTCCTCTTCTATATGTGCTGCACAATGCAGCACACATAGAAAGAGGAAACAACAAGGAGCAATAAAGATATTCCTCCTCGTTGCACCGGCCCTGGGCATGCATACAGTTTTGCCGCATTCCCAGGTTTACAGATTCTTGTAAATCTGGGAATGCGTCAAAACACATGGGTGTTGCGTGGGAACACCCACTGCAACACCCATGGTACGCTGTTCTGACGCAGTCTAAGGCAACACAATGACTTGCGTTATGTTGCCTTACACCATATCTACAAGGCCATGAAAAGCCACGCAAAGTGGCTTTGGGTGGCCCTGTAGATATGGGTCTGCACTATGCCCTGCTGGTACATCACTAAAAGTGACACGTTGGTGCATGGGGCTTGTAAATGTGACCCCTCGTGCCCACACTGAATATGATCATGCAGACTTAGACCCCGGTGGAGACCTCTGGGGATAGGGTTGCCTAGGAAACAGATCTTGGGCAGCCATCCCTCACAAGACGTGTACTTATTGCTGCAAGCTTATGGCTCATCTGTCCCCATCTCATACATGTCAAATTCCTGCACCACCTTTATTGCACACGCTTGGCCTCACTCTGCTGCGCCTGCAACCTCACTCTCTCTGCTTGCACTGTGGGGCCTGGGATGCAGACTTCATATATCTAGGTTGTCTGTGTCAGGCAATGCATGACTTCTGGGTTGAGATCGTTGAGATGGTGAAGATAGTGGAACTGCCACTGGAACTATTTCCATGGCTAGCGCCCCTGGGTTACAAAGTTGAAATCCAGACTGATGCTCAGAGACAGGTGGCATGCATCTTTGGAAGGGACAAGATACTCATGGCTAGGAAATGGATCTTGATATGAGACACTGTCAGGAACACCTGGAGATCTATTACTCCACTTTGCCCCACTCCACCAGACCCAAAAACATCTGGGCCCTCTGCTCTCCTATCTGCTTACTACTAATGATCTAGCAAGCTGAAGTGTGCCAGAGGAGAAGGTGGACGGTCATGGTGTTTCCGCCCTAAGTGTGGACTGCACCAGGCCATCTGTCATGGGCCCCTGCAGAGCGGAGATGCCCAGGCTGGTCCATGAGGAATGTTTCATACTTCTTGGACTGAGAATGAACTGTCCGAAGTGCAATTGCGTCCTGTTGTTCTGCCATACACACTTTAAGATCTGGCAATAATGGTGTTATTATATCTTTCCTGCATCAGCGTGTGCATAATTATCACGAAGCCCATATTGTTGTTCTGTTACTTAACAAAACTGATACGAAAATAAAGAAATAAAAACAAATAGGTTCCATAGGACATCGGGCTGAGTTGGAGCCAGAATTCGGACTCGAGTCAGGCTTGAGATTTCAGTGGCTCACTCCCCTCTACAACAGCACAGATGTGTCCATAGTTAGCCCCTGGCTTCAGCAGAGCGCAATCAGTCACAGACATCCTTTTTTATTACTTGCAGTCAGCAGCGCAAATTGACTTTAATTTCCAGGGGGGCTAATACTAAACAGTGGTGATGGGGCTACCGTTTTGCACCCCCGGGACCTACACAGTATTCTAATACACATTTGGAAGACCAGTGGGTCCGGGTTCAATATGGTAACGTATTGAAAAGGCATATGTGCCTGCCTCTTCTTTCATGCTTTAGCACATTAAATCCAGATCTTTTGTCTTCTCCAGTGCCTTTCCCTTGAGACATCGAGCACTGCTGGAGCTCAGAGAGTGTCCACCAGATCTGCGAGCTTTGGATGTCTGCAAAGTGATAGGTACCAAGGGAGTCCTGTTTATGCCTGATGCACAGAAAAGAAAGCACTGAAGGCTTACTGGAAAAGTGTTTTTTCTGAATAAAAGTGGCATGAACTGCATAGTGATGAAATCATTTCGCAGCACAAGAAGATGCATGTGGGCGAATCTCCCAATGTGCCCAAGAAAGTGAGTCCACAGACATTGAGAAGTAGACTTGAGGTAGGCAGAAAAAACTGGGATAAAGAAAATGGTAGAGGGCTTCTATCTGGCTGTCACAAATTGAAGGGGGCTCACCAACAGCTCAAAAGGAAGAGAAAGGGGTATGCACAGAGAAGCTTGATACTTGTACACAATGTAAAAGCATGCATGTCTTGTTATTTCTATAGCAAGGACCTATACTGAGAGCAACAGAGTGTTGCACATTATGGGAGATAGTGGAAAATGATGCAAGAGTGTGTTCACCTCACACATTTCAATTTTAGGCACTTTGGGTTTAAGTGATTTTCCAGAACTGCACAATTTTAAGTTATTGACACCAAGGTCCTCAGATCGATAGCTTAGCCACTAAATCACATCTCCTTCCTCATTTGATGTATTAAAACTTTCCAAAAAAGCTTCAAACATTTGATTTCATCACTCCTTGTGAGCACTTATGTTCTGATGATGTTTAAACATAGCCATTAGGCCGCATTCCTCAAGCTGTCTAGTGTTTAAAGAAATGCAAATTATTTTGGTAATTGTACGTTATACATGGGCACCACCCAACTGAATTGACTCTTGTTTAAGGTTTATCTATTTGCATATCTGCAATGGTTTAAAGTTAAGTACATACAGAGCATGCATAAAGCGTAAATGTGTGATATGGTTGAACATTATAATTATCATTCAGGCGGTCTGGTAATGTCTTTGTCAGAAGCATGAGATGGCAATGACAAGGTATATATTTTTTTGTATTACAAGCTATTTTATTCAGAGTGCAGCTAACAATGGGCATTCGGGAGGCTTGGTCTACCTGTTCCAAATCATTTCTTGACAAAAAATAGGAAATGGTGAGATCCGTGGATCTATGTCAATCACCAAAATTGTTGTTTCTAGCTCAAACGGATGAAACTAATACCTCCAGACATGGTGCCATGTAATTTGTATTTTTTGCCACATAATATATAGATAACCTTAATCCTCCAAGTTGCATAATCCTAATAGTCTGGACAATGTAAAACCTCTGCACAGTGGCTTGTGGACTACCATTTTGATGACAAAATCTGTATTTCACAGGTAACCGTCAAATATTTTCCAGGGTTCCTTACATATTTATATCACTGCTTTTTGTGCAATAAAAGCACCAAAACATGTAATAGACACATTCTTACTGGAAGATATAATGATTTTTCAATAATTTCCATTGTACCCAACCATCCTTGTGGTCAAGCAATCATGGTGGGGAGGAGTGTCTGTTAATGTAGTATTTTCTGTAATCTAAGGTAGTGTTCAAATGGCTGATGAATCCTTTTTTTGTTTTTGGAACTGTAGAATTCTTTAAAATGGCAAAGCACTGCTGTGCAGATGGCAAAAATGTTTCTTTGGAGATTGGTATTGGCACCATCCACAGCCAGCACTAGCACTGCCCAGTTACGCAGTGAAAGGCAGACTTCTGATGAAGGAAGCAAAAGAATAGGGCAAATGTGCAGTAAAGTTTGCTTTAGTCAATGCAGTCACTACCTCCTGCTTCTACACCCTCAAAATGCTCAATGAAATATTCAGATGGATCCCAGTCAACATATGCAGAATGGTCACCCAAACCCTCATGACCAGCAAGCTGAACCACAGCAATGCAGTCTGTCAGAATCAGTGTCAAGCTGCTAGCAGAATTCAGACCATACAGAGTCCTGTGGCCAGACTCACACTCAGGCTTTTCCCAGTGTTCACATCAACGCAACCCTCAAAGACCACCACTGGCTCCCCATTCACTAATCCACACTCTTTAAACTGCTCACACACAGATACAAAGTCCTGAACAACCTCCACCCCACCCACCTCAATAGCTGCATCAGCTTCAACACCAGACACCTCTGCTCAGTCCGATTCCTGCTTGCACGCATCCCCCACATACAAAGAACCAGTCAGCTATCTTGCTTTCTCCTACCGTGTGCCCAAAGCCTAGAACGAACTGCCCCTACTGTCTCCTCAGTTCTTGAACTCTGCAAAAAACTGAAAACAGGACTCTTCACCTGGACAAGGCCCAGTCGCAGCCGACATAACCCCTGGTTTCTGCACTATGAATGCAGAGCCTTGGCTGCATCTGTGCTGGCGCTCAGCTCCATCTGCAGAGGAGTTAGTTCAACTGTACAAGATGAGGAGGTCTGTTTGTGGCAGAGCTCCACTGTCCCTGTTTGTACAAGGACCTACTTTTCTCTGTGCAAGAACTCGTTTATGTCTTCTAAGTGTTCAACCTACCCCCAGAGGAACAACAAACTTCCTGATACTGAGCAGACTTCACCTTTTTGGATGATACTTTGTGGTCCAAGTGTTTGGACACATGGTGCTTTATTCCACATTTGTACTGCTGATCTCCATTTACCTTGTCTTCACATCCCCTCTCAATGGCACACCCTTTTTCTTCCCAGAGCATACTTTGTTGTGAGCATCTTCTTGATGTTCATTGCTTTTATGTCATTTTGGTATGTCCTTTTGATCTATTTTTGCAGTAAGGAAATTTACAAAGAGCAGGAAAGATCAGGCTGAGACAAGGAGACAATCTCAAATATGAAATGAGACAAAGGTGGAATATATGGGGTGATATGGGGCAGGTTGCAAAAAATGAAAAGGGAGGATGACAGGGAAGAGGAGAGAAGCTAGTGACATATAGAGAGAGTGACAAGAGGGGCACAGGGCAGGATGAACAGTGCTGAGGTCCAGGTGACTACCTATGGGCAATGCAATAGAAGTTAAAATGCACTGTAGCACATGGGACGGAAAGATTGGCCCGGAGCGGAAAAGAAATGGTAAAATGAAAACATACAATTTGAACTCTTGCTTCTCCGCACCAAGTTTCAACTTTAAAACAGATGGACACTGAAAAAAGGGGAGCCAGGTGGACCATGTCACTGAAGTAGGTGTGTTAACGCATAGGACCACACTTACCAGTTTGGATCCTTTGAAATGTGAATGTGTCTTGGATTTGGAGTAGGCACTGTTCTCCATTTAACTTACTGTTTTTCATCCATCACCTGCAAGTTTGCAGAGATGATAAGAATAATCTAGAGGTAGAATACATGAGAGATGAGCAGACTGGGGAACTCCATGCTGGTGTGGCTGAGAGCTTTGGTGGGAGAAGTGCCACTTCCCACTTGTCTGATCCGCCTCTTCATCTGATATATGTTTGACCACCAAACGCAAAGGGCAAGAGGCATGCAAGGACCTTCTGGGAGGTGGACTGTGAGAAATCAGAACCCGTCAGCCCCTGACTTTGCATATGTGTGTTCCTGCATGGTGCGCATGTTCAGCCTTACTAAACTGAGGGAAAGAGCACGGTTGAGACAGTTGAGCACGGTTAAGTGCTGTACTGCTGCATGCATATGGTGTTTTGGAGTAACTGTGTTACATCATTGTGGCCACCACCTTGATGCCAATCAGCAGCAGCTCCTTGTCAGGGACTTCTGGGCACAGCTTTGCCCCCACCTCCTTTGAGGCCCCTGTGTTTTTTAATTTAGCAGGGATCATGAAAAGACAAGTTTTGTTTTTTCATGAACACTACCGGTGCACACGTCAGCCCTCTCTGCCTCCTCTCCAGGGTCCTGATGCCAGAAACTGGTGGAGGGGCCTGAGGGGGCCAAGGCGTGATCCAGCTACTGAGTGTTGTTTCAAAATAAAGCACTCTGAAGATGGATGTCGGGATTGCACCTATGAGGACGTAGTTCAACTACAGTCCCCTCACACAGGCACAATCCAGTTAATTAAGGAGACACACTGCGTATGCCTCAGGCAGTCTATCTGCCTAAATGGGACTGTCAGGGTGTGCATTAGTGCATCCCTGAAGCCAATGAAAAGGCACACAGTGCAGCCAGGGCAGGAGCCCCATTACTACCCCAGCTTCCTTCAGGCCTGTGCTTCCAGTTCTATCAAGAAGCTGAGAGAGCTATTGAGGTCAGTCTTCCCATTTTTCCGTCTGGCTCCTCCTTGAGAATCATGGCTTGCTGGTTCCAATGCCCAGCACCAGATTGCTGCTTCACTGCTGCCATGGAGCCTCCAAGTTGCCTGCTAAGTACGCAAGGTAAGTAAAACAAAAATGTTATTTCTTTATGCATTTGTGTATGTGTTTGTGAGAGTGTTAGTGAGTGATTGAACATGAATGAGATTGAGTGAAAGTGTGTGTGTTTGAGAGTGTCAATGAGAGTGAAAGTGAGAATCGGAGTTTGGGAGTGTGTATGAATTGGGGAACGTGAGTATGAGAAAGTAAGTGAAGGAGTATAAGTATGTAAGTGATTGATTAGTGGTTGTGAGAGGGAGTGAGAGTCGTGGCTGCAGCTATCGATGGTGCAACAGGTGCAGTGGCACCAGGGCCCAGAGTTAGTGAGTGTGTGTGATTGTGTTAGTAAGTGAGAGTGACAACCAGTGTGTATGAGTATGTTTGCATGTGAGTAACAATGAGTGGAAATGAACCATTGAGAGAAGGTGAGTTAGAGTGAGTGATGAGATAGAGAATAAGGCCAGGTTTTCAAAACTTTCACACAACGCAGTGCAGCACCCAAAATTACTGCCTTGCGTGAGAGGAAAAGAGCAGGAAAGCACCATATCTATAAAGATACTGCACTATCCTGATCTAGCCCTAGTGCTTGCTCACAATTAGGCTGTTGAGCGCCATGCATATATCTTTGCACCTTAGTGCAGCTGTGTCCAAGTCTAGCATAGGTTTTGTATTGTACACTTCAGAATACTATGCTTTAACTAACTTTCAAACTTTTTCTACTTTGGATGCATGCTATACAGTGCAATCCACATGCAAAATGGGAACAGTTAGGAGAAATAAAGGCAGTTCTCCTTTTTAGTATCTGCGTTCAAGTGGCCTGTATTTTTTCTTTTGCACAAAACAGGCTACTGTTGTTAGTAGATAGGTTTGTGCATATAAAATCCATGGGTCATTGCATGAGAACACCCATGTACCACCCATGTAAAGCTGCCTTGACACAGAGTAACCCAGAGTATGTTTGCATTACTTTCAGGCCGCTTTCCAGTGCAAAATGGAGTTTGTTCTGGAAAGTAACTAAAATAAACATTTTGCGAAGGTTTGTGACACGAACACAGCACAAAATATTTGTAACCTGTGTCTAAATGTGAGATAGAATGAGTATGAGTGAGGCATATGCTGATACTACACCCCACTGCTTTCAAAGATCACCAGGCGCAACTGACACTAATACTAGGTGGCTCAAGGGTCTGAGCTGCCAACTTTAGGGCTGGGAAACAAAGGTTTGAATCCCAGCGTCAACTAAACATCCTGTGATCCTGGGCAAATTACTTAATCTCCATTTGCCTAAAAAAAAATCTGATTTTGTCGAATGTAATCAGGTGCTAATGTAAAGCACCCTGATGCTTTTGAGCCGGGTTTGCTCTATAAGCTGCACAAATAAAATACGACAGACAGACATGAACCTTTTATCCAGAGATTTGGGATTTCTACCCACTGACCATCTTTAGTATCCACTCACCCCACTCCACCCCTATTTTGCCAACATCATTTTGCATGTTCTTATGTGTCAATCGGTACTTAGCATTTTTAGAACCAAAAGCACAACCCATTCCTCACCCTCCTTCCCCAGTGAAAGATGCTATTGCCAGAAACGCCTTGACTGTCAGATGGCCACCACATTTAAAAACCATAAATACATCTTCTCATTTTATCAGTTAGCATTTATTTAGAGCTCATTACCTCTCTGGAGTAGTAAGGGTTATACAAATGCAATTGTAACTCAAGACAATTTGCAATTGCTCCCTTATATGCTTAGATGCAGAGGATGGTGCCAGAGATTGCCTTTGAAGTGCAGATGTGATGCCATATAGCAGCATAGTGGCCAAGCATTGTCTCCTTTTAAAAAGTAATCACTGCCTTGAAAATGAGAACCCCACTGTGGGGTTTTTGACCTGGGTGTCGTAAATCACCTGTGACCCCCATCGCCTCCTTTGATGATAATGCAGCAGCAAGATTACCTGAAGGTGTCTGGTGAAAATGTTTACTCCAATGCTCTCTCCTACAGCCCTTCTTCACCCTGGCTTCCTGGGGCAGACACCAGCATAACTTCAGCCCAGGCTACAGCACACGATGGGGTGGGTGGGGTGGTTTCATTAGTCTAAGGTTGCTAAAAAAGGGTCAGTAAAGCCAACTCTTCCATTGAAATGTATGAGACGTGGGAGGCGCAAAGATTGCTGCACTGGGCACCACCAGCACTAAAGCTGGTCCTGACTCTTGCATTTGGATGGGCACGTAGAGAGCAAGTTCAGGGTAGTAGACTGAAGGTATCAGGTTGGTTTGTGAGTTTGGAATAAGTTGGAGGGAATTTTTTTTTTTTTTTTTTAAATAATTTTTATTGGTTTTGCATTCCAGATACATATTATATACTTGTCCTATTTTACAACAGGATCATATTTATCTGAGTTGGTAACAATCAAACACCTAACCCCCCCCTACTTGTGCACACTTCAGATCCACCTATAGAAAACAATTTTAGTGCATTCCGCGTCAATCAGGCTCCTGCGCCTGTGTTGTGGTATTGGGAAATCGCACATGTGCCTACTGGTATGGGTTGTGTTCCACTGGGTCCTCCTTTTGTGATGAATAATGGTGCCTTTGTGTGTGTACGGTAATGGTGTGCGGGGTGTGTGAAAATGTGCTTCCCGCATGTATGGGCTGGGATGCTAGCACCAGTGGGCGGCTGGGGAGCTAGGGCAAGGAACTTTATGCTTATAAGTCTATAAGTAGTTGCGCATCCGGGGAGACGAGGGGCGGCTCCGACGCGGGGTGCGCAGGCGTGTTACTGCTCAATATGTTGTGCGGGGGGAGCGCCCACTTTATAGGGGTTTGGTGTCGCAGCCTGTATGTTGTTTCCCCTCCCGTGCTAATTTCCTCAGTACTTGATATTCTGTGCGGGCCCAGCGCAATGTAGTTGTATGCCATGATTTCTGATCAGGTGCTCTAGGCGCTTTCCAGTGCATTGCTATCAATCTTTTATACATCACGCACGCTAGATCAGCAAATTTGTGTAAGTGTCTATGCCTTTTCGTTCTTGCCCTCAGCCCCAGGAGGCATGACTTGGGGTCCACTGTCAGTCCCAGTCCTGTCAATTCCGAAATCACTAGCACCACCTCGCTCCATACCTTTTGTACTTGAGGGCATTCCCAGACCATGTGGTAGAAGTGCGCCCGTGGGGATTTGCATCTGGGGCATATCGGCTCCGAGCCGGGAAACATACGCCCCAGCCTAGCTGGGGATAAGTATGTTTGGTGTGTAAAGTTCAACTGGGTGTAGCGGAATCTGGGGTTCCTCGACACTCCTCGAGCATGTTGCAGGACTTTCGGCCAGTCCTCCTGTGGTATTGGGTCCGGCAGGACCGAGTTCCACCTCTCCGTAGCCCTCTCCATATGCGGGTCAGGGGGATTGTTGAGGAGCTTGTATAGGCTCGATACTACTTTTGTATGGGCATTATTTTGTAGGATGTGGTGTATAATGGGGGAGATCTTCGGTTCTAGGGTTCCTGCGACCCACGCTTTTTTGATTACCAAGCATATGGCGTGGTATGACAGAAGTTGGCCGGGGTTTACTTCTGAGAGAGCCTGCATGGCTTCGAATGACATTAGTTTGCCGTCCTCAAAGCAATCACCCACTAACTGTTTGCCCGCTTCTGTCCACACAGACGTCTGATGCGTTGCAGCTTTATGCCATCCAGGAAGGAGATCCAGTGGGATATACGATGAGTAAGGGAGCGTCTTGTGGTCTTTTTGGACGTATTTGCCCCAGCATGCGTGGGCCACTGCTAGCAGTGGGTTGACCAAATCACTTTTAGGGTGTTTAATTGCCAACCACGTTTTCAGTGGAGTCCCTTTTAACCAGGACTCCAGCCATTCAGATTCTGCCGGCGTTGGTCTGTGGATCCAGTTCTGTAGCCACTGCAGTTGGGCAGCTGCCCAGTACAGTTCAAAATTTAGGAGCTCCCAGACCACCCACGTCCGCTGGACATTGCAATGAGGTTAGTGCCACCCGCGCTAGAAGCGCTGTGTTCAGATTCCTGAAAAGGCTCCTTGGAATGTTGATTGGTAAGGCCGCAAAATAATATAGTAGCCTCGGTAGTATTAGCATATTCGCGACCGCCACCCTGCCTGGGGGCGAGAGCGGTAGTCTGTTCCAGAATCGTAAAGAGCCCTTTATGGAAGCTAGTGCTCTCCCCAGGTTCCCGTCTCTCAAGTCTTCTGTGTTGTGGTATATGTTTACCCCGAGATATTTGAACATTTCAAAGCACCATTTCAGTCGGCCCGGGGGGGCAGTCTCCTGTCTCGCCGATGGCCACCTGGCCAACGGGAATACGCACAACTTATCCCAGTTTACCACTAAGCCGGATATGCTTCCAAATTCGGCCAGCAATGACATTACTGCTGGTAGCACCTCGCTACTTTTACGAATATAGACAAGGGCATCATCAGCGTATAGCGAGATTGCGTGGTGAAGCCCGTTCCTGACTATCCCCCAGCTGTCCTTCATCAAGCGTATTCTCGCTGCTAGTGGTTCCATTGCTATAGCGAACAATAGCGGAGATAGGGTGCATCCCTGCCTCGTGCCCCTGGAGATTGGAAAGCTATCCGATATGACGCCCCCCGTTTTCACTCTAGCTTGGGGGTTAGAGTAGAGTGTCCGGACCCAACGAATATAGTTGGGGCCTATTCCCATTCGCCGCATTGTGGCCAGTAGGAAGTCCCATTCTAGCGTGTCAAACGCTTTTTCAATGTCTAGTGACAGCACCATCTCTTCAAGTGCCTCCGGGGGGGTGTCGCCCATTATGCTCAGCAGTCTGCGGATGTTTAAAAAGGTGTTGCGTTTCGGGATAAAGCCGTTTTGATCATCGTGTATTAGGGTATGTATAATGGGAGCTAGTCGGTTAGCCAATATTTTACCTAATATTTTGCAGTCTAAGTTTAGGAGCGAGAGTCGTCTATAAGATTTAACGTCAGTGGGGTCACGACCCTGTTTGGGGAGAACCACTATCATAGCCTCCCTCTGAGATGGGCGAAGCTGTTCGTTCGCCCAGGCCTCCTAGAACACCCTCAGCAGATGAGGCTTTAGGCGAGAGGAGTAGGTAGTATTGTACTCTATCGGGAGGCCATCTGTGCCAGGTGCTTTGTTCCTGGGCATTTGCGTCAGGGCTAAATCTATTTCACCCGCTGTCACGGTGGTTTCAAGGGAGTCCCTGTCTGCTGGGGATAATTGTGGTAACAGTGAGTCTCCCAGGAAGGACTCGAGTTGCAGTGACGTGCACGAGGTGCGTTTAGTGTACAGCTTTGTGTAATATTCACAGAATTTTTCATTTATTTCGAGTTGCGTATTTACCGTGGTGTGTGTGTCTATCCGTATGGTCCCGATGGGGGAATGCTGTTTGTCCTCCCGTAGCAGCCACGCCAGCAATCTGCCCGATCTGTCGCCTTCTGTGTGCAAGCGCGATAAGTGGTAATTATAATCATGACATCGGAGTCTGCTGTCTACTTCGTTGTAGTTCGAACGCGCTTCTTTTAGTGCTGTGTAGGAGATTTCGTTGCGTGCTACCGCTATCTCTGCTACCCTGAGCTCCTGTTCTAATTTACCTACTTCCGCCTGTAGGGTGCGTCTCACTCCCCACGTGGTGGACATGCATTGTCCTCGTATCACCACTTTATGAGCATCCCATTCGGCTGCCCGTGAGTTTGCTGTTGAGTCATTTGTTTCCCAGTACTGATTCAATGTGGTTTTTAGAATTTCCACGAATGCCTGGTCTTGTAAAGCGTCTACCTGCAGGCGCCACGTGGGAATCGCCTGTCGCCTCCTACCCCAGTCCAGTGATACTTTCAGTGGTGAGTGATCCGACAATGTCCTTGCTAGGTATTCCGACCCATTCACCAATGCTCCTATGTCCCGAGTGCCCCATATTATATCTATTCTAGAATGAGTTTTGTGTGGTGCTGAGTAGAATGAGTATTCCCTCTGCTGCGGGTGACCCATGCGCCATAGGTCATATAATCTCATATCCCCCGCCCATGTCTGTAATAAACTTGTGGTGTTTCTTTTTGCTGTCGGGCTCATTGGAGCGCAGGACCTGTCTAGTGTTGTGTTTGGTGTGCTATTGAAGTCTCCCCCCAGATGGCCGGAGCCGAGGGGTTGATCAATAAGGATGGCGTGAGTGTGCTCAGGAAGCCTGCGGTCCCACTGTTTGGGGCGTATATGCCAACTATTGTCAGCTGTCTGCCATCTAGTTGGCCCTCCACCACCACAAATCTTCCGCCTTGGCCTATTTTGTGTGCTGTTTGGAGGAATGGGACCCCGCTTGCTATCCAGATCAACACACCCCTCGCGAAGGCCGAGTGTGTTGTGCCTATTACCTGCCCACCCCACTTTGCACGCAGCGCCTGCAGATCGGGCTCCAGCATGTGTGTCTCTTGTATAATAGCAATGTGTGCTCTCATGCGTTTTAGGCGTGTGTACACCCGGGACCGTTTACTCGGCGCTCCCATTCCCCTCACATTCCATATTACAATATCATATTGATTTATTTTACATTTTGTGTGTGGTGCCATGTGAGTTTATGAGATGCGCCTATTCATGCATGTCTGCCGATTGCCTCCGTCCCATGCTCAGCCACCCCCTCTGCTGTGTCAATTAATGAAGATTCCATTTGCGGCAGTGAGCCCTTCCTTTTGAGTGGATCTGTTGTGTACATTATTACTAAATTACAACTCCCTCCCGCCCCAACTGCAACCTTAACCCTACTAAAAATTTGTGTGAAACTACTTAACCCATAACAGTGTGAAAAAACCTGTATCCAACTGGATATCCGTGGTGGTGTAATATTGGCAACCAGATGTGGCTCTTTTACGGGGCTCACATCTTTCCGCAGACTTAATCTGCTAATAACGTTGGGCGCCCCCTCCGTTGTGTAGGACAGAGAGAGATAAAGGGAGTTTCTCCCGCTGCCCCCCCCTGTTTGCCCGTCCCCCCCTACCCCCATACGCGCGCCCCAGGAGACGGGGGGGGATGAATTATGCAAAAGATACACGCTGTTGTTAATGTCCAGTTCTCCGGGGCCGTCCCCTCTCGGAGGCCCCCGGTAACATCCGAACACGGCCGCTATTTGTGTTGGTGGAGAGGTGGAGCGATGGAGTATAGTTAAAGTTCGTCTGCAGTTCTAGGGGTAACTATCGGTCCTTTCCCCACTCCTGTTATTGTAGAGTCAGAGCTGGCCGTGTCGGAGTCCAAGTTGATCTCGGGAGTCGACCTGGGTCCTCCAAAATTGCTTTGCATCAGCAGAGGTGTTTCCTTCAGCACTTTCGCCCTTTCTTCGGCTGCCTGTCGATCATTGGGTTGACTCTTGGTGCGTCTCTTAGTTCGTTTCCTTTGTGCAGGGGTTATCCATTCCTCGGCGTCCTCCGTGTCCTCCCGGGGGCGCGCCAGGCCCTTGGCGTGCAACCATGTCCAGGCGTCCTCAGGGGAGGTGAAGATGTGAGTGCAGTCCTCCGACACCACTCGTAATTTAGCAGGGAACAGCAGAGCATATTTGATGTCGTGTTCCCGCAGGCGCTGTTTGATTTTAACGTAGGTGTTGCGTTGATTTTGCACCTCCTGTGTGAAGTCTGGGTATGCATTAATAGTTGAGTCTTCGTATTTATATGGGCCTTTATTACGGAACTGTTGCAAAATTGCGTCTCGATCCCTGTGATTTAAAAATCTAGTAATCAGTGGTCTGGGTGGCTGGCCTGGGGCCGGAGGTCTGCCCGGGATTCTGTGCACCCTTTCTATGGAGAAGAACTTGGACGGAGCCCCGTTTAGTACTTCCCTGATTAGCCATTGCTCCAGGTGTAGCTCCAAGTTCGGTTGCCTCATATTTTCAGGGAACCCCAGAAAGCGAATATTGTTGCGGCGCGATCTACTCTCCGCTTCCTCCGATCTCCGCCGGAGTGCCTTCACTTCAGCATCTAGGCGCTGTATTTGTTGTTGGTTATCTTGGGCCATGGGAGCCAGTTCGGATATCGCCTCTTCTGGCGATTTCACTCTTTCCGACAGATTGTGGTGGTCCACTCAGAGTATACTTAGATCTTGGGAAACTGCGTCTATTCTATTTTCCAGGGATGATTTAGTGTCCATGATCGCTTGAAGTACTTTCTTAAATTGTGCGGAGTGTGACAGGAGTGTGCTTTCTAAAGTTTGTAGAGACAGGTTTGGCTGCTGGTCACAGGGTGCTGCGCTCTGGGCGTTCCGGTCTTGGTTCTTGGACGATTTAAGCCTGCCTGCCATTTTGCCTGCCTGAGTGAAGCCGTGCGGGGTACGGTGGTGCTCCGCACAGTTTTGTTTTGATCTCGCAGTAGTTCGCCCCTGCTCTGTGTTCCCTTAACGCAGTTTTCGCTCCTTTACTCTCCAGGCACCGCGTTAGTTAGTGGAGTATGAGCGGGGTTTATTCTTCCCTTTTTTTATTTTATTTTCACTGATCAGAGCATGCCTCTGTTCGCTAGCCAATGCAG
Organism: Pleurodeles waltl; assembly: GCF_031143425.1. Classification (NCBI taxonomy): domain Eukaryota; kingdom Metazoa; phylum Chordata; class Amphibia; order Caudata; family Salamandridae; genus Pleurodeles; species Pleurodeles waltl. The sequence continues at coordinate 94,183,495 of NC_090441.1, forward strand.
GGGGGCCGCCAGTGCAGCCGGCGGAACCAGGGACGAGTAGTACCGGATTCTGATAATGCGTCCTCCTTGGGGTCAGGATTTCGCGCCTGCTACTCTGATAGTTCAGTCACCCAGAGGGGGCATCGTCGGAGACAGGCCACGGCCGCACAGGTGGGGGTGGGGGAGACAGCCAGGTGCTCAGGCCAGGGAGACCGGTCCCCAGCCGGATCCACGTTCCCCTACGCTCCCGACGGCCAAGGTCCAAGGTTGAGCATCCACCAGTGTTCTCCGTCCCAGCGTGACGCTAGTTTAACTGGCGTGTGGACCCTCCGCTCCCCGCTGGTCGGATTCGCTCCTGCACTCGTCAATCCGCCCGGGCGGGGCCTCCCAGATCACGGTGCTACGCTCAGCAGGGCGTGGACTTGCCCCTCTACCAGGCAGCAACACCACAGTGAATGCCTCCAGCGAGGGGAGGGCTGGGGGGCAGGGGGGAAGAAGAGGGGCCCACGCCGCCCCCAGCTGCCGCGTCTCACCTGCCACAAAAATCCAGGACCCACTGCGCCTGACAGAACCTCGGCTCCCTTCTCCAGGCGGGGGCCACACTGCTTCTTGTGTGTAGGGGCTGAACCGGGCCAGCGCGGCCCCTCCGCACATCTCGTGCCTCGTGTTTGGTTGGCCCCCTGTGGGTCGCCTCGTGGATTGATACAAAGCCCCAGCCCAGGGCCACCTCCGCCTCTTATTCGCGGCGCCGCCCCTCATGCCGGGTGCACCGTGTGGTTTTCAAGTCTCCCCAGCGGGTCCAGCAGTATGGCGGCACCTCGTCCAGGGAGGGGGAGCGGAGCAGAGGGGGCACACCCCGCCCCTCCGCGCCCCGGACGTCGCGGGCGATCCCCAGCTCCGGTAGCGGCACAGCGGCTCAGCGCCCCGACCCCTTGGGGGAAAGGAGAGCCAGTTCGCCAGCCGCAGCTCCGCTCGCGCCGGGCGGCGCCATTTTGAAAGCTCCCGGCTCCTCACCTCGCTCCCCGGGGCGGTCTCGGCCGTTCAAGCCCGTTTTTCCGGGTGTCCTCCTCGCCCGGCAGCCCTCAGCCTGAGGGGGGGGCAGCACCCGATCTCTGCGACGACGATAAAATTCCAGGGGGGGCGCCCTGCAGGATATTTATGGCGAGTCCGGGACGGAGCTCGCTATCTAGGCGTCCTTCCCGGCCGCCATTTTGGCTCCTCCCCCAGTTGGAGGGAAATCCTTAGGAAGCCGAATAGTCTTCAAAGCATTTGTGCTTTTTTAATATGTGTAAATTATACAGCAATTAAACTGATGGGAGGGTCAAGACACTGTCACAGAATCTTTTAAACTTCTCAATTAGAATTGGCATTGCCCCTCTGTGACAAATAGAGAGTGGAAACAGAGGTGGAACCCAAGAAAATAAGTTCATCAGTTGGTATACCACTTCCTGGCCAGCAATCGCTTGCACGGCTCCTTTTGTTACCTTCCATCCACCTTTCCATTAAATATCTTCAGAAGAAAGGTTAGGTCTGAATGTGCTCAATAGACTGGGGGATTCCATCCAGTCTTCAGCACAGATGACTCCTCTCAAGGGCTTTCCTGCTCAAGCAATAGCCCTTAGCCGTGCATCTCATTAGCCTTCAAAGGAGAAGCCCACCCCTTGGAAGGAGAGGGGTAGAAGAGGATTGATATGCTTTAATTCACAACTGCATATCTTCTCCTAGATCACAATTCCATAAATTCCATATGTTCGTGTACATCATGACTCACAGTGATTGACAAGTGAACCCTTGCTCTAAACAGGTAGCTATCAGAGGACCATGCATCAATATCTTCTGTAACCTCTTTAATTTAATACTACGCCGAGGGCCACTCACCGATGGTCAGAAAGAGGACATTATCTAAGTAAAATCGAAATAATTCTAGGTGCAAGTGTTAGGTCTGGAAATATTTCCTGAGAAGTTAAAGAGTCATTGTCAAATCCAATAGGTCTGTCTATTTGCTGGATGAAATTGCTTCTTCATTGATTACATGTTTGTATATGAATGGGCGAGGTTCAGGATGAATGGTTGAGTAAGGAAGGCAAGGATGTATGCCTGGATGGTGAAATGTGTAGTCCCTTAAAAATACACACAGAGCACAAACCGCTGAAACACAATGAAACAAACAGCAATACAACAGCATATCAAAATATCAATACATCACAGCAAAACACAACCAACCAGTATACCATAAAAACACAACACAGCTGAACACACCACACACACACAGCATTGCTGTGTTGTTTGGTTCTTGTTATGTGTTAAAGTGTTTCTTGTGTTGTTGTGTTGTTCTTGTAGTGTGGCATTATGTTGTTTATGTGTTAGCTGTGTAGTAGTATGTTGTTTTTTGTGCCGGGCAATGGGTTGGTAATTTATGCTACTGTTATTGTTGTGTTATGTTATGCAGAGTTGTAGAACTCACTATCACCCGGGAGGATATTCTGGTGCTGAGCAGGTGTGTGTTCAACCACACCTAGGCCCTAGTGGGGCTACGCAAAAAGCCAGGTCTTCAGCTTCTGGCAGATTTCAAGTAGTGAGGAGGAGGCTGTTGTGTGTCACTGCACGTTCTTCCACGCAGAAGGCTTGACTGCCAGATCTGGTTTTCTGCATGCGTGTGATTTATGGAAGTAGGAGTCCGGACGAGCGGAGGTGTCTGGAAGGTTTGTGAAAGCAGGTGTGATTGTTGAGGTATGCTGGGCCAGTGTCATGTAGTAGTGCAGCATAATGAATCTGACAAAAATATGATTAATCATTATAATTTTGAGATGTAGAACGGTCTCTACCTCTGGATCATCCACTGCACCAGAAGCACTCCTGGCAGAATTATAAACCCAACAGCCAATAGCATGTGGAAGGATGGAAACACTCCCCTAAAGGTTCTTGCTAGAAAAGTAACAACATAGTTTTAGAAGACAATTAAAGATCTCTGTAGTCAGAGCTAAAACAATAATATTCAGGCGGCCATGTAAGTAACACAAGGTTTTTGTAAAAATGTCAACACCTACCTCTCTTTGCATCACCATACCAAGCAAAAACCTGTTCAAACCAGAGCACACAAGTGGTTTATTACAAAACTCACCTCCATTCTCGTTCAAATACTTCTGAGATTTTAGTGGTCCTGCCTCATGCATCATTGTTGTGACTTCTCGTTACCTGCCCCAGAAGGCACTCATTAAAAGGAGGTGACCTTTCAGGTAGCAGCTACTTCAAAGTGCTCCACAAACTAACAAGGCATGTGGAGGCGCCAAACCTTTGGCGAGAGCCTTCTAATTAAAGGTGTTTCTGAAACAACAGCGTCCACTCTTTCTGTTTGAAGATTCTGTGTGCTGGCATTTTTTAATAAACACCTACCTGGTTCTAAAGGTAAACGTTTAGCTGAAGCAGCTCCAAGGTTAGCAAGGCCTACAATCTAAGGAGAACATTTAATGTGTGTGCGCTCTGTACCCTTTCTTGAGGACACATATAGACCCTCAGGGGCAGGTGCTTAGGAATCTGCAGGCGGGCTCTACCTTGGCAATGAATCAGATGGGGAGATGAGCAAGGGTGCCACCTGGGCGCGCTGGGGGACGCCCATGTTGGCACTAGAGAACCTGCTGTCCTGGCGACAGAAACAGTGAATGTCCCCAACGCGGCGTGAGTTATGTCTGTGTTAAATAAAGACTTGTAAAATATAAATATAAGTGGTTGTCTTTAACTTCGGAGGACCAACCAGGGATGCTGGGTCGCTAAATGTAGCCCGCTGAGTCTGTGGCAGCTCAGAAGCGGCCTCCACACCAGCCCATCAGTGCGGACTACACCCACGAGCTGTCAGTCCCCACACCAGCCCATCTGGGCGGACTACACCCACGAGCTGTCAGTCCCCACACCAGCCCATCAGTGCGGACTACACCCACGAGCTGTCAGTCCCCACACTAGACCATCATTGTGAATTACACCCACGAGCTGTCAGTCCCCACACCAGACCATCATTGTGAACTACACCCACGAGCTGTCAGTCCCCACACCAGACCATCATTGTGAACTACACCCACGAGCTGTCAGTCCCCACACTAGACCATCATTGTGAATTACACCCACCAGCTGTCAGTCCCCACACCAGACCATCATTGTGAACTACACCCACGAGAAATCAGTCCCCACTCTAGGCCATCATTGTGAACTATACCCACGAGAAATCAGTCCCCACGCTAGACCATCATTGTGGACTACACCCAGGAGAAATCAGTTCCCACACTAGGCCATCATTGTGAACTACACCCACGAGAAATCAGTTCCCACACAAGGCCATCAATGTGAACTACACCCACGAGCTGTCAGTCCCCACACTAGACCATCATTGTGAACTACACCCACGAGCTATCAGTCCCCACACCAGCCCATCAGTGTGGACTACACCCACGAGCTATCAGTCCCCACACTAGACAATCAGTCCCCACACTAGGCCATCATTGTGAACTATACCCACGAGAAATCAGTCCTCACACTAGGCCATCATTGTGAACTACACCCACGAGAAATCAGTCCTCACACTAGGCCATCATTGTGAACTACACCCACGAGAAATCAGTCCCCACGCTAGACCATCATTGTGGACTACACCCACGAGAAATCAGTCCCCACGCTAGACCATCATTGTGGACTACACCCACGAGAAATCAGTTCCCACACAAGGCCATCAATGTGAACTACACCCAGGAGAAATCAGTCCCCACACCAGACCATCATTGTGAACTACACCCACGAGCTATCAGTCCCCACGCTAGGCCATCATTGTGAACTACACCCACGAGAAATCAGTCCCCACACAGGCCATCATTGTGAACTACACCCACGAGAAATCAGTCCCCACACAGGCCATCATTGTGAACTACACCCACGAGAAATCAGTCCCCACACAGGCCATCATTGTGAACTACACCCACGAGAAATCAGTCCCCACACAGGCCATCATTGTGAACTACACCCACGAGAAATCAGTCCCCACACTAGGTCATCATTGTGAACTACACCCACGAGAAATCAGTCCCCACACAGGCCATCAATGTGAACTACACCCAGGAGAAATCAGTCCCCACACAGGCCATCAATGTGAACTACACCCAGGAGAAATCAGTCCCCACACCAGACCATCATTGTGAACTACACCCACAAGAGAGTTGATGAGACCAGTGTCTGTTCCCCTGCTCTGTGGATCCTCGAGCTTGCTTTGTGGCTCTGACGTCAAGGGGAAATCAGTGCAAGTAACAAAAACATTTCAACTTTTGTCAACTTCTTTGGGCATTACAGTAGCTCGTGTCTTCCCTGGTACCCAGATAAAGCACTGCAAGAGGAGTCTGACTGACTGAAGTAAAAGCTGTTGCTTCCCAAGTGAGCGAGCCACCGCCAAGTTAAGTGTAGCCCAAAACAATGCACTTGACTTAACATTGTTGCTGTTGCCCAATGTAACAAATCCAACCTTCAGAGAGTGAGGCCACAGCCACTCACTCATGTAGCCTTCAATAAAACACAGAGATCTGAGGCCTTGGTAGTAATCTGTCAAAGGTCTGTACGCATCGCAGAACTTGACAGTGTGTAGTAGATGTCTGAAGGAAAAGTCGCGCATTGGGCGGTGGAGGTCAGATAGGCCATGGCTGTGGTCAACCATCCACATACCGAAGGTCATGCGTGATTTTTTTGCCACTCTAATTTCCGTGCCTCCCGAAGCTGTGTGGTCACTTAGTATGTCCTTTCACCAAGTGATGCCCTGTGGCCTTGCATGCTTGAGCCACCTAAGAGGGTGAACAAGAGAATATTCACTCTAATAATATTGACAGTCATTCATCCGACCTGGTCACGGCACTCACTAAACCACTCAGTCTTCAGGTAAGACACCTCCTGGTATTCACTAGATCACTCAGTCTACAGGGAAGAGACCTCCTAATATTCACTAGACCCCTCACTCTGCAGGGAAGAGGCTCCTACAACTAGGAATAATAAAAAAAAAAAGCTAAAAACGTACTATATCACTGCGCGATGGCTGACACAAAAGAACTAGAGGCAGACTGTGACGCAATCATTGGGTGGCCATGACTACGCGTCTAAAGGCAAAGCTCTGCAGTGATGTCACCACGTAGGTTTAGTTCTGTCCCCCTCGTGCCATTGGTGACCTCCAGTCCAGTCGCTGTGCTCAACAGACCTCAGTTCTTCTGCAGTTCTAAAGAAAACAGGGGATTAGTGTTGTGTTGACTAATGTTTTAATTTCAGTGACTTTCTTCAGCCACTCCCCTACTGGCATGATAGACATATAAGCACACAGTGTGGGTATGCACAGTTGCAAAGTCTGTCGTCTTGTAACTTTACACTTCTTTTTTTAAACCTTGCAAGCAGCCAATGTGCAAAGTTTGCTAACAAAAGAAAAAAATAGGAAAGGTTTCTACAGCCCTTTGCTCCCTCTTCTCTAAAGAGTCCCTGGCAGCACCATGGCCCCCGTGGCGCTGGTGAAGCAGGGCAGCAATAACCATCTATAAGAATGACGTGCAGCCCCATGGCCCCTAGCTGTTCTCAGGACCAGACAGGCTCTCTCCTGCATCCCCACAGAGCCAGTGTCCCCGGCAGCCTTGAGCCTCTGTCTGTCATTTCTTAACTCCACAGGCGCTGCTTCCTTCCCTCTCCTGACAACTGTTACCTGCATGAGTAGTGTCACAGGTGCCTCCAGGTCACCGCAGTTTACGACCTTTGTCTTCGGTTTTGCAGGACGTCCTGCTCAAAGGACACCCTCACCAGGGCTCTGCTGCGGCGGGTAGGTTTAGGTACATCTTGGCGAAATCGGGTGCACTCAGGAAACTTCAGTTTTCTGATTAAACCAAAGTTTTCTGAAATCTCAAGTGTACCTGAATGTTGTGCCCACCTAAAAAAAAAAGCAAGACGTACAGGTCTATAGCTAAAACCCCTCATCGGTCTCACAAGGCAAGTTGCACTGTCTGCACTATCACCAGCATGGTGATTGACTAGGTGTCCATAAGCCCTGTGAATCTGTGAATCACTAGGGGTCCTTAAGCCCTGTGAATCACCAGGGGTCCATAAACCCTGTGAATGACTAGGAGTCCATAAGCCCCGTGAATCTTTGAATGACTAGGAGTCCATAAGCCCTGTGAATCTGTGAATCACCAGGAGTCTATAAACCCCTTGAATGACTAGGAATCCATAAGCCCTGTGAATCACTCGGAGTCTATAAGCCCTGTGAATGACTAGGGGTCCATAAACCCTGTGAATCTGTGAATCACCAGGAGTCCATAAACCCTTTGAATCACTAGGGTCCATAAGCCCTGTGAATCTGTGAATGACTAGGGGTCTATGAGCCCTGTGAATGACTAAGAGTCTATAAGCCCTGTGAACGACTAGGAGTCCATAAGCCCTGTGAATGACTAGGGGTCCATAAGCCCTGCGAATGACTAGGAGTCCATAAGCCCTGTGAATAACTAGAAGTCTGTAAACCCTGTGAATGACTAGGGGTCCATAAGCCCTGTGAATGACTAGGGGTCTATGAGCCCTGTGAATGACTAGGGGTCCATAAGCCCTGTGAATGACTAGGAGTCTATAAGCCCTGTGAATGACTAAGAGTCCATAAGACCTGTGAATCTGTGAATCACTAGAAGTCCATAAACTCTGTAAATCACTAGGGGTCCATAAGCCCTGTGAATGAGTAGGAGTCCATAAGCCCAGTGAATCGCTCAGAGTCTATAAGCCCTGTGAATGACTAAGGGTCCATAAGCTCTATGAATCTGTGAATCACCAGGGGTCTATAAGCCCTGTGAATGACTGGGAGGCCATAAGCCCTGTGAATGACTAGGAGCCCATAAGCCCTGTGAATCACTGGGAGTCTGTAAGCCCTGCGAATGACTAGGAGTCCATAAGCCCTGTGAATGACTAGGAGTCTATAAACCCTGTGAATGACTAGGAGTCCATAAGCCCTGTGAATCACTGGGAGTCTGTAGGCCCTGCGAATGACTAGGAGTCTATAAGCCCTGCGAATGACTAGGAGTCCATAAGCCCTGTGAATGACTAGGGGTCCATAAGCCCTGTGAATGACTAGGAGTCTATAAGCCCTGTGAATGACTAAGAGTCCATAAGACCTGTGAATCTGTGAATCACTAGAAGTCCATAAACTCTGTAAATCACTAGGGGTCCATAAGCCCTGTGAATGAGTAGGAGTCCATAAGCCCAGTGAATCGCTCAGAGTCTATAAGCCCTGTGAATGACTAAGGGTCCATAAACCCTGTGAATCTGTGAATCACCAGGGGTCCATAAGCCCTATGAATCTGTGAATCACTAGGGGTCTATAAGCCCTGTGAATGACTAGGAGTCCATAAGCCCTGTGAATCACTGGGAGTCTGTAGGCCCTGCGAATGACTAGGAGTCTATAAGCCCTGCGAATGACTAGGAGCCCATAAGCCCTGTGAATGACTAGGAGTCCATAAGCCCTGTGAATCACTGGGAGTCTGTAGGCCCTGCGAATGACTAGGAGTCTATAAGCCCTGCGAATGACTAGGAGTCCATAAGCCCTGCGAATGACTAGGAGTCTATAAGCCCTGCGAATGACTAGGAGTCTATAAGCCCTGCGAATGACTAGGAGTCCATAAGACCTGCAAATGACTAGGAGCCCATAAGCCCTGTGAATGACTAAGAGTCCATAAGACCTGTGAATCTGTGAATCACTAGGAGTCCATAAACCCTGTGAATGACTAGGAGTCCATCAACCCTGTGAATCTGTGAATCACTAGGACTCCATAAGCCCTGCGAATGACTAGGAGTCCATAAACCCTGTGAATCTGTGAATCACTAGGAGTCCATAAACCCTGTGAATGACTAGGAGTCCATCAACCCTATTCCACAGACCACACTGTTGCTTGTGTCCCACAGAGCAAGAGGACTCTTGGTTTTTCACCTTTTCACTCCCTCTCGGCATAAAGTGTTCTCCACACGCTGCAGAAGAGCTGATATCTAAAGACAAAAGACAAGAGAAGACTTTTATTATGATACTAGTATAGACATTGACAATTACCTTTTGGTATTCCACTAATATTATCAGTGCTTAATTTGTGCTTGCTCTTTCCGGTGCTAAGCACCGGCACTTATTTTTGAGGGCCGGCGCTTAGTCTTCTGCTTTAAGCATTTGCTGCGAGCAAAAGACACGTTTGGGAAAGACGGAGGAAGGGAAGAACGAAAAAGCGTCACAATGAGAGAAAGCAGAAAGGTGCAGGTGTGAGCTGAAGGGGCAGGGAGTGGCTTTAAATGGATTGAAGAGGTGTGAGATGGCTTTAGCATTACTCTGCCTCAGTATTCCGCGTACGCAGATTTAATTGCAGCAGCCGCGTGTTTAAGAGGAGGGCTTTGGGCACCGGCACCCTTTTATTTACAAATTAAGCACTGAATATTATAACTTAAAATATACTCTCTCTGTATTTCCTATTCTCTATTCAGGGATTTTTCTCTATTCATGAATGAAACTTCATATTTCTCCTGTGCTGCAATATAATTAGAGTTGATATAGCAACTGCGAATAACACTCTGAGCTATCACATAGAATTTGCTGAAAAACCTTCAATAGTAATCAACAAAAGCCTTCAGCAGATATGATGACATTCAAGGTAACAATTAGTAGCTGTAGCATGAAACACTTCACACTTCAACAGTCCAATGTTTTTTTTTAATCAATCATTAATACCATACAAGAAATATTTGATGTCAAACATAATTTCACTGACTTCTTTTGACGAAGGGATGTAAATGAATATTGAGTTCACACTTCTAATGGATGTTTACTTGTCGAATAAACAAGCACGAAATGAAGTTCATAATCCTGATGGCTGATCTCTTGTGAAATGTGCTAAGGGATACCTTCCTGAAAAAAAACAATCAAGAGAGGTGTTTTCCTCTTTCTATCTGTGATGCATCCAGCACACATAGAAAAAGGAAAACATCTCTCTCGATTGTTTTTGTGCAGGAAGCTGTCCTTTCCTGCACAAAAACAATCATCCCCACAACGCAGACATCCTTGTACCATGGTGCAAGTGTGCCTGCGTTGGCGCTAGGCAGCAATTTTGTGCGCCAGCGCAGGGGGAGAGGACAGAAATGCGCTGTATCGTGTAGATACAGTGCATTTCTGCCCTTTTCCTGTGGTGCAGGGCTGCGCTGCCCTGCAGCACAGGGCTTGTAAATAAGCCTCAAAGTGTTATTGACTAAAACAGGACCCAGACTCAGAGACACTGGGAATGACCATTGACAACCTTTCAATATATCTCAGCAATGCCAGGGAGATCCTTGGTCTTTTTTTAGACATCCCTAGCCAACACTCAAACATCTTGGGTCCACCCTCTGACTCTTCATGCCAACTATTGGAAATCTTCAGCACTCCCTCAATGGCCTAAAGGCTCAGCTGGCCTTTAGATACCATGTATGGCCAATAAACACCTTAGAAAGCCCTCGCTCCACCTTCAAGCGCTTCCTGCTACCCATTAGACACCATCAAAAGCCCCTTAGAAACTCGTAGCTTACACCATTAGGCCTACAAAGAACATCTGTGGGCCTATTGAGACCCTTAGTCTCCATTCAGAAACCTCAGTCTACTCTTAAACGCTGCCAGCAGGCCCTTAGATATCCTCATTAGATAGTTTTACAGCCCATTCAATCACTCATACCTTCAGCCACCACTCAACAACTTTCAAATGTATCAAGCTAGTTCTTAAACAATACTAGAGACCCTCAACCTGCATTCAGTTGCACCTATATGGCCTTTATACACAGCTCAGTCACTGTTTGTCTGCCTCTACACACTCTCAGTAGACCTGTAGAGCTCCTCGGCCATACCTTTAATACCCTCTGCAGCATTAGGCACCATCTAATTGCCCTTAAATATTCTCCACTCAGCACTCAGAGACCCTATGTGCATCATGAAAGATCCTCAACTTACCCATGGTTAATCACAGCTAATAAATAACACCTGCATGCCCTCAAATATACTTAGCCTGCCCTCACCACCAGCTGGTCACAGACTATTAATGCCTCATAAGATATCCTTAATATGTCCCAGTCACCCACAACTTTTAACACCAGCATGTCCTCAAAAACCCATAGCCTGCCCTCATTTACCCTCCGCTGTTCCTTGCACTCCCCTTTAGAAGTTCTCAATTGGACAGTAGATGCCTGAAGAAGGCTCTAAGAGTACTTCAGATTGTATCTGAGACCATCAGCTGTCCTACAGACACCCCCAGCTGACTATCGCAGCTCACCTTCAGACACACCTACCTAACACTTACAGGCCCTCGGCAAGCTTTAAACACCCACAGTTAGTTCTTAGGCACTCAGTTTGCCCTTAGAGAGGTTGAGAGGCTCCCCAATAGCCTATTGTCACCTGTAAATAGCTTTTCAAGGCTGCAATATTAAACTTAGTGGCACCTCAGCTTTCTATGTGAGATCTCGACATGTTACTTTAACACCCCTAATTGCCCTACAAGACACATGGCAAATACTAAGACATCCCCAGAAGGCCTTATAAGACCTTCATTCTGGTCTCAGAAACATTCAGCCTGCCTTCAGACACAACAATCAACTCTTAAACACACCCAGCCCTTCCTCAAACTCCCTGAACTAATCCTCAGATATCCTCAACATATCATCAGAGACCTTAAGGCTCAATTTATTGTAAGACACCCTTATTTGGTCATCATTAGCTACATTGGCTACCTTCACACAATTCCAGCATGTTACTAGATGCCAGAAGATGCCCTCAGAGACCCTCAGCTTGCCTACAGATATCCTTAGGAGGACCGCCGAGCCCCTCAGTAAACATATAGATGGTCATTTGGGCATTGGCCGTGAGTGTTAAAGTGGGGGTAATACCGCCAACAGGCTGGCGGTAATTACCTCCAAATTAAGACCAAGGAGGTGAGAACTCCCATAGACAGCTAATGTACCATACCATCTGCCAGGGAGTTAAAACCTCTCACAACGGTGGTAGCCATCGACAGCCAGGCGGAAGACAAGGTACCACCCACCATATCATGACACAGCAAACCACCACGATTTCCGGGTCGGTATGAACGCCATCAAAAGCCTAGCAGAAACAGAACACAGAAGACCAAAGACTCACCAACAGAGACACAGAGAAGATCAACACCGCCACGGAACCAGAACTTCAAGTTTTCCCAATGCTCTTCTACACCATGCTCCACCTGGAACACCAACGCCGACAAAGACAACGATGGTGAGTACAGCCGCCTAGCACACAAGGGAGGGAGGGAGGAAAAGGAGAGTGACACACATACACAGAACACACACCATTCACTCACACACCATACACACAACCAGCTGCTGACGAAAAACAATGTCACAGGACACACGTCACAATAATGTAAGGACAACAGTAATGCAGAATTGATATTGTAATTGTATGGCAACAGTACCTTATGTCCCAATGTCAAAACAAATATATATGAACAATTGTCCAGAAAGGGCCCATGCCCAGTCGAAAGTACAAAAGGCCCACATGGCCACAGGGCACAGTCCAAGCCCCAACTTGATCCTGACAATGTCCGCACTAAACTGTGCAGGGGCAACATGTTGGAAGTGGGCAGGCATCTCAGGGGGAAGGGAGTGGGGGGCACCTCAGCTGAAGTGGGGAACTTGCCCACTGGTTCTGGAGGGGGCTCCATGCCCATTTCTCTTTGCTGGGGAGTGCAAGGTCACAGTCTCTGGGGTGGGGAACTTGCCCACTGCTTCTGGAGGGGGCCTCCATGCCCATTTCTCTTTGCTGGGAAGTGCAAGGTCACAGTCTCTGAGGTGGGGAACTTGCCCACTGCTTCTGGAGTGGGCTCTGTGCCCATTTCTCTTTGCTGGGGAGTGCAAGATCACAGTCTCTGATGTGGAGAACTTGCCCATTGCTTCTGGAAGGGGCTCCTTGTACAACAGTCCCTGAAGGGTGGGCTACATGCACTCTGCTGGAGGTGAGGGCTGCTGTGTCTCTGCTGGGGGAGGTGTCTCCTGGGCAGCCTCTGCTGGAGGTGAGGGCTGCTGTGTCTCAGCTGGAGTTGAGGGCTTCTTGCCTTTCATTGGTGGTTGAGTGGGAACCTTTCCATTCATTGGTGGTTGAGTGGGAACATCTCCTTTCATTAGTGGTTGAGTGGGAACCTTTCCATTCATTGGTGGTTGGGTGGGGACCTCTCCTTTCATTGGTGGTTGAGTGGGAACCTTCCCTTTCCTGGCTGGTGGAGTGGGAACCTTCCCTTTCCTGGCTGGTGTAGTGGGATCCTTCCCTTTACTTGGCTGCTGGAGTGTGATCCTTTCCTTTCCTGGCTGGTGGAGTGGGATCCTTCCCCTTCTTGGCTGGTGGAGTGGGATCCTTCACTTTCTTGCCTCCACGACTAGGAGGTGCCTCCACTGTCCCGGTGGACTGTTTGGCTGAGGTGCTGGGCTGGGTCGTTGTGACCCTGCTCTTACGGGCAGGACGGGGATGGAGGGTGAGGGAAGAGGTCAAGTTGGGCAAGGAAAAGCTTGTTAGGGACTGTGGGGCTGGAGGAGGGATGGGAGTGGAGCTTGAGGGAGTGGTTGTTGGAGGAGTACGTCTGCTGGACTTGGGTGCTGGTGCATGGGCAGTGTGCTGATGTGAGGTGGATGGATGTTGGGTGTCTGAGTGCATGCGTTTGTTTCTCTTGGGGGGGACAGACAGGGTGGGAGAGGACACAGGGGACGAGTGGATGGATGTTGTGGAGGTGTTTGCTAGTGAGGTGTGTGTGTTGCTTGGTGTGGTGATGGTGGTGGTGGATGTTGAAGCAGTGCATGCAGGTGTGAGTGTGGATGTGACTGTGAGGGAGAAGGAGGAGGAGGAGTGGGAGACAGCGGAGGCAGTGGATGTTGTTGTGTCTGCAACTGTCTGTTGTTTGTGTGAGTGCTTGTGGCATGAAGTATGCTGCCTGTGTTTGTCTGTGCCACTCTTGTGTGATGTTTTGTGTGCATGCTTGTCTGTATGTGTGCATGGGATGGGCTGGGGTTGAGGAGACTGGGACTGGGAGGTGGTAGTTGGAGGGAGGACGGTAGGAGCAGGGACAATGACTGCCATCAGAGAGTAGGCCAGAGCCTGGAATGATCTCTGTTGGGCCGCCAATCCACCATGGATGCCCTCCAGGAATGCATTGCATTGCTGCATCTGGGATGCCAGCCCCTGGACGGCATTCACAATGGTTGATTGCCCTACAGAGATGGAGGTCAATAGCCTCCGCACTCAGGGCAGCAGGGCTCACTGTGGCCGGGCCTGAGGTGCCTGGGGAGAAGGAGATGCCCACCCTCCTGGGTGAGCAGGCACGGGTAACTCGGTAAGGAGCTACTGGGAGGGCGGTGCAGGTACGGGGCGGCAGCTGTACCTGTAGCTGGGATGGTCCCTGAGGTGTCCGCCACCAGCAGGGAGCTTCCATTGGAGGAGGAATCAGAGTCAGTGTTGTCACCTCCTGTCTCTGCCGTGGTGCTCCCCTTGCCCTCCATCCCACTGGTTCCCTCAGCATCGTGGACTCTGCCTCCTGGGTCCTTCTGTCGCCGGTGCCCCTGCTCCTCCACCAAGTGATGATACTAAGGCACACTTGGACAGGATCACAGAAGAAATAAGGTGGGGAGAGAGAGAAAGGGAGCACTGGGTCAATTGCAGCACCAACACCACAGTTGGCATACACATTAGCATCACACACAGGGATCAGGATTGAGCACTATGCACCACACTGGCATTCAATTGGCTAGGTGCCACAGCAAGAGGCCAACCACTGCCAACTGAACCCCGCCGGGGACTCACTAAGCCCTGCCTGACATGGAATCCAAGCTAGCTAGGTTACCTGATTTTGCTATACACCCATTACCCTTGAGCTGGATTACGCTGCAATGTCTGACCTGGCATTAAGGGGCACCTACTAACTCACACCCACCACCCGGATCCAATAGCACCTACCAATTATTGTTGTAACGCCCACTGTACTTACCCCCTTGTGAATGCTGTGATGCCTTCAAGCGTCCATCCAGCTCTGAGTAGGCCACTGCCAGTAAGCAGGCCATCAGGGAGCCAGGTTCCAACGGGCACCCAGCACTCATTGGGAGGACATCCCCAGCTGGGCCTCTGCGGTCATCAATGCCCAGCGTCTCAGGTCCTCCCACCTTTTCCTACAGGGGGTGCTCTGCCTGCTGTAGACCCCCAGGGTCCGCATGTCCTTGGTGATGGCACCCCACAAGCCCCTCTTCTGATGGTCGCTGACAGACAGGAGGACACCATTATACATACAATTCAACCTGTCACACATAGGGCCCACAAATCCCATATCCATCTCCATTGGCACACAAATCACCCGGTGCCCACCATGTATACTGCCACCAGACATACCACCCCCCTAAATGACATGATGCTTGCACACACATCTCCATGCAACCTTGCCACATGCATCATGCACAAGGTGTACTCACCTGTTGGTCTGGAGGCCCATACAGCTGTTCATACTGGGGTAGGACGCCATCCGCCAAGCGTTCCAACTCCTCTGAAGTAAAGGCAGGGGCCCTTTCCCCAGTCACACGGGCCGTGGTAGGTTCCAGACACAGGTCACAGCAGCACACGCAGTGTAGATGTTGTCCTGTGGAAAGTCGGGAATCAAGTGAGGATTTAGATAGAAAATGGCAGTCACGTCCACGGCGGTGTACACCGTCACCGCCGCCGCTGATCCCCATTGGCCTCTGTACTCCATAGTGCCCCATATTAGCCAATGAGGAATTGCATGGCGGTGCAAGACTGCCTTCTGCCACGACGCCCAACGTCAGCAGAGTTACCTCACTTCCACCTGTCCCTAGATACAGGACAGGCGGTCGCCATTTAATGGTGGTGGACAACATTTAGATAATTCATAACTGCGTCATTGATGAAAATTGCACATATATTGCCATTCCCATTGTCCCATCACATTAATGCTCTATGTACACTGAGGTGGTGGTTCCATTGTTCAAATTGTGACAACCTACTCACTCTTGTGTCCCTTAGATACCTACTACTGCGGTTGAATAGGAGGAGGAGACAAGCCCCTGTGTACATACCCCTTATGGACTTGGCTACATTGGAGGACAAGCACATTATACTTACCTATAGACTGGACAGGGCCACAATCACAGAGCTGTGTGCCCAATTAGAGCCTGATCTGATATCAGATCCCACTGGGATCCCCCCTCGTGTGCAGGTTCTATCAGTGCTCCATTTACTGGCAACTGGTTCTTTCCAAGTGACAGTGGGCTTGGCAGCAGGAATGTCACAGCCAATGTTCTCAATTGTGCTGGCAAGGGTTTTGTCTGCCTTGGTTAAACACATGTGCAGCTACATTGCTTTCCCCCAGGTGGAAGATTTGGCCACTGTGAAGGCAGGATTCTATGCAATGGGACATATACCCAATGTTATTGGGGTGATTGACGGTACACATATTACGTTTGTCCCCTCCCCATCACAATGAACAGGTGTTCAGGAATCGGAAGAGTTTCCACTCACTTAATGTGCAAATGTTGTGCCTGGTGGACCAGTACATCTCCCATGTCACTGCCAAGTATCCTGGGTCAGTGCATGGCACCTTTGTTTTGAGGAACAGCAGCATTCCAAATGTGATGGCACAACTACAGAGGCACAAGGTGTGGCTAATAGGTGAGCCTGACCCCCACCCAATGAATGTCAGTGTATACTTTCTGGTGTTAACCTCATACCATTGTGTAAGGCTATGTTTGTCCCTCAATACTTGCAGGTGGCTCTGGCTACCCAAACCTATCATGGCTCCAGACCCCTGTGAGGAATGCCAGGACAGGGGCTGAGAATCGTTATAATGATGCACATGGGCGAACCAGGAGAATTATTGAAAGGACTGTCAGCCTCCTGAAGGCCAGATTCAGATGCCTCCATCTGACAGGTGGATCCCTGTGCTACTCACCCGAAAAGGTCTGCCAGATAGTAGTGGCATGCTGCATGTTGCACAACCTGGCCCTCAGACGACATGTGCCTTATCTGCAGGAGGAGGAGACTGGAAATGCCCCTGTGGCAGCAGTGTACCCTCAGGACAGTGAGGATGAGAAGGCGGGGGATGTGAACAACAGAACATCAGTTATACGCCAATACTTCCAATGACACACAGGTGAGACAGTGTAACTGACCATTCCTCTGACTATTGATTTTTGCATCTCAACTTACTGTCACCTATGGCTTCTCATTTTGCAGATGTTGGTGATATAACAAAAGTGTACTGATGTGATGACTATAGACAACTACAGGTCATTAATTGTATGCTATCACAGTGTTCAGGTCATTTGCACAAGACGTGACTGTTTCCATAAATGCACATTTTCATCACACAAAACACAATCAGTCAAGTTGTGTTCAAGGGTGTTTATTGTAGTGCAAATAATTGATGGATAAGTGCAATGGAATGGGTTGATGGTAGAGGAAAGTCCAGGGTATTGTTCCAGTCTGTTTGTAGCACAGGTCCAGTGTCCAAGGGGCCATAGGAAGGGGAGCAAAGGCAGTTCAAAGTGGACAAGGTGACATGGTGGGACATTCAGGAGGGTCTCATTTCCTGGCAGTGGTCTTGGTCTTGGCAAGTGTCTCTGGCTTCTGTCTGGGTCGCAGGGAACGTTTGCTGGATGATTTCCCTTCTGCAGGGGGAGGGGTGCTGGTGGCCTGTGGGTCCTGTAGCAGGGCCTCCTGCCCACTAGCTGCAGCGGAAGTGGAGGGCTGGTCAGTAGACTGGCTAGTGGTAGGGGCCAGCTGATGTGCTGTCCATTCCCTAATGATGTTGGCCATATCTGCCAGCACCCCTGCTATGGATATCATGGTGGTGTTGAGGGCCTACAAATCCTCCCTGATCTCCTGATGGTGTTCCTTCTGCAGCCGCTTGTTCTCCTGCATGTTGGTAAGGATCTGGCCTATCTTGTCCTGGGATTGTTGGTAAGCCCCCAGGACATTGGTGAGTGCCTCCTGGAGAGTCAGTTCCCTGGGCCTGTCCTCCCCCTGGCGCACAGTGGTCCTCCCAGTGTCTCTGTTCCCCTGGACCTCTGTCCCCTGAACCATGTGCCCACTGCCACTGACCCCAGGTCCCTGGTTGTCTTGTGGGTGAGGTGTGGAATGGGGTCCCTGTGCAGATGGGCACACTTCTGATTGATGTGCCCTGGGGACAGAAGTGTGGGGACGTTGGGTGGATGCTGTGGTGTTGGATACTGATGGGGGAGGCTCTGTGGTGGACTGTGAGTAGACGTGTTGCTGACTGACCAGTGGTCCCTGATCGGCCAGGCAGTTCATCCAGATCCTGAAGTCCAGAGTTACTGTCATCACACTGGGGGCATCTTCTGTTGGGGGACTGGATAGTCGTGGCACCTCCTCGCCACTGACATTGGCTGGGGCACCTGTGGGGATGTAAGTGATGTATTATGCTTCATGTCTGTGACAAATTGCCCTCTGTTATTGCCCTCTGTTGTTGCCAATGCCCTGCCACCTTTGTTTGTGTATGGTGATGTATTGTGGGATTGTTAGTTCTCCATGGTGTGCATACTTTGGTAATGGGTGTACATGCAGGGCTGGGAGGGCTGTCCATGCATTGGTATAGCATGCAGGGCTTGGCATTGGGGTTAGTCAGATGTGTAGGAGCAATGTGTGGGATGGAGTGGAGTGATGGGAGTCAGTGTAAGGGGGTGAGATGGCATGCAGGTGGGGGTTATTAGAAGTAAATATTGACTCACCAGTGTCTAGTCCTCCGGCCACTCCAGTGAGTCCCTCAGGATGCAGTATTGCCAAGACTTGCTCCTCCCACGCTGTGAGCTGGGGGGGAGGAGGTAGGGGTGGGGGTGCACTGCCCGTCCCCTGGATGGCATGCTGGTGCCTTGCTGCCACGGAACGTACATTCCCCTGTAGGTCATTCCACCTCTTTCTGATGCCGTCCTTTGTTCTTGGATGCTGTCCCACGGCGTTCACCCTGTCCACAATCCTAAGCCATAGCTCCATCTTCCTGGCAATGGATATTTTCTGGACCTGTGCTCCAAACAGCTGTGGCTCTATCCTGATTATTTCCTTCACCATGACCCGCAACTCCTCATCAGTAAAACGGGGGTGTCTTAGTGGGGACATGGGTGTTGTGTGGTGTGTGTTGTGTAGAGGGTGTTGAGTAATGTGGTGGGGTGTGGGGTGTGGGATGTGGGGTGCGTGACGAATGTATGAGTGGTTGAGGTGTGTGTGTGTAGTCATCTCTGTGTTGTCAATGGCTAGCTCTTGCAGTCTTTTGGTGTTGGTAAAAAGTTGTGGGTAATGTGGTTGTGTGTTTTTTAGTGCTGTGGGCGGGTGGTTGTGGTGTGTGTCTCAGTGTCAGGTGTGTGATTTTCATTTTGGGCAATGTAGTGTTGTTTTGTATTTGGGTGGCCATTCTGAGTGCGCCGGTGTGTATCGCCAATGTTTTAGCACCATTAAATGTCTGCCATGGTGATTCGTGGGTCATAATTGGGTGGGTGTTGAATTGGTGGCGTAACGGTATGGGTGTTGGTACTGACACTTTAACACTGACCTTTGGGCTGCCAGATTTCTGTATGTGGCAGTATTGTGTCGGTTTGGTGTGTGTGTGTCATAATATGGTGAACGGATATTCGCCCCAGCGGCGGTAATCGGGATTTCTTGCGCAGGGAGGGGGGGACATTGTAAAAAAAAAGCTTGCCTGTTTTTAGGGAAGAATGCTCACGTTTTCTCTATAAAAGAAAATAAATAAAATGTGTGGCATGCTAATATTTGCAAAACAATAAATTATTAAAAGATGACACTTCACAAAAGTAAATAAAAAACATGTTGTAAAAGCAGAAATTGGCCTGAGGGTCCTGTCATTGAAGTGGGCTGATTGTCGCTTGTCAGTCTGTACATTAGACCGAACTGTATCTGCACTGTCCACATGAAAACTCCTTACAAAATATTATTACTCAATCAAATTAGTTTGAAAATGCTCTCACTAGGAAGAAAGCCAGTGACTAAAGTGGGTCCAGTATTGATAGATTGTGTGTACTGAGGCGGACGGAATTGAAAGGTGAATGACACTTGAACAGACCAGTGGATGAAGAGAGCTGTACATCCGTGTTTGCATTACCAAGCTGTCTCTAGGCCAGGCTTAAAAAACAAAGAAAGTGTTTGCAGCACGCCCTGGGAGATCTACCGTAGATTGGGAATGCAATGTCTGAACGGATAACTGAAAAGACTTTCTGAAACGTTTGCTCCGTGTCCCAAACACCACCTGTGCCGAGCTCGTATATTTCGAGCGAGGGATTAGACCGGCCCTGGATTGCGTTTCTATCGTGCATTAGTTGTGGGTTACCGTTGGGTCTGCATGACAGGACACCTCTGCGCGGAGATTCTGAGTGATACCGCGAGTTCCGGAATGTTCCATAAAGTGCTCAGATGCCGGTGCGCCAGACAGACTGACTAATAATGGCTGGAGAGTTGAAAGAATAGCTGGACCCACTTGAGCGTCCCCGAAATAAGGCCTGGGGTGAATGAAACATGTTTTAATGTGGACAAGTTAAAGCTGCCAGGGTCTTTACTCTGTAAGTATTTGGCTTAAAATATTTGCTAGGTTTTGACTATTATCTATTGGGTGCTTTAAATCCAGATTCTGCAAAAAAGCAAGCATTTCATATCTTTTCATTGAACAAAACGCCGAAAGTCAGTCGAGACCATGGGCTTTTCCACAGAGTGAACTTTATGTTAGAAACATTGGACAGGCCTGTGCTTCGTAGAACTGGAAGGCCTCGTGGTTGCATTTTAGACGGTTCAGTGTGCTGTCCAGATGGAAGGCACTGGAGGTTGTCTGAGAGGTACACGGATATACCAGGGTATCTTCATTTGTTACTGCATTTTTTCGTTCTCCAGGCCCTGCCCTTAATTTTCGACACAACGAAAAACAAATAAATTCAAGTGTTATGTGTATTTATGAAGTACACCATCATCCATGAAGGTAGTCTGGCGCTGAGCAGGTGTGTGTGCCTATCCCTGCTATGGTAGGTTGGTTCATTAAAAGCCAGGTCTTCCGCGCCTTGTGGGATGCAAGAAGAGAGGAGGCTCTGATGTGGAGTGAGAGACTGTTCCATGGTTTAGGAGCGATGTAAGAGAAAGCCCGTCCTCCTAATCTTGTTCTGTGTAAGCATGGAATATGTGTATGTAGGACTCCTGCAGAGCAGAGATGTCTGGGTGGTTGGTGGAAGGAGATGCAAATGTTCAAGTATGTGGGGCCTAAGCTGTGTAGTATCTTCAATGTGTGTGTGAGGAGTTTGAAAAGAGCATGTTTGTGTATCGAGGGACAGTAGAGCTTCCTGAGGTGCGGTGTGTGGTGAGGTCTGTGTGGGAGGTTAAAGATGAGCCTGGCTGCCGAGTTCTGCATGGTTTGTAGTCTTCTAGTGAGTTGCTTGGTGATCCGGGCATATAGGATGTTCTCATAGTGAAACTTGCCGGTGACTAGGAGTGAGTGACAGTTTTTCTAGTATTATTTGAAAGCCATTTGAAGATCTTCCTCAGCATCTTCAGGGTGTGGAAGCAAATGCAGTAACAGTGTTGACTTGTGCAGGCAAGCCCAATTTTCTGTCCATGATTATTCCAAGGGTCCTGGTGTGGGTGCTGGGTGTGGGTTGGCCTCCATCACTGCTTCTGTTTTGTCGGTGTTGAGTTGGAGACAGTTGACTTTCACCCACTTGAGGCCACAGGGGATGGGATTCCCAGGGCCACTATTGGCTTGGGATGAGGGGCAGTGTGCCTCCCTCCCCTTAACAAAAAGCCCGAGAGAATGGGGCCTCTGGAGCCAGAGGTGGCTCAGGGAGCGGGGACAAGTGCCCTCACCCCCCTTCTTAAAAAGAAAGGCCCCAGGGATGGGGCCCTGGTGGCCGTAGTGGCTCGGTGAGGGAGGGCTCACCCTCTCCCCTTAATTAAAAAGAAAGGCCCCAGGGTGGCCCAAAGACTCAAGAGGGGGGGCTGCACGTCCCCCTCCACGATCATTAAAAAAATTGTGTCCTTGATGGGCACAGAGACACTAAAATAAGTAATAAATGAGCGGCAGGAGCCACTCATTTATTATTCACTGCACTTTGTGGGAGGGCCTCGTTATGCCCTGCGAGGGCTTTTTTGTTTTATAGGTATTTAAGCTTGATGGTGCTCCTAGAAAAAGGAGGGTCATCACCAAGACGTTTTTTTAATGTTGTGCGGGGCATCAGGGAGTGCTGCATTTTCTTAATGTTGTGGGTGTGACAGGGAGTGCTGTGCCCCCCCCCCATCAACATTAAGACAAAAAAACAGTAAGTCTTGTGGGTAATTACGTCCATGGCCTCAGGAGAGCTTACAGTATTTATTTTTAAGCACTCCTACCTGGAATTCTGTGTTCTTCAGCTAGGGTGCAAGGCCTCTTGAGGTTGTTTTTATGATTGCATTTTGTGGGATAAAATTTTTTAAAGAAAGTTTTAAAGACATGTTGCTTTCATTTAAAAAACAAAAGGACTATGAGTTTTCTTTTACTATTTTACAACCCACAAAATGTAATAAAACAGCTATGTTATAAGAAAGACTCACAGACATTGTTTTTTATTAAGCTTTATTAAACCTTTTTATAATAATCACTTTCATTAAACATTGCACTGTGTGAATTACTGAAATATACATTACATTAAAAATACTAGTGATTTTGGGAGAAAGATGATAGATCAGCATTATAACTTGCGCCCTTGCCTTGAAACGTTATATGATCAATCATTTTACTGCAAATGTTACAGTAACATTATCAATGATGTTATCACAGATGTCATGAGCGCCTTAATTTGTGGGGTAATTAGCAGTGAGGGCGCGAGTTATAGTTACCTTAGGACATGAGTTATAGTTACTTGAGATAACTCTAACTATAACAAGTGAATATCTATGGTTTTGTACGTTTAAAATGTGAGCCTAACTGTAACGTCCCTGTAACCTTTGGTTTTTTAAAGTGAATTTATTTTTCTTTAAGTCTATTTCCTAACTATAAGGTCCCTGTAACCGTTGTTTTTTTTAGCGAATTTCTATGTTTTTTTAACGTAAAGTAATTTTCATTACTATACGTTAATCCACCCACGTGGCTGCGGCCACCCCCTATAACAACCCAACCCCACACTGTGCGTAGCCTTTGGCGATGTGGAGCAGGGTTTGGCGGCGGCCTGTCTGTGTGGGTGGGAGAATAGGTGTGACATGGTGTATCTGGGTGTGAGAGTGGCTGTGAGAGTGTCTATCTGGGTGTAAGAGTGGGTGTGTCAGTGTCTTAGAGGTGGTGGCCCCCGGGGCTGCGGGGCGTGCCCCGCTTTGTAATGACGTAAAGCCCCAGGTAGGTGCCTGTGGTTGCAGGGGACCCAGCATCTGGCATCTGCAGGGGCTGGTGGCCCCCGCATACAATAACAAATAAGCCGCAGGGAGGTGGCAGCCTCTGGGGCAGAGATAAGCCCAGGAGGGGAGTCCATGCGCCCTCCCCCTTATTTATTGGAAGCATGCCCCCGGGACCTGGCCAACCGGGGGCTTTAATCAAACAAGTGCAGAAAACCACACTTGTTTTTTTTAAACTTTTGACACAAATTCACAAAGTCACAAATTCGAGGTAACAATAAAAAAAAAAAGTGCTTTCATGCCCTGGCGGGTCCCTCTGAGACCACAGCACCAGAGCTAAGGGGTCAGGGTGTCTCTACCCTGGTCCTTTTTCCTTTTTGTGTGTTTTTTGGTGGGACTCAGCTGTAGCCGAGTCGCAAAATATCTTTCAACACTTCGTGGTTGAAGTGTTGGCAGCCAATCAGAGCTGTGCATTTCCCTGCACAAGCTTGCCATTATTCGCAAAGATGTTGTGATGGATCCGGGCCCTATATATACAAATGTATTTTCCTTTTAGTAGCTCAAAAACTACTGAGCATATTTACACCAAATAAGCGAAAGCATAATCTGTGTCCCAAAATATAGCTTTCTGCCAAATTTGGTGTAATTCCGTCCCCTGGTTAGGGATGTAGTTGTGTCTAAACGTTCTATAAGAATTAACATGGGAAACACAACTTTTTGACCCCCTTTTTTTCTCAGTCCCCGCTTGACGGATCAACCCGAAACTATATATATAAAACCACACCACTCAACGCAGAAGTCCTGCCCAGCCTACGAGCCGGGGCTCGCACGGCATGCATCAATGCCGATTCAGTAATCCTAACACTTCGGTGATTCTTGCTGGACAGCAATGCAGCCACTTCACGGAGCACCAAATTGCGTAAATCACTGAGAATTTATTTTAAAACAACAAGGAAATCACAATGCATTTTGGCCATTCCGGTCTTGGTCATGTGATAAGCCATGAATGTTCGTTCGTCTTTTAAAGTATTACGACCACTATAAACAAAATGCTACAGGAGAGTATTATTTTTGCTTCACCTCCACCTCTTCATAATACTTACCAAACTGTACAACATTTCAAATTTACAATCAAACACAAATCATTTAAATTATCTCGATGTTCCAATGCTGTTAATATGCATTCTAAAGTAGGACTACAGTAAACATATTTAAAATACTCTCCAATATTAACATTTCCTTCCCAAACTACCCATAATTATAAACACTTAAATAAGTTTTTGCTATTTTCAAAAACAATTAACTTGTTAAATTCTGTAAGCAATTAAGCTATAGTAGTCTAACTATAGCTTGCTAACATTCAGGAAAGAAAATGATGCTATAATAGCCTAAAACTACCCATCCTATTTCTAAAGTTTCAATTCCTGGTTCATAATCCTACCTATCTGATCCTCACATCTGCTTCCATGCTGTTTGGTAATCTATGGACCCAAAATAGAAATAAAGAAACAAAAAATAAGACAGAAAACCCAACAATTTTCAAATAAATTATCCAAAATCATCTGCTTACAAACTATATTAGTTTCAATGTATTCTAATTGTTCATCTGCAAATCACTTCTTGTTGGTAGTAGACCCACACTTTCTAACACTCCGAGAAATCCAGAGAGAACTACTAGAACCATACTGCAGATTTAATTAACTTATAACAGCACTATAGATAGATTGCCAAACCTTCATTGGTATTCATGTATTTATATATAATTCTTTGCAACTAATACTGCATATAGAAACCTATATCTGGCCAAACTCACCCACTGAATTAGATGCAAGAAGGAAAAGTGCACTATGAGTGTAATGTGTGTTATTATTGCTAATTGGGGAGTGAAGTGTGTACTTGCAGACAGAGCAGACACCTCATGTCATCATCCCTATCTCTATCCATCTATCAATCAATCAATCATAAGATCTGTAAAGCACTGCTTCTTATCCCGGGGTGTATTGAGGCGCTGAAGGTTGTCATTGCGACTGGTAGCTGTTCATCAAAGATCCATGTCTTGAGCTTCCTCCTGAAGTCAAGGAGGGTGTGGGTGGTACGCAGGTAGGGTGAGAGGTCATTCCAGATATTGGTGGCAAGGTAGGAGAAAGAGTGCCCACCTCTGCGCCTGTGATGAACTCTTGGGACTTGAGCAGGAGTAGTGGAACGAATTTCCCTGATCAGCCTGTGGAAGGAGAGTCTGTGGTTGATGAGATTGGGTCCGATGTTGTGGAAGGCTTTGTATGCGAGGGTTAGAACCTTGAATTTGAACCTCTTGTGCACGGACAGCCATTGGAGACCTCTGAGGTGGGGAGTGATGCAGGTCATCCCAGGGGGAGGTGTTGTTTCCAAAGATGATCAGCTCAGTTTTGTCCATGTTCAGTTTCAAGCAGTTGGATCTCATTCACTCGGTGACGTGGATCATGCCATTGCAGAAGTTATCTCTAGGGGTGGCATTGACTTCAGAGAGGGAAAGAATGAGTTGATTGTCATCTGAGTATGAGACGATGTTTAGCCCAGGGGAGTGAACAATCTTGACCAGCAGTGTCACGTAGGTGGTGAACAGGGTAGGGCTGAGGGAGAACCGCTGAGGGAGGCCGCATATGGTGCTCTTTGGTTCTGAGGTGAAAGGTGGGAGGCGGACTCTCTGGGTGCGTCCCATGAGAGAGGCGTGAAGCGCAAGCACATACATATCTTTAGAAGATTCAGACACGCTGCCGAGAACAAATGACTACTTTTGAGCTGAAAAGACAGTGCTTTGCCTCTGCATAGCTTTTCCCCTTTATTCTCAAAGGCTCATTTACATTCTACAGGAGTTACTCAAGCACCCCTTGACCCACAGCCATGAGTGAGTAGGTGAGAGAGCCCAACTTGTAATCATTAAATATCCTTTGTTACATGGAAATGTATCATTACATGCTATTATTTTGAACTTAACAATTGTAGTCGTGATAATTGCCAAGACAGAGCCATGAGATCATAAGATGGAGGAAAAGTACCCTTGTGGCTAAAACTAGTGACCTTGGCCTTGGGGAACCAGGTTCAAATCCTGGCCTTGGCTCAACATCCTGTGGATCTGGGCAAGTCACTCAATCTTCCTATGCCTAAAAAGGGTTTAACATACTCTAGTGCTCTAATTTCTTCGGGACAGGTTTGCAATATATGAAATCAGAAAAAAGCAGTAAACAATTGACTAATATCCCTTAGGACCCTAATTGTTCTACACACTTAAACAGTTACACGTTGTTAGATCTAAATCTCTAGACAGCTCTTACCCCAAAACAAGCAAAGCATGTTTTTATATATGACTATTTGCAACTGAGACAGCACGCGGAAAACCATATTTCGTCAACGTTACATAGTTCATAGGAGTCAAGAGGAAAAGCGCACAATGAATTAACATTCAATATTATCATTGACTGGGATGTGAAGAGTGTGGTTGGACAGAGCTGACACTATGCATAAAACCTTCACACGCTGAAATTCTTACTTTCAAGCTTCGAGCTACTACAAATTTTGAAGAAAGTTGAAATGCAAATGCTCAATAAATAAATTATTTATTTACTACATGTTGATGAGTATTGGCTTATTTATACACCTCTCTAGCACAAGATATGTCTTTTTCTGTGATTTACAAGAAATACATGATTCCTTTGCTGGTTTTTTTGTGGGATTGGCTTGCACCTAGACTCTTAGGGCCAAGCCAGAGCTCTGGCTCAGCTCTTCTCTTGATGTATCTTGCTCGTCCTTTCTCTCTTTTCTGATGTAGGGATAGATTTTTACCAGTGTCAGCGTGGGGCCCTCAATAAGTGAGGCCTGCGGAAAGCAGCTCCGCTATTT
This sequence comes from Pleurodeles waltl, assembly GCF_031143425.1. Taxonomy (NCBI): domain Eukaryota; kingdom Metazoa; phylum Chordata; class Amphibia; order Caudata; family Salamandridae; genus Pleurodeles; species Pleurodeles waltl. Next base: position 94,210,769 of record NC_090441.1, read on the forward strand.
CCCCTTGTGACTACTCTGGTGTCAGAGCCAAGAACATGGCTTAGTCTCTCTATACCAGATTGTGTCAAGCTGGAGCAAAGTGTTAGAAAACAGCTCCTACCAAAAAAGTTTTCAAGCTATAGTAAATGTTTATCTCAATCAATCAGAAATTTGTAAAGCGCACTACTCACCTGTGAGGGTCTCAAGGCGCTGTTTCCTCATTACTTTTCCCCTTTTCCCAATGTTATGCCCCAGGTCTGTAAGAGCAACTAACGACCCCATCTCTCTGACACATCACAAATAGGGTTGCCAGTTTTCTTAGGAAAAAATATCAGCAGTTCTTTTTGTATTCTGGAAAAGCTAGGACCTGGTAGATTAAAGAGTTTTTGTAAGATTGTCAACATTCTCTTGAAATATGACAAATATACCCCTGTTTACTCATAACAATCATTCTGAAACTAGACAGTTCTCAGATACTTTATAACTGATTTCTTTATGTGTTTGCTATTTTAGATTTATTTCAAAACAAAAAAAAACATACCAAATTTTACTGCTTTTCCCAAATTTTTAATTAGCCTGGATTAAAAATACGGAGCAGGATGGTAAAAAACAAGAGAACTGTCATGTGGCAACCAGAAGCACAAAACGCCATTTGCGCAGGCGCGCCAGTTTTTCTTAATGAGGCTGGCACTCGTTCTGAAGCACGCTTTCAAGAACAGACTACTGCAAGCTCGTTTATTCAGAATGTTGTTTCATTCGTGAGATCCGCCTTTCACGTCACTTAGCATCCACTTAAGGCAACGGTACTCAAAGTACGGCCCGCGGGCCGCCAGCGGCCCCACGGACCTAGCTTGGCGGCCCGCGAGACGCACAACAACTTAGACCATGCCTGTGAATTCACCGTACGTCAGCAGCCTTTAATGTGCACATGGCCTTCATTTTACACCTCTGACGTCACGCGCTTTAAGATGTTAAAAGTACATATCTTATTTTGATAACGGTTAAACGATTCCACTGTACACCATTAATAGCTTAAACGTGCTCACACTTTACTAAATTTGCACCCCAAAAAGCCATCAAGCATTATACACACAATTGGACATTTTCGCTCACCACTTCCTGTAGCAAATATGTTTCTTTTTTTTTTTTTGGGCCTCGGCAACTACAGTTTGGAAATATAATGAAGATAAAAGTCTTCAAATAACCGGACACTGAATAATACATAATGGAAATGATCATGGTAGGTGCCTTATGACGTAGTAATGGGAGACTCAGATCACCGGGCACTTGTGACGTCACACTCGCAGCCCACAGTCACAGGGCGAATGGCACAGCAGGTGCCCCCGCCTGGCTTCTTCACCAGAGTCTGCCCCCCTACCACCAGCGCGTGCTGTCTCTCCTCACTGGAGCCATGACCCGGGGCACATCAGCTCGCACCCAGCTGCACTCTGTATAAATAAAAGGCAAAGCAGTGCTGCCATTAACTCAAGGCACACACTGACTGCTTCCACAGGGCCACTCTGGTATTACACGGAATAATGTACCCCCATTAGGAACAATCCGAGGACAGATACATCGCTTTGTTCTTCAGGGCCTGCACCGATCTTCTTTTCGTATTTTAACAGAGTTGCAGGCACTAGTCAATACATTCGTAAATCCAACATACCACACCTAATAACATTAAATGGGTAGCTTTCCGACAAAAAAAGGAAAACGCTTGTAGCCTCTTTACCAATCGTAGCGAAATCCCAGCTCTAATTGAACACTGTGAGCCTCGGCTGCGACCCATAACCATCAGGAAAGGCCCCCCCCCCACCCGATGCTTTCACAACAAACTGATTTTCAGAGTGGAGGCCCAGTGGGCGACAGAGCTGACACGCATGTACTAGTGCCATTACTGGACCCGGGAGACGGCCATTAACCGATAAACCCGATATATAAGGCATCCCACCTAACTAGGGTCTAACCTAGCCCACTATTAGTCACAATTTTGTCTACTAACCGTTCTCTCTTAACTATACCTTATAAAATCATGCAAACAGTCTCCCCATTTTGATGGCGCTGTGTGTGTTACTGGGGTAGGGGTGGGAGCAGATGGCGCTGTAAAAAGGGGGCGGGTGGTTGTTCCCCCTCTAAGCCCCGCCCCCTCTAAGCCCCGCCCCCCGCTGTCACTTCAGTGCGGCCCTCGGCCGCAAACCATACTGCAATTTTGGCCCCCGAGAAAAAGTTTGTGAGTACCCATGACTTAAGGTGTGCTCCAGATTAGCACCTGATTCCCCAGAGAATGGCAGCTGCATTCATGCCAGGGCGGACCTGGCAAGCTGCAGCTGTAGGCCTCCCTCCAGGCTGGCTGTACCAACCGGCTAGTGCCCCATGATTCAGCGCCCTGATTAACACTGCCCTCTGCACCGAGGGCGCACTGAACCGCGTGCCACCTGCAGATTAGAGCCCTACGTGCTGCCGGTGGGCGATATCTCCATGGAGGTGCCCGCGGGTTCATTCTCTGCCGTCAGAGTAGGGGGCTGGGTGGCTCGTCTCCGGGGAACGGGGCCCACCCCTCCCAGGCTCTTCTAGCAGGCGGGGGAGGTGATTCCGTGCAGCGCTGCTGAGAGGGGCTGTGCCCAGCGGTGACTAAAGATGGGAAAATGGCATTTCATGAAGGTCCCCCTTTGTGCCGCCTGAAGAGCTGGTTGAAATGTCTTTCAGTGTCACAAGCCCAGGGCGCTGAATGGGAACATTGTGCAATGCAGTGAACTCGGTGCCGGGGGGATGCTCTTCACCGACACAACAATGTCCTGAGAGTAGCAGTAATGTGATACCTATCTATTTGTTTGTTTATGCGCATTTATATAGCAAATGTGCTGAGGCGCTTTACAAGAGAAATATTTCATTACATGGAAGTTACAGATGGTTTAAAATGAACAAACAATGCTGTAAATATTTACAAAGGTCGACATACAAAATGGCAGATCATCACATAACACAGAAGGTGCAGGAGGCATGTACAGCAGAAGGATGACGCGATAGTGTAGGCGTCTGTCCAAAGAGGCTGCGGTGTCTTTATCGAAATTTCGTTGGAGGAAAAGGGTTTTCAGGTCCGTAGTGCCTAGATTTGGAGGTAATGAGTTCAAGATTCTGTTTGCGCTACCCGAGCAGGATTGTGCATCGGTCGTGCCTTTTTAAAGGCCATGGTTCCAGCAGCAGTTCTTTGGCATTTTGCGATGTTCTGGAGCAACCAGATAGCTTGAGTTTCTCTGCCGGTAACAGGGAGCAGAGTTTCATCAGGGATGCAGGCAGCCTTGCAGATTGTCATGGCTTCCATTGGCAACCACTGGAGAGTGATCAGCAGAGGTGTAAAGTCATCATTGCTTTAGGCCACATAGACAAACATGCTGCCGAGTGTAGCATTAATCTCAGGAGGGTCAGATGGGTGTTATGCATAGATGTGAAATCCAAGCAGATGGGGGAGCAGAGAGTGAGACTGTGGCCAAGGGGACTCTAAATGAGCGGAGACACAAAGACCTGTAAAGATGAGAACTACAGAGGGAGATGGACAGACTAACGCTCTGATGGGCGGGTAGACATGATGAGAAGAATTGTAGGGACAGAGGCAGTGGCGTAATACAAAATGACCAGCCCCCCCAGCATGTAATGAGGGGCCCCCTAAATTTCATGTATGTTAGAGATATTAATTTGGCCTGTGGCTGAACAGGGGGCATCTGGTAGGGTTGGGACTCCCCTGGAGCATTGCCCCCTTCTCTCCTCCATTCCTCAGGAGTTCCTGGGGCCTGCATTAAACCCCTGGGCTGGGGAGGTCATTTAGAGGTTACCAGAGATGTGGCATTACCTCCCGTCCCTCCCTCGCCTTCCTTTTAACCAATGAGGCCTCCCGCCTCCCCTCTAGACCCTCCCTTCCCCTTTCAAAACCCCCCCCCACCCTTATCCCCTCCTGTTCTTTTGTCTAGCCCACGCTAGACGGTTTTCTTTCCCTTTCTTACCTGCACGGCGGGGCCTGGAGGTCGTCGATGGAGGCACTCCTCGGGATGCGGAGCTCCGCGAGGAGTGCTACGGCTGGGGCGCGTCTTGAACGAGCAGCATGGTTGCTCGAGAGGCGTGTCCTGGAGGCCGGCTGACGGGGTCAGCCGGCCCTCTGTGGCTGGGCCGTTGATTTCCGGGTTTCAGCGCCGCGGAGCCGCGGGGAACCGAGGGACTTCAATTCTGAGATGCTCTCAGGTAGGACGGGCGTTCGGCCCGTGGTTTTTATGTATTTGAGAAGTTCCAGCAAAGAGACGTAGGATTGTCTCTTCTTCCTCGGAGGAGGAGGGGGGTGAGGCTAGCATTACTACTCCTGAGAACTCACAGGTACCTGGCAGGGGTACTCCCCTCATGTCCAGAGAGGAGGTACAGGATATGATTGAGGTGGCGGTGACCAGGGCACTACAAGCAGGCGTGGCCAGGACTGGTCAGTCTAAATGTGCGCACTCATCGGTAGCAGCTAGGAAATCCTCATCGGAGAGTGAGGATGAGGCCCCATCGACGTCATCTGGGGGGAAATATGTTTCCAGAGAAGATATGTGGGAAGTGATGGCACATGTTCGGGACAATTTGGGTTTCCCAGTGTTTCAACCTGCAAACTCGGATTCTCATTTGTTTCCTCAATATAAGACACCTTCAAAGTTTGCCATGCCTTTTCAGGGACCTGTGAGGGATATGGTGTTTCGTGAGTGGAAGGATGTGGATAAGGCTCAGGTTCCACGATTCCTTCAGAAACTTTACTTACTTGAGGGTGAGGAGGTTTTGCCTCCTTCAGTACGCCTGGACTCTATTTTGGCTACTCTGATTGGCAAAACGGCAGTCAATCCGGAGGATTGTGTGCCTACGGATGCCACTGACCGTAAAGTGGATTCGGGTCTTAAGAGGGCTTTTGCTGCGGAGAATCTGGCGCTGAGGGCAGGGATTTATTCTGCTTATGCGTCACAGTCATTGGTTCAAGACTTTGATAATCTGGCGGTGGCTGTACAGGAAGGGGCGGAATGTTCGGAGCTCCTGGCTGGTATGGAGCAGCAGGCCAGATTGTTGGCTGATGTGTCTTCGGATGTGGTCCGTACTTCGGCTCTGGCATCTGGGTCTTTGATTGGGGCTCGTAGGTCCCTCTGGTTGCGTTCCTGGAAGGCTGATCCAGGGGAAAAGGCGGCCTTGTTGAGACTGCCGTTTGAAGGTCGTACCTTGTTTGGAGAACAATTGCCATCCATGCTTTCCAAGGCTTTTAAGGAACGGAAGCATGCCTTACCTTATAAAGGGGGTTCTTCTTCGGGTAAAGGGTGGAAGAAACATTCCAGATCTTCCCCTACTAGGGATACTAAATCCTTTTCATTTAGGAAACGGCATTTTCAGCCGCGTTTTTCACCTAAGAAGTCTGCTCCTGCGACCCGGGGTGGTTTCAAGAAGGGGTCCTGACAATCACTGTGGGCCTGGCAGAGGGCCGGTTGGGGGAAGACTGAGTCACTTTCTTTCGGCTTGGAAGGACAGTGTAAACGATCATTGGGTACTAGACATTGTGGCCAATGGTTATGTCATAGATTTTGTGGTGGTTCCTCCAGGGGTACGTCCCACACCTCTGCCTTCAGAGGGGTCACGGAGAAGAGCATTATTGGACGGAGTGCGGGACTTACTGGTCAAGGGGGCCATTTCCCACGTTCCGCTAGACGAACGGGGTCAGGGCACTTATTCGGTCTTGTTTCTTGTGCAGAAAGTTTCAGGGGGATTTCGGCCGGTGCTCAATCTAAAGGAGGTGAATACCTGGATCAGGACAGTGCATTTCCGCATGCTGTCCATTCAGACTATTTTTCCATTTGTCAGACACGGGGACTTTCTGGTGTCACTGGATCTGCAGGACGCTTACCTACACGTACCGGTGGCAAGATCCTCTCAAAAGTTCCTGAGGTTTGCTGTGGGTCAGGACCATTATCAGTTTTGCGTTCTGCCTTTCGGTCTAAAATCTTCTCCTCGAATTTTCACAAAGGTGCTGGCTCCTCTAGTGGCTTTGCTTCATTCAGAAGGGGTATTTCTGCATCCTTATCTAGACGACATTTTGATTCATGCCCAATCACGAGACCTTTTGCAGAAGCAGGTGGTCCATGTTCTGGGGGTCCTGCAAAACCACGGGTTTTTAATCAATTGGGAGAAGTCAGACTTAGTGCCGTCCCAGGATCTGGTTTTTCTGGGAGCTCGGTTTCAGACTCTTCTTGGGTTGGTGACTGTGTCAGAAAAACGGTTGGGTGTCCTACAGGCTTTGGTAAAGAAGGTATTGTTGCGGTCTGCTCCCCGAGCTCTTCTATGGTTGCGTCTGCAGGGTCATTTGGCGTCGGTGATATTTCTGGTTCCTTGGGCACGTTTCCATCTCCTGTGCTTGATGACATGGTTCTTGAGAAGGTGGACACCAGGGTCCGGTTCTCTGAAGGACAGGGTTCCAGGGTCCGGATTGATTCACAGAGAGTTGCAATGGTGGTTGGATGCAGACCACCTGAGGATAGGGGTTTCTTTATCGCCTCTGAGACCCGTGGTGGTGACGAGGGATGCCAGCCTCTCCGGTTGGGGGGCATGGATGGGGTCGGCTCAGATTCAGGGGTTTTGGTCCCCCCGGGAGGCGAGTCGGTCGTCGAATTGGCGCGAATTGCGGGCAGTATTCCTGGCTCTGGTCCATTTTCAGGATTCCCTGAGGGGTTCGGCGGTTCTGGTTCGCACAGACAACTTAGTGGCCAAGGCTTATGTCAATCGGCAAGGAGGGACCAGGTCAAGGGCTCTGTTCAATCTAGTCAGGGAGATTTTTGTGTGGGCTCAGGAGTGGGTTCCTTCTCTCAGGGCTACGTACATTCGGGGGGTGGTGAATGTTCGGGCGGATCTGCTGAGCAGAGTGGTTCCTTCCTCTCAACTTTTCTCTCTCCGGAAGTCTCTGTTTCAGCATCTGGTTCGGCTTTGGGGTCTTCCAGTGCTGGATGTGTTTGCGTCAGTAGGGAATGCGAAAGTGGATCGCTTCTGCTCCCGGTTTCGATGTCCCCAAGCATGGGAGGTGGACGGGATGTCATGTCCTTGGCCGCAGGGCCTTTTGTATGCGTTCCCTCCTTTTCAACTACTCAGGGCGTTTCTGTTACGTGTGAGGGATCTGGGGTCCAGGGTTGTCCTAATTGCGCCACTTTGGCCGAGGGCGAATTGGTTCCCCTTGTTGAGGCTGATGGCGGACGGGAGGATGTGGCCTCTGCCTCTTTGTCCGTCTCCCCTGGAGTTTCCCTGCCTTCCATTGGGGTCATTGAGAAGGTTACACTTGACGGCCTGGAAGTTGAACGACGGGGATTGACAGGTCTGGCGGTGCCGGTAGCTTTGAGTTCTACATTGCTGGCTTCGAGGAGACGTTCCACTTTGCTTTCTTATGGTAGACAGTGGAAGGTGTTTTCGTCATGGTGCTTAAGTCGTGAGTTAGATCCTACCTGCGCTTCTATCTTTGAGGTGATGCAGTTCCTGCAGGACGGTGCTCATTTAGGGTTGTCAGTGGCATCTCTTCGGGTGCAGTGGGCGGCTATTCAGGCATTCAGAGGACCATGGCGTAATCTTCAGGATGAAGGGCGCTTGATGCCGAGATTTTTTCAAGGGCTTGTTAATTTATTTCCTCGCCCGGTACGTTCTTTTCCTTCATGGGATCTGTCCTTGGTTTTGGATGTGTTGACGGAGCCCCCTTTTGAACCTTTGGGGGACTGTGATTGGCGCCATCTATCTTTGAAGACATTCTTTTTGGTAGCCATTACTTCGGCTCGTCGGTTGGGGGAATTGGGGGCATTGGCTTGTTCCTTTCCTTTTTGTAAGATTTTTCACGATCGGGTGGTTCTGGTTCCGGTACCTTCCTTTATTCCAAAAGTCAATTCTTCGTTCCATTCCCGGCAGGAGGTCATCCTTCCTTCATTTTGTCCGAATCCCTCCTCAAGGGAGGAGGTCCGTTTGCATTCGTTGGATGTACGCAGGGTTTTGTTGGAGTATCTGCGGGTGGTGGCTCCTTTTCGTAAAGGGGATTCACTGTTTGTTAATTTTGGTCCGGCTCGCAAAGGTGAAAAGCCTTCCACGGCTTCCTTGAGTCGGTGGGTTCGATCTTTAATTCTGTTGGCCTATTCCTTGAAAGAGGTGGTTCCTCCTCAAGGGATTCAAGGGAGATCTACCAGAGGCATGGCGGCTACGGTGGCGGAGCTTCAGGGGACTTCCGTGGTGGAAATTTGCAGGGCCGCCACTTGGGCTTCTCCTTCGACGTTTGTGCGTCATTATAGGCTGTCGGACTTGGGTAGTTTGGAGTCGGTGTTAGGTCACCGGGTCTTATCCTCTATGAGATAATGTTTGGGATGTTCTTGGTGCAGGATATTAAATAAAGGTCTTGCAACTCGATGTCCGTCTCCTGTGTGTTTTCTTGCTATGTCTCATTGGTTAAAAGGAAGGCGAGGGAGGGACGGGAGGTAATGCTTCCATTTTCTTACGATAATGGCATTACTCCTAGTCCTACTCCCTCGCCTTCCTTTTCCGTTCCCTCCCACCCTCCCGGTACGGACTGTCCGAGTTGCAGCTTGGGCTTGGTTTTTGTACAGGAGGGGATAAGGGTGGGGGGGGGTTTTGAAAGGGGAAGGGAGGGTCTAGAGGGGAGGCGGGAGGCCTCATTGGTTAAAAGGAAGGCGAGGGAGTAGGACTAGGAGTAATGCCATTATCGTAAGAAAATGGAAGCATTGGTTGATAGACAGCCTGTCCCATTTAGAAGTGAGAAACGAGGGGATTACAGCAAGCGGAGACATTTTAAGGCATGGGCATGGTTTTTCAACACTGTGCATCTTTTACATCAAAACAGGACTTCACCTATGAGAAATGGGAGGGATGACAAACATTATTTGCAATAAAATTAGTGAGCTGCTGCTGTATTATAATATTGAATACATCTAATAATAATCCCTGACTATTATTAGAGGTAAATACGTTTGGAGCTTGGACCAATGTGCCTGTGCACTGTCAGTGACCCGGCTGAATAGGGCATGAAAGAGCTGAAATTGGATAATAACTTCAAAGTTGTTCTGAACAGGGCCCCCAAAATGCGCTTAGCACAGGGCCCCAGAAATGCTTAAACTGCCCCTGATAGCAAAGGAGATACAGGTGGCTTTGCCGGCATAAATGCTTGGTCTGCAGCAAGACGACCAAATTTTAGAGGCATGTTTACTAAAAGTTTACATAACACAGGTCTGCAAGCAATCTTGCTGCACTGTGTTACATGAACAGAGAGGGCTGAACATATCTACCATATCTACTAAGAAATGGGCTTTTCAGCTCTCCACCTCCACCCATGGAACGCCTACCAGAATGAAATGTAACGCAACGCAGCAGCGTCACAAAGTCGCGGAATGAGGGACAAATAACACGTGGGTGTCATTGTAAATCCCATTTTAGGTTTTGCGATTACTTGCATTACACAAGGACACCACAAGTTATTAATAAATTTGGGCCTTACTTTCACTGGAGTTCCCTGCCTGGGACCTCTATGCATGGCGCTTCTGGTCAGAGAAAAAAATCAATATCTACCTTGTGCAAGGAGAAAACTCCCTGCGTGTCATGGCCATTGATTTTTTGTGTTTCAAACAGTGACAACCACTTTGCAAACCTGTTTGTAAAATAAAAAAATCATAGTGGCTGAAAAATATATAGTACCCACGTGGCATTCAGCTCTAAGCTCATCCAGTGCATCTGTGGAAGTACTTAAAGCAGGAAGATCCCTACCAAGCAGGTGGAGCCTGCAGATATGGCTGATGGTGGCCACCTACCAGGGTCCAAATGACTATAGGAGCCTGTGATGAACAGTGGCAGAGAGTGGTAAGAGAAGAGATGGGGGCTTTGGGGGAATACAAGAACAGGGTGTGCGGAGAAAAAGGCATGATTTACAAGCGAGCCTTAAAGGGACAACACACAAACGCTGATAGCTGTGCCACCCGCCCGCCTTCCGCCCACCTCTTGCACCTCCTGCCTCATGGTAGTTTTACAAACAGATAATCCGCAGCCAGATCCACCATTAGGAGGGAAAACTGTTGCATGCTGCAGCTGCCAATGTGAGCTGCTGGAGGGGTACCGGATCTAGGACAGCCCTACAGAGGCCATGTGCGATCCAGCTCAATAAAGCAGGTATATGTGCCAATGTTCCCCATGGCTCAGGGCGTCAGGGACATTGGTATTTTTTTCATTTTACAGAGACAAACTTTTGCTTTGCTTCGTCTTAGAATAATAAAACTATACTCACAGGTGAGTCCGTGTCATATAGCGGTATAGTGGAGTGGAGCGGATCCTGCCATGCAGGTAGGAGCTGCAGGGGCGGAAAGAGCTGAGAAGGAAAACAGCAGAGCCTGTCGTAAGTGGAGGGACAGACGGACAGGGTGGTGAGCTGAGAGGCAGACTGTGATGAATGAAGGACGAGAATTAAAAAAAACAAAGCCTGTGACGAATCTGCATGAAGAGTAATAAGGAGGGACAGAGAGCGCTTGGACGCACAGAGGACGAATGTGTGAATGAGAGGAGAGAAGGTCCTTGCTAAGCAGGGGTGGACACGGTGAGGGCTTGAAAGCCCGCTTTCTCTGAGTAGTTCCTTGTGGTGCACAGTTCATGTGTTGCACAGCACTGACAAGTGCTTGTCCTCTTGTGGGCGTCAGTTGCAGCTGTGGGTGGGAGTAGGGAAAGACCAGTGTCGGTCGTTCTTCATCTTACTGCTTCTGGTCTGGCTTGCTTGAGGGTCACTGGCAGTGCTTAATTTGTGCTTGTTGTTTCCGGTGCTGAGCACCGGCACTTATTTGTGAGGGCCGGGGCTTATTCTTATGCCTCAAGCATTTGCTGCGAGCAAAAGACACATATGTGAAAGACGGAAGAAGGAAAAACTAAAAAGCGTCATAAAAGGAGAAAGTAGGACGTTGCAGGATGAGCTGAAGGGGCAGGGGTGGCCGTAAATGGATCGAAGAGGCCCGCGATGGCTTCAGGATTACACTGCCTATTTAATTACAGCAGCCTGGTGTTTAAGAGAAGGGCTTTGAGCACCGGCACCTCTTAATTTACAAATTAAGCATTGGACTCACTGGACAGTGTGTAAGTTGTGCGTTTTACCAGTGAAGAGTCCTCAGAATGGCGAATGGTTGATCTTTTGACCATTAGCAGATCTGTGCGTGAATGGTTTAGCAGTGTCATAGAAGGAAATAAATCAGTGACAACCGCGAAGAAAAGCAACTCCCAATCAGTAACCAAAAAACGAATGTCGCGGTGAAATCTGTTTAGGCTAAAGGACACTGAAAACACTGCGACCACACAAACATCTCAAGACAGTCACTCATATTTAAGCATTTCAAATATCACTCTCCTTGGCACTACCTACAGACAGTCACCATGCATAAGAAAATCATTCTTGACCCTGCACACACAGGGACAGTCCATATGTAACTGACAGGTAATCCCCAAAGCAACTGAACTCTGGGAACCCCAAACATATATCCAGGGCCGGATTTAGCACTTAGCACTAGCCCTGTGCCACAAGCTTTTTGGTGCCCTCTATGACTTCCTCCTGGGAATGCCGCACTATCACCCGGCAAAAGTGCTCCTCATTTCTCCATAGCCCCTCTCTCACACACATTTCACTTCTTTTAAACTTCTGGCAAAGGCTGGCTTTACTAATCCACTCAGTTATCCACATAAAATACAGATTTGTTCTTTGCAGCAGGTATATTAACCCTCTGCGCTACTTTATGGTGATTCAAAACGGCCACTAGACAAACTCCATCTCTCTCACTCTCATGAACTTTATTCACAAGCGTTATCTTGACATTTTTATCGTTGCCTGGACGCACATGGAACTCTGCTTTGGGTGATTTTAAAGTGTAAGTTATTGATAAACACAGCAGCCCCTCACCTGAGGTCAGCGCCCCCCCTTCCAGGTTAGCGCCAAGTGCGGCCGCACCAGTCGCACTCCCCTAGAGCCGGCCCTGCATATATTATCCTTGTTGGGCATCATCTGGGAAGTGTAGCTTGAGTCCTATTGCACAGTGACCTCTAGACCACATCTGGATCTCACTGAGGCCCTCACTATAAGTGACCCTGTAATGGTTGTGAAGTTTACTGTGCCTGATAAAATCTGAATCTTCTGAGTCAGAATTTATCAAGTGCAAAATATACGACTTGATTATGTGTTTTTGGGCAGTAACATGCACGTTTTGGAGCTTCGAATATCATAATATGCATTTCCTCTTTGACCTGCCTTTAATTATGACAGAACTCATAAATGCAATAAATGTCTTAACAGCAGTTACATACATATCACAGTTAACTGGGCTGCTTGTGACGAGGGACTTAGGCCCATATTTATACTTTTTTGTATACTTTTTTAATACTTTTTATACTTTTTGACGCAAAACTGCGCTAACGCAGTTTAGCGCCAAAAAAATTAGCGCCGGCTAACGCCATTCTGAAGCACCATGCGGGCGCCGTATTTATTGAATGGCGTTATATAATAATACTTACCACAACTTACCTTCTCTTCCCTGGGGTGGGTCCCTCCATCCTTGGGTGTCCTCCTGGGGTGGGAAAGGGTGGCAGGGGGTGTCCCTGGGGGCTTGGGAGGGCACCTCTGGGCTCATTCTGAGCCCACAGGTCCCTTAACGCCTGCCCTGACCCAGGCGCTAAAATCCGGCGCAAATTCAGGTTTTTTAGTCCCGCCCACTCCCGGGCGTCATTTTTGCCCGGGAGTATAAATCCGACGCAATAGCATCGGAGTCATTTTTTAAGACGGGAACGCCTACCTTGCATATCATTAACGCAAGGAAGGTGTTCACGCAAAAAAATGACGCTAACTCCATGAACTTTGGCGCTAGACGCGTCTAACGCCAAAGTATAAATATGGAGTTAGTTTAGCGTCGAATTTGCGTCGAAAAAAACGACGCAAATTCGGCGCAAACGGAGTATAAATATGCCCCTCAATGTCGTAGATGAGAAAAACTGATTTATGGGGATACTTGAATTAAACAAGCCAATGGTGATTATGTGAGGCTGTCTTCACGCCTCACCTTGTAGCCTGAAGCTGAGCAGCGATGCAGTCCTGGCCTGCGGCAGCACCATCTACATGGTGGGCTACAATGCCACTGTAGGGGCAGTGGACTAATATCTTCTCTCTCACTGTTACCTTTAGTTAATGCCCTCTAACTAGGTCTTACAGTGGCTGCAACAGGCAGTCACTCATTCCACGTGACCTGCCCATCTTACCAGAGGGACAACTAGGTTAGACTCTTTCAAACAGTACATAACTGGAGAATGACAAACCTGAGGGTTGAATAAATAGATTGGGCCCCACAGAGCTCATAGAGAGCTGACCCCCGCTCCAGCAGCTCACCCTCAGCCGTGTTCACAAATGTATACATGTCTTCCGTCAAGGGCTAGGAGTGCCTTGCGCTGGGCGTTAGACGTGTTTTGTCCATCTGTCAGGTCTACGGGAAAACACATGCTGCAAGCTGTAGGCGTGGCAAGCCAAATATCTATTTGACTCTCACTGAAGGAGACTGCCGGACAAGGCAAAGTGATCAGTGATTTCGGGCACCAGGATGGGGGTCAACCAACGTGTGGTTATCACTCTGAGGACCACAATGATACCCTCTCAGGTGCAATGCACTAAGCCAGCATATAAGGCTCCCCTGGTGCTTTCTAATCAGATCCACCTTCGTTTTCTGCCTACTTGAAGCAGCAAATGGAACTGAGTCAGTGGAACATCTGGCGATAGGGGGCCTTTGGGGTGTGTGCAGTTTCTATCCCCTCATCCTTCCCGGGAGTGTGTGTTTTTGGGTGAGGGGATATCAGTGGGAGGTATTGGGCAGAAGGGGAAGGCCCAGAGGGGGTCTGGCCTAGGACACTCTAGAAAGGCAGTTTTCACCATTTCCCCTCTGTACTTTTACAAGAGGAGTTGCTGATTTACTTTTTGTGTGTGTGGCTTGAGGTGCTCAGCTGTACTACAGTGTAAATCAATGAAGAATTAAAAAAACGTAAGCTTTGACGATTTTTACGTGCAATCTGTTGAAAAGATTATCTTGTAATTCTTTCAAAGGGTCGGCTTGCAACTTTCCTATTAAAGCAGTGGGGAACCCTGGCTTCTTTTGGCTCAGATTTGCCCATAAATGTTTGGCCTGCCTACCTGTGGGTCTTACTAGCCTGTGGTCTGCGGATTAAAGGAGGGAGATGATGGTGGCCAGGATTAGTGACCAAGGCCCAATGTCTTTCTCATCAGAGCCCAGTTCTTCAGAGATGACTGGTTATCACAGCATCTTTCCTTCTTGGAGCAACACAATGTGTAATATTAAGAGAATAAAACTACTTAGCATAATTATCTGTGTGGTTTGTGATCTTGTGTATAATCTAGTGGCTATTGTTATTGTTGGTTATTAAGGTTAGCCTTGTGCTCACAAGGAGACCATTCCATAAAGGTACTCCAGTTTCACTGTGGTAGATTAGGGGACATTGTTAACACCCCGCTGAGGTATCTTCAGTGAGTGTGGGGTTGTAACTGGGCTATCCGGCCTTACATGAAACACTGAAGTTATTATTTGTGGCTCCTTAAACTTTAAAGGAGATTCTGGCCTCAAAGAAGCGCACAAGAACAACTTCCTGCAGGCAAAAAAGGGAAGGAGGGGTGGGGAAAAGGAGAGAGATGAAGAGAAGGATGTAAAAAGGATGGATGGATGGATAGATGAGTGGCGGGGATCGTTGGAGAGAAGCATGGATGAAGGATGGATGGAGAGAAGGATGAATAAATGGAAAGAAAAAATAGCATTGTAATGGAATGAAAGAAAGAAGGCAAGATGGATGAATGTGTAGATGGCTAAAAAAGAATGATGAATGATGGTTGAAGGTCGGAAGGCAAAGACAAATAAGGATAGAGAGAAGGAAGAATGGATAAAAGTAAAGAAAGATGATAGAAGGAAGGATGGGTGGATGGATGGAAACGACAGAAAGGAGGATGGATGAACGGTGAGTATTTCAAAGAATGGATTAAAAAAAGTACAGAAAAGATGGAAAAAGGAAGAGAAGGGAGGTGGGAAAAGACAGAAGGACAAAAGACTGACAGAACAAATGAGAGAACGAAGAAAATGGAAGCATAACCATTCATCTGAATGACTGCTGGATTTGCCTACACCCCCTTATCTCAGAACTATTTCGGACATAGTTCAAAGTAGGGGGGTACCCCCGTAGGTAGATTCATTAATAGGCTTTGGGTTTTGATCATTAGTGGGGGAATGTGGGTTTATGCAGATGGCTGATGGTACTAACAGATACGACAGAGGAGGTTAGGTATCAGTGCAGGGTATGGGCTTCAAAGGAGGAGAGCTTGTGATCTTTGGAATGAAGTGTGGCTAATTTGCTTAAATGCAATAATTGAGATTAAAGTAAACATGCATGTTACTGGCTTGGCTAGGCTGTATTCACAGAGAGGGGGCATGCAGGGGATGGAACGTAAGGAGAGTGTCATTCAAAATAAGAGGAGTGGCAACAATCAGAAGTTTTGAGTCAAGGTCAATTTTTCTTGCAGTGTTTAGGGGCTATAGAGGAGGCTTTTGGAGGCAGCATGCAATCTGAGGATGCAAAACTGCAGAAAGAAACATAATCATTTCCTCTATTATTTAGAGTAGAAAGACGCCAGAATGAGTATAACAGTCTGTCACAGATAGGCAACCCTTGTACCACCACTTCAGCAAGGACAGCTGATCAGCTAAGGGGCCAGAAGCTCTGGGCCATACATTCACTTGCAACAACTGGCCTCACTATGCTCCCAACCCGCTGGCTTCCTGACAATGGTAAAAGTGAACTGCAAAATGCAAAGAGCGATAGTGAGTATTAATTCAATGCCGTGAAGCAAGAAACACCCTTCATAAGTACCAACCAAGCACGTGCAAACTGCATTAATCTAAGGAACTGTAAATGCACAAAGCACTGCTTAGTGAAATACATCACAGTGTGAGGCAGAAAACAGTTGAAGATGTTACAGACAACACTCTGGAAATAAAGGGCCTGATTACGACCTTGGCGGATGGGATACCCCATCACAAGTGTGACGGATATTCCGCCCACAGCATTACGAGCTCCATTATATCCTATGGAACTTGGAAAACGGCGGGTGAGATATCTCCCAAGTTTGTGACGGAGTATCCCATCCACCAACGTAATCAGGCCCACAGTATTTCCCGGTTTTAACTCTCATGCTACCGTCTTCTAGTTATACATTTTTTGATTTCTATTGCTTAATTTTCAAATGGCATTTGCTTGAAAAGTTTACACATCTCTTAAAACATTTACACCATTTCTCGGATTCCTTGCTTTTTCTCCTCCACCCATCGCTAGTTCACTTGGACATTGGAAAGTGCATAGACAACTAAGCAATTATTGAGTCACGCGGCCCCAAAGGCCACCCCTCCTCTTGCTTATTATCGCTCACATCAAATATATTTTCCCTTCAGTGCAATTTCAAGCATTGAGGCATAAAAGGAGATATACAAAGTATCTGAGCTATGGGAGATTGAGAGAAGCAAAAGGAAATGTTTTTACAAGGCAGGACATTTATAGCTTATGTCCAGCCATTTGGACAAAGATATGGCAAAACTGCATCTATCATCAGATAACTTCCTGGCACTCAGTGCATCCACTCAAAACATTCAATTGAAGGCTAAAAAGGTCATTTTTTCAGTTGATGACATCTGGATCAAGGGGCACATGACATCACTTCCTGCTATGTCATTGGAGTGAATTGTTGTGATGTAATTTACTATGTCCTTACAGGAGGGGATCAAAGGGTGTGTGATGTCACTTATGCTAGCCTTGGCATGTCGGGGTATTGATGTCACTGGGGCGGGGCCTAGTATCCTGAAACCTGTTGCAAATCAGTAGGCAGTTCCTGCCAATCAAGACAAGTTCCTGCAGAGGCCTCAAGCATTGCCCTAAAGAAAGTAGTCTGAGACTTGTCTGCTCCAGAGTCTGGAGGAACAACTGTCACTGCCCTTGGTTCCACAGGACCACTTCAGCTATACATCACTGAAAGACCACATTATGAAATAGGTTTGAATATATATGCATGAAAGAAAAGGCCAATAATACAACGAGGAAGAAACATCAGGTGGCATGCATTATGGGATTAACTGCAAATCAGCAAGTACTTTTTGTGGTATTATTATCTTGTGATTTTTAGATTTAACACTCCTTGATAAACATGCAATGGCAACACCAAAAGGTCTGTGAATTTTTGTTAATCATTGAATGACTATGGGGGTTATTCCAACTTTGGAGGAGTGTTAATACGTCCCAAAAGTGACGGTAAAGTGACGGATATACCACCAGCTGTATTACGAGTTCCATAGGATATAATGGACTCGTAATATGGCTGGTGGTAAATCCGTCACTTTTCCGTCACTTTTGGGACGGATTAACACCTCCTCCAAAGTTGGAATAACCCCCTATGTTTATTGCTTAGAGCTGTTGCAGGAAGAAAACTATAATGTAGGAAACAACTGGGCTACAATGATATGGAAGGTTCCCTTAGTTGAGCAAACTAGAGTTAAGCTGCACTCTCAGAGAAGAGTGTTATAAGAGGATGAGCATTGTGTTATATGAGGTGAATTTAAAGGTCATTAATAGCAAAATATTTCATATCAGCGTTTGATGATGGGCCAGTATTTTGGTGCATCTGTAAGAAGCCAATGTGAGTGCACTTTACTATTTGTTAACAACAATTCAGTACATTTGACAACATATGTTCATAATATCAAAGTAAAACTGATGAACTTGCAGGAACCGTTAGTGACTGGCACTTCCTAAACAAGACAAACATAAACCAGCAATTAAAACGTCATCCTTTCAGTGAAGTAAAAACACGAGAGAACAAATGCTGACTTGAAATTACAAGATACATGTCATGCTGCTTCTCTAATGTAATGTAAGGACTGCTTAAGTCCCATTACCAAACCCAATAGGAATACAAAAAAGACAATGCCACTGCCTTGATGGGCAGCCCAAGGCAAAATGTTAGACCTGGCATCTTTCTGGCGTGCCTCCCCTGTCTTTGTGCCTTCTGACCTCCTGTTTTTATGGTGTAGTGGACTCTGTTTTTGCTGGTCTATTGTCTCTGCACACATTACCACTGCTGGTCACTGCTAAAGTGCAAATGCTCCCTAGGTAAATTGTACTGTTGATTGGTTTATGCATGATTGGCATATTTGATTTACTGGTAAGTCCCTAGTAAAGTGCACTAGAGGTCCCCATGGCCCGTAAATGAAATGCTACTAGTGGGCCTACAGCATTGGTTGTGCCACCCACATTAGTAGCTGTTGGACCTGTCCCTTTTACAGGGTCATTACCCAAACATTTTGCCTTTTCCTCCTTATTTTTCTGACCCTTGTTGGCTGACGTTATGACTCTGAGCACCTTTTCACTGCTAATCAGTGCTAAAGTGCATGTGCTCTCCCTTGTAAACTTGGTATGATTGGCTTATTCCTAATTGCCCTATTTAATTTACCTGTAAGTCCCTTGTAAAGTGGAATCCCTATACCCAGGGCCTGTAAATTAAATGCTACTAGTGGGCCTGCAGCGCTGCTTGCGCCACCCACTGAAGTAGCCTTTCAAACCTGTCTTAGGCCTGCTTGCACAGCGCCTGTGTGCACAGTTTTCTGCCACAGGGACCTGACATCTAAATTTACTTGCCAGGCCCAGAACTCCCCTTTTACTCCATGTAAGTCACCCCTAAGGTAGGCCCTAGCTAGCCCTATGGGCAGGGTGCCATGTATGTATAGGGCAGGACATGTGCCTAGTAATGTGTCCTGTCCTGGTAGTGACAAACAGCCTATTTTGTTTCTCACAGCTGTGAGTGCTGCCTTCTCATAGGATTGCACTGGAAATGCTCTGCCTTAAGTGTAAGGGTTATTGTCTGATTTATGGGGGATAGCGTAGGCATGTTTGGTTTGGTTGTAATGGTAGTGAGAAATGCTGCTTACTGGTGTAGGTGGATTTTCTATTATCATTACAGAAATGCCACTTCTAGAAAGTGAGCATTTCCCTGTGCTTATGACTGGTGTTTTGCAGCTTGACTCCAATCCACGTCTGCGCAGAGTAACAGTTGGGCTTTGTGCATAATTTTCAGCCAGCCTGTACACAGGGAGGGTGGAGGTGTCACAGAGGTGCATCTACATACTGAAGTCTTCCTGGGCTGAGAGAAGGGAGAGGCGGGGCACAACTGCATTTGTAAAGGCTGTACCCTGGCCTCACATAATTGGGTCGTTTACCCCCAACTGATGTTTGGAGCCTGTGCTGGAGGAGAGAGGGGACACTCCTAGAACCAGTTGTAACTGGTTGTAACCCCCTCCCCTCCTCATTGAAAATACTTTGCAGAACTGAGTATAAGTACAGGGGAATTTCCCCCACAATTTAGACATGAAGAGACTTACTTGGACTTGAACACAGGATGCTGCTGAATAAGACTCACTAGGACCCACCTTGGGCTGCTGCTGCTGTGCCGACCAGTGACCTACTAGGTCACTAGGAGGAACTGCAACCATCTGCATCCCTTGTGCTGGCCTGTTGTTGGAGCCTGCTAGCCCTGTGCCCCCCCTCCCTTCTGTCTCCAGGGGCAGGGTGCTGTGGTCCCTGCAACCATCCAACAAAGAGGAGTGGCGCCGCTTTATATTTATAGCGCTTGGAAAGTACTTCTTTGGGCCCCCCTACACTTCTAAGTGCAATTGCCATCAGGGATAATCACCGCCGCGACCCTGGCTTATGTAATGCCCCCGTACGCTCGGAAAAGTGCATTGTTGACGTGAGGGAATTCACCGCCGCGACCCGGGCTTATCTAATGCCCCCCTGCGCTTGAAAAAGCGCATTGTTGCTGTGAGGAAATTCACTGCCGCAACCCGGCTTTTGTTTATTTAAGCGTGCCGGAGTCGCACTGTACCTGGCACCCCCAGGGCACCACCAGAAGAAAGGAGAGGAGCGAGCACGCTCATATCGTGCCCCTGGGGCGAAGCACGCTCCAAGAAGCGCCCCCGGGGCACAGGCAGGCACCCGCTTCGGTGCCTCCAGGGATGGGCATCGAAGGAAGCCTCATCGGAAGCTCCCTGCCCCACCGGTCCTCTTCAATCTCTTTCGGCAGGACCAGCAGGGGCAAAGGAAGCCTCATCGGAGGCTCCCCCTGCCCCGAGGAGCCCTCATCCTGATCTCTGAGACCGCAGGTGGGGAGGAAGCCTCGCTGGAGGCCCCACGCACCATAGGTTTCCATCTTTGAGGCGCTTGTTATTGTTTAGGCTTGCCCTCGTTGGAGGGCCTGTGAAGGCTCGGGGGGGCCCAGAGAGCGCGGTCTCCAGGAGGGGCCTGTTATAAAACTACAAGAGATGGTGCAGACCGCCCCTCTCCCCCAGGATCAACACGTGCCCCCGCTTCGCACGTAGGAGCACCGGGGGCCCTACATTTATCTTCGTGGCACTGGAAGTGCCTTTACATCACCAAACAGGTACCTTTGAAAGGGCACATGATGTAATATTAATGTTAACCTGTTTCTTTCCGTGATTTGCCATATATGTTTGCTAAATGTTCCTTTTATGGGCATAACAGGCTTATATGTGTTTTGTGACTTGCCATAGGTTTTTATAATGCTCTTAATATAGGCATTTATTATATTTCAATGACAAGTGCATTTCTTTTATAATGTGATACCTGACTACTGCTTATGTTGCAGAATCCTGAGTATGTACGTGTTCTAATGTGACTACTGCTCATTCTTGTAGAGTATTAGTAACCTGTGTAACGTTTTGACAACTTCTAAGGTAGCAGGGTATTTCTGACATGTAATGTTTGGTCTAATTGTGTTTTGTGCAATACAGTTTATTTTTCATTAGCTCAGTGTTGTGTTTACTTGTGGAGTATATATTACGTCACATGTGTTGTGTGTGTTGTGCAAACGCTTTACACATTGCGTCTGGGTTAGGCCTGACTGCTCGTGCCAAGCCACCAAGGGGGTGAGCAGGAGTTATCTTGGATGTATAACTCCCTGACTAGAGTGGGTGGGTTCTGCCTGGCTTAGGTGCATACCCTAGCCAACCATAAACAACATTTCTAACAGTAGCCCTGTAGACATGGCTCAGACCTGCCACTGCAGTGTCTGTGTGTGCAGTTTTAAACTGCCAATTTGACTTGGCGAGTGTACCCACTTGCCAGGCCTAAACCTTCCCTTTTACTACATGTAAGGCACCCCTAAGGCAGGCCCTGGGTAGCACATGGGCAGGGTGCAGTGTGTGTTAAAGGTGGGACATGTACTAATGGGTGTTACATGACCTAACAGTGAAATACTGCCAAATTTGTTTTTCACAGTTGCAAGGCCTAGCTCTCTCATAGGTTAACATCGGGACTGCCTTTAAATAACTTTAAAGTGCAACTTCCCTTTGAGAGCAGATAGAAATCTGGAGTTTAGGGTCTCTGAACTCGCAATTTAAAAATGCATCTTTAGTGAAGTTGATTTTTAAATTTTGTGTTTGAAAATTCCACTTTTAGAAAGTAGGCATTTTCTTGCTTAAACCATTCTGTGACCCTGCCTGTTTGTGGATTCCCTGTCTGGGTCAGTTTGACAGTTGGGCTGTTTGCACCTCTCTCTACACAGTGACACAAAGGGGGATGGGGTGTAGCCTGCATATCCTGATGAGCCATCTGAGCTAGAGGGGAGGGAGGAGTGGTCATTTACACCTGAAAGGACTGTGCCTGCCCTCACACAGTGCAGTCTCCAACCCCCTGGCAGGTGTCTGGGGCCTGACCTGGACAAGGAAGGATCTTGCAAACACTTGAGACTTTGCTTTGAAGTTTGCCAACTTCAAAGGCAGAAAGGGGTATAAGTATTAGACCCAAAACCACAGACTTTTAGAATATTTCAGGAATCTAGAGGAACTTTTGCCAAGGAGAAGAGCTGGAGAGCTGGAGGAGGAGTACTGTCCCCTTGCTGTGTTGCTTTGCTGGATTGGCCTGAGGTGCTGCTTCTACCTTACAAGAGAGAACTTTGCTGTGTATTTGGATTGGGAAAGTTCTCCAAGGCCCTGGAGTAGAGCTTGCCTCCTGTTGGAAGTCTCAGGGGCACCAAAGATTTCAGTTTCCTCGACCTGCAGCACTGGGAACTGTGTGTTCTGGGCTGTAAAGGAAGAAAAACTCCTGCAATGCCATCAACGAAGCCGCTGCCTTCATGTGACCCGCCAACGCTGCACGGAGTTGCACTGCCCTGCTTTGCACTGCGACCCTGGTCTCACCAACGCCGTCATTGGATGACTTCATTGAGCTGCTGCTCGCACCATGACCTGTGGGCCCCGCACTCCAGCACCGCCTGCTCACACTGCAGCCGGGGCCTCCCCGACGAAGATGCTCCTGCTGACACCGGTGCCGCGGCCTACACCGTGGCCTGTAGACACCGCTCTTGAGGAGCACGAAGCACCGTCCCATCCCGCACTGGAGCCCCAGTCAACCGACACCAGCACCATCGACTCCAGTTTTGTCAACAGACGTCCCTGTCTGCACCGCGACCTGTAGATGCCGCCCTGAGCCGTCCCGTGCCGCACCGGCGACGTGGGCCTACAGATGACAGCACTTTATGAAACACAATGCCGCTGCCTGCACCGAGACCTGGTGACACCACACGTCACACCACCCGCTTCACACCGCAGCCCTGGTCTCACCAACACTGCTGGATGACTGTCACCGAGCCGCTGCCTGCACTGTGACCACCGCACATCACACCGTCCCGCTTCACACCGCAGTCCTGACGACATCCACCCCAGCGCTCCTGACTTCATCAACCCGGAGTTCGATTCACAATGCGTGTGACTTCAAGGGTCCAACGACTCCCGCACCGACTCTGGAACCGACACTGCAAAACCAGCGACGCCGCTCTCCGGAGCTCACGTGAGGATCACGACGCCCTGCAAATCCAAAGGTACTGTTGCAGGACTTCCTGACACCGTAGCTGACCCTCGAGGCCATGGCCGGCCTGAACTGTCGATTCACAACGCTGTGATAGCCCCAGGTGGAGCTATCAACTTCAAGGAACTGTATTTTTAAGTTCAATCTTACAAAATGCGTATCTTTAGCACTGTCTGTTGGATTTTTTTCGTTTTGGTCTTGTTTTATACAGATAAATATTGTTTTTTTTCTAAAACAGTTGTGTTGTCCTTTTGTAGTGTTTTCACTTATTACTGGGTGTTTTGTGCAAATGCTTTACACATTGCTTCTGAGATAACCCTGACCGCTCGTGCCAAGCTACCAAGGGGGTGAGCAGGGTTTATCTGAGTGGGTATCTCCCTTATCCTGACAAGAGTGAGGGTCCCTACTTGGACAGGGTTCAAACCGACTGCCAACAGAAGACCAAATTCCTAACACAAACCATGAAAAACCCATGGTCCCTGACCACGGCCTACTCCTAAAAAAGTTAAAAGACAACTTTTCAGTTTTCTTTTTGTAATGTATCTCGTTTTCCTTTAAGGAAAATGGGTTGCATTACAAAACAAAGTAATTGCTTTATTTGAAAAGCAATCACAGACCTGGTGGTCTGCTGATCCCAGCAGCCCACCATCTCTCTGATTGTAGCCGTTAACAATGGGTCGCAAATTGTGATCTGCCTCATGATTATTGATGAGGCAGGTCCATTTGTGATCCACTGTGAATCGCTAACACTGTAATACATTGCAGTTTGAGATTTTCTAATAGCGGTTCGTAAAAATTTGCTATTAGAAAATCGCAAAGCGCATTTTTGATACATCTGGCCCTATGTGGCTAATGTTGCAAATCCATATTTACATGATAATAGTACAGCCGTAGAACTGTGTAATTCCTGTCGCCCTACACATAAATTTACTCAGGACCATGCATAGCACCAATATTCTAATAACAAGCATTTGCAATGCAATAGGGCTTGCGTTTGCTCGGGTTAGAGTTATTAGTGTTCTAAATTCCTAACTGGACTTTTCTTGCCACTTGAACTGAAAATGAAAGTTGACCTAAGCAAGCCGATTCAAAGCGCCATGGCCGCCATGATCATGAGCATGAAGGAGAGCCACAAAAAGAAAAAGAAGTTTGTTCACAGTCAAACGTATCGGCAATCATGCAATTATCCATGTAACAGGTGCAGTCTGCAAGGCGATAACAAAACAAATGGGACAAACGTAAAGCATTTACCAATGATAACAAAGGATTTTTGAAAGGCAAGCCCAGCATCAAGTGAAAGTGATGGGCATGCGATGGGCGTGGTTAAAAGCCCACAATACTTACAGCAGGTCAAAGCGCTTGCGCGTGCGACCTAAACATGACACTGTTCTCCTCAGTGTGTAGGAAATCTTCCCTCGCAGCTCACCCTTTATTCAGTGTTCTGAGAACATTTTGCCATAATTATGTTGTCCATAGTTCTTGGAATATTCATTTTAATTTGTTTGTACAAAGGTACTCTAAGAAAGATTTTTTTACTAAATCACCATAGAGATTATAGGTAAAATGGCTAGAGGCCACCAGGAAAACATACAACTGCGGGGGAAACTCTTCCAAACAGAACACCTATATGTTCTCAGTTGTTCTGATGGCATATCCATGTTTTCCTTTCTTCATGCAACTTTCCTGAGTATGAACTTGTGGTGTATGGTCTTTATGAAACACACAGTTAAGAACCAGATAATTCCTTTGACACTTCAAACCTTTCCTTCCAGTGCATGGTAGTACAATACTTTTAGTTGGGGCCAGGTTACAATGCTTTATTAACCAGTCAGCCATACTAGTGGGGCGGACCGTGTCGGGAGGGTTCAGGAGCTCTCACAAGAGCATTTTAAAACAAAGTAGGCAAATGGTGCATTTTTCTTTCTGGTTTACCCATTTCCATAGAGACTCTGCGGATGAGAAGGAGGCGCTTGGTGAGAGTTCAATCTTGTGTTAGTTGTTGGAGACTAGTGCACAGCAGACGTCACTCTGGATATGATTTGTTACTGCATTGAACTGTGATTGGCTTAATTTCTGATAGCTTGAGAGCTGGTCGAGCTGAAGTTCTGAAAAAGGTGCCTGATGAAAATGGATGTAGAGTGAAATATGCAAAATATGGGCGTTGTTAGTGCTCTGTGAATGTCTCACCGTAGTCGAAGCTCTATCAATGTCTCGGGAATGAAATATCAGTGCCTGTTGCTATTAAAGTCATTTTTCTAAAAAGTATAAAAAAACATTTAACTGAAGACTGGATTTCAGGACAAGAAATTGTAAACACACCAGGACTTAAATTTTCTACACCATTGTGTCCAGTCAAAAATGGCCTACTAAAACATGGATGTAGCTACAGCAGATATGTGTTTTGCTCTGGCATTTATGCCATTAAGCTTTTGCAAGTCAAAATGCCAAATATTTAGTTCGCTTCAGATGTCATTTAATATTGAAGTGAACATCATCACAACGATCACCTAAAGTGAGTGCTTTTATTGGTGTGATCCAAGATCATTTGAAAGTGCATGCTCAACAGCATAAATGCTGGAGCGAAACATGTGTCGGCTACGGTTACATCCATGTGATTTAAGGGCCAAATGATTAAGGCACCTTGAATACAAATGAACTCTTGAGCATCCCTTTTTTAATACAAAAAATTTACAGTGGTACGATAGCTTCTATGCTAATGATAAAAAACATCAGGTTCATGGGCCACATAAAAAGCCCAGAGGACCCATTTTGTGGCAAGTGAGAGACATGTTGGACAGGCAGTTTGGTGATTTCTTAGTCGATAAATGTCTTAATCCTTATGCTTCACCTAGAGAGAAGTGTTTTAATCCTTCTGGTGCATGCACTTGACTGCTGGATTAAGCCTTGTGGTTAGCCCAGTAAATTTAAATTTAAATAATTTTGTTAAGTTTTCACTTCACAAAAGGTAAACAATGGAATAACGTTGGTAAACGTCAGGCTAACAACTCCCAGGCAAAGCATTTAGCACGTTCTAAACATTAACTCAACTTTGTTATTTAAATTCTAATCCCAATGTCAATCTGCAGTGTTAACATACCCAACCATGCAGTCCAAGTGGGAATAAAGGAGAGAGGGAGGAGAAATAAGGGAAAAGATAGGAAAACATAATCTTGGTTTAAAAGCTCAGGATCAAACCACTGTCACTGTCTCCAAAAGATCTAATACCATCCCATCCCTCGCTTCTCTGTAAGAAAAAAGGAAACTTGCACCAACACCATCTGCAGTAAAATGTAACACATGTATAACAAAACATCTGTAACAAAAATATTGTGATACACAAATATTGCAACAAAAAGATCGGGAACCAAAATATTAATGTATACTTAATATGTATACTTTTTATATTACAAATATATTGTAAAACAATAAAGTGGATCACACTACCATCAAATATTCAATAAGAATATTGCCATAACTATATTTATAGCAGCATATAATGATATGTATTCAAGTTTGAACTAATAATATAAATACAATTTTTTGTAGAAATAATATTTACAGAACAAAAATAAATTTACAGTAAACAGACCATCAAGGACTAGCCACACGAGATGCTGCCTTCAGATTAATTTATTACAGCATATCTCCCGGCTGTAAATTTGAAGGCAGTTTCTAGTGTAGCTCATCCTTGACAGTCATCTTTCTGTTGAATATTAGCAGCTGGCTGAGAATACCACAATTGCACTCCAGTCCGCAAAGCAGAGTACCAATATACTCTGACTTTGTTTGGAAGAGGAATTAAACAATCCATATGTAAAACTAAAAAAAGAACTATTATTAACATTATTATTAATAATACACATAAAAACGTAACAAACATATATAACAAAAACATATCAAATTATATTAAAATTAAATTAATACAAAACTAAAAAATTAAAATATAAATAGAAAATTACAAATATTACATTTTAATAGGTTTTTTAACACTGAAAGAAAAATAAAAGAAATAGTAACAATCCTAACTAAACAAAAGTAGAGAAACTGTTGGACTCTGAAGTAGTCAGATTTATCATTCTCACTCCAACTTAAGCACTAATAAGGAAATATTTGTACTCTGGAGTGATTTATTATTCCCACTCCAGCATTAAAAAAAGTAGGCAAAGTTTTAAACTTTGGAGGGGTTAAATTTACTGCTCCCACTCCAAAGTAGGCAAAAGCATGGAAAGCATTGGATTTTGGCGGGGTTAAATTTAGTATTACCACTCCAATCTGAGCAAGAGTAAGGAAAGTGTTATACTTTGCCAAGGTTATATTTACTATTCCCACTCCAACTAAAACAACAGTAGGAAAAATGTTGGGTTTTGGGGGGGGTTAGATTTACTATTCCCACTTCAGTCTGAGCAATAGTAGGGAAAGTGATGGACATCTGAGGGGATTAATTTACTACTCCCATTCCAACAAAAGCAAAATCAGGGAAAGTGTTGGACTTGGACAGGTTAGATTTGTCTTCCCACTTCAATGTAAGCAAAAGTATTCTATTGCTATTTACTACTCCAACTTCTATTTAAGAACATTTAAATAAAAAGCAAAATAAAAAAATGAACATGTTTAAAATAAACATATATTCATAACATATAAAAAATAACTATCTAAAGGATAAACATTTAAATAAATTTACTTCACTCAGTACTACCCAAAAAACAAACAATTAAACAATAATAAATAATGAATATACATTTTAAACATTATTAACATTGAATTATTATTACAATAAAAACAATTATTAAATATGAACTTTATGTAAACAATCTTATAATTAAATAAACTGATAAACCAATTAACAATTAATTGAAAAACACATTACTAAAACAACAATCAGTTAAATAATTTACATAATTACCAATTAATAATTTATTTTACATAAACAATGACTTACAAATTAAAAACCATAATTTACATTTTAAGTAACTTCCCACATGTTAGAAATTGGGTCTCTAGTTGGCAGAGGTATGCACCCTGTCTAAGTAGGTCCCCAATCCTAGTCAGGGCAATCATATGGCACATCATAAATTAGCCTGTGCTCACCCTCTGGTAGCTTGGTGCAGAGCAGGCAGGCCTAACTTAGAAGGCAATGTGTAAAGTGCTTATGCAACACACACACAATAATCACAAGAGATACACCACAGAAGACGTTATTTTTAAGTTTTAGCACAATACTGATCCAATTCCCAATTAGCTAAGCATTGGCTTTGTAGACTCAAAAGTAGTAAGATTAATGTTCAGAATGTAATAGACCAAAGGAGTGGTGCCGCAGACTCCTCAGCAGGGGTGTGTGATGTCCTTGGTTGTGCTCCTCTCGGGGAGTGGGGTTTGGCTAAGTTGGGCAGAGCTGCTTGAGTTGCAGTTGAAGAGGAGCGGCAGGAAAAGCTGGCCGCTCCAGGCAGGTTACAGGTGCGACTGGCAAAGCTGGGCAAAAGCCACTCGGGTAGAAGTTTAAGATGAACAGCAAAGGAAAGCTGGGCTGCTCTAGGTAGCTCAATGCAAGCGGTGAAGCTGGGGAAAAGCCGCTAAGGTTGAAGATGCAGGTGAGTGTCAAAGGAAAGCCAGGCAGCTCTAGGCAGGTTACAGATGCAAGCGGTCTGGCTGGGAAAAAGCCACTGGAGATGAGATTGAAGGCAAGCAGTGAAAGAAAGAGGGGTCTCTCAGAGTCACTCTGGAGTTGGAGAACGAGGCTTGGGTTATCGGGCAGAGATCAGCAGGCAGCAGGGCAACACAGCAAAGCAAGGCATCAGTTCCTGACAGCAGTCAATCTTGGCAAAGTGGTAATCCTGGCACACAGCAGTCTTTACTCCAGTAGCATTTCCTCAGTCAAGAAGTGTACTGCTTTTAGGGGTTCAAGAACCCAGTACTTATACTAGAGGGTGCCTTTGATGTGGGGTTGACTACAAAGAGTTCTTGTGAAGTGCACAGGACCCCCCTTTCAGTTCCAACTTGGATCTAGACTATCAGTGGGAGGTAATCAGCCCCTTTGTGTGGACTCTAGACACTACCCTATAAGGTGTAGGTGTGAGCCCTTCCCAACCTCCTCCCCAAGGAAGATCCATCAGTATGCAGATGCAGTTGAGTATCCTGTATTGTGGATGTCTGAAGGGAATGCTCAAGTGTAGCTGTCACCTAGCCCAAGCCAGACATGTATTGGAGATAGGGTGTGGGCACACAAGGCAGTGAGTGCAGAAAAATACCTGGTTTCTAAAATTGGCATTTCTAAAATAGTAATAGTAGACCCAACTTTACCAGTAAAGATTATTTATTATTACCATTCCAATAGTACTAAACATGATGCAGCTACTCCTCTCAGATCAGGAATTACAGCCTAAATGTATTATAAGGAATTCCCAATGCTGACCTATGAGAGGGGCAGGCCTCACAGTAATGAAAAAGGATTTGAGGAGTGTTTCATTACCAGGGCATGAGACTTAAAAGCATATATCATATGTTTTGCATACATGGTACCTAGGGCCTACCTTAGGGGTGACATATATTAAAGAAAAGGGGAGTTCTGGGCTTGCAAGAGGTTTTAAATGTCAAATGAGGGTGGCAGTTAGCCTGAGCCCACAGGCCCTGCAGGGGCAGGCCTGAGGCATGTTTACAGGGCTACTTCAGTGCTGCATTTAAATTACAGGCCCTGGGTATAGAGTATACTATTCTACAAGGGACTTACAGGTAAATTAAGTAGGCCAATTGTGGATACACCAGTGTTACCATTTTTTGGGGAGAAGCACATGCACTTCAGCACTGATCAGAAAGTGCTCACAGTGCTAAGACCAATAAAAAGATATAGCAACAAAATAGGAGGTAAAGGCAAAAAATCTGGGGTAAGCCTACCCTAAGGATGCCAGGTCTAACACAATCCTTATCATCTACAAATCCAACAACACACTGTTAAATGAAAACTTTCTAACTATATCTAAAAAAAACTAAGTTTCAATTTAAAAATTACACTATATTAAATAAATGAAAAGCAAATATTGTTATAATAGTAATACCATATAATGATACAATAACTATTATTTGTTGAATAAATTGAAAACAGTGTATTTTATGCAGATAGTTTAAACAAAACATTATTATATACAGTATTTTAAAACATATTATTATATGCCTAACAAACAGTATTCTTACCTTCTATATTCTGTCCCATGCTATGAATTTATGATATTTTTGACACAGTGTTTGTGTATTACTATATTTCTTCCAGAATATTTTGGTAACTCACTAATTTGGCAGACTGAAAGCTTTATAGCATCCAATGTTTGTTGGTTGGCCAAAAGTCTTTTGGAGGTAAAACAAATCAGTGTGTCTCTAGCTGAACTCTAAAGATGCTCCCAATCCAAAGCTGAACCACCCTTTTTTATTGTAAGTCTTGCCAGTGTCTCAGGATGACCTACATAAAACTATGAAGCAATAGGAAATCTGGTTTCATTTCCAACTAACCTTCCTTTCTTGGCTGTTGCCCTGGTGACCATAGCTCTTGCTCTCGCTCTCTCTCGATCTGGATGACACCACCCGCACAGTACCCACTCATAATTTCTTGTCCTCTGGACCAACAATGCTACCTCAGTATCCCAATCCACTAGGACAGATCTCAGGACTTGCTGAATTGTTAAATCTTGTTTTTTTAAATATATTGGCCCGTGGAAACAGGAGCCCTAAAATGTGAAATGTATTGATGTAATTCTTCAGAAGCTGCAACCTGGATTCTCAATTGATGATGGATTTGAGTTTCCAATTCTCAAAGCTGTGGTGCCTATGTGCCATTTCCCTCCCTTCTTCCATATGATTTTCATTTGTCATCACCTGGCATTTGAGAGACCCTGCCTTTCCTTTCATTGCTATTTCTCCTTTAATATTTAGTATTTGTCCTCTCAATGAAGTTAAACATGTCTCTACTCTGTCCTTTGCAAATATTTTAGGGTTGCCATTACCAACAGCTCCTCTGGCAAAAGAGCAGTCTCTGTTTCCCACCTCAACCAGGATTCTTTTCTCCTGTACGTAGGCCTTAGCAGCAAAACATATTTTCCTTGTACCAAGCAAAACACTGTTTGCTTGCTGATTGTTTATACCATAGAGATTATCCGTGCCATCTCCAAAACATGCAAGCCCAGCCCTTTGTCTTCACGCATCTGGGGGATGGGGAGAAAATCTTCTCCTACAATTCACTGCCACACCTCAGTGGGTCCCCTGTGATCTATTTCCCTACGAGGGATCTCAGTTTTTCCCCATATAATCAGATATGGTCACACAGGCACCCAGCACTGGCGGGTCTGGAAATAAAGTTTGTGCCCTGCTAGTACTACCATGTTTCCAGATCAGGGGTCAGGCTACCTCAGTGAAAATGGATCCTCCCCAATGGTCTATGGGTCCTGGTGCATGGCTGTATCAGATAGAATTGAGGCCCTTTACTGCTCTGGGCCTTTCCGTGGCTCCTAACATGAAGAGGCAGCAGTGCTCCAAAAGAACACAGCCAGGAATCTTGCAGCCTGGCAAGCTCCACCACCTCTAGTGAACTGTTTGAATCCATAGGGTGCATACCCTTGATAATTTTTTTAAATCATGTACTTTTTTTCAAGTACTTAAATATCTTAACCCATGTATTTCCTCTAACAAATGTATCTGTTAATCTTTTTTTTGGCTCAGCCACCTAATAAGTGTCTTAAACATTACGGCCTATGACGTAGATAAAACGAAACCAAATTAACAAAAATCCAGTCAGTAAAACCAGAGTTATGAGTTTTACAGTTCAGGGTGAAAATGGCACCAAAAAGGTGTGAAACGACAACTGTGGTATCTGTTTGCACCAGACCAGGACAAAGCCAAAAGTTCCGGATAACCACAAAAGAGCGTCAGTAGGGTACGCGACCAGGTGCAGCTCATTGAGAGTTTTAACTTTTGTCCTTGGTGTGGGGGCTGCATGGTGTTACAATGTGAGGTTCTGCATTGCGTTGGACATTCGGGCCTGTTGAGGTCCATTTAGCAGAATATGTGTTGGTGATTGTTTGCATTTTAGTCACTGGATTGAAGCCTACCTCACACGGAGAAATGACAGCCTTACTGTAGCAAAGTTACTGCTTAGGGAGCTGATACCTTGTTTTGGTTTTCTGGTCTCTTTAGAATCAGATAGAGGGAGTCACTTCAACAAGTAAGTAATTAAATTACTATGTTCAGACTTAAACATTGAGAAGAAGTTGCACTGTAGTTACCGTCCTGAAGCATCAGGACTTGTACAGCAAATGAATGGTACCCTGAAGTCAAGACTTGCAAGAATGTGTGCGTCCACAAATCTGAAATGGCCAGATGCATCACTGTTAGTTCTGATGAGTATGAGAAACACACCCGACAGGAAGACTGGACTGTCGCAGCATACAATCCTCATGGGCAGAGCAATGAGACTGCCAGCGGTTCCTTCCAATGCTCTTGTGAACATAACAGATGATATGGTGTTGGATTACTGCAAGGGTCTGGCTGATGTGGTTCACTCTTTCTCTCATCAGGTGGAGGCCACAACTGTGCAGTCATCCCAAGACCAGAGTCACAACCTGAGAGCTGGAGACTGGGTTGTAATCAGAAAACACATGAGAAAAACTTGTTTGGAGCCCAGGTGGAAAAGGCCTCAACAAGTAGTACTGGTTACTACTACGGCTGTGAAGTGTGCAGGAGTTCCGAACTGGATTTATGCCAGCCATACTCGGAAAGTACCCTATCCATTGGATAATGAAAAAGAGTTGTTGAGAGTACCAACAACATCCGGACAAACTCCAGAAGCGGACAAGGAAACTGGACAATCACAAACAGAGTCTGAGCAGACCGAGGAAAATCTGGATACTCCTATAAGAGACGACACGGAGGACTTACAGGAAAGTGACATTGAGCAAAGTGGCATTTCAAGCAACCCCACAGACTTGGCTGCTCTCTGCTGATGACGGGCTAAACCTAGAAACACGTGTCCAGAGATACACAGCACTTGCTGCACCTACTTAGGTGAAAGACTTTTGATTACATTTTCAGTACAAAACGAAGTGACTGCATTTACCATGATGCATTGGGGCTAACCTTTTGCTTGAGTGTGAGGCAGTGTGCTCCCTTTTTTCTTTTTGTCCAATGACTGCTCCCTTGAGCTAACGAGCTGACGAGCTCTGGAGAGGCACCTGTGCGCCAGTGAGTGGTACATAAACCCGAGAAGACTTTTGGCGGCATTTCAAGCAACCCCACAGACTTGGCTGCTCTCTGCTGATGACGGGCTAAACCAAGAAACACGTGTCCAGAGATACACAGCACTTGCTGCACCTACTTAGGTGAAAGACTTTTGATTACATTTTCAGTACAAAACGAAGTGACTGCATTTACCATGATGCATTGGGGCTAACCTTTTGCTTGAGTGTGAGGCAGTGTGCTCCCTTTTTTCTTTTTGTCCAATGACTGCTCCCTTGAGCTAACGAGCTGACGAGCTCTGGAGAGGCACCTGTGCGCCAGTGAGTGGTACATAAACCCGAGAAGACTTTTGGCGGCATTTCAAGCAACCCCACAGACTTGGCTGCTCTCTGCTGATGACGGGCTAAACCTAGAAACACGTGTCCAGAGATACACAGCACTTGCTGCACCTACTTAGGTGAAAGACTTTTGATTACATTTTCAGTACAAAACGAAGTGACTGCATTTACCATGATGCATTGGGGCTAACCTTTTGCTTGAGTGTGAGGCAGTGTGCTCCCTTTTTTCTTTTTGTCCAAGTCTCAACTGAGGTCGCAGGAGAGTCTAGTCAGAGGAGGGCTCTTGCAGAAGCAGATGGTCTTGAAATCTAGAAGAACAGCCCACCAACCCGGTGGAAGGGGTTGAGTCAAATCAGAGTCAAAAGGACCTGGCTCCAGTTGCAGGTACATCAAGTCAAAATCCTGCCTGCAGAACAAGGAGAAGCTGTAAACCCAGCACTGAAAAGAACATTGACAAAAGGAACACAGAAAGAGGACAAGCGGACAAGATCACAAGCAAAGAGAAAAGACTCAGTTGCATTGCAAACAATCGAAGAAGAAGTAAACACCACGAGAAAGGAAGATTTGAGTGATAGAGAATTAAGTGGAGATCGAAGATTTAAAAGAAAATGATTTGCAAATTGAAGGTACACAGGACCTGAATGGGCATATGCAACAACTAGTGATTGTCAAAGTGAATTTCTGTCATTTTGGTTTGATTGTGAGATACCAGGCCAATACTTTGGCATGTGAAGTTGGTCAATGAACTGAACTTTGAGAAAGATTCTGTGTGATTGAAAGACAGAAAAGAGACATTGAAAGTAACCTGAAAAGACTTTTGAAATAAACAGATTTTGATAAGCTGCTAAACTGATTTTGACTAAGTTCTGGAAAAGAGACTGAAAGCTGTCAATAACTGCCAAGAAGATTTAAGATTTTGTTTTTGTTTGTTTTGCTGCATAGACATATTTTTTATCTTTATTCCTCCTTCTACTTTCTGATTCTTTACAGATCATGAGTAACCACAACAAGCAGGTTAGGAACAATAGGTGCTGCAAATATATAGCTTTGGCTTAGCGATTGTGTGCATGATAGTATGCTTGTTTTTGATTGTGAGTATGAGCTTTCTCAATAAAGGTGTAGCTAATCATACCTCTGCTTTAGAAACTGCTACTATATTTACAGAATTAGACAAGCTTAAAAGGGACGAAATATATTTACACGTAGATAGGTAATAAGGAGATCTTTCCTCTAATGCTTTCTATCGCTTATTGCGTGAATATGTTGAGACGAATGCGTGAGAATGTTATGTTTGCCACGCATATTCCTTCATCAGTAGAGGAAGGAATAACCTATCGCAGTTTACCACTAACGTATGGAATCAGTTGCAGTCTTCCATTAACAAGATTCTATCACCAAGAATACATACAGTATTTCTTTTCAAATCATGATTTGGTGTTCTTTTCTGTTCCTATTATTAAATTGAGTAGAGTGGCTAAAGAAAATAATATAGAATTAGTGAGAGGTTTCTTTGAACCTATATTGACATTTGGTACAGCTTATGCGCATAGGAACATTTCAACATGCTTGCTTACACCAATAGAAAAGAGTTTCTTAGATCAGACTGATGACAAAAGAAAGGCATTAAAGGAGAAATTAGACAAGGGCTTAGAGAAAAGGACATTTAGTAATGATTATGCATTTAGTGAAATTAAACCACAAGGGAACTTAGCTTTAGATACACCACACATAGGGAAGCTTTGTATATATAGACCACAATCCAAAACAGATACATTATTTGTGGGAACGAGTGAATGCAGACATGTGTTTCTCTTCCAGAGTAAATG
Organism: Pleurodeles waltl; assembly: GCF_031143425.1. Taxonomy (NCBI): domain Eukaryota; kingdom Metazoa; phylum Chordata; class Amphibia; order Caudata; family Salamandridae; genus Pleurodeles; species Pleurodeles waltl. The sequence goes on from NC_090441.1 coordinate 94,246,134, forward strand.
GACTTTCATGTTAAATGGACAAGACCCAGCAATTCCAGGGGTTTATTATATATGTGGACCTAATGCTTATTACCGTCTTCGAAGAGGATGGTATGGCACACATTACTTCGGAATAGATTTCCCAAAGATTTATGAACTCGAAAACTTAAACGAGACACCTAAACTGAATGAATTACACCTTGCTAGACCAAAGAGCGAGTCTTATACAGGCATAATTGGAGATATATTCGGAGCTATAATTCCCTTAGTAGGAGTTATTCTAAATGCAATGAAAATTTGAAAGTTGTCAACTATTGTGGATAACATGCTGACTCGTTTTTCAGGAGCTATGGTCCTAATGGACACTGAAATGGCTGTGGTAAGATCTATGACTCTTCAGAACCGCCTTGCGTTAGACATCCTTTTAGTAAAGTAGGGCGGAGTTGGTAAAATGCTGAATTTGCAACATTGTTGTATTTATATTCCAGATAATAGTAGAGAAATTAGAAGCCTCATTAACAGTCTGACAAACATTAAATGGGTGATTCCAACAGGCGGAAACTGCCATTTGGACGCCATGCGGGCAAATTTCCGCGGTCCCCATTCCAACATGCCCGCCGGCCCAGCGGGAATGAGGCCGCAACACAGGAGCCGGCTCCGAATGGAGCCGGCGGTGTTGCGGCAGTGCGACGGGTGCAGTTGCACCCGTCGCGCTTTTCACTGTCTGCTAGGCAGACAGTGAAAAGCTGGCCGGGGCCCTGTTAGGGGGCCCCTGCACTGCCCATGCCACTGGCATGGGCAGTGCAGGGGCCCCCAGGGGCCCCAGGACACCCCTTACCGCCAGCTTCTTCCTGGCGGTGAAAACCACCAGAAACAGGCTGGCGGTACGGGGGTCAGAATCCCCAGGGCAGCGCTGCCCTGGCGGATTCTCCCAGCTGGGGCAAAAACGGCGGAATACCTGTTGGCGGTGCTTCCGTCATTCGTGACCCAGAATGACCCCCTAAATCTGACCTAAAAATTCCCGAAGTTTGGGAAAAGGTTGGCAAAGGTTTTGCTTCTGTGGAAAATTTGCTGGGCAACCTAGGGAAAGGTATAGTAATTAAAATAATACAAATAATATTGATTATTGTAATTTGTATCATTGGCTTATTGGGAGTTTGTAAACTGTACCTTGTAATTAAAAAGCAGAAAGCAAACAATGATCAGAGGAGGGAAGAAATTAAATTAGAAATGAGAAGGAGTAAATATTTCGATGAGATTTTGAAGTGGAAAAGAAATGTGAAACATTATCATGAAAAAAAAATTTGGATTAACAAAAATTGGGGGTCATTACAACCCTGGCGGACGGTGTTAAAGCAGCCGTAAGACCGCAAACAGGCCGGCGGCAAAAAAATGGGAATTATGACCGTGGCGGAAACTGCCAACAAAGACAGCCACTTTAACACTCCGACCGCCATGGCGGTACAGACAAACAGCTTGGTGGTCACCGCCAACAGACAGGCGGAAGACAAAGTACCGCCCACAGTATCACAACCTACCAATCCACCACCTTTTCCGGGGCGGATTCACCGTGGATAAAAACACTGCGGAAACAGCCATTTCAAAGGGAAAACGATCACCTCTATACACTCCACGAGGAAGGAGGACACCTTGGAACCGGAACTCCAAATACTCCCTGTGATAGTCTTCCTGCTCCTGTACGACCATCATCAACGCCAACGGTGAGTACTGCACCTACGACATAGGGGAAGGGGAGGCAAAAGTCAGGGACACACACATGCAACACCCCCACCCCCACCCCGACCCTCACCCATTACAACACACACACCAATGCATATCCAAACATTACAGTAACAACCCCCAAACCCCCCGGAAGAATGCAAAGACAAAACAAAATGAGTGCAACCATTGTAATATACAGTAACCAAATATATACAGATATATATACACATTAAACAAAATATACATCACGATTAGTAGGTGCAGGTAATGCACCATTCAATGTCCGTGGACCACTGGGCCCAAAAATGCATGGGCGAGGCCCACATCAGATACCTGATCAAAACGGAGAGAACACTGCTGGGGCATCAGATAGAAATACAACAGGCAACTCAGGGGGAAAGGAAGGGGGGGCACCTCAGCCGGATGAGTACACCAATGCAGATCCACGAGGGGGCTCCATGCCCATTGATGTATCCTGGGGAGTGCAAAGCCACAGTCTCACAAGTCTCTACAGTGGGTGGTTTGCCCACTGTTCAATCCTGGGGAGTGCAAAGCCACAGTCTCTCAAGTCTCTACAGTGGGTGGGTTGCCCACTGTTCAATCCTGGGGAGTGCAAAGCCACAGTCTCTCAAATCTCTACAGTGGGTGGTTTGCCCACTGTACCATCCTGGGGAGTGCAAAGCCACAGTCTCTTAAGTCTCTGCAGTGGGTGGTTTGCCCACTGTTCAATCCTGGGGAGTGCAAAGCCACAGTCTCTCAAGTCTCTACAGTGGGTGGGTTGCCCACTGTTCAATCCTGGGGAGTGCAAAGCCACATTCTCTCAAGTCTCTACAGTGGGTGGGTTGCCTACTGGACCATCCTGTGGAGTGCAAAGCCACAGTCTCTCAAGTCTCTACAGTGGTTGGTTTGCCCACTGTTCAATCCTGGGGAGTGCAAAGCCACAGTCTCTCAAGTGGATAACAGTCTCCACTGGTTCTGGAGGGGGACTGGTGCCCAGAGTGCTTCATCCTGTTAAGGACAGACAGAGTGGATGCTGTTCTCCACTGGTTCTGGAGGGGGACTGGTGCCCAGAGTGCTTCATCCTTTTAAGGACAGACTGAGTGGATGCTGTTCTCCACTGGTTCTGGAGGGGGACTGGTGCCCAGAGTGCATCACTCTCCCCGTGACGGTCCTAGTTCCGTCACTGCCCCTCCCGCACATGGGCTAGCGGTGCTTGACTTTGCAGTTTCTGACCTGTTCAGCGGTGCTTGCCATGGCGGTCTTTTCCCTGTTCAGCGGTGCTTGCCCTGTTCAGCGGTGCTTGCCATGGTGGTCTTTGCCCTGTTCAGCGGTGCTTGCCCTGTTCAGCGGTGCTTGCCATATCGGTCTTTGCCCTGTTCAGCGGTCTTTGCCCTGTTCAGCGGTGCTTGCCCTGTTCAGCGGTGCTTGCCATGGCGGTCTTTGCCCTGTTCAGCGGTGCTTGCCCTGTTCAGCGGTGCTTGCCATGGCGGTCCTTCATTGCCCAGCTGGGCTGGGGCTGGCGGTCCTTCATTGCCCAGCGGGGCTGTGGCTGCTGGGGCCCCCCTGGGTACTGACTCTGGTGGTGGCTCCTGGCCAGTGACGATGGTGCTGCCCTCCTGGGCACTGACTCTGCCGGTGGCCTCCTGGCCAGTGACAATGGTGCTGCCCTCCTGGGCACTGACTCTGGCGGTGGCCTCCTGGCCAGTGACGATGGGGCTGCCCTCCTGGGCACTGACTCTGGCGGTGGCCTCCTGGCCAGTGATGATGGGGCTGCCGGTGGCCTCCTGGGCAGCGAGGATGATGGCGGTCTTCTCCGCCGTGCTGCTCTTCCCAGACTTTGGCGATTTCTTCTGCCCCTTCCCCACCTTGGGAGGAGTCACAGCTGAGTGGACATTCCCCCCGGGACCCTTGTGAGCGGCTTTGCCGGCTGGAGTCATCCCCCTCTCCCGCCGGGCACTGTCCAACTTCTGGTGCTTCACAGGGGGGGGGACTGGCTGTGCTGTGGCTCCGTGTCACACTGGTTGCCCTGGTGCCCGGTGCACTCCACATACCTCTAACAGGCACCACTGGTACCAGAGATTTTTTGGCTGAGGTACTAGTACGGGACCTATGAATTGGAGGCGGGTGGGAAAGAGGTCAAGCTTGCTCAGGAAAAGTTTCTTAGGAACACTGGGATGGGTAGCTGGAGGGGGTCTGGGAGTGGAGGAAGAGGAGGTGGTTGTAGGAGGTGTAACTTTTGTGGCTTTGGGTGCAGGTGCATGCGCTGGAGGCTGTCGTGAGGTGGATGGCTGTTGGGTGGGTGTGTGCCTGCGTTTGTGTACTTTGGGAGTGGGCGTCACAGACACACTGGGAGAGGACACAGGGGACGTGTAAATGGTAGTGGGGTGGTGAGTGCAGGTGAGCGGGGTGTGGTGCTGGGTGTGCTTGTGCAGGACCTAGTGGCTGTAGAGGTAGTGCATGCAGGTGAGAGTGTAGACGAGACTGGGAGGGAGGAGGGAGACGACGAGGAGGGGTTCACAGTGGAGGCAGTGGATGTTGCTGTGTCTGCATGTGTGTGATGCTTGCGTGAGTGCCTGTGGGATGTGTGGTGCTTATGTTTGCCTGGGCTTCCCTTGTGTGTTGACGTGTGTGAAGGCTGGTCTGATGGTGTGCTTGGGATAGGCTGGGGTACAGGGGATTGGGTCTGGGTGGAGGAAGTTGGAGGGTGGAGGCTAGACACAGGGACAATGGCTGCCATCAATGCTGAGGCCAGAGTCTGCAGGGTTCGATGAAGGGCAGCCTGACCAGAATGAATGCCCTCCAGGAATGCATTTGTGTGTTGCAATTCCTTTCTACACCCTGGATGGCATTCAAAATGGTAGACTGCCCAACAGTGAGTGACCTGAGGAGGTCAATGGCCTCCTCACTGAGGGCAGCAGAGGTGACAGGGGCAGGGGCTGAGGTGCCTGGGGCGAAGGTGATGCCCACCCTCCTGGGTGAGCAGGCACGGGGCGAACGCTGAGGGGCTGCTGGGAGGGCGGTGCTGGTAGGGGGGGGGTGGCCACAAGGGAGCTCCCATCGGAGGACGAGTCCGTGTCGCTGGTTGCTGATCCTGTGACTGCAGTGAAGCTCCCCTTTCCCTCCGTCCCACTGGTGTATTCAGAGTCCGTGGTGTGGCCCTCCATGGCCATGAGGGATGCAGCTCCCTCGTGCTTACCGCTACCGTTGGCGGACAATACAGACACAGCAGCCCCCTGCACTACGCCGCGCTGTTCGTCTATACAGATGCAGTTACTGGGATATGGCCTACATGGCTATGGTGGACATCAGCACACATGGATGACACAGGGGCATGTATACCTGTACTTGGCACTCTACAGAGGTGGGGTGGAGTGCCACATGGCCTGCATTACGGAGGGGCCTAGCCTACGGAACTCGCCCTGGCCTAGGGAAACCCACAGCCCTCCTCCCCCACCCAGACACCTTCACTGCACGCAAAGTCCGCAGAATGATGTTGTACTCACCCCCTTGTGTCTGCTGTGAGGCCCTCAAGCGCCCATCCAACTCAGGGTAGGCCACCGCCAGGACCCGGAACATCAGGAGGGTCATGGTGCGACGGGCACCCCTCCCACGTTGGGAGGCAATCCCCAGCTGAGCCTCCGCCATCTTCTTGCTCCAGCGGCGAATGTCCTCCCATCTTTTACGGCAGTGGGTGCTCTGTCTCTGGTGGACCCCCGGGGTCCGGACGTCCTTGGCGATGGCACACCAAATATCCTTCTTCTGGTGGGCGCTGACCTACATGACATGTACAGGGGAAGAAGAGAAGTCATTACCAACTGCACCGTCAAAGTGAGTGGGCAACATCCCTACCCTTGCCATGTGGCACATGCATTCACAGTCCTTCATGCACGCAGAACTGTGCCCCCTTCCTTCTTACAACCAGCCCTCTCCACACAGGCATAGCCCATACAACTTGCTCCCTGTGTACTCACCTGTTGGTCTGGAGGACCGTAGAGTAGCGTGTACTGGGGGAGGACCCCGTCCACGAGCTTCTCCAACTCCTGTGCAGTGAAGGCAGGGGCCCTTTCCCCAGACGCACGAGCCATTGTCTCTTCCAGACCGAGGTCACAGCAGCACTTGCAGTGTAGGTCCTCTCCTGTTGAAGATCATGTATCGAGAGATTAAACAGTTTGAAAACGGCGGTCCCGTCCACGGCGGTGCGTATCATCACCGCCGGCGCACTTCGTCATTGGCTCCTGGGAGACATAGGGTCCAATGTTAACCAATGCAGCATTGCGCCGCGGTCTTCGGCCGCCTACTGCGACGGTGTACAACGCCAGCGCAGTTACCTCACATCCCATTGTCCCAGTTTAGAGGTCAGGCAGCTGCCATTTCAGCGGCCCACATGGCTTCATTTTCAACTGCGTCACACATACCTAGGCCTGGACTCAACACACATACAGACAACTTTTTGGATTATGTTTCGTGTTCTGTGTAGACTGTGGGTACCTACCTCTGAGTTGTTTGACTCTGTGGTCGCTGTTGTCCTTCCTAGGCACCGTCAGCTGGGACATGTGAGGAGATGGCGGAATCCTCCGGTGTACCGACCGCTGGTGGACCTGTTGACAATGGAGGAGCGACATTTAATCATCACCTACAGGTTTGACCGTGCCACAATCCAGGAACTGTGTACCCAGTTGGAGCCTGACCTGATGTCAGCAATCCGCCATCCCACAGGGATCCCCCCTCAAGTGCAGGTGCTATCAGTGCTCCATTTCCTTGCAAGTGGGTCTTTTCAAACAACTGTGGCCATGGCATCAGGGATGTCACAGCCTATGTTTTCCAACGTGTTGTCCAGAGTGTTGTCTGCCCTGCTGAAACACATGCGGAGCTACATCGTTTTCCCTCAGGTGGAGGATTTGGCTACAGTGAAAGGTGACTTCTATGCCCTCAGACATATCCCTAACATCATAGGTGACATATCCCTAACATCATAGGTGCCATTGATGGGACCCATGTAGCTCTGGTCCCCCCCCACAGGAGTGAACAGGTGTACAGGAACCGGAAGAGTTATCATTCGATGAATGTGCAGATGGTATGTTTGGCAGACCTGTACATCTCCCAGGAAAATGCTATGTTCCCTGGCTCTGTGCATGACGCCTACATCCTGCGGAGTAGCAGCATCCCTTAAGTGATGGCTCAACTCCAGAGGCACCGTGTGTGGCTATTAGGGGACTCTGGTTACCCCAACCTGTCATGGCTACTGACCCCAGTGAGGAATCCCAGGACCAGGGCAGAGGAACGCTACAATGAGGCCCATGGGCGGACTAGGAGGGTGATCGAACGCCCCTTCGGCCTCCTGAAGACCAGGTTCAAGTGCCTCCATATGACAGGTGGTTCCGTATTCTACTCACCAAGGAAGGTGTGCCAGATCATCATCGCCTGCTGTATGCTTCACAATCTGGCTTTGCGACACCAGGTGCCTTTTCTGCAGGAGGATGGTCCAGATGACGGTGTTGTTGCAGCAGTGGAGCATGTGGACAGAGATGAGGAGGAAGCAGAGGAAGAAGACATTGACAACAGGGACTCAGTTATCCAGCAATATTTCCAGTGACACACAGGTGAGAACACATTCCTGCCTACTACAAGTACTTTCCCACTTCTACCTCTATCCTGTCTGTCAATTTCAACCAGTATATGGTAACTGAGTTGTAAATTTCCATTACGGTTTCACAGGTGTGGTTACCAACGTGTGTCATCTGCTTAGATTTCTCATGGACTTGAGATGTGTGACATAGGTATGTTGACATTACATTTGAGAACGGATTTTGTCACTGTCATTGGTAATACACATTTTCAAAATCACAGACTGACTCCAGATTGTTTTGTGGTTCAAGGGTGTTTATTGAAGTGCTAAATATTGGAGGGGGGTGGTAAAATGGTGATGGGTGATGGTGGAGGAATGTCCATGGCAGAGTCCAGTCTATTAGTCTCACAGGTGCACTGCCCATATGGGCATAGGAAGTGGAGCTGGGGCAATTCCAATATGGACAGGGTTACAAAGTGGGACAGTGGGATGACAATCAGTGTGGTCTCATTTCTTGGCGGGGGTCTTGCCATCGGGCTCTGTCCTGTTCCTGGATCTCAGGGACCGCTTGCGGGGTGGTTCTCCGTCTGCAGGGGGTGGGGTGCTGGTCCTGTGGCGGGGCGTCCTGTCCACTAGCGCCGACGGAGGTGGTGGGCAGTTCATCGTCCATGCTAGTGTCAGGGGCCCCTTGGAGCGCCACGGTGTCCCTCCTGGTGTTCAGTATCTTCTTCAGCACCCCTACGATGGTGCCCAGGGCGGAGCTGATGGTTCTGAGTTCCTCCCTGAAGCCCAAATACTGTTCCTCCCGCAGGCGCTGGGTCTCCTGAAACTTGGCCAGGACCATAGCCATCGTCTCCTGGGAGTGGTGGTAGGCTCCCATGATGGAGGAGAGGGCCTCGTGGAGAGTGGGTTCCCTAGGCCTGTCCGCCCCCTGTCGCACGGCAGCCCTCCCAGTTCCCCTGTGTTCCTGTGCCTCCGTCCCCTGGACCGTGTGCCCACTACCACTGCCCCCAGGTCCCTGTTGTTGTTGGGGTGGTGGGTTATCCTGGGTTCCCTGTAGTGGTGGACACACAGCTGATTGACGTGTCCTGGGTAGGGAGGTATGGGCCCGCTGGGTGGGTGCTGTGCTGGGTGGAAGGTTTGTGGTGGCCTGTGACTGGGTGTGGGGAACCGACTGTCCTGAGGCCCACGATGGTCCGGGCTGGTCATCTGGATCCAGTTGGCCAGAGCTGCTGTCATCACTGTGGGCCTCTTCTGTGGGTGGGGTAGAGATGTCTGGACCCTCCTGTCTGGTGACATTGGGTAGTGGTCCTGCAGGGGTGTAAAAGCATGATTATTGCATCTGTGTGTGTCATGGTGTGCAATGGGTGGGTGACCGTGTACCCCAGTGCTAGCATTCCTGTGTGGGGGCTTGTGTGATGATGGTTGGGGTGGGTGTAATGGGTATGTGCAGTGGGCATGCTTTAGTGAGGGGTGTCCATGCTTTGTTGTGTCATGCAGGGCTTGGTGTTGGGATGGGTGGTTTGTGTTATTAGTACATATGTGAGGAGTTGGAGTGATAGGAGAGGGGGTGAGGGCGGGGGTCTGTGATAGAATGCAGGTAGGGTGGGGGATATGATAGTTAAGATTTGACTTACCAGAGTCCATTCCTCCACCGACTCCTCCGAGGCCCTCAGGATGCATAATGGTCAAGACCTGCTCCTCCCATGTTGTTAGTTGTGGGAGAGGAGGTGGGGGTCCGCCGCCAGTCTGCTGTACCGCAATGTTGTGCCTGGAGACCACGGAAAGCACCTTCCCCCGTAGGTCGTTCCACCTCTTCCTGATGTCCTCCCGATTTCTTGGGTGCTGTCCCACTGCGTTGACCCTGTCTACGATTCTGCGCCATAGCTCCATCTTCCTAGCTATGGAGGTGTGCTGCACCTGTGATCCAAATAGTTGTGGCTCTACCCGTACGATTTCCTCCACCATGACCCTGAGCTCCTCCTCTGAGAACCTGGGGTGTCTTTGCCGTGCCATGGGGTGGTGTAGGTGATGTGTGGGGTGGTGTATGTGGTGATGAGTGTGGTGATGTGTAGTGGTGTGTGGTGTTTTGTGCGTGGAAGTAGTGTGGGTGATGGTGTTGTGTGCCTCTGTGTGGTGGGGTTGTCTATGCTGTGCAGTCTCTCTGGCCTTCGTCAAAATTTTTGGTCGTAGGGGTTTGTGGGTGATGTGGGTGTGGGTTTTATATAGTATTGATTGTGTGGGAGTGGTGTTTGTATGTGTATCAGGTGTGTGTCTTTCGAATTGTCCAATGTGGCGGTGTTTTGGAGATGTGTGTGTATTTTGAGCGTGGCGGTGTGTACCGCCAATGGAATACCGTGGCTGAAAGACCGCCGCGTGGATTCGTGGGTCGTGATAGCATGGTCGTGTTTCTGTTGGCGTGACGTGGAGGATTTGTTTTCGCCAGTTTATCACTGACCTTTGGTGTGGCGGACTTTGTGGGTGTCTGAATTTCGGCGGATTCCGAGATGTGAGTCATAATAGCTGTGGCGGAATTCCGCGGCGGTGCATTGGCGGTCTTCTGCACGGCGGTAAGCGGCTTTTACCGCCAATGTTGTAATGACCCCCTTTGTGTTGTGTGATATAGAGTGTGATGACACATTTAGGCCCTCATTATGACCCTGGCAATCTCCTGACCGCCAGGACAAAGGTGGCAGTTTCACCGCCGACGGGCTGGCAGTGAAGATCGCCACATTATGAGTGTGGCAGTTTGCCGTCTGCCAACCCGCCAAATCCACACTTGTACTTCCATAGCTGCCCGAACCGCCGGGCCGGAGATGAGCATCTCTGACCCGGCTGCCCACAGAAGATCGCCAGTGGTATTAGGAGCCGCCTTTCCACCAGGGTTTCGGCGGCGGTAGCACTGCCACGAAAACGCTGGCGGAAAGGTTACCGGTGACAGGAAATTCCTTCCCTGTCACCGGTAGATAACCCCCCCCAAGCAAGCATGATACCCCCAACCCCATCCCCTTATACATGCACATGTATACAGATACCCACACGCACCGCGCATACACTCATTCACTAACACTGACATACACGCATTCACTCACATCCCTCCATACTCGAATTCACCTCAATATACACACACGCATACAGCACAACACTCATACTCGCATTCACCTCAACATACACACATGCATACAGCACAACACTCATACTCGCATTCACCTCAACATACACACACACGTTCAGCACAATACTCATTCGCATTCACAACAACATACACATATGCATACACACACATATACACAACATCCCCCACCCTCCCTTCCATACTGGAACCCCTCTCCCCCACCCACCCCTTCTAGTATAGCGCCCTTACCTCCCACCCCTGCGCACACAACCACACGCACTCCACATACACACATTCACCAACACGATGCTGACCAAGTGGTTTCTTAAACTTTCTTGTGAGAACTGTCTGTCGAAATGGACTGTAATGCAAATCGTTACTATTGTACCTCTGATGAGTGACAAACTGATGTTCCGAGGATTCAACAATGGCTGCACTGACTGCAGCTAGGATTGCAACTAAAAATTTACCTGACAAAGCTGAGAATGAGAACGGGAGAAGAGGAGGCAATCATCGACGTGTGAAAGACTGTCTAGTTATATCATACGTTTAGAAATTAGTGCTTATTGGTTCTATTGTGAATGCTGATTCCCTAGCTTGATGACCTTCCTAAGTTGGTTCAGTTGACTTAAAGCCCAACCGTGGCTGACCCAAACCCCTTCACTGTCCCATTGCTGACGCTGACCAGACGGATATCCAAATGACGAAGAAATCGCAGTTTGCTGATCCATTGAGGAGAGGTGTAACAAGATGTCATTGTTCCTGTTATAGATTTTGTTATTTTCTTCTAAGTACCAACTGCTAGTTTGATAGAGCTTTACTTAGATGTTTTCCAAATTAACTTTGACTACATTTACTTTTGCATGAAGCCCAAACATGCCTGTCAGGAATAAGACCATGCACGGTCCAGGTCCAACTCGAAACTCCGCTGCGTGGCTCTGCGGCGCTTTATGTGCACCACTTGTCATCCCCTCTTGTTCCAAAGGTGGCCATCAGCATCGTCTGCCCTGTGCCAAAGCTCATAGAGCTGCAGGTTCAGGGCATTGGTGGACAAGATGCACTTATCAGTGCTATTCCATGAAGGGACTACAATTCCCATGTTTTTAGAGGCAGCAGCCATCTTGGGGTGTGGCAGGCCTTTAAAGCCCAGCCACACCCAAGCACGTTGCTCACTATATTGAAGACTTCGTGGGGGTTCCTCTGAAGAAGAGCAGATTTCCTGCATGGCAGATAGACAGCAAATCGGAGTGCCTTTGTTTCCATGGTGAATTCAGATACGAGTAGGCCGTACTCGTAGCGGTAAGGTCTAGATGAGCCAAATCTTGAAGGGAGTTGTACTTCCAAAAGGTAAAGCGCCCCTTAGCACAACGAGCAAAGCGTTTCCAGTTTTCAGAGTAAAGCCGCATTAGCGCAACGATTAAAGCGCTTCAGAGCTCAGAAGTAAAGCGCCTTTTAGTACAACGATTAAAACACTTCAGCCCACATGAGGAAAGTATCCTTGGCACGGTAATTACAGCGCTTCAGTCCACATGAGTAAGGCGTCCTTGGCATGGTAATTAAAGTGCTTCAGTCCATATGAGGAAAGCATCCTTGGCACGGTAATTACAGCGCTTCAGTCCACATGAGTAAAGCGTCCTTGGCACGTTAATTAAAGCGCTTCAGTCCACATGAGGAAAGCGGCCCTGGCACAGTAATTAAAGTGCTTCAGTCCACATGAGGAAAGCGGCCTTGGCATGGTAATTAAAGCGCTTCAGTCCACATGCGGAAAGCGGTCTTGGCATGGTAATTAAAGCGCTTCAGTCCACATGAGTAAAGCGCCTTTGGCACAACAGTCAAAGCGCTTCAGTTCACATGAGTAAAGCGCCTTGGGCACAACAGTCAAAGTGCTCCAGTCTACATGAGTAAAGCATTCTTGGCGCGGCAATCAAATCGCTTCAGTCCACATAAGGAAAGCTCCCTTGGCACAGCAATCAAAGCGCTTCAATCCACATGCATAAAAAGCCCTTGGCACAACAATCAAAGTGATCCAGGCCACGTGAGTAAGGTGCCCCTTAGCATAACGAGCGTAGCGTAGCGCTTGAGATTAAACAAATGAAAGCACTATCTGGCATAAGGAACAAAGCTCTTCAAGTTCAATGAGTAAAAACTTTCCTGCCTTGTAGTTAGTATAGTGAATGTGAAAGTATTTTTGGAGATAAACAAATTATAGTTTTCATTGTTTTTTGGAAAGCATAATACGTGAAAAGCATATTTAATTATTTGAGATTTTCCAGGTCATGATCAAAGGTTTATGTTATGAATGCATAGATGTTACAGGATTGATATTCAGAGTATGGTCATAGTCCAAAGCTCTTGCCATCTCTTGATTCTGAGGTTGTAGTTTGTTCTTGTTCCATGATTCAAAGAAGGCGTTTTGCCCTCTCTTCAAAAGGGGTCTCCATCTGATATCTTGGAAACACATTTAAACAAGAGTCTATGAATGAGTAAGTGCATATTTGTTCTAACCTTTTCTTTTCAGATCTCTCTCCTTGCTGATCCCTACCCTAATTCCCTTCTCCCGACTGGCTTCATCATAACTCTGTGCTATAATAGCTTTCTGAGTTGGTGATTCCGGGAGGTGGGCCTTTTGTTCAGCAACGTGCAGATCCCGAGGAAAGGACACTGTGTCAATGCCATTCAAATTGGAGGGTTAGTAGTCCCACGCTAATAAATGCAATGAACAAAGAATTGATTTTGTTCACCTGTTGAATCTAGATGTATGCCATCTCCATTGTTCAGTTATTGATGTTATTAATCTGCACTGTAACTCTTGAATGTCTAATGATTAATGCTTTAGTTAAATTGAGGTACTTCTGCGCTTTGGTCAGCCTGTGCTGTTTGTATATGCTTATCATTTGGTTTTGAGATTAATATACATGATACTAGCATTGTTAATCTCGAGAAATAAACATTCTAATTTTACTGAAAAGGTGTGGTTATTCATGGCCGAATGGGTCATGGTGAGAAGAGATTTCTGACTCCTAAATAGTAAAGAAGTTGTTATTGATTATGTTGTTACATTGCTGATTTGAAGTTATGGTACATGGTGGAATCACTATAAGCGTAATCAAAAGGTCCATCGAACCTCTAACGCATCCCCTTATAAATAAATTACTAAAGACCAAATAAGGCCAGATGCGCTCACACATGTTTCATTAAAATATGTGACGTGAGTTGTACCTGTCGGGTTTGGAGCTCGGAATTTTTGCTGAGCTGCCAAAAGACAGCGGAAGTGTTCTTCTGTGTCTTCCACCACGGTGCAGCTGCTCAGCGCGCACACATAGCAAATTGATTTTAACAGCAGTTTCCGTCTTACCACTTGCAGCCGCTTTGTTTAGTTTCCTCGAACCTACTTTTGGTGTCAGAAATGGAAGTTAGTGAGTGCTTACTAGACAGCTTTCTCGCTGCCACCTCCCACCTAGTGGTGACATCGCTGTTATATCTCACCTAATGAAAGATGACGAGAGAGAGAGAGCCTGGTCCTGGAGGTGTCAGTGAGGGCACTGTGACACACCAGGGCACACGGAATGCATAACTACGGCTGACTCGAACGCACTTGTAGTAAGAAAATCGAAGCATTTGCAATGCAATAGGTCTCGCATATTTAGAACAAGTTAGTTGCCCACGAGCAAAAACAAAAGAAAACAAGAGTGGAAACTGAGAAAAGATGACTTGGCAAAATAAAAGAAAGTTAGCTCCAAAAAATAAAACTTTACAATTTTGTTTGTCCTGCTGGGAATGTTTTCACCAGTCACAAACCTTCTGTTTGCTGGGCACTAGAAGTTAAAAAGAACAAATAGTATGCTGGGAGCAGCAGTAGGGCCCTAATTAAGGTGAATCAATTAGTGCTTCATCTCTGCTCCACACAGAGGAACAGATATGATGCCAGACATGCCTTGACGAATGACGAGGCTGTAAAGAAGAGTGCCATGCAAACCAACAAATGGTTAGCGACAGGCGGGCTACAAATCCTTTATTGAACATAACAGTGTCTCGCAAGTGAGACGCATGCGCTAGCGCATGCACTCGCAGGCTCGACCCTAACAAGTGAGACGCATGCGTTAGCGCATGCCCTCGTGGACTCGACCCTGAAAAGGACGGCATTTGTAGAGATATTGGTGAATCCTGCATTTTATAACAAAGAATAAACAACGATTAGAGATTTCAATCCTCAGTGAGGCATGGCATTATTAGGCATACAACTGTCTCGGCATGTGATTGTGTGCCTTCTTTCAGTTGTGCCATGTGATGGAAGACAGCAGTTACCAGACACCAATCTCATTGGCAACAACCAAGTTATTATTACACAGCAACTGCACAGCTGGGCCGACCTCCTTCCCCGTGATTCGGCCTTGAACCTCACCAGGGATACAGAAGTAAGTTTTCTTGACCTAACCTGAACAGAATCGTGTCACTGAATCTCTTTTTCAGTGGTCAGTATAAATGACACAACAATATAGATGCTGCACGGTTGGCCCTGCAACATGTTCTTTGATGATAGTAAAGTGCCTGATGACTCAAGTGCTTGGCCTTTCAAGTAAGGGTACGCGAAATTGAGTGACTTTATCCCCGAAAGTATGTAATTTGAGCCAAATGTACTTTGGAGTATCACGAATGAAATCTGAATGCGAGGGCAGGCCTCGCAGCCAAACTTTTACTACAGATACAAGCAAATGGACTTGTTCAGGGAGACTGCATTGTGCTGCCCTCGTTTTTCTCAAATTCATCTCACAAAACATTTTATGCCAGAAGCAGTCCTGTGAAGCAAATGATTGTGTGAAATTTTGCCGGTGTAAAATCTGTAATTTAAAGAACTTTTCCCAGTGCGAAATTGTACGAATTATGCTAATTGCAGGAGAGCAATTAATCATTTATGAATGGGCCTACTTTTAATAAATTAGTGCAGATGATGCATAATTTATTTCATCACAGGGGTGAAAGAAAGCTGGACATTTACAGCCTTTATGAGATTGAAGAAGAAGGACAAAAAAAGAGGACCTTATTAGTCGAAGGATGTCTAAATGAGATGAAATCTCACAGCTACAACATGCAGTGATCTGCAGGTTACCAGTTCGAATTATGGCAAGTACAAATTAGCCTACCATGCTCTGAAGGACATTAAGGCCTTCATTACGACCCTGGCGGTGGTGATAAAGTGCCAGTAATACCGCCAACAGGCTGACAGTAATTACCGCCAAATTATGACCATGACAGCCAATGTACCACACCGACCACCAGGGTGGAATCAACAGTCACCATGGCGGTAGCCACCTACAGCCAGGCGGAAGACAAAGTACTGCCCACCATATTAACACACACAAATCTACCACCTTTTCTGGGGCGGTTCCAACTCCATCAAAAGCCTGGCGGAAACAGAGCACAAAAGTCAAAGTACTCACCATTGGAGACACAGGGAAGAACAAAGCCGCCATGGAACCCAAACTGCAAGTCTCCCCGATGATCTTCTATGTTATGCTCCACCTGGAACACCAACGCCGGCGAAGACGACGACAGTGAGTACAGCCGCCTAGCACACAGGGGTGGGTGGGAGGAAAACGAGAGTGACACACACGCACGACACACACCCGACATACACACGCCATACATTACAAAAACAATTTGACCCCAAAAATCTGCAGAATAATGCAAGGACAACAGGAATTGACGAAAGTGATTGTAATCAGTCCAACAATAAAATCAACACTCCGATTTGGCCATGAAACAGATATGTACACTTGTATAATAAACAGACACTGCCCAGTCCATAGTTCAAAGGGCCCACATGGCCACAGGGCACAGCCCAAGGCCCCACTTGAATCCTGCATCAATCCAGATAGAACACTGCAGGGGCATCAGCTGTCAAATAAGCAGGTATCTCAGGGGGAGGGGAGGCACATCAGCCAGATGCAGGAACAAGCCCACTGGTTCTGGAGGGGGCAACATGCCCTGTGCTCTTTGTCCTGGGGAGTGCGAGGCCACAGTCTCTCAAGTGGGTGTCTTCCCCACTGGTTCTGGAGGGTGCAACATGCCCTGTGCTCTTTGTCCTGGGGATTGCAAGGCCACAGTCTCTCAAGTGGGTGACTTGCCCACTGGTTCTGGAGGGGTAGGCCGCACAGTAGCCCCTGGAGGCTGGACTACATGGCGCCCTCCGGCGGTGATGGCTGCACTGTTGTGGTGGTTGGGGGAGGCTCCTACTTAGCACCTGCAATCTCTGATGGCTGCACAACCACAGCTGGCGGTGGCCCTGTGACAGCTGGTGGTGGTGGTGTTTGGCTGACAGCTTCCGCTGGCGTAGATTGCCTCCTCTCCTCCTGCTCATGGGTTGGGTATCCCTTACCCTTCCTGGCAGGGGTGGATGGGCTCTTCCCCCCTCTGCCTGCTGGTGCAGGCTCCTTCCCCTTCTTTCCAGCTGGTGCAGGCTCCTTCCCCTTCTTCACAGCTGATGCAGGCTCCTTCCCCTTCAGTATTGTTGGTTTGGAATCCCTACCACCACGAGTAGGTGGTGCTACCACTGGGCCCGTGGACTGTTTGGCTGAGGTGCTGGGCTGGGTCCTTGCTACCCTGCCCATAAGTGCAGGACAGGGGGGGTGAGGGGTAGGAAAGAAGTCAATTGTGGAAAGGAAAAGCTTTGGGGTATGTTGGGGCGGGAAGAGGGAGGAGTAATGGGAGTTGAGGATGAGGGAGTGGTTGTTGGACGTGTGTGTCTGCTGGATTTGGGTGCAGGTGCATGGGATGTATGCTGTCGAGAGGTAGATGGCTGTTGGGTGTCTGAGTGCTTACGTTTGTGTCCTTTAGGGGGGGGGACAGATATGGTGGGAGAGGACACAGGGGACGTGTGCATGGATGTTGTGGAGGTGTCTGCGAGTGAGGTGTGTGTTCTGCTTGGTGTGGTGATGATGCTGGTAGTGCATGCAGGTGTGAGTTTAGATGTAACTGGTTGGGAGGTGAAAGAGGAGGAGGAGGAGGAGGAGGGGGAGACAGTGGATGTTGTCTTGTCTGCAACTGAATGGTGTTTATGTGAGTGACTGTGGGATGAAGTGTGGTGCTTGTGTTTGCCTGTGCCACTCTTGGGTGTTGTCTTGTGTGCATGCTCTTCTGGCTGTGTGCTTGGGATGGGTTGAGGTTTAGGAGAATGGGACTGGGAAGTGGAAGTTGGAGGGGGGACGGTTGAAACAAGGACAATGGCTGCCATCAGAGAGGAGGCCAGAGCCTGAATCGATCTCTGTTGGGCCACAAATCCACAGTGAATGCCCTCCAGGAATGCAGTTGACTGCTGCATCTGGGCTGCCAGCCCCATGATGGCATTCACAATGGTTGATTGCCCTACAGAGATGGATCTCAGGAGGTCAATAGCCTCCTCACTCAGGGCAGCAGGGCTCACTGAGGCAGGGCCTGAGGTGCCTGGGGTGAAGGAGATGCCCACCCGTCTGGGTGAGCGGGCACGGGCAACTCAATGAGGGGCTACTGGGATGGGGTGCTGGTACATGGGGTGGTGGCTGTACCTGAAGCTGGAGTGATCACAGAGGTGTCCGCCACCACCAGGGAGCTCCCATCAGAGGAGGTATCAGAGTCTGTGTTGTACCCTTCAGTCTCCGCCGTGGTGCTCCCCTCGCCCTCCGTCCCACTGGTGCCCTCAGCGTCAGTGGACTCTGCCTCCAGGGACTTGTGGGATGCAGCTTCCTCTGTCGCCGGTGCCTCTGCTCCTCAGCTAGATGATGCTAATGCACATAAGGACAGGATGACAAAACAAGAAATGGGGAGAGAGACAAAGGATACACAGGGTCAAGGACTTCACCAACACCACCGTTGGCGTACACAGCACCCTCACACACAGGGAACAGGCCTATGCACTATGCATGGCACTACCAGTGAAATGGCTAGTCACCAAGGACTGAGGAGGGGAACACACCGCCAACTGCAGCACACCTGGGACCCACGCAGCCCTGCCCAGAAGTGAATACTAACAAGCTAGGTAAGCAGTATTTCACATTCAAACACTTAGCCACCAGAAGACCTGCACTGCTATGTCTGGCCTGGCCTAGGGGCACTCAAGGACACACAACCACCACTGGATACCCCACCAGCCGTAAGTTGTAATGATAGCCACTGTACTCACCCCGTTATGGCTGCTGTGATACCCTCAAGTGCCCCCAGCTCAGGGTAGGCCACCACCAGTATGTGGGCCATCAGTGGGGTCAGGGTCCGACGGGCACCCCTTCCTCGTTCGGAGGCCATCCCCAGCCAGGCCTCTGCGGTCTTCCATGCCCAGCATCTCAGGTCCTCCCACCGTTTGCGACAGTGGGTGCTCCGCCTGCCATAGACCCCCAGCGTCCGCAACTCCTTGGCGATGGCATGCCATATTCACTTCTTTTGATGGGGGCAGACCTGCAGAGGCAATACAGGCAGGAGAACACCCTTAGACAAACAGTCCAGCCTGTCACACAAATGGCCCACCATACCCGTTTGCATCACTATTGGCACATACACAGCCCAGCCCAAAACATGTACACCGCCAAGAGGACATCTACCCACCCCCCTTACACGAGGCCTTCACACACAACTCCATGCATTCATGCCACATGCATCGTGCCCACAGTGTTCTCATCCACCAGTCGCTCCAACTCCTCAGAAGTGAAGGCTCGGGCCATTTCCCTGGTCACATGGGTCATGGTAGGTTCAAGACACAGGTCACAGCAGCACATGCAGTGTAGGTCCTCTCCTATGGAAGGTCAGGAAACAAGTGAGGAATCAGATAGGAAATGGCAGTCACGTCCGCAGTGGTGCATACCGTCACCGCCGGCGTAGATCACCATTGGCCACTGTACCCTATAGGGCCCAATATTAACCAATGAGGAATTGCACGGCCGTTCACAACCGCCTACTGCCACGGCGCACAACGTCAGCGGCATTACCTCACTTCCCCCTGTCCCTACACACAGGACAGGCGGTCGCCATTTCAGGGGGTTGAACAGACCTATCGATAATTGCTGCATCACAGGATAAATAGGCACATGCTTCACTAATTACACTGTCCCATAACATGTTTGCACATTGTGGAGTGCTGTTGTGGCTCCAGTGTTCTGTTTGTGACAGCTTCCTCATTCTTGTGTCCCTTAGATACCTACCGCTGCAGATGAATAGGAGATGGAGACATACCCCTGTGTACAGACCCTTGGTGGACTTGGCTACACTGGAGGACAGGCACATAATACTTACCTATAGACTGGAGAGGGCCACAATCACAGAGCTGTGTGCCCAATTGGAACCTGACCTGATATCAGCTATCTGTCATCCCACTGGAATCCCCCCTCTAGTGCAAGTGGTATCAGTGCTCCATTTCCTGGCAACTGGTTCTTTCCAAGTGACAGTGGGCTTAGCAGCAGGAATGGCAAAGCCAACGTTCTTAATTGTGCCAACAAGAGTGTTGTCTGCCCTGATAAAACACTTGTGCAGCTACATTGCTTTCCCCCAGGTTGAGGATTTGGCCACTGTGAAGGCTGTTTTTTATTCAATGGGACATATCCCCAATTTAATTGGGGCGATTGACGAAACACATATTGCATTTGTACCCCCGCCAGAATGAACAGGTGTTCAGGAATTGTAAGAGTTTCCACTCCATGAATGTGCAGATGGTGTGCTTGGCGGACCAGTACATCTCCCACATCAATGCTAAGTATCCTGGGTCGGTGCATGATGCCTTTGTCCTGAGGAATAGCAGCATCCCAGATTTGATGGCCCTACTACAGAGGCACAGGGTGTGGCTAGTAGGTGAGCCCTGGTTCCCACCCAGTATATGTTGGTATATGCCTATGGTGTTGGCCATATTGGACAATGTGTGGATAAATGTTGTCCCTCAATATTTACAGGTGACTCTGGTTACCCAAACCTATCATGGCTGCTGACCCCTGTGAGGAATGCCAGGACAAGGGCAGAAGAACGTTATAATGAGGCACATGGGCGAACCAGAAGGATCATTGAAAGGACGTTTGGCCTCCTGAAGGCCAGGTTCAGGTGCCTTCATCTGACAGGTAGATCCCTGTGCTACTCACCCAAGAAGGTCTGCCAGATAGTAGTGGCACGCTGCATGTTGCACAACCTGGCCCTCAGACACCATGTACCTTTTCTGCAGGAGGATGAAACTAGAGATGCCCCTGTGGCAGCAGTGGACTCTGAGGACAGTGAGGATGAGGAGGCAGAGGATGAGGATGTGGACAGCAGAACATAAGGGATACGTCAGTACTTCCAATGACACAGAGGTGAGACAGTGCAAATTCACATTTCTATGAGTATTGGTGTATTCTGTGTGACATTGGCATACTGACATTACCCACTTCTTTCCCCTACTTACTGTTACCTATGGATATTCATTTTGTAGATGTTGGTGATATGACAACATTCTCCTGGTATGATCACAACAGCCAGCTATAGGTCATTAATTCTCTGCTCATTCTATGTACAGTTCATTTGCAATGGTTGTAGCTGTTTTAATCAATACAAATTTGCAATACATGAAATACTAGTAGTCGAGTTTTTTCCAAGGGTGATTATTGTAGTGCTAAAATATATAGTGGAAAGTACAATGGAATAGGGTGATGATGGAGGAAAGTCCAGGGTATTTTTCCAGTTTGTAGCACAGGTGTATTGTCCAGGGGGGCATAGCAAAGGGAGCAACGGCAGTTCAAGGTGGACAGGGTGACTGAGTGGGACACAAGGGGGACAATCAGGAGAGTCTCATTTCCTTGGGGTGGTCTTGGCAAGTGTCTCTGGCTTCTGTCTGGTTTGCAGGGAATGTTTGCGGGTGGTTCACCTTCTGCAGGGGGAGGGGTGCTGGTGGCCTGTTGGTCCTTAGGCAGGACCTCCTGGCCACTAGTGGCAGGGGAAGTGGAGGGCTGTTCAGATGACTGGCTAGTGGCAGGGGCCCGCTGATGTGCTGTTGCCTCTCTCATGATGTTGGCCATGTCTGCCAGCACCACTGCTATGGAGATCAGGGTGTTGTTAATGGCCTGCAAGTCCTCCCTGATCCCCTGATACTGTCCCTCCTACAGCCGCCTGTTCTCCTGCATGTTGTCTAGGATCTCGCCCATCGTGTCCTCGGAATGTTGGTAGGCTCCCAGGATCTCGGAGAGTGCATCCTGGAGAGTTGTTTCTCTGGTCCTGTCCTCCCCCTGGTGCACAGCAGTCCTCCCAGTGTCCCTGTTGGCCTGTGCCTCTGTCCCCTGAATGTTGTGCCCACTGCCACTGACCCCAGGTCCCTGATTGTCTTGGATATGAGGTGTGGCCTGGGGTCCCTGTACAGGTGGGCACACTGCTGATTGACGTGGCCTGGGGACAGAGGTGTGGGTACACTGGGTGGGTGCTGTGGTGTTGGATCCTGATGGGGGAGGCACTGTGGTGGTCTGTGACTGAGCTTGGGTGACCAACTGTCCAGTGGTCCCAGATGGGCGAGGTAGATCATCCAGATCCTGAAGCCCCGAGTTACTGTCATCACTGTGGGATTCTTCTGTTGGGGGTCTGGATAGTGGTGGCACCTCCTCTCCAGTGACATTGGCTGGGGTACCTTTGGGGATGTAAATGATGTATTATGCTTCAGGTGTCTGACATTTGTACTTCTGTAGCTTCCCCTCTATGGTTTTTGTTCCCCTGCCAGCTTTTGCTTGTGTTTGTTGGTGTATAGTGGTTATGATAGTTTCCCTATGCTGTGCATGTTTTAGTGATGAGTGTCCATGCAGGGCTGAGAGGGGTGTCTATGCATTTATGCATTGGTACAGCATGCAGGGCTTGGCATTGGGATTAGTGTGATGTGATGGTCGAGTGTGTGGGATGCAGCGGAGTGATGGGAGTGTGTGATGGCATGTAGGTATGGGGGGTGATAGTATTTAAAAGTTGATTTACCAGTGTCCAGTCCTCCTCCAACTCTGGCGAGTCCCTGAGGATGCAGTAATGCCAAGACTTGCTCCTCCCATGCTGTGAGTTGTGGGAGAGGAGGAGGTGGGGGTCCACCTCCAGTCCTCTGTATAGCGAGCTGGTGTCTTGCTGCAATGGAACATACCTTCCCCCGTAGGTCATTCCACCTCTTCCTTATGTCATCCTGTGTTCTTGGATGCTATCCCATGGCGTTGACCCTGTCCACGATTCTCTGCCATAGCTTCATCTTCCTTGCTATTGATATCTGCTGCACCTGTGCTCCAAAGAGCTGTGGTTCTACCCTGACGATTTTCTCCACCATGATCCTTAACTCCTTCTCAGTGAAACGGGGATGCCTTTGTGGTGCCATGGGTGTTGTGTGATGTGTGTTGATGAGGGTGTGTTGGGTAATATGTTTGGGTGTGTGATGTGGAGTGTGTGAGGGGTATATGGGTGTAAGTGGTGTGTGTGTCTAGTTGTCTCTGTGCTCTTCTTCTCAGTCTCGTATTGGCAATAGTTGTTGGTAAAGGGTTGTGGGTAATGTGGGTGTGTGTTTTATAGTGGTGTGGGTGTGTGAGTGTGGTGTGTGTATGGGTGTCAGGTGTGTGTTGTTTGAATTGGCCAATGTGGTGCTGTTTTTTCTTTGGGTGTCCATTGTGAGCGCGGCGGTATGTACCGCCAATGGTTTACTGCTGTTGAATGTCTGCCGTGGTGATTCGTGGGACATAATGTGATGGCTGTTGTTCTGTTGGCATAACGGTGTGGGTTTTGGGTCTGCCAGTTTATCACTGACCTTTGGTCTGGCAGATTTGTGTATGTGGCTGCATTCTGTCGGATTGGTGTGTGTGTGTCATAATATGGTGAACGGATATTCGCCAGTGGGGCGGTAAGTTGGTGGCTGTCAGCACGGCGGTAAGTGGCATTCACCGCCAATGTCATAATGAGGGCCTAAATGAAGAATCACTAACTTGGGCAATAGCGACCCCTGTTATTTACAGTACTTTGAAATGGCATACCTAAGTGCTACATAAAACAGTTATTACTGGTAGACATAAAAGGACAACTACTACATTTTGCAGCTTTCAGTAACATAAAAGAAGGACCAAATGGGTCCTTTGATAATTTAGTAATAATGAATTAGGTACTTAAACACACATTCTAATTATTATTTCAGGAAATATTGATATTTGACCAAGCGGCTGCTGAGCAGCAGGAACATCACAGATAAATTAAATGGAGGTCATTAGAGAAATAGATATGTCAGAAAGACTTTATGAAGCAAAGGGAGGTAACTTGCATCTCTAGCACACAGTTATGTTCTTGCACTAGTATTAGCGTGCCTGTGTCTCCATTTGTGCTTACAGTTCTGCTGGGTTCAGTACATATAGATTTGCTCTGATTTGCATTGCTTGTTTTTAGGTTTGTATGGATATGTCATATAATATTTATGGCACTTAGGTAGGTCCTATCCAATCCACTGGTACACTCACTCAAGTACTGAAAACCCCTTTGGCACCACCAACTGGGAAGAACTTCTTGTGGGTCCCCTACTTTAGAATTATCTTCATCCATGTGGTACTCCCAGTAAAAAATTAACTTCATCCCTGTGCCTTACCAGGAGAAATCTCTCTTAATCCTCGTAGTTCACGTAGTAAAGAACTGTCTTAATCATTGTGGTGCACCTGCTCAAGAACCGGTAAATCCCTGTGCCACAACCAACTAAAAACATCTGCTTATTATGGGTTTCCCAGCTGAAGAACTGTCCGAACACTTGTGGTTCACCAAGGATAGACTTATCTTAATCCTTGTGGTGCACTCACTCAAGAACTGATGAATCATAGTTCCACGACCCACCAAGAACCTCTACTTTCAATGGCTTCCCCAGAAAATGAACTGTCTTACACCTTGTTGTTCACCTAGAAGAGAACATACTTAATCCATGTGGCTATCTTTGTAGCAAAGTGACTTAATGTTTGTAGGGCACCTTGTAAGGCCCATTGGCTTCTACTGAATGTAAGGAGCAGGTAATTTTTAAAAGAAAGTGTGTAATGAACTCCTCCAGCTTTGGCTTCTATCTTTCTGTGCATCCATGGAATTCGTCAATATTGTAGACAATAGCCATAGGAAGCTCGGGCAGAGGTTCTTGTACCTTCTTTTAATGTATGATAACAGTAATGGTCTTCAGAGCTACTTCCGAGATCAAACTGGGAAACTCCATCTCCAGGAGTCAAAACCTAACGAATTAACAATTTAAGAAGTAGGAGAGTCAATTCCCTTCCAGGTCATGATAGAGTCTCTACCTATTTTTTTTAACAGTCTTTCTATGTGGGCTCCTATCCTTACGACAGTATACAACGTCATCTGGAATAGCGGAGCAACCGTTGAGTTTTGGAGGGCTGCCATTATAGTTAAAAAAAGGATGCTGTCTAGATCCGGGGAACTGCTGACCAATATCTTTGCTGCACGGTAGGCTATTGCTCAATCACATTCAGAATTGTGTCGTGGAACACCAAATTAATGTCTGGCTTGCAGGCAGGCCTCAGCTCTGGAGCTGGCTCCATGGAGAAGGCAATGAGAATATACTTGACCTGCATCAAATAGGTCCAGATAAAAAGATCCACTGTGTTTTTAACCTTCGTTGACCTAAAGTCCACTTTTGGTCAACTCCGGCAGAGCAAGGGATACCACGGAAATGAGTCCTTGCCTTGACATTTCTCCATCATAACACTAATGGTAAGGTTAGATAGAGTAACAAGTGAGAATTCCTTGTTAAAGTTGGCATTTGGCAGGGCTGTCGTAGCCCCCATATTATATAATCTGTATATTAACAACACGAGCAGCTTTCTTATGAACATGGAAGCAGATGTACCAAATTTGAGACTGGAAAACATCCTGATAGTTTTGTTTGCAGATGATGCCGTACCCATAGCAAGAACAGAAGTGGAAAAGTATCATCGTCTTTTGAGTAGTTCTGAACAAAACTTCTGTAATAAACATTTTACTATTAATGCTTCCAAAATTAAGGTCATGATCATGAACTCAAGGAGCAACCTGAAAAAACTATATAATTGGTGAAACCCTTCAAGCTCAGCAAAAACCTTCGACTATTTGGGCATTCTCTTTGACTAAAAAATGACTTGGTGAAGGCAATTACAGAAAACACCACCATCATGGCACAGAATGCCAAATTGTTTCTGCGATGTAAGAGAAATATTGTAGCTTGCACACTAAAGCCAGTCCTCAAAATATATAGGCCCTCATTACGACTTCGGCGGTCTTGCAAAAAGACTGCCGAAGCCGCGGGCGCCACAATACTGCCAGTGCTGGCGGTATGCGTGGCACCCTATCTTGACATTTCCGCTGGCCCAACGGAAAAGTCACATCAACATTGAAGCCTGCTCATAATAGAGCCGGCGGCAATGTTGATGTGCAGCAGATGCAGAAGCACCCGTCGCGCATTTTACTGCCCGAAATTTGGGCAGTGAAATGCGCAATGGGGCTGTGCCTGGGGGCACCTGCCTAGTGCATGGGCAGTGCAGGGGCCCCCAGGGGCACCCCGAGTCCCCCTTATCGCTAGCCTTTCCATGGTAGTGCTTACCACCATGGACAGGCTGGCGGTTGGGGATTATGACCGCCTGGCGGAAGCCTGGTGGTATAGTGGAGGGGCCGGCGGTATGGCCGTGGCTAATGCGCCATGGTCATAATACACTGGCGGAACACCGCCAGCCTGTTGGCGGTGTTACCGCCAGTGTTCCGCCGGCCGCCAGGGTCGTAATGACTCCCATGGTGCCAAAACAGTAGCATGTGTTCTTTATGGGTCAGAATTGTGGGTTTTTCATCAGGGCATAGCA
The DNA here is from genome assembly GCF_031143425.1 of Pleurodeles waltl. Taxonomy (NCBI): domain Eukaryota; kingdom Metazoa; phylum Chordata; class Amphibia; order Caudata; family Salamandridae; genus Pleurodeles; species Pleurodeles waltl. Next base: position 94,272,310 of record NC_090441.1, read on the forward strand.
TTCCAAAAGACTGAAGAGAGTTTTCTGAGGTCATTTGCACAGTACCCCAATGGCAGCCCCAAGACTTAAACTCAATGTACATTACATAGAATATCAGGTATCTAAAACATATTCTCCTTCCGGGGAGGCAGTGGACCACTGCGGCAGAGACCTCCTACTTAATATTGATCACAGACATATTAAGTAGCACGGGCAGCAGCCAGCAGGAAAGTTAAATAGTTACAGGAGCTCACTTTGAAATCTATGGACTGTGTTGAGTTTTCGTTGACTCCTTCTGCAATAAGTAAAACCAGCATTAAAGTTTTTTCGGGAAAATTACTGGAAAAGCGAAATTGCTTTAAATAAAAACTCAGCACAAAAAGGAAGTTTGATGCCTCTATATCTGGACTTAAACTCCTTCAAGCTATTGAGCTCTCTATTAGATCTAATCCACTCTGGAGCTAAGAGAAGACTCTAAGTTATGTGCAAGTTGGGTACCATACTCATCCAAACAAATCCAGAGTAATGGAATGGAAACAAGACTAAAGCTGACCATTGCACTTACAGTTTCGGTGGACGTGAATCTGTGTGGCCCTTTGTGTTACTGTGTACAAAAAGTCTTCCTTTAAGAAACAGCTTCTCCATCTCAAGCTTTTTTAACACAAAGGGCCAATTTAAGAAAAGTGGTGCTACATCCAATGAGCGCCACTTTTCTTGCGCCCCCCCCAGTCTTATAGATTTAATTGCGCCATTTTTGCAGGCCACTTTGTGCCAGAATGCCCCCCTTTGCATACTTTATGCATGGTGCATGCATAATATGGCGCAAAGGGTCATGCATTGAACCACTCTGAAGATATGATGTGGCGTTTTTGGCAATCTAGCGCCACATTAACGTCAGAAAAATGATGCTAATGTGGCATGAGATGGTGCAAGGCCATCCTTAAATTTCGGCCAAAGTAAGGCTCTGCAAGGAGGCAATGGATAAGTATGAAAGGGATGATTTGCCTTACATTCCTTTAACTGTGGCGACTTATATTGTGACTTTTTTGTAAATGTCTTAAATTCTCTGTTAAATGATGACAGAGTTCTAATGCTGAATGTTTGTAAACAATCCTTCTATTTGTAACCCCGAGCTGTGATGTTTTTTATTTGAAGTTTGTTATACTCATGATTTTGAAGCTTTTTGATTATTTTTATTGCATGGCTTTTAAGCTGAGGCAATTTACTCAATAAATAAATACATTTTAATGTGTGACATGCCCATATGTTCCAGCACACAGCAACTCTTTGCCATGAAGGTGAAAGCTGGATAGTCTGTGGGGTGATGAGGAGCAGGCTCCTTGAACTCCTCTCTTGGAACATAAAAGAAGGACAAAGAGAAAGCATGTTTGCCAATAGGATTGGGTGGTAAACGTGTAGTGGGAACTGACTGATCACTTCAATTTGTATGGAAAGCCGACCATTTAGGTGCTGTACTCAAATAACAGTGAAAGTATGGAGTATGTGAGACTCCTGAAATGTGTGTGAGCTAAGAAGATCTGTGGCTGAGCACGTGATTTAACTTGTATTTTTGGTCGTAAATTGCCTAAGCCCGAACGCACTATAGAGAAAGCAAACACAAGGGCAGAGAGGGAGGGGGGCAGTGGAATAAAATGAAATGATGGAGCCATGAGACCCTGCTTCAGCCACTCTCCCACGCCCACGATGGCTGCAATTCCAGCATTCAAAAGATTACAGTGATAGGCATATCTGCTGGAGAAGAATGCAGCCTGTTTTATACTGTAATATCTCAATCAAGAGCTGGAAACTAATTTATAATAAAAAATACAGCTATCATTCCATCTAGAGAAGTGGGCGCTCCACGAAAGTTAAATCAGCAATTCATAATGAAGGGAGCTACAATGGCATGCACAACAGGAGATAATGTAGAGTGCACGACGCCTACAGTCTTGTGTTTAGCGCCTGGAAGCTGGCAGAAGGAGCTTTCCATGTGGCAACTTTATACGTTGCTGGAGGACAAGTACCCCTGCAGTTTGGAGGTACCTGTCTTATAAAGTATCTCTGTGAGAACCAACTCAGCATCATGATAAACAAAAAAGCACTTGGCATGGCAACTGAATCCTTTACATCAGCACTCTCCTCCAGCTCATTCAATATGTACCTTTCCCTTAGTTCACAGCATTGAATCTTAAAACACTGGTTCATTCATGCGCTGATGATGCTCACCTCTGACTGGCACCAGATCTACTCCTGTTAATCGGTGTATTTGGATGGAAAAGTCCCTCACAAGCTAGTGGTTGTGTACCCCTGCCACAAGTGCCCCAGCGGCGGATATCTGGATCCTTGATAACAATTTTTGGTCATGGGCGAGCATGGTTCACGTATGTGTGCCATGGCCTAGCCTGTCTCGTGAAGTGTGGTCTTGGTTAGACAGGGAGTGGCATCCAAAGCACTACCCTTGTGTGGTGGGATGCTACCGTCTTCATCAGGAGTTAAGCAGCACAAGAGCGGTGGCAGCATACCGTGTTATAAGCAATTATGGTCAGTCGACTGAAAAGGCCTTTTCACTATGGGTAGGCTAAATATTCCATTCCACCAGCCGAATTGGCAGAAGTTTGGTGACGCCACTTGCTACATGGTGGAATTTTTTCTTGTGTGCCTGTCAAAACAGTAAGTTGACGAGTGAGATTTGGTGGCCCCTAGCTTGATTTTGTCGCTAGAAGGACATCTGGTGAGATTTTTCCAACACACTCAGTTATGACCATTCACGGTCAGAAAGCTGCCACTCGAGTACAAAATCTACTCATGCGACAGCACAATCAGCTTCAGTAGCTGCACCCTCTGGCGCGCCACTTGGTGCCATTTGCGCTGATTTTTCAGTGTGGAACACACTGCAGGTCTATATCACAGCGCGAGCAGTGCAACATGTCTATTTCTGCCCGTTGGCGGACATCCACAGCATTTTGCAGAGTATTTTTGTAACTATGTGGAATTCAATTGAGTAAGACTCTGTGAGTTCCACCCACCCCTACTTTTTACCGGTGTACATGTACATTTGAATGGCACTATACCTGGAAGCCTCTGGGTTCCATTTTGGGGGACAAAGAGTCAGTTATTGAAGCATGTGGAGATGTTGGAGCCACCGAAACAGATTCATGGACTGCTGCATTCCTGAGAGCTGGGTGGGACACACACTGGAAGAAGAAAGAGCCAGGCTAGGCTCTTCAGTACACTTCTGTAGAGCCCCTTGATTCTGAAAGAGGTCTCTGGTGAAGGGCACCGGGACACATCGCAGGAAGAGAATCATAAAGGGTAGGGCTGGGGGCCTTTGTAACCTTTTAATAAACACATATCAGTGAGGCTGACCTCCAGGTGTGGTCCTCTAGTCACTCCCAGGGCATGTGTTTTGGGGCTGTGACAGACTGCTTTGTGGAGGAAGGACAAGACAGAGGAGTGTGCACTTTAAAGTGGACAACCCCCTTAACACAAACTTCAAAGACTTGGACACTACATTCTATTTATGCATAAAAACGGATTATAAAAAGGAGAGCCGGAGCCTCCCAACTTTGTCAATCCGAAGCCAGTCATCAACATGGAGAAGCACAGCACAATTTCTGTCTGTTGTGACCAGGCCTAGGGATTGAGGGTCTGAAAGTCTCCCTGCTGGCTGAGCAGGTATCACCCAGGAGAACCAAGAACATTCACCCCGCAGCCTGGAGGCTTTTTCCAGACTCAAGACCAGTAGGCCCTGTGAGGAGAAGGAGATCATCTGCAGGGACTTGAGTCCTGTGGGGATCCTGCCAAGTGGATTCCAGGAAATGAAGTGTGAGATTCTGGTCCATCTCAATCAGTGCTCTGATTGGGATGGCTACCTGTGTGTGCTGTGATGACCTCCCAGATAATAGGTGGGGGGCACAGAGAAAGACTGGACTGCTGCACCAATCAGGCTGTCCATCCATGTATGTAGGCTGTGACCCCTGTATGCAATGTGGGTGGTGCTGTGAAAAGTAAAACGCATCACCCTGGGGATGAGTTGTGACTAGAGGAGGGCCATCACCTTGCACATCATTGTGTACTGACAATGGCCATCACCCTATTGTGCTTTTGCGACTCTCGTATGCCAGATAGGGACCATAGTGAAGACTGAAGGCTTTCGCCCTGGTGCATTTCTGTAAATAGAAGAGGGCCATCACCCTGTGCAGAGCAGTGACCTGAAAGAGCCATTGCCCCATGTGCCACTGGGTGTGTTTAACCATGCCAGGAGGGAGTCATTCTGAAGTGATAGGGCTGATGCTCTGAAGCAGCATGCAACCAGGAAGAAGTGGGTTGTGCCTAGTGGAGAAAGAGCAACACGTTACACAATGAGCCCAGGATTACTCAGGACCTGCCTCCGCATTGAGAAAAACTTAACAAAAGACCAGAAGCCCTCCAGGGGCACTTGCCACCTTGACCGCAGCATCTTGATGTCTACTCTTCGCCAAGCTGCACACGTGCACTCACATACTTTGAATCATCACTCCAGCGTAATTGAGCAAGACTATATACTGGTTCACCTGGCACTGTGGGGCAATTTGCTCTTACTAACGCACTATAGCATTGGTATACTGTGAGTTTCTCAAACCCATTGTGAAACTCCCAAGACTTGGACTCACCAGCAGGGCCTAGCTTGGATGTTGCCTCATGTAACCGGGGAATAACCACTGTGCTTGGATTGGGAAGTAGGACTCAAGAGCTGACCTAGGTAATGCTAGTGTGCTTGCCTTATGCAGACTGTGTATATTGTTTACAGTGTGCCATACTGTCTTTTGTGATTGTAGATAAATGTTCCTTTTTACATATAACAAGTACTTGACTGGGCAATCATTTACTCTGGGTTGCTGGGTACATTTGTAGGTTGTTAGCCAGTGTTCACCCTAAGCCTACCCACTCCCTGAAAAGTCTTGGACCGCTTGACCTGCGAACCACTGAGAATCGTATGCTGAAGGGGTACTTTGGCTAGTTGCCCATTCCAGGTGGGATCCAGAACATCAGGAATAAACGGCTCAACTAACACGATTCAGCCATGTGGCTCCTGCTTGGCCCTCTGAATGAGGTTCTGACACAAAAATCCAATAGGGGATTAACCCAAAGTTGCTCTGCCTCAATTCTTCCCTTCTGAGATTCTGCTTACTGGCCTCTCTGCTTGAGCATCTCATCAGCCTCCTCTTTGGTTACACTACTGCATCCCTCTGTGAAGCTTTCGGGTCACATTCGGTTCCATCAGCTCTCTTATTAAAACACAGTTAAACGTGCTTTCTATAAGTTGACACATTTTCATTTAGGCCCTATAGACATTGTCTCTTTTGCATTGCATATGAGATTTCTTGTCGAGTGGGCTATTGCAATGACATCCGCACCGGTCTCCCAGGTACAACCACCCATATGTTTCAAGGAGTCTAAATGAAGTTGCCTGAGTGTACTATGTGCCCTCCAGCGGGTACTGAAAATACAGTGTATTAAGGTCACAGCCATGAGGTTTGCCAATAAGGCACTACATTTAAGGGGAACAATCACCTAATAAGGTTCTTCCAAAAGCATCCGCTGACCAAACACCTAAGATCAGCTTCCTTGAATGTGCTTACCATCTAATCTACCAAACACAAGTGGTTTAGAGGGAGATGTCTCCAATGGCAAGGCCTAACCATCTGAACCACATACCTCTAGACTTTAACATATTTGTTTCTAAAGTTCAAAAATGGTCTGAAAACCTATTTATTCAAGTAAACAGATGACCTGAATTTATATTCATGGTCTTGGAATACACAACAAACCGTCCCACCGCCCGGTAATTAAAGGTTGATATTGACTGGGTCTCTGTTCTCTCTTGTTTACTTCTTTGGCATGAATATAACCTAGTATTAAATGCTTTATACAAGTCTACTAAATAATTCTGTCAAAATGTTTAGTTACCAATTAGTCTGGGAAGCAGATCCAGACAGTATTAATCATTGAGTCCTGGTGGCTAAGTATAGATAACATTAGGTAAGTAACAGGTACAACAGCAGCCGTATAGATGAGCAGCTGAAAAAGTTAACATCCAGTCCAATGTCGGGAGTGAAATCTTATTCAGATGATAAATGCTGCATCATATTGACTGTGAGCAGCAGCATGTAAGGATGAGTTGACTGAGTCCCTTACTAGGTCCCTCACTGGCACACCTTGCCTGATGTCAATAAGAAGCTGGTCGTCAGTTTCTGATAATGCGCTGGTTTAGGGTGATATCTATACATTTTTCAAAGCTAGACCTAATGCCACGATATTGTCCTGATTCTCTTGAATCATTAACTTTTCAGTAATGTGAATGTTAATTGCCATTAGTGTGTAGTCAGCTATTAATGCTGCTGCTGCTGGATTCTAGTGCCCGGGGATCACTCACAACCCAGAGATGGAAAAATAACTCTAAATGGTATTTCCCACATATCGAGTTCAAATGAAGGAACAGGAAGCCAATATTTATTTTACCATTTTAGTGCAAAACTAATTCTCTGCAAGAAAAATTTATGGGTGCATGAGAAAAATACCATATTGAAGTATTTTATGAGGTAATCTCCTAGTGCAATATACGAAGACTGAACACAACTAAACTGAGCCATCAGATGCAGGACAGACAGCAGTCAACACATTTTTGTCTCAGATGAAAAAGGGTTTTCCAGGTTTTGTACACAGCTTTGGCAGTTTGCAACGCTACTGCCAATGGTAACCAATTATACACTGCAGAGAGTTTTTGGTTCACATCTGAGACAGGTGTCAGGTGTCTTATTCCTGAACTAGGGGGATTCGATGAGGCGCAGTCCTCCAAGCTACATCAGCAATCAAATTTTCGTGATGCTCCAACAATTTATGAAATATACCATGTATAAAATGGGATTGAAGTCAGAAGAAGACAGTGTCTAGTTAAACTTGTACTACTTAAAGTGTGTTGGATTGCCTTCATGTAAGTGCTGTGCAAACCATCAGCAGCGTCACCAGTAGTGCCTTAGACATATCAACATTTGAATTTGTTTAGATCTAATTGACTACAAATTAATTTTTAATACAAATTCTGTAAACTGAACTTTCCTTGCATTTTTCTTTAATTGCATTCTCGCATATGAAATAAATTATCTCACAATTCACCTTCTTTGCTTAGTTTGTTGCTTTGTCAATTACTACTGACAGTGTAACTTAAAAAATCTCAATATTTTAAGTGGACTTGCAGCTTATTATCAGCAGGAAGAAAGGGTGTCCTTCAATGAGTCACAATTTTATAAAAAAAAAAAAACAAATACAGTAAAATATGAATAAAATAAGCATTATTCAAAACAACAATACATCAACACAAACTAGCTCTGGTGATACTTGTTTGAATTGAAACCTCTGAGTCAAAATGGTCTTTTGGTCCATGTCAGAACCATTAACCGGCTTCCTTATCTAACAGTGAGGAATGGCCTGATTTAGATATTGGCGGACAGGTTGCTCCATCACAACGGTGACAGATATTATATCCTATAGGATTTTGATTTTGGCGAACTGGATATCCACCAATATCTAAATCAGGCCCTACGTACCACTGTCACTCCATACATTTAGTACTGTTCTTTTTACTTATGTGTTACCCGAAATCTCTTTTACAGAAAACAACTGAGTTCGAACTTTTCATTAAGGCTCTTTGGTTGCGAAATTTTCAAAGTCTCAATCCAGTATGGTTTTTCGTAAAGCAAGTATTTTGTTTTATTGCCATGTTTCCAAAATGTAAAATTTTTATTGACTTACATTATATCTGGTTTCCTCTAAAGGAATTGCAACAGTGGTTTTCTTACATAGAGTTTGTTACAAGGACACTTTAGTTTGGATTGTTCTGCTTTTTTTACCTCAGGCCTACTACCAAAATAGCCAGTCAGTAGTTTTGTGTGACTGCGCTTCGGAGACCCCATGTGTGAGTGGCTGGGATGTGCACAGAAGCTTTTCCTAATTTGCAGTGGCCAGCCAGGATCTCTCCACTGGCTGCACACACATGTCAGTGCAAAGCACTTCTTGTAATCCTCCTCGGACCGCTCCCCGTCAGCGAGCTTTGGTCACAATATACAATGGGCTCCACGAAGGACGCCCCCACTCATCTCAAGAGTGTGCTTGTAGGAAACCAATCCGTAATTCCAGGACACATTGTTTAGTGACTTTTGACATAGCACATTCTGGTATGCCCAGGCCTGGAGCCCATGACCTGAAAACTAATTTTCTCTGAAGTCTTAGGCTCTGGGGTACCTTGCTGTTTGGGGTTTCAGCCCAGAGCAAAGAATCAGTTAGGGTTCTATAATTCACAGCCTCAGTCTTGGGGTTCTTTGGGTGCCAGGAGTCCCTGGATGCAGATCAGTCATGCAGTATTGCTAAGGAAGATCTCCCATTGGCAGACAAGAACCATCATCTTATGCTTGTTGCCAGACTCAGGTGAACCGAAGCATGCATGTCCGACTTCTAGGAAATACCATTTTGATTAATGCAGGTAAATCAAGGTGTGTTTCTTTTCAAAGCACTAGACAGAATGCTCCTGAACTTACACATACACAGGTCAGAAGGAGATGCCATGAACCCAACTCCCTGTTACATAAAAGATGTGGAGCAGTCCGATGATGGACTAATAAAACGGCTACAAAGATTGTTGCCAAATGGAGGATCTGATACTACAGGGACTAAGGGACCTCATTCAGCAGGATGGGTGGCTTCATAGATGCCTCTCTGTTTATTTCAGTTCTGCAGAATGCAGCTGGTACTGGAGTGTCTATAGGAGGTCTGCAGGCCTGTGTATCTCATTACTCCATTTTCGCTCTGGTCCTTGCACCAATTCATTTAACGTGGCACTATGCATTGGATGTGTTACCAGGCCACTACTCTTTAATAATGTCCCCTCACACACCACTTGCCCTGTGCCCAATTCTCACACAAAAGCCCTGAACATGTTTCCATCCCCTCTGCCTTAGGCCAGAATGTATCATTGTGCTGCCTACTGAAAGTGTCAGTATATGGAGGTGTCTGATAACATTGGCAAAATATACTTTCCGTCACTGCACTTTCCTTTTACAAATACCAATTTTCAAATGGGTTAATCCGCTTGGTGCAATCGAAATGAAGAAAAACTTTAACTCCCAAAATGCACTTGGTTGTTAAATGAACAGGAAGCTTGTTTTCCTGTTGCCATGGAGTTTTATGAGAATCCTGTCGTCTGCTTCAGACGGTTCAGTTTGTGTTGTGTGCTAACGGCTCTTTATCGCGACTTAACAAGTCGTTACAGCACAACATTGAGAACGTGGAGATAATGTGTTGTTCATGGTACGTATCACCACTTAACAACAAGTCTTTGCAGCACAACATTGAGAACGTGGAGATAATCCGTTGTTCTTGTTATGTATCGCGACTTAACAAGCCTTTGCAGCACAACATCGAGAACTCTGAGATAATGTATTGTTCTTGTTATGTATCAAACAAATGAGGCAGCCTGGGTGGAGCAGATGTTGCATGGGCTGCAAGGCTTCAGGCCATCCAGATTGTCAGGTGTCTGCATTTCTCAGAAATGCATGTGAAAACGATAGACTATGGGGGTCATTCTAACCCTGGCGGTAAAAACCGGCAGGGCGAATGACCGCGGTAGCACCGCCAACAGGCTGGCGGTGCACCGCTGGGCATTCTGACCGCGGCGGTTCAGCCGCGGCCAGAAACGGAAAGTCGGCGGTGTACCGCCGACTTTCCGCTGCCCTTGAGAATCCTCCATGGCGGCGGAGCGCGCTCCGCCGCCATGGGGATTCTGACACCCCCTACCGCCATCCTGTTCCTGGCGGGTCTCCCGCCAGGAACAGGATGGCGGTAGGGGGTGCCGCGGGGCCCCCTTAAGAGGGCCCCAAAAAGAATTTCAGTGTCTGTCTAGCAAACACTGAAATTCGCGACGGGTGCTACTGCACCCGTCGCACTCCAGCAACTCCGCCGGCTCCATTCGGAGCCGGCTTCATCGTTGCTGGGTCTTTCCCGCTGTGCTGGCGGGCGGCCTTTTGGCGGTCACCCGCCAGCACAGCGGGAAAGCCAGAATGGCCGCCGCGGTCTTGTGACCGCGGTGCGGTCATTTGGCGGTAACCGCATGGCGGGCGGCGACCGCCGCCCACCGCGGTTAGAATCACCGCCTATGTTTTGATGTTGTTTAAGAAAATCCTATTCAGTGTGAAAACAAAAGAAGTCACATCATACAGAAGAGGAGTTGGGGTGCCACAGACATGAAAATAACTTTTTGTTTTAGACAAAAAACATATCCAAACCCTGGTCTATGTTCAGTTCTGGGCGGGGCTGACAGTACTCTCGTAGTAATTTGATCACCCCAGGCCAAAAATGCCAAAAATACTATGGGTACACAATTCCCTTTTGCAGAAATCGCCAATAGCCACACGTCTGCTCCCTTGCGATCCTTGACAATCACCTGGTCACCGATGTGAATGTCTCTTACCCTGGCCCGCCTCGTTCTGCTCGCCTTGTGATTGACTTCTCTCCTCTTGGCTTGTGTCTGCTTCGGGTGATAGGGGATGGGTTCCCACCCGGGTGCAGCGGGGATGGTGTCTCGTCTCGTTCCGACAAGCATCAGCGACCACGGAGTCTGGCCAGTTGTGCAATGCGGGGTTCCTCTATATTCCCGTAAGAACCGGTGAAGGCTGATCTCCGTGTCCGTGGTTTCTAACACAGCGATTCTAAGGGCCTTATTGAGCGTGCGCATGAAACGCTCAACCTCTCCATTGGCTTGAGGCCATAGCGGCGTGATTCTTCTGTGTCTGACGCCCAAACACCCCATCATGTCATGAAACTCACTCCCTTGGAAAGGCGGTTCGTTATCCATCTTGATCTCCTCCGGGAGACCAAACATGGCAAAAATCCTTTCAAGAGCTGGACCCACCTGCGTGAATGCAGTGGACGCAATGACCTCGACGACTGGATACTTGGAGTACCCATCTATGAGCGCCAGGGTGGTCCTGCCATCCGGAAAGCTTCCAAAATCTAGGCTGACTTGCGCCCAGGGTTTCGTGCATGCTTCTTCCGTCAGGATCGGGGCCGGCACCTCCGGGCTAGCTGTTAACTGGCACGCTGGGCATTGTCGCACGCATTGGTCCACTCCCTCTTCAAGTCCAGGGAACCACACCTTTACCCTCATGTGCGCCTTCATTTTCGTCATTCCTTGATGCCCTCCGTGTGCTAAAAGGATCACGCGATCTTGTAGTTGTCATGGTATTACTAGCCTGTGCCCCCGGAGGAGAAGACCATCTGCCGTAGAGCTTAGCTCGTTCCGGACTCTCCATAGTTTTGTCAAACGCTCTCGTTCAGCCGTGGTCCAGTTTTCCGTGTTTGAAAGGAAATGGCACCATGATCCACTTTCCAACGCTAGCTTCACATGCAGCAGTACCACGTCTTCAAGGATCGCTTCGGAGATCTCCTTTGTTTTGATTGTCTTGGGGCAGCTCCCTTGGGCAAGTGCATGCACATGCGCTTCGGTGTCTGCCTCATCTTGACTAGGGGCTTGGGTCTGGTCCAGCGGGTGTCGAGACAGGAAGTCCGCTGGGTTCTTGGCCCCTGGTTGGTACACTACCTCCATGCCATAGTGTTGCAGCTGAATTGCCCACCTTTCGATCCGTGGAGGCGGATGTGGTGCGCTCCCCTTGAAAAGGGGAACAAGTGGTTGATGGTCTGTGACCACCCGGAAGGGTCTTCCTTTGAGATAGAGGTGGAAGTGCCCTCACGCCCACTTCATCGCCAGGGCCTCCCTCTCGGTCTGGGAGTATCGTCGCTCGGTTGGCGTCAACGCCTTACTGGCGTATGCTAATGGGGCGCACCGGCCTGGCTCACTCTCTTGGGCCAGCACAGCGCCGAGGCCTACCGGGCTTACGTCAACAGTCAGCTCGGTCTTTCTCATCGGGTCAAAGTATGCCATCGTAGTGTCACACAGGAGAGCCTTCTTGAGTTCTTGGAATGCTTCTTCTTCTCGGCTCCCCCACTCCCAGGGTGCATCCGCTTTCGTGCGGGCTCGGAGCGGCTCTGACAGCGTGGCCAACCTTGGGATGAATCTACCGCAATATGTTGCCATTCCCAAGAAACTCCTCACTTCAGTCACCGTCTTCGGGGCGGTGGCTTTTCTGATGGCGCTGGATTTGCGGGGATCTACTTGGATGCCTTCCTGGTTGAAGACATATCCGAAAAATTCGATTTCTGTCTGGAAGAAAACACACTTGTTTCGGTGGAGGGGGAGTCCATGTTCCGACAATCTTTTGAGGGTGTCCCTCACTTGCCGATGGTGATCTTCAGCCGTTGCGGAGTAGATTAATATGTCGTCGCTTACATTCATCACGCCTTGTAAGCCTGACAGTGTCTGTCGAATGGTGTCCTGGAAGACCTCCGCCGCCGATGACACACCGAAGCTCAGGCGCTTGTATCTTCTCAAGCCAAGGTGTGTTGAGAACGTGATGATATACCTACTTTCCTCCGCCAGTCTGAGTTGGTGATATCCCGCGTTTAAGTCTAGTTTTGAGAACCACTTGGATCTGTTTAAATCAGCTATGATGTCATCTATGGTTGGGGTAACATGCCTTTCTTGCTTGATGGCCTGGTTGGGCCACCTCATGTCGATGCAGAGGCGGATTTTTCCTGGTTGCTTCGGCTTTTCCGCGATCACCATGGGCGATACCCAGGGAGTGGGTCCAGATACTCTTTCGATGACTCCTTGTTCTTCGAGGCTAGCCAGCTCTCGCTCTACTAGCGGCCTTAAGTGAAACGGTATTCGCCGGTGTCGTAATGCAACCGGCTTCACGGCCTTGTCAATGTGTAGCTTGATCGGGGGAGCTTTGAGGCAGCCAAGGCCTGTGAACAGTTCTGGGAATTCTCTTAGCAGCTCATCAATTTGACAAGATCGTAGGCTTTTTGCAAACATCACCAGACCTAGCTCCTCAGCCGCTTGACTGCCAAGCAGAGTGTCTGCCTCCTTGTCGACCACGTGGAACATCGTGTGTATCGTTTTTCCCTCCGCCTGCACTGTCACTGCCATGCGTCCCTTCAGCGGTAGGGCGTGCGACTTCCGTAGGTAAATATTTTGGTGCAGCAGAAAGAAGCAGCACCCTCTGGTGCACCGCGTGATGAAATTCGTGTTGATTTTACAGCACAGAAGAAGATCCTGGTGCTAAAAATCAGTGCGAGCAGCGCAACGTATCTGATTACTCTCACAGATCTCCACAGAATTTTTCTGTAACTCCGATGAAATCCTCAAGGTGAAATTCCACAAGTTCTGCCCAGGCCTCATAAAAATATAGGCCTGTCTTGTATTTTTATGTGTGGAGTGGAGTCTCCACAGTCTTAACATTACTATTAACTCGTAGCTTGTGAATACTAAAAAAACGTAAACTTTGTGAACTAGACTCACTGTCTTTATAAAGTCTACCTTAAAATTTAATGTTATCAGGTGTGCTAGGTCTGCCACACATTTTTTTGTCATCAAATGAAAGTGCAGAACACAAACAATGGTGTCCTACTGACAGTGTGTGATCTTGCAATGTGTTGTAACTTGAATCCAGAGGAATGTTTACCATGTAGCAGGGGGACTGATAAATGTTGTCGTCATGTTCTGCTGGTGTTTGTCTTGGAACCTCTGAGGCAGTTAGAGCTGTTGTATTTGGCCTGTAAAGGTGTCACAGGGTTGTTACCAAAAACATTGGAAGAAACTTCCTTACATTATTTACAACAAGTTCAGTGATGAGGATGGGATGGTTTCTTCCGCCTACTGCCTAATATGTTTAAAAGGATTATTATGGTGCTATTCTAAGCGCATCCTGCCTTTCCCTGTATTTGTGGACTCTCTCGAGCACAGTTTATTAGTTTGCGGCATCCTGCTCATAGTCTGCGCATGAATACTTTATTTCAAAGCAGTGCAGGCAAAAACTTTATAATTTCAAGATATTGCTCAGCAATAAACGTCCACCACCCTCCTCACCATTAAAAAAGATCGGGAGGCAATATTATTTTATTTCGAGACCGCAACACAAATGGCTACCTGCAGCATTAGCTCGCATTCTACGACCCTCGATCCAACAAGCCCACGCGCTTCATCTCGCTAGTTCACTTGCATTTGCAGGAACTCATAGAAAGGTTTGAAAGTTGGGTTTGGGGGCATTAAAGGATGAATATTAAATAGTATGTGATGTTAAAGCTGTGTGGGAAAAGGGGGGCCTATACTTCATTGGACCTTTCATGTATCTGCCGGAACAAGAGAGGCATGCTGCAGTTGTAGTATGACTGCAGTAGAAATGAGTGAGTTTTTGCAGTGTGTGGCTATAAAAGAGTTCCGCACCACTGTAAAATCCACAAGCCAGTGGCCAAGTTGAAAGAATCAATAGATTGATTCATGGAACCATGGAAATGGCAAGTAAATCTGGACGAAATTTGCAAAGGGCAGTGAAGGGCATGTTATGGGTGCATCGTACCACGGTGAAACCCATTATGGATAAGTCACCCGTTCAGATATTGAGAGACAGATCTCTGTGTGCAAAATTGGTGCCAACATGGATATGGAAAGGCAAAGCAGTTGGACATAGTGGAATCAACACATTAGTCAAAGGATAGTACAGAGAGATTGTGTGAAAATCAAAACAGCTAAAATAGATCAAGGACTGTTCAAATTCAAGGGGTTCGCTGCTGATGATCGATCATTTGTAGTTATCTGTTGATTGCTGTGCCTTAAATCGTTGTCTTAATCTGTTTATTGGTTCAATTTTCCTGTTGTGCGTGTTGGTGTTTTCCACTTACCCAGGTGCATGTGTTGGTTCATGTGGTTGTGTGTCTATTTACTTCCATTTGTTTATTTTAAGTGAAGGAGATGTGTTGTCACATTAATCCAGAGGAATGTTTACCATGTAATAGGGGTTCTGATGAATGTTGTATCATGTTTATCTTAGAACCTCTGAGGCGATTGGAGATTTGGTTCCTGGCCCGTAATGGTGTCACACGGTTGTTACCAAATAAATATCCTGGTTCTTCGGAAGAAACCTCCTTGCATTATTTCCAACTATACACCTTCTGGCTCTACATGCAGTTAAATGTATGGCATACCTGCTAACATTTTGGCAATATTACTTCTAGCCTGCTTAGACTGTACAACAAAACATAGGGGGCTGAAAGAGAATGAGCCTGTTGGAAAATACTGACGGGCCCACAAAAAAGGCTTTTATGATTGGGAAAAGTTTGCTTTATAACTAAGACACAAGTGGACTTACATTGTTTCTTAGTTGCCCTAAAAGGTTTTTCATGTAAACCTGCTACTTAGGTATCACTACACCTCTCCCCACCCACATACTTTTAAGTACCTCCGCATCTCCTGAGTCCTATCCAACTCATCAAGCTTTCTTGCCTTCTCATCCTTCACTTGTCCTCCTTGCAGCCTTCCAGGCCTTCTGCACATTTCTGACAGAAAAACGGACTTACCCAGACTTACCTTCCAGTGCGGCCAGACAGTTGCTTGGCAGACCCATCCTACCATACCTTGAAGCCCTCGCTAGACCCTTGAAATCCATGTTAAATCAAGACAAAATTCAACATCACCCCAACTTTTCTTCTAGTGACTCAATGGCTGCTGTTTCTGTTAACATTCGTCAATTAGTATATTTTTATCTCCCGGTCCTAACTAAGCAGTAAGTATTAGAGGACCCATTCATTGATTGTGTGATAGATTCTTGCCCCATTCCTCAGTTCCCTCAAACAAAGAGGGTCAATGTGGAGCGCTACCCACAGACGTATATATCTTTAAGGTTGTAAAAAGGTCATTATTGATGCGAGGAAGGAAATTTTTACACTCTCGGCCTCCATTGCCTTACACACTAATATGAATCCTTAAATGTTAAACATATAGGGGGTTATTACAAGTTTGGAGGAGGTGTTAATCCGTCCCAAAAGTGACGGTAAAGTGACGGATATACCACCAGCCGTATTACAAGTCCATTATATCCTATGGAACTCGTAATACGGCTGGTAGTATATCTGTCACTTTACCGTCACTTTTGGGACGGATTAACACCTCCTCCAAAGTTGTAATAACCCCCATAGATAGGTATCATAATATCTCAATAAATCTAGGACTCAAGGCTCAATCATCCTCCCATGGCCCACATAGCCCCTATCCAGGTCTCCAATCCCAGACTAATTTCAACTGACTAAATATTCTTTTACTCACATGCCTGGCTTCCCAGTCCATGGACTATGGGGGTTATTACAACTTTGGAGGAGTGTTTAATCCGTCCCAAAAGTGACGGTAAAGTACCATTTACTTAAGGGATATAACGGATATACCACCAGCCGTATTACGAGTTCCATAGGATATAATGGACTTGTAATACGGCTGGTGGTATATCCGTTATATCCCTTAAGTAAATGGTGCTGTTTGTGCCCCTTCTTTACTCCTTACAAATCCCTGTTCTCCTCCAATGACATGTATCCTCCTGGAACAACAACTGGGGCTTCTAAACATATACTATTCTGTCACTTTCATATTAATTTCCTTCAATGATGAGGAAATTGGTACCTTGAGATAAGAATTTGGAGATAAGTATGGTAAATCTATATTTACCTATCTGTGCTTACTTTCTCAATATTGTGGTAGTCGATATTATTGTTATGAAATCTTTTTAAGACAGTATTTAAAGATAGTGTTCTGGTAGTACACCTCCAGGAACACCCCATTTGATCAAGCAGGAAAGTCAGTGATCAAACACAGATCAACTGGTTTCCAAAATCGAGAACTAGGCTGCTAAACCTCAGTTGTGTTTCTGCGTGGGGTCATTAACACCAACCCAGAGCCTTTAATGTACAAGTTGAGACCATTTGGAAATACACAAGACTGTATCAACAAGCTGTGAACTTGCTATTCTTTATTTGTATTTGATTTTCAGTTTCTGTAGAACACACAATTCCAGAATGACGAATGGAACTAGTAAAATATTTAAAGGCGGAGGGAGGCGTAGATCCTTCCCAACATGAAAGCACAGAGGGGGTCATTCCGAGTTTGGTGGGCGGCGGTTGCCGCCCGCCAAACTTCCCCCGTCGAAAGACCGCTCTGCGGTCAAAAGACCGCGGGGGCCATTTCGACTTTCCCGCTGGGCCGGCGGGCGACCGCCAAAAGAGCGCCCGCCGGCCCAGCGGGAAAGGCCCTGCAACATTGAAGCCGGCTCCGAATGGAGCCAGCGATGTTGCAGGGGTGCGACGGGTGCAGTTGCACCCGTCGCGATTTTCACTGTCTGCAAAGCAGACAGTGAAAATCCTGCTGGGGCCTTGTTAGGGGGCCCCTGCACTGCCCATGCCAGTGGCATGGGCAGTGCAGGGGCCCCCAGGGGCCCCACGACACCCGTTCCCGCCATCCTGTTTCTGGCGGGAAGGGGGTCGGAATCCCCATGGCGGCGCTGCAAGCAGCGCCGCCATGGAGGATTCTCCCAGCCGGGGGAAATCTGGCAGGAAACCGGGGGAAATCCGGCAGGAAACCGCCGGACCCGGCTGGGCGACCGCAGCTGTACGGAATAGCAAAGGAAGCACCGCCAGCCTGTTGGCGGTGCTTCCGTGGTCGTCCAGGGTCAGAATGACCCCCAGAGTCTGCTCTTATCTCTTCTTCAGATTCTATCCGGAGAATGGTCGATGAAGGTCAAGGGGCGTTCCTAATTTTATTAGACCTGTCCGCAGCCTTTGACACGATCTCAACTCAAATCTTGCTAGCTCGCCTTTACCAAGCAGGTATCAGAGAGCAGGCTCTTAAGCTATTAGAGTCCTTCCTGACCAATAGATGGACTTCGGTTAGCTGTGGCGACTTTAGATCCATGGCCTACCTGTTACCTTGCGGGGTCCCTCTTGGCTCGTCGTTGGGCCCCACTTTGTTTAACGTGTATGTCGCCCCGCTGGCCAACCTGATTCGGTCATTTGGTTTCTCTCCCACTTCTTATGCAGATGATATACAGTTGATTATCCCAGTTAACAAGAACTGGGAGGAAGTGGCTGATCATTTTAATAACTGCATGCAGGCAGATAATAACTGGATGAAGACTAACTGGCTTAAACTTAACGGCGCCAAAACTGAAATTCTTTGTTTCGGACTCGGTAAGGACCAGTGGAACACACAGTGGTGGCCGACAGACTGAGGCACCCTCCCGGTCCCTACTACTGCCAGCAGGAATCTATTAATCATCTTTGATGATCACCTATCTTTCAAAAAACAGGTGAATCTTACTGTAAAAACATGCCTGTGGACATTAAAAATGCTAAGAAAAGTTTTTCCTTACCTCCAACGGGAATGGAAAATTACAGTTACACTAGCCTTGGTCATGTCTAAAATGGACTATTGTAATGCTTTATTACTTAATCTGGATAGAGTTTCCTTGAATAAGCTACAACTGATTCCGAACACGGCTGCTAGGTCTTCCTCGCGCTGCCTCTGCTAGCGACAGTCTCAATCAATTGCACTGGTTCCCGGTAGCTCAGCGCATTATCTTCAAAACACTCTGCATCACCCACAAAGCTGTTTATGGCTTTGGCTCCCAATACCTGGTCTCTAACCTTTCCTGGTAAAGACCAAAGCGTAATCTTAGGTCACTTGGGGCTTACAAAATTCGGATCCCTAGAACCAACAAAGTTAAATGGGGCGATAAAGCCTTCACCGTGTCTGCGGCTAAGTGCTGGAAATCGCTCCCCCTGAGCATCAGGAAGGAACCTACCTATTTGGGCTTCAGGAAATTGGTCAAAACCTGGCTCTTCCCGCGCTAGTCACTGGCATCTGTTCTTTTTTCTCCTGTCCCTTCCTCAGCTTTGCACCACTCACCTTAGCGCTTTGATGCTCTTTTGAGCCGGAATGCGCTTTATAAATACCACTACATACATACATACGAATAACAATATTTCTTCAAAGCAGTCATTATCTTTCAGCGTCCAACATTCACCTGATAGCAGACTTTCTATATGATCCGGGGAAGCAAAGATTGCAATGTGAAAAATGAGTATTTTTGTACTGGGGCTGTAGTTTATGTTTTTGTATCTAGCTCCTAGGGTACTTTATTTATTGCAATTAAGCAGATTGATTCTTTGTCTGGTAGGTGTATATATTTAATGCACTATGCATTTTCAACACATCACTCCTTTTTTAAAAAAAAATCACAACTCTATTCTAAAGACTGAAACTCTATAAGTATTCTGAGAAAAGGCAAAATATAATTTAAGTAAACTGTTGCTCGAATCATTCAAAATCAATAGTGAATGACAAGGTTTGGATATTTGTGGTATATTGTGGCCATTAATCAGCGTTTATATGGGTATAGCCATCAGTGGTGCAGCAGTGGCAACCAACCCAGAGGCTTCAGGGCCCATTGAACCCTAATTTTTTGCTACATTTTACCTTCCAACCAACAGACTGAGGTGCATATTTATACTCTGTTTGCGCCAGATTTGCGTCATTTTCTTTTTACTTAAATCCGGCACAAACTTAACTCCATTTTTATATTTTGGCGCTAGACATGTCTAGTTACAAAATATTGGAATCATTTTTTGCCTGCGGAAAACTACCTTGCGTCACTGAGATGCAAGGTATGCGTTCCCTGGCAAAAAATGACTCAAAGGCCCTAGCGCATTATTTATCCTCCCATGCAAAAACTACGCACAGGAGGTAGGCGGCCTAAATAATGGCGCTAAGCTTGCTTAGCGCCATTATTTAACGCCTGGGTCAGGGCAGGCGTTAGGGGACCTGCAGGCCCATTTCCATGGTGGAACGCCATGGAATAAGCCCACAGCTGCCTGCCCCAGGGACACCCCCACCCACATGAAAGGGACAGTGAAGGATGGGGGACCCCATCCCAGGTAAGTAAAGGTAAGTATTTACCTTTTTTCCTTAAAGTGCCATAGGGGCCCAGAAAAGGACCCCCATACATGGCACTGGGTGCAATGGCCATGCCCAGGGGGCCCTTGTCCCCTGTGCTGGCCATTGGGGTGCTGGGCATGACTCCTGTCTTCTATAAGACAGGAGTCATGTGGTATGGTAGTTTTAGTAAATGACGCTAGGCTGGTTAGAGTCATCTTTTTTTACTCTAACCAGCCTAGCGTCTTTTTTTTACGCTAAACCCACTACTCCCCTATCGCCACCCCCACGCTAACGTTATTCTCCATGACGGTAGCCCACCCTTTGTGCCGGGTTGCGCCATTCCACAAATAAGACGTCCAACAGGTGTCTTGGAATGGCGCTAGCCGGCAGTATACTTTTTTACGCTAAACTGAGTTAAGGTAGTTTAGCGTCAAAAAGTATAAATCACGGCCTGAGTTTGCACAAGAGCCCATGGCACCCTTGCTATCGTGCTGACTGTAAACAATGGTCTGCAACTTTGAGATTTATTGTGAGCCTGTTAGCTCCCAGGTATGCTCCTTTTCATGTAAAACAGCACTGTACAGTGTCCACACCCACAGACACAAATTTGAAGACACGGCCCCCTTTCTTTACATGCCGAATAGTCTAACCTTGACCAATACATGCTAACCGTCCTTGTCAATAAAGGAGTGTGTGTGCTTGAAAGGTGTCCCCATCCAGGTCCATATTAGCACCCTCCTGGAGTATCCTCCATGACACAGCTGGAGCAGAACGAGCTACTCGAAGCCTCCCAATCCAGCTTAGCGCAGCAATCACAGCACGGAAACTGCCCTGATCGCAGCCACAGATGACGTGTTAACCCTCCTCGACAGAAGAGAAACAGCAGCTTTGATCCCCCCTCAATCTCTCGGCAGCCTTTGACTTCATATCCCACCACATGCTGATCGAAAGACTCCACCACATCGGCATCCGAGGAGACGCACTCAGATGGATCACTTCTTTCCTCACCTGAAGTACCCAGAGTATCCACCTTCCACCTTTCACCTCTAAACCAAAGGAGATCACCTGCTGTATCACCACAGGGCTCATCCCTCAGCCCCACGCTCTTCAATGCATATACGACCCCGCTGACCAAAATCCTCAGATCCCACAGTCTCAACATAACGTCTTACACAGATGAAACCCAACTCATCCTCTCACTCACTGACGAAACCTCCACCACCAGAACCAACTTCAATGGATGCATAACAAGCGTCACTGAAGGATGAAGAACAACTGCCTGCAGCTGAACACAGACAAGACAGAAGTACTGATCTTTCGCAACAGTAGCAACAAATGGAATGACACCTGGTGGCCATCAGCCTGTGCCTACTCCCTCTGACCACGCCACAAACCTCGGACACATCATTGACAACAAGCTCACCATGAAATCACAGATCAACAACGTCTCCTCCGACGGCTTTCTTACTTGCCATGCATGCTATGTAAGATCTTCAAGTGGCTACCCTACACATGAAATGCACCGTAACACAGGCCCTCATCACCAGCCGACTAGACTACGGCACAATCCTCTATGTAGGAATCGCCACACAACTCCTACAGAGACTTCAGACCATACAGAATGCTGCAGCCATACTCATCCTTGGCCTTCCCTAATGAACCCACACCCCACCTCAGGCAACTCCACTGGCTCCCCGTACAGACGATATGCCAATTCTAGCTGCTGACACAAGCACATAAGGCTCTACACAACCAAGGACCTGCATACATTAACCACCGCCTGAACTTCCACCAACCATCGAGACTACGCTCTGCCTCCTTTTCACTTGCCCATACTCCCCACATCTACCGAAGCAGAAGTCGGGGATGCTCCTTCTCTCACATGGCAGCAAAAACCTGGAACAGCCTCCCCACGCACCTCCGGACTATCACCTCTCTTTAGGAATTTCACATGGCCCTCAAGACCTGGCTGTTCGAATAAGCCTCCGGGACCTGCAAGCACATGGATACCCTATTGGGTAACTAGCTGCCCTTTGTAAATCCTGATTGATTGATGGATAAGCAGAATAGAAGGTGGCATAAACCTGTCCCGGCCACCTACGTCTTAAACGGTCAGCCCTCCTCACCTGTAAGTTGTGTCTCTTGCAGCATGACTATCTGTGCTCCTTGCCTCTGTAAATACTGATGTATATTGTGATGTTTGGAGGTGGTTCTCGTTCCTCCTAATATTCCAGGACACAAAGGTTAATGTATATTTAAGGTCAGCCATATCTGCAAATGGTATGAAGTGTCCATGCAGTTAACCAAAATCCACCCCAACCTCCACCCATCAGGAGCAACCCATGTTTTGACTTCCCAGACCAACAAACACAACCCCAACTATAAACTCCTGCACCTAAGAGCAGTCCAGCAATGGCTGGCTGTCCAAAGCTGAAAAATAAAGTCATCATTAGAAGAATACCACCTCCAGTCACCCCAGCAGGGGTAATGCTGCAGGGAACACATTAGGTAGATAGGTTCCCAAATCACTGCGCCATCCAGGTTCTAGGATCCATCTGAGCACTAGGGCTAGGGTATATCTAGCATCCAGTTAGCCCCCAGGGGAGGGCCCTTATTATGGTTCTTGACCTCAGTATGCAGTCTGTGTTCTGAGGTGGGAGCCACAACTATTAAGCAAGGCAGGATTTTGTACTGTACGTATTCGCCCTACAACCGGGGAGGGAGACCAAGGGAAATTGAGTGCCATCTGTTCATATTATGTCTTCAGCAGTTTGAGGGGGTCACACAGGCCATGTCCTCCCCACTAGCGATTGATGGCTCCTAGTATGAAGCTAGTGACCTATGTTCAGATGAAGTGCCAAGTGTTGCGTCTGTCTGTTGTGTTAGCGCTATCTCTACTACAGCAAGTAGCGCAGCAGCTCTTTCCTGTACCATCTGGGAAAGGGAGGGTTTCTTCAGGGAGAAGTGCTTCAGTCTGTTTCCTAGGTTGCAGTCTAAGAGCTTTGAGCTTCGGCCTGGCCCTAGGAAGTGGGGTTTCCACTTTATATGCCTCTTGCCATGTCCATGCCACATCTGGGGTTTCCCAAAAGTGGGTGACACTATCCAGAATAATCCTTAATTTAGCAGGGAACATCAGCGAATATTGTAATCCTTCTTCACAATGTGCGATTTTGACCTCCTGGAATGATGTTCGCTGAGCCTGGATCTTTGCTGTGAAATCAGAGAACACCAGGAGCTTGCTCACGGCAAAAAGGCCATTTACATGTGCTCTCTGGAGGATAATGTTTCTTTTCCCTGTAATGCAGGAGCCTCACCACTCTGATATTGTTGCCACGATTGCGACCATGCGCATTTTCAGCCCTTTGTTCCATTATGTGCACCCTTTTAGAGATGTCATCTATTTTGTGGGACATTATTTTCTGTTCAGGTTTGAGCTCCTCCACTGAGTTCTCTACTTCTACTGTGATATACCAGTTTGCGGTGCTCTCCCTGCAGTAAACCCAGGCCCACTGACATTGCGCTAGTGTCCTGTGCAAGTGTAAACTTAGAGTCCACTATAGCAGCCAGAACTTTATCTAGATGTGAGTGAATTGAAGTGTCAGTAGGATCTTGACAGTCCACGTCCCCTGGGTGGGGCAGGGAGGGCTCTCTCATCTCTATCACTGTGCCCACTTGCTTATTCCTTGGTTTAACCATGGTGGCACCTGCCACCACACCCAGGACTGGTTGCGGCTGCGTCGGAGTTTCGATCCACACCAAGAAGGGCAATGGGCACAGTGGGTAAGATGAGCTCATGGGTCTACCTCCATTCGTAGGGTGAGCCCTGCCTTTGGGGGTCACAGGATACCCTAAACATCAGGACTCCCCAGTGGCCCAAGCACTATTCTGCCTCACTCTACCTTTCCCGGGTTCTTTGAGTCCCCCCGTTCATTAGTGAGGACATGAGGACACCAGAGGCCAACACGTCCACCTTATAGCAGCAGAAGGTGATATGATGCAACCCCATCTTGTGGGCTATTATTCATGTTATCTGCTCACTATGGGCCAGGGTCAGGTGGCAGGGCCACTTCCATGGTGGGGCGATCATTGCCTACCCCAACTCCTGTGGTCCTCAATCTGGAGAGCTCCGATTCTTCATGACACCAGTCCCTCTATGCAGATGCCCTCCTCCAGTTGTCAAGAGGGTACCATGTTGTCTTCAGCCAGTCACTTGTGAAGGGAAAGCGCAGTGTACTAGTCCATGGGCAGTGTTGGACCTGGCCCTTTTTGCAGGATTAGCTCCAAACTTTTTGCCTTCTCCCTCCTATTTTTCCTGGCCTGTTTTTGTTGGTTTTAGGACTCTGGGCACTTTACCACTGTTAACCAGTGCTAAAGTGCATATGTTCATGGTCTAAAATGTATTGGTGATTGGTTTTACCATGATTGCCATATTTGATTTACTAGTAAGTCCCTAGTACAGTGCCTGGTGCGTGCCCAGGTGTGCCCCCGAGACCTCTAAATAAAATGCTGCTAGTGGGCCTGCAGCACTAATTGTGCCACCCACATGAGTAGCCCTGTAAATATGTCTCAGGCCTACCACTGCAGTGTCTGTATGTGCAGTTGTAAACTGTTGAGTCAACCTGGCAAGTACACTCACTTGCCAGGCCCAAACCTTTCCTTTTACTACATGTACGTCACCCCTAAAGGAGGCCTAAGGCAGCCCCATGGGCAGGGTGCAGTGTATTTAAAAGATAGGACATGTATTTGGTGTGTTCTATATGCCCCGATAGTGAAATACTGCTAAATTATGTTTTCACTATTCCAAGGTCTATCTCTCCCTTAGAGTAACATGGGGATTGCCTTGAAATATATATTTAGGTGTAATTTCACATTGGGAGCAGATAGAGATTTGGAGTTTGGGGTCTCTGAACTCATAACTTAAAAATACATCTTTTGGTGAAGTTGGTTTTTGAATTGTGAGTTTGAAAGTGCCACTTTTAGAAAGTGGGCATTTTCTTGCTTAATCATTCTGTGCCTCTGCCTGTCTGCTGAATCCACGCCTGGGTCAGGATGACAGTTGGCTTGTTTGTGCATTCATTTAGACAGTCACACAAAGAGAGCTGAGGTGTGGCCTGCATATCCTGAGCTGATGGGTCTTCCTGAGTTACAGTGGTGGGAGGAGCTGACATTTGCACATCAATAGGGCTGTGCCTGCCCTCACACAAGCAGTCCCCAAACCCCTGGAGTGTGTTTGGGGCCAGGACAGGGAAAGGCAGGGTCTTGTGCACCAAAAGACTTCTCTTTGAAGTTTGCCTACTTCAAAGATGGAAATGGGTATACCTGCTGGACCTCTGACACCACATAATTAGAACCCTTTTGGACTGAGGCAATTCAGCCAGGAAGAAGAGCTGGATGCTGTAGGAGGGACTGCCACTCTGCCTGTTGTTTTGTTGTGTTGGCATGAAGCTTGCTGCTTCTGTCCTTCGAGTGAAAGGACTGGACCTGACTTTCTACATCCTGCTTCCAAAGGTTCTCCAAGGGCTTGGACTGAGCTTGCCTCCTGCTAAGAAGTGTCAGGGACATCAAAGACTTAATCTGCCAGTGCCTAGGCTGTTCTGCTGAGAGTCCTGACTTGCCAAGTAGTGCCATCTCCAGTCCCTGGGCCCTTGGAAGTGCAAGCTGGTGATCTGAAAGAGTAAATCTGTGCATCAATGAGCTGAGCCAGAAGAATCGACACAGCGCCTGCCTCGCAGCTGAAGAATCGATGCAGCACCTGCCCCTTGGCTGGAGAATCAATGCAGAGCATGTCTCACTACTGCAGAATCAACACAGCGCCTGTTTCACCGTGGTCCCATCAACACAGCGCATATGGATTCTCCAATCATCGTCCCAGAGTGCCAATTTGTCATCGACCCAACACCACAGTAAGGAACTGCGCCTGCGTGTCCAGAAATCCACGCACCGCCTTTTCTGCAAGGAATGAATCAACGCATCACCTCCCCTGCCAGTAAGAAACTGACTCATCGTCTCACCTGCAAGGAAAGAATCGATTCATCACCTCCCTTGCGCAGAAGGGAACCAACACATCACTTTGCTTTTTGGGCACCTCACCTGCCTTGTGGCCCACATCATTTTTGTTTTTATGCATCGCAGGTACTTTGTGCTAAATAGATACATCCATTGATTCCTATGGGCTAAGACTTGTTTAAACTTTTAAGAAGTGATATCTTGACTTTCGTATGTTGGATTTCTATTGTTTTTTTTCTTGTTTTATTCAGATAAATATTGTCTATTTGTCTACACTGGTGTGGCCTTTTGTACTGTTTTAACCATGTGTGTGTGTGTGTGTGTACAAATACTTTACACATTGCCTCTGAGATAAGCCTGACTGTTTGAGCCAAGCTACCAAGGGGGTGAGCAAGGCTTATCTTAGCTGTGTGGCTCCCTTACCCTGACCAGAGTGAGAGTCCCTACTTGGACAGGGTGCAAACCACTGCCAACTAGAGACCCCATTTCTAACAGGCAGCATTGGGAGGGGCTAGTGGGCTATGGCAAACTGACTCCATCACCTACCCCACTTGTTGCAGGCAATAGATGGTCTTGGGCTCCAACTGCTGGCCTCATAGGGTCTCTGCAGGCACGTTGGGTGAGGGGCACAAAACTAGGTGCGCTTAAGCAGGTCCTAAGGGAACCTTGGCAGAGGCAATGTCTTTGTGACTCACCAGCGTCACTAACTGGGCCCCAGGTATCTTTGTTTCTGCCGCAGTGGTGGTATGTTCCCTCTTGCCTCCTACACCTCCAGGGTCTGGGCCCTATACCACCCTCTGATCATGGGGCCGCACCTCCAGTCCCTATCACATTGTGATTGGCGGCACAGAAATCTCAGTGCCCCCTCCCCGCTGATACTGCTGTCACGGGTCAGGCAGCTGACGACCAGGATCAGGGGCTCTGGTCTCCGTGCAGGCGATTACCTGAACTACATGCCCAGTCCATCTGCCTCATCCCTGACAACTCCAGGCATCAAAGAAACAGCTCTGCAGCGGGCCCACTGCACTCTCCTCCTCCAGTACTTTGCTGTGCTGAGCCCTGGTATGGGCTCCAAGCTCTGTTGCCCCCGTCGGGACTGCATTAGTAAACGGCCCAGCCCTCTTCCCCAGCTGTGTCAGAGCTCCTCGCCGACACTCGAGTTGGCCAGCTACCCCGCTAAGCGCAGATCGTTCCTTTCAGGGTTCATAGACTTGGAGGCTCCCCACTCCCAGTTGTTGTTGGCCTCCTTCATCACCTCTGGTCCTCGGTCGCCATTTTGCAAACCTCGTCAGCGGCCTGCCCGGCCTGAGAAGCAACTCTGTTCACCTCCTGAGCGGCCATTGGCCCCACGCTATATTCACAGGCGGGCTCTCTCTGTGATGTGGTGCCCTGGGGCTACCTGCAGTAACCCTGCTGCCTCGATGAAACAGGATGGTCACTGGGCTGGCGCGAGCAGCAAGCTCACGCGACCGCCATCCTTGGCGTCCAAGCCATGCCCTGTCTTGTACTTACTTAGATATTTGTTAATTTTTAGTGTTGCAAATCGTAAATGTTAGAAAGGTGTACAGCGCAACCCACTGCAACAGTAAGATAGAACTTGTCCCCCTTCCATTTCAGCACTGTACGGAGCTTTGTGAAAAATAGCCTCACACAATGATAGCTGTTTGCAAAAAAAATGTGTCACCTTGTTACCACACACCTGGTTTACTGCATTGGTTCTGTGTTCCTTTCTATCCACGTCACTATTGGATTTTTGCAAGTATTAATGTTTTGAGAATGGTAAAAAGATTATACGCCCATTGGCTCAGGTTACATCTCTATGTTGTGATTACCGTATTTCATTTGATATGCCATTCTCTTTTGGGATTAGCAGTTTCTTCATTAAATCATTGTGTTCAGTCAAGAGCACGTTTTTTTTTGCGTGATTACTGTTTTACGTTTGGTATCATGTTTTGTATTGTGTACTTTTTGGTTAAATTGGTTACTATTTATAATGTAAAAATATGTCATTTATTAATGCAATAATATTGTGCTGGGATACTGTGTCCCACTTCAACTATACTTGCCTCACACACTCCCTGAGCTAAGCATTGACTGATAACCCATGAGTGGTTAATTTGAGCCAGTGGTCGCAGGTATGGACAACAAGCACTCATTTATGGGAACCAACACTTATTTTTCCTCACTCAGCTTTGACCCAGAGCAAGTGAGGGAAAACCACAAAAGGGGAGAAGAAAAAGAAAGATGGAATAACAGCAGTTCAGAGAGAAAACATGGATGAAAACGAACCTACAGTCAGATAAGGGGGAAGGGAGTGTTTTTTGTGTGAAAGAGGCATGGTGTGGAATTAAGACTACCCAGCCTCGATGTTTGGCACCTGACATTCAACAGTGCAGGACACTTTGCGAAACTTAGGCCCATATTTATACTTTTTGAAACAAGCCTGCGTTAGCACAGGTTTGCGTCAAAAAGTATAGCGCCCGCTAGCGCCATTCCAGGAATCAAAATACATGACGCTAAACGGGTAGGGGAGGTGTAGGGAAAACTGGAGGTTTTGCGGGAAAGAATGGTGCTAGTCAGGTTAAAGTTTAAAAAAATGACTCTAACCTGACTAGCGTTATTTTTGTGGCACAACCCCATGGACATGACTCCTGTCTTAGGAAAGACAGGAGTCACGGCCCCCAGCCCAAAGGCCATGCCCAGGGGACTTATATCTAGCGCCAAAATATAAATATGAAGTTGTTTGCAGCAGATTTGTGTAAAGAAAAAAATGACGCAAATCTGGCACACACATTATAAATATGCCCCTTAGAGACTTAGGGCTACATGTACGGAAGTTTGGTTTTGCGACTCGCAATTTGCGAGTTGCAAAACCTTATGTTGCACAGTGTCAATGACACTATTTGCAATTCGCAAGGGGGTCGCAAATGCCCTGCCTCATGAATATTCACGAGGTAGATCGCAATTTACAACCCCCTTGGGAGTGGCCGCCCTATCAGGGATGGTGGCCTGCTGGAGACAGCAGACCACCATGTCTGTGACTGCTTTTAAATAAAGCAGTTTTTTTTTTTTTTTAAATGCAGCCGTGTTTCTTAAAGGAAAACGAGATGCATTTCAAAAACATGAAACGGTCAGAAAAAATGTTTTTACTGCCATTCCCATTTGCGAATGGGTTAGCACCAGTGTGACACTGGTGCTAACTGTGATTGTTTTGCGACCGCATTCGCAGTCACAAAACAATCATACATGGGACTGCGACTCGCAATTAGGAAGGGACTACCACTTCCTAATTGCAACTCGCAATCCCTTTTTGTGATTCAGTAAATAGTTTACCGACTCTCAAAAATGGGTTTGAACATGCCAAAGTGCATGTTGCACATCGCAAATGGTCCGATTCGCTGTTTGCGATGTGCAAAATGCTGCGTACATGTAGCCCTTAGCGCTTATTCTTTTACAAATTAAGCACTGACACCCATGTCTACCCAGAGAATGTAGGAGTCTTAGAAGTGGCCAACTTTATGTTGCGGGATTGGTTTATTGAACATGTTCAGGGAGTCCTCAGACTTCTCCCTATTGGAGATGTCAATGGCTCTTATGGGCGCTTGTCCTGGAAGATTTGTCTTCAATTTTATGGATAGCTGTGCGTTCTGAGTATAGGCCCCAGGGCACACCGTAACACAGAACCACAAAGCTCAGCTTTAAAAATATTTCACAATAAAAATGTTGCTAGAAGTTAAGGGGACAGAACTGAACTCATGAAAGGTGAGACGCTGAACAGACAATTGAAATGGTGGAACTTCAAATCTACGTGCAACAAAGCTACTTTGGAACTATTTTTATTGAGGCATAAGACGGTGCACCTTCCGGGGCAGTAACCGTTCCCTCAGGGGCCTTAACTCAGCAAGCATCTTCCTGCCCTCTAGCCCTTCCAGTTCTGTAACTTCTGGATTTGTGACCCCTGAAAACATGAGGAAATCCAGCTTCAGTTTAAACAACTGAAGTAATAGAATGTGAGGGCTAAATTATTGGAGACAGAGAAGGAAAGAGAGTGGATTGGTTGCAGCAAGCACAAAAAGAAAATAAAGTGAAAAGGGGGATAGGAGAGAAAGATTAGGCTCGGAAACAGCAGAAGGTTAGAAAGAGAGAGCGCATACAGGTGAGGTAGACCATTTGAAGCTAGAGGCCCTGAAACTCTCCCCTGTTCCTGCAGCTTCATCACCTGTACATCCCTTCTCACCTCATTCCTGCACGCTGAGGGCATAGAAGAGATGTACTCTTTGGGTAAGTATGTGTTGTGTGGTTTGTGACCCACGAGATGGCATTTCAGTCTCTTGAGTTTACGCCAGAGGAAAGAGCACAGGGGTTACTTAGCCATTAATTCGCGTTGGTACGAAGGGTGTGACGGAGTTGGATGTGGATGACAGGCAGAATATGAGAAAATGAAACAGCTGGGAGGGAGTATCATCTGACTTCTTACCTGTGCAGAATCGAGCTGAAGGAAATTGGGGGAAAGTCACATGAAACACACGAGGCTTGGATGCATGAGTACAGAAAAAGCTTAAGTGTTTGGGTAAACGATAAGATGGTGATTTCTTCTGAAGAACTGTTCAACCTTTTCTTAGCTGAGCCAGTGCTTAGTTTGTAAATAAAAATGTGCCGGTGTCCAAAGCTCCCCTCTGAAACACAAGGGCTGCTGAGTGCTAAATGTGTGAGAACGGAATACTGAGGCTGCGTAATCCTGAAGCCATCTCGGGCCTCTTCAATCCATTTACAGCCACTTCCTGCCCCTTCAGTTTACTCTTGCAGCTTTCTGATTTCTCCCTTTGTGACGCTTTTTCGTTTTTCTCTTCCACCATCTTTCCTATATTTGTCTTTTGCTCACAGTAAATGCTTGAGGCAGAAAAATAAGTGCCGGCCCTCAAAAATAAGTGCTGGTGCCCAGCATCAGAAACCACCAACACAAATTAAGCACTGAGCTTAGCATCTTTTGGAGGCCTGTCATCGCAATCTGTGTCCATACGTTGCCGACACATGGGGTCAGTTCAAGCCCCAAATTAATGGCTTTGGTGGCAGACCATTGGGTAGCTAACAGAGTGAACCAGGAGTAAGAATGCAGTGGACGGGCACATTGGTTGGGTGGGGCTTTTAAGCATGCAGCCTAAAAACCCTTGACTAATCCTCCAGTACTCAAGGATACAACACAAAGAAGAAGGCACCGAGTTGCGGTCCCAAGGCTAGTTAGTTTAGATTTGGGCACATGGGATATCCGTCACTGTTGTGACAGAGTGACTCATCCGCTGACTTCTAAATCAGGCCCTTAGATGCTGCAAGCACCTGACTCCCTCACAGAGTGCTCTGATTGACCTAGACATAGAACCGAGACTCCACAAAGCCAGGAGGTACTACACTTATGTCCTGCCACTGCTGAGTCAGCTGGAGAACAAGGAGAAATCCTAACCCCACTAGTGGAACTTCTGAAGAATCCCCTTCATCCACGGTGTCTATCATAATGAGTTGTAGGAACTGTTCCTGGAGGGAGACCCTGATACAGAAGAGTTTGTGCAGGCGCAAAATGAGAACCTACCCTGGTCGATCTGCACACCCATGCCTTAGCCCAGACAAAAGGTGAAGTGTTGGCCAATTCATAGTGATTGAGATAGTGGATTGCTGCACTGTCATCTGTTCATCACCTCATGCTCAGAAGACCAAAGAAAGCCTCTTCTCACATTTCTATTGGCCTTACATGTGAATCAATGTGAAGACGTTCTACTGCAGATGCTCAACTTCCCAAGCATCTGGTAAGTTAGAATAAGCAGACTACTGCTGCCTTGACACCACTCCCATTCCCTGGAGTGCCATTTGAGAAGGTGGGAATAGACATTGTTGGTGCCTTGTATCTTCCTACTACTCAAGGCAACAAATATGTGCTTGTCCTGGTGGACCATGCCACCAGGTAGCCTAAGGCAGTACCCCTTAGGAAAACAACTTCCCCTTTGGAGTCCAAGTCAGTTTCCGCAAAGGAAATTCTATCAGATTTGGAACCAGCTTCATGTGTACATATGAAAGCCATGTAGGATGACGAGGGACTGGGCTATACAATCCTTCCCACGAGAGGAGAATTCCTGTTGAATCCAAAGTGTGGGAGCAGTGGCCTGGGGGACTGAAGTATAGATCTACATGGACTAGATGCAGCACATGTGAAAGATTTCTTCTGCGTCACAGATGTTTAAAATGTAGGGGTTCCCAGTTGAAGAGTGTCTTTCATCTGCAGTCTCCTCAGACATCAAGAAATAGTTAAAGCCTCACCCGGGATGGTGTAGAGCCAAGATGCATAGCCCTGTAGGTCAAGCAGCAGATTTTCAATTTTATTCTGACCTGCACTGAAAACCAATGTAATTCTTTCAGCCCTCTAAATGATATACAAGGACTCACAGATAGAAAGAAGCACTGAGAAAGCCAATGCGTCTCGGTTTTTATCAGTAACAGTGATTGTCAATTGAGTCAGTTTGTGTGAGTGGTTTGGGATAGTGAGGATGAATGAGCCAGTGAATGCAGGGAGTGTAGGAGGCTGGCCTGGCTTGTAGTGGGTACCAAGGGGTACTTACACTTTGTACCAGGTCCAGTTATCCCTTATTAGTGTAGAAGAGGTGTCTAGCAGCTTAGGCTGATAGAAAAGGTAGCATAGCAGAGCAGCTTAGGCTGAACTAGGAGACATGCAAAGCTCCTACTATACCACTGGTGTCATATGCACAATATCATAAGAAAACACAATACACAGATATACTAAAAATAAAGGTAATATGCCAAAAGTATCTCAGTGAGTACCCTCAGTATGAGGATAGCAAATATACACAAGATATATGTACACAATACCAAAAATATGCAGTAATAGCAAAAGGAAGTAATGCAAGCAGTGTAAAGTTACAATAGATTGCAATAGGAGCACATAGGTACAGGGGCAACACAAACCATATACTCCAAAAGTGGAATGCGAATAACGTATGGACCCCAAACCTATGTGAGCTTGTAGAGGGTCGCTGGGACTGTAAGAAAACAGTGAGAGTTAGAAAAATAGCCCACCCCAAGACCCTGAAAAGTAGGTGTAAAGTGCACCTATATTCCCCAGAGAGCACAGAAGTCATGATAGGGGAATTCTGCAAGAAAGAACAACACCAGCAATGCAACTAAAGTGGATTTCCGGACGAGAGTACCTGTGGAACAAGGGGACCAAGTCCAAGAGTCGCGACAAAGTCGAGATTGGGCAGATGCCCAGGAAATGCCAGCTGAGGGTGCAAAGAAGCTGCCACCGGATGGTAGAAGCTGTGGATTCTGCAAGAACGAAGAGGACTAGGAACTTCCCCTTTGGAGGATGGATGTCCCACGTCGTGAAGAAGCTTGCAGAGGTGTTCCCACGCAGAAAGACTGCAAACAAGCCTTGCTAGCTGCAAGGGTCCCGGTTAGGGTTTTTGGATGCTGCTGTGGCCCAGGAGGGACCAGGATGTCACCACTTGTGTGAGAAGACAGAAGGGGCGTCCAGCAAGACAAAGAGCCCACTCAGAAGCAGGCAGCATCTGCAGAAGTGCCGGAACATGCACTACGAAGAGGAGTGAACCGGAGCTCACCCGAAGTCACAAAAGAAGATCCCATGACGCCGGAGGACAACTCAGGAGGTTGTGCACTGCAGGTTAGAGTGTCGGGGACCCAGGCTTGGCTGTGCACAAAGGAAATCCTGGAAGAGTGCACAGGAGCCGGAGCAGCTGCAAATCACGAGGTACCCAGCAATGCAGTCTAGCGTGGGGAGGCAAGGACTTACCTCCACCAAACTTGGACTGAAGAGTCACTGGACTGTGGGAGTCACTTGGACAGAGTTGCTGAGTTCCAGGGACCACGCTCGTCGTGCTGAGAGGGGACCCAGAGGACCGGTGATGCAGTCTTTTGTTGCCTGCGGTTGCAGGGGGAAGATTCCGTCGACCCACGGGAGATTTCTTCGGAGCTTCTAGTGCAGAGAGGAGGCAGACTACCCCCACAGCATGCACCACCAGGAAAACAGTTGAGAAGGCGGAAGGATCAGCGATACAAGGTTGCAGTAGACATCTTTGCTACTTTGTTGCGGTTTTGCAGGAGTCCTGAGCAGTCAGCGGTCGATTCCGTGGCAGAAGGTGAAGAGAGAGATGCAGAGGAACTCTGATGAGCTCTTGCATTCGTTATCTAAAGAATTCCCCAAAGCAGAGACCCTAAATAGCCAGAAAAGGAGGTTTGGCTACTTAGGAAGGAGGATAGGCTAGCAACACAGGTAAGAGCCTATCAGGAGGAGTCTCTGACGTCACCTGTTGGCACTGGCCACTCAGAGCAGTCCAGTGTGCCAGCAGCACCTCTGTTTCCAAGATGGCAGAGGTCTGGAGCACACTGGAGGAGCTCTGGGCACCTCCCATGGGAGGTGCAGGTCAGGGGAGTGGTCACTCCCCTTTCCTTTGTCCAGTTTCGCGCCAGAGCAGGGCTGGGGGATCCCTGAACCGGTGTAGACTGGCTTATGCAGAGATGGGCACCATCTGTGCCCATCAAAGCATTTCCAGAGGCTGGGGGAGGCTACTCCTCCCCAGCCCTGACACCTTTTTCCAAAGGGAGAGGGTGTAACACCCTCTCTCTGAGGAAGTCCTTTGTTCTGCCTTCCTGGGCAAAGCCTGGCTGGACCCCAGGAGGGGTTGACAGCAGCAGCAGCTGCAGTGAAACCCCAGGAAGGGCAGTTTGGCAGTACCCGGGTCTGTGCTAGAGACCCGGGATATCATGGAATTGTCTCCCCAATGCCAGGATGGCATTGGGGTGACAATTCCATGATCTTAGACATGTTACATGGCCATGTTCGGAGTTACCATTGTGACGCTATACATAGGTAGTGACCTATGTATAGTGCACGCGTGTACTGGTGTCCTCGCACTCACAAAGTCCGGGGAATTTGCCCTGAACGATGTGGGGGCACCTTGGCTAGTGCCAGGGTGCCCACACACTAAGTAACTTAGCACCCAACCTTTACCAGGTAAAGGTTAGACATATAGGTGACTTATAAGTTACTTAAGTGCAGTGGTAAATGGCTGTGAAATAACGTGGACGTTATTTCACTCAGGCTGCAGTGGCAGGCCTGTATAAGAATTGTCAGAGCTCCCTATGGGTGGCAAAAGAAATGCTGCAGCCCATAGGGATCTCCTGGAACCCCAATACCCTGGGTACCTCAGTACCATATACTAGGGAATTATAAGGGTGTTCCAGTATGCCAATGTGAATTGGTGAAATTGGTCACTAGCCTGCTAGTGACAATTTGGAAAGCAAAGAGAGAGCATAACCACTGAGGTTCTGGTTAGCAGAGCCTCAGTGAGACAGTTAGGCATCACACAGGGAACACATACATATAGGCCACAAACTTATGAGCACTGGGGTCCTGGCTAGCAGGGTCCCAGTGACACATAACAAACATACTGAAAACATAGGGTTTTCACTATGAGCACTGGGCCCTGGCTAGCAGAATCCCAGTGAGACAGTGAAAACACCCTGACATACACTCACAAACAGGCCAAAAGTGGGGATAACAAGGCTAGAAAGAGGCTACTTTCTCACAGGGAGTGAATGAGTAAGTGAGCAAGTTTGAGACGATGGATGAATATGGTTGATTGAATGGGTGGACTTGAGTGATTGGGTCAATTTGATTATGAGCTAGAATGCTTAATGCATGTGGTTGATATGAGTGGGTGATGGGTGAAGGCAAGCAGGTGAAGGTGGGTGTTTGACAGTGAGTGAGTAGCGGATGTGGGTGAGTGAGTGATGGCAGCTAAGGCTAGCTCTACCCTCGAAATCGTTTTGTCAATGGAGAGACTGCAAGACGCAGGTGCGCAACAGGCTGTTTTTCAGCACTACACAATTCATCTCTACAAAAATATTTTCTGAAAAAGGATGGGACTGTGAAAAGATGCTATTCTGCAACAAGGGTTACAAGTACATTTTAAAGATTAGAATATAGAAAATAAATTAGATAAACACAGAGACGACTATAGTTCAGGAATATATTATTATTTAAACTATATTTTATTAACCAAATTCATCTTGTCTCATTAGGTCCGGTGCAAATTCAGGTTCTCTAGATACACAAATCACCTGCCCTTCATACACAATGATTAAGTCGCGTGCCTGTTCCCCGAGTCGTCCATAGTATAAGCGAAGACAGGTAACAAAATATGTTATGCAGACCTTCATACCATAAGCATATTGTAATGTGTTACTTAAGTTAAGCAGCTCATTTATATTTGTTGCTGCAAATAGATGTTACTATTACTTAGTATCAAGGTACTAAATTAAATGACGTCAGAAAGATTGGCGACTGAGTCACCCCTGGCGAGAATCGAACTCCCCCTATTTCATCAGTTTACATCACACATACACCGCACAGGCAATTGAATATTAAGTGTGCTACTGCACGAGGGATGCATCACGCCTCACTAGCACAGCACAATACTAAATTACCCATTCAAGAAAAAAGGGAATCATTTTCAATATCTCCCAGTTCACACTGCATGCAGAAAACATAAAAGTGTATTTTTTTATCTGGGAAATTCCATTTCTTGGGAAAACGTGCCCTGGCCATTTTATCAGTTTCAAACATGTAATGTATGCAGCCTCCAATTCTACACTTCCGGGGCTTCTAAGCACTGTGGATAACAGCTTCTGAAATAACGTGCTACTTACGTAGCTCTCCTTTATCATTTGTGGTGTTTCTAAGAGCTGTGAACCAGAGTTGTTACCATCACTCAATTTACTGCCCTCAGAGGAACGTGAGGCGAAGTCAGCGTTCTCCGGGATCAACTTGCGCCCTCCACTGATTCACATAACTATTTATAGCAGCTTCGGTAAGAAAAACATACTCTACAGGAGTCCCAAAGGACACCAGCCGACTCTGGCGCACAGCATCACTGGATAAACTGGCCACAAGCATGTCCTGCAAGCAGTACGCTGTTAACGTATAATCAGTCCTTAATTAGTAAATAAAAACGTGCCAGTGCCCAAAGCCGCCCTCTTAAGCACGCGGCTGCTACAATTAAACGGGCGAGAACAGGATACTGCGGCAGCCTAATCCTGAAGCCTTCTCTGGCCTATTTAATCCATTTACAGCCACTCAATGCCCCTTCAGCTCACTCTTGCATCTTTCTCCTTTCTTCCATTGTGACGCCTTTTCGTTTTTCTCTTTCTCTGTCTTTTCCTTGCAGTAAATGCTTGAGGCAGAACAATAAGTGCCGGCCCTCAAAAATAAGTGCCCGTGCTCCGTACCGGAAACAAGTAGCACAAATTCAGCACTGCATATAACAATATCTTATAACTCACCTAGCACTCCATACTGCATTTCTGCCGTTTCTAGGCGCTGCACATTATTAGTGAAATTGATGGTACTTCATTTACTGGGCTGATATTGGCAGGAATTGAGAACACACTAAGGTGGTCATTACAACCCTGGCGGACGGTGTTAAAGCGGCGGTAAGACCGCCAACTGGCCGGCAGTAAAAAAATTGCAATTACAACCGTGGCGGAAACCGCCAACAAAGACAGCCACTCTAACACTCCGACCGCCACGGCGGTACAAACAAACAGCACGGTGGTCACCGCCAACAGACAGGCAGGAGACAATGTACCGCCGACACTATTATGACAGGCCAATCCGCCTCCTTTTCCAGGGCGGATTCACCGCGGATAAAAACACGGCGGAAACAGGAATTCCGAAGGGAAAACGCTCACCTCTACACACCCCACGAGGAACGAGGACACCATGGAACCGGAACTCCAAATTCTAGCTGCGATAGTCTTCCTGCTCCTCTACCAGGAGCACGAACGCCGGTGGCGAAGACCACAGTGAGTACTGCACCTACGACACAGGGGAGGGGGGAGGCAAAAAACAGGGACACGCAACACCCCCACCCCCACCCTCACCCACTACAACACACACACTAATACATGTTGATACATTACAGTTACACCCCCCCCAAACCCCCTGAAGAATGCAAAGACAAAAGGAAATGAGTGTAACCATTGTAATATATTAAAATCCAGTACTCAAAAATATATATACTCTATAAACAAATATATACACCAATAATACAAGTCCAGGTATCTCACCATTTATAGTCCGTAGACCACTGGGCCCAAAATGCATGGGCGAGGCCCACACTCGATACCCGATCAAAACAGAGAGAACACTGCAGGGGCATCAGATAGAATTACAACAGGCACCTCAGGGGGAAGGGAGGGCACCTCAGCCGGATGAGTGCACGACGCCAGATCCACGAGGGGGCTCAATGCCCACTGTTCAATCCTGGGGAGTGCAAAGCCACAGTCTCTCAAGTCTCTCCAGTGGGTGGTTTGCCCACTGCATTATCCTGGGGAGTGCAAAGCCACAGTCTCTCAAGTGGGTGGTTTGCCCACTGCACTATCCTGGGGAGTGCAAAGCCACAGTCTCTCAAGTCTCTCCAGTGGGTGGTGTGCCCACTGCCATATCCTGGGGAGTGCAAAGCCACAGTCTCTCAAGTGGATAACAGTCTCCACTGGTTCTGGAGGGGGACTGGTGCCCAGAATGCTTCATCCTGTGAAGGACAGAGGTAGTAGATGGATCTCTCCACTTGTTCTGGAGGGGGACTGGTGCCCAGAGTGCTTCATCCTGTGAAGAACAGAGGTAGTGGATGCATGTCTCCACTGGTTCTGGAGGGGAACTGGTGCCCAGAGTGCTTCATCCTGTGAAGAACAGAGGTAGTGGATGGATCTCTCCACTGGTTCTGGAGGGGGACTGGTGCCCAGAGGGCTTCATTCTGTGAAGGACAGAGGTAGTGGATGCATGTCTCCACTGGTTCTGGAGGGTAACTGGTTCCCAGAGTGCATCACTCACCCCGTGACGGACCCAGTTGCATCAGTGCCCCTGCCGCTCATGGGCTAGCGGTGCTTGATTTGGCAGTACCCTGTTCAGCGGTGCTTGATTTCGCGGTGTCCTGTTCAGCGGTGCTTGATTTGGCGGTGCCCTGTTCAGCGGTGCTTGAGTTGGCGGTGCCCTGTTCAGCGGTGCTTGATTTGGCAGTGCCCGGCCCAGCGGTGCTTGATTTGGCGGTGCCCTGTTCAGCGGTGCTTGAGTTGGCGGTGCCCTGTTCAGCGGTGCTTGATTTGGCGGTGCCCGGCCCAGCGGTGCTTGATTTGGCGGTGCCCTGTTCAGCGGTGCTTGAGTTGGCGGTGCCCTGTTCAGCGGTGCTTGAGTTGGCGGTGCCCTGTTCAGCGGTGCTTGATTTGGTGGTGCCCTGTTCAGCGGTGCTTGAGTTGGCGGTGCCCGGCCCAGCGGTGCTTGATTTGGCGGTCCTTCATGGCCCAGCGGGGCTTGAGTTGGCGGTCCTTCATGGCCCAGCGGGGCATGTGCTGGCGGTCCTTCATGGCCCAGCGGGGCTTGTGCTTGCGGTCCTTCATGGCCCAGCGGGGCTTGTGCTGGCGGTGGCCTCCTGGCCAGCTGGGCTGGGGCTGGCGGGGCCCTCCTGGCCAGCTGGGATGGGGCTGGCGGTGGTCTCCTGGGCAGCTGAGCTGGGGCTGGCAGAGCCCTCCTGGGCAGCTGGGCTGGGGCTGGTGGGACCCTCCTGGGCAGCTGGGCTGGGGCTGGCGGGGCCCTCCTGGGCAGCTGGGATGGGGCTGGCGGGGCCCCCCTGGGCAGCTGGGCTGGGGCTGGTGGGCCCTCCTGGGCAGCTGGGATGGGGATGGCGGTGGCCTCCTGGGCAGCGGGGATGATGGCGGTCTTCTCCGCCATGCAGCTCTTCCCAGACTTGCCGGGTTTCTTGTGGCCCTTCCCCACCTTTAGAGGTGTAACAGCTGACTCCACACTCCCACCGGGACCCCTGGGAGCGGCTTTGGTGGCTGGAGTCTTCCCCCTCTCCCGCCGGGCACTGGCCAACTTCTGATGCTTCACGGGGGGGACTGGCTGTGCTGTGGCTCCGTGCCACACTGGCTGTCCTGGTGGCCGGTGCACTCCACATGCCTGTGACAACAGGCACCACTGGTCCCGTAGATGTTGTGGCTGAGGTGCTACTTCGGGACATATGAGATGGATGGGGTGGGGGAGGTGTGGGAAAAAGGTCAAGGCTGGACAGGAAAAATCTTTTGGACACACTGGGATGGGTAGCTGGAGGGGGTTTGGGAGTGGAGGAAGAGGTGGTGGTAGTAGGAGGTGTACGTTTGGTGACTTCGGGTGCAGGTGCATGCGCTGGATGCTGTCGTGAGGTGGATGGCTGTTGGGTGGGTGTGTGCCTCCGTTTGTGTATCTTGGGAGGGGGCGTCACAGACACACTGGGAGAGGACACAGGGGACGTGTGAATGGTAGTGGGGGTGGTGACTGCACGTGAGTGGGGTGTGCTGGTGGGTGTGCTGGTGAGGGACGTAGTGGCTGTAGAGGTAGTGCATGCAGGTGTGAGTGTAGACGAGACTGGGAGGGAGGAGGGAGACGAGGAGGAGGGGGACAAAGTGGAGGCAGTGGATGTTGGTGTGTCTGCATGTGTGTGTTGCTTGCGTGAGTGCCTGTGGGATGTGTGGTGCTTATGTTTGCCTGAACTTCCCTTGTGTGTTGAGGTGTGTGCAGGCTGGTCTGATGGTGTGCTTGGGATAGGCAGAGGTACAGGCGATTGGGTCTGGGTGGAGGAAGTTGGAGGGGGGAGGCTAGAGACGGGGACAATGGCTGCCATCAGTGCTGAGGCCAGAGTTTAGAAAGCTCGGTGAAGGGCCACCTGACCAGAATGAATGCCCTCCAGGAATGCATTAGTTTGTTGCAACTGCCTTTCTACACCCTGGATGGCATTCAAAATGGTAGACTGCCCAACAGTGAGGGACCTGAGGAGGTCAATGGCCTCCTCACTGAGGGCAGCAGGGGTGACTGGGGCAGGGGCGGAGGTGCCTGGGGCGAAGGTGATGCCCACCCTCCTGGGTGAGCGGGCACGGGGCGAAGGCTGAGGGGCTGCTGAGAGGGCGGTGCTGGTAGGGGGGGTGGAGGCTGTATCTGTAGATGCGGGGGGCACAGATGTTGCCACCACCACAAGGGAGCTCCCATCAGAGGACGAGTCCGTGTCGCTGGTCTCAGCTCCTGTCCCCGCCGTGGAGCTCTCCTCGCCCTCCGT
Source organism: Pleurodeles waltl (assembly GCF_031143425.1). Classification (NCBI taxonomy): domain Eukaryota; kingdom Metazoa; phylum Chordata; class Amphibia; order Caudata; family Salamandridae; genus Pleurodeles; species Pleurodeles waltl. The sequence goes on from NC_090441.1 coordinate 94,313,362, forward strand.
CCCACTGGTGAATTCCGACTCCGTAGTCTCGCCCTCCAGGGCCATGTGGGATGCAGCTCCCTTGTGCTCCGGTGCCACTGCTCCTCCGCCTGATGATGCTAATGCACACAAGAACAGGAAGACCAAAAAAAGGGGGGGAGACAGAAGAAAGCCATGTTGAGTGCATGGATTACCGCTACCGTTGGCAGACAAGACAGACACAGAGGACCCCTGCACTACGCCGCGCTCTTGGGCTCCACAGTGCAATTCCTGGGAAATGGCCAAACAAGCCTATGGATGACATCTGCACACATAGATGACACAGGGGCATGAATAGCTGTACTTGGCACTCTACAGAGGTGGGGTGGGGTGCCACAGGGCCATGCCTTACGGAGGGGCCTAGCCTACGGAACTCGCCCTGGCCTAGGGAAACCCACAGCCCTCCTACCCACCCAGACACCTCCCCTGCTCACAAAGTCAGCTGAATGAGAGTGTACTCACCCCCTTGTGTCTGCTGTGATGCCCTCAAGCGCCCATCCATTTCCGGGTACGCCACCGCCAGGATCCTGAACATCAGGGGGGTCATGGTTCGACGGGCACCCCTCCCACGTTGGGAGGCCATCCCCAGCTGAGCCTCCGCCGTCTTCTTGCTCCAGCGGCGAATGTCCTCCCATCTTTTCCGGCAGTGGGTGCTCCGTCTGTGGTAGACCCCCAGGTTCCGGACGTCCTTGGCGATGGCACGCCAAATATCTTTCTTCTGGTGGGCGCTGACCTACATGAAATGTACAGGGGAAGAAGAGAAGTCATTACCAACTGCACCATCAAAGTGAGTGGCCCCCATCCCTACCCTTGCCATGTGGCACATGCACTCACCGTCTTACATGCACGCAGCACTCTGCCCCCTTCCTTCTTACATCCAGCCCTCTCCACACAGGCATAGCTCATACAACATGCTCCCTGTGTACTTACCTGTTTGTCTGGAGGACCGTAGAGTAGCGTGTACTGGGGGAGGACCCCATCAACGAGCTTCTCCAACTCCTCTGATGTGAAGGCAGGGGCCCTTTCCCCAGACACACAAGCCATTGTCTCTTCCAGACTGAGGTCACAGCAGCAGTTGCACTGTAGGTCCTCTCCTGTCGAAGATCAGGTATCGAGTGATAGAAGTGATAGAAAATGGCGGTCACGTCCGCGGCGGTGTGTACCATCACCGCCGGTGTACATCGTCATTGGCTCCTGGGACCCATAGGGTCCAATGTTAACCAATGCAGCATTGTGCCGCGGTCTCCGACCGCCTACCGCGACAGTGTACAATGCCAGCGCAGTTAGCTCACATCCCATTGTCCCACTTTAGAGGTCAGGCAGCCGCCATTTCAGGGGCCCACATGGCCTCATTTTCAACTGCGTCACACATACCTAGGCCTAGTCTCAACACACATACAGGCCAACGTTTGTGTATGATTGGTGTTCTGTGTAAACTGTGGGTACGTACCTCTGAGTTGTTTGACTCTGTGCTCGCTGTTGTCCTTCATAGGCACCGTCCGCTGGGACATGTGAGGAGATGGCGGCATCCTCCGGTGTACCGACCGTTGGTGGACCTGTCGACAATGGAGGAGCGACATTTGATAATCACCTACAGGTTTGACTGTGCCACAATACAGAAACTGTGTACCCAGTTGGAGCCAGACCTGATGTCAGCAATCCGCCATCCCACAGGAACCCCCCCTCAAGTGCAGGTGCTGTCAGTGCTCCATTTCCTTGCAAGTGGGTCATTTCAAACAACTGTGGCCATGGCATCAGGGATGTCCCAGCCTCTGTTTTCCAACGTATTGTCCATAGTGTTGTCTGCCCTTCTGAAACAAATGCAGAGCTACATCGTTTTCCCTCAGGTGGAGGATTTGCCTACAGTCAAAGGTGATTTCTATGCCCTGGGACATATCCCCAACATCATAGGTGCCATTGATGGGACCCATGTGGCTTTGCCCCCCCCCCACAGGAGTGAACAGGTGTACAGAAACCGGAAGAGTTATCATTCTATGAATGTACAGATGGTATGTTTGGCAGACCAGTACATCTCCCATGTGAATGCCATGTTCCCTGGCTCAGTGCATGACGCCTACATCCTGCGGAATAGCAGCATCCCTTATGTGATGGGACAACTCCAGAGGCACCATGTGTGGCTATTAGGTGAGCCCCTGGAAGCAAGACAGTGGGAATGGTTGTCTGGGGTTATCCCTACAGGTTAGTGTGTGTCTAACAGTTGTCCCTCGCCATTTGCAGGTGACTCTGGTTACCCCAACCTCGCATGGCTACTGACCCCAGTGAGGAATCCCAGGACCAGGGCAGAGGAATGCTACAATGAGGCCCATGGGCGAACTAGGAGGGTGATCAAGCGGACCTTCGGCCTCCTGAAGGCCAGGTTCAGGTGCCTCCACGTGACAGGTGGATCCCTATTCTACTCACCAAAGAAGGTGTGCGAGATCATCGTGGCCTGCTGTATGCTTCACAACTTGGCTTTGCGACGACAGGTGCCTTTTCTGCAGGAGGATGGTCCAGATGGCGGTGTTGTGGCAGCTGTGGAGCCTGTGGACAGTGATGAGATGAAGCAGAGGAAGAAGACATGCAGAACAAGGACTCAGTGATCCAGCAATATTTCCAGTGAAACACAGGTGAGAATACAATCATGCCTACTACATGCACTTTTACACTACTACCTCTATCCTGTCTGTCGTTTTCACCCAGTGTATGGTCACTGAGTTGTCACTTTCCCTTACGGTTTCACAGATGTGGTCCCACTGTGTGTCATCTGCTTAGATTCCTCATGGACTAGAGCTGTGTGACATAGGTATGTTGACATTACTATTTCAAAAACATTTTGTCACTGTAATTGCAAATACACTATTTTGAAATCACAGACAGACTCCAGATCATTTTGTGCTTTAGGTGTGTTTATTTAAATGCTAAATATTGGAGGGGGAAGTTAAATGGTGAGGAGTGATAGAGGAGGAGTATCCATGGCAGAGTCCAGCCTATTAGTCGCACAGGTGCATTGCCAATATGGGCATAGGAAGTTGAGCTGGGGCAGTTTAATTATGGACAGGGTGACAAAGTGGGACAGTAGGATGACAATCAGGGTGGTCTCATTTCTTGGCGGGGGTCTTGGCATCGTTCTCTGTCTTGTTCCAGGATCTCAGGGACTGTTTGCGGGGTGGTTCTCCCTCTGCAGGGGCTGGGGTGCTGTTGTGGTGGTCCTGTGGCGGGGCGTCCTGTCCACTAGCGCCGGCAGAGGTGGTGGGCAGTTCATTTTCCATGCTAGTGTCAGGGGCCCCTTGTAGTGCCACAGTGTCCCTCCTGGTGTTGAGTACTTCCTTCAGCACCCCTACGATGGTGCCCAGGGTGGAGCTGATGGTTCTGAGTTCCTCCCTGAAGCCCAAATACTGTTCCTCCTGCATGCGCTGGGTCTCCTGAAACTTGGCCAGTACCGTTGCCATCGTCTCCTGGGAGTGGTGGTATGCTCCCATGATGGAGGAGAGGGCCTCGTGGAGAGTGGGTTCCCTTGGCCTGTCCTCCCCCTGTCGCACAGCAGCCCTCCCAGTTCCCCTGTGTTCCTGGGCCTCCGTCCCCTGGACCATGTGCCCACTGCCACTGCCCCCAGGTCCCTGTTGTTGTTGGGGTGGTGGGTTATCCTGGGTTCCATGTAGTGGTGGACACACAGCTGATTGACGTGTCCTGGGGACGGAGGTATGGGCCCGCTGGGTGGGTGCTGTGCTGGTGTTTCCAGAGGGGGGAAGGTCTGTGGTAGCCTGTGCCTGTGTGAGGGGAACCGACTGTCCAGAGGTCTCTGATGGTCCGGGCTGGTCATCTAGATCCAGTTGGACAGAGCTGCTGTCATCACTGTGGGCCTCTTCTGTGGGTGGAGTGGACATGTCTGGACCCTCCTGTCTGGTGACGTTGGGTAGGGGTCCTGCAGGGGTGGAAAGGCATGATTATTGCATCTGTGTGTGCCATGGTGTGCAATGGGTGGGCGACCGTGTACCCCGGTGCCGGCATTCCTGTGTGGGAGCTTGTGTGATGATGGTTTAGGGGGTTGTATGGCTATGTGCAGTGTGCATGCTTTAGTGATGGGTGTCCATGCTTTGTTGTTGCATGCAGGGCTTGGTGTTGGGATGGGTGGTTTGTGATATTGGTACATTTGTGAGGAGTTGGTGTGATGGGGGTGAGGGCGAGGGTGGGGGTATGTGATAGCATGCAGGTAGGGTGGGGATGTAATAGTAAAGCTTTGACTTACCAGAGTCCATTCCTCCGCCTACTCCTGCGAGGCCCTCAGGATGCAGAATCGCCAAGACCTGCTCCTCCCATGTTGTTAGTTGTGGGGGAGGAGGTGGGGGTCCGCCGCCAGTCCGCTGAACCGCCAGGTGGTGTCTTGAGACCACGGAACGCACCTTCCCCCGTAGGTCGTTCCACCTCTTCCTGATGTCCTCCCGATTTCTTGTGTGCTGTCCCACTGCGTTGACCCTGTCCACTATTCTTCGCCATAGCTCCATCTTCCTTGCAATTCAGGTGTGCTGCACCTGTGATCCGAATAGCTGTGGCTCTACCCGGACGATTTCCTCCACCATGACCCTGAGCTCCTCCTCCGAGAACCTGGGGTGTCTTTGCCGTGCCATGGGGTGGTGTAGGTGATGTGTGGGGTGGAGTGTGTGGTGATAAGTGTGGTGATATGTAGTGGTGTGTTGTGTGAGGTGCGTGGAAGTTGTGTGGGTGATGGTGTTATGTGCCTGTGGATGCTGTTGTACTTGCTGGTGGTGTCTCTCTCTGGCCTTCTTTCTGCATTTTTTGTCGTGGGGGTTTGTGGGTGATGTGGGTGTGTGTTTTATATTGTAATGGGTGTGTGTATGTGTCTCAGGTGTGTGTATTTTGAATCGTCCAATGTGGCTGTGTTTTGTAAATGTGTGTGTATTTTGAGCGCAGCGGAGTGTACCGCCAATGGAATACCGCGGTTGAAAGACCGCCGCGTGGATTCGTGTGTTGTGATAGTGTGGGCGTATTTCTGTTGGCGTGACGGTGGAGGTTTTGTTTTTGCCAGTTTATCACTGACCTTTGGTGTGGCGGACTTGTGTGGGTGTCTGAATTTTGGCGGATTCCGAGATGTGGGTCATAATAGCTGTGGCGGAATTCCGCGGCCGCGGCGGTGTGTTGGTGGTCTTCTGCACGGCGGTAAGCGGCTTTTACCGACAATGTTGTAATGAGGGCCTAAGTTTCGACGTGATCGTATTTTCCAACATTAGCTTATGCTTGTGGAGCTAGAAATTTGGGTCCAAAAAGGTGAACTTTCTCCATGACCTAGGTTTCCTGGAGGGTGTGCTCGTGCGCTGGCATTGGCGCTCCCCCCTCGAGTCCAGAACCTCACAAGCTTGCTGACTCTTTAAAACTTCTATTGGGGGGCGACGTAATTGACCGGGATTTTCCTGAGAACCTATGCATGCTACATACAAATAAGGCCACTTGTGTGTTAGAAATGATCACACTAATCCTTCAGAATGTGTATCTGTAAGGTTTTAGGTCCAAGGAAAGTAATATTTGGAATTATGATAATGGCTAACAGAGTTGCGAGGTCGTCATATTAGTTCATAAGCAGGCTGACATTACTCACACTAACAAAAATAACAAGAATGTGGAAAAGTGAAATTCTTACATTCTGCTGTTTTAAAAGCTACTTTGCAAGGTTATCAAGCCAACCACAGACCTAATGTGGAAGGAAACTGTTTTTATGCAACTGCCTGCCTTTGGAATATGTCTCTAACCGAGGCATCGTTCCACAGCAAAATGACTGCAAGAAGCAGCGAACACACACAGACCCCCGTTCTCCACCCAGAATCATTGCAAGAAGCCTTGAAGAGACCCAAGAACTAGAAACACAAAGAGTGGCTGCTTGGGGAGAATGTTGGGGAGCTGATGTTCCACTGCAAAGCATCTCAGGGGTATGCCCGGCTAATACATGGCTTGGCATCATATTAAAACAGATGGCATACCATTCCAGCCAAACCATAAACTGGAAGGCTAATAAATCTAGGTATAAAGATAAATAAGGTTTGGACTAATTCTTTTAGACAGTAGGAATGTGCAATAGAAAATGCTTTGGGTTTTTGTAACACTCATTTTGTTTTATATGATGTCTGCTGAAATAATAACAGTAGTTCTTATCATCATTATACACAGGGTTTGTGCGTTGAATGTATAAAATACATAACTAATCATTAAAAACATCAATTGCTATAGGTTTATTGCTTTCAGGGATTGGGGCAAGGGTCTGCCCAACTGAAGATTACTCCTGTAGATAAGGCCATCTCTTGCAGGGTTGCCAGACTCCCCAAACTCTAAATCTAGATGAGATAAACTCCTCATAGAGAAGAGGGAGATACACTTTTCCTCTTCCTTGGTGTGCCCCATATTTAGAGGGGTTCATGACAAGTGGAAATGGGACACCCCCCCAGCTTGTTGTCCGTTTACCTGCTGGGGATACCTCAGAAAGGTTTGTGCTTTGATCTTTGGCTGCTCCATCATAGTGCTGAGATGGCAACCCGAGGACTGCTGCAGATGATGTGCTGGTCTACATGGCCCTGCTGGCCGCCATTGTCAGAAGCTACGGAATCAACATCATCTCCTATGCCCATGACACCCAACTCATCCTCTCCCCCTATCCAATGAACCCAACACAGCCAAACACAACTTCAGCGAAGCCATGGGAGCAGTCGCCAAATAGATGAAAAACAGCTGCCTTCAACTCAACGCAAACAAGACAGAAGTGCTCATCATAGGCCCTCAACCCAACACGTGGAATGACTTCTGGTGGCCACCCACCCTCGGAAGCCCGCCCACCCCCACGAACCACGCCCGCAACCTCGGGATCATCCTGGACTCCAAACTCAACATGGACCGCCAAGTCAACTCAGTCACATCCACCTGCTTCCACACCCTCGGCCTCCTATGCAAGACCTTCACGTGGATCCCCCTCAAACACAGAAAGACCATCGCAAACGCCCTCGTTACCAGCAGACTGGACTACGGCAACGCGCTCTACGGCGGGATCAACATTAAACTCATCCGCAAACTACAGAACATACAGACTGGTCCTCGACCTGCCTCGGCACTGCCACATCTCTCAACACCTGCGCACACTACACTGGCTTCCCATAAAGAGAAGAATCATCTTCAAGATCCTCACCCACGCACACAAAGCTCTCCACAACACCGGACCAGCCTACCTGAACAGGTGACTCAGCTTCCACATACCCCACAAGACCCTACGCTCAGGCCAGCTCTCTCTCACAGAAGTACCCGCATCAGGAAAACAAGAACAGGGGGTCGCTCCTTCTCCCACCCCGCAGCCATAGCTTGGAACGCCCTTTCGCTCCACCTCAGACAAACTACCCCCCTCCTCAACTTCACAAAGGAGCTGAAGACATGGCTTTTCAAAGAACCACCTTACTGATGGACGCTACACCTGCCCACCCACAGACCCCTAGCGCCTTGAGACCCTTGCGGGTGAGTAGTTGCGCTCAACAAGCACCTGATTGATTGATTGATTGATTGACTGTGTCACTGACAACCCTATGACACCCATTGAGTACTTAACTAAAATTATACATGCATGTGGAGGGTGAAAAGAGTGTTGTTGATGCAGGAAGAGGGCTAATCCGGCGCTCTGCCTCCTGATAGGCTAAGGCTGCCATTAATTCAAGAGCTGTGATCTCTTTCACAGGTGAAAGGTGTGAGTTAGATGTGCAGCATGTTTATACATACCCAGCAGATTGCTCAGCTTACACAAAGCCCTGGGAGTGGGAGAGGGGTGTAGGTTTGAGGGGGACAGCTCTATCCAGCATTCATGAAAACAAAATATATAGTGAGGGTTCACTTTAAAAACTCTGCGTGTGTTCCTGATTCTACCTGACGCCGCAGAGGTCGCAAGAGCCGCTCTCACCTCACTGCACTGAATTCAGGTCACACAGGTATTGTCCCAAATCCTATTAACTGAAGTCTCTTGAAGGCTCTGTTTGGGATAATATATGAGTCCAGGCATAATTGAAGCAAAATGCAATCTGAAATGCAATTAAGTTATACAGCCGGGACTTCATTTTTAATTAGGTGACTCGGGACATGTACAGCGCTGCAGAAACGTGCGAGGTCTAAGGATAGCGCATAAGCGCTGTCCGTCACTTTTGCCGTAAAATAGGGTGGCCAGATTCTAAAACCCAAAAACCGTGACAAGTCTAAAAAAATAGAAGAAGGACTACATGCTTACATTATGCGAGCGCCACAGAATGACAGCGCTCATCAACTCAGAAATACAGAAGAAGTACTTAGAAAATACATAAATCAATTTTGAAACCCATTATCATACCCATTAATTAAATTGATATTCTGTAACATTTCCTAAACAGTCCTGGTTTGGAACACATAAAAACGTGCCTCCAACTGTTTTCAGTCGCCCCTCTCTAAAAACCGGGAAACAAGCCAAAGTTGCTGAAATCTACCAGGACAGCTGGTGAAAACCCGGGTCTGACCCCGCAAATCCGACACGCTCGGTCACCCTACCTTTAACCTTTTCAACATGTCGCCTTCACCATTGCCCCTGGCTCCCTAACCCATTCACATTTCGTGAAAGGCCCATTGGTCAGATCAGCGCGTGCAGTTAAACACAAGAAAGTAAACTCAAACAAAAACATGATTTTTCATGGGATTCTGGGCTCGTTTTTTCCTTAGCGCAGTGCTCTGAGAGCACCGGGGTAATATAATAATATGTTGTTAAGCAACCGATAACGCGATCTGGGGCGGGAGCTACAACCATCACCACTGTGAGAACTACAACTGATAGCGCGTCCAGTATTTATAAATTACCTGTACCTGGACACACTGGAGGTCGGTGAACCTTTTAACCGAGTTGGGCTCTCCTCATCCAAGAATAGTCGGATCACTCAAATCAATAATCAATAACCAATAACCATTGTAATCAATACCTAATACTTAATCAATAGATCAAGCGACACATTAGAAATCAATAACAATCAGTATTTTGACGCACCATGACCTTTCAGTCATGAAAAACCACACCAGTTTATTAAAAGTTAATGAATTTATTTCCCTATATTAACAAAGCTAGCATGATACAAGTGAATCTCAAAATCAAATGGTATACCTATACGAACATTATTATCTGTCCATAGCGGCGGAAGAAACGCAATCTACGCAAAATCTGGATTATAATGCACTCGGATATAGCAATACAAATCACTAGTATAAGCAACTGAATTTGACTAATTGCATACATCGGTCAGCATAACAGGATTTCAATTTAGCATGGTGCATCAAGTGAATACCTCACTAACATCTAATTAGCATTGGCATATGGGGCTTCATGCAAAACGAATTTAGTTAACACAAATTTAGAAAACCCCTAGCTTGGGCCCTATCAAAATAAGCAGTTGGTACCTAGGAAGGAAAACACAATGCATAATACAATTATCCTTTCATATTTACCAAATACAATCAGCATTCAAGAAAAGTCTTCGTCCTTCAGGTAACGGTTCGATCAGCATGGGGCAGATTTTAAAGGGGGCAAAGTTAAGGGCAAGTTTCCTTGCAGCAGCAAGGAGAATGGGGTAAAAGTTACTGCATGTGCAAGATGGGGCAAGTTAAAGTTGTCTCTAGGGTGAGAATTCTCAAAGTCTCTTTCTCTGGAATAGGGAAAGGGCATCAAGATGTCGTCTAAGATGGCTTCTTGAATCTTGCTTCAAAATGGCATCAAGGAAAATGGCTGACTTCTCTTTGTCCGGTGGGTTTAAGTAAGAAACATTCCAAATTCTTCAGGGTCTTCCATTGGAGGGTTCATAGGGTGGCTTCCTTTTGACCAATGAATAGTGTCTTTCTCCTAGTACTCATTTATGCATACATTGTCCTTGGAGCCTTGGAACACAAGTTGCAACAAAGTTTGCCAATTAATTTTATCTTAGTGCCTTTATTGTCTGCACCTGCATGAGCTGACCTTGCATCAAAGAGGATGAAACCAGCCTAGCACGAAACCTTGAGATAAGTGTATTAGTAATCTCTACTGGAAAAATACAGCCTTAAAGTAAAATAATGTCTTTGTTAATACAAGTGAAAACCACGCAGTTAAAATTTGAGACCCGGCAACTAGGCCAAAGCCTCTGCTAAATTTAAGCTAAGCATATAACAGTTTCAACAAGAAAATCATGGAATACATTTGCAATTATGACGGATTACTACATTTGTCAATTCTTCATGATTAATTAAGCTCGTTTATAATAATGGAGAACTACGCCTTGGGCACAATTTCCCACGTATATTATTTTTCTTTGCTAAAATCACACTACCTTATGCGATTTTGGTTACATGATATATGAATATTTGTTAGTCCTTCTTTTTCTGCGTCATCACAACCATCACCACGGTGAGCTTGCCTCATCATTGCTAGCCTGGTCTTTGCATGAAAGTAGGCCGCAACCAGGGGCGTACCTTGGTCAGTAAGATTGGAGGGGTGTGAGCTACAGATTTCCCACAAATCACGCTGGCATATTAATATGCATTATTATATAAGCAAGACATGAGGGGGCAGTAGAAAGGGAGAGCAGTGTGGATTCTTAGTGGTACTTAAAGCTAACTATTTAGTAAAATAGCCAAGGTTTTATAAGAGCCTGAAAAAAAGAGTGGAGAGTGTGCGTGTGTGTTTTAGTCTGTGTGTGCATGTAAAACTTCTAGGTGAAATCCGACAGACACCTCACCATATCCGTCTGAAAGCCCCTGTTCCCAACTATTTCCTACAGCATGCAGTTATTTGGGGAGTGTAACGCTTGAAACCCTCTCCCTGAAGTGACGCCCCTGGATGAGGGCGTGTCGCATGCACTGAGTGGATCCAACCTAGGTGCAGACCTAACTGCGCGGCCTCATAGTATCCCACAGCCGCGCTGGTGACGCTCATCGGTGACAGGCTGCATCAACGATTGACAAGAACGGATGATAAATGGAATGCAGAACAAATCAAACATTCACCCCCCCCCCCAGCACAGACAAGGGTTTAATCCGTTGTTTCTTAGCTCACCATGCCACCCCAGTTTGGACCTAGCCATATGCAAATCAGTCTTGTCCCTGCTCCCCATGTGAACAGTCCAACCCAAACTGCCAGGCTAGGTCCTCCGTGGACCGAAAACAAGCATCCTGGGACCGATTTCAGGTTATCACCTCTCATCATCCAGACTAGTTTGAATCCAGTGGCACAGTGAGCATGGGACCCACACCTGGGCATACCTTTCCCACATAGGACGACAAAAGCAAAAAGAAGGGATGATGGACAGAATGCAGCACAAATCAAACATTCACCCCAGTCACAGATCTGGGTTTAATCCATCAATTTCTTGCTCACCATGCCACCCCAGTTTGGAGCCAGCCATTTGCAACTCAGTCTTGACCCTGCTCCCCATGGGAACAGTCCAGCCTGAACTGCCAGGCCAGGTCCTCTCTGGACTGAAAACAAGCATCCTGGGACCGGTTTCGGAGTATCACCCCTCATCAGTCAGGCTAGCTTGAATCCAGTGGCACAGTGAGCACAGGACCCAAGTCTGGCCATACCCTTCCCACATACGGCGACAAAAGCAAAAAGAACAGATGATGGACAGAATGCAGAACAAATCAAACATTCACCCCAGTCACAGATCTGGGTTTAATCCATTGAAAGGCACTATCCCGTGGTTGTAGTATTGTTTATGGTTTGCCTGGACTTCATTAATTTAGTAACTTATTGCTAAACCTATTTGTTACCCTAAAGTGGACATTACAAACTGTACGAGAGACTATTTAAGCGGTTGCGCTCGCTTTATCCTGGAACACAAATGATACTCACAATTTGCAGGGTATGCACAAGCATCTGGTCCTTCTATTTTAGCTATAATTCCTAGTGGCTGTTTGCGTGTAATTTGCCTGACTCCTACCTCCCATTATGGTCAAACGTAAAGCTGTAGAGAAACCACTGGGAGTAGAACATGCAAGCAAAATACTGAGGCACTCTGCAGAGAATTGCACTTTGAGTGAAATACATGATCTAATAGAGGAAGTGGAGGGCTTGTTAGCCACAAATGAACCAGGATCACACTGTAGAAAAAAGAGAAGGAGGCGCGCCTCACTCAAGGGAATTCACTCAGCAGCACCAGTGCAGGTTCCACCCATGGAGCAACCCCAGAAGGAAAGTACTTCTATAATTATCATTGAATGCTCAATTCGCTTTGCCATCCTAGCCACTGAAGCAGTGAATTCATTAGACAGGCAAATGTTACTCGATCAGACAAGGATTGAGCATCCAATTGATGTTAGCCAAGCAAGCCATAGAGAAATAGCTGCACAGTTACAGCTATTAACGGGGGAGATTGCAAGTCTGCTTGAGTGCATGAGTAGGCTGACTATTGAGCTAAATGAGAAACTGGCCAAACTATCAGGTATGGCAGAAAATATATGCATCAAAGTAGATGGTGACAAGATTACCAGAGAGCATAGATCTATAATCAGGGATGATATCATGTACGTCACCCATTGGAGTGCAAATGGAACCAATTTGACTATATAGGGCTGAAGCTTAATAATCATAAATTGGTTGGCGATCTGATAGCAATGGAGCTAAGATTCAGGCCTAATATAAATTTGCAAATAAGACTAAAACTCAACGTCCCAAAATCTTTAGTGGAACTCGTGGAAAAAGTGATTTGTAGCTCCTCCTATTATAGATGAGTGTTCCAACTTATCTGAGGTTGACTGACTTTAGGGGAACACAAGGTTGACACTAGCTACTACTATATTACCTCAGGGCGACTCTGACGACTTGTATGGATTAATGTTGTCACATGATTTAGCTGTCAGAGAAACAAGAGCTAGAACAATGGGCGACTTACTGAAGGCTGTGAAGAACTCAGCCGTATCAGAAGCTCAGGGTTGCATCGCATGGGGGCCAAGGGGAGAGAGGGGGACAATAGGTGAAAACCTTTTTAAAATATTATCTGCAATGTGGCGGGAGTGAGAGCAAAGCGTGCAGATCTAGAGTGGGGAGAGTTTATTTATCAAAATCATATTATACTTTTACAGAAGACTTGGGCAGTGGCCCTGGTGTTCAGAAGTGGTTACATTACATTTAGCGTGAATGCAATACCCTCTATCTCGGGAACATCATCAGGGGTTTTATTGATTTTGCTAAAATTAGATCTCCTCTCAACAGTGAAGGAAGTTATGCCAAGGAGCAGAGATCTGCTGGGGGTGGAAATAAAAGTAAAAACTCCCAAAGGGGTGAGATTCATTGTTATTACTAACATTTACATCAGATCAGTTTCCTCGAATGTTTGTTTCCCTACAGTGGTCCATCTTGCAGGTATGCTGCAGTGATTAAATAGCAACACCCTCAAACTTATTTCTGGATATTGCAATTTGAGACTTGGCAGAGGGCAGATAAACCTAGATCAATCGTTGCAAACCTTTGGTACATCAGCTAGATCAAGGACTCCTGTCCAAGCTGTAGTGATACCAAACGCCGTTGCAGGCCAGCTGGAAGATCTAATTGTAGAATATGGCTTAAGAATTGTAAATGGCAATACCTGCTCATCCCCACCTGCCCAACTTTTAAAAGAGGTCTTGTGAAAAGCCATATCAAATATACATTGCTGTCCAGGCTTTGTGGTCCTCCATGGTTGATATGGCTGTTGTCTCAAGATCAGACAGTGATCATCCAGCTATGAGTGCTAAATTTGTACTTGCCATGTTTATGAGTTCTAATTTAGCAGCTGTAATAATTAAATACTCGGTTGAGACAGTTAATAATAGAAGGAACGTTAAATGAGCAGAGGTTGTGGACAATGATGTCACACAACACACACATTTATTAGCTTTTTGTGGAAAACTTAGCTTTAACAACCACCCTGGAGGGGCTCAAGTGCAATATAGTCTCTGTGCACTGGCAACTAATGGAACAATTAAGGGCCCTATTTGAAAAACTTAGGAAAAGGGAGAGTTTCCATAAAATTGCCCCCGGGTGGTTTAACAAGGAATGTCGGTCTACTAAAATTAGTCTCCTAGTTGCTCTGAAGAAGGGCAGCAAGACTGAAATAATCTCTTCCAGGACAAATTACAAGACAACTTTGATTAAAGCTAAAAAGAGCTGAGAGATGGACCAATGGGCTGAGCTCACTAATGCACTTAAGAGTAAAAACCCAAAGGCCTTTCGGAAGCTGACAGCAATAGGCTCACTGGTAATTGACAGCTATTTAGAAGCTAGTGCACCCTGATAAGTGGGTTGCTTATTTTAGGGCCTTATATAGCGAGAGGGGGCAAGGAATGGAAGGAATTGATCAGGAAGAGATTAAGGAGAAGACCTGCTTTGTAGGCTCGGTGGAGTCAGCTCGTACTCTTGGGAAGAAGTTACTACAGGGCAAGATTTCCCTGACTGAAATAGTGGATGCCCTAAAGCAAATGAAGAAGGAAAAGGCACCTGGGCTAGAGGGTATTTCTGGTGACCTTTTTTAATCACAACCTGAAGTGTGGGCTCCCTATCTTAATATGCTGAGTCACACAATTATGAGGGGAAAGAACATTTTCACCTACTTGACAGGGAGCCGTTATTGTCCTAATTTTTAAAAAGAGGAGGAGAGATTTACCCTTCAACTATAGACCAATAGGTTTATTGGATAATACCGAAAACATCTTTTGTAGGTAGGTCCTGGCAAAGCTTCAAACCTGGGTCATGGATAATCACATCCTTGAGGATGTACAAGTGGGATATGGGATATAGGAATAAATTCAGTACCCTCAATCAGGTCTTTTGATTCAAGATGTTGTGCTGGAAGCATGTTACCCTTAAGAGGGATCACTTGTATGTCGTCTTCATAGATCTGAGGTCAGCTTTTGACCTGGCTAAAAGGGATGGTTTGTAGAGGGTACTGGAAGTCTATGGGATACCTGGAGATCTAATGTGGATCCTAAGACTTCTTCACACAAACACCTGCGCAATGGTAAGGTGGAACATAGCTGGTGACCTAACCAATATAATCCCCATTAGGTGGGGGGTAAAGCAGGAATGTGTACTGGCCCGACAATTTTTAGTCAAGTGGTTATCAGACTGTACACACGATGCACCCAAGATAGCTGGACTATCACTTCCGATATTAATGCTTTGCAGATGACACTCTGCTTCTTTCTAGAACTCTCATGGGCCTCCAGGCGGAACTGGATTCTTTTTCAGCTTTCTGTAAAAAGAGGGGGCTTAGAAATTAATCCATAAAAAAAAAATATGGGGATAAACACACATAGGTCCTTTAAAGGGAGAATGAAAATTGATGGCTCCCACAGGTGAAACTTTTTCTATTATCTAGGGGTTCGGCTGTTGGATACAATGACCTGGGCTCATCATTCGGAGAAAAGCAAAATAGTCCTTAAGCAGAGAGCATACCAGATCAGTAGGAAATACAAGGCAACTTCAGGTGGTGCAGTGTCCCAGCTTTCAATCTATAGAGCCACAGCAGTATCGGCAGCCACTTATGGGGCAGAGATATGGGGATACTCTGATGCTTCTGCCCTTACAATAGCAGAGGATAACTTTATAAGGGGATTGCTTAAGCTGCCTACGGGTATGCCACTGGTTCCACTGAGGTTAGACCTAGCACTAAACCCTTTAAACCTGGTAGTGTTGTTAAAACCTTTATTAAATTGGGTGAGGATATGGTCAGGCCCATAGCTGACACACTACAGGGACTCCTTAGTAGATCTTATCACCTGTGAACCATGGGTGCACACCCCCTGGCTGAAAAATGTAAAGATGAAGTGCAAGAAGCTGAAAATGGCAGAGATCTGGAAGTCACCAGCATTAGTCGCTAAGGGAGCCAGACAGAAAGTGAAAAAAGCATATTGGGCAAATGTTCTGCAATGGATTTGGTTTGACTATGATGATGGAAGCCTCACAGAGCAGTTTTAAAATGTCAAATGTTCACCGAATTTTGAAGCAGGGGTGAGCAGAGATCACGGACATCAACTCCACGGAATTCCGCAGAGTTGGCTAAAGATTCCATGGAATTTTACGGAGTGCCACCTGCCCTGCCACCCTGGCCTGAATGTGCCCGATCTCGGAAGCGCTAAGCTGGGTCGGGAGGCCACTCCGAGATCGGGCTCATTCAGGCCAGGGTGATATGCCATAGGCACAAAAGCTGCAGTTCCAGGCCTCTGCTGACACAGCCCACCGGCCTGGATCCTGCTGCTCTCCACACCTGCACACTTCCCTTCACCACCTGCCCTCTTTCACAAACTTGCTATGGAGGGCCAAGCACACTCCCTTTCTTGAACCAGCCTTGCAATCGCTTCCTCAGACTGCCCTTTCTTTAGGGCCCAGCACTAGCAGCAGCAAACCAGCTCACTAGCAGCAGCCTAGTATTTTTACAAAATGCCTAGCCTGGCTTCCAACTGGACTCTAAGGCACTCTACCAGGCCACACACATTTCAATCTGGCGAGGCTGCTGGACTACTACCCAGCATCCGGATTCCAGCTCTTCTTGCTGGCCGCAGCTGCACCGTACCCCATTACACCGCTTCCTTTTCCATGGACTCTGAGCAGATCGATTCTTTTCAAGTGGAGCTATTACTCCACGTTTCCTTTTCTCCAAGCACAGAACTCCCTCATATGCAAATACTGTCCAGGCCCAGTGCCGACCCCCACATGCGCAGAAAAGAGAAAGTGAAACGAGGGCCTTAACTGGGTCCCTGTTGCCAGCAGCCTAGCTCTCTGCCTTCCTCTGCCCCTTGCTCCTGGGCTGCTGAGGACAGTGAAAGGAGAGAGGCCTGGATCCGGAGCTGGCCCCGGTGCAGGCTCTCAGCAGCAGCTCCACACTTACTGTCTGCACTTGTGCTACGTGGGCCAAAACTGCAGACTAGTGCAGTGCAGTTTTTGGCCAAACTGGCCAAACTCTGCACTCCAAGCAGAGCACAGAGTGCCAAAAACTCTGTTAACTCTGCCGGCGGAGGGGAACTCACCACCCACCCTTACTTTGAAGCCTATGTGGACAGTATCTACCCGCAAATAGCAAAATTACTGCATGCCCAATTTAGGTATGGCTCATTGCCCTAAAGATCACTAACGGCCAAATGGGGCAAACAAGGTGGATCCCCAAAGTTTTGTCCCTATTGCCCACTGGTAAAAGAAACTGAAGAACATCTTTTATTTTTTTGTCCCCAGTGTTTACAGCCACGCAAGAAATGAATAATTGCCATTTGCAAGCTGGTGGGTGTAAGGCACTATTGGGAGGCTCTAAGAATTTTGAAAAGTGATTAGAAGGCAACAATAGTGTTTGCAGCAGCAAAATACTTAGAGCAAGCTTGGAAGATCAGACAGAAGGCGTTGCCCTTAGGGAACTTATAACTTTCCAATACTAGCAATGGGTTATTTTACGATGTGCTCAAATTAATTATGATGAAAGCTTGCATAACATTTTAATCTGCATGCTCTACAGAGCAAGTCTCCTTCCGAGGTAGCGATTGATTTTATCCAGTTTTAGAACATCTTCCTAATGATTTTAAGACTTAGGGTGCTGGCACCCCTTACAGGAGGGAAACACTCAGACAGCATAGAGGATCCCTCATAGTCCACTATCTGTAGAGGTTTTTGCTGTCACTTTATCTCTGAGCACATTCAGGAGGAGGTGTTGGTTACCCAATAATGTGAGTTACAGTGTGGGTTTTATTTTATGCTAATTGGGCACATTGTATGTCTATCATGTATTTATAATTTGTATTTGTAAGATGTACTTTTATGGTTGTTTGACCAAAATAAAGTTATATATATGTACAGTCTCTGAGAGAACTCACATAAACAACAACCCCGTGGTCCTGGAATCCCATCCATGAAGAGGCATTCCAGCTGGCCAAGGAGGACTTGTCAGCCAGCACCATGTTACTGTACTTTGATCTGGACAAAGAAACCAAACTTCCAGTAGACCCCAGCCCCACAGGGCTGGGTGCTGTACTCTTGCAGCGACAACCATGTGGAGATGGGCTCCTGTAGTATACACCAGTCAAGCAGTCACTCCCATGGAGCAGCAATACTCCCAAATTGAGCTAGAAGCCATCACCATCTGCTCGGGGTGCTACCATTTTCATCTGTGGAGACCACAGTGTTTAACTGTATTCTATGTCAGGCTGTGGGAGATACGATCACCCAGCTCCAATCATTGCAAAAGTTCGACCCAGTCGACCATGAGTGGGTGCCAGCATGGACGTCAGAATCCCTTCAGATGGCAGGAAAATGATGATTGTGACTGATGATTACTCCAACTACGTGGAGGTGGAGCTAGTGAGGACATTCTCTGGCAAGAGAAGTGCTACAAAAATTGGAGAAGCTCATGGCCATTCATGGATTGGTACATAAGTTGCAAACTAATAATGGCCTGCCGTTCAACAGTCAGGAAATAGCAGAGTATCTTAAGACCCTGAACATCATGCAGGAGGCTTGCTACCAAAATTAGAGCAGCACATGACGACTCATGGGCCCAAATTTAAGAATAGGGGCGCTTCATGTATTGAAGCACCACTATTCTTGCACCCCATTGCGCCCCACTAACGCCACCATGCGTGACGTATCCATATTTAACATACAGCACACCGTGGCGCAGGTTAAGGGCAATAGCATCATAATTTTTTACGCTACTGTTGTACTTTGCAGGATTAGCGCCAAAAATGTTGGCCCTAATCCTGCAAAGTACATGTAGGCCTATTTTAAATAATGTTGCGCCTCCTCTTAAAGCCTGCTCTGTTCAGGCGTTAAAAATGCCGCAAAAAATGATGCAGTGGACTCTCATATATTCCACTGCGCCATGTTTGCAGGCCCCCTAATGGGGGAACACCCCCTTGCATACATTATGCCTGGTGCAGGCATAATGTGGAGCAAGGGTATACAAACTGGCACAACGCACGCATTGCTCCACTTTGTAAATATGGCGCTGTGTTTTTGTCACACTATCGCCATAATAGCGTCAAACAAATTACGATAGTTAGCGCTAGACCCGTCATAAGTCTGGGCTATGGAATACTAAATGAGTTGCAAACTGATAATGGCCTGGTGTTCAACAGTCAGGAAATACAGTGTATCGTAGGTCCCTAAATATAATGGATAGGAAAGTGACATCTCAATGGGAAAGCCATGAATAAGGTAAACCATACTGCACATCACAACTCGCAACCAGTAAAGTGAGCCATTTATTTCTTTAAGAAGTCTGTAGTTACAAAAGGCGAGTGTCAGGTTCCTTTGTGTGTGCTGGAGGCAAGCACTTTGAAGTGAAGTGCAAGTGGGGCGGAGCACAACTCCACCCCAAGCTATCCTGGCAGGATGGCCCATCCTGTCCACACCTAAGCCCCTTTTTGCATCACTGTCTGGCAGGAATACACAAACACCATCAACAAAAACAATTCAAAGTCATGTGACTAGGATACTGGAAAAAGGCACAAATGGTTAGGACAAGAAAATGCTAACTTTCTGAAAATGGCATTTTCAGAATTATGACTTAAAATTTAATTTTACCATTACAGAGGATTTACAATTACATTTCATTTGATGTAAATAGCATAGCTCTTTCTTCTTCCAATCAAAAGTTATCATTTATTAAATGTAATAAAGTAACCCAGTGTTAGTCAGTGGGAGAGATAGGCCTTACAGTGATGAAAAATAACTTTAGGAGTTTTCACTACCAGGGCATTTAAGCTTAAACACACGTCATACTTCTTAAATACAATGCACTTTGCCCCATGAGCCTTTAGGGCCTACCTTAGGGCTGATTTATAAGAATTAAAAATGAAGGTATAGGCCTGGCAAAAGGGTTATGTTGCTAGGTTGAATTTGGCAGTTTAAAACTGCCACAGGCAGGTTACCTGTGTTCAGATTACAGGCTGTACAAGACTGTAGTCTCTCATGTACTGGGTGCACACACATGTGCACATGTGTTGATGTGTAACCAGCCCAGTGCCCCTTAACCCAGCTGTGTCCAACAACCTTACCTTAAAAGGCTGACAATGGCAATACAAATGCACAGTACAATTTACCATGAAATTACTGGAGTGGGGCTCAGGTAAGGAAACTCATCCACGATAAAAGCTGAAAACCAAGTGATCCAAAAGCAAAAAAATCTGGCCATACTAAATGGACAAAACCAATTTGCAACATGCACCATTGAGGCAGTTGTGGGATTTTACGATGTGAGTTGAAGATGCCTGATGTGCTTTGACTAAGGGAGTGAAGGGAGTGTACAACCGGATGAAGAGGATTATGGTCACACCCCTCACATTTGGGGTTTAATGGTTCAGGTCACTGCTGATATTACCAGCACCACTATCTCTATCACAATCCTAACTCTAACTATAATTACCCAGTGTTGGGCCTGATCTCCGCTTGAAAGCAAGCTGCAACCCTGCACTGGTTCCTTGCTACTATAAAGGATTTAGACTTGTAAGAAAGGATCATAACTGTAAGCTTTGCTTAAGCCTGAGGAAGCATATTTTAACAGAATTAAGGGGCAAACATTACTATGTTTCATCGTTCCTGATAGGTCTTGATAGTGAGTTTCTTTAACTTTGCCACCAGTGATGAAGCAGAAAATGAAGGTTTTACTTTTATTAACGCATAAACGTAGTGTGAAATAATCATGTGTGACTTTAACCGAACTAATAAAGATTGTACGGGGACAAAATGTGCCCTCAGAGTAGTTTGCCAACATTTATAAGCGTGCTTTATATAACGTGGTGTACTAGAATTGCACTAATCCGACATAATCATAAACGTGTGCTACGATTTGCTTGTTTGAAATGTTTTAGCTTAGCATGACTTTAGCGGAGGCTTTGGCCTAGCTGCCTGGTCTCACGGTTTAGATGCTCGTATTTTTCCAATGTGCTATTAAACGTGTATTTCTGCTTGAAGCTCGTTCACATGCTTATCTTAAGGTTTCGTGCCAGCCTGGCATATTTTCTCTTTACTCCAAGGTCGATTTGCAGGTGCGGACAATGGAGGCTCTGAAAGTGAGCTAATTGGTATACAATGTTGCAACTTGCGTACCCATCTCCAAGGATAATGTATGCTTAAGTAAAAGCTTGAGAACTGTCGTTTTTGATTGGACAATTTGAAGCTAACCTATGAACCCTCCAATGGAAGACCCTACTGGATTTGAACAGTTGTCTATAAAAATCAGGTGCACGAGAGGAAGCTCTCTCTCCATTATTGGACATCCCGCCATTTTGCAGACTTCGTAGCTATTATGGCCCACTTTGCTGCGACGCCATTTTGAGAGACTTTGATGCTTTCTCTAATCGAGAGAAAGAGACTTTAATGATTTTTGCCCTAGAGACTTTAACTTTGATTTGTCCCTTCGCATGAAGTAGTAGTTTTACCTTGCCGCCGTGAGGCAGTTGCCCCGTCCACCCCTGCCCCTTTGCCCCGTCCTATGCTGATCGAAACGGTACCCATGCTGACCGAGAAACGGTACCTGTGAGACGAAGACTTCCTTGTATGCTGATCGTAATTGGTAAATATGAAAGGAAATTGTAAAATTGCATTGTGTTTCTTTTAGGTAACCAACTGCTGATTTTGATAAGATCCCTAGTTAGGAGTTTTTTTCTAAATTAATGTTGCTAAATTGTTTTTGCATGAAGTCCCACATGCTGATGCTAATTTGAGGTTAGATGAGGATTCCCTTTGCTGCACGATGCAATTTGAGACCTTGTTATGCTGACTAAATGTATGCAACTAGTTCGTTACAGATTATCGTATTAGTGATTTGCATTGCTATTATCGAATGTCTTGTTATTCAAATGCTACATAGATTGCACCTGTTTCGCGGTTATGGACAGCTATTAATGTTCATATATGTTTATCATTTGGTGTTGAGACACATTTATATTGTGCTAGCTTTGTTAATATAGGGAAATAAATTCACTAACTTTGAATAAACTGGTGTGGTTATTCCTGACTGAAAGGTCAGGGTTCGCCGAAATGTATTCTTGATTAATTGTTAAGTGTTATGTTGATCAAGGTATTGCTTATGTTCGTTATTGATTATTGATTTGAATGCAATTGATCGATTAAGGGTACAGAGAGTCCCACTTAGTCAAAAGATTCATCGGCCTAAAGAGCGTCCGAATACAGGTAAAATTATTAGTACGGACCGCTCTATCAGTAGATGGTAGCAGAGGATGGTTACGTCTTTTGGGACCCTGTACTCCTAGAGTACATGGTGTTGAATTAACGGTTACGCATTTTGAGACCCCACTTGACAAGTTGAATTAGATTTTTCTTGGATAAAACAGATTGACAGAATGATGATGGGCTAGGTCCACCGCGACTTTCCCAGAATCTCGGAGCTTGCGAATGGAGAGAACGGAGGTGTGGAATCAGCGTTGGCGGTACTAGTGATGGTATGAGTGAAGCTAGGGTTTTGCGCTTGCACAGCTTATTGCCGCAGATTGTGTGAGAAGGTTGCGAGGAATTATTTCTTTTTAGAGGATAGCGGAGGTGCGACTCCGAGGGTAGAAGTAGAGAAGTCGTCGAACTTCATAGAAATAGCGGAGGTGCGGCTCCGAGTGTGAGAGTAGGGAAGTCGTCGAACTTCATGTGCGTGTGGCGCTTTGTGCATAAAAAGGTCGACGTGGTTGTTGTTGTTGAGACGGGCCCTGCGAGGTCAAGAGACTCTGGAGTATGTTGATCCATGTTGTGGTCTGGGCGGTTTAGTAGGTTGATCGGGCGTGGTCAACGAGTCGGTACGTATGTTAGGGAGTGAAAGAAACTTCGACTTCGGGCTTTGACAAGATTCTAAGTGCACTAGAATAGATCATTGACAAGTTGAGAGTAGGTCTGCGGGTCAGATTTGCTTGCGAACGTGGGGACCGAGAAAGACGGAATAGCGGCCGAGGCTAGTGAAAAGTCCCTAAGGTCCTGAAGCGATTGTGTTACCCTTCCTGTAGTAAACCGACAGATCTGTTTTATATTTTTGGTAGCTCGCGATACATGCAAGAAGTTGTTACGAGAGGAGGTGAGTGAAGGAAGACTAGCCGCGAGGCTTTGTCAGCCGCAGTGTGTGTGAGTGTGACGTCACTAGGAGCCGCGCTGGGATAGGTTGGTTGCAGAGAAGGGTCGCGCACGGATTGGACGCAGTCCGTGGGGCCCGATTGGAAGGGGAAAGGCAGGTGAAGAGTATTCCGGGAATTAAAGTCACCTATTGAATTACAAACTTTGTGAAATAAAAGACGAGAAAATGAAATTCTTTAAAGCATTCAGGAGCGCGATGAAGGGGGAGTCTTACATTAAAGCGAGCGTAGGAGAGGAAACGCCACCCGAAGGTACACCAGCTTACATTGTAATGGAAGAGAAGGGGGTAGCTCCGTGCCTTTGGCTAAAGCAATGGCACAAACTGACAGAGAAACATGGGAGCGTAGCGTTCCCGATACATGGGACATTCAATATAAGGATCCTAGAGAATTTGAGATTCACGATGTACGACATGAAGGTGCCTCCAAGGCCAGCACATTTTGAGGTTCTAGCGATTTGGGAACTAATGGCCAGACAGCAGCAGCAGAAGAAGTTTGAGACCAGGATGAGAAAGGTAGAAAAGACACTAGCGGATGCTAGGTGGGATAATGCACAAAAGGTGTGGAGGTCAGATGTATTGCAGGGGATAAAATTGTTTCCCGCAATTACTAAGGAAGAAGAGGAGACAGGTAAGAAAGCTACCTGTAAGACGGACAGGAAGTGTTCCAAGGATAGAGAGGACGAGGAAAAGTTGAGAAGAGAAGAGGAGTTAGAGGATGAGGAGTTAATAATGCAATTGCTGAACGACCGTCCACCACCTTATGCGGAGAATGGACAAGGTCCAAGTACCAGTTCTGCCCCTCCGGCACCGGTACAGAACAGTGAAACTCAGAGTTCAGGAGCGTCATCGGGATCTAAGGACCCGAGTTTATTGTTCACCCCGCAGATACCGCAGGTTAGGAGAATATATCCAGATGTGCCCATGTTGAAACCAGCAGAAAATTATCAGCCTCAGATGCCAGGGTACTACAACGGTGATAACAGTGCAGGAATGATTCTAGATCCAACCGTAAGGGGAGTACAGAATGGTCACAACCAGACATTGTCGCAAGCCGAATCAACCCAGTTTTTGATGCCTCAAAAGCAGATACAAGGGGGAAACGCACATACTCAGATGACGGGGAGCTAGATGGGCATGCCGGCAATGATGACCCATGGTGTGGGAATGAACATGCCTCAGAACATGGGAAATGGACAGAACCCAGACGCGATATCACTACCCATTACTGTAGGTCCACCGGTACCTCTGTACAGTCAGCCTAACTTAGGTGTGAGCGGTCAGGGACCAATGCTGCAGAGTGGGACAGAAAGGAGGTGCATAGAAAACACCCCGGGGATAACTCCGATAGCGGCTCAGCCAACTGGGTCTGGGTCCTTGATGGAGTTTAGTCCCATATGTGCTCAGTCAACACTGGTGAGGTCAAGTCCCCCACTGATAATACCCCTAACATCGAATACTGAAAAGTTGCCGCAACCATCAATGGCAGTCGATGTGAACGCTACACTGATTGGGGTTGAATGCGCAACTGCTGACACAGTGGTTCAACAGTTTAAATTCCACACAAAGTTCAGCCAGTGGGAAAGGAGAAGACTATATGAATAGGGTCAGGTTGAACATGGAAGCACAAGAATTGGTGGAAGGGACTATGGGTGTGAATAGGTTAGAGTCCTACACGGAAGAAGAGCTGAGGTATCTATGTCCCAGGATTACGAAGGAAGTGAACAAGGTACATAAGAGCTTGCAGGAAGCAGCTGACAGAAACGGGGTTGACATAGACAAGACAAAACACTTGAGCAGAAGCTACAGGTTGGATTTTGGGGCCACAGATTTTGAACACATGAGGTCAGCAGGCATGAAGGCGCACCTTAGAGAATTGCTGCAATGTGCCCAAGTGTGGAGGTGTCTAGACAAGTGGGAAAGCAGGTGGGTAAAGAGGAAGGAAAAGAGGAGGGACAGTGCTACAGAGCATAAGGAGAAAAGACCACAAAGCACCGAGACAGTAACCATGCTACCAATGAGGGAGACAGCAGGGGGAAAATTAATACATGTACCATGGCACAGAAGTGACATTCAGTCTTTTACGGACGATTTTCCCAAACTAAGAGAAAAGCCGATTGAATGGTATCAGCAGACTGACAGGTTTGTGAAGCTTGCAAAATGTCTCTGGGAAGACCTGAATACTCTCTTTGAGATTGTGGTTCCGGCAGATTTGCGGGAGGATTGCAAAAGAGCTGTAGGTTGGCCGACAAGTGAACCAGAGAGAGACAGGGAGACGGGTGCACCATCACCTATGGTGATGAGCTTGTACTATAAGGTGATTGAGCATTTGAAGACTAAGGTACCCGCGAAAAATGTGGATTGGCAGAAGATTGATCGAACTGCCCAAGAGACTAAAGAATCGATTCATAGCTACTATGAGAGGTTGTTGAAGGCGTTTAAGAACTACAGTGGGACGGAAACAATAGAGGCGAAGGACATGCTCCATTTTGTCTTCAGATTTGTGGAAGGGCTGAGACCAGAGATAAGTCAGATGATAAAGTCGCATTTGATTTGCTGGCAGTCGAAACCGATTGACGAAGTATTGAATTATGCGAAATACTGTAGCGACGAAATTGAAGTGAAACAGAAAAGGTTGAAAGAGAAGGTGATGATGATGCAGCTTAAAGCAGCTCAGACAGGTTTGCAAGGTTTGCAAGGGATGCAAGGGTTCCAACAGCAGGTACCGCAACCGCAGCCGCAGTTGCAGGGAAATATGGCGTTTCAGCCACAGGCCAGAGGCAGAGGCAGAGGAGGTTTTGTGAATAATGGTCCGGATTTAAACACTGTTGTGACTGGTGTGCAGGCAATGAAGAAGGTGATGCCGTGTCACGTGTGCGGAATCGTAGGTCATTGGAAACGCGAGTGCCCGATGGTGGTGCAGGAAGGTGCAGATGTAGGTGTAGGTGTTGGTCAGCAAAACAATGATGTCAATGCATTTCAGACAATGAAAGGACCGAAAATGAGAGGTCCAAACCCAAATTTTCAGACCATAAATCAATTGCAGGGATTGCAACCTATGCAGCCGCAGCAGATGCAGATGCCTCGTATGCAGATGACGCAAATGCAGCCAATGCAACAGCAGTTACCTATGGTACCTAATCAGCAAATGCAGATACCCTTGGCACCAATGAGTCAGCAGCAAGTGATGGTTCCTCCACAGGTCTCGGGTCAGGTAATGAGTACAAATGGCACCGTACAACAGTTCCCATTACACAGTGAGAGTGGAATAAACAATGTATGGGAGAGTGAAAGTTCAGAAGAAGAAGGAGATTGTGTGCTTGCAGCATCCTTGGAAGTTGATCAAAAGGGTCCGTACGTAGAGGGAAGAGTAATGGGTCATCGTGTCTCGTTCTTGGTTGACACGGGAGCCACACGTTCAACTGTTAAGAGCAGTGAAGTACCAAATTTGCCACTCTCAGGGAGGACAGTTCAAGTGGTGGGAGTAGCAAACAGACACCTGACGAACCCAATAACAGATCCGGTACCAGTCAGCATTGGTAACTATCAAGGGGTACATCAGTTTGTGGTATGTGACTCAAGCCCGATAGCACTATTGGGGAGAGACCTATTGTGCAAATTGGGTTGTTCGATCATGTGTTCGAACGAAGGAATAACAATCCAGACGAGCAGCGATGGGGAAGAAGAGGACAGTGTAGAGGGGGATGAGATGGAAACTGTAGATGAAGAGTATCCTCTGATTTGTCTTTTCCCGATGATAACTGAAGAAGATATTCCAGCTGAATTACGGGAGACAGTCGGAAAGGAAGTGTGGGACATGACAGGGAAAGAGGTGGGATTGATGAAAGGAGTGGAACCAGTGAAAGTGACTGTAAAGCCCAATGCAATCTTTCCCCAGACCCCACAGTACCACATGGCACAAGACACCCTCATGAAAGTTGGCCAACTTATTGACGAATTTGTAAAACAGGGGGTACTGAAAGAAGTGTTAAGCAGTCCATGTAATTCACCAATAATGGGACTAATAAAGCCAAGTGGAAAGGTCCGACTTGTGCAGGACTTGAGAAAAATAAATGACATCATAGTCAAATGTTGCCCAGTAGTACCGAATCCAGCTGTGATAATGTTCCAGATCCCTTGCGATGCTGAGTGGTTCTCAGTCATCGATTTGTCACAAGCATTCTTCTCGGTGCCTCTTCATGAGGACAGCCAATTTCTCTTTTGTTTCAAATTCCTAGACAGAGTGTACAGTTGGTGTCGAATTCCTCAAGGGTTTTCTGAGTCACCGTCAATCTTCAATCAGATTCTAAAGAAAGATTTGGAAGCATTAGAATTGCCATTCGAGTCAACCCTAGTACAGTACATTGATGACTTACTGGTTGCATCAAAGACAGAAAGTGGCTGCACCGCCGATACCATTGCTCTGTTGAATCATTTGGGAAGGAATGGACATAAGGTGTCTCCTTCCAAATTACAGTTCTGTCAGAAGAAAGTGAAATACTTGGGTCACCAGATAGAGAAGGGGTCACGGAGAATAATGAAGGAAAGAATAACGAGTATACTCCAAATGAGTCCACTAAAGACAAGGAAGGAGGTGAGGAAGTTTTTGGGAATGGTGGGTTATTGTCGCAAGTGGATTCCCAACTTCTCGACTCTAGCAAAGCCTTTACTGAAACTGACCCAG
This sequence comes from Pleurodeles waltl, assembly GCF_031143425.1. Classification (NCBI taxonomy): domain Eukaryota; kingdom Metazoa; phylum Chordata; class Amphibia; order Caudata; family Salamandridae; genus Pleurodeles; species Pleurodeles waltl. Next base: position 94,341,172 of record NC_090441.1, read on the forward strand.
AAGGATGCATTGGATGAAATTGAGCTGAAAGGAGATGAGATGGATGCTTTTGTTGAACTGAAAGAATGCATGTGCAGGGCTCCAGCTTTAGGTATGCCTGATTACACAAAGCCTTTCACATTGTTTTGTCATGAACGTGATGCATGTTCTTTGTCTGTCTTGACCCAAGCCCATGGTGGCGTAAACAGACCAGTAGCGTATTTTTCAGCTACTTTGGATCCGGTCGCAGCAGCACTCCCAGGGTGTTTGCGCGCCGTAGCAGCAGTTGGTATCAGCCTCACTCAGAGTGAAGGAATAGTGATGGGACACCCAGTAACAGCCATGGTCCCTCACTCAGTTGAGATACTTTTGACCCGCTCCCGAACGCAGCACATGACTGGAGCAAGACTCACAAGGTATGAAACGATAATTCTGGGCTCACGAATGTGCAGCTGAAAAGGTGCACTACGTTGAATCCAGCAACACTGCTTCCTGGAGAAAATGCCGAAATAGAGAACGCTGAAGACGTCGAGCATGACTGCCTTCAGGTGACTGAATTTTGCACAAAACCTCGACCGGACATTAAGGATACTAAGCTTGATGAGAATTACCAAATTCTTTTTGTTGATGGTTCATGTCTAAGAGACGGGATGGGGATTTTGAAAGCAGGATATGCTGTATGTACTGTAACAGGGGTCTTGGAAGCGGGATGGCTTCAAGGAGTCTATTCTGCACAAGTAGCAGAACTCGTAGCCCTTACCAGAGCATGTCAACTGTCTGCATTGATGAAAGTCACCATTTACACTGATAGTCAATACGGGTTTGGGATTGTGCATGACTTTGGACAACTATGGTCACAGAGAGGTTTCCTGACTTCTTCAGGATCCCCAGTGAAGAACGGGGAAAGGATAAGGGAATTGTTACACGCCATTCAAGTGCCAGCCGAAGTTGCAGTGGTAAAGTGTAGTGCTCACACGAAAGGACAGGACTATGTTTCTCTGGGAAATGCATATGCGGATCAAGTCGCAAGATTTTGTGCCTTGAACTGTATATTACTCAGGGATGATTGGAATTCGATAAGTGAGCCAGAACTCGAACCAGCTGAAGCATTTGCCTTGAAGGTCGTAGATACAATAGATGAACTAAAAGCACTGCAGAATAACGTCAGGGAAGATGAGAGAGATTCCTGGATTAAATCACAATGTATAAAGAGACAAGACAAGTTATGGGTTTCACATGAGGGAAAATTTGTTTTGCCAAACAGTCTCTTATCACAGCTTGCGCGGTTTTATCATGGGCAAGCTCACCTAGGGAGAGATGCCATGATAAGGTTGTTCAAAACTGATTGGTTTAACCCGAGATTTCGTCAAGCTGCAGAAGCAGTTTGCCATCGATGTGTCACTTGCCAGCAGATGAACCCAGGAAAGGGAACAGTTGTGAACGCGAGCCACATTGGTAGGGCAAGCGGGCCTTTTAGTCGAATGCAGATGGACTTCATTGAGATGCCTGTGCATGGGGGTCTGAAATACGTGTTGGTGATTGTGTGCATTTTTAGTCACTGGATTGAGGCATACCCCACACGTAGAAATGACAGCCTTACAGTTGCCAAGCTATTGTTAAGAGAGTTAATACCACGTTTCGGATTCCCGATCTCTTTAGAATCAGATAGGGGAAGTCACTTCAATAACGAGGTGATTAAGTTACTTTGCGAAGCGCTGAACATTGAGCAAAAGCTGCACTGTAGCTATCGCCCTGAAGCCTCAGGACTGGTGGAGCAAATGAATGGTACACTGAAATCAAGAATGGCGAAAATATGTGCATCGACAAATTTGAAATGGCCTGACGCATTGCCCTTAGTGCTAATGTCAATGAGAAACACCCCTGATAGAAAGATTGTCTCCGCACGAAATTCTCATGGGCAGGGCTATGAGACTTCCTGCAGTTCCCGCAAACGCGCTTTTGAATATTACAGATGATATGGTGTTAGACTACTGCAAAGGTCTGGCTGACGTGGTTCGCTCTTTCTCTCACCAGGTGGAAGCAACCACCTTGCCACCGATCCAAGGTCCAGGACACGCACTGAAAGCAGGTGACTGGGTCGTGGTAAAGAAGCACGTGAGAAAGTCGTGTCTGGAACCCCGTTGGAAAGGCCCTTTCCAAGTGATCCTGACGACAACTACCGCTGTGAAGTGTGCGGGGGTTCCCAACTGGATTCACGCCAGTCACACAAAGAAGGTGTTGTGTCCCACAGATGAGGAAGTTGAAGCGCTGAAACTACCAGTGCCTGACAAAGCAGTGCTGAGTGCTGAGACAGAGCAAAACCGAACTGAAAGCGAACAGGCAGAAACGGGAGAGAGGGAGATATTCTCTGAGGACGAAGAGACCAACTCGCTTGGGGAAGACCAAGGAGAAAGTTCAGACAGTGACGAAGCAGCTGAAGGTGACAAAGAATCTGAAGCAGCTGAGTGTAGCAAAGAGCCTGAAGCAGCTGAAGGTGACAAAGCACCTGAAGCAGCTGAAAGTGATAAAGAGCCTGACGAAAGTAACGGTGACGAAGGGCTCGAAAAAGGTGAAAAAGCAGGAGAGCCTGATCAGAGGAGGGCTTTCCCAGAAGCAGACGATACAGAAAAGGAAAAAGAGAACGTGATTGATTCCCCAGAAGGAGGGGACAAGGCAGAACAGAACGAAAAAGTTCAAGCTTCCACAGAAAAGATCGCAGGTCCATCAAATGGACATGGTGCAAAAAGAAGACTAAGTATATCACCAATAAAAGAAAGGACTAAAGAAAGTTTGAACGACGGAGAAAGGCCAAAAGTGAAAGAGAAAAGAAAGGAAGTGACTGTTGTGGAACAATCCTCAAGTGAAGAAAAGGACTTGACAAAAGAGGAAAGTACCAGCGAAGCAGAATCAAAAAGAGAAGCAAAATTGAAAAGGAAAAGGATACCAAACAGGAGATATTCCAGTCCTGAATGGGCATATGCAGTCAATGACGATTGGACTGACGAGTTTGTATCTCTAAGCATCGAGAACGAAGAAGAAGAAGAGATACCAATAGAAAAGAAAAGTTTTATGGATTCTGTCGATTGAAAGGGCAATAAATGACATTGCTTGCTACAATCTAACATGATACAAACAACCAGCTGAGACATTGCTAAACCGGATGAGACATTTGTTAAACCGATAAAGACTGAGTTATTGCCGAATTGAGACAAATGCTGCTAACCGATAAGTGACTGGCCTCCTGAAGAAGACGGTGTGAAGATTGTGCTCGCTCAGCTTTGTAACTGAATTGCTAAATAGTTTCTTTTACAGGTGCTTCCAGCTCTCTGATTCTATACAGATCATGACGCAAAACAATAGAAAGAGATATTGTAAATATGTGTGTATAGGCTTGATAATTGCATGCGTACTAATAATAATGGCAATAGTGCTTGGAATGAATGGAAAGGGTGAGAATGAGAATATTGAGGCTTCTACTTTTGCTCCTGTTACTGTCACTGAACTAACCGCATTGAAAAGATTAGAAATAGATGAGAGGCTCTTGCATGATAGGAAGGAGCTTTCGTATAACGTTTTCTATCGCTTGCTAACAGAATATGTTGAGACTATGGATGCGAAGGATTGTTATGTGTGTACACAAATACCGACATCAGTGAATGAAGGGGTGACATATCACCACATGCCTCTTACATACGGGATTACATGTAGTATAGTAATGTCTAGGTTTTATGGTCAAACTAACATACAGTATTTTTACTCAAATTATGATGTTACCTTTGCATATGTTCCTATAATAGCGCAGCTAAGCCAGATTGCTAAAGACTGGGATGCTAAAATAATGAGGGAATTTTTCGAGCCAATGCAACCTTTTGAAACGGCTCACGCTCATAGGGAAAACCTTACCTGCTCGCTCTCTGCAGTAGAAATAAGCTTTTTAGATCGCACAGATAGAAGAGCACAAATGAAGGCGAAATTAGAAAAGGAGTTACATAAGAGGACTTCAGTTGATAATTATGATTTTGCTGCAATAAAGACACAAGGGAAAATAGCTTTAGATGCTTGGCATGTAGGGAAATTTTGTATATATCGAGGTGAATCTTATTATGATAACATTTTTGTAGGAGCGAGTGAGTGTAAACATACGTTTATCTTTAAGGCCAAATGGACATTCATGATGAACGGACTTGACCCTGTCATTCCAGGTGTATATTACATTTGTGGGTATAATGCCTATTATCGTCTTCCAAAGGGATGGTGGGGGAGATGTTATTTGGGTATAGTGTTCCCAAAGGTTTATCAACTGGATGACCTATCGATGATTCAAAAGACACCTGGATCCCATCGTATCCAGAAAAGAGAGACCGCAGCTGCTGTGGTAGGAGATATATTTGGAGCCATGATTCCTTCATTGGGAGTTGTGTTGAATTCCATTAAAATAAGAAAGTTGTCTACTATAGTGGATAACATGTTGACAAAGTTTTCAGGTGCTATAATCCTGATAGATGCTGAACTTGCAGCGGAAAGAGCTATGACTCTTCAAAATAGGCTTGCTTTAGACATTCTTTTAGCAAAAGATGGTGGCGTTTGCAAAATGCTTGGTGCGCGACACTGTTGTACATATATTCCCGACAACAGTGTGAAGATTAAAACTATGCTTGCTAATCTAACAAAAGAAAGTGCAGATTTGAAGGAATTGAAAGAACCAGGAGTGTGGGAGAAGGTTGGAAAAGGACTTGCTTCAGTGGGACATTGGATTGGGGGAATTTGGAATGGAATATTACTGAAAATAATAGAAGGAATATAAATAGTAATAATTTGTATATTTGGAATTTGGGGAATAAAAAGGGGAATAATAATGATTATGGAAAGAATTAAGAGAAGAAAAGAAGAGAAAATTATGAAAAGAATGGCAGAAGAATACAAAGCGCAAACTAGGGGAATTAAAAGGAAAAGGGAACTGACAGAATTTTAATGGAATAAAATTTGTGGGCATGATTTGGTGTGATGACAAGTAGTCATCAGAGGAGGGATTGATGAAGCAGAAAATGAAGGTTTTACTTTTATTAATGCATAAACGTAGTGTGAAATAATCATGTGTGACTTTAACCAAACTAATAAAGATTGTACGGGGACAAAATGTGCCCTCAGAGTAGTTTGCCAACATTTATAAGCGTGCTTTATATAACGTGGTGTACTAGAATTGCACTAATCCGACATAATCATAAACGTGTGCTACGATTTGCTTGTTTGAAATGTTTTAGCTTAGCATGACTTTAGCGGAGGCTTTGGCCTAGCTGCCTGGTCTCACGGTTTAGATGCTCGTATTTTTCCAATGTGCTATTAAACGTGTATTTCTGCTTGAAGCTGTACTTTTCCACTGAGATCGTTCACATGCTTATCTTAAGGTTTCGTGCCAGCCTGGCATATTTTCTCTTTACTCCAAGGTCGATTTGCAGGTGCGGACAATGGAGGCTCTGAAAGTGAGCTAATTGGTATACAATGTTGCAACTTGCGTACCCATCTCCAAGGATAATGTATGCTTAAGTAAAAGCTTGAGAACTGTCGTTTTTGATTGGACAATTTGAAGCTAACCTATGAACCCTCCAATGGAAGACCCTACTGGATTTGAACAGTTGTCTATAAAAATCAGGTGCACGAGAGGAAGCTCTCTCTCCATTATTGGACATCCCGCCATTTTGCAGACTTCGTAGCTATTATGGCCCACTTTGCTGCGACGCCATTTTGAGAGACTTTGATGCTTTCTCTAATCGAGAGAAAGAGACTTTAATGATTTTTGCCCTAGAGACTTTAACTTTGATTTGTCCCTTCGCATGAAGTAGTAGTTTTACCTTGCCGCCGTGAGGCAGTTGCCCCGTCCACCCCTGCCCCTTTGCCCCGTCCTATGCTGATCGAAACGGTACCCATGCTGACCGAGAAACGGTACCTGTGAGACGAAGACTTCCTTGTATGCTGATCGTAATTGGTAAATATGAAAGGAAATTGTAAAATTGCATTGTGTTTCTTTTAGGTAACCAACTGCTGATTTTGATAAGATCCCTAGTTAGGAGTTTTTTTCTAAATTAATGTTGCTAAATTGTTTTTGCATGAAGTCCCACATGCTGATGCTAATTTGAGGTTAGATGAGGATTCCCTTTGCTGCACGATGCAATTTGAGACCTTGTTATGCTGACTAAATGTATGCAATTAGTTCGTTACAGATTATCGTATTAGTGATTTGCATTGCTATTATCGAATGTCTTGTTATTCAAATGCTACATAGATTGCACCTGTTTCGCCGTTATGGACAGCTCTTAATGTTCATATATGTTTATCATTTGGTGTTGAGACACATTTATATTGTGCTAGCTTTGTTAATATAGGGAAATAAATTCACTAACTTTGAATAAACTGGTGTGGTTATTCCTGACTGAAAGGTCAGGGTTCGCCGAAATGTATTCTGGATTAATTGTAAAGTGTTATGTTGATCAAGGTATTGCTTATGTTCGTTATTGATTATTGATTTGAATGCAATTGATCGATTAAGGGTACAGAGAGTCCCACTTAGTCAAAAGATTCATCGGCCTAAAGAGCGTCCGAATACAGGTAAAATTATTAGTACGGACCGCTCTATCACCAGCACTAACAGGCATTCTACTTTTTTGGTCGTTTTTAAGTAGCTGCCCGTGAATAGTTTGCAGACGATTTAAAGGAGTGTGATGGTCGCCATTGCTGGGTTTTCTCAAACAAAACATATCATCAATGCAGCCAGTTTCACAAGTTATAGTTATACTTATAAAACTGTAACTGCTGAATTTCTATGGTATTATATGGGTAAAACTTCAACCTAACTGCAACATCCCTGTAACCTTTGTTTTTTTCAGTGAATTTATATATTTTTTAACAAACACAATAACATTTCTGTCATGTTGCAGCCAGACAATCAAGGCCTTGCTTTTCCTCTGGATTCGAGAAAGATCCAACGAGAACCCAAGGAGGATTCGAGGATCCAAGGATCAGCCAGAAAAAAAGGGCATATTTTTGCCCTTGAGGGTCCCTAAGGCACCCCTCTATGTATCACATGGGGTCAGGATACCTGTATCCTGACCCCTTAAATCTTTTTAAATTGTTTTTTCCCTCCCCCTAGCCAATGCGTGAAACAAAATGGCAGCCACAACTTTTCTGTCAGGTTGCGGCCAGCCAATCAGGGCTTTGGTTTTCTTTCCGGGTCCAAGAAAGAGTTGAGGAGAATTCGAGGAGGATCTGCGCATCTAGATATACAAATTTATTTTTCCTTTAGTAACTCCAAAACTACTAAAATGGAATTACACCAGATAACAAAAAGCATGATCCCTAGACCACAAGCTACCTTTCTGCTGGATTTGCTGGAATTCCGTCCAGTGGTTCAGGCTCTAGTCGTGTTCAAAAGGAATTATAAATGGGAAAATGCACTTTTTTTTACCCTCATTTTTTCTCAGCCCCTGCTTGACGGATCACCCAGACATTTTCCATGTACAAGACCCTTTGGCACACTTTTCTCAAACAAATTCATAAAGATTCATTAACCAATGCCAAAGATATGGCCAAGTAAAAAAAAAACTTTTTCAATGAAAACGAGGTCCTAACTATAACCCCTCTAAATTATAGGTGGGTGCCCCGGTGCCCACCGAGAGCACCCACTAAACAACACTTAGTTTAAGGGGAGGGGATGTGCTGCTCCCCTCCCCAAGCCTTATTAGCCCCAGGCCCCAAGGTCACCAGGCCCCAGACACCTCCCTCTGTGGTGCAGGAGCCAGCATTGCTTCCGCTGGAGGGAGCAGCTATCTTTGCTTGCTTCCTCTGGGTGGAAGCAATATGTGCTCTGTTTCCGTTCCCACACCACCAGGCCTAGGTTTTCAGGGATTCCCCACCTTGTTCCTATGTCTATGTTTTTTTTTTTTTTTTTCATTCTAAGATGACTGCCACCACTTCCTGTTTGATGTGGTGGCAGCCAATCAGATCTCAGCGTGCGATCTGCCTGGTCATCGGATTCTCCATGGCGTGAAACATACATCATTTTTAACCTTAATTTCTCCAAAACTACTGAACAGATTTAAACCAAAACAGAAAAGTGCTCTTTTGGCGCAAGATTTCGCTTTCTGCCACATTTGCTTTAAATCCGTTCAGTGGTTTGGCCTGAACAGTATCTAAAGTTTCTATGGAAAAATGATAGAGAAAATGCATTATGGGGCACATCCTCACCCTTTTTCTCAGCTTCCGCTTGATGGATCACCCCAAAACGTTCCATGTGCAAACTAGTCAAAAAGTAGCATTTTTTGGAACGTTTTGTGAAGATTTATCAAACTGTGCCACAGTTATTAGCAACACAAAAAAGACATTTCTTATGGAAATACAATCCTAACTATAACTACCCAGTGTTGAGAAAAAAAAGGTTAAAATAACATTATAGTTAGGTGAATATGTAAGTGACAACATTAACGTTTTGAACCAAAAAAATACAGAAATTCCCCAGTTATAATTAGCAGAGCTAACTTTAACTTGCCCCCCGCTATGCACTGCATATGACCTCACATATTACATCACTCATGTCATGTTCTATGACATCACGGATGGCATTTCAAGTGACATCACTAATCACGTCACTAATGACAACATCCAAGCCTCTTTTGTACACATTGCTCAATGAAGGGGTATGGCGTTAGAGCTATGAAATTAAGTGCAAAATAACTCAGATTAATATAAAGCATTACTAATGCTATCATACATACATTCCCTTAGGTTGAAGCAAGATTGTGTTATGTGCCACACTGACAAACTGGATTTTCTTTTCAGAAATAAAAAAAAAAAATTCCCCTCTTCATGGAGACAGCATTATTACAAATTCACTGTTCCTTACTGTCAGGTTTTACCTGGTGGTAAGAAACTGTAAAAAATGACTGAATGTCCCCCCATCTCAATTGGGCAGGTGGGGATGTAGCTATTTTTCAAAGTCCCTTAATCGCCAGGCTGTCAAAGAAGTTTGGCCATGGAGGAGACAGAGTAGTCTCCGCTGTGGCCAAACGTAAGGTCCACCCAACACTAAATTAGGGTGGCGGAGCACTATGTTGGTGGGAGGGAACTCTGTTACTGCAGCAACGGAGTTCCCTTCCCACCAACATAAAAGTTGGGCACTTAGGTCCTTGCATGATAAAAATTTTGCAGACTCCTGTTCTTCACCCCCAGTAGGTATTCTGGTTTCCCTCAGGCTCTTCTCACTCACTGCACTGAGAAACTGCTGACCGTTGTCTTCACCTCTGAACCCCAACCCGGCAGTGGCGTGACAAAGGCCCCGCAGCCCCCCCGGGGGGAACCGAGCTCCATGGGTCCCGTAAGAGCAACACTGTGGCTTGAGAGCTCCTGAGTGTGTCCAGAGGGGGCCCCTCTGCAGGGTTGGATCGGGCCACAATTAGGCCTGGGCAGTCAAAAAAAGTGGCCCACATTCGCAGTCCCAAGCTTTCACAAAACACGGTTTAGTTATGAGCATGGACCTAATGTTGGTAAACATTTGCGGTAATAAAAGTATTTTAAACCTTATAGGGCCAGTAACTTTTGTCAAGACTGGAAACAAAATTATTCCACATTATTCTCTTGGGGTCTCTTGGAATATTTCTCACCCTAAGATCCCCTGAGAGCCCTCTTGATCTTTAGGCCTTTTACACTCACCCATGGCGTTTTAGATATGCACAGTACTTTTACACTATTTAAGAGAGGTCCTGCAGTGTGGTATCCAGAGACTGGCGAAAGGCGCATTGTTATTTTTGTTTTACTTGCAGGTAGCATCATGCATAAGTTTCAACAAATGGAATGATGCTAGTGTGTAAATGCAAAAATAAATATACATAGTGTCACTTTCCTCACAGTTCTATATACGGGAGTGTTGGAGAACTTTACAAGAGCACCAGATAACATTACAGAAGGTCAAATTAATTTATTTGGAGACACAGGTGAATTATGTGATTTGCCCAGGATCACAGGATGCTGAGCTGATGCAGGGACTTAAACCTGGTTTCCCAGTTTCTAAGTCCGCTAAGGCCCCAACCTCTCCCTGTTGACTGCAGGAACTGATATGGGGCAAGCAAAGAAGAACAGCAGAGACTAATTTATTCCACCCTATTCCATGGAGGGGAGGGGGACAAAAATTAACTGTGGAGTTCCCTCTCTGCCTGTCACCAACCCCCACCACCCAACTCTCAAGTCCCCTCCCCTGCCCCAGTCTCCTGCAAAGCAAGTGGTAACTGCTTCCCATCCAGAGCTCTGTCACACCTGGAGAGAGTCGGGGGTATGTTATGACAGCTGGCGCAGCCCATTGTCATTCTGCCTCTGACAATTAGCCGGCTGCCCTGATATCATTTGCATGGAGACAGGCTCAGTATATGTATATAAAAGGTATTATAGAAGCCTTTCACAATTCAATTTCAAGATTCAGAACTCAATTGAGGTCCACATAAAAATAAACAATTCCACAATACTTTAGTCTCTATTTACACCTAAAATCCAGTTGGACACAATAAAAAAAATGTATACCATAAAAGTTGTATCGAAAAACTCCACAATGTTTTCCAAACTTAAAATTACACCACTACATTGCACTTACAAAAATTCAAAAGGAGGAAAAAAGTGCAAAAGCTCACTTCAGTGCAATTAAAATATCATAAAATACGAAAATATTAGGCTGTTAAATTCATTGCCCACTATATATAACAAGAAAGTGCAGAGTGCCAAAGTATAAATAAAGCCTAGTAAATAAAGAAAAGGAGTAATGTAAATGCAAACACCAATTGTCTAAAACGGGGCCAGTCTGACCATAATATTACAAATAAACACATATGCATACAACGGTATTTTCATGGGGTAAACTTGATTCTTCTTTTCAAGTTTTAACATGAGGTGCCTCGCCTCCTCTGCCACACATATTGTTACATACGAATTAGGACAACATTCATCTTGTTAGACCTTACAATTCAACAAATACTCTTAAAATAAGTTTAAAAAACATTTGAAAAAGTTACAAATTTTAAAACAAAATCTTTCATTAGCAGGATCATACAAAGCTCGGGGAAACTATGGCGCCGACTACAAAGAGAGCTGAAGACAAATTGGTTTTAGCCATTTGCGCCACAATGAAGCAAGAGATGGACAAACAAATAATACATGGGTTAGGTCTTGGGATTCAGCCAGGCAGAAATTACACTCTTTTGGGGTTCCATGCCATTTCACCAATAAGGTATTCAAAGGGAGCAATCCCTGGTGAAGCAGCGTCCAAAAGTGCCTAACACTATGAGGAATATTCCCTGTGATGTAAGGTTGTGATTTTGTTATTACTAGAGTATTTACTACATTCACAAAATAACTATTTTTTTTTGCAGCTCTCAAGATCTAAACAACTCAATGCCCGTATTGCTTTCTTCACAATAACTTTCAAATGCGATGGGGATAGTTCCAGGACCATGCTATCATCTAACTCCAGCTTTTCAAGAGCATAGGAAAAGTTCTCACAAAAGGCATATTTAGCCATACTATTTTCTGAAAAGAGTTCTTTCTTTAATATTGATTTTATGGTGTTTTCCTCGCTCTTCAAAATTGAAGCAGCCAATCAAATAACCCCTGCTAATCCTTGAACGTACGCACTTCTAAACCCCAATTCCAATCTCAAGGCCGCCACTTAGGCGGCCGTATTAACAGACATTAATTTTCTAAGAATTTTTCCTTCTGAGTGATTCAGGAACCCCCATTTAGAAGTATCTATAAGTTCCACCACATATAACAGGGATGCAGGAATTGTGACACGGTAAGCAGATAAAAGATATAAAAAATGCCTTTTCCCTGTGGCTGCATATAGGGCCCTTAAGCCTCTTGCCTGAAATTCAGCCTTAGATTTATTTGAGGCAGTGTGGGCAATATCATTAAAGTTCCCACTAATTATTTTCCCTAAAAAGGGATATGATTTCACTATTTCAAGTTTTTGCTTTCCCAATGTCCAGTAGTAATGGGGAAAAATCATCTTTTTTTTTCCCCAGGAGGCAGAGAACCTTACCTTTGAAACATTGATTTTTAAATAGTGGAAGTCGGAATATTTTGATAAACACAGCAGAGGATCCTGCAGACCCTTAGGGGTTAAATCAAAAATTACAATGTCGTCAGCGTATGGCAGACAGAAAATTGGGAGTCCACCTAATAGCGGGGGAAACCCTTGCCCTAAGCCAAGGAGGAGGGAAGATCTGAACTGTAGAGGGAAAAAAGAAAGGGAGCCAACAGGCAACCCTGTTTTAACCCATTAAAAGTAGATATCTTATGGGATAAACCTCTATCGCCCCCCAGAAGGATTCTTCACCAGGTGTTAGAGTGAAGAGCTATAATGAACTCGAGGAGGGATTGAGGTATCCCCAGACTGGATAGCTTAGCCCATAATAGGTCTCTATCTACTCTGTCAAAAGCAGTGGAAAAATCGATGAAAGCAACATATACTCAATATTTTACATATTTTTCCGGGATAACTTGTTGCACAGTGATATTATCCAGGGTGCTATGATTGCGCCTAAATCCAGATTGTTCCAAGGGGATGATGGTATTCTCCTCTGCCCAAGACGTTAGTCTGGAGAGGAGGCATTTGGTGAAAATTTTGCCCACTGCATCCAGAAGGGCAATCTGACAATAGTTGCCAGGACAATTTGGTCACCCTTTTTAAATAAAGGTACAATGATACTACCGACCCAAGAGGTAGGTAAGCATCTGGAAAGGCATCATCTTCTAAAAACCACAGACAAGATCTTACTCCAAGAACTCCTGTCTTGTTTTATTACTGATAAGGGAAGTTCGTCAGGGCCCATTGCAGCAAAGGAGCGCATAGAGTGAATAACACAGTCAATCTCTTTTATTGACGGAGGGGAAAAAATGTATATTCCTGAACTTTCAGGTGATCTAAATGGTTCGACCCCATTTGAGGCATACAGGAAGGCAATAAATTCAAACCAGTGGGCTTCAACAATAGCTGGAGGGGGGGACGGATTCTGGACCCGCACCCTTCACCTACTAATGCCCAAAAACACCTTGCGTGGCACTTTATAGCAGCTTCCTGAAGTAGGATCCAAAGCCTATCCCTAGATTCTTTTGCAGGCGGGCCTTCAACTGCTTCGTTCTCCTTTTTAATAGGGCAACCCTGACTTTCCTATCCTCCGAATAAACTAAATACTGGGTCCTGATCAAAATATTTATATCTCTATTTAAATCAAGCAGTGTGCAGGGAATAGTTTTCTGAGCTACTTTTTTGCTCTCCGGACGAGGTGTTAACCAACAACTGCTTCATGAAATTAGAGAAATTTTGCAGTTCCATTCCCTGCCAATCAATCAAGTCAGCAACCACGAGTGCTAGTATCGCTGAAACACATGCTTTCCTCTTAAAATTCCACTGGGTCCTCCCTGTCTTTTTTATCAAAACTCTGGGTAAAGCAGCCTTTCACGTTGTGCGCTTAGTGGCGTCCGAGAGGGCCAAAGCAGGTTGCACTGTTTAATGGACCGAAAAACCAGCCCATTAACTGGCCTCAGGCGCAGGCCCATTGGCCGATGCTCGATTGCCTGCTTTGCCAATCCGAGGCTGCCTCGGGGTGCTCCGCCCCCCTCACCCTGGGGATTGGTGGGGGGCGCTGCCTCAAGTTTCATTGCACCACTGCAGTCCGGAGACCTACGGGTAACAGCAGTGAAGGGTATGACTGGTGATTGGCTATCAAGCCATATCAAGGCCCGACACTGGAGTCACCCCCTGCACAGCATAATTTTATATCATTAGACATTATGAGATGCTGCTAACAATGAGCGCTGATGATGCGCATTAACAGCTCGTCTCGATGGTTATATTATAGGTAGAGTCCTCATCCTGGGGGCTAGCAGCGCACTCATTGCTTATAACAACCTGCAGAAAAAACACTCGCCTTCCGGAACTGAGGCAATTTTCTTTGCAGAAACAGTGCTGTTGAGAGGATTTGTCGCAAATCCAATTTCGAGTTATTAAATTGACAAAAAAAGGTATTAGGTATCACTGTTTTTTTCTGCTTGCCTCTTGTTTTCATTAGCCACTAAACGTCTCAGGCGGTTGCAGTTATATTGCGGTTATATTTGTAATGATAACTGTAATTTTTATCCATACAATTATGTCAGACAAAAATCTCTCCATAGACAAAGTGGTGTGGGGTTGTTATAAAACACACATGCAATAGAAACAGTTGTGTTCATCGTTAAAATGTTCTCGTTTCTGCGAAGCAAGTTTGTGTTTTCTGTAAAAGCCAGTTCCATCAGCATGGTAGCCGGGGGGTGTACACCTGCCTCCTCTGTGGCAATCAGGACCACTCCTGATTATATTTGAAGCGCTCACCCACTGTGCCCCACACAATACTGTCCGAGCCAAGTGCCTTACTTGCATCACAGCATGCAGTTATTACAGAATAACCACGGCACTGTGCAGCGCCATATGGGACCGTACATTGATGTCTGTTGGAACGCGTCACATATTCCATACATATGCAATGGAAACACCGTAGAGGTAGATGCATTACTGGCATAAATCATGCATAACACATAAGCATGACCCCCTTATGTCTTATCGAACCCCGAAAGCAATGTGGGAACAGCATCCGGCCAGTAGCGTAATGAAACTTGATTGGGCCCCCTACAAAGTACAAGGAGGGTGCCCCCTCCCCACCCTGTCAGTAGCTCTCAGGCCAGGGGCCTGGCAGCCTGTGCACACTGTACTGTGCTGATGGGGGGTGGGGGAGGGGACCCTGAGCTCGGGCCAACAGCACTGCGGGGGGTATTGTTATGCCAGTGCATCTCTCACCATTAAAGCACACTTTGGTCAAATCTTTTTAAGTACAGCTTAATACCTCGTGTATGGAACGACATGTATATATTAAAGTACCATATATACCAACCAGCATTGCATGCTGGGATATTGCGTACAAGACCTCCTATCACGCCACATTGCTGCAATGAAAGCAGTGCAGTATTCAGCATGAAAGCCCCTCTGTTGTAGACCGTATAGACATTTTATTTATATGTTCCACTAAAGCTTCGAGCTGGCATCCACTAAAGCCCATTGACTACAATCAACACTGGTGTGGCTCCTTCGCTTGGAAAATACCCTTGGCAATTATACGACCACATCCTTAGACCTCCAGCTCATTCTGTAATGTTTATTTCTTATAGTAACTATTGTAGGTTTCACTGACCCTAGAATTTCACTTAAGCATAGACAGGGTCCAGTTTTTAATAAATTGAAACACAACGCTACTCTATCAGCAAATACGAATCAGGTCCAAGGTGATCGTCCGGCCTCTCCTTCAGTCCAACATGCTATGGACTCCAGTTGTCTTGTCGTCCACTCTTCTCATCATCAGCAGGTAAATGAGAACCATGTGTGCCTACAAACTAAAACCACCTGAGGAAGACAAAATGTTGAAACGTGTAGTGGGGTTTGAAGAGCTGCTCTGTGAATAAATGGAATCTGCTCACCCTTACCTCTGGGAGTGCAGCAATTCTAGTTGGTCTGATTTTTCGAGGGTCCTGGTCTCAACCCTATGCTGGCACTGGCAGACAGAGCGTGCCGCTTTTCATACTAATTGTTTTTTTAAATATATATATATATATATATATACATATATAACTTTTTGAATTATAGGAACCTAGGCTGTAACCAAATCACACACACATACAGGCAGATACACACAGGCATGCATGCACACATTCACGCTCTCCTTTGTGCGCACACACACACACACACACTCTCCATTTCTTTCGCTCTTTCTCTTTCTAAAATACCTAAACATTGTGTCGGGACCAGTTCTTGTAGCTGTGTTCCTAACACTGTCATTGTTTATTAACATTATGAGGATCGGCCTGGTATTCAGCATCTCGTGCTCCCTACATACACGCATACACACACAGACACACATCTTGAATGGGGTTTGTGTCTGATACAAACCCTGTTCAATACTCGGTACATCCTATTCATTGTAGCAAAAAACACGTTACAGTAGCCTCGATGTCCATATAATGGAAACATTACATTTTGTAATTGCCAAACACTGGATTCACAGGGTTTGCACCAGTAGTGTACACCTCACGTGAATATCACAATCACACCTATAATCGTCTTGAACCTGTGCTGCAGTGGTTAATTTGTGCTTATTGTTTCCGGTGCGGAGCACCGCCACTGATTTCTGAGGGCCGGCGCTTAGTTTTCTGTCTCAAGCATTTACTGCGATCAAAAGACAGTGGGAAAGAAGGAGGAAGAGAAAAAGGAACAAACGTCAGAAAGGGGAAAAGCAGGAAGCTGCAAGAGTGAGCTGAAGGGGCAGGGAGTGGCTCTAAATGCATTAAAGAGTCCTAAAATGGCTTTAGGATTACGCTACCTCAGTATTATGTGCTTGCACTTTTAATTGCAGCAGCCGCGTGTTTAGTAGGAGAGCTTTGAGCACCGGCACCTTTTTATTTACAAATTAAGCACTGCTGTGCTGTCTGTGTGTACATATGCTAACAGCCTCCTCTCTGCGAGTGATTGGTCAGCGAGCTGCACTGGGTATCACAGTGCGGTGTATAACCTTGGTTAACAAATACACGCGATCAAGCCCTGGACTAGAATACAGGGGCGGTTTTCAGTCCCACCGTGTCGAACTGGAAGACATACCCTTTTCACTTCTACATTCTTGACGGTTCCTTAGCATGAAATACAGACTCAAACTGGACCAGCCCAGGCTGCTGTGCTGTGCCCCCTTCTCAATGACTGCTAGGACATCCTCTCAACAGGACACAGGTTCATCAAATGTGAGAGACACTCTTAGAAGGTGCAAAGGGCATTCATCGGTCGTGGTGGGAGAGGGGTATGGAACAGGTGGTGTGATACAGGCTCCCGAGGGCCCCATACATCCAGGTGTGTTAGTGCATGTATGTTAAAATGACAAACATGTATAATCAGTGGCCTCGACCCTGTCTCACTGTCTTTAAGCGTAGATTCTCTGAAAACACAACAGGATCTTAAGTACAGCTGTTTAGGAACTCTGCAACCATTTGGTTCACAGAACTCACTCGTGTTCAAGTTCTCACAAGCTTGTTATTATTAAGTGGGCTGGACGCAGGTAAACATTGCTAGAGCCCCCATCCTGGATCATGCCAGTAGAACGTTCATAATGTTTGTGCACTGTTTCATAATTATCACCCTTTACTGACACGTGTTCAGATATTTTTTTGAAGAAGCAGTAATGGGATTAATGGATGACTCATACGAAGCTTTTGAGCACCAGTCACCCATGCCCACTGGATCAAGAAGTCTTTTTAGGAGCCAGTCTGTGTGACTTTAAACCCCAAGTATTTTGGGGTTTGGTGCATATTACCTCCGCCAGCACACCTGCAGACTGCCAATACTACACACAGGACAGTGGACTTCAAACCGTGGCGACAGTCGCCCTTGGTGAACATCAACTGATGCCAGGGCTATCAGCAGCCTCTAGCAAGGGGAAGCATTTACTATATGTATCTGGGAATTAAATCCTGTTGAAAAATGAGTGATTCAATGTTATTCTCAAGGGCCATCATTAACGTCTTTTTGTCAGTCATGTTCTCACTAACATTAGGTGTCAAAGGGTGACATATATACCAGATATGCCAATAGCATATCATGCATGTGAGTGTACTTTTAAAAGGGGTAAGTGACCTTAACATTGATGTTCTAACTAATGACTATGTTCAAAGCTGATAAGTGACTCTGGGGGTTATTACAACTTTGGAGGAGGTGTTAATCCGTCCCAAAAGTGGCGGTAAAGTGACGGATATACCACCAGCCGTATTACGAGTCCATTATATCCTATGGAACTTGTAATACGGCTGGTGATATATCCGTCACATTTGGGACGGATTAACACCACCTCCAAAGTTGTAATAACCCCCTCTGTCTTGTGAAATACCCTGTAGCCATCCCTGGCATTTTAGCCAACAGCAATTCCCATGCTGAGACATGTAGGTTTACCTTTAGCCATGGATGTCGGCTGACTGAAATGCCAATGGTAGTGGAAATTGCATAAAAATCAAATACCCTGTGACCTTAATAACATCACGAGAACGTATATCACTTGCCAGGGGTAGTGGAAGTTACATCACATACCCTTCGACCTCAATGACACCACAAGAAGTTTTAACACATGACATTTGAACCTTAAAGTGATGTCACCGGGGCTTAATTCTGATGACATAATCATAATTGGCTTTGTTGAAGTTCCGTAATTACTGCTTAATTAATATAACAACACAGACAAATATTTATTTTTGAGACCATCTATATTAGAGTGCTGACATGATGGAAGCATCACTCGTTTTTCTTTTTATTACATGAAAAATATGTGCTCATCTGAAGGGGATATTTTTCCAAAAACACAAAAAAGCACTGGAAACCACAAACGGTCATGACTTCACAGTTCCTCTAGTGCAGGCCTGAATAAGAAATTAATTGATTAAGTATAGAGAGAGAAAACACAGAGAATAATAAAAAGTAGTCATTTCTTCTACATGTATTAATCGACATATATCATGTATTGAATATGAACTATGTTATTGTCTTAAATTATTCCTTAGTAATACATTTTGATATGTGATCATTGGCAAGGCATTATCCTTTGAGCGGAGCACAGAGGGAAATGATTTATCCAAACACATAAGTTTTCACAATAATGAAACATGGAAAGATGTTTTCTAGTTAGTGTTTTTCGTTTATTCAGAAGAGTGAATTGCACTGTTAAATTTATTTATTTCACAAATTCAAAAGTGTAATGTGAGAAAGCTGTAGACACTGTTTATTTTTTACCGTGCTGTTTTCAGTGAAAGCTGGTGATCTTTGAAGGTGGTTGAATACTGCCAGCATTTTTCCACGGGTGCCTGTATAAGCCAGGGCCAATGCCAAACTCACAAGAGCAACACCATTTTCTTACTCAAGCTCACATACATTCACTCACATGTACTCATTTGGACTTACACTCATTCTCACTCACTTGCTTTTACCGTCACTAGTACTGACTCACACTCACTTGCTGTTACTTGTTTCAACTCAGTCTCAGTTATTCTCATTCACTCTGACTCATCCATGCACTCTCACATTCACTCTCACTCTCACTCACTTATACCATTTCACTTACTGGCACTTTCTTGATTTTACTCTTTCTCTCACTCACCTGTGACCCCCGCTTACCTGTAAATAACGTCCTTAACTTCAACACTGTAGGGAATACTTAGCAGTGCATTTATCCTAAAACAAGGAGCAGCTGAAGGACTTTTTTTCATGGCACAGTAGCCAATTGCTGTGACGTGTAATGTAGCAAAATAAAAGACATAAATGGGTATCACTTTTTGTCAAAATGTCTTTGGCTCCGTCTAACCCGACAATTCTTTTTTATGTGTGTCGAAACCCTGCAATCTCACTTGGAATATTTGGCTGGCTAAGTGTGGTTTACACTGCCGATATTTAGTGAGATTAATTAAAAGGCATTAATCCAAATCAGTATTGTCTACATTTGTTACAATGTGTGTTCTTAAGCCCCACCTAAATGTTTTAGCGTTTTCCCGAAATTTATCATTTTCTAGAATGGGGGTTTCATCAGCAAGATGGTCAACCGGAGGTAGGTTCCTGGCACTTCAATGAACTCCAATAATCCAGCAATTATCTGAAGGTGCAAAATTTCGAGCTTTCACTTGGTTGGTTGAGCATTAGTGTAGATCATTTGAGGCAGTAAAATGTAGTCTTCCAGAAGATTAGTTGAATTATCTGCTGATTTTGTTCAGCTAAACTCAGAGTGATCAAAGGTGCTAGATCACACTTCCTCTTACCCCAAAATTGTCATGGGACTAGCTACATGGCGGGGAAACCCCTGTTGGACCAGGAGACACAAAATACCCCTGAGAGAGATCTTACTGCAGTGGAAATAATTTCTGCTCTGGCGGAGAAGTGAGGAATTCCTCAACAGTGTACATTCTGAATGGCAAGAAAAATGGCTGTGGCAAAACGAAGAAAGTCTGTGACCTAGAATCTTTTTCTCATGGGTATGATAATCGTGTTGGGATCCTCCAAGCTCTTAGAGAACATACCTGGTAATGGTGCCAGTGGAGCCTCTCATGCCTAGAGAGGCTCCTTTTAGGGGCCTGAAGAGCTTACCCTGACTCTGGCATGTGTTTTGTTATGTGTTGTGGTTCGGGTTTTAGGTGGGACGGGTTTGCATCTGCTTGAATGGAACACTACAGATTAGTTAAAGTTATAAAATGGTGTATTTATATTCGACCTAGTTCGTATGGAGTGGGAAGTGTGTGGTTGTGTTTTTGTGGAGCTTGTTGCCAGAACAAGGAAAAGTATAGTTGATGAGCATAGCTGTACTGAAGTCAGGACAGAATAATGGCCCACATTTTGACTTTGGTGGTCAATTTTCCTGACTGCCAAAGCAAAATCTACCCCACTAGACTGCCACAATACGACTGTTGGCAGCCGCCCGCCATACTTGAGGTGGAAAGTCACCAGCAGTCGTGCTGGCAGTCGGCAGCAGGACTCTGCCCGCCGTATTACAAGCCGTAATATGGCTTGCGGAGTCCTGCTGGCGTCGTGGTGCTGGCGATGCAAGACCGCTAGGACCCATTCCCTCCTGGATGCCCTCCTCGACAGAGAAGGTAACTGGGTGTCCGAAAGGGGGGCGGGTGTCTGTGTGTTTGAGTGCGTGTGTGCGTGTCTGTGGAGGGGGAATGAGGGTGGTGAATGCATGCATATATCCGAGTGAATGTGTGAGTGCCTGTATGTGCACATGTATGGGGGTGTCTGTGTGGATGAATGCGAGTGAGTGAGGGTGTCTGAGTGCATGTTTACGAGTGAGTGGGGGTGCCTGAGTGCATGTATGCATATGCTGAATGGGTGTGTATGTGAATGTATGTGTGCGTGAAGAGGTGGGGGGTGTTTGTGGGTGTGTGGACAGGTGGAGTGGAATGTGTGCATGTGTATGCCGGCGACAGGAATGGAGATTCCTTTCGCCGGGTGCGTGACCGCCAGGGAATTCGTGGCAGGGTGACTGCCACGGAAAGCTTGGTGGTTTGCAGCCTTGTAATCTGGCCGCCAGGCTGAGGGTTGCCGCCGGGTTGGAGGTGCTCACCGCTGCCTGCGGTCCAGGCGGGGTGGTGGAGGCTTGGTGTGTACCAAGCCTCACAACTCTTAATGTGGCAGTCCTTTCCGCCGGCTCTGCAGCAGAAGGACCGCCACGGCGAGGCTGGTGGTCTCATGACCGCCAGCCTCGTAATGAGGGCCAATGTCTTGGAAGGTTTGTTCGCTCAATTACTACACAAACACTGCAGTGTGTGCACTTTGTTAAAGCATTACAGAATGTGAATCACATTCCTTTAGAAAGCTCACTTAAGCGCATTGGAGCATACTCCGAAAATCTAATCATGTATCCTTATGTATTATAATCATATTGTTGATTTGTACATATATGGCATATACGCCAAACAGTGTATCAATATTTGGTTAACCAAATATGGAGATTGTTTCATATTGGTTCAAAACATTCAGGAG
Organism: Pleurodeles waltl; assembly: GCF_031143425.1. NCBI lineage: Eukaryota > Metazoa > Chordata > Amphibia > Caudata > Salamandridae > Pleurodeles > Pleurodeles waltl. The sequence goes on from NC_090441.1 coordinate 94,362,764, forward strand.
CTTCAAATATGCCTATTAAATTTCATGGTTCTAGTAAGCCCAGATGTCAAGTTATTCATAGTTATACATTTGCACATTTCGGCAAAGCGTAACCTTGCCTTCAAACTTGGCGACTGGAAGCAGGATTTGAGGAGAATATAGAGCTCAGTATCGTATTTATGTTTTATATCTTTGAAAGAACGTCCTGTGCTTCCTCGTGGTGAAGATTTTGAGCCTAATCATGAGTACGGAGGTCCTAAAACCGACGTGCTCGCAGTGGCAGTCCTACCACCGCAATATTGGCGGTCCGACTGCCACATTACGATCCTGGCTGTTGGACCGCCAGTAGACTGCCACCACCACCAGGATCATGAATCGTGACCGGTTGACGGTGGTGGAAGTCATGGTCAAGACTTGCCTTTCCGCCAGCCTTTTCATGGCAGGGTCTCCGTCATGAAAAGGCTGGCAGAAAGACAGGAACAGAGCCACGGGGGGGCCTGCAGTGTCCATGACCATGTTGTGGGTACCGCAGCCCATGGCAAAAAGTGTGCATTTCGAGTGTGCTGCTGGCACCGGCAGTCCGGAGGCATTGGCCTTGGCTCTCCCTGAGAGCCGAAGAAAATGCAGCCGCACTGTCTGCGCCAGCCAGCCTGGCGTGGAACTCATATTATGGCGTGGGGAGGCCACCGGCTTGACGGCGACCTCTTCACGATCGTATTGGTAGTACAGCAGTCGGACCCCCAAAGTTATATTGAGGCTCTACGTCACCTGCTCCTTATGTAAGTTTTTGTTGAAATTAATATGTTTCTGACGTGTGACTAGGTACCATAGACATATATTGAGAGAAATCCTGTATAAACGGTCTTAAAGTTTATGTATGTTTTTACCCAGATTTAACTTTTTCTAGCAAGAGCTCTGGCCAGTTCAAGCAACAATTGCCTTTAATTCTTTTGCTTTGCTAGTTGCTATTTTGCATTAAACACAAGATGGTCTTTGAGCTTCCTAAATTGGCTTGGATGTTGAAGAAAGATGTTTATTATTCCTTATTCTCCTACTAATCAAGAGGAGTTGTTACCTGTGGAGAGAGGTGTTACATTCAGGACAATGGTAATTCAGGATCCTGAAGACCATTTGTGCTTGTATATGGTACATTTGATGGTCAGAAAATATTTATTTTATGCTCCTAACCCTCTAGAAATATATTTTTTATACAGGTCAACTTAACCTGCTGGAGGTAAGGCACAAACACTATGCCTGAGCCTGTAGTCCTTCCATTCAGCCTCCATAAATCCTCTAGTAGAATGGGCTGAATCTTGGTTACCCATTGCATGGCTGAGAGGTGTTCTGGCTCATCTTCACTAGTATTCTCTCCGATCATTCCCTACATTGCTGACAATAGACTTAGCATGGCTTCATGTCCAGAGCCCTACCTAGAGGTTCAGAGCAAAGGCCATGCAAGATCTGGCTTTTATAGAAACATTGACATTAGCTTACAAAAATGTCAGAAGCAGCAGAAGTGACAGTATGTGCATTATCACATTCGATGCCATTGCAAGAAGTGACATCACTTGACCTTGATGACACCTCAGAAAGTAACATCGTGGTTTTACTAATTTTGTTCAAGTTTAATAATCTTTTTTACTTTTCCCTAAACTTTGCCATAGGCAAATCCTTGAGATCTCTGGCGAAGTATAGGGAACAAATTAATAAAAATATTATTATGTTAAATACTATTGAAAACTAATTTCAGCTATTTATATTAAATGTCGAACAAAATTAAAAACATGGTACAGGAATATTATCTGAATTTGAAATATATATTTCATCTTTTTAAAATATATTAAATGAAATTCATATTTTTCTGGAGTTTAAATTATAAGAAACGAAATTCATATTTTTCTGGAGTTTAAATGATAAGAAACACATCCCACTTAAAAAATATATTTATTAGTGTATATTAATAATTATTGAAAGTGATGTAGAGAATTAATAAAAGTATTTAAATGTTTCTTAATAAAAAATAATGGTACATTCATGTTTTAATTAACAAAGATTACTAAAATATGCTAAAAAGAACAATAAATGTGCTTAGATCATTTTTAAACATTAAATGAAAATTATTTGTGTTTTCAAATATTTTAAATAATTTAATTTAACAATATTTCCTACAGGTTTATTTTGAGTCCCTTGTTGCTCTTAAGTGTTTCCTAAGCCCTCCTTAGGCTTTCCTTAACCACTATCCTTTGGTGGAAAGTGTTCCCCATTTTCTAACCACACGTCCAGTCCATCTCTCATTTACTACAAAAGCGTATACTTACGTGTGTGGAGACTCCACGCAGAAAAAGAAAGGCGAGGGAAGGCAGAACCTCCACATATAGGGTTGTGAATAGCATTTTCTAGTATGTCAGGAGTACTATTGTAGTAGTACTACTGCTACTACTAACATACTACACAATGCAGCATGTGAATAGCCCCGATAGTGTTAATCCTTATGGAGCCGTACCTTTCTTTTTTATTCTATATTTTTTCAGGGATAAATAAGGTTTTGCCTTTTTGTATTCAGAGTACTTTTGATACTGTTAACATGCTATCTGCAGGGCAAAGGATGCACAACATTAGCTCTCACTGTAGCTTGCAGGTGGACTTCAGGTGCCCAAGAGCACATAACCTGCATCTGCAATCATAAGAGGGGGACACCGGGCCTTCCACAGCAGCGCGCTGGTCAGGCTGGAGGGTGAGAACATTCCTATAACCCTTCCACATGTAGAAGGGAGACTATTCATGACGGCAAACTGTGTAACACCCTTTAATTCTTGTGTACAGTCAATGCTTAATTGGAGCCGGTGTTTGCAGGTGGAGCCCACTGGTGCCGGCCACTTGCTTCTGAGCAAAACTTTGAGCCCTGGCGGTTATTGTTTTACAAATCAAGCACTGAGCACAGTACCCCAGCATGCCTTTAGCATCTTTATAGTTTTTTCATAAACACAGAGGTAGAACATAAATCAAAATGCAGGATCCCAATAAAGGAATAAGTGCTCAAATACACATTGTCATAGTGAACTGATGAAGAGTCCCTGCAGCAACATTTAATGTCTTCCAAACAAGCAGCATTCTGAATCAAATAAATGAAAGTGATCAGCTTGGGAAGCTAAACATATTAAGCATACTGAATTTTAGTTAATCTAAAGTTACAATCGCCTTCTAAATCAGAATTGTATTAGGCATAACCAATAAAAAATTTCTGAGAAGAAGCTTTATATTCAAGGCTAAGGATTTCAGCAACATTCAAACCTCTTTGCTCCAAGCTTTCACTTTATATTCTTAAAGGATAAACTATACACATTGCAAAAAGGGTTAGCAACATAAACCAGAGGTAGGTGGAACTCACAGAGTTTTACGAGTTACACAAAAATCTCAGCGAGATTCCGCAGAATTCCACGAGTGTCAGAATTCCAGTCTGTTGCACTGCTCGCGCTGGTTTTTAGTGCCAGGAGCTCGTCCCACGCTGTAAAATCAGTGCAAATGGTATCACGCAGCACGGCAGAGGGCACTGCTTCTTCAGCTGCGAAGTACATTTTCTACTCGAGTGGCAGCTTTCACAGTGCAAAAGACAACTTTCTTAATGCAAGCTGTCGCAACCACCAACGTTGAAAAATCTCACCGGGTGGAGGCATAGCTCAAATTTTTTCTCACTCGCCAACTTCACATTGGCAATCCGCGCACAAGAAAAATTTTACCACGTGGCGGTTGACAGAGTTTTTGCCGAAGTCTGCCCTCCAAGCAAAACTCCACAAACTCCGCCAGCAGAGCAGAGTTTACTGCTCACCCCTACATATTAGACATACTAGAAAATAAATGTTGTTGTGTAAATTCATTTTTTTTTTGTAGCCACCGAGTTTCCATGTCATATGTGCCACCTTGCCCACATGCATGTGGGCCAAAATGTTCCTTATTGATATACCTGATATCACAAATATGGCATGGGACATCCTTAAGGATTATAGAGAGGACTCAGTTCGTATGTCTGCCTCACTTATGGGGAGTTTACGAGAATGTAGATGCTAAGCCAGCTTGAGAAGATGCAAAATTGTCCAAAGCATACAACTCACGCAAATTAACAAATGTTGTACATGTCTTTAAGAAAAGTAAAAAATAATAATTTAATATAATTGCACAATTGCACTACAAGTAAAAACTATACACAAACATAGCATGAGCTCAGGCACACTCAAAATACACAATCATTGTGACAACTGACTGGTATAATTTTTGGACAAGATAAAAGAGCAATACAAAAGTTGATATGTTTTGGGATTTGCAATACAACATGATAATGCTTCCTGTAGAAAATAGACAAAGATAACACAGCTAACACGTTTCTTCTGCAAGACTTCTTCAGGGCTATCAAGACAAAATTCGACCACTGATTTGAGATGAATCCCAATAAGTACATATTTGAAACCTTTCTGCTATCAAACATCAATCTGTGTCCCATCAAATAAGCTGATTGATTGTACACAGAACCCAGTCCCAAAGTAAGCTAGAAGTGCTCATCGACTGGACACTCTGCATCTTCATATTTATTAGGTTATACCAGAGGAGACTGGAGAAGACGTAGTTGGACTCTATTACCCTTGCTGTTTGCTGCAATTGAAGTTGAGCTAACTGGTCTTTTAATTATAGGAACAGAGTTCTGGGCACACCTATCATAGCATATCTCTTCTCTTCATCAGTAACTGTTTGAAGGAGAGATGAGTAGTTCCAGTCCAATGTACTCTAGAGTGTACACTGACTATACTATTTCTTTTAAACAGCCTGCATATCAAGTACATTGGCTGCCACATTTGGTGCAGGAGTAGCTTCTACTGTGGCAAGGCAAATCGATGCAACTTATCTACATGCATCAGTACCACACACACAGGTATGCCACACTGATATAGATGCCACTACCACACTCAAACAAAGGTATGTCTATGTCCTACCAAAGCACTGCAATTGAAGTATCTTTTCTTATATATGTTAACATAATATGCACTCCACACATACTTTTTTGGTAATGTGAGCATCCAAATCATGTCACGTTCACTTTGAAGGTCCTGTATTATTTTTCTCTGCATATACATGAGGCTATTCAGCATATTATTCCATAAGATAATACTGACCCCATGTTCAGTATGTGTCAAATTTTCTAAAGTTTGATATTATATATCTAATGTCTCTTCCTTTTGTCACTAAATATAGAATATGTGTATGTCTCTTGTCACTCATTTTACCTTCCTGTGTCCCCATTACACCCAATCATTGTGTGTTATGTTTCTTTGTAACAATATCTAACACTTGGCCACCTCATGTCAGTGTATGGCTACAAATTTCTACTTTATCTGGCTATCTGAAACCTAGGCGGTGTTTATGTGGTTGTTTATGTACCCTGTGTCAATAAAACCTTACCATGCACTCATACTATACTAAATATGTAGGGATATTTCATTTCCCTGCATGTATTTCTTCCCATAGCTTCAGTGATGCAGAAGCCTTGGGTGATAATACTACATCCCACCCATCAGATGACAGGAAGGACCATCCTGCAAGCAGCAATTCGACCTGTACCATTTGTGGGTCAAGTTTGGCTATGACTACGGCAACTGTGCTGTTATTTACAGTTACCATCACTCTGTCTCATTCTTAACAAAAGTCTTCCCAATGGCCAGTGACATTTTCATTTCTGAAATTAAAATGTCAGAGATCTTTTTCATTTTTTCGGCCTAGATACAATTTATGTCACCTCTCACAGCTCTGCCAGACTCACTCTCACAGTTCTGAAAGGTATCTTTACTTTGTTTTTAGGTCTAGGAACTCAGATCCACCACCTTCCCCGACGACACTGGTTCAGCAGTTGACATCTAGGCGTCCATCCTGAAAGGAAAAGTCCTTGGCAGTAGCAGGTGCGACACAAACATATATCATGTCTATCGACACATATAAATCAGCAGTTAACAATGTACAATATTTTAATGTATCATATATCTATGCTACAGTGTCATCTGTTGCTTACTTCTTTTTTATTACATCACTGGTTGAAGCATTCGCACATTCTGTCATGTCAAAATTACTAGTTATATTAAGATTTTCTGGTAGCTCCTGGGGGCAAAAAGCCCAAAGTTGATTACGTGCCATCCACAAGCAGACGATGGAATGCAATCCTGGTAGAAACCCTATTTTATTAAAACCTGTCATGCCTGTGGCCTCTACAGATGAAGGTAAGAATAGATCATTGATCACACCCATAGGAACATCTTAAAAAAATATCTTGAGACAAATTAGCAGCAGCTCCAGTAACATCTCTAAGCCAACAGGTAATTCACCACAGTCTCTAGCTCCATCCTCAAATGCAGGTGCAACTCTGGTCTTCCCTCACTGTTCTGAGGAAGAGGAAACTCCTGTTGAGCAGGGCTTTATCCCCTCTTAACAATCTAATAATTGGGACATGGGTTTTAGAAGAACGTAAGCTGTCTTAGGCAAGGGGAGAATGAACAAAAATAGTGCCTTAGTCCATGAAAGAAAAGTCACCTTAAAGGAGAGGTAGCAATGGAAACACCATGCCAAGGATATTAAGGGCCAAGTCTATATACAAAGTCCTATGGGGGGAAATCAAATAGTTAAAAAATATAGTCCAAAATAAAGTTCAGAAGTCTAAAATTGATGTTATACCTTTGTCGAGGCTGTGTGATTGGACATTCGACTGGGGTGAGGAGATGAGGAGAGATGGAATCACCTGCAACAAAGATGTGATATCTATAATGATCTTTTAATTATCATTTTATCTTTCATCTGGTGGATCATCCAGCAGCATGTTCAGGGAGGGGCAGGGCTGAGCCATAGGAGGTGGGAGGGGGGAGGAGTGGAGAGCACTGAGTGTGCTTGTGCGTGACGGCTGGCCAAACACGCATGCACACTTAGGTTTCTCCAGCCTGGCTGTGTTTAACAGCTGGACTGGAGAAACTGTACAGATCTCAGGGTTGTGTCTGAGCAGCAGTCCGAGCCGCTTAGACCAAACCCGACACTGCCTTCATGCTAGGTTTAGCATGAAACAGCACCAGTGTTGCTGGGAAGACTGTGCAGGTGTCCCAGCATTCTCTGGGAGACCACAAGAAGACCAGAGGAGCAATGCAGCAGGAGGCAGCGGAAAAAGTACTTTAAAAAAAATTATATTTTTTTATTTAGCCCCGCCCCTCCTCTTGAGATTTGCGGTGGCCATCACTGTGAGTAACTAATGTAGTACTACTGAAGCACTAGTTAATGTACTAAAAAAAACTTTGGTCAATAGGCCCATAATACTTTGTTTATTACTGTAGATCTTGATAGCACTTCCTGGTTTTGACTTCGACACTCTTATCAGAAAACTAATGATTACTAGCTAATGTAATGCGAATTCAGTTATTTACCAAGAAACAATGAAGGAGCAAGTGAACCCTGTTGTCAGTCACACATGCTGTGTTGGGAGAGTGACATATGCTAGCATATAAGACAGCATTATTTTCCTCGTCACCTTAAGATAATGAATTTTCAGTCTGCCACAGTGGGAGAGGAGACAGTTCAAGAACACTAGTGGAGGAAGGTCTGTCGTATTTACACATGCAAACCACTAGGGCAGGGCTGTATATTCCCACACAGATGCTATCACAATGGCAGGTGCATGACTCAGGGAAACAACTCTGTGAAATTAGATCCACTACACCTGTGCAGCATAGTGGAACTGCAGTCATAAATGTACCACTCAACTGGGGTACTTTTCCAGTCTTCAAATTAGTAGTGTCCCTAAAGTGTCTGGATTTTTCTGCACTTGCAGGTCTTTCAGTGGAGGAATTTACATGGTGGTGTTTCACAGAGTGTGTGCCCCCAAACTGATGGCTGACTCTCTGTCCTAAGTATGTTTAAGAATACAAAAAAGTGATGGATGGAATGCTTAAATTAATCTCAGCCACTGTATAATATAATAAATGTGATGACATTGTCATGCGATATAGCACATTTGATTTAGTGGGGTTTGACCAAATTTAGATTTTGTTTTAAAGTATTTATTGAGATTTCTTTAAACCATGCACAGAACTATCTATCAGTATTTCATGTGCAACATAACCTACAGTCTCATACAGAATGGTGATGTTAAATTACAGTAATTAAAGAGCAGCTCTTATTCATTGGTGATACCTTTTATCCTCAACTATCAACCCTGACTCATTTTGCAGGCCTCTATTAATGACCATTCAATAAGGTCTATTGTTGGTGGGGTCTATTATTTTGGCACATATCGACTTATACCAAATTTTCAAATATAATACATCACAAATCACCGCCACGCACAGTGTTGTCATCAATTAAGTCATTTCAGATGTTGCAGTGATTGTATTAATGATGTCATAGGACATGCCAATTAGTGATGTAATATGTGACATCTTGAGCAGGGCATGGTGAGGGCACGAGTTAGAATTACATTAGGGCACAAGTTTTAGTTACTTGAGATAACTATAACTGAAGAATGTTAGTGGTTTTGTTAGCTTGAAATGGTATGTTTTAACTTACTTTTTTAAAATGAAAAATAAGATATTATTATCATACCTCACTATAATGTTACTTTAATTTTTGCTTTTTTCTGTCAATTCCTATGCCTTTTTAAATATTAAGTTATATTTGGCCATTCATTGTGTGGGGATGGCCATAGGCCTGGCTAATGGCCACGCTCTGCACCCATCCCACCACTGGTGTCCACAATCCTCTGCACACGGCCTTTGGCCTGTGCACAGCCCAAACCTCCATCATACCATTGAGTCTTTCTTTTAACATTTTCAGGCTATAACGTGCAGCCATGGAACCCACCACCCAGGGCCTTGCAGTCTATCTGAAGGGCATACAGCTCCAGCTATGAGTGCCTTGAAACATATGGTAAGCTCTCCTGAGGTCCTGGATTTAACAGCCCAGGAGACTTACTGTGTTTTTAATGTTACTTGGGGGCTGCTGCACTCCCTGCAGCCCCCTGCAACGCAACAAAATGCTTGGTGGGGCCCCTGCCCCTTTTAAAATTGAACTAAAAAGCCCTCACAGGGCACTGTGGGACGCTCCTTCTCTGGGACAGTGAATAATAAAGGACGCTTATTTATTATTATTTTTTTAATGAACATTTTTGGGTGAGTTAGAAGATACGGGTGCACATGCCTCAACTCCCTTTTAAAATGATGCTGGGGCCTGGTGATTTAAGTCTCCAGGGCCAAAATTGGTTTGTGGGGGGGCAACACCCCCCTCCCCATAGTTTACAAATAAAAGTGTTATTTCATGGGCCCTGGACAACTCTGGGCTCACTTATATAATTTAAAAAACAGCCACCCTTTTGGCATTTTTACTGCGATCCTGTGAAAGAACTGCAAGATCGCTGCAATAAAACCCTTTTTTTAAATTTGTATCCTTACTCTGCCCCCTATATTCTTTTTCTGAAAATCTTTCAGGACAGGTTATCAAGTCCCTGAGTCTTGTAATGGCCATTGCAACATTTATTTTCATTTTGCGGCTAGCCAATCATACCACAAGCTCTCACGGCAGCCCTCACTCCTGCGGGGGCTAGTTGGCCTCCTCTGCTAATTAGATTGCTCTTTTTTATGAAGTTATGTGATTGAGGGGCCCTCGCAAGAGTCACGCGATCTCAACAGAAAAGAAACACAATAGTTTTGAACCTTAATTTCTCAAAGACTACTGAATGGATAAACACCAAATCACATTAAGCACACTTTCTGGACTAATATCTAGCTTTCTGTCAAATTAGGTGTAATTCAATTCACTCAGTTTCGTGGTTTTGCTGATCAACATTCCTATGGAATATTGCATGGGGAAATTGCGTTTTGTGACCCCCCTCCTTTTCTCAGCCCCCATTTGACCGATCACCCTGAAACTTTCAAGGAAGGAGATGAGGTGGATTGATTTTTTTGTGGAAAGGTTTGTCAAATGGGGCCAAAGTTATTAGCAAACCATACTAACACACACACACAAATTTCCTTTTCGTTTTACCCTTCTTATGCAATATCTTGATGTAAAGGACTCTATAGAGGCTATGCATAATCCCTCAAATATTCAGCCAATAGCCAATAGAATACAGGTAGTATTTCTGTTGAAGAAATAACACATAGGAATCCATTTGAAACTGAACCCATGTCTGTATTTTAAGGAAAATGTTGATTTTGTAAAGTATGGTCTTATCATTTTAAGGTAGCTGTAAAAGGATATGTTGTCCATGGTTGCATTTCAGTTGCATGAATAGTTCCTCTAAAACATTGAGCTGCTTTTGCAGTCCATGTGCCATAATAAATTGCACAGTACTTTCAAATGCTTTAATGATTATGTTCCCTAGTCATATCACATGGTATGCACTTCGTAAGGCAGCTGATGAGGCTGGCTACTATGGTGGTTGGTTGCTATGCTTTTCTCTATTTCAAAAGCTGCACAGTCTAGGGTCAGCCTGGCTTATATGTTACTGTCTCCTGTTACACTGACTTCATATGCTGGGGTCTTATGGCCTCTCCTCCATACCGCTGGCTGGTGAGCTTTTCTTCCATGTTGTCCTCCCCTTACACTTACTAAAGAACCTCTCCCTTGTGCTCCTTTCACCTATTACAGTAGTTTCTGAGCCTAACCCTTATGTCCTGTCCCGTTACATTGGATGTAGGATCTGCCCTACATGCTCCTCTGACCTGTTACATGTGCTGCAGAGCTGGGCCACTAGTCTCATCTCCTGTTATACAGAGAAGACACAGTACATTGTGTGGGTTTCACATTATTCCCCCCTGTGCTCTAACTGAAGAGTTTCACTTCTGTGTTCTCTCGCCCTCTTTACACTGGCTACTGATTATTCTTCCATGCTCTGCACGGCCTAACATATATTCTCTTCTTGGTTACACAGTGTGTAGAATCTGGCCTCCAGGCACCTCCCTCACTGCACTGTCAACAGACTATGATCCTCTCCCATGTTACACAAACTCAAATTTATAGTCCTCTCCCTTGTGTAATAGATGCAAAGTGGTGCTGCTAAGCGCCTCTGTTCTTTTAAAATAAAATCAGTCTACTGAGTCTGGTACCTTAGCACCTGATCCCTGTTACACTGGCTCCAATACCTTGACTCTGTGCTCCATTTCTCGCTTACACCATCTGCAGGCAAGGCCTTGAGTACATCCCCTTGTTCCAAATCCTTAACCAAAGCAGAGCCAGCTGAACATCAGCCAATGCTCCAGACCCCTCTTACCCTGAAAACTGAGTCTGGGCGCCTAATGTTTCCCCCCTGTTCCACTGGCTAAAGAGGCTTACATCAATGCCAATCCACTGCTACATCATGTGTAAGGACTTGCCGCTGCACTCTGTCCCCTTATTATGCTGGCTATAGAGTCTGCTTTCTATGCTGTTCTTCAAAGTCTATGTCTTGAAGGTCACCCTTTGCACATCTTGTACGGCTTGGGATTAGGATATATGGGGTTGGTGTGCATTCAGTTTTGAGTTCTCACTAGCTTTTATTTGATTGGTATTCTAGGTGTCCAAGGTGTCCCACTAAACGTACATCCCTTTTTCTGGACCACCACCATGCCCATTGGATTTCTCTACTGTTTCCAACTTAGCCCATTTTAACAAATCTCTGCACCAGTCCTCCACCAACAGGGCATTTGCTGAACTGCCTTAAGGTGGGCTAATGTGGACTCTGGTAGGCAATGGAACAGAGTGTTGCCGCCATGTAGATGCAGCAGTTCCAGGGTGTGAACCGCAGTTCTGAAGTCACTTTCTGGGAGGAATGGTTCCATTCTCCCTAGCAGAGAGAGCTGGTACAGTGCCATCTTTGTTTTCTTGACAATTTGTTCCTAGCGTTTGATGTTGGTGCCCATGGTGAATACAATTGACCTGAAATTAGGTGAAAGCTGAGGTTTGAGGCTGTCATGATTCTTTTGATTGCATTGTTAGACTGGCTGCTTTTTTTTGTCCAGTCTAGCTCACGGGTCTAAGAATAAATATCAAAGCATTGGCCCTTTTATGCTGGCCTATCTGGCAGTGCCACACTGCCATCCTGATTCACCGGCCAGTCCAATACTGTTTGATTGTAATAGCACCTATTCATCATCCAGGCTTCGTTTATAATCTTAACATAGAATAATGTTTGCATTTTATTGTAACATCTCATTACAAACCACTCTCTTAATCTGCAAGTTTTTAGATATAAAGTTGCCACTTTTGAAAGAGACCTATTTCAAACACCACTTTTCACCAAAACTATTAAAATAGATCTTAGGTTCAAATTAGGCGTGATACTTTTAAAATATTTTCTAAAGCCTCTAGTCGCAGCCATACAGATTAGACGCACCCATATGCATTTGAAATATTCAACGATGATTTGTTAACAGGCCTTTTTCTTTTATCCAAACGCGTTAATAACAAGAAAGCTAATTTAATCTACCTAGTCTTTCTCCAATAGTAGTATCAAACTTTGCTAATTCTACCATCATTTGTGCTAGATATCTACCACTTAAATTAAAATATCATTGTACTTCTCTGTTCCCACTCTTGGACTCCTTAGAGCAGATGTGAGCCTATTTTAAAGACTAGCACCTCCCTTTGCTAATCAGTCTCTGCAAAGGTGGCTTCCCCTGTATCAACTTAAGAAAATCAACTAAGCTCCCTTTTCTAAAATGCCTTTTGAAAACATGGCTATTCCTTATTTTGCATAAGGAAGTCAGTGGTGAACCTACAGTTGGAAATATGTGAAGTTTATTGTGCTTAAACTGAGATGGCCAAGAAATTACATGTTATAGTTGTCTTCAATTTGGAGGAGCCAAGATGGCGGCCGTGTCGGATGCCTAAGTCGTGAGCTCCGATTCAGGCCCACAACAATAATCCTGTAGGGCACTCCCAGTGGGGAGATCGGAGCCCTGAACGCCATATCCGGCCCCGGGGTCCGTGGTGAAGCCAGGGAGCCGAGCGGGGCAGTGAGGAGCGATGGAGGAGCTGGTGACTGCCGGGCGCCAGAGCGCGAGTGAGGCCGTGGCGCGGCCATGCCTCGGAGGCCTGAACTGGTTGAGACGTCGATCTGAGAGCCCCGGTGACCGGGGAGCGGAGGTAGGAGGCGGGGGGCTTTGGCGGAGGGGAGGCCTTGCGGAGTGGGGATCGCATATCGGAGCAGCTTCTCCCCGTTGCACCCCCTGCTCCCATCGGACGGTGGCGGAGCACTTTGGCTGGCCTGTCTGGACCGGCTCTCCCCTGCCGGGCGGGTCGCTCCCACAGCGTGAGAGGAGGAGCGGCAGCACGGAGGTGCCGCGGCTGGGTGCCAGGGACGGTCCAGCCACGCTGATCTGCCGATCAGAGCGACACGTAGGAGACAGCAGGGGCTGTATTGATCCGGCGGCCCAGGAGCCGCATTGGACACGCGGGCGCTCACCCGATCCAGGGGTGTAGCGTCCAAGTGCTTGGGGGACAGCCCCCCCACCGCTTTGCATGGAAATCAACACCTTCCCCCCCAGCAATAAGCGCAGTGAAACATAGGTGGAGGGGCGGACTGGACAGGAGGGCCTGGGCTCTCTTCCCCCCCCAGCCCATCGTCTTTAATTAAATGCCGACCTCCTCTTCAAGCCTCCCTGCTTTACTTTGGCAGGTGGCCACGGACACGCGCAGGAGCGGTGTCTGAGGCAGACCACAGGGGGTTCCTGGGCCACCCGGAACCCCAATTGCTCTATGCAGGGTAGGCATGCCATGGGAGCACCCATATATACCCCTGGACTGGAGCATTCAACCACTGGCAGCAGGGCCCCCCCCCAACTGATCCCGCTCAGTGCGCTATAGACCGACTTGACAGGTTGGGACCACAGGCAGGCAGAAGGGACTTCAGCAGGGCAATATACGCCGAAGGGAGTACCAGTGCTATCAGGGCGCTCGGCTGCTCAAGAAACACATAATAAAGTTGCCCTTTATTGCGAGACTCACCCAAGAGATATAAAAATGGCTGGGAAGTCCAAGTCCGCCAAAAACCAAGAACGAAATGCGCCTGGCAGGCGTCCAGCGACCAACAGCAAATCCCAACCTTACAGTCACTGGAGAGCACACTCCAATTCCACTCTACACAATTCGAAAAAAGTGCTACATGCAATCATGGACACTAAATCCTTGTTAGAACTCAGAATAGACACTGTATCGCAAGATCTGAATTTACTTAGAGTCGACCATCGGAGCTTGGCAGAGAGAGTGAAAACAACGGAATATGTACTAAGCACGACGAGTCCTATAGTCTCGGACAACCAGAAACAAATTCAGCCTCTGGATGCAGAGGTGAAGATCCTGTGGAGGGGCGCCGAAGAAGCAGAAAGCAGATCCCGGCACAACAATGTTCGCTTCGTAGGGTTTCCTGAGAATTTACCAGAACAGAGCTCGGAAATATTCATAGAGCAATGGCTAATTAAAGAAGTGCTGAGTGGATCCCTATCGAAGTTCTTCTCTGTGGAAAGGGCGCACAGAGTCCCGGGGAGACCGCCATCGCCGGGTCAGCCACCCAGATCATTGATAGCAAGATTCTTAAATTATAGGGACCGAGACCTGATACTGCAGCAATTCCCCAGCAAAGGCCCATTCCGAAACGAAGGTTCAGTGGTCCTTGCTTACCCAGACTTCACACAGGAGGTATAGAAGCAACGGAACTCCTATGTAAAAAATAAACAATGTCTTCGTGAGCACAAGATTAAATATGCTCTCCTCTTCCCTGCCAAACTGAGAGTAATTTCTGAAGAACGCACTCACATGTTCACCTCCCCCGAAGATGCGTGGACCTGGTTGCATGCCAAAGGCTTAGCACAAACTAACGAGGGAACGAATGAAGAGGAGGAATGGCTGACCTCCTCATCACGGAAGCGCACCAGGAGACGCCCCCAAGGGTCAACCCACGGAGAGGCAGGCAGCAGAGGAGAGGACAAAAGTGTTGAAAGAAACCCCGCTGCTCACACAGAACTCTTTTGAGGCATTCCGGATGGGCCCCATGGCGGGATCGGACTCGGACTCGGCTAGCTCGGACTTCACGATTACAGAGGCGCTCAGGGGTCCGAATGTCACCCCCAAAACGGCAGATGAACTGTGAACAGTAATAACTAGACTGCCTCCCCTGCCCAGATGGGTGACAAGCGGTCAGGGAACAGGGGTGGCTGCAGCAGCAACTGATCTGCTAGCCATGGTGGCTACCCACAAGTATCTTTTGAACAATTAATTCCTCCCTGCTGTGAACGTTGTTTAATATTCGAGTGCACGCGGATTGGGGGGGGCTAACACTTCGGGAGCGCCCACACTCACACACATACATACATGCAGACTAGGTCTGAGGAAGGATGTGAGCCCCGTATAAGAGCCACATCTGGCAATCAAAATGGCTCCCCCACAGGTATTCGCATGGATACAGGTTTCATTAAGAAGTAGTGTGTTGTGTGGTTCACTGCGTGTTAGCAGTTGTTTTAGGGAAATAGTTAGAACGGGGGTTGGGGGAGGTAAGTTGTATGTAATAGGTCAACTCAGAGAACTGAGTACACTACAGCGGTTATCAGTCTGAAGCACACACCCGGCGAGATGGGGGGGAGCTCGGAATGACGTCGCAACCCGGAGCGGGTCCCGCAGAGATACACTATACAACATTACATGTCCCAACACGCAAATATACATACACACCAATATGAAATAGTCATGTGGAATGTGAGGGGCATGGGCACGCCAGGCAAAATAGCGCGAGTGTACACATGTCTCAGACGCCAGAGAGTTCACATAGCTATACTACAAGAAACACACTTACTGGAGCCTGCGCTACAGGAGATCCGTGAGAAATGGGGTGGGCAGATAACAGGCACAACCTACTCAGCCTTTGCTAGAGGAGTACTGATATGGATAGCAGGTGGCGTCCCATTTGCCCGAACTTCGTTAGATCAAGTGGGCAGATACGTAATAGTAGAGGGACAACTAGATGGGAGACACTTATCGATTATAGGGATTTATGCCCCCAACAACGCACTGGTGGGATTCTTGGGTACACTCACCCCGGCACTACTAGTAAACCCCACAGTCCCGGCCATATGGGGGGGCGATTTCAACAGCTTACCAAATGCAGCGTTGGACAGATCAAACCCGCCCCCCCCCCCCAAGAAAGGAATAACAAACAGAAATGCTTAGTGCCCTTTGCAGACATGGGCGGAAGATATGAGACTACATGACTTATGGCGTATGCAACACCCCCAACAGAGGGAATACTCATTCTACTCAATACCCCATAAAGTGCACATTAGAATAGATATAATTTGGGGCACTGCGGACATATGCACATTGACTAACGGGACAGAATACATGGCCAAGACACTATCGGACCACTCACTGCTTAGAATTACATTAAATTGGGGGAGGAGACGCTCGGCGGTCCCTACGTGGCGATTACAGGTGGAAGCGCTCCAGGACCAGGCATTTACAGAGGGACTGGACACGGCTCTGAGGCAGTACTGGGAAATTAATACAGACTCGGCAGGCTCAAGAGCGGCAGAGTGGGAGGTGCACAAGGCAGTAGCCAGAGGACATTGTATATTGACCACTTGGGGAGTGAGGCATACCCTACACGCAGAGATTAGTAATTTAGAAAAGGAATTAAGAACACTTGAAACAGCGGTGGCACGGAAGGAGATACCTTACACCGCGCTAAAAGAGGCATGCATAAAATACAATGAAGTAGACTCTCGCCTTCGCCGACATGACCACAAATATCATTTAATGCGCCTACAGTCGGAGGGGGACAGATCGGACAGGCTGCTGGCGTGGCTCCTACAGGAGAACGGACAGCAGTCTCCAATAGGGGCTATAAAACTAGACGATGGTAGGACAGCCACCACGCAAGAAGAGATGAATGGGGCGTTCAGGGAATACTGTACGAACCTTTACACCATACGCTTGGCCTGTACGTCCGCACAACTTGTATCCTTTCTTGCAGGATCCCAACTGCCGCAACTATCTCAGGCAGACGGTGAGAAACTAGAGGTCCCTCTGTGCACAGAGGAATTGGACGTAGCACTAGCAAAGATGCCCAGGAATAAAGCGCCGGGAATAGACGGCCTCCCAATAGAATACTATGCGAAGTATTCAAAACACTTAAAGCCTCATCTGTTGAAAGTATTTGAGGAGGCTTGGAACCACAAGGCATTGCCCCCTACGCAGAGAGAGGCTATGATAGTGGTCCTACCCAAGCAGGGGCGGGACCCTACAGATGTCAAATACTATAGACCACTTTCCCTCCTAAACATTGACTGCAAAATCCTGGGTAAAATATTGGCTGATAGGTTAGCTCCCGTCATACACACTCTGATACACGACGACCAAATGGCTTCATCCCCAAATGTAACACCTTTTTAAATATCCACAGACTGTTGGGTGTACTGAGGGGCACTCCGCCGGAGGCTTATGAGGAAATGGTGCTCTCACTAGATATCGAGAAAGCATTCTACACATTAGGGTGGGACTTCTTATTTGCCACTATGCGGAAAATGGGAATCGGCCCTAATTATATACAATGGGTACAGACATTATACACCAACCCACAAGCTCGTGTGAAAACGGGAGGAGTTGTATCTGATAGCATCCCGATTGCTAGAGGCACCAGACAGGGATGCCCCCTGTCCCCCTTGTTGTTCGCAATAGCAATGGAACCATTGGCGACCCGCCTGCGGATTATGGAGGACAGTTTGGGTATATTCAGGAATGGGGCACACCACATAATATCATTATATGCAGACAACGCCCTAATATACATGCGGAAGGGAAGCGAGACGATTCCCTTAGCAATCTCACTCCTGCCCGAATTCGGAGAGATATCAGGGCTGGTGGTGAACTGGGCAAAATCGTGCGTGTTCCCATTGACCATATGGCCCCTGTTAAGAAGAGAAACGACCCCGACTGGGCACCTGAAATGGTGCTTTGACTCGTTCAAATACCTGGGGGTGCAAATATATCACAGAACATATGATCTTAGAGATGGAAATTTGGGGAGAGCATTGGCTTCCATAAAGGGGTCACTGCGATTCTGGAGTAAATTACCATTGTCACCGATGGGCAGGGTGGCGATAGCAAACATGCTGATACAACCCAGGCTGCTATATTACTTGGCAGCACTGCCACTCTTGATCCCCAGGAGTTTCTTCCGGGATTTGAACGGAACCCTGCTGCAGCTCATATGGGGAGGAGGTAGAGCGCACGTTGCACTCACTACATTGCAGCGCCCAGTAAATGCGGGTGGCCTGGGAGACCCCAACTTTGAACTCTACTACGCGGCTGCACAATTACAGTGGATACTGAGTTGGATGCATAGACCCACACAGGCGGAGTCTGCCTGGGTACTGACGAGTTTGCGTGGTGAACCTTTGGTCACTTAGCTGGCATCCAAATCTCTGAAGGGGGCATCTGATAAACCGCTAATGCTGGTGGCACATGCATGCTGGAAGAGATATATTCATAATGGCCGCAGCATGCTCCCCTACTCGCCGCTCATCCAGCTAGGACTAGTCCCTGGATGGGACAGCGGGGATAGAAAGCACTCGTTAATGGCCTGGACAGAGGCGGGCATAGTGACAGTAGGAGACTGCTTCGAGGAAGGAATACTGATATCTTTTGAATCGGTACGGGCCCTCACATCAGTAAATCCTGGGCAATTTATGGCATATGCCATATGCCATTCAATTAAGAAGACATGGTCGGCAGGAAATCAAGAACCAATGATCTCCCCTGCACTGCATCACATGCTGCAATATGACAATCAGACAAAGGTTGTGTCGAATTTATATAAAACCCTGAATAAATATCCTGAACCCAACCTGGAGAATGTACTGGGAAGGTGGAACGCAGTTCTCCCTAACCCAATTTCACAAGAGGAGTGGCCGAACGCTTTACACCATACACGTATCGAGCAACCCCAGATTACGCTATACGCAATTCAACTACACACATCAAACGTACCTCTCACCAGCCAGGATCAAACGCATGCTCCCAAGTTCTGACCCAACCTGACCTAGGTGTAAAGCCCCACTGGCACACTTCTACAATATGGTTTGGGAATGCGCCCAGGTGTACAGGGAGTGGAGTGGAGTGGTAGGGAGGGTATCGGAACTGACGGGGCTGGCGCTCACAGTGGACGCTAAATCCTGCCTGCTGGGCGTGAGACAGAGAGAAAAGAAACATAAGCACCTACATAAGTTCACAGACCTAGCATACGTGATGTACAAAAGACTGATAGTTATGAACTGGAAAGCGGCCACAGCTCCAGATCTGAAAACCTGGCACAGCATGACACTGCGGTGGGCTAGTGCAGAGTCATTGGTACTGCGAAAATCAGCAAGGGAGGGCCAACAACACACACGAAGCGAAGTCTGGGAAACTTTAATAAGCAGACTAGAGGCCAAGAATGATGAGAGACCGCCATGAATTGGAATATATGTGAGCCCCGAGACAGTCACACTTATACCTAACAAATCTCAATACCCCAAGTAAGCTGGATGGGACAAACCTCTTCCACCTGATGCAACCCATAGTGATTAACAAGTGCAGGACTAGTACCCAGAACAGGAATATTAAGCCCGAGGAGCCATGAGCCACAAACTGACACTAAACTGGGCCTCTCCCACCAACGTAAATAATTGCATAGCATAGGGAAAGAGCATTACCAAGCTGGGGAACACAAGACCACTAAAGCTGCATTGTTAGTCTGATTATCCAGACACCACACCTGAATACCTTCTGAGTATAATAACAAGACCTAAGTTAAGTTTTATTGTTTATTTGTATGATAATCGTATAACAGATCTTTCATATCCTGATACTGTAAATGTTAAATGTCGGAAAAAGATCTAAACTGAAAACTCAATAAAAACATTAAAAAAAAAAAAAAAAGTTGTCCTCAATTTTTCAAATGATGAAATAAATGTTCCAGTATCAAAAGACACCAATCCTGCAATCTGGACCCATCAGGAGCCAAGATAGCTTCCACATTACTCCAAACTCACAGTGAGCACTACTCTACTGTTGTGCAGGTTTGCAGTACATCCAGAGAAATGAGACAAGAGAGATATATGGAGACACTGGTTATCATCACAATGCCTGGTTGCACATCTGTGTTTAATATGTAGGGCAGGAGTGTTGATATCTAAAAGTGAAAGGGAGATCTTTATTCTGTCTATAGTGTTGACCTTGACATTTGACTTCTGATATTATATATGATATACCTGCTGCCACTCTCTGTTTTTCACACTCTCTATTATGGAATGAAACTCAATATTTCTTCTGAGCTGAAATGCAGTTAAAGCTGATATAGGGGCTCATTACAAGGCTGGCGGCCATAAGACCATCAGCAACAGGGTGACGGTCAGACTGCCTCACTCCAGGCGGTCTGACCGTCACATTATGACCCTGGCGGTCGGACAGTCAGGAACATAGTTCCAGACGGGCTGATGGCGGTCTGAGTTGTGGTCAGCCATGACGGTGCTGCAGTCAGCGACACTGTGCTGATTACAACTCTTCTTTCCACCAGCCTTTTCATGGTGGGGACCTGCCATGAAAAGGCTGGTGGAAAGGAAGTACTGGGGGCCACAGGGGGCCCGGGCACTGCCCACGCCTATGGCTTGGTACCCAGGTACAGAAATGAACAGTATACACCTTACCTCAATTTTTTATGTAAAATACCATTATTTGAGTTAATAATAGTTAATGTGAAATATTCTTTAAATATAAATGGTGTAATTATCTCATTGAACACAACCAGATGTAATTTTGTGCTTTATGTTGTGAGGTCTGCAGGGAGACTTCTTTCAAAATACGAAACTACTAGGTTTTCAAAGAGCTTCCTCCAATGCTCTTAATAAGTAGTTTTCTGGATGACCGGGTTTAATTACTGTCAAACTTTGGCTAAGAAGTTGGGCTCCGCAGGCTGAATTTCAGTAATATACTCTATTTTAAAACCAGTAGTAAATGTTTTCCTGTAGTTGAAGACAGAGTTACAAGAACAGGAGGTCACAAACCGAAAGACTTGGCAATTACAAACATTTTCCCCTAGCTTTTACAATCCGAAGCCGTTTGTTGAATACTGCTTTTTTGGCACTGTGCACTGGGCTTTCTAGGCCTGCAGCAGACCTGGGGCCAGATGTAGGAAGACGGCAAATTGCAACTCGCAATTTGCTATGCAGAACGGTGTCTCAGACACCGTCTGCGAGTCGCTATGGGGTCGCAAAGACCCACCTCATTAATATTAATGAGGTGGGTCGCAATTTGCGCCCCCATAGCGACTATGGGCACTCACGGGGATGGAGGCCTGCTGGGAACAGCAGACCTCCATGTCCATGACTGCTTTTAAATAAAGCAGTTTTTTTTTTCCAAGTGTAGTCCGTTTTCCTTAAAGGAAAACGAGCTGCACTTAGAAAAAAAAAACGAAACCTTTAGTTTTGGATTTTTTCAGGGCAGGTGGTGGTCCCTTGGACCACTGCCTGCTCTGAAAAAATATTTTTGGGTCCACTCACAAAGGGGAAGGGGTCCCATGGGGACCCCTTCCAGTTTGCGAGTGGGTTACCATCCACTTCAAGTGGATGGTAACTGCGACTCCATTTGCGACAATGGAATTGCATACCACTGCGAGTCGCAAATAGGAAGGGAACACCCCTTCCTATTTGCGAGTCGGAAATGCTTTTTGCGAGTCGGTTCCGACTCGCAAAATGCATTTCTGCATATCAAACACACGTTTGCGACTCGCAAACTGTTTGCTACATCTGGCCCCTGATGAGGTGTCTCCCAATGCGCTTTCCATACTTCTGCAAGTTCAGCATGGCAAACATTGATAGAACTTTATGTAAATGGGCAAAGTTTTACCTTGTGGTACAAGTGTTTGAGATTTTGTAACAATTTGCATGGAAAATATATTGTTTGGCCTGTTAAATATAATTTCCGAAGACAGACAATATGTCACGCCCGTTGATGCCTGGTCTTGTTCTACCGGACCAACGGAGGATTTATCCTTGGAATAGATATTGACGATAACCTTTGCATTTTCACTCACACATCACATTGTCCCTAAGGTGAAAGCTGTGGGGTGGCCCTAGACACCACTATGGCCTTTGACTCTATGGAATGGACTTTTACGGTTACACTACTTGAAGGACAGATTCTGGGTAGGGCGTTGATGGGTTGGTTTGAGGTCTTGCACTCCTCCCTAACTGCCATAGTCAGAATTAACATCCTCCTATCCACTCCAGCAGGCATTGGTAGGGAAACTAGGCAGGGCTGCCCCCTCTCCCCACTTTTATACACCCTAGCAATAGAAGCAGTAATGTGTAGCCTATGGGAAGTTCACCAAGATTGAGACATTAAAATTGGCTGAAAGAGAATCCCGCTTTCAATATATACAGATGATGTCTTCCTCTTGGTCAAGAATCACGCAAAAAAAATCTGAATTCAGTCATTAGAGAAGTGAATTTCTTTGGTAGATGGTCTGGGCTCTCTGTTAGCTGGTCCAAATCCCCTTTGGTAGCACTCAATAATGTTACCCCTCTCTATCTAGAACACCCACTCCTTCTATATAGGATGTCGCTAATGACCCCATCTGCATGACCATGGAAAGGTATTCACTCTGTCAATTGCACTGGATGGGCATGGGCCAGGCTGGCCACACACTGTAGTATTGATCACATTTATTTTCTTCACTTCACTCTGCCTAATAATACAGACACATTTGTGAGACAAATACCATCAAGAGTCTCATGGACAAATAGCTAGTGATACGGCTACATGTTGGTGATAACACATTAATGACATTCTCGCAGTTTTTACAGGAAATCACAAATGATTCACAACAGGTCCTAATATATTCTACTCTTCACAGCTCACCCTGCGAACTACAGCCCAGGATCCCAACAGAAACGAAAGAACAGAACCTTCTTACTACGATTACTTCCAATGCCTACCTGCTAAACACATCTCTAAAATGTATAATTGTGTCATGTACCATATCACTGTAGATAATATCAAGCTGATTGAGAGTTGGGTGCCTGATAGGGGGTACAACCTTATAGAGTTGCAAAGGTCTTGTTGTTGGCAACAGACAAAATATGTGCCCTTTGATTGGAAACAGACTAGCACGCAACAACTGTCTACATCATGCCTATCACACCCATCCGGAAATGCAGCACTGTGGCCTTATATGCTTTTCAAACTGTTTGAGGTTTTCTCGTCTCAAATGTAGATCTTTTGCTTTTTGCTTGGAATTGCCCACAAACCTATGAGTTCTTGAAACACATGTTTGAGACTATAAATCAGATAATCCAAGAGAAAATAGAGGTCTCCTCATTACTCGCCTTCTTAGAATATGTAAATAACATTAAGAAATGTAATTGGAAACCTCTAGGCCTCCCATATTCCAAGAATGGCTCCAATATCTCATCTCACCACCTGTCATGAGCTGTTAATGTTGAAAAATATATAACAATATTACATATTTATTATACAACACATAAAGATATTACATATTTATTATTTAATTGTATCATAACTATGTACTATTTTATATATATTTCTGACATTGATTTCTATTTATTTATATTTGTAACTAGTTTAAATAATTTTAGTTAACATTATTTCATATGAGGTTTTATGTTTAAGTCCCTATCTCCATTATTTTCTACGGAGGGTTTTGCAGTACCAATGGATGGCCATGTGTAGCAGTGGCCTTACTACAAAAGTTCAATTTACTACAAAAGTGTAAGTTACTACAAAAGTGCGGTTTGTGACTACAAAAAAGTAGTAAACGTACTCAGAAGGGTAAGTTACCCATATGTATTTAAGTGAGGTTGCTTTCTAAACAGGCAAGGATGTTGCAAAAATGAATACATTATATACACTTTACCATACTATTTCAATATTTGGACCATTTAATTGTAAAACATTTAAAAAAAACATTGTCTTCTTTGTTTCCTCTGATTTCTAAGGCTCTCCATGCCAATGTTATCTCTGGTCCTTTGCCTTATCATGCTTCATATACCCATTTTGCTATCACAAGAGCTCAATTCTTCAAAAGATCTCTGCAATATTGAAGATCACTACAAACATATATATTGAAGTGTACTCCCTCTACCCATGCTGCTCAAAGCTCAAAGAACTGGGAGTAGGTCGACTTTGGTAATGCCAGTAAGACACGATACATAAGGCCACGTCTAAACTTTTTCAGCCATGTCAGGCTCTCACATCCAAACCATAACCCAAGACTGGAAAAACTGGAACACTAGTAATCGAGCGCATGCACCCAAAAGTGGCACTGAGGAGATTACATAGAGTGTTTTATTCACATGAATTAATGAGGGGGCTATATTTTTCATCAAAGATAACTGCTCCTTAAAAGCCCCTCTTTCATTAAACCATTAAACCAAATACTCATTTAAGAATATCAGCCTACATTATCAACTTTCTAATCTTTCAAAAAACAACTTTGATCAGTTTTATATTTTTCCTTAATGTAATTATTGTGGTTTCATGTAAGTTGATGACTAACCAATTTTAGATGGTATAGAGCCCCAAAATATTATTCACACACTGAAGCCTAATCTCTGTTACGTCCAAACGGACCATGTTATCCATGAAATATCTTAATGAATTACCTCCTATTTTATGGAAAAAATACCTTACTTCTGGTAGTGCTAGTCCCAGATCTGCCATGTATAAACTAAAGGGTTGACAATATAAATACCTTGTTAAGGCCACAGTCAGTATATATTTTTTCTAAGGGGTGAATTATGTCTCTAAGGGCCAGATGTAGGAAGCCGTTTGCATGGTGCAAACTGCAAAAATCACAGTTTGCGCCATGCAAACAGCCTAACGCGATGCTCATTCACAAATTGCGAGTCGGTACCGACTCGCAATTTGTGAATGCGACTCGCAAAATAGGAAGGGGTGTTCCCTTCCTATTTGCGACTCGCATCGCAATTCAGAATTGCTTTGTGACCCTGAATGCGGTCGCAAAGCAACTCGCAGTTACCACCAGTGTCACACTGGTGGTAACTCATTCGCAAATGACCCCTTCCCCTTTGTGAATGTGGGCATAAAGGTTTTTTCAGAGCAGGCAGTGGTCCAATGGACCACTGCCTACACTGAAAAAATGAAACCAACTGGTTTCGTAAGTTTTTTCATTTTGCAACTCGTTTTCCTTTATGGAAAACGGGCTGCAAAATGAAAACAAAACTGCTTTATTGAAAAAGCAGTCACAGACATGGAGGTCTGCTGACTTCAGCAGGCCACCATCCCTGCGAGTGCAGGGACTCGCTATGGGGTCGCAAAATGCAACCCACTTCATTAATATTGATGAGGTGGGTCTTTGCGATCCCATAGCGAGTCGCAGACGGTGTCTGAGACACTGTTCTGCATCCGATTTTGCGAATCGGAAATTGCGAGTCGGACAGATTTGCAATTTCCGATTCACAAAATCGGTATTTGCTACATCTGGCCCTTAGTGTTATAGGGACCGAAGGCCCAGATTTAGTAGATTTCTTGCGCCAGCCACCTAATGACACCATGGATGCGCCGTATTTACAATATGGCGCATGTTAGGCGGGTTAACGCTAGTGCAGCAAAGTGCAAGGAGGCCCATTGATTTCAGTGGGTGCGTCCTTTTAACGTCTGCTTTGAGCAAGCATTAAAAAATGAAGCCAAAAATGGTGCAATGAAATCTTGGATATGCCGGAATTCCCCCTTGCATACATTATGCCTGGCGAAGGCATAATGTGGCACAATGGGTCGCAAAGTGGCACAATGCATGCATTGCGCCAATTTGTAAATATGGCGTGGCGATTTTTGCTCGTTGAGCCACATTAGTGTAAAAAATCAAATGGGGTTAATGTGGCGCAAGGAGGCACTAGGGTCTTGTAAATCTGGCCCGAAGTGTACCAGTAGAGTGTGACAGTTGCTGATAACAGTGGACCTAGAAAGCCCCTATTGGATAATTTCTTCCACAGCAGGCCATCAAAAGATATCTTGTAGTTAACGAAGGGGCCAGATATATGCTGGCCTTGCGCCATTTCAACGCCACATTAGCGTCATTTTTTTTAATGCTTATGTGGCGTTGGAAGGGGAAAAACACTGTGCCATATTTACAAAGTGGCGCAATGCTTGCATTCCACCACTTTGTAACCCCTTGTGCCACATTATGCCACACCGGGCATAATGTATCCAAGGGGGGTGTTCCAGCGCTACGGGTGCCATAAAAATAGCACAGAGGAATTTATGAGATTCCTTTGTGCCGTTTTTATCGCCATTTTTTAACACCTGCTAGGTGCAGGCGTTAAAAAGAGGCTCCCATTGATTACAATGGGCCTCTGGGTGCTTTGCAGGATTAGTGTCATAATTTTTTACGTTAATCCTGCAAAGCACCAGACTAGCGTAAAACATTATGACGCTGGTCAACCTAACTACCGCTACAGTGTGCCGTATTTCAAATACGGCGCTACCATGGTGGCGTTAGGGGGGTGATAAGGGGCGCTAGAAAAGTTGTGCTGCACCAGGTGCAGCACCACTTTTCATAAATCTGCCCCTGAATGTCTACCTCTCTTACCACAAGCTCGCTGTTGGCTAACAGACAAGAGTAGGATGCTGTCAGTAGTGGAAGAATTTGGGAGAAACCTGTTGGTAGCTTGGACTTAAATTTTATCTGACCTGCTCATAATTGAAGTTCTTTGTTTAAAATAGCAGCATTTGACTTACCTGCTATATCTAATAAAAAATATTAATCTATAGTTACCAGGCTCACCTGCTGATCCCTTCTTGAGCAGCTAATGGATAACTGCCCCATACCAGTTGCCTGGGATCCCTTGTCCCAGCCAGACAGCAGTAGCAGGAAAGATACTTTTCTGCTCTAAAATGCAGGGTCTCCAGCAAACTACTGGAAACATCTTCACTTGTATTAGGTGAGGCACCCGGCCTTGTGGCCTTGACAATTCGAGTGACACAGATTTGGATTCCCCAGCAAGGTCCCAACATTATAGTTCCTACACTGATACTTATCCCTGTCTTCCAATTCTGATTCCAAATCAACCACATTGATGGGCTCAATACGGACCTTCCACTCAGCCGACATTATACCACTGCTCATGCCACAGAAGCCTTTTTGGAGAAACATAATTTGCATATTTCTAAAATCTCCTTGAGTCCTTCATTTTAAAAACTTCTCAGACCATGCACCACTGTTTTTCATCAAGTTATTTTCTTCTTCCCCAACCTTTTTTGATATTCTCTTAACAGTTTTATATCAAACACAGTTCACACTGTTACAGGGGACTCAGCTGCTTGGTCATACAACATTTCTTTTCCCTCTTACACTGCTATTCTGTGATGATACATGATCAAGTAATACAAGCGCGGAAGAGGTAAGTATGAGGTTTATTGCACCACTCCAGAGAAGCGTTCAACTCCTGGATCAGCAGGGAACAAACTGCCGGACCAAGAGTGGAACGTTACGGGCATACACATCATAACAATGCATGCGTTGCCACGAACACAAAGCGTCAAGCACGCACGCACGACATAACATATCTCCCTTTTCTTAATAACCAAAATATATAAACATTAAAAATAAAAAAATGCAAGTCTAAATAACATAGTCAAACAAAAACAATGCGGATCTAATTAACAGTCATCTAGCCATTTTGGTTTACATCTATTCCTTTTACATTTGGTAACATAGTTATCATCAAGTATATTTGGAGATTAAAACTTAGCTCCGGACTCTTTGAATAACAGGCTACTGTTCAAGGAAT
This sequence comes from Pleurodeles waltl, assembly GCF_031143425.1. Classification (NCBI taxonomy): domain Eukaryota; kingdom Metazoa; phylum Chordata; class Amphibia; order Caudata; family Salamandridae; genus Pleurodeles; species Pleurodeles waltl. The sequence goes on from NC_090441.1 coordinate 94,390,588, forward strand.
TATTCTTCTCATGTCTATGAGGCTCGAAATCTAGGTCATCTTGTTCTACTACTAAATCTTGAGACTCATGACCCCCACTCTCCTCATTGCTTTTTGACCTACTCGATTCAATTACTGGGTCAAAGTCCAGAAAGGTCACATGCTCACCTTGGCTATTAGTAGGATACACCCACTCATTATCTTTTAATATGGCAATGCGTCTGAAATTCCAGACCCTACCATCAGATAACCTGACTGCATTTCTTAACACTTCAATTACCCTGAAAGGTTTGGAATATTGACTTTCTCCCGTCCTGACCTTCTAAGGTTTCTTAGTTTTAACTAGCATCCCTACCTTTATACTATGGGTGTGCTTGTTACTACAATTTTGCTAAAATTTTGTTTGATAACACTCATGAGTGTTACTTAATTTGTTTCTTACAACATCTAAGTCCATGGTAACTACAGGATTCTCAAACAACCAAGAAGGATTGACTTTAGTTCTAGCAATCCTCCCTCTCATAATCTCGAAGGGAGTACATCCAGTCATTTCATTTAACGTAGTACGATACATCCACACTGTTTTAAGGACTTGTAATTCCCAGTTCTCATCCGCTATACCTTCAGTTTGAATTGCCCCTTAAAGCAGTCTGTTAAATCGTTCGATAAAGCCATTGTATGGGATTGTATAAAGAGGTAGTACAATGTCTAATTCCGACTCTACTGAAATATTCCTTATTTTTTTTAATGTAAATTGTATCCCATTGTCTGTGATAATCTTGGAGGGAATACCTTCATCAGTAAAAATCTTGTCCAAAAATTTTAGGACAGCATCAGAGTCTACCTTATTTACAATTTCAACAACCGGCCATTTTGAAATAACATCTATAGCTGCGATTATATATTTGCTATTAATGCCAATGGGACCCATAATATCCAATGCAATGACTTCCCAAGGATTATTGGGGTTACAAGAAAAGTACTCATTGGGTTTCAAAGTTCTTAAAGATTTGTCGGCATTAGCACATTTTACACAATCTCTAACACACCTTTCAATGAAAATATCGTAACCAGGCCACCAAAAGAGTTTTTTAACAGATTGTTTGGTTCTAATGATGCCTCCATGACACTCATGGCATTGTAAAGTAATAGATTTCCTAAGATTAGTTGGTGGAATAGCTCTATCACCCCTCCATAGTATACTTTTGAAGTGGGACAATTTGTTCCTAACTTCCCAAAAATTCCTCAAATTAGGGCTGAAATCTTTCTTCTCTGGCCATCCCACTACCATGTACCTCAAAAATTCTTGAACTATAGCATCCTTGGAATACTCCTCAATCCACGACTGTTGGTTGATAAAAGGAATATCTTCATCGTGTAACCTGGCAATATGGTAGTTATCCCACTCAGATTCAGTTTCATGTTTGCCACTTAAAGGCATCCTGGAAAGGAAATAGGCTCGCACATTATCCTTACCAGGAGCATAAGTTACAATGTAAAGAAAATCTTGGAGTCTCATGGATAACCTGGCAATACGTGCAGAAGCTTTGGCCATCCCTTTAGTGGTGAGTAATTTAACCAAAGGTTTGTGAACACTACGAATTTCACAATGCTTGCCCCAGACAAATGCTCTAAAATGTTCCAAAGCCCATACGCATGCTAATGTTTCTCTTTCTATCACAGAATATTTAACTTCTGCGTCAGTCAGAGACCTAGAAGCATAGGCAATTAAATGTTCACTGCCATCACTCTTCCTCTGAGACAATATTGCACCTAAACCTTTCGAGCTGGCATCGGTGGTAACAATGCTGGGCAAATTGGGATCAAAACCCGAGAGAAGAACAGCATTGGCAATAGCTGTTTTAATGTTTCTGAATTCATAATCACACTCCTTACACCAATTAAATTTGTTACCGTTCTTGAGTAACTGTCTTATGTGGAATGTTTTGCAAGAAAAATTCATAATGTATTTGGAGTAAAACTCTGTGAGACCAAGAAAAGATTTTACATCATCTTTACAACTAGGTTCCGGCGCTAAACGTATTGCATCAATTAAATCAGGTTTGGGCCTAATTCCCTCCTCACTCAACACGTGACCCAAATGCGTAACACTCCTGACAGCGAATTTGCACTTCGAAAATTTGACTGTCAAATCTCTTTCATTTCGGATGCTTATTACACGATCCAACAAGTGATCATGTTCAATTTTATCTCTGCCATGGATTAAGATGTCATCTTTAAAGCAATGTACGTTGGGCATGTTTCCAAATAATGAATGCACAAGTCTCTGAAAAACAGCGGCAGCAGAGGCCAAACCAAAAGGCATCCTCTTGTATTGGTAACATCCAAAAGGAGTAATGAATGCTGTATAGTTGTTTTAATCTTGGTGTAACACAATCTGTTGGTAAGCGGCCGACAGATCTATGGTGGAAAACAGTTTTGCGTCTTTAATTGTACAAAGCATTTCTGAAATGCGTGGTAAAGGAAACTGGTCAACGAGAAAATGTTGTCATTAAGATGACGTAAATCAATACACAATCTAATTTTGCCATTGGAACGTCTAGCAACCACAATGGGAGAAACCCACTCAGAAGATTCAATCTTTTCTATAATGTCCGCACTCACTAAAGCATTTAGGGGGTCATTACAACCTCGGCGGTCTTTTCGCAAGACCGCCGAGGTACCGCCGTGCTGAAGACCACCAGTGGTGGCGGTCTTCCGCGCCGCGTATTATGACCGCTGGCAGGCCGCCGTCCTTTTCCGTACGGAAAGCCGCCAGCAGCCATACTGGTGGACGGCGGGAAAGTGGAGGTTGCTCAACCTCCACCGCAACGTCAACAGAACACCGCACACTGAATCACGTCCCATGATTTGGTGTGGCGGTGTTCTGGTGACGGTGTTCTGGTGGCGGAGCTGCCCCCATGGATCCCGTCCCCTCCCGGAGGTACAACGGACAAGGTAAGTTTATCGTCCGTTGGGGAAGGGGGGGGGGTGTTGTGTGCGTGCATGGGGGTGTGCGTGTGAGAGTGTAGAGGGGTGAGTGAGTGAGTCTATGCGTGCAGGGGTGCTGTGTGTATGGGAAATGTGTGCAGGTCAGACGGTGTGCATGTCTGTTTGTATGTGTGCGGGTATGTGTTGTTGGGGTGTATGTGTGCGTGTAGGGGTGTGTATATGTGCATGTTGGGGGTGTGTGCGTGTAGGGGTGTGTATATGTGCATGTTTGGGGTGTGTGTGTGTGTAGGGGTGTGTATATGTGCATGCATGTTCGGGGGTGGGGGGTTGTGCCACCTTTGGGGGGTGGCAGGGGGGTGTTGGGGGAGGATTCGTGGGGAGTAGAGGGGGGTGGGGGAGATCCCTATCAGTGCCAGGGAAGGAATTCCCTGGCACTGATAGTGCCTACCGCCATGGATCTCATGGCGGTACCCAACCACCCGAGATCCTTGGTGGTATGCAGGGTCCTGATACCGTCGGCGGTCTAGTGACGACCGCCGGGCTGGAGACCGCAATCTCCAGCCCAGAGCTTCTCACCGCCATGGCGGTCGGAATTGTGAAGTGGCGGATGACCGCGGCGGTTCATAATTCAATTTTTTTTTCCGCCGGCCTGTTTCCGGTCTTAACGCCGCTTTACCACCGACCGCCAAGATCGTAATGAGGGCCTTAATTCCTTCTCAACTTCACATCTAACAGTTAAGGGTATGTTCCTTACTTTGAAAATCTTGGGAGAAGCATTATCTTTGAGCACAATTTTGTGTACACAATCAGTTAAGTTGCCAATGCTATCATTAAAGACTTTAGGGATTTTTTTTTTAAGGGAACTAGATCCAGATTCGCACACATCAACTACCATCACTGGTTCAGGACTATTGGGATTCAATATGATATCTAAACTGCCTTGATCTTGCCACCCTAAAATTGCAGGACCTCTCTTCTCAACATACAATTTGCATAAACTAGATCTATCTTTGAATTCAAACAAATAAGTGGTAAATCCCACTAAATCAATTTTCTCACCCAAAAATCCTTCAGGAGCGATATCGGGGAGGACCAAAATATCCCCATATTTCTTTTTAAATTTATCAAACCACAACTGTTCATTAATAATAGTGTAAGGTGAGCCTGAATCTACATACATTTGGACTTCAATTCCACCAATAGTCATCATACAAATAGGTTTCTTCCTGACTTTCACAGAATCAACATTTAGGACTGAGTTGTCATTACTTCTGATGTTTAGAACAAACTTATTGTCATCATTTTTTCCCATGGTAAAGTATCATCTCTTCCACATTCTTTCTCTACAAATTTGACCTCATTGAGGAGTTTCTTCCTACACACCTTAGAAAAATGTCCAACCACCCCGCATGAAGAACATTTCTGTTTTAATGCAGGACACGATTTGTTACTTGCTAAATGTGAGCTGCTGCCACAACGGAAAGATTTAATGTGTTCACTAGAAGTGCCCTTAACTACTTCTGGTTTCTTGCTTGTATTCTGCCCTCGAATTTTAGAATGAACTTTATTTACACTCTCATCCAACTTAGATTCCTTAAGTATGACCTTAGCACTCCTAGAAGGCATCTAAGCTTTCCTGACAATGTTGAGAATTTGTTGTAAGCTAGAATCTCCATTAACCCATAACTTTTCTTGAACAGAAGAATCATTAACGTGCATAACAATTTGATCTCTGATTAATTCTTCTTGTAGATGTCCAAAATTGCAATCTAACGATAATATTCTAAGAGCAGCAAGATAATCATCAATAGTCTCATCTGTTTCTTGTTTCCTGTGGAAAAATGTGTATCTTAGAATACCAATACACACTTTACGGGAAAAATAATGGTCAAAAGCACTGATAGCACTATCAAATGCATTTTGATCCCCTTCTCCGCCCCCAACTTTAGTTGCTTGGTTGTATGCCTTTAAACCTTCCGGGCCAACACAAAGCAAGAAAATCATTTTCTTTTGTTGGGGAGGCATGTCACCTTGGATATCAATAGTATCAATGTTATTGAGAGAAAATGCTTTCCACTCTGGCCACTTCATGCAAGGAGCGCCACCTGCAGGCCAGAACGATTGTGGAGGAGGAAGAGAAAAACTCTGGGCACACATATTGATGACTAGCTGAGGCAATTAAAAAAAGAAACAAATAAAAAACAATGAAGTTGAGCAGGAGTAGAAAAAAAACAAAAGATGCTTCTAATGCGTGCTTCGTAGGTTGATCAGATAAGTTAAGTGAAGTAGCAATGACTACAATGGCACAGCGCGTGCACGCAGCAGTGTCAAGGTGTTCTTCCGTAGTTAGTCGTCCTGCTGTCACTGGTTGAACTGCTTTAGAGTGAAAGCAGTAAATGGACATAATAAATGTGGCGTAAAACGCCAGATGATAGAGAAAAGGCGCACAAAATTGTAGTAGCACGAAGGGAGAGTTTAGTTGCCAGGCGTCCACGGTTGCGTCCACTGTTGCTAAGTGAAATGTAGGAAGGACACACGTCACTGAGGATCCTAGCAACAGGGAAGGTGGAATGAAACGCACAGGACGTCCAACGATGGCATTCAGTTGTCAGGCGTCCACTGTTGCGTCCACCGTTGCTAAGTGATGTGCAGCTAGGGCACACGTCACTAGGTATCTAAACAATGGGAAGGGTGCAATGAAAACTTCCAACAGCGGCACGCTTGCGCTATACAGCGTGAGCCAGAAGTCTCTCCAGAAAAACAGAGTAGACGAGAAAGCGCCGCTAAACTTACGGCACAGTAAACTTGAAGTGAGGGGCCGTCAGCAGGAACAACAATGGAGGAGCGATGGAAGAATCCAGGGAAAAAAAAATGAAAAAAAAAACGTTAGAGGAGAACGAAGAGAGAACCTGGAATGCGGGTTCGGGGAGTGGTGCAGCTCGTCGCCACTTGTCAAGTAATACAAGCGCGGAAGAGGTAAGTATGAGGTTTATTGCACCACTCCAGAGAAGCGTCTCACTCCTGGATCAGCAGGGAACACACTGCCGGACCAAGAGTGGAACGTTACAGGCATACACATCATAACAATGCACGCGCTGCCACGAACACAAAGCGGCAAACACGCGCGCACGACATAACATACATTTCTCACATGCTACTCCAAAATGGACTCCCAAAGTGCACCCACTGATAATTATCTTAGTCTGCCTGAGGAATATTTATTATTGAACCCAGTTCTTAGTCAATCAACCCAGTTGACAAGCGCACCAAAGTTATTTGGGGAATATGATTGTTACAAACTTGTCAGTTTGCGAAAATCTTTGAGCACAGTGTATTTAAGGACACAGTAAAAAGCATAATAAAATATTGACGTTGGGCTAGTTGATATGTATGTTTCATGTTTTGTAATGTCAACCATTCAGGTGTCTTGGCCCTAATTCATCAAGATTGTTTTTACACATACCAGCCCCTGATTAACTTTCTCTAGTTTATGTGTTTAGGGCTTTGAACTTCTAAATCTATCCCAAGACCGGAACAACACAACACCGGCATGTTTAAATCTCACAACAAAACATGCCAGCAAAGCCATATCTAAACATTATTACATAGAGTTGGTAATATATAATTATCATCTTTTTTAATGTTACGGATAAGATCTGCATACTGTTCAGTGTTACAAGTTCTCTCTGGCCCACTTTATATTTGAGGTTCATTTCAAATGCCTCACATGATTGAGCTTAGCTGTCCCCTAAGTTGTTTGCTATACACATAGTTTAAACAATACTATGGTAATTAACCCCTCTGTTGCCTGCCCTTCTCATGATACTCAAATGACGTCAGGTTGCAACACAAGACATCACAAAAGGGAATCAGGAAACGTACAAAATGGAGGAGATGGAGGACAGGGCAGTGGAGACTACAGTTGTGGAGGACAATAGCTTCCAGAGTTGGTCCCAGAGTATGCTGCCTCAACCACATGAGGATCAGCACTTGACTTCCAGGTCAGAGAGGGAAGAACATTATGAAGAGGCGGTGGACACTACGGACTGTGTGTGGCGCTTGACACTTTAGTTTCCATTCATAGATCTGTTCCTTCGCCCTTGTTTTTCCCCTTTTTCAGCTCCCCTTCTCCCTACTCCCCATGGTTACCCTTGTTTTGTTTTGGACTGATCTTTTGTATTAACCTCAACTACAGTTTTTCCACAAACTCTGGACTCCCCCTCCAATTAGTCTTGACTTGGAACCTGCCTTTGTACCTGACTACAGATTTCCCCTTTTTAGGGGCGAGCACAAAGCGCTCCGTCCCCTGTTGTAATCTCTCTTTGGGCTTCTAACAACACCCATGTCATGTCAGTCACTTTCATTAGTTTGTGGGCTTGCCTTTTAAATTCACTTGCTTTCATTAGTGAAAGGCATGCATACGTCATGCCTTTTCCGGTGTTCAGCCCTCCTCGAACACACCAATCAACTACTGAAAACATACAAGGCTCGATGTTTTCCGTCTGATTTCTGGACTACTTTTTCCCTTTATTCCACAGTGCGATCTCCCTGGGCAGTAGTTGAGTGCTTTGCATGACATCGATCCTGTTTCATAGGTAACTGCACTATTGCTGGTTACATAGATAATTGCACTTTTGCCGGTTACATAGATAATTGCACTTTTGGCGATAGGTTTCACTGCAAGCAAACTTTTATTTCTCTTTGTGTTTCTGCTTTGTACTGATGGTGGCCGTCGGCTTGCTTATGTGAAACTTTTAGTTTTCAGTTTATATGGCAAGAAAAGTCCAATTAGTTATGTGAAACTGGTTTAATTTACATTTTCAATTTTTATAGCAAGAAAAGGCCGGTTAGGAGTTTACAATGCTTATAGCTCCAACTCGAGCAAACACGAGCCGATTGCATTGCAAATGCTTATTTGGCTTTAGTGGTTGGGTTCTACCTTCCGGTAGAGAGGTGTGAACTTCATCTTTGGTTCTTGGGCAAGGTTTCTTGTTTGTCTGGGTGCTAGTTACAACGACGCCTCCTCTCCTACCTGGTAAGCCACATTCACGCTTTGACATTTTCATTACCTGTTATAGAAGTGCACACAGATCTACAATACTCACTCTTTTTTTTCCCTTTTTGACACCGGGTCGTAGTGGGCCACAGAAATTTAGTGCTATCCTGTACCTCTGAGAGTCCAGCACAGCTCTTCCAACACCAATCCTAGTGGAAATGAGGGTTGTGCTGCCTTTCTCTCATCCTTTACCCCATCTTCGCCTTTTCAAAATGGATGCTTCCTACTCACCTGGATACTGATACTGGGAGTGGGACCACATCTTAAAGGGGGATGGTGATTAAAGTCAGATTCAGCCAACTTTCTTGCAAACATACAGGCCCTCATTATGAGATTGGCGGCAAATGCCGCCTACCGCCACGGTGACGCCCACCAACATACCGTCGCCGTGGCCACCGACCGTCCATGCCATTATGACTGTAGCTGGAATTCCGCCAGAAGGCTAGCAAAATTCTGGCGACGGTCATGGCGGCGGACGGTGGTAAGGTGGCGCTGCTGCCAGCAGCAGCGCCACGCCAGCAAAACACCGCCTACTGTATCATGTTCCTGGCGGTGTTTTGCTAGCGGACACTGCTGCAGGCAGCAGCTCCGCGTCCCGTCTCTTGCCGGAGGACCACCTGCAAGCAGGTAAGTTGGGTTCTCCGACAGGAGAGGGGGGTGGTGGGTGTTGTGTGCGTGTGTGTGACTGTGTTTGAATGCGTTCATGCGTGTGTAATGCGTGTGTGCATGAGTGTGTGTGTCCGTGCATGTTGTGTTCTGTGCATGCGTGTGTGCCTGGATGTATGTTTGTGAGTTTTGCAGTGAGCGTGTATGTATGTATGCATGCGTGGGTGAATGTGTGTATGCGTGTGTGTATGGGTGTTAATGTATGTGTGTGTATATGTGGGGAGGAGGGTAGGGAGGGGCAGGGGATGGGCGGGGGAGGACTCTGGGTAGGGGAGGGGACGGGGGAGACCCCTATCAGTGCCAAGGAAGGAATTCCCTGGCACAGATAGTGCCTACCACCATGGTTTACGTGGCGGTACAGAAACCATGGAAACCATGGCGGTGGGCGGGGTCAAAATGCCGTGGACGGCGTAGTGACGCCCACCGAGCTGGAGACTGAAGTCTCCAGCCCGGTAGTCATTACTGCTGTGGCAGTCGGTGTGTTGACATGGCGGTTTGGCTTTGGCCAAACCACCAATGTCATAATAGTGGAGGTAGGTACTGCCAGCCTGTTGGCGGTAATACCTCCACTATAGCACCAACCACTGGGGTCGTAATGACCCCTATAATGTCCAGGATGATTAATAGCTTACCCCATCCATTGTGACCCTTATTCTCTGGAGGCCAACAACAATGCAAGAAATGTAGATGAACCTCTGACAGATGCTGAATCAACTTTATACAAGAGTGCTTGCTAACTACAATCAATTACTTTTAACTTCAAGCGGTTTATGATGTTTCACATTACAATGCCTCCTCGACACTACATTACTTGTCATCTGCAAATGGATTAATTGGCTACTAAATCATTTTACAAGGTGTTGTGCCTTTTTTAAAGAACCGCCTGGGTAAGTTTGTAAGCCTAGCTAAATCCTCCTTGAAGGCCAATTACCTAATAAAGCCACTTTTATCAACTTCAGCTTTTCTTCCACTGGAAAGAACTTAGGAATATTCCTCTGTTTCTTTGTCCCCCAAAGTCCTAGATCTAAAGAGAAGATTTAACACGTACAGCACCTTACAGCACCTTCTATATTCTATACCCAATAGATTGTATAAGGTTCTCCCCTAATTTAAACTCATTTTGTACCAGAGGCCTAGAAAGGTTACTCAATACTAAGGACCCGTGCTCCTTATAGGGGGGTGTTCCTCCAATGCTCTAATAACACAGTTACCCATCAGAATTTTTTCCTGTGCCTTACTTCTTCTTTAATGGGGGTTATCTGCCCTATATCATATTTTTTAAATTCCATTGCTGATTCTTCACTTCACTTTCTCTTACCTGAGTACTTAGGCAGATTGATGCAACACCACAAGTCATATGCTCCATCGCCTTCTATGAGTTCCCTACTTGACCTGGTAAATTCGACTTTACGATCTGGCAGATTCTCAGCAATCAGATTGCATCATGTCCCACTGTGGCAACTTTTAAAATGAAGTCAGTCAGATATAGAGTATGAAGTAGGCTCTGCCTGCTTTGGGTCCTTCAACTACTAATACTGCAGCCTTGATGACCGCAGACTAAGCCCTCACGGGAGTAGTGGTCCGAAAACAGGGCCGGCTTTAGGGCAGTGCGACCGATCCAGCTGCACTTGGCATTGACCTAGAGGGGCACAGTTAATAGAAATAGCTCATGGGTCTAAAAGCACCTGCTGCAGAGTACCTTGGTGTCTTGCATTTTTCAAGTAACAACGAAAATGTCCTGATAACTCTGGTGATTAATCTTCATGCTGGAGAGAGATCAGAGTTTTATTTAGTGGCAGGGTTGACTCATCATAAAGTTGCGCAGACGGTAATATGCCTGCTGCAAATGCAGATCACAGAACCGTATTTTATGTGGCTAGTTCAGTGGGTTACTGGTTTTGTCACAGAGATCTTATTGTTGCTTTTAGTTCAAAGTGACAATCTTAATATAGCACAGTGACCTATGAACTGTCTTCAAATAGTTGCAAGCAAACTGCATGATACTGGTTAGAACTTTATTTTTCCAGTCTTTTCCTAAAATTCGTAAAAAAGGTTTATTTGGGTGGAAGTACATTCTTATTAGTAAAGCCCACCCAACCACCATGGTATCAATCAATCAATCAATCAGTCAAATATTTTTAGAGTGTGCTAGTCCCCCATAGGGTCTCAAGGCCCTGAGGGGTAAGTCCTCAGGGTTCAGTTGAAGAGCCAGGTCTTGAGGTCCTTCCTGAATTGAGGTAGTGATAGCGACTGTCTGAGGTGAAGAGGTAAGGTGTTAAAACCTTTTGCTGCCAGGTAGGTGAAAGATCTTCCTCCAGCCGAGGACTTCTTTATGTGAGGTACGTTGGTGAGTCACTGCTGGGATGAGTGGAGAGGTCTGGAAGGGGAGTACCAGGTGATGCTGGGGTTGAGGTAGCTGGGTTCGATGTTGTGGAGGGCTCTGTAGGCATGTACAAGGAATTTGAAGTTGATCCTCGTCCCGGCGGTGAGCCAGTGGAGGTCTTTCACCTGTCCTGTGATGTGTTCTCGGCAGGGGATGTTCAGGACAAGTCTGGCGGGGGCGTTCGGAATTTGTTGCAGCTTGCTCAGGTTCTTCTTGGGGGTTCTGGCATAGAGGGTGTTTCTGTAGTCAAATCTGCTCGTGATTACGGTGTGTGTTACTGTTTTTTGGCAGTCGGTTATTATCCATTTGAAAATCTTCTGTAGGAGTCAGAGGGTGTGGAAGCAGGTGGATGCGACGGAGTCAACCTGTCTGGTCATGGTGAGCGACGACGCTGAGGTTTCGTGCATGGTCTGTGGGGGTGAGGGGCCTACCGAGTGTTGGGGGTCACCAGAAGTCAGCCCAGACTGAGGAGGAAGGTCCCAGGATGAGGATCTCGGTCTTGTCGGAGTTCAGCTTAAGGCAGCTCTTCTTCATCCAGGTAGCGACTTCTTCCATCCCATCTCTGAAATTCTTATTGGATGTTGCAGAGTTCTCAGTCAGGGAGATGATCAGCTGGGTGTCATCAGCGTAGGAGACGATGTTCATACCGTAGTTCCTGATGACAGCGTCGAGCGGGGTCATGTCTATGTTGAACAGCGTGGGGCTCAACAAGGTTTCTGGGGTACTCCACAGCTGATATCTGTAAGTTCTGACAGCCGTGGCGGGAGCCTGACTTTCTTGCCGTGTATGCCTGCTGTGTGGAGTCTGGCGCTTAGGGTGCGGTGGGACACTGTATCAAAGGCGGCTGAAAGATCTAGTAGGATGACGGCTGCTGTTTGCCCGCAGATTTCATCTGTGGCGGTAAGCAGGGCGGTTTCGGTGCTGTGGTTAGTTCTGAATCCTGATTGGGAGATGTCCAGGGTGTTGTTGTGCTTGATGTGTTGGCGGAGCTGAATGTTGATTGCTTTCTCTGACACCTTAGCTGGGAAGGGCAGCAGTGAGATGGGGCGGTAGTTCTTGCCATCCGTTGGGTCGGTTGTGGGTTTCTTCAGAAGTGGGTGGATCTCGGCATGCTACCAGTCCTCAAGGAAGGTTGCTGACTCTAGGGAGCAGTTGATGGTCTTGCAGAGCTCGGGCGCGATCGATGCGCTGGCCTTGTTGAAGATGTAGTGGGGGCAAGGGTCAGTAGGGGCTCCGGAGTGGATACTGCTCATGATGGAATGAGTCTCGTCCGTCATGAGGGGGGTCCAGGCGTGCATGAGTCGTGGGGTTTCGGTGGATCCTGGTAGGGGCGTTGATGGTACATTTTAATTCGTGACTTTGTGCTTCCCCAGAACAAATACTCTTAAAATATATTGCCTACAGGTATGGATGGCATGTGACTCCTACAACTTCTAGGGCCAGATGTAGGTAAGTATGGTTTTGCGAGTTGCAATTTGCGAGTCATAGAGACTCGCAAATTGCAACTCGCAAAACCACATGCAGAAAGGTGTCTCAGACACCTTCTGCGAGTCGGTATGGGGTCGCAATGACCCACCTCATTAATATTAATGAGGTGGGTCGCAAATTGCGGCCCCATACCGACTATGGGCACTCGCAAACATGGAGGCCTGCTGTCGTCAGCAGACCTCCATGTTTGCGACTGCTTTTCAATAAAGCAGGTTTTTTTTTTCAAAGTGCAACCCGTTTTCCTTAAAGGAAAACGAGCTGCACTTTGAAAAATAAACCGAAACCTTTTGTTTCGGTATTTTTCAGGGCAGGTAGTGGTCCATTGGACCACTGCCTGCTCTGAAAAATTATTTTTGTGATCATTCACAAAGGGGAAGGGGTCCCATGGGGACCCCTTCCCGTTTGCGAATGAGTTACCATCCACTTCAAGTGGATGGTAACTGCGAGTTGATTTGTGACCGCTTTTGCGGTCACAAATCAACTTACATCGCGGTGCGAGTTGCAAATAGGAAGGGAACACCCCTTCCTATTTGCAAGTCGGAAACACATTTTGCGAGTCGGTTCCGACTCGCAAAATGTGTTTCTGCATCGCGCACAGGCATTAGCGCCTCGCAAACGGCGTTTTTCGCCGTTTGCGAGGCGCTAATGCCTTGCTACATCTGGCCCCTAATCCTCATTGTTTTATGTAACATTTCCTATAGAATTATTTACGGATATAGGATATTGTCTCTGTATAAGGTATGTATGATGTAAAGTGCTCTGACACCCTTTACTGGTCTGAGCAGGGCTATTTGACAAATGAAAAACAGGTGAGCGATGGGCAAATGAGAGATGAGGGGCACTGTTGGAGGGTGATAGTGAGGGAATCAGTGAAGGAGGTCATTGGGGGGGCTTATAATGATTGTCGCACAGGTCACCACCACGGCTAAAGCCGGCCCTGTCTGAAGAAGTTGGGTAAACCCCATTGTGAAGGGGCAGGGCCATAAACATCAACAATTTAGGTAAATGTGATTTTATTTCTGCCTTACAGGGCTTATTAATTTTTTTTGTTATCTTTCTTTTTTTGACAAAGATTGTTCTTCAAGGTAGGATAACTTAATTGCTTCTCTGTCGTCATGGGCCTGCTTTGGTACCAGCTCTTAAACCCGGGACATCCTTTTTTTAATCAATTTGCTTACAACCCTTTCCTTGGATCAAGAAGTACTCTTTTGGACTTTTGTATTCAGGGGCATGATGAATCTATGCCACAATCATTTGCTGGTTAACAGATTGGTCTGTCACCTCCCCTTTCTGTGCATTCTTTATAAAATTCTTCCCTACTTCAAGTGTGGGTATGCAGTTGTGCCCCTCCTGGGGTGTACCATTGCGTGCCTAGTTATATGAACAACAGAGCCCATTAAGACAGGGCAACCGACTTCACTTTTCTGTTATAGGTGTACAACTGCACTCTTTCCTTTCAGCTCAGCAGGGTAAGGTTTAGTGTAAAATACCTACTGGTTTGACTCTAAATATAAACTACAAATTTGCCAAAGACTTTAACAACTTCACTTGCTTCTCCATTTATTCCAGGACAGATTGTGCCTTAGTGTCAAGGGTTGCACAAGGATTAGTTATAACCGGGGCAACAGTCGGGTAGCCTTCGGATTGTTCCAATCATCCCACCTCTAGCACACTCCTCAAAGTCTGGCTTATACGGGGTACTTGATTCTCACAAGGATGTGAATGTTTTAAAAAGCGTGATTGGTGCTCGGTGGTCCATTTTCTTTCAATAGCTTTTAGTAGGTTTTTAGTCACTAGCTGGAGCTACACCCTTTAAAATAGCTGAACACGAATCCTTCATCTTGCTACTGTAGCTGTCACATTGGCGAAACAATATATTTTCTACAAGGTTTGAGTAGTGGAGCAGTTCCTATTGCACCAGCACACTTACTGCATTGAAAGCATAAGGCCATTGTACCTCTGGTGCACTGTTGGCCGCCTTCTTTTATCAAGCACCTTAGCCAATATCTGTCAGACTTCCTCCCCCCTAGGTCTCCACTGCTCATTTCTCAAGTGACACCAAACTGGAATAAAGAATGGGGTAGGGTCACGCTCTGGGCAAGCAATTTAGAGAAGCGCACAGTACAAAGTGCAAACGTGGAGGCAACAATGAACTTTTGCAAATATTCATAAGTGAAGCAGTTGAGACAATCAGTTGGGTGCAATATGTCACTCAATCAGACAGATACATATCAACTAAGGCTGGAGAAACTGGAGGACTGGTTGGCAGAATTGTAGGTCACCCATGACAATTCCATATTGACTCGATTTAGTCTTTTGGCTTGGGAAGGCCCTCTTCGAACTTAGGGCAAAAGGCAGGGCTTCAGGAAACTTGTCTAGAACACATATTTAGGCCCATATTTATACTTTTTTGCGCTGTATTTGCATCATTTTTTGAGGCAAAATCGGCGCAAACTTACAAAATACAATTGTATTTTATAAGTTTGCGCCGATTTTGCGTCACAAAATGACGCAAAGGTGGCGCTAAAAAAGTATAAATATGGGCCTTAGTCTTTTGTATCTCTGTGTTCTATTAAATCGCTCTACCTTTCCTGAAGATTCAGGGGGATATGCACCATGGCAATACTGAATCACTAAAACTTTGCATATTTCTGAACTACACATTATGCAAGACAGTTCCCTTGTTCCAGTCTTAAATGACTTTCCAAACCTGGGTACAAAATCTTGGATTAGTTTCTGCACTACAAGAATAGCATCAGCCCGGGCACAGGAACAGACTTCTGCCAATCTGGAGAACATGGAAACCAGAATGAGACCAGAGACATACAAATAAAACATGTGCATTTGAATTACATCAATCTTGACATATACCAATAATCCCCATATAGAATGATGGGTAGCTTGGGTAGCTTTTGTGCTTGATGGAGCTTTTTGTATATTGTAATTCGAGGTCATAAATAAATAAAGTTGAAGGGTTTTATTAACAAATTTTCACCAGGTTAATGTAAACAATTCTCAAGAATAGACTGTAAAGATACCATATCACCATGAGAAATCCGAAACGCCTGAAAAAATTAAGTCAGATTAGCACAAGGCAAACCAAACACTCAGTGATTGCAATACAGATTATTAACAGAAGAATCTGGTGTTCTGAAAATAAGCGCTGGCCAAATCATTTACACATTAGTGCAAAATAAAATCATCTAACTAAATTAGCTATATGCAAGCCTGATTTCTCATATCATACCTAAACCAATGCAAAAATGATTCTAACTAAAAGACATAAGGGCAGAAGGTAAAAAGCATAAACAGGACAAAAAGGATTTGGAAAAGTATCATCGGGGCAAAAAGAATGCAAAAATTAGATAAAAAGAGAAGGTGCCAGCATTTCAGAAGCTCACTCAAGAGTCTTGTTAGAGAATGAAGTGTAAGCCTAAGCCACACTCAGCAAAGCATGGAGAAAATGAAAGGGACAACTCAGAGGTCTGTACCTCTCAAAGTCCAAGGGAATCTGCTCTACTATTGATTAGTGAAAGTCCTAGTTAATACTGCAGAATCAGTAAGAGAATGCCTCTTTTGATCAAACCACATTACGTCTCCTCTTCTCCCTTCTCACAGTGGGACTTGCAACAATACTGTGGGTTCCCAAGACACTCCTGGGAAGGTTGCTGTCCTTGGTCGCCTGTATATCTTTTTGCAACATGTATGAATAGAGGCAGTCTTCACATTCTTGGTCTCTCCACGCACCTTCTCCAAGATTGTTGTCTCAGACTCATCTATTCCAAAATTAATTTTTCATGTGAAAACACCTTCAAAGAAATGACAAGTTTCTCACGTTAGGACAATTCAGGCCTCGTAGAGCGAAGGTAATGCAGTATTATCCTTTTAAGAGTAACACTCTCAAATAACTTGAGGATGGTTATAAAATCAAAATTTGTGGGTATATTTAAATGAATATGGTTATTTCACACAGTATATTTTTCCTCACACTATAGTGAATGCACTTCATTATCGGCTTTGAGTGCACCACTTTATATTTGTTTAGCATTAATTCACACATTACGTTTTCATTATGGTCACATATAGATCAACATTGTGACGCCAAGGGTGACAACCAATTTTTCCTCTGAACCATGCTTTTACCAATTTAGTAAGCTTGGCAGACGACACATGAATGACAATACTGTTGGGCACTGGAAAGAAAACATTGCGCAAACTAGTGAGTGCTTGTGGAATAGATCATACCATTTCATCTGACAGATGGACCAAATTTAGTAGCAGGATTCTAGGAGCAATCATTATACCTTCTTTGTTGCACCACAACCAATTAGGATGTCTAAGACACACACCCATACTATGTCCACCTCATCCTTTTATTCTCAGGGGCATACTCCTATGTGATGGAAAGATTCTGCTATGTGAGCCTCAGGGTTTGAACAGTTCAGGGTTATTTCAGAATTAAAAAATGGGTCAAAATGGTTAGTACCTTTAAGAAGGACAGCATTTCCCTGAGCCACTTCATGTTGAGTGGACTGATGGGCAGCATTCTTAACAATCGCTACTTGTCAAGCATCCCCTTTACTTAGGATGAATTTTGGAAAGGAGTACCTAGAGAAGAAGAGAAACTGCTTTGTAACCACACAAGCAAGTTCTTGGTGATGTCAAAGGCTTACTTGGAGTCTGTAAAGGTGGTAACACTTTCATGGGTATGTAAAATACAGGAACAAATAAGACCAACTAGTTCAGCAACTTAAACACAACGTACTTTTGGTAAATATCGACTCACAACTATCTCACATAAAGTGCACACAGCCTATCCCACTACTAGTTTTCCTACATTATTTCTGAGGCATAACCATCAACATCATATACATAATCACATTTAGGTAACGGTGCATCACTGATGTCTATTCAAGGCTTTAGTGAGATGGGCAGTGGTGAGAAGGCAACTGTATGGTTCTCCATCCAAAGAGTAGGGAAACAATGAGGCATGGTTCATTATACGATATCATACAGAATATAATAGGACATCGTACGCAAAATATTATGAGAGGCAGAAAGAGACCATATTCCACTTCTTGTGTTTTAGAGATCTGTATTCTACCAGTACAACATCAGTGTGAGACAGAGCAACAGTGAAAAGAGAACCAACATTTTCAAACAATTCATTCAACAAGATGAACAGCCATAGCTAGTCTGTTGCCAGCCCTGCCACCACAGAGTCAACAGCAGAGGAATAATAAGTAATTGTTTTTTTTTGGGCAATTTGATTTTGCAGTTGTTGGTTCTGGCTTGTAGGCATGACGAACAGAACACATGGGCCTTGATTACGAATGCTGCTGTGTTTTACACTCCTTACACAACCCTGCTCAAACATCTAAGTGTGTGGGGGGGGGGGCGCAATTGTAAGTGGTACGGTGGCAGTGGTTAATTTGTGCTTGTTGTTTCTGGTCCGGCACTTATTTTTGAGGGCCGGCACTTATTTTTCTGCCTCAAGCATTTACTGTGTGCAAAAGACACATTCGGGAAAGATGGAGGAAGAGAAAAACAAAAAAGCGTCACAATGGGAGAAAGCTGCAAGAGTGAGCTGAAGGGACAGGGAGTGGCCTTAAATAGATTGAGGAGGCCCAAGATGGCTTCAGGATTATGCTGCCTCAGTATTCTATACTCACACATTTAGTTGCAGCCGCCGCATGTTTAAGAGGAGGGCTTTGGGCACCGGCACGTTTTTATTTACAAATTAAGCACTGTACAGTGGAGGTTACTGCACTCTGTAATTTCAAGCTATTACTCATAAAAAAAACTGACACAATGTATTGGTCGAAAATGTCCCAATAAATACATATGAATTTTGATGCAGTGAACATCTGAATGTGCATCTTCTGCCCCATTGTGAAGTGATAACTTGGAAGCAGGTGATAATTATCACACTTGATCAATAATAAATCCGAGATATCAGATTTTATTGGGTTCACTTCGTGTTACCAAAGCCTTGGGCATATTTACAAGAAAGTGGCGCATCGGTCCCAATGCACCACTTTTCCTGCATCCCCCTTAGCACCTGACGACACAATGGTTGAGCTATATTTACAATGACGGTCATTACCACAACAGGATCAACATTTTTGCCGCTGTTGTGGTGATCTGCTGACTAGCGCCAAAAAGTTTGGCGCTAGTGCAGCAAAGCACAGGGAGTCCAATACAGGAGCGTCACTTTAACGCCTCAACGCATCAAAAACAATTGAAAAAATGGCGCAGTGAAGTCTTGGAAGTTTCGGGCCTCCCTGCAGGGGAATGGCCCCCCTTGCATACATGTTGAATGGCACAGGCATAATGTTTCGCAAGGGGTTACAAAGTGGCACAATGCACGCATTGCGCCACTTTGTACATATGGTGTGGGGGAAATGGCCTCCTTAACGCCATATTGGCGTAAAAAAATGACGCTATGGCAGCGCAAGGCGGTGTTAGAGCCTTGTAAATATGTACCCCTGTGAGGCACTTGTAATTGGGACCTTAAATATACATTTTTAGTAATCAATGACGTTCTAAATCATAGTTGTAATGTGTTCTCTTGTTTTTGTTCTGTGGTGGATATTGCACTTTCTTTGACCTTGACTTATAATTTTGTATCATCTGTGTACAAACAACAGTCGACCATGGTGACCTGAAGGATTTCTGCTTGCATGGAGATGTATACAGTAATAATATAGGGGA
Source organism: Pleurodeles waltl (assembly GCF_031143425.1). NCBI lineage: Eukaryota > Metazoa > Chordata > Amphibia > Caudata > Salamandridae > Pleurodeles > Pleurodeles waltl. Next base: position 94,409,826 of record NC_090441.1, read on the forward strand.
GAGAGACATTGGCCTTGAGGGTCTCTGTATAGAAGTTCACGGTAGGAGATTTGTATGGCCCCATATTGAAGAATTGTGATAATTATTAAAGGGATGATTTCACCCACATGGTTACTGTAACACTAGTTGAGTCTTTCATTCAGGTGACGTAATCAACTGCATCAAATATCAGACTGAGATCTAGCAGGATAAGAAGAGCTTCACACTATCATTTATGACTTGAAGAAGGTTATCGCCAAGTTGTAGTAGTACACTATTACCATTGCTATTAGGCAGACATCGGATTGCAATCAGTCTAGCAAAAGCTCTTCCAAAAATTGGCAATGTTGTTGATACAGAGGATGTAGGTTGGGAATTAGCAAGACTCATATTTATATTTGTATCATTTAGAGAGTGTGAACTGTCACCAAAACTGGTATCCTGGCGATAAGCCTATAGGAAGGTACAGAGCTGTCAACCATATAATCATCAAAAAGGGAAAAAACGCATGAGCTGAAATTATTTGGGGAAGAGCCAAGTCAAGGCTTTCCTGAAAAGCAGCAGATCCGTTATGGACCTGAAGGATGTTGGAAGCTTGTTCCATAGATGGGCCGCTTTGACTGAGAAGGCACGACCACCTTGTCTTGCCTTCCAAAACTTACTGACACAGGCTAGGTTTGCAGTGCTGGAGCAAGATGTCCCCCTGGAGTATATTCCCTCATTCTTTGCTGTAGGGACATTTGGCCTAAGCCTTGTATTGCCTTGAACACAATGCGCATGGCTTTAAAGAGGATCGTCTGCTTCAGAGGCATCCAGTGCAGTTCCTTCAAAGCTGTCAATAACAATGATCCAAGCGGTCTATTTAAGGCATGTTCGGCTGCTGCCACTTGGGCACTCTACAGTCTGTTAGGCAGATAATCAGGGGCCCCAAGCAGCAAGGCATTACAGTAGTCCAGTCAACTAAGTATGAACATTCACACTACAAGCGATTTAGCTTGACTGGGCATCAGTGGTCGCACCTTCCTGAGACTACATAAAAGTGCAAAGCACGTGCCTGCTACTTTAGTGGCATGAGTCTTTTTGGTTTGGGAGTGAATGCGGCAGGGTTGCAAGGTGGTGGAGTGAGCCCAACGCAACAGAGCCATTGCTATGTTATTCAATATGTTTCGTAAACTAAGTTTGCCAAGTGCTCTTCTACATCGCCATCAGTTAGGGAATACATCTTTAGAGTCCTCGGAATGTTTTTGACTTACTCCTGTGATAATGTAATGTAATTCGAGATTTATAAAGCGCGTTCCTACTCAGAGAGCATCGAAGCGCTGGGAATAAAGGATGAAGGGGGGAGAAATAGGTTCTCAGGAGTACTGTTGTACTTGGAATTTGCTCTGCTGAAATTAATTCTTACTAGTTATTGTTTAGCATCTTGATTTTGAAAGTGAAATGGTGAAACAGGTTGTTACCAACAGTTTGAGAAGGTTTGAGATGAGTAGTAGATTAGCATATTGTTGGAAACCTGAAGACATGGTAGAAGTAATTGTCTGCTTCCCAAGATCTGCAGTTTTTAAGTGCAGTGCATCTTTTGATAGAGTGTGTCTCTTGTTACCCTCGTTGTGGTTAAAAAGTTGCCAACGGGAGCGCTGGCTTTCCTCATTTCCTATTATTGAGCTTTATCTGTTCCATTGTTTTATTGTTTTTAACATACCTTAGGTACCATGGTGTGTTAGTTTGTGGTGTGAACCTCGCGTTTAACAATTTACCTTGTTGTGGGAAGTTAGGTTAGCAAGGCCGTGGTACAGGGTGATTCAGCAGTGGGTAAGCTAGCAGCACACTGTCTGGGGAGCTGCTGAGTCACAGACCTTCAGTAGTGGTTATGGAAAAATAGCAACTTCTACTCCTGTGCTTCGACTTGCAGCCTGCAACCTCTGTGCTCAGAATTACAAAGATTGACACAGATCCAATGCAAAATCCACCGGTATTTACAAAGCAAAGCACGCATGCCATTCTTGCTGCATGGACATTCCCTTCCATTCCTCTATGGATTTTGACACAAACCCATATTTAAAATGAGCTGCAGACATGGCTTTGCACCAGAATGGTACGTCTGTCTGAGGCCGACGTGACAAAGAGAAATATCTTAATTTCTGCTCTTTATTTCCTCCTTGAATGTGTGCTTCATTCTCCAGCACATACTAAAAGAGAGAAAGCCTCTGAGCAGGGTATCTATCTGTTACAGTCACAAAGGTACCCTTTTCTACAGAAACATTATCTTGACCATAAAGCAGGTACTTTTGCACCATGGGGCAAGGGTGCCTGCGTGGGTGCTAGGAAGCCCAAAGTGCACCATCACAGGGACGGAGCAGAACTGTGCCTCTTCTATGAAAATACCCATCAGCTCTTCTTTCTCCCCATCATGGAGAGAAGCAGCGCCATTCACTGTGCTGCGTGTGTGAAATGTTTGTCAATCTAGGCCCTGGCACCCTTCTTGCCACCACTGCCTTTCTGACTACCACCGGGCACTGCCTCTGCTGCCAAGAACATTTTATAATTTGTAAAAGTGATAGTGAGGTGAAGTAAACCTTTGGAAGAGGGTATAGGACACTTTCAAGAAAGCTGTCCTAGCTATGAAGCCACGTGCTCTGATGCAGGCAAGAAAATGTGTCCCTTCGCCATTTACTCGGTCGAACAAAAAGGCAGCAACAAAGGAGTGGCCGCTTACACTTCTGGCCCCAGTGGCACTTCATCTATTGCATAAAATACAGCTACCCCCAATTGCATAGAACAACATGGCATTGGCACGGTATGAAATCACATATTGGTGTGCAGCTCAATGTAGCACAGCAGCAAAGCACAACACAACACAGCAAAGCACAGCACCCCGTGATCTACAATATAGTCCACTGGTGCTCTCCGGTTCTGTTTCACAATCAATTAGGAGGCATATAATTAGACGGACAGTTTTATTTCATACTATAGGTGTTTTATTCACCATGTTAACAATAGTCATCTTCTCAGCATCACCAGGAATGATGCTGCACCCCAGCACGTGGATGAGCCAAGCTCTTGTAGGCCTTCATTAGAAAAATGAGTTTGGTTCAGGGAGCATGACAGCCTCAACTCTTTCAGACCATTTTTCTAGAGGTCTCTGTTAATTTGTCGGTCACTTCAATATGTTTTTTAGAATCCCACTATTTTTTAGGCCTCTCTACGGCTACTTTTAGCTGTATGGGAGATCACATGGTAAATACTTTATAATTAGGGCATGTAAGAAGTAGAAAAAAGGGTGTGGGCTTTGGGTCAGTCCACTTCAGCCATCGGCGTTCATGGGTTTCTCATGATTTCCCTTTGGTTTGATGGGCTGCCCGTCAAGACCGTAGCACTTTGTGGATTGTTATATTGTCCCATTTGTGTTCCTATCAGAAATGGCGCTCAAGCAGCCCTTTTTACACTGCAGAAGCAACAGGAGTAAAGTTTATTATTCACCCCAGAAGCAACAGCAGTAAAGTTTATTTTTGACCCAGTGTGTATTTACTTTATAGAACTAATGACATTTTGATTACAGGTTTGTGGCTTTTAGTTTAGAAAACAAGTCCTCTAAAGTCTTTATAACAGGCTAAGATGATTCGCTAAATAATTGCTCACATTCTTCTGTTTTAGTTTGCTGTTTTCATAAGAGGTGGATTAAGAATGTCTTTGTTCTTTGTGGTAGCCTAAGAGGTTGCTTCATTATGTTATTTTTTTTCCAGAACAGCAATACATGCAAAGTTTACCACCCACAAAACACATCCCTTAAACATAGCCAGGCAAATTATTTTCGTCGCTGCATGCTGAAGAAATTCAATACATAATGGCTTTGCCAATGCTTGTTCCAGTGCATGCTCCTTCTTAAAATGTAGCCCCTCCAAACCCCTTTTCCATGTAATGATGGTGTCTCATTCTGCAAACTAGAGATATTTCAGGAAGAGAGCTCGATATCTTTCAAAAACAGACAACCATTAGTTTAGAGATTATCAAATACATGTGTTATGTATGTATTGGCCAGTGGCATTATGAAACTTGATGGAGGCCCCCTGCAAAGTACATGGAGGGGCCCCCTCTGGACTTATTCAGGAGCTCTCAGGCACTCTGCTGAGGGGGGCCCTGTAGCTCGTGGGCCCCCCACACAAAAGAGGATGCAGGGGCCTGCCTTTGTTATGCCTGTGGCATTGGCTAATCAATTTGCTTTGTTAAGCACCAGCGTGCTTCATTCTGGCAGCAGTACTTTCCGAAACATCTGGGGCCCGTATTACAAAGTCCTGTGTAATTTAGAGCAGTAAGTTGCACCTCTGTTTGTAAAAAATAAGGCGCAGATTGTATCTGTCAGAAGAAATAAAGGTCAACGTGGTATTCATAAAAAAAAAAGACTCTTAGAAATGTTATTTAGAGTTAGCTCACAGTGTAATCTACCCCATTTTTGGAGAAGTGCCATGTCCTTCAAACTGATAGTCGGCCAATCCTAGTTAAAGCCAGGCAGGTGTTTCTGCCAGTGATGTCCCCCTGTGGCTCTGCTGGTGGAAACATTGCATCAATAGCCCAACAGACCTGGAGCTATAGGTGTAAGTATATCAGGCTAATTGCCCTATTTTGAGTGGATGGTCTGATGTAATTTTTTTCTACTGTTTGGGACTGCTAGGAAAAGTCTGCAATCCTGAACAGAAAAAAAAAAAATTGATTCTTACACCGGGGGATTAAAAACTCCCAAGGAGTCAGGGCCATTGGTATTAAGTTATAGAAAAGCAAACTCTCACTTTGAAAATTTGCTTCTGTGAAACTAAAAGTTTGCAGAGCGGCAACTTATTTAAAGCCACAGAGAGCTCTCCACTAGGCCGACGGAGATCTCTAAATATGGCAGGCAGTAGTTTACCAGGGTCACCTCCACTCCCCTGGTGGACGTCAGGCTGTCTGCCCAACTTTACATTTGGTCATTAACCATTCAAGTCCTCATTTTTTTCCCAAATGCTAAGCACTTTTTTGATTTTTGAAACAGGTCATGCTTAAGCATTCATAACCTTTTCCCACAAAAGGTATCAAGTCTAAGTTTGCATCCTTTTTTCCCACCTATTGTGGATCCTAGAGGTACCCAGGATTTGTGGAGTCCCCTCAAGATACCTTAGAATATGGCCAAAATGTAGCATAATTTTGATTTCTGTGAGAAAATGGACAAAAGTGATACACAAGAAAACTTGATGTGCTAAAATCACTCTATTCCCAGATTTCAAGAACTGGTAGAGTTAAATGTTTTTGCATAGTTTTTGGAATTTTCTTAGTGACAGTCAATTTTTCCTATTATTTGTTGTCTCTACATACTTGCAGTTTCTGGATAAAACCAGTGTGAAACCCAGGGGTGAACCTAAAAATCTATATATTTTAAAGGAAAATCATACACAGTTCTAAATTCAGCAAAGTGTCATTTGTATAGCTCTTTCATTGTTTCCCCAAAGATCATGGACGTCATTTAAGGGTTGCCAGGGGCCACATCGGATGCCTAATATCGAGGTTACTGTCCAATATCCGCACATTATCCAGCCCATCCAGCGACATTTACCACTGCAGGGCTGTCAGTGCTTGCAGCACAACGACTGGACCTCACTTGTTCCAGACACGCAGAGCGCCAGCACTGGCGGAATCACCGGCGCAGGGGCCTGACAGCACAGCAGGCCCGCTCCGCTGTCCAGATCGGCGAGGCCTGTTCCCCCGCTGGGAGATGGCGGGTCCGAGCGCCAAAGTGAGGATCTGACTTAACGCTGCTCCCCATTTGCGGTGGTACATATGGAAAGCCCTCCCTGCCACCGGGTGAATGCTGTTGTGGGCCCCTCTCCCTTCCTCCGCATTAACAACACGCTAGCTGCAATCTCTGCACCTACCCGTATTTCCCCATCAGGAGTGAGGGACCTGCTGTGCGGCCGGGCCGCGACAACATTTGGCCGAGCCCCCTCCTGCCTCCCAGACTCCCCCAGGGAACTGCACATGAATTAACACAATGGAGGGGCCCGCGGAGAGGAAGAGACTCGCTCTAGTCTCTCCGCAGGCTCTTTTGGGAGGGGGAGTGACGGCGCGGGACGGGATTGGGTTAGAGGTGAGTGGGGGTGGGACTCAAGGGTGGGGATAAAAGGGGGAGTGGGGGGAGGGACCGGCCTCTTTCTGCGTGAACCCATCTCGCACGGTTGGTTTGGCCGGTCCCTAGGGAGCAGTATACAAGGCAAGTGTAGGTGGGGGCGGGGCTGGGCCGCGGGGGGAGCCTTTTTATGCAGCGTACAGGCTGCTGAGCTCTATTCTTCGTGAGCGGCAGCGCGTTTCTCAACAAGTTGCGCAGATCCCCATTGCGCACGTGCGGCTGCCGGGCCGAGTGTGGCTCGCGCCAGTTCTTTCCTTTTTTAGGGCAGCATTAGGAGACACAGTATAAACCGCCAAGCATTATCCACATCGCTCGGCGGTACAAAGAAGTTTTTTCTGGGGCTCAAGTGGCGGTGCGCCGCTGACTATACGCGCCGACCGCAGTGGACACAGGTGGTCGCCGGATAGACCAGCTCGCGGCATCCATTCACGGCAGGAGGCATAAGGGAGTTTTTTCCGCTTTTGCGCCATGGCGACCAGCCATGACGCAGAGGCGGTAAAGGCCGCGCTTCGCGTCTTAGGCAAAGCTGGCCGAGCTGACCTCCTCAGGCCTGGGGTTTTGGACCAGGCCTGGGTTGGAATGGTGCGGCCGCCACGCAGCACGTCTGGCCGGGTAGCGGCAGTGGTAGCCGCTTGCTCATCGCCTGAGAAGGCAAAAAAGCAGGTGGTGGGGCGGGCACGAGGTGCAGCCTCCCCCACCAGCCAAATGGGAGAGGGTGAGGGCCCCCACAGAGAGGCGGAGCCAGTGTAGGAGGGGGCAGCATCCGAACAGCCAGATGGGGGCAATGAGGCCCAGCTGGAACAACCAGTGGGGGAAAACTCCCCCCTGGAGGAGTTAGTGGTACAAGAACTCCCGGGTCCCAGTGCAGAGTTGACTCCAATGGACTTGTCCCTCCCCAGAGATGGGACCAATTTAGCAGGCCTTTCCATGAATACCAAGAAGAAGGGCAAGGGCCCCAGGCAGGAGGGTGGCCCAGCGAAAGGGAAGGCGAACAAGGTACAAAACAGGAAGGCTGGAGGGGACGGTACACAAGAGCCCCTTACAGGAACCGGGCAGAGTTGCCCCAGGCAAAGCAGGCTGGACATGGGTGAAGCATGGGACTTAGAGGCCAGGATACGGGAGCAACGCCGCATAGTGGCAGAGACGGAGGACAGGTGGGCCCAGTTAAGTAGGGAGCGTGAGATGGCCGCGCCATACAGCCGGCAACTAAAGAGGCCAGCAGAGGGTGCAGGGAGCACAGGGACGATGCCACAGGAAGCGGGCAAGGGCAGCTGGGTTTGGGTACAGAGCGGTAAAGGGCAGGAGGCTAGTGCGGCCAGTGGATTAGGCAGCTCGATGGGTGCCAGTGGCGCACACGGCCATGACTGGCGCGGAAAGGCGATGCCAATACTTGAGGTTGGCAGAAAGAAGGTGATGCCAACGGGGCGCAACACGGCCCCAGCACGTTGTTCTGAAGTGCTAGAGGGGTCTTCGGCGGCCTTCTCTACTCCGCAGGATCGAGGTTTCCACAGAGATGGTTTGCGCCATGAGGGGCATGATGAGTTTCCAGCCAACTACAAGATGACAAGTGGTGGTGTTGACAATAGATTGGATGTGGGTGAGGAAGATGTGTTGGAACTCGACTACGAGGAGGATTTGGAAGAATGGGAAGATGGGGAGATACGAGAGGTAGAGGTGAGCAGCATGAGGGGGAGAGGGAGAGGGCGCAGGAGCGGCGCAACTCCTCTTTCCGTTTCTATCTTACAGAATCGGGCTGTTGGTGGAGAACAGCATGAAGGGATGCAAGGGCCAGCACGTGGCCGAGGGGCCAGGAAGGTTTCACAGCCTTTAGGAACACAAGGAAGAGGTAAAGGGCAATGGTGGTCGGTCTGGGGGGATAGTGTTGGGGGGAGATACACCTGCACATAAGTCCATCTGGGTGGGTGATTTTTCTATTTTGGACACAGTGGGGGGCAAAGTTTCTCAAGGTGGGGAGAAAGAGAAGGAGCTACAGGACAGTGTGACCACTATGGACGAAGGTGGGGACAAGGTAGCAGGAGAGACGGCAGGGACAGAGGATAAGGAAAGCGGAAGTCACAAAAAGAGGCTTCCGTATATGGGGCTGGCTATGCCCTTGGGATCGCATGTGGCAGAAAAAACTAAAGCGAGAATATGGAAACACGAGTACGTAGACATTTTCAAACTCCTACATAGAGACATACAAGCTAAGGAAGGCTCAAAGGAAGAGGGGTGGGAGCTAGCACGTAGACCAAGGGAACCAATTACAATGGACAATTGGACATCGGCATTTTTGATTTTCGCAAGCATTTATTGCGAGAAATACCCAGACAGGGCCATAGCATTTTTTAAGTATATGGACATAATTCGGAAGGCGCAAATGCATTTTGAGGGTTTTGCCTGGTTGAGTTACGATGAGGAGTACAGGGCCAGAATAAGTGTCAATCCCGACAAACCATGGGGAGATGTAGATCCAGAATTATGGATGCAGTGGATGGCGTCTTCGCAGTCCACGGCGTCTACACATACTGCCAGTGGCCTGCCTGTGGTTTATAAGCCTTTTCAGGCTCGTCCCGCCCAAGGAGGGGCGGGCGTGGGGCAGAGAGCTGCAACTAACACGACGGGAGCTTGCTGGAACTTCAACAAAGGTTTCTGTTCCAGACAGCCTTGCAAATTCAAACATGATTGCTCCAAATGCGGGGGTCGTCACCCGGTTACACAATGCTTTTCACTATCCAATCCAGCAGAGCAGTGGAAAGCAGCCAGGGGCAGGGGCGCCCAAAACGCTCCTGTCCCAAAGGGGTCCTACGCCAGGTAAGATCGACTTTATCATACCCTGGCTACAAAGATACCCCGATAGGGTCACAGCCATTAAGCTAGCACAGGGTTTCCAGGAGGGTTTTCGGGTCAATTACCGAGGTCCGCATAGGAGGCGATGGGCAGACAACTTGCGGTCTGCAAAATAATTGCCACAGGTAGTTAGGAGTAAGCTGGATAAGGAAGTGTCATTGGGCAGAATTGCAGGGCCTTTTTACGATTGGCCGAGTCCAACTCTGATGATCTCCCCTTTAGGAGTAGTGCCGAAGAAGGCCCCGGGTGAGTTTCGGTTGATACACCACCTGTCATGGCCGGAGGGCGCATCTGTCAATGATTTCATTGCGGCAGAAGACACCAGGGTAGTATACGCATCTGTAGACGATGCGATTAGACTGGTCAGGGGATGTGCCAACGGGGCAGAATTGGCAAAGTGTGACATTCAATCAGCGTTCAGGCTACTGCCTATACACCCAGAAGATTTTGACGTGCTGGGGATGCATTTATGTGGACAGGGTCCTTCCTATGGGTTGCGCGATATCCTGCGCCCTATTTGAAGCAGGGGAAGTGACGGCGTGGGACGGAATTGGGTTAGAGGTAAGTGGGGGTGGGACTCAAGGGTGGGGATAAAAAGGGGTGCGGGGGGAGGGACCGCCCTCTTTCCGCATGAACCCATCGCGCAGTTGGTTTGGCCTCCCACCCACCCGGCAAAGGTTAGGTAAGAGAGAAGAGTTTTAAAAAATGTATTTAGCGGAAGAAGGGGTAAGCGGGTAGATTGTCAGCTAGGGCAGGTTGCAGGAATGGTTAGACAGTAGATGGGGGAGGGTGGTGAGTCAGATGAGGGCTTGGCCACCCTTCCAGGGAATAAACAAGCAGGTGAAGGCTGTGAGTGGGGGGTACGCACAAACCAAATGGGGCATGAAAGGAAAAGGGGAGTGTGTAGGGGAATGGAAACGAAATGAGGGTTTGAAGTGGTAGGATGAGCGAGGAGATGTTAAAGGGAGGGCGTTATTAAAGTTGCGGTTTTCAAGATAAAAGTTAAAGTTAATTTTGCTTGTTGCAATCCTGTCCTAATAAATGACCTTTTACACTGAATGGCTGTCACTGGTTTATGTCCCGACGCATGAGCGGAGGGTCCGGGGAGTACGAAGCGCCATAAATGCTTCCGGTTCTTGTTGATGGCGAGGGGGCCCGCCTTGGTGAATCCCTGGTAAATCAGTGCCAACCAGGATAATAGGACGGGGGAGACTGGAATATCTTCGACGGGCTGCACAGGGTGCGTGACAATGACTCCCTCAATAGTGCCCTCTGTGTGCCTTTCATTAGGTCCTGCAGGCACCACTAGTAATCTCCACAGCTTTTTCGTTGACAGAGGGAGGATCACTGGTGCAACAACACATTGTGGGGCCTGCTTGACTGCTCGCATCCCCCCACAATATCTAACGGACTGGGGGTCCACCACTATTCTTAGTCTGCGGGCAGGGGTGGCCTGCACTGCTGCAGGGGCGAAATGCCACTTGCAGATTGAAGATTAGAGCCAGATCTCATGACTGCTTCTCAAGTGATCCCACAAAGGCACTACCACCACTTTTTATTTGACAGCACCACAGGTTCCACTGTGACCAACTATGATGATGAAACCAAAGACCACTAAGCTGATATTGCAGGGCCTGGCTGCTTCAACGCCACCCACTGCCTTCTCATCTGCAGACCCTACAAAGGAGGCTTTGCATCACCTGGAAATTACCCTGAATGTGCATTCCACCCAGTTCAGGAAAGTCTTACAACCAATACTTGAAACTAACACATCACTAGAAACTAGAATTGCCATGGCAAAGAAGAATTGCCCCCCTGGCTAAGCCAGGAGCTGAAAGATAAAACAATATTTTATTATCGTTTTATCTTTCAGCTACTGGCTCAGCCATCAGCAGGTGCAGCGAGGGGCGGGGCTGGGCCACAGGAGGTGGAATGCGGAAGTGGAATCTGTGCACTAAGTGCACATGTGTGTTTGGCCAGCCGTCTCAGGCCTGCCAAACACACATGCGTACTTAGGTTTCTTCAACCCAGCTGTGCTACACAGTTAGGCTGGACAAACTGCACAGAGCCCAGGGCAGTGTCTGAGCAGCAGTCCAAGCCGCTCAGACCAATCCTAACACTGCTCACATGCTAGGTTCAGCATAAGAGCAGCACCAGAATTGCTGGGGAGCCTGTGCTGGTGTCCCCGTGAATGCTGGGACACCACAAGAAAAGCAGAGGAGCAAAGGGGTAGGAGGCGACGGGAACAGGTCTTTTTTTTTTTTAATTACCTTTTTATTCCCACCCCGCCCCTTGAGTTTTGCAATGGCCGCCGTTGGAATTGACACTATCTCTCTAGATGTTAATTTGCTCCAAGCTCACCATCTCAAACCCGTGGACTGGGTGGATGCCACAGAACCATAGTTGACCACCCTACGTCCTACAGTGCAAGAACTACAGGCACAGATGAAGTAGCTGAGTAGTGAGGTTGCCTCACTAAACCGTAGGGCAGAGGACGCAAAGGGCAGATCCAGGTGCAACAACATCTGCCTGCTGGGCTTTCCCAGGAGAACTGATGGCCCCAGTATGGAACTCTTTGTGGAAACCTCACTGATAGACATGGTACTGGATGGAAAGGCCCTCAAGTACTTCTCAGTAGAGAGAGCCTGGCAGGAGCCCTGCTCCCGGTACCCGACAACGACACATCATCACTCGGCTCTTCAACTTCCGTGACCACGACCTTTGTGCTTTACCAATTTCATGCAAGGGGCCCTTGGAAGTATGAAGATGCTCAATTACTGCCTAGCCTGGTTCCACAGCAGAGGTACAACGGCTCAGCGGCTCCTACGTTAAAATGAAGCAAAAACTACGGGAACTGAACTACAAGCATGCTCTTTTGTTCCCAGCAAAATTACGTGTGGTAGCCGGTGAGGCGACCCATGTTTTTACCTCCCCTGAGGATGTCTGAATATGGCTCCATGCCAGAGTCCTAGCACTTACTACCACTGGGGAATCCAACAATGGGGAATGGCTGACACCCCGCTCCCGCAAGCGCAAGACCACCAGAGTTCAACATTCAAGTGATCAATTGGTGGATGAACAAGCTAGAGCAGTGTTGAAGGCCTTGCACCTTATCTCAAACTCCTTTTCCCCCTTATAAGAGGATAATCCAACGGACTCTGGCATGGAGACAGGAGGTTCTGGGTCCTCAGTGACAGCATCCTACCAAGGCCCTGTGGTCACTCCATGCTCTGCGGAAGACCTGTGACAGTTGCACACCTCAACTGCATGGTCAAACACTGGCAGCCTACACCTGGGCCACTATTGCAGGGTGCTCAGGTAAACCAATGTACCCTGGGATGACTGGATGTGAAGTTCCCGGTAGGGGGCCCATGGCATGAACTTACTTTATCAACAACTTCCATTCTCCACAGAGACTTCAAAGTGAACTTGTTTTGCCTTTTAAATTGTTTCCATTCTTATTGGTTTGGGATTAGGGATATTTGGCCAGGGACTACCTTCTCACCTGATCTGGGGGATGGGGGAGACTTTATGGTTGTTCTATTGTTTATATTGTTCTCCTTATGTTGTTAGGATACCTCTGCACAAGCTGTACACTACTGGGACACAGGCACGCAGGGAGGCACATTTCAGTATGTAGTTGCAGATAACACGCTCTATCTTGCATCTACAATACCTGACCCTTGGCCTGGGATCCGTGTTCACTTACACCACCATATGACATGGTCACCTCACTGTAGGAAAGTACCCTCTTTTTGGTATGGTTACCCCCATTTTCTGCCTGATGTCAGTGTGTTTGACTGTATTCACTGGGATCCTGCTAACCAGGACCCCACTGATTATGCTCTCTCTCGTCTACATTTTGTCACTGCATACTGGTAACCCAGTATTTCACCCAAAATTGGAATACTGGTCCCCCGTATAAGTCCCTGGTATATGGTACCTAGGTACCCAGGACATTGGGGTTCCAGGGGATCCCTATGGGCTGCAGCATTTCTTTTGCCATTCTTAGGGAGCCCGTGCAAAGGCATATACAGGACTGCAATTGCAGCCTGTGTGCAAAGGTGCATGTACCCTTTCACTGCCATTTACACTGCACCAGGTCACTTATAAGTCACCCCATTGCAGGCCTTCCAGCCCTGAAGGCAGGGTGCAGATTACCTGTGTGTGATGGCACCCCTGCATCAGCAGAGGTGCCCCCACGACCTCCAGGACCATTTTTCAGGACCTCGTGAGTGCGGGGATGCCATTTTATGCATGCACTGGACATAGGTCACCACCTATGTTCAGCTACACAATGGTAACTCCGAATATGACCATGTTTGGTATCAAACATGTTGGAATCATAACCCAAGGCATTTTACAAGCATTGGTTGTATGATTCCATGCACTCTGGGGGCTCCTTAGAGGAGCCCTGTACTGCCATTACAGCCTTCTGAGATTTTCCAGGCAGCCCCAGCTGCTGCTACCTCTCAGACAGATTTCTGCCCTCCTGTTGCTCAAGCAGCTCAAGCCCAGGAAGGCAGAACAAAGCATTTCCTTTGGGAGAGGGGTGTTACACCCTCTGCCTTTGGAAATAGGCGGTACAGGCTTGGGAGGGGTAGCCTACCAGAGCCTCTGGAAATGCTTTGAAGGGCTCAGATGGTGCCCTCCTTGCATAATCTAGTCTACACCGGTTCAGGGACCCCCAGTCCCTGCTCTGGCACGAAACTGGACAAAGGAAAGGGGAGTGACCATTCCCCTGTCCATCACCACCCCAGGGGTGGTGTTCAGAGCTCCTCTAGAGGGTCCCTGGGTTTTGCCATCTTGGATTCTAAGTTGGCAGGGCACTCTAGGAGCATCTGAGTGGCCAGTGCCAGCGGGTGATGTCAGAGCCCTCCCCCGATAGGTGCTTACCTGTTTAGCTGACCAATCCCTCTTTTAAGGCTATTTATGCTCTCTCTCTTGGGTGGTTGTTCAGATTCGAATTGCAAGACTCCAGCAGGAATCCTCTGCATCCTTTACTTCACCTTCTTGCCAAAGAAACTGCATCTGGACCCTCCAGGAACTCTACAAACTGCAACAAAGAAGCAAAGATGACTTCTGAAACATTGTATCTTCATCTCCTGCCAGCAACTGCAACTGTTTCCAGGTCATGCATCCTCCCAGGGCAGCCTGTCTTCAGCCTGCACCAGAAGAACAAAGGAATCTCCCTTGGAGTGAAGGAGTCACTCCACTGCTTCAGCAGGCACCCTTCTGCAGCGACGGCCGGTGGCGTGGGTCCCCTCTCCTGACAATGTGCGTGGATCCAGCAACACAGGTGGTGGACTCAAGTAGTCCAGACGGTCCTGACGTCCTACTGTCCAACTTTAGTGGAGGTGGGAGCTTGCCTCCCCACGCAAGACAGTACCCCTGTGCACTGCATGTTTTGGAGTTGCCAAGGCTTGCTGGCATTCTTCCATGAAGTTCTTCGTGCACCCTGCAGCTCCAGTCCCCAGCACTCTATCCTGTGACGCACAGCTTCCTGAGTGGTTCTCCGGTGGCGTTGGATCCCTTGTTATAGTGCTGCATGGGCCTCCTTTTGCACCTTCTTTGTCCCCGTGCTGTGGGACTCCTGTGCGTGCTGCCACCTGGGTGGATTCCTCCAGGTCCTTCCTGGTCCCAGGCAGCACCATTTTACGCTAACCGCGAGTTTTGCTTGTGCCAAGGCCTGTTGGCAGAATCCAGCGACACAAACCAGACTGCAATCATCCATCCAGCATGGGACATCATCTGCACCAACCAGGAACCCACATCCGTCTTCTTGGGTGCAGTACTGACTGTTCTTCTTCACTGGTGGTTCTTCTTTTGCACCTTCATCCGGGTGTGCCGGGGCTCCTGTTCTCCCTGAAGGCTTCAGTGCTTCTTGGACTTGGTCCCCTTCTTCCACAGGTCCAGTAATCCGTCATTGGTGTCTTGCAGTCTCTTCTGGTTCTTGCATAATCTTCTTTCTCGTGTTCTTGTGTGTTCTAGGAAAGTTACTGTGATTTACTCCTGCTTTCCTGGGCTCTAGGGTGGGTTCTATTACTTACCATTGGTGTTTTCTAATATTGCCAGCGCGCCTCTACACACTACACTTGCCTAAGTGGGAAACTGACTTTTGCATTCCACTTTCTTAGTATATGGTTTGTGTTCCGCCTAGGCATTTCTAACTATTGTGATTTTCACTATTTGCACTCTTTTCTAACTGTTTTTACAGCTATTTCTGCATACAAGTGTATATAATTTCTGTATTACTTACCTCCTAAGGGAGAATAGTCTCCATGGTATTTTTGGCATTTGTGCCACCAAAATAAAGTACCTTTATTTTTGTAACACTGAGTATTTTATTTCATGTGTGTGAGTACTGTGTGACTAAAATGGTATTGCATGAGCTTTGCATGTCTCAGAGTTAGGCCTTGGCTGCACATCCACACTACCCCTAGAGAGCCTGGCTTCTAGACACTGTCTACATTTCACTAATAAGGGATAACTGGACCTGGTATAAGGTGTAAGTACCTTAGGTACCCACTACAAACCAGGCCAGCCTCCTACACTCACTAGATAGCCAGCCACCAAAATATAACTTCATCACATGGAATGTGCGAGGGATGGCCACATCTACTAAGGAATACTGCATGCATGCATACCTTAAACAGAGACGCACACACATTGCCCTATTGCAGGAGTCCCATCTCCTCACCACAGAACTCCACAAAGTACGCACAAAATGGCGGGGTCAGGTATATAGCATAATGTCATCGGCATAAGCCCGTGGGGTATGCCTATGGATCGCTCCAGGAGTTCCATATGTGGTAGATAGACACATCGCTGATGCTAGGGACAGATACGTGATCATAGAAAGACACTTAGATGGGACTCCACTATCGATAGTGGGTCTGGACGTTCCTAACCCAAATCAGCCTGAATATTTAGACACCATTTCTCACAGATCCTCAGGTACCTGGCCTTGGGGGGAGGGACTTCTATTGTGCGCTAGATGTAGATTGGGACATCTCCTGGCCACCATTACACAACGGGACTTGCCACTTAACTACGCATTTTATGTCCTGGCTCACGCATAGACGTCTTCATGATGTATGGCACATGGGCCACCCAACCGACCGGGAATACTCAATAATCACACAGGACTGGACTTATTACTATGTATTGACACACAAACTACACAAGATGTTAGGTCATAATACTTGGCCTGCACGCTGTCAGACCATTGCTCTCTCCAAGTCGTGCTATAGTGGGGCAAGCCACGCCCAAATATTCCTACATGGTGCCTACAACCCGAGGTCTTGCTTGATCCCCTGTTTCGTGAGGGTCTCTCAAATTGTATTGTATAATACTTTGAACACAACAAGGTCTCCACCCTTACTAGGGTGACTGAATGGGATGCTCACAAGGTGGTCATGCGGGGTCACTATAGCCCTCTTTATGATCATGGCGGTCTGGGCCACCATGCCGGCGGTAGATACTGTCACCGGGATGGCGGTCCAGACCACCATATAATAAACGTGGCAGAATCGCCACTTTTGTAACTCCGCCACCGCCAGGCTTCCGCCACCAGGCAGCCTGGTGGTGGCGGAGTTACATATCCGCCGGATAATTTGTCAGGTTCCACCAGCCTTTCCCTGGCGGTTTACCCCGCCAGGAAAAGGCTGGCGGAATGGGTGACTCGGGCCCCCATGCAAAGCCCCATTGCGCATTTCACTGACCGATTTACGTGCAGTGAAATGCGCTACGGGTGCTGCTGCACCCGCCGCACTGCTACATTGCAGCTGACTCCATTTGCAGCCGGTGTCAATGTTCAGGCCCTGCATTCAGCTGGGCCGGCTGGCAGAAACACTGTTTCTGCCCACCGGCCCAGCTGAATGTTCTTTATGTGGCCGGCGGGGGGTTCTGCGCGCTGGCGGTCTTTTGTTGACCGCCAGAGCCGAACTCGGCGGGCTGAGTTCGTAATGAGGGCCTATATGTCAACCACATGGGGCGTCCCCCACACACTTCACACTGAGCTGATGATCCTGGAACAGGACCTACATCCACTAGAAAGGGAGGTGGCTGTTAACGCAGGGAGGACTGAACGACTTAGACGCATGCGCAGGCAATAAAGGGAAGCAGCTGTGCGACTGAACCGACATGAATACAAACACCGACTGACAATACTTCACGCTTAGGGTGGTCGCTTGGGCAGATTGCTGGCTTGTTTAGTTAGGGAGGACCAACAACGCGCACCTATGTGTGCCATCCATTGAAATAACGGCTTCATGATTAATACACAAGCTGGCATTAACAAGGAATTCCGAGAATTCTACCCCACATTATATGCGGCCATAGCTGATCCTGCACCTGGCTGTATTCCCACGTTTCTGTGGGAACTACCGCTGACCTGATTATCCCCTCTTCAGTGGGCTGAGCTTGATGACCCGATCCATCTTGAGGACATTAAATTAGTTGTGTCACAAATTGCTAGGAATAAAACTCCGGGCTCGGGCGGTTTGCCCGTTGAATACTATGCTACATACTCAGCACTACTCTGCCAACACTTGCTAGAGGTGTTCACCAAGGACCACTCGTCCAACCATCTGCCAGATTAAAATCGGGAGACCCTAATTGTGGTCCTCCCTAAACCTGGTTGGTATCTGTTAGACCTGCATTCTATTGTCTCTTATCCCTCCTTAACATTGATTTTAAGGTCCTAGGGAAACTCATTGCCAATAGACTGCTTCCCTTAATTAGTACTGTAATACACCCTGACCAATCTGTTTTCATACCTGGATTTAACAGCTTTCTCAACATCAGATGCCTGTTGTGACTGATCCAGGATACGCCCCCGGAGGCTCATGGCAGAGTGGCTGTGTCTTTAGACATCAAGAATGCCTTTGAAACATTAAGCTGGACCTTCCTGCTATCCACCATGGAGCACACAGGTTTTGGACCTGGGTTCATGAACTGGGTGACCATATTATATTACAATCCCACAGTCCAAGTCAAAACGGGCCAGCTGATATCAGAATGTTTTCTCATTCAGCAAGGGATGTCCACTGTCGCCCCTATTATTCTCTGTCACCATTGAGCCCCTGGCCTGTCACCTGCCCCTATGTGCAGGGTACCGGGCGAACCCTGAGTTAACTGTCCCCCCCATTGTCTCACTATACACTGAGGACACCCTGATATTCCAGCGCAAGGTTAGAATGTCCCTCCCAGCATTAATGTGGTTACTGGTCGACTTTGGTTCCATCTCCGGGTCAATTGGACAAAATCCTGTTTGTTCCCACTTGCCCCGATGCCTGAACTTCTTAGGGCTGCTAGGCCCATGGATCATCTCCGATGGTGCCATGACACTTTAAAATATCTTAGCATCACCATCTACCACTCTGAAGCCTCCCTCAGAGAGGGCAACCTAGGGTGCGCAGTGAGGTTGATCCGAGGGTCCATCCCCTTTTGGCACTCTTTGCCTCTTTCCCCACTGGGACGAGTGGCTAAAACGCTAATCCTACCCAGATTATTATATTTCTTTACTGCACTCCCCGTGGTACTCTCCAAGGCCTTCTTTCACAAACTGAATGGTCTACTGCTGGACTTAATATGGGGGATGGGTCATCGCCGGGTAGCCACACTTTGTTACTGGAGGAGGGACTGGTGCGCCCCACATTGAATTGTAGCATGCTGCAGCACAATTTCAGTGATCGATGTACTGCCTGGATGCGGCTCCCAGCCTTGAGCAAGCGGTGGTCCGGAGCATGTTGGGTGACACTGGTGTTTACACCTGGCTTACAGATCGCGACTGTCGTCCACCAAGGGAGTTGTGTCTGATGATCACGGCAAGACTGTGCTGGTGGCGTTATGTGCATGGTACAAGTTCCCATGTCCCATACTTACCTTCTATCCTGTTAGAGCAACTAAAGTGTGTTTACCGGCTGGCCCGTCGGTATGCTCTGTCGCCTTGTTGAGAGGCAGGGATTGTCCAACTGGGTGACCTCTTTTGGGACGGAGTTCAGATGTCCTTCCGGGACGTTAGGGACGAGTAAGACATAGGGGCTGGACATTTCCTGTCCACTGCGCTATTAGACAACATGTACAGATGACCTGGGGGCGGCGTGAGAAAATGAACCTACGCTCTCAGCTGTTTTACACACCCTCCTTACATGTGGAAGCACACGCCGCACCACGTCCACTTTGTACTCCACATTACTGACTGCATCAATGGGCACCACAGAAGTGGCGAAGGCTAGATGGAACAATGTGCTACCTCAACCACTTGCAGTTAAATCATGGTCACGGGTACTCCAAGAGATCAAAGTAGTGTCTCTGAACCCCCTATTCAGGTAGACTCAATTTAATTATATACACTACACATTTGTATGCCCCACTATATCAGACACATGTTTCCCATCTCACAGTCAGAAAGCCCCCGCTGCAAACTCACGGATGCTTTTATCACATTGTATGGGAGTGCCCCCACTACAGATAGTGTGGCTCAAGATCACATACACTGCTACCTATGCCTGCATCCTGTCTGTTGGGTCTCCGCCCCAAAGGCAAAGAGGCCAAGCAACTACACCAGTTCATAGACCTTGCCTTTATATTTTTTAAATGACTTATACCCATGACCTGGATGGCGACCTCAATGCCAGACACGTGGCAATGGTTGCACACATTACTGCTTTGGGCATGGGCCAAGGTCAACACACTACACATGATGCAAGCTAAGGTTCAGCTGAGAGTGTGAATGGGGAGCTGGGATAACTATATTCTCAACATAGAAACCAAGAACACTTGTCCAACTTGAAGACATTTTCATGATACTCATATGACACCTAGGGCAACACAGCTAACTCGATGCATGGTGTACACTCTCGAAATATTGATCCCACATTACATATCAACAATATCCATGTCAGTTGATGAGCCACTCAGCCCATGACCTTCGAGCTATGATGCTCTGAGCCTCTGTATCCCTGTGCCCATGTTCCCTCGAATCTAAGACCCCAGAGCACTGGTGTAACCCTCTCCGTTGCTTATGTAGTATTTAAAAAATGTTGACCTCAAGGCTCTACACAATATCACATGTGATTGCTTGCTTTGTTCCTTTACCTGTATGAAATTTTCTGAAAATGATGCATGTGCAACACCAATGTTGCTTGTGATGAAAAACAGTTCTTGATACATGTATTCTGCTACAATATGTGTCGCCTTGTAGAGGAGCTCCCTGTTATTCTTTACTTTTTTCACAAAACTATAATAAAAAGAAATGTAAAAAAAGTCGAAACAAAATAGAGAGAGGTAACAAACTTTTTATCAGTAATTTTTTGCCCCAATAGACAATTTACAAAAGTAATATACCAACACATCTGTCAGACTCTTCAGGTCCCAAGGATATATAATGTTTGTTCTTTGTCCAAAAGCACACGATTCCCGAAGAATAATTGTGTGGCAGCGTATAATGATTTTTCATTAGGTGCCAACAATGCATCAATTCATATTTTTAAATCTATTGAATAAATAAATGGGTAGGAAGAAAACTTATGCATTGTTAAAATGTGCCTACGTAAATGCGTTTAGGAACAGTGGTTGTTTGTACATTTCTGAATTTGGGGTCCAGGTTTGTGTGACTTGCATGGATCCCACTGCATTTTTTACCCAGAATTCCATGCATATGTCACACGCTGGCTAAAATGACAGATTTTTTTCACATTTCTGTGATGAAAAGTTCCAGAATTGGTGGGGATCCACAAAATTGCTACCACGTAGCACTGCTACACTTGTCCAGGTGGTAAAACATGGTTGTAAGACTTTGACGATAGACTGGTAGTGCATGAGTTTTCTTTCGGATAAATCAGGAAAAAATAGATGGGTAAGAACACATGCTGGGATCCACACAAGCTACACCACTTTTGATTCTGATGGGTCCCTAGGTTTCAGAAATGCCCACGGTTTGTATGATGTTGTGGGTGCTGCCTGGCCCAGAGCCTGAATAGTACAGCACTTCACCAGGACAAGTAGGAGCAATTTCGGCTTTGGGCAAGTGTAGATGTGTCAAAGCCCACTATTCCTCCTCCCCCTAAGTGCATAAGTGCTGTTTGCTGCAGGGTTCAGGGCCAATGCCACAATGGCTCAGCACACCACCCCATCCATTTTCTCACTTTTTTCGTTGGTAGTCTTGTGTGGGCAGATTTGCATGTTTACCATCTATCTGCCCATCAGAGGAGGGTCAGAAAGCTCACCGGACCATCAAGGAGAAAGTGAAGAACAGTGAAGTGTAGAGTTTACCTATCCTAGTACTGCACGGAATCCCTCGATTTCAGGCACCAGACAATCTTTCTGCCACCCAAGGAGGCGGAATATGGGAGTTAACCCCTTCTCTGTTGGCCCATATGTCAAATCTACACCAAAATGAATCCAAATGTCCTCTCTCTTGCCATAAGGTGGGGGGTGCTGTATGGCTCCATGGTGACAGAAAGACAATTGGGGCTTTAGGGGTGGGGTTAGGCAAGATACCAGCCCGGCAGCAATGTCCATCTTTTTTTACAATCTATCTCTGGCATTCCACGTGCTTTATGACCCTCATTTGTAGATCTGGGTAAATCCACCAATCTCCTCCAGTGGGTGTTGAAAAACAGTTGGGACTTTATGGGCAGGGAATAGAGACTGATGCCAGGACTGGCCAGTCCCCACGCCAGTGTTTTATTCTATATGAAAACTCCCTTGTGGCTACGGGGTTTCTGCCACCCTCCTCCCAAAAGGGCAAATTAGGGGTAAACCACTGATATGCTTGCTGGGGTACCAAGACAGATTGTTGGAGGCCAATGTAAGGGCAGGCAGATCCAACCCTATTTTTTATAAATCTAAAAATATCTGGTTCCAGTGAGCTTTGCCCCTCTTGCTCCATCCAGTAATGGCAGATTGGGGGTAAACCCCCAGGGCCAGATAGACTGTTAAGCCCTTCAGTAATGTTAGGGTGGCCTGATGCCTGGGCAGGTCACCCTGATTTTTTTATTCTACATAAAAGCTCCATGTGTAGGGGGTAGAAAGACTGATGGACTTTTAGGGTAGGGGCTGTCTCCGGATTTAGGGCAGACACCATCACACCACTTTTTTCAAGAATCTAAAACTTTCTGGTATCTGGTGGGCTTTCTGTCCCCCAGGGAGGGCCGACTGTGAGCAAATACCCAGTCAGCCTCTCAGGGGGAAGAAAAACTGTTGGCCCTTTAGGGGTTCAGGCAAAAATATTGTTTCATCATGTTAATCCTAATTTAAATGTGTAATACCTAGACAAAACAAGAAATTCATGGGGAGAAACAAATAAGAGTCAAGCCAGGGATCTGGCTTGACTCTTAAGAGCCAGTCCCTGAAAAGATTCAGCATGTAA
Organism: Pleurodeles waltl; assembly: GCF_031143425.1. Taxonomy (NCBI): domain Eukaryota; kingdom Metazoa; phylum Chordata; class Amphibia; order Caudata; family Salamandridae; genus Pleurodeles; species Pleurodeles waltl. Next base: position 94,432,181 of record NC_090441.1, read on the forward strand.
ATGATACAGCAATTGTCATCCTGTAAAAATATAATAAAGAGTTTAGAAGACTCTTAGATAAACAATATTTTACTTCCTGAACGGATGTGTTTCACCCTCGTACATTAAATTATATAACTGCATTGAGCTCTGTTAAAAATAATAGTTTTTAAAAATAAGCTTTTCTCTACTTGAGTGCCCTGATAATAATCCCATGAGTGAGCCAGGAGGTGTCAGTTTGCACGTGCACTGTATATATGGCCAATTTGGTTATTGTGTGTGGAGTCACATGATCGTCTGGTTATCCATACTTTTGTGAGATTATTTCTAGCACACCACTTAGACTAAGGCCCTCATTACAACGCTGGCGGTTGGTGTTAAAGCGGCGTTAATACCGCCAACAGGCCGGCGGTAAAAAAAGTTGGATTTTGTCCCTTGCGGTAACCGCCATGAAAGACCGCCACTCTAACATGCCAGGGTGGTAACGGCCGCTGGGCTGGAGACTTCGGTCTCCAGCCCGGCGGTGGTCACAATCCCACCCTCGGTATTACAACCCGGCCTACCGCCATGGTTTTTGTGCCAAACGTACCGCCACAAAAACCATGGCGGTAGGCACTATCAGTGCCAGGGAGTCCCTTCCCTGGCACTGACAGGGGTCTCCCCCACCCCCCTCAACCTCCCCAGAGGCCTCTCCCAACCTCCCCCTCCCTCTCCTGCCCCTCCCCGCACATATACACACCCACATGCGCAGCCATATACACACATGCACACACGCATACACCACCACCACCCATGCATGCATACATACATACCCACACACTGCAACACACACCAACATACCTTGTCAGACACATGCATTCACAACACACAACACTCACAATTACTCATTCACGCACGCATTTGACGCAACTCACACCCGCATGCACGCATTCCAAAACATACACACCCCCCCACATACACAGAACGCCCCCCACCCCCTTCTCCTGTCGGAGAACCCCACTTACCTGCTTGCGGGGGGTCCTCTGGCTGGAGACGGCCTGTGGCGCTGCTGTCAGCAGCAGCGTCCGCTAGCAAAACACCGCCAGGCCGTATCATTGGTCATGATACGGTCGACGGCGTTTTGCTGGCGTGGCGGTGCTGCTGTCAGCAGCACCGCCTTACCGTCATCCGCCGCCATGACCGTCGGCGGTGTTCCGCCAGCAGTCTGGCAGAATACAGTCAGCGGTCATGATACATATAGACACATGATAGCCACGGCGGCGGTATGTTGGCGCCCGTTGCCGTGGCGGTAGACGGTAGTTACCGCCAAATGTTGTGATGAGGGCCTAAATGTTTTCAAGGTGGTCTCAGATTTGACACTCTAATAAAACGAGGCAAGGTGAAGTGAAGTGATCTGCACAGAATCACACCGTTTGTTCAAATGTGTGAGCCAACATAAGAACCCAAGTTACTTGGTGGCAGATTCTTCAGTTCAACCTCTGGATGAGTATCTCCTTCTCTCTCCTTTTTACCATCAAAGGACAACTGTTTGTATTCAATTATTTCATGCTCATTCAGTCTGACAGGGTACATGTATAACATGTCAAAATCCCCTGAGAAATGAAGTGCAGTGAAAGGGAAGGCATGAATCTCTTTTAGTTTTTTCACTTATTAAACAGTAAAGAGGAAGAGGCCAGCACAAAAATGACTGCAGTAATATTGCTTAGCAAAACAAAGAGGGGTCTGTCTTCCTGCAGGTCTTCAGAGAGATAAATAGGATTTGCAGCTCACCTGGGGTGTTCATACACAGTAGAAAAGCACGCTTTATTTTTAGATTTCCTGTGTTCCACTGACATGTTATAGTTTATAAGCAGTTCTTGTGTTTTACAGCTAGAACAGAGAGGGGAAAAGGTTCAGCCAAGGACGCTTGGCTTTACTATGACTTCCCAGTCCTCACAGGACAAAGGCCAGGCATTGAGACTGGGCCAGGTTCGAGCCCTGTGTGGCTTCTCATTTCTAGTATTACTTCTAATGCTCATGTCAGTGCAATTCCTGATTCTTGCAATTATTACCAATTTCCGGAGCTACTCTAAATAAGGGGACGTTTGTGCATAGTTAATTCAAAGCATAGAGTATGCATACTTACTGTCAGGAAATTATACATAATTTTCATTCAACCTTTGAAATCCATGTTTCTTTTTCCTATAGCTCCACCTGTGTAAACGTAGTAACTGGCATGGTGTTCTACACTGTCAGCAGAATTTACATCCAAATGTTTCATGGGCTGTATCATGGAGGGTTGTGGCGGCTAAGTATAAGTAGAAACTCTGTTGTTTTAAATTTTAGGGGTCTCGAGATCATATATATGATATGGAATTTCTCCAACTAAACACATGAAATACAGACAGTACAAACAGGAAGCAGAGAGCAGGGATTGATTGCCTCTGATTGAACCTTTTGTTGTCTGAACTCCATGCATTAACTTCAGTTAATTGTATGAACTTCAGAACCTCAAACACATAAAACAGGAGCGCCGTTGTATGTGCTGTGCCCCCCGGAGTAACACACATGCTGAAAAGAGAGGTCCTTTCCACATGTCTTTGAATCTCCAGCCGTCTGGGCCTACATGCGGATTCACCTCATTTGCATAAGATTATCCATCTCTCTCCCTTGTAGCGTAGGTTAACTATTGCGAGTGCATTTGTTGTGCACACTGGAGTATCTTTTGTACTTGCATTCCACAGACCTTTACCTCAATTTACAGCCATAAATCAGGTATAAGTTTCTCATGTGGAAATTAACCCGTTTTCAAGAATTGAGTCTGATTTAAACCTGGGAAAAATGAATTGTCAGTGGGGCAAGTGGGGTCCTCTGTCTCCTTCCTCAGAAGTAACTTAAATGATCAACCTATAAGCTAACCGGGGAGGAGCCAAGATGGCGGCCGGGACGGTCGCTTGATCTGAGCGCTCCGTTCCCGGCTACCTCGAAACATCCTGGAAGGCGCCCCCCGTGGCCTGGTAGCGGCGGCCGGGACGGCGGCTTGACCGGGGGAGACCAGGGCGCCCAACTTGTGCCGCGAGCGCCCCTCGGTGCGCGTGCAGGGCGGGGCTGAGACTCGCGAGTGGCGCGGAGCGGGAGGAGCTGCGGCTGCGGCCCCGATCGCGCTCTCGCCGGGCGCGGCCGCCTCCTGCTTCCACGCCTGCTCGTGGCCGGGGGGGCTGAAGAGACGCGTCCCAAAAGCGTACCGCACGGCTGATCCCACTGGGCGCCCCGGGACGCGTGAAGCCGGCTTGAGGAACTGGGGCGCCATCTTGAATTTTGCCGCAACAGTAGCCGCGTGTGTAAGCTGCAGAGGAACAAAGAAGAGGCCCGGCAAAGAAGACGCGCAGCGGCGGCGGCCCAGCAGGCTGCGGGGGTTCCCGGTGCAGGGAATTTTTTTTAAAAACAAGGTGAGGAGGGCACCTGCGAGGGGGGGAACACCAAAACTAAGCTGAGGAGGGGGAAAAACCCTTGGATCGACAAGCACCCCCCCGCCACCCCACCTCCCCAGTTACGCAAAAAGATGGATGTGGACCGTGTGCTACTGGGAGCTCGGACTACTCAACCAACGCAGAGTGGACGGCTGGGTTGGACCGTGGGCGTGTGGTCTGCCCTGGACTCCCCTGCAATGGGTCCCTGCCGCGACTGTCCTTAGCTGCACAAAGTTTATTTGCGGCGCCCTGCGATCGCCCTTACCCGCGATTTCTCCTGCGTGTCGACGCCTCTCCCGGCTGTCCAGCACTTCTCCCCTCTATCTGAGGGAGCCTCTGACACCAAGCCCTCCCGCCACACAAGAAGAAACAAGTGTTCTCCCCTAGCGTTTACACCCTCTGCATATTCCGGTGGGCCCGGAGGACAGCCCCACAAGAACTCATAGCTGGAACATTGAATCCATTAATGACTGCAGCATTTGTCATTGAATATCCAGGCCACAATAAGTCAGAATAAGACTAAATGTCCTTTGCTTTGCTGCCTAATCTCACGCCCTCAACGCCGGATGTGCGCTTCATGCCCAGGCAACTCAGTAAAAGTTTAAAACAACGAATCAGGAAGATTAAAAGTGCGTAATCTCTGCAGATTGGGAGGTAATCTCAGAACAGCCAAAATGGCCGGCAGAGCCATGTCAACCAAGAATCCAGATCGAACTACTCAAGCGACAACGCCTACCGACCAACAACCTGGCCCATCCCTACAGTCACTGGAAAGCACACTTCTAGCGCATTCTGCTCAGTTCGAGAAAGTATTGCAGGCAATACTGGACACTAAGTCATCCTTGGAAGGCAGAATTGATGCAGTCGCGCAAGACTTGAATCTCTTACGAGTGGATCATCGAAGGCTAGCTGAAAAAGTGAAAACAACGGAAGCTGAAATAGCTGATCTAACTCCAATAGCGCAAGGGAACCAAAAACAGATTCAGCGTATGGACGAGGAGATGAAGATACTCTGGAAATGATCGGAGGAAATGGAGAGTAGGGCGCGCCGAAATAACGTGAGATTCCTGGGCTTTCCGGAAAGTATGTGTCAACCGGAATCAGAAATTTCCCTAGAGCAGTGGCTAATCAAGGAGGTGTTAAATGGGGCTCCATCCAAGTTTTTCTCAGTTGAAAGGGCTTACAGAGTCCCGGGCAGACCTCCGGCCCCCGGCCAGTCCCCCAGGCCATTGATTGCCAGGTTCTTGAACTATAGAGACCGAGACACAATATTGCAACAATTCCGCAATAAGGGCCCGTTCAAGTATGAAGACTCGAACATTAACGCTTACCCAGACTTTACACAAGAGGTGCAGAACCAACACAATTCTTTTGTTAAAATCAAGCAACGCTTACGAGAACAGAGCATAAAATATGCCCTGCTCTTCCCAGCCAAGCTAAGGGTAGTGATGGAGGACCGTACCCATGTATTCACCAACCCCGAGGATGCCTGGACATGGCTCCACGCCAAGGGCCTTGCACACCCCCGGGAGGACGAAGAGGGGGACGAGAAATGGCAAAAACCTGCTTCAAGGAAGCGATCCAAACGGCGCACCAGAGGCCAGCCCAATGTCTGGCAAGCAGCAGAGGAAAGAGCAAAAGTGCTGAAAGAGACACCGTTACACATGCAAAGCCGCAGTACAATTGCCAGTGGTCTTGAGGAGCAGGGATCGGACTCAGACACAGCCAGCTCCGCATCCACGGTAACAGGAGAACTAGGTGGGCCGAAGGTCACCCCAAGAACTGCCGACGAACTGTAAACTATTCGTTCAGGCCCAGAGAGACTACCAGGGACGATGCTTGTAACTTGAAAATCTACAGAGACTCTGTGGCACTGCCGAGACGTGGGGATAAAGTGCCTTCAACAATATGCATCTTTGATATACACACTAAGCTAAGTGATTGGGGGCATAAGTAGGTGGTACATGGCGGATGGGCGGGGCCAGAGGGAACGGATTTATGCCAAGGGGGGGCGCCTGACGATATTGGCAGACTAAGTCTGCGGCACGATGTGAGCCCCTTACAAGAGCCACGTCTGTACGATATGAGAATCCCACTATGCAAATCCAACCGGATAAGAGTTATTTCACACACTTTTAAGTTTTGTAGTTTCACTGTAGTTGTAAGTAGTACAGGGGGTTTAATTAGGGGGGTGGGGACTAACAGTTCAGCAGAAATGCAATAATCGGAATTACTTAACGCACAAAACATAGATCTGCACCCGCTATATTTAAACATCAGCAACAGAAAGGCAGAGACCAGGTGGGCCAACACTAAAGCCCAGATCCACAACACAGCAACATATCCCCAGTACCCCACATGATGTCCTCCCGAAATAATACGAAAAACCAGTATATTATATTAACATGGAATATCAGGGGCCTTGAGATGCTGAGCAAACGGGCTAGAGTGCACGCTCGACTTAAAAGACTAGGAGTGCATATCGCTATTCTGCAAGAGACACATATGCTAGAGGGGGACATACGTGACCTGCGCACGAAGTGGGGAGGCCAGTTGATAGGCACAACATACTCGGCCTTTGCGAGAGGGGTGTTGATTTGGATAGCGGCGGGAGTTCCATTCCTCATGTCAGCACACAAGATAGACCAGGGAGGGAGGTACGTAGTAGTGGAGGGCAGACTAGACGGCAGACAAATAGCTGTGATCGGGGTATACGCCCCCAACAGTGGCATCTCGGGCTTTCTTACCACTCTCACCCCAACGTTGCTGTCCCACCCCATGCCCCTAGCCATCTGGGGCGGTGATTTTAACAGTACCCCATCAGCAGCATTGGACAGAACCAGTGCCCAACCGAGCGCACCATCTAGTAGGAAGCCCGTAAGTCCCCTGCAAGAATGGGCAAATGTTATGGGTCTATATGATATATGGCGATTAGGCCATCCAGAGCAAAAAGAATATTCATTTTACTCGGTCCCACATAACACCCACACTAGAATAGACATAGTATGGGGCACCCGCGAAATAGGGGCGCTGATCACTGAATCTGAATACTTGGCAAAGACAGTCTCGGACCATGCGCCTCTGAGAGTAACACTGAATTGGGGCAGGGCACGTCAGGCAATTCCCACTTGGAGATTCCAGGCGGAGGCTCTACAAGATCAAGCATTCGCCGCAACATTGGGGAAATCTATAGGCCAATATTGGGAAACAAACGCTATGTCTGCAACAACCCGGGCGATAGAATGGGATGCCCACATGGTAGTGGCACGCGGAGTATGCATGTCCACTACGTGGGGAGTGAGACGCTCTTTACATGCGGAAATTAGCAAACTAGAGAAGGAGCTAAGGATTGCGGAAATAGCGGTAGCACGGGGGGAAATCACTAGCACTGTCCTCAAAGAAAAGCGTTCAAAATATAATGAGGCAGATAGCAGGCTCCGCTGCCACGACTACAACTATTACTTAACCAGGTTGCAAACGGAAGGAGACAGATCAAGTAGAATGCTAGCGTGGCTACTCCGCGAGGATAGACAGCAAGCTCCGATAGGTGCCATTCGGGTGGGCGCACATGAGATGGCTACTACACAAGTAGAAATAAACGAGACGTTTAGGAATTACTACGCAAACTTATACACTAAACGTACCTCGTGCACAGCTACACAACTTGAGGCTTTCCTGGCGGACTCCTGCCTACCCCAACTACCACAAACAGATAGAGATGGAATTGAAACCCCCATAACAACAGAAGAAATAGAACTAGCCCTTGCACAGCTGCCCAGGAACAAAGCGCTGGGCGCAGACGGCCTCCCCTCGGAGTATTATAAAGCCTATTTACCCAGCCTAAAATCCCATCTGCTAGGAGTGTTCCAGGAGGCGTGGACTAAAGAAAGCTTACCTATATCTCAAAGGGAAGCTATGATAGTGGTACTCCCTAAACAGGTTCGAGACCACACGGATGTTAAATCTTATAGACCACTATCGCTGTTAAATACAGACTGCAAAATATTAGGCAAAATATTGGCTAATAGGTTAGCCCCCCTCATGCACTTATTGATTCATGCAGATCAAAATGGCTTCATCCCAAAGCGTAACACCTTCCTAAATATTCGCAGATTGCTGAGTATAATAGGAGACACCCCCAAGATTGCACAGGAGGAAATGGTGCTCTCACTAGACATAGAAAAGGCCTTTGATACGCTGGAATGGGACTTCCTGATGGCTACGATGGCCCGTATGGGAATAGGCCCTAATTACATTCGTTGGGTCCGGACATTGTATTCTAATCCAAGCGCGAGGGTGAAGACAGGCGGGGTGATTTTTGATAATTTCCTGATTTCCAGTGGGACACGGCAGGGATGTCCCTTATCCCCGCTACTGTTTGCCATAGCAATGGAACCGTTAGCGGCAAAAGTACGCCTCATTGAGCACGAATGGGGAATTATTAGGAATGGGTTACATCACACGATTTCATTATATGCAGATGATGCTTTGATATATATCAGGAACGGTTGTGCAGCTATCCCACCTGTGATGTCCTTATTGGCTGAATTTGGAGGCCTGTCTGGCCTTGTGGTAAACTGGGAGAAGTCCTGTGTGTTCCCCCTGGCAAAAAGGGCCCCCAACAACCAAGACCCCCCAGAGGTAGGGCACCTAAAGTGGTGCCCGACAACATTTAAATATCTTGGGATAAATATATATCATGCCACAGAAGACTTAAGAGACGGGAACCTGGGGAAGGCGCTAACTTCCATAAAAGGCTCCCTACAATTTTGGAACAAGCTTCCGCTCTCGCCACCCGGTAAGGTGGCGATAGCTAACATGTTGATTCTACCTAGGCTCCTATATTATTTTGCGGCCCTGCCGATAACCATTCCCAAAAGTTTCTTCGGCAATTTAAACACAGCATTACTACAGCTCATTTGGGGAGGTGGTAGAGCGCGAGTGGCGCTATCCACATTGCAATGCCCGTTGGATAACGGTGGCCTGGGAACTCCGAATTTCGAAAGATACTATGCTGCCGCACAACTTCAGTGGGTCCAATATTGGATCCACAGACCAGAGCAAGTGGAACCCATGAGCCTAGAGCCTCTGCGGAACGGGACCCCCCTTTTAAATTGGCTGACGTCAAAGCCCCCCAAAGCGGTACTGGTTAGCCCTTTGCTTGCAGCCGCGCATGAGTGTTGGGTTAAATATGTGCAAAGAGGAGCGGATAAGCTTCCTTACTCCCCACACATACCGCTAAATTATCTATTGGCGGGGACTGCAGCTGGAATGCAAGCTGTAAAGCTGTGGAATGAAGCAGGACTACAGACAGTAGGGGATTGCTTTGAAGACGGCAAATTAATGACGTTCGAGGCTCTCCAGGCCCTCACAGAGATAAATTCGGGTCAGTTCCTGACATATCATGCCGTATGTCATGAAATTAGAAAAATATGGGGAATAGGCACTTCGGAACCAGAGACCTCCCCAGTGCTCCACCAGCTTCTACAACACAGTGATCAAACAAAAATAATATCCAATCTATATAGAATCCTCAATAAGACTCCTGATGCACAGGCAGGGAAAGCATGGAGTAGATGGAATGCAGTACTCCCCACCCCGATCCCACTGGAAGACTGGCCCAAGGCCTTGTCACACATCAGAGGTGTGTCAAGGAATCCCAGATTTAGATATACCCAATTCAATTACACGCACCAAACATATCTTTCCCCAGCCAGAATTAAGCGCATGTTCCCTGATTCAGTACCAACATGCCCCAGATGCAAAATACCGTCAGCACCCTTCTACCACATGGTATGGGATTGCCCTAATATACAAAAGGCCTGGGCGGAGGTGGTAGGGGAGGTATCTGGGCTAACGGGACTTGCACTGTTAGCAGACCATGGGGCCTGCCTGCTGGGACTGAGGAAGAGACCAAAAAAACAAAGACACCTGCACAAATTTATAGACTTGGCCTTTTTAATGTACAAAAGATTAATAGCAATGCATTGGAAAGCCCCTAAGGCTCCCGATCTGAAATCCTGGTACTCTCTAATAATACGCTGGGCTCGCACTGAATACCAGGTACTAAAAAGAATGGTGCGCGAAGGGCGACAACACACAGGATGCTCCACTTGGGATGATTTGGTAACAAAATTGGAGGCCAAAAACGATGAGAAGCCTCCTTGAATCGGGGCACATATATTCGCGATAATCACGACATAAATTCCCCTGCATCCCCCATTACGGAAACAAAATTCATAGGGCACCCAGGCATCATAACGCACACACATCATTTCCTCCCATCTCTCTAGTAATAATTGTCCATCAAATTTTCGCCACCACAGTCCCAGCGACACGTGAGGAGCAGAAAACCAGGGTAGCTATCTGCATATACTAATCCGGATGGTGCCCTCCTCAGGCAGCCAGGGAACTCATGCATGCAAAACAAGGCCCACACTGGTCACGAGCGAATGCCTATATAAAGTAAACAATAAAGGATAAACCTATGGAGGGTGCAGCCAGGAATGATACTGTAAAACTAGAAGTGTTCCGTGAAGTGCATATTGGGGGGGGGTGTGATTGTTAAATGATCTAGATATTAGTTATTGTATTGGTTTATCCTGTGGTTGCAAATTGAACAATTTGTATTATTTTTTTAAATATAAAATCAATAAAAATATTTTTTTTAAACAAAAAAACCTATAAGCTAACCTACAGTCCGTTCAGCAAATGTGTAAAAATCATTGGTAAAATAGATGTGAAACTGAGGAAATGGGAGATTTGAGACAACTAAGGTTGCCTCTTTTTCAGGTAAAGCTACAAGGTTGCGAGTTTCCTTCCCTCCCTTACCTCCGAACCCCTTCCAACCCCCTTTTGAAGATTTAGGGCCTGATTTAGATATTGGTGGAGGGATTATTCTGTCACAATGGTGACGGATATCCCATCTGTCGAAATCTAAATCCCATTGGATATAACAGGATTTAGATTTCCGTAGACAGGATATCCGTCACCGCTGTGACAGGTAATCCCTCCGCCAATATCTAAATCAGGCCCAGATTTTACGAAGTATAAAAGATTCTACCAGTTCTGATACCATTGCTACCTCTATTAAGTCTTCTGAAGTTCAGTAGTGCCTCTTCTGTCTCCAATACCCTTCTTTCACTCACAGGCCCCAACATCTCAATTTCTAGGTACACAAGAAATGTCTGGTATCAACTGGTCTTCCAGAATTCTCCGGGCAGACAAGAGCAGTTTAGAAGATTTAGAAGTTGCCAGGAGGAACAGATACTGCATATGAACAAATTCATACTTTGATAGGTTTCAACCTCTGGAGGATTGGGACAAAGAGCCAAAGCTACACGAGAAAGGCACAATCTCTGCAGACCAGATTTCCTAGATTGTCTAGCTTTGAGCATTCATGAGAATATAAAAGATCCATCAGGACCTTGAATAGAAAATATGCACCCTCGTGGACACCTCACCAGCACCAGCTCTCAGAGTTGCCTAGCTAGAAGATTTCTAGTTCAAAAAATGACTTCCTGCCTGATGGACAAAGGGTAGCTCACAAACTAGTATGTGCAAATTGTACGCCACTTGCCTCATGAGCTGCCTTTATTTTGTGATGCAAATGATGTTGTAAGAGGTAAGGTTCCAAATGTGCATTCACAGAGGGTTGCAAAACTGGCTACCTTGCGAATATTACTGTGGCAGTTATAATTTGTGACTCACTATGAATAACAAAAGCACACAGTGCAAGATACCAGCATGGGAGAGTAAATCTCAGCCACTGAGTTTGCTTTTCCCACATGTAAATTTTTTTATGTAAAGTAGTTCATATCTCTTAACGGGACAGGATCTGACTTTTTAAAAATACATTACACAAATAAATGTGGAATGACTTTATCACAACTTTTGTTTGGAATTCATAAACAGTTGCAAAATCTTCTGAAAGTTAGAATGTCGAAAAGATATTTTGTAGTCGTAACCCTTATGTTTTTGCAATTTGCTGGATTTATGACCACAAAATACCTTTGTATATTGATGTCAGGCTCCATGGTCACTTCTCACCTGAGACTGTTAGGCGAGAGTGGAGCTTGAAACCTTGTTGCCGGAAGCTATATTTCTTCATATGTTCATGTGGGAGGGAATCAGGTTCTTGTAGACAGAGAAGTTTGACAGATAACACTGTAGATATAAACACTATACTAGCACCTTCTGGTTTTATGCTATGAACTTTATCTTGAAGTCAACTGGTTTATTGCTATGAACTCTGTCCTGGAGTCAACAGGTTTTGTGTTATGATCTTTGTACTGGTGATGTCTTGTTGAATTCTACAAAATCAGTGCTGCAATCGTTCTTAGGCCTACAAACTCTATTGTACAGACTTTGGGGCGTATTCACAAGCCCCTCTGCACCACTGGAACCTCACTTTTAGTGACGGTCCGGTAGTGCACACTGCAGGGCCATATTTACAAGGCCACATAAAGCCACCCTGCGTGTCTTTTTATGGCCTTGTAAATATGGACTGAAGAACCACAGCGCAAGTCACTGCGTTGCCTCACCCTGCGACAAGGAGGCGTGCCACTGGTTTTACGGTGGGTGTTCCCACATAACACCCATGGCATTTGACACATTCCCATATTTATGATATTCTGTAAAGCTGGGAATGCGTTAAAAGCCTACGTCTCCAAAAGGGGGGGGGAGGTGTAAGGGTGGTGCAATGAGAAGAAATACCTTTAGTTCTCCTCGTTTTTCCTTTTTTAGGTCGAGCGCCCAAGTGCTTTGAACTGTTGTAAGTATTGTGGGCTTTTAACCACACCCACCTCATACCCATCACTTTCACTCGTTCGTGGGCTTGCCTTTCAAAAATCCCTTGATATCATTAGTAACTGCTTTATGTTTGTCCCGCCTTGGGGCGGTTTTGTTACCGCCTTGCAGACTGACCCTGTTACATGGATAATTGCACGATTGCTGATATAGTTCAGTGTGGGTGAACTATTTTTTTCTTTTGTCTCTCCCTTTCATACTCCATGGCAGCCATGGCCCTCACAGCATGAACAGCACCAACAGCGCAAACTCTATCGGCGGTATTAGAGAGCTGGTCACATTATTCACACTGTTACATAATCAGAGTCATTTCTTTTGGCTCTCCCCGTCGCCCTTTCCTAAAAACACTTATAACTGATAAATGCTTTGCTAAAAAGCACAGAGATTCTCATCACAGCTCTCCTGGCACAGCGGGAGAACCGATACTCCAATATTCACTGCACTCGGGAAAAGGTGCCCCATAATTCTCCTTCTTTTTCAAAACATTTTTACCCATAACTCAGCCTGTGGTGGTCCTAGAACAATGGGACCACCACCAAAATGTTCAGTATGGGGCACTCTTTCTGTTTAGGTAATATATGGGTCCCCACACTAGATTAGTGCGGATCCCAAATTAATAACACCTCCCACCATTCAGTCCCTTTTTAAACTCTCTTATGACTGGAACTTTTGTTTTACAGCATTGAGTAGTTTGTGTTCTGAGGGTCTTAGTATTGCAGTAGGCCAGTACGGCCTGAAAATGTGTAGGGCACTATGCTCTCTAGGGGCTAAATATATGTCCGCACTACATTATTTTGCACCATTTTATTTTCAGGTGGTTATTTCCTCTAGGGATTAACTATATGGTAACACAACCATGTTTCTTACAAATTCTATTTTCATTGTGGTGTCCTCTGGGTGCTGTTATCAGCATTACAGTCTAATGCCAAACATTTATTTCTGATAAAGGTTTTTATTGGGTTTATATGATAATTGTATATGTTTTATTATTCTCTTCTTATTGCAATTATGACCATGATTCAGGCCAACTTAACATCCTTTTTACACTATGACTGTTAGAACACTCTAGATATGTTTGGGTGACCCTTCTAGTTTATTTCTCTCGTTACTCCTCCGTGGCTGTTTTGTTTTGGAAATTGTGTTAGCCAGCCAGCAACCATGATGGTGGGGTTGTGAAAGTAGTATTCTATTAGAATTAGCATGGCAGATTTAAATTAGGATGCTAAATGTCAACATTTTCATTTTTGGCTGCAGATAGAGGAAGAAGGCAAATAGAAGTGCTTTAGTTATATACAGGGCCACTGGAATTATGTGGCAGGAAAAGACCAAATTTTGAGGCAAGGTTGACTAATTTATGTGGCAAGAAAAGTCCAGTTATGAATTTACAATGCCAATAGCTCTAACTCAAGCAAATATGAGACCCGTTGCATTGTAAATGCTTGTATATGTGTGTGCTGCAGTCTGCAGCACACATAGAAAGAGGAAAACAATTTTTGTGATTATGTTTGTGCAGGAAGGTGCCCCTTCCTGCACAAAAACAATCATCCCTGCAACGCAGATGCCCTTGCACCATGGTGCAAGGTTGCCTGTGTTGGCGCATGACAGCCCTTTGTACTCCAGCGCAGAGGAAAATGACAGGAATGCACTGTATCTTATATACACTTTTCTCTCGACACAGGGCAGCACAGCAAGGCTTGTGGTGCTGCCCTGCGCAAAAACTTGTAAATATCCCCCTTTGTTACTTCGCTTGGTTCATATGTGATGCTAAGGTATGTGATTAGTGGGATTTATGAGATGTGAGTGCATAATAAGTGTTTACTGATAAGTGTATATTCTTAATGTTGCAGAAAATGGACTATGTGGATTTTCCGATTAATCAAATCACAGCTATAACTTCCAATCTGATAAAGGTAGTTATAGAAATTAGGACACACATTACAGTCCAGGGTATTCTATGTATTTTTTTAAAGAAAGTATACCCTTTTTTAGCTGTAGGAAATGATAGAGTGGTCTGCAACTTCTGAGAGTCGTTAATACAGAACTTTTTAAAGGGTATATCATGTGACATGGTAGAATCAGAAAATTGTAATGTTGCTAGCTATGGTCCAAAACAGTATTCTCTTGTTGTAGAAATGCACGTCTCCACAGCCCAGGGTGAGACTGAAAGTAAGACCAGTCAAGGTGAAGATATCAGGAAAGGTGAAGGTGTCACAGTTTCTCTCTCACTTGTCCCACTGCACTTGCCCCAATTTACTGCTGACCAGCATACTAATCCTTTGAATGGTCATTATTGGGCCCAGGGTAGGATGGATAGCATTGCACCTGTTGGTTCTGAATTGCCAGGTTAGTACAACCCTGATAATTGGGCTCAAGAATTAGACATGGCTGTAAAGTGACCCCAGTAGAGAAATTAGCTCAGTGGCTGCTTTTTTCAAGTTTGTCTCAATAATTCAGTGGGACCCCAAACTAACCCTATTTATCCGAGATGCTCACGCTCCTCCTGGGAGAGCCAACAGGGGGTATGAAGAACTGGAGAGGAGATAACCCCACTGAAGCAACAGCAGGAATCAGGAAGAATGGTAAGTAAAAAAAATCTGGGTTATTTCTGCATGTGCACGAGCCTGTGCATGTTTGTGCGTGAGCATGTGCAAGCATATGTTCGCTTGGGCAGGTGAGGAGAGTGTGTTTTTCCCACGAGCGGGTGTTTTGCCCACTGTCACTATCAGGATCTGGCACAACATTCGTAGTTTCATTTACTCTGATGGCCTTAGTTCAGTGGTGGTGTTACCTGGCAACATGCAGTTACAGTCCCTGGCAATGTGCTCCATTGTGGCACAATGGTGGTATTACCTGGCAACATGCAATTACAGTCCCTGGCAATGTGCTCCATTGTGACACAATGGTGGTATGACCTGGCAACATGCAGTTACAGTCCTTGGCAATGTGCTCCATTGTGGCACAATGGTGGTATTTCCTGGTAAAAATTCTGGACTTAGCAATGCAGTGGTAATCCCTGGTAGCATGCTGGCCCTGGCACAATGTGGCAATCCCTGGCAACAGACTGTCCCTGGCACAATGGAGGCTTCCCTAGAAACATGCTGGATCTGGCACAATGGTGGTATTCCTGGTAAAACGATGACCCTAGCACAATGATAGGATTAGATGGCAAAATGTTGGCCCTGGTAAAATGGTGGTGATTTGTGGAAAATGCTGGCACTGGCATCACCCACCTGTTTTTATTTTTGTTTGTGACAAAGGTTTGGTGCCTCACTTATGGTCTGCAACATAAATCTTCCTCTTTAATCAAGCAGTATCAGATTAACAAGGAGGTAAGCAAGTAAGTAATAACTGTACTGCTTCATTACTTTCAATTGTTGCAAAAGTACACAAAAGTGAAGCAAGGATAAAACCAGAAGAGGTGTATATATAAGATGATATGTGATGATGGAGTGCACTTTGATTGTGTATTATATATATATATATATATATATATATATATATATATATATATACATACATATATATCTATATATATATAAAATAAAATACACAATCAAAGTACACTCCATCATCACAAATAATTTCCTACCTATGTATATAACAGTATAGTATGCATACCATCAATACAAATCATCCACTAACAGTAAATAAGATAATGTTAAAAAAGAGCTACTGTCAAGAACTAACATGTTGCAATATTGGCAGAAAATGCTTAAAAGAAGTAAAAGAGCAGGATTGAAACACATAATCTCTGTACATACCCTCATTGCAAGTCATTTACATGAAAAAGTAAAGCAAATTAAAGCCAGAAAAGTGTAAAAATGTGCAACCAAAGTGCATTTTATCATAACAAATCATCTTCTGCCTATATGCAAAACAGAAAAATGCATACTATCCTTACAAATCATCCACTTGCAGTACGTAAGATAATAAAAAACGTCCACTACTATCAGGAGCTATCATGTTGTGGCATTGACAAGAAAAGAGGTAAAAGAACAAGATTAAAACACGTAATCCTCATGCGTGACCTCATTACAAGTCATCTACATGATCAATGCGCATGTGTTTTACCTGTATAGCAGATAGTTTAAACGCAGCAAGGAGACTAAAGTGTTCTGTGCAAGTTCAAGATAAAGTTGGGCTTAGCATAAAATCAAAGATATGTAAATATTGGGCATTTAATTAATGAGGCTCATTTTCGAGCGGCGCTGCCCCCCAGACACTAACCCATGCTGATCTATCGCTTTTCAGAGGGCCCTGCTGGCATCAGCAAAAAATTTCCCAAAGCAGCAAGTTCGAAGGAGACTACTGCTGTAAAAATACACTTCAAGGCCTCTTTACATGTTCTCAACCCATATTTCAGAAATAGAGACTTTAATAATAAGTGTCTCTGTGTCTCTGTGAGCAAGTCCTGGACACATATGAGATGGATAATTGATTCTGTATGATAGTTACACATGATACATTGTTGCTGAAAACCACGTGGGGACTTCCAATGGCATTTGTACTCCCATGCGGAAAGAGTAAAGAGCCGCATCCGCAGTATGCTTCGGAAAGCACGCAATGCTGCTTTTATAGGAATGGTTGGCAGTCGGTGGCCGCATATAACTCCGCAAGACCATCTGCTCCTCTAACATTCCCAATACAAGCAATGTAATTTTTCCTTGAGGCCCGCACCCCATGCTCTTTCTAGATCTTCTTTAGCAAGACCATTGTTATAAAGGGGTCTTGCACATAAGTTGGAGCCAGGTCAAATAATTCCTCCACACTCCTTAAGTACTTGGCCCAGTTGCTAGAATTGTCTGTGAAGGTTACTTTCAGAGACCCGCGCAAGCTGGCAGTGCTAGCCCTGCAAACTTGGTGATTGAACTTGATTACATCCTTTTTGCATTCTATCTCCATCCTCAACAAGTCAAATTCCAGACGTATCACAGTGTGCCTAATAGGTCTTGGAATCTGAAATATTTTTTGTAGGCTTTTATATGGCAGTTCTCGAGTAGCACAGTGAGCCTGCCTGGATATACAAGATGGCTATAAGTGATTGTTGGTAGTAATTTGGGTTCAGTGACTTTCCTGATTGCCTCTGCAGTCAGGGATTTAAGCCAATGATAGAGTTTGGACAGGGCATAGGTAGTTCTCTCCACTTTCTCTGCCAGCGATGATAGATGCCTGAGGTAATGTTTTGCTGGTGTCTTATATCCAAACTCCAAGGTAATGGTATTTAGTTGCCATCCCTTTCTTTAGTGGGCCAAGATTACATTCCATCAGATGTTTTTTTAATTAGCGGCCTAGGATCAGGACCTTAGTCTTGGCCACATTTGCCTGCAAAGCGTATTTTAGGTTATAACAGTGCAGTATAACCAAACCCCTTTTCAGCCCTATCCGAGGCGTGGTGAGCAGAACCAGGCCATCAGTGTACTGAATTATAGGGAGCGTTGTCTGACCCAATTTCGGGGGGAATGTGTTCCCTTTAAGCAGCTCCGAACCGAGGTCAGCGGTGAAAGATTGAAAAGAGTGGGGGCGATGACGCAGTCTTGTTTTAAACCTCTGTTGGTATAAATTTTATCTGTTGCATGCATTTGAGATATCATAATTCGCACGCATGTGTCCGTATATAAAGTGGCTATGGATGCCAGCAGCTTTTTGGGTATTCCCCAAAGAGCTAGTTTTTTCCAAAGGGTATTACGTTCAATACCATCAAAAGCTGCACTGTAATCTAGGAAGCAGGCAAAAAGTAGAGGAGACAAAGACTTCTGTGCCTTGGCGCCCAAGTATTAAAGAGCAAGTACATTGTCTATAGTAAAAGAATTGGATCTGAACACCGTCCGATACATGGGTATGATGTTATTTTCCGTTATCCAGTTTTCGAGCTCTCATAAAAGAACTTTTGCAAAAGCTTTACCATCCACATCTAATAACGCTATTAACCTATAATTTTTGGGTCGAGTGATGCTCCCCTTTTTATGGATTGGATGCAGAATTGACCCCTTCCAGGCTTCCGGTACCACAGAGAAGTATAAGCAGTCATTCAAGAGAGTTGTCATGGGCTCAACCCAGTAATCGTAATCATCCTTGAAGATGCTCCCCACAGGAGGTGTTTACCTTAATGTTTTCTACTCTTACTTGGGACACTTTCAAGGAGCCACTTGTCACCTCTCCCATGTATTACACAATATACAATGGCACTGTGGTTACTGAGAGGAATCACAATCCACTTAGATAATCAATAAGAAAACTGAATAGACCTTCACCAAGTCCAGTCCTAGACAATTCTCCCCCTTTATTTCAAGCGAAGGACAAAACATGATAAAAAAAATTATCCCTCTGTTCTAGAGTTGTTCAATTCTTCCTGCAACACACCATTATCACTCTGCCCCTAAAAAAACATTCTGCAGAATAGAGGGGTCTCACAAATTTCCAGCCATCACTAACTTTCCCTTCTTTAGAGAGATCATCAAAAAAGATGTGGCAAGACAACTCCAAGCATGCGTGGAACGGAGCCAACTTCTCCATGACCATCAGTCGGAATTCAGACTTCAACGGGGCGCTGAATCAGCCAACAAAGGAGATACTTCTCTTCAAAGAGTAGGGCAAACAAATAACACTTTCCTTCTTAACCTGTGTGATGCTTAGTACCATGCCAACCATACAATATTGCTGGAAGGCTGAAATAGTAGGAACACATATTCTAGCCCACTCTCTCATGCACTGATTAATTTCTCCCCAAATGCAGTACTGTGATCCATTAGATGAAGGAGAGCTTCCTCTGCATGGATGAAGCTGTTGGGGCAGATCTTCCTGTACTTAGATATCTTAGTGTAGCCGTCATAAAGGATCGTCCACTGGTTGCATGGGTCTTTGATTGTCGACTGAAAGCGTTTGAAAGAAGCTAACATCCTCAATAAATTTCAATAACAGTAAAACCAAATTTGGTTCCACAACAACAGAGAGAACAGTGTTCAAACCATGAAGGTTTATTTGTAGAATTTAGTAAAAGTTACAAATCAATCAGTACATTAATGTATCCAAAGGACACAAATATCAATATAATTGCACAATCTGAATTTGTGTATTCTATAGAACAAAACACAAAATATTACAAGGTACAAGACACAAAACACAAAGTAGGTAAGTTCCAAAAAGAAGCTTCCCTGATCCAAATAGAGCTTCAAAAGTGGCAAATGGAATTCAAAGAGGAATGTGTGAGTACCAGAAAAAACAAATTTAAAGTTCAGGGGAAAGCACAAGTGCTCAGGCATGAATCTCAAAGATGCTCAAAGCCCCAGGTACAGAAGAATCAGCAGAGAGTTTGAGAAAAGGTCTTCTCCCAGTGAAGTCAGGACAGGGTCTGCTAAACTATTTTAAAGAACACACAATTAAAACAGAGTACAACGTTCTAGAAGCTCCATCCCACCAACTCCCTCTGAACAATCCAACCAGAAGACAATGTTCTTTGGGAGCAGGTAGACTCCCAAGGTTCCCAGAGTCAAACAAAGAAGAGTAAAGCTGTTCTGCCGTGAAGTTAGCAACAGTCCGGTCTGCCTGGTATGAGAGGCTCTCTCTCCTTACGCACTGCTTGTTCATGGCCAAATTCCAATCAGACGGGTTAATCTAACAGTTCTCAACAGTAAACAGAAATGTTATTCTAACTAAAAAGCACTCCTCAATAAGTCACCTGCAGAGGAGAGAAAAACATGAAACTTGCAAAGAATTATTAAAGAAATAGTTTGAGTGGCTGAGACCTAGGCAGAAATCATATCAACTGCAAGAGAAAAGACCGCAACCACTCGAGTGCAGTTAAAATGCATAAATATTATTATTATTTTGTTATCATTATTATTGGACAGTTGTAAAAGCTCCTCTTTCACCTCAAAGGTATCCTGACGCTGACCTCATTAGACCAGAAAGTAAGAAAATCTAGCTCCTCAATCAAGACCAAGCCTTCTTTAAGTATAGATAGTTTATCAGTGAAATAGCCAGGTTGTAAGAGCTTTCCTAAACTGAAGAAGGTCCTTGCTGGCTCGCAAGGGGGCTGGTAACATGTTCCGTAGTTGTGCTGCCCTCTCTGTGAAAGCTCGCCCTCCATGTCTCACTTTCTGAAATTTCGGAATATACAGGAGATTCATGGAGGAAGCGTGTAAGTTCCTTGCTGGTATATAGCATTTGAATGTTCATTATCTTAAATACCATGCATAATGACTTAAATGCAATTATTCCCTTTACTGGGAGCCAGTGAAGTTCCTTCATTGCTCCAGGGAAGGAAGCATATATTGGTTTATTTAGTGCCAGCTTTGCACTCTGTACACTCTCTATATTAGATATTCTAGCACCCCTAAGAGCAGGGCACTACAATAGTTCAATCTTCTTAAGATGGTACTTTGTCCTACTAATGTTCTTGCTGGCTGTGGTATAGCAGGACAGTATTTCTCAGGTTATGGAGCAGTGCAAAACATGTTGCTGCTGTCTTACTAACATTTGTCTCCATCGATAGCTTATTATTACTCCACAATTACGCACCAACTGAGATGTTTCCGAAAAAATCGATTATATATGCATACTGGTTTCTGGATTGCAATATTTAATACATCAACTGTAATTGGTTATACATTTGGCACTCACTACATGGAACTGCAGCCACCTACTGCCACCTTAATTTATACGATAAACGCAAAATAATATGGTTATTACACAATGAGATGTATAAATGTAGGACCTCTAAATTGTCCAGGTCCAGAGCCAAAATAAGGCTGTAGTTATGGGAGCCAGTGAGTCCAATTCGGTGCCTATTTGACCAGCCACTGGGACTTGGAGCTCCACCCTCAACCTTTCTGAATGTAAACAAACTGAGGACACCTGAAATTTGCTCCTCAAGGGAAATGCATTGATATCCAACGCTGCGTACTCAGAAAAATACTTCCATTGCCTCAGACTGAACATTGATAGGAGCTGACAAGTGCCTCAGTAGGGCACGCCTGGGCTGCTGCGGTATTATTATTATTTGTGATCTCTCCAAGAAACTTATTGCCAGACTACCAAGATTACAGAATCCGGCAGCTCGATTGTGTACAAGCCTCCTGCAAGCATGACCAGATCTAATCCACCCTGAATACCCTCAATGGGCTTGAAGTTGGTGTTTTGATCAAATTTAACATTCGGTGCACTGCTCATAAAGTCTACCGGAGCAAAGAGCCAGAATTTCTCAAAAAGCTGGCACCACACAATGGACCAGCGAAAGCCTCCATCCTTCATCTGCCCACCTAGTGAAGCAATGACTGTCAAGTGGCTGAAACATGGAGGGAGATTTATGGGAATGCAAGGACCTGCAACGTGGAACACTAGTGATCCGAACCTAACAAGTGGTTCAGGAAAACTCCGAAAACAGAGCCATCTAGGCTTGTATTCAATGATCATGGCATGGCTCAATGGCCACCACCGAAGAGCACTGGACACAGCTACTCGCCGATCCAAACAGACTGTAGCTTCCCCTTCCATTACTTCAGGGCCTCTAATTATCATTTCAGAGCGCTAAAGGTACCAAAAGGGCACATGCAGCGCTTTACCAAAGCTGGAAGTGGAATAAATAAAATACTTCTCAAACAATGTCCTCGAAGGAGCAACTATGAGAGACGCTTTTTGCTCCATGTTTGAGGTCAGCAAATTTGAAGGCAGACGGAGTAACTGGGGTCCTACTTCTGGGTGAAAGAACTTTACAACTTAACAAAAATGCAAATAATTCTATTCTGTATGGTAGCAGCGGGCAGCAGCTAGTGTGGTCAGTCCCAGGGGTTCTTCCCCTCACGTTGCTGAATGGGTCTTGGTACGGAGGCTGCAGAGCGGACGCCAAGAGCTACAAAATAATAGAACATGGAGAACATGAATGGAAAATACTGCGGAAAGGAAGCAAACCACCGAGACAGTAGATAAAATACAGGCCCAACAAAAATGAAAAAAGGAACGTAAGCACATGGCAGTGATTAAATGCAACATATTTTTGCAAATATCTAACTATGTTGTGGGTTCCAAGAAAACAGTCATTATTATTTGTAGGCCATGGGAGAATACCACTGAAAATGTCTGATGCAGAACATACCATAGTACGTGATACGTATTCATTTAGAATGTACCAAAATCAACAAAGGGGGGCAAACGGGAGATGTAGCGTCCCTTCCCACGCTTGTGAAGATCAAATCCGCAGCTTTTCAGCTTTCTCCTCGCGCCCGACCATCTACCTGTTTCTGTCTCGGGGATCCCTTCAGTGATGACCTCCGAGGGTCCCTCCAGCGTTGTTGTTAAATACATTGCAATTTAATTAAAGGTATATTTTCAGTAGCATCTTCCTTCACACATTGACCCACTGCAATAGCTCACTTGCACCGAGGCCTCGGTTATGGCGAAGGGCCCGGCTGAGGAGGGTGCTAACAGTGATGGAGTTATGGGTAAATCACACGTGAAATGCACATAAGGGATCAGTTCTTCAATGCAGACACATGTACTTACCAGGGACACTTTACCCTTCACACCACTCAATGCGCATCACATCGAATCAGTGTGTGTTGGAAACGTATGAACCACCTGGAAACTCAACCTCGGACTGGGGGAAATACGTGCAAATACTGCACTTGTCAAGTGCCAAGTAAATGAACTATGCATCACAAATGCAGTGTTCAATGCACAAAAATGTGCTTGAGGACAGTTGTTTTAAGCTGCAGGCTGGAATAAGGACAAAGAAAGGCTGCTGAGAAGTGTGTGTGTGTGTGTGTGTGTGTGTTGCTCAACTTTCTTCGGATACCCTTTGTGAGTCCTGAGCACAAGGTCTCAGTCTCCCTCGTACACCTTTCTCTCTCTCACACACACACACACACACACCACACACACACACACACACTTCTCAGCAGCCTTTCTTTGTCCTTATTCCAGCCTGCAGCTTAAAACACCTGCATCGGGATGCAGGAAACACAGCTAGAAAAGCAGAAGCCCATTGATGGATGTTCTCCATCCTACACGGGCCGCAAGGACTCGAAGCACTCCATAGCTACAAAGGCATTTCCTCTTCGTCAGAAATCCCTAACCCTGATGGAGGTGGCTGGGAATCACCAGTGCACCCGTGCAGAGCAACAGAGGCTTCCCAGGTGCTGATCTGAGCTGAGGGTAACCATGAGCAGCAGCGGGAAAAACACATGCATGTACCCTCACTGCACAAATATACCCAGGCATCATTTGATTCCCTGCTGCCGGAAGTTTCGAGGTGTGACATTTAGCTGTAGAAGACAGACCTGCAGCCAGCAGAACGAGCTTTAAACTTTGCCTAGCAAGATGTGATTGAACTCTGTAAATTACACTCTTTTGAGTACTATGACATTATTAGGGTCACATTCAGTATATTTCAAACCCCCAAACTAAAACTGTGACCTCTTGAGGAACAAGCATTGGCAAAGCCATTAGATCTGGCGTTGACCACTAGCCTTTTGGCTTTGGCAATTCTTGTTTTGTTCTATAATGGATTTTGCAAGACTTTATTGTTTAGGAAGCTGCCAGACCCTCCTTAATCTTAAAAAATAACATTAGCTGAAGGCCAACATATTTTTTTGTCTGAAAAAACACTCATTTCCGTATTAGCCCCTGGTACTGAAGGGAACTACTTTGTGTCTAGATACGTGCCTTGTGAAATGGAAGCATGTCATAACTTACAGTGAAGTCAACCAATGACTAACTTGAGCTGACTCATTTTGCCATGATGCACTCTGCAGTGGGGAGAAGAAAAATTTGAATGACACAGCAACAGATTAATGGATCAAGTCTGATTGAAAAGCATAATAAGTACCTATACATAGTTTAAGTAAAATAAAAAGGGCTTAAGAAACACCAGACCGGAAACTGCCAATCATCCTGATGTTGGCTGCAAGTCTCTTGCCTTTGCTAATACTTTTTATTATGTTTTTGATTTTTTTTAATTATATATAAACAAAAGGGGGTTGCAAAGACAGACAGAGAGGGTTGCAAAGACAAAAGGATAGACGTATAGATAGATAGCATAAAAAGAGAAGTTTGCATAGATAGGGGTGCGTACCTATATAAAAACAAAAAGCAGACTTGACACACCAGGATCCATGCTGTGAAGTGAGAGGAAATGCAACGTTAACCAGTGCCCACAGGGCACAAACAAGGTCATTGAAGACTTTCATGCTACTAGCAAGGAGAACCAGAAAGGCTCCACCTTTTACATTTACCTGCAGCTCAGGGGTTTCCCTCACTGGGACTGTCACCGTAGCCAACCTCTGATCAATGTTACAGATTCTGAATGCACCTATATGCTTCTATACGTGACTAGAAATGTCACGTACCCTGCCCCGTGTTCTACTTCAATGCTTAATCAAAGTTCATCTACTGTACACTGTTGCACTGAATGTCCTCTTGTTTTAAATGTAAGAGGAGTCCAGTAGAGGTTCTGTTACAATCATAGTGGCTCCATAATTACAAGGAGGGTTGAAATGAAATGATGCTTATTGTGACTTAAGAGTCTTTAGACACTCTTCTGAATGAAGTGCCTTCACGGGTTTTAAGGCTCCTTATTCAGAAGTGAACTAAAGACGTAAACAAATAAATACTTTGTTATGTTTAGAG
Organism: Pleurodeles waltl; assembly: GCF_031143425.1. Lineage (NCBI taxonomy): Eukaryota > Metazoa > Chordata > Amphibia > Caudata > Salamandridae > Pleurodeles > Pleurodeles waltl. The sequence continues at coordinate 94,457,038 of NC_090441.1, forward strand.
CATGCACGCTTGGAAGCCAGCATATTGTGTTTGCCAATTATCATTTTTACAATTCTACAGTAGTTCAGTTTTCAAGCTTCCAGACATGTTTACCAGGCAAGCCTTTGATCAGAACCTGGACAATCAAACGTAGTCCTTGTCCAGATGAAAGGCACCTGTGTCCCAATGCACCTTGTGTCCCCTAAAACTGCCCCAGCGCCCTTCACTGTGCCATATCTCCTGATGCTCTTTAGTGGAAGGTGATGGGCGTATAGCCCAGGTGGCTCTCGGAGCTGAAATGCACAACAGATGCTGCTCCAGTAACACTCCATTGAACGAGTGCAAGCAGGGGTGTGACAGTGTCTCCAGTCTGGCCTTCAGTGCCTCACAAAACATCTGCATGGAGGGCCGGTGTGCTGGGGCATGCTGAAGTTCAGAGATGAGCTCCTCTGCCATTGATGATTGCTCCATTGCATGGCCCCATACATCTGCTTTACTAACAAAGGGCCAGATGTATCATCAAGGCCTTTTGCGATTCGGAAATAGCGATTTTTAAGAAATCGCTATTTCCGACTCGTAAAGTGCCATGTATCACATTTGCGAATCGGTAATAGCGATTTCTTAAAAATCGCAAATGCTATTACCGAATCGCAAATTGCGATACCGGCCCCATTAGCACCTATGGGCCAGAAATCGCAATTTTGGAAATGCAAAACCCCAGGGTGCTGGGGGCCTAAGGCCTCCTCTGCTGCACCCCAAAAAAATTTGGGGGGACATGTAAGGTGCACACATGCCAAAAGGGCATGTGTGCTTTACATGTACAATTTAAAAATGCATTTTGAAATTTTGCACATGGTTACCACCAAGTTCAACTTGGTGGTAATTAGCGATTCCTAAATGACAAAATTGCATTTAGGAATTGCTTCATACATGTGCTAAGGAATCGCAAATTAGGAATACTTATTTGCGATTTCTAATTTAGAGAGTCGCAATTTGCGACTCTCTAAACAGTGTCGCAATTTTAATGAATCGCTATTTTAGGGATTCCTTAAAATTGCGTTCAGAATGTATTTCATACATTCTGAAATGACATTTTGCATTCGCAAACGGGCATTCGCACCGTTTGCGAATGCAAAATGCTTTCATACATCTGGCCCAAAATTACCAGAAACTTGTTAAGATGAAAAGCATATGTGCCATGACTGCTACAATTGTAGGTTTACAAAGAACCCTAGGTACCCAGAGCCAATAAAGGAGCTGCACCTTGCAATGGTTTTTTTATTGTGCACCGGGCATACAGAAATTCATAGTCATATTCATATTCGTATTTACGAAATGGGCACAAGATATGGAGTTTAGAAGCAGTGGTTATTTGCACATCTCTGAATTTGGGGTTACCCACACTAGCATGTAAATTAGAGGACATTTCTCAAAATGATTTCTTTGGAAGGCGCAAATGCAGAGAGAGACAATTGGTAATAACACTTATTCTTCTATTCTGTGTTCCCCTAAGTCTCCTGATGAAAATGGTACCTCACTGTGTGGATAGGGCTAGTGCCCGCGACAGGAAACGGCCCAAAACGCAACATGGATGAATCAAATATTTCTATGCAAGGCTGACCAGTTTTTTGTAAAATGGGTAGCTGTGGTTTTTGGGCCCTACCTCAGATGGCACCTAGGGAAACCTAGCAAACCTATACATTTGTTAAAACTAGACATCCCGGGGGAATCCAGGATTAGGTGACTTTGGTGGCTCTCACCAAGTTGCTTACCCAGAATCCCTTGCAAGCCTCAAACTTTGACTAAAACACATATTCTCCTCATATTTCTGTGATGGAAAGTTCTGGAATCTGCACAGAACCACAAACTTCCTTCCACCCAGGATTCTCCTAAGTCTTCTGATAAAAATGGTACCTCACTTCTGTGGGTAGTTTTAGTGCCCGTGACAGGAAACGGACCAAAACGCAACATGGATACATCAACATTTTCCACGCAAATCTGACCTGTTTTTTGCAAAGTGGGTAGTTGTGGTTTTTGGGCCTTACCTCAGCTGGCACCTAGGGAAACCCAGCAAACTTGTGCATTTTTGAAAACTAGACACCCAGTGGAATCCCAGATGGGGTGACTTGTGTGACTCTTATCACGTTGTTTTACCCACAATCCCTTGCAAACCTCAAACTTTGTCTAAAAAACTAATTTAACTCACATTTCTGTGATGGAAAAACCTGGAATATGAGGGGAGCAACAAATTTCCTAATCAGCGCTCCACCTCCCCCCCAGTGTTCCCCTTGGTCTCCCGATAAAAATGATATCTCTAGTGACAGGGAAGGGCCAAAAATGTGTAGACATTGAGGGGGAACCAAAGCGGGTCCAAAAAGGCAGGTTTTTTTCCCATACATTTTTAGGCTGACTGTGCTTTGAGCACCCACACAAGTGGAGCAAAGTTTTTATGAGTACAATGCTGGTGGTAGGAATTTTGTGAATTCCTGAAGTTTATGGAAGTTTCCATCACAGAAATGTAGGGAAAATGAGTGATTTCAGGCAAAGTTGGAGGTTTGCAGGGCATTGTGGAAATGAAAATGGTGTGGGGTGCATGTGAAACACACCACCATAGACTATCCCAGATATTTAGTCTGGGTCTGGTAACTTTTTCCAGGTGGCAGATTACCCAAGTATAAAAAGTGCAGCCGCTTCCCATTGCAAGCGGGACGAAATTGGGAGTTAGCTAAGCTTTCTTGACCCATATGTAAAATCAAGACCCAAAAGAGTCAGATGCTCTCTTGCTTCCCATTGGGATGAGATGCTTTAGTCCACGGGGTGGGTCAGAAAGACTGTTGCCCCATTCAGTTGGGGTGGGGGGCATAACCATGCCCATGGTGATGGCCAGCCCCCACCCCTCTATTTAAAAAAAATACTTCCCTAGTGCCTAGTGGGCTTTCTGCCCACCCTGTGGGTCAGATCAGGGGGGCAGAAAGACTGTGCCCATTTATTTGTGTGGGGGGCATTACCACGCCCATTTTAGGCAGACCCTACTCCTACACTACCAAAAAAGAATCCCTGGTGCCTAGTGGGCTTTCTGCCCCCCTGGGGGTGGTGGGGATCAGATGAGGGCCTATTGCCCCCATCTGCCCACCAAAGTGGCAGAAAGACTGCTGATTTCTTTGGGGGAGGGGTGAGGGCATGTCTATTATGGGCTCCCCCCACCCCTAGATAAATAAAAAACAATTCCTGGTGTCTAGTGGGCTCTAGGGCAGATTGGGGACTATTTCCCCATCAGTCGCCCAGGGGGGCAGAAAGAGTGTGCTGATATTTTAGGGGGGAGGGGGGAGGGGTGTGGGTATTGCAATGCCCATTCTGGGCAGCCCCCACCCCTAGATGAATAAAAATATCTCTGGTGCCTTGTGGGCTTTCTACCCCTCCAGCTGGGCAGATTGGGCCTATTACTCCCATCTGCCCCCCTGGGGGGCAGAAGGACTGTGCTGATTTTTGGGGGGGGCTGATGGAGGCATTGCAATGCCCATTCTGAGCAGCACCAACCTACTGATAAAAGAAATAAAAATCCCTGGTGTCTAGTGGGCTTTCTGCCTCTTTTTGGGAGGTGTGGGGGCATTACAATGCCCATTTAGGGCAGCCCCCACCCCTGGACGTATATAAACAAATTCCCTGGTTTCTAATGGGCTTTCTGCAGAAAGACTGACTATGCCCCAAAATAAACAAGGGGAGCAAATGCTCTTCCCCAGGGGGCCACTCTCCCCTCTCTGGTGCCTAGTGGGTGGATCCCTTCTTGGGGATGGCCCTTCTGTGGCATTCCCAAAGCAGGGATCCACTAGGGAGTGGTACCATTGGAAAGGGGAGATTCTCCCCTTTCCACTGATACCTCTCTTGTCTGCCTCGGTGCTCAAGTGGCTGAGATTGCCCCCTGAGCACTGAGGCAGTGAAAGTTAAATGAGCCGATCGGCTCATTTCACTTTCAGTTTGAGTGAAATGACATTGCTGTCATTTCACTGAAACAAAAGAAACAGACTTGAGAGATAGGGAAGCTCTCCCCCATCTCCTGAGGCTGTTTCTGTCCAAAAGAAATCCCTCTGGTGCTCGTACCAAAGGGATTTCATGTGTTATGTGAGCGGATGGCTGGGAGATGTCCAACGCACATGAGCACTGTAGCGTCGGACGGCTCCCAGCCATCCAATGCACCGAAGCAGTTAAGATGTCTTTAGTCAGAAGTAACCATCTGACAGTGCCTGGACAAGAACACATGCTGCCAAAGTGCATAGTAAATACATACAGAATCTGTGAATGTTCTGGAAACACAGCCATATGCTCTCACTGTGTCCTGAGCACACACAAAGTGGCATGTATATGCTTAGAGTTTTCCTATGAATAGACACACGTCCTATCTTCGTGCCTTAGGGACACTCAAATGTCTCTCAACAGACGCCGGAGTAGCGAGCCCTCTTTCCCCCCTCACAGTACACACCAAATAATCTGTTCCTGTATTGTTAAAAATGGCCCTCTCTACAGGGTCACTTCAAAACATTTGGCCTTTTCCCTCCACTTTTTGCTGCATTGTTTTTTTGTGGGAAACAGCCTTAACAACGTGGCTTGAGTCTCGTTGTACCTTTACAACGCGGTCTGAACCACGAATGAGTCTTTACAACGCATTCCTTTACCACTCAAGTCATTACAACGACTTGCCTTAGGGAAAGTGTTGTTGGACTGATGTTGGACACTTTCCCTACTGTGGTGCTGACTGGAGTTGGAATAGTAAACTATACTATTCCAAAGTCCAGCGCTTTCCCCAAGGCAAGTCGTTGTAATAACTTGCGTGGTAAAAGAATGCATTGCAGAGACGCATTTGTGGTTTCGGCCGTGTTCTTAAGGCAGGCGTGCCAAGGACCTGCGTTGTTCCGACACACAACCATTTTTTGTTGGCCTTAAGACTCTGCTTGTGCTCTAGCCCCAAGACATGGTTTGATTGGTATATACCCAATTGGCATTTTTAGTTTACTTATAATCCCCTAGTAAATTGGACTACCTGTGCACATGGCCTGTATATTAAATGCTCCTAGTGAACCTGCAGCACTGCTTGTGCAACCCACTTAAGTAGCACCTTAAAACATGTCCCAGGCCTGCCATTGCTCCCTGAATGCAGTGTTACACTGTAATGGTGACTTGGCTTTTAAAACCCCTTGCCAAACCTTAAACTCCTTTTTATAACATAAAAGGCACCCTTAAGGTAGTCCCTAAGTAACCAAATAGGACAGGATGTTGTGTAAATAAAAAGAAGGACATATAATTTCAAGTTTTACTTGCGTACTGGTAGTGAAAAACTCTCAAATTCGATTTCACTCCTGTGAGGTCTACCCCTCTCATAGGATTACATTAGGGATTCCTTATTACTTTTAATAGGGTGTAATTCCTTAAGGAGAGGATTTAGATATCTCATGTTTGGTACCTATCAACTTGTAATGATAAGTCCCCTTTAATGGTAATTTTCCTGCTCTTAGCCCTGTGTGCCTGCAGCCTGTCTCCAGTACACATCTGAGGTGGGCGACAGCTGGGCTTTGTGCATTCCCTCTAAAGAGCCACACACTAAGGGAGCCTAGGTGTGACTTGATGGGTCATTCACATTTTGATGGGCCATCCTGGGCAGGATGGGAGGAAGGAGCTGGCCACAGCCTCTCAGTTCCACCTGAATAGGCTGTGTCCTGTCCCCACACAAAGGACTGCTTAGCCCCCTGTGGTAAGTCTGGAACCAAGGCAAGAAAGGAGGACAACTGCACACTTCAAAGCCCTTCTTTTAATTCTCCCCCTTTCAAAGGCACCACTGGGTATAAGAACTGGACCTCTGACTCTACCAACTCAGTACACTTCTGGATCTGTGGATACTCTGCCATGAAGAAGGACTGCTATACTGCTGAAGGACTGCCACTCTGCTGGACTGCTGTTCTGGAGGAACTACTTTCTTGCTCTGCTGACCTGCTGCTTGCTGCCCTCCTTGCTGGGATGAGAAGGATTGGCCCCACATCACTTGAGCCCAGAGTGACTCCAAGGGCCAACTGATTGGTCTCCTGTTTTCTGAAGTCTCATGGACACAAAATACTTCCATTTTACTTGCTACAGCACCTGGACTCTGCCATCTGTGGGTCCTGCCCTGCCAAGTGGTGCCAATCTAGTCCTGGGCCGTTGGAAATGGGTATAAAGTGCTGCTCCAGTGAGAATCCATGCATTAAACATCATTGCTCTGAAATGGCACATCTCCATCGACATTCATGTATTGCTGCTGCTGCAAGGATTGAGAGCATCACATCGCTGCCGGCACAGCACATCGCTTCCATTTCCAACACAGCTCCGACTTTGCACAGCTCGGACCCGATGCATCATCTCCATCCCAAGGATCAATGACAACGCATCACCTCCTCTGCTCCTCGCATCTCCCTCTGTGATGATGCAAACAAGGTACTTTGCAGAAGGCCAAGGCTGGTCCATATATCTCCATCACGGTCAGCCTGAATTTTCTGATGTGACCTGATCTAGCCAAACCAGATAGCCCCGGTTGGCCCTTTATGCTTTTAAGCACCACATTTCAGTTTATTTTTTAAAAATTCATACCTCTGGTTCTTCTTATTGGATGTTTGTCATTTTGCTCCTGTTTTGTTAATTAAATTAAGCTCCATTTTTCTAACTTGGCGTGTTATCTTTTTGTGTGGTGTCTTCACTGTTTTACTGTTTGAAGTATTGCACAAATACTTAGCACATTGCCTAATAAGTTAAGCCTGACTGCCTTGTGCCAAGCTACCAGGTGGTGAGCACAGGTTAATTTAGGGTGTGTTCGTTACTTACCCTGACTAGGATTGTGGTTCCAGCTTGGACAGGGTGCATACCTTTGCTGACCAGAAACCCAATTTCTAACACAGGGCAAGAACCAATGCCTCATCCTTGCACACAAAATATCACTTGCCCCAGGGACACAGTCACTGAGACACACACACACACCGACACACACATACACACACACACACACACACTCTCTCTCTTCCGGTGTCCTCCCTGGGGTTTCTAAAATATAATGGAACGCAGAGAACTGCTAAGATTAAACCATCAGTGTTTCTATGAGAGAGGCAATGTAAATTGACACCTTGTCCAGTACACTCTGGGCGCTGCTCCACACTCTCTCCTCCACATCCCCGCGTCATCCCTTACCTGAGCGCTCCCGTGCACCTCTGCCCTTTTAAGTCCCCATGTGTTTAATCGCCGTACTCCGTGAAATGTGTTTGGTCCTTACAAAACTCCTGGTCGTGTCTTACTCTCACTTTGTGTGGGGTTGCCCCCTTCCTTCTAGGCGCTTCACTTACCAAGAAGCAAAAGCCCTTAAAGCCAGTCTGGGAAAGTCTTCCAATTGAGAAGATGGTCTGATACCTTTTTTATGTGTGAGAGAGCGGGGTGGTTGGTTTAATTCCCTCCTATGCCTCTGCTCAAAGAGCATTCCATGAAAGACTGAGGGCCAGATTTAAGAAGGCCCTAGTGCCACCTTGCGCCACATTAGCATAATTGTTTTGACACTGTGGCATTGGGTTGGCAAAAACGCTGCGCTATATTTGCGAAGTGGTGCAATGCACACATTGAGCCACTTTGTAAATCTTTGCGCCACATTATGTCTGCGCCAGGCATAATGTATATAATAGGGTGCTCCGGCGTTAGGAGGCCCAGAAAAATGGCGCAGAGGAATCTCTGAGATTCCACTGCGCCATTTCTAGCATAAGGCCGGAGGAAGGTGTTAAAATGAGGCTCCCACTGTTTTCAATGGGCCTCCTTTCACTTTGTAGGATTAGCGTGTCAATAATTTTGGCGCTAAACCTGCAAAGCGCCAAACTAGCATCAAATGTTTTTATGTTAGTTCCCTAATGTGCGCCATGGTGCGGCATACCATAACTACTGCGCACACACAATGGCTTTAGGGGTGGCACAATGGAGCACAAAAAAAGTGGCACATCATGACATGTTGCGCCACTTTTCATAAATTTGCCCCCGAGTACATTGAGGCAGCTTTTGGCTAGCTTCTGTGTACCAACAAGCAGAGGTCCGGGCCAGGGGTGGACTTTCCTAGTGGAAAGAGTGTCTCTGTGGGATGCCCCTCGCACAGTCCTTCCTAATTCCTACTGCGGATGCAAGCAGTACAGAAGTGCTTGTGAGTGGCCGGGCATTGTTTACAACCAGACTGGGAGGGAGTGATGAGGATTGTGAAACCCTCAGGTCAAGTGCCCCGAAAAGAGCAGGTGACCAGCCCCGGTGCCAGGAATTAACTAGATTAAGTTTATGGTCAGCCCTCCCTTGGCATGGAGCATGAACTAAATGCCATCTGTACATTACCAAATGCCACTTTCGCTGCCAGCAGGCAAAATACTAGCCCAGGTATTGTGTCCGTAGGTGAATGAAGGTGAGCCCAGGATCCCACCTTCAGCAGCCCAGCCTCCAGGAAATAATAGCAGACGTCATATCCTGGAGGGCATTCTCTCAACCCTCAAAGCGTCTTCTCCCAGTGTTCCCAACCTACGGGAATATAAAGGCCAGCTAACTGCAACCCCCACCCCTCACTTCCACGGCCAGTAATTCCAGATCCATGCCTTGGGGAGCTTAGAATGATTCATTAAAGTAGAGAGAGAAAGAGAAGGAGAGTGAGAGAGAGAGAGATATGCTGTTACTAGCAGACCCAGGGACCAGGAGAGGAAGAAATTATTGCAGTGCCTTGTGGTACCAGAACCTCGTCAGTCATAAATATCGTGTCCTAAATAGTGCCACAGAAATATCATTCCATTGGAGTTAATAATAGAACATCTGCAGGCAATGAATGGTATTTGACTAATGGATATTCAGTCGCTATTTCGGTATGCGATATTGTGACACTGATCCCTCTTCTGATTCCACTCTCACTGCACGGGATGTCTCCTACACCACCAGACAGCTGAAGCACCCTACAGATATTCCAGTACTACCACCCTCCACTGGCCTCATTCTAGGAGTGTAAATCCCATCATCCCTCTCCCCTCCCCCATGGGGTTAACCCCCACTTCTACCAACTAGGACAGGCCACCATACACAGTTGTGCGCAGCCCACCTCACCAGCGTACAGTAGATCCTCATCCTAATCCCACTGGTACAGCCACATCCTGAAAAACATAGAGAGGAGGATCCCTCACACTAGAGGCGACAGCTAGCAACTTTAGCCACCTAAACTGATGCTATCTTCAGTGGCCTGTCATCTGCTGCAGTTTCCCATTTCGCTATGTACATGTGCCAAATCTGACTCCCCTGCCCCCTGTGTCGCCTAGCCAGTGCTCTACTTGTAGTCAGCTCTGTTGCAGCCCTTTTTTAAAAAAATCTTGAAATTAATCCCCAACGGTGGAGCTGTAGGTGATTTCATTGCTAACTGATCTTCCTAACAGAGGCGGTTTCTTCATGAGGGTGGAGGAGCGTGAGCGGCGCGTAGCAAATGTGAAAAGTGAAATGCCAATGAAATGATTTAATTGGCATTTTATTTTTTACCAATGCACACCGCAGCCTGCCCCCAACATGAGAGAAGTGCAAGGCATGTCATCTGCTGCTAATTTGCAGAGATGCCAAAGTGCGCATGTCAGTTTGGCTGCTGCCTGACATGCATACTTTGAAGCTCTCCAACCCGAGCTGTCTTAGACAGCTGGGTGGAGAGCAAGCATAGGCCTCCAGGGCATAAAGGAGCGCCCAGCCAACCCACTCCATCCAATCCTGATGCTTTTTTCATGCTGGTTAATAGCATGAGAGCAGCACCTGGATTGGTTAGGGGAGCTCTTCTACTCGTGCCACAGACTGCAGAAAAATACCAAGGAGGACGCGCAGCCTGTGGGTAAGTACCCTTTAATATTATTTTATTTATTCCCAATGTAAGTGTAATGCATGCCAGAGTAGTGATTTAGTTTGTGTTTATGATATTTTGCTCAAATGCAGATTTATCTTAAAGAAATGAAAGACAAGAGGCATTTGGCAAAAGAGGAACAGTTGGTTTAATTAAACGCAGCGGCCAGAAGAGAAGTACAGAGTTGGGGGTTTGATGGCTGTCAATGAATAGTCTGAATTCTTCTGGAATGTCCTTGTACTGGGCCCGGACAAAATAATCAGCAGTTCTTTTTTTCTGGAACCTGATGCAACAGAGTTTTTTTCTTCCATAGCAGATGTTGGAACAGCTCTGACAGGTCTTCTCCGGGGATGACCAGGGTTGGGATGTGTATGGTCACGAGGGAGCAGAGGCCCCGCCATCTGGGTGTGAGCTGTGCATAGGTAAATTGTCACACTGCCAGCAGAAGTCCGTCAGCAAGGAGGTGCCCCAGTGCATGTTTGGTACATGCAGTATTGCTTCACAATACTCATTTGTGCCATGTAGGATCGTCCCTTTGCTGCTGAAACACAAGGAATACAGTATACGTTTCTGTACAATTAGAGATTGCCCCTTTCCCTCCAACCACGTGTACCCATCTATCTCAGGATCCAAGATTTCCTGACATGGGGTATCTATGCTGGTATTCAATCCTCCCCTATGAGACTTGTTTCCCCTTGTATCATTGAGGTGTACGGCCCTACACAGGAGCTTCATACCTAGGGTCCATTGATTATTAAAGAAGACTGCTTTAGACACACTAAGGGCCACCCTGAGACCACAGACAGAGGCAGGAGTGTATGTGTTTGTGCACTGGTGTGGTGGTTTTGCTACCTCCAAGAACCTCTTTACTGGAAAGTCTTGGGGCCAAATAGTGTCCTCCCCTACAGTGCCTCGCCTGCAAATCCCGCCCAGCTTGGTTTCAATATCGCTAGGCTTGGTATAAAGGTAAAGTGCGGTGGAATTGGTCTCATATCGAGTGACGTTTACTACCACCCTATGGGGTTCACTCTACTAGGTTGTAATTTGGCTCTAATCCTACATAGGTACAGATGGATGACATATTTTGCTTTCTCAGGGCTGTTTCTTGGGATAACTAAAGCCTATCTGCAACTATGGTGTGCGGTATCAATGAACAGAAGAAGTACGGTATGGCTGATTTCTGGGTGCCCACAGCAGTCATGTGCTGATACCATGTGTTGTGTATGAGTGCTGTGTGTAATGCGTGTGGAATACTAACGTTAGGTTCAGTGTAATTCTAAGTAATGTGGGAAAGGTCCCTACGCAAGAGCTATAGAAGTGTTGAGCTAGATTCCAAGTGACGAGGCAGACTTCTGGCTATGGATCGATGCGGGCACACCCACAGCAAACAGGGGGCATACAATGGTACAAAAATACATAACTTTCGGAATTTTGCAAGTCTCGGGATGGCCTGGGGAAATATCTGCAGTCTTCTGGCGATCAGGATCTTTCTGCTCTGGCAAAGTGCTGCGGACCGGAGGTATCTTTGCTTTTGTAAAAAGAGTTCTTAGAAAATGTCTGTAAAAAATAGTCCAAAAACAGTCCATGATCTTTGTCTTGGACACCTGGGTTTTGCTGGGGTTCTTGCAGTTAGTGCCAAAGAGGTGGTGGGCCACTATAAAGGTGGTGCACTCGTGGTTCAGTCATAGACCTGTTGCATAAGAGCTGTGGGTTGTAGGTTAGCTTTAGAAAAACATACATCATTATTCAGTCTTGGGAGATTCCTGTGCCTTTCTTTCTTTATGTATGTTCTGTACATTTATTTTGCAGGTGACTCCAGTTCAGGCAACCATTTTAGGGAGCGGTGAGTGTTTTAGTTATGGATCGCCTGAGTTATATATTTTGCAGGCCATTTGGTCCTCTCCTTGCCATGACAGAGGAGAGTATTTCTATGTGATGATCTTTGTGGGTTTATTCCTTATTCCTAACTCTTTTCCCTAACGTGTGTGTATGTGTGCTTTATCAATGCGGATGTAACCTTTTGACCTTCATATGCATGGGGCGATGTTAAAGGAAGGGTATGTGTCGCAATTTGGGGGTTGCTGGTGATTGCAACGTGCTCCAAGGACACATGTATGCCCTTTAGTCCCTGCACATGGCATGCACTGAGGTTCTCCCTAGTAGAGTCAGATGTCTTGGCTAAGCCCTTTTTCTGGAAACGTTTTTGGGCTACTCTCTTATGGGTCATTGGGCATCTCCCTAGTTCTTCATGTAATGCTGTGTAAGAAAGTACCCTCTTTCTCAGCACGGTTACCCCCATTTTCTGCCTGTTGTCAGTGTGTTTAACTGTGTTCACTAGGTTCCTGCTAACCAGGACCCCAGTGATTACGCTCTCTCCCTTCTAACTTCGTAGCTTGTACCATTTTGCACCCCACATTTGGCATACTGGTACCCCCATGTAAGGCCCTAGTATATGGTATATGGGTACCCAGGGCATTGGGGTACCAGTAGATCCCCATGGGCTGCGGCATGTATTATGCTGCCTATAGGGAGCCCATGCAAAGTGTTCTGTTGCCCTGCCATTGCAGCCTGCGTGAAAAGGTGCATGCACCCTTTCACTACCAGATCACTGTACCTGGTAAGTAACCCCTATGCCAGGGTGCAAGTACCTGTGTGTGAGGGCACCACTGCACTAGCAGAGGTGCCCACATGAACTCCAGCTCCATTTTCTGGAACTTCATGAGTGCGAAGACGCCATTTTATGTGTGTACTGGACATAGGTCACTACTTATGTTCAGCTACATAATGGTAACTCTGAACCAAGGCATTTTTGGTATCAAACATTTCGGAATCATACCCCAATACTGTTGCAAGTATTGAAAATATGATTCCATGCACTCTGGCGGCTCCTTGGAGGGCCACCGGTCTTACAGGGTTTTCCGGGCAGCCCAAGCTGCTGCCACCCCTCAGTCAGGTTTCTGCCCTCCTGCTGCTTGATCTGATCAAGCCCAGGAAGGCAGAACAAAGGATTTCCTTTGGGAGAGGGAGGTAACACCCTCTCCCTTTGGAAATAGGTGTGCTGGCGTGAGAGGGGTAGCCTCCCCAAGCCACTGGTATGCTTTGGAGGGCACATTTGGTGCCCTTTGCGCATAAACCAGTTCACACCGGTTCAGTCCCTGCTCTGGCGTGAAACTGGACAATGGAAAGGGGAGTGACCACCCCAGGGGTGGTGCTCAAAGCTTCTCCAGAGGGTCCCTGGGTTCTGCCATCTTGTTTGCAAGGTTGGCAGGGAACTCTGGGAGCATCTGAGTGGCCAGGCAGTCGACGCCAGAGCCCCCTCCTGATAGGTGTGTACCTGGGTAGGTGACCAATCCCCCTTTCAGGGCTATTTAGGGTCTCTATCTTGGGTGGATCCTCAGATTCAGCTTGCAAGATTCCAGCAGGACTCCTCTGCAACCTCCACTTCGACTTCTGGCCTCTGGAACTGCGACTGGAACCTCCAGGACCCAGCAATCTGCCTCCAAGAAGAAGAACTCTTCAGCAACATTGTTTCCAAGGCTCCTGTCAGCAACTGCAACATTTCCTTTGGCTCTGCATCCACTGAGGGCAGCGTGTCTTCAGTCTGCACTAGAAGAAAGAAGGAATCTCCCTTGGAGTGAAGGAGTCACTCCTCCTCATGTGCAGGCACCTGCTGCAACGACGAACGGCTGTGTGGATCTCCCCTCTTCTTGAGCTGAGTTGATCCTGCATCATGGGTGGTGATCTGGAGTAGTCCTTTTGGTCCTCTCTGCCAGCTGTTCAACATTGGTGGAGGTAGGACTTTGCCTTCCCATGCAGGACAGTATCCCCATGCAATGCGTCTCTTGCAGCTGTCAAGGCTTGTTTGCATCTCCTCCAAGGGATCTTCAGGTGACGTGTAGCTTCAGTCTCCAGCACTCTTTCCTGCAATTCACAGCCTTCTGCATGGTCCTCCTGCGGCGTGGGATCCCTTTCTGTAGTGCTGTGTGGGCTCCTTCTGCAACTTCTATGTCCCCATCCTGAGGGACTCCTGTGGGTGCTGCCTCCACTCCTGTGGGTCTGCTGTGTTGCTGAGGGTCCCCTGTAACTCCCCCTTATGTGTTGAGTCCTCCTGAGCCTTGCTGGCCCCCCGCTGCACCACTTTTCTACTAACTGCGAATTTGCCTTTGCCAAGGATTGTTGGTAGAATTCCTACATCGACACCCATCTGCAATCTTCTCTCCAGCGTGGAACATCTTCTGCATCCATCAGGAACTGTTCTCCAGCTCCAGGGCTGGCTGCAGTGCTGACCTGTTCTTTCTCACCGCCGACGAACTCCTGCAAGTACAGTTGGATGGGTAGTAGCTCCTACTCCTCCTGGACTTCACTGTGACTTTTGGACTTGGCCCACTCTCTCCACAGGTCTTCTTCACCAGGAATCCACCACCGGCTTCTTGCAGTCTTGCCTGGGTGTCTTCTTTTCTTCTTTTTCCTCCTTTTGGGTCGTTTGAGGAAATTCCCGTGATTTACTCCTGCTTTCCTGGTCGCTCGGGGGTACTGTTACTTACCTCTGTGGTTTTCTCCCCTCTACACATTCCACTTACCTAGGTGGGGGTCCTGTGTTTGCATTCCATTTTTTTAGTATATGGTTTGGGCTCCCCCAAGGGTCACTATTGGTTATTGCAAATTGCACAGTTTTCTAACCTTTTCTATGGCTATTACTGTTTACTAGTGTATATATTTAGTGTATTACTTACCTCCTATTGGAGTGTTACCCTTCTAGTATTGTGTGGTATTGTGTTCTAAAAATAAAGTCCCTTTATGTTTGTACAACTGATTGTTTTCTTTCATGTGTATAAGTGCTGTGTGACTACAGTGGTTTTGCATGAGATTTGCATGTCTCCTAGAAAAGCCTTGGCTGCTCATCCACAGCTACCTCTAGAGACCCTGGCTTCTAGACACTGCCTACACTTCACTAATAGGGGATATCTGGACCTGGTATAAAGTATAAGTATCTTAGGTATCCACCACAGACGAGGCCAGCTTCCTACATGCTGTTTTTATTGTGGTACACTGGGGTGGGGGGGGGGGCAGAGAGCTGCTCTGTGGCCCCTTTGTGATTTTGATGTGGCAAAGACTGGGATTAGGCCTATCGCCTCCTCGGACGATGAGTGAGAGGCCTTGTGTGATCTGATCAACAGGCCGGACATGGTGGTAATTGTATTCGTGCAACTCGCATGGGACTGTGATTGTCCTTTATAGAATCTATTTGGCCTCCCCACCACCCCGTCTCCATCGGATCTAGGATGTTTGGGTCTGCCTCCCATGTGAGGACCAGGGACTTCAACACGGCGACACGCTACTCTGACTGTATGGGAGGGACATGATCCGATGAGCAGTTTTTGGACGTCTGGAAGCCTTTTGGAGAGAGGAGAGGGCAGAGCACTTGGTTTCAATGGGATTCAAGTGCGTGGCCAGGACTCGTCTGGATTTGTCCGATACTGGTAATAAACTGGGATGGCTGATTGCTCTGGTGAATTTCTTTACTGACTTGGTGCCATGTTGTTGCTTCATAATCTGTCTGCTTTGTGCGTGGACTTTGGATTTTATGAGGACATCATTATCCCAAGTGCGTAGGAAACCTGGCTCTTGGCACTGGAACATCGCTTCGTTTTGGAACTGAAAGCTGGCCTTGAAAGGGGACCGTTTGATCTGGTTATTGGAACCTGTCCCAATTGGACTTAGAGGAGGGGACCCGAGTGCTTGCTTTTATGCACTGTTGGGGGGCTGCTCTGCCCCCTCGTCAGACTGCCTTTCCCTCGGGGCATGGCAAGCCAACCCTGCCCTGGCCAATCAGCAGTAGAGTGGGCCATGGACCCCTACAGGCACCCGAATGGTGGACTCTAGTGCGGATTCCCGATTGACAAAACGTACAGAAACCCTGAGTTTTTTGTGAACGCAAGTAAAGGCATGACTTTGTTCCTAACGTTGTCAGTAATCTTCATTTTTTAAAGGAATTTTGATGTGAGCATGAGGTAAATGTAAACTTATTGGGGGTGTCTGACTACCTGCATATTTGGATTTTGTGATTGTGTAAAGGCATTGCCCTCCCTGACAGTCACCCCTCCCTGTTGTGGTTGTGGCCCCGGTCTTTGCTGGGCTGGATTCCCTGTCTGCTGATGCTGCTGCCATGGGTTTGGCAAGCCACCTTGTCCCTGCTGTAGTGGTGGTGGCTCCCTGATTTTCCTGTGGCTGAATGTAGGATGCATATGGGTTGACCAAGGATTGGTTTTGTGGATGGGGATTTTGCAGGGACTGGCCAATGCTTATTGCTCTTTGATCATGATACGGCTTTAAGCGGCATTGGTCAGCCATGTGGCCTATTCTGTGACATTATTAGAACTCTCTGACGTCTGGCTGCTGCCAGCCTCTCTGACATCTGCTGTTAGAACAGGGTGGAAACCTCCTGGGGTTCTGAGGCAGAGCTCCCATCAAGACAGGTGCCATTTGCACACTTGCAGCCAACGTGGCTGTCTCTAGGGTGGTCTTACTCGGTTTGTGCGGGCCCGGCTTAGTGGGGCTTCTCTGGACTTGCTTCCTGCTTTAGACCTTTCCAGGAGGGCCGCTGCATGGGGAGCATGGGAGGAGGCCTGCCCACCTCAGGCTCCAAGACTCCCCATGTGGTCAGTGGGGACACCTCCTTGGGTTGTTGTTCCATTTGTCTGGCATACCGAATCCCCTACAATAGTCACTCGTTTGGGTACCATATTTGGGAGCAGATAGGGGGCTTCAGACATGCGGAGCACACCGCATAGTGTCTGGCCACCTCATCTGCACCACTTCCTTGCTCATGGAGGTTCCAGAATGGTGACAGTCTGGGCTTGGTAACCCTAAGGGTACATGCGTTTTGCCTGCTACTGCCATTGTCCCTGTGTGCCTTTGGCTGGTTCCCCTCCTAGCCTCAGAGGGCTCAGTAGGCTTGTATATGTTGTAGCCTTGGATCCCTTGCTTCTTGCGTACCTTATTTGTTTTCCTTTTGGCGGTCCTTTCTAAGAGGTGGTGTGTGCGACAAGCCCATTGCAGAGCTAATTCACATAGCTCAAAGAATCTCTCCGTATATCTAGGATGATCTCCCCAAAGGGGGTTCAGTTGGCTGGGATGACCCTGCATGGCATACATGTGGTGTGGGGGAGTCCTGGTGGTTTGTGCTCTAGAAAGGGAGATCCAGGGGAGGAGCAGGCTATAATCCAGTTCTCAGCAAAATGGATAGACATTTTCAGCTTGGTCATTAGGTCTCGTCCTAATATATTAGTTGGGGATGAGGGAAAACAAAGCAACTGTGCCCTCATCCTACTGCCCCCTATCTATAGCTCGAGGGGTTCTGTGAAGGGGACCCTAGCCATCGTATCTGAGATCTCTTGTATGATGTCAATGTTTTTTCATAAGGGAACTGCTCCTTCTCATAGGCATGACCTTGTCTCTCCTGTGTCTACTAGGAGGTTGTATGGTGTGTCGCTTACTAAAAACATGACCATGGGGTCCTCCTTAGGACAGCCTGGGGCAGACAGGAGGGTGCATGTATCTTTAAGTGGGTGTTTTGGTGATCGCTGGAGCAGGTTTCCTATTTTTTCCTTTGATTGGAGGGGCCAGCCCTTCACTCTCAAACGCGCTGTCGGATCATGAGGTACTAGAGCCCTCTTCCTCGTTATCGCTAGTTGTATCATCTTTCAGGCCCATTACAACATTCCCTGTGGCCCATGAGTGTCCACCTGGATGGGTGAGAATGCATTTTCCCCATTCTACTGGTTTCATGGACGGGCCCCATACCCAGCAGGTTGGTGTAACCTTGTACAGGAATGGCTTGGATGGCAGGCATCATAGAGAACACCTCTGTACCTATGTATGGTGGGGGAGGTACGGAAACCTTGCTTGCAGGTTCTGGGTGATTAAAGGTTGGGGCCATCTCAAAGATGGCCCACAGTGCCTCTCTTTTAGCCTTTTTCCACCCTACAAATTTGGTCTCAATGTGTGTCTTCATGTGTTCTATTATGTTGGTGTTGAAGGTTCCTCCCTATGACCAGGGGAGCGTGTTCATTAGAATGTTTGTGCCATTCATGGCAAATTTTATCCAGCTTTTTAGCCTTCGTGGGGAATCTAGTCTGCGCATGGCTTAAAAGTGACTCCATGATTAATTGGGAACCTTTTTAAGGGACTAGTATAATTCTAACTTTCTTGAGTTTTAAATAATCATTAATTCTACTCTGATCATGGGGAAATATGTACACAGGATTGTGCTGGCAATAACTACTAGCTATTAGCTCAACTTTAGCCAAAAGATGCATCAAACAGACTTTTCACAATACATAAAACAACGCATATGAAGGGTCACAACCTGAAAGAAAGTGCAATGGTTAATTCAAAACATTATAAACTATTTAGCAGTGGAATAGCAGATATGGAATAACGATTTCTGACAGAAAGAAAATGGCTTATTCATATGCACATTAAAACATTTAACGAGACATCGCATTTCAACATGAAATATAATTGCAATAGTTTATCAGCACCACAACATCAACAACGTATCAATTGAAAACCACAATGGAAATAAAATAGAAGAAAGAAAAAAGTAACAGAATAAGAAAAATTATGACTTTGTCCCAAAAAGTAACCCTTGGCCTGCTCCTAGAGCATGATGCCCGATGTCAAGGGAAGGCTCTGCGTGGTACACAGGACTAAGTGAGCAAGATAGTCGGTCAATATCGGCTCGGGGACAAAGATAGTAACAACTTACACGGAGAAGAAAGATTACCTCGACAGCTACCGGCCCTCCTCAGACAAGTACAGACTACACCTAATCTCCAAGGTCCAAATCGTTCCCTAATGTATGAATTACACACTATATCACACCCAGGGACCATATGTACCATCTATGTCCAGTGGTCCAAGCGAATAATACCTCTCACTTCTTGTAGCTACCACCAGTGTTAATGACCAATAGTACTGAAAAAACCCTTTCAGACTAAAACACAAGATTGGGGTGCTGGCCCTATATTACACCCAGGACCTATGCGTACCATCTGTGGCACGTCCAGTGGTCCAAGCGGTGAGGCCTCAGTCCTATATCACACTCAGGGGTCAAGCATACCATCTATGTCAACCCCAGTGGTCCAATCGGTTTCCTGTACCACACTCACGGGTCAAGCATACCATCTGTGTCACACCCAGCAGTCAAAGCGACTATACAACATTTTCACCTTCCCAAGCCGTGTGTCGACTATTGTGAAAATGTGACCTCAGCGGGATCGCCTCCAAGATTGCCCTGCGACTACTCAGTTTGGACACATGAAATGTACAAAATGACAGGTTTCTGTCAGTGGCAGGGAGTTCTGGTTAAATTTATATGCTTCTTCCTAGTTTGCTATACACCAAATGCTGGGACTACGGATCAAATGTAGTCTCTAACCCACCGACATCGGTTCCAGCAGAACTTTTAATCAATTGTGGCGTCTGCTCACCACTTTTTGTTGCGCAGATGTGAATCCGTATGGGTGGGGTCCTCTTCCTTCTGCTGCAGTCGGCCTTGAAAAACCAATCTCTCCTATCTGGCTTGCCAAAATGTTGTTTGAATGTGGATTTACCTCTAAAAAATAAAAGACAAGAGGCATTTGGCAAAACTGGAACAGTTGGTTTAACTAAACCCAGTGGCTGGGACAGCAGTACAGAGCTGGGGTCTGATGGCTGTCTCTCAAAGTTACAGAGTTCTGAGCGCCATTATACACAATTCTGGAAAGGTCATACAACAATTCTATGCATTCTTTGGAAAAGGATTCCGGGCCTCTTCAAGGAGTCGTAAATCTGACTATCTGATAAAGTGCGCAGATGGGTCTCATCCGCGGGTGAACATAATGCGGGCCATCAGATAATATGTCCAGATGTCCAGCATGGGGGTGTGTGATCACTGCATATTGTGTGTGAGTTGTGTTCTGATTGGCTGAGTATAACTAACCTCATGTGGAATCTAACTTTTATGGTGTTTTGGGAACATGCCCCTCTGGCAAATGTGTTTTATTGGTGTCCAATATCCTACGACTATTGTGGTGTTGCGGCCTGTCTGAGGGATTGATCTGGGTTTTTCCTGTTTGAGTTTTTGTCTACGGGCTACGTGTCACCCTCACCCCACCTATGATCTGTCAATCAGCTGCTTCAGGCATAGGTCGCAGGTCTTGCCTGACCACGTATTTCTGTCAAGGGTTTGATGAAAGGTCACATTGGGTGGAGTCGACAACAGTGATGTGAGTTTGTTGTTATGCGCACGTGTACATTGACATCATCAGTATCAACAGATGCTTGTTTTATATTGAGCTTTAAAAAGAGGGGATGTATTATTTTGGGCTTTTGGATGAAGGGTTTTTTAATTTTGTTTTTTGGGAAGCCGTGGTGCACTTTGCTTGCCCCACCACTTTCAAAGGTTACTAGCCTCACCTGCTTGGTACTTGCACAGTGTGGAGATTCATTCTTTGTTTTCCCATATCTATCAGTAAAATCAGTCAGGAACCACTTTTAGAGTAGTACCCCTCCTAGTGTGGTTCTTCTCCAGGCCTTGTGCTTTCACTCCTGTCTTTTTAAGGATCAGCTATAAGGGAGAGTGCCTTGTGGGGCATCCACCAAGGGTCCATGGTGGTGTGAGAAAGTGGGTGGTTTGCAATTGGCTGTGACCAGTTCATAAATATTCATGGAAATAGCTGCCACGTTTGCAGCAGAGGACACATTTGGTGGTAGTTAATCCTTCCACAGATAAGCAGTTCAATGCAATGCCGCCTTATCTGCGAAGCCCCCAAAAATACACATCTGGCCCTAAATTGTTTGGCTCACTAATTGCCGGGTGCTACTTTGAAGCCTGTGTTCTGGGCCCTCACAAGCCGCCTTTGTTCTAGCCCTTTTGTTTATGTTTTTTGTGTTCCGGTTGCTGCCAGAATACAATATAGCAGGCCAGGCTAAGCAGACCGCATCCCAGGAACATGTTCTTGATGAATATTTAATTTGCTAATTTGCCTTCTGAGGCGTTAATTGCATGCGATTACAGCATGTCCTCAAGACAGAGGGAGGATGTACATGACATTTAAAGAGGGTAGCGTCACATCTCGGTCCTTGGTGAGAACTCCTTCCGTCGTCTCGTCTGGATACGTTCACAGAGGAAAGGATCTGTCCGTCTAAAGCAGATTTCAGCCTGTGCGGTTGCGCCCAAGGAGCTGTGATGACGCAGAAAAAGAAGGTCCGACATATTCATGCATACCGTGTAATCAATACATATAATATAGAGCAATGCTAGTAAAAGAAATAATGTACGGGGGAAAATGTGCCCTCGGGGTAGTTCGCCATCATTGTAAACGAGCTTTTATTAATTATGAAGTATTGAAAATGTAGTAATCCGTCATAATCGCAAATATATGTCATGATTTCTTGTTTAAAAACTGTTTTGCTTAGCTTAAATTTAGTACAGGCTTTGGCCTAGTTGCTTGGTTTCAAATTCTAACTGCGTGGTTTTTTTTCCTTGAACTAATGAAACATATATTCTTGCTTGAAGTTGTATTTTTCCAGTAGAAACTGGCTGGTACACTTATCTCCAAGGTTTCGTGCTAGGCCGGTTACATCCCCTTTGATACAAGGTCAGTCTCTGCAGGTGCGGACAATGAAGGTACAGATAGTAAAATAATTGGCAAACCATGATACAATTTGTGTTCCAAGGCTCCAAGGACAGTGTATGCATAAATGGGCGCTAGTAAGAGACAATTTTGATTGGACAATTTGAAGCCAACCTATGAACCCTCCAATGGAAGACCCTGCAGAATTTGGAATGTTTCTTACTTAAACCCACCGGACAAAGAGAAGTCAGCCATTTTCTTTGATGCCAGTTTGAAGCCTGATGCGAGACTCCATTTTGGACGACACCCTGATGCCCTTTTCTCTATCTGAGAGAAAGAGACTTTAAGAATTCTCACCCTAGAGACTTTAACTTTGATTTGCCCCCGTCTTGCCCATGCAGTAACTTTGCCCTATACTCCTTGCCGCTGCAAGGAAGCTTGCCCTTAACTTTGCCCCTTTGAAACTTGCCCCATGCTGATCAACCGGTACCTGAAGGACGAAGACTTTTCTTGAATGCTGATTGTATTTGGTAAATATGAAAGGATAAATGTATTATGCATTGTGTTTTTTTTCCTTTTAGGTACCAACTGCTATTTTGATAGGGTCCTAGCTAGAAGTTTTCCAAATTTGTGTTGACTAAATTCGTTTTGCATGAAGTCCCACATGCCAATGCTAATTAGGGGTTAGTCGAGGTATACATTCAATGTATCATGAAGAATTGAAATCTTGTTATGCTGACCGAATGTATGCAATTAGTCAAATACAGTTAGTCACATTGGTGATTTGTATTGCTATAACAGAGTGTATCATTATTCAGATTTTACGTAGATTGCGTTTCTTCCGCCGTTATGGACAGCTAGTAATGTTCATATACATATATCAATTGGTTTTGAGACATATATATATCGTGCTAGCTTTGTTAATATAGGGAAATAAATTCACTAACTTTTAATAAACTGGTGTGGTTATTCATGACTGAAAGGTCATGGTGCGCCAAAATACCAACTGTTATTGATTTCTGATGTGCTATATTGATCTATCAATCGTGTACTGATTATTGATTACAACGGTTATTGATTATTGATCTGAGTGACTCGACTATTGAGGATGAGGAGATCCCGACTCGGTTAAAAGATTCACCGACCTCCAACGTGTCCAGGTACAGGTAATTTTATAAGAGCTGGACGCGCTATCAGTAGATGATAGCAGAGGATGGTTTAGCCCTTTGGGACCCCATCCGAACAATAGACAGAGTCAGGTAAGAATTTTCTTTGATAAAACAAGTCGGAGAGATGATGATGCCCTAAGTCCCCAATGACTTTCCCGGGATCTCGGAGCTTGCGAATGAGGAACATGGAGGTATGAAAATGGTCTCAGCGTTTCTAGTGACGGTATGAGTGAAGTTAGGGTTTTGCGCTTGCACAGCTTATCGCCGCAGATTAATTGAGAAGTTTGTGAGGATTTTAGGGGGGTTAAAAGATATTAGAGGAGTGTTACTCCAAAGGTGTGAGAGTAGGGAAGTCGTCGAACTTCACATGTGTGTAGCGCTTTGAGCAGAAAAAATTGTCCACGTGGTTGTTGATGTTGAGACGGGCCCTGCGAGGTCAAGAGACTCCGGAGTATGTTGAAAAGTGTATGTGACACTTGTTTGATGTTGTGATCTGGTCAGGTTTAATAGGTTGATCGGGCGTGGTCAACAAGTCGGTATGAATGTTGCGGAGTGAAAGAAAACTTCGACTTTGAGATTTGACGAATTCTAAAGTGCACTAGAATAGTTCATTGATCAGTTGAGAGTAAAGTTTGCGGGTCAAATTTTGCTTGCGAAAGTGGGAAACCGAGAAAGATGGAATAACTGCTGAGGCTAGTGAAAAATCCCTAAGGTTTCTGAAGCGATTGTATTACCTTTCCTGTAGTAAACCGACAGATCTGTTTTATTCCTTTGGTTAAGTGCTCGCGTTATATTGCAGAAATTAGTTTATGAGTGAAGCCGAATGAAAAGAGGACAAGCCGCAGGACTTTGTCAGCCGCAGGGTGTGAGTGTGACGTCACTAGGAGCCGCGCTGGGATAGGTCGTTGGTGAGAAGGGTCGCGCACGGATTGGACGCAGTCCGCGAAGCGCAATTGGAAGGGGAAAGGCAAGCGAAGAGTATTCCGGGAATTAAAGTCACTTATTGATTACATATTTTAGAAAAACAAAAGACGGAAAAATTAAATTTTTCAAGGCATTTAAGAGTGCCATGAGGGGAGATGTTTATATTAAAGCAAATGTAGGAGAAGAAACACCGCCTGAGGGTACACCAGCCTACATCGTCATTGAAGAAAAGGGTGTAGCGCCATGTCTTTGGTTAAAACAATGGTGCAAATTAACAGAGAAACATGGAAGTGTAGCGTTCCCTATCCACGGGTCGTTTAATCTAAGAGTTTTAGAAAACCTGAGATTTGCGCTATACGACATGAAAGTACCTCCAAGACCAGCACAGTTTGAGGCACTAGCAATTTGGGAGCTAATAGCTAGAAACCAACAACAAAAGAAATTTGAGACAAGAATAAGAAAAGTAGAAAAGACACTAGCGGATGCTAGATGGGACAGCACACAAAAGGTTTGGAGATCAGACGTATTGCAGGGGATTAAATTGTTTCCAGCGATTACTGATGAGGCGGAGACGGAAGGAAGGAAAGCCACCTATAAGACAAACAGGAGTCAGTCCAGAGAGAGAGAGAGCAATAGAAACTCGAAAAGGGGAGACGAGACAGATGATGAGGAGTTCATTATACAATTGCTGAATGATCGCCCACCACCATACGTGGAAAGCGAAAAAGGCTCAAGCATTAGTACTGCCCCTCCAGAACCAATACAGGGTAATGTGACACCAAATTTGAGAATATCTCAGAGGCCGAGCAGCTCTGACATGCCTTTCTCACCACGAATACCACGGGTTCAGAGAATGTACCCAGACGTGCCAACATTGAAACCGGCTGATAACTATCAGCCACAGGTTCAAAGGCACTGTTGCGATGAGCATAATGTGGGAATGACTTCCGATTCAATGGCGCAGGGAGGACAAAACTATCAGAGACCGACATTGATTCAAGCTGAACCAACACAGTTCTCGATGCCCCAAAAGCAGACACAAGAAGTGCGAGTAATAGAAAGCCAGTTAGGTATGCCAGCAATGATGAACCACAATGTGGGGATTAACATGCCACAGAATTCGGGGAACGGACAGAATCCAGATGCAATATCTCTACCTATCACTGTAGGTCCACCAGTACCACTGTACATACAGGCAAATTCAAGCACAAGCGACCAAGGGTTAATGATACAGAATGGGACAGGGAGAAGATGCATAGAAACCACTCCAGAGACAACTCCGATAGCGGCACTGCCAAATGGATCTGGGTCCTCGTCGGAATTTAGTCCAATTCCAATTTGCGCTCCGTCAACCGTGGTAAGGTCACATCCACCACTATTTGTACCGCTAACTTCACAGATTGAAACATTACAGAAACCGTCAATGGCAGTTGATGTAACTGCTACATTGATGGGACTGAACGCACAACAGTTAACACAATGGTTCAACAGCCTGAACTCCCCGCAGAGTACATCAAGCGGGAAGGGAGAAGAATACCTGAATAAAATAAGGTTGGGTATGGAGGCAGATGAACTGGTAGAGGGAACAATGGGTTTGAACAGATTAGAATCATACACAGAGGAAGAACTAAGATACATGTGCCCTAGGATTACAAGAGAAGTGAGCAACATACATAAGAAGTTACAAGAAATTGCAGACAGAAACGAGATTGATATAGGTAAGACTAAACACCTGAGCAGAAGTTACAGATTAGACTTTGAGACAAAAGATTTCGAACACATGAGATCCGCAGGGATGAAAACACACCTTAAAGAGATACTGCAGAGTGCACAGGTCTGGAGATGTTTAGACAAGTGGGAAAGCAGGTGGGTTAAGAAAAAGGATAAAAAGAAGGAAAATACTTCAGAACGAAGTGAGAAAAAACAACAGAATGACGATCTGATAACCATGTTACCAATGAGAGAGACAGCAGGGGGAAAACTTGTGCATGTACCATGGCACAGGTGCGATATTCAATCCTTTATGGACGACTTTCCCAAATTGAGAGAAAAGCCGATTGAGTGGTATCAACAAACAGATAGATTTGTGAAACTCGCGAAGTGTCTCTGGGAAGACCTGAATACCTTATTTGAGATTGTGGTTCCGGCTGATTTGTGGGAAGATTGTAAAAGGGCTGTAGGTTGGCCGACGAGTGAACCAGAGAGAGATAGGGACACAGGTGCGCCATCACCTACGGTAATGAGTTTGTACCGCAAGGTGATCGAGCACTTGAAAACCAAGGTTGCGTCGAAAAATGTGGATTGGCAAAGGATTGACAGGACTGCCCAAGAGGTTAAAGAATCTATACACGCGTATTATGAGAGGTTGTTGAAAGCGTTTAAAAATTACAGTGGCACGGAAACGATTGAGCCAAAGGACATGCTCCATTTTGTGTTCAGATTTGTGGACGGGCTGAGACCCGAAATTAGCCAGATGATTAAATCGCATTTGATTTGTTGGCAATCAAAGTCGATCGATGAAGTGTTGAATTATGCAAAATACTGCAGTGATGAGATTGAGACAAAGCAGAAAAGATTGAAGGAAAAGGTGATGGTGATGCAGCTCAGGGCAGCTCAGACAGGTTTACAAGGTTTGCAAGGTTTTCAACAACAGATGCCGCAGCAGCAGCAACAGGGAAATGCTATGTTTCAGCCGCAGATGAGAGGCAGAGGCCGAGGAGGTTTTGTGAATAATGGTCCTGATTTGAATACCGTTATGATTCCAAATGGTATACAGGCAATGAAGAAGGTAATGCCATGTCACACGTGCGAAATCGTCGGGCATTGGAAACGGGAGTGCCCAATGATGGTGCAGGAAGGTGTAGGTCAGCAAAACAATGATGTCAATGCATTCCAGACTATGAGAGGACCGAAACTGAGAGGTCCAAACCCAAATTTTCAAAACAATATAAACCAGATGCAGGGTTTACAACCCATGCAACCGCAACAGGTGCAAATGCCTCGTGTGCAAATGACACAATTGCAGCCAATGCAACAGCAGTTTCCTATGGTACCTAATCAGCAAATGCAAATACCCTTAGCACCAATGAATCAGCAGCAAGCAATGCTTCCTCAACAGGTCACGGGTCAGGGAATGAGTCAAAATGACACAGTACACCAATTCCCACTACACAGCGAGAATGCAATAAACGATATATGGGAGAGCGAAGGTTCAGATGAGGAGGGAAATTGTGTGCTTGCAGCATCTTTGGAAGTTGATCAAAAGGGTCCGTATGTGGAGGGGAGAGTTATGGGTCATCGCGTTTCATTCTTGGTTGACACAGGAGCTACACGTTCCACTGTCAGGAGCATTGAAGTACCAAATTTGCCACTTTCAGGGAGAACAGTTCAAGTAGTAGGAGTAGCAAATAGGTACCTGACGAACCCAATCACAGATCCAGTACAAGTCAGAATTGGTAACTATCAAGGGACACATAATTTTGTGGTATGTGACCATATCACTGTTAGGGAGAGACCTATTGTGCAAATTGGGATGTTCGATTATGTGTTCGAACGATGGAATTAGAATTCAGACGAGCAGTGATGGGGAAGAAGAGGACAGTGTAGAAGGGGACGAAGTAGAAACTGTTGATGAAGAATATCCCCTGATTACCCTTTACCCAATGATCACTGAAGCAGATATTCCAGCTGAGTTACAGGAAACAGTCGGAAAAGAAATGTGGGATATGACAGGAAAAGAGGTGGGATTGGTGAAAGGAGTGGAACCAGTGAAAGTGACTGTAAAACCCAATGTAACCTTTCCCCAGACCCCACAATACCATATGGCACAAGACACCCTCATGAAAGTCGCCCAACTCATTGATGAGTTTGTAAAACAGGGAGTACTGAAAGAAGTGTTAAGCAGTCCATGTAATTCACCAATCATGGGACTAATAAAGCCAAGTGGAAAGGTCCGAATTGTGCAGGACTTGAGGAAAATAAATGACATAATAATAAAATGTTGCCCTGTAGTACCAAATCCAGCTGTGATAATGTTTCAAGTCCCTTGTGATGCTGAGTGGTTCTCACTCATCGACTTGTCACAAGCATTCTTTTCGGTGCCTCTTCATGAGGACAGCCAATTTCTATTTTGTTTCAAATTCTTAGACAGAGTCTACAGTTGGTGTCGAATTCCTCAAGGGTTTTCGGAGTCACCGTCAATTTTCAATCAGATTCTAAAGAAAGATTTGGAAGCGTTGGAATTGCCATTCGAGTCAACCCTAGTACAGTACATTGACGACTTACTGATTGCATCCAAGACAGAAAGTGACTGCAAAGCCGACACCATTGCCCTATTGAACCATTTGGGAAGGAATGGACACAAGGTGTCTCCTTCAAAATTACAGTTCTGTCAGAAGAAACTGAAATATTTGGGTCACCAAATAGAGAAAGGGTCACGGAGAATAATGAAAGAAAGAATAACAAGTGTACTTCAAATGAGTCCCCCAAAGACGAGGAGGGAGGTGAGGAAGTTTTTGGGAATGGTGAGCTACTGTCGCCAATGGATTCCCAACTTCTCAACTCTAGCAAAGCCTTTACTGAAACTGACCCAGAAGGATGCATTGGATGAAATTGAACTGAAAGGAGAGGAGATGGATGCTTTAATTGAATTGAAAGAATGCATGTGCAGGGCTCCAGCTTTAGGTATGCCTGACTACACAAAGCCTTTCACATTGTTTTGTCATGAACGTGATGCATGTTCCTTGTCTGTCTTGACCCAAGCCCATGGTGGCGTAAACAGACCAGTAGCATATTTTTCAGCTACTTTGGAACCGGTCGCAGCAGCACTGCCAGGGTGTTTGCGCGCCGTAGCAGCAGTTGGTATCAGCCTCACTCAGAGTGAAGGAATAGTGATGGGACACCCTTTAACAGTCATGGTCCCTCACTCAGTTGAGATACTTTTGACACGTTCCCGAACACAGCACATGACTGGTGCTAGACTCACAAGGTACGAAACAATAATTCTGGGATCACCTAATGTGCAGCTGAAGAGGTGCACTACGTTGAATCCAGCAACCTTGTTTCCCAGTGAAAATGCTGAAATTGAGAACGCTGAAGACATCGAGCATGATTGTCTTCAGGTGACTGAATTTTGCACCAAACCAAGACCTGATATCAAAGATACCCGATTGGAAGAAAATGATCAAATTATTTTTGTTGATGGTTCATGTTTAAGAGATGCACTGGGTATATTGAAAGCAGGGTACGCTGTATGCACAGTAACAGGTGTTTTGGAAGCATCTTGGCTTCAAGGAGTTTACTCTGCACAGGTAGCAGAATTGGTAGCCCTTACTAGAGCTTGCCAACTGTCTGCATTGATGAAAGTTACCATTTACACTGACAGCCAGTACGGGTTTGGAATAGTGCATGATTTCGGACAATTGTGGTCACAGAGAGGCTTCATGACCTCTTCAGGATCACCAGTGAAAAATGGTGAAAGAATAAGAGAATTGTTACATGCCATCCAATTACCAGGAGAAGTAGCAGTGGTAAAATGCAGTGCACACTCGAAGGGACAAGATTATGTTTCTCTGGGAAATGGATATGCGGATCAAGTCGCAAGGTTTTGCGCATTGAACTGTATATTGCTTAGGGATGAATGGAATTTGATAAGTGAACCAGAACTCGAACCAAGCGAAATATTTGCTCCAAAGGTGGTAGATACGATGGACGAATTGAAATCCTTACAGAATGATGTCAGTGAGGATGAGAAACTCTCGTGGACCAAATCACAATGTGTAAAAAGACTAGATGAATTATGGGTTTCAAGTGAAGGGAAATTCGTTCTTCCAAACAGCCTTTTGACACAGATAGCCAGATTTTACCATGGACAAGCTCATCTTGGGAGGGATGCCATGATTAGGTTGTTTAAAAATGATTGGTTTAACCCCAAATTCCGTCAAGTTGCTGAAGCAGTTTGTCACCGTTGCGTCATTTGCCAACAGATGAACGCAGGGAAGGGAACCGTAGTAAACTTGAGCCACATTGGAAGAGCAGGGGGGTCCATTCAGCAGGATGCAAATGGATTTCATTGAGATGCCTGTGCATGGAGGCTTGAAGTATGCGTTGGTGGTTGTGTGCATTTTTAGTCACTGGATTGAAGCATACCCTACACGCAGAAATGACAGTCTCACAGTTGCAAAATTACTCTTGAGAGAGTTAATACCACGTTTCGGATTCCCGATCTCTTTAGAATCAGATAGGGGAAGTCACTTCAATAATGAAGTAATAAAATTGCTTTGTGCAGCACTGAACATTGAGCAAAAGCTGCATTGTAGCTACCGCCCTGAAGCATCAGGTTTAGTGGAGCAAATGAATGGCACATTGAAATCAAGAATGGCGAAAATATGCGCATCAACAAACTTGAAATGGCCCGACGCATTGCCTTTGGTGCTAATGTCAATGAGAAACACCCCTGACAGAAAGACTGGACTGTCCCCACACGAGATTCTCATGGGCAGAGCTATGAGACTTCCAGCAGTTCCTGCAAATGCGCTTTTGAATATTACAGATGATATGGTGTTAGACTACTGCAAAGGTCTAGCTGATGTGGTTCGCTCTTTCTCTCACCAGGTGGAGGCAACCACCTTGCCACCGCTCCAAGGTCCAGGACACACCCTGAAAGCAGGTGACTGGGTCGTGATAAAGAAGCACGTGAGGAAGTCGTGTTTGGAACCCCGTTGGAAAGGACCTTTTCAAGTGATTTTGATGACTACCACCGCTGTGAAGTGTGCGGGAGTTCCCAATTGGATTCACGCCAGTCACACAAAGAGGGTATTGTGTCCCACAGACGAGGAAGTTGAAGCGCTGAAATTACCAGTACCTGATAACAAAGTGCCAAGCGCTGAGACAGAGCGAAAAAGAACTAGAAGCGAACAGGCAGAAAAAGAGGAGGGAGAAAAAATCTCTGAGGACGAAGCAACTGATTCACTTGGGGAAGACCAAGGAGGAGCCTCAGACAGCGACGAAGCAGCTGAAGGTAACAAAGAGCCTGAAGCAGCTGAAAGTGACAAAGAGCCTGAAGAGAGTAACGGTGACAAAGGGCTCGAAACAGGTGAAGAAGCAGGAAAGTCTGATCAGAGGAGGGCTTTCCCAGAAGCAGACGATACAGGAAGGGAACAGGAAAACCTGATTGATTTCCCAGAAGGAGAAGACGAAACAAGACAGAGTGAAACTGTTCAAACTCCTTCAAAAGAGGTTGCAGGTCCGTCAAGTGGACTCAGTGCAAAACGTAGACAAAGCACATCGCCAGTAAAACTAAGAACTAGAGAAACGTTGAATGACAGTGAAGGGCCAAGAGTGAAAGAGAAAAGAAAGGAAGTGTCTGTTGTAGTGCCAACATCAAGTGAAGAAAAGGACTTGGCCAAAGAGGAAAGTACCAGTGAGAAAGAATCAAAGAGAGAAGCAAAATTGAAAAGAAAAAGGATACCGAGCAGAAGGTATTCCGGCCCGGAGTGGGCGTACGTAGCCAATAACGATTGGTCAGACGAATTCGTATCCCTCAGTCTTGAGAACGAAGAGACAGAACTTCATTTTGGAAATAAAAACTTTATGGACTCTGTTGATTCAAACCATTGATCGCCTGATTGACTTTTCAACCGGCTAAGACATTGCTAACTTGACTGACATTGAAACCGATTTTGAGACAACGCTGCTAACCGATAAGAGACTAAGCTGCTAAAGAAAACTGTGTGAACATTGAACTCGTTCAGCTTTGTAAATACCTGCAAATATGCTTTGATAAAGTGTCTTCAACTTTCTGATTCTATACAGATCATTACTAGCTTCACTACACAGGGGCGTAAGATGAAGTGTTGTAAATACATGTGTATAGGCTTATTAACTGCATGCGTACTAATCATTGTAGCAATAGTTCTTGGAATGCATGGTAAAAATGAGAGTGAGACGAATGATGCTTCTACTTCTAAACCTATTATCGTTACTGAACTAACAGCTCTGAAGAGACTTGAGGAAGACGAGAGACACTTGCATGATAAGAAGGAACTTTCATCTAACGTTTTCTATCGCTTACTAAGTGAGTATGTTGAGACCATGGATGCGAAAGATTGTTATGTGTGTACACAAATACCTACCTCAGTAGTGGAAGGGGTAACGTATCACAGCATGCCTCTTACGTATGGAATTACATGTAGTATAGTAGCTTCCAGATTTTATGCTCAAAAAGACATTCATTATTTCTATACTAATTACGATGTTACTTTTGCATATGTCCCCATAATAGGGCATTTAAGTAAGATAGCTCGAGATTATTATGCCAAATTAATGAGGGAATTCTTCGAACCGATGTCACCTTTTCACACAGCTCACGCACATAGAGAGAACCTTACATGCTTGCTTTCACCAGTAGAAATATAATTTTTAGACCGCACTGATGATAGGAAGAATGAAATGAAGGAGAAATTAGAGAGGGAATTACACGAAAGGACGTCTGTAGATAATTATGCTTTTGCTGCAATAAAGACACAAGGAAAAATAGCTTTAGATACATTGCATGTAGGAAGATTTTGTATACATAGATTTCCATCATATTATGACACAGTTTTTGTGGGAACGAGTGAATGTAAACATACGTATGCATTTCAATCTAAGTGGACGTTCATGCTGAATGGACAAGACCCAGCTATTCCTGGAGTATATTATATTTGTGGACTCAACGCCTATTATCGTCTTCCTAAAGGATGGTATGGGAGGTGTTATTTGGGAATAGTGTTCCCAAAGGTTTACCAACTAGACGACTTAAAGAAATTTCCAAGGCTGTCTGAATCACATCATGTTCAGAAAAGGGAGACAGCTTCTGGTGTGGTAGGAGATATATTTGGAGCATTGATTCCTTCAGTAGGAGTCATATTGGATTCAATCAAAATACAAAAGTTGTCTACTATTGTGGATAACATGCTGACAAAGTTTTCAGGAGCTATAATCCTGATGAATGCTGAACTTGCTGCAGAAAGAGCTATGACTCTTCAAAATCGGCTTGCCTTAGACATTCTTTTAGCAAAGGATGCGGCGTTTGCAAAATGCTTGGCACACGTCACTGTTGCACATATATACCAGACAGCAGTGGAAAAATTAGAACAATGCTTACAAACTTAACTAAAGAAAGTGTAGATTTAAAGGAATTAAAAGAACCCGGAGTTTGGGAAAAAGTTGGAAAAGGATTTGCTTCTGTGGGAAATTGGCTCAGCAACGTATGGAACGGATTGTTATTAAAAATAGTAAAGGGAATATTAATAATATTAATTTGTCTATTAGGTTCTTGGGGAACCTGGAAAGCTTTCAAAATGTTAAAAGCAAGGAACAAGAGAAGAAGAGAAGAGAAAATAGAGAACAAAATGGTGGAAATATATCGAGAAAAGTCAAAAGGGACTAAAAGAAAAAGGGAATTGACTGAAGTGCCAAATTACTATACAGAATTTTAATGGAATAAAATTTGTGGGTAGATTTGATGTGATGACATAATTAGTCATCAGAGGAGGGATTGATGACGCAGAAAAAGAAGGTCCAACATATTCATGCATACCGTGTAATCAATACATATAATATAGAGCAATGCTAGTAAAAGAAATAATGTACGGGGGAAAATGTGCCCTTGGGGTAGTTCGCCATCATTGTAAACGAGCTTTTATTAATTATGAAGTATTTAAAATGTAGTAATCCGTCATAATCTCAAATATATGTCATGATTTCTTGTTTAAAAACTGTTTTGCTTAGCTTAAATTTAGTACAGGCTTTGGCCTAGTTGCTTGGTTTCAAATTCTAACTGCGTGTTTTTTTTTCCTTGAACTAATGGAAAATATATTCTTGCTTGAAGTTGTATTTTTCCAGTAGAAACTGGCTGGTACACTTATCTCCAAGGTTTCGTGCTAGGCCGGTTACATCCCCTTTGATACAAGGTCAGTCTCTGCAGGTGCGGACAATGAAGGTACAGATAGTAAAATAATTGGCAAACCATGATACAATTTGTGTTCCAAGGCTCCAAGGACAGTGTATGCATAAATGGGCGCTAGTAAGAGACAATTTTGATTGGACAATTTGAAGCCAACCTATGAACCCTCCAATGGAAGACCCTGCAGAATTTGGAATGTTTCTTACTTAAACCCACCGGACAAAGAGAAGTCAGCCATTTTCCTCGATGCCAGTTTGAAGCCTGATGCCAGACTCCATTTTGGACGACACCCTGATGCCCTTTTCTCTATCTGAGAGAAAGAGACTTTAAGAATTCTCACCCTATAGACTTTAACTTTGATTTGCCCCCGTCTTGCCCATGCAGTAACTTTGCCCTATACTCCTTGCCGCTGCAAGGAAGCTTGCCCTTAACTTTGCCCCTTTGAAACTTGCCCCATGCTGATCAACCGGTACCTGAAGGACGAAGACTTTTCTTGAATGCTGATTGTATTTGGTAAATATGAAAGGATAAATGTATTATGCATTGTGTTTTTTTTCCTTTTAGGTACCAACTGCTATTTTGATAGGGTCCTAGCTAGAAGTTTTCCAAATTTGTGTTGACTAAATTCGTTTTGCATGAAGTCCCACATGCCAATGCTAATTAGGGGTTAGTCGAGGTATACATTCAATGTATCATGAAGAATTGAAATCTTGTTATGCTGACCGAATGTATGCAATTAGTCAAATACAGTTAGTCACATTGGTGATTTGTATTGCTATAACAGAGTGTATCATTATTTAGATTTTACGTAGATTGCGTTTCTTCCGCCGTTATGGACAGCTAGTAATGTTCATATACATATATCAATTGGTTTTGAGACATATATATATCGTGCTAGCTTTGTTAATATAGGGAAATAAATTCACTAACTTTTAATAAACTGGTGTGGTTATTCATGACTGAAAGGTCATGGTGCGCCGAAATACCAACTGTTATTGATTTCTGATGTGCTATATTGATCTATCAATCGTGTACTGATTATTGATTACAACGGTTATTGATTATTGATCTGAGTGACTCGACTATTGAGGATGAGGAGAGCCCGACTCGGTTAAAAGATTCACCGACCTCCAACGTGTCCAGGTACAGGTAATTTTATAAGAGCTGGACGCGTTATCAGCTGCATTAAAGAGGAGAACTTCCAACAGGGAGAGGTACATTTAGGGAAAGCAGGGTGGATCATGCTAATGTTATGGCATCATCTACAAGATCGGGGGAATTATTATGTTCACCCCAAACATTGTTTGGAAAACGTCTCCAGATCAAGTTAATAATCAATACATTGGTAAATAGAAATAATTTAGAGCCATTGTCTGAAATCCCCAATTGTAGCTTGTTGACCGTGAAGTTAAGGACACCTGTGAAATCGGGCACAGGTGGGCACCCTAGAGAAAAGTGTGCTGTTGCAGCCTACAATCTCCCTTCGGTTGAAGGCATGTAGACTTGGTCAAGACTCTTGACACAACCCATTTGCTGCAGCCATCGATAAGTACGAAATCAATACAGAACTAACAGAAGGTCCTGCACAATGGAGATTGTACTGATATCCCACAGCCAAGCAAGCAACCCAAACACAATTGCATGAATGCGTATTACACATGCACACTCAGTAAAATAAGCGGCAGAAAACAGTTAATTCTGCCGGAAGAAGTTATGTTGCAGGTTTATTAAAAGAGGTAATGGGTTAACTTATGGATAGTCCAAAAGCAGCTACTCACAATACAACCCAAAATCTCTGCCTCTCTGATTAACCAAGAAGTATCAGGGCAACATACAACTGATGCAACACGTGAACTGTTTCAAATGAGTTGAGAAAGTAGTCCAGTGAAGCATAGCTCACACTAAGGGTGGAGGGAACAAAGGCCGGGCTCCCAGGTGCTGATTGCAGCTGTCCCAGGGAACCCTAGGTCACTGTTGATTTTACTGGGGCTTTGCTGAATGCCCTCTTCTGGACAAATATTCTTGCTCAATTTCAGCACCAAAAACGATTGGATCACTCTGCATCTCTGCCAAGGGTGTCAGGCCCCTCTTTGAGTTTTTCTGCTTTTGTACCCGCCATTACATTTCACATATTCATATTTTCGATTATTTGAGTGTACACTTTTCATTTATATATGTACGCTGCATTTAGTATTTTTCACAAGTATAACATACTACCTTTGCTTTATAATGGTTTGATAGTGCATCAATTATTCATAAATATGCATTTATATTATTGATAATGCCTGATAATTACGTGACATGCAACAAGATCAATAAGGTAATTATTCCTTTGACATCATTCACTGTGTGGACTGCCATTTTCAAAATAATCAGAAAAGTGTATTTAAGCTTGGTATAGACAGGTATAGGGCTGAGATGAGTCACTGTCTTCCTGGGAGACTGGGTTTGCTTGAGCTGCAAACATTCTTTGTGAAGGCCGTCGGCTTTTCAGAACAAACATGGCCTTATCAGCTCTCGTAGTGCAGAACAACAGACCTGTTGCTTGTCTAAGGTACTGGGATAGAGGCCACCTCAAGAAACTCAGACAGGCCCACTGGTGCTAAGGTAGCTTAGCTAGGGGTTTTTAGTGAGCATAGAC
The DNA here is from genome assembly GCF_031143425.1 of Pleurodeles waltl. Taxonomy (NCBI): domain Eukaryota; kingdom Metazoa; phylum Chordata; class Amphibia; order Caudata; family Salamandridae; genus Pleurodeles; species Pleurodeles waltl. The sequence continues at coordinate 94,493,207 of NC_090441.1, forward strand.
TATTCATAACATTCAGTGAAATGAACACCTGAACAGATCACAATGCTGCAATTGTTTTCAAGTGATCAGGCAGCCATCGTAAGGACATTGGGAACTGATCATTACAAGTTACCCAGCTACATGATGACTGCACTGAAACCAATGGTGTTCGGTACACCTTGCCTTAATAGCTCGGTACTGATGCCAGTATCAGATTTATTATGAAATGCAACCAGAGGGCACGTTAGGGGTGCCCCCTGAAAGCCTACTAGCCTCTTAGTGTGCAAGCTGACTGGTATCTATCAGCCTGCCACCACAGATGAGTTTCTGACCCTCTGCAGGTGAAAGCCCGTGTTCTCTTAGGCCAGAATCTATACCTATTCTGAAGGAAGGTGATCACAGCAGGATGGCTAGCATTTCAGCATATCACAGCCAGGGGATTCAAAGCCACTGCCACCTTTGATATGCAGCTCTGGCTTCCCCCAGTCCTGGGGAATGCCACCCCCTACCCTGAGGCCCATTTGACACCAGAACAGGTGGGAAATGAGTTATTCAGGAGGTGTGTTGCATATCAAGGCTAGTCACACCCCTGAGGTGGGCTACCTGAAGGAGACACTTGAGGAAGGGTTCCACCGTATTGTTTTTTGTGAAACTAGGAATTCTGGGTCAGGAATACAACCACTTTCCACAGGAAGTGGTCATCCAGTGGGTGTAGTCACACCAGGGGTAAATAACCCATTGGCTACTAACCTGCACTCCCCTAAATGCCCCTAAATTCAGTATTTAGGGGTCCCTCTGACACCACAGCTTCAGATTCATCTACTGTGAACTGAAGAAGGACAAAAGAGGAACAATCACCGCGAGAACAGAGGACATAAACACTACTTGGCGCCAAAACCTGCCCTGCTGCTGGAACCTCGACAACTGCACCAACCCAACTTGACCAAATGCTGTGCATCTTCCCAAAGCTGTGGAGGACTGTTCAGGGCTTCAACAACCATGTAGCATCTCCCTTGGGGTGGAGGAGCCGATCACATCTGTTCACAAATCATTGTTGTTGGCCATCTGGGCTACGGAAAGAGCAGCACAAAAGGAGAAGGTTCTTGAGGCTCCAGGAGGTCAGCCCAGTCTCTCTGGCGGCGAGGTTGGAGATGCTATACCCTCCAGGAATCGCCTGCACCAATACCCTGACTAGTTACTCCCACCAAGGTTTGTTTGTGTCCAGTCCGTACACTACTGCCACCAAAACTTAGCTACAAGTCAAGGGACTTCAGGACAGATGAGCTCCACATCCACAGTGGGTCTGTTGTTTTGTTTTTCCTCCCTCTGCAGGCTGCCCGGGAACCAAGGGAATCTCCAATTCTAAGTGGCAAGCCAGCCAACACCTCTGCACCTGAGCACCTCAGCCTGAATACAAGGCTCCCTGCGTCCCCTTGGCCTATGAGCTCCCATAAGCTAAGCCCCACATTGGGTCCTGCCGGACTTGTCCCCGAGCACCCCCTTCCCGCCAAGAGAACCGCCTTCAAAGAACGTATCGACAACAACGCACATAGCCACAAGGAGCTCTTCAACATCATGAAGGAGCTCTCCAACCCCGGCTCCAACGTCAATGACATCCCGCCATCACAAGACCTCTGCGACTCCATAGCCACCTTCTTCCACCGCAAGATCGCAGTCTTCCATGAAAGCTTCAGTTCTCAGACCCCCCCCCCATCAACCACAGACTCACCACCCACCAGCCTCCTGCTCTCCTGGACCCACATAAATGACACCATTGAAATCATGAACACCATCCACTCCAGCTCACCATCCGACCCCTGCCCTCACCACATCTTCAACAAAGCAAGCTCTGTCATCGCACCCCAACTCTGGAATATCATCAACAGTTCCTTCAAGTCCGCCACCTTCCTGTAGAGCTGGAAACTCCACGAGATCAACGCCCTCCTCAAGAAACCTAAGGCGGACCCAAAGGACCTCAAGAACTTCCGGCCCATCGCCCTGTTCCCCTTCCCCGCAAAAGTCATAGAGAAAATTGTCAACAAACAACTGACCTGTTTCCTTGAGGAGAACAACACTCTGGACCCATCCCAATCCAGATTTCACAGCAACCACAGCACCGAAACTGCCCTCATCGCCGCCACCGACGACATAAGAACCATACTGGACAACCGTGAAATAGCGCCCTCATCCAGCTGGACCTCTCAGCCGCGTTCAACACCGTCTGCCACCACACCCTATGCACCAGCGACACAGGAATCCGCGACAGAGCCCTGGACTGGATCACCTCCTTTCTTACCGGCAGAACTCAGAGAGTCTGCCTCCCTCCATTCTGATCGGAAACCACCAAAATCATCTGCGGCGTACCCCAGGGTTCATCCCTCAGCCCGACCCTCTTCAACGTCTACATGGCTCCGCTCGCTAACATCGCCCGATCTCACAAACTCAACATCATCTCATATGCTGATGACACCCAGCTGATCCTCTCCCTCACCAAGGACACCCCCAAGACCAACCTCCACGAAGGAATGAAGGCCATCGCCGAATGGACGAAGAACAGCTGCCTGAAACTGAATTCCGACAAGACTGAGTTCCTCATCTTCGGCTCCACCCCCTCCGCATGGGACGACTCCTGGTGGCCTGCCACACTGGAATCTGCACCGACACCCACCGACCACGCATGCAACCTGGGATTGATCCTGGACTCTTCACTATTTATGACCCAGCAAGTCAACGCCATGTTCTCCTCCTGCTTCAACACCCTCTGCATGCTTTGGAAGATCTACAAATGGATCCCAACTGAAACCAGAAGAACAGTCACCCAAGCCCTTGTAAGCAGCAAACTGGACTACAGCAATGCCCTCTACGCAGGAACCACGGCCAAACTCCAGAAAAGACTGCAACACATCCAGAACGCCTCCGCACGCCTCATCCTGGACATCCCTGGCCACTGCCACATCACAGCCCACCTGAGAGACCTGCATTGGCTCCCCGTCAACAAGAGAATCACCTTCAAACTCCTCACCCATGCTCACAGGACACTGCACAACACTGGACCAAAATGCCTCAACAGACTGCTCTCCTTCTACACCCCGATCCGACAGCTTCGCTTCGCCGACCTTGCCCTCGCCACCGTCCCACACATCTGCAGAACAACCACTGGTGGCAGATTGTTCTCGCACCTCGCTGCCAAGATGTGGAACACTCTTCCCACCAACCTGTGTCAGACCAAGGAACTCCTTACCTTCAGGAGACATCTCAAGACATGGCTGTTCGAGCAGTAGCAGCCCCCCCCTCAGCGCCTTGAGACCCTCACAGGTGAGTAGTGTGCCTTACAAATTCCCAGATTGATTGATTGATTGCAGACTCTATTGTTTTGACAGGTCCTGTTAAACCTTTACCGTTGTAGCGCTCAAGGCTACTAATGCAACCAGCACCTCAGCACCTAGGGACACTAGAACAGGTAAACCTGAACTGCTGGTGGTACGGTTGACCTTGGCCCCCCAGCACCTTACGTCCTAAAGGATACCCTCTACAACGACTGCAATTATACCTATGCAGTATATCTTTCTGCCACAGGATAACGTTACAGAGTTCAAGGCTCATGACTCAAATCTGACAGCTTTGCTTTTTTCACTGTTTTTCTTGTAAAATCAATAACGCCTAAAGTACTCACCCAGTATCGATGATCTTCGTGTCTAAACATATATAAAAATCTGTGTTGTGTTTTTACATTGGTCTCAGATTTCTTTTTGAGTGTGTCTCATTTATTGACTCTGTGTATACAACAAATACTCAACACTCCCCTCTGATTAGTCTGAGCTGCTGGACCACACGACCACAAATAGAGCACTTGAGGTTATTAAAGTAATCGTCTGGACTTTTTGCAGGGTCTACCCCTGCATTGGAACACTACATAAATATGGTTGCTCCTTTTTCCACCCTTCAGCCAGTGCCATACTCGATGGAGGTGGTCCCACCAACAATATGCGCTCCTCAAACAAAACAGTTGGCACTCCTTCGGAAAAACAATTCTTCATTTATTCAGAACAAAAACAACAGCAACAATCAGGGGAAAAAGAGGACAATACATTGAGTGGTAATTGAAGCCCATATGGGGCTTTATGTTAAAACACAGAAGAATTTATAATGAAAGTTGAAAGTACTCATTGATTTTGGATGAATTATAATTTGTAACGTGATGGACCACGGACTCTACACTGTTACAAATTTTTGAGAAAGTAAGATTGTGAATCGATGCCGATCATGGTCAGGGGATTTCGAGTCCTCTTTCTGTTTTGAATGAAGGCAGCGTGGGAACCAATGAGATGTATTTATTGAATGCAACCTCCCAAGAGCTCTTTAAACACTGAGGAGTGCGATGGCAGAAACACGTTTGTTGCTGTTGTTTTCGTTCTGAATAAATGAAAAAAAAAAAAATATATATATATATATATATATATATATATATATATATATATATATATATATATATGTATATAGACACATACGCACACATATATATATATATATATATATATATACATTGGTGGTTACACCATAGTCATAGTATCATTGTGCGTGTTGAAATGTATATGATGCACAACTTACCAATCACTAAAGTGTTATAGAAGGTAAAGGATTAGTGCATCAGATGTGGTTGTAAGAAGCATGTTTAAAAGTAGGTTGTTGTTTAAAGCCGAAACCTGTTCAAAACATGTGAAAGAAAGACCAAAGCTGCTGTCGAGAACAGATTATCCATTGGTGGACATCCTGACCTGTTCCTTTGTTGAATAGCTGTAATACAGCGGTATAGATGAATTCTATGTTGCGAGGACATTTATAAGGTGTGCATGTTTATTCTGAGAACTTTGCTGAGGATTCTGAGGCACTCCAGATTGGTGAATAATGTAGAATGTAGGGGTGGCCCACTTAGATGTGGTTTATCTCACACTGTTATTGTATGTATGGCTCTGAGGTTGTATGTCATCTCAGAAATCCGTGTAGCGTACATTTACTAAAGTGCAGCTGGTTGTCCATAGTGCATGACCAAAGGTGTCTTTTCAGAGGCAAATGTATACCTGTCAACCTCTTTATTTAAAATTGTGGGTCATGTGAAGTCTTTAAAACGGTGATCCAATTAAGGTGCTTAGAAAAAAATGGTGTAGTGAGTTTAATTACTTCAAGTCCACAAATCAGTGTCACAATGATGTGATGATGTCACCAGTGATGTTATCAATTACGTAATTTAATATGTCATCAGTGATGTACTGTGTGAATACATGGTGGAGGTGCACGTTATAGTTATCCCAGTAAACTATAACTGGTAAAGTTCAGTCTTTATTTGTTTTGTAAACATTGTTTTTTTATCTTATTTAAACACCTGACTATAACATTGCTTTAACATTTGTTTTTTTAAAATATAAAGTAATATCTTTTTACCATACCAAACTATAACCTTAACTTAACTTTTACCTTTGTGTTTTACTAAAAAGATAAAGCAAACTTCCCAGCTGTGGTTGGCTGAAGGACCTGTGCTCGCAACCCCAGCACAGGTGGCCCCCCGCTGTGCATGCCCTTGGGCTATGCACATTCAGGGATTGGCCGCATGCTGGCCACCCTTGCACATGCGGGCAAACATCCAAAGATGTGCATCCCACTGCAGAAAGCTAACCCACATTTTTTTTTTTTTGTCTTAATGTTTCACTGGGTAACACAGTACTCCTGCAGCATCAGTGCTCAAGCTTCACCTCCATGGTACCGTCATAATGTGCAAGCTTCCCATGGCATGAATTTGTTTTTTAAAACTTGTTGCCCCTGTGGTCCCCTTGCAGCCTCCCACAAGTGCCTAGAGGATCAGTGTCACTACCCTAACTCTTTATATATATTTTTAACATTTCTAAGACATGGGAACGCTACACTGTTACAAAGTCCCAGAGTCATGTATTGGTGGCCGCAACATTTTTTACTGGGAGCTGACCAGCCTTTCAGATCACTCTGTACCCTGTACTTTGCGATTGTTTTCAATGTTAGAAAGGCCAACTGTGATTCGGTATCTGTTACCAAATCAAAATTTGTGCATGAGATCCAATACTAATTTGGTATTTGGAAGCTCCGTGTTTAGGGCGTCCCTTCCAAATACTGAATCGCAGTAGTATGTATTAATGTTTTGCAAGTGAATTCTGGTTGCAAAATAGTAATATTTTACCACCATTCAAAATTGGTGGTAGCCCATTCACAAATGGGAAGGGACTCAAGGAAACCCCTTCCTCTTTGAGAATGTTAAACAAAATACTTTTTAAGACTAGGCAGTGGTTCCACAGACCACAGCATACTCTTAAAAAATGAAACTTAAACATTTCATTTTCGTTTTAGAAAAGCATCCAGTTTTCCTTTAAGGAAAATAAGCTGCAAGAAAAAAAAAAGATTGCTTTATTAAAAAGCAGTCACAGACATGGTGGTCTGTTGACCCCAGCAGACCACCGTCCCTGTGATGGCTGCGATTCCTAGTGTCGCAAATTGCGACCTACTGCATTAATATTCATGAGGTAGGCCAATTTACGGCCCACTAGTAATCGCCATTTTAAAATAAAAACATCAATTTTGATTTCCAATTTGCAATTCGGTGAGAATCACAATTCTGAAAAAGTGATTCCTAATGTGATTCATCTAACCCTTAGTAACTGTACAGTCTGATTGAGAAAGGACATCACTGTCACACAGACTAATGGACTGGCCATTTGGCCATTCTGGCATTTCCCTGAGGATTGCAAGCTAGGGTGCTGCTTTCCAGACTCGATTGGCTGCCATGAGCCATTCTTGAATGCATTTAGCCAATATAATTGAAAAAATGTGTTGTGAGATGCACTCTTTAAACTCATCTTCCTGTTTTTGCCATACGGTTTTGCACTGTTTCACTATGGGGCTCATTTTGGTCCCCCTTGTGGGACAGGACATTGATAAGATGACCAGCTGCAACTTTTTGAAGAAGCAGCTTTCATTTTTGTGGCTCAGTGATGCCATCTATTCCCACAACTGGAACACCTGATTTGACGCAGGATGCCAACGTAGGCAACCTTGTACCATGGTGCAAGGGTATCTGTGTTGAGGGGATAGATTGTTTATGTGCAGGAAGGGATTCCTTCCTGCACATAAACAATCTATAATGACAATTTGGAACTTCTATGTGTGCTGCAATATGCAGCACACATAGAAGTACAAAAGCGTCATTTTAGAATGATTGTTTATGTGCACGAAGGTGTCCCTTCCTGCACATAAACAATCATCCATGGCATTTTGCTTCTTCTATATGTCATGCAGAATGCAGCACACATAGAAAAAGCCAAAAACGAGGCGGAATAAAAGCATTTCTCCTCGTTTTGACTTGGGGTGGCGTTCGATTTTTGGGCTGCCACAGATTTACGATTTCTCATAAATTAGGGGCAGCATCAAAAGCAATGGGTGGAACGGTGGAACTGCATCGGAGGGGGCCATATTTACAAAGAGGCGTAATGCCACAAAAAGTGGCATTACACCTTCCTGTAAATATTGAGCAGTGGTTAGCGCCAATGGAGCATCAGAAAAAGTGATGCTCCGGTGGCGCTAGGGGCTCTTAGATCTGCCCCTAAATATTTTAATTGTGAGACGTGGTTCACTCAGTTTGGGATACTTCCAATTGACAGCTGGAGAATGTATCACTCTTTCTCAGAAAATATCACTTGAGAGAAGATGTGTTAATTCATGGAACATAGAGAACAGTGGCGGCTAGTGACGTTTGAAAGGGAAGCAAGCAAGCTTAATGGACAAACGTGAGGACACATGTTTGGCAATTGACGCATTTTAAAGCAAATAACTTTAGTGAGAAAGCAAGGTTTATTCAGCTTTAGGAATGTACAGTCCTGAAATGTGAAAAACACAGTAAAAACTGCCCCGTATCTTACTGCATTAATATGTTCAACAGTTACTGAAATGTGAAAATTGTACAGTGCGATAACTTCAGGCCCTTTAAAGTGTACTTATCCAGCGTCTTGCACTGCACGCAGCACCACCTTGGAAACAAAATGCTCTTACCAAGCATTGGGAAGCACCCACAGTCGCTGGTTAAAAACGGTCATATAGGAATATGTGCTGACAGGTCTTTAGGTGGGATAAAAAAATGGGGGCTCTCTAAAAGGGAACCTGTAAAATACATTTCTGTAATTCTCCTAGTGTACCACCCAAACAATATTTTGGTTTCTCTCTGAAATGTTATTGCATCCTGATATATAACACAACAAGTGACATGTACCTACTACCTGTCTGTACTATTGGCTTTGTCAATGGTTGTTAACTGTTTAGGATAAAAAAGTAGCAACAATGATTTGTTATAAATAATTAATATTGAAAATGTTTCAATTCTGAAGTTGTGAGACTGATTTAAATATTACTGAAGCCTGTGGAAGGAGTATTGGCCTTCAGTTATGTGCTCTTTATGTGAGGTATGTTTGCCCTTTTCCTCTTCAGCATCCTCTTTTCGATTTCCACCAAACGCACTTCCTTGCATCTCCCCCACTTTGCCACCACAATCATACTCTGCATTTCCTCACAATAAGCACAATATTTTATTTTACTTTTGCTTTGTAAATATTTTGGCATTTGTGTACGCCCTTCACACACATTTACACAGAATTGCAATTGCAACTGGAATACAGCACCACTGACAGCACTTTGTTTGGCCTTCAGCCTCACCAATAGAGCTCTCAATCAAAGCCCCTCTTAAACACCTGGCATCACTCATAGTATGCAATATACAAGATTAATAAAATGCACAAAACAAATACAGAAACACAACATGATGCAATAGCTAACACTCTTGGGGAAAGCAAGACTAAGAAAAAACGTGAAAAAGAGGAACTAAATCGCTGACAAGCATTACCTAAAGTTTTTTAACTTTTGTTGATAATAATTTAAATCAATCCATGCTTTGGGCATTTATGTAAATGGCATGATGCTAGGCCCTGTTTTACTGCCATACAGCATGTAACTGTCCTTAATATAAGCATATCATTCTCCCTTTGCGCTTGACTCGGATATTTGTATCAACTTCACAAGGGAACAAAAACCCTGTTCATCTTAAAGATCAATTTCGTGTGGGAACAAATAGAGGAGCTCCACTTCTAAAGGGGCTAGCGACCTGCAGCCAGGGCCTGGGATGTCACAGTGAGGGAGGCTACCATGGCCAGGGGTCTCAGCACAATATACATAACACAAGATTAGCATTATAACACTTACCATCACCAAGGACAAGGCACCGAATCATATGTACAGGGAGTGCAGAATTATTAGGCAAATTAGTATTTTGACCACATCATCCTCTTTATGCATGTTGTCTTACTCCAAGCTGTATAGGCTCGAAAGCCTACTACCAATTAAGCATATTAGGTGATGTGCATCTCTGTAATGAGAAGGGGTGTGGTCTAATGACATCAACACCCTATATCAGGTGTGCATAATTATTAGGCAACTTCCTTTCCTTTGGCAAAATGGGTCAAAAGAAGGACTTGACAGGCTCAGAAAAGTCAAAAATAGTGAGATATCTTGCAGAGGGATGCAGCACTCTTAAAATTGCAAAGCTTCTGAAGCGTGATCATCGAACAATCAAGCGTTTCATTCAAAATAGTCAACAGGGTCGCAAGAAGCGTGTGGAAAAACCAAGGCGCAAAATAACTGCCCATGAACTGAGAAAAGTCAAGCGTGCAGCTGCCACGATGCCACTTGCCACCAGTTTGGCCATATTTCAGAGCTGCAACATCACTGGAGTGCCCAAAAGCACAAGGTGTGCAATACTCAGAGACATGGCCAAGGTAAGAAAGGCTGAAAGACGACCACCACTGAACAAGACACACAAGCTGAAACGTCAAGACTGGGCCAAGAAATATCTCAAGACTGATTTTTCTAAGGTTTTATGGACTGATGAAATGAGAGTGAGTCTTGATGGGCCAGATGGATGGGCCCGTGGCTGGATTGGTAAAGGGCAGAGAGCTCCAGTCCGACTCAGACGCCAGCAAGGTGGAGGTGGAGTACTGGTTTGGGCTGGTATCATCAAAGATGAGCTTGTGGGGCCTTTTCGGGTTGAGGATGGAGTCAAGCTCAACTCCCAGTCCTACTGCCAGTTCCTGGAAGACACCTTCTTCAAGCAGTGGTACAGGAAGAAGTCTGCATCCTTCAAGAAAAACATGATTTTCATGCAGGACAATGCTCCATCACACGCGTCCAAGTACTCCACAGCGTGGCTGGCAAGAAAGGGTATAAAAGAAGGAAATCTAATGACATGGCCTCCTTGTTCACCTGATCTGAACCCCATTGAGAACCTGTGGTCCATCATCAAATGTGAGATTTACAAGGAGGGAAAACAGTACACCTCTCTGAACAGTGTCTGGGAGGCTGTGGTTGCTGCTGCACGCAATGTTGATGGTGAACAGATCAAAACACTGACAGAATCCATGGATGGCAGGCTTTTGAGTGTCCTTGCAAAGAAAGGTGGCTATATTGGTCACTGATTTGTTTTTGTTTTGTTTTTGAATGTCAGAAATGTATATTTGTGAATGTTGAGATGTTATATTGGTTTCACTGGTAATAATAAATAATTGAAATGGGTATATATTTGTTTTTTGTTAAGTTGCCTAATAATTATGCACAGTAATAGTCACCTGCACACACAGATATCCCCCTAACATAGCTAAAACTAAAAACAAACTAAAAACTACTTCCAAATATATTCAGCTTTGATATTAATGAGTTTTTTGGGTTCATTGAGAACATGGTTGTTGTTCAATAATAAAATTAATCCTCAAAAATACAACTTGCCTAATAATTCTGCACTCCCTGTACTTGCATCCAGTCCTACCGTGTGACAAATGGGAAAGGGTGGGATCTATACTTGCGAATGGCAAACGTCTGGCCTCATGAAGGGATACCCAGTATGTACAACATTCTTTTCAACTTGCTACCTGAAAGCATTTGCAGAAATAACACAAAAACTGTCGGATCATGTAAGATTTTAAAGAGTGCTTTTTACAAGTTTTGGCCCAAAATGTTTGTCATTCTTTCAAAGTAGGTTCTGATAAAATCTTTAGTATCTGCAATGGTCTGCACTATAACTGTACAATATACGTGTGTTTTTTAAATTGCTTTTTTGATAACACAGATAGGGCCTCACTACGAGTGTGGTGGTCTTGCAACCGCCACACTCACTGTGGCAGTCTGGACGACCGTGGATACTGTGGTTTGACCACCACATAACAACCCTGGGAGTCCAACCACCAGGGAACTGCCAGCTCTGCAGGATCTTGGATCCAGGCGGTTGCGGAGACCCTAATCCGCCGATGATGTGCTGCTTGCGGATTGCAACCTTGTTCCCACCATCCTTTTCCAAGGCTGGCGGAGAACAGGTGCAGGGGGCTTTGCAGACATTGAACATTGCAAGGGGGCTGATGCACCCTGCTGGCTACAGCATTGCCGCCACCTTAATTATGAGTTGGAGACAATGCTGTAGCATATTTCCCGCTATGCCAGCAGTTGGGAACGTAGGTTCCTGCTCGCCGACGTAGTGGGAAACTCTTAATGACCCCGGCGGCGGAGGTTGCCCTGTAGGTGGCAGCCACCTTGTAGGGAGTTTGGAGGATGGAGTATTCCGTCCGCCTAACTCAAAATTAGGCCCAAAATCACTTACTTAGAACTCAATTAAGATCACCAAGGATTCGCAGGTACTTCCCTAAGCTAGCCATTTGATACCTTTCTCACTGCTTTGATACCACTAGCCTAAGGTATCAAGCAGGCTTGGATTAGTACAAAGATCTTAACAAGCCACGTTTACATTTTGTAATGCACTCCTTTTCTTCCTGGGACCATCAGCAACCAACAGGAGCCTGTATGTGGAAGAATGAATTAGTCTTGTGAGGTCACTAGGAATGTGATCTAATTTCTACTGCACATGGCATTTTGATGATCAGCTCTGCTGAAAAAAAAGCTACACCCAATCATGCTGTTTCTACCACCCTAGAGAGCCCTACCATCTTCCTCACCTACTCTATGATACCAAATAGAATTAAGTTGAGATAAATGGATATGAATTACTGTGAGGTTGACACTGGTTACTTGTGGTCACCTAATTTGTGAGACTGAGCTTGTCCAAGAGCACTTCCAGAAAGTGTTTTCCTTGATCTTCCCTAGCACAATATCAGAGTACAGGCACTGATTAGTTTGTACCTCCTAAAAGTGTGATGTTTCATATTTACAACAACCTACTTACCCCAAATAAGACTTATAGGGATACCTTTTTTCACAGTTACTCTCTCTGTATATTTTGATCAACACCATCAGCATGTGTTGTTCTGCTTTATTGGGTTAATCAAAGGGCTCACAGTTCAGTAAATGGAGAGTGTCAGCTCGCGTTTCACAGTGACAGTCCAAAACTATCAAACAGTAAGAAGAAAGTTAACGGGACTTGCAGTGCACTATCCCATGTGTTTTTTTCCATAATGCCTGTACAATGTCAGATACTACTACATGTGTGATAAAAAAACACATTATGGGAATAGATCAGCACATGCCACTATGTATAGTCACCGAAAAGTACAAGGTCACAGTTTGGAATACATATAACCGCAGCCTTACAGTCTTTGGTGTGCACCTTCTTCCAGGAAGCAGGCACATCCTTAAGAGACTCCACTCTAACGTTTGTGTGTAGCCACCTGCAGGCTGCTGCATAACCTTTTAATTCACACAGATGGACAAATCTTCCACAGGTACTCTATGTAGCCACTTCCGAGATCCAGTTGTGTCTTAGAATACAGAAATACCTCGATGTGCTAAATTTGCACTTTGGTGCACATGTGTGACCAAGGCTTCTGGCTTCTGTGTACAGGCATTCCACATGCTCACTATTCCATGCACGTATTTGTCAAGACTCCAGCAAGCCGCTGCAAGCAGTCATCCCCAATTTGCATTAATGTAACACTAACCAGGACAATCCTTTCATGCATATATACTCTCCTTCCAATCATATGTGCAGTTACCTCGAGGATGCATGTTCATTCATTTGGCTCCCACATATCTATGCATACATCTGTGACTCCTGACCCAACACTCTCAACATCCTGCTTCTCATTTCTAAACCATGCAGAGAGATCTGTTTTGGTAGTGTGCAATCTATGAATGTAGTCAGTTATTGAGACAGTATGAATGTGGTCATGAGTGGATTCCTACTCAGTGATAGATTAGCCATTAATGGCACATAAGTGTTCGCTTAATAAGGCTGCACAACACCCCAGAGAGAGGATATACATCCCAGATGAAAGTTGGTTTTAGTGAATGAGAAGCACAGCATAACATCAAATTCATTGGAAAAATGTAGAAGTTCTAGATTACTAAGTGAACAATACAGCAACTGAGAGTGTAAATAATTGAAAATGGTGTCAATAATACAGGGAACATGCCTATGAATGGATTCTGTGATTGCATCAATTTTAACTGAAAAATTAGACAATTGAAAAAGATGAACTCTATTTAGTAGTTTGAGCCTTGTGCTTAAACACAAAGTACACCTCATTAATTTTGGCTTCTGAATGTCTCATAAATGTTCACACCTCAAACATACTGCGAGGTAAATCCCCAGCAAGGCGAACTCAGTCTTCCATCCTTCTGAAGCTTAGTACCATTCAAATGGATAACAGTGATAGGTGTTATTTGTAGCGCTTAGAAATGACAGTAGAATAGTCTGGAAAGCTATAAAAATCCAATGATTATTAGAAATTGTTGTTTCCGTCAAACATTGATCTTTAGAACCATTAGCGCTTCCAGCTCTGTTGAAATATTTTGAAATGCATGTAAAGAGTCAGAAATAAAACTACTAAAAAGATATATCTACATCTGTGTTTCAGTCCTTTCATGCTGTTGACATACCATCCTTTCACTTTCTTCCTGGTCACTGCTTGAGTGTCACTCATTTCAAGTTACAAAGAATCAAAGAATAGGCAGGAATGTGTAGGAGGAACCTGTTCCTTAAAATCTGATGACGTGATTGCCTTTAAAATAACTCAAAATGTTGAAAAAATAAATAATGGAAAAGGCCTTATTATTCCTTATTATTCACATGTAGGTGAAATTCACAAAATGCATTTACAAGGCAAGACATTGTATTATTTGAGAACTTGTCTGCATATTCTTACTGATGTTTGTGAATCACCCCAGCACGGTCTAACTCCCTACTTGTAAAAGTACATAGAGGGCACAGGCATTCCTATTTGTAGTAATTGTATAGGAATAGTCCCTCAATATTAGCATTTCATTACCATTTTAGATATGTTGTGCCAAATTCACAAAGGCATACAACAGTACATAGGAGGGTGCCTTTGTGAATTGTTCACAATAATGTGGAATTTAAAATAGTATCCTTTTTTTTATTTTTACCATTATTTTCATGGTTCTTCAGAGAAAATTGCATGAATGTATTAAAAAAGTTAAATCAAGTGACCAATGAGATAGCCAATAATGTGATTGCAGGAAAGGTTGCAGGAATGTTCACAAATCATCCAATGCTCCATTTGCACTGATTTCTACACACAACTACAGATATAAAATAATCTTTTTCCCTGTCTGTAATTATCTCTAAAAATAGAAAACGCTTCGGTTCCTCTGTACGATGTTATCATGATTGCCATGCCAATAGCAGTGAAGAATGACTGTATGAAGTAGAAAAAAAACAGGGCAGGATTTAATTGCTGCATATATTGACATATGTTTGTAGCTTGTACTGAAGTCTAAAGTTTTAGGTGAGTGTATTGTTATGATCTCCCAAACTTATGGATAAAAAGAAGAAATTAGGTATGGTGGAAACCCTTCTTACGTTAGTAAGTGCCCTTCATTCCTTTCCTCCACTTGGTGCCAGGTGCTACTGGGTTCGGATCTGGTCCTCTCACTTACAATTTTAAAAAAAATTGTTTGAAACAGAGTTGTCTTCTTGAACTCCTCCTTATTTCACTTTATTTCTCAGACCTTCTTGATAATGTATCAGATAGTAAGGGGGTTCTCCCAGTATTGGTGGCTGTCCCATTCCATGTCTTATGTATGCTTATGACATTGGTATTTTGGATTCAACTTTTAAGTGTTTGACTAATCTGTTGGCCTCTCTACAGCACTTTGATACTCTGCATTTTTTGAAAATCAATGTCTCAAAAAGTAAAGTACTGATTTGTAAAGGTAGAAAAGTTAGGAAGTATTGTAACTATGGTTCAGTTCTTGGATCAGAAAAGCTAAAGTTAGTTAAATTACCCCTATTTGGCGAAAATTATGTCAGGAAGTATGAATGAAAAGGATCACATTAACAATTGTTCATCTAAGGCCTTATCACATGCTAATGGCCTCAGAGCTTTTATTAACACAATGGTTCTGAGGCACTTTTTGCATTTGCTACCTACAGATAAGGTTAACGTTGCCCCAACACTATTGTATGCCATTGAATCAGTCAATCTGGGATTTGTCAGAGAAGATGGAAAGCTCAATTCTGTGTACGTTTGTGTAATTTTAATTCACCCTTAACTATACCTGCTTTAAAATTAGAATTTGGTTTAATAAGATGTCATGAGCAAGGCTTGGCTAGTGTAATCAAGTGGGGTCACCAGCTTATGAATGGGCAATGAGGATTCATTAAGGATTTTTTTACATTTCAAAATTTTTTACTCAGCATTGGAAAAATGCTCATTCTCTAGGGATTTTAATTATGCGTTAAATCAATTTGATCGAAACCAAGATACACTGGTCTTCTTTTCCTGTATTAAACTTAAATGTTCTTTAAAGCATTTGTCCAGTTTTATAAGTCAATGCTCAGATGTAAAACACTGTGAATTAAGGGGAAATTGTGAGGTGATAACCTCATCCCGTAGGTTATAGGAAACCCAGTAGTATTTGTCTTGGAATTTAGATCATGGAATTTGTCATTTTTTGCACATTATTACATATGAATTTATTTCCTCTATATGTGTGAACAGCAAATTGGACTAATTCCGAAGATAAAGAGAAACTGTGTAATTTGTGTAGCATGGGTATTCAGGATTTTAATCATATACGATTTGTTTGTCCTGTACTGCACTTTTCTCGCTGTCGTATTTTAAGGCCAATATTTTTAAACTGCAATATTAAGACAGCAGTGGCAGCTCAACAATGTCTCTGTCTTCCTAAGAATGAAGTCATTTGTCAAATGTCTCCAGCACATGAATGGAGAATCAGTTGCAAATAAATAAAAAACATTTATCTGATTCAATCCATCTAACATTTTATGAAAAATACAGTTTAACAAACCATATATTATAAAATGTTTAATAGTACAGAGATACAAATATAAAATGACAAACACAAACATAAAAGACACGCATAGTCTTAGTAGCAATTCAAATATTTTATATGTTTTTTAACTTTAAAAAATGCACATGAATATATGAAGTTACATTTCCTGTTCCATCTGCATTTTTGTGTTTGTACAAAATCTCCACTGCAGCTTGTTCCACATATTGTGCTCTTTCACTAGCCAGGTAGGTTTGCAATTTACAAACTCTAAAACATACATACATACATTTATAGAAACTCCAAACATGTTTCAATTCCACTAAAATGTGAAAAAGACCAACAGAAGCCCAACTTCAAGTTGTTAAGGATTTAGCACCAACACAGACTCCAAGGTTTTTCTACCAACCGGTCTTTTTCACAATTGCTTTTTTTGTCCCTTTTCACTTTCTCATTTATATAGTGCAGTTTTTCACGAGTGCGTTCATTTTTTGTTTCCTCTCCCACTGCATTCTGGATGTTCTACTTCATTAATCCTGAATCCCTGATGTCTTCAAATTATCTATCAGTGTGATACAATTAATTTCCTCATGGTTTGATTATAATACTCTCTTTATGAGAAGCTACACACTCAATTCATTTTCAATCTTTACAAATCAAATACATTCCTTGATTACAATATTGTTTACAGGGCAATCTAGGAGATGGGGTTATTCCAATGTCCTTATCATGGAGTGTTTTCCACTTGGATTATCCATTCTTTATCCTGGTTGATCATTTTATGAAGTGGCAAACATCTTGTGTAGAATGAATTGTTTTGCATTCCAGTTGTAATTAAAATACTCATTCTCTAGTAGACTGATTATTTAAAATATACTTCACTTTGCTGCGTAACACTTCCTAGTGGACTAAAATAATCTCTGCCATGTAATTTGTGCCATGTTACTTCTAACTTAATCAGTCAAATGCTGTCTTGCTTCTTTTTTATATTAGTATATATGCATACAGGGCTCCTCATCTGCATTCGGTTCCCATGGGGTGACTGTATGGAGTCTTATAATATATTTTGATTGCAGTTGCCTCCATGTAATTTATTCTTTCACTTCTTCTCTTCTGTTTTGGCCCTTCACTTCTGTTATAGTACTTCAGCAGATCAGGATTGCTTTCCTGTTTGGATACAAAATGTTTAGCTGTTAAATAGCTGTAATCCTTGTTCTTTATTGTTCATATGTGTTGGTTTTGTTTGCTACGTTGTACGTTGAACATATCTTGAAAAAGGGCAATCCATCATCCGGATTGTACATTTTCTACTGCATTTTATTGCCTCAAGTTTATTTTCTCCATAAAGACGAAACAACTTTTATATGTTGCTGTTAGACTTGGCGTGGTCTCCCCTAACCTTTTGCCTCTGTTTCCCAGGTTGTTTCCCAGGTTGTTCATGTGTGCTGGACTCTGTTTTTACTGTTTTTGTTACTCTGGGCACTTTACCACTGCTATCCAGTGCTAGAGTGCAAGTGTTCTTATATAAAATGTATGAATAATTGGATTTCCATGATTGGCATTGATTTACTGGTAAGTCCCTAGTACAGTGCACTAGATGTGCACAGGGCCTATAAAACAAATGCTACTAATGGGCCTGCAGCACTGGTTGTGCCCCCACATTAGTAGCCCTGTAAACATGGCTCAGACCTGCCACTGCAGTGTCTGTGTGTGCAGTTTTAAACTGCCAATTCAACTTGGCAAGTGTACCCACTTTGCAGGCCTAAACCCTCCATTTTCTTACATGTAAGACACCCCTAAGGTAGGCCCTAGGTAGCCCCAAGGGCAGGGTGCAGTGTATATTTAAGGTGGGACACATACTAATGTGTTTTATACGTCCTGACAGTGAAATACTGCCAAATTCAGTTTTCACAGTTGCAAGGCCTATCTCTCTCATGGGTTAACATGGGGGCTGCTTCAAAATAACATTAAAGCGCAGATTCCCTTTGGGAGTAGATGGGCATATGGAGTTTGGGGTCACAATTTAAAAATACATCTTTTAGAGAAGTTGGTTTTGAGATTGTGTGTTTGAAAATTCCACTTTTAGAAAGTAGGCATTTTCTTGCTTACATTATTCTGTGACTCTGCCTGTTTGTGGATTCCCTGTCTGGGTTAGTTTGATAGTTAGGCTGTTTGTACCTCTCTCTAACCAGTGACACAAAGGCAGCTGGGGTGTATCCTGCATATCCTGATGAGCCATCTGTGCCAGGAGGGAGGAGAGGAGTGGTCACTCACACCTGAAAGGGCTGTGCCTGCCTTCACACAATGCAGTCTCCAACCCCCTGGTGTGTGTCTGGGGCCTGGCCTGGGCAAGGCATGATCTCACAAACAAGAAAGACTTTCCTTTGATGTAGGCCTACGTTAAAGGCAGAAAGGGGTATAAGAACCCCCTGAAAATTAGATCACTTCTGGAATCAAGAGGAACCTCTGCCAAGGAGTAGAGCTGTAGAGCTGAGGAGAAGTGCTGCCCTGCCTGTGACTGTGCTTTGTGGAGCTATCCTGCAGTTGCTGCTTCTGCCTGTGAAAGGGGACAAAGACTGGACTTTGTTGTGCATTCCTGCTTGTGAACAATCTCCAAGGGATTGAACTGAGCTTGCTCCTCTTGTTAATGTCTCAGAGCCATCAAAGACTTCCCCTGCCAGCACCTGGACTCTCTGCTGAGGCTCCTGCACTGCCAAGGGGTGCCCTATCCAGTTCCTGGGCCCTTGAAAAGTGAAACTGGCAGACAAAGACTGAAAATCCACGCACAGACCGCTGTGTGGCGACATTTTCGATGGAACTTCCATGACGCGGATGATAGATGGGGATTGAGGTGGAAATGCATCCGTTGGATCTGTGTTTGACTTAGGAAAACTGGAGAGCTATACAGAGGCATGGTTGAAGCAGTTTTGCAAAAATCTTGCCTGTCCCATTAAGGGCTCCACCAAGAAGGAGGAGCTGCAAAAGGCACAGTGGCCTGGGTGGCAGCCAAGGAAGCTGAGGGGCACACAGAGGAGGAGGAGGAGGAGGAAGAGCAATCCATACACAGTGCTATTATGGGTGGGCCTGTTATGTCCAGGGAGGGGGTCTCCAGGGCAGGTAGCAGTGTCTCATCTAAGGGTCTGACCCCTGAAGAGGTACAGGAGCTAGAGAAACTTAAAATGAAAATGGAGGAGAGAAGGTTGGCCATAGAGGAGAAAAAGATGCTGCTAACTCATGAGCTCAATTTAAGAGAGCTAGATCAGAGGAGCCAGTCCAGCAGAGATGGTGGCAGCAATAGCACAGTGCAGCCTGAGAGGAGGGTGCACATTCCTAAGGACCTTGGTGAAGGATCAGAAGAGGGAGGACGGTATACTGTTGTGGTTTAAAGGGTATGAGTCTGGTCTCCATATGAATCTGGTCCCTGAAGCTCACTGGGGGAGGGGGGTCTGTGGAAGCACTTGGAGGTAGAGGGGAGGGATACTCTGACATCCTTAGGGGATCCCCAGGGGCTCACCTACCCTATTGTGAAGGGCGCCCTGATCACAAGGTATGGTCTCATCCCTGAGCAGTACCAGGACAAGTTTAGGTCCTATAAGAAAAAGGAATCCCAGACATGGTTGGAATGTGTTGATTCATTTTCAGGTCAGTGGATGGTTAGGTGAAGGGCAGTAAGGTGACAACTTATGAGGGGCTTTACAATTTGATTGCTTGGGAGCACTTGTACAGTTTATGTTTTCCAAAGCTGTGCCAGCACCTAATTGACAGTAAGCTGACTTACCCCGGGAAGGTTGCAAAGGAAGCGGACCGCTGGGAGAGCACCAGGGTCCAGAAGAGGTATGGGGGAGACCACGTCAAAAGTGGGAAAGGTCCCTCTCAGAAGAAAGGGGGTGGGGATAAGGGTAAACAGGGGGAGTTCTCTAAAGGGCCCCAACC
This sequence comes from Pleurodeles waltl, assembly GCF_031143425.1. Classification (NCBI taxonomy): domain Eukaryota; kingdom Metazoa; phylum Chordata; class Amphibia; order Caudata; family Salamandridae; genus Pleurodeles; species Pleurodeles waltl. The sequence goes on from NC_090441.1 coordinate 94,513,433, forward strand.
TATTTCCATTCTGGCATTCTGTCCATCATCTGTTCTTTTTGCCTTTGTCACCCTAAATGTGAAGGGTATGCCCAGACGTGGGTCCCGTGCTCACTGTGCCACTGGATTCAAGCTAGCCTGGCTGATGAGGGGTGATACTCAGAAACCGGTCCCAGGATGCTTGTTTCCGGTCCAGGGAGGACCTGGCCTGGCAGTTCGGGCTGGACTGTTCCTCTCGGGAACAGGGTTAAGACTGATTTGCATATGGCTGGGTCCAAACTGGGGTGGCATGGTGAGCCGAAGAATTGATGGTTTAAACCCAGATCTGTTGCTGGGGGTGAATGTTTGATTGGTTCTGCATTCTGTCCATCATTTGTGTTTGTTTGCTTTTGTCGCCATACGTGCGCCGGATATGCCCAGACGTGGGTCCCAGGCTCACTGTGCCACTGGATTCAAGCTAGCCTGGCTGATGAAGGGTGATACCCTGAAACTGGTCCCAGGATGTTTGTTTCCAGTCCTGGGGAGGACCTGGCCTGGCAGTTCGGGCTGGACTGTTCCCATGGGGAACAAGGTCAAGACAGATTTGCATATGGCTGGGTCCAAACTGGGATGGCATGGTGAGCCAAATAATTGATGGATTAAACCCAGATCTGTGACTGGCGGTAAATGTTTGATTGGTTCCACATTCTGTCCATCATTTATGTTTGTTTGCTTTTGTCACCATCAGTGCGCCGTGTATGCCCAGACGTGGGTCCCGGGCTCACTGTGCCACTGGATTCCAGCTAGCCTGGCTGATGAAGGGTGATACCCTGAAACCGGTCCCAGGATGCTTGTTTCCGGTCCAGGGAGGACATGGCCTGGCAGTTCGGGCTTGACTGTTCCCATGGGGAACAAGGTCAAGACAGATTTGCATATGGCTGGGTCCAAACTGGGATGGCATGGTGAGCCAAATAATTGATGGATTAAACCCAGATCTGTGACTGGCGGTAAATGTTTGATTGGTTCCACATTCTGTCCATCATTTATGTTTGTTTGCTTTTGTCACCATCAGTGCGCCGTGTATGCCCAGACGTGGGTCCCGGGCTCACTGTGCCACTGGATTCAAGCTAGCCTGGCTGATGAGGGGTGATACTCAGAAACCGGTCCCAGGATGCTTGTTTCCGGTCCAGGGAGGACCTGGCCTGGCAGTTCGGGCTGGACTGTTCCTCTCGGGAACAGGGTTAAGACTGATTTGCATATGGCTGGGTCCAAACTGGGGTGGCATGGTGAGCCGAAGAATTGATGGTTTAAACCCAGATCTGTTGCTGGGGGTGAATGTTTGATTGGTTCTGCATTCTGTCCATCATTTGTGTTTGTTTGCTTTTGTCGCCATACGTGCGCCGGATATGCCCAGACGTGGGTCCCAGGCTCACTGTGCCACTGGATTCAAGCTAGCCTGGCTGATGAAGGGTGATACCCTGAAACTGGTCCCAGGATGTTTGTTTCCAGTCCTGGGGAGGACCTGGCCTGGCAGTTCGGGCTGGACTGTTCCCATGGGGAACAAGGTCAAGACAGATTTGCATATGGCTGGGTCCAAACTGGGATGGCATGGTGAGCCAAATAATTGATGGATTAAACCCAGATCTGTGACTGGCGGTAAATGTTTGATTGGTTCCACATTCTGTCCATCATTTATGTTTGTTTGCTTTTGTCACCATCAGTGCGCCGTGTATGCCCAGACGTGGGTCCCGGGCTCACTGTGCCACTGGATTCCAGCTAGCCTGGCTGATGAAGGGTGATACCCTGAAACCGGTCCCAGGATGCTTGTTTCCGGTCCAGGTAGGACATGGCCTGGCAGTTCGGGCTTGACTGTTCCCATGGGGAACAGGGTCAAGACTGATTTGCATATGGCTGGGTCCAAACAGGGATGGCATGGTGAGCAAAAGAATTGATAGATTAAACCCAGATCTGTGACTGGGGGTGAATATTTGATTGGTTCTGCATTCCGACCATCATTTGTGTTTGTTTGCTTTTGTTGGCAGTAGTGTGCCGGGTATGCCCAGATGTGGGTCCCGGGCTCACTGTGCCACTGGATTCAAGCTAGCCTGGCTGATGAAGGGTGATACCCTGAAACCAGTCCCAGGATGCTTGTTTCTGGTCCAGGGAGGACCTAGCCTGGCAGTTCGGGCTGGACTGCTCCCATGGGGAACAGGGTCAGGACGGGTGGCATGGTGAGCTAAAGAATTGATGGGTTAAACCTAGATCTGTGAGTGGGGGTGAATGTTTGATTGGTTCCACATTCCGTCCATCATTTGTGTTTGTTTGCTTTTGTCGCCATAAGTGTGCTGGGTATGTCCAAACGTGGGTCCCGGGCTCACTGTGCCACTGGAATCAAGCTAGCCTGGCTGATGAAGGGTGATACCCTAAAACCAGTCCTCACACCTGAAAGGGCTGCGCCTGCCCTCATACAATGCAGTCTCCAAACCCCTTGTGTGTGTCTAGGGCCTGGCCTGGGCAAGGCAGGATCTCACAAACTAGAGACTTTCCTTTGAAGTAGACCTACTTCAAAGGCAGAAGGGGTCTAAGAAGAGCAGCCAAAACCTCTGAAAATTAGATCACTTCTGGAATCAAGAGGAACCTCTGCAAAGGAGAGAAAAGAAGAGCTGAGGAGAAGTGTTGCCCTGCTTGTGACTGTGCTTTGTGGAGCTATCCTGCCGTTGATGCTTCTGCCTGTGAAAGGGGATGAAGACTGGACTTTGTTGTGCATTCTTGCTTTTGAACAATCTCCAAGGGCTTGAACTGAGCTTGCCTCCTGTTGTTGAAGTGGCAGGGCCATCAACGACTTCCCCTGCTAGCACCAGGACTCTCTGCTGAGACTCCTGCCCTGCCAAGTGGTGCCCTATCCAGTTCCTGGGCCCTTGAAAGGTGATGCTGGTAGACAAAGACTGAAAATCCACGCACAGACACCCGTGCCGGGAAATTTTCAACGCACCTTCCGTGACGTGGCTGATAAATGACGCGCTGCCGGCTTCACGGCTGAAACCAACGCTCCACCTGCATCGTGGCTGGAAGATCGACACAATGTGGCTGGAGAAACAACGCGCAATGCCCGCTAACGTGGAGGCTGATAATGACGCAAACCCCACGCAGCACAGTTTTGTGATACCGTGCGACTGGATTTTCACCGCAACATCGCTGGGTGCGGAAAAACAACGCAAAGCCTGCCCGGACCCCTGGTGCCTCTCCGGATCGACGCATCGCTCTCTTGGGGGAGAGAAGAAACAACGCACCCCAACCGACCAGAGGAGGAAGGATGCACGGTCTCGCTTTCGGTGAGAAACTGACATATCGCTGCCCTTTTTTGACGCACACTCGCCCGTGCAACTTTATTTTGACACTACCCAGGTACTTTTGTGAAATAACAGCATTCTCACTGTTTTCTGAGGATTAAGACTCTTATTCTTCGAAGATTCATAACTTGACTTGTGTATGTTGGAGTTTTGTCATTTTGGTCTTGTTGTGTTTAGATAAATATTACCTATGTTGTTGTGTCATTTTGTAGTGTTTTCACTGAGTTATTGTGGGTGTTGGTACAAATTCTTTACACATTGCTTCTGAAGTTAAGCCTGCCTGCTCGTGCCAAGCTACCACGGGGATCAGCGGGGGTTAACTGAGGGTGATTCTCCTTTACCCTGATTAGAGTGAGGGTCCTTGCTTGGACAGGGGGTAACCTGACTGCCAACCAAAGACCCCATTTCTAACAGTTGCCATTTTTGCAAGTCTTACAATGATAACATATTTGAAAATTGCTTCTCTTGTCATTTAGCCATTAGCCATTATCCTCGTTCCTTTTTCTTTGTGAAGTATCTGTTTATTAACATAGCTTTTAGAGATTTGCACTTTCAATAGGTAATATTCAATCACAACTCCAATACTGCACTTATTTCTTGGTCATTTTAATCAAGGGTTACTGTCTTTGTTGTGCATTTCACATTTTCTGAAACTCTTTATAAAAGTGAAATTATCAAATAAACCAGTCATGTCATTTGTTGTGTCACTTTGTTTCAAACCTTCCTTCATCATTGGGTCATCAATATATTTGTCCTATGTGACTTTGCCCTCTCCAGTTCTTTTTTAAATTCATTTTTGGAGTATCCCCATTCCCCAAGGCCTGCCTGCCAAACCATGTTTTTCTGACGTTTGAGATCTTAGGAGTGGAAGATGAATTTGAACACAAAAGGGGCACAGGATTGCATTGTTTACAAAGACTTATAAAAGGGGGAGTTCTGCTTCCTAATATGGACTTAAAAACTGTGTTGTTCTTTATTGCACTCTGAAAAAGTGCTAACATAGGTAACTTTGTGTAGAAAGATAAAATCATTTAGCTTACTTGACGTATTCTCATTCAGCAGCAGTTGGGTGATGTCCACCTACAAAGAGCTCGTTGGGTTGACAAAGATTGAACAGAAGAGGCTTGTGCAACCCCACAGTAAGAAACACAAAGCTAAGTACATAAATAGAAGAAAGATTACTTGTGATGTGTGTTCACTTCAAAGCTTAAAAGCCTGGCTTCTACTTGGCCTTAGCTATCATGTTATATGCTGTGGATAGCTCAACAGGGACAGGGCTATAACACTGCTGTCATTCACATATCATCTCAGTTTGTCACTGTCACTAATACCACCCTCTCAGTGGTTGCACAATACCATCTGACGGTCAATTACAACCTGTACCTAGAAACTGTGCCCCTTTCCCTGCTTACTAGGCTACTTTGATATGTAATTTCGACCACCAGTGCACAAGCTAGTCTCGAAGTCTTGGGCATGGAAACACAACATAACATAACATGACTTAAAACTCAAGCCATAACTCTGGCCAGGATGCCTGCTGTAGGATGTCCAGCAAAGGAGAAGAGCCCATCAAAGTTATGTTCTCATTCCCCCTCTGAAGTGGCAGGGCATGTGTGGTTCTCGTACCACTAGGCCTACTGGCTGATGTCCAGTGGCTCTCTTCTTCCTGGTATACCCATGACGAGTGGATTGAGGATATCTGTCATGCACTACACCTGGTTCCAACCAGGGAGGTAATGCTAGACCTCTTATCCCCCGGAGGGCAGCCCACGATCAAGGAACCTTAAAGCCTTAAATCATACACTGCCCTTGAGGGGAAGGGGGGGCTGGGACCAAACAAGAAAAGATAAACTTCCGGCACTGGTCCTGCTCTGCTGCCATGTAACACTGCGTAAAAGGTTCTGCACTCCCTGGGTCTTTTTTGTTGGTGTGGATGTAGTGCACTGGAAATAACAAGAAGGATAGTTTAGCAACAGTTCGCAGCGTACCAAGATTACGTAGTTATTCACGATATTGTGCACTTAGAGCTGTCACCACAAGTACTGCATAAGAGCAGGTACAAATCAAGATTTAAGGCTGGAGTTTCTGGCACTCCCAAGAATCATTTTACATTCAGTTCTCTGTGCAAGTATGTATACATATATAGCATGCTCTAATAAGTCCTCCCTCATTCTTATTGCATTATTTGTCAAGAATTACTGCCTGACAGATTTCACTTCTGATATAATTGAAGTCCGGAACACCCACCCTGTAAAGGAGTTCAGAGCAATAAAGCTATTGAAACAAAGGTAGTGTCCGATTTCCGTAAAGCGAGCTTTCTTCTATTCAGAACTCAGTTTTATAAATAGACTTAAGCTCAATCTAAGGACTAGTATGCACTAACCTGTGATCAATTACTTAGCCTTGTCTCTCATACATAAACTGGAATCCAGAGGAAGTCTCTATAGCTGTAGCGCAGGGAGCTGAAAAAGAATCCTCGCACTGGAAGCAAAGACAACAGAAGTGTCAACGGTGCCAGGAGCTGAAGGGAGGTTTGGGCTGATGAAGACCGAAAATCTAACTGAACAACAAATAAGAATGTTCTAATAGGTTCATGTGCTCTGGAAAGGGGCCTGCCACTGGATTAAGTGTAGTGGGGCCATGAGGTCTGAGGGGTGTTTATCCTGGTGTCACCGGAGGCCATTAAGTGCCACAGGGAAATACAACACGAGCACTGAGCACCAGACCTACTAGGACGCAAGAGGGGATTGTGACGGTACCTCTATCCATCTCCATACTCCCCAGCTGTGACTTGTGACTGGGGATGTTTGATAACCTGGGCTGGCCTTTACGTACCTCACACGGACTAGGACCAAGGGAATGTCTGCTTTACCATCTGGACACGCACTGGGCAGTGTTTGTGCCATCCAAGATCTATGCAGGGTCAGTACTATATTGCTGCTTCCTCAGCTTTGCTTGGGGCTGGAAAGAACACAGGTGCCTTGTCTTTTTCCTAGTGCACAGGGTCTATGAGGCAGGAGGCAATTGCAGGTGGCAATAGCTTCAGACACACTAGTGCCTCTGTGGCTTCTCTTCTTGGAGAGCATTGTGCGATGTCCCAAATGTGTTTGGGGCCTTTTCTGATCCCTGACAAAGAGCAGGCAGAGCTCCCAGGCCTGACCCCAAGTCTAGTTGGGACATCAATGGCCTACAGTGGATGTCGAAGGACATGCAGCCCCACCCAGCTTGCGCTACTTTGACAGGGCCTAAAATAAATGAGCATCTGGCTCCAGGTCCCCGCCAGATGAGATGGAGGAGTAATATAGACTATGGCCAGCTGAGGGGATGACAGAGAGTAGTCTGGTAGGAGGAGCACTGACCTCTTCAACCCCACACTAACTTAGGTAACAGCCCCTTCTCATAAATCCTGAAGGGATTGCATTGTTTTAATCTTAATGAGCATTTTATTTCTTTCATTTGCAGGCCACATGGGGCCAGATGCACCAATCAGAAACCCAATCATATTATTCCTGAAATAGTGTGTGATAAATGAGTTTGCAACCGGTGATGTAGAAATTGACATGGCAATAACTGCATAAGCAGCTTCGCTGGGATGAGCTGCACCACGGTTAACAAAGGGCTTTGAAAGCTGATCAAACAATGGCGGAGGTTACAGACTGCAGTCACTGCCATCCTACATTCCAAGCCTAAGTACGAAAAGCTCAGCCTCTCTGAAAATCACACCAATGGCAACTTGTTCGCTAATTGCTTTTCTTTAAAGAAATATAAAAAAATGTAATGCGATATTTTAAGATTAAAGGGACCTCACTGTCTTTCTCAGTGCAGATTATGCAGTTTCAGGGGCATTATTAACCAACCAGACTCTGTTCACAGTTTGTCTTTTGGAAAAGGACATGAAAGTGAGTGAACTCATAGTCTTGAGGGAGAATTTCTTTCACAGATCTGTAGTGTCAATAGTATGCAGTTGTTTAATGCCCGCCACAGATTTGAACGTAAAACTGTTTTAGGAGTACCTGATTCATGTAGAGACTCTACTAATTGAGGATCAAACAAGAGATCCAAGGGGCAAAAATGAGTCTGGGGCACAGGGTGAAGCTAACCTTGATATTCTGTGATGATGCAATTCCTCTAACGTGATCCTGGCCAGAAGTTCTCTCACTGTGGTTTAGTCCTTTTTTGCTTTTATTCTGCGTGAATTGCCACTGCTCTGTCACACAAGGGCAACCTTTTATCTACCGATGCTGGGTCATTGAACTTAATTGGCACTGGGGCGTATTTACAAATTATTTAAATATCTGGCTTCCAGGTTTAATGTAGCTTGAAGCTGCAGTGATGTGCACTTAATTTTTTTCTACATTGGATGATTGGTTTTGTACTTTCTACTGTAGCACCCAAACTCTAAGAGATTTAAGTACTTGAAGTTGGAGAATACTGGTATGATCAATGAAATTGACTAGGAATCTAGTGGAATGGCTATGCTTATTGTATTTTTAGCATATGGTATGTTTTCAGTCTGTCAATGTTGGTTTGGCAGAGCTTTCCTGGGGTGTATTTGAAATTCGAAATGAAACAGACAAATGGTGAGACTAAGGGCCTCATTATGACCCTGGCGGGCGGCGGAGGCCGCCCGCCAGGATCCCGCCCTCCAAATTACCGCGCCGCGGTCAAGAGACCGCGGCGGGTATTACGAGTTTTCCCCTGGGCTGGCGGGCGGTTCCAGTAAAACCGCCCGCCAGCCCAGGGGAAAACGACCTTCCCACGAGGATGCCGGCTCGTAATCGAGCCGGCGGAGTGGGAAGGTGCGACGGGTGCAGTGGCACCCGTCGCGTATTTCAGTGTCTGCAAGGCAGACACTGAAATACTTTTCGGGGCCCTCTTATGGGGGCCCCTGCCGTGCCCATGCCATTGGCATGGGCACGGCAGGGGCCCCCAGGGGCCCCGCGACCCCCCCTACCGCCATCCTGTTCATGGCGGCTTTCCCGCCATGAACTGGATGGCGGTAGGGGGGGTCAGAATCCTCATGGCTGCGGAGCGCGCTCCGCAGCCATGGAGGATTCCAAAGAGCAGCGGAAAGTCAGCGGGAGACCGCTGACTTTCCGCTTCTGACCGCGGCTGAACCGCCGCGGTCAGAATGCTCATTGGAGCACCGCCAGCCTGTTGGCGGTGCTCCCGTGGTCGGTGGCCCTGGCGGCCACCGGCCGCCAGGGTCAGAATGACCCTCTAACTCTTGGCCCTAACACAGCTCGTAGAGTGTTCGTGCTAAACGTAGTGATTTCTGCAGTCGTGATCATTTATGTTTTTTGGGAAGCTGAAGTGTTTTGAAACGCTTGCACCCTTGTGTTTTTCAGCCGCTTAGTGTTGTAGTTTTGCAAAAAATCGGAAACACTATGGGAAGCACGAAACTGCAAAGGCTAGTTCTGTCACTTGGCCAAATTTCAATGTAAAACTTTGCAACTTGGGGGTTGTTGTGAAGATTTTGCTTTTCCAAATTTGTGAGGAAATTGTGAGTTTTATTGCAACTGACACAACATAATGTTAATGAATGCGATATACTCCCCAGAAAATAACCAGGCCTTGATTATGAGTCATAAAATTCTGACCTCTGAGCAAACCCCTGTTTGCTCAAGGATTGAATGTATCTAATCTGTTTATTCTATAAAGTCTGTAACCCTTCAATATGTTCAGCCACTCAAACCTGCAGAATTTAAATGGGGGGGAAAGGCTCAGTAAATAACAGGGTAAGTAAAATTTGGCGCAGAAAGCAGCATTTTATGCCAGATTTTCAAATGCAAAACTTGTAATATGGCATCATCATCACACCCAGAAGTATAAGGTTTTATTGACTGCAATACATATCATAATCTCTACTGCCACGGGCCACTTATAATTAGGGCTCTACTGCTCTTCCCACGCGCCATGGCTGTGAATAGCAAGCCCCTAAAAAAACTTGCAGAGAAAACGTCTGCATACATTTTCTTGCTGGGCTGGGTTTGATTAGGGAAAAGATTGTCTCTCAATGCGGTGAAAATATTTCACAATGGTAAACTAACCAACATCCAACTCGAAAGCCTAGCGGGTTATAAAGAAAAAAGGAGCCCTCCACTCAAATAGACACAATAACTAAACCCCTATTTCCGACACACCTAAGAGAAACTACACAAGCAAAATCCCCATTCAGAAACCCTCCATGTAAGGAGACTAACCAGTGGAATCATCTGGTCCAAAAATGCAAATAGGGGTGTACTGAATTGCATTAAAAAACAATGTCAGATTGGCATGTTCCAGTCTGGATGAAAGGACGATTACTTTCCCTATAAAAGAAATGGTGGTCATTTTTGCATTCTGTGGCTGTTGCCTGACGACTGAAACAGGACAAATTGGCATGTTTTTTCTTGGATGAAATTACATGATTACTATCACGATAAAGAAATGTTGGTTATCTAGGCATTCTGTGGCGGTTAGCTATTGCCTGATAACTAAGCACAAGTTTGTTTCTCCTCTCATCACTATATTGAATATAAGCGTTTCTGACCACAAAAGAGCCCCTGAACTGTTTTTGGGTGGTGATATAGGCAGTGTGAACCCACATGGGCTGCTGAATATAGTGTTCACTGATATGTACACATCTGGCGAACATGGTGCCATTATCTGTCTCTTAAACCTCGTTCACACCAGAAATTATATATTATTTTTGACCACTTTAATCAGATATTTGTTCACCTTTCACCTAGGTGCGGTGCAAAATGGGTGACCACACGGCCCTCTCGCCCTGAGGTAATTGCCTTAAACTTTCTTTGGCAATGAAACATGTTGGAATTTTATTTACTTTATTTTATTGATTTTTCTGTATTTTACTGGCCAGAACGTGTGATGCTGATTTTAAACATGCACCAAAGTCTAGACTGTTAAATTGTATTGGCACAGCTCTTTGTATACATTTTTAAGTCGAGCGCGCAATAGGTCTGAAGTGATGTAATCTGTGTGGGCTTTTAACCACGCCCACCGCGTGCCCATCACTGTTACTCGTTCATGGGCTTGCCTTTCAAAAATACTTTATCATTGGTAAATGCATTACTTTTGTCCCTCCTTGGGGCAGTTTTGTTACTGCCTTCGTCATTGACCCTGTTACCTGAATAACTGCACGTTTGCCGATACGTTTGACTTCAAGCTAACTTATTTTTCCTTTTGTGTTTCTCCTTTGCGATTGTGCACATGGCAGCTGTGGCACTTTGAATAGGCTTGCTTATGTTAACTGTTTTACTTTTCATTTTCAATTTATGTGGCACGAGTCCAGTTAGGAATTTACAATTCTAATAGCTCTAACTCGAGCAAACGTGAGACCCATTGCATTGCAAATGCTTGTTAGTTATGGGTAGAGTAGAGCACTTGATTTTTGAGGGCCTCACGCATATTAATTGCAGGGTGATATTGAAGGAGTGTGTATACGTTGTGCCTCCTTCCCCGGTGTTTAACAGAATAGCGAACAAGGGTCATTGTTTTCTGAATCGTAATCCTGAGTGTTTTCCCTCCAATACTAAGCTCTGCCGGTGATGAAAAACGGTAGTCGGAGGGATTGACACCCAATGGCCCATGCTGGTAAGGTATGTGAGGCAACTCCAGCTTTATAGAGGAAATGATCCAGCACCTAGTACAACATTGTTTTTGTATGCAATTGCATACACCCCTATCTGTTTTTGGACCAGATGATTGAACTGGCTAGTCCCCTTACATAGAGGGTTTTTGAATGGGGATTTTACTTATGAAGAGTTTCTCTTAGGGGTACAGGAGCTAGGGATGTTGTTATTGTTTAAACTAGGAAACTTCTCAGGTTTCACTCAGAGTGAAAACCTGTCAATTAAAAAAAAACTGTGCTGGTGAAAAGTAAATCTTTGCACACCTCCAGGACTGACTCACTCGCATCGCTATATTGAGCTGGCAATTCCCCTGACTCTAAACCATTGAAATAGTCCATAGTTTTGAACAATGCAATAAAAAATGGCAATCTATCAATTTACATGAAATACATATTTTATCACTGAATCTAGTTTTATGCAGGAGACCACCCCATCTTGCATGTATGTCCTGGCAGACTGAGACCCTTGACATAGTCAACTATTACCTATGAGTCGCCTCCGAGTTTAAGCACATAGAAGCCTGGGGCAGAAATCTAATTACTGCTTTGCCTACTCTGCTGAAGTTCCGTTTAAAAAAAACATGCAGTAATCCACAGGTCTAAAACTCATCAACCCAAACCCAAACGATAACAAAAACAAAACTTCAGCATACGCATAAGCATTCCAAGCCTGAAAACTACAAAATCACATTCAATTCTTTTTTTGAGCTCTAGAGAGAGTATTTCACATGCCCGCCGTGACAGTTCTTTGAAATAATCGTAGAAGTCTCACCTTTCCACATGCATGCCCCTTCCCACGTGCCTTGTTGACGTCACCGCAGCCAGCAGCTGCAGGGCACGCTGCTCTTTCCCGCCACTTATCCAGGCTGGAGCGAAGGAGCGATGTGGAAGCGCGAGATCGACGTCAGGACTTAACCTGAAATAACTCCGCACAGCACGCTCTCGCGTGACGCAGGCGCGAGCGGATCCAGCCTCCGATCCATTGAGTGGCCGCCCAGCTGCTGAAGAGCAAAAGGTGTTACCTTTTAATTGGCTGTCACAGGTGAAACAGCGGTGCAGTCCTTAGATGTATCCTATGATTGGTGCGTTTATATTCCAAAATACGGTCTGCTTTGGGCTACTGTATCCCTTGCACCACCTGCAAATTACATAGAACCACACAGCAAGGGCCCGATTCACAAAATATCCTCGTTATTAATTTAAACTCGTCGCAGAATGTGACTTTACGCTAGTAAGTGAGGCCTTTCGGATTGTTTTTTCCAGCATTTAGTGCGCCTACTAAGACAGTTATAATTTCATCCTACGCATTTCTTACTTTTATTTGATTCTTTGCAACTTGAAATAAATGACACTCTTTCTGTGCCTGGGAAGAGGGTGAAAGGATGATATGTTAACCGCTAACACAAAAACACAAATGCACAAACACAACCATACATGTAAAAACAATTTCTTAGAAATCGTTTGCAAGTATTTGAAACTATTTGGATATGACTGGAAGTACTACGTATCTCTAGGAGTGAAAGTGTGGTGAAATAATTTGATTTTATGTACCTTTCCAGATCCTTCTACTGCCACTTCTATGCGCTGTAACATCTGTGACTGCTAACCAATTGAAGGGTAACAAGCTTCAAAAGGATGGGAGACTGAATCGGCTTTGCTGGTGTTTGAGCTCACATGTTCCAGCCGTGAACATTTAACTCCGTGAGCCATCCTGAAACCAAAATAATAAATACATGACCTGCACTTTATATTATACACACAAGGGTCAAACCACTATATGCCATTGCTCTTTTGTCTTCTAGGTAACTTGCAAACATGTGCTCAGAATAGTGAGCTTCTGGAATGTCAGGCCACCTTGGCATGCACAAGCCTGTGTCACACACGCACCTGATTTAGCAACCTTGAGGTGGTTGTACTCAGTCCTATTCCTGCATTAGAAGATACTCCTGAATTGTGCATTAGAGCATTAGCTAGCATCCTGCATGTGTCTATACACAAACATCAGCATGGAGTCTCCTAACAAATGTGTGCCGGCATCATGGAGGAAGGCGCACGCCAGGGTTTGTAAATCGGTGGTAACATGAATACCAAAGGGTGGCCTTGTACCTTACGTTGACTGTACATAGAGGCTTGTGGTGATCTGGTCCCTCATTGTTTTTTCCAATTGCACGTAAAGCAGCAGCTGAGCCTGCAGAGTTGTTGTCCAAAAAAGCCCAAGATGTTTAACCAGCCCACTGGAGACAGCAACATGGGACGGGGCGGTGCAGTGCAACTTACTTTCTTCATACTTTGAAATAGGTTTCAGGCTGTCACCATTTACTTACTTGGCAACTCACTGATGAGCCCTGTAAACCGGCACAACAAATGCTGCCGGTGCTGACCAAATTATATTTATATACAGTAACTACGAAAAAATGTATGTCTTGGTTGGTGTTAGCAGCTCTTTGGAAACATCAGACACAGCGCATTTTTTTAGAAGGTTTAAATAAAGGAGAGACCAAACTAATGTTTTGTTAGGCACAATTTAAGAAAACGTTATTTAGAAGTGTTCTTGCACAAGCATGGTCTCATGTATTAGGTAAACAAAAGTAACTAGTGTTATTATTAATGTTAATTAATCCATTGCCCGTCTATCCCATCTCAAATATATTTGATGCTGTAGGTTGGGTGGGACGATGGGGGGGCTTCCAGGGCTGGTAGAGAACATGCAGGATTCAGCTGTTATTCCTGAGGCGGGCTGGCCACCAATACTCTACAGGCTCACCGTGGCTTTCACAGGTGCCAAATCTGGCCAGTGGGTATTAACAGAGCAGAGTTCTGAGTGCATCTTGGTATCAGCATCCATTGTTCGTGACACTTGTACCCATATTTCTACTTTTTCTGCGTTGCATTTGCGTCATTTTTTTACGCAAGAGCGGCGCAAACTTAGAAAATAAAATTATATTTTGTAAGTTTGCGCCACTTTTGCGTCAATAAAATGGTGCAAATGTGGCGCAAAAAAAGTATAACTACGGGCCTTGGTTTTATATGGAGAAACACGATTGGGTGCAAGTTTTTGAGAAGAGCAAATCTCCCTGTCACTCAGTTTAATCAGCAAAATGCCAGGGGTACGGGAAATGAGATGGCACACTCAATAACTTCACACAGCTGACCCATTGCTCCACCCTCGTATTTGTTGCTGCAGACCCCCAGGAAGGAAAAAGATTCAACTACAAAATATAAACATGGCTTTTCGAGTTCTTTTGACTTCCTCATCTTGCCCAATCCCATATGACACCTATGACTAGTGATAAAAGGCAGCTCCTATGGTATAAAGTGGTTAGCTTGGTGTATTAGCTGCAATCCCTTGGTGATCTTAATTGATTTTATATGCTTATAGTTCAGACTATTGCAGACACTAAGGGTCTGATTGCAAGTCAGTAATTTTTTTCCGACCTGCGTGCAAACCAGTGCTTAATTTGTGCTTGTTGTTAATGGTGCAGAGCACCAGCACTTATTTTTGAGGGCCGACACTTATTTTTCTGCTTCAAGCATTTACTGCGAGCAAAAGGCACATATGGGAAAGACGGAGGAAGACAAAAACGAAAAAGCGTCACAATTGGAGAAAGCAGAAAGCTGCAAGAGTGAGCTGAAGGGGCTGCGAGTGGCTTTAAATGGATTGAAGAGGCCAGAGATGGCTTCAGGATTACGCTGCCTCAGTATTCCGTGTTCACACATTTAATTGCAGCAGCCACGTGTTTTAGGGGAGGGCTTTGGGCACCAGCACATTTTTATTTACAAATTAAGAACTGGTGCAAACCCATGTTTACGCACGGCTCAGAATTATGAGTTGAGTGTTATTTAACACATCCGATAATTTTAGTTTGTTAAACACCAAAATCCGCATGTTATTCCCCAGAAACTCATAAGAGGTGTTATTTATGACAACCCAAAAAAACGAACCGTGTGCTATTGTTATTCAACAGATGCAATAAATAGCACCTCTGCTAGTAATCAGGGCTTAAACGTTTTATCAGAATCTACTTTCGAAGAATGAGCAAAATAGTTGGCAAATCTGATAAAAAAGCCCTTCTTAAAATCTTACAGAATTTAAGTCTTTGTGTTATTACTGAGAATGTTTTCAGGTGCCAAGTAGAAAGGAATGTTGCAAGTACCACCACAGACCTCTTAGGCTGTCTTTGATGAAGACTGTGTTCTACCACACACTATTTTAAAACCATTTTCTGAGGCCCAGTAACTTGTCAGTATGTTCTGAGGCTAATAAGTTGAGGAACATTGTTACATGGTACACTTTTCTTGGAGGGTTAAAATTTCAGTGCACAGTACTACTGTGGATCATTGTAATGGAGCATTATTTCTAATTACTCCATATCAATTATGATGTTAGCGATTTTCATAGTAGTGTCCTTAATACTGCTCTATTTTTCCTGAATACGTTATTTTTATGGCCAGTAAATGATATTTGACAACTGTAGTCCCGAATGCTATTCCCTCTGTACAAAAAATATACTTGTGAGGACCTTCTCTATAAACACTCTCTTCCTGATGTTCTGTGGCCCATTAGCGTTTTCGCTGAAAACATGAATTTCCAAAGCCTGGTGACTTTAGTGGCCAGCACCCTCACACCGAAAATTGTTCCAGTGCCAGTGATGCCTGCCTGCCAAACTTTTGAAAGTCATTTTCTCACCCTTGCCTTTGTCGGAAATTTACACCTGTCACTCCTCCTTGAAGCTGGTCAGTTAAGTATGCAATTCACGTTACTGTGACTGATTCACAAAGTATTTAAAGCTCAGAAAAGACTACTGTAGGAGCACTCTTTTATGTACTCTGCCATGCCTCAATCAATCAATCAATCAATAAAAAAAAATTGTAAAGCGCGCTACTCACCCGTGAGGGTCTTAAGGCGCTTGGGGGGTCAAGGGGGCCGCAGGTGGAGTCACTGTTCAAACAACCATGTCTTGAGGTTCTTTCTGAAGAGCAAGAGGTCTTTGGTTTTGCGAAGGTTGGTGAGGAGGGAGTTCCAGGTTTTGGGGGCGAGGTAGGAGAAGGACCTGCCTCCTGTGGTGGTGCGTTGGATGCGGGGGACTGTGGATAGGGCGAGGTCAGCTGATGGGAGTTTGTGGGTGGGAGTGTGGAAGTTCACTCTTTCGTTGAGATAGGTTGGGCCGGTGTTGTGGAGGGATTTGTGTGCGTGGATGCGGATCTTGAATGTGATTCTCTTGTTTATGGGGAGCCAGTGAAGGGATTTGAGGTGTGGTGAGATTCGTTCGTGGCGGGAGAGGCCAAGGACGAGGCGTGCGGCTGTGTTCTGGATTCTCTGGAGTTTGCGTTTGAGTTTGAGTGTGCTGCCGGCATAGAGGGCGTTACCGTAGTCTAGTCTGCTGCTGATGAATGCATGGGTGACTGTCTTCCTGGTCTCTGGGGGAATCCATTTGAAGGATTTCTTTAGAGTGCGGAGTGTGTGGAAGCAGGAGGAGGTTAGAGCATTGATTTGCTGTGTCATGGAGAGGGAGGGGTCCAGGATGATGCCGAGGATGCGTGCGTGGTTTGCGGGGGTGGGCGCGGGGCTTAGGGCGGTGGGCCACCAGGAGTCGTCCCATATGGTTTTGCTGGGGCCGAAGATGATGATCTCGGTTTTATTGGAGTTAAGCTTGAGGTGGTTAGGTGTCATCCAGTTGGCGGTGTCGAGGAGAGCAGCGTCTAGGTTGGTTTTGGCGGTGGTGGGGTTGCAGGTGAGGGAGAGGATGAGTTGGGTGTCATCCGCATAGGAGAGGATAGTGATTCCGTGTGATCAGAGGATGTTGGCTAGGGGGATCATGTAAATGTTGAAGAGTGTAGGGCTGAGGGAGGACCCTTGGGGGACTCTGCAGATGATCTTGGTAGCGGTGGAGTGGAAAGGTGGAAGGCGGACTCTCTGGGTCTGGTCAGTGAGGAAGGAGGTGAGCCAGTCCAAGGCTTTGTGGCAAATTCCTATGTTGTGGAGGCGTGTGCAGAGTGTGTGGTGGCAGACAGTGTCGAAGGCTGCAGAGAGGTCTAGGAGGATGAGTGCGACGGTCTCGCCCTTTGTTGACTTTGGTCCTAATGTCGTCAGTGCATGCGATGAGGGCGATTTCCGTGCTGTGGTTCTTGCGGAACCCGGATTGTGAGAGGTCAAGAGTGTTGTTTTCTTCGAGGAAGTGGGATAGGCGGGAGTTGACTAGTTTCTCAGCGACTTTGGCGGGGAAAGGGAGGAGGGAGATGGGGCGATAGTTGGAGAGGATCTCCGGGTCGGCTTTGTTTTTTTTTAGGAGAGCGGTGATTTCCGCGTGCTTCCAGGGGTCTGGGTAGGTTGCGGAGTCGAAGGAGGAGTTGATTATGTCGCGGAGTATGGGGCGATGGTTGGGTTGGCTTTGTTGTAGATGCGATGTGGACAAGGGTCAGAGGGGGATCCGGAGTGGATGGAGTTCATGTTTTTTTCGGTTTCTTCGTGTGTGGTGGGGGCCCAGGTGGTGAGTGTGGTGGGGGGTCATGAATGGGGGTTGAGTCGAGGGAGTGAGGGGTGTGTGTGGTGGGTGTGTGTGGTATGAAGCTGTTGTGGATGTCCAGGATTTTGTGGTGGAAATGGTTGGAGAGGGCGTCACATAGGGGCTGTGTGTGTGAGGGGTCTATGTTGCTGGCTTTGGGTTTGGCTAGTTCGTTAATGATGGTGAAGAGTTCTTTGCTGTTTTGAGAGTTGTTGTCAAGGCGTGTCTTATAGTGATCTCTTTTGGCGGTGCGTATGAGTTGGTGATGGGTGCGAATGGTGGCTTTGAGGGTGGAGAAGTTGGTTGTAGAGGGTTCTTGTTGCCATATTTTCTCCGCTTGGCAGCATTTGCGTTTGGAGTCTTGGAGTTCAGGGGTGAACCATGGGGCGTTCTTGATGTTGCGGGTGGCGATTTGTTTTCTGAGGGGGGCTAGTGTGTCTGCGCAGGTAGTGATCCATTTCGAGAGGTTTTGTGCTCCTGTGTCAGGGTCGTTGGTGTGGGGTGGGGGAGTTGTGAGCCAGTTGGGAATTCAGGCGTTCTGTGGGGATCTTGTCCCACATGCGGTAGGGTGTGGTGTGTTGATGGTGGTGTGTGGGGGGTTTGGTGAAGGAGAAGTGGACGCAGTGGTGGTCAGTCCAGAGGAGTTTGGTGGTGTGTGTGTAGGCTATGTGTTGGCTTGAGGTGAAAATTGCGTTGAGCGTGTGTCCTGCTGAGTGGGTGGGTGCGGTGACCAGTTGTTTTAGTCCGAGGTTGGTGAGGTTGTCTATGAGGGAGGTAGAGTTGTGGTCTTGTAGGTTTTCCAAGTGAAAGTTGAAATCACCGAGGAGGATGTAGTCTGTGGAGGTGAGGGCGTGCGAGCTGATGGTGTCGGTGATGATGTTGCAGAAGGCGGGGCGTGGTCCTGGTGGTCTGTAGATTAGTGTACCTCTGAGGGTGGAGTTGTTGTTAATGTGTATTAGGAAGTACATGTGTAGTGTACCTCTGAGGGTGGAGTTGTTGTTAATGTGGATTAGTGTCTTGGGAGCTGGTGGTGACTTTGATGGTGTCCCTGTGTAGGATGGCGATGCCACCACCTGGCTTGTTGAGGCGGTCTTTGCGTAGGAGTTTGTATCCCTTCGGGGTGGCGATGGCTATGTCGGGTTCCGAGGAGGGGTTGGTCCAGGTTTCCATGAGGAAGGCGATGTCAGGTGAGTGTGATGTGATGAGGGCCCAGAGTTCTACGGCATGATTGTGAAGGGAGCAGGTGTTGAGGAACAGGCAGTTGAGGTGGTTGTGGTGGGTGGTGTCGCTGTGGTGCATGAGGGTGTTGTTGCGGGGTGTGTTCTGGTTGTGGGGTGGTGTGCGGCGGGGCTGGTTGGTGGGGGTGGGGGCAGAGCAGGTGTGTATTGTGTTGGGGGTGTTGTGTTTGTTGTCGGGGGGCTTGCTATGGTTGGTGTGTGGTGTGAGGGATGAGGAGCAGGAGAAATGACAGGCGAGGCAGGTAAAGGGGCCATGAGTGTGTGTGGGGCTGGAAAGGGTGCAGGTGGGGCGAGGGCCTGGGTTGAGTGAGTGGAGGGTGAGTAGGTTTGTCTGAGAAGGCCAGGGGGACTGGCGCTGGGCGCGGTCTTGGCGTGGAAGGGCGCAGGCGGGCTTGCGGCACGTCCGCACCGCGGCTGCCATAAATGGGGGAGGGAGGGAGTGGCAGCCTGGAGGAGGGGGGGCTGGACGAATGGAAAGGCAGCGGGGTGGGGCCACAGAGGACGCAGCGGCTGGGGTTTTAACAAAGGAGGGATGGACGGTGAGGAGGAGGGGGGAGGCGGGAGATGCCACAGGGGAAGTTTGTTGCCTGACCTCCATTTTAGTAGAAATATATGGCACTGCCTTTATATTTTTACTAAGTGTATATGAATATTCCCTTTTAATTCCCATTTTAGATATTTTGAGGCTAATTCACAGAGATACTCAAGAGTTCGTAAAATAGTACTGCACGAGTCATTTACTGCATACTCCAAAATGCCTTTGTGAATAAGCCCCACTGTGTCCTTCATATACTCTCCAAATTAAAGGAATAATCAAAGCAATCTTGTCTGGTTTTGCCATTTTTCCCTTACTCATTTTTTTCAAAAAATACATTTAATTTAGAAAATAACCATTTGCCCATTAAACTGATGTCTGTTTGGATCTTTGTGATAGGAGAATTAGGAAAGCTTTTGGGATCTCGTGGATTTGAGAGTGAAACTGGTGTCAGCAGGCACTTGCTATGATCTGGATTTTTTAAATTACATTTTTATTTATCATTTTCTGCAATAAAACAAGCAATGTTGCACAAAACAGTGATGCACACAGGCTCTCACATTATCATAAAAAAGAAATCACCATGAATGCAGGAATAATTCTAACAATACAGTGAAGGCTAGAAGGGAAGTAGTGAGTAGAGGGTGCACACTGTGTTATAAATTTACACATTTGGAGTAAATATAGGTTATGGACAATTCAATGAGACATATAGCAGGCCAGCCAGTTCAGTCCTCAGTGTCATTGTTGAGGTCTGGTTCCAGCGTCAATACGAGAGGTGTATGGGGAGCTCTGCTCCGCTGGCAGAGCTAACAGAGTTTTTGAAATCCCGTGCTCTGCTTGGAGTGCAGCGTTAGTCCAAAAACTCCGCTAGCCCCGCCCGCGGAGCTCACCCAGTGCGCAATGCAGCCCAGTTATGGGCTGCAAAGCGCAAGCGCAGATAGTCTGCGCTTGAGCTGTGCAGCCCAAAGCTGGGCTGCAACGCGCACCAGAGCGGAGGCCAGAGGGACGCAGCTGCTGCAGACTCATTGCCATCAGACGACGAGGAGAGGAGGACCCCCTGGAAGACCCAGGTAAGTCCTTGTCTCTTTCTTTTTTCGTTGTTTGTAAACACTGGTGCACAAAGAAGGATTGAAACGGCAGCTTTCGCTGCCATGGCTGTGGCCTGAATTTAGGCCAGGGCCATAGGCAG
Source organism: Pleurodeles waltl (assembly GCF_031143425.1). NCBI lineage: Eukaryota > Metazoa > Chordata > Amphibia > Caudata > Salamandridae > Pleurodeles > Pleurodeles waltl. The sequence continues at coordinate 94,533,842 of NC_090441.1, forward strand.
TAAGAGCTGCCATTTCAGGCCTCTTGTGCACCGGCCTGTCCCATGTGCACTGCTTTCGCTGCCTACTAGCCTGGCCTGAATTCATGCCAGGACCAAAGGCAGCAAAGAAAGCTGCAGTTCCAGGCCTCTTGTCCACCGGCCTGCACCGTGTGCACTGCACACAGGACAGGCTGGTGGACAAGAGGCCTGAAACAGCAGCTTTCACTGCCTACGGCCCTCTCCTGACTGCACCCGCTAACCAACCCCGACCCTGCTTATCGCTTCCAAGATGTGGCACATTCAGGACTCGGCCACAGAACTCTGCCTCAGCGGAATTCCACAGCATTTTTATTTAACTCTGTGGAATTCTACAGAGTTGGACTCCGTGAACTCCGCCCAGGCCTAGTTAACACGTAGTCTCGAAGGGGTTGCCAAATGTCTTCAGTCCTAGAAGTTAGAGGTTGTGAGGGAGTATAGAGTTCACTGGTAGTATCGCAGAATGTCATGTCCTGCAGCCAGGCATTGGTAGTAGGGACCCTGCTGCTGCCCCGCCACAGAGCAATTCGATGCCTGGCCAGCAGGAGAGCCATGGCTGTGAAACGTCACAGACCCGGACTTATTGGTTTAACACATCCTAGTAATGCCATCAACAGCTCATAGTTGACTGTGTGGTTAATCATAGTGGAGATCAATGCAAAGATTTGCAGAATGCATTAATAACAGTGCAATTCCAGGCCAGGTGTACAAAATCGGCCTGGCCTGATGCACACTTGGACATTGATGTGACCTTGCAGGGTCCAACCAGGCTAGTGCCTTGAGGGCAGTGTATGCATGGTGTAAATACTTGTAATGAAGCAAATTAGGCCTATGATTGTTAGAGACCATTTTGGTCTGCATGCAGCAGAAGCTCCAGGTATTGCCTGGAAGGGAGTGACCCAGGTCTTGTTCCCAAGCGATCCTGGATTTTTCAGTGCCTGACGCTTGTACGGACAGGCAGGTGTGATAAAGTCAGGAAACCAGTCTGCCACTGTCTGTAGTGGATATCAATAAAGTTAGAGGGGAGAGGCCAGCAGGTTTCTCGGGGTATGTGGGCAGGGTTCCACGCAGAGTACTCTGCAAGCGATGAAAGCTGAAGCCACCCGTTGGTGTCGAGTCATCACGGGGGTCACAGCCAGACAGGTGATTACTCTGACATTTGCAAAGAGGTATCCCAAGGTGTGGAAGTGATGAGGTGTTAGGGAGTGCTGTACCAGCTTTTCCCAAGCAAGGGGGAGCCAGGGGTTGTTGGGAAGGGACAACTGAGGGGGGTACAACAGCCCACCACCCAAGTAGTGCCTGAGTCTGGACCAAGCCAGCACGTCGTGGAAAGGGTTTGTATGTCAGTCTGGTCGCGCAGGAGTGCCAAGGGAAAGAGATAGGAAGATCCTGGGCTTGGTTTAATTTGGGCCTCAAATAAGAGTGTCTGGCGACGAGATGATACCAATAATAGGCGAAATGGGCTTGCGCTACTTAGCAATGTAGATAAAAGTCTGAGACACCAAAGCCACCACGTTCGTTTGGTACACCCAATGTCTCTCATCGGATTCAGGGCCTGCTCAAACAATACACGTCAGGAGCATGCAGAGGGTACCTAAAAAGCTGTTAGTCACAACAATGGCTATGTTTAAAAAAGAATCTAGAAAGTGGAGCATGACCACAATTTTTATCATGACAATTCGCCCTGCGATGGATAGCAGTAGTTTAATCCAGCGTTCTGCCTGTGAAGCCAGTTTGTTGATGGCAGGACCATAGTTTTATCCAATGACTTAAACGTTTTGCCTGTGTAGAATGATACCCAAGTATTTGGGGGAGTCTGTGTGCCATCGCAAGAGGTACTCCAGGTCACAGGGGACAGTGGCCTCAGTAAGTGGAAAAAGTTCTGACTTGTTTCAATTTATGGATAAGCCAGAGAGACGTCCAAAGAATATTATCTCATGTATGAGAGGAGGAAGATGTGTGTGTGGGGGGGGTCCCGGACAAACAATAGTATATCGTCCTCATATAGGGACACCAAGAGTGGTTCATGTTGAAACCGGAGTCCCCTGTGCATGTGTCAGTCCTGCAGATGCCTGACCGGTGGGTCCAGGTCAAGAATGAAAAACAGGGAGGAGAGGGGACAGCCTTGGTGTATACTTCTTGTCGCAAGGAAGGCCTCAGTGAGAGTGTCATTCACCCGCAGATGAGCTGTGGGCCTAGAGTAGAGTAGCATGATGAGGTTGTGGAAACCGGTTGGCACCGCTAACTTGGTCAATGTTGCCCGCAAGCATTCCAGCGAATCAAGCTCCTTCTCGGCATCAAGGAGGGCGACTGCCAAAGGGATAGTCAGGGAGATCTGTTTCTAAACGGCAAAAAATAGCGGGTAAGTTAATGGTACAAGAGTGGTGTGGAACAAGGCCAGTCTGCAGCAGGGGAAATTATTTGCTCCATCAGCAGAGAAAGGCATGTGACACTTACTTTGGCCAATATCTCATTTTCATGATTCAAGAGGGACAGTGGTCTATACGAGGTACAGAGATGTGCCGGCTTCCCAGGTTCCAGTAGTAAAGTGATGACAGCCTGTTGAAGAGTGGGAGGTAGAATGCCCACCCTGAGAGACTTGGCATAGACCTCTAGGAGGTGGGGGGACAGGATGTTTCTATAGGCTTTATAAAAATACCATTGAGCCCGGCGAGGCCAGGGACTTTAGAGCTATTCAATGTATGGATAGCTTGCACTATTTTTTCACACGTAATGAGGGCAGCCAAGATTGTTGCTGCCCTGTCGACAGCCTACAATGGCCACTTCAGATAAGTATTCATCTATTGCTGAGTTGCCTCCAAATGTACTGGTCGTATACAATTACTGATAGTAGGTTTGGAATGTCTGGACAATAGTTGCAGTGTTAAAGGAAGTCATGCCATCATCTGCAAGGAGGTGCATTACATAGTTAGCATAATAGTAAGGCCATAGAAGTTGTGCCAATGTACGGCCCGGTATTTCCTCCTCCCCATATTGGCGAGCCTTGGCATATTTGCCTATATAGGTAACCTCGCATTCCGCCAGGTCCCGGAATTCCATCAGTAGCTCGGAGCAGCGGTGCAGTTGGGCAGGTTGTGTACCGTCCATGGTGGCTAACTCGATATCACGTAGCTCCTGCTCTAGTCTGGACAAGTCTTCTTGGATGGTCGGAGCACCCCCCCACATGTTTGGCAATACAGATGCCACGTATGTATGCCTTGAGGCCTCCCATAGTGTGGAGTGCTGATTGACCGAGCTAGTCTTTATTGTAAAATATTTGTTGATGGCATCTGAAAAGATCTGATTTGAATATGGCATCATGATCTGAAAGGGTGTGAGCCATATGCATCACATCTGTTAACCAAAGGAGGGCTCCCTGAGACACACACCAGTGGTCAATACGGTTCAAATAAAAAGTGTAATCTTTAGTGTGAAGATGGCGGGTACGCCAAGCATCTTCAAGCTGGAAAGTATCAGGAAGATCCTTAAGAGCGGGCAAGGACCAGGGCTTGTTGTTAGTGACAGTGGTAGTGGCATCCAGGGTAGGCTGGCATGCAATATTAAAATCTCCTCCCATCAGGGTCAAATCAGCCTGCATGTGCCCCAGCAGAGCAGAAACATCATAATAGAAATCGGGGGAATCGATGTTGGGTGCGTAGATATTGACAAGCAATACTGTTTTATTGGCCAATATGCTGGAGACAAGCAGGTATCTGCCATCCACATCCGTTATGCAGTCTTGACATACAAAGGGGATACTCTTGTAAATTAAAATACAGACCCCACAGGTGTAGGAGCTATAATGGGCAAAGAAGTGAGTGGACCCCCAAGGAGCCGTCTAGGGGCAGTTGTTTCGGGGAGGGGAACATTCATCTCTTGGAGAAGCGCCAGTTTGTAGCCATGTCTATTTAAGTAGGAGATAATGTGCTTCCCTTTCCTAGGGTTTTGAGACCTCATATGTTCCGTGTTATCCACAAGAGATCAAGGGCCTGATTACAACTTTGGAGGACGGTGTTAATCCGTCCCAAATGTGACGGATATACCACCTACCGTATTACGAGTTCCATAGGATATAATGGACTCGTAATACGGTAGGTGGTATATCCGCCACATTTGGGACGGATTAACAACGTCCTCCAAAGTTGTAATGAGGCCCCAAGTCTCCCACTTCCTCTAAGTTGGGTGGTCATGTGCTGTTAGGTGGTGTAATGTGACATGTAGAGCACAGTACAGTGGTGAATGCAAGTGGTACATCAGTGGTGCAGTAAACTGAAAAAGTACAACAGAACAGTAACAATCCTAACCCACACACACACTAGAAGAAGCAACACCTGGCAAATCCCAAATAAACTCAAATAGAACTTAAGGTAAACTTTATGTAGTATTCCTCAGAAGGATTGCAGCACTTTAGGGATCTGCACCGCACTGAACATTGATAGGAACTAGATAGTGTGTGGTCCGGCAGCTATCCAGCATCCAATAGATGTGGGGGATTAAGGGAGATCATAGGTCAGGCAAGGCCTAGGGTAGGACATGATGCCAGTTCAGAGTGGAATCATTTAGAAGACGTGTGAGTCGGTCATGCCAGTGGGTCCTGTTGAGTAGCTGGGGAGGAAGCATTGGTAGAGCAGTCCAGTGCTATGGGGTGAGGGGAATCTCCTCCACCCTTTTGTTGCTGGCAGAACTGAGCCACATCCACAGGAGAATTGAAGGCCCGGTGTTGCGCATTCACCTCCATGTGAAGGCGTGCAGAATACAGCATGCTGGACTTAAGGCCTAGCTTCTTGAGCGTGTATTTAATGTCCGAGAATTTTTGCAGTGCTTCCTGGGCAGCTAAAGCAAAGTCCAGAAACAGGGAAAGGGTTGAGCCCAGATATTGTAGAGAGCTGCCTACATGGGCGAATCACAGTGCTGTGCCCCTGTCCCTAAAATTAAGTAGGCTTGCTATAATCCGGCGCGATGGTGCACCTGGGACAGGACGCAGGCCAGGGGATCTATGAGCATGCTTAGCAATAAATGTTTCAGTAAAGTTTTGGCTGCCAAAGAATGCAGTAAGGAGGTTCTTGATGAGCACATCTGGATGTTCAATGTTAGCAAATTAGGCGATCCCCATAATCCACAAATTGTTGCAGCGCGAGCGCACCTCCAAATCTTTGTTTTTGGCCACAGCAGATTTAAGCATGCTTTCTACCTTGTCTAGGCGCTTGGAACTCAGAGGTCCTGCATTCTGCCCCATCGAGTCACATCGTATGCAATAAAGGCATTTTCCATGCAATCCAGGTGGCTGTTAAGAGTGTCAAATCCTTTGTCCATGGATTGGAACCCAGCACAGTGCTCAGCCATGATTTCTGTGGCACCGTCTAATGGCGAAGTGGTGTCTTCACAGGGTCGAAGGAGAACTTCTTCTGTTCTGGGTCACCAAGCCCCCATCGCAGGCATCAGATGAGCATCCACGGGGGAGCCACAGCCTCAATGGTGAGAAGGGAAGCACTGGTAGCGCGGCAGCTGTGGCAGCTGCAAGTAAACCTCAGTGTAGCATCAGTAGCAAGTGGTGCAGGCAGTCCAGGGAACAGGAGCAAATTTGTCAAGCAGTGGTAAGCCCACAGTCAAGTGCCTAGCATCAAACGCCTGCATGATACTACCCTGTTGGTGCTAAGAGTACGCATGTCACACCAATGCAGGACAGGAATCAGGCTGCACACGGTTGCCTCCTCTTCGTCACTGTCCACAGGCTCCACCGCTGCCACACGACCATCTCCAGGCTCATCCTGCTGCAGAAAAGGCACCTGGTGTTTCAAGGCCAGGTTGTGCAACATGCAACAATGATCTCGCACAGCTTCTTGGGTGAGTAGTACAGGGATCCACCTGTCAGATGGAGGCACCGGAATCTGGCCTTCAGGATGCCAAAGGTTCTCTCAGTGATCCTCCTTGTTCGCCCATGTGCCTCATTGTAACATTCCTCTGCCCTTGTCCTGGCATTCCTCACTGGGGTCAGTAGCCATGAGAGGTTGGGGTAACCAGAGTCACCTGCCAATATCGAGGGATAGCTGTTAGCTACACACTCACCCTTAGGGCCAAACCCACACTCATATACCTACATCAACTGGGTGGGAACCATGGGCTCCCCTATTAGCCACACCCGGTGCCTCTGGAGTTGAGACATCACAAATGGAATGCTGCTATTCCTCAAGATAGAGGCATCATGCACAGAGCCAGGATACTTGGCATTGACATGGGATGTGTACTGGTCCGCCAAACACACCATCTGCACATTCAGAGAGTGAAAGCTTTTTCTATTCCTGAACATTTGTTCATTTCTCCGGGGGGGGGGGGACAAATGCAATATGTGTACCATCAATGGCACCAATGATGTTGAGGATATGTCCCAGGGCATAAAAGTCAGCCTTCACTGTGGCCAAATCCTCCAAATGCGGGAATACGATGTAGCTGCACATGTGTTTCAGCAGGGCAGACAACACTCGGGTCAGCACGTTTGAAAACATTGGCTGAGACATCCCTGATGCCATGGCCACTGTTGCTTGGAAGGAACCACTTGCCAGGAAATGGAGCACTGACAGGACCTGCACTAGAGGGGGGATACCTGTGGGCTGGCGGATAGCTGAAATCAGGTCTGGCTCCAATTGGGCACACAGTTCTTGGATTGTGGCCATATCAAGACTGTAGGTCAGGATAATGTGCCTGTCCTCCATTGTCGCCAGGTCCACTAGGGGTCTGTGCACGGGGGGATTTCTCCATCTCCTATTCATCCTCAGCGGATGAACTCTAGGGTGAAAAACGGTGAGCAGAGGGTCATATTCACACATATGTTAATATAAATATGCATTTCTTCCTTTACAGAAAGAGTGTGTGAACTCAAGAGTCAGTTGATGTGCCAATGTCTGCTGTGATGCAGTTAGGTGCCATGGCCTGTGCCCCCCTGAAATGATGGCTGCCTGACCTGTGAGGAGAGACAAGTGGAAATGAGGTAATTCCGCTGGTGTTGTGCGCCGTTGCGGTCGGCGGTTGACGACCACCGCGCAACTTCGCATTGGTTATCATTGGGCCCTATGGGTTCCAGGAGCCAATGGCGATGTAGGATTACAAAAATAGCCGAGCACACCAAGTACAACCAGAAACTATTGACTTTTATTAAATTAAATCCAAACAAGAAATATTAATACATTTCATATTTATGGAAAAGTACATCCAAAGGCAAAAATAGGGTGTTCATTGTTCTTTTTTAAACAACCAAACATACGTAGTAATAAAAAACTAAAAAAATTTAATATAACCATATAAAAAATACAATGGAATTACAGACATATAGAGCAAAATAATACACATATATAATGGATACAAGACTGTCACCTACATGGGAAAGCTGCGTGTTGGGCCTATTTTCTAGAGTCCTGCACCACAGGGCTACCACACGATTCTTGGACCTGGGGTTTATAACAGCCAAGCGGCTAATCACCCGGAGATGGAAGGCTGCTGAAGCACCGACTGTCGGCATGGAGGCGCTCCTTTTTGACTTGGGCGGAGGCTGAGGGGGTGGCCCTGGGGCGGGAGGATGTACTTGGTATGCGTAGGTACCCCCTCTCGGCCAGTTGGGACGATATGCTGACAACCTTGCGTGCCCCGGAGATAGACTATGGCCTAGTTGAGACAACTGCATTACTCACAGTCACCTAGTGATCATGAGCCACAGGTGATATCCTGCCAATGTAGCTGGTATACTCCTCAATCCCTGCACTTTAATACCCAAAAGATAGGTTTACCCAGCGATGATGTGATATATTTGGACACAAGTTGGTTGTTGCATGGGCAGATATTTCTGTACGCTATTCGGGGAATTCCTAACAGGTGGAGGCATTGAAGAATTTATACCAGGCTCATAACTCTATTGTACTCCTTTGTTGTTACATGTTACTGTTTTACTTATTACTATCTTAGAATCTGCATTTATGCACAAACAAATTGCTACTTTTACTGTCACGAAATGAAGCGGCAGGGTGATCAGACAAACAGTGATATGTATTTGGACATGAATGACTATCCGTCCACTATGCAAACCGCTGGCATCGCAGCCTCTATAGACATTAATAGATACAAGCTATGATACACACCTCTGGGTAACCGACGCGCCAACCCCACGCGTCAGTGGCCAGCGAGAGTGCCCTTGCTGACAAGATATAAGGGCTCACAAAAAGCATAACTGTTGTAATATTCTGTTATGTCACACATGAGAATTGTATTGATTTGTCATGTTATTAACAATAATAAACAATAAAAAAAGATTAAAAAAATAATAATGGATACAAGACGACATTAACATATAACACGTATTAAACGAACAGTTTTCGAATAACCCAAAAATGTTTTTGGACAAAGGCAAAACGATGTACAATTCAACCCCTTTGTAGCACTGCTTCAGCCGACATGTGTTTCGTCCACTGACGGACTTTTTCAAGGCTTAGTTTATAAATCAAAACCATTCTTTCACAAAGAGTCCACTAGGGAAATAGTAACATCATCCTCTTGGACAGATAAAGCTTGTCAGTCTTTTCAATCACCCATTCACAATACGGTATAAGCACTCGTATGTGGTAAGCTCTGCATACACCACTTAAACCGAACCACCAAAGGAATAATCCCTTATTTTTTTATATCTGTTTGTAAAAGTATCAGATGAACAGCATCACGGACATACGGAAAGTCGTGCAGAAAAGGCCAATGGCTATGTACGCCATCAGTGACGGTACGCACCGCCGTGGACGTGACCGCCGTTTTCTATCTGTTCACTCACTTGCTACCTGACCTTCAACAGGAGAGGACCTACACTGCAAGTGCTGCTGTGACCTGTGCCTGGAAGCGACAATGGCTCCAGTGTCAGGGGAAAGGGCCCCCGCCTTCACGTCAGAGGAGTTGGAGAGTGGTGAATGGGGTCCTACCCCAGTACACTTTACTCTATGGTCCTCCAGACAAACAGGTGAGTACACTGTGAGCATGATGCGTGGGCCATGAATGTATGGATTGCTGTGTGTGTAAGCCTCGTGTGGGGGGGGGGGCTGAGGGGTCCTGGGCACAATGCTGCATGTCTGGTGGTCAATGTCTGTGCGTATGGGGATGGGAGGTATTTGGTGGGCCATGAGTGTAACAGGCCGGATGATATGACTCAGACCTTTTTCTATGCATATTTTTCTGCAGGTCAGCGCACCTCAGAAAAAGGGTATTTGGCATGCCATCGCCAAGGAGGTGCGGACCCTGGTGGTCTTTGACAGGCGGAGCACCCACTGCCGCAAACGGTGGGAGGACCTGCGCCGCTGGGCAAGGAAGACGGCTGAGGCCCAGCTGGGGCTGGCCTCCCAACGAGGAAGGGGTGCCCGTCGTACTCTGACCCCCCTGATGTTCTGCATCCTAGCGGTGGCCTATATGGAGTTGGATGGGCGCTTAAAGGCATCACAGCAGCCACAAGGGGGTGAGTACAGATTCAGAATCATGACTTTGCGCCTGTTAAGGTTTTACCTGGGTGGGGGATGTGGGCTGTGGGTGCCCCTAGGCTAGGGCGAACATGGCAGGGTAGGTCCCATGTTGGTCAGGCTCTGAAGCACTCCAACCCCAGTAGTGTTAGTGGGCATCTACTACTGGGCAGGGTCCTTTGGGTTTCAGGTGAGCAGCTAATGGCGTTAGGCATTGTACACAATGGGCTGGTGACTGGCATTGTAACTGGTAGTGCATGGCCTAGTGCATAGGGCTGATCCATGTGTGTAGTGTACGCCAACTGTGGTGTTGTTGCTGGCATTGACCAAGTGTATCCTCTGTCTCTCCCCCCCATTCTTGTTTTGTCACCCTGTCCTTGTGTGCATTAGCATCATCTGGCGGAGGAGCAGAGGCACCGGCAATGGAGGGAGCTGCATCCCACATAGGCCTGGAGGCCGAAACCACCAACGGTGAGGGCACCAGTGGGACGGAGGGCGAGGGGAGCACCACGACGGAGACAGGAGTGGACACTACCGACAGTGACTCCTCCTCCTATGGAAGCTCCCTGGCGGTGGTGGACACCTCTGTGCCCACCCCAACAACAGGTACAGCCGTCACCCCCTGAACCAGCCCCGGCCTCCCAGCAGCCCCTCAGCATGTTTCCCGTGCCCACTCACCCAGGAGGGTGGGCATCTCCTTTGCTGCAGGCACCACAGGCCCTGCCCCAGTCAGCCCTGCTGCCCTCAGTGAGGAGGCTATTGACCTCCTGAGATCCCTCACTGTTGGGCAGTCAACCATACTGAATGCCATCCAGGGTGTAGCAGGGCATTTGCAACAAACAAATGCATACCTGGAGGGCATTCACTCTGGCGTGGCGGCCCAGGCTCTAGCCTCCGCACTGATGGCAGCCATTGTCCCTGTCTACAGCCTCCCCCTCCAACTTCCTTTACCCAATCCCAATCCCCTTAACCCCAGCCAATCCCAAGCACACCTTCAGACCAGCAATCACCCAAATCAACACACAGAAGTGTCTCATGCAAACACAAGCCCCACACTTCATCTCACAGACACTCACACAAGCACCATCCCCATGCAGACACACCAACATCCAATGCCTCCACTGTGTCCCCCGCCTCCTTCTTGTCCACCCCCCTCCAAGTAGCATCTCCACTCACACCTGCATGCACTACATCCTCATCCACTACCTCCATCACCAGCACGCCTATCACTACACGCCCCTCACTGGCAGTCACCACCCCCACATCCAGGCACACGTCCCCTGTGTCCTCTCCCACTGTGTCTGTGACCCCTCCTCCCAAAGTACACAAACACAAGCACACTCCCACCCAACAGGCATCCACCTCACAACAGCATCCAGCCCATGCACCTGCACCCAAACACAGCAGACTGTCACCACCTACAACCATTCCCTCTTCCTCCACTCTCAAACCTTCACCCTCTTCCCACACCAGTGTCCCTAAGAAGCTTTTCCTTGCCAACATTGACCTCTTCCCTGCCCCTTCCCCCCGTCCTTCACCTCGGGCCTGGGTGGCCAGAACCCAGCCCAGCACCTCAGCCACCCAGTCCACGGCCACTGTGGTTTCTGCAGCGGTGAGAGGCTACAAGGAGGCACTCGTCAGCCCAGCCAGTGTGCCACCAACACCTGCCAAGGGCAAGAAGGGTCCGCCACCTGGCAAGGGCAAGAAGGGGACAGCATCCAGCAAGTGGAAGAAGGCACAACCAGCCAGCAAGCCCAAGTCAAAGACTCCAGCTGGCAGAAGCAAGGAGGCACCGCCATCTGCCAAGGGCAGGAAGGGGCACAGAACCCCAGCCATGGCACTTCAGCCATCCGGGGTAGCAGGTGAAGGCCTGGAGGCTACCACCACAACTGCCAGTATCGCCACCTGCAACGCGGTCAGCACCACCACCTGTACCGCGGCCAGCATTGCCACCTGCCCGCTGCAAGCAGCACCACTGCCAGCAGCAGCAGCCCCAGTGGGCAGCCGCCCGAGGCTGCAGGTGAAGGCCTGGAGGCTACCACCACAACTGCCAGTATCGCCACCTGCACCGTGGCCAGCACCACCACCTGCACCGCGGCCAGCACCACCACCTGCACCGCCGCAAGCAGCACCACTGCCAGCAGCAGCAGCCCCAGTGGGCAGCCGTCCGAGGCTGCAGGTGAAGGCCTGGAGGCAACCACCACAACTGCCAGCACTGCCACCTGCAGCGCAACTGGCATACACTGAGCAGCTGTCACCGCCGGAGAGCAGTGTGCAGTGGTGACTACATGGACTGCAGTGCGTCCAGGCCCCTGCAAAAGCTGTTGTGACACCCAGGTGAGAGACTGTGACCTTGCACTCCAAAACATCTGCATCACAGGGCACAATGCCCCCTCCAGAACCAGTGGAAGAAGGCATCCACTCAGCCCCTCCTTGCCAGGATGAAGCACACTGGGCACCATTCCCCCTCCAGAACCAGTGGAAGAAGCCATCCACTCATTCCCTCCTTGCCAGGATGAAGCACACTGGGCACCATGCCCCCTCCAGAACCAGTGGAAAACTGGCACCCACTTGAGAGACTGTGGCTTTGCACTCCCCAGGACCAAGCAGTGGGCAAACCACCCACTTGAGAGACTGTGGCTTTGCACTCCCCAGGACCAAGCAGTGGGCAGACCACCCACTTGAGAGACCGTGGCTTTGCACTCCCCATGACCAAGCAGTGGGCAAACCACCCACTTGAGAGACTGTGGCCTTGCACTCCCGAGGACCAAGCAGTGGGCATGGAGCCCCCTCCAGGAGCAGTGGCGGTGTACCATCTTCCGGCTGAGGTGCCCTTCCATTCCCCGTCCCCTGAGGTGCCTGTGTGTTTTCGACCTGATGCCACTGCAGTGTTCTCTCCGTATTGAGGCAGGAGTCAAGTGTGTCCGCTTGGCCTATGTGTTTTGGCCCAGTGGGCCATGGACAATTTTTGAGTGGGCATATTCCCGCCTTTTGTATATATTGAATATATTGTACATACTGTTTTTTCTTTATGAACGTATTTCTAAGTATTACTAATATTACACTCATTTTACTCCATTCCCTTTGTCCTTGCGTTATTCCAGAGGGTTACGGGGTGTATATGTAATGTTGTTTCATGTGTTTGTGTGTATAGTGTTGGGAGTGAGGGTGTGGGTTGGGGTGTTGCGTGTTGCGTATGTGTGTCACTCTCTTTTTCCTCCCCCCCTCCCTTGTGTGCTAGGTGCAGTACTCACCGTGGTCATCGCCGCCGGCGTTCATGTTCCTGGTGTATGAGAAGATACACCAGCATGGGGAACACCTGCAGCTCGGGCTCCATGGCGTCCTGCTTCTTCCTTGAATGTCGAGAGGTGAGTCATTTTCCTTCTGTGTTCTGTTTCCGCCATGCTTTTGATGGCGTTGGTACCGCCTCGGAAAAGCTGGCGGATGGGCAGGTTGTAATGCAATGGGCGGTACATTGTCTTCCGCCTGGCTGTTGGCGGTTACCGCTGCGGTGTTTGTTGCTACCGCCGTGACGGTCCGTGTGGTAAAGTGGCTGTATGTGTTGGCGGTTTCGGCCGTGGTCATGATTCCATTTTTTTTACCACCAGCCTGTTGGCGGTGTTACCGCTGCTTTATCACCGACCGCCAGGTTTGTAATGAGGGCCAGAGTGTCCAGGGGTTCCCCCGATGCTTAATAGAGGCGAAAGTAGATAAAACTAATGCTCTCTTTTGTGGTAGTGTGGTCGAGTAGTTATGCTTATCAGAGGGTAGTGCAAAGCATCTGTTGTACACACACAGACAATAGAAGAAGCACACACACAATGACTTAACTCCAAACCATTTGTTTTTATTTAGCAAAAATATATTTTGTTAATTTATTTCTAGAACCGCAACATTCATGTTGCAGGTAAGTACATCAATAAATAAGTATTTCACATATGTATTAATATTACTTCGATTGGAATTGGCAAGTTGTACAGTTTTTGAATAAATGGCAATAATCAGTTTTAAAAGTTGACTCAATTTTCAGAAATAGTTCCTGGGGGGGAGAAAAGTTAGCACTTTTTGAAGGTAAGTACACAACTTACAGTTCCAGACTCCAGGGGTTAGGAAGTCCACAGATTGGAGTTTAAGTTAACCCCAAACACCCTCCACCAGCAACACGGGCCAGCCTGGTGCAGAGGTCAAAGCTGAGGCAAATTTAACATGGGCTCCTGTGGAGACTGGGGGCACTCGGTTTCAGCTCTGCTTGCAGGTAAGTATCTGCGTCTTGGGAAGGCAGACCTGGAGAGTTTAGAGGAGCACCGGTGGAGTGGGGCACAGGAAAGCACCAAACACGCACCCTTAGCGGCGCAGGAGCGGCTAGGTGCAGGGTGCAAACAGCATCGGACTCCCAATGCTTTCCTATAAGGTGACCTTAGAAGTGAGGGTCACTTAGATGCTACAGGCTGGGTCCAGAGGGTCGGTTCGGGAAAACCACAGGCTGGACTAGTAGGAGGGCTGCCTGCTGAACGATTCTGCATGAGAGGTCAGGTTCCCCAAGGCCAGGGGGCTGCGGGTGCAAAGTACCTTTTGGCGACGGGTATCTTTGTCCGGTGCTGTCGCGGTCAGCGGGGTCCTCTGGATTCACACTGCAGGCGTTGTCGTGGAGGACAGGAGCGATCAATCCAGGGAGGGCACCTGCTTGGAATCACCTGGAGATCCTCCCTAGTTGGTTGGGGCAACTGGACACGGGCCCTGGGCCTCAGGTGCAGAGTGGTCAGGACTCGTGGATCCGGGGAGGCCCCGGAGTCCTCAGATGTAGATTCTTCTTGTACAGGGCCGCTGTTCACAGGAGTTCGTGGTCCTCTGTGATACAGGCAGTCCTCTGGAGGCTTGGCAGACGTCGCTAGACCTACGGGATGCGTCACTTTCTTTTGCTGGGCTCTTAGAAGCAAGAGACAGGCCGGTAGGGCTGGGGCCAAGTCAGTTTTCATCTTCATTCTTCTCTGCTGGGGTTTCAGCTTAGCAGTCCTTCTTCTTTCTTGTGAGGTCGCCAAGAATCTGTTGAACCGGGTTCAGGGGAGCCCTTAAATCCTGGATTTAGGGGCGTTACAGGGGTCAGAGGGCAGTAGCCAATGGCTACTGTCCCTGAGGGTCGCTACACCCTTCTTGTGTCCACTCCCTTTGGGGAGGGGGATACAAACCTAACCCTATTGGCCCCTGTCCTCCAAACTAAGAAGGAGGATTCTGCAGAGAGTGGGTCACCTCAGCTCTGAATAGCTTAGGGGTGGTCCCAGCTGGGACTCCTCCCTGCTTTCTCTAATTTTCCTGCTGGACTTGCCGCCAAAAATGGGGCTTTGTAACAAGAGGCTTGAGCATTTGAGGCTCACCGCCAGGTGCTACCGTTCCTTCAGGGGGGAGGTGTGAAGCACCTCCACCCAGGACAGGCTTTATTTCTGGCAACCGAGAGCACAAAGGCACTCACCTCATGTGGTAGAAACTTGTCTGAAAGTGGCAGACTGGCATAGACTGGTTGTCCTGCACAAACAGTTTGGCTAACATACAGGGGGCATCTCTAAGATGCCCTCTGGGCACATTTTTCAGTAAATCCCACACTGGCATCAGTGTGGCTTTATTGTGCTGAGAAGTTTGATAGCAAACTTCCCAGTATTCAGTAAAGCCATTATGGAGCTGTGGAGTTCGTAATGAAAAACTCCCAGACCATATACCTAATATGGCTATACTGCACTTACAATGTATAAGAATGGATTTAGACACTTTAGGGGCATATTGCTCATGCAGCAATGCCCTTACCTGTGGTATAGAGCAACCCTGCTGTTGGGCTGTAAGACCTGCTAGAGGGGTGACTTCCTTATGCCACAGGC
Source organism: Pleurodeles waltl (assembly GCF_031143425.1). Classification (NCBI taxonomy): domain Eukaryota; kingdom Metazoa; phylum Chordata; class Amphibia; order Caudata; family Salamandridae; genus Pleurodeles; species Pleurodeles waltl. Next base: position 94,549,203 of record NC_090441.1, read on the forward strand.
AGTGGTTGGTGGGGATGGCTTTTTCTCCCCACCAGCACACACAAGTTGCAAAGGCAGTGTCTATTTGCTTAGTGAGGGGTCCCCTAGGGTGGCATAATACATGCTGTAGCCCTTGGGGACATTCCCTGGCCACTGGGTCCTTGGTACCATGGGTACCTTTTACAAGGGATTTAACTGTGTGCCAGGGGTGTGCCAATTGTGGAAACAAAGGTACAGATTTTGGGAAAGAACACTGGTGCTGAGGCCTAGTTAGCAGGATCCCAGGACACACTCAGTCAAAGTTGGCATCAATATCAAGCACAAAGTTGAGGGTAACCATGCCAACAAGGGCACTTTCCTTCAAGTGTGATATGTGTTTTTCAGTCGTGCCTACAGACAGCATTTAGATGTTGTCCAATGTATAGTAGACAGTACAAATAGTAGAGTGGGCTTTGGGTCAGTGCTTTCCTCACAATTGGTTGACTTGCTTGTCAGTCTAATTGTCCTGCTTCTTACTTAATGGTTTCTCTTTCTCTTCTTGAGTTTGTCTCTCCCTTGGCCCAAAGCTTCTGACCCTTCTTTGTCATTACTTTTATCCTTCCATGGTGCTCATTCAGGGAGCTATGTGTTTTTTTCAGCACTCCATAGGAGTACATGTGTTTCTTTCCTCTGTCCTTTGTTATTGTTTCCCAGGTAAAATACCCATCTGACGTACTTTTTCTCCCTCGGCTCATCCCTTGCTTCCACCTCGCTGTCGGCTTTTAATTTTGTTTCTAATTCCTCTCCATAAAGCTCCTCAGTTGTTCTCCCGCTGTCCACTCCCTAAACCCCGCTTCATGCTCCTTTGTTGGTGTCCTGCTCTCCACTCCCTGCTGCCTCCCTCACGTTGACCTCTTCCCAAACATCCTCCTCCATTCTCACCAGCACCTCCCATCTCTGTGCTTTTTTAACAGCAAAACATTCAGAGGGATTGGAGGCTACAGTTTTCTGACATGCAGCTCCTTATACACATCATCATCCATATCATCATGATCTTTTTTCTTTTTCCCAGTGCTAAAAACCATTGGCAAAAGGAATAGGTCTGCACAGGTACCAAACAGCCTAGACCTATTGGCTTGCCAATGCTTGTTTTGGAGACGAGCCACATCCGCTAAACTCTAAATGACCATATAGGTCTGTATGCCCTCAAAACCCTCAATTCGACCAAATGACCTGCTTGATCACTGTTTGTCCTTCTTCTAAATGTGAATGAGATTAAGCTTATAAACTCTCACATGACTTCCCTTCTCCGTGTACCAGAGACCCGGGTTGCTGGTGAAATGCATGACTTTCTAGTTGGAAAGAGATTCGACGCAGGGATGCTCCCCGTCCTCTTGTCTGCTGCCGATAGCATTTCTACCATTCAGTTCTCAGTTAAGCCATTTTTGGGCGTTTTTATAATTAGGAAACATCACCCTTTAGCAATGGCATCCAGTAAGCGTCTTAGAGTGGCAGAAGAATTTATTTGATATTGATTTTCCCCCGAAGATCTCTTAGAGTAGCTTCGACTCAATGAGCCCAGATTCATGTTGTCACAAAGCCAGTTGGCTGCTCTCTATTTTCGTCTTGAGCTTAATGTTCGAAAATAGAAGACGGGAAGTTGCCACTTGATATCTTGTTTAACATTGTTTTGGTCATGAAAACCATTTGTTACCACCAGCATTTTATGCAAGGGGCTACTTGATAAAAACAAATTTGAACAAAAGAGTAAGATATCTATCGAGTGCAATAGGTACTCTGGGGTCATTGGCCCACAGATCTGTAATATTTCGTGCCTTGTGCAAAAACACACTACACCTTTGCACCCAGGAGTATACGAAATATACAGTAGAAAGTTGTGAACAATTAAAAAAATATATATTCAAAAGTTTTTCTTTCATTGTATTACACTCCAACTCTTGTACCTGTTTCCTTTGCTTTGCCTTCTAATTTTTTTTAGATGAAAAGCCATTGAGTGACCGAATGGCAAACAAAAACTTCGAACTAAAAGTTAGATTAAAAATATACACTACTCATCCTCAGGGCCAGTCTGGCATTAATTTTGTTTCACAGATGTTTTTGCGTTCCAGACAGTCTGCATCAAACACTCATTCCACTTCCTGCAGCACAGGAACTGTGTCCAAAAGCAAATATTTAATGTGTCTGTGCTGCCTGTTCTGGCATGTTGGCACTATGGACGATCTGCTGACACACCACCACGTGCGCTCCTCTGCACTGTACTCTCTTTTGGGTGAAGCAGTTTTAGGGTCAGATCTAAGACATTCTCTACCTGTTTACCTGCATGGGACTGGTAACTCTAACCAGCTCATTATTTATTACAATGTTTTGTATAGTGCTTCAGTGTCATCTTCTGGTCACCTCTGAGCACTAGGTCGGGGATCCAACTTCAGCAGAGGAGTGTCCTCCAGTTTGTGCGGTCCAGATCATTGACAGAGGGGACTGGAGGTAAGTGCCGGTTCAGTCTGCTTGAGAGAACAGGGCGGGTCTCAGATCCCTTCTCTTCATGAGGAGGGCTCTTATGGGACGGTCCCAGCACTGTAGAAGGAATGGGGTCACCATACCAGCATCTTACAATACCTTCAACACGTTGCAGTTAGTGTCTGTAGCTAAAAGAGCTCAGTAAGCTCAGGTGACATAGAGGCTGAAACGTAGACCTGACAAGCATGTTCTTTACACTGACCTAGGACCACTATGTGTGAGTGACTGACTTACCATGTGAGTACATATGCACCTGGGGATACTTGGAGAAAATAGCAGTGTAGCATTAGTGAATAGCATACATGGGCACTTACAGGATCAACTTCAGAGCCTGAAAGACTGTGGTAAATTTCCATCTGCAGCACACAAACTTTTTAAGACTTCTACCCATCCATTTGGCTGTTCTGCTTTTTTGTTGAGTGTCATAGGTGATCACTCATAAATTCTTCGGAATTCTCCAAGTCTTGTTGGTGTCAACTACAACAACAACAAGTTGGTGGATGGAAGGCTTGAATTAATCTCAGCTGCTGGCAGTCACTTGGGGCCGCATCCCAATCCATAGTTTTTCGCCCACCATGCCACCTCAGTTTGGGCCCAGGCAAATGCAAATCAGTTTTGACCCTGCTCCTTATGGGAACAGTTCAGACTGAACCGCCAAGCCTGGTCCTCCCTCAACTGGAATACAATCAACCTAGGGCCGGTTTTGCCCTTTTTAAGGGCTCATCACCCAGGTATAGTAGGAGTCCAGCGGCACAGTGAGCATGGGACTCATGTCTGGGCATACCCGTCGTACTTAGGGTGTCAGCTTGAAAGCAGCAGCTTGTTAGTGGTGGTGGGGATATCACCTTTTTTTCTGTTGGTCTTTCACAGCTGGAGTCCCGCCCTGTTTCTATGCTATTTGCATCATGAATGACCTCACTTCTCAAACTAAGATTGCATGAAGAGTTCCATTTTCAGCGGTTTTCTACACAGCAGGAGGTTTCACTGGGCGGCGACCATTCTAGAGCTTTGGTCCTTATGCCACCAACGACATTCCTCCACTTCCTTTTATGCAATTAATTGACATATTTTTCCTTGGGCCAAAGGTTGCCCATATCTGTACATCCTTGGATGGCAACCCCTTTTTTACAGGAGGATGTTCCAGTGCCCTGTGGATGTGAGTTGCCACAGGTATGTTAGTTGACATTATTGCTGTATGTGTCATTACAGAATTATAATGGAGGGCCACTCCTGCAGATGTTAACATAATTCCGGCAAATCATACAACCATTCTTTGTTCTGTATAACCTGGGGTTAATAAGCCATTTGGGAATAGTAAATAAATAAAAAGTATTTCAATATTCATAAGGCATGCATGCTTTAATTTGTCCTTCTGTCTTCCTTTCTCAGATGATCATGTTTTGTTCTGAGGTGTCAAGCCAATGCTCTTTGATTGTGCGCTCTGTATCACTGACCTGCTTTTTACATAAAAAATGTATTCGTTTTTGGGCCTCGTTTAGAGTTTGGTGGACGGGCTACACGTCACAAATGTGACGGCTATCCCATCCTCCTTTCTACAAGTGCATTGTATCCTATGGGACTTGTAATAAAGCAGACTGGCGATCTGTCACGTTTGTGATGAAATAACCCTTCTGCAAAACTCTAAACCAGCCCCTTTTGTGTCCATTGTTGTTTACTGCCTTTCATGAAAACATTTGCCTCTTACCTTGTAAAACCTCAGTTGTTAATTCAGCGTCATTTTCATTTGATCAGAACAAAAACAGTGGTTAACTCATTCTACAGAGGGCATTAACCACTAATAATTGTGCATTCGTCGTTTATGGGCCTGGGTAAAAGTGAGGTGCATAATGAGGCCAGGGGGTATCGGCAGCTGGTAACATCCCACAGTGTGCGGTCAATAGGACTATTACCAAAGGCAACAGTCATTTCCAACAAAGGAAAATAACTATGCCATAGTAGTCTACTTCAGACCACTACCTCTGAGCAGGTAACGTAGGCAAACTCCAGGACTTTAGTAGCAGGGTGTAAGTTTTCTCTTAGGTTGGGGCAGTTTCATAATTCCATTAATAATGCTAGCTTTGCAAAAAACACAGTCAATACATAAAACGTCAAGAACACAGGCTTGCTGTTTGGAAGCCAGGATGTGAGCCCTGCTAGACGCCATCCAAAGATGACATCATCAGTGTACACAGCGAGGTTCTCTCCCTTCTCTGTTATGTGTGCTGTGGAAGCTGTGAATGAGGTATCTGACGAGACAGGTTCCAAAAAAGGCAGCCGTGAAAATAAACTGCAGCGCTTTCACACCTCGAGGAACGGGTGTGTATTTGTCTATAAACAAACCTATTTAAATCGCTGGCTTTCTTGTGACAATGACGCAAGGCTAGAATCCCTTTTCACTCTCATCCTGGCTGCCTCGTTGCATCTGAGCTGCTCATAAACTAGCACAGCATGTTTCACTGTCCATTCACTGCCTGCTGAATCAAGAAACCATAGACAAACAGCTATTGTGCCTAATGTGCTGAAAGTGAGGATGCCTGCAAGTCCCCTTTCTATTTTTATTAATCAGGATAGTTACATTGTAGTGACGCGGCCTGGCATTAGCAAGGCGTAGCTACCAATGACGCAGCTGGTGCAGTGGTGCCAGGGACCAGAGGTGAGAGCATCCCACTTTACCTCACTTATTGATGTCCTTTTACTGCCCAACCAGTGTACCATGCCCCATTTCCGAGCCTGCCCTTGGTACATCTTTTCAGGGGCACGAGGACCTTTTAAGGAAACTCTTGGGAGGAGTATGTGTATTAATCAAGAGTTTAGACCGGAAAGTATCTGGAGGGATGAAAGACTTGGTTTCACCAACTACACTAAAATGGAAGCATGCTGCCTGCTTATTTGTAGATGGTCCTTGAAGTACAGGCCATGGTGTGTATGAAACCTAAAGACTGACCACAGCAATAGGGACACAGGGATATACGTTTAGGGATTATGCTGTTGGGTGAGTCTTGGGCTTAATGTTGAAGAATCCCAAAGTTCATGCGGAATAACTCACTTTTGTCTACGTTTGAGGATGTCATTAATCAACCGTGAGCCAGATGAAGACAACTGGGCCTGATTCACAAACATAAAGTTACACTAGAAGTCTAACTTTACTACTTTTGGTAGTCATGAAGGGACTTACAAGTAGTATCTTTACGACTGCGGAGTTTCCGCACTTGGGGCGGAGGTGCTGCACTCGGGGTGGAATTTCCACAGTTGGGGCGGTATCTCCACAGTCAGGGAGGAACAAAAAACATTGAACTAAGAGATCAATCATTGGTGTATGTCCCAACGCATATGCCCAGATATACACATCACACAATATATAACATCAAGTTGAACAAACAACATAGTACAAAGTACCCCACTGAAAATATAAAATAGCTACATGCAGGCACTGGGCAGTTACATATGGGTATGTGTAGGATGTGTATTGGCGTGGTAATTGTTCTAGCAAAACACACACTACTACAAGAGTGTAGAAAAACATGTAAGACACAATATCAGCAACCTATACATCTAATTCTTCAAGCGGCAACCGAAGCATCACAAGTTTTAAATAATATCTCTTCTATAGTTGCACATTTAATTCTTAGACATGGGTCACATAATGTCTTCCACAAACAGATAACATGTGAATGTAATATGCAACTTTAAATCTCTGATCAAACATCATATTTCTACGTTCCTTCCAAACACACCACACACACCTGTGTCAGTCACCCACTCAGCTCCAGCTGAAAGTTGTTGACCAATCCCAGCCTGGGTGCATGCATAAATTCAGAGCTGCCACACACAAATCCTTTCAGACCTTACAACATGTTGCTGAATGTGCTGTAGCATTTCCATCCTTCGCAGGAATCAGTGGTCAACGAGGTCAACATACCTTTTGACCCAGCAAAGAAGTGTAGTAGAACTATTAAACGCATTTCAATTACAGTGCAGTAAACTTAAACAGTATGACCCGTTTGGCCACACAAGGTCAGGAATAAAGTTAAGGGGATTTATTACAGACTCAGGATTAAAGACGTGTATTATTCTCAATATGAAATTATAAGCATACAGTATCACCAAGGGTTGCCCAAGGCGGCGAAAGAAGTTTAGTCGAACTAACATTAACAAACCTAAACATTTAATGGCTAAAGTACAGAACACTAAAAGAATGAACTGTGGCAGAGGTAATAAGCGTTGCTCAGGTTGGGCAAACATGAATCAATTTCAAAAGGCATTAACAATTTGAAATGATTCTAAGGGAAATCCTAACATGATCAAATTAGAGAGCAACATGTGTGGGGCCAAACACATGCGGGTAAAAGACAAAAAAATAAACAAAAAGGATAAAAGGATTTTGTAAAATGGAAAACTCGAACAACCAGAATCTAATTAAAGTGGGAAAAAGATAAATAAAAAAAAGGGAAAGCGTCAGCATGTCAGGGGCTCATTTAAGAGTCACCTGAAAGGGTTTGGGAAAGAAAATTCTAAGTCGCTCTAGGACATCTCAAAGGGCCAAGGGCAAAGCAGAGAGGAATACACCTCTCCAAGGGGCTAAGCATACAGGGGTCCTTCATCAGCAAGGTATCAAATCAAAAGGCATGTGGAAATCTGCAGCATCTTCTCTCATCTCTGACATTTCTGACCAAAGTCTCACTAAAGACTACAATATTAAAGTTCATAAAACGATTTGATTCGCTAGCAGAATCAGTCCACGTTCTGATAGAGGGGCACCATCCAATAATAATTGATCACACAACTCCAAACTGTAACATACATCTCCATTCCTAGGACTGTCATGGGGATATCTTCCATCCGTGTGACTCCATGCAGGTTTGAAACAATTTGTTAGAAATGGGATCTATGGTTGGCAGTCAGGTTACCCCCTGTCCAAGCAAGGACCCTCACTCTAGTCAGGGTAAAGGAGAATCACCCTTGGTTAACGCCCGCTCACCCCCTTGGTAGCTTGGAACGAGCAGGCAGGCTTAACTTCAGAATCAATGTGTTAAGTATTTCTACCAACACACACAGTAACTCAGTAAAAACACTACAACATGACACAACACAGGTTTAGAAAAATAGGTAATATTTATCTAAACAAGTCAAGACCAAAACGATAAAAATCTGACATTCACAAGTCAAGTTATTAATTTAAAAAAGGAAAAGAGTCCTAAATCCTTTAGAAAACAGTGAGAACGCGGTTAGCGTTCAAAAGTACCTGGGTAGTGTCAAAATAAAGTCGCACGGGCGACCGTGCGTCAAAAAAGGCCAATGATGCGTCGATTTCTCACCCGCAAGTGAGAACATGCGACGTTACTCCTTCAGGTTGGCGTGCGGGGGGCGATGCGTCGATCTGGACTGGCACCTCGGGTCTAGGCACCAGCGGCCAGCGATGTTGCGTTGAAAATCTGGTTGCACGGTATCACAAAACCGCACTGTGTGGGATTGGTGTTGTTATCAGCCTCCATTAGCGGGTGTTGCACATCATTTCCCCAGCCACTTTTCGTCGATCTTCCAGCCGCAATGCAGGTGGATCGTTGATTTCAGCTGCGAAGCCGGCGGCGCGTCGTTTATCAGCCGCATCACGAAGGATGCGCCAAAACTTTCCCAGCATGGCGGTCTCTGCATGGATTTTCAAATCTTGTCTGCCAACTTCACCTTTCAAGGGCCCAGGTACTGGATAGGGCACCACTTGGCAGGGTAGGAGTCTCAGCAGAGAGTCCAGGTGCTGGCAGGGGAAGTCTTTGATGGCCCTGAGACTTCAACAACAGGAGGCAAGCTCAGTTCAAGCCCTTGGAGACTCTTCTCAAGCAGGAATGCACAACAAAGTCCTGTCTTTGTCCCCTTTCACAGGCAGAAGCAGCAACTGCAGGATAGCCCAACAAAGCATAGTCGCCGGCAGGGGCAGCACTTCTCCTCAGCTCTTCAGCTCTTTTCCTTGGCAGAAGCTCCTCTTGATTGCAGAAGTGATCTAATTTTCAGGGGTTTTGGGTCCTCTTCTTATACTCCTTTCTGCCTTTGAAATAGGCCTACTTCAAAGGAAAGTCTCTCCTGGTTGTAAGATCCTGCCTTGCCCAGGCCAGACCCCAGACACACACCAGATGGTTGGAGCATGCATTGTGTGAGGGCAGGCACATCCTTTTCAGGTGTAAGTGACTACTCCTCCCCTCCCTCCCAGCACAGATGGCTCATCAGGATATGCCGGCTACACCCCAGCTCCCTCTGTGTCACTGTCTAGAGAGAGATGCAAACAGTCTAACTGTCTAACTGACCCAGACAGGCAATCCACAAACAAGCAGAGTCTCAGAATGGTTTAAACAAGAAAATGCCCACTTTCTAAAATTGGCATTTTCAAACACACAATCTAAAAACCAACTTCACTAAAACATGTGTTTTTAAATTGCGAGTTCAAATCCCTAAACTCCATATTTCTATCTGCTCTCAAAGGGAATCTGCACTTTAATAATATTTAAAGGCAGTCCCCATGTTAACCTATGAGAGAGATAGGCCTTGCACAGTGAAAACCAACTTTGGGAGTATTTCACTGTCAGGACATGTAAAACACATCGGTCCATGTCCCACCTTTAACATACACTGCACCCTGCCCACGGGGCTACCGAGGGCCTACCTTAGGGGTGCCTTACATGTATAAAAAGGGAAGGTTTAGGCCTGGCAAGTGGGTACACTTGCCAAGTCGAATTGGCAGTTAAAAACTGCACGAACAGACACTGCAGTGGCAGGTCTGAGCCATGTTTACAGGGCTACTTATGTGGGTGGCACAATCAGTTCCGCAGGCCCACTAGTAGCATTTGATTTACAGGCCCTGGGCACCTCTAGGGCACTTTACTAGTAAATCCAATATGCCAATCATGGATAAGCCAATCAGCAATACAATTTACACAGAGAGCATATGCACTTTAGCACTGGTTAGCAGTGGTAAAGTGCCCAGAGTCCTAAAGCCAACAAAAACAGGTCAGAAAAAATAGGAGGCAGGAGGCAAAAAGATTGGGGATGACCCTGCAAAAGGGAAAAAGTCCAACACAATTGTTTAAGCTGTAGGCCTGGGTGGATTGAACGGAGTCCAGCTTCGCTGAATTCCACAGAGCTAAAAAAAAACTCAGGGGAATTCTGCGAAGCCGGAGTTCCGTGCCCCGCGGAGTCCTCCTGAATGCACCCATCTCTGAAGCTCTAAGCAGGGTCGGGCCTGGTCAGCACGGGGCAGGTCGGTGCACAAGAGGCCTCAAACGGCAGCTTTCACTGCCTACGGCCCTGGCCTGAATTCAGGCCAGGGTCGAAGGCAGTGAAAGCTGCTATCTCAGTCCTAGTGTGCACAAACAACGACAAAGTAAAGAAAGAGACAATGACTTACCTGGGTCTTCGTGGAGGTCTTCCTCTCCTCGTCGTCCGGCTGTGACAATGAGTCCTCTCCAGCGACTGCCTACTCAAGGAACAGACAAGTTGTATATGTTTAATTTTTTATATACACATACATCACAATTTAATATTTCTCATGCCCATACATGAAACCAACAACCTTAGTAACTTTACAAATTCAACAGGGACATGTACCAAAATTTCAAAATGTTCTTCCTCAGTTGATGCTACATATGCCCTCTCCCCTCATCTCTTCACACCATACAGATTTGCAATCTCTGTACCTTAGTGTAGTTACAATAGGGAACACATACATACATGAGCCGTCATAGAGCATAATTTTGGTCTCCTAAAGTCGCGATTCTGATGTCTTGACTGTACTCCTCTGAAGTTGTGTGCAAGATAATAGTCGTAGTAGTTGTGTCTTGCACAACATTGCAGTACATCAGGGCTTACACATACCTCAGAATACTCACCTAGGTCTGATTCCAGGGAACAGGGCCATTGTCCCACACAGAGGGAAGGGTATACAGGTGCGTGACCAGCTGGTTGACAATTGTTTTTCTTCAGCCACCAATTGTGTTATGTTCTTAATGTGGTTGTACAGTCTGTTGTCAAATATTGGTAGACATTTCACACTCTGTCCATAAATTTCATCCTGAGACTGCTCTGTAAGCCACACATAATGTATGTAAACAACAGATGTTGTCAAGAGTCAAAAGTTAGGCTGTGCTACAGAGGTTGTGCCCATGTCAGTGAAAACTCTCAAAGGAGCCCACTACCTTAGGGGAGTCCATGTCACTGCATTTGTGAGATCTCTCTGGACAGTGGACATTTGGAAACTGTCAGCTCCAAGTGTCACAAGGATTGATAACTATGCATAGCGTTAGTGAGGACTGGCATTGTGTACAAGATGGAAACCTACAAGTATATGTGAAACAGAAGAGTTTACAATTAGGCGTCAACCTTAGTTTTTTAGGAGACCCGTACTCCAAACAAGCACACCTTGGGACATTGATTATATGTGGCTCGCTGAGTGGCACATTACACTTTGGACAATGGCCCTTACACACATATGTGACATGGGGTGACAGGCAGTGTTGGAAACATACTGATCCACTCACTGGACATTGATTAGACCACAAAATATAAAAATTAAAACAACTATGTACTGTTAATTGCAAAAGCATGTTGATGTCAGTGTTTGAGACACAGTCATTGTGGTGCTGACATAGTAAGGCTAGGGTTGTTAAAACCTTAAGTGGCTATGATACATTGTTTTCCCATGTTATCTCATGATGGGTTGCATGATGTTATAGTAACATACTACACACTCCTTCTGTCGCCATGTTTCTTATGTGATGTACTCAGACAGTACCAAAAGCACAATGGTAAGTATCTGTGTTGAGTTGTGTATAGGATTCAGCGGCAGCCGCCGCATATTTCAAGGCGGGAGCAGAGGGCGATAGGGGATGACGGGGGAAACAACATTATTTTAAAAAAAAAGAAAACACTTACCGTTTCCCTCGCTCCACCATCTCCTGCCGTTTCCGGCCACCTCGCTCCTCTTGTGGTGTCCCAGCCCCGCGCTGCTTACATGCTAAACATAGCATGTAAGCAGCATCAGGATTGGTCTGAGTGGCCAGGAGTCCCGCTCAGACACAAGCCTGGGGTCTGTGCTGTTTCTCCAGCCTGGTTGTGTACATAGCCGGATTAGAGAAACCTAAGTGTGCACTTAGTGCGCTTTCCCCTCCTCCCCCATCCACCCTCCCATGGCCCAACCCTGCTCCTCCCTGTACACCCTGCTGGCTGAGCCAGCAGATGAAAAATTATGAAAAATAAAACGATAGCAAGCTATTGTTTTATTTTTCATCTGCTGGCTCAGCCAGGGGGGCAATGCGCCTCCGCCACTGCGGATGAGCTGCCCCTGATAGGATTAGTAACATGAAACATTTGTACGGTCTAGTTTAGAAACATATCTTGTATTTGTGTGTACTGATACTCCTGTGGCAGTGTAGTGATATGTCTTTCATATGTACACCATGGTTCAACAGTACCTGGGTACTGTCCTGCATTGTCCATGCTTAGAAAAAGACTCCTTCATGTGTCTAACCAAAAATCAAGTTGTATAGTATTGTATGTGTAATGCTGAATTCATTACACATACAGGTCTAAAGGACATATATTTTCATATGTCACTGTTTCTTGGACACTGTCAGGTAGCTTGTAAGATGTTTCCACGAGGAGTGGATGGTTGTGTTTGTGAAGTTGATGGTTAAATAACACATCCTCCCAGTGCTTTCAACACATTTATTCCCGCCACTGGAACATACCCACTGCACTGCAGTGCACTGAAATATTTTGCCAGATTTGGGTGTGCCCTGCATTACTCATCTGTTCCTCTGTGCCCCCTCAAAGCTGAGAGTATTTATGAAGCACCCCCTCAGTTAGGCTGTGCGATTCAGTCTCACTGAAAGGGGGGCATGTCCTCAAGTCCCTCAGCTTTGTTGTGGCAGGTTAGCTTAACAGAGGTGCAGATTGGCAGAGGATCTTGCTTGGAGGTGAGGATGGCTCTGAATGACCATAAAATGGCTGCATGTGATAGAGCGGAACGTGGTAACAAATTTACCTACGTTTGGACGCTCTTTAGGCCGATGAATCTTTTGACTTAGTGGGAACTCTCTGCACTATTATATCGATCAGTCGCATCAAATCAGTAATCAATAACGAACATAAGCAACACCTTGAACAACATAACACTTTACAATCAATCCAGAATACATTTCGGCGGACCCTGACCTTTCAGTCAGGAATAACCACACCAGTTTATTGCGAAGTTAGTGAATTTATTTCCCTATATTAACAAAGCTAGCACGATATAGATGTTTCTCAACACCAAATGATAAACATATATGAACATTAATAGCTGTCCATAACGTCGAAACAAATGTAATCTATGGAGCATTTGAATCACAAGGCATTCGATAATTGCAATGCAAATCACTAATACGATAATCTGTAATGAACTAATTGCGTACATTTAGTCAGCATAACAAGATCTCAAATTGCATTGGGCGACAGATGGAAAACCTCGTCTAACCTCAAATTAGCATCGGCATGTGGGACTTCATGCAAAAAAACAATTTAGCAACATTAATTTAGAAAACTCCTAACTAGGGCTCTTACCAAAATCAGCAGTTGGTTACCTAAAAGAAACACAATGCAATTTTACAAATTCCTTTCATATTTACCAATTACGATCAGCATACAAGGAAGTCTTCGTCTCACAGGTACCGTTCTTCGGTCATCATGGGTACCGTTTCTCGATCAGCATGGGACGGGACAAAGGGGCAGGGGTGGACGGGGCAAATGCCTCACGGCGGCAAGGTAAAACTATTACTTCATGCAAAGGGATCAGACCAAAGTTACAGTCTCTAGGGCAAGAATCGTTTAAAGCCTCTTTCTCTCGATTGGAGAAAGCATCAAAGTCTCTCAAAATGGCGTCGCAGCAAAGTGGGCCATAATAGCTACGAAGTCTGCAAAATGTCAGGATGTCCGATGACAGAGAGAGAGAGAGATTCCTCTCGTGCACCTGGGTTTTATAGACAACAATTCAAGTCCAGTAGGGTCTCCATTGGAGGGTTCATAGGTTAGCTTCAAATTGACCAATCAAACACGACAGTTCTCAAGCTTTTACTTAAGCATACATTATCCTTGGAGATGGGTACGTAATTTGCAACATTGTTTTCCCATTAGCTTACTCTCAGAGCCTCCATTGTCCGCACCTGCAAGTCGACCTTGAATTTAAGAGAAAATATGCCAGGCTGGCACCAACTTTAAGATAAGCATGTGAACAGTTTCTGTGGAAAAGTACAGCTTCAAGCAAAAATACACGTTTATTAGCACAGTGGAAAAATACGAGCATCTAAACCGTGAGACCAGGCAGCTAGGCCAAAGCCTCTGCTAAAGTAATGCTAAGCTAAAACATTTCAAACAAGCAAATCGTAGCACACGTTTATGATTATGTCGGATTAGTGCAATTCTAATTCACCACGTTATATAAAGCACGCGTATAAATGATGGCAAGCTACTCTGAGGGCACATTTTGTCCCCGTACAATCTTAATTAGTTCGATTAATGTCACACATGATTATTTCAGCACTACGTTTAAGCGTTAATAAATCAAAACCTTCATTTTCTGCTTCATCAATCCCTCCTCTGATGACTACTAGTCATCACACCAAACCACGCCCACAAATTTTATCCCATTAAAATTCTGTCAGTTCCCTTTTCCTTTTAGTACCCCTAGTTTGCGCTTTGTATTCTTCAGCCATTCTTTTCATAATTTTCTCTTCTTTTCTTCTTTTAATTCTTTCCACAATCATTATTATTCCCCTTTTTATTCCCCAAATTCCAAATACACAAATTATTACTATTAATATACCTTCTATTATTTTCAATAATATTCCATTCCAAATTCCCCCAAGCCAATGTCCCACTGAAGCTATTCCCTTTCCAACCTTCTCCCACACTCCTGGTTCTTTCAGTTCTTTCAAATCTGCACTTTCTTTTGTTAGATTAGCAAGCATAGTTTTAATCTTCACACTATTATCCGGTATATAGGTGCAACAGTGACGTGCACCAATCATTTTGCAAACGCCTCCATCCTTTGCTAAAAGAATGTCTAAAGCAAGCCTATTTTGAAGAGTCATAGCTCTTTCCGCTGCAAGCTCAGCATCTATCAGGATTATAGCACCTGAAAACTTTGTCAGCATGTTATCCACTATAGTAGACAACTTTCGTATCTTGATGGAATTCAGCACAACTCCTAATGAAGGAATCATGGCTCCAAATATATCACCTACCACAGCAGCTGCGGTCTCTCTTTTCTGGATACTATGGGATCCAGATGTCTTTTGAATCATCGATACGTCATCCAGTTGATATACCTTTGGGAACACTATACCCAAATAACATCTCCCCCACCATCCCTTGGGAAGACGATAATAAGCATTATGTCCACAAATATAATATACACCTGGAATGACAGGGTCAAGTCCATCCAACATGAATGTCCATTTGGCCTTAAAAATAAACGTATGTTTGCACTCACTCGCTCCTACAAAAATATTGTCATAATATGATTCACCTCGATATATGCAAAACTTCCCTACATGCCAAGCATCTAAAGCTATTTTTCCTTGTGTCTTTATAGCAGCAAAATCATAATTATCTACTGAAGTCCTCTTATGCAGCTCCTTTTCTAATTTCGCCTTCATTTGAGCCCTTCTATCATCTGTGCGATCTAAAAAGCTTATTTCTACAGCAGAGACTGAGCAGGTAAGGTTTTCCCTATGAGCATGAGCCGTTTCAAAAGGTTGCATTGGCTCGAAAAAGTCCCTCATAATTTTGTAATCCCAATATCTTGCAGTTTCACTTAGCTGCGCTATTACAGTATAGGAACATAAGCAAAGGTAACATCATAATTTGAGTAAAAATACTGTATGTTAGTTTGACCATAAAACCTAGACATTACTATACTACATGTAATCCCATATGTAAGAGGCATGTGGTGATAAGTTACCCCTTCTTTTACTGATGTCGGTATCTGTGTACACACATAACAATCCTTCGCATCCATAGTCTCAACATACTCCGTTAGCAAGCGATAGAAAACGTTATACGAAAGCTCTTTCTTATCATGCAAGAGCCTCTCATCCATTGCTAGTCTTTTCAATGGGGTTAGTTCAGTGACAGTAACAGGAGCAATAGTAGAAGCAGTAATAGTCTCATTCTCACCCTTTCCATGCATTCCAAACACAATTGCCAATATTATTATTACACATGTAATTACCAAGCCTATACACACATATTTACAAAACTTCTTTCTATTGTTTGGCGCCATGATCTGTATAGAATCAGAGAGCTAGAAGCACTTATAAATTAAACTATTTAGCAAATCAGTTACAAAGCTGAACGGGCACAATGTTCACACCGTCTTCTTCAAAAGGCCAGTCACTTATCGGTTAGCAGCATTTGTCTCAATTCGGCAATAACTCAGTCTTTATCAGTTTAGCAAATGTCTCATCCGGTTTGACAATGTCTCAGCTGGTTGTTTCTTTCACGTTATCTTGTAGCAAGCAATATGATTTACTCTTTCAATCGACAGAGTCTATGAAACTTTTCTTTTCTATCGGTATCTCTTCTTCTTCTTCGTTCTCGATGCTTAGAGATACAAACTCGTCAGTCCAATCATCATTGACTGCATATGCCCATTCTGGACCGGAATACCTCCTGTTCGGTATCCTTTTCCTTTTCAATTTAGCTTCCCTTTTCGATTCTGCTTCGCTGGTACTTTCCTCTTTTGTCAAGTCTTTTTCTTCACTTGACGATTGATCCACAACAGTCACTTCTTTTCTCTTCTCTTTCACTTTCGGCCTTCCTCCTTCGTTCAAACTTTCTTTACCCTTTTCTTTTATTGGTGAGATACTTAGTCTTCTCTTTGCACCATGTCCATTTGATGGACCTGCGATCTTTTCTGTGGAAGCTTGAACCCTTTCGTTCCGATCTGCCTTATCCCCTTCTTCCGGGGAATCGATCACGTTCTCTTTTTCTTTTTCTGTATCGTCTGCTTCTGGGAAAGCCCTCCTCTGATCAGGCCCTCCTGCTTTTTCACCTTTCTCGAGCCTTTCGTCACCGTTACTTTCTTCAGGCTCTGTATCACTTTCAGCTGCTTCAGGTTCTTTGTCACCTTCAGCTGCTTCAGGCTTTTTGCTACCCTCAGCTGCTTCAGGTTCTTTGTCACCTGCAGCTTCTTCGTCGCTGTCTGAACTTTCTCCTTGGTCTCCCCCAAGTGAGTTGGTGTCTTCGTTGTCGGAGAATATCTCTTTTTCTCCTGCTTCTGCCTGTTCGCTTTCAGTTCGTTTTTGTTCTGTCACCGCACTCGGCACTGCTTTATCAGGCACTGGTACTTTCAGCGCTTCAACTTCCTCATCTGTGGGACACAACACCTTCTTTGTGTGACTGGCGTGAATCCAGTTGGGAACCCCCGCACACTTCACAGCGGTAGTTGTCGTCAGGATCACTTGGAAAGGGCCTTTCCAACGGGGTTCCAGACACGATTTTCTCACGTGCTTCTTTACCACGACCCAGTCACCTGCTTTCAGTGCGTGTCCTGGACCTTGGATCGGTGGCAAGGTGGTCGCTTCCACCTGGTGAGAGAAAGAGCGAACCACGTCAGCCAGTCCTTTGCAGTAGTCTAACACCATATCATCTGTAATATTCAAAAGCATGTTTGCGGGAACTGCAGGAAGTCTCATAGCTCTGCCCATGAGTATTTCATGCGGAGACAATCCAGTCTTTCTATCAGGAGTGTTTCTCATTGACATTAGCACTAAGGGCAATGCGTCAGGCCATTTCAAATTTGTCGATGCACATATTTTTGCCATTCTCGATTTCAGCGTACCATTCATCTGCTCCACCAGTCCTGATGCTTCAGGGCGATAGCTACAGTGCAGCTTTTGCTCAATGTTCAGTGCTTCGCAAAGTAACTTCATTACCTCATTGTTGAAGTGACTTCCCCTATCTGATTCTAAAGAGATCGGGAATCCGAAATGTGGTATCAATTCTCTCAACAATAGCTTGGCAACTGTAAGGCTGTCATTTCTACGTGTAGGATATGCCTCAATCCAGTGACTAAAAATGCACACAATCACCAACACATATTTCAGACCCCCATGCACAGGCATCTCAATGAAGTCCATCTGCATTCGGCTAAAAGGACCGCTTGCCCTACCAATGTGACTCGAGCTCACAACTGTTCCCTTTCCTGGGTTCATCTGCTGGCAAGTGACACATCGATGGCAAACTGCTTCCGCAGCTTGACGAAATCTGGGGTTAAACCAATCAGTTTTGAACAATCTTATCATGGCATCTCTCCCCAGGTGAGCTTGCCCATGATAGAACCGCGCAAGCTGTGATATGAGACTATTTGGCAAAACAAATTTTCCCTCATGTGAAACCCATAACTCGTCCTGTCTCTTTATACATTGTGATTTAATCCAGGAATCTCTTTCATCATCCCTGACATTGTTCTGTAGTGCTTTCAGTTCCTCTATTGTATCTACAACCTTCAAGGCAAATGCTTCAGCTGGTTCGAGTTCTGGCTCATTTATCGTATTCCAATCATCTCTCAGTAATATACAGTTCAAGGCACAAAATCTTGCGACTTGATCCGCATATGCATTTCCCAGAGACACATAGGCCCTCATTCTGACCTTGGCGGTCTTTTCGCAAGACCGGCGAGTTACCGCCGCGGTGAAGACCGCCGACCGCGGCGGTATGCCGCTGTGCGCATTCTGACCGCTGGGAGCGTTCCGCCGGAAAACCGCCAGCAGCCACACTGGCGGTCGGCGGGAAAGTGGAGACTGGTCAACCTCCACCGCCACGCCAGCAGAACACCGCCCACAGAATTACGACCCACATTTCTGTGTGGCGGTCTTCTGTTGGCGGTCTTCTGTTGGCGGTCACCTCCCCAAGGCTCCTGTCACCTCCCGGAGGACCAACGCACAAGGTAAGTTGATCGTCCGTGAGGGGAGGGGGTGGGGGGGTGTTGTGTGATGTGTGCGTGCATGGGGGTGTGCGTGGGAGTGTGTAGAGGGGGTGTGTGAGTGCGTGCATGCGGGCGGGGAGTGCTGCTGTGCCTATGGGCAATGTGTGTAGTTCGGCGGGTGCGCATGTCGGCATGTATGTGTGCGGGTATGTGTCCCCGTTGTGTATGTGTGTGTGTAGGGGGTGTGTATATGTGCATGTAGGGGGTGTGTGCATGTCGGGGTGCGTGTATGTGCATGTCGGGGTGGGGGTGGGGAGGGGGTTCGTACCACCTCTGGGGGGTGGCAGGGGGGTGGAGGGTGTGGGGGGAGGACTCGGGGGGGCAGTGGGGGGTGGGGGAGACCCCTATCAGTGCCAGGGAAGGAATTCCCTGGCCCCGATAGTGCCTACCGCCATGGTTCGCATGGCGGTTCCCGACCGCCAGAAACCGCGGCGGTAAGCAGGGTCATGATACCGTTGGCGGTCTTGGGTCGACCGCCGGACCGGAGTGCGCAGACTCCAGCCCGTCGGTCATGACCGCCGTGGCTGTCGGAGTGGGGAAGTGGCGGTCGGTCGCGGCGGTGACCGCCGCGGTCAGAATGACATTTTTAATACCGCCGGTCTGTTCGCGGTCCGACCGCCGTCTCTCCGCCGACCGCCAAGGTCAGAATGAGGGCCATAGTCCTGTCCTTTCGTGTGGGCACTGCACTTTACCACTGCAACTTCAGCTGGTACTTGAATGGCATGTAACAATTCCCTTATCCTCTCCCCGTTCTTCACTGGGGATCCTGAAGAAGTCAGGAAACCTCTCTGTGACCATAGTTGTCCAAAGTCATGCACAATCCCAAACCCGTATTGACTATCAGTGTAAATGGTGACTTTCATCAATGCAGACAGTTGACATGCTCTGGTAAGGGCTACAAGTTCTGGTACTTGTGTAGAATAGACTCCTTGAAGCCATCCCGCTTCCAAAACACCTGTCACAGTACATACAGCATATCCTGCTTTCAAAATCCCCATCCCATCTCTTAGACATGAACCATCAACAAAAAGAATTTGGTCATTTACATCAAGCTTAGTATCCTTGATGTCCGGTCGAGGTTTTGTGCAAAATTCAGTCACCTGAAGGCAGTCATGCTCGACGTCTTCAGCGTTCTCAATTTCAGCATTTTCTCCAGGAAGCAAGGTAGCTGGATTCAACGTAGTGCACCTTTTCAGCTGCACATTCGGTGAGCCCAGAATTATCGCTTCATACCTCGTGAGTCTTGCTCCAGTCATGTGTTGCGTTCGGGAGCGGGTCAAAAGTATCTCAACTGAGTGAGGGACCATGACTGTTACTGGGTGTCCCATCACTATTCCTTCACTCTGAGTGAGGCTGATACCAACTGCTGCTACGGCGCGCAAACACCCTGGGAGTGCTGCTGCAACCGGATCCAAAGTAGCTGAAAAATACGCTACTGGTCTGTTTACGCCACCATGGGCTTGGGTCAAGACAGACAAAGAACATGCATCACGTTCATGACAAAACAATGTGAAAGGCTTCGTGTAGTCAGGCATACCTAAAGCTGGAGCCCTGCACATGCATTCTTTCAGTTCAACAAAAGCATCCATCTCGTCTCCTTTCAGCTCAATTTCATCCAAAGCATCCTTTTGGGTCAATTTCAGTAGGGGCTTCGCTAGAGACGAAAAGTTGGGGATCCACTGGCGACAATATCCCACCATTCCCAAAAACTTCCTCACCTCCTTCCTTGTCTTTGGTGGACTCATTTGAAGTATGCTTGTGACTCTTTCCTTCATTATTCTCCGTGACCCTTTTTCTATTTGGTGACCCAAGTATTTCACTTTCTTCTGACAGAACTGTAATTTGGAAGGAGACACCTTATGTCCATTCCTTCCCAAATGGTTCAACAGAGCAATGGTATCGGCTGTGCAGCCATTTTCTGTCTTTGATGCAACCAGTAGGTCATCAATGTACTGTACTAGGGTTGACTCGAATGGCAATTCTAATGCTTCCAGGTCTTTCTTTAGAATCTGATTGAAGATTGACGGTGACTCAGAAAACCCTTGAGGAATTCGACACCAACTGTACACTCTGTCTAGGAATTTGAAACAAAAGAGGAATTGGCTGTCCTCATGAAGAGGCACAGAAAAGAATGCCTGTGACAAGTCGATGACTGAGAACCATTCAGCATCGCAAGGAACTTGAAACATTATCACAGCTGGATTCGGTACGACAGGGCAGCACTTTATTATGATGTCATTTATTTTCCTCAAATCCTGTACGAGTCGGACCTTTCCACTTGGCTTTATTAGTCCCATTATTGGTGAATTACATGGACTGCTTAACACTTCTTTCAGTACTCCCTGCTTTACGAATTCGTCAATAAGTTGGGCAACTTTCATGAGGGTGTCTTGCGGCATATGGTATTGTGGGGTCTGGGGAAAGATCGCATTGGGCTTTACCATCACTTTTACTGGTTCCACTCCTTTCATCAATCCCACCTCTTTCCCTGTCATGTCCCACACTTCCTTTCCGACTGTCTCCCGTAATTCTGCTGGGATATCTTCTTCAGTTATCATCGGTAAAAGACAAATCAGAGGATACTCTTCGTCGACTGTTTCTATCTCATCCCCCTCTACACTGTCCTCGTCTTCCCCATCATTGCTCGTTTCTATTGTTATTCCTTCGTTTGAACACATTATCGAACAACCCAATTTACACAACAGGTCTCTCCCTAACAGTGCTATCGGGCTTGAGTCACACACCACAAACTGATGTACCCCTTGGTAGTTACCGATGCTGACTGGAACCGGGTCTGTAATTGGGTTCGTCAGGTGTCTGTTTGCTACTCCCACCACTTGAACTGTCCTCCCTGAGAGAGGCAAATTTGGAACTTCACTGCTCTTAACTGTTGAACGTGTGGCTCCCGTGTCAACCAAGAATGAAACACGATGACCCATTACTCTTCCCTCTACGTACGGACCCCTTTGATCAACTTCCAAGGATGCTGCAAGCACACAGTCTCCTTCTTCTCCTGAACTTTCACTCTCCCATACATTGTTTATTCCACTCTCACTGTGTAAGGGGAACTGTTGTACTGTGCCATTTGTACTCATTACCTGACCCGTTACCTGTGGAGGAACCATCACTTGCTGCTGACTCATCGGTGCCAATGGTATTTGCATTTGCTGATTAGGTACCATAGGTAACTGCTGTTGCATCGGCTGCATTTGCGTCATTTGCATACGAGGCATCTGCATCTGCTGCGGCTGCATAGGTTGCAATCCCTGCAATTGATTTACAGTCTGAAAATTTGCGTTTGGACCTCTCATTTTCGGTCCTCTCATTGTCTGAAATGCATTGACATCATTGTTTTGCTGACCAACACCTATACCTGCACCTGTACCTGCACCTACACCTGCGCCATCCTGCACCACCATCGGGCACTCGCGTTTCCAATGACCTACAATTCCGCACACGTGACACGGCATCACCTTCTTCATTGCCTGCACACCCGTCACAACAGTGTTCAAATCCGGACCATTATTCACAAAACCTCCTCTGCCTCTGCCTCTGGCCTGTGGCTGAAACGCCATGTTTCCCTGTAACTGCAACTGCTGTTGCGGTACCTGCTGTTGGAACCCTTGCATCCCTTGCAAACCTTGCAGACCTTGCAAACCTGTTTGAGCTGCCTTAAGCTGCATCATCATCACCTTTTCTTTCAGCTTCTTCTGCTTTACCTCAATTTCGTCGCTACAGTATTTCGCATAAGTCAAGACCTCGTCAATCGGTTTAGACTGCCAACAAATCAAATGCGACTTTATCATTTGGCTTATCTCTGGCCTCAGCCCTTCCACAAATCTGAAGACAAAGTGAAGCATGTCCTTCGCCTCAATTGTTTCCGTGCCACTGTAATTCTTGAACGCCTTCAACAACCTCTCATAGTAACTATGAATCGATTCTTTAGTCTCTTGGGCAGTTCGGTCAATCTTTTGCCAGTCCACGTTTTTCGCGGGTACCTTCGTTTTCAAATGCTCAATCACCTTGTAGTACAAGCTCATCACCATAGGTGATGGCGCGCCCGTTTCCCTGTGTCTCTCCGGTTCACTTGTCGGCCAACCTACAGCTCTTTTGCAATCCTCCCACAAATCTGCCGGAACCACAATCTCAAACAGAGTATTCAGGTCTTCCCAGAGACATTTTGCAAGTTTCACAAACCTATCGGTCTGCTGGTACCATTCAATTGGTTTCTCTCTTAGTTTGGGAAAATCGTCCGTAAAGGACTGAATGTCGCTTCTGTGCCATGGTACATGTACTAAATTTCCTCCTGCTGTTTCCCTCATTGGTAACATTGTTACTGTATCACCACTCTGCGGTCTTTTCTCATTGTGCTCTGTAGCACTGTCCCTCCTCTTGTCCTTCCTCTTTACCCACCTGCTTTCCCATTTGTCTAGGCACCTCCACACTTGTGCACTCTGCAACAATTCTCTAAGGTGGGTCTTCATACCTGCTGACCTCATGTGTTCAAAATCTGTTGTCCCAAAATCTAACCTGTAGCTCCTACTCAAGTGTTTCGTCTTGTCTATGTCAACCCCGTTTCTGTCAGCTGCTTCCTGCAAGCTCTTATGTATCTTGTTCACTTCCTTCGTAATCCTGGGACATAGATACCTCAGCTCTTCTTCCGTGTAGGACTCTAACCTGTTCACACCCATAGTCCCTTCCACCAATTCTTGTGCTTCTATGTTCAACCTGACCCTATTCATGTAGTCTTCCCCTTTCCCACTAACTGGACTTTGTGTGGAATTCAGACTGTTGAACCACTGGGTCAACTGTTGCGCATTCACCCCCATCAGGGTAGCGTTTACATCGACTGCCATCGATGGCTGCGGCAGTCTCTCAGTGTTCGATGTGAGAGGTATTATCAGTGGGGGGCTCGACCTCACCAGTGTTGACTGAGCACATACGGGACTAAACTCCATCAATGATCCAGACCCAGTTGGCTGAGCCGGTATCGGAGTTATCCCTGGAGTGTTTTCTATGCACCTTCTCTCTGTCCCATTTTGCAGCATTGATCCCTGACTGTTCAGACCCGAATTAGGCTGAGTATACAGAGGTACCACTGGACCTACAGTAATGGGTAACGATATCGCGTCTGGGTTCTGTCCGTTCCCCACGTTCTGAGGCATGTTCATTCCCACACCATGGGACATCATTGCCGGCATGCCCATCTGGCTTCCCGCCATTTGAACGTGTGCGTTTCCTCCCTGCATCTGCTTTTGAGGCATCATAAACTGAGTTGAGTCAGCTTGTGCCATTGTTGGGTTGTAACCATTCTGTACTCCCCTCGCTGTTGGATCTAGAATCATTCCTGCACTGTTGTCACTGTTGTAGTACCCTGGCATCTGCGGCTGATAATTTTCTGCTGGTTTCAACACGGGCACATCTGGATATATTCTCCTAACCTGTGGTATCTGCGGGGTGAGCAGCAGACTCGGGTCCTTAGATCCCGATGATGCTCCTGAACTCTGGGTTTCATTGCTCTGTATCGGTGCTGGAGGGGCAGAACTGGTACTTGGACCTTGTCCATTCTCTGCATAAGGCGGTGGACGGTCGTTCAGCAATTGCATTATCAACTCCTCATCCTCTAACTCCTCTTCTCTTCTCAACTTTTCCTCGTCCTCTCTATCCTTCGAACACTTTCTGTCTGTCTTACAGGTAGCTTTCTTACCTGTCTCTTCTCCTTCCTTAGTAATTGCGGGGAACAATTTTATCCCCTGCAATACATCTGACCTCCACACCTTCTGTGCATTATCCCACCTAGCATCCGCTAGTGTCTTTTCTACCTTCCTCATTCTGGTCTCGAACTTCTTTTGCTGTTGCTGTCTGGCCATCAGTTCCCAAATTGCTAGAGCCTCAAACTGTGCTGGCCTTGGAGGCACCTTCATGTCATACATCGTGAATCTCAAATTCTCTAAAATCTTTATATTGAATGTCCCGTATATCGGAAACGCTACGCTCCCATGTTTCTCTGTCAACTTATGCCATTGCTTTAGCCAAAGGCACGGAGCTACCCCCTTTTCTTCCATTACAATGTAAGCTGGTGTACCCTCGGGCGGCGTCTCTTCTCCTACGTTCGCTTTAATGTAAGACTCCCCCTTCATCGCACTCCTTAATGCTTTAAAGAATTTCATTTTCTCTGCTTTTATTTCACTAAGTTTATGACCAATATCTGACTTCAATTCCACAAACTTTAGTCAATAGGTAATTTTTAATTCCACAAAATTTGTAATCAATAGGTGACTTTAATTCCCGGAATACTCTTCACCTGCCTTTCCCCTTCCAATCGAGCCCCACGGACTGCGTCCAATCCGTGCGCGACCCGTCTCTGCAACCAACCTATCCCAGCGCGGCTCTTAGTGACGTCACACTCGCACACACTGTGGCTGACAAAGCCTCGCGGCTAGTCCTCCTTCACTCACCTCCTCTCGTAACAACTTTTTGCATGTATCGCGAGCTACCAAAAATAAAACAGATCTGTCGGTTTACTACAGGAAGGGTAACACAGTCGCTTCAGGACCTTAGGGACTTTTCACCAACCGTGACCACTATTCGATCTCTTTCACCAGCCTCGGCCGCTATTCGGTCTTTCTCAGTCCCCACATTCGCAAGCAAATCTGACCCGCAGACCTGCTCTCAACTTGTCAATGATCTGTTCTAGTGCACTTAGAATCTTGTCAAATCCCGAAGTCGAAGTTTCTTTCACTCCTTAACACACGTACCCGACTTGTTGACCACGCCCGATCAACCTACTAAACCGCCCAGACCACAACATGGATCAACATACTCCGGAGTCTCTTGACCTCGCAGGGCCCGTCTCAACAACAACAACCACGTGGACCTTTTTATGCACAAAGCGCCACACGCACATGAAGTTCGACGACTTCCCTGCTCTCACACTCGGAGCCGCACCTCCGTTAACTCTATGAAGTTCGACGACTTCTCTACTTCTACGTTCGGAGTCGCACCTCCGCTATCCTTAAAAGAAAACCCTCGCAACCTTTTCACACACCCTGCGGCATTAAGCTGTGCAAGCGCAAAACCCTAACTTCACTCATACCATCACTAGTACCGCCAGCGCTGATTCCACACCTCCGTTCTTTCCATTCGCAAGCTCCGAGATCCCGGGAAAGTCGCGGTGGACCTAGCCCATCATCATTCTGTCAATCGTTTTATCCAAGAAAAATCTAATTCAACTTCTCGAATGGCGTCTCAAAAATGTGTAACCGTTAATTCGACACCATCTACTTTAATAGTACAGGCTCCCAAAAGACGTAACCATCCTCTGCTACCATCTACTGATAGAGCGGAACGTGGTGACAAATTTACCTACGTTTGGACGCTCTTTAGGCCGATGAATCTTTTGACTTAGTGGGAACTCTCTGCACTATTATATCGATCAGTCGCATCAAATCAGTAATCAATAACGAACATAAGCAACACCTTGAACAACATAACACTTTACAATCAATCCAGAATACATTTCGGCGGACCCTGACCTTTCAGTCAGGAATAACCACACCAGTTTATTGCGAAGTTAGTGAATTTATTTCCCTATATTAACAAAGCTAGCACGATATAGATGTTTCTCAACACCAAATGATAAACATATATGAACATTAATAGCTGTCCATAACGTCGAAACAAATGTAATCTATGGAGCATTTGAATCACAAGGCATTCGATAATTGCAATGCAAATCACTAATACGATAATCTGTAATGAACTAATTGCGTACATTTAGTCAGCATAACAAGATCTCAAATTGCATTGGGCGACAGATGGAAAACCTCGTCTAACCTCAAATTAGCATCGGCATGTGGGACTTCATGCAAAAAAACAATTTAGCAACATTAATTTAGAAAACTCCTAACTAGGGCTCTTACCAAAATCAGCAGTTGGTTACCTAAAAGAAACACAATGCAATTTTACAAATTCCTTTCATATTTACCAATTACGATCAGCATACAAGGAAGTCTTCGTCTCACAGGTACCGTTCTTCGGTCATCATGGGTACCGTTTCTCGATCAGCATGGGACGGGACAAAGGGGCAGGGGTGGACGGGGCAAATGCCTCACGGCGGCAAGGTAAAACTATTACTTCATGCAAAGGGATCAGACCAAAGTTACAGTCTCTAGGGCAAGAATCGTTTAAAGCCTCTTTCTCTCGATTAGAGAAAGCATCAAAGTCTCTCAAAATGGCGTCGCAGCAAAGTGGGCCATAATAGCTACGAAGTCTGCAAAATGTCAGGATGTCCGATGACAGAGAGAGAGAGAGATTCCTCTCGTGCACCTGGGTTTTATAGACAACAATTCAAGTCCAGTAGGGTCTCCATTGGAGGGTTCATAGGTTAGCTTCAAATTGACCAATCAAACACGACAGTTCTCAAGCTTTTACTTAAGCATACATTATCCTTGGAGATGGGTACGTAATTTGCAACATTGTTTTCCCATTAGCTTACTCTCAGAGCCTCCATTGTCCGCACCTGCAAGTCGACCTTGAATTTAAGAGAAAATATGCCAGGCTGGCACCAACTTTAAGATAAGCATGTGAACAGTTTCTGTGGAAAAGTACAGCTTCAAGCAAAAATACACGTTTATTAGCACAGTGGAAAAATACGAGCATCTAAACCGTGAGACCAGGCAGCTAGGCCAAAGCCTCTGCTAAAGTAATGCTAAGCTAAAACATTTCAAACAAGCAAATCGTAGCACACGTTTATGATTATGTCGGATTAGTGCAATTCTAATTCACCACGTTATATAAAGCACGCGTATAAATGATGGCAAGCTACTCTGAGGGCACATTTTGTCCCCGTACAATCTTAATTAGTTCGATTAATGTCACACATGATTATTTCAGCACTACGTTTAAGCGTTAATAAATCAAAACCTTCATTTTCTGCTTCATCACATGCAACTTCCTATATTGAACTTACTGCTTTTTGTTTCCTGTTTGTCATTTCCTGTATTAAATCTTTGGGTTCGGGCTCAACTTTAGTGCCAAAATACCTTTCAGGTGACAGCTGCGCTTTACAAACGTCTAAATAAATTAAACTGCGTAATCTCCTCCCCCTGGTGCGGACTCTCTGTTTTGAGCTTGTAAACTCCGCACCTGGGACGAGACTCCACAGTAAGGCCAGAACCCAAAGATATTATGCAGGAAATGACAAACAGGAAATAAAAAGCAGGAAGTTAAATACAGGAAGTTGCAGGCAGCTATTTTCTTCTAAATGTATACATCAAGGGACTGTGTCAAAAAATAACATATCAGTTAGTAAATACGCACCTGCTTGATTTGAGTGGTTGAGGTTTGACTGTTTCCTTAACTAACTTGCTCCCCTGTGTTGGAGCGATGCTTATGTTTATGGTGCTGTGGGTAATAATTAGAATGGTTAGCTGTCATACATTTTTTTCGGAAGGGAAACATTGAGTAATTGTGTCTAGAGGAAGGAGACGAGTTAACTAGCATATATCTACTTGATTTCAGAGATTGGGGTATGTCGGCTTCTTGCCTTGTTGTAAGTTGGCCTGGTTCGAGGCATAACAGTGCGTGATACGATTGTGCATGTATAATTTATAATATAAAGTTGCAAATGAAGTAGCAATCTATCGTATGTAGTGACGAAGATCTGTAAGTTGTTTTGACTAGTGCTCTTTTTGAGTTATTGAGTGTTATTGCAGGTTTTTAATTTATGGTCAGTTATTCTCTTGTGTTTATTTGAATTTAAAGGTTAATTTCGAATTTGCTTTAGCATTTAATAATGGCGGTTGCGGAGTAAAACAAATAGGACCCGTCTTCAAGGCAACTTGTTCTTTATCTATTTATTTTCTATGTTGATTGTGCGTTTGACGCATGCGAGGTTGTTGTTGGTCCCTACAACAACACCCGCGCACTTTGACATCAAATTCTATGTCGGGACCGGAGGCTTCGGATTATGCTTCTCTTTCTTTACTGTCCATTAAACAGCAGGCAATAAACTTACAAAAAAAAAAAACTACATTTCCCAAGAGCACCTGTAGTCCAGCCTGACCAACCCCAGGCTTGCTCTCCTCTATAAGAGTCACCATAACAAAAGTCCTTCCTCTTTCTTTGCTGCTGCGCAGCCGAAGCTAAGTACTTTTCTCCTCATTGTGTATCTTTATTGTTATTATTGTTGTTTATTTTGAATCGGCCCGGGGAGCGGTGCTGAGCGGCACTTGTCACGAGGGCTGTATTTCATGGGACATGCTTTGTGGTCCCTGCCCTGATTGCCTTG
Source organism: Pleurodeles waltl (assembly GCF_031143425.1). Classification (NCBI taxonomy): domain Eukaryota; kingdom Metazoa; phylum Chordata; class Amphibia; order Caudata; family Salamandridae; genus Pleurodeles; species Pleurodeles waltl. Next base: position 94,577,999 of record NC_090441.1, read on the forward strand.
GTGACCGCCCGAGTGATCGGAGAGTGTTTTCAGTTTTTCTCTATTTGCGCGAGTCAGAGGAATATTCAGTGTCTCTGTGGCCGCCCCGCGATCGGAGGGTTTTTCCCTTCTTTTCCGGTTGCGTGCGGCAGGCCAGCTTCACGAGTCTGCAATTACGGGTCTCCCTTGGAGACCCCGCGATCGCCGCAAAGAGAGCTTGTCCGCTCTCTATTTCCATAGTTCCCCTCGCGCATGCACACACTCTGAAAATTCCGATCTTTTGAATCGGATTTTGTTGTGTGCCTCGCGCAGGGAGAAATATTTCATTTTAAGCCCCCGGAACGCCCGACTGGGCACAAAAACGGTTAAAGGCTTGGCTTAGGAGGATATACAGGTGCTCCCTCCACAGATATAGTGGGCCTTTTTTGTGAGACAGTGTCTCAATACAATTTTGGACAGAAATTCTGCCCTTTTTTGACCTGTAGGGGTTTTCCCTCCCCCTTGAACTCCTTCTGTGCCTCCTATCATAGCTTATTTTGCTGAGGAGGATGAATATTATCAGGAAGAGGTGGTAGGACCCTTCCAGGATCAGATGGAGGAAGTATTGGTACAGGCCTTGGGCCACCATTTACAGGATTCAGTTAATCAGGCTTTGATTAAGGCCTTAAAACCTTTTACAATGCCCTTGGTTAGATTTGGGCAAAGGGAATTGATGGGACCCCCACCCTCTGGGTCAAGGGTTAGAGAGCCTCAGGCTGATGATGGGAGTTTGAATCCTAGAGCGTCCTTAGGATCTTTATCCTCAGCAGAGATCTTTCGCAGATGGTAATTGCAGTCCTCAAGGATCATGAATATGGTCCTGGTCTAACAACTGTTCCGGACGTGTTCCCACCTCCATCAGTTTCTCGTAAGGAGCTGTCTCAGTCCTCTGATTCTGATTCTGATTCTGAACTCTCTGAACCCAAACAACAGGGTAAACGTAAGCATAAATCTCATCACGCCCCAGAAGAGGAGGTGGCGCAGAGAAATTTACTTTTTGACCCTGAGAACATTATTCATCCTCGGTCTACAGAATGGGTGCGTGTATGGAAGTGGCCCACTATGTGCGAGACAGATTGCGCAGGAGTTTCGACAAAGATGTGTGCAGTACATTGCACTCAGAATGTCCCCGGCCCTTGCTACTTGGGAAAATAGCTGAGACTCCTGAACTAGATCCTAGTGTGGCTACCTTGTTGAAGAAGATTACAAAAGATCCCAAGAAGGGACTGGATCGTGCATGGAAAGGTTGCCAGGATAAGATGTTGGATCTTTCGGGCCCTTTTACCAAGATTCTAGAATTAGCGGCCCAAGCTAAACAGACCCGTACGGCCTTAGATCCAGAGGCCGTTCTCGAGTGGGCTCAAAGAGCCATCTGTCTTCTAGGGAACGCTAATTGTGCTATGTCCACAGAATGACGAAAGTTGTTTCTGATGCGCATTGACCCCACTTAGTGGAGCTTGGTCCTACAGAACCAAGATCTCTAGCTAATGGGCTCCTTTTTGGAGACAGGTTCGGGAAGGACCTGGGTAAATATGTCTCTACTTTCTCAGCTCTAGACAAGGCCCAGACCTCAATGAAAAGAATGTTCAGTGGGGGCCTTTTTATCAGGGCCGGACGCTATCGGGGTCAGGCGTCAGGCCGAGGCTTTCACCAGACCTCCCTCAACTACGCCCCTAGAGGCTGAGGCTACTATCAGTCCTCTCAGGATTCTATCCATTGAGGGCCAGAAGAGGCCGAGGGCGTGGTTATGGAGGAAAAGGAGCTGAATGCAGTACAGATCCTTCCGGCTCAGGTGAGGATTATCCCCATTATAGAGGTAACCCTTGGCGGGAGGTTGGAGAGTCATGTTCAAACTTGGGAGCACATACCACAAGACCCTTGGGTTCTACAGACGGTGCAGGGTTACAGACTAGAATTTCATTCCACCCTATTTCAAAGTCATCCTCCTCTGCCCCTCCTTTTTTCCCAAAAAGTGAGTATTTTCATAGACGCAGAAGTAAGATAATTTCTCCGCAAGCTAGCGATGATCCGCTCAAGTCCACATCCAAACGGCTTTGCATGCACTATTTTCTTGGTGCAAAAGAAAGGAGGAGGTTTTCGTCTAGTACTAAATTTAAAAGATTTCAATTCTTGGATAGTTTATCGTCATTTCCAAATGGAGGGTATCCATTTATTACGAGATCTTCTACAAGAGGGAGATTGGTTAATGCGTCTAGACCTCAAGGACGCATATCTAACAGTACCAATTTTTTGTCCACACCAACGTTTTCTTCAGTTTCTCTGGAGACACCAATGGTACGAGTTCAGAGTACTCCCTTCTGGTCTGTCCTCAGCCCCTTGAAGTTTCACAAAGCTGCTACGGCTTGTAGCGCAGTTCCTTTGAGAAAGAGGCGTTGCCTCCTCATTTACCTCAACGACATGTTAATCATGGCCCAAACCAAGAACTTAGCTTTAACTCATCTGGCCTGGGCGATTCAAATCCTTCAGGATCTGGGTTTCTTGATCAACAGCAAAAATTCAGTAACCTCCCCTTCGCAATGTATAGAATTCTTAGGTTTTCAGGGGGATTCTGTGCAGGCCCTACACAAGTTACAGTTGTCGAAACTGGCCTTGATCTAGAAAGAGTTACGGAAAGCCCTTGCCTCTCCGACTATATCATTACGTATCTTAGCCCGGCTGGTGGGGCTTCCTGCTTCGTCAATTCAGCTGATCTTTCCGGGTCCGTTACATTATCGAGCCCTTCAGCGCCTGAAAATCATGCATCTCCGCAAAGGCCTGGCTTATACAGAGCAGATTCTGTTGTCTGAAGAAGCCAGGATGGAGATTGCATGTTGGCCGGATTACATGGAAGCATGGAACGGCAGGGCCATTTTTGCGTCCTCGCCGGAGATTGTGATAGAATCAGATGCCAGTCAGTGGGGTTGGGGCTCTGTGGAGATGGGAGGACGGTGGTCCTCGGAGGAATTGAATCTTCATATCAATTGTTTGGAGTTGCTAGCGGGAGCCTTTGCGATCTGCTCGCTATCTCCAGCCAAGGCCAGTTGTTGCATTATGTTGCGGATGGACAACCTTTCAGCAGTCAGATATATAAACCGACTGGGCGGGACCAGATCTCGCATTCTGGCGGAGATTGCCAAAGAATTTTGGCATTATTGTCTTCGGAACCAAATTCGAGTGTCCTCACGTGTCCAAACGTTGCGTTACAGCATTATTGCTAGCTCCGCCTGTCATCATTATGCGGTGTGATTGGATTGGGAATTCATACTTATACTTTGAGATACAATACTGATCTCATTTTTGTGGATACGAGAGGCTTTGGTAAGCCTTGGTGTCTTCATGTGTACTCTTGCTTGTTCTAGCTTGGTCAACTGGAATGCTGATCCTAATGCATGTTGTACCAATATTGCAACCTTTGCCTATATTTCTCTTTAACATTCAATACCTGTTAACTAGATAAGGTATTTTAATATTTCAAGGACAGTTTTGGTTATAAGTAATGTTGCACTGTATAAGTCGTTCCACTGGGTGCTATTGTGAAGCCACTCTACCTCAGACTAAACTCTCATCTCAGTTTTGGGATCTCGTACATGGGTATTTGGGTATTTGGTGGGGGTTCATGGAGTTGCAAGGGACCTTCGCATCTTTCTTTGTTTACTTCCTGTTCTAAATAAGCCTTTGCTTTCAATCTTGTGACAACTGATCTTGGTCATTTATTTATTATTTTTGTGTTCCTTTGATATTTGCTGGTCTTGCAGGAACTCATGCAGGAACTCATGACTTTAGTCGGGTCTGGACACCTTTTATTTTGGAACATAGTTAGATTATAAACATTCTCTGTGAGATTGTCTCTCTTCTTTCACACACATTGATTTGGTCCTTGTACCTGATCTGGCTTTAATGTGTGATATGGGGTAATTGACGGCATGTCCGTCATCCTTTTCTGTTAAACTATCACCTTGTCTTATTACAATATTTGTTTTGTTTTTGATTGCATTCTTGACTTGCATATTCAAGTATGGGTGTTCTTTACATGTTGTTAACATTTGTACTGCCATGTGTATGTGTACATGTATAATTAGATTTTGTTGTACATATCCATTTAGTGTGTTTTTACATGTTACCAGTACACACACTATTGCATGCCTATACACATGAACATTTGTGGTTCCCTTCCCTTAGCCAACAAACTTCAGATTGATGAATATTTCGTTTTTTGTGGTTTAAGAGCTTCTTTACATGTTTGTTTAACTACTGTAATCCCATGTTCTTATATAGTGGCTTTGATATGTTTAAACATTATAATCAATAATCTTGTTATGTATGTAATGCTGTAATTTGCAGCATGTTACAATATATCTGTATTCTTTGCACATTGCAACCCTGAGGAAGCCCTCGATAGGGCGAAATGCGTTGGCTGCACCTTTGTGTACATTGAAAACGAACAAGAATAAAGGATATAAAGGACAGAGGAACTGCCTACACTGCTTTGCTTTGACTTTGACTGACCTTGACTTTGCAATTGCGGTGGTGAGGATCTCTGTGAGTAAGTGCGTTTACTGCATTGGTGTCGATGGATGGGTATGGTGCATCTGCCTGTACAGTTGGTGGGTGTGCCTGTGATAGCGCGTCCAGTCCTTATAAATTACTTATACTTGGACACGCCGGAGGTCGGTGAACCTTTTAACCGAGTTGGGTTCTCCTCATCCAAGAATAGTGGGATCACTTGAATCAATAATCAATAACCATTATAATCAATATCCAATACTCAATTAATAGATCAAACAACACATTAGGAATCAATAACAATCAGTATTTTGACACACCATAACCTTTCAGTCATGAATAACCACACCAGTTTATTAAAAGTTAATGAGTTTATTTCCCTATATTAACAAAGCTAGCACAATATAAGTGAGTCTCAAAATCAAATGATATACGTATATGAACATTACTAGCTGTCCATAGCGACGGAAGAAACGCAATCTACGCAAAATCTGGATTATAATGCACTCGGTTATAGCAATGCAAATCACTAATATAAGTAACTGAATTTGACTAATTGCATACATCGGTCAGCATAACAAGATTTCAATTTAGCATGGTGCATCAAGTGAATACCTCAACTAACCTCTAATTAGCATTGGCATGTGGGGCTTCATGCAAAACAAATGTAGTCAACATGAATTTAGAAAACTTCTAGCTTGGGCCCTATCAAAATAAGCAGTTGGTACCTAAGAAGGAAAACACAATGCATAATACAATTATCCTTTCATATTTACCAAATACAATCAGCATTCAAGGTAAGTCTTCGTCCTTCAGGTACCGGTTCGATCAGCATGGGATGGATTTCAAAGGGGCAAAGTTAAAGCAAGTTTCCTTGCGACAGCAAGGAGAATGGGGCAAAAGTTACTGCCTGGACAAGACGGGGCAAAGTAAAAGTTAAAGTCTCTAGGGTGAGAATTCTTAAGTCTCTTTCTCTGCGACAGAGAAAAGGCATCAAAGGGTCATTTAAAATGGCGTCTTGAATCAGGCTTCAAAATGGCATCAAGGAAAAAATGGTTGACTTCTCTTTGTCCGTTAGGTTTAAGTAAGAAAACGTTCCTAACTCTTCAGGGTCTTCCATTGGAGGGTTCATAGGGTGGCTTCCTTTTGACCAATGAATAGTGTCTTTCTCTTAGTACTAATTTATGCATAAAGTGTCCTTGGAGCCTTGGAACACAAGTTGCAACAAAGTTTGCCAATTAATTCTATATCAGTGACTTTATTGTCTGCACCTGCAGAAACTGACCTTGCTTCAAAGGGGATGAAACTAGCCTAGCACGAAACCTTGAGATAAGTGTATTAGTCATTTCTACTGGAAAAATACAACCTTAAAGTAAAAGTACGTTTTTGTTAATACAAGTGAAAACCACGCAGTTAAATTGGAGACCAGGCAACTAGGCCAAAGCCTCTGCTAAATTTAAGCTAAGCGTATAACAGTTTCAACAAGAAAATCATAGAATACATTTGCAATTATGACGGATTACTACATTGTCAATTCTTCATGATTAATTAAGCTTGTTAATAATAATTGCGAACTACCTCGTGGGCACATTTTCCCACGTACATTATTTTTCTTTGCTAAAATCACATTGCCTTATACGATTTTGTTACATGATATATGAATATTTGTTAGTCTTTCTTTTTCTGCTTCATCAATCCCTCCTCTGATGACTAATTATGTCATCACATCAAATCTTCCATCACAAATTTTATTTCATTAAAATTCTGTTTTAGTAATTTGGCACTTCAGTCAATTCCCTCCTCCTTTTTGTTCCCTTTGATTTTTCCCAGTATATTTATACTATTTTATTTTGTTCTTTCTCTTCTCTTCGCCTCTCTCTTGCTTCTTGATTTCAATATTTTAATAGCTTTCCATATTCCCCAAATACCTATTAAGCAAATTAATATTATTAATATTCCTTTTACTATTTTCAGTAATAGTCCGTTCCAAATGTTGCTGAGCCAATTTCCCACGGAAGCAAATCCTTTTCCAACCTTTTTCCATACTCCTGGTTCTTTCAATTCTTTCAAATCTGCACTCTCGTTAGTTCAATTTCTAAGCATTTTCCTAATTTGCCCACTGTTGTCCGGAATATAAGAACAACAGTGATGTGCACTAAGCATTTTGCAAACGCCTCCATTCTTTGCTAAAAGAATGTCTAAAGCAAGCCGGTTTTGAAGAGTCATAGCTCTTTCTGCAGCAAGTTCAACATCAATCAGGATTATGGCTCCTGAGAATTTTTTCAGCATGTTATCCACAATAGTAGACAACTTTTGTATTTTGATTGAATTCAATATGACTCCTACTGAAGGAATCATCGCTCCAAATATATCTCCTACCACACCAGAAGCTGTCTCCTTTTTCTGAATGCGATGTGATTCAGACAGCTTTGGAAATTTCTTTAAGTCATCCAGTTGATTAATCTTTGGAAAAACTATTCCCAAATAACACATCCCATACCATCCTTTAGGAAGACAATAATAGGCGTTAAGTCCACAAATATAATATACCCCTGGAATAACTGGGTCTTGTCCATTCAGCATGAACGTCCACTTAGCCTGAAACAAAAACGTATGTTTACATTCACTCGTTCCCACAAAGATTGTGTCATAATATGATTTAGGTCTATATATGCAAAGTTTCCCTATATGTAATGCATCTAAAGATAATTTCCCTTGTGTCTTTATTGCGGCAAAAGCATAGTTATCTACAGATGTCCTTTTGTGTAGTTCCCTTTCTAATTTCTCCTTTACCATTTTCCTCCTATCTTCAGTGTGTTCTAAAAAGCTTTTCTCTACAGGTGAAAGTAAGCATGTAAGGTTGTCTCTATGAGCGTGGACTACAGGAAAAGGCAATAGTGGTTCAAAGAAACCTCTAACTAATTTTATATAATAATCTCTTGCTGTTTTACTCAAATATTCAATTATGGGGATATATGGAAATACGACGTCCTGATTGGAATAAAAGTATTGAATATTCTCCTGGTTATAGAATCTGGTTAATAACAAACTACATGAAATTCCATACGTAAGAGGCATGCTATGATATGTCACTCCTTCTATTACTGAACTAGGTATTTGTGTGCACACACAACAATCTTTCGCATCCATTGTTTCAACATACTCATTCAGCAAGCGATAGAAGATGTTGGAAGATAGTTCTTTCTTGTCGTGTAAATATTTCTCGTATTGTTCGAGTTTCTGCAAGGGAGTTAATTCAGTAGGAGTTTTAGAAGTAGAAGCATCATTCGCGTCTCTTTCATTCTCTCCATGCATTCCAAAAACTATTGCTATAATTATTAGTACACATGCAGTTATTAGACCTATACACATGTATTTACAACACTTCATTTTATGTCCCTTTGTAGTATTGCCTGGCATGATCTATATAGAATCAGAAAGCTGAAGACACCTTATCAAATCAGATTTGCAGATATATATATATAAAGCTGAACGAGTTAAATGTTCACACAGTTTTCTTTAGCAGCTTAGGGCCAGACGTATCAAGCGATTTTGCATTTGCAAACGGTGCGGATCGCAAAATTCGGCCGTTTGCGAATGCAAAAATGCCTTTCAGAATGTATGAAGGGCATTCGCAGTGCAATTTTAAGGAATCGCTAAAATAGCGATTCCTTAAAATTGCGACCCCATTTAGAGAATCGCAAATTGCGATTCTCTAAATAGGAAATCGCAAATAAGGAACCTTATTTGCAATTTCTTTAGCACATGTATCAAGCATTTCCTAAATGCGAATTTAGGAAATGCAATTACCACCAACAGAAGTTTGGTGGTAACCATGTGCAAATTTTAAAAATGCATTTTAAATGCATTTTTAAAATTGACATGTACCGCACACATGCCCCTAAGGCATGTATGTGCTTCACATGTCTGTAAAAATATTTTTGGGGTGCAGCAGAGGGGGCCTCAGGCCCCCAGCACCCTGGGATTTGCATTTCCTAAATTGCGAATTCCTAACTGGAATTCGCAATTTAGGAAATGCAAAACCATTTGCAGCAGGCTCATAGGTGCAAATGGAGTTGGATTCTCTATTTGCGATTCGGTAATAGCATTTGCGAATTTTAAGAAATCGCTATTACCGAATCTCAAAAATCATGCATACCATTTTGCATTTCTTAAATAGCGATTTCTTAAAATTTGCTATTTAAGAAATGCAATTTGTTTTTTTTATACATCTGGCCCTTAGTCTCTTATCGGAATAGCAGCTTTGTCTCAAAATCGGTTTCAAAGTCAATCAAGTTAGCAATGTCTTATCCAGTTCAAAGGTCAATCAGGTTGTCAATGTCTTATTCGGTAATGTTCATGAAATTTCACTTTTCAAGTACCAAAGTGACGTTCTGCTTCTTCGTTTTCAAGACTGAGAGATAGAAATTCGTCTGACCAATCGTTAGTGGCTGTGTATGCCCATTCTGGACCAGAATATCTTCTGCTCGGTATTCTTTTCCTTTTCAATTTTGCATCTCCTTTTGATTCTCTCTCGCTGATGTCTTGTTCTTTGGCTGTGTCTTTTTCTTCACTCGGTGTTGTTATTATGATAGAAACTTCTTTTCTTTTCTCCTTCAATTTTGGCCCTTCATTTTCTTTTAATATTTCTTTAGTCTTTGATTTCACTGGCGATATGCTTTGTCTTCGTTTCGCGCTGCTTTCACCTGATGGACCTGCAACCGGTTCTGGAAGAACTTGAACGATTTCACTCTGTTCTGTCTTGTCTCCTTATCCCTAGGAGGTCAATCAGGTTTTCTCTTTCTTTTCCTGTATCGTCTGCTTCTGGGAAAGCCCTTCTCTTATTAGGCTCTCCTGCTTCTTCACCTGTGACAGGATCTTTGTCACCTTCAGGATATTTGTCGCTTCCTGAGGCTTCTTCTCTGTTGTCCTCAAAAGGATCGACTGCGTCTTCCTCAGAAAATATTTCTTCTGTCTCGATTTCTGCTTGTTCTCTTTCAGGCTCTCTTTGTTCTGTCTCAGTGCCCGGTACTTTCCTGTCGGTTGCTGGTAATTTCAGCGCTTTGATTTCCTCTTCTGTGGGACACGTCACCCTTTTTGTGTGACTGGCGTGAATCCAGTTGGGAACTCCCGCACACTTCACAGCGGTGGTAGTTGTTAGAATCACTTGAAAAGGTCCTTTCCAACGGGGTTCCAGACACGACTTCCTCACGTGCTTCTTTATCACGACCCAGTCACCTGCTTTCAGGGCGTGTCCAGGACCTCGGATCGGTGGCAAGGTGGTTGCCTCCACCTGGTGAGAAAAAGAGCGGACCACATCAGCCAGACCTTTGCAGTAGTCCAATACCATATCATCGGTAATATTTACAAGTGCATTTGCAGGAACTGCTGGAAGTCTCATGGCTCTGCCCCTGAGAATCTTGTGCGGTGATAGTCCAGTTTTTCTATCAGGTGTGTTTCTCATTGACATTAACACCAAAAGCAACGCGTCAGGCCATTTCAGGTTTGTGGATGCGCATATTTTCGCCATCCTCGATTTCAATGTGCCATTCATTTGCTCCACTAGTCCTGATGCTTCAGGGCGGTAGCTACAATGCAATTTTTGTTCAATGTTCAGTGCTGCACACAGTAATTTGATTACTTCGTTATTGAAGTGACTTCCCCTATCTGATTCTAAAGAGATAGGGAATCCGAAACGTGGTATTAGTTCTCTCAAGAGTAATTTTGCAACTGTGAGGCTGTCATTTCTGCGTGTAGGGTATGCTTCAATCCAGTGACTAAAAATACACACAATCACCAACACATACTTCAAGCCTGCATGCATAGGCATCTCAATGAAATCCATTTGCATCCTACTGAATGGCCCACCTGCTCTTCCAATGTGGCTCAAATTTACTACTGCCCCCTTCCCTGCGTTCATTTGTTGGCAAATGACGCAACGATGGCAAACTGCTTCAGCAACTTGGCGGAATTTGGGATTAAACCAATCAATTTTGAATAGTCTAATCATGGCATCCCTTCCAAGGTGGGCTTGTCCATGATACAACCTGGTTAATTGCGTCAAAAGACTCTCTGGCAGAACCAATCTCCCTTCACTTGAAACCCACAAATCATCTGGTTTCTTTATGCATTGTAGTTTGCTCCATGAGAGTTTCTCATCCTTACTGACATTATTTTGTAGGAATTTCAACTCTTCTATTGTGTCTACGACTTTTAGAGCAAAGGCTTCACTTGGTTCAAGTTCTGGCTCATTTATCAAGTTCCATTCGTCTCTGAGCAATATACAGTTCAATGCGCAAAACTTTGCGACTTGATCTGCGTATCCGTTTCCCAAAGAAACGAAGTCTTGTGATTTCGAGTGTGCACTGCATTTTACCACTGCTACTTCTCCTGGTAACTGGATAGCATGTAACAATTCTCTTATTCTTTCACCATTTTTCACTGGTGATCCTGAAGAGGTCATGAAGCCTCTCTCTGACCACAATTGTCCAAAATCATGCACTATTCCAAATCCGTACTGACTGTCAGTGTAAATGGTGACTTTCATTAATGCGGAAAGCTGGCAAGCTCTAGTAAGGGCTACTAGTTCCGCTACCTGTGCAGAGTAAACTCCCTGAAGCCAAGATCCTTCCAGAACACCTGTTATGGTACATACAGCATATCCTGCTTTTAATATTCCTAGTGCATCTCTTAAACATGAACCATCAACAAAAATAATTTGATCATTTTCTTCCAATCGGGTGTCTTTGATATCAGGTCTTGGTTTTGTACAAAATTCAGTCACCTGAAGACAGTCGTGCTCGATGTCTTCGGCGTTCTCAATTTCAACATTTTCAATGGGAAACAAGGTTGCTGGATTCAACATAGTGCACCTTTTCAGCTGCACATTGGGTGATCCCAAAATTATTGTCTCGTACCTTGTAAGCCTAGCACCGGTCATGTGCTGTGTTCGGGAACGTGTCAAAAGTATTTAGACTGAGTGAGGGACCATAACTGTTAAAGGATGTCCCATCACTATTCCTTCACTCTGATTTAAGCTTATATCAACTGCTGCTACAGCACGCAAGCACCCTGGTAAGGCTGCTGCGACTGGATCCAAAGTAGCTGAAAAATATGCTACTGGTCTGTTTACGCCACCATGGGCTTGAGTCAAGACAGACAAGGAACATGCATCACGTTCATGACAAAACAATGTGAACGGCTTTGTGTAATCAGGCATACCTAAAGCTGGAGCTCTGCACATGCATTCCTTTAATTCAATAAAAGCATCCATTTCATCTCTTTTCAACACTATTTCATCCAGCACATCTTTCTGGGTCAGTTTCAATAAAGGTTTTGCTAGAGTTGAGGAATTGGGAATCCATTGGCGACAGTAGCTTACCATTCCCAAAAACTTTCTCACCTCTTTTCTCGTCTTGGGAGGACTCATTTGAAGTACACTTGTTATTCTTTCTTTCATGATTCTTCTCGACCCTTTCTCTATTTGGTGACCCAAATATTTCACTTTCTTTTGGCAGAATTGTAATTTTGAAGGAGACTCCGCCGCCCGCCAAAGTAACGCCGACAGAATACCGCTGTGCGGTCAAAAGACCGCCGCAGTAATTCTGAGTTTCCCGCTGGGCTGGCGGGCGACCGCCAGAAGGCCGCCCGCCAGCCCAGCGGGAAACCCCCTTCCACGAGGATGCCGGCTCCGAATGGAGCCGTCCGGAGTGGAAAGGGTGCGACGGGTGCAGTTGCACCTGTCGCGATTTTCAGTGTCTGCTATGCAGACACTGAAAATCTTGGTGGGGCCCTGTTAGGGGGCCCCTGCAGTGCCCATGCCACTGGCATGGGCACTGCAGGGGCCCCCAGGGGCCCCACGACACCCGTTACCGCCAACCAGGTTCTGGCGCTCAAATCCGCCAGAACCAGGCTGGCGGTAAGGGGGTCGGAATCCCCATGGCGGCGCTGCCTGCAGCGCCGCCATGGAGGATTCCTCAGGCCAGGGGAAAAGCGGCGGGAAACCGCCGGTTTCCCTTTTCTGACCGCGGCTTTACCTCCGCCATCAGAATAGGCCTGGATGCACCGCCAGGCTGTTGGCGGTGCATCCGCGGTCCCCGGCCCTGGCGGTCCATGACCGCCAGGGTCGCAATGACCCCCTTTGTGTCCATTCCTTCCCAAATGGTTCAATAGGGCAATAGTGTCAACAGTACAGTCATTTTCTGTCTTGGATGCGATCAGTAAATCGTCAATATACTGTACTAAGGTTGATTCAAAAGGTAATTCCAATGATTCCAAATCTTTCTTTAGAATCTGATTGAAAATTGATGGTGACTCCGAAAACCCTTGAGGAATTCAACACCAACTGTAGACTCTGTCCAAGAATTTGAAGCAAAAGAGAAACTGGCTGTCCTCATGAAGAGGCACAGAAAAGAATGCTTGTGACAAGTCGATGACTGAGAACCACTCTGCATCACAGGGAATTTGAAACATTATCACAGCTGGATTTGGTACTACGGGACAACATTTGACTATTATGTCATTTATTATTCTCAACTCTTGAACAATTGGGACTTTTCCACTCGGTTTTATTAGTGCCATGATTGGCGAATTACATGGACTACTTAGTACTTCTTTCAGTACTCCCTGTTTCACAAACTCATCAATGAGTTGGGCGACTTTCATGAGAGTGTCTTGTGACATATGGTATTGTGGAGTCTGAGGAAAATTTACATTAGGTTTTACAGTCACTTTCACTGGTTCTGCTCCTTTAACCAATCCTACTTCTTTCCCTGTCATATCCCACACTTCCTTTCCAACTGTTTCCTGTAACTCAGCAGGAATATCTGCTTCAGTGAACATTGGATAGAGAGTATTCAGGGGATACTCTTCATCAACAGTTTCCACTTCGTCCCCTCCTAAACTGTCCTCTTCTTCCTCATCACTGTTTGTCTGAATTTTAATTCCATCATTTGAGCACATAATCGAGCATCCCAATTTGCACAATAAATCTCTCCCTAATAGGGATATCGGACTCGAGTCACACACCACAAATTTATGTGACCCTTGAAAGTTACCAATTCTAACTTGCACTGGATCTGTAATTGGGTTTGTCAGATACCTATTTGCTACTCCCACTACTTGAACTGTTCTCCCTGACAGTGGCAAATTTGGTACTTCGATACTTCTGACTGTAGAGCGTGTAGCTCCTGTGTCAACCAAGAATGAAACTCTGTGACCCATAACTCTTCCTTCCACATACGGTCCCTTTTGATCAACTTCCAAAGATGCTGCAAGCATACAATTTCCCTCCTCATCTGAACTTTCACTCTCCCATACATCGTTTATTCCATTCTCACTGTGTAACGGTAATTGGTGTACTGTGTCATTTTGATTCATTCCTTGACCCGTGACCTGTTGAGGTATTTGCATTTGCTGATTAGGTACCATAGGAAACTGCTGTTGCATTGACTGCAACTGTGCCATTTGTACACGGGGCATTTGCACCTGCTGTTGTTGTATAGGTTGTAGACCCTGCATCTGATTTACATTATTTTGGAAATTTGGATTTGGACCTCTCGATTTCGGTCCTCTCATATTCTTAAATGTATTGACATCATTGTTTTGCTGACCTACACCTTCCTGCACCAACATTGGACACTCCTGTTTCCAATGCCCGACTATTCCGCACGTGTGACATGGCATCACCTTCTTCATTGCCTGTATACCATTTGGAATCACAACAGTATTTAAATCAGGACCATTATTCACAAAACCTCCTCGGCCTCTGCCTCTCATCTGTGGCTGAAACATAGCATTTCCCTGCTGTTGCTGCTGCGGCAACTGCTGTTGGAAACCTTGCAAACCTTGCAAACCTGTCTGAGCTGCTCTAATCTGCATCACCATCACTTTTTCCTTCAACCTTTTCTGTTTTGTCTCCATCTCATCACTGCAGTATTTTGCATAGTTCAACACTTCATCGATCGATTTTGACTGCCAACAAATCAAATGCATTTTAATCATCTGACTAATTTCGGGTCTCAACCCTTCCACAAATCTGAACACAAAATGGAGCATGTCCTTTGCCTCAATCGTTTCCGTACCACTGTAATTTTTAAACGCTTTCAACAATCTCTCATAGTATGCATGTATTGACTCTTTAACTTCTTGTGCTGTTCTGTCAATTCTCTGCCAATCCACATTTTTCGACGCAACCTTTGTTTTCAAATGCTCAATCACCTTGTGGTGTAAACTCATTACCGTAGGCGATGGTGCACCTGTGTCCCTATCTCTTTCTGGTTCACTTGTTGGGCAACCTACAGCCCTTTTACAATCTTCCCACAAATCTGCCGGAACTACAATTTCGAATAAAGTATTCAGGTCTTCCCAAAGACATTTTGCGAGTTTCACAAATCTATCTGTTTGTTGATACCATTCGATCGGTTTCTCTCTTAATTTGGGGAAATCATCCGTAAAGGATTGAATATCGCACCTGTGCCACGGTACATGGACAAGTTTTTCCCCTGCCGTTTCTCTCATTGGTAACATGGTTATCAGGTCATCATTCTGTTGTACTTTCTCATTCCGGTCTGGGGTACTCTCTTTCTTCTTGTCCTTTTTCTTAACCCACCTGCTCTCCCATTTGTCTAAATATCTCCAAACCTGCGCGCTTTGCAGTATCTCTTTAAGGTGTGTTTTCATTCCTGCAGATCTCATGTGTTCAAAATCTTTTGTTTCAAAGTCTAACCTGTAACTTCTGCTCAAGTGTTTGGTTTTACCTATGTCGACTTTGTTTCTGTCTGCAATTTCTTGTAACTTCTTATGTATGCTGCTTACTTCTCTTGTAATTCTAGGGCACATGTATCTCAGCTCTTCTTCTGTGTATGATTCTAACCTGTTCAGACCCATCGTTCCCTCTACTAGTTCGTCTGCTTCCATGCTCAATCTTATTTTATTCAAATATTCTTCTCCCTTCCCGCTGGGTGTGCTCTGTGGGGAGTTCAGGCTGTTCAACCATTGTGTCAACTGTTGCGCGTTCAATCCCATCAATGTAGCACTTACATCGACTGCTACTGATGGTTTCTGTAACATTTCTGTTTTTGAAGTTAGCGGTACTATTAGTGGTGGACCTGACCTTACCACAGTTGACGGAGCACAAGCTGGAATTGGACTAAATTCCAACAAAGACCCAGATCTATTTAGCAGTGTTCCTACCGGAGTCATTTCTTGAGTATTTTCTATGCATCTCCTTCCTGTCTCATTTTGTGTCATTAACCCTTGGTTGCATACATTCGGCTTTGCCTGTATATACAATGGCACTGGCGGACCTACAGTGATAGGCAAAGATATTGCATCCGGATTCTGCCTGTTCCCCGAATTCTGTGGCATGTTAATTCCCACATTATGGTTCATCATTGCTGGCATGTCTAACTGTTTTTCTGCTATTTGAATGTATTTCGGCACTTCTTGCATCTGCTTTCGAGGCATCAAAATTTGTGTTGATTTGGCTTGAATCAATGTCGGTCTTTGATAATTCTGTCCTCCCTGTGCCATTAAACTAGAAGTCATTTCCAAATTATGCTCATCATAATAGCGCCTCTGAACCTGTGGCTGATGATCATTGACAGGTTTCAATTTAGGCACGTCAGGATATATTCTCTGAACTTGTGGTATTTCTGGTGTAAAAGGCATGTCGGGACTACTTTGCCTCTGCGATATTCTCAAATTCGGTGTTGCATTACCCTGTATCGGTTCTGGAGGGGCAGTACTAGTGCTTGGGCCATTTTCGCTTTCCACATATGGTGGCGGGTGGTCATTTAGCAATTGCATAATGAACTCCTCATCGTCTGATTCGTCTGACCTTTTCGAATTTCTATTGTTTTCTCTATCTCTAGACTGACTCCTGTTTGTTTTATAGGTAGCTTTCCTTCCTTCCGTCTCTGCTTCATCGGTAATTGCTGGAAACAATTTAATTCCCTGCAATTTGTCTGACCTCCAAACCTTTTGAATACTATCCCATCTAGCATCCACTAGTGTCTTTTCTCACTCTTGTCTCAAATTTCTTTTGTAGCTGTCTCCTAGCCATTTGCTCCCAAATTGCTAATGCTTCAAACTGTGCTGGTCTTGGAAGTACTTTCATGTCGTATAGCGCAAATCTTAGATTCTCCAAAACTCTTAAATTAAACGACCCGTGGATAGGGAACGCTACACTTCCATGCTTTTCTGTTAATTTACACCATTGCTTTAACCAAAGACATGGTGCGACACCCTTTTCTTCAATCACGATGTAAGCTGGTTTACCCTCAGGCGGTGTTTCTTCTCCTACATTTGCTTTAATATATACATCTCCCCTCAAGGCACTCTTAAGTGCTTTGAAAAATTTCATCTTTCCGTCTTTTATTTTCTTTAAAATGTAATCAATAAGTGACTTTAATTCCCGGAATACTCTTCGTTTGCCTTTCCCCACCAATTGCACTTCACGGACTGCGTCCAATCCGTGCGCGACCCTTCTCACCAAGCACCCTATCCCAGCGCGGCTCTTAGTGACGTCACACCCACACACTGCGGCTGACAAAGTCTCGCGGCTTGTCCTCCTTCATTCAGCTTCACTCAAAACTAATTTCTGCAATATATCGCGGGCATTAACCAAAAAGAAGGAAACAAATCTGTCGGTTTACTACAGGAAGGGTAATACAATCGCTTCAGAAACCTTAGGGATTTTTCACTAGCCTCGGCAGTTATTCCATCTTTCTCGGTTTCCCACTTTCGCAAGCAAACTTTTACCCGCAAACTTTACTCTCAACTGATCAATGAACTATTCTAGCGTGCCTTAGAATTCGTCAAATCTCAAAGTCGAAAATTTTCTTTTATTCCTCAACATTCGTACTGACTTGTTGACCACGCCCGATCAATCTACTAAACCGAACAAATTACAACATCAATCAAGTGTCTCATACACTTTTCAACATACTCCGGAGTCTCTTGACCTCGCAGGGCCCGTCTCAACATCAACAACCATGTGGACAATTTTTCCTGCACAAAGCGCTACACACAAATGAAGTTCAACGACTTCCCTACTCTCACACTTTGGAGTATCACTCCTCTAAAATTTTTGATTGGGGTTCGTAACCCCCCTAGAATCCTCACAAACTTCACAATTTATCTGCGGCATAAGCTGTGCAAGCGCGAAACCCTAATTTCACTCATACTGTCACTAGAAACGCCGAAAACATTCTCATACCTCCATTTCCTCCATTCGCAAGCTCCGAGATTCCGGGAAAGTCATTGGGGATTTAGGGCATCATCATCTCTCCAACTTGTTTTATCAAAGAAAATTCTAACTTGAATCCGTCTATTGTTCGGATGGGGTCCCAAAGGGCGAAACCATCAATCTCTGCTACCATCTACTGATAGCGCGTCCAGTCCTTATAAATTACTTATACTTGGACACGCCGGAGGTCGGTGAACCTTTTAACCGAGTTGGGTTCTCCTCATCCAAGAATAGTCGGATCACTTGAATCAATAATCAATAACCATTATAATCAATATCCAATACTCAATTAATAGATCAAACAACACATTAGGAATCAATAACAATCAGTATTTTGACACACCATGACCTTTCAGTCATGAATAACCACACCAGTTTATTAAAAGTTAATGAGTTTATTTCCCTATATTAACAAAGCTAGCACAATATAAGTGAGTCTCAAAATAAAATGATATACGTATACGAACATTACTAGCTGTCCATAGCGACGGAAGAAACGCAATCTACGCAAAATCTGGATTATAATGCACTCGGTTATAGCAATGCAAATCACTAATATAAGTAACTGAATTTGACTAATTTCATACATCGGTCAGCATAACAAGATTTAAATTTAGCATGGTGCATCAAGTGAATACCTCAACTAACCTCTAATTAGCATTGGCATGTGGGGCTTCATGCAAAACAAATTTAGTCAACATGAATTTAGAAAACTTCTAGCTTGGGCCATATCAAAATAAGCAGTTGGTACCTAAGAAGGAAAACACAATGCATAATACAATTATCCTTTCATATTTACCAAATACAATCAGCATTCAAGGTAAGTCTTCATCCTTCAGGTACCGGTTCGATCAGCATGGGGCGGATTTCAAAGGAGCAAAGTTAAAG
Organism: Pleurodeles waltl; assembly: GCF_031143425.1. Taxonomy (NCBI): domain Eukaryota; kingdom Metazoa; phylum Chordata; class Amphibia; order Caudata; family Salamandridae; genus Pleurodeles; species Pleurodeles waltl. The sequence continues at coordinate 94,596,657 of NC_090441.1, forward strand.
CAAGTTTCCTTGCGACAGCAAGGAGAATGGGGCAAAAGTTAAGGCATGGACAAGACGGGGCAAAGTAAAAGTTAAAGTCTCTAGGGTGAGAATTCTTAAGTCTCTTTCTCTGCGACAGAGAAAAGGCATCAAAGGGTCATTTAAAATGGCGTCTTGAATCAGGCTTCAAAATGGCATCAAGGAAAAAATGGCTGACTTCTCTTTGTCCGGTAGGTTTAAGTAGGAAAACGTTCCAAATTCTTCAGGGTCTTCCATTGGAGGGTTCATAGGGTGGCTTCCTTTTTGACCAATGAATAGTGTCTTTCTCTTAGTACTCATTTATGCATAAGGGCCCGTATTTATACTTTTTTTGCGCCGCATTTGCACCGCTTTTTGACGCAAAAACGGCGCAAACTAACAAAATACAATTGTATTTTGTAAGTTTACGCCGATTTTGCGTCAAAAAACGACGCAAATGCAGCGCTAAAAAAGTATAAATATGGGCCAAGGTGTCCTTGGAGCCTTGGAACACAAGTTGCAACAAAGTTTGCCAATTAATTCTATATCAGTGACTTTATTGTCTGCACCTGCAGAAACTGACCTTGCTTCAAAGGGGATGAAACTAGCCTAGCACGAAACCTTGAGATAAGTGTATTAGTCATTTCTACTGGAAAAATACAACTTTAAAGTAAAAGTAAGTTTTTGTTAATACAAGTGAAAACCACGCAGTTAAATTTGAGACCAGGCAACTAGGCCAAAGCCTCTGCTAATTTTAAGCTAAGCATATAACAGTTTCAACAAGAAAATCATAGAATACATTTGCAATTATGACGGATTACTACATTGTCAATTCTTCATGATTAATTAAGCTCGTTTACAATAATGGCGAACTACCTCGTGGGCACATTTTCCCACGTACATTATTTTTATTTGCTAAAATCACATTGTCTTATACGATTTTGTTACATGATATATGAATATTTGTTAGTCTTTCTTTTTCTGCTTCATCACCTGTACAGGGGGTGAAGGTGCCTGTGCAGCTGGTGTGTGTGCCTGTAAATGGGGTGAAGGTGCCTGTACATTTGGTGGGTTTGCCTGTAGAGGGGATTAGGGTGCCTGTACAGTTGGCAGGTGTGCCCGTACAAGAGGTGATGGTGCCTGTATAGTTAGTGGGTGTGCCTGTACAGGGGGTGAGATTGCCTGTACATTTGGTGAGTGTGTTTGTACAGGGGCAGAGAGTGACTATGCAGGTGGGGGAGGTGCCTGTACAGGTGGGGAATGGGCCTTTACAGATGGGAAATGTGTCTCTGAGGGGGGATGTGCCTGAGCAGGGCAGGGAGGTGACTGTGCAGGAGGGGTGGTATCTGTGTACATGGGGGGTGACTGTGCAGATTGTGGTACAGGTGGCTGGGTGGGGTGTGGTGCCGGTTGATGTTTTGGATCCCCTCCATGTGTTGACAGTGAAGGAGGACTTTGAAACAGTTTCTTTTTTTAAAAAAAACTTTTTATTGAACAATTGCTTAGCATTCTGCAATATAGTGGACGAGTCAAACGTACAGCGTACACATTAAACGGAGAAGAACATAACATGAACAGAAAAGTGACAGTTAGCATGGGCGGAGTCTTCCCATATTACAAAGATTTCAGTCCCCTCCAAGTGGAATCCAAAAATACCACTTCTATTGGCATTGAGCAAAATGCCCTCACATGGATTGCCTCCTTCCTCACAGGACACACAGAGCATCCAGCTGCCTCCCTTCACCTCAGAACCCAAGAACATCATATGCAGATCATCCCTCAGCCCCACCCTATTCAACGTCTACATGACCCCCTCGTGGATGTCATAAGATCCCACGGACTCAACATAGGCCCTCATTATGTACTTGGCGGTCAAGACCACCATGCCGGTGGCGGCGGAAATTTCCACCACCGGCATAGCGGTCTCGACCACCACATAATGTACACAGTGGGGACTGCCACAGACGGCCTTCCACCACCGCTAGGCTACCGCCGACAGACAGACTGACAATGGCAGAATTTTTCATCCGACAGGGCAGTGCTGCAAGCAGCGCTGCACTCCGGATAAAGAACCCTTGTTCCGCCAGACATTCCCTGGCGGGTCCACCCGCCAGGGAATGGCTGGCGGAAGGGGTGCGCCAGGGCCCTCTTGGGGACCCCTGCACTGCCGATGCACTTGGCATGTGCAGTGCAGGGGCCCCCATGCAGAGCCCTGTCGTGCAGGTCACTGCCCGATTTACGGGCAGTGATCTGCGCGACGGGTGCTGCTGCACCCACCGCACTGCGGCATTGACGACGGCTCCATGTGGAGCCATTGGCAATGTCCCGGCCCAGCGGAATGTTAATTATTCGGCCAGCAGGGTCTCAAGGGGGCTGGTGGTCTGTGATAAGACCGCCAGCATGAACATGGCAGGGATTCCCGCCGTGTTCCTAATGACCCCCATAATCTCCTATGCAGACAACACTCAACTGACTGCTGCAGCCAGAATGTCTCTCAAGTCCCTGGATGAGGTACTTTGGATAACTGAGGAAGTCCTGCCAACAGCTATAATGCGCCATACATATCCATATTTCAGTATAAAGGATGATGTGAATAATTCTACATGTATATATCATAGATAAACACGTTCAATTCAGTTGTGACTACTACTCTTTAGATGAGGCAATATAAACAATGTGGTACATACTGTATCTATTAAAATTAAATATAGAGTCACCCTTTCATTAGCCAACATGTTATGAAGTAGTATACTCTTATGAGCCATATTTGACCATTTGTGACAACAGGAATATTAGACACACGCCACATACTGCTGACATATCATCCAATATTTAAGACTATGAGCCTTTAGTATAGTATTTTTAATGTGTACTTACAAGGTCTACCATCTGCCCAGTGTGTGGTGCCTGACCATATGTCACACCCGCAGGTGGAGCAGAGATCGCTGTAGTAGGTGTTTTTTTGGCCAACGTCAAAGGGCCTAAAATGATGCAAGTGTATTTAGTGTACATTCTATATGAAACATGTAATGAACAAAATATCCTAGTTCAGTTCACATGTTTGAGACTATTGATGGATTCTATGTAAAATATCTATGGGTTGTCTGATAACAATGTAATAAATGGGACCCTCTGCTGGACATATACAGTTTGTGCTGGTGGTATGGGTTGAAGTACCCATGACGTTACCTCTCTGCAAGTGCAGGGACCTCTGCTCCTACGTGTGAATCTACTCTGACTGTATGTGACAATAAAAAGTCAACAATACCAACAAATGATGATTATGTACGTTTCACAAAAATTTGCATCTCAGCTGTAATGGTTACTAATACAGGCAACATTTCTAGTGCCATATACCAGTGTAAAATGAAATCACCAGTGGTGATGGGCCACTGTTTGTGAATAAGAAATTTGAAGTTGAAATTTCCATCACAAAGCATCCTGGGACTTGTACTGCAGTAGACAAAATGATACATATGAGAGTCTAACTCACCATGAATATTTGCACAACTTCCATAGTCACATTTGCAGTGTGTACACATTTATCATTTGAATTCATTGTTTAAATCATCACATATTACTTGCCACCACATTAAGGCCATCATTCACAGGCAACCCATGCAGCTGGTGGGAGTGCATGATGGAGAAGATGTTCTTCTCAAGTGGGGTGAGATGGAGACTGGTTCCAGTTTTTCCACCGGAGAGAGCTCTGCCCACCTCCTTCACCCGCCGCCGCTCATCCTGCCACTTATTTTAGATGTCTGTGATGGGATGGACTGGACATCCCTCCCCAATCCTCCCCCAGTGCACTGATTGCAGTGCCTTCCTTGATGGACTGCTGAGGTATGGAGGTAGGCCACGCAGTTTTTTGTAGTCCTGACTACGAATGTCACAGTCATATCGGTCTCCTCCTCAGTGTAGTTCTTCTTCCTCCTCACATGTAGCATTCTGAAGGTGCAGAACAGGCAGCAGATGTGTGGGTGTGGAAAAACCAGAGCCTTTGATGTGTGCAGCTTTTATGTGGTTTGTGATGCATGGGTTGCAGGTGACATTAATTGCCTGCAGGTATATGAAATTACACATACTTTGCCCTGACTGCACGGATTCCGCCTAGAGGGCAGATGTTCCGCACTGGGGAGGAGATTCGGTCTTGAGTGCGGAACCTCCGCCCTGAGTGCAGATCCTCTGCAGTCGTAAAGATACTCCTTGTAAGTCCCTTTGTGAATACTGAAAGTAGTGAAGTTAAAACTTTTGGTCTAACTTTACCTTTGTGAACCAGGCCCAATAAGTCCAGTGTTCCACAGAGGTAACTGTCACAGTAGGAATAATGCTGGTACAGAACTAAGGGCCTGATGTACAATTTGGTGGATATGATACTTCATCACAAACACTGCATACCTCATATTACAATGTCTAAACGTTATTCAGCCTAGGGGGACTTTACTGCAGAATTTGATTATTTACAAATAAGGAAGTTAATTTCCTGCAAGCATTTTCTGTTTCACTTGCCTGCTGTTGTGAAGAATGGTCTGGTACCACCTAAATGGTCATGAAGGGAATGTTAGTACTGAAGTAAAGGTCAGTTGCAATCATCCACAAAGCTCACTCTGATCACAATTAAACCCCATTAATGTAACCTATCACAGAAAAATGTTAGTAAATATATGGAAAGGTTTCCTTGGGAGTAAAAGCTGAATCACAATATTCAACAATAATCAATAACCGCTGGATTAACTTCTAACATTGGGATCCCTAGTAGAGTTATAATTGCCATAAAGTGCTTCAGTGTTTTGTCAGGGGTAGTAAGTGATATATAAAGTGCTATAAAAAATAAAATTACAAGACAATCCTTTAGAAATGAGGCAAAGCTACTGAGGGAGACCATGTCCTCATCTAGCTCCTCTCTGCACCTGTGCATCTTAGGATCTGCAAGCTGTGAATGAAGTTTGTGATCTAGGACAGTCTGTAAGTGCAGATCTCACAATGATGGATGCTGAAGTCCGGCTTGCACATCTTCTGCACTTTGTGAATCTGGCCCTCTATGTATGACAAGGTGTGAAGTAAGCGGTTTGTTACATGGTGTGGTTGTGCAACCTTACCATGTCACAAACTCACTAGCTATACTGGGTCCAGTCAACTTTTGTTTGAAAAACCTTAGCTCAACCCTGGTTAGCTGTGGCTCTGAGCAATCAGCCTTTATCAAAGGAACATGTAAAGTATTAAGAATGACCAAAATATTTTATATTTATCTTTAAATAGACAGCTCAACAGCAAAAATCCACTGGGGGTTCCAGAGATATGAATTTTCAAAAGAACTATAATCACTGCTTTTTACTGAGCACAATAAATTGGTACACTTTGTAGAACATTTATAGAGTTATTTACTACTACTTCCGCTTGCTTTGGGTGACCAACTCCTGCAGGGAGCAAGTCACATGCTATTGCAGATCTAGCAGGACAGTTACCATGCACTGCACGTAATCTCCGGTCCATTTCCAGGCTCTATGGTTGAACCACCATAGACTTTAATGGCATGCTCCTGATGCAAGGAATGCAGGATGCCTGACATGCTCAAGGATGTTGAGGATGCTAAGTTGCTCATGGATCCCTCGCTCCATGAGCATGGTGGGGCATCTTTGGCCACAGGGGTCAATGTCCTTCGAAGTCCAGGCAAAGTCCAGCCAAAAATCAGTTGCCAGTGGTCTACTGGTCTCTGGAAAACCAGTGGCTCCCTTTAAATGGTGATAACTCCTTTGCTAGGTGACCAAACTGCACTCTGATGACTCTCCTGGGTCCATCAGAGTTAGGTGCAACTTTTGACGATCAGGACTACGCCTCCCAGGCTGCCCTTTGGTGGTCACCATGGTCAGGCGATTTTAGCAACCAACTCCCAAAGGCTGGCTTCTTCAGCTTCTGTGACAACTGTAACGAGCTGTAACTGGAAGTCATTTGTAACAGGAAGTAAGCAATCTGACCTACAGAGTCTCTTCTGTCTGAGGCTCAGGATGACTTTTGCTTGAGCAGCACAGGCAGCGTTCTCACTTTGCTAGCCGAAGGATCAGCAGATGCAGTCCAGTCTTCAGCACAGCCTCTCTTTGCTGGGTCCAGGCAACAGCCGGGCAGCCTTTCTTCGGTGCTCTTTTCAGTCCAGATGTGATCTGAGATTTGGGTTACAGGAGTGCCATTTTTATGCCTGGTTTGCGTGCTCTGGGAACTTGACTTCTACTAGCCCAGGGCCTACCCAATCTCCCTCTCATATAGTTATGACTTCCTGCAAAGTGTGGCACTTAGCTATTCCAGCATACACTGTTCTGCCCACTCTCAAAATTGTAGAATCCCTCTCTTGACATGCGGAGCTCCCTAGCTCATCCCAGCGGCGTGGCGAGGTGGGATTTACACGCCCAGGGAAAAAACTGTTCGCCATGGCTTCTCCCTTTTTGTCCTCCATGACAGCCTGTCTGCAAAAGCAAAGGAGCAGCTTCTAATCTGTGTGTCACCTTCTGCCCTTCAAAGACATCTTCCCCTTTGAAGCTCACTTTTTGGGCACACACCTGGTTGAGTTTTCTCTCCAGGGAGAGATCACACCTCTTCCAAAGCCAGGCCCTTTGTCTTCCTTCTTGAAGGTCGTTTACACCTCACCCAAGGAGAACAGGAAGCTGTCTCGTGGCCAGGAACTGTACAGTGACTGGAAAACTTTGGCCAACAAAGTGGCAACTGTCTAAAAGTAGTCACATGCACACACGTTATATTAAATTTGACTTGAGCATGAAGTCGGGTTTAATACATTGATTCTTCTAATACCTTGAAGTATCATTTTTAGAAGTACCCGTTCAGATGTTAGAATGACTGAGTGGTCAGCTTGTATCTCTTAATGGGGCTACTAGCCTTTCCACAGTAAAAGCGATAATGCTGGGTTTTTACTGTCTGGACATGCAAAGTTAGCAGAATATCTGTCATTTTATTAATACACGCACTGCCTTTAGGGCTCAGAATGCATGCCTTAGGAGTGACTTATAGATATTATAAAGGAAGGTTTGAGCTTTGCCATTGCTTTGAATGGTAAAGTTCAGTTAGAAGTTTTAAACTGATCTGACCACCTGCAATGGTATACTGGGAGTCAAATTTTCACTTGTCACACTTGTGGCGGAACAATGAGTGCTGCAGTCCACGAGGGACACAACTTAAAAGCCCTGGGTAATCCAGGTAACTTATGCCAGTTGTGAGTATTCCAATTAGGCACATATACTTTAATGGTCAGAGCACTGGCACTTAGGCCAATTTGTCAGGACTGAGTGCACCTACAGATTTCAGAAACTAGCAGCATCAGTCCAAAGTTTAAGGGTGAACATGCAAAAGAGAGGCATTTACTTACAGCAGGTGTCACCCAAAGCCAGAGAACTGACCATGGGATTGGGAAGACCGACCAGATGCCACTAGACAACTCTCCCATCTGTCCACTATTTACATTAAAACTGTCCAAGTCCTCCACCCCCCCTTCCCATCACCAGACTAAAGAAAATACCCTAGTTTGCAAACCCCACAGGGAGAAGGGTTGCATTTTAAATCTGGGTGGCACCTGGTTACATATTAGCTCTGTCAATCAGGGAGTATCAGTCCTTTGCTTGATTGGAATATGGAGAAAGTTGGGACAGGGAGGCACATGTAAGAACAAAACAAAAACAAGCCTTTCAGTGTCTGCCACTGTGGTCTGTCTCGTGAGGGGTGTAATAAGACAGTGCAAGCAGCGATCGCAAGAACTAGCTAGAAGTAAACTTCTGATGTAGAAAACCCAAGTGCTTCTAATCACCATGTACAATGCAGCAATTACACGGCTGCTGCAGCTGCCTGCCGCCCTGGCACAGTATCTGCCTGCAATATGCTGTCATGAGCTCGAGATTGGCTCTCAGCCCACTTGCAGTTTATTTTATCCAGCACTTTCAAATTACAGTGCACTAATCTATCTCAGACAGATAGAGTGCTTCACATATTATTTACTCTCCAGAAGGTGTGAGAGCAGGAGACTGTGCATCACAAAGTTAGTAGCCTATTGTAGTTGCGGTTATGTAGCCCTTTAGATCCTTGGCGAGGCGCCATAGTGACTAAACTTGTACTCGTACCTTTGAGGTAAGTGTTTGATGTTAGGTGGGATAACCAAAGTCTCTTCTCATGTACTATTTCTCTGTACATGGGTGTGGAGTCAGAAAAAGAGATATTAGAACCAGGATATTTTAGCTTATAAGAGGCCAACGTGTCTATGCGTAAGGGCCTAAAATGCAACAGTGACCTGTGTGTAAAGTATTTTGGTATTGTGCGTGATGAGCAGTAGTTTTGCTTTTTGTCTCGCTGTGATGATTCAGCTTCCCAGAGTTGCGTGAAGGAGAGGAAGAGATGGTTGTGCATATGACTGAGTCTACCATCCTTGAGGGAGTTTTGGTGCAGGTTCTTTGATGGTTGGGATGTTTAGTTCTGTGATGTCCACAGCCACCTACTTATGGGGCGTGGTTCTGTCTTTTGGGTAATGAGCGCATTCACCATCGCTTGGGGAAGAGATAGGACAAGACAGGACTTTTCGACCTTCTTAAATTCCAGGTGATTCTGGATGTTTCTTTTCTTTGTGACGAAGGTTTCTATAATTTTGTTTCCAATATGCAGCTAAAGGTTCAACCACCTTCTTTTAGGATGAGATGGTAAGCATAGGGCCCGGTCTACAGCAAAGGGGTCTACTCTGGAACTTAAAGTGCATCCCTTTGCACAAATACAGACCTTTCCTTTTATCTCCGAGGCAATCCTCTTCAACTCTCCACGCCTGTGTGCCATCCGACCCTGTTGTTCACCATATTCAAATCCTTCTCGTGATTGTAGAGCCCAGTTAAAGAAAAAATATCAGAACTATTACTGCAAATGAATACTAGCCATTAAAGAGACATACAAAAAAACGTCACAGGTGATAAATCTGTGCTGTGAGATAGTTTCACAGCACATACATAGTTTTAAGCACATATACTATTAGACATAATTCACTTGCACAACAGTACCTTATCTGGTTCTTCAATTATGTTAATCACATGACCCTCTGTCTTCAGAGTTGTAATATGTATGTACATCAAAAACATAGAGGGGCTTGGAGCATGGCCATTGCTTATCATTGGTTGGCTTTCCTGTCACTGTAATTTGCAAAATTTTTATTTGTGTGCCAGCTCATAAGTCTTGTGTTTGTCCCTTCCATGTAAAATTGCCTCTTTACCATCTGTTTGATTGACTGACATCTCTGCTTCCACTGCTTCCTTTTCAAGCACTACTTTTTAGGGTCGAGCCTGCGTCGCATGTATTGCTTGCAAGATGCTTTAGTAGTTAGTAAAGGGCTCGGAGACCTGTCCAAGGTCACGTCAGTGTCTAGCATTGGTTCGTGGGCTTGCCTTTTAAAATCTGCTTGCTTTCATTAGTGGAAGGCATGCATACGTCATGCCTTTTCCGGTGGTTAGCCCTCCTCGAGCTCAGCGACCAAGTACTGAAAGCATGCGAGGCTTGCTGTTTTCCGTACGGTTTGTGGACTACTTTTTATCTTTTTTCGCAGCGCGATCTTGCTTGGCAGAAGTCGACTGCTTTGCATGACATCGACCCTGTTACATAGTTAATTGCACTTTTGCTGGTTACGTAGATAATTGCACTTTTGCCAATAGGTTTCACTACGAGTGAACTGTAGCAGTGTGATTGCACTCTTTTTTCCATTAAATGTGGCAAGAAAAGTCTGGTTGGGAGTTTACAACTGCTAATAGCTCTAACTCTGAGAAATGCGAGACCTGTTGCATTGCAAATGCTTGTCTCTTTTGTGTTAAACACTCCACGAGAGTGCATGTGTTTTCGAGCTGTCTCCTTCATGACCTTCTTACCCCGTGCACTTTTTGTTGCTAACTCGTCCGTGAGCTTCTCCCCAGGCCCTCTCCATTGCACTTGGCCATGCTTCTCCCTATTGTTTCCCCACACCGCTGTGTTGCTTCCCTCCACCATTGCTCTTCTTTCTCACAGTTGTTGCTTCCGCTGCCTGTGCCCTCACTGTTGCTTGCCCCAAATCCTGTTTTGTTTCTGCCCCTCTACCTCACGTCCCCACCATGCTTCGGCAGCCGAACAGCCTCCCCCATCTTACTTCCTGTGTTAAGTCGCGGCTGGCGACTGAGCAAAGGGGAGGGGATGAGGGAGGATAAAACACTTCCAGCCAGCTCTGCGGCCAATCATGACGCTGCTCAGAGCAGCATTAAGATTGGCTGGAGTGCCCTAGCTGGGCGCTCCAAGTAAGACTGTGAGCCTGGGCTTGCTCTCTCCAACCCGGCAACATAATGCTGGGTTGGAGAGAGCCTTGTGCGCATGTGTGTTTGGCCTGCCCGAGACTGCCGGCGAAACATACATGCACACTGAGGGGAGTGCTCTGTGCATTCTCCCCAGTGCTTGTCACCCTCATGGCCCTGCCCCTTTCAAAATAAAACGATTATAAACATAATTTATTATTGTTTTATTTTTAAAGGTTTGCAGCTGCTGCTGCTGCTGCTGGGGGGATGATGCTCCTCTGCCATAGCTGAGGACCCGCCCCTGCCTGTGTTGCTACATCATCCCCTTGCCGTCTCCTGTCTTGCTTCAGCTGCCCTTATTGGTTCGGCGTCCCTCCCACCCTCCTCCGTGTTGGTCCAACACATCCCACCATCTTTCTTGTATTGCTTCTGCTCCACCCTGGCTGCTTTAAAAAGAAAACAAGAAATGAGTTTGCTTGTTTTACTTCACTTTTAGTTACCATTGCCAATAGGATCAGTAACTAAAAATAAAAAAATGCCTACATTATTTTGTAGGCGTGTGCATGCATGGGGCATGCACCTACAAAATGACGTGTGAGGCTGCGTCAAAGGCCTTTTTATAAACAATTTAGCCATTCTGCACAGCATATGGCATACTATTAAGTGGAGGTAACCATTAGCGAAGACCTGCTTTGCCAATGCTTGTTCCTTTTGTGAACCACTGTAATCGGGAACTTTAGTTGAATTGGTTCAGTTGACATGAACCACCACTACAAAACTATTAAGATGGGTAATAACAAAATATATTATTTTCACCACTTAGAAGCAGCAGAAGTTCAGTATGAAACTGCCCATAAAAAGAATGAAATGCAACTTTTCCATGTTGTTATGGAACACTGTAGAACAGAGGTTCTGGGGAGCTGTCTCTAGGCAGTTAGACTTGGGATGAGCTCCTGTGAACATTTGCTCCTGGTGGGGCCTACCCTTACACCTGTACCTATCTGCATGAAGCTGAGTAAATCCTCCTGCTAGCATACAGAGACTCAGTGCATGTTCGTGTCACCGACTTGCATCATAAAAGGAAGTTACACTTTTTGTAGATTCAGGAAATATGTATTTATGTTATGTGGAGATCCATAAAATGTGGAATAGGTGTAACAGTCCTGGAACTCTGTTATACACGCATGTTAGATGAAGATACTTTGATTGCCTAAGTGCACAATTCACAACCCCAAGTATTACAGACTGCAAACTGTCCGGCGAACATTAAGTACTCTCGCAACCATCTTGATTCGAACACGACAATATCATCCTTAACCAGAGATGCTTATGGAGCAAAAATGTCATCTTTTGATGCAATCGGGTGTAACCCAAGCCCTGCTGCGCCCGTGGTGCAGAGGGGACCATTCCTCATGAGGGCCCCAAGACTTCAAGGGGGACCCTTTCAGCTGAAGGTCAATGCTTATCTGTGAGATATGGGAGACTCGTGGAGTCCCACATCACTTTCTGCATGGGGGCCCATCTTTGTGCATTACACCACTGGACGCAATGATACAAGACATTTTGTCCTGTTGCAGATTGTTTTTATGCTGGTTTTCTCGTGATGGTTGATAAATAAAATGTTCACTCTTGCATATGAAATTGCCATGAACAAAAATCATCAGCGCTGTTCCCTTGTTAATCGAAAAGCAGATGAGATGTGGCATGTTTTGTGGGGCACATTTTGACTTGCACCTACGGCATTTCTTGTCCCCGCAGTCTTGCGTCACGTCACTCTCTGATCCCCTTTACAGATTGGTGTTCTAACCAGGTCATTAGTGCCTGTCCTTTCCCATGATGCACCGCTTTGGCCTTCCGGGTCTTCCCAGGTGATACGCCAGTGTGCGTCATCAAGATCGAAAAAGACGATAATACCTTTTGTGTTATGTGCGAGTAATTAGATAGAAAAAAGGGGCCGAGTCGTCTGGGGAGATGTTTATCCACGCCTTTAGCACCAGGAGGATTAGGTCGAAATATTAAAAAATATTGCTAAGGACAAGATGCCAAAGGGGAGCTCCGTATTACAGGGCGTAGCTTCAGGGGAGTATTTGGGGTGTTAAACCTCGCTAATACATTTATTTTTTGATAAATTGTAGGGTTCAAGTGCAAGGAGGCCCATAGGTTTCTATGAGAGCATCATTTTAATGCCTGCTTTGAGCAGGCGTTATGCCAAAAACGTCACAGTGAAATCTTGTAGATTTCTCTGCGCCATTTTTGCGGGCCTCCTAGTGCCGGAACGCCCCTCTTGCATAGATTATGCCTGGCGCATGCATAATGTGGCACAAAGGTGTGCAAAGAGGCTCGATGGGAGCAATGCGCCACTTTGTTAATACAGCGCAGCAAAAAAGCCTTCCTAACGCCACATTAGTGTAAAAAAAAAAAATGGCGCTAATGTGAAGCAGGAAGGTGCTAGGGGCTTCTAAATATGCCCCATATTAGTAATCCTAACTATCCGCATTTTTGTCCTTTTCCATTGCTCCATAGGCCCCTCTCATGCACCATGCTTATCGATAATGTATTTGAACATTATATGCCAGCCTGATTGTAGTAAAATTTGAGGTTCACCCCCCCATGCAATCTCACTGACCACGCTATGTGCCTGCGTAGGGACAGTTTCATGTGAAGCGCACTGAGTGGAAAGGTTGCTGGGCATGGACTCTTCCTAGGCCTCATAGAAGATAATGAAATCATACAGAGGCTTCAGCACCCTAAACCGGCAGCCTTTTCCTCTTTACTCCTAATGATCTTAGGCATTAACTGTTCTTGACAGGTTGATATCACATCTAGGACAGGATTCCAATTGCAATGTTTATTTAAAAAAACAAGATTTATTGCAAAATGCAAAAACTGTGTAAGAATTACTGAGGTGAAAAAAAGCTTCTTCTGGCTATTTCTCCCAGTCCCCGAGCTATCCTTAACTCACAGGTAATATAATGCAGTTTGACCACTAGTCAATTCGGATCTAAATCAGTATCTGGGTCAGAATGCGGTGTTGAGTGTTTCAAAAAAGAAAAATGTATACACAAAAATCAGTTACGATACATAACTTGCCTTAAAGCGAGGTTAAGGATATTTTCAAACAAGGATAGCTCTTCCCCAACTGTGTTGCCTTCAGAGATGCAAGGTTTGCTGCTCAGGAACAAGAGTTGGAGGAGGTGAAAATCTAATGGTAATATCTCCCCACTGAGTTTTAAAAAACTTCCAAGTGTAGACACAGTCCCCTGCTTTGAAAAGTAAAGAAAAATAGTGATTTTTGGTAACAGACAATGCATTTTAATTTGAAGACAAGGATTTCAAATGTATTGTGCACCTTGGTTTGAGCTGGTGAGCCATTTGATTTATAAAGATGTTTCTTGACATATGTTCTGTCAAGAATATTGATGGGACCTGAGCCTTCTCCAGGATGTATGCAGCGCTGCAGAAGGCAGGAAAGGGGCGCCTTGATGCTTGCCTGCCTACAAATACTTTGTGACTTTTTTAAAAATCTTCACCCAATTCATCAACTCCTTGCAGTTGGTAACATTTAAAAAAGAAAGCTAAAATAGGTTTTTGCAGGAGAAAGAACTCGAAATAATAGTGCATGTTTGCATTCAAGTTGTTCAAAAACTGGAAAATGCTGCTAAATTGCGTTTGCTCTAAACCTTGCTCACACATGTGAAAGTGCCTCAAGTGCACAAACTTCACGATTTAAGAAACAAAAAAATGTTGTATCTTGAACAACTCTGAAAAAATGACGCTTGATTGCCTTTGAAAGCCACATTGTCTTATATGATTTGAATTCAGCAGAAATAAACAGTATTCTTTATCAATTTCTGCTACACCCCACCCCTTTCTGGTTCATTAGTATAATTTATATAATACTGGCTAAATGAAAAGTCAATATACGGTCATGCAAATTATGTTAATCTTAAAGAAATAAAACATGTATATCATTAGGAAAAAAGTAATTAGGAAAAAAACAATGAAAGGCTAAAAGTCTATTAGAAATTCACAATTAAAGTCAATAGGTAAAATATTTATTTTGGCCTTAGAAAACAAAATACTTATCAGCTCTGGCTTTTGTCCAAAAAGTGCAAGCATTTTGCTGCGCCTCCCCACAGCAACCGCATAAACCCAGCCCTTTACTTTATTCGCCCTACACTCTTTTCCCACGCAACATATCAAAATTTGGAGCTATACTTATATTCATTTTTTTATTTTTATAAAAGTGATTAATAAAGCACTTGTATTTCGTCATTGTTTGTAGACTGCAAGTCTACACTACTGAAGTACCAGTTGTGGGAGTTTTCATTGCGGGATCTATCCACTGCCTGCATTGATACCGCAGAATTCCTTTCCGTATAATTCCATCATCAACAGCACTCATGTTTTTTTTCTTCCCCAAATCGTTTTTTTTTTAAATCCTCTGCTGCTGTTTTCCTAAAACTCTTCTGTCTTTTGGGGGGTGGGGAGCGGATGAGGCAGGCTGGGTAATGGGGTGGACCATCCAGGCATGGAGAGCTGATGGGCGTGGACCATCCAGGCATGGAGAGCTGAAGGGCGTGGGCCATCCAGGCATGGAGGGCTGAAGAGCGTGGGCCATCCAGGCATGGAGGGCTGAAGGGCGTGGACCATCCAGGCAGGGAGAGCTGAAGGGCGTGGGCCATCCAGGCATGGAGAGCTGATGGGCGTGGGCCATCCAGGCATGGAGGGCTGAAGGGCGTGGGCCATCCAGGCATGGAGGGCTGATGGGCGTGGGCTATCCAGGCATGGAGGGCTGAAGGGCGTGGGCCATCCAGGCATGGAGAGCTGATGGGCGTGGGCCATCCAGGCATGGAGGGCTGATGGGCGTGGGCCATCCAGGCATGGAGGGCTGAAGGGCGTGGGCCATCCAGGCATGGAGAGCTGATGGGCGTGGGCCATCCAGGCATGGAGGGCTGATGGGCGTGGGCCATCCAGGCATGGAGGGCTGAAGGGCGTGGGCCATCCAGGCATGGAGAGCTGATGGGCGTGGGCCATCCAGGCATGGAGGGCTGATGGGCGTGGGCCATCCAGGCATGGAGGGCTGAAGGGCGTGGGCCATCCAGGCATGGAGGGCTGAAGGGCGTGGGCCATTTAGGCATGGAGAGCTGATGGGCGTGGGCCATCCAGCCATGGCGAGCTGAAGGGTGTGGGCCATCCAGGCTTGGAGAGCTGAAGGGCATAGGCAATCCAGTCCTGGAGATGCGCCTCAACCAAGAAATGAAAGAGTGGTGAGCTTCTGTGGCCACCTCCATGTTTCAGCTTTCCCATGTCTCCTTACACTTATTTTATCACAAGAAAGGCGGTGATGGTGAAGAAGCCATACCGAAATGCCAGAGGTAAAATGGCTGCTTAACTCAAGTACTTTGCCTCAGAGTGCTTTCACGCGACATAAACTTAGAACAGAATAAACACTGTTGTACTGTGTTACCAAAAACTGAAGTACCTTGTTATGATATAGTTATTTATCCTTTTAGATAGTGTTGGAATGTATAATGCATCTGTAGAGCCTAGTGTCCTCAAAGTGCTAGGGAAAGCTAGTCAACAGGAATGGTTCAAGAATTTGTAGACTAAAAATATGCATTTTTCATATCGCAGTAATTTAGCACTACCACTAGGTGGTACCCTAAAGCTACTCCACTGGGCCACCTAATAAAGCAATGACCCTGCCACCGAGGAGGGAACAACAGTTTTGATGTTTTGTTTTTACAAAATGGACTTCGGTTCCTTGAACCTGCCTAAGTGATTACTCAACCTATAATGACTAGGAAAGTAATGGCCCATGCATGGATGCTTTGCGTTCACAGTATGAAATACGATAACTCCTCATTGGAAGGTGGATAATTGAATGGATGCCCCTGTTCCTTTGTGCGTGCAGCAGCGGGGTGAGTACTGTGCTTGTATTGGGTTTAAAAGGTACCATCACAGGTCAAGTGGGTGGAGTCTGTGGGGCACGACGAATCCATACTTTTTAAATTTAACAAAAGCTGTTCCCCTACTTTTTGTTAAGAGACAACTGTGTCGGGTTGATTAATACCAACAGTTGAGATGCCCAAATGGAAGGAATCGGGGAGTCTTATGTGCTGTGAAGCTGAGGGAGGGATATACAGTTAAATAGGAAACAACCCTTTGTGCTATGGTGCATGCTGCCTCAAAGAAATGTAAACGTGTGCAATTGGTTAATCTGCAAATCTAAAGGCTGCTTGGAAGCTAGTGTTGCCTTTAATTGATGAAATCACTTGAAGCTTGTGATGGCAAAGATTTATTCTTTTTGAGACGTATTACATGGGGAGTTAGAAGCTAAGCTGTGGATTGTGTGTTTTAATGGACTCTAGAAAAATGTTTGCACTAAGTATGGTCTGCACGTTACTGATATCTACAGGGAGTGCAGAATTATTAGGCAAATTAGTATTTTGACCACATCATCCTCTTTATGCATGTTGTCTTACTCCAAGCTGTATAGGCTCGAAAGCCTACTACCAATTAAGCATATTAGGTGATGTGCATCTCTGTAATGAGAAGGGGTGTGGTCTAATGACATCAACACCCTATATCAGGTGTGCATAATTATTAGGCAACTTCCTTTCCTTTGGCAAAATGGGTCAAAAGAAGGACTTGACAGGCTCAGAAAAGTCAAAAATAGTGAGATATCTTGCAGAGGGATGCAGCACTCTTAAAATTGCAAAGCTTCTGAAGCGTGATCATCGAACAATCAAGCGTTTCATTCAAAATAGTCAACAGGGTCGCAAGAAGCGTGTGGAAAAACCAAGGCACAAAATAACTGCCCATGAACTGAGAAAAGTCAAGCGTGCAGCTGCCACGATGCCACTTGCCACCAGTTTGGCCATATTTCAGAGCTGCAACATCACTGGAGTGCCCAAAAGCACAAGGTGTGCAATACCCAGAGACATGGCCAAGGTAAGAAAGGCTGAAAGACGACCACCACTGAACAAGACACACAAGCTGAAACGTCAAGACTGGGCCAAGAAATATCTCAAGACTGATTTTTCTAAGGTTTTATGGACTGATGAAATGAGAGTGAGTCTTGATGGGCCAGATGGATGGGCCCGTGGCTGGATTGGTAAAGGGCAGAGAGCTCCAGTCCGACTCAGACGCCAGCAAGGTGGAGGTGGAGTACTGGTTTGGGCTGGTATCATCAAAGATGAGCTTGTGGGGCCTTTTCGGGTTGAGGATGGAGTCAAGCTCAACTCCCAGTCCTACTGCCAGTTCCTGGAAGACACCTTCTTCAAGCAGTGGTACAGGAAGAAGTCTGCATCCTTCAAGAAAAACATGATTTTCATGCAGGACAATGCTCCATCACACGCGTCCAAGTACTCCACAGCGTGGCTGGCAAGAAAGGGTATAAAAGAAGGAAATCTAATGACATGGCCTCCTTGTTCACCTGATCTGAACCCCATTGAGAACCTGTGGTCCATCATCAAATGTGAGATTTACAAGGAGGGAAAACAGTACACCTCTCTGAACAGTGTCTGGGAGGCTGTGGTTGCTGCTGCACGCAATGTTGATGGTGAACAGATCAAAACACTGACAGAATCCATGGATGGCAGGCTTTTGAGTGTCCTTGCAAAGAAAGGTGGCTATATTGGTCACTGATTTGTTTTTGTTTTGTTTTTGAATGTCAGAAATGTATATTTGTGAATGTTGAGATGTTATATTGGTTTCACTGGTAATGATAAATAATTGAAATGGGTATATATATTTTTTTGTTAAGTTGCCTAATAATTATGCACAGAGATAGTCACCTGCACACACAGATATCCCCCTAACATAGCTAAAACTAAAAACAAACTAAAAACTACTTCCAAAAATATTCAGTTTTGATATTAATGAGTTTTTTGGGTTCATTGAGAACATGGTTGTTGTTCAATAATAAAATTAATCCTCAAAAATACAACTTGCCTAATAATTCTGCACTCCCTGTATACTTTATTTTGAACACACTTTTGTATCTTAAACCTATTTTTTCTTGGGCATTTTGTGTCTGCATTTGAGTTTCCACCGAAGAGCTTAAGGGTTAAATGAAGAGGTGTCACCTGTAAGAAGATTACATATTGCTCAGGTCTGTAAAGAAGGTGACATGTTTGGTTCAAGAAAGATGACTGCAAAGGAACTAAATGATTGTTTCCTGGCGGTTTCCACCTTCCTGTGATAGGATTGTGCGGTCAACGTACAAAAAGACATTTAGTCCAGTGACTTGCAAAAAGGAGAAGGTGCCAGTTCTGCTCGCACCAGGACCTGGAGGATCTGGAGGTCGGATTGAGAAGCGAGTAAATAATAGTGTGCCTTGTGCAGAATGGGACAATATCTAAGTAATAAGGATGCTTCCTGTTGCTCCTGAATAACTCTCCAAAGGGCAATGGGAAAAGGTAGCTTTTGTTCTTAAAGGTCCATGTTCATCTTCTTAAGCAAGGTAGATTATAACTAAAGGGGTTGCCTTTATCACCAAAGGAGTGGTAGCGAATCTTATTACAAGACAGGATGCTCTTCTTAAGCAGTCTCTCTCCCTTCTATTTATTTAAGTAGCTCATTCAGAGCACACTACTGCTCCTCTGGACAGGATGTAACAACAAAGAAGAAATACACCCAACATTATAAATCGGGGCAGTCCATAGCCTGCATTCTCATTTCTTGCTGCTCGAGTTAAGTACACGTTGACCTGTGCAATAAATTGATAAGACCTAGTGCACTTTGATGTTTTTCTAATTATATTTAATGTTTATATGCATGCTGAGGCAAGCACGATGTTCAAGCCCTGGTGTTTTAATGGTCTGCTTTAAGGTCAGTTGCAAACAGGGTGCAACAAATGCATTTGTCATCTTTTTTTATCTGCTTGAATAGCTTGTTCAGGGGCATACTACTGTTTTAAATTATAAGTGGGGTGAAAAGTAAAGTGAAAAGTGTATTAGTTTATGGCCTAGTTGTTAAGGTCTCATTCTATTAATTTAAAATGGTGCAAGTTTAAATAGCTGTGCGTTATGTTTGCAATCTACAAGGAACCGTTCCCTAAAATTTAAATTGCAGCTGTCTGGGTTCAAGTTCCTAGTTTAGAAATTTAGGATTCTCCCAACCTCCCCGAGATGCGCATGGAGCTGCGCCATGGCTGTCAACCCCTGCTCCCCACCGCCCCCCCCCAACAAACAGTCTGAAGCAGATGGTGGCCAGGACATCGGGGGACAAGGAGAAGAATTGGAAGCGAGTGGTAAAACCCCAGAAAGATGGCGCATGGAGGAGCGTTTGGAAGGGTGGGGGACCGGCCGCGCGACAGAGGGGGAAATAAGATATGGGGTAACAGACAGATAAAGCAGCACCTGAGACCTGTCACAAAAAGAAATCTTGACCACCCGCAAATTTGGCCAGCCCCCGGGAGAGAGGAGAGAGATAAGGGGAGAGCCCTTGCTGGGTAGGACTGCAACCCTGAAATATGAATGCCTTCCCTTCTGCCATCCACAGTCCAGAATCTCAGAACAAGGGAAAAGTCTGAAGGCAACTGCACCGGAGAAGGGTGGACATACACAGGGTGAAGGGGGTGGACAGGCCACATAAATTAGATCTGGAACTGACTAGCACGGAACCCCCTCCCCCATAAAGATACTTAAAACCAGCGTCGGAGAGGGTGAGGTCCATAAACTGTGTGAGAGAAGGCACTCCCTCATCCTGTTATTTTTGATTAAGGGGAGGATACTAACACCCATGAAGGGTGCCTGCCAGAGACCTCCACCACACATCCCGTACCAAAAAAGTGGCACGTGTAGGAGTGGGACAGGCTATGCCAGGGTTCACCACTGTGGCCAGAGAGAGGCTCTCGCAGGATGGGGATGGGGAACCCGGGAGCAAAAGAGACGGGCACAGCGGCGGAGGAGCCCTGGAAGCCCATACAGCGACCATTTTACAAGCCAGTAAGGACACTAAACTATCCTTGGAAAACCAACTAGCTGCAGTGGTGAGTGAGGGGGCGCTGCTCAGGGATGACCATAGGAAGTTATTGGACCGAGTGAAAGAAACAGAGCTCCACATCAGCAGCGCCCTACCACAAGGGAAGGCGCTTACTAAGAAATGTGCAGATATGGAAAAAGAACTGAAACGCCTGGCGAATAGAATGGAGGATGCCGAGGGCAGATCCCGTCATAAAGTGCGACTGGGTAGAATACCAGAGAAAAGAGATGGTCCGAACATTAAAGTTTTCGAGGAGGATTGGCTTGACAAGACCATCCTACAAGGTAAACTTTACTGCTTTTTCTCTGTGGAACGTGCAGACAGAGTACCATAATACCTGCCCAGACTGGTGGTGAATCCGGGCCCTACAATAGTGAGACTTATGAACTTTAGGGACAGAGATGTAATCCTCCGATTGGCTAGAAAACATAGCCCATGGTCCATAGACGGGCAAGATGTGCATGTATATGTAGACTATATGAATCTGGTGTAGAGCTAACATGGAGAATTTGTGCCAGTAAAGAAAATATTAAGACAAGTTGGTCTTAAATACTCCTTGCTCTTCCTAGTGAAGCTAAGAGTATAACATGAGGGGAAGACTCACTTCTTCACAGACACACAAGGCACTTGGACCTGGCTTGAACACCGTGGCTTCTGGAAGACCGCAGAGAGTGCGGAGGGATGGAGGACAGTATCGAAGAAAAAGAAGAACAGAATAAAGGCACATAGGAAAGTGGCGCAAGAACTAACGGAAAAAGAGTTGCAACAATACACCAATGCTCTCGGCACCAACACATGGAAATCCTTTGCTTCGGCGGGAAAAGGTAGTGAATTAGAACACACAGAGCCCAAGCATGAGATGGAAAGCACGAGTGGCCAGTGGTAACGCCCATGACAGTAGATCAATTGGGGTGAGAGACCCAAAAAAGGCGGCATCTGGTAAGACAAGATGGGACTTTGGAGTTCGGGGAGACGGGACAGTGTTCCTTTGGCTCTTTAGAGGTAGAGACATATCAGGGAGGGCTGCAGTACCCTGATATGACAGGCGGACAGCCACAGCCATAATCCAGCAACAAGCGCATAATCGTGTTTGTTATTGTTCTGGTTTGGGATATATACATACCATGAATTGGGGGGTGGTTAGTTTTTGTATCACTGAATGCTGAGGTAGAGTGGGGGGTTGTTTTGGGGGGAGAAGGAATGTTATGATGTTACACCACACCCGACATTCGAAGAAACTTTTGTCATGCCCGCTTGATGGGCCAGCGGTTGTTAGGGGGAAGGCGAATATACCCACCTTGACACAAACACACTCTTTATCATTGACATCATAGAATGTTTATGGCTTAGGAAACAAAGTGAAGAGGAGTCTAATGCAGCGGTCCCTTATCAAGACGAAATCAAACTTAGTATACCTGCAAGAGACATACTTAGACATGCAACACTATAGCATGGGGCATGGGGCATGGTAGGCTCAAACTGACTGGTTATGCACAATATACCTTGCACATGGGCAGACGTGAGTGGCTACTATATAGCCATTTTGGGTGAACACAAGGGGGAGAAAATATTGTTGGCCAACCTGTATGCTCCCCCAGGCCTGCAAATAAAAACGCTGTGGAAAATAGGCAGCGTACTGTTGGAAGCCAGCCTAGAGCTGATGCTGCATGGGGGAGACTTTAACCTGGTGATGGATACTACAATGGGCAGAATGAGTGAACGATCGAGGGAGACTCCACAAGAGGGAAGTTGGCAGGATTTAAGCAGGCCCTAGGGCTCAGCATCGTATGGAGATCTCTACACCCGGGGGCAGAGGGTAATCCTTCCACTCGGGCCACACAATATACACTCAAGGATAGACTACTTTCAGAAGACGTGCACTCCAGATTTATCAGTAGAATACGAGGCAAGGGGTATCAGTGATCACTCCCTGTTAGCGGCTATCTGGAATATCAGGGTACTGAAAACCAGAGGGCAGTCGTAGATGGAAACCTGACATCTTGCCAACAAAAAAGAGAGGTTAAATGCCTAGGTAAAGCAACTAAACATTATTTTGGAGAAAATAAACACTCAGTAGAAAGTCGAATGGTGTTGTGGGAGGCATAAAAAGTGAAGCTCAGAGGAGTTATTATTAAGTGAGATAGGCGACACATGAGAAAGGCAAGCAAGACTGGCCACCTTAGAAGGAGAACTGATCCACCTGGAGAGGGAATACGCACAGAACCCAATCCCTACAGGGAAAGAGGCCTTAAAAGAGCAAAGTACCAGACAGTAGTAAAACATGAGGTGAGAACATCATACCTGGCAAAACAGAAACATATCTACGAAGGGTGTGGGGAACAAGACAGGTAAACTATTGGTGTGGCTCAAACTAGGGAGAAAGAGAACATGACTTTCAGAGAGGTGAATGTAGGCCTGGGAGGCACGTTAAGAGATGGCAAGGAAATCGCAGAGCAATTTGACGGCTACTTAGAGTCCTTCTGTGGGTCCCAGCTGCGTGTTTCTGACTAGGAGGAACTAGATTTTATACATGACTGCCCCATGATACAGTTGGGGGGATAGAAGGTGGCTGATTTTGAGTTCTATATCACAGCGGAAGATGTTGTCTCTGCGATGAGTCAAATGCAATCAGGGAAAGCCCCAGGTTTGAATGGACTCCCGATCAAACTGTTTGAGAAATTGAGATGGAGGACGACAGCCCTGCTCCACGTGGCATTTACGTAGGCATTTAAGGACAGGCAGTTGACGGAGGATATGTGAGTTGCAACAGTTATACTGACCCGAAAGAAGGCAAACTACTGGACAAGTGGGACTCCGATAGACCCATATCACTACTAAATGTAGATATTTAAATACTGGCCAAATTGCTAGCAAACAGGCTAAGGGGAATGGTGCAGGAACTGATCTATCTGGACCACAGTGGGATGATTGACCAAGTTGAACCTACGGAGACTGTACAATAATCTGGTAGCGGTCATGGACTCGGCAGCGAGGAGGGCAATTGCGTCCTTGGATGAAAATAAGGTCTTCGACTTGGTAGAATGGATCCACCTTTTTGGGGTTATGACTAAGATGAGATTTGGTCCTAAATATATCAGATGGATCAGACTGCTGTACGACCACTCCAAGGCAAGAGCGAAGGTTAATGGGCACTTGTCAAGGGCATTCAGTATTTGAAGAGGTACGAGGGAGGGGTGCCCACTCTCGCCGATGCTATTCACACTGGCCATAGAAGTACTGGTGGCCTGGGTACGCATCAACGGGCAGGTGGGAAGATGTCCTATTGGATGGG
Source organism: Pleurodeles waltl (assembly GCF_031143425.1). Lineage (NCBI taxonomy): Eukaryota > Metazoa > Chordata > Amphibia > Caudata > Salamandridae > Pleurodeles > Pleurodeles waltl. The sequence continues at coordinate 94,620,222 of NC_090441.1, forward strand.
TTGAGGTGGAATATATCTTCCTAAAAGCCGACGATATTTTGAGATATCTGACCAATGTATCCCAGTCTCTTAGCAGGTTGGAAGAGATCTTCAGGGTATTTGAGAAGCAACCCGGCTTTGCTATAAATTGGGACAAGTTGCTGTTGTTCACGATGGAATGATCGACATGGTTTGGTGCGCTTGCATTGCCATTAAGGGTGGAGATGTCGCAATCCAAATACCTAGGGCTTAGGATTGCTCAAGACCAGATGTGTTCTATAAGGCCAACCTTGAACCTCAGCTTAACAGATTAGAGCAGGATGAAAGACACTGGCAGACACTCATGCTCTTATTATTAGGTGGAGTGGCAATGTTTAAGATGCCAGGCTTCCAAGGTTTCTGTATATACTCTGGAATGTCCCCCATAGAATCCCAGAGAGTTTCTCTACTAGAATGGACTCCTTGATACGAACCCTGCTCTTGGCTGGGGGACAACCCAGGATTGCCTTGAGGGTACTGCAAAGATCAAAATATGAAGGTGGCAAAGCCCTGCCCAATGTTCAAAAGTACTATAATCTGCACATGTACCTGCATGTACTATACGGGGGCAGACTACCAGGGCAGACTACCACCAACTCTATGTCCTGGAACGAGAACGGTGGTAGTGGTATGGAGGAAATTAACAATGGAAAAGGGCTGGAAACATAGATTGACCCCGAAAACACCTTCATGGGCAGGCTCCAAACTTTGGCCAGTTGTGACGTTGCAGGCATTTTCAGGATGGAATGCCATAGGGCTGGCCAGTCTGGCAGAAGTGTAGGACTCAAATGGGATGGTGGCGTTCTCCTACCTACAGATCAAATATCAGATGCTGGTAACACAGTTGCTGCAGTACACTAGGTTATGTCATGCACTTAGGGCAAGTATACCACCAGACACTGAAACACAGGAGTCCCCGGTAGAGAGTAGACTCCTAGATGGAAGAGTAAACAAGAAACGTATTTCCTTGACATACAGTACCATTATGAGGAACACACAAATTTCACTTCTGTGCCTGCAGGCCAAATGGGAAAAAGATTTGGGGGACCTGGATGAGGAGGACTGGCAGGAGGCACTGGAGTTCTCTGCAGGGGTTGCTATTAAGGCAAGCTTTAGACTGATTCAACTCAAGATTTTGCAGAGTATGCTATACTCATGCCTTACTCTACAAGATAGGCAGAGCGGTTGATGCACATTGTCTCAGAGGCTGTGGCATGGAAGTCACTTTCCTACACACACTATGGCATTGCCCGCGTATTCGCGCTTTCTGGGAAGAGGTTGGGAAATACTTGGAAGATGCTACAGAACTCACTTTGGAAGTGATGCTGAAACTGGCACTGCTTGGGGTGTGGGAGGCCACAGACCATACACATTACCACAAACATTTGATTAGCCTGGGCTGTATTGTTGCAAAATAAGACATTGCATAGAGGTGGGTTTCGGGAATCCCCCCTGCCCACATAGACTGGGAAATGGGGATGGAATTCTGTAAATTGCTGGAAAAAGAAATATAGAAAGGGTGTTGGTGTACAAATACATGTAATAAATTTGAAAAAATATTGGAAAGATAGGAAGTGAATGAGGTTTATTTGGAAGGACTTAATAATTGGTGGACACATGCAAGAATTGACTCTCTCCCGTAAGGAATACTCGAACTGGAACAAATATACTGAATAATAGGGCAGCATTTTATAAACCCAAATAGAACGGAATTGTGAATGGGGTGGAACTTGGTTGAGAAGTTGGGATGGAGGGTGGATGTTATGTTATCTATGTTATTTATGTTTGTTGCAAGCAAAATGATAACTAAACAAAAAAATAATAATAACGATGACTGTGATATTAATATTAAGGAAACAGAGGAAGATGAGATATTCAAAAAGAATAAGTGTCATTTTTAAAAACTTTTGTGGCCAACTCTATCCATAAAACAGTCTCCTCATCTTTTAAAAAAACGTAGCTACCAATATTGTTAACTCTGTAGCAACTGCAGTAATGAGTATTTTGTTGCCCATATAGGTGGCAAAAAGTTAATGAAGAATAAGCATATTTTAAACATTGAAACTTCTCATGGAAATGAGCATGATGTGGATTGTGACTCTTCAGTACTGCAATATAAAAGGGACTCAAAATCCCTTTGGAAGGATCCAAATATAGATGTATTTAGGGGTTGATATAAAAGGCGTTTTGATTATTTGAATGATCAATATTCTAATGACTTATTTTACAGATGATGAATCTGCTAAAACTGCTAACAAACTTAAAATGGTTGACAAGCAGCAGATGGTAATTTTGGATCTGGAAGGCAATCCTAAGTTTGACCCACGTGTGGTGCACTACCCAAATCCCTCTGCCTGTTTTCTTCTACCCTTTCTGGGTAATTACTTAAACTTTAGACTCAAGAATCCTATTAACAAGGCAACTAGGTCCAAAATGAGGACATAATGCCCTAAACCAGTTATTGCTAATAAAGCTGCTTTGATCCTGATTCTGGATGCAAATATTGTCACTTTTTTTAATAGAGGGGGGAAGGATGCCAGAAGGGGTGATGATAGGTTGTGGGCATCATGGTAGGATCAATTGTTGGACATACTGAGTCCATTAACAGGAATCCTTTGTCTGGCTGAGAAGGAAAAGGGCTCAGGTGAACCTGTGGACCCTGAGGTAAGTTCTAGAAGGGCCTAAAGGGCTGTGTGCTGTTTGGGGAATGTGGATGCCACACTTTCATTCGAAAGGCAACAAAAACTTTTACTGAGAAAAGATTCAAAACTGAGGGATCCTGCTAATTCCAAGATTGGACTTACCAATCATAGACCTCTATTTTCAATGAGTTTATTAAGGAGCTTGGACATTATTTGCAAGTTTTTGCTTCGCTAGATAAAGCTCTATCCTCACTGATGAAGGTGTTTGGTCAGGTCACTACAACCTACTTTAGATCTTCCTTCAACGGCCAACAGTACAGATACTGTCAGCCAATGTCCTTGTCACAAAGGAGAAGGAACAGATGTTTTGGCACTGGTAGAGAGAAAGCAAGGGGATGGAAGTTCAAGGTAAGAAATCGTTCCTTCCCCTTGTGAGAGTGGGGGCAGGTTAGTCCTTTTTGCACAAGAATGGGAGATGATTTTAGATGACCCTTGGGTTCTTCGGTCTGTGAGATATATTTTTATGCCATACCAGCAGACAAGAGGTTTCCTATGCCAATCTAGTTTTCTCAAGCGTGAGTAGATTTATACCAGAAGGAGGCGATACAACCCTGACTATTGCACCTCAATGGCTTTGTAAACAATATATTTTAATTCAAAAGAACAAAATGTTTTGGCCAATGATAAATCTACAAAAACACAAAAAGGAGTACAGAGTTCTTTTAGTATAACAAGGGATGGATCAATGGTGCATCAATTGTGACACTAGATCCCTCGTGGTCCTCAATTGGAGGCGGGGTATCAGTTAGCTATGGTACTGCAGAGGGTCTGGAAAACGGGGGGGGGGAGGAATTTCCTTTACGGACTAGGTGGTCTCACGCACTATATAGTGTTGTGCTTCATCATATGACCACCTAGCCCTTACCTTACCCCAATGATAAATCTAAACAGTCTTAACTAGTTTGTTCTTTATCAACAGTTCAAAATGGAGACAATAATCAGTCTCAGAAACATTCTCCTCCCAGGGTACTGGACAATGCATCTGGATTTAAAAGATGCTTATCTAACAGTGGCATTTTTTAACAGGCACAAAAAAATATCTGCAGTTCCTCTGGCAAGACGTACAGGTTCAAGACCCTACTATTTCATCCTTCCTCTGCTTCTTGGTGTTTTTCCAAGTTGTTAAAACGGTTGGCAGCAGCGCTCAAGTGCCAAAAACTAAGGATGGTGGCATGGTTGCATGGATGGATGACATGATATTTCTAGGCCACAAGAATCACGTGATGAAAGAAGTACAGATGGCTACAGAACTGACTCAAACACTTGGTTTCTTCATAAATATAGAGAGGTTGAACCTCTATCCTTGAATGAGGATGGAATTTCTAGGTTTTTAGAGGATCCAGAGAGTGCAGCTATTTGGTTTCATGACTCAAAATTAAAAATAATGAAGAAAGAGTTGAGGATGACGTTGGCCAACAACAGATTTCTCTCCAGCACTTGGCAAGACAGGTAGGCCTTCTTTCATCTTCCATTCAAGTGATATGTCCTGGCCCCCTCTGTTAGAGGGCTATCCAGCGACTAAAGATAAAGTACTTGCATAGAGACTTAGAGTAGTAATCAGAGATGGCTCCTTTGAATCTAGAGGTTAAAAACGAAATAAACTGGTGGTTAAGCCACATAGACACCTGGAGCCAATTTTCCTACATCCTCAGATCTAGGTTTAGAATCAAATGCAAATTTCTGGGGTTGCGGAGCCAGATATGGTACATTCTTGACTGGAGGAAAATGGCCCAAGAGGGAATTGTCAATGCAGATAAATTCTTCAGAGCTTCTTGCAGGTCCTTTGCGTCCCACCACTTGGTAAAAAACAGGGTCCGATGTGCAGTCCTCTTACACATGGGCTATCTGATCATGTTCAGCTATGTAAACAGACTTGAGAGAACAGGATTGAAGCTCCTAGCAGCATTGGCCCAGACTCTGTAGGAATTCTGTCTCCGTCAAGAGATATTTCTGGTGGCCGAATATTTCTGGGGTCCTTCCAACATGGTGGCAGACTGGTACAGAAGGAGCCCGTATGACAGCAGTGACTGGCCCCTTAATTGTCATATTTTTAGAGCTCTGAGTGAGGTTTGGGTGCTATTTTATATAGACCTCTTTGCTTCCTGGTTTACAGCTGAGTTACAGAGGTATTCCAGTTGAAGATCAGACCTGGATGGTTTAGCGAGGGATGCTTTTTTTCAGGATGGTCGTGTGGAAAACACTAACCATTTCTGCCTTTCCTCACGATACCCAGGTGTGTGGCACAGATTCACAGACACATGTTGAAAGAGGGCCTGATAGCACCATTTTTGGTGTCACAGCTTTGGTACACTTCCCTTCTGGAGCTCTCAGGGGAGAAGTCTTTACACAATTTTTGAGGATCCCTCACAGCCAATGTAGCAGTCTTGTTCTAGAGTGCAAGCTGAACCTGGTGACATTGAGTCACAGGGAACAATTAGAGCCTTTGGGATATATGGGTTGGCTGGTGTGTGGAATGAGGTACTGAACCTGTTGTATCAGATGTCAAAGGGGTCCTTAATTTCTTGACATCCTTGGCAGCTGGCCAGAAATCCTATATTACTTTAAATGGGTATAGGTTAGGAATATCATCAGGGTATCAGAAGACTGAATGAAATCCAGTTGGAGAGCATCCTATATACCTTATGTCCACGTGACCTGCCCTCTGCATTTTGTCATTTTAGTGGTGTTGTGGATGTTACTCACAGTGTCTGACACCTGTTGTTCCACATGTGTCAGCTGTTCCGTGATGCCTCATAGGTCAGTGCGCATCAGGTTCAAATCCATCGTCAGCATGTCAACCGTATGCTCCAGCGAGGTCCTCATGTCCTGGACCTCCCTTAGCACATTCGACAGGCTGGGCGAATCTGCGCCTGTTTCGTCATCCGCTCGAGAGCTATCCTGTGGCATTCGCTTTGCACATTTGTCAGTTGCCATCTCCCCATCGCACTTATGGCCCCCTTCACCATAGCGGTCGCTAGAACAAGGCCCAGCTCGGTCTAGTCATCTCTGGCCACAGTGTCCACACTCCGCTGAATGGAGTCATAGTGCAATCTCCCTTCAGCCAGGGGCAAAGCGAGGTGCCCCACAGCGGCCGTGTTGGCGGCCCCAGGAGTGCAGGCACAATGAGAGTCATTTGCACAAGGCTCTGGGTCCCTAGGTCTCACATGTTACCCGCGGAGGGGGGGTTCCCAGGCCTCAAACTCTACCCCCTGCGGGCATCTCCCACGATTCATTCTCACAACTATAACAGGGGGGTTACATTCAGGCAAAACAGTCCTCACATCCCCTTTCGGGTCCAAATGGCCCCTCCCAGCAACTCGTCCTGTGTCCACCTCACCGCACCAATGCAGTGCATGCCGCACCATTCTTTACATGGTGTACTGCCCCACAGGATGGGCACAGCCAAGGCCCCTCTCCCCAGTGGCGGGCGGCAGCTTTAGGAGGGCGGGTGGGAAGCACACACACACTCATTCTTTCACACACAGACACGCACACACCCACATCCATTAACAACACTCATAACATTCAAACATGTAAGCATGCACCAAACATTCATTTTAAAAGTTCGCACACACTCATTCTTTCACACACGCACGCACATCCATTAACAACACTCATAACATTCAAACATGCACGCACGCACCAAACATTCATTTTAAAACATCACACACACACTCATTCTTTCACGCACGCACATCCATTAACACTTATAACATTCAAACATGCATGCATGCACCAAACACTCATTTTAAAACATCACACACACATACACACACGTACCTTCAGCCTCGAGGTCCCTGGAGGGTTGGGACTGCTGCCTTCCCTCATTGGCTGACCTAAGCTGACCTTAGGTCAGCCAATGAGGGAAGGCAGCAGTTGCAGTCTCGTCACAGAGTGGGATGGGGTCAGTGAGACTGCTGACCCCACCCCACTCTGTGACAAAGTGTCACTGATTGACACTCGCCCTGGGTGCTTCAGGGCTTAAACCTGAAGCGCCCAGGGCGAGTGTCAATGGGTGATGTTTTCCTCGTCACCCAGGGGAGGGCCTCGAGGCACCTTTGCTGAGCCGAGGAGGTCACGCCCATAGCAGCTGTGACCTCCTCAGCCCAGCAAAGTTCAGCTCAGGCAGCCAGGAGTCTGAACAAATCACGCATGTCTCACTCCTGGCTGTCTGAGCTGAAAATGAAGAGTGTTTGTCAGGCTGACCTTTGTTCAGCCTGACAGACACTCTTCATTAGGGGCAAAAGGTGGGGGGGCGTGGCCCCTCCGCCCTAAAGGACGGGCCGCGCCTGCCGTGCCTGCCTCTCCCCCTCATTCAGCAGCCACCTAGGCCCCACGCCGCGGGCCGGTGGTCTTCATGGCTGCAGCCACGCTATTCGATCGTTTGGGCGCCCTCACCCGTCCGGCAGTCCCCAGTAAGTCCTTGGTGTCAAGCAGGGCTTCACGGCCGTCGCTTCTCCACTGTCAGGATTGCAGGCCGGGGCTAAGGAGCCGTCATGGAGACTTGTCTTCACAGCATGGTGTCCAGGCCACGTCCCTGGTTCTATCAAATCATTAATAACATCACTGCAACATAAGAAATGACTAGACTGTGAAAATTGAGGGGGGAAGTGGGGTGGGGCGCGAGTTATAGCTACTTAAGGGCAAGAGTTATAGTTACTTAAATTCACTATAACTGGTAAGATTCAGTGATTTTGTTTGTTTCATATTCTTTTAACTGACATTTTCAAGTAATTCTAATGCCCCATTGACCTCTGGTTAAACATATACTTACCTTATATACTTACAAAGCATAGTGAAGTTATGTAGAGATGTGTATGTTAAACGCACCTTTGTGGTAAAGGTGAGGTGGTAAGAGAGTAAGCGCGAGAGGAAGAGAGAGAGAGAAAGAGAGAGAACTGAGCATGGATTATAAACTCTACTCCAGGGGAATGGTCAGGCCGAATAATCACATATGAATGTCTCTAGAGCAGAGGTCTTCAAACTGGGGGGCGGGCCCCCCTAGGGGGGCCCCAAGTGGTCCTAGTGGGGGCACCAGACTCTGGCCAAAAGAAGCATTATACAGATAACAGGCCTTTGTTTTAACCAGAATCATGTTATTGCATTTAAAAAAAAGGTAACAGTACATAACTGCAATGTTTCAATAAGGCTAGACATATTTAAAAATTGCCATCTTTATAAAATAATTGTAAAAAATTCTGAGGGGGGCCCAAGGATTTTTTTTTTCCAACTGGGGGGGCGCGGCATTAAAAAGTTTGGAGACCACTGCTCTAGAGAATAGCTTGAAGGCGGGCCTGTTGGCCCTGGAGTAGAAAGGGGCACTGGTAGTTTAAACTGGCTGTTGGAGGTTCGCTGGGCGCAGAAAGTATGGCAAGAAGGGTATAATCGCCTTCATTTGTGCAAAAAAAAAAGGCGTTTTAGAGTTTACAGAAGGGTGCAAAGGCGAGCAGTGTTGGTATGAGATGTGTTCTCAGGCACAACATGCAGAGCAAAACTGTGCGCGCAGACAATTGCCACAAGTGTTACTCGTGTAACACGCACCCGTCACGGCTCGTGCCGATGTTGATTTCGCAGCCTGAAGCTGATTGGCTGTGCTGTTTTGCGCACGGTGAAGCATAGTACATGCTGGGAGCTCACCTTAGCCTCGCCGATGGAGCGGGCTTTGAAAACCTTTCTCATGTATTTTCCATTTTTTATGCAATGTCAAGCTCTGACCTTCAGTGCCTGAGTATGATACTATGTATATCCTGCATTGACTGCGACCATATGTGTACAGGCACAGACCTAGCTAAGATCTAGTGCTGAGGAGTCCGCGTCTAGGCGCTTTTAATTTCAGACACGTAATTCGAGGCCCAATATCTAAACTACATTAACTACAAAACGTCACTCTATAAATACAATTTTGCAAGGGTATCGAGCTACCTCTCGGTGTGATCGCTCCATCAACCGAAATAAAATGGAAGATCAGAGAGTGTTGTGTGGGTGAACTGTGAATATATACCAAATATCTCTTATTTAAAAAGCCGACGACGTTATCGCCAGCCATCGCCTCTCCTTGGCATCGTAATGTAAACTCCGGCAGACATTCTCTGCATACATTCGGGCAGCTTTCCTCTCGGTGGTCGGCGGTGCACGCGCACAGCACAGGTGATGATTGATGCTGGTACCGGGTATTTACCTGCCCGCCACTTACAGAGCATTCAGAGTGCACAAGGCACTCAAACACACGGAAAGACTTATTTAAGCTGCTTTCGCACCAGAGGGGGCTACTTAGCTCTTAAGTGCCAGGCAGTCAGGCGAACGGGACTCCTGAAACCGTGGCAACCAGTCACTGAAAAACACCAAAGCCATCTAATTGGGAGTGCCTGGAAAGCAATCATCTTCGAGGCGACTCCATAGTCATGGAAACACAGCGTGTTAATCTGCAGGGAATCTCACAAACCCGAGGCTCAAGCAAGTAAACGCGTATTATGTCATTTCATATGTAGAGACCTGGTAGAGGCCCAACATTTATTTCCTAGATCAATGGCTGCAGAGGACCAATGTGTCAAAGTGTGGATACCTGGTAGAGGCTGAATCTGTCATTCAGATATTAATGGCTGGTAGAGTCCACTCTATTGTTCAGACGTGGGATATATATATATATATATATATATATATATATATATATATATATATATATATATATATATTTTTTTTTTTTTTCCCTCGCATAGGTCCAATCTGTCATTCATATACTGATGCCTGGTAGAGTTCCAATATGTCGTTCATATGTGCATGCCTGCCAGATGTCCAACATGTCATGCATACAAGGGTTCTAATCCAAAGAATTGGGGAGGGAGGGGTGGCACAGGGTTGATTAGTACAATTTCCCAGAACCTTTATGAGAAAGCAACACAAGTACTGCAACCCGGCCTGAAAATACATTTTTTCTCTTGAAATGAGGAGACTTTTGTTACTAATTTAGTGCCTTTCCTGTGCCAACATCCTAGATTGTTTATAAAAAGGACATAAACCCCTCATCCACAATAAGTGGCATGCTTCATCATAGGGTTCGCCCCTCATCTGCAACAAAAGTTGCAAACTGGGTACTCCAAAACCTCTTATGTTTGTATTTTTTGTTTTTGGAGAGAAAATGATGAATGGTACGTCTGGTGTCCTAGGGTAAAGGATTTATACCAGTTACAATTGTGTGGGGATTTGCTAAAAAACATAATACACATAATATGCGCCACATATGAGCTCTGCAGCCATAATTCCCTGAATGCACTACTCACGATCTTACATATGATTTCACAGATAACATTGAAACTGATATCATTTATAGCATCATTGATGACATCATCATTCTTAGTAACACTGTCATATCTGAAGAGGCTCAACTTCCCTTTCAACTCAAACCCAGCTGGACCCAATCTTTGCTCATAACCTGCATTGTCTCATCCCCTGACGTGTCGCTAGTCAGATTTCCAACTTCATGTAAAACATTCAGGACTCAAGGAAATTTCTATCAGAGCTAGAATGTTATTCCTGTTAAATAACACATTTTTAGATGTCCCTTCTTATTATCAGCTCCGCCCTGGCAGGCCAAAGATGGGTGGGGAAACCACCGTGATTCTAGCTAGCAGGTGCTAACTAGAATCACTGTGTTTAGTGTTTCTCTCTCTAGTGAGTCTCTGTTTAGTTCAGTCCAGCATTGGTCTTTGATGCAATGATGATTACATGTGCTTCAGTCCTTGTTTTCTCATTAAGCACAGTCTAGCATTTTATCCCCATCTCCAGAGCTACACTTTTTAGTTGTGCATTCTTGTTCCAGAGCTGGAGTGGTTTAACAGTGTATCCTTCCTTCCTGGGCTAGTACTGTTTGGTAGTATATCTTTGTTACCAGAAGTACCACTGTTTAGCAGTGTATCCTTGCTAGCACTCACCTGGCCTTGAGTTAGAAGTTCACACTTAGGGGCATATTTATAGTCCCCTAGCGCCACCTTGCGCCATATTAACGTCATTATTTTTTACGTTAATATGGCCCAACGAGGCCGAAATCCCCACGCCATATTTACAGAGTGGCACAATGCATGCATTGCGCCACTCTGCAACCCTTTGCGCTACATTATGCCTGCACTAGGCATAATGTATGAAAAGGGGGCGTTCCCCCGTTAGGTCCCGCAAAAAATTTCTTTAGACAGTAACAAAGTAACAGTAAAAAAGTGAAAACACAGCACAAGAAAAATACCAAACCAATTTAGAAAACTAGATAATATTTTAATAAATCATTTATGATGGGAGCCTGTTATGTCCCTGAGGCTCTGAGCAGGAGGCTAATTAAACTAGCCCTTGGATTCACTTCTGAAGTCCTGGGTACAGTTGAATATGCTCCACAACAGGGCTGGCCCCTGAAGGTTCAAGGCAGGCTCCAGGCAGCAAATCAGTCCTTCCAGGCACAGCAGCAGTCTGGCAGAATGCACAGCAGGTCACAGCAGCAGGTAGTCCTCTGAGAGTCCTTCCGCAGGTCCAGTAGTGAAGTGAAGAGTCGGGCTCAGAGCTCTATTTTTATACCCTGGAACTCTACTGCTAAAAGTTGGGAGACATTTCCAGATGGGTTCTCTAAAGTTACAGGAGCTTCCTGCTTCCCCTGCCCTGGCTCCTAGCTGGCTGCACTGACAATACAGGGTTGTAAAGCCTATTGTGTAGCGCCAGAGCTCAGCCTATTCAGGTGTAAGTGGGGCTGTGCTTAGCTCCCACCCCCATCAAGTCAGTTAATGGCCCATTCATGCTCTGATAATCTCACTTTTGTGTGACTGTCTGGGGTAAATTCACAAAGTCTCAACTGTCTGCTACACCTCGTCATGTCACCTAAAGCAGGCTACAGGCACAGAGGGCTAAGGGAAGGAAAATGCCAACTTTCTAAAAGTGGCATTTTCCAACCTGTAATGATAAATCCAATTTTACCGTTAAGCAGGGTTTATTATTACAAGTTCATAGATACCAAACATGATATATCTACCACCTCTGATTTAGGAATTACAGCTTATTAAATATAATAAGGAATCCCCAGTGTTATCCTGTGGGAGGGATAGGGCTCAAAGTAGTAAAAAACGAATTTGGGGATTTTTCACTACTAGGACATGCAAAAATAAAAAGAACATATCCTACCTTTTAATTATACAGCATCCTGCCCTATGGGCTACGGGGTGGCCTGCCATAGGGTTGACTTATATAATAAAAGGGGAGTTTAAGGCTTGGCAAGGGGTTTTAAATGCCAAGTCGACATGGCGGTGGGACACTGCCTTCAGGCTGCACTGGCAGGCTTGGGACAAGTTTAAAGGTTCTATATAAGTGGGTGGCACAATAAGTGCTGCAGGCCCACTGGTAGCTTTTAATTTACAGGCCCTTGGTGTATTGTATACCACTCCACAAGGGACTTACGTGTAAATTAAATATGCCAAACAGGCATATGCCAATCAAACAATGTTTTACGGAGACAGCACTTTAGCACTAGTTAGCTGTGGTAAAGTGCATAGAGTCCTAATGCCAACAAGTAGAAATCCAGCTAAAATTAAGAGGAGAAAAGCAGAAAGTTTGGGGGTGACCCTGTAGAGAGGGCCATGTCCAACAGTGATACATTGGCAACATTAGGTGTATCAATCGCACTTGCTACTGGGTCATTATCAGTATGAAACATAGGTGGTCATTCTAACCCTGGCGGTAAAAACCGCCAGGGCGAATGACCGCGGTAGCACCGCCAACAGGCTGGCGGTGCACCGCTGGGCATTCTGACCGCGGCGGTTCAGCCGCGCCCAGAAACGGAAAGTCGGCGGTGTACCGCCGACTTTCCGCTGCCCTAGAGAATCCTCCATGGCGGCATGGGGATTCTGACACCCCCTCCCGCCATCCTGTTCCTGGCGGGTCTCCCGCCAGGAACAGGATGGCGGTAGGGGGTGCCGCGGGGCCCCTGGGGGCCCCTGCAGTGCCCATGCCCATGGCAGGAGCCCCCGTAAGAGGGCCCCACAAAGTATTTCAGTGTCTGCTATGCAGACACTGAAATACGCGAAAGGTGCCACTGCACCCATCGCACCTTCCCACTACGCCGGCTCCATTCGGAGCCGGCGTCCTCGTAGGAAGGTTGATTTGCCCTGGGCTGGCGGGCGGCCTTTTGGCGGCCGCCCGCCAGCCCAGGGCAAATCCCAAAATACCCTCAGCGGTCTTTAGACCGCGGAGCGGTATTTTGGTGGGGGAACTTCGGCGGGCGGCCTCCGCCGCCCGCCGAAGTTAGAATCACCCCCATAGTGTCCATATCCTCCATAAGTCCATCGTTTCTGGTGGTAGGAGAAGTTTCCATGTTCCCAGGTTCAGTAACATCCAGATCTTCTTCATCATGTGTTTCTTCTACTGTTTCTGTCCATCTGATCTGTGAGTGTGGTTGTGTCTTGGCACATATTAATAATAAATTATTTATAAAGGGAATGGCTACTCCAGACGGAGTGCTCCAGTGCTGGGTAGCCGTGAGTCATATTCCTGCGATATATCCGTGGGCCGGTCAAATAAAACGCAGACTTCAACAGCCATGTTTTTAACTTTTTTTCAGAGCAACAGTTCCAAGGGTTCCTTTCTGATTGCCAGCAGCAAGGCATTCCATCGTCTTGCTGCTAAAAAGCTGAAAGAACCACATCCCATCCGTATCTTTCTGATCCTGGGAACTGCTGCCAAAAAGGAATTTGCAGATTTTTAGTTCCTCGTTTTTGTAAATGTTGCCTTTATATTTTATAGCTAACATAGACATATTTTTCTTTTAAATATAATATTGAATTGCATTCTCGTTTTTTAAATTTCCATATCTTATTAATGTATTTATTTTTATTTGCAGGTATTTACAACTGATATATTTTATATGTTAATCTTTACAAAACATATGAGCTACAATACCCATAATTCTTTGTTAAAGGCTTTTGTGAATTCCAACATGGATTCTTGTTTTGATTTGTTGTAATAACATTTTTGTAAATAATTATGTAATTTCTATATATAAATGTTGTGTTACAAGTCATTAAAGTATATGAAATTTAAATACCCGTAGTTTTTTTCCGAGAGAAGAGTTACCATTAGAAGGTCCTGATACTGCTTCAGACTGGAGAGTTAACTTTGTTAAGTGCTCCAAATGTGATGGTGGTTCTTCAGAGCTGCCTCCTTCACATGTGCAGCTGGCTTCTGTCACCTAGTGGCTATTGTTTCTTTTGTTTGAAACCTAAATACATGCCACCTTTTCCTGATCTCTTTCACACTTCCATTACTCACCCCAACAACATTTGGATTCATCCCCAGATTAGTTTTTTTTTTATGGATTCTGGACCTGTAAGCCTTTAATTCTCTGCTACACGACATTCTTCAACTCCTTGTCATTTAGGGCCAGAGGTACAAAGCTTTTTTCTGGTTGCAAAAGGCCCGATATGCAGCATCAGGCTGTTTGTGACCAGAAAAAAATATATTTGGATGTACCAAACCCAATTTTGCGATTCGGTAACCTATTATCGAATCACAAAATGGGTTAGCGATTCGGAATTAGGAAGGGACGTGTCAAGTGTTCCCTTCCTAATAGTGACTCGCTGTGGCATGTATGAATCTTTTGCGACCGAAATGCGGTCACAGAACATTTGCTTTTTACCACCAAATTCAATTTGGTGGTAACCCTTTCGCAAATGGAAAGAGGAGGGGCCCCTCACCCTTTGTGAATACCTGCAAAAACGTTTTTTAAGGGCAGGCAGTGGTCCCATGGACCTCTGCCTACTCTTATAAAATGAAACTGAAATATTTCATTTTTGTTTTTGAAACACATCCCGTTTTCCTCTAAGGAAAATGGGCTGCGTTAAAAAAAAAGTTTTTGTTTAAAAACAAATACGGACATAGTGATCTGCTGTCACCAGCAGGCCCCCATCCCTGTGTTTTTTACATTTCCCAATAGGTCGCAAATTGTGACATACCTCATGAATATTAATGAGGTAGGTCTATTTGGGACCTACTGGGAGTCGCAAATGGAACTCAGTAGAGTTTCGTATATTGGATATTGCGATTTCCTAATTGCGATTCTCATGGAATCACAATTTGGAAACTGCAGTTCCTAACGTACGTACATTGGCCCGAAATGTTATTTTTCTTTTCCTGCTCACTTTCTCCTGTGTGGACATTTGCTTCTCTCTCAATATTTGCGATGAGCTCTACAGTTCTCATTCATCCATCCAAGCTCAGAATGAATTATTCTGGAGCAGTTCTTGGGTCTGTGATGTCATAATGCGCTCATAATTTGACAATGCCAATTCACTATTTGCTATTAAAATGAACTGGAAATAGGGAAACATAATTTAAAAATAGTGAATAGTAAGAAATCACTATTTGGTAACTGGAATGCATAGCACATCACACTTTGTAATTTTAAAATAGAGATTCGGTAAAAATTGCTATTTCCGAATCGCAAAAACACACTTTCATACATCACACCCAAAGCTCATTATCTTTCATGGCTGTTCACTAAGTTCTCCACTCATGGTGTTACAGAATTGTGAGTTGTATGCGATACCAGAATTATTGGGTACAAGTGCCAACCTCGATGGTGTATTGTCTTTAGATTAACATTTAGAACATTCCCAAACGCAGGGCATATCTTTGCATGCATATCCAATATGTGGGTATATTTCAGATACTGTCTATACTAGCAGTTGAGAGTGAGGAACTTGCTAAGCTTTTGTCTTATGGTGTGGAGTTAAGTGCTCCAGCCCACATCCCATTTATTACTAAAGTTATCTACTTATTTGGCACACACCCTGGGATTTAGTTAATCTACTTGCTGTATTTCTTTGGAGACTATATTTTTGAGCATGCGTTTTCCATTGTTATCTTCTAAAGGGCTCCCTCATTGAATCTCTCTTGGGATGTAGTAAGGTGCCCTGCATGGCTCTTTGGAGTGTGCACCCCTGCCTTGGAATCACCATGCCAAGATGTAGCTGTTCCTTGACGCTTGTAACCCAAGCTATGTGGTCAGAAGGATACACCATGTTCACCCTTCCTATGATTTGATTGTATATCATCGGCTAAGCGGGCTGTAGAAGATTGACAGTGGTGGTAGCTATATGCTTGAAAAAGCAGAACAGCTCTTTTTACGTATCATTAGCTACAGAGGGTGTCTTAAGAGTCTCTCTGGCCTACGGAGGGGCCTTAGAGGCGCCCTTACAGAAAGAGAGTGGTGAAGCCTTAGGAGGTAATGATCTATGGCAGTCAGCACGGTGAGGACATGCCCCGGTCAAAAGATAAGTTCATAAGTTCAGTTCATGCAGTTGCAGCTGCCACTGAATGAGAGTGGCGGGGCTGGGTGGAATAAAATAAAAAAAAGAAACACTTACCTGCTCCAAAACAAGATAGGTTTGTCTCCTCCGTCCTCATCTGGAAGCACACAGGCTCCCAGACTCCCCTCAGCCAATCACAACACTGATTGGCTGAGGGGACATGACAGCAGCGTTGTGATTGGTGTGAGTGGCCTGATTTGGTGCTCAGACAGGGAGTGAACCCTGTGCACTTTCTCCTCACAGCTGTGCAATATAGCCGGGAGGAGAAATGCTAAGTGCGCATGTCTGTTTTGCCAGTCCAACACAGCTGGCCAAACAGACATGCGCACTTATGGTGCACTCACCCCTCCTCCTCCAGTCCAGCCCCACCCCAACCTGGCTCAGCTAAAAATAAAATGATAATGACGCTCCGTTATTATCATTTTATTTTTCCTTGTGCTGCAAGCAGTTGTTGTCCCAAGTACATCAACTACATGTGCTGTCCCATGGAAGCACCCTATATTGAAAGGGCTTCCCTCAAGACGCTCAAAGTGCCTAGTAGGTGACTCCACTGGTAGAAATAGCTCCTAGAAGGCAAAGGTGCTCGTCAACCCACAACCGAAGTTTGGCAGTTGCACTAAGGCTAGGCTTTTGGAAGCTTGAATGTGAGAGCTGTTCACAATCGAAGATATTAGACATCGCCAACACATCTTTTCACCCACGATAGCTCCTAGTTTGTTGGGCGGAAGGGTGTTATCTGGGCTAGAGGAAGAAAGACAACGAGCCAAATGTACCAGAGTACATCCAACACGACCAAGAGCCTTTCAGCTGCTTATACTGTTGCTACCTATGCCTTACCGAGGCAGCATACACTGATGTACCCGATGCCTACAGTCTCAATGCTGGCTGGGTCGAGGAGGAGGACAAGTGATCCTTGCTCAGGTGTTCCCGCCCAGTTAACACCATCAGAAGCAGCAACAACAAGCCACAGGCCAGGCTTGTCTGCACCAACACCAAAGGAAAAAAATACTGTGTCATTGTGACCACAAGCAAAGGGAAAAGCGTGATAATCTATTAGAGGTAACTAGATAGTGCACATTCTTGGGGCAAGGAGTGTGAACCTAGCCACAAGGGCTCTCCCATGATCAAATCCCTGACACTCTTCTTGGAGAGCCAAGGTTCAATGAGCATTATCACTTCAAACTTGCCCACCAGCAGCAGTATGGGCTAGCCTGCAGATGATGGTGGTAGTTCCATGTATATGGCCTCTAATGACTGTGTAAAGTATCTGCATTTTATGGTAGTAGTAAAGTACTTTTTTTTCAAACAGAGGTCGTGGCCGGACTGTGGTTTTTCGACTGTTCTCATATGGTTATTGAGTTCTAAGTATTTAACCCCACACCTCTTCACTGAGTAAGCCTTGGACTGGTTGACTTCATTACTCTGAGGGTCAGGTACTAAAGGCTGTGTACTTTTTGCTCAGTTTTGGGCTGCATAGTAAGGTTAAGCCCTGAGACACCAGACACTGGTGGTAAACGTCTGTGACCTTAATAATCTGAGCTTAGAAACCCTTGTCTGCCTTGGGACCACTTGAAAAAGTTCCCACAGTACCTCAGACTCTGTGTATGATCTTGTGCAGTTTTCTATGCAAAATGTGCTTCTTTTTGTGTTCTTTGTTAAGGGCCCCAGCAAGCCAATGGTGTTAGCAGAACCTCTGGGCATAGTGCCTGGACCGAGCACAGCCTTTGGCCAGACTCTGCACTTAAACTATGCGCTCAGCACTCCTACTCCGAAGACCTACTGGGAACGGCATTGAGCCTCTGGCTGCAGCCCCACAATGAATTTCCTTACCCAAAACCCTGCTGGTCATGGTCTTTGGGTTTGTCAAGTGGGCTCTGAATTCTAACTACACACTCAGGCCCTGCACTCAAGACCGCTTTTGCAAGCGCAACTGGACATAATCATCATATGTACCACTGGGCTCTGGGTACAGCCATAGGAATAGCTTTTGGCCATGCCCATTCAACTCTGGGTGCGGCGCATGACCTCCAATGAGACCCTCTTCTCAACACACCCTGCCCCAGCACTCACTGGACTCACTCACTGGCTGAGTCTTTGCTTTATGTCAGGCTCAGTGCTTCAGCTCACATGGCAGCTTCTATGATTTGATTGATTATACCAATGGGCATGTGGTATGTGTTGTCACCAGCGATGTCACGTGCAATGGCGACTGTGACATGCTCCGTGATATTACACGCAAGGTCTTGAACGCTCCACTGAGAGAGTGTTTCCGGTGTGTAGCGTACCAGGTCTGGTACGCTATACCTGAACTTCCCTGAAGGTTTTAGGGGAATTTGGGTGGTTTGTTTTGTAACAGTTAAAGGGGTTTCTTTAGAGTATGGCGGGCAAGAATCTACATGAAATCGTGGTATCCCATCCACTCTATTACGCATGCCATAGGCTGATAACGCCTATTGTAAAAAGGCCCTTGTAAAAAGGGGGACAGGATATCTGCCAAATTATCACAGAGTATCGTATCTGTCAAGCTCTAAATAAGACCTATACGTTTTTTTAATTTAAAGTAAGGTTGGAAAGTGTGTGGCTTTTTGCGTTACTATGACCTAAAGTGAAAACTCACCACAGTACGTAGCGGGTCCTGGACAGCCAAGGAGATTGTGGCTCATATTTATACTTTTTTTTGCACCGCAAAGCGTCGGAAACATGCAAAATACAATTATATTTTGTAAGTTTGCGCCACTTTTGCATCAAAAAATGACACAAATGGGGTGCAAAAAAAGTATAAATATGGGCCTTAGTCTCTCCATCTCTCCTAAGATCTGCTCAGCTTGAACTTTGGATATGCACACAGACGCTGGCTTCGGTATGTGGCATTACACCAAGTCCTTATGCACCCATTAACGTGCTGCATGAGGCTCTTGGCTAGTTGTACATGGCACTATACTCATGTTGTCTTGTACCCAGCTGCAATACCGTTGAAGTGGACAGTGCCGGGCTGTCACAAGGTTGAGCACCCAAAGCAGCTAGCTGCCTTTTGATGTTGACATAAAACCATAGATGGTCCCCTATCACGTTTGTGACCTGAGCCCCACAAAAACGTCTGACAAGCCTGGTGCCGCGGACTTACAGAACAAGCACGGTGCTCACTCACACCAGGCACCCATGCCCATAGGACATGCTGGTAAGGGCCTTCAGCTGTGGCCAGTAGATATTTAGTATATTCTTATTTATATATTGTATTTATTTGAACGCCTTTCTCTAAGGTGTTGTACACACAGAGCAAGCTGATATAAAACTTTATAAAAAGTGATAAGTTCACCAGGAATTAATAGTAGAGATCACAACCAAAATTAATAAGAAGCATTCAAAGCGTAGTTTTTTACAACATTTTTATAGCCAAAAACGAAAGTCAAAGATTGTAAAGTGGCAGCACATTCCAGAGTCTGGGAGCCAAAAGAATGAGGAGGCGAAATTGGGAGGGTACAAAAATCAATCACTCAATCAATTAATCCATTGCTAAAGCGCACAGCTACTCCAGGGAGTGTCCCAGCGCTATAAAAAATGGCATCCGCCCTACCACAACCCCAGTGAAGAACCAGCCTCAGAATGCAGTCCCAAACAGCCATGTTTTAAGGGACTTTCTGAACTGACCTTCAACCCTGATCTAAGGTGGATGATGTGGAAGACGATTCCAGACGCGAGCCATAAGATAGAAGGAAACGCATCGTCACTTCTTGCGCTTGGTTCTCGTAACACAAAGCAACCCTGCATCAGAGGAGAGAAGGGTTGAGGTCAGGTGGTAATGGATTCATCTATTTGAAAGGTAAAGTAGGCCCAATCCATAAAAGTCTCTGTGCGCCAGAACCAAGTTTCTTTTTTTTTTTTAAATCTCTTTATTAGTGTAAAGGAACATTATATTGTATACATTTGAGCAGTCAACACGGCTCACATTATTATCCACAATATTCAAATCCAAATTAGGAGGAACGTATGGGGAATAAGGAGGAAGGAGAAAAAAGAAGAAGATGATAGGGCTATGGGGGTCATTACAACCCTGGCGGTCAAAGACCGCCAGGGCTGTTTTGGCGATTGCACCGCCAACAGGCTGGCGGTGCAATCTTGTGTATTTTGACCGCGGCGCTTCACTGCCATGGTGGTCCCGGTGGTTTTCCGCCACGGTGGTCCCGGCGGGAGTAATCCTCCAGGGCAGCGCTGCTTGCAGCGCTGCCCAGGGGATTACGAGTCCCCCTACAGCCAGCCTTTTCCTGGCGGTTTGAACCGTCGCACAGCCGCATTTGGAGCCGGCTCCTGTGTTGCAGCCGAGATCCCCGCTAGGCCGGCGGGCGGAAACAAGGTTTCCGCCCGCTGGCCCAGCGGGGATCTCCAAATGGCCAAGGTCGAATGAGGGCCTATGTGACTAACTGTGTGGGCTGTCCTGACGGGGGCTCCGGGCATGAGTGGTCAATCCTAGGGCGGGCACCGCCCTGGAGATAATGTGCTTGAATAAATGGCCAGGAGAAGTGGGGGAGGGGGATGCGAGGGGAGGAAGGGGAGCACTCACAAACAGGATCTATGATGTTGAGGAGGGATAGGGGAATCCCTTTTAGTGATATGATGTGTTGGACGTTAGTGTTCCAGACCAGAGTGGTCGGGGCCTCAAAGGAGGGACCAGCGGCTACTTCTCATGGTATACTACAATCGGCAATCCTCTTTGGTCCTAGCCCCCGATAGAGACCCCTGAGTCAGTTTCCCCCCTGTGTGGTCCTCTCCATTTGCTATATAGCAATGATAGATTGTAAGCTCCGACCAGCAGTCAATTCCTCAATGAGGTGGCGGGACACCCAACAGCAAGATCTCAGTTTTATCAATATTACATTAAAGACTGCTGGCCCACATCCACTCAAGACTGTTTCCAGACAGTTCTCCACAGTTGTTTGCACCTCAGATGTATCCTTTTCAAAAGAGATATAGAGCTGTGCATCTGTACCCTAAAAGATTCTACTAAGGGGGTCAGGGGAGACATGTAAACTATTAACTAGAGTCAGGCTCAAAGATAGCCCTGTGGAACTCCAAAATTTAACTTTTAAATCAGAGGAATATTGGCCCATACAGACTGCTAGGCTTCTCCAATGTCTTCCAAGCGCTGAAGGAGGATGGTGTGTGACACAATATCAAAGGCTGCTGATAGGTCTACTAAAATCAGAGCATCTTGTTTTCCCTGTTCTAGAGCCAGTTTAATAGAATCAATTACCTCCACAAGTGCCATCTCTGTACTGTGTTGAGGCCGGAAACCTGATTGCGAGGGATGCAATAAATGAATAAATAAAGCAGATATTAGGGAGTTGATCAATTTTTCCAGCATCTTAGAGCCAGTCGGGAGTACAGAAATAGGTTTAAAATTGGCGAGTTGGGTCGTGTCCATCTATGTTTATTTGTTTTAAGAATGGAACAAGTCTGGCCTGTTTCCAAGAGGATGGCACAATTGCAGATTGGACAGACATTAACAATTTGATTAAAGATGGGAGTAATTGCCTTAGAAATAGTTGTCAGGATCAGTGAAGGGCAAGGATTGTCAGGTGAACCAGACTTAAAGGCAAGAATGGCGCATTCAGATTCTTCCAATGTGATCTTAGGAAACTCACACAAGTTACAAACTCCTATCATGAAGTGGATGAAATGCTGGTAGAACGCAGAGAGACATGGAGCAAAAGGACCTGAAGGATGTATAAGTTTGTACATACAGAGAGTGAGGACAGCACAGAGAGAAAGGAGCTAAAAAATAGATCACAAGGCAGGCACAGGGGGAACAAAAGAAAAGTACCACCCGGAGCCAGAGTAGTTGCAGGTAGTATAGGAGTAAGAAATTGTGTTGTTGGTTGAAAGTGATGTGAGCCGTTTTCAAGCAACAAGCACAAGCCTTGTCAGGGTGAACGTCACTAGATTAACCTGTGCTGAACCCTCTAGTAGCTTGGCATAAAAGCAGTCAGTCTTAACTTGGAGGCAATGTGTAAAGTATTTATGCAGCACTCAAACATTATACAACACAAGAGAAATCCCACACCAATTTAGAAAGGCAGAGTAAATTAAATAAATAGAATGACACCAAAAGAACAAAAATCCAATCAGTAGAGCAGGAGTTATGAATTTGTTTGCACAAAGTGAAAACTAGAACCAAAAAGAACAAAGCACCAACTGCGGGTATCTGGTTGCGTGAGACTGCGCAAAGTTGAAAGTTAAGGCAAACTATGACAGGAGCACAGTTTGGATACACCGAGTGGATCACAGTTTGGATACACCGAGTGGATTGGGCTCTGTGTCAGCTTTCCTTCCGACTTAAAATCATTTTGAAGAAAAATGTCTGCGAAGGTCAAGTTTAGCAGGTAAGGCATCTGGTGGTGTCTGAGGAGGAGTATTTGTCAGGGAGCCACTGGATGAGGTCATGATGAAGGTTTCTTAGTTCGGACTTAGTCTCTTTTTTGGAAGTCAAAGATCTCCTGTGGAAAACGGCTGCAGGCTCTAGTCGCTGAGAGTTCCACAAGGTTGAATACCCCTTCTGAAAGGAGCCGCTGAACAGGATTTGCTGCTGTAGAGAAGAAGGTAACGAGAGCTTCTACAAAAGCAGGCCAACCGGCGATCTACCTTGGGCAGATCGGTGCGCAGGTATGTTCTGGTCTGTCGGTTCTCAGAGCACATTTGGGCTGAATCTTTTCCAAAGTCACAGGTTTTGCTGTTTGGGTACCTCTAGCACTACTTCCAAGGGTCCAGGACTGGGTGGGCACCACTTGGAGTCAGGATTTACTCAGGCTGGTTCCAAGTGCAGTTTCAAGATGGTTGGAACCTTTTCTGTCCCTGTGGCTCTGAACAGGAGGCCAACCAACTAGCCCTTGGAATCACTCTCATAGTCCTGGGTTCAAGCAGAAAAGCAGGTCTCAAGCAGCATGTCAGTCCTTTGAGGGCAGCAGGACAGTACTCCTGGATCAGCTGGACAGTCCTTTGAAGTACATAGCAGGCCTCAGGCAACAGGGAAGTCCTCTGAGAGTCCTCCACAGGTCTAGAAGTTAACTGAAGAGTGGGTCTGAGGGTCCTATTTTTATACCGGGTGGAAGTGCACTGGAAGTTTCTCCCACATCAAAACTGACACCAGATGTGGAAGAAACTTCCGGTTCACCTCCACCCCAACATATGGTGCTGGAATTTATTTCATCCCTGCCCTGGTCTCAGGATGTTTGGAGTCACAAAAGGCTAGCATGAAATTCTTTGAGTGTGTGCTGAGACAATTCTTTTGCAGTGTAAGTGGGGCCATGCACAGCTCCACCCCTCCCATCCTGTCAGAATGGGGCATCCTGCCAAGACCCAGTCCCCTTTTGTCACTGTCTGGAAGGAATACAGAAAGGCCAACTGCCAGCTACACCTACTCATGGAACCTAGGACACAGGGTGCAGGCACCAAATGATTAGGGCAAGAAAATGCCAACTTTTTAAAGTGTCATTTTCAGAATTGTGACTTAAGATCTGACTTTACCATTAAAGTGGGTTTTAGATTACAATTCTTTGAGTACCAAACATGACATTTCTATCTGGTGCCAAACAATAGTTATCACTTATTAAATGTAATGTAACCCATTGTGATCCTATGGGAGACGTTTGCCTTGCAGTAGTGAAAAATGAAGGTAAGAGGTTTTCACTACCAGGACATGTAAAGCTTACAACTTCATGACCAACTTTTTAAATACACTGCAGTCTGCAATAAGGGAGGTTTAGGGCCTACCCTAGGGGTGACAAATGTATTAAAAAGGAAAGTTTAGGTCTGGCAAAGGGGTTATTTTACCAGGTCGAAATGGCAGTTTAAACTTCACACACAGGCTGCAAAAGCAGGCCTGAGATTTGCTTTATAAGGCTACCTAAGTGGGTAGCACATTAAGTGTTGCAGACCCACTAGTTGCATTTATTGTACAGGCCTTAGGTACATGTAGCACCACTATACTAGGGACATATAAGTTAATTAAATGTGCCAACTGGGAGTAGGCTAATTTTACAATGATTAGGTGAGTGAACACAGGCACTTTAGCACTGGTTAGCAGTGGTAACATGCACAGAGTTCTAGAGCAAACAAAAGTGAATTCCAGCAAAATAGGAGGAGGGAAGGCAAAATATTTGAGGGAAGATTACCGTAAGGCTGACAGGTCTATCAATGAGAAAGTGAAATATGTGCAGAATATGGAAAGAGACGCACTGGAATTTTGAATTAACTGTAGAGGAGCAATTGCAAAATTTAAAACAAAAACAAAATATAAAGCTCAGAACATAGTTAATACCAGATAAAAAGGTTTACTTTGGCAAAGGACAAATGCACAGGTGGTAGCTTCTGTGGGGTACTGGAGCTCGAGCACCGGCGGTATTTCAGGTGAGTGGCTCGTAAAAGCACACCAAAGCCTGGACTCTGCATGGGATATGAGGCACCTGCACTGACGCTTTCGTATCATCTTCTCTGATGCACTCAGGTGCAGGTGATGCTGCTACACAGTGTGACCGTACGAGTGATGAGGGTTGCAGTTGGTGTTATGAGGTAAAGCTCACAGCCCGGAGGGGCTCACATTGTGGGGGACAGGAACCTTGTTAGCGAGCTCCATGATTTTAGAGGAGCGTCAATGTGTGTCCATTATCACTGGGGAACTTTAATCTGCACATGAAATACACCACACCGCCACTTAATAACCAGGTAATACACTGACACTGCACCACTTAATTAAGTATTCTGCAAACAATAAAGGTTGAATATCATAAACTGAAACTTAAAAGTTGCCAAGTGACTGTCTTGTGTGGCACATTTAGCCAGTCCTTGTTTTTCAGATCCACCAGCTCTGGCATTAAAGTGACCTACTTTTGCAGGTAGATGTGCACAAACAAAATTATGTCACACAGCAAAGAGAGCCAATAGCTTAAGTGGGCTGACCTATAGACCATGCAATATGCTTTGTGGGGGCAGAAGCGAAATGTGAATAACCCTTGTACATACCACTGGATGATGATAGTTGACTGAGAGCTGCTGTACAAGTATATGTATGAATTTATTTTTAAACAAGAGCAGTTCCTTGAGCTTCCTTGGTGCCCCTTGAAAGTTCTGGGATATTTCATGAGAACCTTTTGAAACAGGAGTGTATCAAGGAGGCCACGGGCCTAGGTGCCACGGAGGAAAATGGCCCCTTTGACTTTTGTTGGGGTAGTAAAATACAGCATTCCAAGGGCTCAATTGACAACCTTGGGCTTCCTTTGTTGTCTGAAATTCAGGGCAAGTGTTATGCCTCCCCACTTTTAAGGGTCACTAGCCACCACTGGTAAGCAGACAGGTTAGTGCACAAGCAGGTGGGGGCAGGAGGGGCAGGAGTAGAGGTTTGGCAATGAAATAAATAACATTGTTCAGTCTAAAAATGTATATAATCAGTGCTTAATTTGAGCCAGTGGTTTCCGGTGGGGGGCACAGAAATTTATTTTTGAGGGCCGGCACTTGTTTTTCTGCATCAGGCATTTACTGCGAGCAAAAGACACATATGTGAAAGACGGAGGAAGAGAAAAAGCACCAGAAAGGGAGAAGGCAGAAAGCTGCAAGAGTGAGCTGAAAAGTCAGGGAATGGCTTTAAATGGATTGAAGAGGTCGGAGATGGCTTCAGGATTACGCTCCCTCAGGGGGGGCGTGTCCAAGATGGCGACCGGGTCGGACGCATAATTCGCAGCTCCGACCCGCCCTACAACAAGGATCCTGATTAAAGACGCCTTGACCCGCTGTAGGGGTGAGAACCATCCCCCCCAGCCGCGGAACCAACGGGACGGAGGCGGCAGTGGGCGGAGAGCAGAGGGAGCTGCCCGGGACGCCTGGCTCGCGCCCGATCCGGGGGACGCTCGGGGCGCCCTCCTACGCCGCACGATCGCGCTGGGAGACGCCCGAGCGTTGTTGGCTCTGAAAAACTGAGGCGACCGGAGCCGCGATCGAGCGGGACGGCGGAGCTCCCTACGGGCGGTAAGTGGCAGATTGCCCTCGTAGTCACTGAGCCTTGAGGACTCCGCCCCGACGTGGCTGCGGTCGGAGGACGCCTGGCGGGCTGGGCTGGGCGCTCCGGGGAACTCCTGTGCCCCTCTGGAGGACACGTGGGCCCTTAGTTGGCCGAGTCAATGTCTGAAAGGCCACCAGAAGAAAGTATAGATCCTAGAGGGGCTAATACAATGTGATTCAGCTATAGCGGGTTGTGGCCATGTGGGAAAGCATCGGATCAACACACCGGGGGCAAGCAAGGAGTAGAAGTGCCTAGTCTGAGGGTTCACGAAAAGTTTATGCCACATCAACACAAAAATTAACAGGAACGCAAGAGTAAATAAACTGCAGAAGCAACTGACCAAGGTGGCGCCTACTGGCGTGTGCGCAGTGGGAAAACGGGAGGCCGCTTGACACCCTCAGGCACTGTGTCGCAGTTAGACCTCTATACACCATATGGGACGTGCCGCTGGCACCATAGCACTTAGCCAATGCGATAAAATTAAACAATACAACGCTGAATTCAGAGAGCAGCAATAACTTTGAACAGGAATCACCTGATGGGAAAACCAAAGACCCCGCGTGCGCCCCCAGGAACCATGGATCCTACTAAGCCGCCTCTAACATCCGGGGCTACAGACACATACCAAACCCTTCAGAAAATGGAAGAGACATTACAAACACACTCAACACAATTCGAAAAAGTGCTGCAAGCCATACTTGATACTAAAACAACACTGGAGGCGAAGATTCGCTCAATTACAGAAGATGTTAACCTGCTTCGTGTGGACCAACAGGCGCTAGCAGAAAAGGTCGCTGAGCTTGAAAAAGACACGTCGCACCTCACACCATCTATGCTTGAGGTTAAATCCCAACTGAGTGCTATAACAGCAGAAGCTGAGGCACTTAAACGCAGAGCCGAAGAAACCAAAGGCAGATCGCGTCGAAATAACATCCGGTTCGTGGGATTTCCGGAACGCGCCGAAGGCCCCAATACAGAACTCTTTATCGAACAGTGGTTGATTGAAGCAGTGCTGAAAAATAATGTTCCAAAGTTTTTTTTCAATAGAACGCGCCCACAGGGTCCCGGGCAGACCCCCACCACCGGGTGCTTACCCACGTCCCCTCATAGCAAAACTACTGAACTACCGTGATAGAGACCTTATATTACAACTATTCCGAAAAATAGGCACGCAAAAACCGCCTATCCGGATTTTACAGTAGAGGTACAAAAAAAACGAAACTCATTCTACCGGATCAAAGAGCATCTAAGAGAGCACAATATTAAATATTCCTTGTTGTTCCCTGCTAAACTCCGCATACAAGACAATACTCGCACTCTATTTTTCACTACTCCTGAAGACGCATGGACATGGCTCCATGCAAAAGGTCTAGCTGACCCACTATCCCCTAATGACAAAAGCCTACTCCCGAGGAATAAACGTAGACCTCGCAGTAAACAAGACAACAAACCTTCCCCTGAACAATCGCGAGTTGAACGATCGCTACTGCTACAGTCTACGCTGCGTTTTGCCAATGCGTCACCGACATCTCTATCTGGGCAATCTGAAGCAGATCCTGACCTAGAGTTAAACTCTGACTCAACGGACACTGCCCGAGGCCCCAACCTCACTCCACGATCAGCAGATGACATTTGTTAAATCTTTGCCCCTGAACACTGAAGGTCATCCCATCCGCTGTTCCTAACTGTATATTATCGTCGTTTGTAATCGCATAATCACTTTCCTTACTTTGTGCACTCGGCTCGCTGCCGCTCCTGTTTAGCAAGACACCAACATACGTGAAATAGGCCGGGTCTAAGACACTCAATCACCCGCAGTCATGGAACACCCCCCGCTCCATATGGACCGTTACCCCAAGATGACAAGTTTCACTACCCCCTTGATTTTAACCACAACTCCCACTGTTGCTAAATATGGTAGATCATATAGCTGTAGTTGAATGGAACGTTTTACTGTTATATGTATTGACATGTACTATTTGCAGAGCGCCACACCACAATGTAAACCTTAAAGGCAGGTCTCACATTCCAGTAACCAAGAGGCTAGATGATATGTACAGGTATCAAATAACAAAGAAAATCGGGCTTGCGCAACCACAGGCGGTACCCCCCCACTTTATTTCACTTAGAACCCATGGCATTCCAAAATAAGCGCTATACCGCACATTATAAAATCCTCACATGGAATGTAAAGGGCATGGCATCCGTAAGCAAAAGGCAACGGATTTATACATACCTAAGGAGGCACCAGGTACACATAGCCATGTTGCAAGAGACCCACTTAGATGAGTCCTCGTTGGCATATACCAAAACAAAATGGAAAGGCCAATTATATGGGACCACCTTCTCGACATACGCCAGAGGAGCTATAATCTGGATAGCCCCCGGGGTCCCATATACTATGTCCCGCAAACAATGCGGCCAAAACGGGCGGTTCGTGGTACTGGAGGGTACCTTAGACGGAGGCCCCTTAGCCCTGATAACATTATACACTCCAAACACAAACCAACGGGATTTCCTAGGGACATTGGGCAGTAGCATGCTCAGCGACCCCGCAACAGATGCCATATGGGGCGGTGACTTTAACTGCGTTCTAGATATCTTGAAAGATCGTTCTACCCCTCCACTGGATCACGCCCCGGCTAAACGAGCATCGCTCGACCTGGTAGATTGGGCTTCTAATAATGGGCTAAACAAAATTTTTAGAACTTCCCATCCCACATTACGTGAGTAATCGTTCTACTCACCAGTGCACAAACTTTACACTAGGCTGGATATGTTCTTCGCTACACCTAACATAATCCCAAAGGTAACTACGTCTGGCTACCTAGCCCGTACTATATCAGACCATAACCCACACTATTCCATATTGCTATGGGGATACATACATGCCAGTATTCCAACATGGCGTCTGCAGCCAGACGCCCTGACTGACCCTCCTTTTAACACTGAATTGGCACACATGCCTGTCGACCTATTTCTCTCTAAATAAAAGCACAACATCAACCCGAGCTACTGAGTGGGATGCCCATAAAGTAGTAATCAGAGGACACTGTCTGGCAGCGTCGGTGGGCATTAAGAAAATGCTGACTACAGAGTTATTAAAATTGGAAGCCAAAATACATAAGGCGGAGACTGAAGTCTCAATAAATAATACCCCACCAGAAACGCTAATATCACTGAAAGCAAAATACAGAGAAACAGATGACAGTCTCAGCAGGCACGACTATAGACACTTTAAAACGAGACAACATGCCGAGGGGGACAGATCGGGCAAATTGCTGGCATGGTTAGTGCGTCAATCACCGCAATCATCGCCGATAGGAGCTATCAAATTACAAACAGGAATAGTGGTTAATACTCAAACTGACATCAACAAGGCCTTCTATATGTATTATCATACGCTATACCAATCCTCTATCCCCCCTACAGAACAACAACTGGCCGAATTTCTAGTTCAGATTCCCCAAAATTCAAATATCACCAACAACGCTGATATCCTAGACGGCCCCATTACTATTGAGGAGCTTCGCTTGGCCCTCTCTCAGATGGCACGCGGCAAGACCCCTGGCACTGATGGTGTACCACCAGAATATTACAACTCGCAAAGCACTCACTTGTTACAGCCCCTGTTAGAGGTGTTTAATGAAGCGCGCAATAGAAAACAATTGCCAGACTCTATGAGGGAAGCACTAATAGTGGTCCTGCCCAAGCCGGGGCGTGATCCACTGGATGTCAGATCATATAGACCACTCTCTCTCTCTACTGAACACTGATTGCAAACTTCTAGGGAAAATCCTAGCAAATAGATTGCTCCCCCATTTGCCACATTTAATACACCCTGATAAGTCGGGATTTATCCCGGGAAGAAACACTTTTTTTAATATAAGGCGCCTAATCTGTATCATGCACAATACCACTGACCCAGATAGTGTGACCGTGTCACTAGACATAGAGAAGGCGTTTGACACGCTGGGTTGGGAATATTTATTCAGAACCCTCAAGGCGTTTGGATTCCGGAGTGGCTTCGTTAATTGGATTACTACACTATATTCCAAACAAACAGCCCGAGTTAAAACCGGTCAGGTAGTGTCGGAGGCCTTTCCTGTGAACAGAGGAACCAGGCAGGGCTGCCCGCTCTCACCATTGCTGTTCGCAATAGCTATGGAACCACTCGCAATTAAGTTCAGGAGATGCGCACACAAATGGGGCATAAAGGAATTCGACACATATCACATAATATCCTTGTACGCAGATGACGCCCTGGTATATTTGCGTAATCACTCTGTCTCCCTGCCTAAGATAATGCATATACTAAATAGGTTTGCTCTTGTATCTGGCTTACATGTGAATTGGTCTAAATCCTGTATCTTTCCTCTTACTTGTTTGCCCCCTGAACAACGAGCATCTCTCCCCATGCATCAACTACCATGGTCGCACCAAACCTTCAAATATTTGGGTGTTCAAGTATATCATTCTATGTCAGACCTAAGAGAAGGTAACTTAGACAGGCTGCTTCGCTCCACCCGAGGCTCCTTGACATTTTGGAGTTCCTTGCCCTTATCGCCTATGGGCCGGATAGCAATAGTCAAAATGCTAATATTACTGAGATTCTTATATTATTTCTCTGCACTCCCGTTGACCCTACCAATCTTGTTTTTCCACAAAGTGCATTCCCTACTAACTGACTTGCTATGGGGCAGAGACAGACGCAGAGTAGCCCTAACTACCACACAATATCCACAAGAGGAGGGTGGTCTGGGCATGCCGAACCTGGAGCTATATTATGCAGCAGCCCAACTTCAATGGGTCACTAAATGGCTCAACGAGCCGTCCAATGCAGAGTCTACAGCAATAATAACCCCAACAACGATACTGACATGGTTATTAACAGGTCTCCCTCATCTACTACATAATACTCCCTTGCTTGATACGGCCAGACACTGCTGGAAGAGTTACGTACAGGGCAAAAAGCAGCCCCTCCCCTTCTCTCCCCTAATCCCAGTACCACAGCTGCCGGGCATCCACGCACTATCCTCTCATCATGATGTACGGGCGGTTAATACTCTGAACACAGGAGACCCATATAATGACTCCAGAGCAATCAAGTTTGCAGATCTGGTGGCTGCGGAGGTAATGCAACCACGAGCCTTTCTGACTTTCAATGCCATAACTAATCTCCTACGTAACATATGGAACTGCGGTCACAATGAGCCAAACGAATCCCTCCTACTTACTACAATACTCTCTATGGGCGATGCAAAACGCGTTGTTACTAAACTATACAAAATACTCCTAACAAGAAGCTGCAAAGCTCTAACCCAGGTCAAGCATCGCTGGGACTCTGCCCTTCCTACACCAATTGTACAAAAATCCTGGGACTCAGCCCTCACTTCGATCAAGTCCGTATCTCGCAACTTTAGACTAAGATATACGCAATTTAATTATGTGCATCAAGCATATCTTTCCCCTGCCCGTATTCATAAAATATACCCAGGAGCTAACTCCATATGTCCAAGATGCGCTACCCCCGCAGCAACTTTCTACCATATGGTCTGGGAATGTCACACGGTCAACACTGGCTGGAACCAAATAGTTGCTACAACCGCAGACCTGATAGGCCAGCCGCTAACTTCTACTCCATAATCCTGCCTGCTTAATATACGACCCCGCACAAAAAGCGATAAACACATTCACAAGTTTGTAGATTTAGCATTCGTGACATATAAACGCCTGATAGCTACACATTGGAAGGCCCCAAATCCCCCTCCCCACTCCCTCTGGCTTCGAGACCTACATGATTATACATTGGTGGAATCTCAAACCCTGAGGCAATCACAGCACAGAGGTCAGATACAGAGCGGGACCGAAAGCTGGGACCTCTTTGTAGTTAGAATTGAATCCAGAGATGACAAATACCCACCATGAGTAAGCCCCCTCAAAATTCTTAGGATACGCTATTACTAAAACTATCCATGATAATTGAGTTTGCCGTAAACAGATCCATGCTATTATACCACCAGGCCTAGCCCATATTATATCTACCCATCAGCCGCTCCATGATACTGTTATCCCCCCATACCAAAGTGCACATACAGAAATGTAGCCCTTAGAGCCTGTACAGCTATATGCCTCCACTATAATAGTTGACGCCAACATATATATTTAAGAATAACAATCTCCATGTCAAATGTTACTAGTTATATAATGTTTATGGAAAGCCAGTATACTAAAATACAGATGTGTTGTGCAATGTAATGTACAAACGTCCAGAAAAGCACTTGGAGAGAAGATGGGTGTTTTCTCACCAAATCATATGTAAAGTACCGATACTTTTGTGCCTTGTTTTGTATCAAGTTTAATAAACAGATTTAAAAAAAAAAAAAAGGATTACGCTCTCTCAGTATTCTGTGCTCGCAGTTTTAATTGCAGCAGCCGCCGGTTTAAGAGGAGGGATTTGGGCACCCGCACGTTTTTATTTACAAATTAAGCACTGTATAGCTATCACAAGTGGATAAACCCACCAGCCTCCCGTTCCACTTACAAATCTTTCCAGTTTTTATTCAGAATCAGGACCCCAATAATAATGCTGCGACCCTGGCGCTCCCATGGGTGAATGAAGGTTGACGTCCTCGTGGCCCCAGAATCTCCTAAACACAATCTTCGGCCTTCAGTCCGCCCTTACTGAAAGGGCCGCATTATGTACATCACGTGGGTGCTGGACAGCTTTGCACAGGTGCAGTTTCTCGCGCTGACACTCCATCGCTCGGCACACAGGATGGGTTTTGACTCCCGCTGAAGGCCCAGTCTAAAAAGCACACCTGCTGCGGCCACACTAAGGTCCCTAATTGCCACTTTAAAGGACAGATGACACAGTGCTGGGCCGCCCAGGGCAGCTGGACATACAATTGGGGAAGGGGTCGCCCACCCGTGAATGCCTGTCAATGGACTCCACCCTTAGGACAAACTCTTTGATTCCTCGCTTGTAAGCATTCTCTTCAATGTGTTTAAATGACTCGCTTGTTTGCAGGGGATGGAAAGGTTGAGTTCTCCTAAAAAGAAAAGCTTTAACCTAATATGTGAACAACAGAAGTGCACGAACACACACCCTCGTGACGTGCACTCATGAAAACATGCATCCGCTAAAATTTTGTTGGGGAGTACTACATTTTTTTTTTTTTCATACTGGATTTTTCCGTCTTATCACAAACTCACATATATTGTGAGTACAACATATAAAGGTTATAAGCATAGTTAAAAAAAATAGGTTTTTACAAAATAAATTTGAAATAATCACGTGTAATTTAATTTCACAGAAGAATTTTTTTTACACATAAGGAATATTTTTTTAAACCATCCCAATTAAGATAATTAATAACAGTGGCAGCTGATTGCAGTAATTTGGGCAGACCAATGTTAATTAGCCCGGAGCTAAATTTAAATTAGGCTGGCACAATCTGCATAATTTTAAGAATTTACGCCTGTTTGCACACCACTAAAAATGTATTCTGTTGTAAATAGTTGGTATGATACGGTGAGGTGTCTGTCAGATTTCACCTGGGATTTTTACATACACATAGACAAAAACACACTGCCTCTCTCATAACAGGTCTTAAAATGTTGGTTAGTTTGAAAAATATTGTGTCAAACAATACGCACTGCCCCTTATGCCCCCCCTCCTGCCTTGTGTGATTGTTGGGAAAACTGAAGGTCATTTCCCTTACCACCCCCCCATGTCCCCTCTCCCTGATCTTACTGATCAGCTGCTTTAGTCAGGGGCGGCCCCTCTGCTATGGAGGAGGAGTGTCGCCCAGCTTCTAAAAGTATTTTATTATCACTTTATTTTTCCCCTTTCTTAGGGCAGGGTGGGGCAGGCCAGCATCCTCCACGTCAGCAGGTGGAGGAGTGGTGGTGTGCTGCTAAGTACACATGTCAGTTTGGCCGTCCATCCGAGGCAGGCCAAACTGGCATGCACACTAAGGACTCTCCACCCGGCTGTGTTGCACAGCCGGTTGGAGACCAAGAGCAGTTTCTCACTCCCTTACTGAGTGGTATTTCTGCCCGCACAGGCCAATCCCGGTGCTTCGCTCATGCCGGAAGCAGCATGAGAGAAGCCTCGGGATTGGGTGGGGAGGGAGGAAGTAGACGAGAGGAGGCAACTGGAGCGCCGGAACATGGAGGCGTCAGGTACGTTTTAAAAAAGTTTTTTTATTGACACCACGCGCCCCTGCTCTGTGCGCTGCCCGCTACCCCTTACTGGCAACATCTGCTGCTGGCTTTAGTTCTTTTGTTTTTTGGCCTTTTTAGCTCAAAATGTGTGTTCATCCCTACAATGTATGCAAGGACATTTTCATGCTGAAATATTGTGATATATGATAGATTTGCGTTTTGTGTGACCATGCATAACCTCCTGTAATTTTGCCAAAATTGTATGTAATTACCTGAAAGAAAAGACACACATTTCACACAATCCTAATATTAATGGGGTTTCCCACAATCATGAGTGTCATCTTAGTTAATGTATTTATTTATCATTTTTCCACAGTGCAACTACACTGAGTGATAGTAATGTGTTTTATACTGCAACACGGAATGCAACAGATATAGAACCTACAGAAGTAACACTCAAAATTTATTGAAAGGTGATGGACAGGATAGATCCTGAACACTTAGCATGTTATGGAGTTTCAAAGGCAGGAAAACAAAAGTACTACAGTGAGGTTCACATTACAGGAAGTAGTCTAAAAGTTAGGATTCATGCTTCTCAGAAGTTTGAGTTGTGTTCTCAGGACAGAGAGAGAGTTCTCTAGGTTAGTACTTATCCCTGAGAAGGAGTGTTTTATGGTCCTGAAATGTTCTAACCTTCAGTAGTTCTAGTAGAAGAGAGCCTCAGGTTTTCAAATTAACTAGGTCTCCAATTTGTTTTATACAATTTGTACACAATACCCTCCATATATATAAAATATATGTACAAATGCTGCTCCTGTGTGCAGGAGCAATTTTTTCATCTGTTTCGCTGCCTGCTTCACAACTCTTTTTATGGCCCCAGGAACCCCATTCCCCGGAACCGGCTTACTAGGTATGTTCCGGGAAGCCCAGCCCCAGGACACAGCGGTTTCCCTGCCCACAGTGGCACAGGCAGGGAAATCTGTGCTTGCTCCCACCTGGCTGGAGCATTTTTGAATCTCCTGCCACACGGGAGCAAACACAAAGTCTGCTCCCAGCCAACGAGAGCTTTTAAAATGTTCCCATCAGCTGGGAGCAGGTGTTGAATCTGTTTCTCTGGCCAAACAGATCAAGAGATTTTTCCCGCTGGGAGGGAGCCCCAGAAATAGCTCTTCCCTATGGGCGGGAACAATGCGGGCTCCACAGCATAGGGAAAGCCAGATGCGGCCATAGGGGCACTGGGCCTCCCCGCATAGCCCCCAACTCATGTATAGTGGGGCACATGGGGAAACCCACCTTTAAATAATGTGGGCCTGAGGGATGGGGTCCTCAGGGCCGGAAAAGGCTTGAGGAGGGGGACTGGTTGTTCCCATACTTAAAAAAACAGAAAAGTGGCCCTGGGGAATGAGGCCCCCAGGGCCTAATAAGGCTCACGGAAAGGGGTTACCTGACCCCCCTTTTAAAAAAACAGGCCCTGGGGGATGGGGTCCCAAGGGCATACTAAGGCTAAAAGAAGGGGCCACTCGCCCTTTTCCCTTTAAAAAAAAAACCTTTGGGGATGGGGTCTCCAGGACCTAATAAGGCTTGGGGAAGGGGGGCCACTTGGCCCCTCTTTCTTTAAAAAAAATATAAGGCCCTGGGGATGGGGTCTCCAGGTCCTAATGGACTTAATTAGTCTTAGAGAGGGGGCCCCTGTGTGGGTTTTGCCGGGGGCCTGGCCACAGGCAGGGGGTTGACTTTACATATGTTGAAAATATGATTACTTTGTGTTAAAAAAAAAACCTAGAAAGTCACTGAACAAAAAAACAAATGTTAAAGTAATGTTATAGTTAGGTGTGAAACAAATCTGTTTTTGTTTAAAAAAAAACTAGAAATTCACTGATAAAAAGTTAAAGTAATATTATAGTTAGGTGAATATGTCAGTGACAACATTGATGTTTTGAACTAAACAAACACAGAAATTCACCAGTTATAGTAAGCAGTGCTAACCATAACTTGCGCCCCCACCATGCACTGCTTATGACCTCACAAATTGCATCACTCATTGCTGGAAATGGCCCACTCTGCAGGGCCACCCTCAAAATCTTTGCCCTATACCCTCCACTTTTGCGTGAATTAATTTTTGTTGGTCTAAGGGCTTTGTGCGCTTTCACACTGCTAACCAGTGCTGAGGTGCTTGTGCTCTGTCCCTAAAACATGGTTTGATTGACATATACCCCATTGGTATATTTAATTTACTTATAAGTCCCTAGTAAAGTGCACTATATGTGCCCAGGGCCTGTAAATTAAATTCTACTAGGTGTCCTGCAGCACTGATTGTACCACCCAGTTAAGTAGCCTTTTAAACATGTCTCAGGCCTGTCATTGCAGAGTCTGTTTGTGCAGTTTAAACTGCCATGTCGACCAAGCAAAATAACCTTTTGTCAGGCCAAACTTTCCTTTTAAAAATATATATGTCATATGTCACCCCTAAGGCAGGCTCTAGACAGCCCCAAGGGCAGGGTGAAGTGTATTTAAAAAGTTGGACATGTACTTTTCAGTTTAAGTTTGTGGGTGCCCTGGAGCCCACTTAGGGCACCTACAACACTATCATGAGGGGCCACGGGTGGATCCTTAAGGCCCTCGCTGCCACAGTCAGCTCCCTGCATTCAGCATTGCTCCCACCCACAGGAAGCAGCTAAAACATGCTTCTCCCTGTAGGGGGGAGCAAGTTTTAGATTTATTTTCCTGCCCGCATCACTGTGGGCAGAGAAACAGATCTGAAGTCCACTCCCAGCGGTCAGGAACATGCTTCATTCTGCAGGAGATTTATATTTCTCCTGCCAATCGAGAGGAAAAACAGGATTATCTGCCCATGACAGTGCGGGCAGGAAAAACGCTATGTCTGGGATTGGGCTCCCCAGGATACAGCACATGAGCCAGCCCTGGGGGATAGGATGCCCAGGGCCATTAATGGCTCAGGGAGAGGAGATGCACAGCCCCCTTCCCCTTTTTCACATTTGGCAGGGGATGGGGTCCCCCAGACTGAAATCAGCCTGGGTAGGCACCCCTTTACCTTATGAGATATACCGGGCCCTTGGGAATGGGGTCTCTGGGGATGAAATCAGCCAGGGTAGGGGGCTGAGTGCCACTCTCCACTTCTATTCCCTTTTATTATTCATAAGGGCCCCAGGGAATGGGGTCCCAGGCACAAACTGGCCTTGGGAGGGAGGCCATGCACCCCTCCTCCCCCAAATTATAAATAGGTTTCCCTCCCCCAAGACCTGGATCCCAGGGGTCTTAAAAAACAAGAACGGGAGGCTGTGCTTGTTTTTAACCCCTAGGGTGCCCAGGACGAGCTGGTCTCGCCCTCGGCAACAGTTGTCTGGTGCTGAGGACGAGACCAGTTTGTCCTGCTATGGCCCCCCGGGGAGCGCTATCCCGGGCGGGGATGGAAAGGGAATCGCTTCCCCTTCCACCTCCACCTCCCTGGCCCCCGTGGCATCTGATGACATCAGCATGCTCTTGCGCGCTGACCTCATCAGAGGGGGGCATTTCTTGGGGGCAGATCGGCCTATTGTAATTAGGCCGATCTGCCCCCGGGAGGGCAGAAACCTCTAGGATTTTTTTTTTAAATTTTAAAAAAAAATTGTATGTGGGGAGCGACCCCTTAGGCAAGGGTCTGTCCCCTGGGGGCAAAATTATCTTTAGCCCATTTCTGCCCCCCTTGGGGGCAGATCGGCCTATTTTTACTAGGCCAATCTGCCCAAGGGGGTCAGAAACCACTAGACACCAGGGATTTTTTTTTGTCAGTTTCACATGAGGGGAGCGACCCCTTAGTCCTCCCAAATTCCAGAACTTTCTGTCACCGAAATGTGAGCAAAAAGTGTTTTTTTAGCCACATTTTGAGGTTTGCAAAGGATTCTGTGTAACAGAACCTGGTGAAAGCCCCACAAGTCACCCCATCCTGGATTCCCCTAGATCTCTAGTTTTCCAAAATGCACAGGTTTGGTTGGTTTCCCCAAGTGCGACAGAGCTAAAGCCCAAAATCCACAGTTAGGCACTTTGCAAAAAATACCTCTGTTTTCTTTGGGAAAGTGTGATGTGTCCACGTTGTGTTTTGGGGCATTTTCTGTCGCAGGCACTAGGCCTACCCACACAAGTGAGGTACCATTTTTAATCGGGAGACTTGGGGAAACGCTGGGTAGAAGGAAATTTGTGGCTCCTCTCAGATTCCAGAAGTTTCTGTCACCGAAATGTGAGGAAAAAGTGTTTTGTTAGCCAAGTTTTGAGGTTTGCAAAGGATTCTGGGTACATTTTTTCCTTCCAAATATAAGACAGTGTGTAAAAAAGACGTCTATTTGAGAAATGCCCTGTAATTCACATGCTAGTATGGACGCCCTGGAATTCAGAGATATGGAAATAACCACTTCTCCTCAACACCTTATCTTGTGCCCATTTTGGAAATACAAAGGTTTTCTTGAAACCAATTTTTCACTCTTTATATTTCAGCAAATGAATTGCTGTATACCCGGTATAGAATGAAAACCCACTGCAAGGTGCAGCTCATTTATTGGCTCTGGGTACCTAGGGTTCTTGATGAACCTACAAGCCCTACATATCCCCGCAACCAGTATAGTCCAGCAGACATAACGGTATATTGCTTTTAAAAATCTTTTTTTACACCTCAATTTCAACATTTTTTATTTCAGTTAATTTCTGTAGGGAACCCTTGTAGGATCTACACAAATTACCCATTGCTAAATTTAGAATTTTGTCTACTTTTCAGAAATGTTTAGGTTTCTGAGATCCAGCATTGGTTTCACACTCATTTCTGTCACTGACTGGAAGGACTGACTGAAAGCACAAAAAATCATAAAAATGAGGTATGTCCCAGTAAAATGCCAAAATTGTGTTGAACAATTGGGTTTTCTGATTCAAGTCTGCCTGTACCTGAAAGCTGGGAAGCTGCTGAGTTTAACCCTTTGTTGATGCCATTTTCAGGGGAAAAACCACAAGCCTTCTGCTGCAGCCCTTTTCCCCATTTTTTTTTGACAAAAACGAAATATTCACTGTATTTTGGCTAATTTCTTAGTCTTCTTCAGTCTGGGTACCTGTAGAATCCCTAGGATGTTGAAAAAAAAGGACGCAAATTTGGCGTGGATAGCTTATGTAGACAAAAAGTTACGAGGGCCTAAGCGCGCCCTGGCCCAAATAGCCAAAAAAAGGCCTGGCACCTGAGGGGGAAAAAGCCTGACAGCGAAGGGGTTAAAAAAACAAATGCTGCAAATTTGCAGATCCTATGCACATTTTTAGCAAAATGTAAAGAAAAAAAACATTTTGGGCCCCAGGTGGAGTCGCTCCTGGACCCCACTGTCGCATTGGCTCTCATTATCCTAAATGAGACTACTGGATTTCTCGGTGTGAGAGTCGTTCCTGGTGTGGGGGACTAAGTCTGACCCACTAAGAAGGACACCTGTCACCTTCAATCCGGTTTTGCTCCGGCTAACTAGCAGTGCCTCATCTCTCCCAAGGGGAAGGGATGATTTGGCAGCCGAGCGCATGACATCTTAGAACTTCTCAGGGAAGTCATGGTCGCTCAGGTCCCAACCAGCTCTCTCATTTACAGTATGATCTCATATACAAATGACAGAAACAGTTTAAGTTTTATAGATTGATTTAATAAAACGACTGCATTCTAGATAATGAGGCGTGAGCCGTAATAACCAGAACCATACAACACAGTAGGATAAAAATAGTAACCAAGAGAGTGAAACATAGGAATAACGCTATCATAGTGTTAACAAACTACGTTCCCTCTAGTTTTGTTCTATTTCGAGCACAGCATGTTAAGCTCTAAGCTTGCCTTTCAGATTCCCTGGGAAGACATCAACCCTCATACCTGAGCAAAGGCCTGTGATCTGGATCAGCGCCTGCAACAGGACAGTCAGCGTCTAGTTGTGGTTCCCTGGATGGAATCTCCCTCTTGTGTGTATTAGGCAAGGAAGTGTTTTTATAACTAACATGTCGATGTGGTAACAAAACGTCCTACGCAAGAGTGTGTATTGTCTACAACCCA
Organism: Pleurodeles waltl; assembly: GCF_031143425.1. Lineage (NCBI taxonomy): Eukaryota > Metazoa > Chordata > Amphibia > Caudata > Salamandridae > Pleurodeles > Pleurodeles waltl. Next base: position 94,660,542 of record NC_090441.1, read on the forward strand.
AAGACTAAACTCCTACCATGTCTATCGGCAATGTACCAGACTGTGTCCTTGACTGAAGCACAGAGTGAGCAAGAATGTGTTATTGAAAACTCTGATGCTGAAGTAGGCTAAACAGTGTGATATAAAAAATAAAACAAGACCGTAGAACTGGTTATTAAAAAATAACAGTACGAAGCTGAATAAAATGCATCTAGAGCAAAGTGCACAGAGGCCCGATGCTGCGAGTAAAGAAATAAAATGCATCTAGGGCAAAGCGCACAAAGGCCTAACTCCTGAAGCAAGCGCGCAAAAACTACATAAAAATGGCTACACTACACCACCATCAGGCCTAGTGGGTCAGGGTATTTGGGTGTTCCTTCCCTGCCCCCTTGTGTCTTTTTTTATCTTTATTTTGGGACTTGGGACCGAGTCCTGAGTCCCAAGTCCTAAGAAGGCTGCCACCACTTCCTGGTTGAAGCGGTTGCAGCCAGTCATCTCTCAGTTTGAGATCTGTTGGGATCCGCGGAGCCTCCACATCCCTAGATATACAAAGTTTATTTTATATTAATTTATTAGTGTAAACTTCTGAACAGATTTACACTAAAATGCAAAAAGACCTCTTTCTGGACCTAGAGCTAGCTTGCTACTATATTTGTTGTAAATCTGTTCAGCAGTTTAGGGTTTAGCTGTGTCTAAACTTCCTATGGGAAAATAAATGGGAAAAACAAGTTTTGGGACCACCTCTTGGAAAGATTCATGAAGATTCATCAAACGGCGCCAAAGTTATTAGCAACAGAAAAAAATGCATTTCTCATGGAAACACGATCCTAGCTATAAGTACCCAGTGGTGACCTCCACTGGATAAAAAAAAAACACACACACACACACAAAAAACTATTACTTATACATGCATGCAGGACTTCCCACTCCTCTCCTCTCCTCTCCTCAGATAAGGAAGTAAAGCGAGCCACACAAGAGTAATGCTTGACCAATTCAATTTATTCCCATTCAGAGGACATGACACGTTTTGGCCCCTAGAGGTCTTGATCACGTATCTGTGCCCCACAACACCATGCAATTTAAATTGTGAACATAGACAATGAACAAACATTTCTCTATGAAAAAGCTTATAAAACAAATATAACAAGAGAAGCTCTTCAGAGTCTTCTTTCTCATAGCTGTACCGTGGTGCCAGAAATAGTTATTCCTGCTGCTGAGGTAAAGGAATCGGTGCTGATAGAAATAAGCATTTACAAAGCCAATAGGTCCTGGCTGAGCTATTGGCTTAACCAATGCTTTTTATGGGCGAGCACAAAGTGCTCAGTCCATTCAGTAATCTCTCTTTGGGCTTGAAACCACACCCATGCTACGTCAGTCACTTACATTGGTTCGTGGGCTTGCCTTTTAAAATCCGCTTGCTTTCATTTGTGAAAGGCATGCATACATCATGGCTTTTCCGGTGTTTAGCCCACCTACACAGCACCGGTAAAGTACCAAAAACATATGAAGCTCCATGTTTTCAGCCTGGAGTCCGGACTACTTTATCTGTTTATTTTACACAGCACGATTGTGTTGTTTTTTTTTTTGCTTTACAACGCTAATAGCTCTAACTCGAGCAAATGCGAGACCCGTTGCATTTAAAATGCTTGTTGCTGATTGCACGCTGTCGTCAAGATGCATCTGCATGCACAGACCTACCAACTCACACAGTGCCACCGTGTGACACACGATATTCGCTCCCCTCAGATGGTCTCTTGGTGAGGAGCCAATATCACACTGTGGCAGGGAAAACGAGCTGAAAACCACTGTAAACCATGGTTTCCAGTTCGTTTTCGGAGGCTTTTAACTGCTGATGTCGATCAATGGTGTGAAAACACCCCAGGAACTCGGCAGCAGCCCCAGCAAACTTTTGTTTTTTTTAATTAGAGGGGGGGTTTGTGGCTGGAGTGGGGGCAAAATTGCCTCTTAGGTGCTTTCTCAGCACGAAGCCACACCCCATTCAAGGCCCCGCCCCCTCCTCACACTGTGGGAGTTTTGTTGAAGTTGGCAGGTCTGCATGCATGCTTGGCAAACTTGAAATGGGTTGTCTATTAAAAAAAAACCTTTGTAGGATGGCCAGCAGTTAAAAACACATGCTTTGTGATGCACATGTATGTCATAATGCATGCATCATGACACATACGTGCACATGTGTTGCAACGCAGGTGGGCATTTTTAATTTGCTATTCTTACATAGTGGACAGCCATGTTAGAGTGGTAAATTAAAATGTTACCAGTTACATAATCGAGGAAAAATAAGTGCCCAAAGCATAAACATAGAAAAGTGACCTGACAGCTCTTTGCACCTGCCAGGGCTTTGTTAGAAAACATAAATTCACTGGATCACCCTAAGTGGACTCAGTAGGCAGTCACTAGGTTGATGCTGTAGCAGGGCACACATAAAATACCCACAAGTGCACAGCACTAGCAAGCAATGGATTAAATTAACCTCTGCAGAAGCACCACTATGTTGTGGGCTGAGTGCAGCTGTCAAAAGAAGGCGCTAGTGCCATGAAGCAAGCGGCGGAGCATGGCACTAGCAAACAATGGTACAAGCTGTGTACTTGGTGCACCAAAGATTTGGAAGCTCCATTATCAACCGGGATAGGTGAGTGATATCCCTAAACACAGGCCATCTCAGACCTTTTTCCAAGTTAAAATGCCTAATCGCTGCTTTAAAAAGAAATAGACATTCAATAGACTTGTTTATTCATTGATGTCTTCGTGCATCTTATCAAGCGCCAACAGGTCACCTTGTTACTCTTTTGCAGCGGTACGCTGTTTGGATGAGTGATGACCTGAGAAGCAGAAGGTCTGTCCAAAGCTTATTCATCCATAGTAAATGTGAAAGAGTAAAATGTGATATTGTGCCTAGAAGCTGGGTCATGGTCCCTGGTTAGGGGGATGGCTTGAATCTGGGGCATGAGACCTTTATAGGGGTTGGGCTTATTCTGCCTGGCAACCATTCCCTTTGGTAAACAAAGGCACTTTCAATTTCTGCTTTGACCCCCGAATGACTCTCATCAAAATGAATGATTTATTTAATGCTTCCAGAGAAAACATTTTTATTGTTTAACATAGCCAATGAAGACTTTTGAATTTGTAATTTTGTTTTGCCCTGAAATTAATTGAAAATTGGTAATTACTGCACATTTTTGCTGAGCACTAAATGGGGAGACATGCAGTACTGTTGAGGTATTTTCTATTGCCAGGTGTAGATCACAGAGTGATGTGGTAAGTACAGAACGCTGCATTATTGATAATTCTGAGTGCAGTAGCCACACATCATTTGAATTTAGTCCCATTTATTTATGAGGAAAACCATTCCTAATTTCTCATTTTAGTGCCCTTTACAAAGAGGAAACTAGTTATTTTAAAGAATTTGTTTTCAGGCGAGATTAATAATGTTGCTGACATTGTTTTATCAGTGTACAAACGGCGGATAACAAATTCGTTTTCTTTGTATTTGGCTACAAGAAATAATGAGGCTGAAAATGCATATTAATGAGAAAAAAGAAGATGCTGGTTTACTGTATGCAATTAAAAGTAATAATGAGGCGGACAGAGTGTTTGCAATAAGAACAATGCAATTGCGAAATAAATATTGAAAACAATGACACTAAATGGTGCAATTATTAAGCACTAAAATAGATCAACAAAGTTGAAACTTTTTGTGGTGTACACAAGAAATGAGTCGCTTTTTAGGATGAGTACTTCTGACCTGCCTCACTTGTCTGGTTGCTTTGTGGGGCTCCTATAAACTTCAGACCGTTATCCTCAGTGAAACCTGTTTTTCTTATGGATATTCCCAATGCCATTATCCTGAGTGTATATATCATTGCCCATTTCCTTCGTATAATATTAATGCTGGAACCCTAGCAAGAATATTTGTCTGTGCATCACTGCTATCCCCCACTCTTCCTTACATAAGGATTTGTTACAGACAGGCTTGTCTCCTTTTAAGCTGGAGGTGTGACGCATTCAGGTGTACGTAAGTCCCTTGGTTTATAGGTTACAGGGATAAGACAAAGGGAGAACGACAGCTTTAGATGGAAATATAGAAGTGCAGGTACTCACTGTCTAGAGTGCCAGTTTGATTCTGAGAAGTGCCGGTACTCTCCCATTAAATGCATTGAAGGAGTGCTGAAAAGTGTGGGTACTCTCCCTCAAATTAACAAAGTGCAGGTACTCATTACTGGGCAGTACCTGCCCATTTAAAGCACTCAGAATGACCCACCAGAAGCAGGCCTCTGCCCAGCCCAGTGATCCTCTCTGTAAACCAGTATATAAAGATGTACACACAATGCAACAGGAACCACTTATCTAGCACAGAAAGAAGCTAATTTCCTCCCCCTTGCTAAAAGCCCCAAGAAAGGTGCACAATCTTCAGCAATCACTGTACAATGAGGCCACAATGGAGTAAGGGACCTGTCGTGAGTCAAAGACACACATTGACAATAATGCAAAATACACATATGGACTAGTTGTGGGGTTTACCTCAGTACCCATTCCTGATCTAGTCAATGGACTGAGGCATTCAGTGCAAGTGTTGCAACCAGAGCCTCATATTGGCCACATGACAGGATCTGCAGGTCTATAGGGAGTAGGCACAGTGCCACAGTTGCATAGCCACAGTGACTCTCCCACAGCCCTGACTACGTCTCATACTGGGAGATATATTTGACAGGTCCTGGTCTCTGCAGGCTGAGCATACAGAACCTACATGACACACATTTTCCATCACTTCCATGCATTACAGTACATCATGTGGCCATCAGCAACGTGGATTGTGTGGCAATCCGAAGGGCACAGTGAGTCATGATATCGCTTCCAGACAAGAGTTTGGCAAGGCCAGATGTGGGGGTTGAAAGATCTGTGGCACAATACACATTGCTTAGAAGATCCTCAAATGACTCAGACAAGACGCATACACAGTTCATGCTGTCATGCACACACATGTTGTCTAACATGTACAACCTTGATAAACAAAGTAACGTCAGTGGATGGCAGTAAAGTTTCCTTGCCCAGTTATGTGCATCCAACACAAGGAGGACCTACGACCCCAAGAAACATCACTCAACACAATGTGAATGAACACAACATATAGCACTGGTAACCAATAGCTGCATAATTTTCACCCCATTGGGTCCACACAGACTGCGGCAACAGGCACACAAGCAGTCTAACTGGCACACAGGGGCACACTGTAGCCTATGAGGAGAGAAAGGATAGGGTTGAACAGAGTCAAATGTCTGGTGAGCCACAGAGCTGACAATACAGGGAAAGGATCTTGCTCACAAGCCTCTCCAGCTCCTATTGAGAGAAGGCAGAGGCCTGTTCACCTGCTGGACGTAGTATGATTGCTTCCCGAGGTGGCACACAGCAACTGAAGTGGTGGAGGTGTTGCTGGGAGCAGTGTCAGGAGTCAAGCGACTGACTTGCCACAATGTGGCGTACATGTACACCATGTACGAGGGCATCACTGCCGACGGACACAGCCATGGGGCCGCGACTGACATAGGCTACAACGTTAACCTATGGCTGTGTTCACTGCGGTTGGAGCTGCCTAACACGCAGACGACTTCCGCCGGCAGACGTGAGCGGTTTCTCAACTCTCAATTGAACTGCTCTCCTGAAGGCCAGATTTCGCTGTCTGGCCAGAACTAGTGAAGCCCTCCTCTACTCACCTGGAAAAGTGTGTCATATCACTGTGGCATGCTGCATGCTCCACAACATCGCCCTACAGGGGAATGTCCCATACCTCTTAGAGGAGGGGGAGCCTTCAGTGCCACCGGGTGAGAATCATGAAATGCCGACTGAAGATGACAGTGGTGACGAGGAAGGAGGTAACTTACTAGAAAATCTCACCTACAGCTACTTCTCATGAGTTTAAGTATGTCATGTGATGTCATGACTGTGACTGTACAATGAACTGTAGTTGTGGGAATGTGTGGAGTTCAATTTTTTCTAAACAGCTAGGGAGCTGATACACTGCAAAAATCAGCCAAAGGCTGATTGATAGGATAACCTTTGACCTTTCCCATTAGTGACCAAATATTCCTCAAATTGGTTTGCATTAGAGTGGGAATAGGAAATATCATCTCTTTAGTGCCCAACACCTTCTTCAAATTGGTTTACATTGGAGCGGAAATAGTACATGTTACCCCTTTAGTGTCACCACCTTCCCCAATTTGGTTTAAATTGCAGCAGGAGTAGTAAATGTTACCCCTCTAGTGTCCAACAACTTCCTCAAATTGGTTTAGATTGGAGTAGGAATAGTAAATGTCTCTCCTTTTGTGTCCAACTCTTTCTTAAAAATTGTTTATGTTGGAGTGTTATTATATAATTTTATAATTTTACTGCAAAATCCTTAGTATAAATAATATTTGTATGTAGTCGAAATAGTTTGTTACATAATTAGTATTGTTGGTGCTTAGAAATATAATGAATAAAGACATGTAACAGGTTTTATAATTGTATTTATGTTTTCACCGTTTAATTAACTATTACATTTTTCAAACTATATATTTCAATTTCAAAATAAACTTTCATATACAGATACATAAAATATTCTAATACATTTTTACTTTTTACATAAAAATGTAAATTATATTTAAATTGTATTATATATTGTACATTTTGTACTTCTGTAAACATTTTTAAACATATTTTGTATTGTTTGATATACATATTTACATCTTTTCAACATAACTTTTTTTGTATATATAAAAAAATTGTATATATTTATTACTATTATATAATTTATACTTTACCATTTGAAACATTTTACATTTTTTTACATGTTTCATATTTGTTTAAATGTTTTAATACATTTACTTAACGATTTTCCAATTATTTCCATTCATTTCTATTGCGATATAGGGCCTCAATATGACGCTGGTGGGCTGATCACTGGCCCGCCAGCCCCGTGGGGAGAGCTGACCGCCTCCCCCCCAGGCCCATTACGATGTTTCCACTGTGCTAACTGGCAGAAACCTCCATATTTGGAGGTTTCCGCTGGTCAACTTAGTGAAAACTGCACAACAATGGAGCCGAGGACAATGCTGCCACACAGAGGGGGCCTCCAGCACCCTCGGAGTGCACACTGTCTACCAGACTCGTAATGAGGGCCATGGACCATAGTCTTTTTTATAGTTTCAGCTAGTGGCCATTTTGTTTTCTACTACCTTCTGTTTTGTTGTCCATTTAAATAATTTTTGGTCTATTTTCTTGGATGCTGGTTGTGGTAAGGTGCTGCTGTTCATCGGAGCAGGTAAGTCCTTTAAAAGGTTTTTTTAAGGGTTTTGAGGTAGGGGATTGGGGGAGGTCTAGAGCTTAGTTATAATGTTTGTGGTAGTTGTATAAATAGTAGTGTTTTTCTCTAGTGTCTAGTTTTGGCTTTTTGTACACTATTTTAGTCATGTATTGTTATTTTATGTTATATTGTGTTTTTTCTTATTTTATGATCATTAAGTATAATGTCTATGTTTTTGAGAATGTAATATGTTTTGCAGGTGTTTTTTTTGTTTATTTTGCATGTTTTTGGATATGAAAGTGTCCTATGTGCATTGGGACATTTTCGGTGACTTTTTAATAGGAAGTCACTTTTGATTTCTAATAAACCAATATTATTAGGTTTCATTTCCTATTTGTCGGGTTTAAAAGAAGCAATCCTTTTTTTAAAACACTTTGTGCACGATTACGAGTTGGGCAGTCAAATGGCCAGACTGCCATTGTTGGCTGTCCCAAAAAGACCACTGTGCTGGCAGTCCCCAGACCGCCATCTTATGATGTATACAGGCAGAGCCGCCACCCAGCAAGCTAAAGTGCTGACCACCAGTGGCATGGTGGTCTGCTATCTTGGCAGTGTGTACTCTTGCACAGTCAGCACCGTGGTCAATCGCCGAGTCTATTACAAACACACAGTCAACATGGCAGTCCCCATTCGCAGCTAGCCAATGGCAGTCGCCCACTGCGGTACGCGTTTAGCAAAGCAATAGACAAATGCCCATTGGATGAATTCAGAAACAACACAGTTGACAATCATGGGCCCAGTGGACACACCTGCAAAGCACACTAAAAAACACACCCCTTCACAGACCATGATCCTTTGTATCTCCACTGCAACTAAGAGTGTATTGTTGGCCAGAGAGAGAAGGCACCCCTTTTTTCATCATCCCTTAAACCCCTTTCACACACTTTTCTCCATTTACTCCCAACATCACTTATCTTTTGTAAGCAACTCCCTTTAATTTTCCACAATGTCATACCCCAAAAATCCCCGTTTTTCTGAAGATGAGTTTAGAATCATGGTGGAAGAAATCATAAGAGTAGAGCCACAATTGTTTGGAGCCCAAGTCCAGCTACTTCCCTCAGTAGGAAAATGAAACTGCGGCAAAGGATCATTGACAGCATGAATGCTGTAGGCACCACCCTGTGCACAAAGAAGGACAATAGGGAGAGATGGATCGGCCTGAGTGGCAAGGTGCAGTTCCTGGCCTCGAGGCAACAGATGGAGGCCAACAAGACTGGCGGTGGCCCTCTCAATGCTCCATTACAACTCTTTCCCTGGGAGGAGAAGGTCTTGGCCATCCTGCATCCTGACGGCTTGACACTAATACCTTGGGGGGCACATTTTGGTAAGTCACAACACAAAAACTGTCACAAAAATGCAATGACCTTCATGCTTACAGCTCAGCTTTTGCCACTGTGTTGTTCATTTACTTTACCAACATTCAATACTCAGAGTATCTGAGATGTAAGACTGTCAATGTGTATTGTTGGACATGACATCACAGCTACCAAGGACCATCACATGCCATTAGTTGAAATGGTGCCTATTAGTGTTTCTACATTAAAAAAAAATCATCCCAATACTTATGGCAAGTCTCTACATGCAAATGTGTGCTCCAATCTAAATGCAGTCTGGCTACGGATGTGTAATACCTAACATTTGTCAAGTGTTGGAGAGTAGCGAGAGTGACTGAACTGCAAGTCCCAGACGGCCCTATTTCTGTAACTCCAAAAACCAGCCCAGTGTTCACTTGCACAAATACACCTGTTTGTTCATTTCCAAATGAAATTTACTCACCTAGGAGGATACCATTTGTCGAGTGTGTGAAGTGGAGGGAGTGACATAACTGCAAGTCCCAATAGTCCCTGTTTCTGTAACTCTAACCACCAGCCCGGTGTTCATTTGCCCAAATATACTTGTTTGTTAACTCTCAATTGAGGTTTGCTCACCTGGGAGGATACCATTTGTCAAGTGCGTGAAGTAGAGGGAGTGACATAACTGCAAATCCCCATAGCACCTGTTTCCATAACTCCAACCACCAGTGCAGTGTTCACTTGTCCAAATATACCTATTAGTTAACTTTCAATTGAAGTTTACGCGCATGGGAGGATACCATTTTTCATGTGTGTGAAATAGAGGGAGTGACATGGCTGCAAAGCCCAATAGCCCCTGTTTCTGTAACTCCAAATACCAGTTCAGTGTTCACATGCCCAACTACATCTGTTTGTCAACTCTCAAATTAAGTTTACTCACCTGGAAGGTTACCATTTGTCAAGTGTGTGAAGTAGAGGGAGTGACCTGACTGCAAAGCCCAGGAGGCCATGTTTCTGTAACTCCAACCATCAGCCCAGTGTTCACTTACCCCAATACACCCTTTTGTCAAGTCTCAAATGAAGTTGACTTACCGGGGAAGACACAATTTCTCAAGTGTGTGAAGTAGAGGCAGTGACCTGACTAAAAAGTCCAATAGCCCCTGTTTCTGTAACTTCAACCATTAGCCCAGTGTTCACTTGCCCAAATACACCTGTTTGTAAACTCTCAAATGAAGTTGTGCTCAGCTCAGAGATGTGTCTGTCTGCCTAGCTCCATCTTGACCTGGGGTCCCAAGATAAAACTATTAAGGACATGAATTACACCTTACCAAGTGTGTACATCAAAGTATTCCTAAGGCCTCAAGCGGCATCACCAGATTTGTAGTGACAGCAAACACATTGACACAGCACTGCTCACATGATGAATGCAGATATACAACAAAGATGTGTGTGTTGCCTGTATCCTACTAAACTAGGCCTCAGAATCTTCAAAAGCACTTGCTGCTAGTTTCACTGTTGGTTAGATGTCATTTTCATTCCCTCATTCACAGAGCAATTGATAAGCATATCTAATGAGCTGCTTGAGTCTAATAGTATAGGCAACCTTCACACATGTCATGCCAAATACCCCAATACCATGATAACCTGGCATAATATGCTAATCTACAACTTAAGAATCTCCAATGTCTCTACATATTGTAACACAATACCTTTGGAGGTAGATGTCACATTACAACCAACAATAATGTACTCTCTTTCTCAACAGGTCGAGCTGCCACAGCACAGAGGCAGAACTCGTCTACCTCATCCACCGACCAGACTCCACTCACCCTGGATGAAGCTCTCAGTGATGACACTCCTAGACTTGTGGATGTGGAGGACAAGCCTGGCACATCTAGGCAACCTGGTCATATGGGAACAGTGAGTCTCACTGTGCCCACAACTACACCTCCAAACCCTGTTGCAACAGCATCACAGGCAACAATGCGCCCAAAACCTGTGTACCTAGCACAGTTTCTATCATCTTGTGCCCCCCAGTCCTGGATCCTGAGGTGCAACCCAACACTCCTGACACTGAGGGTCCAAGACCCAACTGGCGAGGGCACCCTGTGCTAAGGACACAGGCTTGTGGGGGTAGGGTGTTTGGGAGGGATGCTGTGGGCCAGCAGAGTGAGGCCACTGGAGCTACTGTCGGCCAGATCTCTGGGAAATCAATCAGCTGCAGAGGGACATGATTCACAAAATGGATGAACATGAGAGTATCTACAAAAGGGAATGTCCAAGGAGAACCCATTTGAGAAAACAAACCATGAATCAGCTTCTCAAGTACCCAAATGAAAAACTATATATTTTTAAACAAAATATTTAACAGTAGACACATTTCTCAAAACAAAAATAGTGACAGTGAATATAGTGAGTTTGGTGCTCGTGAAGGGCGCAGTGAAACAATAAGTATATGTACAATATATACAAAGAAGATATGGGGCTATCGTTGTGACCAATAGTTTGGATACAAGCCGAAATAAATGTCCTTGATAAATTGTTACAGTTTAGTAGTCCAACAAAAAAAAAGACCCAATTGGCTGTAGGGTAGTCAACGTTTCAACCCATGTCTATTTAAGGGTCATCATCAGGACAGGAAACAAGAGGATATGAGGTGCTTCATCAAAACCGCCAACTACTTAGGCATGCTATTCCGGATAAGTGATCCCACAATGGAGTCCCGTTGGATCAGCCTGTATTCAGATTACATCAAAGCGTCTCATAAGAGGAACAAAAGACCAACGTTAGGTGAGTAATGGACGCCAGGAAGCTGTGCGCGACCACTGCACAACCCCCTGGCATCCATTATCCAGTAATGCTTGATTAATTTGTTCTGAATGATGTGCACTTAAAACCACTATTGGGACTCGTGTTAACTACTCAACTGTCTGTCGGTCTTTTGTTCCGCTTATGAGATGCTTTAATGTAATCTGAATACAGGCTAATCCAGCAGGATTTAGTCACTGTGTCCACACCAACGTCCATGTTGAATGGGACCAAAATCATGTGACAAAGCATTACTGACTGGAAAATCATCATACCCAATATACATCAAAGCTTTCTACTAATCAATGGCCAAATGTGACCCGCATTGTTGTCTATACATGTGTCAACAACATGAATTTGGGCATCACCCAACTACCTGCTCCTTATGTGTCCCTCGCAATTTAACAGTCTGTTTCGACCACCAAAAATACAGTCACCACTGCTGGATAGTGCACTGACTCATCTGTGACCAGCAACACACTACATTGGTGACTGTGTATGGGAACCTATACAACAGGCGGCTTTATATTGTTTGTGATGATCAGACACATATACTGATGTTGTGACACATTTGACAGGGCTCTATACTGTATTTACAAACGCTAAAATGGCCGATACATGACCTAGTTCACTAGACATTAGAAACCACCTGCAACTGCCGGTGGAAGTTGACTGTCAGGTGCCGGTTTCAGTCGCGGCAGATACATCTATTGGCTTACATTGGTGACCATTGATGGAGATGATGGCACATGTGGAGTACATGTACGCCACATTTTGTTAAATCACTCACTTGACTCCTGACACTGCTGCCATCAACACCTGTACTACTTCAGCTGCTGTGTGCCGCTTCTGGGAGCAATCATTCCGGGCCAAAAAGGTAAAAGGGCCCCTCCCTTCTCTCCTGAGGAGCTGGAGAGGTTCGTTGAGGAGGTCCTTCCTCTGTATGATCAGCTCTATGGCACACCAGAGGGGCAAGTAAGAACCTCATAGGCATATTTGACTCTGTCCAACACCATCCTGTCCTTCCTCATAGGCTACAATGTGCCTCTGAGTGCCAGTGAGACTTTCCGAGTGCCTGTTGTCACATTTTGTGTTCTATATATGGGATATACATGGTGCTGGCAATGGAGACAAGTCTTCTATGTATTTCACAATCCCATTATATTGTGTGCCCTATATCATCCCTCTATTGCATTCATATATCTAGGCAGTGAGACTTTACAGCCATACAATGACATATCTTTGTATATGATGTTTTTTAAATGTAATACAACATGATTGTGCATTACATCATATGCAGTGTATGTATACTGTTTGAGTCATTTGAGGATCTTGTTAGTAATGTGTACACTCCCACGGATCACTCAGCCCATATCTGGCCTGGCCAAACTGTTGTATGATAACTATCTGAAACTCACTATGCCCTTCAGCATGCCACACAACCCTGAACCCACATAGAGGATGGGCACAGGATGTACTGTCATGCATGGAAGTGATGGAAATATGAGTATCATGTAGAATCTGTAAGCTCAGCCTGCAGAGTCCAGGGCCTGTCAAATTATTATCCCAGTATGGGACATAGACCAGGCTGGGGTAGAGTTACTGTGGCTATGGAACTGTGGCACCGGGCCCACTCCCTGTGGTCCTGCAGATCCTTGGATGTGGCCAAAATGAGTCTTCAGTGGTAAGACGTGGCCTGAAGGCCTTTGTACATTTACTACATTAGAAATGGTTCCTGAGGTAACTTCCTGACCTAGAACATATTTGAGCCTCATTCTCAATGTGTGTGATTGACTTATGACAGGTCCCCTACTTTCACAGCTCTGTTGTCACCTTTCCACAAGTCATATTTGTACAGTACAGGCGTATTGCACAAGTGACAAACCTGCTGTGCAGAAAAGTGGTTAATTCAGGGGCGGGCATGACATGTGACTCATTAACTTGGTTACATGTAACCAATCAGACCACACATACCTTAGTATGTTGGATGCCAACTCTGTTGGATTGTCACATATGTTAATAGGTGTGTTCTGTGCTTCAAGTACATACTACACAAACCCACTCTGAAGTGGTATGATATTACAATGGGTAGCCCATATGTTCACACATGCACAGGATAGAGACTTTCTGCACCACCCATGGCAGCCCTTTCATTGCCACTTAAGTGTTAGGGTATAGTCTGTACTATTGTGGTTGCCTGTATGGACTGTATGCAGTAAGTTAATGTGGCTGAATGTTAATATGTTTGTCCAGTCACACCCAAGGAGCTGACCCTTCAGAAGGTGACAATGGTGTGTTGTGTTTCATTGTCGCTCACGTCACAGTACATGTTCCTTGAGCCTGGGCTACCTGATGTCAGTAGGCTTGCTTAGTCAGTGTAGGCCATTAACAGGGTAGTGGGTTAGTCTGCAGATGACACTAAAAGTGTGTACTCATGTCCCTGGACTCATCAGCATGTGTGTTTCACACTTGTGGTGTGTTGGTAATTACAAAATGTTTGTGCTTGGTGTTTCTGAAATGTGTGTGACACAACCAGTTTCTCCAAAAAATTGAATTGTAACCTTTTCATTTGTCTATTGCACTCATACAGGTCAACGCCAATCAGGAGAAAGGGATTTGGAGAGCCATCTCCCGGAAGGCGTGGACCCGGGGAGTCCATAGCCAGTGGAGCACCCACCATTGTGAGAGGTGGGAGGACCTGAGATGCTGGGCCCAGAAGATGGCAGAGGTCCAGTTGGGTCTGCCCTCCCAGCGTGGGGAAGGCGCATGCCAGATCCTGACCCCCCTGATAGCCCGTATTCTGCTGATGGCCTTCCTCGAGCTTGATGGATGTTAGAGGGGAGCACAGCAGCTGCAGGGGGAGAGTTCTGGGCATATTCCTGCCTGTTACATTGCTAAGTTGATGTGTTAGAGTCTGCCATCTCCCCCTGAAGATTGAGGTGGGCCATGTGTGACACACAAGATGAGTAATTGTTTGTGGTTGTATGGTTGTTGGTGCATGCTGATGTGCCGTGCCTATTGGCCCAGTGACCTAGGGCACAACAGTGCACAGTCCTCAACCAATTTACTCTCCAGGGCGAACACATGGCTGAGTACAGTGATACATCAGGTCATGCTGTTTGTTTTTGTGGGTGTCATTTGTACCCTACAGTCCACTTGTCTTCAGTGTGTCAGCCCCAACAACATACAACATGAAGTAATAGACCACTGTACTCAGCCATGTCTGCTCATGTGAGTATATTGGCATCTGTCCCCCACAGGCCACTTTTCCTCAGTGTGTCATGAGTGCTGAATCCTCACTACTGTCTCTCATGTGAAGGTGGCCATCATGTGACAGAGCACACATTGCCCTTTGGGTGCAGCCACAGAGTAATTCTTCCCCTTGGTAAGTAGTGAATGTCCATTGACGTGATTTTGGTAACATCACTGTTGCCATCAATCCTTGTGCCTACATGTTAGCATGTGTAACTTTCACTATACCATTTTTACTGCTGTTTCATGCATGGGTTACCTGTCTTAATGGGATGCTGTCAGATTCCCTCACATATGTGTGCATGCCAACATATGTTAGGAATTGGACATATGTGCTGGGCCTACAGTTCATGTGGTGTCACAGACAGGGATGTGTCACCATTGCTTGGTGGCTCATACATACCCTCATCCGTAACTCCATGTTCATTGGCATGTACAATGGCAGAAGCAATAAAGGAAATGACAGGTAGGACTACAGCTTTTACTCACAATGTGCATTTCCATGCCATTGATGTCGAATTTTTTGGTGACGTGCTTAGCACATGTTAAATGGTGAAGGTTCATTACCCAACTGTTGACATGCCTCAGGGAATGACTTGCAGGAATGTGGGAATCATATGTGGTTATGTCCAAGGGAATCTGTGTTTGCATGACAAATAGAAACAGTGATGTGCCTTCTCATTAAGGACCATGTTAAGGGCCTCCTACAGGTACTGGAGAATCCATGAGCCTCTACAACATTCAATGGACTATTGTCTTTTAATTACACAATCTGAGTAGGGTATCCTCAGGCAGACCGATCAAGACAGGTGATTTCCGTGGGGCTAGCTGATTCATTTTGGTGTGGATATTTGTAGACAAATTTCCCTGTCATTTTGGCCGAATTGTCTCCAATGTACTTTTCTGTGCAAAATGTGTTATCTATCAGAGCAACATTAGTAGAACTCCCATGAGCCTATTTAGACAATGTACATATTGTGAAGTTACCATTGGGGAATTTTAACAGTGTAACATAGGTGTTTCCCTTGCACCTTCTTCCGGCTACTATACTTCTTGCTGCAACAATGCTGGATTAGTTGGTCATCGTTTTAGCATGATGTGGTAGTGGGTATATGAAGGTTAACTGGATGCATGCTCTTGTGTGGGATCTGTGAGGCTGAACTCAGCATTGTCATGCTATTTTGTGCTAGCAGGTTACTGTGGGATGCTACATAAGCCAAACCATTCAAGGTAATAAGGTCTCCTACTTGATCTATGGGAATTGTGACTGCACAACTTCACCCATGCAATTGGAGTTGTCTGTGATTCTGACTTTCCTGTGTGCAACTGTTCACAGTTTGTGTAGCATGCATGCATATGGTGTAGCAAATGTTGGGGCCACTTTGTTGAATCTTGTGGCTGGAGGCTACTGTACATTATGGTAATGTGTGTTAATCAAAGCAGTTGTTCAAGTATGTTCAGGCACATGCAGTCTTTGTAATTTCAGCATCAGCACCGGCAAGTGCAGATGACAGGGCCGAAACCAGTGCGAAAGCAGCTGGCCACAGCACCTCCAGCCAAGAGACATGGGACATGAAGGGAACCAGTGGCCTGGAGGCTGAGGGGAGTGCCATGGAGGACACAGGATCAATATCTTCATCTTTGGATTTTTCCTCCAGGGGCCACTCCCTAGTGGTGGCGGACCTATCAGAACCTGTACCTGTTCCATCCTTGTCCGCCACCCCCAGTCCCATCTCCACCGTCCCTGTTGCTCCCCATCCAGTTGGCCATGCCCGCTCACCCAAGTGGGTGGGCATTTCCTTTGCCCCAGGCAACTCATTCCCTGCTTCTGTTACCCCTGCTGCCCTGACTGAGGAGGCTATTGACCTCCTGAGGAGTATCTCTGTGGGTCAGACTGCCATTCTGAATGCCATCCAGGTGAAGGGCAGCCAGCTACAGCAGGTGTTTACGTACCTGGAAGGCATTCATAGTGCGATGCCTGGCCTAGAGAGATCTTTTCAGGCTCTTTCCTCCTCACTGACGACTGCCTTCCACCCCTCACAGTCCTACCCCCCACCACCTACCTCTTCTCCATCCAATTCCCCTACTTCCCAAGCACACACACACATCTGCATGTGCCCACCTCAACACAATCAGCGCACATAAGTACAGGTACCACAAGACACACCGGCACTCAAGCACTCGACAATCACTCACAGAGACCACCACACGCACCATTCCCACAGACTGCACCCCCACCACAACCGACCAACACACCACACCCACCATACACACAGGCACTACCCCAACACCCACAGACTCACATACCACACCCACCACAGCAGGATGTTGCTCCTGCACCCAGACGAGACATGTTTTGGGGTCATGAACAAGACAATGTAACCAGGATTACCAAGGAAAAGTGTGAGAAACTGGGTTACTAATTAAGGGGCGGTGAAATCCTACTCAAGCAGCAACCACAATTATTGTCAGGGTGACAAGCCAACCCTAATTAACCTGTGCTCAACCCTCTGGTAGACTGTCACAGAGCAGTGAGGCTTAGTTTAGAGGAAATGTGTAAAGTATTTATGCAGTACTTCAAACAGCAATAAAGTGAAAACACAACTAAAGAAAAGTACCACACAAATTTAGAAAAACAGAGTATATTTGAATAAATAAACCAACACCAAAACAACACAAATCCAATAAGTAGAACTGGAGATATGCAACTGTAAAGATTTTAGTGAAAATAGTGCCAAAGAACAAAGCTCCAACTGTAGATATCTGGTTGCACTGCACCGGGAAAACGTCACAAGATCAGGCTAACCGTGATGGAGTGCGGGCTTGCTACAGGGACGCAGTTAGGCCCGCTGAACAAGAGTACCTTAAGTCCTGGTTGTGGAGCATTGCGAGGTCTCGCATTGAGGATGTGTCGCACAGCCAAGGTGATGCGTTGGTTCTGAGGAGCTGCAGAGCTGTGATGCGAGGTCCTGTGTCGTGATTGAGGATCCTGTCAATGAGGGCTTGAAGTTTTGGCGAGGCGTCAGTTCCGAAGAGCTGCGAGGCTGAACTGCAAGAATCTGCATCATCCTCAGGGCTCCTGTCAATGATGGACTTGCAATGCGAGGGCTTGGTGAAGCTTCACTCAACAGCAGCTCCGATGCAGGCTGCGAGGTGGATGCCGAGTCGTTATGCTGAGAGAATACTCCGGGCCGAGGCATCGCGCCAATTAAGTCCTTTTGGATGAACGAAACACATTGGCTGGACTGGAATTTTATGCTAAAGTATAAAAGTGTTTCAAAGACTCTACATTATGGTTCCCGTGCATCGATGGACTTAATGAAGAACTTGCCATCTTGATTAACTGAATTATGTCCTACTTTATAGCATTATAATTGAATTACCCAGGTGCCCCATTGTGATTTGATAGCGCTCCCTTCTCTGCTGAGATTGTTGTGTGAGAAGGTGGGGTCAAAGAACAGTAGGACTTGTTGAAGGTGTAGCGCTGTCACTCAAGATATATATACTAACATTGGTGCGGTCAGGGCAAGAATTTCTACTGCTCTGCTTTTTGGAATGTTCTATTGTTAAGGGGTGTTAGAGCTGCACAGTGGTTGTGACAGTAATAATGTCTTCTATAGATGACAATCACAAGAAACTGGGAGAGGATTTGTTAAAATCAAGCACAGAAGTTCAATCCGTACAAACCCGAACAACAATGAAGGATAGCCTAAAGGCGAAATGTTTGAGGTTAAAGAAACTAAAGAAATCAGAGCTATTGAAATAGCGGGACGGAATACCTTTTAAAAGCTACTTAGAGAACAATAGGATGCCTGGGGGATGGAGAGTACTGATTTTTCAAATCTTTGATTACCTCGATGAGGATTTCCTCAAAGAATGGGAAGAGAATTTATATGGAGCCTCATTTAGCATGGCATGAATCTTGATAAAAAATGCTGAGAGAAAGGACTGAGAAATTGAAGGCTCAAACTTTGAAACTGGAAAAGGAAATCAAGAATATGAATGTGAAAGAAACTAACTGATAGGAATATAGGAATTATGAGATCTAGAGGGATGTGATCAATAATCATCAGTTATCTATTAAAGAAATGAAGATGAGTAAGATTAGAAGGGATGAAAGGGACTATAATAATATCAGGATTTTCACCTTTTCTTGAAAATATGATGAGGCCTTTAAGTTAAGAATCAATGAAGATAAAAATCAAATGGTGGAAACTGGCTCCATTATGTATAGTAGCTTGGAGTTCTCATCATTTGATGAGTAATAGTTTAACACCTAAAATTCTTCCTCACGGGTCTTCTTTTTGTGAGGAAGTACAGCGCACAACATTAGGAACACAAAGGGGTACAGGAAGACAAGGAGAGGAGAGAGGAGGTCCAGGCAAAACAGGGATGGTTATTTGGAATCGAGGAATGACCAAGGCATGAGTGCAGATGCCAAGGATGCCAGGTCAGAATGTGAGAACATGTTACAGGTGATTAATTGATCTGAGAGTAAATTGAACAATATTGAAATAAATGTACTACACCGGGGTCTAATCTTTTTCCCTAGTGAACATTGTGACTTTATGAAGATAAAAATAGATTTGTTTAAGTTTCGTAGGAAACTGAAGTTGAAAAGTTTCTTTTCCACAACAGATGAAGACAATATGAACAAGAAATGCAAATCAAGAGATCTGGTATAACGATTTCGGAATTGCAAGATACACGTGTTTTGTTGTCATTAAATGATGAATTGAATGTGGATGACTTGTATCATTTGTTGGATATTTAAATGGATTTCAACTGTGGCAGTCTTCTAAATTTACATCACAGGGGAGTCAGCTCTCTGCTCTTGAACTGTTTATGAAAAGAACTTTGGAAGATCTACATAAATTAGAGGACATAACCTTTAAGAGAAGGGGTCAAACGTTTTCTGATAGCAATAATAATTTGTCACATGATGCCCTGAGAAGTTTGGGTGCTGATGCCTCCATTGTTATATGGGAGACAGACAAAGGGGGTAATATTGTTCGAAGAGCTAAACAGTTGCTTTTTGATAAATTGTATGTAGGGAAGGAAATCAAGGTAGAAAATCCATTTTTCCTTTCTTGTACATCCTACCAAACGTTCATAAGCATAGAGTTGCTCCAATAGGGTGATCAATTATATCTGGTCTAGGGAGTTTGACTTAACATCTCTCCGAGTTCATGGGCATGTTCCTGAAACCTTTGGTGGTTAATCTACCCTCTTATATAAAGGACACTATGGATATTTTGAATATGTTAAGTGACATCAGTTGGCACCGAAGCATGATTGTTGTATCTCTGAATGTTGGTGGTTTATACACCTGTATCCAGAAGGAATATGGGCTCGAGGCATTGAATCACTTCCTATCAAGTAGGAGTGCAAGCTTATACGAGCACTCGAAAATGATGGTTAAAATGGAAGATTTGATCCTGACCAACAACCTTTTCAATGGTGGATGGTATCATCAGATTCAGATTCATCATGACTTTGCTGCATCAAAGATTCAGTTCTCACATCATCTCTCACTGGTTAACCAAATGCCAAATCAAACCACTCCTAAGTGCAGATCCACCAATCAAGTCTTTCTCCTACCATTATCCTAGCATTTAGTAACCCGTCCAATGCCATGTGTCAGTACAGCTTCACCATAACTTCACTGTATCAAAGACTCAGTTCTCACACAGTTGCTCATTAGTCAACCAAGCAACCAATCAAACCCAAACCACATGCAGACCCACCAATCAAGTCCTTCCCCTACTAATATCATAGCATTTATATGGGGAACGAATAATATAAACACACACCGGCCTACCATGTGAATTATATAGAGTCGTAATAAAGAGCACCAAAAATATATTCACATGCTTGTCAACTGTGTGCAGGATACAGGTCAGATCCATCAGAGCATTGCTGTACCCTAAGCATACAAAAAGCCAATGCTCACATTGGCACTCATTGGTCAAGCGTATATTCAATCCAACCACTCCAGTACACATTTCCACCAATCAAGCCAGTTCACCGCTCCTAACATAATTCTCCTAAGTGTACAGATACTATATTTGCACACCCATCTACCGTATACAGACTCCACCCTTATCAACACACTCCCAATTGGTTGATGCACAGAATAAGGCTCAGCTCCATCATGACAGCGATGTACCGTCCAACAGTCATAAACCAATTCCTCACATCAATACTCATTGGCCACATCTATACCAATCATTCAACAACAGCACACTAGTCCACCCATCAAGTTTGTCAACCACACCTATCGTAACTCTTTTACGTGCACAAACCTTCTTTTTAACCACCAATCCATTGTATGTAGACTCCACCTTGCACACTTAGCACATATTCACACTCCCCTCTTTGGCCGGTTGGATAGCTATTGAAGCCATTTCAACATGCTATTCTTCCAATCAAAACCCTCTACATCACCCTTTCCTACATTTAACCAAACAACAGCTGGTCCATTTTGCCTCTATTTGACTGAGCATTGGTTCTATATTCCCTCTTCTGGGCTCATTCTCCAACCTTTGTATCCCATGAAACTTTATATTGATCTTTTAAACATGGCATTCCCTAAAAAGTTGTGCCAAAGGGGAATGTGAATCCTGATTCATTATTGCTCTAAAATGCTCCTGTATTCTAATTTTAAGTGACTTCTTTGTACTCCCAGTGTAGTAGCAGTATCAAGCTTTATTGTTTAATTAAAACCATTACAATGTAAAAATCAGCAATAAACAATTGTCTAGAACTCCCAATGTAAACCTTGGCGCAATCACAAATGATGATATAAATTACATATACACTATTACAATTTTGTTGTATAAAATTGATCTTTTCAGTTTCAAATTTGAAACTCTTGATTTTATTATGACCAAAACAGCACATGTTGCACTCTGCACATCCATAAAAACCCTTGGGCGGGCTAGGTACCTGCTGTCACTTTTGGGGGTAACATGTAGTAGATAGTTTTTAGTAACTCTATCTCTCACAGTACCTCCTCTCTTAAAAGTCTCCAGGGGTTTCTACGCATTTACTCCAGTTAGTTCTGGTTCCAGTGTTTTCTATGTATCCTATAAATAGCATCATGTTCCTGATTATATGTAGTGACTAGTGCTACTCTGTTCTCCCAGTTTTCCTGGGTTTTTGTACAAGCATTGCTTTCCTGTCCACCTTCCGAATCCTTTTTTTGACATGATCTAAGTGTTGTTATATCCCTGTGCACTTAACCTTTTCCTCAAGTCATGAATTCCTTCTTCAAAGTTCTGATCCTCACTACAGTTTCTCCGTAGCCTTGTCATTTCTCCATTGGAATCCCCTTGATAACTGAGCTAGGATGAAAACTGTCAGCTTGTAAAATATTATTGGCGGCAGTGGTATGTCTATACAGTTTACTCTGAAGTGACTCTCCTCGTACATATAGTTCCACATCAAGAAAACTAATCTTGCTGGTGTCATAACACATGGTAAACTGTGCATTATAGTCATTAGCATTCAACAACTTCAGATAACCTTCCAACTACTCACTCCTGTCCATAGCCAAAGAACATCATTAATAAATTGTCCCCAAAAATATATATATTCCATCCATTCACTTGCTGCCGAGGCCCAGACATGCACCCTCTCAAACCAACCCATAAAAAGGTTTGCATAGCAGGGTACAAACCTTCACCCCATCGCGTAATAGTAAAAAATATGTTTATTTAGATCATGGTCTTTTAAACATCATTACAATGTTACATATACATTATTAATTTAAAAATATATATATAAAAAGTATCTTTTATAACTTCGTTAAGAATTCCACCGTACCTAAAGCCATTAAAAATCTAATCACTGCACAAGTCAAACATCTAAGAACTGTCTTGCATATAAAAAACCTATTGCATACATCATATTTAATCAGAACAGGTTTTAAGAAATACACTTTAATGGTAAGATATATAATCAGTCCAATGATAATTATGTACTAGAACAGGCATCCTGAGGCCACAGCTGCAGTTCTCCATCTAAGAACAGTTTCAATCCTTCCCTTTGAGCATATAGTGGGTTTCACCCTATTCTGAATTTTGTTAAAGCATTTCACATAAGGGGGTTGGGTAATTCTGTGAAACATGGGTACACTGTTAGATTTTTGCCAATAAGCAGTCAGATATGCGTTAGATTTCTTTGAAGTAATCCCTGGCCTTTGACTGCATTACATCTCTGTCACTTATTTCCTTCTTCGATAGAAGCAAGAAAGATTCAATATTGAAATTCTTCAAATTGAAATAGTTGGCAATCCAACCTAGTTGGTTTCTTAGCTATCCTGCCCACCTTAGTTCACCTTTAATTGTTTCACTTATGCAACAGCTAAATACTTTTAGCTTTGGGCCAATTAATTGTTTATCCCAAACCAAATATACAGGTTCTTTGCTTTGCAGGTCCATTATTTCAAATAGGCTTCAATTATTATCGCTTGAATCATTGCACATTTAGGAAGACTCAGGAGATTTTTGATTCAGTGCCCTTCTGTCTATTCCCAATCTCAATTTGGGCCTAGACATAAAGGGCCTGATTACTACTTTGGTGGATGGGGTACTCTGTCACAAACGTGATGGATCTCCCGCACCCCATTTTAAAAGTTCCATTGGATATAATGGAACTTGTAATAATGCGAGCGGGATGTCTATCATGGCATAATCAGGTCCAAAATATTTGCCCCATATAACTTTTGTGTGGTCAGGGTCATGGTGTTGTATGCTGACAGTACTGGTTTTTACAATGGGCCACAGAAGTCCTTTTTAAATTTTCTTAACTCTCATAGTGTTGTAGACACCTGAATGTTTAAAGTGTCCAAGTGCATTTTCCATCGAAATATGGACTTCAACCACTGCCTGATTACCAATCAATCAGGGTTTGCATTTTTGCCTAAACACCAAGATTTGTTTTATTTCCACATTGATTACGAAATGATTGGCCTCATAATATTTACTGAAGGCTACTAGTTTCTTTTGGAGCTCAACTTGTTTCATGTCCAATAGAGCAGAATGATCAGCATATACTAAACGGGGGACGACTCTCCTCCATTTTTGCTGAAAAGGAATGTGTGTTTTGTAGAATCGCTGGTAGATATGCCAGTAAAGTGAAAAAAGGGTGGGTGTCACTAATCATCCTTGTCAAAGATATTCTCTATTGAGATTTTACATGATAATTATCCAGGTTTGTCTAATTCCGCACTTGCCAAGCTGCCCCCATGCACTTCTTTCAAAGCCCTGAGGAATGTTCAAACTTAGTTTTTATATAAATTGCCCCAGGTTTCAATTGATTTCTGGGCCATTGCCAAGAGGCTGAAGCAGTGATCCATTGTGGACTGGCCTTCTTTGAACCCTCCCTGCTCATTAGAGATGAAGTTGTTACGATCAATCCAGTCCTTCACGAACTACAAAACCAAATGCAATACCTACAGGGCAAAGACAAACTGCCTGGCTAGCTGGCTGACAAGCTCACCATCTCCAGTAGCTCACAGCATGCCCACAGCCAGAACACCATCAGCATGGAGATAAAGAAGTGAAGAAATTAAAATTAAGGCAGCACACTTTCTCCATCTATTCACCCAGGATCCGGAAAAAACATCCCGCTAGCCATTAGGACCGCCCCAGAGCGATGCTCCAATATAGGAAAGAGACACTTCTTTACAAAATGATGCAGTAGCAGTCCACAAACCATCTACGCCTCCTGTCACATGTTGACTGCTTCTTTGCCTTTGATCCTCTAAGGGCTCTGCTGCCTTTCGGCTAGATTTGCACCTTATAAATACCACATCCATACATACATACACACAAAAGGGTGTTCCATAATTTAAAGACAGATTTCGGCAGAACTAATGTGTTACAACGTCGACACCCAAGCCATCTTCTCTATTTAAAGTCTCACATAGCTGTACTGTCTCAAAACAATAAGTAAACACGAGAACTCAAATCATCATCACACTACGCCTCATTATGTTCCATCTTCAATGTTCTAGTACAACCATAACATAAATAACATTGTGATGGAGTAGCCTGTACTTTTGTTGTCAGCAGTAATGAAACAGTGTTTGGAGAACTGACAGAGCAGAGGGGGAAGTACTGGTTACATTAGAAGGGAAGGTGGAGATTGGGAGCATGCATCACCAGAACAGCAAAGAGGCTCACCCTAGAGTACTGAATGTTCGTACCAAGAGATGGAATTAAAAAAGAAGAGTGGTTAACAGTTGGTGTGGCGATGCACAGGGAGGCAGAAACAGGCTTGTTTTTGGCACATCTTTGGTGCTAAATAAACCCTAAAACACCTATATGCCTCAGAGGAAGGTGAATCGATAATGAGCTTTCTACAAAAGATCAAACAACACTATAAGACTCAAAGGGTGTTGGGAAAAGGTTTGCAGTAATTGGCAATAGGTTTCAGACAGTAAATAAAGAGAGGTAATTGAACACATTTCTATAATACTTGGTTTTTATTAGAACTGAGTCAGCAGGTTAAGGATGCACCACTCTTGCTGTTCTATCTCTTCTACCCATGGGGCTAGCAGAGGAGAGCATCAACCAATATATCCTAGAGTACAGAAGCCAGTGGGTTCAGTAGTGTTTGGTCATGGATGGATGCTTCTTACCAAGCCTAAGTTGGTTCTATTTACTACCTGAGGTTTTTCATTAAATATTTCCTTACTTATTGCAAATCTTAGGGAGTTGGTTATCTAGTTGGGGTTCAATATGGGATAAGGGGTGGCATTTCGACAAGGGAGTAAAACCCTTTCTTTCACACAAAGGAAAAGGATAAACATATGCTTCAAAGGAAATGCCAGATTACACAAGAGGTGTCCATTAAGTAAATGGTCTGATTAATTACAATGAATGTCAGGGGGCATGAATTCCTCAGTCAAAAACCACAATATATGTAAACGGAGATATGAAGTTTAATATCTTAAGTACCAGACATAATTTTATCTGCATGAACATGTTTACTGTTTATGGACACTATGATGATGTTTCACAGAATGTAACTGACCTGATTGTATTCCTTTGCCAATCAAAAAATAAACGTGGACCTCGACAGAAATGCATAGTGATCTGAACTTCGAGCCAGGAGAGGTAACAAAGAATGGCAAGGAAGGGAGTTTTGTAGTTTTGACCACTAGCCTGCAAAGCGTGGAGGTGGCAAAATGTCAGTCTCTTATGTTCCCAGTTTTAAAAAGGAGGAGATTCCTGAGCCCATCTATTGGGTAGACACAAAATAAAATGATGTGTGACTTCATTTGGGCAAGACACTTTAAAATAGCGATTCCTGCCAATCTTTACTGACACCCTCAAGATAGATTTACAAGTGGATAGATGGGCAAACATTCTAGGTAACGTTGTTACATATGGACAGTGGCACGTTTTGCGGGGAGGCCTCCAGAGGTCAACACATAGTATACAGCGCCAGGAAGTGCTTTATAAAATAAAGTTTAACTGATTCTTAATAGCACACAAACTTAAGAGGATGTAGCCTAGTGTAAACAGTGAGTCTTGGTGTCAGTGTGAAGGAAGGGGTGACCATGCACACCTGGTAAGGAGCCTGAATAGGCATTGCTTCTCAAAGGAGATACTGAGCACATCAAATGAGTGTGGGCTATCTCATACTGGCAGACCCCCGGATCCCAGTATTGGGCTTAAGACCTTCAGGAATAAAAAATGATTGGTCACTACTTTTACCAATATGTTATTAACAGCCCAGCAACTTTTAGCAGCTCATTTGAAAAAGGTCTCCACTCCCTCTCTGGATGGTTGGCTGAGGAGGATCTCATTCATAATTAACTTGTGATTTGCAAGACGATTGTCATAAGTTTGAATCCAACTGGAAACCATCAATAGACCATTTCATGGAGGAGTCCCGGTTATATCTGGTCCTGGAACTCTGAGGGCTATAAAATTATTATGGGTCCCATAGAGTAAGAATCTTGGACATAATTTTTATTGTATGGACTATCGCTGGTACTTACTCTATGAGTTGTGAAAGAAAAATTTAGAATCCATTTGGTTTGTTAATCCATTTAAAGCATTGTATTCGCATGGTGGAGGGATGGTCTGAAAAGGGGGTACATGCCGTCAATCAATGAAATAGTGTACAAACAGTAGGTATTTGTTAGGACAAAGATTTTATAGATGTTGGATTTTCGGTTTCTTACAGATTCATTATATTATCTTGGAGAAAAAAGAAAACAGCAAGAATAAAATGCAGCATTAATTAGAAATCAAACAAGAGGAGAAGGAAACAATCATTTACAATGCAATAGGTCTCTCATTTGCGTGAGTTAGAGCTATTGGCATTGTAAATTCATAACTGGACTTTTTTTGTCACATAAATTGGTCAACCTTGCCTCATATTTTCGTCTTTTCCTGCCTTATAATTCCACTGCCCCTGCATATAACTAAAGCACTTCCATTTACCTTCTTCCTCTATCTGCAGCAAAAAATGAAAATGTTGCCATTTAGCATCCTAATTTAAATCTACCATGCTACTTCCAACAGAATACCACTTTCACCACCCCACCATCAGAGTTGCTGGCTGGTTAACACAATTCCCCCCCAAAAGAAGACACAAGACAGCCACAGAGGAGAAATAAACTAGAAGGCTCGCCCAAACACAAGAGTTTTCACAGAGTCATAGTGTAATAAGGACGTTCAATTGGCCTAAATTATGGTCATAATTGTAATAAAGAGAGATTATTAAAACCTATACTATTATCATTTAAAACTTTATCAGAAATAAACTTTTGGCATTAGACTGTAGTGCTCAAAACAGCCCCTAGACAGCACCATAACAAAAATATCATTAGCAAGAAACATGATCATTTAACCACATTGTTAGTCTTTAGAAGGCATAACCCCCTAAAAAAACAAAACAGGAGAAAACAATGCAAGGTAACCATATACGTAGATCCTAGACAGTATTTTTAGGACTAGCAAGCCTTCTGCAATGATATAACCAACAAGGCATTTAAAACAAAACTTCCACCTATAAGACACAAATTGTAACCACGAGAAAGCGTAAAATGATATTTAATGGTGGAGAGTTATTTTTTGGGGTCTCCACTAATATAGTGTGGGGGCCCACAGATGAACACATTGCGGTCAATGTTTTGAAGGTGGTCCCATTGTCCTTGGACCACTACAGCATGAGTTATGAGCTAAAAAATGTTGTCAAAGTAATGCTCTGCAAAGCATTATGGGGCAAGTTTCCATGCCACGAAAATTGTAATATTTTGATATGACTGTAATGCTTAGAACAGCCACTAGAGGACACCACAATGAAAATAGCGTGTGTAAGAAACATAGGCCCTCATTCTGACCTTGGCGGGCGGCGGAGGCCGCCCGCCAAAGTCCCACCGTCAGGTTACCGTTCCGCGGTCGAAAGACCGCGGGGGTAATTCTGACTTTCCCGCTGGGCTGGCGGGCGGTCGCCTTCAGGCCGCCCGCCAGCCCAGCGGGAAAGAGGCTTCCACGATGAAGCCGGCTCGGAATCGAGCCGGCGGAGTGGAAGCTGTGCGACGGGTGCAGTTGCACCCGTCGCGTATTTCACTGTCTGCGCAGCAGACAGTGAAATACATTTAGGGGCCCTCTTACGGGGGCCCCTGCAATGCCCATGCCAGTGGCATGGGCACTGCAGGGGCCCCCAGGGGCCCCGCGACCCCCCCTACCGCCATCCGGTTCCCGGCGGTCGGACCGCCGGGTACTGGATGGCGGTAGGGGGGGTCGGAATCCCCTCGGCGGCGCAGCAAGCTGCGCCGCCTTGGAGGATTCAATGGGGCGGCGGTACACTGGCGGGAGACCGCCAGTGGTGCCGGTCCGACCGCGGCTTTACCGCCGCGGTCGGAATCCCCATTGGAGCACCGCCGGCCTGTCGGCGGTGCTCCCGCGGTCCTCCGCCCTGGCGGTCTTTGACCGCCAGGGTCAGAATGACCGCCATAGTCATGTAACTATATAGTTAGCCCGTAGAGGGCATAACCACACAAAAAGACAATAGCAATAAATAATGGAGTGTAACCATATATGTAGCCCCTAGAGAGCATAGTGTATTACATATTTTCAGAAGTAGCAGGCATAAAACAATGATATTACAAACAAGGCCATTAAAACACAAAATATTTCCAGCTGGAACACAAGAGTTCCAGCCATGAGAATGCTTCAAATGACATTGAATGGTGGGAGGGTTATTATTTTGGGGTCCCCACTAACCTGGTGTCACATAGACGGAAAGAGCGCGTCATGCTGAACATTTTGGTGGTGGTCCCATGGCAAAAATGTGAAAAAGAATGCTTGCAAAGCATTATGGGTCGAGTTTTCCGGAGTGCAGTGAATATTATAGTATCGGCTCTCCCACTGTGCCACTTTCGCTTCAAGGATTTTTATTTTATGTAAAGCATTTACCAATTTCAAGAGTTTCAAGGGGAGAGCCACAAGAAATAACTCTGATTAGGTAACTGTGAACAATATGACCATCGCTTCAATACCGCCAATCGAGTTCACGCTGTTGTGCATGTTCATTGTGCCTGTTCGCGCTGTGAGTGCCATGGCTGCCATGCAGCACGAAGGGGAGACACAAAAAAAATAGTTTGCCCACGCTGAAGTATATCAGCAATCGTGCAATAATCCATGTAACAGGGGCAGTCTGCAAGACGTGACAAAAATAGTCTGAAGGTGGGACAAACGGAAAACAATTACCAATGACATCAAGTGATTTTTTAAAGGCAAGCCCAAGTAAAAGTGATGGGAGTGCGGTGGGCGTGGTTAAAAGCCCACAATACTTACAGCAGGCCAAGGCCGTTGCGCGCTTGACCCAAAAAGCAAAGCAGAAGAAAAGGTAAGTTTAGCTGATGAGAACAGAGAAATGATTAAAAACAACTGAATATTATTTCAATTAAATATCCATATAATATTTAAAGTAAAGAAAACCAAGTATAAACTAGGAATTAAAACAATGTCATAAAAAACATTTTGTAATTATAAGGCATATTCTCTAAAAATAACTTCTACTAAGAACTAAGGAGAGGGAGAACGGGAAATGTTGAGTAGCTTAGACCTGCACAAAAGAAGAAGAGTCGGGGTAGAGGCCAGAACCCTGCTAAAAAGGATTAACTGCTGAGGGACCCGGGGGAAGGAACAACAAACATCTGGTAATGCCAAAATGGCATAAACTGAAACAGAAGTGGGGACTCCTGTTGCCACGCATCATCCTCCACACTGGCTGCACTTTTAACTGGCACTGCCTATCACAGCCCGGAAGTGAAACCAATTCCTTACATATAAGCTTAGCAGCTCCAGCCACCAGGGTCCATCGCGATCTTCACTTCCAGGTTTTCCAGAGTGTCCGGGTGCTTGCGGCACTGCTGTAGTTAGCTTGGCCAGTTTGGGAAAGAATGACCATAAGTAAATCCCACAGCCTGTTGTCCCATCTTATTGGATGGATGGATATCACGCTGAATGGAAATGGCGAATATTAACTCCGTTAAACTTCGACTCCGTTGAAATAATTTAAAGATTGCCAATCTCACTTGAGCGTGCTGCAGGAAATACAATGTTGGGAAATGCGTGCTCCCCCCTCAGCTCTGAAAAAACCTGCCAGCTAGTCAAACTCAGTCAGGGATTTGAATGTTTCTGGTATACACTTTAAATGTCAACTGTGAGGATTATTCTTTTTAAAGAAAAGAGGCAACAATTCAGCACGGTGTATAGTGTTTGATGAGTTGCTAAGTGCTGCTGGATATAATTAATCTCAGTCTCAGACGGCTGCATTCTATTCCATAATTCATACTCTCTAGCCAAAGAGAGACATTTGCAAATCAACCTTAGCCCTTCTCCATTAGGGCCAACTCAGGCCGGACTACCAGGCCAGATCATGTCCCTCTTGGCTCTGTCATCTTAGTCAAATGCCCCCGTATGCACCAGACACTATAATCCCTCCACTAAGGCCATCCAGCCCAGGCATTGAAGTCAAGAATGGAAAGGTTTATTGGTGTTATTCTGTGGCACCCTCCATGGAAGTGGCCTCTGGCCAGAAGCTGTGCCCGTTCACTCAGAGCACTTCTGACTACCACCCACCTCGTCTGCCTCTTCCACAAACCCCTTCCTCTACCAGGTAGCCTCAGAAGAACAACACACAGCATCTTTGGAGATAGGTGAGCCCATAGTTGGCTATTCTATGATTCCACTGGGGGTTCACTTAAAATGATAGTTGGCTTAACTGTGCCTCAAGAGGTTATGGAATGTGTTGCTCCTGAGTGTACCCCATATGATGTTCTACTTGTGGCTAAACAGTACATCTAGGGATTTAGGCCTCTAATTTTTATAGATGGACTCCATATATTGTTTCATTGCTGGGCTGGGCTCCTATCTTGCATGGGCAGGCTCTGTGTGAAGTCTAACCAGTGACCTAAAACTGCCACATGGGGTCTGTCCGTCTACGTACCCAGGTTGGACTGGACCCAGACTCATCCACCATAGCTAATTCCAGGCTAATCTCTAAGGGCCCATTCCTAGCAAAACTGAAAGCGCTGCCGTCTTCCAGATCCCCAGTTTGCTGAATAAAGTGAGCCTCACCCTAAAGTAAATGACTCTCTATCGCACATTAGGCAAGGCACGGTAGCCATCATCACGCCTCTCCTAAGCCAATCTCGCTCATTACTAAGCTGACAACTAACAAATGCCTGAAGAGGTCTGACTTTCCTCAGTATGGCTGGATGCTTTATGCTTTAGAAACTTGTGTTATACAATAATAATTTGTGCCTTGGTGGCTTTAATGCAGCCCATCCCTGCAGGGGTGTGCCCTTCACAGCCTCCCAATTGAACAAGCATTAACAACTATCCCATTGAAGTGTTGGCTTGCCTCAGGGATGACAATACAGACCATCCCTATGGGTCATAGTCCTCCCCCTCAGCCATGCCTCGTGATTACAGAGAGCTTCTGCCTTGACTGCTGTGTCCAGCATTGGATGCAGAATTTCATAAGGAGCCTGTGGAGAAGCTTACAGCAGCCAATCAATGTCAAGCTTCAGCTGCACTCCGAGACAGGTTAAGATCACCTCTCTGGTCACGACGCCAAAACTCTTCCCACACAGACCCTCACTGCAAATACAGCACCCTTCCAAGCAAGCACTCCCTGACAGTGCAGTCAGCACCACCCCTCCGAGAACGCACTTCTGCATCTCCTAATGGGCTATACAGATGTAGCTGCAATTGGACAACAACAAGTGTAAGTAAAATGGCTGCACACAACAAAATATAATAAAATGTCAGAACTGTATAGAGGGGGATGGGCATGTTGCAGGTGATCTGCCTCTATGGTGTTGTAATGTTGCTCACTCATCCAAGATGGCGCAGGTCTCTTGCTTCTAGCAGAACCAGCTTTAGATGTGGCAGCCGGGGCAACAATCACCTCTGGTGCCCCCTGCCCCCAATTGACCTCCTCCTCGGATTCCTTCACTCCCACCCGGCAAAAGTGCCCCACATCTCTCCAAAGCCTCTCTCTCACATACATTTCATTTGTTTTGAAGCACCGATAAAGGCTGGCTTTATTAATACACTCAGCTAGCCATATGAAATACAGATATGTTCTTTGCAGGAGGCATATTAACCCCTGTAACCGCGTTATGGCGAGTCAAAACTGCCACTAGTCAAAACTCCATCTCTCGCTCTAGCAGGAACATTAATCACAAAAATAATCTTGACGTTTTTATGGCTGCCAGAAAGGTGGATGCACAAGGAACTTTGCAGCAGGTGCTTTTAAATCTGAGTTATTGCTCAACACAGTGCTCCACCCTCCGCAGAGGTTAGTGCACCCCCTCCAGGTCAGCGGCACCATTGGCACCCCCCCTAAAGCCGGCCCTGGCTAGGTGTCCTCAACCTGTGCCTTCCATTCCACAGGCATAAAAGCCATCTGAATTACTTTTGGTCCTTTCAAAGAAGCCTTTAAACACTCAATGCCCTCTAAGACTTGATTTCTCAGGACATTAGAGCAGAGGCTGGAGCCGTCCCAGCACATAAGACATGTTTTTTCCATGGCGTGTCTGTTCCTAGCAGGTGTTCTGCCGTGCTGCTGAATGTCGTGGGATTTCTCCCAGTGGGTGCTCGTGCCGTAAAATGTATGAGTCGTGCTCAGGTCCCCAGCAAGGCTGCCTACGGAATATTTAACTCTCTTCTTTAACAGCGCTGTAAAGCCTCCGCAGTCACTGGCAAAACAACAGCAGCTGCTGAAGTGAGCTCATGTGCCAGCGATGAGGAGCGGGGAAGGAAGTCCTGGGGAGTAGGTGGAAGGCACCTTAGTGAGGCACTGTCTGGAATCCAACATTTTCAAGTAGCTGACAGCATGCTGTTCCCCCCTCCCAGCTCACTTCCCCACACTGGGACTTCAAAATAAGCATTCTGGACACATACTTGGCAGCTCTAGATCTATGCCAGGCTCGAATAATCAAGACAAATAACGATGTATAACAATGATAGTACTTAGAGGGGCTATAGGCCAGCCTCCTTACACCGTGGCTCTGCTGGAGTATCATTCCAGTGCTGGGTCCGCCTACAGGATGCATACATAGAAAGGATCAAGCTGGCATGCATAGAATGGGCCATGAGTCAGTCTCACAGGAAATGATACAGTTACATAGAATGGGTCCCTCAGAACAGCATCCACGGAACGGGTCATGTGCCACCCCGACAGTATAGCATGCATAGAATGGGCCAGCGCACATAGTACGGGTCATGTGTCAGTCCCACAGGATGGCTTACACAGAATGGGTCATGAGTCAGTCTCACAGGAAATGATACAATTACATAGAATGGGTCTCTCAGAACAGCATCCCCAGAACGGGCCATGTGCCACTCCCACAGGATAGCATACACAGAATGGGTCAGCGCACATAGAACGGTCATGTGTCAGTCCCACAAGATAGCATACATAGAATGGGTCAGCGCACATAGAACAGGTCATGTGTCAGTCCCACAGGATAGCATACATAGAATGGGCCATGAGTCAATCTCACAGGAAACCATACAGTTACATAGAGTGGGTCTCTCAGAACAGCATCCATAGAACGGTCATGTGTCAGTCCCACAAGATAGCATACATAGAATGGGTCAGCGCACATAGAACAGGTCATGTGTCAGTTCCACAGGATAGCATACATAGAATGGGTCATGAGTCAATCTCACAGGAAACCATACAGTTACATAGAGTGGGTCTCTCAGAACAGCATCCACAGAACGGGCCATGTGCCAGTCCCACAGGATAGCATACATAGAATAGGTCAGCGCACATAGAACGGGTCATGTGTCATTCCCACACCAAACCATACATAGAATGAGTCAGCGCACATAGAACAGGTCATGTGTCAGTACCACAGAATGCCATACATAGAATGGGTCATGAGTCAGTCTCACAGAAAATCATACAATTACATAGAATCGGTCATTCAGAAAACCATATACAGAACGGGTCATGTGCCACCCCCACAGGATAGCATACTTAGAATATGTGGGCATACATACTGTAGAATGGGTCATGTGCCAGTCCCACAGGATAGTATGCATAGTATTTATCATGACTCAGGCGCACCGGACAGCATACACACAATATGTCTGCATACATAGAATGGGTCATGAGTCAGTCCCTCAGGATACATACATCAAATGAGCCATGAGTCAGCCCCCCAGGACGTCATACATAGAATGGGCCTTGAGTCAGTCCCACAGGATAGCATCCATAGAGCAGGTCAAGAGTCGGCCCACAGGATAGCATTTATAGAATGGGTCATGAGGCAGTCCCTCAGGATACATACATCAAATGAGCCATGAGTCAGCCCCCCAGGACGTCATACATAGAATGGGCCTTGAGTCAGTCCCACAGGATAGCATCCATAGAGCAGGTCAAGAGTCGGCCCACAGGATAGCATTTATAGAATGGGCCTTGAGTCAGTCCCACAGGATAGCATCCATAGAGCAGGTCAAGAGTAGGCCCACAGGATAGCATTTATAGAATGGGCCTTGAGTCAGTCCCACAGGATAGCATCCATAGAGCAGGTCAAGAGTCGGCCCACAGGATAGCATTTATAGAATGGGTCATGAGGCAGTCCCACGGGATCATGCACATAGAATGGGTCATGAGTCAGTCCCTCAGGATACATACATCAAATGAGCCATGAGTCAGCCCCCCAGGACGTCATACATAGAATGGGCCTTGAGTCAGTCCCACAGGATAGCATCCATAGAGCAGGTCAAGAGTCGGCCCACAGGATAGCATTTATAGAATGGGCCTTGAGTCAGTCCCACAGGATAGCATCCATAGAGCAGGTCAAGAGTCGGCCCACAGGATAGCATTTATAGAATGGGCCTTGAGTCAGTCCCACAGGATAGCATCCATAGAGCAGGTCAAGAGTCGGCCCACAGGATAGCATTTATAGAATGGGTCATGAGGCAGTCCCACGGGATCATGCACATAGAATGGGTCATGAGTCAGTCCCTCAGGATACATACATCAAATGAGCCATGAGTCAGCCCCCCAGGACGTCATACATAGAATGGGCCTTGAGTCAGTCCCACAGGATAGCATCCATAGAGCAGGTCAAGAGTCGGCCCACAGGATAGCATTTATAGAATGGGCCTTGAGTCAGTCCCACAGGATAGCATCCATAGAGCAGGTCAAGAGTCGGCCCACAGGATAGCATTTATAGAATGGGTCATGAGTCAGTCCCTCAGGATACATACATCAAATGAGCCATGAGTCAGCCCCCCAGGACGTCATACATAGAATGGGCCTTGAGTCAGTCCCACAGGATAGCATCCATAGAGCAGGTCAAGAGTCAGCCCACAGGATAGCATTTATAGAATGGGCCTTGAGTCAGTCCCACAGGATAGCATCCATAGAGCAGGTCAAGAGTAGGCCCACAGGATAGCATTTATAGAATGGGTCATGAGGCAGTCCCACGGGATAGCATCCATAGAGCAGGTCAAGAGTCGGCCCACAGGATAGCATTTATAGAATGGGCCTTGAGTCAGTCCCACAGGATAGCATCCATAGAGCAGGTCAAGAGTAGGCCCACAGGATAGCATTTATAGAATGGGTCATGAGGCAGTCCCACGGGATAGCATCCATAGAGCAGGTCAAGAGTCGGCCCACAGGATAGCATTTATAGAATGGGCCTTGAGTCAGCCCACAGGATAGCATTTATAGAATGGGTCATGAGTCAGTCCCTCAGGATACATACATCAAATGAGCCATGAGTCAGCCCCCCAGGACGTCATACATAGAATGGGCCTTGAGTCAGTCCCACAGGATAGCATCCATAGAGCAGGTCAAGAGTCGGCCCACAGGATAGCATTTATAGAATGGGCCTTGAGTCAGTCCCACAGGATAGCATCCATAGAGCAGGTCAAGAGTCGGCCCACAGGATAGCATTTATAGAATGGGTCATGAGTCAGTCCCTCAGGATACATACATCAAATGAGCCATGAGTCAGCCCCCCAGGACGTCATACATAGAATGGGCCTTGAGTCAGTCCCACAGGATAGCATCCATAGAGCAGGTCAAGAGTCAGCCCACAGGATAGCATTTATAGAATGGGCCTTGAGTCAGTCCCACAGGATAGCATCCATAGTGCAGGTCAAGAGTAGGCCCACAGGATAGCATTTATAGAATGGGTCATGAGGCAGTCCCACGGGATAGCATCCATAGAGCAGGTCAAGAGTCGGCCCACAGGATAGCATTTATAGAATGGGCCTTGAGTCAGTCCCACAGGATAGCATCCATAGAGCAGGTCAAGAGTCGGCCCACAGGATAGCATTTATAGAATGGGTCATGAGGCAGTCCCACAGGATAGCATCCATAGAGCAGGTCAAGAGTCGGCCCACAGGATAGCATTTATAGAATGGGTCATGAGGCAGTCCCACGGGATCATGCACATAGAATGGGCCATGAGGCAGAGCTGCAGGATAGCATAAGAATGGACTCTGCATCAGTAGCCTTAAGAGCATTACATTGGCTGCTTGTGGAGAAGCAAATCACTTTCAAATCTCTTTGTGTAGTCCACAGGGCAGTAAATGGAAAAGGACCAAATCTGCCGCAAAGGAAGTTTGTTTTCTACGCCTAAGAGAAACCTCCACTCTGCCACAACGAATTTGATGCAGATACCGAAATACAAGAAGGCTGGAGCGGGGAGGGAGGTCTTTCAGGATTAGAGCTATTCTGCTGTGGAACAACTTGCTGGCAGAAATTAGGGCGAATTTGGCCAGTTTCTGGAAAGATCTAAAAACTTGGCTTTTCCCTAAATAAGTGAAGGGTTCATAGGACACTCTTTTTAGGGCCATTTGAGAGATCTTCTCTAATTATTTTTTTCAGTGTTTCTTGCCTGCTATGCTCATTGTAGCACCGTGATGCCTGTAATTGGTAAATGTCCTGCTTTACAAATGGCAGTTCATTCATTTGTTCATTCTTTCATTCATTGGTCCATGTAGTACATCAACTTATTCAACAATAATTACAGTCCTCTCATGGTTAACAAAGCACAGATTGCCCTGGAATGATGACAGCGTCAAGCCACATTTAGAAATGACAATCACATTAAAACAAGTGAAGCATGGAATTATTCTATAAACCTCAAAGTCTATATTGTGCAACTGGTCCTATGGTATCTGTGAGAATTCGGGTTACTTGTTGAGGGGAGTGAGACCCTACTCAACCAGCAAACACAATTCCTGGCAGGGTGAAACACAAGCAAGCCCGAAATTAACTTGTGATTAACTCTATAGTAAATTGGCACAAAAGCAGTTAGTCTTAAGTTAGAGGCAATGTGTAAAGTACTTAAGCAGCACTTAAAAACTGTGATAAAGTGAAAACACAATACTAGAAAACTCCCACACTAATTTAGGAAAATAGAGTAAACTGTAATATATTATTTGACACCAAAACAACAAAATACCAATTAGTGGAACCAGAGATTTGTAATTTTAAAGATTTTGGTAACAATATTGTGAAAAAGTACAAAGTGCCAACTGTGGGTATCTAGTCAAGCCGGACCAGGAGAATGTCAGAGCTTAAGGCTTATCAAGATGGAGCGCAGGCCGGATAAAACAAGTTAGTCCTGCTGAGTAGTCAAACGAGGTCGAGGATGTGCCACACAGTGGTTGTTCTGTTATGCTGCGAGGGCTGTGATGCAGGCTTGCATTCAGTCTGCATCCCGCTGTTCCGGTTCCAATGAGGAGCTGCAAGGTCCACGTCGAGGATGCGTCATGCAGCGACAGTACCAATGAGCGGCGAAGGCTGCTATGTAGGCTTGTGTTTTGGATATATTGCACTGCGTTGGTTCTGATGAGATGCTGTGGAGAGCTGCTTTGGGTTTGTGTTGTGCTGCGTCGGTTCTGGTATAGATCATAGCTGGGTTGGTACAGCACCTTTAGTCCTCCTTCCTAGGGTCTAGGACTGGAGTGGCACCACATAGGGTGTTAGGACTCACAGCAGGCAGAGTCCAGATGCAGTGTTCAAGGTGATTGGGGATTTTCTCACTGAGACTCTGGTCAGCAGTCCGGCAAGTAGTCCTTGGAGTCCCTCTTGTGGTCCTGGCTTCACAATGCGAGCCCAGTTCTTCCCACTGAGACAGCAGGGCAGCAGAGTGGCAGTCCTTCTTGCAGCAGAAAAGCACATCAGTCCTTCTTCTGAGTCTTCCACAAGTCCAGAAGTAATCTGAAGAGTTGGGTCAGAGGGTCCACTATTTATACCTGGTGCCCTCACTGAAGTGGGAGAAGCTTCTGGAGTTCTCCATATACAGAGGTGTCTGACATTTTCTGCCTCCCTGTCCTGGCCTCAGCTTGGCCAGGGGCACAAGCGACTACTGTGAAACCTTCTGTGGGTGTACTGAGGCAGAGTCTTTGTGATATGCAAGTGTGGTAGTTGACAGATTCTTCCCTCATGCTGACAGAGATGGCCCATCCTGCCTACACCCAGATATTCTACAGTATGGTTATCTAGGGGGCTACACAAGTACTGTAACTGCCAACTACACCTAGTCATGTGACCTGAAAACAGTCTGCAGGCACAAATGGTTAGGAAAAGAAAGAAAAGGACAACTTCCTGAAATTGATATTTTCAGAATTGTGACTTAAAATGTGACTTTACCATTAAAGGGAGTTTTAAATTACAATTTCTTAGAGACAAAATTCAACTTTCCTCCTGCTCTCAATTGTAAGTTATTACTTTTAAATGTAATTAGGTAACCCAATGTTATCCTATGGGAGGGGTAGGCTTTGTAGTAATGAAAAACAAATTAATAGTTTTTCACTACCAGGACATGTAATACTTAAAAGTACATATCTGACTTTTTAAATACAATGCACCCTGCTCCATGGGCTATTTAGAGCCTACCCAACGGGTGATGTATATGTATTAAAAAAGAAAGTTTAAGCTTGGCAAAAGGTTTGTTTTGCCAGTCCAAATGGAAGTTTAAAACTGCACACACAAGCTGCAATGGCAGGCCTGAGACATGTTCACAAAGGCTACTTAAGCAGGTGGCACAATCAGTGCTGCAAGCCCACTAGTCACATTTAATTTACAGGCACTGGGTACCTATAGTACCACTTTACTAGGGACTTATAAGCAAATTTAATGTGCCAAATGAGTATAAGACAATTGTTTCATTTTTAAAGGAGACAGCACAAGCGCTTTCGTACTGGTTAGCAGTGGTTAAATATACAGAGTCCTCAGGCCAACAAAAACAAAGTCAGCAAAAAATTGGAGTAGTAAAGCGAAAGGTTTGTAGGCAACCCTGTAGAGAGGGCCAAGTCCAACAGTATCCTCACCCCCTGCTCTAGTGAGTCAACCCTATATTATCCTGTCTATAGTCCTAAGCGATTATTCTGTTTCTTGTGATGGCTAGCCTGAGTGTGGTCCCCCTAGGGCACTTCTTCTATTTAATTGCAGTCTTTTATGTTTTGCAATCTAATGGTTCTCTGGTTCCCCTCACCTTGTGTCCCATCCCTGTTTAGGAGGCCAGTGCCTCTGTTCCTGGCCCGTGTTGCGGTTCCCTTTTTGACCTACAGGGGCATCCCATCGGGCTTCACCTAAAGCGCAATCAGCAAAATGTCCCATTCTGTGTCAGGGGTCTCCTTCCCCAGTTGCTGCTGTATACAGGTCATGCCACTGATTTCTGTGCTACACCATCCTATCAAGTCTTGAAGCCATATTGAAAGTGGGGGAGCTGTAGAGGACTTCCACTTCATAGTGATGCTCTGCTTTCCTAGCAGCAGGAACAGATCTAAGGATTTTGATGTGTTTTTGACTTTTGCAGGCCTGGCAAATATCCCCAGTAAGCATGCTGCTGTTGTCATGGGAAATAGCCTTCCCGTCAAGTCTGTTAATAAACCCAGTAGTGACCACCAGCTGGATTAAATATGTGGACTATCCCAGACCATGTGAAAAAGTTCACCTCTACCGAGTGACAGCATGGGCACCCCAAGCCCTAGATACATTTTATCCAGTTGTGCTGGAGATAAATATGTACAATGGAAGTAATTTAGTTGTGTGTGTGTTTAAAGCAGGGGTTTCTATTCACTACCTTGGTATATTCCAGAATTTTTCTCTAGGTTTTGGCAAATATGTCTTCCTCCATCTTCTGTTCCCATTTAACTTATATTGCCATCATATGGGTTCGGAACACGGGGCCCCGTAAACTGTGCATACAAGTCACCGCCCTATGTTGCACCCTGTGTGTTAGTAGAATAGACAATAGTTTAGCCTTTACAGGCTCCTACGCTCATCCTCCCAATGTATCGCCAATCACCACCCACAGCACCCCATAGGTCAGGACTGGCCATGTAGTCCATAATCCTCCATGAGGGCCTCAAACGTGATGAGTTTGCCTTCATTGTACAGATCACCCATCATGGTGATCCCTGCTTAGTGCCCGGTTTGTATGATGTGTCTGTCTGACACCATTTCGCTGTCCATAGCAGGAGGGCAAAGGAATATGGTCCTGCATTCCCAATTTCACAGAGTTAGAGCTCCAGCAATGCCTAATCGTTCGGAGCGCTCTAGGGTGTAGATCCGTGTGGTACAGTCATTTGGTATAGGGTTCTCGAGAGGGCCTTATTTTTTGGCAGGTTCACTACATTCTACCTCTCCAGGTCCCTTTCCACCTCCAGCTACCTCACCATCCAGACCAGTTGGGCGGTCACGTTATATATCTCAGGGTTAGGTGTGCCCATGCCTCCCATAGCTATGGGTTCATAGCTTTTTCCCTCGAAAGTTGTCTTCGTTGGGAGCCCCAAATTAATTGAGAGAATCTGAACCTCAATTCTTTGGAGGGCCATGTTAAAGTACATTACTCTAGGGAGGGAAAACATCCTGATTATAGCCACATGTCTCAGTGGGGAGAGTGGGAGGCAGAGCCAGAAGTGAACTACCCCGGGTACACTTGTAATGCATTCATCCAGGTTACTCTTTTTAAATCCTGGTCCGCGTTTTAAAATCTGGACACCTAAAGATTTTAAAGTGGTGAATCCCCATTCCAGGGAGCCACTCAAGGATGGAGAAAGCGCCCTCAATCATGTGGGGAGGAGAGGAGACAGGCAGGACTTGTCCCGATTTACCTGTAGGCCAGAGATCTCCAAAAATTCCCAAAACAGGCCCTCCAAGTGGGGTAGGGTGTCCTCATGGTTTCTCAGAAATGTTAGGGTGTCATCAGCATACCATGCCATAGCGGAGGCAAGCTGCGGCTTCAGGGCTAGGACAATCAGAATGGGCAACATAGGGCAGGCCTGTCTGGGACCTCTTTGTAGCTGCCATCGGTCAGAAAACACTCTACAATGCGAACTCTGGACAGTTTCACATATAACTGTATCCACCTCATCATGTTCCTCCAGTCCTCAGAACCTGAAGCACTCCAGACAGGTAGGGCCACAGGAGAGTGTTGAAGGCTTTTTCTATGTCTATGTCCAGAGGTCGCATACGAACGCCCCAGGTGGCGGCCATCCAGGCCCATGATGTAGAACAAACGGCAGAGGTTCATATGTGTGTTCTGTCCGGGAAGAAACCCATATTGATCAGGATGCATCAAACCCAATAGACAGGGAAGCAGTTGGTTCACTAAGATCTTTCCCCGTATCTTATATTCGGTTGACAGGAGGGACTGAGGTCTATGGCCAGCTTAATCTCCTGTACCTCCTAGTCTGCATTCATGAACCTCGATTGTGTTGCTGAGAATACAGTAGCTGTGTGGACCACAGGAATCGGTTGAGGAGTGCTGTTTGGGGGGGGCTTTTAACCGTATATAGGGTTTTATAGTAATCTGCAAATACCCTGGTAATATCTAACTGCATATTGACGACTTGCCCACTATGGCCCTCATTACGACCCTGGTGGTCGTAGGTAATTTGGGGAAAGGTACTGCCAACAGGCTG
Source organism: Pleurodeles waltl (assembly GCF_031143425.1). Taxonomy (NCBI): domain Eukaryota; kingdom Metazoa; phylum Chordata; class Amphibia; order Caudata; family Salamandridae; genus Pleurodeles; species Pleurodeles waltl. Next base: position 94,702,676 of record NC_090441.1, read on the forward strand.
GCGGTACCTTTTCCCAAACTATGACATTGGCGGTTTGGCTCAAGCCAAACCGCCAATGTACCACTCCGGTTGCCACTCACTGGGCTGGAGACTTCGGTCTCCAGCCAGGCGGCCGTCACAATCCCACCCTCGGGATTATGACCCCGCCTACTGCCATGGTTTTCGTGGGAAGCATACCGCCACGAAAACCATGGCGGTAGGCACAATCAGTGCCAGGGAATTCCTTCCCTGGCACTGATAGGGGTCTCTGCTGCTCCCCTCCCCCTCCCCAGATCCTTTCCCCACCCTCCCTCTCCTGCCCCCGCACATTTACACACCCACACGCACATACACAATCATACACACACGCATACCCACATCCACCCACGCATGCACACATACACACCGCAACACACACCAACATACATTGTCGCACACACGCATTCACAACACACAACATACACGTACACTCACATTCAGTCATTCATGCACGCCTTCAACGCGACTCGCACCCGTATGCACGCATACAAAAACAGACACACACCCCCACACACACAACACCCCCACACATGCACACACCACTCCCAGCCCCTTCTCCTGTCGGAGAACCTGACTTACCTGCTTGCAGGGGGTCCTCCGGCAGGAGACGGGACGCAGCGCTGCTGCCAGCAGCAGTTTCCCCCAGCAAAACACCGCCAGGCCGTATCATTGCTCATGATACGGTCGGCGGTGTTTTGCTGGTGTGGTGCTGCTGCTGGCAGCAGCGTCACCCTACCGCCGTCTGCCGCCATGACTGTCAACAGTATTCCGCCAGCCTTCTGGCGGAATTCCGTCTACGGTCATAATGCGGGTGGGTGTCTGGTAGCCACAGCGACGGTATGTTTGTTTGCCGTCGCCGTGGCGGTAGGCGGCAGTTACCGCCTAAGTTGTAATGAGGGCCTATATGTCTAGATGGTCCCTATGGGTCTTTGTGAAGTGTCTGACTGCACTAAGCATGCCACGCAGCAGCCCAAGCTATCCCCCTCTCCATGTTGGTGAGTGAGGTATTTTTTGTAGTGCATGTATTGAGGACTTTCAATCAGTGATTGATAGGTTTTAGTCAGTTCTAGTAGTCTCAGCCTGCCCATCTGATTCTGATTTGTGGAGAGTTTAAGGTCAGAAAGTTGTCCCTCTGCTTGTAGCTCTTCCCTCAGCAAGGTCTTTTTAACGCCGTAGGCTTTAATGCATATACACAGTAGTACAACATTGAAGGCATCCTATTTTACATTTGAGTGAGTGGCCGTACACTCATTGTCTCTAAAATATTAATCTTTTGAATCCCCAATAGTGGCTCTGAAGTGGGGGTCCAAGAGCACATCGGGTTGCAAGTGCCATGTTAGCACTGCCGTTACTGCCCTACTCAGCATCATCATTAAGAAGATGGTGTTATGGTCAGAGTCTGAGCGCCTCTGGTGCCGCTCGATCGTGAGTCCCACACTTCCGGATTCTAGGCCCAGTGAAGCTAGGCCATTCAGCCCTTCTGGCAACACTCCACCCATATCAATCCAGTGAATGCCGATTCCTGTACACCTACACTCCGCACCCCTGCTCACCTCCGGGGTCCCCCTCCGGGTCTGCTCATTGGATCGTGCGTCAGCTCTCGTCTCTGATTAGGAGCGACATAGTCTCTTCAACAGTCAGTGGGTGGTCATCACTGTTAGAGCGTCTGTCCTTATTTGGTCTTTTTTGTTTAATTAAAAAGGGGAAGCGTTAGAAGTTCGATGGACCTTTTCTCTGCGCTTAGAGTGATTCCACCATAAGTCTCAAATACCATACAACTTCATCATCACAATCTATAAACAACATCAAATACCTTTGGAGTCAGAAATCTTCACACACCGTGACCGATTTGGCCATCAATAACCACATCTTTATGTAAAAGTTAGAAAGTTTATTTCCCTAGATTAACAACGCTAATATAACGTAAATTAGTCTCAAAACCAACTGGTAAACATACATAAACAACATTGGTTGACCAAAGCTTCTAAAGAATCTCAATTTAGCTAATGCATTGATCACTAAACATTTGAGAGTTACAGTACAAATCAATTGCAAGAACAACTGTGCAATAGAAATAGCATAGATCTAGGTTCAGCGAATGAGCAACATGAATTATCTGTTAATAGCAACCTGCTAACATGTCAGGGTTTCCCTTACTAACCTTCTGATTAGAATAGCATGTTTAGACTTCAGGCAAAATAATTTTAGTCAACAAAAATTTGGAAAACATCTAAGTATGGCTCTATCAAAATAGTGGTTGGTACCTAGAAACAAAAGACAAATATACTAAAACAATAGCATTTTGTTATACCTCTCCTCATATGGATCAGCAAGCTGCAATTTCCTTCGTCAGTCGGGCATCAATTCAGTCAGCAACAGGCAGTGAAAGGGAATGGTTCTGAAACGGGGATTTTAAACTATCTGAACCATTTAAAGCAAAGTCTAAGGATCAGCATTCAGCATTAAGACTTTAAGGAATAAAGTTAAAGATAGGAATAATTCATCAGGAGCTGTTTAGCTTCCCAAACAGTATAGAATGAGCCTTTACGAAGGAAATCAAAGTAGGAAAAGGCAGTCGGGCTAAATCAAAGTCACCTAAAGAACTTCCCACATTTCAATTGGTCAGAAAATCATACGTTTACAATTAGTCCAATAGAAATAAAAGCTCAAAACTAAACTGTCTTTCACATGTCAATGATAGGCTCCTCTTTTCCTTTCCCGTCGTCAGGTAACATTTTTGTATCCATCCGTACTCCAGTCAGTGCATCCATTGTTAGCTCCTGGGAACATCGCTGTCTCATGCCTCAAATTAACAAAGTATCAAATTCTAATACAGGACATTCTAGCAAGCAGTTTTCATGAGAAAGTTAAAGACATCTGCTATCGTTTGGTCAACACAGTGTGAATAATACATTAATTCATTTCTCTAGACATACATTCCCACAATTTTATTAAACAGTGCAGCTTACTATGAGGCTGTGAAAACTAGGCCCAAACCTCACAAACTTAAGGCCTATAATTAATAAAGCAAATACATAATGCAAAATCATTAATATAACACACTGCACGTACATTTTTCCTAAAGCAGGCACTTCAATTATTATTAATAAGCATTTAATAAAGACACTTCGTGATCTTTGACGGCCACTCAAGTGGGCACATTTTCCAAGTCGTACATTATTTTCTATATTAATCAAATTCTATGCTAACCCTTAATCCAAAAGACATAGAAATTCATTAGTAATAAATTCAGCGTTCACATCACTGCAAAACTTCCCCCTCAGAAGGCTGCCTGGGTGTGGAGGCAGGTCTCCTTCTGCATGATGGCTTGTTTTGCTGCTTTGGGATTCCAGTGAATTTCAGGATTATTGCAGTGAAGCAGGAACGCTTTCTTTAAGCGTCTACCATTACACCACAGCTTCAAGGTGACTCCTCATGGAGTCAGTCCCACAGGATAGCATAAATTGAATGGGTCATGAGTCAGTCCCATAGAACAGAATTATAGAATGGCTCAAGAGTCAGCTCACAGGACAGCATAAATAGAATGGGTCATGAGTCAGCCCCACAGGATCTCAGACAGAAAATGGGTCAGCATACACAGAATGGTTCATTAGTCACTTTCATGGGATAACACACATAGAATTGATCATGAGTAAGTCCCAGAGCATAGCGTACATAGAATGGGCCACCATACACAGAATGATCATGAGTCAGCTCCACAGGACAGCATACATAGAATGGATCATGATTTAGCACCTTTCAGTCACCGTCTGGCTTGTCAGTGTTAGAAAAGCTATAGGAAGTTCAGTCTACATGAAAGCTATAAGGGGTTTCAAGTGTCAGGCTTACTGAGAGGCTAAGTTTTGCTTGTTTGCTAAAACAACCTGAATTTGGAAGGAACATCCAAATTAATCCACCTTTGAAGAAACTTGCCCTAATGCTGAGACATCCAGTACAGTGAAAGACAGTGGCCCGTGGGCACCAGTGGGCCTGTCCCCTGCCACTAGTGTAGTTATCAGAGAAGCAATGTCAGCTGCTTGTGACAGGTTGCAACTCAAGTCACGCAACTTGCAGGGCAGGAATGATGCTACAGCAAACTGCCATCTGTACAGACTGGCAAAATCAGTGTCCCTAGCTTACACCATGAGTTCTCAGCATTCACAAGGTAGAATGGCAGGTATTTGAATGTGGTTTTTCAAAGAAGGTAATGAGAACCCCATTAAAAGATGGCTGCTTTTAATCCTTGCACCCGTAGAGTGCTCATAACACCATGGTGCATGTAGAGGTGGCCTGTCATTGCATTGGTGCACCTCCTCACATGCCCAGCATGTGCGTCTTCAAGCGGGAGAAGTTGCTCCGGAGCGTCACATGGCATACTCTCACAAGCTGCCCCACTCTCTGCCTTTGCTGCATACTGACAGAGCTATGTTTTAGGCCTCTGTCTGCAAACCCTCTCTCCCACCAAAAACTCCAAAACTCCTCCTAACTCTCCAAGCAACTCGATATGCCTGACCCTGGGGCTTCCCTCGATGGAGCACGGTTTCTAGTGTTCCTTCCCATGCATCCAGCTTGCACCTAGTGCATGCTTTAGCGCTGGTGGAGCCCAGTGGGACATTCTTAGTTGGCGCCCCCCAATTACTTTATTCTCCATAGATTTCCCCATTACCACCCCCTCATCTCTCCATAATCCCTCTCTCATATTTACAAAATGTCTTTTCAAGCCCTACTCATCCCAATGCAGGGTGTCAGAGAACTGCAGATCACACACATACACATCCCAACTCAAAGAGGAAGATCTTCCTGGAGTCATTATGAAGTCATCTGATGACTTCAGCTGGACTATTCCTGTAATAATCTGGTGGAGTCATCCGAAGTCATTCTGAAGTATGTGTATGGGGTGAAATATTTAAAGGAGATGACTCTAGAGACATCAGTAAAACTACCCCAGGATGGTGTTCTGATGACTTCAATTGAAAGTGTGTGATTATCTCCTACTACTCTAGGAATACTAAGTGACAACTTCAGTATGAGAGTGGATTACTCATGGATGATTCCAGGGCAGCTTTAGGATGAGCGGTGATTACTCTAGGATGATTTCATGATAACTTTACGAGGAGTGCAAATTAGTTCTGGATGATTTCAAGACAACTTTCAAATGAGTATGGATTACTTTAGGATGATTTCATGTCAACTTCAGGACAAGCTTGAATTACTTAGGAAGATTTTGTGACAACTGCACAATAAGTGTAGATTACTCCAGGAGCTGCTGGGGATTATTCCTGAAAGATTAAATCTCAGCAAGGGTTAATTAACTTTTTGAAGTTTGTGGTATACAAGAACACACTCTGCAAATGTCACTTCCCATTCATGGTTCCTCAAGAAAAATGTATGAACCCACTTTTGCTCATAAGTAAATATTAGGGAGGTTACTGGTTCCATGCCAAAAAGGGAATTGTGGTGGGATGCAATGCATCTGACACTGGCATAAAATGCATCTGCAATAAAATTAGGTTCAAGCTAAACAGACAAATATTCTGCATTTAAAAGATACCTGACAGCTTGCAACTTCATACTATGCTCCTTGGATATTTCCTTCATTGGAGGTGCAAGGTATTAACTAAAGGTTTTTGTTTTCAAATATGGCGACTTTCTCTGGCAAAAGACTGAAACAACTGATTAAAATGAAAAAGATCTTCAATGATGTGTGAACATTAGATTTATTTTAGTAAATAGCTACTTTGCATCCAAAACAACCCAAGGCACTCCATAAAATAACAACTTTAACAATTATATAAAGAATTATTGAAGGAGAAACATGCAATGTGCAGTGCCACAATCTGGCATTTCATTAGGCATCCTAGAATTGCAGATTCTTGAAGCATGCTTCCTCCTCATGTTTTCCTAGAAGAACCAGCTGTTAGCCTTGCACAAAGATTTCTCATGTCTGCAAAATAACAAAAGCATACATTAGTAGCTTGTTCCCTACATTTTATTTTACATTTTTATATAAGCAGTCCACTTTCAAAAAGTGCAAAGGATCCCCATACATTAGACACTGTGTAATCTTTAGATAATATGGTTATAGTACAAGCTACAGAAGTGCTCCTTTTTATGTTTCAAACTGTTTTTCTTCATAATAAAACAGGAAATGAGAGGTTTCTAGCTTTGCTAAATATGGACCCATAGTTTCAGTTTTTAAATGTAAAGGTCAAGGGAGGAAGGAAGGCGGAGGCTAAAACACAGATGAAGAGAAGATGTGACATAAAGCAAGCAGGTTCCCAGAGTTACAAGTTTTAGGGGATACCAGGGGATTTATTACCTAAAGCCCCCCATGGACACAAGGGACACTTGCAGCCACTTCTCATGCCCATGTGGGCATTTTAGTATGACAAGAAGGGCAGAAGACAGTTGTGAAGCATTTTGGTCAGAGCGCAAAGGTTACCCCCATCACACTGGGAGTAGGTGCAGTGGTACCAGTCGCACCACGCTAAAGCCGGCACTCCTTGCACCAAAGTTAAACATGTAATGGTCAGCTCTGCCCCCCACCAGCGTTAGAAGCTACAGCGGCGATGGAGTGCTTGATGGGCCTCTTCTTTCTGCAACTCAGGAGACAAAGGTTCATAATTCAGTTGAAAGGGTTAAGTAAATGAAAGGATGGATGGGTATGTGAGTGAAAAGTTGGATGAGTGAGTGAAAGGGTGGATTTCTAGATGGATGAATGAGTGAAAGGATGGATGAGTGAAAGAATAGGTGGCTTAGTGAAAGGAAGGGTGGATGAAAGGGAGAATGGATGGGTGAGTCAAAGGGTGGATGGATGATGACACAGGATAGATGGATGAGTGAAAGGGTGGATGGATGGGTTGAGTGAAAGGGTGGATGGGAGGATAGATGGATGAATGAAAGGATGAATGGATAAGTCAAAGGATTGAGTTGGGAGTCATGAACCCACAAATTTAGTAGCTACAGCGGGGTGGAGTTCTCAATTGGCTTCTTCTGTCTGAAACTTGGTAGAAAAAAGTGAATGAGTGAGGTAAAGGATGGGTGGATGGATGTGTGAGTGAAAGGATGGATGGGTGAATAGATGGATGGATGAGTGAAATAATGAATGTAAGGATGGATGAGTGAAAGAATCATTAGATGAGTGAAAGAGATGGTGGATGGATGCGTGAAAGAATGGATGGGTGAGTGAAAGAGGTGGTGGGTGGATGGATGGATGGAAGGATGGATTAGTGAAATGGTGGATGAATGATGATAGAAAAGGATGGATGAGTGAGTGAAAGGATGGAAGCTGAGTACAAAGGAGAGTGGATGGATGAATTGAATGAGTGAAAGGGAGGATGGACAGATGGGCAGAGTCAAAGGATGGATGGAGTGAAGTGAGATGGATGAGTGAAAGTATGGATTGGTGAGTGCAAGGATGGAATAGGGAAAGAATGGATGGATGAGTGAAAGGGAGGGTGGATGGATAGATGAAAGCATGGATGGATGGGTGAAAGAATAGATGAGTGAAAGGGAGGGTAAATGGATGAAAGGATGCATGAATGAGTGAAAGAATGGATGTATGAGTGAAAAGGATTTTGAACGGATGGGCAGATGAGTGAAAGTGATGGATGAGTGGATGGCTGGAAGAGTGAGTGGATGGATGGATGAGTGCAAGTGTAAATGGATGGATGAGTGAATGGGTATGAGTGAAAGGATGAATGATGGAGTGAAAGGATGGATGGATGACTGAAAAGATGGAAGGATGGAGGAGTGAAAGCGTAGCTGGATAGATGGATGAATGAAAGGGTTGACTGATGGATAGATAGATGAATGGATAGGCTTGATGGATTGGTTTGGAGATGGATGGATAGGTTTAGATATGAAAGGACGGACACACGGAATGGTGAAAGACTGAGTGATAGATGAGAGAATCAATGAATGACAGAATGTAAAGGTGAAATTGTGGCTATCAGCAGTTGGATGAAAGGAAGAATGGATAGATGCTTGGATGGAAGAGACAAGAGAGCTCTTCTAGGAGGGTCGTGATGACTGGCTTTGTTTGCCTGGTGTCATAAGAGCTTTGGTTCCACATGGGTGGTATTTTCATTTTCTGGTTATTCTCTTGTACTGATGAACTGCCGAAACTGCTTCTCTCTCTGTACTGGGCCATGTGAGATGTCCGGGAGAGCTAGTGGTTAGTAATGGGACTCTGGATGTAGCTCCTTGCTTTCATTGAAAATGTCCGCACGCCTCCTCACAGCCAGCGCTCCTCAAGCCCCTTGACACTGTAAGATCATTGACCTAGCTTTGGGGAAGGGAGAGTGTTTGGGGTGTTACACCCCCCTAAAAAACTTTACTCTGTAATATATGGTTGGATGCAAGTGCTTTCAGTTAGATATGATGAAGTGATTGTCGAATTTCACCTGGGATATTTACATACCCACACTAACACACACACGCACACACACACACACACACGCGCCTTAAAAAATGTTGATTAGTTTGAAAAATGTTGCTTTAAGTGCCCCTAACAATTGACTCTCCTATCTCTTTCCACTACCCCTGAGCCCTGCAACAAGTCCTGCTTCTCATACAATGTATTTTAACAAGATGTCAGTATGATTATTGGGAAATCTGAAGCTCACGCTCCACCCCCCAGTCTTACTGACGGAGCTACGCCCCTGTTTGAGGCGGGGACTGCGGCTGTGGGAGCTTCATGAAGCACAGCACGAAGTATGATTGCTCCACCCCAAGCCCCGGGTGCGAGGGGGGTGCATGCCAGTTTACTTTGTGGTCTGCTGCCAACATCACGACTGTGGACCTTTAGTAAATTATTTTATTTGGTATGTAGTGGTACATATGAAATATAACATGAATGGTCTGGATTACGTAAATCAGAAATTAGTGCAGTACATGACAACATATACATTAGCTATCCTTAAAAAAATTGGAACAGCTGCACACAGTAGCATATGCAATAAACAATTAAACATTTATCATATAGCGCAATAAGGGAAATATCTGACGTCTCACTGAAGGAATCAATTTAATGAACACATAGGAAATATTCATACTTGATAGTGGGTGCAGAACAATATCTTGTGTTGTGCAACGTGAAATGCCCATAGTTCACACTATTGTTACCTTGGTGCTTACAGCTCCGAAGCACCGACTCCAGGGCCCGTATTACAAACAAGGCGCACTGCCAACGTCTGTGCTACAACGTCCCTTAAGTGGGTGCACGGGATGAAGACCAGAACAGTGCACACTACCGCACTGGAGCCCTGATTTATACCTTTTTTGCGCCGCATGACTGTCATTTTTTTAAGCAAAAGCCGTGCAAACTTAAAAAAATACAATTTTATTTTGTAAGTTTGCGCCACTTTTGCGTAAAAAAATGAAGGTAATGTGTAAGTTTGCGCCACTTTTGCAGAAAAAAATGACGGTAATGTGGCGCAAATAAAGTATAAATCAGGGCCTTAATGAGTCTTCCAGTGTATGTGAACTCACGCCTGCATGTCATGCTAGTGAAAGACAGACTGGCTGTTTGAACCCACCGCTCTGCCTTGCACTGCAGGCAGCAATGCAGTCTGCCATTCAGAGAGGGGCAGAGATACCCCCGTAGGTGGGTGCAGTGAGTGACCAATTTGCAGGGGGTGTCTCGAGGTGGGGGTCCCTGTGGAGGGAGGAATTTTTGGGGACACGCTGACTTTGGGTCACCTATATATGGCATGCAGTCAGTCGCCTCTTGATGGTCTCTGCGCCCTTGTCATGCGCATGGCATGCAACGTGCCGCTCTTAAAAATGAGGGAACGCTACCTTGTAATTTTACTGGATCAAAATGGGCTTCAGCGCTATCTGTATTGTAGGAGTTGGCACATATGCATTTGTAGCTCCTTTTAAAATAACAAACTGCCCCGGAGAGCAAGAACCAGGTGCCCCTGAGGCTCTTGCTGTAATACCCCCCCCATGTGGACTCGAGGAGTGCATGTATTGTAGACAGTGCAAGGTCTTATATTAAATTTAAAAAGTAGACATTGCGCTCTTTCACATGTGTAGAGTGCAGATGCGTCTCGCTGCACTCTGAAGGGGTGGGGCAGGTGCGACGCACGGGGGGCGATGGAGGAGACATTTAATTTTTTTTTTAAACTTACCCCCTCCGCTGCTGCTCCTATTTCCCTCATCACTGCAGGCAGGCACAGGCTCCCAGCCTGCCCTGCGGGCAATCCTAACGCTGCTCAGAGCAGAGGATTGGCTGAGAGAGCCCAGCCAGGGCGCTCCCAGGCAGACTGGGAGCATGTTTGTGCTCTCTCCAGCCCGGCAGCACAGTGCTGGGTTGGAGAGAGCCCAGTGCGCATGTCTGTGTGGCCAGCCCAAGATGGCCGGCCAAACACACATGCGCACTGAGGGGAATGCACAGTGCTCTCCCCTCAGTGCTCGTCAGCCCCAATGCCCCGCCCCTTTAACAATGAAAGTACAATAAGCTTAGTTTATTATTCCTTCGTTGTGGAAGGTTTGCAGCTTCTGCAGCTGGCGATGGGTCGACGCTCCTCCACCATTGCGGAGGAGCCGATCCTGGTAGAGTCCCAGAATTAGATCATGATGAGGACGCACAAGGGACAATCTCGCCCAAGCTTGTGAACACGTGATCTGTAATAACATACCTTCACAGAACTGATTCTCTCTTCTCTCCCGCATCTCAGAAAGGAGTAGAAACCCCAACATCAGTGCCAACATCTCATGCACCTTCAATAAGGGTCACCAGCTGCCTGTCAAACAGACTCTTTGCAAAGACATCACCTCAAACTTGCACCGGATCTTGAAAATCACCTCCACACACAAAACACAAGTAGGTACAGAGTATTACTTCCCGGCTACTTAATCTACCAGTACATACCTAAACAGCCATAAAAGTTCATTGCCCTCCCGTTTCACAAGAGCCGAGAGGAAATGAATTCTGAAGTCCATTTAATGGAATTTATGGAATGCGTAGAAACTCCAGGCATGGTCCAGGTTCCATAAACAAGAGGCGCTATGAAAAGGGCTGAGATGTGTGCATTGTGTCCAGTCTTTGAAAAACAGGAGATTCTGCAGAGACAGGAAGAGAGAAAGGACTTTCAACGCCACCGAAGGAAACCGAGCATAGCAGCCATTGTTCTCTGGAATTCACGGAGTCTCCACTCCAACCAGGAACCCAATGCCGGGGCCTTCCTGTTTTTTAATCACACTGAATGATTTTCACCCGATAAGACAACACACTTCCTGTGGCTAAAACTGGGGACAATGGCGCTTGGAAGAAGCTGACAATGACTAAAAGCGTTGGTGTAAATACTGCACGAAAAGCGCATTTTAGCTGCGCGACTCCGAAGATGAGGCTGTGACGTGGCGCCCTTCACGTCGAGCTTTTAATTAAATAAACATTACAATCAAAAACTTATGGAAGAGACAGACGAGACCAATAACACTCTATTTACAGGGAGTGCAGAATTATTAGGCAAATTAGTATTTTGACCACATCATCCTCTTTATGCATGTTGTCTTACTCCAAGCTGTATAGGCTCGAAAGCCTACTACCAATTAAGCATATTAGGTGATGTGCATCTCTGTAATGAGAAGGGGTGTGGTCTAATGACATCAACATCCTATATCAGGTGTGCATAATTATTAGGCAACTTCCTTTCCTTTGGCAAAATGGGTCAAAAGAAGGACTTGACAGGCTCAGAAAAGTAAAAAATAGTGAGATATCTTGCAGAGGGATGCAGCACTCTTAAAATTGCAAAGCTTCTGAAGCGTGATCATCGAACAATCAAGCGTTTCATTCAAAATAGTCAACCGGGTCGCAAGAAGCGTGTGGAAAAACCAAGGCGCAAAATAACTGCCCATGAACTGAGAAAAGTCAAGCGTGCAGCTGCCACGATGCCACTTGCCACCAGTTTGGCCATATTTCAGAGCTGCAACATCACTGGAGTGCCCAAAAGCAAAAGGTGTGCAATACTCAGAGACATGGCCAAGGTAAGAAAGGCTGAAAGACGACCACCACTGAACAAGACACACAAGCTGAAACGTCAAGACTGGGCCAATAAATATCTCAAGACTGATTTGTCTAAGGTTTTATGGACTGATGAAATGAGAGTGAGTCTTGATGGGCCAGATGGATGGGCCCGTGGCTGGATTGGTAAAGGGCAGAGAGCTCCAGTCCGACTCAGACGCCAGCAAGGTGGAGGTGGAGTACTGGTTTGGGCTGGTATCATCAAAGATGAGCTTGTGGGGCCTTTTCGGGTTGAGGATGGAGTCAAGCTCAACTCCCAGTCCTACTGCCAGTTCCTGGAAGACACCTTCTTCAAGCAGTGGTACAGGAAGAAGTCTGCATCCTTCAAGAAAAACATGATTTTCATGCAGGACAATGCTCCATCACACGCGTCCAAGTACTCCACAGCGTGGCTGGCAAGAAAGGGTATAAAAGAAGGAAATCTAATGACATGGCCTCCTTGTTCACCTGATCTGAACCCCATTGAGAACCTGTGGTCCATCATCAAATGTGAGATTTACAAGGAGGCAAAACAGTACACCTCTCTGAACAGTGTCTGGGAGGCTGTGGTTGCTGCTGCACGCAATGTTGATGGTGAACAGATCAAAACACTGACAGAATCCATGGATGGCAGGCTTTTGAGTGTCCTTGCAAAGAAAGGTGGATATATTGGTCACTGATTTGTTTTTGTTTTGTTTTTGAATGTCAGAAATGTATATTTGTGAATGTTGAGATGTTATATTGGTTTCACTGGTAATAATAAATAATTGAAATGGGTATATATTTTTTTTTTGTTAAGTTGCCTAATAATTATGCACAGTAATAGTCACCTGCACACACAGATATCCCCCTAACATAGCTAAAACTAAAAACAAACTAAAAACTACTTCCAAAAATATTCAGCTTTGATATTAATGAGTTTTTTGGGTTCATTGAGAACATGGTTGTTGTTCAATAATAAAATTAATCCTCAAAAATACAACTTGCCTAATAATTCTGCACTCCCTGTACAGGCGTTTAAGATGAAAGTGCTACCCCGTGCCCTAGAGGATCAAACTAGGCCACTATTCACTGACCTGCAATACACTTTTTGCATCCACGAATAAAAACAAGCATTTGCAATGCAATGGATCTCGCATTTGCTCGAGTTAGAGCTATTAGCGTTATAAACTCCTAACAGGACTTTTCTTGTCACATCATTTCAGAATCAAAAGTAAAACAGTTTCACATAAGCGAGCCGATTCACAGTGCCACGGCCGCCATGAGCATCAACGATAAGGAGAGACACAAAAGGAAAAAAGAAGTTTGCTTGCAGTCAAACTTATAGGCAAAAGTGCAATTAGCCATGTAACAGGGGCCATAGCCAAGGCGGTAACAAAACCTCCCCAAGGAGGGACAAATGTAAACCATTTACCAATGTCATCAAAGGATTTTTGAAGTGCAAGCCCACGAATGAGTGATATTGATGGGCGTGAGGCGGGTTCATTAAAAGCCCAGAAACATACCAACACGCCGGAAAAGCAGTGCATGTGCGCTGCTATGCTCGACCTAAAAAAACACACATGAGGCCTAGCATGATTTCACTCTGCGCCTGTGCACAAGCTCAGATGGGCGCAGAGCAACTCTTAGTGTAGAAATGCCGCTGTCGATGCATGGTATACACTAACTCGGTGGTTCTGCGACTTAGGCCTTGCATTGCTGCGAGCTCAGATCAGAAGCATAGAACATCGGCTGTTGCCAAGGCCGGACTGTCCTTAGCAGGTATCGGCGTTACCCCGGGAGGCTGAAAGGGAGGGCGTGCTCTTGTTACTGGGGGCCGTTTTGTAGCAGTGCAGCTGTTTTAAAAGTACCACAGAGTGCCTTGTATATCCAACAGTTTTCAGGCAACAGTAAAAGTGCCAAGATAACTCTGGCGATTAATGTACCTGCTGGAGAGAGATCAGAGTTTTGTGTAGTGGCAGTTTTGACTCTTCTAAGGTAGCACAGAGGGTTAATATGCCTGCTGCAAATAACGCATACTGTGCAGATTGCAGAACAGTATTGTGTGTGTGTATCTAAGTAGGATACTGCATTGGTTATAGAGATCCTTTTGTTACTGTGCAGTTCATAAGTTACAATCATGATTCAGCACAGTGAGCTATAAACAGCGATCAAAGAGCTGCATGCAAACTGCGTGGTACAGGTTTGAAAGTTTTGTCTTTGATCATCCTAATTTTGCTTAAAAATGGTTTGTTTGGGTAGAAATAAATTATTATTAGTAAAGTCAACTCTAACCTCTGCGTTACGTTCTGAATCCTGAGTTTATGCTTCCCCAGACCAAGCACTCCTAAAAAATGCCTACCAGTGTGGATGACATGTGAATCCTACATTTTGTCTTTTTTCTATACACTAATTTACATACGTATGATTCTTTGTCTCTGTATGTGTGTGTGATGTAAAGTGCTCCAACACCCTACGCTGGTAAGAGAGGCGCTATAAAACACATGAGATCCATGTGAGAGAGGGGCTATGGAGAGATGAGAGGCACTGTTAGAGGGTGATGGTGAGGGAATCCTTGAATAGCCCCAATGAAGATTGCCGTATCCTGGTGCTCTTTAAGGTCATCTTTACGATGATTTAAAAACGAATACAATTGAATATATAATGAAAAATGTGTTGTAGAATGCACCGCTGTTGCCATTGTTTTCATATTTAGTTGGCGGTGGAGAACCCCAATTGCAGTGGTCAGGCCTGCTCGCTATATACCCGATGGAGGGTGGTCTGGCAAAATTTGCCAGGGCTGCTCTGGGTTCCCTGTCCAGCCCTGGCTGTTGTTCTTTGCTTTCGAGCAGTGGAGACCAGAGCTGCCATTAGCACTGGCAGCGCCCTTTGCACCCTTTGCAACCGTCGGGGCTGAACCGGGAGCCAAAGCAGCTCTGCAAATTTTGTCAGACCAGCCCCCTCATTGCATGGGGGAGCGAGCGCATCCAGAGTATTTTGAGAGGTGGGGTTCCCCCTCCCAGGAAATGTTTTCTAAAATTACAAATATAGTGCATTTTATTCTCATAATCAAAAATTGGCCACTCATTCAATGAATGGCTGCATGGTTCAATTAATAAATAGTTGGATGTCAAATAGTGGGTGCATGATTTAATAAAAAAATAGATGACAATGACTAAAGACTTTTAGCTATGTGGAGCAGATGGTCCCAATGAACTCATCAAGAGTAGATGTTCTGGTTTTCATTTTAGCTTCTGCATTAAAATATTACTTGCCCAAACAGTACTATCATTAATATTAAGTGACATGCGTAGCCTTGGTGTAATTTATCAGCCTCAAAGAACTATGCACAATGCATTAAGCTTTGATCTATATTGGGCGAGACAATGAGATAACTATGTAGTGGCTGAATTGCATGAACACCAGTGCGAGCTTCCACTTGAACTCATTGTGTGATCCTAGACAATTACTTTTTTCAGTGTCTCCGTTTCCTTCATCACATGAGAACACCTTGAAATAGACCAGTTCAGGGTGAACACTGGATGAAAAGCAAAAGACGATAATGCTACGCCATCTATAGTAACACCTTGTATGTGTAGAGGACAAAATCCAGCTTTCCTCCTGGTTCACTATTACCATAGTCAACAGGGCAGTGGCATGAATGTTTCTAAATTCATGATTAGAACCTGTAATTTCTAATGCAATGGACTATGTAATATTCTAAACTAAAATGCACTGCAAAGTTCACATTAAAAAGACACACACTAATTTACAGTTTGAAGAGGCTTTATCATATATGTACTTGATTCTGCAATTGATTTGGCAGTCAACAGCAGACCCCACAACCCTCGTTGGCCCCAAAGCCCTGCAGGCCGGGCTGCTTATGACAATCTTGCAGGAGACAGGAAGCACCCAAATGCAAAAACAAATGTTTTTGAAGCAGTCTTTAAAGCCATTTGTTTTTGCATTATTGATTTCTAAGCGCTACAGGCAGGATATGCAGCAGCCCAGTGACCAGCAAAACCAGCCCTTAACAGCAGTGAAACTGGCCCCTGACCTTTAGCACCCACTTGGTAAATTACTTGTGCTGGGCAATGCCGGGTAATGCCAGTCTAGTCCTGGTGACAGTCTTTGTTGGCACTTCCAATCAACTCTTTCTGTACAGATTCCCTTTCTACTGCTCCCCAACCATGCTCCTCCACTCTCACTTTAGCCGCTCACTCACATTTAATTTCATTTATAGTGCTCACCACAATGTAGGGTGTCAGAGTACATCACTCACAAATTATACAGAGTCAATGAATCATATTTGTGTAAATCAATGTTACGCAAGACAATGAGAGCTACAACATGTAGGTGTTACACATCATCTGCATTGATAGGTTCCATATGTTGAGCACTTAGGCCCTCATTATGAACACGGCAGTAAACACCGCCGTGTTCATGCTGGCGGTCTTTCTATAGACCGCCATCCCACTTGAGACCCCGCCGGCCGCATAAAAAACATTCTGCTGGGCCGGCAGAATGCAGGGCCGGGACATTGCAGACGGCTCCACTTGGAGCCGCCGTCAATGCCTAGTGGGGCGGGTGCAGCAGCACCCGTCGCGCAGATCACTGCCCGTAAATCGGGCAGTGACCTGGGTGACGGGGCACTGCATGAGGGTGAGAGAATCCGCCAGGGAAAGGCTGGGGGAAACAGGGTACATTATCCGGAGGGCAGCGCTGCTTGCATCACTGCCCTGTTGGATAATGTAACCCGCCATCATCAGGCTGCCTGTCGGCGGTAGCCTGGCGGTGGCGCAGAGCCGTCTGTGGCGGCCCTCCCTGTGTTAATAATATGGCGGTTGAGACCGCAATGCCGGTGGCGGTCTTTTCCACCACCGCCGGCATGGCGGTCTGAACCGCCAAGAACGTAATGAGGGCCTTAGTCTGGACAAATGAAGAGGCATATTTACACACAAGGCAGCGCAGCAACCAAAGCTGCTGTAATGTGTTACATGAAGGAGTGCTGGAGCTGGTGCACGTCTCGCTGCCATAGGCCAATGCACACACCCTTGCACTTTTTTTTTATTTGTATGTGATGTCAAGCATAGGTTTTGTACTGGAAGGCTATCTCTCCTGTGCAAAATGCTATGCTTTGACAAAGTATCCCACTTTTCCTACTGTGTGCTATACGGTGCAATACACCTGTGAAGAAAAGTTTGGAAAAATACAACTCTTCTCCAATGTTTTACTTGCCCAGGGTGGCCTAATTTTTTATGAAACCCTTTTTTACCAACGTTAGTAGAATTTGCAATGGAAAGTAAGCTCCAAAATGAGACTGCACCCGACTTGTGTCACTTTTGTGATACAAACCTGTTGCAAACTGTTGGCAAATTTACCCCACAAAATCAGGACTTAAAATATAACAGTGGTTAGTGGTTGTCTGTATGAACAGAAATGTATTACTGCATAAATTAATCTTTTTTAGCAACCTTATAATGAAAATTTTAAACAAAAACAATCCGTTTCTACACCTATGCCTTGCAGATTGAGTGCCGCTCTTTGATGCCAGTTCATAGCTCACTTAGCTGTAGTAGAAGGATGTAACTTATGAACTGCAAGTAACAAAGGATCTCTGTGATCTAGTAACTCACCGAGCGATGTAAATAAAATACAAATATATGATCTGCATGTTACACATTGTACTTTGTATCAGACATATACATACCATTAAGTGCATTAACCATCAAAGATTTGGGGGGGGCGGAGCTTGCCGAGCCGAAAGATGGCCGCGCTCTAGCGGAGCTCCGTCGGCTACCATAAAATCCTCCAGAATCCTGCAGACTATACCCGTGCATTTGTGTCCGTTGAGGGAGCGACAGGTGTCCAACCATCAGGGAAGAAGAATTTGGCTGTTAGGGGGCTTCGACTCCGCCCGGTGTGGGTGTCGAGAGAGGAGGGTCGGATCGCGCAGGTCGGAGCAGTCCGGCTGAGGCCTAGGAGCGGTGAGGCGACGCTGACGCCGCTCACGGGCGCAAGACAGGAGAACGCCCGGGACGCACTGGGGCGCGAGCGGCCGGGTCCGGGACGGAGACGGGGATGCGCTGGAGGCGGCCCGTTCGGCTTGCAGTGGTTGCGGGAGCCCCCGGGCGGCACAGTAGGGGCACGGCTGTGCTCCCCTCTAAAATCGAGTGCGAAGCGAATCCGGCTAGTGAAGCAGGCGATTTGAGGTGAGCCTAAGTGAAACAACGTGAGGAGGCAGAAGCCTGCCGATATCGTGATCGATGAGATCAGACGGGTCTGCACTAAATTGGAGGGGCCGCTGTTGGGCCGGGAGTGACGCCTTGGCAGCGATTGATGGGACACGTTAAGCGCGCACACATAATAAAAGAAAGACGACCACTGTAAGTGCCGATTGTGGCGCGCTGCTACTGCCGGGCCGAGTGAGGACCGTGGCGCTTCTGGGGACCAGCGGGGGAGCCCCTCACAGGGCGAGATGTGCCCTAGCTGAGCGAAATCGGAGCCAAACATCAGATCAGAGGCACTGACTCCCCGTGGGGCTCTTGGTGATAAGTGATCAGAGTACCGTTGGCACTGGAACCCACAGCAAACAAATTCACAGCGACAAAGGGCATACCACGAGGTAAAGTCATTTGCTCCTATCAACATGGGGAAACATGACAAAGCTCAACCTAAACTATACTTTGAGAGACGTAAAACAATGAGTCAGGCTGGGGAAGGAGCGGAAGCTAGATTGGAGGGATCTCCTGAGATCCCAACTCAAGATGAGCATGAACTGCGCCAAATCCTGTCAGCTATGCAACAAAGCCTAACCCAAATAGACAGCAAAATCGACTCTCTGTCATATCGCGTTGATAGAATGTCGGAAAGACTAGATAAACATACAGAACGCTTGGATCAGATGAAAACGCGCATATCGGCAGTGGAGGATGGACAAACTGATCTGGCATCTGGGCATCTAAAAGTGAGCACAGAACTGGATATCCTTAAACATAAAATGGACGACTTGGAGTCTCGTTCTATACGGAGAAATTTGTTGAGGGCCTACTGATACAGCTGCTGGGACAGGACACCTTCTCAACGTTCTTTGTGGTGGAGCGTGCACACAGGTCGCTGGCGGCCCGGCCTCCGCCGGGGGCTCCACCTCACCCAGTAATAGCGAGACTGTTGAACTACAGGGACCACAATGCTGCTTTGAAACGGGCACATGAGTTGAAAACATTGCGATACGAGGGAGAGACTCTCTCGTTTTACCCTGACTTTACACTACAGGTACAGGAAGCGAGGAAACAATTTCTGCCAGGAAAGAAACAGTTAAGAGCTCTGCAGCTAGACTATAGAATGTTATACCCAGCCAAACTGAGAGTAGATGTAGATGGTAACACAATATTCTTTACTGACCACAAAAAGTTGGAACAATTTGTGAATCGTAAGCTGGCAGATAAAAGAAACGCTCCTAGCGCTGAACCGGCGAATGTTTAATCAATGTCCAGTTGCTGGTTGTGACAGCTCTCTCTGTGGAAGGCTGTCCGGTGCACCGGAATGAGAAGATTATGTCATAGTCGTAAACCAAATATATGTGTATATCACCTATAATGAGAAGGTTTAGATTTGATAGGCCTGGAGGTAAACTATACGTGTATTGCACACTGGGTACAACGTGCCCAGAGATAAAGGGATGGTCTTTATATAGTATATTGGTAGCCAAGATAACATAACTACTGTAGAGGCGAAGCAACATCCGCCTTCATGTGTGTTCCACTTACGGAAATGTTGGGGTTAGTTTTAAGTGGGGTAGATCGCGGGAGAAATCCAAGAGTTATTAACAGATGGGCAGGTTGGGGTTTAGCCTATTGTGGGAGGAGGATTGGGGGGAGGGAGGAAGTTGCAGTAACAGTGTGGTGGAAAGGTAGGATAAGACAAAGCAGACAAAACACAGACGAGTACTATACACAATCAACCTTAGAAAATCAACCTATAAAAGTAGATGGCCCCGGTATGTATGACTACTGACACACAAAATGATCACCACAAACTTAGGTTGGTCACCTGGAATGTGAGAGGTCTCAATGATACACGCAAAACCCGGGGTGTGGTGGCATACTTGCTCAGACATAAGGTTGATATTGCAGTATTACAGGAAACACATTTGGCCTCAAATAGTCCCATGCTCAACCCTCGCAGAATGAAAGGGCAGTTTTTAGCTGCAGGTTACACAACTCACTCTAGGGGTGTTTTGTTGTGGGCATCCCATGCATCGGCCATTGAGTTCGAGGGCGTGGAGGTTGACGGTACGTGGTAGCAAGGTGCAGGGGTGGGGCTCTCACTTTTATATTAATAGGAATATATGGGCCGAACTATGAAGACCCACAGTTTTACAGAGATCTAGCGACACGGGCAAAGAAATGGAGAGACGTCCCACAACTTTTGTGTGGAGATTTTAATTGCATACTGTCTCCTGCACTGGATAGGTCGGGGGTAGGACCAGGGGCCGAGCTGCTGCAGCATGCGCAATACTAGACATAATGATGGTCTCGGGCTGGTAGATGTTTGGAGGGATAGGCATCCTGAAAAAGGAGGTTATACTCATTACTCATCAGCACACGACTTACATACTCACATAGATTTCTGGCTAGTTTCCAGCAACATATCACACAGAGTTATGCTAGAGGCGCCCTGGCCACGAACTTATTCAGATCACTCACCAGTGCCGATTTTATTGACAGTAGGTCGAGTTCCACTGCCACCGTTCTCCTGGCGATTTCCACCATATTCGCTAACAGACGCTGCGTTTAGAGAGGATCTAGCCAATGCAATCAAAGAATTCTTCCAACTAAATAAAGGAACAGTTGCCAGGGAGGGTACAATTTGGGAGGCATTTAAAGTATACATTAGAGGAATCACCATGTCCAAACACGCGGGTGTACTCCGATCAATACACGGACGACTAAAATTTCTCGAAGGGGAACTAACCCAATTAGAGCAGAAACATTGTAAAACCGCTGATACAGGTGCACTGGGTCATATTCGAGTCAAAGTACAGGAGTATCAGGAGACAGCTCTATCGGAAATCCGTCATATGAAGAAGTATGCCGTTGCCCGCGCATACAGCGAAGGGGATAGACCTGGCAAAGTCCTGGCAAACTTGATCCACCCCTGTTGCAGCACTAATCTAATCAATAAAATGACAGCAACAGATGGTAGAATACTCAACAACCCGAGGATATTGCTGCGAGATTTCGTGAATACTACCAAACACTTTACACCTCTAGGGGAGACTCAGATCCTGGCACCATACAAGATTATCTCGCCCACATAGCGTTACCGAAACTTTCTGAGAGCGACAGGGAGGCTCTGGGGGCACCGTTCACTCTAGCTGAGATAGCAAGTGCACTGGGTAGCATGGCTGAGGGTAGGGCCCCGGGTCCTGATGGCCTGACTGTATATTTCCACAAAGCATATAAATCGCTAATACTTCCACATCTGAAAGAGGTGTTTGAGGAGATGATCGTGGAGGGTTAGATGCCTCCATCGATGAGGGAAGCCATGATAGTTACACTACTCAAACCAGGGAAGCCTAAAGATCAATGCTCCTCCTATAGGCCACTATCGTTACTGAATGTAGACGTCAAAATATACGCCAAAATCTTAGCGGAACGACTGGCTAAAGTTCTGCCCCTACTGGTAAAAACTGAACAGGCAGGATTTGTCCCTGACCGCAATCTAACCATACAAAACATAAACCCCGATATGCAAGCAGTAGCAGTCTTATTAGACGTGGAAAGACGTCTGATTCAGTGGTGTGGGATTTTCTATGGGCAGCACTAAGACATTTTGGTGTTGGGGACACTTTTCTACACCTGATAGCCACATCATATAGAGATCCCCGGGCCAGAGTTCGGATCAACGACATGGTGACGGACACACTGAGCATCACCAGAGGCACTAGACAGGGATGCCCGCTTTCCCCCCTGCTGTATGCACTTGTGGCAGAGCCACTGGCTTGCGCATTGAGGGAATGCCATTGACATCGGGGCCTAGACTTCAAACACTACAAAGTAGTAACCTCGGCATATGCAGATGACACTTTGCTGTATATCAGAGATCCAAAACATAATGCAACACCAATGCTTCAAGAAATAGTACGATACGGAACATTATCTGGCCTTAAAGTTAACTGGGGTAAATCCTTGATGTTCCCACTGACTCCCTCCACAGTGCAGACAGAAGTGGGTTTCCCGCTTAGATGGGAGACTGGGTCAGTTAGATATCTAGGCATTAAGGTGCATACTGATCCTAACATTATTGTGATGGATAATTATGATACAGCGATAACTAAACTAGCATCAGATGTCGAGAGATGGATACGACTCCCACTGTCACTGCTAGGTAGAATTGCATTGATGAAAATGGTGGTGTTACCACGCTTCCTTTTCCTATTTCAGAATATCCCCATGGTGCTGCCCAAGAAATATTTTGCCACATTAAGATCACTCCTCATAAAACTGGCCTGGGCAGGCAAACAGCCCCGAGTGAAATGGCGTGTGCTGACTTGGCCATATGAGCTCGGTGGCCTAGGTGTGCCGGATTTAGAGGTCTATAGCGTGGCGGCTCAAGCAACAGCAGCGCATGCTTGGCTCCATGGCCCAGAGGATATCCCATTTCTCAGGATAGAGAGAGAGCTGGCTTCACCAGCTCCATTACAGGGAAGGCTGTACCAGACCCCTCGTAAGCAATATAAAAAATTGGCGTTCCCGGACTCGGTGGCACGGGCTTGGCACGAGATCATGGACAAACAGAAGCTGGCTATGCTGTACTCCCCACTTATTCCAGTATCTTGCTGTGCTTGGTTCCCATTATGGCGTGACAGTAAACTGATATGCGCTCTCAGTGAACTAGGAATCAACCCATTAGGAGACCTTTTTGAAAACAATAATCTGAAAAGTTGGGACATAATAAGAGATGGAGCAGAAGAGACTACTCCCCTACACCAGTTTCAATATCACAGGGTAAAACACACACTAACACAGCTACTGGGTAATGATCTGCAAGAACCCCCCGAGATCACATCGCTTACAATGATTCTACAGGGAAGTTGTACGAGACGTCTGGTGTCCCCTCTGTACGCATCAATACAGGAAACAAGAGCCCAGGAGCTCTCAGGGGCCCGTCTGGAATGGCAAAGAGATCTGGGTGTACAGATTACAGACACGCAATGGCATTACTGCTGTGCTAGGACACGCTCTATCTCCCTAAACGGCAGGCATTGTCTTATTCACTTCAAATTCCTCAACAGGATATACTACACCCCAGTCCGTTTACATGGATATGGCTTGCGTGAAAACTCGAACTGCCCCAGATGTGGAGTGGAACGAGCCGATTTCTTACATATGGCATGGGGATGTGGAAATATACAAATTTTTTGGAGAGCAATATTTGAAGAACTGACAGCCATAACTAATATACAAATAGACGCTGAGCCACTTTTGGCTCTTGTGGGTTGGGACACTGATCTACCAAAATCTATTCGCAAATTGGTAGCGATGGGTCTGTTGCTAGCCAAACGCAGAATCGCTATGCGGTGGGACCGGGGACCGATCCCTAGGGTAGATGAATGGCATAGGGATATGACTTATTGCAACACACAAACAGACACTTACAGTGAGTTACTCCCTCCCTCAAACAAACCAGCGAAATTCTGGGAAATATACAAACAGTACCTTATAGCGAAAGAAACGGGAGAAACGGAAGGCGACACTACTGATGGAGAATCAAAACTCGATTACAGTTGGATGTGTGGTTTAAGACTGCCAGGGACCCGTATACCTAACAGCAAAACTCTGTACTGATGTACTCCAGAAAAAGAGAAAAAGCCTATGGAAATGATGCAATATGATGTTTGAATTGTATTAGTCTGCAAATACATAACTTTACTGTACTACTTTCGTATAAAAGCATAAATAAAAAGTTTTAAAAAAAACATCAAAGATTTGTTGGCATTAATATTATCCCATGAGAAAAGCTGGGCACACAAAGATCTCTGCAGGCTGCTTTTGTCTCACCTGTCACTCAAATGACGTCAAGCCCTAAGCGCTTGGTGCCAATGCAGCAACACCAGTTGCACCGCCCTAAATCCAGAAGTGCTCTGTAAATGGTGCAGTTCCTTCAGTAATGGGCGCATGGAGCAGGTCGGGAAGGGAAGCATGAACTGGACCCTGAGGCCATATGATCAGTTACTTGCAAGTGTGCACAGACCTAAGGAATCTGTGAGAGAGTTGTCAGTAAGCGGTTCTGTTGCCAGCACATAAGCTCCTGTCCCATATTTGTGAGTGAGCGCGTGTGCTCCGGTCAGCACAGCTCAGAACCAGCGAGTGGCAGCACAGCTCTATGTTCATGAGCTGACTTGTCTGTAGAACACATGCTAGTTCTTAAGTTCGCCCTCAATATGAGTTGCTCATCTTTTCCGTTTCCTATAAATATACATTTTTGCGAAGGTATTGGAGTCACAAGTTTAGCACTAGTTACTGCAAACCAACAATTCTTCACAGGTAAATTTCCAAAGGTCAAATCTACTGAAATTTTAAGGGGTTGGGGGTCCCAGTCAACACTAGTACGTGAGAATTTAGGTTCCGAAAACGCAAAAATTTGCATTTTGTTTAATATTTGAATGGAGGAATTTGGTGACAAGAGGTATTTATTTCAGCGATAAATGTTGACCCTTGGGCAATATATGTTTTATTGAGGTTGACAGCTCATCATCCATCAGGCCACTCATACTGAGGGCCTTAATGTGCTACCGTGAGGCTGCCAACAGTCATTTCTTGAAAACGAGGTATACTACACCTTACTACATCTGTGCACGCTGGCACATAAAATCATTTTATCTGTTTACTGTTTTAATTATTTTTCATACAGGGTTCAAGGCATACTTGTGCATTAAGGCCCTCATTATGAACACGGCGGAAAACCCCGCCATGTTCATGCTGGCCGTCTGAACACAGACCTCCAGCCTGTTGAGGTAACCCTGCCGGCCCGTTAAACAACATTCCGGTGGGCAGGTGGGCGGAAACAGTGTTTCTGCTAGCCGGCCCAGTGGAATGCTGGGCCTGGACATGGAGCCGTTGTCATGCCGCAGTGCAGCGGGTGCAGCAGCACCCATCGTCCAAATCACTACCCGTAAATCGGGCAGTGACCTGCGCAACAGGTCTGTGCACGGGGGCCCCGGAGCACCCCTTCAGCCAGCCTTTTTCCTGGCGGGTGATACCGCCAGGGAATGGCTGGAGGAACACGGGTTCTTTATCCGGAGGGCAGCGCTGCCTGCAGCGCTGCCCTCTCGGATCAAGAATTCTGCCATCATCAGGCTGCCTGGCGGCGGTAGCCTGGCAGTGGTGGAGGGCCGCCTGTGGTGGTCCCCACTGTGTTCATTATGTGGCGGTCAAGACCCCCATGCCGGTGGTGGAAATTTCCGCCACCGCCGGCATGGCGGTCTCGACCACCAAGTTGATAATGACCCCCTAAATGTTAATATGGCCCCTGGGACCAGACTATATAAACTTTGTACTGATGTAAAACTTAGGATATACTTTTGTCATTATTTTTAGTACTTGCATACTAGGAGTAGGGGAGAGCACATGTTCCTCAGTGCACATCACATACACGTTTTCACCTAGTCAAAAGTGGGAAAACTTTATTTTTTTCATTATTTAATGGACGCACAAATAAAACAAGATGCTTTCCCTGGGTGTAAAAACCTTTATGCAAAGAACTTGTTTCCCATTCCCAGGTGTGAGTAGCGTTTCTTTGAATTCTGGGACTTGAAATAATGTTTTTATAATGAGTGAAACAGGATAAAAAACAAAACATAAAAAATCTGGACTTAATGAGCTACTCAAACAGTGATCTAGATAACTGCAATGTAATCTTTGTGTTTCTCCTTATGTACCACCCACCCCATTGCATCCAATATTTCCCACACTTCTAATTTATAAGTGCATGCTGCATTAAGTATTATTCCACATGTATAACCTATAGCATTTGCTTTATTATAGTTGATAATGTATCAATTTTTTATATAGGAATTCACATGATTTAGAATGCCTTATAAAATTAAGTGAAGGTGCAACAAGATTAATATGTTTCTTCTTCCATTTGACATCATCCTTGGCCTTCCCTTTTCAAAATAATCAGAAAAGTTTATTTAAGCTGGTTACAGACAAGAATACGTCTGAGAGGAATATTCAACTTCCTGTGAAAATTGGCTCAAGCAAGCAGAAGCTCTAATCATCCTCCGTGAAGGCATGCAGAACAATGCAACTGTTATTCCGCTAAGATATACAGGCCTCCTTAAAAAATCCTACCGGCCATTTGTGTGGCAAAACAGTTTAGCTAGAGATAAGAAAGGAGGCATTAGAAAACAGAGAGCGTCATTACGAGTGTGGTGGTCCGAGGACCGCCGCATTCACGCTGATGGTCAGACCACCGCACTCCAAGCGGTCATAGATCCTGATGGGGTGACGGCGGTTGGGCTTGTATCCAGCCATGGTGGCAATGAACTCAGCACCACCTGGCTGATTACAACCTCACTTTCCGTCAGCCTCTTCATGGTGGGGACTCACCACGAAAAGGCTGGCAGAAAGCCAGTGCCGGCGGCCACAGAGGGGCCCCTGCACTGCACATGCGATGGCATGGGCAGTGCAGGTCCCCCCGTCCTGCAAACAGTGCGCATACCAAGGGTGCTGGAGTGGTAGTATATTATCCTCGGCTCCCTTAAAGGAGCCAGTAGCAATATCCTAGCACTGGTCCCACCAGTTAGCCCAGCGGGAAGACGTATTAGTGTTCTGACTGGTCAGCCCGTCAGGAACATTGTAATACGCTCAGGGGGGACGTCACTCCCATGGCATCCTCCCTGCGGCTTTGGCGGTCCTGTGGTGGGACCGCCAAAGTCATAATGAGGCCCAGAGACTAGTTCCATCTTGCCATGCAAGGAAATTCTGAAATACTGTCATAATGT
Organism: Pleurodeles waltl; assembly: GCF_031143425.1. Lineage (NCBI taxonomy): Eukaryota > Metazoa > Chordata > Amphibia > Caudata > Salamandridae > Pleurodeles > Pleurodeles waltl. Next base: position 94,729,696 of record NC_090441.1, read on the forward strand.
TGCAGTTCCTTTTAATATTTTGTTTATTAATCGCTTCCATTATCGCTATTTTGTTTATCTTTATAGTTACAACTATGCATATTGCTTGCTTTAGAATAGGATGTTGATTTTAATAAAATTATAAAATATATTTGTTGGGCCTGATTCTCAAAATGCATTTTGTAGTACATGTAGTAGTACTTCAAAAGTACTTGGAAGTACTGCAAAATGCTGTTCACAAACATACATGTGTAAAACTCCACCTCTAACTTTCCTATCTTTCCTGTGGAGAGATCCTCACATGTAAATTTACTACTTTGTAGTAAATGTGGATGGGACCGGAGCAGTGGTTGTGAAATGGCACATACTTACTAGAAAAAAAGTGGCGTTTAGAGAGGAGTAAGGAGGGCATAAGAAAGGGGTTAGAGAAAGACAGACTCATCCACAAAAGAGTGAACCCATTGCTATTCACAAACTGCACTTCTAAATTTACTACAGCCAAACAGGATTCAAAACACGGATGAATGTACTCCAACTCGGACCTGGAGCAAGTCCAGCACCGCACTTAGCTAACAACTAGTACTGCAAAACACTCCCATGAAAATTAATAGTGGTAGGTTAAAGCATATTAGTAACATTTTTGTAAATTAAAAATGAGCAAAACACGAATTTTAATTAAAATATTCATAAACTACTTTTAATTAATTCTGCACAATACTTTAATAATTATTAACACATAATCAAGAATATACTTTTTTTACTTTAGGTAGGCTTTCTCTTAATTTAAGCTTCAGAACATTATTTTTTTACTTAATTTAATATAGTCCAAGTACATTTTTAATTCAAAATTAAGTTGGTAGTGTTTTATCATTTTTTATTTTGCACTAAATGTAAACTAAATATACAAAAATGAATTACATTAACATTTATCATAAACATATTTTAACTATGTATTTCATGTTTAATTAAAATGTTAACTTTTTCCTATCCTTTACCTAGGGTGATGTCCACCTGTGGGTGTGAGATCCCCCTCTGGTATAGTGTAGAGAAAATGTCAAAACGTGTATCAAACTCTAAAACATTAGTAAAAATATGTTATGGTAAATATTGATGTAAATTAATTATATGTTTATTTGAAATGTAATACAAAATGAAACAATTTACAGCACTATTAACTTGATTTTGAAATATGTATTTCTTTAATTTTAATATTTTAAATTAAATAAAAACTATTTTTGAAAGATCTTTGTTAAAAAAATAGAGTATTGTGTATACCTATTGTGTAATGGTATTACTTAAAGTTATGTAAAGAATTGATTGAAATTAATTTAAAAGGCTATAAAAATAAAGCTGCATTTAATTTGATAATAAATAAGGTTATTACAATATTTTATCATTAAATAATAGGTATTTTAAAAATAGGTATAATTTTTTAACATTCAGTTTAATTTATAGAGATTTTTTAAAAAGTTGATATAAATTATTTTAGTTTAACATTATCTTGAATGGGGTTCTATTTGAAGTCCCTGCCTCCATTATTTGCTATAGGAAGGTGCTGCAGTATCAGTGGTTGGCCGTATGTGGTGAACTTACTATTTCTGCTTTTGGCTACTTCACACCTGGCTCCATCCAGTTTCAGGGAGTGTAAGTCAACACCTTTGAGTAATTTTATACTTGTATATGGTGAACAGCCAAAAGCAGTAAAGATACTCAAGAGTAAACTTCCACACATAGATGTACTCATGTGTAAGCTTAGCTTTAGGAATAAGTAATAGGAAATGTGGAATGTTCTAACAACAAATAATCCTGCAACACTCACTGACATTGCCCAGAATGCACCGTCCTCATGTAATGCTCATTTGGGTCATGGGTTACGGTTTGTCAGGTTTCTTGTCTCGAGTTGGTAAGTTAGCATTGGGCTTGCACTTTGACCAGAAGGTTCAGAAAACCTAATCTAGGGTCATATTTTGTATGTAAACTGCTAAAATCTTATCAGTAGGGCCCAACGTGGTGCTCTATCTTTGAGTAGTCCTAAATGATGCACACCAAAATCTATCATTATTTGCTGATAGCGGAGAAGTCACTTTTACAATTGGTTTCAGCTCTCAGTTCAGACAGGGGGTGCCCTCGCTACTGTGGATTTGTCAGGCACTTGACTAGTAAAGTTAAAGGTTATTCCCAATTTCGATTTCAGTTTTGAATCTCATTTTGAATCTATTTTGCAGTGGCACAACATGTTGGGATGATGAAACTTCGGGGTACCATTTACCCTATACCTTATGGAAAGAGGTTTTCGAGAGGCAAGTGGTGAAGTAACTTTTCTCTTAAAAGCTGCAGCCCCCTTGACATATTTTATGTATGGGTATAGTTTGATCCTTTAGACTAAAACAATAGGCACTTTTTTGTCGACTTGTAGGTACTGATACATGTTTGTACAGGTTTCTATCTAAAACTATTGGTCCATTAGCAAATGGACCAGACTCGACTCGAGTTATAACAAACTTATCTCTATGGCTAAAACTACTTATAGTGTAAGCAAGATGTGCAGAGGATGGCTGTCTCAATCTAGTTGAAGTGCTGCAAAGAAACATATATCAAATGTTAGTGACAATAAGGATTTGAGTGATTTTCTTTTGGGATGGTTTCCACCATGATTTATCTTACTATAAAAGAAGACCAGGAATGCTCTGAAAGAAAAGCTGCAGAAAGAATTAGGGAAACTGACAAGAAAATAAAGCAAATACTTTTCACACAATGGCTTTCAGACACTGTATAAATGTACCTACACTGTCTTCAGTATCACCTCCTCCACTTTAAATCTTTTGCAGGAAAATTTCAATTTTTTGCAATGTGGACAAGCTCAAATATGTGTGCTGCCATTGTTGAGCTGTAGTTTGGGGCTGATTGTGAGTTTGGGGGACGGCTCATGATAGAGTCCGCAGCAATGCTGCCTTACGCAGGAGGCATCAGCACCCTTGAAATGCGCACTGTCTGCACAGCAAACAGTGTGCATTTCAAGGGTGCTGGGCAGAGGCGCCCTGCAATGCCCATGGGCATTGGAGGGGCCCCCTTATGGCCCCCTGCAATTGTTCTCCATCAGTCTTTTCATGGTGGTGGAACCGCCATGAAAAGGCTGGGGGAGAACAAGGTTGTAATCAGCAGGGCAGCGCTGGCTGATTACAATCAGCCTAGCTGTCAGCCCGTCAGGATCTAGGATCCTGGCAGGAGTGGCAGTAGGTTGGCAGGTCTTCCCGCCAACCTCGTAATGTGGCGGTCCTAGGACCACCAGACTTGTAATCGGGCCTTAATCCCATAAAGTGCCATAGTCACTCATAATGATTCCTCTATTTTTGTCCCTTAAAATCTTACTTAAATGCAGATCTCAATCTCTAAGAAATAAATATCATACAATCTCCTATAAATTGAGCAGCTAGAGAGCACTATTTTTTCTGTCACTGAAAATCCAAGCATTATGTGGCTCCTGCATGGAGTAATTTATTTGCCATCACTACCTTTCATTTCTCTGGTTGTCAGAAACATACCTTTCTTGACTGGTGTGAAAGCATGCACAACACATTTCTACAATACGGTGGAATTTTCCTTTCGAATGCCATTGCCGGAACAATCCTGGTGGCATTAGCCCATCTCCATCTACTAGCCTTCTAGTACACTCACTTCTTTGTGATTCTATCACTATAAAATGTACTTCTAATACTTTGCATCTCAGTCTTGTGTGTAAGCTCTTTTGAACACCTGCATCTTTCACTGCTTAATATAACATGCTTCAAAGAATTAGAAAAATACTATATAATTTGAACAAATTAATCCTGTTGTGGTTTGACTTTGGGCTTTGTATATTTGTTAACAGTTCAGAAATATTAAAATTGATCTCTCAACGATGAACGTTTATAAAAGTTCTTCATGTCCAGAAGTAGACATGCTGAATTAGGACGTTGTTTTTTGCAGTTCTAACTCCTAAAGTGGTACGTTTAACCTCTACAGCTGAAATGTTTGTTCTTCCAACAGGTCAGTCTGTATCCGAGATCCAGCGACTTTTGCAAACTCTGTTTCCAACACATTTTTCTGATCTACTGCACACTGTGGTCCATATCTTGAACACAACTGGTATCACACGTTTTGAAAACCATTAGATCAGGCTTGCTGACTGGCATTACAACTAGTTTGGTTTATTCCTTCCTTTTTGTTTCTTTGCTTCCAAACTTGTTTGGTGGAATATCAACTACTTTTCTCATCGTGGGTTGCACACTTTTTATTTATGTCATGCTGAAGAAATAAAAATGAAAATGAATGGGAACACACCCTAGCCAAATGGCAGTTATTGCTTTCTGTTTCAGAGGAGAACAGTTTGCGAAACTAAGCACACATGGACTTTATAGCTTTGCAAACTTCAACCTCCTCTAGTGAGACCTGTGTTTCAATATTTGAATTATTTTCAAACTGTCAACTTGAACATTCCTTTGGGACAAGAACGTGTACTTTCTGTTGACTGCTGGGAGGTAACTCAATGGATTGGAGAACATCAAGCGTTCTACCATGCAATGAGGTTATCCATTGTCAAAGATGCTGTGCATGCGTCTGTGCTGGCATTTGTGCCGACATTATTGGGATCAATTAACTCACAATTCTTAAAGCACATTCAACAGTTTCACCTCTGATGCTGCATTCATCTACGATTAATCTGACTTCAACATCTTCATTTTTTAATCACATCCTGGCTTCATCATCATTAGCAAGTACCAGTATCACTGCACTTAGCTTTCACATTTTCAATGTCTCCTGTTCCAAGTGAGACTCTATGAGTTTCCTCTTCAGTGCTGCAGGTTTGGAAGTTTCCATCCGTTTTCATAATGACGCAAATATATAAAAACAAGAGAAAGACAATCAGAAACTGCTGCTTGCTTATCTAGTCATTTTAGGCCTGCTGTTTGCTTTTAATACCTTGTGAATTCATTTTAAGATTTTGACCACATTGTCAAGTTAGGTACAAGGTGCTTTGCCTAGGCTTTTCATTTAACACTGCATAGACATGCACAGACATATATACACATATATTCATTGGAATTACTGCATTAATATTCTGGGAATTGAATAATCTCCGCATTTCTGTGCTTCCAACCCCTTCCAGTTTGCAGTGGAACCCAGTGCGAAACCCATCGGTGACAGGAACAGATTTCTGAAAAGTAGATAAAATTCTGAATTCAGCAAGGGGTCATATGTGTAGATCCCTCAAGGGTTTCCCAAAGAAAATAACTGCTGAAATAAAGAAATAGTGAAAAATAGAAGCATTTGTAACAATTTTAATCTGTAACTTTTTGTCATGATAGCCAATTTACAAAAGCAGAATACCATTATGTCTGAAAGACCATTGTGGTTGCAGCGATATATAGAGTTCGTACATTCTCTAAGAACCTGAGGTACCCAGAGCCAGCAACTGAGCTGCACAATACAATTGTTTTTCATTGTGTACAAGTATGGACCAATTCCTATGGTGAAATATGTAGAATGAAAAGTGGGTACCAAGGAAACCTATGTATTTCTGAAATGGAAACAGGATATAGAATTTAGGAGCAGTGGTTATTTGCACATCTCTGAATTTTTGATTACTCATACTAGCATGTGTTTCAGAGGGCATTTTTTCAAAATCTCTTCTTTCTTACACACTGGTTTACATTTGGAAGGCACAACTGCAGCATACTCCAATTGATAATCGCAAATGTTCTACTATTCTATGTTCCTACCTTTCTTCTAATAACAATAGTACTTCACTTGTGTGGATAGGCTTAACACCCATGGCAGGAAACGGTTCAAAACGCAACATGGACTCACAACATTTTTCCACTGAAAACAGACTCTTTTTTCCCATTTAGGTGGCTGTGAATTTTGGGCCCTAGCTCAGGCAGCACATATGGAAACATGGTAAACTAGTAATTGTTTTAAAACTAGACACCTAGGGAAATCCAGGGTTGGTTGCTTGGCTCCCATCAGATTGTTTTGCAAACCTCAAACTTTGACTAAATCACATTTCCTCATATTTCTGTGATGGAAAGTTGTGGAATCTGTGGGGAACCACAAACGTCCATCCACCTAGCATTCCCCCATGTCTCTCAATAAAAATGGCACCTCTCCTTTGTGGGTAGGCCTAGTGCCCACTCCAGGAAATGGGCAAAATGCAACATGGACACATCACATTTTTTCACTGAAAAATTACTGTTGTTTTGCAATTTCGGCAGTTGTGGATTTTGGGCCTTAGCTCAGCCTGTAGCTAGGGAAATCTAGCAAACCTATACATTTTGGAAAACTAGACACCTAGGGAAATCTAGGGTGGAGTGACTTGCATTGCTCCCAACAGTTTTTTGTACCCTAAAACCCTTGCAAACTTCAAACTTTGACTAAAAAAAGAAAATTCCTCATATTTCTGTGATGGAACGTTCTGCAGTCTGCAGGGAGCCACAGACTTCCTTCCAGCTCACATTTCCCCATGTCCCCCGATAGAAATGGTTCCTCACTTGTATGGGTAGGCCTAGTACCCATGAGAGGAAACCGGCCTAAATGCACCCCTGGACACATCACATTATTCCGCTGAAAAAGGACCCTTTTTTGACAAAATGGGAAACCTATACATTTTTAAAACCTATACACCTAACGAAATCCAGAGTGGGGTGACTTCTATGGCTAGCATCGGATTTTCGTACCCAGAATCCCTTGCAACCCTCAAACTTTGACTAAAAAAAGAAATACATTTTACTCATATTTCTGTGATGGAAAGCTCTGTAATCTGTGAGGAGCCACAAATTTCCTTCCACCTAGCATTTCCCCAAGTCCCCTGATAAAAATGGTACCTCACTTATGTGGGTACTCCAACTGCCCGCAACAGGAAAGGGCCTAAAACGCAACATGGGCATATCACATTTTTCCACTCATTTTTTTTTTGCATTATGGGTAGCTGTGGATTTTGGGCCTAAGCTCAGCCTGTAGCTAGTGAAACCTAGCAAACCTACACATTCTGGAAAACTAGACCTCTAGGGGAATCCAGGGTGGGATGACTTGCTTGGCTCTCACTAGGTTTTCTTACTGAGAAGCCTTTGCGAACCTGTAACTATGACTAAAACACACATTTTGTCTGTGCAGGAAAGTTCCGGATTCTGTGGGGATCCTCACATTTCATACCATCCAGAGCTCCCATATGTCTCCTGATAACAACAATACCTCTTTGTGTGGGTGGGCCATGAGACGACCACACAAACGGCTCTAAAGCTCTACTTGGAGAAATCAGCTACAGAGGTGGTTCCTGTATTTGTGGCCATCCCTGGGGCCACTCATGGAAACATACCAATCACAGATATTTATGAAAATTAGACACTCAGGGGAGTTCACTGTAGTGTGCCTTTCATGATCGCACAAGGTTTTCTCACCCACAATGCCCTGCAAACCTCAAACTTTGACTAAATAAGCTCATTTTCCATACATTTTTGTGATAGAATCCACAAAAGTTCTACCATCCAGCATTCCCCCACTTGTGTGGCTCAGCCTAGTGCCACCGGCTTAAATAGATCAAACCAAAATCAGTGGGAGTTCCATTGTAGGACTTCCATTGACCCCGGTTTGATCCATTTCTGTCACAATCACTAGGCTTAACTACACAAGTGGGTAGTGTTTTATCGGGACAAGTGGGGGGAATGCTGGGTGTTAGAATGTTGTGGACCCCTGTGGATTCGGGAAGATTATATCACATAAATGTAAGGAAAATGAATGATGTTAGGTAAAGATTTGCATGGCATTGTGGGTAAGAAATCGTCATGAATCCACACGAGGCATACCACCTTGCTCTCCTCTCAGCGTTTTCTGATTTGTCTGGGTCTGTTAGTTTTCTCCAGGTGGCAGCCTAGCCAAGCCCAGAAAGTGCAGATATTCACCATGGCAAGAGGGATCATGTTGGCAATTAGCCACATACTCCTGGCCAATATATAAAAATAACACACAAAAGAATTACATGTTCTCTCTTGCCATTAGAATCAGATTTTTTAGTCTTCAAAGGAGAAGAAAGACTGTTAAGGTGAGGGTGGGGCCTGATGTCAGGATGGGCCAGACACACCCCATTATTTTATTTAAAAAATAGCCCTATCATCCAGTGGGCTTTCTGCTCCCCTGGCGAAAATTAGGGTGAAGCTCACTCTCTGTCCTCCAGAGAGGCCAAAATACTGGTTTAAATCATTTGGGGTGGCAGTATGGCCTAATGTCAGCATACAACGTCTGTGCTTCTTTTTTGCCCCAAATGCAAAGTCCCTGGTGTTTAGTGGGCTTTCTACCCCCCAGGGAGCAGATTTAGGGCAATCTCTCCAATTGGAACAAGCTTCCTTTCTGCCTCGGGTGACACTATTGCAGTCCCTAGTGTCTAGAGGGCTCTCTGCCCCCCAGGGAGGCAGAAAGCCTATTGGACCCCGAGGTGGGGGAAAGCCTATTGGACCCTGAGTTGGGGGGACAAAGAAAATTGCATAAATGCTGTCCCTGGTGACTAGAGGGCTTTCTGTCCCTCAGGGAACAGACTGGGGGGCAGACTGGGGGTAATTACCTCTCTCCATTCCTAGGAAGGGCAGAAAGTCAATCGGAACCCAGGGTAGGAGAGAGCACAGGCCCATCCCGGGGAGAGGGGGCTACCTCCAAACAATACTGCATTCCCCCATCTGTCCCTCAAGGGTCAAATAAAGATTTTTGGTGCATTTATTCTGGATGGGAGTATGGGCATGCCCATGGTGGAAAGCCCCCACCACCATATATTTTGTAATTTTCCCTGGTGTCTGGTGGGCTTTCTGCCCCCACTGGAGGCAGATTGGGGGTAATTACCCTACTGCCCTCCCCCCCCCCCCGGGAGAGCAGAAGGACTGTTTGTTTTTTGGGTGGGGGAATGGACATTCAGATGGTGGGCAGGCCTCATCCCTATATTTAAAAAAAATCCCTAGTGTCTAGTGGGCTTTTTGCCTCCCCACCTCAGAGGAGGCAGAATGGGGTAATCACCCCATCCACTTCTCAGGGGAATCAGAAAGACTGCCTTTTTAGGTGGGGGTAAGGCCCACCCCTTTATTTTTATTTTTAAAAATCCCTGATGTCTAGTGGACTTTGAGCCTCCTGGAGTGGGGACAGACAGGGGGGGCAACCACCACTATTCACCCCGTAGGGAGGCAAAAAGACTGTTAGCACCTTTATTTGGGGCGGGGGCATGGCCCTGTCCATGGCGAGCAGTCCCCAACCCTATATTTTATTTTAAAAAATAAATTCCCTATTGTCTATTGGGCTTTCTGTCCTTCTGGAGGGGAAAATTGGGGGTAATTACCTCCATCCACCACACTGCCTTTTTGTGGGTGGGGGCATGGCCTTGCCCATTGTGAGTAGCCCTCGAAGCCTTATTTTTTATTTTAACAAAATTCCCTGGATTCAAGTGGGATTCTGTCCCCAGGTGGCCATATTGGAGGTAATCACCCCTATTTGCCCCCCGTGGGGGGGGGGGGGGGTAGAATGATTATTTCCATATTTACTTGGGTTGGGGGGCATGGCTATGCCCATGGTGGGCAGGTACCACCACTATAATTTTTGTTTTAATTCCATAGTGTCTAGTGTGCTTTCTGCCCCACCGGGGTTGGGGGCAGAAAGATTGAAACTTTTAAGAGAGGGGAGGACACGCCCTTGGTCAAAGAGCCTCCCCCCAAAAATCCCTGGTGCCTACTGTGATCTCCAAGCAGGGATGCACTGAGCAGAGATATCACTGGAAAGGGGAGATTCTCCTCTTTCCAACATACCTCTTGAAAGAGAATCAGTACAAGTGGCTGCGATATGCCCCTGAGCACTGATCAAGTGAATGTAAAACACTAGTAGAGTACTAGAGGCAGAAGGGCCTGTGTGCACTGCCCCGGTGTCAGCCAATGACTGACAGATGAACCGTGGAGGTAGTGCACCAATTGGCCAACGGCCGCCCTTAACAGGTCAATCAGGGTCCTGACAAGTATAAGGAGAGGAATCCTAAAATTCCAGCTTGGCCTTATCAGCTTACTAGCGATACCATAATACACTGTGCTCAAAGACAGAGAATGGCTTTGTCAATACAGAACAAAACGTCTGTTGTTCTGATAAAGTATGTGGGTGAGAAACCACCTTAGAAACGCATATGGGCCCTTTTGGTGCTAAGGCAGTTTACCAAGGGGCAAGATCCGAGGGCATGGACAACAGAGTCCGGTTACATCTTTCTATGCAAGGAAAATCTGAAACACAGTTACAGTGCTGTCATTCTTTTTTAAGATTTTCTTCAATAATCATTTGTAGTGCCACAATTTTGTTTATGTTTATAGTTACGAGTATACATATTATTTACACTAGAATATGTCATTGGTTTTTAATAAAATTATAAATAGGCATTTCTCTATTCAATTTATATTTTTTGTAAATTCTGGTGGAGTTTTTTCATTGTTTTTCACTGTTTTCAGAAATTGTTAAAATCATTGGTTATCAATGTTTCCACTTTTTGCTCCATACAAAATCATTATTCAAGTATCTTTCTTTCGTGTAATTTCTTCACTCATTAATGCCTATATTTGTCCGTATTTACTTATTTCCCACTTCTAACTCCCTCCTTGTAACCTTGCCTTTTCTAGTAACTTTTCATTATTTCCCTCACCTCCCTACTTGTTTCATTTTCCGAGCACCCAGATGTGTCATCCCAGCAAGCCATTCTCCTAGCATTTCAAGCATGTGTGTGAGTGGGGAAATGTTTGCACCTCATTAATAGCTGATTGCAGTAAATGAAAAGGTAATGGTGGGCATGTAACACATCTTCTTGCTGCTGTAGTCTCCTGACAAATGGCAAAGATGGGCTGACTTAAGTTTCTGCTTTTGACATGCGATTTATATTATGGTGGTTGGTGTAATGCTGCCCTGTTCTTTGTCTTGAGGCACCAAGAAAGGACTGCGCTGATAAATGTATCATCATTGTCCGGTCTGGGCCTGTTCCTACTCTGCCTGGTTATATGGAAGGAGCCAGCAAAGGCATTTTATGCATTCTGTTAGTTATAAAGCATTACAAGCAGCTCTGCTAGATGAAAAAGTAGAAGGGAAAGTAAAGAATCTTCATGAGGAGGTGTCAGGTCAGCAGGTGTCCAAGCACCAGCTTTGTTTGAAACTGTATTGACTCTATGAGTGAATGCAGCTCTCAGACGCATGCTTTTCAGATCATTACAATGTGAAACTACTAACTGGTGTGCTGGGTGCAGCACTTTATGGGAAGACACTGGGGCAGATGTAAGAGCCCCTAGTGCCTCCTTGCGCCACATTAACGTCATTTCTTTTAAACTAATGTGGCACAACGAGGCCAAAATCGCTGTGCCAAATTTACAAAGTGGCACTATGCATGCATTGCCCCACTTTGTAACCCTTTGTGCCACATTATGCCTGCGCCAGGCATAATATATGCAAAGGGGGTGTTCCCCCCACCAAAGAGATTTCTTTGCATCATTTTTTTTGGCACTTAACGCCTGCTCAGAGCAGTGGTTAAAAGGAAGCACACCATTGTTAACAATGGGCCTCAATGAGGTTTGCAGGATTAGCGTCAAAATGTTTGACGCTAATCCTGCAAGGCTCCGAACCAGCGTAAAATATTTGGACACTAGTTCACAAACTACCACCATGGTGCGCCATATCTTTGATACAGCGCACAAATGGTGGCATTAGGGGGCGCTAACGGGCGCAAGAAAAGTGCAGTGCCACTTTCCTTAAATCAGGCCCATTGTTTCTCGAGGCATCCGTACACACAATGATCCTTGTTGCCACAATCCTGACACATGTGAACTCAGAAAGCAGGGCTCTGTGCCCCCTCATTGAAGGAGGATAACATAAACGGTGATGCCCTTGTCTAGCACTCAGCTCAGAGTTCAGCTGCAAAACTACAGACCACTACAAAAACACGCAATGAATAGCGAGCGGAAGCTATATTAGATGAGCTGTGCTTGCAAAACAGGAGTAAAAGTAGTTCTAGGTGTCCAGTGTCCTTGCTGACAGTCATTGGGGTAAAGTGACTTACCAGGGAGTGAGTGGATGATCGTGAGTAGCATCCTTCATAAAATGTGCTTAGAGGTAGGACCTGCATTTATATCCCATTGCCGCCAAAGCAGGAAAAGCACAGCAAAATTCAGTGCAGTGTTTTCTGGTTACTACTAAAATCAAAAATGTCCTTTTGTGGTGTTTTATCACTTATAATCGGATTTATCCGAAAAAGAGAAACCATAATCATAAAATAAATTCATAGTGTGTATTCTTGAGTGTGTCTACTCATGTTGAAAAGAGATTTTGAATACACTCACAACAAATACTCCTGTGAGTCTCAAAAAGGACTGCTGGATGCCCAGAATGCACAATCCATTAAGTCCATTAAGTCTTCTGTTTTAAGTTAATAAGTTTGCATCGAGCCTGAGATTTCACTCGAGGGTCTAGAAAACCTAATCTTGGGGCATGTTATGTTTAAAAACTACAAAATCGTATCAACTTCAGAGCTGTGTGTACTGGAGAAAATGCTGTTTAGTCCATTCTGACCTATGCATGAAGAAAACATGTTACAAATGAGCATTTGTTAAATTTTTGCTTCAGTGCAAAGTTTATACTGTCTGATGCTATGCTGGATAAATTAGCTTTCTTCTCCTTTTTTTTAAAAACGATTGGCAGCTTTTTGGAAAACGTTATCCTTTACTTAATTAGAGGAGATCCAGCCCTACAACAAATGCTTAAACTGGGAAAGCAACGACATTTGGTACAATTGCAATTTTAGAAACAAATTTGCACATGCATAGAACATGCTGGGAGTATACATTTTTTTTAGCACATACATTTGACCCCAGCGGGAAACTTCCACATGGGAGTGGGCCTGAAAATGAACACAAATCATCCCATCCCTAAGGGATGCAGTCAGATGTGACTGAGCTTACATGGGGGACCGGAAATGTCTTGTCTTAGAAGTATATGACAACGTATTCCACTGCTCTTGCAAGTCATGATTCCCATGTTCTGTTCTCACCACTAAATTAGGAGAAGTGAAAATGGGCTCAATCCTATGTGTAGGCCTTTTAAAGCTTGTTCATAGTATGCACTCCCTAGAGTTTCCTGGGTGAGGAGACTGGAGAATGCAGACGTCAGCAGGTCAGCAAAAAAGGAGGGACAAGGAGCACATCAGTTCCAGCATACGAGCTCTAGGGTTGCAGAGCGGGGTAGGTCGCCCATACTAGCCACATTGGAGGCCTGTATGCCGTACTGAGCACGGCTTCTCTGCAGCAACTAAGGGGCATGATTTATCTTCCAGTAAGGTCGGATCTGTTTAGTTTAGATAAGGAATTTGCTTCGCTACACTAGTATGTAGAATTGTGGATCAGGCATCTGTTCATTTCCTTAGACCCATCCAGATGTATATTAGGTGCACTACGGCCCTAACGAATTGCCTAGATCTTAGTCATTTTTATCTTTCACTTCACATATCCAATCTACTCTCTTAGCACCCCCTCTCTAAGCTCATAACCGCTGATAATATTCAAAAGGACTCTGGCAAAGAGCCCCCTCTAGGGGTCCATTGGGAATTGCAGCGCTCGCCCATCAAGGAGCTACCCGATGATTAAGCATGCCACCAAGTTTGGTGGATGACGGCTTTTGCTTCTGGTTCATCAGATTCCTTGACCTGCCTTAACTATAGGGTGATACCTTTGGATCCTCCTATTTATGACTTAATTATAGGAACTGCATACTCTTGGTCCATAGACGTCAGCAGGTCACCATCCCTCTGTTAAATGGCTTCTGGGATCCAATGCATATGTAAGCAGTGAGTGTGTGCCTGATTCTCTGATATGGGGTGACAGCCAGTTTGCAATTGCAGCTGTAGCACCTGTGTTTGCAGCCTGTGCCTCAACTTACACGCATAGCTGCAGTGAAAAATATTTTAGAACCACAATTAAAATATTTTACAAGTGGCTTTCCCCAGATATGACTCTTTTAGTTATTTCTTTATAGTTGAAACAGGCATGCACTGTTTGACCAAGGCTGGCTATGGGACAGCCTATTGAGGCTCCCTACTCTTCTTTATATTCCAGGACACAGTGGTGGATCCTTATCAGGGCTTCAGGGTGCAGCCCTTCCTGCTGTGAAACACCACTTACTGTCCTTTGCCACAATTACTAATCATTTTAACTCTTCAGTTTTTATGAAAAACTGAATTTGTGTTTCCATAAACACTGCCAGTGTGCAGGGTAGCCCTCTCAGCCTCGTCTCCAGGCTCCTCATCACAGAAGGAAGAGTGGAGCTGAGGATGCTGAGACATGATCCAACTACAGAGTATAGGATGTTGTTTACACATATGGCACTCTGTAGGTGGATGTCTGGATTGTGCATGTCCAGGGTCAGACTGGGAACCAAAAGCAGCCATGGCAAAAATGCTCAAACCAGTCTCACTCCCTTGATCTCCTCGCATAATCTCTCGTTTCGTCCATCCTCTCACTCCTGCTCTCCTCCCTCTCTTCTCCTTCTCTGATCACTTTCTCTCTATCTTCCTCTTAAATTCCTCCCTCTCTCTTGAAGCCTCTCCGTGCCTGCTGCAATCAACTTTGCTGAGCTGGGAAAAGGGACCGAGGCACCAGGAGCGGCCCAGGCATTTCAAAAATGGCATCCAAGGGCTCCAACCCACCAGGAGCAGAAGGCCTGACCGGCCCTGCACATGGCTGAGGGTCATACTTCAACTACGATCCTATCACACAGGCACAATCCATTTTATATTGTGCAGACATACAGTGCGTGCATCAGGCACCACAGTATAATTATAAAAATGTGGCTGTCAGGATGCTCGGCGGTACATCCCTAACGCCAATGAGAAGTCACACGGAGCAGAAGGGGCAGGATCCCCAGCACTCTCCCAGCTTGTTATAGGGCTGTGGTTCCAATCCTATCAAGAAGCCGGAAGCGTGATTGAGGTGAGTCTACCCCTTTTCAAACCTGGCCCTACTACTCTGTCTGACTCCGTGCTGGGAATCATGGCTTGCTGTTTCCTCTGTCCAACATCAGATTCTTACCCAGATCCCTACACTGCTTCTCCCATGGAGCCTCGAAGTCGCGTGCAAGGGAAAAAAGGTGAGTAAATGGGTTTCTCTGAGCAAGTGTGTGTATGTGCTTCTGGGTGCGTTTGTGAGTGAATGAAAGTGAGTGAGATTGAGACAGAGTGTGTGTGAGTGTATTTGAGAGTGCCGATGACAGTGAAAGTGAGTGAGAATCTAAGTGTATGAATACATGAAAGTGAGTGTCAGGGAGTGAGTGAAGGTGTCTGAGTGTGTTAGAAGGACTAAATGATTGGAGAGTATGAAAGGGTGTGGAAGTGATTCAAGGATGTAGCTATCAATTGTGCAACAGGTGCAGTTGCAATAGGCCCCAAGTATCAGAAAGTGTGAAAGGGTGAGTGTGTGTAAGTCTGGGTGTAAGTGGGAATGAGAACCAGCGAGGATGAGTTAGTTTCTGTGTCAGTAACAGTAAGTGGAAGTCAGTTTTGTAAGAATGATTGAGAATGAGTGAGGGGAAGGGGTTGAATGAGAAAGTGAGTGAGTATGAGGAAGAGTGAAAGAGAGTAAATAAGAGTTTGTGAGTCTGCCACGGGCCATGGCATACTCAATATAATTCTGGGCTTATGGTCCACCCAGAGTAATATGCTGTCTCTGGCATATTGGAGGTAATTCTTGGCACAAGGAAGGGTATCCGTGGCAAAATAGAGGTCATGACATACTAAAAGCAATTCTTGGCATATGGTCTGCTGTGGAAGAATGGTAGCGCTTGCGTACTGGAGAAAATTCTTGGCACGGGGCATTTGTGGCAAAATGCTAGGGCTGTGACATTGGAGGTAATATTTACCATAAAGGAGGGCACCCTTTGTCAAAATGCAGACCATGAAATAATAGAAATAAAACTTAACATGAAGGGACATCTACGGCAACATGCTGGTGCTGGCATACTGGAAGGAATTATTTGCCTCAAAGCGGGCAGCCATGGGATACTGGGGCCGAGTTGCTAAAAGCAAACAATGATAAAATACTGGCTCTGAAATACTAGCTGTAATTTTTTACATATGGGCAGCATCAGTGGCAAAATCCTGGTGCTGAAAAATGTCTGTAATTCTTGGCATTAGCGTTACCCGTGACAAAATGATGCATTATCACAATGAAGGTGAATCTTAACATATGGGAACTCGCAAGGCAAATTTTGAAAAAAAAATGAGGTGAACTCCTGCCAAGTATTACGACCCACCACGTTCAAAGATCACCAGCAACCACTGCTAAAACCAGAAGATATCTGAACATTAACTACAGTGCATACATTTACACGATGACTCCATTTCATCAAAGACATCTTGCACCAGTGGTGGGATTCCTTGTAGTTGCAGTGCGGCTTCACCGTTGTAGAATCAGTTAGCCTTAAGTTATGGGTTGGAGAGGGTTGTAGAAAGAAAAAGAGGACTGGAATATTGTGTCCCAGAAGCATGGAGTCACCAGTTAACGTTAAGCATCACAACCATTTATCAAGTGGAAGAAACACCACCATTCAACAATGTTCCCACAGTGACTTGGCCCCTCACCAAACAACTCAGTCTGAGTTATCTTGGATTGACTATGCACTCTGATCTCTCACTCACAGCACAAGTAAATCAAGTTTTCAAGCAAAGCCTCTACATGATGAAATGCCTGTGACGAATCCTCACATGTCAGGGTATCATCACAAAGTTCAAGCTAGCATCTTGCTCGCTCTCGCTCACTAAGGGGCATATTTAAGTCCTCCTAGCGCCATCTACTGACACATTAGCATCCTTTTTTTTACGCTAATGTTTCATTAGATGGCTAAAATCCTGCACCACATTTACTTTGTAACCTTTTGCACTACATTATACCAGTGCCAGGCTAGTTGTATGCAAAGGGGGCGTTCCCCAGTTAGGGGGGCCGAAAAAATGGCACAAGGAAATCTAACAGATTTCCGTGTGTCATTTTTTTCAGCACTTTTAATGCCCGCTTAGAGCAGGCATTAAAAAGGGGCAAACCATTGTATAGAATGGGCCCCTATGTACTCTGCAGGAGTAGCACCAATATTTTAGCTGTACTCCTGTAGTGTACATCAATAGCATCAATAAAAATGACTCTAGTGCCCCCTAACCTGCGCCATAGTGCGCCGTATCTAGGATACGGAGCACACATGGTGGCGGTAGGGGGGCTCTAAGGGGCACCAGGAAAGTGGAGCTGCACCAGTTTCCTTAAATCTGCCCCTTAGACTGTACCAATGGCCTATATCTAGGCTGGGCCTCTCTGCTCGCTTCACCAGTTGGAGAATGCAGAATGAAGCAGAAAGATGGAACTTCATTCGTTCCATTTGGGCTCATATCTCACCAGCACCACAAACAGGGCCGGCTTTCGGGTGGTGTGAGCGGTGCGACCGCACCGGCGCCGACCTCAGTGGGGCACTGTGTTTAGCAATAACTTCTGAAAATTGCGATTTAAAAACACATGCTGAAAAGTTCCTTGAGTGTTTAGCATTCAAGAAACAATTAAAATGTCAAGATACCTCTTGTGATTAATGTTCCTGCTAGAGAGAGAGAGATGGGAGTTTTGCCTAGTGGGAGCTTTGACTCAGCATAAAGTAGCATAGAGGGATAATGTGCCTGCTGCAAAAAACTGAACTATGGGGCATATTTAAGAAAAGTGGTGCTGCACACAGTGCCCGCTACTTTTCTTGCACCCCTTAGCGCCCCCTTAATGCCACCATGTGTGCGTCATATTTAAAATACGGTGCACCATGATGGTAGTTAGGGGAGTAGCATCAGAATTTTTTACTCTAGTCCGGCGCTTTGCAGGATTAGCGTCAATTTTGCACTAATCTTGCTAAGCACCCAGAGGCCCATTGTAACCAATGGATGATTCCTTTTAATGCCTGCTCTGAGCCGGAAGTGCCGGAAAAAAATGATGCAAAGAAATCTAGTAGATTTCTTTGCATCATTTTTTTGAAACCCCCCCCCCCCCCAATGGGGGTTGCCCCCTTTGCATACATTATGCCAGGCACAGGCATAATGTAGCCCAAAGGGTCACAAAATAGCGCAACGCATGCATTGTGCCTCCTATATATGTTGCAGTGTTTTTGGCCTTCTAATGCCCCATTAGTGTAAAACAAATGACACTAAGGTGGTATTAGAGTGGCACTAGGGACTCTTAAATATACCCTTATGGCAGTGCTTAATTTGTGCTTGTTGTTTCTGGTGCAGAGCACCGGCACTTAGTTTTGAGGGCTGGCGCTTATTTTTCTGCCTCAAGCATTTACTGCTAGAAAAAGACACATATGGGAAAGACGGAGGAAGAGAAAAACGAAAAGCGTCACAATGGGAAAAAGCAGAAAACCACAAGAGTGAGCTGAAGGGGCAGGGAGTGTCTGTAAATGGATTGAGGAGGCCTGAGATGGCTTCAGGATTACACTGCCTCTGTATTCTGTATTCACACATTCAATTGCAGCAGCGGCGTGTTTAAGAGGAGCGCTTTGGGCACCGGCACCTTTTTAGTTACAAATTAAGCACTGCCCTATTGAGTATATTTGAAAAAAGTGGCGCTGCACACAGGGCTGCGCTACTTTTCTTGCGCCCTTTAGCACCTCCCCCTAACACCACCATGTGTGCGTCATATTTAAAATACGGTGCACCATGGCGGTAGTTTGGAGACTAGTGTCAGAATTTTTTATGCTAGACCGGCGCTTTGCAGGATTAGCATAAAAAATTTTGATGCTAATCCTGCAAAGTACCCATAGAGCCCATTGTAACCAACAGATGCCTCCTTTTAACGCCTGATCTGAGCAGGTGTTAAAAGTGCTGAAAAAAACGGCACAAAGAAATCTGTCAGATTTCTTTGCACCATTTTTTTGGCCCTCCCTTTAGCACCCCCTCCTAACGCCACCATGTGTGCATCATATTTAAAATTTGGAGCACCATGGCGGTAGTTTGAGGACTTGCGTCAGAATTTTTTATGCTAGTCCGGCGCTTTGCAGGATTAGCATAACATTTTTTGATGCTAATCCTGCAAAGCACCCAGAGGCCCATTGTAACCAATGGAAGCCTCCTTTTAATGCCTGCTCTGAGCAGGCGTTAAAAGTGCCGAAAAAAAACGGCACAAAGAAATCTGTCAGATTTCTTTGCGCCTTTTTTTTGGCCCTCCCTAACGGGGGAATGCCACCTTTGCATACATTATCCCTGGCACAGGCATAATGTAGCGCAAAGGGAAGCAAAGTGGCGCAATGCATGCATTCCACCACTTTGTAAATATGGCACTGCGTTTTTGGCCTTCTAATGCACCATTAGAGGAAAAAAATGATGCTAATGTGGCGTTAGAGTAGCGCTAGGGGCTCTTAAATATGCCCCTATATTTTAAGTGGCTAGTTGAGTGGATTAGTAAAGCCAGCCTTTACAATTGCTTTAAAACACATGAATGTACGTGAAAAGGGAGCGATGGAGAGATGAGGGGCACATTTGCCGGGTGGTAGAGAGTGTGACCGAGGTCATGGGGTGGGGGGCGCTACAATAAACTGTCGCACAGGGCGCCACCAGTCCTAACCACAAACATGGCACTGGGTGCCTGGGTCAGACATGTCACCTTGAAATCGATGTGTATTGCACATTCAGCAATCCATGGTATCGAGCCAATCTGTTCCCAACATAAAGGCTGCACCTATCGTCAAGCAATACCTCTATGCGCTAGGCTCGCCCTCATCAGAAAATCTCCCCTTAAAAAAGACAAGAACTGGTTAAACATCCTTCTCTGTTAAACAACGAAATCCCACTAATCAAAAATCATGTAAAATTTCAGAGACGACCAAAGTCTGCTTCTTCCCGGCAACGTAACCACATGGCAAAGACAGAAACAATTGTTAGGTAACAGTTCGCCAATGTGAAAGACACCTCTGAGCCTCAGTCGGTTCACCCAGCGCCTCGATGGGACACACTAGACACTGTGTCATTCAGCCTTACACCCACACACCTATGAAGGGCGTCAGAACCCAGAGAACATCCGAGCGCTTAAAGGCCTCACCATGGATATCCAGCAGCACTACATAAATGTACAATACAATGTAAACACCGCCTGTGTACATGGAAAACATTTATTTTGTGCACGTGCTGCGTGGCTGTTAACTCTCATACTTACAACGACAGGGGTAAGTAATACACACTTCTGCGGGCCTATTGCTCCTGAGAGACATGAGGCCTATTGGCTACTTCGAAAGAAACATAGAAAAACAGATGTTTCGCCCGCTGAAAATGCATTTTGTGACAACAAGTACAAAGTGCCCTTGAAACAAATAACAAACCCGCGCTGAAAAAGTACAAACGACTACATTTATCATAAGCGAATTGTCTTTTCTCTTTTATTTCACAAAAATGGCTCAGGTCAGAGAGGCCGCCGCTGGTATTTTCTGGAAATGATGTGTGCGTCTTTCCACAGCATAATGGAATTTGTGCCACCTCGTTTTTCTTCTCACTGGTAGTACATTGTACAGAGTGAATAATAGCCAGTGAGACTCACTCGAGCGGATGTTATCTGAACAAGGTACTTCAGTGGTGCTAGAATTCAAAATAAGCCCACTCAGTCACCAGAAAGATTCTTTCACGCATGCGCAGACCTGGCTAATGTTTGGTTTCAAGTACAATTGTTGTGGATCTATTTTAGTTCCCTGCCTGGGCGTGGGAGATAGCTTAGATTTTACTTTGTGGACCAGTTGCCCTTTTCACCTAGTCCCTTTTGACCTACTTATTATGCTCTGTTTTATTATTGATTTCATTTTAGCACTGCTTGCAGATGTGTGCATTTTAGAGAAATGTTTAATTTCCCAATCAGTGTTGTTCTGAGAAAGCGTCATTATCACTGCTGTAAGTGGGTAGTGTCATCATGCTTCTTTTCTTTTAGGTTAGCAAGAAGAAAATGCGAACATGTCAGGCAATTGTTATGTAATTGCCGACACAAGTTTGCGTACACAAGCTGATGTTTAGGTACATACTTGCGTCAGGATTCCTGCACAAACAATAAGATGTGCCCTATAAAAACACCTCACAAGACCAAGGTTGGTAGAGGGGGTTCAACCAGAATACACCAACTAGACTCCACGCCTCTTTCCAGCGAATCACAGCCTTGTGACCCTACGATTCCTGATCTAGAGACTAAGGGGCCGATCTCGTCCCAAGGTAACGAGGTTAGGACGTTTCTCATGGACACTGTACTAACAAGTTAGGTTTATAATGCCCAGCTCTTGCTTTAGGGTAGGGTTGAGGCCTTATTACTAGGAATTGCATATTTCATGTTATAGCAATGTGTTGGGGGTTTACATATTTGCCACTTTCATCCTCACGATTCTGCTTCTGTTATTTCTCATTGTCATAATCATTGTAGCACATGCATTTTATCATAGATTGCAGTCTTTTCAATAAATATATTGAAAACCGTCCTGCATCTTCTTCGTTGCCTGTGTGTGTGTGTAAGAGGCTTATTTCTTACAAGAGAAAAGAGGTAAGATTTGTTAGACCACAGCTTCCCTGAGAGGTCACCAGAGTCCATGTGCTAGGCTGTCAGAAATCACGTTTACTACTTAGGTTTTGGGTGAGGTACTGCTAGAGAGCCGGGAGGATTGGGCTGACAGCCTCTGACTGGCGTAGGAGTGACTTGGTCACCTAAGAACAAAAGAGTTGCAGCCCCTAATCCAGCAGACTCGCTGAGAGGCGAGAGTCATTCACGACACAATTGTCTGCTAAAATATCAAACTCAATTGCTGTCACGTCAAGAATTATCAATTCTATTAAGGACATGAGGTGAAGATTATACTGCTCTTTCATTTACTGAATTAAACACCAGCCAATCAAAAAACAATATACACAAAACTACATTTCCCATGGTTTACCCCTTTATAGTCCACCAATCACAGCCTTCAACGCTCCTCAAATACACCAGCACCATCTTGACTGCCTCTTTCTTTGTATATTCTCAGGTGCAACAGTTCACCCATAAACAATTGGATCCTCAACAGAAACCAGGGATTCCAACTCCAACACACAGCAACAGCGACACCAGTCCTCCTCATGGATCAAGGTCATTGAACTTCAGATCAATTGAAGCTTCAAGGCACAGTCATTGGGTGGATAACAGCAATCAACCATTAAGGCATTATACCATGGATGATGTACTGGGTGGGATAATCCTTGCCTCTGTGTCCTTCATAGAATTGAAGAATTTTTGATGCAACAGCTATAACATTTTTTATTGTATGTCGGACTGGAGGCTCAGATTATGTTTGTTCTAAGTTGTCCCACCACCACCACCAAGGCTACATCCACAATAGGTTTATCATAAAAAGTATGGAAAGTACATTCAGATGACCAATCAGCCGCTTCCATGCTATCTTCCAATCGTGCACCCAAAGCATAACTTTTAGAGACCATAGCTGGTCTTATGGAATGTGCACCAAAAACGGAAACATCAATTCCAGGCCCCACCAATAAACATTGTAATAACCCAGCAAAAGTGGCTGATGATGCAGGTTGAAATGGCTTTTGTAAGGGAATCAGCAATGGACCTGGAGTGTCCAGTCTATTCTTGTAACATCTTCACATTCTTTGAGTAAACAAACGACACATAACGTACAGTTAGAAAGAAAAGCTGGGTTGTGTATATTGGAAAGACTTGTTTTAGTATGTTTAGTAACCGGGAACGTCATACCATCAGGAGAAAATACTCTACCTGTTACCTGTTATGTCCAGTGCATGAACACCCGTTTGCACAAAAACAGATATAGGAGCATGGTTAACTTAGCTGACAGTTATTTCTGAGAAAGATCAGCATTATTAGGCCAATGCTCCAAGAAACGTAAGACCATATTAACATCCCACATGCAAGCGTAACGCAGCCTAGGTGGGTTAGAGAATCTGATACCTTGTGACAGCTTTCTTATGATAGCGTTTTCTCCAACAGAACAACCGTCCACCTGAACATATCCAGCTGAAATTGCAGACCTGAAATTGTTAACAGTTCTATAGGCTAGCCCGTTGCCACTAAGACAAGACATTCACCCCCACGGTCGCGGGGTCTGTCATGGGATCTAAACCTACAAACTCATCGAACCCAGGCTGAAGAATATTGTTTATGCATACCTTTCACCCACACTTATTAGAAGAAGAAAGAAGCCTTCTCTGAAAGGCCTGGCATATGCCAGCGACCCCAGAAAGTCTCTGCGCCATGAGTCACAATAGATTGGTCTGGACCAGAGGATGAGGGAGCCCTGCTGGACCCAGATGGAATTTTGGAAAACTTAACAAAGCAATCAGAGGTTCACGGCCACTTGGAGAAGTACCGGGGGCCAGGTATGGGCCCTCCACATCAGAGTTATAAGAATCAGCTCCATTTGCTGTCTGCACACTACTCTCAAAATCATCATGAAGGGTAGAAACCGGAGGCGCTCCTCTGCTATGGCGGAGGAGCATCACCTTACTGCTCACAGCAGTGAAACAAGGAAAAATTAAATTATAACACCATGTTATTATCATTTTATTTTTCATTGCGAGCCAGATTAGGGTGGGGCCAGGCTGGGCTGGAGGGGGCTGGTGGACAGCGGGAGGAGGAGCAGTATGTGCATATTAGTGCGCATGACTGTTTGGCTGGCTGTCTTGGGCCAGCGAAATAGACATGCGCATTTTGCATTCCTCCACCCGAATGTATTGCACAGCCAGGTGGAGAACATGTACAGGTTCCCACTCCCTGCCTGAGCGCTGAAGCAGGCCGCCCAGATCAATCAGGATGCTGCTGTCATGCTCGTGACAGCAGCATCCTGATTGGCTTAGGGGAGCCTGTGTGCTGCTGGACCTTGCTGCCAGGAAAAAAGAAGACGGAGGAGGGGCTGCAGCCATTCTTAGGTAAGTGACTTTTATTTTATTTATTTATTTATTTTATTTGAGCCCCACCCACTCCCCCTCCTGCCCTACTACTACCTTTACAAAGCAGCCACCACTGGTGGAAACACGTAACAAATTTTCCTTCCCCAATACTGGAGGAAAGTATTGGTCTCAGAGCCTCCGGATCTGGCCTCCAATGGAAGAAGTCATTGAGAGGGCGGTTCAGTCTTGACGCAAAGAGATCTATCCTGCAAGGACCCCACCTCTGGTTTAGAGACTTGAAAATCTGTGAATCCAGTTTCCAGTCACTAAAATGTCAGGTGCCTGGAGTGCCAATTCGCTACCTTGTACTGGTGGCCCAGCAAGTACGCTACTATCACCGAAATACGGAGACAAAAGTAGAAAACATTATTGTAAACTCCACCAACATTTTCCGCCCAACTTATTGATATAAATGACAGCCTAAACATTGACCATCCTCAACAAAATACAACAGTTTACCCAGTGATGAGATAAGACCTTGACCTCAAATAAGCCTGCAAGGAGTTGGAGTCAGTTCATTCTTAGTTCATCTGATGACCATCTGCCCCCAGTAGAGAGGCTGCTACAGCGGGCCCTTCAACTCCAGCGGCTGGCATCAGATTCTATTGCTACATTA
Organism: Pleurodeles waltl; assembly: GCF_031143425.1. Classification (NCBI taxonomy): domain Eukaryota; kingdom Metazoa; phylum Chordata; class Amphibia; order Caudata; family Salamandridae; genus Pleurodeles; species Pleurodeles waltl. The sequence goes on from NC_090441.1 coordinate 94,754,298, forward strand.
AGTGGGTATCCAAAGATAAACCTGCCGTTCCACACTTGCATATGCTTGAGCCACCTCGTCAGTTGTGTCTTGGCTTCCAGAGACCGTGGAACCTGATCCGCATGTCAGACCTCAGCAAAAAATGCTTAATCTTCAAGCGTTGTAACGCTCTGTAATGCACTGGCTCACAAAAAAATTATCTGATTCAGAGAGGCTAGAAGCCCACAATCCTGGCTAGAAGCTGCAGGAAGACCATCTCCCTGCCCAGTGCCTCATGTATTTTCTTCTTTATGGACCTCATTTTGTGGCTGGGAATACAAAGCTGTGTGGACACGGCATCTACTCGAAACCACCAGAATACTATAGAAGGTCTGGGTGAGGTGCATGTATGGATCAACAAATGGATGTGTGCCTGGATGGAAGACTGATTGAATGAGTATGTGGATGTTTGGATGGATGAGTGTATGGTCAGCTGAATGGGGAAATAATGGAGGGCTCAATGGGGCTCAGTGCAGTGGGTGCCTGTTACAGAATACCAACACTATTAACACACTAACAGGCACCCTCAGACCACCACAGCCTGTGTGACCTAGGGACTGTTCTGAAGCTCCAAACATCCCTTTTAGGTGCCCCCGCAGCACCCTGGGGTTCAGTAGCTACAGTCCTTGCCCTCTCGTGTGTCTGAGGATCCTCTGACCATGCTGAACCTCCTGTCATAAGCATCACCTATAGAGGCTGACATACTCCCTTCAACAGTATCACAGTATCATCTTTTGGCAGCTCACAGACTGCCGGGAGAATGCTGGCCTGATTCTGATCACAAAGGTATTTTGTGAAAGGTAAAATCTTCACCCACAAAGTCAGAAAAAAGCGAGATCTTTTTCGTGCCTTTTCAAAGGATGGATTTTTTCTGATTTTGCCCAAGTTTGCTGAGGCACATTTTCACCACTAGCAAGGCCCACAAGCTGGCGGGTGATGCAATATCTAGATAGCTGGAAATAGCAGGGTGTTCTGTCCATGTAGAGTAAGATATCCTGGAGTTGGTAAAATTGCTGCCAAGGCATTTCTGGTGTGGGGAAAGAGGTGGCAGGTGAGAGTCGGATCTGGAGACTCCCTAGGGTCCATGCATGGGTGGAGATCAGTAACTGGACTTTGCTGAAGAAAGAGGGGGGTTTCAAGGCAGGGGTGGTGCAAGTGATGGGTTCTTGTCCAGGGGACATGCTGGGTGTTGTGGTAAGGATACGAGACTGCTGCCAAGTGGCACCAGTCCACCTACTCCCTCCAATGGCCACTTGCCTTAGCAGGAATAGTTCCCCCTTTACAAATGACCACTAAAGCTTTTCTGTCATCCTGCTTTTTTGCAAAGCTTGCAAAGAATGTTTTTTCGAATTGAGTAAGTTATGAGTCAACCAATTTTCCAATTTCGCCCTACTCACAACTGTCCTTCACTCCAATCTTTGCATGAGCCTCTGGCACCTACCTGGCAAAGGGAGCTCTGACAGGCAGTGGTTTGTAGACACTTGATGGCGTGCGATGGGCAGAACTGCATCACAAAAATATTTATGCAATGGGTTTTGCCTTAGATGTAGATAGTTCTGTTTCAAGGCATTTGATTGCCCATACCAACATGGGCAGTACATTTAAAGTCCCTTGGACAAGCTCATAGATTATCTCTGCAGGCACCAACACACTAATAGCTCCACACTTTTTCCACTGAAAAACACCAGGAGACCTTGACATATCTTACAGCAGTGAGACATGGTCATTCTGTGTTAAGAAAAGGTTCCCCAATTTTTTTAATTTATTTCTCACGACTTCTAAAAGACTCTAAAATATGTTTCCCTACTAAGTTTCCCTTGCCATTTAGTTGACCTTGAGAAATCTTACAGGAAGCAGCTGAGCAGATAAATACTTACACTGACAAAACAAAACCTGAAGAATTGAAGACCATTGATAGCTAGCCTTAGTAATCTAATAATTATACAATCATCAGATGTAAATGGGAATATGTTTGTAAACGAAGATTGCAGGATTGAACCGCTCCTGAAGACTATGGGCCAAATTTATAAGGAACTGGCATTGTGCTGCGCCAAAATTGGCAGTGCCATGCTGCATCAGTTCTGAAACGCAGGGATGCGCCATATTTACAAAAATGCGGCGCATCCCTGTATTTCCCCAGCGCTGGCACTAAATTTAGCTGCCAACGCAGGCATCCTTGCACCACCAAAGTGCAAGGGTGCCTGCATTGAAGGGAATGATTGTTTCTGTGCAGAAAGGTGTCCCACAATCTACAATGGCGATTTGGCACTTCTATGTGTGCTGCAGAATGATTCTGCGACTGCTTAGAAAATTAAATAATATTAACAGATTAATAAAGTGTATATAAATAAAGTGGCTAAATGTGCAATTGAAAATTTTAAAACATACTGTGTAAATATCAAGGAATTTGAAATTGGAGGGTAAAAATTAAATTGGTATCCTCAGATTTATTTATGGGAACAGTGCAGGTGCATCAAACTGAATATAGTATGGACGATGTGTGGCTGCAATTGAATTTAGAAAAGCTCCAACTTTCCCATTAACTTTTTTAAAGCTTTTTATTTAGATTTGATAACAAGCTAAATAAAATATGTTTGATGAATGCTTGTTTCCGTATTTTTTCTTTTTTGTTGCATTGCACATCATCAACAGTGTTTCGGCTGGGGTCCCTGGCTTCCAGTAATAACTCAGTGGGGGGGCTCTGGATTCCAATAATGATTCAGTGGGGGTCCCCGGGCTCCAATAATTATAAAGTGAGAATCCACAGAAGTCAAAAGTTGGGAACCACTGGTATAAGAGGTCAGGGTGGAGGTACCCTGACCCCAGGGGTGTGATATAGGGATGTTCTAGGGTCAAATTATTGGTTTTAAATGATTTTTCTTCACCATGAACGATATTCGTGAATATCCTCGAATATCCTCGAATATTCTTGAATATTCAGAGACATTCTCGAACATTCTCAAATATGCAGAAAAATTGAAAGAAAACATTCATACACTCATTCGTACACTAATTCATTCCCTCATACATGCACTCTGAGACTCAATGGCACACTCACACACCTTCTAAGATATTCATGCAGCCACTCAGACCCATTCATAAACTCACACACCCACTTTCAGACCCATTCAGAGACTCATGCACCCACTCACAGATCCACTGACAGAGACAGGCCCTGTGGCCAACCCCGATGTGCACAGCCAAAGGGTAGACTGGTTATAAGGGCTTGGTTGCAGGGCCTGGCCTGGCTAACACCTGCCACACACAGCTTTTGGTCGTGTGCTGCATCGGTTGGATTAAAGTATAGTAATTAAAATTACTTTGCGTTAAAAAAACATAGAAATTCACAGAAAAAAAGCCAAAGGTTAGAGGGACGATATAGCTAGGTTCTGAATTTACACGTACAAAACCATAAAAATTCAGCAGTTATAATTAGAGTTATTTCAAGTAACTATAACTCACGGCCTTCACCATGCACAGCTAATTACTCCACATATTATATCATTGATGACATCTTTGATATTATCCCTGCAACATTAGCAATAAAATTATTGAGAAGAAAACTATGCAAGGTGAGGACACGAGTTATAGTGACCTTAGGGCGTAGGTTATAGTTACTTGTAATAACTCAAACTATAACTGCTGAATTTCTATGGTTTTGTATGAGTTAATTCGTAAATTCAGAACCTAACTATAACGTCCTTGTAACCTTTGTTTTTGTTCAGTGATTATATATCTATAGAGAGAGAGAGATAAATGACACTATATATATATATATATATATATATATATATATATATATATATGTATATATATACACGTATATATATATATATATATATATATATATATATATATATATATACATATATATATATATATATATATATATGGCACTGGATGGCACTGTGCTAATCCTATGCTTAAAAGTTTTGCTAGACATTTCAGGTGAACAAATCTAGAGTTTTGCTGGTGTTGCAGGGTGTTCCTTACTGGAGTTGCTCTCCATCTAAACTTGGGAACTACCCATAGTTCTCTCTTTTTTTGCAGAATTTATACTTCACTCTAACCTTGAAAGGGTTTATTTTTTAGCTATCTAGCTATCATAAATTTAAGGGAGGCATTTTTAGGGTTCAGGGGTGGGTAGTGGTAAAGAGAGTTAAGGGTAATTTTAGGCTTAGGAGATGGTAGTGATAAAGGAAGGCAAGGGTAATTTTATGGTCTACGTGTGGATAGTGTTTAAGGGAAGTTAGGAGTATAAACAAAATATGTATACAAAAACTATTATGAGTTTTGCTTACCTTACATATACTTAACATGCATGCTAAAGGCATCTGCTTCGTAAATGCTGCTTGGAAAAAGCATACGAGATTGTGAAGTTAACCCTACTAGTCGCTCCAGAATAAGGACTAACCAATGAAATCAAAAATACTGAACCAATATTTTGGGGTTTAGAGATGAGTAGTGGTAAAGGAGGTTAAAGGTAATTTTAGGGTTCAGGAGGTAGAAGTAGGGGTAAGGGGAGGTTAGAAGTATAAACAAAAATATATATCCAAAAATATATCTGGGGATGTGCTTACCTTATATACTTGGCATGCGTAGTAAAGGCATGCATAGTAAAAGCATGTGTGTGGTAAAGGCTGCGTGAAAAAGACATGCGTGGTAAAGGCAAGCACTGTAACGACATACAATCATCTGGGAGGGGTAGAGTTTCCAGGAGATTGTGAAGTCAATCTGCTAGTCACTCCAGAAATGAGGAATAACCAAAGGAACCAGAAATACTGAATCTTATTCTTCAAGTTAAACTACACTTTTTCTCAGAAAGCTGCACTATCCAGGTAAAAAATAAATACAACAGATTTAATCTTGTACACCGTAGTGTTCGGAGAAGATCTGATCTGGTGGGTCACCCTAATTGGTGTGACACAGGCATCCATGTCTAGGGTGACCAACCAGATCAGATCTTCTCCAAACAGTATGGTGTACGAGATTAAATCTGTTGTCATTGATTAACTATTTAATGTACGTTCCCTGCCTCGTAATTACGACAAGCAAGGCCAGAATTTGGGGCACTCCTGGATCTCAAAACCTATCAGCTTTATGAGAATGACCTATTGGGGAATAAATGTATGGTCTTTCCTTTAGCTGTATGAATTGGTGCAAGCGTTCACTGCACAGTGCATTGGATGTTATACCAGGTCATTGCATTAATGGATATACACCTTCCTCATGGATCTAGTGATGGTGTTGGCAACTTACCTTAGTTGGTGTCTCCTGTAAGTACTGTTGTTCCTTGATGACCCTTGTTTAAGCTATTCTGTGGGTCGAATGATTGACAATTTTTACAGTGGACTGGTTTTATGAAAAATTGACTAAGAATTCCAAAACTCATTATCTTAAGTGCTGTTTGCTCCATCTATATGTCTCTACCAGTCCTGTGCATATATTTGCATCTTGTATAGCTCTTGCGCACTACTTTTTCACTTGATCATTTGCACTGCGTCGTCACACCTTTAGGAGCACCTGTTATATGTATGCTATTTTAAACCAAATTGAGTTTCTGATTTGAATAAGTTGGTTTCTATTATAAATACATTTTTTTAAATGTAACCTATCTAATGAAGGTATATTTGCAACTATTGTTGTGGAAATAAGTCTAGGGTTATACTCCCCCCTTAAGGATCACTTGGATTTCTTTTTCGTTTTGCAATATCTGCATCTGGGAATTCCTTAGGGGAGCTGAGGGGGAAGACATGACAGGGTTTGTCACACTCTCCTACAGACAATCAGAGGCAACACATACTTGCCTCCACCAAGATTCAGACAAGGTATGGTGGGGAAATTTATGGCAGCCTGTGCAAACCCCATCACACCTGTTCAAGTAAATTTTCATTGGTTGGAATCCATCGCCCTGGCTTGGGGTACACAACAAGGGTGCCCACTGTCTTTTCTTTTCGCTCTCGCAGTTCAACTCCTGCCCATAAGGATACCGAATTAACACTCTACAGTGGGCATTCCTTTTGAAGGATGTGCACACAAATTTAATCTCTTTGCCGGCGATGTTCTACTTTGCTAACGAACCCCTCGGAATCACTTCCGTCTCTCTTTTCCATTCTAGAGCAATCTAAGGCAGTGTCAGGGTTTAAAGTTAAAATAGGAAAATTTCACATCTTAAACATAACAGTCCCCCTGACTGATCTCCCTCCCCTCCAAGCAGCAACACCCTTTCAGTTGACCAAAGTTTCCATTAGATATCTGGGGCTTATCATCACATGACACCTTGAGGGATACACACAGGCCTCTTTGGCCCTCCTCTGCAGAAACATATTTGAGAATTTGCAGAGATGGTGCGCCCTATACCTGTCGTGCCTGAACTGTATCAACATCTTAAAGATGAACTTGTTACCTAGTGTACTCTACTTATCTCCAACTCTCCCAACCCCCCATAAACACACAAGACATTTTTCCACTACAGGATATTGCTTGCTCTTTCATTTGGGCTGAGAAAACACCACTGACCCTCTAACAGCAACCTAATGCTCCCTAGAGGCAGAGGAGCCTGGTGTGCCCACATTTTTTTAAATACTACTGGGCAGCTCACCTACGCTACCTCTCAGATTGGGTAGTGCGGAAAGGGAACAACACTGCTTCTACATGGACTGAGCAGTGGTCTTCCGCCCTCTCTGGGACCTAACCCGGCTACTTCAGCACACACAACCTAAGGGCACCTGCATTGCCACCCCAACACGGACAGTTTTATTTAAATGGGACCAGATAGTTCTAACAAAGGGACTCACTACCTTCCCGATTCCATCCCCAGAATAGCCAGGAACCCTGACTTTAAGCCAGCCCTGTGCCCCACAGCTTTCATGGAATGGGGTGGGGTGGGAGGGATTGTAGAACCCCCTGACAGACCTCTTCTTAGGGGGACATAAAGGCATTTGAGCAGTGTAAACTGGATTTCCACATATCCGAGAAAACCCGCCCTCATTATTGCCAGTTTTGACACTGGGCTCTTCACCCATCCATCGGCCAGACCACTCACACACTTTGAAAAACTGGTTGGGGCGTTCAGAGGTAGACAGGGCCTGATTTTGAGAATGTACCGCGTCCTTTCGGACTCCACACTTATCAAAAGAGGTGGACTACCGGACCTGGAAAAATATAAATCTTAGAAGGACTTGGGACTGTATATGGAGGGACATATCCAAATTCACCCAGAGCATCCTTCAAAGGGATTCAACATACAAAGTGATATACCAATGTTACCTCACCCCGACCAGGTTACAGCGCATATGCCCCTCAACCACGGCCCTATGCTGGTGGTATCACTGAGAATCTGGCACCTGAGGCATGTGTGGTGCGACTATGCAAATGTACTGCAAGGAGATACTGGGCCATATCAAAGGAACTCTAGTCTCTCCTGTCCCATCTGACCCAGATAGCTTGCTCCGGGGGGGAGACAAGGGAACATGAAGGGCATGGCATGCTCCAATTCGGTGCTCACATTCCACATAACACAGGCAGCCCAACAAGTGCTAGCCCTCTACTGGAAAAAAAGCAGATCCCCATCTAGCTCCTGATGGTTTTATAAGATGTGGTAAGTCCTTACCATGGAGCACCTGACACACAAACTGGCCAATACAGATAAGAAATTCTCCTACATCTGTCAACTCCTCATAGGTTATATCGCATGGCTTAAACACAAGTTCTTCACCCCATACGAACTCAGGGCCCTACAACTCTTTAACCACTCTTAGACAAGCGACCTTGTTGCAGATGCTAACACACTTGCACAGCACAATTCCCTGCTGGGGTTGATCTCACATTACAATGCCACCTCCAGGAGACCATGTCGCCAACACCTCCTCAAAGGCCAATGGGACGTTGAGCTCGACACCCACTACCCACCCTCCTCTCAGAACATTGTAGAGCACACACTTACACATCCGTATTCAAAGCCCTCGAAGCCCGTGGGGATGATAAAGCAGTGAATGCCCACTACAACTCAAAAAGTTCTCACCACTCACCCTCCTCCTCTCTCTCACCCAGCAAGAAACATCTTACTGCTCCCTTCCCAGCTCTGTTCCTACCATGTTTCCCCCCTCTGGTATCCTTTGCTTTTTTGGTTGTTCGGGCTAGGGGTGGATGGGTGAGTTCTTTATTTTCATCGTATTCTGTGACAAAACACTTGGGATACTAAAGCACATGCAGACATTTGACAATAGTCAGTCTGTAAAATGCTTGGCAATGCCCCTACTCCTTGTTGAAAAACCTAATAAAAAGATTTGAAAGAAAAAAGCAAATCTTTGAAGCACCAGATCTCTGGCACCGTAGGACAGATTCCATTAAACATGGGCTTGTTTTGCTCCAGCCTTGGCCACCAGGAGCATTTTCTGCAGACCTCCTTGTCTTTAAAGAGGTGCTTTTCCTCTGTTGCTGTATTTTCTGGCTCCCTGCACCAGACCAATCCCCTGCTTGGCCCCAGGTGCTTTTTGCCTACTGTTGTAGGATACTTGTGTAGCCTGTCCATAACAGCCAGCCAAAAAAAACCCTTGCTGTACTCTCCAGGCCCCAGAGCATCCTTGCTTCTTGAAGGGCAGCCAGCTGGCAGTGGAGTCCAAGGCAAGTCCAGCAACATCCCAGGGGAACCATGCAAGGTCCCTGAGCAGGTCCATTCCCCCAACTGTTCCTCAGACGACATAAGGGGGCCAGCGACACTGGTCCTGGAGAGACCCATCCTAATCTTGGAGGTCAGTTGGAGTCAACAAACTTAGGCTCATATTTATACTTTTTTTGTGCCGCATTTGCATCATTTTTTGACGCAAAATCAGCGCAAACTTACAAAATGCAATTGTATTTTGTAAGCATGCGCCGTTTTTGCGTCAAAAAACGACGTAAATGCGGCACTAAAAAAGTATAAATATGGGTCCTAGCCCATTCTTGCAGGGCATCAAGTGCTTCTCCTTCCAGCTAGACATCCTTTTTATATTGTCGCACCCAGGTCCAGGGTCTTCTCATCTGTCTCTCTCTTGTGCAGGTGTTTTTAAGTGGGAGTGTTATGTTTTAGGGGCCAGGCACCTCTAGCCAATCTTAGGATGCCACATCACCCAGTCACCCTTTTCCCAACCCTTCTGTACAGCATTCTAGGACAATCCAAAATGGTGACATCAAGTTGCCTCTGTTAGGAACTTCTCTTAGAGTCTCAGCTCACCTGTACCTGACACAACTGTCTGATCCCTTTCCACACCAAACCTGCAAAGGCAGGCCTCTCTTGTGTTGCCCCCAGAGGTCTGGGTTTCCCTTTTTGTTCCAGTGGGCCTGGATTGTCCCATTCCAAGAGCAGTGTGACAAGGAAGGTAGCAGCTGCAGAATCCGTCCCATCCCTTCTTTTCCCAGGAACTGGCTCAATCACTGTTATTTGTCATTTGTGTGGGGAGGCCTTTTATCACTCTGCTGGGGAGCAGAGTAATAAATAGGTCCAGTAGGGAGACAAAGACCTGGAATCTGATTATGAGAAGTCCCTTGAGATGTATTTGTGGAATATTGGGGACTGGAATATCATAATTGGGGTGCCTGTTTTTACCTATATTGATACCTTGCTGGACTTTGTAGACCTAAGTAAGGCTAAACTGTACTTCGGAGTCGATTTCATGTACAATACTGAGAAAACACAGTAGATTTTCAGCACTGCAAACCTTCACTATAAATGTCCTCTCATAATATAAGGCCTACCCCAGATCAATAACAATCCCTAAAGAGTCCCTTCTGCACTGGGATACCTCTGCACAGGTACTTGGCTGTGCACAACGGTAGTCTCAAACGTGCAGCCAACAGATGTGTGTTCACACATGTGCTCATATGTTCTTGTGTAACCCACCCAGTGACTCTTATCTCAGCTGCGTAGCAGTGACCCTACCTTTGAAGGCAGACATCAGTCTAATTACAATTCTTATTACAATGAATGTATTGTTGAATGAGACTCGGGTAGTAAAACTCACAGTAAACGTCCAGAAACCACGTGGTCAAAATTGAAAAATCCTGGTGGACTAAATGGGTCGAACTCACATGCTACGGATGTCAAATTCAAGATTGTTCACATATCTGAATGAACGTGTAGGATTATGGTTCCGTACTTCCAAGGAGAGAAAGGAAGGCATAACAAAGTAGTAGATTTTATTAATGAAACATTCAGCTTTGAATGGAATTTTCTTTGCTACAGGAAACCAGTGGAGTTGCTTTCTGTAATAAGACAAATGGTTGGATTTCTTCAGCTTAACTTCCTAGGTGCTTCGAAACACACAACTGTCCTCCCATTACTGAAGAAGCCCTCTGCAGACCCTTCAACGCTCGTCAACCACAGACACATCTCCATGTTAGCATTCCAGGGCACCACTAAGGCCCAACCATAGTACAGAAACTGCCCTCATCGCTGCAACAAATGGCGTTTGCATGACTCTGCCAGAAGAAGACAAAGCAGCCCTCCTCCTCCTGGATTTCTCTGCTACATTTGACACGGTCTCTCTCCCCATCTTCATCCAATGCCTATATGACAATGAACTCCAATGGATCTGCTCTGTTCTGACTGGAAGGACCCAGTCAGTCAGCCTGGAAATGTACATTTCAAACACCCATGACCTCATCTGTGAAGTTCCTCTAGGATCCTCCCTGCGACTAAGCCTCTTCAACCTATACCTTCTAGCCAGCATCACCTGCTCTCACAACATTAATGTTCTGTCATGACCTAACTTACTTCTAAGTCCCTAGTATATGGTACCAGGGATACCCCGGGCCTGTAAGTTAGGGTGTTCTCTCATGGACTGCAGCATTTGTTGTGCCGCTCTCAGTGAGACCAGGTAAAACATGACTCAGAGCCTGCCACTGCAGACTGGTAGAGCAGTTTAAAACTGCTAAAACTGCTAATGCGACATTGCAGTTTTAAGCAATGACAAATCCCAAACTCCCTGTTTAATATGTGTAAGTCACCCCTACTGCAGGCCTCTCAAGTTCTTATTCAGAGTGCAGCATATTAGAAATTTTGACATGTGTTTTCTATGTTCTGACAGTAAAAACCTGTAATTGTTGTTTCTACTGTGAGATAGACTGGCAGCCCCATTGACAAGCACAGAGTTACACTCTGACAACTCACAATGCTAACTTCTGAATAGGACTACCAAAGTTGGTACTTCAGGGTATCAAACAACTCTTATATTATGCCTGACTTGATGCCCAAGTAGAAACTAATGTAACTTGTTGCCACATGCAACTTTTAGAAAGCTGCCACTCTGTTGTCCATTTTCCCAGTGGCTATTTGCCGAGGTAGACCATGAGACATCCTTCAGCCCACCCAAGGAGACATGTCAACAGCTGCCAAGACAGGTACAATAGAGGCCTGCCACTGGAGGAGGTGTTACCTCCTCCTGCAAGGAAGCCAAACAATGTGTTTAGCCCAGAATGCGAGCTTCAAAGTGTAAGTCGCCAATGAAGGGAAAAGAGTAACCACACTTGAGAAGGCCTACTTTTTGTCTGCGTAGACAGGTTGGCATTGTGGACAGGCAGGGGAAACACATCCAAAACCAGGTTTTTCCATGGGTGTGTAGCACCCAGGCATCGCACCTCTAGGGGTGGCTATCAACCTCCACACACCAAGAGAGTCTTGGGAGTGGACAGAATAAAACACTCTGGGATAGCTAGATACCTTACTTCACAGGAAGTTGTCATTGGGTGGGAGGGAACCAAGAAGCCTATTGGCTAGTGGTGCCGACCTCCCGGAAGGGCACTTTCTGTGCAAAAAAAAGGGACACTCCTGACACGCAGAACTCAGATCTAGCTTGGTCTGAAGAAGAGACTGAAGAAGAACTGCCCTGCTGACCTTCGACTTGGCAAAGAAGAAGCAGCACCAGAGTTGGACTGGACTACTGATCTTTTCATGTAATGAACATAGGACATTGCCTGTGATTTCCTGCTCATGGAGAAGTCGTCCTCTGATCTCTGTACTGGGGGTGAATGTTTGACATTGTTCAACATTCTGTCCATCACTTGTTCTTTTTGCATTTGTCGCCTCAAGTGGGAAGGGTATGCCCAGACGTGGGTCCCTTGCTCTCCATGCCACTGGAATCAAGATAGCCTGGCTGATGAAGGGTGATACCCTGAAACTGGTCCTAGGATGCTTGTTTCCAGTCCAGGGAGGACCTGGCTTGGCAGTTCGGGCTAGACTGTTAAATGGGGAACAGGGTCAAGACTGATTTGCATATGGCTGGGTCCAAACTGGTATGGCATTGGTGGAAAAAAAACAATGGATTTAGGCCCAGATCTCTGTACTGGGGGTGAATGTTTCTCATTGTTCAGCATTCCGTCCATCACTTGTTCTTTTTTAACTCGTCCCCTGAGCCTACCCAGAAGTAGAGACTCCAAAAGTCAGTCCGCTGTCTTCCTGTTCGCAGCACAGGACCACAAAAGATAGGGAAGCCAGCCTGGGCGAACTAGTAGCCAGATCACCAGATCATCGCTCCTCATCACAGTGCAGCCCGGGAGACCATTACCCAATGCTCAGAAGTTTCACCCAAGTCTGTGGACCATGGAGAGTCGCCAGAGTTCAGTTTGGTCACCCAGAAGAAACGTTGTCACCAAAAGAAGGGATCTGCTGGTTTTGTTGTTCCCGGTGACCTGTAGTCCAGTGGAGACTGGACTTTTGCTGGACTAAAGAGGATTTCAAGGGACATCAGCCCCTGTGGCCAAATTCACTCCCCCAGAACCGAAGAGTAGTCCCAGGAAGGGCCCTGTCAACTGCACAGTATCTTCAGCATCCTGTTTACCTTGCATCAGGACCACTGCATAGAGGTCAATTCCAAGCGACATTTGACACTGGAACTGGATTGAAGACAGTTTTTCTAACCAAGGTAATTGTTTCTACATCCTTTCTGGTCCCCTTACTGGCTTCCTACCTGAGATGGGCCCCTTAAAAACTTTCAAGCAACCGCATCCATCTTTGCAATAACTTCTTGTTCAAAATGTTTCTAAGGGTCACATTTGCTGAATTTGCTAATGATTGCTTGTGGTTACGTGAAAAGCTTTGACTTATTGTTCCTTTTAAAATCTGTATCTCCAGAACCCTCTGGTGGATATTTTTCATTTTGGTTTACATAAATTTATAGAAATATCAGTTATTTGTATAAATTGGTGTTGGGTTTCTTGTGAGTTGTGTTTCTTCTTCAGTTGGTTTAGTGCTGTTTACGTGTGTTACACGTGTTCCTTTGCGTAAGCCTGATTCCTCAGAGCCACAGCTAACAAGAGTTGAGCTGAAGGTTTGACAAATGAAGCCTGACTGGTCCTAATAAGTGTTGGTTGTGTATTACAAGGTGAGGTCATACAACCACAACATATAATACACACCATTTCCACACAAATGGAGTAATATATTATCTGGGGTAACCTTATATAATAAAACAGATATTACCAGGACACTATCTTAAAGTAAAATAGATAATATCAGGGGAATATCCTAAAGCAGTGGTTAACAATTTTTTTTTACTACTTTGGACCCCCAATTTATCGTTACTGGAAACTGGGGACCCCCATTGAATCATTATTGGAATCCGAGGACCCCCTACTGGTTCATTACTGGAACTTGGGGCCCCGGGCCTAAACATTGTTGATGATTTGAAACGCAAAACAATACACATAAAATATAGAAACAAACATTCATCAAACACATACCCAAATGATAACACATTTTATTTAACTTGCAAACAAATATAAATAATAATTAAAAAATCAATAGGAAGGTTGGAGCTTTTCTAAATTCAACTGAAGCCACACTTTATTCATACTATGGCCGTCATTACAACCCTGGCGGTTGGCGGAGAAGCGGCGGTCTTAACACCAACAGGCTGGCGGTAAAAAAAATGGAATCATGACCATGGCGGTTACCGCCATGGTCATCCGCCACTTCTCCGAACCGACCGCCAGGGTGGAGACGACCGCTGGGCTGGAGACTTGGGTGTCCAACCCGGCAGCCGTCACAAGACCGCCGGCGGTATCATGACCCGGCTGACCGCCATGGATTTCATGGGGTTGGGAACCGCCATCAAATCCATGGCGGTAAACACTATCAGTGCCAGGGAATATCTTCCCTGGCACTGATAGGGGTCTCCCCCACCCCCGAGTCCTTCCCCGACACCCCCCACCCCCCTGCCACTCCCCAAGGGTGGCAGGACCCCCCTCCCCATCCCTACCCCCAACATCACTATACAGACTCACACCCGACATGCACGCAGACACCACCAACACACATACCCGCACACACACCAACAAACATACCAACAGCCACACACACAGTCATACACGCACACCCACATTCAGACATACACGCACACATCCATACAGACATACATACAGACAGACATGCACACATTTCCAAACACACAACACCCCCTGCATGCATACACGCACTCACACTCCCCCTCTACATACTCACACGCACACCCCCATGCACGCACACAACACACAACCCCCCCTCCCCCACCCCCTCTCCTAACGGACGATCAACTTACCTGGTCCATTGATCCTCCGGGAGGGGACGGGATCCATGGGGGCTTCTCCGCCGCCAGCACCCCGTCAACAGAACACCGCCACGCCGAATCATGGGAAGTGATTCGGTGGGCGGTGTACTGTTGACGTGGCGGTGGAGGTGGAGCAACCTTCACTTCCCCGCCGACCGCCAGTATGGCTGCTGGCGGCTCTCCGTCCGGAAAAGGATGGAGGGCTGCCAGAAGGCATAATTCGCCAGGCGGAAAGCTGCCAGCACTGGCGGTCTTCAGCACGGCGGTCCCTCGGCGGTCTTGTGAAAAGACCGCCGAGGTTGAAATGACAACCTATATTCTATTTGCTGCACCTGCACTGCTCCCACAAATTAATCTGAGGATACTAATTTAATTTTAACCCCCAATTTCAAATTCCTTGATATTTACAGTACGTTTTAAAATTTCAGTTGTACATTTAGCCACTTCATTTATAAACACTTTATTATTCTATTAATATTAATTCATTTTCTAAGCAGTCGCGGACCCCCTGAGGAGCGTTTGCGGACCCCCAGGGGTCCCCGGGCTACAGGCTGGGAACCACTGTCCTAAAGCAAAACGGGTATTGTTATGGGGACTCCTAGAGGAAAATGGATATTAGGAGGGGCTAGCCTGAAGTAAAATGTATATCGGCAGCGGACGAACCTCAAGTAAAACGGATATTATCGAGCTGAAACAAAAATCACAATATCAGGGGAATTTGAAGAGGAAGAACCTTTGATCTTGAAGCAAGTTGGCCACACAGAAAGTACAGACAATCTATTGCAACGGGATCCGGCTTAGAAGATGTGAAGGGCTCAGATGATGGCGGGAACAGGGCCACAAAGTGAACCTGGGCCTTACCTGGCCTGAAAGCCACAAATGGACGACAAAGGAGAAAACACAATAGACCCCCTGTTTTCTGGGTAACATATGAAAAGGGCTCCCCGAGACTGTCCTCGAACACACATCATTTCGGAGCTGTGTCCACCGGCCGGCGGCTCCACGTCCAGGATCCCAAGTGCCGGTGGCCCCAGCCCTCCCTCCCTTCATGGTGCTGGCTGAACGCTAACCGAGCAGCAGCTCCCGGGACAGATGGTGCGTCACTTGGCATAAAGCAGAGAAATAGCTGCACTTGATTAATTTGATTTAATTAGCAGCGAGAGCCGCTCTGATTGTTCTCCAAACCGCCCTGCGCGCGCGTGACCCTGCCAAGATTCCCTCAAGCGCCCACCCTCCCGTGTCAAAGCACCTCAGCTCTCCACTGAGGCTGAAAGGTGAGTGCCTGCGCAGTGCATATGCCATAGATGTTACAGAAATTTGTGCTTTTCGTTTGTTTTGCAAAGTTTAGCGAACGCCAGCATCGGAATTAAAAATGCTGCGTCAGCACCCGCCTTCGCAGTTAGCTCCAGAGAGGTTCCAAGCACTACCGAGAGCAGGACAGCACAGATACACCCCAATAACATTCACACCTGTCCTCCTATGATAATTGGTTTTCCCCGAATGTGTGGAAGCTTTGACT
Source organism: Pleurodeles waltl (assembly GCF_031143425.1). Taxonomy (NCBI): domain Eukaryota; kingdom Metazoa; phylum Chordata; class Amphibia; order Caudata; family Salamandridae; genus Pleurodeles; species Pleurodeles waltl. The sequence continues at coordinate 94,770,396 of NC_090441.1, forward strand.
GATACCCAAGGGATGCTGCTGGCGAGGGCCTCCTGAATCTGTCTAGCAGTGGGAACAAAAAACATGGCCGTACTTCGGCTTTGACTCAGAGCTGACCAAATAGGCAGCGCCACTAGAATTATGTGGCAACGGCGGTCCAAATAATGAGACACAGTTGTTTAAATTATACTTCAAGAAATTCAAGAAAAGGAACAAGTATGTGGCGTAGAGCAACACATTCTGTGGCAGTATTATTGTGCTTTTTGTCATTACACCACACATTAAAATTGGGCAAAAGTTCCACATCATTAGTACCGGTTAACCACTTGAATATCGCAAATAGCATTTCTAAGGTTTACCAGGTACCTTTGTTAAACCTCCTTCCTTTTCGCAGCACCGCGTGTGGTGCTTCTATTGTTATGACGTTTGATCCGTTTAGGGCGGCAAAAAATGATGTTTTGCTGAAATATGAACATTGTGCAGCAAATGAGGACTAGGTGGCAAGTGCAGCAAATCCATAATTACGTGGAAACGATGCAGCCGCAGAATTAGCATAATTCAAGAGGCCTTGAACAGAAGGTGCCAAACACAGCTGGACTTTTCTCACAATCACAGAAATGGGTGCACACCTGAGCGTGCAGCTCCTTTCTTTGTTGTGGCTCTGTGAATCCATGCTGTGTTTTTGTTATTTCATGGTGTGTTTACTTCTCTGCTGGTACACTAGAGCGCACACTACTAAGGGCCTCGTTTACTCGGCCCGTGGCGCAGGGCGAGGCAGGAAGTGCCTTGCTGCAACGCCCTGTGCCAATAAGAAAGGGCAGAAATGCACCGTATCTACAAGATAGAGCACATTCCTGTCCTCTCCCCCGCACAAACTGCTGCCTAGCGCCAACCCAGGCGCCCTTGCCCTTGCAGGCATAGTGCAAGGGCGCCTGCGTTGTGGTGGTGATTGTTTTTGTGCAGGAAGGGAGACCTTCCTGCACAAAAACAATCATAAGAGATGTTTTCCTCTTTCTAAGGGCCTCAGGTACTAGGCCCATGGCGGAAAAAAGGGCAGAAATGCAGCGTATCTACAAGATACAGAGCATTTTTGTCCTCTCCTCCTGCAGTGACGCACAAACTGCTGTCTAACGGGCCCTAAGTCTGATCTCCTCCACCCTCGCCCGCTGATGTCACTGTTCGCTCCTCAGTTTGGCGTCTACAGAAATGTAAAAGAACCGGGAGTGTTACCAAGGTATATTTGTTGCCTTTTTCGTATTCTTACTTTTTAGTATAAGATTTTATGTTTACTTTTTAGTATAAGATTTTATGTTTACTTTTTAGTACAAGATTTACATCACTTGGGCGAACTAGTCAATAGACAGTACATGAGATGTGAGTACACATTGTGGTGGTTGGAACATAGGCTGGTGACAGATACTTCCAGAGTAGTGTCTTGTGGGGGGTTTACTTGGGGGATTTCTAAGGGTTCTTTGACATGATTTTTGTATTTGTTTCCTGATTGATATTAATGCTGTTGCATTTTCACTGAACGTTACACAAATTATTAGCTCATTTATTTGTCACTCTCTTCAGGGATCCCGTTGTATTGTGCTACACTGCCTATATAGAGTTTGTCATGATAGGACTTTGGGGCTCTGTTGTGCAGTTTATTGCACACCCCAGAATTCCCCAAATTCATTCTTCTAAGAACTTCCTGGAGTGACGTTGCCTGCTAGACCGTCATACAAATGGCAACATCTTTAGTTTGTTAAGTTCTGTAGTATTAAATTCACAAGGGTACAGGTTAGTCCACTGATTGTGGTGAAGCTCTCAAGCCCTCCAGCAGTGCTGGTACTCTGCAACCTGGTGGATGCCAATGGTGGGGTCAACAGATTTAAGAGTACCATGGCAATTTTAGATCCTATTCTAACGTTTCGTGGCAAACCGGGTGTGTGTATCAGGTTCAGCTCTACTGGGGATCAAAGATAGGTGTGTCAACTAAAGTGTGATGAAACCACAATTCAGCTATCCTCCTGGGGACCATCTGCCACACTCCCTGGTGGCAATATCTGAAGTCAGAACAGGTTAGGCAGACATTACAGGCATGCAGACCGTGCTCATGTATGCACACTTGTTCACAAAACACACAGACTAGTAGTGTGGCTAGTTGCTCTTGAGGGCTAAAGAAGGTGTTCCTGGCTGGGTATTTAAGTGCATTTCTGAGGGGGTACCCTGGTGCTAGATATGGAAATGGAAGATGAACAGATGTTTGCACAGGTCGCCGTGTGGGTGGGTAAGCTTTAGGCCATGGTCTCCCGCTGGATGTCCCAAGGAACTGAGGGGACAGCAAAATGATCAGCAGATCCTGACCTAATGAATAGCTCCAGATGGATATATTGAGCCCCTTCTTTCAGCTCTGCTCAAGGTGAGGATGTAGGACCCACTGTAGGGTCTGATGGCAGAAACCACACTGAGGAAGTCCAAGAGAACGCCTTTACTTTGTTCAATAAGCAATCGCTCAATTTCCAGCTCATCCTCTTCCTCCTATTACCAAGACGAGAAGGAGCCAAAACAGGATAAGTTGGTGATGAACACATAGAAAGAGACGCTGAAATACATACTAATGCCAATGCTCCCTTTAGGGTTTCCTGCACCACTGGTTTGGGAGGGGGTGTTCTGGGAGTTCCAGGAGCCAGCCCTGCAGACAAACCAACAGTTGTTGAAGTATCTGATGTTAAAACTGATTTTAAAAGAAAGATAGATTTGGAAGAGATAAGAGTTTACCATTTTAGAAATTCATGGGATGAATGGTCACCAATCTAAGAGGGAAAACATTGCTTGCAACCAATCATATATCTGCAGGCCTCACAAGTGTATGGAAAGTGCTACATACATATCAACCCAATGCAATCCAGTACAATGTTGATCGATGGGTGACTGTGAAAGTTTGTTGGAGAAAACGTAATTATATTTGAAGTTCTTGACTAATCCCTCTTTCTATAATCTTTGTTGTTCTGGTTCTGTTTTGGCTTCTGACATCTCCGTTAGAGTACAAACTAAGCCTGGGACACTGAGGGGGAGCGCTACCAATTTATAGTCCAACGCAATGCAGCAACCAAAGTTGAGCTGCATTGTGCTTTGGGTAGATCATCGGCGAAACATATCTACTACGATATGGTGCTGTTGCTCTCCTCTTGGGCTGGCATTCTTTCAGGCTGCCTAGTGCCTCACAAACACTTTGACACCATAGTGCAAAGATGTATGTGTCATGTCTAGTTAGGTTGTGTACTGGAAAGGCACTATTTCAATACAAAATACAATGCTAAGACATTCTTTAAAACTCCCCCACATTTTATGTGTGCTGTACAGTGATAGGTTAGAAGAAAGTTAGTAAATGGGGCTTTGCATGAAAAACCATGGGTGGTATCGTAGAAACACCTATGTACTGGCCATGTCATGCCCTGGGAGCAAAGGAATACAAATTACCGCAAAGTGCTATTTTTGTTCCTTTTAAGGCTGCTTTCCAGGGGAAAAAGGTTTTGCACTGGAAAGTAAATACTTTATCAACTCTTTGCTGTGAGCTGTGTCACTCTTGGTGACTTTGCACCAATACAACATGTTAATAAATCTGCCCCTAAGAGTGCACTGCTTAGATCTCCTCTCCTGGGGCAGTACATTTTATTTTGGTCTCAAACTGGTTGATCCAACAATTGATGCATTGAAGAATATGAAGGACAGTTTCATAGTGTCCCTTGATTAATATCAGAGGCTTGGTCTATTTCACCAGGTCGCTGGGCATATGCTCATAAGCCCCAATTTTCTGGTTCCTCTGGTCAGATAAGCTGCAAAAATGGCTACCCTATGCCCTTTGAATCATCATATCAGCACTCCCGCCTGTAACCAGAGGAAGGACCTATCAGAGGTTCCAGGACTCCATGTTAGCAAAGGAGCATTGTTCCACTCCCGGGCTTTCCCCTTTCAAAGCATTTTAATCTGATCTTTCATTCTAGTTAATTTCATCGAAAGTAATCAAAACTACGACTACCAGGATGCATTTGGTTGTATTAATACACGACAAGGACTACAGTTTTGCATCTTGGTGGCACAGTATGATCTGGTAACCTTGAGTAAAGTTGGGAGTTGCAATTTTCAACAGGACTGTAACCCCTCTAGTGGTGTGACATCCTGCACATAATTGCACAGCTCTGTTCATTCTCACACGCATCAATGAATCTATAATGCTGCAATTCTCAAGTTCTGCATCTAAACTTGGCAGTGATCGAGTGGTGAGATCCTTCAAGAGACAGATATGAAAGAAGGGTGTGCAGCGGACTGTAAAGAAAGCTTCTTCCCAAGTAAGCAAATAAAATCCATAACCAAAATCACTTTTACATATTATTATGTGTGGAAAGGCTTCATACTTAATATGCACATATTAACGAGCACTGCAGAACGAGGCTCAGCAACAGTTCTACGGAAGCTGCTGCCTCCCAGATGGCGTGAGGTGGCATGAAAACCACCGAGCAGCAGAGGCAAGCTGTGAACTGACAGGGGCTGCCATGGAGGCAAAGCTGCTCTTCCAGACATGACAGGTCCCTCGGGGCACTGAAAGGGAAAAAGGACAGCAGCGAGAAAGAGCACACTCACTGACACATCGAACTGATGTGCGATGCAGGGACGGAAATAGACCAAAGTGCCTGGGGTAACGGAAGTGACATCATATATCCTAGACCCCAGATGACATCACAAGGTTCAGCACTTACCCCGCACGTAACCCTTCAGTAGCCTCCTATTTGCTGCTGATAGAGCGGTCCGTACTAATAATTTACCTGTATTCGGACGCTCTTTAGGCCGATGAATCTTTTGACTAAGTGGAACTCTCCGTACTCTATATCGATCAATTGCATCAAATCAATAATCAATAACGAACATAAGCAATACCCTGATCAACATAACACTTGACAATTAATCCAGAATACATTTCGGCGAACCCTGACCTTTCAGTCAGGAATAACCACACCAGTTTATTCAAAGTTAGTGAATTTATTTCCCTATATTAACAAAGCTAGCACAATATAAATGTGTCTCAACACCAAATGATAAACATAAATGAACATTAATAGCTGTCCATAGCGGCGAAACAAGTGCAATCTATGCAGCATTTGAATAACAAGGCATTCGATAATAGCAATGCAAATCACTAATACTATAATCTGTAACTAGCTAATTGCATACATTTAGTCAGCATAACAAGGTCTCAAATTGCATCGTGCAACAGAAGGAATCCTCATCTAACCTCAAATTAGCATCGGCATGTGGGACTCCATGCAAAACAATTTAGCAACATTAATTTGAAAAAAACTCCTAACTAGGGATCTTGTCAAAAATCAGCAGTTGGTTACCTAAAAGAAACACAATGCAATTGTACAATTTCCTTTCATATTTACCAATTACGATCAGCATACAAGGAAGTCTTCGTCTCACAGGTACCGTTTCTCGATCAGCATGGGTACCGTTTCGATCGGCATGGGACGGGGCAAAGGGGCAGGGGTGGACGGGGCAATTGCCTCACGGCGGCAAGGTAAAACTACTACTTCATGCGAAGGGATCAAATCAAAGTTAAAGTTTCTAGGGCAAGAATCATTTAAAGTCTCTTTCTCTCGATTAGAGAAAGCATCAAAGTATCTTTCAAAATGGCGTCGCAGCAAGGTGGGCCATAATAGCTGCAAAGTCTACAAAATGGCGGGATGTCCAATAATGGCTGTAATGGCTGGCAATGGCTGTAATAGCTATAATGGCTACTTTCCTCTCGTGCACCTGGTTTAAATAGACAACAGTTCAAATCCAGTAGGGTCTTCCATTGGAGGGTTCATAGGTTAGCTTCAAATTGTCCAATCAAAAACGACAGTTCTCAAGCTTTTACTTAAGCATACATTATCCTTGGAGATGGGTACGCAAGTTGCAACATTTTATACCAATTAACTCACTTTCAGAGCTTCCATTGTCCGCACCTGCAGATCGACCTTGGAGCAAAGAGAAAAATGCCAAGCTGGCACGAAACTTTAAGATAAGCATGTGAACGATCTCAGTGGAAAAGTACAGCTTCAAGCAAAAATACACGTTTAATAGCACATTGGAAAAATACGAGCATCTAAACCGTGAGACCAGGCAACTAGGCCGAAGCCTCCACTAAAGTAATGCTAAGCTAAAGCATTTCAAGCAAGCAAATCATAGCACACGTTTACGATTATGTCGGATTAGTGCAATTCTAATACATCACGTTATATAAAGCACGCTTATAAATGTTGGCAAACTACTCTAAGGGCACATTTTGTCCCCGTACAATCTTTATTAGTTCGGTTAAAGTCACACATGATTATTTCAACACTACGTTTAAGCGCTAATAAATGTAAAACCTTCATTTCTGCTCCATCAATCCCTCCTCTGATGACTACTTGTCATCACACCAAACCATGCCCACAAATTTTATTCCATTAAAATTCTGTCAGTTCTCTTTTCCTTTTAATTCCCCTAGTTTTCGCTTTGTATTCTTCTGCCATTCTTTTCATCATTTTCTCTTCCTTTCTTCTTTTAATTCTTTCCATTATCATTATTATTCCCCTTTTTATTCCCCAAATTCCAAATATGCAAATCAGTACAATTAATATTCCCTGTATTATTTTTTGTAATATTCCATTCCAAATTCCCCCAATCCAATTTCCCACTGAAGCAAGTCCTTTTCCAACCTTCTCCCACACTCCTGGTTCTTTCAATTCCTTCAAATCTGCACTCTCTTTTGTTAGATTAGCAAGCATAGTTTTAATCTTCACACTATTGTCGGGAATATACGTACAACAGTGTCGTGCACCAAGCATTTTGCAAACGCCGCCATCCTTTGCTAAAAGAATGTCTAAAGCAAGCCTATTTTGAAGAGTCATAGCTCTTTCCGCTGCAAGTTCAGCATCTATCAGGATTATAGCACCTGAAAACTTTGTCAACATGTTATCCACTATAGTAGACAACTTTCTTATTTTGATGGAATTCAACACAACTCCCAATGAAGGAATCATGGCTCCAAATATATCTCCTACCACAGCAGCTGCGGTCTCTCTTTTCTGGATACGATGGGATCCAGATGTCTTTTGAATCATCGATAGGTCATCCAGTTGATAAACCTTTGGGAACACTATACCCAAATAACATCTCCCCCACCATCCCTTTGGAAGACGATAATAGGCATTATACCCACAAATGTAATATACACCTGGAATGACAGGGTCAAGTCCGTTCATCATGAATGTCCATTTGGCCTTAAAGATAAACGTATGTTTACACTCACTCGCTCCTACAAAAATATTGTCATAATAAGATTCACCTCGATATATACAAAATTTCCCTACATGCCAAGCATCTAAAGCAATTCTCCCTTGTGTCTTTATTGCGGCAAAATCATAATTATCTACTGAAGTCCTCTTATGTAGCTCTTTTTCTAATTTCGCATTCATTTGTGCTCTTCTATCATCTATGCGATCTAAAAAGCTTATTTCTACTGCAGAGAGCGAGCAGGTAAGGTTTTCCCTATGAGCGTGAGCCGTTTCAAAAGGTAGCATTGGCTCGAAAAATTCCCTCATTATTTTAGCATCCCAATCTTTAGCAATCTGGCTTAGCTGTGCTATTATAGGAACATATGCAAAGGTAACATCATAATTTGAGTAAAAATACTGTATGTTAGTTTGACCATAAAATCTAGACATTACTATACTACATGTAATCCCGTATGTAAGAGGCATGTGGTGATAAGTCACCCCTTCCTTTACTGATGTCGGTATCTGTGTACACACATAACAATCTTTCGCATCCATAGTCTCAACATATTCTGTTAGCAAGCGATAGAAAACATTATATGAAAGCTCTTTCTTATCATGCAAGAGTCTCTCATCTATTTCTAATCTTTTCAATGCGGTTAGTTCAGTGACAGTAACAGGAGCAAAAGTAGAAGGTCAATTTTCTCATTCTCACCCTTTCCATGCATTGCAAGCACTATTGCCATTATTATTAGTACACATGCAATTATCAAGCCTATACACACATATTTACAATACTTCTTTCTACTGTTTTTCGTCATGATCTGTATAGAATCAGAGAGCTAGAAGCACCTATAAAGAAACTATTTAGCAATTCAGTTACAAAGCTGAACGAGCGCAATGTTCACACAGTTTTCTTCAAGAGGCCAGTCACTTATCGGTTAGCAGCATTTGTCTCAATTCGGCAATAACTCAGTCTTTATCGGTTTAGCAAATGTCTCATCCGGTTTAGCAATGTCTCAGCTGGTTTTATCACTTTAGATTGTAGCAGGCAATGTCATTTATCACCCTTTCAATCAACACTGTCCATAAAACTTTTCTTTTCTATTGGTATCTCTTCTTCTTCGTTCTCGATGCTTAGAGATACAAACTCGTCAGTCCAATCGTCATTGACTGCATATGCCCATTCTGGACCGGAATATCTCCTGTTTGGTATCCTTTTCCTTTTCAATTTTGCTTCTCTTTTCGATTCTGCCTCGCTGGTACTTTCCTCTTTTGTCAAGTCTTTTTCTTCACTCAGGGATGGTACCACGACAGACACTTCCTTTCTTTTCTCTTTCACTTTTGGCCTTCCTCCGTCGTTCAAACTTTCTTCAGTCCTTTGTTTTACTGGTGATATACTTAGTCTCCTCTTTGCACCATGTCCATTTGATGGACCTGCGACCTTTTCTGTAGAAGCTTGAACCTTTTCGTCCTGTTCTGCCTTGTCCCCTCCTTTTGGGGAATCGATCACGTTCTCTTTTTCTTTTTCTGTATCGTCTGCTTCTGGGAAAGCCCTCCTCTGATCAGGCTCTCCTGCTTTTTCACCTTTTTCGAGCCCTTCGTCACCTTTACTTTCGTTAGGCTCTGTATCACTTTCAGCTGCTTCAGGTTCTTTGTCACCCTCAGCTGCTTCAGGCTCTTTGCTACCCTCAGCTGCTTCAGGTTCTTTGTCACCTTCAGCTTCTTCGTCGCTGTCTGAACTTTCTCCTTGGTCTTCCCCAAGTGAGTTGGTCTCTTTGTCCTCCAATAATATCTCTCTCTCTCTTGCTTCTGCCTGTTCGCTTTCAGTTCGGTTTTGTTCTGTCTCAACACTCAGCACTGTTTTATCAGGCACTGGCAGTTTTAGCGCTTCAACTTCCTCATCTGTGGGACACAACACCTTCTTTGTGTAACTGGCGTGGATCCAGTTGGGAACCCCCGCACACTTCACAGCGGTAGTTGTCGTCAGGATCACTTGGAAAGGGCCTTTCCAACGGGGTTCCAGACACGACTTCCTCACGTGCTTCTTTACCACAACCCAGTCACCTGCTTTCAGTGCGTGTCCTGGACCTTGGATCGGTGGTAAGGTGGTTGCTTCCACCTGGTGAGAGAAAGAGCGAACCACGTCAGCCAGACCCTTGCAGTAGTCTAACACCATATCATCTGTAATATTCAAAAGCGCGTTTGCGGGAACTGCAGGAAGTCTCATAGCCCTGCCCATGAGAATTTCGTGCGGAGACAATCCAGTCTTTCTATCAGGGGTGTTTCTCATTGACATTAGCACCAAGGGCAATGCGTCAGGCCATTTCAAAGTTGTCGATGCACATATTTTCGCCATTCTTGATTTCAGTGTACCATTCATCTGCTCCACCAATCCTGATGCTTCAGGGCGATAGCTACAATGCAGTTTTTGCTCAATGTTCAGCGCTTCGCAAAGTAACTTTATCACCTCGTTATTGAAGTGACTTCCCCTATCTGATTCTAAAGAGATCGGGAAACCGAAACGTGGTATCAACTCTCTCAACAATAGCTTTGCAACTGTAAGGCTGTCATTTCTACGTGTGGGGTATGCCTCAATCCAGTGACTAAAAATGCACACAATCACCAACACATACTTTAGACCTCCATGCACAGGCATCTCAATGAAATCTATCTGCATTCGACTAAACGGGCCACTTGCTCTACCAATGTGGCTCGCGTTCACAACCGTTCCCTTTCCTGGGTTCATCTGCTGGCAAGTGACACATCGATGGCAAACTGCTTCTGCAGCTTGACGAAATCTGGGGTTAAACCAATCAGTTTTGAACAATCTTATCATGGCATCTCTCCCTAGGTGAGCTTGCCCATGATAGAACCGCGCAAGCTGTGATAAGAGACTGTTTGGCAAAACAAATTTTCCCTCATTTGAAACCCATAACTCGTCTGGTCTCTTTATACACTGTGATTTAATCCAGGAATCTCTCTCATCCTCCCTGACGTTATTCTGCAATGCTTTTAGTTCATCTATTGTATCTACAACCTTTAAGGCAAATGCTTCAGCTTGTTCGAGTTCTGGCTCACTTATCGAATTCCATTCATCCCTGAGTAATATACAGTTCAAGGCACAAAATCTTGCGACTTGATCCGCATATGCATTTCCCAGAGAAACATAGTCCTGTCCTTTTGTATGAGCACTGCACTTTACCACTGCAACTTCAGCTGGCATTTGAATGGCGTGTAACAATTCCCTTATTCTCTCCCCGTTTTTCACTGGGGATCCTGAAGAAGTCAGGAAACCTCTCTGTGACCATAGTTGTCCAAAGTCATGCACAATTCCGAACCCGTACTGACTATCAGTGTAAATGGTGACTTTCATCAATACAGACAGTTGACATGCTCTTGTAAGGGCTACAAGTTCTGCTACTTGTGCAGAATAGACTCCTTGAAGCCAGCCCGCTTCCAAGACACCTGTTACAGTACATACAGCATATCCTGCTTTCAAAATTCCCATCCCATCTCTTAGACATGAACCATCAACAAAAACAATTTGGTCATTTTCATCAAGCTTAGTATCCTTAATGTCAGGTCGAGGTTTTGTGCAAAATTCAGTCACCTGAAGGCAGTCATGCTCGACGTCTTCAGCGTTCTCAATTTCAGCATTTTCACCAGGAAGCAAGGTTGCTGGATTCAACGTAGTGCACCTTTTCAGCTGCACATTCGGTGAGCCCAGAATTATCGTTTCATACCTTGTGAGTCTTGCTCCGGTCATGTGTTGCGTTCGGGAGCGGGTCAAAAGTATCTCAACTGAGTGAGGGACCATGACTGTTACTGGGTGTCCCATCACTATTCCTTCACTCTGAGTGAGGCTGATACCAACTACTGCTACGGCGCGCAAACACCCTGGGAGTGCTGCTGCGACCGGATCCAAAGTAGCTGAAAAATACGCTACTGGTCTGTTTACGCCACCATGGGCTTGAGTCAAGACAGACAAAGAACATGCATCACGTTCATGACAAAACAATGTGAAAGGATTTGTGTAATCAGGCATACCTAAAGCTGGAGCCCTGCACATGCACTCTTTCAATTCAACAAAAGCATCCATCTCATCTCCTTTCAGTTCAATTTGATCCAAGGCATCCTTCTGGGTCAGTTTCAGTAAAGGCTTTGCTAGAGTTGAGAAGTTGGGAATCCACTGGCGACAGTAGCCCACCATTCCCAAAAACTTCCTCACCTCCCTCCTTGTCTTTGGTGGACTCATTTGAAGTACACTCGTTATTCTTTCCTTCATTATTTTCCTTGACCCTTTCTCTATCTGGTGACCCAAATATTTTACTTTCTTCTGACAGAACTGCAATTTGGAAGGAGACACCTTATGTCCATTCGTTCCGAAATGGTTCAACAGAGCAATGGTATCGGCTGTGCAGCCACTTTCTGTCTTTCGATGCAATCAGTAAGTCATCAATGTACTGTACTAGAGTTGATTCGAATGGCAATTCTAATGCTTCCAAATCTTTCTTTAGAATCTGATTGAATATTGACGGTGACTCAGAGAACCCTTGAGGAATTCGACACCAACTGTACACTCTGGGCCTGATTCTAACTTTGGAGGACGGTGTTAAACCGTCCCAAAAGTGGCGGATATACCACCTACCGTATTATGAGTTCCATAGGATATAATGGACTCGTAATACGGTAGGTGGTATATCCGCCACTTTTGGGACGGTTTAACACCGTCCTCCAAAGTTAGAATCAGGCCCTCTGTCTAAGAATTTGAAACAAAAGAGGAATTGGCTGTCCTCATGAAGAGGCACAGAAAAGAATGCTTGTGACAAGTCGATGACTGAGAACCATTCGGCATCGCAAGGGACTTGAAACATTATCACAGCTGGATTTGGTACGACAGGGCAACACTTGACTATGATGTCATTTATTTTCCTCAAGTCCTGCACAAGTCGGACCTTTCCACTTGGCTTTATTAGTCCCATTATTGGTGAATTACATGGACTGCTTAACACTTCTTTCAGTACCCCCTGTTTTACAAATTCGTCAATAAGTTGGGCAACTTTCATGAGGGTGTCTTGTGCCATGTGGTATTGTGGGGTCTGGGGAAAGATTGCATTGGGCTTTACAGTCACTTTCACTGGTTCCACTCCTTTCATCAATCCCACCTCTTTCCCTGTCATATCCCACACTTCCTTTCCGACTGTTTCCCGTAATTCGGCTGGAATATCTTCTTCAGTTATCATCGGGAAAAGACAAATCAGAGGATATTCTTCATCGACAGTTTCCATCTCATCCCCCTCTACACTGTCCTCTTCTTCCCCATCACTGCTCGTCTGGATTGTTATTCCTTCGTTCGAACACATGATCGAACAACCCAATTTGCACAATAGGTCTCTTCCTAATAGTGCTATCGGGCTTGAGTCACATACCACAAACTGATGCACCCCTTGATAGTTACCGATGCTGACTGGTACCGGATCTGTTATTGGGTTCGTCAGGTGCCTGTTTGCTACTCCCACCACTTGAACTGTCCTCCCTGAGAGTGGCAAATTTGGTACTTCACTGCTCTTAACAGTTGAACGTGTGGCTCCTGTGTCAACCAAGAATGAAACACGATGACCCATTACTCTTCCCTCTACGTACGGACCCTTTTGATCAACTTCCAAGGATGCTGCAAGCACACAATCTCCTTCTTCTTCTGAACTTTCACTCTCCCATACATTGTTTATTCCACTCTCACTGTGTAGTGGGAACTGTTGTACGGTGCCATTTGTACTCATTACCTGACCCGAGACCTGTGGAGGAACCATCACTTGCTGCTGACTCATTGGTGCCAAAGGTATTTGCATTTGCTGATTAGGTACCATGGGAAACTGCTGTTGCATTGGCTGCATTTGCGTCATCTGCATACGAGGCATCTGCATCTGCTGTGGCTGCATAGGTTGTAATCCCTGCAACTGATTTACGGTCTGAAAATTTGGGTTTGGACCTCTCATTTTCGGTCCCCTCATTGTCTGAAATGCATTGACATCATTGTTTTGCTGACCAACACCTGCACCTGCACCTTCCTGCACCACCATCGGGCACTCGCGTTTCCAATGACCGACAATTCCGCACACGTGACACGGCATCACCTTCTTCATTGCCTGTACACCATTCACAACAGTGTTCAAATCCGGACCATTATTCACAAAACCTCCTCTGCCTCTGCCTCTGGCCTGTGGCTGAAACGCCATGTTTCCCTGCAACTGCGGCTGCGGTTGCGGTACCTGCTGTTGGAACCCTTGCATCCCTTGCAAACCTTGTAAACCTGTCTGAGCAGCTTTTAGCTGCATCATCATCACCTTCTCGTTCAACCTTTTCTGTTTCACTTCAATTTCGTCGCTACAGTATTTTGCATAATTCAACACCTCATCAATCGGTTTCGACTGCCAGCAAATCAAATGCGACTTTATCATCTGACTTATCTCTGGTCTCAGCCCTTCCACAAATCTGAACACAAAATGAAGCATGTCCTTCGCCTCTATTGTTTCCGTGCCGCTGTAGTTCTTAAACGCCTTCAACAACCTCTCATAGTAACTATGAATCGACTCTTTAGCCTCTTGGGCAGTTCGATCAATCTTCTGCCAATCCACATTTTTCGCGGCCACCTTCGTCTTCAAATGCTCAATCACCTTATAGTACAGGCTCATCACCATAGGCGATGGTGCACCCGTCTCCCTGTCTCTCTCTGGTTCACTCGTCGGCCAACCTACAGCTCTTTTGCAATCCTCCCACAAATCTGCCGGAACCACAATCTCAAAGAGAGTGTTCAGATCTTCCCAAAGACATTTTGCAAGCTTCACAAACCTATCAGTCTGCTGATACCATTCAATCGGTTTCTCTCTCAGTTTGGGAAAATCATCCGTAAAAGACTGAATGTCACTTCTGTGCCATGGTACATGTATTAATTTTCCCCCTGCTGTCTCCCTCATTGGTAACATGGTTACTGCCTCGCTACTCTGTGGTCTTTTCTCATTGAGTTCCGTAGCACTGTCCCTCCTCTTTTCCTTTCTCTTTACCCACCTGCTTTCCCACTTGTCCAAACATCTCCACACTTGTGCACTCTGCAACAATTCTCTAAGGTGCGCCTTCATGCCTGCTGACCTCATGTGTTCAAAATCTGTGGTCCCGAAATCCAACCTATAGCTCCTGCTCAAGTGTTTCGTCTTGTCTATATCAACCCCGTTTTTGTCAGCTATTTCCTGCAAGCTTTTATGTACCTTATTCACTTCTTTCGTAATCCTTGGGCATAGGTATCTCAGCTCTTCTTCCGAGTAGGACTCTAACCTATTCACACCCATAGTCCCTTCCACCAATTCTTGTGCTTCCATGTTCAACCTCATCCTATTCATATAATCTTCTCCCTTCCCACTGTCTGAGCTTTGTGTGGAATTCAAACTGTTGAACCACTGTGTCAGCTGTTGCGCATTCAACCCCATCAGTGTAGCGTTCACATCGACTGCCATTGATGGTTGCGGCAACTTTTCAGTGTTCGATGACAGAGGTATTATCAGTGGGGGACTCGACCTCACCAGTGTCGACTGAGCACATATGGGACTAAACTCCATCAAGGATCCGGATCCAGTTGGCTGAGCCGCTATCGGAGTTATCCCTGGAGTGTTTTCTATGCACTTCCTTTCTGTCCCATTCTGCAGCATTGATCCCTGACCGCTCATACCTAAGTTAGGCTGACTGTACAGAGGTACCGGTGGACCTACAGTAATGGGTAGTGATATCGCATCTGGGTTTTGTCCATTTCCCATGTTCTGAGGCACGTTCATTCCCACACTATGGGTCATCATTGCCGGCATGCCCATCTGACTCCCCGTCATCTGAGCATGTGCTGTTCCCCCCTGCATCTGCTTTTGAGGCATCAAAAACTGGGTTGATTCAGCTTGTGCCAATGTTGGGGTGTGACCATTCTGTATTCCCATTACAGTCGGGTCTAGAACCATTCCCGTACTGTTGTCACTGCTGTAATATCTTGGGACCTGCGGCTGATAATTTTCTGCTGGTTTCAACATAGGCACATCTGAATATATTCTCCTAACCTGCGGTATCTGCGGGATGAACAGTAAACTCGGGTCCTTAGACCCCGATTATGCTCCTGAACTTTGAGTTTCACTGTTCTGTACCGGTGCCGGAGGGGCAGAACTGGTACTTGGACCTTGTCCACTCTCCGCATAAGGTGGTGGACGGTCATTCAGCAATTGCATTATTAACTCCTCATCCTCTAACTCCTCTTCTCTTCTCAACTTTTCCTCGTCCTCTCTATCCTTGGAACACCTCCTGTTTGTCTTACAGGTAGCTTTCTTACCTGTCTCCTCTTCTTCCTTAGTAATTGCGGGAAACAATTTTATCCCCTGCAGTACATCTGACCTCCACACCTTCTGTGCATTATCCCACCTAGCGTCCGCTAGTGTCTTTTCTACCTTCCTTATCCTGGTCTCGAACTTATTTTGCTGTTGCTGTCGAGCCATCAGTTCCCAAATTGCTAGAGCCTCAAACTGTGCTGGCCTTGGAGGTACCTTCATGTCGTACATCGTGAATCTCAAATTCTCTAGGATCCTTATATTGAATGTCCCATGAATCGGGAACGCTACGCTCCCATGTTTCTCTGTCAGCTTGTGCCATTGCTTTAGCCAAAGGCACGGAGCTACCCCTTTTTCCTCCATTACAATGTAAGCTGGTGTGCCTTCGGGCGGTGTCTCCTCTCCTACGCTCGCTTTAATGTAAGACTCCCCCTTCATCGCACTCCTTAATGCTTTAAAAAATTTCATTTTCTCGTCTTTTATTTCACAAAGTTTGTAATCAATAGGTGACTTTAATTCCCGGAATACTCTTCGCCTGCCTTTCCCCTTCCAATCGAGCCCCACGGACTGCGTCCAATCCGTGCGCGACCCTTCCCTGCAACCAACCTATCCCAGCGCGGCTCCTAGTGACGTCACACTCACACACACTGCGGCTGACAAAGCCTCGCGGCTAGTCCTCCTTCACTCAGCTCCTTTCGTAACAACTTCTTGCATGTATCGCGAGCTACAAAAATTAAAACAGATCTGTCGGTTTACTACAGGAAGGGTAACACAGTCGCTTCAGGACCTTAGGGATTTTTCACTAGCCTCGGCAGTTATTCCATCTTTCTCGGTCCCCACGTTCGCAAGCAAATCTGACCCGCAGACCTACTCTCAACTTGTCAATGATCTATTCTAGTGCACTTAGAATCTTGTCAAAGCCCGAAGTCGAAGTTTCTTTCACTCCCTTAACACACGTACCGACTCGTTGACCACGCCCGATCAACCTACTAAACCGCCCAGACCACAACATAAAACAACATACTCCGGAGTCTCTTGACCTCGCAGGGCCCGTCTCAACAACAACAACCACGTGGACCTTTTTATGCACAAAGCGCCACACGCACATGAAGTTCGACGACTTCCCTACTCTCACACTCGGAGTCGCACCTCCGCTATTTCTATGAAGTTCGACGACTTCTCTACTTCTACACTCGGAGTCGCACCTCCGCTATCCTCTAAAAAAGAAAAAAAAATCCTCGCAACCTTTTCACCCAATCTGCGGCAATAAGCTGTGCAAGCGTAAAACCCTAATTTCACTCATACCATCACTAGTACCGCCAACGCTGATCCCACACCTCCATTCTCTTCATTCGCAAGCTCCGAGATCCCGGGAAAGTCGCGGTGGACCTAGCCCATCATCATTTTCCCAATCAGTTTTATCCAAGAAAAATCTAATTCAACTTCTCGAGTGGGGTCTCAAAGGGCGTAACCGTTAATTCAACACCATGTACTTTAAGAGTACGGGGTCCCAAAAGACGTAACCGTCCTCTGCTACCATCTACTGATAGAGCGGTCCGTACTAATAATTTACCTGTATTCGGACGCTCTTTAGGCCGATGAATCTTTTGACTAAGTGGAACTCTCCGTACTCTATATCGATCAATTGCATCAAATCAATAATCAATAACGAACATAAGCAATACCCTGATCAACATAACACTTGACAATTAATCCAGAATACATTTCGGCGAACCCTGACCTTTCAGTCAGGAATAACCACACCAGTTTATTCAAAGTTAGTGAATTTATTTCCCTATATTAACAAAGCTAGCACAATATAAATGTGTCTCAACACCAAATGATAAACATAAATGAACATTAATAGCTGTCCATAGCGGCGAAACAAGTGCAATCTATGCAGCATTTGAATAACAAGGCATTCGATAATAGCAATGCAAATCACTAATACTATAATCTGTAACGAGCTAATTGCATACATTTAGTCAGCATAACAAGGTCTCAAATTGCATTGTGCAACAGAAGGAATCCTCATCTAACCTCAAATTAGCATCGGCATGTGGGACTCCATGCAAAACAATTTAGCAACATTAATTTGAAAAAAACTCCTAACTAGGGATCTTGTCAAAAATCAGCAGTTGGTTACCTAAAAGAAACACAATGCAATTGTACAATTTCCTTTCATATTTACCAATTACGATCAGCATACAAGGAAGTCTTCGTCTCACAGGTACCGTTTCTCGATCAGCATGGGTACCGTTTCGATCGGCATGGGACGGGGCAAAGGGGCAGGGGTGGACGGGGCAATTGCCTCACGGCGGCAAGGTAAAACTACTACTTCATGCGAAGGGATCAAATCAAAGTTAAAGTTTCTAGGGCAAGAATCATTTAAAGTCTCTTTCTCTCGATTAGAGAAAGCATCAAAGTATCTTTCAAAATGGCGTCGCAGCAAGGTGGGCCATAATAGCTGCAAAGTCTACAAAATGGCGGGATGTCCAATAATGGCTGTAATGGCTGGCAATGGCTGTAATAGCTATAATGGCTACTTTCCTCTCGTGCACCTGGTTTAAATAGACAACAGTTCAAATCCAGTAGGGTCTTCCATTGGAGGGTTCATAGGTTAGCTTCAAATTGTCCAATCAAAAACGACAGTTCTCAAGCTTTTACTTAAGCATACATTATCCTTGGAGATGGGTACGCAAGTTGCAACATTTTATACCAATTAACTCACTTTCAGAGCTTCCATTGTCCGCACCTGCAGATCGACCTTGGAGCAAAGAGAAAAATGCCAAGCTGGCACGAAACTTTAAGATAAGCATGTGAACGATCTCAGTGGAAAAGTACAGCTTCAAGCAAAAATACACGTTTAATAGCACATTGGAAAAATACGAGCATCTAAACCGTGAGACCAGGCAACTAGGCCGAAGCCTCCACTAAAGTAATGCTAAGCTAAAGCATTTCAAGCAAGCAAATCATAGCACACGTTTACGATTATGTCGGATTAGTGCAATTCTAATACATCACGTTATATAAAGCACGCTTATAAATGTTGGCAAACTACTCTAAGGGCACATTTTGTCCCCGTACAATCTTTATTAGTTCGGTTAAAGTCACACATGATTATTTCAACACTACGTTTAAGCGCTAATAAATGTAAAACCTTCATTTCTGCTCCATCACTGCTAATGTGCTTTTGGACGGGTCAGGTTTGGTACCTGAGTAAATCAAAGATGCAATAAAAGCCTCAATTACTGTATGTTTGTGCCACTGCCATCGTGAGCGCGGAGATCAGGGACGGGAAAGGACTAGCCAGCTAGGGGTAGCAGCTGCTACCCGGGAGACATGGCAATGTTGAAACATAAAACCTGATAGCACGTAACTTCCGCCTGTCATTTCCAGTCTGCACGAGGGGAGAAACACCATAAATACTGTGTAGAGCAGTGGTTCCCAACCAGTGACGTAACAAGGGTCCTGAGTTCCAGGCAGCCTGAGCTCCAAGGGGGGCCCTCAGCACAGTACAGTGGCCTGAGACCCCCTGAGTGAGTCGGGAGAGAGGCCTCTCCATGTACTGTGCAGGGGGGGGGAGCCCTGAAGTTTCCTTATGCCGCTGTGGTCCAGGGACCCCTGGGGGGTCTGCAAAGCCCTCTCAGGAGGTATGTGACTACTTAGAAAATTAAATAATATAAGTGTATATAAATAAAGTGGCTAAATGTACAACTGAACATTTTAAAATATACCGTAAATGTAAAGGAATTTGAAATTGGAGGCTAAAAGCTAAATTGGTATCCTCAGATTGAATGGAGCAGCGCAGGTGCATCAAACAGAATATAGTATGGACAGTGTGTGGCTTCAATTCAATTTAGAACAAGCATTTGCAATGCAACGGGTCTCGCGTTTGGTCATGATAGAGCTGATAGCGTTGTAAACTCCTAACCCAACTTTTCACCTATCGGCAAAAGTGTATTTATGTACGTAACCCGAAAAAGTGCAATTAACTGTGTAAAGCGCTCGACTTCTGCCAAGCGAAACCGCACTAGTAAAATAGAGAAAAAGTAGTCCACAAGCCGGACAGAAAACAGCGAGCCTCGCATGTTTTCTGTACTTGGTCGATGCGCTCGAGGAGGGCTAGCCACCGGAAAAGGCATGACGTGTACATGCCTTCGACTAATGAAAGCAAGTGGATTTTAATAGGCAAGCCCACGGACCAATGAAAAACACTGACGTGATGTCGACAGGGCTCCGAGCCCTTTTCTAATAACTAAAGCGTCTCGCTGCGATACGCATGCGCGAGCGCATGCAACGCAGGCTCGACCCTAAAAACTCAAACTTTACTATTTAAATTATTATTTTTGTTTGCAAATTAAATAAAATGTGTTACCATTTGTGTACGTTTTTCATGAATGCTTGTTTCTGTATTTTTTGTGTATTGTTGTTCAAATCATTGACAACGCTTCGGCACTGGTCCTCGGCTGGGGGTCCCAGGATTCTAATATTGATTCAGTGTGGGTCCTTGGCTTCCAGTAATGGCTTGGTGGGGGTCCCAGGATTCCAATAATGATTCAGTGGGGGTCCCGGGGTTCCAGTAATGATAAGATGGATGTTCACAAAAGTCAATAGGTTGGGCACCACTGGTCTAGAGAATAGTAAATTCTCTGCATAACATCACCTTTGGAGGGAAGGGATGTCTTGCTAACTCTTAACAAACATAGCCAATGATCTAAAACTGCAATGTACAGGAGGAGAAAAGATACTCTGCGTTCACCATATTCATGTTTGTATTATTTTGTATGCTTTAATACACTCTAGACCCGCAAGAATGCCTCAGGAAGTATTACCTGAAAGGGAGGGAATTTGGTTCAGAGGAAAACGGACAGGAGCATCAAAACCTCACAGTCATGCCATACATGTCAACATTCTAGAAGAGGTAAGAGAGTGATTTTGAAAAAATATTTGGGAGAATGCATTTCCCCTGTTGACTTCTAATGAATCAGAGGCAATTTCAGGCAGGAGACAGCAAAAAAAATAATGTTTGGTTAAAAAAATCGAGAGTCTGCCACCGGAATCAGGTCTAATAGAATGTATGTTATATTAGAGTGCAATTTGAATTGAAGTGCCCATTAGCTTCAAGCCCAAAAGTATGCCAGCAGAGGCTTATGAGCGGGCAGGAAAGCAGGGAGATGTGCATTTTAATCGAACTCAAAGACCTGTCTAAGTGGTTTGTTTACGAGCGGGTGATTTAAATTGGAGAAAGCTGTCTAGTATGATAGATAATAAAGGCCTGTCTGAGGAGGTTTATAGAGGACAGTTGGCATTAGGTGCTCTAATCACAGATAGCACAAAGGCTCACTAATATGCCAATGATGCACAACTCTACTTGAAAGTCTCCTCTGCTTCAGGCATACAACACCACAAACTCTGCCTGCACCTCATCCAGACCTGGATATCCAGCACCTACCTGAAGCTCAACCCAACTGAGACAGAATTCCTGTGATTTGCCAATAGCAACAACTAAGACACAGAACAAATCTGGCTCAGGGACGTAATCCTTGTTTCCTTCAAACCCTGACTTTCACTGAAGGCCAAGTCTCTTAGGTTCATCCTGAACATAAAGCTCACCTTCAAGGAACACATTGCCAAAATACAAAGATGGCCTGGCACCAGCTCTCTCTTCTAAAGAAAGTGAAACAGTTTCTTTCAGAAAGCTACTTCAGAACTGCTATTTATGCCATGGTACACTAGCATGTTGTTGGTGGTAGCAACTTGCTCTATGACCTCCCAGACTCCATGCTAGCACCACTTAAGGACATCCTACACGCTGCAGGACATCTCATCCAGGGTTTGAAGAAATATAATCACATGATCCCCATGAAACGTCTGTCTCTCCTCTTGCAGCCCACACCATATTTAAAACTATGTACATCATTTACAAAGCAGTCATGATTAGCACCCCTACACATCTGTCAGACAAGCTCACCATCCCTGCTGGGTCTCATCACATCCACAGACAGGACACCATTAAACTTCAGACTAAGAAGTGTTAAAAAAAGAAACAAGGCAGCAGGTTTGTTGGAAATGACCATTATTTGTGTTAAGTATATTACAATTGGAGGGGCACCAACAAAATTTAAGAAAAGGTAGAATCATGCAAGCACATTGTTCCAACGAAGCCTTTATTTTCTTCAATACAACAGAAAACAGCCAACACGTTTCGTTCACCACCTGTGAACTTCCTCAAGGCATTAATGTTTCATATTAATGTGAAACGTTGCAATCTCCAAATGTATCGACTGCATAAGTTCAACCAAATATATTACTTTACGTTGTCCATTTATGTAAAGTTTAGTAACTCCAATTCAAATAATTTAAAATCTTAATAGCTGTGATGAGCCACTCTCATATAGCTCTGATCACTCAGGAGGACGTTGTGGTATTGAATTGGAGTTGGAGATCGGGCTGCAGAAAAGCCCACTAGACACCAGGGAGTTTTTTATTTTTTATTTGTATGCAGAAAGGGAGCTGCCCCTAGGGGGGCAAATTATTTTTAGGCCATTTCTGCCACCCCTGGGGGTAGATTGGCCTATTATAATTAGGCCGATCTGCCCCCAGGGGTGGCAGAAACCCCTAGACACCAGTGATATATTTTTTTTTGGTTACTTATTTTTATATATATATGGGGAGCGACCCCTTAGGCAAGGGTCATTCCCCTGGGGGGGCAAATTGTATTTAGGCCATGATCGAGTGGTGAGATCTTTCAAGAGGGGCAGATCGATCGGCCTGTTTATATTAGGCCAATCTGCCCCCAAGGGGGGCAGAAACCACTAGACACCAGGGATTTTTATTTTTTTGCGTCAATTTCATGCAAGGGGAGCGACCCCTTAGGCAAGTGTCGCTCCCGTGGGGGGGCACATTTGTTTTAGGCCATTTCTGCTCCCCTTGGGGGCATATTGGCCTATTTCTATTAGGCCGATCTGCTCCTGGGGGGGGGGGGGCAGAAACCACTTAGACACCAGGGATTGGTGTGTGTGTATGTGTGTTTTGTTTGGGGGGGGCAGCCCCTTGGGCAAGGGTCGCTCCCAAAGGGGGCACATTACTGTTGGCCATATCTGCTCCCTTTGGGGGCAGATTGGCCTATTTTTGGAAGGCCCATCTACCCCCATGGGGGGCAGAAAGCCCACCAGAGACCAGGGAAGAATTTTCTTTCGAAATAAGAGGGGGGGAGTATGGCCATACCCCCACCCCAAATAAATGGGGCCAAAGTTGTTCTGCCCACCAGTGGGCAGATGGGGCAAGTACCACTGGGTCTACACCCCGCCGGGGGCAGAAAGTCTACTAGATGCCAGGGAATTTAATAAAAATAAAAAATAGTGTGGGGGTGGCTACCAACCAGTATGGGCATGGTTATGCCCCCACCCCAGCTAAAGGGGGTAACAGTCTTTCAGCTCTCTCCCGCACACTAAAACATCTTATCCTATGGCAAGCAAGAAGACATTTGATTATTTTGGGTTTTGGTTTTACATTTGGGCCATGAGAGCTTGGCTAACTCTCAAAATCGTCCCACCTGGTATAGTGAGGGCTGCACTTTTTGGACTTTGGGACGCTGCCATGTAGAAAAATCCACAAGACCTAGACACATCTGAAAACGAAACACCTGGGTGAGTCAAGGGTGGTGCGCTTTACATGTACCCCGCACCATTTTCTTACCCACAATGGCCTGCAAACCTCCAACTTTGCTGGAAATAACACATTTTTTCCACTTCTTTGTGATGGAACCTTCCGGAACCTGCAGGAATCCACAAAATTCCTACCACCTAGCATTGTCTCATCTATAGTGATAAAAATTCTGCCCCACTTGTCATCCTAAAAATGTGTTTTTTTTTTCCAAACTTCCCTTTTGGACCCGCTTTGGTTCTCCCTCAATTTCGACATGTTTTTGGCTCTTCCCTGTCACAGGCACTTGGCCCACCTACACAAGTGAGGTATCATTTTTACCAGGAGACTGAGGGGAACATTGAGTGGTAGGAAATTTGTCCCGGTGAGGTGATCCCACACAGAAATGTGGGAAAAATGTGATTTTTTCAGCTAAATTTGAGGTTTGCTGAGGATTCTGGGTAAGAAAACACCGTGAGATCTACGCAAGTCACACCTCCCTGGACTCCCTCAGGTGTCTAGTTTTCAGAGCCTGTATGGCTGCTGAGCCCAGGACCATAAACGCAGGTCCCCCCGCAAAAACAGGTAGTTTTGTGTTTGATAATTTTGATGTGTTCAGATAGTCTTTTGGGGCATTTCACTTCGCGGGAACTAGGCCTACCCACACAAGTGAAGTACCATTTGTATCGGGAGACTTGGGGGAACGCTGGGTGGAAGGACATTTGTGGCTCCTCTCACATTCCAGAATTTTCTATCACCGAAATGTGAGGAAAAAGTGTTTTTTGGGCCAAATTCTGAGGTTTTTTAAAGGATTCTGGGTAACAGAACCTGGTGAGAGCCCCACTAGTCACCCCATCTTGGATTCTTCTAGGTGTCTAGTTTTAAAAAATACACAGGTTTGGTAGGTTTCCTTAGGTGCCAAGTGAGCTGGAGGCCAAAATCCAAAGCTTGGCACTCTGCAAAAAACAGCTCTGCTTTCTTTCGGGAAATATGATTTGTCCATTTTGTGTTTTGGGGCATTTCCTGTCACGAGCTCTAGGCCTACCCACACAAGTGAGGTACCATTTTTATCTGGAGACTTGGGAAAATGCTGGGTAGGAGGAAATTTGTGGCTCCTCTCGGATTCCAGAACTTTCTGTCACCAAAATGTGAGGAAAAGGTGTTTTTGGGCCAAATTTTGAGGTTTTCAAAGGATTCTGGGTAACAGAACCTGGTGAGAGCCCCACAGTCACCCCATCTTGGATTCTCCTAGGTGTCTAGCTTTCTGAAATGCACAGGTTTGGTAGGTTTCCTTAGGTGCCGGCTGAGCTAGAGGCCAAAATCTACAGCTAGGCACTTCCCAAAAACAGCTCTTGTTTTCTTTGGGAAAATGTGATGTGTCCACGTTGTGTTTTGGGGCATTTTCTGTCGCGGGCGCTAGGCCTACCCACACAAGTGAGGTACCATTTGTATCGGGAGACTTAGGGGAACGCTGGGTGGAAGGAAATTTGTGGCTCCTCTCACATTACAGAACTTTCTGTCACCGAAACGTGAGGAAAAAGTGTTTTTGGGCAAAGTGTGAGGTTTGCAAAGGATTCTGGGTAACAGAACCTGGTGAGAGCCCCACAAGTCACCCCATCCTGGATTCCCTTAGGTATCTAGTTTTAAAAAATGCACAGGTTAGGTATGTTCCCCTAGGTGCCGGCTGAGCTAGAGGCCAAAATCTGCAGCTAGGGTCTTTGCAAAAAAACACGTCAGATTTCAATGTAAAACTGTGATGTGTCCATGTTGCGTTTCCTGTTGCGAGCATTAGGCCTACCCACGCATGTGAGGTACCATTTTTATTGGGAGACTGGGGGAACACAGAATAGCAAAACAAGTGTTATTGCCCCTTGTCTTTCTCTACATTTTTTCCTTCAAAATGTAAGACAGTGTGTAAAAGAGACGTCTATTTGAGGAATGTCCTGTGATTCACATGCTAGTATGGCACCCTGGAATTCAGAGATGTGCAAATAACCACTGCTTCTCAACACCTTATCTTGTGCTTATTTTGGAAATACAAAGATTTTATTGATACCTATTTTTCACTCTATATATTTCAGCAAATGAATTGCTGTGTACCCGGTATAGAATAAAAACCCATTGCAAGGTGCAGCTCATTTATTGACTCTGGGTACCTAGAGTTCTTGATGAACCTACAAGCCCTATATATCCCCACAACCAAAAGAGTCCAGCAGACATAACAGTATATTGCTTTCAAAAATCTGACATCGCAGGAAAAAGTTACAGAGTAAAATGTGGAGAAAAATAGATGTTTTTTTTTCCCTCAATTTCAATATTTTGTTATTTCATCTGTTATTTTCTGTAAGAAACCCTTGTAGGATCTACACAAATTACCCCTTGCTGAATTCAGAATTGTGTCTACTTTTCAGAAATGTTTAGCTGTCTGGGATCCAGCATTGGTTTCACACCCAATTCTGTCACCAAATGGAAGGAGCCTGAAAGCACAAAAAATAGTAAAAATGGGGTATGTCCCAGTAAAATGCCAAAATTGTTTTGAAAAATAGGGTCTTCTCATTCAAGTCTGCCTTTTCCTGAAAGCTCGGAAGAAGGTGATTTTAGCACCACAAACCCTTTGTTGATGCCATTCTCAGGGGAAAAAACACAAGCCATCTTCTGCAGTCCTTTTCCCCATTTTTTAGAAAGAAAACGAAATATGTGCTGTATTTGGGTTAATTTCTTGGTATCCTTCAGGGGAACCCACAAAGTCTGGGTACCTCTAGAATCCCTAGGATGTTGGAAAAAAAGGATGCAAATTTGGCGTGGATAGCTTATGTGGACAAAAAGTTACGAGGACCTAAGCACAAACTGCCCTAAACAGCCAAAAAAAGGCTTGGCACCTGAGGGGGAAAAGTCCTGGCAGCGAAGAGG
Organism: Pleurodeles waltl; assembly: GCF_031143425.1. Lineage (NCBI taxonomy): Eukaryota > Metazoa > Chordata > Amphibia > Caudata > Salamandridae > Pleurodeles > Pleurodeles waltl. Next base: position 94,796,575 of record NC_090441.1, read on the forward strand.
TTAAGTCACCCCTAGGTATGCCTTACTGACAATAAAGCAGGGTGCATGTCATTTAAAAGTAGGGTTTTGATCCTCCATCTGCACGGGAAGTGACCACTAGATTTCCCGTCATCCATGTGCTCAATAAGTGACATCACTGGATTTTGCATAATTAATCTGCACAGGAAGTAACATCAATGAATTTCCCATCACCCATCTGCATCTGAAGTAACATTACAGCTATCCAGCCAAAACGTCATTAAAATAAGAAGTGTTAGAAATGGGGTCTGTAGTTGGCAGTCGGTTTGAACCCTGTCCAAGTAGGGACCCTCCATCTAGTCAGGAGAAGGGAGATACCCGCTCAGTTAACCTCTGCTCACTCCCTTGGTAGCTTGGCACGAGCAGTCAGGCTTATCTCAGAAGCAATGTGTAAAGCATTTGCAAAAACACACAGTAATAAATGAAAACACTACAAAAGGACACCACAACAGTTTTAGAAAAATAGCCAATATTTATCTATATAAGACAAGACCAAATACGATGAAAATCTACCATACAATAATAGATATATGATTTCTGCAAGATTTACTCAAAAATACAGTTCCTTGAAGTCGATAGCTCCACCTGGGGCTATCACGGCATCGTGATCAACAAAACCAACAGTTAAGGCCAGCTGCGGTGTCGCGGGCAAGCTACGATGTCGGGAAGACCCGCAAACAGTACCTTGGATTTGCAGGGCGTCGTGATCCTCGCAGTGAGCTCCACAGAGTGGCGTCGCTGGCATCGCAATGTCGGTTCAGGAGTTGGTGCATGGGTCGTCGGGCCCTTGAAGTCACACACGTTGTGGATCGAACTCTGGGCTGATGAAGTCAGGAGTGCTGCCGTGGATGCCGTCGGGGCTGCGGTGCGCAGCGGGACGATGCGACGTGCGGTGCCCACAGGTCACGGTGCAGGCAGCGGCTCAGTGACGGCATCCAGCAGCGTCGGTGAGACCAGGGCTGCGGTGTGAAGCAGGGTGATGCGACATGCGGTGTCACCAGGTCAAGGTACAGGCAGCGTCGTCGTCATTGCTAAAGCACTGTTGTCGGTAGGCCCAAGCCAGCGCTGCCGGATGGGATGCTTTGTGACCCTCACGAGCGATATCCACAGGCCACAGTGCAGGCAGGATGCCTGGTGACGACACTGGAGTCGATGATGCTGGCGTCGGTGGACTGGGGCTGCAGTACAGGATGGGACAGTGCTTCGTGTACCTCACGAGCGGTGTCCACACGTCACAGTGCAGGCCAGCGGCGTTGTTGGCGGCGTTGCAGTGGTTTCTCCTCTTGAACAGCACAAAACACACAGTTCCCAGTGCTGCAGGTCGAGGAAACTGAAGTCTTTGGTGTCCCTGAGGCTTCCAACAGGAGGCAAGCTCTACTCCGAGCCCATGGAGACTTTCTCAGGCAGGACACACAGCAAAGTTCACCCTTTACACTCTTTTCAGGCAGAAGCAACTGCAGGCCAGTCTAGCAAAGTAGCACAGCAAAGGGACAGTACTCCTCCTTCAGTTCTTCAGCTCTTCTACTGGGCAGAGGTTCCTCTTGATTCCAGAAAGATTCTAAAAGTCTGGGGTTTTGGGTCTTCTTCTTATTCCCCGTTCTGCCAAGTTGGCAAACTTCAAAGCAAAGTCTCAAGTGTTTGCAAGATCCATCCTTGTCCAGGCCAGGCCCCAGACACACACCAGGGGATTGGAGACTGCATTGTGTGAGGTGTAAGTGACCACTCCTCTCTCCATTATAGCTCAGATGGCTCATCAATATATGCAGGCTACACCCAAGCTCCCTCTGTGTCACTGTCTAGAGGAGAGGTGTGAACATCCCAACTGTCAAACTGACCCAGATGGGGAATCCACAAACAGGCTGAGTTTCATAGAATGGTTTAAGCAAGAAAATGCCTACTTTTTAAAAGTGTCATTTTCAAACTCTCAATCTAAAAACCAACTTCACTATAAGATGTGTTTTTAATTGTGTGTTCAAAGACCCCAAACTCCACATTTCTATCTGCCCTCAAAGGGAATCTGTGCTTTAAAGTTATTTAAAGGCAGCCCCCTGTTAACCTATGAGGGAGATAGGCCTTGCAACAGTGAAACCCGAATTTGGAAGTATTTCACTGTTAGAACATGTAAACCACACCAGTACATGTCCTACCTTTTATATACACTGCACCCTGCCCGTGGGGCTACCTAGGGCCTACCTTAGGGGAGCCTTACATGTACCAAAAAGGAAGGTTTGGGCCTGGCAAGTGGGTACACTTTCCAGATCGAATTGGCAGTTTAAAATTACAAAAAAGACACTGCACTGGCAGGTCTGAGCCATGTTTACAGGGTTACTAATGTGGGTGGCGTAATCAGTGCTGCATGCCCACTATTACCATTTGATTTACAGGCCCTTTGTACCTCTGGTGCATTTTACTAGGGACTTACCAGTAAATCAAATATGGCAATTATGGATAAACCAATCAACAGTATAATTTACCCAGGGAGCACTTGCGCTTTCGCACTGATCAGCAGTGGTAAAGAGCGCAGAGACAACAAACCAGCAAAAACAGAGTCCAGTAACCCATAAAAACACAAGGTCAGCAGTCAAAAAGACAGGAGAGACATGCCAAAAAGCTGCCAGGTCTAACCAGAAGTCAAGCAATAGGATACATTTTCCATAATCCATATTCCCAGGAAGTGACATCACTGGCTTTCCTACCACCCATTTGCACAAAAAGTGACTTCACTGCATTCCCATGAACTTTCTACACAGGAAGTGACATCACTGGTTTCCTGCCAAAACTGTCTTTAAAGAAGAAGCCAAGCAGGAAGGTTCATTTTCCATCAATCATCTGCGCAGGAAATAACATCACTGGATTTCCAATCATCCATCTGCACCTTTGACATCACTGGGTTTCCTGCAAAAACTGCCTTCACTTAATGGTGGCCACTGTGCATACATGCCACTTATGTGCCAAAGCCATGCCAAAAGCAAGCCCATCTGCACCAGTCTGCACCCTGTCCACACTCAGGACTAGAAACCCTCATCCTCCTCCCTCCCAACTCCCTCTTTGCAACTCCACCGCAATTCTTCTAGTTCTGAACCCTGGTAGCATCTTGCAGCTCTGCTGCAGCACCTCGCCATCCAACAATGAAGGTGAACTCTCTTGCTCCACCTGCCTTTTCACATGTACCCTACCACAACCATGTCATTCTCCCCACACCTCACACACCCAACACACTCAACTCACACAACATCACACACCTGATCCTCAGCACACCGCACCTCTCCCTGTCCAGCATACTCCTCAAAACTAGCTCCCTCACTAAACACACAACCAAAATTTGGTATCTGCTACACAACGCTCATCGGACTGCTCTTTCTGACCGAATCCTGGCTGACTTCCTTGTCGGCTCCACGCATATGAATGGCAATCACTGGCTCCCTCCCAAAGACAAGAATACAAGTAAAGAAAAATGGGCCCAGAGGTGAAATTGTCGTCATATTCAAATAATCCATTCAATGCTCCACCACCTCAGAAAGCACAACATCAATGTGAAACACTTAACCTTCAAACTCCTCTTCACCGCCAACCATATCATGAGCGCAACTCCCTATAGCCCTCCCAACTACACACGTGCTTTGGCAGCACTATCATGACTTTGGTCCACAACCCTTGACTCCAGCACCTTCATCCTTCTCAGTGACCTCAATTACTACTGGGAGGGACTCACCGGTCCCAAAACATCCAGTCTCCTCAAGGACCTGCCCAACCTCAGATTCACCCAACGAGTAGAAGACCCCACACATGCCACTGGGCACCCAGTGGACCCCCACCTTCACCAGCTTCAGAGACATCACAGCCAAGAAGCCTACAACGATCACCTGGTCCGACCATGCGATCTAAACTTCAGCATTCCCCTCCCACACCACCACAGAAACACCATTACCAAACATTCACTACGGGATTTGATCAAGATCTCAGAAGCATCCTGTTTTTCCAAACTCCTACACTATCAGCCTTAATACAACAACTTCCTCAAATTCCTTGACCTGGATGACCATGTGCACAGATGCCCTGGCTCCTGTCTAAGTTAACAAAGCCATAGGAACCAGACACCAAGCAAGCTGGTTCACTGAGTCACCAAACGCCACTGCAAGAAACTTGAACACTGGTGGAGATAAAGTCAGGATGACTGCGACAAGAGCACCTATAAATCCACCCGTAGATGCTACCATCAGCAAAGCAGTGCACCAAATGCACCAGAGAAATCTTCACCATGGTGAAATACTTCACCCACCTGCCAGCACGCTCCACCAGCATAACCTCCTCTCAGGACCTCTGCACGCAGCTGTGCAGAGGACATGAACAAAATCACAAGCATCTCTGACAGTCCTCCTGCCCATCTCAACCAACACCCAGAGGACCACTCTGACCACCTGGCCCACTATCACCACTCCAGAAGCTGCAATGACTATGCAGCCCATACACACCAGAGCACCTTCCGACCCCTGCCCTCCCTACTTATTCATCAAAAGATTGGACCCCATCAGCAGAGCCCTCACTCTGATCCTTAAAAACTCAGTCATCACAGCCACCTACCTGGACAACTGGAAACACGCCACAATGCTCCTCTTCTTCAAGAAACCATCCTAAAGATGCTATCAAAATACCGGCCTAGCTCTGTGTTACCCTCCCACACAAAAATCATGGAAATGATGATAAACAAACACCTAGTCAACCACTTTAATAACAACCACCTTCTCAAGACCACTGCATCTGGATCAAAGCCCACTCACAATACAGAGATCACCCTGATTCTGCCAGTGGTGACATCCAGATGATCATGGACAGAGGTGACACCATGGCTCTCATCCTAGTAGAACTTTCTTCAGTTTTCAACACCGTCTCCTACCCCATCCTCACCCAACGATGCTGGGTTTGCTTCTTCCTGACTTTTTGCCCCAGTCAGTCAGCCCTCTTCACCAGGGATGCTGTCTACCTCATCTGCAGAGTTCACAAGGATCCTCACTCAGCAATCCGGTTCAACACCCACATGATCCCACTCACCAGCATCATCCATGCTCATTGAATCAATGTCATATCCTAAGCTGACGAAACTCAGCTCATAGTCTCCCTCTCTGAGAAGACACCAAACACCCAGATAAATTTCTCTGCCTGCATGACCAAAACTACCAGTTGAATAAAAAGCAACTGCCTAAATCTCAACACAGACAAGATAGAAGTAGTAGTCTTCAACAAAGGCACCTTGCTGTGGGACTACTACTGGTGGCTTCCTGAACTTGGACCTACAACCTTCCTGGTAACCCAAAGAGTCTCGAAATAGTAATCGACAACCAACTCAACGGTTCATGGAAATGTAGCGCTTTCTCCTAGCACAGAATGCATCCTTCCATCCATTTTGGATGTAAGGCGGAATTTTTGTGCTAAGGATAGAGCACTAAATACAGAATTACTTTTCAGGTGTAATTCTGCATATCCTTGTGGAACGTTTGGGTAATACTGCATGATTGCACTATTTGGAAACATACAAGTTATGCCCATCCCTACTTTTGGAGCCTTTTCACTGTAAGGGCAATTTTAACATTCAACTTTTCATTGTTATGTTATGTTATGTTATCAAGTCTGGTAGGTTTGTGGAAGTTTATGCAGCTGTTCAGGTGCATGGGGATAACGTTCCATAAGGCATTATATGTGTGCATGAGAAATATGGACAGTGCTCGTTTCTTGATAAGAGGCCAATGGAGCTCTTTGAGGGGCAGGGTCATATGAGTGCGAGGTGGGAGGTTGAAGTTAAGCCTGTCACCTGAGTTATGACTGGGATGGAGCCTTGTGGTCAGTTGAGTATTGTATCAGGCATAGAGTGCATTGCTGTGATGGAGAGAAGGGTTTGGATGACATTTCTGTGTGTGTTGGTGAAGAACCATTTGAAGATCTATGTGAACATCTTGGGTATTTGTAGGCAGGAGTTGGATACTGCATTCACTTGGCTGGTGTCATAGTGCATTTCTTCTATCATCTCCTGAAACCTTGAACTTCAAAATGTTTTGGCTCCAACAACTTCCAAAGGATCAAGAACAACCTGCCAAGCCCATCTGATGAAGGTGTGTGGCAGAGGGGCTAAAGATTCAGCTTGCTCTTTCTTGGAGCTTTTCTGTGACAGCAAATCCAATTCACCTAGTCCTTTCAGAGAAGGTATCCTATCTCATGGAGCCCTCTTTGGCTACAGCCTACTGCCTTACCCACTGGAAGAATCTGACCTCAAAAAAGTGACTGAGTCCCAAGGTAGAAATCTTCATTGGGCGAAGGCAACAAAAGTATCCGGCTGATGAGGGACCATCCTTGGGCGCAAAATTGATATTTCTCCCATGTGAAGCTTTCCTGCCAAAACTCAATGGCTTCACAAAGACTTCATTGAGCGGCTTTTTGACAACATGAAGCCCTTTTTTGCATCTCCTCCTGCCTAGCACCACTGAGAAATTCCATTTCAGAGATTAAGGATTGTAATTATTGCTTGAGGTGGGTACCTACCCCCTGAATTAATAAACCAATTTCTTACTATGTTTTTCAATGTCTGCAGCCATGGTCTGGGAAAACAGCCGTGTATCCATCTGGAACACCGCAGTGCTGATCCACGTCAGGAAATACTAGAAGATTCAACTCTTTTAGGAATGGTACACTACAATCCACTAACAGACCACAAATCAGCTACCTCTTCAATCACTCGGCTTTATGCTTGTCTTTGACCCTCTGCTGGGCTTCACTGCATTTGGCTAGGTTCACGCTAGAAATACCCCACAAATACAAACAGGATGATATAAATTATGATCGAGCCCAAGGGCCTGCCTGAAGATGTTTATTAGCAGTAGCCAAAGGCCTTTCAGAAGAGGTCTGCTAGTGGACATTTGCAAAACGTGGTATGTCCATTATTATTGAACACAACGGCATGCCCGAGGAGGTGTGTCATTTGCAAGCGCGAGCAGGTCAAATCAGACTAAGCTGTCCATTGTGATCGAGCACAAAGGCTTGTCTTCACAGCTGGCTTTCCAGGTATTTACTAAATCTATAGAAGACTGTCTGAAGGCAAAGGAATGGGGGGGAAATTCCAAGAAATGTAGGACAAAAATCAATATACAGAGTTTGCGTACAGCATTCCATCAAGGGTTTGTCTTATAATCTCCCACTAGGGCAACAAAGGAGGAGTTTGGTAGAGAATAGTTAGTGAGCACACCAGTGATATTCCTGTCGTGAAGGATGTGCGCTATCTGCCACAACTGGAGCTTGAATCAGACAATCTAAGCCACATGCTTGGGGTGCCCTCTCTTGGTAGAAGAAAACTGCTACAAAAGGTCATGGAAATTTGCTTTCTGAAGTGTATGGAAAGAGTGTGCAGTTTATTTAGCCTATTTCTAAGTAATGTTTTAGGGAGATGCCACCTTGCTAGTCTGTTGCAACCAACTGAAAGGACAAGCCCATCTCTTCCCTCAGATTCATTCTGTGGACGATATCACTCTCATCGCTAAAATATACTAGGGTCTTCGAGAATTGCTGAACAAGCTTGATGTGCTCTCTGGTGAGATGAGACCTGCTGTGAAAATATTTTGGGCTGTATTTATAAAGATACATTTAGTTCTAAAATGTGTTTGCAGGCTTATGTTTGCGAACAAATTTAACTTTTTAACACCTGCCAGAAATGTTACAAATGGATTCCTGGTCAGTGTATACCCATTTACATGGGTAAAATGAGCCATAAATCCTACTCAAGGGGATGTAAATTGGTGTTCAAAGGCGTAATCTGCCTTGATAGTTGAGAATGCTCACAAATTTATATTCCCAAACACCTCTTCAGCCCTTTGCCATCCTGGAAATTGTCGATGTCTGATTCCATTCTAGCGGCCACAGGACAAACAGACTCCTGGATCCAGAATGTGGTGGTTGAGATAATTTGTCATTTGTGCCCTGGGATCTGTCCTACTAGGACTTTGCAAACTTTGCCAAGCAGGACCCTTTGTGCACTTGATTCTTTAGGGAGTGAGGAAAAGCAGTTACAGGCTTCTCAGGGAGGTGGTGTGTGTGTGGGGCAAGAGCTCAGAACAGCCAACTAAAAGACACAATAATGTAATGTCTTGCCCAGTGCTTACTTTATGGAAAATAAATTACTTTATTATCCTAATTATTATTGTAGTTTTGTAGCGCAAACAGCTACCCAAATAGGTTTTCCCAGTGCTAAGCCAAAGAAACAGTGGAAGTAATCTCCCCAAGTTAGAATAACCATGTCTTCAAACTCTTGTGAAAGGCAAGGAGTGTGGAACAATTGAAGGGAGTTCCAGAGCTTGGGACGGAAAACTGAAAACGAGCGTCCGCCCATCATACCAAGCAAAACCTTGGGATCCGAGCCAAGTGCTGGGATCTGAGGAAGCGGGCCAGCAAATAGGGCAATATCAGCTCCTTAACATAACGACGGCTGACTCCCACGCTGGCTTTAAAGACATAGCACAATGCCTTAAATTGAATACGCTTCGAAATCGTGAGTCAAAGAAGCTCTTGAATGAGATGGACAGCCGAAGCATACTTCAGGAGGCAGAACATAAGGCACACTGCAGCATTCAGAACCATCTGGAGGCCGCGGATGGAAGGTTGGTCTGTACCTAAATAAAGAATATTACCATAATCCAATCGGGATAGGATTAAGGCTTGGATTAATGTCTTTTGGGCTGACAAGAGAAGCATCCGGATGATTTTCTTGGGCCGCTTGACTATGGCAAAACAAGTGGAGGTCACCTTCCCAGCCGGAGGTTTCATCAACAGATTTTCATCCAGTAGGAAGCCCAAGTTCTTAATTTTGGAAGACAGGGTAGGCAGGGGCCCCAACAGGGCGGGCCAGTGTTGGGGACTACAAAATTGGGGGGTCTTACCCAACATCATCACCTCCATCTTATCGCCATTCAACTTAAGAGAGTTGTTACCCATCCACATGGCAATTAACCTCAAGCCACGGTTAAGATCAGAAGGATCCTCTTCCTGTGCAGACGATATTGAAAAAAACTATTTGAGTATCATTTGCATAAGAAAAGGTCAGACCGCAGCTCTCCACAACTTCTGCCAGCAGGCAAATACAGATGTTAAAAGCAGAGGACTGAGCACTAAGCCTGACAGACACTGCGCTGGCCGCGAATACCTGAAAAGTCCGATTATGAAGGAACAAGGTTACCAATCCAGTGCATTACCAGCAGGTCCCAATGCTGGCAATCTCTTAATCAAGATAGAGTGAGACACGGTATCAAACACCCCACTCAGATCGAGTAAAATGAGGACAGTAGTTCTGCTTTCATCCAGGAGCTTTCTGAGATATTCCGTAACTCCCAAGAGGGCAGATTCCATGCTATGCTCTGTCCTGAAACCCGACTGTGAAGGGTGAAGAAAGTTTAGATTCTCCACATGTCTTGTTAACAAGGCATTTACTTCTTTCTCCGACACCTTGGAGAGGCAGGGCGGCAGGGAAATGGGCTGGTAGTTCTACCAGATGTTGGGGTCAAGATTAGGTTCCTTTAAGAGTGGAAGCACCAGGGCGTGTGTCCAGCGCACTGGAACAACACCCTCATATAAAGAGGAGTTAAGGAGGTTCACCACTACCTGAAGTAGTTCCACATTTATCAAACCAAACTTAGCCGGTGGTAAGGAATCTAATGGTGAGCCAGAGTTAATCGACTGTAAGATATCCAAAAAGGAGGTGACATCCACCAAGAACCATGACCTCAGTGTGCACTGAAAGCAATTGGACAGGAATGTGCCATGATGGGATTTAGCATCATCGCCCGGACTGCCAGGGTTTGACACCATTTCATGACCTTGGGAATCCTTAATCAACTGTGAATGTATGTCAGCTAACTTTTTTGTAAAAACCAGAGCCAGTTCCTCACACTGAGACTGTGATAGCAAAGGCACAAGAGATGTTTGACTGGGATCAGAAAACTCCTTCATCACACTAAAGAGAGTCTTCTGACAACACACGCCTTCTATCAGAGCCCATGGCAGTGGGTAATTGCTTTCCTATATGAGACTTTCAAAGCTGCCTCAGGCTATTCTCCGGATCCTTTCTAAGACTTTACAGCATTTCTTCTTCAGCCGCATTGTGTCATTAAACAATGGAGCCGGTGGAATAATTCACAGCCGAATGTCTGGAAGCCGCAGGTAAAACTTCATCCAGTACATTACGTATCCAGCTAATCAGCAGGCTCTGATCTGAGCAAGCTGAATCTTTGAGAACTGGTTTTGTGATAAGAAGTTGCCAGTTCAGGACGGCAATATCCAGTTTAGACCATTTCCAGGTCATGACAGAGGTATTAAGCCACCTAGGATATAAAGTAGTAGGAACTTTAATAGTGAAGAGAACTGCTGTGTGATCAGACCAAGTCAGAGGAATAGGTGAAGCAGTCGCTAAGTCCTGCCCATTAGTGAAAATCCGGTCCAAGAGGTGACCTGCTTCAAGGGTGGGAATCGTATTATGCAGGGCAGAATTTAAAATACCCAAGTTTTCAATGAGGCTGCGTCCTAGACTACATCCGGTGTCCTCTAAGTGAATATTGAGATCCCCCAGCAACATAAAGGGCCTCATTACGACTTTGGCGGTCTTTTAAGCAGACCGCCGAGGCCGCTGCAGTCAACAGACCGCCAGTGCTTTAAGACCCCATACCCCCGTACATGATTTTAGCACGGGGGATAAATATGGCGCAAGGAGTCATACCGTTGGTTTCTGCACGAGAATGCCTACCTTGCATCTCATTGACGCAAGGTAGGAATCCACATCCAGAAAATGATGTTAACTCCATAATTGTGGCGCTAGACGCATCTAGCGCCAAAGTATAAATATGAAGTTCGTTTTGCGCCAAATTTTCGTAAAGAAAAATGACTCAAATTCGGCACAAATGGAGTATAAATATGCCCCTTAGTCTCTTGCCAGTATCTTGCATGACGGTAAACTGTGTGCCATTCAGTATTCAGAATTTTTGTGAAAATAAGTTGTCTTGCGCAAGGAAAGAGGTGAGACGAGCCATTGAAAGATTTTTGCATTTTGGCCCACCCCTTTATGATGGTACCTCCCAGGCACATCTGCATGGCACATCTGGATGGCACTTGGAAATATACTGACAGCTTTTCCGACATTTCAAATACCTGGAAGATGTTCTACTCAGAATGTACTGTCACTGCAATGACCAACACTTGTCACATGTGGTGTGCATGTGAACATCAAGGTTACAAAATATGTCTGACATTTCACAACATGTGCCTTAATTGTTTATGAGCTGCTTTTGCTATGTTTTTCCTCAGGCATCAAAGCCTCAGTTTCAGAAATTCCTACTCTGTGTCCAGAGATGCAGGAGCCAGCTGCCACGGCCTAAAGGAAGGGCCTTTGCCACGGTGGGGAAGGGGGGTGGGATGAGGGGTGACGGCTCTGTCAGCCTAAAACTCGCGTATTTTAGACTCGTAGATATGACTTGCTCTTAATGCTTTTTTACGTGTTCAAGACATACACTGATCCCCAATAAAGATGCATTGAATGCATAGAAAATGAGATAGGATTCATTAATTTCATACGTTTATTTAATTCTGAAAACAAATAAACTAATGTACATTTGTTCTGAATCTGTACACCCACAATTCACCTTACAATGACAAGCCAGGACACAGTTGAATTTCTCATGTGCTCTTTAATAGTAATCAATGATGTTCTTTGCACATGGTACAGCATTCCAGTCCATTCACCAGCAAAGGAGTGAGGCGTTTCCCTTTAGTGCACATTTTGGGAACAGACAGGCCTGTGCTCTTGTAAATTAGGCATCCGCCTAAGGTGTAAAGGCATGTGCCCAAGATCACACTGTTTAGTCAAATAAGTTGAAGATTAGATTCCAGTCAAAGTTTCTGGTATTCTTTTTCTGGGATTTAGACACTTGCAATATCCACTCATAACTTCACTTCTATGCACATTTAGCTTGTTCTGGGCATTCCTCGTGTTTCTAAAAACGAAATAATTGTAAGAGAAAGAAATGAAGCTCGCAGATATATTCTGAAGGGTGATTGTAATGAAGTTTACCCGGCTTTTGAAGCATAGATAAAAAGCTTTGGAAAGGTGATATATTAAATAATTTTAGATTAAACAATGCTGGGAAAGTCTTTAATAACTGTTTTATTCATGATCTGACTCTGTGGCTCTGTTACCTTTACATGTTTTCTTTAGTTTTTTGTAAATGTTGTTCTCTGAATAAAAGGAGTTAACTGACTACCACTAAAGTTGCTTGAAAAGTACTGCACCTTTCTCGGCGCTACTCTAGCGCAGAGCTTGGAACCTTCCTCAATGACAAATGGTTCACTTCCGGTGTCACACCGAGCAGCGTCCACCCTTTGTCCCCTTATTATAGAGGTGGCTGGTATCCCTCTGCGTCCAGCACAGACCCGTTCATCGGGGGCAGCAGCAGACGGGAGACCATGGAAGCCCTCCTAGACCCCTGAGGCAGCCTCACCTCCTCTCCCCAGGCCGGTCAATGCCTCCTTGTTCTCGGGGGCTTGATAGACATTTACTCACGTCAGTGCTATGTCTGGTGTGACGGCCGATTCACCGCCAGGCAGGTGTCAGGCAGATGTGCAGGAATCTGACAGGACGGCGTCGGAGGGGCCGCGGTTTGAGATGGAACGTCCCCGCGTCATCCTGCAGAGGCCTTTTATAATGATGCGCCTTGAAGCCGCGCGCGTGAGGAGAACAGGGCGCTCATTGACATGTCTGTGAAAAACAAACCTCCGGCTGCAAACTCAGCGAAACTGTTATAAACTGTTACATTTTATCAAATCAACAAATGCTATGGTGAGATGTTAATGTCTATTGACCTCCACCCGCAGATTCCTTCTCCAGGCCTTCTGTTTACGTCCCGGGTAGAACCGTCTAGAAGGGCGGTGGAGACGGAAGCCTTCCACAGAGAGGCACTGTGAGGATGGGTGGGGGTGAGGCAGACCCCCAAGACACTGAGGGCCTCCCACCTGCATTAGGTTGGGAGCACCCCTCTGATAAAATGAGTGGGCCAAAGTATGGAGATCCATGTGCAGCTGGGAGCTAGGGGACTCCTGGGAGAACAGCGAGGAAAAGACAGATCGCTTTGACTGGTGGATTCTGGTCGGCCAAGGTGGTCAAGTCATGAAAAGCATGGCGCCTATCAAGCCTCCATTGTACAGTTTATTATGAGTGCAGCGAAAATATATGTACTCTGATATGCAAACACCGCACAGGTTCTGGGAATTTAACAATCACAGCCCAGTCCACCATTTTCTCCCACCTGGTCAAATCAGTTATTTCAAAACAGATTTTCTTAAAAACAAAAGTTTAACTATTTAAAAAATCAGAGGGTCAAATTCACAAAGCCCTTGTGCGTGTAACTCCAACTTAAACAAGAAAATTGCGTTTTAAGGTCTCGCATGTCAGGCAGTGAAAGCTCTCTGGTTTATGGGTGCAGATCCACGTCTGTGAATGACAAGTATGTGAATTAACAGTCATAAAAGCATTTGCTGACATGCTTTTTCTGGTGAGTAAGTGTGCTCCCAGTGGTGGGTGTTCCAGGGTGTGAATGCTTTGGATAATTGGGAACAACCACAAGAATACTTTTTTTGGTACTGACACACTTTTCAATGGAGCAATCTTACCATGGGAATATGAGAGTGGCTGAAGGGTGGCAGGAGTGTGAGCCACGTCCAACAGGTTTATGAATAGGAATACAAATCAATCCTGAAAGGAAATGGAGAAAATTAAAAAAATAAATCCTTAAAAAGATGATAAAGTACTTATATGTTTTTATCAATGAACAGGAATTCACGATAAACTGGAAAAAAACACTCAATCCATCTAAATTGAATCTTTGCCTCAGTGCAGAAATCATAAGGCCTCGCTTGTCATGAGCAATTGAATGAACTGTGGAGATCTGTCTCTCATCTGGCTGTTTTACATCAGATAACTGGACCCATGAGTGGGTGAATTGGAACATATATGGGTTGGATTTACAAAGTGAATCTCCTTTACATTCAAACACAAGGGGCCTGATTCACAGCGATTGGTGTATACATAAGTCTAACTTCATCTTGTACTTTGACTCCCAAATTCCTCCTGGAACTCCTGGACTAATGCAAGAATAAGTCACAGCAAAATCTTCGTCAAGTGTCCTATAGAAGATGCTTTGGAAAGCCTTCACCCCTCACTGAATCCTTAAATTTACTCTTGATTCAACCTTCTTAGATTTAGGTGTCACATTTCTGACTGTCTTTGACATGCCTTCTGATTCTCCTCCTTAAACCGGTCAACTCTATTCTTATTTGCTGTTAGACAATCAATAGATATGAATGAAAGCGTGTTTAGAAAGGTGACGCCATCCAGGCTTGCAATGCCCCCAGGGCTAAAAGTGCCTTTACCCCCACCCTATTGTGTGTCTCAGCCTGGGCTGCTGCAGCTTGAGCTGCTGTGGCATGGCCTGGGCAGTGTCTGGAGTCGTATCTCTGACCCGCATGAGTTTTTCACAGGTCTTTAAAAGACCATTTACATGCCTATGTGAACTGGTTAAGGAGGCTTTGTTTGTTTATTTCACTGGTTCCAGTACCCCCTGGTTTCCGATCTGCCTATTCCTTAAATTTGTATTTTACTTTACCTGCCACAGTGGACGAATGCATTTCATTAAAAGGCAGATCACCTGTAGGATTGCCACCTTTCCAAAAGAAAAATACCAGCTATTTTTAAGACCCTGCACAGGCCTTGCCTTGACACTAAATAGGGCTGAAAATAAAATTGTATTTATTCATTTGTAACATGACATTTCTGTCTTTGTATTCTTTAATTATTAGTCATGGATCATTAATGAAGACCTGGACCATATTTAAAAGTGCTTTCTATTTAAAGTTGCTGTTTGAAGTATGCACAGATAAGTACTAATAATACTGGCTTTAGGTGCCTCTACTTATTTTTGTACTGGCCTCGACATCATAATACTCAGCTGGCAACCGTAATCACACAACAGAAAGATTGTTGCATGATTAGCACATTATTTTTTCCCCCCACCTTCAAGCCCCGACTCATACCATAACAGCAATAGTTTAACTTATATCTGAAAACGTATGCAGTAGTCAATAACATGCTGAGCTACTCCAAGTGTCTGGGAATATATCTTGTATTCAGGTAATTCACTCCTCATTCGCACCTCTCACCCTTCACTTTCACGCTCACCCTGCACTCACAGCGATCCCACTGCACTCACAGTGCTCACCATGCACTCACGCCATTCACCCTCCTCCTACCGTGCACTCACACGAGCACACCGCTCACACTTCACGCACATGGCACTCCACTCACCTGTCACTTTCACCACACACTCACTCTGTTACCCTGCACTCACGCCATTCATCCTCCTCCTACGCTCACACGAGTACACTGTTCACCCTGCACTCACAGAGATCACACTGCACTCACAGTGCTCACCATGCACTCACGCCATTCACCCTCCTCCTACCCTTCGCTCACACGAGTACACTGTTCACCCTGCACTCACAGAGATCACACTGCACTCACAGTGCTCACCATGCACTCACGCCATTCACCCTCCTCCTACCCTGCGCTCACACGAGTACACTATTCACCCTGGACTCACAGAGATCACACTGCACTCATGCAGTTCTCCCTCCACTTACCCTGCAGTCGCATGAGCCCGCTGCCCACCCTGCACTCACAGCGATCCCACTGCACTCACAGTGCTCACCATGCACTCACGCCATTTACCCTCCTCCTACCGTGCACTCACACGAGCACACTGCTCACACTTCACGCACATGGCACTCCACTCACCTGTCACTTTCACCACACACTCACTCTGTTACCCTGCACTCACGCCATTCACCCTCCTCCTACCCTTCGCTCACACGAGTACACTGTTCACCCTGCACTCACAGAGATCACACTGCACTCACAGTGCTCACCATGCACTCACGCCATTCACCCTCCTCCTACCCTGCGCTCACACGAGAACACTATTCACCCTGCACTCACAGAGATCACACTGCACTCACAGTGCTCACCATGCACTCACGCCATTCACCCTCCTCCTACCCTGCGCTCACACGAGAACACTATTCACCCTGGACTCACAGAGATCACACTGCACTCATGCAGTTCTCCCTCCACTTACCCTGCAGTCGCATGAGCCCGCTGCTCACCCTGCACTCACTGTGATCGCACTGCACTCACACCACTCACCATGCACTTGCACTGTTCCCCCTGTACTCACCCTGCAGACACACAAGCACACTACTCACCCTGAGCTGATGTGGCACTTTAGGAGATGACTTAACAACCTGAGCTGCCGACTTGGGAGCTGGGGGAACCAGGTTCGAGTCTCGGTGGTGATTCTGGGCAAATCATTTAACCTCCCTGTGCCTACAATTCAGCGCCTTGTGACTCTCACGGGTGACTTGCTGCATTTTATAAATCCTGGATTTGTTTATTTATTTACTCACCTGTCACTCTGACTGCCCCCTCTGCAATCTCACTCATAACAAGCACATCGCTAACCATGCATTTATTCGTCCCACTCTGAAGTTTAAACTGCACCCAAACTCATATGATCACATCACTCGCCCTGCAGTCACTCATCTCAACCTACTCTTACTCTATCACATCACTCACCGTGCACTCACATAGGCACTCCTGTCACTCACACAGCTCACACTTCACTGACCTGGGCACAGCAGTCACCCTGCACTGACACCGTGCAAACAAGCACATCACTCATTCTGCACTCCCTCCACTCACCTGACACTTACACGGACAAACCTCTCACGCTGCCCTCATATAGGCACTCGGTTCACCTTGCCTGCACAGAGGGACAATAGTCTGCCGGAACTCATAAGGACACACTATCACCCTGCACTAACTCCCCTCACCATGCACTCACCAGTCACTCTCACAGATCACCCTTTACTCTTGCCACTCACCCTGCACCACACACAGGCCCACCACTCACCCTGCATTTACACTGCTAACACCACCTCTCACTTTGCACACACTCCTCTCACCTGACACTCACATGGGGCCTCCTCTCACATTACATTCATGCAGCTCACCCAGCACTCACATCGGCACATTTTTCACCCTACACGTGCGCCACTCATGCTGCATGCACTCACACTATTCACCACTGATGCTGCATACACTCACAATATTCAACTTCACCCAGTACTTGCATGAGCATACTTCTAACTCTGCATATATAAATCGTATACAACTCTCATGAATATACACATATTTCTACAGAGGCACCCAGAGAATACCTGCTCTTTCCGTAGTACTAGACGCCTACCTAATTCCATCTGCAACAATGGGGCTGGTGCAAGAGGGGAGAGTGGACTGATAATGTGGGATGGCACAAGGAAGGAGAATAGGGATGAAGATTTGGGGTATAGTGCTAGTTTGAGGATCATGTGACACTTTCAGCCAGTCCTGGCTTTCTATTCACCACAATACTTAATTCTGGGACATGTAGATTTTTTTTTACATTGTAAATTGGATCTGAAAATCCCAAAATGCAAAGTGTTGCTGGATAAAATCCATGGTTGCAGAATAATTCAAGCATTTCATAAGATCAGTTGGATTCTGTGATGTTACATGTTAGAAAGTGGATTAGTTACTCCAATACTGTAACTGCTTGATCCACATGCAAAACCAAATATAGGCCATGTACAGCTATTTTAAGGAAGTGCCCAACTCGTAACAAACATTGACAAAGCAATATATTATTATTTTTGAATAGCGTATAAGGAACATGTTTTTATTAAGCTTCACTAAAAGGCAAGAGAGGAATGACAGAAGCAGAAAGGCAAGCTTTCCGAACACAATAGAAACAGATTAATGGAAGTGTGAGTGGCAGTGTGTGTGTGTGTGTGTGTGTGTGTAAGGGTGTGTGTATATGTGTGATAGGATACAAATGTACAAAAGAGTGCAAGAGATATAGTGAGAATGAGTGTGAGTGTGTGAAACTGAGTGTGTGAGAGAGTCAGTGTCAGAGAATCAGTGTGTCAGTATGTGTTTGGATGTGAGTGTATGTATGTTATGCTTGCACGTGTATTGTTGATCTGGCATACTGGAGGTTATTCTTGCCTTATCTACAAGGGCACCAATGGCATATGGACAAGAGGTGTTACCTATAGCAAACTGCAGGCCATTACAAGCTTCTGTTAGGACACCATCATTGGCTGCAGGGACTCCAACTGTCTAACTGAGAAAGCCGCTAGCCCAGTCATACAGCAGGGGCAGAGAACACACAACACCACACCTGGCCAAAGACCCTGACACGATGCACTTAATTCTTAGCATATGGGGTGGATCCATAGAAAAATGGTGGAACTGATATTTGAAGGAATTCTTTTCATGAGATTTCCTGTACTCATTTTATAGGCGGGGGTGGTCAGGGGCAAAACACTTACCCTTGTATACTGGATGGAATTATTACAGGTACCCATGACTACATCTGCAATATCCATGGTAAATTTCTGGCACTGTCATATTGTATGCATTCCTGGGTTAAAGAGACACACCCATGAAAAAGTGCTGACCTTGGTAGAGCGGAAGTCATTTCTGACATGACATTTGCAAAAACTGGGATCTACTGTTAGGAAAGGCCAGACTTCCCTGGTGCACCATGAAAATACTGGAATATTTCTTGAAAGCCCTATAAGGGGCTGTGGAGTTTTAGAAAATTTGACCCCAAAAGTTTCAAAAAATACTCAGGGGAGAAGCCCACTCTCCCTTTAATCACCTGCAAGGAATCTGTTAACTTGTTTTGCTTGCTGGAGTTTGGGGGAAGTATCACACCCCACCACTTACATAGATCTTTAGTCTGCACCAGTTAGCAGGATTTGCAGGGTGTAGAGGGATCAGTTTAAGACTTGAGTGCACTCTGTCTCTGCAGAAAGGACAGGAGCAGGGATTTTGTAATTAAATAAAAACATGGTCTAATCATAAAATGGATACAATTGCTTGCAGTTAAAAAGTGGCTAAGCCTGTCACTCTCTTAACTTATCTCTAAGTATTTCCAATTTATAGTCAAAAGTGAGCCTTGTGTTCTGGGCTATACCAATAACTGGGAATCTGGCTCCCGTGGTTTCGGGGAGCTGCACGTGTGCGGGTGGCTGCAGCTGGGAGAGCAAACTGAGACAGTGCATTGATTCAGCAGGAAGGATCAGCATGAGGCATGTTGAGTTTTCAGCAACAGGCATGTCCGTCACAGTACAGGGATGGAAGGACAGAGCCAATTGCTTATTCTTCATAGCACAAACGAAAATGGAGAAGAAAAAAACCTGCACAGACGCCTTTGCAGTATTAATGTGGATGACACAGCCATTTTGAATGAGGGGACATTCTCAATGAAAAGCTCTATTCGTCAATAGGATTAGCCTATCAATAAACATATGGTCTACAGGGTAGTTAATGCACACAGGGAGCATGTCATGATGCTTTAGGAATATTGGGCCAGATGTAGGAAACAAAATTTTTGCGACTCGCAATTTGCGAGTAGGTGCGACTCGCAAATTGCGAGTCGCAAAATTAAATGCAGGTACAATGTCAGTGTTGAAATAGCGACTCGCACCCGGAGTCGCAACGCAGAGAGCGAGTCCGCTGATTGCGAGGTCACTTTTTGCGACCGTGCAAAAAACAAACTCGCAATTTCCGAGTGGGTGTCGCAAATTGCGAGTACCTTGTAAATTGCTTACAGGTGCTGCAGAACACTCCAGAAACCACTCCAGAACACTCTGGAAACACTTCCTGGCACATGATGATGACATCACAGCCAGGACGTTTACAAATACACCTGGGAGGAGGGAGGACCACACCTTTTTTAACTGCTGAACTGCACACAGGAGAAACAGCAGCTGCAATGGAAGGAACTCCTAGGAAGAGAAAACTTAAATTCTCAGAGAAGAAGCTGGAGGTGCTGACAGATGAATGCTGTCAGCACTATGACAAATTATTTGGGAAGGCAGCCCTCAATGTGCCAGAAGCCACCAAAAGGCAACTGTGGCAGAACATCCAGGAGAAAATCAACTCCCTGGGGGTGAGCCACAGGAGTGTTGACGAAATAAAAAAAAGGTGGTATGACCTCCGCTCCCGGACCAAGGAGAGGGTGGCTGAAAGGCTCCGGGAGATGAGAGGCACAGGAGGGGGACCATTTTCAGTACCACCACCCACACCCCTGGAAGAAAGGGTGGAGGAAACCCTGGAGCAGGAGGCAGTATCAGGATTTGGAGACCTGGACACCTCAGAGCCCACCACATCAACCGGTGAGTACCATGTGATATGCCTGTACCCCTATCAAAGCCATACCCCACCCACCATGTAGACAGGGGCATGCTCAAACAAGATAGCTCCATTTCAGGGTAGCAAACACCAGGATGATGCATTATGTGAAATGTAGTCAAGTAGGCAGTTCATAGGCAATTGTTTATTAGGAAGTGTGCAACAGATAGTAGACACTGACAGTCTGTTCCCCATGTCCCACAGGTCTCCCACAAGACACCACCACACCCCACAGCAGCCAGCCCCATGAGGACAGCGCAGGAGCCGCCAGCACTCCCACCTGCACAGCCAACATCATCCCTGAAATGTCAACACCTGCTGCAACTGTGTTCCAGGAGGCTGCGCCAGCAACAGGCAGGAGTGATACAGGTGAACACACAGGGCAGCCACCGCTGCGCAGGCGATGCAGGTACAGGAGATCAGGGCTGCAGGCTGCGTCCGGCCGTCAACCTCCCAGCCACAGTGAGGCACAGCTGCTGCGTTGTCAGCGCCTGCAAAATAACATATTAGGGAGGATTAGTGGTGTGCTGCACCGCTTTGTCCGCAATAACGAGGCCAGCATGCAGCATCTTAACTCCAGAATCGACCTGATTGCCACGAACACTGGGGACCTTGCCCTGTCCATGAGGGATCTGGCGGCAGGATTACTGGCCCAGGCCGAGGGTGGGCGGCGCAGGGACCGTCAGCTCCTACAAAGACTAGATAGGATGGCCACATCAATCGGCAGACTGGCTGTGAACACCACAGGCCTATCGAGGAGGACAGTTGGCCTCCAGGTCGAAATGGGCCATTTTGCTGGAGATGTGGCTAGGGGCCTGGGACGTATCACACACGTGATAGACTTAATGGAGGCACGGCATCTGTCCAGGGGCATAGGGGAAACACCCCAGGACAGTGAGGGGTGAGAGGTAGCCCACATCGGGTGGCTATGTAGTGGAGGATGGCGCATGCTACCACAATTTTGAATGCAGTAATGGGGGTATACTGGAGGGCACCTCCACTGCGGTGGAGGCATCTGAATCTTGCTTTCAGGAGTCCAAAGGTGCGTTCGATAAGGTTCCTGGTCCTCTTATGTGCATTGTTGTATCGCCTCTCACATTCATTGCTGGGTGTTAAAAACGGAGTCATAATCCATGGCCTTAGAGCATATGCACTGTCACCTGTTGGGCACAAACATTACACTGTTAGAAAGTTCTGGTTGGTGTGCACAGTGACCTGTCTGTATGTCTGCAAGGTGTATGCAGCTCTACCTAGGAGGTATCCGTCTCCAAACTCCCCACGTTCCAGGCGTTGATGTATCCCACTGTGTCTAAAAATGTAGGAGTCATGGGTACTGCCTGGAAACTTAGCTACAATGTCAGTGATGACATAATGGGCATCACAAACAACCTGTATATTCAGTGAGTGGGTACACTTTCTGTTGCGGAAAAGATGTTCCAGGTTTGCAGGGGGGCATATTTGAATATGTGTCCCATCTACACACCCTATGACATGGGGAAAGTTGGCAATGCGGTAAAAGTCCAGCTTGGTGCTGTTAATTTCTGCCTCATTCCTTGGTAGGTATATGAAGTGAGACATGTGTGTGAGTAAGGCATCTAGGAAGGCCCTGAGGAACCTTGACACTGCACTTTGAGATACCCCACCTGCCACAGCAATGACCCCCTGATAGCTCCCTGATGCCAAGAGGTGCAGTGAGCATAGCACTTGCACATGCGTAGGGATGGCGCAGCCACGCAGAGTCTGGTGTTCTAGCTGTGGTTTCAGTAAATCAATTAATTCTAGTATGGCTGCGCTGCTAAGGTGATATTTGTCATAGATCTCTTCCTAAGTTTGCTGAAAAAGAGTCTGCCTTGTTCTATATATCTTCTCCTGTCTCTGGCCCCTCCTCCTCCTCTGCTGGGCTGCGTAGACTCTCCTCCTCACTGCTATCAGGTATATCTCCGCCATGTTGAGGAACCCAGATGCCTTCTGGGTCTCCTTTTATACTTTGGTTATGGTTACCACCTGCTCTGAGTTAGTGGTAAATTGCAAGTGCAAACTGGGCTTTTTGCGACCAGTCGCAATTTGCGAGTTGCAATTGCATAAGGTTTGCGACTCGCAAATTGCGACTTGCTATTTGCGGGTCGCAAAATGGGGTCGCAAAGTTTGCGAGTCGCTAACGGCTCACATCGCTTTTTGCAAGTCGGAAATGGGGTTTTTGCATCCCATTTCCGATTTTGCACAGTCGCAAATAGCGATTCGGGCCATTTGTGACTCGCAAAACTTTGCTACATCTGGCCCCTGATTAGCTAACACTATTACCACATAATAAAGAGGTCTTCCCGTTGCAGGCTGCCACATAATTACATTTTAAAAATGTTTTTAAAGAACACATTTTATTAATCTATAAGTGATCGGCCTGCATGGCAGAAGGACATGATACAATTCAGTCAAAAGAAACTATACATTTAACATCCTTCAGGTAACTATGTCCCCAACCTGCCGCCTCCCCCATCCCGCCCTTAACCTCTCACCCAGGAAAGAGCCATGCTGTTCACGTGATGACCACCACAGAGTCCCCTCATGTTCCATTTCCTGATTTCTTATTCCAGGCATGCAACAACAGTGTGAGGTGGTGGTAACACTATGCCCCTGTAATCTGCCCATCTTTGCCAAATTGTCGAATGTTTTTGTGGACATCCCCAGGCCTGGAACACTGGTATCTCTAACCCCATACAAAAGTCTAATTCTCTTTTCCATATGCACATGGATGGAGCATTATAGGACTTCCACATTTGGGCTACGTCTCTTTTAGCTGTGGTAAGACCTAGGAACAGAAGCACCCGTTTTCCACCGATCCCTTCTGTAATGTGTAAGATGATCAACTTGGGGTCCAATGGAATCCCCCAGGCACCCCCACATGGCGTGAAGAAATGTACCATCAGCTACGTCGCATGGGAGACACTGAAGAGATCTCACCACTACCATTAGCCACAGTCGGTATCTGGTATAGTAGGCCCTGTATAGGTACTTAAACCGAATGAGGAGCAGTCAGGCCGAGATAGCCACCCCGTGCGCCCTCAGTGCCCCCGAACAATCATCATCATCAAGGATGCCTAGGTCCAGCTCCCACGCCTGTCGGAGGAACGTAAGGGAATGTGCATCATTAGTTATTAACGAGTGATAAAGTGTGGAGATTTTGTGTTCCCCCATGTCACCATTAAAAAAATTCCCTTCCAAAGGGTTATTCAGTGGTATTCAGGCAAGGCGCCCAAATGCCTGCTATAGGGTGTAAGGGCATGCCGCAAGTGAAGGTAACGATGAAGTTGGCTACGGTGCAGCTGAAATTCTTGCTGAAGCTCCTGGAAGAATTTTAGCACTGTGCCCAGTGCTTGAAATGGAAAAATTAAAGTGCAGGTACTCTGTGCCAGAGTACCTGCTTGATTCCGAGAAGTGGCGGTACTCTCCAATTACAAGTATTACGTTTTTCTTGAGAAGTGCAGGTACTCTCCCTCTCAAAATAATAAAGTGCCGGTACTCAGTACCGGACAGTACCGGCCCATTTAAAGCTGCCTGTCATGACATCCCCCAAAGCTGAAATGCCTATCACGCCCCATTTTTCAAAACCCTCCAGGTTGGGCATCTGTCCCAAAAGCAAACTATGCCATAATGGTGTGTATTCAGTAAACCTGCCCCACCACCCCCAGCATTGCAGTGTGGTTCGCCAAGTATTAATAACCACCTGTGTTGCAGAGGGAAGGAGATTTGTCTTCATATTACTGTACAAAAAGGACAGTAATTTGGTACTACCCATAGCCCATCTCTCAGTGGCAAACGCTGGGTCGTCATGAAGAGCGCACAACCATTTATTTATTATAAGTAGCTGTGACGCTACATAGTCAGAGTATACATTCGGTGAGGCAATGCCTCCACAGTAAGTAGACTGAACGCACCTGGATAAGGCAACACTGGCGGACTGAAATCCGGAGAGGTTGGAATTGATTTGTTTAAACCAGCTTCGTGGTATACTATTGGGAAAATTTGGGATCTGGATTAACAGTCGAGGGAGGATGACCATCTTAATGATTGCAGATCTGCCTGTCAGGGACAAAAGTAGAAGTGACCACAAACGGGTTTCCTCCTGCACCCTGGGTATGGCCACATCATTACATTTTTTAAGGTGACTGAACTCCCCTCAGAATCCAACAGGAGTACAACAAGCACTGTTTCTCACTGACAGCATACTCCTTCTGCTCAGTCAAATATTGTACTCAAGGTAACCAACATGTGGGCAGAGACAAGGGCCCTCTCTTAGGATGCTACTTAAAGCTCTTTTTCTGTTGAATCACATGTGGTCAGGTGACTGCTGCGATGTGCATGCAGACCTTAAAAGCAAAAGTTTGAATCTCAGATGTTCTGAACACATGTGTTAATTACAGTGCTTTAAAAAAAGCCCATCACAACATTATACAAGTATCTTAACTTATGCAGACGGATGCATGACGTTATGGCAATGGTTGCAGAGTAGTAGTCATTATCCAGAAGCAGTGCTATGTTCTTATTACACTCTGCTTTCTTCCAGATCACATTGTTTTCAATTATTACCTATAATTGTAAGGAAATGCCTCCTTGGCATGGTTACCCCCTGACTTTTTGCCTTTGCTGATGCCAAGTTATGATTTGAAAGTGTGCGGAGGCCTGCTAACCAGGCCCCAGCACCAGTGTTCTTCCCCTAACCTGTACTTTTGTTTCCACAATTGGCACACCCTGGCATCCAGGTAAGTCCCTTGTAACTGGTACCCCTGGTATCAAGGGCCCTGATGCCAAGGAAGGTCTCTAAGGGATGCAGCATGACTAAGTCGACAAGGCACTCCCCTCAGGGTGCCATGCCAACCTCACACTGCCTATAGGTGTAGGTAAGTCACCCCTCTAGCAGGCCTTACAGCCCTAAGGCAGAGTGCACTATACCATAGGTGAGGGCATAAGTGCATGAGCACTATGCCCCTACAGTGTCTAAGCAAAACCTTAGACATTGTAAGTGCAGGGTAGCCATAAGAGTATATGGTCTGGGAGTCTGTCATGCACGAACTCCACAGCACCATAATGGCTACACTAAAAACTGTGAAGTTTGGTATCAAACTTCTCAGCACAATAAATGCACACTGATGCCAGTGTACATTTTATTGTAACATACACCCCAGAGGGCATCTTAGAGATGCCCCCTGAAACCTTAACCAACTACCAGTGTAGGCTGACTAGTTTTAGCAGCCTGCCACACACCAGACATGTTGCTGGCCACATGGGGAGAGTGCCTTTGTCACTCTGTGGCTAGTAACAAAGCCTGTACTGGAAGGGTGGAGGTGCTTCTCACCTCCCCCTGCAGGAACTGTAACACCTGGCGGTGAGCCTCAAAGGCTCACCCCCTTTGTTACAGCACCACAGGGCACTCCAGCTAGTGGAGTTGCCCGCCCCCTCCGGCCACGGCCCCACTTTTGGCGGCAAGGCCGGAGGAGATAATGAGAAAAACAAGGAGGAGTCACTGGCCAGTCAGGACAGCCCCTAAGGTGTCCTGAACTGAGGTGACTCTGACTTTTAGAAATCCTCCCTCTTGAAGATGGAGGATTCCCCCAATAGGATTAGGGATGTGCCCCCCTCCCCTTAGGGAGGAGGCACAAAGAGGGTGTAGCCACCCTCAGGGCTAGTAGCCATTGGCTACTAACCCCCAGACCTCAACACACCCCTAAATCGAGTATTTAGGGGCTCCCAGAACCCAGCAAGAGAGATTCCTGCAACCTAAGACAAAGAAGGACTGCTGAGCTGAAAAACTTGCAGAGAAGATGGAGACACCAAGGGCCAGATGTAGCAAAAAGCAAAATTGCGACTTGCAATTTGCGAGTCCATCCGACTCGCAAATTGCAAGTCGCAATTTGCTATGCAGTACGGTGTCTCAGACACCGACTGCGACTCGCAATGGGGTCGCAATGACCCACCTCATGAATATTCATGAGGTGGGTCGCAAATTGCGGCCCCATTGCGAGTATAGGCACTCGCTAACATGGAGGCCTGCTGACGTCAGCAGACCTCCATGTTCGCGACCTGCTTTTAAATAAAGCAGTTATTTTTTTTTTGAAGTGTAGCCCGTTTTCCTGACAGGAAAACGAGCTGCACTGCAAAAAACCCGAAACCTTTTGTTTCGGTATTTTTTCAGGGCAGGGAGTGGTCCTTTGGACCACTCCCTGCCCTGAAACAATATTTTGGGGTCCAGTCACAAACTGGAAGGGGTCCCATGGGGACCCCTTCCAATTTGCGAGTGGGTTACCATCCACTTGAAGTGGATGGTAACTGCGATGCCATATGCGACCGCGTATGCGGTCGCAAATGGTATTGCATTGCACAGCGACTCGCAAATAGGAAGGGAACACCCCTTCCTATTTGCGACTCGCAAATGCATATTGCGAGTCGGTAACGACTCGCAATATGCATTTCTGCATGCCAAACCCATGTTTGCGACTCGCAAACGGCGAATTTCGCCATTTGCGACTCGCAAACGGGTTGCTACATGTGGCCCCAACTGCTTTGGCCCCAGCTCTACCGGCCTGTCTCCCCACTTCTAAAGAACTGCTACAGCAACGCGCTCCACAGGGTCCAGCCTCAGAGGTGAAGCCTCAGAGGACTACCCTGCATCTAAAAGGACCAAGAACTCCCGAGGACAGCAGCTCTGCTCCAAGAAAGAAGCATCTTTGCAACAAAGAAGCAACTTTGAAAGAACACACGTTTCCTGCCGGAAGCGTGAGACTTTCCACTCTGCACCCGACGCCCCCGGCTCGACTTGTGGAGAACAAATACTACAGGGATGTCTCCCCGGCGACTGCGAGCTCGTGAGTAGCCAGAGTTGACCCCCCTGAGCCCCCACAGCGACGCCTGCAGAGGGAATCCAGAGGCTCCCCCTGACGGCGACTGCCTGCTTCAAAGACCCGACGCCTGGTAAGGACACTGCACCCGCAGCCCCCAGGACCTGAAGGATCCGACCTCCAGTGCAGGAGTGACCCCCAGGAGACCCTCTCCCTTGCCCAGGTGGTGGCTACCCCAAGGAGCCCCCCCCCTTGCCTGCCTGCATCGCTGAAGAGACCCCTAGGTCTCCCATTGGATTACATTGCAAACCCGACGCCTGTTTGCACACTGCACCCGGCCACCCCCGTGTCGCTGAAGGTGTACTTTTTGTGCTGACTTGTGTCCCCCCCGGTGCCCTACAAAACCCCCCTGGTCTGCCCTCCGAAGACGCGGGTACTTACCTGCTGGCAGACTGGAACCGGGGCACCCCCTTCTCCATTGAAGCCTATGCGTTTTGGGCACCACTCTGACCTCTGCACCTGACCGGCCCTGAGCTGCTGGTGTGGTAACTTTG
Source organism: Pleurodeles waltl (assembly GCF_031143425.1). Classification (NCBI taxonomy): domain Eukaryota; kingdom Metazoa; phylum Chordata; class Amphibia; order Caudata; family Salamandridae; genus Pleurodeles; species Pleurodeles waltl. The sequence goes on from NC_090441.1 coordinate 94,824,345, forward strand.
GGGTTGCTCTGAACCCCCAACGGTGGGCCACCTTGGACCCAACTTTGAACCCTGTAGGTGGTTTAGTTACCTGCAAAACTAACAAACACTTACCTCCCCCAGGAACTGTTGAAAATTGCAGTGTCCAGTTTTAAAATAGCTTATTGCCATTTGAGTGAAAACTGTATATGCTATTTTGCTAATTCAAAGTTCCTAAGTGAAATACCTTTCATTTAAAGTATTGTTTGTAAATCTTGAACCTGAGGTTCTTAAAATAAACTAAGAAAATATATTTTTCTATACAAAAACCTATTGGCCTGGAATTGTCTTTGAGTGTGTGTTCCTCATTTATTGCCTGTGTGTGTACAACAAGTGCTTAACACTACCCTCTGATAAGTCCACTGCTCGACCACACTACCACAAAATAGAGCATTAGAATTATCTCTTTTTGCCACTATCTTACCTCTAAGGGGAACCTTAAAAGTTTTGTAAAAGTTTGAATTAAGTTATAGAGATAGTTTTCGATTCTTAAAAAGTATTCCAACTTTTAGAAACATTGGGGGTCATTACGACCTCGGCGATCTTGGAAAAAGACCACGGGAGACAGAATACCGCCATTGCCGGCGGTATTCCTGTCTCCCTATTATGACATTTCCGCTGGGCCAGCGGACGGTAACAGTGTTACCGTCCGCTGGCCCAGCGGAAATGTCACATCAACATTCAAATGCATTCACATGTCACATCAACATTGCAGCAGGCTCGTAATAGAGCCGGTGGCAATGCTGATGTGCAGCGGGTGCAGTAGCACCCGTCGCGCATTTCACTGCCCAAAATTCAGGCAGTGAAATGCACGACAGGGCTATGCCTGGGGGCCCCTGCACTGCCCATGCCAAGTTCATGGGCAGTGCAGGGGCCCCCAGGGGCACCCCAAGTCCCCTTACCGCCAGCCTTTCAATGGCGGTGTGTAACGCCACAGACAGGCTGGCGGTCGAGGACTCATAATCCCCCGTACAGCGGTGCTTGCACCGCTGCCCTGGGGATTATGACCGCCAGGCGGAAACCTGGCGGGAAAGTGGAGGGGCCGGCGGTATGGCCGTGGCTTTTCCGCCACGGTCATAATTGCTGGCGGAACACCGCCAGCCTGTTGGCGGTGTTACCGCCAACTTACCGCCAGCCGCCAGGGTCGTAATGACCCCCATAATGTCTAATGCAGAAGAGATAGTGATGGAACTCAACGTCACCCCTTACCTGCATCTTAGGATGTCAGAGTTAAGGTCTCTCTGCAAAACCAAAAAGATTAAAACTGGTTCAAACCCTACCAAAGTACAGCTCCAGGAGCTTTTGGCAGAGTTTGCTAAGAACAACCCCTCTGAGGATACCTTCCCAGAGGAGGAAGCTATTGAGGTGGAGGATTTCCCACCCCCAATCCTAGTTAGGGAGAACAGGGTCCCTCAAACCCTGTCTCCACAAGTGATAGAGATGCTGCTTCTCTGACAGGAGAGTCCAGCAACTCTGGAAGCATTGAGGGCAGCCTCAATGAAGAGGACCTCCTGCTAGCCAGGATGGCCAAAAGATTGGCTTTAGAGAGACAGCTCCTAGCCATAGAAAGGGAAAGACAAGAGATGGGTTTTGGTCCCATCAATGGTGGCAGCAACATAAATAGGGTCAGAGATTCTCCTGACATGTTGAAAATCCCCAAAGGGATTGTAGCTAAATATGAAGATGATGATGACATCACCAAATGGTTCACAGCTTTTGAGAGGGCTTGTGCAACCAGAAAAGTAAACAGATCTCACTGGGGTGCTCTCCTTTGGGAAATGTTCACTGGAAAGTGTAGGGATAGACTCCTCACACTCTCTGGAAAAGATGCAGAGTCCTATGGCCTCATGAAGGCTACCCTGTTTGAGGGCTTTGGATTCTCCACTGAGGAGTATAGAATTAGGTTCAGGGGGGCTCAAAAATCCTCGAGCCAGACCTGGGTTGATTTTGTAGACTACTCAGTGAAAACACTGGATGGTTGGATTCAAGGCAGTGGTGTAAATGATTATGATGGGCTGTACAATTTATTTGTGAAAGAACACCTGTTAAGTAATTGTTTCAATGATAAACTGCATCAGCATCTGGTAGACCTAGGACCAATTTCTCCCCAAGAATTGGGAAAGAAGGCGGACCATTGGGTCAAGACTAGGGTGACCAAGACTTCCACGGGGGGTGACCAAAAGAAAGGGGTCACAAAGCCTCCCCAGGGGAAGAGTGTTGTAGCTGTAATCAGCCAGGACACCAAACTGGAGACAAGGCCTGTCCCAAGAAAGGTTCCACTTCTAACTCTACTCCAGTTAACACTGGAATGGCCAGTCTCCAAGTGGGATCAACAGTGTGCCCAGAGCAAATAAGAGTCCACACTGAAGCTACACTAGTCACTGAGGGTGGGGTGGATTTAGCCACACTGGCTGCCTGGCCCCCTAATATGCAAAAATACAGGCAGCAACTCTTAATTAATGGGCAAAGTGTAGAAGGCCTGAGGGATACAGGTGCCAGTGTCACCATGGTGACAGAGAAACTGTTTTCCCCTGGTCAATACCTGGCTGGACAAACTTATCCAGTCACCAACGCTGACAATCAGACTAAAGTACATCCCATGGCTATGGTAACTTTAGAGTGGGGAGGGGTCAATGGCCTGAAACAGGTGGTGGTCTCCTCAAATATCCCTGTAGACTGTTTGCTTGGAAATGACCTGGAGTCCTCAGCATGGGCTGAGGTAGAACTGAAAACCCATGCAGCCATGCTGGGTATCCTAGAACTGGTGTGTGTCAAGACAAGGGCACAGTGCAAGGCTCAGGGTGAAAAAGTGGTGTTTGAGCCTGGAAAAAGGGCCCAACCCTCCAAGAGAAAAGGAAAGAAGACGGGGAACCAGCTTCAACACAACAAGAAAAAGAGAACCTCTCTTCCCAGGAAGAAGTTCTGCCCTCTGAGGGAACTGAGCCCCTGGAGTTAGAATCTTATCAGGTTGAGCTCCTAGGCCCAGGAGGATCCTCAAGGGAGCAGTTGTGTAAGGGGCAAGAAACATGTCCCTCTCTTGAAGGCCTTAGGCAGCAAGCTGCTGAAGAGTCCAATGGAAAAATAACAGGAACACATAGGCCCTCATTCTGACCTTGGCGGGCGGCGGAGGCCGACCGCCAAAGTCCCGCCGTCAGGTTACCGTTCCGCGGTCGAAAGACCGCGGCGGTAATTCTGACTTTCCCGCTGGGCTGGCGGGCGGTCGCCTTCAGACCGCCAGCCAGCCCAGCGGGAAAGAGGCTTCCACGATGAAGCCGGCTCGGAATCGAGCCGGCGGAGTGGAAGCTGTGCGACGGGTGCAGTTGCACCCGTCGCGTATTTCACTGTCTGCGCAGCAGACAGTGAAATACATTTAGGGGCCCTCTTACGGGGGCCCCTGCAATGCCCATGCCAGTGGCATGGGCACTGCAGGGGCCCCCAGGGGCCCCGCGACCCCCCCCTACCGCCATCCGGATCTCGGCGGTCCGACCGCCGGGATCTGGATGGCGGTAGGGGGGGTCGGAATCCCCGCGGCGGTGCAGCAAGCTGCGCCGCCGCGGAGGATTCAATGGGGCCGCGGTACACTGGCGGGACCCCGCCAGTGGTGCCGGTCCGACCGCGGCTTTACCGCCGCGGTCGGAATCCCCATTGGAGCACCGCCGGCCTGTCGGCGGTGCTCCCGCGGTCCTCCGCCCTGGCGGTCAAAGACCGCCAGGGTCAGAATGACCACCATAGAGTCTATTGGGAAGATGGACTCCTTTACACTGAGGCAAGAGATCCCAAACCTAGTGCCACTAGGAGAGTGGTAGTGCCTCAGGAGTTTAGGGAGTTCATTCTGACCTCAGCTCATGATATTCCTCTTGCTGGGCATTTGGGACAGACCAAGACGTGGGAGAGATTAGTCAACCACTTCTATTGGCCCAACATGTCCCAGAAGGTCAACGAGTTTTGTGTCTCCTGTGCCACCTGTCAAGCCAGTGGTAAGACAGGTGGACACCCAAAGGACCCCCTCATTCCACTTCCAGTGGTGGGGGTCCCCTTTGAAAGAGTGGGTGTGGACATAGTGGGTCCACTTGAACCTCCCACAGCCTCAGGGAACCAATACATACTAGTAATAGTGGATCATGCTACTAGATACCCTGAAGCAATTCCCCTTAGGTCGACTACTGCCCCTGCAGTAGCCAAAGCACTCATTGGTATTTTTACCAGAGTGGGATTTCCTAAGGAGGTGGTGTCTGACAGAGGTACCAACTTCATGTCAGCATACTTGAAGCATATGTGGAATGAGTGTGGGGTGACTTATAAATTCACCACACCATACCATCCACAAACCAATGGTCTTGTTGAAAGATTTAACAAGACATTGAAAGGCATGATCATGGGGCTCCCTGAAAAACTCAAAAGGAGATGGGATGTCCTCTTGCCATGTCTGCTTTTCGCCTACAGAAAGGTGCCTCAGAAGGGAGTAGGGTTTTCCCCCTTTGAACTCCTGTTTGGCCATCCTGTAAGGGGACCACTAGCTCTTGTAAAAGAAGGCTGGCAGAGACCTCTTCATGAGCCTAAACAAGATATAGTGGACTATGTACTAGGCCTACGTTCAAGGATGGCAGAGTATATGGAAAAGGCAAGTAAAAACCTTGAGGCCAGCCAACAACTCCAGAAGTTGTGGTATGACCAAAAGGCTGCTATGGTTGAGTTTCAGCCAGGGCAGAAAGTCTGGGTTCTGGAGCCTGTGGCTCCCAGGGCACTTCAGGACAGATAGAGTGGCCCTTACCCAGTGCTAGAAAGGAAGAGTCAGGTCACCTACCTGGTAGACCTAGGCACTAGCAGAACCCCCAAAAGGGTGATCCATGTGAACCGCCTCAAACTCTTCCATGACAGGGCAGATGTGAATCTGTTGATGGTAACAGATGAGGACCAGGAAGCTGAGAGTGAACCTCTCCCTGATCTCCTCTCCACAGACCCAAAAGAAGGCTCAGTTGATGGAGTGATCTACTCAGACACCCTCTCTGGCCAACAGCAATCCGACTGTAGGAAGGTCCTGCAACAGTTTGCTGAGCTCTTTTCCCTAACCCCTGGTCAGACACACCTGTGTAGCCATGATGTGGACACAGGAGACAGCATGCCTGTCAAAAACAAAATTTTCAGACAGTCTGACCAAGTTAAGGAAAGCATCAAAGTGGAAGTCCACAAGATGCTGAAATTGGGAGTCATTGAGCACTCTGACAGCCCCTGGGCTAGCCCAGTGGTCTTAGTCCCCAAACCTCACACCAAAGATGGGAAGAGAGAGATGAGGTTTTGTGTGGACTACAGAGGACTTAATTCTGTCACCAAGACAGATGCCCATCCCATTCCAAGGGCAGATGAATTGATAGACAAACTAGGTGCTGCCAAATACTTAAGTACCTTTGACTTGACAGCAGGGTACTGGCAAATCAAAATGGCACCAGGGGCAAAAGAAAAGACAGCATTCTCCATACCTGATGGGCATTATCAGTTTACTGTTATGCCTTTTGGTTTAAAGAATGCCCCTGCCACCTTCCAAAGGTTGGTGAATCAAGTCCTTGCTGGCTTGGAGTCCTTTAGTGCAGCTTATCTTGACGATATTGCTGTCTTTAGCTCCAGCTGGCAGGATCACCTGGTCCACCTGAAGAAGGTTTTGAAGGCTCTGCAAGCAGCAGGCCTCTCTATCAAGACATCTAAATGTCAGATAGGGCAGGGAACTGTGGTTTACTTGGGACACCTTGTAGGTGGAGGCCAAGTTCAGCCACTCCAGCCTAAGATCCAGACTATTCTGGACTGGGCAGCTCCAAAAACCCAGACTCAAGTCAGGGTATTCCTTGGCTTGACTGGGTACTACAGGAGGTTTGTGAAGGGATATGGATCCATAGTGACACCCCTCACAGAACTTACCACCAAGAAAATGCCCAATAAGGTAAACTGGACTGTAGAATGCCAACAGGCCTTTGACACCCTGAAACAAGCAATGTGAACAGCACCAGTTCTCAAAGCTCCAGATTACTCCAAGCAGTTAATTGTGCAGACTGATGCCTCTGAACATGGGATAGGGGCAGCTTTGTCCCAAACAAATGATGATGGCCTTGACCAGCCTGTTGCTTTCATTAGCAGGAGGTTACTCCCCAGGGAGCAGCATTGGAGTGGCATTGAGAGGGAGGCCTTTGCTGTGGTTTGGTCCCTGAAGAAGTTGAGACCATACCTCTTTGGTATTCACTTTGTAGTTCAGACTGACCACAGACCTCTCAGATGGCTAATGCAAATGAAAGGTGAAAATCCAAAACTGTTGAGGTGGTCTATCTCCCTGCAGGGAATGGACTTTATAGTGGAACACAGACGTGGGACTGCCCATGCCAATGCAGATGGCCTTTCCAGGTTCTTCCACTTAGAAAATGAAGACTCTCTTGGGAAAGGTTAGTCTCATCCTCTTTCGTTTGGGGGGGGAGTTTGTGTAAGGAAATGCCTCCTTGGCATGGTTACCCCCTGAAGTTTTGCCTTTGCTGATGCCAAGTTATGATTTGAAAGTGTGCTGAGGCTTGTTAACCAGGCCCCAGCACCAGTGTTCTTTCCCTAACCTGTACTTTTGTTTCCACAATTGGCACACCCTGGCATCCAGGTAAGTCCCTTGTAACTGTTACCCCTGGTACCAAGGGCCCTGATGCCAGAGAAGGTCTCTAAGGGCTGCAGCATGTCTTATGCCACCCTGGGGACCCCTCACTCAGCACAGACACACTGCTTGCCAGCTTGTGTGTGCTAGTGGGGATAAAATGACTAAGTCGACATGGCACTCCCCTCAGGGTGCCATGCCAACCTCACACTGCCTATAGGTGTAGATAAGTCACCCCTCTAGCAGGCCTTACAGCCCTAAGGCAGGGTTCACTATACCATAGGTGAGGGCATAAGTGCATGAGCACTATGCCCCTACAGTGTCTAAGCAAAACCTTAGACATTGTAAGTGCAGGGTAGCCATAAGAGTATATGGTCTGGGAGTCTGTTATGCACGAACTCCACAGCACCATAATGGCTACACTGAAAACTGTGAAGTTTGGTATCAAACTTCTCAGCACAATAAATGCACACTGATGCCAGTTGTAGGAAGTTGGCTCTGTATGTGCTATTTCAAAGTAAGGAATAGCATGCACAGAGTCCAAGGGTTCCCCTTAGAGGTAAAATAGTGGTAAAAATAGATAATACTAATGCTCTATTTTGTGGTAGTGTGGTCGAGCAATAGGCTTATCCAAGGAGTAGTGTTAAGCATTTGTTGTACATACACATAGACAATAAATGAGGTACACACACTCAGAGACAAATCCAGCCAATAGGTTTTTGTATAGAAAAATATCTTTTCTTAGTTTATTTTAAGAACCACAGGTTCAAATTTAACATGTAATATCTTGTTCGAAAGGTATTGCAGGTAAGTACTTTCGGAACTTCAAATCATAAAAATTGCATGTATACTTTTCAAGTTATTGACAAATAGCTGTTTTAAAAGTGGACACAGTGCAATTTTCACAGTTCCTGGGGGAGGTAAGTTTTTGTTAGCTTTACCAGGTAAGTAGGACACTTACAGGGTTCAGTTCTTGGTCCAAGGTAGCCCACCGTTGGGGGTTCAGAGCAACCCCAAAGTCACCACACCAGTAGCTCAGGGCCGGTCAGGTGCAGAGTTCAAAGTGGTGCCCAAAACGCATAGGCTATAATGGAGAGAAGGGGGTGCCCCGGTTCCGGTCTGCTTGCAGGTAAGTACCCGCGTCTTCGGAGGGCAGACCAGGGGGGTTTTGTAGGGCACCGGGGGGGACACAAGCCCACACAGAAATTTCACCCTCAGCAGCGCGGGGGCGGCCGGGTGCAGTGTAGAAACAAGCGTCGGGTTTTCAATGTTAGTCTATGAGAGATCAAGGGATCTCTTTAGCGCTGCAGGCAGGCAAGGGGGGGCTTCCTCGGGGAAACCTCCACTTGGACAAGGGAGAGGGACTCCTGGGGGTCACTTCTGCAGTGAAAGTCCGGTCCTTCAGGTCCTGGGGGCTGCGGGTGCAGGGTCTTTTCCAGGCGTCAGGACTTAGGTTTCAGAGAGTCGCGGTCAGGGGAAGCCTCGGGATTCCCTCTGCAGGCGGCGCTGTGGGGGCTCAGGGGGGACAGGTTTTGGTACTCACAGTCGTAGAGTAGTCCGGGGGTCCTCCCTGAGGTGTTGGTTCTCCACCAGCCGAGTCGGGGTCGCCGGGTGCAGTGTTGCAAGTCTCACGCTTCTTGCGGGGAGTTGCAGGGTTCTTTAAAGCTGCTTCTGGAAACAAAGTTGCAGTCTTTTTGGAGCAGGTCCGCTGTCCTCGGGAGTTTCTTGTCGTCGTCGAAGCAGGGCAGTCCTCAGAGTATTCAGAGGTCGCTGGTCCCTTTGGAAGGCGTCGCTGGAGCAGAGTTCTTTGGAAGGCAGGAGACAGGCCGGTGAGTTTCTGGAGCCAAGGCAGTTGTTGTCTTCTGGTCTTCCTCTGCAGGGGTTTTCAGCTGGGCAGTCCTTCTTCTTGTTGTTGCAGGAATCTAATTTTCTAGGGTTCAGGGTAGCCCTTAAATACTAAATTTAAGGGCGTGTTTAGGTCTGGGGGGTTAGTAGCCAATGGCTACTAGCCCTGAGGGTGGGTACACCCTCTTTGTGCCTCCTCCCAAGGGGAGGGGGTCACAATCCTAACCCTATTGGGGGAATCCTCCATCTGCAAGATGGAGGATTTCTAAAAGTTAGAGTCACTTCAGCTCAGGACACCTTAGGGGCTGTCCTGACTGGCCAGTGACTCCTCCTTGTTTTTCTCATTATTTTCTCCGGCCTTGCCGCCAAAAGTGGGGCCTGGCCGGAGGGGGCGGGCAACTCCCCTAGCTGGAGTGTCCTGCTGGGTTGGCACAAAGGAGGTGAGCCTTTGAGGCTCACCGCCAGGTGTGACAATTCCTGCCTGGGAGAGGTGTTAGCATCTCCACCCAGTGCAGGCTTTGTTACTGGCCTCAGAGTGACAAAGGCACTCTCCCCATGGGGCCAGCAACATGTCTCGGTTTGTGGCAGGCTGCTAAAACTAGTCAGCCTACACAGATAGTCGGTGAAGTTTCAGGGGGCACCTCTAAGGTGCCCTCTGTGGTGTATTTTACAATAAAATGTACACTGGCATCAGTGTGCATTTATTGTGCTGAGAAGTTTGATACCAAACTTCCCAGTTTTCAGTGTAGCCGTTATGGTGCTGTGGAGTTCGTGTTTGACAAACTCCCAGACCATATACTCTTATGGCTACCCTGCACTTACAATGTCTAAGGTTTTGTTTAGACACTGTAGGGGTACCATGCTCATGCACTGGTACCCTCACCTATGGTATAGTGCACCCTGCCTTAGGGCTGTAAGGCCTGCTAGAGGGGTGTCTTACCTATACTGCATAGGCAGTGAGAGGCTGGCATGGCACCCTGAGGGGAGTGCCATGTCGACTTACTCGTTTTGTCCTCACTAGCACACACAAGCTGGCAAGCAGTGTGTCTGTGCTGAGTGAGAGGTCTCCAGGGTGGCATAAGACATGCTGCAGCCCTTAGAGACCTTCCTTGGCATCAGGGCCCTTGGTACTAGAAGTACCAGTTACAAGGGACTTATCTGGATGCCAGGGTCTGCCAATTGTGGATACAAAAGTACAGGTTAGGGAAAGAACACTGGTGCTGGGGCCTGGTTAGCAGGCCTCAGCACACTTTCAATTGTAAACATAGCATCAGCAAAGGCAAAAAGTCAGGGGGCAACCATGCCAAGGAGGCATTTCCTTACACAACCCCCCCCCCAAACGAAAGAGGATGAGACTAACCTTTCCCAAGAGAGTCTTCATTTTCTAAGTGGAAGAACCTGGAAAGGCCATCTGCATTGGCATGGGCAGTCCCAGGTCGGTGTTCCACTATAAAGTCCATTCCCTGTAGGGAGATGGACCACCTCAACAGTTTAGGATTTTCACCTTTCATTTGCATCAGCCATTTGAGAGGTCTGTGGTCAGTTTGAACTAGGAAGTGAGTCCCAAAGAGGTATGGTCTCAGCTTCTTCAGGGACCAAACCACAGCAAAGGCCTCCCTCTCAATGGCACTCCAACGCTGCTCCCTGGGGAGTAACCTCCTGCTAATGAAAGCAACAGGCTGGTCAAGGCCATCATCATTTGTTTGGGACAAAACTGCCCCTATCCCATGTTCAGAGGCATCAGTCTGCACAATGAACTGCTTAGAATAATCTGGAGCTTTGAGAACTGGTGCTGAGCACATTGCCTGTTTCAGGGTGTCAAAGGCCTGTTGGCATTCCACAGTCCAGTTCACTTTCTTGGGCATTTTCTTGGAGGTGAGTTCAGTGAGGGCTGTCACAATGGATCCATATCCCTTCACAAACCTCCTATAGTACCCAGTTAAGCCAAGGAATGCCCTGACTTGAGTCTGGGTTTTTGGAGCTACCCAGTCCAGAATAGTCTGGATCTTGGGTTGGAGTGGCTGAACTTGGCCTCCACCTACAAGGTGTCCCAAGTAAACCACAGTTCCCTGCCCTATCTGGCATTTGGATGCCTTGATAGAGAGGCCTGCAGATTGCAGAGCCTTCAAAACCTTCCTCAGGTGGACCAGGTGATCCTGCCAGGTGGAGCTAAAGACAGCAATATCATCAAGATAAGCTGTGCTAAAGGACTCCAAGCCAGCAAGGACTTGATTCACCAACCTTTGGAAGGTGGCAGGGGCATTCTTTAAACCAAAGGGCATAACAGTAAACTGATAATGCCCATCAGGTGTGGAGAATGCTGTCTTTTCTTTTGCTCCAGGTGCCATTTTTATTTGCCAGTACCCTGCTGTCAAGTCAAAGGTACTTAGAAATTTGGCAGCACCTAATTTATCAATGAGCTCATCAGCTCTTGGAATTGGATGGGCATCTGTCTTGGTGACAGAATTGAGCCCTCTGTAGTCCACACAAAACCTCATCTCTTTCTTTCCATCTTTGGTGTGAGGTTTGGGGACTAAGACCACTGGGCTAGCCCAGGGGCTGTCAGAGCGCTCAATTACTCCCAATTCCAGCATCTTGTGGACTTCCACCTTGATGCTTTCTTTGACATGGTCAGATTGTCTAAAGATTTTGTTCTTGACAGGCATGCTGTCTCCTGTGTCCACATCATGGGTACACAGGTGTGTCTGACCAGGGGTCAAGGAGAAGAGTTCAGGAAACTGTTGTAGGACTCTCCTACAATCAGCTTGCTGTTGGCCAGAGAGGGTGTCTGAGTAGATCACTCCATCTACTGTGCCATCTTTTGGGTCTGATGACAGAAGATCAGGGAGAGGTTCACTCTCTGCCTCCTGATCCTCATCTGTTACCATCAACAGATTCACATCAGCCCTGTCATGGAAGAGCTTAAGGCGGTTCACATGGATCACCCTCTTGGGGCTCCTGCTTGTGCCCAGGTCCACCAGGTAGGTGACCTGACTCTTCCTTTCTAGTACTGGGTAAGGGCCACTCCATTTGTCCTGGAGTGCCCTGGGAGCCACAGGCTCCAGAACCCAGACTTTCTGCCCTGGTTGGAACTCCACCAGTGCAGCCTTTTGGTCATACCAAAACTTCTGGAGCTGTTGGCTGGCCTCAAGGTTTTTGGTTGCCTTTTCCATGTACTCTGCCATTCTAGAGCGAAGGCCAAGTACATAGTCCACTATGTCCTGTTTAGGCTCATGGAGAGGTCTCTCCCAGCCTTCTTTAACAAGGGCAAGTGGTCCCCTTACAGGATGACCAAACAGAAGTTCAAAGGGTGAGAATCCTACTCCCTTCTGTGGCACCTCTCTGTAAGCGAAAAGCAGACATGGCAAGAGGACATCCCATCTCCTTTTGAGTTTTTCTGGGAGCCCCATGATCATGCCTTTTAATGTCTTGTTGAATCTCTCAACTAAGCCATTAGTTTGTGGATGGTATGGTGTAGTGAATTTATAAGTCACCCCACACTCATTCCACATGTGCTTTAGGTATGCTGACATGAAGTTGGTACCTCTGTCAGACACCACCTCCTTAGGGAAACCCACTCTGGTAAAGATACCAATGAGGGCCTTGGCTACTGCAGGGGCAGTAGTCGACCTAAGGGGAATAGCTTCAGGATACCTGGTAGCATGATCCACTACTACCAGGATATACATATTTCCTGAGGCTGTGGGAGGTTCTAGTGGACCAACTATGTCCACACCCACTCTTTCAAAGGGAACCCCCACCACTGGAAGTGGAATGAGGGGGGCCTTTGGATGCCCACCTGTCTTACCACTGGCTTGACAGGTGGGGCAGGAGAGGCAGAACTCCTTAACCATGGTGGACATATTGGGCCAGTAGAAGTGGTTGACTAACCTCTCCCACGTCTTGGTTTGTCCCAAATGTCCAGCAAGGGGAATGTCATGGGCCAATGTTAGGATGAACTTCCTGAACAGCTGAGGCACTACCACTCTCCTAGTGGCACCAGGTTTGGGGTCTCTGGCCTCAGTGTACAGGAGTCCATCTTCCCAATAGACCCTATGCGTTCCATTTTTCTTGCCTTTGGACTCTTCAGCAGCTTGCTGCCTAAGGCCTTCAAGAGAGGGACAGGTTTCTTGTCCCTTACACAGCTCCTCCCTTGAGGGTCCCCCTGGGCCTAAGAGCTCAACCTGATAAGGTTCAAGCTCCAAAGGCTCAGTTCCCTCAGAGGGCAGAACTTCTTCCTGAGAAGAGAGGTTCCCTTTCTTTTGCTGTGTTGCAGTTGGTTTCCCAACTGACTTTCCTGTTCTCTTGGTAGGCTGGGCCATTCTTCCAGACTCCAGCTCTACTTGTTCACCCTGTGCCTTGCACTGTGCTCTTGTTTTCACACACACCAGTTCAGGGATACCCAGCATTGCTGCATGGGTTTTTAGTTCTACCTCAGCCCATGCTGAGGACTCCAGGTCATTTCCAAGCAGACAGTCCACTGGGATATTTGAGGAGACCACCACCTGTTTCAGGCCATTGACCCCTCCCCATTCTAAAGTAACCATTGCCATGGGATGTACTTTTCTCTGATTGTCAGCGTTGGTGACTGTGTAAGTTTTTCCAGTCAGGTATTGGCCAGGGGAAACCAGTTTCTCTGTCACCATGGTGACACTGGCACCTGTATCCCTCAGGCCCTCTATTCTAGTCCCATTAATTAAGAGTTGCTGTCTGTATTTTTGCATGTTAGGCGGCCAGACAGCTAGTGTGGCTAAATCCACCCCACCCTCAGAAACTAGAGTAGCTTCAGTGTGGACCCTGATTTGCTCTGGGCACGCTGTTGATCCCACTTGGAGACTAGCCATACCAGTGTTACCTGGATGGGAGTTTGGAGTGGAACCTTTCTTGGGACAGGCCTTGTCTCCAGTTTGGTGTCCATGCTGTTTACAGCTATGACACCAGGCCTTTTTGGGATCAAAGTTTTTACCCTTGTACCCATTGTTTTGTGAAGAGGCTCTGGGCCCACCCTCCTGTGCAGGTTTTTGGGGGCCTGTAGAAGACTCTTTACTATTTTTAGTTTTGGTTGTCTCATCACCCTTCCCCTGGGGAGTCTTTGTGACCCCTTTCTTTTGGTCACCCCCTGTGGAAGTCTTGGACACCCTTGTCTTGACCCAATGGTCCGCCTTCTTTCCCAATTCTTGGGGAGAAATTGGTCCTAGGTCTACCAGATGCTGATGCAGTTTATCATTGAAACAATTACTTAATAGGTGTTCTTTCACAAATAAATTGTACAGCCCATCATAATTACTTACACCACTGCCTTGAATCCAACCATCTAGTGTTTTCACTGAGTAGTCTACAAAGTCAACCCAGGTCTGGCTCGAGGATTTTTGAGCCCCCCTGAATCTAATCCTATACTCCTCAGTGGAGAATCCAAAGCCCTCAATCAGGGTACCCTTCATTAGGTCATAAGATTCTGCATCTTGTCCAGAGAGTGTGAGGAGTCTATCCCTACACTTTCCTGTGAACATTTCCCAAAGGAGAGCACCCCAGTGAGATCTGTTCACTTTTCTGGTTACACAAGCCCTCTCAAAAGCTGTGAACCATTTGGTGATGTCATCACCATCTTCATATTTAGTTACAATCCCTTTGGGGATTTTCAACATGTCAGGAGAATCTCTGACCCTATTTATGTTGCTGCCACCATTGATGGGTCCTAGGCCCATCTCTTGTCTTTCCCTCTCTATGGCTAGGATCTGTCTTTCCAAAGCCAATCTTTTGGCCATCCTGGCTAACTGGATGTCCTCTTCACTGGGGCTATCCTCAGTGATTTCAGAGGTGTTGGTCTCTCCTGTGAGGGAACCAGCATCTCTGACTATTATTTTTGGAGTCAGGGTTTGAGGGACCCTGTTCTCCCTAGATAGGATTGGTAGGGGGGAATTTTCCTCCAAGTCACTATCCTCTTCCTCTGAGTTGCCACCCTCAGAGGGGTTGGCCTTTTCAAACTCTGCCAAAAGCTCCTGGAGCTGTATTTTGGTAGGTTTGGGGCCCATTGTTATTTTCTTTATTTTACAGAGTGACCTTAGCTCCCTCATCTTAAGATGGAGGTAAGGTGTGGTGTCGAGTTCCACCACAGTCACATCTGTGCTAGACATTTTGCTTCTAAAAGTTGGAATACTTTTTAAGAATCTACAACTGGTTCTAGAATCTAATTCAAACTTTTACAAACTTTTAAACTCTAAAAGAAATGCTAAACAGGATCTAACACAAGGCCCTAGCAGGTCTTTTAAGAATTTAGAAAACTTTTCAAATTGCAAAAATCAATTTCTAATGACAATTTTGGAATTTGTCGTGTGATCAGGTATTGGCTGAGTAGTCCAGCAAATGCAAAGTCTTGTACCCCACCGCTGATCCACCAATGTAGGAAGTTGGCTCTGTATGTGCTATTTCAAAGTAAGGAATAGCATGCACAGAGTCCAAGGGTTCCCCTTAGAGGTAAAATAGTGGTAAAAATAGATAATACTAATGCTCTATTTTGTGGTAGTGTGGTCGAGCAATAGGCTTATCCAAGGAGTAGTGTTAAGCATTTGTTGTACATACACATAGACAATAAATGAGGTACACACACTCAGAGACAAATCCAGCCAATAGGTTTTTGTATAGAAAAATATATTTTCTTAGTTTATTTTAAGAACCACAGGTTCAAATTTAACATGTAATATCTTGTTCGAAAGGTATTGCAGGTAAGTACTTTAGGAACTTCAAATCATAAAAATTGCATGTATACTTTTCAAGTTATTGACAAATAGCTGTTTTAAAAGTGGACACTTAGTGCAATTTTCACAGTTCCTGGGGGAGGTAAGTTTTTGTTAGCTTTACCAGGTAAGTAGGACACTTACAGGGTTCAGTTCTTGGTCCAAGGTAGCCCACCGTTGGGGGTTCAGAGCAACCCCAAAGTCACCACACCAGTAGCTCAGGGCCGGTCAGGTGCAGAGTTCAAAGTGGTGCCCAAAACGCATAGGCTATAATGGAGAGAAGGGGGTGCCCCGGTTCCGGTCTGCTTGCAGGTAAGTACCCGCGTCTTCGGAGGGCAGACCAGGGGGGTTTTGTAGGGCACCGGGGGGGACACAAGCCCACACAGAAATTTCACCCTCAGCAGCGCGGGGGCGGCCGGGTGCAGTGTAGAAACAAGCGTCGGGTTTTCAATGTTAGTCTATGAGAGATCAAGGGATCTCTTTAGCGCTGCAGGCAGGCAAGGGGGGGCTTCCTCGGGGAAACCTCCACTTGGACAAGGGAGAGGGACTCCTGGGGGTCACTTCTGCAGTGAAAGTCCGGTCCTTCAGGTCCTGGGGGCTGCGGGTGCAGGGTCTTTTCCAGGCGTCAGGACTTAGGTTTCAGAGAGTCGCGGTCAGGGGAAGCCTCGGGATTCCCTCTGCAGGCGGCGCTGTGGGGGCTCAGGGGGGACAGGTTTTGGTACTCACAGTCGTAGAGTAGTCCGGGGGTCCTCCCTGAGGTGTTGGTTCTCCACCAGCCGAGTCGGGGTCGCCGGGTGCAGTGTTGCAAGTCTCACGCTTCTTGCGGGGAGTTGCAGGGTTCTTTAAAGCTGCTTCTGGAAACAAAGTTGCAGTCTTTTTGGAGCAGGTCCGCTATCCTCGGGAGTTTCTTGTCGTCGTCGAAGCAGGGCAGTCCTCAGAGGATTCAGAGGTCGCTGGTCCCTTTGGAAGGCGTCGCTGGAGCAGAGTTCTTTGGAAGGCAGGAGACAGGCCGGTGAGTTTCTGGAGCCAAGGCAGTTGTTGTCTTCTGGTCTTCCTCTGCAGGGGTTTTCAGCTGGGCAGTCCTTCTTCTTGTTGTTGCAGGAATCTAATTTTCTAGGGTTCAGGGTAGCCCTTAAATACTAAATTTAAGGGCGTGTTTAGGTCTGGGGGGTTAGTAGCCAATGGCTACTAGCCCTGAGGGTGGGTACACCCTCTTTGTGCCTCCTCCCAAGGGGAGGGGGTCACAATCCTAACCCTATTGGGGGAATCCTCCATCTGCAAGATGGAGGATTTCTAAAAGTTAGAGTCACTTCAGCTCAGGACACCTTAGGGGCTGTCCTGACTGGCCAGTGACTCCTCCTTGTTTTTCTCATTATTTTCTCCGGCCTTGCCGCCAAAAGTGGGGCCTGGCCGGAGGGGGCGGGCAACTCCCCTAGCTGGAGTGTCCTGCTGGGTTGGCACAAAGGAGGTGAGCCTTTGAGGCTCACCGCCAGGTGTGACAATTCCTGCCTGGGAGAGGTGTTAGCATCTCCACCCAGTGCAGGCTTTGTTACTGGCCTCAGAGTGACAAAGGCACTCTCCCCATGGGGCCAGCAACATGTCTCGGTTTGTGGCAGGCTGCTAAAACTAGTCAGCCTACACAGATAGTCGGTGAAGTTTCAGGGGGCACCTCTAAGGTGCCCTCTGTGGTGTATTTTACAATAAAATGTACACTGGCATCAGTGTGCATTTATTGTGCTGAGAAGTTTGATACCAAACTTCCCAGTTTTCAGTGTAGCCGTTATGGTGCTGTGGAGTTCGTGTTTGACAAACTCCCAGACCATATACTCTTATGGCTACCCTGCACTTACAATGTCTAAGGTTTTGTTTAGACACTGTAGGGGTACCATGCTCATGCACTGGTACCCTCACCTATGGTATAGTGCACCCTGCCTTAGGGCTGTAAGGCCTGCTAGAGGGGTGTCTTACCTATACTGCATAGGCAGTGAGAGGCTGGCATGGCACCCTGAGGGGAGTGCCATGTCGACTTACTCGTTTTGTCCTCACTAGCACACACAAGCTGGCAAGCAGTGTGTCTGTGCTGAGTGAGAGGTCTCCAGGGTGGCATAAGACATGCTGCAGCCCTTAGAGACCTTCCTTGGCATCAGGGCCCTTGGTACTAGAAGTACCAGTTACAAGGGACTTATCTGGATGCCAGGGTCTGCCAATTGTGGATACAAAAGTACAGGTTAGGGAAAGAACACTGGTGCTGGGGCCTGGTTAGCAGGCCTCAGCACACTTTCAATTGTAAACATAGCATCAGCAAAGGCAAAAAGTCAGGGGGCAACCATGCCAAGGAGGCATTTCCTTACACCAGTGTACATTTTATGTAACATACACCCCAGAGGGCATCTTAGAGATGCCCCCTGAAACCTTAACCGACTACCAGTGTAGGCTGACTAGTTTTAGCAGCCTGCCACACACCAGACATGTTGCTGGCCACATGGGGAGAGTGCCTTTGTCTCTCTGTGGCTAGTAACAAAGCCTGTACTGGGTGGAGGTGCTTCTCACCTCCCCCTGCAGGAACTGTAACACCTGGCGGTGAGCCTCAAAGGCTCACCCCCTTTGTTACAGCACCCCAGGGCACTCCAGCTAGTGGAGTTGCCCGCCCCCTCCGGCCACGGCCCCACTTTTGGCGGCAAGGCCGGAGCAGATAATGAGAAAAACAAGGAGGAGTCACTGGCCAGTCAGGACAGCCCCTAAGGTGTCCTGAGCTGAGGTGACTCTGACTTCTAGAAATCCTCCATCTTGCAGATGGAGGATTCCCCCAATAGGATTAGGGATGTGCCCCCCTCCCCTCAGGGAGGAGGCACAAAGAGGGTGTAGCCACCCTGAGGGCTGGTAGCCATTGGCTACTAACCCCCCAGACCTAAACACACCCCTAAATCGAGTATTTAGGGGCTCCCAGAACCCAGTAAGAGAGATTCCTACAACCTAAGACGAAGAAGGACTGCTGAGCTGAAAAACCTGCAGAGAAGACGGAGACACCAACTGCTTTGGCCCCAGCTCTACCGGCCTGCCTCGCCACTTCTAAAGAACTGCTACAGCAACACGCCCCACAGGGTCCAGCAACCTCTGAAGCCTCAGAGGACTACCCTGCATCTAAAAGGACCAAGAACTCCCGAGGACAGCGGCTCTGCTCCAAGAAAGAAGCATCTTTGCAACAAAGAAGCAACTTTGAAAGAACACAAGTTTCCCTCCGGAAGCGTGAGACTTTGCACTCTGCACCCGACGCCCCCGGCTCGACTTGTGGAGAACAAACACTACAGGGAGGACTCCCCGGTGACTGCAAGCCCGTGAGTAGCCAGAGTTGACCCCCCCGAGACCCCACAGCGACGCCTGCAGAGGGAATCCAGAGGCTCCCCCTGACCGCGACTGCCTGCTTCAAAGGCCCGACGCCTGGTAAGGACACTGCACCCGCAGCCCCCAGGACCTGAAGGATCCGACCTCTAGTGCAGGAGTGACCCCCAGGACACCCTCTCCCTTGCCCAGGTGGTGGCTACCCTGAGGACCCCCCCCTTGCCTGCCTGCATCGCTGAAGAGACCACTAGGTCTCCCATTGGATTACATTGCAAACCCAACGCCTGTTTGCACACTTCACCCGGCCGCCCCCGTGCCGCTGAGGGTGTACTTTTTGTGCTGACTTGTGTCCCCCCCAGTGCCCTACAAAACCACCCTGGTCTGCCCTCCGAAGACGCGGGTACTTACCTGCTGGCAGACTGGAACCGGGGCACCCCCTTCTCCATTGAAGGCTATGCGTTTTGGGCACCACTTTGACCTCTGCACCTGACCGGCCCTGAGCTGCTGGAGTGGTAACTTTGGGGTTGCTCTGAACCCCCAACGGTGGGCATCCAGGTAAGTCCCTTGTAATTGTTACCCCTGGTACCAAGGGCCCTGATGCCAGAGAAGGTCTCTAAGGGCTGCAGCATGTCTTATGCCACCCTGGGGACCCCTCACTCAGCACAGACACACTGCTTGCCAGCTTGTGTGTGCTGGTGGGGATAAAATGACTAAGTCGACATGGCACTCCCCTCAGGGTGCCATGCCAACCTCACACTGCCTATAGGTGTAGATAAGTCACCCCTCTAGCAGGCCTTACAGCCCTAAGGCAGGGTTCACTATACCATAGGTGAGGGCATAAGTGCATGAGCACTATGCCCCTACAGTGTCTAAGCAAAACCTTAGACATTGTAAGTGCAGGGTAGCCATAAGAGTATATGGTCTGGGAGTCTGTTATGCACGAACTCCACAGCACCATAATGGCTACACTGAAAACTGTGAAGTTTGGTATCAAACTTCTCAGCACAATAAATGCACACTGATGCCAGTGTACATTTTATTGTAACATACACCCCAGAGGGCATCTTAGAGATGCCCCCTGAAACCTAACCGACTACCAGTGTAGGCTGACTAGTTTTAGCAGCCTGCCACACACCAGACATGTTGCTGGCCACATGGGGAGAGTGCCTTTGTCACTCTGTGGCTAGTAACAAAGCCTGTACTGGGTGGAGGTGCTTCTCACCTCCCCCTGCAGGAACTGTAACACCTGGCGGTGAGCCTCAAAGGCTCACCCCCTTTGTTACAGCACCCCAGGGCACTCCAGCTAGTGGAGTTGCCCGCCCCCTCCGGCCACGGCCCCACTTTTGGCGGCAAGGCCGGAGGAGATAATGAGAAAAACAAGGAGGAGTCACTGGCCAGTCAGGACAGCCCCTAAGGTGTCCTGAGCTGAGGTGACTCTGACTTCTAGAAATCCTCCATCTTGCAGATGGAGGATTCCCCCAATAGGATTAGGGATGTGCCCCCCTCCCCTCAGGGAGGAGGCACAAAGAGGGTGTAGCCACCCTGAAGGCTGGTAGCCATTGGCTACTAACCCCCCAGACCTAAACACACCCCTAAATCGAGTATTTAGGGGCTCCCAGAACCCAGCAAGAGAGATTCCTACAACCTAAGACGAAGAAGGACTGCTGAGCTGAAAAACCTGCAGAGAAGACGGAGACACCAACTGCTTTGGCCCCAGCTCTACCGGCCTGCCTCGCCACTTCTAAAGAACTGCTACAGCAACATGCCCCACAGGGTCCAGCAACCTCTGAAGCCTCAGAGGACTACCCTGCATCTAAAAGGACCAAGAACTCCCGAGGACAGCGGCTCTGCTCCAAGAAAGAAGCATCTTTGCAACAAAGAAGCAACTTTGAAAGAACACAAGTTTCCCTCCGGAAGCGTGAGACTTTGCACTCTGCACCCGACGCCCCCGGCTCGACTTGTGGAGAACAAACACTACAGGGAGGACTCCCCGGTGACTGCAAGCCCGTGAGTAGCCAGAGTTGACCCCCCTGAGACCCCACAGCGACGCCTGCAGAGGGAATCCAGAGGCTCCCCCTGACGGCGACTGCCTGCTTCATAGACCCGACGCCTGGTAAGGACACTGCACCCGCAGCCCCCAGGACCTGAAGGATCCGACCTCCAGTGCAGGAGTGACCCCCAGGACACCCACTCCCTTGCCCAGGTGGTGGCTACCCTGAGGACCCCCCCCCTTGCCTGCCTGCATCGCTGAAGAGACCACTAGGTCTCCCATTGGATTACATTGCAAACCCAACACCTGTTTGCACACTTCACCCGGCCGCCCCCGTGCCGCTGAGGGTGTACTTTTTGTGCTGACTTGTGTCCCCCCCGGTGCCCTACAAAACCACCCTGGTCTGCCCTCCGAAGACGCGGGTACTTACCTGCTGGCAGACTGGAACCGGGGCACCCCCTTCTCCATTGAAGCCTATGCTTTTTGGGCACCACTTTGACCTCTGCACCTGACCGCCCTGAGCTGCTGGAGTGGTAACTTTGGGGTTGCTCTGAACCCCCAACGGTGGGCTACCTTGGACCCAACTTTGAACCCTGTAGGTGGTTTACTTACCTGCAAAACTAACAAACACTTTCCTCCCCCAGGAACTGTTGAAAATTGCAGTGTCCAGTTTTACATTAGCTTATTGCCATTTGTGTGAAAACTGTATATGCTATTTTGCTAATTCAAAGTTCCTAAAGTTCCTAAGTGAAATACCTTTCATTTAAAGTATTGTTTGTAAATCTTGAACCTGTGGTTCTTAAAATAAACTAAGAAAATATATTTTTCTATACAAAAACCTATTGGCCTGGAATTGTCTTTGAGTGTGTGTTCCTCATTTATTGCCTGTGTGTGTACAACAAGTGCTTAACACTACCCTCTGATAAGCCTACTGCTCGACCACACTACCACAAAATAGAGCATTAGAATTATCTCTTTTTGCCACTATCTTACCTCTAAGGGGAACCCTTGGACTCTGTGCATGCTATTTCTTACTTTGAAATAGTACATACAGAGCCAACTTCCTACAATAATCTTGTACAGTTCCTGCACCCATTCTGCCTTTCATTCATTGAAATCTTAGTAAGTGGATGACAGTGACTACAAGGGGCTAGGTAGTGCACAGCGGTCTTGTCGGAATATGAATCCTATCTAGTAGAACATATTCATGCAACATTATATTTTTCCTAAATTAATATGGGCTCACTTATGGTTTGTTCACTCCATTTATTGTTTAGTGGCCTCCATTAAATGTGTAATTACATGGATACTAAACTGATGCATATTTGTGCCTCAGTGTGTATTCATTGAACTAAACATATATTCTTTCCAATATTTGCCCATGTATGTACAGCAAACACCTACAGGAATAGCCACTGCTCAAAGTTTATATGGTGAGCAGTATGGATGTTTAATTTTCTTTTCTTCTGAAGAATAACCCAGGAGTAGGTAGCAGGAAAACCTGACTGGAGCCAGGAACTCCAGAAGACCTGATGGCTCCATTGCTTCAGAGTAACCTGCCTTATGTCTTGGAAAGCTGACCTGTGGCCTCAAGAGAAGAGAATGTTCAAGATCTCCCTGTTCAGGTCTCCTGACATGACATGAGACAGGAGACCTGAACAGGGAGATCTGATGATGGGCCTCAAGGACACAAAACAGACCTGCTACAAAACTTCACAGGAAAATGGTCCTCCAACTACAGTACCTGAAGTGGCAGTAACTTTGGAAATCCTGATGCCTTGGTAGCACAGTCAAAGGCCTTGCCACTTACAGTCGAAGACCGCGCCACTTGCCCTTGCTCTGTGTCTGACACACTGACATGCCTTCCTAAACTCCAAATAATTTTAGACCCCCTGCTTTCCTCTCCATTGCTTAATCATTGCTCAACCACAATTCCTGCAGTGCTGTGCAGTTTACTTGAAAACAAATCATGAAAGCAACCTCAGTTACTAACCTTTAGCCTCGTGACCACACAAGACTTCATCAAGGCTGCAAAAGCTTGTAGGCCAGCACGATCACCGGCAAACCCATGTCCTGTTCATATATTCAAGAATATCCTTAATAATAGTTCTGCAGCCAATCCAGCCAGAAATGTTGCAAAAGGTCTATTCCCAAAATAACTCCCTAAAACAAAGAGGCCTTCAAACAAAGGCTCCGTCTAACTTATGGTCAGCAGCCAATTGTTTCTAGCAAAAAAGATTGAAAGATCAGCTTTAAGGCAAATATCTACATTCATCTAAGAAGGTAACCTTCTCTCAGAAAATCAAAACAGATTCTGGTATGGCTGTGGCACAAAAGCAGCACTGTTATAGTTAGGAAATAGAATTAAAAAAAACTCAGTTAAAAAACCAAAGGTTACAGGGACGTAATAGTTAGGCTATAAATATAACTCCCGCCCTCGCCATGCACTGCTAATTACCCCAGATATTGCAGCACTCGTTACATCTTTTAGAACACGATTGGTAATGTTACTGTAAGCGAGCAGTTGAACACATGGACCCTCATTATGACATTGACGGTCTTTTCCGAAGACCGCCGTGGTGACGGCCGCCAACAGACTGCCCTGGAGGCGGTAATCCGCCCACCAGATAATGACACACAAACACAAAACTGACAGAAACTAGCCACAACCACAATTCCGCAAGACTCAATGGGGCGAAAAACAGTCGGACCCACCACCCTACCCGCTACGCCAGCAATACACCGCCCTCCAAATTACGGACCACGAATCACCACAGCGGACATTCAATGGCAGTCACACCGCTGCAAAAGAATTGGCCACCCAACACCACTAGAAGCCAACATTGGTCAGATTAAATAACCCACACCTGACACATACACACACCATACACACCCACCAACAGCACTATAAAACACCCCCCAACCCACAATCCTTTGCAAACACGAAAAGACTGCTACACGTTGTCAGGCCAAACCTTTAGAGAACTGCAACACACACCGCATCCACCTATACACCCGTCACACATCACACACCACACACCCCACCTCAATACCTAACACCCTCTGCACAACACACACACTACACAATAGGCATGTCCCCACAAAAGAACCCCCGTTTCACTGATGAGGAGTTGCGGGTCATGGTGGAAGAAATCATCAGGGTAGAGCCACAGCTGTTTGATGCACAGGTCCAGCATATCTCCATTGCCAGGAAGATGGAGATATGGCAGAGGATCGTGGACAGTTTGAACTCCGTGGGACTACATCCAAGCACAAGGGACGACATTCGGAAGAGGGGGAACGACCTACGGGGGAAGGTGCGTTCCATTGCATCAAGGCACCAGGTCGCCACATGAGGACTGGCGGTGGACCTTGACCTCCTTCCCCACAGTTGACAACATGGGAGGAGCAAGTCTGGCCAATCCTGCAACCTGAGGGCCTAACTGGAGTAACTGGAGGGCTGGACACTGGTAAGCCACCATTACTACCCTACCTCCAATGATATCTGCATGGCATGCATACTTCACCGTGACTCCCGACACCCCACTCCATCCCATACAGTGCACCACCCCAATGACAACCCTCAATTGTATACTCCTGCATGCCCTACCTACTGCAAGCACACCTCTCCCAGCTCTGCATGGGCAGCATGTAGCACTACCAATCCCACACTCCATTACCATACACTAACCAAAGGTGGGAGGACAACACCAAACCCATAGGGAAAGCCAGAAATGCGGAATATGTGACAATGACTCTAAGAAATCACTCACATCTTCACAGGTGCCCCAGCCAATGACAGCGGCGAGCAGATGCCACAGCAACCCAGTCCTCCACCAGAAGATGCCCTCAATGATGACAGCAACTCTGGATGGCCAGAACTGGATGAACTCCCTGGTCTATCTGGGACCACTGGTCAGTCGGCTTCCACATCCCACACCCAGTCCACCACAGGGCCCCCCCCTTCCGACTCCAACACCACAGCAGCCACCCAACATCCACAAACCTCTGTCGCCAGGACATGTTGATCAATAGTGTACCTGTACAGGGACCCAAGTCGATACCACACAGGCAAGACAGTAAAAGTCCTAGTGTAAGTGGGAGTGGGCACACCATTCAGGGGACACATGCACAGGGGGCCAGGGACAGTGAGAGGTCAGCTGTGCGCCAGGGGGAGGCCAGGCCCAGGGAACCAACAGCTCAGGGGGCACTCACACATGTTCTTGAGGCATAACAACTATCTCGGTGCAGGATGAGGCAGGTGATTACCATCTTGCAGGAGAACCAGCGGCTGTAGGGGGTACACCACCAGGAGGTCGTGCAGCAGTTGCAGGTTCTAAATGCCAACATGACCTCCATTGTAGGGGTGCTGGGTGACGCAGTCAACACCATGCGGGAGAACAGAGCACACCAGCGGCCCACTTCCACTACACAGTCCACTCAGCAGCCATCAACATCTGCAGCTGGTGGACAGGAGGACCTGCAACACCACCCACAGGCCACCAGCACTCCACCCCCTGCAGAAGGTGAACCACCCCGCAGATGTTCCCTGCCACCCAGACAGACACCAAAGACTGTTGCCAAGATCAAGACCACCGTCAGGAAATGAGTCCCTCCAGAATGCCCCCCTTGTGTGCCACTGAGTCATCTTGTTCAGTTTGGACTGCCACTGCTCCTTTTCCTATGGCCACATGGACACTGGTTGCTGTGCTACAAACCAAATGGGCCACTACACTGAAGTTTTCGTCCACCATCACCCCAATCAATTGCACTATCCCTTCCTTTTTGTCACTTAAATAAACACCCTTGAACACAACTGTAGTATTTGTGCTTTATCATACAACAATTTGCAATGTATTGAACTGAATTATCCTGTGCAAATGTCCTGTAATGTGTGATTCCATCCAACAAATGTGTTTAAGCAGTCTGTAGTCATCACATCAGTACACAGTTATGACCACACCAACATCTGCAAAAAGGGTAAGCATAAGTGACAGTCAATTGGAAAGTAAAGGTAGTGCTTGGCACAACACAACAGGCACACATCACTGAACTGAAATGGAGATATGAACAGAAGTACAGTCTTACCTGACTGTCATTGGAAGTACTGCTGTATTATATGTGTCCTGATGTCCACATCCTCCTCATCACTGTCTTCAGTGTCCTCTGCTGCCACAGGTGCATTGTCTCACCCCTCCTCCTGCAGGTAGGGCACATGGCGTCTGAGGACCAAGTTGTGCAGCATGCAGCAAGCCACCTCTATTTGGCAGACCTTCTTAGGGGCGTAGTATTGGGATCCACCTGTTAAATGGAGGCACCTGAACCTGGCTTTCAGTAGACCAAATGTGCGTTCAAAAACCCTCCTGGTATGGCCATGTGCTTCACTGTACCGATTTTCTCCCCCTGACCTCGTATTCCTCCCTGGGGGTCAACAGCCAGGACAGGTTTGGGTAGCCGAAGTTACCTGGAAGTAGTGAGGGACACACATTACTCATGTACAATGGCATGGAGTACAACTCCAGATGGCACACACTGACATATATTGGGTGAAGACTCAAGCTTACCTATGAGCCAAACTCTGTGCCTCTGTAGTTGTGCCATCACCTGTGGGACGCTGCCATTCCTCAATACATAGGCATCATGCACAGATCCAGGAAACTTGGCAGTGACGTGGGAGATGTATTGATCAGCAAGGCACACCATCTGGACATTTAGAGAGTGGTAACTCTTCCTAGTCCTGTAGACCTGCCCAATATGGGTCCCTTCAATGGCTCCAATCACATGTGGTATGTGCCCCATGGCATAGAATGCAACCTTCACAGTGGGCAAATCTTTACTCTGGGGGAATGAGATGTAGCTGCTCATGTGTTTGAGCAAGGCAGCCAAAACCCTTCCAAGCACAATCGAAAACATTGGCTGTGAGATTCCTGCAGCCAAGCCCACTGTCACCTGGAATGAACCACTTGCCAGGAAGTGGAGCACTGACAGTAGCTGTACTGCAGGGGGCATTGCTGTAGTGCTATGGATAGCAGGAATCATATATGGCTCCAGTTGTTGACACAGCTCAGTATTTGTGGCCCTGTCCAGACAATAGGTGAGTATGATGTGCCAGTCCTCCAGTGTAGCCAAGTCCACTAGAGGTCTGTACACAGGTGCTTGCCTCCTCCTCCGCAGTGGTAGGTATCTAAGTAAACCAAACATGAGATGTGTGTGACTGCAGGAAGTATGGACATAATATCACAGTACACAGAGCATGTATGTATGTAGCAGACTGGAATTGTCTTGGTGTGTACAATCGATACCTATGACGCACATTAAATTATCCAACATAATTACCAGCATTAGGAAATGACAACCGCCTGTCCTGGATGCAGGGACAGGTGGAAGTGACCTCACTCCGCCGGCTTTTGGTGTCATGGCGGAAGGCGGTCTGCACTGCCGTGCTACTCCTCATTGGCTAACATGGAGCTCTATGGAGCTCAGGAACCAATGATGATCAACGCAAGCGGTGACGGTGTTCACCGCCACGGACGTGACCTCCATTTTCTCTTTACCACTTCACTTGATTCCTGACTCTCTATGGTTCAACACCTCCACTGCGTGTGCTGCTTTGTCCTGTGGCTGGAACCTGCAATGGCCCGTGCTACAGGGGAAAGGGCCCCAGCCTTCACATCGGAGGAGTTGGAGAAGCTTTTGGACGGGGTCCTACCCCTGTATGGGCAGTTGTATGGGCCTCCACACCAACAGGTGAGTACATCATGGGTAGGTTGGATGCAACATGGCTGCATGGAGATGTCTGTGTGTGCTGGCAGTGTGTCATTTGGGGGGTGTTTTGGCTGCATGCGATGTGTATGCAGAGGTACGGGTCATGTGTGTGCTAAATGTGAGATCTAAGCAGTATGTAAGCCATTTCTGTTACAGAATGGAGTGTTGAGTTCATGGTTTCCTTCTGTCTGTGTTCCCTATGCAGGTCAGCGCCCATCAGAAGAAAGGGTTGTGGCGTGCCATCGCCAAGGACGTGCAAACCCTGGGGGTCCATAGCCGACGGAGCACCCACTGCAGAATACGGTGGGAGGATCTGAGATGCTGGGTCCAGGAGACCGAGGATACCCAGCTAGGGATGACCTCTCAATGAGGGAGGGTTGCCCGTTGGACCCTGATCCCTCTAATGGCCCGCATACTGGTGGTGGCCAATCCTGAGTTGGATTGGCGCTTGAAGGCAGCACAGCAGCCACAAGGGGGTAAGTACAGACTGTGTGGTATTAATTTTTGTTGCCTGCCATGGGGTTTGGGTTCATGGTTCTAGTCAGTGGATGCCCCGATATGCCGGTTTAGCTACTCTTGTGGGGTCCTGCTTAGCAATGTAGGGTGGCATGTATAATTGGTAAGTAGCTAGAATACCATGGCAGACATGGCTTAGTGAGTCCCAGTAGGTGTGCAGATGGTAGTGTTTGGGTTCTTTACTGCGGTTGTACCCAGGTAATGGTTTGGCATTGTGGTCCATACCGCACAGTGTTAGTCCCAGTGAGTGATTGTGATGTGTATGCCATATGTGCTGTTGTTGCTGTGAACGACCCTGTGCTCCCTTTCTTTATCCCCAACCCTCTCTCCTTTTCTCATCCTGTCCTTGTGTGCATTAGCATCATCTGGCGAAGGAGGAGGGGTACTGGCGAGTGGGGGAGCTGCAGTCCACGGGACCCAGGAGGCAGAGTCCACTGATGCTGAGGGGACCAGTGGGTTGGAGAGTGAGAGGGAGCACCACGGGGGAGACTGGAGCTACGTCTACAGCCTCTGATTCCTCCTCCAATGGAAGCTCCCTGGTGGTGGCAGACCCCTCTGGGACCACCCCAGCTACGTCATCTTCCGCCACACCCGTACCAGCACCACCCTCCCAGTAGCCCCCCACTCAGTTGCCCGTGCCCGCTCACCCAGGAGGGTGGGCGTCTCCTTCGCCCCAGGCACCTCAGGCCCTGCCCCAGTCAGCCGTGCTGCCCTCACTGAGGTTTGGTTGCTCCCAGTCTATAAAGTTCAACACTTATGTTTACCGTCTTTCCTCTATCAGAGATCTATTTCTCCTATAAGCTAAGTTCAGGTGTTCTTACTGGGAACAGGAGGAAGCCTATGGTATATTTATTCAATGTTGCGAATTGTAAAGTCTGTCTTAATGTGTGACTGTGAATTTAAATTCTCTGCATTCTTGGGCGGCCTTCACTACAAACATTAAAATTGACATTGTGTTACCTACACTTTTTTTGCCAGGGTGACTTTTTAACCAAGCCAACTCTGCTATGAACAATGCTGGGTACGTAGCCTGAAAATGAGTAAGTCCCCCGGAATCTCTTTGACTTGCCTGTGTAGCTTGTTCGATCACTAAAGGCTTAGCTCAAGTAAGGTGGTGTAAGTGCTTAATTTGTAACAACAAAAAAAGAGCAAGGGCCCTTGTCAGGAGGCTGTTGCAGCTTGCACCACCCATTGTTCCCCCTTGCGCTGCCAGTGACAGTACTATCATTAGCAGCCATCACACTCATACAAGTGTGACAACTCAGACTTTAAATGTACATTAAAATGACTAATACATGCCACCCAAGCTGTTCTTATGGTTTTTCGTGGCAGGTATTAGTGATTTTAACATATATTAAATTATTAAACAACAGCTGTGGTGCTACTCAAAAAATAATACAAACAGCGCCACCATGTGTCAGGATGTCCTAAGAGCCCGTGTTGACAACGAAGTGCCAGTGCCAAGCACCGGAAAACAAAGGCTCAAATTAAGCACTGGGTGGTGTGAAGACTGAGGGCCTCATTAGGACTTCGGTGGATGAAAAAGGCTGTCCGCCGAAGTCCCGCGGTAAGGGTACCAACAGTGTGGTCCCCTTCCTGCGACCCCTACCATGAGTTTCCCGCTGGCCCAGCAGGAACTACCCTTAACATTGACGCCAGCTCATTATTGAGCTGGAGGCAATGTTGCAGTGCGTAGGGTGCACCAGCACCCAAGCGCAACAGGACTGGCCATGGGGGGCCCTGCCCATGCCAATGGCATGGGCAGAGCAGGGGCCCCTATTGGGCCCCCTGCATCCCATCTCTGCCAGCCTTTACATGGCGGTGCTACCACCATGTAAAAGCTGGCGGAGAGGGGGGTCGTATTCCCCAGGGCAGAGCTGCTTGCAGCGCTGTCCTGGCGGATGAGGACCGCCGGCCCCTCCAGTGGAGGAGAAGTGGCGGTGCTGGCGGTCCGACCGTGGCACAACTGCCACGGTCGGAATTGTGGATGTCGGACCGGCACATTGAAAAAAGAAGTACCTTCAGCATCACAGCCAGCGGGAAGGATTCTGGCCAGTGTCCAAAAGGAAGTGACCAGAAGGAGTACTAGGTCCACAGGAAACTCGATGGCAAGATCGGCGAAGAAGACGAAGACGACGACCGGAAGTGATGTGAAGACAAAGAGCTGGCTGATCTGAAGCAGGATAAATTTGAGCAAAGTTGGAGTAAGCCAATGGTAAGTTCAGGTAAGTATGGGGATGGTTCCAAGCCCCTTTTATTTTTTTTTACCAACAAAAGATTTTGCAAGCATATGCACAAGCCTGTGTGCAGGCGAAATCTACAAAAGCCTGTCTGGCCCTGACATTGATGCAGTGAATTAGAAAAGTACAAAAAGTACCAGAATGCGAGCTGCAGTCACGAGAATACACTGCGGTCACGATAGTGACTTAATATTAATACATTTTGTGTAGCAGCCTAGGCAGGGTGTGGGTACAGCCACGTATGGAAATGTATACTATGCCCCTCTCCATGTGTGCCGCTTTGAATACCACTGTGCTCAGGTGGCATGGCACAATAATTACTGGTGGTCAGTTTAGTTGTTACATTCCAGCCAGCCTCAAACATGGGCTGTTCAATGCACAAGGAGTCTGAAGTGCACTATCCTGGAAACATGAACTTGTAATAATGATAAGTGAGTGGCCAGAATTTACATAAAATTGTAGCTTTTCAAACTTTACAAACTTCGCAAAACTCCAAAGGTGGAATTTACATTTCACAAAGCGCTAATAATCACAAGAAGTTCAAAAATAATGTAGCAATGCCACAGTGGTTATTTTAGTACCAATGCCACTGCACAGTATTAATGGAATTACAGCCAGACTAGTAAACTTAATTCTGTTAGTGACAGATGAATAGCAGAGAGTTTTTAATCATAACTTTCTAAATAAGGTCAAAATTTGTGAAATGACCATATATTTGGGGTGTACTACAGTGGAGGCAGACCATTTGTCCGCAAGGGACCACAGTTGCTCATTTCGTAGGTAGATAATCAAGGGAAAGTTAAAAGTGAACACCTGAGTCTCAACCTGCAGAAGGCTTGAAGAACCAAATCGTTCTCCGAAACCTGTAGGAAAGTTCCACAAATGTGGGGTGCTCTTCTGGAGAAGCATGGCTTCCCAGTTCCATGTAAGACGCTGATGGCTGAGTACATCATGGCAACCAAGAAAAATGTGTAATATTTTCCTTGCACAATTGATGGAGTTCTTTGAAGTACATCAGGGGTCTTATTAAACTGGCTGTTTGTGCAGATCATGGTGGCCTGAGATTACTTTTATTAAACTGTATTTATGGAGGGCTTCAAAGTGCCAAGAGACTCACATGCTTTCAGAGAGGTAATCCATGAGTTAGAAGGTTGTGCTTGGTTGGGAAGATATGAATCCCAAGATTCTAAGGCCTCATGTTTGCTGGAAAGGTGTACAACCCTAGTACAGCCTATGTGGGATGTGATTAGGTGTTGTGTGATTGGCAGAGCCTTGCTCAGGTCATGCCACTGCACTTCTGTATAGAGACATATAGAGTGAGAGATAGCTGTGCATGTGCCCCATCTTTGAAGGAGTCGTGGTTCCAGTGCTAGTGTGACTATGATCCAGAGTTCTGTGGCGTCCATACCCTCCTAGTGATGGCGAGTTGTTCTCTCTGCTGGTTGTGGATACATTTCATCATCTGCTGGGGAAGAGACAGACCTTTTCCGCCATCTTGAATTCCATGTTGGAATCAAGTAATGCGAGGAACCCAATTCCCTCACTAACTTGATCCTTTTAATCACCAGAAGCAAAGGTTTGTGACACTTTTGCATTTGGTTCAAGTGCTACTTAACACCCTAACGTGATAAAAGGCTTCTGACAGTCCTGGTGCTTTCACCCGATGAGGAAGCCCTCGAAAATCAGAGAAAGCCTAGATTGAAATAGCAATTATGCGGTCTGCACAGCCCATGCAACATCAAACACACCAGTGAAGGGCCCAGGAAATGTAAACACGGACGCGCCCTGAAGCAGGGAGAGGCTGAAATACAAAAAATACCCTTTCAACACATGCAATTATCTTTATTAGCTTCAGTGAGACTTCCTAGAGTGATTAGACCAGGGTGGGAGGGGGCCAATGAAAACAGCAGCGACGAGGGGCTTTTAATTGTAAGATAACTCAATGGGATGGATCCTTGCAGTGCTTAATATCAGCCGGTGGCTGAAGGTGGGGTCCACCGGCACTCATTTTTGGGGACCAAGGCTTCCTTTTCCTTCATTAGACTTTGACCCAGAGCAAGACAGAAAGACAGAACAGGAGGAAAGAAGGAAGATGGGAATGGCTTTAACTCAGTGAGCAAAGAGAGGAACCAGGTGTGAGACAGAACCTGTGGGAATGGGATAAAGGGGCGGGGAGTGGAGGGTGGTGGGGGAGAGAGACATGTCTAGGCATCAAGACCAGACAGCCTCATTATTCAACACACTGACATTCAGTAGTGTGGGCAGCGAACTCCTGAGAAAAACTTTATGCACCGGGACTTGCTCGTTTACAAATTAAGCACTCGGCTCTTGCCCAGAGATCTGCAAGCAGAGGTTTAAGGCCTTGCACAATCGAGTCTGCTTCTCAGCATTTTGAGGTTGAAACAATTAGTACATCTTACTATTTGGGCATTAAGGGGCTATCAGTGTGTGCCCACCATAATGAGTTGTCCAACGTGACAGGGTACCAGAACACTGTGTGACCAGGTAACTCCACATACATGTACCTCGATGATGTATCTCTGCAAGGTGCGTATACACGGAATTAAGAATAGTAAATTTATAATCAATAGTGTATACTTTCATCGACAATATAGTGATTGTCAATATTTTTCCTATAATATTGCTGTAGTACTGTAGATGATAGTCTAGCGCCATTGTCAACTGATACACAGGGAAAAACAAAGCATTACTCTGCATTGTGTTTTGTTATCTTCCATTCAACAAGAACCTTGAAAGAATTAGGTCTGAACTCCTACCTCCATTTAAAAAAGTGTTCCTAATTAAACAGAGGTATCCCAATGCGGAAATCCAATGACCACATTCAGGAGGTGTGGTATTACCATTCTAAGTACATTTCTTCATCAGATCAGTTCCAGTCATTTGACTTTTTTCTGCAATGTTCGATAATGGATTATAAAAATTAGCTATTTGCCTTTTAAAAGGCGCTTCTCCCGTTTCCAAGCACTGGAAATAAAAAGTGTTACTATTTCCATTACAAATGTTACTAATTTACCAGTCTCAGAGCCTTGGAAACTATGGGCCTCATTTACAAGGAAGTCGTGCAGTGCGTCAATGTGCCAAAATTGCCAGCGCTGGACTGCGTCACTTCAGAAATGCAGGAATGCACTGTATTTATGACACTAAGGCACACCCTTGTGTTTCCCTTAATGCTGGCGCTAAAATTAGCTGCCTAGCGCCAACGCAGGAACCCTTGCATGTGCAGGAAGGTGTCCCTTCCTGCACATAGACAGCCATTAATGGTCTTTTTCTCTTTCTATGAGGGCTGCACAATGCAGCACACATAGGAAAAGCAAAAAGGAGGAGAAATAAAAGTATTTCTCCTCGTTGTACCACTGCAACGCCACCCCTGGAGTGGCGTTAGTTTTTGGTGCTGCCTCAGGTAAACTCCTCGTAAAACTCCTTGTAAACCTGGTGCAGCGTCAAAATGCAATGGGTGTTGCGGTGGAACGCCCACAGCAGCATCCATTGCACGCCCCTTTCACACTATGTGATGTGTGTAAGGGGCTGTATTTACAAGGCGGCGTTGAGTCATAAAAAGGGGTTTAATGGCACCTTGTAAATATGGCGCAAGGCATTGCACCACCAGAGCGCCGCTATAAGGTTAGAGGGACGTTCTAGCTATACACAGGGAAAAACAAAGCATTACTCTGCATTGTGTTTTGTTATCTTCCATTCAACAAGAACCTTGAAAGAATTAGGTCTGAACTCCTACCTCCATTTAAAAAAGTGTTCCTAATTAAACAGAGGTATCCCAATGCGGAAATCCAATGACCACATTCAGGAGGTGTGGTATTACCATTCTAAGTACATTTCTTCATCAGATCAGTTCCAGTCATTTGACTTTTTTCTGCAATGTTCGATAATGGATTATAAAAATTAGCTATTTGCCTTTTAAAAGGCGCTTCTCCCGTTTCCAAGCACTGGAAATAAAAAGTGTTACTATTTCCATTACAAATGTTACTAATTTACCAGTCTCAGAGCCTTGGAAACTATGGGCCTCATTTACAAGGAAGTCGTGCAGTGCGTCAATGTGCCAAAATTGCCAGCGCTGGACTGCGTCACTTCAGAAATGCAGGAATGCACTGTATTTATGACACTAAGGCACACCCTTGTGTTTCCCTTAATGCTGGCGCTAAAATTAGCTGCCTAGCGCCAACGCAGGAACCCTTGCACTATAGTGCAAGGGTACCTGTGTTGCAGGGAATAATTATTTATGTGCAGGAAGGTGTCCCTTCCTGCACATAGACAGCCATTAATGGTCTTTTTCTCTTTCTATGAGGGCTGCACAATGCAGCACACATAGGAAAAGCAAAAAGGAGGAGAAATAAAAGTATTTCTTCTCGTTGTACCACTGCAACGCCACCCCTGGAGTGGCGTTAGTTTTTGGTGCTGCCTCAGGTAAACTCCTCGTAAAACTCCTTGTAAACCTGGTGCAGCGTCAAAATGCAATGGGTGTTGCGGTGGAACGCCCACAGCAGCATCCATTGCACGCCCCTTTCACACTATGTGATGTGTGTAAGGGGCTGTATTTACAAGGCGGCGTTGAGTCATAAAAAGGGGTTTAATGGCACCTTGTAAATATGGCGCAAGGCATTGCACCACCAGAGCGCCGCTATAAGGTTAGAGGGACGTTCTAGCTATGTTCAGATTTTACACACACAAAACCATTGTTTTGTCAAAGAAGCTCTCGCTTTATGCGAGCAGAGCTTTCCTCTGTTTCCCTGCTCAAAGACATGCAGGCAGAGAAACAGAGGAAATGATTGCTCTCACAGACAGGGCCCTGCATGATTAGCAGCTCCATGTCTGTAACAGCAATGTCGCCTTCTGCA
This sequence comes from Pleurodeles waltl, assembly GCF_031143425.1. Classification (NCBI taxonomy): domain Eukaryota; kingdom Metazoa; phylum Chordata; class Amphibia; order Caudata; family Salamandridae; genus Pleurodeles; species Pleurodeles waltl. The sequence continues at coordinate 94,859,282 of NC_090441.1, forward strand.
GGAGGCGGTGAACAGGCTGGGACCGCGGGACCTTGAGGTTCCCCCCGTTGTCCCATTGCACACTGCGTGCCCTGGAGGACACCCAGGACAGATGGCTGGGCCCCAGGGGATGGGGTCCCTGAGCCCGAGATTGGCCCGGGGAGCGGGAGCCGTTTTGCCTCCCCTTACCCCCCAAAAAAAGTATATGGGCCCTAGAGGATGGGTTCCCCGGATCAAAATCGACTGGGGGGGCGCACGGCCCTCTCTTCCCAAAAATATCAAATATATTATAAGGTCAGACCCCGGGGATGAGGTCCCCGGGGCTGAGATCAGCCCAGGGAGGGCCGTGCAGCCCCTCTCCCCCATTTAATAGTGATGGGCCCGCCTCCTGCACACTGCACCCAACAAGGTAGCACTCACAACAAAGTAGCACTTACTAACTAACCACTAGAAAGTACACGAGTTGGATAGACATTTTGTGCAAAACTGTTGCATAAACGAGCAGGTGAGCTTCCATTCTGGCCATGATGCTCATGTCACAGACATTAAACCTCAACAGGAAGAACTTACAAATATAAACATAGCAGGTGCCCCAGTGGAAGCTCCACTGTTGGAAAGGACAAATGTTCCTAAGTCCTTGGCTTGGCAAAGGCAAAGCAAGTGTGTTTACTTTGCGATTCAATAATGGAAAATGATCTGAAATCCTTTGTGGAGGTGAATGCATCTTTCATCTATTGGAGCCCAATTAGACACTCTCACACCCACTCTCACACCCACTTTGACCCTATCACATCCACTCTCACACCCAGACAGCCACTCTCACACCCATAGACACCCTCTCACACCTATTCTAATACCCAGAGAGACAGACCCTGTGGCCAACTCCCACTGCCTTTGACCGTGTGTGGGGTTGGGTGGTTATAGGCGGTTGGCCACAAAAACATAGAAATTCACTGCAAAAAGCAAAGGTTACAGGGACATTATAGTTAGGTTCCGAATTTACTTGTACAACACCTGAGAAATTCAGCAGTTATAGTTAGTGTTATTTCAAGTACATAAGGTAACTATAATGTGTGCCTTCGCCATGAACTGCTAATTACCCCAGATATTACAGCAATCATGGCAACTTTTATAACGTCTGTAAAAATATCAGTGAAACATTAGCAGTCAAATTATTGAAGAAAAAACTGTGCATGGCGGGGTGCAAGTTATAGCTACCTTAGGCCGCGAGTCAACTATAACTATAACTGCTGAATTTCTCTGGTTTTGTGCGAGTAAATTCAGAACCTAAGTGTATATATATATATATATATATATATATATATATATATATATATATATATTCCAACAAAATGTTCTCCGCAGGAGCCAAATCACAGCAGGGCGGCCTCGGCGTTGCGGGGACGGAGCACCCCTGCTATAAATCCAACCCAAATTTCTCCTTATGAAGAGAAACGCCGTACGCCTGTTGTTAGAAGCTGTTAAGGCATTTTATCCATCCTATTGAACTGCAGAAACCGATGTTCTTTTATTTCCTGACGCGTTTCGGCTTGAAACATAAGCCTTAATCATAGGTGCTAGGTTTCCAGTTTGAAAATAACCACGTGGTGAGACTCATTACCCATATATACTGTGGTTCTTAAAGTCACATCAACTTATTGCAATCGTATCTCAAACGCATTTTAAAATACACTTCTTTAACTTCTATAGTGTTGTAAACCACACAATGTACTGCAAATAAATAGTTCTTTCTATTATGCCATTGCAGAGATAAAATAACATCTTCCCATGGACTGCTTGCTCGTTATACCAATAATAGAGTAGCCCTTAGCTGTCTCATATTTGCAAAGCGTCTTTCATGTTTCAAAGTTCCTCTGCAATAAACCATACTCGTATTCAAAGCAGTGTTATCGTGTTTCATTTCATTTCTTAAAGGCACACTATAATTCTCGTTACTGTTCATATTCCGACTGCGTTGAAAACAGAGTTGCCGTTCAACTTGTTATCTCGGTGTGTCATCATCACGGCCTCTCAGCTGCCCGCAACGTGAGTGGGATTCAGAACCATAACGCGCTCACATTCCCTTGCCCGGTTCCACATTATTACTGAATAATCTTGATTTATAAAGGTTGGAAAATTCCATACCTATTTTCACTTTTCGCTTTCTTTTAGTGAAAAACGGGTGGATCCGGCTCTCCTAAATAAATTCCAACAAATAAAAGAACATCGGTTTCCTCAGTTCAATAGGATGGATAAAATGCCTTAACAGCTTCTAACAACAGGCGTACGGCGTTTCTCTTCATTAGGAGAAATTTGGGTTGGATATATATATATATATATATATATATATATATATATATATATATATACATATAAACAATACCCTTTCAGGCTTAGAGTGCTGCATAAATGATAAATTATGCAAAAACAAAGCAGAGAACTCAGTGTAGTTCACAAGTTTAGGCAGAGAGCAGCTCTTATATAGAGCACCTTACAACACCAGTGACACTCTAACATCTGCTCACCTCAAATGTCTGCTTTTTCAGCAAAGATTTCAAGCAAAGAATTAGCACAACGTCACTCTTGCTGAGCTAGAAAGGGACAACGTCTTTTGCCACTTTTACAGCAGAGTCTTCAAGCACTGGAATAGCTAATTACATCCATCTTGAGCTGTAAAATAACAAAAGGGCTTTATCACTCCAAGCATCTCATTACAGCTTTGGATTGGTAAAATACCATAAAAGCCAACCTGGAATGACACTGTCATTGCAGCTCTTCAGAAAGGTTTAGCTTTGTCTAGACACAAGGGAGCACCCAATATAATCCAAAACAATACCCTTTCAGGCTTAGAGTGCTCCATACATTTTGCAAAAATAAAGCAGAGTACTCTGGGTAGTTCCAAGTTTAGGGTGATAGCAGCTCTCATATAGAGCACCCTACACCACGAGCAATACTTGGGAACTACCAGAGATTCTTCAGTTCTACGCTTTTTGCATATGAGTATATATGTGTGTGTGTGTGTGTGTGTGTATATTCGGTTGTTAAATAAATGTTTTTAATTAATACAAATGTTTTTTGTTATTAGTTTAGTTATATATTTTATTGAGTTGAATTGCAAATATTTTGGAGATGTAATATATTTATTTTTAATTAAAACCTGTATAAAATGTTTTATGTTTATTTTAAATAATTGTTTTGTGTTTAAAGTTGTTTTTAATATTTTTACTGATAGTGTAATTATTTTTGCGATAGTATTGCAGTCGATGTTGTGTGAATCAATATTTTTTTACATATTATATGTGTATTTGAAGGCATCAATATTTTTGTTTACGATATTTGTGTTTTTTTAATATAAGTAAAAAAATTATATTTTTGCACAACAATATTTGGGTTCTCGATGTTTGTGGTTCTATTAGTTAATTATAGGAAGGCGATATTTTTATTAACGATATTTAGTTTCAGATATTTCATATGTTTCAGTATTCTATGCATCGAAATGATATCAATGATCCAGTATGATATAATATTTGAGCTAACACAACCTTCACCGTTGAAATTGTGTCTTGGCGCTATAAGAAATAAATGGTAAAGAATCACAAGGGTGCTGTAATGTCAAGCAAGAGTAGAGAACTGCTCCATTGTGTGACCACCGCACAAGGAATGTTTTTACTTTACAGGTTGTTTCAGTTTCTCTTAGAGCCCATGGCATTGAATTTCACACTTTTGTGGCTCAAAGAGATAATTGCTCTCAAATATTTTCATCTCATTTCTTTGGGGTAGGGTTACCTGCTGTCCGCAGGCATCTCACAGGCCATGCATCTGAGGGTCCGCTGGAGCTCTGAAGTAGCCTGTGGGAAACCTGCTTAGCATCTCACAAATGCTGAATATAAACGTTTCGAAATGTAAGACTTCTTAGTTTTCAAAGATGGAACAGAAGTAGGTTTATGGAGGGCCTGGCTTAAGGCAGCATTAGGTTGCAAACTACATTATGGCGAGGAAACTAACGGATATGCTATAAATGTAGAAGACAGTATGTATTGTTGGGCCATAATGTTTTAATTTCATTGTATTTGTGTTCAAAGTCTTGTACTTTCTAGAGTTAAAGTGCATCTTGAATGTTTTTTAACTTGTTTATTTTTATTCACTAGTTACGGTGTTTCTGTTTTTGAATTACATTTTATAACATAGATCCCTCATAAATGGCTAGTGCTTTAAAAAAGTCGGGAGAAATGAATGAACAAATCCAAGGAGCAATGCTAAGAATGTAACAATGCAAATAAATAAGTGATATTAAAAAATAAAGCAGTCCCCCTCTCTCCTAGCCCTTCTCCCCCGTGCACCCAGAAGAACCCGGCAAAAAGGAGGTAACCATCTGGGCACCAGGGGCGTAACAAAGGCCCCGGCAGCCCTCGCAGTGCGGGGGACCCGAGCTCAAGGGGGCCCCCCTCAGCCCAGGCACCTGGCCTGAGTGAGTCTGGAGGGGGCCTCCTCCATGTTCTCTGCAGGGGAGTCTCCTCCAGTTTCCTTACGCCATTTTTAGGCACTTAAAGGGACTGTGCGTATACAAGGGATGGCGGCCACCCAAGAGGTCACATTGTGAAAGTGTCAGAAAAGGAGGGGTCCTGAGTGGAGCTGTTCATGGGGCCCAAGTATACATGATACACCCCTCACTGCCAGTGACTATTGGACAGTTTTGACTTTATAAATGGCTACTTTGTGACTGCAAGCAAAAATGCAAGGGAAAAGAACCTGACAGTGATATGCAAAGTATGGCCCAGGGGGCCTCTGCGGCGTCTGAACCTTCACATGCAGCCCACTAGTATCAGCAGCACTGGGCTCAGTGCTTAACCTGTAAAAGAATGAGTGCAGTTCCAAGGGCTCTGCTCAGAAGCCCGTGGCCAGTGCAATTGAATGCCAGCGCGCTGAATACAAAGGCTGTGTAGTCCTAAAACCACCACGTGCCCTCTAAGTCCTCTACAGACACCCACTTCCCCTTTATCTCACTCTTGCAGGGTCCTACGTTCTACCTTTGTGTCAGATTGGGCACTGACTGGGCTGCTGTTTACTTGAGGGACCACTGACATTGAGAAAAATTTGAAATAAATGAGCAAGCATTAATTTACACGCTAACTTAAGTAAACAAAACAAGCATTTGCAATGCAATAGGTCTCGCATTTGCTTGAGTTAGAGCTATGTGTTGTAAATGCATAACAGGACTTTTCTAGCCGCATAAACTGTTCTACTCTACCACATAATTTGGTCCTCTCTGCCACATCATTCCAGTGGCTCTGCCTATAATTGAAGCACTTTCATTTACCTTCTTCCTCTATCCGCAGCAAAAAATTGAAAAATTGCCATTATTTATTATATGCTGATTTGAGACTATACAAGGGCGTGTCTTGGGAGGTTAGTCCAGGTGAGACTAAAAGTGAGAGGAGGGCAGCAAGCATGGTGCTGAGCATTGCTTGAGGAAACAGCATCACGTGTAAAAGCAGGCTACACGCGGATTTACTATGGTCCCCAGCCTTATCCCCATATTCTCCGTAGTGGAGAGGTCTAGACTGTCACTGCAAATACGATAACCAGCCGCATTTGATCAAAACTGTTGGGGCAGACATGGAATGTTTTGGAGTTTTACCTCTGCATTCTTAGTCAGGCAAATTAAGTATTAAACCACTAGCCTCAATGCTACTCAGGGGAAACCCATTTAGAAGGCAGCCCCAGGGCGGGCCAAGGGTCTGCAATGAATAAAGGCGTTCGCAGGAGCTAAAGGTGCAGAATAACCTTTTGCTGTGATGTCATTGCTTTTGTGAAGCCCCATCTCCTCCAGCAAGAATACACACGGGTCACAAGCGCTGAAAGTGACAGCACAGACTGGCATTCAGTGAAAATTGTCCTCCCCTCTGCGTGTAACACGATATTACATGCGGTAAGCTCACATCCCAAGCATCAAATAGAGGCTATACCGTTAGGAGAAATGATTAGAGCAAGAAGAAATTGTAGTATAGATTCTGATTTTTTTGATGTTATTAAGGATATGAAATATAGATTTAGAAATAGAGGCTATTCGGAGAATAATTTATGTAAATCTCGCAATAAAGCTCTTAAAACTTCACGTACACAGACATTACTAATGACCCAAAGAAATAAAGAGACCAAAAATGACAGCGCTCAGAGATTGAGAATTGTGTTAGACTACACAGATAATTCTCAGAAATTATTAAGAATAATGAAAAGGTATTGGTCAATATTGATGCAAGACGAGTCACTTAAGAAATATATAGGGAGAAAACCTGAGGTTGCGTTCAGAAGAGGAAATACCCTCAACAGTATGTTGAGTCCGAGCTACTTACCAGATGAGACAAAGGCAGATTGGCTGAGTGCAAGAAATATGGGCTTCTTTAAATGTGGCTCATGTGCAATGTGTAAATGGGCATGTCAAGCCAAAAAAGATTTTTTTGACAGAAGAGGATGTAAAATATCCATAAAATCACATATAGACTGTGGTACAAGATTTGTGGTATATATGCTTATTTGTAAATGTAAGAAAATATACGTGGGCAGTACGATACGTCCACTTAGGACGAGAATCTCGGAACATTGGAGAGCGATACGACAGTTAGATGAACGCTATCCGATAGCATCTCACATGATGGTATGTGAAGCACAAGGGACACATAAAGATTTTAAGTTTTTTGGTTTTGACCATTGTGGTAACAACCCACGCGGAGGGAATAGAGAATTGGCTCTAAGAAGGCGGGAATCGTTGTGGATTATGAAATTAGGAGCTGTAGAAATGGGTTTGAATACAGATCATGAGATGGAATATTTTTTGGGTGACAAATAATAAGATATAGTATAAGGTAGGCAATAAAAGCATCATCTCAGGTTGCGGTTTGAGTAATTAAAGTGAATATTTAGATCTAGAGAGTCTGTTAATTATATTTTAATTTGAATTGTTTATATTTAATTTTTAATGAATTTATATGTTCATTAGAGTTAGTAGTAGATATATGACTGAATGTACATATGATACACACAGTAACTTATGAACTTGGTATCTTAATAGTGCAATGCTGTGGTTTCAGTCTATTACTTAATATTGAGTTGAACAGATACCTATATGGCTTTATAAGAATTAAGTAGAAATAGTTAATTGTAGTCTTTATTTTTGTTTATTTTTGTATATGTGTAGAGCTAATTTAGTCCGTAGTGGGTGTCTAATAATTTAAAGTGACACATAAAAGCAATGAAATACGAACAATTCTGATGAATGACAGTACTTGTAATCATAGAAAGACGGTCGGATTCTCCGAAGTCCGTCATTTATTGTAAGTAAAGAATCGACGAGTGTAGATAGAGCGTCTCATAGTAATCTAAATATGTAGTCCGTTGTTTATTTCGGCTAAACCGATGACGCGGTTAAATGGCGTGTTGGACAGTTTCTCGGCTTGTTTACTGAGTAGGCGTACTCGCGAACGGTTGGAAATTGTGCTAAAGGTAAGGAGATGCTCGAATATAGCCATGTATTGCGGACCAGCTTGGGGCCAGTTATTAATTGGGGGCTGTTTATTTTACAATAGATTCATTTTACAATAGATTTGACTCACAAGAGAAAACGTGGAAAGACGATTGAGAATTAAGTTTGGGGTACTTTGAACGGTAAGCCTCATGAATATTTAAAATTGAAAACTAAGAATGCAATGGATATTCTGCGAATAATTCAGAATAAATAAATAGGGAGTTATGTATTTACTTGTTTTTCTCAAATTAGATCTCATTTTCAGTATTACGAGAAATACGAGCATTGACTGATTAATATGAGTAAGTGAAAAATTATGAAAATAACCAATAATAAAGGGATTGTAAGGTAGCACAAGGGGGTCTCCCTTTGATAATTAGGAATATGATACACAATTTTTAATATATTTCAGCTTTGACTCACAATATGGTCGCACGTTTTGGCTGTAACTTTAGTGATAATAGAAATAAGTATAATGGTCCCGGTATACACATGTGTTACGTAAGGTCACGCGTAGGGGTAATATTTTGTTTTTGTTTTTGGGAAAATGCATGGTTCTCACCTGGTCATTTGATAGTCACAAAATTTTATCGAAGTGGTAATGGATACAATTTAGGAGATTCATATTTAATATTCTTGCGTAATTTTATTTAATTTTTGACAATATTGTTTTAGGGATTGTTGATGAACTTCAATGACAGGAAGGTCCTGAGGAAATCCTAGGGGTATTCCCCCGGATGAAACACGTGTTGACAACGTACAAGCAATTTGGTTTTGAGGTTCATATGTATGGGACAATTGGATTTACTATAAATATATATATATATTCTTGTGACTATGTGACAACGTACAAGCAATTTGGTTTTGAGGTTCATATGTATGGGACAATTGGATTTACTATAAATGTATATATATTTTTGTGACTATGTACAAGCGATTTGGTTCTGAGGGTTATATGAATGGGAAAATTGTGTTAACTACAATTATGTATAATTTTGTGCATTGGGAAAATCGAGTGGAATATTAATTAAGAAACTGGATATAAGATGGGTGTAAGTTTAAGGAACGTACACAGTTCTGCTATTATTTCCATACTGTATTAAATTTGACAGATATAAGGAAGTCACTCCTTTAAGAAATTGTGTTATCAACTTATTAACTTGTCAATAAGTCATGTGTGCCATTACTCTTTGATGTATTGTTAGATATCCCCATTGGGTTATTGTTTAGGTGAATTAGGAGGGTGAACACCTGAGTTTTGTGCACCGTGGTATTACACTTGAGTTTAGTTCAAGAAATGGTATGAATTTGGAGCGCCAATTACTCACTACCGCACCCTCTTTTGATTTACAACAGTTTTATTGTGAGTAGGCAGCACCATTTTTCAGAGGAATTATTAACTGAGTTATTTCTAGCATAATGGATGATAGAATCAAAGAAGCTGAGGAACTTTTCAAAAGCTTAGATAAGGGATGCACGGTAAAACAAGCTATAAATGGTGGGAACCGAAGGAGTAAGGAAGGTCTTAAGGATAAATTTATCAAGTTGGAAAGGTTGAAAAAAAGTGAAATGTCCAGATGGTGGGACACAACCACACTCAAACAGTATAAAAGACTAGATAGGATTCCCAGGGGATTAAGGTCACATATCTTCCCCACATATGATGATTTAGATGCAGATTTATTGGTACAATGGGAAGAAGAACTTAAATCTAACTCTATGAGGTTAATGGATATTCTAATAGAAAATGATGAAAGAAAAGTGAAAAAACTACAAGTAGATATAGAGAAGTTGGAAAAAGAGATTAGTGAACTGAACCTTAAGGAGGCAACAGAGAAAAATTATGTTATTTTAAATGATGTAATTAGGAAGTTTCAGGAAGAGATTAAGCAAAGAAAAGCTAGGAAACTTAAGAGAGATGAGTCAGACTACTTAAACGGTAGAGTGTTTACGTTCTCGCGAAAATATGACCATTTGGTTAAGAATACTGTTCTCATAGCAGATTCTAATAACTTGACAGACTCAGCTTCAACATCTAGAAGCAGTCTAGTGACAGACAGTAGCGAAGTGGATAGTAGAGACTTACACATGGGTTCAGATGCACAGGCGGTGAGTTTTTTACAGGAACTCAAAAGGATAAAACAAGGCAATTGGGAGATAAACCAGAAGAGAAATTGGGTAGGAGGACACGCAGAGGGAAAAGAGGAAGTAAAAAGCGACACATATGTGGGCATGAAAACAAGATCTCGGGACAAAAAGATATAGATATGGAAGTAGAATTAGTAAATAATGTTGTAAACTTATCTGAGAAACAACTATCTTCGGACATGGTATCACTGTTGAATAAGGGACTTAACTTTTGTCCAACATCTAAGGGGAATATTTGTCAATCTAAAATTGATCTGTTCAAGTTTATGAGAAAATTAAAACTCAAACGATATTTTGACACTCGTATAACAGACACAGAATTAGCCCCAAAAGGCATTAGGGCACATAGCAAATTGTCTATCCAAGACATACATGACACTGTAATGTTGATGACAATCACGGATTGTGAGGAGGATCCAGTAACAACATCTTCAATATTACAAGACTTAAGTATCTCTTCAGATATACATATTACAAGTGGTTTGAAACGGAGATCAACTTGGACACCGAAGTCAACAAGTGATAGCAATATAGACATTTTTTTTTGGACTGGTATGGAATGATTTGGACAAGGAAGAGAAAAAGAAACAACAATGGAGGAAGTCGAATCTGACACCAGGAGAGTGCACCGCATTGATGATTTTGAAATGTGATAATGATTTGGTTATTAAAAAAGCGGATAAGGGGGGCAATACAGTTGTAATGAATCGGAAAGACTATGAATCGGAAATGAGCACACAATTAAATGAGATTGCATGTTATGAAAAATTGTCATATAATCCGATGCCAACTTTAACAGGGAAAATCAATCGAATGTTAATGGTTTGGAGGGATAAGAATTTATTGGATGAGGAAGAATTCTTATATTTACAAATATTTCGTCCCAGATACCCATGCCTATACACGTTACCAAAAATACACAAACAATTTAAATTCCCACCAGGAAGACCTATTGTATCGGGCATAGGAGGCCCCACTGAGAGATTGTCAGAATATGTAGACATTTTTCTACAACCATTTGTAAAAAACTTACCATCACACATTAATGACACTAAACATGTATTAAGTATGTTGTCAGATTTCCAATGGGAACCAGGTATGATTCTGGTAACTTTAGATGTGGTTTCACTCTATACCAGTATACAACATGAATGGGGCATAAAAGCGATGGAATATATTTTGAATAGGAGATCGGCGAGCTTATTGGAACACACACAAATGTTGTTGAAAATGATTGATCTCATACTTAATAATAATTCTTTTCTGGTGAAACAAAATTGGTTTAGACAAATACAAGGTGTGGCAATGGGTTCGAAATTCTCACCATCTTATGCTAACTTGTTCATGGGATGGTTTGAGGAGAATTGGGTATGGGGCCCAAAAGCAGCGATATGGCATTCACATATCCTTTATTGGGGACGATATATTGATGATTGTCTTATGATATGGACAGGGGATATAGTGGCATTAGAAAGCTTCTGTAATCACCTTAATGATAATGATGTAAATATCAAATTCACATATAAATACAGTGAGTCGAGGATAGAATTTCTAGATGTAGAACTTTTTGTAGAAAACAATAAATTAGAGAGTAGATTATTTCGGAAAATTACTGCGTGTAACACGATATTACATGCGGTAAGCTCACATCCCAAGCATCAAATAGAGGCTATACCGTTAGGAGAAATGATTAGAGCAAGAAGAAATTGTAGTATAGATTCTGATTTTTTTGATGTTATTAAGGATATGGAATATAGATTTAGATATAGAGGCTATTCGGAGAATAATTTATGTAAATCTCGCAATAAAGCTCTTAAAACTTCACGTACACAGACATTACTAATGACCCAAAGAAATAAAGAGACCAAAAATGACAGCGCTCAGAGATTGAGAATTGTGTTAGACTACACAGATAATTCTCAGAAATTATTAAGAATAATGAAAAGATATTGGTCAATATTGATGCAAGACGAGTCACTTAAGAAATATATAGGGAGAAAACCTGAGGTTGCGTTCAGAAGAGGAAATACCCTCAACAGTATGTTGAGTCCGAGCTACTTACCAGATGAGACAAAGGCAGATTGGCTGAGTGCAAGAAATATGGGCTTCTTTAAATGTGGCTCATGTGCAATGTGTAAATGGGCATGTCAAGCCCAAAAAGATTTTTTTGACAGAAGAGGATGTAAAATATCCATAAAATCACATATAGACTGTGGTACAAGATTTGTGGTATATATGCTTATTTGTAAATGTAAGAAAATATACGTGGGCAGTACGATACGTCCACTTAGGACGAGAATCTCGGAACATTGGAGAGCGATACGACAGTTAGATGAACGCTATCCGATAGCATCTCACATGATGGTATGTGAAGCACAAGGGACACATAAAGATTTTAAGTTTTTTGGTTTTGACCATTGTGGTAACAACCCACGCGGAGGGAATAGAGAATTGGCTCTAAGAAGGCGGGAATCGTTGTGGATTATGAAATTAGGAGCTGTAGAAATGGGTTTGAATACAGATCATGAGATGGAATATTTTTTGGGTGACAAATAATAAGATATAGTATAAGGTAGGCAATAAAAGCATCATCTCAGGTTGCGGTTTGAGTAATTAAAGTGAATATTTAGATCTAGAGAGTCTGTTAATTATATTTTAATTTGAATTGTTTATATTTAATTTTTTATGAATTTATATGTTCATTAGAGTTAGTAGTAGATATATGACTGAATGTACATATGATACACACAGTAACTTATGAACTTGGTATCTTAATAGTGCAATGCTGTGGTTTCAGTCTATTACTTAATATTGAGTTGAACAGATACCTATATGGCTTTATAAGAATTAAGTAGAAATAGTTAATTGTAGTCTTTATTTTTGTTTATTTTTGTATATGTGTGGAGCTAATTTAGTCCGTAGTGGGTGTCTAATAATTTAAAGTGACACATAAAAGCAATGAAATACGAACAATTCTGATGAATGACAGTACTTGTAATCATAGAAAGACGGTCGGATTCTCCGAAGTCCGTCATTTATTGTAAGTAAAGAATCGACGAGTGTAGATAGAGCGTCTCATAGTAATCTAAATATGTAGTCCGTTGTTTATTTCGGCTAAACCGATGACGCGGTTAAATGGCGTGTTGGACAGTTTCTCGGCTTGTTTACTGAGTAGGCGTACTCGCGAACGGTTGGAAATTGTGCTAAAGGTAAGGAGATGCTCGAATATAGCCATGTATTGCGGACCAGCTTGGGGCCAGTTATTAATTGGGGGCTGTTTATTTTACTATAGATTCATTTTACAATAGATTTGACTCACAAGAGAAAACGTGGAAAGACGATTGAGAATTAAGTTTGGGGTACTTTGAACGGTAAGCCTCATGAATATTTAAAATTGAAAACTAAGAATGCAATGGATATTCTGCGAATAATTCAGAATAAATAAATAGGGAGTTATGTATTTACTTGTTTTTCTCAAATTAGATCTCATTTTCAGTATTACGAGAAATACGAGCATTGACTGATTAATATGAGTAAGTGAAAAATTATGAAAATAACCAATAATAAAGGGATTGTAAGGTAGCACAAGGGGGTCTCCCTTTGATAATTAGGAATATGATACACAATTTTTAATATATTTCAGCTTTGACTCACAATATGGTCGCACGTTTTGGCTGTAACTTTAGTGATAATAGAAATAAGTATAATGGTCCCGGTATACACATGTGTTACGTAAGGTCACGCGTAGGGGTAATATTTTGTTTTTGTTTTTGGGAAAATGCATGGTTCTCACCTGGTCATTTGATAGTCACAAAATGTTATCGAAGTGGTAATGGATACAATTTAGGAGATTCATATTTAATATTCTTGCGTAATTTTATGTAATTTTTGACAATATTGTTTTAGGGATTGTTGATGAACTTCAATGACAGGAAGGTCCTGAGGAAATCCTAGGGGTATTCCCCCGGATGAAACACGTGTTGACCTTATAAAATGTAAAGTAGATTTGTGGGGTCCATTATTTACTAACGTATTTATTAACTCACTGAATGATAAGGTCCCTCGTTCCTGGGCTTTGTCCACCATTGTCCCCATATTTAAGAAGGGCGCCATGCTGCACTTAAATGCTACAGACCAATATCTTTAATTGATAGTGCTGTTAGAATCATAGGCAGGGTGGTGTTTAATCACCTTTCATCTTGGGCCGAAGAAAATTACATCCTTTGCACTTTCCATTTTGGGTTTCGGTCATGGCTGGGTATGGTGGAGCAATGTCTGAATCTGAGTCTGTGGATTGGGAAATACACGTCGATTGGACATGACCTACTGTACCTGGCCTTCATGGATCCTTCTATAGCTTTTGATCATGAGAACCGAACCAAACTGTGGATGATGTTACTTGACCTAGGAATGGATTTACGCATATTTAACTTTCTGCATATGCTTTATGTTGAACTTGCTGCTAAAGATAGGTTGAATGTTCAGGGGGACATGACTGCAAACCTTTGCCCCTAAACAAGGGGTTCATCAGGGATGTATTATGGCCCGGTGCTTTTTTCCATCTTTATAAATAAATTGTGCTCCGAGCTGAGCCAGTTCCCCGTGGATGTCCCTAGGATTGCTCATACCCAGGTTCCAGTGCTTTTATATGCGTAGGATACAGTGCTGTTGGCACGTACCCCGATGTGCTGCGGACACTGGTTGATTGCTTTGTTCCTTTTATGAGTAGTCTGGACTTGACCACTAATAATGGAAAGGCCAACAAAAAGAATCAATCAGTGAAGTCCGCTGGGAGGAGGGCGAAGGGGCCATCACACACTGTAACAGGAGGAAGCGTGAACGTAGTGTGATTGCCAACAAAAATGTTCTCTTTGTGAAACCAGGGAGGGAACTAAGCACAAAAAGGAGGGACTTTTAGAAAAATGCACCAATAAAAAGGAAGCATTTAAGACAAGCACAACAAAGAAAGAATGGCAAGAGGGGGTGTGGAAAGTCACAAACTTTGGTGTGTGGGCCTAGTAAGTGTAATATCACTAGGCTTAAAATGAAGGGTGAGTCTTTATGTAGCGTCAATGATTTTAGTTATTTATGAATTATGTTTAACTCCAAAGGTTCTTGGCTACCCCAGGTGCACCAAGATTGTTTAAAACTTAGAAGAGTGGCCGGTCCAATATTTAATTTACGTAGAGGAGGGGTGAAGGGTTCGAATCTCCCTCTTGTAAATATTTATAATGCTCAATGTATTCCTGCTGCCACGAATGGGGCTGCCGTTTGGGGCTTCTGTAATATTCGGTCCCTTCAAAGCGAGGAATCCCTCATTTGTCAAAAGCTGCTTCAGGTCCCCCCCGTCGAGTTCCAGCTTTATACTGCATTCAGAGTTTAATCTAAAATACATTAAGGACAGGGTTAGTTTGGCTCCTTTATTGCAATTGGTTAGAGTATGGTCGAACCCGGCAGTGTCTCTATGTAGGAGCATAATAATGGATTATCTTAGTTTAAATAGGGGGTGCTCCAGTCCCTGTATTAATTATGTATTTATAACATTTTATTTATTGGGTTTAGAGAACTTTTTACATCCCCAATGTCCATTAGTAGGAGCGACAAGCTGACAGTGAAGCTCCGCTATTTTGAGTATTGTGCTCAGAATAGACTGAAAATGGAATTAAGTGAAGAGTCTGTTTTATATTATTTTAGATCTTTTGAAACTCTTGGACCAGCGTTATACATGTCCCTACCACTTACGATTTGGAGAGGTCCCTCTTGTTTTGTGTTAGAGCAGGCACAGTGTGGAGATTATTGTGCTTTCTGGGCATAAGTAGACTGTTTGGAGATTCTGCCCGCCTTGTCCGTGTAATGGATGGGGGAGCAGATTCTGTTACATTTTATGTTTTTCTGTAGATTTTGTAATTTGCAGTTTATAATTTCTCTGAAGCTGCTGTTGAAGAAGTTGGGGCACCATAAATGCAGAGATGCACTGTTTCACTTACAAGCGCTGTGTGAGGAGGAGATATGTTTGAGAGGCAGCTCTTTTCTCCGTGCGGCTGTTAGAATCAGGAAGTCTATGGAAGAAGAGGACGGGGCGTTAATGGACATTTGCACTTTATGCCAGATTAGGCACTTTGTTGCTATTTTTAAGCGGGCTTTATTGATGTGTTTTTATAGGTACAGGGAGTGGGTAGACAGTGTCATGACGCGTAGTGTTGCTATTGTAATTGTTATGGGTTGTAACTATGTTGTTTTGGATTTTATTATGTATTGTATGGAGAAATTGTTTATTTTATGACCAGGATTTGGCCTAATAAAGATTTATGTTTAATTGATTGATTGAATGTGGTGGCTCACGTGCGACTAGGCATCTTGTGGCAACAGGGCTGTTAGTTGGCAAGAGTGGCACTGCCTGCCAGTGGCGCTTGCTGGCAGGTTGGTCCCATGGCATGGACTGGTGTGCCAGGGTGGAAGAGTTTATATGTAGATTTAAGGGGTGCCCGAGAAGTAAAACAAGCATTTTCAATGCAACGGGTCTCGCATTTGCTTGAGTTAGAGCTATTAGCGTTGTAAAGAAAAAGAAACGCAGCGCGATCGCACTAAGTAAAATACAGCGCGATCGCGCTGCGTGGAAAATAAACAGATAAAGTAGTCCGGACCCCAGGCTGAAAACATCGAGTCTCGTATGTTTTTGGTACTTTACCGGTGCTGTGTAGGTGGGCTAAACACCAGAAAAGGCATGACGTATGCATGCCTTTCACAAATGAAAGCAAGCAGATTTTAAAAGGCAAGCCCACGAACCAATGTAAGTAACTGACTTGACATGGGCGTGGTTTGAAGCCCAAAGAGAGATTACAGAATGGACGGAGCGCTTTGCGCTCGCCCATATAAAGGTGTGGGAAGCATGATGCAATTACTTTCATGAATGATGATAGAGGCCATATGGCTACAGTCTATTTACTTCAAGATACATTGAGTTAGCAAACGCATGCAATGAGAAGTGGCTGGGTGGCTACTGTATGTCATTTACTGTATGCAATATAAAATTAATTAAAAAGTGTTTAAAAAATATGATAAACTCTGTTCAAAATGAAAAAAAGTGTATTTCATTAACATGTAGAAGCGTTTCACCTTAGCACATTAAATTATATCAGTGAATTGAAAAGTATTTTTTAAAGTGATAGTTTTGAAAAGAAACATTCATGCCTCCTCTCACTAAGAGGCCAGTATCAGGTGCATGCGTCACTTCCCCTACAACCACCTTACCCCCTCATCCCCACGCCCAAAGCCCCACTCCCATTCAGCTCGCATCAGTGTGCCCTCAGACACACCACAGACCCTAGGTTTGGACCATGAGAAACCTTTTGTGAGTTCCCATGCGGAGTAGGGGATGTCCTTTTGCTCATTGCGACTTACAACGGCTCGTAAATTCGCATTGCAATTCATAATGATAAATGCTATCACCATATGTGCACGCTGCCCACTGTGACTTTGATCTCACTAAGGAGGAGCTCCACAATTCACGTTAGTGCACATGGCTCGAGATCTCCTTGCCCACAATATGCCTGGGCACAGATTCGCTTTAAAACCTTCTAAGCAGATCTGGTTTTACCTCTGTAACTGCGTGAGGAAGAGCAGCTTAAGTTATAGGTCTCAACAGGGTGGAACTTTGCCCTAAATAGGGCACAAGAACTGCAACCCGACGTTCTGTAACCAATAAACCACCTGGGCACAATTCACAAATCTTTTTTGGTGAGTAAATTGAGATTATATGTTACCTATGAGCGCAAAACGAAATTCTCAAAAAGTTGGTTATGCACTTGTAAAAGGATTTACTCACAAGAACATTGTTGAATAAGTAAATCTACTCCCAAAAATGGGGAATAGGTGTGGGAGTGTGAGCTCCAAGCCTTGGATGCTTTCTGAAATTGTGCACACTCACAAACATACATGTTTTAAGTATTCACAAACTACACTTTTACCCCTTCCCATCCTGGGAAAGCTCAGAAATGTAATGCGTAAATTTCTTTCAGCAGTGAGAAAGAGGGGGGACTCTAAAAAAAAACGAAATTTAGTGTAGGGGAAGGAGCTTTTCATAGAGGCAAAAACATTTATCTGTAGATGAACGACTACAAAAAATCTAGCACTTGCTAGGCAGATCTTCGCATGAACAAATCCACTGTGTTTATTTTGTCATACAACCATGGCATGAAATTTAGACAAAAAAAACCAGGATTTTGCTTACAATGCTGCAGCTCTTTCTGGCTTCCAGGAGCACTTTTGCAAACATTAGTGATTTTCTGACAGTGTTAAATCTAAGAGCAATACAGGTTGTAGACATTTGTGTGCAGATTTATGGCTTTCCTTAAGAATAGTCTAATTTTTGGTGTTTTGTTTGTTAAATTTTTAGCAGCTTCAGGTATGACTGTCAGGCTTGAACTCTTTATTTTTTATATTATTCCTGGCAACCCTTGATGAGGGCCTCCCTGCTGTTGGCCTCTTCGTGGACTGGATTTCCAAAAGTGGTGGGAGCTGTTTGCCGAATAAGACGGGGATATATGTTTTCCTAATAGAATTTGTAACAACCTTTCCAGGCAACCTTAATTATATTCTCACTCATGTACCATATAAACATTAGTGTGCAGCTCAGAGAGATATAACATTAAACATTTATTTATCCTTTCATTGCATTAATTAAATTCATTTATTTATAACAAAATTAAAAATGTATTTGTCTTTTACAAATTTGTATTCAATTGTGCAAAGCCTTTCCAACAGTGTGGCAACCTCAGGTAATCCATCCTGGGTTAGATCAATCGAAATGTCCAAAGACAATATACATATAATCACTCACTCATTCCAATATATGAGCTTATTCTCATCCTTTTTCATTCATATTGAATCATACCACCATACACTCAAAAAGTTAAAACTCTCTGTTCTTTTTCATATCCATAACAATTTGTTTCTCAAGCAGTGGCATAGCTTGATTAGTAAGGTAGGGGTGTGAGTTTCATATTTTCCTACTGTCAAGCTGGCATATGGGCCCTCATGACGAGTTTGGCGGTCTATTGGCAAGACCGCCGTGGTTGTGGCCGCCACAAGACCGCCAGTGTTGGCATTATCCCGCCTGCCGTATTGAGTCCACAATGAAGACCACCAAAAAACAGCCACAAATCCGACACCGCCAGGACACTTGCTTGCAGGAAAGATGCGGTCCCACCACCAGAACTGCCACACTGGCAACATTCCACCCACCGTATTACGATCCACAAATCAGCACAGCCGTCCTTCCATGGCAGAAAACCATCGGTTGTTCGACCTACCGTGGACTAAACATACTCTTGTCAGAACACAACACCACAATGGACAGTTTAAAGACCCCACACCTGACACACTCCAGATACACCCACAGACAGCACTATATAACACCCCTCCACACAACCCACAAGCCTTTGCGACTAAAACGAGAGAGGATTGCAGCCACAATCACAAACCTAGCATCTACACACACAAGAGGCACAAATACACTGCACACTCACCACACAATTGCACCACCTACACCATACACATATCACAACTACACACAAACACAACAACCTACCAGCAGTCACAACCAAATACCCCTTCCCCACCAAGCACCCTACACTGCACCCTACACACACAACACCCACCCCCACCCTCACCACAACCACCATGTCCCGTCAAGAGCACCCACGCTTCACTGACGAGGAGTTGAGGGTCATGGTCGATGAAATCCTCAGGGTAGAGCCATAACTCTTAGGAGCACAGCTACAGCAAACCTCCATAGCCAGGAAAATAGAGTTATGGCAGAGAATAGTCGACAGGGTCAACTCTGTGGGCACCCATCCACGCACAAGGGAGGACATCAGGAAGAGGTGGAACGACTTACGGGGGAAAGTGCGTTACATGGCCGTCCAGGCACGAGTTGGCAGTACTGAAGACTGGCGATGGGCCCCCACCTCCTTCCCCAGAGTTCACATCATGGGAGTAGAAGGTCTTGGACATCCTGCATCCAGAGGGCCTGACTGGAATACCTGGGGGTCTGGACGCTGGTGAGTAACTAACACTCCCCTGGCACTAATTTGTCCTGTCCAGCATGCTTCCCCACCACCCAAGCACTCCCCAATTCACTCCTTCTCCCACCATACCTCCCACCTAGTCACCTAATGCCTTTCTCTTGCATGCCATGCCACCGCCCACCCCCAATGCTTACACACTCCCTTCCAAGTGCACAGATAGCACTGCCAAGTACAATCACTATGACTCCCACAATGCACTAGCCCATCTACATCAAAACCTGCAATGTGCATGTCACATCACACCTCTTGCATGTATGACTATTGCACTAGCTACAACAACTGGATGCTTCGACTGAGGACCACCACATGACAATGACAGCACTACAATTTCACTACACAGTGTCAAACGTGCCCAAACACAGACACAGCACTGTCACCAATCGTAAGGGCCACTAATCCAGACCTACTACCCTGAAAAGGACTAAACCTGGCCTTGAAAGTAAGAAGGTATACTCCATGCACAACAGGCACAGACAACAACCTTGCATACACACATACCCCCTCCCATTTGGACACCATACTGCAATGTACAGCCACTCCCATATACCAAGCCAGAATGCCCACCAGCTAACAGGGCAAACCTGTCATGTTAACCATCACACAGGAACAGAGCCCACCCACCCAGCTAAAGTGACCAAGCATGAGTCACAACAACCCTAAGAAGCATGGTACACATGTCAGAATCCACTGTCCACAAAACAGTGAGTCCACCCCTCACACCCAAGACAATGAAGGTCCAGGTGAAACTGGGAGTGGGCACACTGTACAAGGGGCACATGCGCATGGGGCAGAGGACATGGGAGGGACCCTGTGGAGCAGAGGATGGGGCAGCCAAGGGAGGCCTCTGACCAGGAAGCCATCTCACAAGTCCTGGGAGCATATCAACTATCCCAGGACAGGATGGGCCAGATCATATCCGTGTTGGGGGAAAACCAGGGGCTGCAGAGGGAATACCACCAGGAGGCCATGCAGCAGTGACAGGCCCATAGTGCCACCATGGCCTCCAATGCAGGGGTGCTCAGGGACCTGACCACCTTCATGAGTGCTTCCTCCAGCCACCAGCAGGCCCCTTCCACTAGCCACATCACACCTGAGCCTCAACCTCTGGGGCAGCTAGTGGAATGGAGGCCCTGCCAGGGGAACCACAGGCCTCAGGCACCCCTCCCTCTGTAGCTGAAGAATCCCCCCGTAAACATGGATGTCCACCCAGACATCCTGCTGAAGCAGATGCCAAGACCAAACCCACTGCCAGGAAGTGACCCTCTCCTGATTACTCTCCCTTGTGTCCCACTGAGGCACCCTGTTGACTGTTCAATGACATTACTCCATTTTCCTATGGCCCATGGACACTGGACCTGTGCTACCTACAGCTGTGCCACCTACTCTGAGGATTTCATCTACCATGACCCCACTCATCACCTGTGTGCCACTCAATTCACAATAAACACTATGTATCACAGCTACTGCATATGCGTCTTCATTTTTACAGATACAATTGTATGTTTACCTAATTTTCAATGTGGTATGGGCCACAATCCAACTGGCAGTGAAATGGACTGCAGAGAGAGGCAGTTGGACAGATATGTGCCAGGGCGGATGTAAGGGTGTCACTAGTCTTGCCACACACCAGAGTAAACCCACTTATCCCACCTGCAAAAAGACCATGACAGAGTCTACCATCACGATAGTAGGAATAGTGCTACACAAACCACAAATGTAGTTTATAGTTGACGTGCCCAGTGTAGCAGGCAACTAAACAGGGCACAACAGATAACACACCAGTCGCTGGACATACATCATAAAAAACTGTAGATGGCACCGCTCATGTGCAAAACACCACTCAGTGAACAGTAATCTAAGGATACTAAAAATGAATGGCTCAAGCAATAGGTAGGAGTAACATAGATGAACAGTGCACAGTCGCTGGAATGACATGAGTACAGGAGAATGCAGGACATATAGCACAATACAGGCCTGTCCTTAGGAGATGTGAATCTTTCAACCTGTATAGAGTAGACATTTTAGAGATCAGACATTTCAACTCAGCACATTACATGTAGTCAGTCACCTCTTACAATACACACATAGGGATAGGAACATATTATATCACCACTGATATTCCACGTCAGGAGGACCATTGATACCAAAGTATGTTGAAATACTGGACATGCAAATGCACAGACAACATATCTGTATGTTATTGCAAGTACTAATTGATGAACTTCGCCCTTGAGTCAGCTGCCCCTTCCTCATCTGCCTCCTCATCCATTTCCATGTCTGCATTACCAGCCACTGATACGGCTGCGTCTTCCCCATCAGTTAGTAAGGGTGTGTGATGTCTTAAGGCTAGATTGTGGAGCATGCAGCAGGCAACTATGATCTGGCATACCTTTTGTGGGGTGTAGAGGACGGTACCTCCAGAGACATGCAGGCACCTGAATCTGGCCTTCAGGAGGCCAAATGTCCTTTCTGTTACACGCCTCATCCTGCTGTGGGCCTCATTGAAACAGAGTTCCCCTTCAGTGGCAGGGTACCTCACTGGAGGTAACAGCCAGGGAAGGTTAGGATAGCCAGAGTCACCTGTGTGCACAGAGATAGGACCTTTTAAGGGATAGGAACAGCCACAGGGAACATTCTGATGACAAGTGCCATAACAGGGACACACATCCAAATGCATACATACCAATGAGCCAAGTCCTCTCCCTCTGTAGACGTGACATTGTGTGTGGCACATTGCTGTTCCTCAGAATGTATGAGTCATGCACATATCCAGGAAACTTGGCTGTCACTTGGGAGATGCACAGGTCTCCCAGACACACCACCTGAACATTGATGGAGTGGTAGTTTTTCCGGATCCTATACACCTGTTCACTGGCACTGGGAGGGACCAAGGCTATATGGGCTCCATCCATGGTCCCTATCACATGAGGGATGTGTCCCAAATCATAGAAGTCTTCCTTCACATGGGCCAAATCCTCTCTTTGGGGGAACCTGATGTAGCTGTCCAGGTGTTTCAAAAAAGCACACAGTACATCTTTCAACACAGTACTGAGCATGGGCTGTGACATCCCTGCTGCCACGCCCACTGTAATTTGAAAGGATCCTGTGGCAAGAAAGTGTAGCACTGACAGAACTTGAACTGTGGGAGGGATGGTATAGGAATTACGTATGGCAGGCAATAGATCTGGCTCCAACTGGCTACATAGATCCATGATGGTCTGACGATTCAGACAAGAGGTCTGTATTATATGCCTCTCCTCCAGGGTTGCAAGGTCCACTAGCAGATGGTACACTGGTGCCTGTCTCAATCTCCTCATGACAGAGTATCTAGGATGGAGACGAGAAATTGTACAATGTGATATGCACACTACACATGTTAGCAGAACATATCAAAATAGCACACACCTAACACTGTATACATGCCACACACTGCTGACACATACTATATTGGGAATGCTGAAGCGGCATTGACTCCAACCTTGATGCACATTGCTGTCTCTGAACAATAGTTTATGACGTACATCACATGTGTCATGCACCATAAGTGGAACACTGCCCTCTTCTGCACTGAGCATGTTTGTAGTCATGCCATATACCAATACGATTACAGCACCAATCAGGCGACGAGTATCTGGGCATGCTGGTAATTAGACAACTAGCCACATGAGGTCACTGTGCCATGCATGTCACATGTAAGTGCCAAATCATCATGGCACAACTGGGCCCTACTGCAGATTCTGCCTAAAAAGGTTTATGGTGCACTTAATTTGCTGCATCAAGGCATAATATGTTCATAAAATGGCAGCTGTCTGTTCTGGACAGGTGGAAGTGACCTAAGTCCGCCGTCGTATGTTGTCATGGCGGTAGGCGTCGCAACCGCTGTGCAACTTCTCATTGGGTAACATTGCAGCCTATGGGGGACTGGGGCCAATGGCGATAACCGCCAGCGGTGACGGTGCTGTGCGCAGCAGCCGTGACCTCCATTTTCTGCTGCCTTGCTCATTTGATTCTTGACACTCTAGCAAGCAAGACCTCCACTATGTGAGCTGCTGTGTACTGTCTCTGGGAGCCATCATTCCACGTCCTGCAGGTGATAGGGCCCCTGCCTTCACCCAAGAAGAGCTGGAGAAGCTGGTAGGAGGGGTCCTACTCCTGTATGGACAGCTGTATGGGGCACCAGAGGAGCAGGTGAGCCCAATGCCTCAGTCATGTGTGATTGGGGTGTGTGTGATGTTGAATGGCATACGTGTACCGGTCAGGGAGTACATGCATGCAGGGGGCATGGAGTTTAGGCATGTGAACCGTGAAGTTGAAATGTGCAGGCATTTGATGGGTCTCCTGTTAATAGTGTGCTGCTGTTGGTATGGTGCCAGTGCACATGACTCCCTTTCTTTGTCTGTGTCACCTAGGCAGGTCAACCCCCATCAGAAGAAGGGGATCTGGCGTGCCATCACCAAGCAAGTGCAGACCCTCCGGGTCTATAGCTGACGGAGCACCCATTGTCACAAGAGGTGGGAGAACCTGAAGTTCTGGGCCCAGAAGACAGCGGAGGCCCAGCTGGGGATGTCCTCCCAATGAGGGAGGGATGCCTGTCGTACCCTGACCCCCTTAATGGCCCGCATTTTGGCAGTGGCCTACCCCGACCTGGATGGGCATTTGAGGATAGCACAGCAGCAACAAGGGGGTGAGTACTGACTGTATCCTGGGACTTGACTAACCTTAACTGGGAAATGGGTGCTTTACTGCTGGCAAAGTGCCATTGTAGTTAATGCCACATGTGCATCAACTTTTGGGACTTGGCAATAGGCACCCTGGCAGAGTATATTATGTGTATGTGTCCCCATGCTTTACTGTCAGTGGATCTACATCTCTCTGTTCCATACCTCTCCATATCTGTGATGTGGAAATGCACTAATGACACAGGCACATGTGGGACTCCATCCTGGCCATATGGTGGCCTAAGCATTATGTATCAGCAGCTCCATCCATCTGCATTAGTTGCTTTGAAGTGTCAGTCCACTGCCATCTGTGTAGGCTACCTGTATATGCGACTGTGTTGCTCTCATTTCATCACTTGGACTATGTAATTCATGTACTGTTCCTGATATAGACAGATTGTGGGGCTAGCAACACAGTTCCACCACAGAACTGGCCTTCATGGGAAAGGAGTACTGGCCTGAGAACTGACTAGGCCTATATGGGTGATCTGATGGCTGTAGGGTATGTGCAAGTAGGCAACCCGGGATACTGATACATGTTGATTTGATGAGGCCTGATTGCGCAGATGTATTCCTAGGAGCAATACTTGTGGGGATGTGGCCTTTCAAACTATTGGTTAGTACTGGTGGTGGTAAGTACCCTGGGAGATCCCTGATGTGTCACCATGGTGTGTATATGGCATCTGTTACAAAGCCCTAGCTTTTCCTCTGCTTCATTGCTGACTGACTGCCTACATCATGACGACATGGATATTTGGGGGCACATCATATGGCCTGTGACTCTTAGAGCTTTGCTTACAGCTGTGCCAGCTTAGGAGGGCATAGGTTGCCATCATGGGGATGAGTCTAGTAGTGCAGTCATACTTAGGTATTGCTGTAGGTGTGAGGGTTGGCAGACAGGTGTGGGTAGTAGTGACATGTAATAACATGATGTAGTTAATGTGTTTTTGCAAATGAGATTGCCTAGCCACGATATGTATTGTGACAGATGTACATGTTTAGCTGTCTCAATGGGAGGTGTATGTTAACCATTTTGCCCCCATCTCTCTCTCTCTCTCCCTCTGTCTCGCTCATTGTGTGCATCAGCATCATCTGGCGAAGAAGCAGGGGTACAGGTGAGTGGGGACGTATAAGCCCACTGGACCCAGGAAGGTGGCACCACAGACACCGAGGGACCCAGTGAGACGGAGGGCGAGGGGAGTGCTATGGGGGAGACCAGATCCAACACCTCATCTTCAGAATCCTCATCCAGTGGACACTACCTGGTTGTGGTGGACCCATCTGGGACCACACCAGCACCATCATTGTCCACCACCCCCCTTACTAACATCGCCCTCCCTGTAGCTCCCCATCGAGTTGCCCATGCCTGCTCACCCAAGAGGGTGAGCATCTCCTTTGCCGCAGGCACCTATGCCCCTGCCTAAGTCAGCCTTGCTGCCCTCAGTGAGGAGGCTATTGACCTCCTGAGGTCCATCTCTGTGGGTCAGTCCACCATCGTGAATGCCATCCAGGGACTGGCAGCTCAAGTCCAACAGAGCAATGCATTCCAAGAAGGCATTCACTGTGCCCCTGCTGTCCTCCAGAGATCCTTTCAGGCTCTGGCCTTCTCACTAACGGCAGCCAGTGTCCCTTTGTCTACCGTTCACCCTCCGCCTATCTCTTTCCAAGCCCAAACCCCTCTCCGCACACCCATCCAAAGCACCCATTCACAAAGGCATGCATCCATCTCAAACGACACAGTTGGCACTGACAAACACAACCACCACAAGACCCACCACTGGCATGCACACAGACAACACCCACTTGGAGACACAACAACAGCCACACCCTGGACAGACTCCCCCACCACCCCCTCCTTCACAGACACTACACCTGACACTCCTGCAGCCAGCCCATCATCATTTGCAGATCCAGCCACCAATCCCATCTTACCCACAGTCACCAAAATATCAGACCCTCAGACATCCATCCCAGTCACCACATCCGCACTCACGACAACCACCGACACCCCCACATGCAGAACATGTACCATATCTGCAGACACCACCCCAGCAGACAGTCATCCATCCAGCATGGCATCTCTCAGCACCTTCTCCCCCCTCCTCCCAAGACACCTAAATGCCCGCACTCACCCACCCAACAGACACCCAGCACACACAAACATTCCATGCAGGCACCTGCACCCAAGACACCCTCAAAGGCACATCTTACCACCACTCCTCTCCCTCCACTCCCAAACCCTTTTGCCATGACTGCCCCAGTTACCTACCCCTTCCCACCCCATGAAATCCCTAAGCGCTCTGTGTCCCTCCCCAAGTCCAGCCCTTCCACCTGTAAGTCCTCCCCTGCCACCCCTGGTAATGCCCATGCCCCTCCCCCTGCCAAAAAGTCGACCCCCCAAGGCCAAGGAGTCCCCCTCTCAAACCCAACCCAAGGACTCCCCTCCCAGCACAAAGCCCCACCCCAACCCCCTCCCTCACCACTGAGGTGCCCGCCTGCCCCCTTGATGCCCCTACCCTGTGGAGGTCATTTTGCAGCAAGGAGTAAAGTTGGGGCACAGTGAGATGCCTAATGTGCCTTTGACACTTCTGACATTGGACTGGCCTATGGCCTTTTTTTACATAGTTATGATTTATTTATTTATTTTCACGTTTAATACATCTGGGCGAACAAGATGTTGGCATCCATCGAACACTACTTGTCCTACGTTTCATCCTCCATGTCAGATTTGTGTTTGTGGTCCTTAATTTGTGTGTGTGTGACATGTGTGTGTGTTTTGGTTGTGCTTGCTGTTATGCATGGCCTGCGTGTGTGTGTGTAGCCCTGCCATCAGTCCCGCTGTGAAGGGTGTGTATTGTGTGTGGGATATGATTATGTAGTTACATGCATTTGTGTAGCTATATTGTGTATTGTGTATTGTTCGTGGTGAGATGTTGTGGTGGACTTGTGCGCTATTGTGCTGATGTGTGTGTGTGTGGTGATGGCTATGTCATATGCGTTGTGTGTTGTGTGGGCATGGTGTGACATTAGGTACGTTGAAATGAGTGTGTGATGGTATTGCTTGGTTGTAAGTTGTTGTTCCGTGTTGTTGTCAGTATTTGTTGTCGTGTAGGTGCACAGTGCACTGGCTTGTCAACGCATTTGTGTAGTTGCGGTTGTGATGTCATTGTGTGCCTTGGTGGTTTTGTGTTTGTGTGTGTTAGCCAGTGGTGGTGATGTGTGTGTGTGTGTGTGTGGGGTGGTGTGTTGTGGGCACATGTGTGTTGGCCATGGTGTGTGTATTTTTGGTGTGCATGTGTGAATATACCTGTGTGTGTGTGTTAGTATGTGTGTGTGGTTGTGTGTGTGTGTGTGGCTGTCGCCGGCCGTCCCGGCTGTGTGTTTTGTGTGTGCGTGTGTTCTAATGGCTTTCCCTATATTGTGTGCTAGGTGGGGGTACTTACTGTCATTGTCTTCGTTGTCACCGTCGCTGGCTCCAGAGTCATAGTGCAAGCAGGAGCAGTGGGAGGACTTTGATTTCTGGTTTGATGGCGGCTCCGAACGTGTCTGTGTTCCTGAAGGTGAGTGTCTCCTACTGAGTTTGTTTCCGCCAGGGTTTTGGTGGCTGTGTGACCGTGGTGGAAACCCTGGAGGTGTGCAGCCTCATAATGCGTCCGACGGAAGCATGGTCCATGCCGGTCTGAAGGTGCCTACCACCGTCCGCGGTGGCCTGACCGCACTGGTGGTACAGGTGGTTGTTTGGCTGTGTTCTGTTGGGAACACTGCCATGGTCATATTTTGGCGGTCTTCACCACCGGGCCGTCAGCGGTATGACCGCCACCTCCAACATGGCAGTCTGGGTACCGCCAAACTTGCAATGAGAGGCACTGGAAAGGAGTAGTAAGTAAGAGGAAAGACAATATTTTGTAAAATAATCAATATTTTTTAGGACTTTCAAAACAGAGACAGAGATGGTTTTTGTCTGCGGGGTGTAAAAATTCCAGCTGAAATCTAACTGACAGCTCACAATAGCCAACTGACAACAACTGTACCCAACTATTTATCAGAAAATACATTTATTGGGGGGGTGTACCACCCCAAACACCCCCCAGAAACTACGTCCTCTGGTCTCAAGTCGATACATTATTATTTCATATTGTTTATGACAGTCTAAATCTATTTTTAATATAGTTTTTATCCTGAATTCCTTATGTTCTTTTGTGACACTACTGTGGTTGCAACTTAATCTTCCACGGGCGTTTCGGCAACAAGTGCCTGTGCTCCTCCATTCAACATGAAAAGGGGCCCTGAAGCCATGGACGGTAGTGTAAAATATCCCCTACCTACCAAGTTAACTTCGTCTGTGACTGGGACTGATATGGTAACCATGAAATTTGAGATTGTTAATGGTATTAGTAAGAAATTTAGGATGACCCTGGACAGGTGTCTTTGCCCGCTTTTATCTCTTGAGAGAATAGAGAATCATCAAGTTGGGGGCTACTGGGGGACCAGAGTCCTTCCTCTGGGTTTTTACAGGTATTTTAATGCTGTTCGAGCTCTTTCTGGTCCTATATTCTGTGTGTGCCATTCCCCACCTAGAGCTGCCTGCCCACCCAGCAATGTCAAATCATTTTTCAGCTTTCTCAAATTTGCAGGACTGTGATTGACTTGGGGGAGAAAGGTGAGGGAAACTTTGCTTACGATTTTATTTCACTAGGCCCAAAAGCAGATGTTCATGGTGTAAGTGAGGGAGTTTCTCCCACTTCAGGATCTGAATTAAATTAGGTGTCTCAACTGTTAATAAAAGTGGATTAGATAACTCTTTTGGTAATCAAAGG
The DNA here is from genome assembly GCF_031143425.1 of Pleurodeles waltl. Lineage (NCBI taxonomy): Eukaryota > Metazoa > Chordata > Amphibia > Caudata > Salamandridae > Pleurodeles > Pleurodeles waltl. Next base: position 94,888,554 of record NC_090441.1, read on the forward strand.
ACACTGAAAATTCTTAGTTGGAACGTTGGTGGTTTGGCCAATAAGCTTTTGAATAAGAGTTGACTGGAATATGTCAGGGTCTTCAATAGTCCTACTTTAAGAAACTTGACCAATGAGGTTTTTTGTGGGGGCTACTTTTGCTTTTCAGCCGTGGCAACTCCCTCACTGTTTGTCCATGCACAGGTATGGCTCGCTACTTGGTTTAAAACAACTCTAGAATGTAGCATCACTGTGCTAAATACTGATTCTAATTTAATACAGGCTTTCCAGTTGGTATGGGATAGTGGATTTAATTTTGTGTTATAAATTTTTATAAAAATACTTTCACATGTTTCCCAATCAAAATTTTACCCAGTTTTTTAGTGTTTTGATCGATCTATAGGTGAGTTGCAAATGAGAAACAGAGAGCTAAACATGATGCTAGATGGGAATTTGAATGCCAAGTTGTGTAACAAAGACACCATTGTGGACGCATTTTCATCCTTTACATGAATCAAATGCACAACAAGATTGATGAACCTTTTGACCCAGTAATAAGTGTGTTGAACCATAAACAATTACTTTAACACCACCCCAATAATTTGGACACCAGGACCAATGTAGCCACGGAAGGAAAATTCCAGTCAGGAATATAGTTCAAAGCTTTATTACAAACACAAGTTCAAAGTCATGTAGCCTATCCGCAAAACCAAGTTATTAAGATACGTATTCACCAAGGGTTGCCCAAGGTGCCAAAATAAATTCAGGCGTACTAACATTAACAAAACTAAGCATTCAAGAAGAATGATACAGAAAGTTAACAGAAATATCTGAGACACAGATATAACACATTGTTCAGATTTCACAATCATTTAGTCAATCCAAATTCAGTTGTCAATAGCCTTTGGCTGGGCACAAATCAACCCTACAGCTAACCAAATTAGGGATATACATGTGTAGTGAGTAACACATGCATGCAAAGTACAAAATACAAAATACAAAAGCACAAAATTGATTTGGAAAAATAGAATAACTCAGGATACTAAGAGAAAAGAAAATAAACATCAGCATAGGGGAGAGTCTAACCTAAAAAGGGCCTTTCAAAGGGCAATGGCAAATGGCAGAGAGGAAGATACTTCTCCAGCCGTTACAGCATTCAGGGAATCTCCATCAGCAAAGCATTAGTTCAGCAAGGCATCTGCAAGCATCAGGAGAGTGTGTGTCACAACCCAAGACAAGACGAGAGCTGCTCCGCGTCTGGGGCTCTCAGCATCTGAGCAAAGTTCGATCAGCAATGACACATAAATCCACATGAAACGTTCCAATTGGTCTCCATGGTCAGTTCATATTACAAAAAAGGGGCATCATCCAATCAGAATGAATTTACAGCTTCACTTTGCAACAGTTCCTCATTTTCTCAGGTCTGCCATGAGAACATCTCCTCTTTCTGTGTGACTCCAAACGTTTCAAAACAAAAGTAAGCCACGTTCCTGCTACATATATTTCTCAAGGTTAAATACACTCATCTTCCACGGTTATACAATAGGCTTTTTACAAGTAGGACTTTGCTTCCCATGGGAAAGAAATCAGAAGTAAGAGTTCACTTAATGGAAAGAAACAATTCAGCATATTTACATGACTGTGAAATGCAAGCTCTGTAGGCCCTAGTTCTGCTAATACAAGACAAATTTAATTTAAAAATGCATTGAAAAATGCTTGTTAATGAAATCCACGTAATATTGAAACTTATTAGTTCAGCGCTATTAATATTTTATCTATATGAGTAAAACATTTCATGCTATGGAGATTACAGGGTCATCTTGTAATAATATTTTCACCTATGTTTCCAGTCATCACCAGTCTGTGATCAACTACATTTTTGGCTCTAGTCAACTAGTGCTGCTGGTTCTTGGTGGTGCAACTGAATGTAATATGTTTAGTGACCATAACCCGCGAAGCATTGTAATGGCCACCCTGGAAGTGAGGCAACCCATATTATGGGGAAATCGGGGTGATTTGGGTTTTAAAGATAAATGCAGAAAGTTAATTTGGACAGGGGTAAACATGAAGGGATCCTGCCTAAACTTTGTGCAGCCCACCAACCATTACCTGACTGCTGTTTAATATCTAATCTGGAATCCACACATTCTGTAGTATCATTTGAAGAGTTGGGTTGAGTCGTGAGAGATCTTTTAATAAAACTGGCCAGACGGAATGCGGCTGAGTATTGTACTTTGTTTGATGCTAGATGTAGGAGAATCTGTGCCCTCCTTCACCAGGCTCTTCGAGCTGAACCCAGAGAAAGGGGTGTGATTTCTGGGCTTAATAAGGTGTATAAGCTTGCCTTGAAGCACTGGAAATGTGAAATGCAGCAGGATGCCTGGGCCAACTTAGTTAGCACTTGTAAACTACAAGATACAAAGGATGGTCGAGGCTCACTGGAGGCAAATATTAGCCCGGAACAGTGGGCTAGCCAATCTATATCTCTGGTGCATTGGATATGACTTTTGTCCCATGTACCTCTGTGCCTTATCTGCTGGAAATTGTGTTTTTCTTGACAGAAGGGATTGAGGCTATCACGGCCAATTCTGCTAATAGGGTGCCTCGGCTGGATGGGGTCCCAATGGATTTATATAAAACCAACCTTGATTTTTGGGTCTCCCCGATTGCCATCTGGGATGACCCAAGGTGCTACCACCCCATTTCTCTCTTAGGCCCATATTTATACTTTTTGACGCAAAACTGCACTAACGCAGTTTTGCGTCAAAACAATTAGCGCCGGCTAACGCCATTCTGAAGCGCCATGCGGGCACCGTATTTAAGCAATGACGTTAGCCGGCGTTAGCCGCCGGCGCTGCCTGGTGTGCGTTGAAAAAAACGACGTACACCAGGCAGCGCCGGCGTAGGGGATTATGGAGCTTGGGCGTGAAAAAATGGGGCAAGTCAGGCTGAGGCAAATTTTTCGCCTCAACCCGATTTGCGCCATTTTTTTCGACTCCCAACCCCCATAGAAATTACTCCTGTCTTAGCAAAGACAGGAGTCATGCCCCCTTGCCCAATGGCCATGCCCAGGGGACTTCTGTCCCCTGGGCATGGTCATTGGGCATAGTGGCATGTAGGGGGGCACGAATCAGGCCCCCCTATGCCACAATTTTTTTTTTTTTTAAATACTTACCAGAACTTACCTTATTGTCCCTGGGATGGGTCCCTCCAGCCTTGGGTGTCCTCCTGGGATGGGCAAGGGTGACAGGGGGTGTCCCTGGGGGCATGGGAGGGCACCTCTGGGCTCCTTCCGAGCCCACAGGTCCCTTAACGCCTGCCTTTTACAGGCGCTAAAAAACTGCGCAAAAGCGGGCGTACGTCATTTTTTTTGATCCGCCCACTCCCGGGCGTGAATTTTGCCCGGGAGTGTAAATACGGCGCACATGCCGCGGAGTCACTTTTTTAGACGGGAACGCCTACCTTGCATATAATTAACGCAAAGTAGGTGTCCACGCTAAAAAAGGACGCAAACTCCATGGACTTTGGCGCTAGACACGTCTAACGCCAAAGTATAAATATGGAGTTACTTTTGCATCGGAATTGCGTAAAAAAAAACGATGCAATTCCGGCGCATACGGAGTATAAATATGCCCCTTAGATTCCACAGTGAAGATCGTAGGGAGGATAGTCCTGAATAGGCTGGTTACTTGGGTATGGATAAGGGAGTTCTCTCAAAACTGCAGTGCCGGTTTCGTGATGTACTGGGGACTTTGGTATAGTGCCTCAACTTTCATCTAGTGATAAGCAAATATACTACTGCAAAGCAGGGATCCTTCTTTCTAGCCTTTATGGATCTCTCCTGTGCATTTGACCGTGTGGTCAGGTCTGTACTGTGGGATAAGCTGGAGCCTTTGCGGGTTGAAAAGGGGCACCTGGGCTTTTTACATGCTTTCCATCATGATCTCTCAGTGGCTGTTAGATTTCGGAAAAAATGGGGCGTGTAGTGACTCCTTCAGTTTCGAGAGGAGCGTGAAACAAGGATGTGTGCTCACACCTATTCTATTTTACTGTAAGTTACGGCACTCGAGGAGGCTCTTACAACCAAAGGCGTGGAAGGCCCTCTGATACAAAAAGACTCCAGCATTAACCTATGCAAATGATGCAGTTTTGCTTTCAAGGAAACCAGGGAGACTCAGATTCTCAATAGAGAATTATGTTGAATTATGGCTAAACTGAAGTTCGAAGTTAATGCAAATAAAACTTTTGTGATGGCTAGTCGCCAGGGTAGTGTTGAAATGAGGCAAATGTCTGTTGGAGATTGCTCCAACACTAAAGTCCATGAGTTGTCTTATCTGAGGGTCACTTTTGTATCACTATGGTCCTGGAACCTTTGTATTTCTATGGTTTGGAGGCGTTTCATATTTAGTGTTGGATTTTTAAATAATTTAACCTCTTGTTAAACCGATTGCCCGTTATCTAGAAGTGCACCGGGTGAAGTGTGTTCAGGTTTTAACAAACGGGTCGGGGCGTTTGGGGATACACAAAGAACCAAAGCCTTCAGGTAAAAGAGACTAGAGTGTGTAGATGATTACTTGGTCTCCCGCTCAGCTCCCCTTCTTTTATATTACGTGAGGAACTGGGGTTGGGGCACATCAGGACCTTATACACCTTGCTCCATCATTGTTCTGGTGTCTGTCGGGAGTGATCCCTCAGCAGTGCTCAACACAGAACGCAAAGGCGATTGCTCATCTTGTGATAGAAGACATGCATCCCCAGGATATAATATATCAGGACAATATGCATTGCCTCAGGAACGCCATCTAATTTTTTCAACCCAACAGGACTACCTACGGGCAAAAGGTCATGGGTGAAAAATTGGTTCTTGCTTTAAAGCAACAGGCGCGGAGTCGCTGGGGTTTTCTAAAACTCAGATCAAGGAGTATGGTATGAACAAAACCTCCCCTTGGGCAGAGCTATTTTTGGACTTTGTCTTACATACTAGGGACAGGTCGCTTTTGACTAGATTGTGTTTAGGAATCATTGGATGGCAGCTTTATTTTCCGCTCAGACAGTTCGATCGAGCCTCTCTTCTCCTCTGCCCATGCGATGAAAGATCTCCACAAAAGTCTGCTTCTTTTTTGTGGATTTTATTCTTGTTTTATGAAATGGTTTTTAATTCCTATTGAAAGGGGTTTAGGATGCAATAAGTGTAAATTGGCCCTGTTATATGTGCGGAAGTTGGGCGCCCCCAAGACCTGTATCAACGTCTGTTTCTTTCTTAAAAATGCTTTGCACATAAGGAATGGAATGTCTTTTTAATCAGTTTAAACCAATATATTTATTATTGTTTTATGAGGCCGGATTCATGGAGGATATTCGTGCGTTTTTTACTGTTTTGTCTTATTTCTCATCTTGTTATGTCTCTGTGTGGGTATATGTATGATGCTGATGTTTTTAGTGTATTATATTATTGTGTGGTGTTCATTTTTCATGCTTTTATGAGCATTGAATAGTGCTTAAATCAAGCTTAACATACATCCATGTTGGCATATTTAACTTACTTCTAAAGCCCTAGCATTTAGGCTTCACCGTGTGCCCAGGGAATGTAAGTTAAATGTCACCAGTGGGCTGCAGCACTTATTGTGCCACCCACTGCAGAGACAATGTAAACATGACTGCAGGCCTGGCACCATTGGCCTGGCTGTGCAGGTGTTAACTGCAAGTTCAACCTGTCAAGTTAACCTCTTTTTGACAAGTCCAAATCTTCCTTTTAAATATTTATAAGTCATCCAAGTTGGCCTTACTGCCCATAAGGCAGGATGCATGGCATTTAAACGTAGAACTTGTCGGCTGTTCCTTAGAAAAGCACTGAGGTTAAGTTTAGTATATTATCTCTTCCTAGGAAACAGCTACATATTTCTTTTTCAGCCTTTTTCAGATTTTTTTTTTTTACAAACAGGGAAAAGCTGATTCAGACATCATAAATCAGAGCATAATCATCTGTGTAACATGGACTAGCTACAGGTCCGCAGTATGGACATTCAGAGGATAAGAAACGTGTATGCTTATGAATAAATGAGGCAAGGCAGAGTAGCTTGGACTGTAATATTGGTGACCTTGAACATCCAAGATAAGTTTGTAATGTGTATCGGCGGGTAAGCCTTAAGGAGGTATGCGATGTACGTATGTATCCCAGATTACAGCACCTCTGGTGAAGGACAGGGAAGGGGTCATTGTCTCTTAGCTTCATTTTGTGTAGTCTGGAGGGAGTCCAATGTAGAAAGTGCAGCATGAGAATTTTGATTGGTTTAGGGAAGGAGCTATTTTGTTATGGAGGGCATTTTTGGTGATTCTTCCTGCGATAAGTGGGTAATGTGGGCGAGATTTAGATGTTTCAACCATTTAACGTATAGAGTTAATTTAGGTGAAATTTGAGGGAAGGCTATGGTTTTGTAAAGTTTTGAGGCCAAGGGTCCAGAAGAAAGCCACACCTTCAGGGGTGTGAGGATAGATGCTTCTTTGGTGTAGGGAAGCTCAATAATTTCACTTGGACCTTTAGGAATCTATACAAGTCCACATCAGGGAGGTTGTGCCTATTCACGAGGTCAGCAATGGGGCGTGGCTCCTTATTGCTATCATATTGATCAAATTAATATCCTTAGAGGCCTAAGAATGGGCCAGTGCTTCAGAAGTATCTGATTTAGTTTTGGAGTTATGCCATAATGATACCAATGTGGAGTTATGTATAGGAATCAGCATGTGTTTATAGAGGAGTTTTATTGCAATTAAGGTATCCAAGAGAATATATTGAGAGTGCATGGGTTTACATTTTGACATAGTGATAAAGGAGGTAATGGTGAAGGGGAACAGAGGGTATACTCAATCTCAATCCAACTGGGAGGATCCTCTGGGTCTGATAACAACCATATGGCCACCTGTGACACTAAAAAAGCAGATTGATAGAGATTCCAGTCTGGTAGGCGACAGCTTCCTTCAGCAAAATTACGTATCAGAGATTTGTAAGAGATCCTAGCCCTCTTTTTTTGTTTAAATATGTTTATTGCTTTTACTATTTTACTATATCTGTATTGCCAATTTATATAACATCATAGTTGAACAGTTGAGTAGGCAATTAATACATGCAGTTGTACAAGGTCATTCGGATAAATGCACATATCAGTGTCCTGACTAAGCCGTTCACTTGCTCAGTGTATAGTTATTTAGTTTTCTAGTGTGGCGTGAGCACATGTCTGGGTATAGTCATCATGTAGCATTACACAATATTCATGGGTCGTATGTGACCATATTCACATTGCACAATAACAGAAGTTAAGAAATTATTTCATCAAGTAAAAAGGACAGAAATAGTGATAAAAACAGAACTATTACAACAAAACTCTGAGATATCCCGGTTTCAGGTCCTACAACCTCTCCACAGGTCACCAGTTTTATCATGAGGGGGCATGAAAATAGTCTTAAAAGAATGTCTTTATGTGCAATATTGGTTAAGCTAAATTTGGAAATAGGTGTATGGTTTCAGGAAGTATCGTTTGGTGGGATGTGGTCATTAGGGGGGGTGTGGGCAAGTCCCCCTCTCCTGTAGTAGCGCCTGCTGAGGTTGATGTATGTGGTGGGTCAGGGATGTTGTAGATGCCACAATGTCAGTCAGTTACTATTGCTGTCTAGTTGCTGGCTATGGGATATTTGCGAAGCCCCTGGTTGTCTTCGCTGTGAAGGGCAATGCTTTCAGTCTGTGCTCACACTGATATCGACAGTTTCCACACCACTAGAGGTTAAGGGCCTGAGTTTGATGCTATTCTGTCTACAGCATGGAAAAAGGAAGTCGATTCTTACCGGAAACATGGAAGAGGTAAAATTCACGATAGGGATAACCATCATCTTTAGTGTTTGGAACCAAGAGGTGAGGAGGTTTTTGACTTTACTTATGGTCTTGGATTCATTAAGTTGAATTGTTTCGGTTAGCTCTTTGGAAAAACCAAATCTCCAGATATTTAAGTTGTCTCGTTGCCATTTAAACCCAGAGTGCCCGGGTTGTGCAGAAAAATCTAATCGGTTTAGCAGGAAAACCTACATTTTATCTTTATTGACGGTGTAGCTGGAAACCTTGGAGAAGTAGTTTATGATGGTGGTTAAAGAGGAGAATGCATTCTCGGCATCCTCAGGATAGATAAAGATGTTGTCTGCATATGCTGCAGTTTTGTACATTTTGGAACCAAATTGGAAAGCTTTAAAAACTGAGGAGGCAATTAGTAGTGTAAGTAGCAGGTCACTGTTGAGTAGGGAAGAGGTGGGGATAATGGACATCCCTGTCTGGTGCCTTGATGTAATTTGAAAGATGAAGATACTTCTCTATTCATCCTAATATTCGCTTTGGGGCTCACATACAGGGCCGTGGTCATGTTAATGAAGGATTCAGCTAGGTTGTGTGCTTCAAGGACAGATGAAGAGAAGGTCAGTAGACCTTATCAAAGGCCTTTTCGGCATTGAGTGTGATTGCCACTGCAGGAAATGAAAATTGTTGTGCCTTCTCTAGGATGTGACAGAAGGTACGTATGTTGTCTCTGGCAAGTCTACCTTTTATTAATCCAATCTGGGAGTTGTGTATAAGTCTAGGAAGGAAAGAGTCAATCCTTTTCGCTGGTATTTTTGTGAATATTTAAGCCTTTATTTTTAGTACAGAACTGGAGCGATCATTTTTAGAATCTGTATGGTCCTTATCTTCTTTGGGGATTACTACAATAGGGGCCTCCGAAGCTGTTCCAGATACTTTGTTCTGAGGGGGAAAGTGGTCAAGGAGATTCTTAAGATGATCAATGAGGAAGTGTTGGGATGTTTTATAAAAAATGATGGGGAAACCATCAGGGCCCGGCGCTTTCCCAGATCGTACTGAGTTAATTGCATTGAGGACTTCAGTGACCTCTAATGGTTTGTTGAGATGGGCCTTGTCAGACCCTGAAAGTCTCACAATATTTAAGGCACAAAGGAAACTTTTGCATTCTGATTTTTCGCATGGAGATGTAGTGGTATAGAGTTTAGCATAGAACTCTTTAAAACTATTTAAGATTTCTCAAGTTTTGTATTTTTGGGAGCCATCTTGAGCTTAAATATGTGAAATGTTGATAGAGTTTTTTTTAAGTTTGAGGGTGGTGGCAAGGGCTTTGACAGCTCTATTGATGAATAGGAGCCATTTAGATTTTTGGGCATGGACCCAGAGGTAGGCCCATTTGCTTACAACGGAATTATAATTATATTTCAGTTGTTTAATGTTGTTTAGTAGGTTCTTATCTTTGGAGCGCCGGAAAGCCGATTCTTTCTCTTTAATATTTAGGCCTAACTTCTGTAGGCCGTCTTTAATTTTATGTTTTTTTATTAGACATGCGTTTAATAATTTGGCTTCTGGTCGTGCACTTAAACGCATCTCAAAGAACCACAGGAGATGAGACAGAGTGTGCATTTTCTTTAAAAAATAGTTCAACCTCCTTTTTTAGGTCTGTTACATCTTCTGGTGTGTCTAGTATTTCAGTATTTAGTCTCCAAATTTGATTTTTCCTTTTATTAGGGGTGTTTGAGACAGACATGGAGATTGCGGCATGATCTGAGACGAGAATGGGATGTATTTTGGCCACAATGGTGGATTGGAGGAGGGAGGTGGCTACCAAACGTTAGTCAATACAGCAGAAACTTGAGTGGGGAGAGGAGAAGAAGGTGTAGTCATTGCTTTTTGGGTTATGGATTCTCCACACATCTCGAAGTTTGTGTGAGGTGCATAGTTTAAACATTTGTATGTGAGCTTTGGGGGCTCTAAAGATAAATGCAGAATGGTGATCTAAATTGGATCCATTGGGAGATTAAAGTCTCCACCCAGTATTATTTTTGAATTTAATGGGATATCTGCAAGCTTTCTATTGATAGAATGCCAAAATAGTACAGGTCTTGTTTCCCCTGGTTCAATCTGGTGAGTATCCATTTACCCTCAGCGGTGTGTTCCAATGTGATGACAGATATACCAGAGTTTTTCAGGTAAGAGTGAGTGTCCCATTTTTCTTATTATATGCTTCAAAACACACAACATCCGCCACCAACCTACCCTCATAGATAAGCTTCCTTGTAGCCAATCTTTGTTTCTTGGAGGAGGACTATGGACCAGATGTATCAAAGGATTTTGCATTCGCAAACGGTGCAAATTGGTAAATTCCACCATTTGCGAATGCAAAATCGCCTTTCGCGATGTATGAAAGTCATTCACAGTGCAAATACAAGGAATCGCTCAAATAGCGGTTCCTTGCAACTGCGGCATGAATTATGCTCCCTGCACCTCTTAGCCTCAGGGAGCTATCAAGGGGTCATAGCAGCAGCTGGAGGGGTCTCATAGAGTGCTCTCTCACACTTTTTCAATGCATTTCTCAATGCCATGCCAAGCAAAATTCAACAGCACATAAGATTCCACAACACCCCACATGAACTACTACAGACAAAATTCAGTTTCCACCAGATTGCCCAATTCTCACATGTAATAGGCGCCATCGATGGGACACATGTAGCTATCTGTCCACCATCGGCCACAGAGTATGTTTATCAGAACCGTAAAATTACACATTCCATGAACATACAAGTAATTAGCAATGCCTCCAACATTATAACGGATCTTGTGGCCAGATACCCAGGTCGCACACATGACTCCTACATCTTTCGGCACAGTGGAATATACACAAGACTACCTGATGGGGAGTTTGGCGAAGGATACCTACTTGGTAATGTTATAGTTGACAATGTCGCCTTGATGTATATGTGATGTCACGGATAACAATTTCTCATTTTACTCTAATTCTAGGAGACAGTTCCCATGCCATCCCATCATTCATACTGACGCCCTATATGAACCCTGCAATGCGGTGAAGGTATAATGCTGCTCACAGGACAACCCGCAGCATTGTTGAGAGGACCTTTGGCCTGTTGAAGAGCCTCTTCAGGTGCCTACACAACAGTGGTGGTGCACTACAATACAGCCCTGAAATAACGTGCAAAATTGTGGCTACTTGTGCCATGTTGCACAACATTGCAACAACGACCTGTGGAACCGACCAAGCCAGACTCAGATGAGCATGACGTTCCCTTGCCACCCCTTTAACCAGCAGACAGAAGCCGAGTCCAAATTCAGTGTGACTGACAACTTCAGCCAATTTGAAAATACCAAATGTGGGCAGCCACAGGAACCTTTACCTTCTTGGTTAGGGTATCACCATTGGTCATGCCTACCCACTGGCTAGTGCCAGGCATATATGTGATGTCTCCAGGCGCTAGTTCAGAAAACTCCTGGACCTGTGGAAGTTCAGAAGAGGATTGAAACTGTTGTCTGAGATCTGAGGACATCCTGTAAGACTGGATCTGCGCTCCTTCTTGTACCCAGGGCAAAGAACTAGGCGTCTTACGACTGACTTCCTGTTACAGCTACAGGACACAACAAACTACAAGTACTGGACCCTCCTGTTGGCCTCTGCCTGCTACCCTGTTGGCCTTTGTCTGTTACCCTGTGAGTGACTAGCTGCCTCCCTTAAGGTCCTGGGGGTTTTTGGAAGCATACTTCTGTGGTGGATTGGGGCATTAAAGGATAAAGTCAGAAGGTAAAATCTGTGACCAAGACGAACCTGGATAGTGTGTCTGACTCAGGCTTCATCGCTGTCACCATCAAATTGCACCCATCGCAGTCATTGACTATCATTGACACTTTGCTTCTTGGCTCTATTGCTACTTAAAACTTTTTAAAATGTATATCTCCGGTTCCCCTTATTAATTTTTTTTCATTTTGTTTATTTATTTACTTTTTTTCCTCATTCCATTTCGGGAATGTTATTGTTTTGCATTTCAACTTCACTACTGTTTAAGCACTGCATGAATATTTTACAATTACCTCTAATCTAAGCCCATCTGCTCTGTGCTAGAGCTACCCGGGGGTTTAGCTCAAGTTTATTTAGTGATTTTAGTGGTTCCCCAGACAAGGATTGTGATTATTACTTGAAGTGTTACTTACCCTCCTCAAACAATAACCGAATTTTTCACAATGTCACAAAGCAAAGAGGCATAGTGCGAGATACTATGAGGGCTATGAGAGACACAACGAGTGGTGTAGTGGGAGATCTTGTCGGATTGCAGGTCAGCGGACAAGAACGTTCAGGGAAGTGCGAGGTCAGCCAGTTGTGAGTGAAGCCTGCAATGCCAAGAGTGCTCACAGATAGTTCTCAGGGTGTAAAGTAAAGCAGGGGGGTTGACGGTGTTGAAAGCTGAGGATAGAGTATGTGGATGGATGAGAGGTGATTGTGGTGAGTGGAGATGATGAAGCTATCTTAATGCGTAAGGGCCGTTTCGGTAGAGGGGAAAGCATGTGACTGTAATGGCTTGAGAATATTGTTTGAATTGTTTTAGAAAGTCAGGTTGGCGAAGATGAGGTGTTCTATTATTTTGTGGAAGAAAAGAAGTTGAGACACTGCATGACAGAGGCGGAGGCATGACTGCGGTTGTGTGTTTTTTGTTGGAACGCTAGAGTTTTAAAACATGAGGGGTAGGTACCATGAACGTGTGAGTGATTGAGTAATGGTTGAGTATTGAGGTTGGCAGATTTGAATGCTTGGATAAGCCTCATGGGTGATATAGAGGAAAAGCCTAGTATGATGCAGATGGGGAATCTTAGGGATGTAAGAGGAGGTGTTGTGGAGGTGAGCAGTGTAAATAGAAGTAAGATGAAGAATCTATTACCAATAGAGAGATAGTTTTCAGAGGCAAAGAAAGACAACTGCTGATTATTCAGTCCCAGGCGCTGTGGGTATGGTTGAAACAGATTTGGTGGTATCTAAGGATCGAGATGGTGTTTCCTGGGCTTGTTTAACTGCATGTACATTTTCTGAAGTCTTATTGTTGGGCCATTTACGAAGGAGTGTGCCATCTACGTTTTCGAGGAGTGAATGGATGATGCAATCCATGGTAGATGTCATGCATTTGGGAAAAATGTGCACACAGGATAGTGACAGTCAAAAGTGTATATCAGGATAGGGGTGAATTTGTTGAATTACGTATTCTGTTATAGACGTGTGAGGTCACTGAGGATTTCATTTAAAAATGTAGGGTGTCAGTTGAGTGTTTTATGTTGGTGAAAGGGCGGTTGGGTTGGGGGTTAGAGGAGCTAGTGACCCATATATTATTTATGGCATGAGTAGAGGGAGAATGACCAGCAGAGAATAGAGAGTGTGACAGTGGGTTAGAAATCAGTGTTATGTTTAAAGGTTTGTCCTGCTCGTATGTGGATGCTGTATAAGGATTAGGCAGTGAGTGGTTAGAGAGCAACAGCAAGTACAGATGAAGTTGATTACTAAAGTAAAGATTGCTCTCACAATGATAATAGAAGCTTCAGGTAATACTGATTAAAGGACATTGTCACTGTCTGTAGCACCTGAAGAAAATTAGAGAACCTGGACATTAACCGTGAAGGTGGTGATTATTATTGTTAAATGGTATTCGAAGGAGAATGATGAAGTGATTTTTGCCTAACTGGGAACAGAAATATCCCTATTTGTTCAGGAGTGTGCCAACTCCTCCTCCTTTGTTTATCAGCTGTGAGATGTGAGAAAGGGTTGCATGGTCAGCTTGGACGGTCGTATGTCAAACAACCTGTTTGAAATTGGGTCTCTAGTTGGCAGAAGTATGCACCCTGTCCAAGTAGGGACCTCAATCCTAGTCAGGGTAAGTCAGAACACAATCTAAATTATCTTGTGCTCAGCCTCGGGTAGCTTGGCACAAAGCAGGCAGGCTTAACATAGAAGGCAATGTGTAAAGCCTTTGTGCAATAACTCGTACAGTAACAAAGTGGAAACACCACAAAAAGTACTCCACACTAGTTTAGGAAAATATATAATATAATAAGACCTAAACTACACAAATTCAATATGCACAAGTCAAGATATCCCTTTTTGAAGATTTAAATGAGTCTCAATCCTTAAGAATCAGTAGTTGTTTCCTTTTAACACACGGTACCTGGGTGTGTCAAAAATAACGCTGCAGAGGGGCCGCAGAGGAGGAGATGCGTTGAAAAGTAAAGCGATGTGCCAATTCTTTCGGCATGGCAAAGGCGATGCATCATTTCTTTACAAGCTGCAAGGCAATGCGGGCGTTTCCAGGATCGCAGCCTTGGTTCCTCACTGCGATGCGGGGATATTTTGATGCCCAGAAACAATGCACAGAAAACTCAGAACATTGAGCAGAAGCAATAGGTGCTGCAACAATTCGGCAGGCGATGCAGTGATTTTTCAGCCATGAGGCAGAAATGCTGGACCGATCCAGCATGCGCTGTGTCGAATTTTGCAGACATTGCATCTATTTTTTGAGCACTTGAGGAGGAAGGCAGAGTCTTTCCAGCTAAGTCAGGGGTCAGCAGGCAGCAAAGCAACAAGCAGGCCAGCAGTCCTTCAGAAAAGCAGTCCTCTTGGCATCCTAGTAGTCCCTCTGACAGAGTCCAGTTGTAGGTCTAGAAGTGTCTGAATTGTTGGGTCACAGACCCAGTATATATACCCAAAAGTGCCTTTTGAAGAGTGGTTTGAAGTACACAAGTTCCCCTTTCAACCCAGCCCTGTCTGCCAAGAGCCATGTGGGGGGTTATCAGTCCTTTGTGTGAGGGCAGGCCACTGGCCTTTGAAGTGTAAGAGAGAGCCTCTCCACCCTTCTTGCCCAGGGAAACCCATCTGTATACAGATGAATGCCAATGCAGCTGAGTGTCTTGTGTTTATTGCTCTCTGCGTGGAATGCACAACAGGAGTTGTCAACAAGCACAGACCAGACATGGATTGGAGTCAGGCTGTAAGGCACAGATGGCAGTAAATGCAGAGAAATGCCCTACTTTCTAAAAGTGGCATTTCTGAAATAGTAATGTAGAATCTAACCTCACCAGTAAGTAGGATTTCTCACTACCATTTCAACCATACGAAATATAACAAGTCTATTACTCTCAGTTCAGAAATGACCACTTAAAAGTATATAATGGAATTTCTAATGCTGACCTACGAGGGGAGCAGCTTCACAGTAGTGGAAGACGAATTTAGGAGTTTTTCACTACCAGGACATGTAAAACTTATAATCACATGAGGGGTGACTTTTATGTAAGAAAAGGGGAATTTAAGGCTTGGCAAGTCTTTTTAAATGCCAAGTCGAAGTGGCAGTGAAACAGCACACACAGGCCTAGCAATGGCAGACCTGACCTGAGACATAATTAAGGGGTTACTTATGTGGGTGGCACAATCAGTGCTGCAGGCCCACTAGTAGCATTTAATTTACAGGCCCTGGGCACATCTAGCGCACTTCACTAGGGACTTATAGGTAAATTAAATATGGCAATAGAGTATGAGCCAATGTTACCATGTTTAGGCGAAACAGCACAAGCACTTACGCACTGGTCAGCAGTGTTAAAGTGCACAGTTTTCCTAAAACGAGCAAAATTAGATCAGAAAAATGAAGGGAGGCAGGCAGGCAAAAAGTTGGGGGAAGACACCTTAAGGCTGTCAGGTCTAACACAACCCTATGCAGAAATAATGTTGCACATAAATATAGTGGTTTGGAAAAATGCAGCTCATTACAGTATATGTTTGCTAATAATAACTCTAATGGTGCGAGATTTTGTAAAAAATATTTAGCGATACAGCATTTATGTCCAGTGATATGCTGACAATGATATTCTGGTACCACACCATTTGAAAAGCTGCAGGAGTGACATAGGGTATATTTACAAGCCCCTAGTGCCACCTTGCACCGCCCTGGCATCATTTTGTTTAACGCTAAGGTGGCGTTAAGGAGGCCTTTCTCCCACGCCGTATTTTCAAATGCAAGCATTGCGCCACTTTGTAAACCTTTGTGCCACATTATGCCTGCGCCAGGCATAATGTACGCAAGGGGAGCATTCTGACACAGGGAGACTTGAAAAAGGGTGCAGTGAAAATTACAAGATTTCACTGCGCCATTTTTTCAGTCATTTTTAATGCCTGTTCACAGCAGGCATCAAAATGATGCACCCATTTTAATCAACGGGCCTCCCTGTGCTTTGCCGCACTAGTTTGAACATTTTTGATGATAGTGCAGCAAAGCACCACATAGTGTAAAAAGTTTGACGTTATTGTCCTAACAACTGCCACGGTGCAACTATGGTGTTGTTTGGTGAGGAAGGTGCAGGGCAAGTTCAGTGGCGCATCAGGACTGATGCACCACTTTCTTGTAAATATGCCCCAGAGTTAGGGTGACCGGAACTTTAAAGCCAAAAAACAGGACATTTCTGTGTCTCCTTACCAGCAATAACGACACAATGGTTGTGCTGTATTTATAATACGGTGCACCATGGTGGTCGTTATCACAAAATGTTTGATGCCATTGTGGTGTTTAGGTGTTTTGCTACACTAGCCTCAAACATCTTGGTCCTTAGGTTTCTATAGGAGCGTCACTTTAACGCTGGCTCTACATAGGCATTTAAAATGACGCCAAAAATGGCGCAGTAAAATGTGTTTCACTGCTCCATTTTTGTCGGGCCTCCTAGCGCCGGAATGTCTCCGTTGCATACATTATGCCTGGCATAGGCATAATGTGGCACAAGGGGTTACAAACTGCGCAATGCATTAATTGCGCCCCTTTGTAAATATGGCGCAGGAAAAAAGACACTTTAGTGCCTCCTTAGCATAAAAGGCCGGCCAAACATACATGCGCACTAAGCTCTGTCCAACCTGGCAGAGAGCTGGCAGACTCTCCCAGTCTGCCTGGAAGCACCCCGGCTGGGCCAGCAGCATGACAGCAGCGTACAGATTGGCTGCAGGGCAGGCTGGTAGCCTGCGGTGCAGCAAAAAGGAGCTGAGCGGTGGTGGCGGTGGCTTTAGGTAAGTTTTTTAAAATTATTATTAGTTCCTCATCTAGCCCCCCCCGCATCACCCCGCCCCTGCCATGTTCTGCGTGCTGCTCCTGTACCTCAAGTTCTCATTTTTGGGAAGGAGACCAAGTTCCGGGGTCACACTTGGTGGCCAAAGTCTCTTGGCGCGATTCCAATGCCAGGAACTAAATTAAGAAACCAATGTGTAATCTTTGATTCAGAGCTATCATTTGAGGATCAGATTATCACGTTATCTTCATCATGCTTTTTTATTTTAAAATCATTGAAGAAAGTGTTATCTTTTATCTTCCTAACTTGAAAAAATTGTGGTTGTCTTGTTAGTCTAGTTTAGGCTTGACTACTGTAATGCCCTGCACATGGGCATTACAGAGAGGTCCTTAAACAACTACAGATGCTATAAAAGAGTTGCACTGGCTTTCAGTGAGGAAGAGGATCATGTTTAAGTCTTTGTGCCTGGCACACAAAGTGCTCCATGGGTCAGGCCCAGCAAATTTTAGAAGTAAGTTTAGATGGTACTTGTCTAATAGGCTCCTGCGGTCCACCCTGTCCAGATCTGTAACAGCTTCTAGATTCAGGAAAGTGACTTGGGGCGGACGCAGTATTGTTTACTCTATATGCGTTCTCTGGAACAGGCTGCCCCAGCATGTAAAAAGTCAAACTAATTTACTTTTTTTGTCCTCCCTCCCTACACAACAAGGGCTGGTTGTTTCACCAGTATTGTGGCTATGTGATTGAACTTACAACTTTGCTAGCACCAATTCGCCCTCTTGGCATTCGTGCACTTTATAAGTTTGCAAGTTAATAAGAAGCACATAGGTGGTACTGTTTTATGTAGGAAAGCCAAGGCAAAATAAGGGCTGGTAAAGCCAACGAGACTGGTGTTAACTACCAGCCCTTTGGCTTTGTCAATGCTTGTTTTAGTTTGTCAAATTTTCTGTAAATAATTATTGCTTGGGGAGCTGTAGGGGCCTTACTAATATAAAAAGAAATTGGCTAGCAAAAATATATTTTAGTCTCGAAAAATACACATTGCTATAGAAGTCTCTGGCACTGAAGGGAATGACATTTCTTAAGAATGTGATCCCTGTGAAAAAAACAGAATACCTTCACTTACAGTGAAGTTAGCCAATAGCTGAAGCAGGCTGGTCCATTGTCCCATTCTGCATACTGTAGTGGTGGAAGAAAAACTTGAATGACACAACAACTGACCAATAAATAAAGAGGGCTGGCTGAAAGATCCCACAATGGTGTTGTAATACATATATTTTACGAAAAATAAAAATGTCTAGGCTAATGTTACACCTAACAAGACTCTGTGTGTCACTGGTGTGGCTTGATGCCTTCCTTGCAAGATCTACGCTCACCAAGGAACTGACGCAAACATGGGGATGCATTTGTGGGGTTGGGGGGAACGACGGGAGCCTGAACTACATTTCCCAGCACTACCTGTGCCTGAAGGTGCTTCCTGCTTCTGCTGCCTGCCCCGTCAGATCTTAGTAAGGGCACTGAATTCTATTTCAGGACCAGAGGCTCCGATTATGCTATCTCCTTTTTTACTGACCCAAAACAGCAGCCAATCAAAATACAGAAAAAACAGTAACTACACATCCCATGATGCTCAGTTCCAGTATCACATGGTCCAATCACCTCCCGCGCCCTCTGTCCATAAATGCTCTGACCCCAAATGTCACTTCCTCTTTCTTTGCTGCTCTGCAGCAGATAAGTGACTTTCATATTTACTCTTATTGTTCATATGCGTGTTGTTTATGGGCTAGTGTTCTTTCTGGTTGCCGTAGTAGCGACGCGATTTCGCTCGCTTTGGTGCTTTTTTTAAACACTTTACGCATTCATGACTGTCGGCTCCGTGCCATCTTTTGTAACGAGCCCCTGTGGAGCAGGAGCGGGAGCAATCTACACATTGCTCGTGTAGTCCTTCCTTCCTTTTTATTACTTGCACTTCGCGCGCTTGAATTGAGCCGATCTCGTCAATCTCTTGGTTTGACAAATCGGCTCGGTAGCAGACGTGCGTGGCAGCAGAGATCCTGACTCCAGTTTGTGTACTATTCAGTGGCCCCCTGATGCCCAGTTTGTGATCAAAGAGCTTGGGCTGTAAAATATTTGAGGCTTTGCCTACAGTGCCATTCACTGGCTGCTCCCTTCACATTTTATATTGGGCTCCCATTGCCTGTCAGGGGTTTTTGCACTCCCCCTTTTCACTCTTATATTCTTTACTCAAAAGGCTCATTGGAGTGAGAATGAAACAGGGTACTACCCTGAGGAGCTAGGTAATCAGCTTGAGGTTAACCTGGTTGAAGCCCTTGACAATAGGGTCCAACAATCTGTCAACGACACCCTGGTGAGAGTTTAGGGCCTTTTTCAGGACAACTCCTTGACTACGCCAGATCCCAGGTTGTTTCAAGAACAACAACCACCTCTAGATGAGAAAAAATCGAAATGCAAATCTAAATCTAAGAACTTAGAGGGAAGCGAAGAGATTGCTGTTGGCTTACATGCAGACGCATTTAATAAATTGCGTAAAAAATGTGCTGCTGAGCACAACTACAGTTCTAAAAAAGATGTGGTTTCCTCCCAGTCCTCTTCTGATACTGACTTCCCTTCCAGTGATTCTGATGACCCGGATACTCCGGGTCCCAGTAAAAAGCCTAAGAAACAGGCATCCATTCCTAGAGTTCTGGATTTTGACCCGTCAGAGATTGTACACAATAGAGCATCCAATTGGGTCCCATCCTCAGAAGTGGTACAGTATGTCCATGATAATATCAGGAGGAGTTTTGATAAGGAGGTTCGGTCACGCCTTAGAGCGGAATGTCCTAGAACGGATTTGGACGAGAACGTAACAGACACCCGGGACATTGACCCTACGATGGTCACGTTTATGAAAAAGTTTGGCAAAGACCCTAAGAAGGGTTTGGATAGATCTTGTCGCATATGCCAAGATAAGTTACTTGACGTCACGGGCCCCCTGACGAAAGTTCTGGATATGGCATTTCTTGTCAAAGAGTCAGGTAATCCTGTGGACACAGAGGTTTTGATTGGTTGGGACCAGAGGTCCCTTTGTCTTATAGGCCAGTGGTTCCCAACCTTTTGACATCTGTGGACCCCCACTTTATAATGACTGGAACCCGGGGACCCCCATTGAATAATTATTGGAATCCAGGGGCCCCCCTACTGAGTCATTGCTGAAAGCTGGAGACCTAATCTGTTAATATTATCTGATTTTCTAAGCAGTCGCGGACCCCCTGAGGAGGCTTCGCGGACCCCCAGGGGTCCACGGACCACAGGTTGGGAACCACTATTCTAGGCAATGCAAATTGCGCAATATCTTCACAACGGCGAAAATCCATTCTCATGAGGGTTGACCCTAAACTAACGGACCTAGCCGCCTCTGAAGCAGGACCCACTGCGGATGGTCTTCTTTTTGGTTCGTCCTTTATTAAGGAGTTGGCCAAGTTTTGCTCTACCTTTACATCTCTAGATAAAGCACAGATGTCCCTTAAAAAGGTGTTCAAAAGAAACCTTTTTGCCAGGGCAGGACGTTTTGGAGGACATATGCCCGGCCAAGGAACCTTCCAAAGTCCTCAGAGCCACTATCCCAGAGGGAGAGGAGGCTGGTATAATGACCAATCAGACGCTACCTTCTACCCCACTCGCAACAGAGGAGGTCGTCCCAGGTTTCGCAGAGGGGCTCGCAAGGGGCAACAAGGAGCAATCCAGGAAACCAGTTATTCAGGTGAGCATTATTCCGCATTTTCAAGTGCGACTTGGGGGCAGAGTGGGATTATCTCTGGAAAACTGGAAAAAGATTTCAGGGGATCCTGGATTCTTCAGACAGTTTGGGGGTTTCACCTGGAGTTTATCAGTACTCCGACACAACTAACCCCTCCAATTCAAATGTATTTTTCCCTCGCAGATCAGACCTTTATAGACATAGAGGTTCAAGAGTTGTTACACAAAGGAGCAGTACGTTTTTCGTCTCCTCATCCTTCCAGATTCCTCAGCCCCATTTTTGTAGTAGACAAAAAAGGTGGGGGTCATGGTCTAGTATTGAATCTAAAGGATTTCAATTACTGGATATTATCCAGACATTTCAAGATGGAAGGGATCCACATGTTACGAGATATCCTGTTAGAGGGAGATTGGATAGTCCGCCTGGACCTAAAGGATGCTTATCTTTCAGTTCCCATTTTTTCCCCTCACAAGAGGTTCCTACAGTTCCTTTGGAGAGGACACTGCCTAGAATTCAATGCACTTCCTTTTGGCCTCTCGTCAGACCCCTGGTGCTTAACAAAACTGTTAAGACCGGTGATGGAATGGCTGAGGACCAAGGGAGTTCGATTGATAATTTATCTGGACGACATTCTGCTGATGGCTCAGGATCCTCAAACACTCATGACTCATCTGGACTGGACCATCAGTCTTCTGCAGGATTTGGGTTTCCTTATCAATGTCCAGAAGTCATTATTGGAACTCCTGGGGTTCAAGATAGATTCAGTCTGCTCTCAATTGATTCTCCCATCTCAGAAAATGCAAAGTATCAAGAGAGAATTGAGATCTGCCTTATCCAATCAGATGGTATCTTTGAGGACCATTGCCAGAATAGTGGGCCTTTTGGCCTCTTCGATTCAGGCAATCTTCCCAGCCCCCCTGCATTATCGGGCTTTACAGAGGCTCGAGATCAGACATTTACAGCAGGGCCTGAGTTATTCGGAGATGATCCCCCTGACCAACGAAGTAAAATCAGAGATTTGTTGGTGGCTCCAACACATGGAAGCCTGGAACGGCAGAGCGATATTCGGTTCCCTTCCGGAAATAGTGATCAAATCCGACGCCAGCCGTTGGGGGTGGGGAGCTCGCTGCGGCTCCTTAGTGACCGGAGGTCGATGGTCGACTTGGGAACAGACTCTGCATATCAATTGTCTAGAGCTTCTAGCAGGCTTGTTTGCCATAAGGAGCCTTTCCCCTCAGAAGACGGACTGCTGCATCCTGTTACGGATGGACAGCATCTCAGCAGTGAAATATGTCAACAAGTTAGGGGGGACGAAATCCAGCATCCTGGCAGAAATTGCCAAGGATTTCTGGCTTTACTGTCTCAATCACCGTCTGACTGTCCTAGCAGAATATCTCCCGGGCGATCAGAACACAATAGCGGACTGGAATTCCAGGTTTCTAACGGATTCCAGCGACTGGAGACTAGACCTGGTAATTTTCCTGCAGATAATCAGGGAGTGGGGCCCATGCAAATTGGATCTCTTTGCCTCTTGCCACAATACACAGATTCCAAATTTCTTCAGCTGGCGCCCGGATCCTCTAGCACTGGCAACAGATGCTTTCCTTCAGGATTGGTTGAGGTTTCGGGGGTATGCCTTCCCTCCATTTCTAATGATCCCCAGAGTCCTCTCTCAGATATGGAGACAGAAAGCAGAGATCATACTGGTGACTGCATTGTGGAGAGCTCAGCCTTGGTTCCCACTTGCTCTGCAGTTAGCTTGTGCTTCCCCGCTTCTCATTCCACCTCGTCCGGATCTTCTCTTGAGTCCGGAGGGCCATCAACATCCAATGATCAGTTTAGAAAAGCTAACCTTGATGGCTTGGAGGGTTTCAGGTCAAGATGGAATTCCCCAGGACTTTCGCAACAGGCTGCTGCTTTCATCAAGCAAGCTTGGGCGTCAGGCACTCATAAAAGATATGCCTCAGCATGGCGCAGATGGAGTAGTTGGTGTGATAGATGGGGTATTAATCCAGTGGAATCGGATGATGAGCTGATAGTAAACTTTCTTGGCAGGTTCACGTCTGGCTTATAGAACCATCAATAATGTTAGATCAGCCACTTCAGCGGGTCACGTTCATATTGAGGGTAAACCTGTTGGTGAACATCCTCTTGTCTGTAAGTTGTTGAGAGGTATCCGCTTATCTAATCCTCCTCAAACCAGGTATTCGGTGTTGTGGAATGTGAACATTATATTGAGATTTTTAGATTCCTGGCCAGCCAATAGATATCTGTCTCATAAGCAAATTTCAGTTAAATTGACAATGTTATTATGTCTGATTTCTTGTAAGAGAGTGTCTGATGTCAAGGCCTTGGACTTGGCTCGTAGAGTTTACCCGCCTGAAGGTGTTACGTTTAGAATTACTACACAGACAAAAACTAATTGCAGGTCAGTAACATATCCAAAGTTTCTAGATAATTCAAAACTTTGTGTAGTTCAATGCTTAAAGGATTATGAGATGGTTACAGACGAGTTCAGACAAGATGCTAATGGTCAATTGCTTATATCTCTACAAAAACCCTTCAAACCAGTCTCGTCAGCCACATTATCACGATGGATGAAATGGTTAATGAATGAAGCAGGTATAGATACCACCCAATTTGGAGCCCATTCAGTTGGAGGAGCTATGGCGTCCAAGACGTATGCATTAGGTTCATGTCTGGAGGACATTATGAAGGCAGCTGATTGGTCTTCTGAGACTACATTTTGTAAATTTTATCATAAACCTGTGGTAGATGTTGCTTCAGTAGCTATTGGTCAGCTTTAAACGAGCATAATCGGAGCCTCCGGTCCTGAAATAGAATTAAAAATATTCTAGCTTACGCGTCAAGAATTTTCAATTTTATCAAGGACACTGAGGCAGGGATTATCCCCCGCCCCCCATTAAAAGAGTATTATTTTGAGTCAAATGTTTTTCATAGTATCTTAGCTATATATCAATATTGTATTTGCCCACCCTGAGTATATATGTATTGAGTCACAGCAATATTGTTATGCTTAAACTGCATGATATTACCTTTTTTTATCTTATATATTCTAGGCTCTGATCAGAAGAATACATGAATTTTTCGTGATGTGCTCTTGATGACATCGTTATTTGGATCTGTTGTCTGGAAGTGTTTGAAAGACTTGGCTCCGGTTGAGCGCTTTCGTGTTACATTTATGGGTCTGAGGAACGATGGAGCTCCGACTATGTAAGAAGTTTAATTTCAGAAGTTCAAGTTGTCAGATTTTGACAAAGAAAGAGGAAGTGACATTTGGGGTCAGAGCATTTATGGACAGAGGGCGCGAGAGGTGATTGGACCATGTGATACTGGAACTGAGCATCATGGGATGTGTAATTACAGTTTTTTCTGTATTTTGATTGGCTGCTGTTTTGGGTCAGTAAAGAAGGAGATAGCATAATCCTCACCTCCGTGTCCTTAACAGAATTGAAAATTCTTGACACGTAAGCTCGAAATTGTTTTACTCCTGCAGAAAGGGTCGCATCTGTGGAGCCAGGGGTAACGGTGGGAGCCTGAACTACATTTCCCAGTACTGCCTGCACATGGAGGTGCTTCCTGCTGCTGCCCCACCAGCGCCTATTAAGCGCACTCAACTCCTGCACCGCGGGGATCATCTGTGGATGCAGAGGGACCTGCGGGAGCCTATCTACATTTCAGGGCACTTCTTGCTCCCGCTGCCCGCCCCGCCAGCACTTATTAAGTGCCATCAACTCCTGACACACCCGGACATGTGCCGGGCCAAGACTGGGCCAAGAAGGGTCCATCTGTGCCCATCCATGGCCGACCAAGGCTGAGCTGGGCCATCACATTAACATCTTCAAACTAAGGGTCAATGTGGTCCCGATTTATTTTTCCTCACTCATTCTTGTATTTGTAGACGGTCTTGGCTTCTATTTTGTCAGTCCGCGGTTCGGCCGGTTTTGTGAGGTGTGGTACACAAAACGGGAGTAATGGACAAACAAAAATGTGCTGGTGGACTGCAAACTTCAACTCTAGGGGGTGGAGAGTTGTATGTGGTATTCGTTGACCTCCAAGTGATCTAGTTCCTTGGAGGAAGCTGTTGGTTACCCTTCTGGGGATGGGAGGCCTGAAAGATATATTAAATGTTATCATATGCCTACACAAAGGGAGCTATGCAAGAATCCGTTATGGTACTAAGGGTGAGTTAACGGACCCGGTTGCTGTTAGTAAGGGGGATCGACAAGGTTGCGTTTTGGTGCCCACTCTATTCTTGCTTTACATTAATAACTGTATAGGCTATCTAGTTAATTGCATTAACAACCCCCACTCTCTAGAAGGTCAGAAAATCCCAGGTCTATTTTTATGCCAATGACACCCTCTTGTTGGGCAAAACTAGAATGAGGTTGCAAAATTTATTGAATCATTTCTGCAAAGATTTCGGCTTGGAAGTAAATACTGCTAAAACCAAGATGATGATTTATAGAAAAATTAAGAGGTCCCAGTGTGTGGTCCTATTAAACAGCGAAGTACCTCAAAAGGGTCTCTGAAATAGATTACTTAGGTGTGAGACTGATGGATTCTGGGTCCTGGCTCCTGCATATAACTAGAAGTAGCCAGGTTATTAGCCATCATGCTGGGGTTATTATTAAGTTGGCAAAAAAGGTGCAGTGGTTTCCAGTTAATCTGGAGATTGACGTATACAAAATGCAGGTCAGGGGTGGAGTCTAATATGGTGCAGAACTTTGGGGGAATTGTAATTTGAGTACCCTGGGTTTTAAGGAGAACGATTTCCTCAGAAATATTGTGGGTCTAGGAACTCCACTTACGCCTCTTATGCTTGGCCGTGGAATCTATTCAGTTACCGTGCTGGCAGCCTTAAGACCGCTACTGTATTGGGTTTGACTATGGTCAACCAGGGAACTCTCAAGTGATGGAGTTGTCTCAGTGAGCTAATGGATTGTAACCAGGCGGTGTCTAAACCTGACTGGTTAAAGAGTACTAAGGAAGCATGGCTCGATCTGCGCTTACTGAATTTCTGGAGTGAACCTTCGACAATACCAACCATTGCTGCACAAAAGGTCAAGCAACGTTATTGGGAGATGGTTAATCTGCTACTTGAGCAGGGCGCAGGCAGAGGTATATTGACTGATAACTTTCTAGTCCATAAAGCTGTACCCAAGGCCGAAGAATTTTTATACTTTATTAGATCACTGCATTCCCGTTAAACTGTACCTTCGGTTTAGCTATGGTACCCTCCCTATTGCTGCCTATACCGCTCATTGGGCTTCTTCAGTAGCTGGCACTAGATGCTGTAAATTCTGTGTGAGTAGTGATGAAACAGACGAGCACCTACTGTTCTTTTGCCCCAAATACACCCAGCCAAGAAGGAGGTGGATTGTCCTGCTATGCAGGAACCTGCTACTTACAGATCAAGTAATGCCCTAAGGACTTGCAAATTCGACATATCCAAAGTAGTAGTGGTGGATATCACTAACCATGACTCCAGAACAACGAAGTCGTGAACAACGAAAGCAGAACAACGCTTTCGTTAACCACAACTTCATTGTTCTGTGCCTTAACCATGCATGTGCTGAACAACGCACATGCGTGGTTAAGGCAATCAATCAATCAATTGGGAATTTGTAAAGCGCACTACTCACCCATGAGGGTCTCAAGGCACGGGGGCATGAGGGGGGCAGGGAGGTGCTGCTACTGCTCGAACAGCCAGGTCTTGAGAAGTTTCCTGAAGGTAAGGAGGTCTTTGTTCTAACGCAGGTGGGTGGGAAGAGTGTTCCATGTTTTGGCGGCGAGGTGCGAGAATGATCTACCACCAGTTGTAGTTCTGCAGACGCATGGGAATGTTACGAGGACGAGGTCCGCGGAGCGGAGATGCGAAGTTGGGGTGTAGAAGGAGAGTCGTCTGTTGAGGCACAGAAGGGAGTCAGCTTCTGAGGAGGACGCGGTGAGGTAAGTGGGGCTGGGGGTGTTTTAGGGGTGGGGGTTGGGTTATTTTTAGTTTGTAGGGGTGGGGGGTTGGGGTAGTTTAGGTTTTAGGGGGGTGGGAGTCATGGTAGTTTTAGGGGCGGGGTGGGGGGGTCGGGTATTTTTAGTTTTTAGTGGCGGGTGGGGTGAGTCGGGGTCGTTTAGGTTTTGGGGGGTCGCTGTAGTTTAGGGTTGGGGTGGGAGGTCTGGGTATTTTTAGTTTTTAGGAGCGGGGTGGAGGTTCGGGGTAGTTTAGGTTTTAGGGGGTGGGGGTCGTGGTAGTTTTAGGGGTGGGGCGGTAGGTGTATTTTTAGTTTTTAGGGGCGAGGGTGGGGGGTCGGGGTGTTTGGGTTTTAGAGGGTGAGGGATGCAGTAGTTTTAGGGGTGGTGGTGGGGGCGTCAGGGTATTTTTTGTTTTTAGGGACAGGGTTGGGGGTCGTGGTAGTTTTAGGGGCAGGGGTGGGGGGGTCGGGGATATTTTTATTTTTTAGCGGTAATTTAAATATTTGATGTTTCTTTAACTATGATAGACTTTCCTCTTGTAATGAACTTTTGTACCTATTTTCAATTTTTTAAAGTCAATGTTTAGAATTTTGTTTTTTATGATCAACTGTCTCATTTTATGTATGACGATGAAATAATATGTTGATCGGTCAAAAAACTTTGACACTTTTAACTTTGAAACTTTGACTCACAGAATAGGTATTTATGTTCCTGAAAGCAAATGTAACATAGGTGAACAGAGATAAAACTAAAAGACAATGCTGACAAAAGCGAAGGCATTTCTCCGTGACCTTGAGGGGAATATGGTAGTTACATTTGCTGATATGTACTGGGTTGTGCGTCAGAATATATTTGGCAAAAATATCATTCGACACAAATATCATGTCTAAACATTGTTTTCAAAACTATTATGCTACTGAGGGTAGATTTTCTGTTATAAACGCAAATGCAGCTATCTTGTTTGTAAACAATAAATAGGGTACACTATTTCTCACACAATACTTTGTTTACGATATTCTTGTACCGTGCCCCGGGCTATTTGGAGCTTCATCATTAAAAAAAAAAATGGTGACCAATGGTTTTCCCTTTGCCCTACGGATTTCATGACACAAACACTTTGTGTGCCTTTTGATGTTTTCTAAAGTTGACAGTCCATCTCTGATTGCCTGTGAACTCGATCCCAAGATGGTCAGTGTTTCTGTAAATGATTACATTATAACAGCGCATTAACTCTTCCCATCGATGTCTCAATTCTTGTTCTGCTGCAAAGACTTGAGCGACTCAACTAAACCCAGATCACCTCAGTTCATCTCCGCAGACCCAGACTCTCTCATGACAAAATGGAGGTAGTTAACTTACCTTACCAGGTACTGTCCAAAATAACCCCTCAGATAGCCAGCAGCCTCCTTCGCTGCATGTCTGCCGACGACTGCTCAGGACTGTAATCTTCAGATGGTTACCATAAACGAGCATATATTCCTTATCACCCAGAGCGCCTCCGCGTCCTGGTGAGTACCTCCTCTCTCCACCAGGTAAGACTTCGATTAATGGGGATCTGCCAATGGGTTTGTTCAGACTGTTCTGATTTAAAGGACTCAGGGTCTGATTTAGAACTTGACGGAGAGGTCACTCCATCACAACGGTGCCGGGTATCCCTTCTGCCGAAATCTAAATCCCATAGAACACAATGGGACTTAAATTTTGGTGGACGGGTATTTGTTGCTGTTGTGACGGAGTAACCCATCCGCAACTTCTAAATCAGGCCCTATGCCTTCCGATCATCCGCGCAGCAGATGAGAGTACGAACTGTGGCTTCCAGACTATCTGTCCTTGAGTAGAGAGAACATCTCCGACCTGCTCTGTAGCTGTTGCACTAACAAGCTGCCCTGAACTGTGTCTTCTATAAACTACCAGGCAAGGGTCATTGTACCTTGGCTATTGTCAATCAGACCCAACCATCTGTGGGATCCTTGGGTGAGCAGAACTTCACAGATGAGGCTGGGGCTTGGAACTCCTTGTGCACACAACACTTTTGGCATGTTACAGACAATGGAAGGCATTGGACTGACTACTGCACATGCATATAGTAGCTCAGATATTGCATATAGTAGGATATCATCAAGCTCACAACAGTATCAACCATAATCACGAACATCTGAAACTATGGACTCAACTACCCTGTGTATATACCTCAAGGCAGACAAGGCACATAACAGTTCTGAAGATGGCAAATGCCGGATCGGACCGATTTCGGCCGGCAGCCCAACTGTGGCTGCCGTGAATTTTTTTTTAAATCGCGCTCACCCCGAGGGTTGAGCCGATTGGCTGAAGGGGGTGTGGTGGGGGCTCCCAGGTGACCAGCAGGGGCAGCCCGAGTTAGTTTAAAAGGGGGACTCAAGTCAGGTTGTTTTCTTGACCCTGGGCTGCCCCTGACGATCAACGCACTCCTCCAGAGGACTGGAGGAATTCTTTCCCGCCCACCCATCCCCAAAGAATAGCAGGATTAGGAAGACCTTAGGAGGGAAGGAGTCATGTTTTGGCACAAAACAGGTGGATAACCTTGACATCAAGAATACTAGTGCAGGCGAACTCAAGACGGTATCAGGAGCTTTTTGGCTCAAACCAGGGTGGCGGTGCTGTGGGTTTAGGAAAGGGGCTCAGGACGACCGCTACTGCGAATGTCCATAGCTCCCCCCAAAGTACTCCATTACATGGCCCTGGAATTTTTGAATTTGGGGGGGATGAGACTGCGCCAGGGGACCACGGTATGGCCCGGTTGCCCAGTATCATTCCCATTGGGTGCCAGGGGGGATCCCTTGCTTAGGGTTGGCTTTGACATGGTTGGATGGGTGGACAGTTTTCATGCTGGCCCGCCCCCCCCTCTATCTTGAGGGGCAGGAGAGTCTCGCCTTGTGAAGCGTAATTGGTTTTGGGGGGAACACGGCCCCCAGTTTACAGACGATGCCACAGGTGCCTGGTGGGTGGACAACCATGACTCCTTTTTAAAGAACATAAACTATTTGAGATGCATATTGTAAATAATTATGGAAATTTAAGGATGAAAAGAAATACTGTACATATGATGATGTTTTTTATGTCGTGTTTATATGGTTGTGAATAAATACGCCTGAGAATTGTTATATTCTCTATCGCAGGAAGGTTTTCAGTCTGCTTTGTTTACTGTGAACATAAAGTATGCTACTCCAAGCAGTGGATCATAGAGGGGAAACCAGTGTGAACTATTTGTTTGTGGGTATCGATGCGGTCCCCCACCTGTTGGTGGGGTCCTAAAGACTAGCGCCTGGAAGTACCTGACCCTGCCAGCGCTATGGTGCTACAGCACTTTACAAATCTCTGGTAACATAACAACACAAGACCGGTGCAAGTCTGTATTTGGCCTTCTCACTCACGTGACTGACGGACCACTTCTGAAGGAGCCTTCTCAGCGGCAAGTGATGATATCTGGGACATCACTCCATTTCAATCAAAAACATACAGCGACACAGAGAATTCAAGAAATCTATTCTGGCAACCCTATAGAGGGAGCCATGCATCTGTGCATTGAGTCCATTGTGGACACGCCGCCTTGCAATGCTCCTGACAGCCCCATCCTCAAAGACTATTGGCAGAGCTTTTGATAATGTTTCTCAGCACTTCAGGATTTTCTCTAAGAAATAACAGATGTTCTTGTTTGCAGTATGAAACGTGATACAAAACACGGCTGTCTTGTCACAGACTGTGATATCAACAGTAGAATGTACTGAGATTCAGCTTCTAATAGGTCCGTCCCAGAAAAGCAGCCAATATTCCAGTGTCTGACTTCATCCATACATTATCACTTGTTGACAAACAAACAGCTGGTACAACTGCTGCATTTTGACTGGCTCCTTGCGGCTGACAGCTTGTCATTGACATAAGTTGAGGGGTACCTCATCACTAACACAACCCACATGTCACAGAGCCTTGTTTTCATAACACCTGTCTTTGAAGATCAGGGAGTTGTATTAAACAACTAGAGCGCTAACCTAGCTCGCATAATGTGCCAGCTGTCGGAGACATGCTGGTTCAAACAACTTGAGAATTCTGCACTTTGCACGCAGCAGGTTGAATATGTCTGTACAGTTGCAATTTCTAGAGCTAAAAAAAACTACAACAAACATTTTTTAACCTTCCATCAGTAAGTCATCTATACTTAAAGTATTTTTCAGTCCGTAAAAAATGTTTTACATTATGCAATCTATTAAAGTTTAATTGGTTTTCATCATCGGTCTTTTTGATTACCAAACCACATTTTGGAAGGAGTTGTAGTTTTAAAAGAGTGTTAATTTATTGCTTGTTCTGTTAAGCAATATTTTATTTTGCTGATATAAACCTTCATATACTTCCAACGTCTTCCAACCCCAAACAGTCTTAGTACTACAAGAACAGTCAGCACAAATGTCCTTGTTTCAGAGATGTTGGTGTTGCAACTGTAGCTCATAAATTTATGATCTAGGCCTGGAGCCGGTGACTGTTTAGAAAATAAAAATAATGGTACCAGATTATTAAAGTAAATACACATAAAAACAAAATGTAAAAATAAAAACTTCAAAACGCTCCGGAAATGTGGCGGAATTTGAAACTGGAATCTAAATTAAGTTGGTATCCTCATCTTGATTGGTGGGAGCAGTGCAAATACAGCTCACAGCATCTGGGTGATTGGCGATGTCAATTAAAGCAGTGATGTGCACCCCCAAAAAGAAAGAGTGCGTTTGGGAAAAAGCAAGTAAGATACTAGAGTCAACCACTTCACTTTGTCTGTTCAAATGTAATCGCATTTTGCAAAGCTCCAACCTCCCAAATAAAAATAACATTTTGATTTTCGTAATTTTTGTTTGCGGAATAAATAAAATAGTTCATAGCCTGCTTATTTGTTTGATGTATGCTTGCTTTTCTATTTTGTGAATGTTTTTACCTTCAAATGTGGAAATCGCTTAGGCTTGTCTCTACGGGTAATTTTGGTGATTCAGTGACAGTCCCAGAAGCCAAGATGTTAAGAACCACTGCTCTCGGTGTAACCACAAGAGGGAACATAGTGGCTAGTGCCACGTAAAATGGATAGTCACCAGTGGCCTAGCACAAAATAATGGGGCCCTCTGCAGAATTTGATGATGGGCCCCTAAGGTTCCTATACCTCACGGATAATTATTGGTCTCGGGCTCAGTGAGGGCTCCCTAAACGGCTGGGGTTCCCCAAAAATAACTGCCCCCCCCCTCCCCCCCCGCCCGCGCCATAGGGGCTGCAAGCCTGCGTTACATCCCAGCTAGTCATAGTGTATGGGATTGATAGCTTCTCTGAATTAGAGGGGAGGTCATTATTCCAATGGAGGCAGGATGCTCATTTCCAGAACCGAGAGGCCACTGCAGAGAAGCAATGGTCTCCCCAGCCCACAAACTTAGTGATGGTGAACAGGAGGGCGACAACTGCTACTTTGCTCTTAACTTATTTTCTTCCTCTGAAGGGGAAGATAACTAGGGAAAAAACTCCAGCCAAACTGAGCGCACTCCCTAGAACTTTTATTTTGGGATTCCCAGGGAAAAGACGTTCACTGTTGATTTCGTTGAATGCGTCAATGATTTTCCTGCACCTATTTCAAAGTTTTGTTTAGTGACAGGATCATTACAAATGGGTTACCACCAATTTGAAATTGGTGGTAACTGCAATTGTTTTGCGACCATATTCACGGTTCACAAAACTATCATACGTGGGCGAGTCGCAATTAGGAAGGGACACCCTTTGAACGCCCCTTCCTAATTGGAGTTGCAATCCCTAATTTGTGGGTCGGTAACAGGATACCGACTCGTAAAATAGGGATGGTACATTCAGCAAGGTCATTTTGCGGTCGCAAAAGACGATTTTCAAGGTTTTCGACCACAAAAATGTCATCGAACATGTGGCCCTTCGTGGCTAGCATCAGGGTACACCACACGTCAGCAGCGAGCGTTTAAGGCGCTGTCGTTGAGGTATGGCATGGTGGAAGCATGCAAACACTAGCTGCAGGCCAAGAACAGTCAATGTGCAGCCCTGGAATCGCACTATCTTGTCGTCGCATTCCCCCAGAAGGGGAGCCCCCTCTGCGCAGTTGGCCCCAGAGCGCCTTAATCCCGCTTGATGAGGTGGGCTCACCCCAGCCTCAGATGAGGGAGACCACAGCGCATTCGAGGATCTGGCGCTTCAAGATGCCTCCCTCACCCTGGGGGGAATTAATACCCCCCTCGGGAAGTCAAGAAAACGCAAGAGTTAGAAATAAACCTGACTGGGCCTGGAGCGGCCACATCAGAGGGATGCGGTTTACCAAAGAGCGCGCTGTCTGGGGCGGCGCGCGGCTTCTGGCCGCGCTGTATTGTTCCTCGGTCGCGTTGCAGCTTCTTTACAAAATTGCGGTTTTCGTGCCAAAACAGGAACTCCGAGATGTTTCTTTGATGGCTCAAAACAAACATTTTTAGATCTCTGTTTTGTTGTTTTTCAAGTTCATGGGTTCCATTCGAGCTACAAAGCCTCTGAGTTTGTCTTTGGAAAAATAATTGCTTTTCATACAAAGCTTCCGAATCAAATGCATATTTTCATTTTGCCAGAAGCAGGAAGGGGGAGGGGTGGTGGGGGCTGCAATGGGCATCTTCTTCAGTTCGCCGATAAGGGCTCCTCGGTACGAGTGCCCCAGACTCGGCCCGGAACCCCGGAGGTACCGGCACAGGGGGCTTTGGTGAGCGTGCGAGGGTGATTAATGTGACACCAAATTCTGCTTCTTTCCCAGCATTTTATTAATTTCAGGCCAGGGTTTCACCCAGGCATTTAAGTTCTAAGCAGAAGAGTCCAGTGAAAAACTCCAAACCCGCGATGATCCCGATGGACAAGAGTGAATGATCCCTTCCGGGACCGTATTATGGGTTACAAAGCCTGTAACGGGAGCACTATATATATAATTATTTATGTTTGTCATTAGACGAGATGTTGACTATCAACAATATTGTGCTTATAATTTAAGAACTATTTTTTTGTGTGTAAATTATAAGGTAACCCCAGGGCCCTAGTTATGCTTTGGGTTTCCCTTGTTTCTGTTTACAATTTACCACCCTTTGTGGCATAATCCCAAGGGGAAAATACCATGCGATTCTGAG
The DNA here is from genome assembly GCF_031143425.1 of Pleurodeles waltl. Classification (NCBI taxonomy): domain Eukaryota; kingdom Metazoa; phylum Chordata; class Amphibia; order Caudata; family Salamandridae; genus Pleurodeles; species Pleurodeles waltl. Next base: position 94,922,338 of record NC_090441.1, read on the forward strand.
GATTTGGCGTTGGAATCAGTGCTTAATTTGAGCAGGCGGTTTCCGGCGCAGGACACCCGCACGTTATGCCTCAAGCATTTACTGCGAGCCAAAGTCACAAATGAAAAAGACGGAAGAAGAGAAAAACGAAAAAGCGTCACAATGGGAGAAAGCAGAAAGCTGCAAGAGTGAGCTGAAGGAGCAGGAAGCGTCCGTAGATGGATTAAAGAGTCCAGATGTGCCTTTAGGATTAAGCTGCCCCAGTATTCTGTGCTCCCACATTTAATTGCAGCAGCCACGTGTTTCAGAGGAGCACATTGGGCACCGGCACGTTTTCATTTACACATTAAGCACTGGTTGGAATGAAGGCTGATATCTAAAATTGTAGTTACCGCACTTTGGGCCAGATGTAGCAAAAAGCAAAATTGCGACTTGCAATTTGCGAGTCCATCCGACTCGCAAATTGCAAGTCGCAATTTGCTATGCAGTACGGTGTCTCAGACACCGACTGCGACTCGCAATGGGGTCGCGATGCCATTTGCGACCGCGGTCGCAAATGGTATTGCATCCCACAGCGACTCGCAAATAGGAAGGGAACACCCCTTCCTATTTGCGAGTCGCAAATGCATATTGCGAGTCGGTAACAACTCGCAATATGCATTTCTGCATGCCGAACCCACGTTTGCGACTCGCAAACGGCGAATTTCGCCGTTTGCGACTCGCAAACGGGTTGCTACATGTGGCCCTTTATCTCTGTACATTATTCCCCTTGCGGGCATTTGTTCCACTCGTACATTCCTCCGGATATGCTTGGATGCGTTTGTGTAGGAAAAAAAAACTGAGATTGCCGTAACCTTGCACAACTCGGATTGTGATATCAGCGCAAACACCAGAGGCGCTGAATATCGGAATGTAAATTTCTGTGTAAAACGAAGGATTGGGGATATAAAAAGTACATAGTACACATTTTCACCTTGAAGTTGGGAAAAGTTGTCATATTTTTATCAGTGTGCAAAGTTTGCTGATTTAAAATATTCAACCAACTTTCACTTACATGAGAGGATCACTGTCCATAAAAGTGCTGAAATAAAATGTTATTCCAAAAACATTTTTATGAAACAATTCTCCAGCAAGAAATGGCTGTCTGTGCAACTTTTCACTGTCAAATTTCCCAGTAATTGGTAATTAATGTTTAATTCTTTAAAACTTCCTAAAATGCATGTAAACTGCAAAAAAAAAAAAAAAACTCATCGAAATGTTACGGAGAAAAAATCTTAATCTCATCGTTAGATCCACGACCCATTCTTGTCTATTCCAAATCAGTCCGATTTAATCGGAACCCATGAACCAGAGCGACAAGATGGCTTCTTGTCACTGGGACAGCAGGTACACAAATCGTACACTTATGTTTAACAAATCAATGCATTCTGGGTATTGAAGTCTTGGTGTACTTCAGTGGAACGTCCCTGATAACGATGACCTATAAAATGATAGCCCAAGATTGAAAACTTCTGGCCCTGTGACATAGATTGACGTAATCACCCTTCTGTCAGTAATTGTGTGTGGGAGGTCACAAAACTAGCTCTCAGCTTAATCTGCATCCCATGCATATCTCTCCCACTGAACAATTGTATTGCAAAATTGATATACCCCTTACCACCTCCATGTGGGGTGCTGAATCGCTACCCTACATGAGTAGCAGGCTACACCATGTAGGGTGTTTGGCTGGAAGTGTGGTGTTGTTTTGATTCTCTGTGGGAAGTGTTTCCATGTTGTGCGTGAGGAGTACCAATGTGTGGTTAATTATGTTATGGGATTCAGTGCTTAGCAGTGTGTTGAGTGAGGAAGTGTGAGGGATAGGCACACAGTTTATGGTTTTAAGTGAGCTTGCAGCTTTGAGCATCTCCGCAGGCCCTTTTATGGTATTTCTTATGTTCATATACCACCCAGCTCGTTACTGTTCTTGGTTGTCCATACCCTCACTTCAGGTTCAACCATAGAACATTAAAATATAATTACACTACAGGCCTTCAAGGAATAACACTACTTCTTAATTCAATCCTTCCCTGAACCCTAAAAACTTCTTAACACTCACTTAGGGATTCTATCTGCTGAAAGGCGGGGGAAACTAAGGGTGAAATACTGGGAAGAACTTGGAATCAAATTATTGAGTCCCCTGGTAAAACCTCGGCCCATATTTATACTTTTTGACGCTAAACTGCGCTAACGCAGTTTAGCGTCAAAAATTTTTGCGCCGTCTAACGCCATTCTGAAGCGCCATGCGGGCGCCGTATTTATGGAATGCCGTTAGCCGGCGCAAGCAGACCGGCGCTGCCTGGTTTGCGTGGAAAAAAACCACGTACACCAGACAGCGCCGGCGTAGGGGGAAAATGGCGTATGGGCGTCTTAAAATGGGGCAAGTCAGGCTACGTCGAAAAAATCGTCGTAACTCGACTTGCGCCATTTTTTTTCGACGCCCATCCCCCATCAACATGACTCCTATCATTGTAAAGATAGGAGTCATGCCCCCTTGCCCAATGGCCATGCCCAGGGGACTTATGTCCCCTGGGCATGGTCATTGGGCATAGTGGCATGTAGGGGGGCACAAATAAGGCCCCCCTATGCCACAAAAAAAAATTGAAAAATAACAAAAAATATACTTACCTGAACTTACCTGTACTTCACTGGGATGGGTCCCTCCATCCTTGGGTGTCCTCCTGGGGTGGGCAGGGGTGGCAGGGGGGGTCCCTGGGGGCAGGGGAGGGCACTGTGGGCTCATTTTGAGCCCACTTGTCCCTTAACGCCATCCCTTTTTGGCCACGCCCACTCCCGGGCGTCATTTTTGCCCGGGAGTATAAATACCACGTAAAGGCCTGGGAGTCATTTTTTAAGACGGGAACGCCTCCCTTGCATCTCATTAACGCAAGGAAGGTGTTCACGCTAAAAAATGACGCTCACTCCGGGCACTTTGGCGCCCGAAGCGTCTAACGCCATAGTATAAATATGGCGTTAGTTTAGCGTCGAATTTGTGTCGAAAAAAACGACGCAAATTCGGCGCAACCAGAGTATAAATACGGCCCCTCATATCTTAGATGGCCACCAGGATCCCACCGGTGATCCCTGTTATTTCTGTTACTACCTCCCTCCATGAAGTTCCCAATGCCCCCATATTGGGAGCTCTGGGAAGTAGTTGCTAGGTGATATCAGGGATAGTGTGATAAGGATTTTAGTGGTGTCGTCGAGCAGCACAGAAACGTTTACCTCTTTAAAGAGTTAGAAGAAATTTGTAAGGCATCAGAGGCAGCACTTTCAAGGCTACATTCTGCTGTTTACTTGCAGTGGAGAGATGCAAGTAAACCATGCCATTTGAGAGCAATGAGCACCGCCCGCTAATGGAGTAATTTACAGAATGTCAGACATTTTGTTGTTATATCACCATTCGGTAATACCATTACCAAAACCAGTTATCTTGACATTACCACAAATATAGAAATAAATGTTTAAGAATTGTTTCTGGTTTTCTTCCACAATCCTTGGCGTAAAATTAGCCCCGTTTTTTTTTTGTTTTGATCTGGTACTACCAGGCATGAAATGCAGTACTTTTCTTTTAATGCAAAAAAAAAATATAGCATTCAGTGCACTGAAAACCACTTCCCACATATTCCACCAGAAATTTTACAGCTCCTCACAAATTCTAAATGACCCCCAAAGTAGTAATTCTGTGAATGATAAAATACACCAACTATTAGTGCACGATTATTCTAAGTTTGTCGTACTGATGGCCTATCTAGGTAAGGTAAACGTCCCCTTTTTTACGTCTGGTTTGACAGTGCGGCTGTTTGGACGACATATGTTTAACAATTCTTTAAAATATGCATAGAGCAGTGTTATTCTCTCACCTCATGCTATAAGCCAGTGATGCATCTTTCTGCCTTCCAGGAAGTGCTTTCATTACAATGCACGAGGGACTATTCTAAAACTGAAAAATAGGCTCAACTATGCTGCTTATCACATTCAGTTCTTCTCCTATGTGCATTATACACAGAAAGCACTATTTTTTGCTACTTTTTCCCAACATTGGCAAAGCAGAAGGGCAGGCTGTAATGTGATAAACAACATTTGTGCATAGAATGCATGCACATATCATTTGTGAATACCTGTGTTTACATTTGTTGGTAGGTTTAAGCCAGACCTATTGACTTTGCCAGTGTTTGTTTACCATCCTGGGCAAATCGGACCTAAAGTGGGTTTCCATTGCGCTGCTAGTGGAGCAGTTGACTTTACAAAATAAGACCCAGACCTACTGTCAGGGCTGGTGTAAGTGCAGTGCAAAGACATGCAAATGTTATTGTCAGTCAATAAGAGATCTGCATGAAAAGTCAGTGTTAGGTCTGAGGCAAACTGCACTGCATTGTGCCACTTAAAATCACAGAAAACATATGTAAAGTGGACATTACCACACATGCACAATTCAAAGTCCCATGAACACCTCTGCAAATCAAAATTTACCATCCACAGGCAATGTAGTGTGCATTCCGCAAGCGCTAATAGCGTCAACATATTTGTGCAAAACAAAAACGCGTACAAACACAGAGCAGCAATCAAACACTTATAAAAGTCAAAAGAAGTCAAGAAGGAGAATGTTATATGATAATAAAAACAGCGGCTTCAGCAATCACCACATGAGGAGGTTGGATGGAGGGAAAAAATGAAGGTGACACTCTTACAGGAGGACGCAATCAAGCAAGGGTATCATCCTCATTAGGAGCCGCCAGGAGAGGTATTCCTGTGGGGATACTGCTATGTGATTCATATGTACCTGGTGTTCCCACATCCAGAAATCCCAGGAGCCGGAAACCAGAGGCAGTTGTACCAGCAGTGTTTCCACAGTCGCTAAAACCTCTTGAGACGTCTGGGTAGGAGATGTGGGCAAAAGCCCCCGCCAGCCCCCTCAATCACCACATACAATGATCCCTTTTGCCAAGGCAGAGCCTGCCCTACTCAGGGCTTTAAGTGTGATGAAAAAAGTGGGGGTCTCTAAAAGGGGCGAGGTCTATGTAATTCAGGGTGTGGTGTAAACTAAACTTCTGTGACTTCCACAGTGCACCACATGAACAGTATTTTGGTTTCTCTTTGAGATGTTATTGCATCCAGATAAATAACACAACAACTGCTGTACACCTAAAGGCAGCCATGACTATTGGCTTTGTCACCATTGTTGTGTAAATAATTAATAAAGAAAATGTTTTGATTATGAGACTACAAATTAACCGTTACTGAGGGCTGTGTAGGGGGCAGTGATCTTCAGAGGGTCTCAGTCATGCCCTTTATGTTCGCTCTATGTTAGACAAGATACCCTTTTTCTTTCCACATCTCCTCCATATATGTTACACCTCATCTCTTTCCTCTTCAGCGGCCTCTTTTCACTCTCTCCTGAATGTACTTCCTCTCATCTCCTTCACTTCACCACCCAACAAACACACAACACACCCACTCACCTCTGAGCTCTGCATTTTCTTTTAATTTTACCTTGTCACTATTTTGGCAACTCTGGTCCTTCTTCACACTCACTTGCACAGACTCACAATTGAATGTGGTATATGTGAACATTGTGCTGTGCGCTCTGCAGAGAGGCCAAGGTTTGGATGGCCTTGCATTCTGATTGCCTCGCTGACCCACCGATAGCCACTGTGTGAAACTCGCACTGTCTTCAGCCTCAACGCCAGAGCGCTCAGTTGTGGCCCGATGTAAACACCGGAGGCGATACACTTCACGAATGTGCTATACAACAGTATTAGCATAGAGAAACGCATCATTCTGGGAGTAGCAAACACTCTTATGGTGTGCAGGATTGAGGTTAAGATTAAGAAATGCGTGAAACATAAACAGGTATGAAAATGCTGCACTAAACTACCTTAACATTTGTTACATTCATTATTCAGAAGTCACTGAGGAGGTCATTATGACCCCGGCGGATGGCTTTATTATGGAGAAAAGTATTGCCAACAGGCTGGCAGTACTTTTCTCCATATTAAGACATTGGCGGTTTGGCTCAAGCCAAACCGCCAATATACCACACTGTCTGCCACAGTGGTAACGACCGCCGGGCTGGAAACTTCAGTCTCCAGCCCGGCGGCCATCACTAGCCCACCTGCGGGATTATGACCCCACCTACCGCCATGGTTTTTGTGGCTTCTGTACCCTGAAAACCATGGCGGTAGGCACTATCAGTGACAGGGAATTCCTTCCCTGTCACTGATAGGGGTCTTCTCCTCCACTCCTCCCCAGGTTTCCCCTATCTCTCCTCCCTCTCCAGCCCCCCTACATTCATGCACCTTCATTCACACACGCATTCACACACTCATTCCCACATTCAACCATGCATGCAGACATCCATTCACACACACTTACATACATACAAGCACACACGCATTCACACAACACAAAATACATGCACTCACACATCCATACATGCACACACATGCAACACACACCCGCATTTATGCAAGCACAATCATACACACCCCCCCCCACACACACACCTCCCACCCCCATCCCCTGTCAGAACACCCGACTTACCTTTTGTGAGGGGGCCCTCTGGCAGGAGACGGAACGGGGCACTGCTGCCAGCAGAAGCGTCCGCCAGCAGAACACCGCCAGACCGTATCATGTGTCATGATACAGTCTGCGACAGTCTACTGGCATTGCGCTGCTGCTGGCAGCAGCGCCACCTTACCGCCATCTGCCAGCACAGCCACAGCGGGATTTCTGCCACCCTTCTGGCGGAAATCCGGCTGTAGTCATAATCCGGCTGACGGCTGGTAGCCGTGGCGACGGTCTTTTGGCAGCCGTCGCCGCAGCAGTAGGTGGTATATACCGTCAATGTTATAATGAGGGCCTGAGTCTCTTTGCCTGTAAAGTTCAGGGCGTGAATTTAGGGTCCGATAGGGACCCGTTTCAATGTCCGTTTTTAATTACTACCAGGTCTGAGACCGAGACGGACCCGGCGCACTTAAAGCCCTGTTTCTGACACCATCCCCAATGCCCATCTTGACCCCAGCGACCAGCACTGGCCTTTTATCACAATAACAAGAGACATAAGCACTCCACAAATGTGCAGGCAATCTGTTGTATGAACTAACCCTACAAGAATGTAGTAGCCAGGTTCCAAGGAAGTGGCTTAACTCAGTGGTTCAAGGTGGTAAACTGCAGCATTTGGATGTTAACTACTGCTTCACACAGGTGGCAGGCACGCTTCCATGGGATGCACACTGTGCTTAGTTAATAGCAATAGTTGCAGGCAGTTGGCACCAACACTCCTGTTTTTTTTAAGCTAAGACTTATTTTTCATCATCAAACTTTGACCCAGTTCAAAAGAGATAAGGGCTGAAAAGGTTGAATGAGAGAGGAAAGAAAGATAGGAAGGCAGTGAAAAGAGACAAAGGACTAAAAAACAACCTGCAAGAGTGAAATAAAGTCAAAGGAAGGTTTAGGTTGTTGAGGAAATGGGCATGAGGTGTAATGAAGAGGGATAGTTCTGATATATGGCCACACCACCATTTGGGCCATTTCCATTTTTTATTTTACTAACTGAGTACACATGATGTGTACCTTTTCAAGCCACCAATCAGCAGGTTGAAATTATTGTGTATGGACAAAGCCAACTAGTAGATTAGGTATGTATGACACACCTGGCGAGTAGAACCCATGAGAAAATGCCTCTTCACATGTAAAATGTATCATATCTGCTTGAGGATTACAGGTTGGGACCTTGGCTGATGACTCCATGTCACCGTTCCAACACTGGATCAGAAGAAGCAGGCAGCAGTGTACACTTCAACACGGGCAGCATCATCGAGAGGTGTCTGGATTATACAGACCACTTTACCCAAGTAGTTGGGTGTGGTGGAATGCAACACGCGCCCCTTTTCTGCTGAGCCTTTTCTCTGATTTCCTCATGTTACATAGCGCCAACGTGCAACTAGAAGAACTATCACAGCGCTGATTGATTCATCACCACGACTTACACATTCTTTGCATGTGTTGGGTTCACTACTTCCCAGTGTGACACGTCATGGCAGATGTTCCCATGTCTCTCGGTTCTCTGACATCTCTACACCATTCAGACTCGTCTGTTTATCATCAAATCTGTTTAGTATCCTTGCAGGCACTTAGGCAAGGGTCACTCCCCTGGGGCGGCAATTTTATTTGCAGTCTATGCGGTTGAGTCCACCATGCGGCAGAATATATAGCTGGACATTCGTGAAGACACCTAAGCATGTGGTTGTAAGTTCTGCAAGTGCTTTAATGTACACTCTCAGCTGCTGCTCATTCTTCATCCATGCCAGTTGTGCCTGGGCTTCTAGTCAACCCGAGCAACAATTTTGGGAGCACTTGTAGGTGCCACCCATTTCTCGCTTGCAACGAGTCCTCCTGGGCATCTGGTCTCCATCCTGAGGCCTGAGCCGACCATCTGTTTGTTTTGTTAACTTCACCTTTAACGTGCTCTTCGTGCCATGTCACGCCATCTGTTTTTAATGTCTTCGATGGTCCTTTGGGTAGTCCCACTACACGTTTTTCACAATGCTGCCATTCCTCAATGCAGCTTTCATCCCTGGTGCAAACTTAAAAATCTGAAAGAGTTTGTTCTTGTCGATGTATCCCTCAGCAATCCGATCCCCCGGGATCCTCGATTTTGCAATATCCTAAACAAGCATTTGCATAGCCAATAGGTTTCGACTTTTCCTTTTTTTATGTAACTCGCTTACAAATATTTCAAAAATGTTATAATAATGTTTGTTTTATTAAATTAAAAACAAACATTATTATAACATTTTTTCTAATATTTGTGAGCTAGTTACATAGAAAAAAAGACAAAGACAAAACGTATTGGAATGGGGGAAAGACGGGAAAAAACGGCAGAACACAGAGGAAGACAAAAGATGGCCCAAGAGAAAGGACAGAAGAAGAGAGAAGACAGAAGAAGAAGCCTGTTGACCTGTTAAAGACGGGAGACGAGAGAAGGCGTGAGAAGACAGAAGATGGAAGAAGACAGAACACAGGAGAGAAGAGAGGAGAAGACAGAAGACATGAGAAGAGTGCAGATGTGAGAAGGCCGAACACCGATTGGGGTAAAGAAGACAGCAAAGAGAGAAGAAGGTATGCATAAAGAAAAAAGAAAACAAACTGCAACAACAAAAGAAGACAGAGAAGAAGGCATAAAGAAAGAAGACGTCAGCGAAGTACGAAGACGGCATGCAGGAAGAAAAAAGAAGATAGCAACGAAGAAAGAAGACAGAGAAGACGTCATCGAAGAAGGAAGACGTCAGCGAAGAAAGAAGATGGCATGTAAGAAGGAAAAAGAAGGACCTTCAGCATCTCAGCCAGCGGGAAGGACACTGGCCAGTGTCCAATGTGAAGTGATAAGAAGGAGTACTAGGCCCACAGGCAACTCAACAGCAAGATCGGTGAAGAAGACAAAGACAGGAAGTGACGTGAAGACGACATGCTGGCCAATCCGAAGCAGTTAAACCAGAGTGACATTGAAGTAAGCCATGAAGTAAGTATGTTCAGGTAAGTAAGGGGCTGGTTCCAAGCCCGTTTTAGTTTTTTTAACCCCCCAAAACTTTCACAAGCATGCACGCAAGCATGCGTGCAGGCGAAACCTAAAAAGCACAAAATTGGCACTTCTACAAAAGTCCACACTTCTTACTAAAGCCACAGCAAAAGTTTTTAAAGGTGCACTCTTGGCCTTTCTTTCATTGTTACCAGCGTTGCCACTGGACTGAGTTACAGGAATGTGTACAACAGGCAAGAGCGGTGTTTTCACTTTCTCTCCTGGCTGCTGAGAGTGAGACACCAAAAAGGAAACTTGAGGGACACCACCACCTTAGAGAATGATACCTGCAGGGGAAAACCTTGGTTCCCCTCGCCTTCTGCACAAAGCCTCTTTCAGACAGTGCCTCAGGAGAGATGAAGACTGTAGCTTTCCTTGAAGTGACCCTGCCACCCTGTTCCTGCACTGTGAGCCCCACAAGGGGCTGTGCCCCAGGGACCTGCTCTGATGAAGGAAGCAGCATCTCAGCTCTGTAACTCCAGGGATGGCGAGGATGAGGGAGATGAGAGTGCAGCATGAGAAGAAGGAGGACTCTGAGTGGACTAAAGTGACAACTGTCTGTAGAGCTGAAATGATGTTGGATAGAAAGTCAGGGCTGGCTGGTGTCATCCCATAGGCTGCTGGATAGCTGTGGGAGGTGTCACTGAAGAGGAGAAGGGGGATGTGCCTGGAGGAGGAGGGACCAGAAGGTGTGTCGCTAAGGGTGAGGAAGGTACTACTGCCGAGGAGGGAGAGTGCGCTGAGGAGGACATAGCACAGGGAGAGCCCAGCAGAGTGGTCCCAAGTGGGTGATGGAAAAGATGCCAAGACTTCCACAGCCCCACATGTCCTCTCTCACTCCGCCTTCAGAAGATGGGCATCAAACGCCACCTTCTGAGAGAACATGTCGGATCATGTGCTCGCCTGGTTCTAAGCACTGTTAGGCGTTTTGTCACTTATTCTGTGAATTATTAAACGTGTTGTACGAAGATTTTTCCCCATGCTTTTCACACGTTTTCTCTCTCTGTGTAGTAGTGATCCTACAGTAAAGTGCTCTGAAACCCAGTGCAAACGTCTTCATTACACTACACCAAGAACTCCAAAGGGATGAAAGCATCGCCACCGCCAAGGGGCTGCTGATGGAACTCAGCATCGCTGCCCCTGGGGCAGGAAGAGCCTCCACCGAGGCGAATACTTATGCATCTTAGCTGGGTCAGTTTCAGGTCTGCTTTGATTTTACTAAATTACAATGATAATATTACAACTGATAGGGGCTTCCAACCAGTCCTGTTCGCCCACTGGTCTGGTGTTGTATCATTCGCTATTTTTCATCCAGCTGCTGTTGCATACATACAGTATGAGGCAAGGAGCCAGCCTACTTCAGTCACTGACTGACTTCACTGTGAGTGAGGGCATTCTTCTCTTTGATAAGGGGCACACTCTCACACTAAGTAGTTCTCTTTAGTGCAAGCGATTACTATGGCAATGTGTGCTTTTTAGACCAAAAATGGTTTGCCATTAGTCAATTGATTTTACTTGATACTGGCAAGAGCACATTAGTTGCTTCAGCAATACAATTTTACAACAAAATTTACAAAACAAGCATTGACAAAGCCAAAAGGCTGGCAACACCAGACCTACTGGCTTTGCTAATGCTTGTTTGGGTATGGTGAGGCAGAAAAAGCAGGTGTGGATCATTTGTTGAGGAGTGGAGAACAGCAGCGTAAAGTACCTTAAAACTGCACAAAAACACTGCACTACACAAAAGGTATATTGTGCCGCAAAATTTGCAAATGCTTGCAGCACTCCGAGCTCTGATGTGTGCAACCTCCTCCCCCGTCACAGTGCAGTGTTCCTTTCCTTGACACTGCCTTCTGCTTCATGGCGCCGAGGCTGGTCCTGGCGCCCAGATTGTGCCATGTTTTCTCCTGGACACTTCCTCCGGTGAGGTTTCTTTAGGCAGACTCGCTTTCAAAAAGTTCGGAGACTTCCTGTTGTCATTGTTGAAGGGAACCATGATGCAATGCTGTTTGCATGTGGGTCGCGTTTGCGTCATGTATTTTGTAGCATTGTCCTCTCGTCCATAGCAGCAGGAGGACCTTAGCTTAGTGTTACATTTCAACAGTGGGCATCCGCGATCACTCAAAGAAAACTTATCGTATGGGCAGTGCCTCTGTATCAGCAGAAATTGCACCACCAAAGTTGGTTACTGCCATTGTTAGATGCTGATGTATCCCATGGTTTCCCACTATTGTTGAGATTTTCTATTGACGTGCTACACATTACACAGCCGCTTTTAGGGCTGCTTTGCCTGAAAGACATGCACTATAGGCCAGTGGGATCCAAGGGCCAGATGTATCGAACTTTTTTGCGTTCACAAATGTGCGAATCGCAAACTTCGGCCATTTGCAAATGCAAAAATGCCTTTCACAATGTTTGAAAGGCATTCACAGTGCAATTTTAAGGAATCACAAAAATAGAAATTCCTAAAAATAGCGACCCCATTTAGAGAATCGCAAATTGCGATTCTCTGAATAGGAAATCACAAATAGGGAATTCCTATTTGCGATTTCCAAAGCACATGTATCAAGCATTTCCTAAATGCGAATTGGGCATTTAGGAAATGCAATTACCACCAAACCCACTTTGGTGGTAAGCATGTGCAATTTTTAAAAATGCATTATAAATGGATTTTAAAAAATAACATGTAGCGCACACATGCCCTTAGGGCATGTGTGTGCTTCACATGTCCGCAAATATTTTTTTGGGGTGCATCAAAGGGGGCCTCAGGCCCCCAGCACCTTGGGGTTTGCATGACCTAATTTGCGAATTCCTAACTGGAATTCGCAAATTGGGAAATGCAAAACCATCCGCACCTATGGGTTTCAGGCCCATAGGGATGAATGGAGGCGCATTCTCTAACTGCGATTCGGTAATAGCGATTGCGAATTTCAAGAAATCGCTATTACCGAATCGCAAATTTCACACATCCCATTTTGCGTTTCGAAAATAGCAATTTCTTAAAATTCGCTATTTAAGAAATGCAAAACGGATCTTTGATACATCTGGCGCCGAACCTCAGGGTGGACACAACACATTTAGCTCACTGTTGCTTCAATCTACCCTGTGACGACGTGCGGCTTCATTCAAGGATTCCAAGCTGGTCAGCGTTCTAGTTTCTGTCTCCTTTGCTCACAATCTCATAAAACGGATCAAAGAGACTGCACCTGGTGCTGAGTTGTTTTCTGGGGTTCTGGGGCGCTCTCCTCCTCCGGACGCTCGACTCTGAGAGTGTGACAGATTGAATGCTAACTACTGCAATATGTGGTCGAGATGATGGATGCGCGGGACTCTTCGCTCCACACACACATGAAAGGCGCCTCCCCCCTGTTTGCTCTCGTGAAGCATGTGCTCTTCATGTTACCGCCTCCCCACGGAGATGCTCCTGGAAGCAGCAAGGTTTCTGGTGCCTGTCGGAACCCTGGGCTCGGCCAGACACCTCGATAAATCACGGAGCATTCCAGATTTCTTGACAAACGAGAGCCATGTCTCTTTGCTTTACCCGTTATTGTAGGAAACGAGGACACAAACCGATAGCCACTTTACAAGCCTGTTTCGTGACCTCGGGGTCAGACAGTCCATAGGTAAGTCAGGCACAATTACCTTTGCTGGTCCCGTATCCAAAAAAAGTGAGATCTAACTGGGTAAAAAGTGACATTTTGTTTTTCCAGTGGGTGGACCAAATTGTTCAACAGTCCTCAAAGATACATGCTGTAAAGAGGACTTAACACAATTCTGTATTTTTAAACAATCCTATACTGCAGGAAAAGCAGTGTGGAGGTTCTTATGTACCACACGGACAGATGCTCCAACTCTTCCTCTGTGCAGCCGTTTGGGATACCTGTTGCTATAAGCAGAGCTTAATTTGTAAATAAATAAGTGCCGGTCCCCAAAATCTCGACTTTAAAGGAAGGCTGAATGGAAGAGAGGCAGGGGACTATGCCAGGGAGGTGGGCCTTGCCTTCCTCGCTGCAGCACCACTACCGGCAGGGTCCACGACCACCTCTGACAAGTCCTGTTGGCTCTACCATCAGGGGGCAGCATGCACAGGTATGCCTCTTTTATTCGGAGCATCCTAGTTACGCATCAATTCTGTATAAGGTAAGTCTCTTGCTAGGAATCATTGTACGGTTCAAGAGATCGGACTTTATGAAGAGTATTTTTCTGTACTCCTTGTGCCCTCTTGAAATAACTGTTGTTTTGGGAACAACATTTGTGGCATAACATGAATTTCCCTAACCCCTTCGCTGCCAGGCGTTTTCCCCCTCAGGTGCCAGGCCTTTTTTTGGTGAAAAAAGGGCTGCAGAAGCAGGCTTGTGTTATTTCCCTGAAAATGGCATCAACGAAAGGTTTGCAGTGCTAAAATCACCATCTTCCCAGCTTTCAGGAACAGGCAGACTTGAATCAGAAAACCACATTTTTCAACACAATTTTGGGATTTTACTGGGACATACCCCATTTTTACTATTTTTTATGCTTTCAGCTTCCTTCCAGTTAGTGACAGAAATGGGTGTGAAACCAATGCTGGATCCCAGTAACCTAAACATTTCTGAAAAGTAGACAAAATTCTGAATTCAGCAAGGGGTAATTTGTGTAGATCCCACAAGGGTTTCCTACAGAAAATAACAGCTGAAATGAAAAAATATTGAAATTGAGGTAAAAAAAACAGCCATTTTTCTCCACGTTTTACTCTGTAACCTTTTCCTGCGATGTCAGATTTTTTAAAGCAATATACTGTTACATCTGCTGGACTCTTCTGGTTGCTGGATATATAGGGCTTGTAGGTTCTTCTAGAACCCTAGGTACCCAAAGCCAATAAATGAGCTGCACCTTGCAATGGGTTTTCATTCTATACCTGGTATACAGCAATTCATTTGCTGAAATATAAAGAGTGAAAAATAGGTATCAAGAAATCCTTTGTATTTCCAAAATGGGCACAAGATAAGGTGTTGAGAAGCAGTGGGTATTTGCACATCCCTGAATTCCGGGGCGCCCATACTAGCATGAGAATTACAGGGCATTTCTCAAATAGATGTCTTTTTTACACACTGGCTTACATTTGGAAGGAAAAAATGTAAAGAAAGACAAGGGTCAACAACACTTGTTTTGCTATTCTATGTTCCCTGAAGTCTCCTGATAAAAATGGTACCTCACTTCCGTGGGTAGGCCTAATGCTCGCGACAGGAAACGCAACATGGGGATATCACATTTTTTCATTGAAATCTGACGTGTTTTCTGCAAAGTGCCTAGCTGTGGATTTTGGCCTCTAGCTCAGCCGGCACCTAGAAAAACCTACCAAACCTGTGCATTTTTTTTAAACTAGACACGTAGGGGAATCCAAGATGGGGTGACTTGTGGGGCTCTCACCAGGCTCTGTAACCCAGACTCCTTTGCAAACCTCAAAATTTGGCCAAAAAAACACTTTTTCCTCACATTTCGGTGACAGAAAGTTCTGGAATCTGAGAGGAGCCACAAATTTTCTTCCACCCAGCGTTCCCCCAAGTCTCCCGATAAAAATGGTGCCTCACTTGTGTGGGTAGGCCTAGCGCCCGCAATAGGAAATGGCCCAAAACACAACGTGGACACATCACATTTTCCCAAAGAAAGCAGAGCTGTTTTTTGCAAAGTGCCTACCTGTGGATGTTGGCCTCTGGCTCAGCCGTTACCTAGGGAAACCTAGCAAACCTGCGCATTTTTGAAAACTAGACACCTAGGGGAATCCAAGATGGGCTGACTTGTGGGGCTCTCACCAGGTTCTGTTACCTAGAATCCTTTGCAAACCTCAAAAGTAGGCCAAAAAAACACTTTTTCCTCACATTTCGGTGACAAAAAGTTCTGGAATCTGAGAGGAGACACACATTTCCTACCACCCAGCGTTCCCCCAAGTCTCCTGATAAAAATGGTACCTCACTTGTGTGGGTAGGCCTAGTGTTCACTACAGGAAATGCCCCAGAACTCTATCTGGACTCATCAAAATTATCAAATACAAAACTACCGGTTTTTGCGTGGGGAGGGGGCTCCTGCGTTTTTGGTCCTGGGCTCAGCAGCCATCTAGGGAAACTTACCAAACCCAGACATTTCTGAAAACTAGACACCGAGGGAGTCCAGGGAGGTGTGACTTGCGTGGATTCCCCCAATGTTTTCTTACCCAGAGTCCTCAGCAAACCTTAAATTTAGCTAAAAAAATCACATTTTTCCCACATTTCTGTGTAGGATCACCGCACCGGGACACATTTCCTACCACCCAGCATTCCCCTCAGTCTCCTGGTAAAAATGATACCTCACTTGTGTAGGTGGGCCAAGTGCCTGTGACAGGGAAGAGCCAAAAACATGTCTCAATTGAGGGGGCACCAAAGGGTCCAAAAGGGCAGTCTGAAAAAAACATCTTTAGGCTGACAAGTGCAGCAGAATTTTTATCGGTATAGATGAGACAATGTTGGGTGGTAGGAATTTTGTGGATTCCTGCAGATTTCGGAAGATTTCATCACAAAAGTGTGGGAAAAATGTGTGATTTCCAGCAAAGTTGGAGGTTTGCAGAGCATTGTGGGTAAGAAAATGGTGCGGGGTGCATGTGAAGCACACCACCCTGGAATCAACCATATGTTTAGTTTTCAGATGTGTCTAGGTCTTGTGGATTTTTCTACATGGCAGGGACCCAAAGTCAAAAAAGTGCAGCCCTCACCATTCCAAGTGGGACGATTTTGAGAGTTACCAAGCTTTCATGGCCCAAATGTAAAACCAAAACCCAAAATAATCAAATGTCCTCTTGCTTGCGGTTGGATAAGATGTTTTAGTGTGCGGGGGGAGAGCTGAAAGACTGTCACCCCCTTCAGTTGGGGTGGGGGCATAACCAGGCCCATTCTGGTTGGTAGCCACCACCCCACAATTTTTTTTATTCCCTGGCATCTAATAGACTTTCTGCCCCCCCTGGGGTGTGGATCGGGGGTAATTTCCCAATCTGCCCACTGGTGGGCAGAACAACGTCGGCCCCATTTATTTGGGGTGGGGGTATGGCCATACCCCACCCTCTTATTTTGGAAAAAAAATTCCCCTGGTCTCTGGTGGGCTTTCTGCCCCTCTTGGGGAAAATGGGCCTTCCAATTATAGGCCAGCAGATATGGCCTAAAAATAATTTGGACCCCCGGGGAGCGACCCTTGCCTAAGGGGGCCCTCCCCACATCTAAAAAAAAAATAATAAACAAAAAGTTTTTTTTATTCCTGGTGTCTAGGGGTTTTCTGTTCCCCATGGGGGGGGCAGAAATGGCCTAAAAATATTTTGCCCACCCTCCCCTGGATTCCCCCACCCCCCCCTCCCCCGGGGAGCGGCCCTTGCCCAAGGGGCCGCTCCCCTTATGATTAAGTATAAAAAAAATAAAAATTCCCTGGTGTCTAGTGGTTTCTGCTCCCCCGGGGGCAGATCGGCCTAATTATATTAGGCCGATCTGCCCCCGGGGGAGCAGAAATGGCTTAAAAATAATTTGCCCCCTCGGGGAGCGACCCTTGCCTAAGGGGTTGCTCCCCACATATAAAAAAAAAAAAAATTCTCCCTGTGTCCAGGGGTTTTCTGCCCCCCCCCCCCGGAGGCAGATCGGCCTTATTATATTAGGCCGATCTGCCCCCAGGGGAGGCAGAAATGCCCTAAAAATAATTTGGCCCCCTGGGGAGCGGCCCTTGCTTAAGGGGCCGCTCCCCTTAGGCGTACGTATAATAAAATAAAAAAATACCTGGTGTCTAGTGTTTTCTGCCCCCCTGGGGGCAGATCGGCCTATCTATATTAGGCCGATCTGCCCCGGGGAGCGACCCTTGCCTAAGGGGTCGCTCCCCCTACATAAAAGGAAAAGATAAACAAAAACAAAAATTATCCCTGGTGTTTAAAGGTTTTCTGCCCCTCCCGGGGGCAGATCAGCCTAATTATATTAGGCCGATCTTCCCCCGGGAGAGAGGGGGGGCAGAAATGGCCTAAAAATGATTTGGCCCCCTGAGGAGCGGCCCTTGCCCAAGGGTCCGCTCCCCTCTTAACAATTACCTATAAAAAAAAATCCCTGGTGTCTAGTGGGCATTTCTGCTGCCCGATCGCATCTAGATCGGTCAGCAGAAATGCTTGCAGAGACATGAAAGGAAAGGTAATGGTTATGTCCGTGGCACCTGACAGGTACAGCCACGGACGTAACAATTACGTCCATGGCCGACAACAGGCTAAATAGCGAAGCAAAAGATCTTTCGTGACAAAGACGCAATCATTATTTCCATTGTGCTTGAATTACGTTTAAATATGACACATTTATTTTTGATGCAGAGAAAAGCCATTTGCAGTGCTTCAAATGGCAAAAAGTTTTACAGTACTATCCCCACAAATGTGGTCAGCTAACCTCTGCAAAGTGTCTGCCGATCACCTGCACCAGGTGCGCCAAGTTTTTTAGGCCTCGCTAAGACGGCGCATGCGCTGTCTGTTGCAAGACATTTTGTTACTTTACAGTGGGCTTAAAGCCAGCTTATTGCTTGGCTTTATTGTAGACTGCATTTGCTTGTTTATTATTCATCAGCTTCTGTACGCTTTCCTTCCTCTTCTTGTGTTTGTCACTTTCCTGGATGAATTGTGTCCTTCCACTGTTTGGTTTTCAGGTGCTACTTTTTTTGTTTAAGCATGTTATACAGTGCATGTGTTTTCTAGGTGTCTCCCCCAGGTACTTCTCCACCTCTGTGTTCCTCTTTTGTGTCTTACCTCAGTTGCTGTTTTTGCTTCCTTTCCACCTGCTTTCCTTTGCCGTTCTTATTTACCCACCGCCCCTTGTCTTTTCCTCCAGTCTGGCCCACCCACCCTAGATTGTCAAGTTGTTTGCCCAGCCTGTCCTGTCCATCATCCAGTTTCCCTGTGTTTTCCCAGCCCCTTACACCAGTCGTTGCCCATGTGCTTCCCGATATCCCTTGTTCATGTGTATCCACAGCTGTGCCCACCCACCATCTGTTGTCAGCTTTCTGCCCCAGCCCCTCTGTCCACCCACCATTATCAGCTTGCCACCCACTTTCCACTGTCAGCTGGCATCCCCAGATCTTTGCGCCAACCCTAAATTTTCAGCTTGTTCTCCCAGCCCACCCTCTCCACCTTCTGTTGTAGGCTTACTCTTTTAACTCTTATTACCCACCCTCCACTATTAGCTTGCTTTCCCAGCCCCAGCCCCTTCCACTCAACCTCCATTACAAGCTTGCTTCCCTAGCCGCTCCTGCCCTACGTCCATTGTCTGTGTGCTCACTCACTCCCTCCTGCCCATCTCCTGTTGTTAGCTTGGTACCTTAGCCCCGCCCACCAAACCTTTGTTGTTATTTTGCTGCCGCAACATTGTCAGATTGCTCCTCAATCCACTCCTCCCCACCCTCCTTTGTCAGTTTGCTTGCCTAGCATCTTCCACCTACCCACTGTTGTCAGCTTCTGTCCCAGCCCCTCCAGCCCACCATTGTCAGCTTGCCTTATTCCTCCATTGTATGCTTGCTTGAATCGTATGTTGTCAGCTGCCTCTTCCAGCCCCTCCCGCACCTCTGCAGTCAGCTTGCTCTCTCAGATGCGTTGTCTGTTTGTCCACAGACCCCTCACCCTCCAATGTCCGGTTTCCACAGCCCCTTCCATCACTTATCATTGCTTCCTGTTGGAAATGGCCCTTTCTGCAGGGTTATCCCCAAACCTTTTGCCTTTCTCCTCCTAATTTTCTGACCCTCTTTTTGTTGGCTTTAGGACTCTGGGCACCTTACCACTGCTAAACAGTGCTAAAGTGCATGTGCTCTCTCCCCTAAAACTTGGTATAATTCGTTTACACCTATTTGGCTTATTTAATTTACCTGTAAGTCCCTTGTAAAGTGGTATGCCATATACTCAGGTCTGGTAAATTAAATGCTTCTAGTGGGCCTGCAGTGCCGATAGCTTCACCCACAGAAGTAGGCTTTTAAACTTGTCTCAGGCTTGCCACTGCAGTGCCAGAAGCACATTTTACTCCACACTGACTTGGCAAGTCAAACTACTTGCCAAGGCCTCAACTCCCTTTTTACTACACCTAAGTCACCCCTAACATAGGACCTTGATAGCCCCCGTGGGCACAGTGCTGTGTATGGAAAAGGTAGGAAATACACTTTTATGTGCTACTTGTCCTAGTTGTGACAAACAGCTAATTTAGTTATTCACTGCTGTGAGTGCTACTCCTCTCATAGGTTTGCATTGGTAATTCCCTTGTAAATGTCTAAGTGGTAATTTCGGATCTGTGAGGAATAGTGGTGGCATGTTTGTGGAAATACCTTTTCGAAAGTGGGCATTTAAATGTGCTTATGACCCTTGTATTTTGCAGCCTGACTCCAATCCACGTCTAGGGTAGAGTGACAGCTGGGCTTTGTGCATTCTTTCCAGACAGCCATCACACAGGGAGGATGGATGTGTAACAGGATTACATCTTCATACTGAATTGTCTTACAGGGCTAGGAGAGAGGGAGGCGGGGCGTACTTACATTTGTATAGGCTGTGTCCTGCCCTCACACAAAGGGTTTGTTTACCCCCTACTGATGTCTGGAGCCAGGGCTGGGGTTGAAAAGGGTGGTGTGCACTTCTTGGTTTTTTTTTTAAATCCCCCCTAGATCAAAGACATTTTGAGTATAAGTACAGGGGTTTTAACCCCATGTTCTTAGAGCACCTTTGAAACTGGGACTGAACCTCTGTCAAAAGGACTGCTGGAGTGCCCAAAGGACTAATCTGGACGGCTCTTCTTTTGTTGCCCTGCTGTCTGCTACTGCTGGGTGGCACAAAAGTCTCATCTGGATTGCCTTTCTGCATGTTGCCTTGCTGCCAGCTACCCCTTGACCTTGAGGGTCACTCAACACTGTCGGGCTGCCAGGAGCAACTGCCAAATAGCCACTTGCTTTATTGTGCTGGCCTGCCCCCTTCATGCCCCTCAAGTGCCTCACAAGGAGGCCAGCTCGCAGGGAAAGCTCTGCTTCCAGCTCTTTGGCATCTTCTACAATCAGCGCAGGGAACACTGTATCCTCCTCTTAGTGTATGACGAGTGTCCTAATTTTAGTTATTTAACCTAGCGCTTGGGGAGCACTACTTATGGTGCCTGGGTTGCTAGTTCAGTGTGAGGAGAACGCTTCGTAACAGCGCGTGGTGAGTGCTGCTGCTGACAGTGATTGGTGGTCAGGCCCTACACTGGGCAAGAAGCGAGACATGTGCTGGGGACTGATCGCAGCTCGACAATTCCCTGTCTTGCTGGCCCTGCCATGCCAAGAGGGAAGCCCAGCCCACCTGGAGCCTGATTGAGGCCCCAGAACCAGAAGACACTGCCCACACCTTGAGGAGAGCTGACAAAGCAGTGAGTGGGATGCCTGTTGCGTGTACATCAGAATCCCACCTCAGAAGGGACGGCCCAGCACTCCGGATTCAGTGCTGCATCAGCACAGCCTTCCACCAGGGGCATACTGAGGCTACCTCACCTCAGATCCCATACCCAGGGACCACTGGCCATCTCTACCCACCTCAGGGACTGAGGCCACAGGAGAGGTACTGTCTTTGGGGGGCCACCGCACTGTGCTGACAAGGAAGACACAGGTGGTGACCCCAATCCCTTGCTGTAGAATTCCCAATGCGGGGGACCCAGCGAGGTCTCCCCGCTAGCCCGACAATGTTTGGGGCACCTCCCAGTGAGGGGACCCTGCTCCAGTTTGCCAGAAACCCCAGGGGTATTGTTCGGCCATCTCACGCTCACTAGCGAGCGGCCTGCTTTCTTTTCTTATCCCCCCCCCCAGGAGGGTCCATAGGAGGACTCACTCACCTTTGGTTGCATATTTGTACCATATAGGAGTGTGTGTGCCCAAGGGCTCCATTTGAACTCCTACACTAAGTGGTTGCACGTAGAAGAACTTGGACAATCCCAGCTGCATATATGTGCTGATCGTAGCTGGTGATTAGGGGTTTCATTCATTACATGTTGCATCTTACGCTCTGGTATTGGGGTCTATCGTTCTTATGCCGTATACTGGTCAGAATAATGATTACTATCAGCAGGGTATGTACAGTACGTATGATAAATAATAGTTCACCGGTTCCCTGCTACAGCCTGTCGCATTTCATGCCCAGATGTCACAATGTGTGTGTCGTTCTGGCTCTTGTTTGGTCAGTATAACGAGTACTACCTCAGTCGTTGCCTAAGTTGTGCAGTATTTATGATTGTGTCACGTGGGTCTATGGAATACGTACAATATACTATATACATTTTATATATGCCTGTGTGGAGTCTCTTTTGTGGTGTATTTATTGTGACACTGGTGGGAGGGTGTTGTGCGCACACTTCACACATGACCCCTGGAGATACGTCTGACTGCTCTGTGCCAGGCTACCAGGGGCTGAGCACATGTTATCTTTTGTGTGTAATTGACTCACCCTGACTGGAGTGGTGGGTTCAGCCTGGCTGAGGTGCATACCCTAGAAAACCAGAAACCCGATTTCTAACACTTCCTCCTTGTCTCCTGTGTGTGCTCTCCCTATACCTTCATACGTCACTCCCACCCTTCCTCCGTGCTGCCTCGCCGCACAACCCTCTCCCCTATTTGTTTGCTTTAAAAAATAAGTGCATCAGCGCTGGCCACGACAAAGCACTTTCTAGAAAAAGAATTGTGTCCATGCTGCACTGCAGCCGGGCTTCTTTACAGCATGACTAAGAATCATTGCCAAAGCCAATAGCTCTCATAGGTGCGACCTATTGGCTTTGCCTACACTTATTTGGCAAATTGTTATCAGCTTGCACTAGTAGTTTTAGTAGTGGTCTTGCTATAGTTCTCAACACTCTGCTAAGAGCAATGATAGCCCCTCTGCTGAGTCCATCAATATTTACTGACCTGTCAGCAGAAGTGTGAATATCCTTGGAACACTCACTACATCACATATAACACTCTGGACCTGGGAGTCCCATAGACACAGACCCTACACAGTGACATAAACAGTACAGAGCACAAGGCAGGACCTGGGCAGCAGAGTCCCAAAGACACACACCAAACACAGTGACGAACACAGGACAGAGCACAATAGAGAGGACCTGGACCACGGACTGCCACAGACACAGACCAAACACCAGTGGCAGCTGTGACATGCTAGATATGTAAGCCCTTTTTCTCTGCACATCGCATCCATCTGCTCGTTTTCAGCCTCCTCTCTTTCCTCTTCAGCACCATCTTTTCATTCTTCCCTGAATGCACTCCCTCGCATCTTTCCACTTTTACCACCCCAAACATACACTGCACTTATTTAGATTTAAGCACTTTATTTCCTTTTGCTTTTGCCTTCTAAATATTGTGACCTCTGCGCACCCCTTCACAAACATTTACATTCAATTTAAATTGTAACTGGAATACATGACCATTGTTCTGTGTGCTCTGCGGGGACGCCAACCCGCACTTTGCTTTGCCTTCAGCCTCACTTTTCTTTGCCTTCAGCCTCAGCACCAGGGCTCTCAATCAAGGCCCCTCCTAAACACCTGGCACAGTATGCAAGAGTAATAAAATGCATGAAAAGAAATACAGAAACAGAGCATGATGAAACAGCTAACTCTTGTGGCCAATGTAACATTAAGTAAACATGTGAAATAAGAGAGGAACTAAATCTCTTTTCAACATTCATTGTTCGCATATGAATCCATGTTTTTTGCATTGATTTTATGGGCACGGAGATAGGGACAGATTTAACGCCATACAGCATATAACTGCCTTTTCTGTAAGCACATATTTCTCCCCTTGTATTTGACTCAGATATTTGGATCAGTTTCACAAGGGAACAAGAACCCCGCTTGTCTTTTGGATCAGTTTTGTAAGAGAATAAATACAGCAGCTCCACTTCTAAAGGAGACAGCGATTTGCAGCCAAGGCCTGGGGTGTCACAGTGGGGAAGGTTAGTGTGACAAGGGGTCTCAGTAAAATGAAAATAACACAAAATTAGCATTATAACACTTACCATTACCGAAGACAAGGCAGCAAGTTATATGTGCATGCATCCATTCTTACTGCGTGACGCATGGGGAAAGAGTGGGATATATGCCTATGAATGACAGATTGCTGCCCTCAAGCAGGTATGAAGACTCCAAAGCCCAAAACCATGACACTCAAAGCATCACTGGATTATAGTGAAACCATGACACTAAAAGCATCACTGGCCTATAGTGGATACAGCTATAGAACACAATGGAAATGAAGGATTTTAGAGCAGTCAGCCATGCGTCGTGCGTCACAGTGTATAAAGTTGATTTACTGCCTGGCTTCCATCTCATGCTTCAAAGCGAGTCAGGGCAAGTAGCCTGGGACAGACAGCTCAGACTTAAATGCATTGATTTGTTTAGAGATACGATCCATCTCTGGACAAATAGATCTATTTAATATTTTTTGCTATAAATGTGTAGGAATTTCAGAGGGGCATAGCCCCTCTGCCCTAAAGGAAAAACCGCCCCTGCGAAAAACAATAATGTACACAGGACAGAGCACAACACAGAGGGCCTATTCTCCAGAGTCCCACAAACACACAGCAAACACAATGCGTACACAGGACAGAGCACAACACAGAAGACCTGGACCGCGGAGTCCCACAGACGCAGACCAAATAAAATGTGGTACACAGGACAGAACACAACACAGAGGACCTATACTGCAGAGTTCCACAGACAGACACCAAACACAATGACGTACACAGGACAGAGTACAACACAGAGGACCTGGACCGTGGACTCCCACAGACACAGACCAAACACAATGACCTACACAGGACAGAGTACAACACAGAGGACCTGGACCGTGGACTCCCACAGACACAGACCAAACACAATGACGTACACAGGACAGAGCACAACACAGAGGACCTGGACAGAGGAGTCCCACAGACACATCAAACACAATGACGTACAAAGAACAGAGCACAATACGTAGGACATGGACCACAGACTCCCACAGACAGAGGCCAAACAAAATGAGGTACACAGGACAGAGCACAACAGAGAGGACCTGAACAGGAGAGTCCAACGACACACATCAAACACAATGACATACACAGAATAGAGCACGACACAGTGGACCACACGCTTGTCTCATTGCATGGAGAAACAAAGCCATATATTCTACGTGTACCAACACAGGATACTATAAAAAACTCACTGCATACATAGCATTTTTCCATCTTTTTGCTATCGTTCCCGCAATATGAGGTTGAAATTGAAACACCAGAAAGCACAGGCATAGAAAAGGAAGCCACCATCATGTCCTCAGGAGTCGAAGCTGCCCACCCTCGGTAGAATGTGAATCCATTCAAGCACAAGCATTGGCAAAGCCAGGAGGACTGGATTTAGGTGGTAATTACAACCCCGACGGTTGGTGGTAAAGCAGCGGTAAGCCCGCCAACAGGCCAGCGGTAAAAATTTTGCAATTACGACCGTGGCAGAAACCGCCAACAAAGACAGCCACTTTAACACTCCGACCGCCACAGCGGTACAAACAAACACCGCAGCGGTCACCGCCAACAGACAGGCGGAGGACAAAGTACCGCCCACAGTATCACATCAGGCCAATCCGCCACCTTTTCCGGGGTGGATTCACCGCGGATAAAAACATGGCGGAAACAGGATTCCGAAGGGAAAACGCTCACTTCTACACACCCCACGAGGAACTAGGACACCATGGATATGGAACTTCAAATTCTCCCTGCGATAGTCTTCCTGCTCCTCTACCAGGAGCACGAACGCCAGCAGCGAAGTCCTCGATAAGTACTGCACCTACGACACAGGGGAGGGGGGAGGGAAAAAACAGGGACATGCAACACCCCCACCCTCACCCACTACAACACACACACTAATACATATTGATACATCACAGTTACACCCCCCAAATCCCCCCAATGCAAAGTCAAAAGGAAATGAGTGTGACCATTGTAATATATTAAAATCCAGTATGCAAAAATATACATATATACACTATAAACAAAATATACACCAAGCGTAGTAGTCCAGGTAGTGCTCCAATTAAGTCCGTGGAACACTGGGCTCACGCGGTATGGGCGAGGCCCACACAAGATCCCGACCATGACGGAGAGAACACTGCAGGGGCATCAGAGAGCAAGAAAACAGGCACCTCAGGGGGAGGGAAAGGGGGGGCACCTCAGCCGGTTGAGTGCACGATGCCAAATCCACCAGGGGGGCACATGTCCACTGTTCAATCCTGGGGAGTGTAAAGCCACAGTCTCTCAAGTCTTTACAGTGGGTGGGTTGCCCACTGCTATATCATGGGGAGTGCAAAGCCACAGTCTCTCAAGTCTCTACAGTGGGTGGTTTGCCCACTGTACAATCCTGGGGAGTGCAAAACCACAGTCTCTCAAGTCTCTACAGTGGGTGGTGTGCCCACTGTTCAATCATGGGGAGTGCAAAGCCACAGTCTCTCAAGTGGATAACAGTCTCCACTGGTTCTGGAGGGGGAATTGTGCCCAGAGTGCTTCATCCTGCTAAGGACAGAGGTAGTGGATGACAGTCTCCACTGGTTCTGGAGGGGGCATGGTGCCCAGAGTGCTTCATCCTGCCAAGGACAGAGGTAGTGGATGGATCTCTCCACTGGTTCTGGAGGGGGCATGGTGCCCAGAGTGCTTCATCCTGCTAAGGGCAGAGGTAGTGGATGACAGTCTCCACTGGTTCTGGAGGGGGCATGGTGCCCAGAGTGCTTCATTTTGCCCGTGACGGACTCAGTAGCGTCAGTGCCCTTGGCGGTCATGGGCCAGCGTTGCTTGAGACGGCGGTGCCCTGTTCAGTGTTGCTTGAGACGGCAGTGCCCTGTTTAGCGGTGCTTGAGACGGCGGTGCCCTGTTCAGCGGTGCTTGGAGCGGCGGGCTCCTTTGCAGTGACTCAGCTGCTGGCGGTCCTTCATGGCCCAGCGGGGCTTGTGCTGGCAGTCCTCTCTAGCCCAGCGGGGCTTGTGCTGGCAGTCCTCTCTAGCCCAGCGGGGCTTGTGCTGGCGGTGGCCTCCTGGCCAGCAGGGCTGGTGACGGTGGCCTCCTGGGCAGCAGGGCTGGTGCTGGCGGTGGCCTCCTGGGCAGCGGGGATGGTGCTGGCGGTGGCCTCCTGGGCAGCGGGGCTGGTCCTGGCGGTGGCCTCCTGGGCAGCGGGGCTGGTGCTGGCGGTGGCCTCCTGGGCAGCGGGGATGATGGCGGTCTTCTCCGCCGTGCTGCTCTTCCCAGACTTGCTGACTTTCTTGTGCCCCTTCCCCACCTTGGAAGGTGTCGCAGCTGACTCCACACTCCCACCTGTAGCCCTGGGAGCGGCTTTGGTGGCTGGAGTCTTCCCCTTCTCCCGCCGGGCACTGGCCAACTTCTGATGCTTGACAGGTGGGGGACTGTCTGTGCTATGGCTCCGTGCCACACTGGCTGCCCTGGTGGCGGTACACTCCAGATTCCGGTGATTACAGGAACCACTGGTCCCGGAGATGTTGTGGCTGAGGTGCTAGTTCGGGACCTAGGAGACGGACGGGGTGGGGGAGGTGTGGGAAAGTGGTCAAGGTTGGATAGGAAAAGTTTTTGGGAGACACTGGGATGGGTAGCTGGAGGGGGTTTGGGAGTGGAGGAAGAGGTTGTGGTTGTAGGAGGTGTTCGTTTGCTGACTTTGGGTGAAAGTGCATGCACTGGAGGCTGTTGTGAGGTGGATGGCTGTTGGGTGGGTGTGTGCCTGCGTTTGTGTATCTTGGGAGGGGGAGTCACAGACACACTTGGAGAGGACACAGGGGACGTGTGAATGGTAGTGGGGGTGGTGAGTGCACATGAGCGGGGTGTGGTGGTGGGTGTGCTGGTGATGGCAGTAGTGGCTGTAGAGGTAGTGTATGCAGGTGTGAGTGTAGACGAGACTGGGAGGGAGGAGGGAGATGAGGAGGACGGGGACACAGTGGAGGCAGTGGATGTTGGTGTGCCTGCATGTGTGTGATGCTTGCGTGAGTGCCTGTGGGATGTGTGGTGCTTATTTTTGTCTGAGCTTCCCCTATGTGTTGACATGTGTGCATGCTGGTCTAGAGGCGTGCTTGGGATAGGCTGGGGTACAGGGGATTGGGTCTGGGTGGAGGAAGTTGGAGGGGGGGGGGCTATAGACAGGGACAATGGCTGCCATCCGTGCTGAGGCCAGAGTCTGAAAAGCTTGCTGAAGGGTCGCCTGACCAGAAGGAATGCCCTCCAGGAATGCATTTGTTTGTTGCAACTGCCTTTCTACACCCTGGATGGCATTCAAAATGGTAGACTGTCCAACAGTGAGGGACCTGAGGAGGTCAATGGCCTCCTCACTGAGGGCAGCAGAGGTGACTGGGGCAGGGCCTGAGGTGCCTGGGGCGAAGGTGATGCCCACCCTCCTGGGTGAGCGGGCACAGGGCAAAGGCTGAGGGGCTGCTGGGAGGGTGGTGCTGGAAGGGGAGGTGGCGGCTGTACCTGTAGATGGGGGGGCACAGATGTTGCCGCCACCACAAGGGAGCTCCCATCAGAGTCACTGGTGTCAGCTCCTGTCCCCGCCGTGGAGCTCCCCTCGCCCTCCGTCCCACTGGTGAAGTCCGAGTCCATAGTGTGGCCCTCCATGGCCATGTGGGATGCAGCCCCCTCGTGCTCTGGTGCCACTGCTCCTCCGCCTGATGATGCTAATGCACACAAGAACAGGAGACCACAAAAAGGGGGGGCAGCAGAAGAAAGACATGTTTAGTGCATGCATTAACGCTACCGTTGGCGGACACGACAGACACAGAAGCCCCCTGCACTACGCCGCGCTCTTGGCCTCCACTGTTCAATTCCTGGGAAATGGCCTACTAGGCTATGGACGACATCTGCACACATGGATGACACAGGGGCATGACTAGGTGTACTTGGCACTCTACAGAGGTGCGGTGGGTTGCAACATGGCCTGCCTTATGGAGGGACCTTGCCTACGGAACTCGCCCTGGCCTAGGGAAACACACAGCCCACCTCCCCCATCCAGACCCCTCCACTGCACGCAAAATCAGCAGATTGAGAGTGTACTCACCCCCTTGTGGCTGCTATGATGCCCTCAAGCGCCCATCCAAGCCCGGGTGCGCCACCGCCAGGATCCTGAACATCAGGGGGGTCATGGTGCGACGGGCACCCCTCCCACATTGGGAGGCCATCCCCAGCTGAGCCTCTGCCGTCTTCTTGCTCCAGCGGCAAATGTCCTCCCATCTTTTCCGGCAGTGGGTGCTCCGTCTGTGGTAGACCCCCAGGGTCCGGACGTCCTTGACGATGGCACGCCAAATATATATTTTCTGGTGGGCACTGACCCACATGATTTGTACAGGGGGAAGATAAACTTATTACCAACTGCACCGTCACAGTCATTGACCCCCATTCCTACTCTTGCCATGTGGCACATACACTCCCCGTTGTCTTCATGCACGCCGCACTCTCCCCCCTTCCTTCTTACATCCACCCCTCTCCACACAGGCATAGCATATACAGCATGCTCCCAGTGCACTTACCTGTTTGTCTGGAGGACCGTAGAGTAGCGTGTACTGGGGGAGGACCCCATCCACGAGTTTCTCCAACTCCTCCGATGTGAAGGCAGGGGCCCTTTCCCCAGACACTTGAGCCATTGTCTCTTCCAGACCGAGGTCACAGCAGCACTTGCAGTGTAGGTCCTCTCCTGTCGAAGATCAGGTATCGAGTGATTGAAGTGATAGAAAATGGCGGTCACGTCCGCGGCGGTGCGTACCGTCACCGCCGGCGTACATCGTCATTGGCTCCTAGGACCCATAGGGTCCAATGTTAACCAAAGCAGCATCGCGCCGCGGTCTTCGACCGCCTACTGCGACGGTGCACAACGCCAGCGCAGTTGCCTCACATCCCATTGTCCCACTTCATTTCCAACTATGTCACACATACCTAGGCCTAGACTCAACACTCATACAGGCCACTTTTTAGATTATGATTGGTGTTCTGTGTAAGCAGTGGGTACGTACCTCTGAGTTGTTTGACTCTGTGCTCGCTGTTGTCCTTCATTGTCCTTCATAGGCACCGTCCGCTGGGACATGTGAGGATGGCGGCATCCTCCGGTGTACCAACCGTTGGTGGACCTGTCGACAATGGAGGAAAGACATTTGATCATCACATACAGGCTTGACCGTGCCACAATCCAGGAACTGTGTACCCAGTTGGAGCCAGACCTGATGTCAGCTATCCGCCATCCCACAGTAATCCCCCCTCAAGTGCAGGTGCTGTCAGTGCTCCATTTCCTTGCAAGTGGGTCATTTCAAACAACAGTGGCCATAGCATCAGGGATGTCCCAGCCTATGTTTTCCAACGTGTTGTCCAGAGTGTTGTCTGCCCTGCTGAAACACATGCGGAGCTACATCAGGTGGAGGATTTGCCTACAGTGAAAGGTGATTTCTATGCCCTGGGACATATCCCCAACATCATAGGTGCCATTGATGGGACACATGTGGCTTTGGCCCCCCCCCCTACAGGAGTGAACAGGTGTACAGAAACCGGAAGAGTTATTATTCGATGAATGTACAGATGGTGTGTTTGGCCGACCAGTACATCTCCCATGTGAATGCCAAGTTCCCTGGCTCAGTGCATGATGCCTACATCCTGCGGAATAGCAGCATCCTTTATGTGATGGGGCAACTCCAGAGGCACCATGTGTGGCTATAAGGTGAGCACCTGGATGCAAGACAGTGGGAATGGTTGTCTGGGTCTGGGGTTGTCCCTACAGGTTAGTGTGTGTCTAACAGTTGTCCCTCGCCATTTGCAGGTGACTCTGGTTACCCCAACCTGTCATGGCTACTGACCCCAGTGAGGAATCCCAGGACAAGGGCAGAGGAACGCTACAATGAGGCCCATGGGCGAACTAGGAGGGTGATCGAGCGGACCTTCGGTCTCCTGAAGGCCAGGTTCCGGTGCCTCCATATGACAGATGGATCCCTATTCTACTCATCAAAGATGTGTGCCAGATCATCGTGGCCTACTGTATGCTTCACAACTTGGCTTTGCGACGAAAGGTGCCTTTTCTGCAGGAGGATGGTCCAGATGTCAGTGTTGTTGCAGCTGTGGAGCCTGTGGACAGTGAAGACGAGGAAGCAGAAGAAGAAGACATGGACAACAGGGACTCGGTGATCCAGCAATATTTCCAGTGAAACACAGGTAAGAATACAAACCTGCCTACTACATGTACTTTAACACTACTACCTCTCTACTGTCTGTCGTTTTCACCCAGTGTATGGTCACTGAGTTGTCACTTTCCCTTACGATTTCAAATGTGGGTCCTACAGTGTGACATCTGCTTTGTTTCCTCATGGACTAGAGCTGTGTGACATGGGTATGTTGACATTACATTTGAAAGAGCATTTTGCCACTGTAATTGCTAATACACAATTTCGAAATCACAGACTGACTCCAGATTGTTTTGTGCTTCAAGGGTGTTTATTTAAGTGCTCAATATTGGAAGGGGTTGTAAAATGGTGAGGGGTGATGGTGGAGGAATGTCCATGGCAGAGTCCAGTCTATTAGTCTCACAGGTGCATTGCCCAAATGGGCATAGGAAGTGGAGCTGGGGTAGTTTAAGGATGGACAGGGTGACAAAGTGGGACAGAAGGATGACAATCAGGGTGGTCTCATTTCTTGGCGGGGGTCTTGGCATTGTTCTCTGTCTTTGTCCTGGATCTCAGGGACCATTTGCGAGGTGGTTCTCCCTCTGCAGGGGGTGGGGTGCTGGTGTGGTGGTCCTGTGGCGGTGCCTCCTGTCCACTAGCGCCGGCGGAGGTGGTGGGCAGTTCATCGTCCAGGCTAGTGTCAGGGGCCCCTTGTAGTGCCACAGTGTCCCTCCTGGTGTTGAGTACTTCCTTCAGCACCCCTACGATGGTGCCCAGGGTGGAATTGATGGTTCTGCGTTCCTCCCTGAAGCCCAAATTCTGTTCCTCCTGCAGGCGCTGGGTCTCCTGAAACTTGGCCAGTACCGTTGCCATCGTTTCCTGGGAGTGGTGGTATGCTCCCATGATGTTGGAGAGAGCCTCGTGGAGAGTGGGTTCCGTGGGCCTGTCCGCCCCCTGTTGCACAGCAGCCCTCCCAGTTCCCATGTGTTCCTGGGCCTCCGTCCCCTGGACCGTGTGCCCACTACCACTGCTCCCAGGTCCCTGTTGTTGTTGGGGTGGTGGGTTAGCCTGGGTTCCCTGTAGTGGTGGACACACTGCTGATTGACGTGTCCTGGGGACGGAGGTATGGGCCTGCTGGGTGGGTGCTCTGCTGGTGTTTCCAGAGGGGGGAAGGTCTGTGGTGGCCTGTGACTGGGTGAGGGGAACCGACTGTCCTGAGGACCCCGATGGGCCGGGCTGGTCATCTAGCTCCAGTTGGACAGAGGTGCTGTCATCACTGTGGGCCTCTTCTGTTGGTGGTGTGGACCCTCCTGTCCGGTGACATTGGGTAGGGGTCCTGCAGGGGTATAAAAGGATGTTTATTACAGCTGTGTGTGGCATGGTGTGCAATGGGTGGGTGACTGTGTACCCCAGTGCTTGCATTCCTGTGTGTGACCTTGTGTGATGATGGTTTAGGGGGGTGTATGGGTATGTGCAGTGGGCATGCTTTAGTGATGGGTGTCCATGCTTTGTTGTTGCATGCAGAGCTTGGTGTTAGGATGTGTGGTTTGTGATATTGGGACATTTGTGAGGATTTGGAGTGATGGGGTGAGGGTGAGGGTGGAGGTATGTGCTGGCATGCAGGTAGGGTGGGGGATGTAATAGTTAAGATTTGACTTACCAGAGTCCATTCCTCCACCTACTCCTGCGAGGCCCTCAGGATGCAGAATCGCCAAGACCTGCTCCTCCCATGCTGTTAGTTGTGGGGGAGGAGGTAGGGGTCCACCGCCAGTCCGCTGAACCGCCAGGTGGTGTCTTGAGACCACGGAACGCACCTTCCCCCGTAGGTCGTTCCACCTCTTCCTGATGTCCTCCAGATTTTTGGGTGCTGTCTCACTGCGTTGACCCTGTCCACTATTCTTCGCCATAGCTCCATCTTCCTTGCAATTGAGGTGTGCTGCACCTGTGATCCGAATAGCTGTGGCTCTACCCGGATGATTTCCTCCACCATGACCCTGAGCTCCTCCTCCGAGAACCTGGGGTGTCTTTGCCGTGCCATGGGGTGGTGTAGGTGATGTGTGGGATGGTATGTGGGGTGATAAGTGTGCTGATATGTAGTGGTGTGTAGTGTGAGGTGTGTGGAAGTTCTGTGGGTGATGTTGTGTGCCTGTGGATGCTAGTATTGTTGATGGTGGTGTCTCTCTCTGGCCTTCTCTCAGTGATTCTGGTCGTAGGGGTTTGTGGGTGATGTGGGTGTGTGTTTTATATTGTATTGGGTGTGTGGGAGTGGTGTGTGTTTGTGTATCAGGTGTGTGTATTTCGAATTGGCCAATGTGGTAGTGTTTTGTAAATGTGTGTGTATTTTGAGCATGGCGGTGTGTACCGCCAATGGAATACCGCGGTTGAAAGACCGCTGTGTGGATTCGTGTGTCGTGATAGTGTGGGCGTATTTCTGTTGGCGTGACGGTGGAGTATTTGTTATCTCCAGTTTATCACTGACCTTTGGTGTGGCGGACTTGTGTGGGTGTCTGAATTTTGGCGGATTCCGTGCTGTATGTCATAATAGCTGTGGTGGTTTGCCGCGGCGGTGTGTTAGCGGTCTTCTGCACGGCAGTATGCAGCTTTTACCGCCAGTGTTGTAATGACCGCCTTAATGTGCTAACACATGCAGCTCTGGCATGCTAGAGCAAGACGTGGGCATGGTGTGTGAAGTTTTTCTGGAACTGAGAACTCAAAATACTGTTTTGGTGCTTCTTTCTCGAGTTGTATTTGAAAGTCTTCTGGGACAAGCCAAAGTCAGTGTATCTGCAAGGCACAATTCATACAAGTCCTCAAGATATAGGTAGACTTCTTTTAGGTTCTCTCCTTTCTCAGGTTTCCACTCCGTCTCCTCTGTTCTTTCAGGTTTTAACTTTGCAGTACCAGGAGCCCCCTCTCAGCGGCCTGCAGAATGGTATGTCTCAGTGATGAGAAAAAAATGTAAAGATTTTCCCTTTTTTCTTTTCTTTTGGGCCTTTAACTTTTATATTCCTTCTTTTTAGTTTGCTCCTCATTCTCGCCTTTGAACTCAGGTTCCTTCTTTCCATTCGTCTTCTGGGTTTTTGTATTCCAATGCTCTATTCTTTCTGTTACTTTGGTAGGTGCTCTCCCCTTTCTGATTAACCTCTTGCTCTTATTCTAGCAACATGCCTTTACTATTTTACCCCTTTAGTCAATAATTAAATGCTACTATGTAGCAGAGAAACAAAAAAGCAGCAAAAACATAATATTTGGAACCTCTCGCTTATTACCCCTCAGTACTAGTGTTTATCAGCTGTCGTAGGTTTATCTGTGAAAGTTAATTCCTATTTTTGTTTCGACCCACTTTTCCCACCTTTTACCCTCGTACTGCCCCAGCCCCCTCTTGTCAGGCCTCCCCACCCACAACAGACAACAAAAAACAATTATGGCGGAATTAGAAAATGAGGGAAGTAATGTTGGCCCCCCCTTGCCTTTTATGCTTCTTTTTCTTTTCTCTTATACTTATTAAGATTTTGTTTTGCAATTGTTTGTAAATTTTAATAAACAGAGATTAAGATTAAAATAGGAATGAGGGAAGTAACGGACAGTACCACCTTCTGGAAACTCACCTGGGAAGCCACAACCCTCCTCTGGCCCCTGGTGGGCCTGGTACTCGTGTAGGTGGGCCATCCCGACCCGCCTCCTCTCAGGTGAGTACTGCAGGTTTTGAGGCGTCCATCCTCAGTTGGGTGTCTTGGATTTGATTCCTTCCTTTGCTGCAGTCGGTATCCTCACTCAGCTCCCTCCCCGTTTCATGTCTCCTGTTTCCTCTATTTTCCCACACTTGTATGCCACACCTCCTAAGCTCCATGTACTTATTTTTAAGAAAACACATGTATAAAGGCCATGTCATGTGTTTCCCTTGCGCATTCTCCTCCCTCTCCTTGTTTTCTAGATAAATATTGTTTTGTCCATTCTCTTTGTCTGATATTTTTCCTTGTTTTCATTTACAGGATGCAGTGGTGGTGAAAATGCCAGCTGCCCCCAAGGAATTTAGGTCTCTCCGCCAGGTAAGTACGTTTCACAGACCTGCATCCCTTGGATTCTTCTCCTTTGGGAGATTGAACAGATTCTTGAGAAGGAATACACATTCCCTTAGTTTTTCCCTTCCAATGTGTGACCTGGAAGTGGTACAGTTGTAAAGAGTGGAACCAGCAAAGTACTTGAGGGTTATTATCTTTGTTAAGGGCCAATCAATTTAAACGAGTGTGATCAGGAAAGAGAACACATTTCCTACCATTCAGATAATAATTAAGCTTCTCAATGGCCCATTTAATGGCAAGGCATTCCTTCTCAATTCTGGAATATTTTTTCTCTCTAGTAAAAAATGTCCCGCTAAGGATGAAGATGGGTCTTTCATCTCCCTCTAAAGTGGTTTGTGAAAGAACATCTGCTATTCCAAGTTAGGAAGCATCGGTTTCTAGAAAGAAGAGTTTTGAGACCTCAGGGAATTGTAAAATTGATTCCGGTGAAATGATATTGTCATCCCTTTACTAAGACTAGTAAAATTCTGAGGAGTTAATTTTTTAGTAAATCAGTAAGAGGGACTTCTATCTGGGAAAATTATGGCATAAAACACCTATAGTAGTCCCAAACCCTAAGAAGGCTCTTAACTTTTAAGGCTGTGGCTTGTAGGGTGGCCACCTTTTCTTCTTGAGGTTTGGTCTTTCTGTTTCTTAAGAGATATTCCAAATATCTAACTTGACACATATCTATCCTACACTATTCTGGGTTAATATTAGATCCCACCTCTTTCAGTTAGTTCAGGATCACTTACAAATGCCTCAAGTGTTCAGAGCAGCTTTTACTGTAAGTAATTATATAATCAAGATGAAAAGAAGCATAATCTTCATGTTAGTTAGACAATTAATTAGTCGCTGGAATGTTGTGGGGGGGAGAGGAGGGCTCATGCAGCCCAAAGGGTATGCCACACCTCCCAAGGTCCTCTTTGGAGTGGAGGAGGCCATATTTTCTTCATCTGACTCATTTAAGGGGAATTTGCCATTAAACCGTTGTCAAATCAAGGGTGACAATGTATTTGGCATCTCCTAAGTGCTCAATAACTTAATTGGTTCTTAGATTTGATCAGTTTTTCAAAAATCTATACCAAATCTAATGGTTCAACCAGCTTGCATACTAAGGCAATAGAGGAACTCCAATTGCTCTTGGAGGGCTTCACAATGTTTAGTTTTTTACATGTACTCAAGTTCCTCCTGAATGGCCTTTCTTTTACCCTCAGGAATACGGCAAGGGCTTTGTTGGACTGCTTGACTGGTTCTGTATGGCTAACACGGAGCTTTTGAAAAATTACTACAAAAAGGTTGCAGGGTTTTCTTTAAGGCTAGTCTTTCACTCTTGGTGAGGGTTGATTTCTGAACCTTACTGCTACTGGAGTCATCTGAGGAAGAGAGACCCCCTACCCATTTTTTTAAATGGTTGATTTGAACATTTTGATTTTCATTTCTTTTACCTGGAATTTCAAGTGGATAGGTTAGTTTGTTAATTCTCTTCTCTTTGTATTTTATATGAGCCATGCTAACATGATAATGTTTGATCACTGTAAGGAATGAAAAGTAACATCAAGTTGCGTACTTTAAATTCTCTGAATTTAGCATTATAATTGCAATAGTGTACTTGGAGATTTTTGAGCCTTCTCCAAGTTGAAGGCTCACACTTTTCTAAGATTTTCCAGTCTGTTTCTTAATTGAGGAGTGTAGAAAATTGTGTAACTGGTTGAGGGGGCTGCAGCCTCCACAGGACTTGTCAGGGTGGAACACAAGCAAACCTCAAATTCACCTGTGCACAACTGTAAGAAAATGCCTCCTTGGCATGGTTACCCCCTGACATTTTGCCTTTTGTTGATGCCAGTTATGATTGAAAGTGTGCTGGGACCCTGCTAACCAGGCCCCAGCACCAGTGTTCTTTCCCTAAACTGTACCTTTGTTTCCACAATTGGCACAGCCCTGGCACACAGATAAGTCCCTTGTAAATGGTACCCCTGGTACCAAGGGCCCTGATGCCAGGGAAGGTCTGTAAGGGCTGCAGTATGTCTTATGCGTCTTATGCCACCCTGGGGACCCCTCACTCAGCACATGCACACTGCCTCACAGCTTGTGTGTGCTGGTGGGGAGAAAATGACTAAGTCGACATGGCACTCCGCTCAGAGTGCCATGCCCACCTCACACTGCCTTTGGCATAGGTAAGTCACCCCTCTAGCAGGCCTTACAGCCCTAAGGCATGGTGCACTATACCACAGGTGAGGGCATATGTGCATGAGCACTATGCCCCTACAGTGTCTAAGCAAAACCTTGGGACTTGAAACTGAACTTGTCAGTGCTTTACCTACCTCAGAAACCTAACCTTACTTACCTCCCCCAGGAACTGTTGATTTTTGCACTGCTCACTTTTAAAATAGCTTATTGCCATTTTAACTAAAACTGTGTATGTTACTGCTGTAATTCAGAGTTCCTTACTTACCTGTGTGGAGTACCTTGCATTTTATGTATTTACTTCAAATCTTGAATCTTGTGGTTCTAAAATAAATTAAGAAAATATATTTTTCTATTTAAAAACTATTAGTCTGGAGTTAAGTCTTTGAGTGTGTGTTCCTCATTTATTGACTGTGTGTGTACAACAAACGCTTAACACTACCCTCTGATATGCCTACTGCTCGACCACACTACCACAAAATAGATCATTCGAATTATCTAATTTTGCCACTATCTTACCTCTACGGGGAACCCTTGGACTCTGTGCACACTATCTCTTACTTTGAGATAGTATATACAGAGCCAACTTCCTACATCAACCATCTGGTAACTTGGCACAAAGAAGTCAGGTTTAACTTAGAGGCAATGTGTAAAGTATGTATGCAACACTTCAAACAGTAATACACTGAAAACACACCACAAGAAAAATCTCACACCAAATTAGAAAAATAGTGTAAAATGTAATAAATTATTTGATACCAAAGTGACAGAAATCCAATTAGTAGAACCATAAATATGCAATTTTAGTGAATTTGTGAAAATCAGGTGCTCAGGAGCAAAAGTGCCACCCTTGGTTATCTGATCGCAGCAGACCGGGTCAAAGTCACAAGTTCAGGCTGACCACAATGGAGCATGGGCCAAATACATGCCTGAGTTCAGTCCACTGAAAAGTACCTTGTGGCCTGGGTATCAAGATGTGAAGTCCCTGAGCTCTGCTGGCCGACATCGAGAAGCTGTTGATGAGGAGCAGTGTCCTGCATCAAGATAGATTGCATGGCAGCAGTTTGATGAGCTGTTGATGAGGAGATGCATTGCGCAGCGATGGAACAATGAGACATCCACAAAAAGATGCAATGGAAGGTCTTGTGTCATCGTTGAAGGCAATGCAGGTGCTTGTGAGGACTTGGGCTGAGATGTGTCAGCATCGAGGATTAGCTGTGTCACACTAGGCCACAGTCACTGGTGAGCTGCACCACCCAGCATCGAGATGCATGGAGTTGCATCAACATCGAAAAAGCCTGTTATGTCCCTGTGCTATTGAACAGTGGACCAGCTCTGGAGATTTAAGGAGTTCGGGTCCACACAGGCAGGCTGGATTTATCAGAGCCATTCACAATAGAAGAAGAGTCCTGGTGCAGCAACAGCAAGCTTTAGGCAACAATGCAGTCCTTGGTCAGCAAGCAGGTCAGCGGGCAGAATTCACACCTGGGCAGTCCTTCTTCCTGGCAAAGTCCACAGGCCCAGAAGTGATTTGAAGAGCTGGGTCTGAAGGTCCAATAGTTATAGCTGGTGTCAGCTTTGAAGAAGGAGAAAGTTCTGCAGGTTTCCACCACCAAAGGTGTTTGGAATTTCCTTCCTCCCTGCCCTGCCCTAGCCCCAGCTTGTCAGGGGGAATAAAATACTAGTGTGAAACCCTTTGTGAGTGTGCTGATACAGAACCTATGCGACGTGCAAGTGTGGTAGGTGGCAGCTTCCCCCTTTTCACAATCAAGCCAGAGATGGCCTATCCTGCCAACACTTATTCCCCTTTGTCTCACTATCTCGGAGCAATACACATAACCCAATTGACGTCTACACATATTTATGTGACCCAGGATGCAGGCTGCAGCCACCAAATGGTTGGAACAAGAAAATGCCAGCTTTCTAAAAGTGGCATTTTAAAAATGGTGACTTCAAATCCAACTTTACAGTTAAAGAGGGCTTTAACTTACAATTCTTTAGACACCAACCTCGAGATTCCTACCTGCTCCCAATTGAAAATTATTACTTATTTAATATAGTAAGGTAACTCAATGTTAGTCCATAGAAGTGGCAGGCACAGCAGTAGGGAAAAATTAATTTACTATTTTTTCTCACTACCAGGACATGTAAACGTTCCAAGTACTTGTCCAACTTTTTCAATACACTTCACTCTGCCCTATGGGTTGTTTAGGGCCCAAGAGGTAAATTATATGTATTAAAAAAGGAAGGTTTAGGCCTGGCAAAAGGTTAATTTTGCTAGGTCAATATGGCAATTTACAATTGCGCACACCCAGTCTGCAATGACAGGCCTGATACATGTTTGAAAGGCTACTAAAGTGAGTGGCATGATCAGTGCTGCAAGCCCACTAGCAGCATTTAATTTACAGGCCCTGGGTACAAGTAGTAGTAGTTTATTACTACTTTTCTAGGGACATATAAGTACAATTCAGTGTAAGCCAATGCTATCATGTTTTTAGAGATTGAGCACACACACTTTAGCACTTATTAGCAGTGGTAAAGTGCATAGAGTCCTAAGGCCAACAAAAATGAGATCAGCAAAATTGGAGGAGGAAGGCAGAACATATGGGGAAAGATGACCGTAAGGCTGACAGGTCTACTACCTGTCCCCTAACATGTGTCCACCCAGCTGAAAGTGGGGAGAACTACCCAACCGCCTGGGAGTTTTCATCACTAAGGCAGAAGGACCCGGAGAGACCATCAGCAATGGAGTGGTTTGACCCAGGATGGTGTGCCACCATAAATCCATTCCCTGTAGGAAGATGGACCACCTCAACAGCTTGGGATTTTCACCTCTCATTTGCATGAGTTATCTGAGGGGCTTCGGGTCTGTCTGAACCCAGAAGTGAGTCCCAAGCATGTAAGATCTCAGCTTCTTCAGTGCCCAGACCACAGCAAAAGCTTTCCTGGGGAAGTGGCCTCCTTAAAAGGTTCCAATTGAGTGTAAGCCAGTGTTATCATGTTTTTAGGGATTGAGCACAAACATTTTCGCACTGGTTAGCAGCGGTAAAGTGCATAGGGGGTCATTACAACCCTGGCGGACGGTGTTAAAGGTGCAGTAATACCGCAAACAGGCCGGTGGACAAAAAAAGGGAATTATGAACGTGGCGGAAACCGCCAA
Organism: Pleurodeles waltl; assembly: GCF_031143425.1. NCBI lineage: Eukaryota > Metazoa > Chordata > Amphibia > Caudata > Salamandridae > Pleurodeles > Pleurodeles waltl. Next base: position 94,962,494 of record NC_090441.1, read on the forward strand.
CAAAGACAGCCACTTTAACACACCGCCCGCCACGGCGGTACAGACAAGCAGTGTGGCGGTCACCGCCAACAGACAGGCGGAAGACAATGTACCGCCCATAGTATCACAACCCGCCAATCCGCCACCTTTTCCGGGGCGGATTCACCGTGGATAAAAACACGGCGGAAACAGTTTTTGCAATGGGAAAACGCTCACCTGAACACATCTCACGAGGAAGGAGGACACCATGGATCCGGAATTACAAATCCTACCGGCCCTTGTATTCCTACTCATCTACGAAGAGCAACGCCGGCGCCAGCAAAGACAACGGTGAGTACTGCACCTACGACATAGGGGAGGCAAAAGTCAGGGGGACACACACGGAACACTCCCACCCCCAACCTGACCCTCACCCACTACAACACACACACCAATGCATTCACAAACATCAGAGTAACAACCCACAACCCCCCCGGAAGAATGCAAAGACAAAACGAAATCAGTTCAAACATTGTAATGTTTCAATATACATGTCTCAAATATATACAGATATATTATAAAATCATTCAAAAAGTATATACATTACGAGAAGTAGTGCAGATAAGCACATATCAATGTCCGTGCACCACTAGTCCAAAAATGCATGGGCGAGGCCCACACAAGATACCTGTCCACAAACGGAGAGAACACTGCCGGGGCATCAGAGAGAAATACAACAGGCACCTCAGGGGGAAACGAAGGGGGCGCACCTCAGCCGGATGAGTGCAAAGCCAGATCCACAACGGGCTCCATGCCCATTGATGTATCCTGGGGAGTGCAAAGCCACAGTCTCTCAAGTCTCTACAGTGGATGGGTTGCCCACTGTACCATCCTGGGGAGTGCAAAGCCACAGTTTCTCAAGTCTCTGCAGTGGGTGGGTTGCCCACTATACCATCCTGGGGAGTGCAAAGCCACAGTCTCTCAAGTCTCTACAGTGGGTGGGTTGCCCACTGTACCATCCTGGGGAGTGCAAAGCCACAGTCTCTCAAGTAGATAACAGCCACCACTGGTTCTGGAGGGGGACTGGTGCCCGAATGGATTAGTCTCCCCGTGACAGTTCCTGTCCCATCACTGTCCCAGCTGCACATGGGATAACGATGCTTGATGTGGCGGTCTTTTCCTTCTTCAGCGGTGCATGCCCTGTTCAGCGGTGCTTAGCCATGGCGGTCTCTGGACTATTCAGCGGTGCTTAGCAATGGCGGTCTCTGGACTGTTCAGCGGTGCTTTGCCATGGCGGTCTCAGGACTGTTCAGCGGTGCTTAGCCATGGCGGTCTCTGGACTCTTCAGTGGTGCTTTGCCATGGCGGTCTCTGGACTGGGCATTGGTGTGTGGAATGACGGTCCCTCATTGCCCAGCGGGGCAGTGGCTGCCGGGGCCCTCCTGGGCACTGACTCCGGCGGTGGTCTCCTGACCAGTGACTATACTTGGGCCCTCCTGGGCAACGACACTGGCGGTGGTCTCCTGACCAGTGACGATACTTGGGCCCTCCTGGGCAATGACTCTGGCGGTGGTCTCCTGACCAGTGACGATACTTGGGCCCTCCTGGGCAATGACTCTGGTGGTGGTCTCCTGACCAGTGACGATACTTGGGCCCTCCTGGGCAATGACTCTGGCGGTGGTCTCCTGACCAGTGACGATACTTGGGCCCTCCTGGGCACTGACTCCGGCGGTGGCGGTGGTCTCCTGACCAGTGACGATACTTGGGCCCTCCTGGGCACTGACTCCGGCGGTGGTTTCCTGACCAGTGACAATACTTGGGCCCTCCTGGGCACTGACTCCGGCGGTGGCGGTGGTCTCCTGACCAGTGACGATACTTGGGCCCTCCTGGGCACTGACACTGGCGGTGGTCTCCGGACCAGTGACGACGGTGCTGGCGGTTGCATCCCGGGCGCCGGGAAGGATGCCGCCCTTCTCCGCCGTGATGCTCACACCAGGCTGTGCAGACTTCTTCTGGCCCTTCACCACCTTTGGAGGAGTCACAGCTGACTCTGCAATCCCCCTGGGACCCCTGTGAGTTGTTTTGCCTCCAGGAGTCTTCACACGGTCCCGTCGGCCACTTTCCAACTTCAGAGCCTTTATAGGGGGTGGACTGGCAGTGCCTTGGCTCCGTGTCACACTGCCTGCCCTGGTGGCCGGTGCACTCCACACACCTTGAACAGCCACCACTGGTACTGGAGGCTTTTTGGCTGAGGCGCTACGATGGGACTGATGAATTGGAGGGGGCGGTGGGGGCAAAAAGGTCAACTTTGCAGAGGGACAGTTTCTGATGAACACTGGGATGGGTAGTTGGAGGGGGTCTGGGAGTGGAGGAAGAGGAGGTGGTTGTAGGAGGTGTCACTTTAGGTGTTTTGGGTGCAGGTGCAGGTACTGGAGGCTGTCGTGAGGTGGGTGGATGTTGGGTGTGTGGGTGCCCGCGTTGGTGTACTTTGGGAGGGGGCGTCACAGACACACTGGGAGAGGACACAGGGGACGTGTAAATGGGAGTGGAGGTGGTGAGTGCAGGTGAGTGGGTGTGGTGCTGGGTGTTCTGGTGCAAGTCTTGGTGCCTGTAGATGTAGTGCATGCAGGTGAGAGTGTAGACGACACTGGGAGGGAGGAGGGAGACGACGGGGAGGGGGGCACAGTGGAGGGAGTGGATGTTGCTGTGTCTGCATGTCTGTGATGCTTGCATGAGTGCCTGTGGGTTGTGTGGTGCCTATGTTTGCCTGAGCTACTTTTGTGTGTTGAGGTGTGTGCATGCTGGTCTGATGGTGTGCTTGGGATAGGCTGGGGTACAGGGGATTGGGTCTGGGTTGAGGAGGTTGGAGGGGGGAGGCTAGACACAGGGACAATGGCTGCCATCAGTGCTGAGGCCAGAGATTGCAGGGTTCGCTGAAGGACAGCCTGACCAGAATGAATGCCCTCCAGGAATGCATTACCGTGTTGCAACTCCCTTTCTACACCCTGGATGGCATTCACAATGGTAGACTGCCCAACAGGGAGTGACCTGAGGAGGTCAATGGCCTCCTCACTGAGGGCAGCAGGGGTGACTGGGGCAGGGCCTGAGGTGCCTGGGGCGAAGGTGATGCCCACCCTCCTGAGTGAGCGGGCACAGGGCGAACGCTGAGGGGCTGCTGGGAGGGCGGTGCTGGTAGGGGAGGTGGCGGCTGTACCTGTAGAAGTGGGGCGCACAGATGGTGCTGCCACCACAAGGAGCTCCCATCGGCGGACGAGTCTGTGTCGCTGGTTGGTGATCCGGTGGCCGACGTGAAGCTCCCCTTGCCCTCCGTCCCACTGGTGTATTCGGAGTCCGTGGTGTGGCCCTCCATGGCCATGTGGGATGCAGCTCCCTCGTGCTCCGGTGCCACTGTACCTCCGCCTGATGATGCTGATGCACAAAAGAACAGGGAGAGCACAAGAAGTGGGGGGGGAGACAGAAGAAAGACAGGTTGAGTGCATGGCATACCTCTACCGTTGGTGGACAATACAGACACAGCAGCCCCCTGCACTACGCCGTGCTCCTGGCCTCTACAGATGCAATTCCTGGGATCTGGCCTACATGGCTATGATGGACATATGCACACATGGATGCCACAGGGGCATGTATACCTGTACTTGGCACTCTACTGCGGTGGGGTAGAGTGCCACATGGCCTGCATTACGGAGGGGCCTAGCCTACGTATTTCTGCCTGGCCTAGGTACATCCACAGGCCTCCTCCCCCACCCAGACCCCTCCACTGCGCGCAAAGTCCGCAGAATGAGAGTGTACTCACCCCCTTGTGTCTGCTGTGATGCCCTCAGGCGCCCATCCAACTCAGGGTAGGCCACAGCCAGGATCTGGAACATCAGGGGGGTCATGGTGCGACGGGCACCCCTCCCACGTTGGGAGGCCATCCCCAGCTGAGCCTCCGCCGTCTTCTTCCTCCAGCAGCGAATGTCCTCCCATCCTTTCCGGCAGTGGGTGCCCCGTCTCTGGTGGACCCCCCAAATGTCCTTCTTCTGGTGGGCGCTGACCTACATGACATGCACAAGGGAAGAAGAGGAGTCATTCCCAACTGCACCGTCGATGTGAGTGTCCCGCCTCCCTACCCTAGCCATGTGGCACATTCATTCACATGCATTAATGTTCCCTGAACTCTGCCCCCTTCCCTCTTACAACCAGCCCTCTCCACCCAGGCCTAGCCCATACAACGTGCTACCTGTGTACTAACCTGTTGGTCTGGAGGACCGTAGAGTAGCGTGTACTGGGGGAGGACCCCGTCTACTAGTTTCTCCAACTCCTGAGCAGTGAAGGCAGGGGCCCTTTCCCCAGACGCAGCAGCCATCGTCGCTTCCAGACCGAGGTCACAGCAGCACTTGCAGTGTAGGTCCTCTCCTGTCGAAGATCAGGTATCTAGTGATTGAACTGATAGGAAATGGCGGTGACGTCCGCTGCGGTGCGTATCATCACCGCCGGCGCACTTCCTCATTGGCTCCTGGGACCCATAGGGTCCAATGTTAACCAATGCAGCATTGCGCCGAGGTCTACGACCACCTACCGCGACGGTGTGCAACGCCAACGCAGTTACCCCACAATCCCATTGTCCCAGTTTAGAGGCCAGGCAGCCACCATTTCAGGGGCCCACATGGCTTCATTTACTTCTGCGTCACACATAGCTAGGCCTACACTCAACACACATACAGGAAGGGTTTTGTGTTTGGTGTCGTGTTCTGTGTAACTGTGGGTACATACATGGAAAAAAGTTGAGTCTGTGGTCGCTGTTGTCCTTCCTAGGCACCGTCATTTGGGACAATTGAGAAGATGGCGGAATCCTCCGGTGTACCGACCGCTGGTGGACCTGTTGACAATGGAGGAGCGACATTTAATCGTCACCTACAGGTTTGACCGTGCCACTATCCAGGAACTATGTACCCAGTTGGAGCCAGACCTGATGTCACCAATCTGCCATCCCACTGGAATCCCCCCTGACGTGCAGGTGCTGTCAGTGCTCCATTTCCTTGCAAGTGGATCTTTTCTGACAACAGTGGCCATGGCATCAGGGATGTCCCAGCCCATGTTTTCCAACGGGCTGTCTGCCCTGCTGAAACACGTAAGGAGATACATCATTTTCCCTGAGGTGGAAGATTTGGCTGCAGTGAAAGGTGACTTCTATGCCCTTGGACATATCCCCAACATCATATGTGCTATTGATGGGACCCATGTAGCTCTGGTCCCCCCCACAGGAGTGAACAGGTGTACAGGAACCGGAAGAGTTATCATTCCATGAATGTACAGATGGTATGTTTGGCAGACCAGTACATCTCCCAGTTTAATGCTATGTTCCCTGGCTCAGTGCATGACGCCTACATCTTGCGGAATAGCAGCATCCCTGATATGATGGGTCAACTCCAGAGGCATCGTGTGTGGCTATTAGGGGACTCTGGTTACCCCAACCTGTCCTGGCTATTGACCCCAGTGAGGAATCCCAGGACCAGGGCAGAGGAACGCTACAATGAGGCCCATGGGCGGACTAGGAGGGTGATCGAACGCACCTTCGGCCTCCTGAAGGCCAGGTTCAGGTGCCTCCATATGACAGGTGGTTCCCTATTCTACTCACTGAAGAAGGTGTGCCAGATCATCATCGTCTGCTCGATGTTTCACAATCTTGATTTGCGACGCCAGGTGCCTTTTCTGCAGGAGGATGGTCCAGATGACGGTGTTATGGCACCTGTGGAGCCTGTGGACAGTGATGAGGAGGAAGCTGAGGAAGAAGACAACGACAACAGGGAGTCAGTCATACAGAAATATTTCCAGTGACACACAGGTGAGAACATTTTCATTTTTACCATTACATTCACTGTCACACGTCTTCCTCTGTCCTGTGTGTAATTTCATTGCATTATTTGGTAACTGAGTTGTTCCTTTACATTACGGTTTCACAGGTGTGCTTACCAACGTGTGTCATCTGCATGCATCCTTCAAGGACTTGTGATGTGTGACATAGGTATGTTGCCTTTACAACTAGAAACACATTTTGACACTGTCATTGATAATACATTTTACCAAATCATAGACTGACTCAACATAGTTTTGTGGTTCAAGGGTGTTTATTTAAGTGCTCAAAAATGGAGGGGGGTTGTAAAATGGTTATGGGTGATGGTGGAGGAATGTCCATGGCAGAGTCCAGTCTATTAGTCTCACAGGTGCACTGCCCATATGGGCATAGGAAGTGGAGCTGGGGCAGTTTAAGTATGGACAGGGTAACAAAGTGGGACAGTGGGGTGACAATCAGGGTGGTCTCATTTCCTGGCGGGGGTCTTGCCATCTTGCTCTGTCCTGTTCCTGGATCTCAGGGACCGCTTGGGTGGTGGTTGTCCATCTGCAGGGGGTGGGGTGCTGGTGTGGTGGTCCGGTGGCGGGGCGTCCTGTCCACTAGCGCCGGCGGAGGTGGTGGGCATTTCATCGTCCTGGCTAGTGTCAGGGGCCCCTTGGAGTGCCAAGGTGTCCCTCATGGTCTGCTGTATGTCCTTCAGCACCCCTACGATGGTGCCCAAGGCGGAGCTGATGGTCCTGAGCTCCTACCTGAACCCCAAATACTGTTCCTCCTGCAGGCGCTGGGTCTCCTGAAACTTGACCAGGACCATCGCCATCGACTCCTGGGAGTGGTGGTATGCTTCCATGATGGAGGAGAGGGCCTCGTGGAGAGTGGGTTCCCTTGGCCTGTCCGCCCCCTGTCGCACAGCAGCCCTCCCAGTTCCCCTGTGTTCCTGTGCCTCCGTCCCCTGGACCGTGTGCCCACTACCACTGCCCCCAGGTCCCTGTTGTTGTTGGGGTGGTGGGTTATCCTGGGTTCCCTGTAGTGGTGGACACACAGCTGATTGACCTGTCCTGGGTACGGAGGTTTGGGCCCTCTGGGTGGGTGCTGTGCTGGTGTTACCAGAGGGTGGAAGGTCAGTGTTGGGCTGTGCCTGTGCAAGGGGAATCGACTGTCCCGAGGCCCACGATGGTCCGGGCTGGTCATCTGGATCCAGTAGGGCAGAGCTGCTGTCGTCACTGTGGGCCTCTTCTGTGGGTGAAGTGGAGATGTCTGGACCCTCCGGTGTGGTGACGGTCCTTCGTGATCCTGCAGGGGCATAAGAGCATGATTATTGCATGTGTGTGTGTCATGGTGTGCAATGGGTGGGTGTGCGTGTACCCCAGTGCAAGCATTCGTGTGTGGGGGCTTTTGTCATGATGGTTAGGGGGTTGTTATGGGTATGTGCAGTGAGCATGCTTTAGTGATGGGTGACCATGCTTAGTTGTGTCATGCAGGGCTTGGTGTTGGGATGTGTGGTTTGTGTTATGAGTACATTAGTGAGGAGCTGGAGTGATAGGGGAGGGGGTGAGGGTGGGGGTGTGTGATAGCATGCAGGTAGGATGGGGGATCTGATAGTTAAGATTTGACTTACCAGTGTCCATTCCTCCACCGACTCCTCCGAGGCCCTCAGGATGCATGATGGTCAAGACTTGCTCCTCCCATGTTGTTAGTTGTGGGGGAGGAGGTGGGGGTCCACCGCCAGTCCGTTGAATTGCGATGTTGTGCCTAGAGACTGCTGAACGCACCTTCCCCCGTAGGTCGTTCCACCTCTTCCTGATGTCCTCCCGATTTCTTGGATGCTGTCCCACAGCGTTGACCCTGTCGACTATTCTGCGCCATAGCTCCATCTTCCTGGCTATGGATGTGTGCTGCACCTATGACTATGACCCGGAGCTCCTCTTCGGAAAAGCGGGGGTGTCTTTGGCGTGACATGGGGTGGTGTGTGTGATGTGTGGGGCGGTGTGAGTGTTGATGTGTGTGGTGATGTGTAGTGGTGTGAGGTGTTTTGTGCGTGGATGTTGTGTGGGTGATGGTGTTGTGTGCCTCTGTGTGGTGGGATTGTCTATTCTGTGCTATCTCTCTGTCGCCTTCGTGACAAATTTTTGGTCGTAGGGGTTTGTGGGTGATGTGGGTGTGTGTTTTATATTGTGTTGGGTGTGTGGGAGTGTTGTTTGTATGTGTATCAGGTGTGTGTATTTTGAATTGTCCAATGTGGCGGTGTTTTGGAGATGTGTGTGTATTTTGAGCGCGGCAGTGTGTACCGCCAATGAAATACCGCGGTTGAAAGACCGCCGCGTGGATTCTTGGGTCATTATAGCATGGGTGTGTTTCTGTTGGCGTGGAGGTGGAGGTTTTGTTTTCGCCAGTTTAACACTGGCCTTTGGTGTGGCGGACTTGTGTGGGTGACTGAATTTCGGCAGATTCCTAGATGTGGGTCATAATAGCTGTGGCGGAATTCCGCGGCGGTGTATTGGCGGTCTTCTGCACGGCGGTAAGCAGCTTTTACCGCCAATGTTGTAATGACCCCCATAGTGTCTTAAGACCAACAAAAATGAGATCAGCAAAAATGGAGGAGGATGGCAAAATGTTTGGGGGGAGACAACCGTAAGGTTGACAGATCTATTAAGAATCATGTGCTATGAATTTCTTGTTTCCCCTTTCTTCCTCCCAGGTTTCCTTAGTCATTTCCAGAAGGGTCCAGGATTTCCAGCCTGACAGTACTTCAAATGATGAAAATCTGAGACTTGATTGGTGTTGGCACCTAATAGCAAAGAGGGCTAACAGCAGCATATTACCCCAGTTCCAGCTTTGATTTACACGTTTTTCAAAGTTTTAGCTATAAAGTTTAAAGCTTTAGAGTAGCTTTATAATGTTCCACAAGACCATTGGGTGGGGCAGGTGGTGGATGTTTTCAGTTGCTTAATGACCAGTTTGTGACTGACTCCCTTATCAATTTAGAGACAAACAGAATATCCTGGCCAGTAAGTAACTCTTTCAGAAACCCAATCCGGGAAAATAAATCTATGAAAGCGGTGGCTATTTAACTGGTAGTTGTCTGCCTAGGAGGAGTGGCTTTTGGATACTGGGTAGCATAAACTACAACTATGAGGATATGTGTGTAACCCTTCCTAGAGGGAACTAAGGGGCCTACGGCATCCACCTATGTGCGTTGGAAGGGTGTCTCTATTAGGAGCATTCTTTGTAGGGGAGCCCTAGGGCATTATAGGGATTTGTTGCTTGACAAGTGGGACACGCCATACAATACTTTTTTACATGGGCAAACATCTATAGCCTGTAGAGATTTCTGCACCTGTCCTTTCAGTCGCCTCTGGTCCGAAATGCCCACCAAATAGATGGGAATAGACAAACAATATACCTGTTCCTGAAAGCTCTCATGGAATAATAATTGAAAATTAGCAGTAGCATGCAGTTTCCTGTAGTGTAACCTGTATTTTATCAAGAGGTACAGGCCTATCTGTCGACTTTGCCTGCATGTCTTGGCATTAACACCTGCATGTTGTAGGAGTGGGTCATCTCTTTGGGCAGAATTAAAGCTACTGTCCTCTTTCAAGGTTGAAAGGGTCACCTGCTAAAGAAAAAGTGGAGGGTCCTTTTTTCTTCTTTTCCCTTCACTCTGTATACGACTAGGGAGGTTTAGACAAAGAAACTTCCAGGTCCACCTGGGAAAAGCAGGACCCCAAATCAGGCTATTTGATACTGAGGTTTTTGTTTAGCAGTGTTCCTATATTCATGTCCTCTGGCAATACTGTGACTACCCCCATGTGCATCTGAGTAATGAAGGATCTGAGAGGTTGCATGATCTTGACTTTAGCTAAAGGGTATTCCTTCAGGTCGCCAAGCACACCCCTAAGTTTGACACTTTCATGAGGGACCATTTGTTTCTGGAAAACTCAAGTGACTCTAATAACCGACTGACAGCCTGTATCCAACAAGATCTCCACTGAATGTCCATTAGTTTGAACAGGTGAATGGTATTGTGGACCAGTCTGTTCTTGTGTAATATGTCCACCTGGTGCCAAAACTAATGTGCATGGGTTCCTCTTCTTCTCTTTTCCGTCTTGACCAAAACCACGCAATATACCCCAATTACTACACTCAGAACGTTTGGGCCCTGCATATAAAGGTGTCAATGGCGTCTGTTCTGGGGGTCCTTCTGCATTTTCAGGTCAAAAAAGGGAAACAAACCTTTCAGTGGGTCTTGGAGGTGAATCTGTTCTACCTGTCTCTACTTCCTTACTACAGGCTTCATTAGCTCAATAGAAGGCACTAGCCATCCCAGTGGCTGTAAATCAGTCTGTCATACTGTTTGACCCATTTCTGCTCTCCTATTGTAAGGGCTCTCACAAACTGCTCTAAGTAGATTTCATCCATTATTTTCTCTTCCCTAGATTCTTTTGGTTCCAGCCACTTGTCTGGTACCAAGGGCCCTGATGCCAGGGAAGGTCTGTAAGGGCTGCAGTATGTCTTATGCGTCTTATGCCACCCTGGGGACCCCTCACTCAGCACATGCACACTGCCTCACAGCTTGTGTGTGCTGGTGGGGAGAAAATGACTAAGTCGACATGGCACTCCGCTCAGAGTGCCATGCCCACCTCACACTGCCTTTGGCATAGGTAAGTCACCCCTCTAGCAGGCCTTACAGCCCTAAGGCATGGTGCACTATACCACAGGTGAGGGCATATGTGCATGAGCACTATGCCCCTACAGTGTCTAAGCAAAACCTTGGGACTTGAAACTGAACTTGTCAGTGCTTTACCTACCTCAGAAACCTAACCTTACTTACCTCCCCCAGGAACTGTTGATTTTTGCACTGCTCACTTTTAAAATAGCTTATTGCCATTTTAACTAAAACTGTGTATGTTACTGCTGTAATTCAGAGTTCCTTACTTACCTGTGTGGAGTACCTTGCATTTTATGTATTTACTTCAAATCTTGAATCTTGTGGTTCTAAAATAAATTAAGAAAATATATTTTTCTATTTAAAAACTATTAGTCTGGAGTTAAGTCTTTGAGTGTGTGTTCCTCATTTATTGACTGTGTGTGTACAACAAACGCTTAACACTACCCTCTGATATGCCTACTGCTCGACCACACTACCACAAAATAGATCATTCGAATTATCTAATTTTGCCACTATCTTACCTCTACGGGGAACCCTTGGACTCTGTGCACACTATCTCTTACTTTGAGATAGTATATACAGAGCCAACTTCCTACATCAACCATCTGGAAACTTGGCACAAAGAAGTCAGGTTTAACTTAGAGGCAATGTGTAAAGTATGTATGCAACACTTCAAACAGTAATACACTGAAAACACACCACAAGAAAAATCTCACACCAAATTAGAAAAATAGTGTAAAATTTAATAAATTATTTGATACCAAAGTGACAGAAATCCAATTAGTAGAACCATAAATATGCAATTTTAGTGAATTTGTGAAAATCAGGTGCTCAGGAGCAAAAGTGCCACCCTTGGTTATCTGATCGCAGCAGACCGGGTCAAAGTCACAAGTTCAGGCTGACCACAATGGAGCATGGGCCAAATACATGCCTGAGTTCAGTCCACTGAAAAGTACCTTGTGGCCTGGGTATCAAGATGTGAAGTCCCTGAGCTCTGCTGGCCGACATCGAGAAGCTGTTGATGAGGAGCAGTGTCCTGCATCAAGATAGATTGCATGTCAGCAGTTTGATGAGCTGTTGATGAGGAGATGCATTGCGCAGCGATGGAACAATGAGACATCCACAAAAAGATGCAATGGAAGGTCTTGTGTCATAGTTGAAGGCAATGCAGGTGCTTGTGAGGACTTGGGCTGAGATGTGTCAGCATCGAGGATTAGCTGTGTCACACTAGGCCACAGGCACTGGTGAGCTGCACCACCCAGCATCGAGATGCATGGAGTTGCATCAACATCGAAAAAGCCTGTTATGTCCCTGTGCTATTGAACAGTGGACCAGCTCTGGAGATTTAAGGAGTTCGGGTCCACACAGGCAGGCTGGATTTATCAGAGCCATTCACAATAGAAGAAGAGTCCTGGTGCAGCAACAGCAAGCTTTAGGCAACAATGCAGTCCTTGGTCAGCAAGCAGGTCAGCGGGCAGAATTCACACCTGGGCAGTCCTTCTTCCTGGCAAAGTCCACAGGCCCAGAAGTGATTTGAAGAGCTGGGTCTGAAGGTCCAATAGTTATAGCTGGTGTCAGCTTTGAAGAAGGAGAAAGTTCTGCAGGTTTCCACCACCAAAGGTGTTTGGAATTTCCTTCCTCCCTGCCCTGCCCTAGCCCCAGCTTGTCAGGGGGAATAAAATACTAGTGTGAAACCCTTTGTGAGTGTGCTGATACAGAACCTATGCGACGTGCAAGTGTGGTAGGTGGCAGCTTCCCCCTTTTCACAATCAAGCCAGAGATGGCCTATCCTGCCAACACTTATTCCCCTTTGTCTCACTATCTCGGAGCAATACACATAACCCAATTGACGTCTACACATATTTATGTGACCCAGGATGCAGGCTGCAGCCACCAAATGGTTGGAACAAGAAAATGCCAGCTTTCTAAAAGTGGCATTTTAAAAATGGTGACTTCAAATCCAACTTTACCGTTAAAGAGGGCTTTAACTTACAATTCTTTAGACACCAACCTCGAGATTCCTACCTGCTCCCAATTTAAAATTATTACTTATTTAATATAGTAAGGTAACTCAATGTTAGTCCATAGAAGTGGCAGGCACAGCAGTAGGGAAAAATTAATTTACTATTTTTTCTCACTACCAGGACATGTAAACGTTCCAAGTACTTGTCCAACTTTTTCAATACACTTCACTCTGCCCTATGGGTTGTTTAGGGCCCAAGAGGTAAATTATATGTATTAAAAAAGGAAGGTTTAGGCCTGGCAAAAGGTTAATTTTGCTAGGTCAATATGGCAATTTACAATTGCGCACACCCAGTCTGCAATGACAGGCCTGATACATGTTTGAAAGGCTACTAAAGTGAGTGGCATGATCAGTGCTGCAAGCCCACTAGCAGCATTTAATTTACAGGCCCTGGGTACAAGTAGTAGTAGTTTATTACTACTTTTCTAGGGACATATAAGTACAATTCAGTGTAAGCCAATGCTATCATGTTTTTAGAGATTGAGCACACACACTTTAGCACTTATTAGCAGTGGTAAAGTGCATAGAGTCCTAAGGCCAACAAAAATGAGATCAGCAAAATTGGAGGAGGAAGGCAGAACATATGGGGAAAGATGACCGTAAGGCTGACAGGTCTACTACCTGTCCCCTAACATGTGTCCACCCAGCTGAAAGTGGGGAGAACTACCCAACCGCCTGGGAGTTTTCATCACTAAGGCAGAAGGACCCGGAGAGACCATCAGCAATGGAGTGGTTTGACCCAGGATGGTGTGCCACCATAAATCCATTCCCTGTAGGAAGATGGACCACCTCAACAGCTTGGGATTTTCACCTCTCATTTGCATGAGTTATCTGAGGGGCTTGGGGTCTGTCTGAACCCAGAAGTGAGTCCCAAACATGTAAGATCTCAGCTTCTTCAGTGCCCAGACCACAGCAAAAGCTTTCCTGGGGAAGTGGCCTCCTTAAAAGGTTCCAATTGAGTGTAAGCCAGTGTTATCATGTTTTTAGGGATTGAGCACAAACATTTTCGCACTGGTTAGCAGCGGTAAAGTGCATAGGGGGTCATTACAACCCTGGCGGACGGTGTTAAAGGTGCGGTAATACCGCAAACAGGCCGGTGGACAAAAAAAGGGAATTATGAACGTGGCGGAAACCGCCAACAAAGACAGCCACTTTAACACACCGCCCGCCACGGCGGTACAGACAAGCAGTGTGGCGGTCACCGCCAACAGACAGGCGGAAGACAATGTACCGCCCATAGTATCACAACCCGCCAATCCGCCACCTTTTCCGGGGCGGATTCACCGTGGATAAAAACACGGCGGAAACAGTTTCTGCAATGGGAAAACGCTCACCTGAACACATCTCACGAGGAAGGAGGACACCATGGATCCGGAATTACAAATCCTACCGGCCCTTGTATTCCTACTCATCTACGAAGAGCAACGCCGGCGCCAGCAAAGACAACGGTGAGTACTGCACCTACGACATAGGGGAGGCAAAAGTCAGGGGGACACACACGGAACACTCCCACCCCCAACCTGACCCTCACCCACTACAACACACACACCAATGCATTCACAAACATCAGAGTAACAACCCACAACCCCCCCGGAAGAATGCAAAGACAAAACGAAATCAGTTCAAACATTGTAATGTTTCAATATACATGTCTCAAATATATACAGATATATTATAAAATCATTCAAAAAGTATATACATTACGAGAAGTAGTGCAGATAAGCACATATCAATGTCCGTGCACCACTAGTCCAAAAATGCATGGGCGAGGCCCACACAAAATACCTGTCCACAAACGGAGAGAACACTGCCGGGGCATCAGAGAGAAATACAACAGGCACCTCAGGGGGAAACGAAGGGGGCGCACCTCAGCCGGATGAGTGCAAAGCCAGATCCACAACGGGCTCCATGCCCATTGATGTATCCTGGGGAGTGCAAAGCCACAGTCTCTCAAGTCTCTACAGTGGATGGGTTGCCCACTGTACCATCCTGGGGAGTGCAAAGCCACAGTTTCTCAAGTCTCTGCAGTGGGTGGGTTGCCCACTATACCATCCTGGGGACGATGCTTGATGTGGCGGTCTTTTCCTTCTTCAGCGGTGCATGCCCTGTTCAGCGGTGCTTAGCCATGGCGGTCTCTGGACTATTCAGCGGTGCTTAGCAATGGCGGTCTCTGGACTGTTCAGCGGTGCTTTGCCATGGCGGTCTCAGGACTGTTCAGCGGTGCTTAGCCATGGCGGTCTCTGGACTCTTCAGTGGTGCTTTGCCATGGCGGTCTCTGGACTGGGCATTGGTGTGTGGAATGACGGTCCCTCATTGCCCAGCGGGGCAGTGGCTGCCGGGGCCCTCCTGGGCACTGACTCCGGCGGTGGTCTCCTGACCAGTGACTATACTTGGGCCCTCCTGGGCAACGACACTGGCGGTGGTCTCCTGACCAGTGACGATACTTGGGCCCTCCTGGGCAATGACTCTGGCGGTGGTCTCCTGACCAGTGACGATACTTGGGCCCTCCTGGGCAATGACTCTGGTGGTGGTCTCCTGACCAGTGACGATACTTGGGCCCTCCTGGGCAATGACTCTGGCGGTGGTCTCCTGACCAGTGACGATACTTGGGCCCTCCTGGGCACTGACTCCGGCGGTGGCGGTGGTCTCCTGACCAGTGACGATACTTGGGCCCTCCTGGGCACTGACTCCGGCGGTGGTTTCCTGACCAGTGACAATACTTGGGCCCTCCTGGGCACTGACTCCGGCGGTGGCGGTGGTCTCCTGACCAGTGACGATACTTGGGCCCTCCTGGGCACTGACACTGGCGGTGGTCTCCGGACCAGTGACGACGGTGCTGGCGGTTGCATCCCGGGCGCCGGGAAGGATGCCGCCCTTCTCCGCCGTGATGCTCACACCAGGCTGTGCAGACTTCTTCTGGCCCTTCACCACCTTTGGAGGAGTCACAGCTGACTCTGCAATCCCCCTGGGACCCCTGTGAGTTGTTTTGCCTCCAGGAGTCTTCACACGGTCCCGTCGGCCACTTTCCAACTTCAGAGCCTTTATAGGGGGTGGACTGGCAGTGCCTTGGCTCCGTGTCACACTGCCTGCCCTGGTGGCCGGTGCACTCCACACACCTTGAACAGCCACCACTGGTACTGGAGGCTTTTTGGCTGAGGCGCTACGATGGGACTGATGAATTGGAGGGGGCGGTGGGGGCAAAAAGGTCAACTTTGCAGAGGGACAGTTTCTGATGAACACTGGGATGGGTAGTTGGAGGGGGTCTGGGAGTGGAGGAAGAGGAGGTGGTTGTAGGAGGTGTCACTTTAGGTGTTTTGGGTGCAGGTGCAGGTACTGGAGGCTGTCGTGAGGTGGGTGGATGTTGGGTGTGTGGGTGCCCGCGTTGGTGTACTTTGGGAGGGGGCGTCACAGACACACTGGGAGAGGACACAGGGGACGTGTAAATGGGAGTGGAGGTGGTGAGTGCAGGTGAGTGGGTGTGGTGCTGGGTGTTCTGGTGCAAGTCTTGGTGCCTGTAGATGTAGTGCATGCAGGTGAGAGTGTAGACGACACTGGGAGGGAGGAGGGAGACGACGGGGAGGGGGGCACAGTGGAGGGAGTGGATGTTGCTGTGTCTGCATGTCTGTGATGCTTGCATGAGTGCCTGTGGGTTGTGTGGTGCCTATGTTTGCCTGAGCTACTTTTGTGTGTTGAGGTGTGTGCATGCTGGTCTGATGGTGTGCTTGGGATAGGCTGGGGTACAGGGGATTGGGTCTGGGTTGAGGAGGTTGGAGGGGGGAGGCTAGACACAGGGACAATGGCTGCCATCAGTGCTGAGGCCAGAGATTGCAGGGTTCGCTGAAGGACAGCCTGACCAGAATGAATGCCCTCCAGGAATGCATTACCGTGTTGCAACTCCCTTTCTACACCCTGGATGGCATTCACAATGGTAGACTGCCCAACAGGGAGTGACCTGAGGAGGTCAATGGCCTCCTCACTGAGGGCAGCAGGGGTGACTGGGGCAGGGCCTGAGGTGCCTGGGGCGAAGGTGATGCCCACCCTCCTGAGTGAGCGGGCACAGGGCGAACGCTGAGGGGCTGCTGGGAGGGCGGTGCTGGTAGGGGAGGTGGCGGCTGTACCTGTAGAAGTGGGGCGCACAGATGGTGCTGCCACCACAAGGAGCTCCCATCGGCGGACGAGTCTGTGTCGCTGGTTGGTGATCCGGTGGCCGACGTGAAGCTCCCCTCGCCCTCCGTCCCACTGGTGTATTCGGAGTCCGTGGTGTGGCCCTCCATGGCCATGTGGGATGCAGCTCCCTCGTGCTCCGGTGCCACTGTACCTCCGCCTGATGATGCTGATGCACAAAAGAACAGGGAGAGCACAAGAAGTGGGGGGGAAGACAGAAGAAAGACAGGTTGAGTGCATGGCATACCTCTACCGTTGGTGGACAATACAGACACAGCAGCCCCCTGCACTACGCCGTGCTCCTGGCCACTACAGATGCAATTCCTGGGATCTGGCCTACATGGCTATGATGGACATATGCACACATGGATGCCACAGGGGCATGTATACCTGTACTTGGCACTCTACTGCGGTGGGGTAGAGTGCCACATGGCCTGCATTACGGAGGGGCCTAGCCTACGTATTTCTGCCTGGCCTAGGTACATCCACAGGCCTCCTCCCCCACCCAGACCCCTCCACTGCGCGCAAAGTCCGCAGAATGAGAGTGTACTCACCCCCTTGTGTCTGCTGTGATGCCCTCAGGCGCCCATCCAACTCAGGGTAGGCCACAGCCAGGATCTGGAACATCAGGGGGGTCATGGTGCGACGGGCACCCCTCCCACGTTGGGAGGCCATCCCCAGCTGAGCCTCCGCCGTCTTCTTCCTCCAGCAGCGAATGTCCTCCCATCCTTTCCGGCAGTGGGTGCCCCGTCTCTGGTGGACCCCCCAAATGTCCTTCTTCTGGTGGGCGCTGACCTACATGACATGCACAAGGGAAGAAGAGGAGTCATTACCAACTGCACCGTCGATGTGAGTGTCCCGCCTCCCTACCCTAGCCATGTGGCACATTCATTCACATGCATTAATGTTCCCTGAACTCTGCCCCCTTCCCTCTTACAACCAGCCCTCTCCACCCAGGCCTAGCCCATACAACGTGCTACCTGTGTACTAACCTGTTGGTCTGGAGGACCGTAGAGTAGCGTGTACTGGAGGAGGACCCCGTCTACTAGTTTCTCCAACTCCTGAGCAGTGAAGGCAGGGGCCCTTTCCCCAGACGCAGCAGCCATCGTCGCTTCCAGACCGAGGTCACAGCAGCACTTGCAGTGTAGGTCCTCTCCTGTCGAAGATCAGGTATCTAGTGATTGAACTGATAGGAAATGGCGGTGACGTCCGCTGCGGTGCGTATCATCACCGCCGGCGCACTTCCTCATTGGCTCCTGGGACCCATAGGGTCCAATGTTAACCAATGCAGCATTGCGCCGAGGTCTACGACCACCTACCGCGACGGTGTGCAACGCCAACGCAGTTACCCCACAATCCCATTGTCCCAGTTTAGAGGCCAGGCAGCCACCATTTCAGGGGCCCACATGGCTTCATTTACTTCTGCGTCACACATAGCTAGGCCTACACTCAACACACATACAGGAAGGGTTTTGTGTTTGGTGTCGTGTTCTGTGTAACTGTGGGTACATACCTGGAAAAAAGTTGAGTCTGTGGTCGCTGTTGTCCTTCCTAGGCACCGTCATTTGGGACAATTGAGAAGATGGCGGAATCCTCCGGTGTACCGACCGCTGGTGGACCTGTTGACAATGGAGGAGCGACATTTAATCGTCACCTACAGGTTTGACCGTGCCACTATCCAGGAACTATGTACCCAGTTGGAGCCAGACCTGATGTCACCAATCTGCCATCCCACTGGAATCCCCCCTGACGTGCAGGTGCTGTCAGTGCTCCATTTCCTTGCAAGTGGATCTTTTCTGACAACAGTGGCCATGGCATCAGGGATGTCCCAGCCCATGTTTTCCAACGGGCTGTCTGCCCTGCTGAAACACGTAAGGAGATACATCATTTTCCCTGAGGTGGAAGATTTGGCTGCAGTGAAAGGTGACTTCTATGCCCTTGGACATATCCCCAACATCATATGTGCTATTGATGGGACCCATGTAGCTCTGGTCCCCCCCACAGGAGTGAACAGGTGTACAGGAACCGGAAGAGTTATCATTCCATGAATGTACAGATGGTATGTTTGGCAGACCAGTACATCTCCCAGTTTAATGCTATGTTCCCTGGCTCAGTGCATGACGCCTACATCTTGCGGAATAGCAGCATCCCTGATATGATGGGTCAACTCCAGAGGCATCGTGTGTGGCTATTAGGGGACTCTGGTTACCCCAACCTGTCCTGGCTATTGACCCCAGTGAGGAATCCCAGGACCAGGGCAGAGGAACGCTACAATGAGGCCCATGGGCGGACTAGGAGGGTGATCGAACGCACCTTCGGCCTCCTGAAGGCCAGGTTCAGGTGCCTCCATATGACAGGTGGTTCCCTATTCTACTCACTGAAGAAGGTGTGCCAGATCATCATCGTCTGCTCGATGTTTCACAATCTTGATTTGCGACGCCAGGTGCCTTTTCTGCAGGAGGATGGTCCAGATGACGGTGTTATGGCACCTGTGGAGCCTGTGGACAGTGATGAGGAGGAAGCTGAGGAAGAAGACAACGACAACAGGGAGTCAGTCATACAGAAATATTTCCAGTGACACACAGGTGAGAACATTTTCATTTTTACCATTACATTCACTGTCACACGTCTTCCTCTGTCCTGTGTGTAATTTCATTGCATTATTTGGTAACTGAGTTGTTCCTTTACATTACGGTTTCACAGGTGTGCTTACCAACGTGTGTCATCTGCATGCATCCTTCAAGGACTTGTGATGTGTGACATAGGTATGTTGCCTTTACAACTAGAAACACATTTTGACACTGTCATTGATAATACATTTTACCAAATCATAGACTGACTCAACATAGTTTTGTGGTTCAAGGGTGTTTATTTAAGTGCTCAAAAATGGAGGGGGGTTGTAAAATGGTTATGGGTGATGGTGGAGGAATGTCCATGGCAGAGTCCAGTCTATTAGTCTCACAGGTGCACTGCCCATATGGGCATAGGAAGTGGAGCTGGGGCAGTTTAAGTATGGACAGGGTAACAAAGTGGGACAGTGGGGTGACAATCAGGGTGGTCTCATTTCCTGGCGGGGGTCTTGCCATCTTGCTCTGTCCTGTTCCTGGATCTCAGGGACCGCTTGGGTGGTGGTTGTCCATCTGCAGGGGGTGGGGTGCTGGTGTGGTGGTCCGGTGGCGGGGCGTCCTGTCCACTAGCGCCGGCGGAGGTGGTGGGCATTTCATCGTCCTGGCTAGTGTCAGGGGCCCCTTGGAGTGCCAAGGTGTCCCTCATGGTCTGCTGTATGTCCTTCAGCACCCCTACGATGGTGCCCAAGGCGGAGCTGATGGTCCTGAGCTCCTACCTGAACCCCAAATACTGTTCCTCCTGCAGGCGCTGGGTCTCCTGAAACTTGACCAGGACCATCGCCATCGACTCCTGGGAGTGGTGGTATGCTTCCATGATGGAGGAGAGGGCCTCGTGGAGAGTGGGTTCCCTTGGCCTGTCCGCCCCCTGTCGCACAGCAGCCCTCCCAGTTCCCCTGTGTTCCTGTGCCTCCGTCCCCTGGACCGTGTGCCCACTACCACTGCCCCCAGGTCCCTGTTGTTGTTGGGGTGGTGGGTTATCCTGGGTTCCCTGTAGTGGTGGACACACAGCTGATTGACCTGTCCTGGGTACGGAGGTTTGGGCCCTCTGGGTGGGTGCTGTGCTGGTGTTACCAGAGGGTGGAAGGTCAGTGTTGGGCTGTGCCTGTGCAAGGGGAATCGACTGTCCCGAGGCCCACGATGGTCCGGGCTGGTCATCTGGATCCAGTAGGGCAGAGCTGCTGTCGTCACTGTGGGCCTCTTCTGTGGGTGGAGTGGAGATGTCTGGACCCTCCGGTGTGGTGACGGTCCTTCGTGATCCTGCAGGGGCATAAGAGCATGATTATTGCATGTGTGTGTGTCATGGTGTGCAATGGGTGGGTGTGCGTGTACCCCAGTGCAAGCATTCGTGTGTGGGGGCTTTTGTCATGATGGTTAGGGGGTTGTTATGGGTATGTGCAGTGAGCATGCTTTAGTGATGGGTGACCATGCTTAGTTGTGTCATGCAGGGCTTGGTGTTGGGATGTGTGGTTTGTGTTATGAGTACATTAGTGAGGAGCTGGAGTGATAGGGGAGGGGGTGAGGGTGGGGGTGTGTGATAGCATGCAGGTAGGATGGGGGATCTGATAGTTAAGATTTGACTTACCAGTGTCCATTCCTCCACCGACTCCTCCGAGGCCCTCAGGATGCATGATGGTCAAGACTTGCTCCTCCCATGTTGTTAGTTGTGGGGGAGGAGGTGGGGGTCCACCGCCAGTCCGTTGAATTGCGATGTTGTGCCTAGAGACTGCTGAACGCACCTTCCCCCGTAGGTCGTTCCACCTCTTCCTGATGTCCTCCCGATTTCTTGGATGCTGTCCCACAGCGTTGACCCTGTCGACTATTCTGCGCCATAGCTCCATCTTCCTGGCTATGGATGTGTGCTGCACCTATGACTATGACCCGGAGCTCCTCTTCGGAAAAGCGGGGGTGTCTTTGGCGTGACATGGGGTGGTGTGTGTGATGTGTGGGGCGGTGTGAGTGTTGATGTGTGTGGTGATGTGTAGTGGTGTGAGGTGTTTTGTGCGTGGATGTTGTGTGGGTGATGGTGTTGTGTGCCTCTGTGTGGTGGGATTGTCTATTCTGTGCTATCTCTCTGTCGCCTTCGTGACAAATTTTTGGTCGTAGGGGTTTGTGGGTGATGTGGGTGTGTGTTTTATATTGTGTTGGGTGTGTGGGAGTGTTGTTTGTATGTGTATCAGGTGTGTGTATTTTGAATTGTCCAATGTGGCGGTGTTTTGGAGATGTGTGTGTATTTTGAGCGCGGCAGTGTGTACCGCCAATGAAATACCGCGGTTGAAAGACCGCCGCGTGGATTCTTGGGTCATTATAGCATGGGTGTGTTTCTGTTGGCGTGGAGGTGGAGGTTTTGTTTTCGCCAGTTTAACACTGGCCTTTGGTGTGGCGGACTTGTGTGGGTGACTGAATTTCGGCAGATTCCTAGATGTGGGTCATAATAGCTGTGGCGGAATTCCGCGGCGGTGTATTGGCGGTCTTCTGCACGGCGGTAAGCAGCTTTTACCGCCAATGTTGTAATGACCCCCATAGTGTCTTAAGACCAACAAAAATGAGATCAGCAAAAATGGAGGAGGATGGCAAAATGTTTGGGGGGAGACAACCGTAAGGTTGACAGATCTATTAAGAATCATGTGCTATGAATTTCTTGTTTCCCCTTTCTTCCTCCCAGGTTTCCTTAGTCATTTCCAGAAGGGTCCAGGATTTCCAGCCTGACAGTACTTCAAATGATGAAAATCTGAGACTTGATTGGTGTTGGCACCTAATAGCAAAGAGGGCTAACAGCAGCATATTACCCCAGTTCCAGCTTTGATTTACACGTTTTTCAAAGTTTTAGCTATAAAGTTTAAAGCTTTAGAGTAGCTTTATAATGTTCCACAAGACCATTGGGTGGGGCAGGTGGTGGATGTTTTCAGTTGTTTAATGACCAGTTTGTGACTGACTCCCTTATCAATTTAGAGACAAACAGAATATCCTGGCCAGTAAGTAACTCTTTCAGAAACCCAATCCGGGAAAATAAATCTATGAAAGCGGTGGCTATTTAACTGGTAGTTGTCTGCCTAGGAGGAGTGGCTTTTGGATACTGGGTAGCATAAACTACAACTATGAGGATATGTGTGTAACCCTTCCTAGAGGGAACTAAGGGGCCTACGGCATCCACCTATGTGCGTTGGAAGGGTGTCTCTATTAGGAGCATTCTTTGTAGGGGAGCCCTAGGGCATTATAGGGATTTGTTGCTTGACAAGTGGGACACGCCATACAATACTTTTTTACATGGGCAAACATCTATAGCCTGTAGAGATTTCTGCACCTGTCCTTTCAGTCGCCTCTGGTCCGAAATGCCCACCCAATAGATGGGAATAGACAAACAATATACCTGTTCCTGAAAGCTCTCATGGAATAATAATTGAAAATTAGCAGTAGCATGCAGTTTCCTGTAGTGTAACCTGTATTTTATCAAGAGGTACAGGCCTATCTGTCGACTTTGCCTGCATGTCTTGGCATTAACACCTGCATGTTGTAGGAGTGGGTCATCTCTTTGGGCAGAATTAAAGCTACTGTCCTCTTTCAAGGTTGAAAGGGTCACCTGCTAAAGAAAAAGTGGAGGGTCCTTTTTTCTTCTTTTCCCTTCACTCTGTATACGACTAGGGAGGTTTAGACAAAGAAACTTCCAGGTCCACCTGGGAAAAGCAGGACCCCAAATCAGGCTATTTGATACTGAGGTTTTTGTTTAGCAGTGTTCCTATATTCATGTCCTCTGGCAATACTGTGACTACCCCCATGTGCATCTGAGTAATGAAGGATCTGAGAGGTTGCATGATCTTGACTTTAGCTAAAGGGTATTCCTTCAGGTCGCCAAGCACACCCCTAAGTTTGACACTTTCATGAGGGACCATTTGTTTCTGGAAAACTCAAGTGACTCTAATAACCGACTGACAGCCTGTATCCAACAAGATCTCCACTGAATGTCCATTAGTTTGAACAGGTGAATGGTATTGTGGACCAGTCTGTTCTTGTGTAATATGTCCACCTGGTGCCAAAACTAATGTGCATGGGTTCCTCTTCTTCTCTTTTCCGTCTTGACCAAAACCACGCAATATACCCCAATTACTACACTCAGAACGTTTGGGCCCAGCATATAAAGGTGTCAATGGCGTCTGTTCTGGGGGTCCTTCTGCATTTTCAGGTCAAAAAAGGGAAACAAACCTTTCAGTGGGTCTTGGAGGTGAATCTGTTCTACCTGTCTCTACTTCCTTACTACAGGCTTCATTAGCTCAATAGAAGGCACTAGCCATCCCAGTGGCTGTAAATCAGTCTGTCATACTGTTTGACCCATTTCTGCTCTCCTATTGTAAGGGCTCTCACAAACTGCTCTAAGTAGATTTCATCCATTATTTTCTCTTCCCTAGATTCTTTTGGTTCCAGCCACTTGTCTGGTACCAAGGGCCCTGATGCCAGGGAAGGTCTGTAAGGGCTGCAGTATGTCTTATGCGTCTTATGCCACCCTGGGGACCCCTCACTCAGCACATGCACACTGCCTCACAGCTTGTGTGTGCTGGTGGGGAGAAAATGACTAAGTCGACATGGCACTCCGCTCAGAGTGCCATGCCCACCTCACACTGCCTTTGGCATAGGTAAGTCACCCCTCTAGCAGGCCTTACAGCCCTAAGGCATGGTGCACTATACCACAGGTGAGGGCATATGTGCATGAGCACTATGCCCCTACAGTGTCTAAGCAAAACCTTGGGACTTGAAACTGAACTTGTCAGTGCTTTACCTACCTCAGAAACCTAACCTTACTTACCTCCCCCAGGAACTGTTGATTTTTGCACTGCTCACTTTTAAAATAGCTTATTGCCATTTTAACTAAAACTGTGTATGTTACTGCTGTAATTCAGAGTTCCTTACTTACCTGTGTGGAGTACCTTGCATTTTATGTATTTACTTCAAATCTTGAATCTTGTGGTTCTAAAATAAATTAAGAAAATATATTTTTCTATTTAAAAACTATTAGTCTGGAGTTAAGTCTTTGAGTGTGTGTTCCTCATTTATTGACTGTGTGTGTACAACAAACGCTTGACACTACCCTCTGATATGCCTACTGCTCGACCACACTACAACAAAATAGATCATTCGAATTATCTAATTTTGCCACTATCTTACCTCTACGGGGAACCCTTGGACTCTGTGCACACTATCTCTTACTTTGAGATAGTATATACAGAGCCAACTTCCTACATCAACCATCTGGTAACTTGGCACAAAGAAGTCAGGTTTAACTTAGAGGCAATGTGTAAAGTATGTATGCAACACTTCAAACAGTAATACACTGAAAACACACCACAAGAAAAATCTCACACCAAATTAGAAAAATAGTGTAAAATGTAATAAATTATTTGATACCAAAGTGACAGAAATCCAATTAGTAGAACCATAAATATGCAATTTTAGTGAATTTGTGAAAATCAGGTGCTCAGGAGCAAAAGTGCCACCCTTGGTTATCTGATCGCAGCAGACCGGGTCAAAGTCACAAGTTCAGGCTGACCACAATGGAGCATGGGCCAAATACATGCCTGAGTTCAGTCCACTGAAAAGTACCTTGTGGCCTGGGTATCAAGATGTGAAGTCCCTGAGCTCTGCTGGCCGACATCGAGAAGCTGTTGATGAGGAGCAGTGTCCTGCATCAAGATAGATTGCATGGCAGCAGTTTGATGAGCTGTTGATGAGGAGATGCATTGCGCAGCGATGGAACAATGAGACATCCACAAAAAGATGCAATGGAAGGTCTTGTGTCATAGTTGAAGGCAATGCAGGTGCTTGTGAGGACTTGGGCTGAGATGTGTCAGCATCGAGGATTAGCTGTGTCACACTAGGCCACAGGCACTGGTGAGCTGCACCACCCAGCATCGAGATGCATGGAGTTGCATCAACATCGAAAAAGCCTGTTATGTCCCTGTGCTATTGAACAGTGGACCAGCTCTGGAGATTTAAGGAGTTCGGGTCCACACAGGCAGGCTGGATTTATCAGAGCCATTCACAATAGAAGAAGAGTCCTGGTGCAGCAACAGCAAGCTTTAGGCAACAATGCAGTCCTTGGTCAGCAAGCAGGTCAGCGGGCAGAATTCACACCTGGGCAGTCCTTCTTCCTGGCAAAGTCCACAGGCCCAGAAGTGATTTGAAGAGCTGGGTCTGAAGGTCCAATAGTTATAGCTGGTGTCAGCTTTGAAGAAGGAGAAAGTTCTGCAGGTTTCCACCACCAAAGGTGTTTGGAATTTCCTTCCTCCCTGCCCTGCCCTAGCCCCAGCTTGTCAGGGGGAATAAAATACTAGTGTGAAACCCTTTGTGAGTGTGCTGATACAGAACCTATGCGACGTGCAAGTGTGGTAGGTGGCAGCTTCCCCCTTTTCACAATCAAGCCAGAGATGGCCTATCCTGCCAACACTTATTCCCCTTTGTCTCACTATCTCGGAGCAATACACATAACCCAATTGACGTCTACACATATTTATGTGACCCAGGATGCAGGCTGCAGCCACCAAATGGTTGGAACAAGAAAATGCCAGCTTTCTAAAAGTGGCATTTTAAAAATGGTGACTTCAAATCCAACTTTACCGTTAAAGAGGGCTTTAACTTACAATTCTTTAGACACCAACCTCGAGATTCCTACCTGCTCCCAATTGAAAATTATTACTTATTTAATATAGTAAGGTAACTCAATGTTAGTCCATAGAAGTGGCAGGCACAGCAGTAGGGAAAAATTAATTTACTATTTTTTCTCACTACCAGGACATGTAAACGTTCCAAGTACTTGTCCAACTTTTTCAATACACTTCACTCTGCCCTATGGGTTGTTTAGGGCCCAAGAGGTAAATTATATGTATTAAAAAAGGAAGGTTTAGGCCTGGCAAAAGGTTAATTTTGCTAGGTCAATATGGCAATTTACAATTGCGCACACCCAGTCTGCAATGACAGGCCTGATACATGTTTGAAAGGCTACTAAAGTGAGTGGCATGATCAGTGCTGCAAGCCCACTAGCAGCATTTAATTTACAGGCCCTGGGTACAAGTAGTAGTAGTTTATTACTACTTTTCTAGGGACATATAAGTACAATTCAGTGTAAGCCAATGCTATCATGTTTTTAGAGATTGAGCACACACACTTTAGCACTTATTAGCAGTGGTAAAGTGCATAGAGTCCTAAGGCCAACAAAAATGAGATCAGCAAAATTGGAGGAGGAAGGCAGAACATATGGGGAAAGATGACCGTAAGGCTGACAGGTCTACTACCTGTCCCCTAACATGTGTCCACCCAGCTGAAAGTGGGGAGAACTACCCAACCGCCTGGGAGTTTTCATCACTAAGGCAGAAGGACCCGGAGAGACCATCAGCAATGGAGTGGTTTGACCCAGGATGGTGTGCCACCATAAATCCATTCCCTGTAGGAAGATGGACCACCTCAACAGCTTGGGATTTTCACCTCTCATTTGCATGAGTTATCTGAGGGGCTTGGGGTCTGTCTGAACCCAGAAGTGAGTCCCAAACATGTAAGATCTCAGCTTCTTCAGTGCCCAGACCACAGCAAAAGCTTTCCTGGGGAAGTGGCCTCCTTAAAAGGTTCCAATTGAGTGTAAGCCAGTGTTATCATGTTTTTAGGGATTGAGCACAAACATTTTCGCACTGGTTAGCAGCAGTAAAGTGCATAGGGGGTCATTACAACCCTGGCGGACGGTGTTAAAGGTGCGGTAATACCGCAAACAGGCCGGTGGACAAAAAAAGGGAATTATGAACGTGGCGGAAACCGCCAACAAAGACAGCCACTTTAACACACCGCCCGCCACGGCGGTACAGACAAGCAGTGTGGCGGTCACCGCCAACAGACAGGCGGAAGACAATGTACCGCCCATAGTATCACAACCCGCCAATCCGCCACCTTTTCCGGGGCGGATTCACCGTGGATAAAAACACGGCGGAAACAGTTTCTGCAATGGGAAAACGCTCACCTGAACACATCTCACGAGGAAGGAGGACACCATGGATCCGGAATTACAAATCCTACCGGCCCTTGTATTCCTACTCATCTACGAAGAGCAACGCCGGCGCCAGCAAAGACAACGGTGAGTACTGCACCTACGACATAGGGGAGGCAAAAGTCAGGGGGACACACACGGAACACTCCCACCCCCAACCTGACCCTCACCCACTACAACACACACACCAATGCATTCACAAACATCAGAGTAACAACCCACAACCCCCCCGGAAGAATGCAAAGACAAAACGAAATCAGTTCAAACATTGTAATGTTTCAATATACATGTCTCAAATATATACAGATATATTATAAAATCATTCAAAAAGTATATACATTACGAGAAGTAGTGCAGATAAGCACATATCAATGTCCGTGCACCACTAGTCCAAAAATGCATTGGCGAGGCCCACACAAGATACCTGTCCACAAACGGAGAGAACACTGCCGGGGCATCAGAGAGAAATACAACAGGCACCTCAGGGGGAAACGAAGGGGGCGCACCTCAGCCGGATGAGTGCAAAGCCAGATCCACAACGGGCTCCATGCCCATTGATGTATCCTGGGGAGTGCAAAGCCACAGTCTCTCAAGTCTCTACAGTGGATGGGTTGCCCACTGTACCATCCTGGGGAGTGCAAAGCCACAGTTTCTCAAGTCTCTGCAGTGGGTGGGTTGCCCACTATACCATCCTGGGGAGTGCAAAGCCACAGTCTCTCAAGTCTCTACAGTGGGTGGGTTGCCCACTGTACCATCCTGGGGAGTGCAAAGCCACAGTCTCTCAAGTAGATAACAGCCACCACTGGTTCTGGAGGGGGACTGGTGCCCGAATGGATTAGTCTCCCCGTGACAGTTCCTGTCCCATCACTGTCCCAGCTGCACATGGGATAACGATGCTTGATGTGGCGGTCTTTTCCTTCTTCAGCGGTGCATGCCCTGTTCAGCGGTGCTTAGCCATGGCGGTCTCTGGACTATTCAGCGGTGCTTAGCAATGGCGGTCTCTGGACTGTTCAGCGGTGCTTTGCCATGGCGGTCTCAGGACTGTTCAGCGGTGCTTAGCCATGGCGGTCTCTGGACTCTTCAGTGGTGCTTTGCCATGGCGGTCTCTGGACTGGGCATTGGTGTGTGGAATGACGGTCCCTCATTGCCCAGCGGGGCAGTGGCTGCCAGGGCCCTCCTGGGCACTGACTCCGGCGGTGGTCTCCTGACCAGTGACTATACTTGGGCCCTCCTGGGCAACGACACTGGCGGTGGTCTCCTGACCAGTGACGATACTTGGGCCCTCCTGGGCAATGACTCTGGCGGTGGTCTCCTGACCAGTGACGATACTTGGGCTCTCCTGGGCAATGACTCTGGTGGTGGTCTCCTGACCAGTGACGATACTTGGGCCCTCCTGGGCAATGACTCTGGCGGTGGTCTCCTGACCAGTGACGATACTTGGGCCCTCCTGGGCACTGACTCCGGCGGTGGCGGTGGTCTCCTGACCAGTGACGATACTTGGGCCCTCCTGGGCACTGACTCCGGCGGTGGTTTCCTGACCAGTGACAATACTTGGGCCCTCCTGGGCACTGACTCCGGCGGTGGCGGTGGTCTCCTGACCAGTGACGATACTTGGGCCCTCCTGGGCACTGACACTGGCGGTGGTCTCCGGACCAGTGACGACGGTGCTGGCGGTTGCATCCCGGGCGCCGGGAAGGAGGCCGCCCTTCTCCGCCGTGATGCTCACACCAGGCTGTGCAGACTTCTTCTGGCCCTTCACCACCTTTGGAGGAGTCACAGCTGACTCTGCAATCCCCCTGGGACCCCTGTGAGTTGTTTTGCCTCCAGGAGTCTTCACACGGTCCCGTCGGCCACTTTCCAACTTCAGAGCCTTTATAGGGGGTGGACTGGCAGTGCCTTGGCTCCGTGTCACACTGCCTGCCCTGGTGGCCGGTGCACTCCACACACCTTGAACAGCCACCACTGGTACTGGAGGCTTTTTGGCTGAGGCGCTACGATGGGACTGATGAATTGGAGGGGGCGGTGGGGGCAAAAAGGTCAACTTTGCAGAGGGACAGTTTCTGATGAACACTGGGATGGGTAGTTGGAGGGTGTCTGGGAGTGGAGGAAGAGGAGGTGGTTGTAGGAGGTGTCACTTTAGGTGTTTTGGGTGCAGGTGCAGGTACTGGAGGCTGTCGTGAGGTGGGTGGATGTTGGGTGTGTGGGTGCCCGCGTTGGTGTACTTTGGGAGGGGGCGTCACAGACACACTGGGAGAGGACACAGGGGACGTGTAAATGGGAGTGGAGGTGGTGAGTGCAGGTGAGTGGGTGTGGTGCTGGGTGTTCTGGTGCAAGTCTTGGTGCCTGTAGATGTAGTGCATGCAGGTGAGAGTGTAGATGACACTGGGAGGGAGGAGGGAGACGACGGGGAGGGGGGCACAGTGGAGGGAGTGGATGTTGCTGTGTCTGCATGTCTGTGATGCTTGCATGAGTGCCTGTGGGTTGTGTGGTGCCTATGTTTGCCTGAGCTACTTTTGTGTGTTGAGGTGTGTGCATGCTGGTCTGATGGTGTGCTTGGGATAGGCTGGGGTACAGGGGATTGGGTCTGGGTTGAGGAGGTTGGAGGGGGGAGGCTAGACACAGGGACAATGGCTGCCATCAGTGCTGAGGCCAGAGATTGCAGGGTTCGCTGAAGGACAGCCTGACCAGAATGAATGCCCTCCAGGAATGCATTACCATGTTGCAACTCCCTTTCTACACCCTGGATAGCATTCACAATGGTAGACTGCCCAACAGGGAGTGACCTGAGGAGGTCAATGGCCTCCTCACTGAGGGCAGCAGGGGTGACTGGGGCAGGGCCTGAGGTGCCTGGGGCGAAGGTGATGCCCACCCTCCTGAGTGAGCGGGCACAGGGCGAACGCTGAGGGGCTGCTGGGAGGGCGGTGCTGGTAGGGGAGGTGGCGGCTGTACCTGTAGAAGTGGGGCGCACCGATGGTGCTGCCACCACAAGGAGCTCCCATCGGCGGACGAGTCTGTGTCGCTGGTTGGTGATCCGGTGGCCGACGTGAAGCTCCCCTCGCCCTCCGTCCCACTGGTGTATTCGGAGTCCGTGGTGTGGCCCTCCATGGCCATGTGGGATGCAGCTCCCTCGTGCTCCGGTGCCACTGTACCTCCGCCTGATGATGCTGATGCACAAAAGAACAGGGAGAGCACAAGAAGTGGGGGGGAAGACAGAAGAAAGACAGGTTGAGTGCATGGCATACCTCTACCGTTGGTGGACAATACAGACACAGCAGCCCCCTGCACTACGCCGTGCTCCTGGCCTCTACAGATGCAATTCCTGGGATCTGGCCTACATGGCTATGATGGACATATGCACACATGGATGCCACAGGGGCATGTATACCTGTACTTGGCACTCTACTGCGGTGGGGTAGAGTGCCACATGGCCTGCATTACGGAGGGGCCTAGCCTACGTATTTCTGCCTGGCCTAGGTACATCCACAGGCCTCCTCCCCCACCCAGACCCCTCCACTGCGCGCAAAGTCCGCAGAATGAGAGTGTACTCACCCCCTTGTGTCTGCTGTGATACCCTCAGGCGCCCATCCAACTCAGGGTAGGCCACAGCCAGGATCTGGAACATCAGGGGGGTCATGGTGCGACGGGCACCCCTCCCACGTTGGGAGGCCATCCCCAGCTGAGCCTCCGCCGTCTTCTTCCTCCAGCAGCGAATGTCCTCCCATCCTTTCCGGCAGTGGGTGCCCCGTCTCTGGTGGACCCCCCAAATGTCCTTCTTCTGGTGGGCGCTGACCTACATGACATGCACAAGGGAAGAAGAGGAGTCATTACCAACTGCACCGTCGATGTGAGTGTCCCGCCTCCCTACCCTAGCCATGTGGCACATTCATTCACATGCATTAATGTTCCCTGAACTCTGCCCCCTTCCCTCTTACAACCAGCCCTCTCCACCCAGGCCTAGCCCATACAACGTGCTACCTGTGTACTAACCTGTTGGTCTGGAGGACCGTAGAGTAGCGTGTACTGGGGGAGGACCCCGTCTACTAGTTTCTCCAACTCCTGAGCAGTGAAGGCAGGGGCCCTTTCCCCAGACGCAGCAGCCATCGTCGCTTCCAGACCGAGGTCACAGCAGCACTTGCAGTGTAGGTCCTCTCCTGTCGAAGATCAGGTATCTAGTGATTGAACTGATAGGAAATGGCGGTGACGTCCGCTGCGGTGCGTATCATCACCGCCGGCGCACTTCCTCATTGGCTCCTGGGACCCATAGGGTCCAATGTTAACCAATGCAGCATTGCGCCGAGGTCTACGACCACCTACCGCGACGGTGTGCAACGCCAACGCAGTTACCCCACAATCCCATTGTCCCAGTTTAGAGGCCAGGCAGCCACCATTTCAGGGGCCCACATGGCTTCATTTACTTCTGCGTCACACATAGCTAGGCCTACACTCAACACACATACAGGAAGGGTTTTGTGTTTGGTGTCGTGTTCTGTGTAACTGTGGGTACATACCTGGAAAAAAGTTGAGTCTGTGGTCGCTGTTGTCCTTCCTAGGCACCGTCATTTGGGACAATTGAGAAGATGGCGGAATCCTCCGGTGTACCGACCGCTGGTGGACCTGTTGACAATGGAGGAGCGACATTTAATCGTCACCTACAGGTTTGACCGTGCCACTATCCAGGAACTATGTACCCAGTTGGAGCCAGACCTGATGTCACCAATCTGCCATCCCACTGGAATCCCCCCTGACGTGCAGGTGCTGTCAGTGCTCCATTTCCTTGCAAGTGGATCTTTTCTGACAACAGTGGCCATGGCATCAGGGATGTCCCAGCCCATGTTTTCCAACGGGCTGTCTGCCCTGCTGAAACACGTAAGGAGATACATCATTTTCCCTGAGGTGGAAGATTTGGCTGCAGTGAAAGGTGACTTCTATGCCCTTGGACATATCCCCAACATCATATGTGCTATTGATGGGACCCATGTAGCTCTGGTCCCCCCCACAGGAGTGAACAGGTGTACAGGAACCGGAAGAGTTATCATTCCATGAATGTACAGATGGTATGTTTGGCAGACCAGTACATCTCCCAGTTTAATGCTATGTTCCCTGGCTCAGTGCATGACGCCTACATCTTGCGGAATAGCAGCATCCCTGATATGATGGGTCAACTCCAGAGGCATCGTGTGTGGCTATTAGGGGACTCTGGTTACCCCAACCTGTCCTGGCTATTGAACCCAGTGAGGAATCCCAGGACCAGGGCAGAGGAACGCTACAATGAGGCCCATGGGCGGACTAGGAGGGTGATCGAACGCACCTTCGGCCTCCTGAAGGCCAGGTTCAGGTGCCTCCATATGACAGGTGGTTCCCTATTCTACTCACTGAAGAAGGTGTGCCAGATCATCATCGTCTGCTCGATGTTTCACAATCTTGATTTGCGACGCCAGGTGCCTTTTCTGCAGGAGGATGGTCCAGATGACGGTGTTATGGCACCTGTGGAGCCTGTGGACAGTGATGAGGAGGAAGCTGAGGAAGAAGACAACGACAACAGGGAGTCAGTCATACAGAAATATTTCCAGTGACACACAGGTGAGAAAATTTTCATTTTTACCATTACATTCACTGTCACACGTCTTCCTCTGTCCTGTGTGTAATTTCATTGCATTATTTGGTAACTGAGTTGTTCCTTTACATTACGGTTTCACAGGTGTGCTTACCAACGTGTGTCATCTGCATGCATCCTTCAAGGACTTGTGATGTGTGACATAGGTATGTTGCCTTTACAACTAGAAACACATTTTGACACTGTCATTGATAATACATTTTACCAAATCATAGACTGACTCAACATAGTTTTGTGGTTCAAGGGTGTTTATTTAAGTGCTCAAAAATGGAGGGGGGTTGTAAAATGGTTATGGGTGATGGTGGAGGAATGTCCATGGCAGAGTCCAGTCTATTAGTCTCACAGGTGCACTGCCCATATGGGCATAGGAAGTGGAGCTGGGGCAGTTTAAGTATGGACAGGGTAACAAAGTGGGACAGTGGGGTGACAATCAGGGTGGTCTCATTTCCTGGCGGGGGTCTTGCCATCTTGCTCTGTCCTGTTCCTGGATCTCAGGGACCGCTTGGGTGGTGGTTGTCCATCTGCAGGGGGTGGGGTGCTGGTGTGGTGGTCCGGTGGCGGGGCGTCCTGTCCACTAGCGCCGGCGGAGGTGGTGGGCATTTCATCGTCCTGGCTAGTGTCAGGGGCCCCTTGGAGTGCCAAGGTGTCCCTCATGGTCTGCTGTATGTCCTTCAGCACCCCAACGATGGTGCCCAAGGCGGAGCTGATGGTCCTGAGCTCCTACCTGAACCCCAAATACTGTTCCTCCTGCAGGCGCTGGGTCTCCTGAAACTTGACCAGGACCATCGCCATCGACTCCTGGGAGTGGTGGTATGCTTCCATGATGGAGGAGAGGGCCTCGTGGAGAGTGGGTTCCCTTGGCCTGTCTGCCCCCTGTCGCACAGCAGCCCTCCCAGTTCCCCTGTGTTCCTGTGCCTCCGTCCCCTGGACCGTGTGCCCACTACCACTGCCCCCAGGTCCCTGTTGTTGTTGGGGTGGTGGGTTATCCTGGGTTCCCTGTAGTGGTGGACACACAGCTGATTGACCTGTCCTGGGTACAGAGGTTTGGGCCCTCTGGGTGGGTGCTGTGCTGGTGTTACCAGAGGGTGGAAGGTCAGTGTTGGGCTGTGCCTGTGCAAGGGGAATCGACTGTCCCGAGGCCCACGATGGTCCGGGCTGGTCATCTGGATCCAGTAGGGCAGAGCTGCTGTCGTCACTGTGGGCCTCTTCTGTGGGTGGAGTGGAGATGTCTGGACCCTCCGGTGTGGTGACGGTCCTTCGTGATCCTGCAGGGGCATAAGAGCATGATTATTGCATGTGTGTGTGTCATGGTGTGCAATGGGTGGGTGTGCGTGTACCCCAGTGCAAGCATTCGTGTGTGGGGGCTTTTGTCATGATGGTTAGGGGGTTGTTATGGGTATGTGCAGTGAGCATGCTTTAGTGATGGGTGACCATGCTTAGTTGTGTCATGCAGGGCTTGGTGTTGGGATGTGTGGTTTGTGTTATGAGTACATTAGTGAGGAGCTGGAGTGATAGGGGAGGGGGTGAGGGTGGGGGTGTGTGATAGCATGCAGGTAGGATGGGGGATCTGATAGTTAAGATTTGACTTACCAGTGTCCATTCCTCCACCGACTCCTCCGAGGCCCTCAGGATGCATGATGGTCAAGACTTGCTCCTCCCATGTTGTTAGTTGTGGGGGAGGAGGTGGGGGTCCACCGCCAGTCCGTTGAATTGCGATGTTGTGCCTAGAGACTGCTGAACGCACCTTCCCCCGTAGGTCGTTCCACCTCTTCCTGATGTCCTCCCGATTTCTTGGATGCTGTCCCACAGCGTTGACCCTGTCGACTATTCTGCGCCATAGCTCCATCTTCCTGGCTATGGATGTGTGCTGCACCTATGACTATGACCCGGAGCTCCTCTTCGGAAAAGCGGGGGTGTCTTTGGCGTGACATGGGGTGGTGTGTGTGATGTGTGGGGCGGTGTGAGTGTTGATGTGTGTGGTGATGTGTAGTGGTGTGAGGTGTTTTGTGCGTGGATGTTGTGTGGGTGATGGTGTTGTGTGCCTCTGTGTGGTGGGATTGTCTATTCTGTGCTATCTCTCTGTCGCCTTCGTGACAAATTTTTGGTCGTAGGGGTTTGTGGGTGTGTGTTTTATATTGTGTTGGGTGTGTGGGAGTGTTGTTTGTATGTGTATCAGGTGTGTGTATTTTGAATTGTCCAATGTGGCGGTGTTTTGGAGATGTGTGTGTATTTTGAGCGCGGCAGTGTGTACCGCCAATGAAATACCGCGGTTGAAAGACCGCCGCGTGGATTCTTGGGTCATTATAGCATGGGTGTGTTTCTGTTGGCGTGGAGGTGGAGGTTTTGTTTTCGCCAGTTTAACACTGGCCTTTGGTGTGGCGGACTTGTGTGGGTGACTGAATTTCGGCAGATTCCTAGATGTGGGTCATAATAGCTGTGGCGGAATTCCGCGGCGGTGTATTGGCGGTCTTCTGCACGGCGGTAAGCAGCTTTTACCGCCAATGTTGTAATGACCCCCATAGTGTCTTAAGACCAACAAAAATGAGATCAGCAAAAATGGAGGAGGATGGCAAAATGTTTGGGGGGAGACAACCGTAAGGTTGACAGATCTATTAAGAATCATGTGCTATGAATTTCTTGTTTCCCCTTTCTTCCTCCCAGGTTTCCTTAGTCATTTCCAGAA
The DNA here is from genome assembly GCF_031143425.1 of Pleurodeles waltl. Classification (NCBI taxonomy): domain Eukaryota; kingdom Metazoa; phylum Chordata; class Amphibia; order Caudata; family Salamandridae; genus Pleurodeles; species Pleurodeles waltl. Next base: position 94,998,099 of record NC_090441.1, read on the forward strand.
GGGTCCAGGATTTCCAGCCTGACAGTACTTCAAATGATGAAAATCTGAGACTTGATTGGTGTTGGCACCTAATAGCAAAGAGGGCTAACAGCAGCATATTACCCCAGTTCCAGCTTTGATTTACACGTTTTTCAAAGTTTTAGCTATAAAGTTTAAAGCTTTAGAGTAGCTTTATAATGTTCCACAAGACCATTGGGTGGGGCAGGTGGTGGATGTTTTCAGTTGCTTAATGACCAGTTTGTGACTGACTCCCTTATCAATTTAGAGACAAACAGAATATCCTGGCCAGTAAGTAACTCTTTCAGAAACCCAATCCGGGAAAATAAATCTATGAAAGCGGTGGCTATTTAACTGGTAGTTGTCTGCCTAGGAGGAGTGGCTTTTGGATACTGGGTAGCATAAACTACAACTATGAGGATATGTGTGTAACCCTTCCTAGAGGGAACTAAGGGTGTGCGTTGGAAGGGTGTCTCTATTAGGAGCATTCTTTGTAGGGGAGCCCTAGGGCATTATAGGGATTTGTTGCTTGACAAGTGGGACACGCCATACAATACTTTTTTACATGGGCAAACATCTATAGCCTGTAGAGATTTCTGCACCTGTCCTTTCAGTCGCTTCTGGTCCGAAATGCCCACCCAATAGATGGGAATAGACAAACAATATACCTGTTCCTGAAAGCTCTCATGGAATAATAATTGAAAATTAGCAGTAGCATGCAGTTTCCTGTAGTGTAACCTGTATTTTATCAAGAGGTACAGGCCTATCTGTCGACTTTGCCTGCATGTCTTGGCATTAACACCTGCATGTTGTAGGAGTGGGTCATCTCTTTGGGCAGAATTAAAGCTACTGTCCTCTTTCAAGGTTGAAAGGGTCACCTGCTAAAGAAAAAGTGGAGGGTCCTTTTTTCTTCTTTTCCCTTCACTCTGTATACGACTAGGGAGGTTTAGACAAAGAAACTTCCAGGTCCACCTGGGAAAAGCAGGACCCCAAATCAGGCTATTTGATACTGAGGTTTTTGTTTAGCAGTGTTCCTATATTCATGTCCTCTGGCAATACTGTGACTACCCCCATGTGCATCTGAGTAATGAAGGATCTGAGAGGTTGCATGATCTTGACTTTAGCTAAAGGGTATTCCTTCAGGTCGCCAAGCACACCCCTAAGTTTGACACTTTCATGAGGGACCATTTGTTTCTGGAAAACTCAAGTGACTCTAATAACCGACTGACAGCCTGTATCCAACAAGATCTCCACTGAATGTCCATTAGTTTGAACAGGTGAATGGTATTGTGGACCAGTCTGTTCTTGTGTAATATGTCCACCTGGTGCCAAAACTAATGTGCATGGGTTCCTCTTCTTCTCTTTTCCGTCTTGACCAAAACCACGCAATATACCCCAATTACTACACTCAGAACGTTTGGGCCCAGCATATAAAGGTGTCAATGGCGTCTGTTCTGGGGGTCCTTCTGCATTTTCAGGTCAAAAAAGGGAAACAAACCTTTCAGTGGGTCTTGGAGGTGAATCTGTTCTACCTGTCTCTACTTCCTTACTACAGGCTTCATTAGCTCAATAGAAGGCACTAGCCATCCCAGTGGCTGTAAATCAGTCTGTCATACTGTTTGACCCATTTCTGCTCTCCTATTGTAAGGGCTCTCACAAACTGCTCTAAGTAGATTTCATCCATTATTTTCTCTTCCCTAGATTCTTTTGGTTCCAGCCACTTGTCTGCTACATCTTTAATTCCACAACAATAGGGCTCTTGGAGTGTCCATCGAGTTTCTTCTTTCTTGTCGGAAGTGTGTCCGATAATTCTCATCATCAGTTCCTAATTGCTCTAAAATGTTTTCTTTAATGTCCTGTTATGGGTATTCCCAACCAGTTGGCAGACTTATAGGCCACTTCTATATCCCCCATTAACATGGGACCAATGTAACTACCTCATTTTACAGGCGGTTGATTAGCGCCTGTGCAATATGCTCAAAATTACTGAAAATAGAGTTGGTGTAAACATTTGTACCACTGATGTTGTGTAACTATTTCTGCTTGGTTGCAAGAGTATTTTGACTAGCTTGCCCATCGTAGCTGCCTGAGCAAGGATGACCTGAATGATCTATTCTGCCTGATTTTGTAAGTTCTGCTAAAAAAAATTCTGTCCTGATCTGCCACCTTCACATAGCATTCCAAGGCCCATTCCAGTTCCTTCTGGCCTTCAGCAAGCTGATGTACTACTGCATCCATGATAGATATTGAGTAGACCGGGAATCAATATCCCACTTCTGACACCACTTGTGGGATGAGGCTGTGGAGTTCTGCTGGAACTGATAACTTGAGATACTGTTTCATCACTTCTTTCCTGAGTTTTATTTATAAGTCATTTCGAGACAAGATCAAGTTGGTATGTCAGGGAGGCACAAGTCATATAAGTCCTCAACATGTTGGTAGGCTTCTTAATAAGGTCTCTGTTTTCCCAAGTTTCTAACCCTTCTCCTCTTTTCTTCCAAGTTTCAACTGTGAGGCGCCAAAAGCCCTCCCCCCTCAGTGGACCTTGGGAAAAACAGAATACTACATATCAGTGATGAGAATAAAAACAAGCATTTGTAATGCAATGGGTCTCGCTTTTGCTCAAGTTAATGCTATTAGTGTCTCAATTCCTAACAGGACTATTATTGCCACATAAATTGAAAATAACAAGTAAAACAGTTGACATAAGCAAGCCGATTCAAAGCGCCATGGCCGCCATGAGCATGAGCGCGAGGAGAGAAACAAAAGTAAAGAGAAGTTTGCTTACAGTCAAGTGTATCGGCAAACTTGCAATGATCCATGGAGCAGGGTCGATGGGCAAGGTGGCAACAAAACTGCCCCAAGGAGGGACAAACGTAAAGCATTTATCAATTATAACAAAGGATTTTTGAAAGGCAGGGCCATGAACGAGTGATAGTGATGGGTGTGCAGTGGCCATGGTTAAAAGCCCACAGATAGATTACAACAGGCCAGAATGCTTGCACGCTCAACCTAAAAAATAATAGTCATTCACTTCCTATTTTGGTTTTTCATATTTTCTATTCTTTTGGGTTTTTAACTTTTATATTCCTTCTTTCTAGTCTACTGCCTATTCCTTCGGGGTCCTCCTTTTCCAATAATCTTCTGGACTTTATATTCTAATGCTCTATTCTTTCTGCTCATATGGTAGGTGCCATTTCCTTTCTGGTTAGCCAGAGAAAGAAAAGGGCAGCAAAGACAGACTATTGGAAGCCTGTTGCTTATTAAACCCTACTACTAGTTCAGATTGTCTATTGGTATTGATGAGTTTTTGTAGGTTTCCCTCTGCAAGTTAATGTATCCTTTTTATTTTCCTGCTGCTTCACCTTCCTTTTGCCCTCATTGCACCCACAACCTCCTTTCTCATGCTGCCTAATCCACAAACAGGCAACAAAAAAATAAGTAAGGGGGGATTAAAATGAGGGAAGCAACTAACAGTGCACCCACATGAAAACTCACCTGGGAAGCCATGACCATTCCATGGGCCATGAAGGACCTGGAACTCGAGAATGCCTCCTTGTCCCAGGTGTGTGTTGCAGGTTTTGAATTATGTTTTGAGGTGTCCAGCCTCTGTTCGGCATCATGGGCAGGCACATAACCAGAAGTATATTTTGTAGGTGGGGTGGGGGGCAGGGCTCACAGCTATGACCAAACTTAAAACTCTGTTGTTTAGGTGCATTCTTTCCCAAATACTGGTTGTACTACTAAATATCGACCCCCCAGGATATGATGGCATAAGAGTAGATCAAAATGTAAATGCATATAGGAAAGTATAAACGCACTATTCCTAACTCCACATCTACACATCTTGAAGATATATTTATTGCGTAGATACATATATGTGGAATAAAGTATAGAAATCTATACTGACTTATCTGTTGATATTTTGGATTCTGTATTCTGTCCTCAATTTTCTGTGAAAATAAATGTAATGTGAAATGTACTGAAATGTACATTTATATAGCGCGGCTTATCACCCGTGTGTGTCTCAAGGCGCTGTCGATAGGCATGGGGAGATGAAGTGATTTGCCCAGAATCACAGGATGTTGCGTCAACACTGAGGTTTGAACCTGTATCTCCAGCTACCGAGGTGGTCACTCTGCATTGTTTTACCTGGAAGATGACCTACCTGGGGCATTCTGCAACAGGAAAGTATCACACCTGAAATGCCTGGAAGGATAAATCTTAACTCCAGTAAAGTTAGGAAATTTCATCTGCTTCGTAAAGTGTGGAATTTCCTAATTTCACCCAACCTTGTAAGTAAACTTTTAAATTAACTTGCCACTAATTTAAAATAACTTTGCTGAGATCTTGGAGCATCTCCATCAAGAATATTTTGGGAAATTAGTTGCAAACATTGGGTTTTATACATTTTAGGGCTGCAACAACTGTGAAAACTATATAGAATTTAATTGTCATTTTACAGGCGAAGTTAAGAATGTCTCACAATAAATTTCACTATAAGGTTGTGATAAAGAATGGATAATTCAATTACATTTGATCAAAAGCATCAGTCAAAACTGCATGGACTTGAAGCAGTCTGCGGCATTGGCATACACTGCTCATAGGTATAGGCAGGTTGTGCGAAAGGTGTTGTACAAAAGGAGACCTTCTTTAGACATTAACCAGCACAACAGGTAGGCATGGTAAAGGATAGGTGATTGTGTGAGCCCTGGATGGGTCTATTTGAGGCCTATGGCATGGCTTAAGACACTAGTTCCATCTCCAGTTAGAGGAGCCATGGATGGGCAGGCCGCAGTCTTGGGTCTAGGGCTCTGAGGTGTGGTTTCACGGTTTGCATCTAGGATCCTGCTCTGTGATAACATCTCCCTTTGATGCTGCTTGCATGGTACCTCCCATTAAGATGCCACAGTCCTCCACTTCCAGAGTTCTAGACATTCTCCACTCTTTCACGTGCAGTAGTCTCCTTTTATAGAATCCCCAAGGTGGCACCCTCTACGTGGCTAACCTTACTTGGATAAGCATGCACGTTTCTGAGTGGTGAATGTAGAAAGTATGGAAGCCTGCCATCTGTACAAAAATTTAAAATATTTACTTGTGGAGGGATTATTTCAGCATTACTACAGGTGCAGGAAAATGTCAAGCTTCATGTGATGAAACACTTACAAGACTGCCGTATTTAAATGTATACTAGAAAGCTAAATCAAATAATAGAACTTGGACTTCTCAGCAAGTAGTTTTTACTTTCCAGTGACTACACCAGCAAATGTAGACATGGCACATATGCATCATAAGAGAAAGCCTTAGCACTTCTCACCCAGACCATATAGTAATGTATTACAAGAGGTGACATTGTTAAGTAATTTTCAAAATGCAATGTGGATCAAGTAACAAGGGTTAGACCATGCATTGCATTGAAATCACCATGCACCAGGTGTATTGGCCAAATCATAATACATTCTAAATTCTAATTAAAATCTCCAGTCACCTTTGCTCCACATGCACCTAGCTCTCATTTTACTTCTTCAGACTCTCTTACTTTCTGTATTCTCTCCTCAACTCCCCATGTCTTTCACCACTGCCTCCCTCAACCTTTTCCCACTAGTCCTTTCTGTTTGCTGATGCATTCCTGTCTCTCCTGCACTGTCTCTCTCATGCCTTTTCTATTTACTCATCTTTCTTTCTCTCAATTTGATCTCCTTTTTCTAGAAAGTCTTCTCTTCCTTGTACTTCGCAATATTTTTTAAACTCTCTCCATCCATCTTTTCCATACAACATGTACGACAACTAAAATGTTCTTTTGTCTGTCAACAGCCATTAACAGAACCTGCCACGTTCTTTGACCCCTGTTCTTTTCACTGTTCCCCAGTTCCAGAACCCTCCAGTTTTAGGAGGCACCCAGGATGGTAGAAGTCCCCTACGATCATGGAACAAAGAAGTTAGTGCAATGTTGGCGTCATATCCCTGCAGCTTGTATTGTCAATTCTTGTTGAACAGGTCATCAGGCTGCATGGATTTGGTGGGCTTTCATTGTTTTAGGGTACACGAGGACACAATGAAGCCCACCGCATTATCTTCACAGCGCGCCCACCACAACGGGTGGTCCGCAGTACTGGAAAAGAAAATGTTTCCGGTAAAAACACCAGAAACATTTTATTTTCCATTATCAAAGTCAGGATGAAAGGGAATTGCTTCACACAAGACAGGAGTTTGATTTTTTTGGTTTGCTGCGTTGTGCAGCACGCTATGAGCACTCACGCTACACAATAAAACAAAAATGAAAGGAGACTGAGCTATACAAATCTGCAGGGATCCACAAATGTCCTACTACTCAGTATTCCTACACTTTTGGTAACAATAGTACCCCACTTGTGTGACTGGGTTATCACCTGTGAAAGGAAATCCACCTTAGACTGTAAAACACAAGGAAACACCAAGATTTTGGCTTGCAAATTGAGCACTTCTGGCTATATGGGTAGTTGTTGTATTCATGTCAGGGCTCGGTTGGCACCCAGAAAAACCTGCCAGGCCCAGATATTTCTGAACACAAGGCACTAGGGGAGTCTGGGATAGCGTGGCTTGTGTGGTTCCTAATATACCTTCTTACATGGAATGCCCTGCAAACACCTAACTTTGGTCCTGATTCAGAGTTTGGCGGACGGGTTACTCCGTCACAAACATGATGGCTATCCTGTCCACCATATTGCAATCTCCATAGGCTATAATGGGATCGGAACAGCGGACAGGATATCCGTCACATTTGGCTCTTAGTAACCCCTCCACCAAACTCTAGATCAGGCGCTTTGTCTAACTCACAGATGTTTCTGATATTCCTTTGAACAAAAATGAATGAATCTGTGACGATCCATAAAAATCCTACCATCGAGCGTTCTTACACTTATGCCAATAAAAACGCTACCCCAAATGTTCACCAAGTATCATGCATTTATAACTTTAAATACATAGGACTTCATAACAGCAATTTATAGACTATGATCATAAATTAGATAAAGATAAAGCCAAATTTCAAAGGTGTCAATACAGTAGAAAGAGCAGATTCAAGCTACACAGATCTGATACTACAATATATGAAAACCAGAAAATGTTTGTCCATGTTCTGCGGATATATCCACAGTGGTCAATTATAATACAAATGCTTTCCCCCTCTGGGAGATGCCCTAGTTATGTTTTCCACAATGTTTTGTTCAAGAGATAGGTCCTCAGCGTGTTGACCATGACAGAGGTATCTAAATATTAAACCATTTTTGAAAGATAATATTGTGTTACATCAGCCCTTTGTGATGTGGTAGGCTATAGTGGGTCATTTTAGGTTCACACTACTCTTAGTGTATTTGCAGCCCTCTGTAACAGGCACATTAATATCTCTAAAGCAAATACATTTTTTCACCAGGTTATATTTCACTAAAGGCCAGTCAGTGCCCCTAGAAAGGCTGTTTGCTGGAGCAATGTCAACCCAAAAAGTCACACCTGGCTTATGAATAGTGCCAGCTCAGAAGGCACATCAAAGCACTATGTCATATTGAAATCTGAGGTTTACTGATTAACATTGCATCTGAATAGCTGGCAGGTTTAGGTAGGGACAAGCACTTATGTATCAGGAATAGGAAAGGCCATGAAAATTGTTGTCTTAAGAACAGCATGACTCAATCTCCTGTCCAGTTATGCAATCTTTTCACACAGCAAATTCTTGTTTGATGTACCATATGTGAAAGATAGAGGTTGTTTGACTGAATATCGAGGAAAAAAATATTGTGTCACAAATATCAACAAGGTAAGAGCAATGAGATAAGGGTAGATTTACAATTCTTAACTCCACGTCTACATATCTTGAAGTTATAGATAGTCAAGGTACATATATGTGGAGTTAAGTATAGTTAAAGTGTGCTTACCCATAGAAACTTACCTTCACAATATTTTTGTCCTTAATACTCTTGACACCATATTTGTCCACACAATATGTTTTCTCTGATATTGTGTGCAAACACCAGGTGAGAAGTGAGTTTAGCTGCTGCCCATTGAATTCTTGGTGTCTCAGCTGTTACTGTAAACTAGTGTTGGGACAAACTTTCACATCAGCTCCTCGCACACTACATGGTGGCGTACCTCGCGCGTCCATCATATCTCCTCTACTATTCAACATCTACCTGACCCTCTTACCAAACCCGTTTCAATCCATTCAGCCTCACCTATTACAACAATTCAAGTGACATCCAACTCATTTTATGGATGGTCTGGCAGACCTCTACAATTTAAAACTTGATGATTGCTTTTGGGCCATAAGCGCATGGATGATTAATAACCATTTAAAGCTAAATACTACAATGACAAAGATAATGCCCTGTGGTGAATGGCAAAAATACTAGCCTACTAGCCTAAGGAACATGAGACCCCTCCAACAATATCAAGAGGGGTGAGAAACTTAGGGAAGTTCAGACATATATTTTATACCACATGTTAATAACGGCAAACAGAGTTCCTTCTACACAATGAAACTCTACCTTGCATGTCAGTCTTAGGGTGGCATTTCCCCAAACATTTTGCCGTCCTCCCACATTGTTTCTTATCTCATTGTGGTTGGCCTTAGGAGTCTGTGCTCTTTACCACTGTTTACCAGTGGTAACATGTTTCCTAAAACATGGTAAATTTGGCTCCTACCCAATTGGCATATTTAATTTTCCTATAAGCCCCTAGTGAAGCACACTATATGTGCCCAGGGCCTCACACCTGTTTGGCATATTTAATTTAATTATAAGCCCCTAGTAAAGTGGTATAGCACATACCCAGGACTGGTAAATTAAATGCTACTACTGAGCTTGCAGCACTTATTGTGCACTCACTTAAATATCCCCTGAAAAGATCTCAGGTCTGCCATCGCAATCTGTAAGCAGTTTAAAACTGCCAATTTAACTTGGCAAAATAACCTTTTGCCAAGCCTAAAACTCCCCTTTAATATATGTCAGTCACCTTTAGGGTAGGTCCTAAACAGCCCATAGGACAAGGTGCATTGTATTTAAAAGGTTGGTCATGTACCCAAGGTTTTACATGCCCAGGTAGTGGAAAACTCACAAATTTGGTTTGCACTACTGTGAGGGCTACCTCTCCTATAGGATAACATTGGCTTACCTTATTACGTGTAATAACCAATAGCTTTTGTATGGGAGCAGGTAGAAATGTAAAGTTTCTTTTCCTCTAGGAAATTGTAAATTAGAATACTATTTCATGGTAAAGTCATGTTTCAAGTCACAATTCTGAAAATGCCACTTCTGGAAAGTTGGCTTTTTCTTGTCCTAACCATTTGGTGCCTGCAGCCTGTTTCCGGGTCACATGACTCAATGTAGTTGGCAGTTGGCCTTTGTGTGTTCCTCCCAGACAGCCGTACAATAGAGAGACTGGCTGTTGGCAGGATGGGTCATCCGCAGCAGGATCGGGGAGGGATGATCGGTGCACAGCCCCTCTTGCACTTCAAAGACATTTCTTCAGTTCACATGCAGAGAACTTCATGCTAGCCTATTGTGCCTGCAGACAGACTGGAACCAGGACAGTGAGGCAGGAAATTCCATGCATTTCTGTGGGGGAAAACTCCAGAGGGTTTTTCCACTTCAGAACTGGCATCAGGTATAAAAATGGGATCCTCAGACCAACTCTTCAGTTCACTTCTGGACCTGTGGAAGGACTCTCAGAGGACTGGCCTGCTGCACCAAGAGGACTGCCCGGGTGTCTGAAAACTGACCTGTGGATTGCCCTGCTGCTTGTGTCCTGCTTTAATGCTTGAACCCAAGACTTCCAGAGTGACACCAAGATCTATTTGGCTAGCCTCCTGATCAGAGCCTTAGGGACAGAAAATACTCCAACAATCTTCAACCCGCACCTAGACCCAGCCTCAGAGAGTCCGGACCCTTCAAGTGGTGCTCTTAATAAAGTCATAGACCCTACAGTGCCCAGATAGCCCAAATCCCAAATTTGGGACTTAAAACATTTTCGGCTGAAAAGTGCTCTGAGAACTGAGAGGAGACCTTTACCTATCTGCTTACCAGTCTACCCAAAGAGCATCGACAGTCGGCCAGACTTCGCTGTAGCTTTCGCTGCGGTCTCCTCCACAGCAGCATATCCTGTTTAGCGGCTCCTCACAAAATGGTTATCTGGCTTTGTGGAGCCCTCGTCAGCTACAGCCTGCAGCTTCGTCCTACTAGATATTTTTGACTTTCACAAAAGCGACTAAGGGCATGATTTAGATCTTGGAGGACGAGTTACTCCGTCACAACGGTGATGGACATCCCGTCAACCGAAATGTAAATCCCATTATATCCTATGGGATTTAGATTTCCGTGGCTGGGATATTTGTCACAGTTGTGATGGAGTAACTCATCCGCCAATATCTAAATCAGGCCCAAAGTCTGAAAATAGAAATCTTCACCTCAACTTCGTCGAGTGGCTCCCCGCCATCAACGCTTCCTCCTTGGACATCGCTGGCTGCCTTTCCCCACTGAACTTTACCTTCTCAGACATGGTTTCTTTCAATTTCTTCTAAGTCCGAAAATAAGTAGAGACCAGCCCCAATCCAATTTTTGTATCTGAAACACGCTTCATTGCCATGGGCCAACTTACAACTTTGCCCCAGTCTTGCACCTCTTGATGCCAGCAGTTACCACTTTGATCTTTTTGGTGACATTTTTCACTTAACGCTTTAAAAATTCATAACTCCAGTTCTACTGATTGGAGATTTGTCATTTTGGTGTCACATTATTTTCTTAAAATGTACTCTAGTTATCTAAATTGGTGTGGGATTTTTCTTGTGTTGTGTTTCCACTTTATAACTGTTTAAATGTTGCAGAAAAACTCTACAAATTGCCTTTAAGTTAAGCCTAACTACTTTTGTGCCAAGCCACCAGAGGGTTAAGCAAAGAATAATTTAGTGACTTTTGTGGCTCACCCTGACAAGGATTGTAACTGCTGCTTGAGGAGGGTTTCACCACCCTCAACCAACAACCCAATTAGTCACAGATACCAATATTAACTGCAAGCTGTCCTCACACTCATAATCTACAAGCTTGACTATGCCAAAAGACTACCTTGGCGCACCCGCAAAATACAACTCATCCACAATTCTGCTGCAAGACTTCTTCCCCATCTTCACCCAAGAGAACGCATGACTCCAGTCTTGCAATTAGTCCACTAGGCCCACCACACATTCTGGCAGCAGAACCTATAAAGTCAGTCACACCTTCAAGCTCAATCTTCAGCTTTCAATCCACAGATTGGAAACTACACATCAGCAAACTAAGGCAGGTAAAGTAAGAAGCATTGACATATGGTTTGCCAGAGTAAGATATAGTTATATAATTTCATGCACTACATTTTGGCCCGCACTAATACTAATGCCATAACACTCAGCGGTTGTCAGCCAACTGTAACTTACACCTCTGACATTTATATGACATATCTGCTATGAAAGTTATCACCAGTACTGCGCATCCAGTAAACCAGCTATAACTAAATGAACAGGCTGGAAAAACTGAAGAGTTCTGTCACATATTGCTGGTTAATCGGAGGACCTTAATGTCCAATACTGCAGGTCCCTAAAATCTGTACACTGTGGTAGCCTTTTTCACATCTCACAATGACACACAGGTATGGGGTGATAGTAACAATGCACACCCCAGCAGATCTTTCCACTTTTCTCTACCTCCAATCATGCCAGCTCAGGCCCCCAAGAAAGCAGACAATAATCATAGGAAATACCATGAAGGGATCTACAGAGCTGTTCAAAGCTGCCAGTGTACTGAGAAAACAGAAACTGAGCACATGTGTCTCTCACAGCTCTTCAGCCACCATACTGCTACACGCTGCATCTGATACCATGATAACCCACCTCACTGGTCATCACACGTGACATGGAAACACTTAGCCACAGGATCACAAATCAAAGACATCACCTCTCCAACCACATACCACCCTATGTGGCGTAGCTTACTTCCCATGTACGTAAGCACTTCAATGCCACAAATAAGGGTAGTAAGTGCTATGCAAGTGCTGCAGTACAATACCATACAATATTTAGCGTTTGCGCATCACCAGTATTTGTTTTGATCCTATTAAAATCTTTGTTTCCATCACACTTCACAATTACAAAACAAAATGTTCTTCTTTTGTGTTTTCATAACTGCTGACACACGTTGAAATATTTGTGCGTTTTATTTACCGGTATGTACATATTTTTGTGTCTTTGAAACAAATTGACATCCTACAGTCTTTCTTTTCATAATTCCTGTATGCAGAGCCACTAGAATTATGCAAATCTGCGCCTGCTGCATTTTTTGCATAATTAGGAATTTTGTTGCATTTGATACATAATCCGTCATCTGTTGCATAATCTGCAGATGTTAATAAAAAATTGTTTCTAAATCAAACGAATCCAAACTTAGTGAAAACCCTGCATTACGTGCTGCTGCACAGTCCAGGTCCTTCACAAGGGTTCACTGGTCACCTTTCTGTTACTTATAGCTCTATTTGGATGTGGAACTGGTGCAAATAAAGTGAAACCTTTTCCCAGACAGTGCTAGTGAGTACAAATGACAAAACAATTAAGTAATGCTATCACAAAATGTGCCGCATTAATCTGCATCATTTTTTTTCTTGCTGTATACTTTAGTCAACCTTGCTCCATATTTTGGGCCTCCCCTGTCACATTATTCTAGTAGCCCTGCCTGTACCCCAGAAAGATTGTCACATAGTTCACTTTACAAAAGCTTCTCTCTTTGGAGTCAGAGAAAGAAAAGTAAACAACATCTCCACCCTAAAAGAATAAGCAGCAATTTGTCAGAAGACATAGCTTGACATGTATTCTCTGTCTTGACCACCCTCCCTTTGGTGTTTCATTCTTCCTGTTTCTGCCACGGCTTCTCTGCCACACTCCAGACTGTTTCCTAGTGTTCAAGAAAACTTGCATGAGTAAGCGCTAAGTCGTTTGTTTCCCTCTGTGTCCTTCTCTCTGTCCTGTTTCTAGGTTGTTGGTATTTTGTCAGCTCCCTTTGTTTGATGTTTGTTCTTGTTATCTTTTACAGGTTGCAGGTGAAGGTGACAACACCGGCTGCTCGTGAGGGACCTCCGTTACTCCACCAGGTAGGTACATTTCAGAAACACATGACCAGGAGGAGCGAAGAGAAGGGGCTATTGTTGTAAAGTAGTCCATCATCAGAGCAATGCAGGCACTCGAACGGAGGAAGACGGATTCACCAAACAGCCAATAGTATCAGGTCAGAGATGAATACTCCACTGGACAGAGCTGAGACGTGATCGGCAGAGTCGCCCATTATTGACTGAAAGAGGTCACTTGACAAAAGTTTACTGTTAATAGGGGAGACCCAAAGTTCAATCTACGTGTATTGTTAGCTATAGATTTGTTTGACAACTTTACTGTCAAAACTCATACCTACAAAGACACACTCCCTACACCAGGAACTCAGAACCATCAATGAAAGGACACCAGGTGTTCTTCATTTCTGTGTAGTGGTCGCCTTTCAGCTACACTAATCTGGGCTAAATGCTGATCTCACCAACTATTCCTTTACAAGAAGGCAATACTCAACAAGCACAGCCTAATGAAAGCGAAGCAATCATTGGGTGTGGGGGTGTTGCTCTCTGTCAGTTGATTGGCTGAGGCAAGGTTCTGTGCTTTACCTTTAGAGGCCATGCAGACTTTGAGGGCTTTCCTTTCACAGTCCTCAGTCCAGTAAAGCTCAAGGAATTAAACATCCCGAGAGCTGGAAGGTTTCGGCCATGAAGAGATTTGGGCTGAACCTCATGCTCCTTGCTGGACATGGAAGAGCAAGATGGCTTCCACTGGACTCCCTTGCCAGGGTCCATATTGAACTCATTTTTAGTCAACTGAGCAAGATGGCAGCTCATGCACAGAGCGTAAGAGAGACTGAGGCACATGGATAGCTATCTCACGCGTCTAGCACCTCAGTACCTCCTTTACATAACCACTAGAGCAGAAGCGCCTAGAGGCAGTTCAACCTACACTAGGACCAGTATGATCACAATATTAATTTACTGATATTTCTCCCCTTTCATCTGTATAGTACAAAACTAGCTAGTATAAGTACTATATATGAAACAAAACAAAGTATGGTGGTGGATTTCTGACATCACCCAATGGACTATAGACACACTGTCCCTCAAAAGTTATGACTCCCAAATCTGACCCTTGGCTATAATTCGACATTTTATGGTAAGCATGCTAAACTCAAACACATTGTGGTGGTCATCACAGATTATTTGCTGCATTGATGATTCACATGTATGTAACTTATCTGACATGAAATATTCATTGATTGCTTTTTACACATAAGTGCTTTTAAATCAGACTGCTGTGGCATCAGAGGTAGTCTGTACGACATTATCACAACTGATTGCTTCTTCAGAGACCTCATTAAATAACACTGTCTGCCTGGCTGCTTGGTACTGTCAATCTGCCGGGAGGTTCCCTCGGATGCAGTTGGATACAGCAAGCAATTTCTCGTTGTTAAAATGGGTGGGACAAAAATATGAGGTCTGCGGTAGCATCATCCGTCAGTCACTGATGCGGATTCTTGCCAGACCTATTAAACCATCCCCTGCCTACCTACCCAACTTCTGCCTCGTTAGCCAATTGGTCGAGATGCCCTGAGCTCCAAACGCCGTCTGAGCAAGGCCGGACTAGGACAGAAAGTAAACCCCGGCATTAAATTATAAGTGGTCCCATTAGCCAATCAGGTAGCTAGAAAAAGGTGACCCACATTTGCAAATCAGGGCCGAGTTAAACTTGGAAAGACCCTCTGGAATGGGGTTTTGCAAGGGACGCGACGCAGCGTGCATCTGTGCTCGTGGCAGGCAATGTTTGTAGTAATGGCGTAGAAATAAACAGTAAAACAAGCATCCCGACAGCCCAAAAAACGGCCAGTTCACTGATCTGTGAGACCAGCCTTCACGCACTGCCAGATTCCCATGTAGGCCAAAGCCCGACCCTGCCTGTGAGGATGGCGCTATGTCTTCGCATTCGGTGCCATCTTCCTAACCCTGCGAGCTTGAATCGAGATAAAGCGCCGAGAGTACATTCCAGCACACTTCCACACAACACCCTGTAAAAACTGCTTATTATTAACCCTCAGACTGCCTGCGCACTCTTGTTCTAGGTACTTTCTCCAGTGCTGCACAGACCTTCGCAAAAATTAGAGGGCCCTTTTCCAGACAGTTGAGCCTCATGCCCTTCATGTATAGGCCAGAAGGACGTTCAGAGTATACCTTTGTTGATATGTGTGTCTAGAGCAAGCATGAGGGAAAGTAGTGAAGGGCAAGGCCCGCGCAATCTAAGGATGTGAGAGCACAGCCCCTCTGTGTTTTCAGTAGCTGCACAAAGTTCCTGTTGTCCAGCTGCTCCCCTCACCCTGTCAATGCCCCCAAAATTGGAAAATCGGTGTTGTTTGTCAGCCCCTTCTGGTTGCCACCACACCGGCGGTCTCATTTTGTGTCGAATCTGGTCCCCAAACCAGAGCTTCTTACTACAGCAGTGTAGATCTCCATCAATCTAATGGACACCAGCTCCCACCTCGCCGCAGACAAGCTCCTTGAGGATTTCCAAAAAGTTATTGTAAATCCCCTTTCACTCCCGTAGAGAGTCTGGTGTGGAGAGGTCCATGGCTGGTATCTGCTGCGAACCATCTGCAAAGGGCATCGCCCTCTCCGAAAGGTTCATCTATACAATCCACTTTGGTAACAGCGGTGTCTCTTTCTTGGACAATAGACAAAACCTCACCAAAGTCCTCAGATGTTGCACTTTATCCTTGTGTGATCTGTGCAGTCGGGGAATCATATACAGTAGCTGTGCGTAAAACATTGTGTGTACATAACGAAGTCCTACAAATTCTAATAGAGACAATTTCCCTCACCAAAAGATTGTGAAGGTAAGTATATTGTAATAAGTAGAAATGTACCATTCCTAACTCCAGATTTATACATCTTGAAGATATAGATGCCATCAAGGTATACATGTGAAAAATTAACAATAGTAGGTAGATACTTATCAATTTTATACTTACCTTCATAATAGTGTGGTAGTCAACATACTGGCTTACACGTCATTCCCAAGAAAGGGAGCTGCCTCATTGGTTCCTCATATTTCTCTGTCCATGGCTGACCGTCAACTTAAAAACATCAACCAGCATGTCACCTTCAGCCAAGTCTGCCCCGTCAATACAAAAAGAAATCATCCAGCAATTGCGACATTCTCTCCCGGTCACTCTCCGGGTTGCACCGCCACGCGCACCCGGTATGAGACCTCTCAAGAAGGGCAAGAGTGTTTAAATTAATGTAAACTCTGCTGTGAACCCCCAAAATGGATAGCAGTCGGGATTGACTAAGGGGAACTGAAATGGAGACTTGATGTTTGCTTTTGCCAGCCTTTTCCTCCATCCCTTTTTCTGCCCATCGTCTACTCCACCTCGAAAGACATCTACCCTACTGCGCATTCATCTCTGCCGCCTCACTGATGTCAGGTTCAGTACAGAGCAGCTTATTGCTCGGCATTCAAAAGGCATTTTAAAACCATCTTAGAAAATGTTTTTGTCAATAAGAGATCCTCCTCATCTCTAAAACTTCCCTGTGCCTTTCCCATTTCAAATAAATCAACTAGATTGGGTGAAGGATTCCATTGCGTCTCAGCATTCATTATTACTTCTCTTGATGCTCCCCTGCCTTAGCTTCACCTTCAGTGCCTGATTTAATATTTTGCAGCCTCCTTCTGCTGGCTTTCCACATCCTGGCTCCCCCTAGAGCTCCTGCTTGTGTCAAGTTAGCTGCAAGATAACCCCACATCCTTAGTCATATTACTAGCAGCATCTCTCAAGCCTGGCTGTATGAAAAATGCCTCTAGTAACTCCCCCTCGCATCCCATCAAGCAACTGCATGCCTCCTGGCAAAGCTAAAGTCTGGATGCCCCTACCCGTACCTCATAATATGTTCTAAATATTTTGGAAGCCCTGATGACAATATGGATGCTCCTCAAAGATGAGACAAAGGAGATGAGAGGAAAGCATGGTGGGCAAATATTGGTTCCCATGCTACGCTGAGTAATTGTCAGTGAGCTTCTGTGTGCAAACTTTCCACCTGTTACCTTTTGTGTGTCTGATGTAATGCCCTAAGTGCCAAGGGTGTGCCAGTTGTGGGTCTGGTGCTCACTGTGCAATGGTGACCCAACTGAAGAGCCCAAATAAGCTGAAGCCGGTCTTGGGGTGCTCGTGTTCCAGTTCAGAGAAAACCTGTCTTCGTAATTCCTATTGGAGGAAGACTAAGCTTTATTTGTATATAGCATAATTTAACCAGATGTGGCGTGGGGGGAGGAAAGACTTGGAATGATACCTGAGCGATTACCACTGATTAGACTATTTTTAAGCATTCCTCCAATCACATTTGTGTGTTTTTGCATTATGCAGCTACAGCCAAACTCCAGTTTCAATTTATGGAGGCCCTAAGTACATGGTTGCCTTGGCAGTTTCTTCTCTGAATGCTCTCATCTGTCCCATACTTGTACAGCCACTTTATCACCCCAGCAAAGGTGCAAAACATGAAGAAGAACTGCAGTTTTACAACTATTTCCTTCAGCCCTTTCACTGATATTTAAGCCTTCCATTGTTTGCTCAGCCACAGTGACTTTCATCTTTACTTCCCAATCAAATGAAATTCCCACACTGCCTTCTCTCCATCATGACTTGGTTTAGGTAACCCTCCTTTAATCATCCCAGATTCCTTAACTCCTCCTTTTCCTAGCAATTTATGTTGAACTCCTTTTCTCCCTTCTCTTTTCCTACACCTGGAGTCTCAAGATTCCTCCATCTTTTGATCTTGTTTATTGTCCCGTTTCCCTCTCCATTTTTGTGCACTTAATTTGCCCTGGGTTGTAAGCCCCACTCATCTCTTTTGATCTCTCCACATACTCCTTGCCTCTCTACATGTTATTTTCTCATAGTCCTTCCACTCTGCAAGCTCCCTTACCACCTCACCTTCAGCAATGGTCTCCTCATCAGGGTTCCGGTTAGTACCCTAGTAGCTGTTTGGTCTGAGTCATCCACAACCTCCTACCCTTCAGACATCCCTGATGTTATCTCCAATACCACCTCCAACTTCCATACCCACGATCCCAGCACTTCCTTTCCTTGCTGCTGTCCCAGCATCTTCCCTTGTCTAACTTGTCCGGTCTTTGTTCTCCGGTTCCTGACTGGCCCTCATTTCGACCAATGTTGATGGGCTGACTCTCGGTTATGCTACTGTGGCTGTTAACAGGAGTGTCAATGTTTTTAAACCCTTTGTATTCTTACACCTACATTCATGTACCTTCCCTGACATTTTCTTTGCTCCCTCCATCCCAATCCTCCACCCACTTAAGTGCAAACTGACCCAGTGGTCCCATCTGTCTTCCTGTGCTTATGGCCTCCTTTCTTTCTTCCTCCCCAAAATGGCAAAATGGCAAAATGGGAGTTCTTACTCCAGTGGCCCTGCATAGTCCATGCTCCCTCTGTCCCTCTGTTCCCACAATCGCCCCACCCTCCTTTGATAAGCCTCTTCATAGGCTTCATGTGCAGCAGCGGAGGCTGAATATGTCAAGGAGGGGTTGGGGGAAGGGAAAACAGGGGACGATGGGGAAAAAACATTAAAAAAGAAAAGAAAACACTTTTGTGTTTCTGTTGCACCGGAGATTCTCCCGCCGCCTCCAGCCACCTCGCTCCTCTTGTGGTGTTCCAGCATTCACTGGGACACAATCACAGGCTCCCGAGCAATCCTGGTGCTGCTTTCATGCAATACCTAGCATGAAAGCAGCATCAGAAATGGTCTGAGTGGTTCGGACAGCCACTCAGACACAAGCCTGGGGTCTGTGCTGTTTCTCCAGCCCAGCTGTGTATACTGGGTTGGAGAAAAGTAAGTGCGCATGTGTGCTTGGTTGGCCCCAGATGGCTGGCCAAACACACATGCGCACTTCGTGTACTTTCCCCTCCTCAATACCCTCATACCTCCAGTGGCCCAGCCCCAACCCCACCCTCCCCGCCCCCCGTACACGCTGCTGGCTGAGCCAGCAGATGAAAAATTATGAAAATTATTACGACAGCAAGCTGTCATTTTATTTTTCATCTGCTGGCTCAGCCAGGGAGGTGACGCCCCTTCGCCACGGTGAAGGAGCCGCCCCTGTTCATGTGTAACTGTGTTTGCACTATTCATAATGAGCATTTTGAATTCTATATGTACTTTAATAGGTTTTAGTTCAGCCTCCTTCACCAATGGTTTCTTTGGCTCAGGAACCTTCAGCCACTGGCTGGAGACATTGTCGGTCACGTTGTGAATCAACCTTCTGAAGCATTTTAGTCTCCATTTCTTTGCATTGGCTGTTTGGTCATATCCTTCCACATCCACTGGAATCCAAGGCACTGTTCTGCACACATGGAATTCTTTATCACATCCATGCACTGTACACAAAAATCAACTTTTAAAATTTGTTTTGCACTGCAGGAATCGTTTTTTCACTACTTTGTCACAGCTAGATTGCAAAAGTCAACCTGATTGACCTTGCCAATGCTTGTTTATATGGTTGGCAAATAGCAATGAGCCCTAGCTCTAACAGACATCAGGGTCAGCACCGCCTTAAGGCCCCCCCCATCAAATCCACAGCTCACAAATCCTTGAGCAAGTGATAAAACAAACATTTCCTTCTGCAAAATATTTGTCTGGCGGGAGAAGGGGTGGCTTCAATTGGTGAAGCAGGTGCAGTGGCAACAGGGCCCAGACGCTTAAGCAGCCCAAAAAAGCCTGATATTTCTCTATTTTAGAATTCACACAGGAGCAAGAGGGCCCATTTCCTTCCTTGTCCTAGGTCCCATGACACACTAGCTAAGCCACTCATGTCTGTTCTGCTAGGAAGAACATATGCAGAAGAAACCTGCTGCACACAATAGTGTCTAGTGATCTGAGATCTTCAGGTCTTCTCCCCTTCCAGATACCACACTCCTTGATGTGATTATCTCCCTGCGCCACCCACATTTGAAAAGCGTGATCAGTATGGCATCACTGCATCATAAGAGCACTGCAGTTGCTGACACAGTTATATGGATCGGTTTACTTTCAGTGTTCAGCTGGTGCGCAATTTAAATTACGCCGGTGTGACTGGTGTAATTTTTGGAATTTCTCCTTATGCTGGTTATGGGAAATTTCTGAAATGCCACCATTATGTCGTCGCTTATGGCAAAAATGATAGGGCCATAATTATGAAAAGTTGTGCTGCACCTAGTACAGCCCCACTTTTCATGTGCCCCCCCCAAAGCCACCTGTTATGTTTACTTTGCATGTATTAAGAATGTTAAGAATGTTATTTTTTGTAAGTCTCTTTCATTCCAACCCTTGCACACGTGATTCCAAGTTCGTTGGAGCAGACGCTCTGCAAGCCTTTGCTGTTGTTATCAACTTAAATAAAGACATTCCTGTAAAAATGAAGACTCTGACTTTACAAATTTTGGCGACGAGGATGGGATTCATATTGGATTAATTTTAACCCTACGTGTGGATTACGATTGTGCGAGTGATTCTTTTAAAGAATATTTGTGCATGGCATTGGGGTGCGCTTTCTCACCGTTTGACAGAAGTCGCATCTTTCGGCATCTTTTGAAGTGCCCGTTTGACTGTTACACAGCGTGAGCGTGACAAAGAACAGTGGACGACGTTGCACGCGCATTGACGTAAGCGCGTTGCTTAAGCTGATTAGAGGAAGGAACATTGGCAGCGACAGCTGAGCATTAAAGGAAAGATATCGGAACGCTTGATTATCGGACAAAAGCGTTCAGCGAATTTAAGGAAAGACATTAGGAGCTCCGCAAAAGTATTGGAATAAAGACATTTGAACGTGTGGCATTCCGCATTGGTCAAGTCACGGTGGCAAATAAGAGAAGGAGTATTTGCTAACGCATTTGATGAAATAGTGCTGTTTGGATGGACAACAGTAAGCACACATTTGTGGA
Source organism: Pleurodeles waltl (assembly GCF_031143425.1). NCBI lineage: Eukaryota > Metazoa > Chordata > Amphibia > Caudata > Salamandridae > Pleurodeles > Pleurodeles waltl. The sequence goes on from NC_090441.1 coordinate 95,019,149, forward strand.
TATATATTGATTGATCTTAAAATACAGTGAACTAGTCCTTTGGGTGAAGAGTGGACACTGTATAACGTCCAATTTTCTCAGCATGTCCACACAGCAATTTTCTCTTCAGCCTCCGCAGGTATTCTGGCCTGCAGGTGCAGGCCCATGTATGAAGTGGGTGGAATGGAAATCATATTTTTAAAACTTTTTAGAGACCATAGACGAGGAAGGAAATACGAGTCTGGAGAGGAAGAAAAAGATCTTCTTACATTCTGTTGGTCCAGAAGAGCTAAGAGTATATGAGTCGATGACTAAAACAAGTGGGAGCGGGGATGCTAATGTTTTTGAAATTTTTTAAAAAGAGTTTGATTACTATTTTGCCCCTAATGTGTGTATAGGTATTTCTAGATATGCATTTTTCCAAAGGAAGCAAGAATGTGGAGAGACAGTTGGTGAGTATGTTGCAGCACTTAAAATATTGGCCAATGATTGTATATTTGATCATTTACAAGAACAATTAATTTGGGCCCAAGTAGTGATGCATTCTCGTGATCCGGCTATTCAGGAGAGATTGTGGATAAATGTAGATTCAGAAATAAATGATATTTTAGCAATAGTCAGAAAAGCTGAGTTATCCAGTCGTAGTGCGAAAGCCATTAAAACAGAGTCTAAAGAATTTGGGGAATATACTGCTAACAAAATTAAACATAAGGAAACAGGTAAATTTAAAAGAGAAAATGTGAAAAGCCAGCAGACTTTAAAAGGTGATGGCCAAAGATGCTATTGTTGCAACAGTAGTTCACATTTAGTTTCTTTCAAATATTGTCCAGGGTTAAAGCAGAAGTGTGCAGCTTGTGGGGTCCTAGGACATTTTGCGAGAGTGTGTAAGAAAAAAAAGAAGGGGAGTAATGTGAAGTATGTGGAAGAAGCAAATGACAGTTCAAGTGGAGATGAAGGTAAAGTCAATAGGATTATGCATTGCGGCAAGCAAAAAGAAAAAGCATTTGTTTTCAATGTGCATGAAGGTTCATTTTGTTATAAGAAAAAACCTGTATGCTTTATGCGTATTGGAGGAGTTGACATACAAGTGTAGGATGACTCTGGATCTCCTTATACTATTATTAATGAGGATGTATGGAAATCAAAATTCGTAGAAAAATTGGGCAGTAATTTGCAAGAACCTGATATTTGCCCAGAAGGATTTTCAGGAGAAAAAATAGATTTGTTGGGATATAGAGAACTAAATTTTGCTTTTAAGAACAGGAAATCTATTGGGAAGTTATATATAGCACGTAAAGGACCTTCAATTCTGGGTTGGAAAGATCAAGGAGAGTTACATATCACCCTGGATCTGCACAATCCTGAACCAGTTATGGTAGTGGATGAGGAGGAAAACATAGCAAAGGACATGTTAACGAAATTTCCTAATGTTTTTAGTGGAAAAATTGGGATGTTAAAAGGTTTTTAACATAGTATTGTTCTGAAGTCCGATGCTTGTCTGAAAATTCATAATGTGAGGAACATTCCCATACTCATCAGAGGTGAAGTTGAAGAAGAATTAGACAAATTGGTTAAAGCGCACATTATTGAACCAATTGAATCTTCCGAATGGATTTCTCAGGTGGTGGTAGCAAAATGTGCAAATGGGAAGATTTGTTTGTGCATAGATTTGCGCCACCTGAATAATAACATAGTGGTAGATACGTTTCCACTACCAAGAATTTCAGAGATGCTAGGGGGCAAAATGGTTTTCCACCATAGATTTATCAGCTGCTTATCATCAGATTAAATTGAATGAAGAAAGTAAGACGTGCACAGCGTTTATTACTCCAATAGGATATTTTCAATATAAAAGATTGTCTTTCAGTCTGGCGTCGGCAGCAGCCATATTTCAGAGGTTAATGTATCAATGATTTGGAAGACATACTAATGTGAGATGTTTCCAAGATGACATTTTACTTTTTGGCAAAGATAGGACAGAACATGCAAAGTATTGGAAGAGGTTCTAGGTATATTAGAAGACAAAGGTTTGACTGTGGAACACTCTCAGTGTAACTTCGGTGTACAGTCAGTAACCTACCTTGGACATGTCTTGTGTGGTGAAGGGGTAGCTACAAAACTATTTTGAATGCTCCACCTCCCACGTGTAAGGATGATGTCAGATCATTTCTGGGAATGATAGAATTTTATGCAAAATTCGTGAAGGATTTCTCCAGCAGAGTATACAACATTAGACAACTGCTGAAATATCACATACAATTTTGTTGGTCACAAGAGTGTGAAACAGAATTTAAGGATGTTAAGAATGCAATTGTACAGGCTCCTGTATTACGTAGTTTTGATCGAGAGTTTATGAATGTTGTAACTGTGGATGCCAGAAATAAAGGATTGGGGGGGGGATGTTGACACAAATCCATGCTTCAGGGAAGGAAGCTATAATTGCTTTTGCTTCTCGTGCTTTATCACCAAATGAAGAAAAATTTTCGGTGATAGAAAAATAAACACTTGTATGCGTTTGGGCACTGGAGCATTACAGATCATATGTATGGGGGAAGAAATTTATTTTACAGACGGATCACAAGCCGTTAGTAAAACGGTTGACCACTGAAGGGATGTTTAAGGCATCTGCAAGGATTGCTAGAATGTCAATGCGTTTGCAGGACTTTATGTATGAAATTGAATACGTTCCAGGAAGGAGTAATGTTTTGGCTGATTTTTTGTCCTGTATGCCTACTGAGATATTGGAATCGGATGCTGATGAGGGGGAGGAGTTACAAGTTGCATTAATTCATGATGAAGGTGCCCTGAGTGTAAAAGAGGAGATGTGGAAGGAAGGGTATTCCATGGATAAGGATTTACAGATATTGATGGAATGGGTGGGTGGTTGGCCTAACAAATCTAAAATTTCAAAAAACCTAAGACAGTTTTGGGAAGTGAGGAGTGAGTTATCAGTTGTTCAAGGAACAGTTTTTAGAGGTGATAGAGCTATTCCTCCAAAGACACTTAGGAATAATATTTTGAAAGTGTGTCATTGTAAGGAAATGCCTCCTTGGCATGGTTACCCCCTGACGTTTTGCCTTTGCTGATGCTAAGTTTTGATTTGAAAGTGTGCTGAGGCCTGCTAACCAGGCCCCAGCACCAGTGTTCTTTCCCTAACCTGTACTTTTGTTTCCACAATTGGCACACCCTGGCATCCAGGTAAGTCCCTTGTAACTGGTACCCCTGGTACCAAGGGCCCTGATGCCAGGGAAGGTCTCTAAGGGCTGCAGCATGCCTTATGCCACCCTGGGGACCCCTCACTCAGCACAGACACACTGCTTGCCAGCTTGTGTGTGCTAGTGGGGATAAAACGACTAAGTCGACATGGCACTCCCCTCAGGGTGCCATGCCAACCTCACACTGCCTATGAACTATAGATAAGTCACCCCTCTAGCAGGCCTTACAGCCCTAAGGCAGGGTGCACTATACCATAGGTGAGGGCATAAGTGCATGAGCACTATGCCCCTACAGTGTCTAAGCAAAACCTTAGACATTGTAAGTGCAGGGTAGCCATAAGAGTATATGGTCTGGGAGTCTGTCATGCACGAACTCCACAGCACCATAATGGCTACACTGAAAACTGTGAAGTTTGGTATCAAACTTCTCAGCACAATAAATGCACACTGATGCCAGTGTACATTTTATTGTAACATACACCCAAGAGGGCACCTTAGAGGTGCCCCCTGAAACCTTATCCGACTATCCGTGTAGGCTGACTAGTTTTAGCAGCCTGCCACACACCAGACATGTTGCTGGCCACATGGGGAGAGTGCCTTTGTCACTCTGTGGCTAGTAACAAACCCTGTACTGGGTGGAGATGCTTATCACCTCCCCCTGCAGGAACTGTAACACCTAGCGGTGAGCCTCAAAGGCTCACCCCCTTTGTTACAGCACCCCAGGGCACTCCAGCTAGTGGAGTTGCACGCCCCCTCCGGCCACGGCCCCACTTTTGGCGGCAAGGCCAGAGGCGATAATGAGAAAAATAAGGAGGAGTCACTGGCCAGTCAGGACAGCCCCTAAGGTGTCCTGAGGTGACTCTAACTTTTAGAAATCCTCCATCTTGCAGATGGAGGATTCCCCCAATAGGATTAGGGATGTGCCCCCTTCCCCTCAGGGAGGAGGCACAAAGAGGGTGTAGCCACCCTCAGGGCTAGTAGCCATTGGCTACTAACCCCCCAGACCTAAACACACCCCTAAATTCAGTATTTAGGGGCTCCCCAGAACCTAGGAAGTCAGATTCCTGCAACCTAAGAAGAAGAGGACTGCTAAGCTGAAAAACCCTGCAGAGAAGACGGAGACACCAACTGCTTTTGCCCCAGCTCTACCGGCCTGTCTCCCCACTTCTAAAGACACTGCACCAGCGACGCGTTCCACAGGGACCAGCGACCTCTGAAGCCTCAGAGGACTGCCCTGCATCTAGAAGGACCAAGAACTCCCGAGGACAGCGGCTCTGTTCACCAAAGACTGCAACTTTGCAACAAAGAAGCAACTTTGAAACAACTTGCGTTTCCCGTCGGAAGCGTGAGACTTGGCACTCTGCACCCGACGCCCCCGGCTCGACTTGTGGAGAACAATCACTTCAGGGAGGACTCCCTGGCGACTACGAGACCGTGAGTAGCCAGAGTTGACCCCCCTGAACCCCAGCAGCGACGCCTGCAGAGGGAATCCCGAGGCTCCCCCTGACCGCGACTGCCTGCTTCAAAGACCCGACGCCTGGTAAAGACACTGCACCTGCAGCCCCCAGGGCCTGAAGGATCCGACCTCCAGTGCAGAGCGACCCCCAGGTGGCCCTCTCCCTTGCCCAGGTGGTGGCTACCCCGAGGAGCCCCCCCTTGCCTGCCTGCATCGCTGAAGAGACCCCTTGATCTCCCATTGATTCCTATTGAGAACCCGACGCTTGTTTGCACACTGCACCCGGCCCCCCGTGCTGCTGAGGGTGTACTTTCTGTGTGGACTTGTGTCCCCCCCGGTGCCCTACAAAACCCCCCTGGTCTGCCCTCCGAAGACGCTGGTACTTACCTGCTGGCAGACTGGAACCGGGGCACCCCCTTCTCCATTGAAGCCTATGCGTTTTGGGCACCACTTTGACCTCTGCACCTGACTGGCCCTGAGCTGCTGGTGTGGTAACTTTGGGGTTGCTCTGAACCCCCAACGGTGGGCTACCTTGGACCCAAACTTGAACCCCGTAGGTGGTTTACTTACCTGCAAAAACTAACAAACACTTACCTCCCCCAGGAACTGTTGAAAATTGCACAGTGTCTAGTTTTAAAATAGCTATATGTCATTTATGTGAAAACTGTGTATGCTATTTTGCTAATTCAAACTTCCTAAAGTACCTACCTGCAATACCTTTCATTTGAAGTATTACATGTAAATCATGAACCTGTGGTTCTTAAAATAAACTAAGAAAATATATTTTTCTATACAAAAACCTATTGGCCTGGAATTGTCTCTGAGTGTGGGTTCCTCATTTATTGCCTGTGTGTGTACAACAAATGCTTAACACTACTCCTTTGATAAGCCTACTGCTCGACCACACTACCACAAAATAGAGCATTAGAATTATCTCTTTTTGACCATATCTTACCTCTAAGGGGAACCCTTGGACTCTGTGCATTCTATTCCTTACTTTGAAATAGTGCATACAGAGCCAACTTCCTACATTGGTGGATCAGCGGTGGGGTACAAGACTTTGCCATTTGCTGGACTACTCAGCCAATACCTAACCACACGACTAAATTCCAAAAATTGTCATTAGAAACTGATTTTTAAAATTTGAGCTATTTTTCTACATTTTTTAAAGTCCTGCTAGGGCCTTGTGTTAGTCCCTGTTAGCATTTCTTTTAGAGTTTAAAAGTTTTGTGAAAGTTTGAATTAAGTTATAGTGATAGTTTTAAATTCTTAAAAAGTATTCCAACTTTTAGAAACATAGGGCCTCATTCTGAGGCCGGCGGGCAGCGGTCGCCGCCCGCCTGGTGGGAACCGCCATATGGCTGCTCCGCGGTCGAGAGACCGCGGAGGCCATTCTGGCTTTCCCGCTGGGCTGGCGGGCGACCGCCAGAAGGCCGCCCGGCATCCCAGCGGGAAACCCCTTCCCACGAGGAAGCCGGCTCCGAATGGAGCCGGCGGAGTGGGAAGGGTGCGACGGGTGCAGTAGCACCCGTCGCGAATTTCAGTGTCTGCTATGCAGACACTGAAATTCAAAGTGGGGCCCTCTTACGGGGGCCCTGGCAGTGTCCATGCCATTGGCATGGGCACTGCAGGGGCCCCCAGGGCCCCCACGACACCCCTCACCGCCATCCTGTTCCTGGCAGTCGGAACCGCCAGGAACAGGATGGCGGTGAGGGGGTCGGAATCCCCCATGGCGGCGCAGCAAGCTGCGCCGCCATGGGGGATTCCTCAGGGCAGTGGAAAACCGGCGGGACACCGCCGGTTTTCCTGTTCTGACCGCGGCCATACCGCCGCGGTCAGAATGCCCTGCGGAGCACCGCCAGCCTGTTGGCGGTGCTCCCGCCGACCCCGGCCCCGGCCCCGGCGGTCCTTGACCGCCGGGGTCGGAATTACCCCCATAATGTCTAATGCAGAAGGGAGTGTGATGGAACTCGACCTCACACCTTACCTCCATCTTAGAATGAGGGAGTTAAGGTCTCCCTGCAAATTAAAAAATATTAAAGCTGGTTTAAACCCTACCAAACTACAGCTCCAGGAGCTGTTGGCAGAGTTTACCAAAGAGAACCCCTCTGAGGATGACCTCCTAGAGGAAGAAACTAGTGATGTGGAGGAAGTCCCACCTCCAGTCCTAGTTAGGGCAATCAGGGCTCCTCAAACCCTGATTCCAAATGTCATAGTCAGAGATGCTGCTTCCCTCACAGGAGGGTCCAGCACCTCTGGAGTCACTGAGGATAGCCTCAGTGAAGATGACCTCCTGCTAGCCAGGATGGCCAAAAGATTGGCTTCAGAGAGACAGCTCCTAGCCATAGAAAGGGAAAGACAAGAGAAGGGTTTTGGTCCCATCCATGGTGGCAGCAACATAAATAGGGTCAGAGATTCTCCTGACATGTTGAAAATCCCAAAAGTGATTGTAACTAAATATGAAGATGGTGATGACATTACCAAATGGTTCACAGCTTTTGAGAGGGCTTGTGCAACCAGAAAAGTAAACAGATCTCACTGGGGTGCTCTCCTTTGGGAAATGTTCACTGGAAAGTGTAGGGATAGACTCCTCACACTCTCTGGAAAAGATGCAGAATCCTATGACCTCATGAAGGCTACCCTGATTGAGGGCTTTGGATTCTCCACTGAGGAGTATAGAATTAGGTTCAGGGGGGCTCAAAAATCCTCGAGCCAGACCTGGGTTGATTTTGTTGACTACTCAGTGAAAACACTGGATGGTTGGATTCAAGGCAGTGGTGTAAATGATTATGATGGGCTGTACAATTTAGTTGTGAAAGAACACCTGTTAAGTAATTGTTCAAATGATAAACTGCATAAGCATCTGGTAGACCTAGGACCAATTTCTCCCCAAGAATTGGGAAAGAAGGCGGACCATTGGGTCAAGACTAGGGTGACCAAGACTTCCACAGGGGGTGATCAAAAGAAAGGGGTCACAAAGCCTCCCCAGGGGAAGAGTGTTGAGACATCCAAAGGGAAAAATAGTAAAGAGTATTCAACAGGCCCCCAAAAACCTGCTCAGGAGGGTGGGCCCAGAACCTCTTCACAATCCAATTTTGGGTACAAGGGTAAACACTTTGATCCCAAAAAGGCCTTGTGTCGTAGCTGTAATCAACCTGGACACCAAACTGGAGACAAAGCCTGTCCCAAGAAAGGTTCCACTTCTAACTCTACTCCAGCTAACACTGGAATGGCTAGTCTCCAAGTGGGAACAACAGTGTGCCCAGAGCAAATCAGGTGTCACACTGAAGCTACATTAGTCTCTGAGGGTGGGGTGGATTTAGCCACACTGGCTGCCTGGCCCCCTAACATGCAAAAATACAGACAGCAGCTCTTAATTAATGGGACAAGTGTAGAAGGCCTGAGGGATACAGGTGCCAGTGTCACCATGGTGACAGAGAAACTGGTTTCCCCTGGTCAATACCTGGCTGGACAAACTTATCCAGTCACCAACGCTGACAATCAGACTAAAGTACATCCCATGGCTATGGTAACTTTAGAGTGGGGAGGGGTCAATGGCCTGAAACAGGTGGTGGTCTCCTCAAATATCCCTGTAAACTGTTTGCTTGGAAATGACCTGGAGTCCTCAGCATGGGCTGAGGTAGAACTGAAAACCCATGCAGCCATGCTGGGTATCCCTGAACTGGTGTGTGTCAAGACAAGGGTACAGTGCAAGGCTCAGGGTGAAAAAGTGGTGTTGGAGCCTGGAAAAAGGGCCTAACCTACCAAGAGGAAAGGAAAGACAACTGGGGAACCAGTTGCAACACAACAAGAAAAAGAGAACCCCTCTTCTTAGGAAGAAGTTCTGCCCTCTGAGGGAACTGAGCCTATGGAGTTAGGACCTTATCAGGTGGAGCTCCTAGGCCCAGGGGGACCCTCAAGGGAACAGTTGTGTAAGGGGCAAGAAACCTGTCCCTCTCTTGAAGGCCTTAGGCAGCAAGCTGCTGAAGAGTCCAATGGAAAGAAAACAGGAACACATAGGGTCTATTGGGAAGATGGACTCCTTTACACTGAGGCAAGAGATCCCAAACCTGGTGCCACTAGGAGAGTGGTAGTGCCTCAGGAGTTTAGGGAGTTCATTCTGACCTTAGCCCATGATATTCCTCTTGCTGGGCATTTGGGACAGACCAAGACGTGGGAGAGACTGGTCAACCACTTCTATTGGCCCAACATGTCCCAGAAGGTCAAGGAGTTTTGTGTCTCCTGTGCCACCTGTCAAGCCAGTGGTAAGACAGGTGGACACCCAAAGGCCCCCCTCATTCCACTTCCAGTGGTGGGGGTCACCTTTGAAAGAGTGGGTGTGGACATAGTGGGTCCACTTGAACCTCCCACAGCCTCAGGGAACCTTTACATACTAGTAGTAGTGGATCATGCTACTAGATACCCTGAAGCAATTCCCCTTAGGTTGACTACTGCCCCTGCAGTAGCCAAAGCACTCATTGGTATTTTTACCAGAGTGGATTTTCCTAAGGAGGTGGTGTCTGACAGAGGTACCAACTTTATGTCAGCATACCTGAAACACATGTGGAATGAGTGTGGGGTGACTTACAAATTCACCACACCATACCATCCACAAAACCAATGGCCTTGTTGAGAGATTCAAAAAGACATTGAAAGGCATGATCATGGGGCTCCCTGAAAAACTCAAAAGGAGATGGGATGTCCTCTTGCCATGTCTGCTTTTCGCTTACAGAGAGGTGCCTCAGAAGGGAGTAGGGTTTTCCCCCTTTGAACTTCTGTTTGGCCACCCTGTAAGGGGACCACTAGCTCTTGTGAAAGAAGGCTGGGAGAGACCTCTTCCTAAGCCTAAACAGGATATAGTGGACTATGTACTTGGCCTACGTTCAAGGATGGCAGAGTACATGGAAAAGGCAAGCAAAAACCTTGAGGCCAGCCAACAGCTCCAGACGTTTTGGTATGACCAAAAGGCTGCAATGGTTGAATTTCAGCCAGGGCAGAAAGTCTTGGTTTTGGAGCCTGTGGCTCCCAGGGCACTTCAGGACAGATGGAGTAGCCCTTACCCAGTACTAGAAAAGAAGAGTCAGGTCACCTACCTGGTGGACCTAGGCACTAGCAGGACCCCCAAGAGGATGATCCATGTGAACCGCCTTAAGCTCTTCCATGACAGGGCTGATGTGAATCTGTTGATGGTAACAGATGAGGACCAGGAAGCTGAGAGTGAACCTCTCCCTGATCTCCTCTCCACAGACCCTAAAGATGGCTCAGTTGATGGAGTGATCTATTCAGACACCCTCTCTGGCCAACAGCAATCTGACTGTAGGAAGGTCCTGCAACAGTTTGCTGAGCTCTTTTCCCTAACCCCTGGTCAGACACACCTATGTACCCATGATGTGGACACAGGAGACAGCATGCCTGTCAAAAACAAAATATTCAGACAGTCTGACCAAGTTAAGGAAAGCATCAAAGTGGAAGTCCGCAAGATGCTGGAATTGGGAGTCATTGAGCACTCTGACAGCCCCTGGGCTAGCCCAGTGGTCTTAGTCCCCAAACCTCACACCAAAGATGGAAAGAGAGAGATGAGGTTTTGTGTGGACTACAGAGGACTTAATTCTGTCACCAAGACAGATGCCCATCCCATTCCAAGGGCTGATGAACTGATTGACAAATTAGGTGCTGCCAAATTCTTAAGTACCTTTGACTTAACAGCAGGGTACTGGCAAATCAGAATGGCACCAGGAGCAAAAGAAAAGACAGCATTCTCCACACCTGATGGGCATTATCAGTTTACTGTTATGCCCTTTGGTTTAAAGAATGCCCCTGCCACCTTCCAAAGGTTGGTGAATCAAGTCCTTGCTGGCTTGGAGTCCTTTAGTGCAGCTTATCTTGACAATATTGCTGTCTTTAGCTCCAGCTGGCAGGATCACCTGGTCCACCTGAAGAAGGTTTTGAAGGCTCTGCAAACCGCAGGCCTCTCTATAAAGGCATCCAAATGCCAGATAGGGCAGGGAACTGTGGTTTACTTGGGTCACCTTGTAGGTGGAGGCCAAGTTCAGCCACTCCAGCCTAAGATCCAGACTATTCTGGACTGGGCAGCTCCAAAAACCCAGACTCAAGTCAGGGCATTCCTTGGCTTGACTGGGTATTACAGGAGGTTTGTGAAGGGATATGGATCCATAGTGACAGCCCTCACAGAACTTACCTCCAAGAAAATGCCCAAGAAAGTAAACTGGACGGTAGAATGCCAACAGGCCTTTGACACCCTGAAACAAGCAATGTGCACAGCACCAGTTCTAAAAGCTCCAGATTACTCCAAGCAGTTCATTGTGCAGAAAGATGCCTCTGAACATGGGATAGGGGCAGTTTTGTCCCAAACAAATGATGATGGCCTTGACCAGCCTGTTGCTTTCATTAGCAGGAGGTTACTCCCCAGGAAGCAGCGTTGGAGTGCCATTGAGAGGGAGGCCTTTGCTGTGGTTTGGTCCCTGAAGAAGCTGAGACCATACCTCTTTGGTACTCACTTTGTAGTTCAAACTGACCACAGACCTCTCAGATGGCTGATGCAAATGAAAGGTGAAAATCCAAAACTGTTGAGGTGGTCCATCTCCCTACAGGGAATGGACTTTATAGTGGAACAAAGACCTGGGACTGCCCATGCCAATGCAGATGGCCTTTCCAGGTTCTTCCACGTAGAAAATGAAGACTCTCTTGGGAAAGGTTAGTCTCATCCTCTTTTGTTTGGGGGGGGGCTTGTGTAAGGAAATGCCTCCTTGGCATGGTTACCCCCTGGCTTTTTGCCTTTGCTGATGCTAAGTTTTGATTTGAAAGTGTGCTGAGGCCTGCTAACCAGGCCCCAGCACCAGTGTTCTTTCCCTAACCTGTACTTTTGTTTCCACAATTGGCACACCCTGGCATCCAGGTAAGTCCCTTGTAACCAGTACCCCTGGTACCAAGGGCCCTGATGCCAGGGAAGGTCTCTAAGGGCTGCAGCATGTCTTATGCCACCCGGGGGACCCCTCACTCAGCACAGACACACTGCTTGCCAGCTTGTGTGTGCTAGTGGGGATAAAACGACTAAGTCGACATGGCACTCCCCTCAGGGTGCCATGCCAACCTCACACTGCCTATGAAGTATAGATAAGTCACCCCTCTAGCAGGCCTTACAGCCCTAAGGCAGGGTGCACTAAACCATAGGTGAGGGCATAAGTGCATGAGCACTATGCCCCTACAGTGTCTAAGCAAAACCTTAGACATTGTAAGTGCAGGGTAGCCATAAGAGTATATGGTCTGGGAGTCTGTCATGCACGAACTCCAAAGCACCATAATGGCTACACTGAAAACTGTGAAGTTTGGTATCAAACTTCTCAGCACAATAAATGCACACTGATGCCAGTGTACATTTTATTGTAACATACACCCCAGAGGGCACATTAGAGGTGCCCCCTGAAACCTTAACCGACTATCCGTGTAGGCTGACTAGTTTTAGCAGCCTGCCACACACCAGACATGTTGCTGGCCACATGGGGAGAGTGCCTTTGTCACTCTGTGGCTAGTAACAAAGCCTGTACTGGGTGGAGATGTTTATCACCTCCCCCTGCAGGAACTGTAACACCTGGCGGTGAGCCTCAAAGGCTCACCCCCTTTGTTACAGCACCCCAGGGCACTCCAGCTAGTGGAGTTGCACGCCCCCTCCGGCCACGGCCCCACTTTTGGCGGCAAGGCCGGAGGAGATAATGAGAAAAACAAGGAGGAGTCACTGGCCAGTCAGGACAGCCCCTAAGGTGTCCTGAGCTGAGGTGACTCTAACTTTTAGAAATCCTCCATCTTGCAGATGGAGGATTCCCCCAATAGGATTAGGGATGTGCCCCCCTCCCCTCAGGGAGGAGGCACAAAGAGGGTGTAGCCACCCTCAGGGCTAGTAGCCATTGGCTACTAACCCCCCAGACCTAAACACACCCCTAAATTCAGTATTTAGGGGCTCCCCAGGAAGTCAGATTCCTGCAACCTAAGAAGAAGAGGACTGCTAAGCTGAAAAACCCTGCAGAGAAGACGGAGACACCAACTGCTTTTGCCCCAGCTCTACCGGCCTGTCTCCCCACTTCTAAAGACACTGCACCAGCGACGCGTTCCACAGGGACCAGCGACCTCTGAAGCCTCAGAGGACTGCCCTGCATCTAGAAGGACCAAGAACTCCCGAGGACAGCGGCTCTGTTCACCAAAGACTGCAATTTTGCAACAAAGAAGCAACTTTGAAACAACTTGCGTTTCCCGCCGGAAGCGTGAGACTTGGCACTCTGCACCCGACGCCCCCGGCTCGACTTGTGGAGAACAATCACTTCAGGGAGGACTCCCCAGCGACTACGAGACCGTGAGTAGCCAGAGTTGACCCCCCTGAGTCCCCACAGCGACGCCTGCAGAGGGAATCCCGAGGCTCCCCCTGACCGCGACTGCCACCTTCAAAGACCCGACGCCTGGTAAAGACACTGCACCCGCAGCCCCCAGGGCCTGAAGGATCCGACCTCCAGTGCAGGAGCGACCCCCAGGTGGCCCTCTCCCTTGCCCAGGTGGTGGCTACCCCAAGGAGCCCCCCCTTGCCTGCCTGCATCGCTGAAGAGACCCCTTGGTCTCCCATTGATTCCTATTGAGAACCCGATGCTTGTTTGCACACTGCACCCGGCCGCCCCTGTGCTGCTGAGGGTGTACTTTCTGTGTGGACTTGTGTCCCCCCTGGTGCCCTACAAAACCCCCCTGGTCTGAACTCCGAAGACGCGGGTACTTACCTGCTGGCAGACTGGAACCGGGGCACCCCCTTCTCCATTGAAGCCTATGCGTTTTGGGCACCACTTTATCCTCTGCACCTGACTGGCCCTGAGCTGCTGGTGTGGTAACTTTGGGGTTGCTCTGAACCCCCAACGGTGGGCTACCTTGGACCCAAAGGTAGGTGTTTTACTTACCTGCAAAAACTAACAAACACTTACCTCCCCCAGGAACTGTTGAAAATTGCACTGTCTAATTTTAAAATAGCTATATGTCATTTATGTGAAAACTGTATATGCTATTTTGCTAATTCAAAGTTCCTAAAGTACCTACCTGCAATACCTTTCATTTGAAGTATTACATGTAAATCTTGATGGTTCTTAAAATAAACTAAGAAAATATATTTTTCTATACAAAAACCTATTGGCCTGGAATTGTCTCTGAGTGTGTGTTCCTCATTTATTGCCTGTGTGTGTACAACAAATGCTTAACACTACTCCTTTGATAAGCCTACTGCTCGACCACACTACCACAAAATAGAGCATTAGAATTATCTCGTTTTGCCACTATCTTACCTCTAAGGGGAACCCTTGGGCTCTGTGCATACTATTCCTTACTTTGAAATAGTGCATACAGAGCCAACTTCCTACAGTCATGAAATTCATTGTTGGATTGTGAAAACTAAACAGAGAGTGAAAAAATGGTATTGGTGGCCAGGAATAGACGTTCAAGCGGAAAGGATTGTCAGGGATTGTGTTATCTGTGCGAATTCGGATAAAACATTGAGGACATTGAAACCTAATATGTGTGAACCAATAATACCAAAAAAACCATGTCATACAGTAGCGATAGATATCATGGGTCCCATTGGCATGCCTGGTAGGTATATAATTGCCATGATTGATGTTTTCTCTAGGTGGTCTGTGGTGAAAATTGTGGATAAGGTAGATTCCTTGGGGGTTTTGACATTTATGGATAAAGGATTGGTGTTAAGCGGGGCGTGGCCAACATGGCGACCGGAGCGGCAGGATAATTCTGCAGCTCCGTGCCTGGCCCACAGTATTATCCTGAGTGCGGCACCCATCGCCCTTCCTGAGGACGGAGCAGCCCGCCTAACGTCTCGGCACCATCACCAGATGCAGCGACCCTCTTCGTGACGCCGGGGTCGCATCGGAGCCTGTGGAGGAGCTGGCGGCCTTCCGGGCCAATGCCCGCGGCCGCGGCTGGTGAGCCTACTGCCCGGGGCCATGCACCGTCTCCGCCCCCGGACTTCTGGCACGCGGCGCGGCTCTGGGGGAACCCACGGGGAGCCAGGAGCTGCCGGGGGGCTGCGGGACTCGCGCCCCGGGGATCGCGCAGCAGCTGAGCGCCTGCACGCGCCCCTGTACCTGAGGCGGGGCAGCTGTGGCGGCGCTGGAGCTCTCGGAGCGCCCAGCGCCGCGCGATTTGGAGAGCAACGGTGGCGCTGGGACTCCTCGGCCTGCGGGGCTCCCTCCCCAGCTGGGCCTCATCCCTCAACGCTTTAGCCAGACCGCAATGGTAATGAGAACTGTGGCCCCCCATGGCACTGGAACACAGCTTTTAATATGAGCACGGCCCGATGGATCTGAGGCCCTTAAAGGCATACTCAACTTGAATCAGCAGACGTCCTGAGCACTGTGGAGACGGTGGGGCCGTCGCGCTCACGCTTTCCGGTGCAGCCGCTCAGGGGATCCCCTGTTGGGGCCCCGGGTGCCCAGGCCTGTTGGATCGACGGGGGGCTGCACCCCTTTCGGCGACACGGATCAGGTCGCAGCGTGGAGGGGGTTCGCTCTTTTTCCTTTTAGGCCCGCTCATGCGAAGCGGATAACACTGAAGTGGGAAGGTTGAAGACTCCACCTATGATTTTCCTGCAAGGGCGGGTGCACGGCGTTGCCCTGCTCCCTCGTCGACGCTCCCATCCTCGGCCAGCACCCGCACCGTGGACTCACGGTATTCATGGCTTATTGAAACACTGAACGGGTGCGCCAACTGCCTTACCCGCACAGTGCACGCTTCGCACCCTGGTCACACCGTCATTTTGGCATTGGGTTAGGCATCTGGGCTCTACTGTCGGGGAAGCCGGAGGCGGGACAGCAGCTTTCTGGCGGAACGAGTGCCCCAACCGGGCTGCGCCGTGCAGACATACGCTGACCTTCGCCAGACATCCGATGTTACTAATGGCACTATTTCTGCTTTCAACCTGGAATCTTCGGGAACACTGAATATCGAGCTGCCCCCACTGGCGAGGAGCACCACGCATGACATCGGACCCAACTGGGTCTTGCTGGCTACCGGGAGTGGTGGGAGCCACGCGGCGTGGATCGGTTAGGCATCAAACTGGGGCTAAAACAATAAAGACGGAGTAGGTAAACGGTGATACTAAACTGACGCCAACATCAGAAAAGGATACGCAACTCCCTCCTGAATCTCAGACCAAGAGAACTAAGGGACGAGTCATAGGAAGTCCGAAGACGTGGGCGGTTGCTCCCGGCAAACAGCTGACCGGTAAAGTTGGCGTAACACACTAGTGTAGAATAGTAAGGAAATCATGGTCAAACCAAAACACCCCAAAACGGGGTCCACGGGAGAAGGAGACCCTCCCCAACCGACCTGTCATGCGGACACGCAACCGCTCACACAGTTACAGTTGAATGAAACATTACGCACGCACTCCCTTCAATTTGACAAAATTATGCAAGCAATAATGGACACTAAATCCTCGTTAGAGGGGAAAATAGATGCTGCAGTACAGGAAGTCTCATTGCTGCGAGCTGACCACCGCAAACTAACTGGAAGGGTCCACGACACTGAAACGTCACTGAAAACTATCCAGCCGAAGTAGTAGAAATGAGAACTAGAATGCAAAAAATGGAACTAGACATAACTCAACTACAACATAGGGCCGAGGAAGCTGAAGGTCGCTCCAGACGGAACAATATCAGATTCCTCGGAATCCCTGAGAGAATCGAACACCCTAAGGCAGAGGTGTTCTTAGAGGACTGGCTGAGGAACACACTCAAAGAGCAGTACCCCACCACAACACCAGTGATCGAAAGAGCACACAGAATACCGGGCAGACCACCTAGGCCGGGAGCACCACCCCGACCACTAATAGCTTGTTTCTTGAATTATAGAGATAGAGACTTGGTCCTTCAGCACTTCAGAACGTCCGACCAGTTCATGATGGAGAACAGCAGGGTAACCGCCTACCCTGACTATACAATGGAAGTACAAAGTAGGAGAATCGCGTATAGCAAGATCAAACAGCTGCTACGAGAGAAAGGCATCACTTACTCCCTCATGTTCCCAGCACGACTGCGTATCGTTATGGACGAGAAAACCTTAATGTTCCCCACTCCCGAAGATGCATGGACTTGGATCCACGCTAAAGGATTGGCCGACCTGGCCAAGGAAGATACAGTATCCGATGTATGGTCCAATGCTAACTCCAGAAAGAAGAAAAAAAACACTAAAACAACCTCCCGTCCCACAAAAGCGCAAATGGCATTGGATCGTGCACAAATATTAAAAGACACAAATTCATTCGCTCGTGGGATGTTGGACTCAAGGAGTGAATCGGATACCAACGACACTGCTTCACATGGGGGAGAAACAAGCCCATCCCCCTCCCCGTTGCTGGTGGGCCCGGACCTCACGCCGCGACTGGCGGACGAACTTTAAAAGGGTAGATTTGGCACCCGTGGCCCCTCGCCGACGGCGACAGCAATCAAGGTGCTGCATAACACCAACTTCGGGACCCTTGCCCCGAGATCCACAGCGAATATCAGCCATTAATATGAGTAACTACAACTGAATCCTTGTAAACTGCACAAAGGGGAATGGGACTGCAGAAGTGGGAAATATCCTGCAGGTGGGCCACCCAAGGGCTAGACATCAAGTAACCCACGACCCCCTACACCTGAATGGTATCCGAATGGAACTGACTTTTCTGGAAGACATCTTAGGCACCGGTTGTGCCACTTTATTTAACGGACGTATTCAGTCCGTAATATCCTTTTGGTTGCTATATCTATCTCTTTCTTTTCTATCTTTAGCCCACTACGGGCTTACTCCTCATTCCTTGGTGCTGGGGGGCTGGGGCGGGAGGGCTGGGGGCCGGGGGGTGTGGTTGGGGTGGGGCCAGGGGGGATGGGGCGAATGGGCGTGATGAGTACAGATCAGTTAGCTCCCTGCGCCTAAGCATAACACAATGAATAGGACACCTACTTATAACCTCATAACTTGGAATGTGAAGGGCATGGCCGGGACTAGCAAACGTCACAGAATACATGGGTACCTAAAACGCCATCACATACATATAGCAATACTACAGGAAACACATATTACACCCACAGAGGCTGCACGGTTAGAAAAGTGCTAGATGGGCTCAATATACAGCACTGGCGATTCTTCATTCGCCAGAGGGGTGCTGGTCTGGATAGCGCCAGGTGTCCCTTACGCAGTACAACACAGCACAAAAGACAAGGAGGGCAGGCTTATACAACTAAGGGGCTTACTGGATGGGGAGGAACTCGTGATAAATGGGCTATATGTACCGAACATCAAACAAGGTGAATTCTTACAAACCAAGACTTCTCAATTAACCAATGATCTAACTTCATCATGCATATGGGGGGGGGACATGAACTGTGTCCCACATATAGATAAAGATAGATCACATCCCCCGCTAGTGGCCGCCCCAATAATGAAAAACTCCAGCGCATGGATGGAAGAACGTCGACTGATCGACATATGGAGACACTTGCATCCACATGAAAATGCGTACTCCTATTATTCCCCAGTACACTTATTACAAACCCGTATAGACCTCATCCTCACCTCACAGAATCTAACGCATAAAATAACGAGAGCGGAGTATTCCGCTAGGGTAATCTCAGACCACTGCCCACTCATAGCACAAATAAGATGGGGCAGACCTCGCTCATGCATTCCTACCTGGCGTCTGCAAACGCAACTACTACAAGACCCCCCATTTAGGAAGGACATTGCTACACACATCTCAGCATATTTCACATCAAATGAAGGGACGGCCACCTCAAGAGCCATCGAATGGGATGCACATAAGACAGTCATAAGAGGAGTATGCATATCAACCACAGTGGGAGTGCGGCAAACGCTAATGCGCGAACTCCGAGCATTAGAACAAGAAATTCAATTAGCTGAGGGCGAGTTCGCTAAAGATGCCATAACAGCGTCCATGCTCACTAACATGCGCACTAAATGGTCCGAGACAGACAGTCGCCTCAGACACTTCGACTATCGACATCACATGGCCCGCACACATGGGGAGGGCGACAGATCCGGTAAAATATTAGCGTGGCTTATAAAGAGTGAACACCGGAACGTCCCTATAGGAGCTATCCGCCTGGAGTCAGGTCGGATAGTCAATACTCAGGTAGAGATAAATAATGCTTTCAAAGAGTATTATAGCTTGTTGTACCAGGCACAGCCTCCACCCACTAAGACCCATTTAGACGAATTCTTCAGCGATATAACTCTGAGCAGCCTGACAGCTGCTCAAACTATAGAGCTAGACAGCCCGATTGAGATAGCTGAAATCCAACGAGCACTGCTACAGTTGACACACGGCAAAGCACCCGGCAGCGATGGAATTCCCATAGAATACTACAGCACGTTCCAATCTCAGATTCTAACCCCATATCTAGCAATGCTAAAGGAAGCGCTGGAACTGGGCCAGCTCCCTGAAACATGCCGTGAGGCTTTGATAGCAGTTTTACCAAAGGCAGGCCGTGACCCCTTGGATGTTCGCTCATATAGGCCATTATCACTACTAAACACTGATTGCAAATTACTCAGGAAAATACTTGCTAACCGCCTACTTCCCTATGTGTCAGAACTGGTACATCAGGATCAGGCAGGCTTCATTCCCGGCCGGGACACATTCAGTAATATCAGGAATTTACTGCGCCTAATGAGAAACTCCCCGGTAGAAGGCAGGCACCAGGTGGCAGTATCATTGGACATAGAAAAAGCGTTTGATACGCTGGGCTGGCCTTTCTTAACAGAAACACTCAAGCGGATGGGTTTCGGACAAGTGTACATTGGTTGGGTGAGAACATTATACACTGACCCAACAGCTAGGGTTAAGACGGGCGATACGGTCTCCGAAAAATTTAATATTGGTAGAGGCACCAGACAGGGATGCCCTCTCACCACTGTTATTCGCATTAGCCATTAAACCTCTAGCCGCCCGCCTGCGCATAATGGCCCCCACGTGGGGTATCTTGGATGGCCAGAAGCACCAGATAGTATCCTTATATGCGGATGATGCGCTGATCTTCCTACGAGATCACGTGGGAGACATGCCGGGCCTGCTGGAACTCCTAGAAAAATTTAGTTTGGTGGCCGGATTAACAGTGAACTGGACAAAATCCTGCATATTCCCTATGCGCCCGGTCCCCGAGGCACTGAGAACACCAGCGGGTCCGGGAGGCCTGAAATGGTGCTACTCAACATTTAAATATTTAGGTGTAAACATATACCATGACAGCCAAGATCTCAGGGATGGTAACCTCGGCCAAGTGGTCAGGTCAACGAGTGGCTCCTTGCCCTTCTGGTGCTCACTACCACTGTCTCCTATGGGCAGAGTAGCTATTGCAAAGATGATAGTATTACCCCGACTACTCTATTATTTTATGGCGTTACCCTTAATACTTCCGAGCTCCTTCTTTAAACTATTGAATAGCTTACTAACGGACTTAATATGGGGCAATGGCCGCAGACGCGTTGCAATATCAAAGGTACTTCTACCGCTAAGGCTGGGGGGACTGGGCGCCCCCAGATTTGAGGCGTACTATGCAGCCGCCCAACTACAACGGATATCCACATGGGTCGGAAACCCAACCGGGGCCGAAACTCGGATGGTGTTGCTGGATCTCGAAGGCGCTGGGATAATGCAATACCTCATGAATCGTACTGATCCAGTAAACACTAGCAATGTGCTGCTGTGTACTGCACATTGGGCTTGGGGCCGATACGCGTTGCAAAACGCAAAAGTCCCGCAGTACTCACCGAGGATCCCACTGCTGGCCCATCCGACATTAGCAAAAATAGCAGCCAAAGTGGGCCTGAATACATGGGGTGGCAGGGGCATACTTACACTAGGAGACATCTACCAGGACGGGCAACTTCAAACCTATGAAGCGCTAGCCGTTAGGTATGCGCTTGGCCGGGGAGGTTTTATGGCTTATGGAGCAATTCGACAGGTAATGAGAGAGTGCTGGAGAAAAGGCAACTCGGAACCAGATATTTCCCCTCTGTTGCACGAACTGATGGAGAGTATAATTACCCCATCAAGCATTTCAAATATATACAACATCCTTGCCGCTCAGGCTGAGCACAAACAGGAACAGGCAAAAAACAAATGGGACTGTGTGCTACCAGAACCACTATCCCCTAACTCATGGGAACAAGCGATAAAAATGACTCACGAGGTTTCACGCAACCCTCGCTTCCGATACACACAGTTCAATTATGTGCATCAGACTTATCTATCACCTCACCGCATAACACGCATGTTTCCCCGGTCACCGCAAACATGCCCCAGATGCAACACGGAAGAGGCCACATTCTACCACATGACATGGGAATGCCTCCCGATCCGGAACACATGGATAGAGATAATAACGTTGCTAGCTGAATGGACAAATACCTCATTATCCCCTACTCCTGAGGTGTGCCTATTGGGCATAACACCTCATCCCAAGAAACGCAAATGTACATATAAATGCATTGCTTTGGCGCTGGTGCTGTATAGATGCCTGATCGCCATGAAGTGGAAAGCCCCCGGCGCCCCCAGTGTTGCCCAGTGGCGCGAAGAGGTAATACGTTGGACCAAAGCAGAAACACAGACATTGCAGAATCTACTGGATAAAGGTATACTAGTTAAAGGCCTAGAGGTCTGGAACTTGTTCTTGACAGCAGCAGATAATAAAGACGATGAGCGTCCTCCTTAAATAAATGAGTGGAGAGATCTGACATCATCGCAATGGTTATAGTGTAACATTAAGGTATGGGGCGTTCGAGGCACGCGGGGAGGGGGGACGGGGGGGAAAAAAATGGACCAGTAGAAAATAGCGACGCCCCCCGCGGGTGCCCCAGGGCGCATCGCTGGGGCCTTGTGGTGCGCTGGGGGGCACTGGGGCTGGGAGTCCTCGGATCCTGCTGGCTCACTCCTGCTGCGACCCGTTCCCCATGCAAGGCGCTCCACGCCCAGCGGAGGGCCGGTCCCCTGTGGTCGTGGGGTAGCCTGTTTATGTGCCGATACGACGAAATCGCGGGGATGTTCGCGCAAATGCTATGCATGCCTCATGTGGATCGCCTCCTGCCCCTCTCTGCGACTGGTCTCTCCCCTTCCTGGGCCCTTCCCCTCCTCCACTGTCGGCTCCCTCCTCCCTCCCACCGTTGCATGTCCGCCGGAGCTACCTCAGTGCCTATTCTACTCTCTTTTCTCTATGCTTCTTGTTTCTTGTAGAATTTCGCACATGTTGAATACACCTCGAATGTGAACGCGCAACTCGCAGAGCCCAACCCGGGTGCTGGTACACGCACACGAATCTTGCGTTTTGCCCATTCGTAATAGTTATATGTATAATGCATGTTGAAACATAATGTAACTTCTTGTATTCCATTTAAAATGTTGCCATTTGGCCGATAAAACAATAAAAACATATTTAAAAAAAAAAAAAAAGGATTGGTGTTAAGCATAGGACCACATCTTTGTACAATCCCAGTGGTAATGGTATGATTGAGAGGTTTTAATAGAGTTATGAAGAATGCAATTCAAATTGTATGTAAAAATTGTGATGATTGGGAGGTTCAAGTTTTCAAAACATTGTGGTCATACAGAACTAGCCATCATGATGCTTTTTTGGTTGTCACCTTTTGAGTTAATGAGAGGAAGAGTGTCTAGGACCAAATGCAACCCGGAATGGTTGTTAGAAGCATCTGAATGCAAGGTGTCTTTTGACGAGGTCAGAGAAAAAGTTATGAAGAGGCATCAGGGATATAAACAATATTTTGATAGTAAGAGGGGCTCGCCAAGAAATTTGCGAAGGCAGTTGGGTAAAGGTAAAGAAACCATGGAAGGTAAGAAAGGGGAAGAGCAAATTCACAGAACCAATTCAGGTGAGCAAGGTGTTGCCCAATGCAGTTCTCTTGAGTGATGGAAAAGTGTGGAATCTTAAAAGGATAGCTGTGTTTAGAGGGCAAAGTGATTAAAAACAACATAGTTTGAATGATTCGATAGAAGATTGCACTCAGGAAAGGAATAAAGTGAATGACAATTTGGGAAAAGAGAACAGTAGTGGAGATAGTTTTGAGTTTGGAGAGAATGTATGTAGGAATAATTGTATGCAAAATGACGAGGAGAATGCTTCAGCGATAGCTGTTAGTGAGGAAGGAGGAAGTGAGGAAGTTGAACCTATGGAAGAACAGTTAGTTCTAGAGGACATGGATAATATTCCGGAGAGAAAAGTGGGCCTTGACAAGGAATGTACAAGTTACAAAGGTAACAGTGCAAGTTACAAAGGTAACAGTGTGCTCTAAACCTAAGTGGTTGGATGATTATATATGTGATTTCATTTCATAATGTGTTTGTGTATTATAGTTTTTTTGTGTGTTGTGTCATTTTTGTTTTTATTGTTTTATTAAAGGGGGAAGATGTGTTATGTTAACTTTGCATGTATTAAGAATATTATTTTTTGTAAGTCTCTTTTGTTCCAACCCTTGCGCCCGTGATTCCAAGTTCATTGCTGTAATGCGGAGCAGAGAGTTTGAAGACAGAGACAGGGAGCAGACGCTGGCAAGCCTTTGCTGTTGCCATCAACTTAAAGACACTCCTGTAAAAATGAAGACTCCGACTTTACACCACCGTATGTGCGCTGTATTTAGCATACAGCGCAGCATGGCAGTAGTTAGGGAACTAGCGTCAACATTTTTGATGTTAGTTTGGCGCTTTTCAGGATTAGCGTCAACAATGTTGAAGCTAATCCTGCAAAGCACCCAGAGGCCCATTGAAAACGACGGGAGCCTCATTTTAATGCCTGCTCAGAGCAGGCGTTAAAAATGCAGATAAAAATGAAGCAAAGAAATCTTAGATTTCTATGCGCCATTTTTTCAGCCACCCTAACAGGGGAATGGCCCCCCATGTATATATTATGCCTGGCGCAGGCATAATGTGTCGCAAGGGGTTACAAAGTGGCACATTGCATGCATTGCGCCTCTTTGTAAATCTGGCGCGCTGTTTTTGGCCATTTAATGCCACATTAGCGTCAAAACAATTACGCTAATGTATCATTAGTTGGCGATAGGCCCTCTTCAATATGAGTCATAGTGTTAGAGCGCGGGAACAGATGAGCCATGGTGTTAGAGCGTGGGAACAACCAGAACAACTTGCAAATGGCTGTTGTATGCAGCCATTGTGTTTTTTTGCTCTATTTTTTCCTGTGAAATTCACACGATGATATGTATGTGGACTAAAATATAGCGTTAAATGACGGATTCGTGTTTTGCATAATTATGTGCAACTTATTGTCGTTTTCCAAAATTACACGTAATTAGGAGAAAGTAAACAACAGAGATTTCGTGTACCACTATGCTGTGTTCCCTAGTGAGTGTGCCCCACCCCTACAAAATTTGCGGCTCTAGATGTAACTCCCCTTCCGCTTCCTCTGTGAACTCCCGGGCTCCTCCCAGGGGAAGGGTGAGAAACATTTTAATGTCATCATGTGTTCAGTGGCATACACGCAAAATGATACGTCCTCTGTGCAGAATGTGATGAGGGGCCCAGTCTCCCTCATCTCACAGATATTCATTGGCTTTAGGCTGAAGGGGACTCCCCTGAAATGGTTGGGGTCCCCTGTGCGGGTGAAGGCCCGACTGCAGGGGCCACAGGGGGCACCGTTACGCCCCTGCATGCCTTCTGCTAGGGCTGCCACAGAATGCTAAACGCCTCTCACTGGGAACAAAGTGACCGCACCTTACTCATTTAAGGAAAACAAAGTCTTTCTTTTAAGATTCTCTTTCAATGAGCCTTTTTCATCTGACAGTTCCCAGTCATTAGCTGAGAAGGACACAATTACCTCCCTTTGCTCGTTTAGTGGTAGTCTAGAATTTAGTACAAGCGACCAGGAATCTCTCTGCACCTTACCACAAATTATAAAACAGGAAGCCTGCTTGGAAAATGACCTACATTTAACTGTTTAAATAATTTGTTCGAGACAAAGTACATGCAGAAAATGGGTTTGTTTTCTATACACAGTGTCGATTACATGTTTATTTCACAGCTGTTCTCCAGAAGAGATTTCCAATCAGAAAGAACATGAAAACAAGGCTAAGATGCAGAAATGGGAGAGTGTGCAAAAGCATTAAAAGTGAAATAAATATCTCCTACTATTCATGAAATGCCCTAAACTCACAAAGAGACCGTTCCTCTATAAGGCCATCAGACTCCTTGGTGAAAGATATTCCAGTTATAACATACACTGGCGGGTACTTTAACAATCTCTTCTCCTTGTTTAGTTTGACACACAGTTACTAGAATGCGTTAGCAAATGTCAGAACCTTCCTAGCTCCTTGAAATATTTCTTCATTTCGCACACCTCTGTTACACCGCCACTGGCATTAAAGATGGAACGTCGTGAATAAAAATGTCCTAGTTATTGAAGATATCCATGTGTATCCATTCAAATGTTTTCTATTGAGTCGTTCAGTTCAGTGTCTTAAAAGTCTCCTGAAAAAATACTTCTGTAAATTTCTAAGGGGAAGATATGTCCGTGCCAAAATATTGCGACATATTGTATGTTGTAACGTAAAAAAAAAGAATACCGTATTTTCCGGCGTATAAGACGACTTTTTAACCCCTGAAAATCTCCTCAAAAGTCGGGGGTCGTCTTATACGCCGGTATACGGTGTGCTGAAACTTCAGGGACAGGCGCCCTGTAGCTGAGCCACCGTGCGTTGCATTTGGAAATCGATTCCAAGTGTATGATGGGTTCCGCATCCCACAAGATTCAGCTACTTGTGGACACAGAGCTGATTGGTCAACCGTGAGTTGAGCTGTCCTTACCGTGTGCCGCAATCCTCGCTGGCAGTTGTCTGGACAGGCACGTATTCCAGCATGTGCTCCAGGCTATTCCACTTGCACTGTTTTATGTTTACATGTTTGATGACAAACAGCCTTCTGTTTATAAGCGACAGTTTTCCTACTAAGTACCTGCATGTCATAAGCATTTGAATTAAAATTACCATGTTAAAATCAAATCTGATGTTTTTAAATTTTTATTTGGTGTGCGTTGGAAGAGGGGTAGTCTTATACAGCGAGTATAGCCCAAACCCTATATTTTAACAGGAAAAGTAGGGGGTCGTCTTATACGCCCGGTCGTCTTATACGCCGGAAAATACGGTAAGTAAAGTCATTATAACTATGGCTTACGGGTAATCTTGTTTACATCTCAATTCCCACATTTTCTGTGCTGCACACGTAATTTTGAAATTCAATTCTATAATTGCACCTAAAAACCCTATTCCTCATTTTGTCTTCACTCCTTTACCCTCCAGTGTACTGCAAAAGCACCGGGGTGTGGGAGGGGCGTGGGGGTGGGACATCTGTAAATACCATCATCGCAGGGGAGGGGAAGCCGCCCTTTCTTCCAATCCTCTTTTGGCTCCACTAACAAATGAAAGTCTAAAAGGAATTACAAAGATTACATAAATAGTTCCTTCCTGTCCAATATATTTCCCTCGACCTGTCGAGTCCCTCAGGGCTCTTCTTTAAGCCCCACTCTTTTCAATATTTATATTTCCTCTGTAGCCGAAATAGTTAAACCATATGACCTGTCAGTGGTCACCTACGCTGATGATACTCAATTAATAGTATCTCTATCCAACACTAAAGATCCTTCTCTAACCAATTTTTCCCTCTGTTTGGCTGACATTGGTAAATGGATGAATCTGTCCAAACTGAAACTCAATGATGGGAAATCTGAGGTGATGATTGTAGGCAACAGTAGGCCCCCCCCCCAACCCTTTGGCACTATATCCAAATGCCTTTAGCAATTCCCCCCCCCTCAAGGACCACCTAAAGAGCCTTGGTTTTTGGCTGGACTGCCGCTTAACGATGGAACAACAAGCCAAAAAGATCTCTTCCTCCTGTTTTGGCCTCCTCAGAACTCTAAGGAAATTTTTCAAACTGTTACCTCCTCTGGCCAGAAGAATTCTTATTCAGGCCATGATTCTCTTGCGACTTGATTACGGCAACTCTCTTTTCCTTAGCTCTCCTGACTACATAGTGAAGAAACTCCAGGTCATACAGAATGCTCCTTCAAGACTGCTTATGAATTTGCGGAGACATCATTCAGCTAAGCCAGACTTAGCCGCGCTTCATTTGCTACCCATAAAACAGCGAATTCATTTCAAAGCCTTGTGCATGATACATAAGGCCTTGCATGGCAAGGGACCCCACTACCTTAGAAAAATTATTCTTCCATATGCCCCCACTAGATATCTGAGATCTTCCACCACCCACCTAGTACACATAGCACGCTTCAAGAGGTCCTCATGGGGAGGCAAATCTTTCTCAACCAAGGCAGCACGCCTTTGGAATACCCTACCCCTAGAACTCCGGCAAGAACCTCTAGAACTATCATTCCGGAAAAAAGTAAAAACTGTCCTTTATCTGACCTAACTTTCTTCCCTTAGTCATCTATTTTCATGCATTTGAAGCAGTTACTTTCCTTCTTAGCGCTGGGAAGCCTTTGGGTAGCTATGCACTTTATAAATCTCCTAAACTAAACTAAACGAAACTAAATGTATGTGTGATGAACCATATTTCAGGTTTTATTATTGCACCACTGTGTGCCTTTATGCAGGTGTGCCAGCAGGGTCAGATTGGGTCTATGGATTCCCTTTCCACTCTCCAAAGGGCTGCCCTAAGAGCATTTCAGTGTGCCTGCATCTGTAATACTGTGTAGGCAGAGAGACACAATGATTTAATTATTTGCATGGGGTCACATCCCCAAGCAAATTAGGGAATGTGCTCTTGAGATAGCACTGTGTCTGCAGCCCTTTCTGTAACAACATAGTGCCACAACGGTGTAAAAGGCGGGCACACACACCCGTTATGCCCCAGAGTGCTATGTGTAGCTTGGCCCCAGGTCTCTCTTAGTAAAGGGGGCATGTCAAGATCTGGATCCTTTGCATGCTGTGCATATAGACTCCAGCTGGTATAAGTCACTATGAGGCCCAGCGAGGTAGAAATATGGCTGAGGTTGCTTGTTATCTTATCCAAAGGTTCCAATTCACCCCTACCACAGAAAATGTCTTCAATTTCAATGGCACAACTCTTTCTACCAATTCAAAGTTCTTCCTTTCGGGCTCTCTTCGGCCCCTTGGTGTTTCACCAAGATCCTCAAACCTGTGGTGGCTTTTCTCTGCTCCCACGGTGTTCATCTGATTCTTTATCTAGACGATTTTCTCTTGATGGCACAAGACAAACGCCTTCTCCTAGTTCACTTACAGTTCTGTCAAGATCTTCTTCTCAAATTGGGTTTCCTCATCAATTTTCAAAAATCAGCCTTGCTTCCAACTCAAAAGTTAGAATTCCTTGGTTTTCTCATAGACACTACTCGTTCAATTCTTCAACTTCCTCAACACAAGGTCTCCTTAAGCAAAAAAGAGATTCGTCAATCCCTCTCTCTTCCTCAAATCTCCCTCAGAACTCTGGCTCGCCTTGTGGGTCTCCTCGCCTCCTCTATCCAAGCCATTTTCCCGGGTCCTTTGCATTATCGCGCCCTTCAACGGTTGAAGATCCTTCATCTTCACAAGGGTCTTGCCTATTCCGATCCTTTGGTTCTGGACTCCGAGTCCAAAGAAGAGCTTCTCTGGTGGTTAACTCACCTAGACGCCTGGAACGGAAGAACCATTTTCTCTGCCGCCCCAGATCTTGTATTAGAATCCGATGCAAGTCAGACAGGTTGGGGCGCAAGATGTGGTCAGTTCTCGACTGGAGGCGCATGGTATCTTGAGGAGTCATTCTTGCACATAAACAGTTTAGAGATGCTTGCAGGTTCCTTTGCCATCCGCTCATTTACAAAAGACAAGGTAAGCTGCACTGTTCTTCTCAGAATGGACAACTGTAGGAAGTTGGCTCTGTATGTGCTATTTCAAAGTAAGGAATAGCATGCACAGAGTCCAAGGGTTCCCCTTAGAGGTAAAATAGTGGTAAAAATAGATAATACTAATGCTCTATTTTGTGGTAGTGTGGTCGAGCAGTAGGCTTATCCAAGGAGTAGTGTTAAGCATTTGTTGTACATACACATAGACAATAAATGAGGTACACACACTCAGAGACAAATCCAGCCAATAGGTTTTTATATAGAAAAAATATCTTTTCTTAGTTTATTTTAAGAACCACAGGTTCAAATTCTACATGTAATAGCTCATTCGAAAGGTATTGCAGGTAAGTACTTTAGGAACTTCAACTCATCAAAATTGCATGTATACTTTTCAAGTTATTGACAAATAGCTGTTTTAAAAGTGGACACTTAGTGCAATTTTCACAGTTCCTAGGGGAGGTAAGTTTTGATTAGTTTTACCCGGTAAGTAAGACGCTTACAGGGTTCAGTTCTTGGTCCAAGGTAGCCCACCGTTGGGGGTTCCGAGCACCCCAAAGTCACCACACCAGCAGCTCAGGGCCGGTCAGGTGCAGAGTTCAAAGTGGTGCCCAAAACACATAGGCTAGAATGGAGAGAAGGGGGTGCCCCGGTTCCGGTCTGCTTGCAGGTAAGTACCCGCGTCTTCGGAGGGCAGACCAGGGGGGTTTTGTAGGGCACCGGGGGGGACACAAGCCCACACAGAAACTTCACCCTCAGCGGCGCGGGGGCGGCCGGGTGCAGTGTAGAAACAAGCGTCGGGTTTTCAATGTTAGTCTATGAGAGATCTCGGGATCTCTTCAGCGCTGCAGGCAGGCAAGGGGGGGATTCCTCGGGGAAACCTCCACTTGGGCGAGGGAGAGGGACTCCTGGGGGTCACTCCTCCAGTGAAAGTCCGGTCCTTCAGGTCCTGGGGGCTGCGGGTGCAGGGTCTCTCCCAGGCGTCGGGACTTTAGGTTCAAAGAGTCGCGGTCAGGGGAAGCCTCGGGATTCCCTCTGCAGGCGGCGCTGTGGGGGCTCAGGGGGGACAGGTTTTGGTACTCACAGTATCAGAGTAGTCCTGGGGTCCCTCCTGAGGTGTTGGATCGCCACCAGCCGAGTCGGGGTCGCCGGGTGCAGTGTTGCAAGTCTCACGCTTCTTGCGGGGAGCTTGCAGGGTTCTTTGGAGCTGCTGGAAACAAAGTTGCAGCTTTTCTTGGAGCAGGTCCGCTGTCCTCGGGAGTTTCTTGTCTTTTCGAAGCAGGGGCAGTCCTCAGAGGATGTCGAGGTCGCTGGTCCCTTTGGAAAGCGTCGCTGGAGCAGGATCTTTGGAAGGCAGGAGACAGGCCGGTGAGTTTCTGGAGCCAAGGCAGTTGTCGTCTTCTGGTCTTCCGCTGCAGGGGTTTTCAGCTAGGCAGTCCTTCTTCTTGTAGTTGCAGGAATCTAATTTTCTAGGGTTCAGGGTAGCCCTTAAATACTAAATTTAAGGGCGTGTTTAGGTCTGGGGGGTTAGTAGCCAATGGCTACTAGCCCTGAGGGTGGGTACACCCTCTTTGTGCCTCCTCCCAAGGGGAGGGGGTCACAATCCTAACCCTATTGGGGGAATCCTCCATCTGCAAGATGGAGGATTTCTAAAAGTTAGAGTCACCTCAGCTCAGGACACCTTAGGGGCTGTCCTGACTGGCCAGAGACTCCTCCTTGTTATTCTCATTATTTTCTCCGGCCTTGCCGCCAAAAGTGGGGCCTGGCCGGAGGGGGCGGGCAACTCCACTAGCTGGAGTGTCCTGCTGGGTTGGCACAAAGGAGGTGAGCCTTTGAGGCTCACCGCCAGGTGTGACAATTCCTGCCTGGGAGAGGTGTTAGCATCTCCACCCAGTGCAGGCTTTGTTACTGGCCTCAGAGTGACAAAGGCACTCTCCCCATGGGGCCAGCAACATGTCTCGGTTTGTGGCAGGCTGCTAAAACTAGTCAGCCTACACAGATAGTCGGTTAAGTTTCAGGGGGCACCTCTAAGGTGCCCTCTGGGGTGTATTTTACAATAAAATGTACACTGGCATCAGTGTGCATTTATTGTGCTGAGAAGTTTGATACCAAACTTCCCAGTTTTCAGTGTAGCCATTATGGTGCTGTGGAGTTCGTGTTTGACAGACTCCCAGACCATATACTCTTATGGCTACCCTGCATATTACAATGTCTAAGGTTTTGTTTAGACACTGTAGGGGTACCATGCTCATGCATTGGTACCCTCACCTATGGTATAGTGCACCCTGCCTTAGGGCTGTAAGGCCTGCTAGAGGGGTGTCTTACCTATACTGCATAGGCAGTGAGAGGCTGGCATGGCACCCTGAGGGGAGTGCCATGTCGACTTACTCGTTTTGTCCTCACTAGCACACACAAGCTGGTAAGCAGTGTGTCTGTGCTGAGTGAGAGGTCTCCAGGGTGGCATAAGACATGCTGCAGCCCTTAGAGACCTTCCTTGGCATCAGGGCCCTTGGTACTAGAAGTACCAGTTACAAGGGACTTATCTGGATGCCAGGGTCTGCCAATTGTGGATACAAAAGTACAGGTTAGGGAAAGAACACTGGTGCTGGGGCCTGGTTAGCAGGCCTCAGCACACTTTCAATTGTAAACATAGCATCAGCAAAGGCAAAAAGTCAGGGGGCAACCATGCCAAGGAGGCATTTCCTTACACAACCCCCCCCCAAACGAAAGAGGATGAGACTAACCTTTCCCAAGAGAGTCTTCATTTTCTAAGTGGAAGAACCTGGAAAGGCCATCTGCATTGGCATGGGCAGTCCCAGGTC
Source organism: Pleurodeles waltl (assembly GCF_031143425.1). NCBI lineage: Eukaryota > Metazoa > Chordata > Amphibia > Caudata > Salamandridae > Pleurodeles > Pleurodeles waltl. Next base: position 95,050,548 of record NC_090441.1, read on the forward strand.
TGTGTTCCACTATAAAGTCCATTCCCTGTAGGGAGATGGACCACCTCAACAGTTTAGGATTTTCACCTTTCATTTGCATCAGCCATTTGAGAGGTCTGTGGTCAGTTTGAACTAGGAAGTGAGTCCCAAAGAGGTATGGTCTCAGCTTCTTCAGGGACCAAACCACAGCAAAGGCCTCCCTCTCAATGGCACTCCAACGCTGCTCCCTGGGGAGTAACCTCCTGCTAATGAAAGCAACAGGCTGGTCAAGGCCATCATCATTTGTTTGGGACAAAACTGCCCCTATCCCATGTTCAGAGGCATCAGTCTGCACAATGAACTGCTTAGAATAATCTGGAGCTTTGAGAACTGGTGCTGAGCACATTGCTTGTTTCAGGGTGTCAAAGGCCTGTTGGCAGTCCACAGTCCAGTTCACTTTCTTGGGCATTTTCTTGGAGGTGAGTTCAGTGAGGGCTGTCACAATGGATCCATATCCCTTCACAAACCTCCTGTAATACCCAGTCAAGCCAAGGAATGCCCTGACTTGAGTCTGGGTTTTTGGAGCTACCCAGTCCAGAATGGTCTGGATCTTGGGTTGGAGTGGCTGAACTTGGCCTCCACCTACAAGGTGTCCCAAGTAAACCACAGTTCCCTGCCCTATCTGGCATTTGGATGCCTTGATAGAGAGGCCTGCAGATTGCAGAGCCTTCAAAACCTTCCTCAGGTGGACCAGGTGATCCTGCCAGGTGGAGCTAAAGACAGCAATATCATCAAGATAAGCTGTGCTAAAGGACTCCAAGCCAGCAAGGACTTGATTCACCAACCTTTGGAAGGTGGCAGGGGCATTCTTTAAACCAAAGGGCATAACAGTAAACTGATAATGCCCATCAGGTGTGGAGAATGCTGTCTTTTCTTTTGCTCCAGGTGCCATTTTTATTTGCCAGTACCCTGCTGTCAAGTCAAAGGTACTTAGGAATTTGGCAGCACCTAATTTATCAATGAGCTCATCAGCTCTTGGAATTGGATGAGCATCTGTCTTGGTGACAGAATTGAGCCCTCTGTAGTCCACACAAAACCTCATCTCTTTCTTTCCATCTGTGGTGTGAGGTTTGGGGACTAAGACCACTGGGCTAGCCCAGGGGCTGTCAGAGCGCTCAATGACTCCCAATTCCAGCATCTTGTGGACTTCCACCTTGATGCTTTCCTTAACATGGTCAGACTGTCTAAAGATTTTGTTCTTGACAGGCATGCTGTCTCCTGTGTCCACATCATGGGTACACAGGTGTGTCTGACCAGGGGTTAAGGAGAAGAGTTCAGGAAACTGTTGTAGGACTCTCCTACAATCAGCTTGTTGTTGGCCAGAGAGGGTGTCTGAGTAGATCACTCCATCTACTGTACCATCTTTTGGGTCTGATGACAGAAGATCAGGGAGAGGTTCACTCTCTGCCTCCTGATCCTCATCTGTTACCATCAACAGATTGACATCAGCCCTGTCGTGGAAGAGCTTAAGGCGGTTTACATGGATCACCCTTTTGGGGCTCCTGCTTGTGCCCAGGTCCACCAAGTAGGTGACCTGACTCTTCCTCTCTAGTACTGGGTAAGGGCCACTCCATTTGTCCTGGAGTGCCCTGGGAGCCACAGGCTCCAGAACCCAGACTTTCTGCCCTGGTTGGAACTCAACCAGTGCAGCCTTTTGGTCATACCAAAACTTCTGGAGCTGTTGGCTGGCCTCAAGGTTTTTGGTTGCCTTTTCCATGTACTCTGCCATTCTAGAGCGAAGGCCAAGTACATAGTCCACTATGTCCTGTTTAGGCTCATGGAGAGGTCTCTCCCAGCCTTCTTTAACAAGGGCAAGTGGTCCCCTTACAGGATGACCAAACAGAAGTTCAAAGGGTGAGAACCCTACTCCCTTCTGTGGTACCTCCCTGTAAGCGAAAAGCAGACATGGCAGGAGGACATCCCATCTCCTTTTGAGTTTTTCTGGGAGCCCCATGATCATGCCTTTTAATGTCTTGTTGAATCTCTCAACTAAGCCATTAGTTTGTGGATGGTAAGGTGTAGTGAATTTATAAGTCACTCCACACTCATTCCACATGTGCTTTAGGTATGCTGACATGAAGTTGGTACCTCTGTCAGACACCACCTCCTTAGGGAAACCCACTCTGGTAAAGATACCAATGAGGGCCTTGGCTACTGCAGGGGCAGTAGTCGACCTAAGGGGAATAGCTTCAGGATACCTGGTAGCATGATCCACTACTACCAGGATATACATATTTCCTGAGGCTGTGGGAGGTTCCAGTGGACCAACTATGTCCACACCCACTCTTTCAAAGGGAACCCCCACCACTGGAAGTGGAATGAGGGGGGCCTTTGGATGCCCACCTGTCTTACCACTGGCTTGACAGGTGGGGCAGGAGAGGCAAAACTCCTTAACCATGTTGGACATATTGGGCCAGTAGAAGTGGTTGACTAACCTCTCCCACGTCTTGGTTTGTCCCAAATGTCCAGCAAGGGGAATGTCATGGGCCAATGTTAGGATGAACTCTCTGAACAGCTGAGGCACTACCACTCTCCTAGTGGCACCAGGTTTGGGGTCTCTGGCCTCAGTGTACAGGAGTCCATCTTCCCAATAGACCCTATGCGTTCCATTTTTCTTGCCTTTGGACTCTTCAGCAGCTTGCTGCCTAAGGCCTTCAAGAGAGGGACAGGTTTCTTGTCCCTTACACAGCTCCTCCCTGGAGGGTCCCCCTGGGCCTAAGAGCTCAACCTGGTAAGGTTCAAGCTCCAAAGGCTCAGTTCCCTCAGAGGGCAGAACTTCTTCCTGAGAAGAGAGGTTCCCTTTCTTTTGCTGTGTTGCAGTTGGTTTCCCAACTGACTTTCCTGTTCTCTTGGTAGGCTGGGCCATTTTTCCAGACTCCAGCTCTACTTTTTCACCCTGTGCCTTGCATTGTGCTCTTGTTTTCACACACACCAGTTCAGGGATACCCAGCATTGCTGCATGGGTTTTTAGTTCTACCTCAGCCCATGCTGAGGACTCCAGGTCATTTCCAAGCAGACAGTCCACTGGGATATTTGAGGAGACCACCACCTGTTTCAGGCCATTGACCCCTCCCCATTCTAAAGTAACCATTGCCATGGGATGTACTTTTCTCTGATTGTCAGCGTTGGTGACTGTGTAAGTTTTTCCAGTCAGGTATTGGCCAGGGGAAACCAGTTTCTCTGTCACCATGGTGACACTGGCACCTGTATCCCTCAGGCCCTCTATTCTAGTCCCATTAATTAAGAGTTGCTGTCTGTATTTTTGCATGTTAGGCGGCCAGACAGCTAGTGTGGCTAAATCCACTCCACCCTCAGAAACTAGAGTAGCTTCAGTGTGGACCCTGATTTGCTCTGGGCACACTGTTGATCCCACTTGGAGACTAGCCATACCAGTGTTACCTGGATGGGAGTTTGGAGTGGAACCTTTCTTGGGACAGGCCTTGTCTCTAGTTTGGTGTCCATGCTGTTTACAGCTATGACACCAGGCCTTTTTGGGATCAAAGTTTTTACCCTTGTACCCATTGTTTTGTGAAGAGGCTCTGGGCCCACCCTCCTGTGCAGGTTTTTGGGGGCCTGTAGAAGACTCTTTACTATTTTTAGTTTTGGTTGTCTCATCACCCTTCTGCTGGGGAGTCTTTGTGACCCCTTTCTTTTGGTCACCCCCTGTTGAAGTCTTGGACACCCTTGTCTTGACCCAATGGTCCGCCTTCTTTCCCAATTCTTGGGGAGAAATTGGTCCTAGGTCTACCAGATGCTGATGCAGTTTATCATTGAAACAATTACTTAACAGGTGTTCTTTCACAAATAAATTGTACAGCCCATCATAATTACTTACACCACTGCCTTGAATCCAACCATCTAGTGTTTTCACTGAGTAGTCAACAAAGTCAACCCAGGTCTGGCTCGAGGATTTTTGAGCCCCCCTGAACCTAATCCTGTACTCCTCAGTGGAGAATCCAAAGCCCTCAATCAGGGTACCCTTCATGAGGTCATAAGATTCTGCATCTTGTCCAGAGAGTGTGAGGAGTCTATCCCTACACTTTCCTGTGAACATTTCCCAAAGGAGAGCACCCCAGTGAGATCTGTTCACTTTTCTGGTTACACAAGCCCTCTCAAAAGCTGTGAACCATTTGGTGATGTCATCACCATCTTCATATTTAGTTACAATCCCTTTGGGGATTTTCAACATGTCAGGAGAATCTCTGACCCTATTTATGTTGCTGCCACCATTGATGGGTCCTAGGCCCATCTCTTGTCTTTCCCTCTCTATGGCTAGGATCTGTCTTTCCAAAGCCAATCTTTTGGCCATTCTGGCTAACTGGATGTCCTCTTCACTGGAGTTATCCTCAGTGATTTCAGAGTTGTTGGTCCCTCCTGTGAGGGAACCAGCATCTCTGACTATTATTTGTGGAGTCAGGGCTTGAGAAGCCCTGCTCTCCCTAAGTAGGACTGGAGGGGGGGAATTTCCCTCCAAGTCACTATCTTCATCCTCTGAGTTGCCATCCTCAGAGGGGTTGGCCTTTTCAAACTCTGCCAAAAGCTCCTGGAGCTGTACTTTGGTAGGTTTGGGGCCCATTGCTATTTTCTTTAGTTTACAGAGTGACCTTAGCTCTCTCATCTGTAGATGGAGGTAAGGTGTGGTGTCGAGTTCCACCACATTCACATCTGTGCTAGACATTATGCTTCTAAAAGTTGGAATACTTTTTAAGAAACTAAAACTGGTTCTAGAATCTAATTCAAACTTTTACAAACTTTTAAACTCTAAAAGAAATGCTAAACAGGATCTAACACAAGGCCCTAGCAGGTCTTTTAAGAATTTAGAAAACTTTTCAAATTGCAAAAATCAATTTCTAATGACAATTTTGGAATTTGTCGTGTGATCAGGTATTGGCTGAGTAGTCCAGCAAATGCAAAGTCTTGTACCCCACCGCTGATCCACCAATGTAGGAAGTTGGCTCTGTATGTGCTATTTCAAAGTAAGGAATAGCATGCACAGAGTCCAAGGGTTCCCCTTAGAGGTAAAATAGTGGTAAAAATAGATAATACTAATGCTCTATTTTGTGGTAGTGTGGTCGAGCAGTAGGCTTATCCAAGGAGTAGTGTTAAGCATTTGTTGTACATACACATAGACAATAAATGAGGTACACACACTCAGAGACAAATCCAGCCAATAGGTTTTTATATAGAAAAAATATCTTTTCTTAGTTTATTTTAAGAACCACAGGTTCAAATTCTACATGTAATAGCTCATTCGAAAGGTATTGCAGGTAAGTACTTTAGGAACTTCAACTCATCAAAATTGCATGTATACTTTTCAAGTTATTGACAAATAGCTGTTTTAAAAGTGGACACTTAGTGCAATTTTCACAGTTCCTAGGGGAGGTAAGTTTTGATTAGTTTTACCCGGTAAGTAAGACGCTTACAGGGTTCAGTTCTTGGTCCAAGGTAGCCCACCGTTGGGGGTTCCGAGCACCCCAAAGTCACCACACCAGCAGCTCAGGGCCGGTCAGGTGCAGAGTTCAAAGTGGTGCCCAAAACACATAGGCTAGAATGGAGAGAAGGGGGTGCCCCGGTTCCGGTCTGCTTGCAGGTAAGTACCCGCGTCTTCGGAGGGCAGACCAGGGGGGTTTTGTAGGGCACCGGGGGGGACACAAGCCCACACAGAAACTTCACCCTCAGCGGCGCGGGGGCGGCCGGGTGCAGTGTAGAAACAAGCGTCGGGTTTTCAATGTTAGTCTATGAGAGATCTCGGGATCTCTTCAGCGCTGCAGGCAGGCAAGGGGGGGATTCCTCGGGGAAACCTCCACTTGGGCGAGGGAGAGGGACTCCTGGGGGTCACTCCTCCAGTGAAAGTCCGGTCCTTCAGGTCCTGGGGGCTGCGGGTGCAGGGTCTCTCCCAGGCGTCGGGACTTTAGGTTCAAAGAGTCGCGGTCAGGGGAAGCCTCGGGATTCCCTCTGCAGGCGGCGCTGTGGGGGCTCAGGGGGGACAGGTTTTGGTACTCACAGTATCAGAGTAGTCCTGGGGTCCCTCCTGAGGTGTTGGATCGCCACCAGCCGAGTCGGGGTCGCCGGGTGCAGTGTTGCAAGTCTCACGCTTCTTGCGGGGAGCTTGCAGGGTTCTTTGGAGCTGCTGGAAACAAAGTTGCAGCTTTTCTTGGAGCAGGTCCGCTGTCCTCGGGAGTTTCTTGTCTTTTCGAAGCAGGGGCAGTCCTCAGAGGATGTCGAGGTCGCTGGTCCCTTTGGAAAGCGTCGCTGGAGCAGGATCTTTGGAAGGCAGGAGACAGGCCGGTGAGTTTCTGGAGCCAAGGCAGTTGTCGTCTTCTGGTCTTCCGCTGCAGGGGTTTTCAGCTAGGCAGTCCTTCTTCTTGTAGTTGCAGGAATCTAATTTTCTAGGGTTCAGGGTAGCCCTTAAATACTAAATTTAAGGGCGTGTTTAGGTCTGGGGGGTTAGTAGCCAATGGCTACTAGCCCTGAGGGTGGGTACACCCTCTTTGTGCCTCCTCCCAAGGGGAGGGGGTCACAATCCTAACCCTATTGGGGGAATCCTCCATCTGCAAGATGGAGGATTTCTAAAAGTTAGAGTCACCTCAGCTCAGGACACCTTAGGGGCTGTCCTGACTGGCCAGAGACTCCTCCTTGTTATTCTCATTATTTTCTCCGGCCTTGCCGCCAAAAGTGGGGCCTGGCCGGAGGGGGCGGGCAACTCCACTAGCTGGAGTGTCCTGCTGGGTTGGCACAAAGGAGGTGAGCCTTTGAGGCTCACCGCCAGGTGTGACAATTCCTGCCTGGGAGAGGTGTTAGCATCTCCACCCAGTGCAGGCTTTGTTACTGGCCTCAGAGTGACAAAGGCACTCTCCCCATGGGGCCAGCAACATGTCTCGGTTTGTGGCAGGCTGCTAAAACTAGTCAGCCTACACAGATAGTCGGTTAAGTTTCAGGGGGCACCTCTAAGGTGCCCTCTGGGGTGTATTTTACAATAAAATGTACACTGGCATCAGTGTGCATTTATTGTGCTGAGAAGTTTGATACCAAACTTCCCAGTTTTCAGTGTAGCCATTATGGTGCTGTGGAGTTCGTGTTTGACAGACTCCCAGACCATATACTCTTATGGCTACCCTGCACTTACAATGTCTAAGGTTTTGTTTAGACACTGTAGGGGTACCATGCTCATGCATTGGTACCCTCACCTATGGTATAGTGCACCCTGCCTTAGGGCTGTAAGGCCTGCTAGAGGGGTGTCTTACCTATACTGCATAGGCAGTGAGAGGCTGGCATGGCACCCTGAGGGGAGTGCCATGTCGACTTACTCGTTTTGTCCTCACTAGCACACACAAGCTGGTAAGCAGTGTGTCTGTGCTGAGTGAGAGGTCTCCAGGGTGGCATAAGACATGCTGCAGCCCTTAGAGACCTTCCTTGGCATCAGGGCCCTTGGTACTAGAAGTACCAGTTACAAGGGACTTATCTGGATGCCAGGGTCTGCCAATTGTGGATACAAAAGTACAGGTTAGGGAAAGAACACTGGTGCTGGGGCCTGGTTAGCAGGCCTCAGCACACTTTCAATTGTAAACATAGCATCAGCAAAGGCAAAAAGTCAGGGGGCAACCATGCCAAGGAGGCATTTCCTTACAACAACCTAACAGCCGTCAGATATATCAACCATCTAGGGGGCACCAGGTCCAAGATCCTCTCTACCCTGGCAAAGCATCTTTGGGAATACTGTCTCTCTCGACAAATCTTGGTCAGAGCGATTTACCTACCGGGCGCTCTGAATACAGTTGCGGATTGGTATTCCAGACATCTTCACGATTCCAGCAACTGGCGCTTGCACCCTTATTCAATCATCTTACTTCCCTCTTTGGCATAATGTCCATAGACCTTTTTGCCTCTCACCTCAATTCTCACCTTCCTTCCTTTTTCAGTTGGAGACCGGATCCCCAGGCTCTCGCCACAGACGCTTTCCTTCAGATCTGGTCATCATCCCTTCTTTACGCTTTCCCTCCCTTCCTTCTCATCCCTCGGGTCCTGGCACATGTACGCAGACAACGATCCATACTGGTCCTAATAACCCCATTTTGGCAGGCTCAACCTTGGTACCCAACTCTATTGGAGTTAACAACCGACCATCCTGTATGGCTTCCTCACTTTCCCGATCTCCTCTTAGATCCCCAAGGTCGACATCACCTAGTTCTCAACAACTCTTTGTTTCTCATTGCTTGGAAGATTTCGGGTCGTCCTGGAGAACCCCAGGAATTTCGGAGGATGCTCTCAGACTCATCCAACAGGCCAGAGCCCCTGGTACCTCGAAAGCTTACAAATCCGCATGGGCCATTTGGTCCAGTTGGTGTTTGGACAGGAATTCAGATCCCTTTTCAGCTGATGTAGTTTATGGTTGTGAATTTCCTGGCTTCATTAGCATCCCAAGGTAAGGCTTATCGTACTATCAATACTTACAGATCTGCCATTGCCGCTGAACATCATAGAGTTAACGGCAGACCAATTGGTGAACATCCTCTCATGTCAACTCTTAAAGGGAGTAAGATGTGTTTTTCCTCCAGCTCCTAAATATAACGTTATGTGGGATGTCAAACTAGTGTTGAAATTTATTACAGCTTGGCCAGATAATGAATTTCTTTCCCTCAAGCAACTGTCTGCAAAATTGACTATGCTTTTGTGTCTAATCTCACTTAAACGTGTTTCGGATATTAAAGCCCTGGATGTTACCTCCTTTTTCTTTTCTCCTCTTGGTGTTTCTTTTCAAGTCAGACGACGTACTAAGACTAATTTGGCATCGGTTAACTACCCATTTTTTCCCTCTCAACCCAGGTTGTGTGTTGGCAATTGTCTTAAAGCTTATGTGACCCGTACTGCAGAATTGAGGTCATCCTCTTCCTCCCAATTACTTATTTTCTTCCATAAACCCCATAAACCTGTCTCTGCTCCTACCCTAGCTCGTTGGGTTAAATGGATCATGTCTCTAGCTGGGATTGATATAAACTCTTTTGGAGCCCATTCTGCCAGAGGCGCTATGGCTTCTCGGGCATTTTGGGCGGGATCCTCTTTACAGGATATCCTCAAATCTGCAGACTGGTCGAATGAAAGTACCTTTAGAACCTTTTACTGTAAACCAATTTTGCATGTTTCAGATTCTGTTATTGCTATGCTTTAAACATGCATAATATGAGCCTCCGGTCTTGTAATAAAATTGAGATTTTCCTAGCCTTGGTGTCTGAAAGGCTAGATTTTATTAAAGACACGGAGGCGAGTATTATCCCACCACTGGTTTAACCCTCCCTGTTCCTTTATTTCAGTGCCAACTCCTGCTCCCAACGTTGGCTCTTCATGACTTACGTAACGATCTTCGTTCAACATTGGACTCCGTCATCTGTGGACATCCTTCCCGGATTCCTCTCTACACTCGCCATCTTCAAGATTGCCTTATAGACTTTGTGACTTTGGTTTCTGTTCTTTATGTCATTTTGCTGGTTACTTCTCCTCTTTAGTGGTTCGCATCAAGAAAAGAGGACTTGTTGTTCGCAGTCAGGATACTAATAGTGCATTACGACGTCCTATTGGATGGTTCCCTTATGATGTCACTTTGTAGTTTTTTGTTGGGAAATGTAGTTTTTCTTCTTGGCTGCTGTTAAAATTAAAGCAAGAAAAGACTGCATAATACTCGCCTCTGTGTCTTTAATAAAATCTAGCCTTTCAGACACCAAGGCTAGGAAAATCTCAATTCTCTGCCTTGTGGTGGTCTCAAGCTCCAGGGTGGGCATTTCAACTACTCGCACCCCATATCAACAAGCAGTTAGGGCAGCAACTACTTTAAACAAGCACATAGGAATGATCTAATACTCAATAGGCCCTCTGCAAAAATATAAAATAAAATATATAAGTCACGCAAGCTTTGGTACTGACTAGACGACTTGCACATGGCAGCATCTCCCTGCTTGGCCGGTACCATATCTGTTGCTGACTTGGGTTACTCTGTCGGTCATGACTCGCTACCCAAGCAACCCGGGGCTGCGCTTTAAATAGGAGACGGCGCGGGGGGTGCAAGACATTTGTGATCAGAGCGCGAGCCGCCTGTGAGTGACAGCAAAACCTCTTCGCTCTGCCATGTGCGTAATTAGAGCTTCGCCTGCAAAATTGTAAGGTAAGGGGCCCGCTTCTTCAGAAATATGCCACATCTCATGCTGAAAATGTATGGAATGTCCACCGCAAATTATATACAATAGAGCGGCAAATGCACGCCCTATTTATAGATTCCCTCTTTTGTGTAACTTAAAGGAGCGCCGCATTTTGAAACTGACTGCGCGCGACGGAAGCACGACCGGGGTCACGCGGCGCGCGGGTCACGGGATGCTCTACGGGCGCGCGTGACATAGGGGCATCCCAATGTAGTTATCTGGAGTGGCTTACATCACACCTACCTGTCATATTTTCGCTTTTTGTAAATGGATTAAGATGACGCGAGCGAACTGAAAAACAGACAATGCTGGGATTCAGAAAAAAAAGCGAGTGCATCGTATTCCTTCCTAGGCCTGCTGGCAGGGTCGCGTTTTCCAAGAAAAACTGCCTGCCATTTATTGCTGTTTTAAGCCTCTGCAAAGGCATGGACGAGGTCTTAAACAGGACTGTAAACAAAATCATATGAATTGACTTGTAACATGACTTTTCGTCCTTTATTTCATTTGTCAGGGAACTTTAGTGCATCTCTTTAACACATTTAACAGAGTTTATTTATATTTGCTGTCTGAAGTATATATCAATAAGGGCTAATAATACCGGCTTTTGGTGATTGCATTTGTTTATATACCGGCCGGGGCGTAAGAATTCTAGTGGCGCAAGTAGAAAACCAGCCACGTGGCAACCCAACCTGTTGCCATGGGAGGGTGGATCCATGAAGGATGTTCCAGGTAGCCACTGTTTTCTAAATAGGTCGCATTTAGAGTCATTGTATGCAAATGTATTTTATGTGGGTATTTGGAAAATCTGTCATGGGTCCGACACTCCCTGATCCACGCTGAGCTCCATTGACCTAAACCCGTCAGCCCAGTTATTTGCTCTTGCATGCGTAGATCCCGCGTAATCTCCTCTGTTAATCTGATTGGCACCCCTGTCGAGTTTCAGATTTGGAACATTTGGTTTCTTGCTTCTCACACCTCCTATGTACTGCCATTGCTTGAAATGGAAGTGAAGAAGTCCTAGAATACCTGCTTGTGCTAAGAAGTGCCGTATTCTCCCATTAAAGGAAATTGGCACCCCCGCTCAGACGGATGGCACTCTCCCTTTTAAATATAAGAAGTACAGGTTTTCAGTACATGACGGAACCTGCCCTTTTAAAGCTCTGAGTACTGCTGATTTTCATACTCGAACACATAAATTAAATGCAAGTAACACAAAAATCTTTAGGCCATAAGCAATAATCCCATTATCTTAAAAATCAGCAACAAAACCATGACCCTAAATGCACCACGCACCCCCTACCCAGATACATAGTGGGGGCGGGTATCAGGAATATGGAAGGTTTGGGGTGTTCTACACCACAATAAAAGGAACCATGCTATAGACAATAGAAAATGTGCTAATGGGTTCCTTCAATTACACACAGTACCAATTTAGGCCCATATTTATACTTTTTTAGCGCCACATTTGCGTCATTTTTAAACGCAAAAACGGCGCAAACTTTCAAAATGCAATTGTATTTTGGAAGTTGCCCTGCTTTTGCGTCAAAAAGCAGCGCTAAAAAAGTATAAATATGGGCCTTAATGTGGTGCACTTTGCCAAAAAAAGAAGAGACTTCTTTACCAGTTTCCCACTCTGAGTCGTAATCACACACTAAAATAACAGAAGCGCTTTCTGGGCTGGTCCTCACTGCATTGTTCCCCAGTCCATTCCGGCAAGAGCCATGCAGATGCTAGGCACAACCCTGCATTAGGGCAGCAAACCTAGCACTGGTTGCAGAAATGCATACTTTTATGCCTGCAGTATCGGGGTCTTCGGGGCATCTACGGTGCAATAAATGCTGACGCCTCTTCTTCAAACATTTTCTCTGGACTGCTGAACCCTGATTGCTCATTGCATATTACATATTAAAGGAGTAGATTTGCATACAATGTAATATTGACTTCAAGAAAAACATGAATTAAATTAAATGAAAAAGGGTTTTATAAAGCAATCGTATGCCTGTGGGCGCCTTGGCACTGCCAATCTGAACAGAAAGAGAAGCGGGCAAAAAAGAAGAATGAAAAGTCTGACAAAGTTTAAAAAGCCACGTCTTGAGATTTTTCCTAAAGGATGATAGAGAGGTGCATTTTTTTAGCTGAAAAGGCAGAGAATTCCAGCGCAAACCAGTGCCATAAATGAAGCTTCTTCCACCCCAGTGTTTAATTTTTGCTTGTTGTTTCCGGTGCTGAGCACCAGCACTTATTTTTGAGGGCCGGGGCTTAGACTTTTGCCTCAAGCATTTGCTGCGAGCAAAAGACACATATGGGAAAGATGGAGGAAGAGAAAATGGAAAAAGCATCACTAAGGGCCAGATGTAGCAAGGCTTTTACGTGTTGCAAACAGCAAAAATCGATGTTTGCGAGGCGCAAAACACACATCGCGATGCCCATTCCCATTTTGCGAGTCGGTAACCTGGTCTTCCCCTTCCTATTTGCGAGTCGCAGCGCCACTGTCACACTGGTGGTAACCTATTCGCAAAAGGGAAGGGGTCCCCATGGGACCCCTTTGTGAATGGCCTTGAAAACATTTTTTCAGAGCAGGCAGTGGTCCTATGGACAGCCTACATCTGTGTGTGACAGTCCAGGGCTAAGGGGGAATTATCAGGAACCAAGAATTTTCAACTGTTCCTGTAATTCCCCACTTCATTGTGGACCCTGGGGGTTCAACTCATAACGGACGCATTTCCCCACCCCACCTAGTATCAGTTAATTCATGGTTGGGTAAAATCTACACTACTTTCCAGTCACCCATAATGGGGACCTACATCTTTCATGCAAAGTATATCCAATTGAGAACCCTTTTGTTCGGTTAAATAAATATATTTGCGACAAATTGTGACAAAAGAAATTTTTTTGTAGGCAGAGTTAGCAACGCAAAAATTTTAACAGTCAGTGAAAAGTTGAAAAGTTTTCCATAGAACTTACAAAGGTTGTAAAAAATGAATAAATCCTTAGTATCTATGAGGGAAGTGAACATAAGATCGCGGTGCGAAGCAACACCTTCTTTTCTGTGGCTGGTTCCTGAAAGTAACAAAGGTACCTGTTTGCTGTGAAACTTTAAAGAAACTGAGGGAAGATCTGCACATCCTGCCTAATATGGCAAGAATGTGAGAAACAGCAAACAAATAATAAGGTAATTGCAAGAATGTAAGAGACAACCACAAGAATGTAGACCTACAACTACACCTACGCCAAGTGTCAGTGAATGAGAAATACAGAATCTGAGGGCCTGACAACCAATAAAACAAGCATTTGGAATGCAACGGGTCTCGCATTTCTCCGAGTTAGAGCTGTTAGCAGTTGTAAACTCCCAACCGGACTTTTCTTGCCACATTAAATGGAAAAAAAGCACGATCGCGCTGCTACAGTTCACTCGTAGTGAAACATATCGGCAAAAGTACAATTATCTACGTAACTGGCAAAAGTGCAATTAACTATGTAACAGGGTCGATGTCATGGAAAGCGCTCGACTTCTGCCAAGCGAGATCGCGCTGCGAGAAAAGATTAAAAAGTAGTCAACAAACCAGACGGAAAACAGCGAGCCTCGCATGTTTCCAGTTCTTGGTCGCTGCACTCGAGGAGAGCTAACCACCCGGAAAAGGCATGACATATGCATGCCTTCCACTAATGAAAGCAAGCAGATTTTAACAGGCAAGCCCACGAATGGGCTCCGGGCACTTTTCTAACTACTAAAGCGTCTCGCAAGCGAAATGCATACGCAAGCGCATGCGACGCAAGCTTGACCATAAAAAGCCTGTTCTGTGGTCCATTTGTTTTCCATACACCTTACCCTTCACAGTGTCACCGTCCAATTCTTTCACAGTTGTCACCAAAACGTTCTTTATAGGCCATATTCATGATGCTCAAAGTCTGAAATGTCCTTCTCCCCTATCCCTACAAGTCATTTTTCAACCTTTCGTTTTTTATTTTAACTTTTGCAAGCTCAGAGATGGATTGGTAAATGAATGGACAGATGAAGGACTGGTGGAATGGAGCTGGAGTGCATGGAAAAGTGGATTAGGGCAGGTTACTTAACATGTATATTTAGTTTTTTGCCATAATAGTAAAGTAGTGTGTCTCATATTATGTATGTACGGGTATTCAAAGATATGGTACACGCAATTTGAATTGCTCATCTGGAGCCGAAGAGAGGGTAACTGCAGAGAAAAAGTCAGTCTTATTCAGAGATAGGGTTTGCACAGAAGAAGCTGCCAGTGATATAACCTGTGTGGTGAAACATTCTGAGGATAGTTAAACTGTACATGGAACCCTGGAACCACTCCTTAATCAAGAAGTTATATTAATGGATAAGCTGATAACACCAATTTATACCTTAAGTGGCATGAGCTAAAGACAAGTTTAAACTCAGATCCTGTCTAGACATCATTCAAATCAGGGTGTATACAGTATTTCTAAAACACAACCCAATCAAGACTGTGGGCCTCATTACAACTTTGGCAGGCGGCAACTGCCGCCTGCCAAGTTGTAACTGCCTTGCGGCCGCCAATGCACCCGCAGTCCCGCGGTGACCATTTTGACATCCCCGCCGGACCAGCGGGGATGTGGGCGCAACATCGGAGCCGGCTCCAAATGGAGCGGGCGGTGTTGCGGCCATGCGAGAGGTGCAGTTGCACCCGTCGCGCTTTTCACTGTCTGCATAGCAGATAGTGAAAAGCTGCATGGGGCCCTGTCAGGGGGCCCTTGCACTGCCCATGCCAGTGCCAGGGGCCCCGCGACTCCCCGTACCGCCAGCCTTTTCCTGGCGGTTCAAAAGGCTGGCGGTAGGGTGACTCAGTAATCCCCTGGGCAGCGCTGCTAGCAGCGCTGCCCAGGCGGATTATCACCACCGGGGCAAATGTAGCGGGAAACCGCCGGTCCCGGCGGTGCGACCGCGGCGCAACTGCCGCAGTCGTAATGACCTTGGAAGCACCGCCAGCCTGTTGGCAGTGCTTCCGTCACAATAGCCCTGGCGGTCTTGGACCGCCAGGGTTGTAATGAGGGCCTGTGTTTGTTCAAGTAAATCATATAAATGAACCACCTTAGCCCTCCTCCAAAAGTGGCTCAATAGTGTGGAGTTTGCTGGCTTCTCCCCATTTTAAGTTCTCTACATTTTTGAAACATCTCTTGGACTCCTCTTTAACCTTCAAGGATCACATAAACAGAAAGACACAAACACCTTGGTTCCAACTATCATTACTACACAAGAATATCAAACATTACAATGCGGGTCTTTACCCACATGCCTTTAGCCCATGTGTATTACAGCCTATACATATAAAATGCTTCCCAAAAAATGCTTTTCCTATGGAAATGTGGTCCTGACTATAACTATTACCTAGTGGCAGTCGCCACTAGGTAGTTATAGGTAGGACCTAGTTTCTATAAAAAAAAAAAAAAAGTTTTTTACTTGCCTATATCTTTGGGGCTTATATCTTTGGCGCATGATGAATCTTCACAAAAGTTTCCCAAAACATTTGGCAGTCACGTCAGCTGCTGCCTGGAAAGTTTTGGCGTGATCCATCAAGCAGGGGCTGAGAAAAATGAGGGGTACTTAAATGCTTTTTCCCCATTAAATTTTCCATAAGAATTTTGAACAGTGATAGCACAGAAACCACTGGAAGGAATTACACCAAATTTGGCAGAAAGCTAGGGCCTGGTCCAGAAAGCAACCTTTTTGCGATTTGGAGTAAATCTGTTTGGGGACCACCACCTCCCCAGTGCAGACTGTGAAAATAATGCAGGGAGGCACCCGGCAACCCCGGTGACCACCACCTTCCTGGGGCACACAGTAAATCCTATGCGGGTGGGCCACACGCCCCCCCCCACAGCCCTGGGGACCACCGCCTCCCCGGACCACATACACTAAAGTAATATGGGGACCCCCCGCAACCCCAGGGACGCCACCTCCCTGGGGCAGAATGTGAAAATAATGCAAAGGGCCACCCACAATTTAGGAATTGTGACCCCCCCACACAGCCCCGGGGACCACCACCTCCCTGGGGCAAAGATTAAAAAAAGAAAAGGGGGTCTGTTTCCGACCCCCTGCAGCCTCTCGGGCCCCCACCTTCACCCACTATAACTCACGCCCTTGCCATGCACTGCTAATTACCGCACTAGTTACAGCACTCATGACATCTTTGATAACATCATTGATAATATCAATGTAAAAACTGTGTATGGTGGGGCCTTGAGTTATAGTTACCTTAGGGCCTGAGTCATAGTTACTTGAGATAACTCTAACTCTAACTATAACTGGTGAATTTATATGGTTTGGTATGTTTAAAACATGAGCCTAACTATAATGTTCCTGAGGAACCTGCTTAATCGGGGACGGGGGGTTGCCCTGGGCAGGCTCGTATGCAACCGGTTTGTGTCTGACTTGGAGCAAGAGATGCCTGAGACGGACCACTGCCCATCCTGCTTGGCCACCCCCCAACCTGGGACAGGTCCAGTATCTTATAAGACAGCACACGCTCGTGGCCACAAGGCTGGAGGACCCGGAGGGCAGGTCACGGAGGAACATTCTCAGAGTGGTTGATGTCCCCGAGGAGGTGGAGGGGACCTGTGTGGTCTGTTTTCTGGAGGACTTGAGTGTTAGCACCCTCCCCCCCAAGTGTCTTTCAAAGTTATTCTCTATAGAGCGGGTGCACAGGGTGCCTATACTGCTGCCGAAGCCGGGGGCCCCACCGAGGACAATCATAGAGTGGGTGTTCAGTTATCGAGATCAAGACACCATCCTCCAAGCGGCCCTCTCACATGGTGACACATCCTACGAAAAAGCCACAATCTGGTTCTTCCCAGATTTTACGCTCCAGGTCCAGTGGGAGCTCCGCAGGTTTGACGAGGTCAAGAAGATGCCACAATCCAAAGAAATCAAGTACGTGATGTTCTTCCCGGCCCGCTTGCGGGTGCTGGCGGAGGATCAGTCCTGGTTCTTCAGTACGCCATCAGAAGCCTGGGACTGGGCCGAGGGTTGGCGCACCCCTGGAAGACGATCATCCAAGGAGCCACAAAAGAGTCACCCCGCGGGCCAGCAGGATTGCGCTACTGTGGAACTGCTTCTGATTTCTGTGACAGAACTTGACTTGACCAAGAACTGACTCTTGCCACTGAAGTAGGTACTAGATCTGGACCCTGGTTGGATGTACCAGTGGATCCTGGGTGCGCAAGGGGTCCAGAGTGGGCCATTTTGTCGACCCAATGGTGTTTCAGCGCCATCAGTTATATCCAGACAGTGGGTTAGCAAATGAAGTGCATGCTATGAGGCTCTCGGGGGTGGGAACGTAAAATTATGGGCCTCATTACAACCCTGGTGGTCAAAGACCGCCAGGGCTGTTATGGAGGTTGCACCGCCAACAGGCTGCACAGCAGACAAGTGAAAAGCGCGACGGGTGCAGCTGCACCCTTCGCACGGCCGCAACACAGCCGGCTCCCATATTGCGGCCGACATCCCCGCTGGGCCAGCGGGGATGTCATAATGGCCACCACAGGAGTGCGGCCGCCTTCGCCCGCCAAAGTTGTAATGAGGGCCTATATATGTAAAACAAAAAAAAGGGGGGAACTGAAAGATGCTTAGAAAATATAATATGTAACTTAGATGTATGCCAATCTACAGACACAAAGGGGTTTTGACTACACAGGACTGCACTCAAACTCATCTTGTTGAAGCCGGACAATCCTTAGCTAGTTGAATGTGCTTGCTGGGATGACAGGCGTTCTGCAAGTTGGGGAGGTGGGCAATTCTAAGCCTATAATGCATTGTAGCACGGTGGGGGAGGTTATGAGGGATTTTAGATTGAAGTTCTTTTGAGGGTTATCAAAGGTTTAATGTGTGTTTGCACAACAATGTTCGGACCCCACTTCTGGGGAGACACATGATATAGAAGGAGGGGGGTTAAATATGTCTCATACACATGGGGTGGGAGGTCACAGCCCTACCAACTGATATGGCACCCCAAAATAATCAGGAGGTGAAGGTCATGACACGGAACAGAACTGGCCTTGGCAATAAAATTAAGTGCACCATTGTCCTACAATACATCTGAAGACATTCACCCGACTTCCTCCTACTACAGGAAACGCATCTGAAGGGAAACCGATACAGAGCACTGGACCGAATGGGATACTCCCTCCTAGCTCATTCGGGCTACAAAACCAACTCTATGGGTATGTGAATTTTGGTCAAATCATCTGTCCCTTACACTCTGGGTAATACATGGACGGACCCACTCGGCAGATTTGTGGTGCAAACAGGTACCTGGGAGGGTCGTACACTCAACCTAGGCTCCATATATGTGCATCCACGGCTACACACAGAAACCTTCCAGGTGCTCAGTGAGGTATTGCTCACATTATGTACAGGAACGCTGATACTGGGAGGGTATATGAATGATACAATAGACCCCAAAAGCGACAAGTTATCCGGTGCCCTGGGGGATGGATGTTGGCTCACTCAGGACATTTATAGATGTTATGGGATTGGTGGAATTGTGGCACAAATATAACCCAAGAGGGAAGCGGTTCACATACTTCTCGACAGTACACAACAATTATTCCCTCTTAGATTATATATTCACTCAGTACTCCGATGCTGGACAGTTTCCTGGGGCCACGCACCTGGCGCAGGGCATTTCTGACCATTCCCCTGTGGAGGTGGCACTCTCTGGCCCCAGCTCAGAATGGATGCTACCCCCCATATTAGAACCCTGGTACTTTAAAGATAGATCCCTTCAGGATAAAATGCAGGAACGGACAGCTCAGTATTTCTGGGAAAATGAGGGGTCGGTTGCCTCACCATGTATCCTGGGAAGGTTTTTAAATCATTCCTGATTGGAGGAATTAAAAAAGAATCAACTCTCCAGTTTGAGGAGTTAAAAAAAGAAATAGCCACTCTAGAAGTAGAAATGCTGCAGGGAGAAGGACCGAGTTTGCATCAGAGTCATAAGCTCTGGCTCCGACAACAGGAGCGGAAAACAAGGCCAGGACACATGCACTAGCTGCGCAATGCCGCCTGTATGAAATTGGCAATTAAGGCTAACAAACTCATAGTCTGGCTTGAAAGAAGGGATGGGGAGGAATAGTGTAGTGGCATTAAGAGATGAGGAAGAGGTAACACACACCACTGGGGAAGCAATAGCAGAAACCTTTGCCATGTATTATGAAAAGCTATACAGGCCACAACTATATATACTGGCAAGGACTGTATAGATTTATTGAGGGATATCTCCCTCCAGGCTCTCTCTAATGAGGATAGGGGTGATCTGGAGAAAGATTTGACAGAGGAAGCAGTGAGGAATGCAATCAGAGAACTTCAGTCAGGGAAGGCAGCCAGGCCAAACGGATTACCAATAGAGCTGTACAAATGTGTGACTAAGGATGCGGGGAAGCACATGTTAAATATGTTCCAAGAGGCTAGGAAAGAGGGGGATCCTCCCAACTGATCAGAGAATAGCCACCATCTTAGTAATTACCAAAAAGGGTAAGAGGTCAGAGGTTTGTAGTTCCTACCAGCCCATATCCCTCTTAAATGTGGAGATCAAGATCTTGGTGAAGGTTTTGGCCAACAGACTAAAAAAAGTGATTGCAACCGTGATCCACCCAGATCAATCCAGGTTTATACCCCATAGGGGCACTAGAGTCAATCTGACAAGGTTATATGTGGTAATGCATATAACCGGGGCACCCAGACACGAAGATGCAGTCTTGCTGTCTTTAGATGCACGGATGGTCTTTGACAGTATCGAATGGCCATACCTCTTTGCAGCTCTCGTCAGGTTAGGCTTTGATCCCAAGTTTTGCAACTGGAATAAACTCCTTTATCAGGCCCCCTTGGCGAGGGTATGAGTAAACGGTGCGCTCTTCTGCTCCTTCACCCTTCATAAGGGAACAAGACAGGGATGCCCCCTTTCCCCAATGGTTTTCACCCTGGCAGTGGAGCTTTTGGCTGCCTGGATAAGTCAAGACCCTCTTGAGAAGGGGGATAGTAGGAGAGGGTGGATGGGAAGAGCATATCTCTCTCTATGCAGACAATATTTTACTAAATGCTACCAGACCTCGAACCACACTGGACAGATTGCTCCATATATTCTAGATTTCTGGAACTTATTCTGGCTACCAAATTAACCGGGACAAGTCCCTCATTTTCTCCCTTACGGGGAGTGCCTCTACACTGCCATCACGGTGTATTGGCCTGGTGGCGACGGAGGGGTTCCTATATTTGGGCATACATATAACGCGCAGTGTGGACGGATTCATCAGGAAAACCAACCGGGACACCTTTGCAGGGATGTGGCACACTGGTGGGGGCTCCCTGTCTCCCTGATGGGACGTGTCGTTCTCTTCAAGATGATGCCCTTCACACGCCTACTATATATTTTACAGAACACCCCATATAGTTTACCACCCGAGCTATTTAAGAAAATTAACAGAGAGCACCGTAGCCTCTTGTGGAATGGGGTAGTTTATAAATCTCCTTAACGAAGCTCCAACGTGGAGTATTTGAAGGTGGGCTGGCAGTTCCCGACATACGTACCTACTATTGGGCGGCACAACTATGCACAAGAAACGACTGGGTGTTTGCAGACAATGA
Organism: Pleurodeles waltl; assembly: GCF_031143425.1. Classification (NCBI taxonomy): domain Eukaryota; kingdom Metazoa; phylum Chordata; class Amphibia; order Caudata; family Salamandridae; genus Pleurodeles; species Pleurodeles waltl. The sequence continues at coordinate 95,071,380 of NC_090441.1, forward strand.
TGACCCTGCATTCCGAGTAGACAGGGAGGCAATGGGTACGCGAGGCTACCCGTCAATCCTATATGGTGAGGGGACCAATTGTCACCACACACTCAATCAGTGGTGCGGGTATGGAGGGAGGCAAATACATTTCTTAGTTGGGAAGGCAAGCTCACAAGCAGGACCCCTCTATGGGATTGAAAGCTACAATGGGAGGTTGGAAACCTGCAGGGCTTTCGAAAATGGGGACTAATCGGCATCGACCATTTGGGGAACATTTGGAGGGGGGTCACTGCTGATGTTTGCAGACCTGGAGAAGGAATATGGGATGGGAGAATCTGAGCGCTTTAAGCATTTGCAGGTGGGGCACACGTTGAGGTGCCATATGCCAGAGGGGGAGCAACTTTCGGAATCATCTTCGCTGGAGGACAGGTTACTATTAGATCCCATGACAAGTAAGGCCATCTCCCTGACATATAAGAAAATAGTGAACAACTCCCCTGATCCACTGTGGTTGCTGCGGGTGGCGTGGGAGGGTATAATAGGGCTAATCGAAGATGATGAATGGATGTAGGTGATTCAGAGCCCAAGAGAAATTGCAATAAGGGTCCTCTTCGGACTAATATGACTCAGGGTCCTACACAGAGCATACTACTCTAGGTCATGGCATCACAGACTGGGGTGTTGTCACTCCGATCTATGTGCTAGAGGATACGGTATGCTGGGATCCTTTATTCACATCCTCTGGGAATGCCCTGTAATCCTGCAGTATTGGGGGAAGATAACACAAATTATGTCCAGGGTCTTCAGATACTGTTGGAGCCCAGGTTGCTACTCTTACACGTCAAAGGAGAGGAAGTATGGCCTAAACATGTGAAGATCTGGTTGTGGGTGGCAGCAGGGATAGCTAAGTGGAACATCGCAAGAACATGAGGAGCGAGCAGGCTTCCAAGGATGCCCGATGGGAGCATGATGTAGACTGGTGCCAGCGGGCGGAGCGATTGGTATATCAAAGCCGGGGCTGCCTGTAGAAATCCGGGAAAATATGGACACAGTCGATAGTATACAGAGACACGGCTGGATAACTGGCGTAGGTTGGGAGGGCTCCAAGTGGGGGGGAGTGGATTGGAAGAAGGTTTTGGTACTGATTTCAACGAAATACTGTGTTTATACATATAGCATTGTAACTTAGTACTGTCTGTACCAATGATGTTGTTATGCAACTCGACAGTGATACTTCACACATTGTCATGTCTGAGTCATGTACTGTACGCTGAGCATCTGTTGAAATAAAAAGATGGTAAAAAACAGTGTACAGCACTGGAGGCAGCCACCATATTTGCAATGTGAACCCGCAAGAAGATATATCATAGTATGTCCGAACAATAACTTGTCATTCAAGGACTATATCGTTGCCGTGAATCTTGCCCATGCGGGCAGGTGACCATAATGTTATCAGCGACAAGGTGCAATGCTGTGCAGTGTTCAGCTGTTCTCCAAACCATATAGTGGAAAAACCTTCCTGTGTGAGAAAAACAAAACAATTAATTATTAAACTATTATAACTTCACCAAATGTAGACCTTCATGAAGTTGGTTTTAGATTTAATATGAAAGAAAGTAGGAGATCATTTCCCACAAAATCAGTGCTTAATTTCAGCCAGTGGTTGCCTGTGTGGGGCACCGGCATTTATTTTTGGGGACCACCACTTAATTCTCCACCAAACAAATTTAAAAAAGAGAAGGCGGGACTGGGAGCCAAAAAGGTCCAGTATCCTGGCTCCGTATAATTATCAATAAACAAAAAAGAGGGGATATTGTTCCTAACCAAGAAGGTGTTAGAAAGTTGCCCATGTATACAGGTCAAACACCAAGGGAATTAGTTCTTTAACTCTTGGTGCCCTCACATACCCCAACTAGAGGTGTTATGCTTCATCATAGGGCTGCTCCTCGTTGGACTGGCTCTGTAATGTCCTACGGGCCCCACAAAGGGTCACTTTAGTGGAGATTATTTGTTAGATGCCATACTGGGAAGCCTATAAGTGTGAGGGTATCCTAAGAATGTGAGGTCAAATGTGCAATGTTATGTGTCATTGAGGAGAGCAGTGAAGGGTTAAAACCATCTAGGAGTTTACCAACATCTTTTAATTATGCTGTACTCCTGGCAGAATTAAAAATAGAAACATTAGAGAGAACTCTCGGAATATAATGAACCCTTGTAGTCATAAACATTCAAAAGTGAAAAGAGGTAGAGCTGTTTCGCGCCCACCAGTCCAGAAAAATCAGATCCACAGCGCTTCTTCAGGACCTCAAATTACCCAAAATTCCCTCATTGGAAACTCAAGATGTCAGATGGGTGGTGCTGTAATAGCTACCACTGTGAATGTAACAAATGACCTCTTCGGTTGTGCAATCTAAAAAAGTAAATAATTATCATAGTACCGTTATGCACATGAACATTTCTGACATGAGTGAATGTCCTGCCTAACAGAAAAAAGCCTGAACTTAACAGATAGTCCACACAAAGCATGTCACATCCAGTTAACATGCTATTTGTTCCTGTGATAGAACCATATCCCAAAAGCCCTTTCTATGTAGGGATAATATAAATGGCATAACCTGGAGAGTCCAAGGTCTCTAAATCTAGCAGTGCCACACAGGTGCATAGTTTATACACAAACTACACTCATCACTCATCCCACCATGACACATATGTTTGCACATGAGAGGTGAACAAAACGTTACCACAGATATACATTGGCAGCTCCAGCACACTAGTCGAATGTAAATCCCACAGGGAGTAACATGAGGATGACAAAGGAGCAAGGGTCAAAACGACTGTATTGCAGAAATATTTTGAGATTTTTTCATGCATATCATAACTAAATATATACCACAAAGCAAAATTCATGTCTCTTAATGTGGTGACATCAATAATCATGCATGACCCAGGGGATCGTGATGCCGAGAACAGTGCGAACATGTGACACAAACAAGAACACAAATACAAGAAGGTTCCTCCCGGCACCAGTCAGGACAGTGCCCCATAGGTCATAGACAAAGGGAAGCGTGTTCATCTCTGCTGCATCAATAGAAAATTGAGCCTGTGATGTACAAATCAGAAGAGGGAGTACTGTATATCCTGTGGTACAAAAGTATCTCGACTATTGTGAATCAACGTGAATAATGCGATGCTCTTCAAGCTCGGGCATCGCGCCTATTCCTCCATGATGGCCGCCTCGAGAGATTTTTATTTTTACACGCAATCGAGATTTTACACTCAGTCCATATATTCTCAAATGCTCCTTTTGAAGATCGCCGCCACTGTGGCATGAACGTGTCCAGACTGTGGCGAGTTAACGCTCTTCAATCTCGCATAGCACGCCATTTCCTCAAAGATGGCTGCCGCGAGAGATGGATTTTTGAACCAACTCAGTCCATGGTTCATTCACTGCACCTGATAGCGTTCTCATGATTGCATCGCTGTTTAAAAGCAGATCGCTGTGCTCACTAGGGACCATATGTACGAACACTTTTTCCCATAGACACAGAATGGGGAAAAACCTTTGCTACATCTGGCCCTATGTCCTTTTTGCAGGTGAGCAGAGGGCTGGGTAGGTCGTCTGCAGGCGATGTTCTCCAATCCTGTGAGTACACTTTCTTACTTAAGGATATACGATACTCCCTTTTCAGATTTTTTACATCACAGGCTCAGTTTTCCATTGATACAGCAGTGAGCAAAACACTACCCTCTGTCTCCGACCTATGGGGCACTGTCCTGACTGTTGCAGCGTAGGAACCTTCTTGTGCCAGAGGGCGCTAACTTCTTTCTGCCACTCCAGTACATTTTCTACTCAAGTGGCAGCTTTCTCTTCGTGAGCGGGCTCAGCCTACAGCAACCGCTCGCGTTCAGAAATCTAGCTCGCGCTCACCAATTTATTGAATTCTCTCCCTCGCGCTTGCCAATCTGACATTGGCGAGCAAGAGAAAAGAGTCCTGGGGTTTTCCGAGAGTGGGGAAAACCCCTAGTCGGCATATGAAACTATTGCCCCAACCTTGTAGCTTCCTCCATAAATGATTTCTGTCCACTGAATCAAAGGCAGCAGAATAATCGATGAAGCAGGCATTGGGTGGGGTGGGGGTGACTTCTTGCTTGAAGCTTGATGTATTAAGTAGGAGAGAGCTACTATGTTGTCCATGGTCATAGAGTTCGCCCTGAAGCCTATTTGGCACCACAAGGCTATCCCATTTGCATCTGTCCAATTTTCCAGCTCCTTTAGAAGGACAGAGGGATACGCCCTGGCTTTGATGACAAGAAGGACGATAAGGTGATAGTTGGCTGGGTCCCGCTTGTCACCTTTCTTGTATATGGGATGTAAGATAGAACCCCTCCAGCTGTTGGGGACCTCCTTGGTTACCACGCATGTGCAGTAGAGTATTGAGAGTATCGTAGACTACAGATCTATATCATTATTGAAGACTTGGGCAGGAATGCCTATGGGGCCCAGAGCACCTGTTGCCCTGATGCCCAGATGCTGCACAGGATTTTTGAAACCTCAGTAGATTTTGGAGCAAGCTCATATTACGATATAGTGTCTTGAATGCAAGATTCGTACCACAGATAGGCAGTGGTTGCTTTATTATCTACATGTAACGTCTTTGTTTGCAATATCCAATTGCTTTCATCAATCACGTTGGTTCAGGGACTTTTTTGACTCATTCTGTTCTTAATATACCTCCATAGATCTGCCTGATTGTGTTTGCTCAGCAGTGAGTTGAGGTATAGCCACTCTTTGACTGCCTGGTTTCGTTTTAAGGACCAGACCATTTGCTTATGATGTTTAGATAAAGCCCACAATTTTAATGATAGCTCTGATTTAAGTGCAAGATCTTTTTGTTTTGTCTGTAACTTGCTGATGCTCTGCTTGCTCTCTGTTATAAAATGCACCTGCGGGTGGCCTGCGGGGTGCCTCTTAGGGCATGATGTAAGTCCTAAGCTCTGAAGGAGTTCATTCATAATTTTTGGCCAAATACTATGCAAGTTTTCACCCCTCTGTGGCGTAAAAAAGGTGCCCCTGATAGTTGTCCATGCTTTTATTTTTTCCAGCGAGATTGACCCCTAATTTATTCGCTGTATTACTTGTAGATTTTCGTTACCTTTTGAGGTTTCCAATGTTGCCTGACTGTCAAGGCAAGTTGAATACATGTTCAGCACTATATGCAGAGGTAATTGATCGCTCGCTTCAGTGTTGGGAATTTCAAATGTCTCCAGTTGATAAATGATTTATTCCGATGTGAAGATATAGTCAAGAGTACTTTCACCTTGGAAGGTTTTTAGGAACTTTTGTGCGGTGAGTTTTTTACCAATGGGTGCTGAATGGACCTGAGATCATATTTATTGAACAGGCATTGTAACTGCTTGGATAATGGACATACAGAGTTGAAATCATCCTCCGTTGCCCCCAGATGCCTAAGATTAAAGTTGCCACAAATTATGAAATAATAGCTGGCGTGATCACATACCACCTCATCTAAAGTTTCAGCTAACCGAAGCATCCTCTCTGCTCTCCCTGGGCTGAAACAATTAAAGTAGAGATTAATTAATAAGATCTTTATCCGGCGGTCTTTGATCCTTCCAGCGTGAGAGATTGCATCATGTCATCCTGGGCTTCAACTTTTTTCACTTTCAGGTCCTAACCAATATTGATGTATATCGCAAGGCCACCTGCTGGTCTTCCAAAGATGTTTCTTTTTACTGCTGATTGATGTACTTCGTGATATCCGGGGATTGTCAAGGGATTTGTTGACCATGCTTTCCTGAAAGCAGAGTAAATCAGTGTCCATAAAAGTCTGATTAGTTAGGCCAGATTTCAGAAGCCTAGACAGCCCAGCGCGTTCCATGACAATATTTTTAGGTATTGTCTCCTTTCTGGTGCTCGATTACTGATGCTAGGAGCAGTTCTTTGAGTTACTAGATAGTAGAGATGGGAGCCATGCCCAGTCTAAGCAGCTGTTTGCCTCCAAGACGACTCTCATGATTGTGTCCCTAGAGCTCAAATATGATCTTGATATATGCATTTTACTGTGTGTTGGAATTGATTAAGAACGTCGAGCCCCCTTGAGGATGCTGTGAGTATAGGCTTGCAGTTTTAATGGTTCACCTTGTGTTTTTAGCGGAAACGTGTATTTGGGGGACCTTATTTTTGAAATGCATATACCCAATTCCTCCAGGATTGACTTGCAAGTGAGAATTTCTTCAGCCAGTGCAAAGCTTTTTAATGTCAATAATTTTGATTCTCTACTTGTGCTATTTTCTGAAAGTATTTTGAATGATACATTCAAGATGTCCGCCTATTTTATGTTGGACAACTTTGGGAGTGCCTTAGAGAGCCGTAATAAATTGCAGCAGTTCAGGACATCATGACCACCTTCTGTTTGATATTGTGGAGTAAACACCAACTTGGCAAACGCTGAATTGCTTACAAGTTCGCAAGACAAGTCAGCTTAGGTTACATGAGTGTCTTTTAGTTGTTCAGGGTTGGGCTATCTATACTATTTTGGTGGGCTCCCATTTGGTTCGATCTCCTGTACCTTATCTGGATGTGTGCATGACTTGGGAGAGGCTGGCTGTAAGATATCTGAATGATTTTGAAACAGCAGGGATGTAGCTAGATTGTGATGCACTGATTGCGTGGAGTCCAGAATCACACTACACTGCTGGTGTGCAGTGACATTTTTCTGTTCGTTGGTCAATCCTGGCTCTTTGTCTCTATCAGTGCTTTGTAAAATCTGGGTTTCTGTAAAAAATTGTGGTTTCTGATGTCCTGAGAGTTTCATGCTAGACGTCCTTTACCTGAAGATGGAGTATACATTGGTTAGGGTATAGGACTCTATCTTTTGTTCCTTAGGGTGCTGAAATTGCAGTTGTTCTTTTGCTGCTTTGTTTTTTGCATTTTTAGTCTCTTTTTGGCTCTCTTTGATAGTACCCTTGTCCACTGGGACTCCACACCGTCTATTTTCCCATTTGTATTACAGCTGTGGTTAGACTGAGCCACCAATCTGAGTTTAGATTCCAGGCGAGTTTGTTGGACAATACCATGGGCTTTCAGATGGGCTTCCGCCCCTGGAGCAGCAAGGTGGATGGATATTATGTCCTGTTGAGGAGAAGCACTCATGGGCGTAATTGACATTGAACATGTTGAACTGTCCAGGGTTGCTATAGCATTTGCTGTGAACTGTGGAAGGGAATTTGCCAATTTTTTGGTACAATTTCAGATTCAGAGTGTTGCTTCCCAGTTTTGGCTGTAGTCTGGAAGGCTAGTGTCCAATAATAGATCACTGAAGTCAGAAGAACCGGGAGAGTGGATAGTTTGTCACTGATTGGCAGGCAAGAGCATGTTGGTAGACCATTACTAGCTGTGCTGGTACTAATGTTAAGCACTCGCTGTTTAAAGGCAGTGAGTTTGGACTCCATCTTGATAATCGATGTAGCCAAGGCTTGTATGAGGTCTAATTGCACCTCTAAGTTGTCTGACTGCCAGGTAAGGGCATTCATCGTGGCTAAAAGGGTTCCATTATTCAAAGCCAATAGGTTGCTCTGGTCACAGTCAGATTGAGGGGCAGGTGGCACTGTCCTCAAACAGCCATTTGAGCAGCACCTTTTACTAAATTCATGGACATAGTGCAGCTTGGAATATTCCTGCAAAGAGTCTATGTTTTGTGCAGCGCTGGAGTCCACCTCGCCACAATTAACTGCAGTATGGCTGGCCGGAGTACGAGCTAAAGAGCCCTCATGCTCCCCTAAGGACCCAAGCTGCTCAGCTGTATCGGCCAGCACTGGATTTCCTGCCCCAAGCCCCCCTCAGTGGGGCACTATGTCCTAGGCTAGGACTGCCAGTTCTGCTGATGAAATCAACGTCCTGCTGCAGCCGTTCCTTGAATTTTGGGGCAAGGTCTGACGCGAGATTTGCTGCCATGCTGTCTCAGAGGCTTTTTGATTATATTTTAATGATTGTGTTATTCACTTGACTGTATGGCTCCATTATTTCTTTGCTCAAACAGTGTAGCTAATGGTGAATTGGTAGCTTTTATAGTACTTGAGATGACTGTGGAGCCAGTTGGGGACTGCCACACTACAGGGTCAGATGAATGAGGTGAGTAGAGTGGAGTCCTCTTTTTCCTAAAGAAGCCCAATATTGATGCTGATGTTGGTATAGTGTGAGAAAGTAGCCTCTTTCTAGCCTTGTTACCCCCACTTTTGGCCTGTTTGTGAGTGTATGTCAGGATGTTTTCACTGTCTCACTGGGATCCTGCTAGCCAGGGCCCAGTGCTCATAGTGAAAACCCTATGTTTTCAGTATGTTTGTTATGTGTCACTGGGACTCTGCTAGTCAGGGCCCCAGTGCTTATAAGGTTGTGGCCTATATGTATGTGTTTCCTGTGTGGTGCCTAACTGTCTCACTGAGGCTCTGCTAACCAGAACCTCAGTGGTTATGCTCTTTCATTTCTTTCAAATTGTCACTAACAGGCTAGTGACCAATTTTACCAATTTACATTGGCTTACTGGAACACCCTTATAATTCCCTAGTATATGGTACTGAGGTACCCAGGGTATTGGGATTCCAGGAGATCCCTATGGGCTGCAGCATTTCTTTTGCCACCCATAGGGAGCTCTGACAATTCTTACACAGGCCTGCCACTGCAGCCTGAGTGAAATAACGTCCACGTTATTTCACAGCCATTTTACACTGCACTTAAGTAACTTATAAGTCACCTATATGTCTAACCTTTACCTGGTAAAGGTTAGGTGCAAAGTTACTTAGTGTGAGGGCACCCTGGCACTAGCCAAGGTGCCCCCACATTGTTCAGGGCAAATTCCCCGGACTTTGTGAGTGCGGGGACACCATTACACGCGTGCACTACATATAGGTCACTACCTATATGTAGCTTCACAATGGTAACTCCGAATATGGCCATGTAACATGTCTATGATCATGGAATTGCCCCCTCTATGCCATCCTGGCATAGTTGGCACAATCCCATGATCCCAGTGGTCTGTAGCACAGACCCTGGTACTGCCAAACTGCCTTTCCTGGGGTTTCACTGCAGCTGCTGCTGCTGCCAACCCCTCAGACAGGTTTCTGCCACCCTGGGGTCCAGCCAGGCTTGTCCCAGGATGGCAGAACAAAGGACTTCCTCTGAGAGAGGGTGTTACATCCTCTCCCTTTGGAAAATGGTGTGAAGGCAGGGGAGGAGTAGCCTCCCCCAGCCTCTGGAAATGCTTTCATGGGCACACATGGTGCCCATTTCTGCATAAGCCAGTCTACACCGGTTCAGGGACCCCTTAGCCCTGCTCTGGCGCGAAACTGGACAAAGGAAAGGGGAGTGACCACTCCCCTGACCTGTACCCCCCCTGGGAGGTGCCCAGAGCTCCTCCAGTGTGCTCCAGACCTCTGCCATCTTGGAAACAGTGGTGCTGCTGGCACACTGGACTGCTCTGAGTGGTCAGTGCCATCAGGTGACGTCAGAGACTCCTTCTGATAGGCTCCTTCAGGTGTTGCTAGCCTATCCTCTCTCCTAGGTAGCCAAACCCTCTTTTCTGGCTATTTAGGATCTCTGTCTCTGGGGAAACTTTAGATAACGAATGCAAGAACTCATCCGAGTTCCTCTGCATCTCTCTCTTCACCTTCTGCCAAGGAATCGACTGCTGACCGCGCTGGAAGCCTGCAAAACTGCAACATAGTAGCAAAGACGACTACTGCAACTCTGTAACGCTGATTCTGCCGCCTTCTCGACTGTTTTCCTGGTGGTGCATGCTGTGGGGGTAGTCTGCCTCCTCTCTGCACTAGAAGCTCCGAAGAAATCTCCCGTGGGTCGACGGAATCGCCCCCCTGCAACCGCAGGCACCAAAGAACTGCATCACCGGTACCCTGGGTCTCCTCTCAGCACGACAAGCGAGGTCCCTTGAATCCAGCAACTCTGTCCAAGCGACTCCCACAGTCCAGTGACTCTTCAGTCGAAGTTTGGTGGAGGTAAGTCCTTGCCTCCCCACGCCAGACTGCATTGCTGGGAACCGCGACTTTTGCAGCTACTCCGGCCTCCGTGCACTTCCGGCGGAAATCCTTTGTGCACAGTCCAGCCTGGGTCCACGGCACTCTAACCTGCATTGCACGACCTCCTAAGTTGTTCTCCGGCGACGTGGGACTCCTTTGTGCGACTTCGGGTGAGCACTGTTTCACGCATCCTTGTAGTGCCTGTTTCTGGCACTTCTCCGGGTGCTACCTGCTGCTGACAGGGCTCCTTGTCTTGCTCGACGTCCCCTCTGTCTCCTGACGCAATTTGCGACATCCTGGTCCCTCCTGGGCCACAGCAGCGTCCAAAAACCCTTACCGCACGATTTGCAGCTAGCAAGGCTTGTTGGTGGTCTTTCGGCGGGAAAACACTTCTGCACGACTCTCCACGATGTGAGGGATCCGTCCTCCAAAGGGGAAGTCTCTAGCCCTTGTCGTTCCTGCAGAAACCTAAGCTTCTACAGTCCAGTAGCAGCTTCTTTGCACCCACAGCTGGCATTTCCTGGGCATCTGCCCATCTCCGACTTGCTTGTGACTTTTGGACTTGGTCCCCTTGTTCCACAGGTACCCTCGACTGGAAATCCATCGTTGTTGCATTGCTGGTTTGTGTCTTTCCTGCAGAATTCCCCTATCACGACTTCTATGTCCTCTGGGGAACTTTAGTGCACTTTGCACACACTTTTCAGGGTCTTGGGGTGGGCTATTTTTCTAACCCTTACTATTTTCTAATAGTCCCAGCGACCCTCTACAAGATCACATAGGTTTGGGGTCCATTCGTGGTTCGCATTCCACTTTTGGAGTATATGGTTTGTGTTGCCCCTATCCCTATGTGTCCCCATTGCATCCTATTGTAACTATACATTGTTTGCACTGTTTTCTAAGACTATACTGCATATTTTTGGTATTGTGTATATATATCTTGTGTATATTTGCTATCCTCATACTGAGGGTACACTCTGAGATACTTTGGCATATTGTCATAAAAATAAAGTACCTTTATTTTTAGTAGAACTGTGTATTGTGTTTTCTTATGATATTGTGCATATGACACTAAGTGGTACTGTAGGAGCTTCACTCGTCTCCTAGTTCAGCCTAAGCTGCTCTGCTAAGCTACCATTATCTATCAGCCTATGCTGCTAGACACCCTATACACTAATAAGGGATAACTGGGCCTGGTGCAAGGTGCAAGTACCCCTTGGTACTCACTACAAGCCAGTCCAGCCTCCTACATTGGTTGTGCAGCGGTGGGATAAGTGCTTTGAGACTACTTACCACTCTTGTCATTGTACTTTTCATAAGAGAAAAATATACAAAACAAGTTCAGTGTATGTACACCTAACCAAAAAGTTTAGCATTTCCTATTTTCACTCTTTTCTAAGTGCTGAAAAGTACCTCTAAACTTTCTAAAAAGTTCTAAAAAGTTTTAAAAGTTTTTTTTTTCTGTCTTTCTAAAAGTTCTAAAAACTTTTTCTCACTTTTTCTGTCACTTAAACTCTTTCAAAAATGTCTGGCACAGGCCAAAATGTTGATCTGTCCAAACTTGCATATGACCACCTTAGCTGGAAAGGAGCAAGGAGTCTCTGTGTAGAAAGAGGTTTGAGTGTAGGGAAGAATCCTTCCTTGGAATTGTTACTTAACATGCTTAGAGAACAAGATAAGGCTAAAAGTGCCCCATCTGTTGAAAAAGTAGCTAATGGTTCCCAATCTGATCCAGGGACTCCCCCAGGAAAAGATTCAGGAAAGAAACTTCCAAGCCTGCCCATTACTAGACAGTCTAGCATAGTTGGTACTGATGTTGAGTCACACCATACAGATAGTGTTGTCTCACATCATAGCAAGAGCATTCATTCTCATCACAGTAGAAATGATGTTTCTGTTAGCCAAGCTGTTAGGGTGCCCTCTTTAAGGGACAGGTCTCCTTCTGTCCATTCTCATCATACTTCTATTTCAAGACATGTCCCTCCCACCCACCCTGATGACAGATTGTTAGAAAGGGAGCTCAATAGATTGAGAGTGGAACAAACCAGACTGAAGCTCAAGAAGCAACAGCTGGATTTGGAGAGACAGACTTTAGAAGTAGAGAAGGAGAGACAGAAACTGGGTTTAGAAACCCATGGTGGCAGCAGCAGTATTCCCCATAGTCATCCTGCAAAAGAGCATGATTCCAGGAATCTGCACAAGATAGTTCCCCCTTATAAGGAGGGGGATGACATTAACAAGTGGTTTGCTGCACTTGAGAGGGCCTGTGCTGTACAGGATGTCCCTCAAAGGCAGTGGGCTGCTATCCTATGGCTATCATTTAGTGGAAAAGGTAGGGATAGGCTCCTTACTGTGAAAGAAAATGAAGCTAATGATTACAAAGTTCTTAAGAATGCACTCCTGGATGGTTATGGCTTAACCACTGAACAATACAGGATAAAGTTCAGAGAGACCAAAAAGGAGTCTTCACAAGACTGGGTTGATTTCATTGACCATTCAGTGAAGGCCTTGGAGCGGTGGTTACATGGCAGTAAAGTTACTGATTATGACAGCCTGTATAACTTGATCCTGAGAGAGCATATTCTTAATAATTGTGTGTCTGATTTGTTGCACCAGTACTTGGTGGACTCTGATCTGACCTCTCCCCAAGAATTGGGAAAGAAGGCAGACAAATGGGTCAGAACAAGGGTGAACAGAAAAGTTCATACAGGGGGTGACAAAGAGAACAATAAGAAGAAAGATGGTGAAAAATCTCAAGATAAGCATGGGGATAAGGGTAAAACCAAAGATCCCACTTCAAATCTTAAACACTCTTCAGGGGGTGGGGATAAAACAAATTCTTCCTCTTCTTCTCAACCTACACAATTTAAAAAGCCTTGGTGCTTTGTGTATAAAAACAGAGGCCATAGGCCAGGGGATAAGTCCTGTCCAGGTAAACCCCCTGAGCCTACCACCACTAATACATCAAGCTCTAGTGCCCCTAGCAGTAGTGGTACTAGTGGTGGGACTGCTGGCAACAGTCAAGTTAAGGGTGTAGTTGGGTTCACTTATGGGTCCATAGTAGAAACTGGGGTAGTCAGTCCCAAGACAGTTTCTGTCACACCTAGTGGCATTGGCCTTGCCACACTGGCTGCTTGTCCCCTTACAATGGATAAGTACAGGCAGACAGTTTCAATAAATGGTGTTGAGGCCTTGGCCTACAGGGACACAGTTGCCAGTATCACTTTGGTGACTGAAAACCTAGTGGCTCCTGAACAACACATCATTGGACAACAGTATAAAATTATTGATGTCCATAACTCCACTAAGTTTCTTCCCTTAGCTATAATTCAGTTTAGTTGGGGTGGAGTTACTGGCCCCAAGCAGGTGGTGGTATCACCTAGCTTACCTGTAGACTGTCTCTTAGGTAATGACCTAGAGGCCTCAGGTTGGGCTGATGTAGAGTTTTATGCCCATGCAGCCATGCTGGGCATCCCAGAGGAATAGTTCCCTCTCATTTCTACTGAAATGAAAAAGCAAAGGAGAGAAGGCCTGAAAACTCAGGATCCCTCTCCATCAACAGGTAAAAAGGGTATCACAGTATCCCCTAACCACCCTACCATTCAGGATACCATTCCTGTGGTGGGAGAAACCTCTCCTGGGGTGGCACCTGTTCCAAGGGAATCATCAGCTGGCAAAGCTGGACTCCCTGAGGTAGAAGTACCTCTCTGTGGGATAACTAATATTGGTGAGAAAAAGAGCACCATTTTAGTTAACATGGAGCATCCCTCCAACCCTTTAGTGCAGAAACCCTGCACTGCCTCACAACACTTAGGATAGCATCCCTGCCCTAGTGTGGAGCTCATAGGACAGCATCCCTGCCCTGCTCCAACTCAAGAGAAACAGCATCCCTGTTCTCTCTTCCAGCCATATGGACAAAATTTTTGCCCAGCTATGGCTTTTCTGAGACAGCATCCCTGTCTGGCATTTCCATCACTACAAATAGGTTCAGTGGACAATTCCCACTGCTCTAAACTAAAACTTACTGATAGAAACTCTGAAAATACATCTTCACATTGTTGCTTAGCTAAAAAACTTCAAACAGGGTGGTTTACATCCCCACAGGGAAGTAACCAGATAGTGGATGATAAAGGGAGTAACCAGTCTATTGCAGAGCTACTCTCTACTTATCACCACTTAGACAATAAAGTCTCAACTGGCCAAGGTTAGCCTTATTGTCCTTCGTTTGGGGGGGGGGGGTTGTGTGAGAAAGTAGCCTCTTTCTAGCCTTGTTACCCCCCCTTTTGGCCTGTTTGTGAGTGTATGTCAGGGTGTTTTCACTGTCTCATTGGGATCCTGCTAGCCAGGGCCCAGTGGTCATAGTGAAAACCCTATGTTTTCAGTATGTTTGTTATGTGTCACTGGGACCCTGCTAGTCAGGGCCCCAGTGCTCATAAGGTTGTGGCCTATATGTATGTGTTCCCTGTGTGGTGCCTAACTGTCTCACTGAGGCTCTGCTAACCAGAACCTCAGTGGTTATGCTCTCTCATTTCTTTCAAATTGTCACTAACAGGCTAGTGACCAATTTTACCAATTTACATTGGCTTACTGGAACACCCTTATAATTCCCTAGTATATGGTACTGAGGTACCCAGGGTATTGGGGTTCCAGGAGATCCCTATGGGCTGCAGCATTTCTTTTGCCACCCATAGGGAGCTCTGACAATTCTTACACAGGCCTGCCACTGCAGCCTGAGTGAAATAACGTCCACGTTATTTCACAGCCATTTTACACTGCACTTAAGTAACTTATAAGTCACCTATATGTCTAACCTTTACCTGGTAAAGGTTAGGTGCAAAGTTACTTAGTGTGAGGGCACCCTGGCACTAGCCAAGGTGCCCCCACATTGTTCAGGGCAAATTCCCCAGACTTTGTGAGTGCGGGGACACCATTACACGCGTGCACTACATATAGGTCACTACCTATATGTAGCTTCACAATGGTAACTCCGAATATGGCCATGTAACATGTCTATGATCATGGAATTGCCCCCTCTATGCCATCCTGGCATAGTTGGCACAATCCCAAGATCCCAGTGGCCTGTAGCACAGACCCTGGTACTGCCAAACTGCCTTTCCTGGGGTTTCACTGCAGCTGCTGCCAACCCCTCAGACAGGTTTCTGCCCCCCTGGGGTCCAGCCAGGCTTGTCCCAGGATGGCAGAACAAAGGACTTCCTCTGAGAGAGGGTGTTACACCCTCTCCCTTTGGAAAATGGTGTGAAGGCAGGGGAGGAGTAGCCTCCCCCAGCCTCTGGAAATGCTTTCATGGGCACACATGGTGCCCATTTCTGCATAAGCCAGTCTACACCGGTTCAGGGACCCCTTAGCCCTGCTCTGGTGCGAAACTGGACAAAGGAAAGGGGAGTGACCACTCCCCTGACCTGTACCTCCCCTGGGAGGTGCCCAGAGCTCCTCCAGTGTGCTCCAGACCTCTGCCATCTTGGAAACAGAGGTGCTGCTGGCACACTGGACTGCTCTGAGTAGTCAGTGCCATCAGGTGACGTCAGAGACTCCTTCTGATAGGCTCCTTCAGGTGTTGCTAGCCTATCCTCTCTCCTAGGTAGCCAAACCCTCTTTTCTGGCTATTTAGGATCTCTGTCTCTGGGGAAACTTTAGATAACGAATGCAAGAACTCATCCGAGTTCCTCTGCATCTCTCTCTTCACCTTCTGCCAAGGAATCGACTGCTGACCGCGCTGGAAGCCTGCAAAACTGCAACATAGTAGCAAAGACGACTACTGCAACTCTGTAACGCTGATCCTGCCGCCTTCTCGACTGTTTTCCTGGTGGTGCATGCTGTGGGGGTAGTCTGCCTCCTCCCTGCACTAGAAGCTCCGAAGAAATCTCCCGTGGGTCGACGGAATCGTCCCCCTGCAACCGCAGGCACCAAAGAACTGCATCACCGGTACCCTGGGTCTCCTCTCAGCACGACGAGCGAGGTCCCTTGAATCCAGCAACTCTGTCCAAGTGACTCCCACAGTCCAGTGACTCTTCAGTCCAAGTTTGGTGGAGGTAAGTCCTTGCCTCCCCACGCCAGACTGCATTGCTGGGAACCGTGACTTTTGCAGCTACTCCGGCCTCCGTGCACTTCCGGCAGAAATCCTTTGTGCACAGTCCAGCCTGGGTCCACGGCACTCTAACCTGCATTGCACGACCTCCTAAGTTGTTCTCCGGCGACGTGGGACTCCTTTGTGCGACTTCGGGTGAGCACCGTTTCACGCATCCTCATAGTGCCTGTTTCTGGCACTTCTCCGGGTGCTACCTGCTGCTGAGAGGTCTCCTTGTCTTGCTCGATGTCCCCTCTGTCTCCTGACGCAATTTGCGACATCCTGGTCCCTCCTGGGCCACAGCAGCGTCCAAAAACCCTTACCGCACAATTTGCAGCTAGCAAGGCTTGTTGGCCGTCTCTCGGCGGAAAAACACTTCTGCACGACTCTCCACGGCTGAGGGATCCGTCCTCCAAAGGGGAAGTCTCTAGCCCTTGTCGTTCCTGCAGAAACCTAAGCTTCTACAGTCCAGTAGCAGCTTCTTTGCACCCACAGCTGGCATTTCCTGGGCATCTGCCCATCTCCGACTTGCTTGTGACTTTTGGACTTGGTCCCCTTGTTCCACAGGTACCCTCGACTGGAAATCCATTGTTGTTGCATTGCTGGTTTGTGTCTTTCCTGCAGAATTCCCCTATCACAACTTCTATGTCCTCTGGGGAACTTTAGTGCACTTTGCACTCACTTTTCAGGGTCTTGGGGTGGGCTATTTTTCTAACCCTTACTATTTTCTAATAGTCCCAGCGACCCTCTACAAGGTCACATAGGTTTGGGGTCCATTCGTGGTTCGCATTCCACTTTTGGAGTATATGGTTTGTGTTGCCCCTATCCCTATGTGTCCCCATTGCATCCTATTGTAACTATACATTGTTTGCACTGTTTTCTAAGACTATACTGCATATTTTTGGTATTGTGTATATATATCTTGTGTATATTTGCTATCCTCATACTGAGGGTACACTCTGAGATACTTTGGCATATTGTCATAAAAATAAAGTATCTTTATTTTTAGTATAACTGTGTATTGTGTTTTCTTATGATATTGTGCATATGACACTAAGTGGTACTGTAGGAGCTTCACTCGTCTCCTAGTTCTGCCTAAGCTGCTCTGCTAAGCTACCATTATCGATCAGCCTATGCTGCTAGACACCCTATACACTAATAAGGGATAACTGGGCCTGGTGCAAGGTGCAAGTACCCCTTGGTACTCACTACAAGCCAGTCCAGCCTCCTACATATAGCATTTGTTATATTCCCCCCCCCCCTTCCTCTGATGCTGGGCTTTTTATCGTGCACCGTTGCATGTGGCTCCACAGCGCTCTCCTCTACTACACAAAAAGCACAATTAGGGGTCTGAGTGCTTACAACACTTGCATTCTTTGAGCTATGAGTTGACCAATACGTTGTTTGGGGAACTAGTAGCTCACCTCATGAGCCCACTTTGTCTGCCATTGCCCATGCCTTTGAGGCGATAATGGGCCGCATATTAACATAATGTCTTCTTCTTAACCATTATGCTCGTCCGCTCGCAAAAAGACAGTAAATAGTATATTCTCTAATCGGCATGTGTTTGATGTGTCTAACACGTTTGATGAATTTATTAACCTCCCTACTCATTTGTCCTGGGTCTTAAATAAATCTTGCGTCGATCTATGTGCCTCGAGGACAGCAGAGGTAGACTTTACTGCAGACATCTGCAAGCAAGCGTGGATGGCGTGAGTGGACAAAGCAGACACCCCCCGGATGCTAATACAATGCAGTGTCAACCAATTGATTTTAGATATCTTGATGGGCACTCCTCTTGCCCTCCTTGACTTCCTTTGTAGTTGTAATGGAAGTGTTTAAGGAGCTTTTGGGGATTTTACACTTTGATTTTGCATGAACCGTGGTGGAGAAACACGGTACCTCCTATCCACAGCCTTATGGTGCTGTTTACCCATGCTTACCGCCTCTGCTCTCCTTTGGTCAATGTTTCTTGCTCCCCCTCTTCAGAGCAGCATGGCTTAAGATTCCCCGGTGCTGCTCAGTTCTAGAATACAAAGTAAGCCACCAGCAGCTATACCGGCCTCTGAACGTGGGCCAGAAGAGGCTGCAAAGTGCCACTGTGAGTGTGGGATCCCTTATCCACACAAGCCGCAATTGATCCTAGCCATGCCGCTGCCGTGAGGGTGATACCCCTTCTTATGCTACTGTACCTAAAGCCAGGCTCTCACAGTTGAAGGCCAGGCGGCGAGTCAGGATGTCCAGAAAATAAGGTGGCTTCTGCAGCGATCAATGGCAGGACATCGGGCGTCTTGATGATGAGCTAGGTGGGTGGTGGTGGGGGAAAGCTGGCACAGCGAGACACAACGAAGGTGTGGCCAGGGGGCTGGGGCCTACAGCTTTTACTGCTCTCAAGGCTCCCCACGCAGCTCAAGCTCAGCCCGTTCCACCCTGCCACCTCGACCTGCCATGCTTTGCTCTGCTTCGACTGCCTGCCCATCCGTACAGCCACAACTCACCGCACCAGCTCCAGTAACTCGCTGCAATATGTCACCGCGCAGGCAGTTAGTTCTCTGCCATTGAGCAGCGTCTGCATTGGTGTCGAAGGAGCGATGCGGCTACATTTTACACAAACTAAAGTAAATGTGTCTGTTTTTACAGGAATAAGCTACAGAGCCTACTTCTGAGGCCCATGACTGGAGAAGGGCACCCCAAGCAAGCATATGACTCACAAATAGCAGAGTCCAGGAGCATCTGGAGAGTTGCAAGCAGTCTTTGATATCCCTGAGTCTGTAGAAGAATAGGAGGCAAGCCAGGAAGTCCTTAGAGACACTCTGATAAAGCAGGGTGGGTCCAGTCCTTGATCTCAGCAGGGCACAGACTAGCAGGCAGCAGGGCAGCTCAGTAATGTAGAGAAGCAGTTCTTCCTTCAAACAGTCAGTCCAGGTAGAGTGGCAATCCTTACAGCACAGCAGTCTTTGCTCCAGCAGAGTTCTTCCTAGGTCCAGTAGTGATCTGATTTGAGGGGGTCAGAGACCCAGTACTTATATCCCAAATTACCTTTGATGTGGGGGATAGCTTCAAAGGAACACCCTGAAGTGTACAAGGATCCCTTTCTACACAACCCTGTCTGCCAGGCTATCTGTGGTGGTAATTAGTCTCTTGTGTGGGGTCAGGCCACTACCCTTTGAAGTGTAAGTGTGGATCCCTCCCATCCTCTCTGCTCAGGAAGAGCCATCAGTTGAGCATCCTGTGTTGTGGCTTTCTGGAGAGAATACACAAAGGTAGCCATCACCCTGCCCAGTCCAGATGTGTATTGGACACAAACTTTCTAAAAGTGTCTCACTTAAAAATGCTCCTAGAGGAATTGTTTAGATATAGTTTGTGTACACAAGATCCAGTCTTCAATTAATGAGTAAGACACAATGAGTAAGACAACTCCATACTGTTCAAATCCAATATGTTAATCAATAGGATTCAGGAAGTTAAAAAAATGTACAACAAATGTCCATCTCATAAACAACAACACTGTATGTAACCCCCCTATATCACAAGATTGACTCCAAACAGACGATCCAGGAAGGGGTTATAACCTTTCTCTTGACACAGTTGTGCACAATAATTGCCTGGTGTTAAGTCCCAGTTCAAGCAATATCATGGTCTTCCAATTCAGCTTGTCAAATTAGAAGGTAATGTCTTCGGTCTGTGGTAGCAGTCAGAGGTCCGTCAGTGGATTAGCAGGACAGGAGTGTTGTAAAATAATACCTACACATAAGGAAAATTAATTATAAACAGTATGTGCAATCTGCCAAATCACCCCATGTGTATCACCTGTTGAACCAAAGAAAACACCACAAATACAGGTATCAATACTAGTATAAGCCACCACTCACATGACAAAGAAAATTAAAAAAGTACTTTAAAAGCATAGCAAACGTACACCATATAATACACTGTGTCAGGCTCCCAACCAAAATAGCTACATTCTTCTACTTACAACAGGTTGGAAAAATAGACTCTGAAGCAACATACAAGGTGACTTCAACCTACAAGCCCAAATAAACAAATCCACAAATATTAAAATATTAAAATTGCTTAACCGCCATACAACATAAACTCTAGAAAAACGCTGCCTCCATTGCAGCATACTTATACTTCCTATATATGGGACCGCTAGCGTCTGTCCCCATCCACATAACCCAGGTGAGTTTGAATCAAACATTACCCGCCTTCCCGGCGTGTTTAAATAAGGAAGTGACAGATCATGTGACCATTCCAGTGACTATGGTGGCCAATTTTCAAAATGGTAAAAATGACTAACTAATAACCAGAGTTTAGAGACAGTTGTAATTACTGTAAATTTACTGTTGTGGACCTCAGTAAATTAATAAATAAAATATCTATCGAGGCCGTCTGCTCAGTCCGTGTTAGTAAGATACACACGCTGCCGGTCTCCCTATTGCAGAGCATTTACGTAGTAACCTGTCACTTGAACACTGCAATAACTGTGGCAGCCATCTTTAAATGTAATAATGGCCCATCTAAATGCTCTCCTACACTAAATCCACTTTCACAACCCTGTAGTAGATAGCCCCAGAGCCTAACTTATCCATAGAACAGAAAGAAAAGATTGACCCAACCAATTATTCTAAGGGCATTATTAGGCAGCAACCACAACAACCTATACAACTTAATGTCAGAAATCAAATTACAGATAAAGAGACTTACAGTCCTCATGCCAACCACGAGAAAAAAAAGGACACAATAGGAAAACCTGAAAGGGACCCTACCCTCACTAGAAATGCTAGATATTGATTCAACATCCGCAATTACAGGCACAGAACCATGAAAGGAGGTTAAGATCCATAGCACTCTATGTGGAATACATCACATTAGCTGTTCTGTTCAAGATAGTCCATCTACGACATTGCCAATATTTGCCATTCCACCTGTTGATTCAAACTCTTCATAACTGTATCCACAAGCCAAATCCATTGGTTCTCTCTAATGGTCAACAGGCTGTCCACATTTACACGTCTTTTTGAGGGTTTTATAACATCAAGTACAAACCAGTGTATATAGTTGGGGCCATGTTTCATAATATTGTAATGTTCAACAATAGGAGCATTCACAGCATTATACCATATTCGTAATTGATGTTGAATAATCAGTTTTCTGTCCTCCTGAGTACTTTTACCAATGTAAAACAAAGAACATGGGCATTGAATACAATAAATAACATTTTTAGAACCACAATTAGTCAAATGTTTCAGCTCCAAGTTCTCTCATTTAGACAACATGTTTTTACAATTTTAGTGGAAGCACATGCACTGCAGTTCCCACATGGGTAATGTCCGACCTTCGGTTTTAGCCCCCAGATGTTACTCAGTGTGCATGGTTCTGGTTCAGTGTAGGCCCTCACTAGACTGTCTCTCAAGTTTTTTCCCCTTTTGAAGGCAAATAATGGTTTCTCAGGTAGAATGTCAAGCGAGGCTAATAAATGCCATCCTACATGACTGTGTTCTTCTGTCTGTGTCACCCACGCAGGTCAGCGCCCATCAGAAGAAGGGGATTTGGCGTACCATTGCCAAGCAAGTACAGAACCTGGGGGTCCATGCACTGCAGAAAGTGGTGTGAGGACCTGAGACACTGGGCCCGGAAGACCGCATAGGCCCACCTGGGGACGTCCTCCCAATAAGGGAAAGGTGCCCGTCGGACCCTGACCCCCTTAATGGCCCACATTTTGGCGATGGCCTACCCTGAGGTGGATGGGCACTTGAGGGCAGCACAGCAGCCACATGGGGCTGAGTAATCACTCTCACTTGTGACATGTGTTGACATGGTGGCTCTGGGTGGCACCATTGGGTAGCTGTAGCGTGGATGCTTGGTACACTGATCTCCACTATGGGTTGTGTCCATCTGGGCAGGATTGACATCACAGTTGTGAGTAATGTCATGCAGTTAGTGGTAGCGGGGCAGACTCCTCAATGAAGTACTGTGTGACCATCTACTTGCTAGACCTGCCTGCGAGCACATGGCAACTGGAACTTCAGAGATGGGGTGTCAGGGCATTGTGATAGCTCCAGGCCAACCACTGTGGCAGGGGTGTATCCATGACCTCAATCATCTGGCAGTCACTGCATGTATGGTGGGGTGGGTGTACCAAGTGGTGACAGTACATCTTGACATTAGCCAAGGGGGCCATCCAACTAGTCGTGCAGGATCCTCTTGGGTGTCCAGTCCTTTGCATGTGTGTCATGACAGCCATGGGTAGTGGGCAGGTACCAGACAGATGTGGCGGGTATGACACTCCTTATGTCGAGATATGCTTCAGTTAGACCATCAGTGGTTGACATGTGCATTGTTGCTCTTTCCCCATGGTGTCATCAAGTAGTAGGATGTTCAGAGGTGGGCAAAATGTATCATGGGATAGCATCAAATGCAGATGTACTACCCTGTGTGACTGTTGTGCTGGCAATGACTGATTGCACCCTTTCTCTCTCCCTCCCTGTCCTCCTCTATCTTTGTGTGCATCAGCATCATCTAGCGCTGGAGAAGGGGCACCGGTGAGTGGGAAAAAAACAGCCCACGGGACCCAGGAGGCTGACGCCAGCGTAGCAGAGGGGACCAGTGGGACGGAAGGCGAGGGGATTGCCACAGGGGAGATCGGATCGACCACTACATCTTCTGATTCCTCCTCCGATGGACTCTCCCTGGCAGTGGCGGACCCATCTGGGAACACCCCAGCACCATCCTTGTCCGCTACCCCCCAAACCAGCACCGCCCTCCCTGTAGCTCCCCACCAAGAGGGTGGGCATCTCCTTCGCCGCAGGCACCTCTGCCCCTCCCCAGTCAGCCCTGCTGCCCTCAATGAGGAGGCTATTGACATCCTGAGGTCCATCTCTGTGGGGCAGACAACTATCATGAATGCCATCCAGGGACTGACATCCCAGATGCAACAGACTAATGCATTCCTGGCCTACAGAGATTGTTTCAGGCTCTCGCCTCCTCATTGACAGCAGCCAGTGTCCCTTCTTCTTCTGTCCCCCCTCCAGCTACCTGTTTTCAATCCCACGTCCTTCTCCTCTCACCCATCCAAGGCACACCTACTGACCCACATGCATCCACATCAACAGACACGGTACGCAAGGACAAACATAGGCACCAGAGATGCCACCACAGCCATGCACACACTCAGCATACCCATGCAGACATGTCAACATCCACACCCTGCACCGACTCCCAACCACTCCCCCCTCACAGTCCACACTACACTCACCCCTGCAGTCAGCATCACATCAGTCACTGTTCCTGCCACATGTGCCCTCACTGCCACTGTCACCACATCTTCTAACCCCATTCATGCACCCCATACACCACTGGCACAGACACCACAACTATCAACACACCCACATTTAGCACATCCACCCTACCCGCAGACACCACACTTCCCCTGCCATCTCCCCGGATCTCCTCCCCACCTCCTCCTTGTACATCTAAACTCATACACTCACCCACCCTACAGTCCCCCAGCACACACATTTCATCCACCCACGCACCTCACCCATGGCGCACCCACGTACACACCTCACAACCATACCCACTCCCTCCACTCCCAAATGTCATTCCAGTGACCTCCTATGTGTTCCCAAAAAACGTTTCCTGCGCGAGTTTTCCCTGTTCCCCACCACTGACCCAGTCCCTGTCCCCCCCAAACGCCCTGCTACCCTTCCTCTGTCCTAGCCTTCCGCATTCCAGTCCAGCCCTGCCCCTTCGCCACCTGACAGTTCCACCCCTGTGACGTCCACTGCTCCTGCTGCCAAACCCAATCCCACTCCCTCCTCTTCCCAGGCCAAGCCCACTCCTTCCACCTCCAAGGCCAAGCCCATGCCAACCCCCCTTACTAAGCCCCTGCCATCCAAGGGTAACCCCAAACCGCAGCCCCTTGCTAAGCCCTCACCATCCAAGGGCAAGCCGAGGGACCCCCATCTAGGGGCACTCCTAGCCCAAACGGAAGGAACCCCCTCCAAATCCAAGGGCCCCCCACCTGCCCCCCCCCGAGGTGCCTGCATTCCCCATTGATGCCTCTGCCCTGTGGAGGTCTGCACTTTGCAGTCAAGAGTCAAGTTGGGACGTCATCTTGAGCCCAGTGCGCTTGGGGTACTATGTTTTTTGGACTGGCCCTTGGGCCTGTATGTACATATGTTTTATCACATTTTTCATATATGGTTTTCATGCGGCACTACACCGTTGGTGTCGTTGTTACCTACCTAGTCCTGGCTTTCATTCTCCATGTATGTGTGGTGGTTGTGGGTATTGGTGTGTGTGTGTGATGGCACGGGTGTTTGTGCGAGTGTGTGGGCTTGGCTTCCCATGTCATGTGTGTGTGTTGTGTGTGTGTACTAACGCCGTTCCCTCCAGTGTGTACTAGGTTAGTGTACTTACGGTTGGTGTTGTGGTCGCTGTCGCTGGTCTGGGAGTTGCAGGGCTAGGGAGAGGATTGGAAGGAGTTGCATTTCGCGTGCCATGGCACCTATGGATGTGCCTGTGTTCCTGAAGGTAGGTGTTCCCTGTATATTGTTTGTTTCTGCCAGGGTTTTGGTGGCAGTGGTTCGCCCCAGAAATCCTGGCACTGTGCAACCTCGTAATATGGTCATGGGATGCTGCCTGACTGCCAGGCTGGAGATGGCTGCTGCCTGGCGCGCCAGCACTTCTGCTGTGGCGGCCCGGAAAGTAACTTGCCTGCGTTCTGCAGGTACTTTTCAGGGACTTGTAATGTGGCGGTCTTCACCGCTGGGCCCGCGGCAGTGTGGCCGCCTACTCCACTGCGGCGGTATGCTGACCACCCTACTCGTAATGAGTGCCTATATTTATATTGTTAGCTAGGGAGGATAAAGCTTCAGTTTGAGCTCTAGTAAAGTTGGACGGCACATATTTATGTTCCTTGAATACTTTCTCTACCTCAAACAGAACCACATTCTCAAACGTTATGATTTTCTTTGGCATCAAGTTAGTCGAAGGAAAAAATGTTGAGGCACATTGCAAGCCTGTAATACTCTCTAGACTCACATGTGGATTCTTGGTAACTCTGAGTAAAAAATGGGTAATTCCTGTGAGTTGGCACAAAGCATAGACCGGTACTCAGACTCAGAGCTTCAATTTCTTTGGAACTTAACGCATGTGAAGAAAAGAAACAAATCGGAACCTCCTCCAAAAAAGAATTATATGCCATATTGTCTACCACTCGTAATATTGATTTCTAGTTTGTCTGAACACTGGGGTGTATTGGTTCGTGAACCACCCCGCCTGAAGTTCCTTACCCTTCCACATGCTGATCTCTGGCCCCTTTCTAAAAAAATGTGTCTAGAGGTGGAGGGTTCAGTATTACAACTTGTGTTAGGGATTCCCGCGGTAGACACAGAGTTGTCACTGTCAGAATCACTACTAGTATCTGAGAAAGTAACAATATGTTTCCAAGCACCACCAGTATTTACTGGGCCATGTTGGTAAAAATCTTTGTTTAAATATGGATATGTGAGCTCCTTACTATATTGTCTGATGTCTTTTTGTAACTAATCCATTTTCTTTAGGATATTAGTTCTTTCAAACTCAGAAATGGTAGCTTCTAACTTTGTTTAGGTTCCTTAGCATTGGTTATAGTTTGATCCTCCAAGAACTTTTTTTCTAGCGCTGCAATCTCTTTTTTAATCATTCCTATATGTTTTAGAGCTGTTTCTATGCTCAATACCATCCAACTTCTTGAGAATTTGTTTGAAGCGAAACTGTAATCCCACCGGGATGATATTTGCATTTAAACAATCTGTTAAAAACTTGGCGTGTAGCTCAGCCCTTACCAATTTCTTGTGCTATTTTTTTGTTGGGCCAAAGTGGAGTCCTGTTGTATACTTAAAATTGATGCCCTCTGTTATCCCAAAAGAGACGGACCAATGGCTATTCTAGCAGTGTAATCATCAGTGTAAAATAATGTTTACTGCTCAGACATTTGTCCAGTTATCATTTCACAAGGTGCACTTAAAAATGTTTACACAAATTAAACATAGATATCAAAATCTAACTAAATGAAGGCTTCACCTGCATCTATCATAGTTCTCGAAAGACCAATACAGTCACATAATGATAAAGTGGGCCTTGCAAAGAAACCTTTGAACATTGTTATGAAGAATAAATGAAGGGATCTCCAGAATACAGCTTCTTCAAGTTGAAGCCTTTATTGCCATCTCCACTGCTCCATCTTCTCACATGCAATGCCTCACCTCAACATTCTAACACAAGCTCCACAACCCCTGGAATGTACTAATCACATTAGGGGGAAAATGGGGTAGGAACATACTAAGATAATAAATAACCTATCACTGAACGAAGATTAAAAATATAAATAACAAGTTATATTAATTATAATTTTAATTATATTACAACACAGCTTCCCACCAAAACAGATAATAAAGTTTTCATTAGACGAAGAGTAACCTTTGCTGTAATCAAAAAGGAAAATAGCATAGCATTGAAAACTGTTCTTCCAACAGATTTCCAATTGTATTCCTAAGGATTACATACCCAGTTCAAAGTCCTCATGCCAAACCAGAGTACAGATTTGTCTATTACTTGTTCTTTTAAAACAGACTTCTTCATTTCTTTGTATGGATGTGTCTTCTCTTCCATATCGGTTTCCACAGACGTCTCTTCCATTGGGGGCAGAAAGAGGAATGTGCTTGACCAGTCGATCCATACTCCAGCAATGGCCATTGTCCAAGACAACTACATTATGTTTGACCTTAGCAATGCGTATAGGTCCCATATAATTTGTACTTGTTCCTGCCTTCCCCACTGTATTTTTTTCCATATACTCAATCCCCACATTCAACATTTTGTGCCAATTTTAAGTCATAATATTGTTTATATCTATTTTGATGTGAGGCGATTTTATCTTTTGCAAGTGGAAATTACACATCATTCTGTCACCCCCACCTAACCAAGCGGGAAAGGTTTTGGTGCTTGGTTGCCTGCCTTTTAGAGCAAGGAAAGGTGAACTTTTAGTTATGGCATTAGGAGTTGTGTGGTACGCCCATGGCATGTATCTGGCCGCATTTTTAACGTTTATATGATTTATACTGGCTAGTTAAATGCATTCCTTGACCATGAAGTTAACTCTTTCGACTAGACCATTCGCCCGTGGGCAATACAAGGCAGTGGTAAGGTGAGTAATGTTGAGGTGAGAGAGAAAACCTGCCATGGCTCAAGACGTTAATTGAACACCGTTGTCAGTAACTAAAGTGGCAGGTATACCTTCCGTTGCAAAAATGTATTTTAGAAAAAGGATGAGAGATTCAGTTGTCATTTGATTAACCACTATTTATGGTAATCCAGTGTGAATGGTAGTCAACTAACACAAAAGCAAAGCGTGTAATCACTCCAGACATATTAATAAGTCACCTAATATCAAGACCTAACTTTTCCCAGAGTTTATCCGGAATGGACACGGGAGAAAGAAGGACTACTTTAGATTTGTCGCTCTTTGCGCAAATCGTGCAATCCTTGACCTTAACTTCAATTATAGAGTCCATATTAGGGAACCAGTACCGTTCCCTAACACGTGATTTGGTCATGCTTCTACATGACTCTCGTGGGCAAGCTCAATGATTTTATTTATTTATGGTGTTTTCTTGGGTTCAACAGGCAGTACACATGGTGTGATTTAGCAGATTGTACGTACTGTTTTATAATTAATTTTCCTTATGTGTTGGTATTATTTTACAACACTGAGTCCTGATAATGGACTGACAGACCTCTGACTGCCACCACAGACTGAAGACATTACCTTCTCATTTGACAAGCTGAATTGAAATACTTGAACTATTGCTTGAACTGGGACTGAAAACCAGGCAATTATTGTGCAGGACTTTGTCAAGAGGAGGGTTATAACTCCTTCCTGGATCTTCTGTTGGGATTCAATCTTGTGATCTAAAAGTGGCATTCCTAAAATAGTAATAATAAATCAGAGTCCACCAGTAAAGAGAATGTATCTTTACAATTCCAATTATATGAAACATGATGCAGCTCCTTCTTTCTGATCAGGAATTACAGCTTAAAGACATATTAAGGAATTCCCTGTGCTGGCCTATGATAGGAGCAGGCCTCACAATAGTGAAAAACGACTTTGAAAGTTTTACACTACCAGGACATTTAAATTGTCCTTCCTTTTACTTACTTTGAACCCTGCCCTAGGGGTTACCTAGGGCCTATGTTAGGGCTGACATATATAATGAAAGGGGAGGTTAAGGCTTGGCAGGAGGTGCAACTGCACCCACAGGCCCTGCAGTGGCAGACCTGAGACATGGTTACAGGATTAAGTAAGTGGGTGGCACAGTCAGCGCTGAAGGCACACTAGCGGCACTTAATTTATAGGACCTAGGTATATGGTATACCACTTTACAAGGGACTTACAAGTAAATAAATATGCCAATTGTGTATACACCAATGTTGCCATGTTTAGGGAAGAAGGACATGCACTTTGCCACTGGTTAGCATTGGTAAAGTGCTCGGAGTTTTAAGGCCAACAAAAAGATGCAGCAGGTGAAAGGCAAAAACTCTGGGGTAAGATCACCCTATGGATGCCAGGTCTAACAGTAATAAATAGATCCCCAACCTACGAAGCACACTGAGATTGTACTGCATTCCCAGTAGAAAAAAACTGAACACAGATGATGATACGGTATTAGCTTCAAGGGATGTTTGAATCAATTTTCCACCTAATTCTGTTGGTCCTGTTCACCTGTGAATACTAACGTCTGAGGACTTCACAAATATGGTAGAAATTCAGGAAAAGATGATAGTAACACTCCTTAAGGAAATCCAGGAAGAAAGACAGTAGAACTATGAGGAGTAGCTCAGGTCTAGATCAGGACTCACTCGCGGTGCTAAGTAGGGGTGGGGTGGGGCACGAGCGGGTGGTGGGGGTGGGGAGGATTAATTTTAAAAAAAAAATTACCTGTGCCACTGCTACTTCCGCCGCCGTCACCACCGCACTGCTCCTCTCTGCAGGCAGGCTGCAGGCACAGGCTCCCATACTGCCCTGCAGACAATCCTGACGCTGCTCAGAGCAGCGTTAGGATTGGCTGGAAACACCCAGCCAGGGTGCTCCTGAGCAGATTGGGAGCCTGTGCCTGCTCTCTCCAGCCCGGCAACACAGTGCCGGGCAGGAGAGAGTACTCTGTGCATGTGTGTTTGGCCGGCCAAAGACGGCTGGCCAAACATAC
Organism: Pleurodeles waltl; assembly: GCF_031143425.1. NCBI lineage: Eukaryota > Metazoa > Chordata > Amphibia > Caudata > Salamandridae > Pleurodeles > Pleurodeles waltl. Next base: position 95,100,744 of record NC_090441.1, read on the forward strand.
ATGTGCAGTCCCCCTCAGTGTTCGTCACAGCCTGTGGCCCGCCCCTTTGACAAGAAAACAATTATAAACTTAGTTTATTATCGCTTTTTGGTAAAAGGTTTGCAGCAGCTGCTGCTGGTGGGGGGGGGGTGAAGCTCTTCCGCCCTAGCCGTGCCTCGTCTAGATACAGATAAGAGAGGATTCTTCACACAATCCAGACAATTCTCATCCAGTCACTATCATTGAAAAGCACGAGGACCATCAAGTGATTCGAAAAACTTCTACTAATAATTTCATTGGAGGAAACACATTCTACCCATCTGCTCCTTCTGCTAATTGCAAATATTATTATTGTACCTCACTCTGCAATATATAGGGAAATTGTGTTTGTTTCACATCCTTTGTATTGGGGTGCGAAAAGAACCGAGGTAGGCAAGAAGCCTGTTAATGTGATTGTCCCAACATTCCATGCAAAGTCAGGTAAACAGTCTTGAAACCTTGCGCAAATGAAAACATATATCACAATGCCAGCAGATCAAAGTCTGAGGGTCCGGATTAGAACTTGGTAGCATCTGAACTATCCAAATGGACATTTGTGATGGGCTGGCGAACATTTGGGGTCATTCCAGCGAAAGAGCATAGTAATTATCTCCTGCATACCAGGACATCCTTATCTAATGTAAGTTTCTTTATTGAATTAACAACGAGGAAGGTAAATAAAGAGATAGGTTCATGTCTGTTGACAAACCAAATGTGATCCTCCATGTTGACCTTGTAACTTAGTATTGGTCGCTGATCTTGACATAAAAGATCTAACCTACTGGAAACATTGACATCACCTACTGAAAACGATTTATGGCCCTGTGGATTACGACACCTCTAACTCGGTATCTGTAAATTCATAGAATTCAAGAAGAAGTTAAATAAACAAAGTGTTGAGGGTTGGTGGACAGGCCACTGCAAATAGCACCTGTGTGGTATGTGTATTGACATTTAAAGTCTATTGTTGGTTAAATGTAGTTTTGTTGAACTGCAGTCTTGAGATGTCTCTGGGAACGAGAGTAGTGAGGGAATGGACAGAAGCCATGAAAAACAAGAAAGGCATGGCAGTATTAGATACCACAGGTGATTAGTATTGGAAAGTACTGCAGTATTTTTAGAATGTCATCTCTCGAGTCTGCATTGGAGTCTTGGTTGCCCCTTTTGCATTTTGATACTCAGCTCACTTACTTATGCCTACTCCCCTTCTTTGGGTATAGACCATCAACCAGGACTCTCCAGACATCTCTGTCTTGGGCTTTTCTTTCAATCTGACTGCAGGTGTAGCCGATCTCCTTACAGTCAACCTCAAGGCCTTAGAGCCACGTTTTCTTAACCTCCCTCTTTTCCTTTTCCCTTGAGGGTTCCAGGTCAGGGCTTGCCTGGTGGTGTCTGACGCAGGCTTGCAGAGGCTGTCCAGTCTCATCACCTTTTCATCGTATCTTCATGGACAGGGAGTTGGGAAGTCTGCTGCCATAGATCATTGTTGACAATGGTGTTTGGGCAGCGGATTTGTGGGGGTAGTAGTTCTGGACTTTTTTGGAGGTAATCACTGTTGTCCTCCAAGTTTCAACTCCCTTAAAAAAGGACTGATTTTATGTTGTTGTTAATAAACCTGATCTTAGTTTGTCGCATTAGGGTCCTTGGAGCTCCAGATCTTCTTTAACTGAATGAAGGAGGTCCATAATTTGCCAATTTCTTGCCTTGAGGTTGGCATCAATATTGGTAATTTGATACTCAGAACTTCACAACAATGCATCTATTTACTATCCAACAGCGTCTTATTAGGCGAAACGAGAAGAGGCGTGTTTTAGAAAAAGACATGGTTATTATTTGTTCTTTTTCTCTATCCTGACTGTGTATTTTAAAGTCATAGAGTCAAAATTGTATTGATAAAGAATTTCATGAAATTAGTGAGTGAGTACCCTGTGTCTGTGGGGGCAGATAGGAGGGGAACCTTAGTGCTTACAGTATGCATACATGCCAACATTTTCAATCTGGAGAGTGAGAGATTTAAAAAAAAACATCTATTTTCCCCATTGACCTCTGTTAAAGCGGAGGCAAATTCAGGTGGGAGACAGCTAAAAGTAAGCCATTTTTGGCTTTAAACATCAGGCGTCTCCCCTCTGAATCAGGTCTCTTGGCATGGATATTATAGGAAGCATTAGCACTGGCTCATTTCAAAGCCAAACCACTTGCATCAGGTTGCCAAAACTCACTGGTTCCAGGCCAAATGCACTTTTCTGCCAATGCTACTTTGAAGGCCAAAAGACAACTCATGTTAGGGGTTCTGAAACTCGACTGTGCGCTAACTACTTTAGAGATTTTGGTGTTACCTGCAAATCACAGGCTCTATTATCATTGATATAGCTCAGTCAGTAAACGCGTCAGCCACAGAGATAAGTGTGTTACTTGCAGATCACAGATTTGAATCTTGACAGGTCTGAATTGGCCTTTACTCACATCATTTATTAGATCTGGCAAGGACAGCCTTAGCTGTCTGCCAAACCACATGTAGTTAACAATAAAATGTAAAAGCAGAATAGAGAGAAGGGTTTGGCTTTGCACTTTTGTTAACAGTTCTTAACAAGCATTTGATTGGGCAGCAGCTATGTTAGTCTGCTTATGAGGTAGATCTATTGCTTACAACTGATAATTCTTAACTGATGACATTGTTAAAGCAGATCCCATGTGTAATACAGTTGGAAGGGGTTTTGCATGTTGTAACCCCATGAAAGACAGGGTTGTGAACTTTCCAACAAACACAATAGAAGAGGGACATACATGCCAACATTTTGAAACAGTAAAGAGGGAGAGTGTGAAAACAAATTGGGGGAATTTATTTTTCCCATTGACTAACACTGAAACAGAGGCAATTTTAGGCAACAGATGTATAAAATGAAGGCATTTTGGCTATAAAAATCTGCAGTCTCCCACCTCAGCCATGTCTGTTGGTATGTATGGAGGTTTTCCTCAGACTGGTTTAAAAAATAGACCCAGGCAACAAAATAAAAGATCCCATTATTAGAGAACCAGCTAGCTAGAAAAGAAGTGGCTCACGTTTGCAAATCAGGGAAGTTTTGAACTTGTAAGAACACTCTGTACAGGTGTATTGCAAATTATGTCAGACTGCAAGCAGTTGCGTTTGCTGTAGGCTATGTTTGTGGTAATGTCAGGGAAATCAGCAGTAAAAACAGACCCACCAGACCATAAAACAGGCCCAAATACAACCCAAACAAACATGTGCAATGCAATAGGTCTCGCATGTTTCGAACAAGTTAATTGTCATCTTTTGACAGCAGCGCCCACAAGCAAAAACAAAAAAAACACGAGTGGAAACTGAGAAAAGACAACTTGACAAAATAAAATAACATTAGCCTTAAAAAATAAATATTTGCAATTTTGTTTGTCCTACTGGGCATGTTTTTGCCAGTCACAAGCTTTCTGTTTTGTGGGGCTCTGGAACTTAGAACAAAATAATACCTCGATCACATCGGGAGCAGCGGACGGGCACTAATTAATTTGAAGTCAATTAGTGCTTAGTCCCTGCTCCACACAGAGGAACGGAAATTATGATATTTGAGCATTGTTTACATATTATTGTGTGCTTTATGTAGCTTTGTTTTTCTCACCCACTTCACGTCCTTTAGTATGTTTTAGACTGTGGTGATTCACTACTCCGAAGGTCAAACAATGTAGATAGTTACTAAGTGATCAGTTTGGCTTTGATGATAAGGTGGGTCCAAGGTTCTGGCCCTGCCCTTTAGTTAATCATCTTCTTTACTGGAACTTGATTGGGCAGAGATTGTATTAATTCACCGAGGAAGAAGTGCCAATGTTAATAACAAATAAAGATATTGATAATACAGACCTGTGTCAATTACAGAAGGAAGGTACTTTGCATGGTGTAACCCCCTACCTTTTATATTGTGAAACCTTTGACAAATGCAACAGGACATGGTTTTATATTGTAAACTATCTTCCAAATACCATGGCAATATATTTAACATTGTGAACCCCAAAGAACAACTTAAAAAGGACCTTGCATTGTTTAATAATAAGAGTAATTCTTATCAAATCTGTAATTTCAGGAGGGGCTAAAGGAGTCTGGTACTCATTCACTGTGTAAGTTAGTACTTTTATGTTTGGTATTTAGTTTAGCGTGAGTTAAGGTACCTTTTCTTTTTTAAATCAAAAGCGCTTTGGGGGGTTCTGAGTTTCTAACTGCACAGTGTAATTTAATGCTTTTACACAAAACCCCGACTTGGCCCTTCTGAGGCAATTCTCAGATTCACTCTCAGCTCCTGCCTCTGAACCACTAACTCCTACCAAATATTTACACTGGCAGCAAAATATGCCAACAGGGGCATCAGATGGCTCTCTTATCTGGGAGTCGTGCTGTGGGCTTCATTCACACAATCATTACAAAACGAGGAAAACTGCTCAGATTCCACCCGCTTTATTGCAGTGTTGTTAAAAAAAATGTTGTCTATCATGTCCTAAGTTTCATTTCCAGAACTATTGACCGATTATGTGTAAAGTTTCTATTAAGTCCAGTAGGGAAATACTTCCATAAACTACAATTGAGACACAATATTTGTGTCAGACAATCTTCTGGTCATGATAACACCCTTCCGCCATTTGCTAAAACCCTTCATGCTTCTCAAGTAAGTAGAATGTGGGGAATGTTTCCCAAAACCATGTTTCATTTAACCTAGATGCATTTACTTTTCTATTGGCACACTGTAAAGTCTCATTCATTCATTGGTGCAACTGAAAAACTCACATTCCATTGTCACTTCATTGATCAATCAATCAATCAATCAAGGATTTATAGAGAGCACTAATCACCCGTTAGGGTCTCAAGGCACTGGGGGGGAGCTACTGGTCGTAGAGCACCACTGCAACGAATGTGGCCTCGTAGCGCTGTTGCCTTCTCCGGAAAGTAGATTCAAGGAATTTTTTGAATGAATGGTATAGGTGTTAGTTGGTATGACATAAATGTGGCCAGGTGAGCACAAGTAATGTGGTATTGCAGTGGCAATGGCACTGTATAGAATGAGGAGAGCATAAACAGGCGAACTGCAAATGAAAAGCCCTAATGAGAGATGCTACTAAAGCTTAGATGTTAGAAAGCTGAGGGGGTTGCTAGGTGTGCCTGTGGGTGCAATGTTTGATGGACAAACATGGGGTCTGATCATGAAGTAAGCCATCTAAGTTTAGCTGTGGGATGGGTCGCGCAATAATGCGTACCAGAGTTAGGGCAGTGTTGGGGGTGCTCCTAGCCAGAAGGCCCTATTCAACCATGGTGATTGAGTAAACTCCACCTGGGATGACATCTCTGTCCTAACATCTCATTAGAGTGTGTTATCCCATCTAATTACACATCTTCTCCCACATTTCACTGCCCGTCTCTGCTTCCATGCCATTATTCATCTGCCCATCCATTTCACTATATCTGTGTGTTTTCATCTCAATACATCTCTGACCTCACCTCTTATTACATTTCTGCCCATCCATCCTACTAAACCTCTGTCCTCTCATCCCACTATATTTCTGTACTTACATAACAACGTTGTCCTCTAATCTGATTACAGATCTGTCTTCAAATCTCAGTACACCCCACCATCCCTTACCATTACACAACTTTCCTCCCATCTTATTACACCTTTAGCCTCTCATCTCAATGCACTTGTCTTCATATGTCCTTACTTTGTTGCCTTCCCATCTCATTACATTTCTGTCCTTCTATCTCACGACACCTCTGTCTTCCCCTTTTATTGCACCTCTGCCCTCATATCTAGTTACTTAGACTGCCTATATAAATATGAGATATGTCATTTTTATTTAATTTTTCGAGGTGTTCACTGCTGTGAAGAAGCCCTGAACAACGTGCGAGTCCACCAGGCAGCCCTGTTTATTTTGACAACTTCGAACTGTCTTCTGGGACTTGTAGTTTTATTTTTAACATAGACAGTACACGCTTAAAAATCACAGCATGCAGAAAGCTTCGAATCAGAAATCTAGAACTTGCTGTAGGTGTCACATGCAAGAAGGGGACACTTGGCAGTTATGGTATGTGAGCTACCCCAATTGATTTAAAATCAAGACTATGTTCTTCGGAATGCATTGATCTGGTATATGTAAGCCTAGGACAGAAAGTTAGTAATCCTTATGACACTGTGACATTTAGAAGTTGTAAACTCAGCACTACTGTGAGAGTCAATCACTAATATGGGTCTTTTCGTTTGTAATTAATGTAGTGTTACTGTTTCTTGATCTGATTCTCGCAAGATTCACTTATTTGTAGATTAGGCTCCAGTGATTTGTAGATCAGGCTCCACAGCCTTCAAAATCTGGCTCCAATAGTTTGCCGATCGGGCTCCAGTGATTTATAGATTTGGCTCTAGTGATTTGTAGATCAAGCTCAAGTGATTTATAGATCACTCTACAGTGATTTATTGATCTGGCTCCAGCGATTTGTAGAACATGGTTCGAGACACTGAACGCGGGTTTTGAGACGCGGTACTTGCCAAAAAGGATGGGACTTTCACGCACTCATAATAGCACTTGAGTGACCTGCGTTTGGTTTAACCACAATTGATTGGAAGTGGTTGTTTTGCTTTGCCCTATACAAATAAGGTCAAACACAGATTGTAGAACTACCTATCAACCATAAGTCCTGATTAAGGCCAGTAAATTACACAGGCTGAAACACGTAAACAACACTATTGTTAAGGAGTCGGATGAAAAAAATTGACAATTTTTGAAGCTGATGCTGTAGCAGTTTAAATCAGTTGAGACACCTAAATAAATATACATGGTATACATGTCTTTGTATATGGCTACTTGATGAATGTGTTATTGCTTGGGAATTGCACTGCATAACCACCAGTGGAACGGTTTAGTCCAAAAATATGGTTTTGATAGGCTGAGCAATGTTATGAACAAATTAATGGCAAACGCAATACACAAAAATTTATGAATAACAATATTGTTTTTTATGAAAATGAAGTTAATGAATGTTTGTACTTAGATCAAAATACTTGTGTGTTGCAATAAATACGAAAATGAATGCAAAGTGCACGATTGCTGGATTTTGGAATTTATATAATTGAAATATGTGATTAAGGTCCTCATTACAACCCTAGCGGTAAATGCCGCCTACTGCAGTGCTGACGGCCGCCAACATACCGTGACTGCGACAGTATACCACTACGGGTGTTATGACCCACACAGAGAAATCCGCCACTATACAGACACCCACACAAGTCCGCACTACCAAAGGTCAGTGATTAACTGGCGGTTCCAAAACCTACACCGATACACCAACAGAAATACGCCCACAGTATCAGGACCCACGAATCACCGCCACGGTCTTTCAACCGCGGTAAACCATTGGCGGTACACACCGTCGCGCTCAAAATACACACACACACTTACAAAACGACACCACATTAGACAATTCAGATTACACACACCTGACACATATACACACACCACACCCACACACCCAATCCAATATAAAACACACACCCACATTACCCACAACACTTTTGATGAAAAAAAAAGACTGTGAAGAGAAAGAGAGTGAAAAGCCAGGAGAACCCACTCAATCTGAGCCACAGAACACCATTACCCATACACCATCCAATCACCTCACACCACAACACATCACCCCACACATCACCCCACACATCCTCACACATACCACTCACACCACATCCATGGCACCCCAAAGACACCCCAGGTTTTCGGAGGAGGAGCTAAGGGTCATGATGGAGGAAATCATCCGGGTAGAGCCACATCTATTCGGATCACAGGTGCAGCAGACGTCCATTGCTGGAAAGATGGAGCTATGGCGGAGAGTTGTGGACAGAGTCAACGCCGTGGGACAGCACCCAAGAACAAGGGAGGACATCAGGAAGAGGTGGAACGACCTACGGGGGAAGGTGCGTTCTGTGGTATCCAGACACCAGATAGCTGTACAGAGGACTGGCGGTGGACCCACACTTCCTCCCCCACAACTAACACCATGGCAGGAGCAAGTTTTGGCGATCATGAATCCTGAGGGTCTCGCAGGAGTAGCAGGAGTACTGGACTCTGGTAAGTCAAATCTTACTACTACTATATCCCCCACCCTACCTGCATGCCGTCACAAACTCCTACCCCTACCCTCACCCCGTTCACTCCACCACCTCACATATACCCCATTATCACAACCCACCCATCCCAATACCAAGCCCTGCATGCAACACCAATGCATGGACACCCATCTCCACAGCATGCCCATTAAAGATAATCACCTAGCCCACAAAATCACCACGCATACAAGGCAAAGCTGACAGGGCAATCACAACCGTACAGGGAAACACACCCATGCACAAGATGGCACACGCAGATACAATAACACTGCATTTTCCTCACCACACGACCCCCACTCAACGTCACCGGAGAAGAGGTGCCAGCCACATCCAGTCCCCACACAGAAGAGGCCCACCGTGATGACAGCAGCTCTGCACGCCTGGATCACGATGACCAACCTGGCCCATCAGGGACCTCTGGACAGTTGGTTACCCTGCCACAGTCCCATACCACCACAGAGCCTCCCCCTCAGGAAACACCACCACAGCACCCACTCAGCCGGCCCATACCACTGTCCCAAGGACACGTCAATCAGCAGTGTGTCCACCACTACAGGGACCCCAGGCAATCGCACAAACCCAAGACAAACAGGGACCTGGGGTCAGTGACAGTGGGCACACGGTTCAGGGGACAGAGACACTGGACAACAGGGAAGCTGGAAGGAGTGCTGTGCGACAGGGGGAGGACAGGCCCAGGGAACCCAGTCTCCACAAGGCACTCGCCAACATCCTGGGAGCATACCACCATTCCCAGGAGACGATGGGCCCGATACTGGCCAAGTTGCAGGAGACCCAGCAGCTGCAGGAGGGACAGCACCTGAGGATCAAGGAGGACCTCAAACACATCCACACCATCCTGGTCACCATTGCAGGGGTGCTGGCTGACATGCCAACATCATGAGGGAGGCAGTGGCACACCAACGGGCCCCTGACACTAGCCACACCGAAGAACAGCCCTCCACCTCCGCCAGCGCTAGTGGACAGGTGGCCCCGCCACTGGATCAACAGGCCACCACCACCCCATCCCCTGCAGAAGGAGAACAACCCCGCAAACGGTCCCTGCGATCCAGGCAGAAGCCAGAGAACATTGCCAATACCCCCTCCAGGAAATAAGACTCTCCTGATTGTCACGCTTCTGTCCCACTCTGTCACCCTGTCCATGTTAAACTGCCATTTCTACCCTTCCTATGCCCCATTGGACAATGCACCTGTGATACAAATAGACTGGACTCTAACTGGATATTTCTCCACCATCACCGCAGCCCATTGCACATCCCCCTCTACTTATTAGCACTTCAATAAACAAATACGAACAATTGTAACAAATACAATTCTGGAGTCTGTCAACGGATAGAATTATGTATTAGTACAACATTCTGAAAACATTGCAATTCATATGTACAGCAATTGATACATTGGTATGCCCTGTAGTGGGCAGCAGTAAACACACCAGGAGCCAGAGTGGGGCAAAGAGATCTGAAAATAGAGATGCCAAAGGGTACAGTAACTGGCCATAGGCATAGGGAAATCAGGCTACTATGTACAATGTCCAACAGAAAACTGAAAAGTAAAGTGAAGTTGTAGTGTCTTACCTGTGTGTCACTGGAAGTACTGCTGTATGATATTACTTCTGTTGTCCACATCTTCTTCCTCTGCCTCCTCTTCCTCACTGTCCATAGGCTCCACCGCTGCCACAAGAACATCTCCAGGCTCATCCTCCTGCAGAAAAGGCACCTGGCATCTCAAGGCGAGGTTGTGCAACATGCAATATGCAACGATGATCTGGCACACCTTCTTGGGTGAGTAGTACAGGGATCCACCTGTCAGATGTAGGCACCGGAACCTGGCCTTCAGGAGGCCGAAGGTTCTCTCAATAATCCTCCTTGTTCGCCCATGTGCCTCATTGTAACGTTCCTCTGCCCTTGTCCTGTCATTCGTCACTGGGGTCAGTAGCCATGAGAGTTTGGGGTAACCAGAGTCAGCTGCAAATATTGAGGGACAACTGTTGGACACACACTAAACCTTAGGGACAACCCCATACCCAGACACCAACATATACTGGGTGGGACCTTGGGCTCACCTATTAGCCACACCAGGTGCCTCTGGAGTTGAGCCATCACATATGGGATGCTGCTATTCCTCAGGATAAAGGCGTCATGCACAGAGCCAGGATACTTGGCATTCACCTGGGAGATGTACTGGTCAGCCAAACACATCATCTGCACATTCATAGAGTGATAGCTTTTTCTATTCCTGAACACTTGTTCAGGGGGGGGGGGGGTCAAATGCTACATGTGTACCATCAATGGCACCAATGATGTTGGGGATATGTCCCAGGACATAAAAGTCAGCTTTCACTGTGGCCAAATCCTCCACATGAGGGAATACGATGTAGCTGCGCATGTGTTTCAGCAGGGCAGACAACACTCTGGTCAGCACGTTGGAGAACATTGGCTGAGACATCCCTGATGCCATGGCCACTGTGTGTTTTCAACCTGATGCCCCTGCAGTGCTCTCTCCGTATTGAGGCAGGAGTCAAGTGTGGGCTTGGGCTATGTGTTTTGGCCCAGTGGGCCATGGACATTTTGAGTGGACATAGTCCCGCCTTTTGTAAATATTGTATATTGTGTAAATATGGTTTTTGAGTTCTAAACTTATTCATAACTATTTTTAATATTACACTGATTTTACTCCGTTCCTTTTGTCCTTGCGTTATTCCAGAGGGTTACGGAGTGTATATGTAATGTTGTTGCATTTGTTAGTGTGTATGGTGTTGGGGGTGACAGTGGGGATGTTGCGTGTAGCGTGGTAGCGTGTGTGTGTCACTCTCTTTATCCTCCTCCCCTCCCCTGTCTATTAGGTGTTGTACTCACCGTGGTCGTCGTCGCCTCCGTTGGTACTCCTTATATATGAGAAGATGCAGCAGCATGGGCAGGACGTGCTGCTCGGGCTCCATGGCGTTGTGGTTCTTCCTTGAGTGTCGAGAGGTGAGTGGTTTCCCTTCCAAGTACTGTGTCCGCCATGCTTTTGATGGCGTTGGTAACGCCCCAGAAAAGCTGGCGGATGGGCAGGTTGTAATGGGGTGGGCGGTACATTGTCTTCTGCCTGGCTGTTGGTGGTTACCGCCGCAGTGTTTGTTGCTACTGCCATGGCAGTCGAAGTGTTAAAGTGGCTGTATGTGTTGGCAGTTTCCACCGTGGCCGTAATTCCATATTTTTACCGCCAGCCTGTTGGTGGTATTACCGCAGCATTAACAACGACCGCCAGGGTTGTAATGAGGACCTAAGTCTTTATGCAAATTGATGCATCTTCCAACACATTTTTGTGGTGTTTGAGGAATGATTTATGAAGTGATTGGTCCTGTTTCTCACCTTCTTGTTTATTAGGTACTAGTGATTTTTAGATCAGGCTCCAGTGATTTGTAGATCTGGCACCAGTGATTTGTAGATCAGGCACCAGTGGTTTATAAATCTGGCTCCAGTGATTTGTAGATCAGGCTCCAGTGGTTCATAAATCTGGCTCCAATGATTTAGATCAGGCTCCTGTGATTTGTGGATTAGACATCTTCAGTGATTTTTAGACCAGCACCAGTGATTTATACATCTGACACCAGTAATTTGTAGATCAGGCTCCAGTGATTTGTAGATCAGGCTCCAGTGATTTAGATATCCGGCTCCCGTGATTTGTAGGTCAGGCTTCAGTGATCTCTAGATCAGGTTCCAGTGATTTGTAGCTCTGGCTCCTGTGATTTGTAGATCAGGCTCCAGCGATTTGTAGATCAGGCTCCAGTGATTTGTAGATCAAGCTCCTGTGACTTTTGGATCAGGTTCCAGTGACTTGATTGGAGATTTTTTCAGGTGAATTTACTGCAAATGCACTATAACAGCAGAACACGAGCTGCTGTTGTTTATGGTTCTTTTGTTTTTGCGCTATTTTTTTTTGTGCAAAAAGTGTCCTCACGTCAAAAATTAGCACAAGACTGCATTTTATGCTAAAATATAAAGCAAAATGATGGATTCGCATTTCACGAAATTATGTGTAATTTTGCCAACATTTTGTGAGTTTTCGAAAGCAAATTAAGAGAAGTTTGCACACCCTCATTAAAAAGCTAATTGGGTGAATGAAGCAAACCCAATAATATAATTAAAAAATGTAAGGCTGACCTCAATTGGAGCATGTGAAATCTTTGTAGAACTGTCCCCATCATGCCACTGGCCATTCTCAAAAATATCAGCATTGAATGATCACTCATAATTTAACCATAATCAGTATTATTAACTGCTAAAAAGAGCCTACTTTTAACCTGTAAATACAAAAGAATAGCAGGATTTTAATTTATAATTTCTTTAGAAAATTATGATATGTCTAATCAAAGATTCACCAAAAAAATACTCATATTGCATTTGAAAACTCGCCCAAATAAAGAAAGTCTGGGGTGTTAGGAAATGAGATTGCCATTATAACACTTCTAAAAAACATAAAATGTGTCTCTCTGTCAGACTGATTCAATGGTTTAGGTGTCAATATCCAGTTCAATCATAGCAGTGAGCACCTTCTTTCCACAGTGCTCTCAGACAGGACCTCAGACTGCTTCAAACTGAGGCTTCAGGTTTGATCCTGGTGAATTTGTGAATAAGTGTATGCACGAATGAACAGACTTGTACAGCACAGTTCTGTAAATTGAATTATCTCAAGATGATTTTGGAAGAAGGAGCAGGTGCATGCAGATTTCAAAGGTGTGGTTTCTCATTGAGGGTGTCAGTGTGGAGAATGCTCCATAGCCTGTGTCCCTGGGCCAAGTGTCTCCTTGAATTATAATGCTGTCTGGTTCTGGTAGCTGAAGGGAGATCTAGCCTCAGAGGTGGCCCTCTTACAGGACTGCTGCTCACCGGTAAATCATATTGAAAAGCAAGGGGGTGCAATCCAGTAGTAGGGAGACAGCAGTGATATCAAGAGAGCTGAAACACGTCAAAGGGAATAATGGGTAAAATGTTCATTTAGTACAATGTGAGTGTATGTTCTTGGTAATTCACCCCACTAACTCCCCCCCCCCCTTCAGTATCTAAACTTTCCAAGTGAACTGTGTGATCCAGAATGCACTGCTGTTGATAATCAGAATTCCCTACAGAAACTTCAGGAAAATGGTGATAAATCCCACTTGAAAGTGAGAGGGTGGCGGCCAAGGTCAGTTTAAAGTCTAAATCCCTATACAGTCAAGACAGAAAAGCGTGAGCCAGTCTGCTCCGCAGAAATAGTCTTAACAGGTCATCTCTCACACTGAGGATGTTGCTTGGACACTGCACTTCATCTCATAGGCAGAAGCTGGTGGGGGGGGGGGGGGGGCAGATGGAGTCTGTGCCATAGCTCTATGTGTCCAGACACACAACCTCTTGGGCCTCACCACCACAGCAGCTGAATGTGCCAGGCGGCAACACTTCATTTGGCCAACTACCTTTCTTTGCAATACAGTGTTGATTACTTAAAATGTCTGAATATAACTTTGTATGTATGTGTGTAAATATCTGTATCTAAACATACATAGATATAGACAATACATACAAAATTATATTTAAACATGTCAAGCAAATGTACATTACCTACTGGTGGTCGCCAGTAAGTAGTTATAGTTAGGACCTAGTTTCCATTGAAAAAGCGTTTTTAGACTTGCTTATATTTAGGTGTCGTTCGACAAATCTTCACAATTCTTTTTCAAAAATAGTGTGCCCAAGGGTCTTGTTGTGCATGGAAAGTTTCGAGGTGATCCGTCAAGTGGGGGTCAAGAAAAAAGGTCAGATTTACACCAAATTTGGAGATCACACTTTTTTTTGGGGTGTAAATCCATCAGTAGTTTTGGAAATATTAAAGAAAAAACAAATTTGTATATCTAGAGGCGCAATCATTTTCTGAATCCTCCCAATCTCATGTAGAGATCTGATCGTCTGCCAATACTTCAAACAGGAAGTGTTGGCAGCCATTTTGAGACTCGTTCCAAGCGAAACAAAGGTAAAGGAAAAGGGGGGGCAGGGTACATTTACCCTAACACCCTATCCTTTGTGCATCAGTCCCCCTGGGGCCCCACCAGGGCAAAAAAAGCATTTTTTTAAAATTCACAGCAAAATTTGTATATATTCACGATTTTCACTGTGAATTTAAAAAAAGAAATCAAGCACTGTCTCCCGCCCTTGCATTTCATTTTGACTCTGGGTGGGCCAGGTCCCTGGGGCATACTTAGTTTTATAATAAAGAATGAGGTGCCCTTTTAAGGCTTTTAAAAGATCCAGGGACTACCACCTACCAGGGGCTATGTTTAACTAATGTGCAGGGAGCTTCATGGACTCCCACAGCGCCAGGGACCACCACCTTCCTGGGGTAAAAAACAAAAAAATGAATAGGGGCCCTGCAGACCCCCCAGGCTCCATGAACCATGACCTCCCTGGGACTACATTATGCGAATATGCGGGGCTGCGCTGGCCCCTCTGGGCCCCAGGGACCACCATCTCCCTGAGGCAAGAAACAAAAAAATTATTAGGGGGGCTCGCGGACCCCTCAAAGTCCTGGGATCCACCACCTCGATGGGGCAACAATACCAATTAACGAGAAGTTCTGCGTGGATCCCCCCACCCCGGGGACCACTACCTCCCTGGGGCCAAATAGAAAATAAGAAAGGAGGAGGGGGCCATGCAACCCCCTCTTCTGGAGCCATATGTGGCCCTGGGGACCGCCATGCAAAACCAGACATAACTCCACTCCCAGCAAGCGGGAACGTTAAAGCTGCTCCTGCTTGCTGTGAGCACAGTTCTCATCTCTTTCCCTGCCCACTGTCATGCAAGCAGGGAAAGAGATGAAAAGATTGCTCCCACACACAGGAAGCAGCATTTTTAGCATTTCCCTGCATACAGGAGCAAAGCTGGGTCCCGCAGGAGGCAGGCAGCTGGCTGGGACCCAGGGGTCCTTGAGGCTCCTCCCACTGTCCCCTAACAATCAAAATTTCATGTGCATGTCCAAGGCAAAGCAAGTTTGTTTTCTCTGCATGTCCACAGTGAACACTTACCTGTAATTCTTAACGGAGGTGTTTGCATCCTTGCTTTTTTCAAGCACAATATCCCACATAGTGTCTGTGATGAGTGGGTTCTTTCTTGTTATCTGCTACTGAGACCAGAGATCATGTTCTAAACTTTTAAAAACTAGTTTGTAAAGTTGCCTAGAAGACTCGCCTGTTTGGATCCGCTCCAGAGACATTAGTGTTATGCAATATCTCCCCCCCCCCATTTTCCCTGTAAGATGGAGAGTTTACTAAAAGAACCCCCGTGTGCATTTCCCGCAGATATGGAGATGCATTTTTGATGTATGATAATATGATCACATCTCCACCAAACAAAGAAGCACTTCATGAGTGCTGTGTGGTCAAACCGTGCTGCGCACGGTTGAAAGCTGTGCATGATGAGGTGTTGGTTGGTTATGGGGTTTTGGCGGCAGGGCCTGGCCAGAGGCCAACCCCCACCACGCACGGCCAAAGGCCTTGCGTGGCTCGGGGTTTCAGTGGTTATAAGGGATTGGCCACAGGCCCTGCGGCCAACCACACCATGCATGGCCAAAGGCCATGCCCTGGCGGTGGTTGGATTAACACAAAGTAATTAAAATTACTTTACTTTAAAAAAAAAAACATAAAAATGCAGTGAAAAAATTAAAGGTTACAGATACATTATAGTTAGGCTCACATTTCAAACGTAGAAAACTATAGAAATTCAGCTGTTATAGTTATTTCACAAAACTATGCCCTAAATTAACTATAACTCACACCCTCGCCATAGACTGCTAATTACCCCAGATATTACATCACTCATTACATTTTCTACGACATCACTGATAATACAACTGTAACAGCTGCAATAAACTTATTGATGAGAAAACTGTGCATGGCGGGGGCACAAGTTATAGTTACCTTAGGGCATGAGTTGTAGTTTCTTGAAATAATGGTACAGCTTAATTTCTATGGTTTTGTACTTTTGAAATGTAAGCCTAACTATAACTCCCTGTATCAATAACAAATAAAGGGACAGGGCGTGTTGAAGGTCCAGTGTATAATCTCCCAAAGTAACTGTAAACAAAATAAATACACTGTTCCTGGCGAGAAAAGGGAAACCCTAAGGTTTAGGAGCAAGAGCCCTCACACATCCAATTGGATGTCATGCTTCATCATTGGGGTGCTCCTCGTCAGACCGGCGCTACAATGTCTGACGGGCTCCCCATAAGGGGGCTCTTTGCCGGAGATCTTTTTTAAGGAACTGCCATGACGGACTGAAGGCAGGCCATGTTTCAAAAGCAGGAGAGAGTTTAAAATTGGTTCTATACCCCAAAGGAAAAATTAACATTTAATGGGTAAAGAGGGATAAGACCAAGGTTAAAAAACGCAATGAAAGTGGTAAAATGAGGTAATGCTCAAACACTTTCCAGAAATAATGGAGGCAAGAAATTATCTCTAAGCCACCTGTATATAGGTCTACATGTTTCACGTCTCTCGGTCTGAAAGATCCACTGACGCTTACAATAAAGCGTACTGTCCGTCCAGTCACATTAACACAATAAGGTCGCCCATCCCCTGTTGTAGGAAGGCTCCATAGGAGGCACATGCATAAGGTTGTCCCTAAAAGTCCTGAGACACTCCTGTCTTCTACACCTACCCCAGCGTGTCCTCCTGAATCTATAGATAAGTAAGTGGATTAACATAAAGTAAGTGACTGCGACGTTTGGCTTGGTTTATTAGATTTTGGATAAACTATTCTATAATGTTTTGATTTTTGTGATACAGGAGAAGTATCCATATATGATGTATGGTCCTGAAGAAGCGCCAGTGGATGTATAACTCCCTGTAACCTTTGTTTTTTTAAGTGAATTTCTATGTTTTTTTTAAATTCTATTTCCTAACTATAAAGTCCCTGTACTCTTTGTTTTTTTTTTCAGTGACTATATATATGTACAAATATACACACATAAATATATCATCTTTGTAGGTGGTCCAAACAGTTTTATCTGAGGCCAATATGTACCCCCCAAAAACTCACTTCTAGAGACGCCACTGCATATAGGCCATTCCCCGGTTACTAATCAAATCATTAGCATTTGTAAAGCGCGCTACTCACCCGTGCGGGTCTCAAGGCGCTAATGGGTAACAGGTGCCCTGGCAGGGTGTTTTCGAACGAGTTCGAGCCCACCAAAGTAACTTTTACTATTAAGGTAGAGCCTACTTGTCAGTGCCTTCTATCTCAATGTACAGTATTGTTTTCTGGCGCCCTGTGCTGTGTGGACGGTAATCTCCCACAATGGCCACCGTCTTGTGCTCTCCTGCGCCGATGCAGTGTCCCCCTTCATCCTCCAGGACAAAGATGTGTGGGTGAGCCGACACATGCAACCTGGAGCAGGGTGGGTGTTTGGTGCTAGGACAAGTGCAGTAGCGCTCACTCCTATCAAACGCGTGTCCAGAGAGCGGAGCAGTTTCAGAAAGCAACTCACTAATAAACGTGAAGATGGGAAAATATTGGGGCAGGTCACTTGGAGGGGAGGTCATTTCTCCTGCCAGCGAAGGACAAAGTGTCATGTAGACCCCCACCTGGACTAGAACGCACATGGCTTCCAAATGGACACCATCATTCACTCAAGACGAGTGAAATACGCACACCGCACCACATACATGACAGCTCCCTTCACGTGTTCCACCAATGAGAAAAGAAGGGGATTACCTGATAGGAGAACTGGGCGGAGCTTTCACTGAATGGAAACAGTAGAGGGACTTCCCCACAGAGATGCTAGTAACAAGGCCTGTACCCCAGACTGCCATCCCTGCTCCTGCTGCCGGGCTGAGAGGAAGGGAACGGGAAGGGGTACGCTTAGGGTGCCCCCGTTTTGAGCCAACAAAAGAGTGAAACGTTGGAGCACCTCCAGCGCGCTTGCATGAGAGCGGATTCAGTGGAGGAAAAGAATAAAACAGGTCGGAAACAAAAACAGGGCATCAGGGCGCAGCTTTCCAAGCCACCGGCGACCTACGTCCCAAGAGAAATTAAACCAATTGATACATTTTAATACATAAATGCAATGGGACCCGCCATCTCATAACAGGCCCCTCTGTAGATGATGCAGGGTCCAACCCAGGTGTAAACGCGCTGTAGGAGAGGAACTTTGATAATTATTTCAGAGAATTTCACTAACTAAAGTGCTGATCTGTTAGCCTCTGAGGAGGGAAGTGAGCCCGTGTGTTTGGCTGATCTCAAAGTCACTTTTGTGGCCGGGGCGCTCTTGCACTAATCCCAACTCTCCAGTGCTTAATGTGTAAATAAAGAGGTGCCGGAGCTCAAAGCCCTTCTCTTAAACACGAGGCTGCTGTAATTAAATCTGGAAGCACTGAATACTGAGGCAGCGTAATCCTGAAGCCACCTCAGGCCTCTTCAATCCAGTTACGGCCACCCCTGCCCCTCCAGCTCATCCTGCAACTTTTTACTTTCTCCCTTTATTACGCTTTTTAGTTTTTCCTTATTCCGTCGTTCCCATATGTGTCTTATGCTCGCAGCAAATGCTTGAGGCAGAAGAATAAGCCCTGGCCCTCAAAAATAAGTGCCGGTGCTCAGCACCGGAAACAACAAGCACAAATTAAGCACTGCAACTCTCCCACTTAGCACCATGTGTGATCTACGGCCTCAGTCACTCTTTACCTGCGCCCTGTTGTCTGAACTGAATTTTTGGAGGAATGAGAAAAAGCTGGACCCTGCACGCTAACATTTTTGGCAGATGTAACCAGGACTGGGCTCCACCGACAGTTTAGGTCTACTCAGTTTCTGTAAAGCATTTGTCAGTGACGTCTCTGTTAATAGTGCAGCAGGTGCAGTGACACCGGGGCCTGGTCGTCTGATAGGCGGTCTGCCCCCCAATCGTAGTTGTTTCTTTAGTACCAAACCACGAGAAAGGAGAGGGAATGTCCCTTTTTTGCAATGGGGCTCATGGCTCCCTTGCAAAGCCAGTGGCATTTGCTTTTGGTTTGTCAGTCACAACCTGACGTTGTCTTTGGGTAAATCCAGGACTTTGGAAACGAGACTCCTGAGATCTGTTCCAGTCTTCCCCGCTTTCTCCATGTATCATTTCCGCGGGCGTAGTTCTCAGGTGGAACAATTGTGCTGTATTCCGCCAGTACAGCAGGCTTAGTCGGCGACATGCTGTACCTCAAACGACCTTTAGGCGGCGCCTTGGCGCAGGAAGAGAGACACCGGTCCAGCAACATTTGCAATCGAAAGCTCCCGTCCCTTTCCCTAGAGCTCTCGGTGCCCCACCCAATGAGGGCTGCCCCAGGCGGACTGCGTAGCCCAGGGCTTAATGCAGCCCCCCACATTCTGTGCAGGCAGCCATGCAGATGCTCCGTGACCTTCCTCGACCTTCCCGGAGGTGTTCTCTTCAGAGCCTTGGCCTCTCTGGCCGTGATTCACCCATGCCGCAGCATTTAAATATTCCTATGTCCTATAAGGTATGCCCATATTAATGTTATTTGCTTTGAACGCCCCAACACGCTATGGACGCATTAAACACAATTATTTTCACAGAAAGAGGATGCACAATTCCCTCAGGATGAGGTGGTGCGTCGGGTTAGGGAAGGGAACAGGGCATGTCAGTATATCACGCTATCATGTAATATGCTTAGATGATAGATAAGAGGTACGTGTGTTGTCGTTATAGGTGTTCAAAGACTTGTATTTCGCACGCAAAGTTGAGAAGCTTCGCCATGGCGAAGGCGGGCGAAGTTGCGTCAATGTGAAGCTGAACATGTGCGGCCTTCTCAGATGATGATAGTGTCGGCGCTTTTTAGATCAAAAAGGCCGAATGATTATCGGTGCTATGTGTGAGTCTCTAAGAGAGGACAGCCCTGGACTCCCTCGCCGTAATTCACCCAAGCTGCAGTATTTAGATATTCCTACGTCCTATAATGTATGCGCATATTAATGTTATTTGCTTTGAACGGCCCAAGACGCTATGGACGCATTAAACAAAATTATGTTCACAGAAAGAGAATGCACAATTCCCTCAGGATGAGGTGGTGTGTCGGGTTAGGGAAGGGAACAGGGCATGTCAGTATATCACGCTATCATGTAATATGCTTAGATGATAGGTAAGAGGTAGGTGTGTTGTCGTTATAGGTGTTCAAAGACTTGTATTTCGCACGCAAAGTTGCGAAGCTTCGCCATGGCGAAGGCGGGCGAAGTTGCGTCAGTGTGAAGCTAAACCTGTGCGGCCTACTCAGATGATGATAGTGTCGGCGCTTTTTAGATCAAAAGGGCCGAATGATTATCGGTGCTATGAGTGAGTCTCTAAGAGAGGACAGCCCTGGACTCCCTCTCCGTGATTCACCCAAGCTGCAGTATTTAAGTATTCCTACGTCCTATAATGCATGCGCATATTAATGTTATTTGCTTTGAACGGCCCAAGACGCTATGGACGCATCAAACAAAATCATTTTCACAGAATGAAAATGCAGTTACCTGAGGATGAGGTGGTGTGTCGGGTTAGTGAATGGAACAGGGCATGTCAGTATATCACGCTATCAGGTAATATTCTTAGATGATCGGTGAGACGTAGGTGTGTTGTGGTTATAGGTGTTCATCAAAGGCTTTTATTTCGCACGCAAAGTTGAGAAACTTCGCCCTGGCAAAGGCAGCCGGAGCTGAACCCGCGCGGCCTTCTCAGATGATGACAGTGTCGGCGCTTTTTAGATCAAAAGGGCCGATTGATTATCGGTGCTATGTGCGATTCTCTAAGAGAAGACAGCCCTAGACACAATCTTTGAAATTACCCAGAGACAAAGGAAAATCCACTCTGGAAAATCCAGAGGAGACAGAAAACAAAACACAAGCATTGAAAGTTAAACAAAAAATTAAGACTCGATACAGAACGTTAATGGAATTGCTAATCAATACAGTCAGACAAATGCAAATATATACAAACGGAAATTGACCCATAACCTAGTCAATACCCAAAATCCTATATGGTCCAGCACAAAGCCAAATAAGAACAGCAAAATGTCATAAGGGGTGCTCAGTTCAAGGCAGGAGAGGACACAAAGATAATTCTAAATGCTTAATAGACTAATATGGAATTTGCTCTCTAAGAGGGCCAGAGGAGGCCGTTGAGTGGTGCACTTTCATACATTTTTAGACCAAACCATACAGTCACTGTGGTGTGAGAAAGAAAGTTACACTTCTAAGCCCAATAGTACAACAGAAAAAACATCACATTGTATAACTACTTTTGCTGTACATCTAATGAATATGTTACACTGTGCCTTACACAGAGAACAAAAACGCATTAAAAATATAAACAGCACCTCCATTTGGCAGAAGGAAGTGGCCTTCAATTGCATTTAGTTGTAAATCTGATATCCCCAGGAACAGAAAACTAATACAATTTATACATCTTACAGAGCAAACAAGACCATTGAGCTGACTGAATTTCATAAATTGAATACATTAGTAAAGGTCATATCTGAGACTGGTTTCCCAGGCAGGGAAAGAATACAAGCATTTGCAATGCAATGGGTCTCACATTTACTTGAGTTGGAGCTATTGTCATTGTAAATCTATAACTTGATTTCTTTTGCCACATTAATTGGTCAACCCTGCCGCATATTTTGGCTCTTTCTGCCACATAATTTCAATGGCCCTGCATATAACTAAAGGGCTAATAGGCCTACTGGAATATTTCTTTAAACAAGGCCCTTAAAAATCAAACTACTCCCAGGTGCAAGGCAAGCCCATGAGCGAGTGGGCTTGAGGTGCTGGATAATGGCAGTGCAAGCCGATTCAAAGCGCCATGAGTGTGTAGGAGACACACAAAAGAAATTAAATAAAAACGTAACCAAAATAAAGTGTTTCTAAGCACAGCGCCAGTATATGCATAAAATAATCTTGTAAAATTATCAACGGATGGCAGTGCAAGCTGATTCAAAGTGCCATGGCCGCCATGAGCATGAGTGCGAAGGAGAGAAACAAAAGAAAAAATTAGTTCGCTCACAGACAAACATATCGGCAATCGTGCAATAATCCATTTAACAGGGTCAATCTGAAAGGCGGATACAAAACCGCCCCAAGGCGAGACAAACGTACAGCATTTATCAATAACATCAAGGGATTTTTGAAAGGCAAGCCCACGAACAAGTGAAAGTGATGGGGGTGAGGTAGGCGTGGTCAAAAGCCCACTGAATACTTACAACAGGTCGAAAAGGTCTTGCGCACTTAACCTAAAAACATGACACTTTAAACTACATGCATCCGTACTACATAAAGAAAATGGAAACATGACTAGGCCCATGCAGGCTAAGTTAAGCATTTCACCATGATAGATCACAAGGCAAACCTTTCAATCGCTTCTTATTCATTAATTCTCGTCCACAGTAGCCTGTGCGTGGGACATCCTGTGGCAGGATATTGTGTGGTGGCTGCTGGAAACCTCCGCAGACAAGTATGAGGGACAGAGAAGGGGCAGCAGGTAGTGTGGGGAGTTGGGGAGCGAGAGGCGCAGGGCACGGACGGGGTTGGAGCTTAGATGGAGCAGTCGTGGGGTGAGACCTGGTTTAGTACTTTGGCCAGGGTGAGGACATAGATCCGAGGATGGGGGCAGCTGTGAAGCAGCACCGGTCCAACTGCTGTCGCTTGCAACACCCTCATGGCAGAAATAACCTTTTCTGGTGCCGCAAAGGGGTGCTAACACTGTCCTCCTCTGTGTTTTTTAACCAAACCTTTTTTTTTAATTCACACTTCGCAAAGCGTGCAGTTTGAAAAATAAGCATTGAGGAAGTTATGAATCGTCTAACTTTGCAACTTTGCACCCATTGGCTAATATTTGATTATGGTGTAATATTTTAGCTCCTTCTGCAGTGTGAAATGCTTTAACTTAGGTCTCTGTCCTAACCTAAAATATCTCTAACCTAGTCAGTGTATTCACCTGATATAAGTAAAGTCCCCCAAACATTGAAACACACTATCACCAGTGCTTAATTTGTGCTTGTTGTTTCTGGTGCGGGGCACCAGCACTTATATTTGAGGGCCAGCGCTTACTTTTGTGCCTCAGCCATTTACTGCAAAAGACACTTATGGGAAAGACGGAGGAAGAGAAAAATGAAAAAGCGTCACAATCGGAGAAAGCAGAAAGCTGCAAGAGTGAGCTGAAGGGGCAGCAAGTGGCTTTAAATGGATTGAAGAGGCCCAAGATGGCTTCAGGATTATGCCGACTCAGTACTCTGTGTTCCCGCATTTAATTACAGCAGCCACGGGTTTAAGAGGAAGACTTTGAGCACCGGCACGTTTTTATTTACAAATTACGCACTGACTATCACCAACCCTCTATTAAATAATCATTGGCAAATTCATCATCATCGAATCAACATTATCCATGGGGGTAACACTTGATAAAAACCTCAACATGCAAGTCCACAGTAGCTCATCACACACAGTGCTTCTCTCCAACTCAGCCCCCTAAAGGAGGGAAAATCACTCATCCTGACAAAAGACGTCAAGATAGCAGTGCAATCACAGTCAGGTCAAGACTAGACTATGGAAGTGTGACCTTAACGGGACTCCTAAAATCCCAACATGTTCTACCATCCCTAAAGGGCTGTTGATCCTACACTGCAACCATCATATCTTTTTATAAACATTACAATGGTTCAACAATGTTTTATATATTTAATATCTGAGAACAGCAATAACTCAGTGAGATTAATAAGGGCCAGATGTAGCAAAGGTTTTTACCCATTCTGTGTCTATGGGAAAAAGTGTTCGTACATATGGCCCTAAGTTTCGACAACAATATAGATAATGCCACCTGTTCACATATTTATATTTCCAGATTTATAGACCTGTGTGATTAGCTATCTGAATTGTTGATTTCCATAAGGTACACTGGCAGAGAAGCCCATTTAGTACTTTGCTTGCCTACATAACTCTTTCTCTGCATGATACCCTTTGCTATTACAAAATATTCTAGCACAGGACCTCTATTATATGACTCCATTTAATGGCCAGCAAAGATGTGAAGTTTTAGAATTACTATACGCAAGCTCTCTTGGGGCAGCCTTTCCGTACCAGCCATTCTGATTGTAAAAACACTTTGGATATTGCTCTATCGATTGATTAAAATGCACTATCTGCCCATCAGTCTGTGGATGATAGCTAGCAGACTTAAAGTGTTTAGTCCCCATTTTGTGATCAGTTTTGTTTTCGAAAAGAGAGCCATGAAGTGGGTGTAAGAAGCTGGCTCTGTATATACTACACCAAAGTAAGGTATCGTGTGGACAGAGGATTTACAGAGGCTAAAGTAGATAATACTTGTAAAGAAATGGCTCCCTGTTGCAGTTACCCCCCACTTTTTGCCTGATACTGATGCTGACTTGTCTGAGAAGTGTGCTGGGACCCTGCTAACCAGGCCCCAGCACCAGTGTTCTTTCACCTAAAAGGTACCATTGATTCCACAATTGGCACAACCCTGGCACCAAGGTAAGTCCCTTGTAACTGGTACCCCTGGTACCAAGGGCCCTGATGCCAGGGAAGGTCTCTAAGGGCTGCAGCATGTCTTATGCCACCCTAGGGACCCCTCACTCAGCACAGACACACTGCTTGCCAGCTTGTGTGCGCTGGTGGGGAGAAAATTACTAAGTGGACATGGCACTCCCCTCAGGGTGCCATGCCAACCTCACACTGCCTATGGCATAGGTAAGTCACCCCTCTAACAGGCCTTACAGCCCTAAGGCAGGGTGCACTATACCACAGGTGAGGGCATAGGTGCATGAGCACTATGCCCCTACAGTGTCTTAGCAAAACCTTAGACATTGTAAGTGCAGGGTAGCCATAAGAGTATATGGTCTGGGAGTCTGTCAAAAACGAACTCCACAGCTCCATAATGGCTACACTGAATACTGGGAAGTTTAGTATCAAACTTCTCAGAATAATAAACCCACACTGATGCCAGTGTTGGATTTATTAAAAAATGCACACAGAGGGCATCTTAGAGATGCCCCCTGTATTTTACCCAATTGTTCAGTGCAGGACTGACTGGTCTGTGCCAGCCTGCTGCTGAGAGACGAGTTTCTGACCCCATGTGGTGAGGGCCTTTGTGCTCTCTGAGGACAGAAACAAAAGCCTGCTCTGGGTGGAGGTGCTTCACACCTCCCCCCTGCAGGAACTGTAACACCTAGCATTGAGCCTCAAAGGCTCAGGCTTCGTGTTACAATGCCCCAGGGCACTCCAGCTAGTGGAGATGCCCGCCCCCTGGACACAGCCCCCACTTTTGGCGGCAAGTCCAGGAGAGATAATGAGAAAACAAGGAGGAGTCACTGACCAGTCAGGGCAGCCCCTAAGGTGTCCTGAGCTGAGGTGACTCTGACTTTTAGAAATCCTCCAATAGGATTAGGGATGTGCCCCCCTCCCCTCAGGGAGGAGGCACAAAGAGGGTGTAGCCACCCTCAAGGACAGTAACCATTGGTTACTGCCCTCCCAGACCTAAACACACCCCTAAATCGAGTATTTAGGGGCTCCCAGAACCTAGGAAATCAGATTCCTGCAACCTAAGAAGAAGAGGACTGCTAAGCTGAAAAACCTTGCAGAGAAGACGGAGACACCAACTGCTTTGGCCCCAGCTCTACCGGCCTGTCTCCCCACTTCTAAAAGACACTGCTCCAGCGACGCTTTCCCCAGGACCAGCGACTTCTGAACCCTCAGAGGACTGCCCTGCTCTAGAAGGACCAAGAAACTCCAGAGGACAGCGGCTCTGTTCACCCAAGACTGCAACTTTGTTTCCAAAGTAGCAACTTCAAGACAACTGCGTTTCCTGCCGGAAGCGTGAGACTTGCTACTCTGCACCTGACGCCCCCGGCTCGACTTGTGGAGAAACAACACTTCAGGGAGGACTCCCCGGTGACTACGAGACTGTGAGTAGCCAGAGTTGCCCCCCCCTGACCCCCCCACAGCGACGCCTGCAGAGGGAATCCCGAGGCTCCCCCTGATCGCGACTGCCTGACTCCCAGATCCCGACACCTGGTAAAGACTCTGCACCCGCAGCCCCCAGGACCTGAAAGATCGGAACTCCAGTGCAGGAGTGACCCCCAGGAGGCCCTCTCCCTTGCCCAGGTGATGGCTACCCCAAGGAGCCCCCCCTTGCCTGCATCGCTGAAGAGACCCCTTGGTCTCCCATTGATTTATATTGGAAACCCAACGTGTGTTTGCACACTGCACCCGGCCGCCCCGTGCTGCTGAGGGTGTACTTCCTGTGCTAACTTGTGTCCCATCCCGGTGCCCTACAAAACCCCCCTGGTCTGCCCTCCGAAGACGCGGGTACTTACCTGCTGGCAGACTGGAACCGGGGCACCCCCTTCTCCATTGAAGCCTATGTGTTTTGGGCACCACTTTGACCTCTGCACCTGACCGGCCCTGAGCTGCTGGTGTGGTAACTTTGGGGTTGCTCTGAACCCCCAACGGTGGGCTACCTTGGACCCAAACTTGAACCCCGTAGGTGGTTTACTTACCTGCAAAAACTAACAAACTCTTACTCTCCCTAGGAACTGTGAAAATTGCACTGTCTAGTTTTAAAATAGCTATATGTGATTTATATGAAAACTGTGTATGCTATTTCGATTATTCAAAGTTCCTAAAGAACCTACCTGCAATACCTTTCATTTGAAGTATTACATGTGAAATTTGAACCTGTGGTTCTTAAAATAAACTAAGAAAAGATATTTTTCTATACAAAAACCTATTGGCCTGGAATTGTCTCTGAGTGTGTGTTCCTCATTTATTGCTTGTGTATATACAACAAATGCTTAACACTACTCCTTTGATAAGCCTACTGCTCGACCACACTACCACAAAATAGAGCATTAGTATTATCTCTTTTTGCCACTATCTTACCTCTAAGGGGAACCCTTGGACTCTGTGCATACTATTCCTTACTTTGAAATAGTGCATACAGAGCCAACTTCCTACATTGGTGGCTCAGCGGTGGGGTACAAGACTTTGCATTTGCTGGACTACTCAGCCAATACCTGATCACCCGACAAATTCCAAAAATTGTCATTAGAAATTGATTTTTACAATTTGTGCTATTTTTCTAAATTCTTAAAAGTCCTGCTAGGGCCTTGTGTTAGTCCCTGTTAGCATTTCTTTTAGAGTTTAAAAAGTTTTGTGAAAGTTTGAATTAGATTCTAGAACTAGTTTTAGATTCTTAAAAAGTATTCCAACTTTTAGAAACTTAATGTCTAGTGCAGAAGAGAATGTGATGGAACTCGACCTCACCCCTTACATCCGTCTTAAGATGAGGGAGCTA
This sequence comes from Pleurodeles waltl, assembly GCF_031143425.1. Classification (NCBI taxonomy): domain Eukaryota; kingdom Metazoa; phylum Chordata; class Amphibia; order Caudata; family Salamandridae; genus Pleurodeles; species Pleurodeles waltl. The sequence goes on from NC_090441.1 coordinate 95,128,250, forward strand.
AGGTCTCTCTGCAAAATAAAGAAAATCCCAATTGGCTTAAGACCCTCCAAACAACAGCTCCAGGAGCTTTTGGCAGAGTTTGAAAAAGCCAACCCCTCTGAGGATGACACCCCAGAGGAGGAAGCTGATGACTTGGAGACTTCCCCCCCTCCAGTCCTGCATAGGGAGAACAGGGCCCCTCAAGCCCTGTCTCCAAATATAGTAGTCAGAGATGCTGCTTCCCTCACAGGAGGGACCAGCACCTCTGAAATCACTGAGGATAGCCTCAGTGAAGAGGACCTCCTGTTAGCCAGGATGGCCAAAAGATTGGCTTTAGAGAGACAGCTCCTAGCCATAGAAAGGGAAAGACAAGAGATGGGCCTAGGTCCCATCAATAGTGGCAGCAACATAAATAGGGTCAGAGATTCTCCTGACATGTTGAAAATCCCAAAAGGGATTGTAACTAAATATGAAGATGGTGATGATATCACCAAATGGTTCACAGCTTTTGAGAGGGCTTGTGCAACCAGAAAAGTAAACAGATCTCACTGGCGTGCTCTCCTTTGGGAAATGTTCACTGGAAAGTGTAGGGATAGACTCCTCACACTCTCTGGAAAAGATGCAGAATCCTATGACCTCATGAAGGCTACCCTGATTGAGGGCTTTGGATTCTCCACTGAGGAGTATAGAATTAGGTTCAGGGGGGCTCAAAAATCCTCGAGCCAGACCTGAGTTGATTTTGTAGACTACTCAGTGAAAACACTGGATGGTTGGGTAACTGGAAATGAAGTGCATGACTATGTTGGGCTTTATAATTTGTTTATGAAAGAACACATTTTAAGTAACTGCTTCAATGAAAAGTTGCATCAGTATCTGGTAGACCTAGGACCAATTTCTCCCCAAGAATTGGGAAAGAAGGCGGACCATTGGGTAAAGACTAGGGTAACCAAAACTTCCACTGCGGGTGACCAAAAGAAAGGGGTTACAAAGCCTCCCCAGGAGAAAGTGGGTGACACTAGAAACAAAGAAAAAGAGTCCTCTGTAGGCCCCCAAAAACCAGACCAGGTGGGTGGGCCCCGAGACACAACCCAAAACAAAGGTGGGTACCAGGGTAAGAGCTGGGATGCCACTAAGGCATGGTGCCAAAACTGTAGACAGACAGGGCACCACACCAAGGACACTTCTTGTCCCAAAAACAAACCCCCTAGCAAAATCCCAGGGGTGACCAGTGTAGCCATTGGGGATGACTCCTCAGATGAGGAGGTCTTCATAGCCTTCAACTGGAAAAAGGGCCCAACAGGTGAGTTGGAGATTCCAGAGGGAAGTAGACACTTCCACCACCTACTGGTGAATGGAATCCCAGCCACTGCCCTGAGAGACACTTGTGCCAGTCACACTATTGTGCATGACAGGCTGGTGTTCTCAAACCAGTACATCCCAGGTGAGACTGCCAGAGTAAGAGTTAGCCCAGACAGTGTCACCGATAGGCCTGTGGCTTTTGTGCCCATAGAAGTGGGTGGGACTTTTAGCTGGAGAAGGGTGGTAGTCAGTACAGACCTCCCCCTTGATTGTCTCCTTGGAAATTACTACAGAGAGGTTAGTCAGAGCCCAAGAGAGGAACTGGTCCAGTGCCAGTCCTCTCCCAATGATTCTGGAGGTGCTGCCTCTTCAGTAACTGCAAGTAGGCCCAAGAAGAAAAAAGAAAATAAAACAGTGTAGGAAGGGTGGACAACCTTTAGCCAAGGTTCCAGCAAGCCAAGGAGATTCTGCTCCAGTAGGGGAGAACTCCAAAAGTGGCAATGGTAAAGTCCAACCTGTCCCACAAGAAGTCCTGGCTAGTCAGGCAACTGTTAAGCCTGAGTGTGTGTCTCCTTAGCTAACAGAAGAAAGAGTGGAAGAAGGGTGTTTACTACAAGATGTGGTAACCCCCCACTCTAATACAGCAGACAGGCACCCTGAACCCAAAGAAGCCTGTAACTTCCCTTGTAGGTGAAGAGCTAAATGTGTGGTTCTGGGCACTGACAGCTGTCAGTGGCCTCTGCTGGGTGTTAGCCTTTATGGTTGCACTATCCTTGGCATGGTGGTCTGACCCCATGCCAAATAGCAAGTTAGCCCCCCTGACCCTGATGGTCATGGTGGGGTTACTCCAGCTCTGGGTAACCTCTTTGGGTAAGCTAGGGGTGACCCTGGCTAAGAAAAGATTAGCAGAGGTGGATACCTCTAACCCCAAAATAGAGAGAATGGGTGGAGACATTAAAGACACAGACAAGAGGCAATTCAGACTAGGTCCTATCACTGTGGAAGTGGGTCAGTTCCCCAGAGGGAATGACCTGAACAGGAGGATGTAAGGCAGAGTAGGCCCTGCAACAAACCAGCCTATTTCCTCTACTCTTCCTCGCCTGACAGACTAGGAAGACTCTCCTAGCTTTGGCTGAGTCTCCTGGCCTGTGGGCTGGGGGGGGAGGGGGGCTTGTGTAAAGAAATGGCTCCCTGTTGCAGTTACCCCCCACTTTTTGCCTGATACTGATGCTGACTTGACTGAGAAGTGTGCTGGGACCCTACTAACCAGGCCCCAGCACCAGTGTTCTTTCACCTAAAAGCAGTGGCGTAGCGTGGGGTGCAGGGGGGGCCAGCCGCACCGGGTGCAACATCTGGGGGGGGGAAATCCACGGGTTAGGGGGCGCAAATTACTTGCCTTGCCCCGGGTGCTGACACGGGTTAGGGGGCGCAAATTACTTGCCTTGCCCCGGGTGCTGACAACCCACGCTACACCACTGCCTAAAAGGTACCATTGATTCCACAATTGGCACAACCCTGGCACCCAGGTAAGTCCCTTGTAACTGGTACCCCTGGTACCAAGGGCCCTGATGCCAGGGAAGGTCTCTAAGGGCTGCAGCATGTCTTATGCCACCCTAGGGACCCCTCACTCAACACAGACACACTTGCCAGCTTGTGTGTGCTGGTGGGGAGAAAATGACTAAGTCGACATGGCACTCCCCTCAGGGTGCCATGCCAACCTCACACTGCCTATGGCATAGGTAAGTCACCCCTCTAACAGGCCTTACAGCCCTAAGGCAGAGTGCACTATACCACAGGTGAGGGCATAGGTGCATGAGCACTATACCCCTACAGTGTCTAAGCAAACCCTTAGACATTGTAAGTGCAGGGTAGCCATAAGAGTATATGGTCTGGGAGTCTGTAAAAAACGAACTCCACAGCTCCATAATGGCTACACTGAATACTGGGAAGTTTAGTATCAAACTTCTCAGAATAATAAACCCACACTGATGCCAGTGTTGGATTTATTACAAAAATGCACACAGAGGGCATCTTAGAGATGCCCCCTGTATTTTACCAAATTGTTCAGTTGCGGACTGACTGGTCTGTGCCAACCTGCTGCTGAGAGGCGAGTTTCTGACCCCATGTGGTGAGGGCCTTTGTGCTCTCTGAGGACAGAAACAAAAGCCTGCTCTGGGTGGAGGTGCTTCACACCTCCCCCCTGCAGGAACTGTAACACCTAACATTGAGCCTCAAAGGCTCAGGCTTCGTGTTACAATGCCCCAGGGCACTCCAGCTAGTGGAGATGCCCGCCCCCTGGACACAGCCCCCACTTTTGGCGGCAAGTCCAGGAGAGATAATGAGAAAAACAAGGAGGAGTCACTGGCCAGTCAGGACGGCCCCTAAGGTGTCCTGAGCTGAGGTGACTCTGACTTTTAGGAATCCTCCAACTTGCAGATGGAGGATTCCCCCAATAGGATTAGGGATGTGCCCCCCTCCCCTCAGGGAGGAGGCACAAAGAGGGTGTAGCCACCCTCAAGGACAGTAACCATTGGTTACTGCCCTCCCAGACCTAAACACACCCCTAAATCGAGTATTTAGGGGCTCCCAGAACCTAGGAAATCACGGAGACACCAACTGCTTTGGCCCCAGCTCTACCGGCCTGTCTCCCCACTTCTAAAAGACACTGCTCCAGCGATGCTTTCCCCAGGACCAGCGACCTCTGAACCCTCAGAGGACTGCCCTGCTCTAGAAGGACCAAGAAACTCCAGAGGACAGCGGCTCTGTTCACCCAAGACTGCAACTTTGTTTCCAAAGAAGCAACTTCAAGACAACTGCGTTTCCCGCCGGAAGCGTGAGACTTGCTACTCTGCACCCGACGCCCCCGGCTCGACTTGTGGAGAAACAACACTTCAGGGAGGACTCCCCAGCGACTACGAGACTGTGAGTAGCCAGAGTTGCCCCCCCTGAGCCCCCACAGCGACGCCTGCAGAGGGAATCCCTAGGCTCCCCCTGACCGCGACTGCCTGACTCCCAGATCCCGACGCCTGGTAAAGACTCTGCACCCGCAGCCCCCAGGACCTGAAAGATCGGAACTCCAGTGCAGGAGTAACCCCCAGGTCAGGAGGCCCTCTCCCTTGCCCAGGTGATGGCTACCCCGAGGAGCCCCCCCTTGCCTGCATCGCCGAAGAGACCCCTTGGTCTCCCATTGATTTACATTGGAAACCCGATGTGTGTTTGCACACTGCACCCGGCCGCCCCCGTGCTGCTGAGGGTGTACTTCCTGTGCTAACTTGTGTCCCATCCCGGTGCCCTACAAAACCCCCCTGGTCTGCCCTCCGAAGACGCGGGTACTTACCTGCTGGCAGACTGGAACTGGGGCACCCCCTTCTCCATTGAAGCCTATGTGTTTTGGGCACCACTTTGACCTCTGCACCTGACCGGCCCTGAGCTGCTGGTGTGGTAACTTTGGGGTTGCTCTGAACCCCCAACGGTGGGCTACCTTGGACCCAAACTTGAACCCCGTAGGTGGTTTACTTATCTGCAAAAACTAACAAACTCTTACTCTCCCTAGGAACTGTGAAAATTGCAGTGTGTCTAGTTTTAAAATAGCTATGTGTGATTTATATGAAAACTGTGTATGCTATTTTGATTATTCAAAGTTCCTAAAGTACCTACCTGCAATACCTTTCATTTGAAGTATTACATGTGAAATTTGAACCTGTGGTTCTTAAAATAAACTAAGAAAATATATTTTTCTATACAAAAACCTATTGGCCTGGAATTATCTCTGAGTGTGTGTTCCTCATTTATTGCTTGTGTATGTACAACAAATGCTTAACACTACTCCTTTGATAAGCCTACTGCTCGACCACACTACCACAAAATAGAGCATTAGTATTATCTCTTTTTGCCACTATCTTACATCTAAGGGGAACCCTTGGACTCTGTGCATACTATTCCTTACTTTGAAATAGTGCATACAGAGCCAACTTCCTACAATACTAATGCTCTATTTTGTGGTAGTGTGGCCGAGCTTATCAGAGGGTAGTGCTAAGCATCTGTTGTACACGCATAGTCAAGAAATGAGGCACGCACTCAATGACTAACTCCAGGCCAATATTTATGTATCAATAAATATACTTTGTTACTTTATTTTTAGAACCAAAAGCATCTTAGTTGCAGGTAAGTACAATTTCAAGAATGTATCATTTTCAAGTATCAAATGCACTTTGTTTGGAATTCACAGATCAAACAGTTTTCAGGTAGTAATACTTTTTTCAATTTCAAAAGTAGACAGTGCAATTTCTCATAGAAAGCAATGCGGTCCTAGGGGAAGAAAAATAACAATACAGTTTGCAGGTAAGTACTCGACTTACAATCACATTCTTTGGGAGTTAGGGTGTCCACAGGGCAACGTTTAGGACAACACCAAGGGTGCACCACAAGGAACACCGGGACAGCCGGGTGCAGAGGTCAGAGTTGGTGCCGGGCGCCCAATGGAATCCCATGGAGACTGAGGGCACTTAGAAAGAAACAGCTTGCAGGTAAGTACCCGTGACTTCAGGGCAGAGACCTGGGGGCCTAGATCAGCACCAAACACATGTTCTCAGCAGCAAGGTGCAGGGTGCAAACACAGTGTAGGGCGCACATTACTGTTTAATAGGAGGACCCTAGGGGCCCTGAAGATGGCTTCATCCTTCGTGTGCCCACTCACTTTGGGGAGGGGGGCACATTCCTAACCCTATTGGCTAGCTCCCTCCAAAACAAGATGGAGGATTCTGCCAGGAGGGGTTCACCTCAGCTTTGGGCACCCTATGGGTGGTCCCAGCTGGAGTAGACACTCCTCCTGGTGTTTACTAATTTTCCCACCGGACCTGCCTCCAAACGTGCGGCCTGGTCCGAGGGTGGGCACCTCCACTAGCTGGAGTTCTCTGAGGTGGCAAAACAAAAGACAGGAGCCTTTGAGGGTCACTGCCAAGTGTTTCAGTTCCTGTAGGGGGAAGTGTGGAGCACCTCTAAGATGCCCTCTGTGTGCATGTTACAATAAAGCCAACACTGGCATCAGTGTGGGTTTATTGAGCTGAGACGTTTGATACCAAACGTCCCAGCATTTATTGAAGCCATCATGGAGCTGTCGAGTTGGTAAGGACAAACTCATGACCCATCTACTCAATATGGCTTCACTGCACTTGCAAGGTTAGACAATGTAGGGGCATATTGCTCATGCAGCTATGCCCTCACCTGTGGTATATTGCACCCAGCCTTAGGGCTGTAAGGCTTGCTAGAGGGGTGACTTACTTATGCCACAGACAGTGATTTGTAGGCACAGCACACAAATAGGAATGACATGTCAACTTTACCTTTTTCTCCCCACCAACACACACAATCTGCAATGGCAGTGTGCATGTGTATGGTGAGGGGTCCCTTGGGGCGGTACAATACATGCTGCAGCCGTTAGAGACACCCCCAGCCACAAGGCCCTTGGTACCACTGGTACATTGTACAAGGGACTTAGCTGTGTGCCAGAGGTGTGCCAATTGTGGAAGCAACTGTACAGTTTAGGGAAAGAAACACAGGGGCTAGTGCCTGGTTGGCAGGATCCCAGCACACACTCTGTCACGTTAGCATCAGATAATAGGAAAAAGTGGGGGGTAACTATGCCAAAAGGAGCTCTTCCCTACACAGGGTTCCTTTGTCAATCAGTAATGATGATATCAGGAAGATCATTTAGAAAACAACGTGAACTAAAACAATTTCAACTGATTTTACTGCTGTGGGCAGTTCTTGCTTTTTCTCTTTCCAACAAAAGGAACATCCTTGCTTCGATTGTGGAACAATGAGATGAATCATGCTTTCCTGGAGATCTCAAAACACAATAAAGGTTATGCTTGGAACTTCAAACAGACATTGCTCTGTTTTAACATACAATGAGTGTTTTCTAATTCTGGCATGGATTTCATGGACATGAGCGTGGTGTTGCGTTAAGGTGTCAGAGGATAATGGGATGTCATTCAACCAGACCACTATATAAACATCCTCTCATATATCCTCACCAGACTGTATGCCCAAAAGAAGTCAAGGTAGAGAATATTTAGTAAACTTGATTTGATGGACTTGTTTGAGTAAGACCAAGAAGAGAGAGAGAGGTTGACAGTTTCAGACGGTGATGGCATTTAGCTCTCAATAATCAATACCTTGATGGTATTCTTTGTTTAGCTGTACAAACAAAGAGCATAGGAGCCTCAGCTGGAGATGCTGAAAGCCGGATAAAGCCTTTCTCCAAATTCTCTTTCAGGTATTGGTGCAGGATCTCGTCCTCCTTGACAGTCAAGGGATATACTTTTGTGTGGGGATGGATACCAAGGCATCAAATCAATGGTGCAGTCATAATCCTGATGATGAGGTAAAGTATCTGCTCTTTTGTTTGCTGAGATGATTTTCAAAGTGCAGTTATAGAGTGGTTTGCACCTATCGGTTCATTGTTAGACATTGGGGATAGCTTTTGTAGAAGAAGCAAGATAGAGACAGAGGGGATCATTACGAGTTTGGCGTTCACTAGACCGCCAGACTCGCGGTGGCAGTCGGACCATCCGTCGAACTCGTAAAATAAGGTCGAGTCTTTTCATTGGTCTGAGACTCAAAGCAATGTGTAGCATAATAAAAAGAGGAAAACAAAATAAATAGCGCAACCCAGTCTAAATGGGGTATATTTCCTTACCATGTTGTTCCTAAAATTATTGGAATTGGAAGTGCATTGATGAGATCAAAGTGAAGTTGCTCCACATGGTAGCATAAGTTGCTATTAAAACTAATTGTATTTCTTTGCAGATTACTCCTGAAGTCAGCGCTGTTCCACGGATGCCTTGAATTTCCTTTATAGTGACGTCTCTCTGGTAGTGATCGGTACCTTCATCTGAAACTTGTAACACATGAAGAACCTAGAATTCTGGAGTCCACCAAAGCCAAAGCGGTAATAGCTTCTCCAGGAGAGGTCAAAAAGGACTTTTAAAATGTAATAGACTTCATCAGTAATGGACAGTTCAGTTACAATATTGCTCATCCCTTGTCCATTACAAGGGAATGAGCCGATGTATTTCTGGAAAGCTGTGACCATTCCCTCACACTTCTGTCTTTCTCTTTTGTTATAAGATATTTCCTTGCTCCTCCAATCTGCATTAGTTCCTCTTGATTGGTTTGGGTTTCATTGGATTCCAATTTATTAGGAATCCAGAAGCGATAAGAATAAAACCGCAGTGCTGCTTTATGAGTTGTTTGATGTGCATCTGTTTGGTACATTAGGCCTATTGAAGCTCTGGGGGTAGTAGGTTAATTTACTACCGAGGCCAATGCACCCATCAAATGCTCCCCAAGCCCTTGTAAAAGTGCAGGAGCAGCGGCCTTGCCTGCCTGTGCAGCTTCTGAGAACTACAGCTGTTAATCTCTCGTATAACCAACAAGTTCCTTGTCGCCTTCCATCAGGTTCAGTAATCAGGGATTAGCTGATTGGATGGTATGCCAATTACCCAAAATGACTGTAAATTTAAACCAGGGACTCTGAATTAAAGTCAGAGGCATAGCCAAAGTAAGGCTCATATTAATACTTTTTTAGCGCCGCATTTGCGTCATTTGTTTACGCAAAAGCGGCGCAAAGTTGCAAAATACAAATGTATTTTGTAACTTTGCGCCATTTTTGTGTCAAAAAGCGGCGCAAATGCAGCACTAAAAAAGTATAAATCAGGCCCTAAGAGTGCTCTTCGTTAAATCCGAAAGTTCCAAAGGGATTTTGACATATCTTCAGCAAAATGATGAGGTTGAAATAAGCAGCGCAAGTGACATTGTGATAACAAATATCAGAAATGGGCAATGATCTCCTTCAAAAAGGTGCCCATATTAAGGGATTTACTGGACAAAGATTTCTTTCTACACCAGTTCCTGGATTACTAGTAATTTTGAGTGAATTATTAGTTTCCATGAAAACTGTGTGTGTGGTTCAGATGAAAGAAGCAGTAATAACAGCTGTAGAGGTAATCTGAATAATTTGATTAAATAAAAGTACATTTTAATGTCAGGTTGTGTCTTCGTACATCTCTGTGAAATTTTGGGGTATATTTACAAGCCCCTAGCAACACCTTGCGCCGCCCTAGCAGCATTTTTTTTTTTTTTTAGTTAAGGTGGTGTTGAGGAGGCCTTTCTCCCTTGCAGTATTTACAAAGCGGCACAATGCTTGCATTCTCCACTTTGTAAACCTTTGCTCCACATTATGCCTGTGCCAGACATAATGTATGCATGGGGGGGGCGTTCCGATGCAGGGAGGCCCAAAAAAATGGCACAGTAGAATTTACATCCATTTTTTCCACCATTTTTAACGCCTTCTCAGAGCAAGCGTTAAAATGACGCATCCATTTTAATCACTGGGCCTACCTGTGCTTTGCTGCACTAGACACAATAGTGTCACAGATTTTGACGCTATTGTCCTAACGACCACCATGATGCGCCGTATTGTAAATACAGCACAACAATGGTGTCGTTAGGTGGGGCAGGGGTGACGCAAGAAAAGTGGCGCATCAGGGCCGATACGCTACTTTCTTGTAAATATGCCCCTTTGTGATTCTGCAGCCATGACTTGGATGGAGTTTTCATATAAGTCCATTGGGAGTACGAGCTGTCAGGTTGCAAGTGACCAGACTGCTGAGATCCCTGCAGGCCCTGAACCCCTACACAATGGAGTGAAGAAAACAACACATCTGCTGAAGGAGTCAGAGGAAGAGGGAAAGGGAGTGAGAGAGAAATCTGGACTGATTACACCCTCAAAATGGTTTAATCATACACTGGGAAATGCTCTGGTTAATGACGTGGAGGAGGAATCTTAAGTTTGCAGTGGTTGTAAGATAAGTAGCAGATCGCAGATAAAAATACCAGTACCGTCCAGAATGAGACAGCTATTTGTAGAAGTCCCACAGTATACCTCAATATGTCCCTGATACTGCAGGTACATAATGTGTGAGAAGCTATAGAACCTCTAGCCTGCACATGATATAAGTACGAGGGAGTAATCATTTCAACAATTACATACTAGTTCTGATTCAGATGGAGTGAGAAACTGTACTGCTTAGTCCTCTAAGATAATACACAGTGGTTGAAACAACATTACCTCCATTCTCTCAGATAGACTGTAGGAGAGACAATATCACCTGCATCCTCTCATGATGCTACACATAAGGAATATATGAAACAATCTTAGCACCATGTCTCTCAGAACACCCGTGTGTTAGACATCTCATACTGCAGGCACTGAATGTTCAAGGGAACACGATGTCCTCCATGCACTCTCAATATACTGCAGGTACAGAGCGTAGGAGGGTCAGTAATAAAGACAGTCTGCTAATAATACTGCAGGAGTACACTAGAGACCAAGGGCTAGATGTATGAAGAAACCACTTTGAGATTCTCTAATAGCAATTTTTAAGAATTCTTTATTTCTGATTTGCAAAAAGGTATGTATCATATTTGCGATTCGGTAATAGCGATTTCTTAAAAATCACAAATGCTATTACCGAATCGCAAATAGCGATTCTGAGCCCATTCGCACCTATGGGCCTGTGATAGTTGCGAATTTTTTGCATTTCCCAAATTGCAAATTCCTAACTGGAATTCGCAATTTAGGGAATGCAAAACCCCAGGGTGCTGGGGGCCTAACGCTCCCTCTGCTGCACCCCAAAAAATGTTTCAGGACATGTAAAGCGCACACATGCCAAAGGGGCATGTGTGCGTTACATGTCAATTTTAAAAATGCATTTCTAAAGTTTTACTCAGTGGTAATTGTGATTTCTTAATGCCTAATTCACATTAAGGAAAAGCTTGATACATGTGCTTAAGAAATCGCAAATAAGGATTCCTTATGTGCGATCTCTTATTCAGAGAATCGCAATTTGTGATTCTCTAAACGGGCTATTTTAGCGATTCCTTAAAATTGCATAGCGAATGCCTTTCATACATAATGAAAGGCATTTTTGCATTCGCAAACGGCCATTCGCACCGTTTGCGAATGCAAAAACACTTGTTACTCGTGGCCCCAAAAGAACTCCATCATGCCCTTTATACTACAAGTACAGAGTGTATTAACCTCTTCGCTGCCAGGCCTTTTCCCCCTCAGGTGCCAAGCCTTTTTTTGCCTATTTGGGGCAGTTCGCACTTAGGCCCTCATAACTTTTTGTCCACATAAGCTAACCATGCCAAATTTGTGTCCTTTTTTTCCAACATCTCAGGGATTCTAGAGGTACCCAGAGTTTGTAGGTTCCCCTGGAAGAGACCAAGAAATTAGCCAAAATACAGGAAAAGTTCGTTTTTTTAAAAAAGAAATAGAAAAAAAGATTGCTGAAGAAGGCTTGTGTTTTTTTCCTGAATGGCATCAACAAAAGGTTTGCGGTGCTATAATCACCATCTTCCCAGCTTTCAGGAACAGGCAGACTTGAATCAGAAAACCAAATTGTTCAACACAATTTTGGCATTTTACTGAGACATATCCCATTTTTACAATTGTTTGTGCCTTTAGCCTCCTTCCACTTAGTGACAGAAATGGGTGTGAAACCAATGCTGGGTCCCAGAAAGCTAATCATTTCTGAAAAGTAGACAAAATTCTGAATTCAGCAAGGGGTCATTCGTGTAGATCCTACAAGTGTTTCCTTCAGAAAATAACAGCTGAAATAAAAGAATATTGAAATTGAGGTGAAAAAAAACAGCAATTTTTCTCCACGTTTTACTCTGTAACTTTTTCCTGCTATGTCAGATTTTGAAAAGCAATATACAGTTACCTCTGCTGGACCCTGCTGGTTCTGGGGGGGGATATATAGGGCTTGTAGGTTCACCAAGAACCCTGGTATCCAGAGCCAATAAAGAAGCTGCACCTTGCAATGGGTTTCCATTGTATACCAGGTATACAGCAATTCATTTGGTGAAATATAAAGAGTGAAAAATAGGTATCATGGAAACCTTTATATTTACCAACATTGGCACAAGATAAGGTGTTGAGAAGCAGTGGTTATTTGCACATCTCTGAATTCAGGGGTCCCCATATTAGCGTGTGAATTACAGGGCATTTCTCAAATAGAAGTCTTTTTTACACCCTACCTTACATTTGGAAGGAAAAAATGTAGAGAAAGACAAGGAGCAATAACACTGGTTCTTCTAGTCTGTGTTCCCCCAAGTCTCACAATAAAAATGGTACCTCACTTGTGTGGGTAGGCCTGGTGCCCGCGACAGGAAATGCAACATGGACACATCACATCTGATGTGTTTTTTGCAAAGTGCCTAGCTGTGGATTTTGGCTCCTAGCTCAGTGGCACCTAGGAAAACCTACCAAACCTGTGCTTTTTAAAAACTAGACACCTATGGGAATACAGGATGGGGTGACGTGTGGGGCTCTCACCAAGTTCTGTTACCCAGAACCCTTTGCAAACCTCAAAATTTGGCAACAAAAAAAAACACGTTTTCCTCACATTTCAGTGACAGAAAGTTCTGGAATCTTAGAGGAGCAAAACATTTCCGCCACCCAGCATTCCCCCAAGTCTCCCGATAAAAATGGTACCTAACTTGTGTGGGTAGGCCTAGTGCCTGCAACAGGAAATGCCCCAAAACGTAACATGGACACATCACATCTTTACATTGACAACCAACATGTTTTTTGGAAAGTGCCTAGCTGTGGATTTTGGTCTCTAGCTCAGACGGCACCTAGGAAAACCTACTAAACCTGTGCAGTTTTGAAAATTAGACACCTAGGGATACCCGGGAGGGGGTGACTTGTGGCCCTCTCACCGGCTTGCTATCCAGAATCCTTTGCAAACCTCAAAATTTGGCAAAAAAAACACTTTTTCCTTACATTTTGGTGATAGAAAGTTCTGGAATATGAGAGGAGCCACAAATTTCCATCTACCTAGCAATTCTCGAAGTCTCCCGATAAAAAATGGTACCTCACTTATGTGGGTAAACATAGTGCCCGTAACAGGGAATGCCCCAAAACACAACGTTGCCACATCACATTTTCCCAAAGAAAACTGACCTGTTTTTTGCAAAGGGCCTAGCTGTGGATTTTGGCTTCTAGCTCATCTGGCACCTAGGAAAAGCTAGCAAACCTGGACATTTCTGAAAACTAAACACCTAGGGGAACCCAAGATGGAGTAACTTGTGGTACTCTCACCAGGTTCTGTTACACACAATCCGTTGCAAACCCCCAAATTTGGCAAAAAAAACACTTTTCCCTCACATTTCGGTGCTGCAAAGTTCTAGAATCTGAGTGGAGCCTCAAACATCCTTCTACCCAGCATTTCCCCAGGTCTCCCGCTGAAAATGGTACCTCACTTATGTGGGTAGACATAGTGCCCGCAACAGGAAATACCCCAAAACACAATGTGGACACATAACATTCTCCTAAAGAAAACTGACCTGTTTTTTGCAGAGTGCTTAGCTGTGGATTTTGGCATCTAGCTCATCTGGCACCTAGGAAAAGCTAGCAAACCTTGACATTTCTAAAAACTAGACACCTTGGGGAACCCAAGATGGGGTAACTTGTGGTCCTCTCACCAGATTCTGTTACCCAGAATACTTTGCATTGCAAACCTCAACATTTGGCAAAAAAACACTTTTCCCTCATATTTCGGTGCTGCAAAATTCTGGAATTTGAGGGTAGCCACAAATGTCCTTCTACCCAGCGTTCCCCCAGGTCTCCCAATAAAAATGGTACGTCACTTGTGTGGGTAGACATAGTGCCCGCAACAGGAAATACCCCAAAACACAACGTGGACACATAACATTCGCCTAAAGAAAACTGACCTGTTTTTTGCAGAGTGCTTAGCTGTGGATTTTGGCATCTAGCTCATCTGGCACCTAGGAAAAGCTAGCAAACCTTGACATTTCTATAAACTAGACACCTTGGGGAACCCAAGATGGGGTAACTTGTGGTCCTCTCACCAGGTTCTGTTACCCAGAATACTTTGCAAACCTCAACATTTGGCAAAAAAACACTTTTCCCTCATATTTCGGTGCTGCAAAATTCTGGAATTTGAGGGTAGCCACAAATGTCCTTCTACCCAGCGTTCCCCCAGGTCTCCCAATAAAAATGGTACGTCACTTGTGTGGGTAGGCCTAGTGCCGGCGACAGGAAACGCCCCAAAACACAACGTGAACACATCACATACTCCCAAAGAAAACTGACTTGTTTTTTGCAAAACGCCTAGCTGTGGATTTTGGCCTCTAGCTCATCTGGCACCTAGGAAAAGCTAGCAAACCTGGACATTTCTGAAAACTAGACCCAAGATGGGGTAACTTGTGGTGCTTTCACCAAGTTCTGTTACCTAGAATCCTTTGCAAACCTCAAAATGTGGCAAAAAACACTTTTCCCTCACATTTCGATGCTGCAAAGTTCTCGAATCTGAGGGGAGCCACAAACGTCCTTCTACCCAGCGTTCCCACAGGTCTCTCGATAAAAATGGTACCTCACTTGTGTGGGTAGACCTAGTGCCCGCAACAGGAAATGCCCAAAACACTATGTGGACACCTCAAAATGATCAAATACAAAACTACCTGTTTTTGTGGGGGGGTGGGGCACATTTCTGAAAACTAGACACCCGAGGGAGTCGAGGGAGGTGCCACTTGCGTGGATCCCCCAGTGTTTTCTTACCCAGAATCCTCAGCAAACCTCAAATTTAGTTAAGCCTTCACCATTCTAAGTGGGACAATTTTGAGAGTTAGACAAGCTCTGCTGGTCCATATGTAAAACCAAAACCCTAAATATTCAAATGTCCTCTTGCTTGCCGTGGGATACGATGTTTTAGTTTTAGATGTTTTAGTTTGTGGGGGGAGAGCCGAAAGACTGTTACCCCCTTTAGTTGGGGTGGGAGCATAACCATGCCCATACTGGTTGGTAGCCACCATTTATTTTTAATTCCCTGGCACCTAGTAGGCTTTCTGCCCCCCCCCCTCCCCGGGTAGTAGATCGGGGGTAATTGCCCCATCTGCTCACCGGTGGGCCGAACAACTTTGTCCCCATATATTTAGGGTAAGGTTATGGCCATTTAGTCGCTGGTGGGCTTTCTGCCCCCCTTGGGGGCAGATGGGCCTTACAAAAATATGACGATCTGCCCCCAGGGAGGGCAGAAATGGCCAACAGTAATGTGCCCCCATGGGGAGCAACTCTTGCCCAAGGGACTGCCCCCCAAACAAAACACACACACATAACAATTCCCTGGTTCCTAAGTGGTTGGGCAGATTGGCCTAATAGAAATAGGCCAATCTGCCCCCAAGGGGGGAGGGGGGGAGGAAATGGGCAAAAATTAATTTGTCCCCCAGGGGAGCAACCCTTGCCTAAGGGGTCGCTCCCCATCTGTAAAAAATAAAAAATAAAAAAAAATCCCTGGTGCCTTGTGGTTTCTGCCTCCCCTGGGGGCAGATCGGCCTAATTAAAATTGGCCAATCTGCCCCCAAGGGGGGCAGAAATGACCTAAAATAAATTTGCCCCCCAGTGGAGTGACCCTTGCCAAAGGGGTTGCTCCCCTTGCATGAAAGCGGTCGCTTCCCATCTGTAAAAATTAATTTAACAAAATCCCTGG
The DNA here is from genome assembly GCF_031143425.1 of Pleurodeles waltl. Lineage (NCBI taxonomy): Eukaryota > Metazoa > Chordata > Amphibia > Caudata > Salamandridae > Pleurodeles > Pleurodeles waltl. The sequence goes on from NC_090441.1 coordinate 95,144,110, forward strand.
TGCCTTGTGGTTTCTGCCACCAACAGGGCAGTTCGGCCTAATTAAAATAGGGCGATATGCCCACAAGTGGCTAGAAATGGCCTAAAAATAATTTGCCCCCAGGGGAGCGACCCCTGCCTAAGGGGTCGCTCCCCTTGTGTGAAACTGACTAACAAAATAAAAATCCCTGGTGTCTAGTGGTTTCTGCCCCCTGGGAGCAGATTGGCTAATAAAACTAGGCCGATCTGCCCCCCAGGGGGGCAGAAATGGCCTAAAAATAATTTGCCCCTAGGGGAGCGACTCTTGCCTAGGGGGTCGCTCCCCACATGTCAAAAACGAAAATATATATATATATCCCCGGCGTCTAGTGGCTTCTGCCCCCGGGGGAAGATCGGCCTAATTAAAAAAGGCCAATCTGCCCCTGGGGGGGCGGAAAAGGCCTAATAGTAAATTGCCCCCCTGGGGAGCGGCTCTTGCCAAAGGGGCCACTCCCCTTATGTATAAATAATGTAAAAAACGTATTCCATGGTGTCTAGTGGCTTCACGATCAGGCTGCAGAAATGCTCACAGAGGCATGAAAGGAAAGAAAAGGCCTTTCCTTTCATGCCTCTGCCTGCCCCCACCTCCTGGTTGGAAGAGAAATGCTTTGCATTGCGATTGCGCGCTGACATTAACAGATGTCACGGGGAGGTTGGGGGTGGAAAGGGAAGCAATTCACCTTCCATTCCTGAGTGGGGGGGCAGGTGCAGTACCATCTGGTCTCATCCCTGCCACACGGGAACCGTGGCCGAGGATGAGACCACCTCGCCCCAGGTAACGTGGGGGTTAATACAATCAATGTGCCAAAGACACTACGGGTAGAAAGAGACATAAGTATCTACAGCTTGTGGATGATACTAACATAGAGACCATAAGAAAGCAGTACCTCCAGTCTGAGCACACTTCTAGAGGTTCAGCATCTTTGAGAGACAATATTACCCTGAGCCTGCCATATTACTACAGGTACAGAGTACACTGCTACAGGTTCATCATCTTCGAGATACAGTATTACCCTGCGCCTGCCATGTTACTACAGCTGCACGGTACACTACTACAGGTTCAGAATCTTTAAGAGACAGTACTACCATGAGCCTGCCATGTTATTACAGATGCAGAGTAGACTGCTACAAGTTCAGAATCATTAAGCAATAGTATTACCCTGAGCCCACCATGTTACTACTAATGCAGAGTACACTGCTACAGGTTCAGAATCTTTAAGGGACAGCATTGCCCTGAGCCTGACATGTTACTACAGCTGCACGGTACACTGCTACAGGGTCATCATCTTTGAGATATAGTATTACCCTGAGCCTGCCATGTTACTACAGCTGCACGGTACACTGCTACAGGTTCAGAATCTTTAAGAGACAGTATTACCCTGAGTCTTCCATGTTACTACAGGTACAGAGTATGACATAAAGCATTACCCCTACCAATCCTGTAAAACTAGAGGTACATACTGGGAGACAGAGAGTAAAACCTCCAGCCAACCTATAATCCAACAGCCACACAGTCATAATCATTGTATGTGTAAATGTAGAGCACTTCATACCCTCTTGTGGGTGTCAAAGCACATTATCGGATGGATAGCATACTACATTGTGGGATAGTGCTTGGTGGTAAGGATGTTACTCTTGCTGTGTTTGTTTTTGCGAAGGGAATAGGTATCCACCGTGAGTGACCAGAGGAATGCCTTTATTGTGTCTTAGGTGGCAGAGCAAGCTCATAGTGTGATGGAGGAAATGAAAGACAGGGCACACAATGACTATACTAGCAAGCTGCCTAGGTTACTCTGCTGGATCCATGTTGACATTATTGTGCTGATTTCAGCAATTAGGATATCTACTGATAAACCCATTTGGATCTATGGAGGAGAGAGACGAAAGCAGAGATCGCCATGGGTGGTCTGCATTACAGTTATCACTTATGAAGACTGTCATTGTTATCAAGAATTTGTAGAGCTTTAGGGATGAGGACAGGATCTGCAGGGATGGATGGTATTAAAGTCTTCCCGATTGCCCCCAATATGTGACAGATCTCTCTGTATGTTCGGCACATGCTCTCTTTGGTACTGAGTGACTTGTTCATGTGGATTGATCATGTTTTTTTGGTAATGTAGGCATGTCCTGTGGTAGTTCTGTGTTTTCTCAGTACCACTGAGAGATTATGCATACTCTGCTTGATTACAGTTGATCTAGGTCTAGCTAATTTGTGGTAATTCCTATCACATATGGATGCCACTGCCACCTACCTTGCACTGATTACAGCAGGTCATAGTTGTGACCAGATTTGGAATTCCTGTGCCTTTTGAGCACTCTTCGGCAGAATGTTCGATTCTGATCTCAAATGTTGTTCTTTTTTGTGTCAGGACGGTCTGATTGATCTCCACCATTCCCTAAGGACAAGGCAGGTTTTATACTGTGTTCTTGAACTCGAGATGGCCTTTGATATTTCATATCTCGGCTGGCAAGGCATTCTATAGTTTTGCAGCCTCTACCCAGAATGCTTTCTGGCAATGGCCTTTTTGTTATAGGAAGGAACAATTAGTGGATGTGCTAGCCTTGCACGTAGGGTCCAGTTCTGGCACAATCAATAACATTTCACCGGTAGGTACCACAGGCTTATCATTTGGATGGCTTTGTGGATGATACAGAGTATTTTATGCTGAACATATAGCTATTGGCAGCCAGCTATTGTTTGTAGCACCTTGTCATATGTTCCCTTGGGTAGGGGTGTAATAACATCTTGCTTGAATGTTTGGATTCTTTCTAGGTTTTGCAGTAGGAAGGTCCTAGATATGAGGCATTTACATAATCTGCTGATGATGCTACCAGAGTGAGAGTACTGTAGTTTCTAGTTACACCTCAGATGATGTAATATGTGTCTGCTACCCACCAATCCAAGGTTTCTTACCTCACTTGATGTTGGTGATGGGGCCTCCAAATCTCTGGGGGTAAGTAGAGGTTGCTGGTCTTCATCCGTTTGTCCATTTGCTCGAATCCTCTAGTTGGGTCTTAGCTATCTCTGTCTTTAGAGTTTTCCAGTTTTCAGATAATCTGTGTCATTGATATAACTGTAGCATGTAAGGGTGAAATATCTGATGAGACCCTGTAAGTGAGTAAAGTTGAAATAGGAGTGGAGAAACGATTGAGTCTTGTGAGACACTAACGTACATGGTGTTAGGAGATGGGGTGGACATATATATTGTTAGTGGCTCCTACACTGAGGCTTTCTGGTCTAGGTAGTAGCATCCGGTAACAACCAGTATTGAAGGCTGCCGATAGTTCCAAAACTAGTACTGCAGGTGCATTATTTTTGTCTGTTCATCTTAGCGTTTGAACTCTCTGAGATGCAACGGGTAAAGAATGTCTGAACAGCATTAAAACTTCAGTCTGCCCATGATGCATTTATAGGTTGTAGTCGAAAAAAACAATATATCCAGTTTGCCCACTAAAGAGGTGGAATGTGATACATAGTAACACCACAGCCAGCCTGCATAAGTGACATCAAGACCGATCAAACATTTGCAATGCAATAGGTTTCACATTTGCGAGAGTTAGGGCTATTGGCATTATAAATTACAATGTATTTTACCCATGTGTTTTTGTTTGGAGTGGTGTGGATGTATGTGGTTTGGAATTATGTGGGTTGAATTGGAATTGTTAGTTGTGGAATTGTGTGGGGTGGAATTGTGTGGTGTGTAGTGTATTTGTGTAGTGGAATTATGTAGCATGGTGAATAGACAGGGGTGAGAGCTGCGTTGATTTGGATCCTTAATACAATAATCAAATAATCGAAATTTGCCTGAGACTGTTATTGTGCCTTGATGTTCTTTTTACAACTGTGCATGCGATTTGTTTGAACTAAATGCCCAATAAAGAAGAGCTCAAAGTTGGCTATCAATTAATTGGTCCTCACTGGGTAGCTGACAGTGGGTCACCGTGATTGCTCTTGCCCCTCACTATGATGAAGAAAGATCCATCGGAGGACCATCGCCTCTGAGGTGGAGTGAGTGGAAAAAATATTTTTCTTAACAAATGGGACCAGTGCAGACAGCAGGGAAAAAGTACATGTTTCCACTGCATTATACTTCATTCAGAGTCGGGCAGCACCACACAATGGTGAAAGAGAGGGGGGGCAGGATGCCGGAGCCGGGCAGTGTTAGATGGACTCGTGCCACAGTGCGATAAAACAAAGATGATCCTACTCTTTGGTACTTATGACCTTGTCCCTGTTACAAACTTATAGGAGTCACAGAATGAACTCTCCATGATAAAGAAAAATAATGGCTAAATGCGGATTTTTGTTTCAAATTAAAAAAAACAGACCACACTCAAAGGAACACTTGAAAATGTTTATGCAAGATTACACTCAATGTTACACTATAAAAAAAGGAGAAAGGGCGAATTTGATGCGTACAGATCATCATGCGCATTACTCATAGCTAATTGCTGTAACTGGGATTTGAGCAAATACAGGATCTTGCTGGAAATAAAAAGAGGACTAACAAAGTCAATTGTGCCACTAAATTATGTCAACGTATCTGCCTTCACCTCGCAATAACTTGTGTAATGTAACTGGTGCGCATGTAAAGTGCTCCAGCTCAAGATCGCGCTATATAAAACTGCAAAAAAAGTGTTAACAGGAGGGCAAGGGTGTAAGCACCAGTTAAACTGATGACTGCAGATCAACGCATGTACTTATTTGTTTTATTTACGTTAATCGCAACACTTCTTCAAAACTGAGTAAAATGCCTGGAATCACTGTAACTGCAGCTTTTGCATCACGAATGACAAAGCTTTAGTCATATCAAAATACTGCAACTCTGCTTCACCTCCTATGTCTTCCTTAACGTCCCCATGTTAAACTGACAGCTACTAGCATGTGTTGCAGAATAAATTGTGCCCTGTTTTCCTTAGACACCACACACCTTGGCATTTGCTGCTCATTCAGTCGGCTGGATGCACACTTTCTTCTGGCCACCACACATTAACCAATCGCCCTAATGGGGAAGACAGTCAGCAAAACCCTTATATTATGCTTTTTAGCCCATTAATGAGTTTTAAACCAGGTTTATCAGTACCCCCTTGCTTTTTTAAGCATGTTGAAGTTGGTTAGCGATCAATGTTAAAGTTCAATTCTTGTACAGATTGATGCATTCATAGCAGAAATTATTTTTAAATAATTGTAGCATGCTCACGTCGACTATTTAAGATAGAAGCACAGAGGAATCATGTATGTAAATGAAGAGAAAGTGGACAGATGTACTGCGTGTTCTGTCACGGCCGCCGCTCAGGACAGCCTAGCCAGCTGGGAGGACTGATATGCACAGTGCACTAAGGCATAATCTGTGCAATCCATACTACATAGTTGGTTTCAGGACGCTTATGAGAATCCATACTGTATCATAGCATCCAGGAGGCCTTTGCACAATCTATTCACAGTGGGAGGCAGAACCCAGACTGTTGCATTTTACAGGTAGGTGTTTTGGAATGAAGGTATGGAGGTAAAGACCAGATTTAGTAAAACATGACCATAAAAGTATAATGCCAAATTGAACTCTGTCAAGTGTGTCAGAAAAGAGAAAAAAGAAAGGCACGCAGCCACAATGGCCGCCACACAGTGTGGCTGTAAATTAAAAGTGAAAATGCTTCTTCTGTTGCCAGCAGTGGGTGGGAGCTATTTTAGACAGCCTGCTCTACTTTAGCTGCGGACACCGTGCAAAAAACAAATTAAAGGTGAAAGTGCTTGTTCCATTGCCGGCAGCTGGTGGAAGCCATTTTAGGCAGCCTGTTCTATTTTGGCTGTGGGCGTCATGCCAAAAAGTAAAAGAAGGCCTGCAAACAAGTTGTCCACATACAACTAAAACGGGAGTAGGGAAAATAAATAGTTCCTGACAAACACTTAAAAACATACAGAAGTTAGTCCCTGCTCCTGGACGTTAACAACCAACTAAGAGGAGGAACAAAAAATAACGATTAGCCACTAGAAAGCAATCCTTTCTAGTGGACAATCCAAGTTACCAATAAAAACCCAGTAGACGGGCTGGAAGCCCATGCAGTGAATACAGCATGTCTTGCAGACAGAGCACGCGCGCTGCCTAGGCTCAACCTAAAAATTATACCAGTTGTGGACTGTAAGAGAGATGTAAATACCCTGCTTGCCCACAGTACCACATCTACTCATTTAAGAGACCTATAGTCTGCAAACAACACTACTGGTGCAAATTATTAGGGAGAGAATAACATCTTTTGACTCTCTAGAGGTACATAGTGTATAAAGAGATTGTATAAGCGGATGTAACACCTACAGTATGCCAAAGATACTAAAGGTACAGGTTGTATGAGACACACTAATACATATATTCTTCTTTTAATGATGCAGGTACTGAGTGTGTAATGGAAAAAAATCCCTCAAATTTACCAATTATATTACAGGTACTAAGTGCATGGAACATAGTATAGCACTCTGCTGCTTTGTAGATAGGTTCTTGTACAAATCCCTCATATACACTAGTAATATATTTTGTCTGCCTCTGTTAATACATACATTGAGTGTATGAAGGATACTAATAAATCTGCCAAAGAAAATACATGTAGCTAGTGAAAGATATAAATATCTCTAGCTTGGCCACGGTAGGCCAGGGAAAATTGGAACCTTTTCTTCCACGACAGCAACTTCAGCGCTGCTATTCAACCCCCCTTGTGCTCTCATCTACCAAGTGCCCAGAACAATTATGATCACACCACCACAACACTGATGGAACTCTACTGGTATCCCTTGGCAGCTTGCACCATCTTCAAAACCAGCTACATCATCTCCAAAGTTGTCATGACCGGCACCCCTGCTTACGTTGCTGACAAGAACATCGCCTTTGATGACTTTTGGCTCAGATATATCATGGTACCATTAGACTAGAGAGGAAGATGGGCAAACCATAAAAAAAGCACTGCAAAGCCAATATATCTGACTTTAATGTGTGTAAAAATTCAGTTAGCATTTCTGCATGAATGTGGGTCCGGACTAAAGTATTTGAAAAAACCCTGCTGCAGTGAAAAAGGAAACCAAACAAGCATTAGCAATGCCAACAACCCTCACCTTTGCCACCTGGAACTGATATGTTGACTTTGCTAATGTTTTTATTTTTGTCCCAGATTTGCAACAGAGCATGAGCAGGCATGCACTTTGGCCATTTTGTACTGGTGTTTAAAATGAGCATAAGGATCTCTATTACAAAATGGTCACCATGCATGTGCACACATGTAAGGCGGCCATCTTTTCATAGTCTCTTGCGTTTTTTTAAACCCCATAGTAAGATGCCCATCATATATGTGCAGGCATGCATGGCAACTATTTTGGAATGGTTTGGTTTAGTGAATGCTTGTGGAGCAATTCAACAAACACTGAGAAAGCCTACCTACAAGTGGGCTGGTGCACATTGCAGATGGCGGGGGAGGGTGTGGCAGCAGGGAAATCATCCCACTCTAGATGAGGGAAATTAATGGCAGGACACAAAGACAGCAAGGGAGCAGAACTGTGCTGGTGTTACAAAAGTGGACACTTAAAGCCCCATGTAACCTTACATGAAGTGCTATAGCTTTATTGACACCCCACTCAGCCAACGGCAACATTACAAAATGGCAATAGCCAGTCATTGCTGGGGGCTGCCGAAAAGCCTACTTTTCTGAAATCATATGTATACATGTATTTGTGTGTGTATTGGTGGCATAAGGTCTCTGACAGCTGTCTGCAAGTTTTAACAAAAGTCATCTCGTACTGTTTAAAATGCATGTATGACATAAAGAATTTAGGGGCATATTTACAAGCCTGTAGCGCCACCTTTCACCGCTGTAGCATCATTTTTTTTATGCTAAGGTGGCGTCAAGGAGGCCTTTCTCCGGCACCGTATTTACAAAGTGGTGCAAGGCTTGCATTGCACCACTTTGTAAACCCTTGAGCCACATTATGCTTTCGCCAGGCATAGTGTATGCAAGGGGGGCGTTCTGACGAGGGGAGGCCCGAAAAAAAAGCGCAATGAAACTTACAGCATTTCACTGCGCCAATTTGTCCATCATTATTAATGCCTGCTCAGAGCAGGCATTAAAATGACACACCCATTTTAATCAATGGGCCTCCCTGAGCTTTGCTGCCCTTGCATCAACATTTCTGAAGCTAGTGCAGCACAGCACCACAATAGCATCAAAAACGTTGACGCTATTGTCCTAACGGCTACCATGGTTGTGCCGTATTATGAATACGGCACAACCATGGTGTCATTAGGTGGGGCAGGGGCGACACAAGAAAAGTGGTGCGTCGCGATCGATGCACCACTTCTTGTAAATATGCCCCTAAAGGTGAAATGATTCAGTTTGCTTGTGAGAAATAATATAGTCACTCAGGCTCTGCAGTGTAAGTGTTCCATGGTAAGCAAAATGATACACCAAATTGCTAAACGCATGAAGTGAGATAGAAATACTCTACTGAATGGTGCTAACTTCCACTCTCATTTTATTTACAAAAAATTGTAACAATGGACTTTCAAATAGCTCTGGTGTCAAGTCAGTCCTAAAATATAATTCAGGGCTTGTGCATCCATGCACACAGGATCTGGAAGAACATCCGCCCCTGGATTACTCAGAAATGCCTCAACCCTGCTCCAAATTAGGAAGGCACTTAAGACACCTTCTTAAGGACACCACATCAGAATGCAGTAACAATTCACTATCTCTCAGAACCCAGCTATCTCTGCAGCCACTTGTTAACTGTATCTTTGCCTCTGATCATGTGCAATGCTCTTCTGCCCATCAGCTATGTTTGCGCTACAAAAATACAAGATATATCCACAGACTCAAAGGTGCATACATACAGAGAGCAAATGCACGTAGCCTGCTGGTGAAACTGCTCAATGGACCATAACATTTCCTTTCGGGTCAGCTCACTGCAAGCATAAGGGAAGGTATACTCCAGCCTCTCCCTGCTACTAGGAGCAAGAAACTCAGCAGACATACCACCTTGGGTAATACTAGGCCTGGGCGGAGATTGCATAGTTCTGCTATGCGGAACTCCGTGAAGTGCCAAAAAAACTCTGCAGCGCTAAACGGAGTTCCACCAGTGGCAGAGTTTGGGTAAGTTGTGCTGTTCACACTGATTTTCAGCACCAGGAGTTTCTCCCGCACTGTAAAATCGCACATGACATCACTTAGAGCGCCAGAGGGCGCTAACTCCTTTCCTCCGCTTGAGTAGATTTTCTACTCGAGCTGCAGCTTCCTCAAAGCGAACAGCAGCTTTCTCATCACGAGCGGTCACAGCCTACCATGACCACTCACTTTCAGAAATCTCGCTTGCCAACTTAGCTATTTCTCTTGCTCGTGCTTGCCAACTTAACGTTGGCAAGCATAAGCCAGAGAAAAAACTCAGCTCCGCATCACTTCAAATAGTTTTTGTAGCCTCCCAGCGGAGTGGGGAAAACTCCACAAACTCTGCCAGCAGAGTGGAATTCTTCACCCACCCCTAGGTAATAGCCAAGCCCCAGAATGGCACCAAGAGGCAGATAGAGCAAGCAGCAGCACCAGTGCAGTGAAAATTGATACCAATGGCAGAGAAATTGAGGAACAGCATGACTGCAGCCTAAGGTTGCAGAGTGTGAACAACAGCGACACCCCATGCCAAAGTTTATACTACAAGTAGAGAGTATATTCAGTAGCAACACTTTGGGTTACAGTTGGACCTATAAACACAATGTGTGAGTTGCAACAAAACTACAGCCTGCAATCAATGAAACAAGAAGAGGGTGTGCGCAGCAGTAACACCACAGCCTTAAATCAATATTACAAGCACAGGCTGTGAGTAACAGCGTCACTAGAGCTTGAAGTCGATGCCACAAGCAGAAAATGTGAGAAACAGGAACACTGCAGTCTAAAGTGGCTGCTTTGGGTGCAGAGTGTGACCAGCAGCAACACTGCAGCTTCAACTCGATTCAAGAGACTGGGTGTGAGCAGCAGCAAGAGTACAGGAGCAGCAAAACTGCAGCCTAAAGATGCAGAGTGTGAACAACAAGGACACCACAGGGTAAAGCTGATTACAAGTAGAGTGTATATACAACAGCAATACTGCATGTTACACTTGGCACTATTAGCTCAAAAGAGTCAGCAGCATCAAAACACAGAAGGCCATATTTACAAGGCCCTAGCGCCTCTTAGCCATATACTAGCATCATTTTTTTACACTAATGTGGCGCTAAGGAGACCATTCTCCTTCGCCATATTTACAAAGTGGTGCAATGTATGCTTTGCACTGCTTTGTAACCCCTTCTGCCACATTATGCATGTGCCAGGGAGGCATTTCCACGCAGGAAGGCCCGTAAAAATTGCGCAGTGAAATTTACAACATTCCACTGCGCCACTTTTAGTGTCATTTTTAACACTGCACCCTAAAGTCGCTACTACAGGCAGTTTATGAGCAGCAACAATATCACAGCCAAAAGTTGATACTAGGAGCACTGAGATAGAGCTGCAGAAACAATGCATTCTGAAAATAACACTACGGGCATTAAATTGATCATAAAAGCAGAGTGTGAGTAGCCTCATCAGAGACTACGTCGATAACACAAGAAGATTATGAGGAGCAGCAAAACGCAGTCTAAAGTTGATGCTGAGGGCAGACCAGCAAAACCAAAGCCTAAAGCTGATACTAGAAGCAAAGAGTGAGCAGCATTATCAAGGCAGCCTAAAGTCAATGCTCAAGCACAGAGGGTGAAGAGCAGCAACACCACACATACCTTTATCTTGTATGGTAAGTATACTTAAGGTAAGTAAAACCCATAAAGATAGATAGATAGATAGATAGATAGATAGATAGATAGATAGATAGATAGATAGATAGATAGAAATATAGATGGAGAGATAGATTTATTTCAATCAATGGAACACTGCATGCACTCCAAAGCTGAGGAGGAACAAGGGTTAATCAGTAGGGTACTCTATATGTTTTGGCCCTGTTTCAGCAGTGATCACAGGTAACAACCATAAGCAACCAGCGTGTTAAAGATATCACACAGTAAACATGAGAAAAGGTATTGAGCAAATCTATTCGGGTACGGACAGAGCGGGAGCCCCCATCTTGGGCTATCCCAGCTAAAATTGTATCAGTTCATCAAACAGATGCAAAATATCAATCAATAATTTGTAAATTAGATAAATGAAGCATGATAAGTAAACAATGTAATACCCCTTGTATAGAGAGAATTCCATATCAGAAAAATGCATGAATTCCAACACATCAGAAAATAAAGCAGAACAAATTAAAATTTAAAAATAAGAGAAAATGCTTCCCAAGTGGACAATAATTATGTATTATTAATTACATATAAAGCTTAGCTTCAGAAGCTGTCTGTTGTCCACCACAATATCTTACCAGCTATCTGCACAAAAACATAAAACCTGTTAAAACATACTATACAACTGTAGAATTAGACATTAAAATCCATCCATTTAACAGAATAAGGCATCAGAAAGGAAATATTTCAAATTCAAGGCACACCCAAATGTACACTCAGTTCTTCCACCGTATTGAGGCCTTGCAGCATCTTGGTTTCTAGCTCAATAATGAGCCTTGATTCCAACCTCCGGGGAGAGAGCTTCCTGTCTCCTGCTCTCTTTAGGGGGCATACGGTCAATGGCACAGAAGGTAAGAAGATTTCTATCACTGTTGTGCTCTGATAAAAAGTGCCCTGCCACTGGAAATTGGCAATCTTTATTATGCATTGCCCTCATGTGCCTCAGCACTCATTATTTGACAGACTTAATGGTGCTGCCCACATACGGTGGCACAGCTTTTTTTTAGGGATTAGGAGTGGGTAGAGGTACACATTTTAGGTGAATATTAGCCTCCCGAAAGATACCACTACCAGCACTATTAAAAATGAAATGGTTAAATACCTGAAATAATTTGGAACGCACAATGCTAGGAAAAGAGAGAAAATTCTATTGTGAAACCACCCAAACCCAGGGCTTTGCCTCTGCTTAAGCCAGGAACTGCCTTAATTATTTCTTAAGCTGAAACATTTTGCTCTAAGCAAGAAAAATCAAACTGTTCCATGATAGGTTTCTGAATTGAATTTAAGTACGATTGAATAACTTCAGCATTAGAGTTAGATTCAGGAGTGTAGAGATATCTGTAAAACTTCATAATTTCATTATTAGCATCAGCATCTTTGTAAATATGAGTACCACTGGTGTATATCAATGATTCTACTTTGAATCTGTCTTTCTTATTTTCTTATTTTGAAGTAATTTGTCAACATTTTGCCCACCTTGTTGCCGCTGATATAATGTCTAGCAGAAGCATTATCTTCTTAGATATATTTTCAAATATTTATGGTAAATCTGACATATAACACTGATTCTTCAAATATGTATTTTTATCTAAAGCTGTTTTAGAGTAAAGAAGGGCTTTCTTTTTCCGATTAGAAACAAAATCTATTATGAAACCATCAGGAGAAGCTTTAAAAGCATCACATACAACATAAACAAGAGAATTGGAGGTATTGTGAAAGTCAAAGAATTCAGTAACAAAGTCTGGAACCTCAATAATAAAATGTGAATCATCAATAAGACAGTTATTAACTCGACAACAATTAAACCATTGTTGGTGTGGGATTAAACCAATATCTGTAATTGCCGTAGCACAATCTAATACGAGAATGGATCCAATTTCAGAGATTCAGATGTTGGACCATGAGCTTGCTAAGAAAAATATGATCCAATCTAGACTGAGAGCAGGGGGGAAAAATAGTTATTCTCTAGATAAAGGACTACTAAGCCTACAGAATCAATTAAGGATAACTGCTTAATAGTGAATCGAAACTATTTATGCACTTTATTGGGGATAAACTGCACCTTCAAATTTCTATTGGTAAAAACATCCATAATCTGATTACTGTCACCCCTCAAGATCACATATTGGTCATCAAATTCCACATACTTCTTGGTAATGCGAGGCCAAAATATATAATTAACCTGTGTTGCTCCATGTAGATTAAAAATAGTAATGGGAAATGTATTTTGACCTTCATTATCAATTTGTTGAGATTTATGCATAATATCCACATTTTTATTGCATACATTTTTTTCCATTCTGTTTATTGGAGAAGGCAAAAACTTGAACAAACTTTACCGACCCAACATCTGTGAAGTTTGTGAGTTTCCACCTTTGAAAGATGAGTTTCTTGGAGTGAAACAACATGGGATTTTTGCCTTTTGGTAGGCTTGTTGAACCTTTAACATTCCAAGAAATAATTCTAAATTACGCAAACAAGCACAAGCAAATAACATGGTATACAAAGTATCAACGAGAGATGAAATGGGAATGAAGAATATATTGTGCATAAAACTACTGAGAAAAAAAAAGAACAACAAGGATCAAAAAAGGGCAGAAAAAGAAAAGGAAGAGAAAAGTAAGGATAGCAAACTGGAACTTATAGTGAGACCAAGGAAACAGTATACACCAATAACATGGCAACTGATAGACATACCTGCCAGGGGATATGAAGACGGTGGATGGAGACAGCACAACACATCCAAGGAGCCGTGAATTTTGTGGTAAAAGAAAAGATAATACAGGAGAGCAGTAGACAACACAGAGGTGACTGTATCTGAAATTAGAAAAACTAAACCTTAAACATTTAAGTTTGGTTTAACATAAAATATGCATTTTTTCTTAATAACAGTTTAAGAGGAGGAAATATTCGAAATATGCATTGTTTCATCCCCCTTGTCATGGCTGAATTTCTTGAGATTAGCTGGGTCATCATAATTTGTTATTTTATCTTCATAAATCACTTTGAAAGGACATGCATGTATCAATCCATAATAAGCATTCATTGATCTGAGAGCAAGATGAAGATCCAAGAATTCCTTGTATCCTGAGTAGGAAACACCTTATGTCCTAACCGAAAGCATTTCTCTTTGATTGTATCCGCATTAGGAACCTTGAGAAGGCCACTGAATTCCAGAAACAAGGGAATACCGACCCTTGGTTTAGTAGAATCTGAGGTATGTTTATTCTGGGGACCGATCTGTGTGTTATTTGAATATTACGTTTTACGGAGTTTGACAGATCTGGAAACTTGTGGAGAACAGAGGTAAAGAATGAAATTGAGGCACTTCCTTTAATTTCTTCTGGCAGCCCATAATCTGTATGTGATTTAATCTTTTTCTGCTCTCTAAATCTTCTGTCAAACTCTTCAATTATTGTTTCTTTCTGCACTGAGTTAATTTTGGAAATTGAGTCTTGAATGTCACTTTCGCTGTTCCACATCAGACTTCCTCTTATCTATACAAAGACCATTTTTCATTCGGGATTTTAAATCTCGTTTGTTTCCTCTACATGAGGGTGAAGAGCACATATTTTCTCCAGCAATGTGTCCACTGCTATGGAGAAGGTGGACTTGCCGAGTGTGGGTGGGTCCCCCTTTAATGTGTTAGTTGCAGGTGAAGGATTTGAAGATTTAGCTGAAGTAGTAACTTCAGGAATTGCAGACAAAATAGTATCATTCTTAAGTGGGAGATTGTCATCAATCTCGGTAGACAAATGTGAGGATTATGTCAGATTCAAATTTTCAGACACTGTTGAAGATGATCTACTGACAACCTAAGATGTCTTGCTTTTCCCATAAAACATAAATATGTCTCACAGCAATGATACAAAAGTTGCCAATATGTGTCAGTAATTGCCAGCAATGTAACTAGAAAGCTTGCAAGAGCAGCCTGAAGCAGAATTAATCATGCAGCCCTACACATAAAAAATAAAAGGAAGCAGATACACCATAGGAGGATAAAGGGGATCCCTGAACTCACTTAAAAACTACTCATATCTAGGAATATATGCACAAAGTCTAGGAAATGATGCAGAAAAACTGAAGTCACCACATGATATATGGAGGCAAGAAGCAGAAACACGCAGCATCGGAGAATGCAAAATGGCTGTGGTGGCCCAAGGATTCCAGTGAGCAGACAGTTGCTGATAAATTCCAGAAATAAACAGTACCTTGAAAAATTTCAAACAGTGATCTACTTGGTCTCTGCATCTTCAGAAGTCTTGGTTCAGCGACACATAAATGTTAAACGAAGACTGCTTGGTCCAAATGGCCCACGGAACAATTCACGACCAAGAGCTCCGGCTCTAGATGGCCATTTCTTGCAGAGTGAAACCCATGCCCCCTCATATGCTTTCTTCCTAGAAGTGGCTGCTCTGTTGCCTGCTTGGAAGGATACAAGGAGTGTACAATTTTACAGGCTATCACAGAGCCTGCTTCATGTTAACCTCTCTGAAGAAGATGGTAGGCAAGACAGGTGGGAGTTGTACATAGATTAATGTACTTTTTCATACGCATAAATATTGGCATTTTGGGTTCTTTGTCCTCTGGCATATATAAGGGTTATAGGTGTCTACTTCACGTTCTATGAAGGGGATGCTCTCTGACTCAAGAAAGAGCCACACATCACGAATGTACTCTGACATGGGTCATAATTCAACTAATGGACAGAACAATTACAGATGCCTTCCAGAAACAAGAGAATCAGGGAGGGGCCAAGGTCCTCCAATAACAGATTTTTCCCTGTTGTCTTGCTCATTTCCTTCATCGGTTTCTTACTCTTGGCCACCCCCAAGTTATGGTACAGTTGAGAACTATATAAGTATTACTGGAATCAAATATATTTTTTTAAAGTACCCAAGAGAGATGGTTTCCTATAGTTCCTCCAATTTGCAGCTATGCCTGGCTAAATATCAACCACCTACAAGTCGAAGCTGTTTAGATAAGTTTAATAAACTTATCAACTTATCAAAAATTTCCAAATAATTCTGCAGTTCTGAGTCTCATGAAGCGAGAATGGAGAGACCAGGAAAAGACTTATATCACAAGGTTTATGGGGAGAATATATCCTTCAGCACTGGATGCTGTGGTACATCCTCAGTAGTTGATTGCAGATCCTTTTCTGTCAAATGTCACTGGACCATTAGCTCAATTTTTGTTTGACAATGTGGTTGTTGAAGAACCACTTGGTAAGAAAGAGGAAGCTTCCTCGAAGAGATCCTGTTTGGCTTAAGTCTCGCCGTGGGACCGAAACTTATTCTATCTATGCTTTCCAGTCCTTGCCAAAGGATGTTCAACCTCTATCACTGGCCATTCAGGAAGGTAATGATGGTTATCACCTTTTGGCAGCACTGAAGTCTCGGGGCGAGTGTCTCTCAGACATTAACTTTGACAGATTAAAGGCTTCTGCAATAGCATCAAGTGGGATGTTTGCATCAAGGAGACAGCTGTACTTAAGAAATTGGAACGTGAATTCAGCTCAGAGCTCCAGCTTACTGAAAATGCCATTATCAGGCAGCAAACTATTTGGAGAGGAACTTTAAAATGTAATGTGAAAATCTTTCAAGGGCAGAAAGCGCACACAGCCATTTAAATACCAGAAATGGGAAGCCATATGATTGGTGGAAACACAGGACAAATGAGCCATCAGCTAATAAATCCTGCTTTCAACACAGACAGTGGAGAATGATCCTAAAAATTCCCTAGGGCTGAAGAATATTCAACGCTTCCGTCTAAACCGAGTTTAGAGGTTCATCAGAGAAGGTCGGGACGATTATTCCTGTTCCACGTGTGGCAAGAAGGGTGGCTGGGGCAGTGTCCCTGAGGTTTTACTTAGAGATTCAAAATCAACTTCCAGGAAATCGCTTTCCTCCTACTCTGATTCTGAAAAACCTCGAGAAGACACAGGCCCTACAGCAGAATGTATTCATTTTCTTAGAAAGGAAGGCAATACTCAATTTCCAGGGCTGGAGGATCCGCTTAGTTGGTACTTGTTGATCTTTCTCATGACAAGATCATCAGGAGAGTACTCTTTAGTAATAGACTTTCACTTCAAGATGAATACTCTAGAGCTAGTAAACTGCTAGCAGTGGTGGGAGATATTCTAGCATCAATTGATCTTCAGGGTGACTATCTGCAGGTTCCTATGGGAAGGGCTCATCAAATGTCCCTAAAGTGTGAGATGGTAAAGGACCATTGAGAAGTCCAAGTTCTGCCATCTGGGTTGAAGGCCCCTCCATAGATGTTCAGCATGATTCTGGCCCTCGTAGCTGCAATACTGCATGACCAGAGCATTCAGATGTGCTCGTATCTCTATCATGTATTGATTGTATCTCACTCCCAGGTGAGTTTGGCTAGGAATATGCAGGAAGTGATGTAGACATTGAAAAGATTTAGATTTTTTCTGAATTACAACAAATCAATTCAGAACCTGGAAATTCTGGTGTACAAAGATTTTTCGTTCTGTACAAAAGTAGAACTGCTATGTTTTTCCTCACACTTTGGACAGTGGTGTTCCCTTGCCATCCCGCCCCTGATAATGATCACTACAGATGCTGGCAAGAGGGGATGTGGGCTGGTTTTGCCAAAACAAGCCCAAGGGCATTGGTCAGTCCAAAACAGAATTAACTCCTTGAATTGGAAAGAGTTTTGGGCTTTTTGGAAAGACTTGAGTTCTGTCAGTGGGAGATCCACAGCTCGGATTTGGGGATCAGAATGGGCAATTCAGGAGCTATGTTTTACCTCAATCAGCCGTCGCAGACAATTGTAAGCTGGGCAGAACAAAATGTTCTATCGCTTAGGGCAAATCATTTCCAAGGGAAAAACACTGGTGGTGCACTCCCAAAGCAGAGTGTTTCCCTTATCACAGAACCTTACACTATTTGTTCAAGTTTTTTCAGAAAACATGCTTGAGACTTGCATTCCAGAAGAAGACTTGTTTGCGCATCACCACAATGTTCTTCTGCCCCAGTTTCACTCCAAATCCCAGGATCAGCACGTAATGTGGGTGGGTGCCTTGACATGCCAATGGCCAAAGAAGCCCATTCCTCGCCTGATAGTGTAGATCTGCAGAGAAGAGATGGAGCCAGTTCCAGTATGTTGTCTGTTCATAATGCCTAATAATACATTGGTCTCTGATCATAAGGGAGATCTTGCTAAGTCAAATGTGTTTTGCCCCTCTGGGTCCTTATGCCTTGACTGCTCCACTGCTGTTGCCGCCTCCATCTCTTCAACGATTGAGGTTGGCGGTTTGAAGATTGAAAAGGAGAAGCTTAGAAAGTTGTCTATCTCTCTCTCTCTCTTTCAGTGACTAGTGGCCTGATTTAGAGTTTGGCACACAGGGACTCTGTCACCAGTGTGACGAAGTACCTATCCTCTAACACCCTTAGTCCACCCACACAATTTTGAGTCAAGCGGACCATCACTCCACTGTCGGAAAACTTTCTCTTACATCGTAACAGAGTTGAGGCTATTTGCGTAAGGGCATCAGTCTGCCTACCGTATGATCTGATATCCTTTTTTTCCGACAGTAATGAGCAGAAGAAAAAAATAATGGCCTGTCACATGCTGGGACAAAACACCAAAGGTAAGAGGGTATTACGATGCACCCACTTTGGATGCTTCTTTGTGAGAAACAAAGAAAGTTGGTGTGTGGCCATCTAAAAAACGACTACCACATACCAGTCAAAGCCGTCACAAGAGCCACCATGATGGCTGCTCCTGTGAATATGCACACACAGAGATCACCGCCGGGCGGTCTTCTATCCATAAGGTGGTGGACATAATGTACTCTGCTATAGTAAAAGAAAGAATAAAGACCACCAAGTGCTAATTCAGCTTCTAAATCTAGTCAAGCCTCAAGGATTGAATCTAAACATCTAGGCCCATATTTATACTTTTTTAGTGCCACATTTGCGCCGCTTTTTGATGCAAAAACGGCTCATACTTACAAAATACAAATGTATATAATTACCATTGAGCCTCATTTTCAAGGTGGTATGGAAATAGGAATTTCTCTCCTGTACTTCACCTTCCAGAGGACATCCTGTGGGTCTTACAAGATGGCTTTAATAAGGGTTGTTCCATTTCCACTTTGGAGTTGCAATGGGCTATTATTAAAGCATTTTGGCCCATATTTATACTTTTTTTGTGCCGTATTTGGGTCATTTTTTGACGCAAAAGCGGCTCAAACTTACAAAATACGATTGTATTTTGTAAGTTTGCGTCGCTTTTACGTCAAAAATCGGCGTGAATGTGGCGCTAAAAAAGTATAAATATGGGCCTTTGTTCTCCGCAGGATCCACTTTCAGAGGCTGAGCAGTGGTTCTCAGGACTTTACAAAGATTTTGATGTTTTTAAGGCAGAGGGAGAGAAATATGTTTCCGATTTGGGATCTTCTTATAATTTCAGAAGAATTGCAAAAAGCGAATTTTGACTCTTTGGAGGAAGTCCTGCTTAAATACTTGACTTTGAAGGTAGTATTTCTGGTGGCCTTAGTTATAGCCAGACATTTAGGAGAACTAACCACCATTAATATGTAATCCATATCTCAGAATCTGTATGGTTGTAGGATTAGCACTACAATTTGTACAAGGGGTAAGCTTGGTATTCCACAGGCTCCAGGATATAATGACCTTTGGTATCTGCCACTGGAGCTGATCAGGAAGAAATACTTGATGTTGCGACAGCTATCAAAATGTACCTTTCTAGGTCAACTGACTACAGGAAGTGGTTTACTTGTTAATTTTGCTCAGGCTAATAAACTGGGTGGATTCTTCCTTCTCTACTTCAAGCCATTTGGTTAACAAAGAGATTTTAATTTGTTATTTGAGTTCTAGGCATGAGGTTTCAGGTTCAGTTCAAGATCCCTCATCGAGAGGCATGGCTACCTAGTGGGCAGAATGGGGTGTATCTATGATTGATATTTATGCTGCAGCAGCTTGGGCAGAACAACAAACATGTATTAATCATGATAGGCTGAATCTGGCCCAGTGTCCTAAGTTACATTTTGGTGCAAGGGTTTTGAGTTTACAAATATTGTTGTGTATTTAAGTTGTTCATGATATGTTCCACGTAGGCTGGTTCTTTAGATAGATAAATAGATAGATTTGCATGTTTAATAAAAAAAAAACCTTTGCATATACAGTCACAACATTAATATTGATAACAACACAAAATAAAACAACCTTAAAATATTGGTTATCAGCAGTAGCCCCAAGCCCTCGATGGCTTTGAAAGCAAACTAGATTAAGGTGCTCAGTTTTGTGCAATAAAGGGCAAAGTGCAGTTTCAGCATGTGAAAAGGGGCTATCAATCAATCAAGGATTTATAGAGCACACTAATCACCCATTAGGGTCTCAAGGGGGGGGGGGGTGCAACTGGTCGTAGAGCCATGTCTTGAGGCATTGGCTCTGCGGTGGTGTGCCCCTTGAGGGATTCAAAACCTGCCCAGTGGTGCCATATGGGACTTGATCCACACTTTCTTCACTTTTAAGGGTTAAATTGGTTAAAGTGCCTGGGATAGCTACCTAAGGTGCTGAGAATGGCGAGCTAATGAGGCGACAATGTGCGATAGAGCAAGTTAAAGTGCAAGATTGTGGCCGCTGGAGTTGGTTAGCTAATTGAATAATCCTAATCTGGGCACTAGTTATCCACCCAATCCTGGTTGTGGTGGGGTTTTAATGTGCTGGCCACATGCACTGGTTCCGTAACAGGTGAAAAATTAAAACATCAAGTAACAGTTTGAATGTAGATCGGAGATTTTGTCCTTGTGATCAATTTTCTGAGCAGCTAATTATGGTTGCATCAGTGGGCCGCTGACCTGGGTGAAAAGTGGGGCTTGATTGCACTCAGGTTATATTTCATATGGCAACATCGCAAAATGCTGGCTGCACCACTGGATTCAAGCTAGCCTGGCTGATGAGGGGTGATAACCCGGAACCGGTCCCAGGATGCATGTCTTCGGTCTAGGGAGAACCTCACCTGGCTGTTCCGGCTGGACTGTTCCCATGGGGAGCAAGGTCAAGAATGATTTGCATATGGTTGGGTCCAAACTGGGGTGACGTGGCAAGCAAAATAACGATTGATTAAATCCAGATCAGTGACTGGGGATGAGTGTTTGAAAAGTTTCAACACTCCGTCCAGCATTTTATTTTGTGGTGTTGCAATGTGTGCCCTAAGTGGCTTGGGTATGCCCCCTGGGAGCAGCAGAAGCTGCAAAATGTTCACAACAAAAGTATAATAAACCATGTTTATTATCCTTTCATTGTGAAAGGGGTGGGGTGTTGGGGGTGACGAGCAGTGAGGGGTGTACCCTCCCAGCCAGAGCACATGTGTGTTTGTCCGGCCGTCTCGGGCTGGCCAAACACACATGGGCAGTGTGCTGTCTCCAGCCCGGAACTGTGTTGCCAGGCTGGAGAGAGCAGGCACAGGCTCCCAGTCTGCCTGGGAGCGCCCTGGCTGGGCGCTCCGAGCCAATCCCAACGCTGCTTTCAGCCTGTGCCTGCCTGCTGAGGAGACAACGGAGGAGACAATGGAGGAGACAACAGAGAGGGTGGCATGTCGCGGAGGTAAGTTTTTTTTCATTTTTTTTTTAATTTTATTAAACTACCCCTGCGCCACCCTACCCCCTGTAACTCCCGCAAGCTGCTACTGTCCCAGACGTGGGTCCCTTGCTTACTGCACCACTGGGTTCATTCAAGCAAGCCTGGCTGATGAGGGGTGATACCCCAAAACCAGTCCCAGGATGCTTGTTTCCGGTTCAGGGAGCACCTGGCCTGGCAGTTCGGGATGGACTTTCTTCCTGCGGAGCAGGGTCAAGACTGATTTGCATATGGCTGGGTCAAAACTGGGGAGACGTGGCACACAAAATAACGATGGATTAAACCCAGATCTGTGACTGAGAGTGAGTACAGCTCTCCGTTCATCATCTTTTTGTGTTGCTATGTTTGCCCTATGCCCAGACATGGGTCACTAGCTTGCTGCTCCACTGGATTCAAGCTAGCATGGCTGATGAGGGGTGATACCATTAAACTGGTCCCAGGATGCTTGCTTCCAGTCAAGGGAGGACCTGGCTTGGCAGTTCTTGTTGGACTGTTCCGATGGGGAGTAGGGTCAAGACTGATTTGCATATGGCTGGGTCCAAACTGGGGAGACCTGGCACACAAAATAACTATGGATTAAACCCAGAGCTGTGACTGGGAGTGAGTGTTTGAAAAGTTTCAACACTCCGTCCATTATTTTATTTGGTGGAGTCAGTCCATATGCCCTGAAGCACTCAACAAAGGCGTGTTATGGATTGCTTGGTCTGGTGATATGTGCAGAGGATTTTTTAGGAGCACTTAAGATTCAAGTTTTAGGATCATTCTGATCGAGTGCCTTCTTTAGTACCTCCTGGACCCCCTGGAGATATTTCACAGTCCGTGATTTAGTTTGCAGCTCAGCTGAGGCAGTTTATAATATAGGAGCATCTTGATTTTTTAACATATAAAAGTTTTACTGGTGGGGGACAGAAACTGAAGAAAGTTGCTTGGGGAGGAGTGACTTGGGTGAGGCGGGGCCACTCATCCACAATAGTGAGGAATGGGACACAGGATGTGGAATCGCAGTAATAACGATTACTGGTAACTGATCTAAACATTGCTATGGTGTGTTCCTTTATGTTGCAGGGGGTATGCAGCAGCAATGCAGCGGTTTTCCAGCCACTTTTCACCAAGACTTCCTTCATGCCACAGAGCAATTAGTCCCACCTTTCACACCGGCATGTTTCACTATTCTCTAGGGCACCTGGACTATATGGTTTTGCAGGGAGTCCATTCTCCACGCTGCATGCTTTTCTGGTCACTTTCATATCCTTATCCTTTACCTTGTGGCACCTAATGATGCATTTGTATTGGCCTCCCACATTGCGTTGGTTGCCATCACTCACACTTGGCTGACCCCCTCACTGGATGTTTTCATTTTTCTTTATATTAATATGACTCAATTCAATAATCTCCTTTTTCTTGTTCCCTCCCCTCCTAATCTCCTGTCCTCTCTCTCGTTCCTCCTGATATTTATACAGGTCTTGGCTGCTTAAGCACCATTTCTCAGTCTCTCAGGCACATCCCATGTCCTGATGATGATCCCTGTACTAAATGTGAGATCGAAACGTTGTTGACTAAAGTTCCCTGACTCACAGTGTTGTTACTAAGTTAATGTGTATGAGCATGGGTAACATATGTATGAGGCTTATTCTGTATTTCTGTCATGTCACAATGAACTTGCCTGAAGATGGTTGCTTTTAATGTTTTTCGTTTCCCCAGTTGTCTATTTAATAAATGCAAATACTATTTTGAGATAATTTATTCACCTGTTTTCATAGATTTCATTGTAACTCTATTATTATTACGTTCATCTTATTTAATTCAAGGACCATTGTTCCTTTAGAATTCGCAGGTTTCCTGACAGGCACAGGGCGAGTGCCAGCCAGTAGCATCACCGATGAGCAATAGGAAGAGAATGTAGCAACACCTCTGCCTGTCGGTGATACTACTGACACCATTACCCTAACACATTCCTGGAACTAGAGGCTAATGTGCGCAAAACCAATAGCATACTCTGTAAATAATACTACAAGCACAGCAGTCCAATCACTATCCAAGAGTATCTGTTTGCTACTGAGAAATGCTAGTACGCTCCCATTAAAAGTAATGCACCAGTGCTGAGAAGTGCTGGTTCGTTCTCATTAAAAGTGTTGCACAAGTACTGAGAAGTGCTGGTATGCTCCCTTTAAAAGTAAACCAACAGTGATGAGACGTGCTGGTACACTCCCATTAAAAGTATTGCACCAGTGCTGAGAAGTGCTGGTCCGCTTCAATTAAAAGTATTGCACAAGTACTGAGAAGTGCTGGCTTGCTCCCATTAAAAGTAATGCACCAGTGCTGAGAGGTGCTGGTACGCTCCCATTAAAATTATTGCACCGGTGCTGAGAAGTGCTGGTCCGCTTCAATTAAAAGTATTGCACCGGTGCTGAGAAGTGCTGGTCCGCTTCAATTAAAAGTATTGCACCGGTGCTAAGAAGTGCTGGTTTGCTCCCATTAAAAGTAATGCACCAGTGCTGAGAAGTGCTGGTACGCTCCCATTAAAATTATTGCACCGGTGCTGAGAAGTGCTGGTCCGCTTCAATTAAAAGTATTGCACCGGTGCTGAGAACTGCTGATACGCTCCCATTAAAAGTAATGCACCCTTGCTGAGAACTGCTGATACGCCCCCATTAAAGGTAATGCACCAGTCCTGAGAAGTGCTTCTACGCTCCCATTAAAAGTCATGCACCAGTCCTTAGAAGTGCTGCTACGCTCCAATTAAAGGTAATGCACCAGTCCTGAGAAGTGCTGCTACGCTCCCATTAAAAGTAATGCACTGGTGCTGAGAACTGCTGATACACTCCCATTAAAAGTAATGCACCAGTGCTGAGAAGTGCTGCTACGCTCCCATTAAAAGCCATGCACCAGTCCTGAGAAGTGATGCTATGCTCCCATTAAAAGTATTGCACCGGTGCTGAGAAGTGTGGCTTGCTCTCATTAAAAGTATTGCAGCAGTACTGAGAAGTGCTGCCACACTCCCATTAAAAGTAATGAACCAGTGCTGAGCTGTCCTGGTATGCTTCCATTAAAAGTAATGCACCAGTGCTGGGAACTGCTGATAGGCTCCCATTAACAGTAATGCACCAGTGCTGAGAAGTGCTGCTACGCTCCCATTAAAAATAATGCACCAGTGCTGAGAAGTGCTGGTTCGCTCCCATTAAAAGTAATGCACCCGTGCTGAGAACTGCTGTTACGCTCCCATTAAAAGTAATGCACGACAGCTGAGAAGTGCTACTACGCTCCCATTAAAAATAATGCACTAGTGCTGAGAACTGCTAATACGCTCCCATTAAAAGTAATGCACCAGTGCTGAGAAGTGCTGCTACGCTCCCATTAAAAGTATTGCACCAGTGCTGAGAAGTGCTACTACCCTCCCATTGAAAGTAATGCACCAGTGCTGAGAAGTGCTGGTTCGCTCCCATTAAAAGTAATGCACCCGTGCTGAGAACTGCTGATACGCTCCAATTAAAAATAATGCACTAATGCTGAGAACTGCTGATACGCTCCCATTAAAAGTAATGCACAGTGCCGAGAACTTCTGGTACGCTCCCATTAAAAGTAATGCACCAGTGCTGAGAAGTGTTATTATGCTGCCATCATAAAAAGTATTGCACCCGTGATGAGAAGTGTAGCTATGCTCCCATTAAAAGTAATGCACCTGGGCTGAGAACTGCTGATATGCTCCCATTAAAAATAATGCACTAATGCTGAGAACTGCTGATACGCTCTCATTAAAAGTAATGCACCAGTGCTGAGAAGTGCTGCTACGCTCCAATTAAAAAGAATGCACCAGTGCTCGGAACTGCTGCTACGAGAACTTCTGGTATGCTTTCATTTAAAGTAATACACCAGTGCTGAGAAGTGCTATTAAGCTGCCATCAGTAACAGTATTGCACCAGTGATGAGAAGTATTGCTATGCTTCCATTAAAAGTAATGCACCGGTGCTCAGACATACTGGTATGCTCCCATTAAAAGTAATGCACCGGTGCTGAGAACTGCTGATACGCTCCCACTAAAAGTAATGCACCAGTGCTGAGAAGTGCTGATACGCTCCCATTAAAAGTAATGCACCTGTGCTGAAAACTCGCTGATATGCTCCCATTAAAAGTAATGCACCAGTGCTGGGAAGTGCTGCTATGCTCCAATTAAAAAGAATGCACCAGTGCTCAGAACTGCTGCTACGAGAACTTCTGGTATGCTTTCATTGAAAGTAATACACCAGTGCTGAGAAGTGCTATTAAGCTGCCATCATTAAAAGTATTGCACCAGTGATGAGAAGTATTGCTATGCTCCCATTAAAAGTAATGCACCGGTGCTGAGACATACTGGTATGCTCCCATTAAAAGTAATTCACCTGTGCTGAAAACTGCTGATACGCTCCCATTAAAAGTAATGCACCAGTGCTGAGAAGTGCTGCTACGCTCCCTTAAAAGTCATGCACCAGTCCTGAGAAGTGCTGCTAAGCTCCCATTGAACGTATTGCACCGGTGCTGAGAAGTGCTGGTTCGCTCTCATTAAAAGTATTGCACCAGTACTGAGAAGTGCTGGCACGCTCCAATTAAAAGTAATGCACCACTGCTGAGAAGTTCTGCTGCGCTCCCATTGAAAGTAATGCACCAGTGCTGGGAAGTGCTGCTATGCTCCAATTAAAAAGAATGCACCAGTGCTCAGAACTGCTGCTACGAGAACTTCTGGTATGCTTTCATTGAAAGTAATACACCAGTGCTGAGAAGTGCTATTAAGCTGCCATCATTAAAAGTATTGCACCAGTGATGAGAAGTATTGCTATGCTCCCATTAAAAGTAATGCACCGGTGCTGAGACATACTGGTATGCTCCCATTAAAAGTAATTCACCTGTGCTGAAAACTGCTGATACGCTCCCATTAAAAGTAATGCACCAGTGCTGAGAAGTGCTGCTACGCTCCCTTAAAAGTCATGCACCAGTCCTGAGAAGTGCTGCTAAGCTCCCATTGAACGTATTGCACCGGTGCTGAGAAGTGCTGGTTCGCTCTCATTAAAAGTATTGCACCAGTACTGAGAAGTGCTGGCACGCTCCAATTAAAAGTAATGCACCACTGCTGAGAAGTTCTGCTGCGCTCCCATTGAAAGTAATGCACCAGTGCTGAGAAGTGCTGGTTCGCTCTCATTAAAAGTAATGCACCCGTGCTAAGAACTGCTGATACACTCTCATTAAAAGTAATGCACCCGGGCTGAGAAGTGCTGCTACGCTCCAATTAAAAAGAATGCACCAGTGCTCGGAACTGCTGCTACGAGAACTTCTGGTATGCTTTCATTTAAAGTAATACACCAGTGCTGAGAAGTGCTATTAAGCTGCCATCAGTAACAGTATTGCACCAGTGATGAGAAGTATTGCTATGCTTCCATTAAAAGTAATGCACCGGTGCTCAGACATACTGGTATGCTCCCATTAAAAGTAATGCACCGGTGCTGAGAACTGCTGATACGCTCCCACTAAAAGTAATGCACCAGTGCTGAGAAGTGCTGATACGCTCCCATTAAAAGTAATGCACCTGTGCTGAAAACTCGCTGATATGCTCCCATTAAAAGTAATGCACCAGTGCTGGGAAGTGCTGCTATGCTCCAATTAAAAAGAATGCACCAGTGCTCAGAACTGCTGCTACGAGAACTTCTGGTATGCTTTCATTGAAAGTAATACACCAGTGCTGAGAAGTGCTATTAAGCTGCCATCATTAAAAGTATTGCACCAGTGATGAGAAGTATTGCTATGCTCCCATTAAAAGTAATGCACCTGTGCTGAGACATACTGGTATGCTCCCATTAAAAGTAATTCACCTGTGCTGAAAACTGCTGATACGCTCCCATTAAAAGTAATGCACCAGTGCTGAGAAGTGCTGCTACGCTCCCTTAAAAGTCATGCACCAGTCCTGAGAAGTGCTGCTAAGCTCCCATTGAACGTATTGCACCGGTGCTGAGAAGTGCTGGTTCGCTCTCATTAAAAGTATTGCACCAGTACTGAGAAGTGCTGGCACGCTCCAATTAAAAGTAATGCACCACTGCTGAGAAGTTCTGCTGCGCTCCCATTGAAAGTAATGCACCAGTGCTGAGAAGTGCTGGTTCGCTCTCATTAAAAGTAATGCACCCGTGCTAAGAACTGCTGATACACTCTCATTAAAAGTAATGCACCCGGGCTGAGAACTGCTGATACGCCCCCATTAAAAATAATGCACTAATGCTGAGAACTACTGATACGCGCCCATTAAAAGTAATGCACCAGTCCTGAGAAGTGCTGCTACGCTCCCATTAAAAATAATGCACCAGTGCTCAGAACTGCTGCTACGAGAACTTCTGGTTTGCTCCCATTAAAAGTAATGCACCAGTGCTGAGAAGTGCTGGTACGCTCCCATTAAAATTATTGCACCGGTGCTGAGAAGTGCTGGTCCGCTTTAATTAAAAGTATTGCACCGGTGCTGAGAACTGCTGATACGCTCCCATTAAAAGTAATGCACCCTTGCTGAGAACTGCTGATACGCCCCCATTAAAGGTAATGCACCAGTCCTGAGAAGTGCTGCTACGCTCCCATTAAAAGTCATGCACCAGTCCTTAGAAGTGCTGCTACGCTCCAATTAAAGGTAATGCACCAGTCCTGAGAAGTGCTGCTACGCTCCAATTAAAGGTAATGCACCAGTCCTGAGAAGTGCTGCTACGCTCCGATTAAAAGTAATGCACTGGTGCTGAGAACTGCTGATACACTCCCATTAAAAGTAATGCACCAGTGCTGAGATGTGCTGCTACGCTCCCATTAAAAGCCATGCACCAGTCCTGAGAAGTGATGCTATGCTCCCATTAAAAGTATTGCACTGGTGCTGAGAATTGTGGCTTGTTCTCATTAAAAGTATTGCAGCAGTACTGAGAAGTGCTGCCACACTCCCATTAAAAGTAATGAACCAGTGCTGAGCAGTCCTGGTATGCTTCCATTAAAAGTAATGCACCAGTGCTGAGAACTGCTGATAGGCTCCCATTAACAGTAATGCACCAGTGCTGAGAAGTGCTGCTATGCTCCCATTAAAAATAATGCACCAGTGCTGAGAAGTGCTACTATGTTCCCATTGAAAGTAATGCACCAGTGCTGAGAAGTGCTGGTTCGCTCCCATTAAAAGTAATGCACCCGTGCTGAGAACTGCTGTTACGCTCCCATTAAAAGTAATGCACCAGTGCTGAGAAGTGCTGCTACGCTCCCATTAAAAGTATTGCACCAGTGCTGAGAAGTGCTACTACGCTCCCATTGAAAGTAATGCACCAGTGCTGAGAAGTGCTGGTTCGCTCCCATTAAAATTAATGCACCTGTGCTGAGAACTGCTGATACGCTTCCATTAAAAATAATGCACTAATGCTGAGAACTGCTGATACGCTCCCATTAAAAGTAATGCACAGTGCCGAGAACTTCTGGTACGCTCCCATTAAAAGTAATGCACCAGTGCTGAGAAGTGTTATTATGCTGCCATCATAAAAAGTATTGCACTAGTGATGAGAAGTGTTGCTATGCTCCCATTAAAAGTAATGAACCTGGGCTGAGAAGTGCTGCTACGCTCCAATTAAAAAGAATGCACCAGTGCTCAGAACTGCTGCTACGAGAACTTCTGGTATGCTTTCATTGAAAGTAATACACCAGTGCTGAGAAGTGCTATTAAGCTGCCATCATTAAAAGTATTGCACCAGTGATGAGAAGTATTGCTATGCTCCCATTAAAAGTAATGCACCGGTGCTGAGACATACTGGTATGCTCCCATTAAAAGTAATGCACCTGTGCTGAGAACTGCTGATACGCTCCCACTAAAAGTAATGCACCAGTGCTGAGAAGTGCTGCTACGCTCCCATTAATAGTCATGCACCTGTGCTGAAAATTCGCTGATACTCTCCCATTAAAAGTAATGCACCAGTGCTGAGAAGTGCTGCTACGTTCCAATTAAGAATAATGCACCAGTGCTCAGAACTGCTGCTACGAGAACTTCTGGTATGCTTTCATTGAAAGTAATACACCAGTGCTGAGAAGTGCTATTAAGCTGCCATCATTAAAAGTATTGCACCAGTGATGAGAAGTATTGCTATGCTCCCATTAAAAGTAATGCACCGGTGCTGAGACATACTGGTATGCTCCCATTAAAAGTAATTCACCTGTGCTGAAAACTGCTGATACGCTCCCATTAAAAGTAATGCACCAGTGCTGAGAAGTGCTGCTACGCTCCCATTAAAAGTCATGCACCAGTCCTGAGAAGTGCTGCTAAGCTCCCATTGAACGTATTGCACCGGTGCTGAGAAGTGCTGGTTCGCTCTCATTAAAAGTATTGCACCAGTACTGAGAAGTGCTGGCACGCTCCAAATAAAAGTAATGCACCAGTGCAGAGAAGTGCTGGTACGCTTCGATTAAAACTATTGCACCAGTGCTGAGAAGTGATGCTATGCTCCCATTAAAAGTAATGCACAAGCGCCAAGACATACGGGTACGCTCTCATTAAAAGTAATGCACTAGTGCTGAGAACTGCTGATATGCTCCCATTAAAAGTATTGCACCAGTGCTGAGAAGTGCTACTACGCTCCCATTGAAAGTAATGCACCAGTGCTGAGAAGTGCTGGTTCGCTCCCATTAAAAGTAATGCACCCGTGCTGAGAACTGCTGATACGCTCCCATTAAAAATAATGTACTAATGCTGAGAACTGCTGATACGTACCCATTAAAAGTAATGCACAGTGCCGAGAACTTCTGGTACGCTCCCATTAAAAGTAATGCACCAGTGCTGAGAAGTGTTATTATGCTGTCATCATAAAAAGTATTGCACCAGTGATGAGAAGTGTTGCTATGCTCCCATTAAAAGTAATGCACCTGGGCTGAGAACTGCTGATATGCTCCCATTAAAAATAATGCACTAATGCTGAGAACTGCTGATACGCTCTCATTAAAAGTAATGCACCAGTGCTGAGAAGTGCTGCTACGCTCCAATTAAAAAGAATGCACCAGTGCTCAGAACTGCTGCTACGAGAACTTCTGGTATGCTTTTATTGAAAGTAATACACCAGTGCTGAGAAGTGCTATTAAGCTGCCATCATTAAAAGTATTGCACCAGTGATGAGAAGTATTGCTATGCTTCCATTAAAAGTAATGCACCAGTGCTGAGACATACTGGTATGCTCCCATTAAAAGTAATGCACCGGTGCTGATAACTGCTGATACGCTCCCACTAAAAGTAATGCACCAGTGCTGAGAAGTGCTGCTACGCTCCCATTAAAAGTAATGCACCTGTGCTGAAAACTCGCTGATACGCTCCCATTAAAAGTAATGCACCAGTGCTGAGAAGTGCTGCTACGCTCCAATTAAAAAGAATGCACCAGTGCTCAGAACTGCTGCTACGAGAACTTCTGGTATGCTTTCATTGAAAGTAATACACCAGTGCTGAGAAGTGCTATTAAGCTGCCATCATTAAAAGTATTGCACCAGTGATGAGAAGTATTGCTATGCTCCCATTAAAAGTAATGCACCGGTGCTGAGACATACTGGTATGCTCCCATTAAAAGTAATTCACCTGTGCTGAAAACTGCTGATACACTCCCATTAAAAGTAATGCACCATTGCTGAGAAGTGCTGCTACGCCCCCATTAAAAGTCATGCACCAGTCCTGAGAAGTGCTGCTAAGCTCCCATTGAACGTATTGCACCGGTGCTGAGAAGTGCTGGTTCGCTCTCATTAAAAGTATTGCACCAGTACTGAGAAGTGCTGGTTCGCTCCAAATAAAAGTAATGCGCCAGTGCAGAGAAGTGCTGGTACGCTTCGATTAAAACTATTGCACCAGTGCTGAGAAGTGATGCTATGCTCCCATTAAAAGTAATGCACATGCGCTAAGACATACGGGTACGCTCTCATTAAAAGTAATGCACTAGTGCTGAGAACTGCTGATATGCTCCCATTAACAGTAATGCACCAGTGCTGAGAAGTGCTGCTAAGCTCCCATTAAAAATAATGCACCAGTGCTGAGAAGTGCTACTATGCTCCTATTGAAAGTAATGCACCAGTTCTGAGAAGTGCTGGTTCGCTCCCATTAAAAGTAATGCACCCGTGCTGAAAACTGCTGATACGCTCCCATTAAAAGTAATGCACCACAGCTGAGAAGTGCTACTACGCTCCCATTAAAAATAATGCACTAGTGCTGAGGACTGCTGATACACTCCCATTAAAAGTAATGCACCAGTGCTGAGAAGTGCTGGTTCGCTCTCATTAAAAGTAATGCACCCGGGCTGAGAACTGCTGATACGCTCCCATTAAAAATAATGCACTAATGCTGAGAACTACTGATACGCTCCCATTAAAAGTAATGCACCAGTCCTGAGAAGTGCTGCTACGCTCCTATTAAAAAGAATGCACCAGTGCTCAGAACTGCTGCTACGAGAACTTCTGGTATGCTTTCATTGAAAGTAATGCACCAGTGCTGAGAAGTGCTGCTACGAGAACTTCTGGTACTCTTCCATTAAAAGTAATGCACCAGTGCTGAGAAGTGCTATTACGCTGCCATCATTAAAAGTATTGCACCAGTGCTGAGAAGTGCTATTACGCTGCCATCATTAAAAGTATTGCACCAGTGATGAGAAGTGTTGCTATGCTCCCATTAAAAATAATGCACCGGTGCTGAGACATACTGGTATGCTCCCATTAAAAGTAATGAACCCGGGCTGAGAACTACTGATACGCTCCCATTAAAAGTAATGCAATAGTGCTGAGAAGTCATGCTGCTCTCACATTAAAGACATTACACTGGTGCTGAGAAGCACCGGTACGCTCTAATTAAAAGGAATGCACCAGTGCTGAGAACTGCTGCTACAAGAACTGCTGGTACTCTTCCGTTGAAAGTAATGCACCGGTGTGGAGAAGTGCAAGCACTCTGGCTTTCAAATTGAAAAGTGCAGGTACCGAGTACCTGCCCGCTTAAAGCGCTGGCAGTACCCCAGTATACTCCTGATACCAGGGGGCAGTGCCCTCGGCGGTATGTTGGACATTACTGAAGCACAGGCTGTGCGGGCCCCAAGGGCTCCAGCCCCCCCAGACCCTCCGAGGGGACCCGCCCGCCTGCCGGCACCGGGAGCGCGCGCTGCTTCGGCCTCTCCGGAGGGAGAGGAAGGATGGGTGGAAGGTGCAGCGGCTCCGGGGGAGGAGGCGGTGGGAGGAGAGAGGAGGGAAGAGGCGGGCCGAGGAGAGGGGCCGGGCTGCGGCATCTGTCAGCTTTAGAGCCAGGCCTGAGAGAAAGGAGCCAGGAGCCGGCTGTGCAGCGCCGACGACGGGGGCTTCTGGGAGCCATTCAGAACCAGGAACAGCGGAGCGGCTCCGGACCAGGGGCTCGGGCGGTGCCAGGACCCGCGGGAGAGGAGCTATACAGAACAAGGGTAGAAACACCAGGGCAGCGCTCCGACGCCAGGGCTAGCAAAACCAGGAGCTCCGGTGCCACCAGGAATAAGACATCGAGACCAGGACAACCGGAGGCACGAGGGACACCCGACGCTGGGGATGCGGCCCCGCAACCAGTGACGCCCAAGTCTGGGAGAGCAGAGTCTGAGGCCAGAACCAGGGACAGCACCGAGGTCTCCGGGATTAAACACACCCAGGACCGTCACTGAACCAGGAGCAGGACATACATCACAACCAGGGACGGGTGTGAGGACCGGCCAACCCAGAGACAGGGCCACGGACGGGTGTGAGGACCGGCCAACCCAGAGACAGGGCCAGGGACGGGTGTGAGGACCGGCCAACCCAGAGACAGGGCCAGGGAAGAGAGACAGGACCAGTGGTGTGAGGACCGGCCAACCCAGAGACAGGACCAGGGAAGGGTGTGAGGACCAGCCAACCCAGAGACAGGACCAGGGAAGGGTGCGAGGACCGGCCAACCCAGAGACAGGACCAGGGAAGGGTGTGAGGACCAGCCAACCCAGAGACAGGGCCAGGGACGGGTGTGAGGACCGGCCAACCCAGAGACAGGACCAGGGAAGGGTGTGAGGACCGGCCAACCCAGAGACAGGACCAGGGAAGCGTGTGAGGACCGGCCAACCCAGAGACTGGGCCAGGGAAGGGTGTGAGGACCGGCCAACCAAGGGACAGGACCAGGGAAGGGTGTGAGGACCGGCCAACGCAGAGACAGGTCTAGTTAAGGGTGTGAGGACCGGCCAACCAAGGGACAGGACCAGGGAAGGGTGTGAGGACCGGCCAACGCAGAGACAGGTCTAGTTAAGGGTGTGAGGACCGGCCTACCCAGAGACAGGACCAGCAAGCCCAGGGTGAACCAGGGAAGGGCGAGAGGCCCTGGCACCAGGAGCAGGACATATATCAGATCCAGGGAAGGGTGTGAGGTCCTGGTGTCAGCACCAGCCAGCCCAGAGATATCAGAACCAGCTAAGGGTCAGAGGAAGTGGTTCTGAGCCGGAGTAAGGACAGAGGTACAGGAACAAGGGCTGACCAGGGCAGTAGTACCAGGCTCTTTGGGTCCAAGTACTGCCCTCTCACTGGCAGGTGGCTGCTGAGGGGCACAGTCCAAGCCCAGAGCTGGACCCACCTCCCCATTCATTGCCTTTCCACCAGCAGCGCCCCCTCTCTGCGCCCCAACGGTGGCGGCCGTGGCTCCCCCTGGCACCCGGATCGCTGTGCCCTGGGGCCCCGAGGGCTCTCTGCCCAAGGGCCCATGATGTGCCTGGAGAGCAAGAGCTCGGGGAGCAGCCCGGACTGCAGCGGCTGCACGGGGGCTGGGGACGACGAGGAGGTGCAGACTCTCTCGGGCAGGATGAAGGACTCGGACACGGAGCTGGGACCACCACCGCCCGCCCCACACAAGCCCCGGAAGCTGGGCCGGGCCAGCGTGGCGGCCGCCGGGATCCTGAGTGTGGGAAACGTGCTGAACTACCTGGACAGGTACACGGTGGCAGGTAAGCTAGTCTCCTTCCTACGGCCGAGCCTCCGGGGTGGGGTGGGGGGGGGGTAGGTGGGCGCCTGCTGTTTGAAACAGACACCCCCTTGGGAACAGACACCCGCTCAAGGACAGAGACCCACTGATAGGGCCAGACAATCACTGACAGAGCCATTCACGGCACCAGCAGACCCCAGCTCACTGAAATTCACCCACCCTAATAGGAGCAGACACCTGCTGTTGAAAACCGACACCCCTTGGGAACAGACACCCGCTCATTCTGGAGAGACCCGGTGGTAGGACCAGACACTCATTAAAAGAACTAAGCACCAGTGCAAGAGAGTAGATCTCCACTCATTGAACGGCCTCCCACTTATGGGGGGACACCTGCTCATCGGAGCAGACACTCAAAGACAGAAGCAGGTAACAGTGCGAGGGAGCAGACACCCGCTCGTTGAAACTGGCACACTCATGCGAACAGACACCTACTAATGGGAACAGAGGCCAGCCCATGGGACGACCATCCACTGATGGAACAGACATCCACTCTTGAGCACAGACAGCCACCTATCTATGGGAGCAGCCACTGGCTCATGGGAAAAGGCCCCCACTCATGGGAACAGAGATCCACTCGTGGGAGCTGACACCCCCGCTCATGGAAACATGCACCTGCTCATGTGAACAGACATCTGCTCGTGACAGCAGACACCTTCTCATAAAAGAAAGCTAATTCATAGGAACAGGCACACCGTCATGAAAGCAGGCACACACCAATGAGAACATTTAATCAATCATGAGAAAAGACACCCGCACATTGAAACAGACTCCCGCTCTTTGGAACACATACTCAGGGAAACAGACACCCAAGGAGCAGACACTCATTCATCATTCCTCATGGGAACTGTCACTTACTTTCATAACAGACACCCGCTCCCCAGAAGAACAGTGTCACACGCTCGAGAAAGTATTCTCATAGGTGGGAAGAGGCACGCATACATAGCAAAGAATATCCAGCAA
Source organism: Pleurodeles waltl (assembly GCF_031143425.1). Classification (NCBI taxonomy): domain Eukaryota; kingdom Metazoa; phylum Chordata; class Amphibia; order Caudata; family Salamandridae; genus Pleurodeles; species Pleurodeles waltl. Next base: position 95,179,556 of record NC_090441.1, read on the forward strand.
TTGGAACAGACATCCAGTCATGAGAACAGACCTCCAGTTGCGAGAACTGAAACTTAACATTGGAACAGACACCGTCTCATGAGAATAATGACTAACCCATTCATTGGAGCAGATACGAATACGAAGAGACACTCTCTGGTTGTCACAACACCCACTCTTGGGACTAGATACCCAAACACGTGGACAGACAGCCATCCATTGTAATCAGTGCTCATTCATGAGAACAGACACTCATCGATGCAGACATCCACTGATGGGAACAAACATACAGACAGTTATGGGAAACCTAAGTTATTCATGGAAACACCATCTCACCCATAGGAACCACTCATGGGAACAGGGATCTGTGTCTCTTAACAATCATTCACCCACTGCAAAACACTCCCCTTTACGAGAGCACAAATCTGCTTGTGGGTCTCGCAGCCCCTCACAGAAGGCAAAAACCACTCATGGGAGCAGCGCATATTACTGGAACAGACACTCACTGAACGGAATGCAACATACCCATGAGAACAGCTTCACAACCATGGGGACATTTACACGTAAATACACACACAATACGGGGGGAACACAAAGAACCTCACTGGAACACCAAGCCCCTGATGGAACTCCCTGGAATGCAACCTGGCTCGTGTACACACCACACAACCCCACAGAACACCAATCGATGCATGTAAAACACCACAAAACCCCCCAGAACACCAATCGATGCAAGTAAACACCACACAGTTCCTTGGAACACTAACCGTCTCATGTAAACCCCAACCAAATCCTGGGAACGCCAACCAACTCATGCAAATACCAACCAACTCATGCAAATACCAACCAACTACCGGGAACACCAACCTATTCATGGCAAATCTGCCCCACTCATGGGAAAATACAACCACCCTAGGGGGCACAAAGTACCCCATGACAACACCAACTCATTCACGGCACAATGTACCAACTATTTTCAGTACCAACCGACTCATTTACACACCACAACCTCTTAGGAACATCAACCAACTCATGTAAACCAAACTACCTGCTGGTCATAGAACCACCAAATGCGACCACCAACCTACTCATGACAGCCCTACCCCGCACGGTGGAGGAGAAGTCATGGGGACAGAATAAAATGTGTGGGAACAAACCCTTTCTCTGGCAACCAAAAGTGATGCATGGAAGTGAACACAACCCCGCTCACTGGGTCAGACACGTACTCGAGGAAACAGACATCCAAAACTGAGAATATGAACCCACTGATAACCCACAGCCAGTCAGAGACGCCCACACCCGGGCATGGCCACCACGACGCGCTGGTTGGGAGCCACACTTCACCGGTGTGAGTGAACTTCTGCTCGTGCAAACACACTCACCCAGCGGGGGGTGCTAGGTTCATTGCTTAATCCTAGGTCAGTGCAACCCACCACCCTGCAGATTCCAAATATTTCACCCTAGATATGTTTGTGATTTATATAACCCTTACACCAGCCTGTACCCCTCGTTAGCACTCTCACTGAAGGCGAGTGTGCGGGTTCATTCACAGGGAGATGCCGTAATTACCAGGGGTCAGATAATCTGGGCCAGGGTGGTCGGGAGCTGATGTCAGTTCCAAGACGAGGTCCCCGTGGCCACCGGAGTGAGGGGGAGTGGCTATGGAGGGGAATGTTTGTCGTTTACCGATACTTGTTTATATTTGCGGTTTTATATAGCGCCGACAGTGCCCGAAGGTGCTAGAGCGCTTTACAGCAGAAGTCGCACACTGCATGAGAATCGTAAAGTTCTGTGGCACGGCCAGCGGAGTGGCACGCTGTGACCAAGCAGGAGGCCCGGGGGTTGGGACAGAGTCACGGGGGCTCAGGGTAAGGTCTCAGACACACAGCCAGGTGGTCTGATCCTGGAGATTAAGGGGGGCTGTAGAGTCACAGAGCAGGGCGAGGGCAAACACTGTGAAGGGGCCTTAGGTCGAGGGCTGTCCTGGGCAGGAAGTGGAATTGTCCAGCAGACACACGTGCGCTACTGACGAGGGACTCGTTCAAGTGTCTGTCAGTGTTAGTTGCTGTTGCAAAAGAACCGTGGGCAACAGAAAGGGGGCCCCGGGACCCTTGACCTCAGTGCGTACGAGGGTGCGGGTGGGAGGGGGCGCTCCCGTGTCTGGGGAGGATGGCATGCGTGGGAGAGCGCTCAGATGAGATGCGCAGGGAAGTTCCCTGCTCTATGTATCCAATAGTGTGAAGGCGGCATCGTGCCTGCTGGAGTCGTGTCTCTAGCGCCAAGCATCCGCTTTCAGCCGCTGTCTCCGGTCAGCGTGCACGATGCAAGCGGGCAGTGAGACAGATTGTCAATTTCTAGGCGGAGAGTAGGAGTCCACGACGGTTTAAAACCATTTGACCAGGATCACACAGGTAAAGCAGGAATGTTGGTATATTCGTCGTGTCCAGGGGTTCAGCCCGACACCCGCATATATATAACGGGTAGTGCGCCCTGGGCTTCCCAATGAACAGACCATACACGTGAGCTGACACATTCTCACTCTTAGAGCATCACATGTGTTCCCTGTGCACTCACTACCACATGCACCAACCCACCGTGCACACACAACCCCCGCAGACACTCTGAGCATATACAGTGCTGTATGCCAGCTCCCCCTGTGCAGTGAACATCAATCCATGGTACACCAACCACCTAACTAACCACCCGCCACCGTGCCTACAACCACCTACACATCCGTCCCCTGTAGCCCTCCTGCACACCAGGCCCGCTACTCCAAACTCTGTACAACCCCCTGAACAGTAACCCATGGTGCCCTGTAGGACTGTATATAACTACCCGCGAACACCAGCCCCTGTATACAGCCACCTGATCCACCCACTGCACACCAACCCCCTGCAAACTACCCCTTAGCAGCCCAACCCCTGCACTACACGTCCATACATCCAAACCCTGCACACCAAACCCCTGTACTCCAAACCCTGCACCCCAACCCCCTGTACTCCAAACCCTGCACACTAACCCCCTGTACTCCAAACCCTGCACACCAAACCCCTGAACACTAACCCCTAGAAGCCCAACCCCCTACACTACACGTCCATACACCCAACCTTGCGCACCAACCCATATGAATACACCAACCCGAACAAAAGCCCCTTATATGCCATCAGTCTTCACACCAACACCCTGCACTCCAAACCCTGTAGACCAAACCCCTGTACTCCAAACCCTGCACACCAACCCCCTGTGCTCCAAACCCTGCACACCAACCCCCTGCAAACCATCCTCCTGCACACCAACCCTCTGCAAACCATCCTCCTGCATACCAACCCCCGTCCTCCAAACCCTGCACACCAACCCCCTGTGCTTCAAACCCTGCTCACCAACCCCCTGCAAAACCATCCTGCTGCACACCAACCCTCTGCAAACCATCCTCCTGCACCCCAACCCCCTGTACTTCAAACACTGCACACCAACCCCCTGTGCTCCAAACCCTGCACACCAACCCCCTGCAAACCATCCTTCTGCACACCAGCCCCCTGTACTCCAAACCCTGCACACCAATCACCTGCAAAACATCCTCCTGCACACCAACTCCCTGTGCTCCAAAGCCTGCACACCAACCCCCTGTACTCCAAACCCTGCACACCAACCCCCTGTACTCCATCCCTGCACACCAGCCCCCTGTCCTCCAAACCCTGTACACCAACCCCATGAACACTAACCACTAGAAGCCCAACCCCCTACACTACACGTCCATACACCCAACCTTGCGCACCAACCCCTATGAATACAACAACCCGAACAAAAGCCCCTTGTATGCCACCAGTCTTCATACCCACACCCTGCACTCCAAACCCTGTAGACCAACCCCCTGTACTCCAAACCCTGCACACCAACCCCCTGTACTCCAACCCTGCACACTAACCCCCTGTGCGCCAAACCCTGCACATCAACCCCCTGCAAACCGTCCTCCTGCACACCAACCCTCTGCAAACCATCCTCCTGCACACCAACCCCCTCTGCGCCAAACCCTGCACACCAGCCCCTGGCTCCGCACCCTGCAAACCAATCACCTGCAAACCATCCTCCTGCACACCAACCCCCTGTACTCCAAACCCTGCACACCAACCCTCTCTGCTCCAAACCCTGCTCACCAACCCCCTGCAAAGCATCCTCCTGCACAACTGTACTCCAAACCATACACACAAATCCCTTGTACTCCAAACCCTGCACACCAGCACCCTGTGCGCCAAACTCTGCACACCAACCCCCTGCAAACCATCCTCCTGCACAACCAAGCCCCTGTACTCCAAACCCTGCACACCAACCCTGTGCGCCAAACCCTGCACACCAACCCCCTGCAAACCATCCTCCTGCACACCAGCCCCCTGTACTCCAAACTCTGCACACCAATCACCTGCAAATCATCCTCCTGCACACCAATCCCCTGTACGCCAAACCCTGCACACCTGTACTCCAAACCCTACACACAAACCCTGTGTACTCCAAACCCTGCACGCCAACACCCTGAAATCTAACCCCCAGCATCCCAACCTCCTACACTACACGTCCATACATCCAACCTTGCACACCAACCCCTATAAATACAGCCACCCAATCAAAAGCCCATTGTATGCCATCAGTCTTCACACCAACACCCTGCACGCCACCTCTCTGCACACCAACACACTGCACTCATTTCCTACACACAAACCCCTGCACGCCACCCATGTGCACACCATCACACTGCACTCCTCTCCTACACACAAACCCCTGCACGCCACCCATGTGCACACCAACACACTGCACTAATTTCCCGCACACAAACCCCTGCACACCAACACCCTGTACTCACCCCTGAACACATCCCCCTTGAACACCAAACGTCAGTACCCATCCCATCTATAAAGTCACTGGCGCACCCTCACACCATGCACACACCCCTGCACCATGCATACACCCTCCACACCACCACCCCTCCCACCAACCCCCAGCGCTCCACAAACAAGTCCCAGCACCGCATTCGATGCAGATATGGCGGGAGCAGTAAGTACTGCAGTGTGAGGTTCAGTGCAACCACTGTCCTACCCAGGTCCCACGCACACCCCGACAGCCAGATCCATGCCACCTGGCGCCCATAGAAGCGCTGCCCCGGGCTGCTGCCCATCGCCCTCCCCGCGGACTGGGAGCCCTGGCTCTCTTCGGGGATGAGGAGGTGGCCCGGGGGCTAAGTGCTGCTTGTTCCCTCCTGTAAATCCACGGTGTGCTCGAAGGTCGCGTGCCCTGTCCAAGGTCGCGCGCATCCACCGAGGGGGGCGGGCAGGGGAGACGGGGGCCGCGGTGCGGGCGCTGCTCGGGCTTTACGCTTCATCCATCGGACCCAGCAGCATTCATGGGCTTGGGGGAAGAGGTGTGTGTGCCCGGGTGCTATGCATGGCGATGGAGGGCACCGTGAGGTGCCAGTGCGCGCCGGGGAGGCCCGATGCAGTGCCTGTGTGGTGTGTTCCAGGGGTGGAAGTGGTGTGCCCGGGTGCTATGCATGGCGATGGAGGGCACCGTGAGGTGCCAGTGCGCTCCGGGGAGGCCCGATGCAGTGCCTGTGTGGTGTGTTCCAGGGGTGGAAGTGGTGTGCCCGGGTGCTATGCATGGCGAAGGAGGGCACGGTTAGGTGCCAGTGCGCTCCGGGGAGGCCCGATGCAGTGCCTGTGTGGTGTGTTCCAGGGGTGGAAGTGGTGTGCCCGGGTGCTATGCATGGCGATGGAGGGCACCGTGAGGTGCCAGTGCGCTCCGGGGAGGCCCGATGCACAGTGCCTGTGTGGTGTGTTCCAGGGGTGGAAGTGGTGTGCCCGGGTGCTATGCATGGCGATGGAGGGCACCGTGAGGTGCCAGTGCGCGCCGGGGAGGCCCGATGCAGTGCCTGTGTGGTGTGTTCCAGGGGTGGAAGTGGTGTGCCCGGGTGCTATGCATGGCGATGGAGGGCACCGTGAGGTGCCAGTGCGCGCCGGGGAGGCCCGATGCAGTGCCTGTGTGGTGTGTTCCAGGGGTGGAAGTGGTGTGCCCGGGTGCTATGCATGGCGATGGAGGGCACCGTGAGGTGCCAGTGCGCGCCGGGGAGGCCCGATGCAGTGCCTGTGTGGTGTGTTCCAGGGGTGGAAGTGGTGTGCCCGGGTGCTATGCATGGCGAAGGAGGGCACGGTTAGGTGCCAGTGCGCTCCGGGGAGGCCCGATGCAGTGCCTGTGTGGTGTGTTCCAGGGGTGGAAGTGGTGTGCCCGGGTGCTATGCATGGCGATGGAGGGCACCGTGAGGTGCCAGTGCGCGCCGGGGAGGCCCGATGCAGTGCCTGTGTGGTGTGTTCCAGGGGTGGAAGTGGTGTGCCCGGGTGCTATGCATGGCGATGGAGGGCACCGTGAGGTGCCAGTGCGCTCCGGGGAGGCCCGATGCACAGTGCCTGTGTGGTGTGTTCCAGGGGTGGAAGTGGTGTGCCCGGGTGCTATGCATGGCGATGGAGGGCACCGTGAGGTGCCAGTGCGCTCCGGGGAGGCCCGATGCAGTGCCTGTGTGGTGTGTTCCAGGGGTGGAAGTGGTGTGCCCGAGTGCTATGCATGGCGATGGAGGGCACCGTGAGGTGCCAGTGCGCTCCGGGGAGGCCCGATGCAGTGCCTGTGTGGTGTGTTCCAGGGGTGGAAGTGGTGTGCCCGAGTGCTATGCATGGCGATGGAGGGCACCGTGAGGTGCCAGTGCGCTCCGGGGAGGCCCGATGCAGTGCCTGTGTGGTGTGTTCCAGGGGTGGAAGTGGTGTGCCCGGGTGCTATGCATGGCGATGGAGGGCACCGTGAGGTGCCAGTGCGCGCCGGGGAGGCCCGATGCACAGTGCCTGTGTGGTGTGTTCCAGGGGTGGAAGTGGTGTGCCCGGGTGCTATGCATGGCGAAGGAGGGCACGGTTAGGTGCCAGTGCGCTCCGGGGAGGCCCGATGCAGTGCCTGTGTGGTGTGTTCCAGGGGTGGAAGTGGTGTGCCCGGGTGCTATGCATGGCGATGGAGGGCACCGTGAGGTGCCAGTGCGCGCCGGGGAGGCCCGATGCAGTGCCTGTGTGGTGTGTTCCAGGGGTGGAAGTGGTGTGCCCGGGTGCTATGCATGGCGATGGAGGGCACCGTGAGGTGCCAGTGCGCGCCGGGGAGGCCCGATGCAGTGCCTGTGTGGTGTGTTCCAGGGGTGGAAGTGGTGTGCCCGGGTGCTATGCATGGCGATGGAGGGCACCGTGAGGTGCCAGTGCGCGCCGGGGAGGCCCGATGCAGTGCCTGTGTGGTGTGTTCCAGGGGTGGAAGTGGTGTGCCCGGGTGCTATGCATGGCGATGGAGGGCACCGTGAGGTGCCAGTGCGCGCCGGGGAGGCCCGATGCAGTGCCTGTGTGGTGTGTTCCAGGGGTGGAAGTGGTGTGCCCGGGTGCTATGCATGGCGAAGGAGGGCACGGTTAGGTGCCAGTGCGCTCCGGGGAGGCCCGATGCAGTGCCTGTGTGGTGTGTTCCAGGGGTGGAAGTGGTGTGCCCGGGTGCTATGCATGGCGATGGAGGGCACCGTGAGGTGCCAGTGCGCGCCGGGGAGGCCCGATGCAGTGCCTGTGTGGTGTGTTCCAGGGGTGGAAGTGGTGTGCCCGGGTGCTATGCATGGCGATGGAGGGCACCGTGAGGTGCCAGTGCGCGCCGGGGAGGCCCGATGCAGTGCCTGTGTGGTGTGTTCCAGGGGTGGAAGTGGTGTGCCCGGGTGCTATGCATGGCGATGGAGGGCACCGTGAGGTGCCAGTGCGCTCCGGGGAGGCCCGATGCACAGTGCCTGTGTGGTGTGTTCCAGGGGTGGAAGTGGTGTGCCCGGGTGCTATGCATGGCGATGGAGGGCACCGTGAGGTGCCAGTGCGCTCCGGGGAGGCCCGATGCAGTGCCTGTGTGGTGTGTTCCAGGGGTGGAAGTGGTGTGCCCGGGTGCTATGCATGGCGATGGAGGGCACCGTGAGGTGCCAGTGCGCTCCGGGGAGGCCCGATGCACAGTGCCTGTGTGGTGTGTTCCAGGGGTGGAAGTGGTGTGCCCGGGTGCTATGCATGGCGATGGAGGGCACCGTGAGGTGCCAGTGCGCTCCGGGGAGGCCCGATGCAGTGCCTGTGTGGTGTGTTCCAGGGGTGGAAGTGGTGTGCCCGAGTGCTATGCATGGCGATGGAGGGCACCGTGAGGTGCCAGTGCGCTCCGGGGAGGCCCGATGCAGTGCCTGTGTGGTGTGTTCCAGGGGTGGAAGTGGTGTGCCCGAGTGCTATGCATGGCGATGGAGGGCACCGTGAGGTGCCAGTGCGCTCCGGGGAGGCCCGATGCAGTGCCTGTGTGGTGTGTTCCAGGGGTGGAAGTGGTGTGCCCGGGTGCTATGCATGGCGATGGAGGGCACCGTGAGGTGCCAGTGCGCGCCGGGGAGGCCCGATGCACAGTGCCTGTGTGGTGTGTTCCAGGGGTGGAAGTGGTGTGCCCGGGTGCTATGCATGGCGAAGGAGGGCACGGTTAGGTGCCAGTGCGCTCCGGGGAGGCCCGATGCAGTGCCTGTGTGGTGTGTTCCAGGGGTGGAAGTGGTGTGCCCGGGTGCTATGCATGGCGATGGAGGGCACCGTGAGGTGCCAGTGCGCGCCGGGGAGGCCCGATGCAGTGCCTGTGTGGTGTGTTCCAGGGGTGGAAGTGGTGTGCCCGGGTGCTATGCATGGCGATGGAGGGCACCGTGAGGTGCCAGTGCGCGCCGGGGAGGCCCGATGCAGTGCCTGTGTGGTGTGTTCCAGGGGTGGAAGTGGTGTGCCCGGGTGCTATGCATGGCGATGGAGGGCACCGTGAGGTGCCAGTGCGCGCCGGGGAGGCCCGATGCAGTGCCTGTGTGGTGTGTTCCAGGGGTGGAAGTGGTGTGCCCGGGTGCTATGCATGGCGATGGAGGGCACCGTGAGGTGCCAGTGCGCGCCGGGGAGGCCCGATGCAGTGCCTGTGTGGTGTGTTCCAGGGGTGGAAGTGGTGTGCCCGGGTGCTATGCATGGCGAAGGAGGGCACGGTTAGGTGCCAGTGCGCTCCGGGGAGGCCCGATGCAGTGCCTGTGTGGTGTGTTCCAGGGGTGGAAGTGGTGTGCCCGGGTGCTATGCATGGCGATGGAGGGCACCGTGAGGTGCCAGTGCGCGCCGGGGAGGCCCGATGCAGTGCCTGTGTGGTGTGTTCCAGGGGTGGAAGTGGTGTGCCCGGGTGCTATGCATGGCGATGGAGGGCACCGTGAGGTGCCAGTGCGCGCCGGGGAGGCCCGATGCAGTGCCTGTGTGGTGTGTTCCAGGGGTGGAAGTGGTGTGCCCGGGTGCTATGCATGGCGATGGAGGGCACCGTGAGGTGCCAGTGCGCTCCGGGGAGGCCCGATGCACAGTGCCTGTGTGGTGTGTTCCAGGGGTGGAAGTGGTGTGCCCGGGTGCTATGCATGGCGATGGAGGGCACCGTGAGGTGCCAGTGCGCTCCGGGGAGGCCCGATGCAGTGCCTGTGTGGTGTGTTCCAGGGGTGGAAGTGGTGTGCCCGCGTGCTATGCATGGCGATGGAGGGCACCGTGAGGTGCCAGTGCGCTCCGGGGAGGCCCGATGCAGTGCCTGTGTGGTGTGTTCCAGGGGTGGAAGTGGTGTGCCCGGGTGCTATGCATGGCGATGGAGGGCACCGTGAGGTGCCAGTGCGCGCCGGGGAGGCCCGATGCACAGTGCCTGTGTGGTGTGTTCCAGGGGTGGAAGTGGTGTGCCCGGGTGCTATGCATGGCGATGGAGGGCACCGTGAGGTGCCAGTGCGCGCCGGGGAGGCCCGATGCAGTGCCTGTGTGGTGTGTTCCAGGGGTGGAAGTGGTGTGCCCGGGTGCTATGCATGGCGATGGAGGGCACCGTGAGGTGCCAGTGCGCGCCGGGGAGGCCCGATGCAGTGCCTGTGTGGTGTGTTCCAGGGGTGGAAGTGGTGTGCCCGGGTGCTATGCATGGCGATGGAGGGCACCGTGAGGTGCCAGTGCGCGCCGGGGAGGCCCGATGCAGTGCCTGTGTGGTGTGTTCCAGGGGTGGAAGTGGTGTGCCCGGGTGCTATGCATGGCGAAGGAGGGCACGGTTAGGTGCCAGTGCGCGCCGGGGAGGCCCGATGCACAGTGCCTGTGTGATGTGTGACAGGGGTGGAGTGTGTGCCCCAGTGCTCTGGGTGACGAAGGAGCACATTGTTAGGTGATAGTGCGCCGGAGAGGCCCGGGTACGAGTGTCTGTGACTTTGTTTGCCTCTCCTTGACCCCAGACACGCGCAGCATCCGCCGCCCCCAGGCACACCGCAGCCACCCCAGAGCGGCACCTCACAGGTACTTCACGTGAGCGCGCCTGTGCGCGCGGCGGCCTCACCACTCCGCACGTTGTTGCAGAGGAGTGCGCAGCGGCTATGTGGTGGAGGCGGGGGAGGGAGTACCGTGTGTTGTCTCTGTGTATGTGATTCTGTGTGTCCAGGACGGGAGGGGGCGTGCTGCAGCTGTCGGTGGACGGTGCATGCCTTGGGGGGATGCTGCAGTGTGTATGGGCTGCGGGAAGTACATACCTTGGAGGGATGCTGCAGTGTGTATGGGCTGCGGAGAGTGCATGCCTTGGGGGGATGCTGCAGTGTGTATGGGCTGCGGAGAGTACATGCCTTGGAGGGATGCTGCAGTGTGCAATGTGTATGGGCTGCGGAGAGTGCATGCCTTGGAGGGAGGCTGCACTGTGTATGGGCTGCGGAGAGTGCATCCCTTGGAGGGATGCTGCAGTGTGCTGTGTGTATGGGCTGAGGAGCGTGCATGTCTTGTAGGGAGGCTGCAGTGTGTATGGGCTGCAGAGAGTGCCTGCCTTGGAGGGATGCTGCAGTGTGTATGGGCTGCGGGGAGTGCATGGCTTGGAGGGAAGCTGCAGTGTGTATGGGCTGCGTAGAGTACATGCCTTGGAGGGATGCTGCAGTGTGCAGTGTGTATGGGCTGCGGAGAGAGCATGCCTTGGAGGGAGGCTGCACTGTGTATGGGCTGCAGAGAGTGCATCCCTTGGAGGGATGCTGCAGTGTGCAGTGTTTATGGGCTGAGGAGCGTGCATGCCTTGTAGGGAGGCTGCAGTATGTATGGGCTGGGAGAGTGCCTGCCTTGGAGGGATGTTGCAGTGTGCAGTGTGTATGGCCTGCGGACAGTGCATGGCTTGGAGGGAAGCTGCAGTGTGTATGGGCTGAGAAGAGTGCATGCCTTGAAGGGAGGCTGCAGTGTGTATGGGCTGCAGAGAGGGCATGCCTTGGAGGGATGCTGCAGTGTGCAGTGTTTATGGGCTGCGAAGACTGCATGGCTTGGAGGGAGGCTGCAGTGTGTATGGGCTGCGGAGAGTGCTTGCCTTGGAGGGAGGCTGCAGTGTGCAGTGTGTATGGGCTGCGGAGAGTGCATGGCTTGGAGGGATGCTTCAGAGTGTATGGGCTGCGGAGAGTGCCTGCCTTGGAGGGATGCTGCAGTGTGCATTGTGTGCAGCCTCCAAGGAAGGAAGGGTTGTGCGGCTGATATTGAGGTGCATGCCTTGGAGGTTTGCTGCAGGGTGTGCCGTCAGCCCATCGCCCTTCCTCGTCGTGTGGGCGTAGAGAGTGCCTCCCTCGGAGGGTTGGTGCCCATGCACTGCATCTGCAGTGTGCAGCATGCACTCAGCATGGGGAGGAAGCGCGGTGGGCTGACGGCCGAGTGCATGCCTTGGGGGCATGCTGCAGTGTGCAGTGTGTATGGGCTGCAGAGAGTGCATGCCTCGGAGGGATGCTGCAGTGTGCAGTGTGTATGGGCTGTGGAGAGTGCATGCCTTGGGGGGATGCTGCAGTGTGCATGGGCTGCGTAGAGTGCATGCCTTGGGGGGATGCTGCAGTGTGCACTGTGTATGGGCTGTGGAGAGTGCATGCCTTGGGGGCATGCTGCAGTGTGCAGTGTGTATGGGTTGCAGAGAGTGCATGCCTTGGGCGGATGCTGCAGTGTGCAGTGTGTATGGGCTGCGGAGAGTGCATGCCTTTTGGGGATGCTGCAGTGTGTATGGGCTGGACACAGTGCATACCTTGGGGGGATGCTGCAGTGTGCAGGGTGTATGGGCTGTGAAGAGTGCATGCCTTGGGGGCATGCTGCAGTGTGCAGTGTGTATGTGCTGCGGAGAGTGCATGCATTGGGGGTATGCTGCAGTGTCTAAGGCTGCGGTGAGTGCATGCTTTGGAGGGATGCTGCGGTGTGTATGGGCTGCGGAGAGTGCATGCCTTGTGGGGATGCTGCAGTGTGTATGGGCTGCAGAGAGTGCATGCCTTGGGGGGATGCTGCAGTGTGTATGGGCTGCGGAGAGTGCATGCCTTGGGGGGATGCTGCAGTGTGTATGGGCTGCGGAGAGTGCATGCCTTGGGGGCATGCTGCATTGTGCAGTGTGTATGGGCTGCGGAGAGTGCATGCCTTGGGGGGATGCTGCAGTGTGCACTGTGTATGGGCTGCCGAGAGAGCATGCCTTGGGGGGATGCTGCAGTGTGTATGGGCTGCGGAGAGTGCAAGCCTTGGGGGCATGCTGCAGTGTCCAGTGTGTATGGGCTGCGGAGAGTGCATGCCTCGGAGGGATGCTGCAGTGTGTATGGGCTGCGGAGAGTGCAAGCCTTGGGGGGATGTTGCAGTGTGTATGGGCTGCGGAGAGTGCATGCCTTGGAGGGATGCTGCAGTGTGCAGTGTAGATGGACTGCAGAGAGTGCATGCCTTGGGGGGATGCTGCAATGTGCACTGTGTATGGGCTGCGGAGAATGCATGCCTTGGGGGGATGCTGCAGTGTGTATGGGCTGCGGAGAGTGCAAGCCTTGGGGGGATGTTGCAGTGTGCAGTGTGCATGGACTGCAAGAGTGCATGCCTTGGGGGATGCTGCAGTGTGCACTGTGTATGGGCTGCGGAGAGTGCATGCCTTGGGGGAAGGCTGCAGTGTGTATGGGCTGTGGAGAGTGCATGCCTTGGGGGGATGCTGCAGTGTGTATGGGCTGCAGAGAGTGCCTGCCTTGGGGGCATGCTGCAGTGTGCAGTGTGTATGGGCTGCAGAGAGTGCATGCCTTGGGGGGATCCTGCAGTGTGTATGGGCTGCGGAGAGTGCATGCCTTGGAGGGATACTGCAGTGTGCAGTGTGTATGGGCTACAGAGAGTGCATGCCTTGGGGGGATGCTGCAGTGTGTATGGGCTGCGGAGAGTGCCTGCCTTGCAGGGATACTGCAGTGTGCAGTGTGTGCAGCCTCCAAGGAAGGAAGGGTTGTGCGGCTGATATTGAGGTGCATGCCTTGGAGGGATGCTGCAGGATGTGCCGTCACCCCATCGCCCTTCCTCCTCGTGGGGGCGTAGAGAGTGCCTCCCTTGTAGGGTTGGTGCCCATGCACTGCATCTGCAGTGTGCAGCATGCACGCAGCATGGGGAGGAAGGGCGGTGGGCTGACGGCCGAGTGCATGCCTTGGGGGCATGCTGCAGTGTGCAGTGTGTATGGGCTGCGGAGAGTGCATGCCTTGGAGGGATGCTGCAGTGTGCAGTGTGTATGGGCTGCGTAGAATGCATGCCTTGGGGGGATGCTGCAGTGTGTATGGGCTGCGTAGAGTGCATGCCTTGGGGGGATGCTGCAGTGTGCAGTGCGAATGGGCTGTGGAGAGTGCATGCCTTGGGGGGATGCTGCAGTGTGCAGTGTGTATGGGCTGCACAGAGTGCATGCCTTGGGCAGATGCTGCAGTGTGCAGTGTGTATGGGCTGTGGAGAGTGCATGCCTTTTGGGGATGCTGCAGTGTGTATGGGCTGGGGATAGTGCATGCCTTGGGGGGGTGCAGCAGTGTGTATGGGCTATGGAGAGTGCATGCTTTGGGGGCATGCTGCAGTGTGCAGTGTGTATGGGCTGCGGAGAGTGCATGCCTTGGGGGGGTATGCTGCAGTGTGTAAGGCTGTGGTGAGTGCATGCTTTGGAGGGATGCTCCAGTGTGTATGGGCTGTGGAGAGTGCATGCCTTGAGGGGATGCTGCAGTGTGTATGGGCTGCGGAGAGTACATGCCTTGGGGGGATGCTGCAGTGTGCAGTGTGTATGGGCTGCAGAGAGTGCATGCCTTGAGCGGATGCTGCAGTGTGTATGGGCTGCGGAGAGTGCATGCCTTGGGGGGATTCAGCAGTGTGTATGGGCTGCGGTGAGTGCCTGCCTTGGGGGGTGCTGCAGTGTGTATGGGCTGTGGAGAGTGCATGCCTTGGGGGGGGCTGCAGTGTGTATGGGCTGCGGAGAGTGCATCCCTTGGGGGGATGCTGCAGTGTGTATGGGCTGCGGAGAGTGCATGCCTTGGGGGGGATGCTGCAGTGTGCAGTGTGTATGGGCTGCGGAGAGTGCATGCCTTGGGGGGATGCTGCAGTGTGCAATGTGTATGGGCTGCGGAGAGTGCATGGCTTGGAGGGAGGCTGCAGTGTGTATGGGCTGCGGAGAGTGCATGCCTTGGGGGCATGCTGCAGTGTGCAGTGTGTATGGGCTGCGGAGAGTGCATCCCTTGGGGGGATGCTGCAGTGTGCAGTGTGTATGGGCTGCGGAGAGTGCATCCCTTGGGGGCATGCTGCAGTGTGCAGTGTGTATGGGCTGCGGAGAGTGCATGCCTTGGAGGGATACTGCAGTGTGCAGTGTGTATGGGCTGCAGAGAGTGCATGCCTTGGGGGGATGCTGCAGTGTGCAGTGTGTATGGGCTGCGGAGAGTGCATCCCTTGGGGGGATGCTGCAGTGTGTATGGGCTGCGGAGAGTGCATGCCTTGGGGGGATGCTGCAGTGTGCAGTGTGTATGGGCTGCGGAGAGTGCATGCCTTGGGGGGGGGGGGTATGCTGCAGTGTGTAAGGCTGTGGTGAGTGCATGCTTTGGAGGGATGCTCCAGTGTGTATGGGCTGTGGAGAGTGCATGCCTTGAGGGGATGCTGCAGTGTGTATGGGCTGCGGAGAGTACATGCCTTGGGGGGATGCTGCAGTGTGTAAGGCTGTGGTGAGTGCATGCTTTGGAGGGATGCTGCAGTGTGTATGGGCTGCGGAGAGTGCATGCCATGAGGGGATGCTGCAGTGTGTATGGGCTGCGGAGACTGCATGTCTTGGGGGGATGCTGCAGTGTGTATGGGCTGCGGAGAGTGCATGCCTTGGGGGCATGCTGCATTGTGCAGTATGTATGGGCTGCAGAGAGTGCCTGCCTTGACGGCATGCTGCAGTGTGCAGTGTGTATGAGCTGCGGAGAGTGCATGCCTTGGGGGGATGCTGCAGTGTGCAGTGTGTATGGGCTGCAGAGAGTTCATGCCTTGAGGGGATGCTGCAGTGTGTATGGGCTGCGGAGAGTGCATGCCTTGGGGGGATGCAGCAGTGTGTATGGACTGCGGTGAGTGCCTGCCTTGGGGGGTGCTGCAGTGTGTATTGCCTGTGGAGAGTGCATGCCTTGGGGGGGGGCTGCAGTGTGGATGGGCTGCGGAGAGTGCATCCCTTGGGGGGATGCTGCAGTGTGTATGGGCTGCGGAGAGTGCATGCCTTGGGGGGGATGCTGCAGTGTGCAGTGTGTATGGGCTGCGGAGAGTGCATGCCTACGGGGGATGCTGCAGTGTGCAATGTGTATGGGCTGCGGAGAGTGCATGGCTTGGAGGGAGGCTGCAGTGTGTATGGGCTGCGGAGAGTGCATGCCTTGGGGCATGCTGCAGTGTGCAGTGTGTATGGGCTGCGGAGAGTGCATCCCTTGGGGGGATGCTGCAGTGTGTATGGACTGCGGAGAGTGCATCCCTTGGGGGCATGCTGCAGTGTGCAGTGTGTATGGGCTGCGGAGAGTGCATACCTTGGGGGGATGCTGCAGTGTGTAAGGCTGTGGTGAGTGCATTCTTTGGAGGGATGCTGCAGTGTGTATGGGCTGCGGAGAGTGCATGCCATGAGGGGATGCTGCAGTGTGTATGGGCTGCGGAGAGTGCATGCCTTGGGGGGATGCTGCAGTGTGTATGGGCTGCAGAGAGTGCATGCCTTGGGGGCATGCTGCATTGTGCAGTGTGTATGGGCTGCAGAGAGTATGGGCTGCAGAGAGTGCCTGCCTTGACGGCATGCTGCAGTGTGCAGTGTGTATGGGCTGCGGAGAGTGCATGCCTTGGGGGGATGCTGCAGTGTGCAGTGTGTATGGGCTGCAGAGAGTGCATGCCTTGAGGGGATGCTGCAGTGTGTATGGGCTGCGGAGAGTGCATGCCTTGGGGGGATGCAGCAGTGTGTATGGGCTGCAGTGAGTGCCTGCCTTGGGGGGTGCTGCAGTGTGTATGGGCTGTGGAGAGTGCATGCCTTGGGGGGGGCTGCAGTGTGTATGGGCTGCGGAGAGTGAATCCCTTGGGGGGATGCTGCAGTGTGTATGGGCTGCGGAGAGTGCATGCCTTGGGGGGGATGCTGCAGTGTGCAGTGTGTATGGGCTGCGGAGAGTGCATGCCTTGGAGGGATGCTGCAGTGTGCAATGTGTATGGGCTGCGGAGAGTGCATGGCTTGGAGGGAGGCTGCAGTGTGTATGGGCTGCGGAGAGTGCATGCCTTGGGGGCATGCTGCAGTGTTCAGTGTGTATGGGCTGCGGAGAGTGCATCCCTTGGGGGGATGCTGCAGTGTGCAGTGTGTATGGGCTGCGGAGAGTGCATCCCTTGGGGGCATGCTGCAGTGTGCAGTGTGTATGGGCTGCGGAGAGTGCATGCCTTGGATGGATACTGCAGTGTGCAGTGTGTATGGGCTGCGGAGAGTGCATGCCTTGGGGGGATGCTGCAGTGTGCAGTGTGTATGGGCTGCGGAGAGTGCATCCCTTGGGGGGATGCTGCAGTGTGTATGGGCTGCGGAGAGTGCATGCCTTCGGCGGATGCTGCAGTGTGCAGTGTGTATGGGCTGGGGAGAGTGCATGCCTTGAGGGGATGCTGCAGTGTGCAGTGTGTATGGGCTGCAGAGAGTGCATGCCTTGGGGGATGCTGCAGTGTGCAGTGTGTATGGGCTGCGGAGAGTGCATGCCTTGGGGGCATGCTGCAGTGTGCATGGGCTGCGGAGAGTGCATCCCTTGGGTGCATGCTGCAGTGTGCAGTGTGTATGGGCTGCGGAGAGTGCATGCCTTGGAGGGATACTGCAGTGTGCAGTGTGTATGGGCTGTGGAGAGTGCATGCCTTGGGGGGATGCTGCAGTGTGTATGGGCTGCGGTGAGTGCCTGCCTTGGGGGGATGCTGCAGTGTGTATGGGCTGCGGAGAGTGCATGCCTTGGGCGGATGCTGCAGTGTGCAGTGTGTGGGCTGCGGAGAGTACATGGCTTGGAGGGAAGCTGCAGTGTGTATGGGCAGCGGAGAGTGCATGCCTTGGGGGGATGCTGCAGTGTGCAATGTGTACTGAGTGCGGAGAGTGCATCCCTTGGGGGGATGCTGCAGTGTGCAGTGTGTATGGGCTGCAGAGAGTGCATGCCTTGGGGGGATGCTGCAGTGTGCAGTGTGTGGGCTGCGGAGAGTACATGGCTTGGAGGGAAGCTGCAGTGTGTATGGGCAGCGGAGAGTGCATGCCTTGGGGCATGCTGCAGTGTGCAGTGTGTATGGGCTGTGGAGAGTGCATGCCTTGGGGGATGCTGCAGTGTGTATGGGATGCGGAGAGTGCACGCCTTGGGCGGATGCTGCAGTGTGTATAGGCTGCGGAGAATGCACGCCTTGGGCGGATGCTGCAGTGTGTATGGGCTGCGGAGAGTGCAAGCCTTGGGGGGATGTTGCAGTGTGCAGTTTGTATGGGCTGCGGAGAGTGCATGCCTTGTGGGGGATGCTGCAGTGTGTATGGGCTGCGGAGAATGCATGCCTTGGAGGGATACTGCAGTGTGAAGTGTGTATGGGCTGCAGAGAGTGCATGCCTTGGGCGGATGCTGCAGTGTGCAGTGTGTATGGGCTGCGGAGAGTGCATCCCTTGGGGGGATGCTGCAGTGTGCAGTGTGTATGGGCTGCGGAGAGTGCATCCCTTGGGGGCATGCTGCAGTGTGCAGTGTGTATGGGCTGCGGAGAGTGCATGCCTTGGATGGATACTGCAGTGTGCAGTGTGTATGGGCTGCGGAGAGTGCATGCCTTGGGGGGATGCTGCAGTGTGCAGTGTGTATGGGCTGCGGAGAGTGCATCCCTTGGGGGGATGCTGCAGTGTGTATGGGCTGCGGAGAGTGCATGCCTTCGGCGGATGCTGCAGTGTGCAGTGTGTATGGGCTGGGGAGAGTGCATGCCTTGAGGGGATGCTGCAGTGTGCAGTGTGTATGGGCTGCAGAGAGTGCATGCCTTGGGGGATGCTGCAGTGTGCAGTGTGTATGGGCTGCGGAGAGTGCATGCCTTGGGGGCATGCTGCAGTGTGCATGGGCTGCGGAGAGTGCATCCCTTGGGTGCATGCTGCAGTGTGCAGTGTGTATGGGCTGCGGAGAGTGCATGCCTTGGAGGGATACTGCAGTGTGCAGTGTGTATGGGCTGTGGAGAGTGCATGCCTTGGGGGGATGCTGCAGTGTGTATGGGCTGCGGTGAGTGCCTGCCTTGGGGGGATGCTGCAGTGTGTATGGGCTGCGGAGAGTGCATGCCTTGGGCGGATGCTGCAGTGTGCAGTGTGTGGGCTGCGGAGAGTACATGGCTTGGAGGGAAGCTGCAGTGTGTATGGGCAGCGGAGAGTGCATGCCTTGGGGGGATGCTGCAGTGTGCAATGTGTACTGAGTGCGGAGAGTGCATCCCTTGGGGGGATGCTGCAGTGTGCAGTGTGTATGGGCTGCAGAGAGTGCATGCCTTGGGGGGATGCTGCAGTGTGCAGTGTGTGGGCTGCGGAGAGTACATGGCTTGGAGGGAAGCTGCAGTGTGTATGGGCAGCGGAGAGTGCATGCCTTGGGGCATGCTGCAGTGTGCAGTGTGTATGGGCTGTGGAGAGTGCATGCCTTGGGGGATGCTGCAGTGTGTATGGGATGCGGAGAGTGCACGCCTTGGGCGGATGCTGCAGTGTGTATAGGCTGCGGAGAATGCACGCCTTGGGCGGATGCTGCAGTGTGTATGGGCTGCGGAGAGTGCAAGCCTTGGGGGGATGTTGCAGTGTGCAGTTTGTATGGGCTGCGGAGAGTGCATGCCTTGTGGGGGATGCTGCAGTGTGTATGGGCTGCGGAGAATGCATGCCTTGGAGGGATACTGCAGTGTGAAGTGTGTATGGGCTGCAGAGAGTGCATGCCTTGGGCGGATGCTGCAGTGTGCAGTGTGTATGGGCTGCGGAGAGTGCATCCCTTGGGGGGATGCTGCAGTGTGCAATGTGTACTGGGTGCGGAGAGTGCATCCCTTGGGGGGATGCTGCAGTGTGCAGTGTGTATGGGCTGCAGAGAGTGCATGCCTTGGGGGGATGCTGCAGTGTGCAGTGTGTGGGCTGCGGAGAGTGCATGGCTTGGAGGGAAGCTGCAGTGTGTATGGGCTGCGGAGAGTGCATGCCTTGGGGCATGCTGCAGTGTGCAGTGTGTATGGGCTGTGGAGAGTGCATGCCTTGGGGGAATGCTGCAGTGTGTATGGGATGTGGAGAGTGCACGCCTTGGGCGGATGCTGCAGTGTGTATGGGCTGCGGAGAGTGCACGCCTTGGGCGGATGCTGCAGTGTGTATGGGCTGCGGAGAGTGCAAGCCTTGGGGGGATGTTGCAGTGTGCAGTGTGTATGGGCTGCGGAGAGTGCATGCCTTGGGGGGGATGCTGCAGTGTGTATGGGCTGCGGAGAGTGCATGCCTTGGAGGGATACTGCAGTGTGAAGTGTGTATGGGCTGCGGAGAGTGCATGCCTTGGGCGGATGCTGCAGTGTGCAGTGTGTATGGGCTGCGGAGAGTGCATCCCTTGGGGGGATGCTGCAGTGTGCAATGTGTACTGGGTGCGGAGAGTGCATCCCTTGGGGGGATGCTGCAGTGTGCAATGTGTACTGGGTGCGGAGAGTGCACGCCTTGGGCGGATGCTGCAGTGTGTATGGGCTGCGGAGAGTGCAAGCCTTGGGGGATGTTGCAGTGTGCAGTGTGTATGGGCTGCGGAGAGTGCATGCCTTGGGGGGATGCTGCAGTGTGTATAGGCTGCGGAGAGTGCATGCCTTGGGGGGATGCTGCAGTGTGCGGTGTGCATGGGCTGCGGAGAGTGCATCCCTTGGGGGGATGCTGCAGTTTGTATGGGCTGCGGAGAGTGCATGCCTTGGGGGGATGCTGCAGTGTGCAGTGTGTATGGGCTGGGGAGAGTGCATGCCTTGGGGGGATGCTGCAGTGTGCACTGTGTATGGGCTGCGGAGAGTGCATTCCTTGGGGGGATGCTGCAGTTTGTATGGGCTGCGGAGAGTGCATGCCTTGGGGGGATGCTGCAGTGTGCAGTGTGTATGGGCTGGGGAGAGTGCATGCCTTGGGGGGATGCTGCAGTGTGCAGTGTGTATGGGCTGCAGAGAGTGCATGCCTTGGGGGGATGCTACAGTGTGTATGGGCTGCGGAGAGTGCATGGCTTAGAGGGAAGCTGCAGTGTTTATGGGCTGCGGAGAGTGCATGCCTTGGGGCATGCTGCAGTGTGCAGTGTGTATGGGCTGTGGAGAGTGCATGCCTTTGGGGGATGCTGCAGTGTGTATGGGATGCGGAAAGTGCACGCCTTGGGCGGATGCTGCAGTGTGTATGGGCTGCGGAGAGTGCAAGCCTTGGGCGGATGCTGCAGTGTGTATGGGCTGCGGAGAGTGCACGCCTTGGGCGGATGCTGCAGTGTGTATGGGCTGCGGGGAGTGCATGCCTTGGGGGGGATGCTGCAGTGTGTATGGGCTGCGGAGAGTGCATGCCTTGGGGGGATGCTGCAGTGTGTATGGGCTGCGGAGAGTGCATCCCTTGGGGGGATGCTGCAGTGTGCAATGTGTACTGGGTGCGGAGAGTGCACGCCTTGGGCGGATGCTGCAGTGTGTATGGGCTGCGGAGAGTGCATCCCTTGGGGGGATGCTGCAGTGTGCACTGTGTATGGGCTGCGGAGAGTGCATCCCTTGGGGGGATGCTGCAGTGTGCGGTGTGCATGGGCTGCGGAGAGTGCATCCCTTGGGGGGATGCTGCAGTGTGCACTGTGTATGGGCTGCGGAGAGTGCATGCCTTGGGCGGATGCTGCTGTGCTGCAGAACGCATGGCGGCCTGCAGGCTGGTCCGCTCCAGACCAACAGTGCCTGTTGCGTGTGGTGCAGTTACCGGCGGACTCAGTGGCACAGCCATCTGGTAACCAGTGCTTACTTTGAGCCAGTGGGGCGACCGGCGCTTATTTTAAATCATCAGCCATTTGTCAGAGTAAGAGAGAGGTAAATAGACAAAACGGAAATATGAAGGAAAAACGCGGGGAAAAACCACCACAGCAGGAGAAAGCAGTACCCTGCAAGCGTGAGATAAAAGGGCAGCAGCGTCTGGTGGGGCTCAAAGAGGCAGGAGATTCATTTAGGACTATGCAGGGCTGGTATTCAGTGCGCTGACATTTTACTGCACCGGCCGCGTATAGCTTTAGTTTAGCACTGCCGGGAACTCCCAGCGTGCACTCCTCGGGCTGCCTTTACACACAGCTCTTTAGTGGGCCCTGGGTACCAGTGGCACGGTTTAAGGACACCGAAACTTCACTGCACACGGTTCAGACTGAGACCCAACATATTTACATGAAAATGCACATAGGTGGTCTCCCCCACCATCACCCACCCCTTCCACTCCCAGCTCCATCGTGACGCAGGCCTGCGCCTCGGTTGTGTGCAGGAGAAAACCTGTTTCTTTTTACTCTCCATTTCAATGCGGTTTGTTGGTAGAAAGAACATCCTGAACTGGAATGTCCCCAGCAACAACAATGAGTACATACGCATTAAATGAGTCATATCGTGAGACTGTTCCTCAGTACAACACCCCAAATAGTTATAGGAGTTTAAATAACATCTTTGAGGTAGAGTACAATAGCTTAGCTATGCACATAGTTATCTGTCAATGTCCAGTGTTCTGTGTCTTTCATCAATGCATTTATCCTGCAAATAAAATTGTGGCACACTGGTCTAAAGTGATTGTCCGAGGATCACATAGTGTGGCCAAGTGGGGCAGCCAGGATTAACAATGGGGCTTTATAATTTAAGAAGTAGCAATTTAGCCACCACCCTAAAAAGGCGATTAACCTAACTTGCTGTTGCACAGAAGCTTCTTGGTGACAGGGTGCCACACATTTAATTACAAGTCTCGAGGGGGCGTGGTGCTGGCGCCTGGCACTGGGAGTGCCATGTTAGACTGGGCACCACGGGCCTCTCGCAGCTTGGCACGTGTAAGTGTCTGTTGCAGTCTTGTCTGTGTCATAAGGTGCAGTGTCCACCCCTGTGACAGCATAGTCTGTGCATGTCTGGCGCATAATGTACTCTCCCGAGTGTCTCACAAATTGTCTATCATTTCTTGAGAGCTCGTGAGAGGTTTGGGGAAGATAACAGATGGGGAGAAAGGAAGCAGGGATTTACTGTGTTTCACCTCCAGTTCTTCCCTTCCTCACAAGATGCCCCTCCCCCACCTTGGACCACAATACCCTTGTCATCCATGATGTATTTTCTGTATTACATATCTGTTTTGCCACGGTTGGTATGAAATACACCACTTTTTCAAAGTAGATCATATTTATTGAAAATAGTAAATTAAATACTGCACTAGGCTGTTTGACTATCTGTGGTACACAAATAGAAAATGCGCAAGTGTGCGATTGAGAAGATGGCGTTTTTATTAATACATAGGTCCAGATTTACAAGAAACTAGTGCAGTGCGGTGCTGCATCAAAATTAGCAGTGCCGTGCTGCGCCAGTTTTGAAACGTATAGATGTGCTGTATATACGCGAATATGACGGACCCCTGCGTTTTCCCCCTGCGCTGGCACTAAATGAAGCAGCCTGCTCCAACGCAGGCATCCTTGCACCATAGTGCAAGGGTGTCTGTGTTGAGGGGTGTGATTGTTTATGTGCAGGAACAGTCATCCATGGCATTTTGGCCCATATTTATACTTTTTGACGCAGTTTAGCGTCAAAAAATTTAGCGCCGTCTAACGCCATTCTGAAGCGCCATGCGGGCGCCGTATTTATGGAATGGCGTTAGCCGGCGCTAGCAGACCGGCGCTGCCTGGTGTGCGTGGAAAAAAAACACGTAGACCAGGCAGCGCCGGCGTAGGGGGAAAATGGCGTTAGGGCGTCTTAAAATGGGGCAAGTCAGGTTGAGGCAAAAAAATCGCCTCAACCCGATTTGCGCCATTATTTTCGACGCCCAGACGCCATTTAAATGACTCCTGTCTTAGTAAAGACAGGAGTCATGCCCCCTTGCCCAATGGCCATGCCCAGGGGACTTCTGTCCCCTGGGCATGGTCATTGGGCATAGTGGCATGTAGGGGGGCACAAATAAGGCCCCCCTATGCCACCCAATTTTTTTTTTTTAAATAAAAAATTATACTTACCTGAACTTACCTGAATGTCCCTGGGGTGGGTCCCTCCATCCTTGGGTGTCCTCCTGGGGTGGGCAGGGGTGGCAGGGGGGGTCCCTGGGGGCAGGGGAGGGCACCTGTGGGCTCATTTTGAGCCCACAGGCCCCTTAACGCCTACCCTGACCCAGGCGTTAAATAGTGGCGCAAATGCGGGGTTTTTTGACCCGCCACCTCCCGGGCGTGATTTTTGCCCGGGAGTATAAATACAACGCATTTGCGTCGCCGTCATTTTTTTAGACGGGAACGCCTTTCTTGCATCTCATTAACGCAAGGAAGGCGTTCACGCAGAAAAATGACGCTATTTGCCCATACTTTGGCGCTAGACGCGTCTAACGCCAAAGTATAAATATGGCGTTCGTTTTGCGCCGAATTTGCGTCGAAAAAAACGACGCTAATTCGGCGCAAACGGAGTATAAATACGGGCCTTTGTTTCTTCTATGTGTGCTGCAGAATGCAGCGCACTTAGAAAAAACAAAAAATGAGGAGGGATGAAAGTATTCCTCCTCATTGCGCCATGCTAATGCCACCCATAGGGTGGTGTTAGTTTTGGCGCGGCCTCAGGTTTATATTTTCTTGTAATTCTGGTTCCTGCGTCAAAAGCAATGGGTGTTGCAGTTGAACGCCCACAACAGCACCCATTGCACGCCTCCCTGATGCAGAAAACTGCATTGGGGGTTCATATTCACAAGGAGGCGTAAAGCCACAAAAAGTGGTGCTGCACTTCCTTGTAAATATGGAGAGGTGGTTAGCGCCACTGGGGCATCGCAAAAAGTGATGCTCTATTGGCACTAAGGCCTTGTAAACCTGGGCCGTAATTTGCACAATTAGAATCATTTTCTGTAGAGTGAGGGGTTTCCGGGCTGCTCGCTGCAATCTTCTGCTAACAGTGGTCCATGATTGCAATGAGAAGGTCCCAATTATGTTTACTTTTCTTCCAGAGAAAGCAGATTATGTTAACTGTAAAGGTGAATCTGGGTATTAGGTTTGGATATGTTCAATATAGTCGGATATTTTCTGGCTTATGCAGTAATCAGCTTGTGACAAGGAAAAAAGAAAATCAATGAGGTGTTATTCTTCTAGGCGTGCCATTGTGTGTGTGTACATATGTGATAGACATGCAGGCGTATACTATGCAATATACTCCCTGTAAGACCGGTCATGATTCCCCTCCATAGCCTCAAATGTGGTAATAAATAGCGTGTTATAATATGTGCATCTGGGTATATGGTTTCTGTTATAGCATTTTCTCATGTTTATTTTTTTTTTAAATGGTACTTCACTGAAATCAGGATGCAAGGAGTTAAATTAGTGCAGCATTGTAAAATCACGCTGAAGGGATATCTGTGACTAGTCGGAGGTTTTTTTCCGTGTGTGAAGTAATTGTTTAATGCAGGCTATGAATCAACAGAAGTGTTTTTCTTCTGCCAGTTTCCCTGTACTGTGGTGATAAATTCAAAGTTGATATTTGCACTGAAGTGATAATGTGTGAATGTTTGTTTATTAGTGCCGTTGGTGTTTTTATATTTTTGTGCGCTTGCCCGCGAGGTGTGCGAGGCGCCCATGGGCCGCTGGAGGTCAGCTGGGTCATCTGGGCAGCCGGCAGGGGCCCAGGTAGAGGCATTTAAGCCATGGGCAAACTGTAAGCTTCCACTTAGACTTGTGGAGTGCTGTGCCCCTGCCGACCACCCACGCGCCCAAGCCCATCTCCCATAGGGTGCAAGGGGGTTACTCTGGCATGGGTGATTTCAGGCTTAGCTGACTTGCTGGCCCTTGGCTCCTCTCTCTGTGAGGGCGTTGCAGGAGTTTGCCTTGTACAGTGTCTATATTTCTGGGAGCCCCATGGGTAGCACTCGGGCTCACTAGTCATTCAGTGCTCTAAGGGCCAGCGGGATGACCAAACTTGACCAAGAATATGCGATTGGTTGAATTATGTATAGATTCATGTTTAGAATATGAATGTTTGTTTGTAATATGGCCTGAGAATTGTTTCTCAAAATGGGCTCCAGAGATGGGGGGGGTCACAGACTTCCCTCATTTTGGAACCCAGGCATAGGCATGGTCCCCTGCCTCTGTTAGCAAGCAGAGGAGCAAAGGCTGGGCTCGAGGCTGTGTCTTGCAATCTATGCTGGCTGTGGTGGGAAAGGAAGGAAAAAGAGGGGCTTCCAGGAGCTGCAGGTCATGGCAGCTGTAGGCAGCAGTTGCAGTGAAGAGGGCAGGAGCAAAGAGTCCGAGCCCTGCCGCGCTCCACCATTTAACGGTGGTGGAAGAGGCCACACCCCCCGCCTCCCCAGCGGTTGTGAGATCCCCTCGCAGTGCTAGGGCCTAGACACGTTGATGAAAGGTGGCAGGCCAGGGCCAACATTCTCTTTTGGCCTGCCATCTTGTCCTGTCCGCGCCCTCCATGAGGTCAGCATTCACCATTCCTGGGGACAAACTTTGGACAATGTTGCAGTCACCATGGAGAAATTCAGAAACTCCTACCAGCATTGCCTGTCCTTTATCATTCCTCCATGAAAGATGCACAGACTCTAGGGAGTTCAGACAGAGGCTGTCTAAGATTGCCCATCTGTGTGTTCTAATACAGGGTGTCATGGAGGTGCACACATAACTAGTATACACTGTGGAGGGACAGTCTGCTAGTCCCTGTGACTGCTCAGGATGATGAAGCTTGTTGGGGAAGGGGTAAGCATGTGCAAATGTGACTGCTGCAACGAGTAGAAAGACTCCCATGCACAAGAGTGTCTAAAACGTTATACAATACCACTCCCTAGACTGACAGCGAACGGAACTCAGTCAGATAGAGACAAAATGATTTGCCCAGGGTCACACTGTTTGGTCATGAGGAAACCAGGATCTGAGCTCAGGCTTCCTGGTTCCACAGAGGGCACCTTAGACCCCTGGCCATGCCTATTGCTTATGTTGGATGTAGGTTAGTGGTGCCAGGGTAGCTGCCAGTTACTCTCACTAACGGCACCGACTGGCACCTCAGATGCAGGGTAAATTGGCATCTCACCTCTCGGGGTTCATCTCGCCAGGATCCTGCTTCAAAAAGTCTACGTACCAAAACCCCCCCTCGATACAGTGAGTTTCCCTCAATTAAACTCAGCCCTGATCTCATGGGAAGGCACAAAGACATCGTTTCAGAGTAAATTGTGTAGGATTTGCGGCTCAGGTTTGGAATTTTAAAGGACAGACTGTAGGGACTGAGCATATAGGGTCATCCTTCTGAGCAGCCTGGTACTTAGGGTGGTAAACCTACATCCTGTAAATAGCCATACCACCTGCTGTCCTATGAACTAGGTGGGGTGCGCCCAGACAGGGGATGGGGGTGCGTCCAGACAGAGTGCCAGGCATCCGAATGGGCAACGACTCCTTCCTTCCTTCTGACCTGCAAGATTCTGATTATTGACATGTTTTCTTGCTCAGATTCTGCCAAGTTTTTCCTAGATATATCCAAGCAGGTGCAAAGTGTGCCATCATTTTTTGCTCGTTGTAATCGTGAGATTGGTGAAAACTCACCTTTCCACCCCAATATGGGTCGCCCGTGCCATTGGAGCGAGGGCCATACATCTACAATTATTACAAGGGAGCAAGAGCTTCCAGGCCTCAAATAATGCCCCCATTCCCTTCCTGTTGCATCTTTATCTACTCTGCGCGGTCTCCACCTTTGACTTTGCTCTGAACATTGTATTCCTGAATCTTCCCTTGTCTTTTCCCTTTTGCTGTCTGGTTTTAGCACCATGGGTGCTGTAGGGGTGTGTGTTCGTGCATGTGGTTCCCATTTAGTGAACACGAACTGTCTATGTTACTTCTAAGCCGCTCCCAGAAAAAAACTAAGGCTTATTTTATGGCCACCTGGGTGTACTTGATTGTAGATGGGAGGATAGCTCGGTGGGTTTATGCACTGTTGTCTGTACCTGTCAGAGTTTCCCTCACTCTCAAAGTCCACTTGATAGGCTTTTGTTTTGACGACCCCATTAGTCTACTCTTCTTGTAGCCCAATGATTCCCAATCTGTGGTCCGGGGACCCCGAGGGTCTGCGAAGCCTTCTCAGGGGATCTGCGACTGCTTAGAAAATTAAATAATCTTAACAGATTTAGGTGGTCATTCTGACCCTGGCGGTCTTTGACCGCCAGGGCGGAGGACCGCGGGAGCACCGCCGACAGGCCGGCGGTGCTCCAATGGGGATTCCGACCGCGGCGGTAAAGCCGCGGTCGGACCGGCACCACTGGCGGGGTCCCGCCAGTGTACCGCGGCCCCATTGAATCCTCCGCGGCGGCGCAGCTTGCTGCACCGCCGCGGGGATTCCGACCCCCCCTACCGCCATCCAGATCCCGGCGGTCGGACCGCCGAGATCCGGATGGCGGTAGGGGGGGTCGCGGGGCCCCTGGGGGCCCCTGCAGTGCCCATGCCACTGGCATGGGCATTGCAGGGGCCCCCGTAAGAGGGCCCCTACATGTATTTCACTGTCTGCTGCGCAGACAGTGAAATACGCGACGGGTGCAACTGCACCCGTCGCACAGCTTCCACTCCGCCGGCTCGATTCCGAGCCGGCTTCATCGTGGAAGCCTCTTTCCCGCTGGGCTGGCTGGCGGTCTGAAGGCGACCGCCCGCCAGCCCAGCGGGAAAGTCAGAATTACCGCCGCGGTCTTTCGACCGCGGAACGGTAACCTGACGGCGGGACTTTGGCGGGCGGCCTCCGCCGCCCGCCAAGGTCAGAATGAGGGCCTTAGTCCACAGCTTTTAACAATGATTCAGTGGGGGGTCTACGGATACCAATAATGATTCAGTGGGGGTCCCTGGGTTCCAGTAATGATAAAGCGGGGGTCCACAGAAGTCAAAAGGTTGGGAACCACTGTTGTAGCCGTTAAGATAACTCAGTGGACCAGTGGACCGCTGCAGATATCTGCTAGAGGTTTGAATACAGAAGATGTTTCATCCTTTCATCCTGTGAGCAGAACTAATGAAAGTATCATTGGGTTGTGTAAATATAACACCTTTATTAAGTGTATAGGGAAGAGTGGCTTGGTGGTGTCTTCTACACAAGTGCCTATCACTGCTGCCCACTATGCAGAATTACCTTGCTGACCAAAATGGAGGGTTTGGAAGGGGGGTGCCCGTCTGCAGAGCAGGGTGCTTTTATTCTAGAGTCAGCACTCCACCGAGGTCCACTCTGTGACCCTCGGAGTGGACAGAAGATCCAGTCCTGGTATCCAACGCCTAGTGTGCCCTGGCACCACAGTGTGCCAGGGCACGAAGCATGTATCACTGAGGCCACCACCCAGTCCCACAGCCCAGGGCTTCTTTCCTAGAGGCCGGCTACACTCCCTGGCTCTGTGTCTTTCTTCACAGGGCTTCTCAGTGAGTTGTCACCACAGGGGGATGCGCGAGGGGGTGCCGAGCTGCCAGGGTGGCACTGCTCGAGTACACAGATGTGTCTGTCTTTGTTTCCTTGGCACAAAGAAGGGTTTTCTCTGGCTAATTATACAGTGTTTTTGTTGGTACTGTCCACACACAAGCACCAAGCTGGCCTAAAGGAGACCCAGGGTATTTACAGAAAGGCCGGGTGAGTTGGGGACGAGCCAGTCACATGTCAGGTTTTGCCTCACAGGCTATTAATGGTGTTCGACTTCTCTGTGTAAACAGGACACCGCGTTTCATGCCTGGGCTGTTTCCTATTACAAACCTTATAGGAGAGCCCGCGGGTCCAACAACGTGAGCTAGAACTAAGACTACAAGTCCCAGAAGGCACTGATCAGTGGCTAACTCCTGCCAACATTGAACAATCACAAACCCCTATTTATGGCTGACCCTGGTCCACGGCCCCTCGAATGCAGTGACGTACCATGATTTCTTGTAATTTCTCTATAAGTCAGATAGTGTGAGTGCACTGCAACAGCAGGGACTGGGAGAACACTGAGTCCAGATCCTCTAAATGACCACTGCGTGAAGATTAACGTTTCCCACTGGCCTGAGTTCATTGGCCCTTTACAGCTTAGACTCAGTCTTCATTCAGTGTTGTTTCCCAGTGAGGTTGTGCCTCCTTCCTCACCTTTTTTTACCATTCTTTTTATTGATTTTGTTAGTTGGAACTAGAAAAACATTTAAAAAATGATGCCACCATTCACCATTCCATTATCCAGTGTTATCAAAGCTGCCCGCCCCAACAATTTGTAGGATGAAGTTAGCAGCATAGTGCCTAGTTTACAGCGCCTCAATCGCAGGCCTGTCCTCTTCCATCCTATGTGCCCTTTCCTTGCCCTCCGTGTATTTCAATGCTCCACCCATCTACTCCTCACCGAAGGGTCGCATGCAGGTACCCCAGTCTGTTTGCAGCGTCTTGGGGGCTCTCTGTAGACATCACACTTGTTGCTGCCTTGCACCGGTTCTTGTTTCCACACCCTTCTGTTACTTTCAGTGGTTCTGGCCTTTCCCGGTAACTGGAGACATCTTTCTTGGCAGCCTCAATGGCACGATTGGCCGCCAATTACCTATATCTCAAGAAGTTAACTTCTCCAAATGCAAAGAAGAAAGACTTCACCCAGTAGTTCAACTTGAGCTCCCAAATGGCACACTGCAATCTCTCAATTGCACCCAGAAATTCCTGAATCATGGGTCAGATCCAGGTAATGGGGTAGAAAGTTGACTTCAGAACTGGTCTCTGACTTGTTCCCAAGAGCCAAGGACTCAAGTGAGAACAAGTTGTGGTCGGAAAATGGAGGTTCTGTATATCAGGGGTCTGGAAGCCACAAGGAGTTGGCCAACTTTCAGATGCCAAGCCTAAGAAGATACAAGGAGAACCCGTGCAGCACTAACGTACGGGCCGAGCGGGGCCAGGGCTATCTCGGGAGCAACAGGCGGGTTAAACCTAGGCACTTTCTAGCCAGGACTGCCCAAAAGACTTCAGAGAACCCAATGCATGGCCACAAACCAGTCATGATGCACCCCAGACTCAAGCACACTCCTAACGCAACCAACTCCTCTGGCTCAAAGAAGAGTTAAGGACGGCTTTCAAAAAGGCACCACAATATCTCAAAGGAATGTGTGGCCGCCCACCAAACTAACAGAGGAGGGTCCTTCCCACCCCTCCAACTGAGATCACCAATCAAAAATCAAATTTTCAAGAATTCATTTAAGGAGAAAGGAAGTTTCTGGAAGTAAGAAAAAACAATGCAACTTTCTTTCCCTTTCACACCAGTCCTTCTCCACGCGGAAAGACCATAACACCTCCTCATGTCATAGGCACTTAGTCAGCCAATCAGGGAGCTGAGGCTAAACCAGGAACGAGAACAAAATAAAGGAACAAAGATGTCTGAGAGGTTAGAAGTTAAGCGCCACGCGAGACACACGGATTACAAGCCTGCTTCTCCCATGTGTTCTTTACACAGACTTGGAAGTCCAAGTCTGTGTAAAGCAGCAGACATTATAATAATAAGGAGCAAATAACATGTCTCGGTATACAGCTGTCAACTCTTCAGTGATGGTGAAGCCCAGTGTTATGACACATTTAATTCAGAGCATAAACAGTGCTGTTACTTTCAATCTAGCATCGTAGCCTAGCTTTATAAAACTGGCCCGCCACGTTGGGCCCATTTCTAACCCAGGGTTTTGGTGTTCCCTGAGTTTTTGCTCTTGGTTAGTTGAAGCCGTTCCAGAAGATGACGCCGTGAACCCTGACAGTTTTGCTTCCCTGACTGTGGTAATTGACTCCTGGCTGGATGACCGTGTCGATGTCTGATGCTGTCAGGGCTCCAGAAGGTGTATGATTGGTCACTAGTGTCATTTTAGGGGGGATTTGAGCTCTATCCAGGGTGCATGCTGCAGAGAACCTTCAATCGGGCCCTCCAATTTGTTGGGAGACAATGACACGATGTAGAGGGAGGTGTCATGTGATCATACTTCTTCACACCGAGGCTCAGGGTGGTTATTGTGCTCTAGCCTGCACTCCTTGTAACCTGGGCATCATCTGATTTCGTAGGTTGGTGGTGACTGTGTTGCTATTATCCTTTGCTGTTTATGCATGACACCACTCAAAGTGGCTGCATGGTGCATCATTCTCAGAAAGGCTTCCATTGCAATGCACCAGGGGCTAGCTTACATCTGAAACAAGCCTGGGATCCTCACACGGTTTCCTACGTTTAATTCTGTTTTATTCCAGTATGTTTTTTATACAGAAGGCAATATGTCTTTCGAACATTTTTACCCTAATTAGTAAGTCCGATAGGTCTGTGCTACACATCATTTGTGAGTGATACCTACGCACGCACTGGCACTTTACGTCCAAATCTATTGGCTTTGCCAACATTTGTTTAATTTGAATTGTCCTTTACAATATTGAGGCTCTCAAAAGAACACAGAAGCACTGATTGCAGCACATTTATTAACTTGTATTTATTCATTTATAATTAGCATTTTTATTTTTCGGAACTAATGTCCAGGGAGAAACACCCAAGAGGTCCTACTGGAAAACCCAGCACCAGCTACAAGCCATGCCTAGCGGCAGCCCCTCCCACCTGCGGGGTCAGGATACCACTTCCTCCGCGGGTTTCCGGAAACTCTCAGACAGGAAGGGATGGGCCCTGGTGATGGGCTGCGCCAGGGATACGGGAAGAAGGCACTTCTCTTGTTTACCATGGTAACGCCAAAACATGTCAGGCGCTTTTGCTCATGAACCCTGTCATCAAGTCATCTGTGGTCGTCAGAGGCCTCTTAGATGAGTTTGGGCGCGAAAATAGATTAAACGTGACATCGCTGAGTGACACTTGTGGGGCGTGGGCACCAAATATAAACTATGCCACCTCCAGATTATACACCCAGTGCCTGAGCTCACATTGTGTATTGCAGCAGCATAACATAACTAATCACTCGCTATCCCAGCCCTAGCTCTCCGGAGTCAATGCACTGATAGAAGTTACTTTTACTTAACTTGATTCATTTTATCAACCCAGAAGGATGAAAGGCAGAGTCAGTGACATCTGGAATTGCACCACAGTCCTGCACATTGCACACAGTCCTCTGGAGTAGACTCGCTCACGCAGAGAGAGTTACTTTCAATAAATCTTAGTGCTGGACGCTGGTCATGCTTACTTTTTAATTAAAGTGATTGAGGGTGGATACAGATCCCACACCCTAAGAAATGCCTGTAAGAAATAAAAAACATTGATGGGCACTAATCCATTGCAATTAAACAGAACTAAAAAAATCCCTTTTGTAGAAACCAGAAAACAATTATAGAATTTAGTTGGAAAAATGTGCCATCAAAAAGCTTTGAAGGAATCTGTTAGTCTAGGACAGTGGTTCCCAACCTTTTGACTTCTGTGGACCCCCACTTTATGATTACTGGAACCCAGGGACCCCCATTGACTCATTATTGGAGTCCGGGGACCCCCCACTAAGTCATTACAGAAAGCTGGGGACCTAATCTTTTAATATTGTTTAATTTTCTAAGCAGTCGCGGACCCCCTGGGGAGGCTTCGCGGACCCCCAGGGGTCCCCGGACCACAGGTTGGGAACCACTGGTCTAGGAGATAAAGTAATGAGCCCAGAGTCTGGCCTTACAGACATCTTTATGCAAGATCTAATTTAACATGTGGGACACTCCATCAGTGTTTTCACAGGATGTCTGGATATATAAGGGATCGGTATAGGTATACCACCACGGGAGATCATCGGACCGATACTTTGTAGGCTGGGCGAAATTTAATTTCACCAGAGTAATTGGAGTAATTTTGGCAATTCTGTGTTACTCTTGTGGCACAAAAATGATGCAATTACACCTGCTCGCATAATTAAGAATAATTTGGGGCAAATATCCTACTGCATGAACACATGCACAACAAATTAGCAGATGCGGGCAACTGCTGGCTGTTGCTGTCTATGTTGTGTTGCATTCAATGCTATTTTCTTAGCGCAAAATACATTCTCGAGTCCATTTGTTATATACTTAATCTTCGAGACGTTCAAATGCCATTCAGAAGAACGAAAAACCAAAGACCAAGTTAATTTATATGATCCTGGTTCACGGAGGTGAGATGCAACATCTTTTTAACTTGTGGTGGGGATACTTTATTTCCTATAATGCATGGTTGCAGTATCACTCTGCCACAACAAACGATTAAAACCTTGGTCTTTTGCTCAGGAAGTGTTTTCCAGTTTCCAGATGTGTGGCTTAGAATGTCCAAACATGCAGATTGATTCCTGGTTTTCCACAGTGAATGAAGTTCAGCATTGCAGTAAATAAACGTACAATTAACAAAATCTCTTTTTGAGTTAATGACTGATTTTTTTGGCAAAAGAAACAAGAAAGGGAACAGAAATCAGCCTTTCCTTTAATTGAGTGGTCTTCATACTTGTACTTGAAATTGTAGCAAGGGGGACTTCCCAGCTTCTTTAGACATGTCTGAAAACTAGTAGCATCTTACTAATGTACTTGTAAACACGACAGTGTTTACACTGTTAAATATGCTAATGTGAAAAATAAAAGTTGTCAATGAACATCAATGTGTGTAAAACTGTCATGGACAGTTTGGAACCCCCACTTATAATATATATGTATTTCATGTAATCTGGTCAAGGCCTTGTAATATCAAACACAACTTTAAAAATGTTTTACAGTAGAGGGTTCATGTAATTTTCTTAATTCTAGGTGAGGGGTGAGATCTCAACTAAGCTGTAATATGAAAATTAGAGACTGGGCTTTAGGCAGGAATTGCAAGTTTCACTGTAGAAAACACCCTGGTAGCCTGCGGTAAACGAGATAATAAATATAATTGTGCCGGCATCCCTGCAACCTCTTGAACCAGTGCACACCAGTGCTGTGGGGGCTTACAAGGGAACACTACATTTTTAACTTCCAGAGTCCTAACAATATCTTGGGTTCATATCAAAATGTGATTTATTGGAAGGTATTACAGCGCTGTTCCTCCTTTCAAATGAGAAAAAAACAACTGTTCTCCTTGAGGGTAAAACAAATATAGTATACCTCTTCAGTTGGAACACTGTGTTCCGCTCAACTCGTGGTCATGGAGAAGAGAGAAAAGAAAACTTTAAAGAATTTATTTTAAAAGAACGGTTTGCTTAAAAAGTATATTGTCTCCTTGTAATGTGTGCTGTCCCCCTCCGGCCCACCACCACTGACTATTTATTGAGCAGGAGTCCTCATCTACTGAGTATTCATTATTTATTTACTGACAGTCTAATGTACCACAGAGACCTGGCTTCCTCAAGCAGCCATGTTGTCCGATCTTCGACAAATCACGTTGTCTCACAGCGCCCCGGTTTCACTGTCCGTCAAAAAGGAGATCAGTTAAAAACGCATCGAACCTCCAGCGTGAAGCTCGGCCTACATTTCATGGACATTTCCATATGTGGAATCTCCTCTTCCTGAGCCAGGACACACGGCGTCCGTTTTACAAGGCAAATGTGGTGTTTGCTTTGAAAGGATCTGTTCGTGTGGCTAGTGCCGGGTGGTTTTGCCTGCGGTGTTGGTGTGGCCTCGTGAAGAGTCTGTATGCACGTCACGCACAGAGCACATTAATTTGGGATTATACACTGCTGCCTTTGTGACTGCGTAGATCTCTAGTTAACTCAGTGGCACTCACTTTATCATTCTCGGACTCTGATCAGTGCAGGCCCTGCAGTTACTTAACTCAATGGCACTCGTGTTATCATTCTCAGAGCTCCATAGTCCAGAGGTACTGCTCTTAGGTAACTCAAAAGTACTGACGTAATCATTCTCTGAGCTCTGTTCGGTACAGGTAAAGCTGTTACTTAACTCAGAAGCGCTCATTTTATCATTCGCGACTGATTTCACCGGTCTCGGATAAGGCCTCATATAGGTATTGCTAATTGCCGAACGACTTTGAGAGATTTTGTTCTTTTGCTGACAAAGTCTTGTTTAAAATGACCCTAGTTTACACAGCCCGTCTCTGGATACTTTCGAAAAACAAAAGTGATGCATAGTTTAAAATCCGAGCCCTAGGAGGAGAGGGTTGGGGATATAAACCTCTGTACGCAGGGGGGAAGAGGGCATGGATTTGGTTGACACTTTACAATAGATAAAGTAAATCAAATAAGTACATTAGGGAGCGTGTCCAACCAAATTGACTTAGTCAAGCGTCAAGCAGGCAAACAGCCAATCAAACGGATTGTGTCACAGTGCAAGAGTGCCAACGAGCTGATTGGTTATTTTAAGGCAGGAGTGAGGTGAAGTGGGCCTGTGGTCACCCGCCGCCATCTCTAGCCCTGGGGTGAGAGAAAGCTGTTAGGGGATTAAAGTAGATTTGTCAAGCTAAGCCCCTCACTTCACAGCTAGCACCAGCAGGCCCAGGGAAACAAAAGCCTCCCTGTGCTGCCAGCATGGCTTGTCCGGGTCCGTCTATCAGCGGCATCCATGACCCAAGGACGCGGGGAGGCCGGAGAGACTGAGATGTGAACAGTGGGCCTAGGTACCAGGGCTATGCAGGCGAGGGCCCTTCTCAGACGAGAACCTGCCAACTTTAGGCCGATTAGCGCTGACAGTGTTGGGCGTTACCGTCTGCCGACCTTCCTTGAGGCTTACATGCCAGTGGCTCAGTGGCTAACTAGGCCGCAACAGCAGCCGTCTTGTACTGGCGGCTTAACTAGCCTGCTCGGCAGTCATAAGACCCTGCATGCGCAGCCGAGTAATCTAATTTCTCTGAGCGCTTTGTGTATCGTTTGCAGCGCGCTCTGGATTACTGCTGGATTAGCAGCCGCTGACGGGATACGGAGGCGGATATTTTGAATGTATGTATGTATGTCTGTATCTGTATTTGTAAAGCGCATTCCGGCCGTGGCATCAAAGCACTAAGCAACAGTAAGGAGAGTGACAGAAAAACATAACGAGAGGGTGAAATAGCAGAACTACTGGGGAAAGAGCCAGGTTTTCAACTGCTTCCTAAAGGCCAAAAAGTTATGTTCCTTCCTAATAGTCCGGGGGAGCATGTTCCAGTGTTTGGCAGCGGCCATCACATATGCTTTGTCACCCCATCTGGTCTTACGAGTGCGAGGGACACGGATCAGGTGAGATCCTGCTGATCTACGCTGACGACCAGGCACGTACCAGCGTAGCGGAGAGGAAAGGTATTCAGATCCTAACGAATAAAGGGACTTATGTACCAAAGAGTCTTGAAAATGATACGTTGAAAATGAAAGTTTCCGGAAGCACAGGCGCAGGGGAAGTGACGTCACACTGCCCCAATAGTGAGCGGTAGTCTGCAGCTGAGGGGGGGTCTTTTGGGGAGGGCATGGGTTACTTCTCATTCACAACCTCCCCTCCCATCATTACTAGTAAGAGTCCCACCTGGGTACCAGCCAATTACTGGTAATTATGAGGGTGGGCCTAGAGTGGAAGGCACCTGATCACCGGTCTACGGCTGGTTATTCCCTTCACTGATGGCACTGGGCCCGGCTTCAGGTTTTCACCTGGACTTGCCTATGGAAAAAAAATCTTTCTTCACAGGCAGAGAAAGCTAAAGATAGGAAAACAGTGAGAAAGGAGAAACCAGGGAAGACAAAGGTTCAGCAGAAGTGTGACAGATAGGCAATAAGTGTAGTGTGGTGGAACAAAGAGGTAGAATCAAGATAATAATTGATATTTTACGTGCAATGGCATCCCAAGGGACCTATGGGCCTAATGAAAACAAGCAAAGGAAATGCCCCCCACCTCTTATCCCCACCAGATAAAGGACAGCCACAATTGTGGCGCAGAGGGCTTCACAGAGCCCCTGGGCCTGCTGTCACTGCACCTGCTGCACTAATGATAGCTACGCTGTTTACTTGACTTTCCAACTTTTTAGCTTCAGCTGTCGATGTGTAATTTCTTCTCTCGGTGTGGTCAAACACATTAAACTATGGACACGGTGCCAATCTTACCAGATGTGGGTCATCCAGTCTGTGACGATGGTGGATTTCTCACTATGTGTGTTGGAATGTTACACATTTTCATAAATGAAGAGGTTGGTCTACGTTGCAAAATAGGAGCATGGAGAGGATTCCTTTTATTTCTGTATTTTTGTCATTTTTTTATAGCGTAGTCATGGGCCAGGGGCATCCGAGTGCTTCACAAGGCGTACAGTTACCAACAATTAATGTAAGAATATATAAAGTGCAGGAAAAGCGAGAAACAGACAGTCAAGCATGTGTGAGATATGTCAGTTTTAGCCCAAGTGTTTTTCAAAGAGACACGTCTTAAGTTCCCTTGTAAAGGTAGCATGGCATTCAGTCGGAGGAGGGAGTTCCAGATTCATGTAGCTCCTCCAGAGAATGATTGGTTCATGTATCGTTCATGTTTGAAGGTGGGAGGCTCTGTAGAAGCGATTGTGTGTTTCTTGAACCTCGTTTTATGCCCAAGATTTTCAATTTTCCATTCAGATATAATAGAAAAGCAGTGCCTCACGTGTGGCACAAGCAGTTTGCCCCAGGGATTCCTCCGGTCAGGTGCCCTTTCTGTAGGGCACCATGCACTGTCCATGGGTGAAAGCAGACATGCACTGCATGTGGGAGGAAGTGAGCCATTCAAGGGCTACGTCTTCAATTGCTGTGATGATCATGTTGTAATCAAGATTCCCTTTGTGACAGGAGTCAACCGCTGGCAACCCTCTTGGCAGGCTGGGTTTATTCAGAGGGATTGCTTGGCTTAGGTCCATGACACAATATCAAGGTTCATTATTCCAACTGATAAGAGTCACATGACTAGTTATACAGAGCTTGAAATTGTGCAGATAAATTGAGCAGGCGTTAAAAGTGCTGAAAAAAAGTGCACCATTTTTTCGCCCCACCCCCCAACAGGGGAACACCCTCCTATATACCATATGCCTGGTGCAGACATAATGTGGTGCAAGGGTTTACAAAGTGGCGCAATGCATGCATTGCGCAACTTTGTAAATATGGCGTGTGTAAAAAGCCACGTTAGCGCTGCCTTAGCGTAACTAGATCACACTATGGCAGCACTAAGGTGGTGACAGGGCCTCTTAATTCTGGCCATTAGTGTCTAGCTGTTTCATGTTCCCTGTGGACACTAAGAATAAACGCAGAATCTTAACTCTGAAATTAAACACACCAGTTAGTAAATTTTGCCAAAATATATTAGGATCACTTTCATGTAAATCAGATTATAAACTGCTGGGGTGAAAGATGCAGAGTTTCTATCTTTCCTGTAATGGCCTATAATGTGGGGAAAAAATAAACATTTTGCAATAAATATCGCCTTTCTGCTAAACGATATTAATTTTTAAAAAAAGTAAAATGCAGTCCCTTTTTGTTCTTTATTCCACTGCTGCAGTGGCTGCTGGCCAAGCAGCCCATGTTGTGACACGAGAACTCAACTGTAATACGTTCTCGCAGTTTAGCGACTGCATAATTTCTTTATTACAGGTGACTACAGACATCGCAAATCAACTGTACTAAGGAAATTAGAGACATGGATTATAGGCTCCCGTGTATTAAAGCACCCCTGCCGTACATTATAAGGATATCGCAAGTCACCAAGACGTTCTGGAGCCGTTTAGAGGAAAGAGGCCGAAGTCTGAGCTCCTTTATAAGGTCATGGAACTCTGAGGCATTTTTTCACACTGGCAAGAACGGTGGGATTATTTTTGCTTAAATAGTGTGGCACCTATAATAACTACTGGAGTATTTTACATACACTGCTGAGCCACAGGTGCAACTAGCAACTTTATTTTGCCTGCCGATGGGGAAGTTGACAGGGTTCCATGCCAGGACGGGGGTGCAGCGTGAAAAATAACCACGAACAGCAGCAACGGGCTGAGTGATCCGCGTCTAAATAAAGTGTAGGTTGTACGAGTGAGGAAGTCCTGATTCTGTTTTGTTTGCGTCTTCCACTTGCTTACACTGCTGACTTTGCATCTCCCTCCCGCCGCACGACTGCCTGCGTTCTGGATGCACAATTTCCTCACATTATAACATGAAAACCTTCGTCTCTGACAGCGCCTTCATGTTAGAGGCGCCTGAATTTTAACCCCTGAAAGTGCAGATTTGGTCAGACACACTTAGTAGCCCAGTGAACTCCCTTAAGGTAGGGTGACCAGGCGTCCCGGATTTGACGGGACAGTCCCAGTTTTGCACCAGCTGTCCCAGCAGATTTTTGGGAAATTTAGCACATGTCCCGGTTTTTAGAGAGGGTCTCCTGAAAACGGTGGGTGGTGATTTTTTTTGTTTTCCAAAGAAGAGATAGTTAGCAGGTGTTATCAGAAAGCAATTGAAATAACAGGCATTACATTTGCTTTAAAATTTGCATTTTATTTATGTTCTTAGTGCCTCTTCTGTAATTCTATGCTGATGAGGCTGTCATTCTGTGCGCTCAGTTGAAGTAAAATTGTAGTCCTTCTTCTATTTTTTGTGAAATGTCCCGGTTTTTGGCCCTAAAATTCTGGTCACCCTACCTCGAGGCCATCATTGTGCTTTGAAAGCCCTTCAGTCACTGATTAGATTTCCCTTACTTTGAAAGAAGATATGGCTAGTTTGTGACATGTCACCACACTTTAAGCACAGAGCCAGTGTTTAAGTTGAAGCCAGAAGCCGCTGTCTAAAATGTCAGCATTCATTCACCCAGCACGCACCTCTGTAGGTTTTCATTCCATTTTTCCAGGGGCCCAGGACATGGAGGCCCCAAACCGCCAGGGATAGCAGAAGTGGCACCACGATGACATCACAAATCTTCTAACCCTCCAATGACATCACAGGTTCTGAAGGGTCATCTTCATAAGAATGTCCCTGCCCAAGTTGCTAACCTTTACAGACATTTTGCTATACAGCAGATCTGAGGCCAACTTTAGTAAACTTCAAAATAGCTACAGAGGCCTGGGAATGAATGGGGCTGTCAGTAAAGTCTTACAAGGCCGCTCCCCCTTTTTATTGAAGAAGGACTTTCATGGTGAAGATGGACATCTCAATAGTTTCGCTCGTTGTATAGCATTTCTGGTGCAGATTGCTTCCAGGTCAGAGGTGATCAAAAGTCCCGTCCATTGTACAGATATCTACCACCTTCCCTGGTGATCATAGTCTATCCTAATTCATCAGGTATTCATCACTTCCAGGTCAGAGGTGATAAAAAGCCCTGGTCATTGGATTTGTACCTTCCACCACCCCTGGTGCACAGAGTCCACTCTAATCTTTCTGGTGCGCATTGCTGCCAGGTCAGAGGTAATCATCCGTCTTCGCCATTGGATGGGTGCCCGCCGCCCTCCCTGGTGCAGAGTCCACTCTGGTTTATCTTTTGCACAGTGCTTCCGGGTTAGAGGTGCTCAAATGTGTTGATGTGCACAGGCACCCGCCACTCTCAGTGGTGCGCAGAGCGCTTCCTAGACCGGAAGCAGGAAGAACTCATCTCTGAGAAAGCCTCAGCCTCTGCCGAGGCGCCACCTGACTCAACCAGGCGCACATGCGTAAATTCCACAGAAGGAATGCAAACATGTTACCTGCTCGGCCTGTTCGACTGAGGTCCGCCCTGCCCCGCTTTTACTCTCTATACAGTGGCATGTGTGCTCAGCTGCGCCCCTGCGGCTCTACATCCGGCACCTGCCCTGGACTCCATGACTACCACTCGGAGATAACCGGCCTGCGTAGCTTGACTGACCGGAAGGTTTCTGGTCTACTGATGACCAATGAGGCCGGGCTGGAGTGTGAACTGGAAGTCGCGTCATGTTCTGTTGCTTTACGAGTAGATAAAGCCATTTCAGTTTCTCAAGTCGCCTTCCCTCCTTTGCTGATCTGATGAAACAGGATGCTGCTGTGCTGTTTTTCATCAGAAATCTTTATTTTCAGGTGCTTCTTAGAGCACAAACACGCAGAGGACTCCAGCCCCTAGGAAAGGGGTGGCAGTGAAGGTGCAGTTGGCTAATGCGCCTGTGGTTGAACTGCTCCAGACTTTTGGCTCTAAGCCCACAAGGTTTTCAATGACTGGTTAGATACCAGCTGAGAGCATCTGCACTGTGATCTGCCGGAGATATCGCAGGAAATGTCTCAGGAAGAGTAGTGTCTGACTTTGGATGAACTCACATCTGCAGTTTGTCCTGCTTTAGTCTATACAGATCCATACAGACGCGTTCATGGTAGACATGGTCTTCTGGGAGGAGCGACCTGTCCACTGCAACACTGCAAGGTACTCTCCGCGGCCTGCTCCAACCTTACTTTAAATAGTTTCTGTTCTCGAATGTCTATTAAGGAAGAATGCTGAAAGGTACACCTTTGAACCTAACTGGGAGTCCTAAGCAACTACAACTTAGCTAAAGCCATAACTGTGAACTGGGTCCACGGTAGAGAGACCGATCCAGTGGGATGCTTGACTGCTACTCCGAGCCGGCTTTAGGGCAGTGTGACCAGTGCGTCCTCACTGGGCGCTGACCTTGAGGGATGGCACTGACTAGGGGGAGCCTTGCTTTGAGCAATTACTGAGACTTAAAAGTATCTGCTGTGGAGTTCTTTGTGCGTCCAGCTTCCAGGCAGCAGTAACAATATCAAGATAACTCTTTTGATTAATGTTCCTGCTAGATAGAGAGAAATCAGAGTTTAGTCTAGTGAAAGTTTTGACTCAAAGTAGCACTGGGGGTTAATATGCCTGTTGCAAAGAACAAAAAAAGAGTGTCACACCGGGTGCCACCAGAGCTAAATCTGGCCCTGCTGCCAGAGCGGGATACTTTTAAAAGAGAACCATGTTTAACTGAGTAATAGAAAACTTTTTTGATGAAAGGAAAAAATGAGAACCAGAGTATTATATATTAAGTTTAATCACTATGCCATGAATGTCCATTGGTTGTGAATTAATTTATTGCCTTTCTTCAGTGGTGCATTACCATGAGCAATAACAGGATGAGAAGGCAGGCTTTCGACTCCGCGTTCACAATTCACAAAGATTTCCTACATGGCAACTGGAAGTAGTCTGGTGGAAACTCTGTTTTACACCCGTCAGCTTATGCCATAGTTACAAATGTTTTCATTAGAGAGAATCTGGAGACGCCTGCAGTTCTGGTCTTGAGGAGTCTCTGGCCATTGCCAGCTTTCCTCCAGTGCTTCCCGAAGGTCTTCCGTGGCATCTCTTGGTCTGCTTCTTGATGAGGCCATAGACGCCCCCAGATTTGTTCTAGCATCTCTTGAAGATGCCCAGGTATAGGTTTGGTCTTCCAATGTCTGAAGGTATCACCAGCTTTCCCCCAGTGCTTCTTGAAGACTTTGAGGAGGTCTCAGTCATTGCCAGTTTTCCTCTACTTTCTCTCAAATCCTCCAGGCATCTCCAGATTTGCCCTCTACTCTAGTTATGACACTGGCATTTCTAGATTTGCTCAGAGCTCCTAACGATGCCTCAGGCATCTCCAGATTTGCTCAAGTTCTTCTTCGGGGTGACCCTCGCAATGCCAGATTTGCCTTGGTGCTTCTTGAAGAGGTTCAAGACATCTCCTTATTTGGTCTGATAGCTCTTCGAGATACTCCAGTCATCCCCAGAATCAGCCTGGCATCCTGTTTCTACCACTAGTGCCACTTGACTATCGTGTCAATTGTCGTCCTTTGTTACAAATATATGCACCTGATTGTGCCAGGCCATGGCTGAGTCATTGCCACCTCTATCATCCTGACAGCCTGTCACTGTCCAATCACCTACTCCCACCAACATCATCGTCAAGGCCTGCCACTGTCCAAACAGGTACGGCCTTTGACAGTACATGCTTGACCTGCATTAGTTCAGATCCACTGCTGCTTGAAGTATAGTTGGTTATTTCAGACTTGAGAAGGGGAAAACTGGGAATCTGCTCAGGGCGCCTTGACTAGGAGACAGTAAGGTTTCTTGGGAGGGAAGTCTGAAGGTGTGGTTCATATGTTATTTCCAGGCACAAACCACCCTTACACAAACATCGGCGGAAAAAGTAGAACGGAATTTTTTATTCCGTGATAGTTTTGCTTTGAATAAGTCATG
Source organism: Pleurodeles waltl (assembly GCF_031143425.1). Lineage (NCBI taxonomy): Eukaryota > Metazoa > Chordata > Amphibia > Caudata > Salamandridae > Pleurodeles > Pleurodeles waltl. The sequence continues at coordinate 95,222,995 of NC_090441.1, forward strand.
CCTATGATTGTGTTTACCGATGTGTATCCTAAAGTAACCACTGTGACCATACATTTCCATTTGCAGAGCAGCCTGGGAGGCTGGTATCTTATAGGAACCTTTGACAGCCCTGTCACTGAGGTGAGCCGCACTGGTCTGGTCTCACTGGGAGGCAGAGAATGAATAGTGTCGCCACCAACCGCCAGTGAATGCCAGTGTCTCAACAAGGTGCTCACAGTGAGGGAGGCTGGGGTTCAAGTCTAGGTGACGGGGCTTCCTCAGCAGAAACAGGCCTTCTGGAGTGAATTAAGACATCTGAGAAGAAAACTGAAGAGCATCACGAAATGACAAATGAGATGATGACAAACTCTCCTGTAAGGGAAGAAGCACATTTCAAGTTCAAGAAAACATAAAAGTTTTTTTTCCAATTCTCTATATTTTTTAATTAACAAATCTGCTATTTGTGAGAGCCCCGGGCAACAATGACTTCAATCGGATCTCCCTTTCTCCATTTGTTTAGGAGATTGAGCCAATAGGCTAACAGTGAACCCTTTCTTTGGTATAAATCATTCCCTTTGAAAAATTGTCATCCATGGATTCCTTGATCTCTAGACTGCTCCTCTCTCTTCCAGCTCCCTGACTGACCTCCAGCGTCTGCCCTACCTCAGCCATAGTTTCCCTAATTCTTTGATCCATAATCTCTGTACTGTCTCTCTATTGTTTCCTCAGATGCGCGATCTCCAGCATCTGGCTTGTCTCACCCATGGTTCCCTACTTCACAGATCGCTAACTTTTTCCCCGTCTCTTCTAGTCCCCCAATGTTCTGATCGCTAAACTCTCCCCACCATCTCCATTGTTTCTGCAGATCTCTGTCTCTCCTCTGTCTCTTTCATTGTTTTCTTAGTTCTCTAATCTCTATAACCTCCCTTATATCATCTGTTGTTTTTCAGACCCCTGTTCTCACGACGCCCTCATTGTTTCTTCCATTGCTTACCTGTCTCTCTCAGATACCCCCTGTGGCAGACCAATTGATTCTGCAAATCCCCGATCCCTCGACGATTCCCTTGTCTCTTTCTTTGTTTCTCTGTTTGCCTGATCCCTGGACTCTCCTTTTGTCGTGTTCGTTGTTTCTGAGGCTCCCTGATCTCAAGGCTCTCTCCTTGTCACTTCCATTGTTTCTCCTTCTCAGTGATCTCTCCACTCTCCCTTTGTCCCATCTCTTCTTTATGAGACCCTCTGATCTCCAGATTCTCCACCTTATCCTGCATTGTTCCCCCAGTTCCCTGGTCTCTGGACTGTCATCTTCTCCCCCACTCTGTCCCAGGCCCCTTTTCCCTGGACTCCCATTCACATCACCTGTTTCTCCAGCTTTCCCATCTCAGGGCCCATCCCTGGACTCATCAGTTGCTCCTTAAAGCACCTTGAAAGTGTAGCTCTGAACTTCAACATTTTTAGTTTTCATTAATAAAAAGCCACACTTCGGCGTACAGTGACTGGCGTGCCGAGCCAAAATGTATTAATTAGCAAAGTGCACTTTTGAGGGTTTTTGTTCGGCAAAATAAAGCAATGTTATTCAATGTGGGGTACACATGTGCAGAAAAGGCAATGATGGTCTATTTTGGCACACTTAAATACAGTAGTGTCACAATGCACCGTCTTTTAGAGCGGCCAGTAATCTCTGAAATCCACAGCATCCAAACATCTAAAAAGAGGATAGAAGCTTCCACTTAGATAGTGCCTCGTAGCGCCAGCACGGTTTAGCACTATGCAAATTCCCAGAAAAACAGAACAGTCGCGCAGCAGAATGAACACAATATATGTAGTTGTAATCTTCTGGCCTGAGAGGAGGAGCAGCAGCGCCCGCGGTGAAGTGTACACATCGAAGCACTAGATCAGCTGGCACTGGAGATCCAAGGAGGGAATAAAGCCATCTAATAGGACATCCTTGGTGGGGAAAGGAGAAGGAATTTTTCAATCACGTGGCACAGAAGTTGGTTACATAAAAACATATTCACGATTTTGTGAGTGAAATAACTTCCTGGTCGAGGTTAATTCATGCAAACAGTTGCCCTCCTGGTTGGGGGCTGCAGTAGAGAGACAACATGGCTCGCTTTCTTCATGCCACCAAAGGTGCCCTGCTGAGGACATGGACTTTCTGCTGCTGCAATAATGTTGTACCGGTGCTGACCTCGAATGTATGAGACCTGTCAGTTACACCACCATGACACGCATTATCTCAAATGTGGGTCCCTACACAGGCGTCATTGTGCTAACCCCACCCTCACCCCGTCATCCTCTCCACAACTGCTGCTTGTTTCAAATGCACTCATCTTACATACATCACTGCCGTGCGCTCCACTTAACGTACTTAAAGCCGTATTTATACTTTTTTTAGCGCCGCATTTGCGCCGCTTTTTGACGCAAAACGGCGCAAACCTACAAAATACAATGGCATTTTGCAAGTTTGCGCCGTTTTTGCGTCAAAAAACGACGCAAATGCGGCGCAAAAAAAGTATAAATACGGGCCTTAGGCCCATATTTATATTTTTTTGCGACGCCTTTCCGCCGCTTTTTGACGCAAAAGCGGCGCAAATTTACAAAATCCAATTGTATTTTGTAAGTTTGCGCCGCTATTGCGTCAAAAAGCGGCGCAAATGCGGCGCTACAAAAGTATAAATATGGGCCTTAGTCACTGACAGCTACAGATGTGTGTATCTCTGGAATGCCCCAGGGCTAGTGTGATGTCAACCACTAGTCCATGTTGCTCTGACGTGCCTCGCTAATGTATCTATTAAGTCAGTTCTCTGCCACTTCCAGATGTTGTGCAAGTTCTTGTGCTATCACCCTTTGTTGTAAAGTGATCTGTCACTCTTAGGCGCTAGGAGCGCTATGTCAACAACACTAAAATAAATAGAAATTCATGTTAAACTCTCTCTGGTAGCTCACAGGAGACCCCGGTTCGTGCTTCTTAGAACGGGCATCGTCCTGCAGGAAGGCACGGCTGGCAGACTGGCGAGGGAAGGTCCTGCTGAGGCTGCGGGCCATTAACCTCCTGGCCGCGGCTGTCGGGTCCCCACAGGGAGGCACAGCAGCTCTCGTGCTGGTAAACGAGGCTGTGTTGAGCTGCAGTACCCTGCCTAGCACCGAGGCCACGGGACCCCGGCACGGGCCCAGGCCCGCCTAGCGGCCGCGCTTGCAGCAGGAGGGAGGCTATAGGCCTCGAACATGACAGTAACCCTGGCTTGTGCCAAACATCTTGTGTGCTTGGCAGCCTTAGCTCATATAAAACGCTGGGAAAGCGCTACACCTCACACCTGTGTTAGCGCTTGTCCGAGGGCATCTCCCCATGAAAGATCCCCGTGGGCAAACCCACCCCTGCAGACGCCTGCTGTGCTATAAAGCGGCAAAAAGAGTGGGTACATCTGCGCTACACAAGAACTCTGTGACATCATTTATAGCGCATAACCGAGACGCTATCCACGAATCTGTCCACGGACAAACAAGTCAATGTTGTCATCGCTCTGTGAATCACACGGCTCCCCCGGGCTGATGCCCGGACCTGGTGTTTGGGTGAATCCGGCTGGGGGTCTTCCATGAATGCCCACAAGGTGCGCGAGACGGCTGATGGCACCGAGGGGCGCGCGCCAGTCACAATGCGCCAATCAGCACGGAGAGGCTGCAGGGGGCGTGCAGAGGGGAGTCAAGTGGCAGGGAATCCCCGGCACGTGCGAGAATCTACTCGGAGACCCCCTGGTTACCCAGGTTTAAGCAGGGCTGGCTTCAGGGCAGTGCGACTGCACTGGGGGCTGACCTCGAAGTGTGGGGGGGGGGGGCGGGGGGGGGCACAGAGTTGAGCAATAAGTTATGATTTAAAAGCACCTGCTGCAGAGTCCCTTGTGCATCCAGCTTTCTGGGAGCAATAAAAAATGTTAAGATAACGCTTGTGAATAATGTTTCTGCTGGAGAGAAATTGGAGTTTTTGTCTAGTGGCAGTTTTGACTCACCATAAAGTAGCGCAGGGGTAATGTGACTGCTGCAAAGAACAGATCTGTATTTTATGTGGATAGTTGAGTTGATTAGTTAAACCAGGCTTTAGCAGCGCTTTAAATCAAATAAAATGCATGTGTGACAGGGGCTATGGGTAGGTGAGGGGCACTGTTGCCAGGTGGTAGTGAGGGAATCTGAAGAGGAATTCACTGGGGCTGGCCAAAAAAGATTGTTGCACGGGGCACCAGCCCTGCTGATGAGCACAGACAGAAAGATGAATTGTTGATGATTGACAGGCTGAGTTCATCCTACAGATTTGATTGGATTTCAGTGCATTTGGTCTCTGGAGGTACAGGGCAAGACGCTGTGGTCATCATGGTTGGGTAACGAGGAGGGCCTTCGGGCTCTTACTGGAAATGATAAGGTTGGCTTGAGCCCTAATTGGCAGGGTATGTGGGGATGAACCAGAACAAAGGTATAAACATTGCTGCTTGAAACTCATCTCTAGGAAGTAACTAAAAACCTCCCTATTTAAATACTACCAAACACAATGGCTTCCTTTGACCAGATATCCGAAAAGCCCCTCCACCCAAATTATATAACCTACTACCCTAGAGCTCTCGACACATTAGCACCCTGTTGTGCCCCTTGTATGATTATCCTGCAGTCCTGTTGTATATTTAGGACAACCACAGAAATCGGACAGTGCTTTGATACCTGTTTTAAGCGCCTCGTCTGTAATGATGTTGAAAACAGGGCCCAGGCATTAGAAGCCGGCCTGATCTGAGTTCAATAAAACTACAAAACTAAGTATACCATGACAATATAATAAACAAAATAATTAGAGGGTGTCCTTGGCCTGAGCTGACTCACTGACCCAAAATATAGAGCGCTTCAATTCTGCAGTAGAATGTTTACGAAACAAACTGGTGGGGGGCAGTGAAATGTGTTTGCTCAAGGTATTCTCTACAAATCAAAGAGATCATGTCCTGTTTAAAAAAGATTTTGCTTTGTGCGCTGTCAAGAAATTTAGGGACAACGGTTGCTCAGTGTGCTGTGCCCTCTTAGTCAGAGGAGGCAAAAAAAACCCCAAAATTTAGGTGTTTTTCAATTCCGGCACATTGCGCTAAAACGAAGAGATACCAGTTTGAGGACGCGGAGACCAAAGCGGGTGTGGAGAAACTACAGGTCTGCAATGTGGTAGTCCAAGTGTGACTTTTAATGCTGGGTATAGACCCGGGCCACTGGAATTGGATGTGTCTGTGACTGCTACGTTTACTGTGTCATTATGGATTTACTGCACTTGCTACATAATCCAATACGTGCTGCTTAATTTTCAGAGTTCAACACAAATTGTTTCTAGCTCAAATGGATCAAAAGTTGCTAAAAGAAAAGCCACACATAGTGCAGCACAGTGACATACACTTTTGAAAGGTTAACAGGTAACCATTTAGTTTCTGTTCAGTGTACTCAGGATTTAATCTGTAACCAGTGCCCAAGCTGTATTAATGTGTTAAAATAATATACTAGGGAAATAATACTGATACAACACGTGCTGCTTTATAATTTGATATGTCTAGACACATAATTTAGTCAAACTTGACACATAGGGCCTGATTTAAGAAAAAGTGCAGTGCCACTTTTCTTGCACCCCCCCTAACGCCACCATATGTGCGTCGTATCTATGATACGGTGCACCATTGTGGTAGATAGGGATCTAGCATCAGAATTTTTTACGCTAGTTCAGAGCTTTGCAGGATTAGCATCAACAATTTGGACGCTAGTCCCGCAAAGCCCATTGAGCCAATGGTGTGCCTCCTTTTAACGCCTGCTCTGAGCAGGCAGTAAAATTGCGGGAAAAAATGATGTAAAGAAATGTCTTAGATTTCTTTACACCATTTTGTTGCCACCCCCCCCCCCCCCCAAAACGGGGGACCGCCCCCTTTGCATACATTATGCTTGGTGTAGGCATAATGTAGCGCAAAGAGTTAAGAAGTGGCGCAATGCATGCATTCAGCCACTTTGTAAATTTGGCGCAGCAATTTTGGCCTCATTGGGCCATATTAGCATCAAATAAAATGATGCTAATGTGGTGCAAGGAGGCGCTAGGGGCTCCTAAATCTGCCCCATAATTTTGTTCTCCTTGCCGCATACTTACTGATTCCTTGGTGGAGACTCAAATGCCCAAAGCATGCAAAGCTCTGTGGGCTAAAAACGGGAATCGGCTGAGGGAGTAAACATGACACAGGGCCACTTGGCAGCTCCGGGGATGTAAAACATTGGTAGGGAGTAGGGAAGCGAGGCAAGCAGTATAAGAATTCAGACTGCCTTCAACCAATGCCACCTTCATCACTGGCCCACACTTCCTCGTCAGTGGCTCTGGGCGTGCCCACGAACACCCTCCGCAAAGCTGCACCACTGCTGCATGGTAGCGCTGCTGGGGGGGTGGACATCCTATCATCTCCATGCTCACACCTTCACACTGGACACTGCCCTCAAGAATACCAACTCATGACCATTTACATTTTGGCTTTAGGTGTAAGGGACACTTGCCAGTAACGAGTGTGGAGAGATCACTGGTGCATTTCAGCCACAAGCCACTGGATGAGCGAGTCTGTCACTACCAACCTGGATGAAGGTCAACTTTAACCTCTCTGCAAGGGTCTTTAACTCTGTGTCCTGCTACAGTAGGCTCCGCACGCCTTGCACCTTCAGATGCTATTGATGAGGTCACGCGGCTCGCGTCTATAGGCTGACAGAGGGTCCCTTGCCTCGTACCCACAGGCGCGCTGAGCATCTCTGTGCCATGCTTCTAGATCCCATAGCTAGCCAGCTTCACTTCTAGAGCTGCGGTGGGCATGTCACCTGCTTTGCGTCCAGGTGTGCAGCAGGCACGTGCTTGGTGTTCAGTGGCATGTTAACATGTGTAGCCGTAGAGTGAGCACGCAACTTGCTTTGTGCCTCGAAGTGTAGTGAGCATGTTATCTGCTTTGGATCTGAAGGGTCAGCGAGCACGCCACCTGCTTTGAGTCTAGCGGTGCAGTGAGCATGTAATCTGCCATGTTCCTCGAACATGTGAGCATGTTACCTGCTTTGTATCTAAAGGGTCAGCGGGCACGCCGCCTGCCTTGTGTCAAGCGGTGCAGTGAGCATGTAATCTTCCATGTTCCTAGAACATGTGGGTCAGCATTTCACCTGCCTCGTGTCAAAAACTGCGGCAAACATTTAACTTACCTTGAGTCAGCGTGACTGCATGTTGTCCAGAGCTGAAACAAGCATGTGATTTCCCCTGTGTCTAAAACATGTTAATTGCGCTGCGACTAAGGGATGCAGAGAGCAGGGCATCTGCCTTTTGCCTCGTGGTTCAGTGAGTACGTCATGTTTTGTGTCTAGGGGGTCAGAGAGCATGTCAGCTGCTCATCCCATCTGCCTCGTGTCTTCGTACATGATCGTGTCTGCAGTAGGACTCGGAGGCCGCCATAGGGCCCTTACCCCAACACCGGTCATACACCAACCAACAAGACAATTTTTGTTTGATGGAAGAAGTATTTATTTGTATATATACTTTCATTAAAATTCATAAACACAATTTATGCAAGTCATCATATGCACATTACTCAAATAAAACATTTCACTGCAAACTTTAATATATATAATGTTATAGACGCTACTTTGTAACCATAGATTATTTTGACAGGATCCCTTCCTGTCCTGAACCTCCTTTGGACCACACAGGGACTGGTCGTCACCTGTATCCTTAGGGGGGCGGTATCCCTGCTTCCTCTGTTCCTTGCCCCCATGCTCAGGGTTCCGCCCCCTCTCCAAACACCAATCAACCAAGGGGTGTACCGGGGCGGCCCAGGGCATGAGCCCCGTGACCACCCCAGTGATCTGGGCTCCCTACCCCCAAACAGGTGTGTCCATCCGCAGGTTGGTCCAGGACTTCAGGATCCTATCTCTATTGTTATACCGGGGCCCCACCCTTGGGGTCCCCTCTGTTGCTTCCGGTTACTTTATTCTCTCTTCCTCCAAGCCTAATATTAAGGAGAGGGTGGGTGGGAATTGACAACAGGCCCATCCGCTCGGGCCGCCACGCACGAAGTAAGAAGGCAGAACCTTCTGGGGGGGGGGCGCTTTTATGCCCCCCCACCAGTGCGCGGCGGCCCAAACCGGTCCAGCACTGCCGCCGACCACCAACATTCCCCAAGCGTCGGACTTCCGCCCTCGCGTCTCGCAAGACGCGCGAGCGGAAGCCCATAGGCCAGCCTGCGCACAACTAGTGCGAGGTTCAGGCCCCAGCGTCCCCGACCCCTAAGGGTCCGCGCTCCCCCCATGTTGGGGGGGGCGCTCTTCCAGTATCACCAGCTTGCATGTTGCGTTGCGTGTCTGTAAGCCCATATCCTGTAATTGCGCATATCTTCACCTTCTGACAGGATTACACTATACAACAAGTAGTCCTTCAACATAACTATTTCCACTTACCCGAGGCGCTGTGCTGCCTAAAGACGGCACACTGACAAGACGGTGTGAGCCCCAGAAATGCACCCGTGCCCTCAAACGACCGTTAACCGCCATTTCCAATCACCGTGGTAGCCCCTCACGCCTGTCCGAGAGTCACATCTCCCTGAAGATTCAATTAATAGGCTTGTCCTTTCCAGGACCCTCGTGGCCCGCTTGCGGACCCTGCCACTGTTATCCTGATTTTTGGTGAATGCTTTGATCTGCGGCTCTGATAAGCACAGCGAGTCCTGGGCCGACTCCGGCCCTAGGCGCTAAGTACCTTAAAATGGAAACACCAGTTCTGCATCGTCCTGGGAACTGCATAGTGCATCAGAGAGATGTAAACTGAGCTCTTTTATACATCAGATGTTGTAGAAATGTCCATCCACTGTTTTCCAGGACCCTGCCATGCTGTCAGCAAAGTGTATATTTTAAGGGTGTCATTTGAGCCTCGTCGTTTATTGGACCATCGGCATTTATGTGGGCCGTCCACCGGTTCTAATCTGGTGCAGCCTTCCAAAACAAGCTCATCAGCCGAAGCTCCATCAAGGTGTTGCCTGGGCAGACCTCATTTTGACTGCAACCAGTAGGTACAGATTGGGGGAATTTCCAAAAAGAGACAATGTGCCATAGACTAGCTTGGTGCCCACGGATCCTCGCAGAGCACACATGACCACAAAATTGGGTCTCGTGCCGCTCTACATATCACAGAGGACAAAATGGTCAAAAAAGAAGCGTCCAAAAGACCTCAACATGAGGCGAGGAGAATTTGTTGCTCAAAACTAAAATCTGTCACACCTCTTCAGTTTCACCGTTTAAGAGTTACTCACTCACTGGTACCATGTATGGAATCCTTGACTTCAACTCTGAACATCTTACATTGATTGGCTTCACACGGCTTCCATCTACAGAAATATTCTGTGGCGTCAAAAGCCAGAGCCTACTCCCTTTCCAAAGTACTAGCAGAGAGTAAGCCACTGACCACTTCTAGCAGGAGTTTGCCAGCTACTTAACAGCTTGCCAGCCCGTAGACCGTCTCCTCTCCTCCCCCGTGTGTTGTGTTTGCACTGCACATGGTTACGTGTCGAGAGCAATGCTAACACCAATGGAGAATATACAGGAAGCTTGACAGAGATGGACCGGCTACGGGGTTAGCAAATGACCACCAATAAAGGACTTCTGAGGTTGAGAACGGGGACCGCCCTATGAGATTACACAACATATTGACATATTGCCTGTGCATGTCAAGTGCAAGAGTAGATTAGGTTTGCGGATCTGTGAGGGGGCCTTAGGATGGAGACACAAGCCATGAAATGGTGGATATATTATGCACAAAAACCGCTAAAGGTCTGAGAAATCCTAAATCACTATTTGAAAACCAAATACAATAGTATTTCCTTGCCTATGTGGGCTTTAGTAAAAAAAAACTGTTCAGCCACGTACATTTCTGCCAGTTGGCTAAACAAACTACCCATCGTCGACCATTTCCAAACACGCCTAGTGTTTCTGATACACCAGTGTACTTTCTTTTCACCTGTGCACTTACAAGAGCCCCCCTGGGCCCGCAAGGGGTGCTGTGCTACAAACAATACACCAACATCAAATATGAGCATCGTGTCAGACTATGCAGGTTCACTACTGCCTGAGGCACTGGCTTTCAATAAGTCACAAACGGGTGATCTTACAGGCAAAGAGCCAAGAACTGAGCTCCCAGTGGCATGGGTAGCGCAGATGCATTCGCAATGAAACCCTCGTATATCACAAACTAAAGCCGAGCTGCAGATAGCCAGGTAGAACTTCTGTTTACGGCTGGCAAATCCTCTGGAGGACACGAAGCCCCAGAACACAAGACTCTTCAGAAGTTTTAACAAAGAAGTCCAAACTTGGTATATGATTCACTGATTTATTTTCCTAAAATGTATTCATTTTTAATGATAAAGTAAATCCTAGTTTATATGTGCAGAATTATTAGGCGCCATCACTGTAGGCATTATCTAGAATAGATTTATAGGCCACCCTTATGAACTTAAGGATTCTATTGCAGGGAAACACTTTGTAGGTGTGAACCAGCAAAGGTGGGAGCTTGTTTTGAAAAAACTTTCAGAGGAGTGTATTTGGTAGCAGGAAACTGGCCTGGTAGCTGTCTGCTCTAATCTTATCCTCCCTTCTCGTCATTAGGTTTTCGGGTAGGTCGTCTCCTCCACGAGTCACCATCCAGACCTTTGAAGATAATATGTATTTGCCCTGTACACAGCCTTCTCCTTCATTAAACTGTACAAATATCCTGGTCTCCCTCAATCACCTTCACATCTGTGTCCAATGACATTGATATTTACCTGCAGATCTCTCCCAATTAACTCCTAAACATTCTTCTCGCTTGTGCAGCGCCCTTGCTCAATGTCAGTTCCCCAGGCCTTGCTGCCTGTCTTCAGCTTTCATTCTTCTTCTTGTGATAAAGTCATATGTTGTGTGTGTGCTGTGCTCTGCCTTTTGTATGATATACTCATTGCTAGTAAGGAGGTCCACCCACCTGTGTCAGACCGAAGACCTCCTGACTTCTCAAGACCTGGCTGTCCCCCCCCCACCTCAGCGCCTTGAGACCCTCATGGGTGAGTAGTGCGCTTTACAAATTTCCTGATTGATGGATTGATTAAGTCGTCAGACTCGGAATCAAAACCTGAATTCCATCAATTTTTACCCTAGAATGTGAATAAGGAGTTATCTGCAGGCATTTCAATACAATGATCTTTCTCATTGCAGTGGTCTTATTTCAGATATCTATGAAGTTGTGTACCTTATTCTAGACACTGATCTGTCTCCTTAGACTTCTTAAGCTTCCAAGCAACAAATGAAGAATTAATGAACTATGTAGTTGATCAGTGCAGTGGATATACATCAACCCCAATTGCGGGCAGGACCCCTTGTGCAACAACTATGGCAGCAGAAAGAGATTCCTTCGAGTTATAGGGATTAATGCCCCACACTCACTATGCAATGGTCAGTTTCATTTCATACTCCAGTATTTTCATCAAGGAAGAGGAAACCTGTATTGAAAGCATTTGAATCCGATTACATGTGGTTGGCTTGTGAGGCGTGCCTGTATCTTCCCCACACAGTGATGGCGTTAGCAGTCAATTTAGATTCCCCAAGGAAAAAGTATTTTAGAGCTAGAACTCCGCAACTTTAAATGTCCAACATGATGGCCCTTTTCATCCACTTCACACATCTGAATGTTTCTTCTAATTTTTAGATGAAGATCTCCGGCACACCTCCTATAAATGTAATATAACACTGTGAGACATTTAAAATTTAGATGGTGTCACAAATTAACTTCAATATAACGTGCGTGTTTCCGGAGGATGGTACAGCACTTACTTGTTTTTGCCTATTTGTAATGACTGATGAGAAAAAAAATTGCCAATCAATAAACTGCTGCTGGTTGTCCTTACACAAAGTACAGCAGAAAGAGCCCCAGTGCTCTGCAGTGATTCTTCGCCGGGAAGAATGATGAAATCACCCACAGAGACTCGTAAACAGGCACTCAGTGGAAATGCTGACATCACTGCATGCAATCTCCACCCTGGGAGCTAAGCAGCTCATGCGTATACACCTGGGCGTGAAGGGAGCCATTCCCAAGCACATGGCTCATGTCCTCACTCAGATTCAAGATGGCCGCCTGACTGTGAGCAAGGAGCATGAGGATAGCCTTACAAGTGTCAGCTCAGCTGACTGTACCACAGGATAGTTACTGCACCCTCACGGAGGTCCCAAATTCTCTAAAATGATTGGCTAGAGGAATCTGTGGATTAATTGCTCCATCAAGGTTCTCTGCATGGTTTCTGTTGTGCGCCATGCTAAAAGCTAGTTTGCAGTCCATGTTTTCCTGTGTATTTCCGCCCTCCACCGCCCCCCTCCAACCCTTGGTGCCTCTGGCCTGAACCACCTAAGGCAGGGGTCCAGGGGTTGGTCATTCTTTCCCTGTACTTGCCCCTTCATTGTGGAATGTCCTCCCGACTGACTTGAAACAAATAGAATATCATCTTGGTGTCTGGAAAAAACCCTATAAAAGCTAGTTGTTTGCTCAAATATCGAGTTATAACGTACTACCTGTGACAGGTTACTACTTAGCCAATACAGTGGCAAGAAGCCCTGGCAACCGAACACTTTACAAACCCACCACATTTTGTGAGATGAAATTGAGAGATCCGTGTCACATCAGCACCTGAAAAACATTAATCAGAGTAGTAGAAGAGCATTCTAGACATACCTCTCAAAGATAAATTAACTCTTACATGATCAAAAACATCTGCATTACACCCAGAGCACTGGCTTACCCCGCTGTGGCAATAATTCATACAGAGAGCTCGGGATCAACAGCTTCTTGGCAGAAGCTAAACGCTTCATTTCTCTCTCTCTCCACACTACTGACCCCTCCGTTATCTTCCTCAGCAGGCAGAACACGCAGGTCTGGAGGGGAGGCTGAGATACCTCTTCTGGTGAAGAGAATTCCCCTTTTCATGAATGTTCCTGTCTTTATTACCAGGCCTGGGAGTTCCTACCAGAGATTCCCTAATTGTATGCATCCAGGATAGGACTGTGCTGGTGCCCTGGATTCAGACAAAATGGCGGGGGCTGAACTCTCTGACAGCGGAAAGCTTTAATCAGTTTTTTTTTTACCATTTATTGTCGATTTATTTCTCCTCTTACTTCCACTGAATCTTCCCTCCCCTAACTGCAGGTGTGCAGAGTGTCACCTTATGTCAGTGTCACAAAGAAGATGGCAGGCATATGGATGCGCGCGCGAAGGGTGGCGCTGGAGGACAATTCAGATTCGAGCAGAAACTGGCAGATTTTTACCTATACCTAGAAAATATATTTGGAGAAGGGTAGGCGTAATATTTGGAATGGATGCACAGCACTGAATTTTATAAAAATAAAGTGCCGGTTATCACAATCCTAGACAGTATATGGCAATTCACACTTCAAGGCTTAATTTGAGCCAGTGGTTTCCAGTGCGGGCACAGACATTTCTTTTTGAGGGCCAGCACTTATTTTTCAACCTCAAGCATTTACTGCCAGCAAAAGAGACATAATGGAAAGATGAAGGAAGAGAAAAACGAAAAGGCGTCACAAAGGGAGTAAGTAGAAAGCTGCAAGAGCGAGCTGAAGCATCGGGGTGGCTATAAATAGATTAAAGAACCCTGAGATGGCTTCAGGAATATGCTGCCTCAGTATTCCGTGCTCGCACATTTAATTGCAGCAGCTGCATGTTTGGCACGTTTTTATTTACAAATTAGGCATTGCGCTGGATTCAGGAGACCAGGGGTGGGAGCATTTATTCGTATTACGCCTGTGCTTAACCAGGCGAAATGTGATAGTTTAAACTTCTTGAAGCCGGATGAGGATTTGCATTTTAACCCAACCAGTCAGAAGGTAGCAAAATCTACCTTGACTCCTTCTCACAAGCATTTCATAGTCAGCGTCAGGGACATCGTAGAACAGAAAACTTTGGAAAACTACACATCACCCTTCTGCAATCATCGGCCATCGCTGAAGGCAGCAGTAGACCTAATGGTGTAGCAAGTGTGCTCTAGTGCAAGGATGGAAATGGGTCGCCTGGATGGGTCGTAAAAACACTTAGGGCTCAGGGCTCCTCATGCTGCAGAGTGTGCATCACCAATGATGCCAATGCCTCGGAGAGGAGGACACCACAGGGGTTGCTGGAGTTGTCCAAAGATGTGGCAGGCCGGGCTGCTACATTCCTGGGATGGTGGGAGGCAGGACGAGACCAGCAGGAAACTTTGTTCAGGAGTCTGAAGCCCAGACGCCAGTCCACCAATGCCCCTTGCGGCCTCTCAGGGTCCACGACTTTGTACAGCTGTACAATTAACCCAGGCGAACTTCGCATTTGCAAAACATCTTCAATAGGTTCAGGTTTTGTGTACTGATAGGCTTATCCAAGTAATATATGAGTATCACTCATCGTAATACCTAAATTAGGGTAACAAAAACACTTTCCTGCAAGGTTCCATAGTCGGTAGTCCACTTTCTCAGGCCTTTAATGAACAAATGTGATATATGTATCTCTATGTATAAGTACATAGCTCTATATTTGACATTTTGTTTCCCTTAAAAAGCAAACAGCTACAGAAGATAACAGAGCTGTGATCTTCCATAAGACTCGCAGAGTCCCCGGTCGATCAATATTCCACCACCCACACCTCGTAAAAGCGAACGAAGAAGCATTTTCTCCAAATATGACAGAAAAAAATCAATACTTGGAGATGCCTGGAGCGCCGTCGAGGTGCGCGTGTGCAGGAGAAACTCGCTAGGATTTGGTAATGCGTGGCCTGAAGATGCTCGGAGGGTCTCAAAAATCCTCCAATCACCGTCAGACTTTCAGCTGTGCAAATATTAGTTCGTCTGCTTTTCAGTGAGTTCGGCCTGTGCTCCGAACGTGCACGTTCACTGTAACTCACGTCCCAAAAAGGAAAAGTTGATTGTGGGGTAGGATTACGGCCCTTACACTAACACATTTTACAACTCTTTCTACATTTTTTGGTTAACTAAATTTCCAGGCTGACTTTCTTCCAGTTACGTTTTTTGAAGTACTGAAATGTGATAAAGTGTAGAAACCGCTCCCCTGCTCAGAGCTTTGGGGGGCATCTGAAACACAACAGTGACGTCAGCAGCGAGGTGGCGGGATCTGGCTCGGGGAGTTGAATATTGTACCCACAAGCCTGCTATCATTTCAGGCTCTTCTGTGGAAAGGAGATTGAGTTCCGGCTCAGCGGAAACATTGAGTTTTCACCCTTAAGGCAAACAAAGCAGGAGGTATTGAGAGATGGTGATCCTGCGCCCGGACAGGAGGGTCCCACCCATCATTGTCCGGATACAGCAGGGCCGTGGGCTTTGTCATATCGATGACACTGCGGGCAGCCCTGCCCGTGAGATCAGTTTCCATGTCCCCGCCGACAATGGGTCCTTTGAGGCCCTCGCAGGCCCCTTCCTTTTGTTGTGGGGCGTCCTCCACTGTGATGGCGGCCTCATGGGACCGGTGGCCGCGCCAGAGTTGTGGAATCTGTGCAGAGGGTGGTTACCTGGCCTCACCCCTCCTGGGCCAGGAGGTGCCTCTCGAGGGCCGGTCCCCGCTGTTCCCTCGTATGATGTGCCACGGAGCCAGCGGGAGGGTGGGTACCACACGCCCTCACCTGCCTGGGCCTCGTGCGCTCTATGCCGGGGGCTGCTCTACAGCGCTATATCTCTGCTACGAGGGACTGGCAAAGGGCTAGAGAAGGCCAAACAATTGTGACTCTCTTTCTGATGGGCCTGCCTTCATCCTGCAGCGTTGTGCAAACTGTTCCCACTCTAAGCTTAGGTTTATCATTTGTGAGGAAAGTGGAGCAAACTCTGGGCCGTATTTATACGGCCCTAGAGCCACAGGAGCGTCACTTGTTGTGACGGTCCTGTGGCGCTAAGCACAGCGCCGTATTTACAAGGTGGCGTTAAGTGACTTTTTGTGGCTTAACGCCACCCTGTAAGTATGGCTCCTTCCCACACAGCACTGTGCGTGGAAGGGGCGTGCAATGGGTGTTGCTGTGGACGTGCCACAGCAACGCCCATTGCATTTTGACGCTGCCTCAGATTTATGAAAACACGTAAACCTGAAACTGCACCAAAATCTAACGCCAGCCCCATGTGTGGCGTTAGCAGGGCGCAACGAGGAGGAATACTTTTATTTTTGCTTTTTCGATGCGTGCTGCATTCTGCCGCACGCATAGAAAAAGCAAAATGCCAGAAATTATTGTTTCTGTGTGGGAAGTTGTCCCTTTCTGCGCATAAACAGTCATTTGAAAATGACGCTTTGGCACTTCTGTGTGTGCTGCATTGTGCAGCACACACAGAAGTGCCAAATTGCCATTATAGATTGTTTATGTGCAGGAAGGAAAACCTTCCTGCACATAAACAATCACACCCCTCAACACAGACATCCTTGCACGATGGTGCTAGGATGCCTGCGTTGGCAGCTAAATTTAGTGCCAGGGCAGGGGGAAACGCAGGGGTGCGCCGTATTTAGTTAAATACGGCGCATCCCTACGTTTCTAAAGTGATGCGGCGCAATCAATTTTGGCACAGCACCGGTTTGCGCCACTTTTCAATAAATCTGCTCCTCTGTGCGCTATTTTGTGTGTGTATAGAATTGCTGAAATGGAAGGGGCTGTGGGAAAGTAATATTCGCCTCCTTTTGGTACTGAGAAATATCAATGAGAAAATACCACCTGTCATGACCCTAACACCCACCAGTCGTGAAAAACTCTCTGCAGCCATGACCGTATGCATATATCTACTACTGCCTACAGCCGTACCTGCCAGTGACATACACCCCTACCTACAACAAACATGCTAACCTACCTACCAGGACATGCACACCTGCCCTGAACATACACCTTTCATGCATTGCCCTGCAACCTTAAGCCAGGAGCCCTGATTATACATCACCTCACCTGCAGTGGCCATGCACCTGTACCAGCCATGAACATACTCCAGCATACACCCTACTTGCAGTAACCATGAAGCCCTAACAGCCATGCTCATACTCCTCTAGCATCCATACTCATACTCTCATATCTGCCATACTCACACTTCCCACCTGGCATTCTCTCCTACCTGCCATACTCATATTCCTCTGTCGGCCACACTCATACTTTCATACCTGACATGCTCTTTCTCCCTTACCTGGTATACTCATACACCTCCACCGGTCACACCCATATCACCCTCTTCCATAACCATCCCCCGGCATACTCCCCTACCTGCTGTACTCATTCTCTACCTGCCATACTTATACTCACTCCCCTACGCACATTACTCCTATTGCTCTACCTGCCATACTCATTTATTCATAGTGCACTACCTAGGATACTCTCCTACCCCAACAGCAATCCACCGCTCCCTGCTGTGACGTCACCCCGGTTAAAGGGGCCGTGGCCTTGCACGGGCATCTATAACACCAACTATAATGCAGCACTATGTCTATCAGTGCGCGCGTGCCATGAGCCACCTCTGCGCGTGCGCGTATCTGTCTTTTCCTAGGACTCCCCAGAGGTCGGGGGTGGGCGAGAGTGTCCGCCCTCGTGCAGGAAGGAGGCCAACAAGGGCGGGCGGCCCCTACCTTGCCCCGCAGGAGGTGGCTCGCGAGCCGGCGCTGCAGGTGCCCCGGGAACGGCCGTCCCCCCCCCCCCCCCCAGCCCGGGACGCAGCGGAACGGAAGGCGGTGATGGAAATCACTGTGTCTTTAGACAGCCTGTCGGAGAGGGAGGCCTGGGGGGTGCCCCGGCGGCAGCCCCCGCAGCCTCAAGGCAGCGGATCCGGCAGCAGAGGCCTCCCGAGGCCTGGGCGGGGCGCACTGCTTCCAAGGGGGGGAGGGGTACGCTGCGTGCACGGCATGCATTACACCCCAGTGCCAGGTCCACTCCGAGGGGCCGAGGGAAACTCACGCGCGGTATTTCTGTACACTCTCTAAAGGGAAGTAATTTATGCTGTTTTTAAATCCCTATGGTGTCCTTCTGCTTAGCAGTTGGTCTGGAATTCATAATGTACAACAAGGAGAGTCACTCACAACAAGCACAATTTTCTGTATGCTTCCTCTTTTAAAAATAAACACTGGAACCGAACTGTTTTCTGTCTATATTTACCTGTAAAAATGGAAAACTGGAAGCCTTAATCACATATTATTGGGGTCACTAGTGAGTGTGGTCACCCCTCGCCCCCCAAATCTATTGCTAAACACAACACACTCTTCCAGAGCATCGCTAAGAAATGGAGGCGTTCTACTCTCAACATATTTATTTTACATATGCATGGTATACTTTATCAAAGCTTTTGTGGGAACATCGGCCAAGCTGTGGTATTAGGTGTCTATTCAGGCCAGGAACGGCAGTCACCATTACACTGGCAGGGTCTTAGCAGCGATGGACAGGCACATTTGTACAGGCGCACTAAGGAACCAAGATTCTTACCTTCCAAATCGCCCCCATTCACTTTTTTTTTTTTAATCCAACAGCACTTTGCAGGTGGGGGGGCATACTTTAAATGTGAAAAGTGAAACTACACATCCCATAATGCAATACAGTATAGCCCACATAGGTAGTGCTTGGGTGGCACATATGACAGCCTGTCAGCTGAAAGGATTTCAAGTATGAGTACAGACCCCCTAAAGCACAGTCAAATACATCTATACACTCGGCCATATTAGTAAAGCCATAAGCCCAAGCATCACTAGGCACAGCAGACAAACATAGCCTTGGAAACTGCCACTGCCAGCCACAGCAGGTGGAGAGGAACTACCAGGAATGACAGTACAGGCAGATGTCCTCTGAGTAGTCCTAGCAAGCACAATCATGGAGTCACACATCTTAAGACAGGGCGTGCCAGGAATAACAAGGCAAGCCCAGTGCTTGCAAAATGGCTTGGCAGGCACATCAGACGACTGACGCTCCCTACCACTCAGTCAAAATTAGGAAGCTTGGAACCACGGCGAGGATGTCACAGTCATCCATAAGGAGGGGCAATTCTCACATGGGTCACTACCAGAATGAGTTGTCCTTCATTTATTCACGAGTCTTCCTTACAGGGGCGGCTCCTCTGCAATGGCGATGGAGCATCGCCCCACTGGGTAAGAGCCAGCAGCCGAAAAAGCAAACAATATTTTACTATGGTTTTATTCCTCAGCTGCTGGCACAGCCAGCATGTGCAGGGAGAGGTGGGGCTGGGCCATAGAAGGAGGAGGAGGAGTGGAGTGCACTAAGTGTGCATGTCCAGCCAAACTGACATGCGCACTAAGGTTTCTCTAACCTGGCTGTGTTGCACAGAGAGGCAGAGCAAGCCACTCAGACCAATCCTGGTGCTGCTCTCATGCTAGATATAGCATGAGAGCAGCACTAGGATTGTGTGGGGGGGGGGGAGACTGCCACTTGTTAAATCCATATTTTGTTTGAGAGTCCTCTCTTAGTCCTGGAAAAATCTCACAGGCAAAGTTTGTTGCGTTTACAAAGCTTGAGAGTTGTAGGTTTGCACACCTCAATTAAAAGGTAGAGAAAACCTTTAGGACAGCCAATTGTGCAGGGAAGATTTTGTGTCCTGGGGATGGGAAAGAAAAGTGAAAGGAAAGGGGTTTCTCAGCACCTACAAATAGCCAAAGTTAACATGCATGTATGGATCACTTTCCTAGTCTGTATTACCGAGCGGATACCCACACTATGCAATAACATAACTTATAACACACTTTCAGAACGCTAATGATAAACTATTTGCTGGCCCCTTTTAAGTCTTCCCCCTACTTGAGAGGTATCGTATAAAAGATACATGGAACATGTCAATCACTTAGGACCCACCCAATCATGATTGGGCTAACTTTAAAAACATAATTATTGGACATTTCAATGCAGAGGATCTAATATAGTTTCGAGTGCAAGCACTTGTGACCTACAGGTTTCTGGAAGAAAAGTTATGAACTGCAATACAGCTGAAGACTGCAGCAATCAAGGAACATTTATAGGCAGCTTACATACCAGCTGAAACCAACTACATAAAGATGCCTTTAAATTCTGTATATATTTTATCCCATTTGCTGCACTCAAAGGCAGAGGTAAAAAGTCAGGATATGTTTTCTGGCAAATTGCTGCTTATTTTTTAACATGAAAATTGATATTTTCAAAGCCCTCTCCCTTTGCACTCAGAGAAAGAAATGTAAAGTGAATGATGTGACAATCTTGCTGGGGTTCAGGGAGTGTAAAAGGAAAGGCTGTAGGGTGCCATTTTTTGAGAACACACAACAAAATATAGATTGATGTAAGTAAACTGTACATATTCAGCAGTTAGGATGGCAAACATGCAACACATTGTTTTGTAAATCTGAAATGTGATGGAAACAAAGATTTTAATAGGATAAAATCAAGGCACTTTACTTGGTGGTGGACAAATAATAAATAGTCACTGAAATCCAATTTTTACACGTTATCACTAGTGTGCATTATACTTTTATCAGTAAAACTGTATTTCTGTGCAAATTCAGTGGCCGTTAATGGAATATGTGAAGTTTGAAAATGACAATGCGCTACTAAGACAAAATGTTTTAGTTACATTAAAAAAATTGTATGCCTCATTTCCGTGAGGTAGGGCGCGAAAGTTTGTCGTACTAAGAAATAGGTCAGGCTTCTAAAAAGGTTGGCGAGCACTGTGCTGGAGGACTACATAGAGTTTTCAAGAATGGAAAATAAGTGATGGAGACAAGAGGCTTGAAATCTTCGTGACGCCTGACTACACTGCAGGGTGTAAACCAACAAACACAAGACTGAATTAATTTATTTGTTTAGGAATAGACCCTTTTAGAAGTACAAACACTTAAGATGTCCATGGGTGGACATGGTGAAGTTTAAGGGGCCTGGCCAAGATAGAGGCTTTTAAAGGAATACGTACATGCTTAAGATTTGGGAGGAGTGGGAAATCAGAGTAGTGGGCAACAAGAAAGGACTACCATAGTCAATTTCTTTAAATGTACTGCTTGGAGTGAGACAAGTGTTAAAGGTCAAAATAAATACTGTCTCTATGGGTGTATGTACAATAGTGCCAACAGTAAATAAAGAAAGGCTCTCCATTGACTAAAGATGAACAGTCCATCTTTACCCAGGTATTCATTTGTGGAGGCTATGTAATCTTCAACAGAAAGTACATAGATATTCAGTGACTAAAAGGGACAGCTAAACCCTACGGGTCACCAGCATAAGTTTGTAGGTTTAGTGCAAAAGCACCAACACAGACAAAACAAAAACTGTTTTGGAAGATATGTAAATGACTGTTCCAAGCTCACAGACAGAACAAGAACTCTTCATTCACCACGCATCCCAATTTCATGACACAGTACATTATTTGCTATTGAGGATAAACCTAGAAACACTCTCTCCATTTATAAATACACATCTATACTTCCCAATTCTCCATAGTAAGATTCTTAACTGCAATTCAGATCATACGGTATATTGTCTTGTATGCCCCTTTCATACACTGAAAGCAGAGTGCATCTAACCTAGAAGTGTATTCCAAAACAAAGCCAAGGAGGATTTTGCATACCCAGTGGCTAGGTAATTTCAGGAGTTTCGCACCAGTAATTGTAATCTTTTGAGGCTTTTCTGCTGCGATAGAGTACTTCCTAACGAAAGAGGAGGTAACAGGGCTTTGGCAATATGTAGACTTGAATTGAAATCCTGCAGGCGAAGACTCCCCATGGGCTTAACACTGATGAAGAATTGAGTGTGCATTTGTGGTTGTAGGTGTTCCTTAGCAATTCTAGAACAGTTGGGGTCACCACAGGGAAAGAGAGGAAATCATAAGGGCCAAAATTGTCACAGTTTGCCCATCAGCGCTTGATATGTAGGAGTGACCGAATTCGTATATGATGATTGACAACAAGGTGAACGCATATAAGAAACATGTTTAGAAATACATTGTGGTCTGATCCTATTATATCTGGGGGTGATCCTTACCATTTTGCTATTTCTCTGTTCGGTTTGGGTATTTATGTGCAAAAGGCAAAAGAAATGATTTTGTTTCTGGGGTTTTATTATTAGTCATATGGTGGTATGTGACGTTTGAGATAACCCAAATGAATTCTATGTGAATCAATTTAGATGATAGTTTTCATTGTTTTTCTATAATTTGATTATTTACTGTGTTGGTACACTTTGGTAATATTGATGGCGCTGAGTGAAACGTAATCAGTTGAATGCACATAGTACGTTGACTAGACCAAGATGGCCAAGATATATGAGTCTATACTGCCTCCCTTTCATAGGCTGTCTTTATTTTTATGGTTATAGCTAATGTGCACTTAAGGGCAAGGGAGATAGCGCAGAAACACAGTGACCAAGGGTTGTTACCGAAACATGTCTGTTTGTTTGCTAATACGAGGAGAGTTTGAAAACCCCTGGAGTACCCGTGAAGTTTATTAGTTAAAAAAAAAATATATATATATATATATACACACACACACACACACACACACATATAACTATGCAAAAAAACACATATACAGTGTATTTTAAATCATTTCTGTATCTGCACACACTACTTTGCCTACCATTATGGAGTATTTTGAGACACCAAAAGTGACCTTATTTAGGGGTTTAAGGAGGTTTCCTGTGTCTAACACGCGACATTCCCGTAAACCCCTGAGGAAGGGACACTCCCTTTGCTTGTGAGCGCAAACTTTACCCTGCCAGGAATGAGTCCGGAGTTTCTCTTTATCCCACACAGGAAGGATGTGGTCAGGCAGCTTGGGCTCCACTGTTCATTTCGGGATCGGACCAGAGTTTATTTGGAACTCATTGTGCCTCTGTTACAGCGACACAGCAATGAAAAATGATGGTATTGTGCCCAGAGGCTTCTGCAGAGGGTTGGAAGCATTATTTCACACAGTTAGATCACATGTTTAGCAAGTAGTACACGGATAACCTTGGTTGCCATCTTCACTCTTAATTTTACTACCCTTTGGATTTTTAGAATTGACAGATTTAGAAGTTTTGTTGTTGATTGTAACCTTAAATTTACATTTATTTAGAGGAATCATAGAGGGTAACTTTGTGATATAGTCCTATATTGTCACTTAAGGTTTCTTGTGACATTATAAACCAAGAGGCGAAGAATGAATGGGTTTGTAAATGTCACCAGAACCCTGTGATGGCACTATATGAATATATTACTATTTATTTCTGTTACATTTATTCTGGATTTATAACGAAAATGGCGTGTTTTTTTCAAACAGAGAAATGTTTACTAAAAACAGTAACTGAAATAGACAGCCATACTGTTGGATTACCTGTAGCAAAAAGGAGATAAAGGTATTTAATTAACTACACACACTTTTAGAGAAAACATGTTTCACTTTGTTAAAAATACATTTCTGTCTATAACAGCCAACAAATTTGAGACTGCTACCTGCAGGGTAGTGCACGACCTTTGCACCTATGCATGTGATATTTGTAAATCACAAAGACAGGCAAAATGCAGTTCTGTACAGGGTGAAAAACAAAGGGACCGTCATTGAGTGATTAGCTCAATAGCTTGTCATTAAAGTGGAAGTGGTGTGGTTCTGAGTTCTTTAAAGAGGTTTGTCTTCAGGTCTTTCCTAAATTGAACAGGAGTGGGACAGATCTGGTGGATTTTGGTATGTGGTTCCAGATCTTGGGTGTATTGATGGAGAAATCCTGGTATTCGGGATTTTCCTAGGCTTGGGGGGAGTTCGTAGAGTTCTGCTATATGAAACTCCATGAAGCACCGAAAAAAATATGCCGCGCTCCATTGAGTTCTGTGAGCGGCGGAGTTTCGTAAGTTGCGCTGCTCGCGCTGAGTTTAAGTGCCAGGAGTTTGTCCCATGCTGTAAAATCAGTGCGAATGGCACAGCACAAGAGGGTGCTGCTTCTTTCTGCCGGTTGAGTAGATTTTCTATGCGAGCAGCAGTTTCCTCAATGCGAGCGGCAGGTTTCTCAAAGCGAGCGGTAGAGACCTGCCGCAACCACCCACATTGAGAAATCTCACCAGGAGGTGGTCTGGTGTGTGATTTGTCTTGCTCACGCTCGCCAACCTAACGTTGGCGAGCAGCGCGAGAGGAAAAACTGTGCTCTGTGCTGCAGAGTTTTTTGGAACTCTGCTCTCCGTACCCAGCATGGAGTGGGCAAAACTCTGCGAAATCCGCCGGCGGAGCAGAAATCATCACCCACCTTTAGTTTTTGGACTTCTTTCTCCTAATGTACCCATTTGCAATTAGAATTAGAACCCATTTGCAATTTGCCTAATCAATCAGGCTAGACTGATTGATTAGGCAATAGGCAGGTCATAGGTGTTTGAAACTGATCCTGCAGTGTTCAGCTCAGAATGGGCTTCCAAGAGACCTACACCTCCTAAAATCTGAATAAGTATTCAATTTCTTCCACCAGAATTCATGCTTAAAGCATTCTAAGACTATTGGAGGATATAGATGTTAAAATCATGTATTTGTCCACTTGTCCTCGCTGTAATCCATGACCGCTAACCACAGAATATCAATTCTTTGAGACAACTGGATGTTGTGAATAAGCTGACATTCCACATCACTTACTATGGGCTTTGTTGTTAGAGCGGGACCTGGGCTCACCGACCACTTTGCAGTAAAATGCAGGCAGGTTTGCTGAATGACCAACAAATATAAAAATCATTGGCACTGAAAATGTGTATCTTGCACAGCAGGTCGGCGGATCCAGCCTTAGTTTGGTGTAGAGCTTTGCACCCTCTGGGTGCTCTCACGCCTGGCAATTCGTGCCTGCAGGGTGTGTTTATGTAGGCCCCAAAGAATGTAGGCATGAGCTTATTCTGTTGTGGCTGGCACTCTACCTGTTGGGTTTGGCGTGGGCCAGCACAGCCTATGCCTGCAGGGCTGTTGCTACTCCATCTGTGGTCTAAGATAAATGATGATTAGGCTGCAACAATAACCTACCCCCATAATCCACCCAGGAAACAAAACATACTCCTGAAAAGTGAAGTGAATGCTGATCCTGTTATGCCTGGCAGCTCTTTTAGGATGCTTTGCTTCAGTCATCTAATAAATCTCAGCGCGTGCCACATCACCAGAGGGCATAGATGTGCAAGCTGTAGAATCTGTCACAGTGGCGGGTGGTGGAATGGAATGTGAACATTGCACAGAGAAGTGGAGGGAACAAGTATCTTTGCAATAAGTTCATTGAGCTTCCAGAATCACAGTTTCCCTTGTATCCATGTACCTTAGATACTAAGTAATAGACAATCACTTAGTTGATTCCAACTTTACTCTCTCTTGGGTGCACATTAGGGAGTATTTTCACTTGACTGAACTCCGGCGCCTCCCGATACCACCATGGCCAAGTTCCCTGTGACAGAGTGGTCTGGGGAAGGGACATTTGAAAGGTAGACTTTCTGTGGATCATCTGTGATTCTGACCGGCACCTCTAGCAGATGCGCCTTCACGGAGGCGACCAGACGATGGATGTCCATGTCTAGACAAGGACTTTGGCTCTGCTCCCAGTACTCGTCTTTGGAGCTGAGGTCTCAGCGAATGGGCTTTCTGAGTATTCAGAGAGATTACAAAAATATGCAGTACTTCCTCAGATATGGCTTTGCTATTTTTGTTTCTGCGAGGTGCACAGCACCACGAGCGGCCTCTCATCCCTGCGCATTACTGAACTGGGCCACACACCTTAAACCTTGATGTGCCTTCTTCTCAAACTTAACGAAGCAATCTCCAGCTGCAGATTCATACAAATGGGGTCCGAAAGATGGAAGGGGATCTAAAGAAAAAGCGAGAGTTGCAATAAATTGAAATCTTGAGCTGTTCTTCAGCTCTCACTGGGTCACCTAAATCCAGAACCGCCAGGGGCCTGAGCAGTCAACACATTTTCAGAAAGGATTCACCTTTCTTAGGAACCATGGTCTCCTGCTCCTGTCCTCGGGGCCACTGTCCCGCCAGATTCTTACGGTACCCGCCACCTATGTGAATGATTCCCACGTGCAGTCTTTGCATGTGGATGCATCTGGTGTGGACATCCTGGTAATCCGGCCTGGACCCAACCCCGCGCAGGTCAGAGGCTTATAGCAGACCCTTATCATTTATTTTGTATCAAATTATTTCCAGGGTAGTTTCAAAGTTATATGATGAGTTTTGGAAAATGCCTTACGATTCGTAGTGAAAAATAAATGTCTTTGCTCTGAAGGTTAGTGAGAGACTATCGGCGCCGAGAAGTCAAGCACAGCTTTTATGTATTTTAAAAGGTGGAATGTATCTAATTTATAAAACACACATTTTCTGTAGCCCAAGTGGGGTTGCTTTCAAACAATTTTATAGATAAATATTGTGGCGCGACCGTCTCCTGTACACATATACACTCAATGGACTATGGGCTCACTTTCAGAACAGTTTATTTTTTGAGCAAAGGGAGTGAATTTATCAAGCGGGTGGGTGGTTCGGTCTGATCCGCGGGTGCCTTGTGTGGTGACATGGAGGTGGATGAAAAGAGCTGGCAGACCACAATTAGATGTTCCTGCGACCCCCATTCCCTGCGGGATCAGAAAATAGCTCCTGGATAAGCCTCTCTTTTATGACTGAGCATAGAGGCCCTTCTGAAAGAAGCCTTTCAATGTGTTTTGACTTATATACTTGTTCAAGAAGGCATACTTTACAGACACTCAGGTTACTCCCCCGACATGTGCTCCATGAGTGAAGGTGCCGTATGTCAGGCCGCTGAGACAGTTTCACTAAACGTTTATCAGGAACAAACCTTCAGGCCTCCTGTGTCTTCTCCTGTAGCCTAATTTCTTAAGTTTGTATCTTTAAATTTCATTTTTTTTTCTTCTAAACTCCTATATCTACCTTTTCATCGATGCTGAACAGTGGGCTTCTTGAGTGTGTTGTATCCTTGACCCTCGTTACCTCTATGTTCTTGTCCCGAACCCTGATTGCCCTGAATGTTTTCCCCTTCCCTGTGCTGGGCCCTCTGCTACTCAGAAGTAAAAGCATCAAGTAAGCTTTTATGCCCCCTCTCCCTCCATCCCCAGCATATCTACAAAAAACAGGACAATCGTCATCTATTTTGGAGAGCTCCCGGGCACGTCAGGTGGAAGCATAAAGAGAGCAGCTCCCCACAGGCAGGCACACGCCCAGGGCTCCAGGCGCTACATTGCTGCTCATGGGCACTGCCCGCCGGCTCCTGCTACGAGGTCCTCTGCTGGTGATGATTAGCGGAAAGCGATGCAGCCGTAGGGAGGTTTCCATGGTTACTGCAGCCCCAAATAGACAAGAAGTCCACCCAAAATCATAGCAGTGGAAGGGGTGTGCGCGCCTGCGCCCTCTCATTTGTGGGCACCCGACTTCCTGACCAGTGTCGCCTCAAGGCCTGGGGCCTCCGGGTCCCCGAGGGGGGGACCGAGGCAGGAGTGACTCACATCCCGCAGGGGAGATTATCATAGCTCTGCGCCGCTTCATTCCTTTATAGAGGAACAATTTTATAACCACGCCGGGCACAGGCACGCTTTATGGCGGGAGGAAGGGTGGGTCTAGCGCCCTCTCCTCTCCCTCCCACCCCCTGTCCCAGGGCCTGGCACACCAGCGATGTGGCTCTGGCCACCGTGGCCACCGCTGGACACCCCATCTGTACGGGATGTCATACATTCATCTATGAGACTCTGAGACCCTCCAGAGTTTCATTATATCCACATAAGATACTTTTACATGGAATAAATAATTTCCTTTGCATGGGGTTATCCCAAAGAGTTACCATGGATCTGGCCCTCGTGGGTGAATGCTGCATGCCCCAGCTGTAGGGAATCTCATACATGGATCTATGCAGGTCTGTAGCCCACCAGACTTTCATTATATCCATATGAGATACATTTATGCAATATATCATTTCTATTGTATGGGGTTATCGCAAAGAGTTACCATGGATCTGGCCCTTGTGGACGAACGCTGGACACCCCAGCTGTAGCTGTAAGTCATTATAGATCATACATTGATCTACGATGAACTGACGCCCTCCAGAGTTTCATGATATCCACCTGAGATACTTTTACATGGAATTAATCATTCACGTTGCATGGGGTTGTTCCAAAAATCTGGCATTGACCCGACCGATGCGAACCAACGCTGGACACCCAAGCTTTACAGTGAAAAAAACAGGTGGCAACTGTAGTGCTCTTTACAGGGCGAGGAAGCTCAAGCAGTAAGATGGGGGGTCCTTCTACGTCGCACAGTAGAGTTATTGACAATGAGAGATGGGCCTTAGGTCTTGTTACTGGATCAGACGGGACCAGAAGTTGTCTATGTCAGAGGCCTGTTCTAGTGTCCAAAATGGCACCTGGTAAATCAGGCACAAAGAAACTCTTCGGACCTACGGGTGATATACTTCTGTAAGGAGGAGTGCATTCCTAAATTACACTTTTTTTCACTAAAAACTCTAAACCTGTTGTAAATCAGTGAATGAAAAGTGTGCATGTTTTGAGTTTGTTTGAATTATGATGCAAGTTTCACTTGTGGGCAACTCAAGGTCAGTGTCTGGGGAGTCCCGAAACACATAAAGGTATGGTGGCTTCTACAACGCTACGTTTATCAGTGTCATGGTGCAAATCACTGATACCTGAAGTGCCAGGATTTTGCTGTGGACAGAGGTAAGCCAAAGAGGAGAAGACAGACCAATCATATTGGAAGAGGAAGCCTCACTCACATAATGTGACATGCTTCATCATAGGCAGCCTCTCCCCACCCTGATAGGAAAACACCACCAGAGTGGTCCCAACCTCGTAGTAAACCCGGTGGAGGGAGTTCTTAAATAAGATAATTTCCTGAACAAAACAGGGGGTCCAGATAAAGCTGAAAGTACCTAGAGGTAACTTGGTTTTCAACCTTTATAAGATGTGACCTCTAGTGCATCTGAAACCGACTACGCGATAGAATGAGAGCACAATGGCCCGACCATTGTCTTATCGCCAACGTGTTTCTGCACTATTCTAAGTCACCTATGTCAGTCGCTAGGCATTCATCAGGCCTAAGGATCCGTAAAGACCTAGACTAACAAATAGTCAACAGTAAAAAGTTAAAACAATGCACTAGGAGGAACAGAGTGAATCCTACCTGGTCTTAGTTCTAGTAAACCCTCACTAATGGATACCTGCTCTCCAGTTTGGGGAGGAACAATGTGCTCTGAATTCACACAATCACCAAGAGGTACACCACGTAGGAGCACCTATCATCCGTCCTCACCCAGCCACAAGTACCTGGCGACTTAGAATAGGGCAAAACTGTGTTGATGATAACACGATGATCTGAGCCATTGTGCCCTCATTCCAACACGTAGTTGGTTTTAGATGCACCAGACGTCACCACTAATAAAGCTTAAAACCTGGTTACCGCTAGGTACTTATAACTTTGTCCAAGACATGGTCTTCCTCTTCCAATGAGATTGGTCTGCCTTCTCCTCTTGGGCTTACCCCTATCAACCCCAGAATCCTGGCACTTTAGGTATCAGTGATTTGAACCATGACACTGATAGAAGTAGTGTTGTAGAAGCCACCAGACCTTTATGTGTCTTGGGTCTTTGCTTTGGGAGGACGTGTGGTGGCGTACACCCCCCTCTCCGTTTGTGTTCTGAGCGGTGCCTGGGGAGTGACACTGAAATCCTATCCAAATGAGGGGCAAAAAAATTGTGGTGCATTTTCCACACACATGCGCATTAAATTTGTGAGACGGAGCACTAACCAACCCCCCTCCCCCCTTAACACGGGGGTGGGCGTGAAGGAGGCCCGGGGGTGTTAGGGAACCTATTTTCAAATCAAATAAATCTCAAGTGGATGTAAAATGATGCAAGCTTCCTAACCGTGAACTGGCCTATTTCATCAGCACTGCCTCGCAAGAACTCTGAAACCGGGCGCCCCCTGGCTGCGGGCCCACTTAGGTCACTCATGAGTGTTCTGTATGCAAGCACATACGTTACCTACCTTTTGATTTTCCCGCCACTAACTGGGCAGTAGAGACCTTGTCAACTACGTGAATTTCCCTGGATTCTTGTGAGAGTTACAGGTAGTACACGAGGGAAAAACTACTTGGAATATGTTCAAATATAATGAAAGTTTACAGCCAACTTCAGCTGCAACCACGCTGTGAGTTATGACTGTGTGCCCAATCAATCCCTGGCCTCTCTGCTGAAACAATCCCAAAATATGGCTGCCGACCCGTGGAAGATGTGATGGTGGTTTTCAAATAGGGTGACCAGATCTTGAGAACCAAAGACCAGGACATTTTGCAAAAATGGAACAATGACTACAATTTCACATCAACGTAGCGGCGCGCAGTGACAGCTCTCGTCAACACAGGAATACAGAAGTGGCACTATGAACAGAAATAAAATGTAATTTTTAAAACCAGCCTCATACCTGTTAATTAAGCTGCTCACTTACAACAACTGCTAATTAGCACAGCTTTAGAACTGTTGCAAAAGTGCCTTTCACTGTTTTCAGACAACTCCCTTAAAAACCGGGACGTAAGCCAAATCTGTCGGAAACCCGGGACTGTCCCGGCAAATCCGGGACGCACGGTCACCCTATTTTCAGAGGACACCTGGTCTTAATTCATACAATGAGGGTTCCTCAGGATCTGATTTCAGTTATTACGTTGCTGGAGCAATCAAGAGTTAGTTGGAATTTGAGAAGGAAAATTACATTCCTTTCTATTTACTCCTACAGAGGAGCGTGGTACAGCCTCGCCCTGCACAGGTGGCCCCGCCTCCCGGGTACCAACGGGTCAAAGGCAGAAATTATTTATTTAGATTCACCCAGAAGCCACCATAAAAATGAGCCTCCCTGCAGCCCCTGGTGTGTCACAACAGCTTTGGGGTGCCACCCTGCGCCCGGGAGGGAGCACGGTGTCACGCGCACCTGACGCTTCCTGGCTCAGAAGAAACCTGTCTGCACTGAGCCCTTCTGGGTGCCTAAGCCATAATTACAGGCGCCGCTTCCGCCTTGGGCCTCCCAATGCAAGAAGTTGTATTTTTAAGTCTGTAATGGTTTTCCCGTTCCCGCCCTGTGCAGCGGCTCTAAATCTAACCTGCAAAAGGCCAAGGGCGGCCCTGAAATTAAAATGCTCACAGGTCTGACGGTGAGAGATGGTGAGCTCATGGGGTGACCCAGTTATTTCATGTATAGGTTTCTCCTCGTGAAAAAGAGACTTGTATCTTCTGGTAACGATGTGGACAATACCTCAGTGATAGTAAATTCTTTTTCCAGGTCTCCAAGTAAAAAGAATTCGGTCATTTGGCCTCAGCCCCTGGGTAAATCTCCTCCAATTATTCAATTATCTTATTTTTAGAGGTTTTGTAAAGCGCTACTGTGTGCCACTTCGAAGCACTTTCACCAGACTGATAATGACTTACGGGCATATTTATACTTGTTTTACTCCAAATTTGCGTCATTTTTTTTTACGCTAGCACTAACGCAGTTTTGCACCAACAGGTTTAGCACTGGCTTGCACCATTTCTGAGCACCAGCCGGGCACCATATTTATGGAATGGTGCAAGACGGTTCAAAGGGTAGGCTAGCGTAAAAAAAAATGACGTTAGCCAGGTGGGGCTGGCGGTCTGGGAGAAGGGGGTTTTGCACCAAAAAATGATGTTAGGCAGGTTAGAGTAAAAAAAAATTACTCTAACTAGCCTAGTGTCATTTTCTGATGCAAAACCATCAAACCACATGACTTCTATCTTAGAAAAGACAGGAGGTATGCCCACCACCCCAATGGCCAGCACAGAAGACCAGGGTCCCCTGGGCATGGCCATTGCAATCAGTGCCATGTAGGGGGCCCATATCAGGGCCCCCAATGGCACTTAAATTTTTTTACCAAATACTTACCTGTACTTACCTATACTCACCTGGGATGAGGTTCCCTATCCTCCGCTGGGGTCTGGGGAGGGCACCTGTGGGCTTATTCCAATGTGTTCCACCATGGAAATAGGCCCAGAGGTCCCCTAACGCCTGCCCTGACCCAGGCATTAAATAATGGTGCAAAGCAAGCTTTGAACCATTATATGACCCCTCCCACCGTGTGTGATTTTAGCATGGGGGATAAATATGGCGCTAAGGCCATAGAGTCATTTTTTGCACAGGATTGGCTACTTTGCATCTCATTGACACAAAGTAGGTTTCCACGTTCCAAAAATGACTTTAACTCCATAACTTTAGCGCTACGCGGGTCTAGCACCAAAGTATAAATATGGAGTTAGTTTTGCACCGAATTTGTGCAAAAAAATGATGCAAATTCAGCGCAAAACAAGTATAAATAAGCCCCTTGGTTCGTAACGGTTGATTGCTGTCAGGGCCTCATAGTTTTACAGTGCTGAAAGTGAAAGGGCATTAACCCACTGAGCTATCGTGCAGGCTAATTACATAACTGCTGTGTTCTGAGTTATCAAGCGTGGTATCATATCTTCGTATATAGGTTTATATACAGCACTTGCCTCCAGCCCCTATTTAGCATCTTAAGTGCGGGTTTCCTCTTGGCAGGCATACAGTCATGGATAGGCGCTTGTACAGCACGTGTCTAGGTAGCCAGCAATGAAGCGATGCAGTCAGAGATTAGGAAATGATTCAAGCTGGTTTGTTTTCACACCTACTCCTGCCACAGCCCTATCCTAGCCCCACATGACCTTCACCTTGCGCACTATGGCACAAACCTAACAATTTAAAAAGCATTTGGCCAAGGCTCCCCCATATCAGGGGAGCCGCACATATAGCAGTCTTCACCGGGCCAGAGCAGTCTGTGGGCGGGGGTGGTGGCAGTGCAGTGCGCCACTGTACTCCAGTGTGATGGCCCAGGATTGGGTGGTGACATAGTCACAAGTGGTTCCGGTCGCGCAGATTTAGTGCACGCCCCAACCAAGCCCATAAAAGGAGCCACAAGTCGGCGAGCGGGTCTTTTGCTCATAGTCACCACCTTGTTCGCCATGGTCACCGCCGCTCCTTTCCCAAGGTCAGGACCACCAGTGATTTCCTTTGCCCCACCCATCATCCCCATAGTAATAGAGGTCTACGCTGTTGATGTTTTAGGGGCGATCATTTGGCCTTTTGTGATGGTCCTACTAACTGATTTTCCTCCTAGCAGGACTGCAACGTTTTATGGGGTTTCTTTTTTTGTCCTTGTCACTGGTCTTGCTAACCAATTTTCCTTCTTGCTCGATTTGCCATGTCATATTTTTATGGTATATGGCCTGGTGGGTGAGGTCATTATCGGTGGGACAACTTGGCATACCTTTCCCTACATAAGCATGACACCAGTGTCACAGGGCCCTCCAATGGGCGCTCGCAGGTAGTCAAATGGAGGATCAAGGGGAGTGGGGGGGTTGCAAGCGTTTGCTGGCATTTGGCCCTTCTGGTCAACCACCCTGGTATGTCCCATGGGAGGGGGTAATGATG
Source organism: Pleurodeles waltl (assembly GCF_031143425.1). Lineage (NCBI taxonomy): Eukaryota > Metazoa > Chordata > Amphibia > Caudata > Salamandridae > Pleurodeles > Pleurodeles waltl. Next base: position 95,256,472 of record NC_090441.1, read on the forward strand.
GGTGTAAGGGGTGCCAGAGGTAGGTGTCCTGGTGGGCAGGTGGGCCCACTACACAGGTGTACCCCAGTAGGGGATTCGGGTGGGCGGAGTCCTCCCCTAAGGAGGGACCCACCACAGGTCCTAAGGTGGGAAAGGCTGGTTCTGGACCAGGAGACACTACTGGGTCCAGCCATGATCTCTCTCGTGGGCATACATTGTGGTACACAGAAACATGTTTAGCTAGTGCTAAGAAATCAGATGTAGTAGCGTTTAAGGCTAGTCCTCAACTTGTGTAACTGAAGCTATGAGGGTTACTGCGTATAAATATTCAAGATGGTGTGTGATTGTTACTACAAAATGTTTGTATGTTTAATAAAAATACGGCCAGGGGTTCACGACCCCTGACCCAAACAATTGTGTGTATTTTTTGTTTGCCAAACGTGGAGAGTAATGGGGCGTCTTGTGGAAGGCGGGTCTACAGCCTGGGAGGGAGGTCTCAGTAATGCTGGACCTTAGGCTATCAACCCCCTATTAGGGGTGGCCGACTCTCAGCTTGAACATACACAAAAATACCTCAACCCGAGGCTCATGCAGACCAGAGCTCTTTGTCAGTAGATGCTGACCCCTTTTGAACATGGCGCTCGACGACCCCCGCCACTCAAGGTATCGTCATAAACCCATCACCACTGTCATGGAAAGAGGACTAAAGTACCAGCCTGCGGCCTGTAACATTGACATAATTAACAATGCCCTTGGCTTTGACCAGAAAACTACATTTAATGTTTACTCAAAGAGCACATACAGGGAGGGAACCACCTGTGTTTGCACCCACGGTTTACTGGGTGACCAAATAGATTCCATTCATTGTATTTCTGTCAAGCGTGTTCTAAGGAATCGCGGTGCTGGCCCTCAGCCAGGCATTTGCTGGTTGTTAACGTCCAGGGGGGACTCACGCAAGTCGTCCAGCCAGGGTTTTCAGCGGTAGAAAACGCCCTTCTTGTCCGACAGTATTGATGAAATGCACATGTGCAAGCCAGAATGGAATCCATTTGAACCGAGGGCCAAACGACCTGGCAACCGAAGCACCTCTCCCCCAGGCCTCAGGGCTAAGGTAGTTTGAAGACAGGTTGCCTTCCTGATATTTAAGCTCCTTTCAGTGTATTTTTCTCTCGAGCCTGCGAAATTTCATCTATACCATATGAACCATCAATGCAAAAAAAGACAGACTAGCAGTCTGTCAAAGGAAGGGCATGTGCGGGGTGTTGCGTTGAGCCTGCGGGGAGTGAAAAGGGTCATATTCCTCAGAGGCCTCTCGCTTTCTGAGATGGAATATGTTACTTCACTATAGCGCATCTTGATTTACATCGGCAGCAGTTGCCATGGCAACTGGCTGTACACGGTATAAACAGGGAGGCAAACACAGCAGGTGATTGGGTTTAAATGAAGTGCGAGTGGTCTAAAGGCGCACAGATGAGGTACCTGACCGAGAGGGAGATTCTGCCAGGAGAGGTATACTGTAGGTCTACACATGATGCAGGTGTAACGCAGATTGATGCTTTGAAAGATGGAGTGTTGCCATAGAGACAGTGGGGCAGAAGTGCATTAAAGGAAGAAACTAAAGCATAACACTTGCCTCTGTGTCTTTAATAAAATTAGGATTTTCCATCATTAACACTTGGTTAATCCACATTAATGGTCTAGGACCTTCCTTAGTAGTGGTGTTTAGCATTGTTCCTTTGGGTCCTATATACGCCCGGGGTTGGACGGGTGAATGTGGTCCTCTTTACTTTGAAGAGATGAAGTAGTCGTCAGCTCCTCCCCGGTAGCACACCTGCATAGGCGGTGCTCGTTCCTATGTCAGCGATGACACCATCACTGCCGCTCCACCTGAACAGAAGTCACAGTGGCCACGGAAGGCAAGGGGAAGGTGGCAGGCATCCCCATGTGAAAGGTCAGCCATGGATAGGATTCTGGATGTGGCTAGTACCAGGGGGCACCGGATGGCATGATCCTACAAGTCCCGGTGCATTGATAGAGTCTACTAAATTGCCCGGCCTTTGGGGCTTTCGGTTAGAGGGAGTTACCATATAAGCAGGCACCTAGTAATATGATTTCACGGACTAAGGGCTACCGCCCAAATACCAGCGGGCACCTCCCAATATTATTCCAGTGGATAATGGGCACCAGCAGCATACAAGGCAACATTTGGAGAGGCAAAAGTGGAAGATTTATAAAAAAAATGATCAGGAGGATTTAGTTTCCTCGTTGACTTGTATTAAAGTAGGGATAATTGCAGGAGGAAGAAATCTAAATTAAAGCCATGTTTTGCTTTAAAAACGAGAGCCAGCTTCTTGAGTTAGGTCTGTTGCCTTGTATACATCTGAGCAAGTGACCTCATCACAAGGAACCTGCTAAGATAACAGCATGTGGTAAAGGACACCATCCGGAGAAAACAACCGTGGCAGAGCAGAGCACCACAGCACTTTTCCATAAGCTCGGCGCTGAAGCGATACGGCAACATTTAGTCCCAGAATTCAGTTTAATCAGAGAAGAAGCCCCAGTGTTGTGGTGTTAGGTACTTTCATCAACTCAAATGGTTATTTTCAATAAAGCAAGAATGTCAGGTGTGTTGCTTGTATGTGCTATTACACCGAAAAGTCTTATGCTGTTGTAGAGATGTTCCTTGTAATAAGAGGACCCTGCAGTCACCAAGTGTCTTACATTGCCATAGAGAATTTGGTTCTCAAAAATCAATACCTTAAAACGGTAACCGGGGTTCATGCTTGAGCGTTCTCAAGACCCAAGGAAGTTGGTTTTGCTGGTGTAGTTCCAATTTATGTCGGTATTGAATAGATATTTTAGTTTTTGCTCGTCTGAAAAAAAATTACCCATTCCTTCTGGGTAACAATTCAGTTTTGCATGCGCCTGTAGCATGTTATTAATATGTGGCCTTTAGAGAGAATGTTGTAGGTGTTTCTGTTTAGTTCTCGTCATTAATATTACATCATTAAATACATTTAGGCCTGAGGGATGAAGCCTGTTGATTTCCACTCTAATTTCAGCGCTGGACCAGGGTGATTGGGTTGTCACTCTGAGAAATTGAAAATTCAGGTGCTGGTGGCGTCATTTTGCCAAACTCCCTTACATTGACTCTGGGCGCTTAAAGAATTCTACCCAAAACAGATGGGCAGTGTAATCACCTCGAATGTACGTCAAGATGGAAGATATATTCAACACGGGATAGAAATCTGCTGACTCCCTATATGAAGGCTGATTTCAACACTTTAATCTTGACGCCCTGCAAGTGACTTTAATTTATTCAGTGAATTCGCCGCAATGGGCTCTCTGCCAAGGCGCCTCAAACAAACCACAATGTTGCTGATAAATCCGCAAGGGAACTCAAATATGCCTTAAACATTTAACTATACAATACGTGCTTCTGTTAGGTATTTGAAACGTGCCAAATGTGCTTACCGTTTAGATAAAAAAAAAGGGTTGTTTGTTTTTATTGTGACTTGTTTCTTTCTGCAAAGCAGAAAAATCCAGAATCAAGATGGCTGACAAATATAAGTTCAGCTAACACAAAAGGGGTTCGTAGTCCGTTTTCTATATCCACTCTGTAGAGCACATGGGAGTCATTGGAAGAAGTCAAACAGCATGTTTCATGTGCACTGGGAGGCAAAGGGTAATAAAAAAGCAGGACCACTTTAATCTGAATAGTAGAGTTAAAACGCAGGTTGCATCAAGTGTCCGTAGCACACATGGTTCAAATAGAAGGCGCTTGCCAAAATCCAGGAGGCTGGGGCATGCATCGGTACCACGCTCCAGATGCTGACATACAAAGGGAACTCGAACTGCCAAAAACAATGAATATGATAAATGCTGTAACCTGTTATAACCTAAATAAAATACCATTTGAACAGAAAAAGCACATACTTAAGTAAAAAAAAACCTGTTATTCTATGAATGTAATTAAACGTATAGCTTTTCTTGCGCCCTGGGGATAGTTCGGTTACAACACTTTTGCGCTGAACTGTGAGAGGCAGAGAGGCAGAGGTAGATCACAGGAAGCAATCACTTTCCGCCATGTGGAGGGCGCATGACATCACCACTGACTGCTGCGCGCGAGGCGAGGCCTGCACTCCCATATCAAAAGGCCCACGGGCCTCGGGGACTTGAAGCTGGGCTCAGGCAGAACAGAAAACGGCGGCCAATTAAAACTTTAAAACCTTAAATCTTCTTCAAACACATGTGACCTTCCTCTGATATGCTAAGGACGCCTTCCAAATTGTATGTTTGCATGCGTGCTTGTATCCAGACCTGACAACCTCAAGGCAATCCATTTTTACTGCATGCTCCTGCGCAGAAGAGGGAGGGGCCTTGGCCAGTGGTGGGGGTATGTCAAGAGGGGATAGGCTGCCTTGCCTAAACAGTCCCGCCTCCATAGCTAGAAGTCACTTATTCTGAGCCACCTAACATGTCTTGGGAAGGATATACATGGAGCCCTGCTGTGCAAAGCATGTGTACCTGAGCTGGAAACCTACTCAATGCCTAGTCACTGAGTGGTGAGGTGTGAAACTGTGTGTCACACGGCGGCACTGTGTGAGTTGACAGGTGTGTGTGTATATACATATATATATATATATAAAACATAGTGGCGGTCGCCATTAGGTGTAGTTAGGACCTAGTTTCTATAGAAAAATCTGTTTTTTTGCTTCCTTATATCTGAGGCACCAGTTGACGAATCTTCATATATATATATATATATATCAAACAAATCCCTTTCAGGGTTAGAGTGACGCATAAGTTATGCAAAAAAGAATAGAGAACTCTGGGTAGTTCCCAAGTTTAGGTGGAGAGCAGCTCTAGTAAGGAGCACCCGGCAACACCAGTGACACTCTAGATTTGCTCACCTCAAATGTCTGTTTATCTAGCAAAGTTTTTAAGCATTGGATCAGCACAGTGCTATCCACGCCGAGCTAGATAGTGACAAAGTCAATGTACATACACATATATATATAAATATATATATATATATATATATATACACATTATTTTTCCAAGCATGTGCAAATGCATGAAAGTATGTATAGCCATTCAAGCATACATATATGCATACACATATGTAGCCATGCTCAATTGCGTGAATTAATTCATGCATATATCTATATATTTATTTAGGAATGCATCTATTTGAGCATCTGTAAAGGTGCCACATGCAGATCAAATATCTCAAATAATTATAGCCATATTCTGGACAACAGGTAAAGCAAGCAAAGCTGCTACCCGTGAACTGACCACTGTGTATATCAGAATATCGACAACAAAGATATCGTCCTAGAAAAATACTGTACTCAGAGGGTCCACTACCACAATATTGCAGTATTGTGAAGGCAAGTGGATGTAGGCAAGCATCTATGAGGTAAATGTACGTTGATACGAAGTGAATCTGGTTCTACGCCCAGCCCGCGCTACCCCTTGCCTGAGGAGTCATGAAGGCAGATACAGGAGGATGAAGTAACCAGGTCTCTAAGTGATGTATTTACTTTGTGTAGTCTCCACTCATTTCCCCTATGCCGCATCATCAGCCACAACTAAGAGGCAACGGCGGGGCATCATCAACCCTTGTCACAGGCTGTAAAGTGCTGCTTCATGGAGCGAAGTCTGGTACAGATACCAGGAAACACTGCCTTGAATAGTGCTAGCTGGTAAGGATACATCTATTGATGGTTTGTCAATATTCAGTGATAGAAGCAGTGTGACCTGGCCTCCTACTGACTTGTGGTTGACAAATGATTGCAAAATGTTAAATGTGCTTTACATGTTTAATTAAAAACATGCTAAAGAGGTGATTCAGTTAACAGGGCACTATATATGTTTATCTGTATATTTATGAAGAACCGTTGTAGCTATAAGGAATCACGTCTTGTACAAAGGAGGAACAATAAAAAATAGACAGAGTAAAGGGGTAGGACTGGAAACGTTAAAGTAGGTATCTTGTGTAGGGGACATGCATCATAGGAGAGGGCTACACCAGGTGGAGCTGCTGCTTGAAGGGGGGCGTCTTCAGTTGGAAGGATGGAGGGATCTTGCCAGATATGTGTGCAGAAGAAGTTCCAAGGAATATCTGAGTGTAAGGAGAAGGCTTGGTATCTTGTCATTTCCTGTTTGCATTTTCTTAGCCCTAGTCCTGCAATGATGCTGCTCTCCTTGAAGCTGCTGCCCTGTGTGGCACCACACATGGAAACCATAGCCGTATTCACTGTGGATAGCATCAGTGGTTCTCAATCTGAGGTCCATAAGAGCTTATTCCATCTAAAGTGGAAACTCAAAGCAAGTGTCTCAACCATAATGTTCATCACCTTGTTGTTTGTTGCTGTTGATGCTCTGAGTGCCACGGGTATGCCCACACGTGGGTCCCATACTCACTATGCCATATGACTCAAGCTGCACCCTACTGATGAGACCAAAATAGACCAAAAATTGTCTGGTATTGCTTGTGATTCCTTATGGAAGGGGCCTTGTCTGACAATTAAGGATGGACTATTGCCATAAAGGACAAAGTCAGTGCTGACATGCATAAGGCTTTGTCTAGCCTGGCATCATGGGTGAAAAATGATGGACTGGAATGTGGACCGAGGGATGCTGATACATCTGCAGCAGTGACATCAGCTAAAATGTTGCATTCACGGATTTCCCAAATTGTATTTATTTAAGTGGAGGTTGTATTATCTTTTTACAGTACATTTCTTTTCCACTGAAAAGACACAAACTTGGTACATTATTGGATGATTCAATTTATTGTGTATGCATTAAGTAATTAACAGAATACGGCACCTGTGCCGATGACATGTATTGTTTCACGTGCAGTGCTCAGTCAAGAGTTCTGCTCCCAGCTCTGCTGCACACAGTTCATGCTCTCAGGTACCTCTTGAGGCTGTTACTTTGAGTCTCCTGTAAAATAAATGTCTTAGAATCCTCTGAATGAACCCGGAAGAGGCCACCTGGGAGATATGTAGGTTAAATCATGGGTTGACCTGGAAGAGCTGTGTCTGCAGGATGGATAGAGATGGGTTTGGAGTGATCTAATGATTGTACACTCATCAGTCTCTCCACGCCCAGTGCTCCCAGCGTGCAGCAGAAAAAGACCAGGGGGCACAACTGGATATGGAAGAGTCAGCCATGGCGGAAGCTGGGGGTTCCAGAGGGCCCTGGGGAGCCAGGTGTGGTATTGTCTACAGGGTGGCGTCACAGATAGGAGGGTGGTGAAGTCACCTCCAAAGCTATCGGATGTTGCCCTGGGGAGGCGCGCATTCATCACGACCTGCTTTGGCCATCTTCCCGTGTTCTGTCTCTGCTGCCTCCCTTGTGTGCTTGCTTGGCTCTGTGCTTCTTTCTTCAGCTTTCTGTATTGTTGCCATTGCCTTTGTGGAGTTCTGTATCTGTTTCCCTTCTTCAGTTTCCATTGTTTGCTTTGTCAGTGCTATTGAAGGAGGTGGGTAATGCTATCCCTCACTGTGGCAAAAGTGACTGTTGTATCAATGGCCTCAGCCTGGAGTCCCACCTGCCATGTTCTGACTCTGCCCCAAACCTACCTGCTGTAGGCAGATCTATCTACTTCTCAACATGTGAGCTGGACATGTGCTGCTCTGCCAGCCACCTGAACATGGACAGGCAGACACATACATAGATAGATAGATAGATGGATAGATAGATAGATAGATAGATAGATAGATAGATAGATAGATAGATAGATAGATAGATAGATAGATAGATAGATAGATAGATATGCACTGTACACAAATATTGAATGCAGTACTTAAAACGATATATTAGTGCGCAAGCCTCTGCATATTGACTTAACATTATGTTTCTTGACTGAGTTGCTGTGAAAACACTGTTGATAACGCCGTCCTTGTTGTCTCCACAGGCGTGCTGCTCGACATCCAGCAACATTTTGGAGTGAAGGACAGCGGGGCTGGGTTGCTGCAGACAGGTAAGTTATTCCAGCTGTTCTGTATGTGCCTCACATCTCTCCCCGTACGATGCTCTCCTCTGTTTGAGGTCACCTTACACTTGTCATCTAGCATTTGGAATGGCAAAAAGCTCCCAGGTGTGAGCTGTGTTCAATGTGAGGGCATTGCCAGTGCAGCCTTGGCATAAGGCGCGGAAGGCTCGGCAGACCACGCAGGTACACAAGTGTCGCTGAGGGCATCTCATATTGAACAATAGAGGTACTAAGCTGATGGACACTTGTCCCACAGGCCACTCACTGGTCTTGAACATATACCAGCTTCCATGTAGCTGACCAAAAGTCCATAGGTGTGTGATATCAACTGTGACTGGGGGGGCCTAGTCCAATAGATGGTTTAGTCCACAGTTGCCCAACACAGGTTGACAATGGCCAGAGCTGTGCACTTTGTTCAGGAGGACTTATGACTATATAAATTAGTTTCATATCAATTAATTGTTTCGAAATTTACCTGGTCTGGTCTAGCACTTTTGGACCTATGTTGGACACCGTAGTTTAGTTTATCAATGGATATGTGAAAGGGCATTCACTCATACATGTATAGATACACTGCAATATTGCTGCCCTAATATTACTGTGTTGGCAGACAATAAATGATTGGCTACCAGTCACACTTCTTTCGCCAAAGTCCGCATAAGAGCCCAGGTCTCTATTTTTCAAAGTCAACAAGTTCACGGATAGACATGTGATTCCAACACTGGCTCTTTATCAGGGCCAGACTGGGAACCCAAGCAGCCTCTGCAAATGTTGTCAGACCAGCCCCCCTAGGGTACATAGCGAGCGAGTCCCCCCAAGAAAATTTGGATTAAAAAATGGCAAACCGGTGCATTCTACAACACATTATTCATTATATATTCAGTTGTATTTGTTTTTAAAGCATAGTAAATGATGACCTTACCATGCACCAGGATACAGCAATTTTTGTTTGGGCTCTTCAATGATTCCCTCACCATCACCCTCTAACAAGGCATCTCATCCCTCCATAGCCCCTTTCTCACATGTATTTGTTTTATAGTTACTCCCTTACCAGTGTTGGAGCACTGCACATTACACACACACATACGTAGACAATGGATCAGACATGTGTCATTCTGTATATATAGAAAATGTTGTATAAGACAAAAGAGATTACAAGGTGTAGGATTCACTGGTAGGCATTTTGTTTAAGTGTTTGGTCTTGGGGACGCATAAACTCAGGATTTAGAACGTAACAGTGATTAAGGTTGACTTTACTAACAACAATTTATTTCTACCCAAACACACCCTTTTTAGCAACATTAGGATAATCAAAAACTGAGAAAAACCCAACTTTCTAACCTGTACCTTGCAGTTTGCATGCCCCTTTTTTTCTGAGCAGTTCATAGCTCACTTTGCTAGAATCTAATTCTAATTTATTAACTAAACAGTAACAGAAGGATCTCTTGGACAAAAGCAATATCGCACAGAGGTATGCACTTAAAATACTGTTCCGTAGTCTGTATAGTACATGCTCTTTGCAGCAGCCATATTAACCCTCTGTGCTACCTTACATGAGTCAACACTGCCACTGGACAAAACTCTGACCTTTCTCCAACAGGAACATTATTCACTAGTGTTATCTCGGCACTTTTATTGTTGGCTGAAAACTGTTGGATATACAATGAACTCTGCAGTGCTTTTAAAACTGCGGCACTGCTATAAAACTGGCCTCCCGGTAACAAGAGCGCCACCTCCCTTCCAGCCTCCCAGGGAAACCCCTGATGGCAGGTACGTATGGTGGAGTCCAGAGGAAGGAAGAACTTGGAATATATCAGCTGCCTTTGCAAGTGTCTGTTTCTAACTGGACCAGACACTGTGCATGAGAGACTGTTAGGTGGTAGTGGTGGTGGAAAGGGTCTGAGATAAAATCCAGGACCACTGGTCTGAATCCCAACATCTGCCTCTCAGCAGAATTGTAGGTATTCATACCTGAGGTTCTATGGAGCGCAAGCCAGGCTCCTAGCAGAGTCACATCACTATACACCGGTGGGCGAGACGTATGTAGGACGGCGGGTTTAAATGACAGAGTGCATCCTAAAAGTAATTGATTTTAAAGTATTGCGAGATCACTCGTCCATTGGGAGATGTACTGGAGTAAAGCTCTGCATAGAAGTGAAGTAGATTCATTAGAAGTGCCTAGAGTTCTCGAGGTATTTAATATTTAAAAAAAAAAAAAGCACGTGCTCCTTTTAAGGGACGGACAGTCTAATAACAGTAACTGGATGTTATAATTTATAGAAAGAAAGTTTGTTTATAAGGTAATATGTAGCTTTGCTCAGTCAGGCAAGTTGTTGACGTGCTGATTCCTGAGTGCTGCAGGGCAGCTCCTCGGCAGAGAGGGGCGCTGGAGGGCAGCTTGGCCTACCATAGGAGCACACCTCATCTCCACTGCCACGAGGGTCTGTCTAATACCGCACCCCCAGCAGTGTTTCTACAAATACATACAGCAAGAGCTCCGCGAGAAGCCAAGTTTTCAAGCGAGGCCTGCCCCTCCTAATTATTAGGCACATTTGCTCGGGGTCCCGGGGGCTCTTGTAAGGCGAGCCTCGCGGCGCTGCAGACATTCTTCCTCGGTGGCGAAACCCAAACAGAAAGCACGCAGCCAAACTAGGGGGGAGGGCGGGGACCACTTGCTGAGTCTGCTGACAGGGCCGGAGACCGGTGGGGTGGCTGTGCTGTTATTTTGGGGTGCAGCTTCCTTCCTTGTTTGTTGCAGAGCGTTGCTAAACACAGACTACCAGAGGGTGCCTTGCCAGCAGCATGGCCCTCGTCCCCGGAGAGCACCCGGGCGACCCGTGGCCAGGCAGAGGGCGTCTGCTCACAGACAGCAGCTGTTAATAGGCCTTCCCTTAAAGCGGAAGTCGTAAGCCTGAAATGTCATCGGGTTACCTAAGGGTAGAGTGTTTAGGGGGCAAGTAATGCTTAATTTCTAAAATACCACGTGTGCGGCTTCAGAACTGGGAGACCTGCCTTAGCTGGAAAGTCACTGCCAACTGGTGAGAGGGTTGGCACCTTTTCTTGCTGGCCTCCTTAGAAAAACCCTGGCCAGGCCAGCACCCCACCACCTCTGTCAATGCCCAACCATCAGCTTTGCCGTTAGCATGGTGGGCGAGCATCCTGCACACAGTCCTGGAGAGAGAAGAATAGTTCTATTTTCATTTCTAGTCTGGTTAATGGAAATAGAAGACGGGTAGTCATATATTGAAATGATTAACGATCACTGTATAGGCCGTCCTTCCAATTATGTGCTTATTGGAAATAAAGGAAGGACTTTTCTCGTGCTCAGGTGGAGGCCAGAGCAGTGCGGAGTGGGCAAAGAGTCCGGGTCCCCTCAAGTAAATGTCAGTTGTGACCACCAGTGACCAGCAGCATAAATTAGCCACTGGGGCTGGGGAGGAATGTGTGGACTTTGATAAGGTTATGTCATGATTATGCTTTACTGTGAGAGAAATAGCATTTATATACCACAAACCTAGAAATGAGTACCCCATTTATTGGAGTTTAATAAACACACCAAGCTGTGTACATCAAGTGCAGTCTGGCATAATTGCATCAACATTTATTTACATTACGAAATTACATCAGTCATATTTTTCTTTGAGGAGCAAGAACTTTAGGTGAATCGTCCGGAATCACTAGATTTTTGGCCAAGTACAAAAATTGGGATTACTCCCCAGATCTCTAGGTTCCAAGAGGAGGGAGGAGAGAGGGAGAAAGGAGAGAGAGAGAGATAAGAGCGAGAGTGAGAGACAAGAGAGAGAACTAAGAGCATCCCTGCATACACTATGGGGTTATTTTTGTACAGACAGATACAGTATTGGCTGCTTCCAGTAAAGATGATACAGTACTGGGTGTTTCCTGTAAAGATGGATACAGTATCAGGTTCTTGCTGTAAAGAAGATGCAGTATTGGGTGTTTGCTGTAAAGGCGGATACAGTTTTGGATGCTTGCAGTAGAGATGGATGGATATGGTATCAGGAGCTTCCTGTATGGATGGATACAGTACTGGGTGTTTCCTGTCAAGAGGGATACAGCATGGGGTATTTTGTGTTAAGATGGATGCAGCATTGGATGCTCAATGTACAGAGACACACAGCACCGGGTGCTTCCTGTAAAGGATGATCCAATATGGGGTGCTTTGTATACAGAGGGATAGAGCATTGGGTGCTTCCTATGAAGAGAGATAGAGTATGAGAGACTTTGCTAATATGAAATTAGGTGCTTCCTGCAAAGACTGTTACGGTGTGAGGAGCTTGTCTATGGTGTAATAAGAATTCGCACAAATAACAAAGCAAAACATTTTCATGACAAACATGCAAAGATTACATTCTCCCTTTTAGAAATATATTTAAGTATGTTTGGATTTTTTTCATTCTCAAACTAAAGCCATTCCCAGGTCCATAAGTATAGAACACTAATACTGTCTGGACAAACGTTTCACTTCATTAGTACCCATTTAATACCCAAATACAACAGTCAGCAGCTGAAAGGTGACTGGTTAAGCTTTGCAAAATGTCTTCCAATGCACTGAGACACAACCGGCACTGTTTTTAACTAACCTCTGATCTGTTTGATTTAGAGATTAGTTATGCTGAAATCTACAAACTAGGCAATAGAGAGGAACATGTGGTAAATATGATACTGCCAAAATTGTATTGAATTGAATTTACATGAACATAGCGCATATTACCCCGATGAGGCATTGAAGCACTTTATGGTGAGCAGCACGCTACTCAGGAGCCCAAAAGTTAGTGTTCTCAAAGAAACCACATTATGCATTTATTCCAGTTTCTTTGTGTTACATTAATGACTTAGGTGTGATCATTAGAGCAAATTATGTGAAAAGCAATGGAAGATGGAATGAATAGATTGTTAAATTGGAGGGATACGGTTTCAAAGAAAGCAAGAGTAAGAAGGGTGTGCGATTTACAGATATCTTTCTATACAAGAGGCATGCAGAAGGTAGAAGGGAAGGAGAAGGGAATATAAAAGGAAAATATAAAGGACAAAATTGAAAGTTTGTTAAGGTCATTTCCTTATGCAGCATTTTAGGAATCTAGTAGGGAGATTTTTGCAAAGAATGCAGTCTGGCGCTGTAAACCTGTAGAAAGAAACAACATTTGAATAGCACTGTAGAGGAATTGTGTTTTTAAACAGTCTCTATAGAGACACATTAGGTTTCAAGGGGCGGCAGGTATCTGTATTGTCAGAAAAAGCAGCCCTAGTGCTGGTTGACACCCTTTACGAGCGACCATCACGCAGTGACATTTAGGCATATCCCCTTTCACAATGACAACACAATTGAGGGAGCTCTTGTGCACATCACCCCACTGTAGGTGCATATAAATACCAGGCCTGGGCTTAGTGGACAGCGTCTGACTCTGCGGAATTCCGTGAAATTGATTAAAACTCAGTGGAATTCCGCGGAGGCCTCACCCGCAGAGTCCTGAATGCTCTAGATCTCAGAAGCACTAGCCAGGGGGCCCTGCTTAGCGCTTCCGAGATCGGGCACATTCAGGAGAGGGCAATAGGCAGTGAAAGCTGTCATTGCAGTGCACACGGGGCAGACTGGTGCACAAGAGGCCTGAAACTACAGCTTTCTTTTGCTGCCTACAGCGATGGCCTGAATTCAGGCCAGGGCTGTAGGCAGCAAGAGCTGCCAGGCCTCTTGTGCTCGGCCTGTTCCAGGGACACGCCAGTGCACAAGACGCCTGGCAGCTTTCGCTGCCTACGGCCCTGGCTTGACCGGTGCACAAGAGGCATGAAACGGTAGCTTTCGCTGCCTACGGCCCTGGCTTGACCGGTGCACAAGAGGCATGAAACGGTAGCTTTCGCTGCCTACGGCCCTGGCTTGACCGGTGCACAAGAGGCATGAAACGGTAGCTTTCGCTGCCTACGGCCCTGGCTTGACCGGTGCACAAGAGGCATGAAACGGTAGCTTTCGCTGCCTACGGCCCGACCGGTGCACAAGAGGCATGAAACGGTAGCTTTCGCTGCCTACGGCCCTGGCCCGACCGGTGCACAAGAGGCATGAAACGGTAGCTTTCGCTGCCTACGGCCCTGGCTTGACCGGTGCACAAGAGGCATGAAACGGTAGCTTTCGCTGCCTACGGCCCTGGCTTGACCGGTGCACAAGAGGCATGAAACGGTAGCTTTCGCTGCCTACGGCCCTGGCTTGACCGGTGCACAAGAGGCATGAAACGGTAGCTTTCGCTGCCTACGGCCCTGGCTTGACCGGTGCACAAGAGGCATGAAACGGTAGCTTTCGCTGCCTACGGCCCTGGCTTGACCGGTGCACAAGAGGCATGAAACGGTAGCTTTCGCTGCCTACGGCCCTGGCTTGACCGGTGCACAAGAGGCATGAAACGGTAGCTTTCGCTGCCTACGGCCCGACCGGTGCACAAGAGGCATGAAACGGTAGCTTTCGCTGCCTACGGCCCTGGCCCGACCGGTGCACAAGAGGCATGAAACGGTAGCTTTCGCTGCCTACGGCCCTGGCTTGACCGGTGCACAAGAGGCATGAAACGGTAGCTTTCGCTGCCTACGGCCCTGGCTTGACCGGTGCACAAGAGGCATGAAACGGTAGCTTTCGCTGCCTACGGCCCTGGCTTGACCGGTGCACAAGAGGCATGAAACGGTAGCTTTCGCTGCCTACGGCCCTGGCTTGACCGGTGCACAAGAGGCATGAAACGGTAGCTTTCGCTGCCTACGGCCCTGGCTTGACCGGTGCACAAGAGGCATGAAACGGTAGCTTTCGCTGCCTACGGCCCGACCGGTGCACAAGAGGCATGAAACGGTAGCTTTCGCTGCCTACGGCCCGACCGGTGCACAAGAGGCATGAAACGGTAGCTTTCGCTGCCTACGGCCCTGGCTTGACCGGTGCACAAGAGGCATGAAACGGTAGCTTTCGCTGCCTACGGCCCTGGCTTGACCGGTGCACAAGAGGCATGAAACGGTAGCTTTCGCTGCCTACGGCCCTGGCTTGACCGGTGCACAAGAGGCATGAAACGGTAGCTTTCGCTGCCTACGGCCCTGGCTTGACCGGTGCACAAGAGGCATGAAACGGTAGCTTTCGCTGCCTACGGCCCTGGCTTGACCGGTGCACAAGAGGCATGAAACGGTAGCTTTCGCTGCCTACGGCCCTGGCTTGACCGGTGCACAAGAGGCATGAAACGGTAGCTTTCGCTGCCTACGGCCCGACCGGTGCACAAGAGGCATGAAACGGTAGCTTTCGCTGCCTACGGCCCTGGCCCGACCGGTGCACAAGAGGCATGAAACGGTAGCTTTCGCTGCCTACGGCCCTGGCTTGACCGGTGCACAAGAGGCATGAAACGGTAGCTTTCGCTGCCTACGGCCCTGGCTTGACCGGTGCACAAGAGGCATGAAACGGTAGCTTTCGCTGCCTACGGCCCTGGCTTGACCGGTGCACAAGAGGCATGAAACGGTAGCTTTCGCTGCCTACGGCCCTGGCTTGACCGGTGCACAAGAGGCATGAAACGGTAGCTTTCGCTGCCTACGGCCCTGGCTTGACCGGTGCACAAGAGGCATGAAACGGTAGCTTTCGCTGCCTACGGCCCTGGCTTGACCGGTGCACAAGAGGCATGAAACGGTAGCTTTCGCTGCCTACGGCCCTGGCTTGACCGGTGCACAAGAGGCATGAAACGGTAGCTTTCGCTGCCTACGGCCCTGGCTTGACCGGTGCACAAGAGGCATGAAACGGTAGCTTTCGCTGCCTACGGCCCTGGCCCGACCGGTGCACAAGAGGCATGAAACGGTAGCTTTCGCTGCCTACGGCCCTGGCCCGACCGGTGCACAAGAGGCATGAAACGGTAGCTTTCGCTGCCTACGGCCCTGGCTTGACCGGTGCACAAGAGGCATGAAACGGTAGCTTTCGCTGCCTACGGCCCTGGCTTGACCGGTGCACAAGAGGCATGAAACGGTAGCTTTCGCTGCCTACGGCCCTGGCTTGACCGGTGCACAAGAGGCATGAAACGGTAGCTTTCGCTGCCTACGGCCCTGGCTTGACCGGTGCACAAGAGGCATGAAACGGTAGCTTTCGCTGCCTACGGCCCTGGCTTGACCGGTGCACAAGAGGCATGAAACGGTAGCTTTCACTGCCTACGGCCCGACCGGTGCACAACAGGCATGAAACGGTAGCTTTCGCTGCCTACGGCCCGACCGGTGCACAACAGGCATGAAACGGTAGCTTTCGCTGCCTACGGCCCTGGCTTGACCGGTGCACAAGAGGCATGAAACGGTAGCTTTCGCTGCCTACGGCCCTGGCTTGACCGGTGCACAAGAGGCATGAAACGGTAGCTTTCGCTGCCTACGGCCCTGGCTTGACCGGTGCACAAGAGGCATGAAACGGTAGCTTTCGCTGCCTACGGCCCTGGCTTGACCGGTGCACAAGAGGCATGAAACGGTAGCTTTCGCTGCCTACGGCCCTGGCTTGACCGGTGCACAAGAGGCATGAAACGGTAGCTTTCGCTGCCTACGGCCCTGGCTTGACCGGTGCACAAGAGGCATGAAACGGTAGCTTTCGCTGCCTACGGCCCTGGCTTGACCGGTGCACAAGAGGCATGAAACGGTAGCTTTCACTGCCTACGGCCCTGGCTTGACCGGTGCACAAGAGGCATGAAACGGTAGCTTTCACTGCCTACGGCCCGACCGATGCACAAGAGGCATGAAACGGTAGCTTTCGCTGCCTACGGCCCGACCGGTGCACAAGAGGCATGAAACGGTAGCTTTCGCTGCCTACGGCCCTGGCTTGACCGGTGCACAAGAGGCATGAAACGGTAGCTTTCGCTGCCTACGGCCCGACCGGTGCACAAGAGGCATGAAACGGTAGCTTTCGCTGCCTACGGCCCTGGCTTGACCGGTGCACAAGAGGCATGAAACGGTAGCTTTCGCTGCCTACGGCCCTGGCTTGACCGGTGCACAAGAGGCATGAAACGGTAGCTTTCGCTGCCTACGGCCCGACCGGTGCACAAGAGGCATGAAACGGTAGCTTTCGCTGCCTACGGCCCTGGCTTGACCGGTGCACAAGAGGCATGAAACGGTAGCTTTCGCTGCCTACGGCCCTGGCTTGACCGGTGCACAAGAGGCATGAAACGGTAGCTTTCGCTGCCTACGGCCCTGGCTTGCATTCAGGCCAGGGCCGTAGGCCGCGAACCCTGCTGTTTCAGTACTTGTTTTTGCACCAGTGTCCACAAACAACGAAAAAGAGACGAGGACTTACCTGGGTCTTCCAGGGGGTCCTCCTCATCAACGAGTCCGGACTCCACAGCGGCTGCCTCCCTCTCTGGCCTCTGCTCCCTGCTCTGATGCGCACTGAAGCCCAGTTATGGGTTGCACAGCGCAAGCGCAGACTGGCTGCAGTGCGCACCGGGTGAGCTCTGCTCCACTGGCAGGGCTAGCACAGTTTTTGGACTAACTCCAGTTCCAAAACCTCTGTTACCTCCGCCAGCAGAGGGGAGCTCCCCACACACCCCTAACAAATACCTGCAAACCCAGAGAGAACACCTGTGTGCACCTACTTCAGCAGTACATTAAGCACTTTGGAGTATTATGCATGCAAATCATGTCACACCATGCAAACTACACATAAACATGTTACGTAAACTCCCGCCAACTTAATATATACCAAGGCAGTTGATCAACATGTTGCAGCAATCATCATTAGTAAGTTCAGTGCCTAGTTTATATGACTTCATTACCTGGTTCTGAAGGGCGCAGAAAAGTGCTGCACCTGCCCGACACCCTGAAGAGCACTGGGCACCACAGTCCAGCACACGGTCCGCTGAATGAATGTGCCTTGTGGTCCCACTGTGACTCTCCAGCATTCACCTTACCTCATAGCGGAGCACACCTGGCCCTGAACAAAACCCGGCCACAAAGATCTGTGTTTTGCACAGTGGCCCTCGTGTATTGCACTAAGATTGCAAAAGTCTGCAATGCTGTCTGGCCGGTTCTGTGCACAAATTCTGTTACTGCGCGATGCTAAGTGCTGCGTCAGGGCACTAAGGCCAGCTTGCGCTGTCTTGCACGAAGGTACACGCTTCAGTAGAAATGTATGTGGATGCAGAGCTGCCAAGTCCAAGCCACATAAAATGAGTAATTTTGCAGAAATGACATGCCATGCATGAGAATATCATGCAATAGTTGCTTTGCCATTGTTTGCACGCGTTTTCATTTGACGTGAGGATTCCATGATCCCAGGTCACGCTTCTTCAGGAGCCCTCCCCTTGTGTGGAAACCTAGGGGTGTTTGTGCTGTTCTTGCCCAAGTATCCCATTTTCCCATATATTATAGGGACTTGGTCTTCAGCGAGGCAAAGGCTTTGGGAGTTGTGCTCTTGTCAGTTTTGGGGGAAAAATCGTTTTTGCACGTGCAAGTGGATTGGTGGTGTCATCTGTGGGTCTTTACAACGATCTTAGTGTCACGCCAGTGTCAACTCAACACGTTAGTCAATCTGGACCCACTTCTATGCTCAGTAATGCCATTTTTGAGAACACGATAATGCTCAACGCTGTTTTAAGCATCCAGGGTCTGAGTTTTAATCAGCTGGGCCAAGGTCACACGAGGCGACAGGGTGGTATGGTGATCCGATGCCCAGGATCCGAAGTCCCTGACATAGCCTCCCACTCACTAGGCCGTGCACGCCTCCCCCTCCACCACTGTGGTGAAACAGTGGAGTAACGAAACTTAAGCGGGGCCCCTGCGAAGTCCCTGGAAAGAGCCCCCTCCCCGTGGACCCAGTCAGGGGCCTGCCGTCCGTGCACAGTGTAATGGAGTTTCCCCCCGCCCCCCTCACCGCGTGCGCTGCGGGTGCCTTTGTTACACCACTGCGGTGGAAGGCCCTGGTCGCTGCCACGCACCGAGGCATCTTCATGGAATCAAGACGCTACATTTCTCTCTCGCCTCAAGCTGCTGAAAGGAGAGCGTATTGGGCGTTCGCCCTCCCTCCGCTTTTATCCATTCACACTATCATTCCTCGTTACTGCTCTCACCACCGTGCATCCCCTCTCCTCCCTCACACTTTCATACTCCCTCACTCTCTAGTTATCTCACAGTTCTTCCTCCCTTCACTATTTTGTATCATTCTTTTCCACCCTATTCTCCTCCATCTAACGTCACCACACCGCCCCTCTCTTGTTTTCTGTCACTGGATATAACCCCCGCACCTTCCCCCCTCACACCTTTTCCGTTCACTCAGTCGCCTCCCTGCTGAGAGAGTTGTTTTACAGACTCCTCCGCATTCCTGCCTTTTAGTGGCCTGCCGAGAACTCGGAGCGGAAAAACCTGGCGCAGAACGGGTTAATGCGTGCAGCGGGTTAAAAGCTCAGGCCTGCCCGTAACGAGGGTACCACAGGCCCGAGGGCGCCGGTGCTGGAGAGCTGGGTGCCTCGCATGGGGCAGGCGCACTCCCCCTCTGCCAGCGGCTTGACTTGGCAGAGATCGGGAGTCTTGGCGCTCACGGACCACTTCTGGAGCAGGAGCACCGCTGCCAAAGGCCCCATCTCTTGAGAGACACTCACTCTGTAGAAACTCACTCTGTGGCCAGCAGCAGTTTCATGCTGCGCTGCTTATAACGGGGTTAAAGAAAGCGCGCGCCCCAGAATGCAGTGTCCACTTGGCTACAAACTCTAGATTGGATGAAACGTGACGGTGCGGTTCCTCGGTAGCTATGTGAAATCTCAGCAGAGAAGCCAAGATTCTGAATGGGAGTAGAGTAAACAATTCCATGTCCTGTCCGCGAAGGATAGTGCGTGTGGGTGAGTGTACCACTAGTCAGAAAAACATCAATGCCCGGGTCTCCCGATTGCACTTTTCGCTGGCACTGAATTAATTGGCACTCTAGTCAAGTTGATTAGTCGGTTAACAGTATACTGCATAGGTGACACTGACTACAAGTCACACATTCAAACTATTGTAGGGCCGACTCAGCGTTTCATCCGTCAAAAGTGGGTAAACTAGGTAACGCTGAGGTAATAGCCGCTGTTTAAAAGGCAAACAACACTTCCGTTTATTGAGGGGTGTATATGAAAGGATGGAATGATCATAGCGTCACCATAAGGCCTCTGCTTCTAAATAGACCACCCGTGGCCGCCACATTGGGGGGTCACCCGCCTTAGTGCACTGGACACCTTATGACAGCGAGAGGGTAGAATGTGACTTCCCGTGATGCTCTGCGGCTCCAGGCTGCTTCATTGGTGACACCCAGCGCCTCCTCTATGAGATTTCGCGCCCCCGGCTCTCAGCCTGGGCTAATCGTTACTTCGCAGGCTCTCGGCGCACCGAGAGGCATTAAGTTGTGTTTCCAAATGGAGTCGCCAGCACTTGAGGTTTCGGGGCACCGGAGTCGAGTCGTCTGTCCGTTTGCTTTTTGTCTTATTTGAAAGTGATTTCAGGTTAATTTAAAATACGGTGGTATGAATGCCCCCCACCCTCGCAACAAAAAAAACTCCAGTAACTGCGCACATCCTTACTTTGAATTTATTACTTATCAACCGTTTTGCTTCAGTTTATACCAAATGTTTTTCTACTGCGTTTTCTCCATTTCTATTTATTTTTTGGCCTACATCGCTTTTTTCCTTAATCCTTTCGTTTCTCCCATTTTTAATTGTTTTTATTGTTATTGCTATTTAGATACTGCAGATAAAGCCATATAGCGTGTGGAGCATTTCCCATAATTCAATTGGCTACAGTAAAAATAGAGAAACAACAGAACAAGAGGAGTGGAACTAACAAGCTGAACCAAGAACGGCTAAACTCATCCCTTAAACGAGTTTGCTTAGATGATCCGTCATGGGGGTGATGGGGTGTGGCCTAGTAAAGTCATAGTGCACAAGCCTACCTCCTTCGCTGGGAGTGGAAGGCGTGGATGGAGTTACCGGGTGACTCCATCTTGCTCTCCTTTGGCAGTTTCAGGCGTGTTTCTCCGATTGATTCAACCCAACCGAACCAGACATTCAAAGCCCAGAGCAAGAGAGTGGCTCTCCTGGTGGCATGGAGTAGCCACCTAGACACAGCCAGGGAACCCCACAACAACTCCCCAACACCAGGCCTTGCAGACCCTGCCTCTGAGGAGCGCCATCTTAGGTGTAAGAGGTTTCTGACCCCGGTCCGGGAGGACAGTATGCATTCCAGCTTTTTAGGGTTTCCAGATGAGATAAACTTGCGTATAGTTGAGCTAAATGAACATTACTTACATCCTAAATGGTTATCCTGAAAGTCTGATCCTCTTGAACCTGCACGGACATCGACAAGTCAATAAAGAACATGGGGCCAGATGTAGCAAACCGTTTGCGAGTCGCAAACGGCGAAAATCGCCGTTTGCGAGTCGCAAACGTGGGTTTGCCATGCAGAAATGCATATTGCGAGTCGTTACCGACTCGCAATATGCATTTCCGACTCGCAAATAGGAAGGGGTGTTCCCTTCCTATTTGCGAGTCGCTGTGGGATGCAATACCATTTGCGACCGCGTACGCGGTCGCAAATGGCATCGCAGTTACCATCCACTTCAAGTGGATAGTAACCCACTCGCAAATTGGAAGGGGTCCCCATGGGACCCCTTCCAGTTTGTGACTGGACCCAAAAATATTTTTTCAGGGCAGCACTAAAGGTTTCGGATTTTTTTTAAGTGCAGCTCGTTTTCCAGTAAGGAAAACGGGCTACACTTAAAAAAAAAAAACACTGCTTTATTTAAAAGCAGGTCACGAACATGGAGGTCTGCTGACGTCAGCAGGCCTCCATGTTAGCGAGTGCCTATACTCGCAATGGGGCCGCAAATTGCGACCCACCTCATGAATATTGATGAGGTGGGTCATTGCGACCCCATTGCGAGTCGCAGTCGGTGTCTGAGACACCGTACTGCATAGCAAATTGCAAGTCGCAATTTTGCATTTTGCTACATCTGGCCCATGGTGACCACCAGTCTGCATGTCATCCAGATATAATGGTCTCCATGTAAACTCAAATCCCGATTCACTTTAATTGAATCTATTAAAGCAAAGTACTATTTTTTAATGGTTGGTAATAGGAGTGTTCTCAGGGGAAACATGGCATCCTTGCTGTGTGCCACAATATACAAACGGTCCGGATATTTCAGCAAAGAGCAGCAAGCATGCTGGGACTTGTAGTCCCAGGGTGGTAACAGTGCAAGTGAAACTATAAGTCAATGCATGCTCAGTGCTGTTGAGGGAAAAAAAATATGCCTGGCCGGTGATGTGCACAGAAGTCAACTGTACACCAGAAACAGATTCCACACACCTGTCTGTTCAAGGATGCATTGTTGGAGAACTTTGTTTCAAAAACAATCTTTTATAATCTCTTTTTTACCAAATACTTGACCTAGACTCCAGATCTTCGCAGGTGTTAGATTGCTGCTACTGTGTCTGGGCTAGAAGCAAGGAAGGGGACATTCTCCAGTTAAGTGAGTGCTTGCCTAGGGTTACCAAGTGACCCAATGTCACCAGAACACCACATGTTCATAATTGATAAAGTATTGCATTCTGGGGATTGTAATGTTGGCTCAGTGGAACTCTCCTAACTAGACAGACACATTAAGACGATGATTTGTAAAAGTACAGAAATCATGTCCCGGTGATGTTGAGTTACCTGGACCCCCCTATACATAGCCAACAACTAGCCCCATGTCACCAGGAATACTTTCAGCCAGTCCTGGCTCTCTGGCCACCAGGACCAATCAAGGCCTCAACTGTAGTTTTATGTTTGCCATTATGTGCAAGGGCCTACAGGACACATTCAGATTTTTCTTGTTTTCCATATATTCCGTGTAGGTTTGAACATCGGTTTTTGAACAACACATTAAGGGAGCTTGTGTTTGTTACTCATCTCAATTGCTGAATTTGCCCTGGAGAAGCGGGGATTCCACAAAACACGTGTTGGCTACTTCAGTGCTATGTTTGTTGGCAATTCCTGTTACTTGAGTGCTACAGTTGTTGGAGTTTACTGACCAATCCAGTTACTTAGTGCTACAATTGTGGGAGCGCTATAATGGAACAATTTTGTTATTCAAAACTTTCAAATATGTATGATCTGTTAGTAATAAGTTTGGGTGCTATTGCTATGGACTCACATCTTTTCTTTGATGTGTGACACATTTTAATGATACGGTTTGTTTGTATCCACAAAAAAATACAGTAATATCAGACCAACAACCTTTCTCTAGAGTTTACATATTTTTACTGTATGACTATGTTAACTTCCCACAACCTTAATCACATCTGTTGCACTATGATTCGGTGCTTGCACCCCCAAGTAACATGTTACATTTGAGTTTGCCAACTCACCCTATGTACACCAAACAGCATGTACACAGCCATGGTGTACCTTTTACAAATCTTTGTTACCAAGCCTGTACTGGTTGAAATTCGCCCTCATTTTAATTGCTAATTAATGGCGCCCCAGGGCTCCCTCCAGTATTAATTTCTCTGTTGCCTTCCAGCAAGGTTCTTGTTCTTCAGGTATTTGCCATGAATACAAGTGTGTCAGTTCATCTGGGTCAAAGGAAGCAGTTCAGGACCAAAGAATGCACAGACTTGGGAAACCAACATCGAGAACTGGAAAGAGGGTATTTCAGTGTATTTGGAGAGGTCTGGTAAACGTAGACACCCAGTGCAGTCTGCAGGCGTTGCTGTGTCGAGTTTAATTTTGTTCACCAAACAAACATTTATTACTCACAAAGCTGACCATTTTACATAACCAATCATAATAAAAAAAAATTGGATTAATCACTAACTTTGGGTCAGGGAGTAATATGCTACTCGCTGTAAAGTACGTTAAAACCTCCTCAGGAGTAGAAAGCGCTGAATATGTGCAATTACCATTAATTGATTTAAACAAAATGTTATTGTTTTCAATTAAAAACATGAAGAAAAATGTGCCAGGATACATTACAGATAATGAAAAATGCACTACAACGGTACATAGTAGATAGCATTAAAAAAATGGCAAGCAAGTAAATACATATAATAAATAGGTTAAAAATGGCAAGCAAGCAAGTGCAGTCTGAGTGCAAAACATATTCAAACATTTCAATATTTCACTGCAGCTTCTAACTAGTGAACAACCACAACTAACTCTCCCACCTACAGATACCCCTGGCCAAGCTGTCATATGTAGTGCACTGCAGTGTGTAACCTCTTCAAAGTCCACCACAGCGGTTCCAAATCCCACCCAAGACGATCCATGCAAGGTCAGTTATCCACCCTCCGGATCCTCCTTAGCAATCATGGAGCTACTCAACGTGTTCATGTCATCATTTGGGGCCAACAAGCAATCCACAAGGTGTTCCCCTGCTCTAGCCTTTTCAGTCGTTCCCTGCACTCTTCAGCCCTCGAAATAACACAGCATTCTCAAGACCAGCCCATTTAACCAGTTCTTCTCGCCATTTAATCATTCGAGGGCCTTGTGTCGACTTCCAATGCATTGTCAATTCTCGTTCTGCCAGAATCAATGCTAAGTCAATAAATCTAGAAGTGGTTTTCCTCTTTTTGGGGTGAGGGTATCCCTCGAGTTTGCAGGCCAATGGTGTACAAGGGATAGTTCGTAAAGTTATTGCATTAACACAGTTCATTATTGCTTCCCAGAACTCTGCCAAGGACGGGCAGGACCATAACATATAAAACATTTCTGCCCCTAGCTCCCCTCAATTACAATTACTTAATGTTGTTTACGTAGCAAAAAGAAAAATACATTTGAAATGTGTTATTTTAGTTTTCTTGCTTTGAAACTTTATTCAGTGTCTATATTTTGCTGGGGATTTTAAGCCAGGTCCCAGGTAATAAATCTTCTCAATTGACCAATAAAAACACACATTGAACCTTTTTGCCACACTCTGTGTATTAATACTGAAAGTATAAAAAGCACACAGGCTATTCCAGCTAAAGCTGAACTTCAGTGAGCTGTGTTATGGTAGGATCTCTTTCTTCCACAGCTACCAATGGAAACAGCAGATGAAAGAGCTAAGCACCAATCATGGAGCATGATTCCTGCATATGTCTATTGTTCAACCAATCGTAGGCAATAACACAGACTGCACCCCAGCCACTTCTGATTTCTAAATTTCTAAAAGGTCTTTGCATCAATTAATGTGTCAAGTGGCTTCTGTAAACCAAACTCAAACAAGCATTGGAATTGTAAACTTTTTAACTTTGTCAATGCTTGTTTTGTTTTGTCATGATTTTTGTGCAAGTTTATTTTTGGATGAGGTGCAAGGCCTTCACATATATAAATAGTGGTTAAAAGCAAAAAAAAAAATGTTGGTCTCAAAAAGCACACATTGCCAAAGTAGTCCATAGCACTGAAAGGAACTACTTTGCATGTGGACGAGCTCTTTGTTGAAGGCTGTCATGCACTTTGAAGTTAGCCAATGACTGAAGTGGGCTGACCCATTGCTGTATGCAGTAGTGGAAAAAAAATGAAAGAAAATGTGAGTGACACAACAGCAGACCATTGGGTGAGGAGAGCTGGCTGAAACCCCCTATAAGTATGTATATCATAATCATAATAAAATCACAAAGCCTTGTCTAACACCTAAGCTAAAAAGCCACAGGTTCTCAGTCGGACCGGTCAGCGACTGTGGCCCAGAGTATGCTTATAAAAGCCTTCTGTGGGGTCTGATGTAAAAACCAAACCAGAAGCACACCATCATGGGCACAATCGTACCTATCGTCATGTGAGGTTTTCCACAAGGGCCGGCAGGCACCCCTGACAGAGGCAGGAAAATGCACCTGTTGCAGAGATTCATAGTGCCCTGCAGGGCCCAAAATTTGATCTTGCCGAGCCGGATCAATCAGTGACAAACTGAACACAATCGAGGTGAGTGAGGACAACCCCCAGTACTATAGCGCCGAGACAATTTGTTTTGTGTTGTGTGCTATATATAAAGTTAATAATTGTTTCAGTAATAACCAAGAGTTAAATACTCCCAAGAGCAGAGGAGTTTGAAGTGTAAACAAGTTAGTGGACCAGCCAAAAGCCACCACCTGTGCAAGCAGGGTGTGGTTTCAAATTAAGTGTATAAACAGCTGTGGGTGTGTGGTTGCGTATGTGATCCTCCTGACCGCACCAGGAAGTTACCTCTGCATCACTGAGGAGCATTTCTAAGAGGTAATGGAAGGGTCAGTCCCTGCCAGTGCCCTAACAAAGCCCAAACGCTCACACACGAGGGGCGTCATCAGGGACGCCATGTTCCAGTCCGAACTTTCACTTAAACGCACAATGCATTCTGGGAGCGGTAATTCTGGATCACCAATTAAAATGCTGAGCAATGAAATTCTTCGCTCCTTAGCACTTTTATGTACCTCTATTATCAAATTGTTTTTTAACCAAAATATATGTTATGTATGTTCAGCAAAGGTTTCAAAATCCACTTTCTCGACTCTTACCCTCCTGAGCGAGCCTTTCTTTAATATTGACTGGTACAATTTTTTTTATTCTATTCTGTTTTACATATGCCACAAAAACAGCGTATCTGAGTTTATTAGCATACAGCAGACCCATACCCATAATACACTGGGCATCAAAGTAGAATGGATTAAAAATAGAGAATTCGCTTACAACTTAAAATTCAAATATATCAGCTTTAAAAAGTAAAAAAGTAAACATAATTGCGTCAATAAAACCATGCTGCAAGCAGTGCCCATAAATGCGATGGGCCGTTGTGTGCAGAAGATACAATTGTCATTTTTAATGTACTGGTCCCTCATCCAGCAAGTGATGGGGCTGTGATCTCGATTAAGAGGTGAGTGGGTGAGCGGTATCAGGAGCCTCGTGCAGGTGTGGTTGTGGAGGAAATGACGCATACAATTAGGACAGGTGCAGTCCAACCAATGAAGCTGCATCATCTTTTGTCAGCCAATCGCTTTAAACTGTATCTTTCCATCATAGTCAGGTCCAGAGCCAGCGAGCAAACCTGAATGTGTTTGTTGTTTCTGGCACAGGAAGACAAATTCGATTTTGGAGTTTTCCTGCTCCCTCCCGATAACAGCCAGGGATTAACTTCAGGGAGTGGGGGAGGGTGTTTCGGGTGTTCCACGCTCCTAATAAATGTCTTTTCTGATAAATAGCTGGGTACAGGTGCTTTCAGTACGGTATTGTGCGATGTCAGTCGGATTTCAGCAGGATTTTTGCATAAACACAGACAAAAACGCACACACTCTCTCCCTATCTGTTTTGAAAGACCTAAAAAATATTGGTTATTTTAAAAAATATTGTGTTTTCTCTCTTAGTACTCCTAGCAATTCGCATCTCACTCCTTTTTCCCTGCCCCTTAGGGCCCTCTCATGCACACCACTTGTATAATGTTTTTAAACATTATATGCCAGCGTCATTGTCAGAAAATCTGAAGCTCACACTACGCCCCTGATAACACCCGATAGGATAGTTAATGCAATCGATTACATCCAGATACTAATAGAACGCTATTTACAAAGGAGCAACCCATTAAAGCAGAGATTACATACACTTCATATTAGGGGCAGCAAAGATGCATTGTTTGTCCAATCGCGAAATTCTTGCAGTGGCAGAGCAAAGGGGTTATAGGTCCTAGTGCAAGTTGTGTTTGTCCCTCCTCTGAAACAAAGCCTCCTTACTATCTCTCAAACTGGCTTTCTTCTATCCTTCCACTGCTCCCTTTTCAGGCAGTTTTTTCTTTGTTTGCTTAAGCACTTTATAGGAGTGCATGTGTTTTCCAACTCTTTCCCTCGTGTGCCTCTCCCCTGTAAAATAATCCCTCCCTCCATGCTCAGTGTGTCTGTCTCACTTGTGTTGCAAGCTCTGTCTTGTGTGCTTCTCCTTTGACCCGTGTTAGTCTCCCTCGCGCACTGATAGCCCATTCTGCTCCTCCACTGAGCATTATCTTTTTTAACTTATTGCTATTTATTTATTTTTCTTTGTGTTTTGAGTGGACCAGCCAGCTCTGGGCACAATGCCTTAAAAACACACTTTTGTGCTACTTCTTTTTGATCACGTCATCACACATGCACACACCTACAAAATGATCTGGGCGTTATGGCCACATTATCCAGCTTTTTATTTAATTTACTTTTGGCCATGCTGCGTAGCGTGTTACCGATGCTGTACAGCAATAGCCAAAGGGTTTGGCGAAGAAATTAGGTCCCAAAGGCACCACTTACTGGCTTGGCCAATGCTTGTTTTTTTTTGCACTAGTGTTAAACTTCTGTTGCATGGTTCCAGGTGACATTAATTGTTAGTGTGTGCACAAATGTGTGGTCTGTTAATCTGAATTGGTTTGTAAATAGTGCTCTAGATATTGAACCTTTTGTGGACATTCATGGGGAACCAAGGTGAGGCGCACAAGAGAGGGGTGAGAGGTCACGTTTCTCTATTCTGCACCTTATATACATTTTCTGATGTGTAATCTGATATATACATATTCTGACGTGTAATGTTATATATATTTTCTGACGTGTAGCTGTATATGGGGAAAAACACGGCTTCTTGGTGGTGACAGACCTACGCAGCTGCTCCCCAGAACGCGTCTCTAGAGAAACATTCATCGAATCACATTCGTTTGCAAGGTTGTTGATTGCTTGCTGTCAGTATGGATGTGTAACATGACCTAAAGGCCTCTCCCAATTGGGATTAAAATGAGGTATGATGTCACAGAAATACCACATCAGCAGAATGGACAGATGGTCAACCCTTGTACGCCATCACATTCTATCCTATTTAGGTGAAGAGCATGACCTCACATAGGGGGTGTTGGGTCTGTCTTCACTGTCTATTGTCTTGCCTGTTCCTATCCCCTGTTCAGTTCCCAGCTGCCTGCACGTGCTCATTATATACTCCCTGTCGGTCTCTGTCTACAGCCTTTTCCAATTTTGATATTAGTACAACCCATTAGAAGTGCCATTTTATCTCTGAAGGACTTTTTCAAGCGGCCCCATGTTTCCCTGTCAAGTGTTATAGCCCTCCTCTGTTCCAGAACAACATCTCCTCTATCACTTTAATACCCCTTGGTATTTTAAATATATCTTTCATATCTCTCATTCTGGGCCACTGCTGCAAATGCTAGGATATATATGCTCTTTTTTTAAATGGGGAATAAAACAAAACTACAAGTCCCAGAATACAATGTTCTTTTGGCCTGAAAGGTCGGGTGCAGACATGGAGCCACTTGGTAATTCATGCCAGGCCTTCTTGGGTGAGGGCAGGGAAGCGGAGGGTGGTTCAGTGCAGGGCTAAATAGAATCCCCAGGATTTTGCAGCCCAAAAATGTAAAATTTGCGATCCCAAACCGCAAACTTTGTGGTACTTTTGCGGAAGGCAGAACATGTGCTTGTCACACAAATACCGCTCACTCACTACTGGAGACTCTGATAGGTCACATTCTGTGATCTGGCCGAGCGCGCAGCAGCACTGTGCCGTGGGACAGGAGGGTGCCTAGTGCCGGAGGGTGCATACCTGAGCTTGAACACTCAGCTCTCTCTGGCATCGGACAGCCAGTGCACAGGACATTAACAGGCAAATGGAGTGGCGGGTACCCTGGAGACTTGGAAGTGAGGGAAATGTGAGTGAGGAGAAGGGCAACATGAATGTCCTAGGGTTGTTGAGGGAGAGGTGTTTCCCAAGGGGAGAGAGGAGGGACAGGAGGGGGTGACAGTGTGGAAGCGAGGATGTGGGTGTTACGGCCGGAGCTGCTGACTTTGGACCTGGGGAACTAAGGGGCATATTCACAAGCCCTGTCTGCCACTGCTGTGTCACGTTTTGTGACACACCGGCAGCCCATGGTGTTGACCCTTATCCACAAGACCACGCAACGCCACTTTGCATGGCTTTTCAGGGCCTTGTAGGTATGGTGTAATGCAAAGCATTGCAAGTCGCTGCGTTGCTTTACACTGCGTTAGGGAGGTGTGCCAGGGGCGTTACGGTAGGGGTTCCCATGCAACACCCATGGATTTTGACGCGCTCCCAGATTTACAAGAATCTGTAAACCTGGGAATGCGTCACAACTGTACGCCTCCCCATGGCAGGCACAACAAGCAGAAATAGCTTTACTTCTCCTCGTTGTTTCCTCTTTCTATGTGTGCTGCATTCTGCAGCAAACATAGAAAGAGGAAAATGCCTCCCTGGATTGTTTTTGTTCATTTATTTAGAATGCCAATATTTCCAGGCACTTTTGTGAAATTGCAGGATTATTATAAAAGTGCGGAATTCACAATTTTTTTTGCTAATCGTGAAATTGCAATATCCTGGGGGGTTTGCTACAGGCTGACGTACAGCAGTGGGTTTGAAAGAGCTAGGACATTGGATCAATATGGTTGATACAAAGTGGCATTTGTCATGGAGAGCACCTTACGGTACTGCGGCCCCTACTCAGAAAGGTTGAGTGATAGCATGATCAATGTGCCCTAATACGTCATGCGTGGACCACTTAGACTTGGACAAAACATGCCACTGAAATAGGCACGATCCACAAATGAATGTCACGCGCAAAACGTTTCGGGAACCGCTGGAATGTTCATGAAATTTCATTTTGTGACTTCTCCTTTGGCGCAGTCTTTCTTCTGTTTTGTGGAACACGGAAGTGAAATTCCTGACACTGTGTTTCGCTAAACTAAAAATATCGAATAGGCCAGAGGTATTCTGTTAGGAAACCACATTCCTGAAAATGTAACTCGGTTTTAAACTTATTTTCGTGTTGCAAGGCCAGGGTAATAGGAAGTTGCCACAGAAAACAAGCATTGGCAAATCATAAGCGAGCTACTGGCTTTGTTGCCATTTTTAGCCATGCCTGTGCAACGTGGCTGAAAGTTTACAAAAAAAGCTCTATGCAGGCCAACGCAGGACTTTGTGGGGGTAAAGATGGGCACAGATGGGCAGAGAGCGTGGATGATGGCAAGCAACAGCACGGGGCACGGCTGGAGGGGCAAACAACAAAGCAGTCTTAAGGGACAAGCCACAACGTGGAATGGGTTGGGAGGGGCAAGTAACTGGGCGGAGCAGGACGGGAGGGAGTAAGCAACAGGAGGGAGGAGTGGGGGGGAACAACAACACTGCGAGGGGCGGAAGGGTTGAGGTGGGGCAAGCAACAACATAGAGGGGATAGGAGGATTGGAGGGTGCCAGCAACAACCAGGACAGGGTCATGGCGGAGGGAGGTAGCAAGCAATACAGGGAGAGAAAAGAGAGGGGGCAAGCAACAACATGGCGCAGGACATGAGGGTGGGAGGAGCTAGCGAGAACATGAAGTGGGGTGGTAGTGGGCAAGCAACAACATAGAGAGACATGGGAGGGGGCAAGCACAGACATGGTGAGGATGGGAAGGGATTAGCACATGAGGGAGGCAGGCTGCAAACACATGCTTCAAATAAAAGATAAAATTAGCTCAGAAAGCGGAAGCTGAAGAAGGAAGTAATTGGCCAGTGCTCCAGGGGAGGGACAAACACATGAAAAAGAAGTGAAGCGGGCAAGCATTGACCAAAGAGAATCAAGGAAATGAGAGTGACGATGAAGCCAACCAATGGTTGCAAGCCCACTGTAAGCTAACAAAAAGTCTTGCGAGTGACAGCACATGCGCTGTGTCAGGCGAGACCTAATCAGCATTTAGCACTTCATGGAACAGATCTTGTGATTCTATGTAACAACTGTGTGATGTAGAAGCAGCCCCTTCTGTAATACAAAAATACCCAGGCGGCACGCAAAGCGGGTGCACATGCCCGTGCTCGACTGGGGCACTTTGTGTAATACGGCCCCTGAAGGTTACAAATTGATCTCAGCAGTGGGTGCTCAACCCTCTGAGCTATCTGAGGATCAAAATAGCTAAAGGATAGCTGCCAGCGAATCACCATGCCCTGGGGTTAAGATGCAGCAAGGCCTGGTGTATCAGCACTGAAGGAGCTGAGGCTTGCCGGCTCAACCCCATAGTGGGATAAAGTCGAACTACAATTACCAAGTTTTATAAAAACGAAGGACTCGTAAAAGGCTTTCTCATGAGAGGGGCCATAGCCAGCAACAATGCAAAATCTGACGTCCTCGTAGATTTATTTCAACAAATGAGAGAATTAGGTAAATGAAAGCACCTGCTGTTAAGATTGTAAGCAAGATATTTACAAAGCCTCTTAAACCAATTTTCTTGACAGACAACTGTGTGACTCACAGGGTCAAATAGTTGCAAAGCCTCTTTGTACTCGTATTGTTTTATCCACTGAGCACAGACCTCTAAGTAGTTTAATAAGTTTCCTTCATTATGTACAATAACCTTGATTATTGCGGGATAACCACGCTGTGTGGGAGGGTGTGAAAGTGCAGTGATTACAGTGGGAATTAGGAATTTTGAATTCCTCTGTGATTATGGGGGGGGGGGGGGATTCCCTTCAAGCAGAGGGGGAAAGGGAAATTGGGGAGGTAGAGGCCTCTGACAGATCAAGGATGCCCTGCCTCTGCCTGAACCCTAGTGCCTTACAGAAACAAAGGGCTGCTACCAGGCACTAGACGAAGGCAACGGTATTCAGCTGATTGAGTGTGCGGCTGCACAAGGGTGTCATACTGCAAGAAATGGGGGTAGGTGAGCGCCCAAACAGCAAAATGTAATTTTTCCTGAAACTCCAACAATCCTTGCACTACAGCTGCCTGCTCGGTTTTTCAAATCCCCATGTAAACCAGTCACTCTCTGTCCCTGCCCAGAGGGAAGGCACTCCAGGGGTTAGTCAACTGTCTATTTGTTTTCACAGTTCAGAATACTTTCTGTTCACATGCATCAAAACACTCCCATACACGACAAGTGCCTTAAATGTAGGTGGGCCAGACTGAGGTATTTTATGCGTCCAGTAAATACTAACAATACCCCCTGGGCTATTTACTAGGTGCGGAAAATACCTTATATTCCAATTAATGCCCCTGATAAGTAGGCAAAATAAGTGGATGCTGTATTTACCACATCAAATGTGGCATGTTTTAACTCCCCTTCTGGCGAAATTTGTCAGAGGAACATTTCTAGAGATGCTGCAACTATCACCGTTCTCATAATCCTGATACAGATGAACTCCTGTTTGCGCAGGGATCCGAATTTAGCCGACACTCATAATTAGATTCAAAAAAGGGAACAGAGCCCTGGAAGGTACAGCCATTTCTCCGTGATCGCCTTTCCTGCAGATTGGAAGCCGGATTAGAATTTAGGCCTTCTGGGTCCAGAGTTGACAGCTTCTCCAGCTCACATGAGTACAGGTCTTGCAGTTCACATCTCCTGGCACAAAAAGCTTGCCCTGTCAGCTGTGCACCGTGCAGGCCAGGTCATGATTGACTTATCGGGCAACGAGGCCGTGCCCCATGGGTTGGTCTCACAGATCAGTGTGTGGGCCAGTTTGTTTAGCAGTTTGTGGCCCTGTTTTATGGCCAAGTGGGTCGGTTTTAACTTGATTTTTGTGATATTACCACAAATGTGCCTGCAGCAAACAATAAACGGATGCAGTGTCCAATACCTTCCCAAATTACTCAGACAGCATGTCTTTACAAGTTTAAAACTGCCTTGATTTTCAAATGTGGGCCACTTTTTTTTTTAGCTAACTCATACACTAATGGAAGCACTTTTATTTTGGCGCCCAGGTTTATTTTTTTTGTCCCAATCTGATCCTGACGCTGGCCTCTTGAAACTAGCAGCTCGGCGCCATCTTAGCGTGTGGCTGGTGCGGCCTCAGTGACGTCATTCATAATAGAGGCCTCTTCAGCTTGCTCAATCAGACATTTGTCTCTGGAGTGATAGTTGCATCATCATGGGTCTGAGCTGGACCTGTCCGAATACATCTCTTCAGGGGCGGAGCTGCATTGGTGCAGCAGGTTCAGTGGCATCAGTACCTAGGGATTTGAGGGTCCCACCGCATCGCCTGATGTATCACAGCCGCAAACTGACAGAGATTATGGCTGCCTTTTATAAGGACCTAGAACAATGAGATCATTTTTTCTTTCTTAAGAAACCATGCCTACTTGCTGCAGAGCTGCATATCTCTCCTGGATATCCCTCCTGGATGCTTTCTCTAGAATGGTCCCTGCCCTTCTGGGGTACACGTGCCCTGGTCAGATACACATGCCTTACTAGAATGGTCCTTGGCTCTCCCGGGTTCAGTGGTAAACTTGTGAAGACGGCGCCACAATGGCCACCATCTTCCCAGGAGTCTCTGCAAAAGCTAGTCCAGGGAGCCCTGCTTCATGAGAATGATCAGTGTCCTCCCAGCAGTCTGTCCATGACTTCTGTGGTCGTGTGTGTTTCACTAGAATGCTCACTGTCTCTCCAGTGGGGGGCTTGTCCAGACAGCGGTTCCTTTCAGAGCCTGTCCTTTGCAGGCCCCGTTCACTGCTGAAACTACGCCCTCTGAAGAAGGCTCTGTGCTGGACCCGAGTAGATAGCATTATCAGGGTGGTCCCCACCTCCGCAGCTGGTCTGTGCTGGACCTAGATAAATATCAGCCTTCAGGGAGGCCTCTTTTACCTCAGAAGGACTTCATCAGGAATGCAGGACAACTGGGCTGAGGTCAGCTTCTTCTTCAGACGCCTGCCTGGAACCCATAGACATGGAAGAAGGACTAGACCGGCAGGCTGCAGTGTGCAAGGCCCTGGTGGTCTAACCAGAGCCCGTAGGCAAAGAAGAACGTATTTAATGGCGGGATCCTTAGTATGACACATTCAGCTGTTCTAAGACTAGGAACATGACCAGAGTTCATAGACCTAGAAGAAGGACTCTAATTATAGGTCCAATAGTAACATGCCTTCAGCCAATGAAAGAGCAGGTGTTGGTAAGGGCAGCTCCCTGGGGATCCACCCGGTGACCGCGGGAAAGGACTTTAATACATCGTTGACTCCCCCGGGGACACAAACCCTATTTCAGATTGTCGCAAAGAACGCCAGTAGAACTAAAATTACAGATCTAAAACAAAGTGAGCCTCACAGCGCTGGACAGGTGTGGCACGTTGGCAGACACAAGTTCTCTTCGGAAGCTGGCAGGTCACACTGAGGCGGCGCCGGAAGGAGCGTTTTTCATTTCACTACATTGCCAACTTACCATGTCCACCTCCGTTCACTTGCTCAATACACATTTCCACCTGTAGCTTTTCATGTTATTTTGAGCCTGTTAACCACATATTATATATAGATGGCATGGAACGCCTTGGCACTCAGAGCACCCACTTTCAGTGCGGTTTGGCATTGGTCAGTTAAGGACATTTGCCTCGGGCAGCACACAAAAGGGGGTTCTGTTAATGCGTATTAAGTACAGGGGCGTAGCTTCCGGGAGCGGGGTGTGTTTGGGAGTGCTACACCCCCTTATAAATGTATTTTGAGATAATCCGATGCTTCTATTCGGGTACGAGGCGGTGTCTGTCGGATTTCACAGGGAATATTTGCACACAGACAAAAACAAATATACACTCTCGCTCTGTTTGGAAAGACTTCATAAATGTTGGTTATTTCATAGAATAATGCGCTTTCTGTCACTTGGTAGGCCCACCAATCCGCATTCCTCTCCCTTTCAGCTGTCCCTTGAGCCCCTCTTGTCCCCCGGCCCTGCTTGTAAGATAGTGTATGTTAACATTATGTTCCAGACCATGCCCCCGCTGACCCCGCACTCATTGTGCTCAGGGTCACAGTCCCTATACTTCTCTTTATGCACTTCAACTGCTGATAGAGTGCATTAAAGGCGCTATATTTATGTTGCACGAGCTGCAGAACAATCATTCCTAAAAGCCATCTCTGTAATCACAAACAGTGGATTGGTGAGTTGGGGAGCACTGGGGATACCCAGGACTCAGAAGCACATGGGTCCCAATATTTTAATAGTGGAAAGATGGGCATCTGACTCTGAAAAGGGCACAACTTCAAATTCCCCGAAAAGATACCATGGGGGAATGAAATGTAAGAACCAAGCAGAAAGTTTATGAAAAACCTTCAACTCTTGACGTCGGGGCCTCCCTTCAGAAGGGGAGCAGGTGGGCGACATGTGGTTTGTTCTTTGGGTAAACGGAGACATTACTAACGAGACAGGCCAGTACGACTAGCATTGACAAAGCCTGTAAGTCTGAGGGTGGTTGCTCCCATTTGGGCTTTGCCATGTTCTTGTGTAAATCTTTATTACAAAAGCATTAAAAACACAAAGCAAATAACATTTTTTAAAGGTGATTGGCCCACCAGTCCCTTGCAGTGGAAGGGGCTACTTTCTGTGTGGGTGACACCGCTGGGTTGGGCAGAATGCCATCACTCACACAGAAAGGAGCCAAACACTGAGGTGGACTCTCCCACCGCCCTGTGCAGCTTGTTGTAGTGGGCAGAAGCAAAACATGAGTGCCACTACTGCAGACCAATAAAGGAAGGGGGCTGGCTAAAAGTCTCTGAAATTAAGAATATTATCTTTAGATCGTTTGTAAAAGCAAAAGGCATTGGCTAATGCCAGAAATAATCAACAAAATTAGTAAATGATTGTGTACGTAAAGCATAGTTTATCATCATCTTTTTGATACAGAAAAATAGTTAAATTGTTAAATCATGCTCACGACGAAGGGAAGCATTCAAATACACTTGTACATCCTTTGCCAGAATGTTAAAATTCTGCTATAAACCAGTACTGCCCAGTGCACCGTGCCCAGATTCCTGCGTGCCCACACCCTTCCATAGAGTGACTCTCTTTGGGAAGCTGGCACTGCATGTTATTTGTCGAACACACAATGCCCCCAAGAGTCGATCACAGGGTAAACACAGAGCACCAATTTTCTTATGTACCAACGTCAGCACTCCTGTTGAAAAAGGTTATTACGCTATACATTTAATCAGGTCAAGGCTTTGTACTGCACCCTTGGGCATTAAAGGAGGGTTCATAGACCAGCTACGAAAGCAGGTTACAATTTTCAAACGCAAGCAAATGAGGTGTCTGTTTACAAACCACTGCTGGGAATGGTACAGTATGGGTCCTTGAGCAAAGAAGAGCCCTACTTGTGCGTATGTGTGTGTGTCTGTGATTGTGTGAATGTGTTAGTGTGTCTGTGATGATGCCTTTTCCTGCAGGCATATTGTGGACAGGGAGCAACCAAAGGGCCCCAAAGGTTGCTCGGTTTGGTTACTTGACAAATTCCTCTGAAGATTCCCCCAATAAGTAAATTGGAGCTCGCTGCCATATGTGGTGAATAGACCGCAATTAGTACGAAAGGGTCTTTGCACCCACAGAATCAAGAAGCGAGTCCGATCTTCAAGGGACCGACCCTATTCAATCTACACAATCCCTCCTGGTACAGAGCATGTTCCCACCATGGGGCAACCCGAAGAAGGAGGACAGGGGAGAAGACTCAGTTTATATATTACATGTAGTAGCCCCCCCCATCCATAAGTGTTGTGGCACAAAGGAAGTCCCAGGCTCCCACAGTCCAATGAGGTGATGCCCTCATGCCCCGCACATCCACATTGTACTCTGAAAAGATCCTGGCTCCATGTTGAAGGCATGCCAAGGTTACCTGGTAGAGCCAGGCGCTGCGGGTAAGGCCTGGTAGAGTCAAGCACTGCTGCTGCCTGATTGTGCCAGAGAACTCTGCAGCCACCTCGTGATGAGGCCCGAGGGACCCACTGTACATATGGCACCTTACCACGATCTGCGCTATTTGTTAGGGGTGGGCAGAACTTGTCGAGTTTTCTCTGTGGTATTCCACAGAGTTACATAGAAACTCTGCGAGATTCCACGGAGTTCCTCCAATAGGCAAAAAATATGCAGCTCACATTGCAATTTAGCATCAGTAGTGAGAGCGGTGCTGAAAAATCAGTGTGAACGGCACCATGCTTTGCATATTGAGTGACAGCAAATCTACCTGTAAGGCAGCCCTCTGACCGCAACCGCCGGTGACCACAAGTGTTAGAAAATAGGGCCAAGGGAAGCCAGATCTCACGCACGCTCAACAGCTCACATTTTCTGGAGTCTCATGGGAGAAAAATTCCACCACACATCAACTGGCGAAATTTGACTGGAACTCCACGTCAAAAAGTAGCGTGGAGTAACCAAATTTCCCCAAATCCCGAGGCAGAACAAAACATTTTGCCCACCCCTACTATTCGTAATGCTTCTCCAGCTGGATGAAGCTACGTCCTGTTAAGATCCAACCCCAGTAATAGATTTTGAGAAGTGACAAGCTCTATGAGTCTGGAAGTTAAAATGCAAGTTGATCAGGGACTGCTGGAGACACAGAGGGGGTCATTACGACCATGGCGGTCATGGACCGCCAGGGCCGGGGACCGCGGATGCACCGCCAACAGGCTGGCGGTGCATCCAGGCCTATTCTGACCGCGGCGGTAAACCTGCTGTCAGAAAAGGGAAACCGGCGGTTTCCCACCGGTTTTCCCCTGGCCTGAGGAATCCTCCATGGCGGCGCTGCAGGCAGCGCCGCCATCGGGAATCCGACCCCCTTACCGCCAGCCTGGTTCTGGCGGTTTTGACCGCCAGAACCTAGTTGGCGGTAACGGGTGTCGTGGGGCCCCCTAACAGGGCCCCACCAAGATTTTCAGTGTCTGCATAGCAGACACTGAAAATCGCGATGGGTGCAACTGCACCCGTCGCACCCTTTCCACTCCGCCGGCTCCATTCGGAGCCGGCATCCTCGTGGAAGGGGGTTTCCCGCTGGGCTGGCGGGCGGCCTTCTGGCGGTCGCCCGCCAGCCCAGCGGGAAACTCAGAATTACCGCGGCGGTCTTTTGACCGCGCAGCGGTATTCTGACGGCGGTACTTTGGCGGGCGGCCTCCGCCGCCCGCCAAAGTCGTAATGACCCCCAGAGTCTCAAATGCAAGAGGACTTTCTTTGTTGAGATAGAGTATGCATGAGGACGCTGTGGTGAACGTGGCATCGGACACTTGCAGTGAAGCCACACTGCTCTTGCCTCAAGTAAGGCTTGTTTTACAGCTAGGGAAACATCCACAATAATTGCAGAGTAGCCATAGGGGCTACAGGCAGGTCATGGCGGCATCAGTGGCAGCCCGGTGAATGATGCCATTGTGCAGCATGAGCCTGGGACACAAAGATCACCGTTTCCAGTAGAGGAACCGGCACCTTCCCAGACAGCACTATGATGCTAGGGGGCCTGTCTCAGTGACTCAGAAGGGAGCTAAACATAGCACATAGGGGACAGAACCAGAAAGTCTGGATTGGCATGCAGCCAGCAGATGTGCCCTCAGGCCTAGAGAACACTATCCCTGGCCTCTCAGAAAAGCATGTGACATCACCAGGCATGTGGCAGAAACTAGAACTCAGATCTGCTTGGTGAAAGCACACAGAGGCTCTCCAGTGCAAGACATATTTTGTATTTTTGCCATTCTTTTTTTCCTTGAACCATTATGAGCTATCACCTACTCGTAAAATCCACCCTTTCCGGGAAGCACATATCTACAGACTCATTCTGTTCTTCTTATTGGGTCCGAAACCCCTTCTTTTTGCCATCACCCTCGTGCCATTTCTATTATCTCAGAGGCACCCTGCGCAGTCACATCCTTGATGACAATTGTGACCCCCACATCTCTAGTCAAAGTGAGTTTCATTTCTATCTCAAAAGATAAATGATGCATGAAAAATATTAGCCTTTCATCTTTAACAGAATGTCCTCCAAGTCATGAGACCAGACCTGCTCCTTGAACTTAGATTTTCCAGTCACTCATGTCAAAGGATGGGATGCTACTAGAATATTGAGTTTTAAATACTGTGGCCCAGATTTATGTTTAAGTGGCACAGCGGGGTGCTACGCCACAAATAGCAGCACTGTGCTGCGCCACTTTAAAAACGCAGAGGTGCAACGTATTTAGAGGAATACGACACACGCCTGCGGTTCCCCCTGCGCTGGCGCTGAATTAAGCTGCTTACCGCCAACGTAGGCATCCTTGCACCATAGTGCAAGTGTGTCTGAGTTGAGGGGATAGCTTGTTTATGTGCAGGAAGGTGTCCCTTCTTGCACATAAACAATCTATAATGGCGATTTGACACTTCTATGTGTGCTGCATTCTGCAGCACACATAGAAGTACCAAAGTGTCATTTTGAATGATTGTTTATGTGCAGAAAGGTGTCTCTTCAAGCAGAATGCAGCACACATAGAAAAAGCAAAAAATGAGGAGGAACAATGTTTTTGCAAGACAGTATTTTTGTGATCGATATTTTGATGGGCAACTGAAATGACTGAATCTACAACTTCTGTCCCCTGCCACTTCTGATCAAAGGTTTCCCCTTTTCCTACCTTTATGAAAAAACCCCGTCTCGGGAATCACCTGTGGTCTCCTGAGTTTAAAGGCTGATTATTCCTCCTCTATTGGCTTTTCATTCTGAAAGGATGTTCTCATGTTTGACAGTGGTGTTTCCAAATGCCTTTAAACGCTTTACCAGCAAATACCAGGCATTTATGTTCCTCACTGCTTGGCTTGGTCTTCTATAGCTGTTTTGCTGTTTCTTCTTAACAGATTTGGCCTTCATGATCACTCCCAGATGTCCACCTTACCATAGACAGACCAGGGGGAACAAACGACAAACAATAGAAATGATGCTGTGGGTGAGGTGCCAGTAAGAGGTGGCATCTGCCCCAGCATTGTGATGTTTCTCCTCTTCGCCTTTTAGTAGGATGCTCAGTACTAAATGAGCCAAATGATATAATAGTGTTGAATGCTTCCACCGACGGGTATACAAACCGCTGTATGCCCTTCCACTCATTTCCCCTCATTTTAAACCCTCATTTGAGACTCGGGTCCATAACTTGGGGAAAGGGCGCATAATGGCCAGTATAGCCCTTAGTAGCGGGCTGTAATGCCATACAATTCAAACACTGGAATGTAGGGAGCTCCATTGAAGACAATGGCATGACAGTAGGCCCTCTGCTCGATATTCCTATTTTTGTACATTGTGTCTCCCTGCTCTTGATGTGGGAGGTGTTCTGATTGCATAATAACCCTTCTGCCGAGGGCCACACCTTATGGCCCTTGTCCTAACGCAGAAGGAGGGCCTGGAACAGCAGCTAGAGCGTTAGACAGCAGACCACGACGCTGAAGTATAAGTAGTTTTCATTCCCCTGGATCTGACTGTGACAGACCCTCATTATTTTTTTAACCAGCCATTATGCCTCTGTTGCATTCACAAGGGGTTTGCTCTAATTAACATGAAAGAATGAATGTCCTTCACACCTCGCCTAATTTATTGATGTTGTGTTCTTTATTAAATGTTTTTATTTCACATTCTACTGCTGTCACTAAGTGTGTTCCTACTTTCATACCATATTGTTTGATTTAATGTATCATGAACTGAAAGCATGGGTTGTCCTAATTTTGTTTTTTTTGCAAACTTTAGGAATAACCCCATTAATAATTTTTTTGCCTTCTAATTTTTTAATATTCGTACCACTTAGTGACCGTTTAGTGCTTGCACTAATTCTGGCCATGATGCATCACTCTGTCTATCATGGCTTCAAACATCGGAATAACAAGGGAGAGGGCCTTTAACAACCGGTATAGCTTGAGGGAGAAGGGCTACAAGGTTATATCAAGATTCCATTAACTGACGGCAGAATGTTTTAAACCGAAAGGAGAAACAGAAAAACAAACGCTGAAACCTTGGAGCAGAAGGCTTATACCGGCCATTATTAACCCCGACACACTCCTTTATCTCCAATGGAGCTTCCGACATTCCAATGTTCTATTAAATATGATAGAATCAGACTAATATCTGCGGACAATGGATTCAAGTCGAATTAGAACACTTGGATGCAGGGCTCTGCATCGAAGATGATGGAACGGCAGAGGGACAATAATGGCTGGATAACGCCTTCTGGTCCGCCTATTCAGTTTAGAATATTCACCCCTCAGTGAGCGTCTAGTATTACCTCCCATTAGAACCACTGCTAACGATAACCATGTATAGCCTTGTTGTCAGGTCATGCTATGCTGCTAGCGTTTAAGTTTGTGCAGCTCTAGAGAACGCTTTGAGCCATCGAAATCTGTTTTTAGTGCTGTTGTGTCCTTTGTGTGTCTTCAGTTAACAGCTTGTGAATTTAAGTAGAAACAAGCATGTGCAATGCAATGGGTCTCGCATTTGCTCGAGTTGGAGCTTTTAGCGGTATAAACTCCTAACCAGACTTTTCTTTCCACATAACTTGAAAATCAAAAGTAAAACAGTTTCACATAAGCGATCTGATTTACAGCACCACAGCCGCCATGAGCATCAGCGATAAGGAGAGACACAAAAGGAAAAAGAAGTTCCCTCACAGTCAAACTTATTGGCAAAAGTGCAATTAGCCATGTAACAGAGGCAATAGCCAAGGTGGTAACAAAACCTCCCCAAGGAGGGACAAACGTAAACCATTTACCAATGTCATCAAAGGATTTTTGAAGGGCAAGTCCACGAATGAGTGATAGTGATGGGCATGAGGTGGGTGTGGTTAAAAGCCCAGATACATACCAACACGTTGGAAAAGCAGCGCTTGTACGCTGCTATGCTTGACCTAAAAAGCTGTTCTGGGGAAGGATACTTCAGCTCTCTCTGCTTTGTAACAGCGATTTGATACCTCTTGACCCGGCCCAAAGCACTCTCCGATTGGTGGGCTAACCAATCCTCCAGTGTATGGTTGAAGACG
The DNA here is from genome assembly GCF_031143425.1 of Pleurodeles waltl. NCBI lineage: Eukaryota > Metazoa > Chordata > Amphibia > Caudata > Salamandridae > Pleurodeles > Pleurodeles waltl. The sequence continues at coordinate 95,299,105 of NC_090441.1, forward strand.
AATATTCTAGCTTGAGTCTATATGTATTCGCTGCATTTTATGCATCCACTTTCCTCATGGAGGAAGTGCAGTCCTGAGCAGAAGCCACACCATATAATGTAGATTTTTGCCGTAGAACATGAAAACTGCAAGAACGGGGAGCACGAGTCACAAAGCGTTACACTGATATGTAGATTCATGAAACACCCTGCTCACCACGGATGTCTTGTTAAGACACTGGCAGTGGCTTGGCAGTGGTCACTGTTGGTTTCTCTCACTCTAATATCTGAACTACCTGCTGACAGGTGCATCTTGTTGGCGGGCCCAAGAGGGAAGTAATCGCCTCTCACTTGGAGGTGTGCTGGGGAGTGGGCTTCCATACTGCCTTAAAACAATCTTGACTCCTTTACCATTCGGGAAAGCTTTGGAGACTGATCTTTTAAATAGAACACCCTGCCCCCTTCCCCTTTATTGATCAGCTCCAGCACTCCGAGAATCCTCGCAGCACAGAAATGTGGTGCCAAAATTATTGGTGGTCGGTATGGGTGACTTCAGCGTCAATACCAGGATTACCACAGACACCAGTGTCATTTAAGTCTGTCCCAGTCACATCTTGGCCACGCTACCCTGTTGCTTCCGCAGACACTTTAAACCATTTTACATGAAGAGGCAGAGTCCTCCCAATCCAAAATGGCCTCCATTGCTGTAATTTCCAAAGGGGCGGGACTCTGTAGCAGCCAATGACTAAAGATTTGGCAGGCTATGTTGACTCTGCACTTCTCATCCTGGCCCTAACCACACTGGTCAGCGAATACTGGAACTGCAGGAGGCACTTAGGAGGAAGAACTGTTTGTGAATTAGTCCCAGGCGTGTTGTCATCTGCGGTCTACTCAAAAGTGCATCTTCTGGCACTAACCCAGGTCAATTCTGGCTTGTTTTTCCCATAACAAAATAAAGGAATGGCTAATTTTAAACCATTTGACAGGGGCAGGCATCTGCAGCAATCCTGCTATTAAGATGTTAGTAAATATTGATCACTGGCTTTTGCATTTTATTGGCAAGGATTAACGAAGCTCCTTCTTTTTTTAGTTGTATTAGGTACCAGTTTCATTCATTCGAGGCATTTATGTAGCGCACAGTACACGAACGTCTCTTGGCGCTGAGATAAGTAATGCGAGTCAGAACTGTGCGAGTGAAACTGAATAAAGAGCTTCGGTAAATAAAGATTCGATAAGGTATTGACATCAGGATGCGGCAACAGTTAATTGTGACAAAAATGAGAGATTGCAGCGGCTGAAGCCAGGAAATACTCCACTGTGGCAGGTTTATTGGGACATCACAAACGTCCAGCAAAAGGAACGTGGCATCCCAGCTTTCCAGCAATAACCCGTTGGCTGCTGTTCAAAGGGCCCTTTCTCTCTTGATGGGCACGGTTTATGCGGTGCAAACAGCTGCCTTGTGTGCCTGGGCCTCGTAAAGTCCGTGCAGCAGAGGTGGGCCGGCCTGGGCGGGAAGCCGGAGTACGGCCAGTGTCCGGAAGAGAGCTCCCCGGAGCCCACCCCGTCTTTGGCTTCTCTAGACCCGACTCACCAAGACGCTGCGCACGCACCCATTGACACTCGTGCAAATACCATCGTTAACAGGTGCAAATTAATGTCCGTGATTCACAAGAACCTGGGTTTTCTGCACGCTTACAATTTCGCCTTTATTGCACATTTTTCTGTGTGAGCCAATGCGTGGTTGTGCTGGCACCTTCACATGTAGGGAACCAGTGCTTAATTTGTGCTTGTAGTTTCCGGTGCTGAGCACCGGCACTTAGGGGGTCATTACGACCTTGGCGGCCGGCTACCGCCGCCCGCCAGGCGGTAACCGCCGTGCGTCCGCCAATGCGGCCGCACTCAGGCGACCCCCATTATGACATTCCCGCTGGGCCGGCGGGGATGAGGCCGCAACATAGGAGCCGGCTCCTAATGGAGCCGGCGGTGTTGCGGCCGTGCGACGGGTGCAGTTGCACCCGTCGCGCTTTTCACTGTCTGCTATGCAGACAGTGAAAAGCTGGCTGGGGCCCTTTTAGGGGGCCCCAGGACACCCCTTACTGCCAGCCTCTTCCTGGCGGTGCAAACCGCCAGAAACAGGCTGGCGGTAGGGGTGTCATAATCCCTAGGGCAGCGCTGCTTGCAGCGCTGCCCTGGCGGATTATCACCGCCGGGGCTAAAACGGCGGGAAACCGACCGCTGCGGTCGTAAAAGGGCTGGAAGCACCGCCAGCCTGTTGGCGGTGCTTCCGTCCTATTAGCCCTGCCGGTCTCGGACCGCCAGGGTCAAAATGACCACCTTAATTTTGAGGGCCCGCGCTTATTCTTCTGCCTTAAGCATTTGCTGCGAGCAAAAGACACATATGGGAAAGATAAAAACGAAAAAGCGCCACTAAGGGAGAATGTAGAAAGTGGCAAGAGTGAGCTGAATGGGCATGGAGTGGCTTTAAATGAATTAGAGAGGCCCGAGATGGCTTCAGGATTACGCTGCCTTAGTATTCCGTGCTTGCACATTCAGTTGCAGCAGGAGAGCTTTGGGCACCGGCACGTTTTTATTTACAAATTAAGCACTGAGGTGAACATATACATTTATTTGTGCGTATTCAGAAAGGTTTGGTTGGCACATGGCTGGATGCGATCGAATATATGTGGGAAAATACAGGAAACACCAAATTCATGCGCCTGTAGCTGAAGAGGTGCCTTCTAAGGGGAAGAGAAAGAAAACAAGTATTAAAATGCAGCATTAACGCAAGGAAATATGTATACTTCCTACATATTTATTTATGCAAATGCTTACGCAGTGGAATACCCCTGAGAATCTGTGACTGTGGTATAGTCCTGAAAATACTTCTAGAACAGTGGTTCCCACCCTTTTGACTTTAGTGGACTCCCACTTTATCATTACTGGACCCCGGGGACCCTCGGTAAATCATTATTGGAATCCGGGGACACCCCCACTGAGTTATTACTGGAAGCCGGGGACCCTGGCCTAAATATTGTTGATGATTTGAAACGCAAAACAATCCACAAAAACAACTGAAAAAAACATTAATTAAAAAAAATACACAAATTATATTTAATTTGCAAACAAATATGAGTAAAAAAATAATAATTTTAATAGGAAGGTTGGACCTTTTCTAAATTCAGTTAAAGCCACACATTGCTAATACTATATTCAGTTCGATGCCCCTGCACTGCTCCCAGGAATCAATATGAGGATACCAATTTAATTTTTAGCCTCCAATTTAAAATGCTTTGACATTTATAGTACGTTTCAAAAACTTAAATTGCAAATGTAGCCATTTTATTGATATACACTTTATTAATCTGTTAATATTATTTATATTTCTAAGCATTCGTGGATCCCCTGAGGAGGCTTCGCTGATCCACAGGGGTCCCCGGACCACCGGTTGGGAACCACTTTCCTAGAATTCTCTGAAATTTACACAAGTTGCAGACATAAGCCTATCAGTGTGAATGTCCAGCTTGCTACCCAGATGTTTTGTGAATTTGTCCCCAGTCTCTGTTTACAATTCTGAAAACCGGCTCTAGGACAGGCCGCATACCCCGGGTGACACCGGCTGTGAGATGCTGAGGTGGGAAAGAGCTGCAAATGCCAAGCAGTTGCCATGTCACTCCTCAGAGCTCGGGGAGGCAACGGATCAGGCAAGACTCAAACCTTTTTGGCGGGGAACAGAAACATATCACCATGGTGGACTGATGGAGAGACCCTGCCCGTGCCGGCCCCATGGCACATGGTAGGACCGTGGCGGAGTCAGTCATAGTTTTGCCTGCCCCACACCTTCCTTCAGAGCCGCAGGCCTATCCTTGGATTGCTTGGCTGAGCAAGAGGCCAGGGTACCTGTGCGCATTACTCCCAAGCCTTCATCTGTTGACTCGAGTTCACCTTGTATTTCTACTTTCTACAGTTATTTTAATCCCCGTTAAATTTCAAAGCTATAAAACACCTCGCTCATTGACACACCACCTCCTTACCGCTGACACGCCCTTCCACTAGCACGGTTAAGGGGCATCAGTAATTCAGATGAAATGTGCCCGAGGGCGGAAAGGGAGGATCTATCAAATTAAAATGGTATATTTAATTGCAAAATAGTACTCTCGGTTTCAGCGACTTAGGGTCAAGGTGATGACAAGAGAAGTGCTGACCAGGCTGGCGTGGTCAGGGTGAATAGTCAGACAAAGCGAGTGCTTCTGAGAGAGTAGCCAGTTCCAAGGTATGAGGAGGGGGATCTGTTTGTGCAAAGTTACTTAGGTTGCACATGGTCCTACTTGAGGAGAATGGTGCAGCCCATCCGGTCGCCATTTTAGAACAGGGAAATAAACAGAAGGGCGGACCTGCGTCATGGAAGAAACGGCCTTTCAATTACCATGCTTGCTCCCCTCTGCATACTAATGTGGATCATGGATGAACTGTGTAAGAGTGCCCTGTTTCTTCATCGATTTTGTATGCCTTCCTGACTGGATGTGTTTGTCCCACCAATTGGTGAACAGAGGTGTCCTGCAATTCACAACTGAAGCTTGAAATCATGTTGCACAAATGAAGAAGTATTGCAGGAACCGGGCTGCAAAGGGGCACTGCTGTTTACCAGTGACTCACAAGGTGGTTCATCAAAGGTTTGTGACTATTCATGCAGTCACAGGGCTTTGTGCCGCTGACAGCTGGTGAAGCCATGGGGTAACCACTCGCAGGTGATGTTGCGCATTCAGGACCCCGTTCCACTGACCGGGTGAAATCTGCTGGCATCAAGGCTTTAGAAAATAGTTCCGTGGGCCGACGCGTGTTGGTTGCTGATTTTGCTTTCATGCTGTGTCACTTCTGTAGCATTGCAACCACTGAACTCCTAGCAGGCCTTTGTGACTGAATTTGCTGCTGAGTGCAATAATGCACCCAGGGCTTTTGTCCCCACTAATACTGGGGAGGTGTTCTCTCTGTGCCCATCTTCTCTGCACAGCGAAGGGTCCATGACGGCTTTGCTGCATAGATGGAGGATGTTTGCTACGCATTGCATTGTGAACAGCCTCTACACGAATCAGGCACCAAGTGTAGAAACAATTAGTACACATCAGTGTTTACGCATAGTAAAGTGAGTGTTTCTTGAGAGACAGTGTAGTGAAGCAGTGAATACTTGGTAGAGCACCCTTGGGCGGTAAGCTAGTGGGACAAGCACAGCCAACCACAGGATTTAAGAAAGCACACAGGTTTGTCGGTGTGGAACTGGCCCACTGTACTTTGTTTGCTTTGAAGCTGCACTGTGTTGTAGTATTAATTCTCTGTGGTTGGGCAAGGAGATTCCGTGTGATGTTCTGATTAAGATCAGATAGGTGGCCAATTCTCTGTGGCTGGGCGAGGAGATTCCGTGATGTTCTGATTAAAGATTAGACAGGTGGGCAATTCTCTGTGTCCGGGCGAAGAGATTCCGTGTGATGTTCTGATTAAAGATCGGATAGGTCATGACTCTCTGCAGTTGGGCAGAGTGGGACGGGAATGCTGCTCATAGCTGGGTGATGAAGTCTCAGCCAGTTGGAGTTTGTCACCTACCTCTAGACCCCCACGATTCCTAGACTTCATCCCCTAGTTTTTCACAACCTAATATCTTCTCGGACTGTGCTTAAGATTGGCTTACACTGATGCAAAGCAGCTCACACCTCCTAGTTCATTCACGACGAACAACCTACTCTCCCGCCAACAGCGAAAAGCAAATTCTACAGTTTCTAGAAGAAGGTTGCTGCTGAAATGTTCTGACTCAAGAAGCTTTTCTTGACTTGACTCAACATTAATTTCAAGTGTCCTCCAACAGTGATCTACACTGCCTTCAAGTCTCACATCAGTTAGGGTTCAGGTCCAAATCCATTGCTCTCCAAATGGATTATAAATAGAATTAGCACATGACTCCAGGCTACAAATACAAACCTTTTACCAGTCCCGACTTCCTTTTTCCCAACCACGGTGTTCATGTGGGATAGTCAAAGGAGATAGTTGAACTACAAGTTGCAGAATGCAGGGATTTGACAAGTGAAAGCCGAGGAATAGAAACAAGGCATCCTCATGCTTTGGTTCCAAACAGTAAGCCTACTCTAAACCTCTTAGAGGCCCATGACTGTATCACGCTTGTTACGTGCCTCCCAGTTCTCTGAGCTGCAAAGACTTCCAAAGCCAAAGGCCTCCCACTCATCCCATCATCTGTAGAGTACCCCCAGAAACTGAATCTCAAGGCCTAGATCTTTTTGAAGCACTTAACAAGGGATGATACTTGTCTTTCACCACTCGCTATTGTTGACCAGATAAGGGAACTTGATCTCAATTGGATAAAACTATTTGGACACAATCATATATTTTGATCAAATGCGGAAGCTGTCATTAAAATCCAGACACCCTCTACATAATACGACACTTAAGTCACTAGTCCATATCTGGATCCCCCCTACCAGCAGAGATCAGGACTGCCACAAGTGTGACCTTTTATGCACGCTTCCAAAGACTTCCCCCCGATTCTGATTGCCTATCTTGTTTAGATTTACTGCATTTTTATGTGTCCAGTACTGTGGTGTCCACTTCTTCATGAAAGAAAATTAACTCTAAATTGAAAATGATGATATAGCTGTGGCCGTTCCTACATTACTGTATTGGCCTGTTTTTAATTCTAGAAATGGCAAAAATGGCCTAGGTTTTGTGTTACTTGCTGCTCTTTGTTCAGTTCTTCTATATCTTAGCAGCCTGCACCTGCCCTCGATGGATTTTTCTAATCCCTACTTCTCTAAATCTGTGGGACCATCGAATCTGCCTTACCAACAATTGTTCTTCACCAGAGTTAATTCATTGTAATCAAATGTTTGTTTCTTCTTGTTTCTAGTTCCACTGTATAAAGATCTCTTTGGATCTCACTTGAGGGCAGTGGGACGAGCCAATGGGCTCTTTCCACATCCTACTGTGGCGGAAATTGTTATCATCTCTGAGCTTGTGCTCCAGAGGCAAAGTTAGCTCATTTTTATCAAACCATCACTATTTCTTAGGAGATCCTTATTACAAATGACATTTTCTCCGATTGAAGCCATAGTACAGCAGCAAAGCATTCCGCGAAGCGCAACGCCTGCAGTTGTAATTAAATTCACCTTTCGCATGCGAGCAGGCGTCATTTGGTTATTTTCAGCTCCTGTATTCCGCAGCTGAAAAGAGCAGGTTTTCCTGAAAGAGCTTGGGGAATCATTGTTGGATGAGCACAGGTTGTGAGTCATGGGAAGTAGAATATAGGTTAAGGCATTACAATTTATTTTTAACGATGAAATCAGAGGTACTCTCCAAGAGCGGTTATCACAAAAGCACTAGGCTATGACAATTAATTGTGTAGTGGTACACCTTTATACTTAAATTTCTCAGTCAAATCTAGAAGCCGGGAGTAACTTTTGGCACATACCTGCATGTACAGTGAGTGTGCTAATTGGACACCCTGAGTTTTCGGATGGATAGCCACTCTAAATTAATTGAGCATAAAATCCATCACTTGTAACCTCAATGGCCAGCTTGTGTAAACTGCACCTGGGTCAGCTTGTGTAAATGGTCCAGGGCAATTTTGCACTGGACAATTACACGCCAATCTTTTAAATGACATTTACACTTGGTGGTTAATAAATGGACATTTTGCCTGGAATCGGTGTAAAATTGGCCAGCACCCACCCTCTCTGTAGCTCTAGGAGCTATTACAACGAATAAACATAATATTATAGTGACCCAGTTTTACAGGTGCATACAAAAAGTGATGGATGGAATGTTTGAATTAATCTCAGCCACTCGTAATTACTAATTCATCATTACTTTGCAGACCACGCCACCTCAGTTTAGACCTAGCCATATGCAATTCAATCTTGACCCTGCTCCAGTGGTAACAGACTGCTAGGCCAGGTCTTTCCTGAACCAGAAAACAGTAACTCAGGACCAGGTTCACCCTAGTTAAGGATTATCAGCCAGGTATGCCTCGGTTCCCGTGGCACAGTGTGCACAGGACCCACATCTGGGTATGTCCATCTCACTTAGGGTGCCATGCTAAAGCAAACGAAAAGTGATGGATGGAATGCTGGAATCAATCTCAGCCACTGGTAATTACTTGGAGCCGCATTCCAAATCTTTGTTATTTTGCATACCATGCCACATCAGTTTGGACCCAGCAATATACAAATCAATCTTGACCCTGCTCCAGTGGGACCAGTCTAGCCTAAACTGTCAGGCCAGGTCCTCCGTGAACCCCAACACAAGCTACCTATGACCAATTTCACTCTAACTAGAGCTCATCCACCAGACATAGCTTGGTTGGTGCATGGGACCCACTTCTGGTCATACCCATCCCACTTAGGGTGACACAAAAGCACACTACAGAATATTTGTAACCTATAAATTTACAGAAAGCATTTAGTGACAGGCCTGATATAGGTGACTCCACAACATGTGTTTATCAGAATTCAATAATACATTGCTTACAATTATCCAGATATGTAATAAGCCGTAATGACAGACATCCATTTGCGCAGCAGCAATTCTTCAGGGTTATGGAGTGCTGCATAAATGGATTTACAGTGCTACATTTTTACCATTCCTTGAGAATTGCTGACAGTTCATATATCAGAACCACAGAACACCTTTACTTTTATCATGCTATTAAGTTGCAGTGTACCAACCGCTTCCCTATCTCAGTGCCCGAAGAGGCACAGCCCAACTCATTGGCATCTCTCTAGGGCAGTGGACGGAAGCAGTTTCACAGAGAGTACACCTTCCACAGGGCTGTTGTCTTTCATCAGGCCAGGGTTCAAGAGTGTGATGACAACTTCCCTCAGGAGTGATGGCCCTGTCTCTTGGCGAGCTCCAGCCTCGGGTCACAGGGCCCAGCACAGAGACGAATGCATGCTTCAGTTCACTATTGCGTTCTTCCGGTGCTTCAGCCATCTTTTTCAAGGCCTTTATCAGTGCATGAGTTGACCAATCAGCGGGTGGGTATGCAGCAGGTCTCAGCGCACGCTGCTGAAGTCCATTAATCATGGCTGAGGGCAGGGGAGTAGCATGGGGGGGTGTTTGGGGTGCTGTACCTCCTCCCAAGTAAATGCATTCTTGGCTTGGTAGTTGGGTCTGGGGGCCCTGCATCTGGTCTGCTCTGTCTGCGTTAGTTATTCTCATCATCTTGATTTCACTTTAACTTTTTCATTTTTTGGATCTAACCCCTGGCAATCACTTGGGGTAGCATTCCAACTCATTGTTTTTCACCTACTGTGCCACTCTAGACAAAGAACCAGAATCAGGGTATTGGCTGACAGAGTAAAGGCAGACATGGCGGTGGAGAACTTTATTTCATCCACCCTGCCTTTCTTCCACCCGCAAAATTTAGAGATGTCCGCTGGCCCTGCAGATATCTCTACACATTGTCAGGAACCACCGTCATGATGGATTCTTTCAATTCAGGAAAAGTTTGACGGCTGCATCAAACATGAGTTTGTTTTTAAAAAATATAAAATATAATAACCCCCACTCTGTGGGAGATTTCTCCCGTGGTGTCAAGGTCATTCTTGTTTTACTTTCCCTCACTGACAGGACATAGCAGACAAGCCACTCCAAGTTGGCCAGACAGTCAGATTGTTTACCTCCTACGACCCCTACTCCACCAGCCATCGGGGAAAGTTTATACGCTGATGAACTAAGTTTTGTCTGCATAACACTTGTGGTCCGCTTGACTCAAAGTCAGGTGGTTGGACCTTAAGTTTGGTGAACACTGTACTCTGTCGCCGTTGCAACGATGTACTCTGAACACCAAACTCTAAATCAGCCCCAGAGGACCACCTAACGCCAATCAGTATTGATCCTGTTCCTCAATGGAACAGTCCTCCCAAGCTGTGATCCCCTCACCGTTCACTCCGTGGCCCACTGTTTTTTGAGTTGGGAAATTTGAGATTCACACACCCCAAATCTCAGTGAAGAAGCTATAACCCTGGCTGGGGGGGCGGGTAGGGATGACTTAGATATCTTTCTGCCTCATGAGATTCAGGAGTACAATTAAGAACAAGCTATTTTAAGAAGCTCTCACTGACAGCCGGGTGGCCATGTACTTCCTAGATGTGTTAAATATTGATGTGATAGTGGGCCGCACCATTTAATTACTATCTTATGTCGGCGAGAAACTCTCACAGTGTTCGCTGATCGATTACAAGACATGACATTAAATGCTTTGATCACAGCTTCCCTTGTCTAAGGGATCTTCATCATCTGGTAAAATAGTCTTCTAAATTAAGCAATGCATAACATGAAGTGGATAAAACACTGATGTACAAGTGTCTGCTTGTGGATCAACTGTCCTGGACACCCGTAACGGCAGCATGTTCCTGTAGGCGAGAATCCCTCCCTCACACCTCGTGACTAGTATGTGTTGTTTCAGGTTCATGGGTCTTCGGTTAAAAGTGCTTTACCGCCTCGTCAGTGTTGAGAAGCACTGTAGAAATGCATTTATAATACACATAATCGTTCCTTTGCTGGTTTTATTGTGTAAGCCGTGCTGTCCTGCCATCTCTTTTTGGGCCTTCCTGCCTGCTTGCCCGCCCTCAGCTCCAGGGCTTTACATCTCCCTTCGGCAAGTCAAAGTGATATCAGGTACATCCCTCTTTGGGGACACTCCACATGTTGCCAGAGTTAAAGAGCTTAAATCTCAAAGTCTTCTGGCTAAGATTGTCAGATTTTCTACAGGCAAGAGCCCTCTTGAACTTAAAGAAGTGTAAACATTTTTTTCCACCGTTGATTGCTCCTTGTCATGTCTGGGGGGGCACTAGGACCCTGCCCTGCTCCTAGACCCACAGTCATAACACTGGACTCCACTTCCTGTCCCGCAGACAGAACAGGAAGTGTGGCAAGGAGCAAGGCGGTACAGAGCAGCGCTGCGCATGGACTGCATGGGTGGAGACAAGCTTTCCCAGAAGTAGGAAAATAATTTGGAGAGCGGGAACCTATTGTAAATTTTGAATAAGTACTATGCTTGCATGTGTGCACCTCTAATCCAGAAAACAACACCCACTCACGTAATCTTTTTGTATTACTTTTAAGTTGTGGTCCATTTTCAGAACTGAGGTCTTGCTTATGGCTCTCTCCACAACCGACCCAGTGAAAACTGTCCATCATCACCAAATACCTGGCTCTGTCACAGCAACTGGACCCAGCAGTAACCAGGCACCCACATGGTACCCTTTAGTACCCAGCAGCTGGTTACAACCTCTCCTAAAGCAAGAAACTGACTTTGTGTCACCTTGGGACATGCAGCACTCCCAACCCTGTAATGCAACAAGCAGCTCCAGAGTTAAAGCATCCTGTAGACCTTTGCTCCTTTGCGCCCAACTGGACTAAGCAGTACAAGCTGACCGCCAAAAGTCCCACTGGACTGCACACGCGCCCCGCTTGCACAAGTAGACATTGTATTTTTTCCAGAACATTGTCTTTTAGTTTGTTATGTTTAGACAGGTCATTGCTAGCAAGCCCTGTGCTCCAGGTCAGTTTCTAGCCATCACCCACCAGCCACAGAGATCCTAAGCAGGTCGTTCATAAGGGCTGCATTAGAGAGCAAAGAGGCAGAGAGGGTAGTCGCTCCCAATGAGGAATCTTTGGAGCTTTTACTGCTCCTTTAGGGGGTCCCTTGAAGATCCCAAGTCTGTAGGGGTGCTGCAGGGTGCCCCACGGTGGATGCATAAGTCCATGGAGCCACCAGACCCGCTTTGAAGCTTTCAAGGTCCCTCCCTCCATCGCAGGAGTCTTTTCAGTGCTCGGGAGCTACATTCGGCTTGTACTTACATTTGTTTCTGTGCTATTTCCAGCTTCTGAATGATTTTTGCTTTATTTCTGGTTGGTTGTTTGCCAGGCGTGAGTTAGGGCAGCACTGATTAGTCGCATCCCCGTGAGTTTTACTTTACAATGCAGTTCTATTCATAGCTCTTGTGCAGTCACTGCAGGGACGGCAGCTGCTGGTTTGTTGTAACAGGAAAGCAGCAACAGTGAAGCAGAATTTCACCGAGAGCTCCTGTGCCTGCAGTGAGGGCGGAGAAGCGGCAAAGAAAGGCGAGGGTTTAAAATAAGCAAACAAAACACCGCAGAGGAGCATGAGAATTCCACACTAAACCACACTGAGGACAACAAGCTCAACCGAAAATCAAAAACAGAACATGAAATGGGGGAAAGGGAAGGAGAAAAACACTGCAAAGGTCATGGTGGATCTTTAGGCGCCATCTCTGACAGAGGGTGAGCATGTCCTACAGACACCTCAAGCATGCAATCTCGTCCTCGCCTTCTAACACCTCCGCAGATCCCCAGGTAGATAAAAAAAATGCATCTCTGAAATTTTCAATCACTCCTTTGTCAATTGGATTTCCCCCTCTTCAGCCCACAGAGGAAAGGCCTCCAACATGGGGTGCTCTCAGGGCCACCGGTGCTGTAGAATCAGTTCTTCCTTGGCCGACACCAATGGGGACCCTTGCATTGTGTTATTGTTCGTCTATGTAGGTTATGTGGTTACTCTGGGTATCTTTGCAGCCGTCCGTTTTTTGTGGCCAACAGATCACACTCAGACATCGGTGCAGTGTTTGTCTGCTGTACCTGTCCATCTACGTGCGCCCCTCCTTTCTTACCTGGGCTTATATTTCTCATTGGTTAACCTTCTGATGGTTCATCTGTTCTACGCAGATGACACACATCTTTATCCTGATATCACAACCTCGCCGCTTCTGTATACTGAACTGTCTATGAATAGGATGATGGGTCCTGGTGAGCTGTAAATATGCTAGAATATCAGGATATGCATACAAGATATGTTTACATATGATGCATCTAAATGGAGTTCATTTACATTGTGATGACCCTCAACATCCGCCAGGGATCCATCTTCGACCTTTCTTGGTACCTCGTGTCCATGGCTAAGGCTGATATGACCAATGTAAGGTTGCAGGCTGTCTCCAACTGAATTCATCCTTTTTGACTATTTCCATTTTGGGTCCTTCTCAGCTCTATCACAAGGATGCGCCTTATTTGTCCACTGCCAAATATAGTATTATCTGCTGTTGTTTCTACTCCAGTGAAATCCCTGCAATTTCTGTTCTACATTTTCCAAGCAGATTCATTTAGCTACAAAAACATTATTTTTATGTCTTTCCATGTTCTAAAATAGCCACACAGTGGCCTATTTGATGCCACAGTTGGCTGGGATGTTGGAACAATAATGTTATTGGCTGCACGCAGCCAAGCAACGACAGCCACACCGATGAGCTTGGGGGTCAAAACAACCAGTCATCCACTTGGTGCTCTTTTATGGACTTTCTCTTTTACACCGGGATGCAGTTGAGAAACAGTAGTGAAGCATTAATTCATTGAAGCCTAGACCAGTGGTTCCCAACCTTTTGACTTCTGTGGACCCCCACTTTATCATTACTGTAACCCAGGGACCCCACTGGATCGTTATTGGAATCCCGGGACCCCCACTGAATCATTACTAGAAGCCAGGGACCCCGGCTTAGATATTGTTGATAATTTGAACCGCAAAATAATACACAAAAAATACAGAAACAAGCAGTCATGAAACACATACACAAATGATAACACTTTTTAAAAAATCTGCAACCAAATACAAATAAAAAAAATAAAAACAATAATTTTAGTAGGGAAGTTGGAGCTTTTCTAAATTCAATTGAAGCCACACATCTTCTGTACTATATTGTGTTTGATGTACCTGCACTGCTCCCAAAAATCAATCTAAAGATACTTATTAAAGTTTTAGCCTCCCATTTCAAATTCCTTGACATTTACAGCATGTTTTAAAATGTTCAATTGTACATTTAGCCACTTTATTTATACACATTTTATTAATCTGTTAATATATTTCTAAGCAGTCGCAAACCCCCTGTGGGGGCTTCACTGACCCCCTGCGGAGGCTTTGCGGACCCCCAGCGGTCCCCGGACCAAGGGTTGGAAACCACTGGCCTAGACTAAATTAACATGGTGGATGCAAATTTGGCATCTACACAGCTCATGCAACAACAACAACAATGTAAGATTCTTCATTCAGTTACAACAATAATTCAAGTTCTGCAATGAATACACTATTGTATGCGGTTGAGGTCTCTTCATTCCGCTGCTGCAGTCTCCTGGCTACTCCGTGCTCTCGCTGCCAGGCACAGGGAGACAAATGCTCCATTCCTAGTGAACTAAAGCCTAGACTATGGTGGCAGCTCCAAAAAGCCTTCGTAGATTTGGCTTGCAGGCGGTTGTTGGTCCAAATTGTAATAATCTGTTTTGCATTAGGCATTCAGAACAGATTCTGAATACGAAAGTTACGCCATCAACCAAAGAAAAAGCATAGGATGATACTCTGAGACCACACACCTGAGTGGCTGATTATAATAAAACAGCCTCACCACTCATCAGCAATCTCTTTGGTAGGGGTACCCACTATGACCCAGATATAGTGTAGGGCAGAGGTCTTCAAACTGGGGGGCGGGCCCCCCTAGAGGGGCCTCAAGTGGTCCCAGGGGGGGCACCAGGGTCTGGCCAAAAGAAACATTTTACAGATAACAGGGCTTTGTTTTAAGCAGAAGCATGTTATTGCATTGTTAAAATGCAATGTTTAAATAGGTCTAGACATATTTAAACATTGCAATCTTTATAAAATAATTGTGAAGAATTCGGAGGGGGGGCAAGGATTTTTATTTTTCAAATGGGAGGCGCAGCATTAAAACGTTTGGAGACCACTGGTGTAGGGTAAATTAGACTTCTCATGCCAGAAGAATTGCCTTCATTGGCTCGCTGTTTGAAAGGTCATTAATCTTAATGTACTCTGGTAATCCACTTGTATTTGCAGGTGCCTAGTTATAGATGTCCATGCTAAGATCACCAAGGCAAGGTGCACCAAGTGTGCTTCATAACATCAATAAATGCAAGGTGGACAAAACTTATCTTCAGTAATGAATACACCAAGTGCTCTAAGTGTCCTGGATCTCCCAGGGGTAAACGTGGCTAAGCAAAAAAAAACTGGTATTGAGCCATGGGCCTATGGGACCCTCTATTCCTGTCCTTCGCTGGCTGAAAAAAAAGTACTTGCCCGTCTGTTAGACCCAGGAGCTTCAAGGCAGTGTCACCACAAGTTCAATTTGTGACACAGGGACAACGCAGCCCAGTGGATGCTGCCATTTATCAATGGTCTCCCAGGACATAAGATGCTATTTCATTCAAACTGCATATTTTTATACTTACCTTTTTCAAGTTTTGGCTCAGGATAATGGTGATATGTAAATTTTTAAATACATATATTGTTAACTGCTAATTTGGTAATTCTCTGTCCAGTAAAACTCTATGGCCCAGATTTATGAAAAAGTGACACATCAGCTCTGATGCGCCACTTTTTCTGGGTGCCCCTACCGGCACCTAACTACACCAGGGTTGTGCCGTATTTAACATACGGTGCACCATAGCGGTAGTTAGAACAATAGCGGCAGCATTTTTTACGCTATTGTGGAGCTTTGCTACACTAGCGTCAAAAATGTTGGCGCTAGTGTAGCAAAGTGCAAGGAAGCCCATTGACTTAAATGGGTGAGTCATTTTAACGCCTGCTCTAAGCAGGCTTTAAAAATGACAGAAAAAATGGCGCAGTGAATTCTGTTAAATTTCAGTGCACCGTTTGTTTGGGCCTCCTAGTGCCGGAACACAGCCCTTGCATACATTATGCCACAGGCATCATATGGAGCAAGGGGTTACAAAGTGGCGCAATGAATGCATTGCGCCACTTTGTAAATATGGCTCGAGGTAAATGCCACCTTAATGCCACATCTGCATTAAAAAAATGACACAAATGTGGCGCAAGGTGCCGCTACAGGCTTCTTAAATTTGGTCCCATGTATGATATTTTTAAGCACAGGACTCCATTTTAGATGTTTTGGGCAATGCCCTTAGTTACATAGGGCCAGATGGTCAAAGCGTTTTGCAGGGGGCAAACTGCGAAATTCGCAGTTTGCACCATGCAAAACGGGCATCGCGATGCACATTCCCATTTTGCGAGTCAGTACCGACTCACAAAATGGGAATGCGACTCGCAAATAGGAAGGGATTTTCCCTTCCTATTTGCGATTCGCACCGCGATGCAGAATTGCTTTGTGACCGCGAACGCGTTCGCAAAGCAATTCGCAGTTAGCACCCATGTGAAGTGGGTGCTAACTCATTCGCAAAAGGGAAGGGGTCCCCATGGGACCCCTTCCCCTTTGTGAATGTCGCCAAAAATATTTTTTCAGAGCAGGCAGGGGGTCCAATGGACCACTGCCTGCTCTGAAAAAATGAAACCAAATGGTTTAATTTTTTCGTTTGTATTGCAACTCGTTTTCCTTTAAGGAAAACGGGCTGCAATACAAAAAAAAGAAACCGCTTTATTAAAAAAGCAGTCACCCACATGGTGGTCTGCTGTCTCCAGCAGGCCACCATCCCTGTGAGTGCAGGGAATCGCAAGGGGGTCGCAAATTGTGACCCACCTCATTAATATTAATGAGGTGGGTCTTTGCGACCCCCTTGCGAAACCATATCTACCTACATCTGGCCCTTAGTCCACTCCTCTAGTGGAGGAGTCTTAGAAACTCTTCGTAGGTTACCTCCCTTTTGGAGTTCCTGCATTTCTCATCCCACTTAAAGCACTGATTGGGCCCCTTGTTATGATTGTGTCATTGTGTAAGTAGTCTGGGAAGTCTCCAGGAAGCACCACAGCACCAGGACCTTCATGTTTCATTAGGTGATGTGATGGTGCTGGTGGTGTTCTACCAAATTATTGAATTTTTATATCGATCTGCACTTATATAACGACTACCAACATATGGTCTAGGTAAATAGATATGGAGTCTGAATTATCCAGTAACAATATGATTTGATGTTAAGTTTTGGTTACTTTATATCATCTCTAGGGCTTGGTAACCTGGTAGTCACCAAGCAAAACTACTCTCTGGCCAGACCATAAAAACAAAGTGAGATAAAATAATAACATAGTAACACAAAATCCAAAACAATCAGTAGAAAAAATGTAAAGCATAATTTATTTGTGCAATTACTTTCTGGTCATCTCTTGATTAGACGGAGCCCCCCACTTGAGGAACTGGTCATGCAAATTTATTTTATCACAGTCTTGTCTTTTGCTAATGATTGGTGAAAAAACTGATATCATTTTTCCGTATCCTTCCACACCTGACAGCACTGATACATGGTTTCATCCAATGGGTATCTCTGACTTAGCTGATTGGGTCATACGTTATTTATAGCTCCATAAAAAGTCCAGATGCAGTAGAGGGCACTAGAAAGAAACATGTTATAGTTTTTTTGTCTCGACCCAGAGCCAAAAGCACATGCTGGGCCATTATAAAATTCTCAAAAAGGAATGTCTGGCATTTTGTTTGTCAACACAACTACATCCCGGTGGATATTAGACCTTGTAAGACGGAACAGGCATTATGAATACTTGCGGCATTAACATATGATTAATAGTGTGTGGTAAAAAGCACCTATCACAGAAAGTAACAACAGGCAGTATAAATGCATTATAATGAGTTACTACCAGGGGCAAAAATGACCACCAGTTGTTTTTGTATCAGCACAAACTGTAATTGCATCCCCATTGCAGGAAAAATGCTATGAAGAAATGATGGGATTTCCCAGTGTAAATGAGATCGGCTATCAGCAGGCATTAAACAGGTGAATCCTCCTGACCAGTTTCCAGAGTGGGAAAGCATTGCTTATGGTTTTTCTGTAACGCTCCGGTGATGCAGATGAAGCTACTGTGCAGCATCAACGCCTGCCTTCACTTGAGTCTGGGCCTAACGGTGCAACCTCCACAGCCCGGCTGGTTCCCAGATCACCAGTTTCCCCAGTTTCCATTTCACTTTGGGCTGGGAATCAACGGTGCATCCCACAGCAGGGTATGAAGCTTTGTATACTCGCTACAATGCAATACAGTGAATACAATTTAATGCACCATAATGCAATACAGTACAATATAATACAGAATAATGCGATGCAATACAATACAGTACAACATAAAGCAATACATTGCGATACAATACAATGCACTACAGTACAATACAATGCAGTACAATACAGAACAATATAATGCAACACAATAGAAAACAATGCAATACAATATGATACAATCCAAAACACTTCGATACAATATAATGCAATATAATGCAATACACTACAATGCAATACAATGCAATACAATACAGTACAGTATAACACAACACAATAGAATACAATGCAATACAATACAATAGAATACAAAACAATATAATGCAATACACTACAATGCAATACAATATAGCACAATATAAAGCAACACAATAGAATACGATGCAATACAATACAATACTATACAAAACACTGCAATACAATATAATGCAATACACTGCAATGCAATACAATATGGTACAATACAGTACAAAACAATACGATACAGAATAATTCAGTATAATACAATACAATATAATATAATGCAATACAATACACTACAGTAGAATATAAAGCAATACAATGTGATACAATGCAGTACAATACAATGCAGTACAATACAATGCAATACAGTACAATACAATGCTGCACAATATAACAATACAATACAATATAATGCAATTCAATACAATTCCATGCAATGCAAAACAATACAATGCACTACCGTACAATACAATGCAATACAGTACAATACAATACAAAACACTACAATACAATACAATATAATGCAATACAATATATTTCCATGCAATGCAAAATAATACAATGCAATACAATGCAATACAATACAATACAATACGCTACAATACAATACGATATCATGCTATACAATACAATTCCATACAATGCAAAACAAAACAATGCAATGCAATACATTACAATACACTCTTTTACGGACGAAATGAGACTGGAGGCGAAATCCCTGCTGGCTAAAAACGAATTGCTGCCATGTTTGGGGCCTTTTAAATCATGGATCAAATCAGTTGCCAACCTCGGCTGCTAATTGTTCAGGGCACTACAGGAAGTGAGATTTCAGGATCCGCAGTGGCGGAATACAAAATGATGGAGATCCCCATGTAGAATATGATAAAGGGGGGGCCCTTGGGACTCCAGTATCGCACAAATATCCATAAGCTTTGGCCTGAATCAAGCCCCCTGAAGGATTGGGGGCCCTCTTAAGAACTGGGGGGCCCTCTTTGCCGCAGAGTCTGCAGGAGCCTGTGTTATGCCCCTGAGTATCAGATTTGTTACTGGTGAGAGTGCCTTGTTCTGCGTTCGCCGTCTTAAAAAAACTTTTTATTTTTTTGCCGGACTGAGGAATACTGGGGCTGATAACTCCTAAATAGAACCATCTTCCTAGCTAGAGAAAACTGCCTTCTTGGGGTCTCCTAAGTAAAGGCTCTGTAAGAAAGGCCTGTTTTGATGGGTGAGGTGCACTCTCAGGTCCCTCTCTTCTGCACATAAACATTTCCAAATAGGAAAAAAGTTGGGCATAAAGAAATCATGCTTTTCAAAGGGCCGCGCTATTCCAGGTAACATGCGGTCAAATTATAAAACATTTCCTAAGTCTGCTTAATGACAGGAATCAAACCCGCGCTTCCTGGAGGTGGGAAGTATGATGGCCCCGAAGGGACAAAAATAAACGCGCGCTCCTCTTGAGTATAGATAGAGATACAAACCGGCGTTGGCAGCAGCAACAGGTGAGGTGGGGCCCGACGGTGTGCCGAGGATTAGCGGTGGTTCAGGCACAGCCACAAGGACTTTCCACGCTCGGGGAAGATGCGGGCGCCTGTGTGTGGAACCGAGGGAGCCTGTCGGATGCGGGGATTAGTGCGCCCTTGTTCTCTCCGCAGCAGAGAGGCACATTCCCTGGCAGCTCCGAATGAATGGGGCATTCTCGCCCAGAGTAACTGAATGAACACTCCATGGCATCGGTGCCTGCTGGAGCCGCTCGCCAGCCCCAGCCCGGGCATCGTGGCCACCACATGAAGGGCTGGCAAGCCCCTGGCTTGGAAGGACTTTCTGTCCACCCTCTGTCAGGGCGGAGCAGGGGTCTGGAGGCAGAAGGAGCTAAACTGAGGTTTCCTGTTTTGGGAAGTTGGTTTTGTGGCATTTCATCATCCAAATGTGTACACACTGACGTGCCAACTGCCTCCTGAGGAAACCTGTCCTGGGATGCTTCTGGAGGAGTTTCTTCTTACCATTTTGACCATTTTCTGGATGTGTGTGAGCCCAGTATTCATCTTTCTAGCTGCAGAAGGAGACTTGGCCTTTAAAGGGATATAGAGGGGCTTTGTTTGGAAGGGGTCGTGACCCTGGTGCGCTTCATTGGGCAAGGATATATTAAACTGGCCTGATAGGCACACACAGCCTGCAATGGCTACCACAATCTTTTGTAGTTTGAGATCCACGTTTATGATGAACTATGTTTATTTTAATGGTGAAGCACCTTGGGTGTAACTCATCTGCTTCTAGGTGCTGTTGGCGACGATCTGCAGCCCGAGCTGTTCTGCGACAACTTATAAGTGTTTGCAGTTGATGCCACAACTGCCGGTTTGCACTAGAACATGACAAATACCTTGCATTGTGTCTGATACCATGCAACAGATAACATCTTTGTTGCATGTGTTACTGCGTACATATGCATGGAGGAGCTCGTGCATCGCCCATGGCCTTTGAGTGCTCATGTATGTATTAAGTCAGTAGCATGGGTGGGGGATTGTGGCATCCTGCGTGGTCCTTTGAGTGCCCATGTATGTATTAGGTCAGTATCATAGAAGGGGACTGTGGCATCCTGCATGGCATTTGAGTGCTAATGTATGTATTAGGTCAGTAGCATGGAGGGCCTTGCAGTCTCTTGCATGGCCTTTGAGTGCTCATGTGTATATTAAGTCAGCAGCGTGGAAGGGGTTTGTGCCATCTTAGATGGCCTTTGAGTGCTCATGTATGTATTAAGTCAGCAGCGTGGAAGGGGTTTGTGGCATCTTGAATGGCCTTTGAGTGCTCATGTATGTATTAAGTCAGTAGCGTGGAAGGGGTTTGTGGCATCTTGGATGGCCTTTGAGTGCTCATGTATGTATTAAGTCAGTAGCATGGAAGGTGACTGTGGCATCTTAGATGGCCTTTGAGTGCTCATGTATGTATTAAGTCAGCAGCGTGGAAGGGGTTTGTGGCATCATGGATGGCCTTTGAGTGCTCATGTATGTATTAAGTCAGCAGCGTGGAAGGGGTTTGTGGCATCATGGATGGCCTTTGAGTGCTCATGTATGTATTAAGTCAGTAGCGTGGAAGGGGTTTGTGGCATCATGGATGGCCTTTGAGTGCTCATGTATGTATTAGGTCAGTATCATGGGGGGGCCTTGCGGTCTCTTGCATGGCCCTTGGGTTTCGATAGGTGTCTTAGTTCAGTAGAGCTGATGGGTCCCATCACTCCAGGCCACTGAAGGTCATTTACTTGACCTTGACTGACTGCCCATCTGAGATAATCCTTTCAGCTTCCCCTCACCCTCATGCCTCCATATGCGATGGTGAGACTGGAAAGAGTGGATTTTTAACTTTATCATAAAGTCCATAAGGTTAATGGTGCAGGGAGGGTTGGCTGCTGATGAAGTTCCCCGGCAGAGGAGAGTCCAAGCACCAAGGAAGTAAAAGGCAGAAGCTCCTAAGAGCTGAAGCACTAGTGCCGTTGAGAAGTTGACTGAACTTGTACTCCGGGGCATCCTTACCCAGAGACAAAGTATATTGATTTTAAGTACACATGTCTGACTCCAAGAGGACCATCACTCAAGCTTAAACAGAGATTGCAGGCCCTGTACCTTCCCTTTGAGGCTACTCAAGACGTTGTCTTAAATCAGATTTATCTAAGCCGAAAGTGGCACGGCCAGTGCTTAATTTGAGCTGGTGGGGCCACTGGCACTGATTTTTGCAGACCGGAACTTATTTGTCCTCATCAGATATTGACCGCGAGCAAGAGAGGGAAAAAAAACACAAAGTGAAAAGACAGAGGAAGAGAGAAATGGGAAAACCGTCACAAAGGGAGAAACCAGGTACCGGCAGGAGTGAGATAAAGGGTCTCAGTGTCTGGTAATGGATTACTGAGGCTTGAAGTGAAATAGGCTATGTAGCCCGGGTATTTGGTGTGTTGATTTTTAACAGAGCACCAGAGTAGAGCTTTGGGCACCAGCACTCATTCTTTTACAAAGTATGTCCCTTAAACAGCTCTGCATATTGTCAATGTAAACTGTGCAAAGTACCTGTGAGGGATCAGCATTTGTATACATTGTGAGTGGGATGTAAGAGCTTCATCGCAGAAGGTGTAAAGCACAGCTTTACCTTTGGGTGTGTTATTGAAGAGGAATATGAGCATCTGTAGTGAAGATGCTGTAAACCAGCTCATGGGCGTCCCCAAACCAGCATCATACCGGCCCCAAAGCCTTTAATCCACCCGACCGATCCTGCATCAGACAGATTATGTTAATGGTCAGTGCACGAGTTAATGGTCAGTCTGGCTCTAACCCCGGGGCTCCAGGTGAAGGTGTTCGTCATGCACACCTCATGCTGTCGGGTGCTGGCTGCGGGCAGTGTCATATGTTTTGTACGTGACTCATCCAGACAGATTCTAATGGTGTTTTAATCATCACAACCAAGGTCGTCATTGGGTCATTTGCATAAGAACCAGACATAGCATTAGTTGAAGAGGAAAGAAAGACACCAGCACCAGATACTACTGTGAGAAGTGAAACGACCCATCCAATGGCAGAGCGGGATAAAAGCCACATAAGTGTCTGGACAGGAGTCCCAGGGAAAGGAGCTGAAGCATCCCCAACTTGTAAGAGAACTAGAAAGAGCCATGTCAGAGCAGAGGACCACTGGTCCTTCTTCACCCAAGCCCTCTCCTTGATGGGCGCGCCTCTCCTCTGGTCTGTGTAGGCAACAGCTGCCATCCAGCTCTGCTCCTGGCTTTGCATATGCTCTGTGTTGGTCTTGGCAGCATCTGTGCTCAGTGGTAATCCTGGAGGCTGATGTTTTGTGCTATTGTGACCCTATGCTTTGGTGTAGAACATCACTTTTGAAACACTACTTGATAAATGTATGTGGGATTCTCCAGTCCTATGCGTTCTTGATCCCTTTTATGGATCATATGATGCTTTTTATTCTGTAATGTGCTTCCAGACTGATTGGCAGCTGACACCATGAGCCCGTGCTGATACTTTCCACAGAATCTTGGACCATTACCTTTTAAATTCTTTTCACAAGGTTGGTGATCCTCCTCTCATGTAATGCAAAATGTTTTCGTTCTAATGTAAGAAAAATCGTCTGATTGTATGTTGACACGCCATACGAGGTGGATACTAACCAGGTGAACTGAAACTCAAAGGGTTAAATAAGTACAGAAAGATACAATCTCCTCACTCAAACATGACTATTTCAAAATGGGCTTTGAGTAGAGCTGAAGGGCTTATGGCCGTGTGTCACCGTGCATTTCTCCTGTGTTTTGTTATGGTGTCCTATTGTTTTTGTATAACACAGGATCTGGCATCGGGTCTCACCTATCTCGCTGTTGTCAAAGACCTATTGTGTACAATACCACTACTCAGGGTGGGCTTGGGTCATACCATTGGTTATCATTTGTTGGCTTTCTTATTAATCTTTTGCTTGCTTCTTATTCAGTGGTGTTCCTTCCGCTTCTTGTGTTTCTGTTTTCCCTGGAGCATATTTTCTTTACCATCCTTTTGATTGGATGACATCCTTTCACAGCTCATATCAGGAAACTACTTTTGTCTTTTTCTTTGGGCATTCCCCGGGCGCGTTTTCTTGCTCTCGCCCCATGAAGGTTCTCTCCCCTCATATCCCCACCCCATCCCATCTGTAAAAGCACAGCACAAGTTATATTTTTGCCAGGCTTGACTAAAGAGCATATTTTTGGGGTTGGTTTTCTTTTATCCCCTGTCTTACACTTGTTGAATGAAGGCTCAGGACTTAACACACAAAGGCAACATGTATGGCACTGGGGGAGAGGCAGGCTGTTGCACTGAGCCTGTGTGTGAGGCAGAAGGTGTACTTAGCGTGCCTGAAAAAATGTCACTTCTCCCGAAGGACTGTACATCTGCTCTAGTCCTCTGTGTGGCTTGTAACCTGGATAACATGCAACAGGGTTTTAACATTTTGTTCTGTTTCTTTTGTGAAATTTGAAAAACAAACAATGTATTTTAGAACTATGGAAATTATTGAATTCAATGTTCGGTTTCACCGTATCTTAAGACATGTATTCACTTTTCCTACAATATTTTTAAATGGTTTTTATTTTACTTTTTTTAGTTATTAGTTATTTTTTAGTTTTAGCTTAGCACTCGCTTTATAAATGTGAGACCCGGTAGCTGTGTCAGTGCTTTCAGGTAGTCTGATGGTGACTTGCTGATTGCTTCTGGCTCGTCCATCACAGCCAAGAGCTTGATTTGGGTTGTGGAGATGCACTTTCTGTATTATGACCGAGTTCAGAGTCTTGTGCGGACAAGACAGTGTGACTGCTGCCATTTTGTATTGTTCTCTATTATTTTTCTCTCAGTCATTATTGTTAGTAGGTGTCCTAGGATGCTGCCCTAGTCCCCTTGTTGACATAGCACTGCCGTGGCCTAGTGACGAGTGGTGATACCAGCTGTTGAACCTACTGCATGCCAGACCAGAAGCTTATTGCCTCACAGGGGTCAAAAAAGTCCCCCGATGGTCCAAGGCCTTTTTAAGGTGTGAATTGTAAATTGTGAGATCGCAGCGTGATAGCTGCCCAGCTTTCACAAATCTTAACCGAGCGTGGACATGAATGGAAGCCATTTTAGGCCTTTCGCGGCTGCCCGCTGCCATTTCAAGGAACCCTGCATGATTGTTTTGGGGGCACCAGTCCAGGAGACATGCCTTGGAGCAGTGTTCTTAACACCAGAAAACAAACCCCTGTCATCAAGACCCACGTCACAACAGGAACATTAAGCTTGAGTTACTCCACCGATTGTGGAGGTAATTGAGTCTTGAGCATTTTGGAGCAGCCAAGGTCCACTGCCCTGATGTAGAGATGGCACGTGAGTAGCATGCACATTCAATGGACCCGACGCAAGTAGTCCCTTCAGTAACAGGCCGACAAATGCCGCTGTCAACACAGAACCCTACTGCCTCTCCCCAGATAAAAGCCTCCACGAGGACACGTGTCAGCGTCCGGCGCTTTTGGCCAGTAGGGGGCAGATTAGAGTCAGGGCAGCTGATTTATTTATGTATTTGTTTGTTTATGTGCGTGGTTATTTATTTATTATGTTTTTTCATTATAAGTATGCTGCCAAGGCCACTTGGCAGCATTCGAGGGTCGATTAAGCGGGATAAATGGAAAAGTTTTAGTGCAAAAGGCGAAAGAGAAGGAAAGTCTCACATGTCTAAAGGGCCTGGTGCATTCAAGAGACTGGTTGTTCACAAGGGAGCCTATCTCCATACATTTCTATAAGGTGTGAGCCATTCAGCTTTCATCGACCGGGTTCTGTCCAGTCAACTCTCACTCTTTTCTATGCCAACTGTGCAGCAAACGTCCATCGAGTCGCCATAGTTTTCATACCAGCTGCCTCATAAACTTCAGTAACAAGTGTAGACAGTACACTTCAAAATATATATATATATATATATATATATATATATATATATATATATATATATACATACACACTCCTAACTACTTATTTAAACAGGGATGTTACCCATCAGCTTTTAACCGTCACCCTGTCCTATTCCCAACTAAAATTAGAGATTAAACTTGATTTTATTAAAGGGACTCTCACCCACCCAACTGTGGGGCATGCTTCATCAATGAGTCGTGGCTCGGCTAGATGGGCATAGGAGGGCAGGCTCTGCCCCAATGTGGATGGAGCACTTGTTGATGATAAATACTGTTATTGGAATCAGGAAGAAAATGAAACCACTTAAGTTAGCCTCCTAAGTCTTTAACGGTGATGTTATCTTTAGTGAGATCAAAATTAAAGCTAGATGTCTCAGGGATAGTTGGTGATCTCTAAACCCACAGGTCAACATGTTTCAGCTTGTCATGTTCCCCCACATAGGTCTTCCGGCTTTCATCAGGACCAATCCGACCAATCCGAACCCAACCATCTTATTTCCAGAATTGTTTCCTTGTCGAGGGAAGAGATTCTGCACTGTTATGAAGTGAATTTGTTGGTTGTGTGTCCACTAGGAGGGAAACCCCCTGTGCTCCTTTTATCCTCCACTGGATCATGTGTGTACCAAGGACATGCTCATATGCTTCACTCATGCCACATGTTGGTGTGTCAGTCCATGCTCATAGCATGCGTTTAGGGTCAGGCGTTTAGGGTCATCAACAATACAGCAATAGCATTCATCATGTGGCTGTCCTGACAGAATGTCTACCTGAAATTCACTTCCTGTATTAAGACACCATGATCTTTTTAGATATAAAATTCTTCCATGACAGTTGCTTTCTGACATCACTGCCCCCATTTGTACCAATAACCTCTCTCATTCTGACATCACTGCCCTATATGTGCCAATAACCCTACTGATTATGACATCACTTCCTTCATACTCTCCAATAACCCTTTTCATTCTGACCTCGCTGTCCTCATATGTGACAGTAACTTCACTCATTCTGACGTCACAGCCCTCATAAGTGCCAATAACCTTACTCTTTGACATCACTGTCCTCACATGCGCCAATAACCCCAATGTTCTTGACATCATTGTCCTCATAAAGTCAAATAGTCCTACTCATTGTGACACCAGTGCCCTCATCCTGACATTAATAAACCTCAAAGGTTTCTAGGCACGATAGTCTCACTCATTTCTTCAATAGCGCCCTCTGACATGGCTGCTCTCACAGGGGTCAGTATTCTGATTTCTTCTAATGTCACTGCTCCCATGCTTCTCAATTGTCTCTCTCTTCACATCAGTACTCTCAAGCTTCTCAATTGTCCAACTCTTCGCATCACTGCTCTCAAGCTTCTCACTTGTCTCACTCTTCGCATCACTGCTCTCAAGCTTCTAAATTTTCCTCACTCTTCGCGTCACTGCTCTCAAGCTTCTAAATTTTCCTCACTCTTCGCGTCACTGCTCTCATGCTCAACAGTTGTCTTACTCTCTGCGTCCCTGCTCTCATGCTCCACAATAGTGTAAGTCACTCGTTCCCACAATCCAGGTAAGTTATTCACAGTAAAGCATCATCATTCTAGTGCCACCCACAACACCTCAGTATCATCACCTGTGCCCACGCCCCGCCCTTGTGCACTACATTGGTTCTCATTAATGCCCACATCAGGGCCAAGATATTGAATGGCATCCCAGTAATGTTTGGCACCAGTGCCCTCATGCATTTAATATCAGGGCCTTGTTCTCAGGTTCCTGTCCAGACACTCTGATGGGGTGTCCCTCACCTGCACACCGCTGCCCTCACACTCTTCAGCAGGATCTCACACACACATCACCACCATCAAACGTCAAAGGGGCGGGTCTGACTCCTTAGAGGATGGTGGGGGGGACGTTGGCTGGAGATACCAGGGTTGGCTTTTTGTTTTTAAAGGGTCATGACTGGCGATGGCACTTGCGCCGCTCTCTCGAGCGCCACAGGGTTTAATGCAGTGGGCACAACAGGGACATGAAGAGGCAGAGGGGAGGGCAGATAGAGATGGTGGAAAAAGAGCAGAAGGAAAGAGAATTAGAGGGTAGAGAGAGATCAGAAAGGAGAGGAGAGAGCCCGAGGATGGATGGATGAAAAGAGAGCGGGAGGAGGCAGGTTAGACATACTTTTGGTTCCCAGTCATCACTGGAAGGAGATAGGTGCAGTGATTTATGGCGTGATTATGATTTCCATAGGATATAATGGGATTGTAAAACGGCAGACGGGATATCCCTCACGTTTTGTGCTGCCCTCCAAGATCGTAATCAAGCCCTTAGTTGCTTAACTTGCACTCTGGAATCTTATCCCAGCACAGTGTGAGTCCAAATAAATCACCTCCCCTCTCTGCGCCTCCTGTTGCAAATGCATAAAATACATGTGATGTTAAAAATAAACCACCCAAGGATTGTTCATGTGCTTTGTAATGCTGAGTCAGGTGCATGTCCTCACGATACTCTTATCTCATAACAGCCTTGTCTCTGTACTCTGGCTTCATCCTACGGCACCACCCACACAATACTGTTCTTTCTGCAGCACCGGGAGCTGCACTTAACATAACAAGAACTGAATAAACAAGCGCTGGCAAAGTCGGTAGGTCTTCTCCAGCTGATCTATTGGCTTTGCCAATGTTTTTTGCAGATACTATGCAGCATCAGGAAAAATCAAATGCTTTTTTTTGCTGATGCTGTGCAGCATCAGCAAAAAAAGTGCAGTTATGCAGCCATGTCATTCTGCTGGCACACCCATTCATGATGATGTATGTGCACGCATGTGTCATCACACATACGCACACCTGCATAA
Organism: Pleurodeles waltl; assembly: GCF_031143425.1. Classification (NCBI taxonomy): domain Eukaryota; kingdom Metazoa; phylum Chordata; class Amphibia; order Caudata; family Salamandridae; genus Pleurodeles; species Pleurodeles waltl. The sequence continues at coordinate 95,327,647 of NC_090441.1, forward strand.
TCATGCAGGTGCCATTAGCTCTGTTTTTTAAAATTTATAAATACAAGATATCTAATGCAATGTGGATTTCGAAATAGAAGCATTAAAAATTTCATCACAAAAGTGCTTTCTGTAATTTGCAGCAAATGGTAGCTTGTGAGCCCTCTAAAAAATATAATAATAGTAATTTAAAAAAATATTCAGGGTGCAAAGGAGAAGCACGTGTGGAAAGCAACGTGGGTGGGCGGGCTGTAGGGAAGTAACAGGGATTGGGTGGGGGAAATTAAATAAAAATAACGGTGGAAGTGGGAGAGGGGAAAAGCGTCCGTGAGAGAGAGAGCAACAGGGTTTGAGGGAGTTAGGGGAGGGAGAAGTACACGAGCGGGAGAGCAACACAGTGTGGAAGGATTGTTATTTGGTGGGGGAGAATCACATGGGGGAGAGAGAAAGCATCACAGGATGGTCAGAGCATCGGGTGTGGGTATTCAGCAGGGGGGAAAGCACATGAGGGAGAGAGCTGGAAAACATCTATTCTCTCATAGAGTGCTTAACCAAAAAGAAGAAAGCAGTTTCCTAAACGTGAGCAATGGAAGGATACAAGTTAGACACTCAAAAGAACTGTAACAAGGCCATGCTCTAGGGGAGCGACAAGCACAAGAGGAATGTCAGCTATTAAATAACAAGCAAGCAAATGAGAGTGACAATGTTACCAACCTATGGTAAGCAATGGGCGTGATCTACCTTTTTTGTAAGCCCACCATAGGTATTTTGCAGCCAGACAGCTCATCCTAACATTACTGAACTCATACACTTTAAGGGTCTGATGAACATTCACATCCCTGGCCTTACACACTGCCAGTGTCTAACTCTATTCCCACATCCCTGACTCATATACCCTAATGGAATTTCAGTCATTGTCATATTGCCGCCATTGTCATATTACCACCACGAGAGTCATGTCAATGAAGTCAACATCCCCGCCCTCATACGTTCCATTCAGTCTCACTCGTTCACATTTAATTGTCCCCATGCGCATCACTGCAGTATCACTCATTGTCACATCCGTGCCCTCGTCCACTTCAATAGTCTCACCTATTTTCACAACCCTGCCTTCATACACTCCTGGGAGCATCACCCTTTCACGTTTAACTATCCTGGTGCATCAGTGGAGGCTCGGCCACTGTCACCTCTCTGCCCTCTTACGCTTCACTCATCTGAGAAATTGCCACATTACCACCCTCAAACACTTCAACGAAGCCTCTCTAGTTCTCACATCTGTAATCTCATACCTTTCAGGGGAGCCTAGCTCGTTTGCATATAATCAGTTACTTCCTGTGCCTTAATTTTTGTAAATCACGATCAGTGAGTGAGTCTAAGACTCTAACTAGAGGGGCCATAGTACAGCAACTTAGCAGGACTATGTGATATGACTGCAACATCTGTGGAAGCGCAAACATAAGGCAGAGTAAGGCTGCTACCTTAACCAACACTAGATGGCGCCAAATCGCGAGGCTGTGACAGAGAGCACTCCAAGGGCAAACTTTTTTTTACAGAAAAACCTAAATTAACTGCCCCCTTCCTGGCTACAAGGGACAATATTATACCTTACTACAATGTATGAAGTTCTGCAACTTCAAATAATGTAATTTATTTATGCAAGATTTGAAATGTAGAGCACACCTACTAGGATGAACCCCCCCTTGAAAGTGAATCCTTTCCTCTCTGAAGGAAATTATCATTGTTAAAGATCCTATCATGCACTGCACATTGCCTGAATTACTAAATCAGCAGCCAGCGTCTCCAGAGGACCTGACTGGCAAGACCATATTATTTCCATTTTCGGCTAATGTTTGATGTTCTTCTCTTTTCTCCTCTCCAGTTTTCATCTGTAGTTTCATGGTGGCAGCCCCCATCTTCGGTTACCTTGGCGACCGCTTCAACAGGAAGATCATCCTCAGCTGCGGCATCTTCTTCTGGTCCGCGGTCACCTTCTCCAGCTCCTTCATCACGAAGCAGGTAAGAGCTTGTGAATGCACAAGTGGGATGTCCCCACGGTCACACAGAGAGATGTTAGTGCCTACGTTACTGACCAAAGTGCTTATCAGTTCGGGCTGCCACAAAAAGGTGTCGTGGATTTATTGCAGGAGTGATAAAAAGGGACCGATCCATAGAAGATATTTAGCATATCCACTTAAGATGCATTTTCATGCGATTAATTTTAATGGTAATCATTTACACAGTCAGTGATTAAGTTTTAAAAACTTGAAACCCTCTAACCAAAATGTTGGTTTAATTATGTTACAAAGACCTTTAAACCAAATAAAGTTTTGTGCAATATTTTCCATTGCTTTGACCTCGGCGTTTTTTCCTTTTATATGGATACAATATTAATCTCTCACAATTGCCGGGTATTTTTGGCTGTTACACTGTGGCTTTCCATTGCCACTTTGTTGCCACTCAGCCATCTTTTATTGGCATCCTCTACAGGTCTTCACGTTGAGACTAAGGTCTCCATTTGATTATGCCAACTTGGTCTATGTTTTGATGACACAGAGAAGATATTTGTGGGAATTAGAGAAAAATATTGAATTATGTTATGGCTTTCTTAAAACATAGGCCCTCATTATAACCCTGGCGGTACTACCAGCCATATCATGACCGTGGCGGTCCCGCCACAGTCATACCGCCGGGACCGCCAGGCTACCGCCATGGCAGTCCCAGCGGCTGTAATCCGCCAGGGGATTACGAGTCCCCTTTCTGCCAGCCTGTCCATGCCGGTAATTACTGCCATGGAAGGGCTGGTGGTAAGGGGAGTCGGGGGGCCCCTGCACTGCCCATGCACTTGGCATGGGCAGTGCAGAGGCCCCCAGGCACAGCCCCATTGCGCAATCCACGGGCAGTGGATTGCGTGACGGGTGCTGCTGCACACGCCGCATCGCCACATTGCCGCCGGCTCGTATAGGAGCCGGCTGCAATGTTACGGCCGTACTCCTCCGCTGCCCACCAATGTTGAAGTGAGGCCCCAAGTCTACTCCCACTCCTGCGAGCAGGTCTCTGTCCCGCTTGGCTTTTCTGCTAGCCATCGGCTCCCAGTATGCTGACGGCTATTAGCAATGGTGTCATGGGGGGGGGGGGCAAGAAAAATACATCAAGGAGCATATTTAAGAACCCCTGGCGCCACTGGAGCTACACTTTTTGTGATGCACCGTATTTAATTTTGTGACATAACGCCACCTTGTAAATACAGCCCCTTCACATGCAGCCCTTTGCGTGGAAGGGGCGTGCAATGGGTGTTGCTGTGGGCGTGCCACTGCAACACCTATTGCATTTTGACGCTGCCTCAGATTTATGAGTTTTCCTAAACCTGAGTCAGCGCCAAAATCTAACGCCACCTCGGGGGTGGCGTAAGCAAGGCGCAAAGAGGAGGAATACTTTTATTTATGCTTCAAACAACCCTCTTCCTCCATAACAAAAAACTGAAAATGCGTGCATGTGTGCTCATAAAGTGAATTGGGGCAACAAACTGAGAGATGTGATTGGTCCCGGCCAAACAAGGATTGAAAATGGGGCATGTAGAGAACTGGGCATTTTGGCTCTTGAAGTCCATTGCTTTCACATTTCGAAGAAAAGACTATTTCATGTGACCTTTTTAGGGGTGCAAAGGAGTGATACCCTCAAGTGGACTCTAAGTGGGGTGAGTCATAACTGTTTGTGGGACGCAGAGAGCAAGTTGCTGGTCAAAGGTACACTTGACAAGCCAGCAAATTGCAGGAACGAAAGATGCTTGCCTAATGGCAATAGATATACGAGGCTATTTTTATCATCTCTCTGTTTTTTAACTGTTTATTTTATGTTGGAATTGAGTAAACACTGGTTTGTCCTGTGATTTTGGGTTTATCAGATCTGTTGATTTTTCAGAGAGATCTGCGTGGTTTACATCCCTGACACAATATTGCAAGGGCCTATTCCCTTTCCTTTTAGTTCTTCTTCCTAGGACAAACTATAACTATATTCTTGGTCATCCAAACCTTGGTGCTTTTCTCTACAACAAGCAACTCTTCACCCCCGAATCAAAACTCTAACCCGTAGTGGAACAAACTAGTCGATGTGCCATGTGGCCGGCCTGGATTTCAATCCCAAGCACCACTGCACAGAAAGCATTTACGTATGTTTGCAAAATACCTTCAGGCACAACCTGCACACAGTTGGGGTTTAACATCATGGGGATGGATGGATACACAGTGGCATAGATTGGTACATGCCATAATGCACATGCATAGTTGGATATTCACATAGAATGGAGGTGGATCCTCATTGACGTGGATTGCTGGTTAGCCACGTATATTGGTGGTATATCATCCAGGGCATGCACACCAGGAGAGTCCCATGGAATGGAGATATTTCATCAAAGACGTGGACATCTGGACACCAATATAAAATAGAGTTAGGTCACTAAGGACCTGATCTGCTGGACAATCACATTGAATGGAAGTATATCCTGAAGGACGCAGGGGGCGGGACAACCACATAGAATGGAGGTGGATCATCATGGACTTGGATCGCTGGATAACCACATAGAATGGCGACATATATTCAAAGGTGTGGACGTCTAGACAGCTACAACGAATTAAGGTATGTATCATCCATGACATATATCGCTGGGCAGTCATATAGAATGTGGCTAGATCATCAAGGACATGGACAGCTGGGCAGCCATAGAGAATGGAGTATATCCTCAGGGACGTGGAGAGCTGGACAGCCACAGAGAAGAGGTGGATTGTCATGGACATGCATCGCTAGACAGCCAGATAGAATGGAGGTAGGTCATCATTGACGTGGCTCGCTGGAGAACCACACAGAATGGAGGTACCTCATCAAAGACGTGAACGGCCAGACAGCCACATAGAAAGAAGGGCTATGTCATCCATGACATGGGCAGCTGGGCAAACATGTATAATGAAGCCAGATCATCGAGGGCGTGGACAGTTGGAGAGCCACATAGATTGGCGGTTTATCACCAAGGAAGTAGACAGCTGGGCAGCCACTTAGAAAGGAGGTAGATCTTCAAGGACATTGACTCTAGCACAGACACGTAAAAAGGAGGGCTATCATGAAGGACGTGGACATCTGGACAGTTACATACAATGGAGATATACCAAGGATGTGGATATCTGGACAGCTATATAAAATAGATATATACCATCAAGGACGTGGACATCTGTATAATCACATAGAATGGAGGTGAAGCATCACGGAGGTAGCGGCTGAATAGCCACATGGAGCAGGGGCGTCGCTATCAGTGGTACAGCAGAAGCGTTGCAGTTGCACTGGGCTCCACTGAACCCTGATTATTGCTGTATTTTACTATTCAACCAGCAGTCAGGCCAATTTTACTTGCCTGCTCCAGGACTCTTATCACCAATGCTATAACACTGCGATGCAACATAGTATACATGTGGCGTGATAGAGATGTAGTCTAATGAGGATTGAGTCCATTAGTTGTCAGTGGTGGAACTAGACGCTCCAATTTCCCCAGTTGGACAAAATTAAGTAGCCTCAAAGGACCACCTTATCTCCTGCTGCTTCAGTTCTATACTTTTGCATTGGCTGTGCTTGGAAACAGATGCCACCAAATCAGGCGCTGTATATGTATTCTTGGAAACAAGCATACAGTAGCAAGATCCCTCATTCCAGCTGTTCTCGTGGAAGAGTCTAGGACCACCCACTCCTTGGGTGATGTGTGGGTGGCTGTCCAATGCAGGTTTATCCAAGCAGTGCCAGGTGCTACCGACAAAAGTCCCTGCCATCACCGGCTAGCGCATCAGATTCTGCATCAGGCTAGGGAGAGGACAAGCCAATCACATCTGGTCTCTGGATTCTGGTGGCCCCAATGCAAGCTGCAGCTTTTTACTACTAGATTAGGCGAAAACCCTGCTGTTACCTAGATAAATAATGGAAATGTCTATGCTACCTGGTATTCTGATTTTGTTTAATGGAGTATGTAGGGTCCGTGAACCATCAGATATTGAAAGTCCCTCGTGTACATTATGACTGACCTTTTGATTTAAGGCTCAGGCTGGCATCTAGAGGCACAATAATAATATTCAACAGAATAATAAATATCTTCAGTTCCTGATGAATCACCTAGAATTTCATAGGTTCGCCGATATCTTCATGCCGACGTACATCACTTGCCACCTTCTGTGTTGGATCAGATTTAAAATCTTCACTACATAGCGCCCAGAAGCTGAAAATCTCACCAAAAGTGCCAGATCAGACTTTGAAGAGCACGAGCATTTTTCTCTCCACTTTTCGAAATTAAAAGCTGAAACTAAATTTTGGGTCGGCGAGGTATCAAGGTCTTCTTTTTAGTTCAGCTACCCACCTTGTGAATGATCCATGATGTCTCCGTGAGTGAGTGCACCTGCTGTGCAGTTCCCTTTTTTCACTCAAAGGCTGCCATGAGTAGGCATCGGTGGGTTGGCTCAAACACTCATCTTTTCAAGGTCGGATTATTCAATACTTAGTAATAATAGCACCTATTACACTGCTAAAGTTGATAGTAAAGGGCGCCCAACCCCAGGATAAGCAGGCTCAAAGATGTGCTTATACCTCAAAAGTATTTTTGGGGCCACTGGAGAGCCTCCTTTCGCCGTGGCAGAGATATCCCAAATCCCAAAGACACAATATGACATGGAGCAGTGACAGGATATAAAAATAATTATTCTGTATACATTCTAAATTGGTATACATGTTTTCCAACTTCTGCAGAAGCCACTTTTTCCTCGCCCAAAAACACAAGGCGCCTAAACAGGATCTGGGATGCGTGAAACATACCTAATAAAAAACGGATTATTATTTTAGGAGCTGCGCACGTCAGGTGTGTGAATCACTGGGATGTGACATGGAAAACACGCTGTCTGAGGTGCGAAAGCGGTGACGTGGGTAGCAAAGCTGGCTTTGTGGCTTGGATCGAGGCCCAGAGGCCTCCCATGACCACTGGCCTGGTCATTGGTGGACCAGGCCAGTGGTCATCACTCGAGCCAGCTCAGTGTGCTTAGAGGGCAGGAGTCTGTGAAGATGACTCAGAGGTGACCATCACTTACGGGAGGTGTCTCTGCAGAACTGCTGTGGTTTTCAGTGGCGGCCTGCTCGTATTTACAGTGGGGGTGGAGGGGAGGTCAGAAGTTGGATACAATAAAAATAAAAATGGCACCTACGTGTCGAAGATCTTCTCTCCTCGCATCGCGTCGTCTCTCCCAGCTCTGACATGCAACGGTCAAGGGACTCAGGAAACTGCACAAGCCAATCTTGACGTGTCAGGATTGGTGAGAGCGGGCTCTCTCGGCGTTCACCAGAGAGCTGGAGGCCTGTGCTTACTCTAACCAAGTTGTCTAACGAGAGCTATGTTAGATATGTTTAAAGTGCGCATGTCAGACTGGCCGTCGCAAGGCGGCCGGCCAAAGGGATATGTGCACTTTAAACAAGTGCACAGCCCCCTGTTGCCACTCGGCAGCAACTGCCACAACACGCCACATCCCGTCCTGACACTCGGTTCAGGACAGGCCGCTGAAAAATAAAATGGTAATAAACAGAGTTTATTACCATTTTTTTTTTCCGTTATGGGGGCTTTTTTTGACGGGCGATGCTCCTCTGCCCACACTGAGGGGCCGCCCCTGGTGGTTTTCAAGTCAGCTATGACGTCACTAAGGAAACGCAGTATACTGCTGCCGCTTGCATCTCAAACAATCGACGTCACCGAGAAACACCAACGGACCTCGTACCATATGATCTTACGTCAGCAGCGCCTTGAGGCCTTTCAGGGTGAGTTGTGCGCTATTCACTACATCAGTGAACGTGCTGGCACCCGATCTAGATTGAATAGTTACTTCACAGTGGAACACCAGTGGAACTGCTGACACTTGATTTCAAGTGAGCAGTGACTTCACAATTGAGAACAAGTAGACCTGCTGCCACATGTGACTTCACAATTGAGAACAAGTAGACCTGCTGCCACATGATGTCGAGAAAACGGTAACTTCACAATGGATCACTAGCGGGAGTCCTGGCGCCTGTTCTTTAGGGAACAGTGACTTTACCAAGGAACATCAGTGGAACTGCTGCCACCTGATCTCAAGTGTATAGTGACTTCACAGTGGACATCAGTAGAAGTGCTGGCACTTGATCTCAAGTGAATATTGACTTCACAGTGGAACAACAGTGAAAGTGCTGGCACCTGGTGTCAAGTGTATAGTGACTTCACAGTGGAACATCAGTGAAAGTGCTGGCACCTGATCTCAAGTGAATAATAGCTTCACAGTGGATTATCAGTGAAAGTGCTGGCACCTGATCTCAAGTGTATCAAGAGTTCACAATCGAACACCACAGGAACCACTGCCTCCTGACCTCCAATCAGCAGTGACTTGACGATGGACCACCAGTAGAACAGCTGTGTTTTCAAGTCAGTAGTGATGTCACTAGTGAACACTAGAGGACCTGCTGCCACCTGATCTCAGTCAGCAATGATGTCACAAAAAGAGCAGAAAAGCTGTCCTCACTTGGGTCTTAAGTTCACAAGGGTGCAACCAAAGAGTGCAGGAAGAACTATTGTCACTTTGCCTGATTAAGCGATGACATCACATTCGCGAGCCACGCAAGACACAGAGGGCATCCACTCTCACCACACAAGGGTGGTGCCATAGTGACGCACCTCAGACCCCGCAGCTAACAAAGTGAGGCCGGATGGGTGAATCCACAGGGGACACCATTACCCGGATCGTTGTGCAGGTACCCAGGCCGCACGACATGAGAACAAATTCTCCAAGCAATGTGTAAAATAAATACACAAAAGGCAAAGTACACCACACACCATCAGTCAACGCCCGGTCCCTCGGGGAGGCGGATGTATTGTTTGGAGGTGACAAAGACACTACAGATTGGAGTTCAGGTGCCCTGGCGAGCAGGTCATTGCTTTTCACCTACACACAATAGGGGTTCCCTTCCCAGCGCCTCAGTTCCTGCTCAGGTAACAAAGGTACAGTGTATGTACAGTAGCCCGTGGCCATACAGTAAGAGCAGGGCTTGTGCAGGACAGACAGCCCTAATCCGGCCCCGCCCTCGCGGACTGATCTCTTCTTAGAAACGAGGGCCGCCGGGAGCCTCCCTCCCTGGGCGGGAGATGCGCACAGCAGATACCCTTTGTTCCAGGCGCCATCACAAAACTGCACACACGCCCTGCCAAAGCCTGTCTTTCCACACGTCACGAAAGTCGTATAGTAGAGATGACCTAAGTGTTTCTGAGAACTACCTCCCCGAGCCCGGGCCGCAGAAAGAGGCCCTTGTCACCGGTGCGGCATCCCTCGGGGACTACTTCACGGCCTGCGAGGGCGCGCTGCGGCCCCTCCACCGTGGCCGCCTTGTGCTCACGCGTGGCCAAACCGCATTCCACAGGCCAAAGCGAAGACAGACACAGAAACACCGCAGTCCTAGACTTAAACACTCCCGCCCAAAAACACACATGCACCAATATATATACAACTCATAATTCACACCTTGCCTGCCTGCAATCCAAACACGTGCAAGGCTTATCAATGGTACATGCCAAAGGTCAGGGGCCGCAGTGCTGCTATTTTTACTGATGCATAAAAGCACGCCCGCCAGGTACACACACCATGAATACTGTACACATGCTCTGTATACACTAAAGACACCAGGTATAATAAACACTTGCATTCCAGAGCGGCAATGCTGTTCCTGTAAAGCATGGCTCTCTCCATCCCCAGCTGCCCCTCCAGTCACCCAGTGGCTGCGCCTTCGACCCTATTCAGCGCTCCACTACATTATAGCTAGGTTAGCGCTATACAAATACCACACACATACACATACATGCATGGTCCTATACAGACTATGCTGACCTATAAACCAGCACCCAGAAGAGCTGAGAGGTCATATTCCGATGTACACGTAGCCTTAGACAATCTGGGGTACAACACCCATAATGCGATTTGGGGATGGCCCAGTCAGTTACACAATATAATATTACTTTTTGGTGATGCATTTAAGAAAATCAAAGCTTTTAGTGACGTCATGGCTGACTTGAAAACCACATCAGTTCTGCTGGTAGTCCTCAGTGATGTAGACACCTCATCTAAGTGATGGGCACCTCTGAGTCATTTTCCACAGACCACCGCCCTCTGCGCAGACTGAGCTGGCTCTGGTGATGACCACTGGCCCGCTCCACCCATGACCCAGAGTGAAGGGCCCTGGGCCTTGTTCAAATCCCTAGGCCGGCTTTCTAACACGGAACACTGCCTTTACACCTCAGACCGCGTGTTTTCCATGCAGCATCTCAGTGACTTACCCTCCTCTGCCTCCCTATTATGGATCGAACACACTAAACAGAATTAAATCATATAAAATCATTCTAATTAGAAACATGGAATATTGACATATAATGAGGTTGTTTTTAGAGCTAATACCAGTAGCTTTAGTATAAGGATAGCGTAAAGTACAAAGAAAATAGACTAGCATGCCACCTGTGACTGCGTTAGCCATAGGATGCTGACATTTTTAGAAAACATCTGCTTGGTTTAGATAAACTGGGCACATTCATTGCTTCTACTCTGGACATCTGGTGCACCAGTGGACACTGAACATGCGCATGTGCAATCTCACAAGTACACTCATGCTTGAGATCACTGATCACTGTCGGGGTGCAGTGCCAGTAAAGTTAGCGAAGAGCCCAGTAAAGATTGTAAAAATACTCTCTAGTGATTGTCTTTTCTTACAGCAAAAACATCATAACTCAAAATGCGAGGGAGTACATAGAAATAAAGGGAGATAGGGGGTGGACCAGCACCTTTTCAAACGCAGGTTTGCCAAAGAGGTTTATGGAAATCACACCGAATTACGACACTGAGGGAAAGTGTTATTGCAACTATGTAAATTAAAACCAACATCCACCACTATTCTCCTACTCACCTTCCCCAGTTCAGAAAGTGACAAATTGTCAGATTTGCTGCGTTTTGGCCCCGATTTGGACTCTGGAGCGGTTCAGAGCTTGATCTCTTGCTAGGTAATATTGTACGCCGGCTCCCGAGTCTCCAGAATCACCTGCATGATACATCGTAAAGTGACCCAGCCTTGGTTTAGAACACATATGTATGTTGCAGTTCTTGTATAGAAGTAAACAAAACAGTGGTGGGTGAAGTGCTTGAATTAATCTCAGCCACTGGTAATCATTTGAGGCCGTATCCCAGTAGATCAGTATTTTGCTCACCATACCACCTCAGATTAGACCAAGCTGTATACAACTCGGCGTTGATCCTTCTTCATTAGCACCAGTCCAGCTCAGACTACCAAGCCCTGTCCTCACTGAACCGGAACACAAGCAACCCAAGGCCTGTCTCACTTTGATTGCACTAGTCTGTTGAGTGCAGCTTAGTCCCAGTAGTACAATGAGCATGGGACTCACGTGCTAGCGTGCCCAGAAGTGTTCACTCAGAATGTTGTGACTGATGAGTGGTCCAACAGAATTAGAGCAAATGATTGGCTTCAATCATAGTTTCAGTTCCTTGATGAGGTTGGAAACCCGGATGAAAGGAACGAAGCAGCTCATGAGAGGATAGTTAAGTGGTAACCATGGTTTCCAGTGACTAGGTGATGCACGGAAGGCCAATAATGGGATGGTTGTTGAATAATATTTTGAGACCAGCATTTCTTGTTTTCTGGAGGAGAGTGTAGATTGCACCTTGAGCATTTGAGTGACAACCCAATGGATGAGGAGGATATGACGAGGTGGTTGATGAGAGGGACCGGTGCATTTAATCACACAGACCTTATCTTTCCCTCTAACTTCCATATACCTCTGTGAAGTCATCAAAGGAGGAAGGTACTTTGTTTACCCCTGGGCTCCATCTGCATCTGTACAACAAAGAAAGCGAGGGAACGGGTGGAGAGAAAAGTCCTGAAGGTTTGAGGAAAAGCAGCATAAGAAGTTGACATTAATGCGATGCAGCTTCAGAGGAAACGTCAGCACTGTGAAATGCCTCGTGCATCAAAGGACCCAGTCTTCCATATTCTCTCTGTTTGACTGACACACAGTGCCCAAATAGCTAAAATTAGGCTGGCAGCAAATGAAAAACTTGTCATGCAACGCCTCTTTGAGGTGTAAAAGGATGCTTTTGAATGACCGCGAGCCCCTTCAGATTTCATGGTAGTGTGGTCATTATTCAGGGAAATCCTCAGCTTTGATTATTTGAATTGTGTAAAGGGCTCTTCTCATACTAGAAACAATGGGGGAAAGATTCAGCGTACCAAAGGGTTTGACAGCACAGAAGCCCTCAAATTAAGATTGCTTTCAGTTTCAAATTGTATCCAACATTCCCTCATCCAGCCTCCTTCTATCACACGCTGGTTAATTATAGGGAAGATCTAAGGGGTTGGCCTACAAAGGACCTACATAACAGCCTGAGAGATGACAATGGCAGTCCCTTCATTCAGCGGGATGTCCCAAGACCTGAGTGTCATTAGACTAGGGGACTACTCATGGAGAGAGGGAGCTGGGTCAGCAGGAAGGGGACAAGACACATGCATCACACCAGGACCAACATTCTAGGGTGGCAGCAGGGGAAGTTTGGAAGACTTGCTAGTCATTATGTATCTATTGTTGCTCCAGTTCATGACAGTTCATGTTCGCGGGTATAGGTCTTCATAAGCAATGTCCTACCTGGACTGCCTGAGACATCCGGTTCTGCCTCCAGCCATTGGCCTCAGTGGGTGTGTCAATGAGCCTAGGCAGAATGCAAGGGAGACACTGGACCTGCAACAAGCGCAAACGGGTAAGACTGAAAATGGAGTGACAGCAAGCTCCAGGCATACCAGCACTGTCTTTTGATGAGTGTCTGATGCCAGCACCACCCACAGCCTCACTACCGGCCACAGCAACTCTACATTCACACTGGCAGACATGGGCCACCTACCATTGCAAGATGGCAGAAGTTATTTGCCTGACATGGATCAATGCACTTTCCCAGTGCAATAAATAAATGCCTCACCATTCATTCATTGCAAAGGAAGCACTTGTTTGGGGATGTAAAGGAATTTGGTGCAAAGTAAGAAAAGGGGTCCTTTTCTTGACGTATGTACTACTGTCAGTTTCACATAGTGGCACTAAGGGGCCCTTCCGCAGTATATTGCCAGAACAATATATTAATCTGCGGAGTATAACTTATTGAATAGAATAAATCACAGAATTGAAGCACAAATAAAATATATCCTTGTATTTTTTTTATTTTTGTACATGGTCTAAATGAGTGTCTTCGTATTTCTGCTTAAACTTAGCCCAGTGATTCCTTGCAAAGTGATGGACTATTGCTTTGGTGCTGAAATCCATTTTATTGAGGCAGAAGAGAAACCATCATCTTATATTCCCTAAACCTGAGAGCTGGTGTGACATGGACTCCTTCACTCTATAGATCCGGAAGCTGCGAGCAGTAGAGACATGGGTACATCACTCGATACTTCCTGCAGCTGTGAGCTGTAGAGACATGGGCTCTATCACTCTATATGTCTGGCTGCTGCGACCTGTCGAGGCATTGACTCCGTCGCTCTATAACGTCCGTCAGCTGCAAGCTGTTGAGGCATGTGTATATCACTCTATATGTCCTGCAACTGTGACCTGTAGAGACATGGGCTCTATCACTCTATGGTGGCTCATTTACAAGCCTCTTGCACTGCCGTAGCGTAATTTTATTTGACGCTACAGTGGTGCAAAACAGTCCCCTACCCTACGCAGTTTTTACAAAGTGGTGCAATGTCATCATTGTGGCAGTTTGTAAACCCTTGCCCCTCATTATACCTGCACCACGTATAATGTATGCAAGGGAGTTGTTCCCGCGCAGGGAGTTAAAAAAAAAATGGCGCATTGAAATCTGCAAGATTTCACTGCGCTATTCAAGCGCCATTTTTTAATGCCTGCCTAGGGCGGGCCTTAAACTGATTCAAGGCTCTTTTCAATGGGCCTCCCTGAGCTTTGCTGGACTAGCGTCAATTTTTTTTTACATTAGTCCAGCAAAGCACCACAACTGCGTCAAAACTTTTGACGCAGTTGTGCTAAAGAGCATCATGGTGCACTGTATTATAAATACAGGGCTACCATGGTGTCATTAGGGGGGCGCAGGGCGACGCAAGGAAGCAGGCGCATCAGAGCCGATGCGCCAGTTCCTTGTAAATGAGGCCCTGTATGTCTGGCTGCTGCGTGCTGTAGGGGCATTGACTCCGTCACTCTATACGTCGGGCAGCTGTGAGCTATAGCGGCATCGACATCTTCACTCGATGTATCCTGTAGCTCTGAGCTGTAGAGGCATGGACACCATCACTCTCTTCTTCCAGCAGCTGCGAGCTGTAGTTGCGCAGACCTCGTCACGTTCTGGTTCCTGCTGCTGCGAGCTGTTGTGGCATGGACTCCACCACTGTGGAATTCCTTCTCCTGTGAGCTGCAGAGGGATGCACCCCATCACTCTATACTTCCTGCTGCTGCGAGATGTAGAAGCATGGACTCCACCACCCTATAAGTCCCACTCCTGTGAGATGTAGAGGGTGTGCCCCCTATTGTTGGTCTGGTGTTGAACTGGGAACCACATCCATATGATCTGGTCTTAACTTTTTGACTTCTGGTCCATTCAGTAACTTTGGGGAAGCAGTTCTAGCACAGGACAAGTTTTCAGTGCCTCGGGCTGCATAAATTATCACAATTTTACCAAAAAAAGATTTTTTGTCTCACCAAAATCTGGCCTATGTCCAATGCCCCTTGTACTTTGCAAAACATCCAGAAATATAAGCAAAACACACAGCAGTTGTGGTTGAATATTAGCAAAGCGAGAAAAAAAACAAGAAGTGTCTATACAATGGGTTCTCGCAAAAATTTCCAAGGGGCCAAAAAGTTTGGTCTGTGATGTGACGGAGGGACGCATTAACGCCAGCAGTAGCAGTCGGGCTGGGGTTGTTTGCTGGTAAGGTTGATATAGAGGAAGAGAAGCATATACATCTAGTAGCTGAATTGCACAATGAGAAACCAGAAAACCTGGGATTAATCCAGGCTTCCTTACTTTAGTAAATTGTGTGACCCTAGGCAATTGTTTTATTTTACTTTCCCTCCTTTTTCTTCATTATCATATATAAGAGGACCTCGAAATACATGATTGCAGAACGGGTGCTGTACAAAACCTCTTCCTGTGTTTGATTTTAAAATGTATAGTGTTGTTTATGCATTATAAGAACCCAGGCCACCAAAAGAGTGCATAAAACAACTGACTTTCGATCTATTTCGCTACTGACATTGTTGTCAGGGAGGGGGAAAACAAATGTTTCAAAATTTATTTTTGAAAGCTACCACTTTTATAAAATACTTCTCAAAGTGCTGATATAATCTAATGTACTAAGGTAAAACGGTTCTGTATGTTGATGAAGTACACTTTTTGAATTCTGAATAGACTATCATATTTTTACACTTTTGCTGCGAGATGTCTTAAAAAATTAAGGTGTTTCCAAAGTTAAGTGGTGCAGGACTCCCTAGTTAATTCCTTTTATTAACATCATTTAGCCTTTAAATAAAAGCTTGCCTGTTTATTTATCATCTTTTTAACGTTTAGTGCAGAGTTTAGTAAATAGCAGTCCAGTGCTTCTGTTGAACTGAGGGCCACATGTAAAGGTCAGGAGGACCACAAATGGCCCCTGGCCTGTACTTTGAGTATCAATGGTCTATACTGTCACAGGCAAAGCTAAGTGCAGGGATGTGGGCAGCAGTGGTTAATTTGTAAATAAAAATGTGCCGGTGCCCAAAACTCTCCTCTGAAACACGCAGCTGCTGCACTGAAATGTGCAAGCACCGAATACTGAGGCAGCCTAATCCTAAAGCCACCTTGGGCCTCTTTAATCCATTTACAGCCACTCCCTCCCCCTCCGTTTACTCTTGCAGCTTTCTGCTTTCTCCCTATGTGACATTTTTTTGTCTTTCCTTCCTCCGTCTTTCTCATATATGTCTTTTGCTCGTAATTATTGCCTGATGCAGAATATTAAGTGCCGGCCCTTGAAAATAAGTGCTGGTGGCCCCCACTGGCAATACTGGCTCAAATTAAGCACTGGTGGGCAGACTACTCTACATCAGCAGTAATTACCCATCATGAAATTAATCCAAGGGAGTACTTGGCTAGCCCCTTTAGCAGAGGTCACTATGTTGCACAATCACATGTGATGTGCAAGATCTAAAGGCTCTCATACAACACACACTGTTCACTTTGAACAAATGCACAAGATCCAGGCAAACCAAGAATATGCAAACACTGAGATATTTGACTAGACTTTGCATTTAGCTGCAATGCTGTAAGAATTGAACCACCACTATTAGCCTTCTCGCAGCATGGCCACCGAAGTAGTATCTACAGGCAGATGGTAGATACATGGAAATCTCATTATAGCCGCCCAGGAGCGTGCGCAGCTCTGTGGATTTAAGCTGATAGAGCTAGATTTGGAGAAGATTGAAGCAATCTTCCAATTTTTTTGTTGGCAGTGTCATTTACAATTTTTGTGCACTGCATGAGGCTTTTCCTGTCTCTTCGAAGCAGTTGTGGAAATCAGAGCAGGTGGTTTACCTGCGGGAGCTCCACCTTAATAAAACCCCATTTTCATGCATCTAATCTTGTGAGGTCTATGGTCGAGGGTGGTCCTTTGTGTCAGTCACACATGGAATAATAGACTTGGCTACATCAACCCACCAAAGAGGCGTCCTTAGGGACTTAGAAGCCTAGTGTGTCATCATAAGGCCACGAACAACAGCTATGCTTATAGAGCGCACTGTAATTCCTCTTCAGAGTCTAGGCGCTTGACAAAGAATACAACTATTACCCGAAGCCCCTGAGGATGATGGGGCAGCCCCACCTGGATTCTAACATGCTACATGGGTTTGAAGAGATCCCTGCAGCAGGTTCAGTAACTCACTGAGTCTCACTACCTGTTCACGGTTAAATCAAGCACATGAAGAAAATGAGCCTCTCAGGGATCCGTAAGGGCACATCCTTGACGACCTCCTGCTTTATCCAACACTGGAAATCTGATGGAGAACATAAAAGATAAGTACCAGTCACATTAAAGGGATGTGCATAGTTAATCAGAACTTCCAGCATAGCACAGACTGTGAAAATGTGCATCTGCCTCTCCCATTTCCACACCCATCATTCATCTAAGCCCTTGTCTCCTAACACAATCATTGCACCAAGGTAAGCATCATGCATGACATGGAGACAACTGCCTCATAGGCTCAAAGCAAGGACAACACACTTCCAACCACACACCCACACGGTGTAGTGTGCTACCTATTTAGGTAAGCACTTCAGCACCCCACATAGGGAGTTATGAATGCTACACAAATGCTATCATGTAATTTAACTATTAAAGTATTCAGTAGTTTGTCCTGCTAATGAAGTTCCTCACTTTTAAATTTTCTTTGATGAAAAATTCCAAAATATATATATGAATGTAAATGTATGTTTTATAAAATCCATGAATATATATGACAGGCTTCTTCAACGAGTAGCTCGCGAGCTACTGGTAGCTCTCCAGCTAAGTGAAAGTAGCTCTCCATGTGCAGCCCAGCCTAGTAAATTAGAAGTTTTTGCTTGGATGAATTAATGTATGTTTACCAAAATTGAAAAGTGTGTATTTTTCTGAACTCATAAGCTGATGTTTATAGAAACATGGTTGAGTGTCAGAGGCATTGCAGCTATGACTGTTATATATTACCCATGTAGAAGCAGTCCATATTGACAAAACATTTTTTATATTATTGCTGGCAACCGTGCCTGATGCACTGAGATGATCGCTTCGGATAAACATGCATAGGTTGACCACTAATGTAATCAAGCTTGATGTGGTCACTATTACAACACTAATAATATCAGTAGCTCAGAATGATTTTCATTGAACATAAGTAGGTCTTGTTACAGAAAAGGCTGGTGACCCCAGCTATATGATATTTATAGTTAAAGTGCACAGTTTTATCTTATGCACCGGATAGGACCGATTGTATGACATTGCCACACTTGCTCACTAAATAGAAAAAATTATATTCCACAAACTACTATTTAATAGTAGCTTGTAAGCTGCTCTATGCTGCTAGTGGGTCGCTACAGAGTGCCAAGATGGCTAGGGTTGGAGCAAGATTGAACATAACAGGTGATGATAGGAGCAGTTTACTGCAACCAGAAGGAAACATTCCAGTTCCTGAGCTGGGGAGTCAATGAGGGTGAGTCAAAAGGGGAGATCAGTATAGTATGGAAATTATTTAGGGCCTTATTCAGAATTTGGTTGAGATGGAGGAATACGGTAAATAGGCCCTCCACCTGCCCTTCCAAGCCTGTGATTCGCTTGCTCTATTTAGAATCACAGAAGACATTGGCCGTGCCTCCTCTAGTGGTAATCCCCGATCCAGCGGTCTGTCCACAAGACGACCTCTGGATGCTGCCGCGCATGGTGGAAACGAGCTGGGAAAATGTTACATGGCACTTTCACGCAGAGAAAAAGCTCCCTGCACACAGGGCCATTTACTTTTTGTTCTGCAGAAACAAATTACCACATTGGTAGATTGTGTTTTTTTTGGCACAAAACGTTTGTCGAATGAATGCAAAACAATAGGCCCTCTTAGCATAAATCACTTCTGTTAAGGGAGGCACCAGGGTGGTGGCTACCTTCTTAGCAAGAAGATCCCTGCAAGCCAGATGGGGATCTATAACTACGAAAGACGGTCATCTGCCAGGGTGACCTGGGGTGGTGAAGCATCCACCAAGGCCTAAGCTAGGACAACTGTAAAGGTAAGAGACCACTTCCCCTTCTGGCCGAAGGTAGGACCTTATGAACAAAGCATCGGAAGGCGTGTTGAAACAAGATGGGCTTCAGGTCCCTTCTCAATCTGACATGATCTTCATGCTGTCTGAGAGCAGGAGTCAGATTGGTCCAAACTTTATGGCTGCTGGTGCTTAGTGGACCGCCTTCCCCATCCACCTCTGACTCCCTTCCTGTTGAAGGGAGCACAGGTGATCCTGTTGTTAGATGTCCAGCTCAGGAGGCCAAAAGACTTTAAGTCAGTGAAAAGTTTGGTTTGGGCCACGAAATTAGGATGCTTTGTGAGTGATACAAGGCACACTGAAGGCCACCCTCTGTATGTTGGGTACTCAGTGCAGCCGTCAGAGGGTCAGGATAATTATTTTTTTTCTAAGCCCCAGACTTGTCTTGCTGCTCGGTTTGGAGCTGGTTAGAGTTGGAGAAGGATGTTTTTCTGAAGACCTATGTACATGCTAGTGCAGTAATCCAGACAAGATGATACCAGTGCAAATAGTGTGTGCCAATTAGGTCAGGTTCTTTTGCAATGACAGAGCACGAGGGAATCTGTTTCCAGAGTGTGCACTGTTAGTAACATTCCACGTGCCTGTGTGTATGAGTTCAAAGATTATTCAATCTCATGTACTTTCGATGGATATTGAATACGTGTGCACGCTCTGTTATGAGGTCAAAGGTTATATAATGCTAAATGTTAGACAGTATCACCAACTACCCCTGGATCTGTGTCAGAGACTTGAAATGAAGAGGCGCACGCAGGCAACTGGAAATAAGAACACACACAGGAGCATAGATGCAACAAGAAATAAGAAAAAACACAGGAGCTTAGAGGAAACTGGAAATAAGAAACCACATGGGAGAACACAAGCAACTGGAAATAATAAAACACACAGGAGAACACAAGCAACTGGAAATAAGAAAACACACCGGAGCATGCATCCAGCTGGATATAAAAAACACACAGGAGCATAGAGGCAACTGGAAATAAGAAAAAACACAGGTGCATAGAGGAAACTGGAAATAAGACAACACACAGGAGCATAGAGGCAACTAGAAATAAGAAACCACATAGGAGAACACAAGCAAGTGGAAATAATAAAACACACAGGAGAACACAAGCAACTGGAAATAAGAAAACACTCCGGAGCATGCATCCAGCTGGAAATAAAAAACATGCAGGAGCATAGAGGCAACTGGAAATAAGAAAAAACACAGGTGCATAGAGGAAACTGGAAATAAGAAACGACATAGGAGAACACAAGCAAGTGGAAATAATAAAACACACAGGAGAATACAAGCAATTGGAAATAAGAAAACACACCGGAGCATGCATCCAGCTGGAAATAAAAAACACACAGGAGCATAGAGGCAACTAGAAATAAGAAAACACACAGGAGCATAGAGGCAACTGGAAATAAGAAAAAACACAGGTGCATAGAGGAAACTGGAAATAAGAAACCACATAGGAGAACACAAGCAAGTGGAAATAATAAAACACACAGGAGCATAGAGGCAACTGGAAATAAGAAAACACACAGGAGAATACAAGCAACTGGAAATAAGAAAACACACTGGAGCATAGAGGCAACTGGAAATAAGAAAAAAACAGAGGCAGAGAGGGAACTGGAAATAAGAAAAAAACAGAGGCAGAGAGGGAACTGGAAATAAGACAACACACAGAGGCCTGCAGCAACTGGGAATAAGAAAACAAACGAGCATTCATGCATACGAAAAGCCTTAACACTGAACATGGCACAGGGATTGTACAGCTGCAGCCAACTCCAAACACAGCAGAAGGTTACAAACAAGGCACCACAAAAACAAACACCGAAAGAGAAGACAAAACCTCAATAAAACCCAATTAAAACTGAAAAATATATTGCCTAAACACAAACAACATTAAAATGTTTCACAAGCAATCACAGATGTTGGTTCTAATTAACAGGGAAGGGGAGCACCAAAAGCCTAGAAAGTTGCACATAAAGCCAAATAGAAAAACATGGAAAGGGAATACAAACATTTTAGAACCTTAAAGGGCCTTTAAGCTTAATAGGGTTTCTAAGTGTTTTCTATTTTCAGCACCCCATCAGGGTTGTAGCCTGGAATATCGAGTAGTGAACATCGTTATACCTTAATATCGCAGCCAGAATATCAAGGACAAAAATATTGGAAAATAAATGGATATAGGAAAGTAGAGGCCTAGGCCCGTATTTATACTTTTGTAGTGCCGTGTTTGCGCCGCTTTTTAATGCAAAAACGCTGCAAACTTACAAAATACAATTGTAACGAAAAAAATGACGCAAATGCAGCGCTATAAAAGTATAAATATGGGCCCTGCTATCTTTATCCCTGTGTACCTTGAAGAAATATATATCCCCATGGTACATATATGCAGAGTTAGGTATAGAAACTATATACACCTGATATTAAGGCAAAACGCTATTCTCTATTCATTATTCAGGACCAACATCCCTATCTGTTGAATAAAAACAGACAGAGAGTGCTGGACTCAGCATATACAGGGCACTATCATCCACTGGCCTGAATGGAGGTGCTGCCTAAATGGAACTGAAGAGTGTTGTTAAAATCAAACAGAAGAATGTCAGTGACTTCTGAACACAGATTTGTAGTTTTGCACAAAGGCAAGCGAGAAGGGTTCTGCTCAGCACAAGGAAAACATCCTCGCCGGCTGACCTAAAAATACTGAAAATGCTTCCTTAAAGTAAATGAGACGTGTTTTAATAAGCACAAACAGGACACCATAAATGTTTGCTGACTAAAACAAACCTTGCACCGAAAGAAGAGGGACATGAGAAGATAAACCATGGGAAGAGAACTGGGTATGGTCAACAATGATGGAATGACTTACACAACCCAGTTTATATGTTCTTTGGATTCTGGTACTTTTAGTCCATTGCACCCTCCTTTAAATTGAAGACAAAGAAGAAACCTGCGGATTACACGACTCTTGCATTGGATCAGAAAACCCAAAAGCCTGGACCACTAATATTTTCTGAATTTAAAGTCTCTTGGGTAGGTATTTTTTTACCTAATACCCTTGAATATTGTAATAATCCATTTATTTGTCTATGACCTATCTTTATGTGGGGCCTAATCACATCGTCATTGAATCATTTCATGTAGAACTAGAAAAACTAATCTAGGTAGAAAATGAGGGACGAAAGAAAAGAGAATGCTAAACAATTTTGTCAGCAAGGATTATCAACTGTAAGCATCAGAGAACAGGATTGTAAAAACTTGAGCAGCAGTGCTAAATTAGTCTATGATATTGTGATGCAGAGTGCAGAGGGAAGGGCTAGGCATGGAAATGCAGTCAGAGCAGGTTGATTTGTACATTCGTCCTCAAATCAAGGTGTTATGATTGAGTCTCACTTCAGCTTGTAGATGGTTCCAGAGTTTCTGTACTTGACAAAAGAATATCTGGTCCATTGTCTTGGTTTGTTTTAATTTTCAGAATTTCCAGAATAAGACAAGATCTACCTCTAGTATCGTTTTGCCACTTAGTGAGGTGAAACGTGTCCTTGCTACAGCTGGAGGGCTTTCTAGGTCTTGCCTACTAGACAGCCCATGGGTTATCTTTTGCAAGACATAGTGTGGGCTTACCAAGAACATGCAGGGGTTTTGTAGCCTGCTCATTGCTTACCATTGTTTGGCTTTCCTATTACTCTCATTTGCCTGTTTCTTATTTGTATTCCAGTTTGTCAGTCTTGTGCAAGTCCCTCCTGATGGACCATGGCCTCTTTACCGACTGTTTTGATTGGCTGGCTCCCATGCTTCTACTACTTGATTTTCCATCACTACTTTTGGCTTAGTTCCTCTATAGGAGTGCATGTATTTTCCAGCTGTTACCCATGTGCTTTTCCCTGCCTCCATGTTGCGCTTGCCTGCCCTCCCCAACCCCCTGGTTACTTTCTCGTCTGTGTAACTACACAGAAATAAATGTGTGTCATTTTGTAGGTGTGCGCATGTTGGGGGGGGGGCGCTTGTCTACAAAATGACACCGCTGGACACATCAAAGACTTTTTGGGAAAATTCTTTAGTCATTCTGCACAGCCTGTTGGATGATGGAAGCCTTGTTGAAGAGGCGTTTAGCTTCTAACTGATGCCACTGGAGGTCTTTCAGAATAGGTCAAATGTAATCCGATGTACTGGTGCCTGTGACTGCGTGAGCAGCTGTTTGCAGGATGGCGGATGCAGGGAGTGCAGATCAAACATCATTTCACCATCCAGGCGAGACAGCAGTAGCGCCTGGACTGCAGATCCCATGTCTGCAGGAGAGATGGAAGGGTTCAGCTCCCTTAAAATTAATGTGGATGCAGACAAATGAGGTCAGTGAGTAAGCGAGTGGGCGTTATAGTGCCGCCCTTTCACGTGTACATTTTTCCCAAATTGCTCCTTTGTCTGGGCTGCAGCGAGCAGTGGACTGGCGAGCCTGGGTCCATGGAGGCCAGGTCATTAGTAAAATGCACAATCAACATTTAGAAGCATGAGCGGGTAATTACCAAAACACTTGATGGATGTTTTATTGCAGAAATGTCGCTTTAAACAACAACAGTCTTTAGTCTTGGACCTTGAAGGTCAGTCTTGCAGTATTCGCCGTCTGAATACCAATTATGATCACAGAATAATATAGCGCTTATAAAAAAGCCTTCAGAATTAACGCTGTACAGTGATGTTAACTTGAGCCAGTTGAATGATGCTCAATGCACGCCCGCGTCTGATTGATGACTTATAATAGCCGGTAATGTGACATTCAATCACAGTCTATGGTGAGAACAACATTCAAGATTTTCTCTGATTCCTGCATGCTTACTTATTTGTTGGGTTTTTAATTGGAGTGTTTCTAAGAATGAAACCTTGATAGATAATAGACAGGTAAACCCTTTACTTGTTGGTTTCTGTAGCATCACTTTTGTAATTTACTACATAAAGTAGTTTGGTTGAATTACCATTGACTTCGATTCAGGGAGGCAAAGAAGGGTGAGGTTGGTGTAAACTTTTGTGTATATTTGTAGGGGGACAGATTTTTTAAAGTGAGAATTTGGGTTAGACCTATTTTGTGGTGTCTGTGACTTGAGACTGCCAGTTTTCAGGGCAACATGCTTTCCTAGGCGGAACATCAGAGCTTTAGGTACTGTTCTTGCATACTACATAATTTGTCTTTCTCACCAGTGTCAAGCTCCAGGGCCACTTAACTCTGTGCTGCAGAAAGGCCAGTGATTTCTTGTTAATAATTTAGAGCTAGAGTCAGGAATGAATACAGAACCCTTGGGCTGCATTAGATATTTTTTAGGACCACGAGGGATGGTCACTGCCCAACCTACCAGAGATGCGCTAGGTTTGACCATTCCCCATACATTGCTGCTGAAGGCCCGGAGAGCACCCTTTTAGACTGAAACACGCTTTCTAACTTCAAGACAAGCATTGACTGTTGTGCTGAAGGTTGTCCTGGTCCTTGGTGGTGGAAGACAGAAGACAGATGGCTGCTTAGCTATCTAGTGCCAGAAAGTACATCAGACTTTCAAAGTCAAGCTGGAATTAGAGTCTGGAACATTCCACGTGCCCATGGCCTTATAATCAGTGCTGTGCCTGGTGCACATTTCATATTTATCAGTGAGTAATATCCATCGAAATATTGCACTGGAAGAAAACAAGCATCCGTGGTCATTGGCATGCAGAGCGAGCTGTGGATGGAAATGTCTCAGGTTTGCTGTACGAACACGTGTGTGAGGTTTCAGGGAGGTCACCTTCCTTGCCTCAGTTCCTGCATTCATCTCTCGAGGAACTGAAGGGTTGAACAGAATGTGTAACCGTGGTTGTATGTCTTAGCACCACAAGCCCGGGCTCACAGCTATTGCAGGCTGTCAGCATTGATGAGGCCGGTGGCAGACCCAGAATTCCTCCCAGTCCCCAGACCTAAAGTGCCTTCTGCCCAGCAAGCAGTGATTGCATACATCGTTATCGTACTTGGACTTATTTGGTGATTTGTAGGGTCCAGTTGTCCAGATATGAGCATCACAGAAGATAAATGTCTGGGTACCCCGCTTTAGCTCCTCGGATTTCTTATTTGACGAAATGACTGGTATTTAGGAATGGCTCTGTGCTTGTATGAAGCTCTACGTAAGCATGACATTTATACTAGCTGTATGTCCTACAGCTAGTGAGCATTAACAGATGTTAATCGCCTTTCCTTTCATTGTGCTTTCCTGCTTTCAACTCATCCCCATAATTGTGAGGTGGGATGTTGAGCCTGGTTATTGCCCTTTGCACATGGCATTGGTCACTATAAGCAGCTGTGATGAGCTCAATCATGCTTAATTAATAAACACAGGCTGCAGAAACTCAAACATAAGATAAGTTACATTTATAGGTAGGGGCGGAACTAAACCCAGTCTTCGGCGAGGCTAATAGGTCAATAAAGAACGTAGGACTAACACTTCGGACAGTGGGTAGGAGCTTTCATTAGAGCCAATACAAAATAAGCATTTACAATGCAATGGGTCTTGCATTACGTCGAGTTAGAGCTATTAGCGTTGTAAACTCCTAACCGGACTTTTCTTGCCACAATATTAAAAAAAAAAAAACGAGCGCGATCGCGCTGTGAAATAAAGAGAAAAAATAGTCCAGAAACCATACGGAAAACATGGAGCTTTGTATGTTTCCAGTAGTTTACCGGTGCTCTCGAGGAGGGCTAAACACCGGAAAAGGCAAGATGTATGCATGCCTTTCATGAATGAAAACAAGCAGGTTTTAAAAGTCAAGCCCACGAACCAATGAAAGTGACTGATGTAACATGGGCGTGGTTAAAATCCCCCTAGAGAGAGATTAGAAGAGGGACAGAGCGTTTTGCCTTCGCCCCTAAAAATAGAGTGGTAAATTGTGCGTTTTAAGCATACTGGTAAAATGGGGAATGAGTGGTTTGACAATTAAAAAGCAACGTCTACTCAATTCAGTACAAAACAATTTACAACCAGTTTTCACAAAGTTATTTCAAGATGACAACCCTTTTAGCAAATTCTCCAAACATGCCTTCTGTGAAATTACAATTGACTCATGAACGGTTTTTAAACCCATCTTCAGGAATGCATGCATTGCTCCACTTTGTAACCCTTTGCGCTACATTATGCCTGCGGCATCCATAATATATGCAAAGGGGGCATTCCCCCGTTAGGGTGGTGAAGAAATGGTGTAAAGAAATCTAAGAGATTTAATTGCATCATGTTTTCTGCACTTTTAATGCCTGCTCAGAACAGGCATTAAAAGGGGGCACACCATTGTTCACAATGGGCCCCTACGTACTGTTCAAGGTTAGCGCCAACATTTTGTCGCTAACCCTGAACAGTATATCAATAGCGTCAAACATCTTTACACTATTGCCCCCTACCCTGAGCCATGGTCCGCCATATTTTAGATATGGCACACACATCGTGGCAGTAGGGGGGGCACTAAGGGGAGCAAGGAAAGTGGTGCTGCACTGGGTGCAGCAGCACTTTCCTTGAATCGGCCCTCTGTTTCCAGGAGGTTCTCAGGGCCGTGTTTATAGGCCCCTAGCGCCACAGGAAAGTCACTTTTAGTGACGCTTCTGTGGTGCTTAACACAGCTCCCTATTTACAAGGTGGCGTTAAGCCACTTTTTGTGGCTTATTGCCTCCTTGTAAATATGTCCCCTTCCCACACAGCACTGTGCACGGAAGGGGCGTGCAATGGGTGTTGCTGTGGGCGTGCCACAGCAACACCCATTGCATTTTGACGCTGCCTCAGGTTTATGAAATCTCGTAAACCTGAGGCAGCGCCAAAATCTAACGCCACCCCCAAGGGGTAGGGTTAGCAAGGCGCAACGAGGAGGAATACTTTTATTCCTCCTCGTTTTTTGCTTTTTCGATGCGTGCTGCATTCTGCCTCACGCATAGAAAAAGCAAAATACCAGAAATTATTGTTTGTGTGTGGGAAGTTGTCCCTTCCTGCACATAAACAATCATTTGAAAATGACGCTTTGGCACTTCTGTATGTGCTGCATTGTGCAGCACACACAGAAGTGCCAAAGCGCCATTAGTGATTGTTTATGTGCAGGAAGGGACACCCTCCCGCACATAAACAATCAAACCTCTCAACGCAGATATCCTTGCACAATGGTGCAAGGATGCCTGCGTTGGCGCTGACAGCTAAATTTAGCACCAGCGGAGGGGGAAACGCAGGGGTGCGCCATATTCCCTTAAATACGGCGCATCCCTGCGTTTCTAAAGTGACGCATCGCTGCCAATTTGGGCAGAGCGACGCGCTGCGCCGCTTTTCTTTAAATCTGGCCCCCAGTGTTTGCCTTTTACTGTTTGTAGGCCCTGCATCAGGCACTTTAGCAGGGACCATACAGTGAGTTAGAAGAGGGCTACAGTGAAGAGCAGGGAGAGGGACTGCCACGATGGACACCCCCTCCAGAGAAGGTGGGTGCAGCACGCGGGCTGGACGCAAAATATTTACATTTGTACGCTGGGTTTGTAGCACCGTCTCGGGTACTATGCCCTAAAGGCCATCATCTGCCCTTTAGTTATTCAGAAAGCTTGTGATCCTCCTGCTGACGGACATCCGGGTATAGCTATCATTAGTGGAGCAGGTGCAGTGACACCAGGGCTTACTATTGGGAGGCTGCATTTAATGTGCGGGGCAGGGAGATATTTCCCTTCCTTGTTTCTGTTAGGGACCCAGGCACACATACAGCACACACGAGTGTTGCATTGGGTTGTTTCGCCATATCTTTGCACCATACTTTCTTCTCAGCCCTCCCTGGGTTGCATTTCAGAAGATCACTGACACATGATTTTACTGCATCCAGTTGACACGCCTGAGGTTTAGGAGACTGTACTTTTCTTCCAGTGGAAAAAAACTGAGAAATTCTACCAGTTACATACAAATAGCAACTTCATCGAATACAATCGATGTAGTCAGTATCCAGATCAGATCCTGGGTTGTTCAGTCGATGTTCTCACACCCACAGGACAACAACTGGATCCATTCAAAACCATGTGCACCAGGGCAACAGTAATGTCCACTGGGGCTGAAGAGCATCTTTGCAATAAAAATGCAAGGCATATGTGTAAACATATGCATGCTGCAAACTCCCGGGGGGGGGGGGAGTACCTCACCCAGTGCATGCCATACTTGTGCACCCTTTTCCATATACCCTGGATTTTCAGAAGCTTGGACGACCACCTGATGGTGCAGGGGTTGGGAGAAGCACCTGTCCTGTGGCGTGTGATGGACAGACCCAGATTAAGCGTCGGGTCATTCTATCCACGGTCTAATGGTCGGTGTTGTACTGTGCTTTACGGTGTTTACTTGCAAGATCATCTCTCTGTTGTGTTAGCCACATCACCTGTGCCCCTGGGGAATCTGCCCTTTAGTGCACAGCTCCCTGGCACCTCCAAGAGCCTGGTCGATGCAGTATAGCAACAAAAAAATACATATAATTACAAATGTACATTAAAATGAGCAAACTGAATAAGCCCTGTCTAGTTGCATCTAGGCTGTGTATGTTTATGTGTTTATTTGTCTCTTGCTTTGAACATTTGCACTGTTCGCAATCTGCCACTGAAATGACTCTGCAGCACTTGGCTGGTGTGGGGTGTTTTCAAATGCCAGCAGGAGCGCTTGGCATACCTTGCACATGGCAGACGTTTGAAAAGTGTAAGGCACTTGGTGGCAGTGCTTAATTTGCACCCGTGGTTGTAGGTGGTGGTCACCAGCACTTGTTAGTTTGTATCCTCAGACGTCGACCTACAGCGAGAGAAAAAAAGCACAAGCATTTGCAATGCAATGAGTCTCGCATTTGCCCGAGTGAGAGCTATTAGCGTTGTAAACTCCTAATCCGACTATTCTTGCCACATAAATTGAAAATTTAAAGTAAAACAGTTTCACACAAGCAAGCCGATTCACAGCGCCACGGCCATCAGCGTGAAGAAACACACAAAAGGAAAAAGAAGTTCGCTTGCAGTCAAACTTATTGGCAAAAGTGCAATAGTCCATGTAACAGGGCATTAGCCAAGGCGGTAACAAAATCTAACAAGGAGGGACAAAGGTAGACCATTTGCCAATGTCATCTAAGGATTTTTGAAGGGCAAGCCCACGAGCGAGTGGTAGTGATGGGCGTGAAGTGGGTGTGGTTAAAAGCCCAGATACATACCAACAAGTGGGAAAAGCAGCGCTTGCGCACTGCTATGCTAGACTTAAAAAGGAAGAGAAATATGGGAAGGCAGTGACAAATGGAAAAACATGGCTGAAAAAGAACCCTCAAGAGTGGGATTAAAAGACAGTAAGTGTAGGCGGGTGTGTGAAATAAAGCGATAAGAAGGGTAGGCTGGTGGAAGAAAGAGACACGAGATGGCAGGAGCACTGCCAGTCTTGATACTGGACCCCTCTGGCATCCAGCAGGGCCTGCAGCAGGCTTCTAAGAAACCCTTTGGACTCCTACACTTACCTGCTGTTATTTTCTTTATAAATCAAGCACTGGCTTTGTGGTAGCAGGTGCTCATGAACGTCAATTCACCGAAATGCCAGGGGTAGCGGAAGTGACATCACATGCCCTTTGACCTTCAGTTTCACACACATAAACACATCCACACACACGCTCCATCTCTCATGTAAAGACACAAGCGCACCGAAGCAAGTACACAAAATACATTTAAAAAATTGTTTTTGCTTACCTCGGATGCCAGGGAAGGTTATAACCCAGCTAATTGTACTCCACTTTTTAATGACACTAATAGTGAAAAATGAAACATTATTCACTATTAGTGTAATAAAAAAAAATTGGCATCGGTTAGGTCTCCACTCTCTTTGTTTTCTCTCATTTTTTAATTCACTGATAGTGAACAATGAAAAGTTATTCACTATTAGTGTCACTATTAGTGTAATAAAAAATTGAAAGAAAACAAAGCGAGTGGGAGCCTAACCAATGGATGAGCTGCCACTGTGTTCCTGGCACTGATTTTGCCTCCTCTGAGGCCAGGGGTCTCAGCAGCGACCCCTTGATGACGTCCATGCAAAGGCTTTTGAGTGGGCACAATTGGTCAGTGTTGTTAGTTTGTCAGGAATTCTGTCTTAGTGTGTACTGTTGTTTCAGCGTGAGAGTTGTGTCCAGGTGGGCGAGCCACTGCGAGAACAGTGGGAGCCCGCGAGGTGGTGCTGGTCTTGTGTGAAGCGTTCTGCCTAGTGTGTACTGGTAGGTATTGTTTGTGTGATGTATGACTAGAGATGTGCAAGTTGTGAGCACGTGATGCCCTCAGGGTATGTCTAGGCTGCACTAGATGGGTAAACAAGGGCAGATATACACATATATATATATATATATATATATATATATATATATATATATATATATATATATATATATATTTTATAAATATAAGTGGCAGATATTAATATAATAATATTTAGGGCATTAATAAGGTTTAGGAACTCTGAAATGGAAGCGCAAGGTGAAGTGAACAGCAGAGAGACTCCATGTTTTGCAGCTGCTGGGAGTGCTCTGGGAGGAGGAAGGAGGGAGAGTGCGGATGCTGCAGACACAGTCCGCGCTGCGCATGCGCAGGCTACGACAGTGTATGTTCTGAGCACCCGTTTGAACGCGCTGCCATCAGCCAATCCGTGCTCGGTGCCAGCAACCAGACGAGCGCTAATGATGCTGATGAGAAAGAACGTCTCCCTGGACACTTGTCCCCGACTTAGGAAGACATAAACAGCCTCCCTTTGTTATCCAAGGATGCTGCATCATTATAAGGATAACAACAAGCACCGTGCTTGACACAAGCGCTCAGAGAAGTATATTCAATTCATTTAACGTCTGGATTTTAAAGGGTGTGGATGGAGCGTGGCTCTACAGAGCCCCAGTGATTCATTCGAGCCTTAGTATGAAGAACACAGAGAACTGAGAGACATTCGAACCACGTGCATAGGCTCGTTAAACAGTTCCTTCACCCATATGGGGTGACCTGCAATTCGGGTCTTCGGATCACGGCATGGACAGCTTTGCCATTCATCCTTCTAAGGTCGATAAAACTTAAAATCATTTAAATTGACAACAATGGCTATACAAACGCCTATTCACTATTATAATTCTGTACAAATTATTATAAAAACAGGTAGTAAATTATTTCAAGTGCATTGCAAAGTCCTTCCTCAGCCCATCTGAACCAACATGACCTTCTAGAAGGTCTCATCGCATTTTTCAAGAAAACCGCCGACTACCCAGTTACAATACATGTGTAAATATGAATGCTTGTCGATTCATGCTCACAATAGCAATAAAAATAATATTAATTATAATATGTTTTACATAGCATTCAAAAACATAATCGTTATTATTTAAGCGCTTGAGATGGAAAAAAAATGCATTTTTTAGTGAATATGGAGCGCTTCAGCCGCAAATGCTATTTTGTCTTGAGTATTTGCCGTCCTTTCATAGTTCCTTCTCTGCATTGCATAAATACATTCAGAACAAGTTCCCTGCCAACAGATTGCATAACAAACACGTCTGCAGTTATGCTGTCTGAATAATCATTCGCTCGTTCTAAATACGTTTGCTTGCTGCTGCTTGGAGCCTGCTGGTAATCCAAGATGACAAACAATTCACCGGACACATTTTAACGCGAAGTTTAGATCCCTGGTGAAAGGGTATGTTTGTGCTTCACACTATCTACCTTAGATTAAGCGGTATAGCCAGGGCCACTGCAATTATGCGGCAGGAGAGGCCCAAATGATGTGGCAGGGTTGAGTAAATTATGTGGCTAGAAAATGCAAATTATGCAGCATAATGTGGTACATTTTGTAATAATATTACTCAATTATTTCATCGTTTTTAAACTTGGTAACACTGGGCATTGGTTGCACATCATTGACCCAGATTAACACCCAAATATAGCAATAAGCAGCAGGAAGGTGGACAGTTCAGTTTTGCAAAGGGCCTTCCAGCGCACTGCAACACGTGTCACTGCATTTTTAGTAACTTTGAACCGTCTGACCTAGAAACATTTTTTTGTTTTGTTAAAATCTGCAGATTATGCAACAGATGAGGAATTATGGCCCATATTTATACTTTTTGACGCAAAACTGCGCCAACGCAGTTTTGCGTCAAAAGAATTTAGCGCCGGCTAACGCCATTCTGAAGCGCCATGCGGGCGCCGTATTTATTGAATGACGTTAGCCGGCGTTAGCCGCCGGCGCCGTCTGGGGTGCGTTAAAAAAAACGACGTACACCAGGCAGCGCCGGCGTAGGGGGATATGGAGCTTGGGCGTCAAGAAATGGGGCAAGTCAGGTTGAGGCAATTTTTTCGCCTCAACCCGATTTGCGCCATTTTTTTTCACTCCCAACCCCCATAGAAATGACTCCTGTCTTAGCAAAGACAGGAGTCATGCCCCCTTGCCCAATGGCCATGCCCAGGGGACTTCTGTCCCCTGGGCATGGTCATTGGGCATAGTGGCATGTAGGGGGGCACAAATCAGGCCCCCCTATGCCACAAATTTTTTTTTTTTAAACCACTTACCTGAACTTACCTTAATGTCCCTGGGATGGGTCCCTCCATCCTTGGGTGTCCTCCTGGGGTGGGCATGGGTGACAGGGGGTGTCCCTGGGGGTATGGGGGGGCAACTCTGGGCTCCTTCAGAGCCCACAGGTCCCTTAACGCCTGCCTTTTGCAGGCGCTAAAAAACGGCGCAAAAGCGGCCGTACGTCATTTTTTTTGACCCGTCCACTCCCGGGCGTGATTTTTGCCCCGGAGTATAAATCCCACGCACATGCCTCGGAGTCGATTTTTTAGACGGGAACGCCTACCTTGCATATAATTAACGCAAAGTAGGTGTCCACGCTAAAAAATGACGCTAACTCCATGGACTTTGGCGCTAGACGCGTCTAACGCCAAAGTATAAATATGGAGTTAGTTTTGCGTCGAAATTGCGTAAAACAAAACGACGCAATTTCGGCGCAAACGGAGTGTAAATATGCCCCCATATGGGAAATGCGGCAGATCTATAATTATGCGAAAATCGCCGCTTCTGCACAATCACATACTTCCAGTGGCCCTTGTTATAGCACACAGAAATAGTGATGCCCGTGACAGTGAGCTATGTGGCTAGTTCATATAAAAAAAAAAAACACTAGCAATTTCCGTAACAGACGTGGTGTCCTAATTACTGCTTTAATAAGAGTTTATACTACGCTTCTCAAATGTACTTGTTTTAGCACCTTCAGAATGATGAAATGCTGCGGTGACCCTGCTGGCTTCCAGAGCTGTGACTTACAGGTTACACATAGCTCTAGTGCAAGTGCTTAACCCACTGAGCTGCATAACTTCACTTTGCAGTGTGCCCGTCGTCACAGCAGCCTGACGCACACAAACCTCCCTCCCCTGTGCGTGTACAGGGGGCAGAGGGAGACCTGCGGGTTCCCAGAGGCATCAGGTGTGGCGCGAGGCCTTGAAGTCACAAATCCTGCCTCAGAATTTAATGCCATGGGCAACACAGCAGGCGCTGTCAATGTTATTTTAATGGGGGTTTTATTACAATGTTATTCTAAAAATCTCTAATTGTACGACCCTCAGACGTAGACAAAAACGCCCTTTTCTCCGCCTGCACTCAGAGGTCACTTGGGGGAAGCAGTGAAATGTAAATAATAATTTTCGAGGCCAGATTCAGAGCAATTTCCTGGCACAAAACCGCACCTGAGTGAAAACGTCTTGAGTGTGTAGAAACGGCCGGGAACTCGAGAAATCCTGCCCTCGCCGCCCTGTTTATCTAATTTTTTTCACAGCCCGGGACCTTGGCAAGCCGGGCTTCTCATTTCCTCTCCTAATTTCCCCGTCTGGCAGCTGGTGAGGGACGGCGACCCCGGCGGAAGATGCTCAGGCGTGGCTGAGGTTTTTGGCTTGTCCCAGTTCAAGATGCCATGGATGCTCCTTCCGAACCGCAGCCATCGGGCCTGCCGGGGCCCCTGCCGAACCAGGGCTCAATGTGCCTCAGACAGAAACCGGGCTGTAGAAGTCTGCAACACCCCCACATTCCCCCTCCAGCCTCAGCAAAGTGTCGCGTGGACCTCTAATAGGCTTATCGATTGAAAAGTATTAGATGACGTCATGCGACTAGGGAGATCCTGATCTGGGCATTCTTTCAGCATCAGGGGCAGCTCTGGACCAGATTAACTGCCCTAAACTGGACTAAAGTTCTAGATCAGTAGTTATTAACCTGTGTCCCGGGACCTCTCTCGTCTGCAAAGCCCATTTAAGGAGTTATTAATTGGAAAATTAAAAAATATTAAAAGATTAAAACGTGTATATAAATAAAGAAGTAGAATTGAACATCGAACATTTTAAAACGTTCTGCAAATGTGAAGAAATGTGAAATTAGAGGCTACAAATTAAGTTGCAACCCCCAAATTGAATTGCGGCACAGTGCATGTGCATCAAACAGAATATAGCATGAGCAATGGGTTACCCTGATTACATTTAAAAAAGCTCCATCCTTCCCATTAAAATTGTGATATATTTATATTTGATAAGTTTGTGAATTAAATAAAATATTTCATCATTTGTGCATTGTTTGTGGTTTAAATCATCGAAATTCCTTAGGCTGGGATCCCTAGCTTCCAGTAATGACTCAGTAGGGCTCCCCTGACTCCATGAGTTATTCAGTAGGGTTCCCCAGATTCCAGTTACGATTAAGGGGGGATCCACAAAATTCAAAAGGCTAAGAACCACAGCTCAGGATCACAGTGGTTTGTGTAGAGAAACTGCACTGGAATACAGTGTCTAAATAACAGGAAAAGCAGACATGTCTCGGTGCCGGGTGAAGTCATAGATATTGTAGTAAGCAGAACATGCAGAGACTGGGCGGGTCATCATCTGTTATTTATCACACAATCAATTAGGTGAAAGGTTGATTGGGGCCCTCGGGATTCACATCTGGGACAATTAGATGTGTGAGTGATCGCAGCAGCACTACCCTAGTTAAAACAATGACCAGTTATCTGCTTAAGCACATTAAACTCTCCTGCTTTTGAGGTGAAGGAAAAATTAGGTACATTGCTTTGTGTCCTTTCAAAATGAAATGTGCCAGTTCCTCTTGTGCCCAGTGCATCTAGTCCACTGTCAACAATGCCCTGCTCCCTCTGGCATCATCATCATCTCAAGGTAGACCAACAATATGTGTGCGGAGGACTGCAAGAGCAGCAGTACCACAACTCTGAGAACAGGCAAATGACACAACAATTCAACCTACCGCCTAGGGATTATAACCCACTGCCAGCATCACGCACCGCGCTTCCAGCCTTCCATTGCAGGTGCTTCCATTTCTAAGTTGACCAATGTAGCGAAGCGTCAAAACCAGACGACAAGACGAATTCAAGGGAGGTGAACCCCGCACATCCTGTGTGGCTGGTATTCTATAGTACTTTGCATCCTATGCTCACACACCTCTAGTGCCCCATTTCTCTTTATGGAGTGCTAGTTTTAGCTAAGAACTCTCTTACTGTGGCCTCTTTGGCTGCTTACTGGTTTCTACCACTGCACCAACTCTTTGTCCTGATTTGTCGTGATGTCCCACAGAAGCAGTACACAGCTTATGGTCCTGGTCCAACGCTGACCTTGTCTCTAAGAAATATTACCTCTGCAAATGCTTTAAGGACACAGACGTAAAATATGTGGCAAGAATTGTGTTATGCTCTTATGAGATCATGTGGTCTTGGCTTAAGAAGAGTGATCTAGGTGATTTCACTCTAGAAGTGAAAAAAGGAGGAGTGGCCTTGGGGATCGTGGCTACAATGGAGTAAGAATGTTTGGGGACCAGGGGGTTGACAGAGAGAGACAATATGTGGTTTTGCTGTTATTTGTTTTGGTGGAAGAGGTAAATGTGGTCTTGGGTATCATGTGGGTGTGGTGGAAGTAGAAACTGATTTTGAGTATCACATTATAGTGCTTTGAGACAGAAAGTAGTGCATGAGTCATCACTCACCGTGGAAGGAAAAAGTGTGGATCATGTGGTTACAGTGGAGAGAGGCAGTGTGCTCTTTGGTATTATGTGGCTTTAGTGGTAGAAGAAACTGTTGTCTTGAGGAAGAAACTGTTGTCTTGAGGTGACGGTGGATGAGAGAAATGTGGTCTTGGAGATCAGGTGTTCACAGTAAAAGGAGAGTCTGTTCTCTAGGGCCTCATGTGGTCACAGTGGAAGAGGGAAGTGTGGTCCTGGGGTTCAAGTGGCCAGTGAAAGGCGAAAGTGTCTCTCAGGCCTTAGGTGGTCGGATGAAGAGGGAAGCGTGGTCTTGGTTGTGTCAGATGTGTGGTCTGGGGAGCACTGAATTATGGTAAAGACGGTGAGGGTTTGGTTTTGCCGTATCACAGTCATAGTGGAAAAAGAAAGTGTGCTTTTGGGGGATAATGTGGTAAAGTTTGGTGTCAGAATGTATGGTTATGACAAGAGTGGGGTATAATGTGGTTATGGTGGATAAGGGCAGGTTGGGACACTTAGGGTATCACATGGTCTTGATGAAAGTTGACTTTGTGTTCTTGGGGATGACGTGCTTACAGTGGGAAGAAGGTGTTGTCTTGGTGACTATGTGGTTATGATGGAAGCGGGTAGTGCAAGTTTTAGGGGCATCACCTGGTCATGGTGGAGGCCGGAAGCGTGGTCTTAGGGAGCCAGATGGCCACAGTAGAAGCAGAAAGTGAGGGATCGTGGATTCACATGGTTCGCGCTTTATGTAATAGTTAAAGTCTCCAGAAACCCTACATGACAAGAAGCAAACTCAGCAGGAGCCTGACAGCAGCCATCACTTCTGTCCAATTACTGTCTGCGACTAAATGTAGCGGAAATTCTGTGTTTGAAAATTCCTAAACAAATCCGATCTCCCGAGGGATGACAGATGTTCATTTCTTCAAAGAAAAGAGAAGCCGAACTAAGCCATCCGGGGACATCTCCAAGTGATAACCCAGCTTCTGTGCACTGCAGGGTGAAGCGATAAGACAGTTTGTGTGTCACACAGTCCACAATTAACCCTGGGGTTTTCTTACATCAAAGCAGGTTTACACTGATTTAGTCTTCGACTGTCCCAACAACGCAATAGTCTAAGGTCAAACGTGAAAGGGGATAGGAAAAATGAAAAAGGAATTGCCTTCTTGCGGTGATCTGAGAAGATACAGAAATCAATTTCCCATCATGACTCTCAATGAATACATCAAAAGTGTTGGGTGTAATGTGAGGAAGTCCCATGCCCTGGAGACACTATTAAACAAGAATATTATTCATTGCACGCAGAAAACTCGCCCAACAAAGGGATCCGCTCACCGGGAAACCTTCATTGATCGCTGCTCCTCATAGAAGCTGTGTGAGGACAAAGGGCTTGGCCTTGGTTCGAAACCATGACAATGAGGTCGGTCTCTCCGCAGGCTCAGCTTCCAGGTTGGATTTCACCACCAGAACTGGGAGAAGGTGAGAAGCATCAGGAGAGAAAGATGACTTAGGTTAGGGCAAAGCAGGATGCATGAGATCATTAATGTAGCCTCCTGTCATCGATGCCCGGTACAGGAGTATCAGTCATGAGAATACCTTATGATAGGGGCACACAAAAGTACAACACCTCTGAAGGCATGAGATCATCCGTTTCAAGATATTTTTTGAAACAGAAGCTCACTGTGGCGCAGTGGAGTCGCCACGTTGTAGATCGTAAGCATTCCAAAGGGGGAGGCAACCCTCAAATTAAAACAAGAGATCCTGCTGGGTTTACAAGCTTAACATCTCGAATTTGCACATTTTTTAAAGTTATTATATCAAAAATGTTGGTAGTCTCTGTATGTGTGTGATGATATATGTATGAGAGGAAACTAGGATCCTATAGATTTTCATGTGTCCTCTTTGAATGAAAGGCGATTGGTCCACTTGAATGAGAAGGCGGGAGAAGGAACAGATATTGAGTAAAAGGGAGTAGGTTCAGGTATGATAATGAATCATGCTCGTGCCTTAAAGTAGAAGGTTCTCCAGTATTTCACCCAAATGAAAGCATCATGAAAAAAACACCTTTTTGGAAAGCATCGGAAATTATTCCAACTAAAGAACAAATCCCATTTCTACATATTTCTACATTCATTCCTAAACTCTAATCTCTTTTCGATGCTTTATACATTGTGTACCTTGCTACAGGAGAATTTCGATGAGTATTGTTAAACGAGGATGGGTTCTAGTTGTGTGTGTGTATATATATATATATATATATATATATATATATATATATATATATATATATAAAATAATATATGAGATGCTACAACCACTACGCCATAAAAACAGGCTCCGACACTCGGGGGCTCCAAATGCGTGATTCTTTATTCAGCGAGAGGCTGTAGTTCAACATGTTTCGACCACGGACTCAGTCTCTGTCAAACACAAAGGATGCCATTCCAGAACTGATTAAAAGAGTTACAAAAACACCACGTGAGCAAACAAACTGATGAACACGGAAGAGCTACTATTCAACCATTCCCTGGAGTGGGTTAATGCTTTCCATTGTGAATTATGTAGCACGATTCAAACAATTCTCTGAGTGTAATACACTCTTTGATTCAAGGAGAATGGGACAAAATGAAATAAAAATAATAAGTAAATGAAAAACGCAAATACACACCCTGGGATCACAATAAGGCCCATATTTATGCTTTTTTTTGCGCCACATTTGTGTCATTTTTTGATGCAAAAGCGGCACAAATTACAAAATATAATTATATTTTGTAAGTCTGCGCCGCTTTTGCGTCAAAAAATGACGCAAATGTGGTGCAAAAGAAGTATAAATATGGGCCTTATTGTGATTTTTTGATGCAAAAGCGGCACAAACATACAAAATACAAATATATTTTGTTCATTTGCGCCGCTTTTGCGTCAAAAAATGATGCAAATGCGGTGCAAAAAAAGTATAAATATGGGCCAAAATCTTTCAAGTGCTGCACCTCATTAGATTTGATTAAAAGCACAATGCACAGTAATTCATTATCATGTTAGGTTATACATCATAATTCCTATACCTTTCCTGCGTAAAATACACCTAGCAACCTAGCTAGTCATGTATCTAGTAATCACAGTGAATTTTTACAGTAAACTTATCAAGCCTCAAACTATAATCATGGATAATCCCCAAGTGGGTCACACAATGTAAATTCATGACCTACCCCACAATTCATATGATACAAATACATTCCCACAACCTAACAATCCACTATTCCCAAACTCAGAAGCTCTCCTCTGCTATTTATTTGATCAAGGCTATGGCTGAAATGCGTTGTGAGGAGGCATTGTTCTATTAAATAATATATGTGACCACAATATTGTTGTCCGAGCACGTCCTTTGCAATTTGGAGGAGTTGGCATATAATATATATAAATATATATATATATATATTTTTTTTTTTTTTCCTTCTTCTTTCTTTCCTATGGTGATCACCTCCCTTCAGATCTTTACAGACGCTGTTTCCGGTCCTGTTCTTTTGTGTGATAACCTGATGCATTATGGGTGCTGTAGCCTTGTTTTTCATTCATTCAACGACTTAGACTAACACTCCTCTAAACAATGATTTATAGGAGAAAAGTTCAGAACTGGAGAAAGCGTCCGCAGTGGCCTTGAACGAAGTGGTCTCCATACTCCTCCGTTCATCCAGCACTTGATGGCAATCTACATAAATATGTTACCGCAATAGTGAGGGCCACCATTACACCTGATTTGGGCTCTTTCGCCATTTTCTGTCAGACAACGCGCTGCCTTTCCATTTCAGCAATGTGGTACTGCCATTTAACTACAAATCATTTAAACCCAATCAATATGTAGCAATCTGATCTCCGCACACTGCCCCGGTAGAGACTTTGGTGGAGGTCTCTGAGTAGGGCACCTCTTACTACCCAAAACACTGTTTTATGATTTCTAGTCTGGAAAGTACAGTAATAGGACAAACAATATTCTTCAGCCTCTCATTCCTGACAGCACTGTGGAGTTTTACAGCTTGTTACATTTCTTACTGACATGGATTATGATCTAATTCCATACATACAAAACGCCCTTATGCCATTTTTTGATTTGCAAACATTTTAGTACAATGTAGTTTACTTTCTTTTAGAATGTTTGAATATTAAGTGTTGTTGACAGTCCCATTTCTTCTAAAGACCAGACCTTTTGTGACCGGTCTGTTTTTTTTGCTCACTCCTACAGTACTTCTGGCTCCTCGTCCTCTCGCGGGGCCTTGTCGGCATCGGGGAAGCGAGTTACTCCACCATCGCTCCAACAATCATCGGAGACCTGTTCACCAAGAACACGAGGACTCTCATGCTGTCCGTCTTCTACTTCGCAATCCCTCTTGGAAGGTACTGTGTCCACATTCTCTAAGTGCGTAGTGTCGCTGCTGTACCTACACAAATCCCTTGTGCGGAATCTCCACCTGTTTGCCATGTGCACTACCAGGGGTGGATACCCACAGCCAACATTCCAGTGCTGCAGGAGTTGTAGGCCTGTCTATGCCTGAATGTGAAGACTTTATTGCCAGATCCAAGTAACAAAATCATGCTTACACTCCCTGAAAAAGTTTACTATTATTTGAAAGCATAGAGCATTCTTTAGAGTTTGGAGGGAATTGAAAATCACCAATTCTCTGGAGGGAAAACTATATATCGAGTAGAATTCAGCAGATTAATTTCCTCCACAATAATGTCCCTATCCTAGCAAGAAATTCAGCCAGTGGATGATTCTAGCCTGTAGTAGGAGTTTCCTACTGAAAATGGAGGCATTTCAATTCTCTCTAAGCTCTAAATGATGCCAATGGGGGCTTAAGTATAGCCTAATGCAACAAAAAGCGAGACTGCGTGGAGACGCAGATCAATGCCTGGAAATAGTTGTACAAAATGGTATCATAATTTCAAAAGATGAGAGAGCGATCCAAGGGAACAACAGTAGCTAAAAGTGAGAAAAACCTCAGAGAACACACCAGACCAGTTATACAGAGTTTTGCTTCTGGTTTAATTCACACGCGACTCACTATATTGCCGACACAATCCACAAGCCGATAACTTTGTAGAATCTGCCAAAGGTGGGCGGAGACATCAATTATGCTTCAATATCCTTATGGGAAGGATGGCACACTTTAACGATACTTTAATTGAGTCTGAGGAGGAGATCCTGCTCTCTGATGTCCTAATTTACTCCTCGCCTCCATTCTGCCCCATCCTGTCGAACCGGAGAGGCCACTGGGACGAAGCCTATCGCTTAGTACTGTATACGTTAACGCAGTCAGTTAAAAGATCTGTCATATCAGTGCATCTGAGACACTGAAGTTCAGCCGAGTTCTGAAGGATTTATTCATGAAAGCCAAACAGAATGAATGAAGAAATTTAATTAAGTGCAAACTATACTGAGCTCATTAAAATATTAATGCTACTTTACATGCAGGTGTACGCGAGGCGGATTAGTTGCCAACATGAGATATCAAAGGCGTGCCCTAATTTCACTTTTTAAACAACTTTGCGACACTCGTTAGACCTACTGCATTTATAATATTTCCCTTGAGGACAGAGAGCCCTGTAATGATAAAGAGGGCCTAGTATGCTAGATAGAGGGATATCTAGAGATACTGTGCCTGATATAGCTTCCATGAAACTCAATGCCACATGAAATAAGCTCATCATACCCACAGGGATCATATAACAGCGAATATCAGATCACACAAAAATAAGTATTGTTATAATATAAGGAGCGACTATTGTTTCCAACAAAGAGGTTCATGTTGCTGCACCTGTTTCCCAGAATTTGAGTAACACTGAGATGATAAATATTGGAATATCACACAGCTCTAAACATGCATTATTTACCACAATATTTTTGCAATATTAATGACAACATCTGTTGTCAACAAGATATCTTTACACGGTCAGCTGGATGCTGACAATGCAGTCTACCCATGGATAGATGTGATGGCCAGACAAGCAGGAGAACACCGAAAAGTAGTTTGAGAAACAAAGATTTTCTTCCATCAGGTATAGTGTATAGTCTCATGTATCATCCAATAGTCATCACCAAGTCAACACAAATACAGTGGATGTTTACAGCTATCTTGGCCTGGGAGAGCCCGTGTTACTGGGTGAGCTGTCACCAGCCTCGGATCAGGAGGCAGCACACATTGATCAAGTTCTGGAAGACACCACTTTGTCTGGGTCAGCAGCGATCCAGTTCTTGTCCAGAACTCTGAGTCAAGTTGATGTGGTCAACATTCAGTCCACCTTTCCAAGGGTGGTAATGCGGCTTGAGCTATCACGGTTCTGGGTCGGATGCAAGTAAATCTCTGCTCTCCCCACCTTCTGCCTCAAGATCTAAGCAGTTATTTAGCAATGACCAGTCCGTTTTCTAAGATAGAGAGCCCACCTCAATTAAGAAGCAGGCGTGATGTGGTTGCCTCCAAATGTATCTTGACTCCATGCCATGATGAGTTCTTGAGTAAGTCCAAAACAGCACAGGCGGGGCCAACCAGTTCTTGCTCAGGTGTACTGCTTTCTAGTTTGTTGGACCAAATCCCACGCTGTTCAAAAGACTGGCCATCAGCCAATTAAGTTGGTTGCATCACAATGAAATGTCTTCACATTTATAGGATGTTGAGCAGAGTATTTTGTGTTCTGACATCAGCATGTTGTGATTTCTGCCTTTGGTACTGCTTTTAGGGCAGCTGCCATGTGCTGATTTTCAAACTGGCTGCAAGGGTGGGCAGGGTGTAGGTTTTCCCCAGCTAGGCGATGAGGATGAGGGAAAGAGGGATAGAATCAAGCCTTACTGTTTTGCTGGCAAGCTGACTCCCACCTCCTTTTCACACACAGCCCTGTTCCACAGGGTACAATTGAAATCATATTTGGTCGGTGTGGACATTTTGCTCGAGAACACTCCGTAGGTGTATAATTTTGAAGTCCCTCTGGTACCAATCGGCTCTGCCTGCGTAGTCCTTTACATAAAGGGGGCATCTGATATGCCAAAACGTAAAGGAAACCTACAGGTAAAACACCAAAGTTGGACAACTGATACAAACAGTGCCTCATGACTGAAAATACCACAAGTCAGTGTTGCAGTATCATGCATCAAGTGACAGCAGCACCAAAGTTCTGTTGTCTACATAACACTGGGCAGCAGTTTTTTTTACTAAAAGCTGGATTAAACTAGGAGATGGCAATACAATGATTCAGTACTCGTTCAGGGACCTTCTTACCAAGTTGTGCTCCTGCTATGAACAGATAACTGCTCGCCACCTCAGAAGGTGTTGCACGGGCCTACGGCTAGCTCACAATGGACAGGGCTAAAAAATGGGACCGTATCTGGCCAATATTTTGTGTCTTACATTACGCATTAAAGGAGAACTTTGGGTTCTGCTACAGATTTTATTTACAAATTAAGCACTGGGAGGAAGCCAGAAAAGGGACATTGAATAACGTTTTTTACTTTTTTTGTTATCATTTATACTATCTCTGGGGGCTGTTACATGCTAGCTGGAGTCAGATCTGAAATCAGGCCTCCTTGTTTTAGTTTTGGTAGCCTTAATAAGATCACCCAAAAAATGAACAGCGCAGGCTACTGATTTTCAGAAGCAAATTCTGTATGGTAGAGATGCAATATGCAGCTATGAGTATCACCGATTACAGGGAGAAAATGCGGTAGTACGATGTCACGTTAGATATTCGTGGTGTGCACCAGTGTGACCCCACAATTGGCATGGAGCACACTGAGGTGCAGAATCACACTTGGTGCAAAATCAGCAAGAGTTTGCGAACTCTTTTAGGCGCAAAAATACATTTAGCTGCAAACTCACATGTGAGTGTACAAGCACAATTAGGTGCAAAATCTCCTATGCTGCAAAGTCAACTGGGGGATGGAATCACTTTTAAGAGGAAAATTGCATTTAGGTACAAAAGGACAAAAAGGTGGAAAATCGCCCTATGTGCAACATCAACAGTAGTGTGAAAACGCTTGCACCAACAAAAGTTACATTATGGTGCAAAATTACTTTTAGGTGATGTATCATAAGTAGAAGTAAATTCACACTAGTGTGTTAAAATCATTAAAGACGTTTTGGCAAACTCACATTTAGATATAAAATCCCAATGAGGCGCAAAACCACAATTGGTGCAGTGTGAGCAGCACACTTTTAGGAGCACAAATGCACCCCCATTGCTAAGTAAGGATGCTTCACTTCAGCAATAATATACTGCAATGGTAAGCAACTTAAAGGGAGGCGGACTAACACACCTGGTGGCCAACAGTTAATGGGGAAACAGAAGTATGTCTCTGTGCTGATCCATGATGTGTGTGGTACTTCTTTCAAGCAGTGGTTGGGGGGAGGGCGACACAAAGGCCCTCTCCGTGTCTGTTTTTGGTGTTGATTACATGAGGGCTCCTAGATAGCTGTAGCTGTCAGTAGGCAGACACAGAAATGCTATAAAGCTTCCCAACCCCCTAAACAGAAAAAAGGGAAGGGGGGAAACAAACCCAACTGCTTCTAAATATAAACAAATACTTTTGCTAAAGCAGTATCACAGCATTGATGGTGGTGTAAAGCAGGGAATATCTCCATCTGAAGATGTTGGTACTTTTTATCCCCGCAGAGTCTCTGCTGCTCCCTTCAGCTGCACAGTCTACTCACCACAGCAAATACTTTTCAAACTAGACAAGTTAGTGGCAGTAATGCTCTGAAAGAATGGATTCTAAGAATAGCTTAAGGACTGCCGAATGTCCACCCCTGGCCACGCCTTCCTAGGCTGAGAGCCGGGGACGATGGATGGCTGGAAGGCAGGAGTCAGCTCCAC
Source organism: Pleurodeles waltl (assembly GCF_031143425.1). Taxonomy (NCBI): domain Eukaryota; kingdom Metazoa; phylum Chordata; class Amphibia; order Caudata; family Salamandridae; genus Pleurodeles; species Pleurodeles waltl. The sequence continues at coordinate 95,372,373 of NC_090441.1, forward strand.
TCTCAAACACAATGCAGTGAATGTCTATCTCGAGCCTGTGACTTGTTTCCCCGGCAATTACTGTAAACCAGTTTCTCCAATCAAGTGGAAAGAAACAACCGATGTGTGTCGGCTGCACGACTTCTTGTTAGGTGCCTTATGCGCCGTCGCTGCAGAGAGGGTGGGCTGTGACCTTCTAGGCACCTTCCTTAGGGCCTTCAGGTTCCTAGGTCAAGGCTGTCACCATGAAGCTTTCGTGCAAACCTGGACTTCTCCGATTTCATTAACTCTTGATTATAAATAGTTACCCTCTCGTGAAGACACATCACCCAGGCCACTGATTCCAGAAATGGTGCACGGATTTCCATTCCTAAGGCTAAATAGAATTTTACCTGCTGGAGCACTTAACTTTTTCTAAAAATAAATAAATAATGTATTTGTCTTTTTCAGTAGTATAACACCAACACCATGTTCCTTATCTCAACTTATGCAAAGCGCCGTCTATGATCCGCCCATACAATTGTTGCAAACATCCACGCAACATGCTGTACCTGTGTCAATATCCCAGTGACATTGCAACCAAAGGAGACAAAAAACACACCTCACTTTGATGCAGACCTTTAGGTGCCAGGCTCTCACTTCACCAGACCTCACATTGTTGGTGGGTTGACTGTTCATTAAGCAACATCCCCATCATATATAAGGAGATTCCTCCCCTGGTCCATTCAGGAACATACACTGATGGTTACCAATGCTAGATCTAAATGCCTGTGCATTTGCAGGGCAGGTCATCACCTACGTTTTTCAGGTAGATCAGCCCACTAGTGCCCGAAGACCCTCTCAAGGTTTGTGACTATGAACCCCACTGGAAGAATTATCATATTTGTAATTCGCTTTGCAAGGGGAAAATACAAATGGTTTTGCCTCTGAGAAAAAGGGTGGGGACTTACCCTTGCAAATCTTTCTAACACCTATATGATGAATTTAAGTGTGTGAAATGCTTTGATAATCAAGCCTTAGATGAGGAAGCATTCGGGTGTGCCCTAAAGAGAGGTGGGCACGGAAGCCGATTTAGAAATATGACTGACAATGGTGATGGTGCCATCAATAGCAGGTCTAAAGACTGGTGTGTGGGATAAACCTGAAGAAACAAGTTTATTGAAACAATAGGATGATGTATTTAACCCTTTTTTAATCAAAACAGGGGTTCAGGAACGTCCTGCAAGGAGAGCCACTCATTGTTTGTGCTTCTTACAGCGGCCTGGGGTACATCACGGGGTCCACCGTGAAACAGGTGGCAGGCGACTGGCAGTGGGCGCTGCGGGTAAGAGACTGTGGCACATGTTCTATTTCTTCACCAGGGATCTGGTTGTGTTGACTGCCAGTGGACAGCTGGGAGGAGAAGGGGAAACTGCATTTTTCGGGTGGGGAAGAGCATCAGTATAAATAAAATTATGTAAAATTGAAGTTATTGTGCAAAATGGAATTAGTCAGGTCATACCTCACATATAAAAGTGGCATGGTATACCCACAGGGGACTAGTTGAAGTAGAAAGGGGATTTTGGGCTCGGTTTTGCTATTCCTGCAAGACATTCTCTGCTTCAGTCAGACTCCAGTGGGTGGAAAGTAATCGAGGCAGCACGACCAAATAATGTTAAAATAAACTGAAAATTTATCCTAGTGTAAAATATGCATATTTCATGAGATTTCAACTGTGTTTTTGGCCAGCCTACTACTCGTTGGAACGTACAGTTGTGGCTGCATGGTGTAGTCCTTGAAGTAAAGCCAACGCATGGGAGTGGGTGAGAAGATTTGCTGAACTGGTGAGGACCAGGAAGAATTAACTGGACAAGGAAAAGCACTTTAGGAGATAGAATAGAGGGCGAGAATGTTTTATAACAGGAGACGCTCTAGAAATGAGGAAGCCACATGGGGTGGAGACCGTTATTGCATTAGAAGGGTACCAGCAAGAAAGAAATACAGTCAAAATCACATCAGGGACATCAAAGAGTAAGGAAAAGATATGCAACACAGTGCTTAATTTGTAAATAAATATGTGCTGGTGCCCATGTCTCTCGTCTGAAACACGCAGCTGCTGCAGTTAAATGTGCGAGCAAAGAATACTGCGGCAACGTAATCCTGAAGCCATCTCGGGCCTCTTTAATCCATTTACAGCCATTTCTGCCCCTTCAGCTCACTCTTGCAGCTTTCTGCTTTCTCCCATTGAGACGCGTATTCATTTTTTTCTTCGTCCGTCGTTCCCATATGTGTCTTTTCCTCGCAGTAAATGCTTGAGGCAGAAAAATAACTGCCAGCCCTCAAAAATAAGTGCCAGTGCCCCACACCGGAAACAACAAGTACAAATTAAGCACTGATGCAACATCAAGAAAAATCCTAGCATTACTGGTTGATCGTCCTCAAGTGCAGTAGTTTCCAGATTGGCGCAATTAATATTCATAAGATAAGTTTACATATCACGCACGCAATTGAATGCTGGAGTAATTTGCATAAACTGAAATTCCCATTTAGTGCGGTCGTCGAGGGCCCTCAGAAGGTACTCATGTCCTACGCTACCTTTTCAACTCGCAAAGGTTTTAGATGGAGCCTTCCATCTGCAGACACCTGGAGGGGGATGTACTGCGCATACACATTGAAACCAGTTAAAGACCTACCGGCCTGTGCCATTCCCTGCCCTGGAGCTCAAGAAGTCTCCAGCTCAGCCCTTGATTCCACAGTGTGTCAAGTTTTGTTGGCAAGAGGTCATTTCAAAGGTCACAGTGAGGAACAAGAGGTATGGAGAAAAGTGATCAGGAGAGGAGAAAGGAGGGATCATTATAGAGGGAATGAGTACTGTTGCTTCTATGTGTAGCTAAGCGACTGACACTGCCCCTCTTCTCCTGGTCACTTCAGAGATACTGCCCTGGCTCACAATTTCCCTACAAAGGAGGTTTCTTCTGGGCCCCGCTGGGTTTTATTTTTCTGTAACTTGTACTGAGGACAATAATTAACTAAGCATTTTTCTAATTCGGAGATATTTCTTTACCGATATATTATTTTCGAACTTTGCTTGCCACTTTGGAAAAAATAGGGGAAAAAAAGTAATTTTACGAGTTTTTGGGACATGCACTTTAAGACATCATAGCTTGAAGCCGACAGTATTTTCATTATTTGTTTTAATTATATGAATTCATATTTCTGCCAATCTTCAGCCCATCATGACGGGGCTATTTATTTTTTTGCCAATAAATGTAGGCTTCAATAGGTCTTAAAGTACCCTGAGGGAATCACCAAGTCAAAATACCTCTCAGCCAAAAGAGAAATCTCAAATAGCAATGAATATATTTTTTTTAAAAAACACACACACGGAACCACCAGGGTCATTCGATCCTACCCGCACGCTGGCTCGCGCCTGAGCGCCTCTTGCTGCAGAAATCTAGCATGGCGCTCTTCCTGTTTGAGGGAAAACGCCCTCATCCCGTTTCCGCCCATTTATTCGGCCCGAGACGGCAGTTTCCTTCTCTTTCAGTAATTACTCTGCGGCGGAGGATGAAAAAGGAAATAAATCTTCCAAAATGCCGAGGGGAAATGACCCAAACAGATTGAGCCGGACCTACGACCTCTGTTGGAATGTGACCAAGTAAAGCCGGGTGTAGGCCGGGTGAGGGACAGATCCCTGGGCTGGCATCAGAGCTAGTGCACGCCGATATTTCTAGAGCACGCTACGTAGATGGAATATGAAAATTAAAGGGTTCAGAGTCTGCCAGGTGTGAGACTTCGAGGAAGCAGTCCTTAATTTGAGCTGGTTGTTTTCGTTCCTGGGGGGGGGGGGCACCTGCACTTATTTTTCTGCATCAAGCATTTACTGCGAACAAAAGACACTTATGGGAAAGACGGAGGAAGAGAAAAACGAGAAAGGGTCACAAAGGGAGAAAGCAGAAAGCTGCAAGAGTGAGCTGAATGGGCAGGGAGTGGCTGTAAATGGATTAAAGAGGCCTGAGATGGGTTCAGGATTACCCTGCTGCAGTATTCTGTGCTCCCACATTTAATTGCTGCAGCCACTTTTAAAGGAGAACTTTGGGCACTGCTTCAGTTTTTATTTACAAATTAAGCACTGGGAGGAAGCCAGAAAAGGTACATTGAAACAGTGCTTCATCCCGACTACTATTTCTGTCCTTCGCCAGCCAGAGAAAACTAGCATTGTAGAGGGGAGAGAGGATGTGTCATAAGGGCCAGAGCGGCCGAATTCGGAATTGGGTGAACCGGGTTTGCGTCTCGCCGTGGGCGGAATAGCCTGTGATTATATGTGAATCACTTAATCACCCAGTACCTTTAAAAAAAGCAAAAAATAATAAAATGTAATGTACTTGGTGTACATGTAACTCGTACCTTTGGATCGAGTTCGTGCTCTATAATACTGCAGAAAAAAATGGAAGGACACAAGATACAAGGCACCCGGTCAAAATAAAGGTAAAGAGCCATGCTCTTGGGGGAGGGACAACACAAGAAGTGGCAGGAAAGCCATCAAATAAGAAGCAAGCAAATGAGTCACAGGAAAACCAGTCTAACAAATGGGCTGACCGAAAGTCCACTGTAAGAACTGTCATTACTCCCAAGAAGTCAAACACAACATGCAGCTAAAAGCTGCTTATCCTGCTGTGAGACCTTAAAATACCTGTACCTGACAGTCACACACCAGAACTGCAATGCAAGTCCTTTTTGGCTTGGTCTTTTGACTAATCCCTAAAATGGCTTAATTAGGCCATTCTTAGGTAGAGCTATGTGAGCTGCAGGCCACCATTACTGTGCAGCAGGCTGATGAGATGTGGGCAGCGTTAAATTTGTCAAATAATGAGTGCTGGTGTCCAAAGCTCTGCTGAGGAGACTGCGACCAGCATTACTAAATGTCAGCGCTCCGAATACAAAGGCTGTGCAGTCTTCAATCCACCTCATGCCACTTTAACCCGTTGCCAGACATTCCCTAGTCCTTTATCTCTTTCTTGCAGGTCCCTACTTAGTTCCAAGGGTGCCTAGTGAAAAAATTAAAATTTACATAGTGCAATGAATGTATTTATAGTAAAATGTAAAACATCAGATAAGCGGTACATTGAAAAGTGTGGCGATGGATAAGCATTCCGGTGTAAGAAGCTGAAGCCAAGCACAGTGATAAGAATTTAAGCACAACAAAGCAAGGCACTGATGACTTCCAGTTACTGGCATTTCTAGAAACAAGGAGCAAGCCTTAAGGCACTGTCTTAATAGAATTAGGAAAATCACTATACTTTTAATAGAACAGAACAAACACTTTAGCTAAGACTGCAATGTTTTGGACAGTAGGAATGCTTCAAAGCGGCCAACTCGGTATGTGCACTTAAGTACTGCCATCATTTTAATGAGACAGCATTGGCACTTCACTGCAACAGTGGTGTAACAAAGGCCCCAGCAGCCCTCGCAGCGCAGGAGGGGCCTCAGCAGAGAACCCTGACCTGAGAGCTCCAGAGTGAGCCCAGAGGGGAGCCTCTTCATGTTCTTTGCGGAGGGGGGAAGTGGGAGCTCCAGTTTTGATACGCCACTGCACTGCAGGACTGTTATAGTTTAATGAGACAGTGCTGGCACTTCACTGCAGGATTGCTATGGTTTGATGAGACATTGCTGGCACTTCACTGCAGGACTACTATAGTTTCATGAGACAGTGCAGGCACTTCACTGCAGGACTGCTATGGTCTGATGGTGCATTGCGTGCACTTCACTGCAGGATTGCTATGGTCTGATGAGACATTGCTGGCACTTCACTGCAGGACTGCTATAGTTTCATGAGACAGTGCTGGCACTTCACTGCAGGACTGCTATGGTCTGATGATGCATTGCTGGCACTTCACTGCAGGACTGCTATAGTTTAATGAGACAGTCCTGGCACTTCTCAAATGTGCCCTTGCCAGCACTTCTCGGTAGGGCTATGATACTTCATACAAGATGGTGTTGCCACTTTCCAGACACAAACGTGCTGTGAAACTCCTTCTTCATTTCAAGCTCTGCCAGACAGCGAGTCTGGACTGCTGAATGTAGTGAGTGGAAGCCCACACCCCCTGCGGCGTTAGAGACAAGCCTTGGGTGTCGCTGGGTGTGCATCCAAGATTACTGATAACTTGCTTGACACAGGCATTTCCCCATCCTTGAAAAGGAAACCAGTTAGTGGGGTTCCATGTCTGACGGAAAGAACCCATCAGCAAAAGTTAGAATATGCCCCGTGCTGACACTGACACATCTGGAGGTGATAAACGTGGGTGTAATACTCTGAGAGAAACTCTGGGGCTGGCACCTTGGCAGGCACCTATCAGAAAAGCACACACTTGGCACAGGAAGCAATTTGAGTTGACCTCCTGGCCGGAATGATTCTGATGATGAGATAGAATGTTGCGCAGCCCGGTCTTCTCTGAGAGTCTGTTGTATTTTATTTAAGTGAGGGTTTGCAACTTTGAATTACATTTCACACATGTACAATTTTAGGCACGGGGAGGTTCAGCGATTTGTCCATAATTAGACGATTTTCAGTCCCACATTGACAAAGCCGCTAGCCTACATCTCCCTTGTGATCTGGAGGTCTGGGCCGAGCAGTGCACTTAGGCCTGGTGAGGCTGAATCCATCAAGCGGCTAATGCATAGGTCACTTCCGCTTCATCCAGCCGGAAGTAACCATGGTAGGGGGTGGGCAGAATTGCTGCAGATGATACAGGACTCGGGGATGCAGCGAGTGCAGGACCAAGTACACACCTTGACTCAGCAAGGCCGTAACAAGGCATCGGTGAAGTGCCTTGTCGTTTGGTGCATCACGGAAATAGCAGAAGGAGGAATGAAACACAAAACAAGGTTTTATTGTTATTGGCTACAACAGATTAACATATCACACAGGCTTACGGAGCAGTGCTGCACAAAATTCATTCTGCATGATGACATCAGCATTCTGCAGCAAGAGCTAGCCAATCGCATTTTAGATAATTGTTGGGGATATGAACACAGCAGCTAAAATTCATGAGATCCCATCCACTTCTGCAGCCCCCTTTCACCTCACCACCCTTAAAATAAAGTTTACAGAACTATATTTGTATCTTGTGATGTGTAACACACGGTTTACACCTTTGTCTAAAAAAATTCAGTAATGGCTGAATGAATAGCACATGATGAGACCTAATCGATTCCTTTGGCAGTGCAGATTTGGCCCTGCCCCACCTCTAAGCCCTGTCGACGTTCTTGTTAATAGGGGCTAAGATATCACCTGTCAGTGTGCAGAAAAGTAAAATATGTAAACAGTGAGCACTCTGGGCGAGCTGGGGACCGTCCGCTGTTATTGCTTGCAGTGTCCTAGCCAAGGGTGGGCACTCTGGGGTTAGTTTGAGCGAGACCACCAGCAGAGGCTGGTTACAGGCCTTCCGAGGGGAAGGACGCGGCTTTAAAGCCAGTTCTAGACCATTGCAGTAAACAAAAGGATAATTTCTGAAAACTTTTCTTTCTGTGGAAATAACTTGTTTCCTACTCACAATAAAGTGTCACTCAAAGTGTCACACACAAGCCGTTGAATTGTCACACATATGCCCACTGAAAACACGGAAGTGTCACCCATGAACGAACTGAAGCCTTGGCAGCGATGTGCAGGTGCCATAGCATGGCATTCTGCTGACCAGCACATGGCGAGGGCAGCACGGACATCACGGACCAGCAAGGAAATGAAGCTGAAAGGGGCAGAAGCCGCAGGAGGTCCTGAGGTTGGGGTGAAAAATCACCAGGGAGCCCTCATGGGGTGCTCAAGACAGTGGGTGCTGTGTGTGAGAGCGGGCAGTCTAAGGAGCCAGGCGCTCGCGGTGTAGATAAGATACTGAGAATCGGGGAATGTGGGGCCGGAACCGGAAGCCGGGGAGCATGTGTGGGTGCAGGGGACTGGGAATTTGCACATGCAGCACCAATACCAGAAATCCGTGACCACACTGGGGAGAGCGGGAAAATACCAAGAAGCTGTCAGATGTGGAGGGTCAAACCGTAGGAACGGACTGAGTGAGGTGCCTTTGGGAAATTGGGGTGTGTGTGAGTGGCATGGATTAAGGGGGTAAATTGAGGTTATTTGCACACGGAATATGAGGAAAGGACATGGAAAGAGGGCAGATGTTAAGCGTTACAGTTGATCACACCAAGGTGTCATCTGTACTTATATTAACCCACGGATGGCTCCACACTGACAAGTCAACAGCCGTGCACTGCCTGGCTCCGTTGTAAATGCCTGGGCTCAAGATGGCTGACGCGGCAGCGTGGGAGGGAAGCCCCCCGTCACTGCCTAGCTCTACCTGGTCCCTAGATGCACAATTCAGGTGAGGCTCCATTAACACCCCGACATGCTTCCGCCGCCATTGCACCTGTGTACGGCCGCGTCACACACAGAAACTTCCGCACTCACATGTTACACTAAGGCGGGTACATTTTCCAGTAGCTGCCATTTTACATGATTAGTAATAAAGTATTTTATTCAGAAATTACACAAGGTCGCACTTCTGCAAACAGAAAGCTGCAAGAATTGAGGGACGCATCGCTGCGTGTCATATTTACACCGATGAGTGACAGGCAGCAGAAAGCCTTGCTAACAAGATCCAGACATGTAATTGCTTCCTCCTACTGTTCAAGAGTCGACCTCGTCAAGATAGACAGGAGAATAAATTCTTTATCGTCCCCTGAATAAGAGCAATGGAACTGCCCAGAACTAGATCATATTGCGCCCCGGGTATAATCTGGCTTTGTCTGTCACGCGGACTCGACCACCGTTCAAGCAGAGGGTGGGGCACAGGGTTCACCTGCAGAAGGGCTCCCTCCACGCATGGATAGGAAACAGGCAGACAGTATAGTGAGGTAGAGAGAACAGGTAGACAGTGGAAGTGCAGAGAGAGGAAATAGTGCCTGGAGTAAGACAAGGGTCAAAGAAGAGATAATGGAAGGTGAAGAGAAGGAAAACAGATGCATATTTGGGAAGAGGGGAGAAGGGGCACATCTACTCCAGAAAGGAAGAGAGAGAGTGATAGGGGTGGAGACATGATAGGATGGGAGAGATGAATGATTGAAGCTAGGAAGGAAGGGTGGGTGACAGGAAGCAAAGTGAATGACAGATGGATTGTGAGGCCGTGGGGGGGGGGCATTCAGGGGCCAGAGTGGGGGGCTGGTAGGAGAGGAAGGCATAGATTGAGCAAGGGAGAGGCTGGAGACAGAGAAAGAGACAGTTATGTCAGGTCAAAGAGCAGTGCCTAATTTGAGCAGGTGGTTTCTGGTGCTCGGCACCAGCACTTAATTGTCAACCTCTGCCAATGTGACAGTCTGCCACAAGGTGGCGCTGTGTGGCTAATTTAGAGATGAACACAACAACAGTTAATTATTAATTCAATATACGTTAAAAAATTACCATTACCTGCCACACAAGCCATCATTTTAGCTGTGGGGGGCCTGGAATAGTCTACACAATGGGTACTCACAAACATTTTCCCAGGGGCCAAAAGGTGTGGTCTGTGATGTGTCTGAGGGCCGCACTGATGCCAGTGGGGTGTGGTCAGGCCAGGGATTGGGGTGTGGGGAGGCATTGATGGTAAAGTGGGTGTAGGGGAAGCAAAGCATATACATGTAGTTGCTGAATTGCACAATGTCAAACCAGAAAACCTGGGATTAATCCCTGCTTCCCCACTTTACCAAATTGTGTGATCTAAGCAATAGGTTTATTTCTCTTCCCTTCGTTATCACATAAAGAGGACCTAAAAAAATACATGACTTCAAGATGTCCGATGAACAAAACCTTCTTCTATGTTTCATTTAAAAAACAATAATGTTTTTAATAGGAACCCAGGTCATCTAAAGGGTGCACATGACAACCTACTTGCCACATTTCACTATTGGCATTGTCATCAGGGTAGGGGGAAGAATTGATGTTTCTAAATTCATGTTTGAAAACTATCACTTTTAAAATAATACTTCCCAATGCACTGATATAATCTGATGCATTAAACTGAAAAGGTTCCGCATGTGAATTAAATACACTTTTTGAATTTTGAAGAGACTTAATCATATGTTTACACTTCACTCCAAGCTGGCTTTAAGAATGAAGGTGCTCCTAAAGTTAAGTGATGCAGGACTTAACAGTTACTTCCTTTCTTTAACACAAATTATCCTTTAAATAAACACTAGCCTGTTTCTTTAACATCTTTTTTATTGATAGCATCTAAATGAGTAAACAGCAGCAGAGTGCTGCTGTGCACCAGAGGGCCACTTGTAAAGGTCGGGAGGGCCGCATGTGGCCCCCGGGCCGTACTTTGAGTATCAGGGGTCTACACTGTCTCACTGGTAGAAGCGTGACGGTTAGTATTTATTTTGTTACTATAATTGGCAGCATGGCAGGGGCAATGTGTGGTGCAAGCTGCAGTGGCCTCCTGGTGAGATCCCTGGCACTTTTTCTTTTTTTTTTTTTACAAATTAAGCACTGTGAAAGAGACTCTTCTTGGTGCTGTCTGGGCACCAGCGTTGTACAGGAGAGTGCCCGCTGGAGTGAAACAGAGTGAATCAGTACTAGCACCTGCGGCTGAGCCATGCTTGAATATCTACTGTTGCCTCTCCGCAGGTCTCCCCAGTGCTGGGCATGATCACGGGCACCCTCATCTTAATCTTGGTGCCCACAGCGAAGAGAGGCCACACAGACCAGCTGAAGGCCAGGACGTCATGGATCCGCGATATGAAGGCGCTCATCAGAAAGTAAGCGTGCGCCGCCTTACCGCTCATCGCTGCAGGCACAACTGGGCATTTCCAGCGCCATGTTGTGCGAGTGGCTACCTGCTTACATGAGAAGGCCAGGGGTGAAGCTTTAAGGAGGGTGTTTGGGGTGTTTCACCCCTCTAATAAATGTATTTTCTAGTAAATAGTTGGGCACAGGTGCTTTCAGTTGGGTATGGTGAAGTATCTGTTGGATTTCATGCAGAAATTTTACACAAACACACACTAAAACACACACACACTCTCTCCCTCTGTGCTTTGAAAGTCTTCAAAAATGTTGATTATTTTACAAAATATTGTGCCTCTCTCAATTAGTACCCCTACCAATCTGCATTTGTCTCCCTTTTCACAGCCCCTCTCTTTTGCCCTGCTTGTAGTATAATGTAGTTTAACATTAAATGCCAGAGTGATTTTGGGAATCTTACTGACCAAACTACGCCCCTGGGCAGGCTTGAGACACAACTCGTCTCATTTTTAGGTCGAGTGCGCAAGCGCTTTGACCTGTTGTGATCTATCTGTGGGCCTTTAACCATGCCCACTTTACGCCCATCACTATCACTCGATTGTGGGCTTGCCTTTCAAAAATCCTTTGTTATCATTGGTAAATGCTTTATGTTTGTCCCTCCTTGGGGCGGTTTTGTTATCGCTTTGCAGACTGACCCTGTTACATGGATAATTGCACGTTTGCCGATACGTTTGACTGCAAGCGAACTTCTTTTTCCTTTTGTGTCTCTCCTTCTCGCTCCTGCTCATGGTGGCCTTGGCACTTTGAATCGTCTCGCTTATGTGAACTGTTTTACTTTTCATTTTCAATTTATGTGGCATGAAAAGTCCAGTTAGGAATTTACAACGCTAATAGCTCTAACTCGAGCAAACACAAGTCCTGTTGCATTGCAAATGCTTGTTACATCAGTTGCTCCAGTGCTTGCTTCAGGCGGGGCCTTTATTGTACATAAAGCAGGGGTGTCCATCTTAAGTCCGGGATGATCAGATTTACGTCAGATTTTCAGGAAGCCTCATAAGATAAACTTACAAGTTATAAAAATGTTTTTTAAGGTTCTTATCTAGAGCTGGCATTGACCGTACCGCTGTGTCTAAATTGCCTGATGTGGATATTGTGAAAATCTGGTATGAATCCTGCCCTTCAGGACCTAAGCTGGACACCCCTTGTCAAAATGTATTCAAATGGGCCTGGGCAAGACTGAGTGACACCCTTGAAAAGAAGAGTTGAAGTGGGGAAGGCTGTGTAGTAGGGGAGCCTCAAGAAGTGAACTGGACAAAAAGGATGCCCCTGGCAGGAGACACCGTTGAGTTTGTTCACCCGGAAGCATAGACCGTGGCACACACCTACTGAAGCAGGGATGTCCAACGCAGACTGAGGAGGGCGGGAGGCATCCATGTTGGATGTTCCGGTGTTGTATAGCTATTTCTGTGCCGTTTTTGGGCATGTTATTTTAGCAACTAGGCCTGTCACTTGTGCTCTGTAGTCCAGTTACATTTTATTCTGCTTCATTTTTATTATTTCAGAATAGGCCACATTTGGGGTGTTGATTTATTTCCTTTATCTAGTTGTTCTTTCGCCTAGGAAAGCATCGCGTTTTTCAAGACATAGCTCTTATCACAAGTTTAAATACAGTGACTTTAAAATGAAACGTATTTACATAGTCCATGTTTTTTTTCCTGAAAATCTGGTGTAGAAGTGTGGTGTGTTGGTTGTGCGTTTTAGTCAGGGCTGTTTGTGTATTGTCCGCTCTTTATGTCTGTCATTGACACAGTTCACGGCTGATGCATCACAAGAGAGTTCGGCGTCACCAGTGCTTCACGCGCGCTTTTCATCCACAGTGAGTCGAGGCACTAACGCTCATGTCATTCTCCTCTCTCTCTCTCCTGCCCCCCCTCCCCTCAGCCGCAGTTACGTGTTCTCCTCCCTCGCCACGTCCACGGTCTCCTTCGCCACCGGAGCCCTGGGCATGTGGATGCCACTTTACCTGTACCGGGCACAGGTCGTGCAGAAGACCATTGAGCCGTGCCACGACGGGCCCTGCAGCACCAAGGACAGGTGAGAACTATTCCAGTGCATCCACTCCAGGACACAGAGGCTCGGCTATAACATCATGTCAGGGTGGGGGGGAGGTATACTCGACGGGGCCCTCTCGACATTCATCCTTAGGCGACTGTTCACATGAGGGCTCAAGGTAAAAGATTCCAGTCTTGATAGAGGTAAGAGGTTCTAGCTTCGACCGGACACGTGGCCTTTCATTTTTTGATGGCTGTTGATTTTAGTCTCTACCGGGCCTACACGGCCTTTCATCCTTCTGAGGTTGGCAACATGGGAACTCAAGGTGAAATATTCTAGTTTCGTCCGGGCCTACGTGGCTTTTCATCCTCCCGCGCGGTTGGTGGCATGAGAACTCAAGGTAAAAGATTCTAGTCTCGACCAGGCCGATTCGGCCTTTCATCCTTTCGAAGCTGAAGATTTGAGGACCTACTGGGCATCTGTAACTTCGTAGAAAGTGTTACTACAGGGCAGGGTTAGTCTGTTTACTACTGTGCAAGTGACCACCGCATTTCTTCACATTACACCCAATTCTGCGATCAGAAAGTTTTCATATTAATCATTGATTTATTTGCCAGAAAATTCACATTCTGCTGCATATTGTACAGTTTTCAACTAAAACAAAAAGAAATCTTGCTCAAACATATCAAAAGTAAATTATAAAAAACACCTACATGGTGCCCGATTGACAGGCCCTCTGCAAAGGTCAGCTGGTCACTTTTTAGTTCGTAATTTCTGCATTAAAGACTTAGGCCCATATTTATACTTTTTTAGCGCCGCATTTGCGCTGCTTTTTGACTCAAAAACGGCGCAAACTTACAAAATACATTTGTATTTTGTAAGTTTGCGCCGTTTTTGCGTCAAAAAGTGGCACAAATGCGGCGCTAAAAAAGTATAAATATGGGCCTTAAACTGGTACTAATGCAGTAGAATCTGGTCAAATAGTATGAATATTTATTAACGTGACATACTGCCTTACGAAAGTGTACAATAAGCCACCTAATTTGTCTTTCCTTGTCGCATAACTTACTCAACCCTTCCGCATAATTTGGTAATGAGTCGCACCCCAACGCATAAAGGCATAAAGAGAAAGACCAAAAAAAGTTGTTGTACAAGTCCTGTCCTTCTTTGAGAAGCATATTTTGTACATGACTTGGCTTTCAGCAATTCCGTATCCGGCCGCTGTCCAAAGGACAATGTTGTTTATTGGTTGCAATGGGCAGAGGTCAGATCTGAAGCTTCGGGAGTTGAGTCTGAAATGCAAAGCAGTTCATCAATGTGCTACATAGCAAGCTTTGTAAATGTATTCTCAAAATGTCTACGCAATTTAGAAAGTGGGATTTACAGTGGAGACTTTAAGGCCTCGTGCACTTTATTTGCAGTCAATTAACCCTTCCAGCGGAGGTGCGACAGGTTCGCATTTGCCAGTTATTTTAACTTCTACGCTTGGTATTTTTAATTAGGGGTGGACAAAATTTAAACTTCGACTCTTTGCAATTGCAACTAAGCTTTTCGCATTTCTGTAAGCATTTCGCAACTCTGCTTGAGAAAGTGTTTTAAAAAGGTCCCTATTAAAAGTGAGATTTTAATAAGAATTTCCTTTTCCAAACCGTAATATTTTTGCGCAAGGCGAAATCCTTTGTCTTTGTAAAGGGTGTGAAGCTTGCAGAGTTCGAAAAAAAACTTCGCTGAATTTGCTGTGGAAAATCTTCGCAGTTTCATTGATCATTACTTTTAGTGGGCAGTCTTCCATAACATGCACAAATTGACTGAAAAAATTCTAGTCGCGCCCAGGTGAAATGCCACCTGTCTTGTTAAATATGTTTATGCTAATGAATGTTTCAAGTTACCATATTTAATAAGGTGCATTTTTTCATTTCTTAAAAACCAAGTGTATTTCGCTTTTCACAGTTTGATATTCGGAGCGATCACGTGCTTCACGGGTTTCCTCGGTGTGATCACGGGAGCCGGAGCCACGAAATGGTGCCGGATAAAAACGCAGCGCGCGGACCCCCTGGTCTGTGCCGTGGGCATGCTGGGGTCCGCCATCTTCATCTGCCTCATCTTCGTCGCTGCTAAGAGCAGTAATCTGGCAGCATACGTAAGTAACAGACTGAGTTCGTAAAATAGCTTGAATACATAGGTAATACTATACAGGAGTACAACTATAATCTGGCAATATACGCAAGTAACAGCCTGTGTTCGTAAAATAGCATGAATATATAGGAAATATTATACAGGAGTAAAACTATAATCTGCCAGCATACGTAAAAAAACAGCCCGTGTTCGTAAAATAGCTTGAATACATATGTAATACTATACAGGAGTACAACTATAATCTGCCAGCATACGTAACAGGCCATGTTTGTAAAATACCAAGCATACATAGGAAATACTATACAGGAGTAAAACTATAATCTGCCAGCATACGTAACAGGCCATGTTTGTAAAATACCAAGCATACATAGGAAATATTATACAGGAGTAAAACTATAATCTGCCAGCATGCGTAAGTATCAGGTCATGTTTGTAAAATCGCATTAATACATAGGTAATACTATACAGGAGTACACCTATAATCTGGAAACATACGTCAGTAACAGCCTGTGTTCGTAAAATAGCCTGAATACATAATAAATATTATACAGGTGTAAAACTATAATCTGCCAGCATACATAAGAAACAGCCTGTGTTCGTAAAATATCCTAAATACATAGGAAATATTAATCTGGCATCATAGGTAACAGGATATGTTTGTAAAATAGCAAGCATACATAGGAAATATTATACAGGAGTAAAACTATAATCTGGCAGTTTACGTACCATTCAGTAGGAATAAAAGTACTCCTGTCATTGGTAAGTGACCCAGTGAGAACGAACATCTCCGTTTTACACTCTCATGCTCAGTTTCGCGTGACTGCCACAGGTTAACATAAATAGTATTTGCACGCAGATTGTTACCTGCAGGTGGTTCGGTGTGACACACTTCTGAAGATGCATGCATCTATTTGAGAATTACTGACGGTAGCACCGAAATGTTTCTCAACATTAATTGCAACCATTTGCTCATTTAAAAAAAAAAAAAAAAAGGTGCATGCTGATGGGAAGTATTCAAATCTAACATGAATATTTTTGCCAGATGTGCAGTGCACAATTCCTGCTTCAGTCACTGTAACATCTGGATCCACCGACTGGAGGCACTTTGGTGAGCTGTGATACCCATGAGGTTCACCATGAAACTGTCACCACACTTGACTGATCACCTGTAGCTGATGTACCTATGATATCAGGAGCTTATGAATATTCAGGTATTTGTGATCTGCACATACCTCTACACAAACATCACACTTGGTGCATCAGCGTGAATACCACTGTCTGACAGAGCTCGACACTGCAGATGGCGTGTGTCGCGGGAGGGAAAAGGGGTGGGACAGCGCGTGGTGCCGATCTGCTCCGTCTTGCATTGCAGGCACAGGCTCCCAGCCTGCCCTCCGTCCAATCTTACCACTGCTTTCATGCTGCTGGGCTGGCCGCCGGGCTGGCAGCATGAAAGTAGTGGTAGGATTGGACGGAGCGCCCAGCCAGGGCACTCCGAAGCAGAGTGGGAACCTATGCCTGCTCTCTCCAATCCAGCAACGTAGTGCTGGGTTGGAGAGAGCCTAGTGCGCTTGTATGCGCATGTATGTTTGGCCGGCCTGAGTCGGCAAGCCAAACCTACATGCGCACTGAGGGGGAGTGCTGGGCACGCCTCTTCTGTCCCTGTCATGCCCGTGTCTGTGCTCAGTGTTGGTGCTCAAATACCATGAGCCTCCTCTAACCCCAACTGGACACTGAATTTAACAAACACTGCACAGCCAATAGGACTAGGCTTAATGTGCTAATGGAAGCAGCGTTAGCACGTTAGAGATGGGCACACCGAAAGTTGTAAAGTAGTCCCTCATGCAGTACAATGCAAGCACTCAAGTGGAGGTGGAAGGATACACCAAACAGCCAACAGCATAAGGTGATAGATGAATACTCCACTGGGCTGAGCCAAGGAAAGTCTAGAGTCAAAAGCTGAAAGAGGCTACTCGAAGCAAGCCAGTGGTTGAAAGTGGTGGACTCAAAGACCACTCTGTATATTGTGAAGACCCGACCAGAAAAACGTTTCGTCTCCATAGGTGTGTTATTTTACATTTTCACCTGGACCGTTATAATTCTTATAACCTGAGGCTGTCCAAATACGAGGACATTTTTGGCAGAGATGCTTTAACCCAGAAGTGAGGTAAAAGAATAAATGCCAGGGACCAACGATGCTCAGAAGCTGATGCAACAGAAGGTTGGGGTGCCAAATACCAAGGCTGAATAGTCTCGATTACACCTCATGCTTCTTCAATCCAACATCAGTCACTCCCTGCCCCTTTATATCACTCTTGCAGGTTCTTTCCGATAATTTACCACCTTTTTCTTCCTCCTTTCCCCCTATTGAGTTTTTTTCTCTTTTGCTCGGGATCAAAGTCTGTTGAGGAAATATAAGTGCTGCTCCCCAAAGATGAGTGGAACCACCAGGTCACATTAATCCCTAAAGCGTGAGGCTGATTTCAGAAACTAAACCCTGGGAGTCCAAGTCCTCAGCCCTAAAAGCCTGCGGCTGCTTCCAGAAAGTGGCCGGTGGCTTGTAAGTCTCTCTGACTGGCACACAATGCTTGCAGAGAGTCACACACTAGTTACATGCCAAGCGCAGATGTGCACCCAGCTAACCAATAGTCTCCTTTCTACTAAATCTGAAGCCTGCCCCTCGGAAGAGATGCTCTAAGAGGGCACGAAGAAGGTTTCGCAAGCAGGCCCTGTTGCCTTCAAACTTCTTCCTCATCCTGAAAATGTTGCCATTGATTCGGCCTTACTGGACCCCCCGTGGATATGACTGCTGTACATCTAGTCTATCCTATCAGCCAAAATTATCAGTACCACACTGTCAGGCAGAGTTTCAGAGAAGTGGGAGGCACTTGAAGCAGCTGCCAGTGGTCAGAAAAAAGAGAATGCGCTCTAAAGACAAATGATTCACAAAAGAGCAAGAATAAGTCAAGGATGGAAAGGAAGCCAACTCAGGCGAAACTGGGAGCTTGTTGGAAAAGGGAGGCAACCTGGGTTTAAGCCGCCTCCTGCTGGACACTGAAATTCCCAAGGCAACATAATCAAAACCAACAGTGAGATAACAAAGCTGCTGCACTTCAAAGGGCTCCCAGAAGTGACTCCCATTGAGGGAGCGCGGAAACTGGAAAGATCCATTCCCAAAATAAGGTGGCCAAGCACCAAATGATTGTGCGGCCTAGAAACAATGTTTCTGTTGGAGCTGAACACCAGAAGGCTGGAGGAAGTATTGTAGGTAGATGGGCGGTCAGTTGTGGCCAGCAGGTTGCAAAGACAAGGAACGCGCTATTTCTCATGCCGCGTTGTGTTGCGGGACTTGGTCGTGAAAGATGTCTTCTGAAGAAGAATGGCACCTGCCCGTTGCACAGACTCAATGCAGGAGGCGACATGGCGTACCTCAAAAAGATGGGTCCGCCCTGCAAACTGCGCTAAGGGTACCCTGAGTTTCCTGCTTCTCACGGTCATACAAAGTGCACTAGCTGCCTACCAGGCTCCTGCGACCCCAGGAGCGCTATCCTTGCGTTGCTAGACTCTGGTAGCGGTACAGGTGTGGACGCTTCTTCTCAGCAGCCGCCCTCACACTCAGGCATCAGCGCCCCCTTCAGCTCCACTTACAACATTTCTCTTTGCGAAACAAAATGGGGTTCTATTTGCCAAGTTATTTTGGAGTACATAAAGTACTTCTCCTGTAGTGTTTTTTACTCACGCTTACAAGCCTTTGGGAATTGCCCACCAAACATCTAAAATGGGAATAACATGTGAATACTCATGGAGCGGGCATATGCAATGATACAAAGAATGCAAAAGACGGTGTCAACTTCGCACTATAATAGTGCATAATGCTTTGAGCAAATCCACGTCATCTAAAAGTACGTAAAGGGGTACTCCGGTAGTACTGAATCCCATACTCAAAAATACTCTTGTGAATCAGCCCCTCGCCATCTGTTTGTTCCCTCATGCCCACCCTGGCTGCATTTTGAGGTCCGCTGCCACCAAGACACGCAATAGTGTTCGAGCACTTAACAAACAGAAATAAACCATAACGCAACATAAAAGACGAAAGAGAAAACACAGCTTCACCCCGAACTCGTAGTACCGCCTTGCTTTAGTGTTTGTTCAGTGATTGGCTGTGCAGCCTCCTCGGTTATTGTGGCCACTGGAACAGGGCATTTAAGTACCACGGAAGTAAGAGCCAGTCCGCTCTAGAACAGCAGACTCCTGCCCGCTCCCGAGGCCGCTCAGCTCTAAACGGGGCCCGGATGCTCCACGGGGTTCCTGACCTGAAGTCTCCCGCCTAATACCTGTTCCTCTCTGTCGCTCATTCCAGCGCTCACTCTTTCAGTCCGACAATCCAGCCCCCCACCCCTCACCCCCTGACGCCCCCTGCCCTCAGAGGAGCCGACCACCCGTCCTCTTGCACCCACTGCCCCGCCGGGACCAGCCTGGTGGCCGGGTATTGTGTGGCACTGCGCCAGGTGGCCGGGCTCTTGTTTTGGGGTCAACAGGGTTGGTTGCAATTGCTGTGCCCGCTTCCTTCCGAATCCAACTTTCGTGTGCTGCTAGTGAAATCCTGTTTACTAGACTTGTTACTTTGAGATATTTTAGCATGATCAATTCGCTTTAAACATACCACATACGTAAAGAATAAAAACATCATTATATACACTTGCTTATACATTATACATAGTCATCTGCAACAAGCAGGAGACATAAATTCATCCTTCCAGACCTTAAACAAGCTTTGGCAAAGCAATAGTTCTGGCATTGACTGCCTGTTTTTTAGCTTTGTCAACGCCTATTTTGTTTTGCAATGTTTTGGCAAAACTTTATTATTGGAGGAGCTATTGGTTATCAATATAAAACAAAAATCTTGGCTAAAAGCAAAACTCTTTTTACGTCTAGAAAAGCACAAATTGCTGTAATAGTTCCTAGCACTGCAGGGAACTGCTTAATGTGCGGTGTGCTCCTTGTGAAAGAGCAGCGTGCAGTCACTCAAATAGAAACTAGCCAATGGGTGAAGCCGGCTTACCCACTGCCCATGCTCTATGCTGTCATGGGCAGATGAAGAATGTGAATGACACAACAGACCAATGGATGAAGAGGGTTGGCTGAAAGCCTCTCTCTAAGCAAGTGTATTATAAATTAATTTATAATACTTTATTTAAATAATGTATTCATATAAAATGCATCATCTACAATAAACTCACACAAATGTCATTAGGCGCAGACAGCTATTCAACATCTTATTAATTGCAGGGCCACTTTCATCTTACTTAAAATCCATTTTTATGCCACTTCCCCTCTCATTTATCTCATAAATATTACCATACTTAGTAACATCACAAAACAAAATAAAATGATGTATGGAGTGTTGAAACTTTTCAAACACTCACCCCCAGTCACAGATCTGGGTTTAATCCATCGTTATTTTGCTCGCCACGTCACCCCAGTTTGGACCCAGCCAAATGCAAATCAGTCTTTACCCTGTTCCTCATGGGAATGGTCCAGCCCGAACTTCTAGGCCAGGTCCACTCTGGACAGGAAACATAAGTATACAATAAATTACTTCTACATGTCTACCTCTGGTACTACAAAATGAGTGTGGAAATGAGTCCTTGTTTCCTCTTTTTTTTTATTCCCCTGCGCTAATCTAAATGGGGACACAATGGGGGTTATTACAATTTTGGAGGAAGTGTTAATCCGTCCCAAAAGTGACGGTAAAGTGGCAGATATACCACCAGCCGTATTACGAGTCCATTATATCCTATGGAACTCGTAATACGGCTGGTGGTATATCCGTCACATTTGGGACGGATTAACACCGTCCTGCAAAATTGTAATAACCCCCAATATGTGCAATATCACTTATTTGTAGTAGTAGCAGAAGTAGTAGTAGTGGTTGTAGTGGTAATAGTACTAGCAGCAGCAGCAATAGTAGTAGTGGTTGTAGTGGTTGTAGTACGAGTATCAGCAGCAGTAGTAGTTGTAGTAGCAGTATTAGTAGCAGCAGCAATAGCAGTAGTAGTGGTTGTAGTAGTAGCAGTAGTTGTAGTAGTAGTAGCAGCAGCAGCAGGAGTAGTAGCAGCAGTAGTGGCAGTAGCAGAAGCAGTAGCAGTAGTAGTGTTATAGTAGTAGTGGTGGGTGTAGTAGTAGCAGCAGCAATAGCAGTAGTAGAGGTTGTAGTAGTAGCAGTAGTAGTAGCAGCAGCAGGAGTAGTAGCAGCAGTACTGGTAGTAGCAGAAGCAGTAGTAGTAGCAGTAGTAGTGTAGTAGTAGTAGTAGCAGTAGTAGTAGTAGTAGTATTGCTACACAATATTATTAAAAAGAAATCTAAAATAAAGTTGAAAGAATATTTATTATTTATACATTCACAGCACATAGCTGTCCTTCCAGGCTTGTCCATGCAGTTTCTAGTGTTTTTAGCAGGGCTACATCTAGTCATCCGATTTGTTCTCATCTTATCGACCACAAAAAGATAAAAGACTGAGTCAGCCCACCGTGAACCAGTTTTGTGGTCTGCAGATTGAACGGACACATCTGAGTAACCGGCGGATGCAGTAACTGTTACTGTTCTGGAGTCCCAGTGGAGTCCCAGTGGCATCCAAACATGTTCCTGTGATGTTAGTAGTGCGTTGCCATCCGCATTATCTCCACCAGGGCGCGCCATCAGCAGCTGTGCGTGCAGTTTTACGGTAGTGATCCTTGAGGCATGAAGTGATGCAGAAATGGCAGACATTTGCCTTTCACCTAAATTGACCATGGTTGCAGGCGCCACAATATAAATTCATAAAACACACCCTATACCTCTGAGCAAGGAAGTCGCAATAGATGCAGTTAACTTACTGTAGAAATGCAGGAAACATCTTGCAGAGACACAAACAGGTCTATTGTAAAAAGGTACAAGCAACAGTAGAAACACTACTTCAATCTGCAGTGAGATCACTGAAGAAATGCCTGACAATCACAACAGAAGTGCTGTCATGTTACCATAGAAATAGCTGCAAATCACTATTCTAATGCAATCAGATCAGCACTCAACTCATTAGAGAAATGCAGTCCTATCACTGCCTACATGATTGAGAGTGACAATATAAATGCACTTGTATCACTGTTGTAAAGTATAAGCATCACAATGGAAGTATTTTCAGATCACTCTGTAACTACTTGATAATCAGTATGAAGCAGCAATCAGATCACGACAGGAACGCATGACAATCACTATAGAAATGTAATCAGATCACTGCATGAACGCATGACAATCACCATAGAACTGCAGTCAGAGCACTGCATGAACACATGATAATCACCATAGAACTGCAGTCAGATCAGTGCATGAACACATGACAATCACCATAGAACTGCAGTCAGATCACTGCATGAACGCATGACAATCACCATAGAATTGCAGTCAGATCAGTGCATGAACACATGATAATCACTATAGAACTGCAATCAGATCACTGCAGGAACGCATGATAATCACTATAGAACTGCAATCAGATCACTGCATAAATGCATGGTAATCACTAAGGAACTGCAGTCAGATCACTGCATGAATGCATGATAATCACTATAGTACTGCAATCAGGTCACTTCATGAATGCATAATAATCACTATAGAACTGCAGTCAGATCACTGCATGAACACATGACAATCATTAGAGAACTGCAGTCACTTCACTGCATGAATGCATGATAATCACTATAGAACTGCAGTCAGATCAGTGCATGAATGCATGATAGTTACTGTAGAACTGCAGTCAGATCACTGCATGAATGCATGATAATCACTATAGAACTGCAATCAGGTCACTTCATGAATGCATAATAATCACTATAGAACTGCAGTCATATCACTGCATGAACACATGACAATCAGAGAACTGCAGTCACTTCACTGCATGAATGCATGATAATCACTATAGAACTGCAGTCAGATCACTGCATGAATGCATGATAGTTACTGTAGAACTGCAGTCAGATCACTGCATGAATGCATGATAATCACTATAGAACTGCAATCAGGTCACTTCATGAATGCATAATAATCACTATTGAACTGCAGTCAGATCACTGCATGAACACATGACAATCATTAGAGAACTGCAGTCACTTCACTGCATGAATGCACAATAATCACTATAGAACTGCAGTCAGATCACTGCATGAATGCATGAAAGCATTACTATAGAACTGCAGTCAGATCGTTGCATGAATACAGGATAATCACTATAAAAAATAAAACTGCAGACAGATCAAAGCATGAATGCATGATAATCAATATAGAACTGCAATCAGATCACTGCATAAACCCATGATAATTACTATAGAACTGAAGTGAGGTCAGAGCATGAATGCATGATCATCACTATAGAACTGCAATCAGATCTCTGCATGAATGCAGGATAATCACCGTAGAACTGCAGTCAGGTCACATTATGAATGCATGATAATCACTATAGAACTGCAATCAGATCACTGCATGAATGTCTGATAATCACTATAGAACTGCAGTCAGATCACTGCACGAATGCAGAATAATCACCATAGAACTGCAGTCAGATCACTGCATGAATGCATGATAATCACTAGAGAACTGCAGTCAGATCACTGCATGAATGCATGATATTCACTATAAAACTGCAGTCAGATCACAACATGAATGCATGATAGTCACCATAGAGCTGCCTTCAGATCACTGCATGAATGCATGATAATCACCATAGAACTGCAGTCAGATCACTGCATGAATGCATGATAATCACCATAGAACTGCAGTCAGATCACTACATGAATGCAGGATAATCACCATAGAACTGCAGTCAGATCTCTGCATGAATGCATGATAGTCACCATAGAGCTGCCTTCAGATCACTGCATGAATGCATGATAATCACCATAGAACTGCAGTCAGATCACTGCATGAATGCATGATAATCACCATAGAACTGCAGTCAGATCACTACATGAATGCAGGATAATCACCATAGAACTGCAGTCAGATCTCTGCATGAATGCATGATAGTCACCATAGAGCTGCCTTCAGATCACTGCATGAATGCATGATAATCACCATAGAACTGCAGTCAGTTCTCTGCATGAATGCATGATAGTCACTATAGAGCTGCCTTCAGATCACTGCATGAATGCATGATAATCACCATAGAACTGTAGTCAGATCACTGCATGAATGCATGATAGTCACCATAGAGCTGCAGTCAGATAACTGTATGAATGCATGATAATCATTATCAAAGTGAAATCATGTCATTGCCAAAACGATTGTACGTCATTACAGAAGAGCGACCACAGCACTGCTTGAAATTCACGATATCAGTGCGATCAGATCACTGAAGAAGTATTTGAAAATCCCTGCAGAGTTGTGGAGTGTGACACTAAGTACGGCCAGCAGCAATGTCCTAATGCCAGTATTATTTTTCTTTTTTTGCAGATCTGCATATTTGTTGGTGAAACTCTTCTGTTCTCAAACTGGGCCATAACCGCGGACATGTTGATGGTGAGTACCGTGCACTTGAAGCTGTGTCTCTGCGCATGACACTAGGGGTGCCTCCTTACCTGGGGCACAGAGAGCCGGGGGGAGCCCGTGTACACTGTACGCTGCTTGTGGTACTCCGTTACTGGCCACATGGGCGGGGTTCAGTGTGGTGTGGGTGTGTGGTGTCCCTGGCTCGGTGACAGCTGAATGTCGATCGAGTGTGGTTTGTTGGGAGGTCACCTGTGATCTAGACAACAGGACGGTGCGATCCAGAGGTGACGAGGCAGCAATTGCGCCTGTTACAACTTTGGTGCACACACAAGTCACGAGTGTGGTAAGTGTATTTAGGCATTGGTTGTCTGTCTCAGTCGTTTTTGTTGGCTCGGTATTCAAGCTTCTTTTCGTCAGGAGGATACATAGAAAGACATTGGGGGTGAACTTCTGTTTCGCGCCAAAATATTTCCAGCTCCAGTTTGCTAACAGCAAGAAACCGAGGACGCATTCTGGGATGTACTGAATGCATAAGGCCCTGGTGCTCTTCTGTGAAGAGTTGGGTTTGTAAGATGGGTTCAGCTTTGCACCTCTTCTTCCCCAAAGGGGGCAAGGCCTGTACCCTTACTGCTGTCTGCTTAGAGTGCTAACCAGGAAGAATGGCTCTGGTAGCGCCTAGAAGGAGAATACCGCCAACTGCAGGGCGAGCAGTAAGATTACAGTCTGATATAGGGGAGCAGTGCGCCCCCCACAGTCTCATGTTCCTGGAGCTGTAATTCTGAAGTGATTGTTAAAAAGAAATTAGCAGAGCACGTGTGCTGTAACTGATTGTAATGCACAGAGGGGCTAATTTACAAGCCCTGTGGCGCAGGGCGGCCACACAGGTGACCTTGCTACACTGCCCAGCGCCCAAGGGAAAGAGCAGAAATGCCCTGTATCTACAAGAAATCGCACATGTCTGACGCACAATGGGTTGCCTAGCGCCGACACAGGCACACTTGCACCACAGTGCGCAGGTGCCTGTGTCGCATACATGATTGTTTCTGTGCAGGAAGGGACAGCTTCCGCCACAAAATGAATCCATGGAGGCCTTTTGGTCTTTCTATGTGTGTTGCACATAGAAAGAGGAAAAAAAACAGAAGAAATAACTCTTGGCGCTGTTGACACATAGTGGGCGTTCATTTTTACTCAAGTCAAAAGTACTCATTTTATTGACTTCTGGAGGAAGAAAGGCTGGGTGGAGCATCTGGGGGTCACAGGTTTGACCTTAGACTCAAATACATAAGCCTGCAGTGGGTGCATTAGATCTCTGAACCACTAGACTGGTCCTGGGTTCATATTTCGGTTCATGTAACTTGCTTTTCCCTGGGCTTATGGTACAGACCTTGTATACACCTTCCTCTTGCATCCCTCAGACTGGCGATGAACCAAGATCCCAAATAACCAAGCACAGGGTTCTCTGCCTTCTTCATCAGCGGGTCAGAGTCCAAGGCACCAAACAGCTGTCCTGAAGACTCATCAATCCCAGCCAATCCGAAGCCTGTGATTCAGTATCCAGTGTAAAATTGCACAGCGTGAAACTCGTTCACCACAGACAAATTGTGTGAGCACAGCATGTATCACTACCTAAGAAACTTCAGACGTCAGAATGAAATTGGACCATCTTCTTTCAGGAAAAAGTTTAAGACATTATTCAGACAAGCATAACCCTAGAACCTCTCATTCCAGCAGGATCTGGACACCAGCCCTTTATCCTCAGAGCTACAGCTCATCCACCAGAGTCTACTGGCTCCTTAGAGCTACAGCTCATCCACTAGAGCATACTAGAGCCTCAAAGCTACAGCTCATCTACTGGAGCCTCAAAGCTACAGCTCATCTACTGGAGCCTCAAAGCTACACCTCATCTACTGAAGCCTCAACGCTACACCTCATCTACCAGAGCCTCAAAGCTACAGCTGTTCTACTGGAGCCCAAAAGTCACAGCTCATCTACTGGAGCCCCAGAGGTACAGCTCATCAACCTCGGAGCTACAGCTTATTCACTGGAGCTTCCTGTAGCGTCAGAGCTGCAGCCCATCTGCTGGAGCATACTAGAGCCGCAAAGCTGGAGTTTATCCACTGGAGCGTACTAGAGCCTCAAGGCTACAGCTCATTCACTGGAGCTTCTTGAAGCCTCAGACCAGCAGCCCATCTACTGGAGCATATTAGAGCCTCAAAGCTACAGCTCATCTACTAGAACATACCAGGCCCTGAAAGCTACAGCTCATCCACTGGAGCCTCAAAGCCACAGCTCACCTGCCGCAGCCTTCTGTAGCCCCAGAGCTACAGCTCATCCACTGGAGCCTCGGAGCGATAGCTTATTCATTGGAGCTTCCTGTAGCCTCAGAGCTGCATCCCATCTGCATGGTGTCTACTTGAACCTCAGAGCTACAGCTCATCCACGGGAGCCTACTGGAGCCTCGGAGCTACAGCTCATCTACTGGACCATAGTAGAGCCATAGTAGAGTACAGCTCATCCACTGGAGCCTCAAAGCTACACCTGCCAGAGCCTACTGTACCACCAGAGCTACAGCGCATCCACTGGAGCCTACTGGAGCCTCGGAGCTACACCTCATCTACTGTAGTCTCAGAGCTACAGCTCATCCACCAGAGCCTACTGGAGCTTCAATGCTACAGCTCATCCACTGGATCTTCAAAGCTACAGCTCATCCACTGGAGCGTACTAGAGCCTCAGGGGTACAGCTCATCAACTGGAGCTTCAAAGCTACAGCTCATCCACAGGAGCATACTAGAGCCTCAGGGCTACAGCTCATCCACTGGAGCGTACTAGAGCCTGAGGACCACAGCTCATCCACTGTTTCGTACAGAAGCTGCCAAAATGTGGTGGGACCGTGTATTCTAACAAGGGCATAGCTGTCATTACTGAACCAGTTCCAGCGGCCCAGGGTCCGAGGGGCCCACTCCATCCCAATTATGGCTGTCTTACACTCCCAGCTCCGTGGGACCAGAGGGCCCCAATCTCTTTGTATGAGGGCCCTGGAGCCCTTGCTATGCTACTGTTTATAAAACATCATAACCACAGACAATGATCACCCATCCACAGGCCATCAAAGGCCGCCTGGATAACAACGCCTACGACAGCAAAGAGCTCTTCAACGACATTCCACCATCTCAAGAACTCTGCAACCCTCTGTCCACCTACTTCCTCCAGAAAATCACTGACATCCACAACAGCTTCTCCACCACATCCACGCCAGACCCCATCCCCGCTAACACCACCCGCACCAACCACCTGACCTCCTGGGCCAACGTCAATAACACAGAGACACTCAAGATCATGAACTCCATCCACTCAGGATCTCAGTCGGACCTATGCCCTCACCACGTATACAACAAAGCTGATGCAATCATCGCCCCCCAACTACGGAAGGTCATCAATATCTCCTTCGAAACAGCAACTTTCCCGGAAAGCTGGAAGCATGCCGAAATCCACGCCCTCCGGAAGAAGCCCAAAGCTGACACTCAAGATCTCAAAAACTTCTGTCCCATCTCCCTGCTCCCGTTCCCAGCAAAGGTCATTGAAAAAATCGCCAACACGCAACTGACCCGCCACCTCGAAGACAACATCCTGGACCCCTCCCAGTCAGGGTTCAGACGGAACCACAGCACTGAGACCGCCCTCCTGGCCGCCACAGACGACATCAGACGCCAACTGGACAATGGAGAAACATCAGCCCTCATCCTCCTGGACCTATCTGCCGCCTTTGACACAGTCTGCCACTGCACCCTGATAGCCCGCCTCTTTGAAGCCCGAATGCGCATCCAAAATGCCTCCGCCCGACTGATCCTCGACGTACCCCGCCGCAACCACATCTCCCACCACCTGAGAGACCTTCACTGGCTCCCCGTAGACAAGAGGATCACTTTCAAGCTATTCACCCACGCACACAAAGCCCTCCACAACACCGGACCTGCCTACCTAAACAGCAGACTCAGCTTCTACACCCCCACCCGCCAGCTCCGCTCCTCAAACCTCGCCCTGGCCACCGTCTCCCGCATCCAGCGAAAGACCTCCGGCGGCAGATCCTTCTCCTACCTCTCCGCCAAGACCTGGAACTCCCTCCCTACCAACCTACACCAGACCCAAGACCTACTCGCATTCACAAGACTCCTCAAAACCTGGCTCTTCGATCAGTAGCAGCACCCCTCCCCCAGCGTCTTGAAACCCTTACGGGTACGTAGCGCGCTTTATAAATTCTATGATTGATTGATTGATTGATTGGAGTCTACAAAGAAAGATATGTTTTATCGGAAACAACCCCAGGTTTCTTCACATCTAAGACTGAGGTACTTTTAATGCACCTGCTGCCTTGTCCTGAAAGACCTTTGCCTTATGTGTTTCTTTGAAGTATAGTTTCAGCTCAACAACGATAATGTAAATGAGCTCCATTTAGTTTCATCATGCTTAAATGTGCTTTACATGGAGATTCTGAAAATCCAGCGTGCATCCGGGCCTCCTGGAATCGCTGTGTACACCCCTACTTCAAAGCGCTACATTTCTGCCGTAAATAACAGGTCTCACTATTATCCAATGTATTGGGACCCCAAATAAAGTACGAAAAAAGTGTATACTTTTCTAGAATTTAGAGCCCAAAATACTTTAAGCATGTTTTAGTGCCAGAGGCACGTCAGCTACACTGTTGCAAAACGTGAATATATTTCCACATTTGCCATTTACAGTGCATCCAGTTTCTGCAGGCAGAACTGATTAAATAAAACTTGTGAACCAGGAGATTCTCAACAGGAAATCGTTGATCATCCTAAGGAGCTGCCACAGGGTTACCATTCTGAATCACAAAAACACTACAAGTGGACAGAATTAGCACAGGAGATACCAGCTGAGTGAATTTGGAAAGGTCTTTAGCTGGGTGTTTCCAGAAAAGGCCGAATGGAATAGTAGGGTTGGACTTTAGTGGAGAAAATTTGTAAGTTTTACTTGGGGGAAATGAACACATTACTCCTTTGATTCCCTCTGGGTGCCTGTCTGGGAGAGAAATCTGCCGGATACTGCAAGACACACGGGGTGGGGGGGTGGGGGGGATATTTTCAGAATTCCTTCACTGCGTCACTGTTAATGCAACATCTGTCACGTGAACTCCAAATCTCGAGTAAAGAAAAAAAATACTAATATAAAAAAATATGATACTGAGGCCCATATTTATACTTTTTTTGCGCTGCATATGCGCCGCTTTTTGACGCAAAAACATTACATTTTTTAAAACACTTAAAAAATACAGGCCCATATTTATACTTTTTTAGCGCCGCATTTGCGTCGTTTTGTGACGCAAAATCGGCGCAAACGTATAAAATACAATCGTACTTTGTAAGTTTGCGCCGATTTTGCATCAAAAAACGACGCAAATGCGACACTAAAAAAGTATAAATATGGGCCACAATTTTATTTTGCAAGTTTGCGCCGTTTTTGCGTCACAAAATGACGCACACGTGGTGCTAAAAAAGTATAAATACGGGCCTGAGTACTTTGCATCAAAGAGTTGACGAACAAATACTGAATATTAAAATATAAGAATGAGCCAAAATAAATCCGTATGTTGCCTTCTCCTACTTCCCTTCATCCACCCTGCACCAACTCTGACCAAGACTCCCTACCCGAGCCCTCTGATCTTCAGGGGCGTAGCTATCAGTGGTGCAGCAGGTGCAGTGGCACCTGGTTCCAAGGCCTTTAAGGTTCACTGCACTCTATCACCAAAGCAGGTGATGTGTCCACGGCGGTGCCGCTCTTCCCCTGTGCATTCTGTATATTGCATTATGTAAAAGCCAATCTGCGCAGATCTCCCTCCGTAAACAGCCCAGACAAGGCAGCGAATTTAAATGAGCTTTCAAGGTTATCTTAAATTGGTGCTTCCATCTTACCCTGATAAATGAATCCCCATGAATGTTTTTTTCTTTCTTATTCGAAGACTCACCTGATTGTGTGTAATTTCAGCGCAGACTCTCTCCTCTCGTGGCCAGAGCCTCATTAAGAAAGTTTTTTAAATGTCTCATTGCTGGTTTACCTATGAATATTCCGGCTCTTCAGAGAGCATAGCGCCTTGGGCAGAAAATGAAAACCCGGTGTCACGTGTCATACGCACCCAAAGCCTTGTCTCTGAAGCCCACCGGAGGTGGACAGTCCGGGTGCGCCCCCTCCCCGGTGATAAGGACTGGTGGGTCACCGGCCCTGAGTTCCCTTGTGTAGCACCACTAGCAACGTCATCCTGTCGATCCATGGAAAGAACAGTTTAAGACTGGACTTCTTGAGTGAACCCTGGTCTTTGCTATACATAACCTCCCCACCATCAGTCTATTTAACTGGTTGCACCAGGGCATCCTCGTGTACCGTCAGGTGCAGGTGCGGCACCCACTCATAAAGGGGCGGAGCTGGGATGCAGTGCGGAGGGCTCCCCCCGCTGTGATGCGCCGTTGGTTTACGCCAGTGCCCCCCAGGCTGGCGCCATCTTCCTGCGGGGAGTGAGGACGCCCCACTCCCTCCTGCCGCCCGGTGTCTGCTCGCTTTGGGCCGTGTAATCGGGTATTTCCCGTCGCACCTGGGCTAGCCGCAGAGAGTGGTATTTTAGGACGGTGTTGGAGCAGGGCGCCATGAAGCAGGTATTTTAAGGCACCCTGTGCGGTTACCACGGCGGGCCGTGCACACGAGCTATTAATAAATAAGGACGTTATGTGGTAATCCGGCCGTTGCCGCCGCTGCTACCTTAGTCACATAGAGATGAAGTGATGCTTCAGGTAACACAGAGGCGTCTGTCGGAGCTCCTGGTCCCACAAGGGAGGCCCCGACCACCGCCCCGCCTCCAGCAGGACTCGACTACTCCTCAAAGCCTGTCCACTGTGGGCTGTGGTTTCCAGGCGGGGTGGTCTGACCACGCGTGGTGCCCAAGGCTCCTGTTTGCCCCTTTGCTTGGATAGAAAATGCCACATGACTGTGCCCACACTAGAGTGTGGTACGTGTCTGTGTAGATCTGCACGCCCTGCGGCTAGTGGTTCATCTGGTCAGGTGCCATCATTACATCTTAATAGATCTCCTTGTTTTCGAATGCATCCCTAACCCTACAGATTCCTTCTGGATTAGAATCTCATAGGAGCTGAAAATAATATATGTATGTAGTGCATAATAATGCAATTCTGCAGTTTCTAAACACCGTAAATAAGCGTCACCTGGTTTAATGACACTCAGTGTACTGACCTTAAAGGATGGAAGGTTGAGTTGAGTACCATGATTCAAACACTTGACATGGATGTCACAGCGGCTTTTGTGCTTCAACTCGCTGAGACATCTCACCTATTTAAGGAGGGACTGTGCACCAAAAGACATAGAACTTTCGATGAAGTGACACCGCCGGGTCTTTGAAAGGACAGGGTGGGTATAAGAAATGTCCTGGTGGAATTCATGGCGCCCCTCGCGCAATGGTACACTCGTGCCAGTACCAACTCCCAGCTACACATATAGCTATGGGCAATGGGTGGGAGCTGTTCACCACAAGCAAAGTGAACTTCTGCCTGTGCTATTTCTGGATTTAAAGGGGCCTCCCGGCTGGTGATGTCACAATACCTCTTAACCCCCCAACAGACGTCATCAAAGAAAGCAACTTTCTAGAATGTCAGTGCTTGCTTGTCAGTGATGCAGAACTGGGTAGAGAAGCTATTGTTTCTCTACACCAGTGGCCCATTTAAGGGTGTGACGTAGCAAGACCTCTTCATCAGGCGCATATCTGCTGTTCAGCTGGAGATCCCACAGCCGGTACATCCGCGCCGTTACGCATCACTGTGGGGTGGGGAATTGAGGGAGATATTGCGATATGTTGGCTCTTCACCTGCACAAAATGGTCTAAAACTGCATTCCGAATCCTGGTACAGCCAGAATTTCAAGCTAACCTGTCTCACTGTTTACCAGAACTTCAAGCTGACCTTCCCGTTAACTAGAACCTCAAGCTAACCTGTGTTGACTTTTAAACTAACCCGTCTTGACTTAGCTGTTCCACTGCTTTGGCGTCGGCTTCACCTGTGGAGGATATTGTAATTTTCAAAGTAATTTATAATCCAAACTCCACCCTAATTGTGGCTTCCGCCCTAGTCTCCGATTCTAGGTGCCCTCAAATTAACCTGATGCGAATCGCAATGTTTGTTAACTTACCAACGACTGCAGTGAGTCACCTGTGGACGTGCACAGCAGAAGTCCCAGATGGGGCCGTAAAAGTCTATCTTCTGTAACAGAGTCTTAAATGCAGGTTTTATGAAGAGGAGCTTAGCAATGAAACTCTTCACTGTGCAGGAACATCAAATGCCTTTCTCATTAAAGGCTGCTTAAAAATAGCTCAGTCTTCGCACATCGTAAAGATAAAGGAACACGCAACACCTTAGGGAGCATGCCAAAAACCCACATGTCTTAGCATTTTATGCCAGTGTATTGGTGTAGTCATGTCACAGGTGTACCCTGTTGATGCTGGAGGCAGTGGCGTAGCGTGGGGGGTGCAGGGGGGGCCGGCCGCACCGGGAGCAACATCTTGGAAGAGACTAAATCCACGGGTTAGGGGGCGCAAATTACTTGCCTTGCCCCGGGTGCTGACAACCCACGCTACGCCACTGGCTGGAGGCTATCTTGAAGCCCATCCAACCACATATGAAGGCTGCGGCAGAGGGAACGTCTGCATTTACGTCTGCTTGAAGTTGGACCGGATAAACTGAGACCCGGCCCTGTGCACTCACCCACTTATGTCAGTTTATCCTGCTGACAAAAGTTAAACCGAGTTCAATAGGAGCAGTGGGGAGCCAAAGTCTTAACATAAGTACACATAACACCATAGGTGTAAAGTTATTCTGATAGCTTTATCTGCAATTTATTATAAACAAAGCATATTTTAGAGTTGGAATCAATCCATCAACCACTTACCATCATAATCATATGAGTTTCACAGACTTAGGTGCTGAGGTTGCCTCTAGTTATCAACACAGTTGTATAAAGTCTGACACAGAGGAGACAACTGAATTTTACAAACTAAAGCACTGAAGTTGCAAACACGTGTTTCGCGGAAGGTTGTCTCTGCTTCTTCAGGGCTAAAAGAAGATAGGAAGAAAAGTGAAAATGAACAGAAAACCAAAGGATAAGTAATTGATCAGATACCATCATACAGATAGTAGATATAACTCTACCTGCAGAATCACAAACACATAATTACATAGAGAACACAAATAAGATGAAAGTAAATCTTTATGTGGTTATGGAGGTATCAAGCAATGACAAGGGAATCAGTGGAATCATTGAAAGAGAACTAGAAAGAGAGCAGTGAAGAAACTATTCCATGGGGGAGTCACACAGACTAATAGTATAAACCACAGTAAATATCAAACTGGTGAAAGCAACAGGCTAACTGGGCACTAGAAGACGAAAGATAGTTACAATCTCCCGACGGAGCTATTCGTTCTAGATGTGCGCAGCAATAGAACAGAAACTCACCAATAATCAAAAAAGGATTAGGACATGGAAGTCACACACCAAGAACTCCAAGAACTGCAACTGGTCACTAACATGACAAAACTTTTTCATGCAATATGTCTGAATTTACCTTCCTGAAACTATATAGTAATTAACACAATCTCTTGCCTAAAGAACAATTAAATAAAAATATTCATCGATCAGATGTATCACCCTAATGTATCTTACCCAACATTGCAGGATTAACATGTGAAAAAGCACATCAAGACAGGCATATAATTAAAGGAAAAATGTTGCATGATGCAGAACCTTGCCCCAAGTTGTAAAAGAAGACAAGAATGATAAGGACACAGCAATTACAAGAGATATATAAAAGGAAAGCAGTAGCAAACTATCCAGTAGTGAGAGTAGAAGTTACCTCGGAACCGAATTCAAAATGCGTGTAAACTCCACTCTTAGTCCACCACTGAAACCTCCTCCACCCCTCCATTAATCCAGTCAATCTAACTAACAAACTCTCATATCTGCGGCTCAAATGAACTCATAATAATACTAAAACTGTACTCATATTTCCCGATACTAATCAATCACTAATTCTTGTTGGGTTCCGATGTAGCGTGCTACTCGCCGAAAAGCGCTTTGACGCCTCGTCAGGCGTAGTAAGTGCTATATAAATACTATTACAATACAATACAATATTGAATTTGGTTACAGGGACGTTCCTGTAGTTGGTACAACGGTGACAAAGGAATCCATACACATTGTGCTGCATTGGCACTTATAGTAATTTCTATACCCCTTGAGAAACGTATCTCGCCTTCTACCCTGGGAGTTGGCTGAGAGGCCGAGCAGTAGTTTCAATCCTAACATAGTGAATGTGACACCCAGAGCTTCCGGTTGATAGAGACTGTGTAACCTGTAGGCTAACGCATTATCTATCATCTGGTCTTCTTGCTGGAAAAGGCTGGACTTGGCATCCTCGCAGCCTCTCGGGTCTAGACTCAGAAGCCACTTCTGTCCTCAAAGGTCAGGGATGCTCCAGCTCCTTTGATGCATGGCTGTCTTCCAACAGGGGGCATGTCACTCAGTGCTGCCCCTGGCTGTGAGACTGCAGAGAAGTCTGTTCCTAGCTGCGAGCATCATGGGGTCTCCAGGGTACGCTCGTCAGGCTGATCCCTGCAGTGTTAACTACTTACAGCCTTTATCTGGATTTTTGAAAAACCTCAAGGAGGACAGCAATTGGAATGGACACACAAATCCTCTTTTGTGTGCTGAGCAAGGCGTACAAACGAAGGAGAAACCACACAGCCATACGTATGAAAATTCACCAAAATATATCAGCAGTGGCGAAAGTGACATCATGTGCCCTCTGACCTCCAGTGACATCACAAAGTTGGACCCTTCTCATGGATGGCTAGGCGCCCCAGGATTGGCTTGGACAGTCGTAGTTTTCTCCCAAGAACATGTCAGTAAATTTAGCACATTGTCTGTTTTAAGAGAATGTAGATTGACTAAGAGAGAGGCAACTATATTTTTATTCCGGTGCAGGAGTAGTTTTCAGCCCTTACCAGAAAGCAATTTAATTAACACCGATAATAATGTGTGTAAAAGTTGCATATAAGGCCCCACAGTGCTTCAGTGTTTGTTTTTAGGTCAAGTGTGCAAGCGCTCTGACGTGTTGTGATCTATCTGTGGGCTTTTAACCACGCCCACCTCACGCCTATCACTATCACTCGTACGTGGGCTTGCCTTTCAAAAATCCTTTGTTGTCATTGGTAAATGCTTTACGTTTGTCCCACCTTGGAGCAGTTTTGTTACCGCTTTGGACACCGACCCTGTTACATGGATAACTGTGCTTTTGCTGATACGTTTGACTGTGAGCAAACCTCTTTTTCTTTTTGTGTCTCTCTTTCGCGCTCATAGCGGGTGTGGTGCTTTGAATCGGCTCGCTTATGTCAACTGTTTTACTTTTCATTTTCAATTTATGTGGCAAGAAAAGTCCAGTTAGGAATTTACAACACTAATAGCCCTTACTTGAGCAAACGCTGGACACATTGCATTGCAAATGCTTTTTTTTTTTTTTTTTGCATAGGTGAGTGCTGTCAGTTTTCATCTGTGACCCTTAGTCGAATCAAACCCTACACTACCTTTTTGAAATGTCCTGATTTCTGATTTTCAAAAGCTGGGCACTGCAGAGGGTGAGGCGTGGAAACTGTAGATCTCTGTTTCCTTTCTCTTCCTTCTGCCACCTTAGATATCCTTGAGTCCAGGGGTAGCAGGGCAGTGCCAGGGGAACCCAGGGGAAGGCCACTGGCAGCACCCTCCCCTTTTATTTACTAGCAGTCCTTTCCACCCCCGGAGAAAGGCTATTCTATTAATGAAATCCCGGATACATAAACCTTTACATGTGTGTCCTAAAAGCTGCCAGAATATACCCAAAGGGGCCATGGGATACACCCTTCTGGACATGGAACATTTGTCTGTGTACATTTCTTATCAGTATTCCTCCACTCCTCGACCAAGCACAAATAGCCAGAAATAGGCCCTCCAATAGTAGGAACGTTTTGCAAGTTCCCAGAAGACCTATTTGCATAAAATCCAAAATGTAAACATGTGCCAAGTACCATGTCTTGCACGTACTCAGCCCCCGGTGGCTTTGTCCTGCCTGGCATCTATATATACAACATTCCATGCCATTGTTTAATGTGTCCCCTTGCCTTTCCACTGGATGCGCGAAGCAGGATGTGGTCCCCGCTCTGGCCAGTCAGACATGACACCAAGGCCAACCTTGCCTCATTGTTTCCAAGTGCCTCGCGTGCTGCGCTAAGTGCCCGTCTGGCGACGCGGCCCATTGTGCACAGTTGACATACAAATGGCAACATAACTCTTGGAACAATGGGATTGGTCTTTGCAAGGCTTCAGATAAACACGGGCCTATGTCTTTTACTGGCTCCCCTCACGTGGGCAGCCATTGGCCGCCTCCCCAGCCACTACTCGCTGAAGGTCAAACCGAGGCAGGCTGGCACGCCCTTCCGCTAAGCGCACTTCTGGAATTTCACTAATTTAACCACTGTCATTGCAACTCTATTTCAAGGCATGAGGTTCACCAGCTCGGGCTCATCGCCCTCCCCACACATCCTCTAAGCCATGGGCCTGCTCGTCAGCACACTTGCTGCTTGCCAAGAGCTGCCCACGCGTGCCCACATACAGCGGTGTGGCTTCCATTCCAGGCTGCCCCTCTGCCTGTGTGGGGTACCATATAACCACGCGCATGGTTTGCATTAAGCTTTCTTCTGGCATGAAGACACTACTGTTCCTGTAGAACATACACTGAACTCACAGCGCTCTTGATTCTTGGTAAAGATGGCGGCTGTGTGCGGGCATTGGAGAGTGGCAGATGTGTAAAGGCCTCTAGCATCTTGCATATGGATGCACACATCTCCAGCATGCTCCTATGTCGAGAATATATCGCTTGTAGAGGTGTTCTTCTTAAGTCACGGCAGCCAGTCTTTGAGGTGTGATATGGGTCAAGAGCAAATATGAACAAACGTGTCTGACAAATTTTAGGAGAGAGCCGCTTACCGGGGTCACAGTCCACCTCTAGAAATTGTATGCGCCTGGTTTGAGAGCCATGTCTCACGGCACTACGACTGCAAGCCCTTGGAAGCATGGGAAGACACCAGATGGCCCATGCGTTCATGCCTGCACTTCCACACTGCATTAGTTGCATGACATGTGCCTTTACGGTACGGCGGAGTATAGTTTGGTAGAGTAGGGTATTGTTTTGTATAGTACAGTATGTCAGATAGGGGATGGTACGGTACTGTAGGGTATGGTTTGGTAGGGTAGGGTATTGTTTTGTATGGTACAGTTTGATAGAGTAGAGTGGGGTACGGTACGGTGGGGTATGTTTTGGTAGGGTAGGGTATTGTTTTGTATGGTACAGTATGCTATGATAGGGTAGAGTGGGGTACGGTACGGTGGGGTATGGTTTAGTAGGGTCGTGTATTGTTTTGTATGGTACAGTTTGCTATGATAGGGGAGGGTACGGTGGGGTATGGTTTGGTAGGTTAGGGTATTGTTTTGTATGGTACAGTATGCTATGATAGGGTAGAGTGGGGTACGGTACGGTGGGGTATGGTTTAGTAGGGTCGGGTATTGTTTTGTATGGTACAGTTTTCTATTATAGGGGAGGGTATAGTTTGGTAGGGTAGGGTATTGTTTTGTATGGTACAGTTTGATAGGGTAGAGTGGGGTACGGTACGGTGGTGTATGGTTTAGTAGGTTAGGGTATTGTTTTGTATGGTACAGTGTGCTATGATAGGGTAGGGTATAGTTTGGTAGGGTAGGGTATTGTTTTGTGCAGTACAGTTTGCTATGATAGGGTAGGGTGGGGTACTGTACGGTGGGGTACCGCAGGTAGGGTATGGAAGAACACTATAGTCTGGTATGGATCTGAAATAGACAGCTACTATAAAGATGCCTTTTTCAGTACTGAACGATATGCGAAGACTGAAATGTGAAACTCCCAATGTATTTTTACTTCTATCCCTCTTGTACTCGCCGCGGTGTTCAGGAATGTCTAAGTCCTTCCCTGTCCGACTCCAGTGGGAGACATGATGCTCTCTGGTCCCGGAAGTGGTGCTCCACAGGTTGATGAGATGGATGCCCAAAGGTTCACCTGTACTCGGTGCTTGCGCTCCATGCCAGCAGTGGGTGAACGCCTGCATCCTGTTTCCTGTCTCTGTCTGAGAGCCGCCATCCGGTTACAAAGTACAGCCCACCCTGCCACACTGAGGGCAGTGAAAGGCCCTTTGCAGAACTTGACTGCTCACCTTTGTGTTGCTTATTGCTACGTTTGGGTATTTAAATTGTACTAACGAGGTGCTACCAATGCCCAGACAGTGTTATCAAGTTCAAAAATGTTGAAATAATGAAGTAATATGATTACAAAGTATGCCGCATATTTGGCCTTTTCATGCCGCATAATTAACTAAACACCGCCGCATAATTTGGCCCTCTCGTGCCGCATAATTCCAGTGGCCCTGATTATAGTCTGTAACTGGATGCCATTAAATAGTGTTTTGTACGTCAAAAAGAAGTAGAAAAGGGACGTCGGATTTACTGATGTACTTAATAACACAAATACACATTCAGCGGTAGGTGGGAAAAGGGCGGTTCCTTCCCACCACTGAGGCAGAGTTTTCCACAGGTGCAGGGGTACCAAAAACCTACATACCACGCAGTGTTACAGGGTAGACGTGTTAACTCTCATTGCAATGAGCGAGGGGTGCCTGTACGCGAGTGCCTCTAACGTCCTTGTGTTTTTTCTCTTTTGCAGTACGTGGTCATCCCTACGCGGCGAGCGACGGCGGTGGCATTGCAGAGTTTTGCTTCGCACTTGTTGGGGGATGCCGGCAGCCCGTACCTGATTGGATTTGTAAGTCTAGGAACAGAGACGCAATTCATTCATCACTAATGGAAACCTTTGAACCCAGGGTGGCAGCCGTGGCTTGGTCCTAAACTCTGTGTTCGGCCTAGATTGTGGTGCCCGCTCAATCAGCTCAGTCCAGGACTAGGTGCCCAATGCTGGGAGGCTCCAACTATTGGTCAGAACACAGTCCCCTCCTGCAGAATAGAGTGCTATGTACATGAATGGAAGTGAGACCCCAAAAAGCTAGATGATATTCCAGATGAAACCTCCAGAACTAGACAGAACGAACCAGAGTATGGTTTCTACAAAGGGGCACAGAGCTCAGGGGGATTCCTGCAGAGCTGCTCTCAGTGCTGTAGATACCGCACCACAAACTGGACACAGCACTCCAGATGAGGCCCACAGAACCAGCTCTCGCCCAGTTGTTATTAGTGACTTGTCCAGTATTGGCATAACTTGTCCCTTCTGCCGGTTCTCCCCCTTCCTGGGTACCACAACACACCTCTTGCTTGCCATTGCTTTTTAACTCTGAGACCCTCCAACAAGATTAGCCAAAGATGCCTTTGCTTTCATTGCCCTTCGGTGCCCCTGTGCCCAGGTGATACATTGCTCCCTAATATCTCTACACCTCGGGTGCATGACTTTCTACACGGCTGCCATGAAACCTAACTGAGATACAAGGAGACCTGGCTTTTAGACAGACAGATTTCCCAAAGGTCTGTTGCCTCTGCAAGGTGAGAAGAGACGGGGTAAAGTCTGTCACCTGTCTGTCCCACCCGCCACACGACTGACTGTGCCACAGAACTACCTCTCCATCAAAGGAACTGACAAGTATGACATTCTTCTATTTCCTCTGCAGTCAACAGGTTTTTATCTTCGTTCTCCCATTCCATCCAAAATGGCTGACCGAACCCACCCTTTACGGTAAAGCTGAGGTGTAGTACTACCAGTATGAGTAATGTGAAGTATGTTTGCTTTAGTACTACTTTTTTGGACCTCCTGTGATGCTCCCTCAGTTTGAGGACCATTGCTGGAGGGTGGTCTGCCAGTTGCCACCTGTCTGGGAACTTCCCTAAGTCTTCTGAAGTCACTATATTCTGGTCCCCTTGGGGTGTTTTAGCTGGGACAGATCTTCCCTCTGAGTGGAGGCCACCCCTCACCTACCAGCTTCTCAGCAATGATTGGCCTTGATGGTTCTCATTCCCCAAAGGCACCTTCCCCTCCTGGTGTTTCTTGGTGGCTACTCACAGGCTTTTCTCAAGTGTCTTCTCATATGCCACTAGCATCCATGTTCTTATCCCATTTTGCCTCTATCACTCTGAAATTGCAGGCTTTATGGGGCTCGCCTGGACCTCGCTGCGTAGCTCTGGCACGCGTCACCGGAGCGGAGGTAGTAATTTAGCAATTCTGTTCCCTAGAGGGGGTTCTGAATCGTTTCCCTGTGCCATCTGTTAAGAACTGCTGACAGCCTCCGTACCACGGCAGACATTTTGTGCCTGGCATCAAGCCATTGCATGTTCAGCTATTTTCGTTCTGTAAAGTACGCGGTAGGTGCCGTCAGCGCACAACTGCAAGATGCACTTGCGAACCCTAGCGTTGCGCTGCCCGCTTCACGTAGAACCTCCTGGTCAAGGATTCGGTTAGTGTTCTGCTGCACGAGCTACTCCTTAATAAGAAGCCTGGGGGTGATTAGATCAATAAAAGCTCACGTCTTGGTAGCCACGTCCATAGGCCTCCCCGGAGAACGCGCTTCATCATCAAGGAATGGATTTGTACTTCGTCCTCAGGGCTCTTTGACGGCGCCCTTTGTCTTATTTAAGAGGATAAAAAAAAACTTACGTACCTGACAGCAAGAGTGATGTAGACACAGCCTGAGTTCTGGCCAAGGATAGATGGACACAGGAGTAAATTAAAACATATATCAATCAATTCTCAGACAACTAATGAAGAATGTCAATCTTGCAGCCGCAAGGTTCTTCGGGGTATCAGTGAAGGGGCAAGAAAAGCTTTGGGTTAAACCTTCTTATAATTTACTGCCACCAAGCGCTGTACTGCGTGAACCCATGAAATGTAGCAACTATAGAACAAGCCCATTAATGTGCAAGTCAGAGACATGGCCAACATATGCTCCCACAAATATCTCCCCATCAAAATTGGTAGCTATGTCCCTGTGTACAGGCGTTGGATTAGAACCTGCAGCCAGCATGTTTGCACGCGGTCCTTCAACCATCGCGGACCTCGGTCTGGCGTTGGTCATCCGGCCTTCCTTCAGATAGCAGCCCCCGCTTCCCCTTGTGCCTAGCTAATGTAGAAAGCGGGAGCACAGAGGCTCAAACAAGTCTCCTGCTCCGACCACATAACCTACATCTTGCGCGGTCCACAGTTCTGCATGAAAATCTTCACAATGCTGCAAAAGCAGCCATGTTTTCACTTCTTTTTACTCCTAACTTTGTTTCTTTCGGGTAGTTCTGACTTTATGTGTTTTTTCTTGTTGCCCAAAGCCAAGCTTTTGCAAGGGAGATAAGCCCCCTAGCATAATTTCCTTTAATTCTTCAGTTTCCCTATCTCACGCTGTCTCGTAGTGATGTGTTTTTGGTCCAAAGTGGACATGCTCTATTGTAAGGTTACCTTTAGCATCCATGTTGCTGAGTCTTAGCCGTCCAACCTCCCCCTTCTTGAACACAGAATGATCTTTGAATCTGCCCCGTTCTTTAGCAATTAGCTTCAGACATTGTCAGTTATGTCTTGGCTCAGCCCCAAGGAGTATTCATCTCTCACATAATGCTATTGGCAGTTTGGATGTATCCTTCCGCCTCCACTCAAGTGCTGATAATCTAATCTAGCCTAACGCCAGAGGGTTGGGAATCTGCCCTGCAGCCCTAGCAGGGCCTTGGACGGGCCTGCAGCACGGGTCACCTCAACAGTAGAAGTCGGATCCAGTCTAAAAATGTGAACGTTACCATAAGCGTCATCAGATCAAATGCTAGTAGTGGTTTAAAGCAATGCAGTACACTTTCTTGTTAATGTAGCGCAATAACATCTGCTGTCCGCAGCACAGCCCCGTTCACAGAGTCTGTCTAGCAAGTTCAGCATTAGAAACACAAGCTGATCCATCACACCGTTAGCTGCTGGGGCCCTTCCTCTAGCAGCCCACGGCTCACCTCGGGCGCTGCTGTGCTCTTCAGCAGGTGAAACAATTAAAGGTAGCTTGCCCTGAAAGATAATCCTGGAATTATAAATCACACCGGTGTGTCAGGTGACTAGGAACACGACTCATTTCCAGGCCAGCAGTAAATTCAGGGGCTACACCCCACGACATGCGGATTGAGAGTTCTGTGCTCATAGGTGGGTATTAGCTTCTGGCCACAACTCCATATCGTGTTTTCCACATGTTTGCACTTTGCTGGCACTAGCACTTTGGGGGTGGTAATCTCTCGCAGAATGTGTTGATTGATGCTGTGTCTCCGTGCCACTCAGACTCTGGGGTTGCGGCAGACACCTGGTTTCCTCACGTTTCTGCTGCTACCACAGGCCTTTGTATGAGTGGGCAGACGTCTTTAATGGGCGGCTTTGAGTTCCGGCCCCTCTTAATTTCACTAGGTGGCACCGGCGTTTCTGGGCCGGAAGCTGGCACAGTGAAATCATTTGTATTTCAAGTACCGAACGTTCTGTGGGTTCACTGTTGACATAAAGCACTAAATGCAGTTCAAAGATTGATAAAAGAAAACGTAATGCCAGTCAGCTTGGCACAGTTACAGGAGAGATTTCCTGATGCACGTGTTGCTACGAACAACAAAATGCGTCTTTCAAAGTTAAGGCCAGGTTAGAACACAAGACAAATGCATACCCAGACCGCTATGGCTGATGTAGGTCTCCGGCCACTTCCAGTCTCCAGTGTGAACATGTCCAGAAGCAAAACAACAGGAATGCACTACTGAACTTGCAAACAATGGACAAATCAATTCAGTGGAAAACAATTTAAAAGAAACACCGTTTTATCGAAATAATAAAAAAACAAGAACAGTAAACACAATTATATGTTTGCTGTTTTTAAAACATAAAGAATTAAGGAACACAGGAAGACCAAGATGGAGGGAGGTGCAGTGCGGAGGAATGGGGGTGCTGAACAGAGCCCCCCGCAGTACAAGTGGAAAGAGATGGCGTCAGCAAAAAAAAAACATTTTGCAAAAAATGAGTGTAGGACAGGAGTTAGTGGGTTCTCCAACCCAAAACAAGTAAAAAAGGAGGGTTTTGAAGGATGGAAGCGGTTGAGGGAAGAGGACAGTTGAAAGAAGAAAACATTAAAAAGAGTTCAGAAGGGTTGGGGTGTAATTCCTGAAACAGAGATGTGTAATTAAAAAGTGAACTGTCACTCAGTGAAAGAATGTGGGGAAAAGAAAGTATAAACACTTTGTAGAAACATCAACAGACAGAACCAGTTTTTTAGATTAACAGCATTTACACTTAAAAAATGTAAAAGGCATAAAAAAAAACATTCTATGAATTGGTTTCTGCCAAATGGTAACTGCCATTTATTTTGAAAATTCGAGCAAACAGTGTAGGTAGAGTGCTTTCTTGAAAAACTTATTCTGTGGCTTCCTGCACCAACATATTATGGACTATTTTGCCTGCTGCCCAGTTCTGGCACATACACCAAGATTGTTC
The DNA here is from genome assembly GCF_031143425.1 of Pleurodeles waltl. NCBI lineage: Eukaryota > Metazoa > Chordata > Amphibia > Caudata > Salamandridae > Pleurodeles > Pleurodeles waltl. The sequence continues at coordinate 95,416,412 of NC_090441.1, forward strand.
AGTGTGTCTGCCCGAGTTAATATGAATTATTTTCCCAATTTTGTCTCAGTAATCTATGCTGAGGACACTCACATGACTTTACCGGCTTTTTTGTGAAGCACCTCCTTATATTACAAGTGAGCCTTTTCCGGATACATTTCATATAATGAAATCTAACCTCCTAGAACGTGCACATCCAGAGAATAGACAGCTCTGATGCACAGAAATATCTGTTTCACAGCCTCCCCTCGGCCCTTACTTCCAAACCAGAGATATTTCAATGCACACATCTCCCTTCAAAGGATCTCTGGTTCAAATTGTGCGCCATGTTGATTGTTCTGCTTTGGAATGTCTGCAGTCTGTCTTAATCACTCCTGTGTATTTGCAAACGTGCTTAGCAAATCAGAGCTAACACAGATGTTACCTAAAAGATAGCTCAGTAAACAATAGTTATGCATATCCAATCTGGTACATTTAAGTCCATGAAGGGGCATATTTTGGGAGATACGTGGCGGGTCAGAGGATGTGCCAGGAATTCCTAGCCGACATGAAAAAACAATCCCTGGCCTCCCATCCCATCCTGCCATCTTGCCTCTGCCATCAGTGAGAAATGAGTTCCACAGATTGGGAGCACAATGGGCACCAGCGTTCCACAAACAGTGCCTTCCGGCCAGAGGGTAATAACCCACTGCTCCAAGCGGTTGGTAAGGAAATGTTTTAGGGCTTGGTGAGAGTATATTTTTCCCAGTGTCACTCAGGCTTTTAGATTGTCTATGTTCTTTTTGCTTTTTCTAGATCTCCGACCTGATACAGCAGAGCACCACCGAGTCGCCGCTCTGGGAGTTCCTTAGTTTGGGCTACGCCCTCATGCTTTGCCCATTCGTCGTCGTGCTGGGGGGGATGTTCTTCCTAGCAACCGCCCTTTTCTTCCTGGAAGACCGTGCAAAAGCCGAGCAACAGTAAGTAGCCCAGATTTACCATTGTGCGCTTTCAAACAAGGCAAAACACTTCTTATATTAATGGCAAATTCCCAGTTTGTGTTGTAGTTCTTTCCACCATGTACAAAATTGGCTAATTTACCTATGTTCCAGTGGCCAGGTAGCCTTAATCTTCAACAGCCAACTCACCATCTCCATCTATGGGTAACCTGCCATGGGCACCAATGGCCAGTTCACTGTCTGCACCGATGCCCCACTCAGTGTGTGCACCACTACCCAACTCACTATGCACATCAATGGCCTACTCATTATCTGCACAAACGATCCACTCACCATCTGCACCAATGGCCAACTGGCAGTTCTGCACTGTTGTTGGTAATTATTCTGCCTCCTCTTACAACTCCTCCTCCACTGAGCCCCCAGAACACAATAGGCAGTGGTGGGCTTCTGCAACTTGCATTCAACAACAGCATATTACACACCCTTGTCTTATTTTGAAAGTGATGAGGGGGTGGGACGGGTGTTGACTTTTGTGATCTTATTGTATGCTGGTCTCTATTGGTACATGCCACATTCATAGCCATTGAAAGCACTGCAGCTGTTTTGTTGTTGAAAAGGGTATTTTTAGACAATGTTCCTGCAGTGTCTCTAGAAAGGCAGGAACTGTGCCTGGAGGACTGCTGCGGCCAAGCTGCAGCCCGAAGTAGCGTACATCTGCAGGCGAGAAGCCAGCCAGGCATGGTGCAGCATGGCAAGTTGTTTTTGTGGGAATTAAGTGAATTATCCCAGCAGGGATGGAGTGGCACGTGCCAGCCTGGGCCTCTGGTTCACTCAGATGAAAATCCTCCCCTCCAGGTGCTACAACAACCCTCCCAGCCCTGTCACTGCAGGAGGGAGGGCACGACAAGGCCGCAATCTTGGGAGTGTTTTTGTCTCATTCTGACAGACTGGTTGCCATTCCCTAGAGATGCAACCATTTCCAGTGTGTTTACCTAAACTTTTATAGCGCCAAACAAGCCACAAAGAGGCACCTGCCTGGCATTTAACCTGATAATGAGAGGTGAAAAGAGTTAGGAGCAAAGGCGGAAGTCATATATTTCTGTTCATTAAACCTATGCTGGGCGGGAAACATCCTTTACCCGCGGTCAGAACAATGGCCTGCCTTTACAACGCAGTCACTACCACGACTGCGATGTTACCACGCATCACTTTACCATGCAAGCCGTTACAATGACTTGCCTTAGAGGGCGCTTTGTTGCACTTGTGTTCAATTTTTAAGTCCAACACCTTCCCTATTGTTGCATAGACTGGAGTTGCCTAGTAGTTTATACTATTCCAAAGTCCTGCGCCCCGTAAGGTAAGTTGTTGTAACGACTTGCATGGTAAAGTAATGCATGGTAACGTCTAAGTCGTGGTAGTGACTGCATTGTAAAGGCATGCGGGGTAAATGTATGCGGGGTTACGTCATACAATCATGCTGGGCAACTTTTGAAGGAATTATTCCTCTACATTGACAATACCAGCCTAACTTTTAAAAACATTGATTGTATTCAAAGAGAATAACAGAAGAGGCAGCTTAATTGAATAGGTGGCTTCAAATGTGTGAGCTTCAGTGGTAGATGGGCCGACAGGATAGTTTCCAGAGGTGCGACATCTGTGACCTTGGGTCATTGTTTTAAATGGAAATACAAAAGTGTTGGTACTTTCTGTTCATTTAAAGCATTGCCTTGGGTTAATACTGTCATGGCAACCCTAGGCTTATGCCTGGACTGTATATAATAGATACCTGTACCCAGCGGCGGCTCCTCCGTTAAGGCGGAGGAGCATCATCCCTCCTGCTGCGCAGCATGTAAGCGCAGAATAATAAAATGGTTGTTACCATTTTATTATTCTGTGTGCTGCTGGCTGCGCTAGCACAAGTGTGATGGTGGGGGCGGGGCAGATTCCTACGGATTGTAGGATGACATCTGCAGGTGCTCAGTGCGCATGTCAGATTGGTCGGCTGTCTACAGCCCGGACTATCCGACATGCGCACTTCAGAGCCAGCAATCTCAGCGCTGTAAAAAAGCTGGGAGATTGCAGGCACAGACCCCCAGCCTCAAAATGAGAGCTGGGTTAGCCTGTTCCAACCAATCCTGGAGCTTCTCTCATGCTGTAAGCAGCATGAGAGAAGCTCCAGGATTGGTTGGGTTGGCATGTACAAAGTTAACCACTTTCCTTCCTTTTTTTGCTCGTCGTCAGGGAGAGGGGAGACACTGGCCAGCAGCATCCTTGTGACTTTTTTTTCGGTGCCGCCCCCCCCTCTGATTTTTAAAGTTACTAGCCCACCCCTGCTTGCACCTCGCACACCTGGGCTTTGAAGGTGAATACATTTATACACTGGATGGTCTTGAAGTAAGAATTATCGCTGTTGGGATGGCTACTCAAAATTTAAAGTCTTGGCTTTGCCATCTGGACCACTCAGAGTACAGCGGGAAGCTTGGGTTTGGACGACCAAGTCTTTTTTTGCATAGACCACAGGTTCCCAGTGCAGCTCCTATAAGGCTAGTTCATTGGCATTTTTTCAGGCTATGAAAAGGATTCAAATGTATGTTTTTCTTTGGAATCCAAGGTAGGTCCAGAACCATGTCAGAGGTTCTTACTATCCACATAAGATAAAAGATGTAAAAATTATTTTTATGGAACTTATTTACACACTGGTTACCCTACAAGCCTGGCATGGATCCTGCCTTCCCAGTCCTTCAATGGACATGCATGTTCTATAATGACATGCAATAAAGTGTTCTAATAACCTTGACGTATAACTATAATACTTATATAGCACATAAGAACTGCCACATAAAAATGAAATAAAAAAGCTGCTATGCAGTGCACTGCTTCCTGTGTCACCTCGTATTCTATAAATAGGTCACTCACTCTACCAGCTCATGACATCATTGACATCTCTCCTCTCTGAGTGAGGCAAATGAGAACAGAGGCCCAAAGCAAGCATTTCCAGTAAGCAGGAAAATCCATTGTTCAAAATATTTGAAAAGAAAGTACTTTAGGCCCGTACAAATTATGAAGTGAAAAGTTACCCAGCCCGAATATGCTATGAAGCAGCAATGGCTTTTCAGCCTAAGCCACAGATGACTGTTTCAGACTTGCAACTAGCAAATTAGGCCAAACTTCTGTGTACAGAAGCAAACAAAGACTGTCTGACCACAAATGACTGGCTTCATTTTAAATGGCAAGTTAGAATTACAGAAGCAAAACAGTAACATAAATATTCACACAGAGGAGGGGGCATTGGGCTGCCACCCGGCCTGGAGTCATGGCTCCTCCAGTTATGTTCTACGCTTGTGTGTGTGTGTTTTTTAGACAAAAGGGCCACATTCAATAAGAAAAACTACAGTCTTAAGATTAACCCTCCATTAAGGGGGAGATTTTCGATTCTGATTGTGGAATTCTCAAAGAATTTCAGGAGTAATCCTGGGAGCCTGCAACAGTCACAACTTTCCAGAAGTACTCATTATCGTAAGCAGTTAGCTGTACATCACTGTCCATAGAAAAAAATCACATATGAGAAAATGATGAAATAGACGACATTTACTGTTTCTAACTTTTTTTCCCATTTTCCACGGCGAAACTGTATTTCCCAGTGGAGAAACTACAGCAACTCCACAAATCTTTTGGGATGTGACCACTGATTCTATTACTGGGAAATGATTTACTCCTGCCCATAACAGGAGTAAGTCTCTAAACTTTTACAGGGAGAGAATGTTTGTGAGTGGTTACAAATTCATACATTTGTCAGTGTGCACAAACTTTCCATGGCACCCCACAGTGGAATGCACACTCCACACCCATCAGAGCAGATTTACTCCTACCTAATGTTACATAATTAAGCGGTGACATTCTCATAGTGCCCAATTAGGTGCTACGAAAGGTTTACATTCATAATAGACTTGCAGACTAGGATGTGGACATTGATCCAGCCAAGGGTGGCCGCTGTCCATGTCAGTGTTGTGGCACTTGATACCACAGTGGTGGTGCATTTTGTTATATCAGGCTGATGCTTCGCCCCCTTTCCAGTTTGGACACAGTTTGGTTTTGGGGCACAGCCGTAAATGAGAAATCACACAGACCTATTCCAGCTGGCAAGCAGCTCTGTGTGGATTGTGATATCAAATACAATATTCTGTGACATAGGCCAAGATTTATGGGCTTTTGGCGCAGGGCAGAGCAGCAAGTCACCTTGCCTCACTGCCCAGCGTCAAAAGGAGATGGCAGGAATGCGCCGTATCTATGAAATACGGCCCATTCCTGTCCTTTCCCACTGCGCTGGCACTGTTTTGCCTGCCTAGTACCAAGACAGGCACCCTGCTGTCTGTGTTGTAGGCAGGATTGTTTTTGTGCAAGAACGGGCAGAATGCAGCACACATAGAAAGAGGAAATAACAAGGAGAAATAAAGGTATTTGGGGAAGCGTAATGTTTTGCCGCATCCCCAGGTTTACAGGCTCTTGTAAATCTGGGAGTGTGTCAAAATCCAAGGATGTTGTGTGGGAACACCCACTGCAACGCCCATGGAATGCCTCCCTAACGCAGAGTAAGGCAACACAACAATTTCAATCAATCAGGATTTATAAAGTGTGGCTAATCACCCAATAGGGTTTCCAGGCGCTTGAGGGTCCTGGAGGCTTATTCGAACAGCCGGGTCTTGAGGGATATTGGGAATTCTACTGCCTTGCCTTACTCCATATCGATGAGGCCATTCGAAGCCATGCAAAATTACTTTGCTTGGCCTCATAGATATGGTTGAAAGGTTTGCTCCGCAGTTGCGTCACTAAAAGTGATCCTTTCATAAATATGCCCCAAGTGTTTGAAAGAGATTTCTTACCCTGTGTAACTCAACAGCACAGAACAATGGATGAAGCATTGTAATTACATTAGACACATCTGCTCCATCGTTTCTTACCCTGTGCGTGTAATTACAGGCAGAGACAAAGCTTGTGAGAATGAATACGACCAGGCCATCAAATGGATGTTCTGTTGGAACTGCTGGGCCAAGGAGCGGGCAATGTTCAGCTCCTCAGGCAAAACAGAACTGTGCCAATGGTGCAGTCTCCATGCAGGTTTTTAAGGTAAATTTGCAATAATTTCACCTAACCACTAGGTGACTCCATAAGGCAACTTCCTTGCACCACAGGGCTTGGTTAGACCATATGCCCTCTGAAGGGGAACATGTGCATCCCCAAATGCAACAAATATAAAGCATACTGCATTAGTGTACTTCTGGTGTGTAGTCGTATAACACACAACGAGAATAAACGGAGACAGCCAGCACCTGAACATGCTATGTCCCTATCAGGCAGTGACTCAGCTCTGACCTCTCTTAAAGTCACAGAAGATGCCCAGAAATAATCTGGTCATGTGACAGGATATTTGTGTGTATTGAAGATGACGTGAACTGCTGCCCTGAAACAGATCAATGTTGCGGTGATGCTGGAAGCGGATGTGTCCAAGTCTGTGAAACATAAATAGATATTGCGCCAGCCACAAACTTCTGAGTGCCTCACATGTCATAAACAGAAATCATGTATTACTTTAGAGAAAATATTTATGCATGTGTTTGAAACCTAGACTGCATTATATGTATGTAGTGCAGTCATTAAGATACATTCCACTTCGGTGCCCCATCACACAACTAATGCAATACCAACAGTAATAATAACGAAATAATAATGATCAGTTATGTAGCTCACATTAAACATGCAGTGTTCTCCTCTTGGTGCTTATTAGTAGGTGGAAGGGCCACTGGAAGTTTGTAGCTCTGTGGCTCTGGCATTTTCTACAGACATCTCTACACACAACACAAGGGGAGAGGGGTACTTCTCTTTTTCCGTCCTCTCGTACTTAAATTAACCATACACACACAAAAATAGAAAAAGGAGGAAATATGATACTCATCTGACTTTTAGAGTTTGGATTAACGCGAGGTTCTTAAAAATTGCCCTCACCTACTCATAGTGGCGTGCTTCATCACTGGGTTTGCTACAACACCCAGGGTAGCCAACGTTAGGGATAGCGTGAAAGGAATTTGGGGGAAGACAATACAAAACACACATGTAGGGATCTACTCGGCAGAGCAAAAAAAAGAATACCTAAAACTATCTCATGGGAGCCCTGCACAACTTTTATTCATGAGCTCCCTGGATAGGACTAAAAGGCTCGACCACGGTGATGAACTGGGGATATTGGTACCTGTTCATCCCTCCTATCTGCTCTCTTGTTGGCATGTTTCGGCTGCTCATCATCGCCCTGCTGGGTCGTTTGGCCTTCTTCAGGACTTGAGATCCCACCTTATGTACAACCCGTACCCATAATCTTTGTCTAGGACATGGATACTCAAAGTACAGCCCACGGGCCTCATGTAGCCCCTCTGATTTATACATGAGGCCCTCTGGGCAACAGAAGCACTGGGAAGCTGTTTGCTCGACGCAGCACTAACAATAAAAATATTAAATAGACACACAATCATTTATTTCAAACTTAATTGGTGTTAAAGAAAGGAAGTAACTAGAGACGCCTGTGCTTAACTTTAGAACCGCCTTCATTTTTAAAGACATCTTACAGCATAAGTGTAAAACTATGTCAGTCTCCCCAAAATTAAAAGAGTGTATTAAGTAAACATGCAGAACCTTTTCACCTTAGTACAATTTAGTATATCAGTGCATTGAGATGTATTCTTTTAAAGTGATGGTTTTCAAACATACATTTGGAAACATTAATTCTTCCCCTTTCCCTGAGAACACAACCAATAGTAAATTAAAGAGGCAAGTCACTTGCTTGTTATGTGCACTTTATTGGTGGCCTGGGTTCCTATCATACATGAACAACATTGTAGTTCATTAAATCAAACATAGAAGCAGGTTTTGTGCAGCGCACACTATGAAATCATGTATTTCGAGGTCCTCTTACGTGTGATAATGCAGAAAAAGGAGGGAAAGTGAAAATAAACAATTGTCTAGGATCACACAATTTGGAAAAGTGGGGAAGCTGGGATTAATTCCAGGTTTTCTGGTTTCCCATTGTACATTCCAGCCACTAGATGTATATCCTCCACTTCTCCAACACAACCTTGCCACCAATCCCCCCAGCCACCCCACCTGACCGCCACTGCCCTGGCATCAATGCGGCCCCTGGGCACATCGCAGACCAAACTTGTTGGCCCCTGTGAAAATGCTTGTGAGTACCCATGGTCTAGGACATCGGGATGTCATGACTTTACTTGTCACTAGAAAATAACCACACACCAATATTCCTACAAATAATATTTTCCCAACATCCATCCATGGTACAATTGCCATGCAATGGTGATTCCAAGTTTATTATCATTAACAGTGCCCTTTAAAAAGATTCCAAATTCGGACCCCCTGCAACCAGTGCCAAGTCTTTTGAGCAGTGGTCATACCATTATCACAACCACATCTCGCCCAAAGCTTCATGAGAATTTTAGGAATACTTGTGAAACATATCAAAGCACTGCTTACCAAGTTTCACTTCTGAATTCTCTGAAAATGGAGTGCAAATGGGAGCGTCTCCCTGTAATCACACACTCATATAGAAAAGAGATGTGTAATACGATAGCATTTTCAACTAAATACTTACCCCTTTACACCGTACATCAACCAATTCCTCACTGTATAGCTGTCCAGTTCCCACTATCTCATAGATACCAAAAATATTAAGATATGCACAGGTCTCCTTTGAAATATCTCTGTGCCAGATCAACCGGAAATCAGGACCCCATTCTTACCCGGTTGATTCTGCCACTCTCTGTTAGTCAATGTGAGCACAAATCACATCCGATCAAAGGGACCCCCAGGAGTATACCTCCAGTTTAAACACCCAGCTCATTAACTGGTTAGATATATTATTAAAAGCAAATATCAACAATGGCATCAAATGCCATTTCTTCCATGTGCTCCCCAAGCTATGCTTAAGAATTACTACCCACTGTGTCCGTTTCTCTTGCTGTTGGAAGCCAGCAGCTGTTAAACACGATTACACACCTTGGCGCGCAGATCACGCGCTAACGCTCGTTAAGGTAATGACTAAAAGAATAGGGTCTGGAACCTTAAGAGGTCACTTATACTCTGAGAAAACAGAATAAAAGGAAACATTGAACATGCAAACCACAAGCCTGTCGACTAAGATGAATAACATTGATAAACCCGCCACTCGAAGGCCTAATGTGCATCACTTAGCGATGACCCATAATGTATCAAAATTACAGAATACCATGTTGAGCGAAAAAAAGGAACAAAATAATTACCTTAAAAGGGAGATGTAGCCATTGTAAGGGTAAATAAAAAATGGGATTAGTCAAAGAGCAGGGAGCACGGGGTAACTTCAGGGGTTGTTTGGGGTGTTACACTCCCCTAATAAAAGTATTTTCTGATAAATTGTTGGGTACAGGTGCTCTCAGTCGGGTATGGTGATGCGTCTGTTGGATTTCACCAGGAATTTGACATGCACACAGACAAAACACACACACTATCTTCCTCTCTATTTTGAAAGTCCTCAAAAATATTGGTTATTTTACACAATATTGTTTTCTCTCTTCGTACTCCTACCAATCTGCATTCCTCTCCCCTTCCAGTGCCCGGTACGCCCCTCTCAGGCACCTTGCTTCTCCTTTAATGTATTTAAACATTATATGCCAGCCTGATTCCATGAAAATCTGAAGTTTACATCCCACCCTCTAATCTTACTGGCCAAAGCTACACCCCTGGCAGGGACGTGGCATAGGACGCTGCTGCGGGCGAGACAACACAACGAGCGAGCAGTGCGCTGCCCTCGGCCCCTAGTAGACTTTCAGCGGGACAGATCTTATTTGGAAATTGTTTCAGAACACTACTTCTCGGCCCTATGTACCAGTTTTTGCTCCTGGTTGCAGTGCATGCAAGGGTCTCTAGAGCAGTGGTTCCCAACCTTTTGACTTCTGTGGACCCCCCACTTTATCATTACTGGAACCCAGGGACCCCCACTAAATCATTATCGGAATCCAGGGACCCCCTACTGAGTCATTACTTAGAGCTGGGGTCCTAATCTGTTAATATTATTCAAATTTCTAAGCAGTCACGGACCCCCTGAGGAGGTTTCACGGACCCCCAGGGGTCCCCGGACCACAGGTTGGGAACCACTGCTCTAGAGCATTCAAAAGGACAGAGTAATTTAATACAGAGTGTAACCAGTGTCCATTGTTATTTTGTTTTCAGGCTTCTTCACAGTTGTTTTCTGCTACAAAGCATGGGTCAGCAGGCGCTCTAGGTAGAGAGTGCCTTCCCTATGCCATTGAGCTCATGAAAGCTACAAATTAAAACCGTCATGCTGCAGGCTGGCCAACACAGGTGGAAAAAAAGATGATTCAATATTTGTCAGGATGTTTCAAAAAGCGCAGTGCGTCAGCTTTCTGTCACTTCACAGCCCTGCTGATATGGATAACATACACTTAGAACTTGGCTGGAGACACTGCCCGTCATCCAGTATTTTTCATGCAATTGCCAAGCATAGGTCAGCGCACACTGTGTTCATTCTTGCAAGAGACCATAATTCTGCTTCTAGGAGTACCTCGAAAGACTTTTCCAAATATCTGCGAATGATTACGCTGCTTCAAAAACATGCAGTACGCAGGTGGTCGCACCATGGCGATTATTCGGGGAGAGGCAGCAGTCCCCACTTCAGGTGGATGCCTCGGCGTGGTGGCCCGGGGTTCGCACTAAGGCAGATCCATTCTACAAGACCAAAATGGATTTGTGGTTATCGACCTTAAAGCAACCTCCTCGCAGAATGTAACAACGGACAAAAAAGTTCCTAAAAGTTCCCCAAAAACAGAGTGGTTCCCTAGAGTGGGTGTCTGCTTCGGCCCCGGGGGACCGGTGAGTGCGTGTTGCCCCGGGGGTACTGGTGAGTGCTGTGGCGATGGGATCACTTGTTTCCCACAAAGCAGGCAGAATTGCGATCGCAGGTCTCCACTGAGCAAGCCACAGCGTGCAAGCAGCTGCTGTTTCAAAGAAAGCAGGTAGATCTTGCAGTGGCAGCAGGGGTGGTGTCAAATAAGAAGTTCCACCAAAGTGAATATAAATAGTATTTGGGCCTCGGGACACTGATAAGAGCAAACACACCAGGAATAAGCACTGGTAAATGCATCAAATATGCTACAGCCACTAGAAATGGAGGAAAAGTAAGTGGCGAGCACAGAAACCAATGAAAAGCATGGGGGGGGGGGGGGGGAGGGCGGGATGGAGCCACTTTTAAGATGTATTTAATACAATAGATTTCACAAGCACAGCGCAAGCACTGTGCAGGCGAAGCCTAAAAACGAGTTATTGCTATATAAAAAGCACACGTTTCCATGGAGCTGTGGTTTATGCATATGCCTGTGACCTAAAGAAACAGACCAATAGGGATACTTTGGACTCGAGGAAATTATTCGAACCTTGTGTTTTTACCAAATCTACAGCGCAAATCTGATTGCTTTCTATCGGGGCACTGCGTTTGCTGCTGTGAAAGGAAATGTCATAAAAACATATTTAGAGACTATATAGGGAAAATGTGTCCCTGTGGAAACTGTTGCTAAGTCCAAAGTGGGGAAGCAGTTTTAACAAGCAGGCGGCGCTGAGAGATCCTCGCTGGCATCTGCAGATGATTCGTCACCTGTCAGAGGTCACGACCTCCAGACACGGAGGACCGGGCACCATCAATAACACCGCGTCATGAATCACAGCCTCGCGCATGGAGGATCAGAGATCGGGCGCGTGAACCTCAGGTGGGGGCAGATGGGACCGGGGTCAAGGGGGTCACGCGTCTCTTCAATCGATTCACGAAGAAGCCAACAGCCCGGGCTGGCTGCGCGCGCCTTCTATGGGGGTTCAGCAGAGCCACGTGCGAACAGCTGTCAGGGAGCAGAACGCACTGGTGCAAGGCCCTGAAGCCACCGGTGGACCAGGCGTGGACAGGCCCCTTGAAGACCCTGTCCCGCCCCCCGTCCGCTGCCCCAGCTGTGGCAAACAAGGACGCAGCAGGGGGTCATTGGGAGATGTTTAATTCATGCAACAGAAACATCGACGGGGAGGGGTAAGCAAGGCAACAACTTTCTTTGCTGAGTCCACTTGGCAACAAAAGATGAAAAGATGCAGTTTTGCGACCTGGTGGACACGTTAGTGAAATGATGGTACCGACGGGTCCGCTTTGTGTCTTACTATTGGTCCTAATGCAAGCGAGGAGAATGGACCTCCATGCTGTAGTAAAAACACAGCTATATGTGTGCCCCCCCTTCCCCCCCAAGCAGCCCTGGAAAAATGTCCAATCCACCCCTCTCCACTCCTCTTCGACTCCCGCTCTTTCCATCCCCTCTCCCTGCCCCCCCTCACCTAAAGCACCCGCTCCAGGCCCAGTGCCCACTGGAATAAATGACGAGTCTGGTCGTAAACCCACACTGGGCCCGGGTGTCACTGCACCTGCTGCGCTGTTTATGGCTAGGCCCCTGGTCCTAAAGCCTGTATTCAACGAGAAGAGCCCAAGCTGGTCCCGGCACTGGCTGTGCAGCCTGCTGTGTTATTTTATGTTTCCTTGGTTTGGGTGGGGCGAGGGTCTCGCTGTGATAATAGTGGGGTGGGGGCGCGTCACAGTGAACGCTGTTATTGTAACGGGGGCGTCTGAGGCGCGTGGAGCCGCCCGTGGGGCCGGTGCTGTGCGGGGAGTGAGACCACATTACTGAAGCCAGGGTGCAGGGTGCCTGGGAAGCAGGATCTGGTCGGTACTAGACTGTAAACTGCGCATGTGCATTTTTCATAACACGTATTTACACTCTGAGGCACAGGGGCCGTGACACTCTTTTGGGCCAGGAGCCACAGGGAGGATTAGAAGGAAGTACTTCTGGTCAGCCATTAGGCCTGGCCACGCCTCCTCCTTATTTAAGGCAATTGGCACAGAATGTTCCTAGTTGCTCAGTAATATTTCCCCCCCACGGAAGCTTTGGGCTGGTGGCTGGATTCCTTTCCTCTGTGTAGGAAAGTCCTTACTAACAGTTCCCTCTGGCAGGAGGTTGTGGCAGGAACGCACGTCGCCGCACACCTTTTCTTATTACTCTGAGGATGTGTCGGCGCCATCACCGCCAGGGCGCAGGCTCACAAGCGCTGCCGTCTGGCAGGTGCGCCAAGAAGGGGCTTAGGAGGCTTTGGGGGTGGGGGGGCTCTCCAGACTCCGTCTAGCGCCGTCTGAGCCCGAGGCGCTGCCCTGGCACGGTGACGCACTCTAAATCTTCCCAATCACCCCAGAGTGATGGTGAAGGGTTCTCAGGTCAGAGAGTGCAACCCGGACCGCTCGGCCGCAGCGCCATCTAGTGGGCCAACGAGAATCGCTGATGGGGATGATGCTGTTTCTGCATTTGTGCAGCGTTTCACCCCCCGAAGCGCGCAGAAGAAACACATTGCGACATCCCCTGCAAAACGTGCTTCATTGGTGCCCGTACATATGTCACACGTATTTCTGTTGGCTTAAACAACGTTCCATTCATTGACCTACGAAAGATAAAAGGTTGTGTCATCCTTGCGAAACTGAGACACAGGACAGTGCAATGCATACGTGCACTGACTGTGTGTGCTACGTTTCCGGCTCACCGCAGACTGCATGTGCAGGTCAATTTAGTTCCTAATCTCTGGAATCGGGATGTATTTTCTATATGAAAGGGAGGCTCGAAATATTGAACTGAACTGAAAACAGCGATTCTGCAACAGAGAATAAAATGGGATGGAAAGGGACAGTTTAGCAAAATCAGGCAGTTTCAGTTTTTCATGAGAACCCCTCTTCCTTACCGAAGGCATTGATTTTCTCCACATTAAATCACCAGAAAGATCGATCTTGTTTTGCAGAGACTGCAATGCTCTGCTGTTCGATTATAAGTAAAGTGACGTTAGTTATTTGGATAGCGCTTTGAACCTCATACGGTCACTTCAAAGAGCTGCAGGGAGACAATAGGAGAGAAACGAGAGTGACCACGAGAGGGGAATGAAGGGTTTAAGACGGAGAGGGCTTGGAGGGATCGCTCTTCCCTCAAGCGCTAGTATCTAGTTGAACAGAGTGATGGTGCGTTGCGGCTCGTCAGGAGCTAGGGTGGAGAAGCTTGCAATAACAGAAACTTTATAGTCACGCCCTGGCACAGTCATATTAACTTGCCTTAACCCAGTAAAAATAGGAAACGGACTACACTTTTACGTCAACCGAACACGCAGGATGGCGGCGCTCATCAGCATAGAATCACAGCAGAGGCACTAAGAACACGAATAAAATGCAATTTTAAAGCCAGTATCATGCTTGGTCATTAAATTATGTTTTTATAACAGCTGCTTACCATCCCTGCTTTGGAAACCATGAAACGGCACTTCTCACCGTTTTTGGTTGATCCTCTCGAAAAACCGGAAGACGATCTAAAATTCCCGAAATCTACCGGGACACCTGGTGACAAACAGGGACTGTCCCGGAACACAGGACTATTGGTCACCCTACCTGAAATCCTTTGCTCCCGAGTCACCCAGCAGTAAGCCGAGCCACCCCCCACCCTCTAGTACACAAACCAGCTGAAATATTGCAGATGGCAAGACCCAGCTCTATTGATGTCACGTCTTGGAAAGTGATCCAGGTCAAACGTCATGTGATATTACTTTCTGCGATGCCGTCAGAGGGCCAATGAGCGTGGGACTTCAGTTTTGCAACCCCGATGGTTTTATGACGCGGAAGAAGCTTCCAATGCAATGTCAGATCAGACAAACCTTTCCACAAGTAGAAGCAGTGGCTTCCAGCCGCTATACACATGACTGCTCTGTTGGGGATTTCGTAAGGATTCTGTTAGGTGAGAGAGGCTCAATAAGGAGGTAATGTTGTTATGGTTAGTGAAGCACACAAATGTCTCCTTAAGGGTTGTGTGTCAGAATATGGATAACAGAAACATCACCTGACATATCTGACATAAATATTTTTGGCCTAAATTTCGTTCACAAACATATTGCTCCATTGAGTTTATATTTTACGCATTAAGTGTTGAACATCTCCTTAAAAGGGCTGGTCTTGTGAAGGTTTGTAGGTTTGGCTGGTTTCTTTGGTTGCAGCTTAGTTGTGAGTGCTCCACAAATACGTTTTTTCTTCATATTTCTTTAGGTTGAATCTGGGCTGGGGGATTCGTTATCACTTCAATAATTTTAGCAGCTGCAACATCTTCTTGTCTACTGCAGTTTGTCTTTAAAACACCCATTCGCGCTCTGTAGGCTCCTAGCAACACACAGTGCATTGTGGACAAATATTTGCATACAGTGTGGTCACTGAACATAATTAGTGCAACATGAGACTTTATGGCCAACCAGCCAGGACACAAGCAGGGTTTTCCATAACCCATGGAAGGAATGCATAAGTTATCCCATGGGCAAAATAAAAACATCTGGAAATCCTAGTAAAGGTGACTGCCCCCAACCAAAGACCTATTTTAACACCAGCACGTGTTTTGGGCATCAATATTGTGTATCAGTGCATGGGTCCAGATCCTCGCGCTCCGGTTTTCCTGCTGAGTCACGTTTCGGAAGCACTCTATGTGGCATCAACTGAGGAGCAGTGAGAGAATATATTCTAACATAAAGCCCTGCCGAGGCCACCTGGGGACCGGAGGAAGTAAAGCCTATCTGTGTCCCCAGCGGCAGAGATGGGCGAAAGCAGATGATGTTGCAGAATGCATGCGCTGCAGCTCTATCGATCAAGCAGTCTTTCACTGTGCAACCAATCATATCGATCAATACGAGCATTGTGGGAGAGCGAGGAACGGCTAGAGCGGGGTTAGGGTTCGAATCTCGGCGCTACCACTTGGCCACAAACCGTGAGACTCGAGCACAGCGCTATATCTTCTTGGGCCTTATGTGCCAACATTCCGGAGATCTTAGAAAGTAACTCGTTATCACCAGTAATGACACTCTCGTAAAAATATTCACATTTTGTGAAAGGACCAGTACGAAATGATCGAGGGCATCCATATTGTACTTTAACGGCAGGCCTAAGAAGGACTTTTATGAACCGTGGCTCTTAAAAGTGTGTGTGGCATTTGTTAAAATAAAATACTGGTGGAATCTCATTGTGTCATGTATATTTAAAGACATTCTATAAAACACTGTATTACGTTATGTTATGGACATTTATAAAGCGCATGGCTCCCCGAAGCCCTCCCAGCGCTGTATTATAAGGAGGCTCATTCGGTTGGATGGCACGAGGTGCCCTGATGGCTCGGAGGACCGAGAATACATCACCTCGAGGAGCCCTCGAGTGCCTGAAGTGCTAACCTGAAACCTGGAGCACTGGGGTTTAATCAAACATCTGTCGGCTGAACAAAACAAATCGCGTTCTTCTCGCAAATCACTATCGTACTTTGCTTCAGATTGTAAACATTAGCAGTGCAGAAATAAATATGCAAAACACACAGCTCTGCAGTTTTCTGTGTCACTGATTTGTTCCTCCCGGATATTCGATTCTTTATTCTGGACTCTACACAAGAGACTGTTCGGTGTCCACCGCCTCTTGTCCAGCAGCCACTGCTGCAATAAAAATGTTCTTCCCTCTTCGGGCTAGCGCTGCGGTATATCATGTCAACACTATCACCATCAATTCCCCCAATACCAGTAAATAAATAAATATGTGTGCGTGTGCTATGAGCACAAGATGAAAGGTTATAATCCTGGCCAGGGAGTGGTCTTGTTTGCGTTCTCCAAAGTAGGGCATTGACCCTGGAGTGAGACGTCATAGGGGCGCTGGTGAAGGAGGGGGGCTTGAAGGAAG
The DNA here is from genome assembly GCF_031143425.1 of Pleurodeles waltl. Lineage (NCBI taxonomy): Eukaryota > Metazoa > Chordata > Amphibia > Caudata > Salamandridae > Pleurodeles > Pleurodeles waltl. The sequence continues at coordinate 95,433,185 of NC_090441.1, forward strand.
GTGTAGCTTGTGAAGAGGGGAGCAGGAGAAAGACGGTAGCTCGTGAAGAGGAGCGTGGGGCAAAGGGTGAGGTGTGACGACATCAGCGGCAGGGTATAGAGAACATGTCAAGTGGGGCGCAGGAGAGGTAAACCGGGAAGAAGCGGGAGGGAAAAGAATAACCAGTGAAGACCGAGAAGAAAGGATAATTTTTGAAAAGGGAGCTGGAGGGGAAAAGGGTAACTTGTGGGAAAGGTAACCAGGGTAACAGAGTTACTTGTGTAGAGGGGGGGCGTGTAAATTATGGGGAGGGTGGAATAAGGGCAACTTTTAAAGAGGGGGGGGCAGCAGAAAAAACATAGCATAAAACAGTTGGGCCCATATTTATAGTTTTTAGCGCCGCATTTGCGCCATTTTTTGACGCAGAAGCAGCGCAAACTTCCAAAATACAATTGAGGCCCATATTTATACTTTTTTAGCGCCTCATTTGCGTCATTTTTTGATGCTAAAGCGGCGCAAACGGTAGAGGCAGCCAGGCCAATCTACCACCAAACCAGGCGATGGGGCCATTCTCCGTCCTTGCACTGGGGCTCCTGGCACTGAGAGAAGGCTTTGCAAGCGAGCTGATCTTACACCGGTGTGAAATAATCACAGACAGCCAGACATACAAGCAGAAGGAGAAGAAACTGAAGGACAGACAAGAAGAACGTGGGCTCTCAAAAAGGTCGATTCAGACTACAGACTACAAGGGCGCTGCGTTGTTCACTGAAAAGTAAAAGCCAGGGCTCAGTAGAGTGAATTGGAAATGCAAGAATCTGATCACTGAAGCAGAAGAACATCTAGAAAGAAAATGCATGAATCAGGGCACTGAAGCAGGGCAAATATGTGCTGTACAAATGCATGGCCCAGGGTGAGGATGGAGGGAAAACTTATAGAATGGAAAAGTGTAAATCTGGTCACAGATGGAAGGGAAAACATCTACAATGGCAATTCATGAATAGGAGTACTGAATCAAGATAGAACGGAAATCTATGAATCCGTACACTGAAGGAGGAGACTTAAGAATCAGAGCACTGAAGCAGAGCACACACCTAGGATGGAAGTCCTTGAATCAATGCACTGAAGCAGGATGTGATGGAAATATGTGACTCAGGACACCAAAGCAGAACAAGCCTCCATTAAGGAAACCCATGAGTCAAGGCACTGAAGCAGGAGAAGCATCCAGAAAGAAAGTCATGAATCAAGGCACTGAAGTAGGACACACGTCTAGAATGGAAATTCCTGAACTGGGACACTGAAGCAGGGCCTAACATCTGGAATGCAAATCCATCGAGCAGGTAACTGAATTGTGACAAAAATCTAGAATGGAAATTCATGAATGAGGATAAGATGGTAGAGCAACAATTTAGAATGAAAACTCATTAATTAGAGCACTGAAGTAGGAAACAACTAGAGTAGAAATACATAAATCAGGACACTGAACCAAGGCAAACACCTACAATGGGAACTCATGAATCAGGCCACTGAAGCAGAGCACACATCTGTAATGGAAATCCAAGAATCAGGTCAATGAAGCAGGTCAGAGACCTAGAATAGAAAAACTTGAATCAAGACACATATCTGCCATTGAAGCCCTTCCCTGAGGGCACCGAGGCAGAGCAGGAACTGGCAACGGAATCAGAGCAGTGAAGCAAGGAAGAAGCCTGAGATGAAAACCGCAAGACGGATGTCTGCAATAGAAATGCGTGGACCGAGGCCTCGATGCAGGGTAGAACCTGCATTACAAATCACCTGCATGAATCAGAACAGTAAAGCAGACCAAGTCTGCAGTGGCAATGCATGAATGAGGGCACTGAAGCAGCACAGGTGCCAACTTTGGAAATGCAGGGATCAGGACACAAGTAGTGCAGACATCTTGAAAATGCATGAATGGAGATACTGAAGCAGAGCAGAGATCTTCATTGGAAGTGTAGAAGTTCCAGAGTAGTTGCAATGCAGAGCAGAAACCTGCCATGAAATGCATCAGCTAGGACAGAGATGGAACGCAGACGTCTGTACTGGAAATCTATAAACGAGGACCTGAAGGAGAGGACACGTTTCAATGAACTACGGTAGGAAACACAATCCTAAGCACAAAATTGAAAAAGAGGAAAAAACTGAAAAGTGGTGAATACAGGGCTTAAACACCTTCCATGTAAATGCCATACTGAATTTATGCGAAACCCAGTTTGTGTAGAGTTGAGAAAGAGTTAGAGGCTGTCAGCTGATGTTTCTTCTCGTGCTCCAAATATTGTTTACTAGGATCCCTCAGTTTCCCAGCCTTCAGCAGTAGGACAGCCGGCAGATGCCCCATGGTCCGTGAGTGCAGGACGACTCTGGCACTTAGAATTCTGAGCTGAAGTTGACCCCGCGGGTTTATTACAAGCAATCAGTGGCAGATTCCATAATAGACTTTGGAAAGTGACAGAATTTGTTTCTTACTTGGTGTTTACGTGCGCAAAAATGTTTGGCAGGTTCAGTCTTCAATGGTGCTAGATACAAGATCACCACATATTGCAAGACACTACTGCCTAGTACTGGTAGGCCCAACAGCATCTGAGAAAAAAACATCCAAAGTGCGGATGGGATACTCTGTCAAAATGTGACCGATATCCTCCCCTCCATCTTATAAGTACCCTAGGTTATGATGCCCTTGTAATACATTGAGCGGAATATCTGCCGTGTCTGCAACAGAGAGTCCCATCTGCCAAACTCTAAATAAGGACCTCAGTTTAAAACCTTCTTTCACACTTGGCAGGGTAGTAAGACTGTGACTTGGATAACTTTGCAATGCCTGTCCCGTAGTGCACCTAGCAAGCATTTGTGAGTGCATGTGACCCCCTGTGGGTCTGGAAGTGAAATTTCACCCAGAGGTAAATTAGGACTTCAGGGTCTGTCACAACTCCTAGGAGCCTTATTCCTCTGTAGCAGCTGAGAACGTAGCAGCCCAATGAGAAATGCGCTGCTTTCTCCTGTTCCACATGTTGGCCCTGTTGGTAATGGTCAGCGGGGGACCTATAACCTCTGTATCTATCACCTTGGAGCCTCAAGCAATGCCACATGGTGAGTGCTAGAAGCACAGGTGATATCAGTAGGAATAACACGAAAAGATGATGGACGGAATGTTGAACATTGTCAAACACTCACCTCCAGTCACAGATCTGGATTAAATCCATCGCTCAGTAGAAGAGCTGTGGTCGAGCCTCACAGCCGAGCATCAGTTGACTTACTCTTTGATCTGGTGTTCGCATGTAGCACTTCTTCAACTAAAAGATGCCTCCTCCTAACCCCAGCAACAGAAATTAACTAATTCATAATGTAATATACTCAAAATTCACCATCCAGTACCTGTTCTGCATCATTATGTAGCCGCAGTCACTGGGATCGCATGAACAATTATAACAGAACTGCGGCTTCTATTGCGCTCATTATGTCCACTTCTGCAGCAGTGTTGCGGGTGACCGGTGTCATTTTTCTTCAGTAGCTGGACTCAGTGACTTGTCTCCCTGCTGAGGTCTAATTAACATGTCCCGCTGGCTCTGACATCTGTGCCAATGCTTGGTACCAAAGCTTCTGAAGCATGTGCATAACCAGCTGTCACAGGCCCGGACCAGGTCATAAACCGCTCATAAAGAAGCAGAGAAGTAATTATCTCAGACTGTTTCTATGGAACTAGATTCTGCAGGGGGCTGTCCACGTTACACAGTGGAGAAGGATTCATTTCCAGGATCAGTCAGCTCTGCTTCAAGATGGCCGCGGTGGTAGGCGAGGAAAGGACGAGAGAATCCAAAAAAGATGATGGGAGGTAGCCTTCCAGAGTCTCTTGGCAAGGTCCTGGGAGCACCAGGCATTGTTGTGTGGGTGTGCTCTTGTTTCGATGTTGGGCATGAACGACAGTGTGAGGGTGGGTGCCTTCACGTGCCATCAAAGAGCGCAATAACCACAAAGCACCATCACAGAGCATGAGGTAATACCACCCCCAGGGTGTTCCGCTAGGTGCTTTGCCACACAGCCTCACACAGATCTTTTGTAATCTGGTGCAAGAGCTTAGTATGCCTGCAGTGAGGGTGCTTTGCGCCTGCACAGGCACACGACACTGCCAGAGCCCAGGTGTGACCTAGTGATGAACAAACCAGGTTAGGATGCACCAGTGTCCAAGTTACCACCTCAGAATTTTAACTACGAACATTCTGTAGCTTTGTTAAAAAAAAAAGTGTCATGGCTTGGACATAAAAGTGTAGTTTCCACGTTAAAACCAAAGAAGCTTGAACAGTCCTCCTGGCCTATGTTAAAGGCAGTAACAGCTCGCGAGGGTTAGAGGGGGCAGGGCAGCGGGGGGGGGTAATATTAATAAAATTGAAAAATAAATTTAAAAAATAACTTACCTGCACGCCGCGCTGCCGCTCCTCCGCCCCTCTGATTTATTTCTCAGCAGCAGGCAGGCACAGGCTCCCATCCTGCCTTGCGGCCAATTCTGACGCTGGTCAGAGCAGCGTTAGGATTGGCTGGGAGCGCCCAGCCAGGGCGCTCCCAGGCACACTGAGAGCCTGTGCCTGCTCTCTCCAGCCCGGCAACACAGTGCTGGGCTAGAAAGAGCAGAGTTCACATGTGTGTTTGGCCGGCCCGAGACGGCCGGCCAAACACACATGCGCACTGAGGGAAGTGCACAGTGCTCTCCCCTCAGTGCCTGTCAACCCCAATGCCCGCCCCTTTCATAATGAAAGGATAATACACTTAGTTTATTATCCTTTCATTGTTAAAGGATTTGCAGCGGTTGCTGCTGATGGGGGGGGGGGGGTGCGATGCTCCTCCGCCATAGCAGAGCAGCCACCACTGGTTACTGCGTATTTCAACCTGTCCACACTGCAATCTAGAACACAACCGAAACCAAGAGAGGGCCTATAGGTCTTAAGCCCCTTGTACTCTGGTTTTCGAAACTTAGGAATTGATTGTTTCACTTTTCAGGGTCTTACTGATGTCACATCAACATTAAGGGCACAAGGGTGTTTCTTGCCGGCAGCTCCAGGACTTGGCTCGACTGGTCATTCTGCCACTCAGGTATTTTCCCAGTGGGCTCGGCTAGTAGACTGCCTTCAGTGCTGGGTGGGTGGTGGTGACCCAAACATGCCTCATAATGGTCGAGCCTCCTATAGTGACAGGCACTTTACTCAGGCGCCCTTGCTGGAAATGATTTTTGAAGAGTCAGTTACAGTGGCCGGCCTCTGACAGTGCAGGACAGCACCAGAATTCCTCGTTCCTGGAGTTCCTTAATTCCTAGAACAAGGAATTCGTGATTTGGAGAGCCTTTTCGTTGTATTCCTCTAGTTTTCCAATCCGGGACAGGTAGATGCCCAAACAGAATAATTATATGTTGTTTCGCCTCCATTTACCGCAGATGGGAAAAAAGGAAATTTCGCCAAGCCCTAATAGCCGTAAATTGAATGCACATTGAACCTTCCCAGAGAAGAGCGGATGTATTACACATTGCATCAATTTATTTTTAAGGGTTTTATATAGCACAGAGTGTTAGGGAGCTTTGCATGTAACAGTGCTTGCAATTTACAAATCAAACCAATGTGTCAATGTATCAATGTATGGGAAAAATAAAGAACAGGGAGTAAAACAGAAGAGATATGCACAAGGATTGCTAATCATTTTTTTCTACATGAACGGCGAGTTTTCAGAGCTTCCTAAAAGATTGTTTGGGTAATGACCTCCAAAACCCTCAGAGCAACAGCGGAAAAACAAAATTAAATGCAAATAATAAATTAAAAAAACAGATAAAATTGATAGGCGATATTAAACAAAAACAAATAGAAATGTAATATTAAATAACACTCATTTAACGCATTTAACCTAAAAGAGGAATTCTGCCTGATCTCAGGATTGAACACTAGGTGCTCTGAATATTGGCTGGTTTTCTGCAGACACTAGTTTACATTTTTGCCTGCGTCTCTATTTCCACACAATGTGCACGTCTTTTGATCATATTAGGACAATAAAAGCGGCCTCTAGATGCTTCTGACAAGACTGGGTTTGACAGCACACACTGGAGGGGGTCCCCTCGGTCCCTGAAAGCTCCTAACAAATGTCCCGCCCCAGCTGGAGAGTGAGATGTCCCGCTGCGCTCCCTCAGGGGGAGGGCGAACTCTCACTGACACGAAGCAGCCCAGGGACACCGCGCATCAAGCAGAGACCCTTTAGTTAGTCGCGCATCAAATAGGAAGTGACAGGCTGCTGGATTTGGGAATATTACTCCGCTAATAGTCCTTATTTCAGGCGCCCCGAACACAGCTTGTCACGACTAATCAGTGGAGCCGGGATGTGCCTTAATGTGTTCTCTTGTGTAACTGGGCGCGTGTGACCTTTAGAGACATTCCTCCATTTTGCCTCTCTCTAAATGTACACGATCACGAGGTACAACTCTTAAGTGAACCCCGTATGGAAAATCAATGATTTCTTGTAAAATTGCTGACGTTAGTTGGGGCGGGTGCAGCAGGCCCTCAGTGTCTCCAGGGGACCAGGGCGCAGTTAGATTAAAGCACTTTGCAGCTTCAGGGACGCAGCCCATTTAGCACTCTGTCCACGGAGCCGATCTGTTGTAGCAGCGCAGAGGAAGCTAGGAGCCATCTCAGCAGGCTGGCTTCCGCTGGCGCATCGCACGGTGTACAAGAGGATATGTGCTGCCTACAAGGTGATGCACACCATCAAGCTCAGACATACAGCTCAGAAACCTCAGATATCTGGTAGAAACAAAATGTCAAGAAGCCAGACCCTGCTCAAGGTGGACGCAGCCAGATTTAGAAGGAACTCCAACCTCATTATTTCTGTGGACGTTCTTCCATACATCTTAAATAAGCTGTATTAATTTCCACCCTCAAGAGGGACCTCACACTCCTAGAGGCATCACATATAGTGCATCCATCTCCTGAATCCGGAGAATGTCCCTCCCAGAGCTGAACGCCTGCCTCACCGGCGCTGCTCCCACTGGCAATGTAAAGTGACATGCTTACATCTGTGGCCTGTAACCAGGGGCCAACTTCTTGGTGTGCTGTGCCATAAAATAAATACCTCATGTGTTCGGGTTTGAGACACATCCTTCCCTGTGTATTTGAGGCTGAAACTGCAGAGGGTCAAACAGTGAGCCTGGGTGTGGTGCTTTGAGCAGACATACTGTATTTTCACTTAGCTATGTAGTTGCTGTTAATGCATCTACTGCTGGGGTGTGAGCTAAGTAATAACCCTGCTAGAATGTTACTATCCCTAGACAGAAGTGGTTGCCTTCAGACTGTCGATTTATGAGGCCTATCGTTCACTGAACCCGGGGTACACCACTATGCGTGTATGCTAGAGCTGTGCTTCTACTCATAAAAGCAAGGCTGGTGGTGAAGGAGGCATCTCCGAGGGATACACAGATACTCTACTGCTGTTCTCATTGATGCCGTTCCTCTGTGGGGAGCCTGCCTTGTATTAAGGTGAGGTCAGTGACTTTCTCCACACTAGTATGCTCATGTTTTGCAGTGAGTGGTAGACCTCCTGTGCTACTACTCTCACCAAGATGACTTCTTGGTCTGACGTCGGTGGCTTTGTGACACCGTACATCTCAACCTTAAGGGTGCAAAAAGGCTTTCCTAAGGACACAGCTAGTCATTTATGGGTAGTACGTATTAAAACCATACCACATGTAGGGGTCGACATGATTCACTGCCTTTCTATTAATGGCAGCTCCTCCAGGACCATGGCACAATGACACCCAATGTAGGTGCCTACAAGAGTATAGTCATTACCCATTCCAAAGCTGTGGTATTGTAGCAGAAATACCTGGGGTAATTGGAGTGAATCCCCTAAGCTTACTAATGGGCTGATTTGAAAGCAGTCCTCTAGCTTGTAATAGAGCTAGAGGGGCCTCCAAGGCACAGAGGGCCTGATTACGACCTTGGCGGAGGGGATCACTCCATCCCAAATTTGACAAATATCCCGTCTGTCGCATTACAAGTTTCATAGGATATAATGGAACTTGTAATACGGTGGGTGGGATATCTGTCACATTTGAGACAGAGTAATGCCCTCCGCCAAGGTCGTAATCAGGCCCTTAGTTTACCGCTTTTTATTCGGCGTTGTGTCTTGAATGCACATCTCTATTAAGGATAGAAGGGTACCAGTAGAAGCAATGCAAGTGTTCAGTGACAAAAACTTGTATAAATGGCCATTATAAATACATTAAGATCTAACGTGGCCTGCCACGATGCAGGGACCTTTAGTTGTAATGGCTGTTGCCAAGAGATTGTATGCACAGAGTTATTCTGTTAAAAGGGTGTTTTATACTATGGCGTTGACCTGTGGTTATTGGCACCGTCTCACTCTACAACAGAGAAGGAATTGCTTGAACCCTGATTGCTTGGTAGACCCAAAGACTTGTAGTTAGTGCACATTGTAGACATATTAAGATCTAATGTGGCATTCTTTCTGACCCTCCTGTCTAAAACATCACTGGAGTCTACGCGTTTTAACACATTACTACAAAGTTCTCATTAAATCACAAGAAAAGTATGGGCCTGGAAACTCGTCCTTGGACACAATCTGAAGAGGAGTTGTTAACCTGGGGATTTTTTGGTCAGCTGTTTAGTGTCAACATGACTGCCAGATCCTTAGTTCACAATGTAAGGTGCTACTATACATCATTTACATGGCTGACACCATGTCGGTCTGGCTATGAATACATCAGTAAAAGTCATATGCTCCCTGCAAGTCAGGAAGATCGTAGGAGGGAATATCGAATCTGAAATATCAACATGCCACAGTATGGTGGGCACAATATTGAGGAACAGAATATCAAAGATGTAAGTGCAAGGAGGGAGGTAAGGATTTACCACTACTCTTAACTCCACATTTACGTGTCGTGAATGTGTGTGTATGTGAATATATATATATATATATATATATAAAACCAAGGTACGTATATGTGGAGTTGGGTATAGAAAATGTATAAAAAGTTAGTTTTTGATATTTTGTCACTCATGTCGGTATTTCAAATTCAATATTCCCAGCCTTCACCATCAGGAGGCAAAGTAGCCTTGGTAAAGTGGCGGTGCAGGCTGAGCTGAGCCAATTACTTGTGGGTCAGTGGCATTACACCTGCAGCCTTTCAACTTAAGGCCAGGTTGGAAGCACGTTCCAGGTACTGTGGCCATTGCGCTGGAGTCATATACTGCTCTCTGGCCAGACCTCGGACAAGAGAGCAAGGGTGCATATACTGCACAGCAGTAAGGAGAGCACCTTCCAAGCCAAGGCTGCCCAACGGAGGCCCATGGGTCCATGCCAGGGTCATAAGACTTTTGACCAGGTCAGGTATTTCCATGCTGATTCAATCTATGTAAATTGTCAACTTAGAGGATATCCTTTCAAATCTATGAATCCGACCCTCTTGGATGCATTTTGGAAATAATAGTCTTAAGCATTAAGGCCCATATTTATACTTTTTTAGCGCCGCATTTGCGCCACTTTTTGACTCAAAATTGGCGCAATCTTACAAAATACAATTGTATTTTGCAAGTTTGTGCCGCTTTTGCGGCGCTAAAAAAGTATAAATATGGGCCAAAGTAGGTCCACAGGGCGAGGAAAAATTGAACAAGGTGGCCAGGGAGAAGGTTATATTTACAGTCTGATGCCTACTAAATGCAATATCACAGATAATTTGGCTCCACAATCAACAAGCTATATTTTGGACAATATACCTTTCACATGTCAGCTTTAAGTTGGGGAATTGCACTCAGAAGACACCTTGAATCTGCACAGCCTTAGCCAGGCGCTAGGATACCAGGGTGGCCTCCGTTTGCAGCCCGACCCTTCGATCTATCCCACCTTTTCCAGTCACTAGTGAATGAGATCTCATACTTTATGGAGTCCAGGGGATTCCTTAGCGCCTCTTTCTAGTTTTCCAGGTGTTGAGAAGGAGTTGTGTAGCGCCTTCTCAAAACGTCATGTTGAAGAGGCTCCCGGTTGGTTATTCGAGCTTTGTGAAATGACAGCTCTTTGGCACATGAATATTTTGCCTGCATTTAATCCTGAAGTCTCTAATTAGACATTTGCATTTTTAGGGTGACTCAGCTAATGATGCCACCAGCTACTGTGAAAGCCTGATAAGGTAAGCAATCAGTGAGCATAAAAAAAAACAATATTACTGTGCTAATGAGTCCCTGTCTGTGTTCAGAAGTGGAAGACTGCAAATGTGATCCTTTTGTCGAAATGTCTTTCTAAGTCTGGGTGTACATGGCAGGAGGAAGTGTGTTTTGGGATCCAGAACCTGCTCTGGGGTCAGTGGTGCTGGAACAATTCTCAGAGCGGTGGCGCTGCCATTAGTGTTATGCCACTGAATTCAGAGAGGTTGTGACAATCCAAGAATCAAATGTGTCATGCCACAAGCAGTAGACTGGTAAGGGTGTGATATGTACCCGGTGGTGCATTGTGGATCACTGATGAGCACAGGTGTGGTCGTGCATTGTCGTTTACAGCCAGCACGTTTTCTGTTGAAATAGCCAATAAAGTTCCACTAAATTGCAGTTTTACAATAATGTGTGGAAATCGGGTTTCAGCAAATATTAATCATTTGCACATCACCCAGTAAAGCGTCTTGAATTGTTTTGATCCTATTAAAATCTTTGCTTTCACCACGCTGCAGAATTACAACAAAATGTGCTTCATATGTGCTTTTCTAAATGCTGAACTATTCAGAAATATGTGTATAGTGCATAGTTCATTTGCAGGTATATGAGGGATGAAAAAAATGGACATCCTGTCCTTTTACTTTCTGCAATCCCACCCTTTCCATCACAGCAGTCAGAGAAATAAGAGTAACCCCCAGTTCCCAAATAAGCATCAATTTGACAGGACAGTTAGACATTTGACCTTTGAACACACAGCAAATGTGACAAGATAAAAACACAGTTTGAAGGCATCCTTATTGCTCATTCACCTTCTGAACTCTAGCATGGTTATTTTTGGGGGTGCTGCAGTACCCCTCCCCCACCTATGTCTGGGAAAGAAAGCCAATTAGAAAATGTTTCAGCTGCACCATGCCTTACTGCACCAGTAAACCTTTGAAGTGGGTTTAATGTGCTCACTAGGCGCTTCGGAGTACAACTTAACCCAAGAGTTAGCTGGAACTTCAGCAATCTGCCAGAGATCAAACCATTTGTCAAGGTGCTCAAAGTTATTCGCATCTGCTATTTGAGGCGATTTCCTTCCCGAGAGTAGAGCTACCTAGATTTCTCTTTTTCATCACACACCAGCTCTAAGGTTGCCTGCAAGGCTATGAAAATTTGAAAATCTAATTTACATATATTTGCATATTAGCTTCAGCATTTCATAAAACCTGGTTGGGGGCTGATGAATGGACAACCCTTGTGGGGTGAGTGGCCAGGCCTGGCCATTCTACAGTAACTGGGCATTCTCAGTTCTGGGCCTAAAATCCAGAAGATTCTCTGGCCCGCGTTTCGTACGCCCCCAAAGCACGTGTTCCCAAAGGCAGTGGAACACTCACCCACAACCTTCCAAATTTAATGCAAAGTTTTCCATACATATATTGTTGTTAATGTTAGTGCAGTGGAGGGCGAGGAAGAAAAAGCACCTTTAAACCTATTCGGGTAAATAAGGCTACAGGTTTTTAGCAGGTTTTCACCCTATAGTTTGAAGTGGGATTTTGATTGCAGTCACATAAACAGTGCAAAGATGGCATGGTGAGCTTTAATAAGTGACGTTTCCACTGCTCTGATAATTCACTGCAGATCCTCTTCAACAGGCCTTGCCCGACAAAAGCCGAAGCCACACCGATGCGTTTTCTTCATTGAATACTCTGCCGCCAGGACACCCCCTCGCCTTCTGATGTAACCGGTGCAAGCATTCTCATAGCCACAGAAAAAAATATGTTTTGTCATTTGGGCTCTCTCTTTCCACTAGCACAAAGGCCACTTTTAGGTCATTTGTAGCTATCTGGCTACCTCTTGTGGGCGATGAATGTGTGTACCATTTGGCAGATGGCTATAATGGCCTTAATGATGCCAGTGTGCACTGGGATCCAGAGTGATACTTGGAACTTAATATAGAATGAACAAGGGGCAATCCTGTTATCTCACAACATGATCAATGAATGTCAGTAATGTAGGAAGTTGGCTCTGTATGTGCTATTTCAAAGTAAGGAATAGCATGCACAGAGTCCAAGGGTTCCCCTTAGAGGTAAAATAGTGGTAAAAATAGATAATACTAATGCTCTATTTTGTGGTAGTGTGGTCGAGCAGTAGGCTTATCCAAGGAGTAGTGTTAAGCATTTGTTGTACATACACATAGACAATAAATGAGGTACACACACTCAGAGACAAATCCAGCCAATAGGTTTTTGTATAGAAAAATATCTTTTCTTAGTTTATTTTAAGAACCACAGGTTCAAATTCTACATGTAATATCTCATTCGAAAGGTATTGCAGGTAAGTACTTTAGGAACTTTCAATCATAAAAATTGCATGTATACTTTTCAAGTTATTGACAAATAGCTGTTTTAAAAGTGGACACAGTGCAATTTTCACAGTTCCTAGGGGAGGTAGGTTTTTGTTAGTTTTACCAGGTAAGTAAGACACTTACAGGGTCCAGTTCTTGGTCCAAGGTAGCCCACCGTTGGGGGTTCAGAGCAACCCCAAAGTTACCACACCAGCAGCTCAGGGCCGGTCAGGTGCAGAGTTCAAAGTGGTGCCCAAAACACATAGGCTAGAATGGAGAGAAGGGGGTGCCCCGGTTCCGGTCTGCTTGCAGGTAAGTACCCACGTCTTCGGAGGGCAGACCAGGGGGGTTTTGTAGGGCACCGGGGGGGGACACAAGCCCACACAGAAATTTCACCCTCAGCAGCGCGGGGGCGGCCGGGTGCAGTGTAGAAACAGGCGTCGGGTTCGCAATGTTAGTCTATGAGAGATCTCGGGATCTCTTCAGCGCTGTAGGCAGGCAAGGGGGGGGTTCCTCGGGGAAACCTCCACTTGGGCAAGGGAGAGGGACTCCTGGGGGTCACTTCTCCAGTGAAAGTCCGGTCCTTCAGGTCCTGGGGGCTGCGGGTGCAGGGTCTCTCCCAGGCGTCGGGACTTTGGATTCAAAGAGTCGCGGTCAGGGGAAGCCTCGGGATTCCCTCTGCAGGCGGCGCTGTGGGGGCTCAGGGGGGACAGGTTTTGGTACTCACAGTATCAGAGTAGTCCTTGGGTCCCTCCTGAGGTGTTGGATCTCCACCAGCGGAGTCGGGGTCGCCGGGTGCAGTGTTGCAAGTCTCACGCTTCTTGCGGGGAGCTTGCAGGGTTCTTTCAAGGCTGCTGGAAACAAAGTTGCAGCCTTTCTTGGAGCAGGTCCGCTGTCCTCGGGAGTTTCTTGTCTTTTCGAAGCAGGGGCAGTCCTCAGAGGATGTCGAGGTCGCTGGTCCCTTTGGAAGGCGTCGCTGGAGCAGGATCTTTGGAAGGCAGGAGACAGGCCGGTGAGTTTCTGGAGCCAAGGCAGTTGTCGTCTTCTGGTCTTCCTCTGCAGGGGTTTTCAGCTAGGCAGTCCTTCTTCTTGTAGTTGCAGGAATCTAATTTTCTAGGGTTCAGGGTAGCCCTTAAATACTAAATTTAAGGGCGTGTTTAGGTCTGGGGGGTTAGTAGCCAATGGCTACTAGCCCTGAGGGTGGGTACACCCTCTTTGTGCCTCCTCCCAAGGGGAGGGGGTCACAATCCTAACCCTATTGGGGGAATCCTCCATCTGCAAGATGGAGGATTTCTAAAAGTCAGAGTCACCTCAGCTCAGGACACCTTAGGGGCTGTCCTGACTGGCCAGTGACTCCTCCTTGTTGCTTTCTTTGTTCCCTCCAGCCTTGCCGCCAAAAGTGGGGGCCGTGGCCGGAGGGGGCGGGCAACTCCACTAAGCTGGAGTGCCCTGCTGGGCTGTGACAAAGGGGTGAGCCTTTGAGGCTCACCGCCAGGTGTCACAGCTCCTGCCTGGGGGAGGTGTTAGCATCTCCACCCAGTGCAGGCTTTGTTACTGGCCTCAGAGTGACAAAGGCACTCTCCCCATGGGGCCAGCAACATGTCTCTGGTGTGGCAGGCTGCTGGAACTAGTCAGCCTACACAGACAGTCGGTTAAGTTTCAGGGGCCACCTCTAAGGTGCCCTCTGTGGTGTATTTTACAATAAAATGTACACTGGCATCAGTGTGCATTTATTGTGCTGAGAAGTTTGATACCAAACTTCCCAGTTTTCAGTGTAGCCATTATGGTGCTGTGGAGTTCGTGTTTGACAGACTCCCAGACCATATACTCTTATGGCTACCCTGCACTTACAATGTCTAAGGTTTTGTTTAGACACTGTAGGGGTACCATGCTCATGCATTGGTACCCTCACCTATGGTATAGTGCACCCTGCCTTAGGGCTGTAAGGCCTGCTAGAGGGGTGTCTTACCTATACTGCATAGGCAGTGAGAGGCTGGCATGGCACCCTGAGGGGAGTGCCATGTCGACTTACTCGTTTTGTTCTCACTAGCACACACAAGCTGGCAAGCAGTGTGTCTGTGCTGAGTGAGAGGTCTCCAGGGTGGCATAAGACATGCTGCAGCCCTTAGAGACCTTCCTTGGCATCAGGGCCCTTGGTACTAGAAGTACCAGTTACAAGGGACTTATCTGGATGCCAGGGTCTGCCAATTGTGGATACAAAAGTACAGGTTAGGGAAAGAACACTGGTGCTGGGGCCTGGTTAGCAGGCCTCAGCACACTTTCAATTGTAAACATAGCATCAGCAAAGGCAAAAAGTCAGGGGGCAACCATGCCAAGGAGGCATTTCCTTACACAACCCCCCCCCAAACGAAAGAGGATGAGACTAACCTTTCCCAAGAGAGTCTTCATTTTCTAAGTGGAAGAACATGGAAAGGCCATCTGCATTGGCATGGGCAGTCCCAGGTCTGTGTTCCACTATAAAGTCCATTCCCTGTAGGGAGATGGACCACCTCAACAGTTTAGGATTTTCACCTTTCATTTGCATCAGCCATTTGAGAGGTCTGTGGTCAGTTTGAACTAGGAAGTGAGTCCCAAAGAGGTATGGTCTCAGCTTCTTCAGGGACCAAACCACAGCAAAGGCCTCCCTCTCAATGGCACTCCAACGCTGCTCCCTGGGGAGTAACCTCCTGCTAATGAAAGCAACAGGCTGGTCAAGGCCATCATCATTTGTTTGGGACAAAACTGCCCCTATCCCATGTTCAGAGGCATCAGTCTGCACAATGAACTGCTTAGAATAATCTGGAGCTTTTAGAACTGGTGCTGAGCACATTGCTTGTTTCAGGGTGTCAAAGGCCTGTTGGCATTCCACAGTCCAGTTCACTTTCTTGGGCATTTTCTTGGAGGTGAGTTCAGTGAGGGCTGTCACAATGGATCCATATCCCTTCACAAACCTCCTGTAATACCCAGTCAAGCCAAGGAATGCCCTGACTTGAGTCTGGGTTTTTGGAGCTACCCAGTCCAGAATAGTCTGGATCTTGGGTTGGAGTGGCTGAACTTGGCCTCCACCTACAAGGTGGCCCAAGTAAACCACAGTTCCCTGCCCTATCTGGCATTTGGATGCCTTGATAGAGAGGCCTGCAGATTGCAGAGCCTTCAAAACCTTCTTCAGGTGGACCAGGTGATCCTGCCAGGTGGAGCTGAAGACAGCAATATCATCAAGATAAGCTGTGCTAAAGGACTCCAAGCCAGCAAGGACTTGATTCACCAACCTTTGGAAGGTGGCAGGGGCATTCTTTAAACCAAAGGGCATAACAGTAAACTGATAATGCCCATCAGGTGTGGAGAATGCTGTTTTCTCTTTTGCTCCAGGTGCCATTTTTATTTGCCAGTACCCTGCTGTCAAGTCAAAGGTACTTAAGAATTTGGCAGCACCTAATTTGTCTATGAGCTCATCAGCTCTTGGAATTGGATGAGCATCTGTCTTGGTGACAGAATTGAGCCCTCTGTAGTCCACACAAAACCTCATCTCTTTCTTTCCATCTTTGGTGTGAGGTTTGGGGACTAAGACCACTGGGCTAGCCCAGGGGCTGTCAGAGCGCTCAATTACTCCCAATTCCCGCATCTTGTGGACTTCCACCTTGATGCTTTCCTTAACATGGTCAGACTGTCTAAAGATTTTGTTTTTGACAGGCATGCTGTCTCCTGTGTCCACATCATGGGTACACAGGTGTGTCTGACCAGGGGTTAAGGAGAAGAGTTCAGGAAACTGTTGTAGGACTCTTCTACAATCAGCTTGCTGTTGGCCAGAGAGGGTGTCTGAGTAGATCACTCCATCTACTGTGCCATCTTTTGGGTCTGATGACAGAAGATCAGGGAGAGGTTCACTCTCTGCCTCCTGATCCTCATCTGTTACCATCAACAGATTCACATCAGCCCTGTCATGGAAGAGCTTAAGGCGGTTCACATGGATCACCCTCTTGGGGCTCCTGCTTGTGCCCAGGTCCACCAGGTAGGTGACCTGACTCTTCCTTTCTAGCACTGGGTAAGGGCCACTCCATTTGTCCTGGAGTGCCCTGGGAGCCACAGGCTCCAGAACCCAGACTTTCTGCCCTGGTTGGAACTCAACCAGTGCAGCCTTTTGGTCATACCAAAACTTCTGGAGCTGTTGGCTGGCCTCAAGGTTTTTGGTTGCCTTTTCCATGTACTCTGCCATTCTAGAGCGAAGGCCAAGTACATAGTCCACTATGTCTTGTTTAGGCTCATGAAGAGGTCTCTCCCAGCCTTCTTTAACAAGAGCAAGTGGTCCCCTTACAGGATGACCAAACAGAAGTTCAAAGGGTGAGAATCCTACTCCCTTCTGTGGCACCTCTCTGTAAGCGAAAAGCAGACATGGCAAGAGGACATCCCATCTCCTTTTGAGTTTTTCTGGGAGCCCCATGATCATGCCTTTTAATGTCTTGTTGAATCTCTCAACCAAGCCATTAGTTTGTGGATGGTATGGTGTAGTGAATTTGTAAGTCACTCCACACTCATTCCACATGTGTTTTAGGTATGCTGACATGAAGTTGGTACCTCTGTCAGACACCACCTCCTTAGGGAAACCCACTCTGGTAAAGATACCAATGAGGGCCTTGGCTACTGCAGGGGCAGTAGTCGACCTAAGGGGAATAGCTTCAGGATACCTAGTAGCATGATCCACTACTACTAGGATGTACATATTTCCTGAGGCTGTGGGAGGTTCCAGTGGACCAACTATGTCCACACCCACTCTTTCAAAGGGGAGCCCCACCACTGGAAGTGGAATGAGGGGGGCCTTTGGGTGCCCACCTGTCTTACCACTGGCTTGACAGGTGGGGCAGGAGAGGCAAAACTCCTTAACCATGTTGGACATATTGGGCCAGTAGAAGTGGTTGACTAGCCTCTCCCACGTCTTGGTTTGTCCCAAATGTCCAGCAAGGGGAATGTCATGGGCCAATGTTAGGATGAACTCTCTGAACAGCTGAGGCACTACCACTCTCCTAGTGGCACCAGGTTTGGGGTCTCTGGCCTCAGTGTACAGGAGTCCATCTTCCCAATAGACCCTATGTGTTCCATTTTTCTTGCCCTTGGACTCTTCAGCAGCTTGCTGCCTAAGGCCTTCAAGAGAGGGACAGGTTTCTTGTCCCTTACACAGCTCCTCCCTTGAGGGTCCTCCTGGGCCTAAGAGCTCAACCTGATAAGGTTCAAGCTCCAAAGGCTCAGTTCCCTCAGAGGGCAGCACTTCTTCCTGAGAAGAGAGGTTCCCTTTCTTTTGCTGTGTTGCAGTTGGTTTCCCAACTGACTTTCCTTTCCTCTTGGTAGGCTGGGCCATTCTTCCAGACTCCAGCTCTACTTGTTCACCCTGTGCCTTGCATTGTGCTCTTGTTTTCACACACACCAGTTCAGGGATACCCAGCATTGCTGCATGGGTTTTTAGTTCTACCTCAGCCCATGCTGAGGACTCCAGGTCATTTCCAAGCAGACAGTCCACTGGGATATTTGAGGAGACCACCACCTGTTTCAGGCCATTGACCCCTCCCCATTCTAAAGTAACCATTGCCATGGAATGTACTTTTCTCTGATTGTCAGCGTTGGTGACTGTGTAAGTTTTTCCAGTCAGGTATTGGCCAGGGGAAACCAGTTTCTCTGTCACCATGGTGACACTGGCACCTGTATCCCTCAGGCCCTCTATTCTAGTCCCATTAATTAAGAGTTGCTGTCTGTATTTTTGCATGTTAGGCGGCCAGACAGCTAGTGTGGCTAAATCCACCCCACCCTCAGAAACTAGAGTAGCTTCAGTGTGGACCCTGATTTGCTCTGGGCACACTGTTGATCCCACTTGGAGACTAGCCATACCAGTGTTACCTGGATGGGAGTTTGGAGTGGAACCTTTCTTGGGACAGGCCTTGTCTCCAGTTTGGTGTCCATGCTGTTTACAGCTATGACACCAGGCCTTTTTGGGATCAAAGTTTTTACCCTTGTACCCATTGTTTTGTGAAGAGGCTCTGGGCCCACCCTCCTGTGCAGGTTTTTGGGGGCCTGTAGAAGACTCTTTACTATTTTTAGTTTTGGTTGTCTCATCACTCTTCCCCTGGGGAGTCTTTGTGACCCCTTTCTTTTGGTCACCCCCTGTGGAAGTTTTGGACACCCTTGTCTTGACCCAATGGTCCGCCTTCTTTCCCAATTCTTGGGGAGAAATTGGTCCTAGGTCTACCAGATGCTGATGCAGTTTATCATTGAAACAATTACTTAACAGGTGTTCTTTCACAAATAAATTGTACAGCCCATCATAATTACTTACACCACTGCCTTGAATCCAACCATCTAGTGTTTTCACTGAGTAGTCTACAAAGTCAACCCAGGTCTGGCTCGAGGATTTTTGAGCCCCCCTGAATCTAATCCTATACTCCTCAGTGGAGAATCCAAAGCCCTCAATCAGGGTACCCTTCATGAGGTCATAAGATTCTGCATCTTGTCCAGAGAGTGTGAGGAGTCTATCCCTACACTTTCCTGTGAACATTTCCCAAAGGAGAGCACCCCAGTGAGATCTGTTCACTTTTCTGGTTACACAAGCCCTCTCAAAAGCTGTGAACCATTTGGTGATGTCATCACCATCTTCATATTTAGTTACAATCCCTTTAGGGATTTTCAACATGTCAGGAGAATCTCTGACCCTATTTATGTTGCTGCCACCATTGATGGGTCCTAGGCCCATCTCTTGTCTTTCCCTTTCTATGGCTAGGAGCTGTCTCTCTAAAGCCAATCTTTTGGCCATCCTGGCTAACAGGAGGTCATCTTCACTGAGAGCATCCTCAGTGATTTCAGAAATGTGGGACCCTCCTGTGAGGGACTCACCATTTCTGACTAACACAGTTGGAGACAGGACTTGAGGGGTCCTGTTCTCCCTATTTAGGACTGGAGGAGGGACATTGGCCTCCAAGTCACTAATTTCTTCCTCTGTGATGTCATCATCAGAGGGGTTGGCTTTTTCAAACTCTGCCAACAGCTCCTGGAGCTGAATTTTGGTAGGTCTGGAGCCAATGGTTATTTTTTTGATATTACAGAGAGACCTTAGCTCCCTCATCTTAAGATGGAGGTAAGGTGTGGTGTCGAGTTCCACCACATTCATCTCTGTATCAGACATTATTTTGCTAAAAGTTGGAAGACTTTTTAAAGAATCTAAAACTGTTTCTAGAATCTAATTTCAAACTTTTAACAAGCTTTTAAACTCTAAAAGAAAATGCTAAACAGGGACTTAACACACAAGGCCCTAGCAGGACTTTTAAGAATTTAGAAAAATTTCAAATTGCAAAAATGAATTTCTAATGACAATTTTGGAATTTGTCGTGTGATCAGGTATTGGCTGAGTAGTCCAGCAAATGCAAAGTCTTGTACCCCACCGCTGATCCACCAATGTAGGAAGTTGGCTCTGTATGTGCTATTTCAAAGTAAGGAATAGCATGCACAGAGTCCAAGGGTTCCCCTTAGAGGTAAAATAGTGGTAAAAATAGATAATACTAATGCTCTATTTTGTGGTAGTGTGGTCGAGCAGTAGGCTTATCCAAGGAGTAGTGTTAAGCATTTGTTGTACATACACATAGACAATAAATGAGGTACACACACTCAGAGACAAATCCAGCCAATAGGTTTTTGTATAGAAAAATATCTTTTCTTAGTTTATTTTAAGAACCACAGGTTCAAATTCTACATGTAATATCTCATTCGAAAGGTATTGCAGGTAAGTACTTTAGGAACTTTCAATCATAAAAATTGCATGTATACTTTTCAAGTTATTGACAAATAGCTGTTTTAAAAGTGGACACTTAGTGCAATTTTCACAGTTCCTAGGGGAGGTAAGTTTTTGTTAGTTTTACCAGGTAAGTAAGACACTTACAGGGTCCAGTTCTTGGTCCAAGGTAGCCCACCGTTGGGGGTTCAGAGCAACCCCAAAGTTACCACACCAGCAGCTCAGGGCCGGTCAGGTGCAGAGTTCAAAGTGGTGCCCAAAACACATAGGCTAGAATGGAGAGAAGGGGGTGCCCCGGTTCCGGTCTGCTTGCAGGTAAGTACCCACGTCTTCGGAGGGCAGACCAGGGGGGTTTTGTAGGGCACCGGGGGGGGACACAAGCCCACACAGAAATTTCACCCTCAGCAGCGCGGGGGCGGCCGGGTGCAGTGTAGAAACAGGCGTCGGGTTCGCAATGTTAGTCTATGAGAGATCTCGGGATCTCTTCAGCGCTGTAGGCAGGCAAGGGGGGGGGTTCCTCGGGGAAACCTCCACTTGGGCAAGGGAGAGGGACACCTGGGGGTCACTTCTCCAGTGAAAGTCCGGTCCTTCAGGTCCTGGGGGCTGCGGGTGCAGGGTCTCTCCCAGGCGTCGGGACTTTGGATTCAAAGAGTCGCGGTCAGGGGAAGCCTCGGGATTCCCTCTGCAGGCGGCGCTGTGGGGGCTCAGGGGGGACAGGTTTTGGTACTCACAGTATCAGAGTAGTCCTTGGGTCCCTCCTGAGGTGTTGGATCTCCACCAGCCGAGTCGGGGTCGCCGGGTGCAGTGTTGCAAGTCTCACGCTTCTTGCGGGGAGCTTGCAGGGTTCTTTCAAGGCTGCTGGAAACAAAGTTGCAGCCTTTCTTGGAGCAGGTCCGCTGTCCTCGGGAGTTTCTTGTCTTTTCGAAGCAGGGGCAGTCCTCAGAGGATATCGAGGTCGCTGGTCCCTTTGGAAGGCGTCGCTGGAGCAGGATCTTTGGAAGGCAGGAGACAGGCCGGTGAGTTTCTGGAGCCAAGGCAGTTGTCGTCTTCTGGTCTTCCTCTGCAGGGGTTTTCAGCTAGGCAGTCCTTCTTCTTGTAGTTGCAGGAATCTAATTTTCTAGGGTTCAGGGTAGCCCTTAAATACTAAATTTAAGGGCGTGTTTAGGTCTGGGGGGTTAGTAGCCAATGGCTACTAGCCCTGAGGGTGGGTACACCCTCTTTGTGCCTCCTCCCAAGGGGAGGGGGTCACAATCCTAACCCTATTGGGGGAATCCTCCATCTGCAAGATGGAGGATTTCTAAAAGTCAGAGTCACCTCAGCTCAGGACACCTTAGGGGCTGTCCTGACTGGCCAGTGACTCCTCCTTGTTGCTTTCTTTGTTCCCTCCAGCCTTGCCGCCAAAAGTGGGGGCCGTGGCCGGAGGGGGCGGGCAACTCCACTAAGCTGGAGTGCCCTGCTGGGCTGTGACAAAGGGGTGAGCCTTTGAGGCTCACCGCCAGGTGTCACAGCTCCTGCCTGGGGGAGGTGTTAGCATCTCCACCCAGTGCAGGCTTTGTTACTGGCCTCAGAGTGACAAAGGCACTCTCCCCATGGGGCCAGCAACATGTCTCTGGTGTGGCAGGCTGCTGGAACTAGTCAGCCTACACAGACAGTCGGTTAAGTTTCAGGGGGCACCTCTAAGGTGCCCTCTGTGGTGTATTTTACAATAAAATGTACACTGGCATCAGTGTGCATTTATTGTGCTGAGAAGTTTGATACCAAACTTCCCAGTTTTCAGTGTAGCCATTATGGTGCTGTGGAGTTCGTGTTTGACAGACTCCCAGACCATATACTCTTATGGCTACCCTGCACTTACAATGTCTAAGGTTTTGTTTAGACACTGTAGGGGTACCATGCTCATGCATTGGTACCCTCACCTATGGTATAGTGCACCCTGCCTTAGGGCTGTAAGGCCTGCTAGAGGGGTGTCTTACCTATACTGCATAGGCAGTGAGAGGCTGGCATGGCACCCTGAGGGGAGTGCCATGTCGACTTACTCGTTTTGTTCTCACTAGCACACACAAGCTGGCAAGCAGTGTGTCTGTGCTGAGTGAGAGGTCTCCAGGGTGGCATAAGACATGCTGCAGCCCTTAGAGACCTTCCTTGGCATCAGGGCCCTTGGTACTAGAAGTACCAGTTACAAGGGACTGATCTGGATGCCAGGGTCTGCCAATTGTGGATACAAAAGTACAGGTTAGGGAAAGAACACTGGTGCTGGGGCCTGGTTAGCAGGCCTCAGCACACTTTCAATTGTAAACATAGCATCAGCAAAGGCAAAAAGTCAGGGGGCAACCATGCCAAGGAGGCATTTCCTTACAAGTAAGTTCTTTAATTTTCGTTTAGGACTGTTTGATATTATTTAGGTTCTCTGGGCCACATTAGCAAATCGTTTCACTTTTGTACATTCAATTTATAAGCTAAGCAAATTAGATTTAGGCTCACAATTCCTAAATCTTGATTCACAAAACCAGAACTCATAGAATTTTGCAATCCTAAATTCTACTTATTCTACTTATTTCAGCGAAAACTAATAAACGTAGCGTTAGAGAGATAGGAATATGGATATTCTGAGAAGTGGGGCAGTGATAGTAGGGAAAGTATTAACATTTTTTTCATTTCAGTCCCGATTTCTATACTTAATTTTAGTACTAAAATTGTTATAAGAGTAAGAGCCCAAGCTGGGCGTGAAGAAAAGATTCTATGTGCAGGAATAGAAAGTTAAATGTGCAAATTCTCATTTTGCCTTCATTTTTCATGCATAGAAGATTAGGAGTACCTTTGGAAGTTTATGATCTGTGTAGCTTTCCGAGCAAACACTTCCGGATGTTAATGCATAAACTTACAATGTGTGGATGTTTTGTGGATCATGAACTTTAGTGTTTTGATCTGAAAACACTTAAAAACAGTTCTTAAAATGGCTGCTCATCATTGTGTGAGGGTCTTATAGGTCTGCTTGACAGCACAGCTGTCTGCATGACCTACTGTTAACCATTATTTAAAATATATATATATATAATGGGCTTTGGGTCCGCCCAGAGGAGCATTCCACTCTCAGCTCATGCCTTTTTCACTGGTGCAGAGCTCGCCCAGCTTTAACACCGGACGTTAACAATGAAATAAAAAGTAAACATGTGAAGTGTTTCCGGGGGCGGAGCAAATCCTGTTACTATAGTAGCTTGCTGAGCATACTGGCCTCTCCTGTGTCACGCGTATTAATGCATGGCGCATTTTTGAGGACTCATTTGGGCTGGGTGACAGGGTATCCGTTTTCAGTTAGCTGTAAGTTTTTTGAGGGTTACAAATGGAAAATCCTGAGGGGCTGTAGCTTCTGTTGGTACAACAGGTGCAGTAGCACCAGGGACCAGTGTCCCGAGGGCTCAGTGACCCTGACTATTGCTATAATTCTTAAATCAAAGAGCAGCCATGGGGTCCATTTCCTTCCATGCACTAGGGTCCATGACACCGGCTATGCTACTGAAAGTCCCATCAACTTTTTTTTATTGATTGAAGGATTTGAGATAGTAAGTATTGTGGGCCATATTGTCAACTTTCATGAGACTTTACCCAGGTTTCTGTCTCCAAATGCACAGTCCCGTGCAGTATCTGCCAAGTGACAGACAATGTCTGAATCATGTAGCCTGTCCACAACCTGCTTTCAGGAGCACAAGAGCACACAGGATTTGAGAGGTAGGAAATGAGTTAAGGTGCTTCAGATTCCTAAACTGCAGTTTAATTCTTTTAATTGCAAAGACCTGTTTAACCTAACATGACCTGGATCAGCCCTGCACTGCTACACACACACACGCTCTAATGCATTCCTATGCGGCGGAGCAGCAGACGTTCCCACTAAACCATAATTCAAGCTGTTTCATACATTGAGTTTAAACTTTTTTGGCCTTTTGCTGTAACTCAGAGCAGCCACTGGGTGGCAACCTAAGACTTCTGCCTTACCTCTTGTCTCCTTAAGTGATAAGTATACAAGAGCTGTGCTTCCAGTGCCTTCTTTGTGTCTCTTGCACTCTCCAAATGTTTTAATGCCGCCCCCCCAGTTGAAAAATAAAAATCATTGTCCCCCCTCAGAATTTTTCACAAATATTCTATAAAGATGGCAATGTTCAAATATATCTAGATGTATTTAAAAATTGCAGTTAAGTACTGTTACCTTTTTAAAAATGCAATAACATGTTTCTGCTTAAAACAAAACACTGTTATCTGTGTAATGCCTCTTTTGGCCAGAGCCTGGTGCCCCCCCCCCCCCCCCCCCCCCGGATCACTTGAGGCCCACCTATGGGGGCCCACCACCCACTTTCAAGACCCCTGGACTAGGGTTTTGACCTGGAACATCAAACTTTATATTTACTCTTTAATTTAACTGGTTCACACCTTCGGTTTTAGGATTTTATAGTGTATCACTGCCATACTTCTCTTTAAAATATGTCCAGACTTTTGCTAGCTATCCATATATTATCCTCCATCTATGGGAACATACACAAAATACATTCCCGCCATTTATTCACTTGTTGACAACTGCACAAGTTAATTTTCATCAACATGGCCACAGTTAACTAACTTTTTGAGTTCCCAATTTGATATTATGAACTAGTGTCATTAGCTTGTATGTTAAGCTATACCAGACTACAGGTTGCCAGGTAAATGGATAGACTGACACAGCATATGTACTGCCTAGTCAGCTTTACATTATAAGCACTGCGTGTATCTCTAGAGCTTTGGAGACCAACATATAGTTTGTAAAGAGTGAATATTTGAATCTCGTTCACATGCATATTAAGATTTGGCCAAAGATATTTCTTACTAGACTCCCTCTCGCTGCATTTTTCAAACCAAAATATAAAAAAAACAAAAGGTATACATACTCCTAATGGATGTGATCAGAGCACAGGTGTAAAATTGCATGTGCACCAAGCCATGATCTTGCAAAATCCTGAATCACTTTGTCAGCGGTCCAGAATGCTTTGATTCTCAAAGGGGCAAGAAAGATTGTGATTGATCTATTCGGCAACAAGTTATCAATAAGCCTAAATGATCAGGGATTGGTTCTCCAAGTATTCTTCAACGAGACTGAATGCCTCTTGCCAAAATAAGTACCAATGTAAGAAGCAAAGGTCCTCTAAATTGATCAAGCAAACTACATTTTAAAAATAATATCAGGTCCCAGGAAGGTCCAGTAGGACATTTTTTGTTGCAGGCTGACACTATGGTGGACCACACATTCATTAGTCAATTTAAAACTACTAAAATACCCTACAGTACAAATGATGATCTTCAAATAAAGGTCTGTGCCTCATGTTCATCTTAAAGCTCGAGCAGACACCACTTCAAAATATTGTTAATTATGTAAAGAGCAAAAATCTAAATAGTAAAACCATTGCACAGTTTGTAATTTGTATTTTATATTTTTTTTACTGTTGAGAATTGAATTGAAGTGTGAACTAATAATCAAGTCTAAGCATCATTTATGCCTTTTAAAGTAATAGTACTCAACAAAATGACACAATCTTATTTCTTGTCTATCTGCAGGTGAAATGTTAGTAATGAGGAAATTGACTGAAATCTGCAGAATGCTGGATAATATCCAGGATTACACAAAAGGGACACAAGAAAGAGAACCCATTGGCTCGATTTGTTCCTGGAATGTTACTTGGTATCAGTAAAACCATTCCAAAAGAGACTACTGTATGAAAAGTAAGAAGCACGAATGGACTTGGATCTATTACCACAGTACAGCAGCTTTAAAGACACTAAAATATTGAACTATTTCCAGATTGCTTTTTGATGGACAACACATAGTTGACACGGAGATCCACCTGTTATTACATATCCAATGTGATGTTGCCTGAAGAAATTCTAGTCGGCCCAGAAAAACTTTTTTGACAAGAGTTTTCAGTTCCGTCACCTCCAACCATCAACGAACATCGTACAGATTCCTGCCGACACATATCATATGGCTTTTATTAAAGTCAACTCTTCAGTGCTGACAACTCAAGGAAGACTTTTCATATGTACACACAAGTTTTGTGGCTTGACTGAAGTCACTGGATATGATTCTATATCTAGTTATTTGTATATAGCTACCTATACATAGTTGTAGATACATATATAATGCTATTTAAGTTCTGGACATTCCATGGAATCCAAAACTCTCCAAAAAGAAGAATGGTTTTGAAAGATTCCACCACACATATCTTTGTGGGACAGCATCTGCCTCAAAGTCAGGTATTTAAAAAATCTGTGCTAAAGACCAGGTTCCGACTGTCTCCTTAAGGAGCGCTCACAGAACTAATGTGTGACAATCTTTTTTTATAACTCAACTTTCCAGGTTAGAATTTGGGGAGAACAAAGAAATATTAACTTTCTCATTGATCAATTATACAGGCACTGGAGTGAACAGACAAACACACACCATTTAGTTCTAGACTTCAGAAAATTTGTTGACCGGATTGAGCCAACTGCAACAAAAAAAAAAAAAAAAGACAAATAGGAATTATTTTTCGCTTTTGTATTTTATGATGTAATTTTCAGCCAGTCTTTGGTTTACATTTTTTAAACCAAACAAGTATCATTATGGGAGCCAGTAGCCCATAGCCCGCCTTCATTTCAGTACTGCCCCTTGTTTTTTCAATATGATCACATTATGGTTAGCATCAGTAAATTCAAGAACAGGTTTCCAAGTTTTTGGGACAGCCCTTGAAGTTTTTATCTAAATCAAAATACTTTTTTAGACAAAATGTCAGGGCAAAGATATGCACCATTTATCAATTTAATATTGTCTTTGTATCCTACTGAAATACCTACACAGTATAGGAGGGTTACTCTGGGAGCGTATGACATTGTATTTTGCTGCAGTGCTTAATTTCACCTTTATCACAAGGGCTGATGGGGACTGACTAGTTCTGAAGTTTGACACCATGATATACAACATTTAGCTTATTGCATAGGTTGATGGTCACGGTATTGGAACAAGTAGCAGACAGAGCATCACCAGCACCCGTTGATTGGTTGGCTTCGTAGTTGGAGGCAAATTACACACCTTGATCCTCCCTAAAGATTATTATTTAGATGGGAGTTGGTTCACAGTTAAATAAGAGCACCACTGCATTTGCATGAATGGTTGAGAGTGTCCAGGGGAGAGGAGCCTCAAATAGTCTTGCAACAGGATGAGCAACCAACATTAGGCCTCAGTCAACAACAACTGTGTGACTAGTCCTCCAGCGGGAACTTCCCGTTTCAAACATGGAGACGGGCACAGTCAGAGGACCGGAGCTGCCACCGTTCAAAGTTTTTACAACTTTCGTGTAATAGTGTTGAAAGGAATTAGAAGTATAACCTAAACTGGATGCCTGGGGACTGGAAAAAGGTAATAGCCAGTAGCTGGGAAAAGTATCTAAACAGGTCAGTCTTTGATTCTAGCATTCATATCATCACGAGGTGCTTTAAGAAGCACGTCACTACCTTCGGCAAGCGAGGATACAGTTACATATCTTTGCTCGTCGTCAGTTTGTGTGATTCAGATGGATCAAAGATGGGTTGAGGGATCTTTGTTATGTGTTTTACTGGATGTGAGTAAGATACAGGCGGATAGAGCAAGCAGCAGAATGCACAACTAAGAAGGTATTTCTAAACTGTACATGATGCGTTCCAACACCATCTAGCCCTCCTATAAGTTCCACTATGCAAACTGGATGTATGGCTGATCACAATTTCTTTGTGGAAGTGCACATTCGACTCAATTCAATAGCTAGCATGAGAGTTAACAATACAGATATCGAGTACAAGACGCAGCAATACATTAATGAAAAAAGAAAGCAGAGATATTCTGAGTGTGTAGCTCACGCAGTGAACCAAATTATTGCTGTGCTACCAACTCAGGCACCATTAAATCTAGGTCCATGGCAATGTGGCATGGGGGGAGAAGCTCCAACTAGGGCCTTGAGAAAACAAAAAAATGTGCTATTGTACCATGGCCAATATTCCTTGTAATACCTGCAAACAATTCGATAGCTTTGCATGCCTATGGAAATTCGCTGTGAATAAATTGATATTTCCTAGATAATTCTCCTCATCCCACAAAAGTATTGCTTAGTTCATCTGCAGAGACTCAGACTCCCAGAGCACACATCTGCATAGGCTCCAGGCTCATGTAGAGTTGCTTTAACTGTATGCTCCGTTGCAATGATTTGGTAATATTTTGTGCCAGACTCAACACCCACTTTAATTTATGCAACAATATTTTGTGTGATATTTTTAACTGTGTTTTAATATTTTTCATATGTTTGTCTTTCTTTTTGTTTGTGTATTAGTGCAATTTGTCACTTTGTTTCTCTCCTGTCCCACAGTTTGAATCAAGGGACCAAAGTTTGGCACTTGCCTGGTGCTGCATACGAAAAAACAAGAGCTGTTTTAGTGATATGGAAACTGCCTGGTTCCCAAAGTGGATTGTACTTTTTGACATTGCTGTTAGTCTTACAACATGCTGATATTGCTTTTCTAAAGCAAATCTCTGGATTTCTCCTCCAAATGTACAGGACAATATTTTTCTCTGAATGTACCAATAGTATATCCTGTGCAATATTTAAAACTATACATATATTATTATACATAGAAGTATTCTTTGAGAAATTTGGTGCTTATGAGACATTTAGCAAACAGTTTAATTTTGAAAGGGTTAAACCAAGTATTTATGCTTACTAACTTGAGAAGTTTTTCATTTATCAAAGGAGCGTTTGTAACAATTCTCATGTGTAAGAGACTCTTCCAGGTCTCTTAATATTTTAGATTGTCTCATTTTTCCAGCAAAAGTTTCCATATTGGCATTACGCTCCCTACAAATTATGTGTTCTTAGAACAATTCCATATAAATTGCGAACAGATAGGAGAAGCGATATCAAGTCATGTATACTTTCAAGCAGTTAACGTATTTCTGCTGGAAAATATGTTTTCATGTTGACTAATTATCCAATTTAGTCCAACCAGTCTCACTAGTACTGCTCTAGCAATTTATAAGATAACTCACGGTCTAAGACACGCACTCCTGTAACGATTAAGGCATCACTGTCTTGACAGGACATCCCTTTTATGTAGTCTGATAGCTCTATTCGGAGGGACTACAACAGGTATAAACAGTTGGATCTGATATTCAGAAGCACTGAGGATAAACTGGAAAATTGAGTTTTGTTTCACATCAGCACGTTTTATGACTGTGTCCTGCTGTAGCCAATGTGCTTTTTCAAAAGTCATGGCCTACTGAATAGATCTGTCACAATTCAGTTTTGAAAGCAGCTATGATTAAGTAGGTTTCTGTAAATCCACCTCCACAAAGTGCTATCTTTGTGGATGATGTAGATTTTGTGCTGCCTAAGCTATTTGGCCATCCATTGATTCAATTTCCATTGCTGCCCCCTAGACATAAAATACAATTTACACGAAGGAGATCTGTTTCTTCATACTTTTGGTAAAATCTGGAGAGGTAGTCAAAACAAATTCCAATAGAAAGCACCAGGCGATTTTCTTTTCTCTAAAATCAGCCTCACTATAAATAAGTCAAAACGTCCAGTAATTGGAAACTTACAGTCGTTGTCTTGTTTAGATCTCCCCTTCATGGGTTCATTTGTGCCCTTTCGGTTCTGGGCATAATACTGCGCATGTGCATGTCCCGTAACCAGGAAAAGGCACATACTGCTTCAACCGTGGCTACTTTAAATTAAGCCGAATCGATTTATTCTGTTTTAATTGTTTAAATCTTATTTACTAACCATGTCAAAAAAACACTATGGTCACATTGTAGCAAATACTTGCTTTTGGCAGTGCTCAGATATGTAGGACCCATAATGCAACAATCAACATCTTCAGCCAACACTTCTTAGTGCGAATAGATGCAAAATGTTAATGTACAAACATCAGTTTATGTACTTTGTGCAATAACAAATCTATGTATCCCATGTATTGCACATCAGATATGAGTTACCTGTTTGTACTTAAAAGTGTATCCTGCATTGCAAGTGTACATTACCCAGTCATACAGCCAGTGCCCTTATTTTACAGTAATGCCTCACACTCCTTTTAAGCATGGGCCTACTGCACCCAGAGAGGGTTTGGGCTAAAAAAGGCAGGGATGGTTGAAGATGAACCCATAACAAGAGACTAGTTGGCAGTCAAACAAATAATGTTGTGTAATTGCCAGGCGCTTCCCTCATCTCTGCGTAGACTGCAAGAGATGCAGGTAGAGAGACCTTTAAAGAACAGGACAGCAAAGCAAAGTGCTGGTTGTCTCCCCTTGAAATGAAAGAAGTGCATGTACTTAAAGCCCATGTAAAACTGTGCCTATGTATGTATTCTCTTCAGATGGTTAGCCACGCTGAGGTCAAGTGCGCCTGAGCCACAGCCTGGCAGGTTCCCTCCATGCTTCACTGTGACTCCAGCGTAGCACCTAGTACCTGGCGGCCTGCTTCTAGACCCTATAGCGATCTTCTATCTATGGGAACACTCAATCGTAGTAAAAGTGGTGCTATTAATTCTTAAAATGTTTAAGGTTGAAATGTAGGATGTCCAGAGGGACAAACCATAGATACACATATTTGTTGATTGTGCTGTGACATTTATGGTGGTGCAGAAAATGATTATTTGATACCGGATTAACCCTTTTCCACCTTATTAATGTGATCAGTGAGTGTTCGAAAACGAGCACACGCCCCCCTCCTCTTGGGCGCACTTAGGGCCCATATTGATACTTTTTTTAGCGCCGCTTTTTTTGACGCAAAAACGGCGCAAACTTACAAAATACAATTGTATTTTGCAAGTTTGCGCCGCTATTGCGTCAAAAAGAAATGCGAATGCGGCGCAAAAGAAGTATAAATATGGGCCTTAGATACTGATTGTAGCGCCTTTTAAAGTTGCGTTTAAACCCCAGATCCACTATTGACCAATAGAAAACTGATCACCCTGCAACCAAAATCCGAAAAAAGAACCCCTTTCATGGTAGCCTCCCTAAACTTGAGGACTACCAGATCTATTCTAAAGTCACACTCTTGAAGAGATGGTCCCATGCCAGGAGATGCAAGGTGCCGTGCTGCACTGGCATTTTACTGAGGCTGGAAAGGTACCATATGTAGAACTAGCTACCCACCCCCTTAGATCAATGCAGCATTCTGCAAGAAGATGCAAAGCATCTTGCCATAGCAGTGATGTATATTTAAGGCAGGAATTCCCTTCACAATGCACTACTCGCTTATTCCTCCGGCATTTCTTTGGCCTTTGCAACAATCACTGCATATCCCCTTCCATGGGAAGGCTTTACTTGTTTTAATGCATTTAAAGAATTGAAGGAGGACCAAGGGGCTGCCTACAGGATGCCACCTCTTCAGGTTCAGGCTTCAGATGTTGCTTACATAAACTGGAAAGGGATGTACTGGACAAAGTATCAACCAAAATCTTTGTTACCCTCCGGAATGCTTAATTATTTGGTTTACTCTTTTTGTTTCATTGTTTGCAAACCAGCACTTAACAATCACTTGGAAAATGTGATTTATGGAAGTGTATTTTTTCTTGTCATACAAGAGCGCTGGTAAAACAGTTTTCTGTGTTATTTCAGAATTAAAAGGCTATTTTATTTTTAAGAGCAATTGATTGTGAACCTCAGAGTATAAGAGAGAAAGCCAAATATATAAATATATAAATATATCTTTATGTAAATTAAGAAATAAACTATTTAAAAGAATACTGATGTGTCCAGTTTCCTTTGCATTTGTTTTCAATGTCAGCATTTGCAGGTGCTTGAACTGGAGTAACAGTGGATTTTGCTGATGATGAGGGTTCAAGATCCCTCCAGTAGTTGTGATAAAAGAAAAGTGGACAAAGGACTTAAGACATATCTAGGACTGACAAAGAAAGAATGGTGTATTAACGGGAAAGCACAGGTAAAACTGGAGGGCAACCTAAATTTAGTGTAAGGTAGTATTCCTTTTCCTTCACCAACTTAATTTGGAGTACGTAGCAATGCCCGAAGCAGGGATACAACAGAATTTCTTGGAGAGGGTTCATCCCCCAGTTACATCCCTCTTTCAGATCATTTGGTGAATAGCCGCTAAGCCATAACCACTCCACACGGATAGTATCACTGCCACTGGGATCTGCTCAGGCTGCAGGAGGGACTGTAGCAATTTTTTAAAATCTCTCTTTCACATTTTTACGATTTTATTTCCCCACTGTCGGTTCCCAGCCCGACTCACTTTTTAGTGTCTTGCCGTACATCTTCTTGGAGTGTAGAACATCAGCTCACACACATGAAAGCTTAGTGAGGTGCTGAGACTCCCTCGGGCTACTCTACAACAAAACTGGACAGTGGCTCTCCTTTCGATGGTCCATTAGAAGGTTTCTGGCCAATGTCTCCATTTTATTTTCAAACATTGCCCGGATAGTAGGGCTCGGACAACAGCCGAGGGAGCCAAGATCATGCATGAAGGTCAGAAATTCATTCTACCCAGAGGTGTTTGCCAGGAAACCTGCACAAGTGGAGCATAAAGAGTGAATCGGTGATATTGGGATCACAGCATCAGTGTTACGGAGTGATGGTGACTCGCAAAGGGAAAATATTTAGGGACATATGGAGGCCTTCATTGAGGATTTTAAATAAGAGAACAACCAAATGAATTGCCTTATATTTTCCTCACTAAAATATCCTGGGTAATGGTTGACTAATATAGTTGATGCAGGTCTGATTAACACCATAAAAACAGCTCAAAAGTATGGCTTGTTGGTTACAATTACAATAACCTGATGTTTCCTTTCCTTCTTTCTCCTGTGTCATTCATTCGCCACCACCTCACTTATAATCCACCCTGGACCTTGATACTGGGGTCAGATGGCATCTAGTGGACTTGGAGTAAGGGCAAAAGAGAATTTAAGGAAGGCTACCGAAGAGGACCTCAGTGTCCGACTGTAAGACAACTCCTAACTTCTCCCCTACCGCAGACTGAACTAACTGGACAACCCCATCCTGTCCTTCACCCCTCCTGTTTCTGGGCACTATCTTGAGTTATTCAGTTCCTATATATCAAATACATGGCTGCATTACTTCCCAGCTAGATTTGCAGTATATACCTTCCAATGCATAAGTGGAAACAAAAGTTAATCAGGTCACATGACAAAAAGTGTTAACATGAAAATGCAAAGGAATAAGGAGCTTGCAACTTATCAAGGAGTCCTGATAAATTACAAGGTGTTTTCAGTCTTCCTCTATCCACTCATGCAGAGAGTCGGTGCTTGTTGAAGAGAAGGTTCTTGTGAAATCACCAGACAATCATGGAGGAGTGTGGGGGTGGGAGAGAAACCCCTGACTCTAGAGACCGTGGAGACACAGAGGGGCAGATTTAGGAAAAGTGTTGCTGCACCAAGTGCAGCGCCAATTTTCTTGCACCCCCTACCACCACCATGTGTGCACTGTATGTAAAATACAGCACGTCATGGCGCAGGGTAGGGGGCAATAGCGCCAACATTTTGGACTCTATTCATGTACTGGTCAGGGTTAGCGTCAAAATATTGGTGCTAACCCTGAACAGTACATTGGGGCCCATTGTAACCAATGGTGTGCCACCCCCTTTTAATGCCTGCTCTGAGCCGGCGTTAAAAGTAGCCGCAAAAAATGACATTTTTGCAGCCCACCTAACGGGGGACCGCCCCCTTTACATACATTATGCATGGCGCATACATAATGTGGCACAAAGGTTTACAAAGTGGTACAATGCATGCAAATATCGCTCAGCATTTTTGCGATATAATCGCCACATTAGCGTAAAAAAATGATGCTAATATATGGTACAAGGGGCTCTTAAATCTGCCCCAGAGGCCTGGATGGGGGTGTGTCCATGGAAGTGTGAAAGGTCCAAGGCTTGCAGTGTTGCATGAAGGTTGAGCTCAAGCAGGTAATGTTTGATTATGCAGAGTGGGCTGAACTGGAACCAGGATAGACTTTCTTAGTTGTTTTTTGGTTTAAAAATGAAACAGGAGTCAATCAATCTGTAGTCAGAGGGATTTTTTGGGAGGGTGTGGGGTGCTTCAAGATGAAGTTCACTTTTGTTTTGAGGAACCTTGTTGTTTTGGTTGGGCTGAGTTAGAGGCGGATATCTGATGTCCAGGTTTCTATATGTGAGAAGCAGATTTTCTGTGGATGGCTGTCTTTGCCTGGTGACACTTTTAGGTGTAACAGGGTGTTTCCGGGGAATGTGTAGTGACCCCGAGGATTCCTAGTGGCTCTGTCAACAAGCTGAAATACAAGAACAGCATAACAGATGCTTCCGGACAACACAGAAGAAAGGGGACATTTGGAGGTCTCCATTTGAATATATTCGCGTTGACTGACATAATGAGGGTGACTGTAACACCGTGGGCCCACCTTGCGGGCCTTCAGCATCTTATTGTAAATGTGATCAACAAACCCAGGTGACGTCCTTACTTGCACTTCGTGACTAACGTAGTCATCCGGGGTACGCCCAGTGCTATTTCAAGACCACTAGAAAATAAGAAAGGGGACTGTCAGGTCGCGCGGCCGCTAACATAAACACTCGGAGCCACTGCGTTTACGTTCACTACTTTATTTAGCTGCTCACTTCCAACTCCGCGATTCGCGCCTTTTCCACTCTATTTATCCCCTACCCCTCCTCATCCTGGTGCGATCCATCTCGCACCGACGGCGGGGGTATTTCCTTGCCCACCACTTCCGCCTTCGCGTAGTGGTGTCGCCCAGTTCCTGTGACGACACTACATCCCTCCCCAACGGGGAAGAGGAAGATAACACTTGAACATGAAACAAACCATTGGAACTCAAACGTTTTGTAAAGAAATGGCTCCCTGTTGCAGTTACCCCCCACTTTTTGCCTGATACTGATGCTGACTTGACTGAGAAGAGTGCTGGGACCCTGCTAACCAGGCCCCAGCACCAGTGTTCCTTCACC
Source organism: Pleurodeles waltl (assembly GCF_031143425.1). Taxonomy (NCBI): domain Eukaryota; kingdom Metazoa; phylum Chordata; class Amphibia; order Caudata; family Salamandridae; genus Pleurodeles; species Pleurodeles waltl. The sequence goes on from NC_090441.1 coordinate 95,468,459, forward strand.
TAAAATGTACCATTGTATCCACAATTGGCACACCCTGGCATTCAGATAAGTCCCTTGTAACTGGTACTTCTAGTACCAAGGGCCCTGATGCCAAGGAAGGTCTCTAAGGGCTGCAGCATGTCTTATGCCACCCTAGAGACCCCTCACTCAGCACAGACACACTGCTTACAAGCCTGTGTGTGCTAGTGAGAACAAAATGAGTAAGTCGACATGGCACTCCCCTCAGGGTGCCATGCCAGCCTCTCACTGCCTATGCAGTATAGGTAAGACACCCCTCTAGCAGGCCTTACAGCCCTAAGGCAGGGTGCACTATACCATAGGTGAGGGTACCAGTGCATAAGCATGGTACCCCTACAGTGTCTAAACAAAACCTTAGACATTGTAAGTGCAGGGTAGCCATAAGAGTATATGGTCTGGGAGTCTGTCAAACACGAACTCCACAGCACCATAATGGCTACACTGAAAACTGGGAAGTTTGGTATCAAACTTCTCAGCACAATAAATGCACACTGATGCCAGTGTACATTTTATTGTAAAATACACCACAGAGGGCACCTTAGAGGTGCCCCCTGAAACTTAACCGACTGTCTGTGTAGGCTGACTAGTTCCAGCAGCCTGCCACACCAGAGACATGTTGCTGGCCCCATGGGGAGAGTGCCTTTGTCACTCTGAGGCCAGTAACAAAGCCTGCACTGGGTGGAGATGCTAACACCTCCCCCAGGCAGGAGCTGTAACACCTGGCGGTGAGCCTCAAAGGCTCACCCCTTTGTCACAGCCCAGCAGGGCACTCCAGCTTAGTGGAGTTGCCCGCCCCCTCCGGCCACGGCCCCCACTTTTGGCGGCAAGGCTGGAGGGAACAAAGAAAGCAACAAGGAGGAGTCACTGGCCAGTCAGGACAGCCCCTAAGGTGTCCTGAGCTGAGGTGACTCTGACTTTTAGAAATCCTCCATCTTGCAGATGGAGGATTCCCCCAATAGGGTTAGGATTGTGACCCCCTCCCCTTGGGAGGAGGCACAAAGAGGGTGTACCCACCCTCAGGGCTAGTAGCCATTGGCTACTAACCCCCCAGACCTAAACACGCCCTTAAATTTAGTATTTAAGGGCTACCCTGAACCCTAGAAAATTAGATTCCTGCAACTACAAGAAGAAGGACTGCCTAGCTGAAAACCCCTGCAGAGGAAGACCAGAAGACGACAACTGCCTTGGCTCCAGAAACTCACCGGCCTGTCCCCTGCCTTCCAAAGATCCTGCTCCAGCGACGCCTTCCAAAGGGACCAGCGACCTCGACATCCTCTGAGGACTGCCCCTGCTTCGAAAAGACAAGAAACTCCCGAGGACAGCGGACCTGCTCCAAGAAAGGCTGCAACTTTGTTTCCAGCAGCCTTGAAAGAACCCTGCAAGCTCCCCGCAAGAAGCGTGAGACTTGCAACACTGCACCCGGCGACCCCGACTCGGCTGGTGGAGATCCAACACCTCAGGAGGGACCCCAGGACTACTCTGATACTGTGAGTACCAAAACCTGTCCCCCCTGAGCCCCCACAGCGCCGCCTGCAGAGGGAATCCCGAGGCTTCCCCTGACCGCGACTCTTTGAATCCAAAGTCCCGACGCCTGGGAGAGACCCTGCACCCGCAGCCCCCAGGACCTGAAGGACCGGACTTTCACTGGAGAAGTGACCCCCAGGAGTCCCTCTCCCTTGCCCAAGTGGAGGTTTCCCCGAGGAATCCCCCCCTTGCCTGCCTGCAGCGCTGAAGAGATCCCGAGATCTCTCATAGACTAACATTGCGAACCCAACGCCTGTATCTACACTGCACCCGGCCGCCCCCGCGCTGCTGAGGGTGAAATTTCTGTGTGGGCTTGTGTCCCCCCCGGTGCCCTACAAAACCCCCCTGGTCTGCCCTCCGAAGACGCGGGTACTTACCTGCAAGCAGACCGGAACCGGGGCACCCCCTTCTCTCCATTCTAGCCTATGTATTTTGGGCACCACTTTGAACTCTGCACCTGACCGGCCCTGAGCTGCTGGTGTGGTGACTTTGGGGTTGCTCTGAACCCCCAACGGTGGGCTACCTTGGACCAAGAACTGAACCCTGTAAGTGTCTTACTTACCTGGTAAAACTAACAAAAACTTACCTCCCCTAGGAACTGTGAAAATTGCACTGTGTCCACTTTTAAAACAGCTATTTGTCAATAACTTGAAAAGTATACATGCAATTTTTATGATTTAAAGTTCCTAAAGTACTTACCTGCAATACCTTTCGAATGAGATATTACATGTAGAATTTGAACCTGTGGTTCTTAAAATAAACTAAGAAAAGATATTTTTCTATACAAAAACCTATTGGCTGGATTTGTCTCTGAGTGTGTGTACCTCATTTATTGTCTATGTGTATGTACAACAAATGCTTAACACTACTCCTTGGATAAGCCTACTGCTCGACCACACTACCACAAAATAGAGCATTAGTATTATCTCTTTTTACCACTATTTTACCTCTAAGGGGAACCCTTGGACTCTGTGCATGCTATTCCTTACTTTGAAATAGCACATACAGAGCCAACTTCCTACACGTTTCCTTAGTCTTTGCGGCGTTTTGAGGAGACGAACACTCTCCTGTTCTTTAGGGTGTTCTAGGGTTAAAGTCAGTCGCACACATAGTCTGCGTATCGTCGAGAGGGGCCTGGGTTGTGCCTTAACATGTACCTCCCTCTCCCCGACCGGTCCGACACCTGGATCTCCTCTGTGCTCTGATTGGGTGCTGTTGCTCCTGTGGGCTGGCTTTGCATTTGCTCCGCCATTGGGTGAATTGTATGGTGTTCTGAGGCACTTTCCGCTTCTCTGCTCGTGGACTCTGGGCTTGCGGTGTCCACGTCCGAACCTGCCCATTCATCTGTGCTGTCCTTGTCATTCTCGATGGGTACTTGTAAAGATGAGTCTTCTAGCGAAGTTTTATTCCATCTTTCTTTTATTCCACATCCAATGTACAGCATCTCCAGCACAGCAATGTACAGTATCACCAGCACAGCTCCCACCTTCTTCTCTTCCCTTCTCCTCTCTCTCTCTTCTCTGTTCCATTCTAGAATCCATCTCTTCATAAAGTTCTAGTACTACCCACTACATTACATAAGTTAACAAACCATCTCTACACTTCTCCCCCTATATGATATACCACACATAACAAAACAAAGAAAAGCATAAATGAGATTAGATAAATAGAAATAAGACAATATTATTGACACAAGCTTACAATATAAGTTCTACAAAATAATTAAGAAACTTTGCATTTTAGCATTTTAACAATGAACTTTACACACACTTCCCATACTCCAGGAAGAGCCATCCTCTAAGACTACCACATTTCGTTTGTCCTCCTTCACAAGTTGAGGAGCAGAGTACTTGCTGTCTCCCTTCACAACTATTCCACTTCTCCTTGTCACTACCCAATCTCCTTTATTTATGTGGCCATATTTCACACACATTCTTTTGTTATATTGTTGGATATTTTTCCTTTGCATCTCTTCTACTTTCTTTACCATTGCTTCCCTGTCTACTCTTACATTCCTTTCAGTTTTTAACCACACTGGGCATTCTTTCACACCAGGCATTCTCCCCTTCAGAGACACAAACGGTGCCACCCCAGTGACCGAATGTGGAGTTGTGCGATATGTTCACATCATTTTACATAATTCTCTTTTCCAAGACAGATGATTAGCTAAAGACAATTGGATATTATCCATAATCAGTCTGTTCACCCTTTCAACCAATCCATTGGCCTGTGGCCGAAATAGAGCAACTCTTTCATGATCAATACCCATCCTCCGTAGATATTCCACCATTTCACGTGACACGAACTGTACGCCATTATCAGACACAATAGTTTTCGGAATTCCCTCTTCTAAGAAGACTTCTTCAAAAAAATCTATGACTCTTGCAGTGTCCACCTGGTCAACAGTTTTAACTACAAACCACTTTGAGTGATAGTCAACTAATACAATAATGAACTTGCTCCTAGCACCCAACTTGAAGACGGGACCAATGAAGTCTACAGCTAGTTTTTCCCAAGGTCTTTTTGGAAAACTCATGGGAGCTAGGGGTGTTTGCCTTAGGATCTTAGTTTTGTCACTATTACCACAAGGTACACAATGTTTCACTGTCTCTTCTACTTGTTTGTCTATTCCTGGCCACCAGAACAATTATCTTATTTTCCTTTTCATTACTCCTCGCCCTAAATGTCCCTGGTGTGTTATGTCAATTATGTGTTTCCTAACACCCTCTGGTGGAACAATTTGACTCTTCCTATACAGCCTACCTTCTAGTATACTCAGTTGATCCTTGATCCTAAAGTAAGAAGACACATCACTATCATGTTCATCCTCATATGTCCATCCGTTAATTATTTTACTTTCCACCTTATTCATAACCAAATCGTTCGCTTTAGCACTGGCCCATTCACTCTCGCTCAAGGCCAGTTCACCCAAGATGGTTCCCACAAAATTCTCAACCACTTCACTCACGATTTCATCCACATCCACAGGCATTCTAGATAAACAATCCGCCACCACATTTCTATTACCTTTTACAAACTCCACATCAAAATTATACTCCGTTACAGATAATAACCATCTTGAAATTCGCGGTGTTACATTCCCTTCTAAACCACGCCCCCCTTTAAAAATATAAATCAAGGGCTTATGGTCTGTATTCAATTTAAAAGGCACTCCCCAGAAGTAAAACTTTAAATGATTGATTCCCCAGCAACAAGCCAAGGCCTCTCTCTCAATTACAGAATACGATAATTCTGCACCCTGCAATCGTCTGGAAGCGAAACCTACAACATACTCATCACCATCCTTTACCTGCGTTAAGACTGCTCCCACTCCTACATTGCTCGCATCCGAAGTCACGTACGTCTTTGCTGTTACATCAAAGACGCCTAAAGTGGGAGCACTCAAAATATACTTCTTCACATTCTGAAACACACATCTCCAGTCCTCACTCTACTCATATATCACTCCTTTCTTCATCAATCTCCTTAAAGGTTCTACAATCTCTGTGAAATTCCTTATGAATTTGGCACAGTACTCTGCAAGACCCAAAAAAGATCTCAACTCATCCTTGTTAGTTGGCTCTGGTGCTTTCTCAATTGCGGCCACTATGCTTTTCTTAGGTCTAATACCGTTTCCACTAACAGAGTGTCCCAGATAAGTTACTTCAGATTTTCCAATTTGGCACTTCTCCTCCTTAATGGTTAAGCCTCTCTTCTCTAATCTGGACATCACTTCCTCAAATAAGTGGTTATGCTCTCTTTCATCATTACCCACAGTCAAAATGTCATCCTGAAAGCATAACACTTTTTCTAAATCTCCCAAAATCTCCTCCATCAGTCTTTGGAAAACAGCTGAGGCAGAGGCTAATCCAAAAGGCATCCTCTTATAGCGAAATGCTCCCAGAGGCGTCACAAAGAATGTCAAGTGCCTAGAATCTTCTTGTAAATTGATCTGATGATATGCTGAGGACATATCCAACACACTAAAGATGCACCTTTTACCTTTTACAGACAACATCTGAGAAATATTTGGCAATGGTTGTCTGTCCACCCAAATATTTTTGTTCAAATCTCTAAGGTCGATGCATAGGCGAATCTTCCCTCCTTCCTTAGGCGCAACCACAATTGGAGCAAGCCATTCTGAAGACTCAATAGGTTCAATGATGCCATCTTGCAACAATCTATCCAATTCATTTTTCAAAGGTTCTTTCATCAAGTTAGGTATGCCACGCACTCTGTGGACAACCGGTTTTGCATCTCTCTTTAATACAATTTTATGAGAAAATCCTTTCAAGATGCCTAATTTTGGAGAAAAAACTTGTGGATGCTTTTGAATTAAAGGATGACGAGAGTTTTCATTAACTTCACAAATTTTTCCTCTTTCCATAATCATTACAGGCTCTTTAGCATTGGGATTGAGGACTATCCCTAAATCATTCTGGTGACGCCAGCCCAATAAACTGGTACCAAAGTCCGTGATATATATTCTTCCTTTCACTGCTCTCCCTTTGAAAACAATTGTCATCCAAATCATGCCTATCATCACTATTCTTTTCCCTGCATACCCCACGGCTTTTATATCAGGTTCCAACATTTTCTCCTCTTCCACATTATTCCACAATTCCTCGTAAGTTTTTCTTGAAATTAGGGTAAAGAGACTCCCAGAATCCACCAACAATTTAATTGGCATGTCATTCAATAACACCTGAGCATGAGGTTTCTCTAAAACACTTGTACTTTCCAGATCAACATTGTGTATCAAATCCTTTACACTCGCAGTTATAACCTTAGGCGCTGGATCAATGAAGCTTCCTTCCACAGTTAATATTATTTCTTCCAAATTCCCACATACATCCTGAATTTCTTGGATTGCACGTCCGCCACCTTCGTATTTTTGAATTTACAGACTTTGGCAAAATGCCCTCTTTTCCTGCAATTGCGACATATAGCGCTTTTTGCAGCACACATTTTGCTTGATGCAATGTGTCCAGGCGCTCTACACCTATAGCATTTTACTTCCCTTGAGTCAAATCTTCCTCGATCCAGGTCTTCCCAATTTCTTGTCGATTTTTTTTCATTTCCCCAATTGGGAGTTTGCTCTTATCTCTTATTTCATTAACCATATTCTGCTTTCCTTCTTTATTCGAACCATCTATTTCCAGTAGCCATACAGCCGTGTGCTCCATAGCTTTAGCGATCTGTATAGCCTCTTCCAAATTGGGATCTTTCATTAGTAATTTCTCCCTTATCTTTTTTGTTGTAGGCACACCTTACGATCTGGTCTCTTATCAGAGAATCAGATAACTGTTCGAAGCAACAAGACAGTGCGAGTCCACGTAAGGTTGCTACGTATGATGCTATATCTTCCTCACCATTCTGCATCCTCGAGAAGAACTTATGACGTTCTAAAACCAAGTTACTTTTAGGTGTAAACTGCAAATCTAGCATTTGTAAGGACATTTCGAATAGATTGGAGGGCTGACCATCACCCATACCTAAGGAAGCTTCAGGTAGGTCCTCATAGATTCTTCTTCCCTCTATACCTAAATGATGAAGAAGAATTGCTTGTCTTCTGATTGGACTGTAACAATCACCCCCAATTGCTAGTAAGTAGGTAGAAAACATCTTTCTCCATTGTTTCCATGGAATGGATGGCTCTCCAGGGGTTGGCAAAAAGGGTGGTGGTGAAGACATACTTTGATCACCCATAATTTCTTTAGATCGTTATTCAATATTATTGTTAAAAATATAAATCAATTATATTAATAATTTTGATCTATACACTTTTTATATACATATCTTCTTTCTTCCTTTAACTTCAAAATATATATATATATTTCTTTTTATTTTTATTTTTTAGAGTCTTTCCTTAGAGCAGTGTTGGACGTCTATCAAGTCTTTCTTCAATTTCCTCTAATTTCTATTAAGTCCCTCTTCAATTTCGATTTTTTTAGTATGGAGATTAAGTCAGGAAGGCGTGCAAGGCAAAAACGTTGTGTACACGTGAGTTCTTTCCTTTTCTTTGTTTAACTATTTACATGTTATTTGTGCTAATTGTTGTCACAAATCGATTAAATTGTGCTGGCGGCGAGCGTACACAGTTTTCTTCGTGTGGCGGCACGAATCAATTAAATTGTTCTGAGCGCGAGCACTACACAGCTTTCTTCATGTGCTGTGTACACACGCTGCTAGAAAAGCGCTGATTGCAGCACGCGCAGTGCTCGCGGTATGTTTATTTTCAAAGAATGCTGACCGCGAGCACTTCACAGCTTTCCTCGCGTGCTGTGTGCGCACATTGCCAGCAGTGCGCTGAGTGTAGCACGCGCTTACTTCGGTTGAGGATTTTAAAAACATACACTGTTCGGCACATATTGTTTAAAAGTTTTATCAATTACCTTTATGAAGATGCTTAGGTTCACTTTTAGTAATCCGATTCAGTTCCTTCACAAGGTCCGTAAAATAGTTTCCTCTCATAAAATTATTTAACATCAAGAACAAACCGTCAGGTTCCAATAATAACTTTTTGCTCACCAGTTCTAAGAAAAATCAATGTTTGAAATTTCCACTAGTAGTCTCCTTTTTCTTCCTTCTTTTATTTTTTCCTTTTTCCGTTGTTTATTGCGCTGATTTTGTTTACAGGAGTGGAGATGCCCTACTCAATTTCAATCCGTCTCCTGCACGGCATGACCCTCGTCGCCAATGTAAAGATGAGTCTTCTAGCGAAGTTTTATTCCATCTTTCTTTTATTCCACATCCAATGTACACCATCTCCAGCACAGCAATGTACAGTATCACCAGCACAGCTCCCACCTTCTTCTCTCCCCTTCTACTCTCTCTCTTCTCTGTTCCATTCTAGAATCCATCTCTTCATAAAGTTCTAGTACTACCCACTACATTACATAAGTTAACAAACCATCTCTACAGTACTGCTTAGGTCAATCGTTTGAAAAACGCCACATTGCGGGCTACTGTCTCTGGCCCTCGCCGGGCCGTTATCATGGTGCCTTTTACTGCGGTCACAGTCCACGCCCGTGTCTCAAAAGGTAGGCGGAACTTCCCTCCTGCGTGGCGATCTTTTACCAGGACGGTATCGCCTATTTGTATTGTTACCTCACGGGCTCTCTGTTTCTTGGAAGCATGCGCGTTAGTCCTGGCTCTCCTCGCTGCTGACTTGTCTGGCGGCGGTGATTGCGCTGCCCACGATGAGTGATGGGGAATAGTATCTGTCACTGCTCTCCCGAAGCAGAGTTGGCTGGGGGTGGCTCCTGTGGTGGCGTGAGGGGTGACCCTGTATTCTCTTAAGAATGCATATATTGCCCTTTCCGGGTTCTCAGCTTCTGCCACGGCGATGCGAATGACTTTGTTTAGTGTTTTTACAAAGCTCTCCACTTCTCCATTTGCTTGTGGCCATCGCGGTGTGATGCGCCGATGTTTGGTGTTGACACTAGGAAGTCCGCCCATTCGCGGGTGCTGAAAGGGGGGCCATCATCTGTGCGCACCTCTCCGAAAAATCCATGGGTGGCCATCAGTTTTTCAAACTTGGGGATGACTGTGTGGGCAGATGTTGAGTGTACCACCTCAACTTCCGGATAGTGCGAGTAGTCGTCCACTGCTATGATCATATATTAGCCATCGGGGAGACTCCCAAAGTCTGCACTAACCCTTTGCCATGGTGCTGTGGGTCCTTGCTCTGTGAGAATCGGTGCTGGGGGGTCAGGGTTACCGCTAGCTTGGCATACGAGGCACCTTTTGACTGTGTCTTCCACCATCTTGTCCAACCCTGGGAACCACACCTTGTCCCTGAGGCGGGCTTTTGACTTGACGATGCCCTGGTGTGCCCCATGCGCGAGGGATACTGTTCTGGCCGTCAGGAATCACCAAACGGAAACCTCTCAACAGGCAGCCCTCTTCGCTCACCGAGAGTTCCTGACGTATGTTGAATAGTGCCTGTAACCGGGTTTGGGCTTCTTGTGTACAGAATGTGTCAGGGCGTTGGAGGGACCTCCAGTTCCCTGTCCAGGTGGCTGCTATGGCCATCTGTAGACACTCGTCCTGGGTAGTTGATGTTATGACTTCGCTGAGCGGTATGGGCAAGGGTCGGGCGTGCTCTACCACCAGCCTCACATATTCTTCTGTTTCCCGCGCTTCTTCCACTTCTTGGGGTGTGGCTGTGCGGGCGTGTCGGGACCGGAAGTCTGCCGGGTTCTTTGTGCCCGGTTGGTACTCCAGAGTGAAGTCGTACTCTTGGAGCTGCAGGATCCATTTCTCAATCCTCGGCGGTGGCTTTGAGGATATGCCTTTGAAAAGTGGTAATAGGGGCTTGTGGTCGGTCACCACGGAGAATGGCTTGCCGTACAGGTAGAGATGGAAATGGCGGCACCCCCAGTGTATGGCAATGGCTTCTCGTTCAATTTGCGAGTACCGCTGCTCCGTTGGCGTGAGTGTGCGGCTGGCAAATGTGATGGGGGCCCACTCTCCGCAGTCTTGCTTCTGTGCCAGTACTGCTCCCAAACCTGTGGGGCTGGTGTCGACAACTAATTGTGAGTGGCCTTGGGGGTCAAAGAGTGCCAGTGTGGTGCCTGTGGAGAGTGCTCTTTTTGTGGCTTGGAAGGCATTCTCCTGTTCCTCGCCCCATTCCCATTGACGGTTTGCTTGGGTGAGCTGCCGTAGAGGCCCTGTGATGTCTGCCAGGTTTTGCATGAAACGGCTGCAGTATGTGACCATACCCAGGAAACTCCTTACCCCTGACACTGAGGTGGGTGCTGGTGCTTCTTGGATGTCTCTGACTTTCAGGGGGTCTGGCCTGACTCCATTTTTGGAGAAACGATACCCAAAGAAACAGATTTCTTGTTTCAGGAATTCACACTTGTCCGGGTGTAATGTTAGCCCTCTGTTCTGTAGCCTGGCAAACACAGCTCGCAACCTCTTCAAGTGTGTTTCGACGGTGGACGCGTGGTCCAGGATGTCATCGCTGGGAGTCCTTGCTGGACCTCTTTGATAACGTGCTGGAAGACTTCCGCCGCGCTAGAGATGCCAAAATTGAGACTCTTGTATCTCCATAGACCACTGTGGGTGGAAAAAGTGGTTATGGGCTGTGATTCGTGGTGCAGCATGATTTGGTGGTATCCAAAACGGAGGTCAATTTTGGAGAACCAGTATGATCCTGATAATTCACTGAGGATGTCATCTATCATTGGTGTTAGGTGCCTCTCCCTTTTAATCGCCAGGTTGGGCATGCGCATGTCGACGCAGATTCTGACGGCATCCGGTTGCTTGGGTTTCCGTGCGACTACGATGGGAGAGACCCACAGTGTTGGGCCCAATACCTTTTCAATGATTCCCGCTTGTTCCAGGAGTCGGAGTTCTTGCTCAACTTTGGGGCGCAGATGAAATGCTACTCGGCGATGTCTGAGTGCTGTGGGGGTGACCGATTCATCAATATGGAGATGTAGCGGAGGTCCTTTCAGGCATCCTATGCCCTCAAACAGCGTCTTGAACTCTTGCGTTAAGTCTTGGAGTGTGTTTACATGGATGGCAAAAGCGAAATGTATGAGGTTTAGGTCTTGGGCAGTTCGGCAGCCAAATAGGAATCCTGTGCCGTCCCTGTAGACGTAGACTTTTGTGGCTGTTTCGGTGGTGTCATGGGAAATGTCTGTTGTGAAAGCCCCTGCTGTTTCCAAATGCAAATATATGTGTATTCGTGGGTCGGAGCGTCGGTAACGGTTTTGGTAGCTCGTTATATATGTCCATGGCCATTAGGTTTATGGATGCGCCGGTGTCCACAAGTGCTGGTGTTGGAGAGCCTTTGACTATGACGGTGCATGTAGGTAAGCGTCGTCCTCCGACGGCGTGGATTACGTGGATTGTGTGTTGGTCGTTGTCCATGTCACTGTCTGAGTCTGGGTCCAGCGTGGTTTCAACCATTTTGACAGTCTTCCTTGTGGTGTTGGTTGCTTGCTTAGGTGCAGATTTGCAGACTTTGGCAAAATGATTGAGTTTACCACATGCGCTGCACATTTTGCCCCACGCTGGGCAGGTGGTCGGATGTGGTGCTGGGCCGCCGCACCACTTGCATGGTCTGCCTCTTAGCCTCCCTTTGTAGTTTTCCCCTTTTTGTCATGGCGTGTTTGTTGTCACTGCGTTGGCTGCTTCTGCTTTTACCTGGGTTGTTGGTGCTTGGTCCATGTGGGCTGCTCGAGCCCGCAACAGCTCCTGGGAACGTCCGAGTGTGAGGATATCTTTCATTGGCATGTTGGGTTGCTGTAGGATGCGCTCTCGGAGTTTTGATGAGGAGCACCCTTGGATAAATTGTGCCCTGATTTCATCCTCCTCGTCGGGCAGAGTGCAGGTGCTGGCTAGTTCCTTCAGCCTGGCGTAAAAGACATCGACGGACTCATCAGTTATTTGGCGGGCTTGGCGCAATAGGAACCTCTCATAGTCTGGGTTGGCATATGGCTCAAAGTGCGTAGTAATTGTCCCTTTTAGTGTTTCATATGTGCGTGGCCGCGCTTCTGTGACTGACTTGAACACTTTATGGATATCTACTCCACCAATGTGGAGAAGAAGAGGTCTGCGCCGTTCAGGTTGGACGTCTAGGGCTTCAAAATATGTTTCAAGGTGCTCCACCCAGACTTTCCACCTCGCAGCTTGGGTGGGGGGTGCACCTGTGATGGTGAAGGGTTCTAGTGGTGGTATGCCGGCCATTGTGACGGATGCCTGGTTGGAGTAAAAACGAGTGTGGTCTTGAGAATGCCGGATACGTTTATCCAAAGTTCTTGTGGTTTATATTGTAGAGGAGGGGGGACTTTTGCAGAGACAGGGCTTGAGTTTCGTGTTCCTCCACTGTGGAACAGGTTATTTGCAGTGTTTGTAGGAATGAGGAAAAAGGAAGAACAAAACTGTTTTTTTTTTCTTACTTTACTGTCTTTATATTCTTGCTTTTGTCCATTTTGCTTGTTTTTCTGCAGGTTCAGGGCGCTGGAGGTGGCGTGTTGTGGTATGCAGGATTTGCACTGCAGACGTACGAGCCAATCCTGCTCGTTTTGAGGATTCTCCCCTCTCTTTTTTTTTTTCTAGTGCGTGCGCACAGAGCTGCACAGCGGAGTGTGTGCAGCCGTATACCGGGAAGCTCTGGGAGGGGGGTGGGGTGCCTCTTGGTTGAGTCGCTGCGCTCGTGGTTTTCCAGGGAGGGGTGGGCCCTTGAGGCGCATCCAACCGCCGACTGCTCCTCGCTGCCGGAGCTGTGACGCCAGATGGGGCTGCCGGCGAGGCTCGGCACGGGCGTCTGGCCACGTGCACAGCCTTTGCTGATGAGGCTGCTGTGCGGAGCCTGCCGCAACCTGGGATAGACGGTCGGGCGTCAATTTGCTGGTAGGCCGTCTCGCGGAGTGTGTCTTGCCGGCGTGTGTCGGGCCCTGGGCTGGTGCACTGCGGTCGTCGGGTGGTGTCACTACCAGTTATGGTAGGCCCACCTCTGTCGCCAATTGTCAGGTCGCACGGCCGCTAACATAAACACTCGGAGCCACTGCGTTTACGTTCACTACTTTATTTAGCTGCTCACTTCCAACTCCGCGCTTTGCGCCTTTTCCCCTCTATTTATCCCCTACCCCTCTTCGTCCTGGTGCGATCCATCTCGCACCGACGGCGGGGGTATTTCCTTTCCCACCACTTTCGCTTTCGCGTAGTGGTGTCGCCCAGTTCTTGTGACAACACTACAGGGACCAGAACTGTAATAAAACAACTAAGGTGTAATAGCTCCCAGTGCTTAATTTGAGCCGGTGGTTGCTGGTGGGGACCGCTAACACTCCTCTTTTAAGAAAGACACTTATTTTCCCTAACCAGACATTTTCTAGAGAGCAAGGGAAGCAGAAATACACAAAGTGGAAAGACAGAAAGAGAAGGACAGAAAAAGCCTCACAAAAGGAGAAAGAAGGAACCTGAGATAAAGGGTCTGGGGGTGTCTTCAAGTGCATTAAGTAGGCCTCTGGCGGATCTAGGACTGGACAGGCTTGGTGCTTGGCACACTCACATTTAATAGTTCCAGCCGCAGGTGTCTGAGCAGCCCTTTGGGCACCGGCACTCATTATTTTACAAATTAAGCACTGGCAGCTGCAAACAACTCAAATCCATCATTTGGGAGAAGAGAGAGAGAGAGAAGAGCAAACGAGTGAGAGAGAGGAACAGAAGCAGAGAGGAAGAGAAAGCAAAAGAAGAACAAAATGAAAAACTGACAGAGAAAGAATCAAAACGGTTCAAATAATATATTGAGATGGAGCTAAACAGAAAAGGAAAGAGGATTGAGGAGACAGAAAAATGTTGGGGGAACAGAGAACAGAGAGAAAGAAATAACCAGTGAGAAAGGGGGAAAGTGGGAGACAGGGGAGGTGCCTACAGCTTTCTTAAAATATTCAAGTTCAACTAAAAACATTTCTAAAACTCTATTTTCTGTGGAAAACAGAGTTTGGACTGGAATTTTCCAGACGAAAAACTAAGCTGCTAATAATCCCATCCCCATATCTTTAGTGGGACAGAGATTCTTTCACTAGTTTGGCGTTCTCTTTTTAATAAATGCTCAGATTTCATGTAGAAAATTACTAGGAAACATTTGACAGTTTATTCATCCTTATCTTGTGTGTTCTGCAGTCACTGGTAATTGAGCAATAAAGACAACCGCTAATAGTTAATTTATAACCTTTCACTGAGTTTACCAAGGGTTTAAAATTTCACTGTGGAGTACAATGTCACAGAATGAAAAGTGGTCCTGGTCCTAAGGCCACGGTACATACATATACCTTTAAAACATATTGCCTGCTGTGTCAATGTATAGCTGCTAATATACTATGCAGTAAGGCACTTTAGAGGCTGTTCCTGCAGAAAGGTGTAACTTAGGCAACTTTCAGGTTTCCCTTTAAAGCATTCTACACACAGGGCCTTGCTGGCTTCAAGTCACACTCAACATTTGATTTATTTCATGTTATACATAGGCGTGAACTTGTGCAATGTGACACTGCAATTCAGCAGCCGTGCCTGCAGCCCCACTGAGCTGCTTGGCAATGCTTCCGCAGGTGGGTTGGGCACAGAACGTCAAACATTGAGCATTTGGGGGCATATTTATACTCTGTTTGCGCCGAATGTGCGTCAAAATTTTTGACGCACAATCGGCGCAAACCCTGCCCCATATTTATACTTTGACGTCCGACGCAGCGGGCGTCAAAGTTCCACCATGTGCGCCATTTTTTGGAAGGGGGAACCAGCCTTGCGTTAATTATATGCAAGGTAGGCGTTCCCTTCCAAAAAATGACTTTAAGGCCTGTGCCCCATATTTATACTGTGACGTCATTTTGACGCACAGGAGGGGGCAGGCCTTAAAAAACGAAGCCCAGCCTGATGGGCACCGTTTTTTAACGCCTGGGTCAGGGCAGGCGTTAGGGGACCTGTGGGCTCGGAAGGAGCCCAGAGGTGCCCTCCCATGCCCCAAGGGACACCCCCTGCCACCCTTGCCCACCCCAGGAGGACACCCAAGGATGGAGGGACCCATCCCAGGGAAAGAAAGGTAAGTTCAGGTAGGTATTTTTTTTTGTATTTTTTTTGTGGAATAGGGGGGCCTGATTTGTGCCCCCCTACATGCCACTATGCCCAATGACCATGCCCAGGGGACATAAGTCCCCTGGGCATGGCCATTGGGCAAGGGGGCATGACTCCTGTCTTTGCTAAGACAGGAGTCATTTCAATGGGGGTTGGGCGTCGAAAGAAATGGCGCAAATCGGGTTGAGGCCAAACTTTTGCCTCAGACCTGACTTGCCCCATTTTTTTACGCCCAATCTCCATTTTCCCCTACGCCGGCGCTGCCTGGTGTGAGTCATTTTTTTTGACGCACACCAGTCCGCAGCGCCGGCTAACGTCATTCAATAAATACGGCGCCCGCATGGTGCTTTGGAATGGCGTTAGCCGGCGGTAACATTTTAGCCGCACAACTGCGTTGGCGCAGTTGTGCGTCAAAAAGTATAAATATGGGCCTTGACGTTTATGACACTTGCGTACATTTACATTCCTAAACATGAACATGTTCATTCAGTGAGTCCACGCCCATCTCTGCCACTGGTGTGGCCCTCAGACTGCTGCCACTACTCGTCAAGCGTCCTGTGTGGCTTAGAAGAGTGTTCAGCACCGGCCAAGGACCGGTCTTTAGTGCCTGATTGGTCTGAAATGTGTTACAAATGCAACCACTTCAGAAAGTCTCATTACAGTAGCTTGGAATGAGTATTAAAAACTGACAGTGAAGCAGTAGCAATGGCTGTGAGTGTGACCTGTCACTGGTCTGGGAGATGTTCAACGCCTGACACTGACCTCCAATGAATGACGCCGCCCTGTAATGCCTGGTTACTGCCGGACACTGTCCTGGGATGAATGTCTGTGCACTGACACTGCTCTGGAATGAGTGTCTGTGCACTGACACTGTCCTGGAATGAATGTCTGAGCACTGACATTGTCCTGGAATGAATGTCTGAGCACCGACAATGCCCTAGAATGAGTGTCTCTGCACTGACACTGCCCTGGAATGAATGTCTGTGCACTGACACTGCCCTGGAATGAGTGTCTCTGCACTGACAATGCCCTGGAATGAGTATATCTGCACTGACAGTGTCCTGGAATGAGTGTCTCTGCACTGACAGTGTCCTGGAATGAATGAATGAGCACTGACACTGTCCTGGAATGAATGTATGTGTACTGACACTGTGTCTGTGCACTGTCCTGGAATTAATGTTTACCGCCGATATTGAAATAGCAGACACTGCGGCCTGACATTGACCTGTAATGTTTACCACCCGCCCCTGTTCGGGTCCGGACAGTTTTGAACTTATCCATAAAACGTGCAGATGTTTTGCTCTGCCGAGAGATAGGCCTCAGCACAGTGTAGGCCGCATGCACTGCAGCTGTGTCGCCCCCCCCCCCCCCCCCCCCCCAGCCCCCCGCATGCAGTGCATGGCAGTCCCGCCTCACAGGTGGCCTGCTCTGGTCTCAAACCCAGCGAGACAGGGCCTCGCGTTTCTCCTAAAAATAGCTCCATAATATGCAGCTTCTAGCCACTAGACTGTGCCACGCTCAAACTAAACGAGTGTGAACAAATACAATGGACTTCAATTTGTTATAGTGTTATGCATTTATGTGTTGTGCTCGTGTTTGCTCCAGGAATACCACAAACCACGACAGGTTCCCTCACTGTGTGAAGCAAGAGCGACGTGTCACAGTACTTGTCTGCAGGCTTCCTTAACACACTCCTGATGCTTTAAGCATCATCTGTGGGGCTGGAGGCTCCTTTGATGCTGACCCAGCTACCATCCTTTAATCGTCCGGGAAGAATATTTTTTCCATTTATTTAGGAGTTTTATATAGTGCCAGACATCACTGTGGTCATTTGAGAGCGCTACACACCACAGGCACAAAGTCCCATCACAAGAGACTGCACCTTGGTAATCATGCACAACATGGAAACAATTCCCACAAAGGCTCAAAGCAAAGACAACAGTTCCAACTACACCGTGCTGCCTGTGTGCAAAGCTTTAGTGCCTAGACAGGGATAGTAGGCACTACACAAATGCTACAATACATTAATTCACATGTAAAAATTACCTTTTCTTTCTACCATTTACATCATCAGATTGCAGGATGTCTCAGAAAGTCTCCTCCAACTATATTCCGAAATGCTGCATGAAAACTGACCGTGACTCAAGACCTTGAGTTGCTTCCTCTCCCCACTGTTGGCCCTGCCCTTACCTTCCACCCTCATTATGCCTCCTTTTTCAGAGACTAGCCTAATTTAGGTCGCATGCCTATCTGCCTTAATATTGTTTATTGTACTTCTCCAAATTTCAATCACCTCATTTCATAGATCTCAACTTCTTTGAAAATATATTCCTGCAATTAACAATAGCTAATCTCCTCTAGCTCATCTAATAACCACGCCGCCCACCTGCACGAACTCACACATCCACGACGGTGCAGCTAGCCTGGTAATACTGGATCTGTCAGCAGCTCTTGATACGGTATTTCCATCCTGTTTGGTATGAAGACTGTGACAAGTGGGGGTTGAGGGATACCGCCCCGGATCTCCTGCGGTCCTTTCTAACGAATAGGACCCAAATAGTCAGCTGTGGGAACTAAAGGGCAAAAATATTCCAGTTCCCCTATGTAGTTCCACTGGTGCCCTCCCTCGGTCCCACTCTGTTTAACCTTTATGTTGCCCCACTGGCTAAACTGGCGCAATCTTTCGGTTTCCAGGTGTTGTCCTATGCGCACAGCACCCAAATCATTGTCTCTATATCTGACAAGATGTCATTGGTTGCAGACAAGTTCAAGTCATGCATGACTGAAATTAGCATCTGGATGAAGGAGAACTGATTAAAATTAAATGCAGAAACGAGTGAGATTCTGGTCTTTGGGGAACATAACTCAGTGTGGTCTGAACTTTGGTGGCCAGAGACGTGCAGCCCCTGACCACTCCAGTGGTCGCAGTGAAAAATGTAGGGGGTATTTTTGATAACACCTTCACCTTTGATACTAAGGTCACCAGGACTGTGAGTTCTTGCCTTTTTCATTATAAAGATTCTGAAGATCTTTGCTTTCATAGGTGTTGAACTAAGAGAAGCAGTGGATATTGCACTAATTACACCAAGCCTTGATTATAGCAAAGCTCTATATCTAAATATTAAAAAGTCCTCGCTCAACAAATTACAGGTCATTTAAAATACGGCAGCCCGTTTGGCATTGGATGCACCTAAACATCTTTGAGTTAAGGAGGGCATGCGTTCCCTTCACTGGTTACCTGTCAGGAAGTGAGTGCATTTTAAAGTGTTTTGCATGGTCTATATGGCTCTCCATCATCAGGGACCAATGCTGCTGAGAAATACATTTCACTGGTACATCCCAAAGAGGCAGCTCAGATCATCATCCCTGAGGAAGGTGAACACTTCTAGATTGCGGAAGGCCAGATGGGGTGGTCGCTCCTTTTCTGTGGCAGCGGCCAAACAGTGTAATACATTGCCGCCCATATTGCGAGTTTGAATTCTTGTTTAGCTTTACACAAGCAACTAAAAACCAGGCTCTTCTCTTGTTCATAATGGTGTGCTCAGGTCTTTTCTATGTTCTCTTCACCAGGGCTAGCGCTTAGACGCCTTTCAGAATAATGCACTTTAGAAATGTAAATACAAATACAATGCACAATCCCTTCCACTAATGATCACACCAGACATATTAATTTAATCTGCCACAAAAAATGGAGTAGATGCTTTGAATGGTTTTCTTGAGAGCACAAGACTAATCACAATAACCACTGGATTAAACACTGAGCATGGGTTCCAGAGTAGCGTGCTACTCTCATAAAATGCTTCAACACCCACCTCGCGGGGTGGTAAGCGATATATAAAAGCAATACAATACAATGGAAAAGTTCAGTAGCGACCCTTTTCGAAAGCACACTGCCAACGTCTGTGCCACACAGGCATGTGCACTAAAATAATGCACAGCTTACTCTATCAGAGAAGTAACACTGATTATCCAGATACTGACTTGAGATATCTGTTGATACTGAGTCCCAGATTTACTTACACTTTGTGTTACTTTTTTCACACAAACCCAACGCAAAGTGTTATGGTAGGATTTACAATGCAATATAAATTGCGAAGTACTGCAAAGCTGTGCAATATGCTGGCTTGCGCTACTTTGGATCAAGGGGGCGTTGCATGAGTGTTCCCAAGCAAACACCCCTGTGCGCCTCCATTTGAGCCAAACTTAATGAAAAGAATTGTTTTCATTTCTGCTTGTTGTTCTCACTTTGCATGTTCGCTGCTTTGTACAGCAGACATACAAAGTGGAAAACGCCTATGAGCATAGTCTTTATACTGGAAGGGACCCTTTCCAGGTCAAAGCCTGTGCTTCCCACACTGCAGACACCATGCACTATGTGTAAGGGTGTCTGCATTGGCGCATGTGATCCAAAAGTGCGCCAGAAGAACAACAAGAGAAAGTAGAACAGTGTCACATCTTAGTACATATGGTGCTGTTCTGCTCTCTCCCTTTCACAAAATGCAGTGCTGCAACTTTACTTGCTGTGCTGAGTTGCGTTAGCTCTCTGTAAATATGGGCTTGAATGAGCATTTTTTAAGGTTTCGTACATGCACTGTCGGTAAAATCTTTAGATAACAACAAAAAAAAAAACTTAAGATAGGCTTAGGGACTGCCCATTAATTATCACTGGTCGGCTTCAAAATCACTCTTGTACATTGCTTCTTATTGATCAGCGCCTCCTGCTTCCCCCTGGGGCTTCAGTGTTTGCAACTGCCGTGGAGCATGGACCTAGTACAGCTTCTTGTCTGCAGTCAGGGTACTTCCACTGGCCACGCACTCCTGCAGGCACTTAAAAAAAAAAAACGTTTTGCCATGCATCCTATAAGGGTGCATGTGTCTGCAGTCCTTCTCCCTCCATCATGCTGCTTGTTGCCACTGCCCTCCTCCCACAGTCCGTTGTTGCTGTTTCCTCCCTTCTCCCCGCACCTCCCTTGTGTTGCTTCTCTCCCTCGCACTGCCTGTTATTGCTGCTCCCTCCCTCCTACCCCACTCATTCCTTGTATTGCTTGTTCCCAGACTCCCTTCCACTGTCCATTGTTCCTGCTTCTTCCCTCCTACCCTGCACCTCCTTCATGTTGCTTTCCCCACCCTCTTCCCACTGTCCATTGTTCCTGCTTCTTCCCTCCTCTCCTGCACCTCCCTCATGTTGCTTTCCCCACCCTCTTCCCACTGTCCCTTGTTGCTGCACCTGCCCTTGCACCTCCCTCGTGCTGGTCAGCCCTCCACACACTTTTTTAGACATATGCATAGCTGGGGGCGGGCTGCTGTCAATCATGGCTTAAAGAACAAAAAGCCTATGATGTGGTCAATGCTGGCAGCATCATAGTTCACGCTGCTGTGCAACATGGCTTAAAGTAATGAAAAAAACTCAGTGATGCGGTCAACACTGGCTGCATCATAGCTCTTTTTGTTCATGCTGCTGTGGGCCAATCCAAAAGATCTCGCATAGATGAAACCCATCGGATTTCCCAACGCTTGTTTTAAAGTTCTGATGACACTTGCACAATTTTTGCACAGTTCTTATTTTTTAAGTTCCTAAACATGGACATATCTAAGAGCTAAATATGCCATTTGGTGTTTTCTAATTATACATCATATTAAGGGGAGTATAACACACCCACTGGAAGGCTAGTTTTAACCACTATTGAGAACTCAAAATATGGCAGCACTTTAGTAAAAAAAAAAAGGTGGGTGGGTGCAAAAAATGGACATTACTACAAAACTATAGCCTCAGAAGGAAGAGACTGCATTAGAACATTAACCGAATCCTCGAAGAGGTATCTGAAAGAAGCAGAACTAGGATGCAATACTGAGAGGGCGAGTCCCACCAGCAGCAGCAGCGCTAGCAGATTCCCTGCATGTTTCTTGCCATCAGAGCTCTGTCTTATGGTCCTGGCACAGCCCTCAGGGCACGCTGCCTGGGAAGCCTTGGCATGCTTTGGAATGAACTCTCCAATGGAGGGGTGAGAGAATGTTTGAGAGCCAGCCCAGGCTCCATGGCAGTGTGAGGGAATGTAGAAAGCTTTCTGGAACTTGATGCTCTAATCCCTCTAATTACCTGGTTGTGTGACTGGTAGCTTCAACAAACACACCCTAAAAACTGCAAATAAAATATCTGGAAAACTTCCTGAACATCAAGCAAAATAACCACAAAGACCCAAGAAGCTTGTTCGTAACAATGTCAGCATCTGGCAGCATAAGGGAGACAAGATTAGCAAGGACGTACCGCAAGCCCTTGCAGTATCAGTGGTGCAGGGGGCCCCCAGCCTTGCCAGGGCCCCCATTCAACCCAAGGCCTTTGAGTAGCTGTGAGATATGGGAGACTCAGGGGCACCTCCTCAGGTTCTCCAGGGGGACCTATCAATATGTGTGACACTGCTGGAGTCTAGGTTACCAACAGGACCTCACGAGGGTAACACAAAGGTAAAAGAGGACAACTATGGAGGTCAGAGAGCGCCATGTAAGCACAGGAAGACCCCAAGGTGTGACAACTAATATGCCCCGCCAGTGCTTATACCTACTCAAAGAGCAAGTTTCCAAATTGTGAAATCTTACACGTATAGTGTGTACATGACGCCCAAACGGAGCTGTAGACAATTTGGTCAAGCCTTAGATTGTAATTGCAAGTGCATTTATATAGCACCTACTACTCCTGATGAGATGCTGAAGGGCTGTACGCCACGCAGCGCGCTGCGCTGGAACCCGAGGTTAGTGATTAGCCCAGTATTATTGGTTATTGTTGGCTAATGGGATTAGTCTTGTGTGCCCAAGTAAACCATTCCACTCATCCACACCAGTTTATTTGTGGTGGATTAAATTAATAGGAGTTAGTTGCGAGCGTCAGGAAGGGCATATGAGTTCATGCACATGTTTTTGTGGGAGTTTCAGGTTGAAAATAGATTTAATATAATTGAACAAAGCACAATAAAATAATGCAATTATGATCTAGAATAAGAACACAATTAAATCTATGACTATATTACAAAATCTGCAAATAGAGGAAAGAGTAAGAAGAGGGGAGGGAAAAGATGGAAGTGTAGGATACCAAAAATGAAAAATGTAAGAAAAATATACATGGTTCATGGTTACAGCAATCTGATAACTACTTAGAAAATCTTTACTCTTTATGAAACAATTAAAAAATACGAAATTACATTACCAATAACAGGAAAGTCAAGGAAGCCGGAGAACTTCCTCTGCATTAGGTTGATGTTCAATGGTTGGTTTTGCATACATAGTCAAAAAAAGTTAGTCATTGGGGCCCTCAAGGCTGCATGTTTCAAAAGAAATGACATAGGATGCATAGATGCCCTATTTAGTCTATGGTTATTACATATTGTACACCACGTTTGAAAAGATAATTGATTATGCACCTTCCAATTTTTTGTATATATGCTGAAATGTCACTGCCAGCAACAAATCCAATATTGTAAATCCACTGAAACATTTTCCCAGCCATCAGATAAATTTCCTAAGAAAATATTAATAACAGAGAAATTTACCTTAGTGTTAAAGATGTAATTAATCTGATTCCAGATTTTTAACCAGAAAGTATGAATGCAATGACATGTGAAAAGTAAGGCCCATATTTATACTTTTTGATGCAAACCAGCGCCGGCGCTGGTTTGCGTCAAAAAATTCCTACGTGCCATGCGGGCGCCTTATTTAAGGATTGATATTAGCCGGCGCTGCGGGCTGGTCAGAGTAAAAAAATTACTCAAACCATGCAGCACCGGCGGAGGGGAAAATGGGGGTTGTGCGTCAAAAAATGGTGCAAATCAGGTTTGAGTAAAAAATCATGTCTCAAACCGGACTTGCGCCATTTTTTGACGCACAACCCCTATTGAAATGACTCCTGTCTTAGCAAAGACAGGAGTCATGCCCCCTTGCCACAGGACTTCTGTCCCCTGGGCATGGCCATTGGGCACAGTGGCTTGTAGGGGGGCCCAAATTAGGGCCCCCTATGCCACTTTAAAAAATAAAAATAATAATACTTACCCCAACTTACCTGTACTTACCTCGGATGGGTCCCCCCCATCCATGGGTGTCCTCCTTGGGTGGGCGAGGGTGGTAGGGGGTGTCCCTGGGGGCAGGGAAGGGCACCTCTGTACTGCTTCCTTGGTTTGAGACCATGGAAGTTAGCCCACTGGTCCCTTAACGCCTGCCCTCACCCAGGCGTTAAAAAACGGCGCACATCAGGCTGCGCGCCGTTTTTTAAGGCCCGCCCCCTCCTGTGTGTCAAAATTACGCAGGAGTATAAATAAGGCGCACTGGCCTTAAAGTCATTTTTTGGACGGGAACGCCTACCTTGTCATTAACGCAAGGCGGTTTCCCGCATCCAAAAAGTGACGCACACAGAGGTTTTTTGACATAAGCGGGGTCGGGCATCATAGTTTAAATATGGGGCAAGGTTTGCGGCGAATGTGCGTCAACATTTTTGACACACATTTAGCCCAAACAGAGTATAAATATGCCCCTAAATGTTTTAGATCCGCATGCTGAGATTGACATGACCAACAACTATCAGGGAGGTCTGTGTATACTTTTGTAGAGTTAAGGGAGATGGTAAGAGACTGTTGTGGATACGTAAAAAGTGTTTGCACCGTGTTTGCTGCATGGGAGGATTCTCTAAATTTTGCCATATTTCCTCCACATTGAAATATGTCATGTTACTACTAAATTGTTTTTCCAAGTTAATTCAGCATCCGATTTTCTTCTATCATCAGGAACACATTGTAAATAAGAATAAATAATAGATGCTTTTGGAACTGTAGAGATTGGAGATTGCCTATGTAGTTAATGGAGGGTGGAGTAGGTTGATTGTGGGATTGAAATTGATTATATGATTTGGATATGATATCTTGCAATATTCAAAATTTATTTTGAAAAGAAGATGGAAATCCAAAAAGAAACTGAGCTTCTGAAAAGGTTATAAGAGGCTTGTGAACTAATAATTGTCTAACCCAAATTAAACCTCTTGTTCTCCAAGCTTTCCAGTAGCTAGGTTTATTACTAAGTTTATAAAACTGTTATGCCAAATAGTAGAATCAAGAAACGTGTAAATGTCTTTGGAAGTATCAGATAATACAGAATCTAATAATTTACATGACTATTTAAAACTGGGAGTGGACAGACTGTGGTTTTTGTGTATACGTCAAATATTCATGAAAGGAAAAAGATGATAAAAAGCTATTTTCTAAATTTACCCATGATGGGCAATATTCTGTGAGATCTAAAATCCAATAAACAGAGTGTTTTAATAAAAAAGCCATTTTATATTTGGAAAAATTCAGGTAACATACATTGATGGTATTAAGATGAGTTAGAGGAGATTCAGTTGTGTTAGGTTGCAGGGGTCTGACTTTCAGAAGGAGGAGGAGAGGTTGTGATCTTGTAAAGGAGTTATGTGCAAAATGCAGAAATACAATAATAGAGAAAAAGGAAAACATGCATGTGATAGAGTAGGTTGTGCTCAGAGAAAGAAGACATGTAGACAATAGAAGTAAAGGAGTGGAACATTTCAAAGAAAGAAGGAGAGGTGGCATTCAAAAGCTTTAAGTAAAGGTCAGTTTCTCATGTTCCATTTTAGGTATAAAGACAATGGGGGTCATTCTGACCCCGGCGGGTGGCGATTGCCGCCCACCTGGCGGGAACCGCCATTTGGCCGCACCGCGGTCAAAAGACCGCTGGTGCCATTCTGACATTCCCGCTGGGCCGGCGGGCGCTACCCAAGGTAAGGGAAGGAGGCCTGCAACACAGACGCCGGCTCCGAATGGAGCCGGCGGTGTTGCGGGCGTGCGACGGGTGCAGTTGCACCCGTCGCGCTTTTCACTGTCTGCTAAGCAGACAGTGAAAAGCTTCATGGGGCCCTGTTAGGGGGCCCCTAGTAACCCGTTACCGCCATCCTCTTCCTGGCGGTGACAACGGCCAGAAACAGGCTGGCGGTAAGGGGGTCAGAATCCCCATGGCGGCGCTGCTTGCAGCACCGCCATGGCGGATTCGCCCAGCCGGGGGTAAACCGGCAGGAAACCGCCGGCCCCGGTTTTCTGACCGCGGCTTTACCGCCGAGGTCAGAATGGGCAAGGAAGCACTGCCAGCCTGTTGGCGGTGCTTCCGTCATTCGCGGCCCTGGCGGTCTTTGACTGCCAGGGTCGGAATGACCCCCAATATGTTTTACATAGCATGCAGTTTCACGATCGAAGTCTGTAGAAAGAAACATTATTGGCAGGTGAAGATAGTGCTATAATAGGTATTTTTTGATAGGCCCTATGTAGGAAGTTGGCTCTGTATGCACTATTTCAAAGTAAGGAATAGTATGCACAGAGTCCAAAGGTTCCCCTTAGAGGTAAGATAGTGGCAAAAAGAGATAATTCTAATGCTCTATTTTGTGGTAGTGTGGTCGAGCAGTAGGCTTATCAAAGGAGTAGTGTTAAGCATTTGTTGTACACACACAGGCAATAAATGAGGAACACACACTCAGAGACAATTCAAGGCCAATAGGTTTTTGTATAGAAAAATATCTTTTCTTAGTTTATTTCAAGAACCACAGGTTCAAATTTTACATGTAATACTTCAAATGAAAGGTATTGCAGGTAAGTACTTTAGGAACTTTGAATAATCACAATAGCATATATACTTTTCAAATAAATCACATATAGCTATTTTAAAACTAGACAGTGCAATTTTCAACAGTTCCTGGGGGAGGTAAGTATTTGTTAGTTTTTGTAGGTAAGTAAACCACCTACGGGGTTCAAGTTTGGGTCCAAGGTAGCCCACCGTTGGGGGTTCAGAGCAACCCCAAAGTTACCACACCAGCAGCTCAGGGCCGTTCAGGTGCAGAGTTCAAAGTGGTGCCCAAAACGCATAGGCTTCAATGGAGAAGGGGGTGCCCGGTTCCAGTCTGCCAGCATGTAAGTACCCGCGTCTTCGGAGGGCAGACCCGGTGGGTTTTGTAGGCCACCGGGGGGGACACAAGTTAGCACCGAAGGTACACCCTCAGCAGCACGGGGGCGGCCGGGTGCAGTGTGCAAACACACGTCGGGTTATCAAAGGGAATCAATGGGAGACCAAGGGGTCTCTTCAGCGATGCAGGCAGGCAAGGGGGGGGCTCCTCGGGGTAGCCACCACCTGGGCAAGGGAGAGGGCCTCCTGGGGGTCACTCCTGCACTGAGGTTCCGATCTTTCAAGTCCTGGGGGCTGCGGGTGCAGAGTCTTTTCCAGGCGTCGGGATCTGGGAGTCAGGCAGTCGCGGTCAGGGGGAGCCTCGGGATTCCCTCTGCAGTCGTCGCTGTGGGGCCTCACGGGGGGCAACTCTGGCTACTCACGGTCTTGTAGTCGCCGGGGAGTCGGGTGCAGAGTGTTGTTTCTCCACAAGTCGAGCCGGGTGCGTCGGGTGCAGAGTTGCAAGTCTCACGCTTCCGGCGGGAAACGCAGTTGTCTTGAAGTTGCTTCTTTGGAAACAAAGTTGCAGTCTTGGATGAACAGAGCCGCTGTCCTCGGGAGTTTCTTGGTCCTTCTAAATCAGGGCAGTCCCCTGAGGATTCAGAGGTCGCTGGTCCCTGGGGAAAGCGTCGCTGGAGCAGTGTCTTTAGAAGGGAGGGAGATATGCCGGTAGAGCTGGGGCCAAAGCAGTTGGTGTCTCCGTCTTCTCTGCAGGGTTTTTCAGCTTAGCAGTCCTCTTCTTCTTAGGTTGCAGGAATCTGAGTTCCTAGGTTCTGGGGAGCCCTTAAATACTAAATTTAAGGGCGTGTTTAGGTCTGGGGGGTTAGTAGCCAATGGCTACTAGCCCTGAGGGTGGGTACACCCTCTTTGTGCCTCCTCCCTGAGGGGAGGGGGCACATCCCTAATCCTATTGGGGGAATCCTCCATCTGCAAGATGGAGGATTTCTAAAAGTTAGAGTCACCTCAGCTCAGGACACCTTAGGGGCTGGCCTGACTGGCCAGTGACTCCTCCTTGTTTTTCTCATTATCTCTCCTGGACTTGCCGCCAAAAGTGGGGGCTGTGTCCAGGGGGCGGGCATCTCCACTAGCTGGAGTGCCCTGGGGCATTGTAACAAGA
Organism: Pleurodeles waltl; assembly: GCF_031143425.1. Lineage (NCBI taxonomy): Eukaryota > Metazoa > Chordata > Amphibia > Caudata > Salamandridae > Pleurodeles > Pleurodeles waltl. Next base: position 95,495,682 of record NC_090441.1, read on the forward strand.
AGCCTGAGACTTTGAGGCTCACTGCTAGGTGTTACAGTTCCTGCAGGGGGGAGGTGTTAAGCACCTCCACCCAGAGTAGGCTTTTGTTTCTGTCCTCAGAGAGCACAAAGGCCCTCACCACATGGGGTCAGAAACTCGTCTCTCAGCAGCAGGCTGGCACAGACCAGTCAGTCCTGCACTGAACAATTGGGTAAAATACAGGGGGTATCTCTAAGATGCCCTCTGTGTGCATTTTTTAATAAATCCAACACTGGCATCAGTGTGGGTTTATTATTCTGAGAAGTTTGGTACCAAACTTCCCAGTATTCAGTGTAGCCATTATGGAGCTGTGGAGTTCGTTTTTAACAGACTCCCAGACCATATACTCTTATGGCTACCCTGCACTTACAATGTCTAAGGTTTTGCTTAGACACTGTAGGGGCATAGTGCTCATGCACCTATGCCCTCACCTGTGGTATAGTGCACCCTGCCTTAGGGCTGTAAGGCCTGTTAGAGGGGTGACTTACCTATGCCATAGGTAGTGTGAGGTTGGCATGGCACCCTGAGGGGAGTGCCATGGAGACTTAGTCATTTTCTCCCCACCAGCACACACAAGCTGGCAAGCAGTGTGTCTGTGCTGAGTGAGGGGTCCCTAGGGTGGCATAAGTCATGCTGTAGCCCTTAGAGACCTTCCCTGGCATCAGGGCCCTTGGTACCAGGGGTACCAGTTACAAGGGACTTACCTGGATGCCAGGGTTGTGCCAATTGTGGAGACAATGGTACATTTTAGGTGAAAGAACACTGGTGCTGGGGCCTGGTTAGCAGGGTCCCAGCACACTTCTCAGTCAAGTCAGCATCAGTATCAGGCAAAAAGTGGGGGGTAACTGCAACAGGGAGCCATTTCTTTACACAAGCCCCCCCAGCCCACAGGCCAGGAGGCTCAGCCAAAGCTGGGAGAGTCTTCCTAGTCTGTCAGGCGAGGAAAAGTAGAGGAAATAGGCTGGTTTGTTGCAGGGCCTACTCTGCCTTACATTCTCCTGTTCAGGTCATTCCCTCTGGGGAACAGACCCACTTCCACAGTAATAGGACCTAGTCTGAATTGCCTCTTGTCTGTGCTTTTTATGTCTTCACCCATTCTCTCTGTTTTGGGGTTAGAGGTATCCACCTCTGCTAATCTTATTTTAGCCAGGGTCACCCCTAGCTTACCCAAAGAGGTTACCCAGAGCTGGAGTAATCCCACCATGACCAACAGGGTCAGGGGGCCTAACTTGCTATTTGGCATGGGGTCAGACCACCATGCCAAGGATAGTGCAGCCATAAAGGCTAACACCCAGCAGAGGCCACTGACAGCTGTCAGTGCCCAGAACCACACCTTTAGCTCTTCACCTACAAGGGAAGGGGCTAAGTTACAGGCTTCTTTGGGTTCAGGGTGCCTGTCTGCTGTATTAGAGTGGGGGGTTACTACATCTTGTAGGAAACACCCTTCTTCCACTCTTTCTTCTGTTAGCTGAGGAGCCACCCACTCAGACTTAACAGTTGCCTGACTAGCCAGGACTTCTTGTGGGTCAGGGTGGACTTTACCAGTGCCACTTTTGGAGGTCTCCCCTACTGGAGCAGATTCTACCTGGCTTGCTGGAACCTTGGCTAAAGGTTGTCCACCTTTCCTACACTGTTTTCTTTTCTTTTTCTTCTGGGGCCTACTTGCAGTTACTGCAGGGGCAGGACCTCCAGAATCCTTGGGAGAGGACTGGCACTGGACCAGTTCCTCTCTTGGGCTCTGACTAACCTCTGGGTAGTCATTTCCAAGGAGACAATCAAGGGGGAGGTCTGTACTGACTACCACCCTTCTCCAGCTAAAAGTCCCACCCACTTCTATGGGCACAAAAGCCACAGGCCTATCAGTGACCCTGTCTGGGCTAACTCTTACTCTGGCAGTCTCACCTGGGATGTACTGGTTTGAGAACACCAGCCTGTCATGCACAATAGTGTGACTGGCACAAGTGTCTCTCAGGGCAGTGGCTGGGATTCCATTCACCAGTAGGTGGTGGAAGTGTCTACTTCCCTCTGGAATCTCCAACTCACCTGTTGGGCCCTTTTTCCAGTTGAAGGCTATGAAGACCTCCTCATCTGAGGAGTCATCCCCAATGGCTACACTGGTCACCCCTGGGATTTTGCTAGGGGGTTTGTTTTTGGGACAAGAAGTGTCCTTGGTGTGGTGCCCTGTCTGTCTACAGTTTTGGCACCATGCCTTAGTGGCATCCCAGTTCTTACCCTGGTACCCACCTTTGTTTTGGGTTGTGTCTCGGGGCCCACCCACCTGGTCTGGTTTTTGGAGGCCTACAGAGGACTCTTTTTCTTTGTTTCTAGTGTCACCCACCTTCTCCTGGGAGGCTTTGTAACCCCTTTCTTTTGGTCACCCCCAGTGGAAGTTTTGGTTACCCTAGTCTTGACCCAGTGGTCTGCCTTCTTTCCCAATTCTTGGGGAGAAATTGGACCTAGGTCTACCAGATACTGATGCAACTTTTCATTGAAGCAGTTACTTAAAATGTGTTCTTTCATAAACAAATTATAAAGCCCAACATAGTCATGCACTTCATTTCCAGTTATCCAACCATCCGGTGTTTTCACTGAGTAGTCTACAAAATCAACCCAGGTCTGGCTCGAGGATTTTTGAGCCCCCCTGAACCTAATTCTATACTCCTCAGTGGAGAATCCAAAGCCCTCAATCAGGGTAGCCTTCATGAGGTCATAGGATTCTGCATCTTTTCCAGAGAGTGTGAGGAGTCTATCCCTACACTTTCCAGTGAACATTTCCCAAAGGAGAGCACCCCAGTGAGATCTGTTTACTTTTCTGGTTGCACAAGCCCTCTCAAAAGCTGTGAACCATTTGGTGATGTCATCACCATCTTCATATTTAGTTATAATCCCTTTTGGGATTTTCAACATGTCAGGAGAATCTTTGACCCTATTTATGTTGCTGCCACCATTGATGGGACCAAAACCCATCTCTTGTCTTTCCCTTTCTATGGCTAGGAGCTGTCTCTCTAAAGCCAATCTTTTGACCATCCTGGCTAACAGTAGGTCATCTTCACTGAGGCTATCCTCAGTGATTCCAGAGGTGCTGGACCCTCCTGTGAGAGAAGCAGCATCTCTGACTATCACATTTGGAGTCAGGGTTTGAGGGACCCTGTTTTCCCTAACTAGGACTGGAGGGGGGAAATTCTCCTCGACATCACTAGCTTCCCCCTCTGTGAGGGCATCATCAGAGGGGTTGTTTTTAGCAAACTCTGCCAAGAGCTCCTGGAGCTGTTCTTTGGTAGAGTTTGATCCAGTTTTTATTTTATTGATTCTGCAGAGTCCTTAACTCTGACATCCTAAGACGCAGGTAAGGTGTGAGGTTGAGCTCCACCACTGTCTCTTCTGCAGTAGACATTATGTTTCTAAAAGTTGGAATACTTTTTAAGAATCTAAAACTATCTCTAGAACTTAATTCAAACTTTTACAAAACTTTTAAACTCTAAAAGAGATGCTAACACAAGGCCCTAGCAGGACTTTTAAAAATTTAGAAAAATAGCTAAAATTTCAAAAATCAGTTTCTAATGACAATTTTTGGAATTTAGGGCCAGATGTAGCAAATAATTGCGAGTCGCAAATGGGCCAATTCGCTATTTGCGACAATGCAAAATCGGAAATGGGATTAAAAAACCCCATTTCCGACTTGCAAAAAGCGATGGGAGCCGTTTGCGAGTCGCAACAGTTGCGACCCCATTTTGCATCCCGCAAATAGCAAGTCGCAATTTGTGAGTCGCAAAGCTTATGCAATTGCAACTCGCAAATTGCGACTAGTCACAAAAAGCCCAGTTTGCATGTCCCATTTACCACTAGCTCAGAGCAGGTGGTAACCATAACCAAAGCATAAAAGGAGACCCAGAAAGCATCTGGGTTACTCAAGATGGCGGACATATACTGATAGCAGTGAGGAGGAGAGTCCACGCCGCACAGCAGAGGAAGAGGAGGGGCCACAGACAGGAGAAGATATATAGAACAAGGCAGGCTCTTTTCCAGCAAACTGAGGATGAGATATACGATAAATACCGCCTTAGCAGCGCAGCCATACTAGAATTAATTGATTTACTGAAACCACAGCTAGAACACCAGACTCTGCGTGGCTGCGCCATCCCTACGCACGTGCAGGTGCTATGCTCACTGCACCTCTTGGCCTCAGGGAGCTATCAGGGGGTCATTGCTGTGGCAGGTGGGGTATCCCAAAGTGCAGTGTCAAGGTTCCTCAGGGCCTTCCTAGATGCCTTAGTCACACACATGCCTCACTTCATATACCTACCAAGGAATGAGGCAGAAATTAACAGCACCAAGCTGGACTTTTACCACATTGCCAACTTTCCCCATGTCATAGGATGTGTAGATGGGACACACATTCAAATATGCCCCCCTGCAAACCTGGAACATATTTTCCGCAACAGAAAGTGTACCCACTCACTGAATATTCAGGTAGTTTGTGACGCCCATTATCTCATCACTGACATTGTAGCTAAGTTTCCAGGCAGTACCCATGACTCATACATTTTTAGGCATAGTGGGATACATCAACGCCTGGAACGTGGGGAATTTGGAGACGGATACCTTCTAGGTAGAGCTACATACACCTTGCAGACATACACACAGGTCACTGTACACAACAATCAGGACTTCCTAACAGTGTACATTTTGTGCCCAACAGGTGACAGTGCATATGCCCTAAGGCCATGGATTCTGACTCCGTTTTTAACACCCAGCAATGAATGTGAGAGGCGATACAACAATGCACATAAGAGGACCAGGAACATGATAGAGCGCACCTACGGACTCCTGAAAGCAAGATTCAGATGCCTCCACCGCAGTGGAGGTGCCCTCCAGTATACCCCCATTACAGCATTCAAAATTGTGGTCGCATGCGCCATCCTCCACAACATAGCCACCCGACGTGGGCTACCTCTCACCCCTGCAGACCCAGATTCTGATGATGAAGAGCAAGAACAACCACATCGCCATCATGGGGATCGGAGTATAGCTAATCAAGGCAGACTGAGACGGGAACACATCGCAAACCAATACTTTGGAAGGTACGTGTCAACTCCAACCATACTCACCTATTGACCAAAAACACAATTCGTTAAGTGGAACAAAAATAACAATTTTATTAGTGCAGAAATTGAACTATATACAAGTAATGAATGTCCATGGGCATGAAAATGCAAACCAGGCATGTGGCACATTGACGTCATGTGCCACTTCTACAGGACCAGGGTAATGTCTATGACCTTCTGCCCCTCCTGCCAGCCTGGCTGGTCCCTGGTGCTTCTGCTGTGCTCTGCCTGGTACTCCTGAGCACCCTACTGTCAGTGGCAGAGACACTGCTCACTGTCGAGCCCTCCTCACTGTCCTGGGGTGTTTTCCCTGGTTATTGCGCACGAAGCGGTGCAGCACACCACTAATCCTCCCTAAAATTCTATTTTGTAGGCGTTGACCATGCAGCAGCTGTGACTCACTGGTGCTGGGAGGTTGTTGGCCGGACTGCAGCCCTGATGTCCTGGACCTACGTCGCCTGCGCAGCGGTGGCTGCACTGTGAGTTCCACTGTCTCACTCCTGCCTGTTGCTGGCGCAGCCTCTTGGGATACAGTTGCAGCAGGTGTGGATACTGCAGGGATGCTCTTGGCCGTGCAGGTGGGAGTGCTGGCGGGTCCTGAGGTGTCCTCATGGGGCTGGCTGATTGGAGTAGTGGTGGTGTCTTGTTGGAGACCTGTGGGACATGGGGAACAGACTGTCAGTGTCTACTATCTGTTGCACACTTCCTAATAAACATTTGACTATGAACTGCCTACTTGACTACATTTCCCATAATGCATCATTCTGGCGTTTTCTACCCTGACATGGAGCTATCTTGATTGAGCATGCCCCTGTGTACATGGTGGGTGGGGGTATGGCATTGATAGGGGTACAGGCATGTCATATGGTACTCACCGGTTTATGTGCTGGGCTGTGAGGTGTCCAGGTCCCCAAATCCAGAGACTGCCTCCTGCTCCAGGGTTTCCTCCACCCTTTCTTCCAGGGGTGTGGGTGGTGGCACAGACGATGGTCCCCCTCCTGTGCCTCTCATCTCCCGGAGCCTTTCTGCCACCCTCTCCTTGGTCCGGGAGCGGAGGTCATACCACCTTTTTTTGATGTCATCAATGCTCCTGTGGCTCACCCCCAGGGAATTTATTTTGTCCTGGATGTCCTGCCACAGCTGTTTCTTGGTGGCTTCAGGCACATTTAGGGCTGATTTCCCAAACAAATCGTCATAGTGCTGACAGCATTCGTCTGTCAGCACCTTCAGCTCCCTCTCAGAGAACTTCAGCTTTCTCTTCCTTGGAGTTCCTTCCATGGCAGCTGCTGTTTCTCCTGTGTGCAGTTCAGCAGTTATAAAAGGGTGTGGTCCTCCCAGGTGTATTAGTAAACTTACTGGCTGTGATGTCATCATCATGTGCCAGGAAGTGTTTCCAGAGTGTTCTGGAGTGGTTTCTGGAGTGTTCTGTAGCACCTGTAATCAATTAACAAGCTAATCGCAATTTGCGACTAGCACTCACTAATTGCTAATTAGTTTTTTGCACAAAAAGCGACCTCGTAATCGGCGGACTCGCACACTGCGTTGCGAGTCCGGGTGCGAGTCGCAATTTCGGCTCTGTTGTTTTGCCTGCATCTCGTTTTGCAACTCGCATTTTGCGAGTCGCACGAACTTGCAAAATGCGAGTCGCAATTTTTAAGTTTGCTACATCTGGCCCCATGTCGTGTGATCAGGTATTGGCTGAGTAGTCCAGCAAATGCAAAGTCTTGTACCCCACCGCTGATCCACCAATGTAGGAAGTTGGCTCTGAATGCACTATTTCAAAGTAAGGAATAGTATGCACAGAGTCCAAAGGTTCCCCTTAGAGGTAAGATAGTGGCAAAAAGAGATAATTCTAATGCTCTATTTTGTGGTAGTGTGGTCGAGCAGTAGGCTTATCAAAGGAGTAGTGTTAAGCATTTGTTGTACACACACAGGCAATAAATGAGGAACACACACTCAGAGACAATTCCAGGCCAATAGGTTTTTGTATAGAAAAATATCTTTTCTTAGTTTATTTCAAGAACCACAGGTTCAAATTTTACATGTAATACTTCAAATGAAAGGTATTGCAGGTAAGTACTTTAGGAACTTTGAATAATCACAATAGCATATATACTTTTCAAATAAATCACATATAGCTATTTTAAAACTAGACTGCAATTTTCAACAGTTCCTAGGGGAAGTTAATTATTTGTTAGTTTTTGTAGGTAAGTAAACCACCTACGGGGTTCAAGTTTGGGTCCAAGGTAGCCCACTGTTGGGGGTTCAGAGCAACCCCAAAGTTACCACACCAGCAGCTCAGGGCCGGTCAGGTGCAGAGTTCAAAGTGGTGCCCAAAACGCATAGGCTTCAATGGAGAAGGGGGTGCCCGGTTCCAGTCTGCCAGCAGGTAAGTACCCGCGTCTTCGGAGGGCAGACCCAGGGGGTTTTGTAGGCCACCGGGGGGGACACAAGTTAGCACCGAAGGTACACCCTCAGCAGCACGGGGGCGGCCGGGTGCAGTGTGCAAACACACGTCGGGTTTTCAATGGGAATCAATGGGAGACCAAGGGGTCTCTTCAGCGATGCAGGCAGGCAAGGGGGGGGCTCCTCGGGGTAGCCACCACCTGGGCAAGGGAGAGGGCCTCCTGGGGGTCACTCCTGCACTGGAGTTCCGATCTTTCATGTCCTGGGGGCTGCGGGTGCAGAGTCTTTTCCAGGCGTCGGGATCTGGGAGTCAGGCAGTCGCGGTCAGGGGGAGCCTCGGGATTCCCTCTGCAGGCGTCGCTGTGGGGCCTCAGGGGGGGGGCAACTCTGGCTACTCACGGTCTCGTAGTCGCCGGGGAGTCCTCCCTGAAGTGTTGTTTCTCCACAAGTCGAGCCGGGGGCGTCGGGTGCGGAGTTGCAAGTCTCACGCTTCCGGCGGGAAAAGCAGTTGTCTTGAAGTTGCTTCTTTGGAAACAAAGTTGCAGTCTTGGATGAACAGAGCCACTGTCCTCAGGAGTTTCTTGGTCCTTCTAGAGCAGGGCAGTCCTCTGAGGATTCAGAGGTCGCTGGTCCCTGGGGAAAGCGTCACTGGAGCAGTGTCTTTAGAAGGGAGGGAGACAGGCCGGTAGAGCTGGGGCCAAAGCAGTTGGTGTCTCCGTCTTCTCTGCAGGGTTTTTCAGCTTAGCAGTCCTCTTCTTCTTAGGTTGCAGGAATCTGAGTTCCTAGGTTCTGGGGAGTCCTCAAATACTAAATTTAAGGGCGTGTTTAGGTCTGGGGGGTTAGTAGCCAATGGCTACTAGCCCTGAGGGTGGGTACACCCTCTTTGTGCCTCCTCCCTGAGGGGAGGGGGCACATCCCTAATCCTATTGGGGGAATCCTCCATCTGCAAGATGGAGGATTTCTAAAAGTTAGAGTCACCTCAGCTCAGGACACCTTAGGGGCTGTCCTGACTGGCCAGTGACTCCTCCTTGTTTTTCTCATTATCTCTCCTGGACTTGCCGCCAAAAGTGGGGGCTGTGTCCAGGGTGCGGGCATCTCCACTAGCTGGAGTGCCCTGGGGCATTGTAACACGAAGCCTGAGCCTTTGAGGCTCACTGCTAGGTGTTACAGTTCCTGCAGGGGGGAGGTGTTAAGCACCTCCACCCAGAGCAGGCTTTTGTTTCTGTCCTCAGAGAGCACAAAGGCCCTCACCAAATGGGGTCAGAAACTCGTCTCTCAGCAGCAGGCTGGCACAGATCAGTCAGTCCTGCACTGAACAATTGGGTAAAATACAGGGGGGTATCTCTAAGATGCCCTCTGTGTGCATTTTTTTAATAAATCCAACACTGGCATCAGTGTGGGTTTATTATTCTGAGAAGTTTGGTTCCAAACTTCCCAGTATTCAGTGTAGCCATTATGGAGCTGTGGAGTTCGTTTTTGACAGACTCCCAGACCATATACTCTTATGGCTACCCTGCACTTACAATGTCTAAGGTTTTGCTTAGACACTGTAGGGGCATAGTGCTCATGCACCTATGCCCTCACCTGTGGTATAGTGCACCCTGCCTTAGGGCTGTAAGGCCTGTTATGCTGCCTTAGGGCTGTAAGGCCTGTTATAGGGGTGACTTACCTATGCCATAGGCAGTGTGAGGTTGGCATGGCACCCTGAGGGGAGTGCCATGTCGACTTAGTCATTTTCTCCCCACCAGCACACACAAGCTGGCAAGCAGTGTGTCTGTGCTGAGTGAGGGGTCCCTAGGGTGGCATAAGACATGCTGCAGCCCTTAGAGACCTTCCCTGGCATCAGGGCCCTTGGTACCAGGGGTATCAGTTACAAGGGACTTACCTGGATGCCAGGGTTGTGCCAATTGTGGAGACAATGGTACATTTTAGGTTAAAGAACACTGGTGCTGGGGCCTGGTTAGCAGGGTCCCAGCACACTTCTCAGTCAAGTCAGCATCAGTATCAGGCAAAAAGTGGGGGGTAACTGCAACAGGGAGCCATTTCTTTACACCCTAGAATCAAGCTGTCTGCTTGATTCTAGGGTGTAAAGAAATGTCTCCCTGTTTGTTATAAAAAGTTAAATTAACCCGGGCATTGCTCCCTGCACGGGGCGGGGGGCTCCTCCTGCACACAGTGCTAAAACGACGAATAAAGCCGTTTTTTCAATGGGAGCCTAAATATAGCGGTGGAGCGCGGCATCTCCTTGGTGACCGGCCGCTCCTCACCTCATCGTGGCCGCTGCTGGGAGTCCGGGCTGGCTGGGTGCCCACCGCTACTTTAGACACTGCTCCAGTTAAGTCAGCTGATCAGTTGAATGGTTGGGAGTGGAAAGTAATGGCTGGATGCCAATGCAGGGAGCTAGCGAGTGTTAAGCTGTTCTTAAAGGAAGCAATAACCTCAAAGTAATAGCAATGTCACAAAATACATGGTTAAATAAACTGCACATTGAAAAGGAGATTCAGCAAAGGCCAGAGGGAATGTCTGCTGATGTTCATTCTCAGTTTGGCTCACTGTATTAATTACGAAGTAGTGGGATTCATTTGGCTGTCTCTAGTTTGTAATGCCACAAGGGGGGGGGGGCAAGAACATCTCCACAGACAGTGAAAGTGTATTGCCTGCATTCCAATGTCTGAAGGGTGGAAATGTAGATATTGGTGTGAAGAAGATTGTGACAGGGCTCCCTTTACAAATTCAATGAAGACTTTGTTAGGAAGGGGCTGCTGATTTGACTTCCTGAACACTGGTCTTTAGTAGATGTTAGGGGTGGTGCTGCAGATTCAGTTGTGCAGTTTGAAAGGGGCCCTTTCGATGAGGCCTAGCCTTTCATCTTAGTTGGTCATACTTTTGTGTATTTGTATGAAAGGTGGCAAGTGCAATGTCTCTGTCTCTGTCTCTCTCTCTATATATATATATATATATAAATATAGATAGATATATGCATATCTATATATATGTATGTATGTATGTGTATATGTGTATATATTACCTACTGGCGGTCACCAGTAAGTAGTTATAGTTAGGACCTACTTTCCATTGAAAAAGCGTTTTTTGACTTGGTTATATCTTTGGCACCGTCTGACGAATGTTCATGAAATGTTCCCCAAAAACTGTCAAGTTGGGTCTTGTTTAGCATTGAAAATTTTGGGGTGATCTGACAGGCAGGAGCTGAGCAAAAAAGGGGGGTCAAAAAAAGTGTCTTTCCCATGTTCCCAAAGAGTCTTTAGACATGCCTGCAGTCTGAACCGCTGGACGGAATTACACCAAATTTGGTAGAAAGGTAGCTTTTAGTATAAATCCATTCAGTTGTTTTTTTAAATATTATGAAATCTAAATTTGTATATCTAGAAGTGTGAATAATTCGCAAATAGTCCCAATCTCGTGCAGAGATCTGATTGGCTGCCAACACTTCAACCAGGAAGTGTTGCCAGCCATTTTTGGAATTGGCTTCAGCCGAGTCCCAAAAATAAATGTAAAAAAAAAACAGAAAGAAAAGGGGGCAGGGTAGGAATACCTAGCCATGGTCCATGGTCCAGGTCCAGGGGTCCCCCTGGCACCCCACCAGGGCAACAAAGCATTTAAAAAAAATATTTGAATACATATTTTTTTAAATAGTCTCAAATTTCACAGTGAACTCACCCCCCAAAAAAGCACGGTCTCTCGCACTTGCTTTTATTGTTGCCTCCAAGTGAGTCAGGCCCTGGGGGCATGCTGTCTTATAAAAAAATGGGGAGGGGGTGCATGGGGCCCTCTCCTAGGGCTCTAAAAACCACTGGTGAGCACCACTTCTCTGAGGCTACATGTGATAAATATGTGGGGGGCTGTGTGGAACACCCCGGGCCCTGGGGACCATCACCTCACCGAGGCTACATAATAAAATGAGTAGGTTGGCCCTGGGGACCACCACCACTGTCCCAGGGCTATATTTGATAAATATGCAGGGGCCGCGTGGAAGCCCCTTCAGCCCCATAAACCTCCACTTACCCAGGGCTACATTGAATTATAAAGAGGGGGATCCATGTGGACCCCCTGGCGCTGGGTACCACCACCTTCCTGGGGCCAATACGTTAATTCAAATGAAGGAGTAGGGCCACATGCCCCCCTCCTCCAGGGCTATATATTCAGCCCCGGGACCACCACCTCCCAGGGGCCAGCCCATACTAAACAAAGGACCAGAAATCTGATTGGTTGCCAACACTTCAACCAGAAAGTGTTGGCAGCAATTTTGGGACTCAGCTTCAGGCAAAAATAAATGCAAAAAAAAGTAAAAGGGGGCAGGGTAGGAATACCCTAACATCCTAACCTTGGTCTAGGGGTCCCCCTGAGACCCTAGCAGGTCAAAAAAAGCTTTTTGTTTCTAAATTCACGGCAAAATTCTCCCATCCTTGCTTTTAATATTGACCTGAGTGAGCCAGGTCCGGGGGTCATGCCGGCTTATAAAAAAATGGGGTGGGCCCACAAGGCCTCCCTCCTAGGTCTCTAAAAAGCCCCAGGGAAAACCACCTCGGAGGGGCTACATCTGATAAATATGTGGGGGCACATGGACACCCCTGGGCCATGTGTACCACCACCTCCTCAGGGCTACCTAATAAAATAAATAGGGGGCCTGGGGACCATTACCTCCCCAAGGCTATATTTGATAAATATGCCGGGGCTGCGTGGACCCCACCCAAGGCCCCGGGGACTTCCACCTCCCGGGGATACATAAAGAAAAAGATTAGGGGCCATGCAGACCCCCCTCAGCCCCAGGGGACCACCACCTCCTGGGGGCTAAATTTAATTATAAAGAGGGGGTCCCTCTGGACCCCCCAGCCCCATAGACCATGACCTCCATGGGGCCAATAAGTTATTTAAAATGAATGAGTAGGGCCGCACGGCACTCATGCACGGCCATATACGGCCCCGTGGACCATCACCTCCCTGGGGCCAGCCCTTACTAAACAAAAGAGGGGAACCACACTGCACCCCTCCTGGAGCTATTTATGGGCCTGGGGACTGCCACCCCCCAGGGCCCTCTTCTTATACCTCCCAAGGTGCCCACCCTCACGAGGTAGCTGTTTGCTTTTGCTTGGCGGGAGCTATGACAGCTCCCCCAAACAAAAGCAAACATTCCGCTTTCAGCAAGCAGGAGTTGTAAAAAAGCTTCGGCTTGCTGGAATTGGAGATTTCATCTTGTTCCCTGCCTGCAGACATGCGGGCAGGGAAAGAGATGAAAGTATTGCTCCCCCACACAGAGAGGTGCATTTCCAGCACCTTTCTACCAGTAAAATACTTATATTTACTGGTGAAATCTTTACCACGCATATGCCTTTACCATTCATGCTTTTACAATGAAATGTGATGTAAAGGCATGAGTGTTAAAGGCATAATTCTTTTTAAAACATGAATTGTAAAGGTTATGCGTGGTACTGGCATTGGCTTTGTAACTGCTGCATTGTAACGGCATGGGTTACAACTGAAAGCGTGGTTCCGTTATACAGTCCTCCACTGGAGTAAAAAGGAGAAAATCTATACCCAATGGGGCGACATACATGGAGGACATGACATTTTCGTCACAACATTTTTGTTAACGACATTCTGACATAAAATCACGATAGCCTGTATCTTGTGTTTACAGTGACAGGAAGAATCATGCCTCTAATGGCATGTCTCCAATGCCTTCCGGAACTGGAGGTGACTGTCAATACTCCTTATTGGTGCTGGCATCCAGTTCCACAGTTTTGCTGTTCTGTCAGAGAGGAATGACCCATTCAGAGGGAGAGACAGTCAAAAACAGAGCAAGCTCTGAGCACATAGATCTTGTTTGGCGATAAGTGTGTTTTAGTTGAAGGAAGAACGGTCCAGTCCCATAAATTGTTTAGTGAGCTACACACATTGCTTTGAAAATTATCCCTGTGACTACCACAGTGATCCACTTTAGGGAAAGAAGACAATGTGTGATGTGGGAGCAGGCCGGTAGGTTGAGTATCTGTCTGCAGACGACTTTTTTAATTCACTGTAGCTTTTGTAGCACTAAGGATACTTCAAGACAGACTCAGTTGGCAGCATCAAGATATATAGAGTTGAGGCATCCTTGACAGATCAAGACAGATCATAACTAGATCAGGAGGACAGAACCAGATCAGAAGGACTGGCGTTTTCATACATCGCTCCTAAATCATGGAATGACCTCCCACGCCACATAAAAGCCTGCTCCTCTCTTCTTGAATTTGGCAACAAGCTGAAGACCTGGCTTTTCAATTAACCAACCTACTAGGCACACACACCTGCTCAGCACCAGGGCACCATCATGGGTGACAGTGTGCTTTACAAATACACATAGCATAACATAACATAATCAAGACTACAGAGCCTTCAGAGCAGAACTCAATAATTGAGAGCTGGCAGACAGATGTGGCATAATACTCCAGAGGTGGGCTGTAGTAGGTGATGCCAGTTCAGGGGCATACCTATCAACAGTGTACTAGGTGAAGTGGCAATGGTGCCAAGAGATGTGAAGTAGTCAATTCACCACAATGTTGGTAGCATTTTACTACACACCTGGGAAGCTGAAGGGCCTACTTTTCTTGCTTGCACTGGGACCTCCAAAGCCCTTGCTACATCACTGCACCAGTGCTCCAAGTTTGAAATGGATGCCGCAAGTGTCCACATACATAACCTTTGTATACCACAACACTTCTCTTTTATGCCAGGAATCTTTAGGGTATCCAGGTGCTTTGAGAATTATGAGAAGGTGTTGAAAGAATAGTTTGTACAAATTAAAATCTATACACAGTAAGGTCGATCTGGCCTATAGAGTAATCAAGCAGCACCCGAAGAACTGGTGTTAGAAATTGGGTTTCTGGTTGACAGAGGTATGTACCGTGATCAAGCAGGAAGGACAATCTTAGTTAGGGTAAGTCATATAACACACCCTAAATTAACCTGTACTCACCCTCTGGTAGCTTGGCACAGGGCGCTTAACTTAAGAGGCAATGTTTAAAGTATTTGTGCAACACTTCAAATAGTAAAACAGTGAAAACAGCACACAAAAAGATACCACACCTGGTTAAAAAACTATAACTTAATTTAATAAATAAAACAAAAATAAAACTACAAAAATTCAATAAGTAGAACTATGAATTAGAGTAGAGTTATGAATTTTTAAAGAATAAACTGTACGAAAGCACTTAAAAGCAAACAGTGCCAACCAGGGCAATCTGGTCAAGCTGGACTGGGAAAAAGTCAAAAGTTTAGTCCGACCGGGATGGAGCCCGAGCTGGCTACAGGGACCCAGCAGGGCCCGCTGAATCTAAGTAACTTAAAATCCTAGTGTGGAAGCCTTGTGGTGGTTCCGAACCACGCTGTTGAGGTGATGCATCAAAGTTCCCCATGCAGTGGAGATGTGTCGAAGTTCCCCACACAGTGGTGGCAGTACGTGTGAGCCAAGACGCGATGGGGTTTGGGTGCAGGAGCCGGCTGCGTAGATGTTGAAACGATGTGCTGAATCCGATGAGGGCAGGGATCATTGGATTTATTGTTACAATTTTGAAAATGCCACTTTTAGAAAGTTGGCATTTTTCTGTTGTTAGCCATGTGTGCCTGGAGCCTTTCTGATCACTTGTATGGGGTGGGTGGCAGCTGGGCTCTGTGTATTCCCTCTAGACAGCCACAAACAATGGGAGCTTAGGCCACTGGAGTTATGCGATTGTGCAACTGCAGCGTTTTTCGCCGAATTATAGATTGGTTGCATTTGCCACATATCATCTAATGTTTAATCTGCAGATTTGAACAAAAACACTTTGGGGGTCATTACAACCCTGGCGGACGATGTTAAAGATTCGGTAATACCGCAAACAGCCAGACGGACAAAAAAAGGGAATTATGACCCTGGCGGAAACCGCCAACAAAGACAGCCACTTTAACACTTCGCCCGCCACGGCGGTACAGACAAGCAGCGCGGCGGTCACCGCCAACAGACAGGCGGGAGACAATGTACCGCCCACAGTATCAAAACAGGCCAATCCGCCACCTTTTACGGGGCGGATTCACAGCAGAAACAGCTTTTGCTATGGGAAAACGCTCACCTCAACACATCCCACGAGGAACAACGACTCCATGGACCCGGAAATCCAAATACTACCTGCCCTTGTCTTTCTGCTCGTTTACGACCAACAGCGACGTAGGCGCAGAAGATACCGGTGAGTACTGCACCTATGACACGGGGAGGGGGGAGGCAAAAGTCAGGGGGACACCCACCAAACACCCCCACCCTCGCATATTACAACATACACACCAATGCAGTCACAAACATCACAGTAACAACCCACAATTCCCCCGGAAGAATGCAAAGACAATGCGAAATTCGGTCAAACTTTGTAATGTGCCAATATACATGTCATACAAAAATAAACAAACATATGTATACTAAAATCACTCTTATTTACATATATACAATCCGAGAAGTAGTGCAGATATGTACACAACAATGTCCGTGCACAAACTGTCCAAAAATGCATGGGCGAGGCCCACAATAGATACCTGATAAAAATCGGAGAGAACACTGTCGGGGCATCAGATAGAAACACTACAGGCACCTCAGGGGGAAGGGAAGGGGGGGCACCTCAGCCACATAAACGCAAAGCCAGATCCACGACGGGGCTCTATGCCCATTGATGTATCCTGGGGAGTGCAAAGCCACAGTCTCTCTAGTCCATACAGTGGGTGGATTGCCCACTGTCACATCCTGGGGAGTGCAAAGCCACAGTCTCTCTAGTCCATACAGTGGGTGGATTGCCCACTGTCACATCCTGGGGAGTGCAAAGCCACAGTCTCTCAAGTCTCTACAGTGGGTGGTTTGCCCACTGTTACATCCTGGGGAGTGCAAAGCCACAGTCTCTCAAGTTGATACAGGTCCATACTGATACTGGGGGGTGACTGGTGCCCAGACTGGATGAGTCTCCCCGTGAATGGTAGTGTCCTGTCACTGACCCAGCTGCACATGGGATAAGGATGCCTGATGTGGTGGGCCATTCATTCCTACCCGGTGCATTGCCCTCTTCAGCGGTGCTTTGACATGGCGGTCTTTGCCCTCTTCAGCGGTGCCATGACATGGCGTTTCAGGACTGTTCTGCGGTGCTTTGACATGGCGGTCTTTGACCTCTTCAGCGGTGCCATGACATGGCGGTCTTTGCCCTCTTCAGCGGTGCTTTGACATGGCGGTCTTTGCCCTCTTCAGCGGTGCCATGACATGGCGTTTCAGGACTGTTCTGCGGTGCTTTGACATGGCGGTCTTTGACCTCTTCAGCGGTGCCATGACATGGCGGTCTTTGCCCTCTTCAGCGGTGCCATGACATGGCGGTCTTTGCCCTCTTCAGCGGTGCCATGACATGGTGTTTCAGGACTGTTCAGCAGTGCTTCGACATGGCGGTTCTGATACGGACATTGGTGTGTGGCATGACGATTTCCACACTGGACATTGATGTGTGGCATGACGCTTTCCACACTGGACATTGGTGTGTGGCATGACGTTCCATCATTGACCAGCAGTGCTGTGGCATCCTGGCCCGCCTGGGCTGTGACTCCGGTGGTGGTCTCTGGACCAGTGACGATACTTGAGCCCTCCTGGGCTGTGACTCCGGCGGTGGTCTCTGGAACAGTGACGATACTTGAGCCCTCCTGGGCTGTGACTCCGGCGGTGGTCTCTGGACCAGTGACGATACTTGAGCCCTCCTGGGCTGTGACTCCGGCGGTGGTCTCTGGACCAGTGACGATACTTGAGCCCTCCTGGGCTGTGACTCTGGCGGTGGTCTCTGGACCAGTGACGACGGTGCTGGCGGTTGTGTCAGGACCGCCGGAAATGATGGTGCACTTCTCCGCCGTGACACTCACAACAGGCTTGGCAGAATTCCTCTGGACCTTCCCCACCTTTTTAGGAGTTACAGCTGACTCACCACTCGCCTTCGATCCCATTTCACTTGTTGTCCCACCAGGAGTCTTGACAGGGTCCCGTCGTCCACTCTCCAATTTCGGAGCCTTTACAGGGGGTGGGCTGCCTGTGCCTTGGCTCCGGGTCCTACTGCCTGCCCTGGTGGACGGTGCACTCCAAAAACCTTGAACAGGCACCACTGGTCCTGGAGGCTTTTTGGCTGAGGCGCTACGACGGGACTGATGAATTGGAGGGGGGGGACAAAAAGGTCAATTTGACAGAGGGACAGTTTCTGACGAACACTGGGATGGGTAGCTGGAGGGGGTCTGGGAGTGGAGGAAGAGGAGGTGGTTGTAGGAGGTGTCACTTTAGCTGTTTTGGGTGCAGGTGCAGGTACTGGAGGCTGTCGTGAGGTGGATGGATGTTGGGTGAGTGATTGCCGGCGTTTGGGTGCTTTGGGAGGGGGCGTCACAGACACACTGGGAGAGGACACAGGGGACGTGTAAATGGCAGTGGGGGTGTTGAGTGCAGGTGAGCGGCGTGTGGTGCTGGGTGTCCTGGTGCGAGTCCTAGTGCCTGTAGATGTGGTGCATGCAGGTGTGTGTGTAGACGAGACTGGGAGGGAGGAGGGAGAAGAGGAGGAGGGGGACACAGTGGAGACAGTGGATGTTGCTGTGTCTGTATGGGTGTGATGATTGTGTGAGTGCTTGTGGTGTGTGTGGTGCCTATGTTTGCCTGAGATACTTGGGTGTGTTGACTTTTCTGCATGCTGGTCTGTAGGTGTGCTTGGGATGGGCTGGGATACAGGGCATTGGGTCTGGGTGGAGGAAGTTGGAGGGGGGAGGCTGGACACAGGGACAATTGCTGCCATCAGTGCTGAGGCCAGAGATTGCAGGGTTCGCTGAAGGGCAGCCTGACCAGAATGAATGCCCTCCAGGAATGCATTACCGTGTTGCAACTCCCTTTCTACACCCTGGATGGCATTCACAATGGTAGACTGCCCAACAGTGAGTGACCTGAGGAGGTCAATGGCCTCCTCACTGAGGGCAGCAGGGGTGACTGGGGCAGGGCCTGAGGTGCCAGAGGCGAAGGTGATACCCACCCTCCTGGGTGAGCGGGCACGGGGCAAACGCTGAGGGGCTGCTGGGAGGGCGGTGCTGGTAGGGGGGGTGGCGGCTGTACCTGTAGAAGTGGTGCGCACAGATGGTGCCGCCACCACAGGGGACCTCACATCGGTGGACGAGTCTGTGTCGCTGGTTGGTGATCCGGTGGCCGACGTGAAGCTCCCCTCGCCCTCCGTCCCACTGGTGCATTCAGAGTCTGTGGTGTGGCCCTCCATGGCCATGTGGGATGCAGCTCCCTCGTGCTCCGGTGCCACTGTACCTCCGCCTGTTGATGCTGATGTACAAACGGACAGGGAGAGCAGGAAAAGGGGGGGGGGAGACAGAAGAAAGAGAGTTTTAGTACATGGCATACCGCTAACGTTGGCGGACAAGACAGACGCAGCTGCCCCATGCACAACGCCGCGCTCCTGCCCTCTGCACATGCAATTTCATGGATATGGGCTACATGGCAATGCTGGAAAGCAGCGCACATGGATGCCACAGGGGCAACTATACCTCAACTTGCTAGTTTGCTGCGGTGGGGTAGAGTGCCACATGGCCTACATAACGGAGGGGCCTGGCCTAACTAACTCGCCCTGGCCTACGGACACCCACAGCCCACCTCCCCCACCCAGACCCCTCCACTGCACGCAAAGTCAGCAGAATGAGTTTGTACTCACCCCCTTGTGTCTGCTGTGATGTCCTTAAGCGGCCATCCAACTCCGGATAGGCCACCGCCAGGATTCGGAACATCAGGGGGGTCATGTTACGACGGGCACCCCTCCCACGTTGGGAGGCCAACCCCAGCTGAGCCTCCGCCGTCTTCTTGCTGCAGCGGCGAATGTCCTCCCATCTCTTCCGGCAGTGGGTGCCCCGTCTCTGGTGGGCCCCCACGGTCCGGAAGTCCTTGGCGATGGCATGCCAAATGTCCCTCTTCTGGTGGGCGCTAACCTACATGACATGCACAAGGGAAGAGGAACAGTCATTACCAATTGCACCATCAATGTGGGTGTCCCCCTCCATACTCTGACCATGTGGCCCATTTATTCCCATGCTTTACTGTAGTATGACTTCTGCCCCCTTCCCTCTTCCACCCAGCCCTCCCCACCCAGGCCTAGCCCCTACAACGTGCTCCCTGTTTACTAACCTGTTGGTCTGGAGGACCGTAGAGTAGCGTGTACTGGGGGAGGACCCCATCCACAAGTTTCTCCAACTCCTCCGATGTGAAGGCAGGGGCCCTTTCCCCAGACGCAGCAGCCATTGTCGCTTCCAGACCGATGTCACAGCAGCACTAGCAGTGTAGGTCCTCTCCTGTCGAAGGTCAGGTATCTAGTGAATGAAGAAATAGAAAATGGCGGTGACGTCCACGGCGGGCCGCATCATCACCGCCGGCGCACCTGTTCATTGGCTCCTGGGACCCATAGGGTCCATTGTTAACCAATGCAGCATTGCGCCGCGCTCTACGACCGCCTACCGCCACGGTTAGCAACGCCAGCGCTGTTACCCCACAATCCCATTGTCCCAGTTTAGAGGTCAGGCAGCCGCCATTTCAGGGGCCCACATGGATTCATTTGCAACTGCGTCACACATACTGAGGCCTACACTCAACACACATACAGGAAGGGTTTGTTGTCTGGGGTAGTCTTGTGTGTGACTGTGGGTACACATACCTGGAAGAATAGTGACTTTTTCCTCGCTGTTGTCCTTCGTAGGCACGGTCAGCTGGGACATATGAGAAGATGGCGGAATCCGCCGGTGTACCGACCGCTGGTGGACCTGTTGACAATGGAGGAGCGACATTTAATCGTGACCTACCGGTTTGACCGTGCCACAATCCAGGAACTGTGTACCCAGTTGGAGCCAGAGCTGATGTCACCAATCAGCCATCCGACTGGAATCCCCCCTGACGTGCAGGTGCTGTCAGTGCTCCATTTCCTTGCAAGTGGGTCATTTCAAACAACAGTGGCCATGGCATCAGGGATGTCCCAGCCTATGTTTTCCAACGTCTTGTCCAGAGTGTTGTCTTCCCTGCTGAAACACGTAAGGAGATACATCATTTTCCCTGAGGTGGAGGATTTGCCTACAGTTAAAGGTGACTTCTATGCCCTTGGACATATCCCCAACGTCATAGGTGCTATTGATGGGACCCATGTAGCTCTGGTCCCCCCCCCCGCAGGAGTGAACAGGTGTACAGGAACCGGAAGAGTTATCATTCGATGAATGTCCAGATGGTGTGTTTGGCAGACCAGTACATCTCCCAGGTAAATGCTATGTTCCCTGGCTCAGTGCATGACGCATACATCCTGCGCAATAGCAGCATCCCTGATATGATGGGTGGACTCCAGAGGCACCGTGTATGGCTATTGGGGGACTCTGGTTACCCCAACCTTTCCTGGCTATTGACTCCAGTGAGGAATCCCAGGACCAGGGCAGAGGAACGGTACAATGAGGCCCATGGGCGGACTAGGAGGGTTATCGAACGCACCTTCGGCCTTCTTAAGGCCAGGTTCAGGTGCCTCCATATGACAGGTGGATCCCTATTCTACTCACTGAAGAAGGTGTGCGACATCATCATCGCCTGCTCCATGCTCCATAACTTGGCTTTGCGACGCCAGGTGCCTTTTCTGCAGGAGGATGATCCAGATTACGGTGTTGTAGCAGCTGTGGAGTCTGTGGAGCCCGTGGACAGTGAGGAGGATGAAGCTGAGGAAGGCGAAAACGACAACAGGGAGTCAGTCATACAGCAATATTTCCAGTGACACACAGGTGAGCACATTTTCTATTTTACCATTACATTCACTTTCACACATCTACCTCTATCCTGTACCTCAAATTCACTCACTATTTGTTAATTGAGTTGTCCCCTTCCATTTCAGGTCCACAAATGTGGTTACCTATGTGTCAACTGTTTGCATCCTTGAAGGGCTTGTGATGTGTGACATAGGTATGTTAGCCTTCCAATGGGTAACCCATTATGCAACTGTAATTGATTATACAGATTTACAAATCATTGACTGACTCAATATCTTTTTGTGTTTGAAGGGTGTTTATTTAAGTGCACAAAAATGAAGGGAGGTTGTAAAATGGTGAGGGGTGATGGTGGAGGAATGTCCATGGCAGAGTCCAGTCTATTAATCTCACAGGTACATTGCAGATCTGGGCATTGGAAGTGGAGCTGGGGCAGTTCCGATTTGGGCAGGGTAACAAAGTGGGACAGTGGGAGGACTATCAGGGTGGTCTTATTTCCTGGCGGGGATCTTGCCATCTTGCTCTGTCCTGTTGCTGGATCTCAGGGCTGCTTGCGTGATGGTTGTCCGTCTGCAGGGGGTGGGGTGCTGGTGTGGTGGTCCTGTGGCGGGGCGTCCTGTCCACTAGCGCCGGCGGAGGTGGTGGGCAGTTCATCGTCCATGCTAGTGTCAGGGGCCCCTTGGAGTGCCACGGTGTCCCTCAAGGTCTTTTGAATGTCCGTCAGCACACCTACGATGGTGCCCAGGGCGGAGCCGATGGTCCTGAGCTCCTCCCTGAACCCCAAATATTGTTCCTCCTGCAGACGCAGGGTCTCCTGCAACTTGTCCAGGACCGTGGCCATCATCTCCTGGCAGTGGTGGTATGCTCCCATGATGGAGGAGAGGGCCTCGTGGGGAGTGGGTTCCCTTGGTCTGTCCTCCCTCTGTCGCACAGCAGCCCTCCCAGTTCCCCTATGTTCCTGTGCCTCCGTCCCCTGGACCGGGTGCCCACTACCACTACCCCCAGGTCCCTGTTGTTGTTGGGGTGGTGGGTTAGCCTGGGTGCCCTGTAGTGGTGAACTCACCGCTGATTGACCTGTCCTGGGTAGGGAGGTTTGGGCCCGCTGGGTGGGTGCTGTGCTGGTGTTACCAGAGGGTGGAAGCTCGGTGTTGGGCTGCGGCTGGGCAAGGGGAACCGACTGTCCTGATGCCCACGATGGTCCGGGCTGGTCCTCAAGATCCAGTGGGGCAGAGCTGCTGTCGTCACTGTGGGCCGCTTCTGGGGGTGGAGTGGTGTTGTCTGGACCCTCTGGTGTGGTGACGTTCCTTCGGGTTCCTGCGGGGTATAAGTACATGATTATTGCATGTGTGTGTTTCATGGTGTGCAATGGTTGGGTGTGCGTGAACACCAGTGCAGGCATTCCTGAGTGGGGGCTTGTGTGCTGATGGTTGGGGGGTGTTCTGGGTCTGTGCAGTGGGCATGCTTTGGTGATGGGTGTCGGTGCTTAGTTATGTCATGCAGGGCTTGGGTTTGGGATGGGTGGTTGGTGTAATGGGTAGATAGGTGAGGATTTGGGGTGATAGGGGAGGGTGTGATGGTGGGGGTGTGTGATATCATGCAGGTAGGGTGGGGGTTATGATAGTTAAGATTTGACTTACCAGTGTCCGTTCCTCCAACGACTCCTCCGAGGCCCTCAGGATGCAAGATGGACAAGACTTGCTCCTCCCATGTTGTTAGTTGAGGGGGAGGAGGTGGTGGTCCGCCGCCAGTGCGCTGTACCGCGATGTGGTGCCTGGATACTGTTGAACGCACCTTCCCCCGTAGGTCGTTCCACCTCTTCCTGATGTCCTCCCTATTTCTTGGGTGCTGTCCCACAGCGTTGACCCTGTCCACTATTCTTTGCCATAGCTCCATCTTCCTGGCTATTGATGTGTGCTGTACCTGTGAGCCAAATAGCTGTGGCTCTACCCGGATGATTTCCTCCACCATGACCCTTAGCTCCTCCTCGGAGAAGCGGGGGTGTCTTTGGCGTGCCATGGGGTGTTGTGTGTGATGTGTGGGGTGGTGTATGTGTTAATGAGTGTGGTGAGTGTAGTGGTATGTGGTGTTTTGTGCGTGGATGTTGTGTGGGTGATGGTGTTGTGTGCCTCTGTGTGGTGGGATTGTCTAATCAGTGCTGTCTCTCTGGCCTTCTTTCAGAATTTTTGTTCGTAGGGGTTTGTGGGTGATGTGGGTGTGAGTTTTATATTGTGTTGGGTGTGTGGGAGTGTTGTTTGTATGTGTATCAGGTGTGTGTATTTTGAATTGTCCAATGTGGCGGTGTTTTGGAGCTGTGTGTGTATTTTGAGCGCGGCGGTGTGTACCGCCAATGGAATACCGCGGTTAAAAAAAACGCAGCGTGGATTCGTGGGTCGTAATAGCATGGGCGTGTTTCTGTTGGCGTGGAGGTGGAGGATTTGTTTCCGCATGTTTATCGCTGACCTTTGGTGTGGCGGTATTGTGTGGGTGTCTGAATTTCGGCGGAATCCAAGATGTGTGTCATAATTGCTGTGGCGGTCTACCGCGGCCGCAGCGGTGTTTTGGCGGTCTTCTGCACGGCGGTAAGCACCTTATACCGCCAATGTTGTAATGACCCCCTTTGATTTTAGCTAAAACGGTTCAATAGTTAGTAAAAACCCGGCAACCTGCTCTCCACCTTAGCAGGTGGAGAGCTCACTTCAGGGCACTGACCGTTCAAGGAGCCTTGTCCTAAAATTAGACTCAATAAAACATAAATTCTTTGAACCTCCAGGCTGTACATCTAGTTTTCAAGCTTTGCTTCTGTTTCTGGTGATGAGCATGTGCTGATTCGAACAGACAATATCATGGCAGTGGTGTGTGTTAACAGCACAGTTTCCTAGGAATTTGGGCTGGGATGAAGGACGAGGCAGGGTTGCCCGCTGTCTCCCCTCCTCCTCACCATAGCAACTGAGCCATTGGCGGAAAGGCTGGGAAGTGATGCTTTGCTGAGTGGGCTCCACTGGGGCCTGGGCTGGGAAGACAGAATCTCACTATAGGCAGATGATATGCCGCTGTACCTGTCGGATCCAGAGACTTCCATCCCGTGCATCCTGGTACACATCAGTTGGCACCAGTCAGTGGCATACTCCCCCTCAGGGTGGAGGCTCATTTTCTAAAATGAAGGTGTTGCTTAAATCCCTATACATACTGCAGAATACATTCTTCAAGGTCCCAGACACCTCCTTTACAGCGGGTAATGCAGTCGTCTGTTCTCTGTTGTGGGGCTGTACTAGGGGAGTATGGCACTGCCAGAACTATGACTCTACTACTGGGTGGCAGAGGTCCGAGTGGCAAATGACTAGGCATTTGCAGACCAATCCGAACCGTCTCTGTGGCAGGTAGGAGGGTGATGCAGGAGAGCTCTATGTAAGGGAGCTATACAAAAAGAGGTGGACCAGGGTGACACACGGCTCCACGAACGTAGTCATTAAAATATGGAGAGAAAACACATACGAAACAGGGTGGCATGGGAGACTGACCATAGAAACGCCGTTGTGGGACGCGGATGACCTAGCGCAACTCACGAAATTGGATGGATTTCCATTCCAGGAACTGCAGAAACAATACAAACTTGCTGACACACAATGACACACATACATGCAACTGGTTCCTGCACTGCATAGATACTCTAACTAGTTACAGGACCTACAGGAAGACTCCTCTGGAATATAAGGTGCTGGGTTTGTCTCTACATATACACACTATGGGCCTAATTACAACTTTGGAGGAGGTGTTAATCCGTCCCAAAAGTGACGGTAAAGTGACGGATATACCACCAGCCGTATTACGAGTTCCATAGGATATAATGGACTCATAATACGGCTGGTGGTATATCCGTCACTTTACCGTCACTTTTGGGACGGATTAACACCTCCTCCAAAGTTGTAATCAGGCCCTATATCCCAAATGTATGGCACCCGCCTGACGCACTACGGGGGTCTCATGGGTAACCTTAGAGAGAAATGGTAAGGTGATCTGGGATGTATGGAGGACTCCGATTGGGCTGATGAATGCCAATACCCAAGAGAGGTGACTATGAAGATGGGCTACAAAAATCCTGCACAGAGTTATACCTGAACACAAACTTATTGCATGGGAAAACTGGATAATGATAAGTGTCTGAGGGGATGCAACCAGGGGGGTACACTCTTTCGTACGTTGTGAGAGTGCCCACATCTGCAGGTTTCCGGTCAGTCATGGTCGGCTGTCTCTCAAAGGCTCTAGACCTGGACTTGACCCTGAATGCCCGAATAGTGTGTCTGGGATTCTGGGGAGAGCTGACGTTCTCAAATACATCTTACTATGTAATGTGGCGCTGGTGGTGGCCCGCAGAGATGTCATTCAGTTGTTAGGTAGTGAGTCGATCCCTCAGGAATAGCGTTGGATACCGATTGTTGACTACTGAATGCTCGCAGAAAAAACGGTGTCCAGGCTCACTACTGCCCATGGAGATGTGAGAAGGTCTGGGGATCGTGGAGAACTTTTAAAGACAATGAATGATGGAAGTGGGAGGTTCAACAGATCTTGGGGATACAGAGAACCCGAATATGGTCACCTCAATAAGCCAACCTGGTCATTTGAGAACTTTGATGACTATGCTCTGTATCACAGGAAACAATGGTGTGAGGCGTCCGGAAGGTCCCCAAGTCTGTAAGAGTATATTTATGCCTGGTAAGTGGGAATGTGGGTTACTGTGGGTTGCGTGGGGGGTAAAGGAAGAAGGGTTAGTTGTTGTTACTGCATATAAAAACTAATAAAAAGAATTAAAAAACGGACAATATCAACACCATGTAGTATCCCAATTTAATATGTAGGTGGTTACTAGCAACAAGCCAGAAGACAAAAGCAGTGTAGCATACCAGGCTTTGACAATGCTCTAGTGGATACTCGGAGCATTTGGCTGCAAAAAGAATATAAACAACACTCAATCAGATGTCTTCCTTATATGAAACTGTATGCACCTGCAGAAAACAAAAAAACAAGATTCAGTTCCAGACTCCAATATCCCGGACTGGGCAATGCACTTCTGATGCACTGGTAAGGACATGTCTTTGCGCTTTTCCACCAATCCATCTTACTCCACTGACCATGTTCACTCTGAGAGATTCTGAGGCACAACTGATCCTCATTGCTCTGGAGCTGCTGAGAGGGTGAGGGTGCACAGACCTACTCCCGTCTCAGAAGGCCAAAAAAGAGATTGCTATGCAGGGCAAATTTTGGATCCACCATAAAGGGCCAAATTTCTCACCACCACTTAGCATTGTTTATCTTGGCAGCATGGCTCCAGAAAACAAGCAATGACACCATTTGCATTTTAACAAAGATCATGTGGGCCTCTTGGAGGAGGCTATGAGATGTTCTATCAGATCCGCCTAGGTCTTCAAGTACAAATAGTTCTGCATATGGTATCAGCAAAAGACCATCAACTCTATTGCCTGCTAGGCCATAGAGTTACCATGTGTGCAGCACCTGGCAAGATTAGTACTGAAAGTCTATCTTAGATTGTTTTCACACTTCCTGTGATAAGCCCTTAGCCTAATTAAGGGGCCATCTCCTCCATGAGGCTTAATGTGGTTTTACCAAAACTGATGCCTCCATTTGAAATTATTCGCAAAGCCTTTTATTGCTACTGGACCGACCCATATAGTATAATACTCAACATCAATGGCGGCTTCTACTTTATGAAATGGAGCACCCTAAAGATGGTAAGTATTCCCGTGCGTGAGTGTGTCTATTCACACACACTTCATGCAGTAAGACCAATAGGGCTGCCACTTAAATACTGCAATACCATGTGATGGAATACAAGTAAGTAACAGAAAGATAATCCCCCAAATCATCCAAAATGTTGGCACACCAGAGGTATTTGTATAATTGTATGCTATTTATGTAGTGCTTCATACCAGTGTCATGGCCCAGAAGCACTCCCCTAGGCTGACGAGGCTAACCCTTCTATTGAGTTTCCCAATGTTCCATCTACCATCTTAGTACTCAGATGCTTACGCCCATCACGTTAGCACGCCATGACAATGATTACTAAGGAAATAATATTTCTGCCACATCTCAAATGGCAGAATTATGCAAAATATTGGCATTCAACACTAGCAATAGCTAGTACTCGCCAAACCTTGCTTGCCAAAGGCTACGTGCTATTTTCCATTGGGAGAGTTCAAGTAGAGGGTTTAAAACATATCCATGTTCTGCCACCAAGTGCATTTCATGTGTTTGTTTCTCTCCCCTTTGTCATATTTCAGTCATAGAGTTGTCACTGAACACTCCTCCCTTAGGCCTTTCAATCACTGGGAGAATACAGACAACCATCTCACATAAAGAACTTTATAGGCTTGTTTACAATGCCACTGCCGCAGCCAATGATTACAAACAGCTCATTTAAAAAGCAATTCCATTCAATAAACAGGGCAAAGAGCTGCAGCAGCAATTAATGAGTTTAGAGCAGATTGTGAGCCTGAGCCGGCAGTCGGCTACCTCTAAAGGAGAGCACGCCTCGAGGGAGGCGCCTGGAGTTACCTTAACTATGGTTTGGTTTCCTAGGATCAGTCTGTGCACTTTCACAGCCTTCACAGGAAATCACACGAAAACACATTTTAATGGCTCGTGCAGAAGCTCGATCAGTGACACGATCTTCCTAGCCTTTCCACAGCATGGTTGAAATAATTACTTAAATAAATGTGTGCAACTGATAGCTAGCCCAAGCAGTGAAGACAGAGAGGCAGAGGAAACCATTTTAGCAGAGGCAGGGGGCTCCCACACACTTTGTTGATATCAGTCAGGTCAATAGCCCATCAATCAGGGGCAGTTACTCCGCTAAGGTGGAGGAGCGTCGCCCCACTGGATTGTGGGGAAAGGAAAAGTAAAATGATAACGCAGTTTTTCCTGGGAGTAAATGGTGGGGCGGGGCAAGGCTGGAAGAAGAGAAGCAGAGAAGGACTGTAGCAGGGGTTTTGCAGGACAAAGTGCGCATGTCTGTTGGGCCGGCCAAACAGACATGCGCACTTTGCATGTTCTCTACTCAGCTGTATTGCACAGGCAATTGGAATACATGCACAGGCTCCCACTCCCAGTCTGAGCAGCGAAGCAGGCCGCTCAGACCAATCACGATGCTGCTGTCATGCTGGTGACAGCAGCGCCATTGTTGCCTGGGAGCCTCTGTGCAGCCGGGAAGAGGAAGAGCACGGAGGGGACGTGTCTCCCCCGAAGGTAAGTGTTTTTTTTAACCTTTTTTATTTTTTTCACAACCTCCCCCCACTAACCCATCCCATCTCGCCCCCCTGTGAGTGGCAGTCGCTACTGCCATCAACACCACCCCCGACATTCATCAGCACAGACGAAGCCCACCTCTGACTATTCTCACCTAACTGAAAGACGGCTTACCGTAGAACAATGGGGTTGGAAACCAAGAATAAGACCTTGGCCAAGTGAAGATATAGCTCAAGCAGCAGCCAGTTATATGAGAATGAGGTGCATTGAATGACTGAGAGGCCAAATGACTACGACCCACAAATCTACTAATACCCCTGAGAACGACCAAAAAGAGAGGCTGCATTGCGCCTGCTCTGAACTTAAGCGCCAAGAGTCAGAGCTATAACACACCAAGACTTAAGGCCAAATGTAGGAAGCCTTTTGCGCCTCGCAAACTGCTAAAAACGCAGTTTGCGAGGCGCAAAAGGCTGAACGCGATGCAGAATCACATTTTGCGAGTCGGTACCGACTCGCAAAATGTGATTCCGACTCGCAAATAGGAAGGGGTGTTCCCTTCCTATTTGAGACCGCATCACAATGTAGAGTTGCTTTGTGACCGCGAAAGCGGTCGCAAACCAACTCGCAGTTACCATCCACTTGAAGTGGATGGTAACTCATTCGCAAAAGGGAAGGGGTCCCCAGGGGACCCCTTCCCCTTTGTGAATGCTCACAAAAATATTTTTTCAGAGCAGGCAGTGGTCCATAGGACCACTGCCTGCTCTGAAAAAAACGAAACAAAAAGGTTTCGATATTTTTTATTTTTGCAGCTCGTTTTCCTTTAAGGAAAACGGGCTGCAAAGAGAAATAAAAAACTGCTTTATTTAAAAGCAGTCACGGACATGGTGGTCTGCTGTCTCCAGCAGGCCACCATCCCCGTGAGTGCCTAGACTCGCTATGCAGTCACAAACTGCGACCCACCTCATAAATATTCATGAGGTGGGTCTTTGCGACCCCCATAGCGAGTCGCAGAAGGTGTTTGAGACACCTTTCTGCATACCAGTTTGCGAGTTGCAATTTGTGAGTCGGAAGGACTCGCAATTTGCAAGTCGCAAATTGGTTCGTACCTACATCTGGCCCTTAGTGCTAAAATGGACTGAAAATTAACGCAATCTATATTGTTGGGAACACTGGCTGCAGTGACACTATGTGAGGAGAGGAGAAAAGGGCTGACACCAGAGTGCAGTAAACAGCCAATTGAAGGCAATAGATGTAGAAACTTCTCCCGAAGGATGCAACAGTAAGCAACATTCTCCCTATTCAAAGAATTGACATAACAACGTGGCACTGAAATAGTGCCCTCCAAAATACCGTGATGATGGGATTAACAGGTGAGTCAAATGTCAAACCGAGGACAACCCAATGGCAAGAGTCCAATTACAAAATATCTAGGGCACGCCTGAACATCAGCAAGTAAACAAGGTACAATTTGTATGCCAGCTAACATTGCATCTTCCTTCACAAAAGAAAAGCTTGAAGCCTGTTTGGCAGATTTTCAGGCTGGAATTGAAAAGGTTTCTGACAGAAGGACGAAACATCTTCGGGGAAGAAATGGAACACTGCTTAGCCGAAGTGAGAAACAACATGCAATTGTTGAACCAAAGAATCAGATCAACAGGGAAGCGGCTAAACTCCAAAGAACAAGAAGAGAAACTTATACATTCAACTTTCTTCTCCAATAGGGTACCCTAGCTCTGCAAGCAAAATATGAGGACCTAGAGACCAGGACAAGAAGAGAAAATATTGAAGTCTGCAGTCTCAAGGAAGAACGGGAAGAAACAACATATATGCATACCATAGAGACCTATCTAGGGACATTTTAAAAGCCGAACCAACGCATAGTCATACCACAAAGAGACAATTCAACCTGAAGCAGAGTGGAATATATAGTAGGTAATTGACAGTCCTGAATTTCTTTAAACTGACACTGAATAAGAAAACACCAGATGGAGCAACTTATGCAAAAGACAATTTCAGACTCACACAAAACCAACATTGTAGTAATGAGGTTAACATAATGAGAATGGGATTAAATATTTGAAAGCTGAAGCACAGACAGGATGGGGGGGTGAGAAGGAAGGAATTATGAGACCCAAAATGGGATTGGTAAGATTCCATAATACACAGACAATGGAATCACTGAGAACGGTGGGGAAATCCCTGCCCAAGCACTCCTCCCACAGAAGAGAGAGCAGGGGAGTCCTTCACATGCCCCGATGGCCTCTATGATTGTCCTCACGTTAGGCTTACCCAAAGTGAGCGGGTGAAAGGCAATGCCCAACACAACATCAAAAATAGCATGCCGCGGAACAAGTGAGCAACACAACAAACCTATAGCAAACTATAGGTTTTATCCCTAAATGTTAAGGGTTTTATTCCTAAATGTTAGGGGGTTTAATGTCCCTAATAAGTGGGATAAAATTCTGTGATGATAATCTTCCATGACCCAGTATAATATACCTGCAAGTGACACATCTTCTCACACAAGAGTGGTTCACAGTGAGGTACAAAGCACTGCCACACCATTATGGGGCATCATCTTGCACCTCCTAATATAAAAGGTATCCAAAACAGTCCAGGATCAACAGCAGTGGTACATCAAAATCCACCTACAGTGGGGCCTAGACTGTCACATTTATGAACCTATGTGCCTCCAATAGGAAGCATGAACATTTTTTAGCCACCAAAGTGGAAAAACAATGCAAGGAGTAATGAAGGAAGCTACCCTAGGTGGCGATATAAGTTCAGTGTGGGACATCGTGTAAGACAGATTGGGAAAAGCAGAGAGAGTCAAAACAATATGAATAAGGGAAAAATTCAAAGAGTAAAGTCTAGCGGACACATGGAGAACACTTTACTCAGACAACAAAGATGATATGCTTTGCTCACATATGCATAGGACCTTTTGCTGAATAGAATATAGATTTGCCACCCAAGGGCTTCTAGAGTCCCTACACAACATTAAGATATCAGAAATTTCAATCTCTGATTACGGTCACACCTAGATAGAATGGAAATCTAGGAGAAGGCTACATGGAAGTAATGACTGGTTAATAAGCAGTACCCTGTTCCATGATCCTGCATATAAGGCTGAAATGCAAAAAAAGCCATAGAAGAATATTTTGACCACAACACAATAGCAGACACTTCATCAAATTCACATTAAGATGCCTTTAGAGGAGTAGTAAGGGGAACAGCAATTTTAATCTCCACCAGGGAAGTAAGGGAGGCGAAGATGCAAGAAACCCAACTCACGAGGGAGCTAAGAACCTTAGAAACCCAGGACAAGGAAACCTCAACAGGAATGACTAGGCACTAATTTGAAAGTTTGAGAGGACAACTTAATCTTCCCAGAGTCAATAAGGCTGGACAAACAATGTTTTAGTTAGGCCAAATGTTGCATGACAAAGGGAATAAAATAGGGACTGTCTTAGTAAAAAGAATTGTGCATGCAAAGTGAGAAGACACAGGTAAAACCAGGAGGCAAAATGCTGCTTGGGCAGTTAAGCTGACTAAAGGGTAGTCCTTAGGGTCTTAAAGAGATCAAAACATACTTGGAATCAATACTCCTTAAATGCGTGCCCTCTCACTGGGCTGAACTAGACCAAGAAACTGAAGTAGGACAAATTGCTAGAGCCATTAAATGGACACAACCGAATAAACGTCCAGGGCCTTATGGAATACCCCTATAATTCTACAGACTTGTCTTCACACAAATTAATAACCACTTATCCAACTTCTTTAATCAATGTGTACCACTGAAAGTGATACTCCCACCATGAAGAAGCAAGACATTACCCTAATCATAAAACCAGAGAACTCAGCAGATTACACTTCATATATGTAAGGACGACTTGTACAGGAGAAGGTAAGTCAAAGGGTTTTTTGGAGAGCGAGCGATGTGCTGTCAACACCTCTAGTGATCCTCCAACAGCCACCACCCGCTCCCTTCCAGCGCTCCATTCTAGAACCTGTGGCGCCAGATTGCCATGATACCAGTAACCTAGATACCACAATATATGCTTTTTTATCATATTGAATACAGACGTGAACAAAATATTTGCACAGATTCTCACAAAGAGACCTGACAGGTGGATGCCTTACCTAATAGAGTCTGATCAAGTAAGCTTTGTCAAGGAAGGGCAAGAATCCAATTAAATCTGTCAACTTTCACACTTGATAGAATGATAGAAAAAACAACTAGGAGGCAAATAACCGTGATTGTGGCGAGTCTTGACACTGAAAAAGCAGTTGATAGCATCAGTTGGAAATGGAAGTTCTAGAATGCACAGGCTTATGCCTGACTAAGAATAAATGTATACTATTGAGGTTGGATGTCACCACCGGATGTTTTGGGGTAGGCAGGGCTTGTTCCCAGTAATTCACTCCGTGGAGAAACACAAGGCAGTGATGTTCCCTGTCTCGCGTTTCTTCACGATAGCAGTGGAACTATTGGTAAACAGAATTGGGATGAAGGCGGGTATCAGGAAAATACCGCTTCGATCTGATTAGCACAAAATACACCTCATCGCAAACAATGTAATTTTGAAACTGACTGATCCAGTAAACTCCATCCAGTCAAGAGCCAGAACAGTTTGAAGAAGTATCAGAGTACAAAATTAATCTTCAAAAATCAGAAATTCTACCCATTTCTATCCCAGCCATTATCGAGAGGGATATAAGTGAAGTAAGCCCATTCAAATGGGCTCCAAATTAAATTAAATATCTAGGGAGACACCTCACAAGTGACATGGTGATCTGTACATCCACAAACTGGCCCATCATAAGAAACCAAGGCCCAGATCTATGAAGCATTTTACCGCTTGCAAGTGTCCCATCGGGCCATTTGCGAGCAGTAAAATGCATTTTTATTGTACAAAGGGAAATGTGACTCAGTAACTTGTTACCGGAACACCTTTTGCGGTTTGGGATTAGGAAGTGGAGTTTTTAGGGCCTCTCTTCCTAATACCGAATAGCACTGGTATGTATGAATGTTTTGTGAACGGAATGCGATTCTGTGGAGGCGGCGGATACCGATTCACAAGCGCAAAGGAGTCCCTAAGGGACAGTTTCCCCTTTGTGAATGTGGGTGAAAACATTTTTAAGAGCAGGTAGTTATCCCACAGACCACTGCCTGCTGTCAAAAAATGAAAAAAAAAACTTTTTAATTTTGTTTTTGTAATGCATCCCGTTTTCCTTTAAGGAAAATGGGATGCATTACAAAAAATCAATTGCTTTATTGAAAAAGTCATCACAGACATGACCCCAGCAAGCCACCATCCCTGTGATTGTGGCCATTCCCAAATGGGTCGCAAATTGCGACCAGCCTAATGAATATTAATGAGGAAGGTCCCTTGCAACCCATTTGGAAATCGCAAACAGTGTCCAAGGCACTGTTCTACATCATAGTTTGCGATTTCCTAATTGCTAATCGCAAAATTTCACAATTAGGAAATTGCAATTGCAAACGGATGTTTACGTACATCTTGCCTCAAATTGTGAAAAATTGCAGTAAGTGTTGGAGGTTGTATATCTCCTGAACAGGAGACATAAGCATGCTTAAAATCAGTGGCGGCTGGCGGCACGCAGAAGGAGTGGGCACCGTGCGGGAGTGGGAGAATAAAACATAAATTAATTACGAAAAAAAATAAACACTTACCTTCTCGACGCCGCTCCTCTGCTGGCTGAAGGCAGGCACAGGCTCCCAGCCTGCCCTGCGGCCAATCCTGACGCTGCCCAGAGCAGCATCAGGATTGGCTGGGAGAGTCCAGCCAGGACATTCCTAGCAGACTGGGAACCTGTGCAACTCTCTCCAGCCCAGCAGCTGTGTTACTGGGCTGGAGAGAGCCCTGTGTGCATGTGTGTTTGCCCAGCCCGAGACGGCCGGCCAAACACGCATGCACCTCTGAGAGGGAGTGCTGAGCACTCCCCCTCACTGCTCGTCACCCCCGAGGCCCCACCCCTTTTACTAAAAAATTATAATAAACCTAGTTTATTATCGTTTTTTCGTAAAAAGTTTTCAGCTGCCGATGCTGGTCGGGGGTGACACTCCCAAATGGAGGAGCCGCCCCTGCTTAAAATTAATATCCTACTTAGACTATTATATATATTTTTTAATTCTGCCAGTCCTCCAAACACAGGAAGTGGAAATATGTAAAGAAAACTGATCCACTTTGTATAGGTGGGATCCAGGACACTCATGCAGGAACACTAATGAAACCTAGAGAAAGGGAAGTCTGGCATGCCCTGACATCATGCAGTATTATCACGCCATGCACCTTCAAATTGTTATTATTTTTGCAGTTTTATATAGCGTGAACTCGACCCGAAGGTACTGGAGCGCTTTACATGAGCAACGGTTACAGTACACAAAGATATATTCATTCTTGGTAGGCATGAGAACTTTAAGGCCCTCATTAAGACATTGGCGGTAAATGCCACATACCACCGTGGTGATGGCCGCCAAAAGACCATCGCCCCGGCTAACATCCGTCTGCCAAATTATGACCACAGCTGGATTTCGACCACAAGAAGGGCAGAAATCAGGCTGTGGCCATACTGGCGGATGGTGCTAAGGTGGCGCTGCTACCACCACCAGCGCTATGCCAGTAGACTGCCCCAGACGTATTATGAAAAATAATACGGCCTGGCGGTGTTTTGCTGGCAGGCGCTGCTGGCGGTAGCAGTGCCCCGTCCCATACCCTGCCGGAAGACCCCCTGGATGCAGGTAAGTTGGGTTTCTGACAGGGGAGGGGGTTGGGGGGGTTGTTTGTGTGTGTGTGTGTGGGGGGGGCTGTGTTAATTAATGGGTGAGTGTGTATGTGAATGCGAATCTGTGTGTCATGTTGTTTGTGTGTGTGTATGCATGTGTGAGAATGCGTGTATGAATGGAAATGTGAATGCATGTCTGCGTGTCAGTTTGAAAGTGTGTACGGATGTGTGTAAGAATGAATGGATGCATGCATGAATGAATGCGTGTATGCCTGTGTGAGTGAGTGAGTGTGTGTATGCGTGGTGCGTGTCTGCGAGTGTGCGTGAATGGGGGGTGCAGGATGGGAAGGGGGGGCGTGGATGGAGGAGAGGGTGGGGGGCGTCTGGGGAGTGTTTGGGGTTGTGGGTGAGCCTCCGACCAGTGACAGCAAAGGAAACCATGGCGGTAGGCAGGGTCATGATGCCGCCGCCGGCACAATAGCGGCCGCCGGGCTGGAGATTCTTATCTCCGGCACAGCGGCTGCTACCGCCATGGCGGTCATTATGGTAAATTGCCGGGTTGGCTCAATGTCATAATGTGGCAGTATGTACCGCCAGCCTTTTGGCGGTACTACCGCCACATTATCACCGACCGCTGGGGTCATAATGACCCCCAAAGTGATTTGCCCAGAATCACAGGATGGTGAGCAGACGCCGGGACTCGAACCTGGCTCCCCAGCATCAAAGTCAGCATCTCCGGCGCTTATGCCACATCCTCTCCCTGAGTACAGCAAGAGAGTCAAATACAAAATAGCTATTTATGGACTGAATGAGATTGGGTAGATCAATATTGGTTTTGACTTGGTCAACGAGGGTTCACAGTTTGAGACCATGTCAAAACGACTTCTTTACACCAACCAAAACTGTGCTTGAAATATGGAAGCATTCCCAAACACTGGAATTCATAAAAAACACACATTTTACCCCAAGCATTCAAAGCAATCATTTCAAAAGATGGAGAGGAGAATACACAACACGATTGGACCTATTCCACAAACAAATTAAAACATTTGCACAATGCAAAGCAGAACTCACACTGAAAGAACAGAAAGGTTTGCAATACATACAGCATTGGCATTGGGCCACATTGCCACCAATAAATAGCTAGCTATTGAGGTCTTGTCTTGACCCTTAGAGACATTTGAGAGAACACACCTGAGGGCAAGAGGACTGGTCTTTGGCGGTTATAAAATACTGCGGGAGGGCTCGAACAAACAAACATGGAAGTACCAAGTACCAGATAGGGAATGGGAGGGATTCTGGAGGGATATCCTGAAACACTATAATGCAGTCTTCTCCAACAAGTAACTTGAGAGCTACTGGTAGCTTTCCAACTACCTGTAAGTAGCTCTCCTGTGTGCATCTCAGCCTGCTAACTTGGAATATTTTGCTTAGTTGAGATTATATATCTATGTTTAAATTTTCTGTTCAAGATGAAAACTCATAAGCTGAGGGTTAGAGAAATATGAAGCTGATTTTAAGTGATAACTCATGTGGGGAGACTTACTACTAATAACATTACTTTTGTGCCAGGGACATTTCACTGTGGCTGGCAGCGCTTCACCTCCAATCAGTTAGAGCATGTAATTCTAAAATCTATACATGGTGGTTCTACATTTATAAATTTTTCTCAATGTAAGTGAATAAAAGTGAGGACACTTGATAAAACAGAAACATGGGTAGGCACTGATGAGCAGGTGCCAGGCTCTTCCCGTGTGAAGGATAAGAGAAGAAGAGCGGATACAGGTATCACCAGCAAGCGCCTACCACATTTTAAAATCCTCACTTGGTGTTCCAGCTTCAGAACGAGAATAAGCTTACTACAGCGGTTACTACAAAATGTGTAGTGTACAACACAGGATAATAAAATAGAAACTCATTTAAAAAGTGTGTAAATGTTTAAGCTTTAATGGGCTTAAAAAACAAAATAATGATTAATAAAATATAGCAGCACACGCAAGAGCACATACGTGGATCACTAAGGCATATATGTAAGTAAATTCACATTCTCAGAGTGACAAATGTCAACTTTTGCTTGGTGCAAAATATGCACAGCACAAAACGTGGTCCCATACAACTGCCATCGTTTTTGAGGCTTTTCAAACTTTACCAAACTTGGTAAACCTGGAAATATGCCAAAAAAGATATGCTATAGTTGTTATAGTTACTTCAGCTAAGTAGAACTATAACTTCTGAATTTTATGGTTTTTTCTGGGTAAAACATGAACCTAACAATAAAGTCCCTGTAACCTTTCTTTTTTCCCAGTGAATTTGTATGTTTTTTTAACAAAACGTAATATATAATTACTGTACGTTAATACAACCAATGCCGTGCATGGCAGAGGTTGGCCGTAGGGCCTGGCAGCACAAACCCCACCATGGTCGGAGGGTGGTTGGTGTTTAAGTCGGTGTATTTTTTTTTTATTGTGCTTCGGATCCGCGGATTTTTTTAAACGTTATATTGGGGGCGCACCAAAAAAAAAAATTGGGGGGCAGTTTCCTGCCTATGAGGGGGATCCCTCAAGTACCCCTCCATGTGTCCTACGAAAGCAGGATACCTGGATCTTGCCTTATGTGTTTTCACACTATTTTCCCCTCTCCGGGGCCAAGCAACAAACAAAATGGCCGGTACAACCTTCCCTTTCAGGTTCCGGCCAGCCAATCAGGACCTTGTTTTTTGCCCAGATTCGTGGATTCCCAGCAGGTGGATCCGCAAAGGATCCATGTCCCTAGATATCTATATTTCTCACCCTTGGTAACTCCGAAACTACTGAGGAGATTTACACCAAATTACAAAAAGGGCTCTTTCTAGACCAAGAGCTAGCTCTCTGCCAAATTTGGTGTAATTCTGTTCAGCGGTTCCGGCTGTAGCCTTGTCTAACAAATGGAAAATCCCCGTAGAATTTGCATGGGAAAAAGTATTTTGGGCCACCCCCCCCCCCCCTTTTTCTCGACTCCCGCTTGACCAATCACCCTCAAACTATCCACACACCAGCTTAAGTTAGTGGCAAACTACTTTTGATAATTTTGTGAAGAATAGTCAAACGGTGCCAAAGTTATTAGCAAAACAAAAAATGGTTTGTCCTTGGGAAACGTGTGTCCTAACTATAACTACCTACTGGCAATTGACACTTCCTTATTATTTTTTAATTCCCTCCATAGTTTTCTGAGTAAAAAGTATTTGAAAAATAAATTTGCTCATTGATAAATATTGTAAATATTGAATTTGATTTACAGTTTTGAGAGACCACGAGAATGTATTTGCTTTTTCTACAATATTTTGAATGTTTCCTTCTTTTCCTCAATTCTTTAAACAATGTATTACAAACAAGCATTGCAAAGCCAATAGCAAAGCCAATAGCACTCGCATTATAAAACCTAGACCTACAAGGTTTGCTAGGGCCTATTTAACTTTTGTTAACCCGTCAAATGGGAGGTGACCTTGTAAGCAAACTGCGCATATAGTTTTCCTCTCAAGTTTGTGGAGGCGCTAAATCATACTTATACACAAACATGAAGGCAACCCGTTGCGAGTACACAGGATTTTTTTAAAGGTTTAAGGCACTTGTCTTGATACACTCCAGCAATAATGGAATTGAAAACCAGGAACAATAATAAAGGTAGGTTTTGTGCCTACATTTTTCTCAGCTCCTCGTGATTGCTGCTTCTGCAGTATTTATAAATCCATTTGTGGAAAAAATGGGCTCTGCAGCCAACTGATTTGTGTGCAAACGGAGCACATTCGCTTTTGTTAGAAAGACATGGGCTGCGGGCAGCTTAATTGCAGTTTTATTTCGCTTTCTGAGTTTGGGGTTACTACTGTGATTGTTTGTTGTTGATGAAGCAGAGTGAATCCACTTCCTCATTCTCTGTACATTTAAAAACACTCTCAGTGCTTTGTTGGTTTCTTTTAGTGCCCATTTACACTTTTGTTTTATTTACTTATTTTGGGTCAGGCAAACTCAGGAACACTAGAGAGAGAGAGAGGAGGTGAACAAAAAATGCCTGCCATAAAAACTTCTATAGGCAAACCTTATAGTTCCAAGTAAACACAGAGCCCACCACAAAGTAACGCCACTACTGCATCTCCCTTTGAAACTTAGCATATTTGCATATTTATGATGCTCCTACTGCCACCTTGTGCCACATTTGTGTCATTTTTTTAAAGCAAATGTATTAAGGTGGCATTTCCCACGTGCCATATTTACAAAGTGGTGCAATGCAAGCATTGCGCCCCTTTGTAAACCCATGCGCCACAAGCAATGAGCCACTTTGTAAACCCTTGCGCCACATTATGCGCCCGCCAGGCATAATGTATGCAAGGGGGCGTCCCCTCATAGGAAGGCCTAGAAAAATGGCACAGTGAAATTTACTAGATTTCACTGTGCCATTTATGTTGTCATTATTAACGCCTGCCTAAGGCAGGCATTAAGATGACGCTCCCATTGAAAACAATGGGCCCCCCTGCGCTTTGCTGCATTAGTGCCATAATTTATGGCACTAATCCAGCAAACCACCACATTAGCGCCATAAATTATGACGCTAATGTGGACATGACCGCCATGGTGCGCCATATTGTAAATACGGCGCACACATGGTGTCATTAGGGGGACACAATGGGGAGCTAGAAAAGTGTTCTACCATGAATGATGCGCCACTTTTCAATAAATATGCCCCCCTAGTGCTTTCAGGAGTTGACTATTTTATGTTATCAATTGCCACACTGCGTGCACTGGGACTGCATTGCCACTGGTGCTCAGGCGCTGCTCTGGAGGAAGGGCAGGTTCTGATGGGCTATTTATTATTAAATGAGCGGGGCAGCATCGGTGCTGATCATTTAGTATTCAATATCCCAGCAGTCTCTGCTCTTC
Source organism: Pleurodeles waltl (assembly GCF_031143425.1). Taxonomy (NCBI): domain Eukaryota; kingdom Metazoa; phylum Chordata; class Amphibia; order Caudata; family Salamandridae; genus Pleurodeles; species Pleurodeles waltl. The sequence goes on from NC_090441.1 coordinate 95,535,925, forward strand.
TAGTAAAGAGCAACCTGTAGAACTACAGAGGACCCGGAGAGAGAGATATATCAAGCCGAGATATACGGAGAGGGGCTGGAAGGAGCGTGGGAGACCAGGCTGGGGCAAAAGGTGATAGGAGAGTTGACAGAGAGAGAGTGGGGAAGAGTCAGTGCTTAATTTGTAAAATAATGAGTCAGGGTGGCCGAAGCCCTGGTCGGAAGACCACGGCTGGAACTATTAAATATCAGTGCGCCAAAATACGAAGCCTGCCTCTTTAATCTACTACTGGTCACTCCCTGCCCACCCCTCACTGACAACCGCCAGCTCAAATTAGGAACTGGGAAGAGACCAAGTGGGAAAGGAAGTGGGTGGGTGGTGGTGGAAAGCAGGAGCCCAGCTTCAGAAGAGGCAAAGCTTGCTACAGCAGAAACCGACGGCAGGAAGACCAAGGGTAGGGCAGGGTGCAGAAAGCCAACACACAAGGTAAAGTAGGAGCAATGAGAAGGAGAAACCAGATGCAAACACGCATGGGGAAAGAGAAAAAAGGTAATGCTTTAATGCGGAAGTAGCTTGCAAAAGGAAGAAAATAGTTCCCTGATGTCAGCTGTGGAATGATACAAATCATCCAAATCAACCACGGTGATGGCGAAAAGCGCTTGACAGCACAATAATAGGGAGGGGAGCCATCCAATCAGGAACAGGGAAAGGACATAAAGAAGAAGCCATAGAAAGATGAGCAAGGGGCAGGCGCATAGTCCACTCTAGGGGCCAGATGGATGTAGTAAGCCGTTTGCATGGTGCAAACTGCGAAAATCGCAGTTTGCGCCATGCAAACAGCCTTCTGCGATGCACATTCACATGCGATTTGCAAATAGGAAGGGGTATTCCCTTCCAATTTACGACTCGTATCGTAATTCGCAGTTACCACCAGTGTCACACTGGTGGTAACTCATTCGCAAAAGGGACCACTTCCGCTTTGTGATTGTTGCCCAAAAGGTTTTTTCAGAGCAGGCAATGGACCACTGACTACTCTGAAAAAACGAAACCAAATGGTTTCAGTATTTTTTTTATTTTGCAACTTGTTTTCCTTTAAGGAAAACGGGCTGCAAAAAAAATAAAAAAACTGCTTTATTGAAAAAGCAGTCACAGACATGGAGGTCTGCAGACGTAAGCAGGCCACCATCCCTGTGAGTGCAGGGACTCGCTATGGGGTCGCAAAATGCGACCCACCTCATTAATATTTATGAGGTGGGTCTTTGCGACCCCATAGCGAGTCGCAGACGGTGTCTGAGACACCGTTCTGCATCAGGATTTGCGATTCTGACCTTGCTACATCTGGCCCTAAGTCTATATTTGGTACAGTAGGTCTGTTGACGACAAACAGCTGAGCAGTCGGAGGTAGGACACTGTATAAAATGCAGAACCCTTTTGCAGCTGTGAAATAGCTGGGCTATGCCGGACTGAAAAAGAGGCAAGATAAGGCAGGGCCTCCGTTGTTTCTGGTTTCTTAAAGGCTAAACGTTTTAGGAGAATTCTCAATGGTAATTCCCATTTTGCATATGCAAATGAAGAGATGTTACTATAGCGTGTGCTGTCCGCTTTTTTTTCGCCAGAGCATAGAAATTGTGCATTTCCTAAACTGCGCCACGTTTTAGCTTCTGAATTACATAGATCTCGCGGGTGCACAATTTTTATGGGCGCTAAAGCTTTGACCAACACAAACAGCTATGTGAATCGGAGCCCGTAAATACTTTTTCACGAGCACATAGTCTGCAGAATTGTATATGCGTTTTCAGTCATTTGTTTGAGAGCAGCGGTGATTGCCTAACAAACAAAAGCTGCTCTGCCAATATGATGTTATCTTAAAACCGAACTCTCTTCCCCGGTACAACCGGGGAACCGAGTCTTAATAAAACTCTTCTTCTCGTAAAACGGCCGAGCCCCTGCCAAGATTGCAACACCAATCAACGAAGGAAGCGGCCTTGAAAGCAGTCAATGTAATCTGCTTCAATAGTTCAATAAGTGCATCTGTCAGTGCTCAGAGTGCCTGCCCTTCGAGGGCTTGGCCCCTTGGCAGACACCTTTGTTTGGGAACACCCTCCCGAGGCACGCAAGGGTTGTGTGGAAAGGATACCGCCTGCCTGGATTAAAGTGATGCTCGATTTAAGTGCCACACTGATGGAGCGGTGGGTGTACTGGGTAAACTGCCATGCAGTGAGAAAGCACTTATCCAAACAAACCCAACAGGGGAAGCAGCACAGAGCACTGGTATTATAATGATGTGACAGGATATTTTTATGCCTGATGATTTTATCAACCATTTATAGTTCAGCGTCTAAGGCGGTGTCAAAAAATACCGGAAACAGCGCCACCCTACACTTAGAAACACCTACATATGTGGGAGTGTTTTTTATTAATTAGATAATAATGCTTGGCACAGGCGTGGTTTAGTTTTCCTGACAAGGCCTCAAGCAGCTTGCACTGACCTCTGCTCCTGTTTTTTTAATTGTATGTCAACATCCTGCTCCAAGTGCACGTGCGCTTTTCCATTTCAGAAAATGTATAAACGGTAAACATTTGTGTTTTGCCAAGGGAACCAGTAGGATTCACGACTGTCACAATTTTCAAGGGGTCTTCCTTGGATTGAGTGGAAGGGGTTTCCCCAGTTCATTCATGCAGTCTGTATTGTTTATTTAGTTACGCAAATGTACTTTCGTTTCATATTCATGCCTCCTTTATTAACATTCAGCGAAGTAGGGGTTCACTAGATATAGCTTACTTGATGTGTTTTGGGTATATGTGCTTGAGTAAATTCAGCCCTATTACCTCATGTCAGACCATACTGACTGTGTGGCTTTCCTCCCCAAAAACCTATACAAGGTTATGTTTTTGGGATAAGTGGCAGACTTTTTCTGACTTGCTTTGGAGGCAGATTCTATGTTGGTCCTCTTGCTTAAATATACTTTGGTCCTGGCTGTTACTTGCTTTACAGGGTAGCCTTATGTTAATTCTCATGCACTATTTGATTTTGACTAAATATCTGATGCTTCCCCATGATTTGACTAATGATTGTTTTTGCCTTCTGAAATTATCCTAATTTTAATTACACCTCTGTGGTTTTTGTTTGAATGTTTGTATTGTGATGGTTTAATTAAATTAGCACTAGAGCTAAGTCTTGTGAAGGCTAAGAAAGCCCTAATCCTATGCCGCGACCCTCTTAGTTATTTAATTAGAGAAACACAACAGTTTTGGTGGCGAATGCATGGCAAAATAATATGCTAGTGAAAACGTTCTAATGACCAACGTTGTCTAGGTGTACTGCTTTATTAACATTGCACATTTTGAACTGTGTTTTGTTTTGAAATTGCATTATGATTGGTTATGGTAATATTGTGAAGGTGGCTGAGACTACAATGAGTGCTCTCCAGGACACGACAAAGATTCCTGCTAACGGAGGAGAGGATCTAGTTGGTACACCCACTGGCTTACACACATTTATTTCTAAAGGCGTGAAATAACCACAAAATGTAAAAAGTTGTGATTTCCTTTGAATGGTACATTAGAAGTGATGAAGAATGACAATGTGAGGCATTTCATGTTTGAGATGAAGCACCAGCCAAAACCTGTGCAGATAGAAGCAATGAATGAGTGGGGCTGTTGTACCAAATGAAAAGAACAACACATAAGCAAATGCTTAAAGGTCAGATAGGAAAAGTTGTTAAACATTGGTTGGATGTGAGATTGCGTGGAGAGTGAATGTGACAGAGACATTAGGTGTGGGTGTGCTTCCTGCGATTGCCGAGTGTTCAGACAAAAAAAAAAAGTTGACAAAAAAATAAAGATGAAACAAAGCACGAAATGGAAGAGAATGAAAGGATTCTGAGAGAAAGGATGAGCTGATAGATTGATTCAACATCATCCCCATATGATGAGAGTTGTGTACAAGTGCAAGAAATCATAACAGGAGAGGTGAGTGTAAGGAGACAAGAACCAGAGCCTGGCCCGTCTTCACAATCTAAGGTGCAAATTGTGCAGATTAATATTTTTGAAGTTAATAATGATTTGGAAACTGGCAGAAACAGTTTAAAATGATAAATGTTTGGACTATAATCAAAATAAATTGGCATATTTCAGTGCAAAAGCAGGGAAGAGTGCTCATTGTGCATTTGAAGGCTTGAAAAACTGGCTGAAGAATAGAAAGTTGAGTTGAACAAAAATTGTGATAATTTTAGAATGAAACTGCCAGACTGAATTGCAGAAACAAAATATTGAACACTTACAAGAGAATCTGAGAGAGCTACTTAAAATAATTAGAAAATGGGATGAAGTATAGGACTCGAGAGGAGATCCTGATAAATCTAAAGGGCTGAAGAAGTGCAAATCAAAAGGAAATGTGAGTGACTCTGAATGAGAATTGACTGTTAAAAGAGAATTTCATTTAGAAGTACATAGAGGATCATATGTCCATGTACCTTTGTCAAGGAGTGACTAGTGTAATTTTACAAAGAATTCCTTAAAACTCAGAGGAGTCAAAAAAGTGGTATACTAAGGTGTCACTATTTCAAAGTTTTTTTGGCAAGATCTACATGGGTTGTTTTCAATTATGGTACCTAAAGATATGTGCACTATAGTTCAGTGCCCTGAGGAAGAACCACAGAGAGTTGATCTGAGTAATAAGCCTCCTCCAACTGTCTTGGAGAAATATAAACAGGTTACGCAGCAAGTCAATTCGTTGAAAATCATAAAAACGATGCAAAATTCAGATGAGTCAGGCTATACATAATATGAGAGATTGATGCAGATTTATAGGCAGCATAATGAAGTTGATGACCTAGGAAACAATAGTGTGTGCGAGAGATTTATTTCTGCTTTTGTGTTGCGATTGCGTCTGAAGATCAGTGTGCATATTCAGCAAAGTGTAATATGCTGGCAAGCAAAATCCTTAGACGAGATCCTTGCCTATCCAAAGTATTATAGTGATTGTTGCTGTTATGTTATGTGTATTTTTATTGCACAGTTACCCGTGAAGGTACCTTGGTATGTGGGGGGATTTACTTGAAGAGCCAAGTCTTCAGCTTCTTGTGGAATTCAAGAAGAGATGAGGCGGCTCTGATGTGGGAGGTTGCTCCATGTTTTGGGAGCGATGTACGAGAAGGCTCGGCCTCCTTATCTGTTTTTGTGTATGCGCGGGATGTGTGCCAACAAGAGTCTGGCCGAGGGGAATTGGCTGGAAGGTTGGTGGAAGTATATGTGACTTTTGAGATAAGCTGAGTCTGTTTTGTGCAGTGCTTTGTATGTGTGGTTGAGGAGTTTGAATTGTGCGCATTTGTGGAGCCAGTGGAGTTTCCCCACGTGAAGTGTGACATGGCACCAGTGTTGGAGGTTGAGGTCGAATCTAGGTGCTATGTTCTGGATGATCTGTAGTCTTTTTGTGAGTTGCTGGGTGATTTCTGTATAGAGCAAGTTCCCGTATTCTAGTCTGCTGGTGATAAGGGGTTGGGTGACAAAGTTTAGGGTTGTTTGGTAGCCACTTGAAAGATTTTTCACAAACTCTTTAGTGTGTGGAAGCAGTATGTGGTGACAGAGTTTACCTGGGCAGACCTGGCAAGCTTGTTGTCAATGATGATCTGAGATTTTGTGCTTGTGATATCGGGAGCGGGGTGGGTCCTAAGTCTCTAAACGAACATGCTGAGTCTCATAGCAAAGCATTTTTTCCGAAAATCACAACTTCGCTTTTTTCAGTTGTTGGCAAGTACCATCTTTTCCATGGTATTCCACAAGATATTTTACTTCAGCTCACTATATTTTTTGCTGGACCCATTTTGTTGTCTTTTAGGAATCTGCATACTTTGCTCCTACTAACCAGTGGTAAAGTGAGTGTGTTCTCCTTTCCAAATATGGTATAATTAGTACACACCTATATGGCACATTTAATGTACTTCTAGGGTCCCTAGTAAATGGTACTACATGTACCCTGGGCCTCTAAATTAAATGCTACAAGAGGACTGCACCACTCGTGTCACCCCTTCAAACTAGCACCATAAAACATATCTCAGGCCTGCCTCTGTAATGTAGTTTTGTAGGAAAGGGGAGTATTATGCAGTGATGCTGGTGAGGCTTCACTGTGTAATACTCTCACAATACCCCACGGATGGTCCTTGGATTCACAATAATAAATCCTTAGCTTAGTCCTGGTAGTGTGGCGAAGAGCAGTCAGGCTTCACTAGAGGAACGTGTTGAGCATTTCAGAGCACCAACATGGATGATAAGTAAATGACACAACTTGAAAGAAATCCGATACCAATTGAAAAAACAGAGCAGATTTTTATATTAACTTGGACACCAAGTAAATCAGATACGTATAACCGGAGTTTCAAGTGAAAAATAAATAAGTACATCACAAGCTGTCAAACTTTGCTATTGTGGTCTTGGGGAAAAACAGTACTGACACTTGGTCACTTGCAGGGTGAGTTCAGAGAAACCCAATTGAAGTGGAGTCTCAGGACCAAGCTTCAACAGTGAGACCAATTTTACCTGGCTCATGCTGCCAGGGTGCAGAGGTGTCCTGGCTGTCATTCGTGCTGGATGCTGGATCACTGCATGCTGAAAAATAACACTTGTGACACTTGGTCGTTTGCAGATCGAATTCATGGGAGCCCACTTGGGGTTATGTTTGAATGCACCCATGGACCAGGATTCACCAAGCAGAATAACTCTACCTAGCTTGGGCGTCTCGGTGCAGAGGTGTGCTTGCCTGTCCTTTGTGCTGAACAGGAGGTCCGAGTGCTGGTTTTACCACTGAGACAATGCTGAAGAGGAAACGGATGCAAACACTCAACAACGGAGCCACTGAGATGGGTAGTTGAAGTTGCAGGGGTGTTCCCTCATGGTGCATTGTTGAATAAAGGAGTCAGTAGCCAAACTGTCCACCAACAAACCTTGGCAGCGGCAAATACAGCACTTGGATACTTCAACATCCCGGAGTCCATGGGTCCATGGGAAGGTGGTAGTCGGCTGAAACTTGCTGGAGGTCAGGACTGCGTTTCTCAGAAGCCACCTGACCATTTACTTTTGGGCAATCCTGATGGCCAGTACTTGACAGTGAGGTTTCTACCTGCGGGCTGTAGGGGACTGGTACCTCTTGCCCAGGGATACTCAAAATACGGCCTGGAGGCCGCATGCGGCCCTCTTGACCTGTATATGCAGTCCCCTGATAAACAGAAGCACATGTGTACTTGACAGAGCATGGACACTGAAAGCTGTTAAACAGGCAAGCATTTATTTGCACTGTAAGGAAATGCCTCCTTGGCATGGTTACCCCCTGACTTTTTACCTTTGCTGATGCTATGTTTTGAATTGAAAGTGTGCTGAGGCCTGCTAACCAGGCCCCAGCACCAGTGTTCTTTCCCTAACCTGTACTTTTGATTCCACAATTGGCACACCCTGGCATCCAGATAAGTCCCTTGTAACTGGTACCTCTGGTACCAAGGACCCTGATGCCAGGGAAGTTCTCTAAGGGCTGCAGCATGTATTATGCCACCCTGGAGACCCCTCACTCAGCACAGACACACTGCTTACCAGCTTGTGTGTGCTAGTGAGAACAAAATGAGTAAGTCGACATGGCACTCCCCTCAGGGTGCCATGCCAGCCTCTCACTGCCTATGCAGTATAGGTAAGACACCCCTCTAGCAGGCCTTACAGCCCTAAGGCAGGGTGCACTATACCATAGGTGAGGGTACCAGTGCATGAGCACTGTGCCCCTACAGTGTCTAAGCAAAACCTTAGACATTGTAAGTGCAGGGTAGCCATAAGAGTATATGGTCTGGGAGTCTGTTTTACACGAACTCCACAGCACCATAATGGCTACACTGAAAACTGGGAAGTTTGGTATCAAACTTCTCAGCACAATAAATGCACACTGATGCCAGTGTACATTTTATTGTAAAATACATCACAGAGGGCACCTTAGAGGTGCCCCCTGAAACTTAACCAACTATCTGTGTAGGCTGACTGGTTCCAGCAGCCTGCCACACTAGAGACATGTTGCTGGCCCCATGGGGAGAGTGCCTTTGTCACTCTGAGGCCAGTAACAAAGCCTGCACTGGGTGGAGATGCTAACACCTCCCCCAGGCAGGAGCTGTAACACCTGGCGGTGAGCCTCAAAGGCTCACCCCTTTGTCACAGCACCGCAGGACACTCCAGCTTAGTGGAGTTGCCCGCCCCCTCCGGCCACGGCCCCCACTTTTGGCGGCAAGGCTGGAGGAAACAAAGAAAACAACAAGGAGGAGTCACTGGCCAGTCAGGACAGCTCCTAAGGTGTCCTGAGCTGAAGTGACTCTAACTTTTAGAAATCCTCCATCTTGCAGATGGAGGATTCCCCCAATAGGATTAGGGATGTGACCCCCTCCCCTTGGGAGGGGGCACAAAGAGGGTGTACCCACCCTCAGGGCTAGTAGCCATTGGCTACTAACCCCCCAGACCTAAACACGCCCTTAAATTTAGTATTTAAGGGCTTCCCTGAACCTAAGATTTTAGATTCCTGCAACTACAAGAAGAAGGACTGCTGAGCTGACAAACCCCTGCAGAGGAAGAACAGAAGACACCAACTGCCTTGGCCCCAGACTTACCGGCCTGTCTCCTGCCTCCCAAAGAAACCTGCTCCAGCGACGCTTTCCAAAGGACCAGCGACCTCTGAATCCTCTGAGGACTGCCCTGCTTCGAAAAAGACAAGAAACTCCCGAGGACAGCGGCACTGCTCCAAAAGAACTGCAACTTTGTTACAAGGAGCAGATTTAAAGACCCCTGCAACTCCCCGCAAGAAGCGTGAGACTTGCAACACTGCACCCGGCGACCCCGACTCGACTGGTGGAGAACAACCAACTCAGGGAGGACCCTCCGGCGACTCTACGACTGTGAGTAACCAAAGTTGTCCCCCCTGAGCCCCCACAGCGACGCCTGCAGAGGGAATCCCCAGGCTCCCCCTGACCGCGACTGTCTGAACTCCATTTCCCGACGGCTGGAAAAGACCCTGCACCGCAGCCCCCAGCCCCTAAAGAAATGGAACGTCTGTGCAGGAGTGACCCCCAGGAGGCCCTCTCCCTTGCCCAGGTGGTGGCTACCCCGAGGAGCCCCCCCCTTGCCTGCATCGCTGAAGAGACCCCTTGGTCTCCCATTGAAACCTGAAGAAAACCCGACGCGTGTTTGCACACTGCACCCGGCCGCCCCCGCGCTGCTGAGGGTGTACTTTCTGTGCTACTTCGTGTCCCCCCCGGTGCCCTACAAAACCCCCCTGGTCTGCCCTCCGAAGACGCGGGTACTTACCTGCTGGCAGACTGGAACCGGGGCACCCCCTTCTCTCCATTGAAGCCTATGTGTTTTGGGCACCTCTTTGACCTTTGCACCTGACCGGCCCTGAGCTGCTGGTGTGATAACTTTGGGGTTGCTCTGAACCCCCAACGGTGGGCTACCTTGGACCAAAAACTGAAACCTGTAAGTGCCTTACTTACCTGTTGAAACTAACAATAACTTACCTCCCCCAGGAACTGTGAAAATTGCACTGTGTCCACTTTTAAAACAGCTTATTGTGTTTTATGTAAAAAGTATACATGCTAAAGTAATGATTCAAAGTTCCTAGAGTACTTACCTTTCAAATGAGCTATTACATGTAAAATTTGAACCTGTGATTCTTAAAATAAACTAAGAAAATATATTTTTCTATAACAAAACCTATTGGCTGGATTTGTCTCTGAGTGTGTGTACCTCATTTATTGTCTAGGTGTATGTACAACAAATGCTTAACACTACTCCTTTGATAAGCCTACTGCTCGACCACACTACCACAAAATAGAGCATTAGTATTATCTCTTTTTGCCACTATCTTACCTCTAAGGGGAACCCTTGGACTCTGTGCATGCTATTCCTTACTTTGAAATAGCACATACAGAGCCAACTTCCTACATTGGTGGATCAGCGGTGGGGTACAAGACTTTGCATTTGCTGGACTACTCAGCCAATACCTGATCACATGACAAATTCCAAAATTGTCATTAGAAATTGATTTTTGCAATTTGAAATTTTTCTAAAGTCTTTAAAGTCCTGCTAGGGCCTTGTGTTAGTCCCTGTTAGCATTTCTTTTAGAGTTTAAAAGTTTGTAAAAGTTTGAATTAGATTCTAGAACTAGTTTTAGATTCTTAAAAGCATTCCAACTTTTAGAAGAATAATGTCTAGTACAGAGATGAATGTGGTGGAACTCGACACCACACCTTACCTCCATCTCCAGATGAAAGAGCTAAGGTCACTCTGTAACATAAGAAAAATAACAATGGGCTCCAGACCTACCAAAGTACAGCTCCAGGAGCTGTTGGCAGAGTATGATAGAGTCAACCCCTCTGTGGATAACACAGAGGAGGATGATAGTGAACTAGAGGAAGAATCCCCTCCACCAGTCCTATCTAGGGAGAACAGGGCTTCTCAAGCCATGACTCCAAAAATAATAGTCAGAGATGCTGGCTCCCTCACAGGAGGGTCCGGCCTCTCTGAAATCACTGAGGATAACTCCAGTGAAGAGGACATCCAGTTAGCCCGGATGGCCAAAAGATTGGCTTTGGAAAAACAGATCCTAGCCATAGAAAGGGAAAGACAAGAGATGGGCCTAGGACCCATCAATGGTGGCAGCAACATAAATAGGGTCAGAGATTCTCCTGACATGCTGAAAATCCCCAAAGGGATTGTAACTAAATATGAAGATGGTGATGACATCACCAAATGGTTCACAGCTTTTGAGAGGGCTTGTGAAACCAGAAAAGTGAACACATCTCACTGGGGTGCTCTCCTTTGGGAAATGTTCACAGGAAAGTGTAGGGATAGACTCCTCACACTCTCTAAAAAAGATGCAGAATCTTATGACCTCATGAAGGGTACCCTGATTGAGGGCTTTGGATTCTCCACTGAGGAGTATAGGATTAGATTCAGGGGGGCTCAAAAATCCTCGAGCCAGACCTGGGTTGACTTTGTAGACTACTCAGTAAAAACACTAGATGGTTGGATTCAAGGCAATGGTGTAAATGATTATGATGGGCTGTACAATTTATTTGTGAAAGAACACCTATTAAGTAATTGTTTCAATGATAAACTGCATCAGCATCTGGTGGACCTAGGACCAATTTCTCCCCAAGAATTGGGAAAGAAGGCGGACCATTGGGTCAAGACTAGGGTGTCCAAAACTTCCACAGGGGGTGACCAAAAGAAAGGGGTCACAAAACCTCCCCAGGGGAAAGGTGGTGAGACAGCCAAAAACAAAAATAGTAAAGAGTCTTCTACAGGCCCCCAAAAACCTGCACAGGAGGGTGGGCCCAGAGCCTCTTCACAAAACAATTCTGGGTACAAGGGTAAAAACTTTGATCCCAAAAAGGCCTGGTGTCGTAGCTGTAGTCAGTCTGGACACCAAACTGGAGACAAGGCCTGTCCCAAGAAAGATACCACTTCTAACTCCCATCCAGCTAAAACTGGAATGGCCAGTCTCCAAGTGGGATCAACAGTGTGCCCAGAGCAAATCAGGTGTCACACTGAAGCTACATTAGTCTCTGAGGGTGGGGTGGATTTAGCCACACTGGCTGCCTGGCCCCCTAACATGCAAAAATACAGGCAGCAGCTCTTAATTAATGGGACAAGTGTAGAGGGCCTGAGGGATACAGGTGCCAGTGTCACCATGGTGACAGAGAAACTGGTTTCCCCTGGCCAATACCTGGCTGGACAAACTTATCCAGTCACCAATGCTGACAATCAAACTAAAGTACATCCCATGGCAATGGTAACTTTAGAGTGGGGAGGGGTCAATGGCCTGAAACAGGTGGTGGTCTCCTCAAATATCCCAGTAGACTGTTTGCTTGGAAATGACCTGGAGTCCTCAGCATGGGCTGAGGTAGAACTAAAAACCCATGCAGCCATGCTGGGTATCCCTGAACTGGTGTGTGTCAAGACAAGGGCACAGTGCAAGGCACAGGGTGAAAAAGTAGAGCTGGAGTCTGGAAAAATGGCCCAGCCTACCAAGAGGAAAGGAAAGTCAGCTGGGAAACCAGCTGCAACACAACACCAAAAAGAGAACCTCTCTTCTCAGGAAGAAGTTCTGCCCTCTGAGGGAACTGAACCTATGGAGCTGGAACCTTATCAGGTTGAGCTCTTGGGCCCAGGGGGACCCTCAAGGGAAGAGCTGTGTAAGGGACAAGAAACCTGTCCCTCTCTTGAAGGCCTTAGGCAGTAAGCTGCTGAAGAGTCCAAAGGCAAGAAAAATGGAACACATAGGGTCTATTGGGAAGATGGACTCCTGTACACTGAGGCAAGAGATCCCAAACCTGGTGCCACTAGGAGAGTGGTAGTGCCTCAGAGTTTCAGAGAGTTTATTCTGACCTTAGCCCATGATATTCCCCTTGCTGGGCATTTGGGACAAACCAAGACGTGGGAGAGGTTAGTCAACCACTTCTACTGGCCCAATATGTCCCAGAAGGTTAAGGAGTTTTGCCTCTCCTGCCCCACCTGTCAAGCCAGTGGTAAGACAGGTGGGCATCCAAAGGCCCCCCTCATTCCACTTCCAGTGGTGGGGGTCCCCTTTGAAAGAGTGGGTGTGGACATAGTTGGTCCACTAGAACCTCCCACAGCCTCAGGAAATATGTATATCCTAGTAGTAGTGGATCATGCTACTAGGTATCCTGAAGCTATTCCCCTTAGATCGACTACTGCCCCTGCAGTAGCCAAGGCCCTCATTGGTATCTTTACCAGAGTGGGCTTCCCTAAGGAGGTGGTGTCTGACAGAGGTACCAACTTCATGTCAGCATACCTAAAACACATGTGGAATGAGTGTGGAGTGACTTACAAATTCACTACACCATATCATCCACAAACTAATGGCCTTGTTGAGAGATTCAACAAGACATTAAAGGGCATGATCATGGGGCTCCCAGAAAAACTCAAAAGGAGATGGGATGTCCTCTTGCCATGTCTGCTTTTCGCTTACAGAGAGGTGCCTCAGAAGGGAGTAGGATTCTCACCCTTTGAACTTCTGTTTGGCCACCCTGTAAGGGGACCACTTGCTCTTGTTAAAGAAGGCTGGGAGAGACCTCTTCATGAGCCTAAACAAGACATAGTGGCCTATGTACTTGGCCTTCGCTCAAGGATGGCAGAGTACATGGAAAAGGCAAGTAAAAACCTTGAGGCCAGCCAACAACTCCAGAAGTTGTGGTATGACCAAAAGGCTGCACTGGTTGAATTTCAACCAGGGCAGAAAGTCTGGGTTCTGGAGCCTGTGGCTCCCAGGGCACTCCAGGACAAATGGAGTGGCCCTTACCCAGTACTAGAGAGGAAGAGTCAGGTCACCTACCTGGTGGACCTGGGCACAAGCAGGAGCCCCAAGAGGGTGATCCATGTGAACCGCCTTAAGCTCTTCCATGACAGGGCTGATGTAAATCTGTTGATGGTGACAGATGAGGACCAGGAAGCTGGGAGTGAACCTCTCCCTGATCTCCTCTCATCAGACCCTAAAGATGGCTCAGTGGATGGAGTGATCTACTCAGACACCCTCTCTAGCCAACAGCAGTCTGACTGTAGGAAGGTCCTACAGCAGTTTGCTGAACTCTTTTCCCTAACCCCTGGTCAGACACACCTGTGTACCCATGATGTGGACACAGGAGACAGCATGCCTGTCAAAAACAAAATATTTAGACAGTCTGACCAAGTTAAGGAAAGCATCAAGGTGGAAGTCCACAAGATGCTGGAATTGGGGGTAATTGAGTACTCTGATAGCCCCTGGGCTAGCCCAGTGGTCTTAGTCCCCAAACCTCACACCAAAGAAGGAAAGAGAGAGATGAGGTTTTGTGTGGACTACAGAGGTCTCAACTCTGTCACCAAGACAGATGCTCATCCCATTCCTAGAGCTGATGAGCTAATAGACAAATTAGGGGCTGCCAAATTCTTAAGTACCTTTGACTTAACAGCAGGGTACTGGCAAATCAAAATGGCCCCTGGAGCAAAAGAAAAGACAGCATTCTCCACACCTGATGGGCATTATCAGTTCACTGTTATGCCCTTTGGTTTAAAGAATGCCCCTGCCACCTTCCAAAGGTTGGTGAATCAAGTCCTTGCTGGGTTGGAATCCTTTAGTGCAGCTTATCTTGATGATATTGCTGTCTTCAGCTCCATCTGGCAGGATCACCTGGTCCACCTGAAGAAGGTTTTGAAGGCTCTGCAATCTGCAGGCCTCTCTATCAAGGCATCCAAATGCCAGATAGGGCAGGGAACTGTGGTTTACTTGGGACACCTTGTAGGTGGAGGCCAAGTTCAGCCACTGCAGCCTAAGATCCAGACTATTCTGGACTGGGCAGCTCCAAAAACGCAGACTCAAGTCAGGGCATTCCATGGCTTGACTGGGTACTATAGGAGGTTTGTGAAGGGATATGGATCCATTGTGACAGCCCTCACAGAACTCACCTCCAAGAAAATGCCCAGGAAAGTAAACTGGACTGTAGAATGCCAACAGGCCTTTGACACCCTGAAGCAAGCTATGTGCACAGCACCAGTTCTAAAAGCTCCAGATTACTCCAAGCAATTCATTGTGCAAACAGATGCCTCTGAACATGGGATAGGGGCAGTTTTGTCCCAAACAAATGATGATGGCCTTGACCAGCCTGTTGCTTTCATTAGCAGGAGGTTACTCCCCAGGAAGCAGCGTTGGAGTGCCATTGAGAGGGAGGCCTTTGCTGTGGTTTGGTCCCTGAAGAAGTTGAGACCATACCTCTTTGGTACTCACTTCCTAGTTCAGACTGACCACAGACCTCTCAGATGGCTGATGCAAATGAAAGGTGAAAATCCAAAACTGTTGAGGTGGTCCATCTCCCTACAGGGAATGGACTTTATAGTGGAACACAGACCTGGGACTGCCCATGCCAATGCAGATGGCCTTTCCAGGTTCTTCCACTTAGACAATGAAGACTCTCTTGGGAAAGGTTAGTCTCATCCTCTTTCGTTTGGGGGGGGGGGTTGTGTAAGGAAATGCCTCCTTGGCATGGTTACCCCCTGACTTTTTACCTTTGCTGATGCTATGTTTTGAATTGAAAGTGTGCTGAGGCCTGGTAACCAGGCCCCAGCACCAGTGTTCTTTCCCTAACCTGTACTTTTGATTCCACAATTGGCACACCCTGGCATCCAGATAAGTCCCTTGTAACTGGTACCTCTGGTACCAAGGGCCCTGATGCTGCCAGGGAAGGTCTCTAAGGGCTGCAGCATGTATTATGCCACCCTGGAGACCCCTCACTCAGCACAGACACACTGCTTACGAGCTTGTGTGTGCTAGTGAGAACAAAATGAGTAAGTCGACATGGCACTCCCCTCAGGGTGCCATGCCAGCCTCTCACTGCCTATGCAGTATAGGTAAGACACCCCTCTAGCAGGCCTTACAGCCCTAAGGCTGGGTGCACTATACCATAGGTGAGGGTACCAGTGCATGAGCACTGTGCCCCTACAGTGTCTAAGCAAAACCTTAGACATTGTAAGTGCAGGGTAGCCATAAGAGTATATGGTCTGGGAGTCTGTTTTACACGAACTCCACAGCACCATAATGGCTACACTGAAAACTGGGAAGTTTGGTATCAAACTTCACAGCACAATAAATGCACACTGATGCCAGTGTACATTTTATTGTAAAATACATCACAGAGGGCACCTTAGAGGTGCCCCCTGAAACTTAACCGACTATCTGTGTAGGCTGACTGGTTCCAGCAGCCTGCCACACTAGAGACATGTTGCTGGCCCCATGGGGAGAGTGCCTTTGTCACTCTGAGGCCAGTAACAAATCCTGCACTGGGTGGAGATGCTAACACCTCCCCCAGGCAGGAGCTGTAACACCTGGCGGTGAGCCTCAAAGGCTCACCCCTTTGTCACAGCACCGCAGGACACTCCAGCTTAGTGGAGTTGCCCGCCCCCTCCGGCCACGGCCCCCACTTTTGGCAGCAAGGCTGGAGGAAACAAAGAAAACAACAAGGAGGAGTCACTGGCCAGTCAGGACAGCCCCTAAGGTGTCCTGAGCTGAAGTGACTCTAACTTTTAGAAATCCTCCATCTTGCAGATGGAGGATTCCCCAAATAGGATTAGGGATGTGCACAAAGAGGGTGTACCCACCCTCAGGGCTAGTAGCCATTGGCTACTAACCCCCCAGACCTAAACACGCCCTTAAATTTAGTATTTAAGGGCTTCCCTGAACCTAAGATTTTAGATTCCTGCAACTACAAGAAGAAGGACTGCTGAGCTGACAAACCCCTGCAGAGGAAGAACAGAAGACACCAACTGCCTTGGCCCCAGACTTACCGGCCTGTCTCCTGCCTCCCAAAGAAACCTGCTCCAGCGACGCTTTCCAAGGGACCAGCGACCTCTGAATCCTCTGAGGACTGCCCTGCTTCGAAAAAGACAAGAAACTCCTGAGGACAGCGGCACTGCTCCAAAAGAACTGCAACTTTGTTACAAGGAGCAGATTTAAAGACCCCTGCAACTCCCCGCAAGAAGCGTGAGACTTGCAACACTGCACCCGGCGACCCCGACTCGACTGGTGGAGAACAACCAACTCAGGGAGGACCCTCCGGCGACTCTACGACTGTGAGTAACCAAAGTTGTCCCCCCTGAGCCCCCACAGCGACGCCTGCAGAGGGAATCCCCAGGCTCCCCCTGACGCGACTGTCTGAACTCCATTTCCCGACGGCTGGAAAAGACCCTGCACCCGCAGCCCCCAGCCCCTAAAGAAAAGGAACTTCTGTGCAGGAGTGACCCCCAGGAGGCCCTCTCCCTTGCCCAGGTGGTGGCTACCCTGAGGAGCCCCCCCCCTTGCCTGCCTGCATCGCTGAAGAGACCCCTTGGTCTCCCATTGAAACCTGAAGAAAACCCGACGCGTGTTTGCACACTGCACCCGGCCGCCCCCACGCTGCTGAGGGTGTACTTTCTGTGCTACTTCGTGTCCCCCCCGGTGCCCTACAAAACCCCCCTGGTCTGCCCTCCGAAGACGCGGGTACTTACCTGCTGGCAGACTGGAACCGGGGCACCCCCTTCTCTCCTTTGAAGCCTATGTGTTTTGGGCACCTCTTTGACCTTTGCACCTGACCGGCCCTGAGCTGCTGGTGTGATAACTTTGGGGTTGCTCTGAACCCCCAACGGTGGGCTACCTTGGACCAAAAACTGAAACCTGTAAGTGCCTTACTTACCTGTTGAAACTAACAATAACTTACCTCCCCCAGGAACTGTGAAAATTGCACTGTGTCCACTTTTAAAACAGCTTATTGTGTTTTATGTAAAAAGTATACATGCTAAAGTAATGATTCAAAGTTCCTAGAGTACTTACCTGCAATACCTTTCAAATGAGCTATTACATGTAAAATTTAAACCTGTGATTCTTAAAATAAACTAAGAAAATATATTTTTCTATAACAAAACCTATTGGCTGGATTTGTCTCTGAGTGTGTGTACCTCATTTATTGTCTAGGTGTATGTACAACAAATGCTTAACACTACTCCTTTGATAAGCCTACTGCTCGACCACACTACCACAAAATAGAGCATTAGTATTATCTCTTTTTGCCACTATCTTACCTCTAAGGGGAACCCTTGGACTCTGTGCATGCTATTCCTTACTTTGAAATAGCACATACAGAGCCAACTTCCTACATGCACCTTTACTAAAGTGACTGTAAAAAAGGACGTCCTGCAAAGCTTATCTTTAGGAACGCCTTAACTTTTAAAGACATCTTCAACTAATTACACAAACGTATGAGAAACTCTCTTTAAATTTCAAAGTGTATTTCATTAACACGCAGAACCATTCCACTTAAGTACAACAGATTAAATCACTGCATTGAGAGGCCTTAATTATAAGTGGTAATTTTCAAACATGAACGTATAAACATTGATGCTACCCCGTCTTGACAACAATGCCATTAGTAAAGCAGGAGGCAAGTCATTTGTCAGGTGCACCCTTTGTGTGGCCTACATTGTTGTTGTGACTGAAACAACATTATAGTACTAAATCAAACACAAGAAAAGGTTTTGTACAGCACACATCCTGAACTCATGTATTTCAAGGTCCTCTCTCTTATGTTGTAATGAAGAAAAAGGAGCCAAAGTGAAAGACAACAATTGACTAGAATCACACACTTTGGTCAAGTGGGGAAGCTGGGATTGATCCCAGGTTTTTTGGTTTTACATTGTGCAATTCAGCCACCAGATGAGTATCTCTTTATCTCTCATGCTTTACATCAAAATGTTAATGCTCTGTGTTTAATTCTTGGAGCGTGAGGTTAGACAGTGGGTGGCAGAGAGAAGCCATGTGAAGGCTCGGTTTGTTGTCCACACCATGTACATGGTTCGATTTCCCCAATGCCTACCTTACACCAACCGATCCTCACCCTGCTGGCATCATTGTGGCCCTCAGGCATGACACATACCAAACTATTTGCCCCCTGGGGAAATGTTTGTGAATCCCCATTCTCCAGAAACCTCTACTTTGCCAATTTCAAGATGACAAAACCCATCTTCAGCCCTACAGGCCAGGTAGCCCACCCTGGGGGTATAGCTAGCTTTATTGGGGAGTATGCCTCCTGACTACTTCATTTCCTCACTTACCCGGGTCCAAATTTGCCTGGTGGAAGGGGGATGGCTTTGTCCTCCTCTTGGGGACAGCCTACTTGCATATGAGAGACGGTGTGCCTTTTAAAGCTCACTGCCTTGATGTGCCATTTCACTAGCCTTTCTGCCAAGAAGGGAAGTGACACCTCCCACGCAGGCAAGCGTTTGTTTCTGACTCCTGGGAGTGTTCAGAATCCTGTCTTGGTGGCAACAGCTGCGAGCTGGCAGCCAGAGCACAGGAAAGCTGGGGCAACCAAGCGGACAACATCTAAGGTCACCACCTGGGTGCTTGCCATATTGCCAACAACAGAAGAGTCATGTCAGGGGTGAGAAGGCACATAGTTTGATACAAAGCACAACATATTTCGGTAGTACCATAGTGGAGCTTGGGACCTTGGGGTTTCCCGGGTGCCAGCCTATGTTACACTATGGACTGCCTATCACTTATAGTAGCTTTTAATGGAAAAGGCCACAATAGAGACATACAAGCTTGCACTTATATGTCCACACCTTTAATATAATGCACCCTGCCTCCTGGGCTCAGGAGGCCTCCCTTAGGGGTGACTGACATATATTAAAAATAGTGCACATGGTGTGGGTAGAATTGAGTTGGAGTAAATTACGCTGCCCTTGCAGTCTACAATGGCAGGCTTGCTGTCAATAGTTTACCTGGGTCACTCAGGGTGGCACAAACAGTGCTAGATGAGCTGGTGACCCCTTGAACACCCATGCCCTGGGTACCACTGGTACCATAAACTAGGGACTTATAATGGGGGGGGTGGGAGGTTAAAACCTTGCTCACAGGGGATACCAATTCACGTGTTTGGGAGAGAGCAATTTCACTGGAGCCTGGTTTGCACGCTCCAGTGCACTTTCAGCGTCATAGCCAAAAAGAGTGGGGGTGACCATCCAAAAAGGGCAATTTTCTACAAGTTTTAAAACTGACATTTCAACCTTACAAAATAAATGTTTTGCCAGGCCAAAGCCTTCCTTTTTAATAGATATAAATCACTCCTAAAAGCTCATAATGCAGGGTGCTTGGTCTTTAAAAAGTAGGGTATGTATACTTAAGATTTACACTTTGTAACAGTAAAAAAAAAAAAAAGGTATTTTTCACTATGGCAAGGCTAGCCTCCAATAGAGGGTTAACTTATTACATTTAATAATTCATAACTTCAGTTTGGAAATAGCTAGAGAAATATTTCTTCCACTCATTTGAATTGTAATTTAAAATCCTTTTTAACAGTAAAGTGGGATTTTAACTTACTATTTTGAACATTCCTCTTTTAGAAAGCTGTCATTTTCCTACCTAAACCAAATGTGCATTTCTGCCACTGTCCAGGGTCACATGATTGTTAAAGGCAATTCTGTGGTGTGATGTGTACTCCTTTCAGGGAGGGATGAAGGGACCTTGGGTGTGGGGAAGGGTGTTCCTTTCCTGAGCAGGATGGCTGAGGGGCTGCACTCATCCCCTTTTTGAGCTCTAAATGGTAGCCCAAGGGCTGTACCGAGCCCCTTGCTGACATCAGAAAATGCTTGCCCTGTCACTGGCAAATGCAGCTGACACCTGGGCCTGCCTGCTCTTTGTTTCACTAGCCAGGCGGAGCCAGATCTAGGAGAAAGGAAAGAACTGACCAAAATCACTTTAGGGTTAGACAAAGATGGTTGTCCCCCACCCACAGGTGGGAACTAGGCCTAAAAGTGGCAACCCCAGAACCTCTCATCAGAACACTCCTACACCTGAGAGGATTCCGAAGGACTGCCCCGCTGTCTAAAAAAGGAAGATTGGACCTGCTTGCTCAGACCCAGGAACCCAGAGTGATCGAAGGGTAAGTTAGCTGACCTCCTGTTTGAGCTGAAGGGACACAACAAGCTTCCAGAGGCCTTTCCTGCTTTCCAGCTGAGCAGATCCAAGTGGACCTGACCGTGTCCCCCCTGCTGGCCTCTGGGGGAGTGAGTCCTGATCTCAAAGTGCTGTCCTTAAGGCCCAGGACCCTGGGCTGGAATAAGACTGTACTCCTTCCTGCTCAACTGAAGGTTTCAGCAGAACTGAAGCAGCGCAGATTGATGCAGGGCCTCGCATCACAACCCTGTTCGGCGCCTTTCCCGAATCCAACTGAGTGATGCAGCGCCTCACATTGTAGCCCCTCATAGCTCCGGTACAACGTCTCAACGAACCTGAGACAGAGCCTTGCATCAAAGCACTGTGCAGCCCCTGCACCAAGGCCAAAATAAAAAGGTACTACTCCCAGAGGTCTGCACCTGGACTCATACCCAAGTGGGGCTCCATCGTGGTAACTTTAACTTTTGACTTTGTTCAGGCTAGATAACTGCAGTTGGAATTCGTGCATTTTTGAAGCTTATTTTCACCTTAAACTTTAAAACCTCATAACTCCTGTATTACTGATTAGATTTTTTTTTAACTTTGGTGACATTTTATTTATTCAAATGCTCTCTACTTTTCTAAATTGGTTTGCAATTATTATTGTGTTGTTTCCCGGCATTACTATTTGAGTAGTGCATACATATGTTACACATTGCTTCTAAGTTAAGCTTGACTGCTTGTGTGACAAGCTACCAAAGTGTGAAACAGAGGTTTATTTAGTGAGTTTTGTGGTTCACCCCGATAAGGATTGTAATTATCACTTGAGTGAGGCTCTCACACTTCTCAACAAATAATCCAATTTCTTACATCAGTGTTCAGCTTGAGGCATTTCAACTTTATCTGATTGGTCACTTCGGTTATGCAGGAGTTGAAGCTGTTCGTTGTGCTGGGTGTTTTGTACAAGAGGAACAGTATTAGTTGGGTGTTAGCATACGTGAATATGTTGATTATGTGTGGTCAGATGTTCATTAAGATGTTAAAGATCAGCTGAGCGAGAAGCCCAAGGGAACTCTGGAAATAAGGTCCCGAGCTTTCAAAGATGAAGGTAGCATGTTGATTGTCTGGGTTCTTGTGGTAGGTACATTGGAGGCGGGTCCTCAGATGTTAGTTTTATCGGGATGGGGTGGGAGAACGTGTCCAAGGCCGCTGAGCAGTCAAGTATGATGAGGACTGTGTGTTCTCCTTTGTCAAGGATCATCTGAAGGTCATTGGTTGATGCAATGAGGGATGTCACGTAGCTGTGGTTGGGTCTGAATCCTGACTGCATGGCATCAAGGACCTGGTGATTGGTGAGATGATGGCTTTTACTGGGACCTTTGCTGAGCATGATAAAAGAGGGATTGGTTGGTAGTTCGTGAGCTTGCCTGGTCTGCTAAAGGCTAAAGGCTTATTCAAGACAAGTGATATCTAGATAGATAGATAGATAGATAGATAGATAAATAGACAGATAGATAGCTACAGATATGGGTTCCTGGGTGGTAAGGGAATTTCTACGGTTTATAGTGTGTATGGGTGGCAAGGGGTGGTTTAAGGTGGGTATGGCTTTTTGTGAGAGAACCTGTATGGTTTAGGGTGGGTATGGATTTTTGGGTGGCAAGGGTAATTTTAGGATTTAGGATGGGTATGGGTTTTTTGGTAGGAAGGGCAATTTTAGGGTGGGTATGGGTTTTTGGGTGGCAAGAGTAATTTTAGGGTGGGTATGGTTTTTTTGGATGGTAAGGTTTTTTTTAGGGCGATTATATATGTATATATATATATATATATACATATATAATCGCCCTATATATATTTATATATTAAACTTACCACTTAAACTTTTACCACACATATGCCTTTACCAATTTTCTTTCTAAAAGTGTGCATTGGAAAAGCCATATTCATGGTAAAAGTTTTAGTTGTAAAGGAATGCATGGTAAAGACGCATTTGTTGTAATGACCATGGGGTAAATGCATGCGTGGTAAATGCATGCGTGGTTCCATCACACAACAGTGGATAACGCATCCAGTGCACTGAGATTCTGAATGCATGAAAGAACTCCTGGAGCTTAGTCACTTAGGCCCTCATTTTGACTTCTGCAGTCTTTTTGAAAGACCACAGAAGCCGATGCAGCCAGTGCTGGCGGTCTGCTGACTGCCATATTTATAAGTCATTGGCAGACATCCGCGGAAGTCTGACTCCAAAGAGATGATTGCATCACCAGCACCGCCACGCCAGCAAGACTCCGCCCGCCCCATTACGAGCCATAATACGGCTTGGTGGAGTCTTGCTGGTGTGGTGTTGCTGGCGATGCAAGACCGCCAGGACCCATCCCCTCCTAGATGACCTCCTCAACGTAGAAGGTAAGTGATCGTCCGAAAGGGTGGGGGGGTAGGGTGTTGGGTGCATGTGTGTGGTGTGTGTGTGTATGGGTGCGAATGGGGGAATATGAGTGCATGTTCGCAAGTGAGTGGGAGGTGTCTTTGTGCAAGTGTATGGATGCGGGCGGGTGCGTATGTGTGAGTGCGGGTGTGTAAATGGATGTGTACAGTTGGGGGGTGTTTGTGGGTGTGAGTATGCGGTGCAGGGGGGAGAGGGGTGATGAATGTGGGCATTTATATGATTGAATGTTGGTGTGCGTGCATGTGTGCATGAATGGGTTGTGTATCTGTATGATGTATGCGAGTGAATGGGGTGTGTGTCTGCATGTATGCGAGTAAGTGGGGGGGTGTGTCTGCATGTATGCAGGTGCGTGGGGGTGTCTGTGTGAATGTATGCCAAAGGGTGTGTACGTGAACGCATACGTGAGTAAAGGGGTGGTGTTTGTAAGTGTGTGGACTGGGAGGAGTGTCTGCATGTGTGTTGACGTGTGGGGGTGCGTGTGCCAGCGACAGGAATGGGGATTCCTGTCGCCGGGTGTGTTTCTGCCAGGGTTTTCGTGGTGAGGTGACCGCCACAGAAAGCCTGGCGGTCTGCAGCCTTGTAATCTGGCGGGTTGGAGGTGCTCACAGCCGGCCGCAGCTGTGCTACTGCACCGGCAGGCCAGGCGGCGTTGTGGAGGTTTGGCGTCCTCCAAACCACACAACTTGTGATGTGGCAGTCTTTACCGCCGGGTTTGATGTCCATCAGCTCATAATGAGGGCCTCAATGTGCAATGCATCCCTACTATGAATGCCAAGTTATATGAAGGACTTTTATGTATTTTGCCATTAAAAGGAAGGGTGCATACTTTCTGTTGTTACTTAACAGCATGGATCTGGTAAAAGACCGAGTGCATACTTTTCTGCAATACTAGATCCAATAGCCATTGTCCTGCCTGGTTGCTTAAAAATATATCAGCAACTGCTTTGGCAATCAAACAGGGTGAGGCAATAGTGAAGGGATGCACACTCAATGGGTTGAATCCACATCCAGTTGAGACATTCCTAACATATACTCAGCATCTTACAAACAGCCCCTTGACTGAGTATGAAGTATTGGTGACAGAGAATAATTCATTTAGACAATGTAATACCCTGAATCCTGCCACACATTTCCCTTTGCCAAAATAGGAGACGGGAAAAGCTAATGATGGGATTGATAATGGGGATCAGGCATGTTTTAATGTGACTGAAGTACGCAAGATTATATATTCCAGATGTATCAGTCAATTTTGCAGATTTGGTTCTATTTGTGGATGGTTCTATTCTTAGAGACCATCACAGAAGTCTTAGAGCAGCAAATACAGCCTGCACAATGACATATGTTGTGGAGGCATCATACTTGCGTAATGTAAGCTCAGCAAAAGTAGCAGAATTGATTGCTCTTACAAGAGCATGCTGTGTGGCTATCAATTAAGTATTACTCGCGACAGATACTTAGTGGTAAAACGAAACTTGAGGGGCCCCTCCTGCAAAGTACATGGAGGGACCATCCTCCAAACTCACGCATGCGCTCTCAGGTCAGGGCACTGTGCTAAGAGGGGCCCTGTGGCGCTTGGGACTCCCCATCCCCCACGAGGGGGGCTTTGTTATGCTACAGATAGTAATCAATATGGTTTTGGCATGGTCCAGGATTTTGGCCAACTGCGGTCTCAGCCGGGTGTCATGAGATTTACTGGCACCCCAATTAAAAATGACCCAAGAATTTTGGGTTTGCTCAATACATTGAAATTGACAACGAAAATTGCTGTGGTAAAATGTGTTGCGCATAAGAGTGGAGATGGCATGGAATTGTCGGGTAAAATGTTTGCAAATGAGGTCACACAGTAATGTGCTCTTATCTCTTGTACATTGTGATCAAATGAAAACTCAAAAAGAAGCTGATTTGAAAATGTAAATAACTTTCTTTTAGTGTCAGTTCAAACAGTGGATGAAGTCAGAAACCTTCAAGAAGAGGCAACACAAGATGAAAAGGAAAGTTAGGAAAAAGCAGGGTGTACACAAGATGAGAATGATATTTGGAGATCAAATCATAGAAGACTGTGTTGCCAGATTCAATGTAACTGCAGATTGTAAGATAACTGCCTGGACCTAGACATGTAGGATGAAATAGGATGATATGGACTTTTTTTTTAAAAGTATTGGTTAAATCCTCAATTTGGAAGCATTTTATGACTCTTGTCTTAAAGATATGTAACATGTCAGCAGATGAATGTAGGGAGGAGAACATAAGTAAGTATGAATCATGTGGGAAAGTTAGGAGGTCCATTCACAAGGCTACAAATATTTTGCATAACTCCCAGTTTGCATGGTCTCAGATACATCTTCGTGATCATTAGTTTGATCAGTAGGTGGGTAGAAGCACACCTGACAAGGCATTGCGACACACTCACCAGAGCCAAGCTATTACTGAGGGAGGTGATCCCTAGATTTGGCCTGTCACATTCTTCAAAAACAGATAAGGTGAAGTTAACAAAAAATGGAGACATGATAGTTCTATGCATGCCATTCAAAATAGACCAGAGGTTTCATTTTAGTTACTATTCTGAAGCTTCAGGTGTAGTGGAAAAAAGAAACCGTATGATGAAAGAAAAGTTGTTAATATGTTTCTTCGATGTCACTGAAATATCCAGATACTCTTCCTCTGGTTTTACACAGTGTAAGAGGCACCCCCAAGCAAAGGCAAAGGATTGACACCTCATCGGGTGGTGCAGAGCCATGAGGATTCCTGATATTGGCTGCCTTAGGGACATTACTAATGATCTGGTTCTGGATAACTGCAAAGGTTTGGCTGATTTGGAACACTGACTCCCACCAGGTGAAGCTATTTAGACATTCAGGAAGCAATGAACCAGGCTACAACCAAGAGCCCGGAGACAAGGTTGTAGTTGGTGAAGAAACATGTTTGGAAGTTTTGTCTGAGGCCTAAGTGTAAGGGGCCTCATCAAGTCATCTTGGTGATGAACATTGCTGTGAAGTGAGGTTATCCTTAATGGATTCACCATCTCACACAAAAAGAGCATCAACTGCAGATGAAGAAGCTGTGCTACAGACTGTTGATTTACAGAGTCAAGCTCGAGCAGGTAATGCAAATAAAACTGAAGATGAGAGCTTGATGAAAGCTGAATAGTTTGAAGGTGTGAGAGAAAGAAAGAGGCGGGGTGGGGAATTCCTACAGTCCGACGTCCAGGACATATAGGCCCAAATTATTACATTGGCGGTACATACCGCTGCGGGTACAGTCGCCAACATACCGCCACCGCGGCTACCATCCGTCCGGCATATTATGAGCACTGCCTGACTTCCGCCACAATAAGGGCAGAAATCCGGCAGTGCTCATGGTGGTGGATGGTGGTAAGCTGGCGCTGCTACCACCAGCACCGCCACGCCACGCCACTAGAACGCCGCCAGCCATATTATGACTAGTAATACGGCCTGGCGGTGTTCTGCTGGTGGCGCGCTG
Source organism: Pleurodeles waltl (assembly GCF_031143425.1). Classification (NCBI taxonomy): domain Eukaryota; kingdom Metazoa; phylum Chordata; class Amphibia; order Caudata; family Salamandridae; genus Pleurodeles; species Pleurodeles waltl. The sequence continues at coordinate 95,562,303 of NC_090441.1, forward strand.
TTGGTAGCAGCACCCATTCCCGTTCCCTGCCGGAAGACCTCCTTGCTCAAAGTAAGACAGGGGACGGGGTGGGAGGGCGGGGGGTGTTGTGTGTGTCTGTGTGTTTGAGTGTGTGCATGAATGTCTGAGTGTGTGTGTGAATGCATCTGTGTTGTTTGAGTGGGTGTATGCGTGTGAGTGAATGCGTGTAAGAATGGTGAAGTGAGTGCATGTCTGCATGTCAGTGTGATTGTGTGTGAGTATGTTTGGAAGTATGCATGAATAAATGCATGTATGTCAGTGTGTGAATGAATGCGTGTATGTCTAAGTGAATGGGTGTATGCCTGGTGTGTGTGGGTGTCCGTGTGCGTGTATGCAGGGATGGGGGTGTGGGGTGAGGGGCACTGTGACTGTAGTGGGGGTGGGGGGAAGAGGGTGATGTGTGCATATGTGGCTGTGGGTGGTAGGGTCAGTTGTGTGGTGTGTGTGGATCGGAGGGGGGCGGGGTGAGTTTGGATGGAGGGGAGCATCAAGTGAGAATTGGGGGAGCCGTCTACCAGTGACAGGGAAGGGATTCCCTGTCACCGGTAGGGTCTACCGCAATGGTTTTTGTGGCATTGGTAACGCCACGAAAACCATGGTGGTAGGCCGGCTCATAATGCCATGGGTGTTACTATGTCGGCTGCCAGGCTGGAGATAGAGATCTCTGGGCTGGTGGCTCATACCACCATTGCGGTATGAGTGGAGAAGTGGCGGGTTGGCTGCAGCCAACCCGCCAATATCATAATGTGGCGGTATGTACCACCAGCCTGTTGGCGGTCATACTGCCACATTATCGCCAGGGACATAATGACCCTCATAGTTTGGAGTCAAGGACAACACATTTTCAGGTTTATTTTGTACTTGGGACTAGTAGGCCCAACTCCCTGCAGTACACACCCATTGGCTGCCAACTTACAACACACATTACAGAACAGGGAAGGGAATTGTATGCAGTTGAGGTAATATTTGCATCGATATGTTAATGCTGTTTGAACTTGTATTTATGGTTCATTAATGCAAAGCCTTTATTATTAGGGTGAATGTTCTAAACGCACATTGTAAGTTTGGACAGTACTACTGACTGTTTTAGTTTTTTTTTAAAAGTGTACACGCATTTGCAAAGTGTAAAAATATAAGCTCTTTATCATGCTCTCAGAATGCTCTTTGATTATATGCAAATATTTGCAGAAGCTTAAAAGTAAGATTTTTTTTTTGCTTTAAAGATAAAATGTTCTAAAAAAATGCAACTAAAAATAAAAGCTCTGCAACTACTGCAAAAGTTTAGGTGCCATTTGTTCCAAAAAAATATTCAGTCAGTCAATGTTACCATTGTCAGCAAGATTTTGGGAAACATGAATATAAACGAGCATTGGCAAAGCCAATAGGCCTGACATTGGAGGTAAATCTTCTGGCTTTGTCAATGTGTGTCTTGTTTCAACATGGGATTTGTAAACCTTTATTGTTGTGAGATGTGCTGAGCCCTCATTATTGTGACAAATTTTAGCAAAAAGCTAAAATATTTTCGATCGCTAAAAGGACATATTGCCACAGCGGTTCCTGGCACTGAACAAAACTACTTTGTGTGCTAATATGCTCCTTGTGAAAGGGCAGATTGCAATCATTGTAATGTAACATGGATTTGTAGAGTGTGGAACTTGTCACTCGTGAGGGTATCCAGGTGTTGAGCAGGAGCTGGTTCTGCAAATAGGATTAGTCACAGTGAAGCAAGCTGAGAGATGGATATAGAGAGAAATAGAATTTTAATAAAATAAAAGGTCTAGGTTAACGACAGACCTAATTAGGGGCCCAACTCTTAAACAAAGTCACAAAAGTGTTCCCATAGTATATGTATTTGCATTAGTGCAGGTTTGCATATCAGATGAAGTCACAGAAGTAGACTAGAAAATCATACTCCTAGAAAATATTTGTGAACTGTATTTTAGTATGAGCAAATATGCAGGTGTAGATTTGCTCCTGTGAAAATTTGAGGGTTTAGAAGTTCACTTTCCCTTTAACCACTTTTTTCCTAATCCTGGAAGAAGTTTTACTGCTGACCCTTGTCAGCAGTAAATTTCCAACCTTTCTCAGCATGGGAAATGATTAGGGAAGACCTGATGAAAACCCTTAAAACATGCAAGTTAGTAGGTTTGCACAGACTCACACGGGCATTCCAACCCTTGAACTATTGCTTACTGTTACCTCCAGCCCCAGTATGTAGATGTGTGGAAAGGTGGCAAGATAAGGAAGTTGGTAGTATTCAAGCCCTACTGTAGTATTAACCCTGGCGTAATCAGAGAGTCTATCATCAATACCATAACTTGTCGCCACACTACATGTCACCAAAGGGACCGCTAGATTTGTTTACAGGACAAGTATTTGTATTTCTGTTTGTATGTTTTCTTATTTATAAAGCGCATTCTGGCCAAGGCATCGAAACGCTAAGCAACAGGAGTGAAGTGACCGACAGAGAGACAGAAAGAAGAAAGAAAAAAAAGAATTAGCAAAAGCTACTGAGGGAAAAGCCAAGTTTTTAGCTGCTTTCCAAAAGCCAGGAAATTGTGTTCCTTCCTAATCATTACGGGGAGCGTATTCCAGTGCTTACCAGCAGCCACTATAAATGCTTTATCGCCCCATCGGGCCTTACGAGTCAGAGGAACATGGACTATACACAAGTAGATTTATAAAGCAACTTGTCCCATGGACAAGTATATTTTGTATTAATCTCTAAAGAGGGCATTGCAGAGGTTCAACATCCTAATGAAAAGTGAAGAAAAATCAACTGAAACATTGGTAAATCTAAATGATAAAGACTTTAAGGTCTAAAGTCAGGAGATCAGCAGGAGTAACGGAGCCAAACAAGAAGTACGCAGCTCCTTCATGGGAATATCTGACAAAGACTGAACCAGAAGAAAGAGATATTGATGTGAGAGATTTTCCATTACATTTTGAAAAACATCAATGAATTGGCCATTGTAGGAAGTTGGCTCTGTATGCACTATTTCAAAGTAAGGAATAGTATGCACAGAGTCCAAGGGTTCCCCTTAGAGGTAAGATAGTGGCAAAAAGAGATAATACTAATGCTCTATTTTGTGGTAGTGTGGTCGAGCAGTAAGCTTATCAAAGGAGTAGTGTTAAGCATTTGTTGTACGTACACACAGGCAATAAATGAGGAACACACAACACAAATCCAGCCAAGAGGTTTTGTTATAGAAAAATATATTTTCTTAGTTTATTTTAAGAACCACAGGTTCAAATTCTACATGTAATATCTCATTTGAAAAGTATTGCAGGTAAGTACTTTAGGAACTTTGAATCATTACATTAGCATGTATACTTTTTACATAAAACACAATAAGCTTTTTTTAAAGTGGACACAGTGCAATTTTCACAGTTCCTGGGGGAGGTAAGTTTTTGTTAGTTTTGTCAGGTAAGTAAATCACTTACAAGTCTCAGGTTTGGGTCCAAGGTAGCCCACCCTTGGGGGTTCAGAGCAACCCCAAAGTTACCACACCAGCAGCTCAGGGCCGGTCAGGTGCAGAGGTCAAAGAGGTGCCCAAAACGCATGGGCTTCAATGGAGAGAAGGGGGTGCCCCGGTTCCGGTCTGCCAGCAGGTAAGAACCCGCGTCTTCGGAGGGCAGACCAGGGGGGTTTTGTAGGGCACCGGGGGGGACACAAGTCAGCACAAAAAGTACACCCTCAGCAGCGCGGGGGCGGCCGGGTGCAGTGTGCAAACAAGTGTCGGGTTCTCTGTAGATTTCAATGAGAGATCAAGGGATCTCTTCAGCGGTGCAGGCAGGCAAGGGGGGGGCTCCTCGGGGTAGCCACCACCTGGGCAAGGGAGAGGGCCTCCTGGGGGTCACTCCTGCACAGGAGTTCCGTTCCTTTAGGTGCTGGGGGCTGCGGGTGCAGGGTCTTTTCCAGCCGTCGGGAAAGGGAGTTCAGGCAGTCGCGGTCAGGGGGAGCCTCGGGATTCCCTCTGCAGGCGTCGCTGTGGGGGCTCAGGGGGGACAACTTTGGTTACTCACGGTCTCGGAGTCGCCGGAGGGTCCTCCCTGAGGGGTTGGTTCTCCACCAGTCGAGTCGGGGTCGCCGGGTGCAGTGTTGCAAGTCTCACGCTTCTTGCGGGAGGTTGCAGGGGTCTTTAAGTCTGCTCCTTGAAACAAAGTTGCAGTTCTTTTGGAGCAGTGCCGCTGTCCTCGGGAGTTTCTTGTCTTTCTTGAAGCGGGGCAGTCCTCAGAGGATTCAGAGGTCGCTGGTCCCTTGGAAAGCGTCGCTGGAGGAGGGTTCTTTGGAAGGCAGGAGACAGGCCGGTAGGACTGGGGCCAAAGCAGTTGGTTTCTTCTGTTCTTCCTCTGCAGGGGTTTTTCAGCTCAGCAGTCTTCTTCTTCTTGTAGGTTTCAGGAATCTAAATTCTTAGGTTCAGGGGAGCCCTTAAATACTAAATTTAAGGGCGTGTTTAGGTCTGGGGAGTTAGTAGCCAATGGCTACTAGCCCTGAGGGTGGGTACACCCTCTTTGTGCCTCCTCCCAAGGGGAGGGGGTCACATCCCTAATCCTATTGGGGGAATCCTCCATCTGCAAGATGGAGGATTTCTAAAAGTCAGAGTCACCTCAGCTCAGGACACCTTAGGGGCTGTCCTGACTGGCCAGTGACTCCTCCTTGTTATTCTCATTATTTCCTCCGGCCTTGCCGCCAAAAGTGGGGGCCGTGGCCGGAGGGGGCGGGCAACTCCACTAGCTGGAGTGTCCTGCGGTGCTGGCACAAAGGGGTGAGCCTTTGAGGCTCACCGCCAGGTGTGACAGCTCCTGCCTGGGGGAGGTGTTAGCATCTCCACCCAGTGCAGGCTTTGTTACTGGCCTCAGAGTGACAAAGGCACTCTCCCCATGGGGCCAGCAACATGTCTCGGTTGTGGCAGGCTGCTGGAACTAGTCAGCCTACACAGATAGTCGGTTAAGGTTTCAGGGGGCACCTCTAAGGTGCCCTCTGGGGTGTATTGCACAATAAAATGTACACTGGCATCAGTGTGCATTTATTGTGCTGAGAAGTTTGATACCAAACTTCCCAGTTTTCAGTGTAGCCATTATGGTGCTGTGGAGTCCGTGTTTGACAGACTCCCAGACCATATACTCTTATGGCTACCCTGCACTTACAATGTCTAAGGTTTGGCTTAGACACTGTAGGGGCACAGTACTCATGTACTGGTGCCCTCACCTATGGTATAGTGCACCCTGCCTTAGGGCTGTAAGGCCTACTAGAGGGGTGACTTATCTATACTGCATAGGCAGTGTGAGGTTGGCATGGCACCCTGAGGGGAGTGCCATGTCGACTTACTCGTTTTGTTCTCACCAGCACACACAAGCTGGTAAGCAGGGTGTCTGTGCTGAGTGAGGGGTCCCCAGGGTGGCATAAGATATGCTGAGGCCCTTAGAGAACTTCCCTGGCATCAGGGCCCTTGGTAACAGGGGTACCAGTTACAAGGGACTTACCTGGATGCCAGGGTGTGCCAGTTGTGGAATCAAAAGTACAGGTTAGGGAAAGAACACTGGTGCTGGGGCCTGGTTAGCAGGCCTCAGCACACTTTCAATTCAAAACATAGCATCAGCAAAGGCAAAAAGTCAAGTGGTAACCATGCCAAGGAGGCATTAACTTACACAACCCCCCCCCCCCAAACAAAAGAGGATGAGACTAACCTTTCCCAAGAGAGTCTTCATTTTCTAAGTGGAAGAACCTGGAAAGGCCATCTGCATTGGCATGGGCAGTCCCAGGTCTGTGTTCCACTATAAAGTCCATTCCCTGTAGGGAGATGGACCACCTCAACAGTTTTGGATTTTCACCTTTCATTTGCATCAGCCATCTGAGAGGTCTGTGGTCAGTCTGAACTAGGAAGTGAGTACCAAAGAGGTATGGTCTCAGCTTCTTCAGGGACCAAACCACAGCAAAGGCCTCCCTCTCAATGGCACTCCAACGCTGCTCCCTGGGGAGTAACCTCCTGCTAATGAAAGCAACAGGCTGGTCAAGGCCATCATCATTTGTTTGCCCCTACTGCCCCTATCCCATGTTCAGAGGCATCTGTTTGCACAATGAACTGCTTGGAGTAATCTGGAGCTTTTAGAACTGGTGCTGTGCACATAGCTTGTTTCAGGGTGTCAAAGGCCTGTTGGCATTCTACAGTCCAGTTTACTTTCTTGGGCATTTTCTTGGAGGTGAGTTCTGTGAGGGCTGTCACAATGGATCCATATCCCTTCACAAACCTCCTATAGTACCCAGTCAAGCCAAGGAATGCCCTGACTTGGGTCTGGGTTTTTGGAGCTGCCCAGTCCAGAATAGTCTGGATCTTAGGCTGGAGTGGCTGAACTTGGCCTCCACCTACAAGGTGTCCCAAGTAAACCACAGTTCCCTGCCCTATCTGGCATTTGGATGCCTTGATAGAGAGGCCTGAAGATTGCAGAGCCTTCAAAACCTTCTTCAGGTGGACCAGGTGATCCTGCCAGTTGGAGCTAAAGACAGCAATATCATCAAGATAAGCTGCACTAAAGGACTCCAACCCAGCAAGGACTTGATTCACCAACCTTTGGAAGGTGGCAGGGGCATTCTTTAAACCAAAGGGCATAGCAGTAAACTGATAATGCCCATCAGGTGTGGAGAATGCTGTTTTCTCTTTCTCTCCAGGTGCCATTTTGATTTGCCAGTACCCTGCTGTTAAGTCAAAGGTACTTAAGAATTTGGCAGCACGTAATTTGTCAATCAGCTCGTCAGCTCTAGGAATGGGATGGGCATCTGTCTTGGTGACAGAATTAAGGCCTCTGTAGTCCACACAAAACCTCATCTCTCTCTTTCCTTCTTTGGTGTGAGGTTTGGGGACTAAGACCACTGGGCTAGCCCAGGGGCTGTCAGAGTACTCAATTACTCCCAATTCCAGCATCTTGTGGACTTCCACCTTGATGCTTTCCTTAACTTGATCAGACTGTCTGAAGATTTTGTTTTTGACAGGCATGCTGTCTCCTGTGTCCACATCATGGGTACACAGGTGTGTCTGACCAGGGGTTAGGGAAAAGAGCTCAGCAAACTGTTGTAGGACCTTCCTACAGTCAGCTTGCTGTTGGCCAGAGAGGGTGTCTGAATAGATCACTCCATCCACTGAGCCATCTTTAGGGTCTGATGAGAGGAGATCAGGGAGAGGCTCACTCTCAGCTTCCTGGTCCTCACCTGTTACCATCAACAGATTTACATCAGCCCTGTCATGGAAGTGTTTTAGGCGGTTTACATGGATCACCCTCTTGGGGCTCCTGCTTGTGCCTAGGTCCACCAGGTAGGTGACCTGACTCTTCTTTTCCAGGATTGGGTAAGGGCCACTCCATTTGTCCTGAAGTGCCCTGGGAGCCACAGGCTCCAAAACCCATACTTTCTGCCCTGGTTGAAATTCAACCAGTGCAGCCTTTTGGTCATACCAACACTTCTGGAGCTGTTGGCTGGCCTCAAGGTTTTTGCTTGCCTTTTCCATGTACTCTGCCATCCTTGAGCGAAGGCCAAGCACATAGTCCACTATGTCTTGTTTAGGCTCATGAAGAGGTCTCTCCCAGCCTTCTTTCACAAGAGCTAGTGGTCCCCTTACAGGGTGGCCAAACAGAAGTTCAAAGGGTGAGAACCCTACTCCCTTCTGAGGCACCTCTCTGTAAGCGAAAAGCAGACATGGCAGGAGGACATCCCATCTCCTTTTGAGTTTTTCTGGGAGCCCCATGATCATGCCCTTTAATGTCTTGTTGAATCTCTCAACAAGGCCATTAGTTTGTGGATGATATGGTGTAGTGAATTTATAAGTCACTCCACATTCATTCCACATGTGTTTTAGGTATGCTGACATGAAGTTGGTACCTCTGTCAGACACCATCTCCTTAGGGAAGCCCACTCTGGTAAAGATACCAATGAGGGCCTTGGCTACTGCAGGGGCAGTAGTCGACCTAAGGGGAATAGCTTCAGGATACCTAGTAGCATGATCCACTACTACTAGGATGTACATATTTCCTGAGGCTGTGGGAGGTTCCAGTGGACCCACTATGTCCACACCCACTCTTTCAAAGGGGACCCCCACCACTGGAAGTGAAATGAGGGGGGCCTTTGGATGTCCACCTGTCTTACCACTGGCTTGACAGGTGGGACAGGAGGTGCAAAACTCCTTAACCTTCTGGGACATGTTGGGCCAGTAGAAGTGGTTGACTAACCTCTCCCACGTCTTGGTTTGTCCCAAATGCCCAGCAAGGGGAATATCATGGGCTAAGGTCAGAATAAACTCTCTGAACCCCTGAGGCACTACCACTCTCCTAGTGGCACCAGGTTTGGGATCTCTTGCCTCAGTGTACAGGAGTCCATCTTCCCAATAGACCCTATGGGTTCCATTTTTCTTGCCTTTGGACTCTTCAGCAGTTTGCTGCCTAAGGCCTTCAAGAGAGGGACAGGTTTCTTGTCCCTTACACAACTCCTCCCTTGAGGGTCCCCCTGGGCCCAAGAGCTCAACCTGATAAGGTTCCAGCTCCATAGGCTCAGTTCCCTCAGAGGGCAGAACTTCTTCCTGAGAAGAGAGGCTCTCTTTTTCTTGTTGTGTTTCAGCTGGTTTCCCAGCTGACTTTCCTTTTCTCTTGGTAGTCTGGGCCTTTCTTCCAGACTCCAGCTCTACTTTTTCACCCTGTGCCTTGCACTGTGCCCTTGTTTTGACACACACCAGTTCAGGGATACCCAGCATGGCTGCATGGGTTTTAAGTTCTACCTCAGCCCATGCTGAGGACTCCAGGTCATTTCCAAGCAAACAGTCTACTGGGATATTTGAGGAGACCACCACCTGTTTCAGGCCATTGACCCCTCCCCACTCTAAAGTTACCATAGCCATGGGATGTACTTTAGTCTGATTGTCAGCGTTGGTGACTGGATAAGTTTGTCCAGCCAGGTATTGGCCAGGGGAAACCAGTTTCTCTGTCACCATAGTGACACTGGCACCTGTATCCCTCAGGCCCTCTACACTTGTCCCATTAATTAAGAGCTGCTGCCTGTATTTTTGCATGTTAGGGGGCCAGGCAGCCAGTGTGGCTAAATCCACCCCACCCTCAGAGACTAATGTAGCTTCAGTGTGACACCTGATTTGCTCTGGGCACACTGTTGATCCCACTTGGAGACTGGCCATTCCAGTTTTAGCTGGAGTGGAGTTAGAAGTGGTATCTTTCTTGGGACAGGCCTTGTCTCCAGTTTGGTGTCCAGACTGACTACAGCTACGACACCAGGCCTTTTTGGGATCAAAGTTTTTACCCTTGTACCCAGAATTGTTTTGTGAAGAGGCTCTGGGCCCACCCTCCTGTGCAGGTTTTTGGGGGCCTGTAGAAGACTCTTTACTATTTTTGTTTTTGGCTGTCTTACCACCTTTCCCCTGGGGAGGTTTTGTGACCCCTTTCTTTTGGTCACCCCCTGTGGAAGTTTTGGACACCCTAGTCTTGACCCAATGGTCCGCCTTCTTTCCCAATTCTTGGGGAGAAATTGGTCCTAGGTCTACCAGATGCTGATGCAGTTTATCATTGAAACAATTACTTAATAGGTGTTCTTTCACAGATAAATTGTACAGCCCATCATAATTACTTACACCACTGCCTTGAATCCAACCATCTAGTGTTTTTACTGAGTAGTCTACAAAGTCAACCCAGGTCTGGCTCGAGGATTTTTGAGCCCCCCTGAATCTAATCCTATACTCCTCAGTGGAGAATCCAAAGCCCTCAATCAGGGTATCCTTCATGAGGTCATAAGATTCTGCATCTTTTCCAGAGAGTGTGAGGAGTCTATCCCTACACTTTCCTGTGAACATTTCCCAAAGGAGAGCACCCCAGTGAGATTTGTTCACTTTTCTGGTTACACAAGCCCTCTCAAAAGCTGTGAACCATTTGGTGATGTCATCACCATCTTCATATTTAGTTACAATCCCTTTAGGGATTTTCAACATGTCAGGAGAATCTCTGACCCTATTTATGTTGCTGCCACCATTGATGGGTCCTAGGCCCATCACTTGTCTTTCCCTTTCTATGGCTAGGATCTGTCTTTCCAAAGCCAATCTTTCGGCCATCCTGGCTAACTGGATGTCCTCTTCACTGGAGTTATCCTCAGTGATTTCAGAGAGGTTGGTCCCTCCTGCGAGGGAACCAGCATCTCTGACTATGATTTGTGGAGTCAGGGCTTGAGAGGCCCTGTCCTCCCTAGATAGGACTGGTGGGGGGGAATCACCCTCCAAGTCACTATACTCATCCTCTGTGTTGCCATCCTCAGAGAGGTTGGCTCTTTCAAACTCTGCCAACAGCTCCTGGAGCTGTAGTTTGGAAGGTCTGGAGCCCATTGCTATTTTCTTTAGTTTACAGAGTGACCTTAGTTCTCTCATCTGTAGATGGAGGTAAGGTGTGGTGTGGTTCCACCACATTCACATCTGTATTAGACATTATGCTTCTAAAAGTTGGAATACTTTTTAAGAAACTAAAACTAGTTCTAGGTTCTAATTCGAACTTTCACAAACTTTTAAACTCTAAAAGAAATGCTAAACAGGATCTAACACAAGGCCCTAGCAGGTCTTTTAAGAATTTAGAAAAATTTCAAATTGCAAAAACAATTTCTAATGACAATTTTTGGAATTTGTCGTGTGATCAGGTATTGGCTGAGTAGTCCAGCAAATGCAAAGTCTTGTACCCCACCGCTGCTCCACCAATGTAGGAAGTTGGCTCTGTATGCACTATTTCAAAGTAAGGAATAGTATGCACAGAGTCCAAGGGTTCCCCTTAGAGGTAAGATAGTGGCAAAAAGAGATAATACTAATGCTCTATTTTGTGGTAGTGTGGTCGAGCAGTAGGCTTATCAAAGGAGTAGTGTTAAGCATTTGTTGTACATACACACAGGCAATAAATGAGGAACACACACTCAGAGACAAATCCAGCCAATAGGTTTTGTTATAAAAAAATATCTTTTCTTAGTTTATTTTAAGAACCACAGGTTCAAATTCTACATGTAATATCTCATTTGAAAGGTATTGCAGGTAAGTACTTTAGGAACTTTGAATCATTACATTAGCATGTATACTTTTTACATAAAACACAATAAGCTGTTTTAAAAGTGGACACAGTGCAATTTTCACAGTTCCTGGGGGAGGTAAGTTTTTGTTAGTTTTGTCAGGTAAGTAAATCACTTACAAGTCTCAGGTTTGGGTCCAAGGTAGCCCACCCTTGGGGGTTCAGAGCAACCCCAAAGTTACCACACCAGCAGCTCAGGGCCGGTCAGGTGCAGAGGTCAAAGAGGTGCCCAAAACGCATAGGCTTCAATGGAGAGAAGGGGGTGCCCCGGTTCCGGTCTGCCAGCAGGTAAGTACCCGCGTCTTCGGAGGGCAGACCAGGGGGGTTTTGTAGGGCACCGGGGGGGACACAAGTCAGCACAAAAAGTACACCCTCAGCAGCGCGGGGGCGGCCGGGTGCAGTGTGCAAACAAGTGTCGGGTTCTCTGTAGATTTCAATGAGAGATCAAGGGATCTCTTCAGCGGTGCAGGCAGGCAAGGGGGGGGCTCCTCGGGGTAGCCACCACCTGGGCAAGGGAGAGGGCCTCCTGGGGGTCACTCCTGCACAGGAGTTCCGTTCCTTTAGGTGCTGGGGGCTGCGGGTGCAGGGTCTTTTCCAGCCGTCGGGAAAGGGAGTTCAGGCAGTCGCGGTCAGGGGGAGCCTCGGGATTCCCTCTGCAGGCGTCGCTGTGGGGGCTCAGGGGGGACAACTTGGGTTACTCACGGTCTCGGAGTCGCCGGAGGGTCCTCCCTGAGGGGTTGGTTCTCCACCAGTCGAGTCGGGGTCGCCGGGTGCAGTGTTGCAAGTCTCACGCTTCTTGCGGGAGGTTGCAGGGGTCTTTAAGTCTGCTCCTTGAAACAAAGTTGCAGTTCTTTTGGAGCAGTGCCGCTGTCCTCGGGAGTTTCTTGTCTTTCTTGAAGCGGGGCAGTCCTCAGAGGATTCAGAGGTCGCTGGTCCCTTGGAAAGCATCGCTGGAGCAGGGTTCTTTGGAAGGCAGGAGACAGGCCGGTAGGACTGGGGCCAAAGCAGTTGGTGTCTTCTGTTCTTCCTCTGCAGGGGTTTTTCAGCTCAGCAGTCTTCTTCTTCTTGTAGGTTTCAGGAATCTAAATTCTTAGGTTCAGGGGAGCCCTTAAATACTAAATTTAAGGGCATGTTTAGGTCTGGGGGGTTAGTAGCCAATGGCTACTAGCCCCGAGGGTGGGTACACCCTCTTTGTGTCTCCTCCCAAGGGGAGGGGGCCACATCCCTAATCCTATTGGGGGAATCCTCCATCTGCAAGATGGAGGATTTCTAAAAGTCAGAGTCACCTCAGCTCAGGACACCTTAGGGGCTGTCCTGACTGGCCAGTGACGACTCCTTGTTATTCTAATTATTTCCTCCGGCCTTGCCGCCAAAAGTGGGGGCCGTGGCCGGAGGGGGCGGGCAACTCCACTAGCTGGAGTGTCCTGCGGTGCTGGCACAAAGGGGTGAGCCTTTGAGGCTCACCGCCAGGTGTGACAGCTCCTGCCTGGGGGAGGTGTTAGCATCTCCACCCAGTGCAGGCTTTGTTACTGGCCTCAGAGTGACAAAGGCACTCTCCCCATGGGGCCAGCAACATGTCTCGGTTGTGGCAGGCTGCTGGAACTAGTCAGCCTACACAGATAGTCGGTTAAGGTTTCAGGGGGCACCTCTAAGGTGCCCTCTGGGGTGTATTGCACAATAAAATGTACACTGGCATCAGTGTGCATTTATTGTGCTGAGAAGTTTGATACCAAACTTCCCAGTTTTCAGTGTAGCCATTATGGTGCTGTGGAGTCCGTGTTTGACAGACTCCCAGACCATATACTCTTATGGCTACCCTGCACTTACAATGTCTAAGGTTTGGCTTAGACACTGTAGGGGCACAGTACTCATGTACTGGTGCCCTCACCTATGGTATAGTGCACCCTGCCTTAGGGCTGTAAGGCCTACTAGAGGGGTGACTTATCTATACTGCATAGGCAGTGTGAGGTTGGCATGGCACCCTGAGGGGAGTTCCATGTCGACTTACTCGTTTTGTTCTCACCAGCACACACAAGCTGGTAAGCAGGGTGTCTGTGCTGAGTGAGGGGTCCCCAGGGTGGCATAAGATATGCTGAGGCCCTTAGAGAACTTCCCTGGCATCAGGGCCCTTGGTACCAGGGGTACCAGTTACAAGGGACTTACCTGGATGCCAGGGTGTGCCAATTGTGGAATCAAAAGTACAGGTTAGGGAAAGAACACTGGTGCTGGGGCCTGGTTAGCAGGCCTCAGCACACTTTCAATTCAAAACATAGCATCAGCAAAGGCAAAAAGTCAAGGGGTAACCATGCCAAGGAGGCATTTCCTTACAGCCATGAACTGAGAAAGAAGATGATCAATCATGATGGAGGAGGATGCTCTTAATGCAACGTTGATAGTATTAGAACAGGAAAATCTACCCTGCATGGCTCTGCAGAGCATGTGTCCATGCCCCAAAGCTCATCAGAGCAAGCTCTGTAGATTTTTTACCCCAGCCTCAGCACACACAACAATCAAGCATGTGCACTGGTGGCCTCTTTGTGACACAGTTTGCTACCCACAGCAGGGCTCTTTTGAGCACAAGGGCACACCACGAGAACCCACCTTCTCAAGTATGTTTACTGTGAGCTTGCCAGGCTGTGGAAGACTGACAGTACTAGCGTCAATCAGATTCTAGGAGAAAGAGAAGGCTTTTTACCAATCTCTGCCAAGATCCATTGTACTGTGAACACCCTGACCCAGTTACAGCCTTTTTTCACCTGGTACTGATGCTGCAGCTGCTTACTTGACTAGCAAGCATAGGCACACTTGTTCAACTTCTTTATCCCTGCATGCAAATGTTTCCATTTGCCTTTGAATTGCTCCACCTCAGATACACAAATAAAGGAGAATTGAAGTCTTACAAACTACAAAAAATTCTCATTCAAGACTGCAAATCACCATCCTCTAGTGGAATTTGAACATTCACAGCAGCACAAGATTCTAACACTAACATCAGTCTCCTACATTCCAACAACAACAAATTACCAATACCCCCTCATGTAATACTCTAAATGGATTAATCTTTCAGCATCCTGGTACAATCAAGACTTATCAGATAGCAAGAGTGCCAACAGAAGGCATGATAAGAGGTAGACCCAAATTCAACTGCAAAAGACATGATGAATCTCCACACATCAACCAGGGAGCTGGTCACAGACAGCAATACAGCCTTCTATGTACTACCTGTCATCAGCAAAGCCTCCAACGGAAGCTTAGTGGGCGGGAATGGGTTTTGGGTGTTACACCCTCCCTTATAAAAAATATTATCTAGTAAGTAGTTGGGTGAAGGTGCTTTTAGTCGGGTATGGTGAGGTATCTATTGGATTTCACCCTGGATATTTACATACACACACAGACAGAAACATGCACTCTCGTCTCTGTTTTGAAAATCTTAAAACATATTGCTTATTTTTGCAAAATATAGTTTTTTAAATACTCCTATATATTCATCCTCCTTTCACTTTCCACCTGCCTCTTAACCGCCTCATTCCCTGCTTCTCATATGCCAGCATGATAGTTGAAAAATCAGATGCTCACGTCCCTCACCCTCCCTGTCTTACTGACTAAGCTATGCCTGTGATAGCCATAAAGCCTTATGCCCAATCAAACCTCTTGAAAATTTCAAAGTAAACTGCATTCTCAGCTCTAACTTTACCAGAGGAAAGATTGATATATTTGACAACACAATCACTACCTTCCAAAGCATCCATGAAGGCTCACCTATTGAACGTCAACTGAAGACCACTTCCGATTAAGTTGACAACATTTGTGTGTCAGTAGTGAAGGGCATTCCTGTGTAGACTGATCTCTCATCCAATGAGCCTTTCTCAATAAACCTCAACATAGTACAGATGTAAAGAAGGTGGAAATGGCTCAATTTTGGGCCTGCAGCAAGAGCCGAGGGTGGAGTCCCAATTCCCTGGACACAGCTGAATTTGCACTTTAATAAGCAGGTTAGTTTATCTGAGATTGTGAATTGCAACACTTAATCCTTTATACTATCACATAGTACAAAAATATAGTGCTAACATTCCCATCAGAAATGTGATAAAGTTTGGAAATCGGGCTTCAGGAACTAAAGGAAGATAGGGATGGGGCAAAGAACGGGCCCAAATGAAAGAGTATAGTACATGATTAACTCTGAATTTCAATGGTTGAAATCATTGGCTCTATATTAAAGGATTTATGGACATTGACAACAGGACACAGGACTAAAAAGCAAGGGATCTATACCTACCTCAAACTAGTGTCCCCGTAAATTACAGAATTCTGACACTGGGAGTTCTGGGTGCTGTAGTTTTGGGGGCATGATCCCTGAAGGAAGAGATCTTAGAAAACCTAGAAACATATTCAGAACATTAATGTTGTCGATGTCCCTTAAAATGAGAAAAGCTTGAAAAGTTAGAACTGGTACAATATTAATCCAAGGTAGCATGCCTGCTTTCAGACATTGACACCTACAACAAAGTTGTATGATACCATTTACAAAATGAAAAATTGATATCTACCATTTTTACTCACTCAAAAAAGACAGGTCTAACAAAGCCCATCCTTAAAAAAGAAACAACAAGGTAAGGTCAGGCTCTCGTAATACTAGATCGCGGACAAGATTGTCTAAGTAATTTGCTATATTAAATAGTACTACCTGTAAAATATTACACATTTGAGTGATGAAAGATATACCAGTGGATACACTCCACTCAGCTTAGTTTCTCAAATTCTCATTAATGTGGCACTGACACTATGGCCCTCATTACAACCCTGGCGGGAAAAGCCGCCTACCACCATGCTGACTGCCGCTAACATACCATGAGCGCTGCGGTAATCCGCCACGGGTATTATGACCCACACAGGGAAATCAGGCACTATACAGACACCCACACAAGTCCGCCACACCAAAGGTCAGTGATAAACTGGTGATAGCAAAACCCACACCGGTACACCAACAGGAATACGCCCACAGTATCATGACCCACGAATCACCACAGCGGTCTTTCAAACACAGTAAACCATTGGTACACACCGCCGCGCTCAAAATACACACACACTTACAAAACTACACCACATTGGACAATTCAAAATACACACACCTCACACATACACACACCACACCCACACACCCAAACCAATATAAAACACACACCCACACTACCCACAACCCGTTACAGTGAAAAACAAGAGAGCAAGCACAGAGAGACAAGCAAGGAGCACCCACTCAATGTGTCGTTGGTACCGCCCCAGAAAAGCTGGCCGATTGGCGGGTTGTAATGGGGTGGGCGGAACATTATCTTCTGCTTGGTTGTTGGCAGTGACCGCCGCGGTGTTTGTTGCTACCACCGGGGTGGTCGGAGTGTTAAAGTGGCTGTCTGTGTTGGCGGTTTCCGCCGTGGTCGTGATCCCATTTATTTTTTCCTCCGGCATGTTGGTGGTATTACCACCGCTTTAGCACCGACCGCCAGGGTTGTAATGAGGGCCTATATGAGGGATATTGTTGGCAGAGTTTGATGCACCCCATCACACTGGGCAAGCAAGCAACCATCATATACCACTATTTGGCTCTTCCACTGATAGAAAGACGAAGCAACACCAATGTTATTTCACCCCAACCACAGACGTGTCAATCAAGCACTCAATCCATCTCCAAAGGAGAGTATACTTCACCAATACAGTGTTAGGAAATTATCTACAGGGCTAATGTAATAAAACAATTACAAATAAAAAAATCCTGAACTTTTTGAAGAGCTAGTGAACATGTTTTACATGCACCAACATATGTGCAACTTAAACATGCAAGGTGGGAATTCAAGAAGTGTCAAGCAATGAAAGAAGATGAAGCAATACACCCAACAGTCAAGATATATCACATTAGATCATTTAATACAGTGCATGTTAACTTGTGTATATTTGAAATTTCTAAACAACTATTTCAAAACATCTTGAAACTCTGAGTATCAAAATATAATTTTATTACTTGTTTAATGAAATTGGACATCCATAGCTGACGTGTTTCATTCCAGGGTCTTTCTCAGGGCAATACATGTATTCTTTCTTTTACGTAAATTTCAATATGGTAATCAATTTGAATGATTTCATCAATGCAGTCTTTATTTATGATAGAGCATAACAGTAGCTCGACCATATGTGTATTAGGGAAAATGTAGGGAAGACGGTATAGCCGTTATTGCATAGTAGCAATGTAAAAGACCACAGTAATAGTTCATTTGCGTGTGTGAAGACTGTCCTAGAAGATGTGATAATGTTATGGAATGGGTCTTCAATCTTCAGTGTGGACTTTGACCAAATACATTTGAGTGGTTATGAAATTACATTGCGCATACTAACTTGTTGTAGATTATGCTTATTTGTCACTGAGGCGGGACTGAGTCCTTTAAGAGCATGACCGATAATGGTTGCACCAGTCTTACCTGTTGGAGTTCATATACTGAGTGCGGATCTATATATGGGCACAAGCTACCACTGTAAATTGTTTAACCTCCTTTTAGGCCCTAGTGCAAAGGTACACAAAGTGCATATACTCAAACTAATACACATCACATTAACCCTTAAAGGGCAGCCTTCGGCCAATGGCAGCACTCCCTCCCCAGTGCTTCTGTCGGTCATTGCCTGAAAATGGGGAGGGCTGAAAAGGACCCTTCGATGCTTGCACCAGAGGATTCATTTTTTTCCCAAGGACAGGGGAGACATGAATCTCTTACTCATCCCACCCTTCCCACCCAGATTGTCCAGAGTCCCCTGACTGCATGGGTGGTGCCACAGCACATCCCCAAATACAGCAGCTATGCCATTCCTTATTTCTCAATGTAGCGCTTTGGGGCCTTTTCTGTTGCAATCTCTTGGCCCGCCAACATAAATAGGGTACCTTTCTTATTGGAAGACTTGTGGGAACTCAGGGTGATAGGAAACTTGTAGTTCCCCGCAGATTTCAGAACTTTCCATCACATAAATGTGAGGAAAGGAAAATGTTAATTACCCAGTGAGCATCTGTTGGTGGCAAGTAGTGCTGTAGATTCACATGATTAGAAAAATCCTGCCATTTACTGTTGGGCTGGGATGTGTGCAAATTGTTTTTCTTTGAGGAAAGTTTTTCAACTTACAAGGAAGCATGACTACTGCTTTTGCTTGCAATGAGGTGAATGCTTATGGTCATCAACTCCATTGTTAGATTGCTTTCCCGCGTGGCGTGTGAGGATGTAATCTGAAGCAGTGCGTAGTATAGAGAGATGCCCATGCTAAAACAGTTTGTGATAACTAGAGAATGTGACTGTAACAAACACAGGTGTCTGGGGAAGTGGGTGGGCACATGTGGATCTACAACACTACACGTCATGAACAGATGCTTGCAGGGTAACATTTTCTGTTTGAGGCATGTGTGCTGTACATACACATGCTTAGCAGAGACTGTAAACCAGCCCTCCTCCATAAGCAGTGGCAAGCCTATGGGAGTTAGAGTTGTTTTGTTAAGACTGCTTGGCCAATATTGGCTTATTGATGGGCCAACACATCTACACAGTAATGTTTTTGAATGTATGCGGTATAGACCATGTAGCTGCTTTACATATGTCAGTTACATGTATACTTCTTAAAAAGGCAACTGAAGCTCCCTTTTCACAAGTGGAGTGAGCTGTAAGAGAGATATGTAAAGTTCTTTTAGGTCTAGCATAGCATGGGTGGATGCATTTAACTATCAACAGGGTAATGCCCACTTTAGAATGACTTCCTTTGTGTGGTTTTGAGAAAGCAACAAATATTTATGTTTTCCTAAATTATATAGTCCTGTCAGTATAATACATGACAGCTCCTTTTGCATCTAATGTATGGAGAGCCCTTTCTGCAACTGTCAGGTTGTGGAAAAACAACATCCAATTCAATAGATTGATTAAGATGGAATTGTGAAACCACCTTAGAAATAAATTTAGGATTGGCACAAAAGTACCACCCTAGCTCCATGTATTAGGAAGAAGGGCTCTTCTAAAGTTATTGTCTGAAGCTCATTGACACATCTGAGTGAAGTAATCACGACTAGAAATTTTGCCTTCCAGGATAAAAACTGGAGGAGGCAGGAGTGGAGGGGTTCAACTGAAGGGCCAACAATCTTGTTAATACAATATTCAAATTCCTAATGGGAGCCGGTGGCACTCTTGGTGGTATGCCTAATTTAAGATCTTCCAGAAAGGATTTATAGACTGGAATCCTGAATAGGGAAGTGTGTTTTCTGTTTTGTAAATGTGCTGCTACTGCCTGTAGGTGTAGTTCTATAGATGTAAAAGCTAAACCAAAGGTATGCAAATGAAATAAACAGCGGACAGGGTCCTGAACTTTGGCCGCTAATGGATAAATGTGTTTGAATGCAACATAGAACACATCTTTTCCTTGGAGCAGTGTTAACAGGCTCGAGTAGTCAGCCTGTGCACCTCATTAAGAATGTCCATGCACTGTTGTGGTAGATTTAACCAAATATAGTATTTCAGGAGCCATCTCACAAGGTTGAGTGACCTGGGGTCTGGGTGTCTGATTTCTCCATGATTCTGCGTGAGAAGGTCCTGCTACTTTAGCAGTACTTTGTGGGGAACCACTAATAGTTCTAGGAGTGTGGTGAACCATAGTTGCCTTGCCCATGTAGGAGCGACTAGGATGAGAGCGAGAGATGTCTGCTGAAGTTTGCAAACCACAAATCGAAGCAGTAGGAGATCTGGAAAAGCATAGGCAAATATCCCAGACCAACTCATCCCTAGTGCGTTGCCCTTGGACTGTGGGTGTGAGAAGTATGGGCATTTGGCGTTTTCTGATATGGCGAAGAGATCTATTTGTGGTTGCCCCCAATGCTCAAAGTATCGGAGGAAGACTTGCAGGTGGAGTTCCCACTCGTAGACTTGTTGGCTGATCAAATCTGCAAAGTCATTGTCCACTCCCCACAGGTCCTCCACTAACAGGCAAATGTTGTGTAGGAGGGACCAACTCCAAATGGTATGGGCTTATGAGAAAGTTGAGGGAATCTGGTGCCCCCTTGGTTCTGGAGATAACACATGGCTGTCATGCTGACTGTTCTGATCAGGACTATCTTGCAAATTAGGTGAGAAAGGAAGGCATTCAGCGCTAGGTGAACAACTAGCAACTCAGATGACTGATGTGGAAATGCCTCTGGCTGGGTGTCCATTGTCCCTGGACATAGACTTTTGGAATGCATTCCCCATCCCGTGAGGGAGGTGTTTGTTGTTATGGTTCTCTGCGGAACTGGGTTAAGGAAAGGCTGTCCTTTGAACAGGGCGCCCCACGACTGCAGAGAGTTGGAAGCTTGACGGCCAACCAACACTAGATCTTCCAAATGAACCTCTGCTTGGGTCCATTGGTGTGCTAAGCACTCCTGCATTGGACTCATATTGAGTCTGGCATGAGTTACTATGGCTAAGCATGGAGCCATCATACCGAGGAGACACATGACTGTTCTCATCAGTACTTGTTGACCTGACTGAAATTGAGGAATTACTGCCTGGAAGAATTGGGTTAAGCAATTCTGAGTTTTTAGTTGAGAATTGCTCCTCAGTAAGGCTGGAACTGAAATGGTTGGAGGTGAGATTTTACTGCGTTTTTTGAAAAGCCTAATTGATTAAGCAGATTTATGATGACCTGAATGTGTTGGAAGCACGTTTGACGAGTTGTGCTTTTGATGAGTCAGTTGTCTAATTATGGAAAAACACGTGTTTTAACTGCACAAGTTAGCAGCAACTACTGCGAGACATTTGGTGTAGACTCTGGAGATGGTAGTGACCCTGGAGGGGAACACTTTGAATTGGAACTGCTGA
The DNA here is from genome assembly GCF_031143425.1 of Pleurodeles waltl. Taxonomy (NCBI): domain Eukaryota; kingdom Metazoa; phylum Chordata; class Amphibia; order Caudata; family Salamandridae; genus Pleurodeles; species Pleurodeles waltl. Next base: position 95,583,269 of record NC_090441.1, read on the forward strand.
GCACTTATTACAAACTTGAGAAATCGGTGATGTGCCGGGTGAACGGGAATATGAAAATAGGCATTGTTGAGAGCCGCCATGAAGCCGCCTTGTTGTAATAACGAGATGACATCTTGAAGAATGAACTTGTGAAAGTACTCTGAAAGAATGTACTTGTTTAGAGGTCTGAGGTTTAAGATTGGTCACAGGGAGCATTCTTTTCTGGAATAAGGAAGTAAAACTCATAGACTCCTATGACCAGTTGGTGGAATGGAACAGGCTCTTTAGCTCCTTTCTTGAGGTGCCTGTATTTTATTCCCTGAACAACTGCTGATATTGTGGTGGAGGTTTGTGCTTGTGAGGTGGAATGTCAACAGGTGTGGAAGTGAGTTACAGACAAAAACCATGTTGGATAATATCCATCACCCACTGGTCAGAAGTGATATTCCGGCAGGTGGGAAATAACACTTGTATTTCGTGTATTCTACCCCCAGGCAGGTGTTGTGATCAGGGGGAACGGTTTGTAAGTCAGGGTTTGGTGGTTGTGGCAGATAGCTTTGTGAATCCACCTTTGCCAGATCTTTTGAGTTGTCACCCTGTAAGAGCCTTTATAGTTCCCCAGGTGAGGTGGCTTGTGCATGGGGACGTTGGTAGGAAATGGAGGTCACTAAAAGGAGCAGTGAAAGGAGCCGCATTGTGATGGTGTCTAATGATTCTAAGCCTTAGCTATTTCATCATCGTTTTTGATCTTTTCAAGGAGAGAGTGTCAACTTGAGGACTAGAAAGATATTCTCTATCAAATAGGTGGGCAAGAGGTTCTGTTGGATCTCAGGTTTAAATCTTGAAACCCAGAGCAATGCATGCCGTCTGGAACTTATGTCTCTAGCTGCAGTGTCAGTAGCATCTGGAGTGCAGCGGATGGTGGTGTTGGAGATAAGATTACCCTTGCAGGCAATTTGGCATGCTGATTTTTATGTACTTATGGGAGATGTTAGAGTACATCCTCCATCTTGTCCCAGTGAGCTCTATTTTATCCTGAGAGGAGGCCAGTTGAATTAGCGATCTGCTTGTGATTGGCAGATTAGGTAGCCACCCTCTTTCCCCCTGCATCAGTTTTCTTCCTGTCTTTATCTGATGGGTGAGAATGACTGCAATCAAAACAATGCAGTCGGAAATACAGCAAGAAAAATATGTGACAATGGTCTTGTAGCAGAGCAGAGGAGCACACGTCTGAACTCAACGGTGGATGAAAACAATTTAACAATGGAGTCGATGACCATGCGCATTACCAGCAAGAGGAGGAGTCAACACTATCTCGTGACTCTAAAGACTTTCTTTGAAGAAAAACAGCTTGCACATATCCGAGCCCAATACTAGATTATGCTAAGCATGTGTATCTACAGCCACACACGTCCCGAATATGTGTGTTTCTTTCCATAGTTTGATGTTTGCAAAGTCGCCTGAGTAAACTTACCTAGTGAGAGCCATACAAGTCACACACCTCTGGACTCCCCTGGTTATCTAGTTTTAAAAAATGGTCAGGTTTGTCCAGCTGAGCTTGAGTCCAAAATCCACAACCACCCACATGGCAGAAAAAGGGTCCGCTTGCAGTGTAACAACATGATGCATCTATGTTGTGTTTTGGGCCCTTTCCTGTTGCGGGTAGTAAGCCTAACCACATAAATGAGGTACCATTTCTATCGGAAGGCTTGGGGCAATGCTGGGTGGAAGAAGTTTGTGCCATCCTGCTGATTACAGAACTTTCTATCACAGAAATGTGAATAAAATGTGTTTTAAGTCGCAATTTGAGTTTCGCTAGGGTTTCTGGGTAAGAAACCCTGGTGAGAGCCACGCAAGCCACCCCTCCCTGGATTTCCCCAGGTGTCTAGTTTTCAAAAACACGAAGGATTGCTAGGTTTCCCTCTGTGCCAGCTGAGCTAGGGCTAACAATCCACAGCTAGTCACATTGCAAAAAAAGGGCCCCGTTTTTAGTGGGAAAACTGATGTGTCCATGTTGCTCTTTGGGCCGTTTCCTGCTGCAGGCAGTAGGCTTGCCCATGCCAGTGAGGTACTGTTTTTATCAGGAGACTCCGGGGAATGATGGGTAGAAGAACGTTTGTGAGTCACTGCAGACTTCAGACTTTTTCATTACAGAATTGTGAAAAGATGTGTTTTTTAAAGTCGAATTTTGACATTTGCAATACGTTCTGCGTTAAAACAAACCTGGTGACAGTCACACAAGTCACCTCACCCTGGATTCCCCCAGGGGTCTAGTTTTAAAAAAATGTGCACATTTGCTATATTTCCCTAGATGCCCACTGAGCTAGGGCTCAAATTCCACAGCTACCACTGTCACAAAAAAGGGTCTGCTTTCAGTGTAAAAATGTGATGTGTCTATGTTGCGTTTTGGGCCATTTCCTGTTCCAGGCACTTGGCCTACCCACACAAGTGATGTATGATTTTTATCTGGAGACTTGGAGAAATGCTGGGCGGAAGGAAGTTCATGGTTCCCCACATTTTCCAGAACTTTCCGTCATAGAAATGTGAGGAAATATGTTTTTTTTAGTTAAGGTTTTCCAAAGGATTCTGGGTAAAAAAAAAACCTGGTGAGAGCCATGCAAGTCACCTCTCCCTGGATTCCTGTAGATGTCCAATTTAAAAAAAATTACAGATTTGCTAGATTTCCCTAGGTTCCGGCTAAGCTAAGGTCCACAATCTACGGCCACCCATATTGAGGAAAAAAGGGTCAGTTTTCAATGGAAAAATGTGATGTGTCTATATTGTGTTTTGGCCCATCTCCTGCTGCTGGCACTAGGTCTATCCACACAAGCAGGTACCATTTTTAGCGGAAGGCACGTGGAACCATAGAATAGTAGAAAATGGTAACTACCAATTGAATTTCACTGCATTTGAGCGACACGCAATACAACCAATTTTTGTCTTGGGACATCCACCCTGTAAAGAAATGGCTCCCTGTTGCAGTTACCCCCCACTTTTTGCCTGATACTGATGCTGACTTGACTGAGAAGTGTGCTGGGACCCTGCTAACCAGGCCCCAGCACCAGTGTTCTTTCACCTAAAATGTACCATTGTCTCCACAATTGGCCCACCCTGGTACCCAGGTAAGTCCCTTGTAACTGGTACTCCTGGTACCAAGGCCCTGATGCCAGGGAAGGTCTCTAAGGGCTGCAGCATGTCTTATGCCACCCTGGGGACCCCTCACTCAGCACAGACACACTGCGTGCCAGCTTGTGTGTGCTGGTGGGGAGAAAATGACTAAGTCGACATGGCACTCCCCTCAGGGTGCCATGCCAACCTCACACTGCCTGTGGCATAGGTAAGTCACCCCTCTAGCAGGCCTTACAGCCCTAAGGCAGGGTGCACTATACCACAGGTGAGGGCATAGGTGCATGAGCACTATGCCCCTACAGTGTCTAAGCAAAACCTTAGACATTGTAAGTGCAGGGTAGCCATAAGAGTATATGGTCTGGGAGTCTGTCAAAAACGAACTCCACAGCTACATAATGGCTACACTGAATACTGGGAAGTTTGGTATCAAACTGCTCAGAATAATAAACCCACACTGATGCCAGTGTTGGATTTACTAAAAAATGCACGCAGAGGGCATCTTAGAGATGCCCCCCGTATTTTACCCAATTGTTCAGTGCAGGACTGACTGGTCTGTGCCAGCCTGCTGCTGAGAGACAAGTTTCTGACCCCATGCGGTGAGAGCCTTTGTGCTCTCTGAGGACATACAAGGAGGGTGTAGCCACCCTCAGGGCTAGTAGCCATTGGCTACTGCCCTCCCAGACCTAAACACACCCCTACATTCAGTATTTAGGGGCTCCCCAGAACCAGGGAACTCAGATTCCTGCAACCTAAGAAGAAGAGGACTGCTGAGCTGAAAAACCCTGCAGAGAAGACGGAAACACCAACTGCTTTGGCCCCAGCTCTACCGGCCTGTCTCCCCCCTTCTGAAGAAACTGCTCCAGCGACGCTTTCCCCAGGACCAGCGACCTCTGAATCCTCAGAGGACTGCCCTGCTCTAGAAGGACCAAGAAACTCCCGAGAACAGCAGCCCTGTTCACCAAAGACTGCAACTTTGTTTCCAAAGACGCAACTTCAAGACAACTGCACTTCCCGCCAGAAGCGTGAGACTTGCAACTCTGCACCCGACGCCCCCAGGTCGACTTGTGGAGAAACAACACTTCAGGGAGGCTTCCCCGGCGACTGCGAGACCGTGAGTAGCCAGAGTTGCCCCCCCTGAGCCCCCACAGCGACGCCTGCAGAGGGAATCCCGAGGCTCCCCCTGACCGCGACTGCCTGACTCCCAGATCCCGACGCCTGGAAAAGACTCTGCACCGCAGCCCCCAGGACCTGAAAGATCGGAACTCCAGTGCAGGAGTGACCCCCAGGAGGCCCTCTCCCTTGCCCAGGTAGTGGCTACCCCGAGGAGCCCCCCCCTTGCCTGCCTGCATCGCTGAAGAGACCCCTTGGCCTCCCATTGATTCCAATTGAAAACCCGACGTGTGTTTGCACACTGCACCCGGCCGCCCCCGTGCTGCTGAGGGTGTACTTCCTGTGCTAACTTGTGTCCCCCCCGGTGCCCTACAAAACCCCCCTGGTCTGCCCTCCGAAGACGCGGGTACTTACCTGCTGGCAGACTGGAACCGGGGCACCCCCTTCTCCATTGAAGCCTATGTGTTTTGGGCACCACTTTGAACTCTGCACCTGACCGGCCCTGAGCTGCTGGTGTGGTAACTTCGGGGTTGCTCTGAACCCCCAACGGTGGGCTACCTTGGACCCAAACTTGAACCCCGTAGGTGGTTTACTTACCTGCAAGAACTAACAATTACTTACCTCCCCTAGGAACTGTGAAAATTGCACTGTCTAGTTTTAAAATAGCTATATGTGTTTTATTTGAAAGGTATATATGCTATTGTGATTATTCAAAGTTCCTAAAGTACTTACCTGCAATACCTTTCATGCAAAGTATTACATGTAGAATTTGAACCTGTGGTTCTTAAAATAAACTAAGAAAATATATTTTTCTATACAAAAACCTATTGGCCTGGAATTGTCTCTGAGTGTGTGTTCCTCATTTATTGCCTGTGTGTGTGTACAACAAATGCTTAACACTACTCCTTTGATAAGCCTACTGCTTGACCACACTACCACAAAATAGAGCATTAGTATTATCTCTTTTTGCCACTATCTTACCTCTAAGGGGAACCTTTGGACTCTGTGCATACTATTCCTTACTTTGAAATAGTGCATACAGAGCCAACTTCCTACATTGGTGGATCAGCGGTGGGGTACAAGACTTTGCATTTGCTGGACTACTCAGCCAATACCTGATCACACGACAAATTCCAAAAATTGTCAGTAGAAACTGATTTTTGCAATTTGAGCTATTTTTCTAAATTTTTAAAAGTCCTGCTAGGGCCTTGTGTTAGTCCCTGTTAGCATTTCTTTTAGAGTTTAAAAGTTTTGTGAAAGTTTGAATTAGGTTCTAGAAATAGTTTTAGATTCTTAAAAAGTATTCCAACTTTTAGAAACATAGGGGGTCATTCCTACCCTGGCGGTCCGAGACCGCCAGGGTAGGGGACCGCGGATGCACCGCCAACATGCATCCAGGCCCATTCTGACCGCGGCGGTAAAGCCGCGGTCAGAAAAGGGAAACCGGCGGTTTCCCGCCGGTTTTCCCCTGGGCTGCAGAATCCTCCATGGCGGCGCTGCAGGCAGCGCCGCCATGGGGATTCTGACCCCCTTCCCGCCAGCCTGGTTCTGGCGGTTTTGACTGCCAGAACCAGGCTGGCGGGAACGGGTGTCGTGGGGCCCCTGGAGGCCCCTGCAGTGCCCATGCCAATGGCATGGGCACTGCAGGGGCCCCCTAACAGGGCCCCACATTGATTTCCAGTGTCTGCATAGCAGACACTGGAAATTGCGACGGGTGCAACTGCACCCGTCGCACAAAAGCAACTCCGCCGGCTCCATTCGGAGCCGGCTTCATCGTTGCTGTGGCTTTCCCGCTGGGCGGGTGGGCGGCCTTTTGGCGGTCGCCCGCCCGCCCAGCGGGAACGCCAGAATGACCGCCGCGGTCTTTTGACCGCGGTACGGTCTTCTGGCGGTTCCCGCTTGGCGGGCGGCGACCGCCGCCCGCCAAACTAGGAATCAGCCCCATAATGTCTAGTGCAGAAGAGAATGTGATGGAACTCGACCTCACACCTTACCTCCATCTTAAGATGAGGGAGCTAAGGTCTCTCTGCAAAATAAAGAAAATCCCAGTTGGCTTAAGACCCTCCAAACAACAGCTCCAGGAGCTGCTGGCAGAGTTTGAAAAAGCCAACCCCTCTGAGGATGACCTCCCAGAGGATGATGTTAGTGACTTGGAGGAGAATTCCCCCCTTCCAGTCCTAATTAGGGAGATCAGGGCCCCTCAAGCCCTGTCTCCAAATGTGATAGTCAGAGATGCTGCTCCCCTCACAGGAGGGTCCAGCACCTCTGTAATCACTGAGGATAGCCTCAGTGAAGATGACCTCCTGTTAGCCAGGATGGCCAAAAGATTGGCTTTGGAGAGACAGCTCCTAGCCATAGAAAGGGAAAGACAAGAGATGGGCCTAGGTCCCATCAATGGTGGCAGCAACATAAATAGGGTCAGAGATTCTCCTGACATGTTGAAAATCCCTAAAGGGATTGTAACTAAATATGAAGATGGTGATGACATCACCAAATGGTTCACAGCTTTTGAGAGGGCGTGTGCAACCAGAAAAGTAAACAGATCTCACTGGGGTGCTCTCCTTTGGGAAATGTTCACTGGAAAGTGTAGGGATAGACTCCTCACACTCTCTGGAAAAGATGCAGAATCTTATGACCTCATGAAGGGAACCCTGATTGAGGGATTTGGATTCTCCACTGAGGAGTATAGAATTAGGTTCAGGGGGGCTCAAAAATCCTCGAGCCAGACCTGGGTTGATTTTGTTGACTACTCAGTGAAAACACTGGATGGTTGGGTAACTGGAAATGAAGTGCATGACTATGTTGGGCTTTATAATTTGTTTATGAAAGAACACATTTTAAGTAACTGCTTCAATGAAAAGTTGCATCAGTATCTGGTAGACCTAGGTCCAATTTCTCCCCAAGAATTGGGAAAGAAGGCAGACCACTGGGTCAAGACTAGGGTAACCAAAACTTCCACTGGGGGTGACCAAAAGAAAGGGGTTGAAAGCCTCCCCAGGAGAAAGTGGGTGACACTAGAAACAAAGAAAAAGTGTCCTCTGTAGGCCCCCAAAAACCAGACCAGGTGGGTGGGCCCGAGACACAACCCAAAACAAAGGTGGGTACCAGGGTAAGAACTGGGATGCCACGAAGGCATGGTGCCAAAACTGTAGACAGACAGGGCACCACACCAAGGACACTTCTTGTCCCAAAAACAAACCCCCTAGCAAAAGCCCAGGGGTGACCAGTGTAGCCATTGGGGATGACTCCCCAGATGAGGAGGTCTTCATAGCCTTCAACTGGAAAAAGGGCCCAACAGGTGAGTTGGAGATTCCAGAGGGAAGTAGACACTTCCACCACCTACTGGTGAATGGAATCCCAGCCACTGCCCTGAGAGACACTTGTGCCAGTCACACTATTGTGCATGACAGGCTGGTGTTCTCAAACCAGTACATCCCAGGTGAGACTGCCAGAGTAAGAGTTAGCCCAGACAGGGTCACTGATAGGCCTGTGGCTTTTGTGCCCATAGAAGTGGGTGGGACTTTTAGCTGGAGAAGGGTGGTAGTCAGTACAGACCTCCCCCTTGATTGTCTCCTTGGAAATGACTACCCAGAGGTCAGTCAGAGCCCAAGAGAGGAGCTGGTCCAGTGCCAGACCTCTCCCAAGGATTCTGGAGATGCTACCCCTGCAGTAACTGCAAGTAGGCCCCAGAAGAAAAAGAAAACAGAGTAGGAAAGGTGGACAACCTTTAGCCAAGGTTCCAGCAAGCCAAGGAGATTCTGCTCCAGTAAGGGAGAACTCCAAAAGTGGCACTGGTAAAGTCCAACCTGACCCCCAAGAAGTCCTGGCTGGTCAGGCAACTGTTAAGCCTGAGTGGGTGGCTCCTCAGCTAACAGAAGAAAGAGTGGAAGAAGGGTGTTTACTACAAGATGTGGTAACCCCCCACTCTAATACAGCAGACAGGCACCCTGAACCCAAAGAAGCCTGTAACTTAGCCCCTTCCCTTGTAGGTGAAGAGCTAAAGGTGTGGTTCTGGGCACTGACAGCTGTCAGTGGCCTCTGCTGGGTGTTAGCCTTTATGGCTGCACTATCCTTGGCATGGTGGTCTGACCCCATGCCAAATAGCAAGTTAGGCCCCCTGACCCTGTTGGTCATGGTGGGGTTACTCCAGCTCTGGGTAACCTCTTTGGGTAAGCTTGGGGTGACCCTGGCTAAGATAAGATTAGCAGAGGTGGATACCTCTAACCCCAAAATAGAGAGAATGGGTGGAGACATTAAAGACACAGACAAGAGGCAATTCAGACTAGGTCCTATAACTGTGGAAGTGGGTCAGTTCCCCAGAGGGAATGACCTGAACAGGAGGATGTAAGGCAGAGTAGGCCCTGCAACAAACCAGCCTATTTCCTCTACTCTTCCTCGCCTGACAGACTAGGAAGACTCTCCCAGCTTTGGCTGAGTCTCCTGGCCTGTGGGCTGGGGGGGGGGGGGGCTTGTGTAAAGAAATGGCTCCCTGTTGCAGTTACCCCCCACTTTTTGCCTGATACTGATGCTGACTTTACTGAGAAGTGTGCTGGGACCCTGCTAACCAGGCCCCAGCACCAGTGTTCTTTCACCTAAAATGTACCATTGTCTCCACAATTGGCACAACCCTGGCACCCAGGTAAGTCCCTTGTAACTGGTACTCCTGGTACCAAGGGCCCTGATGCCAGGGATGGTCTCTAAGGGCTGCAGCATGTCTTATGCCACCCTGGGGACCCCTCACTTAGCACAGACACACTGCTTGCCAGCTTGTGTGTGCTGGTGGGGAGAAAATGACTAAGTCGACATGGAACTCCCCTCAGGGTGCCATGCCAACCTCACACTGCCTGTGGCATAGGTAAGTCACCCCTCTAGCAGGCCTTACAGCCCTAAGGCAGGGTGCACTATACCACAGGTGAGGGCATAGGTGCATGAGCACTATGCCCCTACAGTGTCTAAGCAAAACCTTAGACATTGCAAGTGCAGGGTAGCCATAAGAGTATATGGTCTGGGAGTCTGTCAAAAACGAACTCCACAGCTCCATAATGGCTACACTGAATACTGGGAAGTTTGGTATCAAACTGCTCAGAATAATAAACCCTCACTGATGCCAGTGTTGGATTTACTAAAAAAATGCACACAGAGGGCATCTTAGAGATGCCCCCCGTATTTTACCCAATTGTTCAGTGCAGGACTGACTGGTCTGTGCCAGCCTGCTGCTGAGAGACGAGTTTCTGACCCCATGCGGTGAGAGCCTTTGTGCTCTCTGAGGACAGAAACAAAGCCTGCTCTGGGTGGAGGTGCTTCATACCTCCCCCCTGCAGGAACTGTAACACCTAGCAGTGAGCTTCAAAGGCTCAAGCTTCGTGTTACAGTGCCCCAGGGCACTCCAGCTAGTGGAGATGCCCGCCCCCTGGACCCAGCCCCTACTTTTGGCGGCAAGTCCAGGAGAGATAATGAGAAAAACAAGGAGGAGTCACTGGCCAGTCAGGACAGCCCCTAAGGCAACCTGAGCTGAGGTGACTCTGACTTTTAGAAATCCTCCATCTTGCAGATGGAGGATTCCCCCAATAGGGATAGGAATGTGACCCCCTCCCCTTGGGAGGAGGCACAAGGAGGGTGTAGCCACCCTCCGGGCTAGTAGCCATTGGCTACTGCCCTCCCAGACCTAAACACACCCCTAAATTCAGTATTTAGGGGCTCCCCAGAACCAAGGAACTCAGATTCCTGCAACCTAAGAAGAAGAGGACTGCTGAGCTGAAAAACCCTGCAGAGAAGACGGAAACACCAACTGCTTTGGCCCCAGCTCTACCGGCCTGTCTCCCCTCTTCTGAAGAAACTGCTCCAGCGACGCTTTCCCCAGGACCAGCGACCTCTGAATCCTCAGAGGACTGCCCTGCTCTAGAAGGACCAAGAAACTCCCGAGAACAGCGGCCCTGTTCACCAAAGACTGAAACTTTGTTTCCAAAGACGCAACTTCAAGACAACTGCGTTTCCCACCAGAAGCGTGAGACTTGCAACTCTGCACCCGACGCCCCCGGCTCGACTTGTGGAGAAACAACACTTCAGGGAGGCTTCCCCGGCGACTGCGAGACCGTGAGTAGCCAGAGTTGCCCCCCCTGAGCCCCCACAGCGACGCCTGCAGAGGGAATCCCGAGGCTCCCCCTGACCACGACTGCCTGACTCCCAGATCCCGATGCCTGGAAAAGACTCTGCACCCGCAGCCCCCAGGACCTGAAAGATCGGAACTCCAGTGCAGGAGTGACCCCCAGGAGGCCCTCTCCCTTGCCCAGGTGGGGGCTACCCCGAGGAGCCCCCCCCTTGCCTGCATCGCTGAAGAGACCCCTTGGCCTCCCATTGATTCCAATTGAAAACCCGACGTGTGTTTGCACACTGCACCCGGCCGCCCCCGTGCTGCTGAGGGTGTACTTCCTGTGCTAACTTGTGTCCCCCCCGGTGCCCTACAAAACCCCCCTGGTCTGCCCTCCGAAGACGCGGGTACTTACCTGCTGGCAGACTGGAACCGGGGCACCCCCTTCTCCATTGAAGCCTATGTGTTTTGGGCACCACTTTGAACTCTGCACCTGATCGGCCCTGAGCTGCTGGTGTGGTAACTTTGGGGTTGCTCTGAACCCCCAACGGTGGGCTACCTTGGACCCAAACTTGAACCCTGTAGGTGGTTTACTTACCTGCAAGAACTAACAATTACTTACCTCCCCTAGGAACTGTGAAAATTGCACTGTCTAGTTTTAAAATAGCTATATGTGTTTTATTTGAAAAGTATATATGCTATTGTGATTATTCAAAGTTCCTAAAGTACTTACCTGCAATACCTTTCATGCAAAGTTTTACATGTAGAATTTGAACCTGTGGTTCTTAAAATAAACTAAGAAAATATATTTTTCTATACAAAAACCTATTGGCCTGGATTTGTCTCTGAGTGTGTGTTCCTCATTTATTGCCTGTGTGTGTGTACAACAAATGCTTAACACTACTCCTTTGATAAGCCTACTGCTCGACCACACTACCACAAAATAGAGCATTAGTATTATCTCTTTTTGCCACTATCTTACCTCTAAGGGGAACCCTTGGACTCTGTGCATACTATTCCTTACTTTGAAATAGTGCATACAGAGCCAACTTCCTACACCCCCCCCACCAATATATACCGACTTTAGAATCACAAACCTGCCCTGAGGGGTGATCTTTGTTGCTGGCAGCCTTGTGGGCCTGGGGCGGCACCCCAGGCCCTTCCACCCCCCCATCTACAAACTAGCTTATTCACTAGCCCTTAGCTCCTGTGGCTTACCTTCCCCCAAGACGATTCTCTCCTTACAACATAACCACCTGAGAGACTCTGCTGGATGCCGGACCCTACCCACTCTATAGGCTGCTCATGCTGCTCCTTGTTGGGGGTAAGCTGGCTGAAGGGAACCACTCGAACAACGCCTAGAGGTCACAACTGGCCCCTCTATTTACTCCATCTCTGTTTGCTGTGCAGGGTGGGTCGTTGGGGTGCAGCTTGTTCTGACGACGACACTCACTCAAGAAGCCGGCGGAAACCCAGCAAATGAACTGGGCTCCATCTGCTTTTGTGGCTCACTGCCCCACAGGGTGCACCCTACTAATCATTGCAATCATGTAAAGCACCCCTTGGGCACCACTCACCCATTTGCTGCTCATGCTGCCCTGTTGCGGGGACAAGTGGCCACAGACAGCATCTCACCCACCACTTGGGTACCATATCCAGGACCGGTGCGTCAGGAACTGCTAAACTGAGCAACTAACCCCAATCTACCCCAGGTAAAGTTCAACCCTGAAGGATTCTCAGTGCAGCACATGGAGAAAGATAAACCCCCCCCCCACCATCGAGCTCCCAGGCCAATACTGAGAAATATGCCACCATAGCACCAGACCCTCACGAGGAAAGTGGGAGTTGCGAAACCTCTGCAGAGACTGTGAAATCTTTCACTGTCCCCAGGCAACAAGCATCCAAAAAGGCACTAGAATCCAAAACTGGCGAGGTTGGGTGGGCGTGGCCCTACTGAGACAGGACCTTCGTAAAGCGGCAGGCCGGGTGCCGGAAGTGGAAAAATATAAAGATATAAAATCCAAACTGACCACACTCTTATCAACAGTCCGTATTCTCAAAACAAAACCGGAGGATGCTGAAAACCAATCCAGACGAAACAATCTACACTTGATGGAGTTGCCAGAGGGTGTGGAGATCCCCCACCCAATGACATTAATAGAAAGCTGGATCAGACCCGGCATTCCAGAAGGCTCTCTATTGCTATGGTTCGTAGTAGAGCAAGCACAATGCTTGCTGACACAGAACCCCAATAATATGCATCCTCAACTTTTGAGACAGGGACGCAATCCTACGTGAGGCCTACACTCAAGGCAACTCCACTATAAACACACGACTAGATAAAAGAGACTCAACTAGAGCGCAAATCATTTGAGGCAGTTAAACAGAAACTCAGGGCCATATCCATCCTTTGTATGCTGCTCTTTCCGGCCTGGCTGCGAGTGGTGGATTGCTTGTGTACTTACTTCTTTGACTCCCCATAAACAGCTTGGGAATGGGCTACGGAGCAGCACTCACTCCGTAGTCATGACCCGTCCCCCCCAGAGATGGACGCCCAGATATCCCCAAAAACCTCACAAATCCAATGGCAGAAGTGGGGCCCTGCCATGTCTTCCCCATCTTATAACTCTGAACATCTTGAAACACACACACTATCTGCTGATGAACTGGGCCCTCTCTCACACACTCGAGTCTCACCAGCGATAAAGGTCACTGGGCCAATGGAGGACATGGATCATACACCAGCCTCACAATGAAACAGGACACACACTTGCCGCCCTTAATACTGCTCTCAACCCGGGGTGCAGCAAAATGATTCTTGTGTCCTTAAGTAAGATCCTTCTAAATTGAGTGGGGCTACAAAGCCCAGTTATGTTTTTGCTGTTTGTTGGGTTCACAAGTTAGCAACAGATGCTTCTGGGGTGGAGGAAGTTGGGGGGGCAAGGGTGGGTATGGGGGGGGGGCTGGTGGACGGGGGTACATTTTATTTTAAAATCAACACTGGGACAGTGAGCAACCCCAGTTCACTCTGGGTGTCATGCAAGCATACCATTCGGAGCTGGGCGAAAATATATTTAAAACATAAGGAGCCTCTGTGCATCTCCCCTGTGTCCTGATACAGGCCAGTGTTCAAGGATTGCAAAAAGACCTAGGTAAGGAGCCCTGAGATTTTTCTGGGTAAATAGTATTATTTGTTCAAAAATGTTTATTTCAGCTACCTGTGTCTGTTTTACTGTGGACTCTCTGCGTTTCAGGCAGCCTGGCCTCTTTTAAAGTGTTTTTTTATTTTTTATTTGTTTTTGCCATGACTGTGTGAATTGCCTTGCTAGTTTGCAGCACCCCCCCTCACCTTTTTTCTCTTCTAAGTAAAAAGGCTACATACATCTTGCAGAGTGTGTTTTTAGGAGACTGTTTTAATCTGTTTCTGTGATTTAAATTGTGCTTAAAAATGATCTGCCCCCCCTGTATTTTTGCCTTTAAAAAAGCCCGATTTTAGAGTGCGCGCCCAACACTATTCCAGTGTTTGTTTCTTAAACAATCTCTCCCTTACCGGGAAAGTAGACTCTGCTAGCTTGGAAGTGTGGATTCAGCCTGTCTGTATCCGAGGAGATTCTGAATAGAGCAGCAGTTGCCTTTCCCCCTGACCACAGGGACTGGACTTAGCTGATTGACTCCCTGAGTCCGTGCTGCACCCGAGACCCACCCCCCACACCTGTTCTGGCCCCTTAAGTTTGTGGAGGGAAGCCCAAGACAGACACCTCAATTGTGTTAGCCTCTGTGCATCTCCCCTGTGTCCTGACACAGCCCAGTGTTCAAGGATTGCAAAAAGACCTAGGTAAGGAGCCCTGAGATTTTTCTGGGTAAATAGTATTATTTGTTCAAAAGTGTTTATTTCAGCTACCTGTGTCTGTTTTACTGGGGACTCTGTGTTTCAGGCAGCCTGGCCTCTTTTAAAGTGGTGTTGTTTTTTTAATTCGTTTTTGCCGTGACTGTGTGAATTGCCTTGCTAGTTTGTGGCACACCCCCGCTCCCCCCTCCCTTTTTTCTCTTCTAAGGTAAAAGGCTACATACATCTTGCAGAGTGTGTTTTTAGGAGACTGTTTTAATCTGTCTCTGTGATTTAAATTGTGCTTTAAAACTGTCTGCCCCCCTGTATTTTTGCCTTTAAAAAAGCCCGATTTTAGAGTGCGCGCCCAACACTATTCCAGTGTTTGTTTCTTAAACAATCTCTCCCTTACCTGGAAAGTAGACTCTGCTAGCTTGGAAGTGTGGATTCAGCCTGTCTGTATCCAAGGAGATTCTGAATAGAGCAGCAGTTGCCTTTCCCCTGACCACAGGGACTGGACTTAGCTGATTGGCTCCTTGAGTCCCTGCTGCACCTGAGACCCACCCCCCACACCTGCTCTGGCCCCTTAAGTTTGTGGAGGGAAGCCCAAGACAGCCACCTCCATTTTGTGAGCCTCTGTGCATCTCCCCTGTGTCCTGATACAGCCCAGTATTCAAGGATTGCAAAAAGACCTAGGTAAGGAGCCCTGAGATTTTTCTGGGTAAATAGTATTATTTGTTCAAAAGTGTTTATTTCAGCTACCTGTGTCTGTTTTACTGTGGACTCTCTGTGTTTCAGGCAGCCTGGCCTCTTTTAAAGTGGTGTTGTTTTTTTAATTCGTTTTTGCCGTGACTGTGTGAATTGCCTTGCTAGTTTGTGGCACACCCCCGCTCCCCCCTCCCTTTTTTCTCTTCTAAGGTAAAAGGCTACATACATCTTGCAGAGTGTGTTTTTAGGAGACTGTTTTAATCTGTCTCTGTGATTTAAATTGTGCTTTAAAACTGTCTGCCCCCTGTATTTTTGCCTTTAAAAAAGCCCGATTTTAGAGTGCGCGCCCAACACTATTCCAGTGTTTGTTTCTTAAACAATCTCTCCCTTACCTGGAAAGTAGACTCTGCTAGCTTGGAAGTGTGGATTCAGCCTGTCTGTATCCAAGGAGATTCTGAATAGAGCAGCAGTTGCCTTTCCCCTGACCACAGGGACTGGACTTAGCTGATTGGCTCCTTGAGTCCCTGCTGCACCTGAGACCCACCCCCCACACCTGCTCTGGCCCCTTAAGTTTGTGGAGGGAAGCCCAAGACAGCCACCTCCATTTTGTGAGCCTCTGTGCATCTCCCCTGTGTCCTGATACAGCCCAGTATTCAAGGATTGCAAAAAGACCTAGGTAAGGAGCCCTGAGATTTTTCTGGGTAAATAGTATTATTTGTTCAAAAGTGTTTATTTCAGCTACCTGTGTCTGTTTTACTGTGGACTCTCTGTGTTTCAGGCAACCTGGCCTCTTTTAAAGTGGTGTTTTATTTTTAATTCATTTTTGCCGTGACTGTGTGAATTGCCTTGCTAGTTAGTGGCACACCCCATCTCCCCCCCTCCCTTTTTTCTCTTCTAAGTAAAAAGGCTACATACATCTTGCAGAGTGTGTTTTTAGGAGACTGTTTTAATCTGTCTCTGTAATTTAAATTGTGCTTAAAAACTGTCTGCCCCCCTGTATTTTTGCCTTTAAAAAAGCCCGATTTTAGAGTGCGCGCCCAGCACTATTCCAGTGTTTGTTTCTTAAACAATCTCTCCCTTACCTGGAAAGTAGACTCTGCTAGCTTGGAAGTGTGGATTCAGCCTGTCTGTATCCAAGGAGATTCTGAATACAGCAGCAGTTGCCTTTCCCCCTGACCACAGGGACTGGACTTCAGTTAACGTGCTCCTTATATAAGTTCTTATTGGTTGTTGCATATGTTGTTGTGATAGGTTGTTGGGAGATGGTCTTTCATTGGTTGCTGGCTCCAGGGCTGGGGTTATGATTGGTGGATAGGGCTGGGAATCTGATTGGCTGTTGGTTCTAGGGCTGAGATTCTGATTGGCTGTTGGTTCTAGGGCTATGATTGGTGGATAGGGCTGAGATTCTGATTGGCTGTTGGTTCTAGGGCTGTGATTGGTGGACAGGGCTGAGATTCTGATTGGCTGTTGGTTCTAGGGCTGTGATTGGTGGATAGGGCTGGGATTCTGATTGGTTGCTGGTTTTAGGGCTGTGATTGGTGGATAGGGCTGAGATTCTGATTGGTTGCTGGCTTTAGGGCTGTGATTGGTGGATAGGGCTGAGATTCTGATTGGTTGCTGGTTTTATGGCTGTGATTAGTGGATAGGGCTGAGATTCTGATTAGCTGTTGGTTCTAGGGCTGAGATTTTGATTGGCTGTTGGTTCTAGGGCTGTGATTGGTGGATAGGGACTGAGATTCTGATTGGTTGCTGGTTCTAGGGCTGTGATTGGTGGACAGGGCTGGGATTCTGATTGGTTGCTGGTTTTAGGGCTGGGGCTGTGATTGGTGGTCAGGAATAGAGCTATGATTGGTGATTAGGGCTGGGTCTCCCATTAGTTGTTTGAATCAGGGCTTGGGATTGGCTAGGGTTAGGACCAGCTTCTTATTGGCCAGTAGGGCTATTAAAGGCTAGGACTCAGGGTGTCTCAGCCAAGGACGGAGAGGCCAAGGGCAGCTGCCTGTTTGGGCCTGGTAGGGACTAGGGCCAGAAATGCTGCCCAATTCTCAATGGACCAAGAATGGTTCCAGCCCCTACACATCCCTCAACATGCAAACACATATTCTACAAAGGCATCCAACTCATGCATCACAAACTGACCACAGACAGATTGCCTTGCCCCGTCACCCAACACAATACCCTTTATACAACACATACACACATATCCCCCACAACTACTACAGTCAAACACCTGCATTCTCACAGCAAACACTACTCTGTCCACTCCCACTAACACAACCTGCCACCACCCACACAATACTAAACTACAGTATACATTTCTCTCAGTCTCAGCCTTCCAGATACACACTCTCTGCTCATACTAACCAACAACACTATCCGCTGTTTGCTCCACACAGACCACCTGTCATCATAATGCCCAAACCCTGCCTTCAAACACACCGTCTACAAACACTCTTCCCCTCTCTTCACCAATTACACACAACCATACAATCCCCACATTTCACTCCACCACACATATTACCTCTTCCAGTCATCGCAACTAACACTAACTCCCCTGACACACATCCATCACCTCTTACACACCTCGTACATTCATCTCCAAAACACATCAACACCCCATCTAACACTCAAATTCCACTTACCAGCACTAACTCACATACAAAGCCCTCACCAAAAACAACTACACCAATATCCCCTCTCAATATTCCTCAAAAAACAATACCGACCACAAACATCAGCACATCAAAGCAACACAAACTTTTATTACACTTATCGTCATACCCACTCCCACCCTCAGGACTACACAAAGAATACAAATTCCATCCTATCTCCACCCCTACTTTCTCACTCTTCACAAACACCTACCACAAGCACCCCAACCCAGCAACTTTCATTCACTCACCTCTCCTCCATTGCACAATTTAGAGCCTTACATCATGATCCACATGCTCCTCCACCACCCCTAACCCATACTCCATCCACACTAAACAAACGCAAACAAAATAAAAAACATGCCACTCATAACAACCTCGCATCCCCTTGTCTATTACATAATAAAACTACCATACAAAAAACAGTACATTCCTCATGGCTCTCTCAGCCACCAACTCCACCACCCACACACACAGACCCAACAAAATGCCTCCTTAACCTGCTGGAAGAGGAACACTATATTGAAAAGCAAGACTATTGTGAGCCTCAAATAGTTATCACAACTAACAACACTACCACTAACACACCTTTTCTAAACTGCCAGCTCATAAATGCTCGATCACTCTAAAAAAACAAGCACCACATCTACGACCTGCTCACAGACACACAAACTGACTTACTATTCATAACTGAATCCTGGTTGGGAGATGACATGGCACCAGTAATGCAGGAAGCCGTTCTTCCGGGCTATCAAACCATCACTCAAAACCGTATAGGCAAGAGAGGAGGTGGACTAGCTATTATATTCAAACAGGCATTGAACCTCAGTAAAACAGACAACATCTCCATACATGGTTGTGAAGCCCTCCTTAAAGAAAACAAACCGAGACCAGCAAGACCCCAACAACTACAGACCAATCACAAATGGACCTTTCCTTGGCAAATTGATAGAAAGCGCAGCATTCACCCAGATGTCACAATTAATTGAAGACAATTCTATACTTTCAGACTTCCAAACTGGATTCCGCCCAGGAAGAAGCACTGAATCGGCACTCATAGCAATCTGGGATGATATTAAAAACACAGTTGACCAAAATGGAGTTGCTGCACTACTTCTCTTGGACCTCTCAGCTGCCTTTGATACGGTTGACCATGACACCCTAAATCAATGACTCCACAAAGCCGGCATACAAGAGATTGCTCTCGACTGGATTACTTCCTATCTTTAAAAAAGATCTAATATCATCCACTCGCCCCCCTTCTCGTCCGAACCCTACCTCACAAAAGCAGGGGTCCCCCAAGGGTCAATCATCTCACCTTTGCTTTTCAACATCTACATGATATCGTTACCAGAACTGATCAAGGATTTCCATCTCACATGCTACAACTATGCAGATGACACACAAATACTACTTAAATTAAAATGCCCAAAAACATTGAAAACTCACAAATCTTCTGTTGCCTCAGAGGCGTTGATCAGTGTATGACCTGGAGCCATCTCAAACTAAATACCTCCAAAACAGAAATACTCATATGTGGTGACTGGACAAATTATGACCCACTGTGTGTCTGGTCTGACGATCTCGGACCACCTCCTCAATTATCCAAGGAAGTTAAAAACCTAGGACTCACCATGGATTCCAAGTTAACTATGAATGCCTAAGTGGACAAATTAGCACGAACAAGCTTCATCACCTTGAAGACTTTACGACACATCTTCCCCCACCTCAGATTTCCACACAAGTTGCAAGCTACTATCTCGCTTGTACTATCCAAACTTGATTATGCCAATGGCCTCTACCATGGATCATCTCTATCTGTTATGAAAAAACTACAACGTATCCAGAATTCCGCAGCCAGGCTACTATTACATGTAAAGCCGCAAGCCCACATCTCCCCTGCCTTGAGAGCACTACACTGGTTACCCGTTGCCAGAAGATGCACTTTCAAGCTGCTTTGTATCACCCACAAAGCTATACATGGAACAGGACCGCTTTTTATCAGAAACAAAATTACCAAATACATCCAACAAAGAAACCTCCGCCCAAGATTGGCACCCGGCCTTAGAACACCACCATACAAGAAAAAGACTATAGGTGGTACATCCTTCTCCGTTCAAGCAGCCAAACTATGGAATTCATTACCCCCAACTATAAGGGCCACAGACAACTTTCTTTTCTTCAGAAAACTACTCAAGAGTTGGCTCTTTCCTTCATAACCACCATTTTCAAACAACTATTAACTGCATATGCCTATGTTGATAAATATTTTTTTCAGATTATGTGTATATTTCTAGTCATGTATAGTTTCTTTAGAAAATTTGATTTGCTACTATTCCTTAACAATAGAATACACACACACTCTTTATACTTGTTTGACTAAGTATATTTTACCCATGGTTCTAATTATGTATTGTATGTGCATATGTGTGTGTATTCATGTATGTGTGTGTGGATATATATATATATATATATACACACACACACATGTATGTATTTATGTGTATATGTTGTTTCTCTGCTTGGCATGTTCGTGGGTTATTGCATGGCTCCTGGGTGGGTTGTTATACTAGATATCTATGGATTCCTGCTCTCATCTGATCACACTTATCTACCCATCATCATATGTCATGTCTCTATCAAACTATCCTCCATTCTCACTCTGACTCATCCCAAATCCTTTCTACTACTTTCATCTCCTAAATAACTCTGCCTAAGCTCTTCCCTCCGCTTCCACATCTAACTCACCAAACCTCACTCTACTACTGTGACCACCCACACAACCCTACTAAATTCTCCCGCATTTATCTCACCCTGCTACTATGCTCTCCCTAACCCTTCCACATACTCTTCCCTCCTCCACCCCCCTTTACTCATCCCAACCCTTTGGGTTGAGTAAATTAAGGATATACTCCCAATTAATACTTCTGGATTTCTTTCCTCCTCCACCCCTCCATTACTCCAGTCAATCTAACTAACAAACTTTCATATCCGCAGCTCAAATTAACTCATAATAATACTAAAACTGTACTCATTATTTCCCGATACTAATCCATCACTAATTCTTGTTGGGTTCCAGAGTAGCATGCTACTCACCGAAAAGCGCTTCGACGCCTCGTCAGGGGTAGTAAGCGCTATATAAATACGATTACAATACAATACAACAGGCAGAGAGATATCACAGACCTAGCTAGAGTCCTGCTTCCAAATTGGGGAATCCATGATTGCTCAAACCACTACTGAAACGCTTATAACGCCAACTTGACATCGATAGAACTCCACCTCGCCATTTAGTTACATGCGAGGCACGCCGTTGCTGTCGGACAACCATTCAAAGTGTATGTGATCACGGGGACAAGAATGGTTCACTTCTATATAGGCATGCGACTAGAGATGTTGCCTCATGCTTTGTCCCTGCAGTACGAAATATGATGGGTGTGGTAGTCTCAATGGCTCCAGATATCGTGACAGCCTTTGCTGCTTACTACAGACTCTATGCACACCGTCCGAGACCCCTCCCTGAGACCTTGCAACCACTCCTTAGTGACATACCTCTTCCCTCGCGGTCCTCGGTCCAGCCGAAGGTGCTGGAGGAGGCAGGGCCGGAGGATGAAATTTATGCTGCCATAAGCAACTTAAAAATGGGGAAGACACCAGGCACGGATGGGTTTTCCCTGGAATATTATTCCAAATTCTGAAACATACTTGTCCCTCACCTATTCGCACTTCATACAGATCTAGTGACAATTCTCATCATTCCTGAAATCTCTCCACCCTCACTGGATTGTGGGTCCTACTGCCCAATCTTGTGGATAAAAACAGAGGTGAAGGTATATGCCAACATCATAGCCTCCCAACTCCAACTAGTCCCACCAGAGCACTCGCCATTGTATTAGATAACTGCACCTTGCTCTCGCTCACGCCAGGGACTTATCTTGTTGACTTTGAAAAAGTGTTCAACACTGTGGACTGAGAATATCCTGAGGAGGTCCTGTGCTGCATGGATTTCGGGCCTGATTCTGTCCAATGAGCTCCCTCTTATACGCCCATCCGATGGCCCAAGTTAAAACAAAATAGGGCAATGTGCGTCAGGGCTGTTCCCTCTCCCCATTACTCTTTGCCCTCACCGTTCATTAGATGTGAGGCGCAGAGGACAAGATTGCATTATACGCGAACAACATCCTTTTATACCTCGCTAACCTGGCGCGCTACGGCCCTAATATCTTGGAAATACTTCACCTCTTTGAAGAAGCTTCCAGGCTTTGCCTTAATAAAAGTAAATCGTTTCTGGTTCCCCTGTGAAGCGACATAGCATCAATCACCTGGAGCCAGGGTATCCCAATCTGTCATCTTAACTTCACATATCTGGGGATATATATTGCAACAGTACTGGAGCTCACAAAGGCTCTTAACTAGACCCCATTTTTACAAGGCACCAAAGCTAGCCTTACAGCCTGGCAAGTCCTCCCTCTGAACTTCACAGACAGGGTCGCCTTAATTAAAATGATGATTCTGCCCTGCTTCCTTTACACATTACAAAACTTTCCACTCCTCATCCCAAACATTTGGTTTACAGACATAAATGCATGCCTTCGCTCTCTGACATGGCTGACCTCCTCGGACAGCACAGGACATATGGCACCAATCAATATGCGAGAGGGGGCTCTGGGCTGTGGACATACGCCTCTACTACTGGGCATCCCAGCTATTGATCACAAATGACTGGCTGTCGGCTGGTTAGGACAACCCAGCACACCATCTAGAATTATCTCGCAATGGACTGGACGGAGTGATGCACTTTTTTATATGGTCGTTCTCTACCCATATCCATCCCTGAAGTCGCCAGGGCAATTTTCTTACTGTGGAAAAGAGCATTTCGCTTTATCGTATGGCACGGGCATCTGACGGGTCTAACTCCCCTCTGGAGAGGCCAACAACTATTGTACATTTTGAAACTCCAGTACTTCAACCACTGGGATCTCCACTCTAGGTGACATCTGTAGTTCCACGGCCATGCACTCCTTTGTAGACCTTCAGGACCAGTTCTCTCTCCTCTACTCAGTTTCACCACTACCTACATATTGGCCATGCTCTCCATACATACCACACAGACTTTCAATACCTTCCTGACTTTAACACCCTAGAGACCAGTTTATTGATTGGCAGGTTAGACAAGCGAGGAATCTCCCAAATATATCTAGCTCTGGTAAATAATGCACCCGGATCCCAAGATGCCTTGAGCGGGAAGTGGGAGGGCTGGCTGGGAGAACTGGACGAGACTGAATGGCAGGAGGCTTGTAGGGCTACTAGGGAGCTGGCAATATGACCCCTCAGAGATTGGGCAAAGCACAAATCTTGGTCAACCCCAGATGCGCCTTTTGCCAATCCCATTGGGCCAACTTTCACATGGTTTGGTCATGTCTGGCAATAACCCAATACTGGGCCTGAGTGGGAAATACCCTCTCGACTGTTTTGGAGAACCCCTTGTAACGGACTCCGAAAGTGGCACTTCTGGGTATACTATCAATCAATCAATCAACAAATTTATTAAGCACGCTACTCACCCAGCAGGATCTCAAGGCGCTGTGGGGGGGAGGTGATGTTTGTGGGGGGGAGGGAGAAGAGTGGAGTGGTGCCGAGTTACTGTTCAAAAAGCCATGTTTTGAGGTGTTTTCTGAAGGTCAGGAGTTCATGGGTCTTGCATAGGTTGGTGGGGAGGGAGTTCCAGGTCTTGGAGGCAAGGTAGGAGAAGGATCTACCTCCAGAGGTGGTGCGAAGGATGCGGGGCACTGTGGCGAGGGCGAGGTCAGCCGATCAGAGGAGACGAGTAGGTGTGTGGAAGTTCACTCTTTCGTTGAGGTAGACTGGTCCAGTGTGTTGTGGAGGGATTTGTGGGCGTGAATGAGGATTTTGAAAGAGATCCGTTTGCTGATGGGTAGCCAGTGAAGGAGTTTGAGGTGGGCGGAGATGTGTTCGTGGCGTGGGAGGTTCAGGATAAGCCGTGCGGCTGCGTTCTGGATCCACTGGAGTTTCTGTTGAAGCTTGATTGTGGTACCAACGTAGAGGGCGTTTCTGTAGTCTAATCTGCTGCTGATGAGTGCATGGGTGACGGTTTTCCTGGTTTCTATGGGGATCCATTTGACGGTCTTACGCAGCATGCGTAGGATGCTGAAACATGAGGAAGTTATAGAGTTGATTTGCTGGGTCATGGAGAGAGAGGAGTCTAAGATGATGCCTAGATTGCCTGCGTGGGTGGAGGGTGTTGGGGGTGGTCCTAGGGCGGTGGGCAACCAGGAGTCACCCCATACTTTCCTGTTGGGGCCGAAGATGATGATTTCGGTTTTGTTGGTGTTGAGTTTGAGGTGGCTTGCTGTCATCCATTTGGCGGTGGCGAGGAGTCCGGCGTGGAGGTTTGTCTTGGCGGTGGTGGGGTTCCTGGTGAGGGAGGTGACGAGCTGGGTGTCGTCTGCGTAGGATACAATGGTGATTCCGTGGGGGCGGAGGATGTTGGCGAGCGGGGCCATGTAAATGTTGAAGAGGGTAGGGCTGAGGGAGGACCCTTGGGGGACCCCGCAGATGATCTTGGTTGCTGTGGACTGGAAGGGGGGAGAGGCAAACTTTCTGGGTTCTTTCGGCGAGGAAGGAGGTGAGCCAGTCCAGGGCCTTGTGTTGGATTCCTGCGTTGAAGAGGCGTGTTGTGAGGATTTGGTGGCAGACAGTGTCGAAGGCTGCAGAGAGGTCCAGGAGGATGAGTGCGACGGTCTCGCCCTTGTCAACTCTGGTTCTGATGTCGTCAGTGCAGGCGATGAGGGTGGTCTCAGTGCTGTAGTTCTTGCTGAATCCAGACTGGGAGGTGTTGAGTGCGTTGTTTTCCTCAAGGAAGTGAGACAGGAGGGTGTTCACTAGCTTCTCAGCGAACTTGGCAGGAAAGGGGAGAAGAGAAATGGGGCGGTAGTTTGTGAGGTCATGCGGGTCTGCTTTGGGTTTTTTGAGGAGTGCGGTTACTTCGGCGTGTTTTCAGGAGTCCGGGAAGGTGGCGGTGTCGAAGGAGCTGTTGATTACGGAGCGGAGCTGAGGAGCGATGATTAGGCTGGCCCTGATGAAGATGTGATGGGGGCAGGGGTCTGTGGGGGAGCCCGAGTGGATGGAGTTCATGGTTGTTTCGGTTTCATCGTTGGTAGGGGCCCAGGTGTGCAGTTGGTTGGAGTGGGGGGGGTGATGTGTCGTAGGTCGTGTCAGTGGTGGTGATGGTGGGTGCAGGTGGTGTGAAGCTGTTGTGTATGTATAGAATTTTGAGGTGGAAGTGGTTGGAGAGGGAGTTGCATAGATTTTGTGTGTGAGTGGGGTCGGTGTTGCAGGATTTGGGTTTGGTGAGCTCTTTGATGATTGTAAAGAGTTCTTTGCTGTTATGTGAGTTACTATCTATGCGTTCTTTGTAGAAAGCTCTTTTGGTGGTTCTGATGAGTTGGTGATGTTTGCGTATGGTGGTTTTGAGTGTGGAAAAGTTGGATATGGAGGGTTCTTGTCGCCAAGCTTTCCCGGTCTTGCGGCATTCACGCTTGGAAGCTTGAAGTTCAGTGGTGAACCAGGGGGAGGTCTTGATGTTGTGAGTGGTGTTGTTACTTTTCAGAGGGGAGGCATACTTACGGTATGGTGTGGTGTGCTGTCGGTAGTGGGTGGGGGGGTTTCGTGAAGGAGAAGTGGACGCAGTGGTGGTCGGTCCAGTAGAGTTCGGTGGTGTGTGTGAATGTTATGTGGTTGCTGGAGGTGAAGATTGCATCTAGCGTGTGTCCTGCTGAGTGTGTGGGTGAGGTGACCAGTTGTTTGAGTCCTAGGTTCGTGAGGTTGTCTAGCAGGGTAGTGCAGTTGTGGTCATGGGGGTTTTCCAGGTGGAACTTGATGTCACCAAGGAGGATGTAGTCTGTGGAGGTGAGGGCGTGGGGGCTGTTGGTGTCAGTGATGGCGTCACAGAACAGGGGGCGAGGTCCTGGTGGTCTGTAAATGAGGATTCCTCTCAGGGTGGTGTTGGCGTTTATGTGAATTAGGAAGTGTAGGTGCTCTGCGCTATCTAGGGTGTCGGTGGTGATCTTGATGGTGCTTTTATGTATGATGGCGATACCTCCTCCCGGTTTGTTTAGACGGTCTCTACGAGAGATTTTGTAGCCTTCTGGGATGGCTATGGCTATGTCGGGTTCAGATGATGGGTTCATCTAAGTTTGCATAAGGAAGGCGATGTCAGGGGAGTGTGTTGTGATCAGGTTCCAGAGCTCAATGGCGTGCTTGTGTACGGAGCAGGTGTTTAGGAATATGCAGTTAAGGTGATTGAGGGGGCTGTTGTTGTGGAGTGAGTTGGTGTTGTTGTGGCGCATGTTGGTGTTGCTTTGGGGTGCATTGGTGTTGTTGTGGAGCGCGTTAGTGATGTTGTGGGGCGCGTTAGTGTTGTTGTGGGGTGCGTTAGTGTTGTTGTGGGGTGCATTAGTGATGTTGTGGGGCGTGTTAGTGATGTTGTGGAGTGCGTTAGTGTTGTTGCGGGGTGTGTTACGGTTGGTGTGTGGCACGTTAGAGTCAGTGTGGAGCATGTTGATGTTTGTGGGGGTGCAGGAGAAGTGGCATGCATGACATGTGAAGGGTCCGTGTGTGTGCTTGGGGTTGGCTTGGGCACAGGCAAGGTGCGGTCCAGGCGCGGATGTGTTTGCCTCTGGTGCACCAGCAGCGCGGCCGCATGGCGGCTGCCATTAAGAGGGGGAGGTGGGAGGGTGGAGCAGCTGGGAGGTGGGAGGGATTGCCAATGGGTGTGCGAGGGGGGTGGGCCGCAGCGGCAGGAGAAATGGGACCGGCGAGAGCCGGCAGAAACGGGAGGACACAGAAAACAACAAGCAGAATGCAGAGGGGGCACAGGGACAGAGACACAATGCAAAAAATACACAATGGGGCAAAGAATACAAAGAATACAGTGCAGGCAGCGGAAAATGCTATTTTTAAACCAAACACAATCGGAAAAACGAAAAATGCACAAACACGAGAAAATACTTACAAACAACAGGATATGCCTACCACTAGGCACCAGGGATGAGGCGCAGGCGGGTGCCTGCGGGTGGTGGAGGGCCTCGAACTTCAGTCCAGGCGGCACAGGGGCAGGCTGGTGGAGCCAAGTGGACTCCTGGCCAGAACCAGGTCAGGGAGTCACACAGGGCTCCGCGCAGGGGCCGCCATTAAGAGGGGGAGTTGGGAGGGTGGAGCAGCTGGGAGGGAGGGCCAATTGGTGTGCGAAGGGGGGTGGGGCCGCAGGGGAGGCAGCGGCAGGAGAAATGGGACCGGCTAGATGGACTGTGAGGCTCCAGGCATTCATCGAACTGGGCAGCCTGGTGGCCAAAAGAGACAGCTCGAATTTGGAATCAATCCTCCTCCCCACCCACACTCCCTAACTAAAGCAGTGGCAAACCAAGACGGACTGGTCTGCACAACAGGAGGAAACGATTTACTTTGCCCATGGCCGTCTTCAATACGTTCTGGAGATATGGGGCAAATGGTGGGAGTTTGGCTGATTTCAACCATGAATTCCTCATCAAACTATGTTGTCTAAACAAACGACTAAGGAGGGAGTTTCAGATGGGGTAGGGCCAACGACTGGGGAGCTTTCCTATTGTTTCTTCTGTTTTCTTTTGTATCATTTAATATGTTTCCTGCACAATATCGATAAGACTTGTTTATCAAAAAGAAAGAAGACATTTTGAAAAATACCTTCTAAATCATGTGCTAAAACAGGTACGAATTCAGAGATATACAAATAACCACTGCTCCTAAATTCTATATTGTGTGCACATTTCAGAAATACATAGGTTTCCTTGGTGCCTATATTTCACCATATAAATTGGTCTATACTTGATACACAATGAAAAAAACATTGTACGGTGCAGTTCAGTTCTTGGCTCTGGGTTGCTTGGGTTCTAGGAGAACCTACAGAACTATATATCACTACAACCAAAAGGGTCTAGCAGGCATAATGGCATACTGCTTTTGAAAATTGGGCATTGTGACAAAACGTTACAGATGGAAAAGTCACAAATGGCCATTTTTCCTCCTCATTTTCAATATTTCTTTATTTCTATTAATTTGTTTCTTTGGGAAATCCTTGAAGGATCTATACTTATGACCCCTTGCTGAATTCAGGGTTTTACACTGGTTTCCATCACAAACTGGAAGTAGATTGAGCGCACAAAAAAATGGGAAAATGGGTGATGTCTTTGAAAAATACCAAAACTGTGGTAAAAAAAAACAACAAATTTTTATACAGCTCTAAATATACCTGAAAGCTCAGAAGATGGTGACTCTGGCACAGCAAACCATTTGTTTATGCTGTTTTTTTAGCAAAAAATCAGACATTTCAATCCTGAGCACTCTTTCCCTATTTTTCCCCAAGAACTCAAAATGTAGCTATATTTTGCCTATTTTTTTCGTAGCTCTTCAGAGGAATCCACAAACCATGGGTACCTTTAAAATCCCTAGGATGTTGGAAAAAAAAGGATGCAAATTTGGCATGTATACCTTATGTGAAAAAAAAAAAAGTTATGGAGCCCTAAGTGCAAACTACCCCAAATAGCCAAATAAATGCTCAGCACTGGGAGTGGGTGGATGGTTGAGGCCAAGCTGTTAAGGCGTCAATATATGTCAAGATTTGTAACATACATTAACATCACATAAAAAAACATGGGAGAATTTGCACTGTTGTAGGTCTTCTTGCACTGAGACGAAGTATACCTGTACCAAACTAAGCACAATCAAAAAGTTTAGATACACAACAAACCAAATCACTGATACGTTTAAAGATTGGAATTGGGTACATTGCCAGTATTTAAGAGGTGCTTCGGTCAGTTACATCCCTGACAGAGGTTCTGCTCTTCAATTGTATCCAATAAATATTTGGAATCTTGAGCAATTACATATTTGTCTTTAGGAATCAAAGCATTTTTTGTTCATACATACATACATTTCTTTCATACTAAGAAACTTTCTGTAATACCCTTCACCATCTCCTGAGGTTGTCTCACCCTTGGCATTCTGCTACGCTTAGTAGTTAAAAGCAATTACAGGGTCAATAGTGCTCCATCAATGAATGCATAATTTAGGTGGCGTGTCAATATCTTTCTTTCCACATCAATATACAGTTCATATATCCAGATGCAGACAACATAAACACATTAGAACTTGATCTCTTTAATCATTAGAAGCTCCTGGCATAAATCCTGGATGGATCGAGACTATCTGAATACTACATTACAGTACTTTTGCCAGAGTCTGAAGAAGTTCAGGGGGGATCTAAATCATACAATTAGGTCAGTCGTGATGCTACTCCCACCCCCCTTTATTATGGAATTGACTAAAGACTCACCCCCACTTACAGGCATGGCAGTGTACCATCTACTCTAAAGGGTTTCAGGGGGAGGGGGTCTTTTAAATGACTATATGTAGAGAGATCACAATGCATAGAAAACCGCTTTGGTAAATGTAAGAACTCCACAGCACTTGGAAAGTGGAAATCCTTTATTCGTATAATTTCTTGTACAGAGTAGTATTGCGATAACTCCCAGCTAGAGCTCCTCACTCTCCAGCCTCCAGCTCCCTTCTCCACTTCTGCAATCTAGAATCTACCTATCCTCACATTCCATTCTCACCCTCTAAGATCACTACACCATCTCCCCCCTTACACATCCTAATAATTTACAAACCCATATAAATCTAAACCTGTACTATTTACAATTTACCTAAGAATAAAATTCATTCAACGACTTCGCACAAATTTCCCATACTCCATTCTCTCCCATCATCCAACCTAACTACAGAATTAAATACTCTCACTACCTTCTGTAGCTCAGAAAATTTACCCTCTCCTTTCCTTATTACGCCAGACTTTTTCACTCACCCAATCACCTACCTCTACCCCAATGTCCTTCACTTTTTTCTAGTATCATAATTCAACTTGTTTCATTCTTGAAAATCTAGCACTCTTGCCCTGATACCTTCATGATCCACCCACACTTGTCTCTTTTCACACAACCACCAAGGAGATTCTTTTGTTACTGGTTCCCTTCCTTTAAGGGCAACAAATGGTGCCACCCCTGTCACCAAATGCGGTGTTACTCTAGGTGCCCATATCATCCTATTCAATTCCTCCTTCCAATTCAGCCCACTTGCTAGAGACAGTTAAATAATTTCCATAACAATTCGATTTACCCTCTCTACCAATCCATTAGCTTGTGGACAGAACAATGCAACCTTTTCATGCTTAATTCCAAACCAGTCAGGAACTCTGTCATTTTCTCTGACACTAATTGCACCCCATTATCCATAACCAAGACTTTAGGTGCATCTTCCTCCAAAAATGTTTCTCTGAGGAACTCAATAACATTGCTAGTCGTGATGTGTTCCATGTTCTTAACCACAAACCATGTACTATGGTAATCCACCAAAACTACTAGGAACCGATTTCTCCTACCAAGTTTATCCACAGGGCCAATAAAGTCCAAAGCCAATTTCTCCCCTGGCCCGCAGGAAATTGTACACACCCCAAAGGTGGCTGTCTAATAGTTCTAGTTTTGTCGCTATTTCCACACGCTACACACTCACTCACTCACTATTCGCTCCACATCCTTGTCCATCCCAGGCCACCAGTAAAATTGTCTCAATCTCCTCTTCGTTAAACTTCTTCCTAGATGGCCTTCATGAACAATTTTTATCAATCTCATCCTTAACTTCGTAGGTGGAACCACTTTCCCACTTCTCAGTATTTTTTCTCCATGAACACTTAGCTCATCTTTTACCTCTAGATATTGTTTCAAACTCTGTAAATCACATCTTACTTGATCAGAACCACTTATAAATTTCTTTAATTCACCATACTCCTTATTACCCACCAAAGCATTATCCCACTCTTCTTGTTTTAAGGTAAGTTCACCATCAATTGAAAATGCTTCTGCCTCTATCTCACTCATTATCGAAACTTCCTCAGGACACTATCAATTGCCATGCATGACAAGCAATCAGCCACAACATTCTTCTTACCTCTCACAAATTCCACAACAAAATTGAAATCAATACCGTTAGTCAATCGTCTAGAAACTCTGGGTGTCATACTCCCTTCCACACCCCGACCACATCTGAAGACCTGAAGCAGAGGTTTATGATCCGTACGAAGCACAAAGGGCAGTCCCTACAAATAGTATCTATAACGATTGATACCCCAACAGCAAGCTAATGCTTCCTTCTCAATTGCAGAGTATGACCATTCTGCCCCCTGTAATCTACGAGATGCAAACCCAACGACTCTTTCCTCCTTGTGTACCTCCTGTATGAGGACTGCTCTCAGCCCTACACTACTGCCATCAGTCATCAAGATTGTTTTCTTGCTCACATCAAAATGTCCCAGAGTGGACGCACAGGCAATAGAACTCTTAATTTTCTCAAAAGCTGTTTCACACTCGTTCCCCATTCAAACACAGCTCCTTTCTTTAATTATAATCTCATGGGTTCAATAACTTCTGCAAAATCATACACTAATTTCAAACAATACTCTACTAGCCCCAGAACCGATTTAAGTTGGTCCTTATTGCCTGGACTTGGAGCCTCACTAATTGCTCTCACAATGCTCCTTTTGGGTTTTATGCTCTCAGCAGACACATCATGACCCAAATAGTTCCCGCAACTCTTTCTCAACTGACACTTCTTCTTTACAGTCAACCCATGAATCTCAATTCTTTCTAACATCTTTTCAATCAGTTTTTCATGTTCTTCCACAGACTTTCCAACCACTATAATATCATCTTGGAAGCACAACACATTCTCCAGGCCACCAAAAATATTCTGCATAATACGCTGAAACACAGCTGATGCGGATGCCAGCCCAAAAGGCATTCTGCAGTAACGATAGGCACCTAAAGGAGTTACAAAAGAAGTCAATGGGTGTGAATCCGGGTGCAAGTTAACTTGATGGTAGGCTGCCGACATGTCTCGAACGCTTAATACTTTGCTACCTCCCATCGTGCTTAACATTTCTGTAATGTTCGACAAAGGTTGTCTGTCAACCAAATATTCCTATTAAGGTCCCTTAAGTCAATGCACAATCAAATCTTGTTTCCTTCCTTAGGTGCCACGACGATCTGTGCCAACCACTCCGAGGATTCTATTGGCTCAATTATTTTCTCCTCCAGTGATCTGTCAAGCTCTTGTTGAAGTAGTTTTCTCATCAAACGGTATTGGCCTTACTTTGTGGACAACTGGAACAGCGTTTTCTTTTAAAAATATCCAGTGCGTAAATTTTTTCAATTTACCTAATTTCTCAGTAAAGACTTTCAGGAACTTTTCCATTAGTCTCTCACACCATTCCATTTCAGCTTTTTGAGTCCCCATATATCCTACATTCATTCTCTCCACAACCATAACTGGTTCGGTTGCGTTAGGATTCCGCACAATGTTCAAATCCTTCTGATGTCGCCATCCTAATAAATTCGATCCTTCATGAGTCACATACCCTTTTTTCCATGTACGCCATTCCCCTTGAACACAATGTCCATCCATTTCATTCCCAGAATGTTGATCCTCTTTCCACCGTACCCAACCGCTTTCACATCCGCAGTCTGTAAATCTTCAATTTTCCCTTTCAAAGTTCCTTCATATATGTCTTTAGATATTAAGGTAAATAAACTTCCAGAATCAACCAACATTCTTACAATTTCAGATTCCAGTGTTATATCACAATGAGGTTTCTCCAGTTTACATGAACTTTCCTGCTTCACATTTTGTACTGTTTTTTGACTCAACACTCCGCAGGTTGTCTTCTGACATACTATTAACAGTTAGTACAATGTCTTCTTTGTGTTCCTCATGTACATTATCTACTGAGTTAACACTATTATTCAACATTTTTCCTTTTGACCTGCATACTTTGGCAAAATGACCTCGCCTTCCACACGTTCTGCATGTTAAAGTACGCGCAGCACACACAGAACTTGAAGCGATATATCCCGGACATCCACACCTGTAACACAAGATATTCAACTTCTTCTTCCTGCCAATCATAACTTTGGTATTACTAACACCCTTCTCATGCTTTATTGTATTAAATTCCTTCACTTCCACTGTGTTCTCTTTAACTCATTCCCTCATATAACTCTTAGACTCAATTCCTTTCATCCATGCTTCAGTATGCTCCATACTCCTTGCTATTTGTATGGACTCCTCCAACAAAGGATCAATAGAAAGTAATTTCTCCTTCACCTTTTTGTTATTTGTGCAACGCACTATTTGATCACGTATGGGAGAATCACTTAAATCATGAAAATTACATGTTACTGCCAACCCTCTTAGTGCTGCCACATAAGTCATCACATCTTCGTCCAGGCTTGAACGCGTGAATAAAACTTATGTCGTTCAAACAACATTAATTTTGGGAGTAAAATGTTTTTCAAACATTTGCAGGGACATTTCATATAGGTTTGTGGGTTGTCCTTCTCCCATACCCAAAGATACTTCTGGAAAATCATCATATATCCTTCTTCCTTCAGTGTCTAAATGATGTAGTAAAATTGCTTGTTTTCCAATTGGACCATATTTGTTTCAACCATTTGCCAACAAGTAAGTAGTAAAAATGTTTTTCCATCTCTTCCATGTGATTGTCGGCTCACCTGGTAATGGTAAGAAACATGGTGGTGCAGAAATGCTCTGTTCAGCCATACCTGTAATAAAGATAAAAAATAACAAACTACCCAAAAAAATTATGTTAAAATAACAATCTAAATTAAATAACTAAAACAACAATCTAAAACAACTATCTAAAATAATAATTCTTCATAGTTTGCCATAGATCATGGTAACTAAAGCAACCTTCATTTAACTCTACTACTTTGCAGTCCTCTTTTTGTTTCTATTGCAGCTAGTGCTTGTAGTCCTTCCTTTACTTTCACTTTATGTACTAGTCTTTGTTTTGTTGAGAGATGCAGCAGAATGCACTGTTAATTAGCCGAGATGAGATGCTCCAGTACTCAGCCAAGGTAAGGATCAATATTTTCTTTTGTTCTTTAATTTTCTATTTATGTACTGATTTTTGCACACCGCGTGCTCTCCTTATCCGAACACACACGTTGAAATGTTAAAGTAAAACGCGCATCGTGCATGCGCACCTCACGTGTCGTTGCAAGCGATTCACTGAAGATGCAGCACGCGTCTGGCATACACTCTAAGGCGCGCGTCGGAAACAGTTTTCGGCGGTTCTTGATTATCTTTGAAATGCGTTGCGTGTATTTAGTCGATACACGAACGCATAGTTATTTAAAAATCCCCCATAATTCGGCCCTTAGATAGCTGTAATGTAGACACTGAGGGAAACCAAAAATGGAAAATGGAAAAACGATTTGCTAAAAACTCAACACTGTCCTTTTCACACAAAATTAAGATATTGTAAACTCACGGTTACACGGATGGAAACCACATTCTCTATTAATTTTCCTTTCCTCTTCTTCGTATTCTGTTCAAATTAATTTCTCTTTTCCTTTCTTCTTTAATTTTTCTTTCTTCTTACACCAGATCAGGGGTTGGGGGTTATTTATTCTTCTCTGTCCCTGCACAGAGTCCCTCGTCGCCAAAATATGCAAGAACTCCACGGCACTTGGAAAGTGGAAATCCTTTATTCGTATAATTTCTTGTACAGAGTAGTATTCCGATAAACCCCAGCTAGAGCTCCTCACTCTCCAGCCTTCAGCTCCCTTCTCCACTTCTGCAATCTAGAATCTACCTATCCTCACATTCCATCCTCACCCTCTAAGATCATCACTACAGTAAAGTTCTGGGTGCTTTTCAAATGCATTGTTAGCAACACAGGCTTACTAGAAATATTCAAAAATGCGTGATGATAGTTCAGCAATGCACAAAATGCCACACATTACTGCCATAACACTCAAACACATCCACTACAAAACCTCATTCATGAAAACACACAAATGCACCAGTAGAAACACAGATCCCGTTAATATATTACACAAGCACCTCCCTGATGAGGTCCAACATGGCCGAGGAGATGGGGTTGTTTGAGTTCCTGCTAAAGGGGACCTGGCAGGGCAGATCAAGAGGAGTGTTCCCACTGGAGCAGGGGCAAGTTTGGTTGCATATGAATGGTCACTGTCTAGAGTGACAAAGGGCAAAACCAATAATGAACTGGCGGTGTCTGAGATTTATTAAAGCTTTCCATCTGTCACGGTTTCTTTTTTCTAAGTGAACTACCAGACATGGGTCCCTTGCTCACTGTGCCATAGGAACCAAGCAGCACTTTTAGTGATGTGGCTCACACCAGCAGGAGCCTGTTCACACTTTTTACTTTCCTGTTCAACCCAAGTGTCTCTGATGGATTTATGAGAAATGATTAGAATTTCCCCAAGATGAAGACCGTGCAGTCTGACAAGCATTAGGGCTGTTTGAAAATACAGCAATGTATAAAATGGGGTCTAAACACATGGATCATATCTGGATACTTTAGTCACAAATATATTGTCGAACACAAAAACCACAGTTAGAACCATTCAAAAGGGCACATTTGTAACTCTTTCGAAACCAGAACAAATTGGACTCTAAATCATATGTTCGATCAATCAAAATGTTTCTCTGGAACTGGATACTTGACATCCTAAAGTTCTATCAGGGAGCAGTGACCTTTAATGCAATCTTAAGTTTATTGGGGACTTAAGTTATTTGGCTTTTTTTTTTTTTTTTAAATTGGTACTGGGGATAATTTGGGATTTGGGCTCTAAAATATGTGACTGTAAGGAATTTGGGATATACATATAAGGAACTGACCTAAAATGTTATTTTGGATTTTAAACTTGTTTGCAAGGGAAGAAGAAAGAGGTTAAATGCAAATAAGTCCAAAGAAAAGGACTCGTTATGGTTGCCAGTTCTTTCAAATGCTTTATTAATTCCAGTCACTGCTTCACCAATTTAGCCATTTTGAGCAGTTCATGTGACATCGCTATGTCCCTTAATGATGAAACATGTATTCACAGACTTTGTCTCTCCTTTGAACTAAGATTAATTAACAAAGTATATTTTGAGATGCATGAAATAAGAGCACAAAAGGAACTTCAATGAAAAGGTTCATCGTTCTGTTCAGCAGAAAGCTGGACTTCTGTCATATTGACTGAAGGTACCACCAATTACAAAACCAGGGAAGTTGGTAGACAAGGATCCTGCTACAGGAATCCCTGCCCCAATCTTTGGGCATTGATGTCATCAATGATGTCAATAAAAATGAATAATGTAATATGTGAAGTAATAAGAAGGGTGGAAGCTATAGTTAGTTCAGTACACTATAACAGATACATTTCTGTGGTTTTTTTTTAAGTGTTAGTTTTTATTTTATTTCAACATTTACCCATAAGCTCACTTTCAACTATGTGTATGTATATATATATATATATATATATATATATACACACACACACACACACACACACACACACACACTTGAAAAACCAAAGGTTACAGGGACGTTATAGTTAGACTCACATTTTAAACATATAAAACCATAGCAATGCACTGCTAATTTACCCCACAAATTACAGCACTCATTAACACCTTTGATAACATCACTGACAATATCAATGTAATATTTGCAGTAAAATGTTTGATGAAAAAACTCTGCATGGCGGGGCGTGAGTTATAATTACCTTAGGGCATGAGTTATAGTTACTTGAGGTAAGTCTAACTATAGCAGGTGACTTTCTATGGTATTGTACGTTTAAAATGTGAGTTTAACTATAATGTTCCTGTAACCATTGCTTTTTTTAGTGAATTGAATATTATATTATATCACACACACCCACACCCACACACATACACCCAAATATACTTATTTTTTGTTGTCACTAATATTCGCGGATTCTTCGCGGCATTACACGAGGACCATGCTGAGCATTGAGGTGTATTCGCGAATATCGAGCTGCATGGAAAAAACATTTTTCAACATCATGATTTGAGTTTTAAAGACCCTTATATCATATCCCTGGGGTCAGGGTACCTCCACCCTAACCCCTTATTCCAGATTTCAATTTTCAACTTTATTTTCAGCCCCGGAGACCGTGTACTGTAACAACATGGCAGCCAAAACTTTCTGGTCAGGTTGCGGGCCCCAAAAAAATCAACAAAAAAATCTCGGCATTCCTGTTGGTATACGCATTCGTGAATATGCTGCGATTGCCGTGAAATCTGTGCAATGGATCCACAGCCCTAAATATGCAAATGTGTTTTCCCTTTAATGTCTCGGAACCTACTGAACGGGTTTACACCAAATATGCAAAAGCGTAATCTACGTACCGAAACCTAGCTTTCTGCCAAATTTGGTATAATTCCGTCCAGTGGTTCGGGCTGTAGTCGTGCTCAAAGCTCCTATAGGAATTAAAATGGGAAATGCACATTTTTTTTGCCTCCCTCCTACTTTTTCCCGACCCTGCTTCACCCGAAGCTTTGCATGCACAAAAAGCATCACCTGGGTACTTTTTGGGGAAAAGTTTGTGAAGATTTGTCAGACGGTGACAAAGATCTAGGCAAGCCCAAAAATGGTTTTTCTATGGAAACATGGTCCTAACTATTATATGGAAAATGTCACTTACCCAGTGTACATCTTTTCGTAGCACGGGACGCTGCAGATTCACATGCTGTGCATTATCCTGCCATCTAGTGTTGGGCTCAGAGTGTTACAAGTTGTTTTTCTTCAAAGAAGTCTTTTCGAGTCACGAGACCGAGGGAGTCCTCCCTTTCGGCTCCATTGCGCATGGGCGTCGACTGCATCTTAGATTGTTTTTCCCGCAGAGGGTGAGGTAGGAGTTGTGTATATAGTAAAGGTGCCCATGCAATGGAGTAAGTATGTATGTACATAATGTGATTAAAAGTGATATATATTTACAAATTTACAAGTTTTATCAACATATAATATATAGTTTTCATCAACTTAAAACGGCTATAGGCTCCCGGGGAGGCGGGAGGGCGCATGTGAATCTGCAGTGTCTCATGCCACGAACAGATGTACACTGGGTAAGTGACATTTTCCGTTCGATGGCATGTGTAGCTGCAGATACACATGCTGTGCATAGACTAGTAAGCAGTTACTCCCCAAAAGCGGTGGCTTAGCCTGTAGGAGTTGAAGTTGTTTGAAATAATGTTCGTAACACTGCCTGTCCTACTGTGGCTTGTTGTGTTGATAACACATCTACACAGTAGTGTTTTGTGAATGTATGAGGCGTAGACCATGTGGCTGCCTTACATATTTCAGTCATTGGTATATTTCCTAGAAAGGCCATTGTGGCGCCTTTCTTTCTAGTGGAGTGTGCCTTTGGGGTAATAGGCAGTTCTCTCTTTCCTTTAATATAGCAGACTTGAATACATTTCACTATCCATCTGGCAATGCCTTGTTTGGATATTGGATTTCCTGCATGAGGTTTTTGGAAGGCTACAAACAATTGTTTTGTCTTGCAAAATTGTTTTGTTCTATCAATGTAATACATTAGTGCTCTTTTAATGTCTAATGTATGTAAGGCTCTTTCGGCTACTGAGTCTGGCTGTGGAAAAAAGACTGGGAGTTCCACTGTTTGGTTTAGGTGGAACGGTGATATAACTTTTGATAAAAATTTTGGATTTGTGCGTAGAACCACTTTATGTTTGTGTATTTGTATAAAGGGTTCTTGTATAGTAAATGCTTGTATTTCACTTACTCTTCTAAGAGATGTGATAGCTATTAGGAAGGCAATTTTCCAGGTTAAGTACTGCATTTCACAAGAGTGCATGGGTTCAAATGGTGGACACATGAGTCGTGTTAATACAATATTAAGGTTCCATGAGGGAACTGGTGGTGTTCTTGGGGGTATGATTCCCTTTAGCCCTCCATAAATGCTTTGATGACTGGGATTCTAAAGAGTGATGTTGAATGTGTAATCTGCAGATAAGCAGATATTGCTGTGAGATGTATTTTAATGGACGAAAAGGCTAGATTTGACTTTTGTAAGTGTAATAGGTAGCTTACAATGTTTTTTGCGGACGCATGTAGTGGTTGAATTTTATTATTATGGTAGTAATAAACAAATCTTTTCCATTTATTTGCGTAACAATGTCTTGTAGTAGGTTTTCTTGCTTGTTTAATGACCTCCATACATTCTTGTGTAAGGTCTAGATGTCCAAATTCTAAGATTTCAGGAGCCAGATTGCTAGATTGAGCGATGCTGGTTTCGGGTGTCTGATCTGTTGTTTGTGTTGAGTTAACAGATCTGGCCTGTTTGGTAGTTTGATATGAGGTACTACCGACAGATCTAGTAGTGTTGTGTACCATGGCTGGCGAGCCCAAGTTGGTGCTATTAGTATTAGTTTGAGTTTGTTTTGACTCAATTTGTTTACTAGATACGGAAGGAGTGGGAGAGGGGGGAAAAGCGTAAGCAAATATCCCTGACCAACTCATCCATAACGCATTGCCTTTGAAGTTAGGGTGTGGATACCTGGACGCAAAGTTTTGGCATTTCGTGTTTTCTTTTGTTGCGAATAGGTCTATTCGTGGTGTTCCCCAGCTTTGAAAGTAAGTTTGTAGTACCTGTGGTTGAACTTCCCATTCGTGGGTTTGTTGGTGATCTCGACTGAGATTGTCGGCTAACTGGTTTTGAATTCCTGGGATGTATTGTGCTATTAGGCGAATGTGATTGTGAATCGCCCAATGCCAAATCTTTTGTGCTAAGAGACACAGCTGTGATGAGTGTGTCCCTCCCTGTTTGTTTAGGTAATACATTGTTGTCATGTTGTCTGTTTTGACAAGAATGTGTTTGTGGGCTATTATCAGTTGAAATGCTTTCAATGCTAGAAATACTGCTAGTAGTTCCAGATGATTTATATGAAGTTGGCTTTGTTGAGCGTCCCATTGTCCCTGAATGCTGTGCTGTTTGAGGTGTGCTCCCCACCCTACCATGGAAGCATCTGTTGTGGTCACGTATTGAGGCACAGGGTCTTGGAATGGCCGCCCTTGGTTTAAATTTATAGGATTCCACCATTGAAGCGAGGAGTGTGTTTGGCGGTCTATCAACACTAGATCTTGAATTTGACCCTGTGCTTGTATCCATTGTGTTGCTAGGCACTGTTGTAAGGGCCGCATGTGTAGTCTTGCGTTTGGGACAATGGCTATGCATGAAGACATCATGCCTAGAAGTTTCATTACAAACCTCACCTGGCAGTGTTGTTTTGGGTGCATGTTTAGTATTACATTTTGGAATGCTTGTACCCTTTGTGGACTTGGAGTGGCAATCCCTTTTTGTGTGTCGATTGTTGCTCTTAAGTATTGTTGTGTTTGACACGGTTGTAGATGTGATTTTTGGTAGTTTATAGAGAACCATAGCTTGTGAAGGCTTTCTATGACGTATTTTGTGTGTTGAAGACACTGTTGCTGAGTGCTGGTTTTTATTAACCAATCGTCTAAGTAAGGGAATACGTGCATGTGCTGCCTCCTGATATGAGCAGCTATTACCGCAAGGCATTTTGTGAATACTCTTGGTGCTGTTGTTATCCCAACGGTAACACTTTGAATTGGTAATGCACGCCTTGGATTACAAACCTTAAGTATTTCCTGTGGGAAGGATGTATGGGTATGTGGAAGTAAGCATCCTTGAGATCTAATGTTGACATGTAGTCCTGTTGTTTGAGCAAGGGAATCACATCTTGAAGTGTCACCATGTGAAAGTGATCTGATTTGATGTAAAGATTTAGGGGGTTATTCCAACTTTGGAGGAGGTGGTAATCCGTCCCAAATGTGACAGATTTACCACCAGCCGTATTACGAGTTCCATAGGATATAATGGACTCGTAATACGGCTGGTGGTATATCCGTCACTTTACCATCACTTTTGGGACGGATTACCACTTCCTCCAAAGTTGGAATAACCCCCTTAGTGTTCTGAGGTCTAATATGGGTCTCCGTGTTTTGTCCTTTTTTGGAATTAGGAAATACAGGGAGTAAACACCTGTTCCTTTTTGATGATTGGGTACTAGTTCTATTGCTTCTTTTTGTAACAACACTTGGACTTCTAGTTGTAACAGATCTAAGTGTTGTAATTGACCTCCATTTCTGCAGAAAAAGACTCAATCTTCCCCCTACAGGAGAAGTATGGATGATAAAGGGGGGAAAACTAGGGCTGCTTCTGCTGTTGTCCACCAGAGGAGGATGAAGAAGAAGAGAGCTGCTGGGCTGGACCTCTAGCCCTACCCCTACCCCGCCCTCTAAAGGCACGATAGGGTGGATTGGCAGGTTGCTGGACGTAAGACTGAGACCTTCGAAAGGTAGAGCCTTGAATGAACCCTCGAAACCTACGAAAAGGTCTATAAGGCGTTGTAGTAGAGGTCTGTAATCCCAGGGACTTAGCTGTAGCCCGACAGTCATTAAACCGTTCAAGGGCAGAGTCTGCCTTGTCCCCAAACAGCTTTCCCCTGTCAAACGGAAGGTCCATTAAGGTGGATTGTACGTCTGATGAGAAACCAGAGGACCTTAACCAGGCATGCCTCCTTGTAGCCACCGATGTTCCCATGACCCTGGCAATGGAGTCCGAGGTATCCGGGACAGATTGTATAATCTGCTGTGCAGAAGTCTGAGCATCCAAGAAAAGGGACCCAAATGATTTCTGCATCTCCTGTGGCAGATCCCTCGCCATCTCCTTAGCAGAGTCCATTAGGGCATGAATGTATCTGCCTAGCACACACTTGGAATTGGTAGCTTTAAGGGCCATGCTGCAAGATGAAAAAATCTTCTTTGAAGACTGCTCCATCCTCTTGGATTCCCTATCAGTCGGAACTCCAGGAAATGTTCCAGTGGCAGTCTTCGCAGGACATGACGTCTGAACTACCAAGCTCTCCAGAGTCAGGTGACGAGACAGAAAAAACGGATCTCCTGGGGCACTTCTATGTCTCCTCTGCTCTGTTCACAGCAGGAGATGTCACTCGCTTTTTCCACAGGTCCAAAATAGGCTCAGTCAAAGCCTCATTGAAAGGCAGCAAAGGGTCCGCACTGGACGAAGAGGGATGAAGCACCTCTGTGAGCAGGTTCGTTTTTACTTCTGCCACAGACAAAGGCAAATCCAGATACTCAGCTGCCTTTCTCACCACTGCGTGGAAGGAAGCGGCCTCTTCAGTAAACTCCCCCGGAGACGCAATGTTCCACTCCGGGGAAGTATCCAAACCACTTGCAGTGGCAAGACCCTGGAAGTCATCAGAAGGCT
The DNA here is from genome assembly GCF_031143425.1 of Pleurodeles waltl. Lineage (NCBI taxonomy): Eukaryota > Metazoa > Chordata > Amphibia > Caudata > Salamandridae > Pleurodeles > Pleurodeles waltl. The sequence goes on from NC_090441.1 coordinate 95,625,035, forward strand.
CGATCTCGCCTTCCTCAAGCAGTCTGTATTCCTCCTCCTCCAGAAGTCTCAAAGCCTTCCTCCGAGATCTAAGATGTGTTTCCAGGGCCGGCGTCGACAAAGAATCCATTGACGCTGACGATCTCGAACCCCAAACAGGGCCAGGAAGGCTCCTAGGCTCATCCGGCACCGACACGACGTCGGCAGATGATCTTCTCGAAGTCGATTTGCCGGAAGGTGATGGAGCCGGTCGGTCTGGATGGAGACAACGACGACGCCGGATGGCACGGAGAAGGAGTCAGTGGACGTGCAGGCGGGTCCACAGTCACAGGTGGAGGACTCCTGCCAGGGGAGACCCTAGGCGCTGAACCACCAGTCTCTGTAGGGCAGAAGGGCATGAATGGAGCAGCCCTGTATGACGCCGGTGAGCCCAAATTGAATGCCAATGGCCCCGTGGGACCCGCCGGTGCTCCAGCAGGGGCCATGGATTGAAAGACAGCATACATTGCATTAAAAAATGTGACCGGATCCGTCCCTGGAGTCGGGAAAGCCGGGTACTGCTGTGCAGATGTCTGCTGAACATCAGGATCCCTCGGCGCCGGCGAAAAGTGAGGGCTACATTGAGCGAACTCAAAAACTGAAGGCGCCGGTGACAACTCCGGACTCTCTCGTCGAGGCGTGACAGTAGGACTCATCTCCCATGTCTTCTGGCGTCGTGGAGAACGAGACCTCGACCTCGATCGGCTCCGCTCCGAACGGCGCCGAGAGTCATGATGACGCCGCTTCTTATACTTTTTGGGAGAAGCATGGGAGGAATCCTTTTTATGGCCCTTCTTCTTTGCTTTGGCTCAGAAGAGCTTTGCCTTGCGCTCCTTCAGAGCTTTTGGATTCATGCTCTGACACGAAGAGCAACCTTCCACATCATGTTCGGAACTGAGGCACCAAATACAGTCCGAGTGGGGGTCGGTCACTGACATCCGACACCCGCATTCTCCACACGGCTTGAAACCGGACTTCTTCGGAGGCGACATTGTAACCTCCAAAAAATCATTAGTTGCCAACGGGCCAGGAAGAAAAACCGTTGGCGTCGAAGCACGGAAAAAAGGAAAACTGACATCAGTACGCCGATAAGGACCTCTTATTGGCACGTTGACGTCAGACGGAGTCACGTGGAGCCGTGCCATTATGACGTCCTCGTCGACGTAGACAGCTAGGAAGACGACTTTCCGTCGATGCTGGCGCAAGGATCGAATTCATAAGGTGAGGAATCCACAGGTAGTTGTATCCATCAGAAACACCTGTTTGGCATGTTTTAACATGCCTGGTAACATTGGCAAACTTTGGCATTGGTTATGTGTTGATGACAGGGTATTGAACAAGAAGTCATCTTCTATAGGTTCTGAATGCAATGCTACGTTATGAAAAGTAGCCGCCCTGCAAACCACCTGCATGTAAGCAGTACTGTCTTCTGGTGGTGATGGCCTTGCCGGGTAGCAATCCGGACTATTATCAGAGACTGGTGCATCGTACAGATCCCATGCATCTGGGTCATCTTGGTTCATCCCTGTGTGCGTTGGTGACTGCACCATTGGTGGTGTTGCTATTGGGGACAGATGTGGTGAAGCCGGTGGCGATAGCTGTGGAGAAAACGGTGGTGTTTTTTCTTCAGCCACTTTTGCTTTTGGCTGCATTTCCGCCTCATGGAATGCGAGCTTCCGCTTCATCTTAATGGGGGGGGAAGTGTACTTATTTTCCCCGTGTCCTTCTGTTTATGGAGCCTCCTCTGTGTATGGTCTGGCTCTCCCATCCCCAGTTCTTGTTCAAACCTGTGGCCTTGTAATTGTGAGGAAAGGCCCTGTTCATCCGTACAGGAGCTTTGTTTCTGCTCCGACGCTGGGTGTTTCGGCACCGAAACTTTTTCTGTAGTCTTTTTCGGCTCCGAAGAAACCTTTTTGGCTTTCGGGGTACCGTTTTCTCGGTGCCGGATCTGGTCGGAGCCGGTATCTCAGTGCCCAGTATATTCGGAGCTGGTATCTCGACCGGAGTCGGATATCTTCGGCTGCTGTGAAGCCTTTTTCGGTGCCGATGCTTGGTCACCGTGCTTTCGGGTAAAGCCATGGCCTGTCGGCGGTGGCGTCCCCTTGGCTTTCATGATTTTCGAGTGAGTTTTTGCCGGGGCTGGTTTACTCACGGTTTGTTGCCTCGTCGGCTGCTCACTCTCGGGCTCGTCCGAGTCTGAATCTGGAATGGAGAATGTCTCCTCTTCTTCGACGTCAGGTTGTCCGGCCGGTGTCGACGCCATTTGAAGTCTTCGAGCTCTCCGGTCCCGCAGCGTCTTTTTCGACCGAAATGCCCGACAGGCCTCGCACGTATCCTCTTTGTGTTCGGGGGGACAAACACAGATTACAGACCAAATGTTGGTCTGTATAAGAATACTTACCGCTGCATTTTGGGCAGAAGCGGAATGGGGTCCGTTCCATGAGCTTTGAAGACGCACGCGGTCTGGCCGACCAGGCCCCGCCGAGGAGTGGAAGCCCCGAAGGGCTACAGGAGCTTTTCTTTTCTTCGGTATTGATGTGCTATCACTAACCCGATCCCGAACGCAAACAATACCGTCGAATTTTTCGACTGTTAACTAACTTTTCCGAACCGAAACATGGAGCGAAGAGGAACACTTCCGAACCCGATGGCGGAAAAAAAACTGTCTAAGATGGAGTCGACGCCCATGCGCAATGGAGCCGAAAGGGAGGAGTCCCTCGGTCTCGTGACTCGAAAAGACTTCTTCGAAGAAAAACAACTTGTAACACTCCGAGCCCAACACTAGATGGCAGGATAATGCACAGCATGTGTATCTGCAGCTACACATGCCATCGAACATATATATATATATATATATATATATGTATAAATGGAAATGTCACTTCCCAGTGTACATCTGTTCATGGCATATTCCACTGCAGTTTCACATGCTGTGCATTATCCTGCCATCTAGTGTTGGGCTAGGAGTGTTACAAGTTGTTTTTCTTCGAAGAACTGTTTGAGTCACAAGATCGAGTGACTCCTCCTCTTTGCTTCCATTGCACATGGGCATCGAATCCATTCTTAGATTGTTTTCCCGCAGAGGGTACAGGAAGGAGTGATAGAGTATATAGGTAAAAAATAAGCGATGTCCATGCTAATGTAAATACATATACATATGTAAAAATGTTTGTAACTTAAACGACTACAGGCTTCCGGGGAGGTGGGAGGGTGCATGTGAATCTGCAGCGGAACATGCCACGAACAGATGTACACTGGGTAAGAGACATTTTCCGCTCAATGGCATGTGTATCTGCAGAAACACATGCTGTGCATAGACTACAATGCAGTTTGTCCTCCGATAAAAGAGAGGTGGTTAGCCTGTAGGAGTTGAAGTTGTTTGAAATAATGTTCTCAGTACAGCTCGGCCTACTGTGGCTTGCTGTCGTGATAATACGTCTATACAGTAGTGTTTAGTGAATGTATGTGGTGTTGACCATGTGGCTGCTTTACATATTTCAGCCATTGGTATATTTCCTAAAAAAAAAAAAAAAAAAAAAGCCATTGCTGCACCTTCTTTCCTTGTAGAATGTGCTTTAGGAGTAACTAAGAGTTGTCTTTTAGCCTTAATATAGCATGTTTGAATGCATCTTACAATCCATCTTGCTAAACCTTGTTTTGATATGGAATTGCCTGTATGAGGTTTTATATGGAATTGCCTGTATGAGGTTTTTGGAAGGCGACAAATAGTTGTTTAGTCTTTCTAAATGGTTTAGTTCTATCTAGTACATTAAAGTTCTTTTGATGTCTAATGTATGTAGAGCTCTTTCTCTCACAGAATCTGGCTGTGGGAAGAACACTGGCAGTTCCACTGTTTGATTTATATGAAATGGTGATAATACTTTTGGTAACAAATTTGGGTTTGTTCCTATTACAACTTTATGCTTGTGTACTTGGAAGAACGGTTCCTCAAGAGTAAAGGCTTGGATTTCACTTACTCTTCTTAAAGAAGTAATTGCCACTAGGAAGGCAACCTTCCATGTTAGAAATTGAATTTGGCACGAGTGCATAGGCTCAAATGGTGGTCCCATAAGTCGTGCAAGAATTATATGTAAATTCCAAGAAGGAACTGGTGGTGTTCTGGGTGGAATGATGCATTTTAAACCTACCATGAAGGCTTTAATGACAGGAACTCGAAATAAAGAGCTATGTTGTCTATTTTGTAAATATGCTGAAATTGCAGTAAGATTAATTTTTATTGAAGAAAATGCTGAATTTGCTTTTTGTAAATGAAGTAAATAACAAAGTGTCTTGTGTTGACGCTGTAAGAGGGTCAATATTTTTGGATTGACAGTAATATACAAACCTTTTTCCATTTGTTTGCATAGCACTGTCTAGCAGTGGCTTTTCTTGCTTGCTTAATAACTTCCATACATTCTGATGGGAGCTGTAAATATCCAAACTCTATGAACTCAGGAGCCAAATTGCCAGATTGAGTATTTTGGGATTTGGATGTCTGATCCGACCTCTGTTTTGTGTCCACAGATCCGGTCTGGTTGGGAGTTTGGAGTGTGGTACTATTGACAGATCTAATAATGTTGTGTACCACGGTTGACGTGCCCATGTTGGTGCTTGAGTACCATGTTGAGTGAAGTTTGACGCGACTTGTTGACTAGAAACGGAAGGAGTGGGAGAGGGAGAAAAGCGTATGCAAATATCCCTGACCAACTGATCCATAGAGCAGTGGTTCCCAACCTGTGGTCCGGGGCGAAGCCACCTCAGGGAGTCCGCAACTGTTTAGAAAATTAAATAATAACAGATTAGGTCCCTTGCTTTCAGTAATGACTCAGTAGGGGGTCCCTAGATTCCAATAATGATTAAGTGGGGGTCCCCGGGTTCCAGTAATGATAAAGCAGGGATCCACAGAAGTAAAAAGATTAGGAACCACTGCCACAGAGCATTGCCCTTGGATAGGGGATGTGGGTGTCTAGATGCGAAGTTTTGGCATTTTGTGTTTTCGCTTGTTGCAAACAGATCTATGTTTGGTGCTCCCCACTTTTAAAAGTGTTTTTGAAGTACTTGAGGATGAATCTCCCATTTGTGTGTTTGTTGGTGATTTCTGCTGAGGATATCAGTCAATTGATTGTCTATTCCTGGAATGTATTGTGCTAACAGATGAATTTAGTTGGGAATTGTCCATTTCCAAATTTTCTGGGCTAGAAGGGAGAGCTGGGATGAACTTGTCCCTCCCTGTTTGTTTAGATAATACATGGTTGTCATGTTGTCTGTTTTGATAAGAACATTCTTCTGTGTGAGAAGAGGTTGAAAAGCTTTGAGTGCTAGAAAGACAGCTAATAACTCCAAGTGGTTTATGTGTAACTGTTTGTGTTTGACATCCCATTACCCTTGAATGTTGTGATTGTTTAGGTGAGCTCCCCAACCAATCATTGATTCATCTGTTGTAATTATGGTCTGGGGCGCAGGGTCTTGAAATGGCCGCCCTTTGCTTAGATTTGTGGAATTCTACCACTGAAGGGACATGCATGTTTGGCGGTCTATTAACACTATATCTTGAAGCTGACCGTGTGCCTGTGACCATTGTTGTGCAAGGCACTGTTTTAAGGGCCGCATGTTTAGTCTTGCGTGTGGAACAATTGCAATACATGATGCCATCATTCCTAAAATTTTCATGACAAATCTGACAGTGTATCATTGATTTGCCTGTATTTGTGTGATTATATTTTGGAAAGCTTGTATCCTTTGCGTATTTGGACATGCTAGAGCTTGCTGAGTATTTAGTATTGCACCCAAATACGGTCGTATTTGTGCTGGTTGCAGGTGTGATTTTTGGTGGTTTATTGAGAACCCTAGTGTGTTCAAGGTTTGTATTACATAATGTGTATGGTTTTGGCATTGCGTATGACTGTTTGATTTTATTAGCCAATCGCCTAGATATGGAAAGACATGTATATGTTGTCTTAGGTAGGCTGCGACTACCGCTAAGCACTTTGTGAATACCCCTGGAGCTGTTGTTATTCCAAAGGGCAACACTTTGAACTGGTAGTGCTTTCCTTGTATGACAAACCTGAGATATTTTCTGTGTGCAGGATGGATGGGTATATGGAAATACGCATCTTTGAGGTCTAATGCGGTCATGAAATCTTGTTTTTGTAGTAGTGGGATCACATCCCTAAAGTTATCATGTGAAAATATTCTGACAAGATGTAAAGATTGAGGGTCCTGAGGTCTAATAGTGGCCTGAGGGTGCCATTTTTTGGGGAATTAGAAAATATGAGTAAACACATGCCCCTATTTGAGATTGTGGCACCAATTTTATTGCTTGTTTGAATAGTGGAGATTGGACCTCTTCTTGCAACAGACTGATGTGTTCTGTGGATAGTTTGTGTGACCTTGGTGGGATATTTGGAGGAGTGTGCATCAATTCTAGGCAACAGCCATTGCAGATAATTGATAGCACCCAATTGTCTGTGGTAGTATTTTGCCAATTTGTGTGGAACTGTTGTAGTCTTCCCCCCACAGGAGAGGTGTGGAGCGGAAGGGAATGAGAGAAGTCACTGTTTTGGGTGCTGTGGAGGTTGCTTAGAGGCCTTAAATTTTCCTCTATTTCTGGGGTACTGTCTTCTATATGTGCCCCTAAAACCACCCCATTGGTATTGCGGTTGGTAGGTTGGCTTTGCTTGTGTTGTGGATGCCTCAGCTGTCTGTGGTCTGAACCCACCTCAAAACTGAGGTTTTCTAAAGGACCCCCTGTATGGTGCAGATTAGAGTGCGCCCATTGCTTTTGCTGTGTCAGAATCCTTTCTTAATTTTTCTATGGCTGTGTCAACTTCTGGCCCAAAAAGATGTTTTTTATCGAATGGCATATTTAACACAGCCTGCTGTATTTCTGGTTTGAATCCAGAAGATCTGAGCCATGCATGCCTGCATATTGTGATTGCAGTACTGACACTTCTAGCAGCGGTATCTGCTGCATCTGGGGCAGATCGTATCTGATTGTTAGTAATGGCTTGCCCTTCTTCTACTACTTGTTATGCCCCTTTTTTTGGTGTTCTTTGGGGAGATGCTGGATTATGTCTTGCATCTCGTCCCAATGGGCTCTGTCATAGCGAGCTAATAGTGCTTGTGAGTTGGCTATCCTCCACTGATTTGCTGCCTGGGATGCAACTCTTTTCCCTGCAGCATCGAATTTCCTGCTCTCTATCAGGTGGGGGCGCATCTCCTGATGACTGACTGCTCTTTTCCTGGCAGCGCTAACTACCACAGAATGTGGAGGTTCCTGATGGGTGATGTAATCAGGGTCGGAGGGTGCAGGTTTATATTTTTTCTCTATCCTGGGTGTTATTATAAGTGCCTTCACAGGTTCACTAAATATCTGATCTGCGTGTTTTACCATGCCTGGGGGCATGGGAAAGGAAGACATTGATATTTAGAGTGTGTTGAAGATAGGGTGTTAAATAAGAAATCCTCTTCTAGGGGGTCTGTATGCATGGTGACACCATGATATGCTGCAGCCCTAGCTATAACTTGGTTGTAGAAATTGCTATCCTCAGGTGGTGATGGTTTAGAGGGATAGCTGTCTGGATCATTACTAGGAATGGGATCTGGATCATAAAGGTCCCATGGATCCCCATTGTCTTGTTGTGAGTCATAAGAGTGAGTGGATGACTGCACTGGTGTAGGACTAGAAGGAGGAGAGGTAGGTAGGTGTGGAGAATGAGGAGGGGAAGATTGAGGAGGTGGAGGTTTCTCCTCCTGCTTTGGCACTTTTCCTGGAGGCTGTGTAGTATCCAATTCCTCCAGAAAGGCTAGCTTCCTTTTTGTTTTCAAAGGAGGTGCTGTTTGAATTCTCCCAGTTTCCTTATGGATGTGGATTCTGGACTGCCTTTCATCCATAACTTCAAGTACTGGTTGTACTTCAAATTGCTCTTCAGAGGTTTTGTGGCTTTCTTTAAGTCTTTTTGAAAGTCCATGTTGCTCTGTATGAGCTGGCCTTTTCGGCTCCGAAGCATGCTTTTTTGGGATTGAAAAAGGTTATGCGGACAAAGGTTTCATCTCTGAAAGTGGTTTTCTAATTTTCAACTCCGAGAAATGGTTTTTACTGGAATCGGACACAGAGCTTTTTGCTGCTTCAGATGTTTTCGGAGGCATGGCCTTTTTTGGTGCTGAACTGGTAAGTTGGTCACCGCTAGCCATTTTTCAGGCCGAGCCATGGCCTTCCCGCAGTGGGGTGCCCAAGGCCTTGTGTTTTTTCTTTTGTGAGGGTACAGGGGCAGGCGTACTCATGTGTTGTCCTGCCGTGACCTGTCTGTCTTCTTCTGATTCCTGTTTGGATTCAAAATCTCGAACTGAGACCGCTGTTTGCATCAGTTCTTCTTCCTCTATGTCGAGATGTTTACTGCTTCTCGACGCCATTTGAGTCTTCGTGCCCTCCTGTCTCGAAGAGTCTTTTTCGATCGAAAGGATCAACAGGCCTCACAATTTTCTTCCCTATGATCCGGGGAAAGGCAAAGGTTGCAAACCAGATGCTGGTCTGTATACGGGTATTTTGCGTGGCACCGAGGACCGAATCGGAATGGAGTCCGATCCATGAGGCTTCCACGCGGTCGGCCTGAATAGGCCCGAGTTGGGTGCGCACGCACCCCGAAGGGCGAACAAAGTTGTTTTCCCGACGGTATTGCGGTCGGGATGGAAGATATAAACCCGATCACGACAATACCGACGAAAAGAGAGTTTTACAGAGTTTTCCGAATCGAAATCTTGGAGCGAGAGGAAACACGTCCGAGCCAGACGGCGGAAAGAAAACAACCTAACAATGGAGTCGATGCCCATGTTGCAATGGAACCTAAGAGGAGGAGTCACTCGATCTTGTGACTCGAAAACACTTCTTCGAAGAAAAACAACTTGTAACACTACGAGCCCAACACTAGATGGCAGGATAATGCACAGCATGAGTATCTGCAGCTATACATGCCATTGAACAAACCCATATATATATATATATATATATATATATATATATATATATATATATATATATCCCCTACTGGCATTCGTCAATAGGTAGTTACAGTTAGGTCCATGTTTCTGGCAGTAGGTTTTATTTACATATATATCCTATTGCTAACAGCCAGTAAGTAGTTATAGTTGTAGTAGTTGTGTGGGTAAAACATCTACCTAACTATAACGTCCCTGTAAGCTGTTTTTTTTTTTTTTTAGTGAAAAAAGAAAAACATATATATATATATATATATATATATATATATATATATATATATATATATATATATATATATAATAATGACTAAAAACAAGAGTCAATATCATTTGTACTGTGATGAGTCATAAGTGAGTCAAACCAGAGAGTTATTTGTGTGTGGCAGTGACAATTGGAGCAAGTAGGAAATAGTCAGACTGAATGAGATAAAAAGATAATTACAGGGAACCGCCACACTGACAAACTTCACAGAAATTAATCACCCAGGATTAGCAGTTCTAGAATTGCCTGGGGAGAACACCCACATGTCATCAAAGCATCCGCCATTGATAATTGGTATAGTTAGTCATGATTGTCACAGGTTATAATGTATTTACATAAAAAGGGAAAACTGACAAAACAAGGTTTTCCGATCTAACTTAGCTGCAAACAAATTGCAACTTGGCATGTTTACTCCTGTCTGAGTTCAATGGGTGTGTGAAATATCAAATGCTGGGGAGCCTGCAAGGTAGTAAAACCTTATCTTTGGGACCTCCTACTTTACATTAACTTTCAGTAAGATACAGCATATGCAAACAGTCTAAACACCTTAGCAGTATTAGAGGCTACACCAGGATTAAACATGGTCAAGGACAGGTGATCGGTAAGCAATCTGCAACTAGACATTGTCTCTACCAGATAATTTGTCATTTGATAGAGACTTCTAGTTGCGAATTCCTGACCTTAGAATAGATACCCATGCAATACCATCCCCGGAGATGAGTCCGCAAACCAAGATTATACTAGGAAGTCCTGCAGGACTGAACAAGCAATGTACCCATCCCTTTGGACCTTGTTTGGTGAATGTGTGCAATGACACCCACGTTGCTGCCTGGCAGATGTCCAGGGCTGGAACTCTGCATGCGAACGCAGTGGTTGCAGATGTTGCTCTGATGGAGTGGGCACACAAACTCTCCGGGGGTTGCTTCTTAGCCAATGCGTAGCACATTTTAATGCAAAGAACAACCCATATGGAAATGGTCCTATTCTGCACTGCCCGACCTTTCTTCGCACTCACATAACCCACAAAGAGTTGATCATCCACCCGGAAGTCTTTGGTATGATCAAGATAGAACGCCAACGCTCTTTTTAGGTCCATGCGGAGGAGACTCTCCTCTACCTTAGAAGGATGTGTCTGTGCATAAAAAGTAGGCAAGCTGAGGGATTGGCCTACATGAAAGGGTGTGACCACTTTTGGTTTAAAAAAAAAAAAAAAAGCCCTGGTAAGAAGCACCACCTTGTCAGGATGAATGGAAATGAAGAGTGGCTTTGATGAAAGGGCTGGCAGCTCACTCACCCTGCGGGCAGAAGTGATGGCAGTAAAGAAGGCTGTTTTTAGAGTAGGAAGCCTAAGTGGACACTTTTAAAATGGTTCGAAAGAAGCACACATCAGAAAAATATGAACTACGTTAAAATCCCATTGGGGCCCTATGGACGGTGAAGGAGGAAACATATGGGTAAGACCCCTCAGGAATCTACCAACAATAGATTTTTTTTTTTAAAAGGGGGGTTGGTCAGGTAATCACAGGAAAGCAGAGATGGCAGACAAGTAAGCCTTGAGGGTGCCCAAAGCAGAGACCTGCTGGGCTAGAAAAAGAACAAACAAGAGGACCTCTAAAAGAGGGGCAGAGAGGGGGTCAACAGACTTTTCTGTACACAGTGCCATAAATGTGTTCAAACGACGACGTACACCGTTTTGGTGGAGGAACACCTGGCTACCAAGATAACCTTACAGACTTCGGACAGAAGGTCCAAGTTGTCAACTGCCACCGCTAAATCTCGATGCAAGAAGGCAGAGAATGGACAGGTTCAGGAGGATAACGGTCCCCTACTGCTGCAACTGCTCATCTCAAAGAGGCAGTCTGACTGGAGGATTGAGGGCCATGCTTAAGAGCTTGGGATCCCAGACTCTTTGTGCCCAGTCTGGAGTCACAAGAATTACTTGGGTCCGGTCGTTCTTAATCTTCTTGAGAACTCTGGCCAGAAGTGGTGTTGGAGGAAAGGAGGCCTGAGTTCCGCTTGAGGCGAAAAGCATCGCAGAGCGAGTACCGCCTTGGAAACTCCAATGCACAAAATAGCTGACATTGCGCGTTCTCTGCACAGGTGAACAGATCTAAACAAGGCTCTCCCCACTGCTGAAAGAGACCATGCGCCACCTCCAGATGGAGACGGCATTCGTGATCAACTAGGCACTAATAGCTGAATTTGTTCAAAGGGCCTGCCAGATGTTGAACCACCAGGGATATGTCCTGATGTTCCAGCCATGGCCAGAGGCCCAGAACCTCCTGACAAAGGGTCCATGAATCCAAGCCACCCTGCTTGTTGCAGTACCAAATGGCAGTGGTGTTGTCAGTGAATACCTACACCACCTTCATATGGAAAGGGGGAAAGAATGCTTTCAAGGCTGGCCTGTTCGCCCTGAGCTCCAAAAGATTGAGAGGGAGGCCAGACTCCGTCGGAGACCAGAAGCCTCTGACCAAAGCCTCTCCAATGTGAATGCCCATCCCATGAGAGACGCATCTGTCACAACTGTCAGATCTAGTTGGGAGAGGGATCTGCCTCTGACCCAATCAAATCCCAGTTCAAAAGTCACCAATGCAGATCTTGCGCACTTCCCTTTGGGATCTGGGCAATGTTGAAGAGATTCCCCTGATGCTGTGCCCAAGGAAACTTCAGGTCTCACTGCAGAACCGACATATGCCATCTGCCATGTGTCTCCAGCAGGATGCAGGAAGCCCAGCAGCTTCAGAGTCATTCTCACTGAAATCAAAGATAGAGGTTGAAATATTGATATCATAGCCTGAATATCCTGGACTCGCAGCTCGGGAGGATAGGTTTGAAACTGCACTGTGTCCAGAACAGCTCTGATGAAAAGGAGCATCTGAGAGGGAGTCAGGTGTGATTCTGGCACATTTATAGTGAACCCCAACGAATGCAGGAGGTCCGCCGTAGTCTCGAGGTGGGAGATGACAACTTGGGGCAAGCCTGCCTTCAACAGCCAGTTGTCGAGGTAGGGGAAGACTGAGACTCCTGACATGTGCAATGACCTACAACCACCGCCATCACTTTCGTGAACACCCAAGGGGCGCTGGTGAGGCCAAAGGGCAGCACAGTAACCTGAAAATGCTTGTGGCCTACTGTGAAACGCACGTAATGTCTGTGGGCAGGCAGCACGGTAATAAGGGAAAATGCATGCTGCAAGTCCAACGCTACCATCCAGTCTCCTGGGTCCAGGGCTGATAGAACCTGAGCGCCAGAATGAGCATTCTGAACTTCTCCTTAATTGAGGAAGAGATTGAGGGACCAGAGGTCTAGGATAAGTAGAGGCCCTTGTCCTTTTTGAGCACCGGAAAGTAGAGGGAATAACAACCATGACCTACTTCTGGCACACTGACCCTCTATATGGCTCCCTTGGCCAAGAGAGCCATAACCTCCTTGTGGAGAAGTGCGAGGTGAGCCTCCGTCATCTGATCGTAACAAGGTGGCATGGATGGAGGGGCAGTGTCAAAGGGGAAGGAGTAGCCCCTTTAAACTATTTGCAAAACTCACCTGTCCGACGTAATGGATGCCCAGTGGGGGAGGTGATGGCGAATCCTATCTCCAACTGCTCCCTGATGGGGAAATGCCAGATTAGGAAGGTTTAGAGGCTGCAGCGTAAGGGGTGTTGGAGTAGGCAGACTGACCCCCCCCCGATCTACGAGCACATTGAATCCCACCTCCCCAGCCACGCAGAGGCTGGGCAGCATGCTGGAGACTGTAGGGAAAGAAGCGTGGTTGGAGCCAATTTTGTAGCCATGAAAAGGGGCGAAAAGCAGACTGAAGGGTGGGGGTGACAGGAAGCTGTGAGGCCCACAACTGAGCCGTAGACCGGGACTTCTTAAAGCGCTCGGGCGACAAATCTGCTTTGCTGCCAAAGAGATGAATGCCATCAAAGGGCATGTCCATGAGTGCGGCTTGGACTCCCCCCAAAAAGCCAGACGTCCTCAACCATGCATGGCACCTCAAGGCCACTGTCGATGCAACCGATCTAACTAGTGACCACGTCTTATTGTGAATTTCGGTGCGTCTCTGCTGTCAGCAACAAATTGAGATTGGCCCGGCCTCCGCCGAGACCTGTGGCAGCACCTGCGCAACCGGGTCCCACAAAGTTTGGGAGTACCGGCCCAAAAGGCATGTGGTGTTCACGGATCTCAATGCCATGCTGAAGGAAGAAAACATCTTCTCAAGCTGATCCAGTCTTTTGGATTCCATATCTGGGGTGCGGAAGGAAATGCACCTAGGGATATAGAAGCCTGGATAACCAAGCTCTCAGAGGGTGGGGTGTTGGGTCAGGAACACTGGGTCATTAGGCACCAGGCGAATGTCCCATCAACAGGTGTCACAATGCTGGGTTTGGACCAAGTCCCCAGCAGGACATCAGTGAGGGCTGCATTAAAGGCCAAAAGTGGTTCTGAAGAAGAAGCCCCAGGCTGAAGCACTTCAGTCAGAAAGTTGGTGCTCACGGCCACCGAAGGCAGCTTGAGGCCCAGGACCTCAGCTGCTTTCCTCACCGCCACTGAATAAGATGCTCTCTCCTCCATAGCCACGGTAGGGGGAGATAGCATTCCAGTGTCAAGGAAAGTGTCCAGACACCTGGTTTCACCCAGGTCCTGTGCCCGGTTCCATCACAGGGTCATCAAGCTGGTATTCTAAAGTGTCCAGAGACCCCTCCATACTCTCACAGTACCCGTAAGAATAAGGATCAAGATCCAACCTGGGAAGCAAGGTCCCCATCTGAATCGGCATTGAGCAATGCAGGTCCGGCTCCGTGTCGGAGTTGGGATTGAGTATGGGATCTATGCTGACCGCGGGTCTGTGCGGCATTGAGAGCCTCAATATCTCCACTGCTGTCAGAGAAGGTCACGGTGGCATGATCAACACCTGTGCGGATCTGGAAACGGACCCTGGGTGCCATTCAGAGCTGAGGCCGAAGCTGCTGGCGCAGAACCAGAGGGGGCCTCTGCCGCGACAACAGTCCTTTTCCAGCGTCACACCATCTGACCAATGGGGTGAAGTCGAAGAACGCTTGCTCTTCTCGGACTTCTTCTTGTGCTTACCTGAACGTCCTGAAGATTTCAAGTTGGACGACAAAGAGTGTGGGCTCCGCGAGTGGTCTTGGGACCTTGACCGAGAACGGGAGGGATGCAGAGCTGAGCGCCAGACCACAAGTAGCTTTAGGAAGTGCTCCCCCCAAAGCCTTCAGGTTCCTGGCCCGGCACTGGGAGCAAGACTTCGGGTCGTGGTCACGCACCAAAGACATACGAGGTGCAGATCAGTCACTGACTTAATCCAGTGACAGGAGTCGCATGGTTTGAATCTGGTCTTCCGTGATGACATCTTGACGCACACCAGAATGTCAAAAAAGCTTTGACAAAATTCAAAAAGTCAAGTCAAAAAGTGATTGTCGGGGTAACTCTTCTTTGGATCTGCGTGTAGGCCGATGCTGAAACAAAAGAACTGGTGTCAGCGTGCCGGGGTGGCACCTATATGGGACACGCAACATCATATCCGCCGAACACGATGCTGGCGCCGGACTCGACATCGATAAGACACCACCTAATGGCGCGCAGGTGTACTGTTAGAGAAAAATTTCCAGATCCAGACTAACATCTGGAGGAAATCCTACGGTAAAGAATCTGCAACTAGAAGTCTCTGATATTTTATTCACATTCCACTTTAATCTCCGTAGCATTACTTTCAAAACTAAAAGAAGGGTATTACTAAATTTTTTTTTTTGCCTAAGATATGTAAACAGACAAGGTGAGGTACCTCGCATGATCCTGGTGTGCTAAATGGTAAAGCAGCCTGTATTGCTCATGCTGCGCTCCCTTAGTCGACCTTTTTCACGACCAAATAACCTAAAACACTGACAGCTAGCACCATTTCCATCCTACTCAATTACCTGAGTGAGCCACCTCTCTTTCCTCACACCCGCAGGATCTTTTTTGTCTTCTTCCACATCTACCTTTGGTACATCTTCTAGATCTACAACCTCATGGACAAGGCGTACTTACCCTTCTATCACAGACGCAACCATTAGGAAGCTAGGGAAAGCTTCATATCCTCCAGTGCATAAGCACATGATCACAGCAGACAAGTCAGAGCTGACGTGCCACTCCTTTCTTCAGACATACAGCAGAGAGATGTGCTTTACATCCATGAGCTAGTCTCAGCAGATGATGGAATCATTTACATACTGCATATCAGGAAGCAGGACGGTCCTACTCAAAACAATCAAGGACAGGCTTCGAGAATGAGATCCTTTGACAAACATGATGTCAACCACTTTTGATGCAAGAATCTGAGGGCTGGGGGAGTTGTTGGCAACCTTCAAATGGTAAGGAAACCAGAATCTTTTTGGAGACCTGAGAGATATCTGAATCACTGGACATCCCTATTTATTCTGCCACTTTCAAATTAGTTGCGGGAAGCACAGGGAAACGTATGCAAAAACTGGCCACATTAGCTCTTCAGACAGGCAGCTCCAAATCAGTTGCCGAACAAGACGAAAATCAGCTCCACTTTAAAATTTACTTCAGACGTAAAGAAATGTAGTCTCTACCAGTCTCGCAAGCTAACAAGCACTGGTAAAGACAACAGGCTGGCCTTCTTTTGGAAACTACATCAATTTTGTTTCCTTTTTAGGTCGAGCGTAAGCGTACGACCTCTTGTATATTTTTAAGTACACTTCTTCTGTGGGCGTCCAGCTATTTCATTTGTTAATTTCAGTGCCATTTAAAAATCCTTGCTTGCTACTTTGTCACTCATGCCTCTTTGTCCCGCCTTCTTCTGTGTGGGAGCAGGGACGAACTATGCTGTATAATTACACTTTGTCCTGTTTATCTGGTCTGCAGGGGACTTTTTTATTTTATTTATTTTTTTACTTTTTTTCCTGCTTCTGTTCAGGGACGCTTCCCTTTTCATTTGCAGAGCATTTTTCATTTGAGCTTTGCTGTAAACAAGGCTATAAATCAGGCTGTTATCTTGGTCACATTTGGTCTTTGTGGGCTCTCTGCACCCTCTCTAACTCTCTCATTTGCCTGCCTCTGGCCCTTCCTTGGCTTGGATTTTCTTTACCAAGTGTGCCTTCCTGTGTATTGAGAGCAAAGGTCAGAGGATCAATTGTAAAGCCTAGGCACCCAGCTCTACCAGGGCTCCGCAACCCTTATAGGCAGTGCCCACTTCTGCCCATACTGGGATCCCGCTCGCAGCTCCATCAGTGCACCTCAGTTCACACACTCCAAGCCCTCAGCCGTACCAGTTCCAGGAAACCCACACATGCTGTTTGCCAGAGCACCTCAGTTCTTGCAGTCCGTACACTTCGATGCTCCAACACTGGGACCTTGGGCACAGTTCCATCAGTGCACCACAGTTCACACACTCCAATCCCTCATCCGTGCCAGTAACCCCACACACACTATCTGCTAGAGAACCAAAGTTCTTGCAGTCAGTACACTCTGCTGTTCCAGTACTGGGATAATGGAACCTTGAGTGCTGTTCCATCAGTCACAGCAGTTCACACACTCCATGCCCTCAGCCGGGCCAGTGCCAGGAACCCCACCACACACGCTGTCTGCCAGAGCACCTCAGTTCTTGCAGTCAGTACACACTGCTGCTCCAGTACTGGGACCTTGGGCGCAGCTCCATCAGTGCACCGCAGTTCACACACTCCAAGCTGTCAGCTGTGCCAGCAACCCCACACACACACACCGTCTGCCAGAGCACCTCAGTTCTTGCAGTCAGTACACTCTGCTGCTCCAGTACTGGGACCTCGGGCGCAGCTCCATCAGTGCATCGCAGTTCACACACTCCATGCCCTCAGCCGTGCCAGTGCTAGGAACCCCACCACACACGCTGTCTTGCCAGAGCACCTCAGTTCTTGCAGTCAGTACACACTGCTGCTCCAGTACTGGGACCATGGGCGCAGCTCCATCAGTGCACCGCAGTTCACACACTCCAAGCCCTCAACTGTGCCAGCAACCCCACACACACCGTCTGCCAGAGCACCTAAGTTCTTGCAGTCAGTACACTCTGCTGCTCCAGTACCGGGACCTCGGGTGCAGCTCCATCACTGCATCACAGTTCACACACTCCACGCCCTCAGCTGTGCCAGTGCCAGGAACACAACACACGCTGTCTGCCAGAGCACCTCAGTTCTTGCAGTCAGTACACTCTGATGCTCCAGTATTGGGACCTCGAGCACAGTTACTTCAGTGCACCTCAGTTCTACCCTGGCGGAGTCACTTCCTTTCCTAACCTGAGACACCGCTCACATACAGCTCCATTCTAATATTCAGTCCCACTGCCAAGCCAATACTGGACCAAAACACAGCTCAGCCAGTGCATCGCAAGTCAAACATCCAACACCACTGTTGATGGGAACCACCACAGCTCAGCCAGAATCCATAAATTTCAACATTCAGTGCACATTTCTTCTCAGTACTAAGGCTCTCACGCACCCTTCAGGACTCCTCATTTCTGTGGTTCAGAGGCAATGCCACTCCCATAATGGGCCCCACTCGCAGCTTCACCAGGGCACCTCCAGGCTAACACTCAGCAACACTGGCACGCCTATTCTAGGTTCCACACATAGCTCCATTAACATACCTCACTTCTGACCTTGTGTGCCCGTTACTATTCCAGTGCTGCAGCAAACATACAACTTTGTCAGTGCACCTCAACCCTAACCTGCAGCGCCCCATTATTCCAAATCCGGAATTACATGGCGCTCCGTTTCTAATTCCTCACCCGCTGCCTTTCTTTTATTCCAGCACTGGGCCGGGACACATCTCTGTCTATACCCCCAATTCTGAAATTAAGTGCTCCAATATTGCTGTACTGGAGTTTACATACAATTCTGCTAATGCACCTCCTGCTGTTCCGCAGTGCCCCCTGCTGTTCCACACACTGACTTCTGTTTGAGGATGTGGGGGAGCCAATTAAATATATTCTTAGCTGCCATCTTTATTTGGGAGGGTCTTTCACCTATCTTACTCTGTTCTTTCCTTTACTCTGTTTACTCTCAATGTTTTCTTTCTCCCCTACTTTTGTCTTTCCACCTCTTAAAATCCACATGTTAACAGTTTTGCTCTTTCTTTCAAATGTTTATTTCTACTCCTCCCCTCCTTTTATTTTTTAAATTTCCCTCTCCCTTTTGCTACCTCCTCTTTCAAACTCGAAAAAACTTGGTTTATTTCTTTCCTCTCTTTTTTCTTCAACAGGCGTTCATTCTTTCACTATTTATTTCTCTTCCCTTCATTTTTCTTTGTCTTTTTTATTTGCTCTTTCCTTTGACTCAGTATGCGTCCTTTCACTTTAAAAAAAAATCTTTCTTTCTTCCTTTCTCTGGTGTTTTTCTTATCTTTATCTGTCAATTCACGTTTTACTATAAATCCCTCTTTTTCCCATCTGTTAATTGTTGGGACCTGAAGTGTCAAAGTGGTTTCCCATTCTGTGTCTGTGGGAAATGTGTCAGTACATACATGCCCTGGTTCTTTTGCTGCTTGTTTCACCATCTTTTATTTTTCCTCTGTTGGTCGTTTTACTTTTCACACTTCTTTCATTATTTTTTCTTTTTTATCTTTCGCTCGCGTCCTTCCTTTTTTTCTTTTGTCTCACACGTTTGCTTTATATCTTCTCTTAGTTGTGTTTCATTTTCTCCTCTTTCCCTGCTTTGTTTTATTTGCAACACCTTCTCTTTTTTCTTTTTGTCTGCTGTATCCCTTTCGCTTCTCTTTTTTGTGCCCCATCCACTTTCTCCCTGAGACCTAGTTATCAATGGAGCAACAGGTGCAGTGGTGCCGGGGTACAGAGACATATTGACATCACTCAACTCTAATTACTGCAGTATTCCCTACCAAAATTGCAGTCAACCATTTTCCTTTCTTATTCCGGGGCCCATGACAACGCCACTTGTCCTCTCCATCATCACTCCAGACTCCTCCAATCCGTCCCAAATGATATTCTTGTTATGGCGTTTTGAGCTTTACACTCTAATGCCAAACGGTTATTTTTGATAAAGGTTTATATGAGATTGTATGTGTTTTAAGATAGAGGAAGAAGGTAAATGGAAGTGTTTTAGTTAAATCCTGGGCCACTGGAATTATATGGCAGGGAAAGACAAAATTATGAGGCAGGGTTGGCCAATTTATGTGGCAAGAAAAGTCCAGTTATAAATTTACAATGCCAATAGCTCTAACTCAACTTTAATTCAAGAAAATCTAAGACCTATTGCATAGCAATTGCTTGTTTTTTTGCAAGCATATGCTGCAAAAAAAATAATAATAATCACTGCATATAATCTTACCATTTCATTTTATAACAGGCATAAAACCCTTTACATATTCAATGCAGATTGAAGGAAAATATGATTAAAGAAATATTCCATTGGCTTTGAACTACTGTAATAAGGCTAGGAGAATTCGAGGAGATCTTCAATGAGCAATGCCAGTACCACCTCCCTCAAATTTCTAATCCCTAAAAAAGGCTAGATTGCTGGAGTAGGGAAAAGTAATTTACCATTCGTCATGGCCGCAGGGGTTAACCAAGTTCCTAAAATTCTGAAGGTTTTTCTGAAAAAGGATGCTACCCCTCAACCCTGAAAGGGCTGCTCCTTCACCAGCAACCTAGAACCACAGAGCTCTTTTTGGGACACTTTTTTGAATGCTTGAGTAAGGTTAGTCTTAAACTGTATAAAACTACTCCATAAAAAATTGGATAAAAGGTTGGATAAAAGGTTGGATTAAGTGTATTTTCAAGGCGAGGAAATGTCTGAACATCCTCATATTTCCAGGCAGAGAGAGAGAGAGAAGGGCTTTCTTCACCGAGAAAAACATCCCCCAGGTGGAGACAAAATGATATAAACGTATTCAACTGTACATTTTCCTACAAACCGTCTGCTAGAGGAGTATTCCTAGAAATCCATGGAAAACAGAGAATTTCAGGAATACTAAACCCACAGACTTGAACACTTTATCACTATTTTTCGGTCTTTGTCTCTCAGCACGTGGGTATTTGCATGATGCAATTACATCGGCGTCAGTTTCCGTCATACACTCTATGCAGATAGAAGAAAATCTATCAAATTTCAGGGATCGGATTTAAAAAAAAAAAAGGACAGCGGTAACTTAACTTGACATTCTTCTTCTGGTACAAAGAACTTCCAAATATAAACTCACAAAAATAACTAATTTTCGTTATTAAAAGGAAAATGTGGTAGAAAAAAGAATATACTTGTAAGAAACCGGAGGTAATTACACTCTTAGGAACACTATATTTGTCTGTTTCACACGACCACAAATTCGCAAGTAAGAAGCTTGGCTGAAACAACAATCCCTGCAGGGAAAGGAAAAAGTCAACAGTTTTGCCAATTTTCCTTACTGTTGCAGTCCCTCTTGAACTTTCATATATTATACAAAGGCCTTTCGTTTTCAGAGGAGAAGTGGTTTTGGATTTTTTTTAGTGTAGATCCAATATCTGGCAGAAGCCTTCGCTATGTGCAAAAACGATCCAGAGTTTAGAGCTCCCTGGCAGGACTCCAGCTATGGGTTTGGGTGCAACCACGTCCTCCTCCTCACACCAACGCCGAGGGGTCCGACTGGATTAATGGGGACCCCCACTTGGGTTTATTAAAACTGGCAAAGGACTGCACAGTGGGAAAAATACACGTTTCATTCAGGGCGCTGTACAAATGATGGTAAAAATTTGCATTGCGAGTTCAGTTAAGTACAGGGTCTCCATATTCATTCGGTCACTTGAACTGTTTTCGATTTCTTTTTCTTTGATTTGCCTGATTTTGCAGTTTCTGCACTGTTGTTAGTCTCAGACTTCAGTTTTCCCTTCTTTGAAGATGGGCTGTGTTCTGCTGGAGTCTCCTGTGCACTTTGACTCGCTTTCCTCTTCCGGTTCTTCTTTTTCTTCTTTGCCCCCTGAGGTTCGCCTTCTTTGCTCGGCTGCTTGGTGACCACCCCGTTCTGTCCCTCTGAAACCACCTTCTTGCGGTTCTTGCGTTTCTTAGTTTCTGGCAGGTTGCCCTTCTTTTTCTTCGGTGCGCCTTCACTGGACGGGGTATCTGTGGGCGGTGGCTTTTTCTTCTCTTTCTTGGGTCTCCTACAATCAAAGGAAAACAAGCAAGACTCCATTACAACTAGGAAGATGTTATGGATTAGAGTTTGTTTCATAAATAGAATCAGTGTTAAGAACTAACTTTACACTATGGAAACCCCCACCACTCCTACTAACCGAGCCTCTCCAGGCACTTTGTAAGATGGAACAAGGCCCTTTGAGGCATCCCAGAAAGCAAGGGTTGTGACCCAGTGATGGCACAGGCTAGGACCACTGTACACTTTCACTGACAATGCACTCTCCCCAGAACTGTACAAACTAAAAGAAGTCACAGGGAGGGGGTGCTTTGGGCTGCAAAGGTAAAGAGAGAGGCAGTGGCTGTCAAAAGAGCCAGGATTTTTAGGTCTCTTAAAGGCAGATACATCCTTAAAGGCAGACACTAAGAATTCTGAGCTAGTAGGTGGCAACGGAAATTTAAGAAATCCACCTACATGGCTGATTTCAACAGTCTTTCATCAGTACTGTATCCTGGGGAGAAGCTAAACTGGGTGTTGTCATGACAGAAGAAGGCATTTCTAATCTCTGAAGTAACAGGTTACTGCATTTTGTTCTAATGAACAGCCTTATGTACAACTTATTTTTCATATGCTGGTTATAGCAATCTACAGTCTCTCCCAATCTAAGGACTACCTCAGATGATTGGGAAATAGGCAGTGCTCCTTTACACAGGATATTACAGATAAATTAATGTTTGCTGTGTTGATTATGCATTTTCGACAAAAGTACTAAATACCAATGCCCTTCTCTGTCTTGCCTTACTCACACTGAACATTTTAATGAGCTGGGAAGCTTATGCCTGGTCATTGCTAGAGTGTTTCCGCAACTGCAATAACAGCGCTCTTCTGCTATACCCATATCCATCTCTCCAGGTCCTTCTTTCTTCCCAGCTTCACCACAGCTGGCTCTGGTGTAGTGCATGGAGACATGTGAATATTTATTCTGCTTCCAGGTCCCCATGTCCCAGCCTGGGACAGTGAAACAGCAGCCAGGGAGCGCAGCACATAACCCACCAAGCTTCAGGGCCACAAGAGAAGAAACTTACGTGAATCCGAGTAGCTTCATGACGTGCCAGTAGGTATCATCGAGGCGGACGGACTTCTCGAACCCTTCGTGCTGGCTCAGCACCTGCAGCACCGGGTGCAGCTCTTCCAGGGCAACGTCCAGTGCCTGAGGGGTAATGAAGAGCAATAAGTGAGGGCAAATACACACCAGCCTCGCAAACCATCCGCTCCAAGGTCTGGTCATGACTGCATCTGTTCACTTCATGCAGACCGGCTACAAAACATGCAAAGGGGTGGACACTTCCACCACAGGGCTGCTTTTGAGTGACAGCTAAAATACAAGCGCAACTTGCTCACTGAACTGAGATCCTGGTAGTCGGCTAATCACACTTCTTTTTTGTTTGGGCAGTTTTTTTAAATACCTACTACATGAAAACCGGCCAGATACGACTTTTGTGAGCTTAAAACTACAACATGTTCCTGAGGCCAGGCTACTCACAGAGCACACAGCTCATGAGCGCTGGGTAGAGGTGCAACTCCTTGTTCCTCCTGATACACAACACAGCAGGGCACCACACTGCAGCACTTCTGCTGTGCTGCCACACATCTCTTGCTCTGAAGATGTGTGGGTACACTGCTGACTTTTAACGGGGGCCTGAGTGGGGACCCTCTCCTCACCAGTAAGGTCCAGGGGCGATGCCTAACCAAACTTTGATGAGGAGGGCAGCCATTCGCCATGTGTGCTCCTCTTGCTAAAGTATCTATGGGCCCTTCCCACCACATCCAATCACGCCCAGCGCTGTGGTGATGTGTAGTCGTCACCTCCACTCCCATCGGCAGCTGTAGGCTGTTCAACAATGGGACCCTGGAGGGGCTACGGAGATTCCATGGGCATTAATTAGGTTTTACCAGGAGTAAACATTAAGTAAACAGATCTCAAAGTCATGTACACTTTCTATAATTCCACTCTTACACCTTCAAGGGGCCGTGATGCCACTTTCGCTATCCCCGGCATTTTGTTGAACTGATGCCCAGGGGATGCCCTCATTCGCAAGGGACGCTGACCACGTACATGTGGTAACATCCCTTCAGTCAAAGCGGCAACAGGGCATCTCCAGGCACATTCCACGTTACTTAGTAATTTCAGCACGAATACTCATCTGTGTATCAAGCACTAACAATATTTGAATTTTCGCAGTTTCATCCATTTTTTGATACATTTTATTAAATCATAACACTACTTCCACGGACAATGACAAGGATTCATCAAAATGGCAGACCGATCACCCTTTTAACCCTGATGATATCAGACTGTCGACCTCTTGCACCACTATTTGCACCACAGCCGCCTCCTTCAGGTGCTGAGCAACTAAAGGAATTAAATGCACCTGAAACTTTCAAAAGGCTCCTTGGATCCTATTTACTTTCCCATCTGCTGCTTTCATGAACCCTTGAGAGCTGGGGTAGCAAGGACAAGACCAAGGGTACCCAAGAGCAACACCAGCTAGCCCTGAATGACTGCCATGATGGGTTCTTTCTGTATATTGGGCAAATGATTTAAGTCACAGAGATGGTCAATTATTTGCAGTTTTCAGCTTCCATTTAGTACATCATTGTATTTAGTTAAGCAGAAATAATTTGTTCTTCCACCATCTGTATATCTTTAGTTCTTTTCTCCTCCCTCTATGTTCTTGTTTAAATAAGGTTCTCCCTAGCTCTCTTCATTAACTATCTGTTTATATTTTTCTACCTTGCTTATAATTGTTTGGCTTACATGGACCAAAAGTGGAGCGTCAAGATGTTACATGTTATTGGGGGTGTGAAGTAACAATGTTGAATTGGCAAAGTCGGGCCTCGGCAAAAGCGAGCAAGTTATATAGAAATCTGAAAATGTACAAATAAATAAATTTGCAAAACAACATTTCTGAAAATGTATTAAGTATAAAGGTAAAAAAAATCCCAAATATATACAATCATAAACTGGATGGTTTGCGAAAAACAAAAATAATGCAGGAAAGTAAAAGGAAACTGCCAGCTACCACTGGTGTTTACATGAAATTCAGAGATATCTAAAGTTCGTTGCAGGAATCTTGACTCTAGAGAAATTGATCGTGGATTGTGATCTTCTGTATTTTGGGACCAGCCTCACAGCGGCTTCCGTGTGTACGAGCAGCCACTTACTATGGGGGCAGTGCTGGCCCAACAAGGTACCAAAGATGGCTGATGGACAGTGTGAAAATATGGAATTACCCCTGCTCGTCCTCAGAGTATAAATGCAGAGTGAGGTATGGAAGGCATGGGGGACGATAAGCGATAGGGATGGATGACTGAGAGGTGCCAGTTGCCCCCCAACCCCCAGCCTCCTCTTAGGCTTCTCGCTAGAAGGTGTGATTTTCAAATAATGAAAAGGCATGTTTTTTTAGGGTAACATTTTTAGTAAACTCGTTCAATCACAACTACAACTCACCATCTCTATTATGACACTTAAGACTAAACAATACCAGTCAACATTACAGCCCACATATTCAAGAGTTTTGCTGACGTGGACTACGTGAACGATGCAACAAGAAAAAGGAGACTGCATAACTAAAGTCTGGTCCTCTCTGGTGGTCTACAAATATTGGATTGAGATCACCACTACCCTGCTCAGAAGTAATAAGTTTGCAGCCCTTTATGCTCAACCATGGACGTTGAAGTGCCCAAGCACACATCATCACTTCTTGTTCTAGCATTAATTTTTTAAGTGATTGTTACAGAATGACAAGATAAGAATTCCGCTTCAAGAACAGCACAGATGAGAAATTACACACACCCCACACACACATCCACTTCTTATCTTAGCCATTCTTAAAAAAAATAAAGTGGGATTTTATTTAAGATTCCACACTTGGCTCAAAGCAAGGAAATAATATTAAGGCAATGTATATTGCTTCTTGGAACGTTTTGTGAAATCTGGGTCCACAAATGAGATTAAATATTAGGTCCACAACTAGCTTTCATGCATACTGCACCATAGAATTATAAGAAAACACTGCAGACAGAGCCATCTTTGTTCGGTAGAGGAAGCCAGATCACCCACAACGAGGACGCCATTACGGTTGTCTAGGCTGCGGTATCTTCACAGACTGGTTCCAGAACACAAGCTACATGTCTTGGGATGAATCCCAATAGCTTTAATATTCCTTTTCCCTTTTACTCAATTTATGTCTGCCGGTTGGTTTGAGTGTACATTCTTGGTGGCGGGTTTGTTGTAGAATGCTGACAACTCATTAACAGAATATCAAAAAAGACTGCATTAGAGAAACTGAGATGTCTGAGAACAGGAGCAGAATAAAAATGAATTGCCTAGGTACCACACCATCAATACAGCTGTGGCGTGCCTACGTTCTGAGAAATTAACTTGCCTCCCATTTTTAAAATGGTCCGCTCTTCCCAAAAATAGGGATGGGCTTTTTTCCCCAATTCTATTCATGTCTGATGTAAAAGTATGTTTCTCAATTTGACCTTCATACGTTTTCATAATTGCAATATCTGATATACAGGTTTCACTGTTCTTTATTTTTTTAAGTGGAATGCAGCAGTTAAAACCGCTGACTTCCATGCTGTACAATACTTTCAAAAGTTCCAAAGTTACCTCTGCAAGCAGCATCACACCTGTTTCAGGTTCACAGAAACTCGATCCGCCATGTGTTTAGAAAAGTTAAGGAGCCTCAGTCAAACAAATCAACAAGGGTGTTGTTTTAAGGTCTACATTACTGCTTTTAGCTGTCCGCAGGTGAGTCTCTTGTGGACCATACAAAAATCTTACAGTGAGTTTTCAACCTTCCCCTTGCATACCATTGGTTGGCCTTGTAACTCTTATTTGCTTACTTCTTAATCAATCTTGCCTTTCTCTTCTTGTTTTTGGCAATCCCGAGGAACATAGCCTCTTTACCATCCTTTTAATTGGCTGACGTGTATCCTTCTACTGCGAGAGAACTATTTTTTCTTTTCCCTTCAGCACTTTACGATAGCGCATGTGTTTTCAAGCTCTCTTCCTCAAGTGCTGCTTCCCTTCCCTAACACCAGCCCCCCACGCACACCCCGTGTTGCTCACTCGCCACTCTCCAAGCACCCACTGCTTTCCCCACCCCACCCCTGGCCTCTTCCTTTTTTTGGCCTCCTCCAAGCCTAGCCTCAAATACCTTCACTGCTCCTTTGCTTTGACTGCCCACCCATTGCTCCATTGCTCCGATGGAAGGTTTGGCAGCTCCTGATCAACTACAAAAACAAAATGTGCCTTTCATGCTGGTTAAACTACATGTTTTTATTTACCGATCAAAATAGAGTCCACCATCTTGGTTCTGTAAATAATGTGCTCACACCAACCCTCCCCATCGGCACACATGTGCCATCACACATGCGCACAGTTCAGGAAGGATGTGCTTCATCACCGCACCTTTTTTAGTTTTTTATATTTTTTTGCTGATGCTATTAAGCATTGATGAAAAAAAATGTTTGTGTTTACTGATGCTACACAACATTGGCAAAAAGCACTGGCAAAGCCAACAGGTTACTAATGTGAGATTTATTGACTTTGCCAAAGCTTGTTTTAATGTGGGTGCAGAGAGTCAGGCTAACCAGGTCTGGCATCTTTTTGAGCAATTGCACACTTGGCATGATGGTAATTGATCAACTGGCTGTGATGTCATACATACATTTCTGTTTTTTTCAATCTCATGAGACTATTTAGAATTTGGATGATCAGATGGCCCTTCGGGGATTAGCCCCTCAAACCTTCTTTTAGAGGCGAGGAAACACAGTAAGTGTCTGCACTGGTGGAGCTTTGACTGGTTCCACAGTGGAAACCTTTGAACTGACCGGTGCCAGCCACTGCGTTGCCAAGTCACAGTGGTGGTCATCTTGCCCCATCTAGGGCAGAATGATCACAGCTAGTTTTCCCTGTCTGAGACTGCGCCACAGAAAAGACTAAGAAAATTCCTCCCTGTGTGTCAAAGCTGTTATTTTTTTGCTTTCAAGAAGCTCCTGCTTTTTGTTTGAAAACAAAAAACCTATGCCAAGTGGGCGCTACAAACATGGGTCTGCTCGCCAAAGTTCGATGCCTTTAACGAAGCCAGCACCCTAGTGACTCCACTGAAGGCACAGAGATCCTGCTTAGACGGCAGGAATCGATACACTTTGTAGGATCCACGAGGGTCTAAATGACCCAGTTTGTTTGTTAAATCAATAACAATATGACAGGTGTGAAACAAGGACAGACGCGTAATATACCAGGGAGGTATACAAATGCGTAAGTAGATTAGGTCAGTACTGAAAAGAACACACAAAAAGACTAAAAAGGCAAGAAATTACACAAGGAGCGCAGAAACAAAGCCATGACATACCTGTGATTTCACCATTTTGATGAGAAAGGCCAATAAATCCAAACACTTCATCACTTTCTCCTGGTCAACTTTGACCTTGAATTCTCCCACCTTCTTCAAACTCTGCAAAGGAAGCCCACATTATCATAAGCCAACATAGATGAATTCCAAACAGGAAGATACACAGTGCCTTGTAGACCGACACCTGCAGCCTGCCAATGCACCTGGGAGGAGTACACCCTGCAAAGCATAGCTGAACTCACAGCTTGTTGGTCATTTGATGCTTTATTAATTCCTATACTTCACCAAATCACTCTCAATAGCAAAACTTTAGCAACACTATAAACAAAAAAACGAATCCGCAAAGTGAACAAAAGACAGGGAGAGTTTAAAGAGTCAATGTATCTTAAGTCAACTTGCATTACAAATACTGTTATACTGAGCAGTCTTTGATTTTTTTATTTTTTTAAATCAGCACTTATAGTCACCATTATGGGTGATGGTACAAAGTAAATCATATCTCTGTATGTCGTTATAGTTACATATGCTTCAGTGTGGAACATTAGATACTGATGAAGCAATTGGCATAAAACTTTGAACAGGTAAAACCGCCTGTGAATTCATTTATTTCTCTCCTCCGGATGGGCGTGGAATAATTCAGCCAATCTGAGTGGCTGAAAAAACAACCAATCATGTGAGGTTGTGGTCAATCTGATTTATTCATTAAGATCTTGCAAAAGGACCTATGTCCGTTGCAGGGCACAAGTGAAATGGGAAAAAGGGTCCTAGAATGTCTGCTGCGTGTACCCTGAGCCAGGTGCTAGTTAGTTTTACTGTGTGGAGAAGAAGAGCATTGCAGATGCCCCTACTTAAGGAACTCTGCAAATTCATATCTAAACGTTACAGGTCTTCAACTTGTCAAGTTCTGTAAACAGGCAGATGGATAGGACATTCCAGATTGGCAAAATCATATACCGGGATGGGCACAACTACACACCACTTCTCTATAGGGTATCCGAGATAAGGAGAACATATTTTTTCAATGGAGAGATACAAGGCGGTGAAAACAGTCACCGTAGAATCTGAAGTGGATTATAAAAACATATACGACATCCGGGTGCAGAAATAACATTTATAACAGGGCACAGAGCCACACATGCGTACTGCTTCGCGTGCAGCATGACAGGATGGATAGCTCCAAACATGAGGCACCCTTCTCTTAGGCTCGTACAATTTGCTTGCATCATCCATACAGAAACCAAAAAGGCAGGTGAATGTGAAATGTTTGAAAAAAGTTTACGGCCAACAACAATTTGTAACAACTCAGGTTAAAAGAAGGAAATAAGAATGAATCGGCTAGATGATGGGTATTCGCAAAAAATTTCCCTGGGGCCAAAAAGTTTGGTTTGAGATGTGACCGAGGGCCGCATCAATGCCAGAGGAATGGTGGTCGGGCGAGGGGGTTAGGAGGACTGGCGGTTAAGAATTGGTAGATGAAGCGAAGGGTATACATCTAGTGGCTGAATTGAGCAATATGAAACTAGAAAACCTGGGATTAATCTGAGCTTACCCACTTTTCCAAATTGTGTGATCCTAGGCAATTGCTTAATTTTAGGTTCAGGGTCTGCACCGTACAAATCTGCTTCTGTGTTTGATTTAATAAACTATAATGTTGTTCATCTATAATAGGAACCCAGGCCGCTCAAAAAGTGCACATAACATATGACTTGCTGTTTAATTCACTATTGGCGTATTTGTCAGGGTAGAAGTGAAAATGAATGTTCCTAAATTCTTGTTTGAAAACTATCACATTTAAATCAATACTTCTCATTGCACTGATGCAATAAATTATACTTATGTGAAATGTACTGCGTGTTAACTTAATACACTTTTTGAAGTGACTGTTATATTTGTACACTTTGGCTGCAAGATGTCTTTAAAAATGAACTTGCTTCTAACGTGAAGCTCAGGACTCCCTGGTTACTTTCTTTCCTTAACACCAGTTACCCTTGAAATAAACAATTGCCACTTTATTTACGATCGAGTGAAGAGCAACCCTGTACTCCTGTTGTCCAGGGTGCCGCATGTAAAGGTCAAGTGGGCCGCATGCGCCCCCCGGGCCGTACTTTGAGTATCCATGGGCCAGATGCTTCTGGCACAAGGGATAAGCTCGCTTAACTTAGCCAAAGGGGTGAAAGAAGTCTTCTTGCTTACGGGGGGCTGCCTGTGTAGGAGGTAGCTTGAGAGACAGCTGAGAGCTCATATTTTTAAAGGCAGACTGGTTATTCCGTTATGAATTTGGGTGGGTTTTAACACTGGTCCTATAAAAGGCAACGAGAATAAAATTATCATATTCAAACGTTTTGCGTGTGATAACAGATAAAAACTGGATCTTTATTTAAGAAATAAAATAGAAGAAAAATAATACCTAAGATTTTTTTTTTAGGTATATCTACCCGCCAATTCCTAAAAAAATTTTTTTACAAATCGATAACATTCCAACGTTTTTTAATAGCATGGTTTCGAATAATTTGGGAATTGGTTCTACCAAAAATAAAAATAAAAAAAAATACGTGGTGTTTGTTTTGTTCATGTTGTTGTTTTTCTTGAGTTTTGCTCTGTGTGAAAAGACAGCGCCTGTCAGTCCAGATCCTCTTCTCCCCAATTTCCTATTCCCTCCACAAACCACGCCTTTTCCTGGCCCCCAGCAGCTTTTGCTTTGGGTTCCTTTTCTTTGAAGTTGTTTTGCGCGTTCTTGGCGCGCGTGCCCCTATGTGGCCTGCTGCTCCTTATCAGCTACCTGTTCACTTCTCCCTGACACTTTTCTACCTTTCCCTGCCACGGCTCGGCCCTTCCTCCCCTCCCCGGCCCGCCTTCCATCCAGGAAGAAGGGAAGGATCCATGGGAACCGGCACAGAGGTCCACCGGGCTCATTTTGTACTATTATTTACACGTAAAAGCAGATCTTCGTACAGAAAGCCTTTCTATTCCAAGTATTATCCTCCGATGATGCTCTGGAGACATAATTTAGCTATGCTATGGATTAAAATGTTGTTTAAACAGTAAAAACAAGGTAGGCAGTATATGAGCATAGCTACCACGCAGCCTGAGTTTCTGCCACCTGGCCCCCATTCAGATAAGGCCACAACCAAGAGACACTTGGTGAAGTCTTCACTTCTCACCAGCACTCATTCACACAGGCTCAGATCTGGGTGACACCTGCATAGTTAAGGCCCCAAAACACTGGCAAGGAAGGGATAGAGAGTTACAGGAAGGATGCACTCAGATTGTGTCACTGAAGTTGAAGAAGCCACCAGCAGCCCTGTCTTATCTACATCCCTCACTGTAAAGCATGCAGATGATAAAACATCACTCATCACTGGGCTACTTTAAACTCATGTTGGGAACAGATTATGGGAATAATCGGACAAGCTCGGTTAAGTAAATAAGGCATCATCTTGAAAAACAAACATCTGCAAATGCAGTATATTGTGCCTTTCTTGACCCTCTTCCCAAAACCCAGGCACTGACCAAGACGTCCCTGTCCAGGGTTTTGGAGAGAGGGTTGGGTAAGTATGTACACGAATGTCCTCTTGCACCGGTTCCCCTCTTCTTTGAGCCTGCTTGAATTTTAATGAATTCCAAATTATTTTCATTTGTGTCTCGGCACATAATACTATCGCTGCTCACAATAGGCCAGACCATACTAAAATTCTACTCCGGCAAACATAATGCCAGAGTGGGCACGTCATTCCATGCATACTCACAAAATCTCCTGGCATCATAAGGCCCGGGTCAGCACCACAGTAGTTCTGAGCATAACTGTGCCAAGTATGGCCACAATACATAAAGAAGTATGACCACGGTGCACTACATGCCACAATAATGCAGGAATTCCCGTGATACTGCCAGAAGCACCACGGTGCCCTGGAGGCCCACAATATGATGTGCCAGGATTACCAGCATTTTGTCAGTGTCAGAACTGTTCTGGAGTCGGGCACCACTGTGCAACAGGTGACCACAGCATGCCAGAAGTACCGTCAGACTGAAAGGACCGCTGCAATGTCACAGGTGGGATATATTGTGCCAATAAAGAATGAACACCATTCTGTCAGGACCCAGCATTAAGCCAGAGATAGGCAGCATTATACCATGAATGCCCACAACATGCAAACAACTGCCACCATTTTGCAAGTGCAAGACGGTGAGACCATCATACTACAGGTGCCCACAATAACCCTAGAATTACCAACACTCTACTAGTACAGACTGGGCGCCCCACGTAAGTTCCCAGAAATGACCATCACATTATATCATCAGGTGCCCAGACGTTGTGAAGAAATGCCAACTTTATGCAAGGGCCACCATTTTACCTGGATATCAAAACAGATGCCCACAGGTTGACAATTATTATTGTCATTGTACAAGGGGCTGCATGCTATTAAGGGTGGGCATGCTATGGATACACACAGGTTGCCATAAATTACTACCACTGTGCTAGAGCCAGTAATTTACCATGATCATACCAATGATTCCCACATGTTGTCAAGAAATATCATCATTTTGTCATGGTTAGCAATTAGCCAGGAGTGGGTAATGGATATTGTTTCAGGGTGTGCTCACAAACATGTGGACACAAATGGATATACGTTCACAAACAGTATATACACATGAGAGCACATGCACAGCAATATTTACTTTACTTACCTTCTGCTGCTTTCAAGATGCCTGTCCTGAGTCTATCACACGTGGCACTGTCCTGGTGGGGCAGGCAAGGTTCCAGTGCTACCATCCCCCAACAGAGGTGACGGGGAGGATGGAAGTGCATCTGGGCAGTCTGGGGGGAGAGCGAATGGTAGTACCTTGAACGGGAGGAAAGCAGTAGATGCAAGGGTCTGCCTTTGCATTGGGTAGCCCCAGGGTGGTCCGAGTGCATTGGATGGCTGTGGGTGAGAAGGTAGAGATGGCCAACAGTTGTGCTTGGACTATTCGCAGAGGTGCCAGCAGTTGTGCCCTTGGCAGTCAGGAGAGAGGAGACTAATGGGTGTGACTCGGGTAGGTTGATAAGTTTGGCATTATTCAGAGGAACTCCTGTGCTTTTTTCCCCGATGCTACAAATGGCAATAGAGGGAACACTGTTCTCCCTTGTGATGAAGGGGAAGGATTTTTTTCTGTACATAGCAGCGAGTACTTAATACTCCCTTTGAAACATGCTAAAGCATCTCTTTTCAACATCTCCTCACGACACTCGGCTTCAACGTTTGCTGCACGATGACACTGAACCAAAACCTAAAAAAGAGGGAGATATAATAAAACCCCGATCTAAATGTGAAGTAGGGTCCCTATTTGGAACTGTTCTGCACGGTGGCAAATATTCCTTTTGGGTGTTCCCCAATGATCAAGTGACTCGAATGCACTTCCAGCACCTAATTTAAGTGCTTTCCAGAGACAGCAGCCTAGCAGTGCCCACCTCTCCATGCTTAAGCACAGGCTGACATGGTTCTGCACCTTTAGCTTTTCGTTGGGGAGCATTTTAGGGAGTTGCATGTAAATAATGTTACAAGAGTCCAGAGGTTCCATGATTAGGAATCCAGTCATCTCTACCTCGTGATCAACACAGTTATAGCACCAGTCAGGGAAAGATCAAATGCTTAAATGTGTATGTTACATTATGCAAAACTGTTCAGTGAGTGGCTCATATTATTGGAGAATTCGCATCTGAAGTGTTCTGCCACACCAGTCATCTACTCTCAATTTACGTTAGACTTTCAAGGAAGACTACTGTTTACTAGAAACCTCTCACCTAGGTCCTTGTGGCAGAATATTAACATTGGGCACTGCTTGTGAAAGCTGGGAACATTAGAAGAAGGACTGATCGGGATTGAGTCTCGCATATGCTTTTAATTAGAAGTTCAGGACGCAACAGTGAGTAATGAAATAATGTCTCATTGCTATCTTCACAGGACTAATACCTGATTGCTTTGGAGGTAAAAAGACTACAAAATAGCTGTAGTGGTTCTTCAGGACTCAGAATCTTCTTGGGTAAATTACAGATAAACAACTTGTCCATTCGCTTGAATGATTTCTGTATAGTAATTTTATCAGACAACTATAATTAATTTAGCAACTAAAGCCTTGCAATGAAAAGAGCAAAACCCAATTTAGTTGCAGTGTGGGAAACAAAGTATGCATTACTGGAGTAAAGGGTGAGAAGTCTGTGGCCTCAAACATTTGCTTTATTATTACAAACATAACACGTCTTGGAGTGGCATTCATTTCACTTGTGTGGATCGAAAACCTGTGCCAAAGAGAGGACAGGGGTAAGTGGTAGAAGCTTAACAAACTCACACTCAATCTTAAAGACAGCAAGTTTAATGAGCAAACCATATTATGCAGGTCTAGCTATATTTTTAGGTCGAGCTCAGGCAGCGCGCATGCGCTGTCTGCAAGACCTGCTGTAGTCAGTAAAAGAACTTTGATCCCGCCTGCTGCTTACCATAGGTTTACTGCAGTGTTGCTCTTCTTTGCGGACTCCTAACTGGTTCTCCTCAGCCTCACTTCCATTCTTGGCTGAGGAGCACCGGCCAAGTGCAGTTTCCTTAGACTTTGAATTGTTTATCTGTTGTTTGGGGGAACCCTTTTTTAAATTATTTCCTGCCTGGGCTCTATTCAGATGTACGTGTTCATGCCTTTGTTTTTTAAATGTTGCTTTATTTCCTCTACGTGTTCACTGGACCGGAGTTCGTTGTCAGGCATATTAATGCAACACTCTAGGCATCCCCAGTGGTACAGTCAGCAAGGTAACACCTTTATCATGACGTAAACAGCACTTTGTGAACTCCGCGCAAACTGCTTACTAAAACCACATACTGGTAGTGAAGCACTGCAAAATGGAGCACAAAAGAACTGCTCATCGCTGTGCAGTGACCCCCACCATGAATACATGCGGAACACAAACATAACATTCACAAAGCATTGTCAGCTTTTGTTAAGAGTATAGTGTGTTTTTAAAATGCTGCGCACATGGGCACTTGTTTCTAACATATACCATATTATTATTCTTTGACACATCATGCTGCTACTGTGTCTATTGTGTCTATTTCCTCCTATGATGAACAAATATCACATTTCTGAGAAGTGCACCTGGAAGTTATATTGCTCACTGTTATGAAGCACTGCGCGTAGACGATTTAGGAAAAACAGAATGCAGCAGGCCTAACGAGAACGCAACAATCCCTATTTATACCCAGTGAATCGCAACACGTGTAACAGTAGTGGCTATGTAGACCTGTGGTGTGCAACTCCACCGAGGCCCCTGCTGCAAAAAAGGAACCTAAGAGGCAAAGAAAGCCCCAACAATGCGGAACGTATGGGGGTGCACCACTCCAAATTATCCAATAAGAAAAGAGTAAAAGTGAAAAGTCCAATAGTATTCAGTATATAACAATGTGAGGCTTCTGTAGATTGCTTCCCGAAGTCTTTTAATTTGTATAGGGAACTTGATACTGCAAGGAAACAGCCAACGCGTTTCGCCCAATACGAGAGGGCTTCTTCAGGGCAAAGTCGTCCTCCTAATGGAGCAGGAAAAGGTTTGATTCACAAAGTGCAAGTGCACGGGGATATAAAGTAATCCTGCGTGAGAATTTTGTAATTCGCTGTTGCACGGCGGTCTGTGTGGTGTCCGTCATCGGTAATTGAAAGGACAGACGGGCCAGGTCCTAGGCCGCCTGTCCCACCGTTTGGGTAAGAAGACACCGAGATGGGATGCCGCGCAGTACTTAAACTAATATCAAGGGCCGGAGTTCACAGTATAGACGGGCCCGGCTGCATGCCACCTGTCCCGCTGGAGATATTGGTTGCGTAGAAGACCTCGCTACATTTTTTGGCACTAGCTGTCACAGAAATGCGTTTCCGGATGTTACACTGGATGTCGCAAACAAATCCATCCAAAGGTGCTGAACTTTTTGAACAATGTTGCTTTTTCCACATGGTGCTGGACACACAGACCACATACAAACCTCTCCTGTATTTTGCTTCCAAAGAGGGTGTGCTCAGCAGTGTCCGGTCTGTATTAATGGGCAAACAGGTGGGTCTTCACATCCCAGAAACAGTAAAACATTGTTTATTATTGAAATGCTGCACAAAATAAATTTTCTCCTAACCTGATGAGGTGTGCAGCTTTACCAGGACTTTTGTTAATTGTAACAGGTTGTTTATATGGCTCTTAATAAACAAGTGATGCGCACAGTCAGAAACATGCACACACAGTCTTTTTAAAGACCAACACCTTGGAACGGTAACCTTGGAACGGTAACCTCAGATAAGCGCAGAAGCCTTCCACAGCACCAGCCAAAGTGCACCTTGGCACCTCTGTCTCCCTGGAGAGGCCCAAACACCCACTGGAGATCCTGAAAGGGGCCATCCCTCCGACCGGGGAAGGAGCATCTCACTCCCAGCCTCCTGATACAGGCTCCCAACACTGAGTTGACCTGCAGGGATTTCGCATCCATATGTTAATAATTTCCTGTTGGGAAGGGGTCCTACTTACAGACGTCTCATTTCCCATACCGATCTTAAGGATTCAGTGGCTTTTATTTTTAAAAGTGTTTTGCATTCAATTTAGGTACTATTAGGGACATTATTATTATTATTGTTTTCTTTATCGATATTTTTATCCCCATGATTTTTGGCATCGGTTTATATTCATTGGAGGTGCCCCTTGCTTCTTCTTTTCCTTTTTACAGGCAAGTGCAAAGCGCTCCGTCCCGTGTTGTAATCTCTCTTAGGGCTTCAAACCACGCCCATGTCACGTCAGTTTCTTTCACTGGTTCGTGAGCTTGCCTTTTAAAATCTGCTTGCTTTCATTAGTGAAAGGCATGCATAAGTCATGCCTTTTCTGGTGTTTATCCCTCCTAGAGCGCAGCAAACAAGTACTGAAAACCTACAAGGCTCCACGTTTTCCATCCGGTTACTGGACTACTTTTTTTCACAGCACGATCTCGCTGGGCAGAATTCAAGCGCTTTGTATGACATCGACCGTGTTACATAGTTAATTGCACTTTTGCCGGTTACATGGATAATTGCACTTTTGCCGATAGGTTTCACTACGAGTGAACTTTTATTTCCCTTTGTGTGTCTGCTTTGCACTGATGGCGGCCGTCAGCTCGCTTATGTGAAACTTTTACTTTTCAGTTTATATGGCAATAAAAGTCCAGTTAGTTATGTGAAACTAAAAAGATACGCCTTAGGCAAAGCACAATAGGGTAGTAAGGGTGAAAGGCGCCGCACATCTAGGCAGTAAAACAATAATTATACACAAGTAACAAAGTAACCGCAAGATCAGGTGCAAACTGGCCCAGTGCCTTACTACCCGGTAGGCACCAAAAAGGGTATTGGGATACCCGAAGACAAAATTGGGCAAAAATGGCCACAGCACACCGATAGTATAGTCCAACAGTGTGGCAGGGATAAGTGTCCCTTATCTTATGTTGCTATGAAGCAAAGTTGAAAGGAGTCTCAAGTCCTGTTTGTAGAGGGTGTCTTTTATTTGTAGATACTGGAAATCATTGTGTCATCAGCGTGATACAGCCAACACGTGTTTCGTCACACCAGTGACTATCAAGGCTGCAAAAGGATAATTAAAACAAGAGTTTCGGCATATAGAAGTATATGGGCACAAAAATGTGTTTGTAGGAGAGCACATGAAGGAGACTCCAAAAATGGTAATAATGACCAGTGAGCTATGTGTGAGGCAAAGTGGGTATTAAAATGAAAGGTGGATAGGTGAGAGGTTAGAAAGTCTGGAGAACATAATAAGTGATAAGGACCCGAAGTGCAAGATTTGAGAAGAAGTGTGAATCACCGTGTTGTGTAATCTAGAAATAATGTGTTCAAAGGTATATGGACAGAATATAAGGTGGATAGAAACCATTATGTTACTGGAATAAGTGAGAAACGAATGTAAGGTAAAGGGAAAGACTGAGACAAAGAGATCAGAAAAGTAGAAGAGTAAAGATATAGTAATGGGGTTGAAAAGTCAAACGGAAGGACCACGTGAGTGGCTGATACCTGGGCCAGCCGGCCAGGAAGGTGCGTAACAAAAGTAAGTAATGGGGGAGCCGCGTGATCAGTTGAATGGGCTCAGGGACGTCAGTGGTGACTGAGAAAGGAGAAAGCGGTAATCAGGTGAGCAAGAGTAGAGTAGAGAAAAAGCAAAAGCTAAAAATTGGAAACAAAGAGGAAGAAAAAAAGAGGAACAGAAAGTCTGGGGAAAAGGTATATACATAGTACGTAACGAGATAGTAGAGAGAAAAAGGAGCAAAAATACATACCTTCTTAGAGTGGAACTAGTGAGAATATGGTTGAGTGAGAGAACATAAATGCAGACCCTGGTAAGCCTGTGGTCGGAACCTAATAAGTGTTGGATATGAGGGAAAGGGAAAAGAAAATTGAGCTATTATCAAGAAAAAGAGGGAAAATTGCACATGAGGTAATTGCTGTGTGCAGAACACGCTAAAAAGCTTGTAAGAATGGTCGTGCAAATAACGAAGACTAAAATGTAGAGAGGTCCAGTATGGTGGCAAAGTCGTCATGATTGTGAAAAGTACATTAAACAGTAACCAAAGAATAGGCGAAATAATCGTTAACAAAAGGGGGGGGGGGTGGTTGTCGTCAGCTACGCGTAATCCCGAGAAAAGGGAAGACTTTGTGTTTAATGAGCGAATTGGCCGTCAACCGGCGCGCACAATAATGCTGTTGAGGAGAGTATGGCGTAAAACAAACCCGAGCACAAAGGGGCAGCGCACTAATAACGGGGAGTACTAGTTTAAAATGGGCAGGCGGTGAGACAAACAATTTAAGTAAAACAGTGCCGCAATTGAAAACCGCAGTGCGAAACTCAGAAGGGCAGCGTTTAGAGCGCTTATATGCTGACTATTAGGTAGTAGGCAAATATTGACAAATATCGTGAAAGAAGCCCGTGTGCACAGGGCAGCGCATTAGAATGCGGGAAGAAAGTAATGTAACTTGAAAAAGGGGGCGAGGCACGGAGTGTAAGTACAAAACTGCAGCAACTAGGAGCCGAGGTATGGAAATAAAAAGGTAGTGCTTAGTATGCTTATGGGCACATCTAGTGAGTAGTAAGATAATTTAAATTGCTAGCAAGGAAGGAGAGTTAAAAAACAAAAGTAAAAATAAGGTCAGTCGAGGGCTTACCTGAAGTGGCGAGGGGACGTGTGTCAACGAGCTATTTTGGACGAGTACTGGTCGGAATAGACCTGTGCTCACAGCTTAAGAAGTGCAACTGGGAGTGGCAAAAGATAGAAGAGGGGCTCAAAGTAGGAAGTGGAAACAAACGGCGGCCATCTTGAGTGTAGGAAATAACGAGAGACTAGGAGTAACTGCCAGAGAATGGTATTCAGTAGGCGAAGAGAGAGACTAAATAAAAATTATAAATAAATAATAAAGAAGAGAGAGGGCGGAACCCTAGAACGGATGAAAGTAAGCGGGAACAAAACCCTTAGATGAAAGAAAAGAGTAAAAAGTAAATCGAAAGTATTAGAATGAGAAGCAAAACGAGTGGGGAGGTGAAAGAGGACGAACATATCCTAACCAGGTGCAAGTTGGATAGCATTGTGAAGTTAGGGTAGTAGGTAGGAAGTATGAGGTAAAACTAGGTAGAGTAGATCGTAGTAAAAAAGGCAAGGGTGGTAATGTGAGTAACATGAACGGTAGGTGACAACGGTATCCTACTAGTGAAAAGGTAATTTGTGTGGGTGTAGTCAAGGAATGTAATGTTGTACATATTTAGTAGATTGCAAACAAGTACAGTGATAAAACATTTTCGTTAGGTACATTGAGTGAGCAGTAACGGAACATACGGAGATCAAGGTCATGGGGCATGGTAATCAAGTGTACCGATTGGTTATATAAAGAAATGGGATAAGTGCTGAAATATATGATAAAAAGAAAAAAACACAACATTGTAGACATATAATACTGATACAGGGTAAACCGTGAGGTTAAACCATACAAATGTCCATTTGGAAAAAATGACCGTGAAGTGTATAGAGACCGAGGTCACGGGGCATAGTATTTACATGTGACAAGGCATGGTCTAGCTGGTGAAACAAATGAGCAGCAACGACATTGTTGACACATGTTGATAATACATCTTGATCGACATAGTTAACACATGTTGATAATACATCTTGAACCGTGAGCGAAACACAATAAGCCATATAAGGACCTAATTATGAACCAGGCAGACCACAAAGGAGTGGGAATTACCATTCATTTAAGAAAGTAGTGTAATTCTCGGTCCGTGTTCAGGCCTAGCTCCACTGCGCGGAGTTTTAGGATCCACTTAGCCTCGCATCTGCGTAGATCACCTGTTCTATCTCCCCATCTCGGAGAGTTGGAAACATGCGCGATGCCATGGAATCTGATGTTTAAGAGGTCTTTTTCCCCGTGCAGGTCGTTGAAGTGTATAGCAAGAGGATAGTTGGTATTGACATTCCTGATGGCTCTTACATGTTCTTGTATACGTTCTTTAAGTGGGCGTATGGAGCTTCCAATGTAGATTAAGCCACATACACAAATCAGGCAGTAAACAGTGCACTTAGTATTGCAATTCATGAAGGTTTTGATATGGTGCTTGGTCCTGGTATTGTAAGAGAATGATGTAGTTTTATTTAGGGCCAAACGACAGGATATGCAGCAACCACATTTGTAGAAACCATTGGGTTTTTCTGGGATCCAGCCCAGTGGGCGAGTTGGGGGGGAGGGACAGAGAAAGCTAGGGCACAGAATGTTCCTGAGCGTGCGACCTCTAGTGTGTACAATATTGGGTGACACGCCCACTGAATTCTTAAGACATGTATCCAACATTAACAAGTGCCAATGTTTTTTGAGAATGCGCAGTAATGTTTTGCTCACAGGGCTGTATTGGGTGATGAAAGAGACTGGTCGCCTGTTAGGAGAACCCCTATTTCCAGGTTCTTTGGGTTTTTTAAGCAAAAGGGTGTGTTGGTTTTTGTTGGAAATGCGCTTACTAGCTGCTGAGATAAGTTTGTTGGTGTAACCTCTAGCCTGGAAACGTTCAGTTAGGTTCTTGAGTTCCTGCCTGAAAACAGCCGTGTCAGTGCAGTTACGTCTAATCCTGACCATTTCCCCGTAAGGAATGGCCCTGATGTGTGTGAGGGGATGGGCGCTTTGTGCATGAAGAATGGAATTGCAGGCCGTGGGTTTTCTGTACAGTCTAGACATGATCTTACTATTGGTGATGTACAACAGTAGGTCTAAGAATTCTATTTGACTGGTGTTCACTTTGTGAGTGAACACCAAGTTGAACTCATTCGTGTTAAGGTGTTCTATAAGTTGGTGGAGGTCAGTGATGTTGCCAGTCCAGATACCAAGAATGTCATCAATGTATCTCCCCCAGTACAAGATATGTTCAGTGATATGTGTAGGACAGTTGGACCACAGATGTTTTTTCTCAAATTGGCCCATGTACAGATTCGCATATGATGGAGAAAATTTGGCTCCCATGGCAACACCCTGACATTGCCGGAACCATTTACCGTCATGTAGGAACACATTGTTCTCAAGCACTAGTCGAGTAAGATCAAGAAGCATCTGCGTGTGTTCATACAGCGTGGCGTCACGGCTACTAAGAGTCAGTTGGAGCATTTCTAGTCCCTTTTCCAGGGGAATTGAGGTGTAGAGAGAGCTGACGTCGAGACAGATAAACATACAATCTTCCGTCCATTCAATATCCTCAAGTTGACATAACAAATCCCTAGTGTCCTGTATGTACGAGGGTAAGTTATGAACCAAGGGCTGTAAAAAAGAGTCAATGTACTCAGAAATGTGTTCCGTAGGGGATCCAATCCCCGAGATGATGGGTCTCCCAGGTGGAAAACCCCCTGGTTTGTGGACTTTGGGTAGAATGTAAATGCAAGGAGCCCTAGGCGTTTCAGTGTACAAATATTTGTATTCTGAGTCAGTTAGGAGACATTGATTCTTCCAAGCCGTTAGTTTATTTTCGATGCGACTAGTGATGTCAGGAAGGGGGTTACCCTTTAATGTCGAGTAGGCCTGTGTGTCATTGAGTTGTCTATCAATTTCTGCAATGTAGTCGGTTCTATTCATAATGACAACGTTGCCCCCTTTGTCTGCCTCCCTGATGACTATGTCCGTGCAGGTAGAGAGTTTGTGTAGCGCTCGAAGTTCATAGGGGTTAAGATTTTTGTAAGGTCTGTGAGTGAAGATGTTGGTCTTATCCTCTAGGTTGTGGAGTTCCGTGCTGACGGCTTTATAGAAAACATCAATGTGATTGTCTGGTGGCAAAATTGGTATGAATGTGGAGCTAGGTCTGAGTCCACTGTTAACGTCTAAGTTTGGTGTAATGTCAAGTTGAGTTAGTAGTATGTCAAGGCTCGGTGGTGATGACAGTGTATTGTCAAGGGAGAGGATGGTTTGGATGTCCTGTAGGTCTCTGATAGATTGATTGCAAGTGGGTGGTGAAATGAGGGCAGTACGGTCAATGTCTGGACTATTTTGGAAAAACTTTTTCAATTTAAGATTTCGTATGAACTTAAACAGATCTATGTGAATGTTAGTGTAATCGGGTTTTGAAGTAGGACAAAAACCCAAACCTTTTTGCAACACATTTATTTCGTGTACAGATAGTTCCACATTAGAGAGATTCATGACCTGTACAGTATCCTCTGAAAAAGTACAGTTGTGTTCCATGGGAGGACCATTTAGGTTCGTTGGATTATTGCGGTTGAGCGTGTTGTCATGCCCTCCCTGGTGTTTGTTGTGGTGTTTCCTGCCCCCCCTGCGGATGGGTTTGTGTCTGTGCCTGACCTGTTGTAGTTCTGTCG
Source organism: Pleurodeles waltl (assembly GCF_031143425.1). Classification (NCBI taxonomy): domain Eukaryota; kingdom Metazoa; phylum Chordata; class Amphibia; order Caudata; family Salamandridae; genus Pleurodeles; species Pleurodeles waltl. The sequence goes on from NC_090441.1 coordinate 95,667,720, forward strand.
TAAACCCTTTCTGTATCGGCCAAGTTCCTCTAAAAAAGAATTTGGCTGTTGGGTTGTGTTTTGTTGGTGAGCACTGGTAGAGGAACCATCTCCAGCTGAGTCTAAACAGTCGCTAGAGAGATTAGAGATGTCAGATAAACTACCTGCGATTGACCCTACGGGTGTGGTAGCCTTAGTGGGTCTAATGTTAGTCTCCTTGTTGATCTGATCAAACCTACGTGCAAATGTAAAAATCCTACCATTTTGGTAGTCATTGTCATCTCTAATGAGTTTGCGCATTTTCTTGTCCTTAATGTATAGTTGATACCCAGTGAGTATCTCTTTCATGATCGTGTAGTTTTTGTCTGTTGCTTCAGTAAGATTGAGGTTCTTAATTTCTTCCTCCAGGGTTTTTATATCCTGGAGTAGTTTAGTGCGTTTTCTATCAGCATGTTTGATAAGAATGTTAATCATGCTGAAGGAGGTGGAGGAGATAAGATGTTCCCATTCCCCAAGTAAGTCAGGGTCAAGATCCTCAAAAGAAGGGAATATAATTACCCGCAGTCCCCTAGGGACTTGTTTGAGTTCCAAATAGCGTTTAAGAGTGGTTATGTCCCACCAACGGGCTAGCTCTTGTTTTCTGAGTCTTTCAAGTTTAATAAATTTTTGTCTCAGTCCTTCCTTAGAAGGTATACGATCTATGGTGCGTGTTGCTGGTGGTTTCATAGAAAACAGTTCTGCAGCTAGGGTGTCCCGGTTGTCATCAAATGAAGCCATATTATGCGACCTAAAGTAAGAAAATTATTTCTGAGCAGAAGAAAAAACACGTCGTATAGTAAGACAGTAGGTGTTACTAGAGTGCGGCTCACCCTATTCAGACAGAAAAGAGACGCCTTAGGCAAAGCACAATAGGGTAGTAAGGGTGAAAGGCGCCGCACATCTAGGCAGTAAAACAATAATTATACACAAGTAACCGCAAGATCAGGTGCAAACTGGCCCAGTGCCTTACTACCCGGTAGGCACCAAAAAGGGTATTGGGATACCCGAAGACAAAATTGGGCAAAAATGGCCACAGCACACCGATAGTATAGTCCAACAGTGTGGCAGGGATAAGTGTCCCTTATCTTATGTTGCTATGAAGCAAAGTTGAAAGGAGTCTCAAGTCCTGTTTGTAGAGGGTGTCTTTTATTTGTAGATACTGGAAATCATTGTGTCATCAGCGTGATACAGCCAACACGTGTTTCGTCACACCAGTGACTTTATCAAGGCTGCAAAAGGATAATTAAAACAAGAGTTTCGGCATATAGAAGTATATGGGCACAAAAATGTGTTTGTAGGAGAGCACATGAAGGAGACTCCAAAAATGGTAATAATGACCAGTGAGCTATGTGTGAGGCAAAGTGGGTATTAAAATGAAAGGTGGATAGGTGAGAGGTTAGAAAGTCTGGAGAACATAATAAGTGATAAGGACCCGAAGTGCAAGATTTGAGAAGAAGTGTGAATCACCGTGTTGTGTAATCTAGAAATAATGTGTTCAAAGGTATATGGACAGAATATAAGGTGGATAGAAACCATTATGTTACTGGAATAAGTGAGAAACTAATGTAAGGTAAAGGGAAAGACTGAGACAAAGAGATCAGAAAAGTAGAAGAGTAAAGATATAGTAATGGGGTTGAAAAGTCAAACGGAAGGACCACGTGAGTGGCTCATACCTGGGCCAGCCGGCCAGGAAGGTGCGTAACAAAAGTAAGTAATGGGGGAGCCGCGTGATCAGTTGAATGGGCTCAGGGACGTCAGTGGTGACTGAGAAAGGAGAAAGCGGTAATCAGGTGAGCAAGAGTAGAGTAGAGAAAAAGCAAAAGCTAAAAATTGGAAACAAAGAGGAAGAAAAAAAGAGGAACAGAAAGTCTGGGGAAAAGGTATATACATAGTACGTAACGAGATAGTAGAGAGAAAAAGGAGCAAAAATACATATCTTCTTAGAGTGGAACTAGTGAGAATATGGTTGAGTGAGAGAACATAAATGCAGACCCTGGTAAGCCTGTGGTCGGAACCTAATAAGTGTTGGATATGAGGGAAAGGGAAAAGAAAATTGAGCTATTATCAAGAAAAAGAGGGAAAATTGCACATGAGGTAATTGCTGTGTGCAGAACACCCTAAAAAGCTTGTAAGAATGGTCGTGCAAATAACGAAGACTAAAATGTAGAGAGGTCCAGTATGGTGGCAAAGTCGTCATGATTGTGAAAAGTACATTAAACAGTAACCAAAGAATAGGCGAAATAATCGTTAACAAAAGGGGGGGGGGAGGGGGGGTTGTCGTCAGCTACGCATAATCCCGAGAAAAGGGAAGACTTTGTGTTTAATGAGCGAATTGGCCGTCAACCGGCGCGCACAATAATGCTGTTGAGGAGAGTATGGCGTAAAACAAACCCGAGCACAAAGGGGCAGCGCACTAATAACGGGGAGTACTAGTTTAAAATGGGCAGGCGGTGAGACAAACAATTTAAGTAAAACAGTGCCGCAATTGAAAACATCAGTGCGAAACTCAGAAGGGCAGCGTTTAGAGCGCTTATATGCTGACTATTAGGTAGTAGGCAAATATTGACAAATATCGTGAAGAAGCCCGTGTGCACAGGGCAGCGCATTAGAATGCGGGAAGAAAGTAATGTAACTTGAAAAAGGGGGCGAGGCACGGAGTGTAAGTACAAAACTGCAGCAACTAGGAGCCGAGGTATGGAAATAAAAAGGTAGTGCTTAGTATGCTTATGGGCACATCTAGTGAGTAGTAAGATAATTTAAATTGCTAGCAAGGAAGGAGAGTTAAAAAACAAAAGTAAAAATAAGGTCAGTCGAGGGCTTACCTGAAGTGGCGAGGGGACGTGTGTCAACGAGCTATTTTGGACAAGTACTGGTCGGAATAGACCTGTGCTCACAGCTTAAGAAGTGCAACTGGGAGTGGCAAAAGATAGAAGAGGGGCTCAAAGTAGGAAGTGGAAACAAACGGCGGCCATCTTGAGTGTAGGAAATAACGAGAGACTAGGAGTAACTGCCAGAGAATGGTATTCAGTAGGCGAAGAGAGAGACTAAATAAAAATTATAAATAAATAATAAAGAAGAGAGAGGGCGGAACCCTAGAACGGATGAAAGTAAGCGGGAACAAAACCCTTAGATGAAAGAAAAGAGTAAAAAGTAAATCGAAAGTATTAGAATGAGAAGCAAAACGAGTGGGGAGGTGAAAGAGGACGAACATATCCTAACCAGGTGCAAGTTGGATAACATTGTGAAGTTAGGGTAGTAGGTAGGAAGTATGAGGTAAAACTAGGTAGAGTAGATCGTAGTAAAAAAGGCAAGGGTGGTAATGTGAGTAACATGAACGGTAGGTGACAACGGTATCCTACTACTGAAAAGGTAATTTGTGTGGGTGTAGTCAAGGAATGTAATGTTGTACATATTTAGTAGATTGCAAACAAGTACAGTGATAAAACATTTTCGTTAGGTACATTGAGTGAGCAGTAACGGAACATACGGAGATCAAGGTCATGGGGCATGGTAATCAAGTGTACCGATTGGTTATATAAAGAAATGGGATAAGTGCTGAAATATATGATAAAAAGAAAAAACCACAACATTGTAGACATATAATACTGATACAGGGTAAACCGTGAGGTTAAACCATACAAATGTCCATTTGGAAAAAATGACCGTGAAGTGTATAGAGACCGAGGTCACGGGGCATAGTATTTACATGTGACAAGGCATGGTCTAGCTGGTGAAACAAATGAGCAGCAACGACATTGTTGACACATGTTGATAATACATCTTGATCGACATAGTTAACACATGTTGATAATACATCTTGAACCGTGAGCGAAACACAATAAGCCATATAAGGACCTAATTATGAACCAGGCAGACCACAAAGGAGTGGGAATTACCATTCATTTAAGAAAGTAGTGTAATTCTCGGTCCGTGTTCAGGCCTAGCTCCACTGCGCGGAGTTTTAGGATCCACTTAGCCTCGCATCTGCGTAGATCACCTGTTCTATCTCCCCATCTCGGAGAGTTGGAAACATGCGCGATGCCATGGAATCTGATGTTTAAGAGGTCTTTTTCCCCGTGCAGGTCGTTGAAGTGTATAGCAAGAGGATAGTTGGTATTGACATTCCTGATGGCTCTTACATGTTCTTGTATACGTTCTTTAAGTGGGCGTATGGAGCTTCCAATGTAGATTAAGCCACATACACAAATCAGGCAGTAAACAGTGCACTTAGTATTGCAATTCATGAAGGTTTTGATATGGTGCTTGGTCCTGGTATTGTAAGAGAATGATGTAGTTTTATTTAGGGCCAAACGACAGGATATGCAGCAGCCACATTTGTAGAAACCATTGGGTTTTTCTGGGATCCAGCCCAGTGGGCGAGTTGGGGGGGAGGGACAGAGAAAGCTAGGGCACAGAATGTTCCTGAGCGTGCGACCTCTAGTGTGTACAATATTGGGTGACACGCCCACTGAATTCTTAAGACATGTATCCAACATTAACAAGTGCCAATGTTTTTTGAGAATGCGCAGTAATGTTTTGCTCACAGGGCTGTATTGGGTGATGAAAGAGACTGGTCGCCTGTTAGGAGAACCCCTATTTCCAGGTTCTTTGGGTTTTTTAAGCAAAAGGGTGTGTTGGTTTTTGTTGGAAATGCGCTTACTAGCTGCTGAGATAAGTTTGTTGGTGTAACCTCTAGCCTGGAAACGTTCAGTTAGGTTCTTGAGTTCCTGCCTGAAAACAGCCGTGTCAGTGCAGTTACGTCTAATCCTGACCATTTCCCCGTAAGGAATGGCCCTGATTTGTGTGAGGGGATGGGCGCTTTGTGCATGAAGAATGGAATTGCTGGCCGTGGGTTTTCTGTACAGTCTAGACATGATCTTACTATTGGTGATGTACAACAGTAGGTCTAAGAATTCTATTTGACTGGTGTTCACTTTGTGAGTGAACACCAAGTTGAACTCATTCGTGTTAAGGTGTTCTATAAGTTGGTGGAGGTCAGTGATGTTGCCAGTCCAGATACCAAGAATGTCATCAATGTATCTCCCCCAGTACAAGATATGTTCAGTGATATGTGTAGGACAGTTGGACCACAGATGTTTTTTCTCAAATTGGCCCATGTACAGATTCGCATATGATGGAGAAAATTTGGCTCCCATGGCAACACCTTGACATTGCCGGAACCATTTACCGTCATGTAGGAACACATTGTTCTCAAGCACTAGTCGAGTAAGATCAAGAAGCATCTGCGTGTGTTCATACAGCGTGGCGTCACGGCTACTAAGAGTCAGTTGGAGCATTTCTAGTCCCTTTTCCAGGGGAATTGAGGTGTAGAGAGAGCTGACGTCGAGACAGATAAACATACAATCTTCCGTCCATTCAATATCCTCAAGTTGACATAACAAATCCCTAGTGTCCTGTATGTACGAGGGTAAGTTATGAACCAAGGGCTGTAAAAAAGAGTCAATGTACTCAGAAATGTGTTCCGTAGGGGATCCAATCCCCGAGATGATGGGTCTCCCAGGTGGAAAACCCCCTGGTTTGTGGACTTTGGGTAGAATGTAAATGCAAGGAGCCCTAGGCGTTTCAGTGTACAAATATTTGTATTCTGAGTCAGTTAGGAGACATTGATTCTTCCAAGCCGTTAGTTTCTTTTCGATGCGACTAGTGATGTCAGGAAGGGGGTTACCCTTTAATGTCGAGTAGGCCTGTGTGTCATTGAGTTGTCTATCAATTTCTGCAATGTAGTCGGTTCTGTTCATAATGACAACGTTGCCCCCTTTGTCTGCCTCCCTGATGACTATGTCCGTGCAGGTAGAGAGTTTGTGTAGCGCTCGAAGTTCATTGGGGTTAAGATTTTTGTAAGGTCTGTGAGTGCAGATGTTGGTCTTATGCTCTTTTTCTTTTTATCATATATTTCAGCACTTATCCCATTTCTTTATATAACCAATCGGTACACTTGATTACCATGCCCCATGACCTTGATCTCCGTATGTTCCGTTACTGCTCACTCAATGTACCTAACGAAAATGTTTTATCACTGTACTTGTTTGCAATCTACTAAATATGTACAACATTACATTCCTTGACTACACCCACACAAATTACCTTTTCACTAGTAGGATACCGTTGTCACCTACCGTTCATGTTACTCACATTACCACCCTTGCCTTTTTTACTACGATCTACTCTACCTAGTTTTACCTCATACTTCCTACCTACTACCCTAACTTCACAATGCTATCCAACTAGCACCTGGTTAGGATATGTTCGTCCTCTTTCACCTCCCCACTCGTTTTGCTTCTCATTCTAATACTTTCGATTTACTTTTTACTCTTTTCTTTCATCTAAGGGTTTCGTTCCCGCTTACTTTCATCCGTTCTAGGGTTCCGCCCTCTCTCTTCTTTATTATTTATTTATAATTTTTATTTAGTCTCTCTCTTCGCCTACTGAATACCATTCTCTGGCAGTTACTCCTAGTCTCTCGTTATTTCCTACACTCAAGATGGCCGCCGTTTGTTTCCACTTCCTACTTTGAGCCCCTCTTCTATCTTTTGCCACTCCCAGTTGCACTTCTTAAGCTGTGAGCACAGGTCTATTCCGACCAGTACTCGTCCAAAATAGCTCGTTGACACACGTCCCCTCGCCACTTCAGGTAAGCCCTCGACTGACCTTATTTTTACTTTTGTTTTTTAACTCTCCTTCCTTGCTAGCAATTTAAATTATCTTACTACTCACTAGATGTGCCCATAAGCATACTAAGCACTACCTTTTTATTTCCATACCTCGGCTCCTAGTTGCTGCAGTTTTGTACTTACACTCCGTGCCTCGCCCCCTTTTTCAAGTTACATTACTTTCTTCCCGCATTCTAATGCGCTGCCCTGTGCACACGGGCTTCTTTCACGATATTTGTCAATATTTGCCTACTACCTAATAGTCAGCATATAAGCGCTCTAAACGCTGCCCCCTTCTGAGTTTCGCACTGCGGTTTTCAATTGCGGCACTGTTTTACTTAAATTGTTTGTCTCACCGCCTGCCCATTTTAAACTAGTACTCCCCGTTATTAGTGCGCTGCCCCTTTGTGCTCGGGTTTGTTTTACGCCATACTCTCCTCAACAGCATTATTGTGCGCGCCGGTTGACGGCCAATTCGCTCATTAAACACAAAGTCTTCCCTTTTCTCGGGATTACGCGTAGCTGACGACAACCCCCCCCCCTTTTGTTAACGATTATTTCGCCTATTCTTTGGTTACTGTTTAATGTACTTTTCACAATCATGACGACTTTGCCACCATACTGGACCTCTCTACATTTTAGTCTTCGTTATTTGCACGACCATTCTTACAAGCTTTTTAGCGTGTTCTGCACACAGCAATTACCTCATGTGCAATTTTCCCTCTTTTTCTTGATAATAGCTCAATTTTCTTTTCCCTTTCCCTCATATCCAACACTTATTAGGTTCCGACCACAGGCTTACCAGGGTCTGCATTTATGTTCTCTCACTCAACCATATTCTCACTAGTTCCACTCTAAGAAGGTATGTATTTTTGCTCCTTTTTCTCTCTACTATCTCGTTACGTACTATGTATATACCTTTTCCCCAGACTTTCTGTTCCTCTTTTTTTCTTCCTCTTTGTTTCCAATTTTTAGCTTTTGCTTTTTCTCTACTCTACTCTTGCTCACCTGATTACCGCTTTCTCCTTTCTCAGTCACCACTGACGTCCCTGAGCCCATTCAACTGATCACGCGGCTCCCCCATTACTTACTTTTGTTACGCACCTTCCTGGCCGGCTGGCCCAGGTATGAGCCACTCACGTGGTCCTTCCGTTTGACTTTTCAACCCCATTACTATATCTTTACTCTTCTACTTTTCTGATCTCTTTGTCTCAGTCTTTCCCTTTACCTTACATTCGTTTCTCACTTATTCCAGTAACATAATGGTTTCTATCCACCTTATATTCTGTCCATATACCTTTGAACACATTATTTCTAGATTACACAACACAGTGATTCACACTTCTTCTCAAATCTTGCACTTCGGGTCCTTATCACTTATTATGTTCTCCAGACTTTCTAACCTCTCACCTATCCACCTTTCATTTTAATACCCACTTTGCCTCACACATAGCTCACTGGTCATTATTACCATTTTTGGAGTCTCCTTCATGTGCTCTCCTACAAACACATTTTTGTGCCCATATACTTCTATATGCCGAAACTCTTGTTTTAATTATCCTTTTGCAGCCTTGATAAAGTCACTGGTGTGACGAAACACGTGTTGGCTGTATCACGCTGATGACACAATGATTTCCAGTATCTACAAATAAAAGACACCCTCTACAAACAGGACTTGAGACTCCTTTCAACTTTGCTTCATAGCAACATAAGATAAGGGACACTTATCCCTGCCACACTGTTGGACTATACTATCGGTGTGCTGTGGCCATTTTTGCCCAGTTATGTGAAACTGTTTTATTTTCATTTTCAATTTATGTGGCAAGAAAAGTCCAGCTAGGAGTTTACATTGCTAATTGCTCTAGCAAACGTTGAGACCGGTTGCATTGCAAATGCTTGTTTATTCTTAGTAATTACAGCAAGCTGCTGAGGTCCCCTTAACCTGTTAACTGTTTCCTAATTTTAAACTGACTTTGATATTATAAAAATTCCCATGAGCACTTCAGGGAGTGAGTGAGTCCTCGTTCCCTCTTCAGTCATTTCACGAATCAAAATGTGCAGACAGTTTAAACAATACATTTCCCCATCAACCAGATAAGGAATAAGTACAGACAGTACAATGATGCATGTGAACTGCATGAAGCCGTATCAAATTTTTTGTGTTGATTTTTAAGGTTTACAGTCTTTGGCATGCACCTGTCCCAGACTACAAATAAAGAGACTATACATTTTCGTGCAAATTTAAAGTAAAACTCACCTATTTTAAGCTAGGGCTTTTGCCTTTTTGGGTGCATGTTGCACCTGGCCCTTTTTTGCAGGGTCATCCCCAGTCTTTTTACCTCCTTTGTCCTAATTTTTCAGACCAGTTTATTTTGCCTTTAGGACTCCGGGCACTTTACCGCTGCTAAAACAGTGTTAAAGTGCATATGCTCTCTGTGTAAATTGTACTGTTGATTGGTTTATCCATGATTGGCATATTTGATTTACTGGTAAGTCCCTAGTAAAGTGTACTAGAGATGTCCAGTGCCTGTAAATCAAATGCTACTAGTGGGCCTGCAGCACTGGTTGTGCCACCCACATTAGTAGCCCTGTAAACATGTTTCAGACCTGCCATTGCAGTGTCTTTGTGTGCAGTTTTAAACTGCCAATTCAACTTGGCAAGTGTACCCACTTGTCAGGCCAAAACCTTCCCTTTTACTACATGTCAAGCACCCCTAAGTGGCTTAGCCTGCATATCCTGATGAGCCACCTGAGCTAGAGAGGAGGGAGGAGTGGTCGTTCACACCTGAAAGGACTGTGCCTGCCCTCAGACAATGCAGTGTCAGGCCCCCTGGTGAGTGTCTGGGGCCTGGCCCGGCCAAGGAAGGAACTTGCAAACACTTGGGACTTTGCTTTGAAGTTTGACAACTTCGAAGGAAGAACAGGATATAAGCAGACAACCCAAAACCCCAGACTTTTAGAATCTTTCTGGAATCAAGAGGAACCTCTGCCAAGGAGAAGAACTGGAGGAGGAGTGCTGTCCCTTTGCTGTGTTGCTTTGCTGGACTGGCCTGCGGTTGCTGCTTCTGCCTTAAGAGTGCAAAGGGTGAACTTTGCTGTGTATTCTGCTTGAGAAAGTTCTCCAAGGGCCTGGAGTAGAGCTTGCCTCCTGTTGGAAGTCTCAGAGACACCAAAGACTTCAGTTTCCTCAACCTGCAGCACAGGGAACTGTGTGTTTTGTGCTGCTCAAGAGGAGAAACCACTGTGACGCTGCTGGCCTTCACCATGAACTGCCGACGAGTCACATTGCCCTGATTTGCACCGCGACCCTGGTCTCACCAACGCCGTCATTAGACTACTTCACAGAGCCGCTGCTCCCACCGCGACCTGTGGGCCCCGCACTCCGGCATCGCCTGCTCACACCGCAGCCTGGGCATCCCCGATGCCGCTGCTCCTGGTGACACCGGCGCCGCTGTCTGCACCGTGGCATGTGGACACCGATCGTGAGGAGCGCAAAGCACCATCCCGTCCCGCACTGCAGCCCCGTCCACCGACACCAGCACCATCGACTCCAGTGTCGTCACCAGGCATCCTTGCCTGACCTTGGCCGGTGGACACCGCTCGTGAGGGTCACGAAGCACCGGTCCGCACCGCTGGCTTGGGCCCACCGAAGACAGCGCTTCAGCAATGGCGACGCCGCTGCATGAACCGTGACCTGTGGACACCGCACTTCCCCGCTTCACACTGCAGCCCTGGTCTCACTGATGTTGCTGGATGCAGTCACCGAGCCGCTGCCTGCACCGTGACCTGTGGGCACCGCACGTCGCATCATCCCGCTTCGCACTGCAGCCCCGATGCCATCTACGCCAGCGCTCCTGACTTCATCAGCCCGGAGTTCGATCTGCAACGCGTGTGACTTCAAGGGCCCGACAACTCCTGCACCGACTCTGGAACTGACACCGCGATGTCAGCGACGCCGCTCTCAGGAGCTCACCACAAGAATCACGACGCCCTACAAATCAAAGGTACTGTTTGCGGGCCTTCCCGACACTGTAGCTGGCCTACGATAGCCCCAGGTGGAACTATTGACTTCAAGGAACTTTATTTTTGAGTAAATCTTTCAGAATTCATATTCTTATTACTGTATGTTGGATTTTTATCGTATTTGATCAATATTGACTATTTTCCTAAAACTGGTGTTGTGTCCTTTTGTATTGTTTTCACTGTGTTACTGTGTGTTATGTGCAAATGCTTTACACATTGCTTCTGAGATAAGGCTGACTGCTCTTGCCAAGCTACCAAGGGGGTGATCAGGGGTTATCTGAGCGGGTATCCCCCTTATCCTGACTAGAGTGAGGGTCCCTACTTGGACAGAGTGCAAACCGACTGCCAACTAGAGACCACATTTCTAACATTGGTTGCAGCGGTGTTCTAACAGTGCATTTCTACTGTGTTTGTGAATTAAATCAATTTACAAACCTTACTGCATAAATGAGGTCCAGCAGACTTCTTGACTACACAGCTGTTTTACTCTCAAAACAGCATTGTGTCATTTGCAGGTGCAGCCACAATAAAATACAAATTAAATTTTTACACACCATTATTAAAACAAAATAGTGCGATATTCACTGACGCATCTCTGTATTCCTAAAGATCAGAGTAGCAGGGCCAAGATAGCCTTTCATGCTCTGAGACAACAATGGAGTTATATTCATTATTTACAGCACTTACAAGCTGCAAAAAGGCAAGTTACTGGGTATTGTATTAATTTTTTAGGTCAACCCTAGTCAGTGCAACACAATTCCACCCCACACAATTCTACAGCTAACAATTCAAACCCAACCCACATAATTCCACTCCACACCACACACACCCACTCCTCTTCAAACAAAAACACATTGGTAAAAGACACTATAATTTACCGCCAATATGTCCAACTCTCGCAAATACAAGACCTATTGCATTGCAAACGCTTGTTTTAGAGGCTGCTACCATGTCAGTAGCACAGAATCAGGGCGCAGTCCCCCTACTCCTAAACTATTACCGGAACACTGCTAAACCTCTTTTCTTTCCCTCAAATGTTATTCTCTGCCAAAACTTCTAGGGAACACATATGTGAGGAAGTGACAGACGTCTGGGCCAAAACTTGATATGTACATAAGACATGAGGACACTCCTGGGGAAAAATACTCCAGTGGACCTATGTGAATATTGAGGTAGAAGAGAGGAGCCCAAGGGGTGATCAGAGGCAGGCTTGAGCAGGCATGTTTGCTGTGGCGCTGGCCTACCACCAGTTCTGGCCTCACCTCGCACAGGCAGAGTAAGAGTTTAGCTGGAGTAGAGATGGCGAGGGCTCACCTGGCAGAAGTTTAGCAGCATAACAGGACAGGAGCCCTTTACAGCTGGCACAGGCTTTCACATTACCTAGAAGGAGGCGAAATGATGAGTGAGGCAGTGGCCTGGTGCATGTAAACCTACTAGCAGATGCATCCTAGGAAACAGTTATGTAGATCACCAATCAAGAGGAACCAGGCCATCAAGTTCTTCTGTTCCCTGGCATGAGTACTGTGACTATTATTAAAAGAACAAAGACCTTTGCTGAGTGTGACACCCAAACAGCTCACAGTGCGCCACCCACTGCGGAACACTGTAGGAGAAAGGTTTTCTTTGGCTTCCTAGGTGGACGTGGGCTCAGAATACTTGAAGTCTTCCAAAGCAAATATGGAAACACTGGGAGCTGCCTGAAGGAGCTGGACCTCCTTGCGACCTTTCCAAAATTGTTCAACAGACTGCCGGCTGTGGTGGCCGACATCATTAAAATGGACAAAGCTCTTTTTAGCAGGCCGTAGGGCTAGAGTGATGGTTGTTCACGAGGCTGCAAAATGCTTCCCAGGAGAATGGTGGATGCCACAAGGATCCAGTCTGGCTCCCTCCTTTTCCATGTTGACATCCAAACTGCTGTGCACCAATAACTAGTCAACCTGGAAGCAAGAGTTTTACTTGGCAAACCTACAACCTATCTGAAGCAGTGTTTTACACCTGACTACCCTAGGAGATCCACGTGATCGGCGGGCAAACATCTCCTGCTTCACCCTAAATGTGTATGGAAAAAAGGCAAGGAGGGCATTTCACCCTGTTTGGGGTAATGCCCTTCTTGAAGACCAAAGACATACTGCTGAAATCTTTCCATTTAGGGAAACCCTAAAGACTTGGTGAGATAATTTTGCTTTTAAGGTAGCGCTTAGTTGCCATTTTTCAAGTTGAAGCACTACAGTAAAGGTTTGGTTGACAGAAGGTTTTTAGTCCTTTCACTCCAGTTCATTAACTATATATTGCATTAACCGGGTTCACGTTTCTAAGCATTGCCTCGAGTCCATAGCGCTATCATTTGTGAGTCTTTCCCTGGAATATGTAGGTGATATTTGGAGCGGTCCTTAAGTGCACGCACTTGAAATCTAAACATCTCAGAATTTTAAAAGTACACAAGGCTGAGCACAGATGTAACGATGAGCAAGGATGACGGAAACAAATGTGCATTTTGCAGAAGAGGTACTGAGGCTGACTTAAACAGGATGCACTTCAAGTTCTGCCAGAAGTGATGTCAGCTAACCCCTGCAGGAAGGGAAATTCTGAAATATTTCAGTGCACCTTGGGCGCCAACTGATATGTGCGTTATATCACATGTAGATTCCTGGCGGCTCAGATGGAAACGTTCCCATCTAATGCACTTGGCAATAGTCATGAGATACAGGCAGGTTCTTCCTACGGAGCAGCTGTGAACACTTCCACCTCGACACGGCAGCCAGGATGGCATTTCAGCAAATGCTCACTCCCTCCTCTTAAAACAACCAGGCACCAGTTGTCTCGGTCTTTTATTTTTCATTTACAAGCTCCTGTTTCCAGACCCTTTAGATCTTCACTTGTTACAAAGTTACGGTGTTAACGTGATGGCTGCTAGACTCTTCCCGAACACCAGCAGGCTGGATTTTACTCATTTACATAGTACACAAAATTGCAGTAAATTAGATGAAAACGTTAGACAGAAAGATGTGTGACCACGAGAGGTTTGATGCGGATAATGTCTCTGCAGTGTCGCAATGCAGTAAGCAGGCCCTTGTCTAGCTAACACCTCCCGGCCTGAAATATTACAGGGGCGCCACGTGAAGGTGTTCAGCACCACACCCGGGGGGTCCTGTGGAGGCCTAGGAGGACGCACACGGCGGACGGCAGGCGCCTCCTTGCCCAGGTCAGGGCGGGCACTTCATGCCAGGTCTTCTGGGCGACTGATAAATCTGCATACAATGAATCTAGAAATGGGCGTGGGCACCCCGTGGCCTACACGGACACCGGGTGCAAAGGGCACACAAAGAAAACAGAGATCTGTCGCCAGGAGACACACAAACTACACAGTAGGGCTGCCCGTGCCCGATCCACGATCCCTGTAATAATTAGAGCACGTCTGGCGTGCAGCACTAATTACCACATGAGATGCGTTGATACGTGCAAGGGGGTTCCTAAGCACTTTACGCACGTCCAGGATGTCACGCTGATGAGGAAAGGCACCCGCCAATCCAAACCCTTCTTTGGACAAATTTCTGGAGAACAGGGTTGTATCTGGGTGTTCTTGGCCACTGATAGAAAAGAAAAGTAACTAAGAGGAGGGCAGGTCAAGCAGAGGCCTCCTAGGGCGGCCGAACCGGGCCTCAGAGGGTTATGCTTCCGCAGCCCCCGTTCTCTCCATAAAGCTACTAGCAGGCCCCTGATATACACAGCGTCCCCCACAACAAATAAGCATTGGCAAAGCCACTACGTCTCGCCCATACAAGAGTTATTGGCTTGGTGATGTGTTTTTGCCACACTGATTACCAGTGTGGCTGCTGTTCAGCATGGCTAATAGTGGTGTGGCGTGTCAGAGTGGCGCGGGGGAGTAGTGTCGTTGAGTGGATTTGCTGGAGTACAATATCATAGGGAGGAGTTGAGTAGAGTCCAGTGGTTCAGTGGCAGAAAGTGTCGCAGACTGCAGTGCTGCAGAGTGGAGTGGTGTAGACTGAAGTAGAGTTGGGTGTAATAGGGTCAAGTGGGTTGGAGTGGACTGAGGTAGTGGGCTGGATTGGACTGGAGCAGAATGGGTGGACTGGATTGGGTTAGAGTGGGGTGGAATGAGGTGAATTGGAGTGGGTGGACTGAAATGGGGTGAGGTGGATCAGATTACGGTGGATTAGATTAGATTGAGGTGGGTGGACTGAACTGGAGTGATAGGATTGGGGTGAGGTGGTTTGAAGTGGGGAGAACTGGACTGGAGTGGGGTGGATCAGATTGATTGGAGTGGGACTGACTGGACTGGGGTGAACTGGGCTAGAGTGAGGTGGATCTGACTGGAGTGGGTTGGCTTGGACTGGGTTGGCTTGCACTGGAGTGGGTTGGCTTGGGTTTGAGTGGGATGGACTGGGGTAGATTGGAGTAGGTGGAGTGAGATGAATTGAAGTGGAGTGTGGTGGAGGGGACTGGAGTGGGGTGGATTGAAGTGGGGTGGAGTAGTTTGGAGTGGGGTGCAGCGGATTGTACTGACCGGATTGGGGTGGGTTGGATTGGGGTGGATCGAAGTGGGGTGGCCTGGATTGAGGTGGAATGGCATGGGTGTACTGGATTGGAGTAGGGTGGCCTGGATTTGACTGAGGTGGATTGTGGCAGATTAGAGTGAAGTTGGACTGGAGCAGGGTGAATTGGATTGGTGTTGGTGGGGGAGTGGAGGAGGCTGGACTTTTTGGAGTGGGTGGATTAGGTTTGTGTTGGGTGGCTGGGACTGAAGCGGGCTGAATTACGGTAATTTTATGTGGGGTGAATTAAGGTGGACTGGTGTGGTGTGGATTAAGGTGAAGTAGATTTGAGTGAGATGGATTGGAGTGGGAGGATTGGGTTGCGGTGGATTGGACTGAAGTGGGGGGGACTGGACTGGAATGGGGTGAATTGGATTTGAGTGGGTGTGTTGTACTGGAGAGGGGTGGGGTGGATTAGACTGGAGTAGAGGCGATTGGAGTGGAAGTGGGGTGGATTGGAGTGGAAGTGGGGTGGATTGGAGTGGAGTGGGTTAGACTGCTGTGGAGTGGGGATTGGCCTGGAGTGGGGTGGGTTGGATTGAGGTGGACTGGAGAGGAGTGGATTTGGTTGGAGTGGGGTCGATTGGTCTGAGTGGGTGGGGTAGATTGGTCTGAGTGGGTGGGGTGGACTGAGGTGGAGTGGGGTGAGTGCACTGTATCGCTGTGAGGTGGATTGGAGAGGGGTAAAATGGAGTGGGGTGGACTGGATTAGTGTGGGGTGGATTGGAGTGGGGTTGGGGTGGATTGGACTGGAGTGGAGCAGATTGTAGTGGGGCGGATTGGAGTGAGGTAGATTGTTTTGGACTAAAGTGGGCAGATTGGAATGGGACAGATTGTTTTGGATTGGCGTGGGGCAGGGTGTTTTGAACTGGAGTGGGGCAGATTGCTTGAGAAAGGAGTGGGACAGACTGCTCTGGATTGGAGATGGGCATATTAAAGTGGGTCAGATTGCTTTAGATTACATGTGGCAGATTGGAGTAGGACAAATAGTTTTGGATTTAAGTGAAGCAGATCGGAATGGGGTAGACTGCAGTGGGGTAGTCTGTTTTGGATTGGAGTGGGGCATATTATTTTGGACTGGAGCAGATTGGAGTGGAGCGGATTGGGGTTGGACAGATTATTTTGGATTGGCGTGGGGCAGACTGGAGTGGGTCACACTGGAGTAAGGCAGATTGTTGTGGACTGAAGTGGGGCAGATTGTTTTTGATTGGCGTGGGGCAGGGTGTTTTGAACTGGAGTGGGGCAGATTGCTTGAGAAAGGAGTGGGACAGACTGCTCTGGATTGGAGATGGGCATATTAAAGTGGGTCAGATTGCTTTAGATTACATGTGGCAGATTGGAGTAGGACAAATAGTTTTGGATTTAAGTGAAGCAGATCGGAATGGGGTAGACTGCAGTGGGGTAGTCTGTTTTGGATTGGAGTGGGGCATATTATTTTGGACTGGAGCAGATTGGAGTGGAGCGGATTGGGGTTGGACAGATTATTTTGGATTGGCGTGGGGCAGACTGGAGTGGGTCACACTGGAGTAAGGCAGATTGTTGTGGACTGAAGTGGGGCAGATTGTTTTTGATTGGAGTGGAGTGGGGCGGGGCAGAGTGGTTTGGATTGGAGTAGGGCAAAATGGAGTGGGGCAGATTTCATTGGATTGGTGTGGGGCAGATTATTTGGATTGGGGCAGATTGGAGTAAGGGCAGACTGTTCTGGATTTGAGTGGGGCAGATTGTTTTGGATTTTAGTAGTACAGATTGTTTTAGATTGCCATGGGCAGATTATTTTGGATTGGAATGGTTCAGATTGTTTTTACAGGAGTGGAGCAGATTGTTTTTACAGGAGTGGAGTGGGGCAGATTGTTTTAGATTAGAGTGGGGCAGGTTTGAGTTGGGTGGGTTGACAGGATTGGAATGTGGTGGTTTGGATTGAAGTGGGGTAGATGGGATTAGTCTCAGGTGAATTGATTGGTCTGGGATGGATTGAATTGAGTGGATTGGTGTGGGTGAGGTGGAGTGGACTGGCATGGATTGGAGTGGGCGGATTTTAATGAGGTGGATTGAGGTATACTTCACGATTATGTGCCAAAGTATAATATTGAAATTATAGTCATCGTTTGAGAACTGCATATACGAGCAAAGACAAAAAATGAATACAAAGTGAGAAAAGAAGACTTGGCAAAATAAAAGAAATGAGTTAACTGTAGAAAATAAAACTTTGCAATGTTGTTTGTTCTGCTGGGCATGTCTTTACCTGTCACACACCTTCTGTTTACAGGTACCTCAATCATGTCCGGAGCAGCGGACTAGCACTGATTAAGTTGAATCAATCAGTGCTTGGTCCCTGCTCCACAGACAGGAACGGAAATTATCATAGGCCTGCAGTGTCCTATTACAAGGCTGTAAAGACATATGGTAAACAACGGGCTGGCTCTAAACCTACTTTAAGATTACACTAGTCACAGACTCTGGCAGGGATCTAAAAAAAAGTGTCTAAGCAACATGGCATTCATAGAGGATCAGGGCAGTAAGAGAAAAGCCATGCAAGATGGCAAGGGGTGATAAGGATGATCACTAGAGAGGTGGGCTGAGGGAAGAGACTGCACCTCTAATAGGGCCTGAAAGTAGGGGAGCAGCAGGGCCCTCAGGAAAATGCCAGGTCTTTGAAATAGTTTTCTCTTACAGCCTTTCATGTGTGTTCTGAAGGCCAAAGGTTATGTATTATTAAAGCAGGACGACACTGCTTTAAAAACAACACAAAAAATGCTTGTTCTGTTTTTCCATGCACAACCAACCTTAAATGTGTCTAACTGCAAATTGGAGGCATTTTGTTATAGACTTATTTTACACTTGTTGGGATTAAATGAAAGAAACAACTATATTGAATAAGGCACTCCAGTTGCCGACGGTCTCGGGACTTTTTTTTATTTTCTTTATTTTTTAATATTATCGAATTGATCATGAACATGAACATTAGAAGTACAAATAAGGCATAAGGCCTGTTAATGCTGGCTGTGATGGAGGCGAATATTTTTGTACAGTTCAAAACAATCATATCATATTAACTTTACTTTTTCGATGTATACAAGAGTGAAACCACACTAAATTGTATTTTTCATTTTTAAAACATCTACTTTTAAGTCGAAAATGGCACACATTGCAGACCAACACATCAGTGTTTATTCTATGCCATTATAAGCAGATCTATTGCTATGTTATGATAGTTGTGCTGTTTTTGAACCTGAACACCTGGAACTTGAATCCGATCTGCAAGCTACTATGTAAACTATGAAGGATTAACTGCTACTTCATTTCTACCAATAGTCTGGGCTTGGTGCTCCCACCGGTAATGCTTCTATAAATTCCTACAAATAAAGACTCCATTTACAACTGTGAAAGAAGAGTGACCTGGGGAATTGTCCTTGAACAATTTGCTGGGTACTCATCAAACGACACCTTTGAGGATACTCAACAACATTTTCAATGCCTTGCCACACATCTAAACATACAACCAACTGAACCAAGTCATGTGTTATTGAACTAAGGCTGAAGGAAGGACTTTTAATTGGAAATAATTTTCTAATATCCGCACTTATACTGTATGGTTAGATAATTGACCATCTAAAACTTTAATACTTATTATTTTAAACCAGTGGAAAATTAATTTGAATTAAAAGTCTTCCTGTACCACATGTTCCTACATTTTGGTGCACTAGTCCACACTGATGCCTGGGTCATTTAAATTGAGGTAAGACGTGCATGGAAGTGTGTTAAGTGTACATATCATATTCCTTTCTCAAGGAGATGAAGAGGATGAGAAATATTCACATGAAACATGATTGCTAGCTCAAGAAAAAAATTGAAACCGCTTGCAACTCATAAATACGAACACAAATATAATCTGTTGCTGAAATATATAATCCCTTTGTTCATGAGGCCTTTAAAGATTACCATGGTGGCATTCAATAGCTGTTTGATTCCCATGCTCATCATCTAATTCTGCCTGGTTGGCTGGGTTAGGAAAAGCTTGTTCACACAGCAAACTGCCATTTTACATAAATAGATACATAACTAAAGAAGCTCAGAAGTAGACGTCTCATAAAGTACTACATTAAACATTAAACACGTCCTCTCATGCCACTTGCATATAAACCTACTCTTGCATTTACACCAATCAAGACTATTATAAGAAAGCCTTGTGAGGTATCTGCTTAGAGAGTGGTATGCGTAGGCTATGTCTTCCATAGGCTTTGTCTGCATGTAGGTGTGCTGTGTTATATGTTGTATAGATGACACTGATGTGGCGCGTGGATCTAGTGTAGATCAAGTGTTGATCTACAGTCGATCTACCTTGTGATGGAATGCAGCCGGGAAGGACGGTTGGAGGGCAGCTGTTGGGTCGGACGGTGGCCAGCAGACGTGCGGCATCGGCTCCTGTAAAGAACCTACATTTTATTTATTAAATTAATAAAAGATATACTTCAACCTGTCGATGTACGTCTCTACAACTGACCTCACTGCTATTATAATTGTGACCAATATTACATCATTGGTTGCTTGACACTGGCACAGTCTGGTTGCTGCACAAACATATTTCTTGACTTCATTCATGATTGTAACTTGATGCAGCATGTAGGTGATGGCTATGTAGATGCTTCTGAGATTTAGAGGGCTACAACATCTGAGCTCTGTTGAGCACTGTGAGGCACTGGATGAATTCACAAGGCACTATCAGCCCTTCATAACCAGAGAAGAAGAAAATGAAGACTTGATCCTGATGTAAGCAAGACTCTGAGTAGCTTTTACTGTACTCTCGTACTTTACTAGCATCTAAATCATACTTTGTGATCACTATAGGTTTCCAGATCCAATATTAACATTTGATCCTTATATTTAGAAAAAAGTGTATCCAACTCCACAGCTAAATCCCATTTTTTCCAAATGTTAAAATCAGCTCACACAACCTGAAAACATAAGGTACAGGTGCCACTACCCACGGTTTGGACGACTCACCATGTCACTAGAAGGGATGAGGTGAAAATCATCCTGGTTTGTGTAAGTTTCCAGCTATCCACCTCTCCCTCATGTTACAGGGTGTTCTACTTGGTTCGGATGACTGGTAAGAGGGAGTTGAAATCTTGTCAATGGTGTGCGCTGACAGGAGTGCTGGCTTTCCAGGAATCTATAGCCCAAAAGGCTCGACCACCCAGCGCACTAGCTCATTCATTAGCATAGGCATTTTTCAAAAACCCCATAGTGAGAGCTGGTGTACCTGGGCAGCACCCTAACTCTGAATGGTTTTCCACCACCACTGGCCCATCCCTTCCTCCCACCACGTGGGCAGAGGAGAAAGTGGAGCATCGAGTGACAGCTACTACAAGCAGCAGTTACTCACCAAAGCTCATGTAGGACATTTTCTCTCGTGGAAAGGTATGCATACACAGTTATAGTGGAGTACAATGCCAAATGCACCCCCAGAATTGGTGTCCGGGGCTGCATTCATTCTTCAGCAGCTAGGCATTCTGCTTCCACATACCCCTGCCCTGATCTGGATTTCAGTCACAGACTTGAGGTGTGAACGAGGCAATTGTGACATCTGGAAGTACCCCTGGCACCTGCAGTGCAACCACCACAGCTGGTGGGCAATCTTGCAATGCAGTGGGCGTACCCAGCATTTGATAGCAACTCCTTGGATACTGTGGCCACTGCTAAGTGTGCATCACTCACAAAAAGTGATCACCTGTGGCATCTGTTTGTCATTCATAACAACTGGTGGGCAAAACACCTGTTCAACAACATGTTCTAGTTGTATAGTCCAAGACTCAAACCATACTGGAAGGAATTCCTAGCATCTATTAAATTTATGATAGGCTATCTGATCCCAGGAGATCCTGCTATAACACCATTAGGTTTGCGACTGCAAAACTAGAATAGGTTCGATAAGGGCAACTTGAAACTGGTGTACCAGCTGCTACTGGTAGCAAAACTAACTTGAGTTAGATTCTGCAAAAAAAACACAAGGTGGCCCACATGGGCATGTCTGCTCTTGACAACTGTAGGAGACTATAGTACTTGAGAGGTTGTTGTCCTATAGTTCTGGGGAAAGGGACTTTACTAAGATATAGCAACCAGTGTTGGACGATATAGGAAACTAGAAGAAAGAAGTGACCTACCTATTATGGCAAAAGACATAGAAGCTGTTCAAGAGATCGAAATCCTAGTATTAGAACAGTGCGATAAACAACAGAAGAAGTAAAGAAGTAGGACTAGGTCACAGAGGCGGATGTTTTAACATTTGGGTTGTTTTGTCCCATTTTATTTTTATTTTTCTCTTAGTCTATAATGGTTAATCCTTAGAATAAGAAAATTGCATTAAAGTGATGGTATACAAGATCCCGTATGTTGCACACATTAAGTACATGGTGGAACCCTCTTTGAAATGTATACTATGTGAACTATGAAAAATTCTAATAAAACAAAGCTTTTTAAAGATGGTGACATGCTGGAATGGAAAGCAGTAGTAAAAGTGGATATATGTTCAAAATGACCAGGTGACATTTGGAATTTAGGGATAATATTTAAAAATGAAAAGCTGTTGTTTGTGTGCAAAATGTGTTTTAAGAACATAGCAGACGTTTTTGGGGAGATCAGTTTGTTTACCAAGGACTACAGTGCTAGTATTTGGGCACATTTTAAACAAGCACTGGATAAGCCAATAAGAAGGGCCTTGACAAGCTGTGCCAATAGGTTTTTTTAAATTGTAAGTATCAGAGTAGATTGATCAATTAAAAGTTTAACGTTCAATTGTGTGTGCAATAACCAGACCAGAAAAATAGCTCTACTAGGCCTGTCTTGTTCTACAATGACAACTTAAGAAACGTGGATTTCGAAAGTTGCACTGCATGAATGATTTCTCTTTCTGTGTTTTTCCATTTACATAAAATAGACGAAATCTTTTCCATTGTGTTGTTTATCTGTTCGGTATCAACTAATGGGCTTCGAAGGAATCTTGCTAGATACACGTTATTTAATAGTTCACTGTTTAGTAGTGCAATGTAATTTCCCCTTGTAGGGAGGTTGAAGGGGACTTTTGTTTCTTCATTTTAGACAGCGGCTCACAGTGAGCTTGTTTTATGTAACACATTTTGCAATTTTGCTTGGTCTTTGGTCCCACTTCACACGATGTGAAAAGTGTGGTTTTCTACTCCTCTGAATCAATATAATGTGCTACTTTCTAAATGTCTGCCAGACCTTTCCTTGCTTACACACTGAGCATACTTTATGCCAATCCATTATTTGACTATATTGACTCATGACAAATATTGATGTCGATTTTAAATGACCAACCGATTACATTTTTGCTTTCTTTCTGTAAGGATTCTTAATCAACCTTAATGGTTTGGATTTTACATGTTGTCTTGTGCAGGTTTACTCTATGTGCCTTAGGCCTCGTTCTTTGGGACACATGCTGCCCTGGTCCATGCAATCGACCCTTTGATAATTTATCAGTACAAAGAGCTGATGCAAGCATGTCAAAAAAATAAAAAGGAAAATAAAGCATTCACAGATTCCCAAAACAAAAACTATGGGTCCCATTTCAAGAATCAGATCAGTCGGGTGTTAAACGACTCCCTGAATTTTATCAAACGTTTTTATTTTTTTAGATTTAAGGCCAACAGCAGCTTCTTAAGCCATGATGCACCTAAAATTCTAAAAGGTTTGTGCCCCTGTTTAGCTTTTCTAGAACTGTGCAATGAAATGAGATGTAAGGACACGCCAAGAGACAGTCAAAGATTATCCTTTTCCTAAGTGGCCAGTGATAAGAGTCAAATTTTCCTACTCTGAAGATCAACCTGGCTGCAGCATTTTGATATGTTTCAAACTTGCTAGATTAATTCTCGACATCCCCAAGGACATGGAATGGATAAAGGTAATGACTAACATAATCATGTAATTAAATGAAAGGAAAACAAAAAAATCCTGAAATTTGTCCTGAATTGAAAGAAACATATAAGACAACCTGCTGCTCTAACAAAATCTACACATCTATTAAAACTCAAAGGTCATCCCTGGGGCAGAGCGTGCACCTGTAACGGGTTACTGGACGTATTATGAGTTAACAGGGCTCCCATGCTGGATTTAGTGTGAGACAGTTATTGTTCATCACCATCCTGAAAATGCTGGCTTAAAAAGTTAAAAAAAAAATAATAAATCCCCATCATATATAACTTTCATAGAACAGTAAGGGCACTGACGGGTGTACTTATAAAAAAAAGGTACAGAGATAAATTTTAGTTTCAAGGACCACCACAGGAAAATATGATACTTATTGACAAAGAACACTTACTACTGGCTATGGATTTCTGTAGGACGAATATATAGTTAATAGCAAGTAAGAATGACTAAAAAAGGATAAGAAATTAATAAACAGGTGAGACTCTAATACTGAAGTTTATTTTTATAAGCCAAATGTCCACGTTCCATTAGGTAAAGTGACATTACTCTCAGTGCAAGAGAGACAATAGCAAAATGTGAATATATATGCATGTACATATATATAGTTTTCTATTACATGACACTGTTAACAACTACATTTGTCGCTATGTCACACCTAAAAAATGACAAGCTGATGTGACGCTTGAGGAAAATGTGCTTATTCACAAAATAAACTAAAATAGTATTTGAGTGCAAAATGACTCATGTGAAGGCATTTCATTACCTGTAGCATTTTATGATAGCATCCCTACCACTGATCCTAGTAAGCCAGGTGAAACTTAAGGAATACTTGTTATTTGAACCTGACACGGAGATAGCCCTTTGATCTATGGACTGAGAGTGGGAGATCATCAATAATTGTAAATAATCTACTTGTGAGAAGCAGGTTGAGAGAATGAAAGGACATGAAAGGTAGAAGCGCAAAAGTCTACATACATTTTTTTTAAAGATGACAAGAGGCTATTTCAAATTTAATATCAAGATTGGTTGGTCTGTAAAATATTTATGGAAATGTCACATTTAGCCCGGTTTTGTGAAGGTCTTTGTGGGTGAAGACCCATAGCTCTTAGAAACAGTCCTACGTGCTTGTAGATCATGAAGGTGTCAGAATTTATGATGAGTGCTCCTTCAGGCAAGAAGGCTGTTTTTAAAATGGCTTCCCCGTACATATTGTGTGAAATGTTATAAAATCTCTCTGATTTTGTTGTCCCGGAGAGACCAAACGAAATATCACATATTCACTAAATGACGGAGCATACTTTTCAAAATGGAAGACCCAAATAAAGGGGGTCATGGAGCAAGACAGCGTACAATAATCAAGTTTCGTGTTTTTTTTAATTTCTTTATATTTTTATTGCAAATGAGGAACTGCTACATAAACATTCAATTGCCGTAGGCAAAAATTGAATTTAGGTTTTAAGAAAGACCTAGGGGTGTCTTGAACAGAGAGGAACACATGGAATAAAAGTAAAATATCCAGTTACAATATGAATTTCGCCATTGTAGCTACAAATATAGTGCAAATAAAGATCTAAAATGCATAATACAACTACTAGTGTATTATTAACACTATCATAAGGATGATGAGATATATTCTTGAGATTTGAGGGATACTTTTACAGAAGCCTAAGCAAAGATGAAGGAGAGCTGGGATCTTTAATTAATTTTACCTCGTGTACTGGGGAGTCCGCGTCTTCAAAATGAGTATTTTACCAAAACTGCCGAAGATATCTTCAAGATTGCCAGCTTAAAATGTAAAGAAAGATTTCAAACTGGACAATTAGATATTGCATTTTTTAAATTTATGTGGAAAATATCTAAATTGGTTATTGACAATGCTCACATGATCAAGCTCTTTAACCTCGGTATCTGGTTGATACTCTAACTGCAGGTTCCTCAGTTCCTCCTCTAAACTCCTGAGGTGCCAGACTGGATCTGGAAACATGCTTCATACCAGTGCTCCCATAGCTGTGCTCCGAACTGACTCTACACCTTCTTGAAAGTATATAAAAGTGGCACTACTGTGTAGTGATGTCAGTTTCTTATTGCTTAACCCCTTCCATACCCTCAGACGTGGAGTGTGAACAATTATTAAGAGTGTGCTGAGTACTAACTTAGGACCTTGTTAAATATTAAAAAGAGGCCACTCCACAGAACAGGGAGGGTGTGGCCGAGGGAATAGTTGACGGGGCAAAAATAAAGGGCATCTTTCTTGGGCAGCCTCTAAAAGTTTTGAAATGTTGTGTGAATTGCTTGGTAGGAGTCAGCAGACCAAGGGAGTGTGCTGTGACTCTACCTTCTTTAGAACACTTCAAGGCAGAATTGAATTTTTCACTATAAGAGTCACAGATCAAAGAACAGATCTACGATAAAGGCTTATACAGCTCTGGAAAAACTTATGGAATGCATCCGTCCGTGTCAGCGGTGCACAACACTTGTGCCAACCGCCCTTCCCAAACTATCGGTAGGGTCTAAGCCAGCATGAATCACATATTTTGCCATGTCTTGCGATCATGAACTGTCTGGGCCAAAGAAGCCTTGAGGTCTTTCACGACCACCTGCAAGATCTTACTGCCATGTCGAAGACGATGTGTGTATCAAACCAATAAACACACAGCATATACAGATCGCAATGTGGATCTGGCAGAGGAAAATATATGTTTGACAAAGGCCTCAATCCTTTTGGACTCCCTATCTGAAGGAGTTGTGTGGAATGAACTAAGCTCGACCTTACTGGTGGAAACCTGAACCACAAGGCTCATTAGGAAGCTTTTTTAGTACAAAACATCTATTCACCAGTGGACAAAAACAAGGCTTTGACAAAGTGCCCATTAGGTATCGGCGAGAGCCTTGTTAAAGGGGACAAAGGGTTGAGACATGGATGTCCTAGGCTGCAAAATTTCCTTACGGACATTATTTCTTGTCTAGACTGAATGCAGCTGCAAATCCAGGTCCTCGGCTGTCTGCTGGACAACAAACTGCAAATGATGCACTCTCATCTCACAGAAGGTATCAAGCCCACTTGCCTCATAACTCCATCTAAAAGCAGTAATTTGTGTAGTGAGGGTGAGAAAACCATTCCTCTCCCCACTATCATATTCACCAACCTGGGGTGTACCTTGTTCAGAGCCAGAGCAAAAAGATAATCGGGCCTCTGCTGCTACATCCACCCTGGTAGAGACACTGGTTCAGAATCAGGCTGCATAATGACTGGTTGTGCTTTTGTAATCTGACAGCGCTGCACTGATCAAGATAGGGCTGAAGCTGGTTTAGTGTCAGACATAGGAACCAGCACCGGAACCTATTCTGATGCGAGTGGTGTCTGCAAAGGTGTTGCTGTGGAAGTGCCGGTGCAAGTACCTAAGTTGGCGTGGAAGTATGTACCAGAGTTGGTACTGGGCCCAGAGTGAGTCCCAAGGGGTCTGATGATGCCAAGGATGAATCCAGTGGCAAGAACCTGAGTAGATGCCCCTGTGGTGCATTCACTGGGGCTGAAAGACATGCTGGGGGAACATGAAGTGCAGTAAAAAAATGCAGCATGGCCTCTTTGAAAGCTTCAATCTGCAACAGTCACTTATGACCTGGAAAATTGAGAGCACATTGACCAGAAACCAAGAGGAAGACCGAATCACATCATTCCCTCTCACCTTCTCTTTGGATAAAGAGTGGAGAAAAGAGGTTGAGTTCCACTTAGTTTTTTTGTGTTTCGATTTGGACTTACAGGAGGACTTCAATGACAAAGTTGCTCCTCTCAATAGAAAGGCCTTGAAAGCAGGATTATGTCTGAGCCCACAACAACTTATGTTTAGCAATGAAAATCTTCGCTTCTCAGTCCTGGATCGCCTTTGGGTGTATGAGGGTGCATTTAACACGGAATTAATAGAATTAAAAGGGGGCCCTCCAAACAATGTATAAGTAGAACCAGAACTAATAATAATATAAGATATAACAGTTAAATTACAATTAAATATAATACTAAAGGAAATTGCTAGATGTAAAAAAAAAAAATATTTAATATTTAAAATATCACTCTACAGGGCAGTTTGGTGGTTCCTCCATAATACATAATTTAAACTACTCTTAACATGAATGCACATAAAATAATTAAAAACAATGAAAAGGATAACTAAAATAAGATAAAGATATATCTAAACATATTTAAAATACAATTTCAAAAGGGGGATTTCCAATTGAAGTAATACACAACTAAAATATTACTATTGACATTATTATTAAACAACAAAAAATGTGAATGGTAAAGGTTTGGGGATAATCCCTGCAAAGAATATCAATTTAAATAGTAACAAAAACAACTGATATTAAGAAAGATTTAGAAGTAAATGTTAATATGAATACATAATAATATAAGTCCTATAGAAAAAATAAAGAAAATACAAGGTTAGGCTTATATCAGGGTCAGGATAAATGGAAAAAATAACTGGGTACAGGGCAAACCGCAGGGAAACAATAAGGCACATTACCAAAATAACACAGAAATTAAATACACACTAAATAAAAAAGACGTTTGCACTAAAAGTAATTTTAAGAGTTCAAATCCGTCAGAGAATACAAGAGGTTATCAAACAGACAATGTAAAGTGGATGAAGCAATCGTAAATTATATAAATATATACTTTGGTGATGCAGTATCCTGTGATGACTGGATTGTGATAAAGCATCATACAACCAGAATAGTACAATATTAAAAAGCATGCCATTTAAAAATCTTTTTAAAGATGTCGAACAACAATATATTGTGCTCTCTTTTATTGAAAACTGCAAACAAATGGTGGAACATGACTTATGGAGCCACACAACGTTGAGTCACCCTAAAAATGTATCGCTGATGTAATCATGTGGTAAAACTGACCCAAGAGTTGGTAGGAATGCCCATGCAACACATTTCTCTTTGTGATAAATCTCTGACCAATCTTGTTAAAATCACCACCATGTTGGGCAAACTACATAGGAGAACATTTAAGGGATATTTAAGCTAGAGTTCAAGACGGAATAAACAGACGGTCATGGAATATCTCTGGATGCAGCGGAAGGCTTTTTTGGAGTGGTCTTATTAGGGGTTAGTAATTCAAAAAGTGTATTTTCTCAGATAGGTAATGATTTATACCAAGTATTCCAAATTGCAAGGTACTACACACTTTCAAGCAGTGTTCCACATAAACTAAGAAACAATAAGGTAGAGGGATATGACCACATGGGATTTTCAGGATATCCATTCAAGATAAGAGATGGGTCTAAAAGGGATTCATTTCTATATACCGCAGTTATCCTAAAAATTTGCCTATGCGCCTGATGATTGGTAGACCTACACTGGTAATCCTTATAGGCAAGTATAAACATACTAAAGGAGAAAAAGTCAAATATGTACCAGAACCTATCCAAGAATCCACTTCATTTTAATTCTTACCTCATGAACCTGGTGAATACTTTCTTTGACAAGTTTTTCCCATTCAGCCTCCGAGTATGAAAGTTTAAATTCTGGGGTCCTCAAAGCCTTCTGGAGAAGTTCACAGGCCTGGCTCTGGAATCAAAGTATGGATAACATGGTTAACTGAAAACTAATTCCAAAAGCAGTTCGAACAATCACAATGCAAAGCAGGAATGTGGAGCAATGGGTATGGAATATGAGTTGCAACAACAACAAAAAACACAATATTGTATATCCTGGATAGAATTTAGGTATTCACAGTTCAACCAAATGCACTTGTCTAGCTTTATTTTGTTGTCATCAAATTCTTCTAATAAATAGGGAAAATTGTGGCAGTGCTAAAGTTTTCACCTGAAAGGTGCATACAAGTCCGAAAGGGAACTCGAGTATATCTTTAATTAATACTGTAAGCCGGACAGAACAATTGGGTCATCTTTCATTCTGAAAAAAACTAATAAGAGTTGAAATACAGCAGAATGAAACTGAAAATTGCTTTACAAGGCAACCTCAAACAAATTGGGAATTGCATTACAGTAAAAATAAGTTATCAGATGTTTAGAGCAAGTGTCTCAGCAGCAATGCAGCTTGCCTTTAGTCAACAAATATATTTGACACTTTAGTGCCAAAATACTCATGTCTCGAAATGTGTAGATGATTATCAATTCTAAATGAAATAAAACTCTTACAAAATAGGCAAGAAAAGAAAGTAACTAAGGCAAAAGGTTATTTGATTTCAGAGTGTGGAAACAACAGAAGAAAGACATGCAATTTAAAGGACTTCAAAAATTTGGTAAAAACACAGACCCATGAGAAAGAAAGTACTGATCTATACTAAGACTAAATCAAGTGACGATAACACTAGTACTTTAATTTACTCTCTTCCATGATATTACATATTGCCTTTTCCAGCTAGAAGCTGAATAGGACAAAACTATCTTTACTTGTACACTGTAGACTCAATCCTATTAATGACTTGTGGCAGAAATCTGCTAATGAAAGCTGTTGGAAGCAAATCACTGGGCTGGCAGTGCCACATATGCACACAGTTCTCTTCTGTACGTTTTCACTCACCTATCTATGAGTACCCTCACATTCCCGTGAATAGGTGCACAACCTCATGATTTTACTTATTAATATGGAGACTATTCGTGTTATGGCTTAGATCGCCAGCACAGGGTCAGCAAGATGTTGGGGGCAAGGGAAAGCCAGCCTGTATAATAGAAATGATAAATACAATGCTGAGGTAACAAGAAGTTACAAGTTAATCAATACCTGTCACCTCTCATGGATTCTGCGTATTAAGCAGTCACACTGAAATAGGGGTGAGTGAAACTTTTAAACAGAAACGTGACCCTATTCTTGACCTTATTCCAGTTGTGAGGGTGCATATCCAACCTCAGCGGTATCTGTGCTTCCTCTCCAGCTTCCCTTCTAGAATCGGCCTCCCATTAACACTGTTTGACGGCTTCCTCAAAGGTTCCACTTATGTCTGTGGAATGTAACACACCCATTCTGCTTCCCCATGCCAAACACAGCACAGGATATTTTATAACACTTACAATGATTTAACTTATAAAGTAACAGTCACACAAAATGTACTTAACAGAAATGAATTAAATAAAAAATGAATCAAATAAATATGTAAATGAGATACCTCGTTTCTAGGTGTATGTATACACACACAACAGTAATTAACTTTGCGTGTAATCATCTTATTTCTGTAGCCTTCTCATTCTTCCACCACTGGTCCTTTACTCAAGGTTTTCTCCCGTTGATCAAGGATATCTCTCTTTCTTCACACACGTCTCGCTCAAGCATACCATTAACTTTCTCTTACTCCTCCTCCCACCCCCTTCAATCACCACATGGTCCCCTGCACCATAACTACGCACTTGGGATGCAATCACTTGGACATTCATTTGCTTTTCACGTTACCTACTCTCACATGCACCAAATCCCCTTTCTTGCATGCTTTCCTTGCACATCCCAGTTTGTCATTGTACCATTTAACACAGTGGTTCCCAACCTGTGGGTCCGCAAAGCCTCCTCAGGGGGTCTGTGACTGCTTAATAAATTGAATACTATTAACAGATTAAGTTAGGTCCCCAGCTTTCAGTCATGGTTCAATTGGGGGGGGAGAGGGGGCAATCCCCGGATTCCAATAAGGATTCATTGGATTCAGATGGGGTGGGTCCCCGGGTTCCAGTAATGATAAAGCGGGGGTCCACAGAAGTCAAAAGGTTGGGAACCACTGATTTAGCATTTTTGTTTTGCACCACCACAGACGGATTTGTTCCAACAAGTTTCAACATTTGTCCTGTCCATCTATGCAGGAGAAACCCCCTTGCACAGTGCTCTGCCCTTCATTATAAAGAATGAGGATTTCTCAGTCAATCACTGGGGTATGGTTCTGTAGCACCATGATATTTTCTTTACCTCTTCTTTCAAATCCAGGCCAATTTGCACTGTCAATTACACATTGTAGGAAGTTGGCTCTGTATGCACTATTTCAAAGTGAGGAATAGTATGCACAGAGTCCAAGGGTTCCCCTTAGAGGTAAGATAGTGGCAAAAAGAGATAATTCTAATGCTCTATTTTTGTGGTAGTGTGGTCGAGCAGTAGGCTTATCAAAGGAGTAGTGTTAAGCATTTGTTGTACATACACAAGCAATAAATGAGGAACACACACTCAAAGACAATTCCAGATCAATATGTTTTTGTATAGAAAAATATATTTTCTTAGTTTATTTTAAGAACCACAGGTTCAAATTCTACATGTAATACTTTAAATGAAAGGTATTGCAGGTAGGTACTTTAGGAACTTTGAATAATCAAAATAGCATATACAGTCTTCACATAAATCACATATAGCTATTTTAAAACTAGACACTTAGTGCAATTTTCACAGTTCCTAGGGGGAATAAGAGTTGGTTAGTTTTTGCAGGTAAGTAAACCACCTACGGGGTTCAAGTTTGGGTCCAAGGTAGCCCACCGTTGGGGGTTCAGAGCAACCCCAAAGTTACCACACCAGCAGCTCATGGCCGGTCAGGTGCAGAGTTCAAAGTGGTGCCCAAAACGCATAGGCTTCACTGGAGAAGGGGGTGCCCCGGTTCCAGTCTGCCAGCAGGTAAGTACCCTCGTCTTCGGAGGGTCGACTAGGGGCGGTTTTGTAGGGCACCGGGAGGGACACAAGTCATCACAGAAAGTACACCCTCAGCAGCGCGGGGGCGGCCGGGTACAGTGTGCAAACAAGCGTCGGGTTTGTAATTGAAATCAATGGGAGACCAAGGGGTCTCTTCAGCGATGCAGGCAGGCAAGGGAGGGGCTCCTCGGGGTAGCCACCACCTGTGCAAGGGAGAGGGCCTCATGGGGGTCACTCCTGCACTAGAGTTCGGATCCTTCAGGTCCTGGGGGCTGCGGGTGCAGTGTCCCTAACAGGCGTCGGGTTCTTAGAAGCAGGCAGTCGCGGTCAAGGGGAGCCTCGGGATTCCCTCTGCAGGCGTCGCTGTGGGGGTTCAGGGGGGGGGGCAACTCTAGCTACTCACGGTCTCGCAGTCGCCGGGGAGTCCTCCCTGAAGTGATTGTTCTCCACAAGTCGAGCCGGAGGCGTCGGGTGCAGAGTGCCAAGTCTCACGCTTCCGGCGGGAAACGCAAGTTGTTTCAAAGTTGCTTCTTTGTTTCAAAGTTACAGTCTTTGGTGAACAGAGCCGCTGTCCTCGGGAGTTCTTGGTCCTTCTAGATGCAGGGCAATCCTCTGAGGCTTCAGAGGTCGCTGGTCCCTGGGGAGAGCGTCGCTGGAGCAGTGTCTTTAGAAGTGGAGAGACAGGCCAGTAGAGCTGGGGCCAAAGCAGTTGGTGTCTCCGTCTTCTCTGCAGGGTTTTTCAGCTTAGCAGTCCTCTTCTTCTTAGGTTGCAGGAATCTGAGTTCCTTGGTTCTGGGGAGCCCTTAAATACTAAATTTAAGGGCGTGTTTAGGTCTGGGGGGTTAGTAGCCAATGGCTACTAGCCCTGAGGGTGGGTACACCCTCTTTGTGCCTCCTCCCTGAGGGGAGGGGGGCACATCCCTAATCCTATTGGGGGAATCCTCCATCTGCAAGATGGAGGATTTCTAAAAGTCAGAGTCACCTCAGCTCAGGACACCTTAGGGGCTGTCCTGACTGGCCAGTGACTCCTCCTTGTTTTTCTCATTATCTCTCCTGGACTTGCCGCCAAAAGTGGGGGCTGTGTCCAGGGGGCAGGCATCTCCACTAGCTGGAGTGCCCTGGGGCATCGTAACACGAAGCCTGAGCCTTTGAGGCTCACCGCTAGGTGTTACAGTTCCTGCAGGGGGGAGGTGTGAAGCACCTCCACCCAGAGCAGGCTTTTGTTTCTGTCCTCAGAGAGCACAAAGGCCCTCACCACATGGGGTCAGAAACTCGTCTCTCAGCAGCAGGCTGGCACAGACCAGTCAGTCCTGCACTGAACAATTGGGTAAAATACAGGGGTATCTCTAAGATGCCCTCTGTGTGCATTTTTTAATAAATCCAACACTGGCATCAGTGTGGGTTTATTATTCTGAGAAGTTTGATACCAAACCTCCCAGTATTCAGTGTAGCCATTATGGAGCTGTGGAGTTCGTTTTTGACAGACTCCCAGACCATATACTCTTATGGCTACCCTGCACTTACAATGTCTAAGGTTTTGCTTAGACACTGTAGGGGCATAGTGCTCATGCACCTATGCCCTCACCTGTGGTATAGTGCACCCTGCCTTAGGGCTGTAAGGCCTGTTAGAGGGGTGACTTACCTATGCCATAGGCAGTGTGAGGTTGGCATGGCACCCTGAGGGGAGTGCCATGTCGACTTAGTCATTTTCTCCCCACCAGCACACACAAGCTGGCAAGCAGTTTTTCTGTGCTGAGTGAGGGGTCCCTAGGGTGGCATAAGACATGCTGCAGCCCTTAGAGACCTTCCTTGGTACCAGTTACAAGGGACTTACCTGGGTGCCAGGGTTGTGCCAATTGTGGAAACAATGGTACATTTTAGGTGAAAGAACACTGGTGCTGGGGCCTGGTTAGCAGGGTCCCAGCACACTTCTCAGTCAAGTCAGCATCAGTATCAGGCAAAAAGTGGGGGGTAACTGCAACAGGGAGCCATTTCTTTACACACATGCTCACCAAAATTCTACGTAAATGCTCAACCATGCAGTTTTCGTGAGATGGTGTAACACTGTTTGTGGTGTCGTATTCCAGGTCATCGAACTAGGTTTCAAATTCCTCTGACAAGAGGCCCATTCTCTGCAACTACATCCTCAGGGCAACCATGTCTTTTATGTAAACATTATATTTGCCAGATTCATCTGCTTCAAAACGCCATTTATCAGCATCATGCCCCACAATCAATAATACCTATTCAGGATGATTAGGGTGGCGGAAAATCCTCCCCTCCCTCCCCATCCAGTTCCCTGCATCCTAGGGCAGTCTTCGCTCTCTGAACCACATACACTTTTCTGTGTAAATTCCTCAGATAAATATCTAAACATGGTCAACTTATGGCCACAATATCCTTCAGGAAAAAAATCAGCCTTGAACAATCCACTTTCTCTCCTTTTCCCATGTCCCTCGTCAATCAAAGTATAGGAGAAATATGAGCTGCTCAGACGACTACAGACAATACAGAGCACACCAGCCAGACTCATCCTGGACCTCCCCCAAGCATGCCCACATCACTCCTCACCGCAGGGAACTCCACTGGCTCCCTGTCCAGAAAGGACGTCAGTTCAAGACACTCAAACATGCCTACAAAGCCCTCCACAAACTGGGAGTGTCCTACATCAACCACGGGGTGTACTTCCATTTTTCCTTGAGAAACCAGCGCTCTTCTTCACTCGCCCTCGCACAAGTCCCTTGCATCCATCACACCCGCAGCGGGGGCCGCACTTTAGCCTTCATCAACGCCAAAGCCTGGAATGGCCTCCCCCTCCAAACCGCTCCCTCCCAGGTAGTCCTCAGAAAGCAACTCAAGACCTGGCTTTTTGACGCAGATGCAGCACCCTCAGCACCCAGATACCCCTAGGGGTGATAGTGTTCGCTTTACAAATGCCCCGCCTTTGTATTTACACCCCATGCACATTCAGTAATCAGGGTGGGGGACAATACGGTTCTACCGCACTGTGGACCCTCTGGCTTTGCAAACCGCCCCCCCAAAAAAGTCCACATCATCACCACCACCATTATCTCCACTCTCCTTTCCATGCTTCTTATTAGCATGCACTGTATTCAGACTCCCATTGATTTCAATAAATCCTGATTTGCAAGGTCTGGAGAAATTTCCTATCTTTTGGCACCAATGGCTCCACAACTTGATGACGATATATACATTCGAAGAGGCTATATGCTTTGTGTTTCCACATCTGTGACGCTGCGGGCCCTTTCTCTTTGTTCTGCCCCTTCTTCCCTCAGGTGTTCACTAGACTTGGTGAACGGTACTTCACATCACAGTTATACACACTCTAAGTCTCAGGCACAGGAAGAGAATTCAATATTTAAGATGAGTACGCTGGGAAGCAGGAAGTTAATCATTAGCCAGCCATCTTGTTTCAAAAAGATACTGCATGGCACAGTGACCACATCTCTTGGGTGATGTTTTCCGAGGCATCACAAAGACGCGGAGTGGGGTTTCTAACATACTGAAGCAAAATCAGTGCTAGTACTGAAGGATCAAAAAGCAGTAACACATTGGGCGTGCATTGCCCAGTATCCTCTGAACTCAGTCATTGTCCGCCTCATGACCAGTAGTGCACATCACTTCTCAGCTTTAAAGAAAAATCATTACATTGCAATACACAGCTTGACTAAACTGAATGTGCATGCCTGTCTTGGGTGTCTGGAATCACTACAAAAAATGCATTTTCTACATCATACAGAAAAATATGTGACAATAAGTTGTTTTTCCACAACTGACCAAACATATAAATACTGTACTATCTGACATAACCTATTTCAGTATTATGCATAAGGTAAGGAAGTGTAAGCTGTGTTGAAATAATGTACACATTCTGGTACTAGAGTACAGTTAAGTGCCATAAAGAGGATCTCCGATAATCTGCATCTTGAGGGAGATAATACTATTAATACTTTCATATTACAGGCTTACTATGCAAACAGATAAAAGGGTGAAATTCAAGTTTGCACAGAACAATGTATCCCACAATGGCATACAACAGCATAGCCTGACATAGTAATATTGTCAACCACACGAGCTAACTGACAACACTATCTAATGGGTCAGGATAAAATGGCTATGCAGAGATGGCTGACATAGCTTCACAGGCCACAGAACATACCCTGGCAATCTATAATGGTGCCAATTCTGCTTGCTACTGAACAGAAACCTTTTTTTTAACAGGATGAGAACCCTTTACCACTCTAGGCCTGGCATGGGCTGACTAGAACAAGCATGAAACCTATGTCAGTCTCCGAGCAGGTGGTCTGTTGCATTTTCAAAGTAGGGTCACAGTAAGAGATTTTCCAACAAGCAAGAAAGGTGTGTGTTACATGCTTCCAAAAAAACAGCAAAAACATGAACTACGCACAGTGGCGCTGGAAAATGGGAAAATGTGGAGCACCGACAAGCTAAAATGCTCAGAGAATGTCGAAGCAATGGTCAAATGGATTTGTGTTAAGAAGAGGAATTCAATGGGGAGGCAGGTATTATGACGTTTATTATCCCAACCAGCTAACCAGCAGTCAGGTTGTGGAGACTCGACTCTCAACTCTGGGGCATTTTGCATAACACTGTTGCTGCCTCAACTTCACTTCCAGAAGCTGTAGGCACTCCGCAGCACTCGGGAAGGAAGGCAATATGATGACTGCATGTTCATGAAAGAGCCTAGATTTCCATGGCAGTGTCATCTAACTCGCACATACTTGCAGTATGGTGAAAATTCGCAGTGGCTACAACTTGATTCTTCTGCGCGGTGCTGGAGAAACTTTACGAAATATAGCCACAGACCCAACCCCTTCCCTTGTACTAGGGCTGTGGCAGGCATGGGGTGCTGCAATACCTTTATACCTGGGCCAATGCTCTTTGTATCTGCCAGAGGTGACGTACATCATTTCTTACCCCAATAATGTATGCAGCCATTAGGTATTAAGTCTCCACCTCCCCAAAGATGAACGCAGAACCGACACTGCCTGCTGGGACTGTTGCCTATTCCCAAGAAAGGGGAAAAATGCACTTCAGAATCGCTCAACTGGACTTAGTACTGGCCCGATGATGCAGAGCCTCCGATTCTGTCTACATGGTGGGCTGACTTCCTGGAATGGGGGGCACCAGGGGAGTGCGGGCTCCGGAGCGTTCGGACTGATAACACAGAACGAGACCTTGGCAACTGTCGTGACATGCTAGACAAGTTGAGTGATCACGACTCATCCCTGGGAGACGAGTCTGACACACTAGAGGGGGACAACACAGCCCCCAGCTGCCCTAGCTGGCACTAGGACTGGACGAGACGAATCGATGACCCTCCCACACTGACAATCCCCTGCTTCTTCTGCTGCTAGTGAGGCCAATCAAGGATTACGAATAACTCAGCCGTTCGCATCATTCCCTCACGAGGCACCCGAAAGGATGTGGACTCCTGGTGTTCACCTGTTCTTCTTGTTTCCTGTCCTCACCTGGGAAACTCCCGCTTCCATGCCTACCACACCAGTAATGGGAAAGTATTTGATAATGCAACGCTGCACTGATTGTTTGATATTTTCTTGAAAACTGAATAAACTCATTAAAAAAAAAAAAAAAAAAAAAAAAAAAAAAATCTCCAACTCCCACTTGACTGGACAGTCAAGGTCAGTGACCTTCACCGACGGTTCTTTATGTTCATAAAGGTGAGAACACCTTCACAATGAAGTTTTCACCTTTTGAACTATGCGTGAGAGCACCAGAGTATGGCAGGTGAGTATTCGCCCAACACAGCCCGTGCAGCATTAGCCGAGTGGACTGCGGAGGAAGGCGGGGATCTGTAGCTGACCAAAGGAATTCCCTAAGTAAGCAACTGTAAATTCTGGATTACCAAAAGCACGTCTTCACAGTGAGGTGGGGTTAAGTTATTTTTGAATCTAAAAGTAGTTACTCTTCACTTTACTGTTTAATTGACATAATTAAAGAGGAAGTTCTGTAAAGAAATAAACAGCGAGAATGCATACTTCACTCTTGCACAAGAGTGATGAGGACAGGCACAGTTATTAGAAACTTTGCCAAGTCTCTGTACATATTTTTTAATCGTAATTCCACTGAAAAATGTAGCACTTAACATTTTAAGGTGTGCCCACCTGCAGAAATAAACACTACGATAGGATGTTGGAACACCCCTAGAAATGCTGCATAACTGGATCTGAATGCATCAATTCCAAACTACATTTTGAAGCTGCAGGTTAATAGGTGAAGCACAGCCCTCCCTCTGAGAAAACGTAAACAACTGTGCAACAACTCTTCAGTGCCAGGGTTACTCTGGATCACTGCATATTTGAAAAGATCCCGTCAGGGCCGAGTTTAGACATGGCTCTCTGAAGCAGACTGCACAGGGTTTAACATGTCAGTGTTCCTGTCTAGAGCGACCTAGGTTTGAGCGTTCGACTGAGCTATGGTCATACATCTGCGGCGAGTCCAGATCTGCATGTGCAATGCAAAGGAAGCCTGCTGAGATGCAAACCTCTCTAAACTGAACACTGGCCCATTAAAGTTCTCAGACTACACTGACTAGTATGCAAATCCACAGCGTGAAGTCACTTCATCACATGTTGGATTGATCGGCATTCTCCATCTTCCCCACACTCCCTTTCGAGCCCACTATCGATGTCATCAGAGGCTATTCACCCACTTGCATCTCTTTATGGTAAGGGAACTTACTTCATATACTACCAGGCAGCTGGGGAAGGCCGGAAGCCCCACCAGTGTCCTCCTGACAGCCAACTCTTTGTTCAGCTGTAATCTCTCATGAGGCGCTCCTCATGTGACCACATCCTCTGTTCTGCAAATCAGATGGTATTCAGCATCAAGGCTGCACACACCCCTTGATTATCACTACTTACTGCTGCTGGTCCTCCCAGCATGCAGGCGCCGTACTCCTCTTACAATCTACTCATCCATTGGACTATTATTCAAAAACAGCTCCTCTGAGCTCCTGCTCACGTCAACGTCTAAGTTGCACAATACTGATCACCCAACCTAAGTACAGCTATACAATAGGCGATTTCCAACATTTCATTCTGGAAGTATTCTCATCAAGGAGCTCCACAGTTCCTACTACAACGTTTGCTACATCTTTGCATGTACACTCATCATGTACACGACAAGCTCATCCTCATCTATATTCTACAACTCCTCTCTTAAGCCTCTAATGTACATCTATTGAGGAATGTGTAGAATTCTTTCAGTTTTCACGAATTATTCTTTCTGGCTCACTCTCCTAAAGACCACTTAAGTTATCTGACGGCTGCTGGGCCTCAAACCTAAGAGAAAGGCCATTAATGGCAATCTTCCCAATCACACAAGCACAATTACTCTGCGGGTCCAGCTCATACTCACCGTATCCTCATAAACTAAGAACCCCGTTTTATTATGCTTTTGAAACATGTGAGGGCCAAGTCCACTCCAGACAGAAGCCGCCAGTGTTTCACATTCTCGATTTGGTAGCTGTAAAAGCCTTCACTGTGGCAGAAACTGTTTGTTTATTTATGATGATTTTGTATAGCACCACTATGCCTAGGAAGGCTTGGGAGCACTTCACATGTAACCAAGTGAGGTCTAGACCAGGTAATGTTTGCGCAATCTTAAAACCATGAAAATGTACCCATGTCACCTAATTATGGGAGCCATATATTTTATGAATTCAGAAAAACCGACCTACAGCCAACATTTTCACAAAAACACAAGCTCTGATCAACAAATAACCTACAGCACGTGCCCCACTCCTTGCATGCAATAATGGCGTTTAACCTGAATTGGCCACAGCATGTTTGTTTCCAAGGAACAGGATAGTAGCAAGCTGAACTGCAAAGGCATCTGAAAATGTGGAAACAGAAACATTTCCTTTTTCTTCCCCGAAACACACACGCACTGATGGGAAAACGCTCAAGTCAGCAATTTCCGTTCTACTTGGCTACTTATTCAGCGATGCAGGAATTCCAAGGCCAGCAAATTCAAGCCACGCTTCCGATTCCAAAATATATATTTTTTTCATAAGAATGTATCATACAAAGTGGCAGAGCACCGTTTTTATCACTTCCTGACAGTCCCCGTTCCTCCTGTTATGAAAGGGGCTGGCAGCTTAGAGTGGCCAGTAGCCAAATGGAATATATCTTTCAAAGCAGAAAAACATAGATTCATTTTTGTCAAGGATTCCCGCATAAATTATGGTTTATTACAGAAAACATTTCTAAAACCAACGATGTTCATGTGGAGCTGAAACCCTGAAAAGTAGCCCTGCGCTGAATGCAGAATTCTATGAGTAACACTGTAACAAAGAGGGCGTTCACTGAAAAGGACCCCTCCCAATTCTATTTCTTCAACGTGACAAGAACAACAGGATTCCAAAGCAGCTCTTTGTCTGATCAGGTCTGGTTGGTTTGTGAGGCCTACTGAGACACCCTTTAATGGAAGGCTCTTCTGAAAGCAGCAAAGGACCTACCGATGGAAATAAATAAGATGAAGTCATGCTCTCAAGAGAGTAAGCGCACATACCCCTATTTCAAGGTGGAAGGGTCTAGGTGAATGAACTACCCAAGTGTGTAAATAATCTACATGGTGCTTTACTTCCAAATGTAAACCATAGGCTTGTTGGTTTAATGCGTCCATACCAAGAAGGGGCACTGGTGTGAAAGGTATTACATACAATGTATTGCTTAACATGTAAGGAGTGCACTATTACTGGCAGCGGAGGAACGGACTTGATTCAGTTTCCAGCCGCCGTGCAATGGCAGAGGTCACTCTCCAGGTTGCCATGTCCCAGCTTTTGGGTCCACCGATGCCTTGGATGAGCCGTGTCCAGTAGTGACATAGTCCCCTTGCAGCATGATGCCTCTTGCAACACCTTGGAGCAACCCAACTCTCCTGGACCTCTGGCTCTGCCATGTCGCAGCTCTACAGACTCGAAGATGAGACCATCACCCCCTTGCGCTCCAGTCGCTCAATCGGTGTCTCTAATGAGCAGCTGAGCCGCAGTCTAGACCCGGCCTCAGGCCTGTCAAAGGCAGTTTAATACAGTACCCTTGCTACAAAAGTCACATCTCTGTCAGCTCTATTTCTGACCACGGATCTCTTCGCCGCTCTCTTACGCAAGAGTTTACTCACGTGGCTGCCATCCTCACAAATCAGATCCAACGAGGTGGAACTAGGGAACACTCCGGGTACGGGACTACATCTTCTGCAGAAAAAGTCAATAAACCCAAACCGTGAGCTTCCTTCTGGCTCCCTAACGGTGTTCTCAAAACAGTGGTCCCTGTCAAAACTGATATTCATCGAGAAGTAGCTATGAGCTTAGTCGCTGCATCGTGTTAATTCAGAACAAGCGATTTTTCTAGATGTGCTGTTATAAACGAAGTAGTCGTCCTGTCTTCACAGAACCTATGTTGCAACCAGGCATCTGTTGTAATATCCTGTATTTACTGTTGCATTGCCAGACTGAACCATTTCACCAATTTCCAAATATCTAAGCTGGTTTTATCCATGTAATGCAGCAGGGAAAACCTTGTGTCTGGAAGGAAACTAAAATACCACCTAATTACACATACAAGATATGTCCAACATAACTTGAGCTACTTACATAAATCCAGACATCTTTCAATGCATCAGCCAGCCAACACTCCTTTCTCGACCAGTGTTGCTTTCTCAAGGCTCCTGGGATTCCGTCACCAAGACAATTCTGAGGACTTCGTTTTCTTCCACTGATAGGCATCATGATGTAACAATCCATCTACGTGTGCCTGTTTTTCAATGTGTGCGTGCGTCTGTGCGCCTCAGCGCATAAATTCCTGTATCTTTTGGCCTGTGCCTGTATGTATGCGTGCTTGAATGTATGTTTTTCAGAGGAAGCAATTTCTCGAAAGAAAGTCTAAGGATTGAATAGTACTGACAGGGCACTTATTTGGTTGCCTTTAAAGTGATTTCCTCTGCAGAAGAACCAAACATCTGTCATGCAGTCCTAAGCATTAAGTACGCACCGACCCATTGTTCACTTGTACATTTTGCGTTCATATGACCAACCACTGTTCGGATGTCTATTTGTGCCTTTGTAGACACGGGATGTTCGGCAGGTGGGGCTAGGGGGAATCTGTTGTCCAGGATGTTGGCATGCAGAAATACCTGTAGGGCTGTTGGTTCCAGAGTGCACTATATAGAAGTTAAAACTACAGACTTTGTCAATGTTGGTTTATTAAAGAACATAAACACTTAGATAACAGTGTGGTATACACGTTTTGTTCCATTTATCTACTAAGGATTACTGCAGGAACTCCCGGGCCCAGCACACAATAGGCTCTGAGCAATTGGGCCAAGTACCCCTTCAGCACCTGACTGTCAGTGGTAGCTCAGTTCGAGCAGTCCAAGGCCTCTTGGGGAGGCGGCAGGTGTATTGTGAACACAGGCTCACAACTCAGCAACCCCAATAAACGATCTTTCAGCCGAATATTTTTTTTTAATGTAAAACAGAGTATTTATCCATTAACACATAATACAACACACTGAAAATAATATACGCAGTCTGCTTAAGGCAGGCCCAGTAGCATTACTGGTCAGCTCCCGTCCCACTTACCCATCTATGGATGACAGTTCACATCCCGTCACATGTGGTGACATACAAGCCCTGCCGGTGAGCTCAAGTCTTAGAAGTTCTACAGGATTCTCAGCAACAGCCCACGTCTCCTGCTACACAATGTCCCAGAAAACTGTTCTAGTGACCCTGGGTGTACATGCCGCATCACACAATATTTAATAGTTCTTAAACGCTCTTTACAGACAGGTATTTCAAGGGTTACACGGAGTTTAGTTTCACCTAACCTATTACACTGAATGGAGTCGAAGCATGCAATATCCAAATGGATGATTATGCCACTTCCAAAAGCTGAGACAAGAATCCAAGGATTCTTACTTGGTCCTGCTTCAGGATCAACAAACCCAAGGTCAAACCAGTTTGTACTAGTCAAAACTGGTCACGGTGTTGATGTGGATTTACTCAAGGCATTGCCCAAGAAATGCCACTGTTGATAGAGAGAGGCTGTAGTAGGGTAAATAGACACTAAAACTGAAGGGGCGGGGCCAAGATGGCGACGAGGGCGGACGCTTAATGAAGAGCTCCATAGCAAGGCCCCAACAAAATCCTGATATATCCCAATGTATCCTATGGGAATGAAGCCCACAAGCTAACAACTGCTTCCTATGGAAATCCAGCCCTGGAGGGAGAACAGATGAGAAGGTGAATGTGGCATTGTGGGCCTGTCGCACATCAGAGGCGAGACAGACGAAGCAGTGGAAACAAGACCCACCCAATAGACTTCCTAGCCCCAGGGAGGGGGACAAAAAGGACAGCACACTGCTCAAAAGCTCTCCCGCCTCCCAG
This sequence comes from Pleurodeles waltl, assembly GCF_031143425.1. Taxonomy (NCBI): domain Eukaryota; kingdom Metazoa; phylum Chordata; class Amphibia; order Caudata; family Salamandridae; genus Pleurodeles; species Pleurodeles waltl. The sequence goes on from NC_090441.1 coordinate 95,711,003, forward strand.
CCCAACCCAACAGGTTGGAGACAAAAACCTCCCTCCGCCACCTCACCATAGCTGACAAGCAGAGCCAGTACTTTCCAGTGGTATGTTGTCGGGCGGGGTGGGAGAGACCCTAGCAGTGACGACTGAGGCACACTCAGACAACCCACTGCTGCATGCCCGGCGCTTTGGGCGCTAATACGGAGAACCAGACACAAAGGGGACAGGCCAAGACCCGGGTCCTGGCGGGTGCGCAGATAAAAAGGAAGAAGGGGCCTGCCTGAACTGTGATATTGTCAGAAGCCTACCTGCCGAAACAAGAGCTGCTAAAGAGGCCTGACTGGACTCACCATATTAGGGAGGGTAGTTGAAACGCCAGCCTGGAGTGCATATGCAGATAGACAGATAAGAGAAGCAGAACCACCACCTACTGTGACCCCGCCCCCAACATGGGACATAAAACTGCGCATTGACAATTAAGAGAGAACGCAGGGACAAAATCCGCCTGTGAACTCATCACTGGTGGGAAAGGCCTGTGGCTGCACACTCAATAGATGGGGTGAGATCAGGGTATGCAACTACTCAAGAAAAAAAAGAAAAAACTGCCTCAATGAAGGGGTCCCACCAGCTCTGGCGAAACGCTGAATATTTATAGAAATAACTGAGCAGTAGAGAGACTGAGACACACGCTAGACAGATGTAGGCCTGACATTACAATAAAAACAGGCAACAATGGAGCTTATTGGGTGGCAGCCAGGAGCTCAGGCCAACATAGTGGAGTAACAGTGATACTGCGCCCTAGCCACAACACACTACAACAGTGAAGCACCATACTGTAAGGCGCAACATGACATGCAAAAAGAAATCCAGTACCTCCAGACAAGGGAAACTGGACAAATAGGCCACAATGGTAAATCCCCCCTCCCCTCTCACCGAAGGAGCCGTCAAACCAGTTTTCCCACCAGTCCCTGATAGCACAGTCATCCTGCAGGCCATCCAGTCCTCATGCGCAGTTCTGGAAGGAAAGATGAGCAAGATTCGATTTGAGGTCTCTCTCCTTTGACAAGACCTTAGCAATGTGGCAGACAGGGGATCGTGAGCCGAAACCAGAACATCTGAACTAGAAGACCCAGTCCAAACTTTACACAAAGAGGTAACCCAAAGCTGAACCATTAATAAAGTCGTGCTGTAGAGGCGTGAAGATTCTGAAAACAGAGCCCCGAGGAATAAACTATGATCCGCTGGATTTCCAGAAGGAGTGGAGGGACTGAATATGCAAACATTCTTGGAAAAATGGCTAAGACAAAAATTTATCCATGGAAAAATTCTCCTCTTGCTTCGTAATCAAACATGTGCATCGAGGACTGGGCAATTATCCGCCACTCGGAGCTCCCCCTAAGACCAGTAATTGCCTGCTTTCTGAACTATCAGGACAGAGACAGGATACTTACCGAAGCTCGAAAACTGGGAGAGACCCGGCATTAGAATGTCAGGATACAGATCTTCCCAGAGTACACTCAGGCGGTGCAGTGCCAAAGATGTATGTTTGATTCAATCAAAGCAAAGTTGCATAATCTCCAGACACAATACATGCTCCTATTCCTGGCCAAATTGAAAGTAATCTTCCAAAGAAAGGCACTTTTTCTAGACCCCAGAAGAAGCATGGGAATGGCTGGAGCAAAGGCCCTGAATGAAGGAGACTGGAAGCAGGAAAACATACGTCCACTGCCCAGTGCCAAGGAGAGACCTTAGAGGAGAGGCCAGTTCGCACAGAAGAGAGGGGAGACAACACCATGGAGACAGACATTATGACCAGGCAGAAGACCCTGTCCTCGGATTCTGAGGGGTAGAGACACTCGGCTACTAAAAACAAAACAAAAAACAGGGCAATGAATGGCACAGAGACACCCTATCCTTTAGCGGAAGCCATCACACAAAAGAACCGTCGATCCTGGATCTCTTCCCCCAGAAGACCAGACATCTAAACTGGCACAGACAGTGTAACCTATGTGAACGAAGACAGCAATGGTGTATTGTGACCCCCATATCCCGTGGAGACGGACTCAAAAGCAAGAGTGAACTCTAGGTAGGCAAGAGACTAGGGCGCTAGACACTTGGCAGTAGGCACTAAGTAATAATACTGAGTTAAAAGTTTACCTTTTCTAGGGGATTGGGAAAGAGGGTTACAGACCTCTCGGATTCTTCTGTCTAGTAGTTATTATGTAGTTATTATTATTATTGTGTTCGTAGGGGAAATACTCACATGGGGGTTGTGAGGGAGGAGTTTAGGGAATTAGTTCCAATAATAAAGGGGAAATTGATAGAACAGCGAAACAGGGAAAGTACTGTGTAAGGAAATGACTCCTTGGCATGGTTACCCCCTGACTTTTTGCCTTTGCTGATGCTATGTTTTGAATTGAAAGTGTGCTGAGGTCTGCTAACCAGGCCCCAGCACCAGTGTTCTTTCCCTAACCTGTACTTTTGATTCCACAATTGGCACACCCTGGCATCCAGATAAGTCCCTTGTAACTGGTACCTCTGGTACCAAGGGCCCTGATGCCAGGGAAGGTCTCTAAGGGCTGCAACATGTATTATGCCACCCTAGAGACCCCTCACTCAGCACAGACACACTGCTTACCAGCTTGTGTGTGCTAGTGAGAACAAAATGAGTAAGTCGACATGGCACTCCCCTCAGGGTGCCATGCCAGCCTCTCACTGCCTATGCAGTATAGGTAAGACACCCCTCTAGCAGGCCTTACAGCCCTAAGGCAGGGTGCACTATACCATAGGTGAGGGTACCAGTGCATGAGCACTGTGCCCCTACAGTGACTAAGCAAAACCTTAGACATTGTAAGTGCAGGGTAGCCATAAGAGTATATGGTCTGGGAGTCTGTTTTACACGAACTCCACAGCACCATAATGGCTACACTGAAAACTGGGAAGTTTGGTATCAAACTTCTCAGCACAATAAATGCACACTGGCCCCCAGCCCCTTAAGAAACGGAACTTCTGTGCAGGAGTGACCCCCAGGAGGCCCTCTCCCTTGCCCAGGTGGTGGCTACCCCGAGGAGCCCCCCCCTTGCCTGCATCGCTGAAGAGACCCCGTGGTCTCCCATTGAAAACTGAAGGAAACCCGACGCGTGTTTGCACACTGCACCCGGCCGCCCCCGCGCTGCTGAGGGTGTACTTTCGGTGCTACTTTGTGTCCCCCCCGGTGCCCTACAAAACCCCCCTGGTCTGCCCTCCGACGACGCGGGTACTTACCTGCTGGCAGACTGGAACCGGGGCACCCCCTTCTCTCCATTATAGCCTATGTGTTTTGGGCACCTCTTTGACCTTTGCACCTGACCGGCCCTGAGCTGCTGGTGTGATAACTTTGGGGTTGCTCTGAACCCCCAACGGTGGGCTACCTTGGACCAAGAACTGAACCCTGTAAGTGCCTTACTTACCTGTTGAAACTAACAATAACTTACCTCCCCCAGGAACTGTGAAAATTGCACTGTGTCCACTTTTAAAACAGCTTATTGTGTTTTATGTAAAAAGTATACATGCTAGAGTAATGATTCAAAGTTCCTAGAGTACTTACCTGCAATACCTTTCAAAAGAGCTATTAAATGTAAAATTTGAACCTGTGGTTCTTAAAATAAACTAAAAACCTATTGGCTGGATTTGTCTCTGAGTGTGTGTACCTCATTTATTGTCTATGGGTATGTACAACAAATGCTTAACCCTACTCCTTGGATAAGCCTACTGCTCGACCACACTACCACAAAATAGAGCATTAGTATTATCTCTTTTTACCACTATTTTACCTCTAAGGGGAACCCTTGGACTCTGTGAATGCTATTCCTTACTTCGAAATAGCACATACAGAGCCAACTTCCTACATACTGCAAATAGCACAGTTTACAGACACAAAAGATTATACATCGAGGACTAGAAAAAGACAAAAGAGATAGATGGGAGGAGTCAAACAACTTGGTGACCATCATAGCTCCATCCTGACCTGGAACGTAAACGAGCTGGGCAATGAAATAAAAAGGGAACTGGCAGCTACATACATAAAAAGACACAAACCAGACTTGGTCTTACATCAGGAGACACACCTCAGGGGATCCCAATGCTAATTCCTACACAAAGGAGCAGACAAACTGTTGGTACAAGCAGGGAACACAACAAGATCCTTGGTCGTTGCCATACTGATAAGGAAAAACCCCGATCAGGATCACAAAGAAATGGGTAGATCCCAACGACACATACGTGGCCATCAAATGGATGTGGGGAAGAAAAGACATGACATTGCCATGTATATACAAACCCCGCCACCCCCCTCCCTAAAATTGCAACAATGCACACTAGGCAGAGGAGCGAAGCTACTACTAGACTCCTCCTCCCCAGTGCATCTTATAGGGATGATTTTAATGATGTAATAAACCCAGAGATGGACAGATAAGGACCCCTCCGGACACCCCTGAGAGAGACCCTGCTGGCAAAAATTGTAATGCTGCATGCTACATCCAGAAACCTAGCATTATTCTTACTTCTGGTGAGGCCAAAGGGTGTTCTCAAGACTGGACTATATATTTGCCCCAGCAGGTGAAGTGGCAAGCATAGATGAGGCAGAGTATATGTCCAGGGGCTCATCTGACCACTCACCCCTCTGGCTCAAGGCGGGGACTAGACCCTGTGGCCAGAGGTCAAGAAGGAGGTTGAATGCTTGGGAACTGAAAGATGAGAGTCTCCCTTGAACTCAGAGTAGAAATTGATTTATATTTTAGTGACAATAAAGACTTAGGGCCTGATTACAACTTTGGAGGAGGTGTTAATCCGTCCCAAATGTGACGGATATACCACCAGCCGTATTACGAGTTCCATAGGATATAATGGACTCGTAATACGGCTGGTGGTATATCCGTCACTTTACTGTCACGTTTGGGACGGATTAACACCTCCTCCAAAGTTGTAATCAGGCCCTTAGTGACCTCAGCAATCACACTTTGGGAAGCCTTCAAAATAGTCTTAACGGAAAGGGCACAAAACATCAAAGCCCATAAGAAAAAGGAGACCTGTGAAACTGAATCTCTAAAACAGAAACTATTAGACCTAGAGGGGCAAACTGGGGCAACTAAAGATTTCAATACTATACGCAGAATAGAAATCCTTCATCAGGAATACCACTCACTAGCCCACAATGCCGCAAAGTCCCAAGCACTGGCCACACCATACCGGCTACATGAAGCAGGCGAGAAAGCCGGAAGACTATTGGCAGGGTTGGGAAAGAGAGAGATGGAGAGACGTTGGTACATAACATACAGGGGCACACACAACAAGACTCATGAGACAGATCAGGAAATAGCCGGGGAACTTGCATGCTACTATAGGGAGTTTTATAAAAGAAGACCATTGGCAGACAAAACCCAGATAGAGGATTACCTGGTGGGAACCACACTTAACATCAGCAGAACAGGATTCCCTCGAGGAAGAAAAAACCCTATTAAACTACTAAACATGACAGGTAAACTTAGACTGGGCAAAAAACCTGGCCCCAATGGTATCCCAGTAGAATTCTTCAAGAAAAACACAGACATCCTGAGCCCCCACTGACTCAAAATGTTTATAAAAGCTAGGGACAAGGGAACTCTCCCATCAGACCTCTGCAGGGCAACAACAGTAGTAATTCCAAAGGCAGGCAACCCCACAGAGGACTGTAGCTTCTACCACCCGATCTCCCTCCTGAACGTCAAAACTAAAATACTTGCTACAATCCTCGCAACAAGATTCATAGGAGTCATAACCCCTTTTGTTCATAACGACCAATCAGGATTCATGCCCAAATGAACAACATGATTTAACCCCTGCAGGCGCCACAACTGGTTAGATATGTTGTTGTCCCTAGATGCCGAAAAGACCTTTGATGCCATTCACTGGCCCTTTAGGATACTGGTACTGAGATATGGACCCAAATTCTTGAGATGGATAGGGCTACTATATCAATGCCCACTGGCAGTGATCCGGGTCAATGGGACAACGTCAAATGGATTTCCAATTGAGAGAGGAACAAGACAGGGCTGCCCCCTCCATTACTGTCCGCCTTTGTACTGGAACGCCTGGACTCTATGGTTCATCTCGACTGGGCACTTTCAGGTTTCCATTTAAAGGAGGGAGAGGAGCAGAGGATTTCACTGTATGTGGATGATATCCTGCTCTGTCACCAGACTCCACACGATGCGGCCCAAAATGTTCTGACTATTCAAAAACTATGGCACCCACTCTGGCGACACAATAAATTGGAACAAATCCAGCATACACCTTGGAAGGGGAAATTCAACACAACTACAACTCACTGAATACTTGATATCTGGGCTTATATGTAACCCAAGACAAGGAGCTCAGCCTCAACCAAAACATCAGAAAGGCCCTAGTGGCATTTTAAGAAGATGTGGAGAGTTGGAGGAGGCTACGTTTAATATGGTAACCCTGCCAAAGCTCCTATATATTCTCCAAAACACATATGTTCAGGTCTCTGAGGAAATGTTCACCAAGATCGAGGGGAGGAACGCAAACTACTATGGAATGAGGGGCACCCTAGGATCGCACTACATACACTGCACCGCAATCAATGCAACGGGGATAAGCCCTCCTGGACATCCAGGCATACTACTGTGCAGTGTATATAATAGTTATAAATGACTGGGAACACTGCCAGGAGACCATCCCACCTACTTATTGGCGAGGAGTCAATTCAGTAATAAGTCATATCTTCACTAATTACACGGAGGAAGAGAAGTAGCCATCAAAGCTGATCCAGTTTCAAATCCTCCACAGAGTATACTATGACAGGACTGGCTTACATAAGTTCAGGAGGCTACCATCTCCTCATTGCCTAAGGTGTGGGGAAAGGGATCATTCCTACATACACTCTGGGAAAGTCCCCACATGCAGTCAGACTTGAGAGAACTTGGGGCAGTACAAGGGGAAACAATCCCAGTAGATCCTAAGTATATCCTACTGGGAATACCAACTGACAGACATCCCACTATCTAAGCTCCTATTTAGCAACTTAGGGCTAGTGTTGGCCAAAAGAGATGGTGCTAAATATTGGGGAGTTATGCAGCCACCAACCATCAGGGAATGGAAAATGTTTATGGACCTATATATGCTGGCAGAAAAAGTGACATACAAAGCTAAAGGGTGCTCAAGGAAGTTCACAAGATATGGAGTCCCTGGAGGAAACATTATCACCTTGAGGATGGGAAGAAGAGGGAGGGCACTCGCCACCAACAGTTTTCACGCCACAAAATAATAATCAATGAGGAGCACAACTCCCCAGGTCGCTGAGCTAACAAAAAAGTTTTAAATGTATCACTGTGTAATATTCAGAATTAATCAAACTGCATTTCATTCATATGTAATTGCTTTACTACGCAGCCTGACAGGGCACATTGTCTTGTTTCATAAAAAAAAAAAATTACAATACATATTTTTTTTAATTGAAGGGGCAAACCTACTTCAAATTAACAGGTAAGACAGGCTGCCCTATCCAACTTGAAAAAAGCTCGGAAGAGAACCACAATCTTGTGTAGCTTGTACACAGTATCCAAACAGACACCATTACACTCTCTTTTACAGTAAAACACATCAATAGTACATGTCCCAGACATACAGATAAGCAAGAAACCCCAGGTATGGCAGACGGTACAGAAATATACCAGAGAGAGGCAATTAAGCAGTCTACCCAAAAGGGTACAGGTAAAACATCTTGTACTCCTCGACGATAATCCCACTGACACCACCACCAGTTACTGCAGAGCATAGGACGAGGAGGCAGTAGAGGTCTATAGGCGACAGCAATAATAGTAGTTTTTCTCCTTGTGGCATCATATGGCATCCATCTGAATATAGCGCAGGAGCAGTGAATGGGCAGACAACTGCTAATACGAACAAGTGACATCCCTTCCTTAACACTCTTTCTGGTGGATATTCTACCTAATCACAGATTCCTCTATTGTATATCCCAGGACACCAGACTGGATCTAGGAACACAAAAAGCAGTGTTCATGGTAGATGGCACCATGCGGCTCCATGCTGACATCATTCCGCTCTGGCAGTGATGAAAGGAGTCCCATGTAAGCGCTACCCATGCTTGTTAATGTCAGTTTCTTTATACACTTGTCCGTGCCCTCAAAAGTGAAGCATAATAGCCAATTGGAACAACCAGTGTGCAGACTGCTCAATAAGGATCTTTTTAGACAGAAAAGGAGACCATTCCACAGAAAGAGGAGGGGAGGTATAGGAATCTGCAGTTAAAATATCCTGTGGAAAGAGCGTTACTGAGTGTAAGTATCTTGATCTTCTGAAGGATAATTCTATTCACAGATTCCAAATTTGTGACTAGACAGCAAAGCGGTACCTCCCAAGGAGGTGGGTCTGAGGAATGGCTTAAATCAAAGTCCTGCTGGACTGTCAAGGCAGTAGTGCTTTGTGAACAAGTGCACTGATGCCCAGGTGGCAGTCTGATATACATCAAAGACAAGCACTCTGCATGCGAACTTAGTGGTGGCACATTTAGCCCTAGTTGAATGAGCCCTAAAGCCATCTAGGGGCTGCTTTTTAGCCAGTGTGCAGCAGATTCAAATGCAGAGAACTATACGGTAGACGACCTGTGTCTGCAACAAAGAGCTAATTATCCACCAATGTATAATTGATGTAAAAGCTCAGTGCTCCCTTGGGGTCCTAATGATGGAGTCTCATCCTCTTTCAAGGGATGAGGCAGTGCAAAGATCAGAAAAATGATGGCTTGCCGAAGCCACAAATTTAAACCAGCATCCACCAGAGAATGGGTTAATGGATAGACTCCTGGGTGCGAGGATTACATCAACAACTTCGGGACGATGGTCGAGGGTGATCAACTACTGCTGCTCAATCTTCAACTATGATGAAGGTGCAGGTTGCACAGGTCTGGGTGGAAGACCCTGCCCCACTGTTGTGGCAGAAGATCCTCCTGAAGTGGCACCCTGATTGGAAGACAGCTGTTCAGGCCCATAAGGTTTGGGTCGCACACTCTCCTGGCTAAATATGGAGCCACAAGGATAACTTGGGCCCGGTCGATTCTGATCTTCTGAAGCACTCTGGGCAGCAGAGGTAGTAGTGGGAAGGCTTTCTGGGGTCCTGTGCTATACTGCATACAGAAAGCATCCTCAAGAGCAAGCCTTCTTGGGAACTCCAGTGTGCAAAAGTGTTGATAATACGTGTTCGTAGCAGTGGCAAAGAGATCAAGCCAGGGTGAACCACAACAAGTCACTAAATTAACCTGTTCTTAACCATGGGTAGCTTGACACAAAAAGCAGTCAGGCAAAACTCAGAGGCAATGTGTAACGTATATATGCAGCACACAAACAGTAACAAGTTGAAACCACAACACAAGAAAAATCCCACACCAAATTAGAAATGCAGAGTACATTTTATTACATTATTGGACAGCAAAACAACAAAAAAATCTAATCACTTAAACCGGAGTTATACATTTTTAAAGTTTTTAGTAAAAATGAACTCCTAAAAGAACAAAGCACAAATTGCGGACAAATAGTACAGCAAGACCGGGTCAAAGTAAAAAAAAATATAAATATGGATGATTGCGATGGACTAAGGTTCAGATACAAGACGTAGATTGGGGACAGTCAGCGCTTACCTTTAGACTTAAAGAACATTTTCAGCGAAAAATGTTCTGAGATGGTAAAGTTCAGCAAAGCAAGGCTGCAGAAGGTGTTCCGAAAAGAAAGCATTGTCATATAGACTTGGGTTGAAGCCGCAGAGAAGATTTCTATATTCGGACTTAGTCTCTGAAATGGAAGTCGAAAATCTCCAGCAGGACGAGGCAGGAGGCTGTAGCCGAAGACAGTTCCATGAGGTCAGATTCCCTTTTGGTGAAGGTTCGCTGAATCTGATTTGCTGCTACGGAGAAGCCATGAAGTCATTCCGACCAGCAATGCAGCTCGAGCGAACAGGCTACCATGTTGGTCTCAGTCTCCTTCTGGTTCTCAGAGCAATTCTTAGTCATAACATTTTCGAAGTCCACACTTTATGATTTTGGCTATCTGGGCACCTTTAGCACCACTTCCAAGGGTCCAGGACAGGAGGGACACCACTTTGAGGGTCAAGACTCACTCTGGTTGGGTACAGGTTCCGGGAGTCTTTTGTCTCCCTGTGGCCCTGAAGAGCAGGCCAGCAAACTAGCGTTTGTGAGTCACGCTGGAGGACCTGGGACAGTTGAAGATCCAGTCATACCCAGGCAGAAGGTTTCAGAGCAGAAGAACAACAGGGAAGCAATCTAACAGGGTGGCAATCCAACAGAGAAGTCATCCTTCAGAGCAGCAGTCCAGCAGAGTTGCAGTCCTTCCAACAGCACAGACGCCCTTCTGCCTGGCAGAATATCCACGGGTCCAGAAGTGTACTGAAAAGTGGGTCCAAAAGTCCTATTTTAATATCCTGATACCCTCCTTCTGGAAGGTGGGAAAAACATCTAGAACAGTTCTTTGAAGTGCATGGAATTTCCTGTCTCCCCTACCCTGGCTCTAAGCTGCCTGCAGTAACAATGTGAGGTCGTTAGGCCCTTTGTGTGGAGGCAAAGGACAGGCTATTCAACTGCAAGTGGGGCTGTGCTTAGCTCCACCCCCTCACCTCCCATCATGCCAGCAGATGGCCCATTGAGGCACACCAAACCCCTCTGTTGTGTGACTGTCTGACTGGAATTCACAAAGACTGTCAATTACACCATCATGTGACTCAAGACAGGCTGCAGTCACAAAGAGCTAAGAGCAGGAAAAAGCCAACATTCTAAAAGTGGCATTTTCAAAAATGTAATGAAAGATAAGACTTTACCATTAGAGGGAGTTTATAATTACTATTTTATAGATATCAAACATGACATAGCCACCTCCTCCCAACTGGGAATCACAGCTGTAGGAAGTTGGCTCTGTATGCACTATTTCAAAGTAAGGAATAGTATGCACAGAGTCCAAGGGTTCCCCTTAGAGGTAAGATAGTGGCAAAAAGAGATAATACTAATGCTCTATTTTGTGGTAGTGTGGTCGAGCAGTAGGCTTATCAAAGGATAGTGTTAAGCATTTGTTGTACATACACACAGGCAATAAATGAGGAACACACACACAGAGACAATTCCAGGCCAATAGGTTTTTGTATAGAAAAATATATTTTCTTAGTTTATTTTAAGAACCACAGGTTCAAATTCTACATGTAATATCTCATTTGAAAGGTATTGCAGGTAAGTACTTTAGGAACTTTGAATAATCACAATAGCATATATACTTTTGAAATAAAACACATATAGCTATTTTAAAACTAGACACTTAGTGCAATTTTCAACAGTTCCTGGGGGAGGTAAGTTATTGTTAGTTCTTGCAGGTAAGTAAACCACCTACGGGTTTCAGATTGGGGTCCAAGGTAGCCCACCGTTGGGGGTTCAGAGCAACCCCAAAGTTACCACACCAGCAGCTCAGGGCCGGTCAGGTGCAGAGTTCAAAGTGGTGCCCAAAACACATAGGCTTCAATGGAGAAGGGGGTGCCCCGGTTCCAGTCTGCCAGCAGGTAAGTACCCGCGTCTTCGGAGGGCAGACCAGGGGGGTTTTGTAGGGCACCGGGGGGGGGGGGGGGGGGGGGACACAAGTCAGCACAGAAAGTACACCCTCAGCAGCACGGGGGCGGCCGGGTGCAGTGTGCAAACACGCGTCGGGTTTTCAATAGGTTTCAATGGGAGACCAAGGGGTCTCTTCAGCGATGCAGGCAGGCAAGGGGGGGGCTCCTCGGGGTAGCCACCACCTGGGCAAGGGAGAGGGCCTCCTAGGCGTCACTCCTGCACTGGAGTTCCGATCCTTCAGGTCCTGGGGGCTGCGGGTGCAGGGTCTTTTCCAGGCGTCGGGATTTTGGATTCAGACAGTCGCGGTCAGGGGGAGCCTCGGGATTCCCTCTGCAGGAGTCGCTGTGGGGGTTCAGGGGGGACAACTTTGGTTACTCACACTCTCGGAGTCGCCGGGGGGTCCTCCCTGTAGCGTTGTTTCTCCACCAGTCGAGTCGGGGTCGCCGGGTGCAGTGTTGCAAGTCTCACGCTTCTGGCGGGGATTGCAGGGGTCTTTAAATCTGCTCCTCTGGAGACAAAGTTGCAGTCTTTGTTGAACAGGGCCGCTGTTCCCGGAAGTATCTTGGTCTTTTGGAAGCAGGGCAGTCCTCTGAGGATTCAGAGGTCGCTGGTCCTGGGGAAAGCGTCGCTGGAGCAGTTGTCTTCCGAAGGAGGGAGACAGGCCGGTAGGGCTGGGGCCAAAGCAGTTGGTGTCTCCGTCTTCTCTGCAGGGTTTGTCAGCTCAGCAGTCCTCTTCTTCTTAAGTTGCAGGAATCTGATTTCCTAGGTTCAGGGGAGTCCCTAAATACAAGATTTAGGGGTGTGTTTAGGTCAGGGAGGGCAGTAGCCAATGGCTACTAGCCCTGAGGGTGGCTACACCCTCTTTGTGCCTCCTCCCAAGGGGAGGGGCTCACATTCCTATCCCTATTGGGGGGATCCTCCATCTGCAAGATGGAGGATTCCTAAAAGTCAGAGTCACTTCAGCTCAGGTTGCCTTAGGGGCTGTCCTGACTGGCCAGTGACTCCTCCTTGTTTTTCTCATTATCTCCTCCGGCCTTGCTGCCAAAAGTGGGGCCGTGGCCGGAGGGGGCGGGCAACTCCACTAGCTGGAATGCCCTGTTGCGCTGGAACAAAGGGGGTGAGCCTTTGAGGCTCACCGCCAGGTGTTACAGCTCCTGCAAGGGGGAGGTGATAGCATCTCCACCCAGTGCAGGCTTTGTTACTAGCCACAGAGTGACAAAGGCACTCTCCCCATGTGGCCAGCAACATGTCTCGAGTGTGGCAGGCTGTTAAAACCAGTCAGCCTACACAGGTAGTTGGTTAAGGTTTCAGGGGGGCACCTCTAAGGTGCCCTCTGGGGTGTATTTCACAATAAAATGTACACTGGCATCAGTATGCATTTATTGTGCTGAGAAGTTTGATACCAAACTTCCCAGTTTTCAGTGTAGCCATTATGGTGCTATGGAGTTTGTGTTTGACTGACTCCCAGACCATATACTCTTATGGCTACCCTGCACTTACAATGTCTAAGGTTTGGCTTAGACACTGTAGGGGCACAGTGCTCATGCACTGGTGCCCTCACCCATGGTATAGAGCACCCTGCCTTAGGGCTGTAAGGCCTGCTAGAGGGGTGACTTATCTATACTGCATAGGCAGTGTGAGGTTGGCATGTCACCCTGAGGGGAGTGCCATGTCGACTTACTCGTTTTGTCCTCACCAGCACACAAAAGCTGGCAAGCAGTGTGTCTGTGCTGAGTGAGGGATCCTCAGGTTGGCATAAGATATGCTGCAGCCCTTAGAGACCTTCCCTGGCATCAGGGCCCTTGGTACCAGGGGTACCAGTTACAAGGGACTTACCTGGATGCCAGGGTGTGCCAATTGTGTGAACAAAAGTACAGGTTAGGGAAAGAACACTGTTGCTGGGGCCTGGTTAGCAGGCCTCAGCACACTTTCAAATCAAAACATAGCATCAGCAAAGGCAAAAAGTCAGGGGGTAACCATGCCAAGGAGGCATTTCCTTACACAACCCCAACCCCCCCCCCCCCCAAACGAAAGAGGATGAGACTAACCTTTCCCAAGAGAGTCTTCATTTTCTAAGTGGAAGAACCTGGAAAGGCCATCTGCATTGGCATGGGCAGTCCCAGGTCTGTGTTCCACTATAAAGTCCATTCCCTGTAGGGAGATGGACCACCTCAACAGTTTTGGATTTTCACCTTTCATTTGCATCAGCCATCTGAGAGGTCTGTGGTCAGTTTGAACTACAAAGTGAGTACCAAAGAGGTATGGTCTCAGCTTCTTCAGGGACCAAAACACAGCAAAGGCCTCCCTCTCAATGGCACTCCAACGCTGCTCCCTGGGGAGTAACCTCCTGCTAATGAAAGCAACAGGCTGGTCAAGGCCATCATCATTTGTTTGGGACAAAACTGCCCCTATCCCATGTTCAGAGGCATCTGTCTGCACAATGAACTGCTTGGAGTAATCTGGAGCTTTTAGAACTGGTGCTGTGCACATTGCTTGTTTCAGGGTGTCAAAGGCCTGTTGGCATTCTACAGTCAAGTTTACCTTCTTGGGCATTTTCTTGGAGGTGAGCTCTGTGAGGGCTGTCACTATGGATCCATATCCCTTCACAAACCTCCTATAGTACCCAGTCAAGCCAAGGAATGCCCTGACTTGAGTCTGGGTTTTTGGAGCTGCCCAGTCCAGAATAGTCTGGATCTTGGGCTGGAGTGGCTGAACTTGGCCTCCACCTACAAGGTGTCCCAAGTAAACCACAGTTCCCTGCCCTATCTGGCATTTGGATGCCTTGATCGAGAGGCCTGCTGATTGCAGAGCCTTCAAAACCTTCTTCAGGTGGACCAGGCGATCCTGCCAGCTGGAGCTAAAGACAGCAATATCATCAAGATAAGCTGCACTAAAGGACTCCAAACCAGCAAGGACTTGATTCACCAACCTTTGGAAGGTGGCAGGGGCATTCTTTAAACCAAAGGGAATAACAGTAAACTGATAATGCCCATCAGGTGTGGAGAATGCTGTCTTTTCTTTTGCTCCAGGTGCCATTTTGATTTGCCAGTACCCTGCTGTTAAGTCAAAGGTACTTAAGAATTTGGCAGCACCTAATTTGTCTATCAGTTCATCAGCTCTAGGAATGGGATGGGCATCTGTCTTGGTGACAGAATTAAGTCCTCTGTAGTCCACACAAAACCTCATCTCTCTCTTTCCATCTTTGGTGTGAGGTTTGGGGACTAAGACCACTGGGCTAGCCCAGGGGCTGTCAGAGTGCTCAATTACTCCCAATTCCAGCATCTTGTGGACTTCCACCTTGATGCTTTCCTTAACTTGGTCAGACTGTCTGAAAATTTTGTTTTTGACAGGCATGCTGTCTCCTGTGTCCACATCATGGGTACACAGGTGTGTCTGACCAGGTGTTAGGGAAAAGAGCTCAGCAAACTGTTGCAGGACCTTCCTACAGTCAGATTGCTGTTGGCTAGAGAGGGTGTCTGAATAGATCACTCCATCCACTGAGCCATCTTTAGGGTTTGATGAGAGATCAGATCAGGGAGAGGTTCACTCTCAGCTTCCTGATCCTCATCTGTTACCATCAACAGATTTACATCAGCCCTGTCATGGAAGAGCTTGAGGCGGTTCACATGGATCACCCTCTTGGGGCTCCTGCTAGTGCCTAGGTCCACCAGGTAGGTGACCTGACTCTTCTTCTCTAGCACTGGGTAAGGGCCACTCCATCTGTCCTGGAGTGCCCTGGGAGCCACAGGCTCCATAACCCAGACTTTCTGCCCTGGTTGAAATTCAACCAGTGCAGCCTTTTGGTCATACCAAACCTTCTGGAGCTGTTGGCTGGCCTCAAGGTTTTTACTTGCCTTTTCCATGTACTCTGCCATCCTTGAGCGAAGGCCAAGTACATAGTCCACTATGTCTTGTTTAGGCTCATGAAGAGGTCTCTCCCAGCCTTCTTTCACAAGACCTAGTGGTCCCCTTACAGGGTGGCCAAACAGAAGTTCAAAGGGTGAGAACCCTACTCCCTTCTGAGGCACCTCTCTGTAAGCGAAAAGCAGACATGGCAAGAGGACATCCCATCTCCTTTTGAGTTTTTCTGGGAGCCCCATGATCATGCCCTTTAATGTCTTGTTGAATCTCTCAACAAGGCCATTAGTTTGTGGATGATAGGGTGTAGTGAATTTATAAGTCACTCCACACTCATTCCACATGTGTTTCAGGTATGCTGACATGAAGTTGGTACCTCTGTCAGACACCACCTCCTTAGGGAAGCCCACTCTGGTAAAGATACCAATGAGGGCCTTGGCTACTGCAGGGGCAGTAGTCGACCTAAGGGGAATAGCTCAGGATACCTAGTAGCATGATCCACTACTACTAGTATGTACATATTTCCTGAGGCTGTGGGAGGTTCAAGTGGACCCACTATGTCCACACCCACTCTTTCAAAGGGGACCACCACCACTGGAAGTGGAATGAGGGGGGCCTTTGGATGTCCACCTGTCTTACCACTGGCTTGACAGGTGGTACAGGAGACACAAAACTCCTTAACTTTCTGGGACATGTTGGGCCAGTAGAAGTGGTTGACTAGTCTCTCCTACGTCTTGGTTTGTCCCAAATGCCCAGCAAGTGGAATATCATGGGCTAAGGTCAGTATGAACTCTCTGAACGCCTGAGGCACTACCACTCTCCTAGTGGCACCAGGTTTGGGATCTCTTGCCTCAGTGTACAGGAGCCCATCTTCCCAATAGACCCTATGTGTTCCAGTTTTCTTGCCATTGGAATCTTCAGCAGCTTGCTGCCTAAGGCCTTCAAGAGAGGGACAGGTTTCTTGCCCCTTACACAACTGCTCCCTTGAGGGTCCCCCTGGGCCTAAGAGCTCAACCTGATCAGGTTCTAACTCCATAGGCTCAGTTCCCTCAGAGGGCAGAACTTCTTCCTGAGAAGAGAGGTTCTCTTTTTGTTGTTGTGTTGCAGCTGGTTTCCCAGCTGGCTTTCCTTTTCTCTTGGTAGGCTGGGCCCTTTTTCCAGACTCCAGCTCTACTTTTTCACCCTGAGCCTTGCACTGTGCCCTTGTCTTGACACACACCAGTTCAGGGATACCCAGCATGGCTGCATGGGTTTTCAGTTCTACCTTAGCCCATGCTGAGGACTCCAGGTCATTTCCAAGCAAACAGTCTACTGGGATATTTGAGGAGACCACCACCTGTTTCAGGCCATTGACCCCTCCCCACTCTAAAGTTACCATAGCCATGGGATGTACTTTAGTCTGATTGTCAGCGTTGGTGACTGGATAAGTTTGTCCAGCCAGGTATTGACCAGGGGAAACCAGTTTCTCTGTCACCATGGTGACACTGGCACCTGTATCCCTCAGGCCTTCTACACTTGTCCCATTAATTAAGAGCTGCTGCCTGTATTTTTGCATATTAGGAGGCCAGGCAGCCAGTGTGGCTAAATCCACCCCACCCTCAGAGACTAATGTAGCTTCAGCGTGACACCTGATTTGCTCTGGGCACACTGTTGATCCCACTTGGAGACTAGCCATTCCAGTGTTAGTTGGAGTGGAGTTAGAAGTGGTACTTTTCTACGACACCAGGCCTTTTTGGGATCAAAGTTTTTACCCTTGTACCCAAAATTGTTTTGTGAAGAGGCTCTGGGCCCACCCTCCTGTGCAGGTTTTTGGGGGCCTGAAGAAGACTCTTTACTATTTTTGTTTTTGGATGTCTCAACACTCCTCCCCTGGGGAGGCTTTGTCACCCCTTTCTTTTGGTCACCCCCTGTGGAAGTCTTGGTCACCCTAGTCTTGACCCAATGGTCCGCCTTCTTTCCCAATTCTTGGGGAGAAATTGGTCCTAGGTCTACCAGATGCTGATGCAGTTTATCATTTGAACAATTACTTAATAGGTGTTCTTTCACAAATAAATTGTACAGCCCATCATAATCATTTACACCACTGCCTTGAATCCAACCATCCAGTGTTTTCACTAACACAAGGCCCTAGCAGGACTTTTAAGAATTTAGAAAAATAGCTCAAATTGCAAAAATCAATTTCTAATGACAATTTTTGGAATTTGTCGTGTGATCAGGTATTGGCTGAGTAGTCCAGCAAATGCAAAGTCTTGTACCCCACCGCTGATCCACCAATGTAGGAAGTTGGCTCTGTATGCACTATTTCAAAGTAAGGACTAGTATGCACAGAGTCCAAGGGTTGCCCTTAGAGGTAAGATAGTGGCAAAAAGAGATAATACTAATGCTCTATTTTGTGGTAGTGTGGTCGAGCAGTAGGCTTATCAAAGGAGTAGTGTTAAGCATTTGTTGTACATACACACAGGCAATAAATGAGGAAAGACAATTCCAGGCCAATAGGTTTTTGTATAGAAAAATATCTTTTCTTAGTTTATTTTAAGAACACAGGTTCAAATTCTACATGTAATATCTCATTTGAAAGGTATTGCAGGTAAGTACTTTAGGAACTTTGAATAATCACAATAGCATATATACTTTTGAAATAAAACACATATAGCTATTTTAAAACTAGACACTTAGTGCAATTTTCAACAGTTCCTGGGGGAGGTAAGTTATTGTTAGTTCTTGCAGGTAAGTAAACCACCTACGGGGTTCAGATTGGGGTCCAAGGTAGCCCACCGTTGGGGGTTCAGAGCAACCCCAAAGTTACCACACCAGCAGCTCAGGGCCGGTCAGGTGCAGAGTTCAAAGTGGTGCCCAAAACACATAGGCTTCAATGGAGAAGGGGGTGCCCCGGTTCCAGTCTGCCAGCACATAAGTACCCGCATCTTCGGAGGGCAGACCAGGGGGGGTTTTGTAGGGCACCGGGGGGGACACAAGTCAGCACAGAAAGTACACCCTCAGCAGCACGGGAGCGGCCGGGTGCAGTGTGCAAACATGCGTCGGGTTTTCAATAGGTTTCAATGGGAGACCAAGGGGTCTCTTCAGCGATGCAGGCAGGCAAGGGGGGGGGGCTCCTCGGGGTAGCCACCACCTGGGCAAGGGAGAGGGCCTCCTGGGGGTCACTCCTGCACTGGAGTTCCGATCCTTCAGGTCCTGGGGGCTGCGGGTGCAGGGTCTTTTCCAGGCGTCGGGATTTTGGATTCAGACAGTCGCGGTCAGGGGGAGCCTCGGGATTCCCTCTGCAGGCGTCGCTGTGGGGGCTCAGGGGGGACAACTTTGGTTACTCACAGTCTCAGAGTCGCTGGGGGGTCCTCCCTGTAGCGTTGTTTCTCCACCAGTCGAGTCGGGGTCGCCGGGTGCAGTGTTGCAAGTCTCAAGCTTCTGGCGGGGATTGCAGGGGTCTTTAAATCTGCTCCTCTGGAGACAAAGTTGCAGTCTTTGTTGAACAGGGCCGAGGTTCCCGGGAGTTTCTTGGTCTTTTGGAAGCAGGGCAGTCCTCTGAGGATTCAGAGGTCGCTGGTCCTGGGGAAAGCGTCGCTGGAGCAGTTTTCTTCTGAAGGAGGGAGACAGGCCGGCAGGGCTGGGGCCAAAGCAGTTGGTGTCTCCGTCTTCTCTGCAGGGTTTGTCAGCTCAGCAGTCCTCTTCTTCTTAGGTTGCAGGAATCTGAGTTCCTAGGTTCAGGGGAGCCCCTAAATACAAGATTTAGGGGTGTGTTTAGGTCAGGGAGGGCAGTAGCCAATGGCTACTAGCCCTGAGGGTGGCTACACCCTCTTTGTGCCTCCTCCCAAGGGGAGGGGGTCACATTCCTATCCCTATTGGGGGGATCCTCCATCTGCAAGATGGAGGATTCCTAAAAGTCAGAGTCACTTCAGCTCAGGTTGCCTTAGGGGCTGTCCTGACTGGCCAGTGACTCCTCCTTGTTTTTCTCATTATCTCCTCCGGCCTTGCCGCCAAAAGAGGGGCCGTGGCCGGAGGGGGCGGGCAACTCCACTAGCTGGAATGCCCTGTGGCGCTGGAACAAAGGGGGTGAGCCTTTGAGGCTCACCGTCAGGTGTTACAGCTCCTGCAAGGGGGCGGTGATAGCATCTCCACCCAGTGCAGGCTTTGTTACTAGCCACAGAGTGACAAAGGCACTCTCCCCATGTGGCCAGCAACATGTCTCGAGTGTGGCAGGCTGCAAAAACCAGTCAGCCTACACAGGTAGTTGGTTAAGGTTTCAGGGGGCACCTCTAAGGTGCCCTCTGGGTGTATTTCACAATAAAATGTACACTGGCATCAGTGTGCATTTATTGTGCTGAGAAGTGAGATACCAAACTTCCCAGTTTTCAGTGTAGCCATTATGGTGCTGTGGAGTTCGTGTTTGACTGACTCCCAGACCATATACTCTTATGGCTACCCTGCACTTACAATGTCTAAGGTTTGGCTTAGACACTGTAGGGGCACAGTGCTCATGCACGGGTGCCCTCACCCATGGTATAGTGCACCCTGCCTTAGGGCTGTAAGGCCTGCTAGAGGGGTGACTTATCTATACTGCATAGGCAGTGTGAGGTTGGCATGGCACCCTGAGGGGAGTGCCATGCCGACTTACTCGTTTTGTCCTCACCAGCACACACAAGCTGGCAAGCAGTGTGTCTGTGCTGAGTGAGGGATCCCCAGGTTGGCATAAGATATGCTGCAGCCCTTAGAGACCTTCCATGGCATCAGGGCCCTTGGTACCAGGGGTACCAGTTACAAGGGACTTACCTGGATGCCAGGGTGTGCCAATTGTGTGAACAAAAGTACAGGTTAGGGAAAGTACACTGGTGCTGGGGCCTGGTTAGCAGGCCTCAGCACACTTTCAAATCAAAACATAGCATCAGCAAAGGCAAAAAGTCAGGGGGTAACCATGCCAAGGAGGCATTTCCTTACAACAGCTTATTAAATGTGATAAATTATTCCCAATGTTATCCCAAGGGAAGGTAGACTTCACAGTAGTAGTAGTAGGTAAAAATTAATTGAGGAGTTTTGCACTACCACGACATGTAAAACTTAAAAGTATGTATTCAACTTTTTAAGCACACATCATCCTGCCCTATGGACTATCTAGGGTATACTTTGGGGGTGATTTATATGTAATAAAAGACACGTTTAAGGCTTGGCAAGAGGTAAAATCCCCTTGCCAAGCCCTAAACTCCCCCATTTTAAAGCCAAATCATCATGGCTATTTAAAACTGCATTAAGGCTGCAATGGCAGGCCTGGGACATGTTTCAAAGTGCTAGATAAGTGGGTGGCACGATAGGTTCTGCAAGCCCACTGGTAGAAATTAATTTACAGACACTGGGTATACAGTATACCAGTCTACAAGGGACTTACAAGTAAATTTAATATGCAAAGCAGGTGCAAAACAATTCTACCATATTTAAAAGAGAAAGCGCTTTAAGCACTGGTTAGCAGTGGTGAAGTGCGCAGAGTCCTAAGGCCAACAATAATGAATTCAGCAAAAAATTGAGGATAAAAGGCAAAAACGTTTGAGGGTGACTCTGCAGAGAGGGCCTGGTTCCAACATCACCCCTCAATGCTTGTTGCAGTACTACATGACAGTGGTGTTGTCTGAAACAACCTGAATGAACCAGTCATTGATGGTCGGCAGGAAGGCCTTCAATGCTATGTGAATTGCCCACAGCTCCAACAGAGTTATGTGACAGTGGGACTCGGCCGGAGACCTGAGCCCTCTGATCTCCACTTCTCTTAAATGGCCTCCCCATCCTAGTAGTGATGCATCCATAACTGCTGTCAGTTTTGTGTGGAGTAGTGAGAGGGCCCTGCTGCTGCTCCAATTGACATTGAACAGCCACCACTGCAGATGTTTTGCAGTCTACTTCAACACCTGGATGGAACTCAACAGGTTACAGTAGTGCTAGTCCCATTAAGAATTTAGATCCCATGAATGCCATTGTGCATGATCAGCAAGCAGGACCCAGGATCCATGCAGGCCAACAAGCCTCAGAGACTTTTTTTGTTAAATAACTTTTTATTGCCATTTATGTAACATACCTTACGACAGTAGCCTTGCATTATCAACAATCTGGCAATATACATATGATCCTTTCCAAAGCCTAACATTCCTCCCTGCCGGTCTCTCCCCCCCACCCAAAAAAAAAAAATCAGACTGCAGTAGTACGAAGCATTATGTAACGCACATTAGCAATCTATTACGTCCAGCTCTTCCCAGAATCATTTCCCAAACTAAGGCACCCTCCATCCATCTCCTGGGTTATGTTTCAGTCCACATTACCCAGGGTGACGGCCAGTCCCTCCCTCTAAGCTGTCTGCATCTCTTTTTGGCCAGGAATACCTTTCTCTAGAGATCCTTGCCCCTCAATCATTTGCTCCTATTTCCTGCCAGGGAGTCCAAATATGTTCAAACTTCCTGTGGCATCCCCTGGAGCCGTAAACCAATTCCTCTGCTCTCATGCACCAGTTAAGGTTCAACTCCCACTCCTGCATTTGTTGGTAGGACCGGACTACCCAGTCTCCTGGCCAGATCTCTCCTTGCCACCACTAGGACCGTACTGCAGAAAAGTAGGGTATATTTTTCTAGGTCTGTTCCTCCCACACACCAAACGTCATCAGTTGTGGGGTTAAGCTAACACTATTCTCCACCATCTACGATAATCTTGACTCCACCCAGTGCTACTATTTCTGTCCAGGTGGGCTTTCCCACAGTGTGTGGATCAATGTTCCTCATCTCCCGCACCCTCGAGGTCAGAGGCACATCGCTGCAATTTGAATAGGAGTTCCCTCATTAAGTACACCCTATAAAGCAACGTTATCTGCACCAGCCGGAACCAAACCCTTATAGCCACCTCACGTGGATAACAAACGGCCTCACGCTAGGATTCATCCTCTAAGACTCCCAGGTCTCGTTCCCAGCAATCCCTAAGAGATGTCAGGTCTGGAAGACTGCGCCAATAAAGTAATATAAACCAAGGAAATAGCGTGCCTATGCAAGGGGGGCAATAGTACCCTCTATTCAAGCGGGATTCCGCTGACAGGTCATCCAACAAGGGACCATATACCTTAAGTATGTGTTGCACCTGGAGGTACCTAAGGTACTGGCTGCCCAACATCTCATATTCTGTTTGTAATTCCTGGAACGCGATCAGCCTGTCCTCTCGCCACACATCCCCCAACACTGAGATTCCCAGGATGTCCCATTTCCAATACCCCTCTATCTTACTAAGTTCCTTCAGTGCCTCTAACTCCCACATAGAGGTTGACAACGTTATCCATCCTCTCCAGCCTAGGAGCCTCTCTGCCTGCCTCCAGCTCCCGAGTACATGAAATGGTGGACCCTGCAGACCCTTTCCCACATATATGTAGCTCAGATGTCCCAGGAGATCCTTCTCTCTCCATCAGTTCTGAAAACATGCTGCCACTCCCCACTATTAATTGTGCTGTCCAGTAGTATAATCGTAAATCTGGCAAGGTGATGCCCCCGATCCCAGGCCTTTCTGGTCAGTGTTTTGAGAGCTATCCTAGGGGCTCCTCCGCCCCAGAGCAAAGTTCTTGTAACCCCATCCATCTGTGTGAAGAACCTAATTTGGCACAGCCTAGGGAGTATTCTGAAGAACATATTAAAAACTTCAAGAGATTAAATATTTTAAACAGTGTGGTCCAACCTAGGAGGGATCGCTAGTGACCAATGTCCCATTTATAGTCCTCCAGAACCCTACCCAGATTGGCCTGAAAAAAACACGTTCACAAAGATCCTTCAGTTCCTAAACCCTTCTGGTTCACATCGGAGCAGGGGACTCTGTCATAGGAACCTCTCCGCCAGTGGGTAGGCCACAAATGTCCCCTAATTAATATGCAACCCAGTGTATTCCATGTACACATGCATGATTTCTAGTACCCATCTCAGGACCCTAATATGGGTATCTGCCTGGATCCAGACTGCTAGCAGTTCACGAGCCACAGCAAACAGTAGCGGGGACAGTGGACACCCCGGTCTACTATCTAGCCTAATCTTTATATCCCTGTAGAGCACTCTATTTATTCTCACTCAGGCCACAGGTTCCTGGTATAATAGTCTGACCCATCACAAGAAGGAACCCCAAAATCCCATCTTCTCTAGGACTGCCCACAGGTATGACCATTCCGGGGAAATCGAACACCTTTTCTGTGTCTAGTGACAATACTAATGCCGGATCTCCGATCTGGCCACTGCGCACCAGACAGCCGAATATCTGCCAAAGATTATGCTGCGTCGCCCTGTGGGGCATAAACCCCAATTGATCTGCCTTCACTAGGGTGTCTATTACACTGAGGTTGGTCTGCAAGCACCTTCGCCAAAACCTTTGCCTATACAGTAATCAGGGATTTCGGCCAGTAGGATGCGCAGTCTTCCCTCTGTTTCCTGTCCTTATAGATGGGAATGATTGTGGCGCGCTGCAGATCTTTCAGAAATGATCCCTCCTTCTTGGTGCCCTTATATAGTTTCCCCAGCTGGAGTATCACCTGCACCCAATGGAACTTGAAAAACTCTGTTGGGAAGACATTATGACCTGGGGCCTGGCCCTTCTTCCTCCTCAGAGCCATCTTCTCTGAAATACAGGACATAAGTTGAAAAAGAATTATAGCCCAAATGTCCTGAACTTGATGGCCCAGAGTAATGGCCCAAAAGTGCATCATATCAAAGATGGCTCTGATGAAAGTGATCTTCTGAGAAGGCTGAATGAGAATCCCAGTGTCATGAGGATTTCCAATGTCTGGAAGTGGTCCCCAAATGACTTAATTGAGCCTGCTGTTAAGGTAATGAAATCCCCACAGATAGGCAACGACCACCGCCATTATCTTTGAGAGCACCTGAGGGGCGCTGGTGGTACTGAAAATGCTCATTGCCTACCATGAACCACAGTTAACACCTAGAGGTCTGCAACACAGGGATATGAAAATAGGCATTCTGCAGGTTCAATGCCATAATCCAGTCTCTGAGACGCAGCGCAGAAAAACCTAGGCCAACTTTAGCATTATGAATTGATCCTTGATAGGAAGACATTGAGAGGGCGAATATCTACAATAGGACAAAAGCCTCTAATCTTCTTTGGCACTAGGAAGTAGCAGGAATAACATCCAGTCCCTACTTCAGATGCTGGCACCCTCTGATCTTGTACCTCCTGAAGCAAAACAGAGAGATGATCCTCCAAGAGCTTCACTAACGTAAGCAGCAGGTGTAGTAGGCCAAAAAAGGAATAGCAGGGTGCAGCGCTGGAAATATTGAGGACCCCACCTGCTGGATGTAACGCTCTGCCACTTGACCGGAAGCAGCTTATCTACAGGACTGCTGTCTACCACGAAGGGTGCACTACATAAGTTTTCAGTATGTGGCAGGTGGGATCTTTCAGACATATTCTGCCCTATTACCTGATAGTAGTCTGTTGGGCCCTGTGCCCCAACAATGAAAAGACCTGCTGGGGGACAGAGGTGCTTCAAGCTGTCGATATGCTATGCCCCTGACAGGTCTCCAAAAAGGGTGAAACTGTTGTGGAAATTACCAGACTGGAGGTGAAAACACCAAGAAGTATATTGTGGCTTTCCTTAAAGGACTGTAGTGGTTAATCTGCCGTTTAGCCAAACAAGCAGATACAATCGAACAGCATGTCCATGAAGAACATATGGATATCCCCTGAGAAACCTGTGGATTTCATCCATGGGCAGCGTGGAGCACCATGTTTGTCCTTAAGACCCTTCCTAGACAATCAGTGGTGAGTAAGCATGGGTGGATGATGAACTTGGCCGCATCCAAGTCATCTTGAATTGTTTGGGAAAAGGAAGCTTGCCTTCAGGGACAGCCAGTAAGACTTCAACAATAATTTACCAAGTGTTTGTATCCAACGTCCAAGAAGGCAGCTGGCATTGACTGATATCATTGCAAGGCTGCCCAAGAAGAACATAAGGTTTGCCTAACAATTCCATGTTTGGATTCTGCTAGAAGTCGTCATCTGAAAAGTGTTGACCACCCTGTAGGTGGATGTCTGCAACACCAAATGCACAGTGGTTGGATGCGGGGTTAACAAGAAAGGGTCACCTGGGGTTGGTTTATGGCAATTGACCGGATGGCCAGAGCACAATTATACCCAAGTACACAGGAGCATATCTACAAGGATCTCGTTGAGGGGCGGAACAGGTTTCGTGGGCACCTGGCCAGGCCGTAGGACCTCTGTGAAGATATTTGTTTTTAGCTTCCATAGTGGGAAGACGGCGGTCAAAGGCCCAGCAGCCTTTCAAATGACAGTGCCTCTCCTACATAGGTGGTCGAGGGGGAGGCAGCTTCTCGAAAGGCTTTGCCTTCCTGTGACATTGCCAACAAATGCAGACACTCATCTGGATACATCTGTACCACCAAAGGCTTCAGACGAGGCCTGGAGGCACAGTAATGGCCTTGTACCTTCTCGGGAGAATGAGAGTGGTGGCGAGGAGCCAAGTACTGCCTGGAGTTCTTGTAATTTTTCTTTGACTCACCCAAAGACTTTGATCGCAAAGATGATCTGCAGCAGGAACAGGAGTAGGTCTGTTTTCTCTTCAACATGGAGTGGAACCTGTGTGGCATCTTGTGGTGTTTCACCTAATAAAGCTTCACCACGCATTCACAAATGTCCTTCTGAGTCACCTGGGAGCAGTCGTCTCTAGCCTTGGAGTCGTGTGCTGACCCCAAATACCAGAGAGGTACCTCGTGGGTATCGCTCACTGACATTGGTTTGAGACAATCCCTACAAGGAACCCTGTAGTCTTAGGGGGTGACATGTTGCCTTGCACCCCGGAAAATATTTGAAGGAAAAATCTCTTTAGAAAGTAAAGAAAAAAGAGGAGCAGAGCTCCGGATCTGCGTCTGAAGGTGCAGAAGAAAGGAATGAATACCTTTGGCATGGGTGGTGCTTATATGCAGCAGGATACATCACTTCTGGAGTGGAACAACCCTGGTGCAGGGCAGCACAGCACCACCTACGAGCATGCAGAAGCACTGCTTTTTTTAGTTTACGGTTCCAGCCAGCGCATAGGGTGAGGAATCTGCAGTTAGAAGTATGCATCACAAATATTTACCATTGACCTTGTTTGAAACATTATTTCCCTGTAATTTCTTCTGTTGTGAGTATTTGCATAATGTTATTGAATATAGCAAACTGGTACATCGTCAATCCTGTGCCCAGAAAGTAGTCACAGTTTCATGTGATCATATACCTTGGGACTTTCACTTTTTGATGCTCATATGTAGCACACAAATAGACAGAAAAAACATTAAACACTGTTTTGGGTAGTATTTCAGGTTTGCCATTGTAATTCTAACACTAATAAAATTACCTCAAACAAACTCTCCTAAGGGTGACATCCACTTCTCTCCCATGCTTCATTGTGGAGGGTACAGCCAATGTACTTTAATTTGATGCACTAAGTTGACTCCAAGGCACCTTTCCTCACCCAAAGACTTTGATGATTTAATTTCAAGTTATTTTACTTGACAAACGCAGCATGCCAAAGCAAGTATTCTAAAGGGTACTCATCTGGTAATAATCATTACATGTCAGAAATCCTTTTTTGCCAAGGTCTGACTAACAGTCAAGGACTCAATATTGATCTTCGATGTCCAAATGTAC
Organism: Pleurodeles waltl; assembly: GCF_031143425.1. Lineage (NCBI taxonomy): Eukaryota > Metazoa > Chordata > Amphibia > Caudata > Salamandridae > Pleurodeles > Pleurodeles waltl. The sequence goes on from NC_090441.1 coordinate 95,738,163, forward strand.
AGGTAATGTACAAAGGAGTAAATATTTGATAAAGGTTTGAGCTTTGTTAAAAAAATAAAAAAATTGGACAACAGTGTGAAAAAAAACCTGCATGCCAAGTTGGTGAGTACAAGGATTCAATGATTTAAAGGTATATTTTTCTGCTTGCGTTCAGTGAGGACTGGACACTGTACCATATTTGTGCCCATGACTTTATTTGCAGAAAAATATGGATATCAAAAACATCCCTTGAAAAGGTAGGCTAGCTCTTTATTGAATTTTTGGGGGAGGGACTCTAAAATTACCATAGTATAGTGAAAAAAACAATGTTTATTCTGGTGCCCAAATACGGCAGGTTTGGAGGGCAAGGAGAAGCTAAATGGGTGAATGTCCCAGTGACATCAAACAAGAGCGCGAGACAAGCAAGGCAGCAATTGAGCACTCATTCCACTTAAAGTCCAGGATTAACAAAAAAAAAGCAAAATTCAAATATCTCTTAGAACAAAAAATACATACATTCAAAATGAATACACCAAGGTAAGTGACAATAATATTTACTTAATGAGCACTTGGCATCCCTTTCACCTACCAGCTGGTATTAGAGAAGGAATTTCAATTAGATATATTGTAAGTTAATTAACCTTAGGCGGCTATCTTGGAGACATGACATGGATCCCGCACTAATGGACCTAACCTGGACAATTTGATGGTGAAGCGTGCACTGGTAAACCCACGAAACACACAAACTGCATTGACATTTAAAATGTGAAACTACAGGAGCAATAAGAAGTTGGTAGCCTCATGGTAAGACATACATCTTTAACGACCTTGAAAGTCATGCCTAAATCATCAGTGCTGAGAGGTGTGCTGGCAAGAGAGCTAGCTTTAGAAAAGAGAGCCAATGGGAACACCTCGTCTCCAAATATAAGAGCTGAATTGAGCTAAAACTCTGGATAAACAATTTTCCAATTGTGTGAAATGGCAAATCTCTTAATCTCCAGGGTTTCTTCAAACCCAGAAGCTATGAAGCCTATTTTGATTGTATCATTAGCTGCTCACTCCCGGTAATTTGAGTCCAAATTGAAGTTTGTACTGCCTCCTCTTCCCCTAAGCTAAAATTCTCTTTTACGTGGCTTTACTTCTGTATAACAGCCACAGTGAAATGGGACAGACACTGGAAAACCCTTAAGGGTTATAGAACTTTTACTACTAAACCTGTGTTCTATAATATTGTGTTTCATGAAAATGCTTTTTTAGAATAGTGTGGGATATATTGCAACAAAAAAGCTTTACCCACACATTTTATTGTTCTTCAGTTACAGGAATTTAAGCTTCTAAATTATGGATTTTCTGTTGGACTCATAACAAAGAAAAGCTAAGAGAGGAAGGCATATGCACTGGCCTCATTACCACAAGCATCTTATTCCAGTCCAGATGTTTAACCACATTGTAGCAGAAAATAAGTAGGAGAAGGCTTTCGTAAACTAAATATTGATGCACAAAACACTAAAAGTGAATGCAATACATGGGAAAATAAGGATCTGAATTCCTGAAGTAGGAAACTAGACTTTTACTCGACCAAAAGTAACTCATTCCAATATGATTTATTTATAAGACGAAAGCAGTCCACATAAAAAACATTCTTTCCACAGGTTTTATAGGGTTGCTGTGGCTAACTAAATGAGATTAAAAAAAATTAAAACACGACTGAGAAGGAATAGGTGAAATTCCACACAAGATGGAATTCTTCCACAATCAAATAAGGGTATTCCCTGAAGTCATCAGCGAATACGAGTGAACAAGGGTTTACTGTTAATGGGTGAATGTGAACTGATGTTTTATTATCGCAGAGAAGAGTGCGAGAGTAGAGACAGAGAGAGCGTGGGAAAAAGAGAAAGCACTATTACAGTGACTGGATTACTTGAATGCAGGAATTGTGGCATACTGGCAAAGGGCAAGATTATGTGAAACTAAGGGTTTCTGCTTAAGCAACTTTTCATCAGATGCCTAGCCACACCCTCTCCAAGGGGTAATGCATGAAAGTGAGATAATCATGTCATCTGTTGACATGGGAAGTAGGTCTGTGGATTGGGTGATGGGTTAAAACACTTATTTTACAAGGTGTGTTGTGTGTCTCTGTCTTGCATTAAGAGATGGCAACCAAGCAATCCGTTTTCAGATATAAGTTCTCAACTGGAATCCACAAAGTGCAACAGGGAGCTTGAAAAATCCTCTTACAACTTTCACTACTTTGGATGAACACAATTCTTCAACACTACTTTATAACAAGTGTGCATTCCATACCAGATATCACACGTCAATTCCAAGGTCTAATTACTGTATCACTCAGCTTCTTCCTCAATGTTCAAAACCCAACAAACCAAAACAAACCAGGAGAACAAAGAATATCAACAACAGGCTGTCAAAAAAATATTGCCTTACATAATTATGTAACCCCCAAAGGCAGACAGATGTCTTCTGCATAAAGCATACTGACTTATGCTCTGCCTCCAACAGAAGGACTGCTATCCACAGATCTACTTGGTCCCAAAGAAAATGCAGCACAAAGGAAACCATCAGCTACAAAACCATTCACAGCCAAACCAGGTGAAAAATTACGGTCCTCTTAAGACCTTTAAGGAACATGCCCTGCTCACTTTGTGGGATCGAATTGCTTATGTGAACACTGTAGCCTGCAGGGCCTTCTTCCAGACTATTCCTCCATTTGTGGCCAGCTGAATAAATTCCTTTACCACTCTTACCACCTTCCTGTCAGACTACTTTCTGATTAGAAAAAAAACATTAAGAAAATGGGTGGCCACAAACTGACATACAAAGATGCTACATACTCTTCGGAACAAGGAAAAGAGGTGGATGTAATTTTTAAAGACACATGATGAAAGCTTAAATGTTGACACACCTTGGTCACAGGTTACTCCCATACGACTTTCCACCAATAGCAGGCATGGGAAATGGGTGATAATTCCAGTTCCCCCCTATGGGCACAATACAAACTCCACCTACCCACCTAGATTGTTCTGTATGCTCAAAGAATGGAAAAAACGTGCTGGTCCACTCATACGAACACGCACAACAGGTAAAGATTCAGGCATTTATAAGTATCTTTAAGCACATCAGAAGAATATACTCTTCTACAACCTTTACTGAAATATATGGAGGGCTTTCAGGGGAAGTTAAGCTTTATAGACAGGGTTATTTCTAAAAATCTGAACATTACACTGCTATACAGACCCCACACAGTACACAACTGTATTCTTGTGGTCCCACAACTGCTTCCCATTAGCCCCTCATGAAACCTCAGGAGTCATGCCTGTATTTCAAGGGCAAGATCTTGAACCTACAGTTTATGTAAACCCAGCATCTTGTGATACCAGGAATGTCCATTAACAGTTTTAAGCAGCAGCCTTCGAAGAACAAACCTCATCCAGAGAGGCCACTTTGCGTTCTAGGTAGAACGGAGGGAAACATCTTTGATGAAGTGAGTGCAGGAGGTGTACGCTGGGTCTTATTACTTCTTGTACATTACGCCTCATTGGGTGGATAAAACAATTCTAAACATATTGCACATTTTGTTTTACAGCCTTAAGAGTGCGTGACTACAAGGGATTCCCCGCGATCTCTTCCACAGGGCCCCTTCTTTATGCAACTGTAAGACAATATGGGTGACTGATGGAAGCATGGACTGAACTTGAGCACAATCATAGATTTGCAGTATGTACTTGCTATGTGTGGGACACTGCATGTATCAAGAGCAGTTACTTGCTTTTTGGTTTTTCAGTTCTATTATCGTTTGCATGTCCAATGTTCACTATTATCTCACTGTGCTTTTTATTTTCGTGGTTCATGTTTATACAAATACAGAGCCACCCAAAACTTGCAGAACCAGCCATCATTGTCCAGCAGGACTACACTAATCGGTACTGTGAGGACAAATCCTGATGGATGGATGAAAGGGGCTATACAGTGGAGTTAGGATCTTGGCCCTGACGAAAAGCCAGGACCCCACCTGAGGCCATCAAGTTTGAGGGAAAAAAAAGGTCTGTCAACACTGACAGACGAGATGGAACTCCGGATCCGGGATTGGAAGGCATGGAAAGAAAGGCTTTGACGTTATTGCCTGGGGGTGCTGTACATACAGTGCCATTCAGGACAGATTTCACACAAAGCGGCATGTCACCCACCAAACCATGAAGGAATTGCTATTGAAAAAAATCTCCAGATCCAGTCTGGCACCTGAGGGTGTTCACCAGGTGAGGAATCTGTGGTTAGAAGTCCCTATTTGAAAGGAATATTAAGGTGCCTCTGCTCCTGCTTCCTCTCCAGCAGTCTTAAGATCAATTCTCATCCCATTTATGTAGCCTGCAGTGTAATACCAAGACAACATTAACTTTGTGTTGCTTCCCTCTAGCGCGTCTGATGTCTCTGTGCCCCATTTATTTTCTGCAAATGTTTGGCATATTTCAGTCTTCAGTCTATGCTGTCCAGGGGCTTTTTTTGTTTGGGACTATTTAGTAGGAGCTTGTATAGGTCTAACATGAGCTTTTTGTCCCCATCTTCCGTGAAAATCCACCTCTCAAAGTTTGTCTGGCAGCAAACTGTCTGTGTTGTGTTTGACCCAATGACATGTCTGCTAACATCTGTATTGTTCTGACACTGGTTGCTTGTATTCTTTTACTAGTGTGTCAAAGAAATAAATAACTGCTACTTTGAAAGGTCTCCCATTTCAGTTCATCCTCTGCTTCTCTATTCCTTAAGTAAGCCTCATAATTTAATGGATAAATGTCAGAGACTCTAGTCATAACTAGGACATCAGCGACCATATCACAAACCTCCTGGGTCGCTTTAGTGATAAAGCAAAAGTACAGACTCCAGCTCCAATGTTTTTCTCAAGCCACTGCATTATCTAAATATCTGTAACTGCAAGGGTTTGACCCACAAAGCTCATTCTGAATTGGACTTTTCCCCCTTTACGACAATGTGTATTTACACTGAAGATAAAAATGTAACCATGTTATGTACACCCAGACCACCGTTGTAAGTCATCTAGAAGGTCTATGCTTTTTTCCTGCCCATACAAAGGAGTTAAATATTATTTGAAATTATTTTTAAGCAAATCTGCAGGTACTAGTAGTGACAATATTTGAAACAAGAAGCTGAGGCAGAGATGCCTTCTTCATCACTACCAATCTAACAAGCAATGCCAACCTTCCCATGTGCCCAGTCTGGAAGTACTTAGATGTCTCCTGAAGAAGCAGCAGGTAGTCTGTTACGATCACTTGTTTAACAGTGGGTGTGATTTGGAGCTCAGGTTAAATAATGACGCACTCAGCCCACAAGGAAGCATTTTGTGCCAGCAAGGCCTCCGTTTGCCCCTTGGCAACTGTGATGGGTAGGATTGGTGATGTTTGTAAATTGGCTAGCACAATTATTCAGCCATTAGTGAAGGGATGGAGCTAAAGTAGTTTGTTCATGATAATAGCACATGGTCAGCGTACATCATCAGTTCTACTTGTGCCCCTTTATCCATTCTGCAATTGGCTGTATGATCACAGTAAAGAACAGAGGCAGGAGCAGACATCTGTGTCTGCATGTCCCTGTGTATATCGAATGAAGGAGATGAGTGTCCTTTTACAATAACTGCTCCTCGTGGATTTTTATAACCTGCTAGTGCTCAGCTCGTGAACTCGGGACTGAACCCAAGTGTTTCTAAAAGGTCAGAGCAAGTAGTTGCCAGCTACCTCAGTTAAACACTTTCACCATAAAAAATGTAAACGTACAGTTTTCTTGGTTCTATGAATGTTACTGATAATTTGCAAGGTTTTTTTTTTAAATCCGTCACCATTGTTTCTCCCAGGTATGAGCCTTGAATGACTGCGACTAATCAGGCCTGGTAATATGGGAGCCAACCTAGCAACTAAGATGGCTGTAAATGTTTTTACAATCATTTAGTAGGGCTACATCTAAAAGAGTTACATATAGTGTGCCTCTTCTGTTACAGTTATGAATTCTTTTCTCTTCAGAGTGGAACCAACTAGATCCTGAAAAGGCAATTTTTATGATCATGTTAGATAACCTTTACCAAAGAAATCATTTGCTCTTTCTCTTGAAAAAAGTGAACATGTGTCAGGATGTCTAGACTTGCGTCCTCCTTTTCTAAAACAGTGGGTTTATTTGGGGTTGGGAGGGCATCTTGTTTATCTCTAAGTGTGTAGCACTTTCCACGGCAAATCCTTGATGTTTTGGCCATCAGCACATATAGGTAGATCCCCAACTCTAACGTTGTTCTTTAGTGAACTGTATTCCACATCTTCTTGTTTATTTTGTGCTCCTTTTCTTTCTTCTAAGGTGTTAAAGATGCTGTATAGCCTGTGGTTTTCTTATGAAAAGTTGTCTTGTGTCCTTTAACTCCCTGGTTGCCTGGGGCGAGCTGGTCTTGTCCAGGCACAGGGTTCCCGTGTGCCTTGGACGAGACCAGCTCGTCCTGCACCCGGCCCACGGGGGGGCGCTAACGCTCCCCCCATGAGCCTCCCACCCACCCCCCCCAGTCGAGGATGGAAGGGGAATCCCTTCCCCTTCCACCCCCAACCACCCACCATCGGCAATCTGATGACATCAGCGCGATCCCAGCGCGCCAACACCGTCAGAAGCTACCGAGGATGCGCTGGAAGGCATTTGCTTCCAATGTGAGGGGGAGGGGGGACGTCCTTTTGGGTAAGTCCTTCTCCTGGGGGGTTTTGAGGGGGGAAAACAGACACGGGGGGAAAGAAAAGCGTTTTTCCTTCCCCCTGTGCCTGTTTTCAGTGGATTCATGGTCCATGATCGCGGGCGGGGCCCGCGATCGTGGACCAGGAATCCCCACTAGGCACCAGGGATTTTGTTATGCTTTTATTTTGAGGAGCGACCACTTGGGCAAAGGTCGCTCCCCTAGGGGGGTATTATTAATCGAATTTCGCCCCCCCCCAGGAGGGATGTGTACATGCTATCTACCACCCATGATGAGAGTACTTCCCCTGTGACTGTTTGGGGTCAGGTATCCTAAGTGTGCAAACCTGCGTGCATTTTGGTCTACAATAGGCACATGGGTGGTGTTGATAGAGTAGATCAGAGATTGGAACCTTACACTTCTCTTCTCAAGTCTTACGTGTGGTATAAAAAGTTGGCCCTACATTTATTTCATTTGGTAACTTTTAATGCTTTTATTGTGTTCAAGGATTGTTCACCTGAGTCAAGGATTAAATTTGTTTAATTTCAGGAGTCAGTGATAGAGAGCCTTATTGTGGTGGAACAGGCAAGAGTTCCTAGAGTAGCAGTGGTGGAGGATGTGGCTGGACTGAAAGATCGCCACTTTCCAGATCACATTCCTCCCACTCCTAAAAAAAAAAGACGTGCCCACTAGGAAATGTAGAGTATGTGCCCGAAGAGGTATCCGAAGGGAGAGCCAGATGTACTGCCCCGATTGCCCTTCAAAGCCTGGGCTGTGTGTGGCAGGCTGTTTCAGAAATTACCTCACTAAGAAAAATGTTTGGGTAATACCGTGATAGTAAACTGCCTATTTTATATTTTCATATGTTCAGTTTCACTGTTGGCATTAATGTCATGTATTTCGTTAGAGCTTTTGTGTTTGTAATTTTGTACTTATTTTATAATTAGTGGTTTCTTTGTTGTTTATAAACAAAAAGAAAAGTGATGGCGGTGTGGCGCTTGGCTGGCGGTGTGTATGGGGTGGTGTAGGAAGTTGGCTCTGTATGTGCTATTTCAAAGTAAGGAATAGCATGCACAGAGTCCAAGGGTTCCCCTTAGAGGTAAGATAGTGGCAAAAAGAGATAATACTAATGCTCTATTTTGTGGTAGTGTGGTCGAGCAGTAGGCTTATCCAAGGAGTAGTGTTAAGCATTTGTTGTACATACACATAGACAATAAATGAGGTACACACACTCAGAGACAAATCCAGCCAATAGGTTTTTGTATAGAAAAATATCTTTTCTTAGTTTATTTTAAGAACCACAGGTTCAAATTCTACATGTAATATCTCATTCGAAAGGTATTGCAGGTAAGTACTTTAGGAACTTCAAATCATCAAAATTGCATGTATACTTTTCAAGTTATTCACAAATAGCTGTTTTAAAAGTGGACACTTAGTGCAATTTTCACAGTTCCTAGGGGAGGTAAGTATTTGTTAGGTTAACCAGGTAAGTAAGACACTTACAGGGCTTAGTTCTTGGTCCAAGGTAGCCCACCGTTGGGGGTTCAGAGCAACCCCAAAGTCACCACACCAGCAGCTCAGGGCCGGTCAGGTGCAGAGTTCAAAGTGGTGCCCAAAACACATAGGCTAGAATGGAGAGAAGGGGGTGCCCCGGTTCCGGTCTGCTTGCAGGTAAGTACCCGCGTCTTCGGAGGGCAGACCAGGGGGGTTTTGTAGGGCACCGGGGGGGACACAAGTCCACACAGAAATTTCACCCTCAGCAGCGCGGGGGCGGCCGGGTGCAGTGTAGAAACAAGCGTCGGGTTTGTAATGTTAGTCTATGAGAGATCTCGGGATCTCTTCAGCGCTGCAGGCAGGCAAGGGGGGGATTCCTCGGGGAAACCTCCACTTGGGCCAGGGAGAGGGACTCCTGGGGGTCACTTCTCCAGTGAAAGTCCGGTCCTTCAGGTCCTGGGGGCTGCGGGTGCAGGGTCTCTCCCAGGCGTCGGGACTTTAGGTTCAAAGAGTCGCGGTCAGGGGAAGCCTCGGGATTCCCTCTGCAGGCGGCGCTGTGGGGGCTCAGGGGGGACAGGTTTTGGTACTCACAGTATCAGAGTAGTCCTGGGGTCCCTCCTGAGGTGTTGGATCGCCACCAGCCGAGTCGGGGTCGCCGGGTGCAGTGTTGCAAGTCTCACGCTTCTTGCGGGGAGCTTGCAGGGTTCTTTAAAGCTGCTGGAAACAAAGTTGCAGCTTTTCTTGGAGCAGGATCGTCTGTCCTCGGGAGTTTCTTGTCTTTTCGAAGCAGGGGCAGTCCTCAGAGGATGTCGAGGTCGCTGGTCCCTTTGGAAGGCGTCGCTGGAGCAGGATCTTTGGAAGGCAGGAGACAGGCCGGTGAGTTTCTGGAGCCAAGGCAGTTGTCGTCTTCTGGTCTTCCGCTGCAGGGGTTTTCAGCTGGGCAGTCCTTCTTCTTGTAGTTGCAGGAATCTAATTTTCTAGGGTTCAGGGTAGCCCTTAAATACTAAATTTAAGGGCGTGTTTAGGTCTGGGGGGTTAGTAGCCAATGGCTACTAGCCCTGAGGGTGGGTACACCCTCTTTGTGCCTCCTCCCAAGGGGAGGGGGTCACAATCCTAACCCTATTGGGGGAATCCTCCATCTGCAAGATGGAGGATTTCTAAAAGTTAGAGTCACTTCAGCTCAGGACACCTTAGGGGCTGTCCTGACTGGCCAGTGACTCCTCCTTGTTTTTCTCATTATTTTCTCCGGCCTTGCCGCCAAAAGTGGGGCCTGGCCGGAGGGGGCGGGCAACTCCACTAGCTGGAGTGTCCTGCTGGGTTGGCACAAAGGAGGTGAGCCTTTGAGGCTCACCGCCAGGTGTGACAATTCCTGCCTGGGGGAGGTGTTAGCATCTCCACCCAGTGCAGGCTTTGTTACTGGCCTCAGAGTGACAAAGGCACTCTCCCCATGGGGCCAGCAACATGTCTCGGTTTGTGGCAGGCTGCTAAAACTAGTCAGCCTACACAGATAGTCGGTTAAGTTTCAGGGGGCACCTCTAAGGTGCCCTCTGTGGTGTATTTTACAATAAAATGTACACTGGCATCAGTGTGCATTTATTGTGCTGAGAAGTTTGATACCAAACTTCCCAGTTTTCAGTGTAGCCATTATGGTGCTGTGGAGTTCGTGTTTGACAGACTCTCAGACCATATACTCTTATGGCTACCCTGCACTTACAATGTCTAAGGTTTTGTTTAGACACTGTAGGGGTACCATGCTCATGCACTGGTACCCTCACCTATGGTATAGTGCACCCTGCCTTAGGGCTGTAAGGCCTGCTAGAGGGGTGGCTTACCTATACTGCATAGGCAGTGAGAGGCTGGCATGGCACCCTGAGGGGAGTGCCATGTCGACTTACTCGTTTTGTCCTCACTAGCACACACAAGCTGGCAAGCAGTGTGTCTGCGCTGAGTGAGAGGTCTCCAGGGTGGCATAAGACATGCTGCAGCCCTTAGAGACCTTCCTTGGCATCAGGGCCCTTGGTACTAGAAGTACCAGTTACAAGGGACTTATCTGGATGCCAGGGTCTGCCAATTGTGGATACAAAAGTACAGGTTAGGGAAAGAACACTGGTGCTGGGGCCTGGTTAGCAGGCCTCAGCACACTTTCAATTGTAAACATAGCATCAGCAAAGGCAAAAAGTCAGGGGGCAACCATGCCAAGGAGGCATTTCCTTACACAACCCCCCCCCAAACGAAAGAGGATGAGACTAACCTTTCCCAAGAGAGTCTTCATTTTCTAAGTGGAAGAACCTGGAAAGGCCATCTGCATTGGCATGGGCAGTCCCAGGTCTGTGTTCCACTATAAAGTCCATTCCCTGTAGGGAGATGGACCACCTCAACAGTTTAGGATTTTCACCTTTCATTTGCATCAGCCATTTGAGAGGTCTGTGGTCAGTTTGAACTAGGAAGTGAGTCCCAAAGAGGTATGGTCTCAGCTTCTTCAGGGACCAAACCACAGCAAAGGCCTCCCTCTCAATGGCACTCCAACGCTGCTCCCTGGGGAGTAACCTCCTGCTAATGAAAGCAACAGGCTGGTCAAGGCCATCATCATTTGTTTGGGACAAAACTGCCCCTATCCCATGTTCAGAGGCATCAGTCTGCACAATGAACTGCTTAGAATAATCTGGAGCTTTTAGAACTGGTGCTGAGCACATTGCCTGTTTCAGGGTGTCAAAGGCCTGTTGGCATTCCACAGTCCAGTTCACTTTCTTGGGCATTTTCTTGGAGGTGAGTTCAGTGAGGGCTGTCACAATGGATCCATATCCCTTCACAAACCTCCTGTAATACCCAGTCAAGCCAAGGAATGCCCTGACTTGAGTCTGGGTTTTTGGAGCTACCCAGTCCAGAATAGTCTGGATCTTGGGTTGGAGTGGCTGAACTTGGCCTCCACCTACAAGGTGGCCCAAGTAAACCACAGTTCCCTGCCCTATCTGGCATTTGGATGCCTTGATAGAGAGGCCTGCAGATTGCAGAGCCTTCAAAACCTTCCTCAGGTGGACCAGGTGATCCTGCCAGGTGGAGCTAAAGACAGCAATATCATCAAGATAAGCTGTGCTAAAGGACTCCAAGCCAGCAAGGACTTGATTCACCAACCTTTGGAAGGTGGCAGGGGCATTCTTTAAACCAAAGGGCATAACAGTAAACTGATAATGCCCATCAGGTGTGGAGAATGCTGTCTTTTCTTTTGCTCCAGGTGCCATTTTTATTTGCCAGTACCCTGCTGTCAAGTCAAAGGTACTTAGAAATTTGGCAGCACCTAATTTATCAATGAGCTCATCAGCTCTTGGAATTGGATGGGCATCTGTCTTGGTGACAGAATTGAGCCCTCTGTAGTCCACACAAAACCTCATCTCTTTCTTTCCATCTTTGGTGTGAGGTTTGGGGACTAAGACCACTGGGCTAGCCCAGGGGCTGTCAGAGCGCTCAATTACTCCCAATTCCAGCATCTTGTGGACTTCCACCTTGATGCTTTCCTTAACATGGTCAGACTGTCTAAAGATTTTGTTCTTGACAGGCATGCTGTCTCCTGTGTCCACATCATGGGTACACAGGTGTGTCTGACCAGGGGTTAAGGAGAAGAGTTCAGGAAACTGTTGTAGGACTCTCCTACAATCAGCTTGCTGTTGGCCAGAGAGGGTGTCTGAGTAGATCACTCCATCTACTGTGCCATCTTTTGGGTCTGATGACAGAAGATCAGGGAGAGGTTCACTCTCTGCCTCCTGATCCTCATCTGTTACCATCAACAGATTCACATCAGCCCTGTCATGGAAGAGCTTAAGGCGGTTCACATGGATCACCCTCTTGGGGCTCCTGCTTGTGCCCAGGTCCACCAGGTAGGTGACCTGACTCTTCCTTTCTAGTACTGGGTAAGGGCCACTCCATTTGTCCTGGAGTGCCCTGGGAGCCACAGGCTCCAGAACCCAGACTTTCTGCCCTGGTTGGAACTCAACCAGTGCAGCCTTTTGGTCATACCAAAACTTCTGGAGCTGTTGGCTGGCCTCAAGGTTTTTGGTTGCCTTTTCCATGTACTCTGCCATTCTAGAGCGAAGGCCAAGTACATAGTCCACTATGTCCTGTTTAGGCTCATGGAGAGGTCTCTCCCAGCCTTCTTTAACAAGGGCAAGTGGTCCCCTTACAGGATGACCAAACAGAAGTTCAAAGGGTGAGAATCCTACTCCCTTCTGTGGCACCTCTCTGTAAGCGAAAAGCAGACATGGCAAGAGGACATCCCATCTCCTTTTGAGTTTTTCTGGGAGCCCCATGATCATGCCTTTTAATGTCTTGTTGAATCTCTCAACCAAGCCATTAGTTTGTGGATGGTATGGTGTAGTGAATTTATAAGTCACTCCACACTCATTCCACATGTGCTTTAGGTATGCTGACATGAAGTTGGTACCTCTGTCAGACACCACCTCCTTAGGGAAACCCACTCTGGTAAAGATACCAATGAGGGCCTTGGCTACTGCAGGGGCAGTAGTCGACCTAAGGGGAATAGCTTCAGGATACCTGGTAGCATGATCCACTACTACCAGGATATACATATTTCCTGAGGCTGTGGGAGGTTCTAGTGGACCAACTATGTCCACACCCACTCTTTCAAAGGGAACCCCCACCACTGGAAGTGGAATGAGGGGGGCCTTTGGATGTCCACCTGTCTTACCACTGGCTTGACAGGTGGGGCAGGAGAGGCAAAACTCCTTAACCATGTTGGACATATTGGGCCAGTAGAAGTGGTTGACTAACCTCTCCCACGTCTTGGTTTGTCCCAAATGTCCAGCAAGGGGAATGTCATGGGCCAATGTTAGGATGAACTTCCTGAACAGCTGAGGCACTACCACTCTCCTAGTGGCACCAGGTTTGGGGTCTCTGGCCTCAGTGTACAGGAGTCCATCTTCCCAATAGACCCTATGTGTTCCATTTTTCTTGCCTTTGGACTCTTCAGCAGCTTGCTGCCTAAGGCCTTCAAGAGAGGGACAGGTTTCTTGTCCCTTACACAGCTCCTCCCTTGAGGGTCCCCCTGGGCCTAAGAGCTCAACCTGATAAGGTTCAAGCTCCAAAGGCTCAGTTCCCTCAGAGGGCAGAACTTCTTCCTGAGAAGAGAGGTTCCCTTTCTTTTGCTGTGTTGTAGTTGGTTTCCCAACTGACTTTCCTGTTCTCCTTGGTAGGCTGGGCCATTCTTCCAGACTCCAGCTCTGCTTGTTCACCCTGTGCCTTGCATTGTGCTCTTGTTTTCACACACACCAGTTCAGGGATACCCAGCATTGCTGCATGGGTTTTTAGTTCTACCTCAGCCCATGCTGAGGACTCCAGGTCATTTCCAAGCAGACAGTCCACTGGGATATTTGAGGAGACCACCACCTGTTTCAGGCCATTGACCCCTCCCCATTCTAAAGTAACCATTGCCATGGGATGTACTTTTCTCTGATTGTCAGCATTGGTGACTGTGTAAGTTTTTCCAGTCAGGTATTGGCCAGGGGAAACCAGTTTCTCTGTCACCATGGTGACACTGGCACCTGTATCCCTCAGGCCCTCTATTCTAGTCCCATTAATTAAGAGTTGCTGTCTGTATTTTTGCATGTTAGGCGGCCAGACAGCTAGTGTGGCTAAATCCACCCCACCCTCAGAAACTAGAATAGCTTCAGTGTGGACCCTGATTTGCTCTGGGCACACTGTTGATCCCACTTGGAGACTAGCCATACCAGTGTTACCTGGATGGGAGTTTGGAGTGGAACCTTTCTTGGGACAGGCCTTGTCTCCAGTTTGGTGTCCATGCTGTTTACAGCTATGACACCAGGCCTTTTTGGGATCAAAGTTTTTACCCTTGTACCCATTGTTTTGTGAAGAGGCTCTGGGCCCACCCTCATGTGCAGGTTTTTGGGGGCCTGTAGAAGACTCTTTACTATTTTTAGTTTTGGTTGTCTCATCACCCTTCCCCTGGGGAGTCTTTGTGACCCCTTTCTTTTGGTCACCCCCTGTGGAAGTCTTGGACACCCTTGTCTTGACCCAATGGTCCGCCTTCTTTCCCAATTCTTGGGGAGAAATTGGTCCTAGGTCTACCAGATGCTGATGCAGTTTATCATTGAAACAATTACTTAACAGGTGTTCTTTCACAAATAAATTGTACAGCCCATCATAATTACTTACACCACTGCCTTGAATCCAACCATCTAGTGTTTTCACTGAGTAGTCTACAAAGTCAACCCAGGTCTGGCTCGAGGATTTTTGAGCCCCCCTGAATCTAATCCTATACTCCTCAGTGGAGAATCCAAAGCCCTCAATCAGGGTACCCTTCATGAGGTCATAAGATTCTGCATCTTGTCCAGAGAGTGTGAGGAGTCTATCCCTACACTTTCCTGTGAACATTTCCCAAAGGAGAGCACCCCAGTGAGATCTGTTCACTTTTCTGGTTACACAAGCCCTCTCAAAAGCTGTGAACCACTTGGTGATGTCATCACCATCTTCAAATTTTGTTACAATCCCTTTAGGGATTTTCAACATGTCAGGAGAATCTCTGACCCTATTTATGTTGCTGCCACCATTGATGGGTCCTAGGCCCATCTCTTGTCTTTCCCTCTCTATGGCTAGGATCTGTCTTTCCAAAGCCAATCTTTTGGCCATCCTGGCTAACTGGATGTCCTCTTCACTGGGGCTATCCTCAGTGATTTCAGAGGTGTTGGTCTCTCCTGTGAGGGAACCAGCATCTCTGACTATTATTTTTGGAGTCAGGGTTTGAGGGACCCTGTTCTCCCTAGATAGGATTGGTAGGGGGGAATTTTCCTCCAAGTCACTATCCTCTTCCTCTGAGTTGCCACCCTCAGAGGGGTTGGCCTTTTCAAACTCTGCCAAAAGCTCCTGGAGCTGTATTTTGGTAGGTTTGGGGCCCATTGTTATTTTCTTTATTTTACAGAGTGACCTTAGCTCCCTCATCTTAAGATGGAGGTAAGGTGTGGTGTCGAGTTCCACCACAGTCACATCTGTGCTAGACATTTTGCTTCTAAAAGTTGGAATACTTTTTAAGAATCTACAACTGGTTCTAGAATCTAATTCAAACTTTTACAAACTTTTAAACTCTAAAAGAAATGCTAAACAGGATCTAACACAAGGCCCTAGCAGGTCTTTTAAGAATTTAGAAAACTTTTCAAATTGCAAAAATCAATTTCTAATGACAATTTTGGAATTTGTCGTGTGATCAGGTATTGGCTGAGTAGTCCAGCAAATGCAAAGTCTTGTACCCCACCGCTGATCCACCAATGTAGGAAGTTGGCTCTGTATGTGCTATTTCAAAGTAAGGAATAGCATGCACAGAGTCCAAGGGTTCCCCTTAGAGGTAAGATAGTGGCAAAAAGAGATAATACTAATGCTCTATTTTGTGGTAGTGTGGTCGAGCAGTAGGCTTATCCAAGGAGTAGTGTTAAGCATTTGTTGTACATACACATAGACAATAAATGAGGTACACACACTCAGAGACAAATCCAGCCAATAGGTTTTTATATAGAAAAATATCTTTTCTTAGTTTATTTTAAGAACCACAGGTTCAAATTCTACATGTAATATCTCATTCGAAAGGTATTGCAGGTAAGTACTTTAGGAACTTCAAATCATCAAAATTGCATGTATACTTTTCAAGTTATTCACAAATAGCTGTTTTAAAAGTGGACACTTAGTGCAATTTTCACAGTTCCTAGGGGAGGTAAGTATTTGTTAGGTTAACCAGGTAAGTAAGACACTTACAGGGCTTAGTTCTTGGTCCAAGGTAGCCCACCGTTGGGGGTTCAGAGCAACCCCAAAGTCACCACACCAGCAGCTCAGGGCCGGTCAGGTGCAGAGTTCAAAGTGGTGCCCAAAACACATAGGCTAGAATGGAGAGAAGGGGGTGCCCCGGTTCCGGTCTGCTTGCAGGTAAGTACCCGCGTCTTCGGAGGGCAGACCAGGGGGGTTTTGTAGGGCACCGGGGGGGACACAAGTCCACACAGAAATTTCACCCTCAGCAGCGCGGGGGCGGCCGGGTGCAGTGTAGAAACAAGCGTCGGGTTTGTAATGTTAGTCTATGAGAGATCTCGGGATCTCTTCAGCGCTGCAGGCAGGCAAGGGGGGGATTCCTCGGGGAAACCTCCACTTGGGCCAGGGAGAGGGACTCCTGGGGGTCACTTCTCCAGTGAAAGTCCGGTCCTTCAGGTCCTGGGGGCTGCGGGTGCAGGGTCTCTCCCAGGCGTCGGGACTTTAGGTTCAAAGAGTCGCGGTCAGGGGAAGCCTCGGGATTCCCTCTGCAGGCGGCGCTGTGGGGGCTCAGGGGGGACAGGTTTTGGTACTCACAGTATCAGAGTAGTCCTGGGGTCCCTCCTGAGGTGTTGGATCGCCACCAGCCGAGTCGGGGTCGCCGGGTGCAGTGTTGCAAGTCTCACGCTTCTTGCGGGGAGCTTGCAGGGTTCTTTAAAGCTGCTGGAAACAAAGTTGCAGCTTTTCTTGGAGCAGGTCCGCTGTCCTCGGGAGTTTCTTGTCTTTTCGAAGCAGGGGCAGTCCTCAGAGGATGTCGAGGTCGCTGGTCCCTTTGGAAGGCGTCGCTGGAGCAGGATCTTTGGAAGGCAGGAGACAGGCCGGTGAGTTTCTGGAGCCAAGGCAGTTGTCGTCTTCTGGTCTTCCGCTGCAGGGGTTTTCAGCTGGGCAGTCCTTCTTGTAGTTGCAGGAATCTAATTTTCTAGGGTTCAGGGTAGCCCTTAAATACTAAATTTAAGGGCGTGTTTAGGTCTGGGGGGTTAGTAGCCAATGGCTACTAGCCCTGAGGGTGGGTACACCCTCTTTGTGCCTCCTCCCAAGGGGAGGGGGTCACAATCCTAACCCTATTGGGGGAATCCTCCATCTGCAAGATGGAGGATTTCTAAAAGTTAGAGTCACTTCAGCTCAGGACACCTTAGGGGCTGTCCTGACTGGCCAGTGACTCCTCCTTGTTTTTCTCATTATTTTCTCCGGCCTTGCCGCCAAAAGTGGGGCCTGGCCGGAGGGGGCGGGCAACTCCACTAGCTGGAGTGTCCTGCTGGGTTGGCACAAAGGAGGTGAGCCTTTGAGGCTCACCGCCAGGTGTGACAATTCCTGCCTGGGGGAGGTGTTAGCATCTCCACCCAGTGCAGGCTTTGTTACTGGCCTCAGAGTGACAAAGGCACTCTCCCCATGGGGCCAGCAACATGTCTCGGTTTGTGGCAGGCTGCTAAAACTAGTCAGCCTACACAGATAGTCGGTTAAGTTTCAGGGGGCACCTCTAAGGTGCCCTCTGTGGTGTATTTTACAATAAAATGTACACTGGCATCAGTGTGCATTTATTGTGCTGAGAAGTTTGATACCAAACTTCCCAGTTTTCAGTGTAGCCATTATGGTGCTGTGGAGTTCGTGTTTGACAGACTCTCAGACCATATACTCTTATGGCTACCCTGCACTTACAATGTCTAAGGTTTTGTTTAGACACTGTAGGGGTACCATGCTCATGCACTGGTACCCTCACCTATGGTATAGTGCACCCTGCCTTAGGGCTGTAAGGCCTGCTAGAGGGGTGGCTTACCTATACTGCATAGGCAGTGAGAGGCTGGCATGGCACCCTGAGGGGAGTGCCATGTCGACTTACTCGTTTTGTCCTCACTAGCACACCCAAGCTGCCAAGCAGTGTGTCTGCGCTGAGTGAGAGGTCTCCAGGGTGGCATAAGACATGCTGCAGCCCTTAGAGACCTTCCTTGGCATCAGGGCCCTTGGTACTAGAAGTACCAGTTACAAGGGACTTATCTGGATGCCAGGGTCTGCCAATTGTGGATACAAAAGTACAGGTTAGGGAAAGAACACTGGTGCTGGGGCCTGGTTAGCAGGCCTCAGCACACTTTCAATTGTAAACATAGCATCAGCAAAGGCAAAAAGTCAGGGGGCAACCATGCCAAGGAGGCATTTCCTTACAGGTGGCCCTTGGCAGGCGGTGTGCGTGGGGTGGCGCTTGGCAGGCGGTGTGCGTGGAGTGGCGCTTGGCAGGCGGTGTGCGTGGGGTGGCGCTTGGCGGGCAGTGCCAGCGAAACGTCAGTCCACATACTCCCATCAGCTAGTGTGACTGCTGTATCAGGCATGTGGGCGTATGTAAGTGGTGGGCCCTTGAGTGGCGCTGTCTGTCAATGCGAGTGTTGTAATGTGCTGGGCCCGTGGCTGGCGGCGTGAAAGGTCTTGTGCTTGTTATGTATGAAAGGTGTGCGAATGGACTGTAAAACCGTTGGTGCCTTGACGCGGCTTTACAGATCACGAGCTATGAGTCATTGGTTCCGTTTTTTGGCCTTTCAGTTATTAACAGTGCATTTCACTTTTGTGAAATCTCTTGTTAATAAACTTTGATCTACTGAACCATCACTCACCCTCGTGCCAAATCCAACCAGTATGTGTGGTACAAATGACAAAACCTGCTCCGCTGTAATCAGGCGTCGCAGCACACTTGTAACACATTAGGTGTCTCAGGTGGGACCCAGATGATGAAGCATGCCACCAACTTGGTTGGTGGGTGAGGGGTCTTTTTCACATAACCCAAGTGCATTTCTTTTCACAATTTTAGTGTTTGGCACATCACAGACGTGCGTGGATACATCAAAATGATATATTGCAAAATTACCTGTGGTTGGGGGAGGGGGCACCTATGTTTTTGGTCCTGGGTGTGGCCTTCATCTAGGGAAACCTACCAACCCCTAAAAAAAAATTAAAACTAGACACCACAAAGAGTCCAGGGAGGTGTGGCTTGCGTGGATCCCCCAACATTTTCTTACCCAGACTCCTCTGCAAACCTCAAAATTTGCTTAAAAAAAAGCATATTTTCCTGACTTTTCTTAGTAGGATCACCGCTCCAGCACAAAATTCTTACTCCCCAGCGTTCCCCTCAGTCTTCCAAGTAAAATGACACCTCACTTGTGTGGGTCCCCAAAGAAGAGTCAGCCTAAAGATGTATAAAAGAAGAATATGTGCTTATCAACTCGCTGTGCTATCCCCTCAATCTCTACAAGTTTTTGGGCTTTTTCTGTTGCAGGCACCTGGCCCACCCACACAAGTGAGGTATCATTTTTATCGGGAGACTTGGGGAAACGCTGGGTGGAAGGAAATTTGTGGCTCCTCTCAGATTCCAGAACTCTCTTTCACCGAAATGTGAGGAAAAAGTGTTTTTTTTAGACAAATTTAGAGGTTTGCAAAGGATTCTGGGTAACAGAACCTGGTCAGAGCCCCACAAGTCACCCCATCTTGGATTCCCCTAGGTCTCTAGTTTTCAAAAACGCACAGGTTTGGTAAGTTTCCCTAGGTGCTGGCTGAGCTAGAGGCCAAAATCCACAGGTAGGCACTTTGCAAAAAACACCCCTGTTTTCTTTGGGAAAATGTGATGTGTCCACGTTGTGTTTTGGAGCATTTCCTGTCGCAGGCGCTAGGCCTACCCACACAAGTGAGGTATCATTTTTATCGGGAGACTTGGGGGAACATAGAATAGCAAAACAAGTGTTATTGCCCCTTGTCTTTCTCTACATTTGTTCCTTCCAAATATAACAGAGTAAAAGACATCTATTTGAGAAATGCCCTGTAATTCACATGCTACCATGGGCACCCCGGAATTCAGAGATGTGCAAATAACCACTGCTCGTCAACACCTTATCTTATGCACATTTTGGAAATACAAAGGTTTTCTTGATACCTATTTTTCACTCTTTACATTTCAGCAAATGAACTGCTGTATATCCGGTATAGAATGAAAACGCGCTGCTTGGTGCAGTTCAATTATTGGCTCTGGGTACCTAAGGTTCTTGATGAACCTACAAGAGCTATATATCCCTGCAACCAGAAGAGTCCAGCAGACGTAAGGGTATATTCCTTTCAAAAATCTGATATAGCAGTAAAAAGTTACAGAGTAAAACGTAGAGAAAAATGGCAGATTTTTTCACCTCAATTTCAATATTTTTTTATTTCAGTTGTTAGTTTCTGTAGGAAACCCTTGTAGGATCTACACAAATTACCCATTGCTGAATTCAGAATTTTGTCTACATTTCAGAATTTTTGGGGTTTCTGGGATCCAGCATCGGTTTCACGTCCATTTCTGTCACTGACTGGAAGGAGGCTGAAAGCACAAAACAAATCGTAAAAATGGGGTATGTTCCAGTAAAATGCCAAAATTGTGTTGAAAAATTTGGTTTTCTGATTCAAGTCTGCCTGTTCCTGAAAGCTGGGAAGTTGGGAAGTTGGTAATTTTAGCACAGCAAACCCTTTGTTGATGCCATTTTCAGGGAAAAATCCACAAGCCTTCTTCTGCAGCCCTTTTTCCCCATTGTTTTGAAAGAAAATGAAAATGTCACTTACCCAGTGTACATCTGTTCGTGGCATCAGTCGCTGAGATTCACATGGTATGCATGAGCTCGCCATCTGGTGTTGGGTCGGAGTGTTACAAGTTGTTTTTCTTCGAAGAAGTGTTTTCGAGTCACGGGACCGAGTGACTCCACCTTCTGTGCTCATTGCGCATGGGCGTCGACTCCATCTTCGATTGTTTTCCCCGCAGAGGGTGAGGTAGGAGTTGTACTATAGTAATAGTGCCCGCGCAATGAAAAATGTAAGTATGTACCTATTAAAGGATTAAGTAATATATACAAATGTACAAAATTGAAGGTAACTTCTGAACTGCTACAGGCTTCCGGGGAGGTGGGTGGGTCCATGTGAATCTCAGCGACTGATGCCACGAACAGATGTACACTGGGTAAGTGACATTTTCAGTTCGATGGCATCTGTCGCTGTAGATACACATGGTATGCATAGACTAGTAAGCAGTTAGTTCCCCATAAGCGGTGGTTTAGCCTGTAGGAGTAGAAGTTGTCTGAAATAGAGTTCTTAATACAGCTTGACCTACTGTAGCTTGTTGTGCGGATAGCACATCTATACAGTAGTGTTTGGTGAATGTGTGAGGCGTAGACCAAGTGGCTGCCTTACATATTTCCTGCATTGGGATGTTTCCTAAAAAGGCCATTGAAGCACCTTTTTTCCTTGTTGAATGTGCCCTGGGAGTAATGGGCAGTTGTCTTTTTGCTTTAAGGTAGCAGATTTGGATGCATTTAACTATCCATCTGGCTATACCTTGTTTTGATATTGGGTTACCTGCATGAGGTTTTTGGAATGCAATAAATAGCTGTTTAGTTTTTCTGATGTTCTTTGTTCTGTCAATGTAGTACATTAATGCTCTTTTGACATCTAATGTATGTAGTGCTCTTTCAGCCACAGAATCTGGCTGTGGGAAAAATACTGGTAGTTCTACCGTTTGATTTAGATGGAATGGTGAAATAACTTTTGGTAAAAATTTTGGATTAGGTCGTAGGACGACCTTATTTTTATGTATTTGTATAAAAGGCTCTTGTGTTGTGAACGCTTGAATTTCACTTACTCTTCTTAGAGATGTAATGGCGATGAGAAAGGCAACTTTCCAGGTTAGGAATTGTATTCCGCAAGAGTGCATGGGTTCGAAAGGTGGGCCCATGAGTCTTGTTAGAACCACGTTTAGGTTCCATGAAGGAACAGGTGGTGTTCTTGGTGGTATAATTCTTTTAAGCCCTTCTATAAATGCTTTGATAACTGGTATCCTATACAAGGAAGTTGAATAGGTAGTTTGCAGGTATGCAGATATTGCTGCAAGGTGTATTTTAATAGAAGAGAAGGCTAGCTTTGCTTTTTGTAAATGGAGCAAGTAATTTACTATATGTTTTGGAGTTGCATCTAGCGGTTGTATCTGATTATGATGGCAGTACCAAACAAATCTTTTCCACTTACTTGCGTAGCAGTGTCTAGTGGATGGCCTTCTGGCCTGCTTTATGACTTCCATACACTCTTGGCTAAGTTGCAAGTGTCCGAATTCTAGGATTTCAGGAGCCAGATTGCTAGATTCAGCGATGCTGGGTCCGGGTGTCTGATCTGTTGGTTGTGTTGCGTTAACAGATCTGGTTTGTTGGGCAGTTTGATGTGTGGTACTACAGACAGATCTAGCAGTGTTGTGTACCAGGGTTGTCTTGCCCAAGTTGGTGCTATTAAAATGAGTTTGAGTTTGTTTTGACTCAATTTGTTTACTAGGTAAGGAAGGAGAGGGAGAGGAGGAAAAGCGTAAGCAAATATTCCTGACCAGTTCATCCATAGGGCATTGCCTTGGGATTGCTTGTGTGGGTATCTGGACGCGAAGTTTTGGCATTTTGCGTTCTCTTTTGTTGCAAATAAGTCTATTTGTGGTGTTCCCCAGAGTGTGAAGTAGGTGTACAGAATCTGTGGGTGGATTTCCCATTCGTGGACTTGCTGGTGATCTCGAGAGAGATTGTCTGCCAGCTGATTCTGGATCCCCGGAATAAACTGTGCTATTAGACCAATCTGATGGTGGATTGCCCACTTCCATATTTTTTGAGCTAACAAGCTTAACTGCGTTGAATGTGTTCCTCCTTGTTTGTTTAGATAATACATCGTTGTCATGTTGTCTGTTTTGACAAGGATGTATTTGTGGGTTATGATTGGTTGGAAAGCTTTTAGTGCTTGAAAAACTGCTAATAATTCTAGATGATTTATATGCAGTTTTGTTTGATGTATGTTCCATTGTCCTCTTATGTTGTGTTGATTGAGATGTGCTCCCCACCCTGTCATGGAAGCATCTGTTGTTATTACGTACTCTGGCACTGGGTCTTGGAAAGGCCGCCCTATGTTTAAATTTATACTGTTCCACCATAGAAGCGAGAGGTAAGTTTGGCGGTCTAGCAACACCAGATCTAGAAGGTGACCCTGTGCTTGAGACCACTGTGAGGCTAGGCACTGTTGTAAGGGCCTCATGTGCAGTCTTGCGTTTGGGACAATGGCTATGCATGAGGACATCATGCCTAGGAGCTGTAGTATTGTTCTTGCTTGTATTGTTTGGTTTGGAGACATGTGTTGAATGACCCTGTTGAAATTGTGGATCCTTTGTGGAGTTGGCGTTGCTACTCCTTTTGTCGTGTCTATTATGGCTCCTAGATATTGCTGTACTTTGCTTGGCAGAATGTTTGATTTTGCAAAGTTGACGGTGAACCCTAGTTTGTAGAGGGTTTGTATGACTTGATTTGTGTGGTTTGAGCATTGTGTGAGCGAACTGGTTTTGATTAGCCAGTCGTCTAGATACGGGAACACATGTATTTGCTGCCTTCTGATGTGTGCAGCGACTACTGCTAGGCATTTTGTGAATACTCTTGGAGCGGTTGTTAAACCAAAAGGCAATACTTTGAATTGGTAATGTATTCCTTTGAATACAAACCTTAGATATTTCCTGTGTGATTGATGTATTGGTATATGGAAATATGCATCCTTGAGGTCTAGGGTTGTCATGTAGTTGTGTTTTTTGAGCAATGGTAACACTTCTTGTAGTGTGACCATGTGAAAGTGGTCTGATTTGATGAATGTGTTTACTACTCTGAGGTCTAGAATTGGTCTCAGTGTTTCGTCCTTTTTTGGTATCAAGAAGTACAGTGAATAAACTCCTGTGTTTATTTGTGTGCTTGGTACTAATTCTATTGCATTTTTTTGCAGTAGTGCTTGAACTTCTATCTCTAGAAGCTGTGAATGGTATTTTGTTAAATTTTGTGATTTTGGTGGTATGTCTGGAGGGAATTGCAGGAATTCTATGCAATAACCATGCTGGATAATTGCTAAGACCCATGTGTCTGTAGTTATTTTGTCCCATGCTTCGTAATATTGACGTATCCTCCCGCCCACTGGTGTTGTGTGGGAGGGGTGTGTGACATGTGAGTCACTGCTTGTTGGTAGTGGTTTTGGGGCTTTGAAATCTTCCCCTATTCCTAGGGAATTGCCCCCCTCTATACTGGCCCCGAAAACCTCCCCTGTACTGTCCCTGGTAGGTGGGCGGTGCGGACTGTGAGGTGCTAGCTTGTGTGGCCTGACCCCGAAACCCTCCTCTAAAAGGTGTTTTGCGGAAGGTGTTATAAGATCCTCTGCCCTGCGGGGAATAGAGTGCGCCCATGGCCTTGGCAGTGTCAGTGTCCTTCTTGAGCTTTTCTATGGCTGTGTCGACCTCCGGTCCGAACAGAAGTTTTTCGTTTACTGGCATGTTAAGCACTGCCTGCTGAATTTCTGGCTTGAATCCAGACGTTCTGAGCCATGCGTGCCTACGGATGGTAACCGACGTATTAATGGTTCTTGCGGCCGTGTCTGCTGCATCCATGGAGGAGCGTATTTGATTGTTGGAAATGTTTTGACCCTCCTCAACAACCTGTTTTGCTCTCTTTTGCAGATCTTTTGGGAGATGTTCAATGAGATGCTGCATCTCATCCCAGTGGGCTCTGTCGTATCGCGCTAACAGCGCTTGTGAATTTGCGATGCGCCACTGGTTTGCTGCTTGGACAGCAACCCTCTTCCCGGCTGCATCGAACTTCCTACTTTCTTTATCTGGGGGAGGTGCATCCCCAGAAGTGTGTGAGTTTGCCCTTTTTCTGGCAGCCCCTACCACCACAGAGTCTGGTGGCAGCTGAGAGGTGATGAATACAGGGTCCGTAGGAGGCGCCTTATACTTCTTGTCCACCCTAGGCGTCACTGCCCTACTTTTTACTGGCTCCTTGAAAATGTCCTTTGCATGGCGTAGCATGCCTGGGAGCATCGGCAGGCTTTGGTAGGAGCTGTGGGTTGAAGAGAGGGTGTTAAATAGAAAATCATCCTCTACTTGTTCCGAGTGTAGTTCCACATTATGGAATAGTGCTGCTCTAGCCACCACTTGTGAGTAGGCTGTGCTGTCTTCCGGTGGTGATGGCCTAGTTGGGTATGTGTCTGGGCTGTTATCAGACACTGGTGCGTCGTACAAGTCCCACGCATCCTGATCTTGGTCATCGTGGCTCATGGCGGTGTGAGCTGGCGAATGTGACGGGGTGTAAGTTGGCGAAGCCGGAGTTACAGGTGGAGGCGAGGGAGGAGGTGTTACCTTTTGTGCTGTTTGTTGCTGAGGAGTAAACTGAAGCGTTCTCTTTCGTTTGACAGGTGGAAGGGTACTGATCTTCCCAGTCCCCTGCTGAATAAAGATACGCTTTTGCGTGTGATCCACGTCAGTGGATTGCAGTTCTTGTTCAAATCTATGTTTCTTCATTTGAGAAGACATAGAATGCTCTTCAGTGTAGGAGCCAGAAACAGGGTCTGATGTCGCTTTTTTCGGCTCCGAAACCCCTGTCGATTGTTTTTTCGGCTCCGAGGTAACCTTCCTTTTTTTCTGTGCCGAAAATTCTTGGCCTCTATGGTCTTCGGCGCCACTGTCTCGGCGTCGATCCGTGTCGACACCGAACTCTCGGTGTCGATGCTTCTGTTTAGCACTCTCTCGGTCTCGAGGAGGCTGCGTGCCGGTGTCTCGACCGGAGTCGGACGATCTCGACACTAAATGGGCCTTTTTCGGTGCCGATTGTTGGTCACCGAGAATTTGGGTGGAGCCATGGCCGGTTGGCAGTGGCGTCCCCTGGGCCTTCTTTCCTTTTTTAAGGTTTGATCTCGACGTCTTACTCACAGTTCTTGTAGAGTGTAGCTCGTCGGAGTCTGAATCCTGGATGGAAAAGGATTCCTCCTGTTCCTCTTCTGTCTCGAACTGTCGACGCTCTTTTGGCGTGGACGCCATCTGGAGTCTTCTCGCTCGACGGTCGCGCAGAGTTTTTCGGGACCGGAACGCCCGACAGGCCTCACAGGATTCTTCGCTGTGCTCGGGTGACAGGCACAGATTACAGACCGAGTGTAGGTCCGTATAAGGATATTTGTTGTGGCATTCGGGGCAGAATCGAAACGGGGTCCGTTCCATCGGCGTTGTCCTCCACGCGGTCGGGCCGACTAGGCCCCGACGGGGTGCCGAAATCTACCCCGAAGGGCACCGAAGCGCTTCGATGTTCAACGCGTCGTTGTATGTGTCTATCTCTAACCGGATCGCAACGATACCGTCGAAAATCTTCCGTCTTCAGCTATCTTTCCGTTCCGAAACTCGGAGCGACAGGAACACGTCCGAACCCGATGGCGGAAAGAAAACAATCGAAGATGGAGTCGACGCCCATGCGCAATGAGCACAGAAGGTGGAGTCACTCGGTCCCGTGACTCGAAAACACTTCTTCGAAGAAAAACAACTTGTAACACTCCGACCCAACACCAGATGGCGAGCTCATGCATACCATGTGTATCTACAGCGACAGATGCCATCGAACATAAAGTTTCACTGTGTTTTGGCTATTTTCTTGGCCTCCTTCAGATGAACCCACAAAGTCTGGGTGCCTCTAGAATCCCTAGGATGTTGGAATAAAAGGAAGCAAATTTGGCGTGGGTTGCTTATGTGGAAAAAAAGTTATGAGGGCCTAAGCGCGCCCTGCCCTAAATAGCCAAAAAACAGCCTGGCACCTGAGGGGGAAAAGGCCTGGCAGCGAAGGGGTTAAAAGTCATCTACTCTTGATGCGAATGGGACAAGGTCTCCTTTCAAGTCCAAGAAGCAGGTTTTAAAATTGTTCTTATGTATTCCCACCTCCATGTTTACATTCTGTAAGAAGGTTTACAGGAAGTCTTCTGTGATTTCCACTCAATTTAGGTCTATCTGTGACCCATTTGTCAAAGAATCTTTAAGCAGCTGCTTGTCTTTACCATCTGTATATTTTGAAAAGTTCTTCAACAAACAGCTCCTATAGTCTTCCATTTTGCAGCTCAACGTTTTTCAGAAGTTGGTTTGAGGTAACGCGAGCCACTTAAATGCTAGTCCCGCTCTCTGTCTGTCTAAATTATAACCTATCCTTCCTCTGCTGTTATACCAAACAGTGTTGCTGTCCTGAGGTCACAGCTTTTAGTACACAGAACCGGCAATGGCTTGCCACTTGCTGTCACCAAACATGTAGGCTGGACAGGAGTAACGGTCCCCTCTTCTCGCTCTTGGGTTCCGGAAGTGTTTAGATCACATGCTGTTTATCGGAGTACAGAGGAGCATGACAAATGACATCTACTCAATTCCTCTCTTCTGCTAACCTGTCTAATGCTTTCTGAGACTTCTCGAATAAATCTCTGGCATCTCACAATCCAGAACCAACAGGTGTCTATGGAAGCTCTTGTATATCTCCGTTCCTTCAATGCAAAGACTATGTAGCAATATATATTGTTTCCTTAAAGGTGAATATTTTTTCATCCTCGTTGGGATGTGGTACGAGTCAAAGCGTTTGGTCCATTTTGCTTTAACTTTTGATCTGGAATGAATGCTCCAGCAATGCAAGGCTCTTTGAGGAGATTGTAAAACCTAGGCAACAAATTCAGAATGAGTGTGCTCTTCGGGCTATTACTTCAATCCCATTCTGTTCCGGAAGTGACGAGGAGACGCATATAAGTGCTATCCATGACCACAAACATCAGCAGCTTTCGCAAGTTTGTCCACGCCAGCAGAGACAGAGCTCAACAGCAAATCAGACTGAGCAGTGCACACATTCCTGAAGTGGGACTTTTTATGATGGAAAAAGACCAATCCACAGACCGGGGAGGCTGGAGATCAGTGAGGAATCTGGGGTTAAATAAAGTATCCACCAGAAAGAGTGTTACCAAAGGTAAGTAACTTGTTCTTCAGATGGATACTTCCACTCTCAGATTCCTCATCTAGTGAACAGATACCAAAGCAATATCTCACAAGGTAGTGGGTCTGCAGGACCCAATGGATAAGATGTCAACTCCAGGGGAGCTGGGTATCAAGGCACTAAGTGTGGCTTCATGAACGTGTGAACTGATGCCCACGTAGCTCTCCAACAGATATTAAGGGAGGTGTACTCTGCGTGCAAACGCAGTGGTAGCAGCCTTGTCCCTGGTGGATTGTGCACTCTCGCTTTGTGGAGGCTGATCTTAGTCAATGCATAGCACTTGCATAACAGAGGATGAATCATGAGGTGGTCCATTTCTGCACTGCTCCTCCCTTTTTTTTGCACCAGAGAACTCCACAAAGATTCAATTGTTTACCTGATATTCCTTGGTACGACTGATGTAAACATTCACTGCTCTTTTTTTGGTTCTAAGCAATGGAATCTTTCTTCCTCTTTCAAGGGAAATGAAGGGACAAAGAAGGGCAGAAGTGTGAAAAGGCAACACCACCTTCGGCAGAAATGCTGCTTGAGTCCGTAACACCAGTCTGTCCACGGAAAAAGTAGTATAATAAGGCTGGACTGAGAGGGCCTGAAGCTCACTCAACCAGTGTGCAGATTTTATTGCAGTAAGACTGTTTCTAAGGTGAGAATGTGCAATTGACAACTGTGCATTGGCTTAACGGGGGCACACATGAAAAAAGTGAGACGTCTTTCCTGGGACAAGGACAAAACAAACAGCAATACATCTGGCATGTACCGCTTCAAGCCACAAACTTATCCCAGCACCCGGAATTTACACAGTTTGTATAGCAGCCTGGCTGCTAGGATAACTTCAACAACTTTTTTGGGGGGCGGGGGGTTGGGCGGTGGGGTGTTGAGGGTCATCAAAGGAGATTAACTGTCCTCACTCAATCTCCACACCTTGGGAGATGTAGATTGTGCAGGCTCAGATGCTTGACCCTATGCTGCTGCTGTGACAGAAGATCTTCCCAAAGAAATAGCCTGATCAGAGGAGATATGCTCAGCCTCATAAGTTCGTAGTCCACAGCCACTTGGATGACCAGGCTCGATAATTTCCTGATCTTTGTAACTTGGGATAGGAGACACAGCAGCGGGCAGGTATTCAGGACTCCAGAGTTCCACTCTAGAAGGAATTAGTCTCCAACTGGGAGCCCTCTTGGAAGCTCCAGTAAACAGAAATGTTGACATTGTGCATTCCAGGGGTTGTTCCCATTCCTGGAAGACACCCTGTGCCAATCATGGGTGTAACTGCCATTCGTGCTGTGCGAGGTGTTGTTGGTTGTGTTTGTCCGCCCTGATGCTTAAGGATCCTGCCAGGTGGTGTACCACCAGGGAAGTGTCTTGACAATTTTGCCAGTTTGAAAGGCGTAGGGCCTTGTTGCAGTACCACATGGTGGTGGTGTGGTCTGTGAGACCCTGTACTCGCCTTCCCTTGAAGGTGGGCAGGAAGGATTTCAACACCATGCGAATCCCCCACAACTTATGCAAATTGATTTCGAAGTGGGTCTCCACCTAAGACCAAAGTCCTCTGATTTCCACCTATCCCATATGGTCTCTCCAACCTAGTAGCGGTGTGTCAGTCACCACCGTCAACTCAGGGTGGAACAGGTAGAGGGGTCTGTCACTGGTCCATTTGCAGTCCAGAAGCCTTCATTGCAGATATTCTGCAGTCTGATCACACACCAGGATGGAATCCGACAGGATCCCTTGCTGCTGAGCCTAAGGAGACTTCAGGTCCTACTGTAGAGCATTCAAATCCCATCTGGCATGGTTGGTAAGCAGGATGCAGGAGTGCCAGCAAGCAACACAGAGACCTTGATTTGTTGTTCTGGGTGAAAAGACTGAAAGCTGCCATTTCTAAGATGTCACTGATGAAGGGGAGCCTCTGCAAAGAAGTGAGAGTTTGGCAGGCTGAGAGAGAATGCAAGAAGTCTGCTATCACCTGGAGGTGCTCCTCGAATAACTGGCGAGACCATCTTCAACATTCAATCATCGAGGTAGAGGAAGACTGGCATCACCGACCTATGAAGATTGGTAGAGACTACCGCCATTCCTTTGTGAACACCCATGGGGCACTGATGAGACCGAAAGGAAGCATGACAAATTGAAAGTGCTTATGGCCCACCTCAAACCACAGGTAGCGCCCGTGGGCCGGGAGCACAGGGATGTGAAAACAGATGCCCTGCAAGTCCAACGCCACCATCCAGTCTCCGGGATCCAGAGGAGAAAGACCTCTGCCAACATGAGCATCTTGGATTTGTCCTTATGGAAGGTGTTTAAAGGGTGAATATTCAAAATAGAACGAAGGCCTCTATCCTTCCTCGGCACAAGGGTGGAGTCCAAACTTCTGAGGCCAGTAACCTCTCTATGGCTTCTTTGACCAAAAGAGCCTGCAGCTCTTGATGCAGAACAGACAGATGGTCCTCTGAAAGCTGTTGAAACATTGTTGGTTGGGGTGGTGGGTGGAAAAGGAAAGGCAGGGCCTAGGTGTAGCCACATACCATTCATCTTGAATAGTTTAGGCCAAAGAAGCTCTTATGTCTTTGAGGCCTGCCGGCAAGATTTCGCTAACCATGTCCCACAGCAAGTGCACTGACCAACCAGCACCTAAATGCAGCATCCTAGTAGGCAAATGGCACTGACTGACGTCAAAGCAGGACTGGCTGAGGAAAACATCTACTTGACAAAATGTAAGATATGTTTGGACTTTCTCTCAGGGGGAGGAGTCTGGAAGGTGCCAGGGTTACCTCTGCTGGTGAATTCCTGCACCACCAACCTTTCAGGAGTTGGATGCTGTTTCATGAAACCTGGGTCACTTGGCAGTTGACTATGGAAAAGGGTGACATGTTGATTGACCGAGTGTCTAGGGCATGGTTTACTCCAAGTGCCCAGATACAAGGGCCTTTTTGAAGAGCAGGAGAGGTCCAGTCGAGACTGGCCTGGCTGAAAGACCTCATGGGCACATTACTCTTTACCTCTCTAGTGGGCAGATGGAGGTCAAGGACCTTAGCACCCCCTCCTAATCACAGTTGTGTGAGAAATATTATCTTCTGTCACTGGTCCTTAGGGTGAGGGGGACCAACCAAGTATCAGGCAATAGTTAACCCACTGGCCTCCTGTAGGTCCGTGAACCAACTGTCCTCATCCCCTCAATTGTCATCTCCATATGGCTGGCTCTGGTAAAGGTCAGAGCAAAAATGTTGGTGTAGTGTCTGTGCGCAGCTGCACTGCAGTGGAACAGTGTCGGAGTCTGATGGGTTTAGTATAGGCTGTGCCATATCAAGATCTGGTTGTGGTCTGAGATGAGGTTGAGACAGAGTCGGAAACTACGATGGGTTGTGACTCCTCCTCCGGAAGCGTCCATGTTCAAGGGACCGACACAGATTTCGGTACTGGACCAAAAATCAGCACTGATGCCGGTGTGGAGCCTGAAGCGCATTCAAGGGTCACAGATAGAGCGAAGGATGGATCTGCCAGCAGTATCATGACTTCTTGGACTTATCCAAAGACTTCGATCACAACAAAAACCTGCCATGGGAATAACTTTGGGAACCTGAAAGAGTCCGCACTCGGACCTGACCTGGAACTGAACCTGTGTGTAGTCTTGCAGTGCTTTCCCACCATGTAGAGCTTGGCTTCTCATTCTCGGGTGGCTTTAGATTCCTCTGGGTATAGTAATCAAAGCCTAGGAGTTGTTCGCCAAACCCAAACAACAGAGACACATCTTAGGGATCGATTTCAGACATCTATTTCCAACAGTCTCTACTAGGTTTAATCCCTGTGGTTTTAGTGGCTGACATTCCCTTCCATGCTGGAAATTTTTAATGAAAAAAATCTCTTTGCAGAGTGAAGGAGTGGACTTCCGGATAAACATCTGAAAGCATGGAAAGAAAGGAACTAACAGCGCACATGAATGGCGCAATCTGCCTCCACTCGTCACTTCTGGAGATGAATAGAGTTGATGTACAGTCACACAATGCCACGTACTAGTGTGCTGGAGCACTGCTTTTAGAGTTTACCAGATCCAGTCTGGTGCCTGGGGATATTCGCAAAGTGAGGAATCTGTGATTAGAAGTATCCATTAGAACAATGAGTTAGCTAAACCAATGCATTCCAATACCGTGACCCTTCTTTTAAAAGGACAAAGTAGAACTATTAGAGAGCGAGAGTACATACCATGCCTAGGATGCTATTCATTTGTGGACAGGGTGCTTGCTTTTAATATATCCTGTTCATGTTTTAGTGTATAAAGAAAGAACACGTAAACAAAATCTTCGCCCTGAACCGTGACTGAATTTAACTGCTAAAGTATATTTGTTGGCTAAACTTTATTGGTATTTTGCACGGGCTATACCAGCTGTTCATGTCTTGCTGGGATCTTTTCACAGAAAGAAAACAAAATAAAGGCAAAAAAAAATATTAAGTGAAGACATCAAATGCAGAGTGGTTCAGGTCACATACTACAAATGACAGACTACTTGCCAAAAGATGTAGACAACTCCTACAGGTATATAAAAGAAAAAGGAGATGCCTAGCACTTTATTGCCACATTGTGCACGTTTGTATCCTCCATCTAGTGTTGCAATTTGCTGGACATCAGGTATCAGCAGTGTGTTCGTAGCATCTGCAAATAGTGGTGTCAAGGTCCTACCGGTCCAATGCTTCCCCCTCCACCACTAGGACCCTATTTATTTTTTATATAAATCTTACTGCCCTGACAAGGCGCTGAATAACAAATTAGGGTGCCAGTGAGAATGGTGGCATTTGTGGCTTCCCTTAGCCCAAGATCATTAAACCGGGCATATCTAGTTTGTAGGAAAAACAAAAAACAGAAAGGGCCCGATTACAACTTTGGAGGACGGTGTTAATCCGTCCCAAATGTGACGGATATACCACCTACCGTATAACGAATCCATTATATCCTATGGAACTCGTAATACGGTAGGTGGTATATCTGTCACATTTGGGACGGATTAACACCT
Source organism: Pleurodeles waltl (assembly GCF_031143425.1). Classification (NCBI taxonomy): domain Eukaryota; kingdom Metazoa; phylum Chordata; class Amphibia; order Caudata; family Salamandridae; genus Pleurodeles; species Pleurodeles waltl. Next base: position 95,771,009 of record NC_090441.1, read on the forward strand.
CCTCCAAAGTTGTAATCAAACCCACAGTGAATAAAAGCAGTGTGACACAAACAAAGGTTAAAAGTAGAAACATAAAAAACGACCAATAAGCATTATACAGTAGTGAAAACATGCATGACTTGCAATAGGGGATCAGATTAGGCAGATTTATGTTTAGGGAATATGGTTAGAGTAAGGCATCGTGTGAGGTTAAAGTAAGCTAAAGTGTATATTTGTATTAGGCTGGGGTAGAGGTTAGGTAATGGATGGTGTTAAGGTTAGGTTTAAGACTTGGGTTTGAGTAATACAAGTGGAATAAGAAGCTGACAGAGAATGCTGGCATGAGAGGATGTTAGGGAGTTTCCCCCTGTAAAAAGTTAGAGAACATGGTGTAGGAAGAAAAAGTTTAGGGTGAAGGAGGAAGTATACCTTGAGTCTTTATTTGAGTTTAGTGTACATACGGTTCTGGAACACTTTGCCTTCAGTCCAATATAAATGATCCCTTTGGAATTCTACTAGCTATCACATTACTGTGATGTAGTAATGGGATGCTGCTTCACCACTGGCTATATAAGGTAGCTACATTTTTCGTTCTGACTTTTGCAAACGTTTATCAGTGCGCCCCAGCACTTTGATTAATATTTTGGGCGTTCGTCTTAGAACACCGAGTTCCTCTTTTTGCTTATTTGACTGTGTATATAGAACATTCTCAGTGTTCCCCACTTGTCCCACATTCCAGCTTATGCATGTCAGAAGATCTACATTACCAGAACAGACATCTTCTTTCATGTCATCTGCTATTGTACGAGCACCAGGGAGTTCTTACGGTTGGGGTTAGAAGAGTCAAGTCATGCATGTTTGCTGCCAGGCGTGAGAGGGGTTATGAAAAATATGTTCAACTGGGCCCTTAATACAGCTGTGAGTGGACACTGGAGGTTACAAAATGTGAACATAATTTTGCACAAGAAGCACATCTCCAGACAGATGATCTCTGGTAGATGAAGGAAAAAATAGGGTAACAGTGTGGTGCAGAAACAAAAAAGCTGGCGATCAGAGCAACTACACTTACTTTGAGGGGGTGGCTCTAACAATGTAAAGAACACAATAGAAGTTTGAATGAAAAGACATACATGCTTGGAAAAAAAATGTGCAGCAAAAATGATAAGCGGATTAGAAGTGCCCACCAAAAACAAATATTATCCCAGTTGAAGAAAGCATTCCCAGATTATAAACAGATAGTCGGATTAAAATGCTGTAGCTCAAAAGCCAGTAGTGTCTGCAATTAATAAAGCTGGATGACCAATAAGGAATCTGCAAGTATTACATGTCAGTCAATCAAGACAAAGATAATTCAACAAGCATACTACAAGTCCAGTGGCCATGTGCTTTTTTAAAATTTTTATAAATGACACCTTACCTGCTGATGCTGCCGAGCTCCATCTGTCACAGATTTGATGACAACCTCTATCAGTTGTTTACACATAATCTATAAAAGAAAAAAATAACATTCATGGCTGAGACATATTCTAAACAAGGTTTGAAATGAATGTGCTTACCAAATAAAAGAGAATAATCAAATAGTCAATACACTCAGCAACACTCTGTTTATCAAAATGCCTGCTGCTCTTGGACTCTTAAATAATTTGGCCAGACAAATTAGTGCAGATGCCATTGGTTATGCTCTTCCCTGGAGGGAATCGAGAAAATAGCCAAATACAGCACCTTTTGGGGGAAACTTAACCATAGCAAATGTGTTTCTCTATGTGCTCACCGATTTCTCTTATTTTCTGTGGTTTCTATCTGGTTTCAGTTTGTAGTGAAACCCATGGGAGAAATGAAAAGTAGACAAAATCTGGAGGGCCGAAAGAGGTCCTTTGTACAGACTCCTCATGATTTTTCCCACACAAACTAATTGTTGAAATAAAAAATTACGGAAATAAGGAGGAAGAATCCAGGGTCTTTGGCGTGTGACTTGCATGAATCCCATTTTTTGTTTTTTTTTACAAGAAGGATTTTCAACCACTGTGTGATGGATGAAGTGTGGTGGACATGAATTGTTTGTCCATCGCAGTTAAGTGGTCAAGAATATTATGTTTTATTTTTACACACTGGTTCCATTTTCTGATAAAATTGACAGAGAACAATCCCGCAATAAAGCTTATCAATAATGATATGCAAGATGAACAGTTGTAAGAGACATGTTACCTTCTACTTCTCAATTAGGGGCTAGAGCAAGAAGTTAATTTACAGGGGAGCCCAAGTGGCATACATTGATTGACACAGCTGAATCACAGTTCTCGATCTGTATTATTTAGTCCTAAAATATTTAAAAAATGAAGAAGTCCAAGAAATAGCTGCTTAATAGTTTTCCCGAAGGGAACTGAATCTTTCTGCAGATTACTCATCTGAAGAAATATCCCAGGCATCAGATTGCATCATACTTTATGCTGTATGGGAACTAGAGCAACATGGGGGAAAATATGTCATGGGATCCATGAAGGTAAAATCCATGGCTTGAGTTCCACCTTAATTCACTGCTCCACAGAAGAACAAAGCTGAATAGGAGCTATCTCATACTCGGAAAGAGTGGATGGGGAGGGCTGCATAGCCTTCAAGAAGACCGAATATTCATGAAATAAAACACAGAAGTATAGTAATGCTTTCCACAATCTCTCATCTAAACAACAACACATGAGATAAGAAAACAAGATGAGGCTGATAATGCAGAAAATTCAAAGAAGCACTAGTGAACTATCTTTATCTGTGGCCTTCAATTCTAGACAACTTCTTGATGGAAATTTTTCATGAGGCTTTTGATAAGTATCAAAAGCTTTGCAGAAACAACACTATGGGCCTGATTACAACTTTGGAGGAAGGTGTTAATCCGTCCCAAATGTGACGGATATACCACCAGCCGTATTACGAGTCCATTATATCCTATGGAACTCATAATACAGCTGGTGGTATATCCGTCACATTTGAGACGGATTAACACCTCCTCCAAAGTTGTAATCAAGCCCTATATCTACTTGTGTTAGAATGTCACCAAAAGTTAATTATAATTCATTAAGATGACATCATGTGAAGCACGGCAATAAAGAGCAGCACACATTTCAACCAGAACACAGAAAATCATTTGTTTAAGCCACTGTGATTTAGGAGGTGAACATTCAAATAAGAACTAAACAAGGATGAAAGTGTGAGCAGAAACAGTACATTACCTTAGACGGCAATGAACACCACATAGGATGTTTCCACCCAATAGTTCAAACATTGTTTTTTTACACCTCTAGTCGTCTGTCACAGAGCCTTCAAAGACAAAACGTAACAGAGTGTGGACTTCGAATGAGCTTTGTAAAGGTGTTAACCAAGGACCAAGATGTGGCATTGCAAATGTAAACACAGGAATACCCTATAAAGGAAGGATGAAGTCATTTACAAAGAAGAATGAGCTCAGATTCCTTCAGATGTCGCCCTTTTAAGGAGCTGGGAATAAGACTTTCTCTGTTTTTCTACTTCCTTGCCTTTTGTAGCACCCGAAAAAACAACAATTGCCTCCTCAAAAAAACACTTGTCGTTTTTCCACATCGATAAGAGCTTTTTAGGGCCAACCAGTTCTTCACTTTGCACAGCATGGAAAACAAAACAAAAAACAAAAAAACAATAAGGGTCTGATTATAAGCAGACCTTAATTACGAGTTGGTGTTATTTACCACTTCCAGTAATCACTGAGAGTGTTAAATACCTCACCCTTCGTTAAAGTTTGCCAGGTCAAAACTGCCAGAATTTAACAGGGGGAATGTCAACAGTAATTACCATACAATGCAGATTTTGGTGCAGTAAGCACCAGAATCCACATATTATTCCCCCAAAACTCATGCCAAGTGTTATTTAACACACCCAAAACATAATGAAGCCTGTACTATTGTTATTTATGAGGTTCAATAAGTAGCACCTTGGTTCCAGCTAACGTGGCGGGTCTAACATTTTATGTTTCCAGTTAGGCTACAATTCTGAAATCGCTTTCAGCATACACAACAACTTCTTCCAGACCACTTCATCCAACAGATGTTAGGAAAAGAGATAAAGATTTTTTAAAAAGCTGCAACTCCACCTCCATTCCTATAAGGGTAAGACATTTAGCACTGCAATAATAGAGGAGTTCAAATGGATATCACATCACAAATGACAACACAAACTTAGGACTTCACTGGCACTTGCACAATGGTCTGGGTGGGAAGAAATTAAGTAACCCTCCATAAATCTTACAGCACATGCCTTAAACAAGCTTTCTGGAACCCCGGTAATGTGGAAAGCATTTGTTAACCTTTTAAGTGCAGGCATAGTCCAATGAAATGACGATGCCCATGCTTCGCCCAAAGTGTGCCTGACTGCCATTAGCTGACACTGGGGAGGGCTTTAAAATGACCCTCTGGCGCTAGCACAGAGGGTTTCCTTTTTAAATCTTTTAGCTCCAGCTGTTGGCTAAAAGCTTCCCCAGCAACCAGAGTTGTTTTTTTTTTTTTGGCCGATTGGCTCTTTTCACTTTATCGGTGCTAAGGTACGTATCTCAACCCTCAGTGCACCATTTTAGACGTGCAAGGTATCAATTGAAAGGGGGTAGCGTCCTCTTTCCAATGATATCCCTCCCTAGTGGATCCCTGCTTAGGTATATCGAATTGGGGAGGTTGTGTCAAATCTGCCCCATGGGATGGGGGAGGGTAGAAGGAAGCAGAAAGCCCACTAGACCCCAGGGATTTTGCATTTGGGACAAAAAAAAAAAAAAAAGGAGTGCAGGAGCTGCACCCTGGTATTGGTCATACCTTCACCCTAAAATTGGCAAACATGTCTCCCCCCAACTTCTCAGAGCAGGCAGGGGCATTAACTCCAATTTGCCCCTGCTGGGGGCAGAAAGCCCACTAGACACCAGGGCTCATCGCTCAGCCCAACTTTATTCAACATTTACATGGCACCCCTCGCCCAAGTAGCCGACACAACCTCAACATCATCTCCTACGCCGACGACACCCAGCTCATCCTCTCCCTCACCAAGGACCCGCACACCGCCAAGTCCAACCTCCACGAGGGAATGCAGGCCGTTGCCGAATGGATGAGAAACAGCCACCTGAAACTGAACTCGGACAAGACAAAGGTCCTCATCCTCGGACAGAACCCCTCCGCCTGGGACGACTCCTGGTGGCCAACATCTCTAGGAACCCCACCAACACCGACCGACCATGCACGCAATCTGGGCTTCATCCTCGACTCCTCCCTCTCCATGTCAAAACAGGTCAACGCAGTCTCCTCCTCCTGCTACAACACTCTCCGCATGCTCCGCAGGATCTACAAGTGGATCCCAACAGACACAAGAAAAACAGTAACACAGGCCCTTGTCAGCAGCAGGCTAGACTACGGCAACACACTATACACAGGCATCCCGACAAAACACCTACGACGCCTTCAACGCATCCAAAACGTATCCGCCCGACTGATCCTCAACGTACCTCGCCGCAACCACATCACCCCCCACCTGAGAAAACTCCACTGGCTCCCCGTTGACAAGAGGATCACATTCAAACTCCTCACCCACGCACACAAAGCGCTCCACAACACCGGACCTGCTTACCTCAACAACAGACTCAACTTCTACACCCCCACCCGACAGCTCCGTTCCGCAGACCTCGCACTCGCCACCGTCCCCCGCATCCACCGAAAGACATCCGGAGGCAGATCCTTCTCCTACCTCGCCGCCAAAACATGGAACACTCTCCCAACCAACCGGAGACTAACCCAGGACCTACTCACCTTCAGAAGACTCCTCAAGACCTGGCTCTTCCACCAGTGGCAGCGCCTTGAAACCCTAACGGGTACGTAGTGCGCTTTACAAATATATTGATTGATATTTCAAAATGGCATCAAAACAAACAAAAGAATGGGACGTCCTACCCTGGCATCAGGTTATACAACCAGCACAGAAGGCGCAATAAACCAACCTTTGGCCAATGGGGGTAGCAGTCTTAAATGGATTGGATCTCGGCTTCCAGTTAGGGAAACCTACCAAACCCAGACATTTCTGAAAATTAGACACACAGGGGAGTCCAGGGTGGTGAGCTTTGAGTGGCTCCCACATCATTCTCTAACCCACAATGCCCTTCAAACCTCAAACTTGGCCTCCAATCATGCATTTTCTTTGCATTTCTGGGACAGAAACTTCTAGAATTCGCAAAGATCCAGAAAACCCCTACAACTCACTTTTCCCAATAAAAACTCCACACCCACTTGTGTGGCTGGGTCTAGTGCCTGCAACTCGAACAGATCAAACCAGGGTCAGTGGGAGTCCTTGCTGGATGGTAGGAATTTTGTGGATTGCTGCAGATTCCAGAGGTTTCCATGACAGAAATGTAAGGAAAACAAGTAATTTTAAGCAACGTTTGCAGGGCATTTTGGGTGAGAAAATCTTTTGGGATCTACGCAGAGCACTCCACCCGGAATCCCCTGGGAGACTAGATTTAGTCACTAGACTGTGATGAACAAGTTACTTACCTTCGGGAATGATTTATTTGGTAGAGACATTTTCAAAGATTCCTTACCTTAAAATTTCCACCAGGCGTCAGACTGGATCCAGAGATTTTTCTACGAGCAGTACCCAGATGAGCTGCAACCACCGCTATCACTTTTGTGAAAACCTGAGGGGCGCTGGTAAGGCTGAAGGGGAGAATGGTAACTTGAAAGTGCTTGTGATCTACCACGAATCGCAAGTAGCGCCTGTGGAGGCTAGACAGGTATGTGGAAGTCCAACTATGGTATTGCAGTAGAAAAAGTAGATAGATAGTAGAACGTAGAACTTAGAGTCTTGATAGGTAATAGACTGTATAGTTAGGTATGTGGAATGTGGTTTGGAGTAACCGGAGCGTGGACAGTGTTGCTCCTTGTATGTGCAGTTTTTCATAATAAATAACATCACTAAGATCACCTTGTGGTATATCAACCTTTATTTCTACATTGGCGACGAGCGGGAGTTTCGGATGGGGAGCAGCGCCACCACTTGCCTGCTGTTATTCTCTGGTTGTGGGTTCGCTTGTTCTTATGAAGGATTCTGGAGGACTGCGTTGGACAGCATTAAGGGCTGTGAACCGTGGAGGTTACCATCGTGCTTGCGGAAGGCTTTCTCGCCCTGAATGCATCGGTGGTGTTATTTCTATTGGATGTATGCTACGGCCGTAATCTCTATTGGATCTGCGTGTCTTCGGCCGCATGTCGTCAGCGGTTACCTTGGAAACGTTCAACGCGCGTCATAGGACGAGTTGTGGCTCCCATATTTTTGGGGGGATTTTTTTGGTGCTTTGAGCATTTTTTTGTTGTGAAGGAGCTGTTTAGTGATACGGCGGCCATTCTAAAGGCACTAACAGATCTGCGAACTACAGTGATTCGCACACCAGACGTATAATAGTGAATCTTGGTGATTTCTATGACCACACATACATTAATAAAATAAATATAAGATATTTGATACAATTTTGCACACTGAAAATACAATACTATGGCAAATTCAGGTTGAGGCAAGTTTTGTCAGATTATCACCATGTCAACTATTCAGCCACCACCATTTTCATCAGAACCTGGTGAACCTCCTACACTATGGGAACTATGGATTGATTTATTTGAAGCATATGTTGATGTGTTGGAAGAGCAAGAATGTTCACCGGAAAGACATTTAGCTTTGTTAAAGCACAGGTTAGGTGCAATTGGCCTGAGAGAATTCAAGAAGTTACCTCCAATTGATAATACTGGCGATGTGGATGTTTATCAGCTGGCCAAGAAACAACTTCACCAATGTTATGGCAGAAAGATTAATGTGGTGTTTGAGTGTTATAAATTCTATTCTAAGATCCAGCATGACGCTGAATCCATAGATCAATTTGTCACTGCTCTTAGAGGATTGGCAATTACTTGTAAATTCGAACAAACGTCGTATGATCAGGTCCTGCGGGACAAATTATTGATGAAAACAAAATTGCGCAAGATACAGGAGAAACTATGGTCATGCAGTAGTGACTTAACATTTAAAAATGCAATTGATGTTGCCAGAAGCATAGAAGTGTCAGAGAAATGTATTCAGACTGTGAGGAAAAATGTTGTTGATCACAATCTTGGTGCCATGTGTGTTAGTTCTGTGGTAAAAGACTATAAAGGGTTGGGGGGAAAAAAACTGAGTAGAAGAAAGGTGGTCCTAGAGTATGTTATAGCTGTGGAACTGGTGATCATTTAGCCAATTTTAAGAAATGCCCAGCACTAAGTACGTTTTTTAGTTTATGTAAGAAGATGGGTCACATCAGTAATGTATGTAAGGGTTGTAAGAAGAGCATACGTTGTTTCAGGGCATGACAATATTGATGGAGATAGGGTACAAGATATAGTTTTGAGTGTGCTACAGGATAATGATGTTACTATGGATAGACCATCAGGCTTACCAACTAGCAAGTTACTTATAGGTGGGTATGAGGTAACTGCTGTGGTTGACTTGTGCGCATGGTTCACTATTATGTGTGAGGAAACGTTTAACAAAATGTGGCCTAATAGAAAGTTGATTCCAACAGATGTAAGTCCTGGTAGTTACACAGGCCACAGGATCCCTATTGTGGGATACACCAATGTACACATTGAATTTGGAAGCATCCAGTGTAATGGTAAGTTGTATATAGCTGAGAAGGATCAGTTGATTTTGGGATGGCCGCATATCAAAAAACTTGGCATTAAGATTGACTCTACCAAAGCATGTCCAGTGTATGTAGTATGCTAGTGTCATGATGAGGAGAATTATGATGAGTTCGACAAGAGTTTTCCTACTGTGTTTTCTACATCATTAGGTAAACAAAGATTTCAAACACAAAATTATTTTACGAGAAAATGCAAGTTCTGTAAGGCATAAAATGCGGAATGTACCTGTGAATTATAGAGCTAAACTTAAGGAGGTGTTAAAAAGATTTGTGTGAGAAAAATATTATAGAACCAATCGAGAGTTCGGATTGGATTTCACCAGTAGTTATATCTCTCAAGGGGAATGGTGATCTTAGATTATGTGTTGATCTGAGATCATTGAATGAGGCAATTTGGATTGATACATTTCCGTTACCAAGTCTACAAGAATTAGTGTCATCTATATGCCAAGCTTCTATTTTTTCTACCATTGATTTATCTAGCGCTTACCATCAGATTGAATTGGAAGATAACTTCAAACATAATACAGCGTTCATAACAGAGGGTGCATTTCAGTATAGAAGAATGCCTTTTGGCCTTGCTAGTGCCTCTGCTGTTTTCCAAAGGGAGATGAATAGAATTTTCAGTGGCGTGAAGAATGCCAGGGTGTTTCATAATGACATCCTAATTTATGGTAAAGATAGATTAGAAAATGACAAATTTTTAATGGATGTACTATTCATACTTCCTGAGAATTGTTTGACAGTAAGGAAGGCCAAACTGAGTATTTGGGTCATGTCATTTCTCACGAAGGAATTTGTCCTAAGGAATTCGTCCTAAGATAAGCCATGTAAAAGCTATTGTAGATACTCCTGAACCAGGTTGTAAAGAGCAGTTGATGTCATTTTTAAGCCTTACTGAATTTTATTCACGTTTTATAGAGAACTATGTAACGTGGAGAATTTGAGAAAACTCTTAAAAAGAATGTTCCTTTTTTATGGGGTAAGGAACAGTCTGAATGTTTTGAATGTATTAAGCAAGAAATAATACAAGCTCCATGTTTAAAACCGTTTATAAACTAATACGGACTGTATAATTGCAGTAGAGGTGAGCAATTATGGAATTGGGGTAGTTTTGTCACAAAGCATAGGTCATGAGAAATGGATTGTGGCGTATGCTTCAAGGACGCTATTGCAATCTGAAATAAATTATTCAGTGATTGAAAAGGAGTTGTTAGCAGCATCATGGGCCGTGCAAAGGTTTAAAATGTACACATGGGGAAGAAAGTTCAAGCTGTGTACAGACCATAAACCCTTGGTCAATATTTTGAATCCTGGTGGTAGGAGGAATTTATCACTAAGACTTGCAAGACTGGCTTCTAAGCTGCAAATGTATTTCTTTGAAGTGGAATATATACCAGGAAGGAACAACTTGATTGCGGATGGGCTTTCCCAGTTACCACTTGAGGATGAGAGTGTAGATGTAGAGAGCAATGTAGCATTTACGTATGAGGATGTGTTGTTAGGAATGGCATTGCATGAGGAATCGGAACAAGTAATTTTAAATGAACAAGAATGGGATCAAGAAATGATGTAAGACAATTAAATGCAAATGGTGAAGGGATACATACTTAATGGTTGGCCTAGTGGACGCGTGTTGAGGGGTGAGTGCTGTTTTATGGAAGTTAAAAATTAAGCTTAGTTTTTGTGGCAATGTAATTCTAAGATGTGACAGAATAATTCCCCCAAAGGGCATGCGTGAAATGATTGTAAAGAAGAGTCATACTGGTCATAGTGGTATGTCTAGTAATAAAAGGAAAGTGAAGAAACATTTCTGGTGGCCTGGTGTTGATGCAATGATTGTCAGATTTGTAAGGAATTGCACAATTTGTGCTCAGAGTGATAAAAGTGTGAAATCATGTACTGCACCATTAATGCCTGTTGAGTTACCTGATAGGCCTTGGAGGAAGTTGGCAATTGATTTTATGGGTCCATTCTCTACTTTGCCGGAGAAGGTAGCATATGCCATAGTACTGATTGATTATTTTTCTAAATGGCCTGAAGTTAAAATGGTGAGCAAAATTTCTATGGATATTGTAATAGAATTTTTAGAAAATGTATTTGCCAGAGAGGGTGTTCCAGAAGTCCTAGTATCAGATAATGGTGTACAATTCACTACTGAAAAAATGCCTGGATTTTTAAAAAGAAATAGTATCAAACATGTGAAGGTTGCTTTATATAATCCCTCTTTGAATGGTCAAGTTGAAAGATTCAATAAAGTTGTTAAAGAAACAATACAGTTAACTCTAAATTCAGGAATCCCATGGAAACAGCCTTTGAGAAACATGCTTTTGTCATACAGAGTGACTCCTCATTCATTTGGAATATAAGGTGTCTGTCAATATATAGGAAGGAGGATTCTGGGGTGGTTTGTACGGAAAATAAAAAGAGTGTTCGGAGGAATGCAATGGTTACGTATTGGAGAGACTAGGTGCTCTCAATGTAGTCGAGGATGTAGTTCATGATAAGACTTATGTGAATGTGGGTAGAGTGTTAAGACGCAGTGAGAGGGAAAGGAAAGCTCCTACTTATTTAGAATACTATGTAACAAACTAATGCAACGGGTTCTGTGTTTTATATTTGCTGTAAAATGGTCATAGTTATGCTTAGTAAATGAATATAATTCAAATTGTTTTGGGAGAAAGATGTGTGGTAATGCAGTAGTAGAAGTAGATAGTAGAATGTATAACTTAGAGTCTAGGTAGGTAATAGAATGTATAATTAGGAATGTGGAATGCGGGTCGGAGTAACTGAATCGCAGAGGAGTGTGGACGGTGTCGCTCCTTGTATGTGCAGTCTTTCATAATAAATAACATCATGAAGATCACCCTGCGGCGTATGAACCTTTATTTCTACACCAACGCTACCTGGGTCCTAGGCAGAAAGAACCTGAGCCAGAGTGAGCATTTTGAACTTCTCCTTCGTGAGGAAGAGATTGGGGGCCCTAAGGTCTAGGATAGGACATACGCCCTTGTCCTTTTATGGGCACCAGAAAGTAGGGGGAATAACAACCACAATCTACTTCTGGCACTGGGATCCTCTCTATGGCTCCCTTGGCCAAGAGAGCTGTGATGGAAAAGTGCCAGATGATCCTCTGGTAAGCAGTCGAGGCATAGAAGGAGGGGCAGTCTTGAATGGGAGGGAGTAGCCACTTCGGATGATCTGCAAAACCCACCTGTTCGTCATGATGGATTCCCAGCGAGGCAGGTGATGGCGGCTCCTGCCTCCAACTGGTCTGAGATGGGGGTACAGACTAGAAAGGCTTTGAGGCTGGTGCAGGGATGGGGGATGACTGGGCTGACCTCTGGTACCCTGCCCCACAGCCCAGTGGGATTCCACGGTCAAGCAGTGGCTGGGAAGCATGTACAATTATGTGGCTGGCAGGGTAAGGACCCGACATGGAGCCCCTTCCGTGGCTACGAAAGGGGGGAAAAGCAGGCTGTAGTAAGCAAAGGGGCAGTTGCTAGGTCATGGGACCGAGCCGTAGCCCTGGACTCCTTGAACTTCTCGAGGACCGAGTCCGCCTTGTCTCCGAAGAGATGGGTGCCATCGAAGGGCATGTCCATAAGAGACTGTTGGACATCCACCAAGAAACCAGAAGTCCTCAATCAGGTGTGGCACCTCAAGGCCACCGTCTATGCAACCAATCTGCCCACTGAGTTTGTCATGTCGAGCCCACAATGAGTCGTGAACATAGCCGCATCCCTCTCATCAGCAACGGCTTGGGAGATGATGGTCCGGGCCTGCTCCGGGACCTGCGGCAACCTGTGTGACCATATCCCACAGTGAATGCGGCCCAAAAGGCATGTGGTGTTCACGACCCACAATGGTAGACTGTAGGAAGGAAAGATTTTCTTCCCAATTTGGTCCAGTCTCTTTGAATCCATATAGGAATGTGCCAGATGACAAGGAACCCTGGATAACAAGGCTCTCAAGCGTAGCATGTTGGGACAGGAATTTACGGTCGTTCGGGACAGGCCGATGGCGGTGGGTGATTGCCCTATTCACAGGAGCCCCTGTGCTGGGTCTGGACCAAGTACCCAAAAGAACATCAGTGAGGGCTTCATTAAATGGAAGTAGAGACTCCAAAGTAGAAGTCCCAGGCTGAAGCACCTCTGTCAGGAGGTTAGTCCTGACTGCCACAGAGGGAAGCTAAATGCCAAGGACCTCAGCCGCCCTACTGACCACTATGGAGTGAGAACCTCCCTCTCCGCTGTAGACATGGTAGGAGAAGAGAGCATGCGAGCAGCTGGAGAAGTAGCCAAACCACTAGCGTCACCCAATTCCTGTGCCTAATCCAAAGTTAGGGTTTTCTAGCTGGTATTCTAAAGGATCAGGCGACCACTCCAACCCTTTCTCGTACTAGTACCAATAATAATAAAAGTCCGAATCCAACCTGGGGTGAGTAAACCCTGTCGAAGTTGGAAGCGGTATTGATCGTCACTGTGCCGGCTTGTCAGGGAATCAGGATTGGGTCGATGTCGATTACGGGCCCAACCGACATCAGGAGCGTTGATGTCTTACCTGGCACCGGGGAAGGTCGCAATAGTACGACTGATGTCGGCACGGATCCGAGAATGGGTCCGGCGGCACCCTTGGAAGCCGGGGCCAGAGCCGCTGGCAAGGAACCCGAAGGACCCCCATCCAATCCCCCCAGGCCCCACAGGCACTGCAGGGTATTTGGTCTGCCCAAAACTGAGGCACCTGGCCTCATAAAACTCCTTACATTGGGCAGGTGTGGCTCTAGCTCCCGGAAACTTAGGGAGGTGCGGAGCAGACCCAGAAGTAGGCTGCGCGGACGGAAGCCAAGCGACTGGGTGAAGCCAAAAAACATTTAGCCTTCTTCAACTTCTTCTTCGTATGAACCAAATGTCCTGACGATTTTGAATGGGACGGTGATGACTATGCAAGCGGTTTCGAGCGAGACCTGAAGCGACACAGAGTCAAGCACCAGGCGGCCATAAGCTTTAGGAACCACTCCCTCAAAGCCTTCGGGTTCATGGCCCGTCACTTGGAGCATGACTTCGGGTCGCTCTACAGACACCACAAAACAGACCAGGTGCGTGTCCATCACTGACATCATGGGGTGACAGGTGTCACAAGGCTTGAAGCCAGTCTTACGAGACATCGCTTGACGCACCAAAAAGTCAAAAAATCTAACAAAAAGGTAGACGTCGGTCAAAAATTGACCAGGGTTGCTCTTCTACCGATCTGCACATGGCACGGAAAGAAAAGAACTGATGTCAGAACGCAGGGGGGATGCTTAAGTATGACCACGATGTCATCACGGCGACCACAACACCTACGACGTAGGTGGAGTCGAGTGACGCCACTTGACTGCGCGCATGGGTACTGATTGAAGAAAAATCTCTGGATCTAGTCTAACACCTGAAGGAAATTCTAAGGTAAGGAATCTGCAACTAGAAGTCTCTATCAGGCTGATAGATTTTCATGGGTGGTGGTTGAGCATGGCCCCAAATACTTCAGTTATCCCTATCGCTTATCTCTCCACTTAGCGTTAGGGCCATCTGTGTCGTGGTCTCTTGGCCCAACCACACAAGTGGGGTACTGTTGTTATCGGGAAACGTATGGGAACTCTGGGTGGTACAAAAGTTGCAGATCCCCAAAGGTTCTAGATGTTTTCCTCATAAAAATGAGGGCAATGTGTGGTTTTAGTCAAAGTTTGAGGTTTACAAGGGCTTTAGGGTAAGAAAACCTGGGGAGAGCCACGCAAGTCACCCCATGCTGGATTGCTCCAGGTGGCTAGTTTTTAAAAACATGCAGGTTCACTAGGTTTCCCTAGGTACCATCTGAGCTAGGGCCCAAAAATCCACAGCTACCCACATTGCGAAAACAACAGTCACTTTTTAGTGGAAAAATTTGGTGTCTACATTGCTTTGCCCACTTTTCTGTTGCAGAGTCTAGGGGTAGCCACACAAGTAAGGTACAATTTGATCAGGAGACCTGTGGGAATGCTGGATGGTAGGAAATTTGTGGCTCCCTGCAGATCCAAGACATTTGCATCATAGTCAAAGTTTGAGGTGTGCAGTTGTGGTAAGAAACCCTGATGAGAGCCATGCAAGTCACCCCACTTTGGACTCCCCCAGTGCCTAGTTTTTAAAAAAGTGCAGGTGTACGAGGTTTCCCCTAGGTGCAGGCTAAGCTAGGGCCCAAAATCCACAGCTAGAGACACTGCAAAAAACAAGGGTCAGTTTTTAGTGGAAAAAAGGTGCCCACGTTGAGATATGGGCCCTTTTCTACTGCGAGCACAAGGCTACCCACACTATTGCGGTACCAATTGTAATGGGAGACATGTTGGAACACAAAATAGTAGAACATTTGCTATTACTAATTGGATTCCTCTGCATTTGTGCCTTCCAAATGTAAGCCATTATATGTAAGAAAGACAACATTCTGAATAATGCCCTCTGAATCGTATGTTACCCACAAATTTGCATTTGTATAAAAATAGCATATGCACCTAAACTCTGTATCTGGTGAACATTTTCAGAAATACGTAGGCATCTTTCATACCCATCTTTCACCATTTATATTTGACAATACTAATTGTTCTATACACTGTACACAATGAAAAACCATTGTAAGGTGCAGCTCATTTGTTCGCATTGGGTACTTTGAGTTCTTGAACAACCTAAATACTCTATATATCCCTTTAACCAGCAGGGTCTAGCATACTGGTATATTGCTTTTGTAAATAGGCCATCGTGACAAGAAGTTACAGATGAAAATGTTGTTGCTTTTTTACACTCATTTTCAATATATTTCTTTTACTTCAAGCTACTTGCTTTCAGAAAACCTTTAGGGATCCACACAAATTACCCCTTGCTGTATTCAGAATTTTGTCTACTTTTCAGAAATCTATAGCTTTCAGGGATCATCCATGGGTTTCATAGTGGTCTCCTCCAGAAACTGAAAGCAGGTTGAAAGCACAAAATTAGGAAAAAAGGGCTACCTCTTTGAAGAATGCCAAAAATGTGTTAAATCGTTTTTTTGATTCAGCTCTGCATGTTCCTGAAAGCTGGTAAGATGGTGACCTAAGAACACAAAATCTTTCCTTGATGTCATTTTTTAGGGAAAAAGACACTGTTTTGCAGCGCACTTTTCCCAATTTTTCCTAAAAAGCTAAAATTTCAGCTATATTTTGACTATTTTCTCTGTCCCCTTCAAGTGAATCCACAAAACATAGGTACCTTTAGAATCCCCATGACGTTGGTTAAAAAAAGCCACAAAGTTAGCGTGGAAAAAAGTAAAACTACGCAATTTAGCCAAAAAAGGGCTCAGCACTTGGGT
Organism: Pleurodeles waltl; assembly: GCF_031143425.1. NCBI lineage: Eukaryota > Metazoa > Chordata > Amphibia > Caudata > Salamandridae > Pleurodeles > Pleurodeles waltl. Next base: position 95,787,054 of record NC_090441.1, read on the forward strand.
GAAAAGCCTCAGAAGTTAAGAGGTTTATCTGGGCACAACCTGGAAGATCTCAACAGAGGGGCGTGGCAATCCTCCTTACTTCATCACCAGCCCCCCAACCCAACCCCAAAATAAAAAAAACTGTCTCCTCCATTTTGAAGCCCCTATAAGAAATCTTCAAGGTTTTAAATGAACAGAAGAAGGAATTATTGAAAGGGCACCCAGCATATCCTCAAACAATGAGGCACATCACTAGTGCATAAAAATAGAAGGACCATTTATATGCACCCCTCACAGATCTACAAAACAATTGAAGAAATAATGTTTGTCATTCACCCTTTAAGATACATAAAAGACCCTAAGCTTACTACAGACCAACATTAGTAGAAAGACTATAATGCTCCAAATAAAAATGAGTCCAAGGTTAAAGAAGGAAAAACGTAAGACCACCACCTAAGGTGGTCATATCCCTAAGAATCAGGACGAGCTTCAAGCGTACATCGACCACTGATTTCAACTCACCTAGTCCTCATGACACGCCCTTCACCTCAGCAGAAAAAATCTCTCTACAGCCAGAGATATACCCCTTAACTATTTAATTAGCCAAGCCCTTTACATTATTTTTTTAGAAATTGGCCCGGTATTTACTCTCTGTACGGACTCTGAAATCCTGTACTCTGAAACACCATACATCCCCTCCACACACATATCCAAATCCCAATTAGTGTAAACCAGCCCTGACAGTTCAATAACTAGGAACCTTTGACTCCTGTCTGTCTCATAACACACATCCTTTATGAACTTAGACCACTGCTTCCACCCATCTCTGACCCATTTGATTAATCCCCAATACTCTTTCTTCCCCAATCAACATCAAACCTCAATCACCTGTATTGCTTCTGCTCAAAGCAGACATGCCTCCAGCAGTAGTACACTGGAGCATCTTCCTTACCTTACTATGTCTCACTGAACGTACCCTCACAATCCAACAGATACCAAACCATACTTGTTATTCCTTTACCAAAACTGACTCCCCCCCCCCTCCTTTTGTATTCCCTGTGCCCTCAGCAGACATGCCACCAGCAACAGCTCACTGGAACATCCCCTCTACCTTATGTCGACATAGTGAACATGCACTCAACACAACAGTCAAACCCGCTTAGTCTCTATTGACATTGACAAATGAGCACCTCAACCTCCAGACCTTGCTCCCCTATCCACTCCTGCTTTCGCTGGATCCTGTTAATTTACATCCTATGCTCAAACACCTAATTCAAAGCCACACAAACTCAGACAAAATCTCTTATCCTACCAACCTTCCCAAACATACAACAAAAATCACACTTTGTAAACCAGTACATCAGCAACAGAAATGATAATCTCAAGACTAACTTCCTCTTCTACACAGGTCACACAAATGCTAGGCACTCCACCTTCAGCAAAGAGCTAAAAGCCTCTGAATCAAAAGACATGCCCCATGCTAAAAGACTATTCTTAAACTCATCCTCCAGCTGCCTAAGTAATATTACAAGCTACATCTACTATCACAGAAACAAAATAGTCCAATCCTCAGACAAGTCGCTGACACAACCTTTTTCAAGCCCAGAAAATAACTCTTTTTAAGGACCTTAACCATTGCACACCCACTTCTCCAAACACAACTCTTGCCCCTCTATAGTCCTAACTCCAAACTGCAACTTTTACCAAACACCACAACTTGTATTGCCTGTCAGGTCCAAAGGTTTCCAACGATGGACTACCATGTTCCCCAAAAGGATACATTCTTGACCCCTGCCTCAACCAGATTCACTCTTGATGCCGAACTTGAATCCATACCACTTCCACAGTACCCCACCCTTCACCACAACCCCAACTCAAAACAGCCCATACTCCCATAAACCCCCATCAAGGCCATTCTCCCCCATTTGACTCCAAAGCTCCCAAACTTCAGGGCACCCCAAACTGGCTCCTGCTAACAAACACTTATTTCTGTCTTTCTCCATTGAACGAACACAGAACACCTTGAGATCAAAATCAACTCTCTCCATGTCAAATTTAAAGACCTCTCAAAACAGACTTACAGTCTTGGCCAAAGCAACCTACCTCTTTAACAAAATCCATCCTCTGTAACAACAGACAATCTAGTCCAAGCAGAGCTTCACAGGGTCTCAATGTCAATTTCATCAAAGAACTGCTCCTCTCATACAACTCAGGACCGCCAACCTGCTCCTTCGCTTTGCCTAATCCCATCAGCGCTAGCAACCTTGGCCGCTCCCTTCACTACAACAGCTCAGCTAATTACAGAAAACTCATCAAAATCTCATTTCAATAATCCACTAGTTCGAAAACAGAGTTCTCACATCCCAGATGTCTACTTCACAACTGTAGAGCAGCACCTATACAAAACTTGGAAACAGAGTATGTGATCAGCTCACAGTAAGATTCCTTATTAAAAAATGGCTCACAAACTCATTACAACCTGACCTGCCACTCTTCATCCAGGCCACACTGGTTAGTGAGATTAAGTCTAACAAGCCCTGCTTGACATATAAGAGTTGGCATGCAGCCCTGAACATGCTTCACACAGAGATTAAGACGCCCAGGCCGTACTCAGTCTACAGTGATACTACACCAGGAGGAGGACGGTACTTAGGAATTTGCCCCCACACAGTTTTTTCTCGCCACACAGGGTGATTATAACGAGTTTCCTTGTATGACTGAGGCACCAAAAGAAGCCTGATAGATCGGGTTGTTTAGGACAAATGATATAAATGATACCACCCCATACATACAGGTTTTAGTTTTATTTGAGCTCGGCGACCCGGTGAAGAACAACCTATTTGGCGCTCCGAGTTTAAGGGTTACTGCCACCTCATACACACATTTCAGCCCTGCCGGATAACTATAAAGTACCTGCATGAGGACTGTCAGCACTAAGTGCGCGTAGGCTTCTGAGCTAATGGTGGATATCTTCCCCCCCACCCAAGCATGAAGCACACAATGGATACCTGTGAGACAGGTACGTGACTTTCTTTTCTGTGGTGGTGCCAAGAGTTTTTCATCAAACATATACACAGAGAAGTGATGTACTCTCTCATAACGTTTGGTTTTAATTATTGCCTTATAATAAAAGGTCCACACACCTCGTTTTGTTCTGAGAAAGCCACAAAGAAAAGGTTGAAATGTGTCAACACTTCACAGCAGGGGGTCCACTAACAAAAAGTAAAAAGCAAAAGTTATAAGGAAAATGTCACTTACCCAGTGTACATCTGTTCGTGGCATTAGTCGCTGCAGATTCACATGCTGTGCATAGTCCGCCGTCTGGTGTTGGGCTCGGAGTGTTACAAGTTGTTTTTCTTCGAAGAAGTCTTTTCGAGTCACGAGACCGAGGGACTCCTCCCACTTCGGTTCCATTGCGCATGGGCGTCGACTCCATCTTAGATTGTTTTCCCCGCAGAGGGTGAGGTAGGAGTTGTGTATGCTAGTAATAGTGCCCATGCAATGGAATTAATACGTATGTACCTAATGAAGGTTAAAGTAATATATTTACAAATGTACAAATGTTGAAGATATACTTCCAAACGGCTACAGGCTCCCGGGGAGGCGGGTGGGCGCATGTGAATCTGCAGCGACTAATGCCACGAACAGATGTACACTGGGTAAGTGACATTTTCCGTTCGTTGGCATGTGTAGCTGCAGATACACATGCTGTGCATAGACTAGTAAGCAGTTATCTCCCCAAAAGCGGTGGTTCAGCCTGTAGGAGTGGAAGTAGTTTGAAATAAAGTTCTTAGTACGGCTTGCCCTACTGTGGCTTGTTGTGCAGATAGCACATCTACACAGTAGTGCTTAGTAAATGTATGAGGCGTAGACCATGTTGCTGCCTTACATATTTCCTAGAAAGGCCATAGTAGCACCTTTCTTTCTGGTTGAGTGTGCCTTTGGTGTAATGGGCAGCTCTCTCTTTGCTTTAAGATAGCAGGTTTGGATGCACCTAACTATCCATCTGGCAATACCTTGTTTTGAAATTGGATTTCCTGTATGAGGTTTTTGAAAGGCAATAAATAGTTGTTTTGTCTTTCTAATTACTTTTGTTCTGTCAATGTAATACATTAGTGCTCTTTTGATGTCTAATGTATGTAGTGCTCTTTCAGCTATTGAATCTGGCTGTGGGAAGAACACTGGTAATTCTACTGTTTGATTTAAGTGGAACGGTGAGATAACCTTTGGTAAGAATTTTGGATTTGTTCTTAGAACTATTTTATTCTTGTGTATTTGAATAAATGGTTCTTGTATGGTAAACGCCTGTATTTCACTTACTCTCCTTAGAGATGTGATGGCAATGAGAAATGCAACTTTCCACGATAAGTATTGCATTTCACAAGAATGCATGGGTTCGAAAGGTGGACCCATGAGCCTTGTTAAGACGATGTTTAGGTTCCATGAAGGAACAGGTGGTGTCCTTGGTGGTATAATTCTCTTTAGGCCTTCCATAAACGCTTTAATGACAGGTATTCTAAACAGGGAAGTTGAATGAGTAATCTGCAGGTAAGCAGATATTGCGGCGAGATGTATTTTTATGGAAGAGAAAGCTAGATTGGATTTTTGCAAATGTAGTAAATATCCTACTACATCTTTTGGAGATGCATGCAATGGATGAATTTGATCATTATGGCAGTAATAAACAAATATTTTCCATTTACTTGCATAGCAGTGTCTAGTGGAAGGTTTTCTAGCTTGTTTTATGACCTCCATACATTCTTGTGTGAGGTCTAAGTGTCCAAATTCTAGGATTTCAGGATCCAAATTGCTAGATTCAGCGATGCTGGGTTTGGATGCCTGATCTGTTGTTTGTGTTGTGTTAACAGATCTGGTCTGTTGGGTAGTTTGACATGAGGTACTACTGACAGGTCTAGTAGTGTCGTATACCAAGGTTGTCTTGCCCATGTTGGTGCTATTAGTATGAGTTTGAGTTTGTTTTGACTCAATCTGTTTACTAGATATGGAAGGAGAGGGAGAGGGGGAAAAGCGTACGCAAATATCCCTGACCAATTCATCCATAGTGCATTGCCTTGGGAGTGCCGGTGTGGGTACCTGGATGCGAAGCTTTGGCATTTTGCGTTTTCTTTTGTTGCAAATAGATCTATTTGAGGCGTTCCCCAAATTTGAAAGTAAGTGTTCAGTATTTGGGGATGAATTTCCCATTCGTGGACTTGTTGGTGATCCAGAGAGAGATTGTCTGCTAGCTGGTTCTGGATCCCTGGAATAAATTGTGCTATTAGGCGAATCTGGTTGCGAATTGCCCAATGCCATATTTTTTGTGTTAGGAGACACAACTGTCTCGAGTGTTTGTTTAAATAATACATTGTCGTCATGTTGTCTGTTTTGACAAGAATGTATTTGTGGGTTATCATGGGTTGGAATGCTTTCAACGCTAGAAATACTGCTAACAGTTCTAAGTGATTTATGTGGAACTTTCTTTGATGAATGTCCCATTGTCCTTGGATGCTGTGTTGATTGAGGTGTGCTCCCCACCCTGTCATGGAAGCATCCGTTGTTATAACGTATGTTGGCACTGGGTCTTGGAAAGGCCGCCCTTTGTTTAAATTTGTATTGTTCCACCATAGAAGCGAGATGTATGTTTGGCGGTCTATCAACACCAGATCTAGAAGTTGACCCTGTGCTTGTGACCATTGTGATGCTAGGCACTGTTGTAAGGGCCGCAGGTACAACCTTGCGTATGGGACAATGGCTATGCATGAAGACATCATGCCTAGGAGTTTTAATATTATTTTTGCTTGTATCTTTTGTGTTGGATACATGGCCTGTATTACCTTGCGAAATGTTTGAACCCTTTGTGGACTTGGAGTGGCTATCCCTTTTGTTGTGTTGATTGTCGCTCCTAAGTATTGCTGTGTTTGACACGGCAAAAGGTGCGACTTTGCATAGTTGATGGAGAAACCCAGCTTGTGAAGGGTCTGTATAACATAATTTGTGTGATGTGAACACTTTGTTAGCGTGTTGGTTTTGATTAATCAGTCGTCTAAGTAAGGGAACACGTGTATTTGCTGCCTTCTGATATGTGCAGCTACTACTGCTAGCCATTTTGTAAAGACTCTTGGCGCAGTTGTTATTCCGAATGGCAACACTTTGAATTGGTAATGTATTCCCTTGAATACGAACCTTAGGTATTTCCTGTGCGAAGGATGTATTGGTATATGGAAATACGCATCTTTTAGATCTAATGTTGTCATGTAGTCTTGCTGTTTGAGCAGTGGGATTACGTCTTGTAGTGTGACCATGTGAAAGTGGTCTGATTTGATGTAGGTGTTTAGTGTTCTGAGATCTAGTATTGGTCTTAGAGTTTTGTCTTTTTTCGGTATTAAAAAGTACAGCGAGTAAACTCCTGTGTTCTTTTGTCGACTTGGTACTAATTCTATTGCGTCCTTTTGCAGTAATGCTTGAACTTCTAGTCCTAGAAGGTCTATATGCTGTTTTGACATATTGTGTGTTTTCGGTGGGACGTTTGGAGGGAGTTGGAGAAATTCTATGCAATAACCATGTTGGATAATTGCTAAGACCCAAGTGTCTGTTGTTATTTCCTCCCAAGATTTGTAGAACTGAGTCAGTCTTCCCCCACTGGTGTTGTGTGAAGGGGTTGTGTGACTTGTGAGTCACTGTTTATTTTGAGGGGTTTTGGGACCTTGAAATTTTCCCCGGTGTCTTGGGAATTGTCCCCCTCTGTATTGCCCCCGAAAACCTCCCCTTTGATATTGTCCCTGGTAGGTAGGTGGTCTTGTTTGGGAGGTGCTGGTTTCTGTGGGTTGACCTCGAAACCCTCCCCTAAAAGTTGTTTTACGAAATGTGCCAAATGTGCCTCTGCCCTGCGGGGAGTAGAGAGCACCCATGGCTTTGGCTGTATTGGTGTCCTTCTTTAATTTTTCAATTGCAGTGTCCACCTCCGGGCCAAACAATTGTTGTTCATTAAACGGCATATTGAGCACAGCCTGTTGGATTTCGGGTTTGAACCCAGATGTGCGCAGCCATGCGTGCCTCCTTATGGTGACTGCAGTATTTATTGTTCTTGCAGCTGTATCCGCTGCATCCATAGAAGACCGTATCTGGTTGTTCAAGATACTTTGTCCCTCTTCCACCACCTGTTGCGCTCGTTTTTGGAACTCTTTGGGGAGGTGTTCGATGAAATGTTGCATCTCATCCCAATGAGCCCTGTCGTATCTCGCTAGGAGTGCTTGCGAGTTGGCGATGCGCCACTGATTTGCCGCTTGTGCTGCAACCCTTTTTCCCGCTGCATCAAATTTGCGGCTCTCCTTGTCTGGAGGTGGTGCGTCGCCTGATGTATGCGAGTTGGCTCTTTTACGAGCTGCTCCCACAACTACTGAATCTGGTGCCAGTTGTGATGTAATAAAAGCAGGGTCTGTGGGCGGTGCCTTGTATTTTTTCTCCACTCTTGGAGTTATGGCTCTGCTTTTAACTGGCTCCTGAAATATATGTTTAGAGTGCCTTAGCATTCCTGGGAGCATGGGAAGGCTTTGATAATGGCTGTGGGTGGAGGACAGGGTGTTAAAGAGGAAGTCATCCTTAATAGGCTCCGAATGTAGCAATACATTATGAAATTCGGCTGCCCTAGCTACCACCTGTGCATATGATGTACTGTCCTCAGGTGGTGAGGGTTTAGTTGGGTACGACTCCGGGCTATTGTCCGAAACTGGAGCGTCGTAGAGGTCCCATGCATCCGGATCATCCTGGCTCATTGTGGTATGAGCTGGTGAGTGTGGTGGAGTTTGTGCCGGTGATGCATGAGTTGACGGTGGTGGAGAGGGTGGTGGAGTTACCTTCTTTACCACCTTTGCTTGTGGTTGCTTGTCTCCTTGCTGGAAGTCAAGTTTTCTTTTCCTTTTGATTGGTGGAAGAGTGCTGATCTTCCCTGTATTTTTTTGGATAAAGATCCGCTTTTGCGTGTGATCTGGTTCTATTGTTTGTAATTCCTCCTCAAATCTGTGTTTTTTTAGTTGAGAGGATAGTCCTTGTTCCTCTGAGTAGGAACCGGTTTTCGGTTCGGTTGCCGGGTGTTTCGGCACCGAAACCGTGTCTCTGGATTTTTTCGGCTCCGACAAGATCTTTCTTCTTTTTGGCGTCGTGCCCTCTCGGTGCCGACCATCTTCGGTGCCGCTGTCTCTGTGCCGAGCAACTTCGGTGCTGCTGTCTCGGTGTCGACCCCTTTCTGCACCACTCTCTCGGTCCAGAGATGGCTGCGTGCCTGTGTCTCGACCTGAGTCGGACGACTTCGACACCAGCTCGCCCTTTTTCGGTGCCGATGGACGGTCACCTACTTTCCGGGTTAAGCCATGGCCTGTTGGCGGTGGCGTCCCCTGGGCTTTGTCAGTTTTATCGTGTGATTTTTGTTTCGACGTCTTACTCACGGTTGGTTGTTCTTCGACGTCGAATTCTTCGGAATCCGACTCGTGGATGGAGAAAGTCTCTTCTTCCTCCTCCTCGAACCGTTGTTGTCCTGTCGGCGTGGACGCCATCTGCAACCTCCTGGCTCTTCGGTCTCGGAGCGTTTTCCTCGACCGAAACGCGCGACAGGCCTCACACGTATCCTCCTTGTGCTCGGGGGACAGGCACAAGTTACAGACCAAATGTTGATCCGTATAAGGATATTTATTATGGCATTTAGGACAGAATTGGAACGGGTCCGTTCCATCAGTCTCGATGTTGCACGCGGTCGGGCCGACCAGGCCCCGACGGACGATCGAAATTACCCCAAAGGGCTACCGGAGCTCTTCAAGATTCGGTGTCGATTTGTTCTAATCTAACCCGATACCGAACGAAACAATACCGACAAATTTTTCCGCGATTCTGACTAACTTTCCGACCCGAAACACGGAGCAAAAGGGAACACATCCGAACCCGACGGCGGAAAGAAAACAATCTAAGATGGAGTCGACGCCCATGCGCAATAGAACCGAAGTGGGAGGAGTCCCTCGGTCTCGTGACTCGAAAAGACTTCTTCGAAGAAAAACAACTTGTAACACTCCGAGCCCAACACCAGACGGCGGACTATGCACAGCATGTGTATCTGCAGCTACACATGCCAACGAACATATTGATTTGACTAGCCCCACACCAGCAAATATATTGGGACTGTTTGTAGGAGGCTGGCCTGGTTTGTATTGGGTACCAAGGGGTACTTACACTCTGCACCAGGTCCAGGTGTCCCTTATTAGTGTAGAAGAGGTGTCTAGCAGCTTAGGCTGATAGAAAATGATAGCTTAGCAGAACAGCTTAGGCTGAACTAGGAGACATGCAAAGCTCCCACTATACCACTGGTGTCATATGCACAATATCATAAGAAAACACAATACACAGCTATACTAAAAATAAAGGTACTTTGTTTTTATGACAATATGCCAAAAGTATCTCAGTGAGTATCCTCAGTATGAGGATGCCAAATATACACAAGATATATGTACACAATACCAAAATTATGCAGTAATAGCAATAGAAAACAGTGCAAGCAATGTACACTCACAATAGATTGCAATGGGAGCACATAGGTATAGGGGCAACACAAACCATATACTCTAGAAGTGGAATACAAACCACGAATGGACCCCAAACCTATGTGAGCTTGTAGAGGGTCACTGGGACTGTAAGAAAACAGTGAGGGTTAGAAAAATAGCCCACCCCAAGACCCTGAAAAGTGGGGGCAAAGTGCACCTAAGTTCCCCAGAGAGCACACAAGTCGTGATAGGGGAATTCTGCAAGGAAGACCAACACCAGCAATGCAACAACGATGGATTTCCAGACGAGAGTACCTGTGGAACAAGGGGACCAAGTCCAAGAGTCACACTCAAGTCGGGAGTGGGCAGATGCCCAGGAAATGCCAGCTGTGGGTGCAAAGAAGCTGCCACCGGATGGTAGAAGCTGTGGATTCTGCAAGAACGAAGAGGACTAGGAACTTCCCCTTTGGAAGATGGATGTCCCACGTCGTGAAGAAGCTTGCAGAGGTGTTTCCGTGCAGAGAGACCGCAAACAAGCCTTGCTAGCTGCAAGGGTCGCGGTTAGGGTTTTTGGATGCTGCTGTGGCCCCGGAGGAACCAGGATGTCGCCAATTGCGTGAGGAGACAGAGGGGGCGCCCAGCAAGACAAGGAGCGCACTCAGAAGCAGGCAGCACCCGCAGAAGTGCCGGAACAGGCACTACGAAGAAGAGTGAACCGGAGCTCACCCGAAGTCACAAAAGAAGGTCCCACGACGCCGGAGGACAACTCAGGAGGTCGTGCACTGCAGGTTAGTGTGTCGGGGACCCAGGCTTGGCTGTGCACAAAGGAAATCCTGGAAGAGTGCACAGGAGCCGGAGCAGCTGCAAATCACGCGGTACCCAGCAATGCAGTCTGGCGTGGGGAGGCAAGGACTTACCTCCCCCAAACTTGGACTGAAGGGTCACTGGAATGTGGGAGTCACTTGGACAGAGTTGCTGAGTTCCAGGGACCACGCTCGTTGTGCTGAGAGGGGACCCAGAGGACCGGTGATGCAGTCTTTTGGTGCCTGCGGTTGCAGCGGGAAGATTCCGTCGACCCACGGGAGATTTCTTCTGAGCTTCTAGTGCAGAGAGGAGGCAGACTACCCCCACAGCATGCACCACCAGGAAAGCAGTTGAGAAGGCGGCAGGATCAGCGATACAAGGTTTCAGTAGTCGTCTTTGCTACTTTGTTGCGGTTTTGCAGGCTTCCAGCTCAGTCAGCGGTCGATTCCTTGGCAGAAGGTGAAGAGAGAGATGCAGAGGAACTCTGATGAGCTCTTGCATTCGTTATCTAAAGAATTCCCCAAAGCAGAGACCCTAAATAGCCAGAAAAGGAGGTTTGGCTACTTAGGAAGGAGGATAGGCTAGCAACACAGGTAAGAGCCTATCAGAAGGAGTCTCTGACGTCACCTGCTGGCACTGGCCACTCAGAGCAGTCCAGTGTGCCAGCAGCACCTCTGTTTCCAAGATGGCAGAGGTCTGGAGCTCACTGGAGGAGCTCTGGGCACCTCCCAGGGGAGGTGCAGGTCAGGGGAGTGGTCACTCCCCTTTCCTTTGTCCAGTTTCGCGCCAGAGCAGAGCTGGGGGATCCCTGAACCGGTGTAGACTGACTTATGCAGAGATGGGCACCATCTGTGCCCATCAAAGCATTTCCAGAGGCTGGGGGAGGCTACTCCTCCCCAGCCCTGACACCTTTTTCCAAAGGGAGAGGGTGTAACACCCTCTCTCTGAGGAAGTCCTTTGTTCTGCCTTCCTGGGCCAGGCCTGGCTGGACCCCAGGAGGGCAGAAACCTGTCTGAGGGGTTGGCAGCAGCAGCAGCTGCAGTGAAACCCCGGGAAAGGCAGTTTGGCAGTACCAGGGTCTGTGCTAGAGACCCGGGGGATCATGGAATTGTCTCCCCAATGCCAGGATGGCATTGGGGTGACAATTCCATGATCTTAGACATGTTACATGGCCATGTTCGGAGTTACCATTGTGACGCTATACATAGGTAGTGACGTATGTATAGTGCACGCGTGTAATGGTGTCCCCGCACTCACAAAGTCCGGGGAATTTGCCCTGAACAATGTGGGGGCACCTTGGCTAGTGCCAGGGTGCCCACACACTAAGTAACTTAGCACCCAACCTTTACCAGGTAAAGGTTAGACATATAGGTGACTTATAAGTTACTCAAGTGCAGTGGTAAATGGCTGTGAAATAACGTGGACGTTATTTCACTCAGGCTGCAGTGGCAGGCCTGTGTAAGAATTGTCAGAGCTCCCTATGGGTGGCAAAAGAAATGCTTCAGCCCATAGGGATCTCCTGGAACCCCAATACCCTGGGTACCTCAGTACCATATACTAGGGAATTATAAGGGTGTTCCAGTATGCCAATGTAAATTGGTGAAATTGGTCACTAGCCTGTTAGTGACAATTTGGAAAGAAATGAGAGAGCATAACCACTGAGGTTCTGGTTAGCAGAGCCTCAGTGAGACAGTTAGTCATCACAAAGGTAACACATACAGGGCACACTTATGAGCACTGGGGCCCTGGCTGGCAGGGTCCCAGTGACACAACTAAAACAACATATATACAGTGAAATATGGGGGTAACATGCCAGGCAAGATGGTACTTTCCTACACTGTTTATAGGTGGGACTGGTCTATGGGACTAACTTGGGTTGGATCTAGATTTCAAAGGAATACACTAGACCGTCCAACATTGTTATGAACTGCTATGAGGAGGTTGAATCCTATATTGGAAATAGTTTTTTTTAATTTTGATTTTAGAATTTGTCTTTCTGATATGTGTATATATTGTGATTGATTGGTACACTGTAATTATAAACATCACAAATGCCGGTAAGCTTTGGAACAAAATATACCAGACTTCAGTGTCTGGAAGGTCTAGATGTTACAAAGATTTGAATGTGATACAGAAAAAATATAAATTTCTTTGGTCCAATAATAATTTGAGTATTATCGTTGACTAATTAATTCAAGACATCTATCCCTTGCATGTTGCAAGCTTAGGTACACATGACCATGACTGAGCAACCCCCTACCATTAACTATTTTTGCATAGACTGGTGTAGTTAATCACAAAACCTCAATCCACTGTATGCCTTTAGGAAACACTTAGAATTAAATCTTCCAAAGGAGGAGTCACTGGCCAGTCAGGACAGCCCCTAAGGTGTCCTGAGCTGAAGTGACTCTAACTTTTAGAAATCCTCCATCTTGCAGATGGAGGATTCCCCCAATAGGGTTAGGATTGTGACCCCCTCCCCTTGGGAGGAGGCACAAAGAGGGTGTACCCACCCTCAGGGCTAGTAGCCATTGGCTACTAACCCCCCAGACCTAAACACGCCCTTAAATTTAGTATTTAAGGGCTACCCTGAACCCTAGAAAATTAGATTCCTGCAACTACAAGAAGAAGGACTGCCTAGCTGAAAACCCCTGCAGAGGAAGACCAGAAGACGACAACTGCCTTGGCTCCAGAAACTCACCGGCCTGTCTCCTGCCTTCCAAAGATCCTGCTCCAGCGACGCCTTCCAAAGGGACCAGCGACCTCGACATCCTCTGAGGACTGCCCTGCTTCGAAAAGACAAGAAACTCCCGAGGACAGCGGACCTGCTCCAAGAAAGGCTGCAACTTTGTTTCCAGCAGCCTTGAAAGAACCCTGCAAGCTCCCCGCAAGAAGCGTGAGACTTGCAACACTGCACCCGGCGACCCCGACTCGGCTGGTGGAGATCCAACACCTCAGGAGGGACCCCAGGACTACTCTGATACTGTGAGTACCAAAACCTGTCCCCCCTGAGCCCCCACAGCGCCGCCTGCAGAGGGAATCCCGAGGCTTCCCCTGACCGCGACTCTTTGAATCCTAAGTCCCGACGCCTGGGAGAGACCCTGCACCCGCAGCCCCCAGGACCTGAAGGACCGGACTTTCACTGGAGAAGTGACCCCCAGGAGTCCCTCTCCCTTGCCCAAGTGGAGGTTTCCCCGAGGAACCCCCCCCCTTGCCTGCCTGCAGCGCTGAAGAGATCCCGAGATCTCTCATAGACTAACATTGCGAACCCGACGCTTGTTTCTACACTGCACCCGGCCGCCCCCGCGCTGCTGAGGGTGAAATTTCTGTGTGGGCTTGTGTCCCCCCCGGTGCCCTACAAAACCCCCCTGGTCTGCCCTCCGAAGACGCGGGCACTTACCTGCAAGCAGACCGGAACCGGGGCACCCCCTTCTCTCCATTCTAGCCTATGTGTTTTGGGCACCACTTTGAACTCTGCACCTGACCGGCCCTGAGCTGCTGGTGTGGTGACTTTGGGGTTGCTCTGAACCCCCAACGGTGGGCTACCTTGGACCAAGAACTGAACCCTGTAAGTGTCTTACTTACCTGGTAAAACTAACAAAAACTTACCTCCCCCAGGAACTGTGAAAATTGCAGTGTCCACTTTTAAAACAGCTATTTGTCAATAACTTGAAAAGTATACATGCAATTTTTATGATTTAAAGTTCCTAAAGTACTTACCTGCAATACCTTTCGAATGAGATATTACATGTAGAATTTGAACCTGTGGTTCTTAAAATAAACTAAGAAAAGATATTTTTCTATACAAAAACCTATTGGCTGGATTTGTCTCTGAGTGTGTGTACCTCATTTATTGTCTATGTGTATGTACAACAAATGCTTAACACCACTCCTTGGATAAGCCTACTGCTCGACCACACTACCACAAAATAGAGCATTAGTATTATCTATTTTTACCACTATTTTACCTCTAAGGGGAACCCTTGGACTCTGTGCATGCTATTCCTTACTTTGAAATAGCACATACAGAGCCAACTTCCTACATTGGTGGATCAGCGGTGGGGTACAAGACTTTGCATTTGCTGGACTACTCAGCCAATACCTGATCACACGACAAATTCCAAAATTGTCATTAGAAATTGATTTTTGCAATTTGAAAAGTTTTCTAAATTCTTAAAAGACCTGCTAGGGCCTTGTGTTAGATCCTGTTTAGCATTTCTTTTAGAGTTTAAAAGTTTGTAAAAGTTTGAATTAGATTCTAGAACCAGTTTTAGATTCTTAAAAAGTATTCCAACTTTTAGAAGCAAAATGTCTAGCACAGATGTGACTGTGGTGGAACTCGACACCACACCTTACCTCCATCTTAAGATGAGGGAGCTAAGGTCACTCTGTAAAATAAAGAAAATAACAATGGGCCCCAAACCTACCAAAATACAGCTCCAGGAGCTTTTGGCAGAGTTTGAAAAGGCCAACCCCTCTGAGGGTGGCAACTCAGAGGAAGAGGATAGTGACTTGGAGGAAAATTCCCCCCTACCAGTCCTATCTAGGGAGAACAGGGTCTCTCAAACCCTGACTCCAAAAATAATAGTCAGAGATGCTGGTTCCCTCACAGGAGAGACCAACACCTCTGAAATCACTGAGGATAACTCCAGTGAAGAGGACATCCAGTTAGCCAGGATGGCCAAAAGATTGGCTTTGGAAAGACAGATCCTAGCCATAGAGAGGGAAAGACAAGAGATGGGCCTAGGACCCATCAATGGTGGCAGCAACATAAATAGGGTCAGAGATTCTCCTGACATGTTGAAAATCCCTAAAGGGATTGTAACTAAATATGAAGATGGTGATGACATCACCAAATGGTTCACAGCTTTTGAGAGGGCTTGTGTAACCAGAAAAGTGAACAGATCTCACTGGGGTGCTCTCCTTTGGGAAATGTTCACAGGAAAGTGTAGGGATAGACTCCTCACACTCTCTGGACAAGATGCAGAATCTTATGACCTCATGAAGGGTACCCTGATTGAGGGCTTTGGATTCTCCACTGAGGAGTATAGGATTAGATTCAGGGGGGGCTCAAAAATCCTCGAGCCAGACCTGGGTTGACTTTGTAGACTACTCAGTGAAAACACTAGATGGTTGGATTCAAGGCAGTGGTGTAAGTAATTATGATGGGCTGTACAATTTATTTGTGAAAGAACACCTATTGAGTAATTGTTTCAATGATAAACTGCATCAGCATCTGGTAGACCTAGGACCAATTTCTCCCTAAGAATTGGGAAAGAAGGCGGACCATTGGGTCAAGACAAGGGTGTCCAAGACTTCCACAGGGGGTGACCAAAAGAAAGGGGTCACAAAGACTCCCCAGGGGAAGGGTGATGAGACAACCAAAACTAAAAATAGTAAAGAGTCTTCTACAGGCCCCCAAAAACCTGCACAGGAGGGTGGGCCCAGAGCCTCTTCACAAAACAATGGGTACAAGGGTAAAAACTTTGATCCCAAAAAGGCCTGGTGTCATAGCTGTAAACAGCATGGACACCAAACTGGAGACAAGGCCTGTCCCAAGAAAGGTTCCACTCCAAACTCCCATCCAGGTAACACTGGTATGGCTAGTCTCCAAGTGGGATCAACAGTGTGCCCAGAGCAAATCAGGGTCCACACTGAAGCTACTCTAGTTTCTGAGGGTGGGGTGGATTTAGCCACACTAGCTGTCTGGCCGCCTAACATGCAAAAATACAGACAGCAACTCTTAATTAATGGGACTAGAATAGAGGGCCTGAGGGATACAGGTGCCAGTGTCACCATGGTGACAGAGAAACTGGTTTCCCCTGGCCAGTACCTGACTGGAAAAACTTACACAGTCACCAACGCTGACAATCAGAGAAAAGTACATCCCATGGCAATGGTTACTTTAGAATGGGGAGGGGTCAATGGCCTGAAACAGGTGGTGGTCTCCTCAAATATCCCAGTGGACTGTCTGCTTGGAAATGACCTGGAGTCCTCAGCATGGGCTGAGGTAGAACTAAAAACCCATGCAGCAATGCTGGGTATCCCTGAACTGGTGTGTGTGAAAACAAGAGCACAATGCAAGGCACAGGGTGAACAAGTAGAGCTGGAGTCTGGAAGAATGGCCCAGCCTACCAAGAGGAAAGGAAAGTCAGTTGGGAAACCAACTGCAACACAGCAAAAGAAAGGGAACCTCTCTTCTCAGGAAGAAGTTCTGCCCTCTGAGGGAACTGAGCCTTTGGAGCTTGAACCTTATCAGGTTGAGCTCTTAGGCCCAGGGGGACCCTCAAGGGAGGAGCTGTGTAAGGGACAAGAAACCTGTCCCTCTCTTGAAGGCCTTAGGCAGCAAGCTGCTGAAGAGTCCAAGGGCAAGAAAAATGGAACACATAGGGTCTATTGGGAAGATGGACTCCTGTACACTGAGGCCAGAGACCCCAAACCTGGTGCCACTAGGAGAGTGGTAGTGCCTCAGCTGTTCAGAGAGTTCATCCTAACATTGGCCCATGACATTCCCCTTGCTGGACATTTGGGACAAACCAAGACGTGGGAGAGGCTAGTCAACCACTTCTACTGGCCCAATATGTCCAACATGGTTAAGGAGTGTTGCCTCTCCTGCCCCACCTGTCAAGCCAGTGGTAAGACAGGTGGGCATCCAAAGGCCCCCCTCATTCCACTTCCAGTGGTGGGGGTTCCCTTTGAAAGAGTGGGTGTGGACATAGTTGGTCCACTAGAACCTCCCACAGCCTCAGGAAATATGTATATCCTGGTAGTAGTGGATCATGCTACCAGGTATCCTGAAGCTATTCCCCTTAGGTCGACTACTGCCCCTGCAGTAGCCAAGGCCCTCATTGGTATCTTTACCAGAGTGGGTTTCCCTAAGGAGGTGGTGTCTGACAGAGGTACCAACTTCATGTCAGCATACCTGAAACATATGTGGAATGAGTGTGGAGTGACTTATAAATTCACTACACCTTACCATCCACAAACTAATGGCTTAGTTGAGAGATTCAACAAGACATTAAAGGGCATGATCATGGGGCTCCCAGAAAAACTCAAAAGGAGATGGGATGTCCTCCTGCCATGTCTGCTTTTCGCTTACAGGGAGGTGCCACAGAAGGGAGTAGGATTCTCACCCTTTGAACTTCTGTTTGGCCACCCTGTAAGGGGACCACTTGCTCTTGTTAAAGAAGGCTGGGAGAGACCTCTTCATGAGCCTAAACAAGACATAGTGGACTATGTACTTGGCCTTCGCTCTAGAATGGCAGAGTACATGGAAAAGGCAACCAAAAACCTTGAGGCCAGCCAACAGCTCCAGAAGTTTTGGTATGACCAAAAGGCTGCACTGGTTGAGTTCCAACCAGGGCAGAAAGTCTGGGTTCTGGAGCCTGTGGCTCCCAGGGCACTCCAGGACAAATGGAGTGGCCCTTACCCAGTGCTAGAAAGGAAGAGTCAGGTCACCTACCTGGTGGACCTGGGCACAAGCAGGAGCCCCAAGAGGGTGATCCATGTGAACCGCCTTAAGCTCTTCCATGACAGGGCTGATGTGAATCTGTTGATGGTAACAGATGAGGATCAGGAGGCAGAGAGTGAACCTCTCCCTGATCTTCTGTCATCAGACCCAAAAGATGGCACAGTAGATGGAGTGATCTACTCAGACACCCTCTCTGGCCAACAGCAAGCTGATTGTAGGAGAGTCCTACAACAGTTTCCTGAACTCTTCTCCTTAACCCCTGGTCAGACACACCTGTGTACCCATGATGTGGACACAGGAGACAGCATGCCTGTCAAAAACAAAATCTTTAGACAGTCTGACCATGTTAAGGAAAGCATCAAGGTGGAAGTCCACAAGATGCTGGAATTGGGAGTAATTGAACGCTCTGACAGCCCCTGGGCTAGCCCAGTGGTCTTAGTCCCCAAACCTCACACCAAAGATGGAAAGAAAGAGATGAGGTTTTGTGTGGACTACAGGGGGCTCAATTCTGTCACCAAGACAGATGCTCATCCAATTCCAAGAGCTGATGAGCTCATAGACAAATTAGGTGCTGCCAAATTCTTAAGTACCTTTGACTTGACAGCAGGGTACTGGCAAATAAAAATGGCACCTGGAGCAAAAGAGAAAACAGCATTCTCCACACCTGATGGGCATTATCAGTTTACTGTTATGCCCTTTGGTTTAAAGAATGCCCCTGCCACCTTCCAAAGGTTGGTGAATCAAGTCCTTGCTGGCTTGGAGTCCTTTAGCACAGCTTATCTTGAGGATATTGCTGTCTTTAGCTCCACCTGGCAGGATCACCTGGTCCACCTGAAGAAGGTTTTGAAGGCTCTGCAATCTGCAGGCCTCTCTATCAAGGCATCCAAATGCCAGATAGGGCAGGGAACTGTGGTTTACTTGGGCCACCTTGTAGGTGGAGGCCAAGTTCAGCCACTCCAACCCAAGATCCAGACTATTCTGGACTGGGTAGCTCCAAAAACCCAGACTCAAGTCAGGGCATTCCTTGGCTTGACTGGGTATTACAGGAGGTTTGTGAAGGGATATGGATCCATTGTGACAGCCCTCACTGAACTCACCTCCAAGAAAATGCCCAAGAAAGTGAACTGGACTGTGGAATGCCAACAGGCCTTTGACACCCTGAAACAAGCAATGTGCTCAGCACCAGTTCTAAAAGCTCCAGATTATTCTAAGCAGTTCATTGTGCAGACAGATGCCTCTGAACATGGGATAGGGGCAGTTTTGTCCCAAACAAATGATGATGGCCTTGACCAGCCTGTTGCTTTCATTAGCAGGAGGTTACTCCCCAGGGAGCAGCGTTGGAGTGCCATTGAGAGGGAGGCCTTTGCTGTGGTTTGGTCCCTGAAGAAGCTGAGACCATACCTCTTTGGGACTCACTTCCTAGTTCAAACTGACCACAGACCTCTCAAATGGCTGATGCAAATGAAAGGTGAAAATCCTAAACTGTTGAGGTGGTCCATCTCCCTACAGGGAATGGACTTTATAGTGGAACACAGACCTGGGACTGCTCATGCCAATGCAGATGGCCTTTCCAGGTTCTTCCACTTAGAAAATGAAGACTCTCTTGGGAAAGGTTAGTCTCATCCTCTTTCGTTTGGGGGGGGGGTTGTGTAAGGAAATGCCTCCTTGGCATGGTTGCCCCCTGACTTTTTGCCTTTGCTGATGCTATGTTTACAATTGAAAGTGTGCGGAGGCCTGCTAACCAGGCCCCAGCACCAGTGTTCTTTCCCTAACCTGTACTTTTGTATCCACAATTGGCAGACCCTGGCATCCAGATAAGTCCCTTGTAACTGGTACTTCTAGTACCAAGGGCCCTGATGCCAAGGAAGGTCTCTAAGGGCTGCAGCATGTCTTATGCCACCCTGGAGACCTCTCACTCAGCACAGACACACTGCTTGCCAGCTTGTGTGTGCTAGTGAGAACAAAACGAGTAAGTCGACATGGCACTCCCCTCAGGGTGCCATGCCAGCCTCTCACTGCCTATGCAAGTATAGGTCAGTCACCCCTCTAGCAGGCCTTACAGCCCTAAGGCAGGGTGCACTATACCATAGGTGAGGGTACCAGTGCATGAGCATGGTACCCCTACAGTGTCTAAACAAAACCTTAGACATTGTAAGTGCAGGGTAGCCATAAGAGTATATGGTCTGGGAGTTTGTCAAACACGAACTCCACAGCACCATAATGGCTACACTGAAAACTGGGAAGTTTGGTATCAAACTTCTCAGCACAATAAATGCACACTGATGCCAGTGTACATTTTATTGTAAAATACACCCCAGAGGGCACCTTAGAGGTGCCCCCTGAAACTTAACCGACTGTCTGTGTAGGCTGACTAGTTCCAGCAGCCTGCCACACCAGAGACATGTTGCTGGCCCCATGGGGAGAGTGCCTTTGTCACTCTGAGGCCAGTAACAAAGCCTGCACTGGGTGGAGATGCTAACACCTCCCCCAGGCAGGAGCTGTGACACCTGGCGGTGAGCCTCAAAGGCTCACCCCTTTGTCACAGCCCAGCAGGGCACTCCAGCTTAGTGGAGTTGCCCGCCCCCTCCGGCCACGGCCCCCACTTTTGGTGGCAAGGCTGGAGGGAACAAAGAAAGCAACAAGGAGGAGTCACTGGCCAGTCAGGACAGCCCCTAAGGTGTCCTGAGCTGAAGTGACTCTAACTTTTAGAAATCCTCCATCTTGCAGATGGAGGATTCCCCCAATAGGGTTAGGATTGTGACCCCCTCCCCTTGGGAGGAGGCACAAAGAGGGTGTACCCACCCTCAGGGCTAGTAGCCATTGGCTACTAACCCCCCAGACCTAAACACGCCCTTAAATTTAGTATTTAAGGGCTACCCTGAACCCTAGAAAATTAGATTCCTGTAACTACAAGAAGAAGGACTGCCTAGCTGAAAACCCCTGCAGAGGAAGACCAGAAGACGACAACTGCCTTGGCTCCGGAAACTCACCGGCCTGTCTCCTGCCTTCCAAAGATCCTGCTCCAGCTACGCCTTCCAAAGGGACCAGCGACCTCGACATCCTCTGAGGACTGCCCTGCTTCGAAAAGACAAGAAACTCCCGAGGACAGCGGACCTGCTCCAAGAAAGGCTGCAACTTTGTTTCCAGCAGCCTTGAAAGAACCCTGCAAGCTCCCCGCAAGAAGCGTGAGACTTGCAACACTGCACCCGGCGACCCCGACTCGGCTGGTGGAGATCCAACACCTCAGGAGGGACCCCAGGACTACTCTGATACTGTGAGTACCAAAACCTGTCCCCCCTGAGCCCCCACAGCGCCGCCTGCAGAGGGAATCCCGAGGCTTCCCCTGACCACGACTCTTTGAATCCTAAGTCCCGACGCCTGGGAGAGACCCTGCACCCGCAGCCCCCAGGACCTGAAGGACCGGACTTTCACTGGAGAAGTGACCCCCAGGAGTCCCTCTCCCTTGCCCAAGTGGAGGTTTCCCCGAGGAACACCCCCCTTGCCTGCCTGCAGCGCTGAAGAGATCCCGAGATCTCTCATAGACTAACATTGCGAACCCGACGCTTGTTTCTACACTGCACCCGGCCGCCCCCGCGCTGCTGAGGGTGAAATTTCTGTGTGGGCTTGTGTCCCCCCCCGGTGCCCTACAAAACCCCCCTGGTCTGCCCTCCGAAGACGCGGGCACTTACCTGCAAGCAGACCGGAACCGGGGCACCCCCTTCTCTCCATTCTAGCCTATGTGTTTTGGGCACCACTTTGAACTCTGCACCTGACCGGCCCTGAGCTGCTGGTGTGGTGACTTTGGGGTTGCTCTGAACCCCCAACGGTGGGCTACCTTGGACCAAGAACTGAACCCTGTAAGTGTCTTACTTACCTGGTAAAACTAACAAAAACTTACCTCCCCCAGGAACTGTGAAAATTGCACTGTGTCCACTTTTAAAACAGCTATTTGTCAATAACTTGAAAAGTATACATGCAATTTTTATGATTTAAAGTTCCTAAAGTACTTACCTGCAATACCTTTCGAATGAGATATTACATGTAGAATTTGAACCTGTGGTTCTTAAAATAAACTAAGAAAAGATATTTTTCTATACAAAAACCTATTGGCTGGATTTGTCTGAGTGTGTGTACCTCATTTATTGTCTATGTGTATGTACAACAAATGCTTAACACTACTCCTTGGATAAGCATATTGCTCGACCACACTACCACAAAATAGAGCATTAGTATTATCTATTTTTACCACTATTTTACCTCTAAGGGGAACCCTTGGACTCTGTGCATGCTATTCCTTACTTTGAAATAGCACATACAGAGCCAACTTCCTACATTGGTGGATCAGCGGTGGGGTACAAGACTTTGCATTTGCTGGACTACTCAGCCAATACCTGATCACACGACAAATTCCAAAATTGTCATTAGAAATTGATTTTTGCAATTTGAAAAGTTTTCTAAATTCTTAAAAGACCTGCTAGGGCCTTGTGTTAGATCCTGTTTAGCATTTCTTTTAGAGTTTAAAAGTTTGTAAAAGTTTGAATTAGATTCTAGAACCAGTTTTAGATTCTTAAAAAGTATTCCAACTTTTAGAAGCAAAATGTCTAGCACAGATGTGACTGTGGTGGAACTCGACACCACACCTTACCTCCATCTTAAGATGAGGGAGCTAAGGTCACTCTGTAAAATAAAGAAAATAACAATGGGCCCCAAACCTACCAAAATACAGCTCCAGGAGCTTTTGGCAGAGTTTGAAAAGGCCAACCCCTCTGAGGGTGGCAACTCAGAGGAAGAGGATAGTGACTTGGAGGAAAATTCCCCCCTACCAGTCCTATCTAGGGAGAACAGGGTCTCTCAAACCCTGACTCCAAAAATAATAGTCAGAGATGCTGGTTCCCTCACAGGAGAGACCAACACCTCTGAAATCACTGAGGATAACTCCAGTGAAGAGGACATCCAGTTAGCCAGGATGGCCAAAAGATTGGCTTTGGAAAGACAGATCCTAGCCATAGAGAGGGAAAGACAAGAGATGGGCCTAGGACCCATCAATGGTGGCAGCAACATAAATAGGGTCAGAGATTCTCCTGACATGTTGAAAATCCCTAAAGGGATTGTAACTAAATATGAAGATGGTGATGACATCACCAAATGGTTCACAGCTTTTGAGAGGGCTTGTGTAACCAGAAAAGTGAACAGATCTCACTGGGGTGCTCTCCTTTGGGAAATGTTCACAGGAAAGTGTAGGGATAGACTCCTCACACTCTCTGGACAAGATGCAGAATCTTATGACCTCATGAAGGGTACCCTGATTGAGGGCTTTGGATTCTCCACTGAGGAGTATAGGATTAGATTCAGGGGGGCTCAAAAATCCTCGAGCCAGACCTGGGTTGACTTTGTAGACTACTCAGTGAAAACACTAGATGGTTGGATTCAAGGCAGTGGTGTAAGTAATTATGATGGGCTGTACAATTTATTTGTGAAAGAACACCTATTGAGTAATTGTTTCAATGATAAACTGCATCAGCATCTGGTAGACCTAGGACCAATTTCTCCCCAAGAATTGGGAAAGAAGGCGGACCATTGGGTCAAGACAAGGGTGTCCAAGACTTCCACAGGGGGTGACCAAAAGAAAGGGGTCACAAAGACTCCCCAGGGGAAGGGTGATGAGACAACCAAAACTAAAAATAGTAAAGAGTCTTCTACAGGCCCCCAAAAACCTGCACAGGAGGGTGGGCCCAGAGCCTCTTCACAAAACAATGGGTACAAGGGTAAAAACTTTGATCCCAAAAAGGCCTGGTGTCATAGCTGTAAACAGCATGGACACCAAACTGGAGACAAGGCCTGTCCCAAGAAAGGTTCCACTCCAAACTCCCATCCAGGTAACACTGGTATGGCTAGTCTCCAAGTGGGATCAACAGTGTGCCCAGAGCAAATCAGGGTCCACACTGAAGCTACTCTAGTTTCTGAGGGTGGGGTGGATTTAGCCACACTAGCTGTCTGGCCGCCTAACATGCAAAAATACAGACAGCAACTCTTAATTAATGGGACTAGAATAGAGGGCCTGAGGGATACAGGTGCCAGTGTCACCATGGTGACAGAGAAACTGGTTTCCCCTGGCCAGTACCTGACTGGAAAAACTTACACAGTCACCAACGCTGACAATCAGAGAAAAGTACATCCCATGGCAATGGTTACTTTAGAATGGGGAGGGGTCAATGGCCTGAAACAGGTGGTGGTCTCCTCAAATATCCCAGTGGACTGTCTGCTTGGAAATGACCTGGAGTCCTCAGCATGGGCTGAGGTAGAACTAAAAACCCATGCAGCAATGCTGGGTATCCCTGAACTGGTGTGTGTGAAAACAAGAGCACAATGCAAGGCACAGGGTGAACAAGTAGAGCTGGAGTCTGGAAGAATGGCCCAGCCTACCAAGAGGAAAGGAAAGTCAGTTGGGAAACCAACTGCAACACAGCAAAAGAAAGGAAACCTCTCTTCTCAGGAAGAAGTTCTGCCCTCTGAGGGAACTGAGCCTTTGGAGCTTGAACCTTATAAGGTTGAGCTCTTAGGCCCAGGGGGACCCTCAAGGGAGGAGCTGTGTAAGGGACAAGAAACCTGTCCCTCTCTTGAAGGCCTTAGGCAGCAAGCTGCTGAAGAGTCCAAGGGCAAGAAAAATGGAACACATAGGGTCTATTGGGAAGATGGACTCCTGTACACTGAGGCCAGAGACCCCAAACCTGGTGCCACTAGGAGAGTGGTAGTGCCTCAGCTGTTCAGAGAGTTCATCCTAACATTGGCCCATGACATTCCCCTTGCTGGACATTTGGGACAAACCAAGACGTGGGAGAGGCTAGTCAACCACTTCGACTGGCCCAATATGTCCAACATGGTTAAGGAGTTTTGCCTCTCCTGCCCCACCTGTCAAGCCAGTGGTAAGACAGGTGGGCATCCAAAGGCCCCCCTCATTCCACTTCCAGTGGTGGGGGTTCCCTTTGAAAGAGTGGGTGTGGACATAGTTGGTCCACTAGAACCTCCCACAGCCTCAGGAAATATGTATATCCTGGTAGTAGTGGATCATGCTACCAGGTATCCTGAAGCTATTCCCCTTAGGTCGACTACTGCCCCTGCAGTAGCCAAGGCCCTCATTGGTATCTTTACCAGAGTGGGTTTCCCTAAGGAGGTGGTGTCTGACAGAGGTACCAACTTCATGTCAGCATACCTGAAACATATGTGGAATGAGTGTGGAGTGACTTATAAATTCACTACACCTTACCATCCACAAACTAATGGCTTAGTTGAGAGATTCAACAAGACATTAAAGGGCATGATCATGGGGCTCCCAGAAAAACTCAAAAGGAGATGGGATGTCCTCCTGCCATGTCTGCTTTTCGCTTACAGGGAGGTGCCACAGAAGGGAGTAGGATTCTCACCCTTTGAACTTCTGTTTGGCCACCCTGTAAGGGGACCACTTGCTCTTGTTAAAGAAGGCTGGGAGAGACCTCTTCATGAGCCTAAACAAGACATAGTGGACTAT
This sequence comes from Pleurodeles waltl, assembly GCF_031143425.1. Taxonomy (NCBI): domain Eukaryota; kingdom Metazoa; phylum Chordata; class Amphibia; order Caudata; family Salamandridae; genus Pleurodeles; species Pleurodeles waltl. The sequence goes on from NC_090441.1 coordinate 95,812,357, forward strand.
GTACTTGGCCTTCGCTCTAGAATGGCAGAGTACATGGAAAAGGCAACCAAAAACCTTGAGGCCAGCCAACAGCTCCAGAAGTTTTGGTATGACCAAAAGGCTGCACTGGTTGAGTTCCAACCAGGGCAGAAAGTCTGGGTTCTGGAGCCTGTGGCTCCCAGGGCACTCCAGGACAAATGGAGTGGCCCTTACCCAGTGCTAGAAAGGAAGAGTCAGGTCACCTACCTGGTGGACCTGGGCACAAGCAGGAGCCCCAAGAGGGTGATCCATGTGAACCGCCTTAAGCTCTTCCATGACAGGGCTGATGTGAATCTGTTGATGGTAACAGATGAGGATCAGGAGGCAGAGAGTGAACCTCTCCCTGATCTTCTGTCATCAGACCCAAAAGATGGCACAGTAGATGGAGTGATCTACTCAGACACCCTCTCTGGCCAACAGCAAGCTGATTGTAGGAGAGTCCTACAACAGTTTCCTGAACTCTTCTCCTTAACCCCTGGTCAGACACACCTGTGTACCCATGATGTGGACACAGGCGACAGCATGCCTGTCAAAAACAAAATCTTTAGACAGTCTGACCATGTTAAGGAAAGCATCAAGGTGGAAGTCCACAAGATGCTGGAATTGGGAGTAATTGAGCGCTCTGACAGCCCCTGGGCTAGCCCAGTGGTCTTAGTCCCCAAACCTCACACCAAAGATGGAAAGAAAGAGATGAGGTTTTGTGTGGACTACAGGGGGCTCAATTCTGTCACCAAGACAGATGCTCATCCAATTCCAAGAGCTGATGAGCTCATAGACAAATTAGGTGCTGCCAAATTCTTAAGTACCTTTGACTTGACAGCAGGGTACTGGCAAATAAAAATGGCACCTGGAGCAAAAGAGAAAACAGCATTCTCCACACCTGATGGGCATTATCAGTTTACTGTTATGCCCTTTGGTTTAAAGAATGCCCCTGCCACCTTCCAAAGGTTGGTGAATCAAGTCCTTGCTGGCTTGGAGTCCTTTAGCACAGCTTATCTTGAGGATATTGCGGTCTTTAGCTCCACCTGGCAGGATCACCTGGTCCACCTGAAGAAGGTTTTGAAGGCTCTGCAATCTGCAGGCCTCTCTATCAAGGCATCCAAATGCCAGATAGGGCAGGGAACTGTGGTTTACTTGGGCCACCTTGTAGGTGGAGGCCAAGTTCAGCCACTCCAACCCAAGATCCAGACTATTCTGGACTGGGTAGCTCCAAAAACCCAGACTCAAGTCAGGGCATTCCTTGGCTTGACTGGGTATTACAGGAGGTTTGTGAAGGGATATGGATCCATTGTGACAGCCCTCACTGAACTCACCTCCAAGAAAATGCCCAAGAAAGTGAACTGGACTGTGGAATGCCAACAGGCCTTTGACACCCTGAAACAAGCAATGTGCTCAGCACCAGTTCTAAAAGCTCCAGATTATTCTAAGCAGTTCATTGTGCAGACAGATGCCTCTGAACATGGGATAGGGGCAGTTTTGTCCCAAACAAATGATGATGGCCTTGACCAGCCTGTTGCTTTCATTAGCAGGAGGTTACTCCCCAGGGAGCAGCGTTGGAGTGCCATTGAGAGGGAGGCCTTTGCTGTGGTTTGGTCCCTGAAGAAGCTGAGACCATACCTCTTTGGGACTCACTTCCTAGTTCAAACTGACCACAGACCTCTCAAATGGCTGATGCAAATGAAAGGTGAAAATCCTAAACTGTTGAGGTGGTCCATCTCCCTACAGGGAATGGACTTTATAGTGGAACACAGACCTGGGACTGCCCATGCCAATGCAGATGGCCTTTCCAGGTTCTTCCACTTAGAAAATGAAGACTCTCTTGGGAAAGGTTAGTCTCATCCTCTTTCGTTTGGGGGGGGTTGTGTAAGGAAATGCCTCCTTGGCATGGTTGCCCCCTGACTTTTTGCCTTTGCTGATGCTATGTTTACAATTGAAAGTGTGCTGAGGCCTGCTAACCAGGCCCCAGCACCAGTGTTCTTTCCCTAACCTGTACTTTTGTATCCACAATTGGCAGACCCTGGCATCCAGATAAGTCCCTTGTAACTGGTACTTCTAGTACCAAGGGCCCTGATGCCAAGGAAGGTCTCTAAGGGCTGCAGCATGTCTTATGCCACCCTGGAGACCTCTCACTCAGCACAGACACACTGCTTGCCAGCTTGTGTGTGCTAGTGAGAACAAAACGAGTAAGTCGACATGGCACTCCCCTCAGGGTGCCATGCCAGCCTCTCACTGCCTATGCAAGTATAGGTCAGTCACCCCTCTAGCAGGCCTTACAGCCCTAAGGCAGGGTGCACTATACCATAGGTGAGGGTACCAGTGCATGAGCATGGTACCCCTACAGTGTCTAAACAAAACCTTAGACATTGTAAGTGCAGGGTAGCCATAAGAGTATATGGTCTGGGAGTTTGTCAAACACGAACTCCACAGCACCATAATGGCTACACTGAAAACTGGGAAGTTTGGTATCAAACGTCTCAGCACAATAAATGCACACTGATGCCAGTGTACATTTTATTGTAAAATACACCCCAGAGGGCACCTTAGAGGTGCCCCCTGAAACTTAACCGACTGTCTGTGTAGGCTGACTAGTTCCAGCAGCCTGCCACACCAGAGACATGTTGCTGGCCCCATGGGGAGAGTGCCTTTGTCACTCTGAGGCCAGTAACAAAGCCTGCACTGGGTGGAGATGCTAACACCTCCCCCAGGCAGGAGCTGTGACACCTGGCGGTGAGCCTCAAAGGCTCACCCGTTTGTCACAGCCCAGCAGGGCACTCCAGCTTAGTGGAGTTGCCCGCCCCCTCCGGCCACGGCCCCCACTTTTGGCGGCAAGGCTGGAGGGAACAAAGAAAGCAACAAGGAGGAGTCACTGGCCAGTCAGGACAGCCCCTAAGGTGTCCTGAGCTGAAGTGACTCTAACTTTTAGAAATCCTCCATCTTGCAGATGGAGGATTCCCCCAATAGGGTTAGGATTGTGACCCCCTCCCCTTGGGAGGAGGCACAAAGAGGGTGTACCCACCCTCAGGGCTAGTAGCCATTGGCTACTAACCCCCCAGACCTAAACACGCCCTTAAATTTAGTATTTAAGGGCTACCCTGAACCCTAGAAAATTAGATTCCTGCAACTACAAGAAGAAGGACTGCCTAGCTGAAAACCCCTGCAGAGGAAGACCAGAAGACGACAACTGCCTTGGCTCCAGAAACTCACCGGCCTGTCTCCTGCCTTCCAAAGATCCTGCTCCAGCGACGCCTTCCAAAGGGACCAGCGACCTCGACATCCTCGGAGGACTGCCCCTGCTTCGAAAAGACAAGAAACTCCCGAGGACAGCGGACCTGCTCCAAGAAAGGCTGCAACTTTGTTTCCAGCAGCCTTGAAAGAACCCTGCAAGCTCCCCGCAAGAAGCGTGAGACTTGCAACACTGCACCCGGCGACCCCGACTCGGCTGGTGGAGATCCAACACCTCAGGAGGGACCCCAGGACTACTCTGATACTGTGAGTACCAAAACCTGTCCCCCCTGAGCCCCCACAGCGCCGCCTGCAGAGGGAATCCCGAGGCTTCCCCTGACCGCGACTCTTTGAATCCTAAGTCCCGACGCCTGGGAGAGACCCTGCACCCGCAGCCCCCAGGACCTGAAGGACCGGACTTTCACTGGAGAAGTGACCCCCAGGAGTCCCTCTCCCTTGCCCAAGTGGAGGTTTCCCCGAGGAACCCCCCCCTTGCCTGCCTGCAGCGCTGAAGAGATCCCGAGATCTCTCATAGACTAACATTGCGAACCCGACGCTTGTTTCTACACTGCACCCGGCCGCCCCCGCGCTGCTGAGGGTGAAATTTCTGTGTGGGCTTGTGTCCCCCCCGGTGCCCTACAAAACCCCCCTGGTCTGCCCTCCGAAGACGCGGGCACTTACCTGCAAGCAGACCGGAACCGGGGCACCCCCTTCTCTCCATTCTAGCCTATGTGTTTTGGGCACCACTTTGAACTCTGCACCTGACCGGCCCTGAGCTGCTGGTGTGGTGACTTTGGGGTTGCTCTGAACCCCCAACGGTGGGCTACCTTGGACCAAGAACTGAACCCTGTAAGTGTCTTACTTACCTGGTAAAACTAACAAAAACTTACCTCCCCCAGGAACTGTGAAAATTGCACTAAGTGTCCACTTTTAAAACAGCTATTTGTCAATAACTTGAAAAGTATACATGCAATTTTTATGATTTAAAGTTCCTAAAGTACTTACCTGCAATACCTTTCGAATGAGATATTACATGTAGAATTTGAACCTGTGGTTCTTAAAATAAACTAAGAAAAGATATTTTTCTATACAAAAACCTATTGGCTGGATTTGTCTCTGAGTGTGTGTACCTCATTTATTGTCTATGTGTATGTACAACAAATGCTTAACACTACTCCTTGGATAAGCCTACTGCTCGACCACACTACCACAAAATAGAGCATTAGTATTATCTATTTTTACCACTATTTTACCTCTAAGGGGAACCCTTGGACTCTGTGCATGCTATTCCTTACTTTGAAATAGCACATACAGAGCCAACTTCCTACAGTGATCCTTTTTTATTTCTTTATGTATACCAGTCATTTGTATATATCTGCACTGTACATATAATTTGTGCACTATCACTTCACTTTATCACTTTCACGGCACCAAATCGCTTTTTAGAGCGCCTATTTTTACATACCAGTACCATTTAGATTGGATGGCTGACTTAAAAATGGAAACTGATTATCTTTGTTGTTAATGCATTAATTTTATACATTCAACATTTGTAAATCGATCATTAAAATTGCAGTAGAAGTCCAGGCTTATGCTTCCCCTGGAAGGACCATTCTTTTGTGTTACTTTTTTATCTTACCCAGGTCCCAGGGTTACAGGATGGACCCTTATACCCTTCACTAAGGTTATAAGGGAACATGAAGAGAAAATGAGACCACGGCAACCAGATCAACACTAGATATAGGGTGCTGTTCATGCAACTGTCAGGGTCAGCACAAGCACCAATTTCCCTTCACTAGAGAAAGACTGAACCTTAGCCAATAGTTCAATTGTTCTACAAATTACAGCAGACCTCAGAATACAAAAACCTGACAGTAAGACCAGAAGGAAAACGTACCCTACTTAAGAAGTGGGAAAGTGGCAGTTCACCCTAGTAGAACTGAGGATGCTGCAATTGATAAAGGATTAATCACACACACACAGCCAGAATAAAGGAGAAGGACAACTACAATGGGACAAAAGCTGAACTGCGGGCACAATGAACAGATGATTATTTACTCCTTAAAAATGATTGCAGTAAAACTTAGGAGATCCCCATCGGTCTGGGGTGAAGAAGTGGGGGAATGGGGAGAGGGAGAAATAACAGGAAAGGGATAGAAAATTACACAGAAGCTAAAGTTATGTGTATGCAGAACTGAAATCTGAACTATTTTGAAAACATCAAAAAGAAAGTGTTACTTACCTAGTTTGCACCTGGTTGTGGCATGTAGTGCTGTAGATTCACATTCTTAGCATACGTCCACTGTCTAGTGTTGGGCTCGGATGTGTGCAAGTTGTCCTTCTTTGAAGAAGTTTTTCTAATCACGAGGTTAAGTGACTTCTCCTACTACTCACAATGCGCATGGCCCTCGAATCCATTGTTAAATTGTTTTCCGCATGGCGGGTAAGGATGGAGTGTGAAAGAAAATGTATCCTGGTGGGATGATCTTCCAAAAATAATTTAACATATAGTGAACTGAAACCAACATAGGTTCAGAGGAGGAGAGGCTGCCACAAACAGATGCTTACTGGATAAGTAACATTTTCCTTTTGAGGCATGTGTGGATGCAGATACAATTGCTTAGCATAAACTGTAAGTCAGTCCTCCATGAGCAGTGGCCAACCTGTGGGGGTTGCAGTTGTTAGAAATAATGTATGCAGTACCGCTTGACCCACATTAGCTTGTTGATGGGCCAGGACATCTACACATTAATGTTTTGTAAATGTATGCTGTGTAGACCATGCGGCTGCTTTACATATGTCAGCTAAAGGTATATTTCCTAAGAAGGCCATTGAAGCTCCTTTTTTTGCAAGTAGGCGGAGGTTTTGGAGGGATAGGTAGAGTTTTTAGCTTTAGTGTAGCAAGTCTGGAAGCATCTACCAATCCAACGTGAAATGCCTGATTTAGAAATAGCCTTCCCTTTGTGTGGTTTTGACAATGCAATAAATAACTGTTGAGCTTTCCTAAAATATCTAGTTCTATCAACAGAGTACCTGAGGGCCCTTTTTACATCTAAAGTGTGTAAAGCCCAGGTAATTCAATAGAGTGAATTAGGTGGAATTGAGATACAAACTTTAGGAGGAATTTTGGGCTGGTACATAGTACCACTTTGTCCTTATGTAGTTGGAAGAAAGGTTCTTCTAAAGTTAATGCCTGAAGCTCACTAACACTTCTGAGTGAAGTGATTGTAATTAAAAATGTTACCTTCCATGAGAGAAACTGGAGGACACAGGAGTGGAGAGGACAGGAGTGGAGGGGCTCAAATAGAGGGCCCATCAGCCTTGTTAACACAATGTTATGATTCCAAGTAGGGGCTGGTGATACCTTAGGAGGAATAACTCTTAAGACCCTCTAGGAAGGTTTTAATTACAGGAATCCTGAGCAAAAAAAGTGTGTTGTCTGTTTTAGATGTAAGCGGCTACAGCTGCTGGTGTAGTCTTATGGATGTAAAAGCTAACCCAGAGGTATGCAAGTGAAACAAATAGCAGACAATATCCTGAACCCAAGCTCCCAGGGGATCAATTTGTTTTGAATGACAATAGTGAACAAATCTTTTCCACTTTGTCACATAATAGGCCCTCGTAGTGGGTCTTCGTGCTTCATTGACAATGTCTGTACAATGTTGTGGAAGATTTAAGTAACCAAACTCCATGACTTCAGGAGCAAGATTGCAAGGTTGAGGGACCTGGGGTCAGTGTTTGACTTATTCATGGTTCTGAGTGAGAAGGTCCTGCCTGTTGGGCAGTACTTTGTGAGGAACTACTGATAGTTTTAGGAGTGTGGTGAACTATGCTTGCTGTGCCCAGGGGAAAGCCAACAGGATGAGGGCGAAAGATGTCTGCCCAAGTTTTCGAACCACAAACAGAAGCAGCTGGAGAGGTGAAAGGCTAAAAGATCTAGGCCTGGGTGCCCCCAACTCTAAAAAAATGGGAGGAAGACTTGTGGGTTGAGCTCCCTCTCATGGACTTGTTGGCATCCCCTGCTGAGGCGATCATCAAAGTTGTTGTCCACTTCCATGAGGTACTCCCCTACCAAGTTAATGTTGCATCGGAGAGCCCACTTCCATATGTTCTTGGCTAAATGAGATAGCTGAGAGGACCTTGTGCCTCCCTGTTTTTGCAGATAATACAGGGAGTGCAGAATTATTAGGCAAGTTGTATTTTTGAGGATTAATTTTATTATTGAACAACAACCATGTTCTCAATGAACCCAAAAAACTCATTAATATCAAAGCTGAATATTTTTGGAAGTAGTTTCTAGTTTGTTTTTAGTTTTAGCTATGTTAGGGGGATATCTGTGTGTGCAGGTGACTATTACTGTGCATAATTATTAGGCAACTTAACAAAAAAAAATATATACCCATTTCAATGATTTATTATTACCAGTGAAACCAATATAACATCTCAACATTCACAAATATACATTTCTGACATTCAAAAACAAAACAAAAACAAATCAGTAACCAATATAGCCACCTTTCTTTGCAAGGACACTCAAAAGCCTGCCATCCATGGATTCTGTCAGTGTTTTGATCTGTTCACCATCAACATTGCGTGCAGCAGCAACCACAGCCTCCCAGACACTGTTCAGAGAGGTGTACTGTTTTCCCTCCTTGTAAATCTCACATTTGATGATGGACCACAGGTTCTCAATGGGGTTCAGATCAGGTGAACAAGGAGGCCATGTCATTAGATTTCCTTCTTTTATACCCTTTCTTGCCAGCCACGCTGTGGAGTACTTGGACGCGTGTGATGGAGCATTGTCCTGCATGAAAATCATGTTTTTCTTGAAGGATGCAGACTTCTTCCTGTACCACTGCTTGAAAAAGGTGTCTTCCAGGAACTGGCAGTAGGACTGGGAGTTGAGCTTGACTCTATCCTCAACCCGAAAAGGCCCCACAAGCTCATCTTTGATGATACCAGCCCAAACCAGTACTCCACCTCCACCTTGCTGGCGTCTGAGTCGGACTGGAGCTCTCTGCCCTTTACCAATCCAGCCACGGGCCCATCCATCTGGCCCATCAAGACTCACTCTCATTTCATCAGTCCATAAAACCTTAGAAAAATCAGTCTTGAGATATTTCTTGGCCCAGTCTTGACGTTTCAGCTTGTGTGTCTTGTTCAGTGGTGGTCGTCTTTCAGCCTTTCTTACCTTGGCCATGTCTCTGAGTATTGCACACCTTGTGCTTTTGGGCACTCCAGTGATGTTGCAGCTCTGAAATATGGCCAAACTGGTGGCAAGTGGCATTGTGGCAGCTGCACGCTTGACTTTTCTCAGTTCATGGGCAGTTATTTTGCACCTTGGTTTTTCCACACGCTTCTTGCGACCCTGTTGACTATTTTGAATGAAACGCTTGATTGTTCGATGATCACGCTTCAGAAGCTTTGCAATTTTAAGAGTGCTGCATCCCTCTGCAAGATATCTCACTATTTTTGACTTTTCTGAGCCTGTCAAGTCCTTCTTTTGACCCATTTTGCCAAAGGAAAGGAAGTTGCCTAATAATTATGCACACCTGATATAGGGTGTTGATGTCATTAGACCACACCCCTTCTCATTACAGAGATGCACATCACCTAATATGCTTAATTGGTAGTAGGCTTTAGAGCCTATACAGCTTGGAGGAAGACAACATGCATAAAGAGGATGATGTGGTCAAAATACTCATTTGCCTAATAATTCTGCACTCCCTGTACATGCCAGTCATTTTGTCTGTTTTGATGAGGACTACTTTGCCGATGAGATGGGGAAGGAATGCTTTGCACGCTAGATGCCTAGCTAGCAATTCCAGGTGAATAATACGGAGATGTGTCTGACTGATTGTCCAATGTCCCTGAATAGTTAGATCCTATGAATGTGGCCTACAACCCATGAGGGAAGCATCCATTGTTACGGTTCTCTGCAGAACTGGGTCCAGAAAAGACAGTCTTTTAGGAGATTGTTGGTATTCCACCACTGCAGAAAGTTGTAAGCCCGACAGCTCACCAACAGTAGCTCTTCCACTCCATTTGAGTCCATCAATGAGCAAGGCACTCCTGCAACAGACGCATATTGACATGAGGTACTACGGCTTTCCATGAAACCAAGGTCCATATAAAATGCTTAACTGCTCTCACTGTTATATGCTGAGGCTGAAATTGTGGAATGAGTGCCTAAAAGGATTGAATGAGGGCTTTGTTTGGGTAAGCTATATCCTGCTGAGAGTTGAGGATGGCTTCTAAGTAAGGCTGTGTTCGAAGTGGGTGGGACATGGGACTTGGCTGCATTGCTAGTGAAGCCTAGTTGATGAAGTAGGTTTATGGTGATGTGTGTGTTGGAAACACTTTTGATGGGTTGTGCTTTTGAGGAGCCAGCCATCTAAATATGAGAAAACATGTATGTTTTGCCTGCAAGACATTTGGTGAAAACCCTGGGGGCTACAGTGACCCCAAATGGGTGCACTTTAAATTGAAAGTGTTGATCATTTAGTATGAACCAGAGGTATTTTCGGTGGGACGGGTAAATTGGAATGTGGAAGTAGGTGTCCAAGTCGAGTGCGGCCATGAAATCACCTTGCTGTAGTAATGGGATGAAATCTTGAAAGGTGACCATGTTGAAATGTCTTGAGAGAATGTACCTGTTTAGAGGTCTGATGTCCAAGATTGGTCATAAGGACCCATTCCTTTTGGAAATGAGGAACTAAAGTGAATTGTCTTCTGTGCCTTACTGTTGCAATGGTATAGGTTTTATGGCCCCTTTTCAGGTTTTGCTTGCACGCGTGCATTAATTGGGGCTTACTCCAATGTCAGTCTGATTTCTCTGCTTCAGACTGGCCAGTATGTCTTCTTCACGTTACTTCCTGTCAGTGTCTTCTTTGCCGATCTTGTCATTGAGTTGCCTCTGGACCTGGTACCCCTTCCAGTAACTTCACATTGGACCCTGACCTGTGTCCTTCCCGCTGGCTGCGACGCTGAAGGTACTTTTTTCTTCTTGCGTGCCATCTTCCTTCTTCGCTGACGTCTTCTCTGCCTTCTTTCTTCATTGCTGTCTTTCTTTTTCTTCCTGCATGCCATCTTCTTACTTCGCTGACGTCTTCTGTCTTCTTTCTTCGCTGACGTCCATCTAATTTTTTCTTTCTGCATACCGTCTTCTATCTTCACTGTCTTCTTTACCGCATGCAGTCTTGTGGCTCCTCACTTCTGCACTCTCCTCACATCTTCTCCGGTCTTCTCTCTTCTCTGTCTTACGTCTTCTTTCTGCTTCCATTTTCTTCTGTCTTCTTACTTCTGCCATCGTCTGTCTTCCTCTGTGTTCTGTCGTCTTCTTTCATCTTTCCTGCATGCCAATACGTTTCACCTTTGTCTTTTTTTCTATGTAACAGGCTTACAAATATTAGAAATTTTTTATAACAAGGTTTGTTTTTAATTTAATAAAACAAACATTATAACATTTTTCAAATATTTGCAAGCAGGTTATGTAGAAAAAAAGAAAGGCAAAACCTATTGGCTTTGCTAATGCCTGTTCTTTTTACAAGTCCCTGTACTTCCTCTTTGTGTAACTATTGACAGTCTCTGGTTGCAGGGTGAAATGTTTGGAGGTGTGTAAGTGAGCTCCAGACAATAACAATGTTGGATAATATCCAGCACCCACTGGTCAGAGGTGATATTATGCCGTGCGGGAAAGAACCATTGTAGACGCCCCCTGACAGGTGTGGTCTGATCAGGAGCGATGGTTGGCAAGTCAAGGCCTAGTGGTGGGGGAGGATGGTTTGGTAAAACCACCTTTACCTCTGCCCTTGGAATGGTTTCCTCTATATGAACCCCTATAATATCTCCTTGGGGAGGATGTCTGAGTGTGCGTTTTATGGTATGATGTGGAGGTTTCAGAGGAGGCAGTTTTGGATTCTCCACGATAAGAGGAGAGGCAAAAGGAGACACGCTGCAATAGTGTTGACTCGAGTCTGATGTGATGGGTTTGAGCTTTTTTCGGTGCTGAGGCGAGGCTGGAATTGTCTGAAGCAGCCGCTCAGTGGCGACCATGGCCCAAAGGCAGTGGTGGCTTAACAACAGTCTTGGTGTGAAGGCAGTTGATTATGGAACGCAGGAGGAAGCTGGTGTAGATCCAAATTCTATTTAAGTATTTTATGTATATATTGGTTTGTAAATCACACTGGTGCACTTTAGTTTCTCTTCACATACCTGTACTGCGCCATCACTTATGAAGAGCACCTAATATGTTAAATTGAGGGTTGGTTTGAATTTAACAATCCTTTGAATATCTTTGTCTAATAAAATGTATGAGATATTTAACAAACGTTACCAATGAGGAGGGTTTTAAGTTAACTGACCACTACTGAGGAAGTCAAGGATTCACTTCCCCCATGGGGACCTTTTTTTTGCTATAACATTACGCACCTAAGTCCCAGGGTTAATGGGTTTGACCGCTTATTTCAGAGTATGGAAGAGCTTTAGGCAGTTCATATGGATAACCCTGTAAGGGTGCCTGGGAGTACCTAGGTCAACCAGATAGGTGACCTCACTCTTCTTTTCAAGGATAGTGTAAGGTCCACTCCATTTGGCCTGGAGTGCCCTGGGGAGTCACAGGCTCAAGTACCCACACCTACAGCCCAGGTTGGAACTCCTCCATTGCAGCCTTTTGGTCATACCAGAGCTTCTGGAGCTCTTGGCTGGCCTCATGGTTTTTGGATATTTTTCCATGCACTCAGTCATCCTTTAATGTAGGCCAAACACATAGTCCACAATGTCTTGCTTGGACTCTTTGAGAGGTCTCTCCCAGCCTTCAATCACTAAACACGGTGGTCCCCTTACAGGATGATCAAACTGACATTCAAAGGGGGGACAACCTACTCCTTTCTGTGGCACTTCTCTGTAGGTGAAAAGCAGTCAAGGTAACATGATAACCGATCTCCTTTTGAGTTTTTCAGGGATACCTGCAATCATGTCCTTCTTGGTGTTGCTGAACCTCTCATCTAAACTTTCTTGTGGGTGATAATGGGGTAGTGAACTTATAAGTCACTCCAAATTCATTCCACATGGTCTTGAGGTATGCAGGCATGAAGGTACCATCTCTGTCTGATACCATATCCTTAGGGAAGCTCATTCTAGTAAAAATACTGAGTAGGGCCCTAGCAACTGCAGGGGCAGTGGTAGTCCTAAGTGGTATAGCTTCAGGATACCTGTTGACATGACCCACTACCACCAGTATAAATGTGTTTCCTGAGGCTGTTGGAGGGTCTAGGGGACCCTACCCTTTCAAATGGGACTCCAAGTGCTGGAAGTGGTACTAAGGGAGCCTTTGGGTGGCCACCTGTCTTGCCAGGTGACACAGGAGTTATAAAATTCCTACACCTTCTGGACATCCCTGGCCAGTAGACTTGAGGTACCAACCCACTCCAAGATCCGGTCTGGCCAAGATGCCCAGCTAAGGGAATGTCATGTGCCAGAGTGAGCAGGAATTCTCTATACATCCGAGGCACTACCACTCTCGTAGTGTCACCAGGTTTGGGGTCTCTGGCCTCAGTATACAGGAGTCCCTCCTCCCAATAGGTTCTGTGGGAGCCACTGACCTACCTTTCCTGGTCAGCAGCTTGCTGACTCAGGCTTTCAATAGTGAGACAGGTCCTCTGTCCCTGGCACAGCTCTTCCCCAGAAGGTGCCCTGGGCCTAGAAGCTTTGCCATGTAGGGCCCGAGTTCCAGGGTCTCAGTTTACTCAAGGGCTGACAGGTCTTCTCCCTGAGGAGAGGGCACCCAGTCTTCATGCCTTTCCTCTTGGGAGAGCTGGGACACTACTCCAGGCTCCAGCACTTCTTTTTTACACTGGGCTTTGCATTGTGCTCTGGTTTTAAAACACACACCCATTCAGGTACACAAGCATAGCTGCATGGGTCTTTCTTTCGATCCAACCAAGGCTGAGGACTCCAGACCATTTCCTAGAAGACAGGCTACAGGAATTGCAGAGGATAGCACCACCTTCTACTGGCCAGTAACCCCCCTCCCCAATCTAAGGACACCATTGCCATGATATGGACCTTAGCTTGATTGTCAGCACTGATGACTGAGAAAGTTACACCAGCCAGGTACTGTTATGGGATATCAGTTTTTCAGTCACCATGGTGACACTTGCACCTGTCTCCCTCAGTGCTTCAACTCTGATGCCATCAATATGGGATCCCATCTGCAGGGGCTGCAAGTGCACTAGGGGATTATTTTTGGGACAGACTTGGTCTCCAGTTCACTGTCCATTGGCCTTGCAATTGAAGTAGCAAGCCTTCTTGGCATCCCACCTTTTATCCCGGTACCCACCCTTGCTCTGTGTCTTGTCTCAGAGCCCACCCTTCTGAACAGGTGGACCCTGCTAGCAGGAACCCAGTGCACGTTCAGTCAAAATTGCATGGTATAAAAGGCAAAAAGTGGTGGTGACCATATCCAAAAGGGGCACCTTCCTACAATCACCAAGTGGACGTCTCTTGGAGTAATAGCCGAAGAGAAATTCCAAACTGCAGGGCGAAGACCCAAGAGTGCAGCAGACTAATTAAATTGCCGGGACGAATTCAGCATCAATGTCATAACTAGAAAGATGGGGATCAAACAAAGATCGAAAACACCACCAAAGCTATCAGAGAAATGAATGACGACGGTGTTGAACCGGAGAATAAGGGCACATGTCCGATCCGGACATTGGAAGAAAACAGTCTAACAATGGAATTGAGGACGCAAGCAGGAGAGGGGAGTCTCTAAACCTTGTTACTCGAAAGACTTCTTCGAAGAACAAGCAGCAGCGCAGCTGCAGTCTCAGATGAAAATTAAAAAGGATATTGCTACTCAAATAGCTGGGCTTTACTCCACATCCCTGATTATATACAAGTACATATATAAAATCAAGCGCGCTGAAGGTGTAGTTTTATCTGCTGAAATTGAAAGAGGATCAACTAACAAAAACGTGTTTAATGCAGAAAAAAAGTAGCAGTGACTATCTCTTGGCCACTGCACACAGTGTTAGTTGACAGTTCATCACTAGCAACCAAAACTCCAGCAACCATGATAAAAAACAAATAGTAGTCTTAAAATAAAGTCATTTGCTTACTAGACCGTGACACCCTCTTCTGGTGTAGTCATTGTAGGAAGCTAGCGTGGTATGTGGTGGACACCTATGGTGTTTGCACCTTATGCCAGGTCCAGGAAAGTGAATGAAGAAGCCAAGGCTCTCTAGAGGTAGCTGTGGATGAGTAGCCAAGACTTATTTAGAAGACATGCAAAGCTCATGCAATATCTCACACACACACACACACAGTAATAATTAGGAATTAGCATAGGAAACAAAACGCATTGGTAAGAAATTGAAGAATAGCTAGGGCCCTAAGGGAGGATCAAACCATATACTAAAATAGTCCAATATGAAGTGAAGTCCCCCACCCAAGGATATGGACTAGTTAAAGGGGAGCTGTGAGAACTCGGGACCCTAAGAAGTGAGTACCTAAGTGACCCCCAGCGACCAGGAGAGCATAAGAAAGTACCTGGTCTTCCCAAGGACTAACAAGAGGACCTAGAAAATGAACTGTGCAAGAACAGGACCAGACCAGAGGAAACCAAAGGTGGATTCTGGAAGAAGAGGACCTGCAAAAGAAGGGGGCAGAGTCCTGTCCACGAAAGAGTGTCCAGTCAGGTCAGGAGCCACTACCCACCCTTCTGTGGATGAAGACGAGGGAAGAAGACAACCAGCTGTGAAGCCCAGGAGCTGCAGAGAAGTCCATGGATCTGTGCAGATGATGTCCCACGTTGATCACCGGGTCGCTGATGGTAAGTGGTTGGGAGAACCACCAACAAGCCTTGGCAAATGCAAGTTGGAGTAAAAGAAGGGTCGCCGGGCTGAAAAGGACCAGCAAGGTCCAGTGGACTCGATCCTTGGAGGGGAGTTTGGGCTGACCCTCAGCAGTTGGGAGAGTCAGCAGAAGCAGTCACAGCCCCTACAGGCAACCCACTGGCAGCAAGCACAGTAAGTTGCAGTGAGGCCCAATCAGCACCACTGGAGCAGCAGAGAAGAGACTGTCCTTGCAAGGATGAAGTGCTGGAGGCTGGGGCTACTCGGACCCTGAAGATCCTTTGGAGCAGGAGACAACAAGCCTTGGTTGCTGCTTGAGTCGTGGTGCACAGGGGTACTGTACGGACCTGCATCCTGCCCTCTGGGCTAGGAGGGCCTACCATATTGGTGACTTACAGTGACCTGGTGTAGTGACCTGTGGTGAAAGGGTGCATGCACCTTTTCACGCAGGCTGCAATTGCAAGGCAGCAGACACATTTTGCATGTACTCCCATGGGTGGCAGATTACATGCTGCAGCACATGGGGGGTCCCCTGGTGTCCCAATGCCCTGGGTACCTAAGTACAATATACTAGGGACTAATACGGGGACACCAGTATGCCAATTGTGAAGTACACAAAGGTCCTAGGAAGCCAAATTTGGAGGGAGAGAGCACAATCACTGGGGTCCTGGTTAGCAGAATCCCAGCGAAAATAGTCTAAGCACACTGATATCAGGCAAAAAGTGGGGGTACCCATGTCAAAAAGAGGGTACTTTCCTACAGTCATCATTCTGAATGGCAATGCTTTCTTGTCTTCTATAAGTGTCTCCTTGGCTATTTACTTCATTGCCTATTATCTCATTGCTCGATAACTGGCCAGATCATGTTTCAAATCTTTGGGATGTGGTGTGCACAGGGTGCGAGGATTTCCCGGCTGTGTTTACTTTTCACCCACCACTCTGCGTGCCCTTCCGGGTGCCTCAGTCTAAGAGGACTGGGGGGGGGGGGGGATTCAGGGGAGATAATGTGAACAAGAGATACTGAAAAGGAGGGACATAGGAAACTGTCATGCAAAAAGGGGGGCATTGGTACTGAGAGAGAAGAAAGGTTGCTCATTTACTTGACTTGGTTTCTGTGTTCCGCTACCTGAGGTAGCGCAACATTGGGATCATGTGAACAGCATTTTTGCATGAGGTGAGCCTCAAAGGCAAGAAAACCGAAGACTGACTACGTGCTGCTCCCAAGTAAAATAGGGGTGCGAATAGTTGTTAAAAAAAAAAAAAAAAAAAAGTGCTATTATTAAAACAAATGTTAAAGTTAATTTGATTTTCAATATAGCTCATACGCTTCACCATAGATCATATAGGGGAGTGAGGAAACTAAGGGCAGACTACACTGTTTTATTGACAGGTTCTCACAACATATCCTTGGATCCTTCACCAGTGCATATGGAGTGCTGGTTGTAATTGGAAAAAAAAAAGAACCTGCAAAAGGACGAGTAGTTAGTGGAAGGACACTGGTCAGTAACCACTAGCAGTGACCGGAAGCTGTACTTTGTCCAGATGCCAGATGACGGTGTAGACGGCAAAGCAGAGCAGGAAGTCACAGTGGACGATGTGTTGTCCAATCAGAAGCCGGTATAATAGAGCGACGTTGGAATAAGCCAATGGTAATTTCAGGTAAGTATGGGGCAGGTCTAAAGCCCCTTTAAGATTTTTTTTGTTTGTTAATAAAAGACTTTGCAAGCACAGCATGTAAGCGTGTGCCATGCACGCAAAACCTAAAAACAACTTGCACATTTTCAAGCCCAACAATAGATGGCAGACTTATGCTAAGCATGTGTATCTACAGCCACACATGCCTCAAACAAATGTTTTTGGGAAAAACAAATACAGATGAACTGCCAGAAAACATAAGTCTTGGACACCGTCTTGGACACCGTCTTGGACACCGTCTTGATGTACCTCTTAAGGTGCTTACACTCTAAATACTCACTAGATGTATCTTGCACACTGTAGAAATTAGCAGAAGCGAAAGCATGTGGCATCACAGAAAGAGGCACATGTAGCGCTGACGCTGGCTTTGAAGTCTGTGCAACAAGGAAAGGCAGAACAAGAGATTGTGCAGGAGACACAGTCAAATGAAAATAGCACAGAGCTGACTGAGTCAAGCAGTACATCAGTAGCCGTGAGTGCCAAGTGCTGAAAAAAGCATCCAACACATGAATGGTCCAGAATCCCTTCTCCCAGGCTGCAGGAAGTTGGCTCTGTATATACTATCTCAAAGAGAGATAGTGTGCACAGAGTCCAAGGGTTCCCCTTAGAGGTTGATATTGGCAAAATTAGATAATACTAATGCTCTATTTTGTGGTAGTGTGGTCGAGCAGTAGGCTTATCAGAGGGTAGTGTCAAGCATTTGTTGTACACACGCAGGCAATAAATGAGAACACACACTCAAAGACTTAACTCCAAGCCAATAGGTTTTTATATAGAAAAATATTATTTTCTTAATTTATTTTAGAACCACAAGATTCAGAATTAAGTAAGTACATAAATTGTAAGGTACTTGGCATAGGTAATCATGGAACTTTGAATTAAAACAGTAATGTACACAGTTTTGGCAAATATGGCAATAAGCTATTTTATAAGTGGACACTGCAAAAATCAACTGTTCCTGGGGGAGGTAAGTAATAGTTCGTTTTTCAGGTAAGTAAAGCACTTACAAGTTCAGTCTCCGGGGCATAGGCAGCCCACCGTTGGGGGTTGAAGTTAACCCCAAATACCCAGCACCAGCAACACGGGGCCAGTCAGGTGCAGAGGTCAAAGTAGGGCCCAAATAACATAAGCGCCTATGGAGACTAGGGGTGCCCAGGTTCCAGTCTGCTAGCAGGTAAGTACCTGTGCCCTCGGGGAGCAGACCAGGAGGGTTTTGTAGAGCACTGGGGGGGGGTCACAAACCGGCACACAAAATACACCCTCAGCGGCACAGGTGCGGCTGGGTGCAGTGTGTGAAGGAGGTGTCAGGGTTTAGTTAGAAATCAATGGAGAGACCGGGGGGTCACTCTGGCGATGCAGGCAGGGCACAGGGGGACTTCTCGGGCCAGCCACCGACTGGACAAGGATGAGGGCCGTCTGCTGGTCACTCCTGCACCGGTAGTTGGTTTCTCTCGGGCCTGGGGGCTGCGGGTGCAGTGCTTCTTCCAGGCGCTGGGTTCTTTGTTACCGGGCAGTCGCGGTCAGGGAGAGCCTCTGGATATTCTCTGCAGGCGTCGCAGTGGGGTTGCAAGGAGGTAGTCTCAAGGTGTCCACGTCGTGGGAGTCGCCTGGGGGGCCTCTCTGCAGTGTTGGCTCTTCTGGACACGAGCCGTGGGCGTCAGGTGCCGAGTGTTGGGGACTCACGATTCCGGAGTGAGGCTGGAGTCCCTTTAAAGAAGGTTCCTTTGTTGCTGTTTGGACAGAGCCGCTGTCCACAGGAGTTTCTTGATCCTTTGGTTGCAGGGCAGTCCTCTGAGTCCTCAGAGGTCGCTGGTCCCCCTGGATGCGTTGCTGTGCAGGTTCTTTGAGTCTGGAGACAGGCCGGTAGGGCTGGGGCCAGGTCAGTTGTCGCCTCCGTCGTCTTTGCAGGGCTATCAGGTTAGCAGTACTTCTTCTTGTTGTAGGTCATCAGGAATCTGGTTTCCTGGGTTCAGGGTCGCCCCTAAATACTCAATTTAGGGGTGTGTTTTAGTTCTGCAGGACAAGAGACAATGACTACTGTCCTTCAGGGTGGCTACACCCTCTTTGTGCCTCCTCCCTGTGGGGAGGGGGCACATCCATAATCCTATTGGGGAGAATCCTCCAAAGCAAGATGGAGGATTTCCTAAGGCAGGGGTCACCTCAGCTCAGGACACCTTGAGGCGCTGTAACACCAGGCTTGAGCCTTTGAGGCTCACCGCCAGGTGTTACAGTTCCTGCAGGGGGAGGTGTGAAGAACCTCCACCCAGTATAGGCTTTGTTCCTGGCCACAGAGTGACAAAGGCACTCACCCCATGTGGCCAGAAACCCGTCTGGATGTGGCAGGCTGGCAGAAACTGGTCAGCCTAGCACTAGTAGATGGACTGGTATACTGGGGGCATCACTAAGATGCCCTCTCTGTGTGCATTTCTCAATAAATCCCACACTAGCATCAGTGTGGATTTATTGTGCTGAGAAGTTTGATATCAAACTTCCCATATTCAGTGTTGCCATTATGGAACTGCGGAGTTCGTGTTTGATAAACTCCCAGACCATATACTCTTTATGGCTACCCTGCACTTACAATGTCTAGGAATTGGCTTAGACACTGTAGGTGCATAGAGCTCATGCAACTATGCCCTTACCTGTGGTATAGTGCACCATGCCTTAGAGCTGTAAGGCCTGCTAGAGGGGTGACTTACCTATGCCACAGGCAGTGTGTTGTGGGCATGGCACTCTGAGGGGAGTGCCATTTCGACTTAGTCATTTTCTCCCCACCAGTACACACAAGCTGTGAGGCAGTGTGCATGTGCTGAGGGAGGGGTCCCCAGGGTGGCATAATACATGCGGCAGCCCTTAGAGACCTTCCCTGGCATCAGGGCCCTTGGTACCAGGGGTACCATGTACAAGGGACATGTCTGTGTGCCAGGGTGTGCCAATTGTGGAGACAAAGGTACAGTTTAGGGAAAGAACACTGGTGCTGGGGCCTGGTTAGCAGGGTCCCAGCCCACTTTCAATCATAACTAGCATCAACAAAAGGCAAAAGGTTATGGGGTAACCATGCCAACAGAGGCATTTTCCTACACAGGCTCACTGATATTTGGTGCCTGACCACTTTCCTCTCCCATAATCACAGGTAAATGTGAATACAAAGTTAATGCAAAGTATCCAACTGCCAGAAAATCGTCATCAGTTCTTTTTTAGAAAATATAATTGGCAGTATGCAGAGAGCATGGACCTTCCTGTTTCCAGCAGACAAATGCAGGAGCCCGAATTACAAACACTTCCCAGCTACCTAGCAGGAGAGTGTGGGGGCAGCGGGTTTGATTCTTTTAAAAACCTACTGAGGATTTCCTTTTCCCCACTGAACAGCAATTAGGGAAGAAGTAGGAAGACGAGACTGGGGCAAGATATTGTTGCTCTTAGTCCACCCTTACGCACGCACCCTCAGATTTCTCACTGGGGAAAGGGAATGCTCCAGAAAAAGACATTTAAGGACTTCTAGGTTTACGTTGTAAGGGGTTGGGTTATGTTAAAAAACATTTCACATAGAATGTTTGCCACATCCAGTGGCGGAGGTGGAGTTCAAACACCTGGTGATACATTGACTCACAACGAGGTACTCAGATGGGGATTTGGTTTGTGACCCGGAACCTCAACTAGCACTTGTGTGCTCATATCTGTAGTGTAATTGTGCTGACTGATCCTGAGAGATTCAGTCTCTCTCTCTAGTAGTTTAGTGTTTATGCAAGTTTGTAGGTGATTGCATTTTCTTGTTCTAAATGGGTTTCCTGTTCCCTTGACTGATGACTTCTAATTGTGGATTAAGAGCAAGGACAGCTATGTAGGGGCTGAGTATTGTGACTTACAGCCAGCTCAGGCAGATACTAAGTCAGATGAGTGTTGGACCATTGGCTTTTTTTTTATTGACAAGTGGTGGTGTGGTTCACATTTTAGAAGGTACTCTCATAAGTGAGAAAAACACCTATCCTACAGTTGACACTGGGCAGGCCTGCATCGAAGACATTCTGACCTTGTAGCTCAAGTATGGGCATCAAGATAGTGTCCACGGCTACGAAGAGAGGCAGGTTATGTTGCAGATTTTTGGAACAGTTCAAAAATATCAAAGCTCGCTGCAGGATTCTGGGCGAATTCATTCCCAGGATTGTATTGGTCTTATGTACGGATTGGTGTTGCAGTAGGGATGAAAATGTGTAGTGCCCGTTTTACCTATTGCAAATTTCTTTATTCCAGGGTCAATCTATTCCCTGTCTCATGTATGGTGTGTTCCCATACGTGTGCCCAGGAGAGCACAAGAACAGGTAGGCATTTCCTGCTCCCTATTCCTAATCAATGCAATAGCCAGCAGATTCGGAGGATGAAGGGAGCTGAAAAGAGATCTAGACACTGCTTTAGCAAACCTATCATATCCCAGAAAGGGATCGCGCTGACACAGGGTCATCAGGGTTTGAGGAAAAGATTGTGGGGTCAGGGTGTTAACTGAGGGGCTTGGTCACTGCCTTAGATTGCTTCTGTAAGGCTGCTCACCACGGGGCCTCACATGTCTGTTCCAGTAGAGAACTTAGGACATACTTGAGATGCATTATGGAGGCAGGGTCGAGCACTCTGACTATTTCAATTTAGGACTTCCAGGACCATCTCAACCTTTCCAGTTTCCACTTTCTGTGTCCTTAATGCCGTGGCTAAGGCAACAGGGGATCTAATGTGTACAGACAGGTCGGTATACTCAGAAGAGAGATTAGGAGTCCTCTTCCCTGCTCAGTGTCTTTGCCAACCACAGCTACCCTTCAAGTATCAGTAGAAAGTATTGGTAATCACCTCAAGGTCCTCCTGATAATCAATAGACATGATGTCGGATGCATACCCATGAGACAGCCTGAAGTATGCCACGAGCTCACACTGGGACATGGCAGGAACACATCTTGTCCAAAATGGAGAGCTAGCTCACCTTGTCACTTTTCTCCAGTATTCAACTTTTTTTTTTTGTAAAACACAAATGTGTTGACTGTTAAAAAATAAAAATAATAGATATCAGCCCTCGCCACCCCCAGCAGTCACTTGGACGCACCAGCATGTCAAAAGTTAAAGAAAAGGCTAATATTTGTTATGAAAATCATGATATTTTGCGATACGTTTTCTAGAGGTCATCAAATTTCGATATTACACAGAGCCTTCTTTAAACAATAATATTGGATTTACATCTCAATTTCAATCACAATGACTGCGAACAGCAAAATCCTTCATAATGAAGGCAATACATGAATAAGGGAAATGTTCCATGTAAGGAAATGGGGTTTATTATAGGTATGGGTGTGGGACCTCATCATATAATACACTTACCAAACCCTTTAGGTCCAGTAGCTTTTGTCTGTAAAACATTCAGGTCGACCGTGGGTTGCTGTGGCACTGAGCAGCAAGGCTTATACAGAGCAACAAGTGTCAAGCTTTTAACACAACCAAAACAATTGAAGAAATAAACACAACACTCAAGAAACCCAACACCAGTTTATAAAAATAGACTGCATTTCTATATGTTTTTAGACACTGGAATGAAAAAGATCTACCGGAGGGTTCTGGCGATATAGATTTTAAAAATAATTATAAATCAGGTCAATTTCACTCAACCGTGAAAAAGCCTTGGCAAGCTCAATGAATTTACACAAACTTTTTCAAAGGAAATTTTAAGTGTCAATGTGGTCAGTTAGAAGTACCTAGGGGGATCAAGTCCGGCTGGGAGGTAGTTAGGGGGAACTGCAAGGTCTTCAAGAACAGTTACCTTCACAGGTGAAGCAGTGATTCGGCAATTCCAGGCATTTTGCCCACGTTGCAATGGATTCCTATGGAGTGGTCCTAATGTAAGGGATGAATATGCTCTAAGGATTTTGTGGATGTGATACGGTCAAAGGGGGTCTATCTACTGTAATTCCTCTATCCACAAAGATGGTGAGGGGGTCCTGGTTGCAAGGGTGATGTCCCACTAAGTCCTCTGGTCTAGCTAAGTCCACCCGCCACTGGACTACAACTCGACTGTGGTCACAGACACAGGCCAATCCTTCCTGGGTCGATATCTTGCCTTATGAGGGCACCAGAATCTCTCCAACAGCACTCTAAGGCTCAGCGAACTCGGGTGCAACTCTTTGCAGTGCATCTTGTTTCTCAGTACTGCATGGCAGTGGTGGTAACGGCTTGAAGCCTTTGGGCTACCAACTTGCAGGCTTTCTCAACTATTGTGCTCCTGTGCCTTTAACAGGCTCGTCAGTTGGCCCCTGGAGTTCTCTTGGCTTTAGCAGGCTCTACAGACAGTTTCTCCTTCAGCAGGACAAAACAGGCACAGTCAGCAGGACAAAACAGGCACAGTCCTTCTCTCTGCTAACCACCAGGTGCAGCCCTCATTGGTGCAGCTTCTCTCTGCTGGTCCCTTGGAGCAGCATGGCAGTTTTCAGTCCTTCATCCAAGTCAGTCGCGATCTGGGTGCCAGAGGTGCATCCTTTATGCTTGGAAAGTGCCATCAGGGCACAATGCGGTAGGCAGCCAATGCGCTACCAGGTTCCCTACCACATTGTGACCACTTCCTGTTCAGTGTGGCATCTAGCTATCTCAGCATGCACCACTCTGGCCACTCCCAAGATCGTGAGACCACTCTGTCGGTGATTAGACCTCCCTAACCTACCTCCACGGTGTGGATACATGCCACTGGGAAACTGGTTTGGCAACTGTATTCCCTCCTTTGCCTCCGTGGTAGCCGGTCTACCTCATCAATGGGGCAGCCCTCCACCCTAGTGTTACACATCTGCCCTTTAAAGGTGTCTTCAACTTTGGACCCTAACGTTTGGGGTTAACACCCAAGTGGCTTTCTGCAGGGGGGAGGTGACACCTGCCTTGCCTGAAATCCCTTACTGCTCTCCTTCCCGAGAGTCACTAGCACATCTCTCCAGGAGGGCAGAAAGCTGGCTCGTGGAGCTGTCTCCATATGTGCCCGGGAAGGGCCAAGAGTTTTAAAAGTAACTAAGTGGTAGCTTTGCTAAAGCCGCACCCTACAACAAGTTACATTAATTTTGACTGGAGATACAAGAGGGACCTAATGTAACAAGTAGTTTGATACCTTGGAGTGCCCACTTTGGTTCCACCATTCAGGAGTTAGCACAACGGAGAGGTCAGCGTGCAATCTTGTACTCTACAATCGAGCAACCAAGCCTTTCCACAGTAAAAAGGTTGTTTCACATGTTTTACAGCCAGGACAACTCCTGTCTGTGCTATATATTGCACTCTGGATTTAGGACTCGGTGGGCCTGCCAGAGGGGTGACTTCCAAACATGTACAGGGAAAGTGGTGGCTTTGCCATTGCTTTCAATGGGAAAGTTGGGCTAGCAGTGCACAACTGCTATACCAGTCTGTAGTGTTGGACTGGGGGACTTGTTTTACTTGGGGGCCCTCCAGGGTGGCACACTCAGTGCTGCAATCCCTGGGCTACCCTTCTAACTTGCTTGCCCTGGGTTTGAGGGTACCATATACAAGGGATTTAAAGATTAGTTAGCCATTTACAATTGGGTACAACCAATTCAACATATCTTTTAGGATCAGGGCACCGGCACAGGGGGCTGCTTAGAAGGTCTAGAGTCAAAAAACAGGAGCATCATTCGAAAAACTTGTGAGTGGGACAGCAACACAAAGTGGAGAACAACAAGCTAATCTGTGACAAAATGTAAATGAAGAAAAACATCTTTAATATAAATAATAAATCATCACTAATAAAGGGCATTACTTTGAAACTGGAGGCATTGTATTCCTCTAAATTGTTCTGAAATTTTTGTAGGAAATCCACTTGAGACACAATAACAAACCCAAAACAAAAAGAAAAAAGAAACAAAAGTGAAGATAGCAGGGACACAAACATTTGTATAATAAACTGATAAAGAGGAGAGCAGAGAACAGGAATTACAGGTGTGAAGGCAGCCCAGGAAAAGATTAATTTATGACTGTAGATGATCATCATAAGTAGAAATGTAGGGGAGATGACGCAGGATTAACAAAAGAAGGATGTCGAGGGTAGAGCAAGATAAATTGACAGTGGACAGGACACTGAGACAAGGACATGTCCAGTTGAGAGCTCTCCCTTCAAAACAAGACTTGTGCCCTTAAATACCTAAACACAGCTTGCTTACACATGTCAGAACTGAAAAATTAAAGACAGTCTATTCAAACTAAAAGATTCACCATTCCTGCCTCGTGCTTCACTGCTTGTTATATCAGGACAGGTCAATGCCTCAGAGTAAGTATTGAAACAATATTTGTTGCAAGGTTTCTAGGCAACAATGCAGTTCAAACATATCAGGTCAGAAGAGATATTATAATTCAGTATGTAACCTGAAATTTTTTTTTCTCACCATGATGTACATTATCCAATTGTTCATTTAACCACAGCACTCGTGCAAGCTGTCAATTTTCCTTCTTACCAGGAAGTGTGTGCTCAGTCACTATTCAATTAAGCTCTGCACTGGTGAACTGGTGACTCCATAAGCAAATAGAAATAGAAGAGAAAAGGGATGATTGGTGTGTCGCATGGTTTGGGATACGAATAAAGCATGGACTGCAGTTTAAGTCCAGTCTATCACATACTGCATATGTTTGGTTATACAATGGGACCAAGGGGTGGGGGGGTGGGAATTAGCACATGGACATCCAAGGGGTGGGGGGGGGGGGGATGGGCGGGGCGGGGGGAATTAGCACATGGACATCCAAGGGGCCGGTGGGGGGGTGGGAATTAGCACATGGACATCCAAGGGGCCGGTGGGGGGGGTATTAGCACATGGACATCCAAGGGGCCGGTGGGGGGGTGGGAATTAGCACATGGACATCCAAGGGGTGGAGGGGTGGGAATTAGCACATGGACATCCAAGGGGCCGGTGGGTATTAGCACATAGACATCCAAGGGGCCGGTGGGTATTAGCACATAGACATCCAAGGGGCCGGTGGGTATTAGCACATAGACATCCAAGGGGCCGGTGGGGGAGGGGGGGGTATTAGCACATGGACATCCAAGGGGTGGGGGGCGGGGGGGGGGTAGTAATTAGCACATGGACATCCAAGGGGTGGGGGGGTAGGAATTAGCACATGGACATCCAAAGGGTGGGGGGGGGGTGGGAATTAGCACATAGACATCCAAGGGGCCGGTGGGTATTAGCACATAGACATCCAAGGGGTGGGGGGGTAGGAATTAGCACATGGACATCCAAAGGGTGGGGGGGGGTGGGAATTAGCACCTAGACATCCAAGGGGAGGGGGGGTGGGAATTAGCACATGGACATCCAAGGGGTGGGGGGGGTGGGAATTAGCACATGGACATCCAAGGGGTGGGGGGGTGGGAATTAGCACATAGACATCCAAGGGGTGGGGGTGGGAATTAGCACATAGACATCCAAGGGGCCGGTGGGGGGGTATTAGCACATAGACATCCAAGGGGCCGGTGGGGGGGTGGGGGTATTAGCACATGGACATCCAAGGGGTGGGGGGATGTCCATATTAGCACATGGACATCCAAGGGGTGGGGGGGTGGGTATTAGCACATGGACATCCAAGGGGTGGGGGGGGGGTGGGTATTAGCACATGGACATCCAAGGGGGTGGGGTGGGGGGGTGGGTATTAGCACATGGACATCCAAAGGGTGGGAGGGGGGATTAGCACATGGACATCCAAGGGGTGGGGGGGTGGGTATTAGCACATGGACATCCAAGGGGTGGGGGGGTGGGTATTAGCACATGGACATCCAAGGGGTGGGGGGGTGGGTATTAGCACATGGACATCCAAGGGGTGGGGGGGTGGGTATTAGCACATGGACATCCAAGGCGTGCGGGGTGGGTATTAGCACATGGACATCCAAGGGGTTGGGGGGTGGGTATTAGCACATGGACATCCAAGGGGTGGGGGGGTGGGTATTAGCACATGGACATCCAAGGGGTGGGGGTTATTAGCACATGGACATTCAAAGGGCGGGGTGGGTATTAGCACATGGACATGCAAGGGGGTCGGTATTGGCACATGGACATGCAAGGGGTGGGGGGGTGGTTATTAGCACATGGACATTCAAAGGGCGATGGAGGTGGGTATTAGCACATGGACTTTCAAAGGGGTGGGGTATTAGCACACAGACAATGGATTAGCACACTGAAACCAAGGTTGGGGGATGTGGGCTTAGCACACAGACAACAAAGGGTATAGGGGTGGGATTACCACATGGACAACCAATTTCTGGCACACGGACAACAATTTAGTGCACAGCACAGGCAACCAATTTTAGCACATGGACTACCAAAGGAGGGGGGCACATTGGGGCGGGGGCGAATAAGCACTCCACCAACGAACGGATTGAGGGAGCATTTTAGCACACAGACAATGAAGGAGATAAGCGCATGCACAACCGAGGGCTGAACCACAGGGAAAATGGAGGGCTGCAGCACAAAGAGAACAAAGGGCTGAAGCACAAGGACAACAAAGGGCTGAAGCACAAGGAGAACAGAGGGCTAAAGCACAAGGAGAACAGAGGGCTAAAGCACAAGGAGAACAGAGGGCTAAAGCACAAGGAGAACAGAGGGCTGAAGCACAACGACAACAAAGAGCTGAAGCACAACGACAACAAAGAGCTGAAGCACAACGACAACAAAGAGCTGAAGCACAAGGACAACAAAGAGCTGAAGCACAAGGACAACAAAGAGCTGAAGCACAAGGACAACAGAGGGCTGAAGCACAAGGACAACAGAGGGCTGAAGCACAAGGACAACAGAGGGCTGAAGCACAAGGACAACAGAGGGCTGAAGCACAAGGACAACAGAGGGCTGAAGCACAAGGACAACAGAGGGCTGAAGCACAAGGACAACAGAGGGCTGAAGCACAAGGACAACAGAGGGCTGAAGCACAAGGACAACAGAGGGCTGAAGCACAAGGACAACAGAGGGCTGAAGCACAAGGACAACAGAGGGCTGAAGCACAAGGACAACAGAGGGCTGAAGCACAAGGACAACAGAGGGCTGAAGCACAAGGACAACAGAGGGCTGAAGCACAAGGACAACAGAGGGCTGAAGCACAAGGACAACAGAGGGCTGAAGCACAAGGACAACAGAGGGCTGAAGCACAAGGACAACAGAGGGCTGAAGCACAAGGACAACAGAGGGCTGAAGCACAAGGACAACAGAGGGCTGAAGCACAAGGACAACAGAGGGCTGAAGCACAAGGACAACAGAGGGCTGAAGCACAAGGACAACAGAGGGCTGAAGCACAAGGACAACAGAGGGCTAAGGCACAAGGACAACAGAGGGCTAAGGCACAAGGACAACAGAGGGCTAAGGCACAAGGACAACAGAGGGCTAAGGCACAAGGACAACAGAGGGCTGATGCACAAGGCAATAGAGAGCTGAAGGACAGGGGCAATAGAGGGCTGACAAGAGGACAACGGAGGGTGGGTGGGCATGCATGGAGCACAAGGACAACACAGGTGCCCTCCCCAGCACAGTGTAATACGCCAGTCACCACCATCTGTGTGCAGTAGGAAAGGGGTCTATAGCCAGTCCTTCTGTAGTCCAGCAGCCACCATTGCAGATCGTTTGCAGTCTCCGACACCTGCAGTTTAAGTCCAGTCTATCACATACTGCATATGTTTGGTTATACAATGGGATCTGCATTTGTAAATACATTTCTGCCACTGGTAGGACCATATGGTACTCTCAGCAATCTGGTGGTTTCTCATTTTCAATTCTGTGGTTCCTGATTTATCTTGTTTTTATTAACTAAACAATATGGCAATCAGTCACATTAGTCTACAGGAAGGTCACTAAATGAACACACTACAGTATAAAAAAATAAATAAAAAAAAAAAGTAACAAAAAAAGCAATCAGAAGCCCAAAACCTCACATCTGAAAAAATGTGTGTGCTGAATTTGTCTCAGAGGAAAAGCAATTACCTCTCCAGAGAACACAATTACATTCAAAACTTACTGGAAAGCGGTTAAAGAGATCAATAAACATGGCTCCTGTGAGGGCACTCTTTCTCCTGGTCATGAACCCCTGCAGTGCGTCGCGGTACACGCCAGTCACACGAGATAGGTCCAGATTGCCAATGCAGGACACCTGTACGAAAATAATAGAAGCAGTTGGTTGTGAAAAAAGCTGAAAAATCAATGAAAATACTCTTAAATAATATCCATATAGGAGAAATGGCACCAGTACAGTGAAAGGATTTGAACCTCAGGTGAGAAAAATGAAAATACACATGAAAGACGAATAAGAGAATTAAGAATCTGTTAGTTTCATGCTTTGAATGGTTAATAGTTTCTAACATTCCTGAAAACTTATGCTCAGAAACCATAGTACGACTACCCTCTTCCACCAACATTTGGTACGCACAGTTAGACTTGATGTACATAGACTTGAAATAAATGTCAGTCCTATTAAGCTAAATTCTTTAGGTCTGGAACTTCCTGTACCATTTCAAACCAATGCCACCTCAGAAATATAAAATAGGAAGCCAGTAGACATAGATAAACTAGCATTTGCAAAGCCAACGGGTCTCATCAATGGACCTACAGGCTTTGGAGATGATTTCTAAAATAAATGTTGCAAGGACTTGCTTGAAGCAAACATTTGTCCTTTTTATTTACACATCAGCGATGAATTAGTAAACAAGCTAGTTTTTGTAAACAAATAAATAAAACAAAATTACCAAAAAATTGGGTAGTGGGTTTGAGGTGGGGAGCGGGTGGGAAAGAGGCAACACCGAGGGAGGTAGGAAGAGAAAAATGGGGTAGTGGGTTTGAAGTGGGGAAAGAGGCAACACAGAGGGAGGTAGATAAAGAAAAATGGAGCTGGGACACAGAAGAATAAGTGAGAGACACTGGGTAAGCATCACCCAGCCATAAGCTTTGAATAATAAAGGGTGGGCGGGCGGGAAAGCCTGAGACAACCAACTGTGAGTGGGTGGTGAAAGCCTTGAACAACCAACGAAGCCTCTGCCCAGCAATTAATCCTCTGACCAGCAATTAAGCCTCAGACAACCAGAAGCCTCAGACAACCAAGTTTAGCACACAGACAACCACAGGTTGGGGAGGTGGGTTTAGCACACGCACAGCCAAATTTCAGCACAAGGACATCCAGGGGTGCGGGGCTGGATTTAGCACAAGGACATCCAAATGCGGGGGTGGGTAGTAGCACATGTACATCCACGGGGGTGGGTGCTTATTAGCACACGGACATTCAGTAATTAGCCCACAAACATCCAAGGGTGAGGGGTATTTTTAGCATACTGACATCCAATATTAGCACATGGACATCCAATTATTAGCACATGGACATCCACGGGTGCGGGGTGGTTTGTTAGCCCAGGAATATCCAATAATAGCATGTACTGACTATTAGCACACAGACATGCAATTTATAAGCACACCAACATCCATGTGTGGGGGTGGGTATTAGCACAAGGCTATCCAAGGGTGGAGTACGAGGACATCCAAGTTGTAGGAAAGGGGAATATTAGCACATGGGCATCAAATGGTAGGGAGGTGGGCACTGGTAAACAATAATGCAAGGGGGTGGTTATTAGCACACAAATATTCAATATTAGCACGCAAACATCCGTTATTATCACATGGACATGCAATTTATTAGCACACTAATATCCAATGGAACACACGGACCTCCAAGTTGTGGGGTGAGGAATATTAGCACACAGGCTTCCAAGGATGCAAGGTTGAGTGGTAGCTCATGGACAGCCAATAATTAGCACACGGACAACGAGGGGTGGTTATCAGCACACAGACAGCCACAGGAAGGGATGGTTATTAGCACACAGACATCCAGTATTCGCACATGGAAACCCCAGGGTGGGGCAGTGGATATTAGCACATGGACATCCAAGGAGTGGGGGGGGGGTTGGCCATTAGCACATGGACATCCAAGGGTGGGGGGGGGGGGTATTAGCACACGGACATCCAAGAGATGGGGTGGGAGGGGGGTATTAGCACACGAGCATCCAAGGGGTGGGGGGTGGGTATTAGCACACGGACATGCAAGGGGGGTATTAGCACACGGACATGCAAGGGGAGGTGGGGGGTATTAGCACACGGACATGCAAGGGGAGGTGGGGGGTATTAGCACACGGACATGCAAGGGGAGGTGGGGGGTATTACCACACGGACATGCAAGGGGAGGTGGGGGGTATTAGCACACGGACATGCAAGGGGAGGTGGGGGGTATTAGCACACGGACATGCAAGGGGAGGTGGGGGGTATTAGCACACGGACATCCAAGAGATGGGGTGGGAGGGGGGTATTAGCACACGAGCATCCAAGGGGTGGGGGGTGGCTATTAGCACACGGACATCCAAGGGGGGGGAGGGGGGGGGGTGACTATTAGCACACGGACATCCAAGGCATGGGGGCGGGGTGGCTATTAGCACACGGACATCCAAGGGGTGGGGGGGGTGGCTATTAGCACACGGACATCCAAGGGGTGGGTAATTACCACATGGACATTCAATGGGTTGGGAGTGGGTATTAGCACACGGACATCCAAGTGATGGGGGTTGGTTAATTAACACACGTACTTCCAGGTGGTAGGGGGAGGTTAATTAACACACGGACATCTAAGGGATGGAGGGGTGGTTAATGAACACACGGACATCCAAGGGGTGGGGGGGGGGGGGTATCAGCACACGGACAGCCAAGGGGGGGGGGGGGGGGGGGGGGGGGGGGTTGGATATCAGCACATAGACATCCAAGGGGTGGGAATTAGCACATAGACATCCAAGGGGGTGGGGGGTTGGGAATTACCACATAGACATCCAACAGGTGGGGAATTAGCACATAGACATCCAGGGGAGGTTTGGGGGGGGGGGGGGGGGAATTAGCACATAGACATCCAAAGGGGGGGGGGGGGGTGGAATTAGCACATAGACATCCAGACATCCAAGGGGTGGGGGGGGGGGGGGGGTGGGAATTAGCACATAGACATCCAAGGGGTGTGGGGGTGGTCATTAGCACATAGACATCCAAGGGGTGGGGGGGTGGGAATTAGCACATAGACATCCAAGGGGTGGGGGGGGTGGGAATTAGCACATAGACATCCAAGGGGTGGGGGGGGGAATTAGCACATAGACATCCAAGGGGTTGGGGGGGGGGGGAATTAGCACATAGACATCCAAGGGGTGGGGGGGGGGGGGGGAATTAGCACATAGACATCCAAGGGGTGGGGGGTGGGGGGTGGGAATTAGCACATAGACATCCAAGGGGGTGGGGGGTTGGGAATTACCACATAGACATCCAAGGGGTGGGGAATTAGCACATAGACATCCAGGGGAGGTTGGGGGGGGGGGGGGGGGGGGAATTAGCACATAGACATCCAAAGGGGGGGGGGGGGGTGGAATTAGCACATAGACATCCAGACATCCAAGGGGTGGGAATTAGCACATAGACATCCAAGGGGTGCGGGGGGGGAATTAGCACATAGACATCCAAGGGGCCGGTGGGGGGGTATTAGCACATAGACATCCAAGGGGCCGGTGGGGGGGTGGAGGGGTATTAGCATATGGACATCCAAGGGGTGGGGGGATGTCCATATTAGTACAAGGACATCCAAGGGGTAGGGGGTGTGGGTATTAGCACATGGAAATCCAAGGGGTTGGGGGGTGGGTATTAGCACATGGACATCCAAGGGGTGGGGGGGTTGGGTATTAGCACATGGACATCCAAGGGGTGGGGGGGTTGGGTATTAGCACATGGACATCCAAGGGGTTGAGGGGTTGGGTATTAGCACATGGACATCCAAGGGGTTGGGTATTAGCACATGGACATCCAAAGGGGGGGGTATTAGCACATGGACATCCAAAAGGGGGGGGGGGGGGGGATTAGCACATGGACATCCAAGGGGTGAGGGGGTGGGTATTAGCACATGGACATCCCAAGAGGTGGGGGGGTGGGTATTAGCACATGGACATCCAAGGGGTGGGGGGGGGGTGGGTATTAGCACATGGACATCCAAGGGGTGGGGGGGCGGGTATTAGCACATGGACATCCAAGGGGTGGGGGGGTGGGTATTAGCACATGGACATCCAAGGGGTGGGGGGGGTGGGTATTCGTACATGGACATCCAAGGGGTGGGGGGGTGGGTATTCGCACATGGACATCCAAGGGGTGGGGGGGTGGGTATTCGCACATGGACATCCAAGGGGTGGGGGGGGGTGGGTATTCGCACAAGGACATCCAAGGGGTGGGGGGGTGGTTATTAGCACATGGACATCCAAGGGGTGGGTATTAGCACATGGACATCCAAGGGGTGGGGGGGGGGGGGGGGGTATTAGCACATGGACATCCAAGGGGTGGGGGGGGGGGGGGTATTAGCACATGGACATCCAAGGGGGGGGGGGGGGTATTAGCACATGGACATCCAAGGGGTGGGGGGTGGGTATCAGCACACGGACAGCCAAGGGGTGGGGGGGGGTATCGGCACACGGACAGCCAAGGGGTGGGAGGGTGGGTATCGGCACACGGACAGCCAAGGGGTGGGAGGGTGGGTATCAGCACACGGACAGCCAAGGGGTGGGAGGGTGGGTATCAGCACACGGACAGCCAAGGGGTGGGAGGGTGGGTATCAGCACACGGACAGCCAAGGGGTGGGAGGGTGGGTATCAGCACACGGACAGCCAAGGGGTGGTAGGGTGGGTGGGTGTTAGCACAGGGTGGGTATCAGCACACGGACAGCCAAGGGGTGGGAGGGTGGGTGTTAGCACAGGGTGGGTATCAGCACACGGACAGCCAAGGGGTGGGAGGGTGGGTGTTAGCACACGGACATCCAAGGGGTGGGTGTTAGCACACGGACATCCAAGGGGTGGGTGTTAGCACACGGACATCCAAGGGGTGGGAGTTAGCACACGGACATCCAAGGGGTGGGTGTTAGCACACGGACATCCAAGGGGTGGGTGTTAGCACACGGACATCCAAGGGGTGGGTGTTAGCACACGGACATCCAAGGGGTGGGTGTTAGCACACGGACATCCAAGGGGTGGGTGTTAGCACACGGACATCCAAGGGGTGGGTGTTAGCACATAGACATCCAAGGGGTGGGTGTTAGCACATAGACATCCAAGGGGTGGTGGGGGGGAATTAGCACATAGACATCCAAGGGGTGGGGGGGGGAATTAGCACAGACATCCAAGGGGGGGGGGGGGGGGGAATTAGCACATAGACATCCAAGGGGTGGGGGGTGGGAATTAGCACATAGACATCCAAGGGGGTGGGGGGGTTGGGAATTACCACATAGACATCCAAGGGGTGGGGAATTAGCACATAGACATCCAGGGGAGGTTGGGGGGGGGGGGGGGGGGGGGGAATTAGCACATAGACATCCAAAGGGGGGGGGGGGGGGGGGTGGAATTAGCACATAGCCATCCAGACATCCAAGGGGTGGGAATTAGCACATAGACATCGAAGGGGTGGGGGGGGGTGGGAATTAGCACATAGACATCCAAGGGGTGGGGGGGTGGGAATTAGCACATAGACATCCAAGGGGTGGGGGGGTGGGAATTAGCACATAGACATCCAAGGGGCCGGTGGGGGGGTGGAGGGGTATTAGCATATGGACATCCAAGGGGTGGGGGGATGTCCATATTAGTACATGGACATCCAAGGGGTGGGGGGGTGGGTATTAGCACATGGAAATCCAAGGGGTTGGGGGGTGGGTATTAGCACATGGACATCCAAGGGGTGGGGGGGTTGGGTATTAGCACATGGACATCCAAGGGGTGGAGGGGTTGGGTATTAGCACATGGACATCCAAGGGGTTGGGTATTAGCACATGGACATCCAAAGGGGGGGGGGGGGGGGATTAGCACATGGACATCCAAGGGGTGAGGGGGTGGGTATTAGCACATGGACATCCCAAGAGGTGGGGGGGGTGGGTATTAGCACATGGACATCCAAGGGGTGGAGGGGGTGGGTATTAGCACATGGACATCCAAGGGGTGGGGGGCCAGTTATTAGCACATGGACATCCAAGGGGTGGGGGGGCGGGTATTAGCACATGGACATCCAAGGGGTGGGGGGGCGGGTATTAGCACATGGACATCCAAGGGGTGGGTGTTAGCACACGGACATCCAAGGGGTGGGGGGGTGGGTGTTAGCACAGGGTGGGTGTTAGCACACGGACATCCAAGGGGTGGGGGGGTGTATGTTAGCACAGAGTGGGTGTTAGCACACGGACATCCAAGGGGTGGGGGGGTGGGTGTTAGCACATGGACATCCAAGGGGTGGGGGGGGTGGGTATTCGTACATGGACATCCAAGGGGTGGGGGGGTGGGTATTCGCACATGGACATCCAAGGGGTGGGGGGGGTGGGTATTCGCACAAGGACATCCAAGGGGTGGGGGGGGGGGTGGGTATTAGCACATGGACATCCAAGGGGTGGGTATTAGCACATGGACATCCAAGGGGGGGGGGGGGGTATTAGCACATGGACATCCAAGGGGTGGGTGGGGGGGTATTAGCACATGGACATCCAAGGGGTGGGGGGGGGGGGGGGGGATTAGCACATGGACATCCAAGGGGTGGGGGGGGGGTGGGTATTAGCACATGGACATCCAAGGGGTGGGGGGGGGTGGGTATTAGCACATGGACATCCAAGGGGTGGGGGGGGGGGGTATTAGCACATGGACATCCAATGGGTGGGGGGTGGGTTATTAGAAACATGGACATCCAATGGGTGGGGGGGTGGGTATTAGCACATGCACATCCAAGGGGTTTGGGGGGTATTAGCACATGGACATCCAAGGGGTGGGGGGTGGGTATTAGCACATGGACATGCAAGGGGTGGGGGGGGGGGGTGGGTATTAGCACATGGACATGCAAGGGGTGGGGGGGTGGGTATTAGCACATGGACATGCAAGGGGTGGGGGGGTGGGTCTTAGCACATGGACATGCAAGGGGTGGGGGGGTGGGTCTTAGCACATGGACATGCAAGGGGGTGGGTGGGTGTGTATTAGAACATGGACATGCAAGGGGGTGGGTGGGTGTGTATTAGAACATGGACATGCAAGGGGTGGGGGGGGGGTATTAGCATATGGACATTCAAAGGGCGATGGAGGTGGGTATTAGCACATGGACTTTCAAAGGGGTGGGGTATTAGCACACAGACAATGGATTAGCACACTGAAACCAAGGTTGGGGGATGTGGGCTTAGCACACAGACAACAAAGGGTATAGGGGTGGGATTACCACATGGACAACCAATTTCTGGCACACGGACAACAATTTAGTGCACAGCACAGACAACCAATTTTAGCACATGGACTACCAAAGGAGGGGGCACATTGGGGTGGGGGGGAATAAGCACTCCACCAACGAACGGATTGAGGGAGCATTTTAGCACACAGACAATGAAGGAGATAAGCGCATGCACAACCGAGGGCTGAACCACAGGGAAAATGGAGGGCTGCAGCACAAAGAGAACAAAGGGCTGAAGCACAAGGACAACAGAGGGCTGAAGCACAAGGACAACAGAGGGCTGAAGCACAAGGACAACAGAGGGCTGAAGCACAAGGACAACAGAGGGCTGAAGCACAAGGACAACAGAGGGCTGAAGCACAAGGACAACAGAGGGCTGAAGCACAAGGACAACAGAGGGCTGAAGCACAAGGACAACAGAGGGCTGAAGCACAAGGACAACAGAGGGCTGAAGCACAAGGACAACAGAGGGCTGAAGCACAAGGACAACAGAGGGCTGAAGCACAAGGACAACAGAGGGCTGAAGCACAAGGACAACAGAGGGCTGAAGCACAAGGACAACAAAGGGCTGAAGCACAAGGACAACAGAGGGCTGAAGCACAAGGACAACAGAGGGCTGAAGCACAAGGACAACAGAGGGCTGAAGCACAAGGACAACAGAGGGCTGAAGCACAAGGACAACAGAGGGCTGAAGCACAAGGACAACAGAGGGCTGAAGCACAAGGACAACAGAGGGCTGAAGCACAAGGACAACAGAGGGCTGAAGCACAAGGACGACAACAAAGAGCTGAAGCACGACGACAACAAAGAGCTGAAGCACGACGACAACAAAGAGCTGAAGCACGACGACAACAGAGGGCTGAAGCACGACGACAACAGAGGGCTGAAGCACAAGGACAACAGAGGGCTGAAGCACAAGGACAACAGAGGGCTGAAGCACAAGGACAACAGAGGGCTGAAGCACAAGGACAACAGAGGGCTGAAGCACAAGGACAACAGAGGGCTGAAGCACAAGGACAACAGAGGGCTGAAGCACAAGGACAACAGAGGGCTGAAGCACAAGGACAACAGAGGGCTGAAGCACAAGGACAACAGAGGGCTGAAGCACAAGGACAACAGAGGGCTGAAGCACAAGGACAACAGAGGGCTGAAGCACAAGGACAACAGAGGGCTGAAGCACAAGGACAACAGAGGGCTGAAGCACAAGGACAACAGAGGGCTGAAGCGCAAGGACAACAGAGGGCTGAAGCGCAAGGACAACAGAGGGCTGAAGCACAAGGACAACAGAGGGCTGAAGCACAAGGACAACAGAGGGCTGATGCACAAGGCAATAGAGAGCTGAAGGACAGGGGCAATAGAGGGCAATAGAGGGCTGACACGAGGACAACGGAGGGTGGGTGGGCATGCATGGAGCACAAGGACAACACAGGTGCCCTCCCCAGCACAGTGTAATACGCCAGTCACCACCATCTGTGTGCAGTAGAAAAGGGGTCTATAGCCAGTCCTTCTGTAGTCCAGCAGCCACCATTGCAGATCTTTTGCAGTCTCCGACACCTGGATGAAATCTGGCAGGCTCCCAATATGCGGGGCGCTCTCAAACTTCTGATGCAGAGCCCACATAGGACATCAGGCGTGGTCAGGATGCAGTGGGCCAGCATGGCAAAAAGACTCAGACCCAGGACACAGGGTGAAACATCTGGATTATAATCAGAATGCCCTGGGCCCGTTATTCTGGCGGAAGAGTCTGAAAGCGCAATGCATCCAAGATGTTACGACGAAGGGGAGTCTCTGTGCTGGAGTAAGGTGTGAGTATGTCAAAAGGTTCACCATTGTCTGGAGATGGTCTGTGATTAACTGTGGTGATTCCCCCTCCAACAGCCGGCCCTCGAGGTAGCAGAAGGGTTATAGCCCTGAGCTCTCAAGATGAGCAACGAACACCCCCATCACTATTGTGAACACCTGAGTGGCACTGGTGAGGCAAAAAGGAGCACAGCAACCTGAAACTGCTTGTGGCCCACCAGGACAGGGATGTAAAAAAATACATCCTGCAGGTCCAATGCCACCATCCAGTCTCCAGAATCCATGGCAGAAAGAACCTGGGTTAACATAAGCATCTTGAATTTGTTCTTGTGCAGGAGGGTGTTGATAGGTTGAAAATCTAGAAAAGGATGAAAGACTCTGTCCTTGTTCAGCACAAGTAAGTAACAGAAGTAATATCCAGTCCCCACTTCCCAGGCCAGAAGTGGTTCCCCCTGGTTCCTTTAGCCAAAACAGCCAGCACCTCCTGATGTACAACAGATAGATGGACCTCCGAAAGCTGCCCTCAAGTAGGAGGAAGATGTGGTAGGTTGAAAAGAAATGGAAGGACGTAGTCCATTAGACAATCTGAATAAATCACTTGTTGGACGTAATGCTTTGTCGCCCTTGGAAGAAGAAACTGATCCAGCCTCCTACCAGATTGCAGTGTGCCAAATAAGGGAGCAAATAAAGACGCTTTTCTGCTGTGGCTGGAGTGTTGGGGAATTGGAACACGTTCACTGCCCCTGATGGCCTGGCTGTTATCTGTTAGGTCCACGACCTGTCACTGAAAGGGGTGAGAGGCCTGTTATGCAGATAGCAGGCCCTTGATGCTGTTGATACTTCAAGCCCATAGCAAGTCCCCTAAAAGGCGTGAGCTGCTGGAGGGATTGACAGACTGGAACCGAAAGGCCGACTAATCAGACAAAGGGCATGTCTTTTAGGGACACCTGAATGTCACTGACGAAGCATGTGGATCTCATTCATGTGTGGCACCGGAGCACTATGCTCATTCCCATAAAATGCATGGTTTCTAGACCTGAGCGAAAGAGAAACTTGGTTGCATCCCAGCCACCTTTAATAGTCTGGGCCAAAGAAGCTTTACATCACCAGGGACTGACGGAATGATCTCACGGGCCATGTCCCATAGCGTGTCAGTGTAGCGTCCAAGAAGGCAATTGGCACTGACTGACCTCAAGGCAAGGAAGGCCGAGGAAAACATCAGTTTACCAAAGGTTTTGATATGTTTTGAAGGCGTTAGGGTTCCTTCTGCAAGTGGATGGCAGCACCGCCAAACTTTCTGGAGTTCGATTTGGTTCAAGAAATCTGTGTCTACTGAGACAAGGGAGACGGAGGGGGAGCAGAGCACTGTCAGCGTGTTAGTGAGGGTTTCGTTGGAAGGCAGGACAGGTTTTGTCGATGTCTGGCCAGACTCAAGGACCTTTACTGGAGAGGCAGAGGTCACGAACCTTAACAGCCCTTCTAATCATAGCAGCAAATGAAGTACTTTTTGGGGGGGGGGGGGGGGGGGCAGGAGGTGGCAGTAACCCAGTATCGGGATGTGTGTCAAACCCACTAGCATACTGTGGGTCATGTACCAAGTGTCCTCTTAGGAAGGTGGGGCAAACTCTTCCACATCCTGTAGGAAGTTGGCTCTGTATGCACTATTTCAAAGTAAGGAATAGTATGCACAGAGTCCAAGGGTTCCCCTTAGAGGTAAGATAGTGGCAAAAAGAGATAATACTAATGCTCTATTTTGTGGGTGGACCCTCCGGCGAGTCCGTGAGTAACCAAAGCTGTCCCCCCTGAGCCCCCACAGCGACGCCTGCAGAGGGAATCCCGAGGCTCCCCCTGACCGCGACTGCCTGGAACTCCATTTCCCGACGGCTGGAAAAGACCCTGCACCCGCAGCCCCCAGCACCTAAAGGAACGGAACTCCTGTGCAGGAGTGACCCCCAGGAGGCCCTCTCCCTTGCCCAGGTGGTGGCTACCCCGAGGAGCCCCCCCCTTGCCTGCCTGCGACGCTGAAGAGATCCCTTGATCTCTCATTGAAAACCATTGAAAACCCGACGCGTGTTTGCACACTGCACCCGGCCGCCCCCGCGCTGCTGAGGGTGTACTTTTTGTGCTGACTTGTGTCCCCCCCGGTGCCCTACAAAACCCCCCTGGTCTGCCCTCCGAAGACGCGGGTACTTACCTGCTGGCAGACCGGAACCGGGGCACCCCCTTCTCTCCATCGCAGCCTATGCGTTTTGGGCACCTCTTTGACCTCTGCACCTGACCGGCCCTGAGCTGCTGGTGTGGTAACTTTGGGGTTGCTCTGAACCCCCAACGGTGGGCTACCTTGGACCCAAAACTGTGACCTGTAAGTGATTTACTTACCTGCTAAAAATAACAATACTTTACCTCCCCCAGGAACTGTGAAAATTGCACTGTGTCCACTTTTAAAACAGCTTATTGTGTTTTATGTAAAAAGTATATATGCTACTGTGATTATTCAAAGTTCCTAAAGTACTTACCTGCAATACCTTTCAAATGAGATATTACATGTAGAATTTGAACCTGTGGTTCTTAAAATAAACTAAGAAAATATATTTTTCTATAACAAAACCTATTGGCTGGATTTGTCTCTGAGTGTGTGTTCCTCATTTATTGCCTGTGTGTATGTACAACAAATGCTTAACACTACTCCTTTGATAAGCCTACTGCTCGACCACACTACCACAAAATAGAGCATTAGTATTATCTCTTTTTGCCACTATCTTACCTCTAAGGGGAACCCTTGGACTCTGTGCATACTATTCCTTACTTTGAAATAGTGCATACAGAGCCAACTTCCTACAGTTGCGGTTCCCCCTCAGGCACCCAAGTTTGAGAGAGTGACAGATTTGAAGGGGTTAAGGGGCACAGGCGACATGGATTGCACTGCAGTAATATGACTAGAATCTCCTGCGGATGCTGAGGGATCATAGTCACGTCAGACAGAGACGGATGCATGCCAAAGATGTGCAGCATGGCCTCTCAAAAGGCTTCAACCTGCTGCAATGTCAACCGGGGAACTCGGGTGCATTGGCACTAAGGATGGAATCACTTCCTCTCAACAGTTTGAGTAATGACAATGCCTTCACTCCTTCTCTGAATGGCAGGAAGGTGCTGAGTTCAACTGGGCTGGACTTACCAGAAGACGTTGACCGCAATGATGGTCTGCCGCAGGAATGACTTTGGTAGGGGGTTAACACTCTTGACTTTGACCTGGAGTGTGACCTGGGTGGATTCTAGTGGTGCTTTATCACCACGTACAGCTTGACTTTGTGTTCCTGGATGGCGCTTGGAGTCATCTGGGCAAAGTTGTCTACTGGAAATTTCTGACAAATAATCTCTTCCCAGATTGAAGAAGCGGAGCTCCGGATCCATGTCTGAAGGCGTGGAAAGAAAGGAACTAATGCCCACATGCATGGGTGGCACTTTTAGGCATCTCTGCTCGTCACTTCCAGAACTAAATGTTGTTGATACGGAGTTGAACTATCCCAGCTTCCAGCGCACAAAAGCTCTGCTCTTAGAGTTTTCTGGGTCCAGTCTGACGCCTGGGGATATTCACAAGGTTAAATAATCTGCTGTTAGAATTATCCATCAGTAGCTGAGGGCACAAAAAAAAGCAGAGGACGACAGACAAATCTGAGGTTGTGAAGCATGCTAAAGCGTGCACCACTCAACTTCAGCCACAGCCACAACTTACCAAAGCAACTCAAGAGCAGACAAAAATCACACTTACTTGGGTGGCTTCTACTTTCACTCGTTTTCCACTGGGTACTTCTGTAACACCTCCTCGCAAGACTTTAAATATATACATGGATGCACTAAAAAAATAAAAAATAAAAAGATATGAGATTCAAACAGGGACGAGTAATGACAAAAACAAAACTGGCACGTTAAATCTGGAATGTGTTAGATCAGTGGTTCCCAACCTTTTGACTTCTGTGGACCCCCACTTTATCATTACTGGAACCCAGGTACCCCCACTGAATCATTTTTGTTTCCTTCGAATATATATTTTTTTATTGATTTTCAACAGTATTATAGGGTAAACAACCGGTAACAGTGACACCCACTGCACCACAATCCCTTATCAAGGAAGGAAAATAGTTCATCAGACAGTACATCATACATCAGCTGATAATTTGACATCATAATTATGCGCCGCAACCTCA
This sequence comes from Pleurodeles waltl, assembly GCF_031143425.1. Lineage (NCBI taxonomy): Eukaryota > Metazoa > Chordata > Amphibia > Caudata > Salamandridae > Pleurodeles > Pleurodeles waltl. Next base: position 95,854,425 of record NC_090441.1, read on the forward strand.
TGCATCTTCATCGGAATTACATGTCACTGACACAAGTAGGTATTCAGTGATCATCTAGTAAAGTTTGTCCCGACCATGCGTCACAATCCTGTAATATCGAACACACTTCATTATGTGGTCGGCCGGTGCCACTTACTAAAAGGCGCCTACATAAGTAATACAGGGAAGGGAACAAAACTTGGTGAAGCTGAAAACTATGTAATGTGTCTGGCATGTGCAGTTCAGAGATTGAGAGTATCCACGGCAAGTCACCCGACAGGGACTCCCGGTTCCAGAAGGGGGCCACCGGAGTCAGGGGTGGGGTGGTGGACAGATGGCGAGCAACCGGGAACTGATAATCCCCGAGCAATGTTTAAAGCATCCGCCTAGCGCACGCGTGAGGCGCATTCCCTCCCTATCCATCAAGGACCGTGGGGACTAAACAATCAGACGGCATCCGGGTGGCAGGGGGAGAAATAGAAGAGAAAGCCGGGACTCCTAAGTGGTACGGAGTACTATAGCGTAATGGTTGGCTGTACAGTGGCATGTCTTGCTGCTGGCAGGGGCAAACCCACTTGGATGGTGTCCTCATTCCCCCGGGGGGCTATTTTATCAGCCAGTTTTCAACATACAGGTGTCCCAGAGTGTCATAACCCCGTCCCTCCCTTGCGCCCCCGGTCCCTGCTCTGGCACGAAACCACACAAAGGAAAGGGATGGTGCCCAGAGATCCTCCAGGTGGCCATTTGATTCTGCCATCTTAGAAATGAGATGTACAGAGGCCCTTGGGAGCATCTGGTTGGTAGGGACAGGTAGCGGACGTCAGTGACCCCATCTGAAAGGTGGCCCCCTGCAGAGTGACCAAGCCTCCTGTTAGGGCTATTTAGGGACTCCCTTGCGGGTGGGTCCCCAGATTCGACGTGCAAGACTCCACCAGGACTCCTCCTCATCGCCCTTTTCTGCTCCTGGTCACCGGAACGGCAACTGGACTTCACAGGAACCAAACAAGCCTACAACCCCTGAGATGACCTCGCCTTGCAACATTGTATCTCCGGCTCCTTCCAGCTATTGCAACATTTCCACGGATATGCATTATCTGGGGACGGAAAGACTTCAGCACCACCAAAGAGCAAAAACTGGAACTGCATGGATCCTCCAACACAGGTGGTGGTTCTGAGTGTTCCTCTTGGTCCTCTCTGCTTTCTGTCCAACTTGGGAGACTGTGAGCCCTTGCCTCTCCTTGCAGGACAGGATCCCTGTGCATTGGGAGTCTTGCAGCAACCAAGGCTTCTTGACTCCTGCTCCGAGGGATCTTCAGGCTTCAAGTAGCCCCGACCTACAGCACTTAATCCTTAGTCTCTTCTCTGCTGCTCCAGCAATGTGGGACTCCTCTCCATGTGTGCTGACTGGGCCTCACTGCAACTTTCTGTGCCTCCTACCTGTGGGTTGCCTGTGGTGGTTACAACTGCTTCTGCTGGATCTCCCAACTGCATGAGGGTCAGCCCAGACCCCCTTCAAGAGTCGAGTCCCCTGGATCTTGCGCTGGTCCTCTTCAGCTCTGCAAATCCTCTTCAGTCCAGATTTGCACTTGCCACGGCTTGTTGGTGGTCTTCCTGACCACTGACCCGCCTGTGACCCAGTGACTGGCAAGTGACAGCTTCAGTACGACTTCGGGGACTCCTGGGCTCCACAACTGGCCTTCACCTTCCACTGTTGACCCGGATCTTCATCCACAGATGGAGAGGGGGTAGTGGCTCCTGTGCCACCTGGACACTCCTGCGTGGACTGGACTCTGTCCCCTTGTTATGTACGCCGTCTTTTTCCAGAATCCACAGTTGGGTTCCATTGGACTGGTCCTGTTCTTGCAAAGTTCCTTTTCCAAGTCCCCTTGTTAGTCTATGGGAAGAAAAAGCAATTTACCTCTGCTCACCTGGTCGCTGGGGGGAAGGGGAGGGAGGGGGGTGTCAGTGGTTGAGGAGGTTTTATATCTAGGTACTCACCTCTTGGGGTCCTGAGTTCTCCCAGCTCCCTTCCAACTATTCCACATTGCAACACTGTGTGGTTCCTTTCATGTGAGATATGTTGCTGTGTGACTGCTGTGGTATTGCAAGTGCTTTACACTTTACACTCCTCCTAGATAAGTCTTGGCTGCTCACCACAGATGCCACTAGAGAGCCCTGGCTTCCTAGACACTGTTTCACTAACTAATAGGGGTTGCCTGGAACTGGTATAAGGTGCAAACACCATAGGTGTCCACCACATACCAGCCAGCTTCCTACATTTGTACTCTGACTTACCTGTTGAGTTCGACCATAGCCTCAATGCCGCACAACAAAGGAGTAGAGAACCTACTATCTCAAGGTTGTTGGATCAGGACAGAATGACCGTTAAAAGAGGGAAGGAAAGCCTTCAATTCCAGCTGAACTGACAGGATCTCTTGCAGTATGATATAAGCACCTGCTCCTACAGAACCCCCTTCCCATCAGGGAGGCCCTTGTCCACCCTAAGGTGGATGCATCGGTCACTACAATGGCCACAGTTGGAGGGAGACTGAAAGACAGCTCTCGGATATGGTTCTCCTTGTTCCCCCACCATACTACATTCACTGCAACATACCCAGAGACCACCACGATGTTCCACAGATCTCCCCCATGCTGGAACCACTGCCTGTGGAGACACTAAAGCAGAACCCCATGTGCCAATGCGTGAGCGGAAGAATACAGGGAGCCAGCAGACCTAACAGGCGTAAGGCCATCAGGACTAGAACTCACGTACCTTCCAGGAAGAATGGAACAATCCTCTATGTCTTGCACTGTATGTAAAGCATGGAATCCATGGAGAAGGATAGTGTGCAAAACTGCCCCAATGAACAGATGTTGAGAGGGTCCCAGGTGAGATTTGGGGCTGTTGGTTGAAAAGTCCAGATTGGACAGCAGAGTTGTTGTTAACAGGGGATGGTGAGTCACCACCTCTGGCGACTCCGCACTGATCAGCTGGAATCCCCAACTATCTGAGAGGTGCCAATGTCAACCCAATCAGGAGAACAACAAGGTGGTAAAGGGTGGCGGTGAACTGGTAATGGATGGAGACTACCATAAAAAGCAGGTACTTCAGATGCGACCACAGATTCGGCACGTGAAAGGAGGTGTCCAGGAAATCGAATCACACCAGCCACTCCCCCGCTTCCAAAGGACCTGGGCTGAGTGAGCATCTTGAACATTCCTTCCAGAAGTAAAAGTTCAGGATCCTGAGATCTAGAACTGAATGGAGACCGCTGTCCTTCTTGGGAATAAGGAAGAACAGCATCCTGCGGGGGCACAAACTCCACTGCTCTTTTCATAAGCAGCACCGCCACCTTATGAACCAAGGTGTAAAGATGATCTTCAGACAAGGGAGTAGATGGGGATGAAGAGGCCAAGGGGCCTGTACAAAGGATAGGCTATACCCCCTTTCAATTATATGCAGAACCCACTGACCCAAGCTAATTGCCTTCCAGGCTGGTAGAAAGGAGGATACCCAGCCTCTTACAGGCTCCTGGTGCACTGGTAAGAGCACACTATGCCTGCTTTCCTTGTGGCACAGCGGAGGATGAGAGGGAGAATGGATGCTAGGATCAACAGCACTTACCTGTGGCTCTGCCACATACTGTCTAACCAAAGGATTCTGGGGCTGCTGCAACTGAGGCCAGTGGACTGGCATGACAAAAGCTGAAGCCTCTCAAGAAGCCCCAAAGGTGGTCAAATTCCCTGAGGTCATGCTGAGGCCCTTAATGTTGAGAACCCGGTGGTTGGGAGCCGAAAGTTGGGTCGAGAGATGCTTCTTCTTGTTGGGGGGGAAGAGGGAAGTATGAGGTGGGGGGGATGTTCTGGGGAGATGGGTTGCATTTGAATGTGCACTTGAACTAGTGTTGGTGCTGTTTTCTTCCTTTCAAATGTCACATAGGTTGCTTCACTCCTTATTCGAACCCTGTGGTGTCCCACCAAGCCCAGTCACAGATAATGTGCAAACTAAGATGGTCCTGGGAGTCCTCAGTGGGTTCTGGAGCCGGCTACGTACACTGCCTTGCCCTTCTCATGGCAGCATATAGGGTGGTGTCATGGAATGCAAATGGTTTGATGGACAAGTAAAATGAGCGGCAGTGCTCCGACATATGCAAAAGCTTCACCCTCAATCAATTTTGTTTCTGCAAGAGACACCTGATGTGTGCGACGTGTCCCTTCCTGACCCAATATGGGTTTGATCGGGTCTATCATGCAGGGTTCACATGCGGCTCCTGTGGTGTTGCAATACTCATACATTGGGGGTGTTTCTCCTTTTGGTGCATCAAAGATGGTTAGACCCACAAGGCAGGTATGTCGCACTGACAGATATGGTGGAGGGTCCCCCCTTGAACCTGGTATGTGCATATGCCCCTCCCTTGAGGAGCTTGCGGGGGTGGTCGCTCAGATGCCCCTTGGCCTCACCATCATTGGAGGTGATATGAATGCAGTTTTAGAGCTTAACAAGGATATCACAGGCTCTGTTTCAGATGCCCCATGTCATGTATGTCTAACTTTGGTCTTTGTGAGGTGCCCGCATTGATATGATCTTTATGTCGGCCACTGATCTCTCCTTAGTCACAAAGATTCAATTACTTGCCCGGGGCAGATCAGATCATATCAGATCACTCCCCTGTCCTCCTGGGCAGTAGCTCTACTGTCCCGGCACAATGACCCATGTGGCGCCTCAATGCCTACCTCCTACAAAATGCGGAATACGTTAAAGAGATTCGTAAGGAGATCGAACAATATTTTGAGATTAATGAGGGCACAGTGCAAACACAGGCAACTGTGTGGGGGGCTGGAAAAGCCACAGTTTGTGGCCCCCACATTGCCTGTTTAAAGGCCCATGCACTTGAGTTAGAAAAGCTCGTAGCCCAGGAGGGTCGGGGACAGGTGGAATGTGCTCTAACCCTTGTGAGGGAGGAAATTTGGGGAGATAAAAATAGCAAATTATTGTATTGGCTGGCTACCAAACCTTGGCAAGAATGATGGTGCCCAAGGTGGTTGACCCAACAGGAATTCTACAGACTACCTCTGTACCTCTATGCCGTGCTCTAAAAATCAGACCCCCCTCAGGCCCTTGGCAAAGCACGAGGGGCTGCTTTAAACAAGGTATCCTTGTCTCACAGATCAGGAACGCCGGGCCTTGGATCAGCCCATTTCCCTAGAAGAGATAGGGGAAGCCATATCGGCGTTAAAAACTGAGAAAACCCAAGGCCCAGATGGGTACTCTACCAAGTTTAACTCTAAGTTCAGAGATCTCCCAGCTCTGCGGCTGCATAGATTATGAGTAGGCAATGGAAGTCGGCCCCTTCCCTGACAACCTGGACCAGGACGCAATTGTGGTCTTGCCGAAAACACAGCCTTTATCGTGCGCAGACTATCGACCGATATCTCTGATTAACGGATGTAGGAAGTTGGCTCTGTATGTGCTATTTCAAAGTAAGGAATAGTATGCACAGAGTCCAAGGGTTCAAATTCTACATGTAATATCTCATTCGAAAGGTATTGCAGGTAAGTACTTTAGGAACTTCAAATCATCAAAATTGCATGTATACTTTTCAAGTTATTCACAAATAGCTGTTTTAAAAGTGGACACTTAGTGCAATTTTCACAGTTCCTAGGGGAGGTAAGTATTTGTTAGTTTTACCAGGTAAGTAAGACACTTACAGGGTTCAGTTCTTGGTCCAAGGTAGCCCACCGTTGGGGGTTCAGAGCAACCCCAAAGTCACCACACCAGCAGCTCAGGGCCGGTCAGGTGCAGAGTTCAAAGTGGTGCCCAAAACACATAGGCTAGAATGGAGAGAAGGGGGTGCCCCGGTTCCGGTCTGCTTGCAGGTAAGTACCCGCGTCCTCGGAGGGCAGACCAGGGGGGTTTTGTAGGGCACCGGGGGGGACACAAGCCCACACAGAAATTTCACCCTCAGCAGCGCGGGGGCGGCCGGGTGCAGTGTAGAAACAAGCGTCGGGTTTGTAATGGAAGTCAATGGGAGATCTAGGGATCTCTTCAGCGCTGCAGGCAGGCAAGGGGGGGGTTCCTCGGGGAAACCTCCACTTGGGCAAGGGAGAGGGACTCCTGGGGGTCACTCCTCCAGTGAAAGTCCGGTCCTTCAGGTCCTGGGGGCTGCGGGTGCAGGGTCTCTCCCAGGCGTCGGGACTTTAGGTTCAAAGAGTCGCGGTCAGGGGAAGCCTCGGGATTCCCTCTGCAGGCGGCGCTGTGGGGGCTCAGGGGGGACAGGTTTTGGTACTCACAGTATCAGAGTAGTCCTGGGGTCCCTCCTGAGGTGTTGGATCGCCACCAGCCGAGTCGGGGTCGCCGGGTGCAGTGTTGCAAGTCTCACGCCTTTTGCGGGGAGCTTGCAGGGTTCTTTAAAGCTGCTGGAAACAAAGTTGCAGCTTTTCTTGGAGCAGGTCCGCTGTCCTCGGGAGTTTCTTGTCTTTTCGAAGCAGGGGCAGTCCTCAGAGGATGTCGAGGTCGCTGGTCCCTTCGGAAGGCGTCGCTGGAGCAGGATCTTTAGAAGGCAGGAGACAGGCCGGTGAGTTTCTGGAGCCAAGGCAGTTGTCGTCTTCTGGTCTTCCGCTGCAGGGGTTTTCAGCTGGGCAGTCCTTCTTCTTGTTGCAGGAATCTAATTTTCTAGGGTTCAGGGTAGCCCTTAAATACTAAATTTAAGGGCGTGTTTTAGGTCTGGGGGGTTAGTAGCCAATGGCTACTAGCCCTGAGGGTGGGTACACCCTCTTTGTGCCTCCTCCCAAGGGGAGGGGGTCACAATCCTAACCCTATTGGGGGAATCCTCCATCTGCAAGATGGAGGATTTCTAAAAGTTAGAGTCACCTCAGCTCAGGACACCTTAGGGGCTGTCCTGACTGGCCAGTGACTCCTCCTTGTTATTCTCATTATTTTCTCCGGCCTTGCCGCCAAAAGTGGGGCCTGGCCGGAGGGGGCGGGCAACTCCACTAGCTGGAGTGTCCTGCTGGGTTGGCACAAAGGAGGCGAGCCTTTGAGGCTCACCGCCAGGTGTGACAATTCCTGCCTGGGAGAGGCGTTAGCATCTCCACCCAGTGCAGGCTTTGTTACTGGCCTCAGAGTGACAAAGGCACTCTCCCCATGGGGCCAGCAACATGTCTCGGTTTGTGGCAGGCTGCTAAAACTAGTCAGCCTACACAGATAGTCGGTTAAGTTTCAGGGGGCACCTCTAAGGTGCCCTCTGTGGTGTATTTTACAATAAAATGTACACTGGCATCAGTGTGCATTTATTGTGCTGAGAAGTTTGATACCAAACTTCCCAGTTTTCAGTGTAGCCATTATGGTGCTGTGGAGTTCGTGTTTGACAGACTCCCAGACCATATACTCTTATGGCTACCCTGCACTTACAATGTCTAAGGTTTTATTTAGACACTGTAGGGGTATCATGCTCATGCACTGGTACCCTCACCTATGGTATAGTGCACCCTGCCTTAGGGCTGTAAGGCCTGCTAGAGGGGTGTCTTACCTATACTGCATAGGCAGTGAGAGGCTGGCATGGCACCCTGAGGGGAGTGCCATGTCGACTTACTCGTTTTGTCCTCACTAGCACACACAAGCTGGCAAGCAGTGTGTCTGTGCTGAGTGAGAGGTCTCCAGGGTGGCATAAGACATGCTGCAGCCCTTAGAGACCTTCCTTGGCATCAGGGCCCTTGGTACTTGAAGTACCAGTTACAAGGGACTTATCTGGATGCCAGGGTCTGCCAATTGTGGATACAAAAGTACAGGTTAGGGAAAGAACACTGGTGCTGGGGCCTGGTTAGCAGGCCTCAGCACACTTTCAATTGTAAACATAGCATCAGCAAAGGCAAAAAGTCAGGGGGCAACCATGCCAAGGAGGCATTTCCTTACACAACCCCCCCCCAAACGAAAGAGGATGAGACTAACCTTTCCCAAGAGAGTCTTCATTTTCTAAGTGGAAGAACCTGGAAAGGCCATCTGCATTGGCATGGGCAGTCCCAGGTCTGTGTTCCACTATAAAGTCCATTCCCTGTAGGGAGATGGACCACCTCAACAGTTTAGGATTTTCACCTTTCATTTGCATCAGCCATTTGAGAGGTCTGTGGTCAGTTTGAACTAGGAAGTGAGTCCCAAAGAGGTATGGTCTCAGCTTCTTCAGGGACCAAACCACAGCAAAGGCCTCCCTCTCAATGGCACTCCAACGCTGCTCCCTGGGGAGTAACCTCCTGCTAATGAAAGCAACAGGCTGGTCAAGGCCATCATCATTTGTTTGGGACAAAACTGCCCCTATCCCATGTTCAGAGGCATCAGTCTGCACAATGAACTGCTTAGAATAATCTGGAGCTTTGAGAACTGGTGCTGAGCACATTGCTTGTTTCAGGGTGTCAAAGGCCTGTTGGCAGTCCACAGTCCAGTTCACTTTCTTGGGCATTTTCTTGGAGGTGAGCTCAGTGAGGGCTGTCACAATGGATCCATATCCCTTCACAAACCTCCTGTAGTACCCAGTCAAGCCAAGGAATGCCCTGACTTGAGTCTGGGTTTTTGGAGCTACCCAGTCCAGAATAGTCTGGATCTTGGGTTGGAGTGGCTGAACTTGGCCTCCACCTACAAGGTGTCCCAAATAAACCACAGTTCCCTGCCCTATCTGGCATTTGGATGCCTTGATAGAGAGGCCTGCAGATTGCAGAGCCTTCAAAACCTTCCTCAGGTGGACCAGGTGATCCTGCCAGGTGGAGCTAAAGACAGCAATATCATCAAGATAAGCTGTGCTAAAGGACTCCAAGCCAGCAAGGACTTGATTCACCAACCTTTGGAAGGTGGCAGGGGCATTCTTTAAACCAAAGGGCATAACAGTAAACTGATAATGCCCATCAGGTGTGGAGAATGCTGTCTTTTCTTTTGCTCCAGGTGCCATTTTTATTTGCCAGTACCCTGCTGTCAAGTCAAAGGTACTTAGAAATTTGGCAGCACCTAATTTGTCAATGAGCTCATCAGCTCTTGGAATTGGATGGGCATCTGTCTTGGTGACAGAGTTGAGCCCTCTGTAGTCCACACAAAACCTCATCTCTTTCTTTCCATCTTTGGTGTGAGGTTTGGGGACTAAGACCACTGGGCTAGCCCAGGGGCTGTCAGAGCGCTCAATCACTCCCAATTCCAGCATCTTGTGGACTTCCATCTTGATGCTTTCCTTAACATGGTCAGACTGTCTGAAGATCTTGTTCTTGACAGGCATGCTGTCTCCTGTGTCCACATCATGGGTACACAGGTGTGTCTGACCAGGGGTTAGGGAGAAAAGCTCAGGAAACTGTTGTAGGACTCTCCTACAATCAGCCTGCTGTTGGCCAGAGAGGGTGTCTGAGTAGATCACTCCATCTACTGTGCCATCTTTTGGGTCTGATGACAGAAGATCAGGGAGAGGTTCACTCTCTGCCTCCTGATCCTCATCTGTTACCATTAACAGATTCACATCAGCCCTGTCATGGAAGAGCTTAAGGCGGTTCACATGGATCACCCTCTTGGGGCTCCTGCTTGTGCCCAGGTCCACCAGGTAGGTGACCTGACTCTTCCTCTCTAGCACTGGGTAAGGGCCACTCCATTTGTCCTGGAGTGCCCTGGGAGCCACAGGCTCCAGAACCCAGACTTTCTGCCCTGGTTGGAACTCAACCAGTGCAGCCTTTTGGTCATACCAAAACTTCTGGAGTTGTTGGCTGGCCTCAAGGTTTTTGGTTGCCTTTTCCATGTACTCTGCCATTCTAGAGCGAAGGCCAAGTACATAGTCCACTATGTCCTGTTTAGGCTCATGGAGAGGTCTCTCCCAGCCTTCTTTAACAAGGGCAAGTGGTCCCCTTACAGGATGACCAAACAGAAGTTCAAAGGGTGAGAACCCTACTCCCTTCTGTGGTACCTCCCTGTAAGCGAAAAGCAGACATGGCAGGAGGACATCCCATCTCCTTTTGAGTTTTTCTGGGAGCCCCATGATCATGCCCTTTAATGTCTTGTTGAATCTCTCAACTAAGCCATTAGTTTGTGGATGGTAAGGTGTAGTGAATTTATAAGTCACTCCACACTCATTCCACATGTGCTTTAGGTATGCTGACATGAAGTTGGTACCTCTGTCAGACACCACCTCCTTAGGGAAACCCACTCTGGTAAAGATACCAATGAGGGCCTTGGCTACTGCAGGGGCAGTAGTCGACCTAAGGGGAATAGCTTCAGGATATCTGGTAGCATGATCCACTACTACCAGGATATACATATTTCCTGAGGCTGTGGGAGGTTCTAGTGGACCAACTATGTCCACACCCACTCTTTCAAAGGGCACCCCCACCACTGGAAGTGGAATGAGGGGGGCCTTTGGATGTCCACCTGTCTTACCACTGGCTTGACAGGTGGGGCAGGAGAGGCAAAACTCCTTAACCATGTTGGACATATTGGGCCAGTAGAAGTGGTTGACTAACCTCTCCCACGTCTTGGTTTGTCCCAAATGTCCAGCAAGGGGAATGTCATGGGCCAATGTTAGGATGAACTCTCTGAACAGCTGAGGCACTACCACTCTCCTAGTGGCACCAGGTTTGGGGTCTCTGGCCTCAGTGTACAGGAGCCCATCTTCCCAATAGACCCTATGTGTTCCATTTTTCTTGCCTTTGGACTCTTCAGCAGCTTGCTGCCTAAGGCCTTCAAGAGAGGGACAGGTTTCTTGTCCCTTACACAGCTCTTCCCTTGAGGGTCCCCCTGGGCCTAAGAGCTCAACCTGGTAAGGTTCAAGCCCCAAAGGCTCAGCTCCCTCAGAGGGCAGAACATCTTCCTGAGAAGAGAGGTTCCCTTTCTTTTGCTGTGTTGCAGTTGGTTTCCCAACTGACTTTCCTTTCCTCTTGGTAGGCTGGGTCATTCTTCCAGACTCCAGCTCTACTTGTTCACCCTGTGCCTTGCATTGTGCTCTTGTTTTCACACACACCAGTTCAGGGATACCCAGCATTGCTGCATGGGTTTTTAGTTCTACCTCAGCCCATGCTGAGGACTCCAGGTCATTTCCAAGCAGACAGTCCACTGGGATATTTGAGGAGACCACCACCTGTTTCAGGCCATTGACCCCTCCCCATTCTAAAGTAACCATTGCCATGGGATGTACTTTTCTCTGATTGTCAGCGTTGGTGACTGTGTAAGTTTTTCCAGTCAGGTATTGGCCAGGGGAAACCAGTTTCTCTGTCACCATGGTGACACTGGCACCTGTATCCCTCAGGCCCTCTATTCTAGTCCCATTAATTAAGAGTTGCTGTCTGTATTTTTGCATGTTAGGCGGCCAGACAGCTAGTGTGGCTAAATCCACCCCACCCTCAGAAACTAGAGTAGCTTCAGTGTGGACCCTGATTTGCTCTGGGCACACTGTTGATCCCACTTGGAGACTAGCCATACCAGTGTTACCTGGATGGGAGTTTGGAGTGGAACCTTTCTTGGGACAGGCCTTGTCTCCAGTTTGGTGTCCATGCTGTTTACAGCTATGACACCAGGCCTTTTTGGGATCAAAGTTTTTACCCTTGTACCCATTGTTTTGTGAAGAGGCTCTGGGCCCACCCTCCTGTGCAGGTTTTTGGGGGCCTGTAGAAGACTCTTTACTATTTTTAGTTTTGGTTGTCTCATCACCCTTCTGCTGGGGAGTCTTTGTGACCCCTTTCTTTTGGTCACCCCCTGTTGAAGTCTTGGACACCCTTGTCTTGACCCAATGGTCCGCCTTCTTTCCCAATTCTTGGGGAGAAATTGGTCCTAGGTCTACCAGATGCTGATGCAGTTTATCATTGAAACAATTACTTAACAGGTGTTCTTTCACAAATAAATTGTACAGCCCATCATAATTATTTACACCACTGCCTTGAATCCAACCATCTAGTGTTTTCACTGAGTAGTCAACAAAGTCAACCCAGGTCTGGCTCGAGGATTTTTGAGCCCCCCTGAACCTAATCCTGTACTCCTCAGTGGAGAATCCAAAGCCCTCAATCAGGGTACCCTTCATGAGGTCATAAGATTCTGCATCTTTTCCAGAGAGTGTGAGGAGTCTATCCCTACACTTTCCAGTGAACATTTCCCAAAGGAGAGCACCCCAGTGAGACCTGTTCACTTTTCTGGTTACACAAGCCCTCTCAAAAGCTGTGAACCATTTGGTGATGTCATCACCATCTTCATATTTAGTTACAATCCCTTTGGGGATTTTCAACATGTCAGGAGAATCTCTGACCCTATTTATGTTGCTGCCACCATTGATGGGTCCTAGGCCCATCTCTTGTCTTTCCCTCTCTATGGCTAGGATCTGTCTTTCCAAAGCCAATCTTTTGGCCATCCTGGCTAACTGGATGTCCTCTTCACTGGGGTTATCCTCAGTGATTTCAGAGTTGTTGGTCCCTCCTGTGAGGGAGCCAGCATCTCTGACTATTATTTGTGGAGTCAGGGCTTGAGAAGCCCTGCTCTCCCTAAGTAGGACTGGAGGGGGGGAATTTCCCTCCAAGTCACTATCTTCATCCTCTGAGTTGCCATCCTCAGAGGGGTTGGCCTTTTCAAACTCTGCCAAAAGCTCCTGGAGCTGTACTTTGGTAGGTTTGGGGCCCATTGCTATTTTCTTTAGTTTACAGAGTGACCTTAGCTCTCTCATCTGTAGATGGAGGTAAGGTGTGGTGTCGAGTTCCACCACATTCACATCTGTGCTAGACATTATGCTTCTAAAAGTTGGAATACTTTTTAAGAAACTAAAACTGGTTCTAGAATCTAATTCAAACTTTTAACAAACTTTTAAACTCTAAAAGAAATGCTAAACAGGATCTAACACAAGGCCCTAGCAGGTCTTTTAAGAATTTAGAAAACTTTTCAAATTGCAAAAATCAATTTCTAATGACAATTTTGGAATTTGTCGTGTGATCAGGTATTGGCTGAGTAGTCCAGCAAATGCAAAGTCTTGTACCCCACCGCTGATCCACCAATGTAGGAAGTTGGCTCTGTATGTGCTATTTCAAAGTAAGGAATAGTATGCACAGAGTCCAAGGGTTCCCCTTAGAGGTAAAATAGTGGTAAAAATAGATAATACTAATGCTCTATTTTGTGGTAGTGTGGTCGAGCAGTAGGCTTATCCAAGGAGTAGTGTTAAGCATTTGTTGTACATACACATAGACAATAAATGAGGTACACACACTCAGAGACAAATCCAGCCAATAGGTTTTTATATAGAAAAATATCTTTTCTTAGTTTATTTTAAGAACCACAGGTTCAAATTCTACATGTAATATCTCATTCGAAAGGTATTGCAGGTAAGTACTTTAGGAACTTCAAATCATCAAAATTGCATGTATACTTTTCAAGTTATTCACAAATAGCTGTTTTAAAAGTGGACACTTAGTGCAATTTTCACAGTTCCTAGGGGAGGTAAGTATTTGTTAGTTTTACCAGGTAAGTAAGACACTTACAGGGTTCAGTTCTTGGTCCAAGGTAGCCCACCGTTGGGGGTTCAGAGCAACCCCAAAGTCACCACACCAGCAGCTCAGGGCCGGTCAGGTGCAGAGTTCAAAGTGGTGCCCAAAACACATAGGCTAGAATGGAGAGAAGGGGGTGCCCCGGTTCCGGTCTGCTTGCAGGTAAGTACCCGCGTCCTCGGAGGGCAGACCAGGGGGGTTTTGTAGGGCACCGGGGGGGACACAAGCCCACACAGAAATTTCACCCTCAGCAGCGCGGGGGCGGCCGGGTGCAGTGTAGAAACAAGCGTCGGGTTTGTAATGGAAGTCAATGGGAGATCTAGGGATCTCTTCAGCGCTGCAGGCAGGCAAGGGGGGGGTTCCTCGGGGAAACCTCCACTTGGGCAAGGGAGAGGGACTCCTGGGGGTCACTCCTCCAGTGAAAGTCCGGTCCTTCAGGTCCTGGGGGCTGCGGGTGCAGGGTCTCTCCCAGGCGTCGGGACTTTAGGTTCAAAGAGTCGCGGTCAGGGGAAGCCTCGGGATTCCCTCTGCAGGCGGCGCTGTGGGGGCTCAGGGGGGACAGGTTTTGGTACTCACAGTATCAGAGTAGTCCTGGGGTCCCTCCTGAGGTGTTGGATCGCCACCAGCCGAGTCGGGGTCGCCGGGTGCAGTGTTGCAAGTCTCACGCCTTTTGCGGGGAGCTTGCAGGGTTCTTTAAAGCTGCTGGAAACAAAGTTGCAGCTTTTCTTGGAGCAGGTCCGCTGTCCTCGGGAGTTTCTTGTCTTTTCGAAGCAGGGGCAGTCCTCAGAGGATGTCGAGGTCGCTGGTCCCTTCGGAAGGCGTCGCTGGAGCAGGATCTTTAGAAGGCAGGAGACAGGCCGGTGAGTTTCTGGAGCCAAGGCAGTTGTCGTCTTCTGGTCTTCCGCTGCAGGGGTTTTCAGCTGGGCAGTCCTTCTTCTTGTTGCAGGAATCTAATTTTCTAGGGTTCAGGGTAGCCCTTAAATACTAAATTTAAGGGCGTGTTTTAGGTCTGGGGGGTTAGTAGCCAATGGCTACTAGCCCTGAGGGTGGGTACACCCTCTTTGTGCCTCCTCCCAAGGGGAGGGGGTCACAATCCTAACCCTATTGGGGGAATCCTCCATCTGCAAGATGGAGGATTTCTAAAAGTTAGAGTCACCTCAGCTCAGGACACCTTAGGGGCTGTCCTGACTGGCCAGTGACTCCTCCTTGTTATTCTCATTATTTTCTCCGGCCTTGCCGCCAAAAGTGGGGCCTGGCCGGAGGGGGCGGGCAACTCCACTAGCTGGAGTGTCCTGCTGGGTTGGCACAAAGGAGGCGAGCCTTTGAGGCTCACCGCCAGGTGTGACAATTCCTGCCTGGGAGAGGCGTTAGCATCTCCACCCAGTGCAGGCTTTGTTACTGGCCTCAGAGTGACAAAGGCACTCTCCCCATGGGGCCAGCAACATGTCTCGGTTTGTGGCAGGCTGCTAAAACTAGTCAGCCTACACAGATAGTCGGTTAAGTTTCAGGGGGCACCTCTAAGGTGCCCTCTGTGGTGTATTTTACAATAAAATGTACACTGGCATCAGTGTGCATTTATTGTGCTGAGAAGTTTGATACCAAACTTCCCAGTTTTCAGTGTAGCCATTATGGTGCTGTGGAGTTCGTGTTTGACAGACTCCCAGACCATATACTCTTATGGCTACCCTGCACTTACAATGTCTAAGGTTTTATTTAGACACTGTAGGGGTATCATGCTCATGCACTGGTACCCTCACCTATGGTATAGTGCACCCTGCCTTAGGGCTGTAAGGCCTGCTAGAGGGGTGTCTTACCTATACTGCATAGGCAGTGAGAGGCTGGCATGGCACCCTGAGGGGAGTGCCATGTCGACTTACTCGTTTTGTCCTCACTAGCACACACAAGCTGGCAAGCAGTGTGTCTGTGCTGAGTGAGAGGTCTCCAGGGTGGCATAAGACATGCTGCAGCCCTTAGAGACCTTCCTTGGCATCAGGGCCCTTGGTACTTGAAGTACCAGTTACAAGGGACTTATCTGGATGCCAGGGTCTGCCAATTGTGGATACAAAAGTACAGGTTAGGGAAAGAACACTGGTGCTGGGGCCTGGTTAGCAGGCCTCAGCACACTTTCAATTGTAAACATAGCATCAGCAAAGGCAAAAAGTCAGGGGGCAACCATGCCAAGGAGGCATTTCCTTACAACGGAGAACTTAAAATATATGCCACAGTGTTGGCGAGCTGCCTGCGGAGGGTCCTGGGGTAGTTGATCCACCATGATCAATACGGCTTCATGCAAACCCGCAGTACTAGGCACTGTCTCAGGTGCCTACATGTTGCCCTGGCGCATAGGCGTGTCCTTCCCACTTTTCTGGCTTTGGTGTTGATAGAATTCAAGGAGGTGCTCGATACTGTGGACTGGGGGTATCTGAGCCAAACACTTGAAAAGGCTGGATTCTGTAACAAATTTCGGCACATGATAACCTACTTTATTAGTATCCAACGGCTAGGGTACTGGTTAATGGGATGGTGTTGGAAGCCTTTCCTATTTGTAGGGGAACAAGGCAAGGGTGTCCGCTATCCCCTCTTCTCCTTGCCTTAGTCATCCGAAGCCCTTATAATCAATGAATGGCTCACAGGGGGTTGGGCTGATACAGCCTATCGCTTAGAACTCACAACACTGATTGTCCCGTATTATGGACCTCCTATCTGGCAGCCCTGTGTCTCTGAACATCTAGAAGGTTACCAGGATTGATATTCATTGGATGGCGTGATGCACAGCGTCCCACAGAGTGGTGGAAGAAGCTAACACAGCATACCCCATTGTTTCAAGGGATTTGGTTGCAGGAGATGAGGGCTTCTCCCGATGGGACACTTAGGTATCACCATGCTTGGCAATGTGTGGTTCGGCAACTGCATGCAGTGCTTTCAGGAGCTCCAACAGGGGTGCACACTGTCCAATACAAAGTTCCATAAATATTTATAGTTAAGGTGTGCATTGAGAGCACACATACCTGGGGCTACTCATATACCTTAATTTAGTCCTATGGAGGCAAAGGTGGTGCTGGGAGCACTGGTGTAGGAAAGCACCATCTTGCCCGGCATGTTACCCTCATATTTCACTGTATGTATGTTGTTTGAGCCCTTGTGTCACTGGGATCCTGCCAGGCAGGACCCCAGTGCTCATAGTATGTGCCCTGTATGTGTTCCGTGTGTGGTGCCTAACTGTATCACTGAGGCTCTGCTAACCAGAACTTCAGTGTTTATGCTCTCTCTGCTTTCTAAATTTGTCACTGCAGGCTAGTGACTAAATTTACCAATTCACATTGGCATACTGGTACACCCATATAATTCCCTTGCATATGGTACTGAGGTACCCAGGGTATTGGGGTTCCAGGAGATCCCTATGGGCTGCAGCATTTCTTTTGCCACCGATAGGGAGCTCTGACAATTCTTACACAGGCCTGCCACTGCAGCCTGAGTGAAATAACGTCCACGTTATTTCACAGCCATTTTTCACTGCACATAAGTAACTTATAAGTCACCTATATGTCTAACCTTCACTTAGTGAAAGTTGGGTGCCAAGTTACTTAGTATGTGAGCACCCTGGCACTTGCTAAGGTGCCCCCACATCGTTCAGGGCAAATTCCCCAGACTTTGTGAGTGCGGGGACACCATTACACGCGTGCACTATACATAGATCACTACCTATGTATAGCGTCAAAATGGTACCTCCGAACATGGCCATGTAACATGTCTAAGATAATGGAATTGTCACCCCAATACCATTCTGGTATTGGGGTGACAATTCCATGATCCCCCGGGTCTCTAGCACAGAACCCAGGTACTGCCAAACTGCCTTTCCGGGGTTTCCACTACAGCTGCTGCTGCTGCCAACCCCTCAGACAGGATTCTGCCCTCCTGGGGTCCAGGCAGCCCTGGCCAAGGAAGGCAGAACAAAGGATTTCCTCTGACGGAGACCCTCTCCCTTTGGAAATAGGTGTGAAGGGCTGGGGAGGAGTAGCCTCACCCAGTCTCTGGAAATGCTTTGATGGGCACAGATGGTGCCCATCTCTGCATAAGCCAGTCTACACCGGTTCAGGGATCTCCCAGCCCTGCTCTGGCGCGAAACTGGACAAAGGAAAGGGGAGTGACCACTCCCCTGACCAGTACCTACCAGGGGAGGTGCCCAGAGCTCCTCCAGTGTGTCACAGACCTCTGCCATCTTGGAAACAGAGGTGTTGGTGGCACACTGGACTGCTGAGTGGCCAGTGCCAGCAGGTGATGTAGGAAGTTGGCTCTGTATGTGCTATTTCAAAGTAAGGAATAGCATGTACAGAGTCCAAGGGTTCCCCTTAGAGGTAAAATAGTGGTAAAAAGAGATAATACTAATGCTCTATTTTGTGGTAGTGTGGTCGAGCAGTAGGCTTATCCAAGGAGTAGTGTTAAGCATTTGTTGTACATACACATAGACAATAAATGAGGTACACACACTCAGAGACAAATCCAGCCAATAGGTTTTTATATAGAAAAATATCTTTTCTTAGTTTATTTTAAGAACCACAGGTTCAAATTCTACATGTAATATCTCCTTCGAAAGGTATTGCAGGTAAGTACTTTAGGAACTTCAAATCATCAAAATTGCATGTATACTTTTCAAGTTATTCACAAATAGCTATTTTAAAAGTGGACACTTAGTGCAATTTTCACAGTTCCTGGGGGAGGTAAGTTTTTGTTAGTTTTACCAGGTAAGTACGACACTTACAGGGTTCAGTTCTTGGTCCAAGGTAGCCCACCGTTGGGGGTTCAGAGCAACCCCAAAGTCACCACACCAGCAGCTCAGGGCCGGTCAGGTGCAGAGTTCAAAGTGGTGCCCAAAACACATAGGCTAGAATGGAGAGAAGGGGGTGCCCCGGTTCCGGTCTGCTTGCAGGTAAGTACCCGCGTCTTCGGAGGGCAGACCAGGGGGGTTTTGTAGGGCACCGGGGGGGACACAAGCCTACACAGAAATTTCACCCTCAGCAGCGCGGGGGCGGCCGGGTGCAGTGTAGCAACAAGCGTCGGGTTTGTAATGGAAGTCAATGGGAGATCTAGGGATCTCTTTAGCGCTGCAGGCAGGCAAGGGGGGGGTTCCTCGGGGAAACCTCCACTTGGTCAAGGGAGAGGGACTCCTGGGGGTCACTCCTCCAGTGAAAGTCCGGTCCGTCAGGTCCTGGGGGCTGCGGGTGCAGGGTCTCTCCCAGGTGTCGGGACTTAGGATTCAAAGAGTCGCGGTCAGGGGAAGCCTCGGGATTCCCTCTGCAGGCGGCGCTGTGGGGGCTCAGGGGGGACAGGTTTTTGTACTCACAGTCTTAGAGTAGTCCTGGGGTCCCTCCTGAGGTGTTGGATCGCCACCAGCCGAGTCGGGGTCGCCGGGTGCAGTGTTGCAAGTCTCACGCTTCTTGCGGGGAGCTTGCAGGGTTCTTTAAAGCTGCTGGAAACAAAGTTGCAGCTTTTCTTGGAGCAGGTCCGCTGTCCTCGGGAGTTTCTTGTCTTTTCGAAGCAGGGGCAGTCCTCAGAGGATGTCGAGGTCGCTGGTCCCTTTGGAAGGCGTCGCTGGAGCAGGATCTTTGGAAGGCAGGAGACAGGCCGGTGAGTTTCTGGAGCCAAGGCAGTTGTCGTCTTCTGGTCTTCCTCTGCAGGGGTTTTCAGCTAGGCAGTCCTTCTTCTTGTAGTTGCAGGAATCTAATTTTCTAGGGTTCAGGGTAGCCCTTAAATACTAAATTTAAGGGCGTGTTTAGGTCTGGGGGGTTAGTAGCCAATGGCCACTAGCCCTGAGGGTGGGTACACCCTCTTTGTGCCTCCTCCCAAGGGGAGGGGGTCACATCCCTAATCCTATTGGGGGAATCCTCCATCTGCAAGATGGAGGATTTCTAAAAGTTAGAGTCACCTCAGCTCAGGACACCTTAGGGGCTGTCCTGACTGGCCAGTGACTCCTCCTTGTTATTCTCATTATTTTCTCCGGCCTTGCCGCCAAAAGTGGGGCCTGGCCGGAGGGGGCGGGCAACTCCACTAGCTGGAGTGTCCTGCTGGGTTGGCACAAAGGAGGTGAGCCTTTGAGGCTCACCGCCAGGTGTGACAATTCCTGCCTGGGAGAGGTGTTAGCATCTCCACCCAGTGCAGGCTTTGTTACTGGCCTCAGAGTGACAAAGGCACTCTCCCCATGGGGCCAGCAACATGTCTCGGTTTGTGGCAGGCTGCTAAAACTAGTCAGCCTACACAGATAGTCGGTTAAGTTTCAGGGGGCACCTCTAAGGTGCCCTCTGTGGTGTATTTTACAATAAAATGTACACTGGCATCAGTGTGCATTTATTGTGCTGAGAAGTTTGATACCAAACTTCCCAGTTTTCAGTGTAGCCATTATGGTGCTGTGGAGTTCGTGTTTGACAGACTCCCAGACCATATACTCTTATGGCTACCCTGCACTTACAATGTCTAAGGTTTTGTTTAGACACTGTAGGGGTACCATGCTCATGCACTGGTACCCTCACCTATGGTATAGTGCACCCTGCCTTAGGGCTGTAAGGCCTGCTAGAGGGGTGTCTTACCTATACTGCATAGGCAGTGAGAGGCTGGCATGGCACCCTGAGGGGAGTGCCATGTCGACTTACTCGTTTTGTCCTCACTAGCACACACAAGCTGGCAAGCAGTGTGTCTGTGCTGAGTGAGGGGTCTCCAGGGTGGCATAAGACATGCTGCAGCCCTTAGAGACCTTCCTTGGCATCAGGGCCCTTGGTACTAGAAGTACCAGTTACAAGGGACTTATCTGGATGCCAGGGTCTGCCAATTGTGGATACAAAAGTACAGGTTAGGGAAAGAACACTGGTGCTGGGGCCTGGTTAGCAGGCCTCAGCACACTTTCAATTGTAAACATAGCATCAGCAAAGGCAAAAAGTCAGGGGGCAACCATGCCAAGGAGGCATTTCCTTACAGGTGACATCAGAGACCCCCTCTGATAGGATCTTACCTTTCTTGGTAGCCAATCCTCCTTTCTTGGTAGCCAAACCTCCTTTTCTGGCTATTTAGGGTCTCTGCTTTGGGGAATTCGTCAGATAACAAATGCAAGAGCTCACCAGAGTTCCTCTGCATCTCCCTCTTCGACTTCTGCCAAGGATCGACCGCTGACTGCTCCAGGACGCCTGCAAAACCGCAACAAAGTAGCAAGACGACTACCAGCAACATTGCAGCGCCTCATCCTGCCGGCTTTCTAGACTGTTTCCTGGTGGTGCTTGCTCTGGGGGTCACCTGCCTTCACCCTGCACCAGAAGCACAGAAGAAATATCCCGTGGGTCGACGGAATCTTCCCCCTGCTAACGCAGGCACCAAAAGACTGCATCACCGGTCCTCTGGGTCCCCTCTCATCCTGACGAGCGTGGTCCCTGGAACACAGGAACTCTATCCAAGTGACTCCCACAGTCCAGTGATCCTTCAGTATAAGTTTGGTGGAGGTAAGTCCTTGCCTCCCCACTCTAGACTTCAAACCTGTGTACTGGGTGATTTGCAGCTGCTCCGGCTCCTGTGCACTCTTCCAGGATTTCCTTCGTGCACAGCCTAGCCTGGGTCCCCAGCACTCCGTCCTGCAGTGCTCAACCCTCTGAGTTGGCCTCCGACATCGTGGGACCCTCCTTTGTAACTCTGCGTGGACTCCGGTTCACAAATCTTCTAAATGCCTGTTCAGTTACTTCTGCGGGTGCTGCCTGCTTCTGTGAGGGCTCTGAGTTGCTGAGCGCCCCCGCTGTCTCCTCCTCCAAGGGGCGACATCCTTGTCCTTAGCAGCACCCAAAAACCTCTACCGCGACCCTTGCATCTAGCAAGGCTTGTTTGCTGAATTTCTGCGTGGGAACACCTCTGCAAGCTTCCTCGCGACGTGGGACATCTTTCATCCAAAGGAGAAGTTCCTAGTCCTCTTCGTTCTTGCAGAACTCCAAGCTTCTTCCATCCGGAGGCAGCTTCCTTGCACCTTCATTTAGGGTTTTCTGGGATCCTGCCCCCCGGACACTGTCGCGACTATTGGACTTGGTCCCCTTGTTTGCAGGTCCTCAGGTTCAGGAATCCGTTTTCAGTGCACTTCTGGTGTTAGTTGTTCTTGCAGAATCTCCCTATCACAACTATTGTGCTCTTTTGGGGTAGTAGGTGTACTTTACTCCTACTTTTCAGGGTCTTGGGGTGGGGTATCTTGGACACTCTGACTGTTTTCTTACAGTCCCAGCGACCTTCTACAAGCTCCCATAGGTCTGGGGTCCATTTGTGATTCGCATTCCACTTTTGGAGTATATGGTTTGTGTTGCCCCTAGACCTATGTTCACCTCTTGCAACCTATTGTAATTATACCCTGTTTGCATTACTTTTCTTACTCTTACTTACCTGTTTTGGGTTTGTGTACATATAACTTGTGTATATTACTTACTGTAGGAAGTTGGCTCTGTATGCACTATTTCAAAGTAAGGAATAGTATGCACAGAGTCCAAGGGTTCCCCTTAGAGGTAAGATAGTGGCAAAAAGAGATAATACTAATGCTCTATTTTGTGGTAGTGTGGTCGAGCAGTAGGCTTATCCAAGGAGTAGTGTTAAGCATTTGTTGTACATACACATAGACAATAAATGAGGTACACACACTCAGAGACAAATCCAGCCAATAGGTTTTGTTATAGAAAAATATATTTTCTTAGTTTATTTTAAGAACCACAGGTTCAAATTTAACATGTAATATCTTGTTTGAAAGGTATTGCAGGTAAGTACATTAGGAACTTTGAATCATTTCAATTGCATGTATACTTTTCAAGTTATTCACAAATAGCTATTTCAAAAGTGGACACTTAGTGCAATTTTCACAGTTCCTGGGGGAGGTAAGTTTTTGTTAGTTTTACCAGGTAAGTAAGACACTTACAGGGTTCAGTTCTTGGTCCAAGGTAGCCCACCGTTGGGGGTTCAGAGCAACCCCAAAGTTACCACACCAGCAGCTCAGGGCCGGTCAGGTGCAGAGTTCAAAGTGGTGCCCAAAACGCATAGGCTTCAATGGAGAGAAGGGGGTGCCCCAGTTCCGGTCTGCTTGCAGGTAAGTACCCGCGTCTTCGGAGGGCAGACCAGGGGGGTTTTGTAGGGCACCGGGGGGGGACACAAGCCCACACAGAAATTTCACCCTCAGCGGCGCGGGGGCGGCCGGGTGCAGTGTTAGAACAAGCGTCGGGTTTGTAATGGAAGTCAATGAGAGATCCAGGGATCTCTTCAGCGCTGCAGGCAGGCAAGGGGGGGGTTCCTCGGGGAAACCTCCACTTGGGCAAGGGAGAGGGACTCCTGGGGGTCACTCCTCCAGTGAAAGTCCGGTCCTTCAGGTCCTGGGGGCTGCGGGTGCAGGGTCTCTCCCAGGTGTCGGGACTTAGGATTCAAAGAGTCGCGGTCAGGGGAAGCCTCGGGATTCCCTCTGCAGGCGGCGCTGTGGGGGCTCAGGGGGGACAGGTTTTTGTACTCACAGTCTTAGAGTAGTCCTGGGGTCCCTCCTGAGGTGTTGGATCGCCACCAGCCGAGTCGGGGTCGCCGGGTGCAGTGTTGCAAGTCTCACGCTTCTTGCGGGGAGCTTGCAGGGTTCTTTAAAAGCTGCTGGAAACAAAGTTGCAGCTTTTCTTGGAGCAGGTCCGCTGTCCTCGGGAGTTTCTTGTCTTTTCGAAGCAGGGGCAGTCCTCAGAGGATGTCGAGGTCGCTGGTCCCTTTGGAAGGCGTCGCTGGAGCAGGATCTTTGGAAGGCAGGAGACAGGCCGGTGAGTTTCTGGAGCCAAGGCAGTTGTCGTCTTCTGGTCTTCCTCTGCAGGGGTTTTCAGCTAGGCAGTCCTTCTTCTTGTAGTTGCAGGAATCTAATTTTCTAGGGTTCAGGGTAGCCCTTAAATACTAAATTTAAGGGCGTGTTTAGGCCTGGGGGGTTAGCAGCCAATGGCTACTAGCCCTGAGGGTGGGTACACCCTCTTTGTGCCTCCTCCCAAGGGGAGGGGGTCACAATCCTAACCCTATTGGGGGAATCCTCCATCTGCAAGATGGAGGATTTCTAAAAGTCAGAGTCACCTCAGCTCAGGACACCTTAGGGGCTGTCCTGACTGGCCAGTGACTCCTCCTTCTTGCTTTCTTTGTTCCCTCCAGCCTTGCCGCCAAAAGTGGGGGCCGTGGCCGGAGGGGGCGGGCAACTCCACTAAGCTGGAGTGCCCTGCTGGGCTGTGACAAAGGGGTGAGCCTTTGAGGCTCACCGCCAGGTGTCACAGCTCCTGCCTGGGGGAGGTGTTAGCATCTCCACCCAGTGCAGGCTTTGTTACTGGCCTCAGAGTGACAAAGGCACTCTCCCCATGGGGCCAGCAACATGTCTCTGGTGTGGCAGGCTGCTGGAACTAGTCAGCCTACACAGACAGTCGGTTAAGTTTCAGGGGGCACCTCTAAGGTGCCCTCTGTGGTGTATTTTACAATAAAATGTACACTGGCATCAGTGTGCATTTATTGTGCTGAGAAGTTTGATACCAAACTTCCCAGTTTTCAGTGTAGCCATTATGGTGCTGTGGAGTTCGTGTTTGACAGACTCCCAGACCATATACTCTTATGGCTACCCTGCACTTACAATGTCTAAGGTTTTGTTTAGACACTGTAGGGGTACCATGCTCATGCACTGGTACCCTCACCTATGGTATAGTGCACCCTGCCTTAGGGCTGGAAGGCCTGCTAGAGGGGTGTCTTACCTATACTGCATAGGCAGTGAGAGGCTGGCATGGCACCCTGAGGGGAGTGCCATGTCGACTTACTCGTTTTGTCCTCACTAGCACACACAAGCTGGCAAGCAGTGTGTCTGTGCTGAGTGAGAGGTCTCCAGGGTGGCATAAGACATGCTGCAGCCCTTAGAGACCTTCCTTGGCATCAGGGCCCTTGGTACTAGAAGTACCAGTTACAAGGGACTTATCTGGATGCCAGGGTCTGCCAATTGTGGATACAAAAGTACAGGTTAGGGAAAGAACACTGGTGCTGGGGCCTGGTTAGCAGGCCTCAGCACACTTTCAATTGTAAACATAGCATCAGCAAAGGCAAAAAGTCAGGGGGCAACCATGCCAAGGAGGCATTTCCTTACAGGGGTCACAATCCTAACCCTATTGGGGGAATCCTCCATCTGCAAGATGGAGGATTTCTAAAAGTTAGAGTCACCTCAGCTCAGGACACCTTAGGGGCTGTCCTGACTGGCCAGTGACTCCTCCTTGTTGCTTTCTTTGTTCCCTCCAGCCTTGCCGCCAAAAGTGGGGGCCGTGGCCGGAGGGGGCGGGCAACTCCACTAAGCTGGAGTGCCCTGCTGGGCTGTGACAAAGGGGTGAGCCTTTGAGGCTCACCGCCAGGTGTTACAGCTCCTGCCTGGGGGAGGTGTTAGCATCTCCACCCAGTGCAGGCTTTGTTACTGGCCTCAGAGTGACAAAGGCACTCTCCCCATGGGGCCAGCAACATGTCTCTAGTGTGGCAGGCTGCTGGAACTAGTCAGCCTACACAGACAGTCGGTTAAGTTTCAGGGGGCACCTCTAAGATGCCCTCTGGGGTGTATTTTGCAATAAAATGTACACTGGCATCAGTGTGCATTTATTGTGCTGAGAAGTTTGATACCAAACTTCTCAGTTTTCAGTGTAGCCATTATGGTGCTGTGGAGTTCGTGCAAAACAGACTCCCAGACCATATACTCTTATGGCTACCCTGCACTTACAATGTCTAAGGTTTTGTTTAGACACTGTAGGGGTACCATGCTCATGCACTGGTACCCTCACCTATGGTATAGTGCACCCTGCCTTAGGGCTGTAAGGCCTGCTAGAGGGGTGACTGACCTATACTTGCATAGGCAGTGAGAGGCTGGCATGGCACCCTGAGGGGAGTGCCATGTCGACTTACTCGTTTTGTTCTCACTAGCACACACAAGCTGGCAAGCAGTGTGTCTGTGCTGAGTGAGAGGTCTCCAGGGTGGCACAAGACATGCTGCAGCCCTTAGAGACCTTCCTTGGCATCAGGGCCCTTGGTACTAGAAGTACCAGTTACAAGGGACTTATCTGGATGCCAGGGTCTGCCAATTGTGGATACAAAAGTACAGGTTAGGGAAAGAACACTGGTGCTGGGGCCTGGTTAGCAGGCCTCAGCACACTTTCAATTGTAAACATAGCATCAGCAAAGGCAAAAAGTCAGGGGGCAACCATGCCAAGGAGGCATTTCCTTACACAACCCCCCCCCCCAAACGAAAGAGGATGAGACTAACCTTTCCCAAGAGAGTCTTCATTTTCTAAGTGGAAGAACCTGGAAAGGCCATCTGCATTGGCATGGGCAGTCCCAGGTCTGTGTTCCACTATAAAGTCCATTCCCTGTAGGGAGATGGACCACCTCAACAGTTTAGGATTTTCACCTTTCATTTGCATCAGCCATTTGAGAGGTCTGTGGTCAGTTTGAACTAGGAAGTGAGTCCCAAAGAGGTATGGTCTCAGCTTCTTCAGGGACCAAACCACAGCAAAGGCCTCCCTCTCAATGGCACTCCAACGCTGCTCCCTGGGGAGTAACCTCCTGCTAATGAAAGCAACAGGCTGGTCAAGGCCATCATCATTTGTTTGGGACAAAACTGCCCCTATCCCATGTTCAGAGGCATCTGTCTGCACAATGAACTGCTTAGAATAATCTGGAGCTTTTAGAACTGGTGCTGAGCACATTGCTTGTTTCAGGGTGTCAAAGGCCTGTTGGCATTCCACAGTCCAGTTCACTTTCTTGGGCATTTTCTTGGAGGTGAGTTCAGTGAGGGCTGTCACAATGGATCCATATCCCTTCACAAACCTCCTGTAATACCCAGTCAAGCCAAGGAATGCCCTGACTGGAGTCTGGGTTTTTGGAGCTACCCAGTCCAGAATAGTCTGGATCTTGGGTTGGAGTGGCTGAACTTGGCCTCCACCTACAAGGTGGCCCAAGTAAACCACAGTTCCCTGCCCTATCTGGCATTTGGATGCCTTGATAGAGAGGCCTGCAGATTGCAGAGCCTTCAAAACCTTCTTCAGGTGGACCAGGTGATCCTGCCAGGTGGAGCTAAAGACAGCAATATCATCAAGATAAGCTGTGCTAAAGGACTCCAAGCCAGCAAGGACTTGATTCACCAACCTTTGGAAGGTGGCAGGGGCATTCTTTAAACCAAAGGGCATAACAGTAAACTGATAATGCCCATCAGGTGTGGAGAATGCTGTTTTCTCTTTTGCTCCAGGTGCCATTTTTATTTGCCAGTACCCTGCTGTCAAGTCAAAGGTACTTAAGAAGTTGGCAGCACCTAATTTATCTATGAGCTCATCAGCTCTAGGAATTGGATGGGCATCTGTCTTGGTGACAGAATTGAGCCCTCTGTAGTCCACACAAAACCTCATCTCTTTCTTTCCATCTTTGGTGTGAGGTTTGGGGACTAAGACCAAAGGGCTAGCCCAGGGGCTGTCAGAGCGCTCAATTACTCCCAATTCCAGCATCTTGTGGACTTCCACCTTGATGCTTTCCTTAACATGGTCAGACTGTCTAAAGATTTTGTTTTTGACAGGCATGCTGTCTCCTGTGTCCACATCATGGGTACACAGGTGTGTCTGACAAGGGGTTAAGGAGAAGAGTTCAGGAAACTGTTGTAGGACTCTCCTACAATCAGCTTGCTGTTGGCCAGAGAGGGTGTCTGAGTAGATCACTCCATCTACTGAGCCATCTTTTGGGTCTGATGACAGAAGATCAGGGAGAGGTTCACTCTCTGCCTCCTGATCCTCATCTGTTACCATCAACAGATTCACATCAGCCCTGTCATGGAAGAGCTTAAGGCGGTTCACATGGATCACCCTCTTGGGGCTCCTGCTTGTGCCCAGGTCCACCAGGTAGGTGACCTGACTCTTCCTTTCTAGCACTGGGTAAGGGCCACTCCATTTGTCCTGGAGTGCCCTGGGAGCCACAGGCTCCAGAACCCAGACTTTCTGCCCTGGTTGGAACTCAACCAGTGCAGCCTTTTGGTCATACCAAAACTTCTGGAGCTGTTGGCTGGCCTCAAGGTTTTTGGTTGCCTTTTCCATGTACTCTGCCATTCTAGAGCGAAGGCCAAGTACATAGTCCACTATGTCTTGTTTAGGCTCATGAAGAGGTCTCTCCCAGCCTTCTTTAACAAGAGCAAGTGGTCCCCTTACAGGGTGACCAAACAGAAGTTCAAAGGGTGAGAATCCTACTCCCTTCTGTGGCACCTCTCTGTAAGCAAAAAGCAGACATGGCAAGAGGACATCCCATCTCCTTTTCAGTTTTTCTGGGAGCCCCATGATCATGCCTTTTAATGTCTTGTTGAATCTCTCAACTAAGCCATTAGTTTGTGGATGGTATGGTGTAGTGAATTTGTAAGTCACTCCACACTCATTCCACATGTGTTTTAGGTATGCTGACACGAAGTTGGTACCTCTGTCAGACACCACCTCCTTAGGGAAACCCACTCTGGTAAAGATACCAATGAGGGCCTTGGCTACTGCAGGGGCAGTAGTCGACCTAAGGGGAATAGCTTCAGGATACCTAGTAGCATGATCCACTACTACTAGGATGTACATATTTCCTGAGGCTGTGGGAGGTTCCAGTGGACCAACTATGTCCACACCCACTCTTTCAAAGGGGACCCCCACCACTGGAAGTGGAATGAGGGGGGCCTTTGGGTGCCCACCTGTCTTACCACTGGATTGACAGGTGGGGCAGGAGAGGCAAAACTCCTTAACCTTCTGGGACATATTGGGCCAGTAGAAGTGGTTGACTAACCTCTCCCACGTCTTGGTTTGTCCCAAATGCCCAGCAAGGGGAATATCATGGGCTAAGGTCAGAATAAACTCTCTGAACGACTGAGGCACTACCACTCTCCTAGTGGCACCAGGTTTGGGGTCTCTGGCCTCAGTGTACAGGAGTCCATCTTCCCAATAGACCTTATGTGTTCCATTTTTCTTGCCCTTGGACTCTTCAGCAGCTTGCTGCCTAAGGCCTTCAAGAGAGGGACAGGTTTCTTGTCCCTTACACAGCTCTTCCCTTGAGGGTCCCCCTGGGCCTAAGAGCTCAACCTGATAAGGTTCAAGCTCCAAAGGCTCAGTTCCCTCAGAGGGCAGAACTTCTTCCTGAGAAGAGAGGTTCTCTTTTTCTGACTGTGTTGCAGTTG
Source organism: Pleurodeles waltl (assembly GCF_031143425.1). Lineage (NCBI taxonomy): Eukaryota > Metazoa > Chordata > Amphibia > Caudata > Salamandridae > Pleurodeles > Pleurodeles waltl. The sequence goes on from NC_090441.1 coordinate 95,883,079, forward strand.
GTTTCCCAACTGACTTTCCTTTTCTCTTGGTAGGCTGGGCCATTTTTCCAGACTCCAGCTCTACTTTTTCACCCTGTGCCTTGCATTGTGCTCTTGTTTTTACACACACCAGTTCAGGGATACCCAGCATTGGCTGCATGGGTTTTTAGTTCTACCTCAGCCCATGCTGAGGACTCCAGGTCATTTCCAAGCAGACAGTCTACTGGGATGTTTGAGGAGACCACCACCTGTTTCAGGCCATTGACCCCTCCCCATTCTAAAGTAACCATTGCCATGGGATGTGCTTTAGTCTGATTGTCAGCGTTGGTGACTGTATAGGTATTTCCAGTCAGGTATTGGCCAGGGGAAACCAGTTTCTCTGTCACCATGGTGACACTGGCACCTGTATCCCTCAGGCCCTCTACACTTGTCCCATTAATAAAGAGCTGCTGCCTGTATTTTTGCATGTTAGGCGGCCAGGCAGCTAGTGTGGCTAAATCCACCCCACCCTCAGAGACTAGAGTAGCTTCAGTGTGGACCCTGATTTGCTCTGGGCACACTGTTGATCCCACTTGGAGACTAGCCATTCCAGTGTTACCTGGATTGGAGTTTGGAGTGGAACCTTTCTTGGGACAGGCCTTGTCTCCAGTTTGGTGTCCAGGCTGATTACAGCTACGACACCAGGCCTTTTTGGGATCAAAGTTTTTACCCTTGTACCCAGGATTGTTTTGTGAAGAGGCTCTGGGCCCACCCTCCTGTGCAGGTTTTTGGGGGCCTGTAGAAGACTCTTTACTATTTTTATTTTTGGCTGTCTCACCACCTTTCCCCTGGGGAGGTTTTGTGACCCCTTTCTTTTGGTCACCCCCTGTGGAAGTTTTGGACACCCTTGTCTTGACCCAATGGTCCGCCTTCTTTCCCAATTCTTGGGGAGAAATTGGTCCTAGGTCTACCGGATGCTGATGCAGTTTATCATTGAAACAATTACTTAACAGGTGTTCTTTCACAAATAAATTGTACAGCCCATCATAATTACTTACACCACTGCCTTGAATCCAACCATCTAGTGTTTTTACTGAGTAGTCTACAAAGTCAACCCAGGTCTGGCTTGAGCCCCCCTGAATCTAATCCTATACTCCTCAGTGGAGAATCCAAAGCCCTCAATCAGGGTACCCTTCATGAGGTCATAAGATTCTGCATCTTTTCCAGAGAGTGTGAGGAGTCTATCCCTACACTTTCCTGTGAACATTTCCCAAAGGAGAGCACCCCAGTGAGATCTGTTCACTTTTCTGGTTACACAAGCCCTCTCAAAAGCTGTGAACCATTTGGTGATGTCATCACCATCTTCATATTTAGTTACAATCCCTTTAGGGATTTTCAACATGTCGGGAGAATCTCTGACCCTATTTATGTTGCTGCCACCATTGATGGGTCCTAGGCCCATCTCTTGTCTTTCCCTCTCTATGGCTAGGATCTGTCTTTCCAAAGCCAATCTTTTGGCCATCCTGGCTAACTGGATGTCCTCTTCACTGGAGTTATCCTCAGTGATTTCAGAGTTGTTGGTCCCTCTTGTGAGGGAACCAGCATCTCTGACTATTATTTGTGGAGTCAGGGCTTGAGAAGCCCTGCTCTCCCTAAGTAGGACTGGAGGGGGGGAATTTCACTCCAAGTCACTATCTTCATCCTCTGAGTTGCCATCCTCAGAGGGGTTGGCCTTTTCAAACTCTGCCAAAAGCTCCTGGAGCTGTACTTTGGTAGGTTTGGGGCCCATTGCTATTTTCTTTAGTTTACAGAGTGACCTTAGCTCTCTCATCTGTAGATGGAGGTAAGGTGTGGTGTCGAGTTCCACCACAGTCACATCTGTGCTAGACATTTTGCTTCTAAAAGTTGGAATACTTTTTAAGAATCTAAAACTGGTTCTAGAATCTAATTCAAACTTTTACAAACTTTTAAATTCTAAAAGAAATGCTACACAGGATCTAACACAAGGCCCTAGCAGGTCTTTTAAGAATTTAGAAAACTTTTCAAATTGCAAAAATCAATTTCTAATGACAATTTTGGAATTTGTCGTGTGATCAGGTATTGGCTGAGTAGTCCAGCAAATGCAAAGTCTTGTACCCCACCGCTGATCCACCAATGTAGGAAGTTGGCTCTGTATGTGCTATTTCAAAGTAAGGAATAGCATGCACAGAGTCCAAGGGTTCCCCTTAGAGGTAAAATAGTGGTAAAAAGAGATAATACTAATGCTCTATTTTGTGGTAGTGTGGTCGAGCAGTAGGCTTATCCAAGGAGTAGTGTTAAGCATTTGTTGTACATACACATAGACAATAAATGAGGTACACACACTCAGAGACAAATCCAGCCAATAGGTTTTGTATAGAAAAATATCTTTTCTTAGTTTATTTTAAGAACCACAGGTTCAAATTTAACATGTAATATCTTGTTTGAAAGGTATTGCAGGTAAGTACATTAGGAACTTTGAATCATTTCAATTGCATGTATACTTTTCAAGTTATTCACAAATAGCTATTTTAAATCCCTAAGGCAGGGTGCACTATACCATAGGTGAGGGCACCAGTGCATGAGCACTGTGCCCCTACAGTGTCTAAGCAAAACCTTAGACATTGTAAGTGCAGGGTAGCCATAAGAGTATATGGTCTGGGAGTCTGTCAAACACGAACTCCACAGTACCATAATGGCTACACTGAAAACTGGGAAGTTTGGTATCAAACTTCTCAGCACAATAAATGCACACTGATGCCAGTGTACATTTTATTCTAACATACGCCCCAGAGGGCACCTTAGAGGTGCCCCCTGAAACCTTAACCAACTACCCGTGTAGGCTGACTGGTTCTAGCAGCCTGCCACACTCGAGACATGTTGCTGGCCACATGGGGAGAGTGCCTTTGTCACTCTGTGGCTAGTAACAAAGCCTGTACTGGGTGGAGGTGCTTCACACCTCCCCCTGCAGGAACTGTAACACCTAGCGGTGAGCCTCAAAGGCTTACCCCCTTTGTTACAGCACCACAGGGCTCTCCAGCTAGTGGAGTTGCCCGCCCCCTCCGGCCACGGCCCCACTTTTGGCGGCAAGGCCGGAGGAGATAATGAGAATAACAAGGAGGAGTCACTGGCCAGTCAGGACAGCCCCTAAGGTGTCCTGAGCTGAGGTGACTCTGACTTTTAGAAATCCTCCATCTAGCAGATGGAGGATTCCCCCAATAGGGATAGGAATGTGACCCCCTCCCCTTGGGAGGAGGCACAAAGAGGGTGTACCCACCCTCAGGGCTAGTAGCCATTGGCTACTAACCTCCAGACCTAAACACGCCCTTACATTTAGTATTTAAGGGCTCCCCAGAACCTAGGAACTCAGATTCCTGCAACCTAAGAAGAAGAGGACTGCTAAGCTGAAAAACCCTGCAGAGAAGGCGGAGACACCAACTGCTTTGGCCCCAGCTCTACCAACCTGTCTCCCCACTTCTAAAGACACTGCTCCAGCGACGCTTTCCCCAGGGACCAGCGACCTCTGAAGCCTCAGAGGACTGCCCTGCTCTAGAAGGACCAGGAACTCCCGAGGACAGCGGCTCTGTTCATCCAAGACTGCAACTTTGTTAACAAAGGAGCAACTTTAAAACAACTGCGTTTCCCGCCGGAAGTGTGAGACTTGCTACTCTGCACCCGACGCCCCCGGCTCGACTTGTGGAGAACAAACACTTCAGGGAGGAGTCCTCGGCGACTGCGAGACCGTGAGTAGCCAGAATTGCCCCCCCTGAGCCCCAACAGCGACGCCTGCAGAGGGAATCCAGAGGCTCCCCCTGACCGCGACTGCCTGGCTCCCAGATTCCGACGCCTGGTAAAGACTCTGCACCCGCAGCCCCCAGGACCTGAAAGATCGGAACTCCAGTGCAGGAGTGACCCCCAGGAGGCCCTCTCCCTTGCCCAGGTGGTGGCTACCCCGAGGAGCCCCCCCCTTGCCTGCATCGCTGAAGAGACCCCTTGGTCTCCCATTGATTTCAACGACAAACCCGACGCGTGTTGGCACACTACACCCGGCCGCCCCCGTGCTGCTGAGGGTGTACTTTCTGTGCTAACTTGTGTCCCCCCCGGTGCCCTACAAAACACCCCTGGTCTGCCCTCCGAAGACGCGGGTACTTACCTGCTGGCAGACTGGAACCGGGGCACCCCCTTCTCCATTGAAGCCTAGGCGTTTTGGGCACCACTTTGACCTCTGCACCTGACCGGCCCTGAGCTGCTGGTGTGGTAACTTTGGGGTTGCTCTGAACCCCCAACGGTGGGCTACATTGGACCCAAACTTGAACCCCGTAGGTGGTTTACTTACATGCAAAAACTAACTAACTCTTACTCCCTCCAGGAACGGTTGAAAATTGCACTAAGTGTCTAGTTTTAAAATAGCTATATGTGATTTATTTGAAAACTGTGTATGCTATTTTGATTATTCAAAGTTCCTAACGTACCTACCTGCAATACCTTTCATTTGAAGTATTACATGTAAAATTTGAAGCAGTGGTTCTTAAAATAAACTAAGAAAATATATTTTTCAATACAAAAACCTATTGGCCTGGAATTGTCTCTGAGTGTGTGTTCCTCATTTATTGCTTGTGTGTGTACAACAAATGCTTAACACTACTCCTTTGATAAGCCTACTGCTCGACCACACTACCACAAAATAGAGCATTAGTATTATCTCTTTTTGCCACTATCTTACCTCTAAGGGGAACCATCGGACTCTGTGCATACTATTCCTTACTTTGAAATGGTGCATACAGAGCCAACTTCCTACAGCGGGTCATCCTGTTGGGAGGGGTGTGTTAACACCCGGCCAGACCAGGCTTTGTTTCTGACCTCCAAAGAGCAAAGGCTCTCAACCTTGGGAGTCAGATTGTCATCTGTTGGTGGCAGGATGGCTAGAACTAGCCAGTGAGCTCACCAGCAGTTAGTAGGTTTGTAGGGGTCACTTCTGAGGAGTCCTCTGGGTGCATGTATTAATAAATCCATCACTGGCATCAGTGAGGGTTTAATACAAGATGTTTGATAGTTTCAGTGAAGCCATCATGTAGCTGAGGAACTTGTTTTGACCGTTGTCCAGCACATGTCTTTAAAAAGGCTTTACTGCACGCTGACTAGGTCTAAGAATCGACAAAGACATAGCAGTGGCATATATGCTCTTGCAGAGATGTCCATACATGTAATATAATGCACCCTGCCTTAGAGCTGTAATACCTGTTGTATTGATGACTTACAAATATTACCTGCAGTGTTTAAGGGACATGGCACAAGTTGTGCTCTATGTTGTTTTTTCACTTTTGGGAGCACCTTGTCACACAGCCTGCAATGGCAGTCTGCATGATGTTGGTACTTGGTCCCTTAGTTGTGCTACAGCTCTTAGGGACTCTCTTTAGTACCTAGGCCTTAGGTACCAGAGGTACCATTTACTAGGGACTTAGATGTGCTAAGGGTCCTCGTCACTTGAGGATAAAGTGACCATATGTCTTGTTTTGGGGATGGAACACTGGCACTGGGAACCTGGTTAGCAGGCACCCAGTGCACGTCAGTCAAAGTTGCATCAAAAACCACGCAAAAAAGTGGGGGGGGAAGGGGTGGTGGGAGTGGGGTGGTACTGCAACCAAAACCCAGATTCCTTCAAAGCCGGATCGCACAGAGCTCCAACAGGTTGATGTGGACTCCAGATTCTGCCAGAGACAAGATGCCTCTGATCTCCACCTCTCCCAGATGGCCGCCCATTCCCAGGAGAGACGCATCTGTAACTACTGTCAGATCTGGTTGGGGAAGAGAGACGGATCTAACCAGTTCGTTAACCACCACTGCAGATCTTTTGCAGTTCCCTCCAAGATCTCAACCCTGTCTGAGAGATTCCCATGATGCTTCTCCCACTGGAACTTCAGGTCCCACTGCAGAGACCGCATATGCCACCTGGCATGTGTCACCAGCAAGATGCAGGAGACCATGAGGCCCAGCAGCCCTCAGTGTCATTCTCACCAAAATCCAGGATAGAGGCTAAAATACCGTTATCATAGCCTGAACATACTGGACTTGCCGCTCAGGAGGATAAGCCCAAAACTGCAATGTCTCCAAAACAGCTTTGAAAAAAAGGGAGCATCTGAGAGTGAGTCAGGTGTGACTTCACCATGTTTATAGTGAACACCAGCGAATACAGGAGGTCTGCCGTAGAATGGAGGTGGGAGCCAATAGCATGGGGCGAACCCACCTTCAATAGCTAGTCGTCAGGACAGGGGAAGACTGGAAACCCTGATCTGAGCAGATGAGCTGTGACCACTGCCATCAATTTGTGGCGCTGTTAAGGCCAAAGGGGAGCACAGTAAACTAAAAATGCTTGTGGCCTAGCGTGAACCACAAGTAACATCTGTGGGCAGGCAGGAAGGGAATGTGTAAATAGGCACCCTGCAAGGCCAACGCTACTATCCAGTCTCCTGGTTCCAGAGCATATAGAACCTGAGCCAAAGTGGGCCTCTTGAACTTCTTCTTGAGGAAGACAAGTTTGGATTCATTTAACAATCCATCTTGCTATGCTGGATTTAGTAATATTGTTACATTTATGTGCCTGAGAAAAAGCACCAAAAGGTCTTCTGTCTTTCTGTAAGTTTTAGTTCTATCAATAGAACACAAGAGCTCTTTTCATGTCTAACGTGTATAGGGCTCTTTCAGCAACTGAATCAGGCTCTCAGAAAAAACTGTAACTCAATAGTTTGACTGAGATGGAATGGAGATACTAACTTTGGTAGAAATGTTGGGTTAGTGCAAAAAAACACTATCTTTAAGTAGCTGGAAAAATGGTTCTTGTAATATTAATGTCTGGAGCTCACTTGCACAACTCAGGGAAGTGATTGCAACTAAAGGTTACTTTCCACGAAAACAAACTGTAGAGGGCATGAATGTAGTGGTTCAAAAGGTGATCCCATAAGTCTAGTGAGTACTATATTAAGGTTCCAAGAAGACAATGGAGGTAATCATGGGGTATCACTCTTTTTAGTCCTTCCATAAAAGCCTTTATGACAGGGATTTTAAAAAGAAAAAAATGCTGTCTGTTCTGAAGATAAGCAGCTATATGTACTCAGAGAGGAATATGCCAGGTTTGTTTTTTTCAAATAAAAAAGATACAAAAAGATATTTTGTACCAACACTTGGAAAGGATCCCAGTTTTTAGAAATGCAATAGTGAACAAAGCGTTTCCACTTTGCGACATAACATGCTCTAGTGGTTGGTCTGCGTGCTTCTTTAAGAGTGTCCATACATTCTTAATGTAGATTCAAACACCCAAATTCTATGACTTCAGGATCCAAGGTGCAAGATTCAACTCCTTGGGATTGGGTGCCTGATTTGACCTTGGTTCTGAGTCAGAAAGTTCAGATCGAGGAGCTGCTTCCCGTGTGGCACTACTGATAGATCCAATAGAGTTGTGAACCATGGTTGTCTTACACATGTGGGTGCCACTAAGATTAGTGTGAGAGAAGTTTGCCTGAGCTTCCGAACCACATACAGAAGGAGAGGGAGAGGTGATAAGGCGTAGGCAAATATCCCTGACCAGGTCATCTAGAGAGCATTGCCCTTGGACTGAGGGTGTGTGAAGCTGGAAGTAAAGTTTGGTCATTTTGTGTTTTCCTTTGTTGCGAAACAATCTTTGTCTGGAAATCCTCACTTTTTTGGAGGACTCTGGGGTGGAGTTCCCACTCGTAGACTTGTTGCCGCATCCTGTTGAGAAGGTCGGCAAAATTGTTCTATAACCCAGGGAGGTGTTATGCTAACAGGTAAATGTTGTGGCGAATGGACTAGTGCCAAATTGTCTGTGCAAGGTCAGACAACTGTAGTGAGGTGCCCCCCGTTTCTACAGATGAAACATTGTTGTCATGTTGTCTGTGCAAAAGAGGACTAACTTGTTAATGAGATGCATCACAAAGGCTTTCAGTGTTAGATGAACAGCTAGCAGCTCTAGGTAGTTGATGCGCAAACATCGGAGTATGATCCCCAAAGATGAGCCCCCCATCCCATCTGGGAAGCATCAGTTGTCAGAATGACCTGTGGAACAGGGTTCAGAAATGGCTGCCGTTTCAAGAGGCTGTTTTTTGTTCCACCATTGCAGAGATTGAAAGGTGCAGTCGGCTACCAACACTAGATCCTGTAAACGACCCTGGGCCTGAGACCATCGGCTTGACAGACATTCCTTCAATGGGCGCATGAGGAGACATGCATGTGGCACGATTCCAATAAAAGAAGCCATCATTGTCAGAAGTCTTATGATTGATTTCACTGTGACTTGTTGATTGGGGCAAAAGGGAAGAAGTTGTGTTTGAAAGTTCTCTATTCTTGTTGTATTTGGGTAAGCTATACTTAGCTGGGTATTGATTATGGACCCAATGTAAGGCTGTACCTGAAGTGGGTGAGATGTGACTTTTGAAAATTGATTGTGAACCCTAAGTGGTCGATTGTGGCTTTATTGTGGATGAGACATTGTTTGCGAAAGCTTGCTTTGATGAGCCAGTCGTCTAGGTATTGATACACACACATTTTCTGTCTGCGCAGATGTAAGGAAATGCCTCCTTGGCATGGTAACCCCCTGACTTTTTGCCTTTGCTGATGCTAAGTTATGACTTGAAAGTGTGCTGGGACCCTGCTAACCAGGCCCCAGCACCAGTGTTCTTTCCCTAAACTGTACCTTTGTCTCCACAATTGGCACAACCCTGGCACCCAGGTAAGTCCCTTGTAACTGGTACCCCTGATACCAAGGGCCCTGAGGCCAGGGAAGGTCTCTAAGGGCTGCAGCATGTCTTATGCCACCCTAGGGACCCTTCACTCAGCACATACACACTGCTTTCCAGCTTGTGTGTGCTGGTGGGGAGAAAATGACTACGTCGACATGGCACTCCCCTCAGAGTGCCATGCCAACCCCACACTGCCTGTGGCATAGGTAAGTCACCCCTCTAGCAGGCCTTACATCCCTAAGGCAGGGTGCACTATACCATAGGTGAGGGCATATGTGCATGAGCATTATGCCCCTACAGTATCTAAGCAAAACCTTAGACATTGTAAGTGCAGGGTAGCCATAAGAGTATATGGTCTGGGAGTCTGTCAAAGACGAACTCCACAGCACCACAATGGCTACACTGAAAACTGGGAAGTCTGGTATCAAACTTCTCAGCACAATAAATGCACACTGATGCCAGTGTGCACTTTATTGTAAAATACACCAGAGGGCATCTTAGAGATGCCCCCTGAAAACATACCCGACTTCCAGTGAGGGATGACTAGTTTTTGCCAGCCTGCCACACACCAGACATGTTGCTGGCCACATGGGGAGAGTGCCTTTGTCACTCTGTGGCCAGGAACAAAGCCTATACTGGGTGGAGGTGCTGCCCCCTCCGGCCACTGCCCCAACTTTTTGCAGCAAGGCTGGTGGAGATAATGAGGAAAACAAGGAGGAGTCACTCCCCAGTCAGGACAGCCTCTAAGGTGTCCTGAGCTGAGATGACTCTTACTTTTAGAAATCCTCCATCTTATAGTAGGAGGATTCCCCCAATAGGATTAGGGATGTGCCCACCTCCCCCACAGGGAGGAGGCACAAAGAGGTTGTAGCCACCCTCAAGGACAGTAGCCATTGGCTACTGCCCTCCCAGACCTAAACACACCCCTAAATTCAGTATTTAGGGGCTCCCAGAACCGAGAAAGATAGATTCCTGCAACCTAAAGAAGAAGCAGGACTGCTGACCTGAAGCCCTGCAGTGAAGACGGAGATGACAACTGATTTGGCCCCAGACCCACCGGCCTGTCTCCCAACTTCGATGAAAACTGCAACAGCGACGCATCCAACAGGGACCAGTGACCTCTGAAGCCTCAGAGGACTGCCCTGCATCTAAAGGACCAAGAAGCTCCCAAGAACAGCAGCCCTGTTCAAGAAACTGCAACTTTCTGCAACAAAGAAGCAACTTTAAAGACCCCACGTTTCCTGCCGGAAGCGTGAGACTTTCCACTCTGCACCCGACGCCCCTGGCTCGGAAAACTAACACTACAGGGAGGTCTCCCCGGCGACTACGAGCCCGTGAGTAGCCAGAGTTGACCCCACTGAGCCCCCACAGCGACGCCTGCAGAGGAAATCTAGAGGCTCCCCCTGACCGCGACTGCCTGTAACAAGGGACCCGACGCCTGGACCCAACACTGCACCCGCAGCCCCCAGGACCTGAAGGAACTGAACTCCAGTGCAGGAGCGACCCCCACTCGACCCTCTGCCTAGCCCAGGTGGTGGCTACCCCGAGGAGCCCCCCCTGTGCCTGCCTGCATCATTGAAGAGACCCCCAGGTCTCCCCATTGATTCCTATCTGAAACCAGACACCTGTTTGCACTCTGCACCCGGCCGCCCCTGTGCCGCTGAGGGTGTACTTTCTGTGCCTGCTTGTGACCCCTCCCCCCCCCCGTGCCCTACAAAACCCCCCCTGGTCTGCCCTCCGAGGACGCGGGTACTCACCTGCTGGCAGACTGGAACCGGGGCACCCCTGTTTCCATTGAAACCTATGTGTTTTGGGCACCACTTTGACCTCTGCACCTCACCAGCCCTGAGCTGCTGGTGTGGTAACTTTGGGGTTGCCTTGAACCCCCAACGGTGGGCTACCTTGGGCCCAACTTTGAACCCTGTAAGTGTTTTACTTACCTGTGAACCTAACAATTACTTACCTCCCCCAGGAACTGTTTGTAAGGAAATGCCTCCTTGGCATGGTTACCCCCTGACTTTTTGCCTTTGCTGATGCTATGTTTTGAATTGAAAGTGTGCTGAGGCCTGCTAACCAGGCCCCAGCACCAGTGTTCTTTCCCTAACCTGTACTTTTGTATCCACAATTGGCACACCCTGGCATCCAGATAAGTCCCTTGTAAATGGTACCCCTGGTACCAAGGGCCCTGATGCCAAGGAAGGTCTCTAAGGGCTGCAGCATAACTTATGCCACCCTGGAGACCCCTCACTCAGCACAGACACACTGCTTGCCAGCTTGTGTGTGCTGGTGAGAACAAAACGAGTAAATCGACATGGCACTCCCCTCAGGGTGCCATGCCAGCCTCTCACTGCCTATGCAGGTATAGCTAAGTCACCCCTCTAGCAGGCCTTACAGCCCTAAGGCAGGGTGCACTATACCATAGGTGAGGGCACCAGTGCATGAGCACTGTGCCCCTACAGTGTCTAAGCCAAACCTTAGACATTGTAAGTGCAGGGTAGCCATAAGAGTATATGGTCTGGGAGTCTGTCAAACACGGACTCCACAGCACCATAATGGCTACACTGAAAACTGGGAAGTTTGGTATCAAACTTCTCAGCACAATAAATGCACACTGATACCAGTGTACATTTTATTGTAAAATACACACCAGAGGGCACCTTAGAGGTGCCCCCTGAAACCTTAACCGACTATCTGTGTAGGCTGACTGGTTCCAGCAGCCTGCCACAACCGAGACATGTTGCTGGCCCCATGGGGAGAGTGCCTTTGTCACTCTGAGGCCAGTAACAAAGCCTGCACTGGGTGGAGATGCTATCACCTCCCCCAGGCAGGAGCTGTAACACCTGGCGGTGAGCCTCAAAGGCTTACCCCCTTTGTTCCAGCCCCACAGGGCACTCCAGCTAGTAGAGTTGCCCGCCCCCTCCGGCCACGGCCCCACTTTTGGCGGCAAGGCCGGGGGAAATAATGAGAATAACAAGGAGGAGTCACTGGCCAGTCAGGACAGCCCCTAAGGTGTCCTGAGCTGAAGTGACTCTAACTTTTAGAAATCCTCCATCTTGCAGATGGAGGATTCCCCCAATAGGATTAGGGATGTGACCCCCTCCCCTTGGGAGGAGGCACAAAGAGGGTGTACCCACCCTCAGGGCTAGTAGCCATTGGCTACTAACCCCCCAGACCTAAACACGGCCTTAAATTTTGTATTTAAGGGCTCCCCTGAACCTAAGAATTTAGATTCCTGCAACTTACCGAAGAAGAAGACTGCTGAGCTGAAAACCCCTGCAGAAGAAGAAAGAAGACACCAACTGCTTTGGCCCCAGTCCTACCGGCCTGTCTCCTGCCTTCTAAAGAAACCTGCTCCAGCGACGCTTTCCCCAGGACCAGCGACCTCTGAATCCTCAGAGGACTGCCCTACTTCAAGAAAGACAAGAAACTCCCGAGGACAGCGGCACTGCTCCAACAGAACTGCAACTTTGTTTCAAAGGAGCAGATTTAAAGACCCCTGCAACTCCCCGCAAGAAGCGTGAGACTTGCAACACTGCACCCGGCGACCCCGACTCGACTGGTGGAGAAACAACACCTCAGGGAGGACCCTCCGGCGACTCCGAGTCCGTGAGTAACCAAAGTTGTCCCCCCTGAGCCCCCACAGCGACGCCTGCAGAGGGAATCCCGAGGCTCCCCCTGACCGCGACTGCCTGAACCTAAAGTCCCGACAGCTGGAAAAGACCCTGCACCCGCAGCCCCCAGCACCTGAAGGAACGGAACTTCTGTGCAGGAGTGACCCCCAGGAGGCCCTCTCCCTTGCCCAGGTGGTGGCTACCCCGAGGAGCCCCCCCCCCCTTGCCTGCTTGCACCGCTGAAGAGACCCCTTGGTCTCCCATTGAAATCTACAGAGAACCCGACGCTTGTTTACACACTGCACCCGGCCGCCCCCGCGCTGCTGAGGGTGTACTTTTTGTGCTGACTTGTGTCCCCCCCGGTGCCCTACAAAACCCCCCTGGTCTGCCCTCCGAAGACGCGGGTACTTACCTGCTGGCAGACTGGAACCGGGGCACCCCCTTCTCTCCATTGGAGCCTATGTGTTTTGGGCACCTCTTTGACCTCTGCACCTGACCGGCCCTGAGCTGCTGGTGTGGTAACTTTGGGGTTGCTCTGAACCCCCAACGGTGGGCTACCTTGGACCCAAAACTGTGACCTGTAAGTGATTTACTTACCTGCTAAAAATAACAATACTTTACCTCCCCCAGGAACTGTGAAAATTGCACTGTGTCCACTTTTAAAACAGCTTATTGTGTTTTATGTAAAAAGTATATATGCTACTGTGATTATTCAAAGTTCCTAAAGTACTTACCTGCAATACCTTTCAAATGAGATATTACATGTAGAATTTGAACCTGTGGTTCTTAAAATAAACTAAGAAAATATATTTTTCTATAACAAAACCTATTGGCTGGATTTGTCTCTGAGTGTGTGTTCCTCATTTATTGCCTGTGTGTATGTACAACAAATGCTTAACACTACTCCTTTGATAAGCCTACTGCTCGACCACACTACCACAAAATAGAGCATTAGTATTATCTCTTTTTGCCACTATCTTACCTCTAAGGGGAACCCTTGGACTCTGTGCATACTATTCCTTACTTTCAAATAGTGCATACAGAGCCAACTTCCTACACTGTTGATTTTTGCACAGTGTACACTTTTAAAATAGCTTATTGTCATTTTTGTCAAAACTGTACATGCTATTGTGATTATTCAAAGTTCCGTTCCTAGAATACCTGAGTGAAATACCTTTCATTTGAAGTATTACTTGTAAATATTGAACCTGTGGTTCTTAAAATAAACTAAGAAAATATATTTTTCTATATAAAAACCTATTGGCCTGGAGTTAAGTCTTTGAGTGTGTGTTCCTCATTTATTGCCTGCGTGTATGTACAACAAATGCTTAACACTACCCTCTGATAAGCCTACTGCTCGACCACACTACCACAAAATAGAGCATTAGCATTATCTCTTTTTGCCACTATCTTACCTCTAAGGGGAACCCTTGAACTCTGTGCACACTATTTCTTATTTTGAAATAGTATATACAGAGCCAGCTTCCTACAGCAGATAAGCTGCTACCACGGCTAGGCATTTTGTAAACACTTGTGGTACCGTGGTGACTTTGAACAGGAGCACCTTGCACTGGTAGTGTTGTCCTTCTCTATGACAAGTCTGAGATATTTGCTGTGTGCTGGTTGTATAGGAATATGGAAATAGGTGTCTTTTAGATCTAGTGCCGATAGAAAGCCACCCTATTGTAGGAAGGGAGGCACATCGGAGTATGACCAGATGAAAATGCTTTGATATAATGTAATGATTTAAAGGTCTGATATCTAGGATGGAATCTTTATTGGGTATGAGAAAGTAAAGGGAATACACACTGGTACCTTGTTGTTTAATAGGAACTGGTTCTACTGCCCCTTTTGCTAGCAAAGACTGTACTTGTTTGAGGAGAGTGATGTCATCCTGTGAAAGTTTGCAACAGTGAGGTGGGGTGTTTGGAAGTGTGGAACTGAGCACCAGATAGTAACCATATTGGATATTATCCAACACCCATTGATCTTTTGTAATTTGTTGACAATTTTGGAGAAAGGACTGAAAGTGCCCTCCTACAGGTGTTTGGTAATCGGAGGGAAGCTGGGGTGAGTGAGTCACTGTTTAGAGGCAGTGGCAGAGGATGGAGGGAAAGGTGTTTTACATCTACCTCTGTAGTTGTTTCCCCTGTATGAATCCCTGTAAAAACCTGTGTGTGAGGATGTGTGGCTGACCTATACTGTATGATGAAGAAGATGCTTCACCTGCACAAGATTTAGAAGCTGGCTTGTGTTATGGCCTATGAAAAGCACCACGAGAGGCAGGAGATTGGAACGCTCCCATGGATTTTGCCAACCTCATTGTCCTTTGTCATCTTTTCTAAAGCCTGATCTACTTGCGTACTGAAAAGATGCTCTTTATTGAATGGTACATTTAATATTGCTTGTTGTACCTCTTGCTTGAATCTGGAAATAAGTAGCCACGCATGCCGCCATAAGTCGACACTGGTATTGATACTTCTGGCTGCTTTATCATCCTTGCCAAAAACACAGTGTATGGAATTGTTGGAAATTAATTGTCCCTCGCTAACAATGTCTTATCTTCTTTTTCTGAGCTCCTCTGGGAGGTACTGGAGTAACTGCTCCATCTCGTCCCAGTGAGCATGATCGTATCTTGCCAGGAGTCCCCGAGTATTGGCAATACGCCAATGATTTGCTGCTTAAACAGCCACATACTTGCCTGAGGCATCAATGAGCTTACTCTCTTTATCAGGAGGTCGAGCATCTTGAACAGCTTGGGAATTAACTCTCTTCCTAGCATTTGACACAACTAGAGAGTCTGCTGGAATCTGATCCTTGACATAGATTGGGTCAGAGTCAGAAGCCTTGTATTTTTTCTCTACTCTGGGGGTAATAAGATGGGCTCTAGTCAGGTCTTGAAATAGATCATCCACATGTTTTAACATTCCTGTGAGCATTGGGAGGTATTGCGTGGACTTAGGACTTCTGTGAGGCATTTAGCGTCTCAAGTAGAAAATCATCCTCTATAGGATTCTTATGGAGGGGGTACATGGTGGTAGGTAGCTGTCCGCCCCACTAGTTCTTGAAAAGAAGTGGTCATCAGGTGGTGAAAGTCTAGCTGTGTAAGCTTCTATATCTGAATGAGTGTAGGTGTCTACTTCATACTGAGACCAAGGGTCTATGTCGCACTGAAAGTGTTCTGGGTCATCCCCCGTGTCTTGAGTATCATGGAAGAAATGAGGTGAGCCTTGCAGAGAAATATCTAAAGGGTGACCCTGTGAATGCTGTGGAGAAGGAGAATGCAGCGGTGGTGGAGTATTTGGTGGAGGAGATGTAGGCAGAGGTGGTTGAACCTCTTCCAAGTCCATGCCCATTCTCCTATGTTTATTTGGAGGTGGTGTTTCTAAGGGCTCCTCAAAAGTGAGCTGTCGCTTGTAGGGAGTGGAAACTCTGTTTTAACCAGAACTCCCCCCATTTGTGCCTGGATATGAATTTACTCTGGTGGTGTTTCTGGCTCAGAGAGTGATTTGGGTTTGACTTTTAATTTTCGGTGCCGAAGTTGTCAGAGCTGAAGCAGGCATTCTTTTCAGTGCCGAAACAGTTGGTGGCGAGTGTGATGTAGAAAGTTTCGGCACCGGAGCTGATGGCGTTCGGCTCAGGATGGAAGAGGTTGTCTTCGGTTTAGGTTTCTGTGCCAAGCCTGAGGGCAGGGCATCTGAAAAACTTTTTAGATGTCTACCCTGACCAGAAGGCAGTGGCGGATCGATCACCTTTGCTTCCGACCTGGTGAGTATTTTGGGTGGAAGCAGGTGGTTGTTTACTCACTGTTTGCTGACCTGTACTGATTTCCTACATTTCGAGAGTCATTTTAGCCCCAAGTCTGAGTCCTGAATAGAAAACGCCTCCTCTTCAGCAGCGGAAGCCTCCTGGATTTCCTGCTCAGTGCCAGACATGGTGTCTTAGATACCAAAGATGTTGGGTGTCTCCTCAACTTCTTGCCTCTGCATTTCTCGGTGACAGACTCTTCTATCTAGCAGAGTCTTTTTCGACCAGAACAACTGGCAGGCCTCACAGTCTTCTTATCCTTTGTTCCGGCAACAATCGTAGGTTACAGACCTGATGTTGATCGGTCCAAGGGAATTTGGATTGACACTTCGGACAGAAATGGAAAGGTGTCCGTTACATCAGGCTTTCGTTCCCTGAGGTGTAAGATGGAGAAAATGGCAGCCCGAAGAGTGCAGCCCTGAGGACCTTGGACGGAAGAGTCCGATAAAACAAAGATTTATTCGATCCCGGTACACAAAGAAATAAAGAAAAAACATGATCGATAACAATACCGACAGGGTTAGAGAGGCTTACCCAAACGGAAGAGACATAATACTATCTCAAACCATCCGAGAGAACACAACCGGACCAGACAGTGGAATAAAACATACAGAAAACTTGGGTCTCCTGGAGAAGGATGATGGTGGTGAGCAATTATCCTGTTCACAGGAGTCCCTGTGCTGGATTTGGACCAGGTACCCATTAGGACATCCGTGAGGGCCTTATTAAATGGGTGCTTGGGTTTTGAGGAGGAAGCTCCTGGTTGAAGCACCGCTGTCAGGAGATTAGTTCTGATGGCCAACGAAGGCCACTAAAGGTCCAGGACTTCAGCTGCTCTTCTTATCACCATAAAATAGGAAGATCCCTCCTCCGTAGCCAGGGTAGGGGGAAAAAGCATGCCAGTATCTGGAGAAGTAGCCAGTCCGCTGGCTTCACCCAAGTCTGTACGCCAGTCCAAAGGAGGTTCTTCCTGGAGCTGGTATTTTAAAGGGTCCAGCAACCCCTCCCATTCATCACCATAACCTTGCCCATAAGTAAGGGGCTCAGGATCTGACGAAAGGAGGCAAGGCTTCTGCCGGCATTGGTGTAGTACGACACCCATCCAGCTCCGTTTTGGAGACTGGAATAGGGATCGGTGGCGTTGGGACCGGCGCAAGGAAATGTCAGAGTGGTACGACAGACATCAGTATGGATCAAAGACTAGATCCATGGGTGTCCCTCAACGACGAGGCCAAAGCTGCCAGAGGAGCATCCAAAGGGGCCTCTTCCGACTGCGCAGGGCCCGAAGGTGCGCCATTGGTGTCGAACTGCCCAAAAATGAGGCGCATGGGCTCAATAAAACTCTGAGTAGGGCCGGGGTCATTCTGGCTCCCGGAAACTGAGGGAGGTGTGGAGGAGGCCCAGACACAGGCTCTGCAGAACGAGAAAATGACAATGCTATCATGCCTCGTCGGCCGACAGGTGAGGATAAGTTGCAGACCACTTCAACTTCTTAGATTTCTTCCTGTGCCTTGACTTATCCAATCGCCCGAGGACTTGGAGAGGGACAATGACAATGAGGGGACACAGCGACCAATCTCAGGACCTTCCTCTTGACCGAGATCTCGACTTGTGCAGATTTAAGCGTCAGACAGCCATCAGCTTCAGGGACCAATCCCTCAAAGCATGGCCTGACACTCGGAGCACAACTTCAGGTATTGGTCACGCTACAAGTACCAAAACACACAAAGTATGGATCAGTAACGGACATCACCTGATAACAAGAACCGCAGGGACTGAACCTGGCCTTCCTCTTTGACATTCTTGATGCACCAGGAATGGCAAACACAAAAAGAAATCTTTGACAAAAAGTCAAAACAACCCAGTCAAAAAATGACCTAGAGGTAGCTCTCTTCGGATCAGTACTAGCTGCCGTGGAAAAAAACTGAACTGACATCAGTGCACCAGGGGGGCACCTATATCAAACCACATCATATCCCGCACAGACGATGCCAGCAACTGTCGCGAAGCCAATCAACGACACTTAATGGTGCGCAGAAGTACTGCTCAGGAAATATCTCAGGATCCAGTCTAAAGCCTGAGGGAAATTCAAAGGTAAGGAATCTGCAACTAGAAGTCTCTATCTGATACCGGTTGCAATCCATCAGCAAACCCTTGCTTTAAAATCACAGGTACTTTGTTAAAATGGCCAAAGCAGATAAATTATTTCTAAGATTTCGGAAAGACCTGCCCTAATCCAAGTATAAATTAGATTTTCACATCCAATGAGTGAATCTATTTCTCCAATTATGCTCATGGATTTGACAAAAAATGCAGGGAGAAATACATTTTGCACACTGTGTAATGGATTGCCAGTTTCAGAATGAACAGTCAAAGAATGAACTTCACAACACATAGTAGAACATTTTAGAAAAGTGCTCAAGAGGTTTGTGAATTTTTAATTAACTACACCTCATTGGCTGCTGTGCAGACACAAATAATTATATAGATAGATGGTGTATATGCACTATTGTATTAAGCATGTGTTTGTTTTAATACTGTGTAAATAACTTTCTACCTGGAATTCCCAGCATGATGACTGGAAATAATTCTGAGCATGTCAATCTATGAAAGATTTAAAACTATAGAGAAAGCCCAAACATATTTCTTAGCAACCCCAACAAACTCAAGTACGAGTGTAAACAAGGAGCTATTTTCCAAACGAAGTTGCAAGCTCATAGATATGAACTAGTGGGTTTTATGAAGAGCTACGTCCTACAGCCTGTGTGATGCTTGGAGGAGCATTGTTCTTAGGTACTCACCCCTGGCATTCCATCAGCGGGGAAGACTGACAGTAGGTCTAAGCCTGGTCAAATTTGGGAGTCCCAAAACACTGCCAGCGTTCTTGAGGGCAGCACGTTTAGTGGCGAGTGCCGTGTGTACCAGAAACTTCAGTGGTTCTTCAATGTGTTTTGCATGCCTCCTCCTTCCCAATTATCATTTAGCGTTACATCCTTGCATGTCAGTGTACAAACATCTTAAGAGCTAAAGGGAATGCCTGACTTAACTGGAAACTGCAGATTGTCTTGTCACAACATTGTCTTGTCACAACATAAAAAATAAGCATCTGGGTTGTCTTTAGTACCACTTCATCAATGGATGACTAAATGCCTTTAAGGAACAGATGTAGTTATAGATGCTTCAAATACAACAAAGGTAGGAAAAAACTATACCTAGTTACAAAAAGCTAAACAAGCCTCAGCAGATCCCTGACTGCTCTACAATCATGACTCTCAATGCTTTTCTAGAATCTGGCCTATCGCTACTGATGTTCCATTCAGTGAGCCCATATCTTGCTATATTAAGGTACTTATTTGTCTTTTAATTCCATATTGTGACACTATTCCAGGATAACCTGCCTTTTCTCCAAAGTCTCAAGTGTTCCTCAATCCGCCTATCTTTCTTCCTGGAGGAAAATACAGTACATCTGGACTTGTTTCAATTCAAAATTAAAGTATAATCTGCATCATGCTAATTTGCTGAAGTCTATACAGGCCCAAAATTAGAGTCTCTTCTTTCAGGACTCGAGGTTTAACACCTTCCATGTCAGAAGTCCAACTCTCCAAGTATTTTCACAGACATAAAAAAACACTAAAAGCTGTACCCCATTATATGTACGCAATAAGAGTTTGGATCTCCCTGATACCACAAAATACCACTTAATTTTAAAGCAACCCACTTATTCTACTGGTGCATTTCAAATCTTCATTGTCACCCTCCATGGCTCCTTTAAATGCATGCCGCTGCACATTTGTTTACCGCAACTTCTGGGTTTTTCCACTCATCTGCAAATTACACACTATTTTCTAATATACATATCTTCCCTACAAAATGTGTGTACAATACTGGAAAGTTGACAAAGCAGAAAGAGTTCAGAAGGACAATGCAAATTTACTTTCCTCCGACCGCAGGGACCAGCATAATTATGCAGTGGTGATTCTACATTTTAGAGGGCCAGAAGTGATCCCTAAAATAAAATCACACTGGTCCTTGTAATAACATAAAAACATCACTCATGTTACTGATCTAGTCCACCACTGCAGCTGCTACCTCAAACATTACAGACGTGTTTAAAATGCTGCTGATGATGAAAACTATAGTGACTATCTTGTTTACTCTCATTCCCAAATGAACCAGAGGCGAGAAAAACACTGAACTAGATATATATTATTTGCTTTCCATGAATGCATGGAGTAATTCACATCTACGTAAAAGCAAGACAACTAGCACAGCTCAGACCTTGTGAGTCTGTAGTGGTATAGACAATAAAATATATGTTTGCAGAGACACTAACGACAGTGTTATCCAGGATTTAAATATTATTTCACAACATAGAAGGGGTGATCTGTCCATATGTGACCTTCACTGCCTACTACTGACTGATTCAAAAGGATGTAAAAACACTGAGGAAAACAAGGAACTTTAATGTGGGACATTCCATGAAATAATTTACCTGAAGGAGAACAGTGCCAGTGATGGATCATTCTGTTTGCAGGCCCTCTGCACTAGCCTCTCCAGCAAGACGTGTAGGTCCTCCTTGATATCAGACGCATTTTTACAATATCGTTTTGCTGCACATAAATCATTTCTGAAAAAAAGGTAAAAGGGAGATGAGATCATTCATGGTAATGAAAATTAAGGATGTTCTCAGTATAACACAAAATGCTGAACCCCGTCAATCTCCCTCCCCCCAATACATACAACTGTTTGTGGCATGTAGTGCTGCAGATTCACATGCTATGCATAGCTCTTCCGACATCCAGTGTTTGGCACGGAGTGTTACAAGTTGTTTTTCTTCGAAGAAGTCTTTTCGGAGTCACAGGATCGAGTGACTCCTCTTGGTTCCATTGCGCATGGGCATCGACTCCATAGTTAGATTATTTTCCCCCAGAGGGTGAAGGAACGAGCGATAGAGTATAGAAATACAAAGAGATGTCCATGCAAATGTATATACACATGTACAAATATTAAAAACTTAAACAACTACAGGCTTCAGGGGAGGAGGGAGGGTGCATGTGAGTCTGCAGCACTACATTCCACGAACAACGTTTTTAAGACAGCTTGGCCTACAGTGCCTTGTTGCTGTGATAACAGAACAACACAGTAGTGTTTTGTAAATGTGTGAGGGGTTGACCATGTAGCTGCTTCACATATGTCAACCATTGGTATGTTTCCTAAAAAAAAGCCATTGATGCACCTTTCTTTCTTGTAGAATGTGCCTTAGGAGTGATCAAAAGTTGTCTCTTTGCTTTCATATAACATGTTTGTATCCATCTAACAATCAATCTTGCTAAACCTTGTTTTGATATAGGATTGCCTGTATGTGGTTGTTGGAAAGCAACAAAAAGTTGCTTTGTTTTCCTAAAATCTTTAGTTCTGTCTATGTAGTACATAAGAGCTCTTTTGAGATCTAGGGTATGAAGAGCTCTTTCTGCCACAGAATCTGGCTGTGGAAAGAAGACCGGAAATTCCACTGTTTGATTGATGTGAAAAGGAGATACTACTTTTGGTAGAAATTTTGGATTTGTTCTTAGTACAACCTTATGTTTGTGTCTGGTGGTCTCCATTCTTGAAAGTACCTTTGAAGTACTTGGGAGTGAATCTCCCATTTGTGTGTTTGTTGGTGATTTCAGCTGAGGAGATCTGCCAACTGATTGTCTATCGCTGGAATGTATTGTGCTAATAAATGAATTTGATTGTGAATTGCCCATTTCCAAATAGTTTGGGCTACAAGGGACAGCTGAGATGAATGTGTCCCTCCCTGATTGTTGAGATAATACATGGTTGTCATGTTGTCTGTTTTTATGAGAACATTCTTCTGTTTGAGAAGAGGTGGAAATGCTTTTAGGGCAAGGAACACAGCTAATAATTCTAAGTGGTTTATGTGTAGCTCTTTCTGTTTGACATCCTATTGCCCTTGAATTGTGTGATTGTTTAGGTGAGCTCCTCAAATCATTGATGCATCTGTTGTAATTATGGTCCGAGGCACAGGGTCTTGAAACGACCGCCCCTTCATTAAATTGCTGCAATTCCACCATTGAAGGGACATATGTGTTTGGCGGTCCATCAACACTAGATCTTGAAGTTGACCGTGTGCTTGTGACCATTGTTGTGCAAGGCACTGTTGTAAGGGCCTTGTAGGAAGTTGGCTCTGTATGCACTATTTCAAAGTAAGGAATAGTATGCACAGAGTCCAAGGGTTCCCCTTAGAGGTAGGATAGTGGCAAAAATAGATAATACTAATGCTCTATTTTGTGGTAGTGTGGTCGAGCAGTAGGCTTATCCAAGGAGTAGTGTTAAGCATTTGTTGTACATACCCACAGGCAATAAATGAGGAACACACACTCAGAGACAATTCCAGGCCAATAGGTTTTTGTATTGAAAAATATATTTTCTTAGTTTATTTTAAGAACCACAGGTTCAAATTCTACATGTAATACTTTGCATGAAAGGTATTGCAGGTAAGTACTTTAGGAACTTTGAATAATCACAATAGCATATATACTTTTCAAATAAAACACATATAGCTATTTTAAAACTAGACACTTAGTGCAATTTTCACAGTTCCTAGGGGAGGTAAGTAATTGTTAGTTCTTGCAGGTAAGTAAACCACCTACGGGGTTCAAGTTTGGGTCCAAGGTAGCCCACCGTTGGGGGTTCAGAGCAACCCCAAAGTTACCACACCAGCAGCTCAGGGCCGGTCAGGTGCAGAGTTCAAAGTGGTGCCCAAAACACACAGGCTTCAATGGAGAAGGGGGTGCCCCGGTTCCAGTCTGCCAGCAGGTGAGTACCCGCGTCTTCGGAGGGCAGACCAGGGGGGTTTTGTAGGGCACCGGGGGGGACCCAAGTTAGCACAGAAAGTGCACCCTCAGCAGCACGGGGGCGGCCGGGTGCAGTGTGCAAACACGTGTCAGGTTTGTTGTTGAAATCAATGGGAGACCAAGGGGTCTCTTCAGCGATGCAGGCAGGCAGGGGGGGGGGTCCTCGGGGTAGCCACCACCTGGGCAAGGGAGAGGGCCTCCTGGGGGTCACTCCTGCACTGGAGTTCCGATCCTTCAGGTCCTGGGGGCTGCGGGTGCAGGGTCTTTTCCAGGCGTCGGGATCTGAGAGTCAGGCAGTCGCAGTCAGGGGGAGCCTCGGGATTCCCTCTGCAGGCGTCGCTCTGGGGGCTCAGGGGGGGCAACTCTGGCTACTCACGGTCTCTCAGTCGCCGGGGAGTGCTCCCTGAAGTGTTTGTTCTCCACAAGTCGAGCCGGGGGTGTCGGGTACAGAGTAGCAAGTCTCACGCTTCCGGCGGGAAACGCAGTTGTTTTAAAGTTGCTCCTTTGGAAACAAAGTTGCAGTCTTAGGTGAACAGGGCCGCTGCTCTCAGGAGTTTCTTGGTCTTTTTAGAGCAGGGCAGTCCTCTGAGGATTCAGAGGGCTCTGGTCCTGGGGAAAGCGTCGCTGGAGCAGTTTTCTTCCGAAGGGGGGAGACAGGCCGGTAGAGGTGGGGCCAAGGCAGTTGGTATCTCCGTCTTCTCTGCAGGGTTTTTCAGCTCAGCAGTCCTCTTCTTCTTAGGTTGCAGGAATCTGAGTTCCTAGGTTCAGGGGAGCCCTTAAACACTAAATTTAAGGGCATGTTTAGGTCTGGGGGGTTAGTAGCCAATGGCTACTAGCCCGGAGGATGGGTACACCCTCTTTGTGCCTCCTCCCAAGGGGAGGGGGTCACATTCCTATCCCTATTGGGGGAATCCTCCATCTGCAAGATGGAGGATTTCTAAAAGTTAGAGTCATCTCAGCTCAGGACACCTTAGGGGCTGTCCTGACTGGCCAGTTACTCCTCCTTGTTATTCTCATTATTTCCTCCGGCCTTGCCGCCAAAAGTGGGGCCGTGGCCGGAGGGGGCGGGCAACTCCACTAGCTGGAGTGCCCTGTGGTGCTGAAACAAAGGGGGTGAGCCTTTGAGGCTCACCACCAGGTGTTACAGCTCCTGCCTGGGGGAGGTGATAGCATCTCCACCCAGTGCAGGCTTTGTTACTAGCCACAGAGTGACAAAGTCACTCTCCCCATGTGGCCAGCAACATGTCTCGAGTGTGGCAGGCTGCTAAAACCAGTCAGCCTACACGGGTAGTTGGTTAAGGTTTCAGGGGGCACCTCTAAGGTGCCCTCTGGGGTGTGTTTCACAATAAAATGTACACTGGCATCAGTGTGCATTTATTGTGCTGAGAAGTTTGATACCAAACTTCCCAGTTTTCAGTGTAGCCATTATGGTGCTGTGGAGTTCGTGTTTGACAGACTCCCAGACCATATACTCTTATGGCTACCCTGCACTTACAATGTCTAAGGTTTGGCTTAGACACTGTAGGGGCACAGTGCTCATGCACTGGTGCCCTCACCTATGGTATAGTGCACCCTGCCTTAGGGCTGTAAGGCCTGCTAGAGGGGTGACTTATCTATACTGCATAGGCAGTGTGAGGTTGGCATGGCACCCTGAGGGGAGTGCCATGTCGACTTACTTGTTTTGTCCTCACCAGCACACACAAGCTGGCAAGCAGTGTGTCTGTGCTGAGTGAGGGGTCTCCATGGTGGCATAAGACATGCTGCAGCCCTTAGAGACCTTTCCTGGCATCAGGGCCCTTGGTACCAGGGGTACCAGTTACAAGGGACTTACCTGGATGCCAGGGTGTGCCAATTGTGTAAACAAAGGTACAGGTTAGGGAAAGAACACTGGTGCTGGGGCCTGGTTAGCAGGCCTCAGCACACCTTCAAATCAAAACATAGCATCAGCAAAGGCAAAAAGTCAGGGGGTAACCATGCCAAGGAGGCATTTCCTTACAGGCCTCATGTTTAATCTTGCATGTGGGACTATTGCTATGCAAGATGCCATCATTCCTAGAATCTTCATGATAAATCTTACAGTGTATTGTTAATTTGGCTTTATGAGTGGTATTACATTTTGGAAAGCTAGTATCCTTTGTATATTTGGATATGCTAGAACTAATTGAGTATTTAGGATAGCACCTAGGTACGGTTGTACTTGGGCCGGTTGAAGGTGTGACTTTTGGTAGTTTAGAGAGAACACTAGTGTGTGCAGAGGTTCTATCACATAACAAGTACGTTTTTTGGCATTGTGTAAGATTGCTTGATTTTGTTAGCCAATCATCTAGATATGGAAAGACATGGATGTGTTGTGTTCTAAAGTAAGCCGCTACTACTGCTAGACACTTTGTGAACACCCTTGGAGCTGCTGTTATGCCAAATGGCAACACTTTGAACTGGTAGTGTTTTCGTGCTATGACAAACCTGGGGTCTTTTCTGTGAGCTGGGGGGATGGGTATGTGGAAATACGCATCTTTGAGATCTAGAGAAGTCATAAAATCTTGTTTTTGCAGTAGTGGAATAACATCTTGCAGAGTTACCATGTGAAAATGCTCTGACAAGATGTATAGATTGAGGGGCCTGAGGTCTAATATGGGCCTGAGGGTGCCATCTTTTGTGGGAATAAGGAAGTACAGTGAGTATACTCCTGTTCCTTGTTGAGACTGTGGAACTAATTCTATTGCTTGCTTTAACATTAGAGATTGTACTTCTTGCTGTAAGAGAACTATATGTACGGTGAACAACTTGTGATATTGTGGTGGAATGTTTGGAGGGGTGGATATTAGTTGTAGGCAATAGCCATTTTGGATAATTGATAATACCCAGTTGTCTGTGGTGATATTTTGCCAATGAGAGTGGAATTCCTGTAGTCTTCCCCCCACAGGAGATGTGTGGAGTGGAAGGGAGGGAAGGAAGTCACTGTTTAGGCTGTGATGTTGTTTGTTGAGAGGTTTGGAATTTACCTCTATTTCTGAAGTATTGACCTCTATGGGATCCTCTGAACCCACCTCGTTGATACTGGGTTTGTTGTCATTGCTTTGTTTGGGAGGTGGAAGCCTCAGAGGATTGTGGATTAAAACCTCCTCGAAACTGTGGTCTGCGAAAGGAGGCTATATTTGGGGTGGTGTATAAAGCGCCCATTGCTTTTGCAGTATCAGAGTCCTTTCTCAATTTTTCAATAGTGGTATCCATTTCTGGACCAAAGAGGTGCTTTTTATCAAAAGGCATTTTCAGTACTGCCTGTTGAATTTCTGGTTTAAAACCAGAGGAGCTTAGCCATGCATGTCTTCTGATTGTGACAGCAGTGTTTATACTCCTTGCAGCTGTATCAGCAGCATCAAGGGCAGATCTTATATGATTATTGCTAATCGCTTGCCCAACTTCTACTACTTGTTGTGCCCTTTTTTGGTGCTCTTTTGGGAAATGCTGTATAATATCCTGCATTTCATCCCAATGGGCCCTATCATACCTGGCTAAGAGTGCCTGAGAATTTGCAATTCTCCACTGATTTGCTGCTTGTGAAGCAACTCTTTTCCCTGCTGCGTCAGATTTTCGACTCTCCTTATCAGGAGGTGGTGCATCTCCTGAAGACTGACTATTTGCCCTCTTTCTTGCTGCACTGACTACCATTGAGTCAGTAAGGACCTGGTGAGTAATGCAATCTGGGTCCGAAGGTGCAGGCTTATACTTTTTATCAATTCTAGGTGTGATAATCCTAGCTTTTACAGGCTCGCTAAAACTTTGGTCTGCATGTTTAACCATGCCTGGTAACATTGTGAGACACTGGTACCTTGAATGTGTAGAAGATAGTGTATTAAATAAGAAATCTTCTTCTAATGCCACCGAATGCATGGTTAACCCATAATAAGCTGCTGCCCTAGATATTACTTGGGTGTATGCAGTGGTATCTTCTGGAGGAGGAGGTTTTGATGGGTAAATATCTGAGTCATTATCTGGGATGGGATCAGGGTCATAGGAAGCCCTCCTTGTGAATATAAAGAATGTGTTGGAGAAGGCAGTGGTGGTGGGCTGTTGCGAGGTGAAAAAGATAATTGTGGAGACTGAGGAGGAGAAGTATGGAGAGGTAATGGCTTCTTTTTTGTTATGCACCTTTGGTGGTGGCTGTACAGAGTCCAATTCCTCTTGGAAAACCAACTTTCTTTTTGTCTTTAAAGGAGGTGCACGGATAATTCTTCCTGTCTCCTTATGGATATGTATTCTGTACTGTCTCTTATCCATAACCTGTAAAATTGGTTCAATTTCAGGCTCTTCCTCAGACGTCTTATGAGATTCTCTAAAAAAAAAATAGAAAAAGCCCTCGTTCCTCTGTATATGAGGATTTTATCGGCTTCGAAGTGTATAGTTTTTTCAGTCCGGAAAAGGTAGTCGACGGTCTCGGCTCCGAAGCCGACTGCCAAATTTTCTACTCTGAAGAATGGGCTTTTTTACTGGAGTCCGAAACTGTGACTTTAACAGGTTTACTCGACTCCGAAGTAGAGGGAGGAGTGGCCTTTTTCGGCGCCGACCCCAAAGGACGGTCGCCAACAGTCTTTTTTTGGGGCCGAACCATGGCCTTCCGCAGTGGTGTACCCAAGGCCTTTAAATGTTTTTTGTGTAGGGGCTGGCGTACTCACATGCTGGCCAACTGTGATGGGTCTGTCGTCTTCCAGCTCTTGTTTGGAGTCTGTGTCTTGGATGGAGACTGCTGTCTGCGCCTGCTCTTCCTCCATGACGTCGAGATGTTCACTGCTTTTCGACGCCATTTTGAATTTGCGGGCTCTGCGATCTTGAGGGTCTTCTTTGATCGAAATGATCGACAGGCCTCACAATCTTCCTCCCAATGGTCTGGAGAAAGGCACAAATTACAAACCAAGTGCTGGTCTGTATAGGGGTACTTTGCGTGGCACCAAGGGCAGAATCGGAATGGAGTCCGATCCATCAGGCTTTCCACACGGTAGGCCAGAACAGGCCTGAGTTGGGCGCACGCGCCCCGAAGAGTGGAAAAAATGAAGTTTCCGACAGTACTACTGGTTCGATGCTAGATGTGAAATGCGATCGAAACAATACCGACGAGAAAGAAGGTTTTCTATGGTTTTCCGAATCGAAATCTCGGAGCGAAAGGAAACATGTCTGAACCCGACCACGGAAAGAAAACAATCTAACAATGGAGTTGATGCCCATGCGCAATGGAACCAAGAGGAGGAGTCACTCTATCCTGTGACTCCGAAAAGACTTCTTCGAAGAAAAACAACTTGTAACACTCCGAGCCCAACACTAGATGTTGGAAGAGCTATGCATAGCATGTGTATCAGCAGCTACACATATATATGGAAAATGTTACTTACCCAGTGTACATCTGTTTGTGGCATGAGACGCTGCAGATTCACATGCTGTGCATTATCCTGCCATCTAGTGTTGGGCTCGTAGTGTTACAAGTTGTTTTTCTGCAAAGAAGTCTTTTCGAGTCACGAGACCGAGGGACTCCTCCCTTTTGGCTCCATTGCGCATGGTCGTCGACTCCATCTTAGATTGTTTTCCCCGCAGAGGGTGAGGTAGGAGTTGTGAGTATACTAGATGTGCCCATGCAATGGAGTAGGTATGTATGTACATAATGTGTATTAAAATAATAGTTATTTACAAATTTACTATTTTCATTCAACTAATAATGGCTCCAGGCTCCCGGGCAGGTGGGAGGGCGCATGTGAATCTGCAGCGTCTCATGCCACGAACAGATGTACACTGGGTAAGTGACATTTTTCGTTCGGTGGCATGTGTAGCTGCAGATACACATGCTGTGCATAGACTAATAAGCAGTAATCTCCCCAAAAATGTGGTGGCTTAGCCTGTAGGAGTTGAAGTTGTCTGAAATAATGTTCTTAATACAGCCTATCCTACTGTGGCTTGTTGTGTTGCTAACACATCTACACAGTAATGCTTAGTGAATGTATGAGGCGTAGACCAGGTGGCTGCCTTACAAATTTCAGTCATAGGTATAGTCCCAAGAAAAGCCATTGTGGCGCCTTTCTTCCTAGTGGAATGTGCTCTTGGTTTAATAGGTAGATCTCTTTTTGCTTTAATATAGCAAGTTTGAATACATTTAACTATCCATCCGATGCCTTGTTTGGATATAGGATTACCTGCATGAGGTTTTTGAAAGGCTACAAACAATTGTTTTGTTTTACGAAATTGTTTTGTTCTGTCAATGTAATACATTAGTGCTCTCTTTATGTCTAATGTATGTAAGGCTCTTTCGGCTACTGAGTCTGGTTGCGGAAAGAAGACTGGGAGTTCCACTTTTTGGTTTAGGTGGAATGGTGATATGACCTTTGGTAGGAATTTGGGATTTGTACGGAGAACCACTTTATGTTTATGTATTTGTATAAAGGGTTCCTGAATAGTAAATGCTTGTATCTCACTTACTCTTCTAAGTGATGTGATAGCTATTAGGAAGGCTACTTTCCAAGTTAAGTATTGCATCTCACAAGAGTGCATGGGTTCGAATGGTGGTCCCATGAGTCGTGTTAATACAATATTAAGGTTCCACAAAGGTACTGGTGGTGTCGTTGGGTGTATGATTCTTTTTAGTCCCTCCATAAATGCTTTGATGACTGGGATTCTAAAAAGCGATGATGTATGTGTGTAATCTGCAGATAGGCAGATATTGCAGTGAGATGTATTTTAATGGAAGAGAATGCTAGATTAGACTTCTGTAAGTGTAATTAGTAGCTTACAATATCCATTGTGGACGCATGTAGTGGTTGAATCTGATTATTGTGGCAGTAGTAAACAAATCTTTTCCATTTGTTTGCGTAACAATGTCTCGTCATAGGTTTTCTAGCTTGTTTAATGACCTCCATACACTCTTGTGTAAGGTTTAAATGTCCAAATTCTAAGACTTCAGGAGCCAGATTGCTAGATTGAGCGGTGCTGGATTCGGGTGTCTGATCTGTTGTTTGTGTTGTGTTAATAGATCTGGTATGTTTGGTAATTTGATGTGGGGTACTACTAATAAGTCCAACAGTGTTGTGTACCACGGTTGGCGAGCCCAGGTTGGTGCTATGGGTATTAGTTTGAGTTTGTTTTGACTTAATTTGTTGACCAGATAAGGAATGAGTGGGAGAGGGGGAAAAGCGTAAGCAAATATCCCTGACCAACTGATCCATAGTGCAATGCCCTTGGATTGAGGGTGTGGGTACCTGGACGCGAAGTTTTGGCATTTTGCGTTTTCTTTTGTTGCGAATAGGTCTATGTTTGGTGTTCCCCAGCGGAGGAAGTGATCCTGTAGGATCTGGGGATGAATTTCCCATTCGTGAGTTTGCTGGTGATCTCGACTTAGATTGTCGGCTAACTGGTTCTGAATGCCTGGTATGTATTGTGCTATCAGGCGAATGTGATTGTGAATTGCCCAATGCCAAATTTTTTGTGCTAAGATGCATAGTTGTGACGAGTGTGTCCCTCCTTGTTTGTTGAGATAATACATTGTTGTCATGTTGTCGGTTTTGACAAGAATGTGCTTGTGGGCTACCAGTGGTTGAAATGCTTTTAATGCTAGAAACACTGCAACAGTTCTAAATTATTTATGTGGAGTTGTTTTTGTTGAATGTCCCATTGTCCCTGTATGCTGTGCTTGTTGAGGTATGCTCCCAACCCCATCATGGAAGCATCTGTTGTGATCACATCTTGAGGCACTGGGTCCTGGAATGGCCGCCCTTGGTTTAAATTTATAGGGTTCCACCACTGAAGCGAGAAGTGTGTCTGGCAGTCTATCAACACTAGATCTTGGAGTTGACCCTGTGCTTGTGTCCATTGTTTTGCTAGGCACTGTTGTAAGGGCCGCATGTGTAATCTTGCATTTGGGACAATGGCTATGCATGAAGACATCATGCCTAGAAGTTTCATTACAAACCTTACTGGGTAGTGTTGGTTTGGCTGTAAGCTTGATGTTATATTTTGGAACGCTTGGACCCTTTGTGGACTTAGAGTGGCAATCGCTTTTTGTGTGTTGCTCCCAAGTATTGTTGTATTTGGGATGGCTGCAGATGTGATTTCTGGTAATTTATAGAAAACCCTAGTCTGTGCAGAGTTTCTATAACGTATTGCGTGTGAAGAAGACACTGTTGTTGAGTGTTGGTTTTTATTAGCCAGTCGTCTAAGTATGGAAATACGTGCATGTGCTGTCTCCTTATGTGAGCGGCTACTACTGCAAGGCATTTTGTGAATACCCTCGGGGCTGTTATCCCGAACTGTAACACTTTGAATTGATAGTGTACGCCGTGTATTACAAACCTTAAGTATTTTCTGTGAGAAGGATGGATGGGTATGTGAAAGTAGGCATCCTTGAGATCTAATGTTGACATGTAGTCCTTTTTTAGTAAGGGAACCATGTCTTGAAGTGTTACTGTGTGGAAGTGATCCGACTTGATGAAGAGATTCAGTGTTCTGAGGTCTAATATAGGTCTTAGGCGGTCATTCCAACCCTGGCGGTCATGGACCGCCAGGGCCAGGGACCGCGGATGCACCGCCAACAGGGTGGCGGTGCATCCCAGGGCATTCTGACCGCGGCGGTACAGCCGCGGTCAGAAACGGAAAACCGGCGGTGTCCCGCCGGTTTTCCGCTGCCCTGAGGAATCCTCCATGGCGGCGCTGCAGGCAGCGCCGCCATGGGGATTCCGACCCCCTTACCGCCAGCCTGGTTCTGGCGGTTCTGACCGCCAGAACCTGGCTGGCGGTAACGGGTGTCGTGGGGCCCCCTAACAGGGCCCCACCAAGATTTTCAGTGTCTACATCCGTCGCACCCATCCTCGTGGGAAGGGGTTTCCCGCTGGGCTGGCGGGCGGCCTTCTGGCGGTCGCCCGCCAGCCCAGCGGGAAACTCAGAATTACTGCGGCGGTCTTCTGACCGCGTAGCGGTATTCTGCCGGCGGAACTTTGTCGGGCGGCCTCCGCCGCCCGCCAAAGTTAGAATCACCCCCTTAGTGTTTTGTCCTTCTTTGGAATTAGGAAATATAGTGAGTAGACGCCTGTTCCTTTCGGATGGTTGGGTACTAACTCTATTGCTTGTTTTTGTAGTAATGCTTGGACCTCTATTTGTAATAGGTCTAAGTGCTGTTTGGACATATTGTGTGCCCTTGGGGGCACATCTGGCGGGAATTTTGTGAATTCTATGCATTAACCATGTTGGATAATGGCTAGGACTCATGCGTCCGTAGTAATGTGTGTCCAGTTTTGATAGTATGCGGTAAGTCTCCCCCCGACAGGTGTTAAGTGTTGGGGTTCTGTGACATTGAAGTCACTGTTTGGTTTGGCTTGTTTTAGGTGTTTGGAACTTTCCCCTTGCTCTTGGGAATTGTCCACCTCTATATAAGCCACGAAACCCTCCCCTCTGGTATTGTGCCTGATAGGTGGGTCTGGTTTGCGAGGTGGAAGGCTCTGGTGTTTGCATTCGAAACCCCCCTCTAAATTGTGGCTTTCTAAATGTGCCTCTGCCCTGTGGGGAGTAGAGCGCGCCCATGGCTTTGGCCGTGTCCTTCTTTAATTTTTCAATTGCTGCGTCCACTTCCGGCCCAAACAATTGTTCCTGGTTAAAAGGCATGTTCAACTGCTTGTTGGATTTCTGGCTTGAATCCAGAGCTTCGTAACCATGCATGGTTGCGAATGGTTACCGCAGTGTTGACTGTTCGTGCTGCCGTGTCTGCAGAGTCTAATGCGGACCCTATTTGGTTGTTGGATATTGCGTGCCCTTCTTCCAAAACCTGCTGGGCACGTTAATGGTGTTCTTTGGGCAAGTGTTATATAATGTGTTGCATCTCGTCCCAGTGTGCCCTGTCGTAGCGAGCAAGTAGGGCTTGTGAGTTTGCGATCCACCATTGATTGGCTGTCTGTGCTGCCACTCGTTTGCCCGCTGCGTCAAACTTCCTACTCTCTTTGTCAGGCGGTGGAGCGTCTCCTGACGATTGAGAGTTTGCCCTCTTTCTTGCTGCTCCTACAACCACTGAGTCTGGTGTAAGTTGCAGTGTTATAAACACGGGATCCGTTGGGGGAGGCTTGCATTTTTTCTCCACCCTAGGCATGATAGCCCTTCCTTTAACTGGCTCCTGGAATACCTGTTTTGCATGTTTGAGCATGCCCGGGAGCATTGGCAGACTCTGGTAGGAAGTGTGGGTGGATGCCAAGGTGTTGAACAGGAAATCATCCTCTATTGGCTCAGAGTGCATTGCTACATTGTGGAACGTAGCTGCTCTTGATAGTACCTGCGTATATGAAGTACTGTCCTCTGGAGGGGACGGCTTTGTTGGGTAACAGTCCGGACTGTTGTCTGATACTGGTGCATCATACAAGTCCCACGCATCAGGATCATCCTGCGTCATCATTGTATAGGTGACTGCACAGGAGGTGTTCCCACCGGAGACAACTGTGGCGAGTGTAGTGGGGAAGGTTGTGGCAAAAAACTTGGTGGTGGTGTTTTTTCTTTGGCCACTTTCGCCTTTGGCTGCATTTCTGACTCTTGAAATGCCAGTTTTCTTTTAGTTTTAATTGGAGGAAGAGTTTGTATTTTACCAGTCTCTTTCTGGATATGCAACCTCCTTTGCGTATGGTCTGGCTCAACCATACCTATTTCCTGCTCAAATCTGTGTTTTTCATGCATTTGGCTGGAAAGTCCTTGCTCTTCTGTGTAAGAGCTTCTTTTCGGCTCCAAAGCCGGCTTTTTTCGGTACCAATGTTTCCGATAGTCTTTCTCGGTTCCGACGTTATTTTTCTCACCTTGGGTGTGTCGAACTCTCTGTGTCGAGATCATTCGGTGCTGGAATTTCGACCGGAGTCAGAAGACTTCGGCAAATCTCTGGCCTTTTTCGGTGCCGATGTTTGGTCACCTTCTTTTCGATGGGTTAAGCCATGGCCTGCTGGTGGTGGCGTCCCCTTGGCCTTAACGATCTTTGTGTGAGTCTTGGACGGGGTAGTTTTACTCACTGTTTTCTGCATCGTCGTGGTTCTCCCACTTTCGGAATCGTCAGAGTCCTTCCCCTGGATGGAAATTCTTTCCTCCTCCTCGGCGTCGAGTTGTTCTCTCGGTGTCGACGCCATTTGTAGTCTTCCGCTCGTTGATCACGAAGGGTCTTTTCTGACCGAAATGCTCGACAGGCCTCACAAGTATTCTCCCTGTGTTCTGGTGATAAACACAGATTACAGAGCAGGTGTTGGTCTGTATAAGGATACTTCGAGTGGCACTTCGGACAGAAGCGGAAGGGGGTCCGATCCATTAGTCTTCGTCGATGGATGCATTCGGGCCGACCAGGCCCCGCTGACGAGCGGAAGCCCCGAAGGGCCGCCGGAGCGCTTCTGCGATCGGTGCCGATACGATAACACTAACCCGGTACCGAGCGAGAACAATACCGTTGAATTTTCGATAATTAGCTAACTTTCCCGATTCGAAATACGGAGCGAAGAGGAACACGTCCGAACCCGATGGCGGAAAGAAAACAATCTAAGATGGAGTTGACGCCCATGTGCAATGGAGCCGAAAGGGAGGAGTCCCTCGGTCTCGTGACTCAAAAAGACTTATTCGAAGAAAAACAACTTGTAACACTCCGAGCCCAAAACTAGATGGCAGGATAATGCACAGCATGTGTATCTGCAGCTACACATGCCACCGAACATGTTTATATACACACATACACATAGTGCAGTGACGATGATTCATGCACACAGTGAACAAAAGTATGCAATAGTATATAAAACCAGAAAATGTTGACTTAAAGATCCAATATTTCTTAGAACACAGACTCAGAATTGGCATTTACGTTCCAATGGAAACAGTAAAAATCTGCTAAAGTCAACATTTAGGTTCAGACATTTCAGTCCCTATAAAAATACTTTTTGGAAGAGTCTTCATCAGGACCATAAAGGTAGCAACCTACGTTGATCACAAAACAAAAGTTACCGAATTGTAGTACTTCAAGGGAGAGATGTACTGGCTAGTAATGCATCATAGCCATTCTTACCTCTCAACCTAGGTCAAGTGCACAAGGAAATGCCCCTCGGCGCATGCAGTTACCTAATTTTCAAATCTGCAAGCAACAAATGAATCAACAAATGGTTCAGTAGTCCCTTGATGGACCAACAAGAGTGTAACACATTATCAGCCAAAGAATGTTGGCTGTGATATCCAGATACCAATCTAATTGCATGCTTTGTGCCAAAAATACATAAAACGGTCTACATTTTGTCATGTCGTGCCCACCACACAAAACTGGACCGGAGGAAGAAACAACAACCAAGCTACCCATCTGGAAGATTGGGGTTAAATTTGCACCAATATCGTGTAAAAATAAACATCATGCCAACTCCATTAAAAGAAACTTGAGAATAGGGTCAAGAAAAGATGCCTGAAAGTGCTTTTGCAAAACAAAGCTCAAATGCTCTGGACGATCAAAAAAAAACAAAGTAACAAGTAAGTTAGATGAATACTTTTAAATTCATTAAAAACCACCAATGCGTCAAAACAGGCAACACTGTGTCATCCCGTGGACAGAGTCCTTACTTGGAAGCACTGAAGCTGTTAAACGTTGTACTCTGAGCAGTCCTGACACGCCTGGACGATGGCTTCTTTAAATAATGTGGAGGACGCGGCCCAGAACGGTGGGTATGGGGCAAAGCCTCCAAAAATATAATAAAAAGGTCTATTCGCTAAATCAAAATTGAACCATAACGTGCTAGTTAACAATATATTGACGAAAATGTAAATGGTGAGAGCAGATCAATGGTGAAGATGTAAACGAGGGCACCCAAAGGCGAGCGGGACCCAGAGGGCATGGGGACAGCAAACGACAACCGCGAACTCATGCCTTTGTCTAATTATTACTAGCACTTACATGGCTCTCACTTTTACATTCTCCTGGCATCGAACTCCAGTAGCCTTTCCTTAGACCCCTGATACTGATCACCTTATTCCAGTTACCTACATTCAAGTCGTTGTTTAATTTGCAGACACAAATCTGTGTTCTGCTCCTCAACTCTTTCCTGTTGGTGTTTGCACACATTGTTCTCCATCCTATTTCTGGCCCTAAGGTTTACTTAAAAATTGGAGCTCTCTTTTTTCCCCATCTGCCTACTTATCAAAGTTGTTGCATTTTTATTACACAAACTTTAATTTACTTTTCTATTGTTTTTCAAAACTGTAGCGTACAAGAGCTTTATAATTTCAACACAATGAAATTCAATAATGCTTCGTAAATGTCTACTGAAACCCTAGAAGCTGCACAACAGATTTCTCAAATTAGAAGAGTTCTGAGAAATGTGGCAGTACATTTTCGTCTCGTTTCTGCCGTAATGCAACGTGAAGTTGACTTATTAGTAAATTCATTTTACATTGAACTAAAAACACCTGGATTAGAAACCATAATCAGTTTGTGAGCAATGCCACAATGCTTGTCCATTCTATACTGAGGCGATCCTGAAATGCAACACAGAGTTTCCCTTTCCCATAGGATTGATAAAACCTCTCTGTCTGCAATGAGGGCACGGAGGGAATATATAAAAAGAAGTTTAATCGTGAGCAACATGAAACACCCTAAAGCCCCTTTAGAGGCTTAAACCGGGCTGTAAAACTGCCCTGAGGATTAAGCATAAAGATGATGAAATTCAAAAAGTCTCAACAGAAGCGACAGCCAAAAGAGAATTTTTTTTTCAAAGAAAGCAACTGGTGGCTGCACCACCACACATCTTTTAAAGGAAAAAGTAATTCTTTAAATACGAATCTTATTCTAGCATCAGTCAGAGAAATGAGTGTAAAATTGCTTCTCACAGCACAAATGATGCATCAAGTTCCAATCCCGAGGAGTGTAACAATGCACTGAATATAAACCCATTCAATTGACACCATGAAGAAAAGTATGGTATCCATCTTTTGGAATAGGGAGCATTAGTAGAGGTTTTTGACAGTGAGAATGCTCTCAACTTCAACTGCAGTATCTCAAATGAAACTTTCAGAAGACAGGCAGCAGAGGAAAACTACCAAGACTGGGGAAAAATAAGAACGTCTCTTACAGTGAAACAACTTAATCACAAGGGTTTCTTCCTTTGCTGGCTGCACACATAGGTTTCTTCCTTTGCTGGCTGCACACATAGGTTTCTTCCTTTGCTGGCTGGTACACACAGGTTTCTTCCTTTGCTGGCTGGTACACACAGGTTTCTTCCTTTGCTGGCTGGTACACACAGGTTTCTTCCTTTGCTGGCTGGTACACACAGGTTTCTTCCTTTGCTTGCTGGCTCACCTAGGCTATGTGCAGCGGGATGAAGGTGGAACAGAACAATAGGCAAAGCAAAAAAGTTAGGACACAGATAGGCTTGGGGTGAGGACACAGAAATGAATGGTGCGAGTGTGTGCCTGCTTACGATTTAGCAAATCGTTGCTAAGTTGTGTCTGAAAGAACTGCCAACAGTGTTGTACACTGGTGGTAACAAAGCCACTGGAACCAAGTTCATGATTTTCAGTTTAGGGATGGTGATGCTCAACTTGCTCACTTTTAGCAGAAATAAGACCCTCATTGATAAGTAACTAAAATATGCCTCCTAACTTGTTGGTGAAAAGTAAGTGCCAAGAGTGACCTGCATCAACGTCAGGAGGTTCGCCTCGAATATTGAGCAAGCCCAGCAACAATTTCACAAGCTCCTAGTAAGGTGAAAGCAAGAGCCTCGAACTCCACATCCATGGAACACCACTGGGGTGAGGCCTCCCACCCTTCCCGGGGCCCTAGAGACCAAGTCTGATCCGCGGTGTTCTAAGGCAGTGGTATTCCCAAGCAGGAGAATCACGCAATGCTCTCATACAATTTCAAGAGATCACCTGGGTGTTTTCAAATTAAATTGGCAAGTGCGAATGCATGGAGGATTTTGTCACTGAAAAGCAATTTGGAACCAAATAAAAAGGGCCGCAGAGTCACACTGGTAGAGAATACAATCTTGAGAATGTGTATCGCAACACACCCTTCTAAGTCTGCTGTACATAACTCACTCATTTCTCAAACGTATAAAGAGTGCAACCTAAAATTAATAACAACGCTTCGTTTAGGCAAAAAGTAACCAATAGTGAGGGACATGTACAGCACGTGACTGCCACCTAGTGGCATTAGATAGAAAATCACTTTAATTTTTTTCGCTTTAGAAATCCTCGGATATCTTTAAATTATACTAAACTGAACGATCGAGACATGTTTTGCTGCAAAATCGCCTAGGAAGTATTTTAGTATTTGTAGCAACTTTTAGTTTAACAGAATAAGATTTTGCTGGGAGGCCTGCAAGAAGCTTACAAATAAGAACACACTGTACGACTCTGATGTACGTTTGAGACCTGGACCTTCAATCAATGAATTCTGTTCCCATACTATTAGCGTGTAAATAATGTAAAGGGGGTATTGGGGGGTGGGGGATGGGGGCTGAGAGGGCTAACGGATTAACGTCTAAAGCTGCTAGGGAATAAATGGGTATTTTAAGTTTTTTTTTTTTTTTTTTTTTAAACTTAAATTGGATTTGTGCTAGAGATGCTGAGCTATGATTGTTTCAAGCCTGCAGGTACCTCAACCACTTCTGCTACAACAACATGAACTCAAGGAGCTATCTCGCATGAAATATAAATCTGTACCTCCACTTAGGAGATATGCTCTGCAGGAGGCACATGAACCCTCTGAGCTATTACACAATAATTTAAACCAGTGAAGTGGATATGAACCAGATAACTCCAGCAAATGCATTAATCGCCAGGGTAATCCTACCAGTATTACAACCTGAAGATTGTTTGGCCACCACCCCCAGTGTGAGTTCCCGGAGTAAACTGCTCCGTTCCCAGCACTGGTTATCCTGGTAGGATATGCAGGACGGGTTTGATCACACAGGCTTGTGATGAGCTTAGCGTTGGAGATGCACTAGTCCGGCATGGCTGTACTGCAGTGGAGCAGTGATCGGAGGACACCATGTACAGCGTGCGCAGTGAGACAAGGATGGGTCTCCGTGATTTGCATCACAGATGGCTGAAATGTCCAGGATGTTTCTTCTTGCGGATAAAAACGGTGGTTACTTTCCAACCGACCAAGAAGGACCACAAAACCGAAAAAAGTCAGTTTATAAGAATGCCGCGAACGTGGGACACACCCATACATAAGAAAGACCTCGGTTTAGGAATCTGCTCGGTCCTGAAGAAAGCCGGAAGAGCCGAGGGGCAAGTGAAAAAGCTGGCTGAAACAGATCGACCTTTATAGATGTGGGGGAAATACTAGTCTCGGGGTGCTTCTCATTCTGTCTTTAACGTAATCCTAAAACCTTGGAGAGTAAAAGTGTAGAAAGTTCCTTAGGGGCTATTTTAAACCATAGTGCAGGATCCCATATTAAAATAATAAGAGCCCCCATACCACCTAACCGCAAAGGGTAAGGATCGAGCCCATCCAGGGTATTATTACTGGGCGAGGGCTTGATGGTTAAGCAAGCCACGTGCATTTCAGGTGGGTGCGAGTCCTATTAAAAAGGGGACCTGCCCCACAAGCTCAGTGATGTGAATGAGCACCCAACGGCGAAGTATACCCGGTGGTCGGTCTCCTAGGGGTACGATCAGACCCTAGAGCATGCACAGCAGACACCAGTGGAAGCCGAGAATGTGGGAGGTGGAGGCGGGCTCGCAGTCCACACCAGGTGCCACAGTGGCAGACACACACTCCGTGGTATCAGTCATTTAAAAAAAAAATAATCTGTTTATTGATTTTGTCAAATTCTTTACATTTAGTTCATCATAACAGCAAATTATTATGTTGAGTCATCTTGCATCTAGGACATCTCTTCTGTCTACATGATACATCAACAGATCTCTTGATTAACATTTAAAAGAAAAGATTAATAGTGAAACGCCATTTGGAAGAATAATTGTATGTCGGTGGTCCTAACACGTGTCCAAGAGTGTGGAGAGGGAGTGTCAAGAAGGGAGGGGTTGGGAAGGAGGGGTTGGGAAGGAGGGGGGAAGGATGTTAGGGGAGAGAGACAGGGGAGGAGGGAACGGGCTGTACATCGTGAGGAGACCCCAAAAATAGAAGGGAGGTGGAATGTAGACATATATACTAATGAGATAATATCAGTTCAGGGAGGCCATCAGCCGGCTGTCATCTTTTTGTTCCAGCTGCTCTATGAGGGAATCCCATATGTCCGCCCCCTTGATCTCCAGCCCGCTGTCGCGCATTGTGTGTATTACCTGTGCTTCTGCCCTAGCCCAATGCAACATCTCTGATGTCCATCGGTGTATATCTGGCACGCTGGGCGATTTCCACTGTGTCGCTATTAAGCGTTTGAGTAAGACAAACGCAAGGTCGGTGCATCAATGTTTCTGTCTGTCCTTTCCTCGTCGTGGGCGCACCCCCAATAGGCAGGATTCCGGAGTTGGGAGTAAGGGTTATCCCGACCAGGTAGCCGTCTGCGCCATTACATTCTGCCATATGCGGAGTACCGGTGGGCAACTCCATGTCATATGTAGAAAGTCAGTGTAGGAAGTTGGCTCTGTATGTGCTATTTCAAAGTAAGGAATAGCATGCACAGAGTCCAAGGGTTCCCCTTAGAGGTAAAATAGTGGTAAAAATAGATAATACTAATGCTCTATTTTGTGGTAGTGTGGTCGAGCAGTAGGCTTATCCAAGGAGTAGTGTTAAGCATTTGTTGTACATACACATAGACAATAAATGAGGTACACACACTCAGAGACAAATCCAGCCAATAGGTTTTTATATAGAAAAATATCTTTTCTTAGTTTATTTTAAGAACCACAGGTTCAAATTTAACATGTAATATCTTGTTCGAAAGGTATTGCAGGTAAGTACTTTAGGAACTTCAAATCATCAAAATTGCATGTATACTTTTCAAGTTATTGTCAAATAGCTGTTTCAAAAGTGGACACTTAGTGCAATTCTCACAGTTCCTGGGGGAGGTAAGTTTTTGTTAGTTTTACCAGGTAAGTAGGACACTTACAGGGTTCAGTTCTTGGTCCAAGGTAGCCCACCGTTGGGGGTTCAGAGCAACCCCAAAGTCACCACACCAGCAGCTCAGGGCCGGTCAGGTGCAGAGTTCAAAGTGGTGCCCAAAACACATAGGCTAGAATGGAGAGAAGGGGGTGCCCCGGTTCCGGTCTGCTTGCAGGTAGGTACCCGCGTCTTCGGAGGGCAGACCAGGGGGGTTTTGTAGGGCACCGGGGGGGACACAAGCCCACACAGAAATTTCACCCTCAGCGGCGCGGGGGCGGCCGGGTGCAGTGTAGCAACAAGCGTCGGGTTTGTAATGGAAGTCAATGGGAGATCTAGGGATCTCTTCAGCGCTGCAGGCAGGCAAGGGGGGGGTTCCTCGGGGAAACCTCCACTTGGGCAAGGGAGAGGGACTCCTGGGGGTCACTCCTCCAGTGAAAGTCCGGTCCTTCAGGTCCTGGGGGCTGCGGGTGCAGGGTCTCTCCCAGGTGTCGGGACTTTGGATTCAAAGAGTCGCGGTCAGGGGAAGCCTCGGGATTCCCTCTGCAGGCGGCGCTGTGGGGGCTCAGGGGGGACAGGTTTTTGTACTCACAGTCTTAGAGTAGTCCTGGGGTCCCTCCTGAGGTGTTGGATCGCCACCAGCCGAGTCGGGGTCGCCGGGTGCAGTGTTGCAAGTCTCACGCCTTTTGCGGGGAGCTTGCAGGGATCTTTAAAGTTGCTGGAAACAAAGTTGCAGCTTTTCTTGGAGCAGGTCCGCTGTCCTCGGGAGTTTCTTGTCTTTTCGAAGCAGGGGCAGTCCTCAGAGGATGTCGAGGTCGCTGGTCCCTTCGGAAGGCGTCGCTGGAGCAGGATCTTTGGAAGGCAGGAGACAGGCCGGTGAGTTTCTGGAGCCAAGGCAGTTGTCGTCTTCTGGTCTTCCGCTGCAGGGGTTTTCAGCTGGGCAGTCCTTCTTCTTGTTGCAGGAATCTAATTTTCTAGGGTTCAGGGTAGCCCTTAAATACTAAATTTAAGGGCGTGTTTAGGTCTGGGGGGTTAGTAGCCAATGGCTACTAGCCCTGAGGGTGGGTACACCCTCTTTGTGCCTCCTCCCAAGGGGAGGGGGTCACAATCCTAACCCTATTGGGGGAATCCTCCATCTGCAAGATGGAGGATTTCTAAAAGTTAGAGTCACCTCAGCTCAGGACACCTTAGGGGCTGTCCTGACTGGCCAGTGACTCCTCCTTGTTATTCTCATTATTTTCTCCGGCCTTGCCGCCAAAAGTGGGGCCTGGCCGGAGGGGGCGGGCAACTCCACTAGCTGGAGTGTCCTGCTGGGTTGGCACAAAGGAGGTGAGCCTTTGAGGCTCACCGCCAGGTGTGACAATTCCTGCCTGGGAGAGGTGTTAGCATCTCCACCCAGTGCAGGCTTTGTTACTGGCCTCAGAGTGACAAAGGCACTCTCCCCATGGGGCCAGCAACATGTCTCGGTTTGTGGCAGGCTGCTAAAACTAGTCAGCCTACACAGATAGTCGGTTAAGTTTCAGGGGGCACCTCTAAGGTGCCCTCTGTGGTGTATTTTACAATAAAATGTACACTGGCATCAGTGTGCATTTATTGTGCTGAGAAGTTTGATACCAAACTTCCCAGTTTTCAGTGTAGCCATTATGGTGCTGTGGAGTTCGTGTTTGACAGACTCCCAGACCATATACTCTTATGGCTACCCTGCACTTACAATGTCTAAGGTTTTATTTAGACACTGTAGGGGTACCATGCTCATGCACTGGTACCCTCACCTATGGTATAGTGCACCCTGCCTTAGGGCTGTAAGGCCTGCTAGAGGGGTGTCTTACCTATACTGCATAGGCAGTGAGAGGCTGGCATGGCACCCTGAGGGGAGTGCCATGTCGACTTACTCGTTTTGTCCTCACTAGCACACACAAGCTGGCAAGCAGTGTGTCTGTGCAGAGTGAGAGGTCTCCAGGGTGGCATAAGACATGCTGCAGCCCTTAGAGACCTTCCTTGGCATCAGGGCCCTTGGTACTAGAAGTACCAGTTACAAGGGACTTATCTGGATGCCAGGGTCTGCCAATTGTGGATACAAAAGTACAGGTTAGGGAAAGAACACTGGTGCTGGGGCCTGGTTAGCAGGCCTCAGCACACTTTCAATTGTAAACATAGCATCAGCAAAGGCAAAAAGTCAGGGGGCAACCATGCCAAGGAGGCATTTCCTTACACAACCCCCCCCCAAACGAAAGAGGATGAGACTAACCTTTCCCAAGAGAGTCTTCATTTTCTAAGTGGAAGAACCTGGAAAGGCCATCTGCATTGGCATGGGCAGTCCCAGGTCTGTGTTCCACTATAAAGTCCATTCCCTGTAGGGAGATGGACCACCTCAACAGTTTAGGATTTTCACCTTTCATTTGCATCAGCCATTTGAGAGGTCTGTGGTCAGTTTGAACTAGGAAGTGAGTCCCAAAGAGGTATGGTCTCAGCTTCTTCAGGGACCAAACCACAGCAAAGGCCTCCCTCTCAATGGCACTCCAACGCTGCTCCCTGGGGAGTAACCTCCTGCTAATGAAAGCAACAGGTTGGTCAAGGCCATCATCATTGGTTTGGGACAAAACTGCCCCTATCCCATGTTCAGAGGCATCAGTCTGCACAATGAACTGCTTAGAATAATCTGGAGCTTTGAGAACTGGTGCTGAGCACATTGCCTGTTTCAGGGTGTCAAAGGCCTGTTGGCATTCCACAGTCCAGTTTACTTTCTTGGGCATTTTCTTGGAGGTGAGTTCAGTGAGGGCTGTCACAATGGATCCATATCCCTTCACAAACCTCCTGTAATACCCAGTCAAGCCAAGGAATGCCCTGACTTGAGTCTGGGTTTTTGGAGCTACCCAGTCCAGAATAGTCTGGATCTTGGGTTGGAGTGGCTGAACTTGGCCTCCACCTACAAGGTGTCCCAAGTAAACCACAGTTCCCTGCCCTATCTGGCATTTGGATGCCTTGATAGAGAGGCCTGCAGATTGCAGAGCCTTCAAAACCTTCCTCAGGTGGACCAGGTGATCCTGCCAGGTGGAGCTAAAGACAGCAATATCATCAAGATAAGCTGTGCTAAAGGACTCCAAGCCAGCAAGGACTTGATTCACCAACCTTTGGAAGGTGGCAGGGGCATTCTTTAAACCAAAGGGCATAACAGTAAACTGATAATGCCCATCAGGTGTGGAGAATGCTGTCTTTTCTTTTGCTCCAGGTGCCATTTTTATTTGCCAGTACCCTGCTGTCAAGTCAAAGGTACTTAGAAATTTGGCAGCACCTAATTTATCAATGAGCTCATCAGCTCTTGGAATTGGATGAGCATCTGTCTTGGTGACAGAATTGAGCCCTCTGTAGTCCACACAAAACCTCATCTCTTTCTTTCCATCTGTGGTGTGAGGTTTGGGGACTAAGACCACTGGGCTAGCCCAGGGGCTGTCAGAGCGCTCAATGACTCCCAATTCCAGCATCTTGTGGACTTCCACCTTGATGCTTTCCTTAACATGGTCAGACTGTCTAAAGATTTTGTTCTTGACAGGCATGCTGTCTCCTGTGTCCACCTCATGGGTACACAGGTGTGTCTGACCAGGGGTTAAGGAGAAGAGTTCAGGAAACTGTTGTAGGACTCTCCTACAATCAGCTTGCTGTTGGCCAGAGAGGGTGTCTGAGTAGATCACTCCATCTACTGTACCATCTTTTGGGTCTGATGACAGAAGATCAGGGAGAGGTTCACTCTCTGCCTCCTGATCCTCATCTGTTACCATCAACAGATTGACATCAGCCCTGTCGTGGAAGAGCTTAAGGCGGTTTACATGGATC
The DNA here is from genome assembly GCF_031143425.1 of Pleurodeles waltl. NCBI lineage: Eukaryota > Metazoa > Chordata > Amphibia > Caudata > Salamandridae > Pleurodeles > Pleurodeles waltl. The sequence continues at coordinate 95,927,939 of NC_090441.1, forward strand.
ACCCTCTTGGGGCTCCTGCTTGTGCCCAGGTCCACCAAGTAGGTGACCTGACTCTTCCTCTCTAGTACTGGGTAAGGGCCACTCCATTTGTCCTGGAGTGCCCTGGGAGCCACAGGCTCCAGAACCCAGACTTTCTGCCCTGGTTGGAACTCAACCAGTGCAGCCTTTTGGTCATACCAAAACTTCTGGAGCTGTTGGCTGGCCTCAAGGTTTTTGGTTGCCTTTTCCATGTACTCTGCCATTCTAGAGCGAAGGCCAAGTACATAGTCCACTATGTCCTGTTTAGGCTCATGGAGAGGTCTCTCCCAGCCTTCTTTAACAAGGGCAAGTGGTCCCCTTACAGGATGACCAAACAGAAGTTCAAAGGGTGAGAACCCTACTCCCTTCTGTGGTACCTCCCTGTAAGCGAAAAGCAGACATGGCAGGAGGACATCCCATCTCCTTTTGAGTTTTTCTGGGAGCCCCATGATCATGCCTTTTAATGTCTTGTTGAATCTCTCAACCAAGCCATTAGTTTGTGGATGGTATGGTGTAGTGAATTTATAAGTCACTCCACACTCATTCCACATGTGCTTTAGGTATGCTGACATGAAGTTGGTACCTCTGTCAGACACCACCTCCTTAGGGAAACCCACTCTGGTAAAGATACCAATGAGGGCCTTGGCTACTGCAGGGGCAGTAGTCGACCTAAGGGGAATAGCTTCAGGATACCTGGTAGCATGATCCACTACTACCAGGATATACATATTTCCTGAGGCTGTGGGAGGTTCCAGTGGACCAACTATGTCCACACCCACTCTTTCAAAGGGCACCCCCACCACTGGAAGTGGAATGAGGGGGGCCTTTGGATGCCCACCTGTCTTACCACTGGCTTGACAGGTGGGGCAGGAGAGGCAAAACTCCTTAACCATGTTGGACATATTGGGCCAGTAGAAGTGGTTGACTAACCTCTCCCACGTCTTGGTTTGTCCCAAATGTCCAGCAAGGGGAATGTCATGGGCCAATGTTAGGATGAACTCTCTGAACAGCTGAGGCACTACCACTCTCCTAGTGGCACCAGGTTTGGGGTCTCTGGCCTCAGTGTACAGGAGCCCATCTTCCCAATAGACCCTATGTGTTCCATTTTTCTTGCCTTTGGACTCTTCAGCAGCTTGCTGCCTAAGGCCTTCAAGAGAGGGACAGGTTTCTTGTCCCTTACACAGCTCTTCCCTTGAGGGTCCCCCTGGGCCTAAGAGCTCAACCTGGTAAGGTTCAAGCTCCAAAGGCTCAGTTCCCTCAGAGGGCAGAACATCTTCCTGAGAAGAGAGGTTCCCTTTCTTTTGCTGTGTTGCAGTTGGTTTCCCAACTGACTTTCCTTTCCTCTTGGTAGGCTGGGCCATTCTTCCAGACTCCAGCTCTACTTGTTCACCCTGTGCCTTGCATTGTGCTCTTGTTTTCACACACACCAGTTCAGGGATACCCAGCATTGCTGCATGGGTTTTTAGTTCTACCTCAGCCCATGCTGAGGACTCCAGGTCATTTCCAAGCAGACAGTCCACTGGGATATTTGAGGAGACCACCACCTGTTTCAGGCCATTGACCCCTCCCCATTCTAAAGTAACCATTGCCATGGGATGTACTTTTCTCTGATTGTCAGCGTTGGTGACTGTGTAAGTTTTTCCAGTCAGGTATTGGCCAGGGGAAACCAGTTTCTCTGTCACCATGGTGACACTGGCACCTGTATCCCTCAGGCCCTCTATTCTAGTCCCATTAATTAAGAGTTGCTGTCTGTATTTTTGCATGTTAGGCGGCCAGACAGCTAGTGTGGCTAAATCCACCCCACCCTCAGAAACTAGAGTAGCTTCAGTGTGGACCCTGATTTGCTCTGGGCACACTGTTGATCCCACTTGGAGACTAGCCATACCAGTGTTACCTGGATGGGAGTTTGGAGTGGAACCTTTCTTGGGACAGGCCTTGTCTCCAGTTTGGTGTCCATGCTGTTTACAGCTATGACACCAGGCCTTTTTGGGATCAAAGTTTTTACCCTTGTACCCATTGTTTTGTGAAGAGGCTCTGGGCCCACCCTCCTGTGCAGGTTTTTGGGGGCCTGTAGAAGACTCTTTACTATTTTTAGTTTTGGTTGTCTCATCACCCTTCTGCTGGGGAGTCTTTGTGACCCCTTTCTTTTGGTCACCCCCTGTTGAAGTCTTGGACACCCTTGTCTTGACCCAATGGTCCGCCTTCTTTCCCAATTCTTGGGGAGAAATTGGTCCTAGGTCTACCAGATGCTGATGCAGTTTATCATTGAAACAATTACTTAACAGGTGTTCTTTCACAAATAAATTGTACAGCCCATCATAATTACTTACACCACTGCCTTGAATCCAACCATCTAGTGTTTTCACTGAGTAGTCAACAAAGTCAACCCAGGTCTGGCTCGAGGATTTTTGAGCCCCCCTGAACCTAATCCTGTACTCCTCAGTGGAGAATCCAAAGCCCTCAATCAGGGTACCCTTCATGAGGTCATAAGATTCTGCATCTTGTCCAGAGAGTGTGAGGAGTCTATCCCTACACTTTCCTGTGAACATTTCCCAAAGGAGAGCACCCCAGTGAGATCTGTTCACTTTTCTGGTTACACAAGCCCTCTCAAAAGCTGTGAACCATTTGGTGATGTCATCACCATCTTCATATTTAGTTACAATCCCTTTGGGGATTTTCAACATGTCAGGAGAATCTCTGACCCTATTTATGTTGCTGCCACCATTGATGGGTCCTAGGCCCATCTCTTGTCTTTCCCTCTCTATGGCTAGGATCTGTCTTTCCAAAGCCAATCTTTTGGTCATCCTGGCTAACTGGATGTCCTCTTCACTGGGGCTATCCTCAGTGATTTCAGAGGTGTTGGTCTCTCCTGTGAGGGAACCAGCATCTCTGACTATTATTTTAGGAGTCAGGGTTTGAGGGACCCTGTTCTCCCTAGATAGGACTGGTAGGGGGGAATTGTCCTCCAGGTCACTATCCTCTTCCTCTGAGTTGCCATCCTCAGAGGGGTTGGCCTTTTCAAACTCTGCCAAAAGCTCCTGGAGCTGTACTTTGGTAGGTTTGGGGCCCATTGCTATTTTCTTTAGTTTACAGAGTGACCTTAGCTCTCTCATCTGTAGATGGAGGTAAGGTGTGGTGTCGAGTTCCACCACATTCCCATCTGTGCTAGACATTATGCTTCTAAAAGTTGGAATACTTTTTAAGAAACTAAAACTGGTTCTAGAATCTAATTCAAACTTTTAACAAACTTTTAAACTCTAAAAGAAATGCTAAACAGGATCTAACACAAGGCCCTAGCAGGTCTTTTAAGAATTTAGGCAACTTTTCAAATTGCAAAAATCAATTTCTAATGACAATTTTGGAATTTGTCGTGTGATCAGGTATTGGCTGAGTAGTCCAGCAAATGCAAAGTCTTGTACCCCACCGCTGATCCACCAATGTAGGAAGTTGGCTCTGTATGTGCTATTTCAAAGTAAGGAATAGCATGCACAGAGTCCAAGGGTTCCCCTTAGAGGTAAAATAGTGGTAAAAATAGATAATACTAATGCTCTATTTTGTGGTAGTGTGGTCGAGCAGTAGGCTTATCCAAGGAGTAGTGTTAAGCATTTGTTGTACATACACATAGACAATAAATGAGGTACACACACTCAGAGACAAATCCAGCCAATAGGTTTTTATATAGAAAAATATCTTTTCTTAGTTTATTTTAAGAACCACAGGTTCAAATTTAACATGTAATATCTTGTTCGAAAGGTATTGCAGGTAAGTACTTTAGGAACTTCAAATCATCAAAATTGCATGTATACTTTTCAAGTTATTGTCAAATAGCTGTTTCAAAAGTGGACACTTAGTGCAATTCTCACAGTTCCTGGGGGAGGTAAGTTTTTGTTAGTTTTACCAGGTAAGTAGGACACTTACAGGGTTCAGTTCTTGGTCCAAGGTAGCCCACCGTTGGGGGTTCAGAGCAACCCCAAAGTCACCACACCAGCAGCTCAGGGCCGGTCAGGTGCAGAGTTCAAAGTGGTGCCCAAAACACATAGGCTAGAATGGAGAGAAGGGGGTGCCCCGGTTCCGGTCTGCTTGCAGGTAGGTACCCGCGTCTTCGGAGGGCAGACCAGGGGGGTTTTGTAGGGCACCGGGGGGGACACAAGCCCACACAGAAATTTCACCCTCAGCGGCGCGGGGGCGGCCGGGTGCAGTGTAGCAACAAGCATCGGGTTTGTAATGGAAGTCAATGGGAGATCTAGGGATCTCTTCAGCGCTGCAGGCAGGCAAGGGTGGGGTTCCTCGGGGAAACCTCCACTTGGGCAAGGGAGAGGGACTCCTGGGGGTCACTCCTCCAGTGAAAGTCCGGTCCTTCAGGTCCTGGGGGCTGCGGGTGCAGGGTCTCTCCCAGGTGTCGGGACTTTGGATTCAAAGAGTCGCGGTCAGGGGAAGCCTCGGGATTCCCTCTGCAGGCGGCGCTGTGGGGGCTCAGGGGGGACAGGTTTTTGTACTCACAGTCTTAGAGTAGTCCTGGGGTCCCTCCTGAGGTGTTGGATCGCCACCAGCCGAGTCGGGGTCGCCGGGTGCAGTGTTGCAAGTCTCACGCCTTTTGCGGGGAGCTTGCAGGGATCTTTAAAGTTGCTGGAAACAAAGTTGCAGCTTTTCTTGGAGCAGGTCCGCTGTCCTCGGGAGTTTCTTGTCTTTTCGAAGCAGGGGCAGTCCTCAGAGGATGTCGAGGTCGCTGGTCCCTTCGGAAGGCGTCGCTGGAGCAGGATCTTTGGAAGGCAGGAGACAGGCCGGTGAGTTTCTGGAGCCAAGGCAGTTGTCGTCTTCTGGTCTTCCGCTGCAGGGGTTTTCAGCTGGGCAGTCCTTCTTCTTGTTGCAGGAATCTAATTTTCTAGGGTTCAGGGTAGCCCTTAAATACTAAATTTAAGGGCGTGTTTAGGTCTGGGGGGTTAGTAGCCAATGGCTACTAGCCCTGAGGGTGGGTACACCCTCTTTGTGCCTCCTCCCAAGGGGAGGGGGTCACAATCCTAACCCTATTGGGGGAATCCTCCATCTGCAAGATGGAGGATTTCTAAAAGTTAGAGTCACCTCAGCTCAGGACACCTTAGGGGCTGTCCTGACTGGCCAGTGACTCCTCCTTGTTATTCTCATTATTTTCTCCGGCCTTGCCGCCAAAAGTGGGGCCTGGCCGGAGGGGGCGGGCAACTCCACTAGCTGGAGTGTCCTGCTGGGTTGGCACAAAGGAGGTGAGCCTTTGAGGCTCACCGCCAGGTGTGACAATTCCTGCCTGGGAGAGGTGTTAGCATCTCCACCCAGTGCAGGCTTTGTTACTGGCCTCAGAGTGACAAAGGCACTCTCCCCATGGGGCCAGCAACATGTCTCGGTTTGTGGCAGGCTGCTAAAACTAGTCAGCCTACACAGATAGTCGGTTAAGTTTCAGGGGGCACCTCTAAGGTGCCCTCTGTGGTGTATTTTACAATAAAATGTACACTGGCATCAGTGTGCATTTATTGTGCTGAGAAGTTTGATACCAAACTTCCCAGTTTTCAGTGTAGCCATTATGGTGCTGTGGAGTTCGTGTTTGACAGACTCCCAGACCATATACTCTTATGGCTACCCTGCACTTACAATGTCTAAGGTTTTATTTAGACACTGTAGGGGTACCATGCTCATGCACTGGTACCCTCACCTATGGTATAGTGCACCCTGCCTTAGGGCTGTAAGGCCTGCTAGAGGGGTGTCTTACCTATACTGCATAGGCAGTGAGAGGCTGGCATGGCACCCTGAGGGGAGTGCCATGTCGACTTACTCGTTTTGTCCTCACTAGCACACACAAGCTGGCAAGCAGTGTGTCTGTGCAGAGTGAGAGGTCTCCAGGGTGGCATAAGACATGCTGCAGCCCTTAGAGACCTTCCTTGGCATCAGGGCCCTTGGTACTAGAAGTACCAGTTACAAGGGACTTATCTGGATGCCAGGGTCTGCCAATTGTGGATACAAAAGTACAGGTTAGGGAAAGAACACTGGTGCTGGGGCCTGGTTAGCAGGCCTCAGCACACTTTCAATTGTAAACATAGCATCAGCAAAGGCAAAAAGTCAGGGGGCAACCATGCCAAGGAGGCATTTCCTTACAGTCAGCCTCCGGGGACCCGCATCTCGGGCAATCCAGGGTTGATTGTGGGAACGTACGCTTTATCCTAGCTGGAGTAAGGTATGTCTGGTGTAGGTAATTGAATTGAGTGTATCGGAAACGGGCATTTCACAATACTTCTCGTGTAGTTGCTAGCGCTGTGTTCCAAGTTTGCGTGGGCAAAGGTGAGAGCAAGGACGTCTCCTACCTGATTTTTGCCTTTGTCGGAGCCTCCTCTGGTTAATCCTGTAATATCTTATATATCCAGGATATATCCAATTGAGTGCCCATGCCCAGCAATAGTTCATGGAGCACCTTTGATGTATGTAGCTCGCTATTGCTGTTCCCACATGTGTTGCGCACCACCTGTTGCAGTGCCCCGTGTGTGAGAAATTCGCCCCTGCCTAAATCGAACGTGTTTGCCAGTGTCTCATATGGTAGGAGGTGTCCCTCCCCAAATATATCTCCAATTGTTTGCACACCCTTAGAGACCCAGGCAGTTAATTTAAACTGCCCTTTTATTCTGTTTGTTCCAGGGGTGGCGAGCAATGGGATCCTGGGTGAGTACGGTGGTGTCTGTCCTTTCATCATCACATATCGGCGCCACACCCATTCCGCCAATCCCATCAGAATATTACTGTGGGGCAATGGATTGTCTCGGCCGATGAACCAACTGAATACGTCAGAGTGTCCCAGCAAGGTGTTCACCATTTGCCCCTCCGAGCCGTTTGGATTACACATCCAGTCCATAATCCAATGTATTTGTGCCGCTGCGTAGTACAATTCAAACTGCGGCACACCCATCCCCCCCTTTTCCAATGGCATATAAGTCTTGGCTAGAGCCACTCGGCAGCGTCCCCCGTTCCATATCAAGTCCGTCAGCAGGCTGGATAGAGGCGTAAAATAATTCTTGGGGAGCTTTAGTGGCAAGGCCGAAAAGTAATATAAGATCAGAGGTAATATAATAATTTTAGCTATTGCCACTCTCCCAACGGGTGAGAGTGGAAGTGAACATCAGAAGGGCATCGAGCCTCTTATAGATCTGATCGTCGGGTCTAAGTTCCCCTCTCTGAGGTACAGTTCACTGTGGTATATTTGCACCCCTAAATATTTGGAGGTGGTGTGACACCACTGTAAATTATGTGTGGGGAAGGTTTCTCTCTGGGGGTTCGGAATCAGTTGCATCGGGAACAGACATGATTTCGACCAATTTACTCGCAGGCCTGATATATCCCTGTAAGGAAATGCCTCTGTGGCATGGTTACGCCCTGACTTTTGGCCTTTGCTGATGCCAAGTTATGATTTTAAAGTGTGCTGAGGCCTGCTAACCAGGCCCCAGCACCAGTGTTCTGTCCCTAAAACTGTACCTTTGTTTCCACAATTGGCACACCCTGGGATCCATGTAAGTCCCTTGTAACTGGTACCCCTGGTACCAAGCGCCCTGATGCCAGGGAAGGTCTCTAAGGGCTGCAGCATGGCTTATGCCACCCTGGGGACCCCTCACTCAGCACAGACACACTGCTTGCTGGTGGGGAGAAAATGACTAAGTCAACATGGCACTCCCCTCAGGATGCCATGCTAACCTCACACTGCCTATGGCATAGATGAGGCACCCCTCTAGCAGGCCTTACAGCCCTAAGGCAGGGTGCACTATACCATACGTGAGGGCATAGGTGCATGAGCACTATGCCCCTACAGTGTCTAAACAAAACCTTAGACATTGTAAGTGCAGGGTAGCCATAAGCGTATATGGTCTGGGAGTCTGTCAAACACGAACTCCACAGCACCATAATGGCTACACTGAAAACTGGGAAGTTTGGTATCAAACTTCTCAGCACAATAAATGCACACTGATGCCAGTGTACATTTTATTGTGAAATACACCCCAGAGGGCATCTTAGAGATGCCCCTTGAAAACATACCCGACTTCCAGTGTGGGCTGACTAGTTTTACCAGCCTGCCACACACCAGACATGTTACTGGCCACATGGGGAGAGTGCCTTTGTCACTCTGTGGCTAGTAACAAAGCCTGTACTGGGTGGAGGTGCTTCTCACCTCCCCCTGCAGGAACTGTAACACCTGGCGGTGAGCCTCAAAGGCTCACCCCCTTTGTTACAGCGCCCCAGGGCACTCCAGCTAGTAGAGATGCCCGCCCCCTCCGGCCACGGCCCCACTTTTGGCGGCAAGGCCGGAGGAGATCATGAGAAAAACATGGAGGAGTCACAGGCCAGTCAGGACAACCCCTAAGGTGTCCTGAGCTGAGGTGACTGACTTTTAGAAATCTTCCATCTTGCAGATGGAGGATTCCCCCAATAGGATTAGGGATGTGCACCCCTCCCCTCAGGGAGGAGGCACAAAGAGGGTGTAGCCACCCTCAGGGCTAGTAGCCATTGGCTACTAACCCCCCAGACCTAAACACACCCCTAAATTGAGTATTTTGGGGCTCCCAGAACCTAGCAAGATAGATTCCTGCAACCTGACGATGAAGAAGGACTGCTGACCTGAAGCCCTGCAGAGAAGACGGAGACACCAACTGCTTTGGTCCCAGCCCTAACGGCCTGTCTCCCCACTTCAAGAAAAACTGCAACAGCGACGCGTTCCCCAGGGTCCAGCGACCTCTAAAGCCTCATAGGAATACCCTGCATCTAAAAGGACCAAGAACTCCAGAGGACAGAGGCTCTCCTCCAAAGAAGAAACAACTTTGCAACAAAGAAACAAACTTTAAAGGACTGCACGTTTCCCGCCGGAAGCGTGAGACTTTCCACTCTGCACCCGACGCCCCCGGCTCGACCTGCGGAGAAACTACAGGGAGGACTCCCCGGCGACTGCGACCCTGTGAGTAGCCAAAGTTGACCCCCCTGAGCCCCCCCAGCGACACCTGCAGAGGGAATCCAGAGGCTCCCCCTGACCGCGACTGCCTGCTTCCAAGAACCCGACGCCTGGTAAAGACACTGCACCCGCAGCCCCCAGGACCTGAAGGATCCAACCTCCAGTGCAGAAGCGACCCCCAGGTGCCCTCTCCCTTGCCCAGGTGGTGGCTACCCCGAGGAACTCCCCTCCCCCCCCCCCCCCCCCTTGCCTGCATCGCTGAAGAGACCCCTGGGTCTCCCATTGAAACCAATTGCAAACCTGACGCCTGTTTGCACTCTGCACCCGGCCGCCCCTGTGCCGCTGAGGGTGTACTTTTTGTGCTGACTTGTGTCCCCCCCCGGTGCCCTAAAAAAAAACCCTGGTCTGCCCCCCGAAGTCACGGGTACCTACCTGCTGGCAGACTGGAACCGGGGCACCCCCTTCTCCATTGAAGCCTATGTGTTTTGGGTACCACTTTGACCTCTGCACCTGACCGGCCCTGAGCTACTGGTGTGGTAACTTTGGGGTTGCCCTGAACCCCCAATGGTGGGCTACCTTGGACCCAACTTTGAACCCTGTAGGTGGTTTACTTACCTACAAAACTAACAAATACTTACCTCTCCCAGGAACGGTTGAAATTTGCAATAACTGTCTAGTTTTAAAATAGGTTATTGCCATTTTTGTGAAAACTGTACATGCTATTTTGCTGATTCAAAGTTCCTATGATACCTGAGTGAAGTACCTTTCATTTACAGTATTGATTGTAAATCTTGAACCTGTGGTTCTTAAAATAAACTAAGAAAATATATTTTTCTATACAAAAACCTATTGGCCTGGAATTGTCTCTGAGTGTGTATTCCTCATTTATTGCCTGTGTGTGTACAACAAATGCTTTACACTACTCCTCTGATAAGCCTACTGCTCGACCACACTACCACAAAATAGAGCATTAGAATTATCTCTTTTTGCCACTATCTTACCTCTAAGGGGAACCCTTGGACTCTGTGCATGCTATTTCTTACTTTGAAATAGTACATAGAGAACCAGGCTGGGGCCTGGTTAGCAGGGTCCCAGCACACTTCTCAGTCAAGTCAGCATCAGTATCAGGCAAAAAGTGGGGGGTAACTGCAACAGGGAGCCATTTCCTTACAGTCTTATTCCAGGGTCTCAGCTATTAGTCTTAAGAGGCACCTGATATTGGTATAGGTGCTGCGGCCGGGTATGAAACCGGACTGATCCGGGTGAACTAATATCGGCATCAGTGGAAGGAGACGATTTGCTAACACCTGCCCCAACAATTTGCAGTCAGAGTTCAACAAAGATAGGGGACGATAGGACCGGACATCTAGGGGGTTGCGGCTTTTTTTGTGGAGGACCACAAAAATTGTTTCCTGTTGTGATTCTGGGAGGCGACCCTGTTCATATGCCTCTTGCAGCATTTCTAGGTATGGTTTTACCATCTGTGTTGAGAAAATTTGATAATACTCTGCCAGGAGACCGTCCCCACCCGGGGCTTTATTATGGGCCATTTGTTTCAGGGCTTGATGGATCTCGTCCATTGCTATTGGTTTCTCCAAATCTGATAATTGTGTTTCCGTCATGCAAGTTAGTTGGGATGTCTGGAGAAAGTCCCTCATCTGTTCGTCGGGCGGGAGGGGCCCCACCTTGTACAGAGTGGCATAGTATTGTCTAAAGGCCTCATTGATCTCCTGCTGTGTATTGACTATGTTTCCCTCATCTGAACGAATGGCGTTTATGGTGGAGTGTTGTTGTTCGCCTTTCACCAGCCAGGACAATAATCTGCTGGAACGGTCCCCCTCGGCATGCATTCGTGCCGTATATTGTCGGTAGTCAAATTTCCTCAAGCGCGCATCAGTCTCGGACCATTGTTTTTTTAGTTACATCCCTCATGTCTCCCCCGCCCGTCTCCACCCCCCTCTCTGCCTCCCGTAACCTCCTCTCAATACTGTGTAGCTCCGCGGTCAGGGTGTGAACTCCGCCAGACGGCAACATACATAAACCCCGTATTACCACCTTGTGTTCGTCCCACTCAACTGCCCTCGATGATGCTGACTTTGTATTTATTTTGAAGTATGAATCTATTCCTTCGGCTAACTCAGCTCGGAAGGGGGATCCCGTAGCAGGGAAGGCTGCAAGCGCCAGATAGGGGTGCGTGCAACCAACCTGCCCCATCGCATTACAGCAACTAGTAGGCAGTGGTCTGATATAGTTTTAGCCAGGTATGATGCCTTGTCCATGAGTTGGGTAAGTTCGCTTGAGCATAATAGTAAATCTATCCGAGTGTGAAGTTGGTGCACCGGGGAGAAGAAGGAATATTCCCTGTCTGTGGGATGTAGGCTCCTCCATACATCGTTGAGTCTCCTCTCTTATCAGCCAAGTTCGCACAGCTTGGGAAAGTCTTCTACTATGGGTGCCCTCAAGCAGAGGGTGGGATCTATCTGTGATTACGTCTGGTATGCAGTTATATCACTGATGACTCTATATGGAAAAATAGCACTAACTACTCCATCTCACTCGATGTGCATGTGAAACGAGGCACTGACACTATATTGCTTCCTCCTAATCTAATGTATAAGTGCCTTCACTTGCCTCTTGCAAGAGTTTTTTAAACTAGTTTACAAACATATGTTTTTGCTTTACGTTAAGCACTTGCGCAGCACTGCTCATGTCCACATAAGTAGATCGCGTTACAGGCCTGGGCGAAATTCGTGCAATTTCCAGAAAGGAAATTACACGAATTTCGCCCAGGCCTGTAACGCGATCTACAAAAGCGGATGTGAACAGTGCTTTGCAAGTGGTAGTAAAAAAAATTAAAACATTAAGTGGAATTACAGATTATTCTGTGAAATGCGGGTCCAGCATTTTGCTCTGTTTTTTTACTACAATATTCATCCTTGTGTCCGTTTTAGACACAAGATGTATTTCATTCTTTAAAAAAATAGTGCAAAATTGAACGTGGGACGGACAACAGCCCTCACATCTCTTTATTCCCTTAGTATGCTCTGGTTCCATTTCAATCTATAGTCCACTGGTGTTCACTTATTATTTGGTGGTAAGTATTATTAATGTAATACACCTTATCGATCTTTCCTGTAGTGGTGCCTATTTTATACCAGTTTCATTACATAAGCATTATTTTTATATGTACAAATCTCAGTAACGTATTTCATTTGAGTTAACCTGCAAAATATCCATGTTGTGTCGGACAACTGCTTTTGTCCTTTCATCATCCCCCATGTACTGCTTCACAACTTAGGTGCTTGCTTTTGTAGGAAGTTGGCTCTGTATGCACTAGTTCAAAGTAAGGAATAGCATGCACAGAGTCCAAGGGTTCCCCTTAGAGGTAAAATAGTGGTAAAAAGAGATAATACTAATGCTCTATTTTGTGGTAGTGTGGTCGAGCAGTAGGCTTATCAAAGGAGTAGTGTTAAGCATTTGTTGTACATACACACAGGCAATAAATGAGGAACACACACTCAGAAACAATTCCAGGCCAATAGGTTTTTGTTATAGAAAAATATATTTTCTTAGTTTATTTTAAGAACCACAGGTTCAAATTTAACATGTAATATCTTGTTTGAAAGGTATTGCAGGTAAGTACATTAGGAACTTTGAATCATTTCAATTGCATGTATACTTTTCAAGTTATTCACAAATAGCTATTTTAAAAGTGGACACTTAGTGCAATTTTCACAGTTCCTGGGGGAGGTAAGTTTTTGTTAGTTTTACCAGGTAAGTAAGACACTTACAGGGTTCAGTTCTTGGTCCAAGGTAGCCCACCGTTGGGGGTTCAGAGCAACCCCAAAGTTACCACACCAGCAGCTCAGGGCCGGTAGAGTGCAGAGTTCAAAGTGGTTCCCAAAACGCATAGGCTTCAATGGAGAGAAGGGGGTGCCCCGGTTCCAGTCTGCCAGTAGGTAAGTACCCGCGTCTTCGGAGGGCAGACCAGGGGGGTTTTGTAGGGCACCGGGGGGGACACAAGCCCACACAGAAATTTCACCCTCAGCGGCGCGGGGGCGGCCGGGTGCAGTGTTAGAACAAGCTTCGGGTTCGCAATGGAAGTCAATGAGAGATCAAGGGATCTCTTCAGCGCTGCAGGCAGGCAAGGGGGGGCTTCCTCGGGGAAACCTCCACTTGGGCAAGGGAGAGGGACTCCTGGGGGTCACTTCTGCAGTGAAAGTCCGGTCCTTCAGGTCCTGGGGGCTGAGGGTGCAGGGTCTTTTCCAGATGTCGGGACTTAGGTTTCAGAGAGTCGCGGTCAGGGGAAGCCTCGGGATTCCCTCTGCAGGCGACGCTGTGGGGGCTCAGGGGGGACAGGTTTTGGTACTCACAGTCGTAGAGTAGTCCGGGGGTCCTCCCTGAGGTGTTGGTTCTCCACCAGCCGAGTCGGGGTCGCCGGGTGCAGTGTTGCAAGTCTCACGCTTCTTGCGGGGAGATTGCAGGGTTCTTTAAAGCTGCTTCTTTGGATAAAGTTGCAGTCTTTTTGGAGCAGGTCCGCTGTCCTCGGGAGTTTCTTGTCGTCGTCGAAGCAGGGCAGTCCTCAGAGGATTCAGAGGTCGCTGGTCCTTTTGGAAGGCGTCGCTGGAGCAGAGTTCTTTGGAAGGCAGGAGACAGGCCGGTGAGTTTCTGGAGCCAAGGCAGTTGTTGTCTTCTGGTCTTCCTCTGCAGGGGTTTTCAGCTAGGCAGTCCTTCTTCTTGTTGTTGCAGGAATCTAGTTTCTAGGTTCAGGGAGAGCCCTTAAATACTAAATTTAAGGGCGTGTTTAGGTCTGGGGGTTAGTAGCCAATGGCTACTAGCCCTGAGGGTGAGTACACCCTCTTTGTGCCTCCTCCCAAGGGGAGGGGGTCACATCCCTAATCCTATTGGGGGAATCCTCCATCTGCAAGATGGAGGATTTCTAAAAGTTAGAGTCACCTCAGCTCAGGACACCTTAGGGGCTGTCCTGACTGGCCAGTGACTCCTCCTTGTTATTCTCATTATTTTCTCCGGCCTTGCCGCCAAAAGTGGGGGCCGGGGCCGGAGGGGGCGGGCAACTCCACTAGCTGGAGTGTCCTGCGGTGCTGTGACAAAGGGGTGAGCCTTTGAGGCTCACCGCCAGGTGTTACAGCTCCTACCTGGGGGAGGTGTTAGCATCTCCACCCAGTGCAGGCTTTGTTACTGGCCTCAGAGTGACAAAGGCACTCTCCCCATGGGGCCAGCAACATGTCTCGAGTGTGGCAGGCTGCTGGAACCAGTCAGCCTACACAGATAGTCGGTTAAGTTTCAGGGGGCACCTCTAAGGTGCCCTCTGTGGTGTATTTTACAATAAAATGTACACTGGCATCAGTGTGCATTTATTGTGCTGAGAAGTTTGATACCAAACTTCCCAGTTTTCAGTGTAGCCATTATGGTGCTGTGGAGTTCTTGTAAAACAGACTCCCAGACCATATACTCTTATGGCTACCCTGCACTTACAATGTCTAAGGTTTTGCTTAGACACTGTAGGGGCACAGTGCTCATGCACTGGTACCCTCACCTATGGTATAGTGCACCCTGCCTTAGGGCTGTAAGGCCTGCTAGAGGGGTGTCTTACCTATACTGCATAGGCAGTGAGAGGCTGGCATGGCACCCTGAGGGGAGTGCCATGTCGACTTACTCATTTTGTTCTCACTAGCACACACAAGCTGGTAAGCAGTGTGTCTGTGCTGAGTGAGGGGTCTCTTAGGGTGGCATAATACATGCTGCAGCCCTTAGAGACCTTCCCTGGCATCAGGGCCCTTGGTACCAGAGGTACCAGTTACAAGGGACTTATCTGGATGCCAGGGTGTGCCAATTGTGGAATCAAAAGTACAGGTTAGGGAAAGAACACTGGTGCTGGGGCCTGGTTAGCAGGCCTCAGCACACTTTCAATTCAAAACATAGCATCAGCAAAGGCAAAAAGTCAGGGGGTAACCATGCCAAGGAGGCATTTCCTTACAAATAGTATGCACAGAGTCCAAGGGTTCCCCTTCGAGGTAAGATAGTGGCAAAAAGAGATAATTCTAATGCTCTATTTTGTGGTAGTGTGGTCGAGCAGTAGGCTTATCAGAGGGCAGTGTTAAGCATTTGTTGTACACACACAGGCAATAAATGAGGAACACACACTCAGAGACAATTCCAGGCCAATAGGTTTTTGTATAGAAAAATATATTTTCTTAGTTTATTTAAGAACCACAGGTTCAAGATTTACAAGTAATACTTCAAATGAAAGGTATTTCAGGTAGGTATTTTAGGAACTTTGAATTAGCAAAATAGCATATACAGTTTTCACATAAATGACATTTAGCTATTTTAAAACTAGACAGTGCAATTTTCAACAGTTCCTGGGGGAGGTAAGTGTTTGTTAGTTTTTGCAGGTAAGTAAACCACCTACAGGGTTCAAAGTTGGGTCCAAGGAAGCCCACCGTTGGGGGTTCAGAGCAACCCCAAAGTTACCACACCAGCAGCTCAGGGCCGGTCAGGTGCAGAGGTCAAAGTGGTGCCCAAAACGCATAGGCTTCAATGGCGAAGGGGGTGCCCCGGTTCCAGTCTGCCAGCAGGTAAGTACCCGCGTCTTCGGAGGGCAGACCAGGGGGGTTTTGTAGGGCACCGGGGGGGGGACACAAGTCCACACAGAAAGTACACCCTCAGCAGCACGGGGGCGGCTGGGTGCAGTGTGCAAACAGGCGTCGGGTTCGCAATAGGAATCAATGGGAGACCAAGGGGTCTCTTCAGCGATGCAGGCAGGCAAGGGGGGGGGGGGGGCTCCTCTGGGTAGCCACCACCTGGGCAAGGGAGAGGGCCACCTGGGGGTCGCTCCTGCACTGGAAGTCGGATCCTTCAGGTACTGGGGGCTGCGGGTGCAGAGTCTTTACCAGGCGTCTGGTCTTTGAAGCAGGCAGTCGCGGTCAGGGGGAGCCTCGGGATTCCCTCTGCAGGCGTCGCTGTGGGGGATCGGGGGGTGGGGGGGGGGGTCAACTCTGGCTACTCACGGTCTCGTAGTCGCCGGGGAGTCCTCCCTGCGGTGTTTGTTCTCCACAATTCGAGCCGGGGGCGTCGGGTGCAGAGTGCAAAGTCTCACGCTTCCGGCGGAAAACGTGTGTTCTTTAAAGTTGCTTCTTTGTTGCAAAGTTGCAGTCTTTGGGGAACAGAGCCGCTGTCCTCTGGAGTTCTTGGTCCTTCTAGATGCAGAGTAGTCCTCGGAGGCTTCAGAGGTTGCTGGACCCTGGGAACGCGTCACTGGAGCAGTGTCTTTAGAAGTGGGGAGACAGGCCAGTAGAGCTAGGGCCAAAGCAGTTGGTGTCTCCGTCTTCTCTGCAGGTTTTTCAGTTCAGCAGTCCTCTTCTTCTTAGGTTGCAGGAATCTGAGTTCCTAGGTTCTGGGGTGCCCCTAAATACTGAATTTAGGGGTGTGTTGAGGTCTGGGGGGTTAGTAGCCAATGGCTACTAGCCCTGAGGGTGGCTACACCCTCTTTGTGCCTCCTCCCTGAGGGGAGGGGGGCACATCCCTAATCCTATTGGGGGAATCCTCCATCTGCAAGATGGAGGATTTCTAAAAGTCAGAGTCACCTCAGCTCAGGACACCTTAGGGGCTGTCCTGACTGGCCAGTGACGACTCCTTGTTTTTCTCATGATCTCCTCCGGCCTTGCCGCCAAAAGTGGGGCCGTGGCCGGAGGGGGCAGGCAACTCCACTAGCTGGAGTGCCCTGGGGTGCTGTAACAAAGGGGATGAGCCTTTGAGGCTCACCGCCAGGTGTTACAGTTCCTGCAGGGGGAGGTGTGAAGCACCGCCACCCAGTACAGGCTTTGTTACTAGCCACAGAGTGACAAAGGCACTCTCCCCATGTGGCCAGCAACATGGCTGGTGTGTGGCAGGCTATAAAAACCAGTCAGCCTACACGGGTAGTCGGTTAAGGTTTCAGGGGGCACCTCTAAGGTTCCCTCTGGGGTGTATGTTACAATAAAATGTACACTGGCATCAGTGTGCATTTATTGTGCTGAGAAGTTTGATACCAAACTTCACAGTTTTCAGTGTAGCCATTATGGTGCTGTGGAGTTCATGCATGACAGACTCCCAGACCATATACTCTTATGGCTACCCTGCACTTACAATGTCTAAGGTTTTGCTTAGACACTGTAGGGGCATAGTGCTCATGCACTGGTGCCCTCACCTATGGTATAGTGCACCCTGCCTTAGGGCTGTAAGGCCTGCTAGAAGGGTGACTTATCCATACTTCATAGGCAGTGTGAGGTTGGTATGGCACCCTGAGGGGAGTGCCATGTCGACTTAGTCGTTTTGTCCTCACTAGCACACACAAGCTGGCAAGCAGTGTGTCTGTGCTGAGTGACGGGTCCCCAGGGTGGCATAAGACATGCTGCAGCCCTTAGAGACCTTCCCTGGCATCAGGGCCCTTGGTACCAGGGGTACCAGTTACAAGGGACTTACCTGGATGCCAGGGTGTGCCAATTGTGGAAACAAAAGTACAGGTTAGGGAAAGAACACTGGTGCTGGGACCTGGTTAGCAGGCCTCAGCACACTTTCAAATCAAAACTTAGTATCAGCAAAGGCAAAAAGTCAGGGGGTAACCATGCCAAGGAGGCATTTCCTTACAGCTTTCTTTCACCCAAAACTGCGGCACGAACTTCCTGTGTCTATTCAACTTTCCCCATTGCTGGTTATGTTCGAAAGCGTCTTACTGGTTTACATTTCTCACAGTCAATGTTGACTATTTTTTTAGGTCAAGCGTAAGCATACAACCTATTGTATACTTTTAAGTATACTTCTTCTGTGGGCTTTCAGTTATTTCATTTATTAATTTCAGAGTCATTTAAAAATCCTTGCTTGCGAGTGGTCAGTCATGCCTCTTTGTCCCTTTTTTCTGTGTGGGAGCAGGGACCAACTACGGTATAATTACACCTTTTCCTGTTTATCTCGTCTGTAAGGGACTTTTTATTTACTTCGTTTTTTGCTCCTATCCAGGGATGCTCTCATTTTCATTTGCAGAGCATTCTTCCTCTGAGCTTAACTGTAAACAAGGCTTTAAATCAAGCTGTTATCTTGATCACATTTGGTCTTTGCGGGCTATCTGCACCCTCTCTCATTTGCCTGGCTCCCCCCCTTCCTTGGCTTGAGTTTTCTTAACCCAGTGTGTCTGCCAGTGTGCTGAGAGCAAGGGCAGAGGATGTTCCACAATCCTTAGAGACCATGCCCACTTCTGCTCCATACTGGGATCCCACTTGTAGCTCCATCAGTGCACTTCATTTCAAACACTCCAAGCCCTCAGCCCTGCCAGTGTCAGGAGCCCCACACACACGTTGTCTGCCACAGCACCTCAGTTCTTGCAGTCAGTACACTCTGCTGCTCCAGTACTGGGACCTCTGGCGCAGCTCCATCAGTGAACTGCAGTTCACACACTCCAAGCCCTCATCTGTGCCAGTGGCCCCACACACACACACGGTCTGCCAGAGCACCTCAGTTCTTGCAGTCAGTACGCTCCGCTGCTCCAGTACTGAGGCCTCGGGCGCAGCTCCGTCAGCGCACCTCAGTTCACACACTCCAAGCCCTGAGCTGTGCCAGAACCCCACACATGCTGTCTGAACACCTCAGTTCTTACAGCCCATACACTCCGCTGATCCAGTCCTAAGACCTCGGGTGCAGCTCCATCAGTGCACCTCAGTTCTACCCCGGCGAGGTCACTTCCTTTCCTATACCGGGACCCTGCCCGCATACAGTTCCATTACAGTAGCTCAATTCTAATAATCAGTTCCACTGCAAAGCCAATACTGGACCCCAAAAGAGCAAAACAAAGCTCAGCCAGTGCATTTCAAGTCTAACATCCAATGCCACTGTTGATGGGGACCACCACAGCTCAGCCAGAATCCATCATTTCTAACATTCAGTGCACATTTCTTCTCACTACTAAGCCTCAGACACAAGCCCTTCAGGACTCCTCGCTTCTGTGGTTCAGAGGCAATGCCTCTAATATACTGGGCCCCACTCGCAGCGTTACCAGGGCACCTCCAGGCTAACACTAGGCAATACTGCCACACCAATACTAGGTTCCACATAGCTCCATTAACTTACCTCACTTCTGAACTTATTTGCCTGTTACTACTCCAGTACCGCAGCCCACATACAAGTCTGCCAGTGCACCTCAACCCTAACCTACAGCGCCCCATTATTCCAATACCAGGAACTACACTGCGCTCCGTTTCTCATTCCTCATCCGCTGCCTTTCTGTTATTCCAGGACTGGGCCGGGACACAACTGTCTATACCCCCAATCCTGATATGAAGTGCCCCAATATTGCTGTTTTGGGGTTCACATACAACTCTGTTAATGCACCTCCTGCTGTTCTGCAGTGTCCCCTGCTGTTCCACACACTGACTTCTGTTTGAGGACGTGGAGGAGCCAATAAAATCTATTCTTAGATGCCATCTTTATTTGGAAGGGTCTGTTTCACCTATCTCACTCGGTTCTTTCCTTTACTCTGTTTACTCTCAATGTTTTCTTTCCCCCTCACTTTTCTCTTTTCAGCACTTAAAATCCACATGTTAACAGTTTTGCTCTTTCTTTCAACTGTTTATTTCTACTCCTCTCTTTTTTTTTTTTTTTTTTTAATTTCCCTCTTCCTCCTCTTGATACTTCCTCTTTCAAGCTCACAAAAAACATGGTTATTTCATTCCTTGTATCGCTCCTCTTTTTTCTTCATCAGAGGTTCATTTGTTCACTATTTTTTTCTCTTCCTTTCATTTTTTCTTTGTCTTTTTAATTTGCTCTTTCTTTTGACTCGGTGTACGTCCTTTCACTTTTTTTTTTTTTTTTTTAGATCTTTCCTTTCTCTGGTGTTTTTCTTATCTTTATCTGTCAATTCACATTTTACTATAAATCCCTATGTTTTCCTCTCTATATGTGGAAGCTATACGTTACTTGTGGAGACCCGAAGTGTCAGTGGTTTTCTCATTCTGTATCTGTGGGTAATGTGTCAGTACATACATGCCCTGGTTCTTTCGCTGCTTGTTTCTCTCACCATCTCTCTTTTTTCTCCAATGTTTATTTTTCTCTTTTTCACACTTTTCATTATCTTTTTCTTTTTATCTTTCGTTCACTAGCTTCTTTCCCTTTTTTGTCTCACACGTTTAATCTATTTCTTCTCTTAGTTGTGTTTTTATTTTCTCGTTCTTTCTTTCCCTTCTTTCTTTTATTTATTTGCAACCCCTTCTCCTTCTTCCTTTTGTCTGTTTTATTACTTTTGCTTCTCTTTTTCTGCCCCTTTCACTTTCTCATCTGAGACCTATTTATCAATGGAGCAACAGGTGCAGGGGCACCAGCGCCCAGAGACCTATGGACCACACAACTCTAATTACTGCTGCATTTTCCTACCAAACTTGCCGTCAACCATTTTCCTTTCTTACTCCAGGGCCCATGAGACTGTTACTATGCCACTTGTCCTCTCCATCTTTACTCCCGCCTCCCTCCTTCCGTTCACCCTTCAATCCGTACCAAATTATATTTTTGTTATGAGCATTACACTCTAATGCCAAAAGTTTATTTCTGATAAAGGTTTATATGATAATTGTATATGTTTTAAGATAGAGGAAGGAGGTAAAAGGAAGTTCTTTAGTTAAATGCTGGCCTACTGGAATTATATGGCAGGAAAAGACAAAATTATGAGGCGGGGTTGACCAATTTATGTGGCAAGGAAAGTGCAGTTGTGAACTTACAATGCCAATAGCTCTAACTCAAGAAAATGTGAGACCTATTGCATTGCAAGTGCTTGTTATTCTTTTTTCTACGTCAATGTTTACGGTGTTCTGATTTTTTCGAGCTGACTAATTTAAAGTAGTGCTTAAGTAAAATAAATAATGTTGATAGATAACATAGTTACATAACAAATTAGGAACTGCAACAAACTACCCAATGACTTAAGCTTTCATCCTGTTCATAAAGACAACCTACTACATTTTCTTGTATGTTCTAATAAAGATAATGCCACAGATATGCTTTGCTTTTGTCACAAGACAGTGAAAACCTCAAGTCATACGTTGGTTATCCCCCACCTCTTCAATACAGCACCCAGTGCAACCCACGGGAATCAGGACTTGTTACCAGAGAGGCGACAGGATAGTCAAGGAGGAGGGGTGGGATCTCTGGCGCTGCTTGGCACAGTTTAATACTGTTCATCTAAAAGTATCAGATTCAACTATAAGCAAGCATTTCTTTCACAATAGTGAAGATCTGGGCTACTATTACAAAAAGGGCGCCCTTTTCCTGTTTGAGCCACGGTGCACTTTTAAGCAGGGGCACCAGGTGCAAACAGGGAAAGACAGCCCTATTATGAAGAATGCACTGCTCTAAGGTCAGCCACAAACTCATGCTGCTCCCAGGGCAGCACGTTCAAGAGAAATAAAGAGTAACCATTTAAAAGCTGTTCTGTGCTTCTCTGTGCAGGGATTATAGATCCCCTCGTAGGCAGATACAGTGAATGACTGCACCTGCCTGCATGGGGATATCTGAAGGGGTCCACTGGACTCCCTATCATCCCTTGCAGGGACTGCGCTCAGTGGGCACACTGACAGTGCACCACCTTTTTCTGGTGCGATTTCAGTGCGCCTTCTAAGGGCATGTTTGTCTCTGCAACGTCACTAATACGGTGTGAGTGCAGAGGCAGGTGATTTCCTCATTTGCACGGGGACAGGCCCCTAGGCCAACATAGGAATGCCCTCACTCGATGGCAAGCAAGTGCAAATGCCCGCTGAGCCCCCGGGGCACGTTCTGTAATATGGGCCCTGGTAGTCTTTTCAAGGATTCAAACGGAAAGCAGGAATCCTGCATTGGCAGCTTTATCCGGGGTTGACTTTACCAAATAAGAGGGACAGGAGTAGAATCATACCCAATTTGCAAGTATTCAATGTACTGACATCTGAAGCAAGGAAGCACATTTGGCCCTGCTGTGATTTGGAAGCGAGTGATCACAAACCCTTAACTATCTTGCTAAGCTAAGCTAATACTAATTCTGAGCTTTGTGATGTTGGTCATTGCATTTCTAATTGCAACAACAAAGCCATAGTCCCTTTAGACCTAGGGCTTAGGCTAAAGTGGGCTAGAATTATCCCAAAGACCTGGTGAGCAATTTAATAACTTTGTGCTTTACTGATTTTGATAGGTGCTTCTGAGAGGATCATGATATTCTTGAGATCACGATATTCTTGCTGCCTTCGCTATCATCTGTCATTCAGAGAACTTAGCCCGAACGGTTAAAAACACCCTGGTCCCTCCCTCGCGGGTTTGATATGTTTTCTTGTGCGCACAGGGATTTAGAGAAAGCTCTTATAAGTCAACCTAGGGATAAGGACCTGGTTGCCTTGTGTTGAGAAGGAGGTGACTAGGGAACAGGAAAGGGGTAGTGACAGAGGACAACTGGGATCAACATTTGGGGGCCTGCACACTATCTCATTGTTCTCTTTTGGGAATTTCTGAACTGCCCTGTGCTTGCCCTAGACAATGGAAATTCTGTTTGTTCCCATATTTCTCCTGATGACTGGGTAACACACTTTGGGTTTGTAATTTTGGTTATCCACCCCCCATGGTGCATGACTTCGATTCCCCCAATGGTGCTCCAGAATTGTTTTTGGCCTGGACAAAGTGCACAAGGTCCTTCTGAGTTTAACTATGTAGGAAGTTGGCTCTGTATGTACTATTTCAAAGTAAGAAATAGCATGCACCGAGTCCAAGGGTTCCCCTTAGAGGTAAGATAGTGGCAAAAAGAGATAATTCTAATGCTCTATTTTGTGGTAGTGTGGTCGAGCAGTAGGCTTATCAGAGGTAGTGTTAAGCATTTGTTGTACACACACAGGGAATAAATGAGGAACACACACTCAAAGACAATTCCAGGCCAATAGGTTTTTGTATAGAAAAATATATTTTCTTAGTTTATTTTAAGAACCACAGGTTCAAGATTTACAAACAATACTTTAAATGAAAAGTACTTCACTTAGGAACTTTGAATTAGCAAAATAGCATATACAGTTTTCACACAAATGGCAATAAGCTATTTTAAAACTAGACAGTGCAATTTTCAACAGTTCCTGGGGGAGGTACGTGTTTGTTAGATTTGCAGGTAAGTAAACCACCTACAGGGTTCAAAGTTGGGTCCAAGGTAGCCCACAGTTGGGGGTTCAGAGCAACCCCAAAGTTACCACACCAGCAGCTCAGGGCCGGTCAGGTGCAGAGGTCAAAGTGGTGCCCAAAACACATAGGCTTCATTGGAGAAGGGGGCGCCCCGGTTCCAGTCTGCCAGCAGGTAAGTACCCGCGTCTTCGGAGGGCAGACCAGGGGGGTTTTGTAGGGCATCGGGGGGGACACAAGTCCACACAAAAAGTACACCCTCAGCGGCACGGGGGGGCCGGGTGCAGTGTGCAAACAGGCGTTGGGTTCGCAATAGGATTTAATGGGAGACCAAGGGGTCTCTTCAGCGATGCAGGCAAGGGGGGGGGGGGGGGGGGGGGGGGCTCCTCGGGGGTAGCCACCACCTGGGCAAGGTAGAGGGCCACCTGGGGGTTCACTACTAGGTGTTACAGTTCCTGCAGGGGGGAGGTGTGAAGCACCTCCATCCAGAGCAGGCTTTGTTTCTGTCCTCAGAGAGCACAAAGGCTCTCACCACATGGGGTCAGAAACTCATCTCTCAGCAGCAGGCTGGCACAGACCAGTCAGTCCTGCACTGAACAATTGGGTAAAATACAGGGGGCATCTCTAAGATGCCCTCTGTGTGCATTTTTTTATAAATCCAACACTGGCATCAGTGTGGGTTTATTATTCTGAGAAGTTTGATACCAAACTTCCCAGTATTCAGTGTAGACATTATGGAGTTGTGGAGTTCGTTTTTGACAGACTCCCAGACCATATACTCTTATGGCTACCCTGCACTTACAATGTCTAAGGTTTTGCTTAGACACTGTAGGGGCATAGTGCTCATGCACCTAGGCCCTCACCTGTGGTATAGTGCACCCTGCCTTAGGGCTGTAAGACCTGCTAGAGGGGTGACTTACCTATGCCACAGGCAGTGTGAGGTTGGCATGGCACGGCACCCTGAGGGGAGTGCCATGTCGACTTAGTCATTTTCTCCCCATCAGCACACACAAGCTGGCAAGCAGTGTGACTGTGCTGAGTGAGGGGTCCCTAGGGTGGCATAAGACATGCTGCGGCCCTTAGAGACCTTCCCTGGCATCAGGGCCCTTGGTACCAGGGGTACCAGTTACAAGGGACTTACCTGGGTGCCAGGGTTGTGGCAATTGTGGAGACAATGGTACATTTTAGGTGAAAGAACACTGGTGCTGGGGCAGGTTAGCAGGGTCCCAGCACACTTCTCAGTCACGTCAGCATCAGTATCAGGCAAAAAGTGGGGGGTAATTGCAACAGCGAGCCATTTCCTTACTGTAGGAAGTTGGCTCTGTATGTACTATTTCAAAGTAAGGAATAGTATGCACAGAGTCCAAGGGTTAAGATAGTGGCAAAAAGAGATAATACTAATGCTCTATTTTGTGGTAGTGTGGTCGAGCAGTAGGCTTATCCAAGGAGTAGTGTTAAGCATTTGTTGTACATAGACACAGGCAATAAATGAGGAACACACACTCGGAGACAAATCCAGCCAATAGGTTTTGTTATAATAAAATATATTTTCTTAGTTTATTTTAAGAACCACAGGTTCAAATTCTACATGTAATATCTCATTTGAAAGGTATTGCAGGTAAGTACTTCAGGAACTTTGAATAATCACAGTAGCATATATACTTTTTACATAAAACACAATAAGCTGTTTTAAAAGTGGACACAGTGCAATTTTCACAGTTCCTGGAGGAGGTAAAGTATTGTTAGGTTTCACAGGTAAGTAAGTCACTTATAGGTTTCAGTTTTGGGTCCAAGGTAGCCCACCGTTGGGGGTTCAGAGCAACCCCAAAGTTACCACACCAGCAGCTCAGGGCCGGTCAGGTGCAGAGGTCAAAGAGGTGCCCAAAACACATAGGCTATAATGGAGAGAAGGGGGTGCCCCGGTTCCGGTCTGCCAGCAGGTAGGTACCCGCGTCTTCGGAGGGCAGACCAGGGGGGTTTTGTAGGGCACCGGGGGGGACACGTCCACACAGAAAGTACACCCTCAGCAGCGCGGGGGCGGCCGGGTGCAGTGTGCAAACAAGCGTTGGGTTCTCTGTAGATTTCAATGGGAGACCAAGGGGTCTCTTCAGCGGTGCAGGCAGGCAAGGGGGGGCTCCTCGGGGTAGCCACCACCTGGGCACAGGAGAGGGCCTCCTGGGGGTCACTCCTGCACAGAAGTTCGGTTCCTTCAGGTGCTGGGGGCTGCGGGTGCAGGGTCTTTTCCAGCCGTCGGGACTTTAGGTTCAGGCAGTCGCGGTCAGGGGAGCCTCGGGATTCCCTCTACAGGCGTCGCTGTGGGAGCTCAGGGGGGACAACTTTGGTTACTCACGGACTCGGAGTCGCCGGAGGGTCCTCCCTGAGGTGTTGGTTCTCCACCAGTCGAGTCGGGGTCGCCGGGTGCAGTGTTGCAAGTCTCACGCTTCTTGCGGGGAGTTGCAGGGGTCTTTAAATCTGCTCCTTTGAAACAAAGTTGCAGTTCTTTTGGAGCAGTGCCGCTGTCCTCGGGAGTTTCTTGTCTTTCTTGAAGCAGGGCAGTACTCTGAGGATTCAGAGGTCGCTGGTCCTTTGGAAAGCATCGCTGGAGCAGGTTTCTTTGGAAGGCAGGAGACAGGCCGGTAAGACTGGGGCCAAAGCAGTTGGTGTCTTCTGTTCTTTCTCTGCAGGGGTTTTTCAGCTCAGCAGTCCTCTTCTTCTTGTAGTTTCAGGAATCTAAATTCTTAGGTTCAGGGGAGCCCTTAAATACTAAATTTAAGGGCGTGTTTAGGTCGGGGGGGGGGGTTAGTAGCCAATGGCAACTAGCCCTGAGGGTGGGTACACCCTCTTTGTGCCTCCTCCCAAGGGGAGGGGGTCACATTCCTATCCCTATTGGGAGAATCCTCCTTCTACAAGATGGAGGATTTCTAAAAGTCAGAGTCACCTCAGCTCAGGACACCTTAGGGGCTGTCCTGACTGGCCAGTGACTCCTCCTTGTTTTTCTCATTATCTCTCCTGGACTTGCCGCCAAAAGTGGGGGCTGGGTCCAGGAGGCGGGCATCTCCACTAGCTGGAGTGCCCTGGGGCATTGTAACACGAAGCTTGAGCCTTTGAAGCTCACTGCTAGGTGTTACAGTTCCTGCAGGGGGGAGGTGTGAAGCACCTCCACCCAGAGCAGGCTTTGTTTCAGTCCTCAGAGAGCACAAAGGCTCTCAGCGCATGAGGTCAGACACTCGTCTCTCAGCAGCAGGCTGGCACAGACCAGTCAGTCCTGCACTGAACAGTTGGGTAAAATACAGGGGGCATCACTAAGATGAACTCTGTGTGCATTTTTTAATAAATCCAACACTGGAATCAGTGTGGGTTTATTATTCTGAGAAGTTTGATACTAAACTTCCCAGTATTCAGTGTAGCCATTATGGAGCTGTGGAGTTCGTTTTTGACAGACTCCCAGACCATATACTCTTACGGCTACCCTGCACTTACAATGTCTAAGGTTTTGCTTAGACACTGTAGGGGCACAGTGCTCATGCACACATGCCCTCACCTGTGGTATAGTGCACCCTGCCTTAGGGCTGTAAGGCCTACTAGAGGGGTGACTTACCTATGCCACAGGCAGTGGGAGGTTGGCATGGCACCCTGAGGGGAGTGCCATGTCGACTTAGTCATTTTCTCCCCCACCAGCTCACACAAGCTGGCAAGGAGTGTCTGTGCTGAGTGAGGGGTCCCTAGGGTGGCATAAGACATGCTGCAGCCCTTAGAGACCTTCCCTGGCATCAGGGCCCTTGGTACCAGTTACAAGGGACTTACCTGGGTGCCAGAGTTGTGCCAATTGTGGAGACAATGGTACATTTTAGGTGAAAGAACACTGGGGCTGGGGCCTGGTTAGCAGAGTCCCAGCACACTTCTCAGTCAAGTCAGCATCAGTATCAGGCAAAAAGTGGGGGGTAACTGCAACAGGGAGCCATTTCTTTACACTTACAAACTAGGAATAAGGCTCCAGCGCTGGATGTGGTGCCCTGGAATTTGTTTATGACAGAACCCAGTTTATGGGCCCATTTCTGACACAGGGTTTTAATGCTGCATTTAGACAAGGCTTGCCCAGATCTTGGCCTCAATCTGCTACTGTGCCCATTTTTAACAAGGGAGATAAAGGAGGCCCTAATTATTACCACCCTTTAGGAAAGTGCCCTTGTTGGCATGGTTATCCCCCCACTTTTTGCCTGATATTGATGCCAAATTGACCGAGAGTGCGCTGGGATCCTGCTAACCAGGCTCCAGCACCAGTGTTCTTTCCCAAAACCTGTACCTTTGTTTCCACAATTGGCACACCCCGGCACACAGTTAAGACCCTTGTAAAAGGTACTGCAGCATGTATTATGCCACCCTGGGGGACCCCTCACAAAGCACATCCACGCTGTCTTTGCAGCTTGTGTGTGCTGGTGGGGAGGAAAAGGCAAAGTCGACATGGCCTTCCACAAACCACTCCCTGTGGCATAGGTAAGTCACCCCTCTAGCAGGCCTTATAGCCCTAAGGCAGGGTGCACTATACCACAGGTGAGGGCATAGCTGCATGAGCAATATGCCCCTACAGTGTCTAAGTCCATTCTTAGACATTGTAAGTGCAGTGTGGCCATTTTGTGTATATGGTCTGGGAGACTGTCATTACGAACTCCACAGCCCCATAATGGCTTCATTGAATACTGGGAAGTTTGGTATCACACTTCGATGCTCAATAAACACATACTGATGCCAGTGTTGGATTTATTGAGAAATGCACCCACAGGCCATCTTAGAGATGCCCCCTGTATGTTAGCCAAACTGCTAGTGTAGGGCTGACCAGTTTGGAGGACAGGGACCAATAGGGCTAGGTTTGTGTACCCCCCCCCACCCCCCCCCCCCCCCAAAGGGAGTGAACACAGGAAGAGTATAGCCACCCTCAGTGACAGCAGTCATTGGCTACTGCCCTCTGACCTCTGTAACACCCCTAAAATCCAGGATTTAATGGCTCCCCTGTGCCCAGTTCATCAGATTACTGGGGACCTGTAGGAAGTTGGCTCTGTATGTGCTATTTCAAAGTAAGGAATAGCATGCACAGAGTCCAAGGGTTCCCCTTAGAGGTAAAATAGTGGTAAAAAGAGATAATACTAATGCTCTATTTTGTGGTAGTGTGGTCGAGCAGTAGGCTTATCCAAGGAGTAGTGTTAAGCATTTGTTGTACATACACATAGACAATAAATGAGGTACACACACTCAGAGACAAATCCAGCCAATAGGTTTTTGTATAGAAAAATATCTTTTCTTAGTTTATTTTAAGAACCACAGGTTCGAATTCTACATGTAATATCTCATTCGAAAGGTATTGCAGGTAAGTACTTTAGGAACTTCAAATCATCAAAATTGCATGTATACTTTTCAAGTTATTCACAAATAGCTTTTTTAAAAGTGGACACAGTGCAATTTTCACAGTTCCTAGGGGAGGTAAGTATTTGTTAGGTTAACCAGGTAAGTAAGACACTTACAGGGCTTAGTTCTTGGTCCAAGGTAGCCCACCGTTGGGGGTTCAGAGCAACCCCAAAGTCACCACACCAGCAGCTCAGGGCCGGTCAGGTGCAGAGTTCAAAGTGGTGCCCAAAACACATAGGCTAGAATGGAGAGAAGGGGGTGCCCCGGTTCCGGTCTGCTTGCAGGTAAGTACCCGCGTCTTCGGAGGGCAGACCAGGGGGGTTTTGTAGGGCACCGGGGGGGGGCACAAGTCCACACAGAAATTTCACCCTCAGCAGCGCGGGGGCGGCCGGGTGCAGTGTAGAAACAAGCGTCGGGTTTTCAATGTTAGTCTATGAGAGATCTCGGGATCTCTTCAGCGCTGCAGGCAGGCAAGGGGGGGGATTCCTCGGGGAAACCTCCACTTGGACAAGGGAGAGGGACTCCTGGGGGTCACTTCTCCAGTGAAAGTCCGGTCCTTCAGGTCCTGGGGGCTGCGGGTGCAGGGTCTCTCCCAGGCGTCGGGACTTTAGGTTCAAAGAGTCGCGGTCAGGGGAAGCCTCGGGCTTCCCTCTGCAGGCGGCGCTGTGGGGGCTCAGGGGGGACAGGTTTTGGTACTCACAGTATCAGAGTAGTCCTGGGGTCCCTCCTGAGGTGTCGGATCTCCACCAGCCGAGTCGGGGTCGCCGGGTGCAGTGTTGCAAGTCTCACGCTTCTTGCGGGGAGCTTGCAGGGTTCTTTAAAGCTGCTGGAAACAAAGTTGCAGCTTTTCTTGGAGCAGGTCCGCTGCCCTCAGGAGTTTCTTGTCTTTTCGAAGCAGTGGCAGTCCTCAGAGGATGTCGAGGTCGCTGGTCCCTTTGGAAGGCGTCGCTGGAGCAGGATCTTTGGAAGGCAGGAGACAGGCCGGTGAGTTTCTGGAGCCAAGGCAGTTGTCGTCTTCTGGTCTTCCTCTGCAGGGGTTTTCAGCTAGGCAGTCCTTCTTCTTGTAGTTGCAGGAATCTAATTTTCTAGGGTTCAGGGTAGCCCTTAAATACTAAATTTAAGGGCGTGTTTAGGTCTGGGGGGTTAGTAGCCAATGGCTACTAGCCCTGAGGGTGGGTACACCCTCTTTGTGCCTCCTCCCAAGGGGAGGGGGACACAATCCTAACCCTATTGGGGGAATCCTCCATCTGCAAGATGGAGGATTTCTAAAAGTTAGAGTCACCTCAGCTCAGGACACCTTAGGGGCTGTCCTGACTGGCCAGCGACTCCTCCTTGTTTTTCTCATTATTTTCTCCGGCCTTGCCGCCAAAAGTGGGGCCTGGCCGGAGGGGGCGGGCAACTCCACTAGCTGGAGTGTCCTGCTGGGTTGGCACAAAGGAGGTGAGCCTTTGAGGCTCACCGCCAGGTGTGGCAATTCCTGCCTGGGGGAGGTGTTAGCATCTCCACCCAGTGCAGGCTTTGTTACTGGCCTCAGAGTGACAAAGGCACTCTCCCCATGGGGCCAGCAACATGTCTCGGTTTGTGGCAGGCTGCTAAAACTAGTCAGCCTACACAGATAGTCGGTTAAGTTTCAGGGGGCACCTCTAAGGTGCCCTCTGTGGTGTATTTTACAATAAAATGTACACTGGCATCAGTGTGCATTTATTGTGCTGAGAAGTTTGATACCAAACTTCCCAGTTTTCAGTGTAGCCATTATGGTGCTGTGGAGTTCGTGTTTGACAGACTCCCAGACCATATACTCTTATGGCTACCCTGCACTTACAATGTCTAAGGTTTTGTTTAGACACTGTAGGGGTACCATGCTCATGCACTGGTACCCTCACCTATGGTATAGTGCACCCTGCCTTAGGGCTGTAAGGCCTGCTAGAGGGGTGGCTTACCTATACTGCATAGGCAGTGAGAGGCTGGCATGGCACCCTGAGGGGAGTGCCATGTCGACGTACTCGTTTTGTCCTCACTAGCACACACAAGCTGGCAAGCAGTGTGTCTGTGCTGAGTGAGAGGTCTCCAGGGTGGCATAAGACATGCTGCAGCCCTTAGAGACCTTCCTTGGCATCAGGGCCCTTGGTACTAGAAGTACCAGTTACAAGGGACTTATCTGGATGCCAGGGTCTGCCAATTGTGGATACAAAAGTACAGGTTAGGGAAAGAACACTGGTGCTGGGGCCTGGTTAGCAGGCCTCAGCACACTTTCAATTGTAAACATAGCATCAGCAAAGGCAAAAAGTCAGGGGGCAACCATGCCAAGGAGGCATTTCCTTACACAACCCCCCCCCAAACGAAAGAGGATGAGACTAACCTTTCCCAAGAGAGTCTTCATTTTCTAAGTGGAAGAACCTGGAAAGGCCATCTGCATTGGCATGGGCAGTCCCAGGTCTGTGTTCCACTATAAAGTCCATTCCCTGTAGGGAGATGGACCACCTCAACAGTTTAGGATTTTCACCTTTCATTTGCATCAGCCATTTGAGAGGTCTGTGGTCAGTTTGAACTAGGAAGTGAGTCCCAAAGAGGTATGGTCTCAGCTTCTTCAGGGACCAAACCACAGCAAAGGCCTCCCTCTCAATGGCACTCCAACGCTGCTCCCTGGGGAGTAACCTCCTGCTAATGAAAGCAACAGGCTGGTCAAGGCCATCATCATTTGTTTGGGACAAAACTGCCCCTATCCCATGTTCAGAGGCATCAGTCTGCACAATGAACTGCTTAGAATAATCTGGAGCTTTTAGAACTGGTGCTGAGCACATTGCTTGTTTCAGGGTGTCAAAGGCCTGTTGGCATTCCACAGTCCAGTTCACTTTCTTGGGCATTTTCTTGGAGGTGAGTTCAGTGAGGGCTGTCACAATGGATCCATATCCCTTCACAAACCTCCTGTAATACCCAGTCAAGCCAAGGAATGCCCTGACTTGAGTCTGGGTTTTTGGAGCTACCCAGTCCAGAATAGTCTGGATCTTGGGTTGGAGTGGCTGAACTTGGCCTCCACCTACAAGGTGTCCCAAGTAAACCACAGTTCCCTGCCCTATCTGGCATTTGGATGCCTTGATAGAGAGGCCTGCAGATTGCAGAGCCTTCAAAACCTTCCTCAGGTGGACCAGGTGATCCTGCCAGGTGGAGCTAAAGACAGCAATATCATCAAGATAAGCTGTGCTAAAGGACTCCAAGCCAGCAAGGACTTGATTCACCAACCTTTGGAAGGTGGCAGGGGCATTCTTTAAACCAAAGGGCATAACAGTAAACTGATAATGCCCATCAGGTGTGGAGAATGCTGTTTTCTCTTTTGCTCCAGGTGCCATTTTTATTTGCCAGTACCCTGCTGTCAAGTCAAAGGTACTTAGGAATTTGGCAGCACCTAATTTGTCTATGAGCTCATCAGCTCTTGGAATTGGATGGGCATCTGTCTTGGTGACAGAATTGAGCCCTCTGTAGTCCACACAAAACCTCATCTCTTTCTTTCCATCTTTGGTGTGAGGTTTGGGGACTAAGACCACTGGGCTAGCCCAGGGGCTGTCAGAGCGCTCAATTACTCCCAATTCCAGCATCTTGTGGACTTCCACCTTGATGCTTTCCTTGACATGGTCAGACTGCCTAAAGATTTTGTTCTTGACAGGCATGCTGTCACCTGTGTCCACATCATGGGTACACAGGTGGGTCTGACCAGGGGTTAAGGAGAAGAGTTCAGGAAACTGTTGTAGGACTCTCCTACAATCAGCTTGCTGTTGGCCAGAGAGGGTGTCTGAGTAGATCACTCCATCTACTGTGCCATCTTTTGGGTCTGATGATAGAAGATCAGGGAGAGGTTCACTCTCTGCCTCCTGATCCTCATCTGTTACCATCAACAGATTGACATCAGCCCTGTCGTGGAAGAGCTTAAGGCGGTTTACATGGATCACCCTCTTGGGGCTCCTGCTTGTGCCCAGGTCCACCAGGTAGGTGACCTGACTCTTCCTTTCTAGTACTGGGTAAGGGCCACTCCATTTGTCCTGGAGTGCCCTGGGAGCCACAGGCTCCAGAACCCAGACTTTCTGCCCTGGTTGGAACTCAACCAGTGCAGCCTTTTGGTCATACCAAAACTTCTGGAGCTGTTGGCTGGCCTCAAGGTTTTTGGTTGCCTTTTCCATGTACTCTGCCATTCTAGAGCGAAGGCCAAGTACATAGTCCACTATGTCCTGTTTAGGCTCATGGAGAGGTCTCTCCCAGCCTTCTTTAACAAGGGCAAGTGGTCCCCTTACAGGATGACCAAACAGAAGTTCAAAGGGTGAGAATCCTACTCCCTTCTGTGGCACCTCTCTGTAAGCGAAAAGCAGACATGGCAAGAGGACATCCCATCTTCTTTTGAGCTTTTCTGGGAGCCCCATGATCATGCCTTTTAATGTCTTGTTGAATCTCTCAACCAAGCCATTAGTTTGTGGATGGTATGGTGTAGTGAATTTGTAAGTCACTCCACACTCATTCCACATGTGCTTTAGGTATGCTGACATGAAGTTGGTACCTCTGTCAGACACCACCTCCTTAGGGAAACCCACTCTGGTAAAGATACCAATGAGGGCCTTGGCTACTGCAGGGGCAGTAGTCGACCTAAGGGGAATAGCTTCAGGATACCTGGTAGCATGATCCACTACTACCAGGATATACATATTTCCTGAGGCTGTGGGAGGTTCTAGTGGACCAACTATGTCCACACCCACTCTTTCAAAGGGAACCCCCACCACGGGAAGTGGAATGAGGGGGGCCTTTGGATGCCCACCTGTCTTACCACTGGCTTGACAGGTGGGGCAGGAGAGGCAAAACTCCTTAACCATGTTGGACATATTGGGCCAGTAGAAGTGGTTGACTAACCTCTCCCACGTCTTGGTTTGTCCCAAATGTCCAGCAAGGGGAATGTCATGGGCCAATGTTAGGATGAACTCTCTGAACAGCTGAGGCACTACCACTCTCCTAGTGGCACCAGGTTTGGGGTCTCTGGCCTCAGTGTACAGGAGTCCATCTTCCCAATAGACCCTATGCGTTCCATTTTTCTTGCCTTTGGACTCTTCAGCAGCTTGCTGCCTAAGGCCTTCAAGAGAGGGACAGGTTTCTTGTCCCTTACACAGCTCCTCCCTTGAGGGTCCCCCTGGGCCTAAGAGCTCAACCTGGTAAGGTTCAAGCTCCAAAGGCTCAGTTCCCTCAGAGGGCAGAACTTCTTCCTGAGAAGAGAGGTTCCCTTTCTTTTGCTGTGTTGCAGTTGGTTTCCCAACTGACTTTCCTTTCCTCTTGGTAGGCTGGGCCATTCTTCCAGACTCCAGCTCTACTTGTTCACCCTGTGCCTTGCACTGTGCTCTTGTTTTCACACACACCAGTTCAGGGATACCCAGCATTGCTGCATGGGTTTTTAGTTCTACCTCAGCCCATGCTGAGGACTCCAGGTCATTTCCAAGCAGACAGTCCACTGGGATATTTGAGGAGACCACCACCTGTTTCAGGCCATTGACCCCTCCCCATTCCAAAGTAACCATTGCCATGGGATGTACTTTTTTCTGATTGTCAGCGTTGGTGACTGTGTAAGTTTTTCCAGTCAGGTATTGGCCAGGGGAAACCAGTTTCTCTGTCACCATGGTGACACTGGCACCTGTATCCCTCAGGCCCTCTATTCTAGTCCCATTAATTAAGAGTTGCTGTCTGTATTTTTGCATGTTAGGCGGCCAGACAGCTAGTGTGGCTAAATCCACCCCACCCTCAGAAACTAGAGTAGCTTCAGTGTGGACCCTGATTTGCTCTGGGCACACTGTTGATCCCACTTGGAGACTAGCCATACCAGTGTTACCTGGATGGGAGTTTGGAGTGGAACCTTTCTTGGGACAGGCCTTGTCTCCAGTTTGGTGTCCATGCTATTTACAGCTATGACACCAGGCCTTTTTGGGATCAAAGTTTTTACCCTTGTACCCATTGTTTTGTGAAGAGGCTCTGGGCCCACCCTCCTGTGCAGGTTTTTGGGGGCCTGTAGAAGACTCTTTACTATTTTTAGTTTTGGTTGTCTCATCACCCTTCCCCTGGGGAGTCTTTGTGACCCCTTTCTTTTGGTCACCCCCTGTTGAAGTCTTGGACACCCTTGTCTTGACCCAATGGTCCGCCTTCTTTCCCAATTCTTGGGGAGAAATTGGTCCTAGGTCTAACAGATGCTGATGCAGTTTATCATTGAAACAATTACTTAACAGGTGTTCTTTCACAAATAAATTGTACAGCCCATCATAATTACTTACACCACTGCCTTGAATCCAACCATCTAGTGTTTTCACTGAGTAGTCAACAAAGTCAACCCAGGTCTGGCTCGAGGATTTTTGAGCCCCCCTGAACCTAATCCTGTACTCCTCAGTGGAGAATCCAAAGCCCTCAATCAGGGTACCCTTCATGAGGTCATAAGATTCTGCATCTTGTCCAGAGAGTGTGAGGAGTCTATCCCTACACTTTCCTGTGAACATTTCCCAAAGGAGAGCACCCCAGTGAGATCTGTTCACTTTTCTGGTTACACAAGCCCTCTCAAAAGCTGTGAACCATTTGGTGATGTCATCACCATCTTCATATTTAGTTACAATCCCTTTGGGGATTTTCAACATGTCAGGAGAATCTCTGACCCTATTTATGTTGCTGCCACCATTGATGGGTCCTAGGCCCATCTCTTGTCTTTCCCTCTCTATGGCTAGGATCTGTCTTTCCAAAGCCAATCTTTTGGCCATCCTGGCTAACTGGATGTCCTCTTCACTGGGGCTATCCTCAGTGATTTCAGAGGTGTTGGTCTCTCCTGTGAGGGAACCAGCATCTCTGACTATTATTTTTGGAGTCAGGGTTTGAGGGACCCTGTTCTCCCTAGATAGGATTGGTAGGGGGGAATTTTCCTCCAAGTCACTATCCTCTTCCTCTGAGTTGCCACCCTCAGAGGGGTTGGCCTTTTCAAACTCTGCCAAAAGCTCCTGGAGCTGTATTTTGGTAGGTTTGGGGCCCATTGTTATTTTCTTTATTTTACAGAGTGACCTTAGCTCCCTCATCTTAAGATGGAGGTAAGGTGTGGTGTCGAGTTCCACCACAGTCACATCTGTGCTAGACATTTTGCTTCTAAAAGTTGGAATACTTTTTAAGAATCTACAACTGGTTCTAGAATCTAATTCAAACTTTTACAAACTTTTAAACTCTAAAAGAAATGCTAAACAGGATCTAACACAAGGCCCTAGCAGGTCTTTTAAGAATTTAGAAAACTTTTCAAATTGCAAAAATCAATTTCTAATGACAATTTTGGAATTTGTCGTGTGATCAGGTATTGGCTGAGTAGTCCAGCAAATGCAAAGTCTTGTACCCCACCGCTGATCCACCAATGTAGGAAGTTGGCTCTGTATGTGCTATTTCAAAGTAAGGAATAGCATGCACAGAGTCCAAGGGTTCCCCTTAGAGGTAAAATAGTGGTAAAAAGAGATAATACTAATGCTCTATTTTGTGGTAGTGTGGTCGAGCAGTAGGCTTATCCAAGGAGTAGTGTTAAGCATTTGTTGTACATACACATAGACAATAAATGAGGTACACACACTCAGAGACAAATCCAGCCAATAGGTTTTTGTATAGAAAAATATCTTTTCTTAGTTTATTTTAAGAACCACAGGTTCGAATTCTACATGTAATATCTCATTCGAAAGGTATTGCAGGTAAGTACTTTAGGAACTTCAAATCATCAAAATTGCATGTATACTTTTCAAGTTATTCACAAATAGCTGTTTTAAAAGTGGACACTTAGTGCAATTTTCACAGTTCCTAGGGGAGGTAAGTATTTGTTAGGTTAACCAGGTAAGTAAGACACTTACAGGGCTTAGTTCTTGGTCCAAGGTAGCCCACCGTTGGGGGTTCAGAGCAACCCCAAAGTCACCACACCAGCAGCTCAGGGCCGGTCAGGTGCAGAGTTCAAAGTGGTGCCCAAAACACATAGGCTAGAATGGAGAGAAGGGGGTGCCCCGGTTCCGGTCTGCTTGCAGGTAAGTACCCGCGTCTTCGGAGGGCAGACCAGGGGGGTTTTGTAGGGCACCGGGGGGGACACAAGTCCACACAGAAATTTCACCCTCAGCAGCGCGGGGGCGGCCGGGTGCAGTGTAGAAACAAGCGTCGGGTTTTCAATGTTAGTCTATGAGAGATCTCGGGATCTCTTCAGCGCTGCAGGCAGGCAAGGGGGGGGATTCCTCGGGGAAACCTCCACTTGGACAAGGGAGAGGGACTCCTGGGGGTCACTTCTCCAGTGAAAGTCCGGTCCTTCAGGTCCTGGGGGCTGCGGGTGCAGGGTCTCTCCCAGGCGTCGGGACTTTAGGTTCAAAGACTCGCGGTCAGGGGAAGCCTCGGGCTTCCCTCTGCAGGCGGCGCTGTGGGGGCTCAGGGGGGACAGGTTTTGGTACTCACAGTATCAGAGTAGTCCTGGGGTCCCTCCTGAGGTGTCGGATCTCCACCAGCCGAGTCGGGGTCGCCGGGTGCAGTGTTGCAAGTCTCCCTCTTCTTGCGGGGAGCTTGCAGGGTTCTTTAAAGCTGCTGGAAACAAATTTGCAGCTTTTCTTGGAGCAGGTCCGCTGCCCTCGGGAGTTTCTTGTCTTTTCGAAGCAGGGGCAGTCCTCAGAGGATGTCGAGGTCGCTGGTCCCTTTGGAAGGCGTCGCTGGAGCAGGATCTTTGGAAGGCAGGAGACAGGCCGGTGAGTTTCTGGAGCCAAGGCAGTTGTCGTCTTCTGGTCTTCCTCTGCAGGGGTTTTCAGCTAGGCAGTCCCTCTTCTTGTAGTTGCAGGAATCTAATTTTCTAGGGTTCAGGGTAGCCCTTAAATACTAAATTTAAGGGCGTGTTTAGGTCTGGGGGGTTAGTAGCCAATGGCTACTAGCCCTGAGGGTGGGTACACCCTCTTTGTGCCTCCTCCCAAGGGGAGGGGGACACAATCCTAACCCTATTGGGGGAATCCTCCATCTGCAAGATGGAGGATTTCTAAAAGTTAGAGTCACCTCAGCTCAGGACACCTTAGGGGCTGTCCTGACTGGCCAGCGACTCCTCCTTGTTTTTCTCATTATTTTCTCCGGCCTTGCCGCCAAAAGTGGGGCCTGGCCGGAGGGGGCGGGCAACTCCACTAGCTGGAGTGTCCTGCTGGGTTGGCACAAAGGAGGTGAGCCTTTGAGGCTCACCGCCAGGTGTGGCAATTCCTGCCTGGGGGAGGTGTTAGCATCTCCACCCAGTGCAGGCTTTGTTACTGGCCTCAGAGTGACAAAGGCACTCTCCCCATGGGGCCAGCAACATGTCTCGGTTTGTGGCAGGCTGCTAAAACTAGTCAGCCTACACAGATAGTCGGTTAAGTTTCAGGGGGCACCTCTAAGGTGCCCTCTGTGGTGTATTTTACAATAAAATGTACACTGGCATCAGTGTGCATTTATTGTGCTGAGAAGTTTGATACCAAACTTCCCAGTTTTCAGTGTAGCCATTATGGTGCTGTGGAGTTCGTGTTTGACAGACTCCCAGACCATATACTCTTATGGCTACCCTGCACTTACAATGTCTAAGGTTTTGTTTAGACACTGTAGGGGTACCATGCTCATGCACTGGTACCCTCACCTATGGTATAGTGCACCCTGCCTTAGGGCTGTAAGGCCTGCTAGAGGGGTGGCTTACCTATACTGCATAGGCAGTGAGAGGCTGGCATGGCACCCTGAGGGGAGTGCCATGTCGACTTACTCGTTTTGTCCTCACTAGCACACACAAGCTGGCAAGCAGTGTGTCTGTGCTGAGTGAGAGGTCTCCAGGGTGGCATAAGACATGCTGCAGCCCTTAGAGACCTTCCTTGGCATCAGGGCCCTTGGTACTAGAAGTACCAGTTACAAGGGACTTATCTGGATGCCAGGGTCTGCCAATTGTGGATACAAAAGTACAGGTTAGGGAAAGAACACTGGTGCTGGGGCCTGGTTAGCAGGCCTCAGCACACTTTCAATTGTAAACATAGCATCAGCAAAGGCAAAAAGTCAGGGGGCAACCATGCCAAGGAGGCATTTCCTTACAGGACCTCACAAGAAGAAAGAAGGACGGCTAAGCTGAAACACCAGCAGAGAAGATGGAGGACAAAAACTGACTAGGGTCCAGCCCTACCGGCCTGTCTCCAGCTTCAAAAGCCCTGCAAAAGAAAGCAACGCATCCGTCTGGTTTAGCGACCACTGAGAAGCCTCCAGGGGACTGCCTGCATCACAGAGGACCAAGCACTCCCGTGGACAGCAGCCCTGTCAAAGAAGAAACTCCATCTAAGGACTCCAGAACCACCTCGGATCTGCGAGTCCTGACCACTCTGCACCTGACACCCATGACCCGTGTGCAAGTGGCCCAACCGACTAGAGGTGGTCCCCAGGCGATTCCGAGCAAGTGCCCACCCTGGGTTGACTCCTCCTGTCCAACACGATGACTGCAGCCTGAATCCAGAGGCCCCCCCACTGACCACGACCGAACCAGATGAGGATACCCATCGGCAAAAGGTACACTGCACCCACAGCCCCCTGCCCATGGGGAATCCGAACTCCGGTGCAGCAATGTCCAGAAGGCAGTCTTCCTCCCTGTCCAGCTCGTGGTTTTCCAGACCAGACTTCCTGGACCCAGTCTGCAGCTTCTAAGTGACCCCTGGGGTCCCCGTACAGGAAAGTATTATGAGCCCAAAGCTGAGTTTGCACCTTGTACCCGGCCACCCCTGTGCCGCTGAGGGTGTGTGTTTGGTGCTTACCTGTGCCCCCTCCCTCCCCCCGTGGCTCCTCTAAACCCCCATGGTCTGCCCTCCAAAGACACCGGTACACCTGCAAGCAGGCCTGATCCACTGTGCCCCTAGCCTCCATATGAGCCCACTTTAAATTTGCCTCATCTTTGACCTCTGCACCCGGCCAGCCCGTGTTGCTGGGTGTTTGGGGTTATCTTTAACCCCAAACTGTGGATTTCCTAACCCCCTGAGATTGAAACTGTAAGTTGAATACTTACTCAAATCCATACTAACTTTTCTTCCCCCCAGGAACTGTTTCTGAAAATTGCACTGTCAACTTTTAAAAACGATTATTGTCATTCATTTAAAAACTGTATAACTTGCGAATTCTAATCAAAGTGGTATTGATACATATCTTGAGTACTTATTTATTCAGGTACTTACCTGCAACTTGAATTTTGTGGATCTAGAATCATTGGCCTGGAAGTGCGTGCTTCCTTTATTGTCTGTGTGTGTACAACAAATGATTTGCACTACCTTCTGATCAGCCTAACTGCTGGACCGCACTACCACAAAAGAAAGCATTAGTATTATCTACTTTAGCCTCTGTTAAGCCTCCGGGGAGCTCCTGGACTCTCTGCACTATCTCATTATGATATAGTATATAAAGAGCCAGCTTCCTACACACTCCATCTCCCTAACTGACTCAGTGGCAAAGGTTGTGGGTCAGGTGGTGCTGACCACAACTTACCTCCTGGATGGAAAGGAATCTTTCCAATCTAAAGTTTGGTTTTAGACCTGAATGGAGTACTCTTGATTAGTGTTTAAATTGACATCCATTTTTTACAAATATGTGGTAGCGTAGCAGGGGAGAGGGGGGTGGGAGCTTACACATGGCCTTTATGTAGCTGTCAGATACTTCTGACTGAGTCACAAGAAATACACTTTGGTCTCTGTTGAGCTCAATTGGAGTGAATACTAGCACTGACCTCTTTTTAAGGGATTTCTAAAGGGACATATCTGCTGTCATAAGATATGGCCTGAATGGCCAGTACATGGTAAACTTTGAGGTAAAAAGGGGGGTCAGACAGGGCTGTATTCTAGCCACTTTTTATTCACTCTTTACATTAATCAGCTTGAGTCGCCCCTTCTTTTAGGGTGCTAGAGACTTGCTCACAGCCGATGGAAGACCAATTTCACCACTTCTTTACGCCAATTATGCAGTTTTGCTAGCTTGCACCATAATTGGATAAAGCATTCATTACATTCTTTTGAAGTGTTTATGACTTCCTTGGACTTATTGATTAACTGTGCCGAATCCCATATTATGACTGGCACTTCCAAAATCTACTAAAACCTGCCAGTATTTTATCTCCAGCAAGGGAATCTCCAAAGTATCTGTATTCCCATGTTTGAGGGTTCACTTCAATCAAAGGGCACTTAGTCCACGACCTTACCTTTTAAAAAACTTGCTATGATTATGTCAATTTCTTCTCTTTGTATTTTTTCTACCAGACTGGGTTTCAAGCCCCCCTTCCACTATGATCAATATATTACAATCTAAGTGTCTTTATGCTGCATCCCATGGGAGCAGTATTTGGGGGTATAAGGATGCATCTATTTTGCAGATTTTAGAGAATTATTTTTACAGACACCTCGTTACTTTCCCAGAGTACACCGACCTATGTAGTCCATGAGGAACTTAGCATGGGGTATCTTTCTGATGTTCTCGCCCTCTCTGAGTGGCCCGTTTCTTGATAATAAGACCATCAATAAGGACTGCCTAAAGTTAGACAGGGTCCATCAAATCAAATGGTTAACATGTTAGAATCGTTCTGTGCTCTCGGTCAACCCATCTCTTTCTTATAACCCTGACAGAATTACTAGAACCAACACGAAAAGAATAACACATCAGTTTTCTTAACCTTAAGAGAATTCCAGAAAACCTGGACAACCTCTGAAACACTATGTACGAGCTCATTCCCCCAGTGAAACCCACCCTGGGCATGAAGCCTTATTTGGTGATGGTACGTAGCACAAATACTCGCTTCCTCTTAACTAGATTCAGGTTAAGCACGATGCACGTTTTGCTAGCCGTCCCGAGAAGATGGCACAAGGCCAGGACTCTGGCCCCTTGCTTGTGCGACTGAACATCAGGGGGGACAACTTTGGTTACTCACGGACTCGGAGTCGCCGGAGGGTCCTCCCTGAGGTGTTGGTTCTCCACCAGTCGAGTCGGGGTCGCCGGGTGCAGTGTTGCAAGTCTCACGCTTCTTGCGGGGAGTTGCAGGGGTCTTTAAATCTGCTCCTTGAAACAAAGTTGCAGTTTTTTTGGAGCAGTGCCGCTGTCCTCTGGAGTTTCTTGGTCTCTTGGAAGCAGGGCAGTCCTCTGAGGATTCAGAGGTCGCTGGTCCTGGAGAAAGCATCGCTGGAGCAGGGTTCTTTAGAAGGCAGGAGACAGGCCGGTAGGACTGGGGCCAAAGCAGTTGGTGTTTTCTTTCTTCTTCTGCAGGGGTTTTCAGCTCAGCAGTCTTCTTCTTCGGTAAGTTGCAGGAATCTAAATTCTTAGGTTCAGGGAAGCCCTTAAATACTAAATTTAAGGGCGTGTTTAGGTCTGGGGGGTTAGTAGCCAATGGCTACTAGACCTGAGGGTGGGTACACCCTCTTTGTGCCTCCTCCCAAGGGGAGGAGGTCACATTCCTATCCCTATTGGGGGAATCCTCCTTCTACAAGATGGAGGATTTCTAAAAGTCAGAGTCACCTCAGCTCAGGACACCTTAGGGGCTGTCCTGACTGGCCAGTGACTCCTCCTTGTTTTTCTCATTATCTCTCCTGGACTTGCCGCCAAAAGTGGGGGCTGTGTCCAGGGGGCGGGCATCTCCACTAGCTGGAGTGCCCGGGGGCATTGTAACACGAAGCCTGAGCCTTTGAAGCTCACTGCTAGGTGTTACAGTTCCTGCAGGGGGGAGGTGTGAAGCACCTCCACCCAGAGCAGGCTTTGTTTCTGTCCTCAGAGAGCACAAAGGCTCTCACCGCATGAGGTCAGACACTCGTCTCTCAGCAGCAGGCTGGCACAGACCAGTCAGTCCTGCACTGAACAATTGGGTAAAATACAGGGGGTATCTCTAAGATGCCCTCTGTGTGCATTTTTTAATAAATCCAACACTGGCATCAGTGTGGGTTTATTATTCTGAGAAGTTTGATACCAAACTTCCCAGTATTCAGTGTAGCCATTATGGAGCTGTGGAGTTCGTTTTTGACAGACTCCCAGACCATATACTCTTATGGCTACCCTGCACTTACAATGTCTAAGGTTTTGCTTAGACACTGTAGGGTCATAGTGCTCATGCACTGGTGCCCTCACCTATGGTATAGTGCACCCTGCCTTAGGGCTGTAAGGCCTACTAGAGGGGTGACTTATCTATACTGCATAGGCAGTGTGAGGTTGGCATGGCACCCTGAGGGGAGTGCCATGTCGACTTACTCGTTTTGTTCTCATCAGCACACACAAGCTGGCAAGCAGTGTGTCTGTGCTGAGTGAGGGGTCCCCAGGGTGGCATAAGATATGCTGCAGCCCTTAGAGACCTTCCCTGGCATCAGGGCCGTTGGTACCAGGGGTACCAGTTACAAGGGACTTACCTGGATGCCAGGGTGTGCCAATTATGGAATCAAAAGTACATTTTAGGTGAAAGAACACTGGTGCTGGGGCCTGGTTAGCAGGGTCCCAGCACACTTCTCAGTCAAGTCAGCATCAGTATCAGGCAAAAAGTGGGGGGTAACTGCAACAGGGAGCCATTTCTTTACACACATGTATTCAAATGGGTTTTGCATATGTACAGACTAACATGGATTCATACCATAGGTTTCTTTTCATTTACCTAACTATCTAAGCACACACAAAACAAACACAAAAAATGTTTGATGGCAAAACAAGCGATACTCATTTACAATTAAAAAAAGCCAATGAAAAGACCCTTGATTTCTACCACAAATCAGGAGGAGACGATCACTCACTTGAAAATGTGGGCCGTCTTCCGCAGGAAGTCCTGCTCCTGCTGGTTTGTGTCCGAGCTCATGCTTTGTTCGATGACCGACAGGAGGGGCTCAATGATGTCAAATACCAGCGGATTCTCTGGCTGCTTGTTCAAGAACACCTCAATTAGATCCAGCACCTGCAACATCACAAGCAGTTATAAGACACCTGCGAGTGGTGAGTGAATTACAGACCCCGTGTATCTGTTAAAAGCCAATGGTTTAGCTTCTGTCCGTTAAGCAAAGCCTAACATTTGTACATGAAATACTGATTAGTAGGTGAAGGGCAAGTAGTCTGGCACAAGAACATGCACCACTTCAAACCACAACTTCACTAGCAGACACCCTTGCACACAACTGGATGCAGGCAAAGAAGCACACCGACTGAATCTACAGGGCATATTAAGGCAGCGGTCGAAGGGATAATGGCAGACTCAGAGCCATCTGTCAGAAAGGAAAACACAATCATACCGAGTATTTACTTCTCCAAAACAGTGTGCTCTTTATTGAGGAGGAATGCAAGTAGCTGAATTGTGACTGCTGGAATCTTCTAAACCAAACGCACTTACTGCACCCCAAACCGAACTGGCATTTATTTGCCATAAAGGGCTATATGCACCGGACAACAAATGTTTTATTTGTGCACTCAGGAGCAAAAACAGTAATGCCAAGGCAGCTGCAGAGATTCTTTGGA
The DNA here is from genome assembly GCF_031143425.1 of Pleurodeles waltl. NCBI lineage: Eukaryota > Metazoa > Chordata > Amphibia > Caudata > Salamandridae > Pleurodeles > Pleurodeles waltl. The sequence continues at coordinate 95,971,956 of NC_090441.1, forward strand.
TCGCCTGTGCCTTTACAGCCTATTCAAATCAGGCTTATTCTTGTTCCAGGGCAACCTTTAGCAGAAGTATGAAGAGCTATAAATACAACTATAATAATTCCATATAATAAAATATGCTACAACTTAAACCGCTAGCTTGGTTTTTTTCCAGTGAGATAAACCAATAGCTGCCTATGTTATAGTTCTCAAACTATATGTGTCTACTGATGGCCAATAAGGCTGAAACCCATGAGAGGTTGAGAATTTTATGGTAGTTGAGACTATACTGTTCTTACTGGAACAGGGCCAAGGCTGACTCCCATGTGGTTGATTCCTACCTCTAGTGAAACAGTGAGCAAAACTTGTAACACTGGCTTTCCTGCTTCAGAATCGTACTCAGCAGCTCTCATTCAATCAATCATAGTATATGTAAAGCACGGCTTATCACCCCGAGGGGTTACCCAGGTGTTCAGGGTTGTTGCTCTGTGTCCGAGCTACTCCTCAAAGAGCCAAGTCTTTAGTTCCTTCCTGGTTGGCTGGTGGAAGGAGAGTCTGCGGTTGATAAGTTTAGGTCCAATGTTGTGGAGGGCTTTGTAGGCAATGGTAAGAACTTTGAATTTGCTCCTCTTGTTTACCGGCAGCCAGTGTACATCTTAGAGTTTGGGGTGATGTGGGTTCTTCTGGGAAGGTCTAGGACAAGTCTCGCTGCTATTTTCTAGATGGTCTAGAGGCAGTGGAGGAGCCTGGCAGGGAGTCCTACGTAGAGAGTGTTTCCATAGTCTAGCCTGCTGGCGATGATGGCTTGGGTTACCATTTTTCTGGTTTCGGTGGCGATCCATTTGATCTTCTGTAGCATGCAGAAGTTGTGGAAGTTGGAAGAAGCCACTGCATTTATCTGCTGTTTGAAGGTGAGTTTGCGGTCTAAGATGATATTGAGGTACAGGTGTGGTCAGTCAGTGACGGTGGTTCTCCAAGCTTGGAAGGCCACCACCCCAGGGGAAGGGGTTGCTTTCTAAGATGATTACTACTGTCTTGTACGTGTTCAGTTAAAGCAGCTGGATTTCATCCATTCGGCGACGTGTGTCATGGCGTTGCTGAAGTTGTCACTGGGGGTGGCGTGGTATTCAGCAAGGGAGAGTATTAGTTGGGTGTCATCAGCATAAGAGATGATTTTGAGTCCATGGGAGCGAACAATCTTGGCCAGTGGCGTTACATAAATGTTGAAGAAGTTGGGGCTGAGGCCCCCCCTTGTCGATGGCGGACCTTCAATTGGTTTGCCCAGCAACTTTCATTTACTGTTGGGTTGCTCCATTTTTACTAACACGTTACAATTCCTATATTTTCTTTTTAATTTAATGAGCCAAGTGTTGTTTGCCATGTTGAAACAGGTACATTTATGATAGAAAAAATGGTGCCTAGGGTCATGCCACACGGATGTGCAAACATTTCGTATGGAAGCCGTCACATACACGCACAGATATATCACACACTTTTTTTTATAATTCATAAGATCATGAATAAATCAGATCTTACCAGTGTTTACATAAGCATTCATTGTCATAGCAGTTTTGACATCGGCAAGGCAAAGCTAATATCACCATATTTTTTCAAAACTGCAGAAATAAATCATATATTGTTACAGCTGTAGCTTCAGTGGACTGAGAGCTCAGTCAGAGACCAGTATTCCATAAGTAGGAATCTGTGCAATGCCAATTCAGCTTTTTATCTTTCTGATGTCAATAAGATGAGCACCATGAAAATGAATCCAGTTAACATTATTCAAGCAGCAACAGACAATTCATATTGTGCTGCTAAAGAAAATCCATTATTGGTCAGTCTCTACAGTGCTGTTGGGTGCAACAATATATTTCAACACGACTACAGAGAAGGGGTGAACGAGGATTATATGCCGGGCAGATACAAAATTATGATTTTTGAAAGTTCCAACGAAGTACACTTCATTTACAGCACTCCGCTCAGGCTATAGAAATACCACACACATACAGACAGACATATATTGGTTTTGCTAATATGACGGTGCCCTAAAAACCTTAAAGGCTAAAGGAGTTCTGATGACATTTTCTTTAAAGAGGATGTTATACATTATGCTTCTCACAGAGGTTTATATGCTTCTCACAGAGGTTTATAACTTGCTGTCAACTGCCACAGTTAGTAAGCAAAGAACGCCCGATAACTGCAGAAACTGAACCAGTTGTAACAGAAAAGCTGCACTAACAGGGCTGGAAAAAAACGAGATGCGTTTTGTAATTTGCTGTAATGAACATCTTTGTGTTTGAGATGGTACTGCAATAAATGACAGTACTGCATATTTTCAGACATGGAGTGGGACATGGCGAAACCACTGATGCTGAAAAGTGATTCAATTATTCTTATCTTACAGTTCTTGACATCTCCTAATATATGGCTTGCTTCTCTCCCAGGAGACAATGTCAGGCTCAGAGAAACCAGCACAAGAGCTGTTCAGTAAAAGAATAAAGTTAAGCTGACATTGAGACAGTAGTAAAGTAAAAATCTCCCTCCCCCACCATTGCAACTTCATGCCTCCTTCTTAAAGTTAGACACAGCTGAGATACTAAAAACCGCCCTCCTGAATTTGTATGACTCTTTTATGAAGCTGGAGACACCTGATAGAGTAGTAAGAAACCAACCCCTGAAGTTTCCTGCCCCTTTCCTGAAGATGGACACGGCTGAAAGTACTCCTGCATCTCTCAGCTGCTTCCATGAAGCTAGATACATCTGAGAGCCAGACTGGAACTCCTCTTGCAAGAAACCCCTGCTGCATCTTCATGTTCCTCTCCCAGACATTGAAAACAACTATGAGTGTAGAATCCCTTCCTGCATCTTCCCACCCAGTCTCTGAAGCTGGATATAACTGAGTGAGAATTAGCTCCTCCATCTTCCAGCCCCATCCCATCCCAGCTGAGATCCAGAGGGAGAACTTCTTCTTGGTTTCCCTTTCCCTAACCCCTCCCTCAATATGGACACAGATACAAGGATTTTCTTTTCTGCATCTTCCTGACACCTCCCTTAAACTGGACACAGCTGAGAGTGTGAGAATAATGTTTCTCCCCCTTTAAAAAGCTGGACACAGCTAACAGCCATAGGGGGAAACCATCTCCTGCATTTTCTCTCCCTCTATAAAGCCGGACCCAGAGTGAGAAACATTCTAAAGCTGGACTCCGCTGAGTGGCAACTCCCTTCTGCATTTTGCTGCCACCTCCCTGGTCACAGACACAGCTGAGAGAATGAGAACCCCTCCTGCTTATTTCTGGCCCCTTCATGAAGGACACAGAGCAGCCTTAACAGTTTAATACAGAAATCTTTGCTGGGTCTAAGACATGGACAGACCCAAACCACTTAAAGAACAGACGACCAACCACACAAGTAATTGCAAAAACATAAATAGAACAACTTTCAAACCTTAGTTTTGAAATCCCGCCTCAATATTTTCTCTTTGCGGATTTTTTCCTTCTCGTCTTTCTTGGCTTGGATGCGTTTTTTCTGCTCGGCAAAAAGGGCTGAGATGTTTTCGTCAAGAGCCAACATGGTGTCATCATCAACATCCGCATCACTGTCCTCTGTATCCTTCAGGTTTATAAATAAAAAGTAGTGGAGCACATTTAAAAAAAGATTACTATGATGTGCACAGCGAGGCAAAATTGGAGTCTGCACTGCCGCTGGTAGATGTTCTTACAATGTCATCAGGGCAGAAAGCAAAAGACAACAGTGCTCTGTGCATCTAAAATACTGAAAAGATACTCACCTCCGACCTCACGCACACATGATCTAGTCTGCCATGTTCTTCAAATAATAATCACTCGCACCACCTCTCTCACGTGAACAAACTTTGGAAAAGCCAAAAGGCTTGGCCTTTACTGGTACAATGGCCATTTTGTTTTTAATTAAAGTATATGCAACATAATCAGCATGTCTCGTACACTTGAAATAAAAACGTGAACTTTAAAGCATTTTTGAGGTGGTCGTTTTACTAGAGATATTTTTTTGTTTTTTTAATATCATGCTTTTCAGACATTGTAGATATAAAAGTGCTGAATGATTGTCTGCAATAAAACATTATTGTTGTAAATAGGTACGGGTTGTAACTCTTCACTAACAACTTTAAAGTTCACAGGAAGAAAAACAAGAAAATTCACACAAAGGCCCCAGACCTGAGATACATAATTTTGGTTTAATGTGCCAAAAAAGTAAAATGCTGTTTTTTATTTTTTTTATTTTGCAAAGTGAGAGCGAGGATTAGTCTTATGGATGGACAAAGTGATAGCGAGGAGGCAGACGTGGCAGTGTGCATGGGGGTTGGAAGAAAGGACAGAAAGGAGAAAATGAATGGCCGTGCACATAAGTGATGGGCTGAGGATAAGCGAGTGGATGGGGAGCAAATGCACAGGTGCATGTGGACAGAGTGGATAGGATGGAACAGGGTTGTAGAAGGTAGTGGAAGGGGTGTGAGAGAATAGCAAGGTTCACAGACCACAAAGGAATGAAAGCATATCCAGTAGAAATTATACAAGAAAATTCCTGGCAGGTGCTCTGGAAACAAAGAGTTACTCCACTCTGTCACTGTCATTAGTTATCATGTCCTTACTTCTCACGCCTTTGACCTATACCCCTATTTCATGGAGTCTGACTATACTGCAGTGTTATTAACATTCTAAGCTACTCCCTAAAAATCCAGATCAGCTAATCAATGGCTCGAATTACTCAGCCACCTCTGCGAAATCCACCCCTTTTGCCATATGTCAGACTCTTGCTAAAAGCATCAAGTTCATATGGAACTCATGGTCTGTAAGCCAGATTAATGGGGGGCTGATACACCACCGGACAGAACTGCCACAGCCTTCAGTATTATTCTCTGCTTCCCTGACGAAATCTGAATGCCTGCACCTACCAAAGCATTTGCAGCCTTGAAAGCTGTCATCAGCTGCTGACGGAAATTTTCATCGACATCTTCTGGGTTCTTCTCTTCCTCGTTGTCAGAATCTTTTGCTTCAGCATCCCCGTCCTCAGAGCTGTCGTCTGAAGATTCATTACTTTCTTCATCATCCTGACATATAACATCAATAGAAAATGTAGCATTCTTTAACAATCTTTGAAGCATTACACTAATGGAAATAAAGTACACACACAAAGTCACATTTAAAGGAAAGGTGTGTGTGATGTGGTCTAGCTGCCAAGTTGCCTACTTTGAAATCTGGAAACTTGAGTTTTAATTCAGGCTTCAACATTTTGCCAGAGAATCATGGAATTCTGGACAAACAACCGTATTACTCTGAACCAGAAATTACAAATATAGGTCCTGTAAAGATGTGTGAATGTACATTGTGTATACTGTTACAGTATTTATATTTTTACCACTTCCATCTGTATTTATCCATATTTGGTTTTGGCCATTTTATTGGTATATATCTACACTTATTTTGTGTTTTGAAAATAGATGAGGGTGTAAAATTGCATAGTTTCATACTTATTTAATCAATACTCATTTGCTTATATTGTGATGCCCATCATGTTTTAGCAAATTAAGCAGCCAAATATAATTAAACATCACACCAACAGTTTGCATTATACCTCTAATGTGTTAACGTACACCTGTATTTAACGAAAGCTCATGCTGCTTTTGTTTTGTTTTTTTAACTCCCCCTGCTATCTGCTCATCTGATGGTCTGTACATCATGAAAGGCAGCACTGAGAGTCGATCACTAGAGGCCCACATTTTTGTATTTGTCTGCTTTTATAAATGAATACAGACGGCTAATGTAAGGAAATGCCTCCTTGGCATGGTTGCCCCCTGACTTTTTGCCTTTGCTGATGCTATGTTTACAATTGAAAGTGTGCTGAGGCCTGCTAACCAGGCCCCAGCACCAGTGTTCTTTCCCTAACCTGTACTTTTGTATCCACAATTGGCAGACCCTGGCATCCAGATAAGTCCCTTGTAACTGGTACTTCTAGTACCAAGGGCCCTGATGCCAAGGAAGGTCTCTAAGGGCTGCAGCATGTCTTATGCCACCCTGGAGACCTCTCACTCAGCACAGACACACTGCTTGCCAGCTTGTGTGTGCTAGTGAGGACAAAACGAGTAAGTCGACATGGCACTCCCCTCAGGGTGCCATGCCAGCCTCTCACTGCCTATGCAGTATAGGTAAGACACCCCTCTAGCAGGCCTTACAGCCCTAAGGCAGGGTGCACTATACCATAGGTGAGGGTACCAGTGCTTGAGCATGGTACCCCTACAGTGTCTAAACAAAACCTTAGACATTGTAAGTGCAGGGTAGCCATAAGAGTATATGGTCTGGGAGTCTGTTTTACACAAACTCCACAGCACCATAATGGCTACACTGAAAACTGGGAAGTTTGGTATCAAACTTCTCAGCACAATAAATGCACACTGATGCCAGTGTACATTTTATTGTAAAATACACCACAGAGGGCACCTTAGAGGTGCCCCCTGAAACTTAACCGACTGTCTGTGTAGGCTGACTAGTTCCAGCAGCCTGCCACACCAGAGACATGTTGCTGGCCCCATGGGGAGAGTGCCTTTGTCACTCTGAGGCCAGTAACAAAGCCTGCACTGGGTGGAGATGCTAACACCTCCCCCACGCAGGAGCTGAGACACCTGGCGGTGAGCCTCAAAGGCTCACCCCTTTGTCACAGCCCAGCAGGGCACTCCAGCTTAGTGGAGTTGCCCGCCCCCTCCGGCCACTGCCCCCACTTTTGGCGGCAAGGCTGGAGGGAACAAAGAAAGCAACAAGGAGGAGTCACTGGCCAGTCAGGACAGCCCCTAAGGTGTCCTGAGCTGAGGTGACTCTGACTTTTAGAAATCCTCCATCTTGCAGATGGAGGATTCCCCCAATAGGGTTAGGATTGTGGCCCCCTCCCCTTGGGAGGAGGCACAAAGAGGGTGTACCCACCCTCAGGGCTAGTAGCCATTGGCTACTAACCCCCCAGACCTAAACACGCCCTTAAATTTAGTATTTAAGGGCTACCCTGAACCCTAGAAAATTAGATTCCTGCAACTACAAGAAGAAGGACTGCCTAGCTGAAAACCCCTGCAGAGGAAGACCAGAAGACGACAACTGCCTTGGCTCCAGAAACTCACCGGCCTGTCTCCTGCCTTCCAAAGATCCTGCTCCAGCGACGCCTTCCAAAGGGACCAGCGACCTCGACATCCTCTGAGGACTGCCCCTGCTTCGAAAAGACAAGAAACTCCCGAGGACAGCGGACCTGCTCCAAGAAAAGCTGCAACTTTGTTTCCAGCAGCTTTAAAGAACCCTGCAAGCTCCCCGCAAGAAGCGTGAGACTTGCAACACTGCACCCGGCGACCCCGACTCGGCTGGTGGCGATCCAACACCTCAGGAGGGACCCCAGGACTACTCTAAGACTGTGAGTACAAAAACCTGTCCCCCCTGAGCCCCCACAGCGCCGCCTGCAGAGGGAATCCCGAGGCTTCCCCTGACCGCGACTCTTTGAATCCTAAGTCCCGACACCTGGGAGAGACCCTGCACCCGCAGCCCCCAGGACCTGAAGGACCGGACTTTCACTGGAGGAGTGACCCCCAGGAGTCCCTCTCCCTTGCCCAAGTGGAGGTTTCCCCGAGGAACCCCCCCCTTGCCTGCCTGCAGCGCTGAAGAGATCCCTAGATCTCCCATTGGCTTCCATTACAAACCCGACGCTTGTTTCTACACTGCACCCGGCCGCCCCCGCGCTGCTGAGGGTGAAATTTCTGTGTGGGCTTGTGTCCCCCCCGGTGCCCTACAAAACCCCCCTGGTCTGCCCTCCGAAGACGCGGGTACTTACCTGCAAGCAGACCGGAACCGGGACACCCCCTTCTCTCCATTCTAGCCTATGTGTTTTGGGCACCACTTTGAACTCTGCACCTGACCGGCCCTGAGCTGCTGGTGTGGTGACTTTGGGGTTGCTCTGAACCCCCAACGGTGGGCTACCTTGGACCAAGAACTAAGCCCTGTAAGTGTCTTACTTACCTGGTTAACCTAACAAATACTTACCTCCCCTAGGAACTGTGAAAATTGCACTAAGTGTCCACTTTTAAAACAGCTATTTGTGAATAACTTGAAAAGTATACATGCAATTTTGATGATTTGAAGTTCCTAAAGTACTTACCTGCAATACCTTTCGAATGAGATATTACATGTAGAATTTGAACCTGTGGTTCTTAAAATAAACTAAGAAAAGATATTTTTCTATATAAAAACCTATTGGCTGGATTTGTCTCTGAGTGTGTGTACCTCATTTATTGTCTATGTGTATGTACAACAAATGCTTAACACTACTCCTTGGATAAGCCTACTGCTCGACCACACTACCACAAAATAGAGCATTAGTATTATCTATTTTTACCACTATTTTACCTCTAAGGGGAACCCTTGGACTCTGTGCATGCTATTCCTTACTTTGAAATAGCACATACAGAGCCAACTTCCTACAGCTAACACACTGTTTTCTGTCTGTATTTATCTGTAAAAATCAGTAAAAACGGAGAACTGTGAGCTGTAATTAGGCCAATATGTCTAAAGTTCAAAAATACAACTGTGCATTGTGCTGTCTAGTACTGTGCCACTTACCAACTTCCGAGAGCTTGGCATGCGCTCTATCAAACTCCTAAAGTTAATAAGCACTCTGCACAAAATGTTGCACTTTGCTCAGCCATTCAGAATCCTTAGAATATTGGCTCTAATCACTGCAATGTAGGTTCAGTAGCAGGATCATAAAGCAAATAGTGGGCATATTCATTTGCCTCTGTTGGATGATAATAGAGGCACTGATAATAACAGTGGTATTACCTAAACCAAGTGAAACAATTTGAAAAGATCATTACTTCGTCATACTACTGTTAGACCTGTCAGCCCTAAGGTGGTCTTCCCCCAAACCTCTTGCCTTCTTTCCTACAATTTTTGCTGAATTCGCTTTAGTTTGCCTTAGGACTGCACATTTTACCACTACTGACCAGCGCTGATGTGCTTCTGCTCACTCCCTAAAATATATATATATATAAAAATAAAAAAAACTTGTAACACTCCGAGCCCAACACCAGATGGCGGGATGTGCACAGCATGTGTATCTGCAGCTACACATGCCATCGAACATATATATATATGGAAAATGACACTAACCCAGTGTACATCTGTTCGTGGCATGAGACGCTGCAGATTCACATGCTGTGCATCATCCTGCCATCTAGTGTTGGGCTCGGAGTGTTACAAGTTGTTTTTCTTCGAAGAAGTCTTTTCGAGTCACGAGACTGAGGGACTGCTCCCTTTCGGCTCCATTGCGCATGGGTGTCGACTCCATCTTAGATTGTTTTCCCCGCAGAGGGTGAGGTAGGATTTGTGAATATACTAAAAGTGCCCATGCAATGGAGTAAGTATGTATGTACATAATGTGTATTAAAATAGTATTTATTTACAAATTTACAATTTCCATTCAACTTACGACGGCTACAGGCTCCCGGGGAGGTAGGAGGGCGCATGTGAATCTGCAGCGTCTCAAGCCACGAACAGATGTACACTGGGTAAGTGACATTTTCCGTTCGATGGCATGTGTAGCTGCAGATACACATGCTGTGCATAGACTAATAAGCAGTAATCTCCCCAAAAGCGGTGGCTAAGCCTGTAGGAATTGAAGTTGTTTGAAATAATGTTCGTAATACAGCCTGTCCTACTGTGGCTTGTTGTGTTGTTAACACATCTACACAGTAATGTTTTGTGAATGTATGAGGCGTAGACCATGTGGCTGCCTTACACATTTCTGTCAGGTATATTTCCTAGAAAAGCCATTGTGGCGCCTTTTTTCCTAGTGGAATGCGCTCTTGGTGTAATAGGTAGATCTCTTTTTGCTTTAATATAGCAAGTTTGAATACATTTCACTATCCATTCAATATCCTTGCTTGGATATAGGATTTCCAGCATGAGGTTTTTGGAAGGCTACAAACAATTGTTTTGTTTTGCGAAACTGTTTTGTTCTGTCAATGTAATACATTAGTGCTCTTTTTATGTCTAATGTATGTATGGCTCTTTCGGCTACTGAGTCTGGTTGTGGAAAGAAGACTGGGAGTTCCACTGTTTGGTTAAGGTGGAATGGTGATATAACCTTTGGTTAGAATTTGGGATTTGTACGGAGAACCACTTTATGTTTATGTATTTGTATAAAGGGTTCTTGTATAGTGAATGCTTGTATCTCACTTCCTCTTCTAAGAGATGTGATAACTTGGAAGGTAGCTTTCCGAATAGCTAAGTACTGCATTTCACAAGAGTGCATGGGTTCAAATGGTGGTCCCAAGAGTCGTGTTAATACGATATTAAGGGTCCACGAAGGTACTGGTGGTGTTCTCGGTGGTATGATTCTCTTTAATCCCTCCATAAATGCTTTGATAACTGGGATTCTAAAAAGCGATGTTGAATGTGTAATCTGCAGCTAGGCAGATATTGCTGTGAGATGTTTTTTAATAGAAGAGAATGCTAGTTTAGACTTTTGTAAGTGTAATAAGTAACTTACAATGTTCTTTGCGGAAGCATGTAGTGGCTGAATTTGATTATTGTGGCAGTAGTAAATAAATATTTTCCATTTGTTTGCATAACAATGTCTTGTAGTAGGTTTCCTAGCTTGTTTAATGACCTCCATACATTCCTGTGTAAGGTCTAAGTGTCCAAATTCTAAGACTTCAGGATCCAGATTGCTAGATTGAGTGATGCTGGATTTGGGTGTCTGATCTGTTGTTTGTGTTGAGTTAAGAGATCTGGCCTGTTTGGTAATTTGACGTGAGGTATGTAAGGAAATGCCTCCTTGGCATGGTTACCCCCTGACTTTTTGCCTTTGCTGATGCTATGTTTTGAATTGAAAGTGTGCTGAGGCCTGCTAACCAGGTCCCAGCACCAGTGTTCTTTCCCTAACCTGTACTTTTGTATCCACAATTGGCACACCCTGGCATCCAGGTAAGTCCCTTGTAACTGGTACCTCTGGTACCAAGGGCCCTGATGGCAAGGAAGATCTCTAAGGACTGCAGCATGTCTTATGCCACCCTGGAGACCCCTCACTCAGCACAGACACACTGCTTGCCAGCTTGTGTGTGCTAGTGAGAGTAAGTCGACATGGCACTCCCCTCAGGGTGCCATGCCAGCCTCTCACTGCCTATGCAAGTATAGATAAGTCACCCCTATAGCAGGCCTTACAGCCCTAAGGCAGGGTGCACTATACCATAGGTGAGGGCACCAGTGCATGAGCACTGTGCCCCTACAGTGTCTAAACCAAACCTTAGACATTGTAAGTGCAGGGTAGCCATAAGAGTATATGGTCTGGGAGTCTGTCAAACATGAACTCCACAGCACCATAATGCCTACACTGAAAACTGGGAAGTTTGGTATCAAACTTCTCAGCACAATAAATGCACACTGATGCCAGTGTACATTTTATTGTGAAATACACCCCAGAGGGCACCTTAGAGATGCCCCCTGAAACCTTAACCGACTATCTGTGTAGGCTGACTGGTTCCAGCAGCCTGCCACAACCGAGACATGTTGCTGGTCCCATGGGGAGAGTGCCTTTGTCACTCTGAGGCCAGTAACAAAGCCTGCACTGGGTGGAGATGCTAACACCTCCCCCAGGCAGGAGCTGTAACACCTGGCGGTGGGCCTCAAAGGCTCACCCCCTTTGTTCCAGCACCACAGGGCACTCCAGCTAGTGGAGTTGCCCGCCCCCCCCCCCGGCCACGGCCCCACTTTTGGTGGCAAGGCCGGGGGAAATAATGAGAATAACAAGGAGGAGTCACTGGCCAGTCAGGACAGCCCCTAAGGTGTCCTGAGCTGAAGTGACTAACTTTTAGAAATCCTCCATCTTGCAGATGGAGGATTCCCCCAATAGGGATAGGATTGTGACCCCCTCCCCTTGGGAGGAGGCACAAAGAGGGTGTTCCCACCCTCAGGGCTAGTAGCCATTGGCTACTAACCCCCCAGACCTAAACACGCCCTTACATTTAGTATTTAAGGGCTTCCCTGAACCTAAAGAATTAGATTCCTGCAACTTACAAGAAGAAGAGGACTGCTGAGCTGAAAACCCCTGCAGAAGAAGAAAGAAGACACCAACTGCTTTGGCCCCAGCCCTACTGGCCTGTCTCCTGCCTTCCAAAGAAACCTGCTCCAGCGACGCTTTCCCCAGGACCAGCGACCTCTGAATCCTCAGAGGACTGCCCTGCTTCAAGAAAGACAAGAAACTCCTGAGGACAGCAGCCCTGTTCCAAAAAGACTGCAACTTTGTTACAGAGGAGCAGATTTAAAGACCCCTGCAAATCCCCACAAGAAGCGTGAGACTTGCAACACTGCACCCGGCGACCCCGACTCGACAGGTGGAGAAACAACGCTACAGGGAGGACCCTCCGGCGACTCAAAGACTGTGAGTAACCAAAGTTGTCCCCCCTGAGCCCCCGCAGCGACGCCTGCAGAGGGAATCCCGAGGCTCCCCCTGACCGCGACTGCCTGACTCTGAAATCCCAACGCCTGGAAAAGACCATGCACCCGCAGCCCCCAGCACCTGAAGGATCGGAACTCCAGTGCAGGAGTGACCCCCAGGAGGCCCTCTCCATTGCCCAGGTGGTGGCTACCCCGAGGAGCCCCCCCCTTGCCTGCCTGCACCGCTGAAGAGACCCCTTGGTCTCCCATTGAAAACCACTACAAACCCGACGCGTGTTTGCACACTGCACCCGGCCGCCCCCGCGCTGCTGAGGGTGTACTTTTTGTGTGGACTTGTGTCCCCCCCGGTGCCCTACAAAACCCCCCTGGTCTGCCCTCCGAAGACGCGGGTACTTACCTGCTGACAGACCGGAACCGGGGCACCCCCTTCTCTCCATTGAAGCCTATGTGTTTTGGGCACCTCTTTGACCTCTGCACCTGACCGGCCCTGAGCTGCTGGTGTGGTAACTTTGGGGTTGCTCTCAACCCCCAACGGTGGGCTACCTTGGACCCAAATCTGAACCCTGTAGGTGGGTTACTTACCTGCAAGAACTAACAATACTTTACCTCCCCCAGGAACTGTGAAAATTGCACTGTGTCCACTTTTAAAACAGCTATTTGTGTTTTATGTGAAAAGTATATATGCTACTGTAATTACTCAAAGTTCCTAAAGTACTTACCTGCAATACCTTTCAAATGAGGTATTACATGTAGAATTTGAACCTGTGGTTCTTAAAATAAACTAAGAAAAGATATTTTTCTATAACAAAAACCTATTGGCTTGGAATTGTCTCTGAGTGTGTTACTCATTTATTGCCTGTGTGTATGTACAACAAATGCTTAACACTACTCCTTGGATAAGCCTACTGCTCGACCACACTACCACAAAATAGAGCATTAGTATTATCTCTTTTTGCCACTATCTTACCTCTAAGGGGAACCCTTGGACTCTGTGCATGCTATTCCTTACTTTGAAATAGCACATACAGAGCCAACCTCCTACAAGGTACTACTGATAGGTCCATCAGTGTTGTGTACCACGGTTGGCAAGCCCAAGTTGGCACTATGAGTATTAGTTTGAGTCTGTTTTGACTCAGTTTGTTTACCAGATAAGGAATGAGTGGGAGAGGGGGGGAAAAGCGTAAGCAAATATCCCTGACCAACTGATCCATAACGCATTGCCCTTGGACTGAGGGTGTGGGTACCTGGTCGCAAAGTTTTAGCATTTTGCGTTTTCTTTTGTTGCAAATAGGTCTATTTTTGGTGTTCCCCAGCGTAGAAAGTAATCTTGTAGGATCTGGGGATGAATTTCCCATTCGTGTGTTTGTTGGTGATCTCGACTGAGCTAACTGGTTTTGAATGCCTGGGATGTATTGTGCTATTAGGCGAATGTGATTGTGAATTGCCCAATGACAAATTTTCTGTGCTAAGAGACACAGTTGTGACGAGTGTGTCCCTCCTTGTTTCTTGAGGTAATACCTTGTCGTCATGTTGTCGGTTTTGACAAGAATGTGTTTGTGGGCTATCAGTGGTTGAAATGCTTTCAATGCTAGAAACACTGCCAACAGTTCTAAATGATTTATGTGCAGTTATTTTTGTTGATTGTCCCATTGTCCCTGTATACTGTGCTGGTTGAGGTGTGCTCCCCACCCCATCATGGAAGCATCTGTTGTGATCACTGTAAGGAAATGCCTCCTTGGCATGGTTACCCCCTGACTTTTTGCCTTTGCTGATGCTATGTTTTGAATTGGAAGTGTGCTGAGGCCTGCTAACCAGGCCCCAGCACCAGTGTTCTTTTCCTAACCTGTACTTTTGTTTTCACAATTGGCACACCCTGGCATCCAGGTAAGTCCCTTGTAACTGGTACCCCTGGTACCAAAGGCCCTGATGCCAGGGAAGGTCTCTAAGGGCTGAAGCATATCTTATGCCACCCTGGGGACCCCTCACTCAGCACAGACACACTGCTTGCCAGCTTGTGTGTGCTGGTGAGGACAAAAACGAGTAAGTCGACATGGCACTCCCCTCAGGGTGCCATACCAGCCTCACACTGCCTATGCAGTATAGATAAGTCACCCCTCTAGCAGGCCTTACAGCCCTAAGGCAGGGTGCACTATACCATAGGTGAGGGCACCAGTGCATGAGCACTGTGCCCCTACAGTGTCTAAGCCAACCCTTAGATATTGTAAGTGCAGGGTAGCCATAAGAGTATATGGTCTGGGAGTCTGTCAAACACGAACTCCACAGCACCATAATGGCTACACTGAAAACTGGGAAGTTTGGTATCAAACTTCTCAGCACAATAAATGCACACTGATGTCAGTGTGCAGTTTATTGTAAAATACACACCAGAGGGCACCTTAGAGGTGCCCCCTGAAACCTTAACCAACTACCTGTGTGGGCTGACTGGTTTTAGCAGCCTGCCACACTCGAGACATGTTGCTGGCCACATGGGGAGAGTGCCTTTGTCACTCTGTGGCCAGTAATAAAGCCTGCACTGGGTGGAGATGCTATCACCTCCCCCAGGCAGGAGCTGTAACACCTGGCGGTGAGCCTCAAAGGCTCACCCCCTTTGTTCCAGCACCACAGGGCACTCCAGCTAGTGGAGTTGCCCGCCCACTCCGGCCACGGCCCCACTTTTGGCGGCAAGGCCGGAGGAAATAATGAGAATAACAAGGAGGAGTCACTGGCCAGTCAGGACAGCCCCTAAGGTGTCCTGAGCTGAAGTGACTAACTTTTAGAAATCCTCCATCTTGCAGATGGAGGATTCCCCCAATAGGGATAGGAATGTGACCCCCTCCCCTTGGGAGGAGGCACAAAGAGGGTGTACCCACCCCAAGGGCTAGTAGCCATTGGCTACTAACCCCCCAGACCTAAACACGCCCTTAAATTCAGTATTTAAGGGCTCCCCTGAACCTAAGAATTTAGATTCCTGCAACTTACGAAGAAGAGGACTGCTGAGCTGAAAAACCCCTGCAGAGAAGACGGAGACACCAACTGCCTTTGCCCCAGCCCTACCGGCCTGTCTCCCTCCTTCAGAAGAAAACTGCTCCAGCGACGCTTTCCCCAGGACCAGCGACCTCTGAATCCTCAGAGGACTGCCCTGCTTCCAAAAGACCAAGAAACTCCCGAGAACAGCGCCCTGTTCAACAAAGACTGCAACTTTGTTTCCAGAGGAGCAGATTTAAAGACCCCTGCAATCCCCGCAAGAAGCGTGAGACTTGCAACACTGCACCCGGCGACCCCAACTGGTGAAGAAACAACGCTACAGGGAGGACCCCCAGGCGACTCCAAGACTGTGAGTAACCAAAGTTGTCCCCCCTGAGCCCCCACAGGGACGCCTGCAGAGGGAATCCCGAGGCTACCCCTGACCTCGACTGCCTGACTCTGAAATCTATGCCTGGAAAAGACCCTGCACCCGCAGCCCCCAGGACCTGAAGGATCGGAACTCCAGTGCAGGAGTGACCCCCAGGAGGCCCTCTCCCTTGCCCAGGTGGTGGCTACCCCGAGGAGCCCCCCACCTTGCCTGCCTGCAACGCTTAAGAGACCCCTTGGTCTCCCATTGATTCCTATTACAAACTCGACGCTGGTTTACACACTGCACCCGGCCGCCCCAGCACTGCTGAGGGTGTACTTTTTGTGTTGACTTGTGTCCCCCCCCGGTGCCCTACAAAACCCCCCTGGTCTGCCCTCCGAAGACGCAGGTAATTACCTGCTGGCAGACTGGAACCGGGGCACCCCCTTCTCCATTGAAGCCTATGTGTTTTGCGCACCTCTTTGACCTCTGCACCTGACCGGCCCTGAGCTGCTGGTGTGGTGACTTTAAGGTTGCTCTGAACCCCCAATGGTGGGCTACCTTGGACCCCAATTTGAACCCCGTAGGTGGTTTACTTACCTGCAAGAACTAACAATAACTTACCTCCCCCAGGAACTGTGAAAATTGCACTGTGTCCACTTTTAAAGTAGCTATATGTGTTTTATGTAAAAAGTATATATGCTATTGTGATTATTCAAAGTTCCTAAAATACTTACCTGCAATACCTTTCAAATGAGATATTACATGTAGAATTTGAACCTGTGGTTCTTAAAATAAACTAGGAAAAGATATTTTTCTATACAAAAACCTATTGGCTGGAATTGTCTCTGAGTGTGTGTTCCTCATTCATTGCCTGTGTGTATGTACAACAAATGCTTAACACTACTTCTTGGATAAGCATACTGCTCGACCACACTACCACAAAATAGAGTGTAAAGAAATGGCTCCCTGTTGCAGTTACCCCCCACTTTTTGCCTGATACTGATGCTGACTTGACTGAGAAGTGTGCTGGGACCCTGCTAACCAGGCCCCAGCACCAGTGTTCTTTCACCTAAAATGTACCATTGTTTCCACAATTGGCACAACCCTGGCATCCAGGTAAGTCCCTTGTAACTGGTACCCCTGGTACCAAGGGCCCTGATGCCAGGGAAGGTCTCTAAGGGCTGCAGCATATCTTATGCCACCCTGGGGACCCCTCACTCAGCACAGACACACTGCTTGCCAGCTTGTGTGTGCTGATGAGAACAAAACGAGTAAGTCGACATGGCATTCCCCTCAGGGTGCCATGCCAACCTCACACTGCCTATGCAGTATAGATAAGTCACCCCTCTAGTAGGCCTTACAGCCCTAAGGCAGGGTGCACTATACCATAGGTGAGGGCACCAGTGCATGAGCACTATGCCCCTACAGTGTCTAAGCAAAACCTTAGACATTGTAAGTGCAGGGTAGCCATAAGAGTATATGGTCTGGGAGTCTGTCAAAAAAAAACTCCACAGCTCTATAATGGCTACACTGAATACTGGGAAGTTTAGTATCAAACTTCTCAGAATAATAAACCCACACTGATGCCAGTGTTGGATTTATTAAAAAATGCACACAGAGAGCATCTTAAAGATGCCCACTGTATTTTACCCAATTGTTCAGTACAGGACTGACTGGTCTGTGCCAGCCTGCTGCTGAGAGACGAGTGTCTGACCTCATGCGGTGAGAGCCTTTGTGCTCTGAGGACAGAAACAAAGCCTGCTCTGGGTGGAGGTGCTTCACACCTCCCCCCTGCAGGAACTGTAACACCTAGCAGTGAGCTTCAAAGGCTCAAGCTTCGTGTTACAATGCCCCAGGGCACTCCAGCTAGTGGAGATGCCCGCCCCCCTGGACCCAGCCCCCACTTTTGGCGGCAAGTCCAGGAGAGATAATGAGAAAAACAAGGAGGAGTCACTGGCCAGTCAGGACAGCCCCTAAGGTGTCCTGAGCTGAAGTGACTCTAACTTTTAGAAATCCTCCATCTTGCAGATGAGGATTCCCCAATAGGATTAGGGATGTGACCCCCCTCCCCTTGGGAGGAGGCACAAAGAGGGTGCACCCACCCTCAGGGCTAGTAGCCATTGGCTACTAACCCCCCAGACCTAAACACGCCCTTAAATTTAGTATTTAAGGGCTCCCCTGAACCTAAGAATTTAGATTCCTGCAACTTACCGAAGAAGACGACTGCTGAGCTGAAAACCCCTGCAGAAGAAGAAAGAAGACACCAACTGCTTTGGCCCCAGTCCTACCGGCCTGTCTCCTGCCTTCTAAAGAACCCTGCTCCAGCGACGCTTTCTCCAGGACCAGCGACCTCTGAATCCTCAGAGGACTGCCCTGCTTCCAAGAGACCAAGAAACTCCAGAGGACAGCGGCACTGCTCCAAAAGAACTGCGACTTTGTTTCAAGGAGCAGATTTAAAGACCCCTGCAACTCCCCGCAAGAAGCGTGAGACTTGCAACACTGCACCCGGCGACCCCGACTCGACTGGTGGAGAACCAACACCTCAGGGAGGACCCTCCGGCGACTCAGAGACTGTGAGTAACCAAAGTTGTCCCCCCTGAGCCCCCACAGCGACGCCTGCAGAGGGAATCCCGAGGCTCCCCCTGACCGCGACTGCCTGAACTCCATTTCCCGACGGCTGGAAAAGACTCTGCACCCGCAGCCCCCAGCACCGAGAGGAACGGAACTCCTGTGCAGGAGTGACCCCCGGAGGCCCTCTCCCTTGCCCAGGTGGTGGCTACCCCGAGGAGCCCCTCCCCTTGCCTGCCTGCAACGCTGAAGAGATCCCCTTGGTCTCTCATTGATTTACATTGAAAACCCGACGCTTGTTTCTACACTGCACCCGGCCGCCCCAGTGCCGCTGAGGGTGTACTTTTTGTGTGAACTTGTGTCCTCCCCGGTGCCCTACAAAACCCCCCTGGTCTGCCCTCCGAAGACGCGGGTACTTACCTGCTGGCAGACCGGAACCGGGGCACCCCCTTCTCTCCATTGAAGCCTATGCGTTTTGGGCACCTCTTTGACCTCTGCACCTGAGCGGCCCTGAGCTGCTGGTGTGGTAACTTTGGGGTTGCTCTGAACCCCCAACGGTGGGCTACATTGGACCCAAGCCTGAGACTTGTAAGTGATCTACTTACCTGACAAAAACTAACAAAAACTTACCTCCCCAGGAACTGTGAAAATTGCACTAAGTGTCCACTTTTAAAACAGCTTATTGTGTTTTATGTAAAAAGTATACATGCTAATGAAATGATTCAAAGTTTCTAAAGTACTTACCTGCAATACCTTTCAAATGAGATATTACATGTAGAATTTGAACCTGTGGTTCTTAAAATAAACTAAGAAATGAAAATGTCACTTACCCAGTGTACATCTGTTCGTGGCATCAGTCGCTGAGATTCACATGGTATGCATGAGCTCGCCATCTGGTGTTGGGTCGGAGTGTTACAAGTTGTTTTTCTTCGAAGAAGTGTTTTCGAGTCACGGGACCGAGTGACTCCACCTTCTGTGCTCATTGCGCATGGGCGTCGACTCCATCTTCGATTGTTTTCCCCGCAGAGGGTGAGGTAGGAGTTGTACTATAGTAATAGTGCCCGCGCAATGAAAAATGTAAGTATGTACCTATTAAAGGATTAAGTAATATATACAAATGTACAAAATTGAAGGTAACTTCTGAACTGCTACAGGCTTCCGGGGAGGTGGGTGGGTCCATGTGAATCTCAGCGACTGATGCCACGAACAGATGTACACTGGGTAAGTGACATTTTCAGTTCGATGGCATCTGTCGCTGTAGATACACATGGTATGCATAGACTAGTAAGCAGTTAGTTCCCCATAAGCGGTGGTTTAGCCTGTAGGAGTAGAAGTTGTCTGAAATAGAGTTCTTAATACAGCTTGACCTACTGTAGCTTGTTGTGCGGATAGCACATCTATACAGTAGTGTTTGGTGAATGTGTGAGGCGTAGACCAAGTGGCTGCCTTACATATTTCCTGCATTGGGATGTTTCCTAAAAAGGCCATTGAAGCACCTTTTTTCCTTGTTGAATGTGCCCTGGGAGTAATGGGCAGTTGTCTTTTTGCTTTAAGGTAGCAGATTTGGATGCATTTAACTATCCATCTGGCTATACCTTGTTTTGATATTGGGTTACCTGCATGAGGTTTTTGGAATGCAATAAATAGCTGTTTAGTTTTTCTGATGTTCTTTGTTCTGTCAATGTAGTACATTAATGCTCTTTTGACATCTAATGTATGTAGTGCTCTTTCAGCCACAGAATCTGGCTGTGGGAAAAATACTGGTAGTTCTACCGTTTGATTTAGATGGAATGGTGAAATAACTTTTGGTAAAAATTTTGGATTAGGTCGTAGGACGACCTTATTTTTATGTATTTGTATAAAAGGCTCTTGTGTTGTGAACGCTTGAATTTCACTTACTCTTCTTAGAGATGTAATGGCGATGAGAAAGGCAACTTTCCAGGTTAGGAATTGTATTCCGCAAGAGTGCATGGGTTCGAAAGGTGGGCCCATGAGTCTTGTTAGAACCACGTTTAGGTTCCATGAAGGAACAGGTGGTGTTCTTGGTGGTATAATTCTTTTAAGCCCTTCTATAAATGCTTTGATAACTGGTATCCTATACAAGGAAGTTGAATAGGTAGTTTGCAGGTATGCAGATATTGCTGCAAGGTGTATTTTAATAGAAGAGAAGGCTAGCTTTGCTTTTTGTAAATGGAGCAAGTAATTTACTATATGTTTTGGAGTTGCATCTAGCGGTTGTATCTGATTATGATGGCAGTACCAAACAAATCTTTTCCACTTACTTGCGTAGCAGTGTCTAGTGGATGGCCTTCTGGCCTGCTTTATGACTTCCATACACTCTTGGCTAAGTTGCAAGTGTCCGAATTCTAGGATTTCAGGAGCCAGATTGCTAGATTCAGCGATGCTGGGTCCGGGTGTCTGATCTGTTGGTTGTGTTGCGTTAACAGATCTGGTTTGTTGGGCAGTTTGATGTGTGGTACTACAGACAGATCTAGCAGTGTTGTGTACCAGGGTTGTCTTGCCCAAGTTGGTGCTATTAAAATGAGTTTGAGTTTGTTTTGACTCAATTTGTTTACTAGGTAAGGAAGGAGAGGGAGAGGAGGAAAAGCGTAAGCAAATATTCCTGACCAGTTCATCCATAGGGCATTGCCTTGGGATTGCTTGTGTGGGTATCTGGACGCGAAGTTTTGGCATTTTGCGTTCTCTTTTGTTGCAAATAAGTCTATTTGTGGTGTTCCCCAGAGTGTGAAGTAGGTGTACAGAATCTGTGGGTGGATTTCCCATTCGTGGACTTGCTGGTGATCTCGAGAGAGATTGTCTGCCAGCTGATTCTGGATCCCCGGAATAAACTGTGCTATTAGACCAATCTGATGGTGGATTGCCCACTTCCATATTTTTTGAGCTAACAAGCTTAACTGCGTTGAATGTGTTCCTCCTTGTTTGTTTAGATAATACATCGTTGTCATGTTGTCTGTTTTGACAAGGATGTATTTGTGGGTTATGATTGGTTGGAAAGCTTTTAGTGCTTGAAAAACTGCTAATAATTCTAGATGATTTATATGCAGTTTTGTTTGATGTATGTTCCATTGTCCTCTTATGTTGTGTTGATTGAGATGTGCTCCCCACCCTGTCATGGAAGCATCTGTTGTTATTACGTACTCTGGCACTGGGTCTTGGAAAGGCCGCCCTATGTTTAAATTTATACTGTTCCACCATAGAAGCGAGAGGTAAGTTTGGCGGTCTAGCAACACCAGATCTAGAAGGTGACCCTGTGCTTGAGACCACTGTGAGGCTAGGCACTGTTGTAAGGGCCTCATGTGCAGTCTTGCGTTTGGGACAATGGCTATGCATGAGGACATCATGCCTAGGAGCTGTAGTATTGTTCTTGCTTGTATTGTTTGGTTTGGAGACATGTGTTGAATGACCCTGTTGAAATTGTGGATCCTTTGTGGAGTTGGCGTTGCTACTCCTTTTGTCGTGTCTATTATGGCTCCTAGATATTGCTGTACTTTGCTTGGCAGAATGTTTGATTTTGCAAAGTTGACGGTGAACCCTAGTTTGTAGAGGGTTTGTATGACTTGATTTGTGTGGTTTGAGCATTGTGTGAGCGAACTGGTTTTGATTAGCCAGTCGTCTAGATACGGGAACACATGTATTTGCTGCCTTCTGATGTGTGCAGCGACTACTGCTAGGCATTTTGTGAATACTCTTGGAGCGGTTGTTAAACCAAAAGGCAATACTTTGAATTGGTAATGTATTCCTTTGAATACAAACCTTAGATATTTCCTGTGTGATTGATGTATTGGTATATGGAAATATGCATCCTTGAGGTCTAGGGTTGTCATGTAGTTGTGTTTTTTGAGCAATGGTAACACTTCTTGTAGTGTGACCATGTGAAAGTGGTCTGATTTGATGAATGTGTTTACTACTCTGAGGTCTAGAATTGGTCTCAGTGTTTCGTCCTTTTTTGGTATCAAGAAGTACAGTGAATAAACTCCTGTGTTTATTTGTGTGCTTGGTACTAATTCTATTGCATTTTTTTGCAGTAGTGCTTGAACTTCTATCTCTAGAAGCTGTGAATGGTATTTTGTTAAATTTTGTGATTTTGGTGGTATGTCTGGAGGGAATTGCAGGAATTCTATGCAATAACCATGCTGGATAATTGCTAAGACCCATGTGTCTGTAGTTATTTTGTCCCATGCTTCGTAATATTGACGTATCCTCCCGCCCACTGGTGTTGTGTGGGAGGGGTGTGTGACATGTGAGTCACTGCTTGTTGGTAGTGGTTTTGGGGCTTTGAAATCTTCCCCTATTCCTAGGGAATTGCCCCCCTCTATACTGGCCCCGAAAACCTCCCCTGTACTGTCCCTGGTAGGTGGGCGGTGCGGACTGTGAGGTGCTAGCTTGTGTGGCCTGACCCCGAAACCCTCCTCTAAAAGGTGTTTTGCGGAAGGTGTTATAAGATCCTCTGCCCTGCGGGGAATAGAGTGCGCCCATGGCCTTGGCAGTGTCAGTGTCCTTCTTGAGCTTTTCTATGGCTGTGTCGACCTCCGGTCCGAACAGAAGTTTTTCGTTTACTGGCATGTTAAGCACTGCCTGCTGAATTTCTGGCTTGAATCCAGACGTTCTGAGCCATGCGTGCCTACGGATGGTAACCGACGTATTAATGGTTCTTGCGGCCGTGTCTGCTGCATCCATGGAGGAGCGTATTTGATTGTTGGAAATGTTTTGACCCTCCTCAACAACCTGTTTTGCTCTCTTTTGCAGATCTTTTGGGAGATGTTCAATGAGATGCTGCATCTCATCCCAGTGGGCTCTGTCGTATCGCGCTAACAGCGCTTGTGAATTTGCGATGCGCCACTGGTTTGCTGCTTGGACAGCAACCCTCTTCCCGGCTGCATCGAACTTCCTACTTTCTTTATCTGGGGGAGGTGCATCCCCAGAAGTGTGTGAGTTTGCCCTTTTTCTGGCAGCCCCTACCACCACAGAGTCTGGTGGCAGCTGAGAGGTGATGAATACAGGGTCCGTAGGAGGCGCCTTATACTTCTTGTCCACCCTAGGCGTCACTGCCCTACTTTTTACTGGCTCCTTGAAAATGTCCTTTGCATGGCGTAGCATGCCTGGGAGCATCGGCAGGCTTTGGTAGGAGCTGTGGGTTGAAGAGAGGGTGTTAAATAGAAAATCATCCTCTACTTGTTCCGAGTGTAGTTCCACATTATGGAATAGTGCTGCTCTAGCCACCACTTGTGAGTAGGCTGTGCTGTCTTCCGGTGGTGATGGCCTAGTTGGGTATGTGTCTGGGCTGTTATCAGACACTGGTGCGTCGTACAAGTCCCACGCATCCTGATCTTGGTCATCGTGGCTCATGGCGGTGTGAGCTGGCGAATGTGACGGGGTGTAAGTTGGCGAAGCCGGAGTTACAGGTGGAGGCGAGGGAGGAGGTGTTACCTTTTGTGCTGTTTGTTGCTGAGGAGTAAACTGAAGCGTTCTCTTTCGTTTGACAGGTGGAAGGGTACTGATCTTCCCAGTCCCCTGCTGAATAAAGATACGCTTTTGCGTGTGATCCACGTCAGTGGATTGCAGTTCTTGTTCAAATCTATGTTTCTTCATTTGAGAAGACATAGAATGCTCTTCAGTGTAGGAGCCAGAAACAGGGTCTGATGTCGCTTTTTTCGGCTCCGAAACCCCTGTCGATTGTTTTTTCGGCTCCGAGGTAACCTTCCTTTTTTTCTGTGCCGAAAATTCTTGGCCTCTATGGTCTTCGGCGCCACTGTCTCGGCGTCGATCCGTGTCGACACCGAACTCTCGGTGTCGATGCTTCTGTTTAGCACTCTCTCGGTCTCGAGGAGGCTGCGTGCCGGTGTCTCGACCGGAGTCGGACGATCTCGACACTAAATGGGCCTTTTTCGGTGCCGATTGTTGGTCACCGAGAATTTGGGTGGAGCCATGGCCGGTTGGCAGTGGCGTCCCCTGGGCCTTCTTTCCTTTTTTAAGGTTTGATCTCGACGTCTTACTCACAGTTCTTGTAGAGTGTAGCTCGTCGGAGTCTGAATCCTGGATGGAAAAGGATTCCTCCTGTTCCTCTTCTGTCTCGAACTGTCGACGCTCTTTTGGCGTGGACGCCATCTGGAGTCTTCTCGCTCGACGGTCGCGCAGAGTTTTTCGGGACCGGAACGCCCGACAGGCCTCACAGGATTCTTCGCTGTGCTCGGGTGACAGGCACAGATTACAGACCGAGTGTAGGTCCGTATAAGGATATTTGTTGTGGCATTCGGGGCAGAATCGAAACGGGGTCCGTTCCATCGGCGTTGTCGTCCACGCGGTCGGGCCGACTAGGCCCCGACGGGGTGCCGAAATCTACCCCGAAGGGCACCGAAGCGCTTCGATGTTCAACGCGTCGTTGTATGTGTCTATCTCTAACCGGATCGCAACGATACCGTCGAAAATCTTCCGTCTTCAGCTATCTTTCCGTTCCGAAACTCGGAGCGACAGGAACACGTCCGAACCCGATGGCGGAAAGAAAACAATCGAAGATGGAGTCGACGCCCATGCGCAATGAGCACAGAAGGTGGAGTCACTCGGTCCCGTGACTCGAAAACACTTCTTCGAAGAAAAACAACTTGTAACACTCCGACCCAACACCAGATGGCGAGCTCATGCATACCATGTGTATCTACAGCGACAGATGCCATCGAACAGATATTTTTCTATAACAAAACCTATTGGCTGGATTTGTCTCGGAGTGTGTGTTCCTCATTTATTGCCTGTGTGTATGTACAACAAATGCTTAACACTACTCCTTTGATAAGCCTACTGCTCGACCACACTACCACAAAATAGAGCATTAGTATTATCTATTTTTGCCACTATCTTACCTCTAAGGGGAACCCTTGGACTCTGTGCATACTATTCCTTACTTTGAAATAGTGCATACAGAGCCAACTTCCTACATAGAGCATTAGTATTATCTCTTTTTGCAACTATCTTACCTCTAAGGGGAACCCTTGGACTCTGTGCATGCTATTCCTTACTTTGAAATAGCACATACAGAGCCAACTTCCTACAAACACCTATTAAGTAATTGTTTCAATGATAAACTGCATCAGCATCTGGTAGACCTAGGACCAATTTATCCCCAAGAATTGGGAAAGAAGGCGGACCATTGGGTCAAGACTAGGGTGACCAAGACTTCCACAGGGGGTGACCAAAAGAAAGGGGTCACAAAGCCTCCACAGGGGAAAGGTGTTGAGACATCCAAAAACAAAAATAGTAAAGAGTCTTCTACAGGCCCCCAAAAACCTGCACAGGAGGGTGGGCCCAGAGCCTCTTCACAAAACAATTTTGGGTACAAGGCTAAAAACTTTGATCCCCAAAAGGCCTGGTGTCGTAGCTGTAATCAGCCTGGACACCAAACTGGAGACAAGGCCTGTCCCAAGAAAAGTACCACTTCCAACTCCACTCCAGCTAACACTGGAATGGCTAGTCTCCAAGTGGGATCAACAGTGTTCCCAGAGCAAATCAGGTGTCACACTGAAGCTACATTAGTCTCTGAGGGTGGGGTGGATTTAGCCACACTGGCTGCCTGGCCCCCTAACATGCAAAAATACAGCCAGCAGCTCTTAATTAATGGGACAAGTGTAGAAGGCCTGAGGGATACAGGTGCCAGTGTCACTATGGTGACAGTGAAACTGGTTTCCCCTGGTCAATACCTGGCTGAACAAACTTATCCAGTCACCAATGCTGACAATCAAACTAAAGTACATCCCATGGCTATGGTAACTTTAGAGTGGGGAGGGGTAAATGGCCTGAAACAGGTGGTGGTCTCCTCAAATATCCCAGTAGACTGTTTGCTTGGAAATGACCTGGAGTCCTCAGCATGGTCTGAGGTAGAACTGAAAACCCATGCAGCCATACTGGGTATCCCTGAACTGGTGTGTGTCAAGACAAGGGCACAGTGCAAGGCTCAGGGTGAAAAAGTAGAGCTGGAATCTGGAAAAAGGGCCCAGCCTACCAAGAGGAAAGGAAAGACAGCTGGGAAACCAGCTGCAACACAACAACAAAAAGAGAACCTCTCTTCTCAGGAAGAAGTTCTGCCCTCTGAGGGAACTGAGCCTATGGAGTTGTAACCTTATCAGGTTGAGCTCTTAGGCCCAGGGGGACCCTCAAGGGAGCAGTTGTGTAAGGGGCAAGAAACCTGTCCCTCTCTTGAAGGCCTTAGGCAGCAAGCTGCTGAAGAGTCCAATGGCAAGAAAACTGGAACACACAGAGTCTATTGGGAAGATGGACTCCTGTACACTGAGGCAAGAGATCCCAAACCTGGTGCCACTAGGAGAGTGGTAGTGCCTCGGGAGTTCAGAGAGTTCATACTGACCTTAGCCCATGATATTCCTCTTGCTGGGCATTTGGGACAAACCAAGACGTGGGAGAGACTAGTCAACCACTTCTACTGGCCCAACATGTCCAAGAAAGTTAAGGAGTTTTGTGTCTCCTGCACCACCTGTCAAGCCAGTGGTAAGACAGGTGGACATCCAAAGCCCCCCCTCATTCCACTTCCAGTGGTGGGGGTCCCCTTTGAAAGAGTGGGTGTGGACATAGTAGGTCCACTTGAACCTCCCACAGCCTCAGGGAACCAATACATACTAGTAGTAGTGGATCATGCTACTAGATACCCTGAAGCTATTCCCCTTAGGTCGACTACTGCACCTGCAGTAGCCAAGGCCCTCATTGGTATCTTTACCCGAGTGGGCTCCCCTAAGGAGGTGGTGTCTGACAGAGGTACCAACTTCATGTCAGCATACCTAAAACACATGTGGAATGAATGTGGAGTGACTTATAAATTCACTACACCATATCATCCACAAACTAATGGCCTTGTTGAGAGATTCAACAAGACATTAAAAGGTATGATCATGGGGCTCCCAGAAAAACTCAAAAGGAGATGGGATGTCCTCTTGCCATGTCTGCTTTTTGCTTACAGAGAGGTGCCTCAGAAGGGAGTAGGATTCTCACCCTTTGAACCTCTGTTTGGTCACCCTGTAAGGGGACCACTAGCTCTTGTGAAAGAAGGCTGGGAGAGACCTCTTCATGAGCCTAAACAAGACATAGTGGACTATGTACTTGGCCTACGTTCAAGGATGGCAGAGTACATGGAAAAGGCAAGTAAAAACTTTGAGGCCAGCCAACAGCTCCAGAAGTTTTGGTATGATCAAAAGGCTGCAATGGTTGAATTTCAACCAGGGCAGAAAGTATGGGTTTTGGAGCCTGTGGCTCCCAGGGCACTTCAGGACAGAGGCAGTGGCCCTTACCCAGTGCTAGAGAAGAAGAGTCAGGTCACCTACTTGGTGGACCTAGGCACTAGCAGGAGCCCCAAGAGGGTGATCCATGTGAACCGCCTTAAGCTCTTCCATGATAGGGCTGATGTGAATCTGTTAATGGTAACAGATGAGGACCAGGAAGCTGAGAGTGAACCTCTCCTTGATCTCCTCTCATCAAACCCTAAGGATGGCTCAGTTGATGGAGTGATCTATTCAGACACCCTCTCTGACCAACAGCAATCTGATTGTAGGAAGGTCCTGCAACAGTTTGCTGAGCTCTTTTCCCTAACCCCTGGTCAGACACACCTGTGTACCCATGATGTGGACACAGGAGACAGCATGCCTGTCAAAAACAAAATATTCAGACAGTCTGACCAAGTTAAGGAAAGCATCAAGGTGGAAGTCCACAAGATGCTGGAATTGGGAGTAATTGAGCACTCGGACAGCCCCTGGGCTAGCCCAGTGGTCTTAGTCCCCAAACCTCACACCAAAGATGGAAAGAGAGAGATGAGGGTTTGTGTGGACTACAGAGGACTTAATTCTGTCACCAAGACAGATGCCCATCCCATTCCTAGGGCTGATGAACTGATTGACAAATTAGGTGCTGCCAAATTCTTAAGTACCTTTGACTTAACAGCAGGGTACTGGCAAATCAAAATGGCCCCTGGAGCAAAAGAAAAGACAGCATTCTCCACACCTGATGGGCATTATCAGTTCACTGTTATGCCCTTTGGTTTAAAGAATGCCCCTGCCACCTTCCAAAGGTTGGTGAATCAAGTCCTTGCTGGTTTGGAGTCCTTTAGTGCAGCTTATCTTGATGATATTGCTGTCTTTAGCTCCAACTAGTAGGATCACCTGGTCCACCTGAAGAAGGTTTTGAAGGCTCTGCAATCAGCAGGCCTCTCTATCAAGGCATCCAAATGCCAGATAGGGCAGGGAACTGTGGTTTACTTGGGACACCTTGTAGGTGGAGGCCAAGTTCAGCCACTCCAGCCTAAGATCCAGACTATTCTGGACTGGGCAGCTCCAAAAACCCAGACTCAAGTCAGGGCATTCCTTGGCTTGACTGGGTATTACAGGAGGTTTGTGAAGGGATATGGATCCATAGTGACAGCCCTCACAGAACTCACCTCCAAGAAAATGCCCAAGAAGGTAAACTGGACTGTAGAATGCCAACAGGCCTTTGACACCCTGAAACAAGCCATGTGCACAGCACCAGTTCTAAAAGCTCCAGATTACTCCATGCAGTTCATTGTGCAGACAGATGCCTCTGAACATGTGATAGGGGCAGTTTTGTCCCAAACAAATGATGATGGCCTTGACCAGCCTGTTGTTTTCATTAGCAGGAGGTTACTCCCCAGGGAGCAGCGTTGGAGTGCCATTGAGAGGGAGGCCTTTGCTGTGGTTTGGTCCCTGAAGAAGCCGAGACCATACCTCTTTGGTACTCACTTTGTAGTTCAAACCGACCACAGACCTCTCAGATGGCTGATGCAAATGAAAGGTGAAAATCCAAAACTGTTGAGGTGGTTCATCTCCCTACAGGGAATGGACTTTATAGTGGAACACAGACCTGGGACTGCCCATGCCAATGCAGATGGCCTTTCCAGGTTCTGCCACTTAGAAAATGAAGACTCTCTTGGGAAAGGTTAGTCTCATCCTCTTTCGTTTGTGGGGAGGGTGGGGGGGGTTGTGTAAGGAAATGCCTCCTTGGCATGGTTACCCCCTGACTTTTTGCCTTTGCTGGTGCTATGTTTTGAATTGAAAGTGTGCGGAGGCCTGCTAACCAGGCCCCAGCACCAGTGTTCTTTCCCTAACCTGTACTTTTGTTTACACAATTGGCACACCCTGGCATCCAGGTAAGTCCCTTGTAACTGGTACCCCTGGTACCAAGGGCCCTGATGCCAGGGAAGGTCTCTAAGGGCTGCAGCATATCTTATGCCACCCTGGGGACCCCTCACTCAGCACAGACACACTGCTTGCCATCTTGTGTGTGCTGGTGAGGACAAAACGAGTAAGTCGACATGGCACTCCCCTCAGGGTGCCATGCCAACCTCACACTGCCTATGCACTATAGATAAGTCACCCCTCTAGCAGGCCTTACAGCCCTAAGGCAGGGTGCACTATACCATGGGTGAGGGTACCAGTGCATGAGCACTGTGCCTCTACAGTGTCTAAGCCAAACCTTAGACATTTTAAGTGCAGGGTAGCCATAAGAGTATATGGTCTGGGAGTCAGTCATACATGAACTCCACAGCACCATAATGGCTACACTGAAAACTGGGAAGTTTGGTATCAAACTTCTCAGCACAATAAATGCACACTGATGCCAGTGTACATTTTATTGTAAAATACACCCAAGAGGGCACCTTAGAGGTGCCCCCTGAAACCTTAACCAACTACCTGTGTAGGCTGACTGGTTTTAGCAGCCTGCCACACTCGAGACATGTTGCTGGCCACATGGGGAGAGTGCCTTTGTCACTCTGTGGCTAGTAACAAAGCCTGCACTGGGTGGAGATGCTTATCACCTCCCCCTTGCAGGAGCTGTAACACCTGGCGGTGAGCCTCAAAGGCTCACCCCCTTTGTTCCGGCACCACAGGGCATTCCAGCTAGTGGAGTTGCCCGCCCCCTCCGGCCACGGCCCCACTTTTGGCGGCAAGGCCGGAGAAGATAATGAGAAAAACAAGGAGGAGTCACTGGCCAGTCAGGACGGCCCCTAAGGCAACCTGAGCTGAAGTGACTCTGACTTTTAGGAATCCTCCATCTAGCAGATGGAGGATCCCCCCAATAGGGATAGGAATGTGACCCCCTCCCCTTGGGAGGAGGCACAAAGAGGGTGTAGCCACCCTCAGGGCTAGCAGCCATTGGCTACTGCCCTCCCTGACCTAAACACACCCCTAAATTCTGTATTTAGGGGCTCCCCTGAACCTAGGAACTCAGATTCCTGCAACCTAAGAAGAAGAGGACTGCTGAGCTGAAAAACCCTGCAGAGCAGACGGAGACACCAATTGCTTTGGCCCCAGCTCTACCGGCCTGTCTCCCCTTTCGGAAGAAAACTGCTCCAGCGACGCTTTCCCCAGGACCAGCGACCTCTGAATCCTCAGAGGAGTGCCCTGCTCTAAAAGGACCAAGAAACTCCAGAGAACAGCGGCCCTGTTCAACCAAGACTGCAACTTTGTTTCCAAAGAAGCAACTTAAAGACAACTGCATTTCCCGCCAGAAGAATCCTGAGGCTCCCCCTGACCGCGACTCCCTGACTCCCAGATCCCGACGGCTGGAAAAGACCCTGCACCCGCAGCTCCCAGGACCTGAAAGATCGGAACTCCAGTGCAGGAGTGACCCCCAGGAGGCCCTCTCCCGTGCCCAGGTGGTGGCTACCCCGAGGAGCCCCCCCCCCCCTTCCCTGCCTGCATCGCTGAAGAGACCCCTTGGTCTCCCATTGATTCCAATTGAAAACCCGACGTGTGTTTGCACACTGCACCCGGCCGCCCCCGTGCTGCTGAGGGTGTACTTTCTGTGCTAACTTGTGTCCCCCCCGGTGCCCTACAAAACCCCCCTGGTCTGCCCTCCGAAGACGCGGGTACTTACCTGCAAGCAGACCGGAACCGGGGCACCCCCTTCTCTCCATTCTAGCCTATGCGTTTTGGGCACCACTTTGAACTCTGCACCTGACCGGCCCTGAGCTGCTGGTGTGGTAACTTTGGGGTTGCTCTGAACCCCTAACAGTGGGCTACCTTGGACCCCCAATTTGAACCCCGTAGGTGGTTTACTTACCTGCAAGAACTAACATTAACTTTCCTCCCCTAGGAACTGTGAAAATTGCACTGTGTCTAGTTTTAAGATAGCTATATGTGTTTTATTTGAAAAGTATATATGCTATTGTGATTATTCAAAGTTCCTAAAGTACTTACCTGCAATACCTTTCATGCAAAGTATTACATGTAGAATTTGAACCTGTGGTTCTTAAAATAAACTAAGAAAATATATTTTTCTATACAAAAACCTATTGGCCTGGAATTGTCTCTGAGTGTGTGTTCCTCATTTATTGCCCGTGTGTATGTACAACAAATGCTTAACACTACTCCTTTGATAAGCCTACTGCTCGACCACACTACCACAAAATAGAGCATTAATATTATCTCTTTTTGCCACTATCTTACCTCTAAGGGGAACCCTTGGACTCTGTGCATACTATTCCTTACTTTGAAATAGTGCATACTGTAAAGAAATGGCTCCCTGTTGCAGTTACCCCCCACTTTTTGCCTGATACTGATGCTGACTTGACTGAGAAGTGTGCTGGGACCCTGCTAACCAGGCCCCAGCACCAGTGTTCCTTCACCTAAAATGTACCATTGTATCCACAATTGGCACACCCTGGCATTCAGATAAGTCCCTTGTAACTGGTACTTCTAGTACCAAGGGCCCTGATGCCAAGGAAGGTCTCTAAGGGCTGCAGCATGTCTTATGCCACCCTAGAGACCCCTCACTCAGCACAGACACACTGCTTACAAGCCTGTGTGTGCTAGTGAGAACAAAATGAGTAAGTCGACATGGCACTCCCCTCAGGGTGCCATGCCAGCCTCTCACTGCCTATGCAGTATAGGTAAGACACCCCTCTAGCAGGCCTTACAGCCCTAAGGCAGGGTGCACTATACCATAGGTGAGGGTACCAGTGCATGAGCACTGTGCCCCTACAGTGTCTAAACAAAACCTTAGACATTGTAAGTGCAGGGTAGCCATAAGAGTATATGGTCTGGGAGTCTGTTTTACACGAACTCCACAGCACCATAATGGCTACACTGAAAACTGGGAAGTTTGGTATCAAACTTCTCAGCACAATAAATGCACACTGATGCCAGTGTACATTTTATTGTAAAATACACCACAGAGGGCACCTTAGAGGTGCCCCCTGAAACTTAACCAACTAGCTGTGTAGGCTGACTGGTTCCAGCAGCCTGCCACACTAGAGACATGTTGCTGGCCCCATGGGGAGAGTGCCTTTGTCACTCTGAGGCCAGTAACAAAGCCTGCACTGGGTGGAGATGCTAACACCTCCCCCAGGCAGGAGCTGTGACACCTGGCGGTGAGCCTCAAAGGCTCACCCCTTTGTCACAGCCCAGCAGGGCACTCCAGCTTAGTGGAGTTGCCCGCCCCCTCCGGCCACGGCCCCCACTTTTGGCGGCAAGGCTGGAGGGAACAAAGAAAGCAACAAGGAGGAGTCACTGGCCAGTCAGGACAGCCCCTAAGGTGTCCTGAGCTGAAGTGACTCTAACTTTTAGAAATCCTCCATCTTGCAGATGGAGGATTCCCCCAATAGGGTTAGGATTGTGACCCCCTCCCCTTGGGAGGAGGCACAAAGAGGGTGTACCCACCCTCAGGGCTAGTAGCCATTGGCTACTAACCCCCCAGACCTAAACACGCCCTTAAATTTAGTATTTAAGGGCTACCCTGAACCCTAGAAAATTAGATTCCTGCAACTACAAGAAGAAGGACTGCCTAGCTGAAAAACCCCTGCAGAGGAAGACCAGAAGACGACAACTGCCTTGGCTCCAGAAACTCACCGGCCTGTCTCCTGCCTTCCAAAGATCCTGCTCCAGCGACGCCTTCCGAAGGGACCAGCGACCTCGACATCCTCTGAGGACTGCCCCTGCTTCAAAAAGACAAGAAACTCCCGAGGACAGCGGACCTGCTCCAAGAAAAGCTGCAACTTTGTTTCCAGCAGCTTTAAAGATCCCTGCAAGCTCCCCGCAAGAAGCGTGAGACTTGCAACACTGCACCCGGCGACCCCGACTCGGCTGGTGGAGATCCAACACCTCAGGAGGGACCCCAGGACTACTCTGATACTGTGAGTACCAAAACCTGTCCCCCCTGAGCCCCCACAGCGCCGCCTGCAGAGGGAATCCCGAGGCTTCCCCTGACCGCGACTCTTTGAATCCAAAGTCCCGACGCCTGGGAGAGACCCTGCACCCGCAGCCCCCAGGACCTGAAGGACCGGACTTTCACTGGAGAAGTGACCCCCAGGAGTCCCTCTCCCTTGCCTAAGTGGAGGTTTCCCCGAGGAATCCCCCCCTTGCCTGCCTGCAGCGCTGAAGAGATCCCGAGATCTCTCATAGACTAACATTGCGAACCCGACGCTTGTTTCTACACTGCACCCGGCCGCCCCCGCGCCGCTGAGGGTGAAATTTCTGTGTGGACTTGTGTCCCCCCCGGTGCCCTACAAAACCCCCCTGGTCTGCCCTCCGAAGACGCGGGTACTTACCTGCAAGCAGACCGGAACCGGGGCACCCCCTTCTCTCCATTCTAGCCTATGTGTTTTGGGCACCACTTTGAACTCTGCACCTGACCGGCCCTGAGCTGCTGGTGTGGTGACTTTGGGGTTGCTCTGAACCCCCCACGGTGGGCTACCTTGGACCACGAACTGAACCCTGTAAGTGTCTTACTTACCTGGTAAAACTAACAAAAACTTACCTCCCCCAGGAACTGTGAAAATTGCACTAAGTGTCCACTTTTAAAACAGCTATTTGTCAATAACTTGAAAAGTATACATGCAATTTTTATGATTTAAAGTTCCTAAAGTACTTACCTGCAATACCTTTCAAATGAGATATTACATGTAGAATTTGAACCTGTGGTTCTTAAAATAAACTAAGAAAAGATATTTTTCTATACAAAACCTATTGGCTGGATTTGTCTCTGAGTGTGTGTACCTCATTTATTGTCTATGTGTATGTACAACAAATGCTTAACACTACTCCTTGGATAAGCCTACTGCTCGACCACACTACCACAAAATAGAGCATTAGTATTATCTATTTTTACCACTATTTTACCTCTAAGGGGAACCCTTGGACTCTGTGCATGCTATTCCTTACTTTGAAATAGCACATACAGAGCCAACTTCCTACATTGGTGGATCAGCGGTGGGGTACAAGACTTTGCATTTGCTGGACTACTCAGCCAATACCTGATCACACGACAAATTCCAAAATTGTCATTAGAAATTGATTTTTGCAATTTGAAAAGTTTTCTAAATTCTTAAAAGACCTGCTAGGGCCTTGTGTTAGATCCTGTTTAGCATTTCTTTTTAGAGTTTAAAAAGTTGTAAAAGTTTGAATTAGATTCTAGAACCAGTTGTAGATTCTTAAAAAGTATTCCAACTTTTAGAAGCAAAATGTCTAGCACAGATGTGACTGTGGTGGAACTCGACACCACACCTTACCTCCATCTTAAGATGAGGGAGCTAAGGTCACTCTGTAAAATAAAGAAAATAACAATGGGCCCCAAACCTACCAAAATACAGCTCCAGGAGCTTTTGGCAGAGTTTGAAAAGGCCAACCCCTCTGAGGGTGGCAACTCAGAGGAAGAGGATAGTGACTTGGAGGAAAATTCCCCCCTACCAGTCCTATCTAGGGAGAACAGGGTCCCTCAAACCCTGACTCCAAAAATAATAGTCAGAGATGCTGGTTCCCTCACAGGAGAGACCAACACCTCTGAAATCACTGAGGATAACTCCAGTGAAGATGACCCCCTGTTAGCCAGGATGGTCAAAAGATTGGCTTTGGAAAAGCAGCTCCTAGCCATAGAAAGGGAAAGAAAAGAGATGGGCCTAGGTCCCATCGATGGTGGCAGCAACTTAAATAGGGTCAGAGATTCTCCTGACATCCTAAAAATCCCCAAAGGGATTGTAACAAAATATGAAGATGGTGATGACATCACCAAATGGTTCACAGCTTTTGAGAGGGCTTGTGTAACCAGAAAAATAAACAGATCTCACTGGGGTGCTCTCCTTTGGGAAATGTTCACTGGAAAGTGTAGGGATAGACTCCTCACACTCTCTGGAAAAGATGCAGAATCTTATGACCTCCTGAAGGGTACCCTGATTGAGGGCTTTGGATTCTCCACTGAGGAGTATAGAATTAGATTCAGGGGGGCTCAAAAATCCTCGAGCCAGACCTGGGTTGATTTTGTAGACTACTCAGTAAAAACACTAGATGGTTGGTTAACTGGAAATGAAGTGTGTGACTATGTTGGGCTTTATAATTTGTTTATGAAAGAACACATTTTAAGTAACTGCTTCAATGAAAAGTTGCATCAGTATCTGGTAGACCTAGGTCCAATTTCTCCCCAAGAATTGGGAAAGAAGGCAGACCACTGGGTCAAGACTAGGGTAACCAAAACTTCCACTGGGGGTGACCAAAAGAAAGGGGTTACAAAAACTCCCCAGGAGAAAGTGGGTAACACTAGAAACCAAGAAAAAGAGTCCTCTGTAGGCCCCCAAAAACCAGAACAGGTGGGTGGGCCCCAGGACACAACCCAAAACAAAGGTGGGTACCAGGGTAAGAACTGGGATGCCACTAAGGCATGGTGCCACAACTGTAAACAGTCTGGGCACCACACCAAGGACACTTCTTGTCCCAAAAACAAACCCCAGAACAAAATTCCTGGGGTAACCAGTGTAGCCATGGGAGATGACTCCTCAGATGAGGAGGTCTTCCTAGCCTTCAACTGGAAACAGGGCCCAACAGGTGAGTTGGAGATTCCAGAGGGAAGCAGACACTTCCACCACCTACTGGTGAATGGAATCCCAACCACTGCCCTGAGAGACACTTGTGCCAGTCACACTATTGTGCATGACAGGCTGGTGCTCTCAAACCAGTACATCCCAGGTGAGACTGCCAGGGTAAGAGTTAGCCTAGACAGGGTCACTAAGAGGCCTGTGGCTTTAGTGCCCATAGAAGTGGGTGGCACTCTTAGCTGGAGAAGGGTAGTAGTCAGTACAGACCTCCCCCTTGATTGTCTCCTTGGAAATGACTACCCAGAGGTTAGTCAGAGCTCAAGAGAGGAACTGGTCCAGTGCCAGTCCTCTCCCAAGGATTCTGGAAGTCCTGCCTCTGCAGTAAATGCAAGCAGGCCCCAGAAGAAGAAGAAAAGAAAACAGAGTAGGAAGGGTGGACAACCTTTAGCCAAGGTTACAGCAAGCCAAGGAGATTCTGCTCCAGTAGGGGAGAACTCCAAAAATGGCCCTGATAAAGTCCAACCTGACCCACAAGAAGTCCTGGCTAGTCAGGCAACTGTTAAACCTGAGTGGGTGGCTCCTCAGCTAACAGAAGAAAGAGTGGAAGAAGGGTGTTTACTACAAGATGTGGTAACCCCCCACTCCAATACAGCAGACAGGCAACCTGAACCCAAAGAAGCCTGTAACTTAGCCCCTTCCCTTTTAGGTGAAGAGCTAAAGGTGTGGTTCTGGGCACTGACAGCTGTCAGTGGCCTCTGCTGGGTGTTAGCCTTTGTGGCTGCACTATCCTTGGCATGGTGGTCAGACCCCATGCCAAATAGCAAGTTAGGCCCCCTGAC
This sequence comes from Pleurodeles waltl, assembly GCF_031143425.1. Classification (NCBI taxonomy): domain Eukaryota; kingdom Metazoa; phylum Chordata; class Amphibia; order Caudata; family Salamandridae; genus Pleurodeles; species Pleurodeles waltl. Next base: position 96,008,958 of record NC_090441.1, read on the forward strand.
CCTGTTGGTCATGGTGGGGTTACTCCAGCTCTGGGTAACCTCTTTGGGTAAGCTAGGGATGACCCTGGCTAAGATAAGAGTAGCAGAGGTGGATACCTCTAAACCCAAAATAAAAAGAATGGGTGGAGACATTGAAGAAGCAGACAAGAGGCAATTCAGACTAGGTCCTATCACTGTGGAAGTGGGTCAGTTCCCCAAAGGGAATGACCTGAACAGAAGGATGTAAGGCAGAGTAGGCCCTGCAACTAACCAGCCTATTTCTCCTACTCTTCCTCGCCTGACAGACTAGGAAGACTCTCCCAGCTTGGGCTGAGTCTCCTGGCCTGTGGGCTGGGGGGGGGCTTGTGTAAAGAAATGGCTCCCTGTTGCAGTTACCCCCCACTTTTTGCCTGATACTGATGCTGACTTGACTGAGAAGTGTGCTGGGACCCTGCTAACCAGGCCCCAGCACCAGTGTTCCTTCACCTAAAATGTACCATTGTATCCACAATTGGCACACCCTGGCATTCAGATAAGTCCCTTGTAACTGGTACTTCTAGTACCAAGGGCCCTGATGCCAAGGAAGGTCTCTAAGGGCTGCAGCATGTCTTATGCCACCCTAGAGACCCCTCACTCAGCACAGACACACTGCTTACAAGCCTGTGTGTGCTAGTGAGAACAAAATGAGTAAGTCGACATGGCACTCCCCTCAGGGTGCCATGCCAGCCTCTCACTGCCTATGCAGTATAGGTAAGACACCCCTCTAGCAGGCCTTACAGCCCTAAGGCAGGGTGCACTATACCATAGGTGAGGGTACCAGTGCATGAGCACTGTGCCCCTACAGTGTCTAAACAAAACCTTAGACATTGTAAGTGCAGGGTAGCCATAAGAGTATATGGTCTGGGAGTCTGTTTTACACGAACTCCACAGCACCATAATGGCTACACTGAAAACTGGGAAGTTTGGTATCAAACTTCTCAGCACAATAAATGCACACTGATGCCAGTGTACATTTTATTGTAAAATACACCACAGAGGGCACCTTAGAGGTGCCCCCTGAAACTTAACCAACTAGCTGTGTAGGCTGACTGGTTCCAGCAGCCTGCCACACTAGAGACATGTTGCTGGCCCCATGGGGAGAGTGCCTTTGTCACTCTGAGGCCAGTAACAAAGCCTGCACTGGGTGGAGATGCTAACACCTCCCCCAGGCAGGAGCTGTGACACCTGGCGGTGAGCCTCAAAGGCTCACCCCTTTGTCACAGCCCAGCAGGGCACTCCAGCTTAGTGGAGTTGCCCGCCCCCTCCGGCCACGGCCCCCACTTTTGGCGGCAAGGCTGGAGGGAACAAAGAAAGCAACAAGGAGGAGTCACTGGCCAGTCAGGACAGCCCCTAAGGTGTCCTGAGCTGAAGTGACTCTAACTTTTAGAAATCCTCCATCTTGCAGATGGAGGATTCCCCCAATAGGGTTAGGATTGTGACCCCCTCCCCTTGGGAGGAGGCACAAAGAGGGTGTACCCACCCTCAGGGCTAGTAGCCATTGGCTACTAACCCCCCAGACCTAAACACGCCCTTAAATTTAGTATTTAAGGGCTACCCTGAACCCTAGAAAATTAGATTCCTGCAACTACAAGAAGAAGGACTGCCTAGCTGAAAAACCCCTGCAGAGGAAGACCAGAAGACCAGAAGACGACAACTGCCTTGGCTCCAGAAACTCACCGGCCTGTCTCCTGCCTTCCAAAGATCCTGCTCCAGCGACGCCTTCCGAAGGGACCAGCGACCTCGACATCCTCTGAGGACTGCCCCTGCTTCAAAAAGACAAGAAACTCCCGAGGACAGCGGACCTGCTCCAAGAAAAGCTGCAACTTTGTTTCCAGCAGCTTTAAAGATCCCTGCAAGCTCCCCGCAAGAAGCGTGAGACTTGCAACACTGCACCCGGCGACCCCGACTCGGCTGGTGGAGATCCAACACCTCAGGAGGGACCCCAGGACTACTCTGATACTGTGAGTACCAAAACCTGTCCCCCCTGAGCCCCCACAGCGCCGCCTGCAGAGGGAATCCCGAGGCTTCCCCTGACCGCGACTCTTTGAATCCAAAGTCCCGACGCCTGGGAGAGACCCTGCACCCGCAGCCCCCAGGACCTGAAGGACCGGACTTTCACTGGAGAAGTGACCCCCAGGAGTCCCTCTCCCTTGCCTAAGTGGAGGTTTCCCCGAGGAATCCCCCCCTTGCCTGCCTGCAGCGCTGAAGAGATCCCGAGATCTCTCATAGACTAACATTGCGAACCCGACGCTTGTTTCTACACTGCACCCGGCCGCCCCCGCGCCGCTGAGGGTGAAATTTCTGTGTGGACTTGTGTCCCCCCCGGTGCCCTACAAAACCCCCCTGGTCTGCCCTCCGAAGACGCGGGTACTTACCTGCAAGCAGACCGGAACCGGGGCACCCCCTTCTCTCCATTCTAGCCTATGTGTTTTGGGCACCACTTTGAACTCTGCACCTGACCGGCCCTGAGCTGCTGGTGTGGTGACTTTGGGGTTGCTCTGAACCCCCCACGGTGGGCTACCTTGGACCACGAACTGAACCCTGTAAGTGTCTTACTTACCTGGTAAAACTAACAAAAACTTACCTCCCCCAGGAACTGTGAAAATTGCACTGTGTCCACTTTTAAAACAGCTATTTGTCAATAACTTGAAAAGTATACATGCAATTTTTATGATTTAAAGTTCCTAAAGTACTTACCTGCAATACCTTTCAAATGAGATATTACATGTAGAATTTGAACCTGTGGTTCTTAAAATAAACTAAGAAAAGATATTTTTCTATACAAAACCTATTGGCTGGATTTGTCTCTGAGTGTGTGTACCTCATTTATTGTCTATGTGTATGTACAACAAATGCTTAACACTACTCCTTGGATAAGCCTACTGCTCGACCACACTACCACAAAATAGAGCATTAGTATTATCTATTTTTACCACTATTTTACCTCTAAGGGGAACCCTTGGACTCTGTGCATGCTATTCCTTACTTTGAAATAGCACATACAGAGCCAACTTCCTACACATACAGAGCCAACTTCCTACATATAGTGAGTAGACACCTGTTCCCTTTTGATGGTTGGGTACTAATTCTATTGCTTGTTTTTGTAACAATGCTTGGACTTCTAGTTGTAACAGGTCTAAGTGTTGTTTGGACATATTGTGTGCTCTTGGGGGCACATCTGGTGGGAAATTTATGAATTCTAATGGCTAGGACCCATGCGTCCGTAGTTATGTTTGTCCAGTTTTTGTAGTATGCAGTAAGTCGCCCCCCCACTGGTGTTAAGTGTCGGGGGTTTGTGACATTGAAGTCACTGTTAGGTTTGACTTGTTTTAGGGCTTTAGAATTTTCCCTGTGCTCTTGGGAATTGTCCACTCCTGTATGAGCCTCGAAACCCTCCTCTCTGGTACTGCCCCGGATAGGTGGGTCTGGTTTGTGAGGTGGAAGGCTCTGGTGTTTGTGTACGAAACCCCCCTCTAAATTGTGGCTTTCTAAATGTGCCTCTGCTTTGTGGGGAGTAGAGCGCGCCCATGGCTTTGGCCGTGTCTGTGTCCTTCTTTAATTTCTCAATTGCCGTGTCCACCTCCGGCCCAAACAATTGTTCCTGGTTAAAAGGCATGTTTAACACAGCTTGCTGGATTTCCGGTTTAAATCCTGAGCTCCGTAACCATGCATGCCTGCGAATGGTTACGGCAGGGTTGACTGTCCGTGCTGCTGTGTCTGCCGAATCCAATGCGGACCTTATCTGGTTGTTGGAAATTGCTTGTCCTTCAACAACCTGTTGGGAATGTTTCTGGTGTTCCTTGGGAAAGTGCTGTATAATGTGTTGCATCTCGTCCCAGTGTGCCCTGTCGTAGCGAGCCAGTAGGGCTTGCGAGTTTGCGATGGCCCATTGATTGGCTGCCTGTGCAGCCACTCGTTTACCCGCTGCATCGAATTTCCTACTCTCTTTGTCAGGCGGTGGTGCCTCTCCTGACGATTGAGAGTTTGCCCTCTTTCTTGCTGCTCCCACGACCACCGAGTCTGGTGTAAGTTGCTGTGTTATAAACACAGGGTCCGTTGGGGGAGGCTTGTATTTTTTCTCCACCCTAGGCGTGATAGCCCTTCCTTTCACTGGCTCCTGGAAGACTTGTTTTGCGTGCTTGAGCATGCCTGGGAGCATTGGCAGACTTTGGTAGGAACTGTGGGTGGATGCCAAGGTGTTAAATAGGAAGTCATCCTCTATTGGCTCTGAATGCATTGCTACATTGTGGAATGTAGCTGCCCTTGATAATACCTGCGTGTATGCAGTGCTGTCCTCTGGAGGTGACGGCCTTGTCAGGTAACAATCTGGACTGTTGTCGGAGACCGGTGCATCATATAAGTCCCATGCATCCGGGCCATTCTGTATCATCCCCGTATGTGTCGGTGACTGCATTGGGGGTGTTGTTACCGGGGACAGCTGTGGTGAATGTAGTGGAGAAGGCTGTGGCAAAAACCTTGGTGGTGGTGTTTTATCTCTTGCCACCTTTGCCTTTGGCTGCATTTCGGACTCCTGAAATGCCAGCTTTCTTTTGATTTTAATTGGAGGAAGAGTTTGTATTTTACCAGTATCTTTCTGGATATGCAGCCTCCTTTGGGTATGGTCTGGTTCCCCCATACTTATTTCCTGCTCAAATCTATGTTCATGCATTTGGCCGGAAAGTCCTTGCTCTTCCGCGTAAGAGCCTAATTTCGGCTCCAAGGCTGCTTTTTTCAGTACCGAAGGTTTCGAAAAAGTCTTTTTCGGTTCAGAGGTAACTTTTTTCACCTTGGGTGTGTCGAACTCTCGGTGCAGAGATCGTTCGGCGCCTGAATCTCGACCGGAGTCGGATGTCTTTGGCAGTTGTGTGGCCTTTTTCGGTGCCGATGGTTGGTCACCGTGTTTTCGATGGGTTAAGCCATGGCATGCTGGCGGTGGCATCCCCTTGGCCTTTATGATCTTGGAGTGAGTCTTGGACAGGGCAGTTTTACTCACAGTTTTCTGCGTTGTCCCCGGTCGCTCACTTTCAGAGTCGTCTGAGTCCGTTCCTTGGATGGAGATTCTTTCCTCCTCTTCGACGTCGATCTGTTCTCTTGGTGTCAACGCCATTTGCAGTCTTCTGGCTATTCGATCGTGTAGGGTCTTTTTCGATCAAAATGCCCAACAAGCCAAGCAAGTATCCTCCCTGTGTTCCGGTGACAGACACAGATTGCAGACCAAGTGTTGGTCTGTATAAGGATACTTCGCGTGGCACTCCGGACAGAAGCGGAAGAGGGTCCGGTCCATTAGTTTCGACAATGGACGTGGTCGGGCCGACCAGGCCCCGCTAAAGAGTGGAAGCCCCGAAGGGCCGTCGGAGCGCTTCTACTATCGGTGTCGATATACTAACACTAAACCAGTACCGAGCGCGAACAATACCGTCAAATTTTCGATATTTAGCTAACTTTCCCGATTCGAAATACGGAGCGAAGAGGAACACGTCCGAACCCGATGGCGGAAAGAAAACAATCTAAGATGGAGTCGACGCCCATGCGCAATGGAGCCGAAAGGGAGGAGTCCCTCGGTCTCGTGACTCAAAAAGACTTCTTCGAAGAAAAACAACTTGTAACACTCGAAGCCCAACACTAGATGGCAGGATAATGCATAGCATGTGTATCTGCAGCTACACATGCCATCGAACATATATATATATTTATATATAAATAAATATAAAACAGGAACAGAAACCTTTCTGATCTCAGTGCCTGTTTTGCAAAACCTAAATGTAAATTTAACATTAGGCTGTGGAAGAATGAAAATGTCACTTACCCAGTGTACATCTGTTTGTGGCATCAGTCGCTGTAGATTCGCATGTTTTGCATAGCTCGCCATCTGGTGTTGGGCCGGAGTGTTACAAGTTGTTTTTCTTCGAAGAAGTCTTTCGAGTCACGGGACCGAGTGACTCCTCCTTTTGTCTCCATTGCGCATGGGCGTCGACTCCATCTTCGATTGTTTTTCCCCGCAGAGGGTGAGGTAGAAGTTGAATTGTAGTAATAGTGCCCATGCAATGGAGTGACTAAGTATGTACCTATTTAAGGTTGAGATGATACATATACAAATAGTTGAAGGTAACTTCCAAACTGCTACAGGCTCCCGGGGAGGCGGGTGGGCACATGCGAATCTACAGCGACTGATGCCACGAACAGATGTACACTGGGTAAGTGACATTTTCAGTTCGATGGCATCTGTCGCTGTAGATACGCATGTTTTGCATAGACTAGTAAGCAGTTATCTCCCCAAAAGCGGTGGCTCAGCCTGTAGGAGTGGAAGTAGTTTGAAATAATGTTCTTAATACGGCTTGACCTACTGTGGCTTGTTGTGCGGATAACACATCTACACAGTAGTGCTTGGTCAATGTGTGTGGCGTAGACCATGTGGCTGCCTTACATATTTCTTGCATTGGGATGTTTCCAAGAAAGGCCATGGTAGCACCCTTCTTTCTGGTTGAGTGTGCCCTTGGTGTAATGGGCAGCTGTCGTTTAGCTTTAAGGAAGCAGATTTGGATGCATTTAACTATCCTTCTGGCTATACCTTGTTTTGATATTGGGTTTCCTGCATGAGGTTTTTGAAATGCAATAAATAGTTGTTTAGTCTTTCTGATGTTCTTTGTTCTGTCAATGTAATACATTAATGCTCTTTTGACATCTAATGTATGTAGTGCCCTTTCAGCTACGGTATCTGGCTGTGGAAAGAACACTGGAAGTTCCACTGTTTGATTTAGATGGAACGGTGAAATAACCTTTGGCAAAAATTTAGGATTAGTCCTTAGGACGACCTTATTCTTGTGTAGTTGTATAAAAGGTTATTGTATTGTAAACGCCTGAATCTCGCTTACTCTTCTTAGGGCGATGAGAAATGCAACCTTCCAGGTTAGGAACTGTATTTCGCAGGAGTGCATGGGTTCAAAAGGTGGACCCATAAGTCTAGTTAGGACAACATTTAGGTTCCATGAAGGAACAGGTGGTGTTCTTGGTGGTATAATTCTCCTAAGGCCCTCCATGAATGCTTTAATGACTGGTATCTTATATAGGGAAGTTGAATAGGTAGTCTGCAGGTATGCAGATATTGCTGCAAGGTGTATTTTAATGGAAGAGAAAGCCAGGTTAGATTTTTGTAAGTGAAGCAAGTAGCCCACTACATGTTCTGGAGTTGTGTGTAAAGGTTGTATTTGATTAACATGGCAGTAGCAAACAAATCTCTTCCATTTACTTGCATAGCAGTGCCTGGTGGATGGCCTTCTGGCTTGCTTTATGACTTTCATACATTCTTGGGTAAGTTGTAAGTGCCCGAATTCTAGGATCTCAGGAGCCAGATTGCTAGATTCAGCGATGCTGGATCTGGGTGTCTGATCTTTTGGTTGTGTTGTGTCAACAGATCTGGCCTGTTGGGCAATTTGATGTAGGGTACTACTGATAGGTCTAGCAGCGTTGTGTACCAGGGTTGCCTTGCCCAAGTTGGTGCTATTAATATGAGTTTGAGTTTGTTTTGACTGAGTTTGTTTACCAGGTAAGGAAGGAGAGGGAGAGGAGGAAAAGCGTAAGCAAATATCCCTGACCAGTTCATCCATAGGGCATTGCCTTGGGACTGTTTGTGTGGGTATCTGGATGCGAAGTTTTGGCATTTTGCGTTCTCCCTCGTCGCAAACAAGTCTATTTGAGGTGTTCCCCAGAGTTTGAAATAGGTGTTCAGAATTTGGGGGTGAATTTCCCATTCGTGGACCTGTTGGTGATCTCGAGAGAGGTTGTCTGCGAGTTGATTTTGGATCCCTGGTATAAATTGTGCTATTAGGCGAATTTGGTTGTGAATTGCCCAACGCCAAATTTTTTGTGCTAGCAGGCTTAACTGCGTGGAGTGTGTCCCCCCTTGCTTGTTTAGATAATACATTGTTGTCATGTTGTCTGTCTTGACGAGAATGTATTTGTGAACTATTATTGGTTGGAAAGCTTTTAGTGCTTGAAAAACTGCTAGAAGTTCTAGGTGATTTATATGGAGTTTTGTTTGATGTACGTTCCACTGTCCTTGTATGCTGTGTTGATCGAGGTGTGCTCCCCACCCTGTCATGGAAGCATCTGTTGTTATTACGTATTGTGGCACTGGGTCTTGGAAAGGCCGCCCTTTGTTTAAATTTATGTTGTTCCACCACAGAAGCGAGAGGTAAGTTTGGTGGTCTATTAACGCCAGATCTAGAAGATGACCCTGTGCTTGAGACCACTGTGATGCTAGGCACTGTTGTAACGGCCTCATGTGCAGTCTTGCGTTTGGGACAATGGCTATGCATGAAGACATCATGCCTAGGAGTTGTAATATCATCTTTGCTTGTATCTTTTGTGTTGGATACATGCGTTGTATGATGGTGTTGAAATTTTGAATTCTTTGGGGACTTGGAGTGGCTACTCCTTTTGTTGTGTCTATTATGGCTCCTAGGTATTGTTGTACCTTGCACGGCAGAATGTTGGATTTCGTGAAGTTGACGGTGAACCCTAGTTTGAAGAGGGTTTGTATGATCTGATTTGTGTGATTTGAGCACTCTATTAACGAATGGGCCTTGATTAGCTAGTCGTCTAGATATGGGAACACATGTATTTGCTGCCTTCTGATGTGTGCAGCGACTACCGCTAGACATTTGGTAAAGACTCTTGGTGCGGTTGTTAATCCGAAAGGCAGTACCTTGAATTGGTAATGTATTCCTTTGAATACAAACCTTAGGTATTTCCTGTGCGATGGGTGTATTGGTATATGGAAATACGCGTCCTTGAGGTCTAAAGTTGACATGTAGTCGTGTAGTTTTAGCAATGGTAATACTTCTTGTAGTGTGACCATGTGAAAGTGGTCTGATTTGATGAATGTGTTCACTATTCTGAGGTCTAGGATTGGTCTCAGCGTTTTGTCCTTCTTTGGTATCAGAAAGTACAGTGAGTAAACTCCTGTGTTTATTTGTGTGTTTGGCACTAATTCGATTGCATTCTTTTGCAATAGTGCCTGCACTTCTATCTCCAGGAGATTGGAATGATGTTTTGTCAAATTGTGTGCTTTTGGTGGTATGTTTGGAGGGAATTGTAGAAATTCTATGCAATAACCATGTTGGATAATTGCTAGAACCCAAGTGTCTGTAGTGATTTCCTCCCATGCTTTGTAATAATGACTTATTCTTCCCCCCACTGGTGTTGTGTGGAGGGGGTGAGTGAGTGACATGTGAGTCACTGCTTAGTAGTAGGGGTTTTGGGGCTTTGAAATTTTCCTCTAATCCTAGGGAATTGCCCTCCTCTATATTGTCCCCGAAAACCTCCTCTGTACTGTCCCTGGTAACTGGACGGTGTTGCCTGTGAGGTGCTGGCTTGTGTGCTCTGACCCCGAAACCCCCCTCTAAAGGGTGTTTTACGGAATGTGCTGTAATTCCCTCTGCTCTGCGGGGAGTAGAGTGCGCCCATGGCTTTAGCAGTGTCCGTGTCTTTTTTGAGTTTCTCAATCGCTGTGTCCACTTCTGGACCGAACAGTTCTTTTTCGTTAAAAGGCATATTGAGAACTGCTTGCTGAATCTCTGGTTTAAATCCAGACGTTCGGAGCCATGCATGCCTTCTGATAGTTACAGATGTATTAATTGTCCGTGCAGCTATATCTGCAGCGTCCATGGAGGAGCAGATTTGGTTGTTGGAAATGGTCTGTCCCTCCTCAACCACTTGTTTTGCCCTATTTTGTAGGTCCTTGGGCAGATGGTCAATGAGATGTTGCATCTCATCCCAATGGGCTCTGTCATAGCGCGCAAGTAGTGCCTGGGAGTTAGCGATGCGCCACTGGTTTGCAGCTTGTGCTGCGACTCTTTTACCAGCTGCATCGAACTTGCGGCTTTCTTTATCTGGGGGTGGTGCATCTCCAGATGTGTGGGAGTTGGCCCTTTTCCTAGCTGCTCCTACAACGACAGAGTCTGGTGGCAGCTGTGTAGTGATGAAAGCCGGGTCTGTAGGAGGCACCTTATACTTCTTTTCCACTCTTGGTGTGATTGCCCTACTTTTGACCGGCTCCTTAAAGATTTCTTTTGCGTGCCGGAGCATACCAGGGAGCATAGGCAGGCTTTGGTAGGAGCTGTGGGTGGAGGAGAGTGTGTTGAATAAAAAGTCATCCTCGACCTGTTCTGAGTGGAGGCTTACATTGTGAAATTGTGCTGCTCTAGCCACCACTTGAGAATACGCAGTGCTGTCCTCTGGTGGAGATGGCTTCGTAGGGTATGCCTCCGGACTGTTATCTGACACTGGGGCGTCGTATAAGTCCCATGCGTCTTGATCTTGGTCACCCTGGCTCATGGTGGTGTGAGCTGGGGAATGTGATGGAGTTTGTGCTGGTGAGACGTTAATCACAGGTGGAGGAGAGGGTGGTGGGGTAACTTTTTTCACCACTTTTGTTTGTGGTGTTTGTTCAGTTTGGAACTCCAATCTTCTCTTTCTTCTAATAGGGGGAAGGGTGCTTATTTTTCCTGTCCCCTGCTGTATGAAAATACGCTTTTGCGTATGGTCTACATCCGTTGAGTGTAGTTCTTCCTCAAACCTATGCTTTTGCATTTGGGAGGTTAGCGAGTGCTCTTCTGTATAAGAGCCTGAAACTGGGTCGGTTGCAGTTTGTTTTGGCACCGAAACCCTGTCTGCATCTTTTTTCGGCTCCGAGGTGACTTTTTTCTTTTTCGGGGCCGAAACCTCTCGGCGTCGATCTTCTTCGGTGCCGCTGTCTCGGCGTCGAGCCGTGTCTACACCGGTATCTCGGTGTCGATGCTTGTCTCCAGCACTTTCTCGGTCCCGAGAAGGCTGCGTGCCGGTGTCTCGACCGGAGTCGGACGATCTCGGCACTGTTTGGGCCTTTTTCGGTGCCGACGGTCGGTCACCGAATTTATGGGTAGAGCCATGGCCTGGTGGCAGTGGCGTCCCCTGGGCCTTGTAAATCTTCTTCTGAGTGGTTTTCGACGTCCTACTCACGGTTTGTGTATCGTCGAATCCTTCGGAGTCCGATTCTTGGATCGAAAAGGTTCCCTCCTCTTCTTGTTCCTCGAACTCCCGGTGGGCTGTCGGCACGGACGCCATCTGAAGTCTTCTGGCTCGACGGTCTCGGAGAGTTTTTCGGGACCGGAACGCACGACAGGCCTCGCAGGTGTCCTCACTGTGCTCAGGTGACAGGCACAGGTTGCAGACCAAGTGTTGGTCTGTATAGGGGTATTTATTGTGGCATTTGGGACAGAAATGGAACGGGGTCCGTTCCATCGGCGTTCTTCTGCACGCGGTCGGGCCGACCAGGCCCCGACGGGGGATCGAAAAAATTACCCCGAAGGGCACCGGAGCTCTTCGATCTTAGACGCGGTGTTGAATCTAACTACGCCGACCCCGAACGCAACAATACTGACGAAAATCTTCCGAAATTAGCTATCTTTCCGTTCCGAAACTTGGAGCGACAGGAACACGTCCGAACCCGATGGCGGAAAAAAAACAATCGAAGATGGAGTCGACGCCCATGCGCAATGGAGACAAAAGGAGGAGTCACTCGCTCCCGTGACTCGAAAGACTTCTTCGAAGAAAAACAACTTGTAACACTCCGGCCCAACACCAGATGGCGAGCTATGCAAAACATGCGTATCTACAGCGACAGATGCCATCGAACACACATTTATTGAGGGGGATCTCTGATTTGTACAAGGGGTTTCCAACATTTTTGAAAAAGAGTTCTATGGTGAACGCTGTTTTTGTATATTACTCTCACCCTGGTACCAGTGGGCAGAAAGGGTTATCCTAGTGATATTATACTTTTAGAAAGTTAGCAATTTCTTATCCTACCCTTTTTGACGCCTGCACCCTCCTCCTGGATCCTATGACTAGCTGAGAGCGACAGTTGGCCTATGTGTATTGCTTACAGACAACCATGCAATAGAGAGACTGTGTGGTGGCAGGAAGGGACACCTAGGAGGGAGGGGTGGAGGTGGGTGTGTAGTATTGGGAGTCTGGGGGGGGGGGGGGGAGGGGCAGAGCTGTCACTTACCACACTTGCACTTCAAAGGGGTTGCCTCAGCACCCCCACAAAGAGCTTCACATTAGGTCATTATGCCACCAGACAACCTGGGCCCAGGTCAGAGAGGTGAGAAATTCCAAACACTTCGGTGGGATGGGGGACAGGGGAGGGGACAACACCAGAAGCTTCTTCCCTTTCAAAGTGGCTATCAGTGCTTACAAGAAATACATGGAGGGCGAAAGTGACTGGAATATTGACAACTGGGGCTTTACGTTAAGGGACTCACAGAGAGGAGGGTTATTTTACTGTGATATTTCAATAGGGGTTTATAAATTACTATACATTACTGGCAACACAATACAACCAAGAAGAAATAGAGGCAGCATCTAAACCATAAAGGAGAGAGGGAGAACAATTAGGCACAACGGTAAGAGTGAAAGCAGCACTATTCAGGGAATTATAAGTACTCAGCAGGAGACGGAAGAAGAGTTCCAAACCCAAAACAGGTGCCTTGCCCAAAATTACACATGAATAGCGAGAAACCGGGATGGCCCTAATTTCAGAATTGAAAGTCTTCATAGAAATGAAGACCTTAAAATCTTACAAAGCACTAGGACCAAACAGTTTCCTGTACGCATTTTACAAGACTTTCAAGATAAAATTAAAATCAACAATGATTAAACAATTCCCAAGTGTAGGAAGTTGGCTCCGTATGCACTATTTCAAAGTAAGGAATAGTATGCACAGAGTCCAAGGGTTCCCCTTAGAGGTAAGATAGTGGCAAAAAGAGATAATACTAATGCTCTATTTTGTGGTAGTGTGGTCGAGCAGTAGGCTTATCAAAGGAGTAGTGTTAAGCATTTGTTGTACATACACACAGGCAATAAATGAGGAACACACACTCAGAGACAAATCCAGCCAACAGGTTTTGTTATAGAAAAATATATTTTCTTAGTTTATTTTAAGAACCACAGGTTCAAATTCTACATGTAATATCTCATTTGAAAGGTATTGCAGGTAGGTACTTTAGGAACTTTGAATCATTTCATTAGCATGTATACTTTTCACATAAAACACAATAAGCTGTTTTAAAAGTGGACACAGTGCAATTTTCACAGTTCCTGGGGGAGGTAAAGTAATGTTAGTTTTAACAGGTAAGTAAGTCACTTACAGGTTTCAGTTTTTGGTCCAAGGTAGCCCACCGTTGGGGGTTCAGAGCAACCCCAAAGTTACCACACCAGCAGCTCAGGGCCGGTCAAGTGCAGAGGTCAAAGAGGTGCCCAAAACACATAGGCTATAATGGAGAGAAGGGGGTGCCCCGGTTCCAGTCTGCCAGCAGGTAAGTACCCGCGTCTTCGGAGGGCAGACCAGGGGGGTTTTGTAGGGCACCGGGGGGGACACAAGTCCACACAGAAAGTACACCCTCAGCAGCGCGGGGGCGGCCGGGTGCAGTGTGCAAACAAGCGTCGGGTTTACTTTAGTTTTCAATGGGAGACCAAGGGGTCTCTTCAGCGATGCAGGCAGGCAAGGGGGGGGCTCCTCGGGGTAGCCACCACCTGGGCAAGGGAGAGGGCCTCCTGGGGGTCACTCCTGCACAGAAGTTCCGTTTCTTTAGGGGCTGCGGGTGCAGGGTCTTTTCCAGCCGTCGGGAAATGGAGTTCAGACAGTTGCGGTCAGGGGGAGCCTGGGGATTCCCTCTGCAGGCGTCGCTGTGGGGGCTCAGGGGGGACAACTTTGGTTACTCACAGTCGTAGAGTCGCCGGAGGGTCCTCCCTGAGTTGGTTGTTCTCCACCAGTCGAGTCGGGGTCGCCGGGTGCAGTGTTGCAAGTCTCACGCTTCTTGCGGGGAGTTGCAGGGGTCTTTAAATCTGCTCCTTGTAACAAAGTTGCAGTTCTTTTGGAGCAGTGCCGCTGTCCTCGGGAGTTTCTAGTCTTTCTTGAAGCTGGGCAGTCCTCAGAGGATTCAGAGGTCGCTGGTCCCTTGGAAAGCAGGAGACAGGCCGGTAAGTCTGGAGCCAAAGCAGTTGGTGTCTTCTGTTCTTCCTCTGCAGGGGTTTTTCAGCTCAGCAGTCCTTCTTCTTCAGGTAAGTTGCAGGAATCTAAATTCTTAGGTTCAGGGAAGCCCTTAAATACTAAATTTAAGGGCGTGTTTTGGTCTGGGGGGTTAGTAGCCAATGGCTACTAGCCCTGAGGGTGAGTACACCCTCTCTGTGCCTCCTCCCAAGGGGAGGGGGTCACATCCCTAATCCTATTGGGGGAATCCTCCATCTGCAAGATGGAGGATTTCTAAAAGTTAGAGTCACTTCAGCTCAGGACACCTTAGGGGCTGTCCTGACTGGCCAGTGACTCCTCCTTGCTGTTTTCTTTGTTTCCTCCAGCCTTGCCGCCAAAAGTGGGGGCCGTGGCCGGAGGGGGCGGGCAACTCCACTAAGCTGGAGTGTCCTGCGGTGCTGTGACAAAGGGGTGAGCCTTTGAGGCTCACCGCCAGGTGTTACAGCTCCTGCCTGGGGGAGGTGTTAGCATCTCCACCCAGTGCAGGCTTTGTTACTGGCCTCAGAGTGACAAAGGGACTCTCCCCATGGGGCCAGCAACATGTCTCTAGTGTGGCAGGCTGCTGGAACCAGTCAGCCTACACAGATAGTCGGTTAAGTTTCAGGGGGCACCTCTAAGGTGCCCTCTGTGGTGTATTTTACAATAAAATGTACACTGGCATCAGTGTGCTTTTATTGTGCTGAGAAGTTTGATACCAAACTTCCCAGTTTTCAGTGTAGCCATTATGGTGCTATGGAGTTTGTGTAAAACAGACTCCCAGACCATATACTCTTATGGCTACCCTGCACTTACAATGTCTAAGGTATTGCTTAGACACTGTAGGGGCACAGTGCTCATGCACTGGTGCCCTCACCTATGGTATAGTGCACCCTGCCTTAGGGCTGTAAGGCCTACTAGAGGGGTGCTTATCTATACCTGCATAGGCAGTGAGAGGCTGGCATGGCAACCTGAGGGGAGTGCCATGTCGACTTACTCGTTTTGTTCTCACCAGCACACACAAGCTGGCAAGCAGTGTGTCTGTGCTGAGTGAGGGGTCTCCAGGGTGGCATAAGACATGCTGCGGCCCTTAGAGACCTTCCTTGGCATCAGGGCCCTTGGTACCAGGGGTACCACTTACAAGGGACTTATCTGGATGCCAGGGTGTGCCAATTGTGGAATCAAAAGTACAGGTTAGGGAAAGAACACTGGTGCTGGGGCCTGGTTAGCAGGCCTCAGCACGCTTTCAATTCAAAACATAGCATCAGCAAAGGCAAAAAGTCAGGGGGTATCCATGCCAAGGAGGCATTTCCTTACACAACCCCCCCCCCCCAAACGAAAGAGGATGAGACTAACCTTTCCCAAGAGAGTCTTCATTTTCTAAGTGGAAGAACCTGGAAAGGCCATCTGCATTGGCATGGGCAGTCCCAGGTCTGTGTTCCACTATAAAGTCCATTCCCTGTAGGGAGATGGACCACCTCAACAGTTTTGGATTTTCACCTTTCATTTGCATCAGCCATCTGAGAGGTCTGTGGTCAGTCTGAACTAGGAAGTGAGTACCAAAGAGGTATGGTCTCAACTTCTTCAGGGACCAAACCACAGCAAAGGCCTCCCTCTCAATGGCACTCCAACGCTGCTCCCTGGGGAGTAACCTCCTGCTAATGAAAGCAACAGGCTGGTCAAGGCCATCATCATTTGTTTGGGACAAAACTGCCCCTATCCCATGTTCAGAGGCATCTGTTTGCACAATGAATTGCTTGGAGTAATCTGGAGCTTTTAGAACTGGTGCTGTGCACATAGCTTGCTTCAGGGTGTCAAAGGCCTGTTGGCATTCTACAGTCCAGTTTACTTTCTTGGGCATTTTCTTGGAGGTGAGTTCTGTGAGGGCTGTCACAATGGATCCATATCCCTTCACAAACCTCCTATAGTACCCAGTCAAGCCAAGGAATGCCCTGACTTGAGTCTGGGTTTTTGGAGCTGCCCAGTCCAGAATAGTCTGGATCTTAGGCTGGAGTGGCTGAACTTGGCCTCCACCTACAAGGTGTCCCAAGTAAACCACAGTTCCCTGCCCTATCTGGCATTTGGATGCCTTGATGGAGAGGCCTGCAGATTGCAGAGCCTTCAAAACCTTCTTCAGGTGGACCAGGTGATCCTGCCCGGTGGAGCTGAAGACAGCAATATCATCAAGATAAGCTGCACTAAAGGATTCCAACCCAGCAAGGACTTGATTCACCAACCTTTGGAAGGTGGCAGGGGCATTCTTTAAACCAAACGGCATAACAGTGAACTGATAATGCCCATCAGGTGTGGAGAATGCTGTCTTTTCTTTTGCTCCAGGGGCCATTTTGATTTGCCAGTACCCTGCTGTTAAGTCAAAGGTACTTAAGAATTTGGCAGCCCCTAATTTGTCTATTAGCTCATCAGCTCTAGGAATGGGATGAGCATCTGTCTTGGGGACAGAGTTGAGACCTCTGTAGTCCACACAAAACCTCATCTCTCTCTTTCCTTCTTTGGTGTGAGGTTTGGGGACTAAGACCACTGGGCTAGCCCAGGGGCTGTCAGAGTACTCAATTACTCCCAATTCCAGCATCTTTTGGACTTCCACCTTGATGCTTTCCTTAACTTGGTCAGACTGTCTAAATATTTTGTTTTTGACAGGCATGCTGTCTCCTGTGTACACATCATGGGTACACAGGTGTGTCTGACCAGGGGTTAGGGAAAAGAGTTCAGCAAACTGCTGCAGGACCTTCCTACAGTCAGACTGCTGTTGGCTAGAGAGGGTGTCTGAGTAGATCACTCCATCCACTGAGCCATCTTTAGGGTCTGATGAGAGGAGATCAGGGAGAGGTTCACTCTCAGCTTCCTGGTCCTCATCTGTCACCATCAACAGATTTACATCAGCCCTGTCATGGAAGAGCTTAAGGCGGTTCACATGGATCACCCTCTTGGGGCTCCTGCTTGTGCCCAGGTCCACTAGGTAGGTGACCTGACTCTTCCTTTCTAGTACTGGGTAAGGGCCACTCCATTTGTCCTGGAGTGCCCTGGGAGCCACAGGCTCCAGAACCCAGACTTTCTACCCTGGTTGAAATTCAACCAGTGCAGCCTTTTGGTCATACCACAACTTCTGGAGTTGTTGGCTGGCCTCAAGGTTTTTACTTGCCTTTTCCATGTACTCTGCCATCCTTGAGCGAAGGCCAAGTACATAGTCCACTATGTCTTGTTTAGGCTCATGAAGAGGTATCTCCCAGCCTTCTTTAACAAGAGCAAGTGGTCCCCTTACAGGGTGGCCAAACAGAAGTTCAAAGGGTGAGAATCCTACTCCCTTCTGAGGCACCTCTCTGTAAGCGAAAAGCAGACATGGCAGGAGGACATCCCATCTCCTTTTGAGTTTTTCTGGGAGCCCCATGATCATGCCCTTTAATGTCTTGTTGAATCTCTCAACAAGGCCATTAGTTTGTGGATGATATGGTGTAGTGAATTTGTAAGTCACTCCACACTCATTCCACATGTGTTTTAGGTATGCTGACATGAAGTTGGTACCTCTGTCAGACACCACCTCCTTAGGGAAACCCACTCTGGTAAAGATACCAATGAGGGCCTTGGCTACTGCAGGGGCAGTAGTCGACCTAAGGGGAATAGCTTCAGGATACCTAGTAGCATGATCCACTACTACTAGGATGTACATATTTCCTGAGGCTGAGGGAGGTTCTAGTGGACCAACTATGTCCACACCCACTCTTTCAAAGGGGACCCCCACCACTGGAAGTGGAATAAGGGGGGCCTTTGGATGCCCACCTGTCTTACCACTGGATTGACAGGTGGGGCAGGAGAGGCAAAACTCCTTAACCTTCTGGGACATATTGGGCCAGTAGAAGTGGTTGACTAACCTCTCCCACGTCTTGGTTTGTCCCAAATGCCCAGCAAGGGGAATATCATGGGCTAAGGTCAGAATAAACTCTCTGAAACCCTGAGGCACTACCACTCTCCTAGTGGCACCAGGTTTGGGATCTCTTGCCTCAGTGTACAGGAGTCCATCTTCCCAATAGACCCTATGTGTTCCATTTTTCTTGCCTTTGGACTCTTCAGCAGCTTGCTGCCTAAGGCCTTCAAGAGAGGGACAGGTTTCTTGTCCCTTACACAACTCTTCCCTTGAGGGTCCCCCTGGGCCTAAGAGCTCAACCTGATAAGGTTCCAGCTCCATAGGCTCAGTTCCCTCAGAGGGCAGAACTTCTTCCTGAGAAGAGAGGTTCTCTTTTTCTTGCTGTGTTCCAGCTGGTTTCCCAGCTGACTTTCCTTTCCTCTTGGTAGGCTGGGCCTTTCTTCCAGACTCCAGCTCTACTTTTTCACCCTGAGCCTTGCACTGTGCCCTTGTCTTGACACACACCAGTTCAGGGATACCCAGCATGGCTGCATGGGTTTTCATTTCTACCTCAGCCCATGCTGAGGACTCCAGGTCATTTCCAAGCAAACAGTCTACTGGGATATTTGAGGAGACCACCACCTGTTTCAGGCCATTGACCCCTCCCCACTCTAAAGTTACCATAGCCATGGGATGTACTTTAGTCTGATTGTCAGCGTTGGTGACTGGATAAGTTTGTCCAGCCAGGTATTGGCCAGGGGAAACCAGTTTCTCTGTCACCATAGTGACACTGGCACCTGTATCCCTCAGGCCCTCTACACTTGTCCCATTAATTAAGAGCTGCTGCCTGTATTTTTGCATGTTCGGGGGCCAGGCAGCCAGTGTGGCTAAATCCACCCCACCCTCAGAGACTAATGTAGCTTCAGTGTGACACCTGATTTGCTTTGGGCACACTGTTGATCCCACTTGGAGACTGGCCATTCCAGTTTTAGCTGGATGGGAGTTAGAAGTGGTATCTTTCTTGGGACAGGCCTTGTCTCCAGTTTGGTGTCCAGACTGACTACAGCTACGACACCAGGCCTTTTTGGGATCAAAGTTTTTACCCTTGTACCCAGAATTGTTTTGTGAAGAGGCTCTGGGCCCACCCTCCTGTGCAGGTTTTTGGGGGCCTGTAGAAGACTCTTTACTATTTTTGTTTTTGGCTGTCTCACCACCTTTCCCCTGGGGAGGTTTTGTGACCCCTTTCTTTTGGTCACCCCCTGTGGAAGTTTTGGACACCCTAGTCTTGACCCAATGGTCCGCCTTCTTTCCCAATTCTTGGGGAGAAATTGGTCCTAGGTCTACCAGATGCTGATGCAGTTTATCATTGAAACAATTACTTAATAGGTGTTCTTTCACAAATAAATTGTACAGCCCATCATAATTACTTACACCACTGCCTTGAATCCAACCATCTAGTGTTTTTACTGAGTAGTCTACAAAGTCAACCCAGGTCTGGCTCGAGGATTTTTGAGCCCCCCTGAATCTAATCCTATACTCCTCAGTGGAGAATCCAAAGCCCTCAATCAGGGTACCCTTCATGAGGTCATAAGATTCTGCATCTTTTCCAGAGAGTGTGAGGAGTCTATCCCTACACTTTCCTGTGAACATTTCGCAAAGGAGAGCACCCCAGTGAGATTTGTTCACTTTTCTGGTTACACAAGCCCTCTCAAAAGCTGTGAACCATTTGGTGATGTCATCACCATCTTCATATTTAGTTACAATCCCTTTAGGGATTTTCAACATGTCAGGAGAATCTCTGACCCTATTTATGTTGCTGCCACCATTGATGGGTCCTAGGCCCATCTCTTTTCTTTCCCTTTCTATGGCTAGGATCTGTCCTTCCAAAGCCAATCTTTTGACCATCCTGGCTAACTGGATGTCCTCTTCACTGGAGTTATCCTCAGTGATTTCAGAGAAGTTGGTCCCTCCTGTGAGGGA
Organism: Pleurodeles waltl; assembly: GCF_031143425.1. Classification (NCBI taxonomy): domain Eukaryota; kingdom Metazoa; phylum Chordata; class Amphibia; order Caudata; family Salamandridae; genus Pleurodeles; species Pleurodeles waltl. Next base: position 96,028,862 of record NC_090441.1, read on the forward strand.
ACTAGCATCTCTGACTAGTATTTGTGGAGTCAGGGCTTGAGAGGCCCTGTCCTCCCTAGATAGGACTGGTAGGGGGGAATCTTCCTCCAAGTCACTATCCTCATTCTCTGTGTTGCCATCCACAGAGGGGTTGGCTCTTTCATACTCTGCCAACAGCTCCTGGAGCTGTATTTTGGTAGGTTTGGGGCCCATTGTTATTTTCTTTATTTTACAGAGTGACCTTAGCTCTCTCATCTGTAGATGGCGGTAAGGTGTGGTGTCGAGTTCCACCACATTCACATCTGTATTAGACATTATGCTTCTAAAAGTTGGAATACTTTTTAAGAAACTAAAACTAGTTCTAGAATCTAATTCAAACTTTTAACAAACTTTTAAACTCTAAAAGAAATGCTAACAGGGACTAACACAAGGCCCTAGCAGGACTTTAAAGAATTTAGAAAAATTTCAAATTGCAAAAATCAATTTCTAATGACAATTTTTGGAGTTTGTCGTGTGATCAGGTATTGGCTGAGTAGTCCAGCAAATGCAAAGTCTTGTACCCCACCACTGATCCACCAATGTAGGAAGTTGGCTCCGTATGCACTATTTCAAAGTAAGGAATAGTATGCACAGAGTCCAAGGGTTCCCCTTAGAGGTAAGATAGTGGCAAAAAGAGATAATACTAATGCTCTATTTTGTGGTAGTGTGGTCGAGCAGTAGGCTTATCAAAGGAGTAGTGTTAAGCATTTGTTGTACATACACACAGGCAATAAATGAAGAACACACACTCAGAGACAAATCCAGCCAATAGGTTTTGTTATAGAAAAATATCTTTTCTTAGTTTATTTTAAGAACCACAGGTTCAAATTCTACATGTAATATCTCATTTGAAAGGTATTGCAGGTAAGTACTTTAGGAACTTTGAATCATTTCATTAGCATGTATACATTTCACATAAAACACAATAAGCTGTTTTAAAAGTGGACACTTAGTGCAATTTTCACAGTTCCTGGGGGAGGTAAAGTAATGTTAGTTTTAACAGGTAAGTAAGTCACTTACAGGTTTCAGTTTTTGGTCCAAGGTACCCCACCGTTGGGGGTTCAGAGCAACCCCAAAGTTACCACACCAGCAGCTCAGGGCCGGTCAAGTGCAGAGGTCAAAGAGGTGCCCAAAACACATAGGCTATAATGGAGAGAAGGGGGTGCCCCGGTTCCAGTCTGCCAGCAGGTAAGTACCCGCGTCTTCGGAGGGCAGACCAGGGGGGTTTTGTAGGGCACCGGGGGGGACACAAGTCCACACAGAAAGTACACCCTCAGCAGCGCGGGGGCGGCCGGGTGCAGTGTGCAAACAAGCGTCGGGTTTCCCTTAGTTTTCAATGGGAGACCAAGGGGTCTCTTCAGCGATGCAGGCAAGGGGGGGGGGTCCTCAGGGTAGCCACCACCTGGGCAAGGGAGAGGGCCTCCTGGGGGTCACTCCTGCACAGAAGTTCCGTTTCTTTAGGGGCTGGGGGCTGCGGGTGCAGGGTCTTTTCCAGCCGTCGGAGACAGTCGCGGTCAGGGGGAGCCTGGGGATTCCCTCTGCAGGCGTCGCTGTGGGGGCTCAGGGGGGACAACTTTGGTTACTCACAGTCGTAGAGTCGCCGGAGGGTCCTCCCTGAGTTGGTTGTTCTCCACCAGTCGAGTCGGGGTCGCCGGGTGCAGTGTTGCAAGTCTCATTCTTCTTTCGGGGAGATGCAGGGGTCTTTAAATCTGCTCCTTGTAACAAAGTTGCAGTTCTTTTGGAGCAGTGCCGCTGTCCTCAGGAGTTTCTAGTCTTTCTTGAAGCTGGGCAGTCCTCAGAGGATTCAGAGGTCGCTGGTCCCTTGGAAAGCGTCGCTGGAGCAGGTTTCTTTGGAAGGCAGGAGACAGGCCGGTAAGTCTGGAGCCAAAGCAGTTGGTGTCTTCTGTTCTTCCTCTGCAGGGGTTTTTCAGCTCAGCAGTCCTTCTTCAGGTAAGTTGCAGGAATCTAAATTCTTAGGTTCAGGGAAGTCCTTAAATACTAAATTTAAGGGCGTGTTTTGGTTTGGGGGGTTAGTAGCCAATGGCTACTAGCCCTGAGGGTGAGTACACCCTCTCTGTGCCTCCTCCCAAGGGGAGGGGGTCACATCCCTAATCCTATTGGGGGAATCCTCCATCTGCAAGATGGAGGATTTCTAAAAGTTAGAGTCACTTCAGCTCAGGACACCTTAGGGGCTGTCCTGACTGGCCAGTGACTCCTCCTTGCTGTTTTCTTTGTTTCCTCCAGCCTTGCCGCCAAAAGTAGGGGCCATGGCCGGAGGGGGCGGGCAACTCCACTAAGCTGGAGTGTCCTGTGGTGCTGTGACAAAGGGGTGAGCCTTTGAGGCTTACCGCCAGGTTTTACAGCTCCTGCCTGGGGGAGGTGTTAGCATCTCCACCCAGTGCAGGCTTTGTTACTGGCCTCAGAGTGACAAAGGGACTCTCCCCATGGGGCCAGCAACATGTCTCTAGTGTGGCAGGCTGCTGGAACCAGTCAGCTTACACAGATAGTCGGTTAAGTTTCAGGGGGCACCTCTATGGTGCCCTCTGTGGTGTATTTTACAATAAAATGTACACTGGCATCAGTGTGCATTTATTGTGCTGAGAAGTTTGATACCAAACTTCCCAGTTTTCAGTGTAGCCATTATGGTGCTGTGGAGTTCGTGTAAAACAGACTCCCAGACCATATACTCTTATGGCTACCCTGCACTTACAATGTCTAAGGTATTGCTTAGACACTGTAGGGGCACAGTGCTCATGCACTGGTGCCCTCACCTATGGTATAGTGCACCCTGCCTTAGGGCTGTAAGGCCTACTAGAGGGGTGACTTATCTATACCTGCATAGGCAGTGAGAGGCTGGCATGGCACCCTGAGGGGAGTGCCATGTCGACTTACTCGTTTTGTTCTCACCAGCACACACAAGCTGGCAAGCAGTGTGTCTGTGCTGAGTGAGGGGTCTCCAGGGTGGCATAAGACATGCTGCAGCCCTTGGAGACCTTCCTTGGCATCAGGGCCCTTGGTACCAGGGGTACTACTTACAAGGGACTTATCTGGATGCCAGGGTGTGCCAATTGTGGAATCAAAAGTACAGGTTAGGGAAAGAACACTGGTGCTGGGGCCTGGTTAGCAGGCCTCAGCACGCTTTCAATTCAAAACATAGCATCAGCAAAGGCAAAAAGTCAGGGGGTAACCATGCCAAGGAGGCATTTCCTTACACCAAGTATGCAGATAGAGGGGGAGTTGCAAATTCAATGCTCCAGGAAGACATAGTAGCCATCCGAAACCAGATAAAGGCACCACCCAACCGCTCAACAATGCATCTAGCAGAGGGCATTTGCATCACTGAACATAGACAATAAAATGTATAACTCCAGTTCAACCGCAATTCATTGCCCATGCATGCCCTTGGAGCAGCCAGGATTTCAGTGGGGTCTCAGTGCTCCTTCTGATACTGAATAGTCTTTTCACTCTTGAAAGGCTGACGAGCTAAGCAGTCTGACTCCTCGTGGTTTCACAGGAGGCAGAGATTGCAGACCAGATGTTGGCCCATTGACAGGTATGTCGGATTACACTTAAGGCACAGAAAAAACAATGGTTGGAACTGAAAAGGATTGCAAAATTGGTGATAAATGTCCAAATACAGAGGCAAAAAAAAAAAAACATCCGAGGTGGAGTCCTTGTCCTGGTGCATTGAAAGTTTCAGAGAGGAGTCACAAGCTATCTAAAGGCCGAAGACTTCAGTGAAGAAAAAAAATGTGCATATGATAATGCAATCCAACACAAAATGGCAGAGTAAGCAGAGGCTCTAATATACAGCAGCACATGCTACAAACAAGAAACACTTTACTTAGGGTAATGAAAGCAGCCACCTTTAACTAAGACCAACATGAATATCGCATTGTCTCTCCATCTCCCATTATTTCTAATTATATGGCATTTTCTATGCAATATTAGGATTTTACCATTTCCACAGATGCTTTTTCCTTCTTATTGCTTTCTTCCATTATCTCTACATTGCTTTCTTTATTTGGATCTTCTTCTGGATCCAGGACCTGGGCACAGTGGGCAAAAAAAGAGCTGCTTTAGTAAGTGCACATACCAATATCAAAGGTTCAGCACTCACTTTTAATGACATACCTTATAAACAGCAAATATAACAAATATTTCCCTAGTGCAATGAAATGTATATTTTTGCAATGGCCATTTAGAGCTTCAACCTCTCAAATCAATACAGATCAATTCATTGGTAAATTGCGCATCTAAGAGATTATAAACGTTGTGCTTAAATACAAATGTTACAATATATTGCATATGCAAGTCAAAACCATTCACTTCCATACAAGCAGTACTTATCTGGTGAGAACCTTTCATTGACAGACACTTCACCCTGGTGTGAAATATCAGTTGCCAAAGTACTATTTGTGCTTGGTAAAATGAGAGAATGCAGTGGCATCACCAATTTCTTGGAGATTCTTGCTGCCTTTGAGGCTCTACCAATCTACTTCCTTGGATTTCTATTGCAAGCATGACCACCAAACAGTACCTCACTACTGCATGTCCTCGTGGTGGAATAGGAGCCACACCATAGCTCAAGCACTGTAAAATGAAATTATGAGGATTGAAGCCAGGATGTAGGGTCAAGGCAATGCCAGGGTTTTAGGTCTCACAGTTACTTAAATACTTAAGGATCAGAAGCTGTGAAAAGCCTTGGAAAACAGGACTGCTGCGGTACTGGAAGGGGAAAACAGTAGTCAGTTACAAGTGGTCCTACATGTATTTCATTTGCTTGAACGATCAGTTAGTAGATAGGGGAACAGTCACTAACATAAAGCTCAGTGGAATGCAGACACTACAGTTACACTGCTGAGAAAAGAATGTTGCTGCAAGAGTCCCAAAGAACCTATCATTATCTGTCCTTAGCCCAGAGGCCCTCCTCTCACACAAGGCAAAACAGAGCTAAAATTCACACTTTTTGCTATACACTTTAAGCGGTCTGCATGGTTTGGACAATCAATAAAACATTTTAACCCTGTTGTACTGTTTTCTTCTTCTTTATTAAAATAAGGCTACATCTGTATAAACAAGGTACCAAAACGTCACTCTAATTAGGAGTTTAGTACTGTGTATTAGGCTTCCAGTTTCTGGACGAGGCAAAAGCACTTACATCCAAGATCAACTGTAAGGCTCTTTTTGTCATATGTGGACAGATGCGGCCAAAAACACTTTTGGAAACTTGTCTCATCAAGCGACTAGGTTGGGAGAAAAGAGATAGGAGAATTTCCACCACCACTTCAACCCAGACTGGCTCATCCTCACCTGCAAAAGAAAAAAAAAGGTTTTTCAGACACTGAGCTCTGGCTTTATGGAAAGCAAAGTTTCATAACAAAACACCTTAAAACAAATTAACAAAGAATAGAAACTAAAGGTAATACTGTGGTTACTAAGAAACAGACAATTAGGATACTCATAATCAAGATGCAGTAAGTTAACATACAGTAAAAAGTCTGATTTCTAAGTAATACAGGATACTTAGTTATGGTGGACTGAACAGTCGAGCAAAGGAGAAAGTCTGAGTGGACTACATAATGGAGCAGCTTTCAGGCTGCACTGGTTGAGGAAGTAAATCTTTAATCCTGGGTGCTAGTTAGTGTTGTCTCAAGTTTGGAAGCAAGAGAGTGCACTGCTCCACCAACAAATGTAAAGCCTTTACTTTGGGTTCTGGGGCAGTCAGTGTATACAGGGAAGTATCCAAGTTCTTTACCACTGGTGACGTAGGGCTATCAAATACTACTGCATTCCAATTGTGCACCTAACTCACCAGGGGTAGACAGGTCCAGCAGTCATGTGTTGGCCTAGAAGGTGAGAGGGTATTGCAATATTCCATAGTAAACAATATGATAAACTAGATCTCTACCCAGTGCTATATCTTCTAAGAAAAGTGAGACATTCTTTAAAGTAAGTCAAATCAACAAACTAAGATGGGGACTGTAGGAAGTTGGCTCTGTATGCACCATTTCAAAGTAAGGAATAGTATGCACAGAGTCCAAGGGTTCCCCTTAGAGGTAAGATAGTGGCAGAAAGAGAGAATACTAATGCTCTATTTTGTGGTAGTGTGGTCGAGCAGTAGGCTTATCAAAGGAGTAGTGTTAAGCATTTGTTACACACAGGCAATAAATGAGGAACACACACTCAGAGACAATTCCAGGCCAATAGGTTTTTGTATAGAAAAATATATTTTCTTAGTTTATTTTAAGAACCACAGGTTCAAATTCTACATGTAATACTTTGCATGAAAGGTATTGCAGGTAAGTACTTTAGGAACTTTGAATAATCACAATAGCATATATACTTTTCAAATAAAACACATATAGCTATTTTAAAACTAGACACTTAGTGCAATTTTCACAGTTCCTAGGGGAGGTAAGTAATTGTTAGTTCTTGCAGGTAAGTAAACCACCTACGGGGTTCAAGTTTGGGTCCAAGGTAGCCCACCATTGGGGGTTCAGAGCAACCCCAAAGTTACCACACCAGCAGCTCAGGGCCGGTCAGGTGCAGAGTTCAAAATGGTGCCCAAAACGCATAGGCTTCAATGGAGAAGGGGGTGCCCCAGTTCCAGTCTGCTAGCAGGTAAGTACCCGCGTCTTCGGAGGGCAGACCAGGGGGAGTTTTGTAGGGCACCGGGGGGAACACAAGTTAGCACAGGAAGTACACCCTCAGCAGCACGGGGGCGGCCGGGTGCAGTGTGCTAACACACGTCGGGTTTGTAATAGGAATCAATGGGAGACCAAAGGGTCTCTTCAGCGATGCAGGCAGGCAAGGGGGGGGCTCCTCGGGGTAGCCACCACCTGGGCAAGGGAGAGGGCCTCCTGGGGGTCACTCCTGCACTGGAGTTCCGATCCTTCAGGTCCTGGGGGCTGCGGGTGCAGGGTCTTTTCCAGGCGTCGGGATCTGAGAGACAGGCAGTCGCGGTCAAGGGGAGCCTCGGGATTCCCTCTGCAGGCGTCGCTGTGGGGGCTCAGGGGGGACAACTTTGGTTACTCACAGTCTCGGAGTCGCCGGAGGGTCCTCCCTGAGGTGTTGTTTCTCCACCAGTCGAGTCGGGGGCGCCGGGTGCAGTGTTGCAAGTCTCACGCTTCTGGTGGGAAACGCTGTTACCTTTAAGTTGCTCCTTTGGAACAAAGTTGCAGTCTTGGGTGAACAGGGCCGCTGTTCTCGGGAGTTTCTTGGTCCTTTTAGAGTAGGGCAGTCCTCTGAGGATTCAGAGGTCGCTGGTCCCTGGGGAAAGTGTCGCTGGAGCAGTGTCTTTAGAAGTGGGGAGACAGGCCGGTAGAGCTGGGGCCAAAGCAGTTGGTGTCTCAGTCTTCTCTGCAGGGTTTTTCAGCTTAGCAGTCCTCTTCTTCTTAGGTTGCAGGAATCTGAGTTCCTAGGTTCTGGGGAGCCCTTAAATAGCAAATTTAAGGCTGTGTTTAGGTCTGGGGGGTTAGTAGCCAATGGCTACTAGCCCTGAGGGTGGGTACACCCTCTTTGTGCCTCCTCCCAAGGGGAGGGGGTCACATTCCTATCCCTATTGGGGGAATCCTCCATCTGCAAGATGGAGGATTTCTAAAAGTTAGAGTCACCTCAGCTCAGGACACCTTAGGGGCTGTCCTGACTGGCCAGTGACTCCTCCTTGTTATTCTCATTATTTCCTCCGGCCTTGCCGCCAAAAGTGGGGCCGTGGCCGGAGGGGGCGGGCAACTCCACTAGCTGGAGTGCCCTGTGGTGCTGGAACAAAGGGGGTGAACCTTTGAGGCTCACCGCCATGTTTTACCGCTCCTGCCTGGGGGAGGTGATAGCATCTCCACCCAGTGCAGGCTTTGTTACTAGCCACAGAGTGACAAAGGCACTCTCCCCATGTGGCCAGCAACGTGTCTCGAGTGTGGCAGGCTGCTGAAAGCAGTCAGCCTACACGGGTAGTTGGTTAAGGTTTCAGGGGGCACCTCTAAGGTGCCCTCCGGGGTGTATTTTACAATAAAATGTACACTGGCATCAGTGTGCATTTATTGTGCTGAGAAGTTTGATACCAAACTTCCCAGTGTTCAGTGTAGCCATTATGGTGCTGTGGAGTTCGTGTTTGACAGACTCCCAGACCATATACTCTTATGGCTACTGTAAGGAAATGCCTCCTTGGCATGGTTACCCCCTGACTTTTTGCCTTTGCTGATGCTATGTTTTGAATTGAAAGTGTGCTGAGGCCTGCTAACCAGTCCCCAGCACCAGTGTTCTTTCCCTAACCTGTACTTTTGATTCCACAATTGGCACACCCTGGCATCCAGATAAGTCCCTTGTAACTGGTACCTCTGGTACCAAGGGCCCTGATGCCAGGGAAGGTCTCTAAGGGCTGCAGCATGTATTATGCCACCCTAGAGACCCCTCACTCAGCACAGACACACTGCTTACCAGCTTGTGTGTGCTAGTGAGAACAAAATGAGTAAGTCGACATGGCACTCCCCTCAGGGTGCCATGCCAGCCTTTCACTGCCTATGCAGTATAGGTAAGACACCCCTCTAGCAGGCCTTACAGCCCTAAGGCAGGGTGCACTATACAATAGGTGACGGTACCAGTGCATGAGCACTGTGCCCCTACAGTGTCTAAGCAAAACCTTAGACATTGTAAGTGCAGGGTAGCCATAAGAGTATATGGTCTGGGAGTCTGTCAAACACGAACTCCACAGCACCATAATGGCTACACTGAAAACTGGGAAGTTTGGTATCAAACTTCTCAGCACAATAAATGCACACTGATGCCAGTGTACATTTTATTGTAAAATACACCACAGAGGGCACCTTAGAGGTGCCCCCTGAAACTTAACCGACTATCTGTGTAGGCTGACTGGTTCCAGCAGCCTGCCACACTAGAGACATGTTGCTGGCCCCATGGGGAGAGTGCCTTTGTCACTCTGAGGCCAGTAACAAAGCCTGCACTGGGTGGAGATGCTAACACCTCCCCCAGGCAGGAGCTGTAACACCTGGCGGTGAGCCTCAAAGGCTCACCCCTTTGTCACAGCACCGCAGGACACTCCAGCTAGTGGAGTTGCCCGCCCCCTCCGGCCCCGGCCCCCACTTTTGGCGGCAAGGCCGGAGAAAATAATGAGAATAACAAGGAGGAGTCACTGGCCAGTCAGGACAGCCCCTAAGGTGTCCTGAGCTGAAGTGACTCTAACTTTTAGAAATCCTCCATCTTGCAGATGGAGGATTCCCCCAATAGGATTAGGGATGTGACCCCCTCCCCTTGGGAGGAGGCACAAAGAGGGTGTACCCACCCTCAGGACTAGTAGCCATTGGCTACTAACCCCCCAGACCTAAACACGCCCTTAAATTTAGTATTTAAGGGCTCTCCCTGAACCTAGAAACTAGATTCCTGCAACAACAAGAAGAAGGACTGCCTAGCTGAAAACCCCTGCAGAGGAAGACCAGAAGACAACAACTGCCTTGGCTCCAGAAACTCACCGGCCTGTCTCCTGCCTTCCAAAGAACTCTGCTCCAGCGACGCCTTCCAAAGGGACCAGCGACCTCGACATCCTCTGAGGACTGCCCTGCTTCGACGACGACAAGAAACTCCTGAGGACAGCGGACCTGCTCCAAAAAGACTGCAACTTTATCCAAAGGAGCAGCTTTAAAGAACCCTGCAATCTCCCCGCAAGAAGCGTGAGACTTGCAACACTGCACCCGGCGACCCCGACTCGGCTGGTGGAGAACCAACACCTCAGGGAGGACCCCCGGACTACTCTACGACTGTGAGTACCAAAACCTGTCCCCCCTGAGCCCCCACAGCGCCGCCTGCAGAGGGAATCCCGAGGCTTCCCCTGACCGCGACTCTCTGAAACCTAAGTCCCGACGCCTGGAAAAGACCCTGCACCCGCAGCCCCCAGGACCTGAAGGACCGGACTTTCACTGCAGAAGTGACCCCCAGGAGTCCCTCTCCCTTGCCCAAGTGGAGGTTTCCCCGAGGAAGCCCCCCCTTGCCTGCCTGCAGCGCTGAAGAGATCCCTTGATCTCTCATTGACTTCCATTGCGAACCCGACGCTTGTTCTAACACTGCACCCGGCCGCCCCCGCGCCGCTGACGGTGAAATTTCTGTGTGGGCTTGTGTCCCCCCCGGTGCCCTACAAAACCCCCCTGGTCTGCCCCCCGAAGACGCAGGTACTTACCTGCTGGCAGACTGGAACCGGGGCACCCCCTTCTCTCCATTGAAGCCTATGCGTTTTGGGCACCACTTTGAACTCTGCACCTGACCGGCCCTGAGCTGCTGGTGTGGTACCTTTGGGGTTGCTCTGAACCCCCAACGGTGGGCTACCTTGGACCAAGAACTGAACCCTGTAAGTGTCTTACTTACCTGGTAAAACTAACAAAAACTTACCTCCCCCAGGAACTGTGAAAATTGCACTAAGTGTCCACTTTTAAAATAGCTATTTGTGAATGTAAAGAAATGGCTCCCTGTTGCAGTTACCCCCCACTTTTTGCCTGATACTGATGCTGACTTGACTGAGAAGTGTGCTGGGACCCTGCTAACCAGGCCCCAGCACCAGTGTTCTTTCACCTAAAATGTACCATTGTTTCCACAATTGGCACAACCCTGGCACCTAGGTAAGTCCCTTGTAACTGGTACCTCTGGTACCAAGGGCCCTGATGCCAGGGAAGGTCTCTAAGGGCTGCAGCATGTCTTATGCCACCCTAGGGACCCCTCACTCAGCACAGACACACTGCTTGCCAGCTTGTGTGTGCTGATGGGAGAAAGTGACTAAGTCGACATGGCACTCCCCTCAGGGTGCCATGCCAACCTCCCACTGCCTGTGGCATAGGTAAGTCACCCCTCTAGTAGGCCTTACAGCCCTAAGGCAGGGTGCACTATACCACAGGTGAGGGCATATGTGCATGAGCACTATGCCCCTACAGTGTCTAAGCAAAACCTTAGACATTGTAAGTACAGGGTAGCCATAAGAGTATATGGGCTGGGAGTCTGTCAAAAACGAACTCCACAGCTCCATAATGGCTACACTGAATACTGGGAAGTTTAGTATCAAACTTCTCAGAATAATAAACCCACACTGATGCCAGTGTTGGATTTATTAAAAAATGCACACAGAGGGCATCTTAGAGATACCCCCTGTATTTTACCCAATTGTTCAGTGCAGGACTGACTGGTCTGTGCCAGCCTGCTGCTGAGAGACGAGTGTCTGACCTCATGCGGTGAGAGCCTTTGTGCTCTCTGAGGACAGAAACAAAGCCTGCTCTGGGTGGAGGTGCTTCACACCTCCCCCCTGCAGGAACTGTAACACCTAGCAGTGAGCTTCAAAGGCTCAAGCTTCGTGTTACAATGCCCCAGGGCACTCCAGCTAGTGGAGATGCCCGCCTCCTGGACCCAGCCCCCACTTTTGGCGGCAAGTCCAGGAGAGATAATGAGAAAAACAAGGAGGAGTCACTGGCCAGTCAGGACAGCCCCTAAGGTGTCCTGAGCTGAGGTGACTCTGACTTTTAGAAATCCTCCATCTTGTAGAAGGAGGATTCCCCCAATAGGGATAGGAATGTGACCCCCTCCCCTTGGGAGGAGGCACAAAGAGGGTGTACCCACCCTCAGGGCTAGTAGCCATTGGCTACTAACCCCCCAGACCTAAACACGCCCTTAAATTTAGTATTTAAGGGCTCCCCTGAACCTAAGAATTTAGATTCCTGCAAACTACAAGAAGAAGGACTGCGTAGCTGAAAACCCCTGCAGAGGAAGACCAGAAGACGACAACTGCCTTGGCTCCAGAAACTCACCGGCCTGTCTCCTGCCTTCCAAAGAACTCTGCTCCAGCGACGCCTTCCAAGGGACCAGCGACCTCTGAATCCTCTGAGGACTGCCCTGCTTCGAAAAAGACAAGAAACTCCCGAGGACAGCGGACCTGTTCCAAAAAGACTGCAACTTTGTTTCAAGGAGCAGCTTTAAAGACCCTGCAATCTCCCCGCAAGAAGCGTGAGACTTGCAACACTGCACCCGGCGACCCCGACTCGGCTGGTGGAGAACCAACACCTCAGGGAGGACCCCCGGACTACTCTACGACTGAGTACCAAAACCTGTCCCCCCTGAGCCCCCACAGCGCCGCCTGCAGAGGGAATCCCGAGGCTTCCCCTGACCGCGACTCTCTGAAACCTAAGTCCCGACGCCTGGAAAAGACCCTGCACCCGCAGCCCCCAGGACCTGAAGGACCGGACTTTCACTGGAGAAGTGACCCCCAGGAGTCCCTCTCCCTTGCCCAAGTGGAGGTTTCCCCGAGGAAGCCCCCCCTTGCCTGCCTGCAGCGCTGAAGAGATCCGTTGATCTCTCATAGACTAACATTGAAAACCCGACGCTTGTTTCTACACTGCACCCGGCCGCCCCCGCGCTGCTGAGGGTGAAATTTCTGTGTGGGCTTGTGTCCCCCCCGGTGCCCTACAAAACCCCCCTGGTCTGCCCTCCGAAGACGCGGGTACTTACCTGCAAGCAGACCGGAACCGGGGCACCCCCTTCTCTCCATTCTAGCCTATGCGTTTTGGGCACCACTTTGAACTCTGCACCTGACCGGCCCTGAGCTGCTGGTGTGGTGACTTTGGGGTTGCTCTGAACCCCCAACGGTGGGCTACCTTGGACCAAGAACTGAACCCTGTAAGTGTCTTACTTACCTGGAAGTTGGCTCTGTATGTGCTATTTCAAAGTAAGGAATAGCATGCACAGAGTCCAAGGGTTCCCCTTAGAGGTAAAATAGTGGTAAAAATAGATAATACTAATGCTCTATTTTGTGGTAGTGTGGTCGAGCAGTAGGCTTATCCAAGGAGTAGTGTTAAGCATTTGTTGTACATACACATAGACAATAAATGAGGTACACACACTCAGAGACAAATCCAGCCAATAGGTTTTTGTATAGAAAAATATCTTTTCTTAGTTTATTTTAAGAACCACAGGTTCAAATTTAACATGTAATATCTTGTTTGAAAGGTATTGCAGGTAAGTACTTTAGGAACTTCAAATCATAAAAATTGCATGTATACTTTTCAAGTTATTGACAAATAGCTGTTTTAAAAGTGGACACTTAGTGCAATTTTCACAGTTCCTGGGGGAGGTAAGTTTTTGTTAGTTTTACCAGGTAAGTAGGACACTTACAGGGTTCAGTTCTTGGTCCAAGGTAGCCCACCGTTGGGGGTTCAGAGCAACCCCAAAGTCACCACACCAGCAGCTCAGGGCCGGTCAGGTGCAGAGTTCAAAGTGGTGCCCAAAACACATAGGCTAGAATGGAGAGAAGGGGGTGCCCCGGTTCCGGTCTGCTTGCAGGTAAGTACCCGCGTCTTCGGAGGGCAGACCAGGGGGGTTTTGTAGGGCACCGGGGGGGACACAAGTCCACACCGAGATTTCACCCTCAGCAGCGCGGGGGCGGCCGGGTGCAGTGTAGAAACAAGCGTCGGGTTTTCAATGTTAGTCTATGAGAGATCTCGGGATCTCTTCAGCGCTGCAGGCAGGCAAGGGGGGGATTCCTCGGGGAAACCTCCACTTGGGCAAGGGAGAGGGACTCCTGGGGGTCACTTCTCCAGTGAAAGTCCGGTCCTTCAGGTCCTGGGGGCTGCGGGTGCAGGGTCTCTCCCAGGCGTCGGGACTTTGGGTTCAAAGAGTCGCGGTCAGGGGAAGCCTCGGGATTCCCTCTGCAGGCGGCGCTGTGGGGGCTCAGGGGGGACAGGTTTTGGTACTCACAGTATCAGAGTAGTCCTGGGGTCCCTCCTGAGGCGTCGGATCTCCACCAGCCGAGTCGGGGTCGCCGGGTGCAGTGTTGCAAGTCTCACGCTTCTTGCGGGGAGCTTGCAGGGTTCTTTACAGCTGCTGGAAACAAAGTTGCAGCTTTTCTTGGAGCAGGTCCGCTGTCCTCGGGAGTTTCTTGTCTTTTCGAAGCAGGGGCAGTCCTCAGAGGATGTCGAGGTCGCTGGTCCCTTTGGAAGGCGTCGCTGGAGCAGGATCTTTGGAAGGCAGGAGACAGGCCGGTGAGTTTCTGGAGCCAAGGCAGTTGTCGTCTTCTGGTCTTCCGCTGCAGGGGTTTTCAGCTAGGCAGTCCTTCTTCGTGTAGTTGCAGGAATCTCATTTTCTAGGGTTCAGGGGAGCCCTTAAATACTAAATTTAAGGGCGTGTTTAGGTCTGGGGGGTTAGTAGCCAATGGCTACTAGCCCTGAGGGTGGGTACACCCTCTTTATGCCTCCTCCCAAGGGGAGGGGGTCACAATCCTAACCCTATTGGGGGAATCCTCCATCTGCAAGATGGAGGATTTCTAAAAGTTAGAGTCACCTCAGCTCAGGACACCTTAGGGGCTGTCCTGACTGGCCAGTGACTCCTCCTTGTTTTTCTCATTATTTTCTCCGGCCTTGCCGCCAAAAGTGGGGCCTGGCCGGAGGGGGCGGGCAACTCCACTAGCTGGAGTGTCCTGCTGGGTTGGCACAAAGGAGGTGAGCCTTTGAGGCTCACCGCCAGGTGTGACAATTCCTGCCTGGGAGAGGTGTTAGCATCTCCACCCAGTGCAGGCTTTGTTACTGGCCTCAGAGTGACAAAGGCACTCTCCCCATGGGGCCAGCAACATGTCTCGGTTTGTGGCAGGCTGCTAAAACTAGTCAGCCTACACAGATAGTCGGTTAAGTTTCAGGGGGCACCTCTAAGGTGCCCTCTGTGGTGTATTTTACAATAAAATGTACACTGGCATCAGTGTGCATTTATTGTGCTGAGAAGTTTGATACCAAACTTCCCAGTTTTCAGTGTAGCCATTATGGTGCTGTGGAGTTCGTGTTTGACAGACTCCCAGACCATATACTCTTATGGCTACCCTGCACTTACAATGTCTAAGGTTTTATTTAGACACTGTAGGGGTACCATGCTCATGCACTGGTACCCTCACCTATGGTATAGTGCACCCTGCCTTAGGGCTGTAAGGCCTGCTAGAGGGGTGTCTTACCTATACTGCATAGGCAGTGAGAGGCTGGCATGGCACCCTGAGGGGAGTGCCATGTCGACTTACTCATTTTGTTCTCACTAGCACACACAGGCTTGTGAGCAGGGTGTCTGTGCTGAGTGAGGGGTCTCTAGGGTGGCATAAGACATGCTGCAGCCCTTAGAGACCTTCCTTGGCATCAGGGCCCTTGGTACTAGAAGTACCAGTTACGAGGGACTTATCTGGATGCCAGGGTGTGCCAATTGTGGATACAATGGTACATTTTAGGTGAAGGAACACTGGTGCTGGGGCCTGGTTAGCAGGGTCCCAGCACTCTTCTCAGTCAAGTCAGCATCAGTATCAGGCAAAAAGTGGGGGGTAACTGCAACAGGGAGCCATTTCTTTAAACAAGCCCCCCCCAGCCCACAGGCCAGGAGACTCAGCCAAAGCTGGGAGAGTCTTCCTAGTCTGTCAGGCGAGGAAGAGTAGGAGAAATAGGCTGGTTAGTTGCAGGGCCTACTCTGCCTTACATCCTTCTGTTCAGGTCATTCCCTTTGGGGAACTGACCCACTTCCACAGTGATAGGACCTAGTCTGAATTGCCTCTTGTCTGCCTCTTCAATGTCTCCACCCATTCTTTTTATTTTGGGTTTAGAGGTATCCACCTCTGCTAATCTTATCTTAGCCAGGGTCATCCCTAGCTTACCCAAAGAGGTTACCCAGAGCTGGAGTAACCCCACCATGACCAACAGGGTCAGGGGGCCTAACTTGCTATTTGGCATGGGGTCTGACCACCATGCCAAGGATAGTGCAGCCATAAAGGCTAACACCCAGCAGAGGCCACTGACAGCTGTCAGTGCCCAGAACCACACCTTTAGCTCTTCACCTACAAGGGAAGGGGCTAAGTTACAGGCTTCTTTGGGTTCAGGGTGCCTGTCTGCTGTATTAGAGTGGGGGGTTACCACATTTTGTAGTAAACACCCTTCTTCCACTCTTTCTTCTGTTAGCTGAGGAGCCACCCACTCAGGTTTAACAGTTGCCTGACTAGCCAGGACTTCTTGTGGGTCAGGTTGGACTTTATCAGAGCCATTTTTGGAGTTCTCCCCTACTGGAGCAGAATCTCCTTGGCTTGCTGGAACCTTGGCTAAAGGTTGTCCACCTTTCCTACTCTGTTTCCTTTTCTTTTTCCTCTGGGGCCTACTTGCATTTACTGCAGAGGCAGGCACTCCAGAATCCTTGGGAGAGGACTGGCCCTGGACCAGTTCTTCTCTTAGGCTCTGACTAACCTCTGGGTAGTCATTTCCAAGGAGACAATCAAGGGGGAGGTCTGTACTGACTACCACCCTTCTCCAGCTAAAAGTTCCACCCACTTCTATGGGCACAAGAGCCACAGGCCTATTAGTGACCCTGTCTGGGCTAACTCTTACTCTGGCCATCTCACCTGGGATGTACTGGTTTGAGAGCACCAGCCTGTCATGCACAATAGTGTGACTGGCACAAGTGTCTCTCAGGGCAGTGGCTGGGATTCCATTCACCTGTAGGTGGTGGAAGTGTCTACTTCCCTCTGGAATCTCCAACTCACCTGTTGGGCCCATTTTCCAGTTGAAAGCTATGAAGACCTCCTCATCTGAGGAGTCATCTCCAATGGCTACACTGGTTACCCCTGAAATTTTGTTCTGGGGTTTGTTTTTGGGACAAGAAGTGTCCTTGGTGTGGTGCCCAGACTGTTTACAGTTGTGGCACCATGCCTTAGTGGCATCCCAGTTCTTACCCTGGTACCCACCTTTGTTTTGGGTTGTGTCTTGGGGCCCACCCACCTGTTCTGGTTTTTGGGGGCCTACAGAGGACTCTTTTTCTTTGTTTCTAGTGTCACCCACTTTCTCCTGGGGAGTTTTTGTAACCCCTTTCTTTTGGTCACCCCCAGTGGAAGTTTTGGTTACCCTAGTCTTGACCCAGTGGTCTGCCTTCTTTCCCAATTCTTGGGGAGAAATTGGACCTAGGTCTACCAGATACTGATGCAACTTTTCATTGAAGCAGTTACTTAAAATGTGTTCTTTCATAAACAAATTATAAAGCCCAACATAGTCACACACTTCATTTCCAGTTAACCAACCATCTAGTGTTTTTACTGAGTAGTCTACAAAATCAACCCAGGTCTGGCTCGAGGATTTTTGAGCCCCCCTGAATCTAATTCTATACTCCTCAGTGGAGAATCCAAAGCCCTCAATCAGGGTACCCTTCAGGAGGTCATAAGATTCTGCATCTTTTCCAGAGAGTGTGAGGAGTCTATCCCTACACTTTCCAGTGAACATTTCCCAAAGGAGAGCACCCCAGTGAGATCTGTTTACTTTTCTGGTTACACAAGCCCTCTCAAAAGCTGTGAACCATTTGGTGATGTCATCACCATCTTCATATTTTGTTACAATCCCTTTGGGGATTTTTAGGATGTCAGGAGAATCTCTGACCCTATTTAAGTTGCTGCCACCATCGATGGGACCTAGGCCCATCTCTTTTCTTTCCCTTTCTATGGCTAGGAGCTGTTTTTCCAAAGCCAATCTTATCACCATCCTGGCTAACAGGGGGTCATCTTCACTGGAGTTATCCTCAGTGATTTCAGAGGTGTTGGTCTCTCCTGTGAGGGAACCAGCATCTCTGACTATTATTTTTGGAGTCAGGGTTTGAGGGACCCTGTTCTCCCTAGATAGGACTGGTAGGGGGGAATTTTCCTCCCAGTCACTATCCTCTTCCTCTGAGTTGCCACCCTCAGAGGGGTTGGCCTTTTCAAACTCTGCCAAAAGCTCCTGGAGCTGTATTTTGGTAGGTTTGGGGCCCATTGTTATTTTCTTTATTTTACAGAGTGACCTTAGCTCCCTCATCTTAAGATGGAGGTAAGGTGTGGTGTCGAGTTCCACCACAGTCACATCTGTGCTAGACATTTTGCTTCTAAAAGTTGGAATACTTTTTAAGAATCTACAACTGGTTCTAGAATCTAATTCAAACTTTTACAAACTTTTAAACTCTAAAAGAAATGCTAAACAGGATCTAACACAAGGCCCTAGCAGGTCTTTTAAGAATTTAGAAAACTTTTCAAATTGCAAAAATCAATTTCTAATGACAATTTTGGAATTTGTCGTGTGATCAGGTATTGGCTGAGTAGTCCAGCAAATGCAAAGTCTTGTACCCCACCGCTGATCCACCAATGTAGGAAGTTGGCTCTGTATGTGCTATTTCAAAGTAAGGAATAGCATGCACAGAGTCCAAGGGTTCCCCTTAGAGGTAAAATAGTGGTAAAAAGAGATAATACTAATGCTCTATTTTGTGGTAGTGTGGTCGAGCAGTAGGCTTATCCAAGGAGTAGTGTTAAGCATTTGTTGCACATACCCATAGACAATAAATGAGGTACACACACTCAGAGACAAATCCAGCCAATAGGTTTTTGTTATAGAAAAATATCTTTTCTTAGTTTATTTTTAAGAACCACAGGTTCAAATTTAACATGTAATATCTTGTTCGAAAGGTATTGCAGGTAAGTACTTTAGGAACTTCAAATCATAAAAATTGCATGTATACTTTTCAAGTTATTGACAAATAGCTGTTTTAAAAGTGGACACTTAGTGCAATTTTCACAGTTCCTGGGGGAGGTAAGTTTTTGTTAGTTTTACCAGGTAAGTAGGACACTTACAGGGTTCAGTTCTTGGTCCAAGGTAGCCCACCGTTGGGGGTTCAGAGCAACCCCAAAGTCACCACACCAGCAGCTCAGGGCCGGTCAGGTGCAGAGTTCAAAGTGGTGCCCAAAACACATAGGCTAGAATGGAGAGAAGGGGGTGCCCCGGTTCCGGTCTGCTTGCAGGTAAGTACCCGCGTGTAGGAAGTTGGCTCTGTATGTGCTATTTCAAAGTAAGGAATAGCATGCACAGAGTCCAAGGGTTCCCCTTAGAGGTAAAATAGTGGTAAAAATAGATAATACTAATGCTCTATTTTGTGGTAGTGTGGTCGAGCAGTAGGCTTATCCAAGGAGTAGTGTTAAGCATTTGTTGTACATACACATAGACAATAAATGAGGTACACACACTCAGAGACAAATCCAGCCAATAGGTTTTTATATAGAAAAATATCTTTTCTTAGTTTATTTTAAGAACCACAGGTTCAAATTCTACATGTAATATCTCATTCGAAAGGTATTGCAGGTAAGTACTTTAGGAACTTCAAATCATCAAAATTGCATGTATACTTTTCAAGTTATTGACAAATAGCTGTTTTAAAAGTGGACACTTAGTGCAATTTTCACAGTTCCTAGGGGAGGTAAGTATTTGTTAGGTTTACCAGGTAAGTAAGACACTTACAGGGTTCAGTTCTTGGTCCAAGGTAGCCCACCGTTGGGGGTTCAGAGCAACCCCAAAGTCACCACACCAGCAGCTCAGGGCCGGTCAGGTGCAGAGTTCAAAGTGGTGCCCAAAACACATAGGCTAGAATGGAGAGAAGGGGGTGCCCCGGTTCCGGTCTGCTTGCAGGTAAGTACCCGCGTCTTCGGAGGGCAGACCAGGGGGGTTTTGTAGGGCACCGGGGGGGACACAAGTCCACACAGAAATTTCACCCTCAGCAGCGCGGGGGCGGCCGGGTGCAGTGTAGAAACAAGCGTCGGGTTTGTAATGGAAGTCAATGGGAGATCTAGGGATCTCTTCAGCGCTGCAGGCAGGCAAGGGGGGGGTTCCTCGGGGAAACCTCCACTTGGGCAAGGGAGAGGGACTCCTGGGGGTCACTCCTCCAGTGAAAGTCCGGTCCTTCAGGTCCTGGGGGCTGCGGGTGCAGGGT
The DNA here is from genome assembly GCF_031143425.1 of Pleurodeles waltl. Taxonomy (NCBI): domain Eukaryota; kingdom Metazoa; phylum Chordata; class Amphibia; order Caudata; family Salamandridae; genus Pleurodeles; species Pleurodeles waltl. Next base: position 96,048,644 of record NC_090441.1, read on the forward strand.
CTCTCCCAGGTGTCGGGACTTAGGATTCAAAGAGTCGCGGTCAGGGGAAGCCTCGGGATTCCCTCTGCAGGCGGCGCTGTGGGGGCTCAGGGGGGACAGGTTTTTGTACTCACAGTCTTAGAGTAGTCCTGGGGTCCCTCCTGAGGTGTTGGATCGCCACCAGCCGAGTCGGGGTCGCCGGGTGCAGTGTTGCAAGTCTCACGCCTTTTGCGGGGAGCTTGCAGGGTTCTTTAAAGCTGCTGGAAACAAAGTTGCAGCCTTTCTTGGAGCAGGTCCGCTGTCCTCGGGAGTTTCTTGTCTTTTCGAAGCAGGGGCAGTCCTCAGAGGATGTCGAGGTCGCTGGTCCCTTTGGAAGGCGTCGCTGGAGCAGGATCTTTGGAAGGCAGGAGACAGGCCGGTGAGTTTCTGGAGCCAAGGCAGTTGTCGTCTTCTGGTCTTCCTCTGCAGGGGTTTTTCAGCTAGGCAGTCCTTCTTCTTGTAGTTGCAGGAATCTAATTTTCTAGGGTTCAGGGTAGCCCTTAAATACTAAATTTAAGGGCGTGTTTAGGTCTGGGGGGTTAGTAGCCAATGGCTACTAGCCCTGAGGGTGGGTACACCCTCTTTGTGCCTCCTCCCAAGGGGAGGGGGTCACAATCCTAACCCTATTGGGGGAATCCTCCATCTGCAAGATGGAGGATTTCTAAAAGTCAGAGTCACCTCAGCTCAGGACACCTTAGGGGCTGTCCTGACTGGCCAGTGACTCCTCCTTGTTGCTTTCTTTGTTCCCTCCAGCCTTGCCGCCAAAAGTGGGGGCCGTGGCCGGAGGGGGCGGGCAACTCCACTAAGCTGGAGTGCCCTGCTGGGCTGTGACAAAGGGGTGAGCCTTTGAGGCTCACCGCCAGGTGTCACAGCTCCTGCCTGGGGGAGGTGTTAGCATCTCCACCCAGTGCAGGCTTTGTTACTGGCCTCAGAGTGACAAAGGCACTCTCCCCATGGGGCCAGCAACATGTCTCTGGTGTGGCAGGCTGCTGGAACTAGTCAGCCTACACAGACAGTCGGTTAAGTTTCAGGGGGCACCTCTAAGGTGCCCTCTGTGGTGTATTTTACAATAAAATGTACACTGGCATCAGTGTGCATTTATTGTGCTGAGAAGTTTGATACCAAACTTCCCAGTTTTCAGTGTAGCCATTATGGTGCTGTGGAGTTCGTGTTTGACAGACTCCCAGACCATATACTCTTATGGCTACCCTGCACTTACAATGTCTAAGGTTTTGTTTAGACACTGTAGGGGTACCATGCTCATGCACTGGTACCCTCACCTATGGTATAGTGCACCCTGCCTTAGGGCTGTAAGGCCTGCTAGAGGGGTGTCTTACCTATACTGCAGAGGCAGTGAGAGGCTGGCATGGCACCCTGAGGGGAGTGCCATGTCGACTTACTCGTTTTGTCCTCACTAGCACACACAAGCTGGCAAGCAGTGTGTCTGTGCTGAGTGAGAGGTCTCCAGGGTGGCATAAGACATGCTGCATCCCTTAGAGACCTTCCTTGGCATCAGGGCCCTTGGTACTAGAAGTACCAGTTACAAGGGACTTATCTGGATGCCAGGGTCTGCCAATTGTGGATACAAAAGTACAGGTTAGGGAAAGAACACTGGTGCTGGGGCCTGGTTAGCAGGCCTCAGCACACTTTCAATTGTAAACATAGCATCAGCAAAGGCAAAAAGTCAGGGGGCAACCATGCCAAGGAGGCATTTCCTTACACAACCCCCCCCCAAACGAAAGAGGATGAGACTAACCTTTCCCAAGAGAGTCTTCATTTTCTAAGTGGAAGAACCTGGAAAGGCCATCTGCATTGGCATGGGCAGTCCCAGGTCTGTGTTCCACTATAAAGTCCATTCCCTGTAGGGAGATGGACCACCTCAACAGTTTAGGATTTTCACCTTTCATTTGCATCAGCCATTTGAGAGGTCTGTGGTCAGTTTGAACTAGGAAGTGAGTCCCAAAGAGGTATGGTCTCAGCTTCTTCAGGGACCAAACCACAGCAAAGGCCTCCCTCTCAATGGCACTCCAACGCTGCTCCCTGGGGAGTAACCTCCTGCTAATGAAAGCAACAGGCTGGTCAAGGCCATCATCATTTGTTTGGGACAAAACTGCCCCTATCCCATGTTCAGAGGCATCAGTCTGCACAATGAACTGCTTAGAATAATCTGGAGCTTTGAGAACTGGTGCTGAGCACATTGCCTGTTTCAGGGTGTCAAAGGCCTGTTGGCAGTCCACAGTCCAGTTTACTTTCTTGGGCATTTTCTTGGAGGTGAGCTCAGTGAGGGCTGTCACAATGGATCCATATCCCTTCACAAACCTCCTGTAGTACCCAGTCAAGCCAAGGAATGCCCTGACTTGAGTCTGGGTTTTTGGAGCTACCCAGTCCAGAATGGTCTGGATCTTGGGTTGGAGTGGCTGAACTTGGCCTCCACCTACAAGGTGTCCCAAGTAAACCACAGTTCCCTGCCCTATCTGGCATTTGGATGCTTTGATAGAGAGGCCTGCAGATTGCAGAGCCTTCAAAACCTTCCTCAGGTGGACCAGGTGATCCTGCCAGGTGGAGCTAAAGACAGCAATATCATCAAGATAAGCTGTGCTAAAGGACTCCAAGCCAGCAAGGACTTGATTCACCAACCTTTGGAAGGTGGCAGGGGCATTCTTTAAACCAAAGGGCATAACAGTAAACTGATAATGCCCATCAGGTGTGGAGAATGCTGTCTTTTCTTTTGCTCCAGGTGCCATTTTTATTTGCCAGTACCCTGCTGTCAAGTCAAAGGTACTTAGAAATTTGGCAGCACCTAATTTATCAATGAGCTCATCAGCTCTTGGAATTGGATGAGCATCTGTCTTGGTGACAGAATTGAGCCCTCTGTAGTCCACACAAAACCTCATCTCTTTCTTTCCATCTGTGGTGTGAGGTTTGGGGACTAAGACCACTGGGCTAGCCCAGGGGCTGTCAGAGCGCTCAATGACTCCCAATTCCAGCATCTTGTGGACTTCCACCTTGATGCTTTCCTTAACATGGTCAGACTGTCTAAAGATTTTGTTCTTGACAGGCATGCTGTCTCCTGTGTCCACATCATGGGTACACAGGTGTGTCTGACCAGGGGTTAAGGAGAAGAGTTCAGGAAACTGTTGTAGGACTCTCCTACAATCAGCTTGCTGTTGGCCAGAGAGGGTGTCTGAGTAGATCACTCCATCTACTGTACCATCTTTTGGGTCTGATGACAGAAGATCAGGGAGAGGTTCACTCTCTGCCTCCTGATCCTCATCTGTTACCATCAACAGATTGACATCAGCCCTGTCGTGGAAGAGCTTAAGGCGGTTTACATGGATCACCCTTTTGGGGCTCCTGCTTGTGCCCAGGTCCACCAAGTAGGTGACCTGACTCTTCCTCTCTAGTACTGGGTAAGGGCCACTCCATTTGTCCTGGAGTGCCCTGGGAGCCACAGGCTCCAGAACCCAGACTTTCTGCCCTGGTTGGAACTCAACCAGTGCAGCCTTTTGGTCATACCAAAACTTCTGGAGCTGTTGGCTGGCCTCAAGGTTTTTGGTTGCCTTTTCCATGTACTCTGCCATTCTAGAGCGAAGGCCAAGTACATAGTCCACTATGTCCTGTTTAGGCTCATGGAGAGGTCTCTCCCAGCCTTCTTTAACAAGGGCAAGTGGTCCCCTTACAGGATGACCAAACAGAAGTTCAAAGGGTGAGAACCCTACTCCCTTCTGTGGTACCTCCCTGTAAGCGAAAAGCAGACATGGCAGGAGGACATCCCATCTCCTTTTGAGTTTTTCTGGGAGCCCCATGATCATGCCCTTTAATGTCTTGTTGAATCTCTCAACTAAGCCATTAGTTTGTGGATGGTAAGGTGTAGTGAATTTATAAGTCACTCCACACTCATTCCACATGTGCTTTAGGTATGCTGACATGAAGTTGGTACCTCTGTCAGACACCACCTCCTTAGGGAAACCCACTCTGGTAAAGATACCAATGAGGGCCTTGGCTACTGCAGGGGCAGTAGTCGACCTAAGGGGAATAGCTTCAGGATACCTGGTAGCATGATCCACTACTACCAGGATATACATATTTCCTGAGGCTGTGGGAGGTTCCAGTGGACCAACTATGTCCACACCCACTCTTTCAAAGGGCACCCCCACCACTGGAAGTGGAATGAGGGGGGCCTTTGGGTGCCCACCTGTCTTACCACTGGCTTGACAGGTGGGGCAGGAGAGGCAAAACTCCTTAACCATGTTGGACATATTGGGCCAGTAGAAGTGGTTGACTAACCTCTCCCACGTCTTGGTTTGTCCCAAATGTCCAGCAAGGGGAATGTCATGGGCCAATGTTAGGATGAACTCTCTGAACAGCTGAGGCACTACCACTCTCCTAGTGGCACCAGGTTTGGGGTCTCTGGCCTCAGTGTACAGGAGCCCATCTTCCCAATAGACCCTATGTGTTCCATTTTTCTTGCCTTTGGACTCTTCAGCAGCTTGCTGCCTAAGGCCTTCAAGAGAGGGACAGGTTTCTTGTCCCTTACACAGCTCCTCCCTTGAGGGTCCCCCTGGGCCTAAGAGCTCAACCTGATAAGGTTCAAGCTCCAAAGGCTCAGTTCCCTCAGAGGGCAGAACTTCTTCCTGAGAAGAGAGGTTCCCTTTCTTTTGCTGTGTTGCAGTTGGTTTCCCAACTGACTTTCCTGTTCTCTTGGTAGGCTGGGCCATTTTTCCAGACTCCAGCTCTACTTTTTCACCCTGTGCCTTGCATTGTGCTCTTGTTTTCACACACACCAGTTCAGGGATACCCAGCATTGCCGCATGGGTTTTTAGCTCTACCTCAGCCCATGCTGAGGACTCCAGGTCATTTCCAAGCAGACAGTCCACTGGGATATTTGAGGAGACCACCACCTGCTTCAGGCCATTGACCCCTCCCCATTCTAAAGTAACCATTGCCATGGGATGTACTTTTCTCTGATTGTCAGCGTTGGTGACTGTGTAAGTTTTTCCAGTCAGGTATTGGCCAGGGGAAACCAGTTTCTCTGTCACCATGGTGACACTGGCACCTGTATCCCTCAGGCCCTCTATTCTAGTCCCATTAATTAAGAGTTGCTGTCTGTATTTTTGCATGTTAGGCGGCCAGACAGCTAGTGTGGCTAAATCCACCCCACCCTCAGAAACTAGAGTAGCTTCAGTGTGGACCCTGATTTGCTCTGGGCACACTGTTGATCCCACTTGGAGACTAGCCATACCAGTGTTACCTGGATGGGAGTTTGGAGTGGAACTTTTCTTGGGACAGGCCTTGTCTCCAGTTTGGTGTCCATGCTGTTTACAGCTATGACACCAGGCCTTTTTGGGATCAAAGTTTTTACCCTTGTACCCATTGTTTTGTGAAGAGGCTCTGGGCCCACCCTCCTGTGCAGGTTTTTGGGGGCCTGTAGAAGACTCTTTACTATTTTTAGTTTTGGTTGTCTCATCACCCTTCCCCTGGGGAGTCTTTGTGACCCCTTTCTTTTGGTCACCCCCTGTTGAAGTCTTGGACACCCTTGTCTTGACCCAATGGTCCGCCTTCTTTCCCAATTCTTGGGGAGAAATTGGTCCTAGGTCTACCAGATGCTGATGCAGTTTATCATTGAAACAATTACTTAACAGGTGTTCTTTCACAAATAAATTGTACAGCCCATCATAATTACTTACACCACTGCCTTGAATCCAACCATCTAGTGTTTTCACTGAGTAGTCAACAAAGTCAACCCAGGTCTGGCTCGAGGATTTTTGAGCCCCCCTGAACCTAATCCTGTACTCCTCAGTGGAGAATCCAAAGCCCTCAATCAGGGTACCCTTCATGAGGTCATAAGATTCTGCATCTTTTCCAGAGAGTGTGAGGAGTCTATCCCTACACTTTCCAGTGAACATTTCCCAAAGGAGGGCACCCCAGTGAGATCTGTTCACTTTTCTGGTTACACAAGCCCTCTCAAAAGCTGTGAACCATTTGGTGATGTCATCACCATCTTCATATTTAGTTACAATCCCTTTGGGGATTTTCAACATGTCAGGAGAATCTCTGACCCTATTTATGTTGCTGCCACCATTGATGGGTCCTAGGCCCATCTCTTGTCTTTCCCTCTCTATGGCTAGGATCTGTCTTTCCAAAGCCAATCTTTTGGCCATCCTGGCTAACTGGATGTCCTCTTCACTGGGGCTATCCTCAGTGATTTCAGAGGTGTTGGTCTCTCCTGTGAGGGAACCAGCATCTCTGACTATTATTTTAGGAGTCAGGGTTTGAGGGACCCTGTTCTCCCTAGATAGGACTGGTAGGGGGGAATTGTCCTCCAAGTCACTATCCTCTTCCTCTGAGTTGCCACCCTCAGAGGGGTTGGCCTTTTCAAACTCTGCCAAAAGCTCCTGGAGCTGTATTTTGGTAGGTTTGGGGCCCATTGTTATTTTCTTTAGTTTACAGAGTGACCTTAGCTCTCTCATCTGTAGATGGAGGTAAGGTGTGGTGTCGAGTTCCACCACATTCACATCTGTGCTAGACATTATGCTTCTAAAAGTTGGAATACTTTTTAAGAGACTAAAACTGATTCTAGAATCTAATTCAAACTTTTAACAAACTTTTAAACTCTAAAAGAAATGCTAAACAGGATCTAACACAAGGCCCTAGCAGGTCTTTTAAGAATTTAGAAAACTTTTCAAATTGCAAAAATCAATTTCTAATGACAATTTTGGAATTTGTCGTGTGATCAGGTATTGGCTGAGTAGTCCAGCAAATGCAAAGTCTTGTACCCCACCGCTGATCCACCAATGTAGGAAGTTGGCTCTGTATGTGCTATTTCAAAGTAAGGAATAGCATGCACAGAGTCCAAGGGTTCCCCTTAGAGGTAAAATAGTGGTAAAAATAGATAATACTAATGCTCTATTTTGTGGTAGTGTGGTCGAGCAGTAGGCTTATCCAAGGAGTAGTGTTAAGCATTTGTTGTACATACACATAGACAATAAATGAGGTACACACACTCAGAGACAAATCCAGCCAATAGGTTTTTATATAGAAAAATATCTTTTCTTAGTTTATTTTAAGAACCACAGGTTCAAATTCTACATGTAATATCTCATTCGAAAGGTATTGCAGGTAAGTACTTTAGGAACTTCAAATCATCAAAATTGCATGTATACTTTTCAAGTTATTGACAAATAGCTGTTTTAAAAGTGGACACTTAGTGCAATTTTCACAGTTCCTAGGGGAGGTAAGTATTTGTTAGGTTTACCAGGTAAGTAAGACACTTACAGGGTTCAGTTCTTGGTCCAAGGTAGCCCACCGTTGGGGGTTCAGAGCAACCCCAAAGTCACCACACCAGCAGCTCAGGGCCGGTCAGGTGCAGAGTTCAAAGTGGTGCCCAAAACACATAGGCTAGAATGGAGAGAAGGGGGTGCCCCGGTTCCGGTCTGCTTGCAGGTAAGTACCCGCGTCTTCGGAGGGCAGACCAGGGGGGTTTTGTAGGGCACCGGGGGGGACACAAGTCCACACAGAAATTTCACCCTCAGCAGCGCGGGGGCGGCCGGGTGCAGTGTAGAAACAAGCGTCGGGTTTGTAATGGAAGTCAATGGGAGATCTAGGGATCTCTTCAGCGCTGCAGGCAGGCAAGGGGGGGGTTCCTCGGGGAAACCTCCACTTGGGCAAGGGAGAGGGACTCCTGGGGGTCACTCCTCCAGTGAAAGTCCGGTCCTTCAGGTCCTGGGGGCTGCGGGTGCAGGGTCTCTCCCAGGTGTCGGGACTTAGGATTCAAAGAGTCGCGGTCAGGGGAAGCCTCGGGATTCCCTCTGCAGGCGGCGCTGTGGGGGCTCAGGGGGGACAGGTTTTTGTACTCACAGTCTTAGAGTAGTCCTGGGGTCCCTCCTGAGGTGTTGGATCGCCACCAGCCGAGTCGGGGTCGCCGGGTGCAGTGTTGCAAGTCTCACGCCTTTTGCGGGGAGCTTGCAGGGTTCTTTAAAGCTGCTGGAAACAAAGTTGCAGCCTTTCTTGGAGCAGGTCCGCTGTCCTCGGGAGTTTCTTGTCTTTTCGAAGCAGGGGCAGTCCTCAGAGGATGTCGAGGTCGCTGGTCCCTTTGGAAGGCGTCGCTGGAGCAGGATCTTTGGAAGGCAGGAGACAGGCCGGTGAGTTTCTGGAGCCAAGGCAGTTGTCGTCTTCTGGTCTTCCTCTGCAGGGGTTTTTCAGCTAGGCAGTCCTTCTTCTTGTAGTTGCAGGAATCTAATTTTCTAGGGTTCAGGGTAGCCCTTAAATACTAAATTTAAGGGCGTGTTTAGGTCTGGGGGGTTAGTAGCCAATGGCTACTAGCCCTGAGGGTGGGTACACCCTCTTTGTGCCTCCTCCCAAGGGGAGGGGGTCACAATCCTAACCCTATTGGGGGAATCCTCCATCTGCAAGATGGAGGATTTCTAAAAGTCAGAGTCACCTCAGCTCAGGACACCTTAGGGGCTGTCCTGACTGGCCAGTGACTCCTCCTTGTTGCTTTCTTTGTTCCCTCCAGCCTTGCCGCCAAAAGTGGGGGCCGTGGCCGGAGGGGGCGGGCAACTCCACTAAGCTGGAGTGCCCTGCTGGGCTGTGACAAAGGGGTGAGCCTTTGAGGCTCACCGCCAGGTGTCACAGCTCCTGCCTGGGGGAGGTGTTAGCATCTCCACCCAGTGCAGGCTTTGTTACTGGCCTCAGAGTGACAAAGGCACTCTCCCCATGGGGCCAGCAACATGTCTCTGGTGTGGCAGGCTGCTGGAACTAGTCAGCCTACACAGACAGTCGGTTAAGTTTCAGGGGGCACCTCTAAGGTGCCCTCTGTGGTGTATTTTACAATAAAATGTACACTGGCATCAGTGTGCATTTATTGTGCTGAGAAGTTTGATACCAAACTTCCCAGTTTTCAGTGTAGCCATTATGGTGCTGTGGAGTTCGTGTTTGACAGACTCCCAGACCATATACTCTTATGGCTACCCTGCACTTACAATGTCTAAGGTTTTGTTTAGACACTGTAGGGGTACCATGCTCATGCACTGGTACCCTCACCTATGGTATAGTGCACCCTGCCTTAGGGCTGTAAGGCCTGCTAGAGGGGTGTCTTACCTATACTGCAGAGGCAGTGAGAGGCTGGCATGGCACCCTGAGGGGAGTGCCATGTCGACTTACTCGTTTTGTCCTCACTAGCACACACAAGCTGGCAAGCAGTGTGTCTGTGCTGAGTGAGAGGTCTCCAGGGTGGCATAAGACATGCTGCATCCCTTAGAGACCTTCCTTGGCATCAGGGCCCTTGGTACTAGAAGTACCAGTTACAAGGGACTTATCTGGATGCCAGGGTCTGCCAATTGTGGATACAAAAGTACAGGTTAGGGAAAGAACACTGGTGCTGGGGCCTGGTTAGCAGGCCTCAGCACACTTTCAATTGTAAACATAGCATCAGCAAAGGCAAAAAGTCAGGGGGCAACCATGCCAAGGAGGCATTTCCTTACACCGCGTCTTCGGAGGGCAGACCAGGGGGGTTTTGTAGGGCACCGGGGGGGACACAAGTCCACACCGAGATTTCACCCTCAGCAGCGCGGGGGCGGCCGGGTGCAGTGTAGAAACAAGCGTCGGGTTTTCAATGTTAGTCTATGAGAGATCTCGGGATCTCTTCAGCGCTGCAGGCAGGCAAGGGGGGGATTCCTCGGGGAAACCTCCACTTGGGCAAGGGAGAGGGACTCCTGGGGGTCACTTCTCCAGTGAAAGTCCGGTCCTTCAGGTCCTGGGGGCTGCGGGTGCAGGGTCTCTCCCAGGCGTCGGGACTTTGGGTTCAAAGAGTCGCGGTCAGGGGAAGCCTCGGGATTCCCTCTGCAGGCGGCGCTGTGGGGGCTCAGGGGGGACAGGTTTTGGTACTCACAGTATCAGAGTAGTCCTGGGGTCCCTCCTGAGGCGTCGGATCTCCACCAGCCGAGTCGGGGTCGCCGGGTGCAGTGTTGCAAGTCTCACGCTTCTTGCGGGGAGCTTGCAGGGTTCTTTACAGCTGCTGGAAACAAAGTTGCAGCTTTTCTTGGAGCAGGTCCGCTGTCCTCGGGAGTTTCTTGTCTTTTCGAAGCAGGGGCAGTCCTCGGAGGATGTCGAGGTCGCTGGTCCCTTTGGAAGGCGTCGCTGGAGCAGGATCTTTGGAAGGCAGGAGACAGGCCGGTGAGTTTCTGGAGCCAAGGCAGTTGTCGTCTTCTGGTCTTCCGCTGCAGGGGTTTTCAGCTAGGCAGTCCTTCTTCGTGTAGTTGCAGGAATCTCATTTTCTAGGGTTCAGGGGAGCCCTTAAATACTAAATTTAAGGGCGTGTTTAGGTCTGGGGGGTTAGTAGCCAATGGCTACTAGCCCTGAGGGTGGGTACACCCTCTTTATGCCTCCTCCCAAGGGGAGGGGGTCACAATCCTAACCCTATTGGGGGAATCCTCCATCTGCAAGATGGAGGATTTCTAAAAGTTAGAGTCACCTCAGCTCAGGACACCTTAGGGGCTGTCCTGACTGGCCAGTGACTCCTCCTTGTTTTTCTCATTATTTTCTCCGGCCTTGCCGCCAAAAGTGGGGCCTGGCCGGAGGGGGCGGGCAACTCCACTAGCTGGAGTGTCCTGCTGGGTTGGCACAAAGGAGGTGAGCCTTTGAGGCTCACCGCCAGGTGTGACAATTCCTGCCTGGGAGAGGTGTTAGCATCTCCACCCAGTGCAGGCTTTGTTACTGGCCTCAGAGTGACAAAGGCACTCTCCCCATGGGGCCAGCAACATGTCTCGGTTTGTGGCAGGCTGCTAAAACTAGTCAGCCTACACAGATAGTCGGTTAAGTTTCAGGGGGCACCTCTAAGGTGCCCTCTGTGGTGTATTTTACAATAAAATGTACACTGGCATCAGTGTGCATTTATTGTGCTGAGAAGTTTGATACCAAACTTCCCAGTTTTCAGTGTAGCCATTATGGTGCTGTGGAGTTCGTGTTTGACAGACTCCCAGACCATATACTCTTATGGCTACCCTGCACTTACAATGTCTAAGGTTTTATTTAGACACTGTAGGGGTACCATGCTCATGCACTGGTACCCTCACCTATGGTATAGTGCACCCTGCCTTAGGGCTGTAAGGCCTGCTAGAGGGGTGTCTTACCTATACTGCATAGGCAGTGAGAGGCTGGCATGGCACCCTGAGGGGAGTGCCATGTCGACTTACTCATTTTGTTCTCACTAGCACACACAGGCTTGTGAGCAGGGTGTCTGTGCTGAGTGAGGGGTCTCTAGGGTGGCATAAGACATGCTGCAGCCCTTAGAGACCTTCCTTGGCATCAGGGCCCTTGGTACTAGAAGTACCAGTTACGAGGGACTTATCTGGATGCCAGGGTGTGCCAATTGTGGATACAATGGTACATTTTAGGTGAAGGAACACTGGTGCTGGGGCCTGGTTAGCAGGGTCCCAGCACTCTTCTCAGTCAAGTCAGCATCAGTATCAGGCAAAAAGTGGGGGGTAACTGCAACAGGGAGCCATTTCTTTAAACAAGCCCCCCCCAGCCCACAGGCCAGGAGACTCAGCCAAAGCTGGGAGAGTCTTCCTAGTCTGTCAGGCGAGGAAGAGTAGGAGAAATAGGCTGGTTAGTTGCAGGGCCTACTCTGCCTTACATCCTTCTGTTCAGGTCATTCCCTTTGGGGAACTGACCCACTTCCACAGTGATAGGACCTAGTCTGAATTGCCTCTTGTCTGCCTCTTCAATGTCTCCACCCATTCTTTTTATTTTGGGTTTAGAGGTATCCACCTCTGCTAATCTTATCTTAGCCAGGGTCATCCCTAGCTTACCCAAAGAGGTTACCCAGAGCTGGAGTAACCCCACCATGACCAACAGGGTCAGGGGGCCTAACTTGCTATTTGGCATGGGGTCTGACCACCATGCCAAGGATAGTGCAGCCATAAAGGCTAACACCCAGCAGAGGCCACTGACAGCTGTCAGTGCCCAGAACCACACCTTTAGCTCTTCACCTACAAGGGAAGGGGCTAAGTTACAGGCTTCTTTGGGTTCAGGGTGCCTGTCTGCTGTATTAGAGTGGGGGGTTACCACATTTTGTAGTAAACACCCTTCTTCCACTCTTTCTTCTGTTAGCTGAGGAGCCACCCACTCAGGTTTAACAGTTGCCTGACTAGCCAGGACTTCTTGTGGGTCAGGTTGGACTTTATCAGAGCCATTTTTGGAGTTCTCCCCTACTGGAGCAGAATCTCCTTGGCTTGCTGGAACCTTGGCTAAAGGTTGTCCACCTTTCCTACTCTGTTTCCTTTTCTTTTTCCTCTGGGGCCTACTTGCATTTACTGCAGAGGCAGGCACTCCAGAATCCTTGGGAGAGGACTGGCCCTGGACCAGTTCTTCTCTTAGGCTCTGACTAACCTCTGGGTAGTCATTTCCAAGGAGACAATCAAGGGGGAGGTCTGTACTGACTACCACCCTTCTCCAGCTAAAAGTTCCACCCACTTCTATGGGCACAAGAGCCACAGGCCTATTAGTGACCCTGTCTGGGCTAACTCTTACTCTGGCCATCTCACCTGGGATGTACTGGTTTGAGAGCACCAGCCTGTCATGCACAATAGTGTGACTGGCACAAGTGTCTCTCAGGGCAGTGGCTGGGATTCCATTCACCTGTAGGTGGTGGAAGTGTCTACTTCCCTCTGGAATCTCCAACTCACCTGTTGGGCCCATTTTCCAGTTGAAAGCTATGAAGACCTCCTCATCTGAGGAGTCATCTCCAATGGCTACACTGGTTACCCCTGAAATTTTGTTCTGGGGTTTGTTTTTGGGACAAGAAGTGTCCTTGGTGTGGTGCCCAGACTGTTTACAGTTGTGGCACCATGCCTTAGTGGCATCCCAGTTCTTACCCTGGTACCCACCTTTGTTTTGGGTTGTGTCTTGGGGCCCACCCACCTGTTCTGGTTTTTGGGGGCCTACAGAGGACTCTTTTTCTTTGTTTCTAGTGTCACCCACTTTCTCCTGGGGAGTTTTTGTAACCCCTTTCTTTTGGTCACCCCCAGTGGAAGTTTTGGTTACCCTAGTCTTGACCCAGTGGTCTGCCTTCTTTCCCAATTCTTGGGGAGAAATTGGACCTAGGTCTACCAGATACTGATGCAACTTTTCATTGAAGCAGTTACTTAAAATGTGTTCTTTCATAAACAAATTATAAAGCCCAACATAGTCACACACTTCATTTCCAGTTAACCAACCATCTAGTGTTTTTACTGAGTAGTCTACAAAATCAACCCAGGTCTGGCTCGAGGATTTTTGAGCCCCCCTGAATCTAATTCTATACTCCTCAGTGGAGAATCCAAAGCCCTCAATCAGGGTACCCTTCAGGAGGTCATAAGATTCTGCATCTTTTCCAGAGAGTGTGAGGAGTCTATCCCTACACTTTCCAGTGAACATTTCCCAAAGGAGAGCACCCCAGTGAGATCTGTTTACTTTTCTGGTTACACAAGCCCTCTCAAAAGCTGTGAACCATTTGGTGATGTCATCACCATCTTCATATTTTGTTACAATCCCTTTGGGGATTTTTAGGATGTCAGGAGAATCTCTGACCCTATTTAAGTTGCTGCCACCATCGATGGGACCTAGGCCCATCTCTTTTCTTTCCCTTTCTATGGCTAGGAGCTGTTTTTCCAAAGCCAATCTTATCACCATCCTGGCTAACAGGGGGTCATCTTCACTGGAGTTATCCTCAGTGATTTCAGAGGTGTTGGTCTCTCCTGTGAGGGAACCAGCATCTCTGACTATTATTTTTGGAGTCAGGGTTTGAGGGACCCTGTTCTCCCTAGATAGGACTGGTAGGGGGGAATTTTCCTCCCAGTCACTATCCTCTTCCTCTGAGTTGCCACCCTCAGAGGGGTTGGCCTTTTCAAACTCTGCCAAAAGCTCCTGGAGCTGTATTTTGGTAGGTTTGGGGCCCATTGTTATTTTCTTTATTTTACAGAGTGACCTTAGCTCCCTCATCTTAAGATGGAGGTAAGGTGTGGTGTCGAGTTCCACCACAGTCACATCTGTGCTAGACATTTTGCTTCTAAAAGTTGGAATACTTTTTAAGAATCTACAACTGGTTCTAGAATCTAATTCAAACTTTTACAAACTTTTAAACTCTAAAAGAAATGCTAAACAGGATCTAACACAAGGCCCTAGCAGGTCTTTTAAGAATTTAGAAAACTTTTCAAATTGCAAAAATCAATTTCTAATGACAATTTTGGAATTTGTCGTGTGATCAGGTATTGGCTGAGTAGTCCAGCAAATGCAAAGTCTTGTACCCCACCGCTGATCCACCAATGTAGGAAGTTGGCTCTGTATGTGCTATTTCAAAGTAAGGAATAGCATGCACAGAGTCCAAGGGTTCCCCTTAGAGGTAAAATAGTGGTAAAAAGAGATAATACTAATGCTCTATTTTGTGGTAGTGTGGTCGAGCAGTAGGCTTATCCAAGGAGTAGTGTTAAGCATTTGTTGCACATACCCATAGACAATAAATGAGGTACACACACTCAGAGACAAATCCAGCCAATAGGTTTTTGTTATAGAAAAATATCTTTTCTTAGTTTATTTTTAAGAACCACAGGTTCAAATTTAACATGTAATATCTTGTTCGAAAGGTATTGCAGGTAAGTACTTTAGGAACTTCAAATCATAAAAATTGCATGTATACTTTTCAAGTTATTGACAAATAGCTGTTTTAAAAGTGGACACTTAGTGCAATTTTCACAGTTCCTGGGGGAGGTAAGTTTTTGTTAGTTTTACCAGGTAAGTAGGACACTTACAGGGTTCAGTTCTTGGTCCAAGGTAGCCCACCGTTGGGGGTTCAGAGCAACCCCAAAGTCACCACACCAGCAGCTCAGGGCCGGTCAGGTGCAGAGTTCAAAGTGGTGCCCAAAACACATAGGCTAGAATGGAGAGAAGGGGGTGCCCCGGTTCCGGTCTGCTTGCAGGTAAGTACCCGCGTCTTCGGAGGGCAGACCAGGGGGGTTTTGTAGGGCACCGGGGGGGACACAAGTCCACACCGAGATTTCACCCTCAGCAGCGCGGGGGCGGCCGGGTGCAGTGTAGAAACAAGCGTCGGGTTTTCAATGTTAGTCTATGAGAGATCTCGGGATCTCTTCAGCGCTGCAGGCAGGCAAGGGGGGGATTCCTCGGGGAAACCTCCACTTGGGCAAGGGAGAGGGACTCCTGGGGGTCACTTCTCCAGTGAAAGTCCGGTCCTTCAGGTCCTGGGGGCTGCGGGTGCAGGGTCTCTCCCAGGCGTCGGGACTTTGGGTTCAAAGAGTCGCGGTCAGGGGAAGCCTCGGGATTCCCTCTGCAGGCGGCGCTGTGGGGGCTCAGGGGGGACAGGTTTTGGTACTCACAGTATCAGAGTAGTCCTGGGGTCCCTCCTGAGGCGTCGGATCTCCACCAGCCGAGTCGGGGTCGCCGGGTGCAGTGTTGCAAGTCTCACGCTTCTTGCGGGGAGCTTGCAGGGTTCTTTACAGCTGCTGGAAACAAAGTTGCAGCTTTTCTTGGAGCAGGTCCGCTGTCCTCGGGAGTTTCTTGTCTTTTCGAAGCAGGGGCAGTCCTCAGAGGATGTCGAGGTCGCTGGTCCCTTTGGAAGGCGTCGCTGGAGCAGGATCTTTGGAAGGCAGGAGACAGGCCGGTGAGTTTCTGGAGCCAAGGCAGTTGTCGTCTTCTGGTCTTCCGCTGCAGGGGTTTTCAGCTGGGCAGTCCTTCTTCTTGTAGTTGCAGGAATCTAATTTTCTAGGGTTCAGGGTAGCCCTTAAATACTAAATTTAAGGGCGTGTTTAGGTCTGGGGGGTTAGTAGCCAATGGCTACTAGCCCTGAGGGTGGGTACACCCTCTTTGTGCCTCCTCCCAAGGGGAGGGGGTCACAATCCTAACCCTATTGGGGGAATCCTCCATCTGCAAGATGGAGGATTTCTAAAAGTTAGAGTCACTTCAGCTCAGGACACCTTAGGGGCTGTCCTGACTGGCCAGTGACTCCTCCTTGTTTTTCTCATTATTTTCTCCGGCCTTGCCGCCAAAAGTGGGGCCTGGCCGGAGGGGGCGGGCAACTCCACTAGCTGGAGTGTCCTGCTGGGTTGGCACAAAGGAGGTGAGCCTTTGAGGCTCACCGCCAGGTGTGACAATTCCTGCCTGGGAGAGGTGTTAGCATCTCCACCCAGTGCAGGCTTTGTTACTGGCCTCAGAGTGACAAAGGCACTCTCCCCATGGGGCCAGCAACATGTCTCGGTTTGTGGCAGGCTGCTAAAACTAGTCAGCCTACACAGATAGTCGGTTAAGTTTCAGGGGGCACCTCTAAGGTGCCCTCTGGGGTGTATTTTACAATAAGATGTACACTGGCATCAGTGTGCATTTATTGTGCTGAGAAGTTTGATACCAAACTTCCCAGTTTTCAGTGTAGCCATTATGGTGCTGTGGAGTTCGTGTAAAACAGACTCCCAGACCATATACTCTTATGGCTACCCTGCACTTACAATGTCTAAGGTTTTGCTTAGACACTGTAGGGGCACAGTGCTCATGCACTGGTACCCTCACCTATGGTATAGTGCACCCTGCCTTAGGGCTGTAAGGCCTGCTAGAGGGGTGTCTTACCTATACTGCATAGGCAGTGAGAGGCTGGCATGGCACCCTGAGGGGAGTGCCATGTCGACTTACTCATTTTGTTCTCACCAGCACACACAGGCTTGTAAGCAGTGTGTCTGTGCTGAGTGAGGGGTCTCTAGGGTGGCATAAGACATGCTGCAGCCCTTAGAGACCTTTCTTGGCATCAGGGCCCTTGGTACTAGAAGTACCAGTTACAAGGGACTTATCTGAATGCCAGGGTGTGCCAATTGTGGATACAATGGTACATTTTAGGTGAAGGAACACTGGTGCTGGGGCCTGGTTAGCAGGGTCCCAGCACACTTCTCAGTCAAGTCAGCATCAGTATCAGGCAAAAAGTGGGGGGTAACTGCAACAGGGAGCCATTTCTTTACAGCAGGCCTCAGCACACTTTCAGTTCAAAACATAGCACCAGCAAAGGCAAAAAGTCAGGGGGTAACCATGCCAAGGAGGCATTTCCTTACAGGGACAAAAATAGAAGGTGATAACGCATACATATTTATATTTATTGTGCTTAAATCATAGGAAGTAAAAAAATATATATATCATGGATTCCAAAGGACAATATAGAATCAAAAAACATTGACTGCATAGGGGTCCAGCAGAAGTGCTGACTCAAGGGAGGAGCACTGCTTTCAGGCATTTTTAAGCCACTGTTTGCCACAAATCTCAGCCAATGTACGAATGGTAGCACACTGAGGGAGAGAATGTTTCCAGTAGGATAACATTTGCTGGGCCTCTGCCCTAGTGTCCTTGGCTTTGGGTGCAGAACTGGACAACTCAGTGGGTTTGAGATAGTGCAGACACGTTTCCATTCAAGAAGGTCCAAAAATCCTTTCACTGAAAGAGACAAATTAAAATGAATCATGATGAAAATATATTTCACAGGTGCCAAGGCCAGTTTTAAGAATCTACTTATGAAAAAAGCTAACTTGAGTGCAGCAGTCACTATCCTGTGTGTCAAGGTGACGCCAAGTAAGAGCCCAAGTAGTCTCACCATCAAGTAAACATTTTTAAAGCAGGGTAAAACTGATGTATGCCATCATTTACAATGGCATCTCAAAGGGCAACCACATTTCAGGTGTCCCTATCCCAAAATGGTACATCACAGTCACGTTTTTTAGTCCGTGGAAGCAAAGGATTTTGGGTTAAGGTCCACCCACCTAATTACATGATGCAATCTCTGGAACTGTAGAGCTGGAGATATGGTTCCAACATTTTTGGAATAAGGGTAAATGGCCGCAGCAAGATGGACACAATCCAGTGTCTGTGGTTAGAATAAAAAACTGTCAGTGATCCTTAAGGGATAGTTGGAGGCAAATAAGTACACATCTGGCTCACAGGGGAGGTCAGGGAGGATGCAGGTTTATTGTTTATGATGTTGGAATTTTTCAAAATTCAGGCTCACTGAGATGGTGCAAGCATCTTCTTCAGACTACAAAATGACACACTTCCCAAGATGAGCTTTAGTCAGCTGGGATTTGTGTCATTCACAGCACAACCTACACCTTAGCTTCAAAGTTCACTATTCTCAAGTCAGTTGGAGTACCACAGCGTTCTTGATGGTGGATGACTAGTTTGCAGACTTAATGAGGACAATCATTCATAAAAATCCTGTTACTGGCAAACATCTGTGCTGCAATTGTACATACTATTGTTTCATAGTCCAGGAGAAGTACACATTTCTTGCCATGAGGAAGAATATTTATTCTTGGGGGCACTAGAAGGAAGTCTCACCCAACTTTCTTTATTCCAGTCAGGGAGAAGTACATGTTGGGCCTTTGTCCTGCTCTTTCACTTGCTTTTCTGGGTACACAGTGTAGATCAGAATGGTTAAAAGTGGTTACATCCACTGCTGGATACGAGCCAGATTGTTTAAGTCACTTTGCTCTCATTGTCAAGCAACAGTCTGCACAACATAGGAAATAATCCCAGCCCCCTGATATACCTCTGTAGGAAGTTGGCTCTGTATGCACTATTTCAAAGTAAGGAATAGTATGCACAGAGTCCAAGGGTTCCCCTTAGAGGTAAGAAAGTGGCAAAAAGAGATAATACTAATGTTCTATTTTGTGGTAGTGTGGTCGAGCAGTAGGCTTATCAAAGGAGTAGTGTTAAGCATTTGTTGTACATACACACAGGCAATAAATGAGAAACATACACTCAGAAACGATTCCAGGCCAATAGGTTTTTGTATAGAAAAATATCTTTTCTTAGTTTATTTTAAGAACCACAGGTTCAAATTCTACATGTAATACTTTGCATGAAAGGTATTGCAGGTAAGTACTTTAGGAACTTTGAATAATCACAATAGCATATATACTTTTCAAATAAAACACATATAGCTATTTTAAAACTAGACAGTGCAATTTTCACAGTTCCTAGGGGAGGTAAGTAATTGTTAGTTCTTGCAGGTAAGTAAACCAACTATGGGGTTCAAGTTTGGGTCCAAGGTAGCCCACCGTTGGGGGTTCAGAGCAACTCCAAAGTTATCACACCAGCAGCTCAGGGCCGGTCAGGTGCAGAGTTCAAAGTGGTGCCCAAAACACATAGGCTTCAATGGAGAAGGGGGTGCCCCGGTTCCAGTCTGCCAGCAGGTAAGTACCCGCGTCTTCGGAGGGCAGACCAGGGGGGTTTTGTAGGGCACCGGGGGGGACACAAGTTAGCACAGAAAGTACACCCTCAGCAGCACGGGGGCGGCCGGGTGCAGTGTGCAAACACACATCGTGTTTTCAATTGGAATCAATGGGAGACCAAGGGGTCTCTTCAGCGATGCAGGCAGGAAAGGGGGGGCTCCTCAGGGTAGCCACCACCTGGGCAAGGGAGAGGGCCTCCTGGGGGTCACTCCTGCACTGGAGTCCCGATCCTTCAGGTCCTGGGGGCTGCGGGTGCAGGGTCTTTTCCAGGCGTCGGGATCTGAGAGTCAGGCAGCCGCGGTCAGGGGGAGCCTCGGGATTCCCTCTGCAGGCGTCGCTGTGGGGGCTCAGGGGGGACAACTTTGGTTACTCACAGTCTCCGAGTCGCCTGGGGGTCCTCCCTATAGCGTTGTTTCTCCACCTGTCGAGTCTGGGTCGCCGGGTGCAGTGTTGCAAGTCTCACGCTTCTGGTGGGAATTGCAGGGGTCTTTAAAGTTGCTCCTCTGGAAACAAAGTTGCAGTCTTTGTTGAACAGGGCCGCTGTTCTCGGGAGTTTCTTGGTCCTTCTAGAGCAGGGCAGTCCTCTGAGGATTCAGAGGTCGCTGGTCCTGCGGAAAGCGTCGCTGGAGCAGTTTTCTTCCGAAGGGGGGAGACAGGCCGGTAGAGCTGGGGCCAAGGCAGCTGGTGTCTCCGTCTTCTCTGCAGGGTTTTTCAGCTCAGCAGTCCTCTTCTTCTTAGGTTGCAGGAATCTGAGTTCCTAGGTTCTGGGGAGCCCTTAAATACTAAATTTAAGAGCGTTTTTAGGTCTGGGGGGTTAGTAGCCAATGGCTTCGAGCCCTGAGGGTGGGTACACCCTCTTTGTGCCTCCTCCCAACGGGAGGGGGTCACATTCCTATCCCTATTGGGGGAATCCTCCATCTGCAAGATGGAAGATTTCTAAAAGTTAGTGTCACCTCCGCTCAGGACACCTTAGGGGCTGTCCTGACTGGCCATGGTATAGTGCACCCTGCCTTAGGGCTGTAAGGCCTGCTAGAGGGGTGTCTTACCTATACTGCATAGGCAGTGAGAGGCTGGCATGGCACCCTGAGGGGAGTGCCATGTCGACTTACTCATTTTGTTCTCACCAGCACACACAAGCTGGTAAGCAGTGTGTCTGTGCTGGGTGAGGGGTCTCTAGGGTGGCATAATACATGCTGCAGCCCTTAGAGACCTTCCCTGGCATCAGGGCCCTTGGTACTAGAAGTACCAGTTACAAGGGACTTACCTGGATGCCAGGGTGTGCCAATTGTGGAAACAAAAGTACAGGTTAGGGAAAGAACACTGGTGCTGGGGCCTGGTTAGCAGGCCTCAGCACACTTTCAATTGTAAACATAGCATCAGCAAAGGCAAAAAGTCAGGGGGTAACCATGCCAAGGAGGCATTTCCTTACACACACCCAATGAATGAATCCCTAAACAGCACCTCCCAGGGGGCCAGGACTGAGTAGAGCGGACTAACCATGGAAATCAGGTAAAACAGGTGGCAGAGAGTTGCTGTCATTGAGTGCCTGAGATGTGAGACAGTAATGCTTTGTAAATGTATGCAATCATGACCATGTGGCAGCCAAGCACTTGGAAAGGGTTGTGAGAGAAGCTGTGGTCCTTGCAGCATATACACAAATGCACTTGAAAGTCTTTCTTGCCCAGTGTGTATAAACGTGGATTATTATAGGGTGTGGTTGTGAGAACCTCACCATGTAATAATATCACAATTGTTATCAGGTCCGGTTAGATTTTTTAAAGTAAACTCTTACCTCAGTCCTGGGTGGCTGAGGCACAGAACAGCCAGGCTTAATCAAGGTAACGGGTGTAAAGCGTTTAGCAGTACCAAAACGAAAAGTAAGAAACATGACACAATAAGAATCCAACACCAATCTATTAAATTGCGTGTATTTTTAGCTTTAGATAGACTCTAAAATGCTAAAAATCTATCAAAGGAAACTGGAGGTATAATTTTCCAAAGGTAAATGAACTACTGTAATTCTGTCTTTTAGATGCAATAAATAATGAACAGAGTGGGAGGGAGCAAGTAAAGTAAACCTTTCATAAAACAGATTACCAGTCAAGATCTAAACAGAGAAGATCAATCAAGAAGACATATAAACGCAAACATGGCCATAAGATAGCCCTTCACTGCAGTCGCTCCCAGGCTCTTGTGTGCAAGGAACAACATACACTGGATGATGTTAGAGAGGTGAAATTTAAATGGGTTGACACTTTCCAATTTGCACCATTGAAAAAAAAATCCAGTAGCCTGTGTAGATGGATTTAGTAGCAGGCTCACCAAGAAGGCAAAAAGCCTATAACCGACAGAGTTCAATCCCCAAGTGGACAGGAGAGTGCTAAGCACCAAAAGATCAGCAGACCAAACCCTCCTCCCTCATTCTGGGGTGACAAAAATAAGCTGCGTTTGATCCTCCCATAAATTCTGAAGGACGTTTGACAGAAGATGGATCAGCAGAAATGCCCACAGCATCTGGAAGAGGACCAGGATGAAGGAGGGGGCAGAGAGAGGTAAAGCACTCTTGGAACTTGCCAAAGCAAACACCTTTAGCCTCTCCTAGTGGCTCTTCTCTTTGACCACCTTGATTCACTACTCCTGTGTCCCTTCTTACCCCCTCATGTATTTGCAGAACCATCTCCTCCCCACTGCACAAAGAACAAGTCCAAGTAGCTTATCTCCACAGACTTTTGGCTAGGTTCCTGCTATGCAAACACATACATACATTCATTTGTATAAGTTTGCAAATGGCACATGAGCCATCTCTGCTTTTTCTGCAGACTATAGAACAACAGGAATTTTCACAATTTTGTGATTTAGAACACAGACTGGGTACAGAACTGCTTAGATCAAATAATTCTCCAAGCAATCACCAGATGTTCAAAAAGTGGCCTATTATTGCAGTTTGCAGTAAACTGTGAGTAACCCAGACACACACTTCCTTTCACTATCCTACTTGGCAATGCCCAATCCAATGATTTCAGATGCATTCAACTCAAAAGCTGTGCAAATGTGAACTTGTGAAGACTAAATAAGGTACAAGCAAACAAGTTTTAACATAGGTATTGAAACAACTCATCACACAACTACTAGACATCAAAACACTTCAAACATGATAGCAGAAGTGATACAATCTTCAAGTTCATACCTTCAGGTGTATTTTTAATGGATTTTTTGTCCATCGCTTTTTCGATGCAGCTATGCAGATCATTCAACAGGTCCGTACACTCCTCTGGATTCTATGTTTTAGAATAATGAATAAAGATTCTGTTTTACTACATTAAAGGGGGGCAACATCAAGAAACAACAAACATTTCACAAGCGACAACACAGAGAGTAAAGAAAAAGTTGAACATTATCAAAATCTAATCAGAGTCCCTACACAGATGTCTGAGAAGACTGTCAACAGGAGACATCAAGGCTACAAGGCTGCCCTCTCCTACTCACTTTTCACTTACCCTCAGGCAATGCTGATGAGACAGAGGCATGATAAAGCAGTACAGGATAAGGAAAATACCACAGTTAAGGCAAAAAAAGATGTCAGATTTTTTTGGAGGCCCAACAGTTTTTGAGGGGGCTTTTAGTCCTGAATTGCTGTGTTTTAAAGAGGAGATAAAGCAGTTGTTAAAGCCCTTTCAGCCATCTTCAATTTCTAATAAGCTATTTTGGTAAAAAGATTTTTAGGTTTTGCCAGTAATTGCATTTGTACATCAGCAGGAGGCACTTCAGAGAAGCTAGAATAGGTGATATACGATGACATTTCTTGGGTGCTACCGATCAGCCTGGCATCAGATTGTAGGATTATTTTGGGGAAAACCAGTAAATAGGGCATTCTCATAGTCAATGTGTGAAACTGCATGAGCTTGAATGGCTCGCTTGAAATATCATTTTGGAAGGAAGGGTTTAACATTCCTCAGACCTCCACCTTAATTGGTATCTGCCACTCTTAGTCATATTTTTGACATGTATCTAAAGAGTGAGGATTTTGTCAAGCTTTAAGCTAAGTGCTGTGTTGAGATCATTCAACTTGTTAATCCATTCAGAGGGTAACTACAGAGATTAGTTGGGAAAGGTGAGGAGACATTTGACCTTGTGAGAGTTACGCTTAAAAGGAACATTCAAACCCCTTTATTCAGGGAGTCAGGAGGTGAAGCTCAGAAGGCTATTACCATCATCAACTTTTATGTATTTTTGCATGCTGATGAAGGGATCCCATTTTTTCTAGAGCTTCCTCCAGAGTTTCAGTGTATAGACAGAAGAGTGACAGTGAGTATAGAGCCTTGAGAAACATCCAAAACAGGGGCAGAGTTAGAAAGGTAGGGCGAGAGATGTAATTGTCATAAAGAATGGACACCACTACCCAATGGTGCCACTAACACTAGTTGTGTCACCTTATGTTCACATGGTTGATGGTGTCAAATACTGCAGATCTGACATCACTGAAAATAAGGAGGCACCTATTTACCCTCATTAAAGATTTGTAGGGTATCATTTACTTTGCCCTGAACAGAAGCCAGATAGCAATTTGCCTGCAAGTAGGTAGTCAACAATGTATTTTTCTAGTTGGCCTGCTTGACATATCTGCAGGATATTTGCCATGAGCTGGGAGGCTGTGGGGTTGATAATGATATGGAAGTTTAATATCAGTATAATGCTTTTCAAGAAAAGGATGAACATAACCAAATTTGAACGACTCATGGAAAAGCTGTGAACAAGGGAGGCATAATGGATTTCAGGCCAGAGGGTTTTTAGATGAATCAGGGGGATGAGCATTGTGAGGTTTTGGTGTTAGCACCGAGTCAGTTAAATTCTGCTTCTGTAATAATTTTAAAAGCTAAAATCATCCATGAAGTAGAGAGATTTTATTCCAAGAGCTAGCTGCTATGTGCATTTGAGCAGGGGAAGGTTGTCACTGTCAACTCTAATGTTTCAGATCTTTTGAATAAAGTTCTCAATCCATTAATCATGACTTGATTGACACACATAAGATGGCAGGTCTAGGAAAGTGCACCTTTTTCACATGGTCAGCCCCACTTTTTGCCTGGTATTCAATGGAATTTTGACTTCAAGTGCACTGGGTTCCTGATAAGCAGGTCCCCAGTCCCAGAATTCTTTCCCTAAAACTGTGCAATTGTTCCCCAATTGGCAATACCTTTGGTCCCCCCTGTAAGTCCCTAGTAAATGGCACCACTGTACCTTGGGCTCGGGTATCAAAGAAGGCCCCCAAGGGCTGCAGCATGTATTGTGACACTCTTAGAGACCCCACACCTAGCACATGCAGACTGCCACTGCAAGCTGCATGTCTTGGTGCAGCTAAAAATTAAAACACAACATGGCACACAGCTTGTGTGCCTTGTCCCCTTAACACTGCATGCAATATATGTAAGTCACCCCTACAGCAGGCTTTACAGCCCTTAGTCAGGGTGCATTATTTTACATGTGAGGACATAACTGCACTAGCAGATATGCTCCTTGTAGGAAGCTGGCCCTTTATGTGGTATGTCAATATAGTGTAGTGGGACCAGGGATTCCCCAATGATTGGACAGGGCTTGCTATGCAATCCCAAAGTGCTCTATTTGGAAGGAGTGTGGTTGAGCAGCCTTAGGCTTCACATAGAGGAGTGCAAGACATCCATAAATACTCCCAGCAGTCAATAAATGAGACAACTCAAAAAGGAGATCTACACCAATTTATACAAATAGCAAGTATCTTTATATATGTTTAGGCATCAGAAACAAATTATTCTGGTAAGTACGTTTTTAAATAGGAGTTCTATTCACTTTATAAAGTGGACACAGTGCAATTTCTGACTTCTGCATTCATATCTTATGGGAGGAAAAACAAGTTATGCAAACAGGAAGTGGTCATATAGGGGGTGTAATGAATCCAGGGATAAGTAGCACATTGGCTACTACCCTAAACTCCCCGAAAAAAACTTAAATGCACTATTTAGGGGAGCCTCTGGCACCAGGAAATCAGATTCCTGCAGAACTACAAAGAAGGAGGACACCTGTAATGAAATGCCTCCTTGGCATGGTTACCCCCTAACTTTTTGCCTTTGCTGATGCTAAGTTTTGATTTGAAAGTGTGCTGAGGCCTGCTAACCAGGCCCCAGCACCAGTGTTCTTTCCCATACCTGTATTTTGTTTTCACAATTGGCACACCCTGGCATCCAGGGAAGTCCCTTGTAACTGGTACCCCTGATGCCAGGGAAGGTCTCTAAGGGATGCAGCATGTCTTATGCCACCCTGGGGACCCCTCACTCAGCACAGACACACTGCTTGCCAGCTTGTGTGTGCTGGTGGGGACAAAACGAGTAAGTCGACATGGCACTCCCCTCAGGGTGCCATGCCAACCTCACACTGCCTATGCAGTATAGATAAGTCACCCCTCTAGTAGGCCTTACAGCCCTAAGGCAGGGTGCACTATACCATAGATGACGGCACCAGTGCATGAGCACTGTGCCCCTACAGTGTTTAAGCAAAACCTTAGACATTGTAAGTGCAGGGTAGCCATAAGAGTATATGGTCTGGGAGTCTGTCAAACACGAACTCCACAGCACCATAATGGCTACACTGAAAACTGGGAAGTTTGGTATCAAACTTCTCATCACAATAAATGCACACTGATGCCAGTGTACATTTTATTGTAACATACACCCCAGAGGGCACCTTAGAGGTGCCCCCTGAAACCTTAACCAACTACCCGTGTAGGCTGACTGGATTTAGCAGCCTGCCACACTCGAGACATGTTGCTGGCCACATGGGGAGAGTGCCTTTGTCACTCTGTGGCTAGTAACAAAGCCTGTACTGGGTGGAGGTGCTTCACACCTCCCCCTGCAGGAACTGTGACACCTGGCGGTGAGCATCAAAGGCTCACCCCCTTTGTTACAGCACCACAGGGCACTCCAGCTAGTGGAGTTGCCCGCCCCCTCCGGCCACGGCCCCACTTTTGGCGGCAAGGCCGGAGGAGATAATGAGAATAAGAAGGAGGAGTCACTGGCCAGTCAGGACAGCCCCTAAGGTGTCCTGAGCTGAGGTGACTGACTTTTAGAAATCCTCCATCTTGCAGGTGGAGAATTCCCCCAATAGGGATAGGAATGTGACCCCCTCCCCTTGGGAGGAGGCACAAAGAGGGTGTACCCACCCTCAGGGCTAGTAGCCATTGGCTACTAACCCCCCAGACCTAAACACGCCCTTAAATTTAGTATTTAAGGGCTCCCCAGAACCTAGGAACTCAGATTCCTGCAACCTAAGAAGAAGAGGACTACTAAGCTGAAAAACCCTGCAGAGAAGACGGAGACACCAACTGCTTTGGCCCCAGCTCTACCGGCCTGTCTCCCCACTTCTAAAGACACTGCTCCAGCGACGCTTTCCCCAGGGACCAGCGACCTCTGAATCCTCAGAGGACTGCCCTGCTCTAAAAGGACCAAGAACTCCAGAGGACAGCGGCTCTGTTCACCCAAGACTGCAACTTTGTTTCAAAAGGAGCAACTTTAAAACAACTCGCGTTTCCCGCCGGAAGCGTGAGACTTGACACTCTGCACCCGACGCCCCCGGCTTGACTTGTGGAGAACAATCACTTCAGGGAGGACTCCCCGGCGACTGCGAGACCGTGAGTAGCCAGAGTTGCCCCCCCTGAGCCCCCACAGCGACGCCTGCAGAGGGAATCACGAGGCTCACCCTGACCGCGACTGCCTGATTTCAGATCCCGACGCCTGGAAAAGACCCTGCACCCGCAGCCCCTAGGATCTGAAGGATCGGAACTCCAGTGCAGGAGTGACCCCCAGGAGGCCCTGTCCCTTGCCCAGGTGGTGGCTACCCCGAGGAGCCCCCCCCACCCTTGCCTGCATCGCTGAAGAGACCCCTTGGTCTCCCATTGATTTCTAATACAAAACCGACGCTTGTTTGCACACTGCACCCAGTCGCCTCCGTGCCGCTGAGGGTGTACTTTCTGTGTGGACTTGTGTCAACCCCCCTCCGACCCCCCTGTCCCCCCCACCCCCCCGGTGCCCTAAAAAAAACCCTGGTCTGCCCCCTGAAGACACGGGTACTTACCTGCTGGCAGACTGGAAACGGGGCACCCCCTTCTCCATTGAAGCCTATGTGTTTTGGGCACCACTTTGACCTCTGCACCTGACCGGCCCGGAGCTGCTGGTGTGGTAACTTTGGGGTTGCTCTGAACCCCCCACGGTGGGCTACCTTGGACCCAAACTTGAACCCCGTAGGTGGTTTACTTACCTGCAAAAACTAACAAACACTTACCTCCCCCAGGAACTGTTGAACATTGCACTAAGTGTCTAGTTTTAAAATAGCTATATGTAATCTATGTGAAAACTGTATATGCTATTTTGATTATTCAAAGTTCCTAAAGTACCTACCTGAAATACCTTTCATTTGAAGTATTACTTGTAAATCTTGAACCTGTGGTTCTTAAAATAAACTAAGAAAATATATTTTTCTATACAAAAACCTATTGGCCTGGAATTGTCTCTGAGTGTGTGTTCCTCATTTATTGCCTGTGTGTGTACAACAAATGCTTAACACTACTCCTCTGAAAAGCCTACTGCTCGACCACACTACCACAAAATAGAGCATTAGAATTATCTCTTTTTGCCACTATCTTACCTCTAATGGGAACCCTTGGACTCTGTGCATACTACACCTTACTTTGAAATAGTGCATACAGAGCCAACTTCCTACATTGGTGGATCAGCGGTGGGGTACAAGACTTTGCATTTGCTGGACTACTCAGCCAATACCTGATCACACGACAAACTCCAAAAATTGTCATTAGAAACTGATTTTTGAAATTTGAACTAAATTTCAAAAAATTTTAAAGTCCTGCTAGGGCCTTCTGTTAGTCCCTGTTAGCATTTCTTTTAGAGTTTAAAAAGTTTTGTGAAAGTTTGAAATAAGTTCTAGAGATAGTTTTAGATTCTTAAAAAGTATTCCAACTTTTAGAAACATAATGTCTAATGCAGAAGAGAATGTGATGGAACTCGACATCACCCCTTACCTCCATCTTAGGATGAGAGAGTTAAGGTCTCTCTGCAAATTAAAACATATTAAAGCTGGTTTAAACCCTACCAAAATACAGCTCCAGGAGCTTTTGGCAGAGTTTGCTAAAGACAACCCCTCTGAGGATGACCTCCTAGAGGAAGAAACTAGTGATGTGGAGGAAGTCCCACCACCACTCCTAGTTAGGGAAGTCAGGGCTCCTCAAACCCTAACTCCAAATGTGATAGTCAGAGATACTGCTTCCCTCACAGGAGGGTCCAGCACCTCTGGAATCACTGAGGATAGCCTCAGTGAAGATGACCTCCTGCTAGCCAGGATGGCCAAAAGATTGGCTTTAGAGAGACAACTCCTAGCCATAGAAAGGGAAAGACAAGAGATGGGTTTTGGTTCCATCAATGGTGGCAGCAACATCAATAGGGTCAGAGATTCTCCTGACATGTTGAAAATCCCAAAAGGGATTGTAACTAAATATGAAGATGGTGATGACATCACCAAATGGTTCACAGCTTTTGAGAGGGCTTGTGCAACCAGAAAAGTAAACAGATCTCACTGGGGTGCTCTCCTTTGGGAAATGTTCACTGGAAAGTGTAGGGATAGACTCCTCACATTCTCTGGAAAAGATGCAGAATCCTATGACCTCATGAAAGCTACCCTGATTGAGGGCTTTGGATTCTCCACTGAGGAGTACAGGATTAGGTTCAGGGAGGCTCAAAAATCCTCGAGCCAGACCTGGGTTGATTTTGTTAACTACTCAGTAAAAACACTGGATGGTTGGATTCAAGGCAGTGGTGTAAATGATTATGATGGGTTGTACAATTTATTTGTGAAAGAACACCTATTAAGTAATTGTTTCAATGATAAACTGCATCAGCATCTGGTAGACCTAGGACCAATTTCTCCCCAAGAATTGGGAAAGAAGGCGGACCATTGGGTCAAGACTAGGGTGACCAAGACTTCCACAGGGGGTGACCAAAAGAAAGGGGTCACAAAGCCTCCCCAGGGGAAGAGTGTTGAGACATCCAAAGGGTAAAATAGTAAAGAGTCTTCTACAGGCCCCCAAAAACCTGCTCAGGAGGGTGGGCCCAGAGCCTCTTCACAAAACAATTTTGGGGACAAGGGTAAAAACTTTGATCCCAAAAAGGTCTGGTGTCGTACCTGCAATCAGCCTGGACAGCAAATTTGAGACAAGGCCTGTCCCAAGAAAGGTTCCACTTCTAACTCTACTCCAGCTAACACTGGAATGGCTAGTCTCCAAGTGGGATCAACAGTGCCCAGAGAAAATCAGGTGTCACACTGAAGCTACATTAGTCTCTGAGGGTGGGGTGGATTTAGCCATACTGGCTGCCTGGCCCCCTAACATGCAAAAATGCAGGCAGCAGCTCTTAATTAATGGGACAAGTGTAGAAGGCCTGAGGGATACAGGTGCCAGTGTCACCATGGTGACAGAGAAACTGGTTTCCCCTGGTCAATACCTGGCTGGACAAACTTATCCAGTCACCAATTCTGACAATCAGACTAAAGTGCATCCCATGGCTATGGTAACTTTAGAGTGGGGAGGGGAGCCAAGATGGCGACCGGGAGAGACGCTTGAATCGGCGCTCCTCTTGGGTTCGCCCAAGAAGAACTTGCGGGGCGCTCCGGGGGCGCCGCTCCCGCACCTCTTGTGGCGGGACCTGTCCTGTGGGTCGTTCTCGCCCCAATGCTGGCTCCGTGATCGTTGGGCGGCCGCGCGGAGGACTCGCCGGCAAGTGAATCGCGCCGGAGTGCCGCGGCCGCCATTTTGCTGCCCGCGCCGGGCTGGACGAGGCCCTGGAGCCGGGCAGAGAGGTGGGTGCGCGGAGCTGATGCGGCCCACCTCGTGAGGGCGTGAAGCCCAACATTGGATGAGTCCCGCGCTGGGTGCCCCCCCGCTAAATATTCGTTCGCCGTAGGCTTCCTCCCCTCCCCCCCCCTATATCGGGTGAGGGGGGCCTCGTGAGACAGCAGCGGGGGGGGCCGGCCCACGGGGGCCCCGGACTGATGTGGAGGAGTGAAGGAGCGGGGTGTCGTGCCTCCCCCTGCAGGGGGCCCTGTAGGAAAGCAACAGCAGGCTTGGGGGTAACCTACTACAAGTGCGGGCTGGGAAATGGCCCCTGAATACTCCGGATGTTATATGAGGCGATGAAAGTACTGAGCGAGCCCGTGATTCATCAAAACTGTGGGCCCCACTCCTCTTCTGCGTGCCGAAGAGGGACTGGAGCTGGGTACTGATTGCTGACCTCGTGTGGTGCTGGCTGGCCTGATTGCCCGTGAACTCACTTAAAAATCCACCAGTAGGCCTGAGACCGCAAAAATTGCAGCCTGTACCGGCGTGGCCCTGAGGAGAAGAGCGCGCCTTATTCGCTATCGCGGCCTAGAGTACGAAAGCGATTGCCAGAGTTCAGGAGGCACCAGGTCGCGATAGACAAGTCAAAATGGCCGGGAGGTCTAAATCAGCAAAGAATCAGGATCGGAACGCGCAGGGTCAGGCACCTGGAGACCAGCAGCATACGCCCTCCTTGCAGTCGCTGGAGTCCACACTCATGACTCACTCCTCACAATTTGAGAAAGTGTTACAAGCAATCATGGACACCAAAACATCGTTGGAAACCAGGATAGATACGGTATCGCAAGACTTAAACATCCTCAGGGTAGATCACGGTAAACTATCTGATAAAGTGAAGTCAACGGAGGAGGCAATAAGTGCGCTGACCCCAAAGGTCGAGGAGAATCAAAAACAAATTCTCCGCCTGAATGCAGAAGTTAAGTCACTGCAGAGAAGAACAGAGGAGGCGGAGGGCAGATCCCGCCGCAACAATGTTCGGTTTCTTGGCTTTCCTGAAAAGACGCTGGATCAAAGCTCGGAGCTTCTGCTGGAACAATGGTTAATCAGGGAGGTTTTGAATGGCTCTCCATCCAAATTTTTCTCGGTGGAGAGAGCATATAGAATACCAGGACGCCCTCCAGCACCGGGCCAACCTCCGAGACCACTGATAGCCAGATTTCTGAATTTCAGGGATCGGGATACCATACTCCAACGGTTCCGCAGCAAAGGCCCATACAGCTATGAGGACTCGAGAGTGCATGCTTATCCAGACTTCACCCAGGAAGTACAAAGGCAACGTAACTCCTTTAACCAAGTCAAACAACGCCTCCGGGAGTATGACATAAAATATGCACTAATGTTCCCCGCCAAATTACGTGTAATTTTAGAGGAACGCACTCACCTGTTCACCTCACCAGAAGATGCCTGGACGTGGATGCATGCTAAAGGTGTAGCCCAGCCACGCGGGGAGGCTGGGGGGGATGCAAACTGGACAACGACGAAACAAAGGAAACGTTCCAAGAAACATACCAGGGGCCAGCCCACGGAGGAGCAGGCGGCGGAAGAGAGAGCAAGAGCCCTCAAAGAAACCCCCCTGTTAACTCAGAATTCTTTCGAGTTGCTCAGGACCCACCCGGTGGAGGGGTCGGATTCGGACTCGTTCAGCTCGGACTCTACACTAACGGAGGGTGTGAGGGGCCCGGAGATCACCCCCAGATCCGCAGACATACTTTAAATGTTCACCACCGAACTATCCCCCCGAGTGGGGACCAACCTCCAAGTCTGGAGCACAGAATCTAAAATTGCGACTTTCTCCTGAAATAGGTGGTAACATCACCTGAACTTATGTATCCTTGCTTGTTTGTTCCTGGTGATAACGCCTCTATCCGTACTAGGCGCGAGTGGTGGCTTGGTACGGGGGAGGCCTGCGGGGCCGTGCCCTTGGAGTGCCCTAAGACAACTGCGGACTGTGTCCGCAAAAGGATGCGAGCCCCTAAAATGAGCCGCATCCGGATAGTATTATTGCCCCCCCCGCAGATATCCATGCGGATATATCTTTACCCACACCCACTATGGGTGTGTTGCTTGTTGCAAATTCACAGTTGGGGTTGGGATCCAGTTGGAGTGGGGAAGTGGGTAATCGTTAGTTTGTGCACTACCGGCCTGACCATAATATTAGCTATTCGCCCTGTGGTGTGGGACCCGGGTGGGGGGTGTGGTGGGGGGCCGGGGGAGGCCTCCCGGGGGTAGGGGGGCAGGACATTCGTTTACCCTCAAGTGAATGATGGCCCAACCCACTGCTCATAGAGCGTACAAATATGTCATAATCACCTGGAATGTCAGGGGACTGGGGACCCCGAGTAAGAGGTCAAGGGTGCACACAAGACTTAAACGCCATTGCACGCATATTGCAATCTTACAAGAGACTCATCTGCGTGACCCAGACTTGCAGGATCTACGCGCTAAATGGGGAGGTCAGATAGTGGGTACATCCTATTCATCATTTGCGAGGGGGGTTCTCATATGGATAGCAGGGAATGTCCCCTTTACTCAAACTTCATGCAAGATAGATAAAGAGGGCAGGTATGTGGTGGTGGAGGGCAAACTAGACGGCAAACAACTGGCAATCATAGGGGTATACGCTCCTAACAGCGCACTACCTGAGTTCCTGAGTTCACTTACCCCAACGCTATTAACGCATCCCGATTCACCTGCTATATGGGGAGGAGACTTTAACTGCACGCCAGACCCAGCATTAGACAGGTCAAATCCCCCCACACATTCAACAGCAATCAGACTCCTCGGCCGTCCACTATTGTCATGGGCCAGTAATATGGGCCTTCACGACATATGGCGTATGAAACATCCACAAATTAGGGAGTATTCTTTTTACTCAGCTCCTCACAAGGTACACACAAGGATTGATTTGTTCTGGGGCACTCAGGAGATCTGCACGGGGGTCAGCGGTACAGACTACCTAGCCAAGACATTATCAGATCACTCACCGCTCAGTATCACTTTGGATTGGGGCAGGAGGCGCCATGCTATCCCCACGTGGAGGCTACAAGTGGAAGCATTACACGACCCTGCATTCATAGATGCACTGAGGACAGCGCTAAAACAGTATTGGGAATCTAACACCGGCACCACAAATTTAAGGGCAACAGAATGGGATGCACACAAAGTGGTAATCCGTGGGCATTGTATCTCCACTACATGGGGGGTTAGGCGTACACTTCATGCAGAGGTTAGCAAACTGGAGGAAAAGCTAAGGGCATTAGAAAACGCAGTTGCTTGCAATGTAACGCCATACTCGGCTCTGAAGGAAACGCGTGCGGAACATGCAAAGGCTGATGCTACATTACGCCTACACGATCACAAACATCACATGGCTAGACTACAGGCGGAAGGCGATAGATCTGGTAGGCTGCTCGCGTGGCTGTTGCGGGAGGACCGTCGGTGCCCTCCAATAGGGTCGATAATTACAGGCGTAGGCGCAATAGCCACCACACAGGTAAATATAAATGATGCGTTCAGGGAATACTATACACAATTATACACCAAAAGTACATCATGTACCATCCAACAGCTTGAGTCCTTCCTAGCAGACTCTCCCCTGCCCCAACTAACAAACACTGACAGGGAGTCTTTAGAAGCCCCCATCACGTTGGGGGAACTCAACAAGGCCCTCGAACAATTACCTAGGAATAAAGTCCCAGGGACGGACGGACTGCCGTCAGAATATTACTCCACGTTTGCGACACACCTTAACACATATCTCCTGAAAATATTCGAGGAAGCAGAGGTCAACGGAAACCTGCCCCCCTCGATGAGAGAGGCAATGATAGTGGTCCTCCCAAAGCCTGGGCGTGACCCCACTGATGTCAGATCCTACAGGCCCCTCTCACTGTTGAACCTGGACTGTAAGATATTGGGCAAAATTCTGGCTAATAGGTTAGCTCCCTACATGCGTATCCTGGTACACGAGGACCAGAATGGATTCATCCCGAAACGTAGCACCTTCCTAAACATTCGGAGGCTGCTCAGCGTCATGGGTGACTCCCTCCCGACTGCACTTGAGGAAGCGGTGATATCGCTTGATATAGAAAAAGCGTTTGATACATTAGAATGGGACTTCCTGTTCGCCACCATGCAGTTATTGGGCCTTGGCCCAAAATTCATAAACTGGGTACGCATTTTATATACTGCCCCGCAGGCTAGGGTAAAGACGGGAGGAGTGGTATCAGATGCTTTCTCGATTTGCAGAGGAACAAGACAGGGTTGTCCGCTCTCCCCCCTCCTATTTGCCTTGGCAATGGAACCGCTAGCTGCACGCGTCCAGGCCAAAAAAGAAGAATGGGGGGTGTCAAGGAATGGTACTCTCCACTCCATATCATTATACGCAGATGATGCCCTGATATACGTACGCAGGGCAGAAGATGCATTGGCCCCAGTGATGTCGCTACTGTCTGAGTTCGGAAGGTTATCTGGTTTAATGGTTAACTGGGGGAAATCCTGTATATTCCCACTAGTCAGCTGGCCCCCTGTGAGGCAAGAAAATGTTCCAACGGGTCACCTAAAATGGTGTTTTCACACATTTAAATATCTAGGGATCAATGTCTACCATAAGCCTGAAGATCTAAGGGATGGAAATCTGGGGAGAGCAGTGTCTTCTGTAAAGAGCTCGTTATGCTTCTGGAATAAATTACCACTCTCACCACTGGGTAAGGTAGCTATAGCAAATATGTTGATATTACCTAGACTGTTGTATTATTTTGCGGCCCTACCAATAACTATCCCCAAAAGTTTTTTTATCGGTCTGAACTCTATTCTACTACAGCTGGTGTGGGGTGAGGGCAGAAGGCGGGTTGCACTGACCACGCTGCACCATCCGGTAGCAATGGGTGGACTGGGCGCTCCAAACTTCGAGCTCTATTCCGCGGCAGCACAGCTGCAGTGGATTTTATATTGGCTACATAGGCCTAGTTCAGCAGAAACTATATGGCTGAAGTCCCGTCTTCAAGACTCTCCAATACTGACCTGGCTGCTGGATAAGCAGAATAAAAGCACATGCACCAATCCATTGATGTTAACGGCACATTCATACTGGAAGAAGTATGTCCAAGGGGGGAGTAAAGCATTTCCTTACTCTCCACTCCTCCCACTGGAGTGGCTCCCCGGTTGGACAGACGCGGGTTCATTTTCACCCATAACTTGGCTAGAGGCGGGTATAAATGAAGTGGGAGATTGCTTCGAGGAAGGGAAATTGATGACCTTCGAAGCTATACAGGCCCTCACAGGGATTAGTCGTGGGCAGTTCCTGGCATATCACGCAATATGTCATGCAATCAGGAAAACATGGGCATCAGTCGACTCAGAGCCTGATATCACAGCTACCCTGCATCACATGCTGAGGTGTGACTCCCAAGTAAAAGCAGTATCAAACCTTTACAAGCTTCTGAACAAACCCCCGGGTGACAACCTGCAGAAAGTCAGGGAGAAGTGGGACAGTGTATTGCCCAACCCGGTCTCTGAGTCAGAATGGTCAAAAGCTTTGAGCCACACACGAGAGGTATCAAGAAACCCTAGATTCAGATATACACAGTTTAATTACTTACATCAGACATACCTGGCACCGGCCAGGATCAAACGTATGTTCCCCGGGTCGGATCCAGCCTGCCCCAGATGCAAAAAACCAGCAGCACAGTTCTATCACATGGTCTGGGAGTGCCCGAGGCTGGGAGGGGGCTGGGAGAGGGTGGTTAAAACCTTAGCGGAGATCACGGGGCTCAACTTGAACATGGATCCCAGGTCCTGCTTACTTGGACTGAGGCCAAGAACGAAAAGAAAAACACTCACACAGGTTTGTAGACTTAGCGTATGTAATCTACAAAAGACTGATAGCTATGAGCTGGAAGGCTCGTAACATGCCGGACTTAAAAGTCTGGCTTGCCCTCACGCTACGCTGGGCTCGCGCTGAGCATCAGTTGCTAATAAACGTAGCCCGTAGGGGTCTGGGTCGGATGGGAGAGGAGGCTTGAGGTGTATTAGTCTCCAGGTTGGAAGCTAAAAATGACGAAAGACCCCCCTGAATTATAGTCAGCTGTGCCCACTTAGCGGGCTGAGGGCCTAGCCCTCTGCAGAAAGATAACAATGCACTTGGAGGCACACACACATCTTGCATTAATACCTCACCAACACTGATGACCTGACGGCTCGCCCCCCCCCCCCCCCCAACACAAGCATGCCAAGGCACCAATAGTTCTGCACACTTGACCAATGGACATTAGCGCAGAGCTCTGCATCATGGGATCCTCCCGCCTTGTCCTCTTCCTCCCCCCCCCCCCCTCCCCCCTCCTACGCTGGGTTCCTTCGCCCCCCCCCCCCTGCTCCCGTGTGGGGGGTGTCGGGGGCTCTGATCACCGGGGGCGATAGATCCACGCTGCACCTGTATGCCTCTCCTTACGTGGCGTTGGATTGACAGTGTCGGGCAGGTTTAGCGGGCCGGGAAGTGCACACAAGTTCTTAGTAGTTTAGTTTATAGATAGATACTAATAGGGGAAAGCCGGATGACACACCGCAAATTGATGTTGAACTGTAACAATGACTTTATTTGCAAGGAAATGTATGGCTTTTTGTTTTAAAAAACTAATAAAAACATGTTTTAAAAAAAAAAAAAAAAAGAGTGGGGAGGGGTCAATGGCCTGAAACAGGTGGTGGTCTCCTCAAATATCCCTGTAGACTGTTTGCTTGGAAATGACCTGGAGTCCTCAGCATGGGCTGAGGTAGAACTGAAAACCCATGCAGCCATGCTGGGTATCCCTGAACTGGTGTGTGTCAAGACAAGGGTACAGTGCAAGGCTCAGGGTGAAAAAGTTGTGTTGGAGCCTGGAAAAAGGGCCCAACCCTTCAAGAGGAAAGGAAAGACAACTGGGGAACCAGTTGCAACACAACAAGAAAAACAGAACCTCTCTTCTCAGGAAGAAGTTCTGCCCTCTGAGGGAACTGAGCCTCTGGAGTTAGAACCTTATCAGGTTGAGCTCCTAGGCCCAGGGGGACCCTCAAGGGAGCAGTTGTGTAAGGGGCAAGAAACCTGTCCCTCTCTTGAAGGCCTTAGGCAGCAAGCTGCTGAAGAGTCCAATGGAAAGATAACAGGAACACATAGGGTCTATTGGGAAGATGGACTCCTTTACACTGAGGCAAGAGATCCCAAACCTGGTGCCACTAGGAGAGTGGTAGTGCCTCAGGAGTTTAGAGAGTTCATTCTGACCTTAGCCCATGATATTCCTCTTGCTGGGCATTTGGGACAAACCAAGGCGTGGGAGAGACTAGTCAACCACTTCTATTGGCCCAACATGTCCCAGAAGGTCAAGGAGATTTGTGTCTCTTGTGCCACCTGTCAAGCCAGTGGTAAGACAGGTGGACACCCAAAGGACCCCCTCATTCCACTTCCAGTGGTGGGGGTCCCCTTTGAAAGAGTGGGTGTGGACATAGTGGGTCCACTTGAACCTCCGCCTCAGGGAACCTGTACATACTAGTAGTAGTGGATCATGCTACTAGATACCCTAAAGCAATTCCCCTTAGGTTGACTACTGCCCCTGCAGTAGCCAAGGCACTCATTGGTATTTTTACCAGAGTGGGTTTTCCTAAGTAGGTGGTGTCTGACAGAGGTACCAACTGTAGGAAGTTGGCTCTGTATGTGCTATTTCAAAGTAAGGAATAGCACGCACAGAGTCCAAGGGTTCCCCTTAGAGGTAAAATAGTGGTAAAAAGAGATAATACTAATGCTCTATTTTGTGGTAGTGTGGTCGAGCAGTAGGCTTATCCAAGGAGTAGTGTTAAGCATTTGTTGTACATACACATAGACAATAAATGAGGTACACACACTCAGAGACAAATCCAGCCAATAGGTTTTGTATAGAAAAATATCTTTTCTTGGTTTATTTTAAGAACCACAGGTTCAAATTTAACATGTAATATCTTGTTTGAAAGGTATTGCAGGTAAGTACATTAGGAACTTTGAATCATTTCAATTGCATGTATACTTTTCAAGTTATTCACCAATAGCTATTTTAAAAGTGGACACAGTGCAATTTTCACAGTTCCTGGGGGAGGTAAGTTTTTGTTAGTTTTACCAGGTAAGTAAGACACTTACAGAGTTCAGTTCTTGGTCCAAGGTAGCCCACCGTTGGGGGTTCAGAGCAACCCCAAAGTTACCACACCAGCAGCTCAGGGCCGGTCAGGTGCAGAGTTCAAAGTGGTGCCCAAAACGCATAGGCTTCAATGGAGAGAAGGGGGTGCCCCGGTTCCAGTCTGCCAGCAGGTAAGTACCCGCGTCTTCGGAGGGCAGACCAGGGGGGTTTTGTAGGGCACCGGGGGGGACACAAGCCCACACAGAAATTTCACCCTCAGCGGCGCGGGGGCGGCCGGGTGCAGTGTTAGAACAAGCGTCGGGTTCGCAATGGAAGTCAATGAGAGATCAAGGGATCTCTTCAGCGCTGCAGGCAGGCAAGGGGGGGCTTCCTCGGGGAAACCTCCACTTGGGCAAGGGAGAGGGACTCCTGGGGGTCACTTCTGCAGTGAAAGTCCGGTCCTTCAGGTCCTGGGGGCTGTGGGTGCAGGGTCTTTTCCAGGCGTCGGGACTTAGGTTTCAGAGAGTCGCGGTCAGGGGAAGCCTCGGGATTCCCTCTGCAGGCGGCGCTGTGGGGGCTCAGGGGGGACAGGTTTTGGTACTCACAGTCGTAGAGTAGTCCGGGGGTCCTCCCTGAGGTGTTGGTTCTCCACCAGCCGAGTCGGGGTCGCCGGGTGCAGTGTTGCAAGTCTCACGCTTCTTGCGGGGAGATTGCAGGGTTCTTTAAAGCTGCTCCTTTGGATAAAGTTGCAGTCTTTTTGGAGCAGGTCCGCTGTCCTCGGGAGTTTCTTGTCGTCGTCGAAGCAGGGCAGTCCTCAGAGGATTCAGAGGTCACTGGTCCCTTTGGAAGGCGTCGCTGTAGCAGAGTTCTTTGGAAGGCAGGAGACAGGCCGGTGAGTTTCTGGAGCCAAGCCAGTTGTTGTCTTCTGGTCTTCCTCTGCAGGGGTTTTCAGCTAGGCAGTCCTTCTTCTTCTTGTTGCAGGAATCTAATTTCTAGGTTCAGGGAGAGCCCTTAAATACTAAATTTAAGGGCGTGTTTAGGTCTAGGGGGTTAGTAGCCAATGGCTACTAGCCCTGAGGGTGAGTACACCCTCTTTGTGCCTCCTCCCAAGGGGAGGGGGTCACATCCCTAATCCTATTGGGGGAATCCTCCATCTGCAAGATGGAGGATTTCTAAAAGTTAGAGTCACCTCAGCTCAGGACACCTTAGGGGCTGTCCTGACTGGCCAGTGACTCCTCCTTGTTGCTTTCTTTGTTCCCTCCAGCCTTGCCGCCAAAAGTGGGGGCCGTGGCCGGAAGGGGCGGGCAACTCCACTAAGCTGGAGTGCCCTGCTGTGCTGTGACAAAGGGGTGAGCCTTTGAGGCTCACCGCCAGGTGTTACAGCTCCTGCCTGGGGGAGGTGTTAGCATCTCCACCCAGTGCAGGCTTTGTTACTGGCCTCAGAGTGACAAAGGCACTCTCCCCATGGGGCCAGCAACATGTCTCTAGTGTGGCAGGCTGCTGGAACCAGTCAGCCTACACAGATAGTCGGTTAAGTTTCAGGGGGCACCTCTAAGGTGCCCTCTGTGGTGTATTTTACAATAAAATGTACACTGGCATCAGTGTGCATTTATTGTGCTGAGAAGTTTGATACCAAACTTCCCAGTTTTCAGTGTAGCCATTATGGTGCTGTGGAGTTCGTGTAAAACAGACTCCCAGACCATATACTCTTATGGCTACCCTGCACTTACAATGTCTAAAGTTTTGCTTAGACACTGTAGGGGCACAGTGCTCATGCACTGGTACCCTCACCTATGGTATAGTGCACCCTGCCTTAGGGCTGTAAGGCCTGCTAGAGGGGTGTCTTACCTATACTGCATAGGCAGTGAGAGGCTGGCATGGCACCCTGAGGGGAGTGCCATGTCGACTTACTCATTTTGTTCTCACTAGCACACGCAAGCTGGTAAGCAGTGTGTCTGTGCTGAGTGAGGGGTCTCTAGGGTGGCATAATACATGCTGCAGCCCTTAGAGACCTTCCCTGGCATCAGGGCCCTTGGTACCAGAGGTACCAGTTACAAGGGACTTATCTGGATGCCAGGGTCTGCCAATTGTGGAATCAAAAGTACAGGTTAGGGAAAGAACACTGGTGCTGGGGCCTGGTTAGCAGGCCTCAGCACACTTTCAATTCAAAACATAGCATCAGCAAAGGCAAAAAGTCAGGGGGTAACCATGCCAAGGAGGCATTTCCTTACACCAACTTTATGTCAGCATACCTGAAGCAAATGTGGAATGAGTGTGTGGTGACTTACAAATTCACCACACCACACCATCCACAAACCAATGGTCTTGTTGAAAGATTTAACAAGACATTGAAAGGCATGATCATGGGGCTCCCTGAAAAACTCAAAAGGAGATGGGATGTCCTCTTGCCATGTCTGCTTTTCGCCTACAGAGAGGTGCCTCAGAAGGGAGTAGGGTTTATCCCCTTTGAACTTCTGTTTGGCCATCCTGTAAGGGGACCACTAGCTCTTGTGAAAGAAGGCTGGGAGAGACCTCTTCATGAGCCTAAGCAAGATATAGTGGACTATGTACTAGGCCTACGTTCAAGGATGGCAGAGTATATGGAAAAGGCAAGTAAAAACCTTGAGGCCAGCCAACAGCTCCAGAAGTTTTGGTATGACCAAAAGGCTGCAATGGTTGAATTTCAGCCAGGGCAGAAAGTCTGGGTTTTGGAGCCTGTGGCTCCCAGGGCACTTCAGGACAAATGGAGTGGCCCTTACCCAATCCTGGAAAAGAAGAGTCAGGTCACCTACCTGGTAGACCTAGGCACTAGCAGGACCCCCAAGAGGGTGATCCATGTGAACCGCCTTAAGCTCTTCCATGACAGGGCTGATGTGAATCTGTTGATGGTAACAGATGAGGACCAGGAAGCTGAGAGTGAACCTCTCCCTGATCTCCTCTCCACAGACCCTAAAGATGGCTCAGTTGATGGAGTGATCTATTCAGACACCCTCTCTGGCCAACAGCAATCTGACTGTAGGAAGGTCCTGCAACAGTTTGCTGAGCTCTTTTCCCTAACCCCTGGTCAGACACACCTGTGTACCCATGATGTGGACACAGGAGACAGCATGCCTGTCAAAAACAAAATATTCAGACAGTCTGACCAAGTTAAGGAAAGCATCAAGGTGGAAGTCCACAAGATGCTGGAATTGGGAGTCATTGAGCACTCTGACAGCCCCTGGGCTAGCCCAGTGGTCTTAGTCCCCAAACCTCACACCAAAGATGGAAAGAGAGAGATGAGGTTTTGTGTGGACTACAGAGGATTTAATTCTGTCACCAAGACAGATGCCCATCCCATTCCAAGGGCAGATGAACTGATTGACAAACTACGTGCTGCCAAATACTTAAGTACCTTTGATTTGACAGCAGGGTACTGGCAAATCAAAATGGCACCAGGAGAAAAAGAAAAGACAGCGTTCTCTACACCTGATGGGCATTATCAGTTTACTGTTATGCCCTTTGGTTTAAAGAATGCCCCTGCCACCTTCCAAAGGTTGGATGAATCAAGTCCTTGCTGGCTTGGAGTCCTTTAGTGCAGTTTATCTTGGCGATATTGCGGTCTTTAGCTCCAGCTGGCAGGATCACCTGGTCCACCTGATGAAGGTTTTGAAGGCTCTGCAATCTGCAGGCCTCTCTATCAAGGCATCCAAATGCCAGATAGGGCAGGGAACTGTGGTTTACTTGGCCTCCACCTACAAGGTGACCCAAGTTCAGCCACTCCAGCCTAAGATCCAGATTATTCTGGACTGGGCAGCTCCAAAAACCCAGACTCAAGTGAGGGCATTCCTTGGCTTGACTGGGTACTACAGGAGGTTTGTGAAGGGATATGGATCCATAGTGACAGCCCTCACAGAACTCACCTCCAAGAAAATGCCCAAGAAAGTAAACTGGACTGTAGAATGCCAACAGGCTTTTAACACCCTGAAACAAGCAATGTGCACAGCACCAGTTCTCAAAGCTCCAGATTACTCCAAGCAGTTCATTGTGCAGACAGATGCCTCTGAACATGGGATAGGGGCAGTTTTGTCCCAAACAAATGATGATGGCCTTGACCAGCCTGTTGCTTTCATTAGCAGGAGGTTACTCCCCAGGGAGCAGCGTTGGAGTGCCATTGAGAGGGAGGCCTTTGCTGTGGTTTGGTCCCTGAAGAAGCTGAGACAATACCTCTTTGGTACTCACTTTGTAGTTCAAAATGACCACAGACCTCTCAGATGGCGGATGCAAATGAAAGGAAAAAATCCATAACTGTTGAGGTGGTCCATCTCCCTACAGGGAATGGACTTTATAGTGGAACACGGACCTGGGACTGCCCATGTGTAGGAAGTTGGCTCTGTATGCACTATTTCAAAGTAAGGAATAGTATGCACAGAGTCCAAGGGTTCCCCTTAGAGGTAAGATAGTGGCAAAAAGAGAATACTAATGCTCTATTTTGTGGTAGTGTGGTCGAGCAGTAGGCTTATCAAAGGAGTAGTGTTAAGCATTTGTTGTACACACACAGGCAATAAATGAGGAACACACACTCAGAGACAATTCCAGGCCAATAGGTTTTGGTATAGAAAAATAACTTTTCTTAATTTATTTTATGAACCACAGGTTCAAATTTTACATGTAATACTTTAAATGAAAGGTATTGCGGGTAGGTACTTCAGGAACTTTGAATAATCAAAATAGCATATACAGTCTTCACATAAATCACATATAGCTATTTTAAAACTAGACACTTAGTGCAATTTTCAACAGTTCCTGGGGGGAGTAAGAGTTAGTTAGTTTTTGCAGGTAAGTAAACCACCTACGGGGTTCAAGTTTGGGTCCAAGGTAGCCCACCGTTGGGGGTTCAGAGCAACCCCAAAGTTACCACACCAGCAGCTCAGGGCCGGTCAGGTGCAGAGTTCAAAGTGGTGCCCAAAACGCATTGGCTTCAATGGAGAAGGGGATGCGCCAGTTCCAGTCTGCCAGCAGGTAAGTACCCGCGTCTTCGGAGGGCAGACCAGGGGGGTTTTGTAGGGCACCGGGGGGGACACAAGTCCACACAGAAAGTACACCCTCAGCAGCACGGGGCGGCCAGGTGCAGTGTGCAAACATGCGTCAGGTTTGTAATTGAAATCAATGGGAGACCAAGGGGTCTCTTCAGCGATGCAGACAGGCAAGGGGGGGGCTCCTCGGGGTAGCCACCACCTGGGCAAGGGAGAGGGCCTCCTGGGGGTCACTCCTGCACTGGAGTTCCGATCTTTCAGGTCCTGGGGGCTGCGGGTGCAGAGTCTTTAACAGGCGTCGGGATCTAGGTAGCAGGCAGTCGCGGTCAGGGGGAGCCTCGGGATTCCCTCTGCAGGCGTCGCTGTGGGGGCTCAGGGGGGGGACAACTCTGGCTACTCACAGTCTCGTAGTCGCCGGGGAGTCCTCCCTGAAGTGTTGTTTCTCCACAAGTCGAGCCGGGGGCGTCGGGTGCAGAGTAGCAAGTCTCACCCTTCCAGCGGGAAACGCAGTTGTTTTAAAGTTGCTCCTTTGGAAACAAAGTTGCAGTCTTGGATGAACAGAGCTGCTGTCCTCGGCAGTTCTTGGTCCTTCTAGAGCAGGGCAGTCCTCTGAGGATTCAGAGGTCGCTGGTCCCTGGGGAAAGCGTCGCTGGAGCAGTGTCTTTAGAAGTGGGGAGACAGGCCGGTAGAGCTGGGGCCAAAGCAGTTGGTGTCTCCGTCTTCTCTGCAGGGTTTCTCAGCTTAGCAGTCCTCTTCTTCTTAGGTGGCAGGAATCGGAGTTCCTAGGTTCTGGGGAGCCCCTAAATACACAATTTAGGGGTGTGTTTAGGTCTGGGAGGGCAGTAGCCAATGGCTACTTGCCCGGAGGGTGGCTACACCCTCTTTGTGCCTCCTCCCAAGGGGAGGGGGTCACATTCCTATCCCTATTGGGGGAATCCTCCATCTGCAAGATGGAGGATTTCTAAAAGTCAGAGTCACCTCAGCTTAGGTTGCCTTAGGGGCTGTCCTGACTGGCCAGTGACTCCTCCTTGTTTTTCTCATTATCTCTCCTGGACTTGCCGCCAAAAGTGGGGGCTGTGTCCAGGTGGTGGGCATCTCCACTAGCTGGAGTGCCCTGGGGCATTGTAACACGAAGCCTGAGCCTTTGAGGCTCAATGCTAGGTGTTACAGTTCCTGCAGGGGGGAGGTGTGAAGCACCTCCACCCAGAGCAGGCTTTTGTTTCTGTCCTCAGAGAGCACAAAGACCCTCACCACATG
This sequence comes from Pleurodeles waltl, assembly GCF_031143425.1. Classification (NCBI taxonomy): domain Eukaryota; kingdom Metazoa; phylum Chordata; class Amphibia; order Caudata; family Salamandridae; genus Pleurodeles; species Pleurodeles waltl. The sequence goes on from NC_090441.1 coordinate 96,093,216, forward strand.
GGGTCAGAAACACGTCTCTCAGCAGCAGGCTGGCACAGACCAGTCAGTCCTGCACTGAACAATTGGGTAAAATACAGGGGACATCTCTAAGATGCCCTCTGTGTGCATTTTTTAATAAATCCAACACTGGCATCAGTGTGGGTTTATCATTCTGAGAAGTTTGCTACTAAACTTCCCAATATTCAGTGTAGCCATTATGGAGCTGGGGAGTTCATTTTTGACAGACTCCCAGACCATATACTCTTATGGCTACCCTGCACTTACAATGTCTAAGGTTTTGCTTAGACACTGTAGGGGCATAGTGCTCATGCACCTATGCCCTCACCTGTGGTATAGTGCACCCTGCCTTAGGGCTGTAAGGCCTGTTAGAGGGATGACTTACCTATGCCATAGGCAGTGTGAGGTTGGCATGGCACCCTGAGGGGAGTGCCATGTCGATTTAGTCATTTTCTCCCCACCAGCACACACAAGCTGGAAAGCAGTGTGTCTGTGCTGAGTGAGGGGTCCCTAGGGTGGCATAAGACATGCTGCAGCCCTTAGAGACCTTCCCTGGCATCAGGGCCCTTGGTACCAGGGGTACCAGTTACAAGGGACTTATCTGGGTGCCAGGGTTGTGCCAAATGTGGAAACAATGGTACATTTTAGGTGAAAGAACACTGGTGCTGGGGCCTGGTTAGCAGGGTCCCAGCATGCTTCTCAGTCAAGTCAGCATCAGTATCAGGCAAAAAGTGGGGGGTAACTGCAACAGGGAGCCATTTCTTTACACCATGCCAATGCAGATGGCCTTTCCAGGTTCTTCCACTTAGAAAATGAAGACTCTCTTGGGAAAGCTTAGTCTCATCCTCTTTCGTTTGGGGGGGGGGGGAGGGGGGGGGGGGGTTGTGTAAGGAAATGCCTCCTTGGCATGGTTACCCCCTGACTTTTTGCCTTTCTGATGCTAAGTTTTGATTTGAAAGTGTGCTGAGGCCTGCTAACCAGGCCCCAGCACCAGTGTTCTCCTCAGTAACAAAGCCTGCACTGGGTGGAGATGCTAACACCTCCCCCTGCAGGAACTGTAACACCTGGCGGTGAGCCTCAAAGGCTCACCCCCTTTGTTACAGCACCACAGGGCACTCCAACTAGTGGAGTTGCCCGCCCCCTCAGGCTACGGCCCCACTTTTGGCGGCAAGGCCGGAGGAGATAATGAGAAAAACAAGAAGGAGTCACTGGCCAGTCAGGACAGCCCCTAAGGTGTCCTGAGCTGAGGTGACTAACTTTTAGAAATCCTCCATCTTGCAGATGGAGGATTCCCCCAATAGGATTAGGGATGTGCCCCCCTCCCCTCAGGGAGGAGGCACAAAGAGGGTGTAGCCACCCTCAGGGCTAGTAGCCATTGGCTACTAACCCCCCAGACCTAAACACACCTCCCCCCAGACCTAAACACTCCTCAGAACCTAGGAACTCAGATTCCTGCAACCTAAGAAGAAGAGGACTGCTGAGCTGAAAAACCCTGCAGAGAGATACCAACTGCTTTGGCCCCAGCTCTACCGGCCTGTCTCCCCCACTTCTAAAGACACTGCTCCAGCGACGCTTTCCACAGGGACCAGCAACCTCTGAAGCCTCAGAGGACTGCCCTGCATCTAGAAGGACCAAGAACTCCCGAGGACAGCGGCTCTGTTCACCAAAGACTGCAACTTTGCAACAAAGGAGCAACTTTGAAACAACTCGCGTTTCCCGACGGAAGCGTGAGACTTGACACACTGCACCCGACGCCCCCGGCTCGACTTGTGGAGAACAATCACTTCAGGGAGGACTCCCCGGCGACTGCGAGACCGTGAGTAGCCAGAGTTGACCCCCCTGGGCCCCCACAGCGATGCCTGCAGAGGGAATCCAGAGGTTCCCCCTGGCCGCGACTGCCTGCTTCAAAGACCCGACACCCGGTAAGGGCACTGCATCCGCAGCCCCCAGGACCTGAAGGATCCGACCTCCAGTGCAGGAGCGACCCCCAGGAGGCCCTCTCCCTTGCCCAGGTGGTTGCTACCCCGAGGAGGCCCCCCCCCCCTTGCCTGCCTGCATCGCTGAAGAGACCCCTTGGTCTCCCATTGATTTCTATTACAAACCCGACGCTTGTTTGCACACTGCACCCGGCCTCCCCAGTGCCGCTGAGGGTGTACTTTCTGTGTGGACTTGTGTCCCCCCCCAGTGCCCTACAAAACCCCCCTGGTCTGCCCTCCGAAGACACGGGTACTTACCTGCTGGCAGACTGGAACCGGGGCACCCCCTTCTCCATTGAAGCCTATGTGTTTTGGGCACCACTTTGACCTCTGCACCTGACCGACCCTGAGCTGCTGGTGTGGTAACTTTGGGGTTGCTCTGAACCCCAAACGGTGGGCTACCTTGGACCCAAACTTGAACCCCGTAGGTGGTTTACTTACCTGCAAAAACTAACAAACACTTACCTCCCCCAGGAACTGTTGAAAATTGCACTGTCTAGTTTTAAAATAGCTATATGTCATTTATGTGAAAACTGTATATGCTATTTTGCTAATTCAAAGTTCCTAAAGTACCTACCTGAAATACCTTTCATTTGAAGTATTACTTGTAAATCTTGAACCTGTGGTTCTTAAAATAAACTAAGAAAATATATTTTTCTATACAAAAACCTATTGGCCTGGAATTGTCTCTGAGTGTGTGCTCCTCATTTATTGCCTGTGTGTGTACAACAAATGCTTAACACTACTCCTTTGATAAGCCTACTGCTCGACCACACTACCACAAAATAGAGCATTAGAATTATCTCTTTTTGCCACTATCTTACCTCTAAGGGGAACCCTTGGACTCTGTGCATACTACTCCTTACTTTGAAATAGTGCATACAGAGCCAACTTCCTACAGTGTATCTATGGCTTCTGATTGACAGAATGGGGAACAGTACAGTACCAATTTCCTCAAACTAAGATATGTATGGTTGGGGGCATGTTGAGGATCATAGAGTCCTTTCATGACAAGATTGTGTGTGTGCATGCCCCACCCCAAGCACTGTGTGCATGTAATTGTGTGTTTTATGAGGCTGAGTGGTTTTCTATGACATGTGCATGTACTGGAGTTTTTTTTTTTATGTAACGTTAAACAATTGTGCAGCATTTCTAAGAGTGCAAGAGGGATGGTTATGGTTTACCTAGTTTGTAGAGTATCCTACAGTTTTCTTGAAGTTTGTCGACAAAGCTAAATTTTTGAGAGAGGACAAGTTGTTCACTTTTAAACATTTTTTTAAAAATGGATACTTGCTCTATTGTTGGATATTAGCTTGTGAGGCAATGACAATAAAGAGTCTCCTCTACTATTCAGTACAGTGTTGGGTGGAAGATGAGGAAATATTCGTACACACAAAGTGGGAGAGTTTCAAGATCAATATATCTGGTATGATGGTCATGACATCTTTTGGATTTAGTGAGAGCAGAAACATAGGAGGATTTTTCAGTCATTTTCTTAATGGTGGTGATTTAGAGGGAAGGAATCAAGTTGCTGGGTACATCTAGTACCTAATATAAAAAAATATGTGCAGGGGCCTAAGGGTTGTCATAGCAGCCAGCCAGTGGTGGTGTGAATTGCTAAGGGTTGGCGAATACCACGGCTGACTAATCTTCATTAAAGTGTTTCTTTTTTGTACCAGTACAAACTCAGGGATTGATTTAGAAATTGGCGGATGGGTTACTTCTTCACAACGGTGACTGATATCTCACCCGCCGAAATCTGAATCCCATTATATTCGATGAGATTTAGATTTCAACAGACAGGATATTTGTCACTGTTGTGACAGAGTAACTCGGCCACCGACTTCTAAATGAGACCCTCTATCTAACTTTTTCCCCTCGATGTCACTGTTTCCATCTCTTTGCCTTCTCCATACTTTTCTGATTTTAAGTATTTCTTTCTCCAGCTCAAAGTCGGATGGTGGAAAATAAGTCACTGTTGCCAAAGATTAGTACCAGTGTCCACCAAATGCAACCTCTAGCACAAATTAAGTCATGTGAATCCTATGAAAGAACCACAGTACATGTAGAATGGAAAAGTGTAGAGAAGATGTAAAGGTTAATATCAGAGGTCTGATCAATAATCTTCCCATTATCATAAATATTTAAATATAATTCATAGTTCAGGTTTTGCTAGCCAGGTTTGAGTGGGGGGTTAAACATAGACTCATCCCACTGTGCTGCAAAGACACAAGACCAGTTAGGGCAATTTGGGCACTAACTCCTGGAACATCTAAAAAGACACACCGACAAAAGTGGGATAAATTTGATCTGCCCAGTTCTAATCAGAAATAACAAGGAGGCACCAGAGACAAGGGTAAGGAGCATTCTCTGTGCCAGCCCTGACTCTGGAATAACCTGCAAAGGTGAGAGTCATCAAGAAAGCAGCCAGATATTTAGGTGGGACGAGGTAGCACTTACAAGAGGACAAAATAAAGGCGTCCCTATAGGTGACAAGAGAACCACAGCACAGGTGGTCAACTGACAGAGGCTACAGAGAGCTGCTCTTCCACCCCCGCTTATTTTTATTTTATAACCCATCAGCATCTGAAACAAAGGTGAGGGAAATGTGGGTTTGAGTAATGGGATGGGTGCTCCACAGAGAAAATGGCATCTGTGTGCTGGGGTAGTCGTGGGGACTAATGTGCTTTACCGTGGTCTTCAGAGAGTTTGGAGGGGTCTCTACAGAAGTGACATTGCTGCGTATCACTGTTCCTTCTAGTTGGTGGTGATTTTCACAGCACAAGTGAGCAAAGAAGGAAGCCACAGTAGTCTTAGAACCCAGTGACCTTAAACAGCCCTGTTCTCCTGGACTCAGCATGGCAAGTACAATAGGTGGAAAGAAAAAGTCAAACTTAAAAGACCACCTTCATCAGAGGAGCACTAGGAAAGCGAACACTGGCAGAAGACGTGGAAAGAACAAAGGAGAAGCAGTTAATCTGAGACACAATGTCAATAACAATGAAACCATCACCATAAAACTCAAGAGAGATATTGCAGCAAGTAAAAAAGAACAGAAACAAAACTTAATAGGAAATTACCAGAGTAACTGACGAGTTAGGAAACAATGTAAATACCCTGGAAGAAAGACTAGATGAGGAAAATCAGTTAGCAAGAATTAGGAGCCAGTCTCATAATTATAGCAGAAAAGAACGTAGTGCTACAAGAATAGCAAGAGCAGGTAGAAAATCGCACATGATGAAACATTAGGATCAGGGTTTCTGCTGGGAGCCAAAGGCAACAACATCAAGACATTCTCTCTGAAAGTTCAGGGTGCCACTTCAGAGTAGACAAAAGTCCATAAGAGAGTGTATCTTTCTTGCAAGAGGACCAGGCATGCAAGATGACGGCTTGGGTCTCACCAACTTGAGGACACCTCTTGGGCAGGTCAGGACTAGGTCTCCAAGCAGGCATCTCAACGTCCAGATGCGGGCAGGTGATCACGGGTAGCTGGGGTCTCAGAAGTGCAGCCTTCTCTCAGTCTTTGTGTCCCTTGTGCTGAACATGGGGTTCAGTAGTTGCTGCTCCTTCTTGGTGCAGCCTCTCTTTGCAGCGTCCAGGGAGCAGCAAGGCAGTTCTTTTGTCTTCATGCCAGTACAGCAGTGATCTGTAAACTGTGTGTCTCAGGTGCCCCTTCTATGCCAGCTTCTCGTTCGTGGAAGAATAGGTGTAGGAAGTTGGCTCTGTATGCACTATTTCAAAGTAAGGAATAGTATGCACAGAGTCCAAGGGTTCCCCTTAGAGGTAAGATAGTGGCAAAAAGAGATAATACTAATACTCTATTTTGTGGTAGTGTGGTCGAGCAGTAGGCTTATCAAAGGAGTAGTGTTAAGCATTTGTTGTACATACACACAGGCAATAAATGAGGAACACACACTCAGAGACAAATCCAGGCCAATAGGTTTTGTTATAGAAAAATATCTTTTCTTAGTTTATTTTAAGAACCACAGGTTCAAATTCTACATGTAATATCTCATTTGAAAGGTATTGCAGGTAAGTACTTTAGGAACTTTGAATAATTACAGTAGCATATATACTTTTCACATAAAACACAAATAGCTGTTTTAAAAGTGGACACTGTGCAATTTTCACAGTTCCTGGGGGAGGTAAGTTATTGTTAGTTTTAGCAGGTAAGTAAATCACTTACAAGTCTCAGGTTTGGGTCCAAGGTAGCCCACCGTTGGGGGTTCAGAGCAACCCCAAAGTTACCACACCAGCAGCTCAGGGCCGGTCAGGTGCAGAGGTCAAAGAGGTGCCCAAAACACATAGGCTTCAATGAGAGAAGGGGGTGCCCCGGTTCCAGTCTGCCAGCAGGTAAGTACCCGCGTCTTCGGAGGCAGACCAGGGGGGGTTTTGTAGGGCACCGGGGGGGACACAAGTCAGCACAAAAAGTACACCCTCAGCAGCGCGGGGGCGGCCGGGTGCAGTGTGCAAACAAGCGTCGGGTTCTCTGTAGGTTTCAATGGGAGACCAAGGGGTCTCTTCAGCGGTGCAGGCAGGCAAGGAGGGGGGGGCTCCTCGGGGTAGCCACCACCTGGGCAAGGGAGAGGGCCTCCTGGGGGTCACTCCTACACAGAAGTTCCGTTCCTTCAGGTGCTGGAGGCTGCGGGTGCAGGGTCTTTTCCAGCCGTCGGGACTTTAGGTTCAGGCAGTCGCAGTCAGGGGGAGCCTCGGGATTCCCTCTGCAGGCATCGCTGTGGGGGCTCAGGGGGGACAACTTTGGTTACTCACGGTCTCGGAGTCGCCGGAGGGTCCTCCCTGAGGTGTTGGTTCTCCACCAGTCGAGTCGGGGTCGCCGGGTGCAGTGTTGCAAGTCTCACGCTTCTTGCGGGGATTTGCAGGGGTCTTTAAATCTGCTCCTCTGTAACAAAGTTGCAGTTCTTTTGGAGCAGTGCCGCTGTCCTCGGGGGTTTCTGGTCTTTCTTGAAGCAGGGCAGTCCTCTGAGGATTCAGAGGTCGCTGGTCCTTGGGAAAGCGTCGCTGGAGCAGGTTTCTTTGGAAGGCAGGAGACAGGCCGGTAGGTCTGGGGCCAAAGCAGTTGGTGTCTTCTTCTCTTCCTCTGCAGGGGTCTTTCAGCTCAGCAGTCCTCTTCTTCTTGTAAGTTGCAGGAATCTAAATCTTTAGGTTCAGGGGGGCCCTTAAATACTAAATTTAAGGGCGTGTTTAGGTCTGGGGGGTTAGTAGCCAATGGCTACTAGCCCTGAGGGTGGGTACACCCTCTTTGTGCATCCTCCCAAGGGGAGGGGGTCACATCCCTAATCCTATTGGGGAATCCTCCATCTGCAAGATGGAGGATTTCTAAAAGTTAGAGTCACTTCAGCTCAGGACACCTTAGGGGCTGTCCTGACTGGCCAGTGACTCCTCCTTGTTATTCTCATTATTTCCTCCGGCCTTGCCGCCAAAAGTGGGGGCCGTGGCCGGAGGGGGCGGGCAACTCCACTAGCTGGAGTGTCCTGCGGTGCTGGAACAAAGGGGTGAGCCTTTGAGGCTCACCGCCAGGTGTTACAGCTCCTGCCTGGGGGAGGTGTTAGCATCTCCACCCAGTGCAGGCTTTGTTACTGGCCTCAGAGTGACAAAGGCACCCTCCCCATGGGGCCAGCAACATGTCTCGGTTGTGGCAGGCTGCTGGAACCAGTCAGCCTACACAGATAGTCGGTTAAGGTTTCAGGGGGCACCTCTAAGGTGCCCTCTGGGGTGTATTTCACAATAAAATGTACACTGGCATCAGTGTGCATTTATTGTGCTGAGAAGTTTGATACCAAACTTCCCAGTTTTCAGTGTAGCCATTATGGTGCTGTGGAGTCCGTGTTTGACAGACTCCCAGACCATATACTCTTATGGCTACCCTGCACTTACAATGTCTAAGGTTTGGCTTAGACACTGTAGGGGCACAGTACTCATGCACTGGTGCCCTCACCTATGGTATAGTGCACCCTGCCTTAGGGCTGTAAGGCCTACTAGAGGGGTGACTTATCTATACTGCATAGGCAGTGTGAGGTTGGCATGGCACCCTGAGGGGAGTGCCATGTCGACTTACTCGTTTTGTTCTCACCAGCACACACAAGCTGGTAAGCAGTGTGTCTGTGCTGAGTGAGGGGTCCCCAGGGTGGCATAAGATATGCTGCAGCCCTTAGAGACCTTCCCTGGCATCAGGGCCCTTGGTACCAGGGGTACCAGTTACAAGGGACTTACCTGGATGCCAGGGTGTGCCAATTGTGGAATCAAAAGTACAGGTTAGGGAAAGAACACTGGTGCTGGGGCCTGGTTAGCAGGCCTCAGCACACTTTCAATTCAAAACATAGCATCAGCAAAGGCAAAAAGTCAGGGGGTAACCATGCCAAGGAGGCATTTCCTTACAATAGGACTCTCTAGCTAGTGGAGCCTTTGTTCCCCCGAGGCTATCCTTCCCACTTTATGTCACTTCCTGGGAGCTGGTCCACAAACAATTCCAGCATACCCCTCTCTATCTTAAACCAGTATAGTACAAGCCTTCTTCCCCTTTGAGGAGCCGTGGGCATATCCCTGGGTTGTAACCTGCATTATGAGCCATTCTTCCTGGAAAACCGATTCTGCAACAGGTTTCCCCCTCTGAATGAGATGTCAGCCTGTCTGCCTACACAAAGGAGTGGGCAGGCAAAAGTGTCATTTGCTTTACCGAGGCGGTGGCCACCACCCAGTAGTCATCCTGCTGGAGGAGGTTAGACCTCCTCCACATAGCAATTCTCTTTGTTACATGTTTTTGGGAGTGCTTCATACTTCCTAACAAGGGGGCAACATGTCTTGAGTGACAAATGCTGCAGATAAATAGGAAAGGATAACAAAGGTTTGGTCAACCAAGTGGTGACTTTCCACAGTCACCTTTCTATTAAAGGTTACCTTAAATCAGACATCAGCAAAGCCTCAGGTTTAATGCAACAATTAATTTGATTCCGTGGAGTGATATCTTTGATGATTCCAAATTGAAGTTAGCACTTTAGCACAGTGGCTAGCAAATCGTTATGTTAGTCTATGGGACCACTGACCATGCTACAGTTTTTACTGTCAGAGCATGATAAATATAAAATAAACATGGGCTTCTTTTCAATATTAAACACTCTGGTGTGCTCATCAGGTCTTATGGATGGCATACTAATATTAATTAGGAGGTTTTGACCCAGCCAAGAAGAGATTTCTGGTTTAAAGCTGCCGGACTAGGCTGCTGTGGGAGGACCTGAGTCACAGTTTCATCTGGTCACTGAAGTGGTGGCACAATTAGGTGCTACAGTCCTTTAGAGACATCTTACTAGCCTTGGGTACTTCTTGTATCATATAATTAAATTATAAGTAATTGAAATGAGCCAATCAAGTATTAGCCAACAGCACACTTACTGTAGGGGTCAGGCACACGCACTGGAGCCTAGACCTCAGGGCCCATGCACCATAAACACGAAAACCCAGCAGCATCAGTCCAAAGACTGGAGAGGAGGGTGGGGAATCATTCAAAAAGAGGTCCTCTCCTACAGTATGGTAGCGGAAAAAGCATATAAGGAAGCAGGCTGGAAAACACATGCACTCTAATGGAGAGAAAAAAGGAGTTTCCTTAGCCATTCAATAAAAGCAAGCAAGTAAGAGTGGCAATAAAGCAAACCGATAGTAAGCAATGGGTGAGGTGTAAGCTCACTGTAAACTCATCATAGGTAACCAACCACCTTTTGAGTCACAGCTTTAAAGACAAACAAACAAAATCAATCACAGTATAACCCCATCTAATTGGAGGGAACATGGTTGGTCCCTACTTTTGACTATTAGTAAAAGTAGCTGACATAATTTGAAGAAAATGAGAAGGAACATGTGGGGATTCCAAAGTGTGGGAAGAATTAAAGAGAGGTGAGGGAAGACAACCTAGTAGAAGATGGAATGATGAAGAGGGGAAACACAGGTCCAGGACATCAGATAAAATAGCATAGCGATAACATAAGAATTAAGCCCTACGTAAACTAGCCATTCCAGCTTAAAAAAAACACACACAGTAGTCAAGAAACCTAAGTATTTTACACAAATTGACCGGGATAGAAGCTGATAATTGCTGCCTTCTCGAAGCACATCTTCTGAATGCTGACCAAGAGCATCTTTGGAACAGAGAGATTTCCTGCAACAATACTTTGTCAGCCTCTGGAAAATCACAGGAGTGGCATTCCTTCTTTGTCCCCTTTTAGAAATTGCGGTACAGAACCAGAGGAGAGATAGAGAAGGAAGATGAGTTGCTACCAGGATCTACTTCGAGCAGAGGTTCAAAGATATTGGTGCTTGTCGTCCTGTTATTTTACAAATGAGGCAAGAATATCTTGTTTCTGGGAAGCATACATTCATAGTGGATCAGATCTATGAATAATGATGGACAAATACCACACAGCTCTGGTAATCATAATACATGCAAGATATTTTACTTTTAATGGACTCTTACGTTCTTACCTCTAGCCCTGTTACTAGAAATTACCATAATAAAATTATTTTTTTCTATATTTACAATTACTAAAGATTGTTAAAATTCCTATAGGTGAAAATTGCAATAAAATGAGTAGTACAATATTTCTCATTGAGATTTCTATGCATATTAAGCATGGTATGTATGTGGCACATCAGTCTAAAAATAAGGTATATTGGTACTCAACAGCGGTGCACAATCTAAACTTACGGTTTGAAGGCAAGCATCACATGTAACAGAGGTAAATAGATGTAGTCTACTATTTTATTCTATATTCTGCCATTTTCTACTATTTTATTCTATATTCTGCGATTTAAAATACAACATCTAAAAGTATTTAATATATACAAGTGCTTCAGGAACAGCCACATGGTGGAACAGCTGGTAGTACCTTAAAGAGATGAATTCCCACCAAAAGCAGAAGTTGCTGGAAAGCAGACATTTCTACACTTCGGGATGTCTTTGCTTTCTTCTGGAGATTCTCCACAGACTGAATCATTCTACATAAAAAATGTGCAAGGTGAATAGCAAAAAAAAAATTTAACATGTTTCTTGACTATTCTTAACGAGCAGTAATTGTCCAAGAGATCATAAGATTTCATTAAGATTCCTTTCTTACCGATCCCAGGCCTCGCTCTGCTCTTCGGTGAAAGGTTTTACTAGCCTGACCTTCTTTCCTTGAGAAAGAAGAGCTTGGGCATATTGAACCACACAGTAAATCCACATGTTCCCATCAGCAGTCATTCCTTGAACATGCTTCTCCCTCAAAACCTCAGCCTCCGGTGTGTCACCTAGGGCAGGCAGACAGTTCAGGTGATGAAGCAAACTGGAGAAATAAACAATAAATAGAAGAGAACATCAATCAAAACGTGTTCAGTATAATGTAACCCAGTATTCAAGTGCAGACTAATAGATACCACACATTTTCTACCACTGCCCCATGCACCCTTTGCACTGGGATCCTTTCAAAAATGTTCCTTCATGAGGTCACCCTAGAATGTTACCCTTGATACCTCAAATATAAGGCATTTTTCTCTGGCTAGATCCCTAAAAAATGGGAAGCGTGAATGCTGGAGGTAGGCACTAATTTGGTATAAAGGCCTGACCACTCTAAGGATTCCCTGCCTCCAGGATCCTGGGCTGTGATCTCAGAGCGAGGAGCCTCCAGTAAACGTTCTGGTCCTCAGATGGATTTTGGGGGCCTCTGCACCTAGACTGTTTCTTGCGCAGGCATGTTTGCCCTTCAGGTATTTGGACAGTGCAATTGTGAATTTTCAATACATAAATATAGGGCAGGACTGAGCTGTAGTCAATACTAATGTACTAGTATGTCCCATAGTGACAGCGTCTGCAATCAAATTCACACAAGAAGCAGTAGAATTCCTTCTTGCAAGGTTAAGCATAAGATCTTCACCGAGAATATACTATTCACAAATGAAATCTGCAAGATCAGAGAGCAGCACTACACTACCGCCAGCAGAAACCCAAAGGAAAAAGTGAATCAGCTTAATTGGACCCACCTACTGACAACATGTCAAAGAACAAAATAAAATTCAACTTCTGCCCCAGGACTTGATGATAAAGAATCAGTGCTGTAGTCAAACCTGTGGACTGCATATCACAGCAGATGTTAGTCGTGATCATTTATAATTCAATGAGCTAACTTACTGTCTCAATCTTATAACGTTCAATGTTTATTTTATTTTAGGAATTAATTTTTTTTAAAAAGCTAGTTGCATGCAGCATTGAGATTTACAAGCATCCATATTTCAGCAAGGTCATTTGAAACAAAAGTTTCTCTACACATTACGTGTACGAAGGAATAGAAACATAACTGGCACAGAACTAGAAAGGAAATACTAAGGTATTTTTTAAAACACATTTACATAATAACACATACATAAAATACGTTCAGTTTGAGGCTGGAGGTGATAACATTTTGCCTCAATTCACACGATGTTGGTCAGGTGACAAAAGGGGGATTAGAACATGGTCTCCAGACTGCAATGAAAACACGAGAGCAAAACTATGTATAATGGTGAAAACGAAACAAAGTTTAAGTGTATAGGAAACTACTGCACAAATTCTTTGATGGAACAGTGCTTTTTGAAGGAATACTCACAACTTGAGACTGACAGAGCGAGAAAATCCTCAGAAAAAATAGTAAATACAACATACAGCTGCAGAGGAGATGGAAGCAAAAATACTTGATACTTAATAAGACTTGGAATAATTAACAGGGGTCAACACATGCAGGGGGTATTGCTATATGGCTTCTGCTCAGAGCGTATAAGAGCTCATAAGGCGTACGAAGGTGGTTTGGTACTGCACAGCAAATCTCACCATCATAATTCATTCATAGAATAACTTTTGTTCTTTTTTGTTTTGTTTTTTACATCTTTTCAGCTTTTCAGACTTTCCACGAACCAGCGACCTCTATCATATTAATAAATGATTAGAGAATCCGTTTTTAAAAACATGAAAAGTAACTTTGCAACAGAGAATGCAAAGATTTTCGGCACGGTTTTGTGTTTACCAGCCCCTCTAGGTCTAATCGTGCTACAGTATAGCATTAGATGATCATGTGAGCTCCAATCAGGACTCATCTTCTTTAGTGCTGCCTCTGATGACTCTGTTGTAGGCAGTCACCATCACAGATCTAGGCCTCATTCTCAACATGGACTCACATGAATGAGTGCAAAAACACTGAAATCAGAGAGGAGCTGTTCTAAAGATTTTAGACCCTTTGAGGTCAGACATCAATTAAGGAGGAGATTCCAAAATAGAAAGCCCTGTAGACACCCTGCTCACCTAAAAAAGAAGGGGGCGAGAGGTGGCAAGATCAAAAGAGAGCACTGTTATCAAATGGTTTCATGGAGCTAACTGATATGACTAAGGAAGATAAGCTGCAGCCCTTGGGGTCCCTCTTTAGAACCCATGGCCTAGGAACCAGTGGTATCATTTACTAGGGATTTTTAGGGGTGCTAAAGTCATTTTACAGTTGTGCTACAATTAGACGTACCTTGCTTTAAGGGAAAAAGCACTGGCACTCAGTTCAGGTTAACACATTGCACTGTCGGAGTAGAACACCAGCATCTAGTAGTTTTAAAGGGGACATAAAGTGGGGGGACATCTACAGAGAAGCCTATTTTCCTACACTTGCCACATAATTCCAGTGACCCCGATTACACACCCCTTTCTATATCCTTCTGCCTTGTTTAACTCCCACTGAATCTTGAAGTTTGTTAACGAAACAGAGCAGTTTAATTTGCTTATTGGGCCAGCTATATGATTTGAATGAGTAGATTAAAGCTACAGCTTCTATAATTAGAAGGGCTTTTCAATGGAAACACTGTCATAAATGTGAACAAAGATGCCCCAGACTGAGAGGCATGTTTCAGTTTAGGACACAAAACGTATGACTCTGGAATCCTTGGAGGGGGGTGAGCGTGGGGGCAGGGGCGGGGGAGACAGAGAGGTAGCCTTTCCATCATACAAGTACTTTTCCATCTGGGTAACTGCCTTATTGCTTCTGCTAGAGTGGGAAGAGAAATGCCTACATAACCTATAAAAGGGTGCCGAAATTGGAATAGTGGGGTACCACTCCTCTGCAAAGGCCAGGGTTTGAGTGTGCTTATCTATCACTTCTGGAGGGAGCAAACCTTGGTCGACGTGTCTGACACTGCTTTGGAGCACAAAATGGTTAGAATGTCAACCAGAGGTGTTTCCACTCGGTGCTGGGATGTTTGAGTTAACCTTTGGGTAGCGTTCCTAGAGAGCTGCAGCCAAGTGTAAAGGATCGCAATTTATAATCCTAGTGTTTGCAGATGAGAAGCGAGCAACTGCAACTTATAAAGACGGATTGGCTATTCACAATGAGGTGTCAGATACTGCATGCAGTTAAGTGATTAATGAGGGTAGCAATTTTATTTTTACTAAATTAAGTTCAGATCAAAATTTCTTGGAGATTAGAAAATCAGAGCAGAGGATGAGGGTGCTCTGACACGTGATGGTTTCAAATGTTATGCCGCCGTGGCCCTGTGATTCTGGCACCTCCCTAAGAGAGAAGTGACTGAAGGTTCAAGTTTCTATTGATCTGTGCCTCTGCTTTATATTCTTTTTACCCCACTCATCTCCCCCCATTTGCTCTGTGGCCTAAGGTTAGAGGCTTGAGCTTGTGCATCTGAGGTCATCTTGTCTGGAGGTGGGTTATATTTCTATATTGGGTAGCAATATAGTGATTTAAAAAAGCACTCCAGCTAAGAATTTGTGGTTTTACGTGTTAACGCATATTGGACGTTCGTACATAATACATCTAAGCTTAGGAGACATATAACACTCTTATTAACCAAAAAACAGCCCACACTCAGTAGCATCGTGTGAAAAAGTATGTACAGCCTGTGTCTTAACACACAGCTCTCTAGGTTTTACAGCTGTCTCTGAATCTGGAGTTTGACTTCAACATTCCAAAATCTTGGATCTTTTTTTATCTCAGCCATGTATTGGTGAGCTTTGGATCTATGTCTTGTGTTATAATCTACTTTTGGCTAAGCTGTTGAATACATGGTTCTACACTGTCTTCTACAAAGAGAAAAAGTCCGACTGGCATAATGCTCATGAAGCATGCAGGTCCTGTTCTGCAAAACAGGTCCATATCGCCACAACGCTTGATGGCTGATATCAGGTATCTGCTGCACTGCTTTTGTTTGACAAGAGCACAATGTTTTTGTAGCGAAGTGGTTTCTCCTGGCTGAGTGAAGAATCAAGACATTTAATGCATGTTTGTAAAGAAATGGCTCCCTGTTGCAGTTACCCCCCACTTTTTGCCTGATACTGATGCTGACTTGACTGAGAAGTGTGCTGGGACCCTGCTAACCAGGCCCCAGCACCAGTGTTCCTTCACCTAAAATGTACCATTGTATCCACAATTGGCACACCCTGGCATTCAGATAAGTCCCTTGTAACTGGTACTTCTAGTACCAAGGGCCCTGATGCCAAGGAAGGTCTCTAAGGGCTGCAGCATGTCTTATGCCACCCTAGAGACCCCTCACTCAGCACAGACACACTGCTTACAAGCCTGTGTGTGCTAGTGAGAACAAAATGAGTAAGTCGACATGGCACTCCCCTCAGGGTGCCATGCCAGCCTCTCACTGCCTATGCAGTATAGGTAAGACACCCCTCTAGCAGGCCTTACAGCCCTAAGGCAGGGTGCACTATACCATAGGTGAGGGTACCAGTGCATGAGCACTGTGCCCCTACAGTGTCTAAACAAAACCTTAGACATTGTAAGTGCAGGGTAGCCATAAGAGTATATGGTCTGGGAGTTTGTCAAACACGAACTCCACAGCACCATAATGGCTACACTGAAAACTGGGAAGTTTGGTATCAAACTTCTCAGCACAATAAATGCACACTGATGCCAGTGTACATTTTATTGTAAAATACACCACAGAGGGCACCTTAGAGGTGCCCCCTGAAACTTAACCAACTATCTGTGTAGGCTGACTAGTTCCAGCAGCCTGCCACACTAGAGACATGTTGCTGGCCCCATGGGGAGAGTGCCTTTGTCACTCTGAGGCCAGTAACAAAGCCTGCACTGGGTGGAGATGCTAACACCTCCCCCAGGCAGGAACTGTGACACCTGGCGGTGAGCCTCAAAGGCTCCCCCCTTTGTCACAGCCCAGCAGGGCACTCCAGCTTAGTGGAGTTGCCCGCCCCCTCCGGCCACGGCCCCCACTTTTTTGGCGGCAAGGCTGGAGGGAACAAAGAAAGCAACAAGGAGGAGTCACTGGCCAGTCAGGACAGCCCCTAAGGTGTCCTGAGCTGAAGTGACTAACTTTTAGAAATCCTCCATCTTGCAGATGGAGGATTCCCCCAATAGGGTTAGGATTGTGACCCCCTCCCCTTGGGAGGAGGCACAAAGAGGGTGTACCCACCCTCAGGGCTAGTAGCCATTGGCTACTAACCCCCCAGACCTAAACACGCCCTTAAATTTAGTATTTAAGGGCTACCCTAGAAAATTAGATTCCTGCAACTACAAGAAGAAGGACTGCCCAGCTGAAAACCCCTGCAGCGGAAGACCAGAAGACGACAACTGCCTTGGCTCCAGAAACTCACCGGCCTGTCTCCTGCCTTCCAAAGATCCTGCTCCAGCGACGCCTTCCAAAGGGACCAGCGACCTCGACATCCTCTGAGGACTGCCCCTGCTTCGAAAAGACAAGAAACTCCCGAGGACAGCGGACCTGCTCCAAGAAAAGCTGCAACTTTGTTTCCAGCAGCTTTAAAGAACCCTGCAAGCTCCCCGCAAGAAGCGTGAGACTTGCAACACTGCACCCGGCGACCCCGACTCGGCTGGTGGCGATCCAACACCTCAGGAGGGACCCCAGGACTACTCTGATACTGTGAGTACCAAAACCTGTCCCCCCTGAGCCCCCACAGCGCCGCCTGCAGAGGGAATCCCGAGGCTTCCCCTGACCGCGACTCTTTGAACCTAAAGTCCCGACGCCTGGGAGAGACCCTGCACCCGCAGCCCCCAGGACCTGAAGGACCGGACTTTCACTGGAGGAGTGACCCCCAGGAGTCCCTCTCCCTCGCCCAAGTGGAGGTTTCCCCGAGGAATCCCCCCCTTGCCTGCCTGCAGCGCTGAAGAGATCCCGAGATCTCTCATAGACTAACATTGAAAACCCGACGCTTGTTTCTACACTGCACCCGGCCGCCCCCGCGCTGCTGAGGGTGAAATTTCTGTGTGGACTGGTGTCCCCCCCGGTGCCCTACAAAACCCCCCTGGTCTGCCCTCCGAAGACGCGGGTACTTACCTGCAAGCAGACCGGAACCGGGGCACCCCCTTCTCTCCATTCTAGCCTATGTGTTTTGGGCACCACTTTGAACTCTGCACCTGACCGGCCCTGAGCTGCTGGTGTGGTGACTTTGGGGTTGCTCTGAACCCCCAACGGTGGGCTACCTTGGACCAAGAACTGAACCCTGTAAGTGTCCTACTTACCTGGTAAAACTAACAAAAACTTACCTCCCCCAGGAACTGTGAAAATTGCACTAAGTGTCCACTTTTAAAACAGCTATTTGTCAATAACTTGAAAAGTATACATGCAATTTTGATGATTTGAAGTTCCTAAAGTACTTACCTGCAATACCTTTCGAATGAGATATTACATGTAGAATTTGAACCTGTGGTTCTTAAAATAAACTAAGAAAAGATATTTTTCTATATAAAAACCTATTGGCTGGATTTGTCTCTGAGTGTGTGTACCTCATTTATTGTCTTGTGAATGTACAACAAATGCTTAACACTACTCCTTGGATAAGCCTACTGCTCGACCACACTACCACAAAATAGAGCATTAGTATTATCTATTTTTACCACTATTTTACCTCTAAGGGGAACCCTTGGACTCTGTGCATGCTATTCCTTACTTTGAAATAGCACATACAGAGCCAACTTCCTACAATGTTGATCTCTGGATGTCGCTTTGAGCACCTTACCATCTCAAAGGACATCATACTGTCAGATCTTGGGGTGAATGTGCTAGAATGCAAACTAATGGACAGACTGACAAGCACCTTGAACTTTTGCCATTTATAAATAATCTTTTTTCACTGTGGACTGATAGCTTGGAAATAGTTTCAGACTGATGAACAGCAACAATTCTTTCTCAGAAACCATCACTGGATTTTTGATGTAGGCGTGATGTATTACCATAACCAAAATACTCCAGACCAAACTGACAAAGCTTATATCACAGGTATTAACACATCTTGATGGTCAATTAATCACAAGAACTTGTTTTAACAGCAGCCGATATAGAATAGGGATGCATTTACTTTTTTCAAACACTGCTTGAGAATGTTTGCTGATTTTTTGTTTACAACATAATGACAAAGTAAAATTTGCTTTATCTGTCACATAATTGAAGATTTCAGCACTGTTAGGGCTTGTTGAATATAAGATGAAGGTCAGATATGTCTTCATATGTAAAAACATATCAGGGTGTACTAACTTTTTCACATCTTTTTATGGCTGTACTGTGCATTTCCTTTTAGGTAACACTTTGTAAAGAAATGGCTCCCTGTTGCAGTTACCCCCCACTTTTTGCCTGATACTGATGCTGACTTGACTGAGAAGAGTGCTGGGACCCTGCTAACCAGGCCCCAGCACCAGTGTTCCTTCACCTAAAAAGTACCATTGTATCCACAATTGGCACACCCTGGCATTCAGATAAGTCCCTTGTAACTGGTACTTCTGGTACCAAGGGCCCTGATGCCAAGGAAGGTCTCTAAGGGCTGCAGCATGTCTTATGCCACCCTAGAGACCCCTCACTCAGCACAGACACACTGCTTACAAGCCTGTGTGTGCTAGTGAGAACAAAATGAGTAAGTCGACATGGCACTCCCCTCAGGGTGCCATGCCAGCCTCTCACTGCCTATGCAGTATAGGTAAGACACCCCTCTAGCAGGCCTTACAGCCCTAAGGCAGGGTGCACTATACCATAGGTGAGGGTACCAGTGCATGAGCATGGTACCCCTACAGTGTCTAAACAAAACCTTAGACATTGTAAGTGCAGGGTAGCCATAAGAGTATATGGTCTGGGAGTCTGTCAAACACGAACTCCACAGCACCATAATGGCTACACTGAAAACTGGGAAGTTTGGTATCAAACTTCTCAGCACAATAAATGCACACTGATGCCAGTGTACATTTTATTGTAAAATACACCACAGAGGGCACCTTAGAGGTGCCCCCTGAAACTTAACCGACTGTCTGTGTAGGCTGACTAGTTCCAGCAGCCTGCCACACCAGAGACATGTTGCCGGCCCCATGGGGAGAGTGCCTTTGTCACTCTGAGGCCAGTAACAAAGCCTGCACTGGGTGGAGATGCTAACACCTCCCCCAGGCAGGAGCTGTAACACCTGGCGGTGAGCCTCAAAGGCTCACCCCTTTGTCACAGCCCAGCAGGGCACTCCAGCTTAGTGGAGTTGCCCGCCCCCTCCGGCCACGGCCCCCACTTTTGGCGGCAAGGCTGGAGGGAACAAAGAAAGCAACAAGGAGGAGTCACTGGCCAGTCAGGACAGCCCCTAAGGTGTCCTGAGCTGAGGTGACTCTGACTTTTAGAAATCCTCCATCTTGCAGATGGAGGATTCCCCCAATAGGGTTAGGATTGTGACCCCCTCCCCTTGGGAGGAGGCACAAAGAGGGTGTACCCACCCTCAGGGCTAGTAGCCATTGGCTACTAACCCCCCAGACCTAAACACGCCCTTAAATTTAGTATTTAAGGGCTACCCTGAACCCTAGAAAATTAGATTCCTGCAACTACAAGAAGAAGGACTGCCTAGCTGAAAACCCCTGCAGAGGAAGACCAGAAGACGACAACTGCCTTGGCTCCAGAAACTCACCGGCCTGTCTCCTGCCTTCCAAAGATCCTGCTCCAGCGACGCCTTCCAAAGGGACCAGCGACCTCGACATCCTCTGAGGACTGCCCCTGCTTCGAAAAGACAAGAAACTCCCGAGGACAGCGGACCTGCTCCAAGAAAAACTGCAACTTTGTTTCCAGCAGCTGTAAAGAACCCTGCAAGCTCCCCGCAAGAAGCGTGAGACTTGCAACACTGCACCCGGCGACCCCGACCCGGCTGGTGGCGATCCAACACCTCAGGAGGGACCCCAGGACTACTCTGATACTGTGAGTACCAAAACCTGTCCCCCCTGAGCCCCCACAGCGCCGCCTGCAGAGGGAATCCCGAGGCTTCCCCTGACCGCGACTCTTTGAACCTAAAGTCCCGACGCCTGGGAGAGACCCTGCACCCGCAGCCCCCAGGACCTGAAGGACCGGACTTTCACTGGAGAAGTGACCCCCAGGAGTCCCTCTCCCTTGCCCAAGTGGAGGTTTCCCCGAGGAATCCCCCCCTTGCCTGCCTGCAGCGCTGAAGAGATCCCGAGATCTCTCATAGACTAACATTGAAAACCCGACGCTTGTTTCTACACTGCACCCGGCCGCCCCCGCGCTGCTGAGGGTGAAATTTCTGTGTGGACTTGTGTCCCCCCCGGTGCCCTACAAAACCCCCCTGGTCTGCCCTCCGAAGACGCGGGTACTTACCTGCAAGCAGACCGGAACCGGAGCACCCCCTTCTCTCCATTCTAGCCTATGTGTTTTGGGCACCACTTTGAACTCTGCACCTGACCGGCCCTGAGCTGCTGGTGTGGTGACTTTGGGGTTGCTCTGAACCCCCAACGGTGGGCTACCTTGGACCAAGAACTAAGCCCTGTAAGTGTCTTACTTACCTGGTTAACCTAACAAAAACTTACCTCCCCTAGGAACTGTGAAAATTGCACTAAGTGTCCACTTTTAAAACAGCTATCTGTCAATAACTTGAAAAGTATACATGCAATTTTGATGATTTGAAGTTCCTAAAGTACTTACCTGCAATACCTTCCGAATGAGATATTACATGTAGAATTTGAACCTGTGGTTCTTAAAATAAACTAAGAAAAGATATTTTTCTATACAAAACCTATTGGCTGGATTTGTCTCTGAGTGTGTGTACCTCATTTATTGTCTATGTGTATGTGCAACAAATGCTTAACACTACTCCTTGGATAAGCCTACTGCTCGACCACACTACCACAAAATAGAGCATTAGTATTATCTCTTTTTACCACTATTTTACCTCTAAGGGGAACCCTTGGACTCTGTGCATGCTATTCCTTACTTTGAAATAGCACATACAGAGCCAACTTCCTACACACTTCCACAACATATATTTTCAATAAAATAACAAGCGCATTACCTAAAAAAGCTGTTACCACTCATGGTTCGAAACTTTTCATCAAGAGGTGCAGTGAGTTGGGATTCCGTCTCGGGTAAGTCAGGAATCGGTTTCTTTATCTCGAAAAATGTGTGAAAGAAAAGAAACCTAGGGTAACAACAAAAAAAGAAAAAAATTAGCATTGGTGATCTGAATACAGAGGAGTTCGAAACAAGAAATTCCAACAACAAATACAAATAATGATTTATGCCCAAGCACTGTAACATCAAGAGCGCCCTGCACTGCTGGGATGTGTTACTAAATATACTTTAGAATTAACATCTATTATCATATAGAGAAACCTGAGAGAACCTATATGAAGATTTTTTCATACAAGTGAAATCAATGCCATTTTAAGTAATATACGTGTCTGGCTACTGAAAGGCACCATCAGTGCAACAATGCAAATCCTGCAAGGCAAAGAGATATTTCTTCACCAAAATCAATTCAAAGTCAAGAGAAGAAACAAAGGACCACGTTGGGTCACAAAGCTGCAGATAAGCTCATGTGAGATCTTGTCAAACCTTGAGGATAATGAATGTGTTGAAACAGCTGCAGAAGTTCTTACAATCAGCAGTACACCGGCCAGCAATCTGACTGCTCAGCAGAACACAGTAAAGTCATATTAAAGCTAGGACTGCCTATTTATCAAACACTCCATTCTCATAACCACAAATAACACACTCGCTGTAGTCAAAGTTTATAGATTCTGTGAGGAAGAATGTGAACCAAACAGAAGTGTTCGAATAAATGCTGCTGCAACTAAGCTGAGATTGAGGGGTAAATGTTCTCAAGTGTATTAAAATGAGCAACAGCTTAAAGCCAGTGGCCAAGCAAACCAGGCCTGCGCTTTCTGCCACTGGAAGATGAACAGGTTGCTTATTTTCCTTTTTCAGTATCTCAATTTCAACTTGGAACATCGCTGGTCTCACACTGTTTTAACGCCTTATGTCTGCTGCACAATTCCTGTGTTGACATCTAGCAAAATGTCTAAATAGAAACAACCTGGGTTTCTTCTTATTCAAATCTATAGTTCACATGCTCCAAGTCCTAGCCAATTGCTGACATCTTTACATTTTCCAAACTATTCAACTGTAAACAGCAACACAAAAATGCAAATTAGATGTTTCAGAACTCCCAGGCACACCCGACGGCTGATTTCTTAGTGAAGGGCCGCCGCATGTTTACAGAGCTGTCTTCAGACTTTGTAAGAGAGGCAACAGAGAAAAGGCAGGCAGATTTTCTTGTGTGTGTGAAATGCTCCCTTCCTTCTGTCTCCTAAAGGTACTCCTGCCTAATTTTCCTCTCCCTATTATTTCCCTCACTGACACATCACTCATCCAATCAGTCATAAACTCGCTGAACTGCTCATCTGTTCACACTTCAAAAGGTTCCTGTGCCTCTCTCCTACAGTGATATCTGCAATGCTGGTTATCCCATGGACACACTGCATCATACTGCACTGCTTTGTGCTGCCCCATAATCACTATCACACAACATAACACATCATTCGTTCCTAGCAGCCCAAGACTCTGAAATCCAAATGCCAAGGGAGCTCAGGTCTGTGCCCTCAGCCCTTTGGAGTGTATTTCACAGTTCTGTCAAGCATACCAATATATAATAACATTCTCCCATAGCAGTCTAAAACCCTGACATCCTAGCACTAAAGAGGCATGGATCCGCATCAGAATCCTTAAAAGCCAAAACTCGATTCTAAAACCTTTTTAGGCTTAGCCTTGCTTGGTGCAAGAAAACATAGGGCTCCACTACAACAGCCATTCTAGTAACAACACTTAAGGTCCTGCACTCTGGTAGTGTAACCCAGGCCATCTTATTATTTGCGAGTGACATGGCAGAGCTGTCAACACACAGAGGAGCACTCCTCTTCGAACATGTATATCTCTTCCCTCCCAGAACTCAGAGAACCTAAGGAAATTAAGGGGATTCTACCAGTAACTTGAGCTCTAAACCACACCATGTCCCTCTTGAGTTTATAGGCACTAGGAGTAAATAGATAAATCAGGCAGAAAGCAGCTGTTCGGCAATTGGAAAGCGGGTGCACTGCCGCTTAACCCTTGTAAACTCTCCAGGGCCTAGTATCCATGTAATAGACTACATTTCATTTTAATTCTCTGAAATACTTAGATTCTTTCATCATCCTGACAGGAAAAAATCTGCAAAATACATCTGTAAGTTGGTCGTACATTTCAGCATTTCATACCGCCATGGTCAAAAGTAGAGTAAACAATAACTTAACATTCACTTATTCATTATTTATTAATGCCTTTGCAGATCAGGCTGGGAAGACCCTCAGTTTTTCCCAAAAGACAACCAAGCCTGACCATTCACACTCAGAAACCACAAACTAATGTATGAAAGGAACGGAGTTAAAAGAATAACTACCTTTATCTTGACTGCTCGCACTGCTGAATTTCAAAATCAATACACAAACTACATTCAACATATTATAGAGAGCCCTTGCTATACACAACCAGCACAACTCTAGTACGTGCTATCTGGCTTTTTATCAGTTATCTAATGGCACTCTGCAGCCAACCGTAACACTACACACACCTTTCAAGTTTCACCTATAAGCAGTGATGCTTGCACAGCAAAAGCAGGACTGAATGCCTTGATTATCATGCACACAACCAAGATCCAAAGCAATATATATGACAAAAGCAAGGCCAGATCAACAGTACTGTCACAACGCTCCAACATCCACCATAAAACACACAGATAACATTACTATAAACATAACACACCCACACACAATATTGCATCATAAGACCCCCAACCGGGCATTTGATGGCTATATAAAAAGCACGGTACACTGGTCTAGCAAAGATCGACTGATTCTCCTCAAATGACGAAAAACAAAAAGCCCTTTGCACAGTCACCCATAAATGCCACAAAGGTCTTCTTAGATCAAAAGCACTTTACTTTCAAAGTAACCCACACAACCCTTTTCTTTACAAACAAATCTCAACAGCAACAAAATCCAGATACAATCAAACAGTAGTTCCTACAGTCTGATTGACAGCCTTCCCAGATTCCCACAAAAGCGTCCAGCGATGCCATAGCAATGGTGTGTGAAACTATCAAAATGAGAATAAAATATCGACAAGGTCTAGTCTGCAAAATCTAATATTCTGCTTACCGTGTAATATCCATCACTTGGTGCTCTTCCTTCTTCACATTATTGCTTTCAATGATGGCAATTAATCGTGGCACAATCCATTTTCTCAAACGAAACACGCAGTGTTCACGCCTTTAGACAAGTGTAAAAGTTAAATTACTCGACAGGATGTTTAAGAGTTTAATGAACACAATAAATCTGCTAGGACTCAATTTCCTGATGGATTTTCTTGAAAAGTAAGCAAAAAGTTAGGGTTTAATGGGCCACTATGGCTAATAACAGAGCAGTCAGCAAAAACACATAAGGTTAAAGAACTGCCGAGCTCAAACGGCAGGCATTAGAATGGAAAGGGGGGTTTAAGTTGGACTAAGAACCAGGAATATAACCAGAGAGAATCACTAGCCACTGCCATTACTTGAGACAGGGTTCCCCAGTAAGGGTCAGAAAATTGAAAGCTACAAATAAAAGCTTTGAAGTCAGTAAGGTGGCTGTTCTCGTTACACCATTAACATGAAATTAGGGACGCAGATTTTCTAGCATAATTCCTACCCTGTTTATAATTTACCATGTACAAATTCTCCACACACTGTTATTACTGACCCCTCATAATGCTACCCCCAACACGTTACCTTTCCTTATTAATAGTTTCTTCGACTTGCTGTTTATGTCCCAGCTTCTAATAATTCAAGCTTCATAGCAAGTAATCTGAAATCCAGTATTTGCAATAAACAACTAATTTATAGGAGGGCAGCACAAATTTGTGCACTGTGGAGTGCTGAGGAATTCCACCACTCCACAGCAGCAATTTATAGCACTAATTTACTAAGAATTGCCAATATCTACAGCTTAGAGGCACACATGTTCTAAGTGAGGGAATGGATAATAAGGATCTTAGTCTAGGGGGATAGTCGTCATCTGGACCTTCTAGGCACATTCAGAATGTGCTTCTAAGTCACTAAGTGGAAGTGTGTTTTGAGGATGGCCTT
Source organism: Pleurodeles waltl (assembly GCF_031143425.1). Classification (NCBI taxonomy): domain Eukaryota; kingdom Metazoa; phylum Chordata; class Amphibia; order Caudata; family Salamandridae; genus Pleurodeles; species Pleurodeles waltl. Next base: position 96,118,629 of record NC_090441.1, read on the forward strand.
AAACCGTTTGTCTAAAGGTAAAAGAAAACGTCATGCAAACATTAACCAGACATATCAGCATACGCAACATTTTAACAAAGTCATTCTAGCATATCCCTTTGAATCACAGAGAAAATAGATATTTTAGCAAACAGGCAAAAAGGTAATTAATCACCGGCTTTCTTGATTCAGTCACTATTCTGATCTGGACAAAATACTTTAGATATATGAATGGCATTTAAAGGTGCCAAGATCACTAGTCCACCATTCTCATTGCCAATCAAATCATGTGCACATTACTTTGTATGAACTCACAAAATATTTTAAAGCATAGCACCACAATTACCTCAGAGCCCACTGAGAAAAGCAAATAGGTGCCACAGCTCAACAATGCCCTGCCAAATTTAAGGCTTTAAGTTTCAAAATAACTGTACATCCTTAGCATATTACACAGTCCCTTACGTTTGCTCTTGTTCCTGGTGCTGTTTTTGACGCTTGGTGCTAAAATCTAGGCAGCATTCAAGATCAGGGTTAACAAACATATTCTTTAGCCAGTCGATGTATTGCTGCAGCACTGCTGGCTGCAAGTGCCTCACCACCTTCCAAAAGCTGGGCACCACCGGGTAGCCTTGATTTGTGAGAGTGGAGAATGCAACCATAACAGCCAGCTGTTTTTCAGGATCCGTGCAAGTCTCAAGGAATGAATCCACGTAGTTCTCCATCTCTGGCCCAAACTTAAATCTATCTTGAAGCTAAAACACAACAATAACAATCAATGGAAACATTTCAATGTCCCACACAATTCTCAAGCACATATGTAAGACAAGTAACATTAATGCATTTCTAAGGAGATACACAGAAAAGCAAAGAGAAAACTGGATCTTCCAAAGAATGGTATTCACTTCCTGCTGTTCCTCAGCACAGAAGCAGCTATTATTCAATATACTTGTAGGAAGTTGGCTCTGTATGCACTATTTCAAAGTAAGGAATAGTATGCACAGAGTCCAAGGGTTCCCCTTAGAGGTAAGATAGTGGCAAAAAGAGATAATACTAATGCTCTATTTTGTGGTAGTGTGGTCGAACAGTAGGCTTATCAAAGGAGTAGTGTTAAGCATTTGTTGTACATACACATAGGCAATAAATGAGGAACACACACTCAGAGACAAATCCAGCCAATAGGTTTTGTTATAGAAAAATATCTTTTCTTAGTTTATTTTAAGAACCACAGGTTCAAATTCTACATGTAATACTTTGCATGAAAGGTATTGCAGGTAAATACTTTAGGAACTTTGAATAATCACAATAGCATATATACTTTTCAAATAAAACACATATAGCTATTTTAAAACTAGACAGTGCAATTTTCACAGTTCCTAGGGGAGGTAAGTAATTGTTAGTTCTTGCAGGTAAGTAAACCACCTACGGGGTTCAAGTTTGGGTCCAAGGTAGCCCACGTTGGGGGTTCAGAGCAACCCCAAAGTTACCACACCAGCAGCTCAGGGCCGGTCAGGTGCAGAGTTCAAAGTGGTGCCCAAAACATATAGGCTTCAATGGAGAAGGGGGTGCCCCGGGTCCAGTCTGCCAGCAGGTAAGTACCCGCGTCTTCGGAGGGCAGACCAGGGGGGTTTTGTAGGGCACCGGGGGGGACACAAGTTAGCACAGAAAGTACACCCTCAGCAGCAGGGGGGCGGCCGGGTGCAGTGTGCAAACAAGCGTCAGGTTTGTAATACGAATCAATTGGAGACCAAGGGGTCTCTTCAGCGATGCAGGCAGGCAAGGGGGGGGCTCCTCGGGGTAGCCACCACCTGGGCAAGGGAGAGGGCATCCTGGGGGTCACTCCTGCACTGGAGTTCCGATCCTTCAGGTCCTGGGGGCTGCGGGTGCAGGGTCTTTTCCAGGCGTCGGGATCTGGGAGTCAGGCAGTCGCGGTCAGGGGGAGCCTCGGGATTCCCTCTGCAGGCGTCGCTGTGGGGGCTCAGGGGGGACAACTTTGGTTACTCACAGTCTCGGAGTCGACGGGGAGTCCTCCCTGAAGTGCTGTTTCTCCACCAGTCGAGTCGGGGTCGCTGGGTGCAGGGTTGCAAGTCTCACGCTTCTGGCGGGAAACGCTGTTGTCTTTAAGTTGCTTCTTTGGAAACAAAGTTGCAGTCTTGGGTGAACAGGGCCGCTGTTCTCTGGAGTTTCTTGGTCCTTTTAGAGCAGGGCAGTCCTCTGAGGATTCAGGGGTCGCTGGTCCTGGGGAAAGCGTCGCTGGAGCAGTTTTCTTCCGAAGGGGGGAGACAGGCCGGTAGAGCTGGGGCCAAGGCAGTTGGTGTCTCCGTCTTCTCTGCAGGGTTGTTCAGCTTAGCAGTCCTCTTCTTCTTAGGTTTCAGGAATCTGAGTTCCTAGGTTCAGGGGAGCCCTTAAATACTAAATTTAAGGGCGTGTTTAGGTCTGGGGGGTTAGTAGCCAATGGCTACTAGCCCTGAGGGTGGGTACACCCTCTTTGTGCCTCCTCCCAAGGGGAGGGGGTTACATTCCTATCCCTATTGGGGGAATCCTCCATCTGCAAGATGGAGGATTTCTAAAAGTTAGAGTCACCTCAGCTCAGGACACCTTAGGGGCTGTCCTGACTGGCCAGTGACTCCTCCTTGTTATTCTCATTATTTCCTCCGGCCTTGCCGCCAAAAGTGGGGCCGTGGCCAGAGGGGGCGGGCAACTCCACTAGCTGGAATGCCCTGTGGTGCTGGAACAAAGGGGGTGAGCCTTTGAGGCTCACCGCCAGGTGTTACAGCTCCTGCCTGGGGGAGGTGATAGCATCTCCACCTAGTGCAGGCTTTGTTACTAGCCACAGAGTGACAAAGGCACTCTCCCCATGTGGCCAGCAACATGTCTCGAGTGTGGCAGGCTGCTAAAACCAGTCAGCGTACACGGGTGGTTGGTTAAGGTTTCAGGGGGCACCTCTAAGGTGCCTTCTGGGGTGTATTTTACAATAAAATGTACACTGGCATCAGTGTGCATTTATTGTGCTGAGAAGTTTGATACCAAACTTCCCAGTTTTCAGTGTAGCCATTATGGTGCTTTGGAGTCCGTGTTTGACAGACTCCCAGACCATATACTCTTATGGCTACCCTGCACTTACAATGTCTAAGGTTTGGCTTAGACACTGTAGGGGCACAGTGCTCATGCACTGGTGCCCTCACCTATGGTATAGTGCACCCTGCCTTAGGGCTGTAAGGCCTGCTAGAGGGGTGACTTACCTATATTGCATAGGCAGTGTGAGGTTGGCATGGCACCCTGAGGGGAGTTGTAAGGAAATGCCTCCTTGGCATGGTTGCCCCCTGACTTTTTGCCTTTGCTGATGCTATGTTTACAATTGAAAGTGTGCTGAGGCCTGCTAACCAGGCCCCAGCACCAGTGTTCTTTCCCTAAACCTGTACTTTTGTATCCACAATTGGCAGACCCTGGCATCCAGATAAGTCCCTTGTAACTGGTACTTCTAGTACCAAGGGCCCTGATGCCAAGGAAGGTCTCTAAGGGCTGCAGCATGTCTTATGCCACCCTGGAGACCTCTCACTCAGCACAGACACACTGCTTGCCAGCTTGTGTGTGCTAGTGAGGACAAAACGAGTAAGTCGACATGGCACTCCCCTCAGGGTGCCATGCCAGCCTCTCACTGCCTATGCAGTATAGGTAAGACACCCCTCTAGTAGGCCTTACAGCCCTAAGGCAGGGTGCACTATACCATAGGTGAGGGTACCAGTGCATGAGCATGGTACCCCTACAGTGTCTAAACAAAACCTTAGACATTGTAAGTGCAGGGTAGCCATAAGAGTATATGGTCTGGGAGTTTGTCAAACACGAACTCCACAGCACCATAATGGCTACACTGAAAACTGGGAAGTTTGGTATCAAACTTCTCAGCACAATAAATGCACACTGATGCCAGTGTACATTTTATTGTAAAATACACCCCAGAGGGCACCTTAGAGGTGCCCCCTGAAACTTAACCGACTATCTGTGTAGGCTGACTAGTTTTAGCAGCCTGCCACAAACCGAGACATGTTGCTGGCCCCATGGGGAGAGTGCCTTTGTCACTCTGAGGCCAGTAACAAAGCCTGCACTGGGTGGAGATGCTAACACCTCCCCCAGGCAGGAATTGTCACACCTGGCGGTGAGCCTCAAAGGCTCACCTCCTTTGTGCCAACCCAGCAGGACACTCCAGCTAGTGGAGTTGCCCGCCCCCTCCGGCCAGGCCCCACTTTTGGCGGCAAGGCCGGAGAAAATAATGAGAAAAACAAGGAGGAGTCACTGGCCAGTCAGGACAGCCCCTAAGGTGTCCTGAGCTGAGGTGACTCTGACTTTTAGAAATCCTCCATCTTGCAGATGGAGGATTCCCCCAATAGGGTTAGGATTGTGACCCCCTCCCCTTGGGAGGAGGCACAAAGAGGGTGTACCCACCCTCAGGGCTAGTAGCCATTGGCTACTAACCCCCCAGACCTAAACACGCCCTTAAATTTAGTATTTAAGGGCTACCCTGAACCCTAGAAAATTAGATTCCTGCAACTACAAGAAGAAGGACTGCCTAGCTGAAAAACCCCTGCAGCGGAAGACCAGAAGACGACAACTGCCTTGGCTCCAGAAACTCACCGGCCTGTCTCCTGCCTTCCAAAGATCCTGCTCCAGCGACGCCTTCCAAAGGGACCAGCGACCTCGACATCCTCTGAGGACTGCTCCTGCTTCGAAAAGACAAGAAACTCCCGAGGACAGCGGACCTGCTCCAAGAAAAGCTGCAACTTTGTTTCCAGCAGCTTTAAAGAACCCTGCAAGCTCCCCGCAAGAAGCGTGAGACTTGCAACACTGCACCCGGCGACCCCGACTCGGCTGGTGGCGATCCAACACCTCAGGAGGGACCCCAGGACTACTCTGATACTGTGAGTACCAAAACCTGTCCCCCCTGAGCCCCCACAGCGCCGCCTGCAGAGGGAATCCCGAGGCTTCCCCTGACCGCGACTCTTTGAACCTAAAGTCCCGACGCCTGGGAGAGACCCTGCACCCGCAGCCCCCAGGACCTGAAGGACCGGACTTTCACTGGAGGAGTGACCCCCAGGAGTCCCTCTCCCTTGCCCAAGTGGAGGTTTCCCCGAGGAATCCCCCCCTTGCCTGCCTGCAGCGCTGAAGAGATCCCGAGATCTCTCATAGACTAACATTGCGAACCCGACGCTTGTTTCTACACTGCACCCGGCCGCCCCCGCGCCGCTGAGGGTGAAATTTCTGTGTGGACTTGTGTCCCCCCCGGTGCCCTACAAAACCCCCCTGGTCTGCCCTCCGAAGACGCGGGTACTTACCGGCAAGCAGACCGGAACCGGGGCACCCCCTTCTCTCCATTCTAGCCTATGTGTTTTGGGCACCACTTTGAACTCTGCACCTGACCGGCCCTGAGCTGCTGGTGTGGTGACTTTGGGGTTGCTCTGAACCCCCAACGGTGGGCTACCTTGGACCAAGAACTAAGCCCTGTAAGTGTCTTACTTACCTGGTTAACCTAACAAATACTTACCTCCCCTAGGAACTGTGAAAATTGCACTAAGTGTCCACTTTTAAAACAGCTATTTGTCAATAACTTGAAAAGTATACATGCAATTTTGATGATTTGAAGTTCCTAAAGTACTTACCTGCAATACCTTTCGAATGAGATATTACATGTAGAATTCGAACCTGTGGTTCTTAAAATAAACTAAGAAAAGATATTTTTCTATACAAAAACCTATTGGCTGGATTTGTCTCTGAGTGTGTGTACCTCATTTATTGTCTATGTGTATGTACAACAAATGCTTAACACTACTCCTTGGATAAGCCTACTGCTCGACCACACTACCACAAAATAGAGCATTAGTATTATCTATTTTTTACCACTATTTTACCTCTAAGGGGAACCCTTGGACTCTGTGCATGCTATTCCTTACTTTGAAATAGCACATACAGAGCCAACTTCCTACAGGAGTGCCATGTCGACTTACTCGTTTTGTCCTCACCAGCACAGGCAAGCTGGCAAGCAGTGTGTCTGTGCTGAGTGAGGGGTCCCCAGGGTGGCATAAGATATGCTGCAGCCCTTAGAGACCTTCCCTGGCATCAGGGCCCTTGGTACCAGGGGTACCAGTTACAAGGGACTTACCTGGATGCCAGGGTGTGCCAATTGTGAAAACAAAAGTACAGGTTAGGGAAAGAACACTGGTGCTGGGGCCTGGTTAGCAGGCCTCAGCACACTTTCAATTCAAAACATAGCATCAGCAAAGGCAAAAAGTCAGGGGGTAACCATGCCAAGGAGGCATTTCCTTACAATACTCAAATTTAGCATGAACACTTTCAAAAGGGGCATCTGCATCCACATCCTCACTAGCAAGAGAAATTGCAACAAACCCAAGACCCTAGCCTCCTTATAAACTCCTTTATGTGGGACCTGGCTCGACCACTAGTACACAGTGACCCAGCATTATTCTTGTCACTGAAAATCATCCATGGTCATAAAAGCTTAGTGGGTATATTGATAACCCTCCTATTGTTCCCTCCCAGCTGCTTTTTCCTCCCAACTGGATCGGTGATACGCAGGAGGCCTCGGGTGTTAGGTGGGCCATGCAGGAGAAAATTGGAGCATCAGTCGATGGGCTGAGAGAAGTGCTTCCCTTCCTGGGAGGTTCAGCTATAGAACAAATGTGGTTGGCAGTGAAGTGAGGTGGCCTGACCATTGCAGAGGAGATGCTCTTGTACTGTGTAGCTTCTGAAGACGATCAACAAAACCAGACAAAATTGGCAGCAGACAGCTCCATCAACAATGCCAGCATCACTACCTCCATGAGGGAGGTTGTAACAGAAGAGATCAGTTTTTGGAGTGCCTGTTTGTGATCTCGTTGCATTCAAAATTACACAAAAACTAGAAGAAAAAAAATCCATGGAAAACCTGAAACTGATTTCCCCATCCAAATCATCCTTACTGAATCCATACATTGTCCAATTTAGCTTATCAATTACTTAAATGTCTAAATTTCGTCTGTGTTTTATCTATCCACAAACTAGAATTAATGTCTATAGAATATAACAATAAAAACGTTTTGTAAAAATGTTCTAGTTTGTTTTGTAATTTTGAATGGACCAATGGCTGGGGGATTATGACTGGATGCCTAATTAGAGCTTTTGTATTTAAAGGGAATTCAAAGAGCATGCAGAATTTGCTCGTCAGATGAAGATGTGGTAGAGCTTCAATATAGGGTATGGATTGAAGCCTGTTGTGCAGTGTAACTGTGTTTAAAAGTGAGTTAAAGTTTGGGTATAAATCTTTGTGTATGGCATGTATTTTGTAAGAACTTTAGTTAAAAACAGAGCTGCAAACACTTGGGAATTGCAGTATATCGACGTGATTTATGGGTGAGCCAAGGATCAGTCTCGATGGGGAAAGACTCCACTTGTTAATGTTCCTTTGTGATGTTTATATTTTGTTTTAATGTTTTATAGGAGGTGCGGTTGTGGGCCCAGAATATGGGGCAGGTTCTAAATATTGTCTGTCTTTGAGAAGAAACAAATAGTGTCAGAATCATATAAGCAGCTACATTTGGGGAGTCTGGTGTGTATCATGTTTTTACTGGTGAGAAATCCAGTCGTCTAGAGGGGACTGGGCCATCATTGTAAATAGTTGCATATTATGGTCTCATTTTCGTGCCATTTGTAGGTGATGAGGAAGAGGTGCTAAGTAATGTGAATCTCAGAGGAATCTGGAAACAAAGGAATAAGGAAAGACAGACTGTTATGCTTATAACAAGATAGGTTACATTTGGATGGTATTATGGAGCCAATATTTATAGGGGGATAATCTGCTACGTGAATATTTGATTTGTGCGTAAAAAGAGGAATGGGAGAGATGCAGGTGATGAGCTAGGTAATGAATAGTTAGATAAGAGGACGCAAACGGGGAATGTCACTTGGCGAGAAGCAGAACTGGGTTGCAGACATCCTAACGAGTTATTTATGTATTAGGGGTTGTAGTGCGGAATATAGGTGAAGTCTATCTCAGATGCAACTTGTTTTAGATAGTAGTGGAAAGGGTAATATTATAAAATGTGGTTGTCCATTTTCTTTTGTTTCAGTATATGTACTTTTCATATTTTGTTCTTGTATCACAGAGATGTTGAGCACTTGAAAGAAACACAGATTTCGATATTGAGGGCTGCAATTGGGTCTGGTGAGATATTGTAAGTGATAATTTAAGGTGAGGGGGAATTTTTGATCTTTGGTGATGGATATGATGAGATATGGGTACCATTTTGATCAGGGAATGACAATCTAGATATCAATGTGGGGTTTTGAGTAGGAGATAAGGGATTGAATAAGTGAGTATCAAACTCAGGATAATGGAAATACAGAAAGCATTACATATAGCATTGGGAGGATTGTTAGATTTGATGTGCTCATGCTTTTGCCAATTTTCTATCTTAGATAAAAAATTATGAGGATACTAATAATTTGAGAACCATGTTTTCACTAGCAGTTTAAGGAGGAACACGGCCTGTTGTATAAAATAAGGGGAAGGAATCTTAAGAGGAAAACTCGAATAGAGATGGATTATCAACAAAGATATTGACTGTAACAATATTGTGCTCTGTCTGTATGGATATTATGTATGTGACAATTAGATGACATTTTTCATGTCAAGATAAGTGATCTCTGTATTTTGTTTTTAATTTGTTTTTTCAGCCCTGAAGAAGCAGCAATCAGCCGCGAAACAAGTGTTGGCTGGAAAATCTATGTTCTAAGCAATCAATAACAATAACGATCTCACAAGAAAAGCTGGAAATTTAGATTCTGTGCATTTAGAGATTGAAGGCTGGAAGCCCTATGTTCTAAGCAATCTATCACAATAATGATCTCAAAAGAAAAGTGGGAAATTTAGGTTATGTGCATTTAGGGATTGAAAACTAAAAAATTGTTTCAATTGGCTTGTAATATTTATATATACATGGTTGTTTGAGTGTTTGGAATAAAAGTTTTGGATTTGATATACTCTTGAGGTTCAGATATAAAATTAATTGTTGAAGTTTAAACATATATATATATGGCTGGGCTCCCTACAAAATCTTTGTTCAATGTTAATGTATCAACTGGGTGGGCACCAGTTTAGTAGGGCAGCTTGCGGAAAGCGGTCTCTATCGTTGCCTAAAACTTTGTTATCCCCATGGGAACAGTCCAGCCCAAACTGCCAGACCCTCCCTGGACTGGAAACGAGCATCCTGGGACCTGTTTTGGGGTATCACCCCTCATCAGCCAGGCTAGCCTGAATCTGGTGGCATAGGGAGCACAGGACCCATGTTTGGGCACACCATTCCCACTTAGGGCGACAAATGTAAAAAGAACAAATGATGGACAGAATGCTGAATAAGGAAAATGTCAATTACCCAGCGTACATCTGTTCGTGGCATGAGACGCTGCAGATTCACATGCTGTGCATATCCCGCCATCTAGTGTTGGGCTCGGAGTGTTACAAGTTGTTTTTCTTCGAAGAAGTCTTTTCGAGTCACGAGATCGAGGGACTCCTCCCCTTTCGGCTCCATTGCGCATGGGCGTCGACTCCATCTTAGATTGTTTTCCCCGCAGAGGGTGAGGTAGGAGTTGTGTATATAGTAGTAGTGCCCATGCAATGGAGTAAGTATGAATGTACATAATGTGATTAAAAGTGTTATATTTACAAATTTACAAATGTCCAAGTTTATTTTTTTTTCAACTTATAACGGCTACAGCCTCCCGGGGAGGTGGGAGGGCGCATGTGAATCTGCAGCGTCTCATGCCACGAACAGATGTACACTGGGTAAGTGACATTTTCCGTTCGATGGCATGTGTAGCTGCAGATACACATGCTGTGCATAGACTAGTAAGGAGTTATCTCACCAAAAGCGGTGGTTTAGCCTGTAGGAGTTGAAGTTGTTTGAAATAATGTTCGTAATACTGCCTGTCCTAATGTGGCTTGTTGTGTTGTTAACACATCCACATAGTAATGTTTAGTGAATGTATGAGACGTAGACCATGTGGCTGCCTTACAGATTTCTGTCATTGGTATATTTCCTAGAAAGGCCATGATGGCACCTTTCTTCCTAGTGGAGTGTGCCTTTGGTGTAATAGGCAGTTCTCTCTTTGCTTTAACATAACAGGTTTGAATACATTTAACTATCCATCTGGCAATGCCTTGTTTGGATATTGGATTCACTGCATGAGGTTTTTGGAAAGCTACAAACAATTGTTTTGTTTTGCGAATTTGTTTGGTTCTGTCAATGTAATACATTAGTGCTCTTTTTATGTCTAATGTATGTAATGCTCTTTCAGCTACAGAGTCTGGTTCTGGAATGAACACTGGGAGTTCCACTGTTTGATTTAAGTGGAACGGTGATATAACTTTTGGCAAAAATATGGGATTTGTGCGTAGAACCACTTTATGCTTGTGTATTTGTATAAAGGGTTCCTGTATGGTAAAGGCTTGTATTTCACTTACTCTTCTGAGAGATGTGATAGCTATTAGGAAGGCTACTTTCCAGGTTAAGTATTGAATCTCACAAGAGTGCATGGGTTCAAATGGTGGACCCATTAGTCATGTTAATACAATACTGAGGTTCCACGAAGGAACTGGTGGTGTTCTTGGGGGAATGATCCTTTTTAGACCCTCCATAAATGCTTTTATGACTGGGATTCTAAATAGTGAAGTTGAATGTGTAATTTGCAGATAGGCAGAAATTGCTGTGAGATGTATTTTAATGGATGAAAAAGCTAACTTAGACTTTTGTAAGTGTAGTAAGTAGCTTACAATGTTTTTCGCGGACGCGTGTAATGGTTGAATTTGATTATGACAGTAATAAACAAATTGTTTCCATTTATTTGCGTAGCAATGTCTAGTAGTAGGTTTTCTAGCCTGTTTGATGACCTCCATACATTCTGGTGTAAGGTCTAGATGTCCGAATTCTAAGACTTCAGGAGGCAGATTGCTAGATTGAGCGATGCTGGATTCGGGTGTCTGATCTGTTGTTTGTGTTGAGTTAACAGATCTGGTCTGTTTGGTAGTTTGATATGAGGCACTACTGACAGGTCTAGCAGTGTTGTGTACCAAGGTTGTCGTGCCCAAGTTGGTGCTATCAGTATTAGTTTGAGTTTGTTTTGACTCAATTTGTTTACTAGATACGGAAGGAGTGGGAGAGGGGGAAAAGCGTAAGCAAATATCCCTGACCAACTCATCCATAACGCATTGCCCTTGGAGTGAGGCTGTGGGTACCTGGATGCGAAGTTTTGTCATTTCGCGTTTTCTTTTGTTGCAAATAGGTCTATTTGCGGTGTTCCCCAGTTTTGGAAGTAGGTTTGTAGTATCTGGGGATGAATTTCCCATTCGTGGATCTGTTGGTGATCTCAACTGAGATTGTCGGCTAACTGGTTTTGAATTCCTGGTATGTATTGCGCTATTAGGCGAATGTGATTGTGAATCGCCCAATGCCAAATATTCTGTGCTAAGAGACACAACTGTGTTGAGTGTGTGCCTCCCTGTTTGTTTAGGTAATACATTGTTGTCATGTTGTCTGTTTTGACAAGAATGTGTTTGTGGGCTATTAGTGGTTGAAATGCTCTTAATGCTAGAAACACTGCTAATAGTTCTAGTTGATTTATATGAAGTTGTTTTTGTTGAGTGTCCCATTGTCCCTGGATGCTGTGTTGGTTGAGGTGTGCTCCCCACTCTACCATGGAAGCATCTGTTGTGATCACGTATTGAGGCACTGGGTCTTGGAAGGGCCGCCCTTGATTTAAATTTATAGGATTCCACCATTGAAGCGAGGTGTGTGTTTGGCAGTCTATCAACACTAGATCCTGAAGTTGACCCTGTCCATTGTGTCGCTAGGCACTGTTGTAAGGGCCGCATGTGTAATCTTGCGTTTGGGACAATGGCTATGCATGAAGACATCATGCCTACAAGTTTCATCACTAATTTTACTTGATATTGTTGGTTTGGGTGCATGCTTTGTATTACATTTTGGAATGCTTGTACCCTTTGTGGACTTGGAGTGGCAATCCCTTTTTTTGTGTTGATTGTCGATCCTAAGTATTGTTGTATTTGACACGGTTGTAAGTGTGATTTTAGGTAGTTTATTGAGAACCCTAATTTGTGAAGGGTTTCTATGACGTATTTTGTGTGTTGAAGACACTGTTTCTGAGTGTTGGTTTTTATTAACCAATCGTCTAGATACGGGAATACGTGTATGTGCTGTCTTCTGATATGTGCCGCTACTACTGCAAGGCATTTTGTAAATACCCTTGGTGCTGTTGTTATCCCGAATGGTAACACTTTGAATTGGTAATGTACTCCTTGGATTACAAACCTCAAGTATTGGAAGTACGCATCCTTTAGATCTAATGTTGACATGTAGTTTTGTTGTTTGAGCAAGGGGATCACGTCTTGAAGTGTTACCATGTGAAAGTGATCTGATTTGATGTAAAGATTTAGTGTTCTGAGATCTAAGTTGGGTCTCAGAGTTTTGTCCTTTTTGGGTATTAGAAAATATAGGGAATAAACACCTGTTCCTTTCTGATGGTTGGGTACGAGTTATATTGCCTCTTTTTGTAACAATGCTTGGACTTCTAGTTGTAATAGATCCAAGTGCTGTTTGGACATGTTGTGTGTTCTTGGAGGCACATTTGGTGGTAATTGTAGGAATTCTATGCAATAACCATGTTGGATAATGGCTAGGACCCACGAGTCTGTAGTTATTTCTTCCCAATTTTTGTAATAATCTGTGAGTCTCCCCCCCACTGGTGTTTTGTGTTGGGGATTTGTGACCATGAAGTCACTGTTTAGTTTGTGGGGTTTTTGGGCTTTGGAATTTCCCTCTGGTTTTAGGGAACTGCCCACCTCTATATTTTCCCCAAAAGCCTCCTACTGGCCCTGGTATGTGGGTCTGGCTTGTGAGATTGAGGGTTCTGTGCTTTGGGCGCGAAACCCCCTCTAAAGTGTGGCTTTCTAAAGGTGCCTCTGCTCTGTGGGGAGTAGAGCGCGCCCATGGCTTTGGCCGTGTCAGTGTCCTCCTTTAGCTTCTCTATAGCTGGATCCACCTCCGGCCCAAACAACTGTTGTCCATTAAAAGGCATATTAAGCACAGCCTGGTGGATCTCTGGCTTAAATCCGGAGGTGCGGAGCCATGCGTGTCTCAGAATAGTGACCGCTATATTCACTGTTCTGGCGGCTGTGTCTGCTGCGTCCATTGCCGATCGTATCTGGTTGTTGGAGATACTTTGGCCCTCCTCCACCACTTGCTGTGCACGCTTCTGAAACTCCTTGGGAAGATGTTCAATAAAATGCTGCATTTCATCCCAAGGAGCACTGTCATATTTTGCCAATAAAGCTTGTGAATTGGCAATACGCCATTGATTGGCTGCCTGTGCTGCAACTCCTTTCCCAGCTGCATCAAACTTTCGACTTTCTTTGTCGGGTGGTGGTGCATTCCCAGAAGTCTGAGTTTGCCCTTTTGCGTGCTGCGCCTACTACCACTGAGTCAGGTGTTAGTTGTTGCGTGATGTACACAGGGTCCGTAGGGGGAGGCTTGTACTTTTTTTCCACCCTAGGTGTAATGGCTCTGCATTTGACGGGGTCTTGAAACACTTGTTTTGTGTGTTTTAACACTCCTGGTATTATCGGCAGACTTTGGTACTGGCTATGTGTTGACGACAAAGTATTAAATAAAAAGTCATCCTCAATAGGTTCAGCGTGCAGTGCTACATTATGAAAAGTAGCTGCCCTGGACACCACCTGCATGTAAGCAGTACTGTCTTCAGGTGGTGACGGTCTTGTCGGGTAGCAGTCTGGGCTATTGTCAGATACTGGTGCATCATATAGATCCCATGCATCTGATCATCCTGGGTCATCCCTGTGTGCGTTGGAGATTGCATCATAGGGGGTGTTGCAATTGGTGATGGTTGCGGTGAGTGATGTGGCGATGGTTGTGGCGAAAAATGTGGTGGAGTTTTTTCTTTCGCCACCTTTGCTTTTGGCTGTTTCTCTGTGTCTTGGAAAGCAAGTTTCCTTTTCATTTTAATAGGGGGAAGAGTTCTTATTTTCCCTGTATCTTTTTGAATATGGAGCCTCCTTTGTGTATAGTCTGGCTCCGCCATCTCTAATTCTTGTCCAAATTTATGGCCTTGTAGTTGTGCTGAAAGGCCTTGTTCTTCGGAATAAGAACTTTGTTTCGGTTCCGATGCTGGGTGTTTCGACACCAAAACTTTTTCTGCCGTCTTTTTCGGCTCCGAAGCCACCTTTTTCGGTTTCGGGGTGCCGATGTCTCGGTGCCGACTTTGCTCTGAGCCGGTATTTCGGTGTCGAGTTTGGTCGGAGCCAGTATCTCGGTGCAGAGTATACTCTGTGCCGGTATCTCGACCGGAGTCGGATGTCTTTGACACGTGTGTGCCCTTTTTCAGTGCTGATGGTTGGTCACTGAGTTTATGGGTTAAGCCATGGCCTGCCGGCGGTGGCGTCCCCTGGGCCTTCATGATTTTGGCATGAGTTTTGGCCGGGGCAGGTTTACTCACGGTCTTCACCGACTGCTCACTTTCGGCCTCGTCCGAGTCGGCAATGGAGAAAGTCTCCTCTTCTTCGACGTCGTGGTGTCCTGACGGCGTCGATGCCATTTGAAGCCTTCGAGCTCTCCGGTCTCGTAGAGTATTCTTCGACCGAAATGCCAGACAGGCCTCGCAAGTATCCTCTTTGTGTTCGGGGAACAAACACAAATTACAGACCAAATGCTGATCTGTGTAAGGATACTTATTGTGGCATTTGGGGCAGAAGCGGAATGGGGTCCGTTCCATGAGCCTTGAAGACGCACGCGGTCGGGTCGACGAGGCTCCGCCGGGGGATAGAAGCCCTTCTTTTATTCAGTGTCGATCTGCTTAAACCAACCCGATACCGAACGCAAACAATACCGTCAAATTTTCCGAGATTTAACTAACTTTCCGAACCGAAACACGGAGCGAAGAGGAACACGTCCGAACCCGATGGCGGAAAGAAAACAATCTAAGATGGAGTCGACGCCCATGCGCAATGAAGCCGAAAGGGGAGGAGCCCCTCGATCTCGTGACTCAAAAAGACTTCTTAGAAGAAAAACAACTTGTAACACTCCGAGCCCAACACTAGATGGCGGGATATGCACAGCATGTGTATCTGCAGCTACACATGCCATCGAACATATATATATATTCTTTAAGTTGTACAGCGGAAGGTGACAAGAACATGTAAAGCACCAACCAGAAATCACTGTTTACGGTTGATCGGGACCTAGGCAAGCTTTCTGGCCACTATGTGGAGCAGGTCTGATTATGAAGCCGAAAACAGTGACATAAGGCTGTCCTCTCGAAGACTGACGGCCGCTGGGCAAGGTCCCACAAATGCCGCTGGTTTTGGAGAGAAAAGCTGAAGTAGAAGAAATTCAAATATCACTGATGGAGCTCAAAATCCTTTAGTGGGATAAGCTTTAAGCTGTATCTGACAAAATCTGACACCTTTGCCGCAAAGCCCTGCTGAAGCTTCAGAGGTGTTGCAACTACAACCTTTCAGACTTTCTGATGTGGCTCCTCCTAGCCATTTATTAGGTCCCCAGGATCTCGGGTACAGTACATAAGTGCCAGGGAATACTCTTACAAGAGGCCACCAGCAAGCTCCAGTCCAGTTCTAGTTATAACTGGTTGTAAGGAAATGCCTCCTTGGCATGGTTGCCCCCTGACTTTTTGCCTTTGCTGATGCTATGTTTACAATTGAAAGTGTGCTGAGGCCTGCTAACCAGGCCCCAGCACCAGTGTTCTTTCCCTAACCTGTACTTTTGTATCCACAATTGGCAGACCCTGGCATCCAGATAAGTCCCTTGTAACTGGTACTTCTAGTACCAAGGGCCCTGATGCCAAGGAAGGTCTCTAAGGGCTGCAACATGTCTTATGCCACCCTGGAGACCTCTCACTCAGCACAGACACACTGCTTGCCAGCTTGTGTGTGCTAGTGAGGACAAAACGAGTAAGTCGACATGGCACTCCCCTCAGGGTGCCATGCCAGCCTCTCACTGCCTATGCAGTATAGGTAAGACACCCCTCTAGCAGGCCTTACAGCCCTAAGGCAGGGTGCACTATACCATAGGTGAGGGTACCAGTGCATGAGCATGGTACCCCTACAGTGTCTAAACAAAACCTTAGACATTGTAAGTGCAGGGTAGCCATAAGAGTATATGGTCTGGGAGTTTGTCAAACACGAACTCCACAGCACCATAATGGCTACACTGAAAACTGGGAAGTTTGGTATCAAACTTCTCAGCACAATAAATGCACACTGATGCCAGTGTACCTTTTATTGCAAAATACACCCCAGAGGGCACCTTAGAGGTGCCCCCTGAAACTTAACCGACTGTCTGTGTAGGCTGACTAGTTCCAGCAGCCTGCCACACTAGAGACATGTTGCTGGCCCCATGGGGAGAGTGCCTTTGTCACTCTGAGGCCAGTAACAAAGCCTGCACTGGGTGGAGATGCTAACACCTCCCCCAGGCAGGAGCTGTAACACCTGGCGGTGAGCCTCAAAGGCTCACCCCTTTGTCACAGCCCAGCAGGGCACTCCAGCTTAGTGGAGTTGCCCGCCCCCTCCGGCCACGGCCCCCACTTTTGGCGGCAAGGCTGGAGGGAACAAAGAAAGCAACAAGGAGGAGTCACTGGCCAGTCAGGACAGCCCCTAAGGTATCCTGAGCTGAAGTGACTCTAACTTTTAGAAATCCTCCATCTTGCAGATGGAGGATTCCCCCAATAGGGTTAGGATTGTGACCCCCTCCCCTTGGGAGGAGGCACAAAGAGGGTGTACCCACCCTCAGGGCTAGTAGCCATTGGCTACTAACCCCCCAGACCTAAACACGCCCTTAAATTTAGTATTTAAGGGCTACCCTGAACCCTAGAAAATCAGATTCCTGCAACTACAAGAAGAAGGACTGCCTAGCTGAAAACCCCTGCAGAGGAAGACCAGAAGACAACAACTGCCTTGGCTCCAGAAACTCACCGGCCTGTCTCCTGCCTTCCAAAGAACTCTGCTCCAGCGACGCCTTCCAAAGGGACCAGCGACCTCTGAATCCTCTGAGGACTGCCCTGCTTCGACGACGACAAGAAACTCCCGAGGACAGCGGACCTGCTCCAAAAAGACTGCAACTTTGTTTCAAGAAGCAGCTTTAAAGAACCCTGCAACTCCCCGCAAGAAGCGTGAGACTTGCAACACTGCACCCGGCGACCCCGACTCGGCTGGTGGAGAACCAACACCTCAGGGAGGACCCCCGGACTACTCTACGTCTGTGAGTACCAAAACCTGTCCCCCCTGAGCCCCCACAGCGCCGCCTGCAGAGGGAATCCCGAGGCTTCCCCTGACCGCGACTCTCTGAAACCTAAGTCCCGACGCCTGGAAAAGACCCTGCACCCGCAGCCCCCAGGACCTGAAGGACCGGACTTTCACTGGAGAAGTGACCCCCAGGAGTCCCTCTCCCTTGCACAAGTGGAGGTTTCCCCGAGGAAGCCCCCCCTTGCCTGCCTGCAGCGCTGAAGAGATCCGTTGATCTCTCATAGACTAACATTGCAAACCCGACGCTTGTTTCTACACTGCACCCGGCCGCCCCCGCGCTACTGAGGGTGAAATTTCTGTGTGGGCTTGTGTCCCCCCCGGTGCCCTACAAAACCCCCCTGGTCTGCCCTCCGAAGACGCGGGTACTTACCTGCAAGCAGACCGGAACCGGGGCACCCCCTTCTCTCCATTCTAGCCTATGCGTTTTGGGCACCACTTTGAACTCTGCACCTGACCGGCCCTGAGCTGCTGGTGTGGTAACTTTGGGGTTGCTCTGAACCCCCAACGGTGGGCTACCTTGGAACAAGAACTGAACCCTGTAAGTGTCTTACTTACCTGGTAAAACTAACAAAAACTTACCTCCCCCAGGAACTGTGAAAATTGCACTAAGTGTCCACTTTTAAAGTAGCTATTTGTGAATAACTTGAAAAGTATACATGCAATTGAAATGATTCAAAGTTCCTAATGTACTTACCTGCAATACCTTTCAAACAAGATATTACATGTTAAATTTGAACCTATGGTTCTTAAAATAAACTAAGAAAAGATATTTTTCTATACAAAACCTATTGGCTGGATTTGTCTCTGAGTGTGTGTACCTCATTTATTGTCTATGTGTATGTACAACAAATGCTTAACACTACTCCTTGGATAAGCCTACTGCTCGACCACACTACCACAAAATAGAGCATTAGTATTATCTCTTTTTACCACTATTTTACCTCTAAGGGGAACCCTTGGACTCTGTGCATGCTATTCCTTACTTTGAAATAGCACATACAGAGCCAACTTCCTACACTGGTCCACTGGTTATTCCAGGAAAAAGGTCTCTTACAGCTTGTTATGCCTCTGT
Organism: Pleurodeles waltl; assembly: GCF_031143425.1. NCBI lineage: Eukaryota > Metazoa > Chordata > Amphibia > Caudata > Salamandridae > Pleurodeles > Pleurodeles waltl. The sequence goes on from NC_090441.1 coordinate 96,137,072, forward strand.
AGCCACTCAAGAGGTCAGTCAAATGACCCTTGGAATCCACTTCTTAGTCCTTGATACAAATGGGAGCAGGTCCATGGGAAAATATTTCTGCCCCTGGAGGAAGATTGTGGCACAGCGACTGGTGTGTTAAAGGTAATGAGCAGTTGTAGGAAGTTGGCTCTGTATGCACTATTTCAAAGTAAGGAATAGTATGCACAGAGTCCAATGGTTCCCCTTAGAGGTAAGATAGTGGCAAAAAGAGATAATACTAATGCTCTATTTTGTGGTAGTGTGGTCGAGCAGTAGGCTTATCAAAGGAGTAGTGTTAAGCATTTGTTGTACATACACACAGGCAATAAATGAGGAACACACACTCAGAGACAAATCCAGGCCAATAGGTTTTGTTATAGAAAAATATATTTTCTTAGTTTATTTTAAGAACCACAGGTTCAAATTCTACATGCAATATCTCATTTGAACGATATTGCAGGTAAGTACTTTAGGAACTTTGAATAATCACAGTAGCATATATACTTTTTACATAAAACACAATAAGCTGTTATAAAAGTGGACACTGTTATTTTTAGCAGGTAAGTAAATCACTTACAAGTCTCAGGTTTGGGTCCAAGGTAGCCCACCGTTGGGGTTTCAGAGCAACCCCAAAGATACCACACCAGCAGCTCAGGGCCGGTCAGGTGCAGAGGTCAAAGAGGTGCCCAAAACACATACGCTTCAATGGAGAGAAGGGGGTGCCCCGGTTCCAGTCTGCCAGCAGGTAAGTACCCGCGTCTTCGGAGGGCAGACCAGGGGGGTTTTGTAGGGCACCGGGGGGGACACAAGTCAGCACAGAAAGTACACCCTCAGCAGCGTGGGGGCGGCCGGGTGCAGTGTGCAAACACGCGTCGGGTTCTTTGTAGGTTTCAATGAGAGACCAAGGGGTCTCTTCAGCGGTGCAGGCAGGCAAGGGGGGGGGCTCCTCGGGGTAGCCACCACCTGGGCAAGGGAGAGGGCCTCCTGGGGGTCACTCCTGCACAGAAGTTCTGTTCCTTCAGGTGCTGGGGGCTGCGGGTGCAGGGTCTTTTCCAGCCGTCGGGACTTTAGGTTCAGGCAGTCACGGTCAGTGGGAGCCTCGGGATTCCCTCTGCAGGCGTCACTGTGGGGGCTCAGGGGGGCCAACTTTGGTTACTCACGGTCTCGGAGTCGCCAGAGGGTCCTCCCTGAGGTGTTGGTTCTCCACCAGTCGAGTCGGGGTCGCTGGGTGCAGTGTTGCAAGTCTCACGCTTCTTGCGGGGAGTTGCAGGGGTCTTTAAATCTGCTCCTTTGAAACAAAGTTGCAGTCTTTTGGAGCAGGGCCGCTGTCCTCAGGAGTTTCTTGTCTTTCTTGAAGCAGGGCAGTCCTCTGAGGATTCAGAGGTCGCTGGTCCTTTGGAAAGCGTCGCTGGAGCAGGTTTCTTTTGGAAGGCAGGAGACAGGCCGGTAGGACTGGGGCCAAAGCAGTTGGTGTCTTCTGTTCTTCCTCTGCAGGGGTTTTTCAGCTCAGCAGTCTTCTTCTTCTTGTAGTTTCAGGAATCTAAGTTTTAGGTTCAGGGAAGCCCTTAAATACTAAATTTAAGGGCATGTTTAGGTCTGGGGGGTTAGTAGCCAATGGCTACTAGCCCTGTGGGTGGGTACACCCTCTTTGTGCCTCCTCCCAAGGGGAGGGGGTCACATCCCTAATCTTATTGGGGGAATCCTCCATCTGCAAGATGGAGGATTTCTAAAAGTTAGAGTCACTTCAGCTCAGGACACCTTAGGGGCTGTCCTGACTGGCCAGTGACGACTCCTTGTTGTTTTCTTTGTTTCCTCCGGCCTTGCCGCCAAAAGTGGGGGCCGTGGCCGGAGGGGGCGGGCAACTCCAGTAGCTGGAGTGTCCTGCGGTGCTGTGAGAAAGGGGTGAGCCTTTGAGGCTCACCGCCAGGTGTTACAGCTCCTGCCTGGGGGAGGTGTTAGCATCTCCACCCAGTGCAGGCTTTGTTACTGGCCTCAGAGTGACAAAGGCACTCTCCCCATGGGGCCAGCAACATGTCTCTAGTGTGGCAGGCTGCTGGAACCAGTGAGCCTACACAGATAGTCGGTTAAGGTTTCAGGGGGCACCTCTAAGGTGCCCTCTGGGGTGTAGTTTACAATAAAATGTACACTGGCATCAGTGTGCATTTATTCTGCTGAGAAGTTTGATACCAAACTTCCCAGTTTTCAGTGTAGCCATTATGGTGCTGTGGAGATCGTGTAAAACAGACTCCCAGACCATATACTCTTATGGCTACCCTGCACTTACAATGTCTAAGGTATTGCTTAGACACTGTAGGGGCACAGTGCTCATGCACTGGTGCCCTCACCTATGATATAGTGCACCCTGCCTTAGGGCTGTAAGGCCTACTAGAGGGGTGACTTATCTATACCTGCATAGGCAGTGAGAGGCTGGCATGGCACCCTGAGGGGAGTGCCATGTCGACTTACTCGTTTTGTTCTCACCAGCACACACAAGCTGGCAAGCAGTGTGTCTTTGCTGAGTGAGGGGTCTCCAGGGTGGCATAAGACATGCTGCAGCCCTTAGAGACCTTCCTTGGCATCAGGGCCCTTGGTACCAGGGGTACCACTTACAAGGGACTTATCTGGATGCCAGGGTGTGCCAATTGTGGAATCAAAAGTACAGGTTAGGGAAAGAACACTGGTGCTGGGGCCTGGTTAGCAGGCCTCAGCACACTTTCAATTCAAAACATAGCATCAGCAAAGGCAAAAAGTCAGGGGGTAACCATGCCAAGGAGGCATTTCCTTACACAACCCCCCCCCCCCCCCCCCCCAAACGAAAGAGGATGAGACTAACCTTTCCCAAGAGAGTCTTCATTTTCTAAGTGGAAGAACCTGGAAAGGCCATCTGCATTGGCATGGGCAGTCCCAGGTCTGTGTTCCACTATAAAGTCCATTCCCTGTAGGGAGATGGACCACCTCAACAGATTTGGATTTTCACCTTTCATTTGCATCAGCCATCTGAGAGGTCTGTGGTCAGTTTGAACTAGGAAGTGAGTACCAAAGAGGTATGGTCTCAACTTCTTCAGGGACCAAACCACAGCAAAGGCCTCCCTCTCAATGGCACTCCAACGCTGCTCCCTGGGGAGTAACCTCCTGCTAATGAAAGCAACAGGCTGGTCAAGGCCATCATCATTTGTTTGGGACAAAACTGCCCCTATCCCATGTTCAGAGGCATATGTTTGCACAATGAATTGCTTGGAGTAATCTGGAGCTTTTAGAACTGGTGCTGTGCACATAGCTTGCTTCAGGGTGTCAAAGGCCTGTTGGCATTCTACAGTCCAGTTTACTTTCTTGGGCATTTTCTTGGAGGTGAGTTCTGTGAGGGCTGTCACAATGGATCCATATCCCTTCACAAACCTCCTATAGTACCCAGTCAAGCCAAGGAATGCCCTGACTTGAGTCTGGGTTTTTGGAGCTGCCCAGTCCAGAATAGTCTGGATCTTAGGCTGGAGTGGCTGAACTTGGCCTCCACCTACAAGGTGTCCCAAATAAACCACAGTTCCCTGCCCTATCTGGCATTTGGATGCCTTGATAGAGAGGCCTGCAGATTGCAGAGCCTTCAAAACCTTCTTCAGGTGGACCAGGTGATCCTGCCAGGTGGAGCTGAAGACAGCAATATCATCAAGATAAGTTGCACTAAAGGATTCCAACCCAGCAAGGACTTGATTCACCAACCTTTGGAAGGTGGCAGGGGCATTCTTTAAACCAAAGGGCATAACAGTGAACTGATAATGCCCATCAGGTGTGGAGAATGCTGTCTTTTCTTTTGCTCCAGGGGCCATTTTGATTTGCCAGTACCCTGCTGTTAAGTCAAAGGTACTTAAGAATTTGGCAGCCCCTAGTTTGTCTATTAGCTCATCAGCTCTAGGAATGGGATGAGCATCTGTCTTGGTGACAGAGTTGAGACCTCTGTAGTCCACACAAAACCTCATCTCTCTCTTTCCTTCTTTGGTGTGAGGTTTGGGGACTAAGACCACTGGGCTAGCCCAGGGGCTGTCAGAGTACTCAATTACTCCCAAATCCAGCATCTTGTGGACTTCCACCTTGATGCTTTCCTTAACTTGGTCAGACTGTCTAAATATTTTGTTTTTGACAGGCATGCTGTCTCCTGTGTCCACATCATGGGTACACAGGTGTGTCTGACCAGGGGTTAGGGAAAAGAGTTCAGCAAACTGCTGCAGGACCTTCCTACAGTCAGACTGCTGTTGGCTAGAGAGGGTGTCTGAGTAGATCACTCCATCCACTGAGCCATCTTTAGGGTCTGATGAGAGGAGATCAGGGAGAGGTTCACTCTCAGCTTCCTGGTCCTCATCTGTCACCATCAACAGATTTACATCAGCCCTGTCATGGAAGAGCTTAAAGCGGTTCACATGGATCACCCTCTTGGGGCTCCTGCTTGTGCCCAGGTCCACCAGGTAGGTGACCTGACTCTTCCTCTCTAGTACTTGGTAAGGGCCACTCCATTTGTCCTGAAGTGCCCTGGGAGCCACAGGCTCCAGAACCCAGACTTTCTGCCCTGGTTGAAATTCAACCAGTGCAGCCTTTTGGTCATACCACAACTTCTGGAGTTGTTGGCTGGCCTCAAGGTTTTTACTTGCCTTTTCCATGTACTCTGCCATCCTTGAGCGAAGGCCAAGCACATAGTCCACTATGTCTTGTTTAGGCTCATGAAGAGGTCTCTCCCAGCCTTCTTTAACAAGAGCAAGTGGTCCCCTTACAGGGTGGCCAAACAGAAGTTCAAAGGGTGAGAATCCTACTCCCTTCTGAGGCACCTCTCTGTAAGCGAAAAGCAGACATGGCAGGAGGACATCCCATCTCCTTTTGAGTTTTTCTGGGAGCCCCATGATCATGCCCTTTAATGTCTTGTTGAATCTCTCAACAAGGCCATTAGTTTGTGGATGGTATGGTGTAGTGAATTTATAAGTCACCCCACACTCATTCCACATGTGTTTTAGGTATGCTGACATGAAGTTGGTACCTCTGTCAGACACCACCTCCTTAGGGAAGCCCACTCTGGTAAAGATACCAATGAGGGCCTTGGCTACTGCAGGGGCAGTAGTCGACCTAAGGGGAATAGCTTCAGGATACCTAGTAGCATGATCCACTACTACTAGGATGTACATATTTCCTGAGGCTGTGGGAGGTTCTAGTGGACCAACTATGTCCACACCCACTCTTTCAAAGGGGACCCCCACCACTGGAAGTGGAATGAGGGGGGCCTTTGGATGCCCACCTGTCTCACCACTGGCTTGACAGGTGGGGCAAGAGAGGCAAAACTCCTTAACCTTCTGGGACATATTGGGCCAGTAGAAGTGGTTGACTAACCTCTCCCACGTCTTGGTTTGTCCCAAATGCCCAGCAAGGGGAATATCATGGGCTAAGGTCAGAATAAACTCTCTGAAACCCTGAGGCACTACCACTCTCGTAGTGGCACCAGGTTTGGGATCTCTTGCCTCAGTGTACAGGAGTCCATCTTCCCAATAGACCCTATGTGTTCCATTTTTCTTGCCTTTGGACTCTTCAGCAGCTTGCTGCCTAAGGCCTTCAAGAGAGGGACAGGTTTCTTGTCCCTTACACAACTCTTCCCTTGAGGGTCCCCCTGGGCCTAAGAGCTCAACCTGATAAGGTTCCATCTCCATAGGCTCAGTTCCCTCAGAGGGCAGAACTTCTTCCTGAGAAGAGAGGTTCTCTTTTTCTTGCTGTGTTGCAGCTGGTTTCCCAGCTGACTTTCCTTTCCTCTTGGTAGGCTGGGCCTTTCTTCCAGACTCCAGCTCTACTTTTTCACCCTGAGCCTTGCACTGTGCCCTTGTCTTGACACACACCAGTTCAGGGATACCCAGCATGGCTGCATGGGTTTTCAGTTCTACCTCAGCCCATGCTGAGGACTCCAGGTCATTTCCAAGCAAACAGTCTACTGGGATATTTGAGGAGACCACCACCTGTTTCAGGCGATTGACCCCTCCCCACTCTAAAGTTACCATAGCCATGGGATGTACTTTAGTCTGATTGTCAGCGTTGGTGGCTGGATAAGTTTGTCCAGCCAGGTATTGGCCAGGGGAAACCAGTTTCTCTGTCACCATGGTGACACTGGCACCTGTATCCCTCAGGCCCTCTACACTTGTCCCATTAATTAAGAGCTGCTGCCTGTATTTTTGCATGTTAGGGGGCCAGGCAGCCAGTGTGGCTAAATCCACCCCACCCTCAGAGACTAATTTAGCTTCAGTGTGACACCTGATTTGCTCTGGGCACACTGTTGATCCCACTTGGAGACTGGCCATTCCAGTTTTAGCTGGATGGGAGTTAGAAGTGGTATCTTTCTTGGGACAGGCCTTGTCTCAAGTTTGGTGTCCAGACTGACTACAGCTACGACACCAGGCCTTTTTGGGATCAAAGTTTTTACCCTTGTACCCAGAATTGTTTTGTGAAGAGGCTCTGGGCCCACCCTCCTGTGCAGGTTTTTGGGGGCCTGTAGAAGACTCTTTACTATTTTTGTTTTTGGCTGTCTCACCACCCTTCCCCTGGGGAGGTTTTGTGACCCCTTTCTTTTGGTCACCCCCTGTGGAAGTTTTGGACACCCTAGTCTTGACCCAATGGTCCGCCTTCGTTCCCAATTCTTGGGGAGAAATTGGCCCTAGGTCTACCAGATGCTGATGCAGTTTATCATTGAAACAATTACTTAATAGGTGTTCTTTCACAAATAAATTGTACAGCCCATCATAATTACTTACACCACTGCCTTGAATCCAATAATCTAGTGTTTTTACTGTGTAGTCTACAAAGTCAACCCAGGTCTGGCTCGAGGATTTTTGAGCTCCCCTGAATCTAATCCTATACTCCTCAGTGGAGAATCCAAAGCCCTCAATCAGGGTACCCTTCATGAGGTCATAAGATTCTGCATCTTTTCCAGAGAGTGTGAGGAGTCTATCCCTACACTTTCCTGTGAACATTTCCCAAAGGAGAGCACCCCAGTGAGATTTGTTCACTTTTCTGGTTACACAAGCCCTCTCAAAAGCTGTGAACCATTTGGTGATGTCATCACCATCTTCATATTTAGTTACAATCCCTTTAGGGATTTTCAACATGTCAGTAGAATCTCTGACCCTATTTATGTTGCTGCCACCATTGATGGGTCCTAGGCCCATCTCTTGTCTTTCCCTTTCTATGGCTAGGATCTGTCTTTCCAAAGCCAATCTTTTGGCACACCCTGGCTAACTGGATGTCCTCTTCACTGGAGTTATCCTCAGTGATTTCAGAGAGGTTGGTCCCTCCTGTGAGGGAGCCAGCATCTCTGACTATTATGCTTGGAGTCAGGGCTTGAGAGGCCCTGTTCTCCCTAGATAGGACTGGTGGGGGGGAATCACCCTCCAAGTCACTATCATCATCCTCTGAGTTGCCATCCTCAGAGGGGTTGGCTCTTTCAAACTCTGCCAACAGCTCCTGGAGCTGTAGTTTGGAAGGTCTGGAGCCCATTGCTATTTTCTTTACTTTACAGAGTGACCTTAGCTCCCTCATCTTAAGATGGAGGTAAGGTGTGGTGTCGAGTTCCACCACATTCATATCTGTACTAGACATTATTGTAGGAAGTTGGCTCTGTATGTGCCATTTCAAAGTAAGGAATAGCATGCACAGAGTCCAAGGGTTCCCCTTAGAAGTAAAATAGTGGCAAAAAGAGATAATACTAATGCTCTATTTTGTGGTAGTGTGGTCGAGCAGTAGGCTTATCCAAGGAGTAGTGTTAAGCATTTGTTGTACATACACATAGACAATAAATGAGGTACACACACTCGGAGACAAATCCAGCCAATAGGTTTTGTTTAGAAAAATATCTTTTCTTAGTTTATTTTAAGAACCACAGGTTCAAATTTAACATGTAATATCTTGTTTGAAAGGTATTGCAGGTAAGTACATTAGGAACTTTGAATCATTTCAATTGCATGTATACTTTTCAAGTTATTCCCAAATAGCTATTTCAAAAGTGGACACTTAGTGCAATTTTCACAGTTCCTGGGGGAGGTAAGTTTTTGTTAGTTTTACCAGGTAAGTAAGACACTTACAGGGTTCAGTTCTTGGTCCAAGGTAGCCCACCGTTGGGGGTTCAGAGCAACCCCAAAGTTACCACACCAGTAGCTCAGGGCCGGTCAGGTGCAGAGTTCAAAGTGGTGCCCAAAACGCATAGGCTGCAATGGAGAGAAGGGGGTGCCCCGGTTCCGGTCAAGGGATCTCTTCAGCGCTGCAGGCAGGCAAGGGGGGGGCTTCCTCGGGGAAACCTCCACTTGGGCAAGGGAGAGGGACTCCTGGGGGTCACTTCTGCAGTGAAAGTCCGGTCCTTCAGGTCCTGGGGGCTGCGGGTGCAGGGTCTTTTCCAGGCGTCGGGACTTAGGTTTCAGAGAGTCGCGGTCAGGGGAAGCCTCGGGATTCCCTCTGCAGGCGGCGCTGTGGGGGCTCAGGGGGGGACAGGTTTTGGTACTCACAGTCGTAGAGTAGTCCGGGGGTCCTCCCTGAGGTGTTGGTTCTCCACCAGCCGAGTCGGGGTCGCCGGGTGCAGTGTTGCAAGTCTCACGCTTCTTGCAGGGAGATTGCAGGGTTCTTTAAAGCTGCTCCTTTGGATAAAGTTGCAGTCTTTTTGGAGCAGGTCCGCTGTCCTCGGGAGTTTCTTGTCGTCGTCGAAGCAGGGCAGTCCTCAGAGGATTCAGAGGTCGCTGGTCCCTTTGGAAGGCGTCGCTGGAGCAGAGTTCTTTGGAAGGCAGGAGACAGGCCGGTGAGTTTCTGGAGCCAAGGCAGTTGTTGTCTTCTGGTCTTCCTCTGCAGGGGTTTTCAGCTAGGCAGTCCTTCTTCTTCTTGTTGCAGGAATCTAATTTTCTAGGGTTCAGGGTAGCCCTTAAATACTAAATTTAAGGGCGTGTTTAGGTCTGGGGGGTTAGTAGCCAATGGCTACTAGCCCTGAGGGTGGGTACACCCTCTTTGTGCCTCCTCCCAAGGGGAGGGGGTCACAATCCTAACCCTATTGGGGGAATCCTCCATCTGCAAGATGGAGGATTTCTAAAAGTTAGAGTCACCTCAGCTCAGGACACCTTAGGGGCTGTCCTGACTGGCCAGTGACTCCTCCTTGTTGCTTTCTTTGTTCCCTCCAGCCTTGCCGCCAAAAGTGGGGGCCGTGGCCGGAGGGGGCGGGCAACTCCACTAAGCTGGAGTGCCCTGCTGGGCTGTGACAAAGGGGTGAGCCTTTGAGGCTCACCGCCAGGTGTCACAGCTCCTGCCTGGGGGAGGTGTTAGCATCTCCACCCAGTGCAGGCTTTGTTACTGGCCTCAGAGTGACAAAGGCACTCTCCCCATGGGGCCAGCAACATGTCTCTAGTGTGGCAGGCTGCTGGAACTAGTCAGCCTACACAGACAGTCGGTTAAGTTTCAGGGGGCACCTCTAAGGTGCCCTCTGGGGTGTATTTTGCAATAAAATGTACACTGGCATCAGTGTGCATTTATTGTGCTGAGAAGTTTGATACCAAACTTCCCAGTTTTCAGTGTAGCCATTATGGTGCTGTGGAGTTCGTGTTTGACAAACTCCCAGACCATATACTCTTATGGCTACCCTGCACTTACAATGTCTAAGGTTGTGTTTAGACACTGTAGGGGTACCATGCTCATGCACTGGTACCCTCACCTATGGTATAGTGCACCCTGCCTTAGGGCTGTAAGGCCTGCTAGAGGGGTGACTGACCTATACTTGCATAGGCAGTGAGAGGCTGGCATGGCACCCTGAGGGGAGTGCCATGTCGACTTACTCGTTTTGTTCTCACTAGCACACACAAGCTGGCAAGCAGGGTGTCTGTGCTGAGTGAGAGGTCTCCAGGGTGGCATAAGACATGCTGCAGCCCTTAGAGACCTTCCTTGGCATCAGGGCCCTTGGTACGAGAAGTACCAGTTACAAGGGACTTATCTGGATGCCAGGGTCTGCCAATTGTGGATACAAAAGTACAGGTTAGGGAAAGAACACTGGTGCTGGGGCCTGGTTAGCAGGCCTCAGCACACTTTCAATTGTAAACATAGCATCAGCAAAGGCAAAAAGTCAGGGGGCAACCATGCCAAGGAGGCATTTCCTTACAATTATGCTTCTAAAAGTTGGAATACTTTTTAAGAATCTAAAACTAGTTCTAGGTTCTAATTCAAACTTTTATCAAACTTTTAAACTCTAAAAGAAATGCTAACAGGGACTAACACAAGGCCCTAGCAGGACTTTAAAGAATTTAGAAAAATTTCAAATTGCAAAAATGAATTTCTAATGACAATTTTTGGAATTTGTCGTGTGATCAGGTATTGGCTGAGTAGTCCAGCAAATGCAAAGTCTTGTACCCCACCGCTGATCCACCAATGTAGGAAGTTGGCTCTGTATGTGCTATTTCAAAGTAAGGAATAGCATGCACAGAGTCCAAGGGTTCCCTTTAGAGGTAAGATAGTGGCAAAAAGAGATAATACTAATGCTCTATTTTGTGGTAGTGTGGTCGAGCAGTAGGCTTATCCAAGGAGTAGTGTTAAGCATTTGTTGTACATACACACAGGCAATAAATGAGGAACACACACTCAGACAAATCCAGCCAATAGGTTTTGTTATAGAAAAATATCTTTTCTTAGTTTATTTTAAGAACCACAGGTTCAAATTCTACATGTAATATCTCATTTGAAAGGTATTGCAGGTAAGTACTTTAGGAACTTTGAATCATTACATTAGCATGTATACTTTTTACATAAAACACATTAAGCTGTTTTAAAAGTGGACACAGTGCAATTTTCACAGTTCCTGGGGGAGGTAAAGTATTGTTAGGTTTCACAGGTAAGTAAGTCACTTACAGGTTTCAGTTTTTGGTCCAAGGTAGCCCACCGTTGGGGGTTCAGAGCAACCCCAAAGTTACCACACCAGCAGCTCAGGGCCGGTCAGGTGCAGAGGTCAAAGAGGTGCCCAAAACGCATAGGCTTCAATGGAGAGAAGGGGGTGCCCCGGTTCCAGTCTGCCAGCAGGTAAGTACCCGCGTCTTCAGAGGGCAGACCAGGGGGGTTTTGTATGGCACCTGGGGGGACACAGGTTAGCACAAAAAGTACACCCTCAGCAGCGCGGGGGCGGCCGGGTGCAGTGTGCAAACACGCGTCGGGTTTGTAATGGTTTTCAATGAGAGATCAAGGGATCTCTTCAGCGTTGCAGGCAGGCAAGGGGGGGGCTCCTCGGGGTAGCCACCACCTGGGCAAGGGAGAGGGCCTCCTGGGGGTCACTCCTGCACAGGAGTTCCGTTTCTTTAGGTGCTGGGGGCTGCGGGTGCATAGTCTTTTCCAGCCGTCGGGAAATGGAGTTCAGGCAGTCGCGGTCAGGGGGAGCCTCGGGATTCCCTCTGCAGGCGTCGCTGTGGGGGCTCAGGGGGGACAACTTTGGTTACTCACAGTCGTAGAGTCGCCGGAGGGTCCTCCCTGAAGCGTTGTTTCTCCACCAGTCGAGTCGGGGTCGCCGGGTGCAGTGTTGCAAGTCTCACGCTTCTTGCGGGGAGTTGCAGGGGTCTTTAAATCTGCTACTTGAAACAAAGTTGCAGTTCTTTTGGAGCAGGGCCGCTGTCCTCGGGAGTTTCTTGTCTTTCTCGAAGCAGGGCAGTCCTCAGAGGATTCAGAGGTCGCTGGTCCCTTGGAAAGCGTCGCTGGAGCAGGTTTCTTTGGAAGGCAGGAGACAGGCCGGTAGGACTGGGGCCAAAGCAGTTGGTGTCTTCTGTTCTTCCTCTGCAGGGGTTTTTCAGCTTGGCAGTCTTCTTCTTCTTGTAGTTTCAGGAATCTAAAGTTTTAGGTTCAGGGAAGCCCTTAAATACTAAATTTAAGGGCGTGTTTAGGTCTGGGGGGTTAGTAGCCAATGGCTACTAGCCCTGAGGGTGAGTACACCCTCTTTGTGCCTCCTCCCAAGGGGAGGGGGTCACATCCCTAATCCTATTGGGGGAATCCTCCATCTGCAAGATGGAGGATTTCTAAAAGTTAGAGTCACCTCAGCTCAGGACACCTTAGGGGCTGTCCTGACTGGCCAGTGACTCCCCCTTGTTGTTTTCTTTGTTTCCTCCGACCTTGCCGCCAAAAGTGGGGGCCGTGGCCGGAGGGGGCGGGCAACTCCACTAGCTGGAGTGTCCTGCGGTGCTGTGACAAAGGGGTGAGCCTTTGAGGCTCACTGCCAGGTGTTACAGCTCCTGCCTGGGGGAGGTGTTAGCATCTCCACCCAGTGCAGGCTTTGTTACTGGCCTCAGAGTGACAAAGGCACTCTCCCCATGGGGCCAGCAACATGTCTCTAGTGTGGCAGGCTGCTGGAACCAGTCAGCCTACACAGATAGTCGGTTAAGGTTTCAGGGGGCACCTCTAAGGTGCCCTCTGGGTGTAGTTTAGAATAAAATGTACACTGGCATCAGTGTGCATTTATTGTGCTGAGAAGTTTGATACCAAACTTCCCAGTTTTCAGTGTAGCCATTATGGTGCTGTGGAGTTCGTGTAAAACAGACTCCCAGACCATATACTCTTATGGCTACCCTGCACTTACAATGTCTAAGGTATTGCTTAGACACTGTAGGGGCACAGTGCTCATGCACTGGTGCCCTCACCTATGATATAGTGCACCCTGCCTTAGGGCTGTAAGGCCTACTAGAGGGGTGACTTATCTATACCTGCATAGGCAGTGAGAGGCTGGCATGGCACCCTGAGGGGAGTGCCATGTCGACTTACTCGTTTTGTTCTCACCAGCACACACAAGCTGGCAAGCAGTGTGTCTGTGCTGAGTGAGGGGTCTCCAGGGTGGCATAAGACATGCTGCAGCCCTTAGAGACCTTCCTTGGCATCAGGGCCCTTGGTACCAGGGGTACCACTAACAAGGGACTTATCTGGATGCCAGGGTGTGCCAATTGTGGAATCAAAAGTACAGGTTAGGGAAAGAACACTGGTGCTGGGGCCTGGTTAGCAGGCCTCAGCACACTTTCAATTCAAAACATAGCATCAGCAAAGGCAAAAAGTCAGGGGGTAACCATGCCAAGGAGTCATTTCCTTACACCACTGAACTGTTTGATAAATATTAAAACAATGGTTGAATCATCTCTGTACGTATTCCAAAACAAATATACAGAATTCACATGTGAACTGAATTTTAGCTTTTTCTTTATAGAAATAGATACAGCCCAGGTGGTGAAAATAGCTTTTGGAGGCTCCTGTCAGGACATGCAAATATTAAATTCTTACATGTTCCACTTTTAAATACCAGGCACCCTATTGTGTGGGCTGTGAGGCCAACTAAGGGGCGACTTGCTTAATATTTAAAGGAAGAGTTTTCCTTCCGTCAAGAGGTTTATTTTGACAGGTCTGTCTGCAGATTTAGAAGTGCAGGAGTCAGGCTACACTTGTAGGCCTGAAGCCATGTTTTTCTTGCCAGCTTAGTGGATGGCACACTAGGTACTACAGTCCACAGGTGACATTTGACTTTCTATACCACTGTTGTATTTTTATACAACATACAATGCGATTTTAGAGGAAAGTTAAATCTGCCAATTGGCGATTAGTCAATCTTACCATGTTTTCAGTGTTACAGGACAACACAGGACCGGCGGTAGTTCTTCAGTGAACAGAATTTAAAAATAAACAGCATCAGTCTACAAAATGGGGGTGATTATGTAAAGAGAAGCACTTTCTAACCGTCTAACAGATTTATGTTAGTCAGAAAAAGAAAGAATGGGAAAATTAAACTAATATCCTCGAAGCCCACATACTTGCACTGGTAAAAAAAAAACCTGCAGTGTTTCCTAAAAAGCTAGAATCTAGTAGGGCACAGAGGAACGTAGTCTTGTGATATGACCAAATTGGTCTGGATGACCCTGCAAAGAAGATATAGGAGGACAACAACAAAAGTATGGAGGGACTTGTTTGAGTTAACCTCAGCCACTGCTAACTAATTTGGACAGCAATCCAGTTCATCAGTTTTTTTTGCCCACTATGCCACCCCATGAACTAGTCCAATGCAAATCAGTTCTGGTCCTGCTCCTACTGGAACAACCCAGTCCAAACTGCTGGCCCCTCTGAACGGGAACAAAAACAATCCGAGACTGGTTTGAAGTATTAAGGTCTCAGCAGTAGGGTGCAGCTGGAGTCGGACACCACACGGAGCACTGGGCAGACGTTTAGGAACACCCATCGCTCAGAAGAGAATAAAATGGAGATTGGTGGACTCCGTGAATTAATCTCAACCACTCATAATTACTATGGCCTGCAATCCTAACATTTTTTGCTCACCGACTATATTTCTAAGGAACCAGTCACACACAAATCAGCCTTGGTCCTTCCCCAGTAGGAACAATCCAGCTTGAACAGTAAGATATGTGAAGCAGGAGATAGAATCAGTACATTCTTGTAGTGGTTGGTTATCATGTGACGCTGCTTACCAGACTTGGCCCTAATATAAAAGTCACCACAGGCGGTCGGTCTTAAACTTGCTAAAAATATGTTGGCCTTTGCAAGCTACTACTGATCACAGCATGCAACTCATACTGACTCAAGCTTGTAGTATCAAAGACATGAATTAGTGATCAGCCGCATAGTAAACTGGATAATTCAGACAGAAGGGGGGCCTCGAGCTTCTCCTCACACCTTAGAAAGTTGAAGAGGTTACCCAAAGGATACAATCCTACAAGACACTGGTTTCCTATGATTTACATCACCAGTGACCTCCCACAAGCTAACCCTGTTTGCTGTGGCCCCCTGGACTATCTGATTGACATACGACATCTGTGGCACCATAATGTCATTGATACTGAAATTAGGAAGCCCTACTGATCACCCAATGTTCCTACTGACAGATTTCTCTCATTCATATGGAGATGAAATTTTAACTAAGGCCTGGCCAATCACTTGTTGATAATTGTTACGGCCCTGATCCACAAGACCAAATGGCTTCATGCCAGAAGGTAGTATACAGCACTGTCTTAGACAAGTACAACTGGCTGAGGGTCTTGCTGCACAAATTATCCGGCCTTAGCAAAGATTTTTAGAAGGACTTGGATTCTCTGAACTGGGACTTTTTTTGTTCCAAATCCTGCTTAAAATTAACTCTGATCCCTGGTTCTTCTTGTTTATGTTTCCCCTCCAAACTGTTCTCCGCGCATGTGTGAGGGTTAATGGTGCACTATCTATCATCTTCCTGATCCTTTTATTCGGTCTCGCAACTGAACCACTGGCCGAATGGATTCAACATGATGGGCTTGTGCAAGCTTTTATTGAGAGTGGGTAACAAAGGACCACATGTCCTTGTATGTGGACTATGAGCTTCTTTTCCTCCATTCCCTTGGTGAATTGACTAGCGGATAATGGAAATTCTAGATCTAAATTTCAGGGAGAGGGGGGCAGTTTGAAGGGATGAAGAAATCGGACTTTATGGTAAACTATGACAAACTGATCATTGTCCTGGTCTTCCATCCAGAGACAGAGGGGCAATCGCAGATCCAACCAAACAGCTTTAAGTACCTGGGTATACAAGTATCGCAGAATACGCAGTGGTAGTGGGACCTTAATATGCCCCCCCCACAAAGAGTATTACTGACCTGCTTGTGTGGGATACACTATCCACAACAATATTGGATAGAACAGAGTTATTTAAGATAATTGCCTTGCCTATGATGCTTTATACATTTCAAAATTACCCATATGATATCTCATAGTCTTTATCTCAGTGTGCCCACTGGTTCTTAAGCTGAATACAAAAGAGCTACAAAAGTGGTATGGGCATTCCTGAAAGGCAAATTTAAAAGTGACCAGTTTAGCTGCCCAGTAGCAATGACTGAATCTTTGGCTAGGCAGATGACCCAGCACATAATGTAGAAGTAGATCTCATTGGTGTGGCCAGGGTACCAGGCAATTAAGACATGCTCTTGAATAAGACTGAGAAACTCTAACAGCATTTACTGATTTTAATCAGTTGGAGGCAAAGCAGATGCTATGGCTACTGGGGAATGAGGAATATACATATATGTAAAAACCAACACTACCAACCAGCTGATACCATTCAACTCCAGTTGAGAAAGGTACACAGATGGAGTAGTGAGGCAAAGAAGGTACTCTGTAAGATGGGCATATCATACGGCTTATACATCATACAATTTAACTACTTCCATAAAATCAAGTATACTGAAACAGACTTTGGGGAAATTGGCAGAGGGATAGCCTCAAATTGCATATGGTGCCACAATGCAGCTGGTACTTTTATACAGATAGTACAGGACTACCCAAAAATGAACTGGTAATGGTCTCAGATATAACACACCATGCTCACAGTGATGGGATGGCATGTCACACTTAATACCAAATTAGCACTTCTGGGCATATTAGAGTATTAATGCAAGGTGGATGATAGCAAAACGTGAGGTAGCACACAATGGAGGCCAGAGAAGGTGCCTCCCACTTCATTTTTGGGGGTCTTGGAGGAAACACCCCAGGATGTTGCCCCACTCCACCCACCTCCACTACCACCTCACTGAACCAGGCACATAGCAAGGCAAACTGTCCATGAGACCTTTGATACCTGAAACTAGGGGTGCCTATGTATCTGATGCAGATAGTCTAATTGTATATTACAATACTGTTTCACTTGCTTGTGGGAAGACATTTGGTGTACTTTACTATTAGAAGGGCCACTAGAATTATGCAATTGTGCGGCAATTTAACAATTCTCTGACCTCCTTGAGAAGTCAAACTGTTTCCTCCTTTGACTTTCTCTTCTTCTTTGGCCCTCTCGTTGGAGAGAATTTGTCTAGTTTCATGCAATATCCGTATTTTATTGTGTTTAGTATCCATTTGTCAGAAGTTATTTTTCTCCACTCCTGTAGCGTTGTAGTCTTCCACCTGCTGGTGTGCTGTGTAGATTTTGTAAAGGTTTTTTTTCCTGTCACTGATGGTTTTGTGACCTTCATTGCTGATGCAATGCAGTAATTTACTCTGCAGGGGGTTGTACCTCCTCTGGCTAATTGACCTCTTACTCAGGTACTTCCATGAAAGGAGCCCCTTTTGTGTTGTTGGTACTGCCAACCTTGTTGTGATGCTGTCGTCTGGCCACAACTTTGAAAGACCTGATGAGACTCCAGCCTGAAATGATCCCCTAGAGGCTGGGCTACTTGTTGTGAAATACCCTCTTTGGTTTCTCCCACCAAAACTGCAATGCCCCCATGGACTTAGCGGTTGCATTGACATTTTTTAGTTGGTTGAGGCTTAAGTCAACTGTATTTCCTAACAGCTGCTGTCTGTTAAATGGTGTTTTTTTTTATTATGTTTGCTTGAACGTCTGGCCTGAAACCCAAAATTCTTAGCCATGAATGTCTCCTTAAAGTAACATCCATCATCAATTGGCCGCTAGATGTGTTTGCTGCATCCAACGCAGATTTTAAGCAAGTGTTTGCTATGTTTTTCCGCTCACTGCTATATGAGTGTCCCTCTTTTTGTACTGTTCTGGGAGATGCTTTATTAGTTCTCCTATCTCTTCCCAGTGCTGATGTGTATGTCTGTTGAGCAATGCGATGAAATTTGCAATGCGTCACTGGTCTGCAGCACTCATGAGCTTTTTCCTGGAATGACCAGTGGACTCAATGACAACATTCAGTGGTCCGCCCTGGGCTAATGGTTTTACCATATTATTGTCCAACCACTCAAGACTCATACACCGCTATATATATATATTTTTTTTATTAGTGTGAATACCATGTTCCCTGTTTTTGTATGTCCGCTTGCAGCAGATATCCTCTGTGATGCTCCATCTTTAATTTAGTCCCAGCAGCCACCCTTCTATTTTCCTTTCCCTGTATCTTCCTTGCTCTTTCTCCTTTTCCATCCTCTGTTGCTGCCCCCCCCACCCCCTTCCCACCTCCTGTTTCCTCTTCCCCTTTTCCTTCTCCACTTGTCTCCGTTCTTTATCCTAAAACCCACTCACCTCTGCCCAGCCCCATACCACCCACCACTCCACTTTTTTCACAGCTCCATGGGGACTACAACTCCCGTCGTCCCAAGGAGCTCTTTGACGTGCCGCGACCCTCGCGGCGCGTCATCTATGTATGCTCTCCCCTGGTCCTTTTCGGCACGTCCCGGGTTGAGCACTGCCCCCACAGGACTACAACTCCCATCGTCCCGTGGAGCCATGTGACGCACCGTGAACCCTGCGACGCATCTTCCTTATGCGCTTCCCCGTGTTCTAAGTCACGGGACAGTTGAAGCGATCCCACTTCATTCACCCCAGCACCTCCGGGTTTCATCACATACGCACCTTCGAATACGGTGCATTCCTTGACCGTGGCACTCCTTCCCATTGGATACGGTGGCATACCTGTCCCCGACGAACTTCCGGGAGCGCCGCATACATTTTCTGTACGCTGGACACCGCCGGCCCAGCATGCATCACGTTTCCCACTTCACCAGTTACCTCAAATACCGGGCCCACCTTCAGCTCGTTAGCAGAGCGGTTGGGCACCAGCATGTAGGTACTCCCACCGGGTATTCCCTTTGGAGTGGTAAGTCTTTATTCAGGCATTGCCTGCATTTTGGATTTTCATTGTCGTTTGGCAGGAGGTTGACCCTTCCCTCCCTCCCTCAGTTCTGTGGCAATCCCCACTGAACACCACCAATGGAGCCATTATCTTGATACTGCGGGGCTTGTCCCAGCCCTTCTTGTTCCTTTTTCTTCCTTCCTCTCTTTTTTGTCTTCTTCCCCCCCCCCCCCGTTTTCCTTTTTCTTCTCCTTTTCCCCCTTCCTCTTTTCCTCCTTCCTCTCTTATCTTGATCTGACTCTCCTCGCTTTCTTTATTTCTCTCCCCCCCGCTTCTCCCCCAAGAGTGTGACTACAAGGGAAAACCCCACCCCCGGCAGCTAATTGCCTCTATTTCTAGGGTAAGTCACCACTGCATGTAGTTTCGAGTGTCTTTATCTTTAACCTTGTGTGTTACCACTGTGTTTGCTGTGTTGTGTGCTGTGGTGTGTCACCATGTGTAAGGAAATGCCTCCTTGGCATGGTTACCCCCTGACTTTTTGCCTTTGCTGATGCTATGTTTTGAATTGAAAGTGTGCGGAGGCCTGCTAACCAGGCCCCAGCACCAGTGTTCTTTCCCTAACCTGTACTTTTGATTCCACAATTGGCACACCCTGGCATCCAGGGAAGTCCCTTGTAACTGGTACCCCTGGTACCAAGGGCCCTGATGCCAGGGAAGGTCTCTAAGGGCTGCAGCATATCTTATGCCACCCTGGGGACCCCTCACTCAGCACAGACACACTGCTTACCAGCTTGTGTGTGCTGGTGAGAACAAAACGAGTAAGTCGACATGGCACTCCCCTCATGGTGCCATGCCAACCTCACACTGCCTATGCAGTATAGATAAGTCACCCCTCTAGTAGGCCTTACAGCCCTAAGGCAGGGTGCACTATACCATAGGTGAGGGCACCAGTGCACGAGTACTGTGCCCCTACAGTGTCTAAGCCAAACCTTAGACATTGTAAGTGCAGGGTAGACATAAGAGTATATGGTCTGGGAGTCTGTCAAACACGGACTCCACAGCACCATAATGGCTACACTGAAAACTGGGAAGTTTGGTATCAAACTTCTCAGCACAATAAATGCACACTGATGCCAGTGTACATTTTATTATAAAATACACCCCAGAGTGCACCTTAGAGGTGCACCCCTGAAACCTTAACCGACTATCTGTGTAGGCTGACTGGTTCCAGCAGCCTGCCACAACCGAGACATGTTGCTGGCCCCATGGGGAGAGTGCCTTTGTCACTCTGAGGCCAGTAACAAAGCCTGCACTGGGTGGAGATGCTAACACCTCCCCCAGGCAGGAGCTGTAACACCTGGGACACTCCAGCTAGTGGAGTTGCCCGCCCCCTCCGGCCACGGCCCCCACTTTTGGCGGCAAGGCCGGAGAAAATAATGAGAAAAACAAGGAGGAGTCACTGGCCAGTCAGGACAGCCCCTAAGGTGTCCTGAGCTGAAGTGACTCTAACTTTTAGAAATCCTCCATCTTGCAGATGGAGGATTCCCCAATAGGATTAGGGATGTGACCCCCTCCCCTTGTGAGGAGGCACAAAGAGGGTGTACCCACCCTCAGGGCTAGTAGCCATTGGCTACTAACCCCCCAGACCTAAACACGCCCTTAAATTTAGTATTTAAGGGCTTCCCTGAACCTAAGAATTTAGATTCCTGAAACTACAAGAAGAAGAAGACTGCTGATCTGAAAAACCCCTGCAGAGGAAGAACAGAAGACACCAACTGCTTTGGCCCCAGACTTACCGGCCTGTCTCCTGCCTTCCAAAGAAACCTGCTCCAGCGACGCTTTCCAAGGGACCAGCGACCTCTGAATCCTCTGAGGACTGCCCTGCTTCAAGAAAGACAAGAAACTCCCGAGGACAGCGGCACTGCTCCAAAAGAACTGCAACTTTGTTTCAAGGAGCAGATTTAAAGACCCCTGCAACTCCCCGCAAGAAGCGTGAGACTTGCAACACTGCACCCGGCGACCCCGACTCGACTGGTGGAGAACCAACACCTCAGGGAGGACCCTCCGGCGACTCCGAGACCGTGAGTAACCAAAGTTGTCCCCCCTGAGCCCCCACAGCGACGCCTGCAGAGGGAATCCCGAGGCTCCCCCTGACCGCGACTGCCTGAACCTAAAGTCCCGACGGCTGGAAAAGACCCTGCACCCGCAGCCCCCAGCACCTGAAGGAACGGAACTTCTGTGCAGGAGTGACCCCCAGGAGGCCCTCTCCCTTACCCAGGTGGTGGCTACCCCGAGGAGCCCCCCCCTTGCCTGCCTGCACCTTGCACTAAGTGTCCACTTTTAAAACAGCTTATTGTGTTTTATGTAAAAAGTATACATGCTAATGTAATGATTCAAAGTTCCTAAAGTACTTACCTGCAATACCTTTCAAATGAGATATTACATGTAGAATTTGAACCTGTGGTTCTTAAATTAAACTAAGAAAATATATTTTTCTATAACAAAACCTATTGGCCTAGATTTGTCTCTGAGTGTGTGTTCCTCATTTATTGCCTGTGTGTATGTACAACAAATGCTTAACACTACTCCTTTGATAAGCCTACTGCTCAACCACACTACCACAAAATAGAGCATTAGTATTATCTCTTTTTGCCACTATCTTACCTCTAAGGGGAACCCTTGGACTCTGTGCATACTATTCCTTACTTTGAAATAGTGCATACAGAGCCAACTTCCTACACCATGTTTTATTTGATTGTAATTTTTAGTTTATCAGTCCTCCTCACAGACCTACCCAAATAATGAACCAACTGTTCAGGTAGGTCCTCAGACCTCCTTTATTTCACTTAACGAGCACACCCATTAGCAGCTGTGCTCTGGGGATCCTAGACCCTGACGAATGCCCCTGACCTTCCAGCACATTGAGAGGGCAGAAACATGTTGGTCATGATTATTTTTTAGACTCCTAGAGACATAATACTCTATTGAGTCCCTCCCCTTTTTTTATCCTTACCTGCATGCACCTCTATTAAATTTAATCAATTGAAATAGGTGACACGTATGGTAATTTTATTCTAACCCTATCTGGATCCCTGATATTTATCCAGTAAGATTCATTTCAGCACTCCCTCTTGTTCTTTTAACAAAGAGGTTGAGTCCGCCCAGGTAGTATCATCTTACCTGGGTGGGGCTAGGTGGTCAAATGATGAAGCATGACACTATTATGTGTGTGAGACCACCTAGTCCGTAAAGGAACTCCCCCTTGTTTAATACAGCCACCCTTATAGAGACACTCATTACACATTTCCCATAGCACGAACCCCCACCTAGTCGGTATCAACAACTGAGGGTACACTGATCAAGTCCCACCCTCAACTTTACCCCACACCTTCAGTGGTTGACTGCAGCACTCATCTCCATCTTGATGCCCATAAGCTTCATCCTCTTATTCTCTTTGTCAGGTGGCTGCCCTGATGTAGATAGGATGCTCACCCTCTTTCTTGCTGTGGACGTTATAATGGAATCAGCTGGGATGGTGGCCTTAAAGTACGAAGGGTCCTTTGTTGAAAAGTTGTATTTTTTCTCTGCCCTTGTGTAGGAAGTTGGCTCTGTATGTGCTATTTCAAAGTAAGGAATAGCATGCACAGAGTCCAAGGGTTCCCCTTAGAGGTAAAATAGTGGTAAAAATAGATAATACTAATGCTCTATTTTGTGGTAGTGTGGTCGATCAGTAGGCTTATCCAAGGAGTAGTGTTAAGCATTTGTTGTACATACATAGACAATAAATGAGGTACACACACTCAGAGACAAATCCAGCCAATAGGTTTTTATATAGAAAAATATCTTTTCTTAGTTTATTTTAAGAACCACAGGTTCAAATTCTACATGTAATATCTCATTCGAAAGGTATTGCAGGTAAGTACTTTAGGAACTTCAAATCATCAAAATTGCATGTATACTTTTCAAGTTATTCACAAATAGCTGTTTTAAAAGTGGACACAGTGCAATTTTCACAGTTCCTAGGGGAGGTAAGTATTTGTTAGGTTAACCAGGTAAGTAAGACACTTACAGGGCTTAGTTCTTGGTCCAAGGTAGCCCACCGTTGGGGGTTCAGAGCAACCCCAAAGTCACCACACCAGCAGCTCAGGGCCGGTCAGGTGCAGAGTTCAAAGTGGTGCCCAAAACGCATAGGCTAGAGTGGAGAGAAGGGGGTGCCCCGGTTCCGGTCTGCTTGCAGGTAAGTACCCGCGTCTTCGGAGGGCAGACCAGGGGGGTTTTGTAGGGCACCGGGGGGGGACACAAGCCCACACAGAAATTTCACCCTCAGCAGCGCGGGGGCGGCCGGGTGCAGTGTAGAAACAAGCGTCGGGTTTGTAATGGAAGTCAATGGGAGATCTAGGGATCTCTTCAGCGCTGCAGGCAGGCAAGGGGGGGGTTCCTCGGGGAAACCTCCACTTGGTCAAGGGAGAGGGACTCCTGGGGGTCACTCCTCCAGTGAAAGTCCGGTCCTTCAGGTCCTGGGGGCTGCGGGTGCAGGGTCTCTCCCAGGTGTCGGGACTTAGGATTCAAAGAGTCGCGGTCAGGGGAAGCCTCGGGATTCCCTCTGCAGGCGGCGCTGTGGGGGCTCAGGGGGGACAGGTTTTTGTACTCACAGTCTTAGAGTAGTCCTGGGGTCCCTCCTGAGGTGTTGGATCGCCACAAGCCGAGTCGGGGTCGCCGGGTGCAGTGTTGCAAGTCTCACGCTTCTTGCGGGGAGCTTGCAGGGTTCTTTAAAGCTGCTGGAAACAAAGTTGCAGCTTTTCTTGGAGCAGGTCCGCTGTCCTCGGGAGTTTCTTGTCTTTTCGAAGCAGGGGCAGTCCTCAGAGGATGTCGAGGTCGCTGGTCCCTTTGGAAGGCGTCGCTGGAGCAGGATCTTTGGAAGACAGGAGACAGGCCGGTGAGTTTCTGGAGCCAAGGCAGTTGTCGTCTTCTGGTCTTCCTCTGCAGGGGTTTTCAGCTAGGCAGTCCTTCTTGTAGTTGCAGGAATCTAGTTTTCTAGGGTTCAGGGTAGCCCTTAAATACTAAATTTAAGGGCGTGTTTAGGTCTGGGGGGTTAGTAGCCAATGGCTACTAGCCCTGAGGGTGGGTACACCCTCTTTGTGCCTCCTCCCAAGGGGAGGGGGTCACAATCCTAACCCTATTGGGGGAATCCTCCATCTGCAAGATGGAGGATTTCTAAAAGTCAGAGTCACCTCAGCTCAGGACACCTTAGGGGCTGTCCTGACTGGCCAGTGACTCCTCCTTGTTGCTTTCTTTGTTCCCTCCAGCCTTGCCGCCAAAAGTGGGGGCCGTGGCCGGAGGGGGCGGGCAACTCCACTAAGCTGGAGTGCCCTGCTGGGCTGTGACAAAGGGGTGAGCCTTTGAGGCTCACCGCCAGGTGTCACAGCTCCTGCCTGGGGGAGGTGTTAGCATCTCCACCCAGTGCAGGCTTTGTTACTGGCCTCAGAGTGACAAAGGCACTCTCCCCAAGGGGCCAGCAAAATGTCTCTGGTGTGGCAGGCTGCTGGAACTAGTCAGCCTACACAGACAGTCGGTTAAGTTTCAGGGGGCACCTCTAAGGTGCCCTCTGTGGTGTATTTTATAATAAAATGTACACTGGCATCAGTGTGCATTTATTGTGCTGAGAAGTTTGATACCAAACTTCCCAGTTTTCAGTGTAGCCATTATGGTGCTGTGGAGTTCGTGATTGACAGACTCCCAGACCATATACTCTTATGGCTACCCTGCACTTACAATGTCTAAGGTTTTGTTTAGACACTGTAGGGGTACCATGCTCATGCACTGGTATCCTCACCTATGGTATAGTGCACCCTGCCTTAGGGCTGTAAGGCCTGCTAGAGGGGTGTCTTACCTATACTGCATAGGCAGTGAGAGGCTGGCATGGCACCCTGAGGGGAGTGCCATGTCGACTTACTCGTTTTGTCCTCACTAGCACACACAAGCTGGCAAGCAGGGTGTCTGTGCTGAGTGAGAGGTCTCCAGGGTGGCATAAGACATGCTGCAGCCCTTAGAGACCTTCCTTGGCATCAGGGCCCTTGGTACTAGAAGTACCAGTTACAAGGGACTTATCTGGATGCCAGGGTCTGCCAATTGTGGATACAAAAGTACAGGTTAGGGAAAGAACACTGGTGCTGGGGCCTGGTCAGCAGGCCTCAGCACACTTTCAATTGTAAACATAGCATCAGCAAAGGCAAAAAGTCAGGGGGCAACCATGCCAAGGAGGCATTTCCTTACACCTTGGTATTACTGATTTGCATGTTGGTGGTTCCTTAAAGGCTTCTCTACGTTTATCCAGAATGCTTGATATCACGTGGGGGATACTGATTTCTTTTCAGGCTTGGCATCAGAGTCTCTAACAAGAAACATGATTGGGGTTTCTCCTCTCCCAATTGAACCTTACATTTTTCTGCCGCATTTTGAAACACCGCATTATAAATGTCTAAAGGTTGATATGTTGCCTGTTCCTCCTCTTCCTTATAAAAGAGTTCTTCCTGTTGACGCTTCGGTGTGATAATGGGGGGAATGTCTTCGACTTCAGTCTCGAAAACCTCTTTCGACCTAGAATACTTTGGTGGAATTCAGAACCCTCAGACTTTCGTTGAATTCCTTCTTTTTCTGAATCAGGGCAGCCATTTCGGCCTCAATCCTCTTTCGTTTGTTTTCGATGTCTAGGGATCTGTCTTCAGGACTGGTCGTGGGATGTTTCCTCTTCACAGAGAAATCCTTCTTCGCCAAATGTTCTGAGTTGGCACTTCGGTGAACTCTTTGAGGTTCCAGGCTTTTGGACGTTGATGCGCCCTTTGCCTTCCCGTCTTTTGTTAACAAGTGTTTTTTTCAGAGTTCTTTCTCCACCAGAGACCCCTTCAAGGGTTCCGCGTGATTTTTTTTTGTAGGACGTGCCTGTGAGCGGGCATTTTGACGCCGAGGCTCCCTTTTGCGGCCGGGAGTCATGTTATTTGGACTCAGTGGCCGACTCTTTTACCTCCTTCTTGCTCTTCTTCTCTCTTCCTCGACCTCAATGATCTCACAATCCCCCTCCAAGTCTCTCCATCTGCCCCCTTGCTACATTTTCCTCCTCATCGCCGGAAACTCCCAGATCTTTCAGGGATGTTGTCGACTTCTGACCTTGCAATGTGTGATGGGCCATTCTTTGCTTTGTCTCATCATCAGCGTCTTCGGAGTAAAAACGGCACATGTGTTAGAATCGTTGCTCGGGTGATCGATTGGAAGGCAGAGGTCACACACTGGATGGTTGTCCTTCTGTGCGTACTTGTGATGGCAATTCTTGCAAAATTGAAATTGTGTTTTCTCCATCGCGCTGCACAGGGAGCTCCCCCCCCAAAAACCGGCATTCTCAGCCCTCCATCAGATTTTTGTCGATTTTTCGCACCCGCTCTTTCTTCTTTTGCTGACCGCTGTCTGGCAAGGAGCTTCTGTTGCTTTCAGTAAAGTTTCCTACCACTCTTTTCGGTGCTTTTTCAGTTTTCCTACAAGCTGAGGACATCCTTGCACAAAACAAAACAAATATATATATATTCAGACCAAACGGAAAGAATCTGAAGATGGGGACTGAAGGTAGGAAGAACTACAACGAGACAGCAAATGGAGGTTCCGTTGATGCCCACCAGCAAACAGGGGTCGAAAGGGAAGACCGACAAAAGGTTTTTCGTTTTTGGGTGAAGTAGTTGAAATTCTGGATTCAACCACTAGATGGCAGAATAATGCATAGCATGTGAATCCACAAAAGATTCACACTGCAAAACTCCAGTGTCCCTCCGTACTGAATGTTAACACTGCTATCGATGCATAGAAACAAGAGTACCAAAGCCATATTCCTCTCCTGCAGGTGCCGATTTCTGTGGCAGAGGCTTGCTGTCAGTCCACAGGAGGCTGTGGCCCTGAAAGGAAGATTTCTTGCAGTATCCATATCTTTTCTAGGCAAGTGGCAGGCCTGGGGGACAGGTCGGAGAGAAAAAGGAGAGAAGCTGAGTACCCGAGAAGAAGCATCTTGACAGCACCGTCACCTTTCCAGATGGAAGACCCATGCGAATTGAGCAAAGAAACGAGTTGAACCCAAAGAAGGCAAAAGTGAAACCAGCTGGACTGAACTTTGGAACAAGGACTTTAACTCAATACAAGCCCAGGGAAAGAGGGGAGTCAAGGCACCCCTTACTATTATGGTGTGCAACAATGGAGAAATTATTTTATTAAGCAAGATTCAGCGTAGTGGAGTCTTCATATGAATGCATGGATTGCATGTCTCCTGCCCCTCGTAGGAGCTCATCTCAGCATTGTTAGGGAGTCTCTTCATGCTTGCTGCCTGATAAATATCAACGAGGTAGGAGATTTTGCAACGTCCTGCAAACTTGCATTCTGAAATGCAACCAATTAGTACATTGGTCACATCACAAAATTAAGGGCAAGTCGCAAATCAGTCAGTGTGCAAAGACACAACTGGTTTGCACCCTATTGCTTGTATAACAGACCCTTAAACAGATATCTTGGGCCGCAAGACCAGTGTGCTTTGTGGAGAAACGTAAATCATCTTGAAGGGTACCCTCTATGTAAGACTCAAAGAGCAGGAGTTTTCTGTTTAGTCCTTTTTATCCCCAGGACTAGTCTTGCATCTCAATTCTGTAACTGCTGAAGATAATGTAAACTCTATTTCTGGAGACCTATCTGCATGATGCTGTAGTGATCAAAAAGTGACAATACCAGTGAGCCAGCCAGGCCCACGCTGCGATGAAAGCTTAACACTGGCGTGACTATGTAAAACTTCTGTACCATGCTCTCACAATCTAGGAGATCCAGGATAGGAAGACTGCAGCCATCAGCTACTATGCGCAAATCATCAATAGCAAAAACAGCTATTGCCTCTGCCCACATCTCGGGATTCTGTAACTAGTAATCAAACATTGTGGACATAAAGTTCCACACAAACCCACAATACACAGACTCTTTACCTGAGCAGACACTACGTGGTCACCAAAGTGACGCATCACATCCCCTCGAAGCACAGTCTGCAGCTGGTCTAACGACAGCAAGGGCAAGGCAGCCCCCAGCAACCGGTAACACATGTAGCTAAAAGAAAATTAAAAATAAGCAAGATATTTCAGAAAATTACTTTTTTTTACTTTATGAAATGGACTACACAAAAGTTAGATATCTTTCACAGTTTCAGACATACTTTTGTTAACAAACTTGTTTTTGCTATTTGAAGACTAAGTTACAAAAAAATAACCTGCAAAAGGGTTACAGCAAGAGCTTCAAGCACAGACCAGTAATAGGCAAAACTATTATGAAAAAGAAATACAGTTCTTCATAAACTGATCAGTTTGGGGTATGATCACCTTACTTACCTTCTAAATATACACAGCATCACACTAGCCCTATTGTGGATAGGCGCACAGCTCAGTGACTAGTTTACTGCAAGAAAAGGTACTCACTTGGGGTCATTTTGGCAAGTTTGGCCAACAACACGCTGTTCACATAATACATCTTTCGTTCCACTGGGTAGGCACCTGCAGCTTCATGTGACCAAACAAACACCAATTAAGGTCTCCATTCAGCACAAGAACAGACAGGCAGATTCAGAATTATGATTGCACATTCTTGTCTCTGTGTCAGAGTCTATGATATAAAATGAATAATTCTTAGAGTCTTAACTGGAATGGCCAACAACTCTGATAAGCAGCATCAGCTTAATACTTATACAGTCTTTAAATAAACACCCCGGATTAGAGTCACCAACTAAAACTGAAGCCGCCAATCCAGATTACCAGGCAACACAGGAAAAATGTTGCAAGTGAAAACCATCCACTCATGTGGTGATACTGGATGAAGGTATACACCTCCAAGGGTTTCCACCATTTTGAAAATGTTGAAAGAAACCAGCAGATGAAATGTAACTTTCCCCAACCCTCCTTTCAAGCTATATTTTCTCTTAATCTCCTACTTTGGAACAAGTTAAAAATGTAATTCAACTCATTTAACCACTCACTCCCCAAGCACGGAGAAGGAACTCACCTACTGCCATTTTATTGGCAATAACAAGCATATCCATCTCCACTTTAGTATTCACATCATTAACTTTATTTTCTCCTTACACTCGTGCACCTTAACTCTTTCTTTTTTTGTGAGCTATGTTTAATTAGTTGTCATGGGAACTACAGCATATATGTACACTTAAGAACAAAACCCAATCTACAGAGGCAGACTTTGCTTCACCAGGATTCTGCCATCCTGGGGGATGCTGACAGCCCGGTGTCGCCCTGAGGTTTGGACCGTCTGTGGGGAACATGGGTGGCCAGAAAACAATTAACAGAGCAGTGACAGACCTGTGGCACGGCTGCCCAGGGGGTCGTAGAGCGCGCGGCCGAGCTGAATGGAGGCAGCAGACCTACAGACCCAGACGTGCAGTGACACATCAGAAGGGATGGGGTGGCAGTGTCATGCAATTCTCCAAGCATGGAGGGACTGGGTAGCAAGAAGTGTTCACAATTCCCTCTTTTTT
Source organism: Pleurodeles waltl (assembly GCF_031143425.1). Classification (NCBI taxonomy): domain Eukaryota; kingdom Metazoa; phylum Chordata; class Amphibia; order Caudata; family Salamandridae; genus Pleurodeles; species Pleurodeles waltl. The sequence goes on from NC_090441.1 coordinate 96,166,181, forward strand.
TTTACAGAAGCTGAGAGGAGCCCGGAGGGGTGGCAGGGACCAGATGGTGAGTCTAGTACTCTCAGTATACAGAGGGAACCTCTTTATTCATGTCAGCAAAAAAAAAAACACACACACAGAAGACAGCTGTTTGCAGCCCGCTAATGAGGCCAGCAGCAGTCCTGTGTCAAGACATAAGATACTGTGGCCTCTGAGTGGAAGGCAGACTCTCATTCCTATGACATCACAGCAGCAAAATGTTTTCACCGAGCAGGAGGTAATGTACTTCTCTAAACATCCATCCCGCCTGCATAAGCCGGCTGAGTGGAACTCATTAAGGAGACCGGGAACACTGAAACCTCAAGATTTACATCAGCATGTGCTGAACCTTGCACTTTCTTTGGTTCCCCTCTGAGGAACAGCCATGTATCTGGGCGCCCACCAATGCTGGCCTTCCTGAAAGTATTGTGAGAAGAGTTGAGGAGGGCACCCCCTTTTGACATCTATTTGTCATGCATACCACTTCTCCCTTGCAGGATATTGGGTCTGGCTAACCACCGCTTTGAAGGAGCACCTGTAACTTACTATTTGTGAATATACTGACTGGTTCTAGTCCCTTAGGCCACCTGGTCCAGGTGGGGCAGCACTGCAGAGATCACCAATTGAAAACAGAAACAATATTTATTATACTCACTTATACTAAGATCAGAAAAGGTTCTGTCTGCTGAATGCAGAGACTAATTCATTGTTAGATTTTGAGATATGTTTAGAAACAATATCAGGGCCAGCGGACCCGGATTACCTTTGCTGTAGTTGACGCAGCAAACACTATAGCAAAACCTAGCCTCAAAACCTAGCCTCAGCAACTTGTTTGAAATGTTGTGAATTTTTACGTGTATCTGTAAAGAGCACTAACACCGACAAGGGTATCCTGGCGCTGAGGATATGCATGTATCTCTTTATGCCTATGGTAGATTGATTAATTGAAAAGTCTTCAGCTTCTTGCGGAATTCAAGAAGAGAGGAGAAGGCTTTGAAGTGGAATGGGAGGACATCCCATGCTTTAGAAGCGATGTAACAGAATGCTTGTCCTCCTGATCTGGTTCTGTGTGTGGGATGTGTGTGAAGGAATTCTGCAAAGCTATGTTGTTGGTTTAAGGAGCTAAGTTGTGTAGTGCCTTGAAATGTGTGTAAGGAGTTTGAAATGAGCGTGTTTGTGTATCAGGAGCCAGTGGAGCTCCCCGAGATGTGGTGTGATGTGAGTTCTGAGGATGAGTGTGGCTGCCGAGTTCTGGATGATGTGCAGTTCTCTTTTAAGTTGCTTGGTGATCCCGGGGTAGAGGGTGTTCCCGTAGTACAACTTGCTGATGATTGTGGCATGAGTGACAGTTTTTCTAGTGTTGCTTGGGAGCCCTAAGAAGATCTTCCTCAGCATCTTCAGGGTGTGGAAACAGGATGCAGTGACAGCGTTGACTTGTGCGGTCATGTCCCACTTGCAGTCAATTATTCTGAGGTTCCTGGCGTGGGTGTGAAGTGTGGATGTGGGTCCGAGTTCAGCCGGCCACCAGATGAAGTTCCATGGTGAGGTGTTCTTGCCGAAGATCAATACTTCTTTCTTGCCCATGTTGAGCTTGAGACAGGTGGCTTTCATCCAGTTAGCAACTTCGGACATGCAGGAGGTAAACTTGTTTCTAGTTCGAGAAGGAGAATCAGTTGAGTGTCACTGGCATACAAGAGGATGTTGATGTTATGTGTACAGATAATGTTGACAATTGGGATAATGTATGCGTTGAAGCAGGTGGGGCTGAACCATGGGACCTTGGGGCACTCCGCAGATGAGTTTGTGGGTTTCCTAGGAGTAGAGTGCCAGTTTGAAATCTAGTGTTCCATGAACTGAGAAGGAGCAGATCCAGTAGAGAGCAAATCCTTGGATACCAATCTCATGAAGGTGCCCGATGAGGATGGAGTGGGAGACGGTTTCAAATGCAGCAGAGAGGTCCAGGAGAATGAGGGCTGCCGTCTCTCCTCTGCCAAAGATCATGCCACAGTTGTTTGTGGCAGTGATGGGTGCCGTTTCTGTACTGTGGTTGGGCCTGAATTCTGACCCTGAGGTGTTGAGGAGCTGGTGGTTGCTGAAGTGGTCAGTGATGCATCAGTTGATTAGTTTTTCTAAGACCATTGTTGGGTATAGAAGAAGGAAGATGAGTCTATAGTAGGAAAGTGTGGCAGGGTCAATGAATGGTCACTTAAGCAGAGGCGGGACGGTGGCATGTTTACAGGTGTCCGGTTAGAGTCCTTTGGTGAAGGTGGAAAGAGGCAAGGATCAGATGCAGCTCCCAAGTGGATGGTCTTCATGGTAGCAGCAATTTTTTGACAGTGGTGATGGCAGACCACAACATTAGATTTTGTTCAACGGCCAAGATGGGAAGTTGAGTTGCGACGATGATTGAGTCCAATTGAGAATTGAGGTTGCTGTATAGGATGGTGCTTTTGTTACAGAAGAATCCCAAAATGTTTAATGATTTGCATAAAAGGATAAAACATAACCGGGTCTTCCTATATTTTGTACATATGTCAATTGGTTTATCTCCTGAACACCTTGGTTCCTAAACAAGGGCTGACTCCCAGATCCAATTTTCTTTAGGTACTGGTTAACACATCTTAGGGTGGGAGGGTATTTGAGGAAAGTTTTTTTTTGATTTGTGACCAAGTTAAGATCTTCCTTCTGATTTGCAAATCTCCTCCCCAGCTGTTCTCTTTCCCTCACTTGGCCATTCTAAGAACCTGTCTCATTACGATAAGTAGACTTGGTGGTGCCTGGAGGTTGACTCTTGAGTCATTGTGCAAGTCCTGAGGAACCCAACGCCACTGTGGCCATAAGGTCATAAATGTGAAATCCCATATGGAACCATCCACAGAGCTGGTCATAGTGGCTGGGAAACCTGAGAATTCATCAGGCCAGAAGACCTAGAGCAATTCCTTCAAGCATTTAATACTTCTAAGATGGACACTTCACAGTCATCCCATAGTCTGGAAGTGCTGGCCACAATAGTAGTGTCAAAGACCACAGGCAACGTGGAATGCAGGCAGCTTTGGAATGCTTTCAATTGGAGGCTGGAACACAGAGAACAGAGATAAAATGGAGGTATCCAAGACAGTAAACTGGTTAGGGACAAATCTCAACCTCCCTTGAATGCATGAAAAAACACCACTCACTGGCTACTACTCCTGAGATGAGGTGGGACAGTAGTATGACGACTGATCTCCAAGGCAAGATCCACTCCTTGAGAAAAGCAGGTGCAGCTATATGCGAGAAACACTACAGAATGCTGATCCTGCTGAGGACTATGTCAAACTGGACGGAACAGGGGCAGGTGGCAATTCTGCTCGCTCCATCATGTATGTGACTTGAATGTGGAGTGACACACTGAGAGCGGCAGGGATCAGCATTTGTGATCCATGCAGTCGCTGGGAGTGCCAGAAGAGTTGCTTGGTTGGATGGAAACTTGTTGCCTGAAACCTAATAGATTTATGGAATGTTGGTAATGATATGCACTGCTCATCCACTGTCAGCTGGACTGAGTCTCTAAGCAGACGCCATATGATGAAAGCCCTGATGAAGAACTTGGGTATCTGGCTGGATAATAAACTCACTCTTGAGATCCAGGTGTGGAAACTAGCCACCAGCGGCCATGGTATTCTGAGAATGTTAAGAAAGATAATAGATTTCTTACCTTCATTTCCGAGGAAGATCGTGGTTCAGGCATTGGTTCTTTCATGCCTCGACTATTGAAATTCTCTTTACTTAGGATGCCTGCAATATGTCTTGAGAAGATTGCAAGTGGTTTATGTAAGAAGTTGGCTCTGTATGTGCTATTTCAAAGTAAGGAATAGCATACACAGAGTCCAAGGGTTCCCCTTAGAGGTAAGATAGTGGCAAAAAGAGATAATACTAATGCTCTATTTTGTGGTAATGTGGTCGAGCAGTAGGCTTATCAAAGGAGTAGTGTTAAGCATTTCTTGTACATACACACAGGCAATAAATGAGGAACACACACTCAAAGACAAATCCAGCCAATAGGTTTTGTTATAGAAAAATATATTTTCTTAGTTTATTTTAAGAACCACAGGTTCAAATTCTACATGTAATATCTCATTTGAAAGGTATTGCAGGTAAGTACTTCAGGAACTTTAAATCATTACACTAGCATGTATACTCTTCACATAAAACACAATAAGCTGTTTTAAAAGTGGACACAGTGCAATTTTCACAGTTCCTGGGGGAGGTAAGTTTTTGTTAGTTTTGTCAGGTAAGTAAATCACTTACAAGTCTCAGGTTTGGGTCCAAGGTAGCCCACCGTTGGGGGTTCAGAGCAACCCCAAAGTTACCACACCAGCAGCTCAGGGCCGGTCAGGTGCAGAGGTCAAAGAGGTGCCCAAAACGCATAGGCTTCAATGGAGAGAAGGGGGTGCCCCGGTTCCGGTCTACCAGCAGGTAAGTACCCGCGTCTTCGGAGGGCAGACCAGGGGGGTTTTGTAGGGCACCGGGGGGGACACAAGTTCACACAAAAAAGTACACCCTCAGCGGCACTGGGGCGGCCGGGTGCAGTGCAGAAACAAGCGTCGGGTGTTCAATGTAAATCAATGAGAGATCAAGGGATCTCTTCAGCGTTGCAGGCAGGCAAGGGGGGGGCTCCTCGGGGTAGCCACCACCTGGGCAAGGGAGAGGGCCTCCTGGGGGTCACTCCTGCACAGGAGTTCCGTTCCTTTCGGTGCTGGGGGCTGCGGGTGCATAGTCTTTCCCAGCCGTCGGGAAAGGGAGTTCCGGCAGTCGCGGTCAGGGGGAGCCTCGGGATTCCCTCTGCAGGCGTCGCTGTGGGGGCTCAGGGGGGACAACTTTGGTTACTCACGGTCTCGGAGTCGCCGGAGGGTCCTCCCTGAGGTGTTGGTTCTCCACCAGTCGAGTCGGGGTCGCCGGGTGCAGTGTTGCAAGTCTCACGCTTCTTGCGGGGAGTTGCAGGGGTCTTTAAATCTGCTCCTTGAAACAAAGTTGCAGTTCTTTTGGAGCAGTGCCGCTGTCCTCGGGAGTTTCTTGTCTTTCTGGAAGTCGGGCAGTCCTCAGAGGATTCAGAGGTCGCTGGTCCCTTGGAAAGCGTCGCTGGAGCAGGGTTCTTTGGAAGGCAGGAGACAGGCCGGTAGGACTGGGGCCAAAGCAGTTGGTGTCTTCTGTTCTTCCTCTGCAGGGGTTTTTCAGCTCAGCAGTCTTCTTCTTCTTGTAGGTTTCAGGAATCTAAATTCTTAGGTTCAGGGAAGCCCTTAAATACTAAATTTAAGGGCGTGTTTAGGTCTGGGGGGTTAGTAGCCAATGGCTACTAGCCCTGAGGGTGGGTACACCCTCTTTGTGCCTCCTCCCAAGGGGAGGGGGTCACATCCCTAATCCTATTGGGGAATCCTCCATCTGCAAGATGGAGGATTTCTAAAAGTTAGAGTCACTTCAGCTCAGGACACCTTAGGGGCTGTCCTGACTGGCCAGTGACTCCTCCTTGTTATTCTCATTATTTTCTCCGGCCTCGCCGCCAAAAGTGGGGGCCGTGGCCGGAGGGGGCGGGCAACTCCACTAGCTGGAGTGTCCTGCGGTGCTGGCACAAAGGGGTGAGCCTTTGAGGCTCACCGCCAGGTGTGACAGCTCCTGCCTGGGGGAGGTGTTAGCATCTCCACCCAGTGCAGGCTTTGTTACTGGCCTCAGAGTGACAAAGGCACTCTCCCCATGGGGCCAGCAACATGTCTTGGTTGTGGCAGGCTGCTGGAACTAGTCAGCCTACACAGATAGTTGGTGAAGGTTTCAGGGGGCACCTCTAAGGTGTCCTCTGGGGTGTATTTCACAATAAAATGTACACTGGCATCAGTGTGCATTTATTGTGCTGAGAAGTTTGATACCAAACTTCCCAGTTTTCAGTGTAGCCATTATGGTGCTGTGGAGTTAGTGTTTGACAGACTCCCAGACCATATACTCTTATGGCTACCCTGCACTTACAATGTCTAAGGTTTGTCTGAGACACTGTAGGGGCACAGTACTCATGTACTGGTGCCCTCACCTATGGTATAGTGCACCCTGCCTTAGGGCTGTAAGGCCTACTAGAGGGGTGACTTATCTATACGGCATAGGCAGTGTGAGGTTGGCATGGCACCCTGAGGGGAGTGCCATGTCGACTTACTCATTTTGTTCTCACCAGCACACACAAGCTGGTAAGCAGTGTGTCTGTGCTGAGTGAGGGGTCCCCAGGGTGGCATAAGATATGCTGCAGCCCTTAGAGACCTTCCCTGGCATCAGGGCCCTTGGTACCAGGGGTACCAGTTACAAGGGACTTACCTGGATGCCAGAGTGTGCCAATTGTGGAATCAAAAGTACAGGTTAGGGAAAGAACACTGGTGCTGGGGCCTGGTTAGCAGGCCTCAGCACACTTTCAATTCAAAACATAGCATCAGCAAAGGCAAAAAGTCAGGGGGTAGCCATGCCAAGGAGGCATTTCCTTACAGTTTAGAATGCAGCAGCTCATCTTCTACTATAGATACTGAATGAAGCATCAACTGTTTGAGTTCATTGGCCACCAAGCATTGGTTACCCCGTTAAACAGAGAATCCAATTTAAGTTTCCTTATATTGCTCATTGAGCTGATTATTAAAAAAAGGCCCCAATTGTTACAACACTTGATGGAATCTTATTAACCTATCAGATCATTGAGATCCTGCACTTTACATTTGGCTGTGATTCCAAGGATTCGGAATGGAAGAAGTGTTGTATGGTCCTTCTCTTTTTTGGTAGCCAAATTATGGAATGCTCTACTGTAGGAAGTTGGCTCTGTATGCACTATTTCAAAGTAAGGAATAGTATGCACAGAGTCCAAGGGTTCCCCTTAGAGGTAAGATAGTGGCAAAAAGAGATAATACTAATGCTCTATTTTGTGGTAGTGTGGTCGAGCAGTAGGCTTATCAAAGGAGTAGTGTTAAGCATTTGTTGTACATACACACAGGCAATAAATGAGGAACACACACTCAGAGACAAATCCAGCCAATAGGTTTTGTTATAGAAAAATATATTTTCTTAGTTTATTTTAAGAACCACAGGTTCAAATTCTACATGTAATATCTCATTTGAAAGGTATTGCAGGTAAGTACTTTAGGAAGTTTGAATAATCACAATAGCATATATACTTTTTACATAAAACACATATAGCTATTTTAAAAGTGGACACAGTGCAATTTTCACAGTTCCTAGGGGAGTTAAGTTATTGTTAGTTCTTGCAGGTAAGTAAACCACCTACGGGGTTCAAATTGGGGTCCAAGGTAGCCCACCGTTGGGGGTTCAGAGCAACCCCAAAGTCACCACACCAGCAACTCAGGGCCGGTCAGGTGCAGAGTTCAAAGTGGTGCCCAAAACACATAGGCTTCAATGGAGAAGGGGGTGCCCCGGTTCCAATCTGCCAGCAGGTAAATACCCGCGTCTTCGTAGGGCAGACCAGGGGGGTTTTGTAGGGCACCGGGGGGGGACACAAGCTCACACAAAAAGTAAACCCGCAGCAGCACGGGGGCGGCCGGGTGCAGTGTGCAAACATGCGTCGGGTTTCCAATAGGTTTCAATGAGAGACCAAGGGGTCTCTACAGCGATGCAGGCAGGCAAGGGGGGGGGGGGAAGAGGGCTACTAGCCCTGAGGGTGGATACACCCTCTTTGTGCCTCCTCCCAAGGGGAGGGGGTCACATTTCTATCCCTATTGGGGGAATTCTAAAAGTCAGAGTCACCTCAGCTCAGGACACCTTAGGGGCTGTCCTGCCTGGCCAGTGACTCCTCCTTGTTTTTCTCATTATCTCTCCTGGACTTGCCGCCAAAAGTGGGGGCTGTGTCCAGGGGGCGGGCATCTCCACTAGCTGGAGTGCCCTGGGGCTTTGTAACACGAAGCTTGAGCCTTTGAAGCTCACTGCTAGGTGTTACAGTTCCTGCAGGGGGAGGTGTGAAGCACCTCCACCCAGAGCAGGCTTTGTTTCTGTCCTCAGAGAGCACAAAGGCTCTCACCGCATGGGGTCAGAAACTCGTCTCTCAGCAGCAGGCTGGCACAGACCAGTCAGTCCTGCAGTGAACAATTGGTTAAAATACAGGGGGCATCTCTAAGATGCACACTGTCTGCATTTTTTAATAAATCCAACACTGGCATCAGTGTGGGTTTATTATTCTGAGAAGTTTGATACTAAACTTCCCAGTATTCAGTGTAGCCATTATGGAGCTGTGGAGTTCGTTTTTGACAGACTCCCAGACCATATACTCTTATGGCTACCCTGCACTTACAATGTCTAAGGTTTTGCTTAGACACTGTAGAGGCATAGTGCTCATGCACATATGCCCTCACCTGTGGTATAGTGCACCCTGCCTTAGGGCTGTAAGGCCTGCTAGAGGGGTGACTTACCTATGCCACAGGCAGTGTGAGGTTGGCATGGCACCCTGAGGGGAGTGCCATGTCGACTTAGTCTTTTTCTCCACACCAGCACACACAAGCTGTCTCTGCTGAGTGAGGGGTCCCTAGGGTGGCATAAGACATGCTGCAGCCCTTAGAGACCTTCCCTGGCATCAGGGCCCTTGGTACCCGGGGTACCAGTTACAAGGGACTTACCTAGATGCCAGGGGTGTGCCAATTGTGGAAACAATGGTACATTTTAGGTGAAAGAACACTGGTGCTGGGGCCTGGTTAGCAGGGTCCCAGCACACTTCTCAGTCAAGTCAGCATCAGTATCAGGCAAAAAAGTGGGGGTTAACTGCAACAGGGAGCCATTTCTTTACAATGACCACTTACGTTCTCCGTCGAGGAGGTCATCTGGGAGGGGATGGGTCCTGGCGGACTTGCACCGCCAGCACCACCACGACTGCAGGACTCCGCCAAGCTGTATTACGGCTTGTAATACGGCAGGCAGAGTCTCGCTGACGTGGTGGTGCTGGCAAGTCCTCCAATTACTCCTAATATGGGGGGCAGTGCTGGCAGTCTGTTGCCTGCAGCAGTTTTGTCGGTCTTCCAAAAAGACCGCCGAAGTCTTAATGAGGCCCACAGTCTGTGAAGTCTAGGAGACTCCGGCCGAGGGGTAGCATAAGAAACCAAACTAGGAATCAAGATCATAACACCTCTGGGCAGCAGACCAGCAGAATTTGGCTCAGGAACAGCATTTTGAACTTGCCCTGTTGAATTAACAGTTTCAGAAAAGAAAATTGAGGATGTGTAACAGGGCTTTGTCCTTCATGGGGACCAACAGATAAAGAGAAAAACGTTCCATGCTTCTTTCTTCCATCTGTACCAAATTTATAGCCACTTAGTTCAAATGGGCAAGGACTTCTGCCTCTAAAATAAAGGTCGGTGCTGAGAAGCATGTCATGGTAATGGGCAAGAGGTCTAGAGGTGGGGGAAAAGGGCAGGTTTAATCCTTGTCAGTTAGGTCGCCTAGTGATCCGTCGTAATTGTCTCCTGGTGCCCAATTGGGAGAAACCCAACAAAGACAGTGGTGCATGGAGATGGAGCCTGAGAGGTTTTAAGCAATATAATCAGCAGAGGATGTTGAAGACTGGATCTGCTGCTGCTGTTTGTGACGGAATCCCCTGTATCCATCCTTGCCCTTAAAGGAGCAATATATTTGCTGGAGCATTTGAAGCGTTTGCAAAGATTTGCACAACTGTGAGGACTGTGTTCTGTAGTAATCTAACTGCGTAGAACAGGCCCTGCGAGCATGCCACTGCTCTGTTTTTGAAGCATTCCTGGAAGGAATCAATTCTCTCTTTGAAGTGCCACTCGCTATTGTAGCGAATGCCCATGAAGGCAGCATGGACAGGTCTTGTATAACGTATCCAAGTATGGTGGCCCAGCTTGCCAGCCATGCCAACGGACCAAGCCACAGTGTCCACCAAGTCCAGGCTGCATTCCAGAATCTGTTTGGGGGCATCAAAACAGCCACTGAACAAACTGAAAAATAGCTCTTTCTTTTGAGTCTAGTAAACCGATTACTAATCGTTTATCAAGTTCCAAAAGGGGATGGACATATCGGCCCAGAAGTTCGTAGACCCCTGGGTGACCCCATGAATACTCACCGCATCTCCTCCACAGCTCCAGCATCTTTAGCATTTCTAGCATCTTCTCAGCATCAAGACCACTTCTTTGCTGCAATTTCGGCGATCCCCATGAAATGTACTAGTATGACTCTTAGACTGTTGAACCCAATAGGTAACCGGCTCCCTGGACCTTTGTGGTACCTATGACTGGCTCCCAATCCATTGTGGACAGGCCAAGAGAGGCCTAGTAGTCATGGTAGACCGTTGGCTCAGAAACAATAATGACGATTTGTAGGGAAATGCCGTTTTGACATGGTCACCCCCCACTTTTTGCCACTGGCACGGATGTTTTTCAACTGAAGGAGCACCGAGACTCTGCTAACAAGCTCCCCAGTGCCAATGCTCTTTCCCTAAAACAAGGTAAAAGGTCTTATTGTATGCAACCAGCACACACTTTGGCACCTCTGTAAGTTCCTAGTAAATGGTACCCCTGGTACCTAGGGCCTGGGTACTAAAGAGGGTCCCCTAAGAGCTGCAGCATGTATTGTGCCACTGTAGGAAGCTGGCTCTGTATATACTATCTCAAAATGAGAGATAGTGTGCAGAGTCCAGGGGTTCCACAAGAGGTTTGACAGAGGCAATAATAGATAATACTAATGCTCTATTTGTGGTATTGTGGTCGACTAGTTAGGCTTATCAGAGGGTAGTGTTAAGCACTTGTTGTACACACACAGACAATAAATGAGAACACACACTCAATGACTTAACTTCAGGCCAATAGGTTTTTATATAGAAAAAAAATATTTTCTTAATTTATTTTAGAACCACAAGATTCCAATTGCAGGTAAGTACATTAAATGTAAGGTACTTTGCATAGGTATAGATAGAACTTTGAATCAAAACCGTAATGTACACAGTTTGGCATAAAATGGCAATAAGCTATTTTAAAAGTGGACACTGCAAAATTCAACAGTTCCTGGGGGAGGTAAGCACAGTTAGGTTAATGTGGTAAGTAAAGCACTTACAAGTTCAGTCTCTGGGGCATAGGTAGCCCACCGTTGGGGGTTCAAGTCAACCCCAAACACCCAGCACCAGCAACACAGGGCCAGTCAGGTGCAAAGGTCAAAGAGCAGCCAAAATAACATTGGTGCCTATGGAGACAGGGGTGCACGGGTTCAAGACTGCTGGCAGGTAAGTACCTGCGTCCTCGGGGAGCTGACCAAGGGGGTTTAGTAGAGCACTGGGGGGGACCCAAGTAGGCACACAAAGCACACCCTCAGCAGCACAGGGGCGGCCGGGAGCAGTGGGCAAACAGGGCTTCAAGTTTGTAATAGATTTCAATGGAGGGACCCGGGGGTCACTCAGACGTTGCAGCAGGGTGGCTTCTCGGGCCAGCCATCGACTGGGCAAAGGTGAGGGCCACCTGCTGGTCACTGCTGCACTGCTGGTCAGCTCTTCACAGGCCTGGGGGCTGCGGGTGCAGTGCTTCTTCAAAGCGCTGGATTTTTTCATCCCGGGCAGTCGCAGTCAGGGGTGTCCTCGGGATTCCCTCTGCAGGTGCCGTCGTGGGTGTGCAGAGAGGTTAGCCCAGGGTGGACACATCGTCAGTCGCTTGGCGATCCTCTCTGGGTCGTTGGTTTCTCTGGACATGGGCCTGGGGCGTCGGGTGCAGAGTGGTGAGTACTCACGCTTCTGGAGTGAGGTGAGAGTCCCTTTAAAGATGGTTTCTTCTTGTTTGGTTGGACATGTCCGCTGTCCATGGTAGTTTCTTGGTCCTTTGTAGTTGCAGGGCAGTCCACTGAGTCGGCAGAGGTGCTGGTCCTGCAGGATGTGTCGCTGGAGCAGGTTCTCTGAAGTTGGAGACAGGCCTTTAGGGCTGGGCCAAAGCAGTTGTCTTCCTCCTTCTCTGCAGGGCTTTTCAGCTAAGCAGTCCTTCTTTGTAGGTCATCAGTAATCTGATTTCCTGGGTTCAGGGTCACCCCTAAATACTAAATTTAGGGGTGTGTTAGGGCTGGAGGGCAGTAGCCAATGGCTGCTGTCCCAGAGGGTGGCTACACCCTCCTTGTGCCTCCTCCCTTTGGGGGGGGGGGGGGGGAATTACATCCCTATTCCTATTGGGCAAAATCCCCCAAAGCAAGATGGAGGATTTTCTGAGGAGGGGGTCACTTCAGCTCTGGTCACCTTAGGGGTGGACCTGGCTGAGGGGGTGGTGACTCCTTGTTTTTCTCATTATCTCCCCGGACTTGCCGCCAAAAGTTGGGGCTGTGTCCGGGGGGCGGGCATCTCTACTAGCTGGAGTGCCCTGGGGTGCTGTAACACCAGGCTTGAGCCTTTGAGGCTCACCACCAGGTGTTACAGTTCCTGAAGGGGGAGGTGTAAAGCACCTCCACCCAGGACAGGCTTTGTTCCTGGTCACAGAATGCACAAAGACAATCACCGCATGTGGCCAGAAACGGGTTTGGAAGTGGCAGGTTGGCAGAGACCGGTCAGCCTAGCACTAGCAGTGCTCTAAGATGCCCTCTGTGTGCATTTCTCAATAAATCCCACACTGGCATCAGTGTGCATTTATTGTGCTGAGAAGTTTGATACCAGACTTCCCAGTATTCAGTGTAGCCATTATGAAACTGTGGAGTTCATGTTTGACAAACTCCCAGACCATATACTCTATTTGGGTACCCCGCACTTACAACGTGTAAGAATTGGCTTAGACACTGTAGGGGCATAGAGGTCATGCAGCTATGCCTACACCTGTGGTATAGTGCACCCTGCCTTAGGGCTGTAAGGCCTTCTAGAGGGTTGACTTACCTATGCCACAGGCAGTGGGTTGTGGGCATGGCACTCTGAGGGGAGTGCCATGTCGACTTAGTCATTTTCTCCCCACCAGCACATTCAAGCTGTGAGGCAGTGTGCATGTGCTGCAGCCCTTAGAGACCTTCCATGGCCACAGGGCCCTTGGTACCAGGTGAACGAGTTACTTACCTTCGGTAACGACTTTTCTGGTGGATACATTAGCTACCTGTGGATTCCTCACCTCATGAATACTCCCATGGCGCCAGCATTCAACGGAAATCTTCTTACTAGTCTCTGCACGTCGACGAGGACGTCACTGTCGCCCACGCGACGCCGTCTGACGTCATACAGGCAATAAGAGGTCCTCGACGACGTGCGGACGTCAGTACCAATCATTTTTTACGTGCATGAGAACAACCAGGCAATGCAATGAAAGAGCAAGGCAACATCCATTATATTGTAAAAATACACCACATTGTATGAATAACTGTAAATCTTTTTATGTACATATATATATATATATATATATATATATATATAAAACTCTCTCTTTTAAAATATATACACACACCAAGTATATACACAAAGATATATACATATATACATATATATATATAAATATATTATATATACATCTATTGCACCCTCAAAGACCAAGAGGAAGGCACTCAAGGATTACTTGGTAAGACCAGAAAGGCAACGGGGAGGCGGGTGGGACCGTGAGGAATCCACAGGTAGCTAATGTATCCACCAGAAAAGTCGTTACCGAAGGTAAGTAACTCGTTCTTCTGATGGATACAACTACCTGTGGATTCCTCACCTCATGAATAGAGTCCCAAAGCAGTACCACGCCCGGCGGTGGGTGCCTAAATGGTCAAACCAAGAAATCCTGCAGCACTGACCGTGCAAAATGGCCGTCCCTTCTAACCTCAGAATCCAAACAGTAATGTTTTGCAAAAGTGTGAAGGGACGACCAAGTTGCGGCCTTGCAGATGTCGACCACAGGAACACCTCTGGCCAAGGCCGAAGTGGCCGACTTAGTTCTGGTGGAATGAGCTCTAATGCCCTCAGGAGGATCCTTCTTTGCCAAAGAGTAACATATTTTAATGCAAAGAACAACCCACCCGGATAGTGTTCTCTTGTGGACTGCCTTTCCTCTCCTCTTGCCCACGTATCCAATAAACAGCTGATCCTCCAGCCTGAAATCCTTTGTTCTATCGATAAAGAAGCTCAACGCTCTCTTTGGGTCCAGACGGTGCAGTCTTTCTTCCTCTTTGGAAGGATGAGGCGGAGGATAGAACGTGGACAAAGTAATTGCCTGAGCCAAATGGAAGGGTGAAACAACCTTCGGGAGGAAAGCAGCCTTGGTCCTCAACACCACCTTATCCCCATAAAAAGTTGTATAAGGGGGTTTTACTGATAAGGCCTGCAACTCACTCACTCTCCTTGCTGATGTTATAGCTATCAGGAAGACTGTTTTTAAAACCAAATACCTCAAGGGGCAAGAATGCAGAGGTTCAAAAGGGGACCCCATAAGGAAAGTCAGGACTAAGGACAAATCCCATTGCGGCATAACAAATGGCTTTGGAGGATATTGATTTAGAAGACCTTTCAAGAATCTGATAACAATAGGGGATTTAAATAAAGATGGTTGGTCTGGAAGACATAAGAAGGCTGACAAGGCCGATAAATAACCTTTAATGGTAGCCACTGCACAACCTTTCTGCGCCAGAGATAGAGCAAAAGACTAAACGTCCGATAGATGAGCATGCAAAGGATCAATCTGCCTCTCTCCACACCACGCAACAAATTTAGACCACCTATTAGCGTAGATAGATTTAGTGGAGTGTCGCCTGGCCGCTAATATAACATCCACTACCTCAGGCGGGAGAGAGAAGGAACTCAGGTTGCCCCGTTCAATCTCCAGGCATGTAGGTGCAGACTCTGGAGGTTGGGGTGTAGAACCTGCCCCTGCGACTGCGAGAGGAGGTCTGCCCTGAAAGGGAGACGGAGCGGCGGGCACATTGAGAGTTGGAGAAGGTCGGAGTACCACACCCTCCTTGGCCAATCCGGAGCTATTAAGATTACTAGAGCCCGGTCTTGGCGAATCTTCCTCAATACTCGAGGAATCAAGGGTATGGGAGGAAACGCGTAAAGCAACTGGCCGCACCAGGTCATTTGAAACGCGTCCCCCAACGCTTCCTGCATCGGATATTGAAGGCTGCAGAACAACGGACAATGCGCGTTCTCTCGAGTGGCGAACAGATCTACCCGAGGAAACCCCCACCTCTGGAAGATTAAACGGACTTGATCTGGATGGAGACGCCACTCGTGGTCTGCCGAGAAGTGGCGACTGAGACTGTCTGCACGCACGTTCAAAACTCCGGCCAGATGGTTTGCTATCAAGCAAATCCGATGGTCCTTTGCCCAGGACCATAGTCGAAGAGCTTCTCTGCAGAGAAGGTACGACCCCACTCCTCCCTGCTTGTTTATGTACCACATTGTGGTAGTATTGTCCGTTAGGACCTGTACCGACTGACCACGAAGGGAAGGGAGGAAGGCCTTGAGAGCCAGACGTACAGCCCGTAATTCTAACAGATTGATGTGAAAAATCTGTTCCTCTGGAGACCAAAGACCTTTGATCTCCAGATCCCCCAGATGAGCTCCCCACCCTAGAGTGGAAGCATCCGTTATGACTGTGGCCACTGGTGGCGACTGCTGGAACGGCTTTCCTTGCGAAAGATTGTTGCTTACAATCCACCACTTCAAATCCACAGCAGCATCTCTGGAGATCTTGACAGTACCCTCTAGATCCCCTCTGTGTTGAGACCACTGCCTTCGGAGGCACCACTGAAGAGCCCTCATGTGCCAGCGAGCATGCGTGACCAACAGAATGCAGGAGGCAAAAAGACCGAGCAGACGAAGGACCTTGAGGACTGGAATTACCGCTCCATTTCGAAACATTGGAACCAAATCCTGAATATCTTGAATCCGCTGAGGCGGAGGAAAGGCCCGACCCAATGTTGTATCCAGTACTGCCCCTATGAACAGGAGGCGCTGAGAGGGCTCTAGGTGAGATTTGGGCTCGTTCACCGAAAAACCCAGGTCGAACAACAACTGGGTTGTTGACTGCAGATGACGCAACACAAGCTCCGGGGACTTGGCTTTGATCAACCAGTCGTCCAAGTAAGGGAATACTGCTATCCCCTTCCTTCTGAGCTCTGCCGCAACCACCGACATCACCTTCGTGAAGACTCGAGGTGCTGAAGTAAGACCAAACGGAAGGACCGCAAACTGATAGTGTTGCGATCCCACCACAAACCGGAGATACTTCCTGTGTGACTTGAGTATCGGGATATGAAAGTAAGCATCCTGCAAGTCGACAGACACCATCCAGTCTTCCATGTTCAACGCCAAAAGCACCTGTGCTAGGGTCAGCATCTTGAACTTTTCCTGCTTGAGGAACCAATTCAAGATCCTCAGGTCCAGAATTGGTCTCAAACGACCATCCTTCTTGGGAATCAGGAAATACCTTGAGTAAACTCCTTGACCCCTTTCCTGCTCCGGGACCAACTCCACCGCGCCCTTTAAAAGGAGGACTTCTACCTCCTGTTCTAGCAACAGGAGGTGTTCTTGTGAACAATACGAAGGGCGGGGCGGGATGAGGGGCGGAAACTCCCGAAAGGGAAGGGTGTAGCCTTTTCCCACAACACTGAGAACCCAATTGTCCGACGTAACAGTCTCCCATTTGGTGAGAAAATGCTGTAATCTTCCCCCTACAGGAGAGGCGTGAGTTGGAAATGGTGGAAGCCTAAGGCTGCTTCCCCTGCTGCACCCCGCCAGAGGATGAGGAAGAGGCAGAGTGCTGCTGAGAGGCTCCTCTGGTGCGGACCCTACCTCTCCCCCTAAAAGATCTATAGGGATGGGAAGAGGCAGGTTGCTGATATCTTCCCCGAAAGGAAGAGGAGGAAGAGCCACGCCCAAATCCACGAAACCTCCTGAAAAATCTGGAAGAGGCCGTGGAAGAAGGAGCTTGGAGCCCTAACGACTTAGCCGTGGCCCTGCTTTCCTTAAAACGTTCCAAGGCCGAATCAGCCTTAGCCCCAAACAGTTTGTCCCCATCAAACGGGAGATCCAACAATGTGGACTGTACATCAGCCGAAAAGCCCGAGTTACGGAGCCAGGCCTGTCTCCTTGCCACCACAGTTGTGCCCATTGCTCTGGCTACCGAGTCGGTGGTATCCAGTCCCGTCTGGATAATTTGGGTCGCAGCAGCCTGGGCATTTGAGACAAGATCCAAAAGACCCTGGGGAAGCTCTGTAAACGAAGAGGAGATGTCATCCATCAGAGCATGAATATACCTCCCCAGGATACAGGTTGCATTGGTGGCTTTTAACGCCAGACTGCAGGACGAAAAAATCTTCTTCGACTGTGCCTCTAGCTTCTTTGAATCTCTGTCCCCAGGCACCGTCGGAAAAGAACCAGGCGCTGACTTGGACGAACAGGAGGCCTGCACCACCAAGCTCTCCGGCGTAGGGTGCCTGGACAGAAAACCAGGGTCAGTTGGAGCCGCCCGATACCTCCTGGCCGCGGCTCTGTGAACTGCTGGGGAAGATGCCGGCCTCTTCCACACCTCTAAAACCGGATCCAGCAGAGCGTCATTAAAAGGTAACAGAGGCTCCGCCGCGGCTGAGGCCGGATGTAACACCTCTGTCAAAAGGTTTTGTTTCGCCTCCACCACCAGCAAAGGCAGGTCCAAAAAACTAGCTGCCTTCCGTACCACTGCATGAAAGGAAGCAGCCTCCTCAGTATATTCCCCCGGGGACGAAAGGTCCCACTCAGGGGAAGTGTCCAGCCCACTGGCCGACTCCAGTCCACGCAGCCCATCACCCGAGTCCTCTAGCTCTCCTTCCTCTAGGGCTCGTTGGTACTCCTGCTCTTCTAGTACCCGGAGAGCACTTCTCCTTGAATGCAGTCGTTGCTCAATCCGCGGAGTCGACAATGCCTCCGCCGAAGAGCAGTTGAAACGGATGGATCCACCGGAGTCACAGGCCGAAATCTCGACGTCGACGGGATGGAAATCCCTGGGGCCAATCCTTCCGAAGCCACCGGAGCGGCCACCGGCGCCGACACTGGCGCCGAGCCCACGTTCCCAAACGGGAGAAAGGGCATAAAGGGTGCCGGCCGAAGAGGCACAGGATCACCCAAAGAAAAGGCCAAAGGCCCAGCCGGAGCACCCCCTGGAGCCATCTGTTGGAAGATGGCATACATCGCATTCAAGAATGCGGAACTATCGGCTCCAGGGGTGGGAAAAGCCGGATACTGGGGTGCCTGTCTCGGAGGCGACCCCGACGCCGACCTCGGCGTCTGCGCCGGAGAAAACACTTGAGGCTCCAATACCTCAATCACCGACGCCTGTCCAGGTGAAGTTGGAGACGCCGGAGAAGGCAACGGCGTCGAAGGATGCGGCGTAACCGTGGGGCTGACCTCCCATGTTCTTCGGCGCCGATCCGGAGACCTGGAACGAGCCTCCCTTGAATGACGCCGAGATTCTCTACGGCGCCGGGAGTCTCGATGACGCCGATGTCTTGGAGAAGACTTCTTGTGATGCTTCTCCTTTGACTTGGCCATAAACAGCTTCGCCTCACGTTCTTTAAGAGCCTTTGGATTCATGTGCTGACATGAATCACAAGTCGAGACGTCGTGGTCGGAGCTCAAACACCAAAGGCAATCGGAATGAGGATCCGTCACCGACATCTTGCCTCCACACTCACGACAAGGCTTAAATCCAGACTTTCTCTGCGACATTATTTCCACAGCGAAAGACTACGCAGCAAGATATACACTGTAACCGCAAGAGTAACAGTTGCTCCCTCGAAGATAACCGTTTCGAATGCACGGAAAAAAGGGAACTGACGTCCGCACGTCGTCGAGGACCTCTTATTGCCTGTATGACGTCAGACGGCGTCGCGTGGGCGACAGTGACGTCCTCGTCGACGTGCAGAGACTAGTAAGAAGATTTCCGTTGAATGCTGGCGCCATGGGAGTATTCATGAGGTGAGGAATCCACAGGTAGTTGTATCCATCAGAAGTACCTTTTACAAAGGACTTAACTGTGTGCCAGGGCTGTGCCAATTGTGGAGACAAAGGTACAGATTTAGGGAAAGAACACTGGTGCTGGGGCCTGGTTAGCAGGGTCTGTAGGAGGCTGGACTGGCTTGTAGTGAGTACCAAGGGGTACTTGCACCTTGCACCAGGCCCAGTTATCCCTTATTAGTGTATAGGGTGTCTAGCAGCTTAGGCTGATAGATAATGGTAGCTTAGCAGAGCAGCTCAGGCTGAACTAGGAGACGTGTGAAGCTACTACAGTACCACTTAGTGTCATATGCACAATATCATAAGAAAACACAATACACAGTTATACTAAAAATAAAGGTACTTTATTTTTATGACTGTAAGGAAATGCCTCCTTGGCATGGTTACCCCCTGACTTTTTGCCTTTGCTGATGCTATGTTTTGAATTGAAAGTGTGCTGAGGCCTGCTAACCAGGCCCCAGCACCAGTGTTCTTTCCCTAACCTGTACTTTTGATTCCACAATTGGCACACCCTGGCAACCAGATAAGTCCCTTGTAACTGGTACCTCTGGTACCAAGGGCCCTGATGCCAGGGAAGGTCTCTAAGGGCTGCAGCATGTATTATGCCACCCTAAGAGACCCCTCACTCAGCACAGACACACTGCTTACCAGCTTGTGTGTGCTAGTGAGAACAAAATGAGTAAGTCGACATGGCACTCCCCTCAGGGTGCCATGCCAGCCTCTCACTGCCTATGCAGTATAGGTAAGACACCCCTCTAGCAGGCTTTACAGCCCTAAGGCAGGGTGCACTATACCATAGGTGAGGGTACCAGTGCATGAGCACTGTGCCCCTACAGTGTCTAAGCAAAACCTTAGACATTGTAAGTGCAGGGTAGCCATAAGAGTATATGGTCTGGGAGTCTGTTTTACACGAACTCCACAGCACCATAATGGCTACACTGAAAACTGGGAAGTTTGGTATCAAACTTCTCAGCACAATAAATGCACACTGATGCCAGTGTACATTTTATTGTAAAATACACCACAGAGGGCACCTTAGAGGTGCCCCCTGAAACTTAACCGACTATCTGTGTAGGCTGACTGGTTCCAGCAGCCTGCCACCCTAGAGACATGTTGCTGGCCCCATGGGGAGAGTGCCTTTGTCACTCTGAGGCCAGTAACAAAGCCTGCACTGGGTGGAGATGCTAACACCTCCCCCAGGCAGGAGCTGTAACACCTGGCGGTGAGCCTCAAAGGCTCACCCCTTTGTCACAGCACCGCAGGACACTCCAGCTAGTGGAGTTGCCCGCCCCCTCCGGCCCGGCCCCCACTTTTGGCGGCAAGGCCGGAGAAAATAATGAGAATAACAAGGAGGAGTCACTGGCCAGTCAGGACAGCCCCTAAGGTGTCCTGAGCTGAGGTGACTCTAACTTTTAGAAATCCTCCATCTTGCAGATGGAGGATTCCCCCAATAGGATTAGGGATGTGACCCCCTCCCCTTGGGAGGAGGCACAAAGAGGGTGTACTCACCCTCAGGGCTAGTAGCCATTGGCTACTAACCCCCCAGACCTAAACACGCCCTTAAATTTAGTATTTAAGGGCTTCCCTGAACCTAAAGATTTAGATTCCTGCAACAACAAGAAGAAGGACTGCCTAGCTGAAAACCCCTGCAGAGGAAAACCAGAAGACAACAACTGCCTTGGCTCCAGAAACTCACCGGCCTGTCTCCTGCCTTCCAAAGAACTCTGATCCAGCGACAACTTCCAAAGGGACCAGCGACCTCTGAATCCTCTGAGGACCGCCCTGCTTCGACGACGACAAGAAACTCCCGAGGACAGCGGACCTGCTCCAAAAAGACTGCAACTTTATCCAAAGGAGCAGCTTTAAAGAACCCTGCAAACTCCCCGCAAGAAGCGTGAGACTTGCAACACTGCACCCGGCGACCCCGACTCGGCTGGTGGAGAACCAACACCTCAGGGAGGACCCCCGGAGTACTCTACGACTGTGAGTACCAAAACCTGTCCCCCCTGAGCCCCCACAGCGCCGCCTGCAGAGGGAATCCCGAGGCTTCCCCTGACCGCGACTCTCTGAAACCTAAGTCCCGACGCCTGGAAAAGACCCTGCACCCGCAGCCCCCAGGACCTGAAGGACCGGACTTTCACTGCAGAAGTGACCCCCAGGAGTCCCTCTCCCTTGCCCAAGTGGAGGTTTCCCCGAGGAAGCCCCCCCTTGCCTGCCTGCAGCGCTGAAGAGATCCCTTGATCTCTCATTGACTTCCATTGCGAACCCGACGCTTGTTCTAACACTGCACCCGGCCGCCCCCGCGCCGCTGAGGGTGAAATTTCTGTGTGGGCTTGTGTCCCCCCCGGTGCCCTACAAAACCCCCCTGGTCTGCCCTCCGAAGACGCGGGTACTTACCTGCTGGCAGACTGGAACCGGGGCACCCCCTTCTCTCCATTGAAGCCTATGCGTTTTGGGCACCACTTTGAACTCTGCACCTGACCGGCCCTGAGCTGCTGGTGTGGTAACTTTGGGGTTGCTCTGAACCCCCAACGGTGGGCTACCTTGGACCAAGAACTGAACCCTGTAAGTGTCTTACTTACCTGGTAAAACTAACAAAATCTTACCT
Organism: Pleurodeles waltl; assembly: GCF_031143425.1. Taxonomy (NCBI): domain Eukaryota; kingdom Metazoa; phylum Chordata; class Amphibia; order Caudata; family Salamandridae; genus Pleurodeles; species Pleurodeles waltl. The sequence continues at coordinate 96,187,732 of NC_090441.1, forward strand.
CCCCCAGGAACTGTGAAAATTGCACTGTGTCCACTTTTAAAATAGCTATTTGTGAATAACTTGAAAAGTATACATGCAATTGAAATGATTCAAAGTTCCTAATGTACTTACCTGCAATACCTTTCAAACAAGATATTACATGTTAAATTTGAACCTGTGGTTCTTAAAATAAACCAAGAAAAGATATTTTTCTATACAAAACCTATTGGCTGGATTTGTCTCTGAGTGTGTGTACCTCATTTATTGTCTATGTGTATGTACAACAAATGCTTAACACTACTCCTTGGATAAGCCTACTGCTCGACCACACTACCACAAAATAGTGCATTAGTATTATCTCTTTTTACCACTATTTTACCTCTAAGGGGAACCCTTGGACTCTGTGCATGCTATTCCTTACTTTGAAATAGCACATACAGAGCCAACTTCCTACAATGACAATATGCCAAAGTATCTTCGAGTGTACCCTCAGTGAGAGGATAGGAAATATACACAAGATATATATACACAATAGCAAAAATATGCAGTATAGTCTTCGAAAACAGTGCAAACAATGTATAGTTACAATAGGATGCAATGGGGAAACATAGGGATAGGGGCAACACAAACCATATACTCCAAAAGTGGAATGCGAACCACGAATGGACCCCAAACCTATGTGACCTTGTAGAGGGTCGCTGGGACTATTAGAAAATAGTGAGAGTTAGAAAAATAACCCTCCCCAAGACCCTGAAAAGTGAGTGCAAAGTGCACTAAAGTTCCCCTAAGGACAAAGAAGTCGTGTTAGAGGAATAATGCAGGAAAGACACAAACCAACAAGGCAACAACTGTGGATTTCCAATCTAGGGTACCTGTGGAACAAGGGGACCAAGTCCAAAAGTCACAAGCAAGTCGGAGATGGGCAGATGCCCAGGAAATGCCAGCTGCGGGTGCAAAGAAGCTTCTACTGGACAGAAGAAGCTGAGGTTTCTGCAGGAACGAAAAGGGCTAGAGACTTCCCCTTTGGTGGACGGATCCCTCTCGCCGTGGAGAGTCGTGCAGAAGTGTTTTCCCGCCGAAAGAACGCCAACAAGCCTTGCTAGCTGCAAATCGTGCGGTTAGCGTTTTTGGACGCTGCTGTGGCCCAGGAGGGACCAGGAGGTCGCAAATTGGACCAGGAGAGAGAGGGGACGTCGAGCAAGACAAGGAGCCCTCTCAGCAGCAGGTAGCACCCGGAGAAGTGCCAGAAACAGGCACTACGAGGATGCGTGAAACGGTGCTCACCCGAAGTCGCACAAAGAAGTCCCACATCGCCGGAGAACAACTTAGGAGGTCGTGCAATGCAGGTTAGAGTGCCGTGGACCCAGGCTGGACTGTGCACAAAGGATTTCCGCCGGAAGTGCACGGAGGCCGGAGTAGCTGCAAAAGTCGCGGTTCCCAGCAATGCAGTTTAGCGAGGTGAGGCAAGGACTTACCTCCACCAAACTTGGACTGAAGAGTCACTGGACTGTGGGGGCCACTTGGATAGAGTTGCTGGATTCGAAGGACCTCGCTCGTCGTGCTGAGAGGAGACCCACGGGACCGGTAATGCAGCTTTTTGGTGCCTGCGGTTGCAGGGGGAAGATTCCGTCGACCCACGGGAGATTTCTTCGGAGCTTCTAGTGCAGAGAGGAGGCAGACTACCCCCACAGCATGCACCACCAGGAAAACAGTCGAGAAGGCGGCAGGATCAGCGTTACAGAGTTGCAGTAGTCGTCTTTGCTACTATGTTGCAGTTTTGCAGGCTTCCAGCGCGGTCAGCAGTCGATTCCTTGGCAGAAGGTGAAGAGAGAGATGCAGAGGAACTCGGCTGAGCTCTTGCATTCGTTATCTCAAGTTTCCCCAGAGACAGAGACCCTAAATAGCCAGAAAAGAGGGTTTGGCTACTTAGGAGAGAGGATAGGCTAGCAACACCTGAAGGAGCCTATCACAAGGAGTCTCTGACGTCACCTGGTGGCACTGGCCACTCAGAGCAGTCCAGTGTGCCAGCAGCACCTCTGTTTCCAAGATGGCAGAGGTCTGGAGCACACTGGAGGAGCTCTGGACACCTCCCAGGGGAGGTGCAGGTCAGGGGAGTGGTCACTCCCCTTTCCTTTGTCCAGTTTCGCGCCAGAGCAGGGCTAAGGGGTCCCCTGAACCGGTGTAGACTGGCTTATACAGAATTGGGCACATCTGTGCCCAACAAAGCATTTCCAGAGGCTGGGGGAGGCTACTCCTCCCCTGCCTTCACACCATTTTCCAAAGGGAGAGGGTGTCACACCCTCTCTCAGAGGAAGTTCTTTGTTCTGCCATCCTGGGCCAGGCCTGGCTGGACCCCAGGAGGGCAGATGCCTGTCTGAGGGGTTGGCAGCAGCAGCAGCTGCAGTGAAACCCCAGGAAGGGCAGTTTGGCAGTACCAGGGTCTGTGCTACAGACCACTGGGATCATGGGATTGTGCCAACTATGCCAGGATGGCATACAGGGGGCAATTCCATGATTATAGACATGTTACATGGCCATATTCGGAGTTACCATTGTGAAGCCACATATAGGTAGTGACCTATATGTAGTGCACGCGTGTAATGGTGTCCCCGCACTCACAAAGTTCAGGGAATTGGCTCTGAACAATGTGGGGGCACCTTGGCTAGTGCCAGGGTGCCCTCACACTAAGTAACTTTGCACCTAACCTTTACCAGGTAAAGGTTAGACATATAGGTGACTTATAAGTTACTTAAGTGCAGTGTAAAATGGCTGTGAAATAACGTGGCCGTTATTTCACTCAGGCTGCAGTGGCAGGACTGTGTAAGAATTGTCAGAGCTCCCTATGGGTGGCAAAATAAATGCTGCAGCCCATAGGGATCTCCTGGAACCCCAATACCCTGGGTACCTCAGTACCATATACTAGGGAATTATAAGGGTGTTCCAGTAAGCCAATGTAAATTGGTAAAATGGTCACTAGCCTGTTAGTGACAATTTGGAAAGAAATGAGAGAGCATAACCACTAAGGTTCTGATTAGCAGAGCCTCAGTGAGACAGTTAGTCACTACACAGGTAACACATTCAGGCACACTTATGAGCACTGGGGCCCTGGGTTACCAGGGTCCCAGTGACACATACAACTAAAACAACATATATACAGTGAAAAATGGGGGTAACATGCCAGGCAAGATGGTACTTTCCTACAGGGTCCCAGCACACTTTCAATCAAAGCTGGCATCAACAAAAGGCAAAACGTTAGAGGGTAACCATGCCAACAGTGGTATTTTCCTAAAACCACCTTGAGAGACCTCCCCCCCCCCCCTACAAACTGCACACAGCCTGCCATTGTAGACTGCATGGCACAGTGCAAGCCATGAGGGAAAACACGACATGGCACACTCATTGTGTGCCATGCCCCAAATTACTGCATACAACATATGAAAGTTACCCCTACAGCAGGCGTTAGAGCCCTAGGGCAGGGTGCATTATATCGGATGTGAGGACATATCTGCATGAGCATACTGTCTAGTTTGATTCCTAGATACTGCAAGTGAACAGGGAAGACGTCTTAAGATATGTACTGGACAATTGTCCTTACGAGTTACCCAGCTACATAATGGCTTCACTGAAACCTATGGTGTTTGGTATCAACAGCTCATCATAACTAAATCCATACTGATGTAAATATTAGATTGATTATGACATGCACCCAAAGGACACTTTAGAGGTGCCACCTGAAACCTACCAGAACCTTAGTGTACTGGAAGCCTGCCACCACAGACACGTTTCTGACCCCCTTGAGGTGAGAGCCTGTGCTCTCAGAGGCCAGACACAATGCCTGCTCTGGAGGAAGGTGTCATCATCTCCAGCTGGATGGCTAGTGAATCTGCATAACAAGGCCAGGGACTTCAAAGTTTCTGCCACTTTTGATATGTTACCCTGCTTTCACCAGACCTGGGAGTTGTCGCCCCCTGCCCTAGGGCCTATTTGGCACGGAGTCAGGTGGGAATTAGCTATTCAAGCAGGTGTGTTGCACTACCAGGCTAATCACACCCCTAAGGTGGGCAGCCTGATATGCTCCACGAAGGAAAGGTTCCACCATCTTGGTTTTGGTGGAATTAGGAATTCTGGGACAGGGTTATGCCCACTACCCACAAGAAGTGGTCATATAGGGGGGTGCAGTCACCGCAGGGGTAAGTAGCCAGTAGGCTACTATTCTACACTCCCCTAAACACCCCTAAATTGAGAATTTAGGTGACCCTATGACACAAAAAACTTCAATTCGTCTGACTGAAGAAGAAGGAGGACAAAATGAAGGGTCAATTAGTGCAAGAACTGAGGACCAACCTGGACTTTTGGCGCTAAATCCTGCCTACCTGCAGCTGTCCAGACAGTCGCCCAGACCCAGCTCATCCTGCAGCTGTGAATCTCCCAAGAGACTCGGAGGGCTGCCAGCACCCTGCCAACACCTCCCTTTCAGTTCAGGAACCACTCCCCTGCATCTGCAGGCATCGACTGCACTTTGCTGGCCACAGGGCCCACCAAGAGAGCAACTCGCCAGAAGGAGCTTGCTGTGTGACCAGGAGACTAACCCCGATAGTTGTACCAAGCCTCGAGATGCTGCTCGCTTCAGCACCCTCACAGCACCAATACCTGGGACACCAGTGCATTTGCTGCAACAAAGGCTTGTTTGTGCCTGAATCAGACACCACTGCTTCACAAAGACCACCTGCACCCGAGGGACGACGGAACCGTTGAGGCTGCCAATGAGAGCAGCCAGACTGACTGTTTTTCTTCCCCCTCTTCAGGTCTAGCCAAGCACTGTGAACCAAAACCCTCTGCACCAGAGCTCCCTGGCCTGGGTCCACCCACATCGACTGCACCACCTTATTCCCAGGATGCTCACCAACTGAGCCCCCCACTGGAAGCTCCTGGACTTGTCCCCAAGTCCCATTCTGCACCCTTGTTTCTAGGTGGCCCCCTCTTCGCCAACCATGCAGAGCGAAAGGCATCCGACCCAACCAGCACCTCTGCACACAACACCGCAGGGAATGTAGAACTGAACTGCTAGTGTTTCTCGTGACCTTGCCCTGTTAGAACCCTACAACTCAAAGGGAACCCCCTGAGCTCCTTCTGCAAATGTCCATATGCAGTAAATATCCTTTACCCATTGAAAGTCATTACCACGTAAAAGCGGATTGGTGTGAATACTTACCTCACTGTGAAATATAATTCTGCAACGGTGCTTACCTTTCTTTGAAGATTTTCTGGTGTTGAAACATATATAAAAGTATTGCATTTTTCTAAAATTGATCTCGAGTTTCTTCTCGAGTGTGTGTCTCGTTTATTGAATCTGTGTTCAACAAATGCTTAGCACTACCATCTGATAAACTTAACTACTCATCCACACTAAGACAAAAGAAAGCATTTAGGGTTATTACTTAAACCTCTGTCAGCGAATAAGGGTTGCCTGTGCTATCTGCATAGCGTAACCCTACATTCGGTACCCTACAAAGATAGCCAGCTTCCTACACAATTACAAAGATTTATTGGAACTTAAAAGAATTTACTTACCATTTAATTATATCTCTGGTTCCTTTCCATAGATATTTGTCATTCTGGTATCTAATTTAAGATAAAAATGCACTCTATTTTTAGAAACTGGTGTTGGATTATTTTGTGTTGTGTTTTTTACCTACCTGTTGTTTTGGAACTTTACATTCATTCCTTTAACTAAGCCAGACTACTTTGTGCCACAGCTACCTAGGACTGAGTTAATGGATTTGGTAAAAAAAACTAACTGGATCTGCTGGAGATTGCGCCATTACTATGTGGTGATGTTTCACAACCACACCACACCATAATCCACTTTCCTACAAGTACCATATTGGTGAATGACTAAATACAATAACCTAATTTATTGAAGACTGGTTGGCCAAAATATAAGAGAAAGATGGATTTCAACTAACCTGCAAGGGCCAGACTGGACCTTGAGCAGACCATTCTCCACTGCTTCAGTCCAGAATAGATCAAACGCATCCTCTTTCAGAGAAACACGCAGTAGGTCAAGTCCCACAGCAGGCAAGTTCCGATCCTTCTTAACAGACTCAGCTGCAGTTTTCAAAAGTTCAACCAACCTGAAAATTTAGAACACAAAAGAGGTGCAATGGTTTAATAAATATTGTCATATTATGTTATAGACCATTTGTTCAGTGCATGTATACCAAAAAAGGTTTCACGGCGTGGGAACAATAAAAGATAAAGGATTCAATGCTTAGCCATACGCTTGCCTAAATAGCCAAGTTTTAAGCGGAGTCCTGAAACTAGCATAATTGGAAGAAGCTTTCACATTAGGGGGTGAAAGAGTTTCAGACAAATGGGGCCATCACTGAAAACATGGTGTCCCCCATCCCTTTCCTACTGAATTTAGGGACCTCTAGTAGATTAAGGTGAGCTGATCTAAAGTTACCCTTGGGAGAATAATTCTGGAGGAAACAAAGGTAGAGCATATGGCATGACGAAATGTAAAAACAATGCAGCCAATTTTAAACTGTGATCTCTGGGCGACTGGAAGCCACTGCAGCTTTGCCATCAGAGGCGTGGAGTGACAGTGTCTAGGCTTGCACCCGCCAACCTAGCTGTTTGATTCTGAACCAGCTGAAGTCACTGACTCAGACCTTTTGGGAGTCGCAAGTAAAGAGAGTTAGCGTAATCGATCCAGGACATCAGAACAGCAATTATGATCTGAATGAGGGCCTCGAGATTGAAATAATTCCTTATTTTCTTTATTTTCTGGTGCTAGAGAAAACAAGAGGTTATCATTGCCCCTATCTGAGGCTTTATTGTAAGGTCTTTGTCGATGAAGGTCCCACATCTTTTGACTGCTTTTTCTGGGATTGGAGAAGGACCCATCTCCGATGGCAAGTAGGAGGGATTCCATCTTGTTTTTGACCATCACAATATCAGTTTTTTCAGAATTCAACTTAAACTGCCATCATTTAATCCAGTCACAAATGTACAGCATAGTGTTCTGAAGGAGCACTAGTGACTCTGTTGTATTGTCAATATTGAAAAGCAGCTGCATGTTGTTAGCATAATTGAAGATTTTTACCCCTAAATTACGTAGTGTACGCATCAGCAGGCAGATATACAGGTTAAATAAGTGGGGGGAAGTAATGAGCCATGCGGTACACCACATATCGAGCTCACCTTGGATGAATTATAGGGAGAGAGGCCGACTGGCTAGGATCAGTCTTGGAGGAAGATTTCAGTCAAATGCTGGCCCCTGCAGGCTCGCAGCCTTGACACATTTGAGAAGAATGACAGGATTCACTGTGTCAAAGGCTGCCGATAATTCCAGCAAGACAAGTGCCGGGCCATCCCTTTGTCAGCAGCACCTTTTATATTGCCGACTATGGCGAGATTTGCAGTTTCCGTGTAATGGGCAGACTGAAAGTCAGCCGGACGAGAATTCAAAAAAAGACTCTTATGGGAAACAACAGAGGTTTTGGGTGATGTGTGGGAAAAGACCGAGGTGTTGGGTGATGTGTCCCTTTAGTAATTTAGCTAAGAATGGCAGTAGGGAAAAAGGATAATTCTCTAAAAAGGATGGATCTTCTCCAGGTTTTTTTTTTTTTTTTTTTTAAAGATAAAGAACTACCGCCTTCTTGAAAGCAAGAGAAACCCTTCCTTGCCTCAGAGATAGTTTGAGCAAAGATATCACTAGATGCGGAAACTTAGAAATTATTTCTTTTAGCATCTGGGGAGGGGAGGAATCTCTAGGAGATCCTGATTTGACCTTGGTCATCAACTTTATTAAGCAATCTTTAGTGATGTCTGGAAATTACATGAGTTTCAGTGCAATTTACTTAATCCGGGAGGGTATTGGTGAATGAAGGACTAGGTGGGATTCTGTCTCTTCAGCTGTATTTTATTGACAAAACAATAATTTAAGTCATCGCATAATTTTCAGCATGTTTTCAACATTTCTAAAAATCAAATATTTATTCTTCATCCGTATGTAACAATCTCATTTTCCTAATGGCTGCACCTAACAAGGACACACTACAAACAAGTAAATAGTTTAACTTTGACACAGGATCTTGTTCTTCCTACGTGGTGCCATGCACATTCTCACCAAGTCAACATCTTTCCAGTAAAGTTATGGTTTAAAAACATGCAAAATTAATGTTGTTGTTGCTAGGATGCTGTTGTTGACCTGCCTACCTCTATAATTTCCCTTACTTGCTGCAGGTGATTGCAGTCACTATAACAAGAATAAATGACATTTCATACAGCTCTAGCCACATCGTGCAACAGACATTTTTCTTTTGTATGCGCTATTAAAAGCTAACGTGATTTTCATCATTCTATATGTAGCCCACTCTTTCTTGGTTATCTCTCTTTCCCTATGTAATACTAAGTGCTGATCCACAACATACATTTATGACCAAATACTGGCCCAAATTTTACCTGGCTACATTGATTTGCTGTGCTACATTGCCCAGCGCTCTCCTGATTAGGTGGTGCAGACTTAATTTTTTTCTTGCCAAAATTCCCCTCAGTGACAACTCTAGATATATGATTTTAGACAGTGTTGTAGCAGTTAACTGATTTGCCCTATTCACGGCAACAGTGCTATTAAAACCTGGTTGAGGTGAGCTAGCGCTACAACTCTTAAATATAGAAATAGAAAGGCGAGCCTTGAAATAAAGAGTGAATTTACAGAATAAATAGCATGGGGTAGGTGTTTTGTTTGGCAAGAACAGAGTGATTTACAGAACATCAAAATATCATTCATCTACCACAGCAGGTGCTTATCAGGAAAACAGATACAATGCTATAGGTATTAATAGTTGTTCTACTTTCCAGTGAGATAGCAATGCTGTGCAGGTTCTACTGTGCTGTGTAATTTCAAGTTGTTGTTGGCATGTACGAAATTCAGGATGGGATTACATAATTCTACATTTTCCGAATTTCCCTTATCTGCTGCAGATTAAGCAAGGTTGGATAGACCGGTGAGGCACGTTCCTTTTTATAGTGGTATTCCATGCCAAGACTGTAGTAAAGCCATTTTACACTTTGCTGTCCACTGTCTGGCAAATCAATGCTAGCTGGTCAGTCAACACAGAATATTAAGAGCGTTTCTCAAACTAGACACCAATAACACAACACAAGTGTTCCTCAGCAACAAACCAACATCCCTGAATCCCACAAATGCGCAAATCTTGTGTAGTGACACAGATGCTGATATTACAAACGAGAACCCCGGGTTCTAATCTGACTTTGAACTTTTGGAAAAATCTTGCAATTCTGGGCAACCCATTTTATACATACTACTTTGGCATAAATTGTAAAAGCATATATAATGTAAATTTGGGAGCTACATAAATATTGTGACCGCTATGCTCTCCTCACCGCACACGGTTTCAGTAATATGGTTTCATTCACACTCTCCTCACAAACAAACAAAGGTGTTGTACATATAGAACCTTATATACGAGATGCTTGTTGTTCAATTGCATGTTCTATGTAACATGCTTTCATGTACATCTAGGTGCTACCAGACCCACAACTGCACTGAACACCCAATAGTGAGCACATCCTACCACTGAAACAGTTTACTCTGAAATATCCTCATCTTCATCCATCCACGTCTCCACCAAGGACAAACCAGTAGAAGGAGTTACCATTAACTGCTTACATAGCTAATCCTCCACAACACAGCCCCTAGACTGACTACATAAGTGATGGAAATCCACTCCTTCTCCCTTGCATCTCTCCCGCTGGCTCTTAGACAATGGCCACAGGTTGAATTCAGTACCCTTGCCTCGTCCAAAGCTCAGCAAAAAGATAACACACTATGCCCTAGACAGTCCCTACTCTTGTCAGATTGCATTCTGAGCACACAACGCATCAGGAAAGAAAGGCTTCACAGCAAATTCCAAGGAACGCCTACAGGAAAGAAAAAAGACAACATCTCTACAGAAATTAACTTTAAGACTATTCAGTTTAAAATCCATTCTTTTAATCATTCAGTGAATGAGACTAGAGGGCTACCTTGTACAAGAAATAATATACTAATAGCAAAAGGAAAATATACTAACTGTAGCAGCAAGAGTAGCAGAACAGATTCAAACAAACATATACATTTTTTATGTAGTCCTTTCGTGTGTTTTTGCTGTACAAATAGTAACTCATGGCAAACTTTTTTTTAAATTCAAAAACTATTAAAAAAAAGAAAGCTGCATCACAACCGACTGCTTACAGGAAGGGCAAGGCATCTACATTAAATAGGATGAAAATACATCTTTAAAGAGATATATAGCAGTAGAAACTAACTGCAAATTATGGATGGACAGTGTACCACAGAATTGTGTTAGTAGCCATTTATATTCTCTTGATAGAGCAGGAAAAAATAAATTTCTAACTCACTTTGGCACATTTTCCAATGTAACAATGGTAGACGAGCCAAGCAGCTTCTTCAACTTTTTGGGTTTCAAAACCCCAGGGAACTTCTGCAATCCAACCAACAGTAAGTGCAGCTGTTCTGGAGAGCTGAATGCAGAGGTCAGGTCAGCCTTGAGCACCCCTAGCAGGACTTCCTCAAAGGTGGCTTCTGGGATCTAAGATGATAAAGAAAACAGTACATGAGCAACACTCAATTTAAGAGTTGCCTTGCACGAACCCTTGAAGATTTGAAACCAAAACTGCAAGCTCAGCAAGACACTTGACAAGAACTAGTCGAACATGGCAAAACTGCACAACACAAATAGAATGCACCAAATCTACAGAAAATAATTTGAAAGCAGTAGTTTATATAAAAACAAATTCAGACGACAGCAAACGTTTTGGGATTTAAAGAAGCATGCTTGAACACAGACACACTCTCATACCTACAGTGAGATCTCCTACATAGTTAAGAACCAAAAGGTGGTTTCTCCTTTGTATCTCTTGGCACACTGGCTCAGTGAATTCAAACTATTTGTGTGGAGACTCTGGACCAGCAACATCTGGGCCATGTAGGAAACTGGGGTATAGTAACAATAGACTAAAAACAAACATTTTCAATGCAATGTGTCTCGCATTTGCTCGAGTTAGAGCTATTAGCGTTGTAAAGTAGAAAGAAAAAAAAACACAGCACAATCGCGCTGCGTGGAAAATAAACAGATAAAGTAGTCCGGACCCCAAGCTGAAAACATCGAGCCTCGTATGTTTTTAGTAGTTTACCGGTGCTGTGTGGGTGGGCTAAACACCAGAAAAGGCATGACGTATGCATGCCTTTCACAAATGAAAACAAGCAGATTTTAAAATGCAAGCCCACGAACCAATGTAAGTGACTGACGTGACATGGGGGTGGTTGTTAGCACAAAGAGAGATTACAGAATGGGACGGAGCACTTTGCGTTCGCCCACAACGAGTCTATGGGAGGAGTTAGTGCTATTTCTCACACACAATAAAAAGCTGACTCCCTTAGGGTTCAGAATTTATTGTGTGCAATAAACAATCTATTCTGAGTTTCTGGGGAAAAACATGCAGGTTTTTGGTGCTTACCAAGCCACAATCCACATGTTACCTTAAATACTTACTGTTTTCCCCGGTTAAATTTCAGCATGGTGGGTTATTTACACACCTGGCAATTACAAGGTGCTCTAAAGACCAAACTATTTTAAATGCCTACCTGCAGTTATACGAAACCATAGACCCAATAATTAGGTCCTCAGTGGGAAAACCTTCTGATTTTATTTCCTAAAAACACATACAGTGTTATGTTTCTAACCTAGAAACGATGCCAAAGACCATAGAAAATTATAATCCAAGAAACAAGTTAGCATCTGCTACAAAGCCAAGTGGCGGAAGCAACTGCTCTTCTTTGTCTAAAGCAAACAATATTCACTAGATGTACAAAATATATGTTTCCCCAACAAAAAGGCAGAAGCAATGGTATACAAAGGCATGGGCATCACTGTTTGAATTCCAAGACATCAGGTGTACAGGCAACAATACTCAGGACAATGTGTGCTCCTTTCCACAACATGTAATGAAAACAGAATGGCTGCCCTGGGTAAATTATTAAAGTCACACTCAATGTATGAGGCTGGTGGGAAATCATAATATAATAATATATCCAATTCATAGCATGTATGTAAAGTAGTAATTCACCCTACGGAAATCTTGGCACAATAGAAGAAATGTTTCTTATTTATGCATACTGTTAACTAACTCAATGGTATTCATTAGCAACCTTAGATAATGAAAGGATGGGTGCATACACTTGGATTCATACCAAGCAACAGCCCAGCAAAATGTCAAAGCAATCAATATTCCAACTGATCATAAAGGATGACTTAAGGAAATAAGCCAATTTATATGAATATTTTACTCCTAGAGAAGACAACTAGTTTATATAGTTCACCCCTAAAGTAAATGGCATTCAAATGGGTATCTGAATTAAGTGTCTGAAATGAAGGATGCTACAAAATGTGAAAGCAGGACTAAGTCACTATGGTGTAAAAAAACAGTGAAATCCTACACACAGAGAAAAATACAGCATTTCATTTAGAGCAACTCGTGGAATGATTTTTTAAATCATATACACTGAAGGTCCTCCTAATTTGATACAAAGCCTTCATCACAACAAGAATATTTAATTTACTAACAATGTTATGATCTTAATAATCAAGGCCTGCCATGGCCTGCCATGGTCAGCTGAGCTGCAGACGTGACTGTCAAGCATCCCTTTCCAAAAGTTATGCCACTAATCTAATCAATTAAGTTCACTAAGTCGATGTGGTGAAAAAACAGACAATGCTGTTTTACAGTGCAAGATTTATGGGCAGTTAAGTTTTAAATAACTTGATTTCTGAAGTAGTATACTCTAGGCGGCTCCAAAACGTGCAAGCGATTGCATTTCTCAACTGTTGCTATAGACAACCAAAAAAGTCTAGATGGGAACGGCCAGTGTAAGGCACTACACTGCTACTTCAACAATTCATAACAACTCAGCTGCATACAATATGGTCGCATATCTAGTCACAGAGAGCAGCATGGAAATCTTGAAGTCTAAAGTCTGAACAGGTTCACAGTCCATCATATTTTGGAAACCAACATCTGTTAATTGAGAAACTATTCAGGTTCTCCCACATTAAATCATGTAATGATACAAAGACTGGTCAAGTCCAAGTCAGAGCTACACTACAGAACAAAACAAATCCTGTTCATAATAATGATGATAGAAAGAGGTGCATGAGCAGCCTTCTATTTGCATAATCTTGCATATGAACATTCTGGTTTTGCAGGCTCCCTGTCATCATTTGATTCACACTGTACAAAAATAAAACCAGACAACAAATAGAAGAACACATCTTAAGCATTCATGAAGCCGGAAATATGATTTGTTTTGGAAAATAGTTTCTGTATGAAAAAAAGTAATCATCAACCATTTCAACTGGAAAGCAATGTTAGAGTTCTAAATAACATATAAGTGTTTGACTTAGGAAATTATCTTGGTTAGAGAGACGTGGGTTTTGTATAGGAGACTGGGTTATTAGTTGATGGGCTTGCAAGACCTCATGAAGCAATAATGCTGTAATTTACTATAAGTTCTGGTTAGGTCTCAAGGAAATAAACTGTAGGTCAACACTTAGTAGCGTAGCACAGAGCAGTCCGGCCTAACACACAATAAAAACGTGTAAAGCATTTAACACCACCTAAACAGTTAAAAAGTAAGAAACACAATAAAAATCTTACTCCAATTTATAAAAATAGTATACATTTTAATCTGTACAATTACACATAAACAGTTAAAATCTATTCCAGGGAACTGGAGATATGATTCTTAGAAGAATTTAGCTTTTAAACTAGCATCTAGCATCAAACAGCACAAAGCGCCAACCACTGTTATATGGTTGCACTAGACCGGGTCAAAGGCAAACGTTAAGGCCAACCACGATAAAGATACAGAGACCAGGTGTAAGGAAATGCCTTCTTGGCATGGTTACCCCCTGACTTTTTGCCTTTGCTGATGCTAAGTTTTGATTTGAAAGTGTGCTGAGGCCTGCTAACCAAGCCACAGCACTAGTGTTCTTTCCCTAACCTGTACTTTTGTTTCAACAATTGGCACACCCTGGCATCCAGGTAAGTCCCTTGTAACTGGTACCCCTGGTACCAAGGGCCCTGATGCCAGGGAAGGTCTCTAAGGGCTGCAGCATACCTTATGCCACCCTGGGGACCCCTCACTCAACACAGGCACACTGCTTGTCAGCTTGTGTGTGCTAGTAGGGATAAAAAGACTAAGTTGACATGGCACTCCCCTCAGGGTGCCATACCATCCTCACACTGCCTACAGGTATAGATAAGTCACCCCTCTAGCAGGCCTTTACAGCCCTAAGGCAGGGTGCACTATACCATAGGTGAGGGCATAAATGCATGAGCACTATGCCCCTACAGTGTCTAAGCAAAACCTTAGAAATTGTAAGTGCAGGGTAGCCATAAGAGTATATGGTCTGGGAGTCTGTCATGCACGAACTCCACAGCACCATAATGGCTACACTGAAAACTGGGAAGTTTGGTATCAAACTTCTCAGCACAATAAATGCACACTGATGCCAGAGTACATTTTATTGTAACATACACCCCAGAGGGCACCTTAGAGGTGCCCCCTGAAACCTTAACCGACTATCCGTGTAGGCTGACTAGTTTTAGCAGCCTGCCACACACCAGACATGTTGCTGGCCACATGGGGAGAGTGCCTTTGTCACTCTGTGGCTAGTAACAAAGCCTGTACTGGGTGGAGATGCTTATCACCTCCCCCTGCAGGAACTGTAACACCTGGCGGTGAGCCTCAAAGGCTCACCCCCTTTGTTACAGCACCACAGCGCATTCCAGCTAGTGGAGTTGCCCGCCCCCTCCGGCCACGGACTCACTTTTGGCGGCAAGGCCGGAGGAGATAATGAGAAAAACAAGGAGGAGTCACTGGCCAGTCAGGACAGCCCCTAAGGCAACCTGAGCTGAGGTGACTCTGACTTTTAGGTCCCCCAATAGGGATAGGAATGTGCCCCCCTCCCCTCAGGGAGGAGGCACAAAGAGGGTGTAGCCACCCTCTGGGCTAGTAGCCATTGGCTACTAACCCCCCAGACCTAAACACACCCCTAAATTTAGTATTTAGGGGCTCCCCAGAACCTAGGAACGTAGATTCCTGCAACCTAAGAAGAAGAGGACTGCTGAGCTGAAAAATCCTGCAGAGAAGACGGAGACACCAACTGCTTTGGCCCCAGCTCTACCGGCCTGTCTCCCCACTTCTAAAGACACTGCCCCAGCTACGCTTTCCCCAGGGACCAGCGACCTCTGAAGCCTCAGAGGACTGCCCTGCATCTAGAAGGACCAAGAACTCCCGAGGACAGCGGCTCTGTTCCCCAAAGACTGCAACTTTGCAACAAAGAAGCAACTTTGAAACAACTTGCGTTTCCCGCCGGAAGCGTGAGACTTGACACTCTGCACCCGACGCCCCCGGCTCGACTTGTGGAGAACAATCACTTCAGGGAGGACTCCACGGCGACTGCGAGACCGTGAGTAGCCAGAGTTGACCCCCATGAACCCCACAGCGACGCCTGCAGAGGGAATCCCGAGGTTTCCCCTGACCGCGACTGCCTGCTTCTAAGAACCCGACGCCTGGTAGGGACATTGCACCCGCAGCCCACAGGACCTGAAGGATCCGACCTCCAGTGCAGGAGCGACCCCCAGGTGGCCCTCTCCCTTGCGCAGGTGGTGGCTACCCCGAGGAGCCCCCCCCCTTGCCTGCATCGCTGAAGAGACCCCCTTGGTCTCCCATTGCTTTCTATTACAAACCAGAGGCTTGTTTGCACACTGCACCCGGCCGCCCCCGTGACGCTGAGGGTGTACTTTCTGTGTGGACTTGAGTCCCCCCCGGTGCCCTACAAAACCCCCTTGGTCTGCCCTCCGAAGACGCGGGTACTTACCTGCTGGCAGACTGGAACCGGGGCACCCCCTTCTCCATTGAAGCCTATGCGTTTTGGGCACCACTTTGACCTCTGCACCTGACTGGCCCTGAGCTGCTGGTGTGGTAACTTTGGGGTTGCTCTGAACCCCCAACAGTGGGCTACCTTGGACCCAAACTTGAACCCCGTAGGTGGTTTACTTACCTGCAAAAACTAACAAACTCTTACTCCCCCCAGGAACTGTTGAAAATTGCACTAAGTGTCTAGTTTTAAAATAGCTATATGTGATTTATGTGAAAAGTGTATATGCTATTTTTATTATTCAAAGTTCCTAAAGTACCTACCTGCAATACCTTTCATTTGAAGTATTACATGTAAAATTTGAACCTGTGGTTCTTAAAATCAACTAAGAAAATATATTTTTCTATACAAAAACCTATTGGCCTGGAACTGTCTCTGAGTGTGTGTTCCTCATTTATTGCCTGTGTGTGTACAACAAATGCTTAACACTACTCCTTTGATAAGCCTACTGCTCGACCACACTACCACAAAATAGAGCATTAGTATTATCTCTTTTTGCCACGATCTTACCTCTAAGGGGAACCCTTGGACTCTGTGCATACTATTCCTTACTTTGAAATAGTGCATACAGAGCCAACTTCCTACACCAGGTCCGTCCTGGTCAAATCTTTACCTTTGGATTTAGTCTTTTTCCTGGAGTGTTTTCTTTGTCAACAATGAGGCCTGCCTGCGGGATCTGATGGCGGGCTCAACTTTGACGGCTTGTTCCTCTGCGTTGGTCCCGCTTAAATGCTCCACAAGGGGGACTTGGATATTTTTGAGAAAGTCGCGTTGTTCACAGCAAAGCAAACAGGAAAGTTGAAACCGATCAGCAGTGCATCTTCAGAGGATTGGCTTAAAGGTTGGTCCTGGTCTTCTCTCAGTTCTCCCAGCAAAAAATCTTTGAAAACCTTTTCAAGTACTATTTGTAGGGTTAGGCAGGAGAAGTCCACTCTTTCTACCTTTGGAGTGTCCCAAGACATTTGGGGTACCATTTTGTATCCATAACACACTCTTGGTCCAGGGAAAACCCAGTTGGAACTGGTCAACTAGGATTTCCTCTTCTTTGGGCTGCAGGAGACTTCTTGTAGCTTTTTGAGATCCTATAGCTGTACAGGAGACTAGCCAACTAGTCCTTGGAGGCCAATCTTTTGACCTGGATACAAGTGGGAGCAGGTCCAGCCCTTGGCATTGCCCCTCACAGGTCAAACAGCAGGCACAGTCAACCTTGGTAGAACCCTTGGTGTGGCAGGTGCGGTCCTTCTTGGTGCAGCCTCTCTTTGTTCAGTTCAGGGGACCAGCAGGCACACTACGTCTGTTTTACACTGGTCCAGCAGTGATCTGAGTCTCTTGGCAGGACTGCCAATTGTATCCTTTTCACAAGCGTGAGGGAAGGGAGAACTCACTAGCCAACAGAGCTACCGCTCCTCTAGGCAATCACACTCATATTGTGACTACTACCTTGGAAGTGTGGCATCCACCTATTCCAGAATGCACTATTCTGCTCACTACCAACATGGCCAGACTCTTCTTTTCTTGTGTGGAGCACCCAGGTCCACCACAGAGGCGCGACTACCTGGGAAAGTAGGAAGTTGGCTCTGTATGCACTATTTCAAAGTAAGGAATAGTATGCACAGAGTCCAAGGGTTCCCCTTAGAGGTAAGATAGTGGCAAAAAGAGATAATACCAATGCTCTATTTTGTGGTAGTGTGGTCGAGCAGTAGGCTTATCAAAGAAGTAGTGTTAAGCATTTGTTGTACACACACAGGCAATAAATGAGGAACACACACTCAGAGACAATTCCAGGCCAATAGGTTTTTGTATAGAAAGATATATTTTCTTAGTTTATTTTAAGAACCACAGGTTCAAATTCTACATGTAATACTTTGCATGAAAGGTATTGCAGGTAAGTACTTTAGGAACTTTGAATAATCACAATAGCATATATACTTTTCAAATAAATCACATATAGCTATTTTAAAACTAGACAGTGCAATTTTCACAGTTCCTAGGGGAGGTAAGTAATTGTTAGTTCTTGCAGGTAAGTAAACCACCTACGGGGTTCAAGTTTTGGTCCAAGGTAGCCCACCGTTGGGGGTTCAGAGCAACCCCAAGGTTACCACACCAGCAGCTCAGGGCCGGTCAGGTGCAGAGTTCAAAGTGGTGCCCAAAACACATAGGCTTCAATGGAAAAGGGGGTGCCCCGGTTCCAGTCTGCCAGCAGGTAAGTACCTGTGTCTTCGGAGGACAGACCAGGGGGGTTTTGTAGGGCACCGGGGGGAGGGGGGGGGACACAAGTTAGCACAGAAAGTACACCCTCAGCAGCACGGGGGCGGCCGGGTGCAGTGTGCACACACACACACACACACGTCGGGTTTTCAACTGGAATCAATGGGAGACCAAAGGGTCTCTTCAGCGATGCAGGCAGGCAAGGGGGGGGTGGGAGGGGGGCTCCTCGGGGTAGCCACCACCTGGGCAAGGGAGAGGGCCTCCTGGGGGTCACTCCTGCACTGGAGTTCCGATCTTTCAGGTCCTGGGGCTGCGGGTGCAGGGTCTTTTCCAGGCGTCGGGATCTGGGAGTCAGGCAGTCGCGGTCAGGGGGAGCCTCGGGATTCCCTCTGCAAGCGTCGCTGTGGGAGTTCAGGGGGGACAACTTTGGTTACTCACAGTCTCGGAGTCGCCGGGGAGTCCTCCCTGAAGTGTTGTTTCTCCACAAGTCGAGCCGGGGGCATCGGGTGCAGAGTTGCAAGTCTCACGCTTCTGGCGGGAAATGCTGTTGTCTTGAAGTTGCTTCTTTGGAAACAAAGTTGCAGTCTTGGGTGAACAGGGCCGCTGGAGTCTCTTGGTCCTTTTAGAGCAGGGCAGTCCTCTGAGGCTTCAGAGGTCGCTGGTCCTGGGGAAAGCGTCGCTGGAGCAGTTTTCTTCCGAAGGGGGGAGACAGGCCGGTAGAGCTGGGGCCAAAGCAGTTGGTGTCTCCGTCTTCTCTGCAGGGTTTTTCAGCTCAGCAGTCCTCTTCTTCTTAGGTTGCAGGAATCTAAATTCTGAGGTTCAGGGGAGCCCTTAAATACTAAATTTAAGGGAGTGTTTAGGCCTGGGGGGTTAGTAGCCAATGGCTACTAGCCCCGAGGGTGGGTACACCCTCTTTGTGCCTCCTCCAAGGGGCGGGGGTCACAGTCCTATCCCTATTGGGGGAATCCTCCATCTGCAAGATGGAGGATTTCTAAAAGTTAGAGTCACCTCAGCTCAGGACACCTTAGGGGCTGTCCTGACTGGCCAGTGACTCCTCCTTGTTTTTCTCATGATCTCCTCCGGCCTTGCCGCCAAAAGTGGGGCCGTGGCCGGAGGGGGCGGGCAACTCCACTAGCTGGAATGCCCTGTGGTGCTGTAACAAAGGGGGTGAGCCTTTGAGGCTCACTGCCAGGTGTTACAGCTCCTGCAAGGGGGAGGTGATAAGCATCTCCACCCAGTGCAGGCTTTGTTACTAGCCACAGAGTGACAAAGGCACTCTCCCCATGTGGCCAGCAACATGTCTCGAGTGTGGCAGGCTGCTAAAACCAGTCAGCCTACACAGGCAGTTGGTTATAGTTTCAGGGGGCACCTCTAAGGTGCCCTCTGGGGTGTATGTTACAATAAAATGTACACTGGCATCAGTGTGCATTTATTGTGCTGAGAAGTTTGATACCAAACTTCCCAGTTTTCAGTGTAGCCATTATGGTGCTGGGGAGTTCGTGTTTGACAGACTCCCAGACCATATACTCTTATGGCTACCCTGCACTTACAATGTCTAAGGTTTTGCTTAGACACTGTAGGGGCACAGTGCTCATGCACTGGTGCCCTCACCTATGGTATAGTGCACCCTGACTTAGGGCTGTAAGGCCTGCTAGAGGGGTGACTTATCTATACTGCATAGGCAGTGTGAGGTTGGCATGGCACCCTGAGGGGAGTGCCATGTCGACTTACTCGTTTTGTCCTCACCAGCACACACAAGCTGGCAAGCAGTGTGTCTGTGCTGAGTGAGGGGTCCCCAGGGTGGCACAAGATATGCTGCAGCCCTTAAAGACCTTCCCTGGCATCAGGGCCCTTGGTACCAGGGGGACCAGTTACAAGGGACTTACCTGGATGCCAGGGTGTGCCAATTGTGAAACAAAAGTACAGGTTAAGGAAAGAACACTGGTGCTGGGGCCTGGTTAGCAGGCCTCAGCACACTTTCAATTCAAAATATAGCATCAGCAAAGGCAAAAAGTCAGGTGGTAACCATGCCAAGGAGGCATTTCCTTACACTTGGGTACTACACTCCTCCTTCCAGATAACTCCTAATCTAATTAAAGAGCAGCCAGACTGGCTGGTCCACATAGGGGGCATGGCCAGGCTAAGTGGCATCTGTTCCTGTAGGGCCAACATGCCTTTGAAGTGTAAGTAGCCCACTATCCTCCTCCCCCAGCCATCCTGCTACAGAAGAAAAACCTTCCCAGCAGATGGCTCTTGTGTTTTAAGTTCCTGAAAACACTTGACACCTAATTACAGGGCAGGAATGGCAGCCATAAGCTGCAGGGACAACAAAAAAAGGCTACTAGTGGCCTTTTAGGCAACGTTGAAAAGTAAAGCTGCTACAGCTACTTTTCTAAAATAGTCATGTTAAATCCGACTTTGACAATGATTTGGATTTAATGTAACTATTAATTTGACACTTTGAAAAATCCATTTGGCTCGTTCCACTGGGAAGTTACACTTTATTAAAATTCACAAAAGTCACCCAATGTTATCCATTTTGGGCTACCCGGTTTCCAATAGGGAAAATCAACTTTGGACATTTTCCTCTAGCAGGACACATAAAACACAATATATATATGGCTTTCTATTTAGAACCATGCACCCTACTCTCTGGGCATGTAGGGTGCCCTTTATGGGTGAATTTTAGGTAATAAATAAGGAGGGTTGGCCTGTCAAAAGGGTTAATTTCACAGCTCGAAATTGACAGTGCTTTTTTGCCACTGCAATGGTGCACACTTACATGCACTAGCTTTCACTAGTGACAACTTAACCTACAGACACGGAGGCGCTCATTTCAATTCTGGCGGTCTAGGACTGCCAGGCTCGCAGTGGCGGTCACACTGCCGCCAATGCGGTGGTCCGAAAGCCACATTATGACTGTGCGAAAATGCCACGGACCGACTGCCAGCACTGCCACTTTTTCACCGGCCTGGCGGTGCCAATGGTCTTAATCCACCAGGACAGAACTGCAAGCAGCAATGCCCTGGAGATGACGACTCCTGTGTCCACCAGCCTTTACCTGGCGGTTCCACCGCCATGCAAAGGTTTGGGGAGACAGGGTGCCAGCGGATCCATAGGGGCATGTCCCAGTTGCACTTTTCACTACGTGAATTAGAGGCAGTGAAAAGCGTGACAGGTGCTGTTGCATCCGACGCACCACAACACTGCAGCTGGCTCTATTACGAGTCTGCGTCAATGTTGTGGGTAGTTTACAGCGAGCAACTCCTAATAGGGCCAGCAGCCGGAAAACCGAACTGGCGGTTTTCCGACCTAACAAGTCCGCCACCCACCAAACTCGGAATGAGGCCCCGAGTATCATATATTAGGGACTTACCTGTAAGTTAAACTTTCCAATTAGGATTTCCAATTGGGATGTTTTTTTTGTTTTTTTTACTTGCACTCTAAGCTGCAGAACAGGCCTAATGCCTAATACTTGCTTGTCATTTTAGAGGCGGCACTTGCAATTTTCGAGTGCTGCAGTCCACTAAAGGCATCTTAACTTACGGAAGCTAGGTATTACGGTTACCTTTTACAAGGGACTTACATGTAAGTTCACCTTGCCAACCAAGGATTAGCCAATTTCTAACCACTAGTACACAAGTTTAGGAGTCAGAGCACATACAGTGGGCACTGGACATTAGCACCTCAGTGTAAAGAGTTATTACACCAGTATCTAAGGCTTCAAAAAGCGGGAGCAAAAAGTGAGGGTGAGCCTGCAAAAATCTATCCTCTTACATATTGCATGGATAGTGAATGTGTCTCAAAGTTTCTCATGTGTTTCTTGAAAAGTCTTGAGATGTAATGGTATTTTTTTTAGCAAAATCAGTAATTTGGGAAAATTGTAATTATTTGACACTGCACCCTATGGAGCATGTAGGCTGTAGTAGCCGAAGAAGCCCCCTAACAAGAGCCTCAAAACGAATGTAGGATGGGGGATAGTAGCCACAAACAGCTAAAAGGGCATGCAAATATTATAACTCAATTTAAGTGTAATATTGATTGGAAAAGGCAACAACTCCCCCTTCCCTCCAGGAGGACAGAGTGGGAAATCTTCAGTGTCTGTGCATATGGTGATTTTTAACTTCAAAATAGGTACATTCCCAAAACAACATCTGACTATCATGCTTCCAATGTTTGTCAGTTCCAGACATTCAGTTTTACCTAGATGCCTTAACCCCATCCCACATTAAGTAAGCCATCCTTACTATTGCTGCCAGGCCTCATTTCCGCTGTCTGCCTCCAACCGATACTCACACAGAAAAACTTGTTGTAGGGATATAGGCAAAAGTCTAAGGCAGTATCCATTCAATCATCCATCTGATGATGTGCAACCATGTATGCAACCAGCTCTGACAGAAGACACTGCCCTGCCCATTTACCATTCCAGTCTTTTACACTCCTCATTAGTTCCATGGTCACTGGAATTATGCAATTGTGCGGCTGTGACAATTTCTACATGTAAGGAAATGCCTCCTTGGCATGGTTGCCCCCTGACTTTTTGCCTTTGCTGATGCTATGTTTACAATTGAAAGTGTGCTGAGGCCTGCTAACCAGGCCCCAGCACCAGTGTTCTTTCCCTAACCTGTACTTTTGTATCCACAATTGGCAGACCCTGGCATCCAGATAAGTCCCTTGTAACTGGTACTTCTAGTACCAAGGGCCCTGATGCCAAGGAAGGTCTCTAAGGGCTGCAGCATGTCTTATGCCACCCTGGAGACCTCTCACTCAGCACAGACACACTGCTTGCCAGCTTGTGTGTGCTAGTGAGAACAAAACGAGTAAGTCGACATGGCACTCCCCTCAGGGTGCCATGCCAGCCTCTCACTGCCTATGCAGTGTAGGTAAGACACCCCTCTAGCAGGCCTTACAGCCCTAAGGCAGGGTGCACTATACCATAGGTGAGGGTACCAGTGCATGAGCATGGTACCCCTACAGTGTCTAAACAAAACCTTAGACATTGTAAGTGCAGGGTAGCCATAAGAGTATATGGTCTGGGAGTCTGTCAAACACGAACTCCACAGCACCATAATGGCTACACTGAAAACTGGGAAGTTTGGTATCAAACTTCTCAGCACAATAAATGCACACTGATGCCAGTGTACATTTTATTGTAAAATACACCCCAGAGGGCACCTTAGAGGTGCCCCCTGAAACTTAACCGACTGTCTGTGTAGGCTGACTAGTTTTAGCAGCCTGCCACAAACCGAGACATGTTGCTGGCCCCATGGGGAGAGTGCCTTTGTCACTCTGAGGCCAGTAACAAAGCCTGCACTGGGTGGAGATGCTAACACCTCCCCCAGGCAGGAATTGTCACACCTGGCGGTGAGCCTCAAAGGCTCACCTCCTTTGTGCCAACCCAGCAGGACACTCCAGCTAGTGGAGTTGCCCGCCCCCTCCGGCCAGGCCCCACTTTTGGCGGCAAGGCCGGAGAAGATAATGAGAAAAACAAGGAGGAGTCACTGACCAGTCAGGACAGCCCCTAAGGTGTCCTGAGCTGAGGTGACTCTAACTTTTAGAAATCCTCCATCTTGCAGATGGAGGATTCCCCCAATAGGGTTAGGAATGTGACCCCCTCCCCTTGGGAGGAGGCACAAAGAGGGTGTACCCACCCTCAGGGCTAGTAGCCATTGGCTACTAACCCCCCAGACCTAAACACGCCCTTAAATTTAGTATTTAAGGGCTACCCTGAACCCTAGAAAATTAGATTCCTGCAACTACAAGAAGAAGGACTGCCTAGCTGAAAAACCCCTGCAGAGGAAGACCAGAAGACGACAACTGCCTTGGCTCCAGAAACTCACCGGCCTGTCTCCTGCCTTCCAAAGATCCTGCTCCAGCGACGCCTTCCAAAGGGACCAGCGACCTCGACATCCTCTGAGGACTGCCCCTACTTCGAAAAGACAAGAAACTCCCGAGGACAGCGGACCTGCTCCAAGAAAAGCTGCAACTTTGTTTCCAGCAGCTTTAAAGAACCCTGCAAGCTCCCCGCAAGAAGCGTGAGACTTGCAACACTGCACCCGGCGACCCCGACTCGGCTGGTGGCGATCCAACACCTCAGGAGGGACCCCAGGACTACTCTGATACTGTGAGTACCAAAACCTGTCCCCCCTGAGCCCCCACAGCGCCGCCTGCAGAGGGAATCCCGAGGCTTCCCCTGACCGCGACTCTTTGAACCTAAAGTCCCGACGCCTGGGAGAGACCCTGCACCCGCAGCCCCCAGGACCTGAAGGACCGGACTTTCACTGGAGAAGCGACCCCCAGGAGTCCCTCTCCCTTGCCCAAGTGGAGGTTTCCCCGAGGAATCCCCCCCCTTGCCTGCCTGCAGCGCTGAAGAGATCCCGAGATCTCTCATAGACTAACATTGCGAACCCGACGCCTGTTCCTACACTGCACCCGGCCGCCCCCGCGCTGCTGAGGGTGAAATTTCTGTGTGGACTTGTGTCCCCCCCGGTGCCCTACAAAACCCCCCTGGTCTGCCCTCCGAAGACGCGGGTACTTACCTGCAAGCAGACCGGAACCGGGGCACCCCCTTCTCTCCATTCTAGCCTATGTGTTTTGGGCACCACTTTGAACTCTGCACCTGACCGGCCCTGAGCTGCTGGTGTGGTGACTTTGGGGTTGCTCTGAACCCCCAACGGTGGGCTACCTTGGACCAAGAACTAAGCCCTGTAAGTGTCTTACTTACCTGGTAAAACTAACAAAAACTTACCTCCCCCAGGAACTGTGAAAATTGCAGTGTCCACTTTTAAAACAGCTATTTGTCAATAACTTGTAAAGTATACATGCAATTTTTATGATTTGAAGTTCCTAAAGTACTTACCTGCAATACCTTTCGAATGAGATATTACATGTAGAATTTGAACCCGTGGTTCTTAAAATAAACTAAGAAAAGATATTTTTCTATACAAAAACCTATTGGCTGGATTTGTCTCTGAGTGTGTGTACCTCATTTATTGTCTATGTGTATGTACAACAAATGCTTAACACTACTCCTTGGATAAGCCTACTGCTCGACCACACTACCACAAAATAGAGCATTAGTATTATCTATTTTTACCACTATTTTACCTCTAAGGGGAACCCTTGGACTCTGTGCATGCTATTCCTTACTTTGAAATAGCACATACAGAGCCAACTTCCTACATTGGTGGCAGCGGTGGGATACAAGACTTTGCATTTGCTGGACTACTCAGCCAATACCTGATCACACGACAAATTCCAAAATTGTCATTAGAAATTGATTTTTGCAATTTGAAAAGTTTTCTAAATTCTTAAAAGACCTGCTAGGGCCTTGTGTTAGATCCTGTTTAGCATTTCTTTTAGAGTTTAAAAGTTTGTAAAAGTTTGAATTAGATTCTAGAACCAGTTGTAGATTCTTAAAAAGTATTCCAACTTTTAGAAGCAAAATGTCTAGCACAGATGTGACTGTGGTGGAACTCGACACCACACCTTACCTCCATCTTAAGATGAGGGAGCTAAGGTCACTCTGTAAAATAAAGAAAATAACAATGGGCCCCAAACCTACCAAAATACAGCTCCAGGAGCTTTTGGCAGAGTTTGAAAAGGCCAACCCCTCTGAGGGTGGCAACTCAGAGGAAGAGGATAGTGACTTGGAGGACAATTCCCCCCTACCAGTCCTATCTAGGGAGAACAGGGTCCCTCAAACCCTGACTCCAAAAATAATAGTCAGAGATGCTGGTTCCCTCACAGGAGAGACCAACACCTCCGAAATCACTGAGGATAACCCCAGTGAAGAGGACATCCAGTTAGCCAGGATGGCCAAAAGATTGGCTTTGGAAAGACAGATCCTAGCCATAGAGAGGGAAAGACAAGAGATGGGCCTAGGACCCATCAATGGTGGCAGCAACATAAATAGGGTCAGAGATTCTCCTGACATGTTGAAAATCCCTAAAGGGATTGTAACTAAATATGAAGATGGTGATGACATCACCAAATGGTTCACAGCTTTTGAGAGGGCTTGTGTAACCAGAAAAGTGAACAGATCTCACTGGGGTGCTCTCCTTTGGGAAATGTTCACAGGAAAGTGTAGGGATAGACTCCTCACACTCTCTGGACAAGATGCAGAATCTTATGACCTCATGAAGGGTACCCTGATTGAGGGCTTTGGATTCTCCACTGAGGAGTATAGGATTAGATTCAGGGGGGCTCAAAAATCCTCGAGCCAGACCTGGGTTGACTTTGTAGACTACTCAGTGAAAACACTAGATGGTTGGATTCAAGGCAGTGGTGTAAGTAATTATGATGGGCTGTACAATTTATTTGTGAAAGAACACCTATTGAGTAATTGTTTCAATGATAAACTGCATCAGCATCTGGTAGACCTAGGACCAATTTCTCCCCAAGAATTGGGAAAGAAGGCGGACCATTGGGTCAAGACAAGGGTGTCCAAGACTTCAACAGGGGGTGACCAAAAGAAAGGGGTCACAAAGACTCCCCAGGGGAAGGGTGATGAGACAACCAAAACTAAAAATAGTAAAGAGTCTTCTACAGGCCCCCAAAAACCTGCACAGGAGGGTGGGCCCAGAGCCTCTTCACAAAACAATGGGTACAAGGGTAAAAACTTTGATCCCAAAAAGGCCTGGTGTCATAGCTGTAAACAGCATGGACACCAAACTGGAGACAAGGCCTGTCCCAAGAAAGGTTCCACTCCAAACTCCCATCCAGGTAACACTGGTATGGCTAGTCTCCAAGTGGGATCAACAGTGTGCCCAGAGCAAATCAGGGTCCACACTGAAGCTATTCTAGTTTCTGAGGGTGGGGTGGATTTAGCCACACTAGCTGTCTGGCCGCCTAACATGCAAAAATACAGACAGCAACTCTTAATTAATGGGACTAGAATAGAGGGCCTGAGGGATACAGGTGCCAGTGTCACCATGGTGACAGAGAAACTGGTTTCCCCTGGCCAATACCTGACTGGAAAAACTTACACAGTCACCAACGCTGACAATCAGAGAAAAGTACATCCCATGGCAATGGTTACTTTAGAATGGGGAGGGGTCAATGGCCTGAAACAGGTGGTGGTCTCCTCAAATATCCCAGTGGACTGTCTGCTTGGAAATGACCTGGAGTCCTCAGCATGGGCTGAGGTAGAACTAAAAACCCATGCAGCAATGCTGGGTATCCCTGAACTGGTGTGTGTGAAAACAAGAGCACAATGCAAGGCACAGGGTGAACAAGTAGAGCTGGAGTCTGGAAGAATGGCCCAGCCTACCAAGAGAACAGGAAAGTCAGTTGGGAAACCAACTACAACACAGCAAAAGAAAGGGAACCTCTCTTCTCAGGAAGAAGTTCTGCCCTCTGAGGGAACTGAGCCTTTGGAGCTTGAACCTTATCAGGTTGAGCTCTTAGGCCCAGGGGGACCCTCAAGGGAGGAGCTGTGTAAGGGACAAGAAACCTGTCCCTCTCTTGAAGGCCTTAGGCAGCAAGCTGCTGAAGAGTCCAAAGGCAAGAAAAATGGAACGCATAGGGTCTATTGGGAAGATGGACTCCTGTACACTGAGGCCAGAGACCCCAAACCTGGTGCCACTAGGAGAGTGGTAGTGCCTCAGCTGTTCAGGAAGTTCATCCTAACATTGGCCCATGACATTCCCCTTGCTGGACATTTGGGACAAACCAAGACGTGGGAGAGGTTAGTCAACCACTTCTACTGGCCCAATATGTCCAACATGGTTAAGGAGTTTTGCCTCTCCTGCCCCACCTGTCAAGCCAGTGGTAAGACAGGTGGGCATCCAAAGGCCCCCCTCATTCCACTTCCAGTGGTGGGGGTTCCCTTTGAAAGAGTGGGTGTGGACATAGTTGGTCCACTAGAACCTCCCACAGCCTCAGGAAATATGTATATCCTGGTAGTAGTGGATCATGCTACCAGGTATCCTGAAGCTATTCCCCTTAGGTCGACTACTGCCCCTGCAGTAGCCAAGGCCCTCATTGGTATCTTTACCAGAGTGGGTTTCCCTAAGGAGGTGGTGTCTGACAGAGGTACCAACTTCATGTCAGCATACCTAAAGCACATGTGGAATGAGTGTGGAGTGACTTATAAATTCACTACACCATACCATCCACAAACTAATGGCTTGGTTGAGAGATTCAACAAGACATTAAAAGGCATGATCATGGGGCTCCCAGAAAAGCTCAAAAGGAGATGGGATGTCCTCTTGCCATGTCTGCTTTTCGCTTACAGAGAGGTGCCACAGAAGGGAGTAGGATTCTCACCCTTTGAACATCTG
This sequence comes from Pleurodeles waltl, assembly GCF_031143425.1. Classification (NCBI taxonomy): domain Eukaryota; kingdom Metazoa; phylum Chordata; class Amphibia; order Caudata; family Salamandridae; genus Pleurodeles; species Pleurodeles waltl. The sequence continues at coordinate 96,216,236 of NC_090441.1, forward strand.
TTTGGTCATCCTGTAAGGGGACCACTTGCTCTTGTTAAAGAAGGCTGGGAGAGACCTATCCATGAGCCAAAACAAGACATAGTGGACTATGTACTTGGCCTTCGCTCTAGAATGGCAGAGTACATGGAAAAGGCAACCAAAAACCTTGAGGCCAGCCAACAGCTCCAGAAGTTTTGGTATGACCAAAAGGCTGCACTGGTTGAGTTCCAACCAGGGCAGAAAGTCTGGGTTCTGGAGCCTGTGGCTCCCAGGGCACTCCAGGACAAATGGAGTGGCCCTTACCCAGTACTAGAGAGGAAGAGTCAGGTCACCTACTTGGTGGACCTGGGCACAAGCAGGAGCCCCAAGAGGGTGATCCATGTAAACCGCCTTAAGCTCTTCCACGACCGGGCTGATGTCAATCTGTTGATTGTAACAGATGAGGATCAGGAGGCAGAGAGTGAACCTCTCCCTGATCTTCTGTCATCAGACCCAAAAGATGGTACAGTAGATGGAGTGATCTACTCAGACACCCTCTCTGGCCAACAGCAAGCTGATTGTAGGAGAGTCCTACAACAGTTTCCTGAACTCTTCTCCTTAACCCCTGGTCAGACACACCTGTGTACCCATGATGTGGACACCGGAGACAGCATGCCTGTCAAGAACAAAATCTTTAGACAATCTGACCATGTTAAAGAAAGCATCAAGGTGGAAGTCCACAAGATGCTGGAATTGGGAGTAATTGAGCGCTCTGACAGCCCCTGGGCTAGCCCAGTGGTCTTAGTCCCCAAACCTCACACCAAAGATGGAAAGAAAGAGATGAGGTTTTGTGTGGACTACAGAGGGCTCAATTCTGTCACCAAGACAGATGCCCATCCAATTCCAAGAGCTGATGAGCTCATTGATAAATTAGGTGCTGCCAAATTTCTAAGTACCTTTGACTTGACAGCAGGGTACTGGCAAATAAAAATGGCACCTGGAGCAAAAGAAAAGACAGCATTCTCCACACCTGATGGGCATTATCAGTTTACTGTTATGCCCTTTGGTTTAAAGAATGCCCCTGCCACCTTCCAAAGGTTGGTGAATCAAGTCCTTGCTGGCTTGGAGTCCTTTAGCACAGCTTATCTTGATGATATTGCTGTCTTTAGCTCCACCTGGCAGGATCACCTGGTCCACCTGAGGAAGGTTTTGAAGGCTCTGCAATCTGCAGGCCTCTCTATCAAGGCATCCAAATGCCAGATAGGGCAGGGAACTGTGGTTTACTTGGGACACCTTGTAGGTGGAGGCCAAGTTCAGCCACTCCAACCCAAGATCCAGACTATTCTGGACTGGGTAGCTCCAAAAACCCAGACTCAAGTCAGGGCATTCCTTGGCTTGACTGGGTATTACAGGAGGTTTGTGAAGGGATATGGATCCATTGTGACAGCCCTCACTGAACTCACCTCCAAGAAAATGCCCAAGAAAGTAAACTGGACTGTGGAATGCCAACAGGCCTTTGACACCCTGAAACAGGCAATGTGCTCAGCACCAGTTCTCAAAGCTCCAGATTATTCTAAGCAGTTCATTGTGCAGACTGATGCCTCTGAACATGGGATAGGGGCAGTTTTGTCCCAAACAAATGATGATGGCCTTGACCAGCCTGTTGCTTTCATTAGCAGGAGGTTACTCCCCAGGGAGCAGCGTTGGAGTGCCATTGAGAGGGAGGCCTTTGCTGTGGTTTGGTCCCTGAAGAAGCTAAGACCATACCTCTTTGGGACTCACTTCCTAGTTCAAACTGACCACAGACCTCTCAAATGGCTGATGCAAATGAAAGGTGAAAATCCTAAACTGTTGAGGTGGTCCATCTCCCTACAGGGAATGGACTTTATAGTGGAACACAGACCTGGGACTGCCCATGCCAATGCAGATGGCCTTTCCAGGTTCTTCCACTTAGAAAATGAAGACTCTCTTGGGAAAGGTTAGTCTCATCCTCTTTCGTTTGGGGGGGGGGGTTGTGTAAGGAAATGCCTCCTTGGCATGGTTGCCCCCTGACTTTTTGCCTTTGCTGATGCTAAGTTTACAATTGAAAGTGTGCTGAGGCCTGCTAACCAGGCCCCAGCACCAGTGTTCTTTCCCTAACCTGTACTTTTGTATCCACAATTGGCACACCCTGGCATCCAGATAAGTCCCTTGTAAATGGTACCCCTGGTACCAAGGGCCCTGATGCCAAGGAAGGTCTCTAAGGGCTGCAGCATGTCTTATGCCACCCTGGAGACCTCTCACTCAGCACAGACACACTGCTTGCCAGCTTGTGTGTGCTAGTGAGGACAAACCGAGTAAGTCGACATGGCACTCCCCTCAGGGTGCCATGCCAGCCTCTCACTGCCTATGCAGTGTAGGTAAGACACCCCTCTAGCAGGCCTTACAGCCCTAAGGCAGGGTGCACTATACCATAGGTGAGGGTACCAGTGCATGAGCATGGTACCCCTACAGTGTCTAAACAAAACCTTAGACATTGTAAGTGCAGGGTAGCCATAAGAGTATATGGTCTGGGAGTCTGTCAAACACGAACTCCACAGCACCATAATGGCTACACTGAAAACTGGGAAGTTTGGTATCAAACTTCTCAGCACAATAAATGCACACTGATGCCAGTGTACATTTTATTGTAAAATACACCCCAGAGGGCACCTTAGAGGTGCCCCCTGAAACTTAACCGACTGTCTGTGTAGGCTGACTAGTTTTAGCAGCCTGCCACAAACCGAGACATGTTGCTGGCCCCATGGGGAGAGTGCCTTTGTCACTCTGAGGCCAGTAACAAAGCCTGCACTGGGTGGAGATGCTAACACCTCCCCCAGGCAGGAATTGTCACACCTGGCGGTGAGCCTCAAAGGCTCACCTCCTTTGTGCCAACCCAGCAGGACACTCCAGCTAGTGGAGTTGCCCGCCCCCTCCGGCCAGGCCCCACTTTTGGCGGCAAGGCCGGAGAAGATAATGAGAAAAACAAGGAGGAGTCACTGACCAGTCAGGACAGCCCCTAAGGTGTCCTGAGCTGAGGTGACTCTAACTTTTAGAAATCCTCCATCTTGCAGATGGAGGATTCCCCCAATAGGGTTAGGAATGTGACCCCCTCCCCTTGGGAGGAGGCACAAAGAGGGTGTACCCACCCTCAGGGCTAGTAGCCATTGGCTACTAACCCCCCAGACCTAAACACGCCCTTAAATTTAGTATTTAAGGGCTACCCTGAACCCTAGAAAATTAGATTCCTGCAACTACAAGAAGAAGGACTGCCTAGCTGAAAAACCCCTGCAGAGGAAGACCAGAAGACGACAACTGCCTTGGCTCCAGAAACTCACCGGCCTGTCTCCTGCCTTCCAAAGATCCTGCTCCAGCGACGCCTTCCAAAGGGACCAGCGACCTCGACATCCTCTGAGGACTGCCCCTACTTCGAAAAGACAAGAAACTCCCGAGGACAGCGGACCTGCTCCAAGAAAAGCTGCAACTTTGTTTCCAGCAGCTTTAAAGAACCCTGCAAGCTCCCCGCAAGAAGCGTGAGACTTGCAACACTGCACCCGGCGACCCCGACTCGGCTGGTGGCGATCCAACACCTCAGGAGGGACCCCAGGACTACTCTGATACTGTGAGTACCAAAACCTGTCCCCCCCTGAGCCCCCACAGCGCCGCCTGCAGAGGGAATCCCGAGGCTTCCCCTGACCGCGACTCTTTGAACCTAAAGTCCCGACGCCTGGGAGAGACCCTGCACCCGCAGCCCCCAGGACCTGAAGGACCGGACTTTCACTGGAGAAGTGACCCCCAGGAGTCCCTCTCCCTTGCCCAAGTGGAGGTTTCCCCGAGGAATCCCCCCCTTGCCTGCCTGCAGCGCTGAAGAGATCCCGAGATCTCTCATAGACTAACATTGCGAACCCGACGCCTGTTCCTACACTGCACCCGGCCGCCCCCGCGCTGCTGAGGGTGAAATTTCTGTGTGGACTTGTGTCCCCCCCGGTGCCCTACAAAACCCCCCTGGTCTGCCCTCCGAAGACGCGGGTACTTACCTGCAAGCAGACCGGAACCGGGGCACCCCCTTCTCTCCATTCTAGCCTATGTGTTTTGGGCACCACTTTGAACTCTGCACCTGACCGGCCCTGAGCTGCTGGTGTGGTGACTTTGGGGTTGCTCTGAACCCCCAACGGTGGGCTACCTTGGACCAAGAACTAAGCCCTGTAAGTGTCTTACTTACCTGGTAAAACTAACAAAAACTTACCTCCCCCAGGAACTGTGAAAATTGCAGTGTCCACTTTTAAAACAGCTATTTGTCAATAACTTGTAAAGTATACATGCAATTTTTATGATTTGAAGTTCCTAAAGTACTTACCTGCAATACCTTTCGAATGAGATATTACATGTAGAATTTGAACCTGTGGTTCTTAAAATAAACTAAGAAAAGATATTTTTCTATACAAAAACCTATTGGCTGGATTTGTCTCTGAGTGTGTGTACCTCATTTATTGTCTATGTGTATGTACAACAAATGCTTAACACTACTCCTTGGATAAGCCTACTGCTCGACCACACTACCACAAAATAGAGCATTAGTATTATCTATTTTTACCACTATTTTACCTCTAAGGGGAACCCTTGGAATCTGTGCATGCTATTCCTTACTTTGAAATAGCACATACAGAGCCAACTTCCTACACTACATAATTATAGATTTGCCATATTTGCCAAATAAACCATCATCAGACTCAATCTGCAAATTTTAACAAAATAAATTGTTTCTAGCTCAAACGGTTCATAAGTTACTTAAAACACGTGTTGCTGCACAGTGGAAGGCCCTTTTTCAAAGCTAAACTGCTCACCTTTTTGTTTTCATTGCTACATTTAACTGTTAAAACGGTACTAATAAGGTGCAACCAATGTCCATAGAGTGTTCCCCAGTGAAAAATGATATAATATGAAGTAATGCTATTACAAAATAGTACAATATGCCACATAATTTTCCTTTTCTTGCAGCATAATTTAATCACCCCTGCCACATAATTTGGACCTCTCCTGCTGCATAATTCAAGTGGTATCTAACTGCCATCATTTTGACCTCAGGCAAATGCGTAACTCAATTCTGAACCAATTTCACCCTATACTGATTGCATGTTCAAATGCTGTGACACAAATAATATTTGTGTTCCTATTCTTGTCCTGTTCTTGTCTTGTCCTTGGGTGTAATACAATGGCTCGCTCGCAAAGCTGTATTACACTTTTTGGAGTTCCAGCAATTAATAAATTGAATTAATTTTACGCACCTTTTTAGGAAGTCATTATCATACAAAACCGTATTATTCAGATCCATCATCACAAAGCCAAGAGTTATTGAATGCAATTATCAAAAAGTAAAGTATATGAAATGGAGCAGCATGAAGGATGAATATATGCTCAGACTAAAAATATAAAACAAATTCACAAATCCACAGAATGAACATTGTAGAGAGTACCAGATACAGGGTTTGGTACACTGGTGTGTCAGATGCACCCCACCCAAAAATGAGCTTATGTAAATTACCATCTAAAATCAAATTAAAATGTCACCTAATGAACAACACTGGTTCTAACAATATACAAAGAGTTTACTACATACCTCAGAGAGAATGTCAACCAGAGTTTTTCTAGGCAGGTCTTTCAGGTGATTTCTGTGCTCGGCCAAACTCTGCAACAGCTGCACAGACTGCAGAAGAACCTGAGGCTCCTACAAAACATCAAAATAACAATACACTATTAACTGCTACTAGTTCATGCATGGATGTGAAACTGTATGACATCACTTTCTTCTGGGGTACTCAATTCCACAATTTCTAGAGCGCATTAATTGGCAGGCAGATAATCATAAAGACCACAGCACAACGTTGGGTAAGAAAAAGGTCCTTTTTATAATTACAGCAGACATTAATGTGTTAGGAGAACCAAGGCGTATGTCTTGCATGTTGTAATGTTGAGTGAGTATGAAAATATCTACATGAGTTATTGTGGTATGTCTGACCCACCCATCATTACCTAAGAATAATCATTTAGAGGAATTTATGATACAATTTTGGACCTCCAGAGTCTTGTCATCTCAAAAGAAACAACGTTGCCAGTAAAAGCTTTTAGATAATGGTGGGAGCTTTCTTAATCTCATTTGCTATCAAGTGATTCAAGAAGTTACACTTTTCAAAAACATCATCTCTTAATTATAACTGAATCACTCACATAACAAGAGACCTTGGCTAAAACGCACCTGTTCTATACATTGAGAGTTGATAACTTTAGCAAGCTGTATTGCATCACCTCAAAAAAACAAAATGTCTTGGGCCCACAGCGTCCTCTGTTCCAGAGGTATTCCATCAGAAGAATACTAACTCTGAAATCAGTCTATGGCAGAGGTCTTCAAACTGGGGGGCGGGCCCCCCTAGGGGGGCCTGAAGTGATCCCAGGGGGGGGCCCCCAGACTCCGGCCAAAATAAATCTTATACAGATAACAGGCCTTTGTTTTAAGCAGAAGCATTTTATTGAAGTTTTAAAAAGGTAACAGTACTTAACTGCAATGTTTAAATAGGTTTAGACATATTTAAACATTGCCATGTTTATAAAATAATTGTGAAAAATTCTGAGGGGGGCCCAATGATTTTTATTTTTCAATTGGGGGGGCGCGGCATTAAAAAGTTTGGAGACCTCTGGTCTATCGTAATAAATCAACAGCCTAAATGTGTAATTAGACCATTACCGTATTTCTTTCAATTATAGGTCAGCGCTAAGTTGTCATCCTGTTTCACTCCTATACACCTATAATCGTCTTTGCCAAGTACTTACGGCTCTGCACACTGTATGCATCCCAGCTGCCTCTTGAAAGCTCTAACATGTTCTGATTTTTCTGATTTTGCACTTTATTTTTGGTCTTCATTTGTTCCTCAGCCTTAATGTGCTTCTGTGTAAATGGACCAACTCTCCTCCTACTACAGACTACACTAAAAAAAACGAGTAAAATCTCTAGGGTCTAGACATACTGATAGGGAATATTATATTTAGCAAAATAAAATAAAAAGCATACAAAAGCATTTATCGGCACATTTGCAGAAGCCCTGTACATATTGTGATACATTTTGGCTGGCTTCGAGATGTCTTTTTATACCATTTTTGCTTTTGGCCTTTCCAGTCTAGAGGCACACAGATATTTACAGAACCGCAAGCCTGGTAATCTTTTCATTGAATTAAAAATTAATTTCAAATGCTCCTGAAAAGGGGCATCAGCATGCTTTTAGTGATCATATATTTTTATTTTAACCAGAACACAGCAAGAGTTACTTTAATTCACTGTCAGCAAGGCCATCCTTCATTCCATGATCTGGGAGTAGTACTGATAAAAAACAACATATTGCTTTTCCTGGAACCTTCAGAGTAGCGGAATTACACAGAGGCTATTGCTGTTTGTAGGAAGTTGGCTCTGTATGCACTATTTCAAAGTAAGGAATAGTATGCTGTAGGAAGTTGGCTCTGTATGTGCTATTTCAAAGTAAGGAATAGCATGCACAGAGTCCAAGGGTTCCCCTTAGAGGTAAAATAGTGGTAAAAAGAGATAATACTAATGCTCTATTTTGTGGTAGTGTGGTCGAGCAGTAGGCTTATCCAAGGAGTAGTGTTAAGCATTTGTTGTACATACACATAGACAATAAATGAGGTACACACACTCAGAGACAAATCCAGCCAATAGGTTTTGTTATAGAAAAATATATTTTCTTAGTTTATTTTAAGAACCACAGGTTCAAATTTAACATGTAATATCTTGTTTGAAAGGTATTGCAGGTAAGTACATTAGGAACTTTGAATCACTTCAATTGCATGTATACTTTTCAAGTTATTCACAAATAGCTATTTCAAAAGTGGACACTTAGTGCAATTTTCACAGTTCCTGGGGGAGGTAAGTTTTTGTTAGTTTTACCAGGTAAGTAAGACACTTACAGGGTTCAGTTCTTGGTCCAAGGTAGCCCACCGTTGGGGGTTCAGAGCAACCCCAAAGTCACCACACCAGCAGCTCAGGGCCGGTCAGGTGCAGAGTTCAAAGTGGTGCCCAAAACGCATAGGCTTCAATGGAGAGAAGGGGGTGCCCCGGTTCCAGTCTGCCAGCAGGTAAGTACCCGCGTCTTCGGAGGGCAGACCAGGGGGGTTTTGTAGGGCACCGGGGGGGACACAAGCCCACACAGAAATTTCACCCTCAGCGGCGCGGGGGCGGCCGGGTGCAGTGTTAGAACAAGCGTCGGGTTCGCAATGTAAGTCAATGAGAGATCAAGGGATCTCTTTAGCGCTGCAGGCAGGCAAGGGGGGGCTTCCTCGGGGAAACCTCCACTTGGGCAAGGGAGAGGGACTTCTGGGGGTCACTTCTGCAGTGAAAGTCCGGTCCTTCAGGTCCTGGGGGCTGCGGGTGCAGGGTCTTTTCCAGGCGTCGGGACTTAGGTTTCAGAGAGTCGCGGTCAGGGGAAGCCTCGGGATTCCCTCTGCAGGCGGCGCTGTGGGGGCTCAGGGGGGACAGGTTTTGGTACTCACAGTCGTAGAGTAGTCCGGGGGTCCTCCCTGAGGTGTTGGTTCTCCACCAGGCGAGTCGGGGTCGCCGGGTGCAGTGTTGCAAGTCTCACGCTTCTTGCGGGGAGTTGCAGGGTTCTTTAAAGCTGCTTCTTGAAACAAAGTTGCAGTCTTTTTGGAGCAGGTCCGCTGTCCTCGGGAGTTTCTTGTCTTTTTCGAAGCAGGGCAGTCCTCAGAGGATTCAGAGGTCGCTGGTCCCTTTGGAAGGCGTCGCTGGAGCAGAGTTCTTTGGAAGGCAGGAGACAGGCCGGTGAGTTTCTGGAGCCAAGGCAGTTGTTGTCTTCTGGTCTTCCTCTGCAGGGGTTTTCAGCTAGGCAGTCCTTCTTCTTGTTGTTGAAGGAATCTAATTTCTAGGTTCAGGGAGAGCCCTTAAATACTAAATTTAAGGGTGTGTTTAGGTCTGGGGGTTTAGTAGCCAATGGCTACTAGCCCTGAGGGTGGGTACACCCTCTTTGTGCCTCCTCCCAAGGGGAGGGGGTCACATCCCTAATCCTATTGGGGGAATCCTCCATCTGCAAGATGGAGGATTTCTAAAAGTTAGAGTCACCTCAGCTCAGGACACCTTAGGGGCTGTCCTAACTGGCCAGTGACTCCTCCTTGTTGCTTTCTTTGTTCCCTCCAGCCTTGCCGCCAAAAGTGGGGGCCGTGGCCGGAGGGGGCGGGCAACTCCACTAAGCTGGAGTGCCCTGCTGGGTTGTGACAAAGGGGTGAGCCTTTGAGGCTCACCGCCAGGTGTTACAGCTACTGCCTGGGGGAGGTGTTAGCATCTCCACCCAGTGCAGGCTTTGTTACTGGCCTCAGAGTGACAAAGGCACTCTCCCCATGGGGCCAGCAACATGTCTCTAGTGTGGCAGGCTGCTGGAACCAGTCAGCCTACACAGATAGTCGGTTAAGTTTCAGGGGGCACCTCTAAGGTGCCCTCTGTGGTGTATTTTACAATAAAATGTACACTGGCATCAGTGTGCATTTATTGTGCTGAGAAGTTTGATACCAAACTTCCCAGTTTTCAGTGTAGCCATTATGGTGCTGTGGAGTTCGTGTAAAACAGACTCCCAGACCATATACTCTTATGGCTACCCTGCACTTACAATGTCTAAGGTTTTGCTTAGACACTGTAGGGGTACAGTGCTCATGCACTGGTACCCTCACCTATGGTATAGTGCACCCTGCCTTGGGGCTGTAAGGCCTGCTAGAGGGGTGTCTTACCTATACTGCATAGGCAGTGAGAGGCTGGCATGGCACCCTGAGGGGAGTGCCATGTCGACTTACTCATTTTGTTCTCACTAGCACACACAGGCTTGTAAGCAGTGTGTCTGTGCTGAGTGAGGGGTCTCTAGGGTGGCATAATACATGCTGCAGCCCTTAGAGACCTTCCCTGGCATCAGGGCCCTTGGTACCAGAGGTACCAGTTACAAGGGACTTATCTGGATGCCAGGGTGTGCCAATTGTGGAAACAATGGTACATTTTAGGTGAAAGAACACTGGTGCTGGGGCCTGGTTAGCAGGGTCCCAGCACACTTCTCAGTCAAGTCAGCATCAGTATCAGTATCAGGCAAAAAGTGGGGGGTAACTGCAACAGGGAGCCATTTCTTTACATATGCACAGAGTCCAAGGGTTCCCCATAGAGGTAAGATAGTGGCAAAAAGAGAGAATACTAATGCTCTATTTTGTGGTAGTGTGGTCGAGCAGTAGGCTTATCAAAGGAGTAGTGTTAAGCATTTGTTGTACATACACACAGGCAATAAATGAGGAACACACACTCAGAGACAAATCCAGCCAATAGGTTTTGTTATAAAAAAATATCTTTTCTTAGTTTATTTTAAGAACCACAGGTTCAAATTATACATGTAATATCTCATTTGAAAGTTATTGCAGGTAAGTACTTCAGGAACTTTAAATCATTACACTAGCATGTATACTTTTTACATAAAACACAATAAGCTGTTTTAAAAGTGGACACAGTGCAATTTTCACAGTTCCTGGGGGAGGTAAGTTTTTGTTAGTTTTGTCAGGTAAGTAAATCACTTACAAGTCTCAGGTTTGGGTCCAAGGTAGCCCACCGTTGGGGGTTCAGAGCAACCCCAAAGTTACCACACCAGCAGCTCAGGGCCGGTCAGGTGCAGAGGTCAAAGAGGTGCCCAAAACGCGTAGGCTGCAATGGAGAGAGGGGGGTGCCCCGGTTCCGGTCTGCCAGCAGGTAAGTACCCGCGTCTTCGAAGGGCAGACCAGGGGGGTTTTGTAGGGCACCGGGGGGGGACACAAGTCAGCACAAAAAGTACACCCTCAGCAGCGTGGGGGCGGCCGGGTGCAGTGTGCAAACACGCGTCAGGTTTTCAATGGTTTCCTATGAGAGATCAAGGGATCTCTTCAGCGTTGCAGGCAGGCAAGGTGGGGGCTCCTCGGGGTAGCCACCACCTGGGCAAGGGAGAGGGCCTCCTGGGGGTCACTCCTGCACAGGAGTTCCGTTCCTTTCGGTGCTGGGGGCTGCGGGTGCAGAGTCTTTTCCAGTCGTCGGGAAATGGAGTTCAGGCAGTCGCGGTCAGGGGGACCCTCGGGATTCCCTCTGCAGGCGTCGCTGTGGGGGCTCAGGGGGGACAACTTTGGTTACTCACGGACTCGGAGTCGCCGGAGGGTCCTCCCTGAGGTGTTGGTTCTCCACCAGTCGAGTCGGGGTCGCCAGGTGCAGTGTTGCAAGTCTCACGCTTCTTGCGGGGAGTTGCAGGGGTCTTTAAGTCTGCTCCTTGAAACAAAGTTGCAGTTCTTTTGGAGCAGTGCCGCTGTCCTCGGGAGTTTCTTGTCTTTCTTGAAGCAGGGCAGTCCTCAGAGGATTCAGAGGTCGCTGGTCCCTTGGAAAGAGTCGCTGGAGCAGGGTTCTTTGGAAGGCAGGAGACAGGCCGGTAGGACTGGGGCCAAAGCAGTTGGTGTCTTCTGTTCTTCCTCTGCAGGGGTTTTTCAGCTCAGCAGTCTTCTTCTTCTTGTAGTTTCAGGAATCTAAATTCTTAGGTTCAGGGGAGCCCTTAAATACTAAATTTAAGGGCGTGTTTAGGTCTGGGGGGTTAGTAGCCAATGGCTACTAGCCCTGAGGGTGGGTACACCCTCTTTGTGCCTCCTTCCAAGGGGAGGGGGTCACATTCCTATCCCTATTGGGGGAATCCTCCTTCTACAAGATGGAGGATTTCTAAAAGTCAGAGTCACCTCAGCTCAGGACACCTTTGGGGCTGTCCTGACTGGCCAGTGACTCCTCCTTGTTTTTCTCATTATCTCTCCTGGACTTGCCGCCAAAAGTGGGGGCTGTGTCCAGGGGGCGGGCATCTCCACTAGCTGGAGTGCCCTGGGGCATTGTAACACGAAGCTTGAGCCTTTGAAGCTCACTGCTAGGTGTTACAGTTCCTGCAGGGGGAGGTGTGAAGCACCTCCACCCAGAGCAGGCTTTGTTTCTGTCCTCAGAGAGCACAAAGGCTCTCACCGCATGAGGTCAGACACTCGTCTTTCAGCAGCAGGCTGGCACAGACCAGTCAGTCCTGCACTGAACAATTGGGTAAAATACAGGGGGTATCTCTAAGATGCCCTCTGTGTGCATTTTGTAATAAATCCAACACTGGCATCAGTGTGGGTTTATTATTCTGAGAAGTTTGATACTAAACTTCCCAGTATTCAGTGTAGCCATTATGGAGCTGTGGAGTTCGTTTTTGACAGACTCCCAGCCCATATACTCTTATGGCTACCCTGCACTTACAATGTCTAAGGTTTTGCTTAGACACTGTAGGGGCATAGTGCTCATGCACATATGCCCTCACATGTGGTATAGTGCACCCTGCCTTAGGGCTGTAAGGCCTACTAGAGGGGTGACTTACCTATGCCACAGGCAGTGGGAGGTTGGCATGGCACCCTGAGGGGAGTGCCATGTCGACTTAGTCATTTTCTCCCCATCAGCACACACAAGCTGGCAAGCAGTGTGTCTGTGCTGAGTGAGGGGTCCCTAGGGTGGCATAAGACATGCTGCGGCCCTTAGAGACCTTCCCTGGCATCAGGGCCCTTGGTACCAGGGGTACCAGTTACAAGGGACTTACCTAGGTGCCAGGGTTGTGCCAATTGTGGAAACAATGGTACATTTTAGGTGAAAGAACACTGGTGCTGGGGCCTGGTTAGCAGGGTCCCAGCACACTTCTCAGTCAAGTCAGCATCAGTATCAGGCAAAAAGTGGGGGGTAACTGCAACAGGGAGCCATTTCTTTACACTGTTGCATTCAGTATTAAATGTTTCTGCAATCTGCTGTCTTGATCAAAAGCAGAAGTAGAAAATAAACGTTCTTCCTTTTGGTGTCCACTTGTGGAATGAATCTTCCTACCAGTTCTGACTAAGCCAGCTACCCCAAAGGAATTCTGGCACAGACTTACCTGCCTGCATTAGAGCAACTGGTGCCAAGACGGCAGAGGGTGAAGTACCTGTTGAGCTCAGGAGTAACAATGAACCCAGAGGCCCAAAGGGACACACCGGGAAGAGTAGAGATTGTGCACTCCAAGCTGTGTTCTCTGTTATATACAGTCGTTGTAACAATGCACTGTACCAGCTTTGTGCTACAGCTTGCACAGACAGCCTATGGGAGAAAGAGACTGTAGTTGATGTGAGCTGCGACCATTTTCTCGCCCTGCCCACAGCATGCCTGTAACCTGACAAAGGTAACCAGTTTTACAGAGAACACCGACACCCTTTGGAAGCTCAGCAAGAGGAAAACAACTTAAAAATATAGCAAGAAATGGGGGACTAAAATGTCACCGTATTTAAGAAAAAGGTACATATTTTGTAAGAAAAGTACAAATACCTAGTTAAGGTTATGGGCAGAGAAGCAGTACAATAACTATCAGCCCCCACATCCTCATGGATGATGGCGCATCTTTATAGCTGGTGGGGCTGGAAAAAGGCAGTTACCTAGGTGGAATGTGCCACCTTGGTACAATTTGCAAATGTGAAGAAGGCTGGCATTCTGGCAGTGTTTGTAGTCAGTTGTGTTTACCAAATGATCTCATGACTTCACTCCCATGTAAAAAACAGATGGAGGGTTTTCCACAGTTCTTCAGCCGCTTAACAGTGGTGTGGAGGCTTCTAGACTTGTGAACATACAACCATAGGTTAGACATTTGAGCTTTTTTCCAATGAGACAGACCTCTACACAGTACCTCTGTCTGAAGCTGGCTAAAGCCATGCTCAAAGTCAACTCAAATAGGCTAAGGAGGCTCAAGTCATGATCAAAGACAGCCCATGACAAGGTCCAAGCACGCACATAACATGATCCAAGCTGGATCATGATACCATCCGAGCAGGATTATTACAATGATAACGGCCTTTCTGACCCTGAATGTCAAGTCAGAATAAATGCACCGCTCTCCAGTTTGGACATCAAGTCCTGGAGCAAGACATTGAAACACACTCTTTAAAATGTTCCTCTGTTAGGCAAATGTTAGACTTCCCACGGTTGGCAGTGGAGTCCTTCTATCTTCTGTTTCCTAACTGAACTACCCTTGAGCAGCTTCCTGAAATCACATTTTTAAACCAAAAGACTGTCTGTCATAGGGTTCATACTCCAAAGGGACTAGTAAAAATATTTGTGATATATAAACACTGGGGAACCAGTAACTGACTTTGTACTTTAGCAATGAGCCTAACTTTCCTGCCACAAAATCTAGGCGGCACACTGTTAAATTGGGACTTTGAGAATGTGATTGAGAAAAATAAAAGACATTTTAAAAATACAACAAACACCACTAGACGGCAGAAACGTAAGTGGAATTGATCCTATTTTTTTTTTTTTTTAATTTTTTTTTTTTTAAATACCAGGAATCGACCTTGTGGTTTTAGAATATTTTACAATTCGTATCAGATTGGCTGGTAGTGGCTAACCAAGGGTGCACTGGCTGGTGGAATGTTAGAAGAAAGTTAATGTGTTTAGGAAAAGAAAGTGAAAAACACTGTACACCTCATCGCTGTGACCACAACTTATATTATTGTGGGAGTCTGGAGGATTTATATACAAAAAGATTTTTAAAAATGGGACAGACTTGTGACACAAAATCACTACACACCACAGACGAAGCCTTCATTGGTGCAGCAAGTACGAGAATCCTGGAGTACAAGGACCAATTACGCTCCAATTAAAGATGTCTTTATGTATTTAACAATCACCACGGGACCCATTTTCCTTTCTTGCATTACGGTACATGGGGCCCTTAGCCCGCCAATGTGACAGGCTTACATTCCGAACTGCTTGATAACATGTGCCACAAGAAGTGAAAGAACTGACAAATGAAAGAAAATCTAAGGAATAAAGGAATAAACAAAAAAAGTACGATTTTTAAGTGGGAGAGTCCTACTTGAAGTAGAAGTTACCCATGTGAGATTTGACCAAAGCTGAAAGAAAGAAAATAATCTGTTCTTATAAGACCTCTTAATAACAAAGACTTTTGGTTCCTAGGTGCTGGTAATACTACGTGTTACAATTAAACTATTCACAAGTATTAACAGATGAAATGGCCTTGTTGGGTTTGAAACTCACAACTAGCAGTACACTGTGTGCCCTCTCACTGCAACTATACATTAAGAAAAGGTAGAAGCAGGGATACATTCGGAGACTGCCTAGCACCTTGAGAGAAGTGGGATGGGACGCGGGCAAAGACAGTTCTTGATACTTATCTGCCATGATTATCTAAGTTCATATATTTCATCAAGTAGGATCTAAATATTTTAAGAAAAAAAGGCTTACTTTTGTGTTGTCTGCCAAGATATCACAATCAAACAAACGTTCTGTGTTCATTATAATAAAGACTTGAATAGATATAAAAATCATTGTGTAACCCTGTATTTCGGTTTAAACCACATCACTCTATTTTTCAAAGTGTGAGTTCATATTCCAAAACTAGGCAACTAAAATAGAATTTTGAGGTTAAGTGTAAAGCTAAGTGACTAATTTTGAGTTTGGTAGGCAGGATGCTTAAATCAAAATGTAGCAGATGTTCCACCCATCATATTTAATGTGTCACTGTTATAATGCATTAGTTATAGAGTGGACAAAACATCCATCAAATTCTTAATGGCGTACCCTCCTCTATCCGCCCTAATCTCTAAATAAGGCCCTATGTCAGCTTCTTAACTGATAAGGTTCTGTTTTGAAATAATCTTCCTTAGTCTGGCTTACAGTGGTGATCAGCTATAAACCAGATTCAGATACTTAACACTGGAGAGCTCGAGTGATGTTTAGTAGGTCTGAGGTTAGTCAAGAACATTTGATTTTTTTAAAAATAATATCTATAATACACTGACCTATAAGCACCACTTGCCATCCCTCTTCATGCAGTTGACCTTTAAAGTGCTGTTCATGTTGATCCCGCCCACTACAGCAAATAGTATTGGACAGTGAGTCAGTCCACTTCAGTTACTGGCTAACTTCACTGAACGGGCTAGCATTCTGCTCTTTCACAAAGACCACATCCACACACAAAGTAGCTATATTCATTGTCAGGGACTTCTATGTCAATGTCGGCTTTTTGAGAGCAAAAACTATTTCTGCAAGAAGCCATTTTTTTGTATTTTTTTTTTTTAGTTTAGGGAGGACTCCTCAGCTTCTCCAACAATAAAGTTTTGTCAAAACAAGAAATGACAACACAAAAAGACTGGACGAAAACACCAAACTAATTGGCTTTGCCAATATTTGTTTTTACAATATCACTGAGAATGAGTGGCATGTGCAAGACTTGCCTTAGGCAGACGTCCAGACTGGAACAAAGCCAGGACTCCGAAGAAGCTTCCAAATGCAGCATTTCGCACAAGTTTCTAAAAGATGAAAGATTAAAGGTGTCATTAAAAGAAGACAAATTGAAATCATCAGCAGAGGTGTCTGTCTCCTAAATGTAGTCTTGTCAGCACAATGACATTTACCTCCATTTGATTATGTAATACTGCATCTCAATTTTTGACACATGCCAGTCTCCCAACAACTTCATGTCAAATATCAAAATAGGATATCATGGAACTTTTGTGCAGTGCAATACCAGGCATCCTAGTTAATACAGTTACTCCTTTGAAAACACCAGGACGTGGAGGAAAATATATATAATAAAATATAATCTCACTGAAAAAAACAAAGGTTCCAAGGACGCTACAGTTAGGTTCACGTTGTACCCACAAAAAAAACATAGAAATTCAGCAGTCCTAGTTATACTTACAGCTATATTTATGTTAAGAAACTAGAACTCATAGCCTAAAGTTACTTAACGGCACAAATTATAGGTTCTTCAGTTAAATATAAATGTAAGTGTAACTATATCTGCAGAATTTCTATGGTTTTGTGTGGGTAAAAATTGAACCAAGCTAGAATGTCCCTGTAACGCTTATTCAGTGAATTTCTATGTGTTTTTAGCATAAATTAATAAATAATTACTGTACATTAATAACCCCACTGCTGCACACAACCTTTGAAGGGGGGTTTATCATTCTGCTTGGATCAGCAGATCCTTCGTGAAGTTACACTAGGAGCTGAGCTGAGTGCCACAGTGGATCCTCGGATCGCCCAAAAAAGAAATAATATATATTTGGACAATTTCTTGCCCTGAGGAGTCCTTCAGACCCCAGAGGAGACCACTTCATGAGTCCCTACGGGGTCAGGATAACTGTATCTTGACCCCTTATGCCATTTTCAGTAACCTCCCCTCCCCCCCCCTGCCCCCCCCCTTTCACTCCCCTGCCCCCCCCCCCCCTCCTTTCACTCCCCTGCCCCAACGAAGGAACCGGTGATTGCTGCATCTCTTCTTTCAGGTTGCGGCCATTTAATCAGGACCTTCCTTTTCGCCCGGACCCGTGGATCCCCTTGAGTGGACCTGCACCCCTGGATATAATTTTTTTTCCTCTTTAATAACTCTGAAGCTAACGAACAGATTTACACCAAATCACGTAAATCTGTGGACCAACATCTAGATTCCAGCCAAACTTGGCGTAATTCCACTCAGTGGTTCGGCCTGTAGCCATGTCTAAAGATTGCAAAATCCCCATAGACACAGAACGGGGGGAACCATTTGGGAACCCCCTCCCCATTCTTCCCCCCTCGGCTTCACATTCTGTGAAAAACTGTGGACTCTCCTTGGATAAATAAACAGCTCAGGATGCTTTCTGGCAACAATGTTTATTTCACAGAAATTAAATCACAACAGGAAGCACTTACAAACAGAAACAAAGCAGGTGTCCCAGTTGAAGTTCTGCTTTCATAAAGTACACATTATCCTAAGGTATAGCCAGGAATGAGCATTAAAAAACCTTAGAAATTCACTGAAAAAAAACCAAAGGTTACAAGGGCGTTACAGTTAGGCTCTGAATTTACACGCACAAAACCATAGAAATTCAGCTGTTATACTTAAAGTTATTTCAAGTAACTATATACGTGCCCTAAGATAACTATAACTCGTACCCTCGCCATGCACTGCTAATTACCCTAGATATTACCTCACTCATGACATCTTTTATGACATCATTGACAATATCACTGTAACATTTGCAGTAAGATTATTAATGAGAAAACTGCATGGAGAGGATGCGAGTTATAGCCAACTATAACATCTCTGTATTCTTTTATTTATATATATATATATATATATATATATATATATATATATACACATATACATATATATACATACATACACATACATACATACACACATACATACATACATACATATACACAGAGAGAGAAATGCAGGGGTAGATGCTTTAATAGTTCAAACAGTAAGTGTTTTTTTTCACTTTGCATTCTTGTAGTTGTAAATTCATAACAAGAGAAACCTTAATGCATGCAACTGCCAGAATGTGATGAATAAACCTGGACAGGAAGAGCTGCTGATCCATATAATTAAGAGCTTGCGATCTTTGGTACAGTTCTCACAAATGCAAGTTTTAAATTTCTCGATGAAAAACACGTATTAGGACTCATGCAAAAATGTTTACAATGTATTTCTGTCCACACACTGCACTGTGGATGTTTACAGCCTTCTACTAACTGACTTACACCTGAACCTGAACACCTGTCTGTGGCTTAACTAGACTGCTTTTCAACGTAGACACTGAAGGGCTGTAGAACTAAATTGGAAACCAGATCTATTAAAGACAGGCCGAAGAAGATGGTGGAAAGAACTGGGACGTATTTAAAAGGATCATTGGGATGACGGGATGAAAGGCTGCATTCGCTTAAGTGTCCACCGGTGGCAGTGTAGCTGAATGCTTAATGTACAAAGTGAAAGTTAACTCTCTTCAGCATTTGTTATTGCTTACCTATCAGTATCTGTTTCAATGGTTTTATTCAGCACTTCCTTGTTGGTAGAAAATCACATGGTGTGCAATTGGCAACATTTTCACCTAAATATGAACTGTAATAAGTTACCATGTAAGATATGATGTTTATTGTACCATTGCAGATTTCAGACAATTATATGCTGATTTAACGGTTACACTGCAGGGTCACATATAGCTGCAATGCAGCTATTTACAGTGGTACTGGACACACAATATACATAACGAAAGATAGATTATGGATGAAGTATTGCAAGAACACATAATTAGCACTGACTGTTACTTTTACATGGGGGTTTAATTACTATTACATACACCTGGTACTGTTATTTAGTAAATGTTAAAAGAGAACGGGCATAGCTTTGTTCTGCATGGGGGATTATGGGAGTTCCATTGCCACTGAATCTATTCAGGAATATATTAGGATTGCTCCAGGTAGGAAAAGGGGATAGGGATTTTCTACATCAGGGTGATGGCCATTAAATGGCAATCACATATACCTGGTATGGTTATTTAGTAAATGTTGAAGGTAAATGTGCATAACTGTGATCTGCATAGGGGATTACGGGTGTTATGGGCCACTGAATAGATTTCAAAATGCATTAGGATTGTTCAAGGTAGGTAATAGGGATAGAGATTTTCTACATCGGGGATGATGGACATTAAATGGATTTTACACATACATGTCACTGTATTTTTATTAATGCTGTAAGGCATAGCAATAGCTTCTCTATTCACAAGCAATTAAGGGCTTTAAACAATTGTTGAACACAGTTTCTCCTATAATAGAATGGTCCACCTAGGAACACTGGAAATAGATAATGTTTATGTGGAGGAGTGTTGTTCGTTATCGGGATCAACCAGACAAATTGCTCCACCACTTAAGAATGGTCATGCACCACCATCCACAGAATCAAGAAAGAGTAATCAATCTGTCAATCCTTTCCGTGTCCAAGGCCGCAGGCCCTATTCCTGGTGGTGCCCTTCCATCACTTCCTCTAAGTTTCATCTTTGCAAAAATACTCCCCCAGAAGCCAAAGACTTTAGTTTCCTGGAAGCTAGTTAGCAGGTCATGGGAATAACGCCACTGGATCACCAGTTGGCATTGTTTATTGTCAGAACTACAACAGTATATAATAGTCTTCAAACCTCAGACTTTTGTTCTTCATTAATGTAAATATTCATGGCAAAGCATTCGCTTTAATTCGTCTTGCACTGGTCCAAGAATTTCAGCAGCATAATACAAATGCCCTTGGCCATCTCTCCTAATTATGGCCCAGTTCTGAAACAACCACCAAATAGAACCGGCGTCCTAATCTGTTGTTTCTAGCTGGAGCATTCAGGTAATCAGCCTGCTTTGAACACTTTAATTTTCTCAAAGTAAATTCTTCGGATCCCCAGGACACTCAGGCGCTGACACAGGTGGTAGTTCACCTTGCAGCAGACTGTAAACTCAATCCCAAGATCCAAATATGAGCTTTTTAACTGCAGTAACTTTAATGCATGTTATTGGTGCTGCAACTACTGCTGCTGGCACCAGGCTTGCCCTTCATTGGATGCTCACTTAAGGATTCAAAGTATACTAATTCCAAATACAGAGCCTCGAAAGAGTCCTGTATTGTTATTTTTTTATCACTACCTCCCCGAGTCGGAGTAGGTAATTTGCATGCCTGCTGCCTTCCTTGGATGTGGTAGCCGTTTCTCAGGCTCCATCTCCGGACTTGACCCCGATTCCCAGTTATCTGTGGTTACCATGGTAGGCACAGAAAATGCCATCAAAAGTTGATAAGGCAGACATCTGAATGTAATGTCACCATCAGAGGGATGTGCGATCAACCTGGGATTATCTAGAGCAGAGGTCTTCAATTTTGGTGGCGCGACCCCTTCGTGGGGGGTGGGAGCCAGAGGGTGCAGGGGGTCGCGCATTCCCTCTGCCTCACTTCTGCCTGGAATCAGAAACATTTGCTTTTCCTTCTGGAAAAAGACAACCATCCAGGGTGATTAAATCCAATAGTTTAAATGCTTCACCAGGAGTGTCATTCAAGTAGGGACCTGTGCTGTGAAACCAAAGTCTTTCCTGAGACCCTGCTTGCCTGAAAGTAATGCAAATATACACTATGGCAGTGGTTCCCATCCTTTTGACTTCTGTGGACCCCCACTTTATCATTACTGGAGCCAGGGACACCCACTGAAACTTTATTGGAATCCAGGGATCCCCCCCCCCCCCCACTGAGTGTTTACTGATAGCAGGGGACCTAATCTGTTAATATTATTAAATTTTCTAAGAAGTCACGGACCACTGCACTATGGATTTAATCTGCAAATATAAAGGATGCTTGG
Organism: Pleurodeles waltl; assembly: GCF_031143425.1. Taxonomy (NCBI): domain Eukaryota; kingdom Metazoa; phylum Chordata; class Amphibia; order Caudata; family Salamandridae; genus Pleurodeles; species Pleurodeles waltl. The sequence goes on from NC_090441.1 coordinate 96,237,470, forward strand.
GAGCGTGTCCTGGCTTTAATTGATTGAATCAACGGAAGCTTTGTGCCGACAAAGATTTATTCTTTTTAAGTGGTAGGGAAAAGAACTGATAACTGAGCTGTGAAGTGTGTGCTTACTTACCCAGCGCTTATAACCATGAGAGGGACAGATACATATAGTCTGGGTGTTTATAAAATCTATACTTTGGAAGCACCGTCTTATCCTGAAAACTTTTGCAGATGTTGTAAAAGCCTATCTCATATTGTGTGTAATGCAAGTATAAAATAATGACATATATTCACTGTGCTTTTTATCACAGGCTGTGTGTGACCCCGTAGCGCTAAAAAATACACAAGTCACTATTCTCAACTGCACCAATCAAGATTTAATTCTGTGGCTCTCTGGTTATAGTTCATTTCCCACTGAGTAAAAACTTTTTTTTTTTACACATATATATATTTCATTTAAGCTGCCTGTTATTTTATATGTAGCCACCTGACGGCGAAAGACTGAAAAACTGAAGTCAACAACAGCACTAAACTAATATAATAAGAGTCAGATTTTGCTAAATGAGAAACATCTGTTTTCATAATGTTAAACATAAAAACCTTTTTCGAAAAATAGTGTGAACAAAGATTAAGGGACCAAGTCTCCCCTGGTATTAAAGCAAGCATCCTACTTGGACATTACAGTTCATCATTAATGATTTTATATGGTATGTTTCAATTATGACGAATGGCGTTTACAAACCTCCAATTCAATGCAGCTGTAAAAGCCAAGCCGTCAGCATCGCATAAAATATAGAATGGTTCTCCTTGGATGGTGTAGGAAGTTGGCTCTGTATGCACTATTTCAAAGTAAGGAATAGTATGCACAGAGTCCAAGGGTTCCCTTTAGAGGTAAGATAGTGGCAAAAAGAGATAATACTAATGCTCTATTTTGTGGTAGTGTGGTCGAGCAGTAGGCTTATCCAAGGAGTAGTGTTAAGCATTTGTTGTACATACACACAGGCAATAAATGAGGAACACACACTCAGAGACAAATCCAGGCCAATAGGTTTTGTTATAGAAAAATATATTTTCTTAGTTTATTTTAAGAACCACAGGTTCAAATTCTACATGTAATATCTCATTTGAAAGGTATTGCAGGTAAGTACTTTAGGAACTTTGAATCATTACATTAGCATGTATACTTTTCACATAAAACACAATAAGCTGTTTTAAAAGTGGACACTTAGTGCAATTTTCACAGTTCCTGGGGGAGGTAAAGTAATGTTAGTTTTAACAGGTAAGTAAGTCACTTACAGGTTTCAGTTTTGGGTCCAAGGTAGCCCACCGTTGGGGGTTCAGAGCAACCCCAAAGTTACCACACCAGCAGCTCAGGGCCGGTCAGGTGCAAAGGTCAAAGAGGTGCCCAAACCACATAGGCTTCAATGGAGAGAAGGGGGTGCCCCGGTTCCAGTCTGCCAGCAGGTAAGTACCCGCGTCTTCGGAGGGCAGACCAGGGGGGTTTTGTAGGGCACCGGGGGGGACACAAGTTCACGCAAAAAGTACACCCTCAGCGGCACTGGGGCGGCCGGGTGCAGTGTAGAAACAAGCGTCGGGTTTTCAATGTAAATCAATGAGAGACCTAGGGATCTCTTCAGCGTTGCAGGCAGGCAAGGGGGGGGGCTCCTCGGGGTAGCCACCACCTGGACAAGGGAGAGGGCTTCCTGGGGGTCACTCCTGCACAGGAGTTCCGTTCCTTTAGGTGCTGGGGGCTGCGGGTGCAGGGTCTTTTCCAGCCGTCGGGAAATGGAGTTCAGGCAGTCGAGGTCAGGGGGAGCCTCGGGATTCCCTCTGCAGGCGTCGCTGTGGGGGGATCAGGGGGGACAACTTTGGTTACTCACAGTCTCGGAGTCGCCGGAGGGTCCTCCCTGAGGTGTTGGTTCTCCACCAGTCGAGTCGGGGTCGCCGGGTGCAGTGTTTCAAGTATCACGCTTCTTGCGCGGAGTTGCAGCGGTCTTTAAATCTGCTCCTTTGAAACAAAGTTGCAGTTCTTTTGGAGCAGTGCCGCTGTCCTCAGGAGTTTCTTGTCTTTCTTGAAGTAGGGCAATCCTCAGAGGATTCAGAGGTCGCTGGTCCCTTGGAAAGAGTCGCTGGAGCAGGGTTCTTTGGAAGGCAGGAGACAGGCCGGTAAGTCTGGGGCCAAAGCAGTTGGTGTCTTCTGTTCTTCCTCTGCAGGGGTTCTTCAGCTTAGCAGTCCTCTTCTTCTTGTAGTTTCAGGAATCTAAATTCTTAGGTTCAGGGGAGCCCTTAAATACTAAATTTAAGGGCGTGTTTAGGTCTGGGGGGTTAGTAGCCAATGGCTACTAGCCCTGAGGGTGGGTACACCCTCTTTGTGCCTCCTCCCAAGGGGAGGGGGTCACATTCCTATCCCTATTGGGGGAATCCTCCTTCTACAAGATGGAGGATTTCTAAAAGTCAGAGTCACCTCAGCTCAGGACACCTTAGGGGCTGTCCTGACTGGCCAGTGACTCCTCCTTGTTTTTCTCATTATCTCTCCTGGACTTGCCGCCAAAAGTGGGGGCTGGGTCCAGGGGGCGGGCATCTCCACAAGCTGGAGTGCCCTGGGGTATTGTAACACGAAGCTTGAGCCTTTAAAGCTCACTGCTAGGTGTTACAGTTCCTGCAGGGGGGAGGTGTGAAGCACCTCCACCCAGAGCAGGCTTTGTTTCTGTCCTCAGAGGGCACAAAGGCTCTCACCGCATGAGATCAGAAACTCGTCTCTCAGCAGCAGGCTGGCACAGACCAGTCAGTCCTGCACTGAACAATTGGGTAAAATACAGGGGGCATCTCTAAGATGCTCTCTGTGTGCATTTTTTAATAAATCCAACACTGGCATCAGTGTGGATTTATTATTCTGAGAAGTTTGATACTAAACTTCCCAGTATTCAGTGTAGCCATTATGGTGCTGTGGAGTTCGTGTTTGACAGACTCCCAGACCATATACTCTTATGGCTACCCTGCACTTACAATGTCTAAGGTTTTGCTTAGACACTGTAGGAGCACAGTGCTCATGCACTGGTGCCCTCACCTATGGTATAGTGCACCCTGCCTTAGGGCTGTAAGGCCTACTAGAGGGGTGACTTATCTATACTGCATAGGCAGTGTGAGGTTGGCATGGCACCCTGAGGGGAGTGCCATGTCGACTTACTCGTTTTGTTCTCATCAGCAAACACAAGCTGGCAAGCAGTGTGTCTGTGCTGAGTGAGGGGTCCCCAGGGTAGCATAAGATATGCTGCAGCCCTTAGAGACCTTCCCTGGCATCAGGGCCCTTGGTACCAGGGGTACCAGTTACAAGGGACTTACCTGGATGCCAGGGTGTGCCAATTGTGGAATCACAAGTACATTTTAGGTGAAAGAACACTGGTGCTGGGGCCTGGTTAGCAGGGTCCCAGCACACTTCTCAGTCAAGTCAGCATCAGTATCAGGCAAAAAGTGGGGGGTAACTGCAACAGGGAGCCATTTCTTCACAGATGGCATTCACTAAAGTTACACCCCATGCATTACAGCCATTATACCGAAGACCACTTCAATTATGCGATTGAGCAGCCCTGGTGATTTTTGCATAATTATAGATTTGCCCCATAATCGATCATCTGCCACATAATCTGCTGATTTTAACAACAACAAAAATAATGTTTACAGCTCAAACGGTTCAAAAGCTACTAAAAAGAAGCAACACATGTTGCTGTGCAGTAGAAGGCCCTTTGCACAGCTGGACTGGTCACCTTTTTGTTGCTTATTGTTATATTTGGGTGTTTAACTGGTACTACTGAGGTGCAACCACAGGCCGACCATCTCGCTGGAGAAAAACAGACACATCCTTCATATTAGTTCAGGAAGGCGTTATTAACCAAATACGTTTTGTCAAATTATGTTTTGGTGGTGAAAAATAAAGTAACTGTGCATTTTTGGGTAATTCTTTTTGGAGACTTTTTGTTTGAGCTGTGGTAAGTCTGACACTGAATCACTGTCACCCACTAACCTTTGGTTTGCTAAACACTTTTTAATATTATTTCCACACCATAATAATGATTTGCTGTGGGAAGTGGGGCTGTTTAGGATTGGCGATGGTTGGCAAAATGAGGAGTATCAGGTTCTAGAAATTTGTGTCAGGAGGGGGTCCTTACACCTAGAACATTTTGATGGGGGGGGGGGGGGGGACGACACTCTGCATCAAAAAATTTGAAACCCTCATCTAGAGTCACCAAAGCAGCTGGGTGAGCCGGATTGTTCTTGATCTGATGAACGCACGCATCCCCAGGAGGTCAGTGCTCATCAGCCTGTGTTACCTCTAGAATTACCACACTAATCAGAGTAAGAGATGGAACCATCAAGGGACTCAACTGATTTAATGAGACATTTGCAGTTCCACTGCAGCAGTTGTGTGTACTTACACATGCATATTGTAATCCTTGAGACAAGCATATGCTACTGGCAGGATCAACCAGGTAGCCGCATCTGCTGGATGGGGTTGGGAAGGGAGCTCCATTTCTGTCCAAGACCAACCTTCACACCCCTTGGGGCTTGCAGCAGTGGGGAAGCCCCTACCTAAGGTAGCGGGTGGGGGTGTGAGGGGGCTGGTCACATGGGCACCAGTGGGACTGGATGTCTCTGCAATGACAGAGTGGAGAGGCGGGCCAAGGTGCAGACTTAGCGAGATGCAGGTGTTATGGCCTGCGAGGCAGGGAATGTAGTGGGTGGTAGACAGTATGGCAAGCAGGGACTGGATCACAAGGCCGCACCCAGGTCATGACAACTCACCCCCTCCATTTTGGTCAGGCGACTGGGGAATGCAAGCTGCCAGGCTGCTCAGCCTTCGCTCTGCTGGATAGGGCCTCCGCGAAAAACAGGCCCTTGAGTTTGATGGTCCTTGAAAGGGTGGAAGCTCTTTAACTGAAACAGCTGAGGCTGGCCAAGCAGTCCATACCTGTAGGAAGTTGGCTCTGTATGCACTATTTCAAAGTAAGGAATAGTATGCACAGAGTCCAAGGGTTCCCCTTAGAGGTAAGATAGTGGCAAAAAGAGATAATACTAATGCTCTATTTTGTGGTAGTGTGGTCGAGCAGTAGGCTTATCAAAGGAGTAGTGTTAAGCATTTGTTGTACATACACACAGGCAATAAATGAGGAACACACACTGAGACAATTCCAGGCCAATAGGTTTTTGTATAGAAAAATATCTTTTCTTAGTTTATTTTAAGAACTACAGGTTCAAATTTTACATGTAATACTTTAAATGAAAGGTATTGCAGGTAGGTACTTTAAGAACTTTGAATAATCACAATAGCATATATACTTTTCAAATAAATCACATATAGCTATTTTAAAACTACACACTTAGTGCAATTTTCCTAGGGGGAGTAAGAGTTTGTTAGTTCTTGCAGGTAAGTAAACCACCTATGGGGTTCAAGCTTGGGTCCAAGGTAGCCCACCGTTGGGGGTTCAGAGCAACCCCAAAGTCACCACACCAGCAGCTCAGGGCCGGTCAGGTGCAGAGTTCAAAGTGGTGCCCAAAACGCATAGGCTTCAATGGAGAAGGGGGCCCCGGTTCCAGTCTGCCAGCAGGTAAGTACCCGCGTCTTCGGAGGGCAGACCAGGGGGTTTTTGTAGGGCACCGGGGGGGACACAAGTTAGCACAGGAAGTACACCCTCAGCAGCACGGGGCGGCCGGGTGCAGTGTGCAAGCACACGTCGGGTTTCCAATGTAAATCAATGGGAGACAAAGGGGTCTCTTCAGCGATGCAGGGAGGCGGGGGGGGGGGCTCCTCGGGGTAGCCTCCACCTGGGTAAGGGAGAGGGCCTCCTGGGGGTCACTCCTGCACTGGAGTTCCGATCTTTCAGGTCCTGGGGGCTGCGGGTGCAGAGTCTTTTCCAGGCGTCGGGATCTGGGAGTCAGTCGCGGTCAGGGGGAGCCTCGGGATTCCCTCTGCAGGCGTCGCTGTGGGGGCTCAGGGGGGACAACTCTGGCTACTCACAGTCTCGTAGTCGCCAGGGAGTCCTCCCTGAAGTGTAGTTTATCCACAAGTCGAGCCGGGGGTGTCGGGTGCAGAGCAGCAAGTCTCACGCTTCCAGCGGGAAACACAGTTGTCTTGATGTTGCTTCTTTGGAAACAAAGTTGCAGTCTTGGGTGAACAGAGCCGCTGTCCTCAGGAGTTTCTTGGTCCTTCTAGAGCAGGGCAGTCCTCTGAGGATTCAGAGGTCGCTGGTCCTGGGGAAAGCGTCGCTTGAGCAGTGTCTTTAGAAGTTGGGAGACAGGCCGGTAGAGCTGGGGCCAAAGCAGTTGGTGTCTCTGTCTTCTCTGCAGGGTTTTTCAGCTCAGCAGTCCTCTTCTTCTTAGGTTGCAGGAATAAAGTTGGCATGGTTACCCCCTGACTTTTTGCCTTTGCTGATGCTATGTTTTGAATTGAAAGTGTGCTGAGGCCTGCTAACCAGGCCCCAGCACCAGTGTTCTTTCCCTAACCTGTACTTTTGTATCCACAATTGGCACACCCTGGCATCCAGATAAGTCCCTTGTAAATGGTACCCCTGATGCCAAGGAAGGTCTCTAAGGGCTGCAGCATGACTTATGCCACCCTAGAGACCCCTCACTCAGCACAGACACACTGCTTGCCAGCTTGTGTGTGCTGGTGAGAACAAAACGAATAAGTCGACGTGGCACTCCCCTCAGGGTGCCATGCCAGCCTCTCACTGCCTATGCAGGTATAGATAAGTAACCCCTCTAGCAGGCCTTACAGCCCTAAGGCAGGGTGCACTATACCATAGGTGAGGGCACCAGTGCATGAGCACTGTGCCCCTACAGTGTCTAAGCAAAACCTTAGACATTGTAAGTGCAGGGTAGCCATAAGAGTATATGGTCTGGGAGTCTGTTTTACACGAACTCCACAGCACCATAATGGCTACACTGAAAACTGGGAAGTTTGGTATCAAACTTCTCAGCACAATAAATGCACACTGATGCCAGTGTACATTTTATTGTAAAATACACCACAGAGGGCACCTTAGAGGTGCCCCCTGAAACTTAACCGACTATCTGTGTAGGCTGACTGGTTCCAGCAGCCTGCCACACTAGAGACATGTTGCTGGCCCCATGGGGAGAGTCCCTTTGTCACTCTGAGGCCAGTAACAAAGCCTGCACTGGGTGGAGATGCTAACACCTCCCCCAGGCAGGAGCTGTAACACCTGGCGGTGAGCCTCAAAGGCTCACCCCTTTGTCACAGCACCGCAGGACACTCCAGCTTAGTGGAGTTGCCCGCCCCCTCCGGCCACGGCCCCCACTTTTGGCGGCAAGGCTGGAGGAAACAAAGAAAACAGCAAGGAGGAGTCACTGGCCAGTCAGGACAGCCCCTAAGGTGTCCTGAGCTGAAGTGACTCTAACTTTTAGAAATCCTCCATCTTGCAGATGGAGGATTCCCCCAATAGGATTAGGGATGTGACCCCCTCCCCTTGGGAGGAGGCACAGAGAGGGTGTACTCACCCTCAGGGCTAGTAGCCATTGGCTACTAACCCCCCAGACCAAAACACGCCCTTACATTTAGTATTTAAGGGCTTCCCTGAACCTAAGAATTTAGATTCCTGAAACTACAAGAAGAAGAGGACTGCTGAGCTGAAAAACCCCTGCAGAAGAAGAACAGAAGACACCAACTGCTTTGGCCCCAGTCTTACCGGCCTGTCTCCTGCCTTCCAAAGAAACCTGCTCCAGCGACGCTTTCCAAAGGACCAGCGACCTCTGAATCCTCAGAGGACTGCCCTGCTTCAAGAAAGACAAGAAACTCCCGAGGACAGCGGCACTGCTCCAAAAGAACTGCAACTTTGTTTCAAAGGAGCAGATTTAAAGACCCCTGCAAACTCCCCGCAAGAAGCGTGAGACTTGCAACACTGCACCCGGCGACCCCGACTCGACTGGTGGAGAACCAACACCTCAGGGAGGACCCTCCGGCGACTCAGAGTCCGTGAGTAACCAAAGTTGTCCCCCCTGAGCCCCCACAGCGACGCCTGCAGAGGGAATCCCGAGGCTCCCCCTGACCGCGACTGCCTGAACCTAAAGTCCCGACGGCTGGAAAAGACCCTGCACCCGCAGCCCCCAGCACCTGAAGAAATGGAACTTCTGTGCAGGAGTGACCCCCAGGAGGCCCTCTCCTTTGCCCAGGTGGTGGCTACCCCGAGGAACCCCCCCCTTGCCTGCACCGCTGAAGAGATCCCTTGGTCTTTCATTGAACATAATTGAAAACCCGACGCGTGTTTGCACACTGCACCCGGCCGCCCCCGCGCTGCTGAGGGTGTACTTTTTGTGCTGACTTGTGTCCCCCCCGGTGCCCTACAAAACCCCCCTGATCTGCCCTCCGAAGACGCGGGTACCTACCTGCTGGCAGACCGGAACCGGGGCACCCCCTTCTCTCCATTGAAGCCTATGTGTTTTGGGCACCTTTTTGACCTCTGCACCTGACCGGCCCTGAGCTGCTGGTGTGGTAACTTTGGGGTTGCTCTGAACCCCCAACGGTGGGCTACCTTGGACCCAAAACTGTGACCTGTAAGTGGTTTACTTACCTGCTAAAAATAACAATACTTTACCTCCCCCAGGAACTGTGGAAATTGCACTGTGTCCACTTTTAAAACAGCTTATTGTGTTTTATGTAAAAAGTATATATGCTACTGTGATTATTCAAAGTTCCTAAAGTACTTACCTGCAATACCTTTCAAATGAGATATTACATGTAGAATTTGAACCTGTGGTTCTTAAAATAAACTAAGAAAATATATTTTTCTATGACAAAACCTATTGGCTGGATTTGTCTCTGAGTGTGTGTTCCTCATTTATTGCCTGTGTGTGTGTACAACAAATGCTTAACACTACTCCTTGGATAAGCCTACTGCTCGACCACACTACCACAAAATAGAGCATTAGTATTATCTCTTTTTGCCACTATCTTACCTCTAAGGGGAATCCTTGGACTCTGTGCATACTATTCCTTACTTTGAAATAGTGCATACAGAGCCAACTTCCTACAGTAACCATGCGAAGGAGGCATTTCCTTACAATACCTATATGGACTAAGCATTCCCAATCATTCTGAGTATGCTGCTTGCTTGACCCTTTCTCGGCAGGCAGCTCTGCACAGGGTTGTCTGCTATGCATTCCAGTCTGCTCTTCTTGGAGAGGGTGGCAGGTTTGGAGTAAAGGCATGTGACAGGGCTGGTAGGCAAGGGGGACCGGAGTACTCTGTCCCTAAATATCCAGTGGAAGGCTGTAAGGAAATGCCTCCTTGGCATGGTTGCCCCCTGACTTTTTGCCTTTGCTGATGCTATGTTTACAAGTGAAAGTGTGCTGAGGCCTGCTAACCAGGCCCCAGCACCAGTGTTCTTTCCCTAACCTGTACTTTTGTATCCACAATTGGCAGACCCTGGCATCCAGATAAGTCCCTTGTAACTGGTACTTCTAGCACCAAGGGCCCTGATGCCAAGGAAGGTCTCTAAGGGCTGCAGCATGTCTTATGCCACCCTGGAGACCTCTCACTCAGCACAGACACACTGCTTGCCAGCTTGTGTGTGCTAGTGAGGACAAAACGAGTAAGTCGACATGGCACTCCCCTCAGGGTGCCATGCCAGCCTCTCACTGCCTATGCAGTATAGGTAAGACACCCCTCTAGCAGGCCTTACAGCCCTAAGGCAGGGTGCACTATACCATAGGTGAGGGTACCAGTGCATGAGCATGGTACCCCTACAGTGTCTAAATAAAACCTTAGACATTGTAAGTGCAGGGTAGCCATAAGAGTATATGGTCTGGGAGTCTGTCAAACACGAACTCCACAGCACCATAATGGTTACACTGAAAACTGGGAAGTTTGGTATCAAACTTCTCAGCACAATAAATGCACACTGATGCCAGTGTACATTTTATTGTAAAATACACCACAGAGGGCACCTTAGAGGTGCCCCCTGAAACTTAACCGACTATCTGTGTAGGCTGACTAGTTTTAGCAGCCTGCCACAAACCGAGACATGTTGCTGGCCCCATGGGGAGAGTGCCTTTGTCACTCTAAGGCCAGTAACAAAGCCTGCACTGGGTGGAGATGCTAACACCTCTCCCAGGCAGGAATTGTCACACCTGGCGGTGAGCCTCAAAGGCTCACCTCCTTTGTGCCAACCCAGCAGGACACTCCAGCTAGTGGAGTTGCCCGCCCCCTCCGGCCAGGCCCCACTTTTGGCGGCAAGGCCGGAGAAAATAATGAGAATAACAAGGAGGAGTCACTGGCCAGTCAGGACAGCCCCTAAGGTGTCCTGAGCTGAGGTGACTCTAACTTTTAGAAATCCTCCATCTTGCAGATGGAGGATTCCCCCAAATAGGGTTAGGATTGTGACCCCCTCCCCTTGGGAGGAGGCACAAAGAGGGTGTACCCACCCTCAGGGCTAGTAGCCATTGGCTACTAACCCCCCAGACCTAAACACGCCCTTAAATTTAGTATTTAAGGGCTACCCTGAACCCTAGAAAATTAGATTCCTGCAACTACTAGAAGAAGGACTGCCTAGCTGAAAACCCCTGCAGCGGAAGACCAGAAGACGACACCTGCCTTGGCTCCAGAAACTCACCGGCCTGTCTCCTGCCTTCCAAAGATCCTGCTCCAGCGACGCCTTCCAAAGGGACCAGCGACCTCGACATCCTCTGAGGACTGCCCCTGCTTCGAAAAGACAAGAAACTCCCGAGGACAGCGGACCTGCTCCAAGAAAGGCTGCAACTTTGTTTCCAGCAGCCTTGAAAGAACCCTGCAAGCTCCCCGCAAGAAGCGTGAGACTTGCAACACTGCACCCGGCGACCCCGACTCGGCTGGTGGAGATCCGACACCTCAGGAGGGACCCCAGGACTACTCTGATACTGTGAGTACCAAAACCTGTCCCCCCTGAGCCCCCACAGCGCCGCCTGCAGAGGGAATCCCGAGGCTTCCCCTGACCGCGACTCTTTGAACCTAAAGTCCCGACGCCTGGGAGAGACCCTGCACCCGCAGCCCCCAGGACCTGAAGGACCGGACTTTCACTAGAGAAGCGACCCCCAGGAGTCCCTCTCCCTTGCCCAAGTGGAGGTTTCCCCGAGGAACCCCCCCCTTGCCTGCCTGCAGCGCTGAAGAGATCCCGAGATCTCTCATAGACTAACATTGCGAACCCGACGCTTGTTTCTACACTGCACCCGGCCGCCCCCGCGCCGCTGAGGGTGAAATTTCTGTGTGGGCTTGTGTCCCCCCCGGTGCCCTACAAAACCCCTCTGGTCTGCCCTCCGAAGACGCGGGTACTTACCTGCAAGCAGACCGGAACCGGGGCACCCCCTTCTCTCCATTCTAGCCTATGTGTTTTGGGCACCACTTTGAACTCTGCACCTGACCGGCCCTGAGCTGCTGGTGTGGTGACTTTGGGGTTGCTCTGAACCCCCAACGGTGGGCTACCTTGGACCAAGAACTAAGCCCTGTAAGTGTCTTACTTACCTGGTTAACCTAACAAATACTTACCTCCCCTAGGAACTGTGAAAATTGCACTAAGTGTCCACTTTTAAAACAGCTATTTGTGAATAACTTGAAAAGTATACATGCAATTTTGATGATTTGAAGTTCCTAAAGTACTTACCTGCAATACCTTTCGAATGAGATATTACATGTAGAATTTGAACCTGTGGTTCTTAAAATAAACTAAGAAAAGATATTTTTCTATATAAAAACCTATTGGCTGGATTTGTCTCTGAGTGTGTGTACCTCATTTATTGTCTATGTGTATGTACAACAAATGCTTAACACTACTCCTTGGATAAGCCTACTGCTCGACCACACTACCACAAAATAGAGCATTAGTATTATCTATTTTTACCACTATTTTACCTCTAAGGGGAACCCTTGGACTCTGTGCATGCTATTCCTTACTTTGAAATAGCACATACAGAGCCAACGTCCTACATTGGTGGCAGCGGTGGGATACAAGACTTTGCATTTGCTGGACTACTCAGCCAATACCTGATCACACGACAAATTCCAAAATTGTCATTAGAAATTGATTTTTGCAATTTGAAAAGTTTTCTAAATTCTTAAAAGACCTGCTAGGGCCTTGTGTTAGATCCTGTTTAGCATTTCTTTTAGAGTTTAAAAGTTTGTAAAAGTTTGAATTAGATTCTAGAACCAGTTGTAGATTCTTAAAAAGTATTCCAACTTTTAGAAGCAAAATGTCTAGCACAGATGTGACTGTGGTGGAACTCGACACCACACCTTACCTCCATCTTAAGATGAGGGAGCTAAGGTCACTCTGTAAAATAAAGAAAATAACAATGGGCCCCAAACCTACCAAAATACAGCTCCAGGAGCTTTTGGCAGAGTTTGAAAAGGCCAACCCCTCTGAGGGTGGCAACTCAGAGGAAGAGGATAGTGACTTGGAGGAAAATTCCCCCCTACCAATCCTATCTAGGGAGAACAGGGTCCCTCAAACCCTGACTCCAAAAATAATAGTCAGAGATGCTGGTTCCCTCACAGGAGAGACCAACACCTCTGAAATCACTGAGGATAGCCCCAGTGAAGAGGACATCCAGTTAGCCAGGATGGCCAAAAGATTGGCTTTGGAAAGACAGATCCTAGCCATAGAGAGGGAAAGACAAGAGATGGGCCTAGGACCCATCAATGGTGGCAGCAACATAAATAGGGTCAGAGATTCTCCTGACATGTTGAAAATCCCTAAAGGGATTGTAACTAAATATGAAGATGGTGATGACATCACCAAATGGTTCACAGCTTTTGAGAGGGCTTGTGTAACCAGAAAAGTGAACAGATCTCACTGGGGTGCTCTCCTTTGGGAAATGTTCACAGGAAAGTGTAGGGATAGACTCCTCACACTCTCTGGACAAGATGCAGAATCTTATGACCTCATGAAGGGTACCCTGATTGAGGGCTTTGGATTCTCCACTGAGGAGTACAGGATTAGGTTCAGGGGGGCTCAAAAATCCTCGAGCCAGACCTCGGTTGACTTTGTAGACTACTCAGTGAAAACACTAGATGGTTGGATTCAAGGCAGTGGTGTAAGTAATTATGATGGGCTGTACAATTTATTTGTGAAAGAACACCTGTTAAGTAATTGTTTCAATGATAAACTGCATCAGCATCTGGTAGACCTAGGACCAATTTCTCCCCAAGAATTGGGAAAGAAGGCGGACCATTGGGTCAAGACAAGGGTGTCCAAGACTTCAACAGGGGGTGACCAAAAGAAAGGGGTCACAAAGACTCCCCAGGGGAAGGGTGATGAGACAACCAAAACTAAAAATAGTCAAGAGTCTTCTACAGGCCCCCAAAAACCTGCACAGGAGGGTGGGCCCAGAGCCTCTTCACAAAACAATGGGTACAAGGGTAAAAACTTTGATCCCAAAAAGGCCTGGTGTCATAGCTGTAAACAGCATGGACACCAAACTGGAGACAAGGCCTGTCCCAAGAAAGGTTCCACTCCAAACTCCCCTCCAGGTAACACTGGTATGGCTAGTCTCCAAGTGGGATCAACAGTGTGCCCAGAGCAAATCAGGGTCCACACTGAAGCTACTCTAGTTTCTGAGGGTGGGGTGGATTTAGCCACACTAGCTGTCTGGCCGCCTAACATGCAAAAATACAGACAGCAACTCTTAATTAATGGGACTAGAATAGAGGGCCTGAGGGATACAGGTGCCAGTGTCACCATGGTGACAGAGAAACTGGTTTCCCCTGGCCAATACCTGACTGGAAAAACTTACACAGTCACCAACGCTGACAATCAGAGAAAAGTACATCCCATGGCAATGGTTACTTTAGAATGGGGAGGGGTCAATGGCCTGAAACAGGTGGTGGTCTCCTCAAATATCCCAGTGGACTGTCTGCTTGGAAATGACCTGGAGTCCTCAGCATGGGCTGAGGTAGAACTAAAAACCCATGCAGCCATGCTGGGTATCCCTGAACTGGTGTGTGTGAAAACAAGAGCACAGTGCAAGGCACAGGGTGAACAAGTAGAGCTGGAGTCTGGAAGAATGGCCCAGCCTACCAAGAGAACAGGAAAGTCAGTTGGGAAACCAACTACAACACAGCAAAAGAAAGGGAACCTCTCTTCTCAGGAAGAAGTTCTGCCCTCTGAGGGAACTGAGCCTTTGGAGCTTGAACCTTACCAGGTTGAGCTCTTAGGCCCAGGGGGACCCTCAAGGGAGGAGCTGTGTAAGGGACAAGAAACCTGTCCCTCTCTTGAAGGCCTTAGGCAGCAAGCTGCTGAAGAGTCCAAAGGCAAGAAAAATGGAACGCATAGGGTCTATTGGGAAGATGGACTCCTGTACACTGAGGCCAGAGACCCCAAACCTGGTGCCACTAGGAGAGTGGTAGTGCCTCAGCTGTTCAGAGAGTTCATCCTAACATTGGCCCATGACATTCCCCTTGCTGGACATTTGGGACAAACCAAGACGTGGGAGAGGTTAGTCAACCACTTCTACTGGCCCAATATGTCCAACATGGTTAAGGAGTTTTGCCTCTCCTGCCCCACCTGTCAAGCCAGTGGTAAGACAGGTGGGCATCCAAAGGCCCCCCTCATTCCACTTCCAGTGGTGGGGGTTCCCTTTGAAAGAGTGGGTGTGGACATAGTTGGTCCACTAGAACCTCCCACAGCCTCAGGAAATATGTATATCCTGGTAGTAGTGGATCATGCTACCAGGTATCCTGAAGCTATTCCCCTTAGGTCGACTACTGCCCCTGCAGTAGCCAAGGCCCTCATTGGTATCTTTACCAGAGTGGGTTTCCCTAAGGAGGTGGTGTCTGACAGAGGTACCAACTTCATGTCAGCATACCTAAAGCACATGTGGAATGAGTGTGGAGTGACTTATAAATTCACTACACCATACCATCCACAAACTAATGGCTTGGTTGAGAGATTCAACAAGACATTAAAAGGCATGATCATGGGGCTCCCTGAAAAACTCAAAAGGAGATGGGATGTCCTCTTGCCATGCCTGCTTTTCGCTTACAGAGAGGTGCCACAGAAGGGAGTAGGATTCTCACCCTTTGAACTTCTGTTTGGTCATCCTGTAAGGGGACCACTTGCCCTTGTTAAAGAAGGCTGGGAGAGACCTCTTCATGAGCCAAAACAAGACATAGTGGACTATGTACTTGGCCTTCGCTCTAGAATGGCAGAGTACATGGAAAAGGCAACCAAAAACCTTGAGGCCAGCCAACAGCTCCAGAAGTTTTGGTATGACCAAAAGGCTGCACTGGTTGAGTTCCAACCAGGGCAGAAAGTCTGGGTTCTGGAGCCTGTGGCCCCCAGGGCACTCCAGGACAAATGGAGTGGCCCTTACCCAGTACTAGAGAGGAAGAGTCAGGTCACCTACTTGGTGGACCTGGGCACAAGCAGGAGCCCCAAGAGGGTGATCCATGTAAACCGCCTTAAGCTCTTCCACGACAGGGCTGATGTCAATCTGTTGATGGTAACAGATGAGGATCAGGAGGCAGAGAGTGAACCTCTCCCTGATCTTCTGTCATCAGACCCAAAAGATGGCACAGTAGATGGAGTGATCTACTCAGACACCCTCTCTGGCCAACAGCAAGCTGATTGTAGGAGAGTCCTACAACAGTTTCCTGAACTCTTCTCCTTAACCCCTGGTCAGACACACCTGTGTACCCATGATGTGGACACAGGAGACAGCATGCCTGTCAAGAACAAAATCTTTAGACAATCTGACCATGTTAAGGAAAGCATCAAGGTGGAAGTCCACAAGATGCTGGAATTGGGAGTAATTGAGCGCTCTGACAGCCCCCGGGCTAGCCCAGTGGTCTTAGTCCCCAAACCTCACACCAAAGATGGAAAGAAAGAGATGAGGTTTTGTGTGGACTACAGAGGGCTCAATTCTGTCACCAAGACAGATGCCCATCCAATTCCAAGAGCTGATGAGCTCATTGATAAATTAGGTGCTGCCAAATTTCTCAGTACCTTTGACTTGACAGCAGGGTACTGGCAAATAAAAATGGCACCTGGAGCAAAAGAAAAGACAGCATTCTCCACACCTGATGGGCATTATCAGTTTACTGTTATGCCCTTTGGTTTAAAGAATGCCCCTGCCACCTTCCAAAGGTTGGTGAATCAAGTCCTTGCTGGCTTGGAGTCCTTTAGCACAGCTTATCTTGATGATATTGCTGTCTTTAGCTCCACCTGGCAGGATCACCTGGTCCACCTGAGGAAGGTTTTGAAGGCTCTGCAATCTGCAGGCCTCTCTATCAAGGCATCCAAATGCCAGATAGGGCAGGGAACTGTGGTTTACTTGGGCCACCTTGTAGGTGGAGGCCAAGTTCAGCCACTCCAACCCAAGATCCAGACTATTCTGGACTGGGTAGCTCCAAAAACCCAGACTCAAGTCAGGGCATTCCTTGGCTTGACTGGGTATTACAGGAGGTTTGTGAAGGGATATGGATCCATTGTGACAGCCCTCACTGAACTCACCTCCAAGAAAATGCCCAAGAAAGTAAACTGGACTGTGGAATGCCAACAGGCCTTTGACACCCTGAAACAGGCAATGTGCTCAGCACCAGTTCTAAAAGCTCCAGATTATTCTAAGCAGTTCATTGTGCAGACTGATGCCTCTGAACATGGGATAGGGGCAGTTTTGTCCCAAACAAATGATGATGGCCTTGACCAGCCTGTTGCTTTCATTAGCAGGAGGTTACTCCCCAGGGAGCAGCGTTGGAGTGCCATTGAGAGGGAGGCCTTTGCTGTGGTTTGGTCCCTGAAGAAGCTGAGACCATACCTCTTTGGGACTCACTTCCTAGTTCAAACTGACCACAGACCTCTCAAATGGCTGATGCAAATGAAAGGTGAAAATCCTAAACTGTTGAGGTGGTCCATCTCCCTACAGGGAATGGACTTTATAGTGGAACACAGACCTGGGACTGCCCATGCCAATGCAGATGGCCTTTCCAGGTTCTTCCACTTAGAAAATGAAGACTCTCTTGGGAAAGGTTAGTCTCATCCTCTTTCGTTTGGGGGGGGGTTGTGTAAGGAAATGCCTCCTTGGCATGGTTGCCCCCTGACTTTTTGCCTTTGCTGATGCTATGTTTACAATTGAAAGTGTGCTGAGGCCTGCTAACCAGGCCCCAGCACCAGTGTTCTTTCCCTAACCTGTACTTTTGTATCCACAATTGGCAGACCCTGGCATCCAGATAAGTCCCTTGTAACTGGTACTTCTAGTACCAAGGGCCCTGATGCCAAGGAAGGTCTCTAAGGGCTGCAGCATGTCTTATGCCACCCTGGAGACCTCTCACTCAGCACAGACACACTGCTTGCCAGCTTGTGTGTGCTAGTGAGGACAAAACGAGTAAGTCGACATGGCACTCCCCTCAGGGTGCCATGCCAGCCTCTCACTGCCTATGCAGTATAGGTAAGACACCCCTCTAGCAGGCCTTACAGCCCTAAGGCAGGGTGCACTATACCATAGGTGAGGGTACCAGTGCATGAGCATGGTACCCCTACAGTGTCTAAATAAAACCTTAGACATTGTAAGTGCAGGGTAGCCATAAGAGTATATGGTCTGGGAGTCTGTCAAACACGAACTCCACAGCACCATAATGGCTACACTGAAAACTGGGAAGTTTGGTATCAAACTTCTCAGCACAATAAATGCACACTGATGCCAGTGTACATTTTATTGTAAAATACACCACAGAGGGCACCTTAGAGGTGCCCCCTGAAACTTAACCGACTATCTGTGTAGGCTGACTAGTTTTAGCAGCCTGCCACAAACCGAGACATGTTGCTGGCCCCATGGGGAGAGTGCCTTTGTCACTCTGAGGCCAGTAACAAAGCCTGCACTGGGTGGAGATGCTAACACCTCTCCCAGGCAGGAATTGTCACACCTGGCGGTGAGCCTCAAAGGCTCACCTCCTTTGTGCCAACCCAGCAGGACACTCCAGCTAGTGGAGTTGCCCGCCCCCTCCGGCCAGGCCCCACTTTTGGCGGCAAGGCCGGAGAAAATAATGAGAATAACAAGGAGGAGTCACTGGCCAGTCAGGACAGCCCCTAAGGTGTCCTGAGCTGAGGTGACTCTAACTTTTAGAAATCCTCCATCTTGCAGATGGAGGATTCCCCCAATAGGGTTAGGATTGTGACCCCCTCCCCTTGGGAGGAGGCACAAAGAGGGTGTACCCACCCTCAGGGCTAGTAGCCATTGGCTACTAACCCCCCAGACCTAAACACGCCCTTAAATTTAGTATTTAAGGGCTACCCTGAACCCTAGAAAATTAGATTCCTGCAACTACAAGAAGAAGGACTGCCCAGCTGAAAACCCCTGCAGCGGAAGACCAGAAGACGACAACTGCCTTGGCTCCAGAAACTCACCGGCCTGTCTCCTGCCTTCCAAAGATCCTGCTCCAGCGACGCCTTCCAAAGGGACCAGCGACCTCGACATCCTCTGAGGACTGCCCCTGCTTCGAAAAGACAAGAAACTCCCGAGGACAGCGGACCTGCTCCAAGAAAAGCTGCAACTTTGTTTCCAGCAGCTTTAAAGAACCCTGCAAGCCCCCCGCAAGAAGCGTGAGACTTGCCACACTGCACCCGGCGACCCCGACTCGGCTGGTGGCGATCCAACACCTCAGGAGGGACCCCAGGACTACTCTGATACTGTGAGTACCAAAACCTGTCCCCCCTGAGCCCCCACAGCGCCGCCTGCAGAGGGAATCCCGAGGCTTCCCCTGACCGCGACTCTTTGAACCTAAAGTCCCGACGCCTGGGAGAGACCCTGCACCCGCAGCCCCCAGGACCTGAAGGACCGGACTTTCACTGGAGGAGTGACCCCCAGGAGTCCCTCTCCCTCGCCCAAGTGGAGGTTTCCCCGAGGAATCCCCCCCTTGCCTGCCTGCAGCGCTGAAGAGATCCCGAGATCTCTCATAGACTAACATTGAAAACCCGACGCTTGTTTCTACACTGCACCCGGCCGCCCCCGCGCTGCTGAGGGTGAAATCTCTGTGTGGACTTGTGTCCCCCCCGGTGCCCTACAAAACCCCCCTGGTCTGCCCTCCGAAGACGCGGGTACTTACCTGCAAGCAGACCGGAACCGGGGCACCCCCTTCTCTCCATTCTAGCCTATGTGTTTTGGGCACCACTTTGAACTCTGCACCTGACCGGCCCTGAGCTGCTGGTGTGGTGACTTTGGGGTTGCTCTGAACCCCCAACGGTGGGCTACCTTGGACCAAGAACTGAACCCTGTAAGTGTCCTACTTACCTGGTAAAACTAACAAAAACTTACCTCCCCCAGGAACTGTGAAAATTGCACTAAGTGTCCACTTTTAAAACAGCTATTTGTCAATAACTTGAAAAGTATACATGCAATTTTGATGATTTGAAGTTCCTAAAGTACTTACCTGCAATACCTTTCGAATGAGATATTACATGTAGAATTTGAACCTGTGGTTCTTAAAATAAACTAAGAAAAGATATTTTTCTATATAAAAACCTATTGGCTGGATTTGTCTCTGAGTGTGTGTACCTCATTTATTGTCTTGTGTATGTGCAACAAATGCTTAACACTACTCCTTGGATAAGCCTACTGCTCGACCACACTACCACAAAATAGAGCATTAGTATTATCTATTTTTACCACTATTTTACCTCTAAGGGGAACCCTTGGACTCCGTGCATGCTATTCCTTACTTTGAAATAGCACATACAGAGCCAACTTCCTACACAAAGCCTTTATTATTAGGGAGCTAAATAAATATTGTGAGCCCGGACTGCACTACTGACAGTGATTAAAAAAAAAATAAAAAAAAAAAAAAGAACGAACGAACGAGAAAAGTTTAACAGTATGAGGCTACGTATAATCCTCCCAGAATGCTCTCTGATTAGAGGCAAAAATTTGCAGAAGCTTGAAAGCATGATGGGTGAAAAATGTTCACAAAAAATACAACTAAGAAAAAAAACGTTTTTCTAAACTATGGTGAATTTTTGTGTAACATTTCTTTGAAGCATCATTTAATAAAATGTGTTGATGTATACTAGTATTTCCCAAAAATATTCATAATGGAAAGCCAGTGTTACCAGTTTCGACATGATTATGGGAAACATGAAAATAAACAAGCATGGAAAAGCCAATAGATATGACATTGGTGGTCAAACTTTGTTTTTTTCAATGCATGTCTTGTTTTGCCATGGCTTTTGTAAAACTTTTTGTTGTGGGAGCTGCTGGGCCCTCACTATTGTAACAAACATTGGCAAAAAGCAAAAATATTTCTGATCTAAAAAAAATATGCAATGCCATAGTAGTTTCTGGCACTGATCAAAACTACTTTGTGTGCCAATATGCTCCTTTGTAAAAGGGCAGATTGGAATCATTCACAGTGAAGCTAGCCGATAGATGGATGAGAGAGATAGAATTTTAATAAAAACAAATAGGAGCCCAATTCATAAAGAAGGTCACAAAAGTGCACCCTTGGAATTTATCTTTGCATAAGTGCAGATTTACATATTTCATGAATTCACATTTACATAACTACACCAGGAAATCATACCCCTAGGAAATATTTGTGAATTGTATTTTGGCACGAGCAAATATGCATATGTAAATTTGCTCATGCTAAAATCTGTTGAGCATTTACAAGTTCACTTTCCCTTCAATCACTTTTTGCTCAACCCTGGAAGAAGTTTTACTTCTAGCCCTTGCCAGGAAGAGCTAGTGAAAACCCTTAAAACATGCAAGTTAGTAGGTTTGCACAGACTTAAAAGGGCATTTCAACCCTGGAACTATTGTTTACCGCTGCCTCCAGTCTCAGAATATAGATCTGCAAAAAGGTGACTGTTGGAAATGGCCCATTCTGCAGGGTCACCCCCAAACATTTTGCCTTTCTCCTCCCCCGATGACCAGTGCCTGTGCTTCTCCCCTAAACATGATAACAATGCTGTATACACAATTGGCAATTTAAATGTACTTGTAAGACCCTTGTAAAGTGGTATACCATATACCCAGGGCCTGTAAATTAAAAGCTACTAGAGGGCCCACCCACTTCAGTAGCCCTTAAACCTGTCTCAGGCCTGCAATTTGCAGAGCCTGTGTGTGACGTTTTGCTGCCACCTTCACTTGGCAACTAAGACCTCTTGCCAAGCCTTAAACTCCCCTTTAACTACAAATAAGTCATCCCCTAAGGTAGGCCCCAAGTAACCACAAGGGCAGGATGCTATGTAAGTAAAAGGTAGGACATGTACCTTTAAGTTTTACATGTCCTAGTAATGAAAAACACCCAAAGCTGTTTTTCATTACTGTAAGGCCTACTCCTCTCGTAGACCAGCATTAGGAATTTTTTTATATATTTTTAAACAGTAATACCTGATCAGAAAGGTGTAGCTACATCATGTTTCTTATCATTGGAATGGTAATTATAAATTCTCTTCACTGATTGTAGGAAGTTGGCTCTGTATGCACTATTTCAAAGTAAGGAATAGTATGCACAGAGTCCAAGGGTTCCCCTTAGAGGTAAGATAGTGGCAAAAAGAGATAATACTAATGCTCTATTTTGTGGTAGTGTGGTCGAGCAGCAGGCTTATCAAAGGAGTAGTGTTAAGCATTTGTTGTACACACCCAGGCAATAAATGAGGAACACACACTCAGAAACAATTCCAGGCCAATAGGTTTTTGTACAGAAAAATATATTTTCTTAGTTTATTTTAAGAACCACAGGTTCAAATTTTACATGTAATACTTTGAATGAAAGGTATTGCAGGTAAGTACTTTAGGAACTTTGAATAATCACAATAGCATATATACTTTTCAAATAAATCACATATAGCTATTTTAAAACTAGACATTTAGTGCAATTTTCACAGTTCCTAGGGGGAGTAAGAGTTTGTTAGTTCTTGCAGGTAAGTAAACCACCTACGGGGTTAAAGTTTGGGTCCAAGGTAGCCCACCACTGGGGGTTCAGAGCAACCCCAAAGTTACCACACCAGCAGCTCAGGGCCGGTCAGGTGCAGAGTTCAAAGTGGTGCCCAAAACGCATAGGCTTCTATGGAGAAGGGGGTGCCCCGGTTCCAGTCTGCCAGCAGGTAAGTACCCGCGTCTTCGGTGGGCAGACCAGGGGGGTTTTGTAGGGCACCGGGGGGGGGACACAAGTTAGCACAGGAAGTACACCCTCAGCAGCACGGGGGCAGCCGGGTGCAGTGTGCAAACACACATCAGGTTTCCAATGTAAATCAATGGGAGACCAAGGGGTCTCTTCAGCGATGCAGGCAGGCAAGGGGGGGGGCTCCTCGGGGTAGCCACCACCTGGGCAAGGGAGAGGGCCTCCTGGGGGTCACTCCTGCACTGGAGTTCCGATCCTTCAGGTATTGGGGGCTGCGGGTGCAGAGTCTTTTCCAGGCGTCGGGATCTGGGAGTCAGGCAGTCGCGGTCAGGGGGAGCCTCGGGAGTCCCTCTGCAGGCGTCGCTGTGGGAGCTCAGGGGGGGGCAACTCTGGCTACTCACAGTCTCGTAGTCGCTGGGGAGTCCTCCCTGAAGGGTTGTTTCTCCACAAGTCGAGCCAGGGGCGTCGGGTGCAGAGTAACAAGTCTCACGCTTCCGGCGGGAAACGCAGTTGTCTTGAAGTTGCTTCTTTGGAAACAAAGTTGCAGACTTGGGTGAACAGAGCCGCTGTCCTCGGGAGTTTCTTGGTCCTTCTAGAGCAGGGCAGTCCTCTGAGGATTCAGAGGTCGCTGGTCCTGGGGAAAGCGTCACTGGAGCAGTGTCTTTAGAAGTGGGGAGACAGGCCGGTAGAGCTGGGGCCAAAGCAGTTGGTAATCAACAAAATGGGAAGAACAATTAAGGGGAAAAGAAAGCGCTCCCAACTGTCCCCTATAGTGTAAACTTAGGTGCTCCCGGCCCTAGAGGATTCTTCCCTTCCTCCAAAATCTGTGAAGACACAGCTATAACAAAATTGTAAAAGAAAGGACCTAGGCACACTATAACAATAAACTAACCATTACATTTTTAGAAATAAACAATCCAACAATACATAATAAATAAAAAGACATTATAGAAAAAAGAACAACAAAGATCCCATAATAGCCTTGAAAAAGTCAAAGGGAGTACACTCCCCTCGACGAAACACGTGTTGGCTGTTCTTCGCTGCCTTTCGCCATATTAAAGACGGATTGATTATGCTTATGGGATCTTTGTTGTTCTTTTTTCTATAATGTCTTTTTATTTATTATGTATTGTTGGATTGTTTATTTCTAAAAATGTAATGGTTAGTTTATTGTTATAGTGTGCCTAGGTCCTTTCTTTTCCAAAGCAGTTGGTGTCTCCGTCTTCTCTGCAGGATTTTTCAGCTTAGCAGTCCTCTTCTTCTTAGGTTGCAGGAATCTGACTTCCTAGGTTCAGGGGAGCCCCTAAATACAGAATTTAGGGGTGTGTTTAGGTCAGGGAGGGCAGTAGCCAATGGCTACTAGCCCTGAGGGTGGCTACACCCTCTTTGTGCCTCCTCCCAAGGGGAGGGGGTCACATTCCTATCCCTATTGGGGGGGGTCCTCCATCTGCAAGATGGAGGATTCCTAAAAGTCAGAGTCACTTCAGCTCAGGTGGCCTTAGGGGCTGTCCTGACTGGTCAGTGACTCCTCCTTGTTATTCTCATTATCTCCTCCGGCCTTGCCGCCAAAAGTGGGGCCGTGGCCGGAGGGGGCGGGCAACTCCACTAGCTGGAATGCCCTGTGGTGCTGTAACAAAGGGGGTGAGCCTTTGAGGCTCACCGCCAGGTGTTACAGCTCCTGCAAGGGGGAGGTGATAAGCATCTCCACCCAGTGCAGGCTTTGTTACTAGCCACAGAGTGACAAAGGCACTCTCCCCATGTGGCCAGCAACATGTCTTGAGTGTGGCAGGCTGCTAAAACCAGTCAGCCTACACGGGTAGTTGGTTAAGGTTTCAGGGGGCACCTCTAAGGTGCCCTCTGGGGTGTATGTTACAATAAAATGTACACTGGCATCAGTGTGCATTTATTGTGCTGAGAAGTTTGATACCAAACTTCCCAGTTTTCAGTGTAGCCATTATGGTGCTGTGGAGTTCGTGTCTGACAGACTCCCAGACCATATACTATTATGGCTACCCTGCACTTACAATGTCTAAGGTTTTGCTTAGACACTGTAGGGGCACAGTGCTCATGCACTGGTGCCCTCACCTATGGTATAGTGCACCCTGCCTTAGGGCTGTAAGGCCTGCTAGAGGGGTGACTTATCTATACTGCATAGGCAGTGTGAGGTTGGCATGGCACCCTGAGGGGAGTGCCATGTCGACTTACTCGTTTTGTCCTCACCAGTACACACAAGCTGACAAGCAGTGTGTCTGTGCTGAGTGAGGGGTTCCCAGGGTGGCATAAGACATGCTGCATCCCTTAAAGACCTTCCCTGGCATCAGGGCCCTTGGTACCAGGGGTACCAGTTACAAGGGACTTACCTGGATGCCAGGGTGTGCCAATTGTGAAAACAAAAGTACAGGTTAGGGAAAGAACACTGGTGCTGGGGCCTGGTTAGTAGGCATCAGCACACTTTCAAATCAAAACTTAGCATCAGCAAAGGCAAAAAGTCAGGGGGTAACCATGCCAAGGAGGCATTTCCTTACACTGATGAAGTCTCATTTATTATTACTATTTTAGAAATTCCACTTTTAGCAACTGGGCATTTTTCTACTTTTACTGCTGTGAGTGACTGACAGCCTGTCTCCAATACACGTCTGGACTGGGCTGGGTGGCAGCTACATTTATGCATTCCCTCCAGACAGCTACAACACAGGACACTAGGATGCATCTGCATTCATCGGCATGCTGATAGGTCTTCCTGGGCAGGGAGGATGGGATGGGATGGGATAGGATGACACTTCAAAGTGTAGTAGCCTGGGACCCACACAAAGGGCTGACTACCCCCCAACTGATAGTCTGGAGAGAGGACTGCGTGGAAAGAGATCCTTGTGCACTTCAGAGAGTTCCTATGAATTCGTGACCTACATCAAAGGTGCTTTTGGGTGCAAGTACTGGGTCGCGGCCCGCCTAACATCAGACACTACTGGACTTGTAACTAAGCTCTGCCAGAGGAGCTGCTGTGCTGCCTAAAGGACTCACCTGGGCTGCTTTTCTAGAAGGACTGCTTTTCTGCCTGTGCCCTGCTGCAGCCGCTCTCGGTCTCTGTTGCAGGAGAGCTGGACTCTGACTTCTGCCAAAGTGACCTCCAAGGGCTCGTTGGCTTGCCCCTATGCTCCAGAAGTACCAATGCCAATAGAGTGCGTGATGAATCACTGTGTAGTCTGGAAAAAGATAAGGAGTTTTGCTTGGTTGGGACTGAGCGCCTTGTTTCCACAACAGATGCTGCAGTGCAGAGGAAGCCCCATCCAGTGTGGCCCCGCCGGGCTGATATGACCAAGATCGATAACTCTGCTTTGGTTGGAACGAAGCACCCTGTTTCTGCAGCAGATGCTGCAGCACCGGGGGAGTACTTTCCAGCACAGCCACGCCGGTTTACCTTGGCAAGGTGCTCCGTCCACCCACGTAGTCGGATGCAACATTGTGCACCGATTTGGACCCACTGCATCAGAGGTAGGTACTGGAAAACAATGAGATCTGTGCGGTCTCTGCAGCCGGCGCACACAACATCACGGGCGGCTGGCTCTATTTTAACCTCTTCTTTTCAAATCTGTGATAATTTCTATTGCGAAACATACTTATCATATTGATTCTGGTGCAGAAATATATATATAAAGATAACGGTTATTTTTATAAATTGATATGGATCTCCTTCTTGAGTCATGTGTCTCATTTACTGACTGTGTGCCTATGATAAATGCTCCTCTATGATAAGACTGAGGCTGCTCGACCACACTACTCCCTAAGAGAACGCTTTGGGATTGATAGAGCAAGCACCTGTCCACTAGTAAGGGAACCCCTGGATTCTTTGCACAGTATATCCCATTTTGATATACTATATAAAGAACCAGTTTCCTACAGAGCTCACCTACGTTATTTGACAGCGTACTGCCCCAGTTAAACTCCCCACCTGCCACTGTCCCCAGAGTGGATCACATCCAGCAGGCAATTGAAGTCAGAGAGAGGGCATCTGTAGGAAGTTGGCTCTGTATGTGCTATTTCAAAGTAAGGAATAGCATGCACAGAGTCCAAGGGTTCCCCTTAGAGGTAAAATAGTGGTAAAAAGAGATAATACTAATGCTCTATTTTGTGGTAGTGTGGTCGAGCAGTAGGCTTATCCAAGGAGTAGTGTTAAGCATTTGTTGTACATACACATAGACAATAAATGAGGTACACACACTCAGAGACAAATCCAGCCAATAGGTTTTGTTATAGAAAAATATCTTTTCTTAGTTTATTTTAAGAACCACAGGTTCAAATTTAACATGTAATATCTTGTTGGAAAGGTATTGCAGGTAAGTACATTAGGAACTTTGAATCATTTCAATTGCATGTATACTTTTCAAGTTATTCACAAATAGCTATTTCAAAAGTGGACACTTAGTGCAATTTTCACAGTTCCTGGGGGAGGTAAGTTTTTGTTAGTTTTACCAGGTAAGTAAGACACTTACAGGGTTCAGTTCTTGGTCCAAGGTAGCCCACCGTTGGGGGTTCAGAGCAACCCCAAAGTCACCACACCAGCAGCTCAGGGCCGGTCAGGTGCAGAGTTCAAAGTGGTGCCCAAAACGCATAGGCTAGAATGGAGAGAAGGGGGTGCCCCGGTTCCGGTCTGCTTGCAGGTAAGTACCCGCGTCTTCGGAGGGCAGACCAGGGGGGTTTTGTAGGGCACCGGGGGGGACACAAGCCCACACAGAAATTTCACCCTCAGCAGCGCGGGGGCGGCCGGGTGCAGTGTAGAAACAAGCGTCGGGTTTGCAATGTTAGTCTATGAGAGATCGACGGATCTCTTCAGCGCTGCAGGCAGGCAAGGGGGGGCTTCCTCGGGGAAACCTCCACTTGGGCAAGGGAGAGGGACTCCTGGGGGTCACTTCTCCAGTGAAAGTCCGGTCCTTCAGGTCCTGGGGGCTGCGGGTGCAGGGTCTTTTCCAGGCGTCGGGACTTAGGTTTCAGAGAGTCGCGGTCAGGGGAAGCCTCGGGATTCCCTCTGCAGGCGGCGCTGTGGGGGCTCAGGGGGGACAGGTTTTGGTACTCACAGTCGGAGAGTAGTCCGGGGGTCCTCCCTGAGGTGTTGGTTCTCCACCAGCCGAGTCGGGGTCGCCGGGTGCAGTGTTGCAAGTCTCACGCTTCTTGCGGGGAGTTGCAGGGTTCTTTAAAGCTGCTTCTTGAAACAAAGTTGCAGTCTTTTTGGAGCAGGTCCGCTGTCCTCAGGAGTTTCTTGTCTTTTTCGAAGCAGGGCAGTCCTCAGAGGATTCAGAGGTCGCTGGTCCCTTGGAAGGCGTCGCTGGAGCAGAGTTCTTTGGAAGGCAGGAGACAGGCCGGTGAGTTTCTGGAGCCAAGGCAGTTGTCGTCTTCTGGTCTTCCTCTGCAGGGGTTTTCAGCTAGGCAGTCCTTCTTCTTGTAGTTTGCAGGAATCTCATTTTCTAGGGTTCAGGGTAGCCCTTAAATACTAAATTTAAGGGCGTGTTTAGGTCTGGGGGGTTAGTAGCCAATGGCTACTAGCCCTGAGGGTGGGTACACCCTCTTTGTGCCTCCTCCCAAGGGGAGGGGGTCACAATCCTAACCCAATTGGGGGAATCCTCCATCTGCAAGATGGAGGATTTCTAAAAGTTAGAGTCACCTCAGCTCAGGACACCTTAGGGGCTGTCCTGACTGGCCAGTGACTCCTCCTTGTTGCTTTCTTTGTTCCCTCCAGCCTTGCCGCCAAAAGTGGGGGCCGTGGCCGGAGGGGGCGGGCAACTCCACTAAGCTGGAGTGCCCTGCTGGGCTGTGACAAAGGGGTGAGCCTTTGAGGCTCACCGCCAGGTGTCGCAGCTCCTGCCTGGGGGAGGTGTTAGCATCTCCACCCAGTGCAGGCTTTGTTACGGGCCTCAGAGTGACAAAGGCACTCTCCCCATGGGGCCAGCAACATGTCTCTGGTGTGGCAGGCTGCTGGAACTAGTCAGCCTACACAGACAGTCGGTTAAGTTTCAGGGGGCACCTCTAAGGTGCCCTCTGGGGTGTATTTTGCAATAAAATGTACAGTGGCATCAGTGTGCATTTATTGTGCTGAGAAGTTTGATACCAAACTTCCCAGTTTTCAGTGTAGCCATTATGGTGCTGTGGAGTTCGTGTTTGACAAACTCCCAGACCATATACTCTTATGGCTACCCTGCACTTACAAGGTCTAAGGTTTTGTTTAGACACTGTAGGGGTACCATGCTCATGCACTGGTACCCTCACCTATGGTATAGTGCACCCTGCCTTAGGGCTGTAAGGCCTGCTAGAGGGGTGACTGACCTATACTTGCATAGGCAGTGAGAGGCTGGCATGGCACCCTGAGGGGAGTGCCATGTCGACTTACTCGTTTTGTTCTCACTAGCACACACAGGCTGGCAAGCAGTGTGTCTGTGCTGAGTGAGAGGTCTCCAGGGTGGCATAAGACATGCTGCAGCCCTTAGAGACCTTCCTTGGCATCAGGGCCCTTGGTACTAGAAGTACCAGTTACAAGGGACTTATCTGGATGCCAGGGTCTGCCAATTGTGGATACAAAAGTACAGGTTAGGGAAAGAACACTGGTGCTGGGGCCTGGTTAGCAGGCCTCAGCACACTTTCAATTGTAAACATAGCATCAGCAAAGGCAAAAAGTCAGGGGGCAACCATGCCAAGGAGGCATTTCCTTACAGCATCTCTCACCCATTTCCCCAGCCTCAATGGGTAAGTGAAAAAGCTATAAGAGTAGTGGTATTTCACCAGTGGCCCGAGGGTCTCTCACTTATGCTGGACCTTTCATGTCGCTTCACAGTGCCAGACCAGAGTCAAGCTCAACAAGGACTTTTTTTTCCCCCAATGATTCTGCCAAGCCTGTTCCCTTGGCTGATAGTAGGTAGGGACTGTAGGAATCTCGTTCATGTGCGTCACTAATTAGATGACAATGCATTTGGCTATTCCTGTACCACCAGGCAGTGGCTCATTCTGGGTTATTATTGCTGCCCATCAGTGTCAAAACAGTCTGACTTCCATCAACACAACAATTGTTCCGGGATGAAGATACAGTGAAAGCGGTCCTCAATTGAACATGAATCACATATCAGGTACAGACAGTACACTCTCAGTACTTCTCTAATAATATAAATGGTCTATATCCTGGCAAATTAAGGTATTATTCGCATGTCATTAAGAATTAATTATGAAATGTATACTGATTATGTGTAAGTAATTACTGTAAAGCTATTCTAAGCTAATACACACATCAACTATAATAAGAATTGTATCAAACTTCACACACACAACAATTATAAATATAGGAAAATCGATCTAATGCTAATTGTCAACTGTAAGCATGTGAACTATGCTAAACTTTATGTGTAAATATAAACATTGTTAAAACATCTTACTAATAGGAAAAAACAACATGTGTAATACGACATTTGAAAAATGTGTAAAGCAATAAGCTAAATGACTAATTATCCATGAATACTTGGCACATTTTTAGAGTGGCCATCAAAGTAGTCAGTGAAACATTCTTCTTACAAGGGAAAAACATTTGTAGTCCAAGATCAGCCAGAGTAACATCATTAAATGGGGGCCAAATAACACAACATCCAATGAACAATCTATGAAATTTGGCATCGGAACAGTTTGTGAGGTTTTTAATTTCTTGGGATAGGTCTTGATAATAAATGACTTTTATCTCAAATGACTGCTAAAGGGAGCTTTGTGAGTATTCCCCACGAATTGAAACATCAACCACTACAGCAGTCCCATCTTCTGTGAATACTACAACCGGTTCTCTAAGTTTACCTGGGTTATTTTTATCATGAGGTTATCTATACATCATCCAACCACAACTTGCTGCTCTGTAAATAAGAAGTTCAAAGATTTTGTTGTGTCTTTTGATCCTTATGTCTTTGTGATACAATTGCTCACCTATCAGGTGGTACTTGTCCTCAAACCAAACATCTTTACACGATCTGCATGTTCTGAATGCTTTATTTTTCCCTCTTGAAATAGTTTCGCTAGTGTACAGAACATTTGCCCTTAACATCAATGAGGCAATATAATGATTTAACTTGTGGGTTTCCTATTACAGAACAGAAATTAGATGTTGCGTTATTGTCCAGACAGATACTTTATGCCCTCACCTCGGACAGGGAGATTTTTCCATCTGTTAAATTCGTCCTTTCTCCAGTCATTTGCGGATAGCAACTGTGGTTCGTAGCCCAGAAAGCTATTGTCCAAAATGTTTTAATTTGCAGGTTTTGATGGTTTGATCAATTTTGTCATTTATTAATTCTCCTGCCTACATGTAGGAGTGAGCTATATATTAATCTGGAGTTTCTCTAAAATATAGAAGATTATTCATTTTGTTTAATCCTATAGCTGTACATAACATAGGTACATTTAGGCCCCATTGATATTTTGGAGTAGAGAAGACCATCACAGGTGCATGCAAGTAGGTGTAGGAAGTGTTGGATATATTTCTTAATTGTCTGGTCCAGAGCGATGAGAATTTTTGTTTCTGTGGCTGTCATTTCCAGTTTAAATAACAGCTTAGGAACCAGAAACTGGCAGAGTATTTCAACTTTTTGTGTGGGCTTGAGTGGTAGCTTTTCAAGTTTTCGAGCCCAACCTGTGAGGACCTCATTTTCTTTTTTGTTTCTTTTGTGACTAGTGTGAGGATCAAAGTTCAATTTGAGGGATTAATGTATTCAATATTTTGTTTTTGTAATTGCCATGGTTTGCAGTTATTTACCAGGATTTTATATTTATTGTGTCTTATGATAAAAACCATGGGCCATATGGATCATGGATTTTTGCGGAAAATGCATTTTGGTATGTATGAATTCCAATTTGTGATTCAGGAACATGTAACCAAATTGCAATTTGGAACTGCCATACGTACCGATTCAATATTAGGAAGGGGTGTGTCAAGAGCGTCCCACCCTAATACCGAATCGCAATGGTATGTAGGAATGTTTTGTGACCAAAATGCGGTCGCAAAACATTAACATTTTTACCACCTACTTCAGGTAGGTGGTAACCCATTTGCAAATGGGTAAAGTTCCCCAAGGGACCCCTTCCTCTCTGTGAATGATAGCGAAAATGTTTTTAAAAGCAGGCAGTGGACCCAGGGACCACTGCCTGCTCTTAAAAAATGAAAAGAAAACTTTTCATTTTTATTTTTTAAATGCACCCAGTTCTCCTTTGAGGAAAACGGGCTGCAAACAAAAAGATAGTTTCATTTCAAAGCAATCACAGACATGGTGGTTTACTGAGGCCAGCAGGCCACCATTCCCGTGATTTTTGCTCTGCCTAATGGGTCGCAGAT
The DNA here is from genome assembly GCF_031143425.1 of Pleurodeles waltl. Lineage (NCBI taxonomy): Eukaryota > Metazoa > Chordata > Amphibia > Caudata > Salamandridae > Pleurodeles > Pleurodeles waltl. The sequence continues at coordinate 96,268,896 of NC_090441.1, forward strand.
TGCGACCTGCCCTATTAATATTAATGAGGGAGGTCGACTTGCGACCCATTGGATAACGCTAAATGAAACTCATGGAGTTTCAAACATTCAAACAGCGATTACCTAATTGCGATTTGCAGAGAATTATTTTTATATTCATACTCATTCCTTTCCATGTGTTACGGAGTACTGCAGTGTCGTCGGGAAAGGCTAGAGCAGGGATTTGCTTAGTAGGTCCATCAGATCCAAATGTAAAGCCCTTGCTGGTTTCCTGAAGATCACATATTAGAGGGTCCATAGCAATATTAAATAACAGAGGAGATAACGAGTCTCCTTGTTTTACTCCAGATTTCATTATTATTTTCTGTTGTAGATTAATTGTTTTTACACTTAAAATATGTTGTTGGATTTGTATACAAGTTTTTAAATAGATCTCTTATGTATGATGGCACTCTATATATTTCGAGACTCTGTAAAATATGACTGTGGCTGACAAGAGTCATAAGCTTTTGAAATGTCTATGAACACCTTTGCAAGTGAGTGTTTATTCTTTTGTGCCCTTTTGTAAGGAAATGCCTCCTTGGCATGGTTACCCCCTAACGTTTTGCCTTTGCTGATGCTAAGTTAAAATTTGAAAGTGTGCTGGGACCCTGCTAACCAGGCCCCAGCACCTGTGTTCTTTTCCTTAACTGTACCTTTGTCTCCACAATTGGCACAACCCTGGCACCCAGGTAAGTCCCTTGTAACTCGTACCCCTGGTACCAAGGGCCCTGATGCCAGGGAAGGTCTCTAAGATATGCAGCATGTCTTATGCCACCCTGGGGACCCCTTACTCAGCACATGCACACTGCCTCACAGCTTGTGTGTGCTGGTGGGGATAAAATAACTAAGTCGACATGGCACTCCCCTCAGAGTGCCATGCCAACCTCACACTGCCTGTGGCATAGGTAAGTCACCCCTCTAGCAGGCCTTACAGCCCTAAGGCTGGGTGCACTATACCACAGGTGAGGGCATATGTGCATGAGCACTATGCCCCTACAGTGTCTAAGCAAAACCTTAGACATTGTAAGTGCAGGGTAGCCATAAGAGTATATGGTCTGTGAGTTTGTCTAACACGAACTCCACAGTTCCATAATGGCTACACTGAAAACTGGAAAGTTTGGTATCAGACTTCTCAGCACAATAAATGCACACTGATGCCAGTGTGCAATTTATTGTAACATACACCCAGAGGGAGACTTCTAGTGTAGGCTGACCAGTTTCTGCCAGCCTGCCACACACCAGACATGTTGCTGGCCACATGGGGAGAGTGCTCTGTGGCCAGGAACAAAGCCTGTACTGGGTGGAGGTGCTTCCCACCTCCCCCTTCAGGAACTGTATCACCTGGCGGTGAGCCTCAAAGGCTCACCGCTTTTGTTACAGCGCCCCAGGGGCACCCAGCTAGTGGAGATGCCCGTCCCTCCGGCCACTGCCCCCACTTTTGGAAGCAAGGATGGAGGAGATAATGAGAAAAACAAGGAGGAGTCACCCACCAGTCAGGACAGCCCCTAAGGTGTCCTGAGCTGAGGTGACCCCTGCCTTGAGAAATCCTCCATCTTGAGTTTGGAGGATTCCCCCAATAGGATCAGGGAATGTGCCCATCTCCCCACAGGGAGGAGGCACAAAGAGGGTGTAGCCACCCTCAAGGACAGTAGCCATTGGCTTCCTCCCTCCCAGACCTAAACACACCCCTAAATGCAGTATTTAGGGGCTCCCCAGATCCCAGGAAATCAGATTCCTGCAACCTGAAGAAACAAGAAGGACTGCTGACCTACAAGCCTGCAGAGAAGGAGGAAGACGACAACTGCTTTGGCCCCAGCCCTACCGGCCGGTCTCCAACTTCGAAAACCTGCTCCAACGACGCATCCAACAGGGACCAGTGATCTCTGAAGCCTCAAAAGACTGCCCCGGACTACAGGACCAAGAAACTCCTTTGAACAGCGGCCCTGTTCAAAACCAGCTACTTCTTTACAACAAAGAAGCAACTTCCAAAGGCTTCACGTTTCCCACCGGAAGCGTGAGACTCTACACTCTGCACTCGACGCCCCCGGCTCGACCTGCTGAAAACCAACACCTCAGGGAGGACTCCCCGGCCACTGCGAGCCTGTGAGTAACCAGAGACGACCCCTCTAAGCCCCCACAGCGACGCCTGCAGAGAGAATCCAGAGGCTCCCCCTGACCGCGACTGCCTGTATCAAGGGACCCAACACCTGGAACCAACACTGCACCCGCAGCCCCCAGGACCTGAAGGAACCGAACTTCGATGCAGGAGTGACCCCCAGGCGACCCTCTGCCTAGCCCAGGTGGTGGCTGTCCTGAGGAGCCCCCCCTGTGCCTGCCTGCACCGCTAGAGTGACCCCCGGGTCCCTCCATTGAAACCTATGGAAAACCCGACACCTGCTTTGCACACTGCACCCGGCAGCCCCTGTGCCACTGAGGGTGTGTTTTGTGTGCCTTCTTGTGTCCCCCTCAGTGCTCTACAAAACCCCCCTGGTCTGCCCCCCCCCCCCCGAGGACGCAGGGACTTACCTGCTGGCAGACTGGAACCGGAGCAAACCTGTTCTCCATAGGTGCCTATGTGTTTTGGGCACCTCTTTGACCTCTGCACCTACCGGCCCTGAGCTGCTGGTGTGGTAACTTTGGGGTTGCCTTGAACCCCAAACGGTGGGCTGCCTAAGCCCCAGAACTAAGACTTGTAAGTGTTTTACTTACCTCCTAATCTAACCTTTACTTACCTCCCCCAGGAACTGTTGATTTTTGCACTGTGTCCACTTTGAAAATAGCTTATTGCCATTTTTACAAAGACTGTACATGATATTGTTTTCATTCAAAGTTCCTAAAGTACTTAAGTGAAGTACCTTACATTTAAAGTGTTTGATGTAAATCTTGAACCTGTGGTTCTTAAAATAAAGTAAGAAAATATATTTTTCAATATTAAAACCTAGTGGCCTAGAGTAAGTCTTTGAGTGTGTGTTCCTCATTTATTGCCTGTGTGTGTACAACAAATGCTTAACATTACCCACTGATAAGCCTACTGCTCGACCACACTACCACAAAATAGAGCATTAGAATTATCTACTTTTGCCACTATCTGACTTTTAGGGGGAACCCTTGGACACTGTGCACACTATTTCTTACTTTGAAATAGTATATACAGAGCCAACTTCCTACACCCTTTAATTATGTTTTGAAGCAATGTTAAATTTTTGAGACACCCTCTTACTTTCAAAAAACATTTTTGTCTTTATTTAGGTTAAGGAATGAAGTGAGTGTTTTGGTGGGTATTTTTGGAAGTAACCTGCTCTACCAATTGTAATCGTCTCCAGTTGCTTATTTTGTTTAGTTAAATCAACTGGTAAATTTTTAGGAATTAAAATAATTTAACTGTTCTTTTTTTTTATACAATCTGGATTCTTCTCAGTCAGCCGAGTCGATAGTATTTTGGCAGCAGCCTTGGTTCTTTATTGTGTACTTTGAAAAGATAATTGAGGCCAATATTGTCAGGCCCACTACTTTATTCAAATTGGATTCTTCAAATGAATCCGTTACTTTTCCTTACATAGTCTTGCAAGATCCCATTCTTCCAGTGGCTTGTCAATAGGAATGAATTTGGGATTTTTCTTATTTTCTTACTCAATAATGTCTTTGTAATATTGAAAGATATCATTGGCACTGATTTGGCAGGTGGTATTTTCTGCACCATCAGTGATTATTCTGGCAATTTTCTTTTTGCCTTTCGTAAACATAGCCTGGTATTCCTTGTAGCTGTCCTTTGCTTTTGCATATCTTTTCTTATGCGATTTATTGAGTTTTTAATTTTTCTCATCTTTTTTTAAATTTTACTTGGACCTAGGGTACAGTGCTGCTCCTCTTGAGCAGTATTCATAGGTATGTTGCCAGTTTCAATTCGGTGTTCATTGCAATTGACTGGCTTTGGACTTATATCACCAGTATTTTCAGATATGAAAACCATGATGTCTTCCAATAAGTCCGTAGCAGTTTTGATGCTGAGGATTTTGGAAATATCTTTGAAATTCTGATATTCTGTCATTTAGATCATTAAAGTTAATGATTGTATGCAGCCTTTTTCTATTAATAAAGTCTTTGTGCCTTCTTCTGTTATTTCATCACTGGAGTCACTTTTAGTGTTATTGGATGATTACTGTACATTCATGTCTGTTTTTTCTTTTATCTCTTCTATACATTCTTTTTTCAGTAATTTGTTTTCTGCTTTTATTGTCAAAGTGAGGAGCCATGAACGCATTTATATTTATTTTATTTTCATATACTTTTACAAATTCCCCCAGCAGCAACAGTTCCTCTTTTGACCAAAGTGTTGATGGTTTGCTGCTTGCTAGAGCTGCAAGTTTAGCATCGTTTTGTGCTTTGGGATGTGCATGCCTTGCCTGTTGCACCACAATTTTAGTTCAGAATCTGAGGTCACAGAAGCTACAGAGGAACTGCAGCTCTATTTTCTTGGTTCTACCCTTGCATTTTGTATAAAGGCATGCAATATTGTCAAATTCTGCTTCTTTTTCTCACTTTGAGCAGTATATTTTCAGTTAAAATCCTTTTTGTTTAATATAGACATGTTTCCTTACCTCTTTGAAGATTCCCATTATGTCTCTGCACAAATCGCAGTTGTTCGTGTCACTGGGATATTTCCAGTATGTGACTTTTTTTGGTGAAGTCACTTCGCTTTACATTTAGTTTGGCCCTAACCTCAAATATCTGGAAGTCTTTAAAATGTGGAGGTCATTGTGTCATTCTTGGCTGGGAAGGCTATGAATTGAATACGTTAGCTAAGGGTCTACATTTTCCTCATTATCTGATAGTACAGAGGGAGTACATGTTGATGTTGTGTGATTTGATTCGTAGTTATCTATTAAGTTGTTAGATCTAGGTGTAAATTTGACAAAATATGTTGGGAGGTTAACAATTTGTGGAGAAAACAGCACCTCCTTTCACCATCTCAGCGTTTTTTTTTTTTTTTTTTTTATATCCGGGAACTACCCATCTGGAATTCAGATTGTTTGCTTCGCCACTTCCCAGTATCATGCTCATGGCCATAACAGACCCTTGTTTGGCCTATCTCTACAAACCTCTCCTCAAAGAGTATAGTTGTACAGAGAAAGTTACTAGCAGGACCACTAGGAGGTAAATGCCACTACGGCTAAGAAGAGGTTAAGAGATTCATAGTTACCCCCGCTGTTTAGCCACACGTCATTGAATTTCTTCACTTTGACATTCTGAGCACTGGGAAAAAAATCACATTGTATCAACGCCTGCCTTAGCCCCTTGCAATGCTTTATTTAAATTAAACGGTCGGAATCCCCTAGTCTGCACCATTTCTAAGTCAGCTGCTAGGTTCCAGCTAAGGCAGAACACCGCCCCACGTTCCCTGAGAGGAGCACAGGGAGAGGTGACCACTGCAGCTGAAGCGATCCACCGGCAGGGCTTGAATCGCGTCCAGAGTCAATGCCGCCCTGGAGGGCTGCATCTAGTCCAGATGCAGCACACGCACAGCCCCGCTTCACATCCCATCCCTACTGACTCAGCCCTTAGAGCCAATCCTTACACCAAAGTTAGGAATTTGACTTGCAGACTTCCCTTACCTTCTGTGTTCCAACATTCCGGAGGCTGTTCATCTTGAAGACCTACTGCAGATATAGGTACGACCCAGTGCAAGATTTACACCATCTCCCCAAAAAATTTCAAGGACCAGCGAGAGCTCAACCGACGCCACTGGAACCGCAACGATTTCCAAGTCTCGCCCCTTTCTTGGGGTGAAACCATTCCAGGGAGCCCTGCCACCGCAAAGAAAAGAGAACTCTACCCAGGGCTCCCGTCAGCTTCTCCAGGATTGTTTGCATTACTGCACTGGATGCCGCAAGAATGCCCTTCTCCGCCACTCTCGGTTCAGAGATCTGAATGTAACTCCCTTTCGATCGGCCAAGCCCAACAAAGGCCATTGCCCATCCCTTCCGAACAGCATTCGCCCATCTTTTAGGATCAACTGACCCATGTTCAACTACTGTTCACATGGAACACTTCTCCAATTCGATCTTCAGAGTTCTCGTTTGAATATTTGCTACTACCACCAAGATCGGCACCCATGACAGCGCCAGCCAGGCCCTCACCCCAGGCTTCCATGTGCACCACAGCAGCCCTCCTACTCGTGGTGGCATAGCCTCCGCAGCTTTCAGCATCTGCCAGGTATGGGCCTGAGGCTCCAGCACCATCCATTTTCAGATCTAGTTGATTCGGCAAGTGACTTTGTACACACTCCTGAACAGATTCAGATTTCCATGGCCAGAGACCTGCTGTCTGTATCAGCCAACACCTTTTCTGGTTTCTGATGAAGGTCGACATCAGGCTCCTTAATCTGGCATTTAGTTCATCCTGCAGCATCAGTTCTGCTCACCAAAAGAGGCCCACTAGACACTCGCATTTGATACCCATTTAAAGTATGAGAATAGATCGAGATCGTTTTGGCCCAAAGATCCCTAATTATTCAATCTGGGATTTCCATTCGCCACCTACTCTGAGGGAAACTTCAAAGGGAACGAGCTACTAGATGGCCCACCCAACCAATAACCAGTAGCGGCGCACTGCCATGGAGGAAATGCACCCTGCGGGGGCACCCAGACAGTGGTCTAACAGAAGGGATCCGCCCTCCTGGGCGACCAACCTTCTCACCGTGTTAAATCTCTTGACTGTTTCACACCCTCTTGAATTCACTCTTCAAAGTGCTTTTCAATTGTTCCTTATGGTGCTTTTTGGCTATCAGTCTCGAACCTATATTTAGCCTTAGATGGAGTTTACCACCTGCTTTGGGCTGCGATCCCAAGCAACCTGAGTCCACGGAGACCAGATCCTGGCGCGCCAGGGGCCTCTATCAGAAGAACTTGGGCCCGAGCAACGGGGGGAAGTCTGTCTTCTGTATGTCACATTTCCTGTGCCCACTGGCGGCTTGGGATTCGGTGCCGCACTCTTCTTTCTTCACTCGCCAATACTGAGGGAATTCTGGTTAGTTTCTTTTGCTCCCATTTTCCCAATCAGAGAGTGAAGACCTTGGGGGCCAGGGACGCCCTCAATCCCTCTAACACTGAAGTGGGCACCAGAGGTGGTGAGCATGGGCAGCTGTGGGACACCACAGTCAGCTACACGCAACACACAGCCAGGAAGCCCAGGATGTGCCCACAGCGAACGGGTTGCTCGCCTGAAGCCCACCAAGGTGAAAGGCCAGGCGCTCCAGTAGCGTACATCAGCGATAGGAACTGAGGGGGAGATTTTGCGATTGGGGGCCTGACATTTGCAGGGCACAAACGGAGCGGAGCTAGCCTGCAACTGTCCCAACTGCACCCTGGGAAAACCCAGATGCGACTGATGATCAAGTGGCCCCCAGGAGGAACTTGTGGCCGCAAGGTGCATTCGAAGTGTTGATCATCAATATGTTCAGCAATTCACGCTAATTCTCACAGCCTGCTGCGTTCATCAGTGTGTAAGCTGAGTGATCCACCTCCAACTTTTTGCAACATTCATGAACCCCTCCTCCCCATGTAGAAAATCACTATGCCAGTTATCTCAACTGGATAAAACATCATGCCTGAGACATGAATCTGACATTTACCACACATAATCCACAGAGTAACTTTTATCTATTCACATTTTCATGACGGGAAAGCACTAGAACATAGGGGAAAATATATTCAATAGACCTTTAACACCCCTGTCCTTCCATAAAGAAAACACAAATCACCACACTACAGTGACAGGTGTATGTAACAGATATTTAACACTCATCATCTCCCATATAGAAAAATCTCTATGAACACTCTCCCAAGAAGAATAACTAATATTCTGTGTCTGTGATATGTAGGAGCCAATTACCCACTGCAGTCCTCCATGTAAACAGTATCTACTCCCAATTCCTTAAAATGACCCATTTGTAAATAGGGTAAAAAGTATTCAACGCCTGTTTAAAGCCCAAACTCCCCGTGAGTAAAATATATATTACCATTTCCTTATAGTATTCATGAAAATACAGTGGCAGGTATATGTAAAAAGCAATTTAACTCATCATCCTTGATGTAGAAAATCCAGATCTTCTACCTGGAACAATACTAATACAGTCCCAAATATATTGAATTGGCCATGTTATCCCCAGAATCCCCCCTGCTGAACACAGCTATGCCCGCTTACTGTCAACATTTACTAAATAAATTGTGCCAGATCTATTCCTATTTCCCTGACAGGAACATTATAATATAGGGGAAAATGTGTTTCACTGCTGTGTAAAGTCCATAATCCCCTGTGAGTACAATAGCTATTCTCTTTTCCTTACAGTATTCATGAAAATACAGTGTCAGGTTGTATAAAAGTTAGCTAATGGCCATCATCCAGAATGTAGAAAATCCCTATAACCATTTCCTACCTGAAAAAATCCTAATACATTCCATGTCCATGTATCGTCCATAATCCCCCCCACAGAAATGCCGATTAACGTTCAAAATTTACTAAATATCGGTACCAGGTATATGTACCATTATGTAGCCATTTAACCCCCACCATACCCATGTAAAATAATATAGGTTGCCCATTTCTTCAACACACGTCACTACACAACAGTGGCAGGTATACGTTACAGCCATTCAATATACATTATCCCCCCCCCACCCCACCCCCAAGTAGAAATCAATTTAGCTATTATCACAAGAGGGCTATATAAAATACCATCCCCAGGGTATGTACTAGCCTTTTTCCGTTCATAATTCCCCATGTAAACATTATATTTTTCCATTTTCCTAAAAGGACGTAAGAAGGGGATATGTGTTCAACAGCTGTTTAAATCCCATAATTCCCTGTGAGTAAAGTAGCCATTACCATTTCCTCACAGTAATGAAAGTACAGTGGCAGGTATATGTAAAAACTGTTTAATGCCCATCATCCCGATGTAGAAAATCCCAATTCCCAAAAATACTACCTGGAACAATCCCATTGTAATCAATGACCGTAAACCCCCATGCTGAACACAGCTATGCCTATTTTCCTTCAACATTTACTAATTAACAGTACCAGGTATATGTAATAGCCAATGTAATGCCCATCATCCCTCATGTAGAAAATATCTATCCCTATTTTCTGCCTGGAACAATCTTAATATATTGCTAAATAGATTCAATTGCAATGGAAAACCCATAATACCCCGAGCAGAACAAGGTTATGCTCATTTTCTTTTAATATTTACTAAATACTAGTACCAGATACATGTAATAGCCATTAAACCCCAATCATTCCTATATAAAAGTAACAGCCAGTGCTAATTAGATGTTAATGCTAAACTTCATCCATTAATCCCTCCTTCGAAATATATATTGTGTAGCCAGTACCAATATAAATAGCTGCATTGCAGCTGCAGGTGACCCAGCAATGTAACAGTTAAATCAGCAGATAATCTTCAGGAATCTACAATGGCAAAAAAATCATATCCTGTAAGGTAACTTATCACATTTCATACAGAGGTAAAAATATATAAAAATGCACGTGATAGCCTACCGAAAAGGTAGTGCTCAATAAAAGCATTAAAAAATCTTGATAGGTAAATAAGACCAAATGCTGAAAAGAGTTAACTTTCACTTTGTACATGTAAGCATTAAACTACACTGCCACCGGTGGACATTTAAGAGAATGCAGCCCATCATCCCCTATGATCCTTTTAGTAAGTACTGAAAGAACGGGTATTATCACTTATGTTATGAATAATTGCTAACAATTTTTCTTACAAGCCTTTTCATTTTAGTGCTCTTTTCAAAGGAAAGGACACTTCAGGTACTCTTTATATGCCTTTCAAAGGCGCGCTAAGTGTTGCAAAATCCTTTCAAATGACAAAAAGAAAATCCGTACCTTTTTTATTTTCTCAGGGTTGTGTTTTTCTAGAATATGATCCAAAACTGCAGACAGAGGAATATCATCAAAGGACTGTAAAACCTAGCAGAGAAAGCAATAGAATTCACATTACAGTTATTGCTTGACTCCGGTCACACTCACTCCTTGTTTTGGTACCCAGAGCCCATACTTATAAATTATATTTCCACCCATTTCAGTTGAGAGCCTATCCCTAATTTTATTGTCTAAACGCTCTCCCATTCCATCTGCCCACCTCTCCCCCCCCCCCCCCACCCAAATGTCTGTTTTTTGCCACAGGAAAAAAGGTCTTTCAAATTAAATAGCCCTGTGAGCACACCAACTTGAGATCATGGTCAAGTACAAAATATATTTTAACAACTAGTCTGAGTACAGATGCTCAGGAATACATATAACCGCCCTGCTAGAATGCTGGGTTGGGAAGGAGAAATCTTAACTGTCACACAATGACAATGGTGTGCTTACTAGCTAAGCTTAAAAAATAGCAGCAGCTACAGAATACACAAACATAGCCTTTCTCTGGGAACATAAGCACCAGTGCACAGTTGAAAAACAAATGGAAGAAAGTACAAGACAGAAAGGAATGAATTTGTTACACCTTTCGCTCTCCTCCCTATCCATCTTGGGGTGCATGTTGTTAACCAACAAAGATAAACTATATGTTAAGAGTTTCAGACATATCTACTCCGCTAACAAAGGTTAACAAGAAGCATAAGCGGCCAGGTTATCGACACTGTCAACACTATGTTCCTCAAAGTTTTTTTCTTTCTCATCACCCAACCCACAGAAGTCCAACTTATGACTGAGAGGACTATTGGACTGATTTCACAAATGAAAGGATATGCACCAGATGTAGGATTCAATTGTTGGTGACAAGAGAGAGGTACTTAGGGACAGACATAGCCTCTCCAGCTGCCCCAAACAGCTCTCATTCTTGTGATCCTTCAAAACCAAAGTCTGGCTGCCCTTCCAATGGAAGAAAAAAACAAGCATCATATAATCTGGTGGTTTACTTCCTAGAGGAGTTTTGACCTGTAAAGTATTGTGTGAAAGCTTTACTTGAGAAGGCCGCACTGCACCACAATCTTAACCTGCCACAGATGTACACTTTGCAGGTATATACAAGTCAGCAGGCAGTTTACATTGTTCTTTAAAAATATGAGGCTTTCGTTGACTTCTACTTCCATCCAGAGGCCAAAATGAAATTCAGCATAGCCTGCACAATTTTCAAAGTAGTTCCCTTCACACAATTGGACTAGTCTGCTCTGCCTTATAGAATTCAAAAGGCACAAAAATATTTATTTTAAAAGAAAAGAACGCCCAATTGGGAAATTTAAAGAAACTGTGCCACCTCTCAATCCATTTCTAGAGAAGCTTCTTTACCCTGGAACTTGACTCCAAATGAGCTCAAATTACTAGATCACATTATGTATTCTGCCACGTCTACCCTTGCTTTGCACCCATCCCCTTTATACACCGCCTTTACTCTCCAACCCTCTTTCCTATTTCCCTCTCATCTTTACCCCAGCTGAGAAATTACATTGCTTACATGTGTCCCGACTCCTCAGCACTCATGTTTCTTGTGTCTCTTTCTTTAATAGCTCTCCCTACCTACTTTTCTTTCCCTTAAAGTTTACTGACTAATGTCATTTTTTGTAAGTTATTCAATTGTCAGTAGGCAACGAACTGGACCTATATCATTTTATTACCAGAATTTTTTTTTGCAATTCATGTGTCATTCCTTGTTATAAGTTCCTTTGAAAACAGGTTACTGGTAACCCAATCATCTCTAATGCTATATGAGTGTAAAGTGCAATCACAACTACTTTGTAGAGTTGTGCTACCGAAAAAGAGAAATACATTAAGTAAACAAAACTGAGTAAATTAAAAAGAAAGATTAAAATGCTGTATTTCAATATTTAGGCAACACCTCAATATATTTAATGGGAAATAATATTTTCAAGGTACCATTTCAAAGGTCCCAAAGTAGGTTTGGATGCATGCCACATTTTCAAGATATCTACATTAGATGATAAGACATACAATTACAGGCCTCAAAATAATTAGCTACTTGCCCACTCACTATGATGATTCAGATTATATGAAGAAGATCTACTGTTAGGGACTACTTGTCCTTCTGGTGAGAGAGCTCGAGCAACAGCTGTTCTCTTAGAAACTTAATGAGCAATAAGATGGCTTTAAGTGTTGCTCTTATATTGTCACATTTACTGTGTGTTCAAAGATAGAGGTCAAATGTCAGCTTATGGCTTCTTACAAATTGGTTCATCCTTGAGATTGGAGTTTACTTTTCCTTCTTTGACTGCAAAGTTTGAGGATTTTGTAAAATAAACTGTCTGACAAACACAGTATTTAAATAGCTTATAAATGAACAGTACAAATATTTCAAAGTATATCGGCAATTTGAAAACACATTTTTTATAACTCAGAAGTATGATGGTAATAAACATTTTAATAGGGGCAAAACAAATAAAACTTTATTTGGCGATGTGAAAATGATAAATATTTGCAGATACACGATTTCCAAACATTATCATTTGTAAGTTATATAGTTTTATAAGTAAAACTGGATGTCAGTGAAAGTTTTCATAGCCTTTTAATTGGCCTAAATTTTCAGTTAGCAATATATGTATTAAAAGTGAGAGTAGTTAAACATAAACTGAGAAATATTATTTCCTGACCCCGCCCTGATAATGCCCTTAGTGAACTAAAAAGTAAGTTAGGAGTTACTCGATACTGGGGCTAGATTTGTATTATTCATGGAGCAAAGGCTTAGTCTAACAAATCAAACAAAAGAGTTTTATGTACAGCAGACATTCTGAACCCACATATTTCATAATGAAGAAAAAGGGGGCCAGTGAAATAAAATATTTGCCCAGGATTACACAATTTGAAACAAGTTTGTGAGTCAAGAGTATTACAGTTAGCAAGTCCTGCAGGTCCAGCAATATTTTTATGATTTTTCGAGGTCTGAGTTAATCTAAATGGAGCTCACATATTTAGTCAGTGGTTATCCTGAAAATATTCAGCCGGAAAACAGGCACTGTGGTCATGTGGAAGGGAAAGAATTCTAAGTTACCCCAGAGCTGTGTTACTTTTGAGAATTAATCATGAAATATCCATGAAGCAGATAGCCAAGATAGGATTCAAATTTACAAAACAATGAGGATGATGGAATGAACACTCTGGCTTAGAAGGAATCTATAACACCTTTCTGAGCCAAAATAATGTAAAATCAATACTACTTTTATGTTAGAAGATGCATTCTGTTAGTCTTCAGTCAGTGGAAGATCTATGATTTCTACTTATTTATATGAAGCATTCTTGAAAACAAATTATGCACTATGCTGCATATTTAGTGAACTGCTGTGAAAATTATTTCAATGACAACGGTGCTCTCCTTTACTATTTTGAAACTAAAAATACAATAACATATTTAAAAGAAAATTCAAGTGGGTCCATATTTGATAATGTTTCATTTTTCAAATAAAATTGTGAAAGTAATAATCGATAATTGTTCTATATGGCTGTAAAAGACAGATAGGAAATAACAAATATTCATATACAGACATCAGAAGAATAGGATGAACAGTTTTCCTTCAAAGAGGTTGTAATTCACATACAGGAGGAACAAAATAGCTCTGCTAAATACTGCTGAAAAGTGATTAATGGTGTCAATATAAATAGAGCAATGGAGTTAGAAATCAGAGAAACAATATGCTTCATTCTAAAGCACAGCTCTTGCATGGTATTCAGCTTTCCTTTTGCCCAACAGGTGAACGCAGTTCCCGTCACGCCAACTGTCAGAATTTCCCACAAAAAGTCACTTCACAGTCTGAAGTAAATTAGCAACTCACCTGAGCAAGTGCCAAACTGAAACCTGGGCGTGCTGCTTCTCGTGTCGCTGCCAGTCCTTCTATCAGGCGGTTAAGAGTGTACTTCAACTCATCCTCCTAAAAACAATAGAAAATAAAATCTGTTTTACATGTCAATATAATATATTTTGTAAGGAATCACTATGATGTATGCTAAGGATAGATCCAAACCCAAGTAGTTATCAACAATGTGATATGGGGGAGATGCCATTTACATTCAGATTATCAATAATGTTCTCTTTTCTCAAGTTCCCTTCATGAAGTGACCAAACAGTACAAACCAGACAAATACCATATTGGACTGAGAATGGCACTTGATTGGCCAAATTGTTACCATCATTAAAAGCTTGTTCTGAGAATGATTATGTTATGTTGGTGTCTTACAGAGTACCAGGACAGAATACCTTCAGCAATGAGCAGTTTAAGTCCAAAAAGAACAGCCCCACACACAAGTCCAAGTGGCCTAGTCCTAGAGTCAGAAGAGGCTTTCACTAGTATGCTAACACCCTCCAGGCTCGGGACATAGGAAGATGGTTATGTAGAGAGGGACACAGAAGGGGTGAGAGGCTGATGTGGCAGAAAAATATGTAATTGCATTTTGGATGAACCTAGCATAAGAAAACAGATGCCCATACAAAGACTGAAAGAAAATAGGCAGCTAAACGCTTTTATTAGTAGGTGGGGAATAAATGTAGAAACTAATGAAAAGATATGTGGGTCATCAGTACGCAGAGGATATTAAAACAATTTTTTAAAGAGACAATTTGAATGAGGTGATGTATTCACTGAGAAAGGGAGAAACCCGGGACAGGGCCTTGCGGGCCCCCTAATGTTATGTGCTTAGGCACAGAAAGGAGCACCAGTATACCGAAAAAGAACAGACAGCCAAGATGAAGGTCAATCAAGTGCCTGGTCTACGATGTCTCAATTGAAAAGTGTTGAAAGAAAGGTGGAGCAGGGGTACAAAACAGTAGTTAGCAAGGCTAGAAGCACCAGCTTTTTTTTTTTTTTTTAGCAGTGGTATTACTACTGGGGATCTGAAGCTAGGTGGATACATGCCTACATTAAGAAAGTGATCCAAGAGAGCAAAACAGGACATAAGAGAAGAGAGTTCAGAAGTTTGTTGATTTGTGGAGTGAATGGTTAAGCACACAATGGATAGGCTGCTTTGAATATGTGAAGGAGTTCTGCACATGTGGGTAAGGAGGGATAGGGCTTGGATACATTAGAACGATTAGAAGAGATATAAAAGGACAGAGGTAGGCAAAACAGCAGTGTAGTCAGAGCTGTTCTAATGCCAAACCTTAGATGAGAAGTGAGATTTGAGATGTCCTACTGAGAGGGAAGAATGTGTCCAAGGAGGGAAGAGAAAGGAGGATGGTGCAGCCCAGCTGTCATGGGTAAGAGTGTAGTAAGAAGATTAACTATTGAAAATAAGAGGATTTGGCAGATGGGAGGTTAAATGTGAGATTTTTAGGATTTATATTTGCTCAGATGCACTGAGTGATCCAAAGCTGCCAATAAAGGCTGCAAAGGGTTGATTTACAGTTGGGGTACTCTTAATCAAATGCCTTTGGTGTGTCAGTATTATAGGTGAGTGTGGCAACTTGATTAAGGTGTGATGGCATTGTATAAGGAGGAGGTTTGCATTTTGTGAGGAAAGTCCTTTTTTGCAGGATTACCCACATTTTTGTCCCCACTTTTTGCTAGATTCAGTGCTGGTTGACTGACTGAACACTAAGGAGCAGACGTCCAGCACCCAATGCATGTACTCTGACCCCTAAGGTATACGTGCAATTATCTAATACCCAATTGGCATTTTTAATTTGCCTATAATTCTCTAGTGTATGATGCACTGTGTACCCAGGGCCTGTATAAAATGTCACTAGTAAACAGCAACACTGATTTTGCCACCACCACAACACAGTGAAAACATGACTCTAGCCTACCATGCAGCCTATCATGGCATTTTTAAAACTGCAAATTCGACTTGGCAAAATAAACCTTCTGCCAGGCCTAAACCTGCCTTTTTAATACTTATACGTCATCCTTAGGTAGGTCCTAAATGACCATAGCTCACAGTGAATGGAATGTAAAAAGTAGGACATGTGCATTTAGGTTTTACATGTCCTGGCCGCAAAATATCTCCAAAATCGTTTTTTAATGTGGCAAGGCCGTCCCTCCCAGAAAAAAAGCACCAGGTCACATTATAATACTTTATAATGTACATCTTCGGTTCGAGAATAGTTAGAACCATGACGCAATGACTCAAATAAACAGGAATACAGAATCCAACCCGAGGTTAACATCAGATTTTACATTACGATTCTGAAAATGTGACTTTTAGAAAGTTGGAATTTTTCTTCTTAAATCCTGTAGAAGCCATTTCACAGATAATTCCCAATTGTCACTTGGCAGCCTGCTGGGAGGTGTGAACTTCTCTCATTAAAGTAACAAAAGGGCCTCAGCAGGGAAGAGGTGATGTCCTCCTGACAAGACGGCCTGGGAAAATGTGACCATCAACTGTTGAAGTTTCAAATGGGCACCTCCTGACACCGGGGGATGTAATTCACACTTATGCCTGCCTGTGTCATTGTCTAAGTACCCCGAATGACACCAATGCAGTGAGGGGTAATCCTTTGTCAGAAGTGTTTTTTACATGAGGAATTCCTCATTTCCCTATACACCTCAAGGGAGTGTCCAGAGCTCTGACCAAGGAAATAAATATTCTGATTGCTTGGATTTGGGCAAAGAGAGGCATTTTGGGATAGTTTAGTGACAAAACCCCTCAAAGTGACATAAAAGTGGGTATGGTATCTCATGGGAATTTTGCTCCTATTGGTTTTGGAGTTTCTCCCACCCACCATCTAGTGACAGGCATAAAAGTGGCACCCCTGACTACTTTCTTCAGAACACTGCTGAACTTGTGCAAAACAGAAGGACTGCAAAAGATTAACCAAAAGACTGGAACTCAGTCAGAAGAAGGACTAAACATACTGTATTACTTATGGAGAGAACACCCTAAAGGCTGGGGCTGGACCTGCTCCCACTTGAACCCAGGACAGAAGAGTGGTCTACAAGGCTAGTTGGCCTGCCTCAGTTATGCTCCAGCAACGCAAAGGCTGCAAGAAGCCTTCAATAAGGAAGACCCTAACTGACTAGTTCCAACTGAATTTCCCTGGACCATGCTGGTGGCTCTTGGGAGATTTCCCAAGTGATGACCAAAAGCTCCAGGGATCTTGGCTAGTGTTAGAGTGTACTCTCTCTTTGGACCTTTTCACAAAAGAACTAGAGGATGCCACTGGACTGTTGCAGAACTGCAGCCACCCTTGTGGCATCGCTGGTCAGATTCAACTTGCTAGTTTGCCCTGCTGAAAGCAGCTCTATTTCCAAAAAAGTTTATATATCCCAGCATGGAAAACTTCACCAGGACCAACGCTGAACACCACTCTGCTGCTAGCGAGCCCACCATCAGACCCAGCCGATAGCTCATACCACCGAGAAAATTCCTCCAGAAAAAAAGACCGAAGGAAAACTTTTCCACTGGGCGAACCTGGTCCCTGTAGCTAACCCACATTCCATTGCTGCCAGAATCAACCTTTGAGTTTCACCCCATTTAGCCCCACCAGATGCCCTCAAAAATGCCAAAAATCGTATCTACGGTTTCCTTGATCCGATCTGTATTATTTTGGAGTATATTTTCTCATTAAAATGTATACTATTTTTAGAAATTAAAGCAGGATTTTTGTTGTGTTGTGTTTTCGACTTATTAACTGTTTTGGTACTGATAAATGCTTTACACTTGTTTCCCCCAAAATAAGCCTGACAGCCCAGGGTAACAGACACCCAGGACTAAGCTATGGTTTATTTTAGCGCAACCTAACTGGACCTGGAACAGAATAGTTATTATTTAGTGAGATCTCACAACCACCCCAAATTAATAATCCACTTTCTCACAAGCTTTATGATGGAGGTCATAGTTGGGATGGTAGGGGTAAAGAAGGGTGGTGGTTATATACATGATGGCCTGGTAAGGGGGGGAGTGGGCCACAAGTGGGTGGGGAGCGGCATTAAAATAAAATTGCAATGTGAGTGTGTTTGGGGAAAGTGTTATTCAGCCAATGGTCAGAAAGAAATTAGCTGAATACTATCATGTGGTGATGATAGTAAGGGTTAGATCAGTAAGTATAATGAATTGCATAAAATGTGGTACAGTCTAAACAATCCATCAAGGTCCTTAAAGAAGAAGCCCATGTGGGTGGTAGCTGACCAAGATGTGGAGCCTGAATAAGTCAATGACCATCAAGAGTGGTACTCAAAGGACGCTGGAGGGCAAGGTAAAGTTCCAAAACAAATCAAAATATGCACTTTCAGGAAAAAAAGGTCAAACCTACATGATTCCATATGCAGTCTCTATTTTTAGGTACAAGTAAAAAAAAATATTCTTCCTTGTAATTCATTAAGTATGCTTTATTAAACTATACATGTCTTATTGCCTTCTATACCGCCTTTTCCGAAACTTAAGGTGGACCTCCTGCCACATATATATGCACCAGGCATGGTATTTATCATTCATGCGGTTACTAGAGTGTCTCTCAATGTTACATGTTGCTGGTAAAATCCGTTTAATATTGCTTAATAGCGTTTTCCATAATATACCAGATACGTTATTTATAATTCAGATTTTCCTGCAGTGTCTCACAATATTCAGTCATTATTCAGGTGCATATAATTCAAATTAAATTGGCCTTGTGCATTAATTTAAATCACTTTCTTAAGACAATTTTCAAACCTTTAAACATTTACTGCTGCCTTTACCATCTTTGTAATGCCAGGGAATCTGAATATGTAGAGGGAGAGTGAAATACTCTCTCCTTCCTCCCTTTCTTGTCTCAGTAACAGTAAAGTATCAGGTTAAATGCCGTGTCTATTTAACAAGTGGGTCATGCCCCCCATCATAATAACCAACGCAAACACCTCCATTGTCGGGGGCCCCCAACCCTGCAGGGCACCTTCGGATGGTAGCGCGGAGCATCCTGCCCATATAAATCGACAACAAGAGAAAATGTTGAAGCCCAAATTCAGATTCACCACAGGCATTTATTCATAGTAACGAGCGGCCTAGGAAAGTACTCACTGGGTCACATGACATTTGAGTTTAAAAGCACCTGAATGTGATCATTTTAAACCTTTTCCTGTGATCAAGGCATTCGCCGAAACGTGTTAGGATTTCAATTGTGCAGGCCGCTTGTTACTATGAATGAATGCCTGTGGTGACTCTGAATTTGGGCTTCGACTGTGTATATCTATATATATATATATATATATATACATACACACATATATACATACATACACACACACACATATGGAAATCTGTTACACTGCTTGCACCTAAATCTGGACAGAGAACACAGCCCCCAACCATAAAAAGTAGAGCACCTTGTGACTCCGGTGCTCTATGCCAGCAACTCTCCCAAACTGTAGCTGAGAACCTTAGGGGGAAGAGCACCTCTCCGGTTCTATCAGAGCACAGAACTAGCTCTCTACTCTGACAGAGCTCCAGGAACAGCAGTCAAGTCATCACCTAGAAAGAGAGCACTACTAAGCACTGGCGGGAGCATCGCACATCTCACAAAAAAGCAGATGAATGCTTCAATACGTAGCGAGAAAGAGGTCAGAATTTATTTTTATTTTTTAGTTTAAATAAATAGTTTTAACTACTTTGGTTATGTGTATTTTTTAAGATATGTTGTGTTTATCGTGTACTGTGTACTCAGGTTAGATGCAAGTGGCATAAACGTTGTTACACACTGTATGTGTCGTATTTTCCTTCCAGTAAGAAGGGTACCTTCTTAACCCATGCCAGCCAGCCTCCTTTTTGCATGCAACCCCCAAAATGCTTTATCACAATCAACACATCTCACTCACATTTGTCAGAATGAAGCGATGGGCTCCTGTACAAAAATGCTTCTTGTAGCATTTTTCTTGCTTTCAGTGGTCAAAGTGCATTAAACAAAAGTATGGGAACTGTGAAGCTGCATGGAATAGGAACCGGATCAGTGAGTGCAGGAGGAGTCAAGGGTGTGGTTAAAAAACAATTCTGTAGGTTTTGTTAGTCTTTAAATAGTTTAAATGAAAAATACATTTTAAATGTTGTTACTCAATGGGAAATGCACTAGTGTGCATTATGAGACCTCTACTACTTTATGCACAGCAGAGGTCTGTGTGTAAAAAGAGCCACAGAATTACGTGTTGGCTAGTGCAGGGGAGAAAAGAGACTTGTGCATTTTTTAGTGCTACGAGGTCATAGCCTGTGACAGAAAGCACTGTGAATATGTAATTCAATATTTTAAAATTGCATTACACACTGTATAAGATAAACTGCTACAAAATGTGAAAAATGTCTATGATCAAGAGGGTGCTTCTAAAATACAGATTTTAGTAATGCCAAAATATAGATTTTAGTAATACCCAGAGTTGTACGTAATTAAATTGTATTACATTATTGTCCCTTTAACAAATTCAGGTGTAGTAAGAGCAATATAAATATGATTACAATCAAAAGAACGCACTTCACAGCCCAGAGATATGAGTGCCATGATCTCACAAAACAGATAAAGCCCAGGTTCCCTCACAGCAATACATAATGTCCATATTTAATGCCCAGATCATTGATAAAACCGCTGCTCACCTGGCATAATACACAGACCCACTCTATTCATGGTCATGATCAGTCCACTCCCACCTTTAATTAACACTGACATAATGGACTGGTGCTGATAATGACAATACATTTTCTGGCAAATCATTTTAGGTTCCCTGGAAGGAAGGCGTGTTTACCAGTCTGCCTAGCTCCGGTTTCACTGCACAGGAGGATCACTGAATGACACTTCAGCTGAGGCATTTAAAATATAGGAATTAACCGTCAGGGGGAGTTGTCTTTTTTACAAAAAGTAGGGGAACGGTGTTTCATCGATCATATAAGTATGGGCACGTCGTGCCCCTCCAATCCCACTCACTTCGACCACTGCCTGCTTTGAATAATCACACGCTTTCAGGGTAGTTGTAACTCATGTTGCTGATATCGAGCCAATACAATGTGTTTAAGGTTGTTTCAGTCATGTCGGCTGTGTGTCTGCAAGATGAGATACAACTGCCCTGCACCTGTGAATATGGAAAAATAAACGTTAGTCCTGCTTTTATTCTACATCACAGAACAGTCTTGTATAGCAGCCTGTCATTTCCTTCCACAGTGCTGTTGATTGACAGTGATGCAAACACACTCACCAATCCAAGCTACACATTGAAATGGTACTAAATTCCAAAAGAAAAAATATATATAATCTTATACTCTGCTCAAATGGGGCACAAATAAAGAGCAAGGCTCCATCAGAAACTAATTTATGCTCTACTCATATCTGCTAAGGGACCCCATGTCATGTGTGACACCTTTACCAAATGCTCTGCTTTTTTAGTTCACAGTACATTGCATGACTTATGATTTCACTTCAACCTCTGTAAGTATGCTTAAATGTTCCTGCAGTGAAAGTGTTATAGCTAAAAAAAAAAAATTATAAACACAGAACTAGCTAAAGTTGCTACACATGGGGTAGTTGGGTAGAATGAGCCTAAGAGCCCTATCCTTGACAAGAGACAACAATGTTCTCTGTTCTCCTACTTTAATAAAAGCTGAAGCACTGATCTGCTTTATCAGCAGTCAGTAACAGAGGACACTTCAAAATTCAGTTTGATTTTACATAGTTAATTCTGTACTATTAATTCGAAAAGGCAATATGCGCAGCTGTAAAAATCCTTTCTCCATCATGTCCTTACAAGGTTTAATACTGTGAAACATGGTAAATGGAGAGCGCAAAAGAAGGATGCATGTGGTAGTAACAATTTGGTTTAGAAAAGAACATGAAAGAAAGCATGCTACTGTTTTGGGCCATTACAGGACACAAGAGCGAAAGTGGGAGGTTCCTAAGGGATGATTTAAAAGGAATCACCCAGGAGAATAGAAAGTAATTGAGGATGATATTCAGACAGAACCTGTGATTAATTAATTGTGCCAGAGTGCAATGACATTGACAATTTGAATACGAATTTAAGGGGAGAGAGAACCTGAAGACAGCTGGATGCATTAATATCTTGAAAATAGAAGAGAGATTATTTGTAGATGTGGCAGACAGAGATTACTTGAGGAGCAATAGACTAGATAAGTTTCTGAGAAGTGGCGCAACAGAGAGCACGAGGGCAATGCATAAGAGAAAGTAACAGTATGGGATGGAGTAGAAAGCGTATCTAAAGATTATGAAAGAGACACTACATAGGATTCCTGGGAATCAGAAGAACTGGAATTCAACCTAAGTTAGCATTGTGAAATGGGGTTATTTATATAATTAACAGTGAAACACAGATCTAATCCTTTGTTTAGCTCGTGATAAAGTATCACTCAAAGCGTCACACTTGAGCCATGCAAATATCACACATAAGTACACAGCAATGTCATCCATAGGTAGGGTGACCAGATTTTATGGAGCAAAAACCGTGACAGGTCAGACATAAAAGGACTGAAGACTTTACTCTCACTTTTATATCTGGCCTATCCCGTTTTTTCGTGGCTTTGAGAATGTGATCCTGTACACTTGTGTGTGTGTGTGTGTGTGTGTGTGTGTGTGTACATAAATATATACACACACACATATATATATATATATATATATATATATATACACACACACACACACACACACACACACACACACATATAAGACTACATATAAAATTAGCTATGGCTTGACCTCCCACCCTGCACCCATAACCCACCCCCACCCACCGCTCTCTGCTCCCCACTTGTCTCTCTGCTAGGAGCAGACAGGGGACTGTGTTGCCTGACAGTAACAGATAAATTGCTTTAATTATCTTATACTTTGTAGGCGTCTTTAAACCTGTGCTTCCTCAGATGATCTGACCTTTGTCCCAAAAACCGGGACATTTATTTAAAATAAAGATAAGTGTCAGGACACCGTGATAGTCCTCTAAAAACCTGGACTCTCAAGGGAAATCAGGGAGGTCTAGTCACCCTATCCATAGGTAATCTAGCAATAGCTCTCGAACTACCCCTTGGAGACCCCTGGTCTACACACTACGCATGGGTCCCAGGAAGATCCAGATGGGGTGACCTAGTCAGCGCGAATGCTAACACTAGGCTGCGTCCTCCAAGGGTGGACAGGAGTGCCACAGTGCCTTCTCCTGGCTGTCCTACTGTGAGAGGCTCCCCACCAAGGACAGGCTCCAGTAAAGTCCAGAAAAGATCCGTAAAACATTGCAGAGATTGAAAGATCTGCCTCTCCAGGACGCACTGACACTTCCCTTTAGAGATCACAGTTAAGCCTGTTAAGAGTTCTGTGGTTCGGAACCAAACTGCAGCCCCATAGGCATTTATGAAAACACATCCACCAATCCCAGTACGCACCTTCTTACTCTCCCGTAAATACCGGATTAGTCCCTCAGTAGCCTCCAACCGCAGCTCCTGCTCAGGCTTGGCGATATCCCAGAAGAAGTCCAGAAAGAGGCGGTTCTGCTGAAGGACCCGGCGAGAGTCAGAGTTCGGCGCTACCTGCTCTGGCTGCTCCATCTCCGCTGCCATGCTGAAGCTAGACCCACGTGCACCAACACAGACACCACTTCCGGGTCACAGGCTAACAGTTATGGGCAAAGAAAAGGGACTTTTGACAAGTAGTGAAGCAGAGGATTGGGGAAGCCTGCTTCACTTTCCATAACGACGCTCGTAAATGAAGTGGCCATCTTAAACGAGTTGTTTTCAGTGAAGGGACACGTTTACAATCCAAGAGACTTATTTAGATTTCGGCGAGGGCTTACTCCGTCACAACGGCAAGGGATATCCCGTCCGCCGAAATCTAAATACCGTAGAAAACAATGGTATGTAGATTTCGGTGGGCGGGATATCCGACACCGTGTTGACAGAGTAAGCCGTCCGCCGAAATCTAAATTAGGCCCATAGTTTATGGTGGAAATGGGAATTATTTTGTACTTTCTGAATGCAGGGGCGGGCTACTGACGAGCAGAGATAAAGCCTGGTATTAATTGCAGTACAGTTACATTATTTGTTAGGCCTGCCCCGGAAACAGCTTCAGTTGTTTCTAAAGCCTCAGAAAAAAAAAATAACAAGCATTTCCAATGCAATAGGTCTCGAGATTGCTCAAGTTAGAGCTATTAGCGTTGGAAATTCCTAACTGGACTTTTCTTGCCACAGAAATTTAAAATGAAAAGTAAAACATTGATAAAAGGGAGCGGATTCAAAGTCCCATGGCTTCCATGAGCACGAGCGCAAAGGAGACACACAAAAAAATAAGCAATGCAATAGGTCTCGCATTTTCTTGAGATAGAGCTATTGCCATTGTAAATTCAGAACTGGACTTTTCTTGCCATATAAATTGGTCAACCCTGCTTCATAATTTTGTCTTTTCCTACCATGTTTTGGTGTTCACTGGTGGCATCTGACAGCCCTCACAAATCCTGCAGGCAAGACGAGAAGATGACTGCACTTCCTCAAATTATGTAATCGTCGGAACATAAATTGGAAAATAAGGCTGGAAAAGTATTTTTCTTTTTATGTTAACAGGTTTAAAAAGCTTGCAAGCATTTTACCTCACTTTTCAACAAAGCTCTAACAAAGTTAGCAATAGCAGAACAGCCTAAGAAGATTTATGCCCTCAATAAAGGAGATAAGCAATGCCATGCGTGCAGATGTCTCTGAGGGCTGGCAGGGAGGGGACCTGGAGAGAGAGAGAGACACCAGATGCGATACTTTGCAAGTTTCACATCATTGCTTCTAAGTTCAGCTACATTGTACCAGAAAGGGCATATTGTGACTTTTGTGAGCAGTGAGCTAAATGTATAGGCACAGGGTGTTTCTTTTGTAAAATAAGCTTATTTGAGGAGGTAGAGGTAAACGAGGACAGCACTGGAATAAAGCCCAAAAAATGTTAACGACATGGGATAAGGTGGGAGGAACGGAATGCTGCAATAAAGCGCAGGCATCTACCAGCCTAAAACATCCAAAGTGAAAAGATAGCAATAAAGAAATTACAAAAGTCCCTCAAAGCAACAGATAAAGAAACCAAAGTGGAATAACACAGTAGTTGGTCACTGCTCTGAAATATAAAAAGGAGGGAGAAAAAGGCAGAACTGACCACCAGCGAGCAAGAATCTTTAAAGGACACTGCAACCAACAAATGAAATTGCTTTAAGCCATAAGAAGTATACTAAAAGTATACAAGAGGTCGAACACTCAACCTAAAAAGAAGTTTGCTTGTGGTCACACGTATCAGCAATCATGCAATTATCCATGTAACAGGGTCAGTCTGCAAGGCGGTAACAAAACTGCCCCAAAGAGGAACAATCGTAAAGCAATTACCAATGATAATAAAGGATTTTTAAAAGGCAAGCCCACAAACCAGTGAAAGTGATGGGTGTGCGGTGGCCGTGGTTAAAAGCCCACAAGACTTACAACAGGTAAAAGTGCTTCCAGCTTGACCTAAGAATACTGAACTAGTGTTGCCAAAGCCAAAAGGTCTGGCATTGGCTGTTGACTTTCAGCTTTGCCAATGCTTTTTAGGTTTCATCTGCACAGTGCTTGTGCTAACGAAATCCCTTGTATTTAAAAATAAGCATTGGCAAAGACAATAGGTCTCGCCTATGCAAGACCTATTGGCTTTGTTAATGTGTTTTGCAATGTTGTACACCAGTGTGGCTGATGTTCAGCATGGTGTGGACTGTCAGAGTGGCGTGGGGGAGAAGAGTGTCAGAGTGGATTTGTTTGAATGTCGTTGAGGAGTAGAGTGTCGCAGAGTTGAGTAGAGGGGTGTAGAGTTCAGTGGCAGAGAGTGTCATAGAGTGGAGTGGGTTGAAGTGGATTGAGGTAGTGGGGTGGATTGGAGTAGAATGGGGTGGATTGGATTGGGGTAGAGTGGGGTGGATTGGCGTCGGATTGGCGCTGGGTTGATTGGAGTTGATTGAAATAGGGTAAAGTCGATGGGATTGGGGTGGATTAGAATGGATTGGGATGGATGGGTTGCATTGGAGTAACAGGGGTGGGGTGGAGTGGATATGAGTGGGGTGGGTTTGATTGGACTGAAGTGATTAGATTAGATTGGACTGTAGTGGATTGGAGTGGGGTGGGCTGGAAGGATTGGAGTGTGGTGGACTAAACTGAGATGGGTGGGGTGGATTAGATTGGGATAGAGTGTTTGGATTGGAGTAGAGTGTGGTGGATTGGAGTGAGTGGGATGTATTGAAGTGAGTGGAATGGATTGGAATGGGGTGCAGTGGGCTCCCGTGGGATGGATTTGATTGGCTTGAGGTGGGGTGTGTTGGATTGGATTAAGGTGAATTGGATTAGGGTAGATTGGAGTGGGGTGGATTGCATGGAGGTGGGGTGTATTGGAGTGGATTAGACTGAACAGGGATGGGGTGGATTGGATTGGGCTGGGTTGGGCTGGATTTTAGTGGGGTGGAGTGAATTGGAGTGGGGTTGGGTGGCGTGGATTGGAGTGGGGTAGGCTGGATGGATTCAATTGGAGTGTGCTGGGCTGAACTGGGGTGGGGTGGATTAGGGTACAGTTGGGTGGACTGCAGTGGAATGGTGTGGATTGGAGAGTGGTGGAGTGGATTGGGGTGGGGTGGATTAGAGGTGGTGGGATGGATTGGAGTGAGGAATGGAGGATTGGAGTGGGGTTAATTGCTGCATTTCATTTACGTGAGATGGACTGGATTGGAGTGGGATGAAGTGGACTGTAGTGGGGTGGACCACAGGTGCGTGGACTGGAGTGGGTGGATCGGATTGGTGGACTGGAGAGGGGTGGATCGGATTGGGTGGATCCGATTGAGGTAGAGTGGACTGGATTGAGGTGGATTGAATTGAGTGTGGTGGATTGGATAAGGGTGTGGTGATTTGGAGTGGAGCAGATTAGATTAGGGTGGGTTAGGAGGATTGGAGTGGGGTGGGTTGGAGTGGACTGGATTGGGGTGAGTAGTTTGGAATGGAGTGGGGTGGACTGGTGTGGAATAAAGTGGGGTGGATTGGGATAATGTGAGGGGTCTCCCTCCTGACTTCCCTTCCTCTTACCTGATGAACTCGGGAATAACCATCTGTCTTCATTTTCATGCTGCTATGAATGCCAGTATCTGCAAGAGAAAAAGGTCAAACCATTATTAACATCACCACAGGCAGGGATCTTCTAGCACCAGAAATTGTAAATGGGCATCTTATTACAGGAGGATAGGGGCGTAAGAAAAGGCAGCTGATTGGCTATCCGGGGTGACAAGAACTTCTGGGTGCTTCTTGGAAGGGGCGTGTGTCAGCAAGGAGACGGGGAGGCAGTGCTGGAGGACTGAAGAGTCGGAGAGAGAAGATGCTGGGAGAAGCCCAGCTGAGAAAGAGGCAGATGAGTTAGCCGGAGACTGGGGGTCAGAGAAAGCCCCTGAAACCTTGTCTCAGGAGTGGTGGACGTCGCCAGATGGGATGCAGTAGCCTGCAATAACTCAGGAGAGTTGTGGCTCATGCAGTGAGTGAGTTGTGACAGAGGCGGGCGGAAGGGAGTAAAGGGTTGCAAACCTATAGCGGTGGGGGAACTGGTTTATGTCCTTGAAGGGTCTTAGAACTGTAGTTCCTTTAGGATTGTGGTACCAAGTCTGACAGATAGGTGCGGGGACACCCTGTTAGGACACAGATAAAATCTCTTTGGCCTAGACTCCGCACAGGCCACTTTGATTCCTTAAGCATTTTTCCTTTTGTTTTGTTGATCAATTTGGCATTCTCTTTTGTCACAACATTAGCGCAGGGTGGAAGCTCCCTTTGGGGAATTGGTCCTCAGACTAGCAAAATCAGGGGGAAACACCCAGAACAACGACTCCCAAACCACGAAGTCGTGAAAAACGAAAGCAAAACAACGCTTTCGTTTTCCATGACTTCCTGGTTTTGGTACCTTAACTACGCATGTCTGAACAACGTACATGCGTGGTTAAGGTACAGAAGAAGGGAGTCGGAGTCGACGCAGTGAAGGAGGAGGTAAGTTGGGCTTGGACTGGGGCTGTTTTTTTTTGGGAGTGTGGGTGAGCTTGGGGTGATTAGGGTTTCGGGGGGGGCAGGGTTTAGGTTTAAAGGGTGGGTTGGGGGGTTTGGGTGTTTAGGTTTTAGGGGCGGGGGTAGGGACTTGGGGTATTTTTAGTTTTTGGGGTGGGGTAGGGGGTGTTTATGGGGGAGGGGATCAGGGTTTAGGTTTAAGGGGTGGGTTGGGGTGTTTAGGTTTTAGGGGCGGGGTGGGGACTCGGGGTACTTTTAGTTTTCAGGGTGGGGTGCTAGGGGTGATTAGGGTTTGGGGGGTCAGGGTTTGGATTTAAGGGGTGGGTTGGGGTGTTTAGGTTTTAGGGGAGAGGGTTAGGGTTCTGGTAATTTTGGGGATGGGGGGTTGGGGTAGTTGTGGGGATGGGGGTCACGGTAATTTTTGGGGGTGGGGGACTAGGGGGGGAAGCATGCTGGAACCGTGCATGCTGATCGCTAATGCCTTTACCAGGAATGTGTTTACAACGGTAAAATAGTTGTAAACGCATTTATGGTAAAGGCATTAGTGGTTAGAACGCGGTCATTGTTCCGACCTCGTTGTTGAGCCACGGGTGCTTGAAGCACCCGTGGTTCCGACATATAACCATATCAGGGTCTGAAGGAAGGGGGACACAAAAGGACTGCAACCTCACAAACACCTGGGTGTATGGTGATGGAATAGGAAACATGGAAACAAATATTTATTCACCACATTGACTTTCTTTTGCGGGTACTGGCAGCGGAGACCATCTTCTGGACCCTGGAAGAAAATAAAGAAGTACATCACTATGCCGGTTAAGTTACCAAGGATGACTACCCAAATGTACCCCTGAACCTACCTCTCTGACTTTTCATTGTCTTATCTTGTGTACAATCATGTTTTATATACAAGAGATTCAATAAATCATCCAAAATTCGAACAATCACAAAACCTCTGAAGCCGTATTTCTGCCCATACCTCTCACAATTGGTGTCAGAAGTGGGATCTGAGTAAATGGAAGCTATGATGACTAAGATGGCAGATAGACACCAACGACTGTAAAAAGCAATGGAGCAGTCTTTGTCTGCTGCAACAGAAGAGCAGGAGAACTTCCATAAGGTTCTGACAAGGCAGGCAAATAGAATTGACAAGGTGGCCCAGGCACAGCATGCAGCTGTCGGATGACTGGCAGACGTGTTAGGTCAGCAACAGGGTCATACAGCCCTCCCCTCCATAGTGCTACAAAAATATGTAAAGGGGGAAGACCCCAATTTTTTCTTCAGTAATTTTGAGTGCCTGGCACAAGCGGTTATGTGGCCTGCAGACAGATGTCGCCAATATTTGGATCCCCTACTTACGGGAGATCTTCAAACCACCTACCAGGCCACCATCCCTTGAGGACTACCTCCTATGCTGATATAAAAGAAATATCCTTGAAAGACTGGGGGTAGATAGTGAAACCTATCGGACTTGATTAAGAAACATCAAGGAGGATATTCACAAGACCCCAGAGCCCTGTATTATCGTGTAGGAGACATGACAGTAAATGGCTAAGCCCAGAAACCTCTACTAAGAATGGAATAATGGAGAAAATATATGTAGAACAATGCCTGGCTTCGCTACATCCTCCAATATAGAAGTGGGTTAGGCAGCACAGCAATATAACCTTGGAAACTACTGTGAAAATTGCCAGTGCATAATACAGACCTCAAGAATCCCAGAAGATGAGGAGAGAGTGGATGGAAGGGTAAGGGTTTTACTTCTATGAGACCTAATCGACCAGTAGGCCTGAGGAAACTAAAGACTGTTTACTTACCACCCAGTCCCAGCCCGAGACCCCTATAACCTGGGCCCCAGTGTTTTAATTGTGGAGGCTTGGAACACGTTGCTCACCACTGTCCACAAAAAGAGGAATCCATGGACAGTGAGATAGCCAAATCATCCTATTATACATCTTCAGGATTTAAGCCATCCTATCATTGTTTAATGAACGTGAATGGGAGTCTGGTCCCAGACCTTTTGGACAAGGTATGTTGCCAGAGCATGATTAGACCACAAATCATTCAGTAGGTCCCTCGGAACCAAGAGGAGAGGTGAACATTTAATGTGTTCACAGTGATAAAAAGAAGTATCCTGTTGCCGAGTGTAGGAAGTTGGCTCTGTATGTGCTATTTCAAAGTAAGGAATAGCATGCACAGAGTCCAAGGATTCCCCTTAGAGGTAAAATAGTGGTAAAAATAGATAATACTAATGCTCTATTTTGTGGTAGTGTGGTCGAGCAGTAGGCTTATCCAAGGAGTAGTGTTAAGCATTTGTTGTACATACACATAGACAATAAATGAGGTACACACACTCAGAGACAAATCCAGCCAATAGGTTTTGTTATAGAAAAATATCTTTTCTTAGTTTATTTTAAGAACCACAGGTTCAAATTTAACATGTAATATCTTGTTTGAAAGGTATTGCAGGTAAGTACATTAGGAACTTTGAATCATTTCAATTGCATGTATACTTTTCAAGTTATTCACAAATAGCTATTTTAAAAGTGGACACAGTGCAATTTTCACAGTTCCTGGGGGAGGTAAGTATTTGTTAGTTTTACCAGGTAAGTAAGACACTTACAGGGTTCAGTTCTTGGTCCAAGGTAGCCCACCGTTGGGGGTTCAGAGCAACCCCAAAGTTACCACACCAGCAGCTCAGGGCCGGTCAGGTGCAGAGTTCAAAGTGGTGCCCAAAACGCATAGGCTCCAATGGAGAGAAGGGGGTGCCCCGGTTCCAGTCTGCCAGCAGGTAAGTACCCGCGTCTTCGGGGGGCAGACCAGGGGGGTTTTGTAGGGCACCGGGGGGGACACAAGCCCACACAGAAATTTCACCCTCAGCGGCGCGGGGGCGGCCGGGTGCAGTGTTAGAACAAGCGTCGGGTTCGCAATGGAAGTCAATGAGAGATCAAGGGATCTCTTCAGCGCTGCAGGCAGGCAAGGGGGGGCTTCCTCGGGGAAACCTCCACTTGGGCAAGGGAGAGGGACTCCTGGGGGTCACTTCTGCAGTGAAAGTCCGGTCCTTCAGGTCCTGGGGGCTGCGGGTGCAGGGTCTTTTCCAGGCGTCGGGACTTAGGTTTCAGAGAGTCGCGGTCAGGGGAAGCCTCGGGATTCCCTCTGCAGGCGGCGCTGTGGGGGCTCAGGGGGGACAGGTTTTGGTACTCACAGTCGTAGAGTAGTCCGGGGGTCCTCCCTGAGGTGTTGGTTCTCCACCAGCCGAGTCGGGGTCGCCGGGTGCAGTGTTGCAAGTCTCACGCTTCTTGCGGGGAGATTGCAGGGTTCTTTAAAGCTGCTCCTTTGGATAAAGTTGCAGTCTTTTTGGAGCAGGTCCGCTGTCCTCAGGAGTTTCTTGTCGTCGTCGAAGCAGGGCAGTCCTCAGAGGATTCAGAGGTCGCTGGTCCCTTTGGAAGGCGTCGCTGGAGCAGAGTTCTTTGGAAGGCAGGAGACAGGCCGGTGAGTTTCTGGAGCCAAGGCAGTTGTTGTCTTCTGGTCTTCCTCTGCAGGGGTTTTCAGCTAGGCAGTCCTTCTTCTTGTTGTTGCAGGAATCTGATTTTCTAGGGTTCAGGGTAGCCCTTAAATACTAAATTTAAGGGCGTGTTTAGGTCTGGGGGGTTAGTAGCAAATGGCTACTAGCCCTGAGGGTGGGTACACCCTCTTTGTTCCTCCTCCCAAGGGGAGGGGGTCACAATCCTAACCCTATTGGGGGAATCCTCCATCTGCAAGATGGAGGATTTCTAAAAGTTAGAGTCACCTCAGCTCAGGACACCTTAGGGGCTGTCCTGACTGGCCAGTGACTCCTCCTTGTTGCTTTCTTTGTTCCCTCCAGCCTTGCCGCCAAAAGTGGGGGCCGTGGCCGGAGGGGGCGGGCAACTCCACTAAGCTGGAGTGCCCTGCTGGGCTGTGACAAAGGGGTGAGCCTTTGAGGCTCACCGCCAGGTGTTACAGCTCCTGCCTGGGGGAGGTGTTAGCATCTCCACCCAGTGCAGGCTTTGTTACTGGCCTCAGAGTGACAAGGGCACTCTCCCCATGGGGCCAGCAACATGTCTCTAGTGTGGCAGGCTGCTGGAACCAGTCAGCCTACACAGATAGTTGGTTAAGTTTCAGGGGGCACCTCTAAGGTGCCCTCTGTGGTGTATTTTACAATAAAATGTACACTGGCATCAGTGTGCATTTATTGTGCTGAGAAGTTTGATACCAAACTTCCCAGTTTTCAGTGTAGCCATTATGGTGCTGTGGAGTTTGTTTTTGACAAACTCCCAGACCATATACTCTTATGGCTACCCTGCACTTACAATGTCTAAGGTTTTGTTTAGACACTGTAGGGGTACCATGCTCATGCACTGGTACCCTCACCTATGGTATAGTGCACCCTGCCTTAGGGCTGTGAGGCCTGCTAGAGGGGTGACTGACCTATACTTGCATAGGCAGTGAGAGGCTGGCATGGCACCCTGAGGGGAGTGCCATGTCGACTTACTCGTTTTGTTCTCACTAGCACACACAAGCTGGCAAGCAGTGTGTCTGTGCTGAGTGAGAGGTCTCCAGGGTGGCATAATACATGCTGCAGCCCTTAGAGACCTTGCCTGGCATCAGGGCCCTTGGTACCAGAGGTACCAGTTACAAGGGACTTATCTGGATGCCAGGGTGTGCCAATTGTGGAAACAATGGTACATTTTAGGTGAAAGAACACTGGTGCTGGGGCCTGGTTAGCAGGGTCCCAGCACACTTCTCAGTCAAGTCAGCATCAGTATCAGGCAAAAAGTGGGGGGTAACTGCAACAGGGAGCCATTTCTTTACACCGAGGTCCACTTACAAAATGAGTAAGATCCAGAAGTACCTTTACAAGTAGGGATGATTCCACAAGTTCCTGAACCTCTTATTGTGGAAAATGATTATCCCGATTTAGATAGCTTAGAAAAAGAGACTTGAAAGAAGGGAGATGAGTGGTGAAAGAATGCTCCTTTCTCACAAATTCGAAGATAGCAACTGTCCGGTTCCTAAAGAATAGAAAAGCAGATCAAAGAGGAGATCAGAAAAACAGATAGGCGTTAAAATGTTACCACTCTATTCAGAAGGAAACATTTGGGAATCTGATAGAAACTTCTGAGCTGCCCAAAGAGAAGAACCCCAGTTTAGAGAGGCATGAAATGTGGCCAAGGAACCAGAAGTTCAAGTGGTAGGTCCCCAATTTTTCAGACAACCGGGACTGCTATGTAGAAAAGGGAGAAATACACAACCTATACAATTACTTGTTCCCACCCCCTTCAGGGACAAGGTCCTCTTCTTGGCCAATAGTCATCTGGTATGTGGTCATATTGGCCTGGTATCTATAGCTATATAAAGAAATATTGTAGGGAATGTCTAATTTGTCAAAAGAATAGCCGGATGCTTCACATGAAGGTCCCCTTAGTTTCACTGCCCATCTCAGATATACCCTTTTCCCTCACTGGTATGGATATAATCAGGCCCTTGATACAGGTGTCGCTACTTACTGGCAATAGTGGATTATGCCGCCCTTATTGCGAAGGCTATGATTGAGCTGTTTTCAAGGGTGGGTTTTCTCTGTGAAATACTGACAGATCAATGGACGTCTTTAACCTCCACGTTTATGAAGCAAAATGCAAACAATTGGGGGGTAAAACAAACCTGTACAGCTGCCTACCATCCTCATCCAGATCGATTAGTGGAGTGCTATAATGGCACTCTGAAAACAACATAAAAAATACTATTGGACTTGGAAGCGCAAAAATAGGAACAAATGCTACCCTGTCTTTATTTGCGATCAGATGTCAGGAACATAGTACAGGGCTCTTGTCCTTATTCACAAGGGATTCAATAAATCAGCCAATATCCCAAAAATGACAAAGCCTCCAAAGTTGTATTTCCTCCCATCCCTTTCTCAGGCGGATTGTAATGGGGCAGATTGGAGTCGGGTGAATTGGGGTGTACGATTATGTGTTAAAGCATCATTTTAGAAATTACACATAAAGAAGAAACAATGGGCCAGATGTAGCAAGCCGTTTGCATGTCCCAAACTGCGAAAAACGCAGTTTGCGCTATGCAAACGGCCTCCCGCGATGCTCATTCCCAAATTGCGAGTCGGTACCGACTCGCAATTTGGGAATGCGACTCGCAAATAGGAAGGGGTGTTCCCTTCCGTTTTGCGACTCGCATCGCAATTCAGACTTGCTTTGTGACCGCGAATGCGGTCGCAAAGCAACTCGCAGTTACCACCAGTGTCACACTGGTGGTAACTC
Source organism: Pleurodeles waltl (assembly GCF_031143425.1). NCBI lineage: Eukaryota > Metazoa > Chordata > Amphibia > Caudata > Salamandridae > Pleurodeles > Pleurodeles waltl. Next base: position 96,303,134 of record NC_090441.1, read on the forward strand.
ATTCGCAAAAAGGAAGTGGTCCCCATGGGACCCCATCCCCTTTGTGAATGTCGAAAAAAATATTTTTTCAGAGCAGGCAGTGGTCCTATGGACCACTGCCTACTCTGAAAAAACGAAACCAAATGGTTTTGGTATTTTTTTCATTTTGCAACTCGTTGTCCTTTAAGGAAAACGGGCTGCAAAATGAAAAAAATAAAACTGCTTTATTTAAAAAGCAGTCACAGACATGGAGGTCTGCTGACTTCAGCAGGCCACCATCCCTGTGAGTGCAGGGACTCGCTATGGGGTCGCAAAAAGCGACCCACCTCATTAATATTAATGAGGTGGGTCTTTGCAACCCCATAGCGAGTCGCAGAAGGTGTCTGAGACACCATTCTGCATATGCTTTTGCGAGTCTGAAATTGCGAGTCGCACTGACTCACAATTTCAGACTCGCAAAAGCATATCTTGCTACACCTGGCCCAATGTCACTTTGCAATATTTCAAACAAGTTAATCGTCATCTTTTGAGAAGAGCGTCCACAAGCAAAAAGAAAAGAAAACATGAGTGGAAAGTGAGAAAAGATGACTTGGCAAAATAAAAGAAAGTTAGCTTTAAAAAAAAATCTTGCAGTTTTGTGTGTCCTGCTGTACACGTTTTTGCCAGTCACAAGATTTCTGTTTGTAGGACACTAGAAGTTAAAAAGAACAAAATAGGTTCTCAATCACATCGGGATCAGCGGACAGGCACTAATTAAGTTGAATCCATCAGTGCTTGGTCCCTGCTCCACACAGAGAAATGGAAATGCCATGCCTGCCTTGAAGAATTGCGAGGCTGTAAAGAAGAGTACCATGCCAACCAACAAATGGTGAGGACAGGCGGGCTCCAAGCCCTTCACTATACACAATAAAATCTTCAAAGTGAGACGCAGGTGCAAGCGCATGTACTGGAATGCTCAACCCAAAAAAAGTCTTAAAAGGGGCTTAGAGCACACCCATTACTTACTTTTGCTTACCATTGGCTGGTTTTGTGTTGCCATGACTTTTGTAAAAGTTGTATTGGTGCAGGATCTGTGGGAATACAGTGGATAAAAGGAAATGTACGTTTTGGTTTCCAAAAGCACACATTGTCATAGTAGTTCCTGGCACTGAAGGGAACTACTTTGTGTGCAAAGGTACTCCTTGCGAAAGAACACAGTAAAATCACTCACAGTTAAATTAGCCAACAGCAGAAATGGGCTGATCTACTGTCCCATGTTGTATGCTGTAGTGGGTGGAAAAAATAACTGAATGACACAACCGACCACTGCATGTAAAGGTCTGGCTAAAGCCCCTATGCATGAAAATATTATATATATATATATATATCATTTTACTAAAATTGAAAGGTCTTGGCTGATGCCAGACCTAAAATATATATTTTTCTATTCATGCAATAAAGTTGCTTCGGGACTGCCTTCTTCATCCATTGGTCTGTGCACCTGTCATTCCGCTCCCCAAAGCATACAGGGTCAGTCCACTTCAGCCAGTAGCTCTCTTGTGCTGTGATTTACAGCATTTACTACATGAACATCTGCCTAAATGGAATTACAGTGTCAGGGCTGGTGGTCCAATAATTTTTTGGGCCAATGCATTTTTCTTTGGCATACTTTTGTATTCTTTTTGGCACCCGTGTGTAGTTAAACTATGTCTTCAGGGTAGAGTAATTAAAGACAAAAGTACAATGTCTTTGCACCACTAGAATTAACACGCATTGGCAAACCCTTTTTTACCTATTGGCTTTGCCAGTGCTTTTTGCCAAAGCTGCAAGAAAGCACAATGACTTATACGCACACGTGTCTTCACCTATCCACGGGTATATTTCATCAAAGTATGGTGGCCTAGCATACAGAGGCACATGCGTCACCAAGCAATTGTGTAGCACGACTCAGCTGACTTTTGTTTATTTGGTGTATTTGCTATGTCAAGATGGTGGATGCCAACCTTGGAGCGGTAAATAAAAAAAAACTGTAAACATGTGCAAAAACACCTTTTAAAAAAGGAGTTGCCTGGCATCAAATGGCAGCTGCTGGGCCCTCTAAACATTGTAAATGACGCTTGGTGGAGAAGTCAACACTGGGGAGAGGGATGTACAGAAGCAACAGGAAGTGGGCAGGAGAGAGGGAGAAGGTTGAGGCAGGGGGAGAAACAAAATAAACCAAAATGCAAAAAAATCCTTTAGAGGGGTGGGGAAAGAAAGAAATGAACTGGTGCAGAGGAAAGCAAACCAGAACACATAGGGTGGATGGATTTCTGGGGAATGAGCATGTGAGAGAGAGAGATAGCAAGAAAACACTGCATTAGTATGGAGTGCTGAAATAAAAAATGTAGGTCTCTGTGAGTAGAGGAAGGATAAAGGTCACTCAAAAAAGATATGGTGTGAGGAAATGATTGTATTACATGGTGTGGGTGTGCGACCTCACCATGTATTAGACTTATCAATTCCTTTAGGACCAGTAGTTTTTGTTTGTTTTACCATTTAGCTCAACCCTGAGTACTGTGGTACTCAGCAGCAAAGCTTGTACAAAGGAACACACGCAAAGCGGTTAAACAGCACCAAAACAAGTGAAGAAGAAATAACTAAGACACTCGAGAAATCCAACACCAATTTGTAAAAATATATTGTATTTTTAGACACCGCAATGAAAAAGATCTACCAGAGGGTTCCAGAGTTATAGATTTTACAAGTTGCACTGTTAATGAACTGCGAACAAGCACTGGCAAATTTCACAAAGTAGACACTTACAAACGTTTTGAGGAAAAACTTTGGCTAGTTGCATTGTGGACGGGCAACCAACTCTGACAGGAAGCTAGTCAGAAATGAGCAGCAAGGTCCTCAGAATCAACTACCTCAGTCTGGGAAGCAGTCTTTAGTCAGTTCCAGGCACTTTTATCCTTTGTTGTAGGCTCCTATGGAAGTAGTTCTGATCCATGGGATACAGGATGCTGAAGATGCTCGACGGAGGCCTTTCTGTGGTTACTTCTCTATCCATGGAGTGTGTAAGTGATCCTAGGGATGGGGTCGGCGTCCCTCGAAATCTTCTCGGTCCTGTCAGAAATCCAGTTGCCACTGGGCTACCAGTTGCCCTGTATCATGGTCACAACCAAATCCTTCCCCGGTTGATAACTTGTCTTCTGGGCAACAAAGCTGTACTCTAGTAACTCTCCCGGGTCCAACGGAATTGGGTGCAACTGGGAGCGTCAGATCCTGATCTCTAGTGCTGCAGGGCGACGGTTGCAGACACTGTGAAAAGTCTGGTCTACTAACGTGCCCCAGCAGACTTGTTCAGCTGTTGCAGCCCTGTGCTGCAAACTACAGCATCCATTTTAGGACATCCTCATTCCTCATTCCTCATCCCTATGGATGCTGTACAACTGACACTTGGAGTCTCTTGCTTCATCTGGGCTCTGGAGAGTACTGCTCAATGAGCAAGACATTAATAGGCACAGTCCCTTCTCCTTTGTTAGCCACCAGGTTCAGCAGGTACAGTTCATGCAGGTGCAGCCTCTATTTGCAGGCTCCACTTCATTTTTGCAGACAGCCATTTTGCCGTCTACACTGTAGCACTTAATTAAGTAGTGCTCTTATTATACGTGGCAAAATACCCATCAGCAAAGTGGGAAAGGAGGAGGCAAAAGGGGCAGGCGGGCACTCCCCATAAAGAAAGAAAGCGGCAATCAGCACAGAGCAAACACCGGCATGAAGACTGAGTTGGTGTTTGCCCTGTGGTAAAATGTCTGCAAATCTTCTATGCCAGGACAGCATGCAAGTAAACATCCAAAACTACTACAGGTCCTTTGCACTTGTGCACTGAATTCTGGGGGTGGCAAAGGAAGATGCATGAAAGTGTATTCCAACTTTGAGACAATGTAGGCACCACCAACACTTTATGGAAAACGAGATTTAGAACTAGTCTAACTGTAGGACATTCACTTTTTCTGTATGGTCACTGTGAATTTTTCACCTTTTGCTAGGACACTTCCCACTCACTCCCCCAGCCTCAGAGCCCAAGTTTAGTGTGGCTGAAGACCATCACCATCTTGGATTTGCGATGACACATTTTAGGCCTGTTTGCAGTAAAACAAACAGGAACTACTGCAACAGTAGATAGCTCAGTGCCTGGAAACCTTTACTTTACTGGTAAGAGAGAAATTAGGAGTGCCTAGGGATTCACCCCCCAACCCTACGAAGCTGGACCCTCAACCATAATTCCTCAGGACACTTTCTTGACCTGCAGAAGGTCGGAATAGGACTTGAACTGGTGTCTCTGACCAAAGAGGAGACCCGAAGGACCAGACCTTCTCCCCCTAGTGCCCAGGACAAAGAAATGGGCATCAAAGTTCAGTTGGCTTTTTTTGTGGCTACAGAGAGATAGCAAGCTGCAAAGGGCCTTTTCCTGGAAGTGCCTAGCTGACCAGTGGCAACTGGACTTAGACTGGATCCTGCTGTGGGCCTCTACCCGACTCCCTGTGAGCCTCTGTGTGCATCCTTTGAGGTCCTGAGGGAGCCTTAAAAATGTACTCCTGTGGTTGGGTGGGACCTAAAAGACTAAGGGCCAATTTATATGTTGGCGGAGTATACACACTGTCAATATTATGGTCCGCCCGCCCGATTTAGATTTAAGCAGACCTTCAGTTTGGCTATGGTGATGACTACTGCATCACCACCATAGCCAAACTCTCCAAAGGAGTAATTGGCATTGGAGAAATGGCTATATGCTCACCCGCCAATTTAGATGGGTGGACATGTAGCCAATTTTGTAACTGTCTGTCACAGCCAGACAAACCCTGGTGGTGAAGGACAGTATAATGTGAACAATGCACCCACCGCCATGGCAGATAACTTCCATGGCAGGGGCAGCATTATTTTTTATTCTCAAAAAGAAAATCCCTCTTTCAGAATTTTCTTTTTGAAAATAAAAAAAGCCTTTTTGGTGCACGGTTGCATCATGCTGATGTAACCCTACACCAAACAGCGACCTGTTTGGCTGTCATTTATAAATTAGGAAGGCGGTCCCTCTGTCATGGGAACGGAGTAATTTACACTGTCCCTTAGGATGACCGGGACGAACTTGGTTGGTGTATTCAACCATACACCATCACAGCTGATCTCCAGTTGCGTTTTGGTCCCAGTCTAACACCACCATTAACTATCATTGTTGTTTTGTGCTTTTTGGAGCTATTTCTACTAAAAACTTTAAAAAATAATTTCTCCGATTCCCTTTAATGGATTTTGTCATTCTTCTGTAGATTTTACTCTGATTTTGCTAATTCGGTTAGGGATTTTGATTCCTTTGCATTTTGGCATTATTACTATTTGGGTACTGCAAAACACAATTTACACAGTGCCCTAAATTATGTGTGTCTGCTATGTTCCATTGCTCCAAGGGGATTGAGCTCAGATGAATTTAGTGACTGTGAGGGTTAACCCTGACAAAAGGTGTGATTATTCCTTCATGTGGGTAGTTTCCTAGCCCAAATAATAATCCAATTTCTTACTGTAATGGGTTCTTTATCCCGAAACAAATGAAAGGGATATTGGAATAAGGTGACAGGCGCAGAAGGTGAGGGTTTAGTTAATTTATTTGTGCTTCGGTTTAATGGGTGTCGCCTTTTATCCTATGTTCCTGGTTCACAAGGATAAAGAACCTGTAGTCCAAAAGAAAATTAACAAAGTTCCCTTTTTCTTTTCTTTCAGGGTTGTGAGTGATAGTCCACAAGTGGCCGGGTCCAGCTTTGGGAAGGTCTCCGATCTTCCTCTACGTCAGTGGGCCAGGCTCTCCGAAACAAAAATAGAAGAAGGACAACAAAACAGGTAAGTGGGATATATATATTGTAAGGATATAAGGTTAGTAGGGTGGTGGGGGAATAGGCATAAGTGAAGGGAGGTGAGGATACAACAGTTCTCTACTTTGTGGTTCTATTTATAGGTGTTCTCCGGCATTCCTTTCTGTCTAGAAGTCTTCTGGCCGTCGGTACCTTGGTGCGGTTAGGTTTACTTTTAGGATCTTCTGCTAGATGGTCTCCCCTTCCTTGCAGGATCTCCCTCTCTTTCCCTTGTCCCCCCCTGTTCCCAACAGCCACCCTCTCGTAATACCCCAGCTGTGGTACGAACGTACCTGAGTTGGCCACGCCCCTCCGGGGACGCGGCCGGCGCTTTCGCAGTCTCCCGGCTTCTCACTGACGGGGGCGGGAGGGCCCCTGAGGCTTTCCTTCTCCTTCCGATCCTCTGCTCCTTCGACGATTTCCTTCCTCTCGGTCTCCGGCGTCCGAGCGTCCTTTTCTCCTGGTCGCGTTCGGCGAGAGTCTTCTTCCGTCTTCTTTTCTCCGTTTCCTCTTGGTCCGTCTTTTCTTTCAGTTTCCGCCCAGACGCCGAAGGCGTCTGACGTCATAGGGTGGCGTCTCCCTCGAGTGTGTTGGGGGCCGTCAATCGCGGCCGTCGTGGTATTTTGTATATCGGCGTCCGGAACCGTCCGGTTACACTTACACTAACCATGCATTTTCTGACTGTTGAATTGATTAAAGCAGCAACTGTAATTCACAGGTATTGATGGGAGATCACATTAAATAGCCTCCACAGAATAGAAAGCTAAAAGAAGATTTTGCATACCACGTCTTCAACTTGACCTGTGGTTTCAAGTTTGCTGATTAATTTGAAATGGTTAATTAAAGTCTAAAGAGATTAGGAAACAACAAATAAGATCATACTAAAAGCTTATTTTACCACATCCTTTGTACAGTTTCGAAGTACTATAAATAACAGGTACTACTACAACCCAATTTAATGTTATTAATGTATGAACATCAGAAGGACAAAGGACGAAGGGAGTCATGATGTCATTTGCAATTAAGCAAACAGATTTTAGAAGAGAGGGTGAATGGCTCAATGAAAGTAAAGGTGGTAGGCAGACCGAGATGAGGAGGATGGTGAAGGGAGGGACTCATCTGAGGAAAAATGAAGGAGAGAAAAGGTCCTAGTTAAGAGGATGGAAGCGTACATGACTTACAGGAGATAAAAAGCTGACAGAGAAGGATACAGTGAAGAAGAATAAATGAGAATAGACTAACTCAATTTGATGTGTTATTATTTTTCATTTGTGGTTTCACAAAGTGGTAACAAAGTCCACAGGTGTCAGGGTACTTTACATGGTAACACAGATAAAATGCTATTATATAAATATTATAAATATTAAACAAAAAAATGTAGTTACACTGTATACAGGAACATGCAATGATACATAAGAATAGTTAACAATGGAGAATAAAGGCTAATTCTGAAAATATTAATTGAGAGTTATAAGAAATGGGGTCTTTGGTTGGCAGTCAGGTTACCCCCTGTCCAAGCAAGGACCCTCACTCTAGTCAGAGTAAAAGAGAATCACCGTCAGCTAACCCCTTCTTACCCCCTTGGTAGCTTGGCACGAGCAGTAGACTTAACTTCAGAGTGCTAGGTGTAAAGTATTTGTACCAACACACACACTAACTTAATGAAAACACTACAAAATGACACAACACAGGTTTAGAAAAACAGAAAATATTTATCTAAACAAAACAAGACCAAAACGACAACAATCCACAATACACAAGTCAAGTTATCAATTAAAATGCAAAAAGAGTCTTCATGCAATTTTAAACACACACTAACACTGTTAAAGTGTGAAAATGTACCTTGGGTGCGTCGAAAATAACCCCGCATGGGCAAGTGTGCGTCAAAAAGGGCTTGCTATACGTCGATTTCCCTCACGAGCGAGACCTTGCGTTGTTTCTCCTATGAGAGCGATGCATCGATACGGTCAGCATTCTCGGGTCCAGGAAGGCCTTGCGTTGTTTTTACACGCCCAGCGGTGGTTGCATCGGAAATCTAGCCACACGATGATCTGAAAACCACACAGCGTGGGTTGCGATCTCACCAGCCTCCGTCAGCGATGCTGTGCGTCGGTTCTCCAGCCCAGGGCGTCAATCTTCGGGTCGCGTTGCAGGCGAGCGTCGATTTTCAGCTGCGAAGCTGGCGGTGCGTATATTTTTCAGCCGCAGATCGGAGTTGCGTCGATCTTTTTCCCGCACAACATTCTGTGCATGGATTTCTTCCTCTTAGGCTGCCAGCTTCTCCTTTCAGGGTCCCAGGAACTGGATGGGCACCACTTGGCAGAGTAGGAGTCTCTCCAGAGACTCCAGGTGCTGGCAGAGAGAAGTCTATGCTGTCCCTGAAACTTCAAACAACAGGAGGCAAGCTCTAAGTCAAGCCCTTGGAGATCTTCACAAGAAGGAAGGCAACACAAAGTCCAGTCTTTGTCCTCTAGCACAGGCAGAAGCAGCAACTGCAAGATAGTTCCACAAAGCACAGTCTCACGCAGGGCATGCCAAGTCTTATGTACAGTTTAAAACAGCACACAAAGACACTGCAGTGTCAGGTCTGAGACATGTTTACACAGTTACTAAGGTGGATGGCACAACCAGTGCTGCAGGCCCACTAGTAGCATTTGGTTTACAGGCCCTGGACATCTCTGGTGCACTTTACTAGGGACTTATTAGTAAATCAAATATGCCAATCATGGATAAACCAATCAAACATACAATGTACACAGAGAGCATATGCACTTTAGCACTGGTTAGCAGTGGTAAAGTGCTCAGAATTCAAAAGCCAACAGCAACAGGTCAGGAAAAAATAGGAGGCAGGAGGCAAAAAGATTGGGGATGATCCTGCAAAAGGGCAAATTCCAACAGGAGTATATAGTAATGTTTTCGAGAATAGTTCTGAAGGTTCAGCAACCCAAAAATCAAGACAGTAAGAAGATTCATCTGGATCTAATGGAGAGTGAACACAGAGCCGCAGTATTCAGTAACTGAGGGGGGGAGTGGTGCAAGAAACAGTAGAAAGAAATGTTGTCTGTAAAGAAGATGTTTTAGGTCTGAAAGCGCATTGAGGGGAAGTAGTGCTGAGTAAGCGTGGGAAAGAGTTTCATATTTTCAGAGCATATCCAGAAAATGATTGGAACATCATGCAGTGTTTCTTAAATGCTAGAGCTTCATGGGCTAGTAGTTAGAGCCGCTATGTGAGAGGAGGGACTTTTTTAGCTTCTTCTCACAATAATGGGGGACAGGTTGTGTAGAATTTTGTTAGCTAGTGAGGCCATTTTTATACAAGTATTTAGCTTCAACTGATAACAGCTGAAGCGAAAGAAAAAAAACGGGTGGAACATTATCAAGAATTTTCTCCCAAAGACTGGTTGCCTCACAGAAGCACATTAAGATAGCCAGTGTGGTAGGAGGTTCCTAAATTAAATTTCTACAAACCTAAGGATTGGACAGTTGTTTTCGGATCTTGTTCCAGATGTAATGGTTTTATTCAATGCAGATTCTTAGGTATAGAGTTATGTGAGTGCAGAGGTTTTAGTCTTTTATCAAGTGTGAAGGAGTGTGTGGAGAGGTGGGGGCATATTGGCTAAGGAGGATTTTTATTTTAAGTGAATGCCAGTTTTGGTGGCCATAGATCATCAAATTCCTGGTTGACATCAAGAACATCAGCTTGATGCAAGAAATACTCTTAGGAAGAGATTTTTAGATGTTCAAGGTGTAGGTTTAACCATGGGAGCAAGAATGGATCCTTGTGGGACCCAATGCAACTGTGGCACAGAGCACTTCCCTATTTTTAATCTCCTGAATGATTGGTAGGAGTAACTTATTTCAGGTTCAGAACTATTCTGCAGGTGCTCATGATTGGATAAGACTGAGAGGGGGTGAGGAAGGGCTGCGAATGGAACTTGAGGAGAGTTAAAAGTCTGTGGGGAAGATAAGCAGCAGGGACGTAAGAGAAGTAGAATGAAGAGCTATGAAGAAGAGGAAGTGCTGATGAAGGAGACGAAGGAGAAAAGCATAAATAAGTGCCAGTAAACATAGCTGCTGTTGAGTCAGGTATTTATATTCATGAAACATTATATATATTTTTTAAATAAATCTTAATTATGATTTTTACAAATTGTGAGTCCTGAATATTGAACTCCATCTTGTACAGCTTTAAAAACGGCTTTTTAACACCGAAATTGGTGAATGGGTAGTGAAGTACAACAAGTGTTGAGTCTATCTTTTATCAGCTTGATCTTTCAAGATAATTTCCTCAGCCACAGTTGTATGACCTACTAGGGTGGCTACTATAGAACCCACTGAATTTGACTCCCACATTGTCTTGTACATTTTCTCTAGATGGTTTAGTTTAGACATTGATCTGGGCAAAGAGATCTTGTCAGGGACTTTCCAATCTATAAATACCACATGCGGATGGATAGGAAGACCCAGCGACTGAGCTTTCTGAAATTGCCTCAAAACAGGCTCAGAAGAAATGCTTGGCAGTTCTTCCAGTTGGGGAAACACATTTAGGGCCCTTTTGAGGCAAATGTGGCTGATGTCCCGTTCTTTGTATTAAAGGTGCATTTTAACCTATGGTACTTGTGATATGGCAGACAGGATATCCACCAAGTTTTCATAGAGTATTTTGTCCGCCAAAGTCTAATTAAGTCCCTTAATATTATTCTCCCAGACTTTCTGGTAAAAATTTGTTACCAAAATATCTCTCTTTCTGGTCTGAGGAAATAATCTCCAATACTTTTTGTTCGCCTATGGCCCCCAAGGAAGAAGATACAGGAACTTCAACTGTGACTTTAATAGTTTTTGAAGAATGTAATAATTCAAGGTCTTCATCTTGGTTCTCATTGTATTCTCAAAAGCACTACTTGCATAGTTCAAAAGTCCTTAGGGTGAGAAGAGGAAGATGACAGCTCCTCTTCCTGCTGAGTTTACCCATATTAGTAAAGATTGTCACAAGTTCAGCTTGTGCGCAACACAAATCAACCAGCTTGCTCACAACACTTACTTACCTTGACACTGTCTAAAATAAACAAAGGACTAGCTTAAGTCCAACCTGAAAGCCCGAACATGTTCAGAAGCGTCTACCCTCCACTCATGCATGAAGCCATTGCCACTTCTTGTTACTACATTAAATCTAGCTCCAGGCTTCCAGCCATACCCGAGTGTAAGGAAATGCCTCCTTGGCATGGTTACCCCCTGACTTTTTGCCTTTGCTGATGCTATGTTTTGAATTGAAAGTGTGCTGAGGCCTGCTAACCAGGCCCCAGCACCAGTGTTCTTTCCCTAACCTGTACTTTTGTTTTACACAATTGGCACACCCTGGCATCCAGGTAAGTCCCTTGTAACTGGTACCCCTGGTACCAAGGGCCCTGATGCCAGGGAAGGTCTCTAAGGGCTGCAGCATAGCTTATGCCACCCTGGGGACCCCTCACTCAGCACAGACACACTGCTTGCCAGCTTGTGTGTGCTGGTGAGAACAAAACGAGTAAGTCGACATGGCACTCCCCTCAGGGTGCCATGCCAACCTCACACTGCCTATGCAGTATAGATAAGTCACCCCTCTAGCAGGCCTTACAGCCATAAGGCAGGGTGCACTATACCATAGGTGAGGGGACCAGTGCATGAGCACTGTGCCCCTACAGTGTCTAAGCAAAACCTTAGACATTGTAAGTGCAGGGTAGCCATAAGAGTATATGGTCTGGGAGTCTGTCAAACACGAACTCCACCGCACCATAATGGCTACACTGAAAACTGGGAAGTTTGGTATCAAACTTCTCAGCACAATAAATGCACACTGATGCCAGTGTACATTTTATTGTAAACTACACCCCAGAGGGCACCTTAGAGGTGCCCCCTGAAACCTTAACCAACTACCTGTGTAGGCTGACTGGTTCTAGCAGCCTTCCACACTCGAGACATGTTGCTGGCCCCATGGGGAGAGTGCCTTTGTCACTCTGAGGCCAGTAACAAAGCCTGCACTGGGTGGAGATGCTAACACCTCCCCCAGGCAGGAGCTGTAACACCTGGCGGTGAGCCTCAAAGGCTCACCCCCTTTGTTCCAGCACCGCAGGGCACTCCAGCTAGTGGAGTTGCCTGCCCCCTCCGGCCACGGCCCCACTTTTGGCGGCAAGGCCGGAGGAAATAATGAGAATAACAAGGAGGAGTCACTGGCCAGTCAGGACAACCCCTAAGGTGTCCTGAGCTGAGGTGGCTCTGACTTTTAGAAATCCTCCATCTTGTAGAAGGAGGATTCCCCCAATAGAGATAGGAATGTGACCCCCTCCCCTTGGGAGGAGGCACAAAGAGGGTGTACCCACCCTCAGGGCTAGTAGCCATTGGCTACTAACCCCCCAGACCTAAACACACCCTTAAATTTAGTATTTAAGGGCTCCCCTGAACCTAAGAATTTAGATTCCTGCAACTTACCGAAGAAGAAGACTGCTGAGCTGAAAACCCCTGCAGAAGAAGAAAGAAGACACCAACTGCTTTGGCCCCAGTCCTACCGGCCTGTCTCCTGCCTTCTAAAGAAACCTGCTCCAGCGACGCTTTCTCAAGGACCTGCGACCTCTGAATCCTCAGAGGACTGCCCTGCTTCAAGAGGAACAAGAAACTCCTGAGGACAGCGGACCTGCTCCAAAAAGACTGCAACTTTGTTACAGAGGAGCAGATTTAAAGACTCCTGCAATCCCCGCAAGAAGCGTGAGATTTGCAACACTACACCCGGCGACCCCGACTCGACTGGTGGAGAACCAACACCTCAGGGAGGACCCTCCGGCGACTCCGAGACTGTGAGTAACCAAAGTTGTCCCCCCTGAGCCCCCACAGCGACGCCTGCAGAGGGAATCCCCGGGCTCCCCCTGACCGCGACTGCCTGACTCTAAAATCCCGACGGCTGGAAAAGACCCTGCACCCGCAGCCCCCAGCACCTGAAGGATCGGAACTTCAGTGCAGGAGTGACCCCCAGGAGGCCCTCTCCCTTGCCCAGGTGGTGGCTACCCCGAGGAGCCCCCCCCTTGCCTGCCTGCATCGCTGAAGAGACCCCTTGGTCTCCCATTGATTTACATTGGAAACCCGACGCATGTTTGCACACTGCACCCGGCCGCCCCAGTGCCGCTGAGGGTGTACTTTTTGTGTGAACTTGTGTCCCCCCCGGTGCCCTACAAAACCCCCCTGGTCTGCCCTCCGAAGACACGGGTACTTACCTGCTGGCAGACTGGAACCGGGGCACCCCCTTCTCTCTATTGAAGCCTATGCGTTTTGGGCACTACTTTGAACTCTGCACCTGACCGGCCCTGAGCTGCTGGTGTGGTAACTTTGGGGTTGCTCTGAACCCCCAACGGTGGGCTACCTTGGACCCCAATCTTAACCCCGTAGGTGGTTTACTTACCTGTAAAACCTAACAATACTTTACCTCCCCCAGGAACTGTGAAAATTGCAGTGTCCACTTTTAAAACAGCTATTTGTGTTTTATGTGAAAAGTATATATGCTACTGTAATTATTCAAAGTTCCTAAAGTACTTACCTGCAATACCTTTCAAATGAGATATTACATGTAGAATTTGAACCTGTGGTTCTTAAAATAAACTAAGAAAATACATTTTTCTATAACCAAACCTATTGGCCTGGAATTGTCTCTGAGTGTGTGTTCCTCATTTATTGCCTGTGTGCATGTACAACAAATGCTTAACACTACTCCTTTGATAAGCCTACTGCTCGACCACAGTACCACAAAATAGAGCATTAGTATTATCTCTTTTTGCCACTATCTTACCTCTAAGGGGAACCCTTGGACTCTGTGCATACTATTCCTTACTTTGAAATAGTGCATACAGAGCCAACTTCCTACACCGAGTGTGTGCAGAAAAAAAGGCCAGGTGTTTCTATACCACAGCTGTGGGCAATAACTAAGTAATTTATACTCACCAGTTAACGCCCAGTCTTCAACAGTTGCCTACAGTGTGGGACCTATTCAACAGGAAATCCCACTTCCAGGTCCTGAAAAGTATACTCCTCTCCCGGTGCACCTGATACAGAGCGATCCCAGGCATGCTGAAAACTGACCAAGCCCCGCAAGGATCCCCACTCCCCATCTCTGTCTCAGTAATGAGACAAGAGAAAGAAGCCAGAAGTTAATAGCCTATAGGTTGCAGCATCCAAAGGATGGGCACAGTCTGAGGTCACTTCCTGTTCCTTTCTTCTCTCTGAGGTAGGTCCACCTCAAAAGTAATGAATGGTATAATGGAGTGGACCTGTGTATAAGAACACGTTTAAGCCTTACCTAAACACTATTCCAGCATCCCCTGCACTATTTGTTTGCTTTTCCTCCCCTAGTGCTGTGTCATGCAGACACTGTTGAGGCAATTCCCAGTACTTTTTGTTTATTTTGCCTTTTAGTACAAACTGGAAATGGTTGACTAACTTCTCACCGCTAGAGGACTTATTGCACCCTGCAGAGCAACTTCCTTGCATTGCTTTAGTGTACAAGCTACACATTATTCAAATAGTGAATAGGTTCACAGCCCTTTGTCACACTCACTCTTTGTACCAAGCTATATAAACCTCATGTTTTATCCATGTGCATATCTGCAGCTCCTGACTGCCTTCACAGTTCTCAACAGGGGCAGGGGAGAACATAGCCTGGTGGTGTTATCAGAGCCCTTGTCACAAGATGAAAATAGGCTGAAATGGTATTGAATACATTCCATCAAGCAGCAGATGTTTGCGATATAAAGTGACGTCTCACAACACCTGTTAATGTATAGGGCTGTTTGTGTTCTCCAAAGTGGCAATGGGTGTGAAAAGTAGGAGTAAGCGTATAGCAGCAGTGGCTAAATTGTGGGGAAAAAACAAGGCAGCTACTACAGAGGAGTGATACAAAGTAGATAGGGGGGCAACACAGACAGCGGAAACGAAGGAGAAATGACAAACAATAAACACACAAACTACACTTGGGGAAAAACACATGCACTCCCTTAGAGTGCTGACGGGAAAAGAAAAAAGTAGTTTTCTGATGTGAGCCATGGAAAGACATAAGTCATCCAATCTAAAGACAGTAAAGAAGCTATGCTCTAGGGGAAGGATACGATGAAAACGAGGAAGAAGAACCATCAAGTAACAGCCAAGCCAATGATAATGAAAAGAAAGCCAACCAATGGTATATAATGGGATGGCACAAAACTGACTTACGTTACTGAGACTTGCTTACCAGACAACTTCTTATGGATCAAACAAACATTTAGAGTTAGAGACTGCCCACTGTCTACCATTGTTTGATTTATTGTCACACATTTTTGCATGCTTCTAATTTGATGGCTTGCCTTCCTTTTCGTGTGTTTGTCTCCTTGGCAGAATTAAAGGGGGTATGGAACATTGGCTGTGGCAGCAGCTACAATTTTGTTATAAGCCCTGAGGCTCATATTATATATTCCTCCATGTCTTTAATAAAATCAAGACTTTTCTTTGCTACATGTGCAGTGAAAGTCCGCTAGCCCCCTATCTTCTAAAACCTCTTTGACAGGTATATGATCTGTTTGTACAGTGAGTTCCCTTTTCCACAAAAATGCACTGAACATTTTCATACCTCAGTCTGCTAGAAGAGTTTCCTTCTTGATACTGTATGTCTTACCCAATCACCATGTATCAGTGCAACAAACACAATAGTTCTATGTACCTCTTCCTCTTTTGTTTCCCTCCCAATCCTTCATTGTGGGACCACATTCACTGGCTAGCGTCTCTGGGCAATCACCCAACTCCCAAAGCGGAAATCAAGAGTTTGAGGCTACTAATGGACAAAGACCTCAACATGGCCGCCCAGGAAAAGAGAGTCACAGGGGCTTGTTTTGCTCTGCTGAGAGCCCTAGAAAGACGATTAAATACCTCCCAAAAGACATTCAAAGAGTAGTTGTTCAAGGCCTTATACTTTCCAGTTTAGACTATGGCTACTCCCTCTATGTAGGCCCTGCTTATGTGACTCCAAAGCTGCAATTTGTTTAAAATGCTGCAGCACGCATGCTGTTGGGTCTGCCAAAAACACAGTTGTTTGTTCGCTGAATTATTGAATAATTTCCAAGAACAATAATACTTTACCTTTGTCTTTTTGTGGAGGTGTCTTGAATATTACTTAGAAATGCCTTTTTGGTTTTGTTCCCCTCTCATATAATTTCATAGCCCAAATAGGCCAGTGAATGCACTTGGGACATTTTTCTAACTTAAGTGTCATACTTTTGCCACAAAGATCATCTCTTCAATGTACACTCTTGTTCATTTACTCCTTTTCCTCCTATTAATAAATCATCCTGGAACTACTTCACTCCAGGTGATTCTCTATACAGCTGATGCATGAGCCTTTAAAAGACTGAAACCACCCTTCTGAAGTTGTATGAGTGGTCACTAGTATCTATGAAGACTGTGAACATTTTTAGAATCTGTTTATTGTTTGTTAAAGACTGCGAAACTTAATGTCCATATAGTTCTCTGAACATCCTGAATCTAAACGTCTTGGGAAAATCTTATCCAGTCCACTGGACAAAGTCATTTTCATCAGAACTATCGACTGAAGGGCTGATAACTACATTGTATTCAATACCCAAAAATGCAGCTCTTTTCACTGTTGAGGTATCTAGTTCTCTGGCAGCTATGGCTTTACTATTGGTGATGATACATGTATTTGATTCTTTAAAGTCCTAGGCTTACTTTGACAATCGTTTACAAATTGCCCAGATTTACCACAATACAGATAATGACTTCTTGTGAAAGCGGGACCTTCAAAATACATAAAAGAGTAGGCTCATTACTGTCTACATTTGTATTCTATTCTATGGTTTGTCTAGCAACGAACATCTTGGTCAGGATTAGGGCTCCCGGCTTTAAGGTGTTTATGTTTTTTAATATTCCCGTCTGTATTTATCCATATTTGTTTTGTGCCCATCTTATTGGTATTTCACAATATTTATTTTCTTTGTTTTGAGAATAAATACTGTAAAGTTCGAAATGGTATATTTCCACATGTATTTAAATGATAAACGCGCACTCGTACTTTCATGCCTGTTGTGTTTTAGCAAATTAAGCAGCCAAATATAATAAAGCATTACACACAGATAAATATTAGCATTATACTACAACTATATGTTGACATATGTCTTTATTGAAATAAATCTCATCCTGTTTTATTAACTCCCCTTTCTGTATCTTTGGACAGCTGTTGGTCTGTAATTTATGAATGCTAGCATGGAGAGTCACTCACAAGAAGCCAATTTTATTATATTTAAAGTTAAATAGATAACACATAGAATACATTGTTTTTGTCTGTATTCATCTATAGAAATAAATAAGAAAGAATGTAAAACTGTGATCTCTAGTCACAATCTTGTTTTTTTCAGAGTGATGCTCAGCCAAACAATGAACTAATGAACTAATGAACTAACTGTACTTCCATATCTATGAGCTTTTCATAAGATGACATTTTACCCCACGCCAACCAGTCAAAACTAATAAATGATTAAAGGTAGTTATCCAGTGTATTAAATATTGATGGCAATATTTAAAATTTGTCAATTCACCATCTAAGAAATATGCATCTGATTTTCTACAAAACCACTTCTGCATTTTCTTATAGAAGTCTGAAAAAATTATTCAGTAGTTGATCATTATGTTCCACTAATGACATTTTCCAACTGGCAGCTTCCCACTCAAATAAGATAGAACAACGCCACTTTGATGTGGTCATCAGGGAATGTCTTGGGTTTAAATAGGGAATGCATTTGATACTGATTAAGGAGCAATCCAACCCTCTTGGGATTACCAGTAAATCTCTTTGGAGGTGCCAACGGTATTAGAGATTGTACTTATGGGTATGAATGTACATAGGACTTAGATTCTTGCACTGGAAGTGGTAAGATACAAGGTTTATTGGCCTTGGATCCCAAAGGCAATGGAATCTTGGCTTTCTGGATTCAATAAAAAAACCTAGGGCCAAATGTACAAAGAAGTTTTGCATTTACAAATTGTCCGAATTGCCGAATTGGGCTGTTTGTGAATGTAAAAAGCTGTTTTGATATGTGCAAACCGAATGAATACTGAATCGCTATTTTTGTGAATCTAAACACCAAATTGATCTTAGGGGTTTCCCAATAGCGATTCTGTATTTTATGTATGAACCATTCACAATGTGCGACTAGTTGCAGAATGTGTTTTTTGCATGTGCTATTTACCACCAATTCGAATCAGGTGTAAATCAGGAACAACATAAATAAAAAGCCCCAAATACAATCAGGATCTTTCACAATGGGGCTTTGTATGTGTTTGTGAGAAGGATGTGCATTTTGGGTGGTATACAGAGGAGGAGGATGAGACAGGATAGAAATGTTAGGGTTAGGGTAACCCTTTTCTTACCTGACAGACAAGGAAATCTATGGCAAGTATAGGCTCAGTTGTCAAGTCATTTTAGATGTAATTTTGGATTTACATCCACTGCTACAGACAGCAACAGACAAATGTAATGCTATCCCACAGTATGTCCAATTACTCTGTTTCCAACACATTTGTGCCTAAATATGTTACTAAGAAATAATTGCAGTACATTTTCATTTTTTTTCCAAAGATGTCTGAATAATGTGTTTTCTAAATTTAATAAGTATATTAGATTCCTTGCCTCTCAACAGGACTGACATAGACTAAACAATATTTTATTGTATTGCACAATTCCCCAGTGTTATAGGCTGTGTTGATGGAACATATATTGCAATATGTCCACCCTTTGCTATTGTTCACAATCACCAAAATAGCCCCTCCCTCAATATACAAGTTGTGTGTGATGCTTCTTGTGTCATAACAGACTTTGTAGTTTGTTCTCTTAGCAGCACACATTATTTTTTATATTCTCTGTCACAGTGGGACTTAAAATCTTGTTTCTTGAGGTGACTTTGAAGATGTATATTTGCTTGGTAAGCATGTTAGATACTGCAAACACGCATGTATACTTATGTTTATGCAATTTTATTTTACTTTGTAGGGGACAGAGCTTATCCATTACATCCTTGGACCATGATACCATGATTACATTTAACACCAGAATTAAGCGCAAATATAACCAAGCTCACAAGAGCACATGCTCATTAATAGAGTGCACCTTCAGCATCCTCAAAGGATGATTCTAGTGTATGCATAATAGTGGTGGAGATCTCCAGCGCAGGCCAGACATCTGCTGCAAAGTAATTGCAACATGTGTGATTCAGCATAATATCGCAATGAAGAGGGGTCTTCCCAATGTAGAAACTGATATAGATTCTGATCCAGATGATGGAATACCATGTCCCTAAATACCACAGGATGCCTCTTCTGTTGGTGAAGTCGGAGCATGTAGTACAGATATAACATCACGTCACTTTTAAGGTAAGTCAAAAACAAAGTACGTAAATCAAAGTCAACACAACATTGTTGTTATGTCATGGCCAAAAAATATATCTTTTACTGAGGGTTGAGAACAATATAATGTTTTTTTCTTATCACAAGGAAATATGTATAAGTATAACAACTTATTTGGTTTAGGTTGCTGTGACAGGGTCAGAAATAATGGAGGCTTTCAGGTGTACTAGTATTTATGTTTTTATTTTTTTTAGTTCTATAGTCTTTCTACACAATTGTCTCTCTCTAATCTTTCTGGTAAGTCTTCTGGAAATTATTCTGTTTCTTGACTCTGTTTCCTCTTTCTTCTCTCTTGGCTTTCAGGTGGCATCTCACAGATCATCCGTGGAGTTCATAGGAGGAAAGAAGAGAAGAAAAGGCCTTTAGAAGGTATGTATTGTTTTAATTTTCTCTTTTCCTGTCTTTTCTGACCTTTTTTTTCTTTCTGCTGTCTCTTCTTGTTTCCCCTTTCTTTTCGCTTTCTTTTCTGACCTTTGTTTTCTGCCAATACTATTTCAACTCTTTATCCTCTGTCCTTCTAATTTCCTTTCTTTCTTTCCTTCTCACTCTGGGCTGTCCTGTAGTCCCTTGTCTCTCTCTCTCTCTTTCATTGTTATCCTTCTCTCTCTGTGATATCTGGAATGTCTTTACTTGCCCTTTTCTTGGGTTTTTCCTACTAATAATAATACCTGTTTTGGTCTTATTTGCTTTCCTTTCATTTCTATACTGTACTGATATATAAGATCCTTTGCATTCTCTATTTTGGTGCTCAGTGAGTGAAAAAAAAAAAAACTTAGTAGTGCCTTCCCGTGGTTGCTCCTTCCGTCCCCCAATTCCTCTTCTCTTTTTCAAAGCTCCCGCCTCCGCGAGCCCCGTTCAGGCTGTAGCCCGTACCTGGATGGGCCACATTCTTCCCAGAACGTGGCCGGCCTTTCTGCGTCTCCTTCCTCCAAGACGTCCTCCGTGATCGCTGCTTCTGTAGTGTAAGGAAATGCCTCCTTGGCATGGTTGCCCCCTGACTTTTTGCCTTTGCTGATGCTATGTTTACAATTGAAAGTGTGCTGAGGCCTGCTAACCAGGCCCCAGCACCAGTGTTCTTTCCCTAACCTGTACTTTTGTATCCACAATTGGCAGACCCTGGCATCCAGATAAGTCCCTTGTAACTGGTACTTCTAGTACCAAGGGCCCTGATGCCAAGGAAGGTCTCTAAGGGCTGCAGCATGTCTTATGCCACCCTGGAGACTTCTCACTCAGCACAGACACACTGCTTGCCAGCTTGTGTGTGCTAGTGAGGACAAAACGAGTAAGTCGACATGGCACTCCCCTCAGGGTGCCATGCCAGCCTCTCACTGCCTATGCAGTATAGGTAAGACACCCCTCTAGCAGGCCTTACAGCCCTAAGGCAGGGTGCACTATACCATAGGTGAGGGTACCAGTGCATGAGCACTGTACCCCTACAGTGTCTAAGCAAAACCTTAGACATTGTAAGTGCAGGGTAGCCATAAGAGTATATGGTCTGGGAGTCTGTTTTACACGAACTCCACAGCACCATAATGGCTACACTGAAAACTGGGAAGTTTGGTATCAAACTTCTCAGCACAATAAATGCACACTGATGCCAGTGTACATTTTATTGCAAAATACACCCCAGAGGGCACCTTAGAGGTGCCCCCTGAAACTTAACCGACTATCTGTGTAGGCTGACTAGTTCCAGCAGCCTGCCACACTAGAGACATGTTGCTGGCCCCATGGGGAGAGTGCCTTTGTCACTCTGAGGCCAGTAACAAAGCCTGCACTGGGTGGAGATGCTAACACCTCCCCCAGGCAGGAGCTGTAACAGCTGGCGGTGAGCCTCAAAGGCTCACCCCTTTGTCACAGCACCGCAGGACACTCCAGCTAGTGGAGTTGCCCGCCCCCTCCGGCCCCGGCCCCCACTTTTGGCGGCAAGGCCGGAGAAAATAATGAGAATAACAAGGAGGAGTCACTGGCCAGTCAGGACAGCCCCTAAGGTGTCCTGAGCTGAGGTGACTCTAACTTTTAGAAATCCTCCATCTTGCAGATGGAGGATTCCCCCAATAGGGTTAGGATTGTGACCCCCTCCCCTTGGGAGGAGACACAAAGAGGGTGTACCCACCCTCAGGGCTAGTAGCCATTGGCTACTAACCCCCCAGACCTAAACACGCCCTTAAATTTAGTATTTAAGGGCTACCCTGAACCCTAGAAAATTAGATTCCTGCAACAACAAGAAGAAGGACTGCGTAGCTGAAAACCCCTGCAGAGGAAGACCGGAAGACAACAACTGCCTTGGCTCCAGAAACTCACCGGCCTGTCTCCTGCCTTCCAAAGAACTCTGCTCCAGCGACGCCTTCCAAAGGGACCAGCGACCTCTGAATCCTCTGAGGACTGCCCTGCTTCGACGACGACAAGAAACTCCCGAGGACAGCGGACCTGCTCCAAAAAGACTGCAACTTTATCCAAAGGAGCAGCTTTAAAGAACCCTGCAATCTCCCCGCAAGAAGCGTGAGACTTGCAACACTGCACCCGGCGAACCCGACTCGGCTGGTGGAGAACCAACACCTCAGGGAGGACTACTCTACGACTGTGAGTACCAAAACCTGTCCCCCCTGAGCCCCCACAGCGCCGCCTGCAGAGGGAATCCCGAGGCTTCCCCTGACCGCGACTCTCTGAAACCTAAGTCCCGACGCCTGGAAAAGACCCTGCACCCGCAGCCCCCAGGACCGGAAGGACCGGACTTTCACTGCAGAAGTGACCCCCAGGAGTCCCTCTCCCTTGCCCAAGTGGAGGTTTCCCCGAGGAAGCCCCCCCTTGCCTGCCTGCAGCGCTGAAGAGATCCCTTGATCTCTCATTGACTTCCATTGCGAACCCGACGCTTGTTCTAACACTGCACCCGGCCGCCCCCGCGCCGCTGAGGGTGAAATTTCTGTGTGGGCTTGTGTCCCCCCCGGTGCCCTACAAAACCCCCCTGGTCTGCCCTCCGAAGACGCGGGTACTTACCTGCTGGCAGACTGGAACCGGGGCACCCCCTTCTCTCCATTGAAGCCTATGCGTTTTGGGCACCACTTTGAACTCTGCACCTGACCGGCCCTGAGCTGCTGGTGTGGTAACTTTGGGGTTGCTCTGAACCCCCAACGGTGGGCTACCTTGGACCAAGAACTGAACCCTGTAAGTGTCTTACTTACCTGGTAAAACTAACAAAAACTTACCTCCCCCAGGAACTGTGAAAATTGCACTAAGTGTCCACTTTTAAAATAGCTATTTGTGAATAACTTGAAAAGTATACATGCAATTGAAATGATTCAAAGTTCCTAATGTACTTACCTGCAATACCTTTCAAACAAGATATTACATGTTAAATTTGAACCTGTGGTTCTTAAAATAAACTAAGAAAATATATTTTTCTATACAAAACCTATTGGCTGGATTTGTCTCTGAGTGTGTGTACCTCATTTATTGTCTATGTGTATGTACAACAAATGCTTAACACTACTCCTTGGATAAGCCTACTGCTCGACCACACTACCACAAAATAGAGCATTAGTATTATCTATTTTTACCACTATTTTACCTCTAAGGGGAACCCTTGGACTCTGTGCATGCTATTCCTTACTTTGAAATAGTACATACAGAGCCAACTTCCTACATTGGTGGATCAGCGGTGGGGTACAAGACTTTGCATTTGCTGGACTACTCAGCCAATACCTGATCACACGACAAATTCCAAAATTGTCATTAGAAATTGATTTTTGCAATTTGAAAAGTTTTCTAAATTCTTTAAAGTCCTGCTAGGGCCTTGTGTTAGTCCCTGTTAGCATTCCTTTTAGAGTTTAAAAGTTTGTTAAAAGTTTGAATTAGATTCTAGAACCAGTTTTAGTTTCTTAAAAAGTATTCCAACTTTTAGAAGCATAATGTCTAGCACAGATGTGAATGTGGTGGAACTCGACACCACACCTTACCTCCATCTACAGATGAGAGAGCTAAGGTCACTCTGTAAACTAAAGAAAATAACAATGGGCTCCAAACCTACCAAAGTACAGCTCCAGGAGCTTTTGGCAGAGTTTGAAAAAGCCAACCCCTCTGAGGATGGCAACTCAGAGGATGAAGATAGTGACTTGGAGGGAAATTCCCCCCCTCCAGTCCTACTTAGGGAGAGCAGGGCTTCTCAAGCCCTGACTCCACAAATAATAGTCAGAGATGCAGGTTCCCTCACAGGAGGGACCAACAACTCTGAAATCACTGAGGATAACTCCAGTGAAGAGGACATCCAGTTAGCCAGGATGGCCAAAAGATTGGCTTTGGAAAGACAGATCCTAGCCATAGAAAGGGAAAGACAAGAGATGGGCCTAGGACCCATCAATGGTGGCAGCAACATAAATAGGGTCAGAGATTCTCCTGACATGTTGAAAATCCCCAAAGGGATTGTAACTAAATATGAAGATGGTGATGACATCACCAAATGGTTCACAGCTTTTGAGAGGGCTTGTGTAACCAGAAAAGTGAACAGATCTCACTGGGGTGCTCTCCTTTGGGAAATGTTCACAGGAAAGTGTAGGGATAGACTCCTCACACTCTCTGGAAAAGATGCAGAATCTTATGACCTCATGAAGGGTACCCTGATTGAGGGCTTTGGATTCTCCACTGAGGAGTATAGGATTAGATTCAGGGGGGCTCAAAAATCCTCGAGCCAGACCTGGGTTGACTTTGTAGACTACTCAGTAAAAACACTAGATGGTTGGATTCAAGGCAGTGGTGTAAGTAATTATGATGGGCTGTACAATTTATTTGTGAAAGAACACCTGTTAAGTAATTGTTTCAATGATAAACTGCATCAGCATCTGGTAGACCTAGGACCAATTTCTCCCCAAGAATTGGGAAAGAAGGCGGACCATTGGGTCAAGACAAGGGTGTCCAAAACTTCCACAGGGGGTGACCAAAAGAAAGGGGTCACAAAACCTCCCCAGGGGAAAGGTGGTGAGACAGCCAAAAATAAAAATAGTAAAGAGTCTTCTACAGGCCCCCAAAAACCTGCACAGGAGGGTGGGCCCAGAGCCTCTTCACAAAACAATCCTGGGTACAAGGGTAAAAACTTTGATCCCAAAAAGGCCTGGTGTCGAAACTGTAGTCAGTCTGGACACCAAACTGGAGACAAGGCCTGTCCCAAGAAAGGTTCCACTCCAAACTCCAATCCAGGTAACACTGGAATGGCTAGTCTCCAAGTGGGATCAACAGTGTGCCCAGAGCAAATCAGGGTCCACACTGAAGCTACTCTAGTCTCTGAGGGTGGGGTGGATTTAGCCACACTAGCTGCCTGGCCGCCTAACATGCAAAAATACAGGCAGCAGCTCTTTATTAATGGGACAAGTGTAGAGGGCTTGAGGGATACAGGTGCCAGTGTCACCATGGTGACAGAGAAACTGGTTTCCCCTGGCCAATACCTGACTGGAAAAACCTATACAGTCACCAATGCTGACAATCAGACTAAAGCACATCCCATGGCAATGGTAACTTTAGAATGGGGAGGGGTCAATGGCCTGAAACAGGTGGTGGTCTCCTCAAACATCCCAGTAGACTGTCTGCTTGGAAATGACCTGGAGTCCTCAGCATGGGCTGAGGTAGAACTAAAAACCCATGCAGCCATGCTGGGTATCCCTGAACTGGTGTGTGTAAAAACAAGAGCACAGTGCAAGGCGCAGGGTGAAAAAGTAGAGCTGGAGTCTGGAAGAAAGGCCCAGCCTACCAAGAGAAAAGGAAAGTCAGTTGGGAAACCAACTGCAACACAGTCAGAAAAAGAGAACCTCTCTTCTCAGGAAGAAGTTCTGCCCTCTGAGGGAACTGAGCCTTTGGAGCTTGAACCTTATCAGGTTGAGCTCTTAGGCCCAGGGGGACCCTCAAGGGAGGAGCTGTGTAAGGGACAAGAAACCTGTCCCTCTCTTGAAGGCCTTAGGCAGCAAGCTGCTGAAGAGTCCAAGGGCAAGAAAAATGGAACACATAGGGTCTATTGGGAAGATGGACTCCTGTACACTGAGGCCAGAGACCCCAAACCTGGTGCCACTAGGAGAGTGGTAGTGCCTCAGTCGTTCAGAGAGTTTATTCTGACCTTAGCCCATGATATTCCCCTTGCTGGGCATTTGGGACAAACCAAGACGTGGGAGAGGTTAGTCAACCACTTCTACTGGCCCAATATGTCCCACAAGGTTAAGGAGTTTTGCCTCTCCTGCCCCACCTGTCAAGCCAGTGGTAAGACAGGTGGGCATCCAAAGGCCCCCCTCATTCCACTTCCAGTGGTGGGGGTTCCCTTTGAAAGAGTGGGTGTGGACATAGTTGGTCCACTAGAACCTCCCACAGCCTCAGGAAATATGTATATCCTAGTAGTAGTGGATCATGCTACTAGGTATCCTGAAGCTATTCCCCTTAGGTCAACTACTGCCCCTGCAGTAGCCAAGGCCCTCATTGGTATCTTTACCAGAGTGGGTTTCCCTAAGGAGGTGGTGTCTGACAGAGGTACCAACTTCATGTCAGCATACCTAAAACACATGTGGAATGAGTGTGGAGTGACTTACAAATTCACTACACCATACCATCCACAAACTAATGGCTTAGTTGAGAGATTCAACAAGACATTAAAAGGAATGATCATGGGGCTCCCAGAAAAGCTCAAAAGGAGATGGGATGTCCTCTTGCCATGTCTGCTTTTCGCTTACAGAGAGGTGCCACAGAAGGGAGTAGGATTCTCACCCTTTGAACTTCTGTTTGGTCACCCTGTAAGGGGACCACTTGCTCTTGTTAAAGAAGGCTGGGAGAGACCTCTTCATGAGCCTAAACAAGACATAGTGGACTATGTACTTGGCCTTCGCTCTAGAATGGCAGAGTACATGGAAAAGGCAAGCAAAAACCTTGAGGCCAGCCAACAGCTCCAGAAGTTTTGGTATGACCAAAAGGCTGCAATGGTTGAGTTCCAACCAGGGCAGAAAGTCTGGGTTCTGGAGCCTGTGGCTCCCAGGGCACTTCAGGACAAATGGAGTGGCCCTTACCCAGTGCTAGAAAGGAAGAGTCAGATCACCTACCTGGTGGACCTGGGCACAAGCAGGAGCCCCAAGACGGTGATCCATGTGAACCGCCTTAAGCTCTTCCATGACAGGGCTGATGTAAATCTGTTGATGGTAACAGATGAGGATCAGGAGGCAGAGAGTGAACCTCTCCCTGATCTTCTGTCATCAGACCCAAAAGATGGCTCAGTAGATGGAGTGATCTACTCCGACACCCTCTCTGGCCAACAGCAAGCTGATTGTAGGAGAGTCCTACAACAGTTTCCTGAACTCTTCTCCCTAACCCCTGGTCAGACACCCCTGTGTACCCATGATGTGGACACAGGAGACAGCATGCCTGTCAAAAACAAAATTTTTAGACAGTCTGACCATGTTAAGGAAAGCATCAAGGTGGAAGTCCACAAGATGCTGGAATTGGGAGTAATTGAGCGCTCTGACAGCCCCTGGGCTAGCCCAGTGGTCTTAGTCCCCAAACCTCACACCAAAGATGGAAAGAAAGAGATGAGGTTTTGTGTGGACTACAGAGGGCTCAACTCTGTCACCAAGACAGACGCCCATCCAATTCCTAGAGCTGATGAGCTCATAGACAAATTAGGTGCTGCCAAATTCTTAAGTACCTTTGACTTGACAGCAGGGTACTGGCAAATAAAAATGGCACCTGGAGCAAAAGAGAAAACAGCATTCTCCACACCTGATGGGCATTATCAGTTTACTGTTATGCCCTTTGGTTTAAAGAATGCCCCTGCCACCTTCCAAAGGTTGGTGAATCAAGTCCTTGCTGGTTTGGAGTCCTTTAGCACAGCTTATCTTGATGATATTGCTGTCTTTAGCTCCACCTGGCAGGATCACCTGGTCCACCTGAAGAAGGTTTTGAAGGCTCTGCAATCTGCAGGCCTCTCTATCAAGGCATCCAAATGCCAGATAGGGCAGGGAACTGTGGTTTACTTGGGCCACCTTGTAGGTGGAGGCCACGTTCAGCCACTCCAACCCAAGATCCAGACTATTCTGGACTGGGTAGCTCCAAAAACCCAGACCCAAGTCAGGGCATTCCTTGGCTTGACTGGGTACTACAGGAGGTTTGTGAAGGGATATGGATCCATTGTGACAGCCCTCACTGAACTCACCTCCAAGAAAATGCCCAAGAAAGTGAACTGGACTGTAGAATGCCAACAGGCCTTTGACACCCTGAAACAAGCAATGTGCTCAGCACCAGTTCTAAAAGCTCCAGATTATTCTAAGCAGTTCATTGTGCAGACAGATGCCTCTGAACATGGGATAGGGGCAGTTTTGTCCCAAACAAATGATGATGGCCTTGACCAGCCTGTTGCTTTCATTAGCAGGAGGTTACTCCCCAGGGAGCAGCGTTGGAGTGCCATTGAGAGGGAGGCCTTTGCTGTGGTTTGGTCCCTGAAGAAGCTGAGACCATACCTCTTTGGGACTCACTTCCTAGTTCAAACTGACCACAGACCTCTCAAATGGCTGATGCAAATGAAAGGTGAAAATCCAAAACTGTTGAGGTGGTCCATCTCCGTACAGGGAATGGACTTTATAGTGGAACACAGACCTGGGACTGCCCATGCCAATGCAGATGGACTTTCCAGGTTCTTCCACTTAGAAAATGAAGACTCTCTTGGGAAAGGTTAGTCTCATCCTCTTTCGTTTGGGGGGGGGTTGTGTAAGGAAATGCCTCCTTGGCATGGTTGCCCCCTGACTTTTTGCCTTTGCTGATGCTATGTTTACAATTGAAAGTGTGCTGAGGCCTGCTAACCAGGCCCCAGCACCAGTGTTCTTTCCCTAACCTGTACTTTTGTATCCACAATTGGCAGACCCTGGCATCCAGATAAGTCCCTTGTAACTGGTACTTCTAGTACCAAGGGCCCTGATGCCAAGGAAGGTCTCTAAGGGCTGCAGCATGTCTTATGCCACCCTGGAGACCTCTCACTCAGCACAGACACACTGCTTGCCAGCTTGTGTGTGCTAGTGAGGACAAAACGAGTAAGTCGACATGGCACTCCCCTCAGGGTGCCATGCCAGCCTCTCACTGCCTATGCAGTATAGGTAAGACACCCCTCTAGCAGGCCTTACAGCCCTAAGGCAGGGTGCACTATACCATAGGTGAGGGTACCAGTGCATGAGCACTGTACCCCTACAGTGTCTAAGCAAAACCTTAGACATTGTAAGTGCAGGGTAGCCATAAGAGTATATGGTCTGGGAGTCTGTTTTACACGAACTCCACAGCACCATAATGGCTACACTGAAAACTGGGAAGTTTGGTATCAAACTTCTCAGCACAATAAATGCACACTGATGCCAGTGTACATTTTATTGCAAAATACACCCCAGAGGGCACCTTAGAGGTGCCCCCTGAAACTTAACCGACTATCTGTGTAGGCTGACTAGTTCCAGCAGCCTGCCACACTAGAGACATGTTGCTGGCCCCATGGGGAGAGTGCCTTTGTCACTCTGAGGCCAGTAACAAAGCCTGCACTGGGTGGAGATGCTAACACCTCCCCCAGGCAGGAGCTGTAACACCTGGCGGTGAGCCTCAAAGGCTCACCCCTTTGTCCCAGCACCGCAGGACACTCCAGCTAGTGGAGTTGCCCGCCCCCTCCGGCCCCGGCCCCCACTTTTGGCGGCAAGGCCGGAGAAAATAATGAGAATAACAAGGAGGAGTCACTGGCCAGTCAGGACAGCCCCTAAGGTGTCCTGAGCTGAGGTGACTCTAACTTTTAGAAATCCTCCATCTTGCAGATGGAGGATTCCCCCAATAGGGTTAGGATTGTGACCCCCTCCCCTTGGGAGGAGACACAAAGAGGGTGTACCCACCCTCAGGGCTAGTAGCCATTGGCTACTAACCCCCCAGACCTAAACACGCCCTTAAATTTAGTATTTAAGGGCTACCCTGAACCCTAGAAAATTAGATTCCTGCAACAACAAGAAGAAGGACTGCGTAGCTGAAAACCCCTGCAGAGGAAGACCGGAAGACAACAACTGCCTTGGCTCCAGAAACTCACCGGCCTGTCTCCTGCCTTCCAAAGAACTCTGCTCCAGCGACGCCTTCCAAAGGGACCAGCGACCTCTGAATCCTCTGAGGACTGCCCTGCTTCGACGACGACAAGAAACTCCTGAGGACAGCGGACCTGCTCCAAAAAGACTGCAACTTTATCCAAAGGAGCAGCTTTAAAGAACCTTGCAATCTCCCTGCAAGAAGCGTGAGACTTGCAACACTGCACCCGGCGACCCCGACTCGGCTGGTGGAGAACCAACACCTCAGGGAGGACCCCCGGACTACTCTACGACTGTGAGTACCAAAACCTGTCCCCCCTGAGCCCCCACAGCGCCGCCTGCAGAGGGAATCCCGAGGCTTCCCCTGACCGCGACTCTCTGAAACCTAAGTCCCGACGCCTGGAAAAGACCCTGCACCCGCAGCCCCCAGGACCTGAAGGACCGGACTTTCACTGCAGAAGTGACCCCCAGGATTCCCTCTCCCTTGCCCAAGTGGAGGTTTCCCCGAGGAAGCCCCCCCTTGCCTGCCTGCAGCGCTGAAGAGATCCCTTGATCTCTCATTGACTTCCATTGCGAACCCGACGCTTGTTCTAACACTGCACCCGGCCGCCCCCGCGCCGCTGAGGGTGAAATTTCTGTGTGGGCTTGTGTCCCCCCCGGTGCCCTACAAAACCCCTCTGGTCTGCCCTCCGAAGACGCGGGTACTTACCTGCTGGCAGACTGGAACCGGGGCACCCCCTTCTCTCCATTGAAGCATATGCGTTTTGGGCACCACTTTGAACTCTGCACCTGACCGGCCCTGAGCTGCTGGTGTGGTAACTTTGGGGTTGCTCTGAACCCCCAACGGTGGGCTACCTTGGACCAAGAACTGAACCCTGTAAGTGTCTTACTTACCTGGTAAAACTAACAAAAACTTACCTCCCCCAGGAACTGTGAAAATTGCAGTGTCCACTTTTAAAATAGCTATTTGTGAATAACTTGAAAAGTATACATGCAATTGAAATGATTCAAAGTTCCTAATGTACTTACCTGCAATACCTTTCAAACAAGATATTACATGTTAAATTTGAACCTGTGGTTCTTAAAATAAACTAAGAAAATATATTTTTCTATACAAAACCTATTGGCTGGATTTGTCTCTGAGTGTGTGTACCTTATTTATTGTCTATGTGTATGTACAACAAATGCTTAACACTACTCCTTGGATAAGCCTACTGCTCGACCACACTACCACAAAATAGAGCATTAGTATTATCTATTTTTACCACTATTTTACCTCTAAGGGGAACCCTTGGACTCTGTGCATGCTATTCCTTACTTTGAAATAGTACATACAGAGCCAACTTCCTACATGTAGCGATTGGCGCTTCCGCTCCACGCAGTCCTCTTCCGTCTTCCACCTCCGATACTTGTCTGTCCATCCCATTCTCCGTCCTCCTTTGGCCTCCTGCTGAATCCCCCTTCTCTCGTTCCTGCACGGGGTTTAAAACCCCTATTGTTTCTGAGTCATTGTTGCGGTCACGCCTCCCCTGAGCTCCTGCTTCTTCCGGTATAGCGACTGTACCGTCCGGAGAGTCCCTGGGGTACTCCACCCTCCGGCTCCGGGCTCAGCGCACTGCTGCATCCACTCCCCCTAGAAAGTGGCTGTTGGAGCCACTTATTGGACGGATATTGAGATAGGTAATCTGAATTGGAAAGAAGGGATCCAGAGCAGTGTTGTGTCTGGAAGGAAAAAGATAGCAAGGATAAGAACCATCGTAGTACCCGTGCATTTGTGTCTTTGTGTTGCGATAGCCATGTCCAGGGAGCATGATACATAAGCAGAGTAAAGAAGCAGCCCGACAAATAATATCTAAGTGATTCTATGGCCCATTTTATTGCGAGACATTCTTTTTCTATTGTGGGATAATGTCTTTCCCGGGGCAAAAGTTTTCTGCTAATATATACAATGGGATGATACTGTCTGTCCTCGTCTCTTTGAGACAAAACAGCTCCTAACCCTTGGTCGGACGCATCGGTTTGAACCTGGAAGGGCTTATGGAAATCAGGGCAATGTAGCACAGGTTCAGTTGTCAGTAGGTGTTTCAACAGTAGAAAGCATTCTTTCTCCAATTCGGTTAGGTGGGGTATTTGATTAGGTCTGTTCTTTTCAAGTAAGGCAGTAAGAAGAGCCGCAATATCAGAAAAATAGGGAATAATACACCTATAATACCCTAGCATACCTAGGAAAGCTCTGACATCCTTTTTTTGTTGTGGAAAAGGAATTTGTGTAATAGCGTACACCTTTTCCATTTGTGGTTTCAGGGTTCCGTGTCCCATGCCCTAAATAGTTAATGGTATCCTGTCCTAGTTTACAGTTTTCTGGATTTGCTGTTAGTCCTGCCCGTCTGAGAGCCTTTAATATGTTAGACAGGTGTGCAGTATGGTCCTCCCACGTTTCACTATATATGACGATATTGTCTAAATATGCAGCCGCGTAATCTTGGAAGGGTAGTAACACCATATCAATTAATCTTTGGAAAGTGGCTGGTGCTCCATGTAGGCCAAAAGGGAGGACCATGAAATTATATAAACCTCAAGGTGTCGCAAAGGCCGTTTTTTTTTAATCACTTTCCTCTAAGGGGATCTGCCAATAACCCTTCGTTAGGTCTAAAGTAGTCATATATTGTGCCTTTCCTAACCGTTCTAGGAGGTCATATATCCTAGGCATGGGATATGTATCGAAATGGGAGAAGGCATTTACCTGTCTAAAATCAATGCAAAACCAGATAAATCCATCTGGTTTCGGGGCCAGGACTATCGGTGAACACGAGGGGCTAGATGAGGGTTCAATAGCCCCTGCTTTTAGCATCTCCGTCACTTCTTTTTCAACCATCTGTTTTCGGGATTCTGGTATTCGATAAGGTCTTTGTCAGGACACGCGATCGCCTAAAGTACGAATATGATGTTTTATTAGATGGGTCCTACCCTTGATTTTAGAAAAGATGTCGGGGTTAGTATGTACTATATTTTTTAACTGAGAATATTGAATTGGTGTGCGGTTGGTACCAAACTGCGGCATAATAATGCCATTGTCCTTTGCCGAACAAGTCGGATACATGGGTATTTCCATCTACGAACAGGTGGAAATGTACAGGTTACTGACCTGTCCTTCTTTTTCATGCCATACTTTCAAGAGATTAATATGATATATCTGGCTTCGACCCGACCCAGCTGGTATCTCTATTCTGTGTGTCACAGGAGTTACCTTTTCTAGTATTTTATAGGGTCCCTGCCAGTGAGCCAGTAGCTTGTTATCAGTAGTCGGTAAAAGAATCAATGTTTGTTTCCCTATTGCTAATTCACGGGTTTTACTTTGAGCATCATAATAGGTTTTCTGTCTCTCTTGAGCTTCTTCCAAATTTTTATGTACCTCCTCCCAAATGTTGTGTAAATTTTCTTTAAGTTCACGAGTATAGGTCAATACATCATTTATTTCCTCTTCTGTTTCTTTCCACTGTTCTGCTAACATTTCCAACAAGGTACACGGTTGTCTCCCGAAGATTCAAAGGGACTATGTCCTGTGGATGATTGTATGTGAGTTCTTAGGGCATATAAAACCAAAGTAAATTTTTTTCCCAATTCTTCCAAGAGTCGTTAATGATTTTGCGTAAGAGATTTTTGATGGTTTTGTTATATCATTCAACCAGACCATCGGTTTGAGGATGATAGACCGATGTCCGTATTTGTTGAACCCCGAGAGCCTGACATACCTCGGACATTAGTCGGGACATAAAGGGAGTCCCCTGGTCCATTAGGAGCTCTTTTGAAAATCCAACTCTGGAGAAAAACTCAATCATGGCCTGCGCTACGGTTTTAGTAGTCATACTTGCCAGTGGAATAGCTTCCGGATACCTGGTTGCATAGTCTACAAGCACTAATAGGTATTGGTGACCTCTAGTGGATGGTATCAGAGGTCCCACCAGGCCCATGCCCACCCGGGTGAAGGAGACCTCTATGATTGGTAGGGGACGGATGAGAACTTTAAGATCTGTGGAGGGATTGACCAGTTGGCATTTGGGACAGCGCTGACAATGTTTCTGTATATCACCATATACCCCCGGCCAATAAAATCTTTTGGTTACGGACTCCTCCATTTTTTCTCTTCCTAAATGCCCTTCCCCGGTATCGCCTTGTACTAAATTAAGTACCTGTTCTCTATAATCTTGGGGAACTACTAACTGAGGGTCTCGGCTAGTGGAAGAAGGACACACTCGATATAAAAAATCTTTGGTGATTTGAAAAGTTGGACCTACCGAAGGGCCGTCATGGGACAGGGCTGTATGCCAGGCATTTTTCAACGTGGAATCCCCCCTCTGCGATTGTCGAAACTGTCCTGCAAGCTCTTTCGGGGTAGTATGTCTGGGTGTAGGTGCTTTAGTAGTGTCCCTAAGAAACACTTTCTTCTGCTTTCGCTTTTGGGATCTAGATAGTTTTATATTGGGTGTCTGCTTCTCTATGTCTGAGGATACGAATGGAGCCTCACTCCACCAGGAGTCGATTCGGTTATTGTGATTTAGTGAATCTAAGAGTTCAGTAAACGCTTCATAGCCAGTTCCCAGAATGAGGTCTTCACCTAGGTCTGGGATCACTACTACCAAGAGAGATTAATCTTTTCCTTGCCAATTTATTTGTATATTAGCGACAGGATATATTTGTTTATCTCCATGAACACAGGTGATCAGCACTTGTGCATTTGCTACCCATTGGTCTGGTTGGATTTATAATTGTTTAATTACCCTCTAACTACAACCAGAATCAATCAAGGTCATTCTTTTCTTTTGGTTTACCAGCAGAAGAATGGAATAGCGAGTCATTGTTTGTCCTATCCACAATACCATCCCCTAGGTCACGCCAATTTCCATGGCTTCGTCTTGATCTCTTTTAAGAGGGCAGTATCGCGTAATGTGTTCCCATTCTACACAGTGAAAACATTGGGGCCCCATTGTGGATTCTTTGGAGGGGTTATGAGGAGGAACAGATTTTTCTGTACTCGTACCTGGTAATGATTTAGATGGGAAAGGTTTTGGTGGAATTGCTCGTGCTGTCGAGGGTGATGGCTTTAAATTGGGGCCCCGAAAATCCGGTGCTCGGTGATATGCACAGGCCAGTTCAACGGCAGTGGTAATATTGAGACCCGGGTGTTGACGAATCCAATTTCTTGTAGAGGAGGGTAGTGCATCTAGCTATTGCTCCAATACTATTGTGTCGAACATTTCTTCCTTGGTAGAATTGGTGGGATTCAACCATTTACCGGCTTCATGATGGACCCTATAATAAAGGGTCCTGGGATTTTCGTGACTGACCCATTTCGTATGGCGGAAACGAAGATGGTAATTTTCTTGATCTAGTCCCACCCGTTCTAGAATTGATTTCTTTATTTCAGTATAAGGGGTTACACACCCTGGGTTCACGGCCTGATGGGCTGCCTGCAGAGTTCCTGTAAGAAGGGTCGCAATGTATTGGCCCCATCTATCTGTAGGCCAATTGGCAGAACTGGCTACCCGCTCAAAGTTCGTAAAAAATGCATCAGGATCCTCATTCTCCTGGTATTTCTGTAGAACGCTACTAGGTACATTTGGATGTACCCTTGTCGTGGCTATTGTTTCAGTCAGTTTCCCAATGGCTGTTTCATGCAGTAACTGATTATTAGCGATGATAGTTGCCTGACTTTTCAAAGCGGTTTGTAGTGCTTCACGCTCTTCCTTCGCCTCTTTTAACTGTTCCTCCCAGACAAGTTGCAAATGAATCTGACCCTCAGCTAACTGAGCAATGATATCTGCAAAGGTTGGTTTCTCCTCCATTGCCTGCACCTGTCCTTGAGACGGTAGTGTGGAAATCCCACTTCTGACACCACTGTGAAATAATGGAGGCTTTCAGGTGTATTAGTATTTATGTTTTATTTTTTTTAATTCTATAGTCTTTCTACATGATTATCTCTCTCTCGTCTTTCTGGTAAGTCTTCTGGAAATTATTCTGGTTCTTGACTCTGTTTCCTTTTTCTTCTCTCTTGGCTTTTAGATGGCATCTCACAGATCATCCATGGAGTTCATAGGAGGAAAGAAGAGAAGAAAAGACCTTTAGAAGGTATGTATTGTTTTAATTTTCACTTTTCCTGTCTTTTCTGACCTTTGTTTTCTTTCTGCTGTCTCTTCTCGTTTCCCCTTTCTTTTTCTTTTCTGACCTTTGTTTTCTGCCAATACTATTTCTACTCTTTATCTTCTGTCTTTTGAATTTCCTTTCTTTCTTTCCTTCTCACTCTGAGCTGTCCTGTAGTCCCTTGTCTCTCTCTCTCTCTCTCTCTCTCTTTCACTGTTATCCTTCTATCGCTGTGATATCTGGAATGTCTTTACTTGCCCTTTTCTTGGTTTTTTTCCTACTAATAATAATACCTGTATTGTTCTTCTTTGCTTTCCTTTCGTTTCTATATTGTACCGATATATAAGATCCTTCGTGTTCTCTTTCTATTTTGGTGCTCAGTGAGTGAAAAAAACACAAAAAACTTAGTAGTGCCTTCCCATGGTTGCTGCCTCCATCCCCCACTCCCCCTTCTCTTTTTCAAAGTTCCTGCCTCCCCGAGTCCCGTTTAGGCTGTAGCCAGTACCTGGATGGGCCACGTTCTTCCCAGAACGTGGCCGGCCTTTCCGCATCTCCTTCCTCCAAGACGTCCTCCGTGATCGCTGCTTCTGTAGCGGTTGGCGCTTCTGCTCCACGCAGTTCTCTTCCGTCTTCCACCTCCGATACTT
The DNA here is from genome assembly GCF_031143425.1 of Pleurodeles waltl. Lineage (NCBI taxonomy): Eukaryota > Metazoa > Chordata > Amphibia > Caudata > Salamandridae > Pleurodeles > Pleurodeles waltl. The sequence continues at coordinate 96,339,269 of NC_090441.1, forward strand.
GTCTGTCTGTCCCGTTCTCCATCCTCCTTTGGCCTCCTGCTCCTGGTGAATCCCCTTTCTCTCGTTCCCGCACGTGGTTTAAAACCGCTACTGTTTCCGAGTCGTTGTAGCTGTCACGCCTCCCATGAGCTCCCGCCTCTTCCGGATAGCGTCTGTACCGTCCTGAGTGCCCCGGGGTACTCCTCCTCCAGCAAATGGCTCAGCGCACTGCCACAGTTGCATTAACAAAACAAATAAAAAACAATGTTATTAAACCAACATGATAATGGTACTTTCTTCATCCTCTCATCGCACTAGCTTTTTCTATAGTACGAGCTTGTGGAGTACCTGACACATCCGTACCAGATGCACATGTGTATGTATGCCTAATATTACTTACTCCTTGCCACCGTGAGGCTACTAAGGCTTGAAGCCTCTTCACTTCCCCCATCCCCAAATCAGCAGGTAAAGAAATGTTGGTGGTTTGAATTTTTTTTAATGCTGTTTTAACTTGAAGTAGGCCATGTGCCCCATCCCTGCAACACTGTCTCATCTCTGTCTGAATATTAACAGTTCACCGTATTAAGGCGGTAGTAGCTTCTGCTAGATGGTTGACTGACCTGCTAAAATAATCTGAATGCCATCTGTTGGTGATGTCCGTGCCTCTGAGTCATAAGGTCTTGCTGCAAGGCAGAGACTGATATACTTACTGACCCCGTAAACTTCTCAAACTTCTGGCAAATTATTTTGTCCCTCCTCCAAAGTCTCTCTTAACTTCTCTTGCCCATCTAATATGTGTGACATGGTACGATTCACTGACATTAACTGTTTATTCATACTTTTGATGATTTTATTTTGCAAGCGCTGCATAGAGAGCATTGGGGCCCCTAAGCCACAAAACAAGTGTGAGGTTGAAAAACATCTTCAGGTGTTCTTTTTGTTGAAGCAGAGTGTCAGCACTGCACAAGCCTCCAGCGAGGGCCGGACCCTCAAAGTTGTTTGTGATGTACTGTGGTAAGCTCCTCAAACACAACAGTGAAATCTGTCAGTGAAGAAACTGCAGGTCTGTGTCTGATGTGGCCAGCAATTCTGTGGCTTCCTACATGTCAAAGAATATTTCTAGTGTCCTCGTGCTCACTTTTATGCTCTCTCTAGGATGCTACATCTGTGAGGGGTATATATACATAACACTTTGCTGAATTTGATTTATTTTTTTAAGTGTGTGAAACAAATATATCTCATATTACTGGCTATTCATTTTGATAATAGTTTAAATTGAAAACTAAGAGTGAGAATCTTTAGGAAATACTACACAGGCGTATATGAACTACAACTCCCATAAATCATACTGATTTGCAAACTGAGAAACTGTGACTTTGATACATTAAGAACAGGGATTTCCAAATTGCGATTCGGTAAAAGTCGCAATTTGGAAACCAATATTCCAAACATTTTTACATCTGGCTTTTAATTCCTTTTTTAAATTTGAATTAACTCAGAGTGTTAAGACTTGTTCTCTTACCTAATTAAACTAACTTCCAAATGTAATCTGTGTACTATGCCTGGGGGTTGAGATAAGGTAATTTTAGAATCTATCCTACGTTTGAATGATTACATATGCTAGACACTCAGCCATGTTTGCTCTAAACTTACAATCCAGATCCAAAAGGAGCATTTTTTTCTTTATTTACTCATTTTGTGTAACAGCAAAGCAACTAAAACAGTGCTTCCACAGAGATGAGCCCAGTATCCATCAACTCCTTGCTGCATACAACAATGCTTTCCAAACCCATACTGTAATCCACTCCCATGACCCCGATCAACCTTCCTCCCGTAAGTATTTCGGATGGGCTGATCAGGCCGAGGGGACCGTACGATGTTTGTGTTTGGTTCAAGTAGCAGACCACTTTCAATTAGAAGAAGCGATGTTAATCACCACACTTTCCAGAACACACTGTCAACCATACAATGGATATTATGTTGGTACCAGGAGACCAGGGAGAGAGGAGTTGGTCAAGAAAGATAAACAGAGATATTAGATATCTTCACTCTGCCTGTTCTTACATCTGAATTCAAACTGCACTGTAAAAGCAGTGATATCTAAAACAAGATATAACTATTTTAGTACTCAGTAATTCGAATTTAAATTCACTATTCCTAAAACAACATATTATTGTGACAATTTCTCTATTTCCAACTCTCTTCAATGGGTTGAAACTCTGAGACTTTTTACAAATGAAACCTTTCTGACAGATGCAAGCAATAACCTGAACTACAATACTTTTCTATATAGATAACTACCTTCAGTGATTCGTAAAGTAAGTCTGTGATCTGAATGACTCACGATGTAAGATGTTAATAAAGTGTGACATAATGAAGGAACGTAATGAATACACATTAGTTTTTACTTTCCCTCCAGTCGATAATCAATGACTTCACAACCACTGGCAAAACCCTAATACAATAAAAGAAATATAAACAATGTCTGTGCAAGCTGAGGATTCTTCTTCCTCCTCTCTTGCTAGAAATAGTGCAAAGTAAGGCCCTCATTATGAGGGTCCTGGTCCCTGATTCAATAAATATCACAGCTGCTAAAATCTGATATCCCAGGGATCAAAATTCAACAGGTGCGATAAATCTCATGTATTCAAAGTTCACCCCTGCAAAATGGAGCATAATGTGTGGATCATGGTGCTTACAGAACTAACATTCATGTGTTCTGATATTTATCAGTACTTCTCCCTCTGTAGCAGGTTTGAGTTGATGAATTTTACCAGGATAAAAGTGCAGATATGATTGTTAATTGCAAAACTCAGATTTCTGTGCGGTAACAGGAACAGACTGTCTTCCCGGACACTGGGTCTTTGAAATGTGCACTGTAGACATTAGAGGTGATGCTAGAGAGGCAGGCATATCATCTGAGAGAAAAGGCAGGAAAAGCAAAAGAAGTGTCCTCACTCTTCCTCTAGTAATGGGCATGCTTTCCTATTATAGACTCCCTCACCAAAACATGTATCTGCTGTTACTGCTCTGCTAGAGAGGAGCATGCTGTGACTCGGTTTGTTTCTTGTCCCTCTCCTGCTAGTTCTTTCTCCTCAAGGCCTACACTTTCCTTTCAGATGATGAACATTCATTCGATAAAGAAGGAAATTGGGAGAGTTTGAACAAAGAATCGGACTTCCATGAGACAGGTGGTGAGGATCGTAGTTTTTCTCATGGCCTCAATTCAAGCCATTCCTCTATGCCCCCTGCATTATATGGCTTTTCTAAGGCTGAAGATAGCTCACCTCTGCAAGTTGGTTTCCTACAGAGACTTGATTCTTCTGTCCTAGGAAACCAGGCAACAGATGTGGTGGTGGCTCAACAACATGGACACATGGAACAGCCAGGCAATTTTTATCTCTCTCCTGGACTGGGTAATAGAGTTGGATGCCAGCAGACATGTCAGGGGTCCCAGATGCAGAGCACTGTCTTAACGTGGGAAATGGTCTGTAGAGATGTTGAAAATCAATCAATCAATCAATCAGTGTTTGTTAAGTGCAACTACTCACCTGTGAGGGTCTCAAGGCGCTGAGGGGTGGGGAGGGAGGGGGGGGCGTGGAGCATCCATCAGTGCAGTGGTTCTTTAAATAGCAATGTCATCAGCTCTTTCGTGAAGTTGAGGAGGGGTGTAGTCTGTCTGAGGTGGGGCGGTAGGGCGTTCCAGGCTGTGGTGGCGAGCTAGGAGAATGAGCGTCCCCCTGTTCTTGTTTTTCTGATGAGGGGTACTTCGGCGAGAGAGAGCTGGGCTGAGTGTAGAGTCCTGTAGGGTACGTGGAAATTGAGTTGCCTGTTCAGGTAGGCTGGTCCGGTGTCGTGGAGGGCTTTGTGTGCGTGGGTGAGGATCTTGAAGGTGATTCTTTTCCCTATGGGAAGCCAGTGTAGTGTGTGCAGGTGCTGGGAGATGTGACAGTGTTGAGGTAGGTTGAGGACCATTCTGGCGGCGGCGTTCTGGATGTTGTGTAGTTTGCGGGTGAGTTTATTGTTGACTCCGGCGTAGAGCGCTTTGCTGTAGTCCAGTCGGCTGGTAACGAGGTTGTGTGTGACGGTCTTTCTGTGTTCAAGGGGGATCCATTTGAAAGTCTTGCGTAGGAGGTGGAGGGTGCGGAAGCAGGTGGATGCGACTGAGTTGATTTGGTGGTCCATGTTGAGTTTGGAGTCCAGGATGATTCAGAGGTTGTAGGCTTGGTTCGTGGGGGTGGGTGGGCTTCTGAGGGTGGGGGGCCCACCATGAGTAGTTCCATGCATTGGGTTGAGGGCCCATGATGAGTACTTCAGTTTTGTCTGCATTGAGTTGTAGGCAGCTGCTTTTCATCCAGTTGGCGACTGCTCCCATGCCTTCACGGAAGTTGTGTCTGGCTGTGTTAAGTTCATTGGATAGGGAGAGGATGAGTTGGGTGTCGTCAGCGTAGGAGACGATATTGAGTCCGTAGTTTCTTATGACGGTGGATAGCGGGGCCACGTAGATGTTAAACAGTGTGGGGCTGAGGGTGGATCCTTGGGGAACTCCGCAGGTGGTAGGTGTGGGGTCAGAGAGGAAGGGGGTAAGTCTTACTCGTTGAGTTCTGCCGAAGAGGAAAGATCGGATCCAGTCGAGGGCCTTTTCTCTGTTGCCGGCCTCGTGACGTCTGTGTATCAGGGTGTGGTGGGAGACTGTGTCGAAGGCTGCCAAGAAGTCGAGCAGGAGGAGGGCCGCAGTCTCACCCTTGTTCAGCAGGAAGCAGATGTCGTCTTTTGTGGCTAAGAGGGCTGTTTCGGTGATGTGTTTTTTTCTGAAGCCAAATTGGGAGGCGTTGAGAATGTTGTGGTCTTTGAAAAAAGTAGCAAGTTGGCTATTGATGGCTTTCTCGATGACTTTCGCTGAAAAAGGGAGCAGGGAGATGGGCCTGTTGTTCTTGAGGTAAGCGGGGTCCGCCGAGGGTTTCTTGCGGAGATGGTTGAGCTCTGCGTGTTTTCAGTCGTCGGGGAAGGAGGTGTCTGCTAGGGAGCAGTTGATGGTGAGGCGGAGCTTGGGGGCGATGGTTTCAGTGGCTCTGTTGAAGATGTGGTGGGGGCACGGGTCCATGGGGGCCCTGGAGTGTAAGGTACTCATTGTCTTCAGCGTATCTTTGGTGGTGAGGGGAGTCCAGTTGGTGATCGTTGTTTTTTTGGTGTCAGTTTCAGGTGGAGGGGGTTCTGCACGTAGGTTGTCCTCGCTGAAGTTGTCGTAGATGGTCTTGATTTTGTGGTGGAAGGATGTGTTGAGTTTGTTCTGAGGATCTTGTGAGGGTGGGATGTCCATTGTTTGGCTGCTGGGTTGGGTGCACTCCTTGATGATGCTGAAGAGCTCCTTGTTGTTTTGTGAGGAGATTCTTTCTTGTATTGCTTTCTTTCTGGTGCTTTTGATGAGACGGTGGTGTGCGGTGGTGGCGGCTCTGATGTTGATTTGGGCTTCTGTAGATTTGCTGTTTCTCCAGATTTTCTCGAGGTGTCGACATGTGCGTCTGGCTTCTCAGAGTTCTGCGGTGAAACAGCTGGCTTTCTTGGCGTGGGTGCTGTTGTTCATTTTGACGGGGGTTACGGTGTTGGTGCAGTTGTCAATCCATTTGTGAAAGGTGTGTGCTGAGATGTTCGGGTTGTCGTTGTGTGCGATGGGGGGGACAGAGTTGGCGAGAGTGGCGGTGAGCTGATCGTCGGTGATTCTTACCCAGCTTCTACGAGATGGTTGGTGTTGGGGTCTGATGATGGTGGGTGTGTTGAAGGTGAAATGGATGCAGCAATGGTCTGTCCATGGAAGTTCGGAGGTGTGGCTGAAGGTGATTGAGGTTCCTGTTGTGAAGATGGGGCTGAGGGTGTGTCCTGCTGAATGCGTTGGTTCCGTCACGATCTGTCGGAGCCCTATGTTGTGGAGGTTGTGTAGGAGGGATGCATTGTTGGGGTCTTGTAGGTTGTCGAGGTGGAATTTGAGGTCTCCCAGCAGGGTGTAGTTGGAGGCTGCGAGGGCTTGCACGCTGATACTGTCTGTGATGAAGTAGGCGAAAGGTGGGTGGTAGATGAGAGTTCCCCTGAGGGTGGACGTTGGACTTGTCTGAAGTTTGAAGTGAAGGTGTTCCATCAGGCTTGTGGGGTCTTCGGCGTGTGTACTCAGTCGGATGTTAGACTTGTGGACGATGGCGATTCCCCCCCCCACCCTCGGGCGGCTGGGGTGGTCTTTCCGGGTGATCTTGTATCCTTGGGGAATGGCGATGGCAATGTCCAGGCCAGAGGTGTTGTTGGTCCAGGTTTCAGTGAGGAATGCGACGTCCGGGGTGGTGCTGTCAAGGAGGTCCCAGATTTCTGTAGCATGTTTGTGGAGGGGGCGGACATTGAGGAGGATGCATTTTGGGATCTTCGGTGTGGGTGTGTTGTTGCGGGTGGGTTGTTCCGTGTCGAAGGTCTTGGTGGTGGTGTAGGATTGGCGGCACCGGAGGCAGCTGAAGAGTCCATGGATGTCGGCCGGTGATGAAGGCTTGCAGTTGTTGTTGCATCCTGGGTTGAGTGTGTGGAATGCTGTTGGCGTGTAGAGGTGGCAAGTGGGGGGTCCAGGGGTCCTGGCGCTGGTCACGCTCGGGTGGCGGACGAGCTCAGATGGGCTTGCCTTTGGTGCACGGCCGCCCAGCGGCCTCCATTTAATAGGGAAAGGGGGGAGGAGAGGACATTTGGGAGGCAGGAGTGGGAAAAGGGATGAGGCGCAGGCAGGAGCCTGCGGGTGGAGGAGGGCCTCAAACTTCTGACCGGGGTCAGAGTTCAACAGACACGGGCTGCACTTACTGGAGGAGCTACACGGAGGCAGAGCAGTCCACTGACCAGGTCAGTGGGGTTGCTCCTCCTACCGAACAGCGGCCGCCATTAAGTAGGGAGAGGGGCGAGGAGAGGACAGCTGGGATGCGGAAGCGGGAAAAACAGCGTGAAAAAGGGCAGTGGGGCTGTGGGGGCAGCAGCGGGCGGGAGACGGAAGAGTGAAAGTTGGGAAAAAGCGTGCTCGGAAGAGTGAAAGTTGGGAAAAAGCGTGAAAGAGAGAAATGAGAGAGAATGCGAGAAAAATAGGAAAATGAGAGTAAAAAGCACCGAAAAGAGGAATAAGATAGAAAAAAGTAAGGGCACAATACAGCAAGCAGGAAAGCACGAAGGGAGAAGACAGAGAAAAAGAGAAAATGCACCTGAAAACGCCTGGAGCTTGTTGCGGGCTCTTTTGTGGTGAAGTGCTCGACAAAAGGCAGGATGAAATGTTGGATCCTCCTAAAGATGGACAACATTTTGACAGTCGGGTATCCAAACAAGTTGGGAGGTATTAATTCAAAGCTGTTGACTGAGCTAGTCAAGTATTTGTGGCATTTCTGCCTTCACCGCTAGCTGTCAGGGCTAGAAAATAATTTGGTCAAGTATTTTTGGCATTTCTATCTTCACTGAAAGGTATCAGTCAGGGCAGAAAACTTATCAGGCAACACCAATCTGGTTCAGACTGGAATGCCAGGTTTCTTATGGACACCAGTAACTGTATGCTGAAAAGAGAGCTCTTCCTTAGACTGATGGACCAGTGAGGTCCTTGACATTTGGACCTATTTGCCTATCAACAGACAGTTGCCTAGGTTCTTAAGTTGGAGACTGGATCCAGAGGTGACAGATGTCTTCTCCAGAACTGGTCAGATTTATTTATTATGCTTGTCCAACCTTTGGTTTGCTTCTGAGATTGACAGCTCAGGTTTGTTGACAAGCAGCAGAGCTAGTACTAACTACACTCTGGTGGATATTGCAGGTGTAATTCCCAGTTCTGTTGAAACTATTGGGCAATTACCTGATCACTCTACCAGAAGCTCAAGGCATGTTTACGAGTCCTTGAAGCACCACCATCTGATACTAGAGGAGTATCTGTACCTTGTCGCTTGGAGGATTTCCAGGGCAGATGCCAGGTGTCAGGATGTTAAGATGAGATGGTTGCGTACATCTCATAAGCAAAGGCAGATGGTACTTGCAAATGGTACAATCTATCTTGGAGATGCTGGCATTGCAGGTGTCTGGAATGGGGTATCAAGCAGATATTGTTCACATGTTAAACTCTCTTGCAGAGCTAGCATAAACGAGCATGGTGAGGTCCTTGAATAAATTCAGGTGTGCCATCACTGTGGGTCATGTTACAATCTCCCACGTTCCTGTTAGACAACAACATTTTATGTATAAGCTTCTCAGAGGGAACGGATTTTTGGTCCCTCCTAAACCGACATACAATAGATACTGGGATATGAATATAGTATTGAGGATCCTACAGCCCTGGCAGGCCAACAAGGACCTCTCCATGACATTTGGGCAAGTACAGGCCTCAAAATGATAGTAAAGGGTTGATTTCCTTTCAGAGCTCTTTTGCTTCAGTGTTGGCAGCCACACTGTCCAGGTGGGTCCAGTGAATCTTGTCAGAAGCAAGCGCTGATACTTCAATTTTCAGAGCACACTGTCTCCGAGATGCTATCTTAATAAGTGCAGTTCACCTAGGTGAAATCATGAAATGTGCAGACTGGTCCTCCGAGTCTGTCTTTTAACTTTTTTATTTCAACCGTGTATCAAACATGAGTACATTCGTTATTAGAAAGCTTTGAACCAGCACAATCCCTGCTTCCGGTCTTGACACTGAATATTAATTTTTCTGACTTCCGCATCTGGAAGATTCCAATTCTATTAAGGTCACGGAGGTAAAATGTATCCGTCCCAAGAGTTCTTGGCACAGCAGCAAAGCTGTCTTCACAGTCATTCCCAGCTTTAGTAAGATAACAGGAACTACATTTTGTGAATATTGACAAATACAGTTTATTTTGAATTGATTAAATCTTTGACTATAAATTATGTCCCTCCTCCCAGGGGCTGTCCCTATAGAGATACAGGTATTAGAACAAGCTGCGTATAATGATATAGAAAGAATCCAAAAACAGAAAGAAGTACCTTTAAGAATATGACAAAAGAGGAATGGATGACACTAGATGAGTTCAAAAAAGATGATAGGCTGGTCATAAAGCCTGCTGACAAGGAGGGAGGAGTAGTCATACAAACCAAACAGGATTATGACATGGAGTGCCGTTGGCTGCTGAATGATGAAAAGAATGATAAAGTACTTGTAAAAGATCCAACACCAGAACTAAGAAAAGAAGTACAAGAACTGGTGGGCCAGACTGAGGAGAACGGCTGGATTACCAAAAAAGAAGCAGAATTCTTACAATCTAGGAATCTAAGAATACCCTATTTCTATACTTTACCTAAGATTCACAAAAATAGAACACCAACACCAGGACACCCCATAGTTTCAGGGATAGAATCTCTACTGGAGCCTCTGTCTAGATACTGTGATTTCTGTCTCAGACCTTTAGCACAAAAAACAGGCACCTATCTTAAAGATACTAAAGATCTGTTGAGTCTACTTAAAGATGTGAGTTTTGACCCTGAAAGACAACTGCTAATTAGTCTAGAAGTGGAAAGTCTTCTGTATAAATGTCTCCCCCAGGAAGAAACCTTAAAGGTCCTGAGAATGACGCTAGAGGAAAAATATTTGTGTTTTTCAGCACCGAGGAGCTTTGTTTTGGAGTATGCACGTGTGGCACTAACAAAGAATTATTTTGAGTATGAAGGCACCCTATTTCTGCGGGTTTTTGGATGAACAATGGGTAGTACCTTCGCCCTGAGTGTAGCAGGCTTGTATGTCTATCTGAGCTTGTGTATGGAATGACACGCCCCCAACATTGCAGACGTACAGACGCTATTCACGCCTTCGCTGAGCTTTAGAAGGTTAAAAGCTTGGAGAGGTGACGATACTTTCACCTCCTGTAGGACCTGAGAATTAATGTAGAGGAAAGGCGGGTGATATCCCTTGAAGAAGTAAGTGGGGACTGTTTATAAGGGTGACCAGGTATAGATAAAGAACTATTGGCAAAGACATGTGGTAATGTAAGAATACCTATTGTAGTGTGTGACTACAGGGCTCACCCCCTCTGGAGCCCGATGGAGTGAGACCATAAGAAGACAAAAGTAGATGTTTTTACTTTGGTGCTTCACATATGCATGCTACGTTCTGCATGAGTACTGTATTGACACCACAAATTAGCCGGGTGAAAAAGTGATTCATCCATATAAACTAGCAAGGTAAAACATACACAGGCTTGATACTATATATGCATGTCATGTTTTTCATGAGCACCGTGTTCAACATCACTAGCTGGCCTGGTGAGAAAATGATTCCCCTAAATAAACGAGCAAGAAACAACAGGCGTTAGCTTGATATTGCACAAAGCTCTTATAGGATGTTTTATGCAGGCTGCAAATATATAAAAAAGAAGGAGACTATGGGTTACAGATATTGTTTAGAGTCACTTATAAAGATTAATAAGCTCTTTTGAGAATGTTGAAGCAAATAGTAAGCTTCCTATTGTTCATACAGTAATGATGAACTAAAGGAAATGAGAGGTGACATTGAGGGACACAACTTGGTTTCCACAGTGAGGGGTGAATGATTGGTGATGGCACCATCTGACCCTTAGCAAGGTATGATTATGGATGTGTTTACTGTCTATGTTCTCTTTTATATGTATTCAATGGGGACTGTGCTATCATAAAAGAGAGATATGTGAGTAAACAGAGCACTATACTGGCACCAGTCTTAGTGAGCTGATGCAACATAATAATAGGCCCTGAAGAAAGCCATATTGACCCCGTTGGGGCACATACATCAATGGCTGAAACACGTCGACCTGAAATTAGACGTAGGGGCGCATCATAGCTCCAGGTACATCACACGTTGTTTTTAATCTTGTCCAACAGCACCAGTGACAAATAGGTAGAGTATTACAACGGCGCACTCTAGACAATTTTAAACTACACTCGTTTCACAGTTAATGCACATATCACATTGGAAGAGCACATATATAAAAAAGAAAACTCTGACCTGCTCCTCTGTAATCAGGTGTGGAAGCACACCCCGGAGGCGAAGGCACCCGGGGTGGGACCCCAATGATGAAGCATGCCACCAACTAGGTTAGTGGGTGAGGGGTCTTTTATAAAAATTAAAGGATTTTTGGGGAACACAGAAACAGGCCCTATATATTAATGCAAACTGATTAGATACCAGCTCTTGCTGTTTTGTCTATGATTAATTTTTGGGAAGGTAAGCAGGTATATGTTTTCTTCTCACTCTCTTGTGTGTTGGGTATAAATTATGTTATGCTTGTTTTCAAGCTTTGACACACATATATATATATATATATATATATATATATATATATATATATATACATATATATATATATATATATATATATATATATATATGTATATATATATATATAATAATAATGTCATTAGCTATGGACAACAAACACTAACATTCGACTTTGATTCAGCGTTCTGTAGTTTCACAGAGAAAACAGGGGGGTTAGCTATTTGAGGAAACCTGTATGAACCACACTGGGACCCGATTGGCTGCAGTGTTCTACTGTGCTATGACATTATTTACTGAAGACCAGGGGCGCAATGCTTGTTGGGCTGAAAGGGCTTCAATCCCTCCTGTTGTGTGTCTCAGTTCGGGCTGCTGCAACTTCCAGGACACACATATCTTTCTGATCTGTGCAGGACTGCGCTGGAAATAGGGCCTCAATGATAGCCCCAAAATATGTCCAAAGCATTTGAAGTGCATAAGAAACGATTGGAAGGCTGATCCAGAGTGCAGCATCGCTCTGGCCAGAGTCACAAAATATTCTGCAACTGTTTTATCACTCTTCCATCTTCAGTCAAATGCATACAAAACATAAAGCACACCTTAATTTAAAAATAAATGTCAAAATAATTCACTGCGGGTGCCTGTGAGTGTAACTAGACAGCCACATAACTGAATCCTGGTTTGGGCATGCTGGAATAGTGATCTGTATCTATAGTGCTACACTGTACTGTGACTGAAAGCACTGAGTATGTAAGTTTCTGCGTATATTACACACAGTATAACAAAGGCTGCTGCAAAATGTGCAGAGATGACAAGGCAGACTACCTAACTTTATGCAGCGCAGCTACCAAAGTTGCGCTGTGTTGCATGAAAAGGAGCGAGCAGAACAGCACAACATCTAATAAATTATAGTGAACAGCACCAAATCTACAAAGATTTGGCGCTGTTTTCATCACTCCTTGTGCTTCCACACTTTACCTTAACATGAGCCAACACACACACACACTTGCACTTGCCCTTGGGCAAGGGTGTGTGCATTCTGGCAAGCATAGGTTTTTGACCCACTTTGGTTCTCCCTCAGTTTTTCATTTTATATTTTTTTAGGCTGACTCTGCTTTGGGCACCCACACAAATATGATATCTTTTTTATCGGGAGACCAAGGGGAATGCTGGGTAGAAGGAAATGTATGCCGGTGCGGTGATCCTACAACTTTCCCACATAGAAATGCAAAGAAAATGTAACTTTTTAGCTGAATTTGAGGTTTGCAGGGAATTCTGGGTAAGAAAACGCTGGAGGATCCACGTAAGCCACACGGTCAGCCAAGCGCCAGTCCCTACTGCAAGCAAAATGCCAGTACACACACAGCCAGCCAAACACCAGTACATGCAGACCGTCAGCTGAACTCCAGTTCACATACAGACAAGCTTTCCCTGGTATCTCGTGGTAGATGAGCCTAAAGTATCACTGATCTGTCCCAAGGGGGGCAGAAACATTCAAAATATGTGCCCCAAAAAAAGGGGGAGCGACCCTTGCCTATTGGGCCACTCCTTGACATGCCCATAAACATATCGCTGGTGCATAGTGGGCTTTCTGGCCCCCTTTGGAGGAGGGGGGGGAGATTGGTTGTAATAACCACCATCTGCCCCCATGGTGGGGCAGAAAGACTGTGCCTATTTTTTTATAGGGGGTGTCAGCATGCCCATTCTGGGCAGCCCTCACCCCTACACAAAGAAAAAAATAGTGCCTAGTGGGCTTTCTTCCCCCACCCACCTCCAGGGGTCAGATGGCGGCGTATAGCCCCAGGCAAAAAAGACGGGGCTGATGCTTTGTGGGATGGAGGGTATTGTAATGCCCATCCTGGGCAGACCCCACACCTAGATGTACAAAAAGAAATCCCTGGTGCCTAGTTGGCTTTCTGCCTTCCGGGGTAGATTGGGGACTATTGCTTCCATCAGCCCCCTGGGGAGGCAGAAAGACTGTGCTGATTTTTTTTAGGGGTGGGGATCCACGTAAGCCACACGGTCAGCCAAGCGCCAGTCCCTACTGCAAGCAAAATGCCAGTACACACACAGCCAGCCAAACACCAGTACATGCAGACCGTCAGCTGAACTCCAGTTCACATACAGAGAAGCTTTCCCTGGTATCTCGTGGTAGATGAGCCTAAAGTATCACTGATCTGTCCCAAGGGGGGCAGAAACATTCAAAATATGTGCCCCAAAAAAAGGGGGAGCGACCCTTGCCTATTGGGCCACTCCTTGACATGCCCATAAACATATCGCTGGTGCATAGTGGGCTTTCTGGCCCCCTTTGGAGGAGGGGGGGGAGATTGGTTGTAATAACCACCATCTGCCCCCATGGTGGGGCAGAAAGACTGTGCCTATTTTTTTATAGGGGGTGTCAGCATGCCCATTCTGGGCAGCCCTCACCCCTACACAAAGAAAAAAATAGTGCCTAGTGGGCTTTCTTCCCCCACCCACCTCCAGGGGTCAGATGGCGGCGTATAGCCCCAGGCAAAAAAGACGGGGCTGATGCTTTGTGGGATGGAGGGTATTGTAATGCCCATCCTGGGCAGACCCCACACCTAGATGTACAAAAAGAAATCCCTGGTGCCTAGTTGGCTTTCTGCCTTCCGGGGTAGATTGGGGACTATTGCTTCCATCAGCCCCCTGGGGAGGCAGAAAGACTGTGCTGATTTTTTTTAGGGGTGGGGATACTGTAATACCCATTCTAGGCAGCCTCCACCCCTAGATGAATAAAACAAAATCCCTGGTGCCTAGTGGGCTTTCTGGCCCCTCCCCCCTCCCCCCCAGCAGAATGGGCACTATTGCCCCAATATTTGGGAGGGGTGGTGTTATTATAATGCCCATTTATGGCACCTCCCCCCCCCCAGATGAATATTTTAAAAAAACCTGGTTTATAGTGTACCATCTGCCTCGGTGCTCAGGATGCTGAGATAGCCCCCTGAGCACCAAGGTAGTGAGACGATCGGCTCATTTCACTTTCAGTGAAATTACATCAGCACGCCATGAACATCTTCACTGAAACAAAAAAAAAAAAACAGCCTTGAGAGATGAGGAAGCTCTCCCCCATCTCTCGAGGCTGTTTCTTTCTGAAAGAAATCCCTCTGGTGCCTGCACCAGAGGGATTTCAAAAGCCTTGTGGTCGGGTGGTCGGATGGCCGGGAACTGTCTGAGGCACATGAGCATTTCTAGTGTCGGAGGTCTCCCAGCCACCCGACGCACAGAAAGGGTTAAGATAAAAAACAAGTGTGTTAAAAATATATATTTTTAGTAATACCCAATCAAACTGTAGCTTGTGTAAACCTTTTTTAATACGTTTTCATTAGAAGGACATACTCCAGAATAAAGCTGATAAAACCCTTACATTACATCTCAAAAACAATAAAACTTTGTCACCATGAAGCCTCAAATGCCTTCACCAATTAAAGCCATATAGTGGCTCCCAAGAACCCTTTAGATTTGCTGATTACCCAACTGCACACATTTACTTTTTTTCAGGTAGTAGGCACCCTGGCAAGTAGGTTTGTTTATTTTTTGCTGCATAGCTCTCACTATGCTTCAAAGAACAGGAGACCCCTCCCCCCCACCTCCAGTCCTGTCCTTTCAGCCAGAGGCAACTGATGGTGGTTTTGTTCTGCAATGGTTGTTTTTTTCTCTTTAAAAAACTTATGGGAAATTATTTTTTAAATTATATAACGTTGGAAATGTCATTCCCATCCACGTCAACCACTGAGTTCATCCAAACTCCATTTACTGGTATAGGAGACGTTGTTTGTTTTTCAAAGTTTCTCATGCCTCCTGGTGTTGCACTCTCTCTACCTACTCAGACCACCTACAAGATGGCCATAAAAGGGATGGGTTTCAATTGAAAACTGTGCAGAGCAGAATTACCATGTCCAAATCCAATCCACACAATTATATAAAAGGTCCAGTGTTCCTGCACCCAGATTCACTGG
The DNA here is from genome assembly GCF_031143425.1 of Pleurodeles waltl. Taxonomy (NCBI): domain Eukaryota; kingdom Metazoa; phylum Chordata; class Amphibia; order Caudata; family Salamandridae; genus Pleurodeles; species Pleurodeles waltl. The sequence goes on from NC_090441.1 coordinate 96,354,473, forward strand.
GTACATGAACAACAAATCCGACCGGAAAGTCCAGCAGCTAAAATCACTGTTGGAAAAGGACGGATTTTGTAGCAAGGACCCTTTCTATGCCTCCTTCCTAAACCTCAGACAGGGCACAAAATGCTCTCCTGCCTGCCAACATTCTTCAATCCTTCCTTCACCCTTCTCACCCCATCCATCTAACCCTGCTTTAAAACAACCCACAGCACACTTTTACCACAACACCCTGCATGCTTTCATCACCTTCTGGAAGCTGTTGGTAAATGCGTGCATTAAACACAACTGAAAAGGGGATATAATGCAGAATACCACCAGGTAACTTTGGGTCTTAAATAGTCATTCATCACACACTAGCTTCAACAAAAAGAAAGAGAATGCAAGATTCCATCATGCCCTCAGGCAGTAAACGCAGGGCTGTAGGCAAAATGTTTATGAGAAATCTAGCAAAAACGGTGGGTTGTGGCTTTTTTTCTTTGAAGATGGTGCATTCACATACAAGGGGTAACTCCGGTGTTGGGACCTGACCTGAGGGTAGACTGGGAGATAGCTCAGGTGTGTGATACCTCAACATATAATTTATGTCAAACGAGAGACATACCTCTCCCTCGTAATGAAAACACCTTTATGATCAGTTTGCCAGACTTTATTGTTAGACGGATGTAGAAGTTGTGTTAATATATATTTTGTGTTTAATTTTTACCAGGGCAGTGCCAGTGCAGAGGCAGTACACGAGCACTACCCACGCGTAGACATAGCATTACTGTATCCTGCCTCTTCAACTAGTGTAGGTTGGCAGCAAAATGCTTTTGAAACATTATTCTGCTGCTAAACTAACCCTGGGTCATTCAAAAGAAACATAAATCTGACTTTGAGTGTAATATGGTACCAGGGCAAAAGCATTAGACAATGAAAACAATAATTTATGAAAAACTGGTTATCCTTGGTGTCTACCTTGTTTTTCTCTTGTTGTTTATTCAAGATTGTCTCTTTCTCAACCCAATCCAGGCTAATTGCTATAATTGGTACCAACTTTACGGACAACCATTACAAATAATATGGGCATTATTTTCAAAGGAATTTTGAAGAAAGTTGTAATAAATTTTGCATTTTATAATGCACATTGCTTCTGCACAATATTGATATTTTAGTGGGTTTCACACTTTAGGTGCTCGAGCTTCAGGACAAAATCAGAAACACAGTTTAAGAGACACTATTTTTGTTGGATTGACCTCTTTGTAGGGCATTACCCATCAGCCAAACTTTCTATATGCTCTGAAGCTTGAAGGAATACAGATGTCCTTTGTATGCTGGTACTGCCTTGTAAAGTCTTTCCAAGGCAACAACCTTGTTATCAGTTTTGTAGGCTTAGGAGCTTCCTCCCTGGATGTAGCTCAGTAACTTCATATGAGAACTGCTCGGTGTGTAGTGAGACATCTATTTTGTTTTGATTTTAAATACTGCAGATTTCTGTTAGTGAAATGAAAAGGTGGGAATAATGCCAACTGATTGGCACTAATTTATTCGATTTCAGGAGGAATGGAAGAGGCATTAGGAATCAAACTCGAAACTTTCTAGTCACACGTCATTAACCCACCAATCACAATGTTCTGAGGCATGTACGTGAGCAGCCTCAAACAAGCATGTTTTGCCTTTGATCAACAGTCAGACACAAGTCTTTCTGAAGATTAAATTGAAAATATTCCATCACCATTTCATAGAAAGATTTTTTTTGAGAATTGGCAAAAACACTTGTCTTGAAATGGCTTTTCTAAAACTGGTTCTAAAGTGTTTTGGATTGAAATTTATAAAAGCTGATTTTAAGTGGTCTTATTCATGTCCCTTTTTATAAATATCTGTCCATGGCATATAAACATTGCTAAATCCACTAAAACAAGTTTGTTATAGTTGAATCATATTTGTTCAATATATCTAAAAATTCACAATGTATCTCTCTTTGCATTGGCTCCAAGGATAGCTCCGCACTATTGTTTCAAGTGTTCAACCTCCCTCTCCATTGCATGACCTGCTTGCCACTACCGAACTTCAGGTCTAGTTGCGCCCCTGCTGAAGGCCCTTTAGACATGTAGTCTTCGGGTTTCTCATTAATAATTTTATCGTGTTAAACTGTCTGTTGAGTATGCAAATAAAAAAAAGCCAGAATAATTCTCACACAAGTGTCCTTAATAGAACTGAAAATGTTCTGCAACGTCAAAAACTATTGTGTCCTGTCAAGGAATTTAAGTCCGCTGAAAAAACTGGGTGGTCTCTCTAAAGAGCACGGCGATGTAATTAAGGCTGTGGCTTAAAAACACACAGCTAAAAATCTGTGCTTAGCATAGTGTGCCGACTGAGTGGTACTTTTCTGCTTCTTTCTGTTACTGCAGCAACATATATAATACAAGTAACATTACACCTACAACAAGACAGGACTAGTTACGTGCATAAAACAAATAACAATAGCTTTGTTGTATAAAATATTGAAAATACTTCAGTTCTGAAAAGATGAGACTGTGAAAGAACTATAACGAGTCTCTTTGAAATTACATCAAAGGCAGTGCAGGGTGCTACTGCTGCAGAGTTAATATTTTTTCGTCACCCTGAAGGTGAGGGCAAAAATGGAGAGCCCGATAGGGACCTGTCTTAGCACCTGCTTTTTAGGTCAAGCGTAACCGTTCGACAGTGTGTATACTTTTAGTATACTTCTTATGGCTTACAGCAATTTTATTTGTTGGTTGCAGTGTACTTTAAAAACTCTTGCTCAATGGTGGTCAGTTCTGCCTTTTTCTTCCTTCTTTTTCAGAGCAGTGACCAACTACTGCATTACTACACTTTGGTTTCTTTATCCTTTGCTGTGACAGACTATTTTTGTTATTTCTTTGGTGCTCCCTTTTCACTCTAATTGTTTTAGGCTGGTAGCTGCCTGCGTTTTATTGAAGCATTCCATTCCTCCCATGTCTTCCCATGTAGCTGACATCTGTTTTAGCTTTATTCCAGTGCTGTCCTCTTTTTCCTCTGGCTCCTAAAATAAGCTTATTTTACAAAAGAAAGACCTGGTCCTCTAGCTTGTAGGAGTGTACATTTTAGTGATAAAAAGCCTGAGTTATGCAATCATTTTTGATAAACTAATGTGCGGTTTAACTTTGATTAATAATCATGTAAACAAAAACGGGTGACTTTTTGTAATGGCCACCATTTTATGTGACTAATGTTAACATAAGCTAAATTAAGTTATTTTCCAAAGAAAAGTGTGCGTTTTAACTCAAAAAGTGTGTTAATAACGACCTCATGAGGCTTTTGATTATACGTCTAGTACAAGGACATTGTGTAATGCCACTAATGAAATGTCTCAACTGTGTTCTGTAGTTTGACTGTCTCATTGTTAGGAAATGTTACTAACGTGTGTGTTTCCCTCGAGGCTGGAAGTAAAATAAACAGAGTAAATCGTTCTTCCTCCGTGTTCGTATTCCTGGTGCAGTTAGAACAAAGGATCCATAGATGAAACGGAAGAGAAGGAAATCAAGAATATAAAATGTATTAGTTTAGGTTTCTTCAATGGAGCAACAACGATTAGAAAACTTGGTGTGAAGCTAATGTGTAATTTTTAGATATCTGGTAATATTCTGATAGATCATAATTTCCTCACCTTATGTCTCATCCAATCATTTTTCACTGACAAGATTAATTTAACGTTCTGTCACCACTTTAGGAGAGCTGTCTTTGGGCAGTTTCCTTTTTTGTTATTCCATGAGTGTATTCTTATGCTATCATTACTTTTAATGCTTTAATGGTTTAGCATATTCTTATAGTCCAAATTCTAAACCATTACCCTATCCTTACCTGTATCCTGATGCTGATTACTGATGGTGTCCTTCTGATGAAGTAGATGGTGTTGCTGTTATCTGTAGTGCATTGGTAATGTATAGACTGTGATTTGCTATGTGTCATTTTTGTTTTTCAGGTACCATCTGCAAATAATTAATTAAATAACTGCTGCATATAATTTTTGATATTACCCAAGCTAGATGTTTTACAAATTTGTGTTACTAAAACTTTTACATGAAGCCCAACATGTTAATGCTAATTAGTGGTTAGTGAGGGAAGTGTTTTCTCACATGTTCATTATATGTTTCTGATGCTTCTTTGCTTATCATTGAACTAATGTATTCAATTTCTCTTGTCCAGATCTTGGTGTTATGGTTTTGTGTTATAACTCTTGAGTTGATTTGCCCACTTGTAATGATTAAACTCAGATATATAAGGCGTTCGAATCAGCTTTTGTTGACTCTCTATATGTATCATTTGTGTTTTAGAATTATTTTTGTGACCTTAGTGTTGTTAATATAGGGAAATGAAATTGTTACTTCTTAATAAACTGGCATGGTTATTGAGGTTATATTGATTTCATATGTTGTTGTGATGTTTATGACGTATTACAATTGACATCCCCTCTAAACAACGTTGGTTCGGTTCATCGGCCTGATGCATGAAATCCACTATTCAGTCTAAGATAATAGCTAGGGTTTCTCCGCGCTCACAAGCTCATGTAAGTCACAATATGCCCTTTCTGGTAGAATGTAGCTAAACGTAGAAGCAATGATGTGAAACTCGCTTAGCCTCGCACCATATCTCGAGTCTCTCTCTCTCCAGGGCCCCTCCCTGCCAGCACTCACAACATCACACATAGGGCATTGCTTAGCTCCTTTATTGGGGCCATAAATATTTTCAGGCTGCTAATCTTGTTGAAATGTGAGGCAAGAATGCTTGCAAGTCTTTTAATTCTGATAAAATAAAAGAAAATACGTATCCAGCCTTATTTTCCAATTTCTGTTCAGACGTTTACACAATGCGGGGTAGTGCAATCATCTTCTCTTCACCTAGTAGCCACCAAAACATGACAGTAAAGACAAACTTACGAGACAGAGTTGACCAATTTACGTAGCAAGAAAAGTCCAGTTCTGAATTTACAATGCCAATAGCTGTAACTCAAGAAAATGCGAGACCTATTGCATTGCAAATGCTTGTTAGAACTGTCAGTGCTGAGCAGCGGCAGGACCCGGCCCACTTAAAGCCATTGTACTGTCTCTTGTTGGTCTGAAAACGCTGGGAAGCAGGTACTGTAGACCTTGAGAGAAACACTCAATAAAACTCTCTTATGCATTAAAAGATGTATAGAATCATTTCCTACACTCAAGAGCAACTTAGACCTACTCCTGATGGTAGCCAATTTCACTGAAACGGAAAAAAATCTTTCGGAGCCACAACTACTTCCTCTGAAATGCAGAGGAAGGCCATCCTGGCTTAAATAGCACGTGTAGTGGGTTAAAATGGAAAAGGGACCAGATTGAATAAAACACTGCCTTGTGTGTTCGTGTGTCGGCCATTTTGAAAGTGTGTCGATGTCAGTTCACTATACCGGAAACCACATTCGGAATACTAGTCCAAGATAAATATGTTTTCAACATTCATACTTTCTTATCACACCCATGTCGTTCCCTAATAAAATAAATCTTAATAGCTTATATCTCAACGCGTTATCATTTTGACTGCTTCACGTGATACATTGTTACATCATTACAAATATTAAACTGCTTGTCTAGTTTCTTGAAACAATACTACTTCAGGTACCGCAACACATTGCTTTTCTACGAACAGGCGCCCAAGTAATATTAAAACTGGCGTTCAGCGTACGCGCGGCCGAGCAGGGCCGCCATGGCGGTTTGTCACCCGTGTCCTTCTTCTGTGTCTGTGATGTGTGATGCCTCCTCGGCAGTCAGGCAGCGCGCAGGGCAGCCCCGCCTATGGTGCTATATCGAGGGTCCTTCGGTCTGGACCTGCTTGGTCTGAGAGGAGACAGCAATGGCGGATTACGATACTTATGATGACCGGGCCTACAGCAGCTTTGGAGGCGGTCGAGGGTGAGATGGGTTGGCAGGAATAACACCTGCGGTGCGGGGGGGAACGGCAAGGCGCGGCTGGAAGCAGGCAGGAAGTGGGCCGTCACTGGTTGGACTCCAGATTGGAATCCGATCTCTCAAGCATGGCCATGGAGCCCCTGGTATTTGGATCAGCAGATCTTTCGGTCTTCGCACTCCACGGCCTGTGTGGGTTAGCTATGTACTGTGGGGCATTCGATGGGCCCCGTGACCTGTGTAGGCTTCCCACGGACTTCCTCGGCGCCGCCAATGTGTAGTCAGCCAGGGCTCATGTCTGGACATCAGTAGAATGCGGAGGAGGAATAGGAGCCTGGATCTTGGCATTAATCTCCCCTTAATCGAGTTCTGCGAGCAAAAGGCTTGAGGCACGTGCCTGCAGCAGATCCGCTGGGACCGTGCCCCTCCTGCGGCCATCCCAAGCAGGTTGTCCTTATTTTACCCCTAAACACTGCTACTTGACCCATGTCTGATAGACCCCTCTCACAGCACCACTTTGGGTCATCCACTTGCAGGCAGCTCTTTTGCTCCCCTCATTATATTTCTCCGCAGCCACATGGAGGCCCGTCTCTTCCCACCCCCTCTCCGCCATTCGTGCAGCCGCCCTTCCTTCTGCCCCTCCCCTCTCTCTGTAGGGGTATTGGGTGTTCCCTAATACTTTTACGAGGAGGACACACTTGTGGAGAGAATGCAGACAAGCGGGGTTTAATCCCCAGTCCCCTTTCCAAAATATATACGCCTATCATTTACTAAATTCATGAACATATTTAGCTATCCTTCCGTGTTCCAGCTTAACACCCTCATCTTCATCATACGTATCAACTGTCGGCGTCTTTTACAAAAAGCCAAACATATCTTTCGTAACCACAGCACAACTACGCGTTAAGTGATTATTGTAGAGTTATTGCCAACGTTGGTTATGTCATGTTGGTTTCGTAACGCGGTGTTCGCTTCTGGCACACCCCAAGACGTGGAAGGAGCTCGGAATATCGCACACGGTGACGCATGAAATAGTTAAATTTTCTCTTAGTTCAGTTTCCCAGAAGGACCGTACACAAGTCTTCTGAACTATATGTCTTGCCTTCTATAGAGCCCATACACACGGGGATGGATTAGAGCGGTTTGGAGCTGTGGCTAACCCCCTTCAGTTCCTTTTGGTTTATGACCATTGTCATTCCAAAGTACTTGTTACAGATTCGCAATGACAAGACTTGACCTTGGAGATAAGTTATGAGCGGTGATGGCGCCCGATAGGCTGATGCAGTATAGTGTTGGAAGGTGGTAATTATGTGATGAGCAAAAGTGTCAGGAGAGGCGAATCAGCCGATTGGGTGCCGTATTTGGGCTGAGGGTTAGCTATTACCATCTATTTTTATTATGACTTGATTATGACATTTTAATAAAATGCCTACTTGTTCATTGGGTGGGATGCCCCTGAAATTTTTTCTTTTTTAAAAAAAAGTTAAAATTCTCTTTTGCAGCTAGTCAGTGAGGTTGACAAATTAGTGCAGCAGTCCCATATCGGACCTCTGGTTATTTGAGGGCTCATTTTATATCAAGAGTGGTATTTGTGAAAGGGTCTGATTACGTACACCTTTCCCTAAATCTACCTGGACATCTGAAACTAGGCAAGTTCATGGCTGGAATACCCGGGAAGACTGCGCTCGCCTAAACACTAACCAGGCCTGTAAAAATGTACTTGCCCAGCCTCTATGGCGGATCGGATTTTATCAGGGTGAGCTATTTTTTAAGTCATACTAGCCTGTCCTTGTGAGCTCGAGCTGGCCAAGAGCTGGTATTGTGTTCATTCAGAAAGTGAATGAACGAAAATAATGTTTAAATCTTGTTTTTATCTGGTCAGATTTGCTGTGCATTGAGTAACAGGTCTAACGTCAGTATATGTGTAATCACAAATTACTGCTTATTTTGTCTTGGAGATTGGTGCTTGTTTCATTTGTTTCATTCTCTGACTGCAAAATTAGAGGGCATTGTTTATATAAAAAAAAAAAAAAAGCTGTAGAATGTTCAGATCTTTCCTAACACACAATTTTAGTAGCTTGTAAATGAACAGTATACATATTTCAAATTATATCAACAAAAAGGAAAGCTTTTTTTTGTGATTCAGAAGTATGATGGAAACGAAGATTTTAATAGGATCAAAATAAATCGGAAACTTGATGATGTACAAATAATATATATGTGGAAAAAACTGATTTGCAAACATTATAGTTTGTACGCTATATTGTTTCATCACTAATACTGCAAGTTTGTGGCCATATCAGTGGAAACATACTTGACAGTAAATGGCAGTACACTACCATATCAAGCTTTAATAATATATTTATTACAAGTCAGTCTTTAAACCTTAACTGAGAAACATTCCTGTCCTGATGACAATGCAGTTAGTGAACTAAGAGGCAAATCCAGGTTCATGTGTGGGCTAAATTCTTATCATTCATAGAACAAAAGTTTACTATATAGAATAGTTATTTTCTACACCAGATATGTGGACTTTACATATTTGAAGGTGCTGTCATGTGTGATAACAAAGAAAAAGGTGGCTCAATAAAATAACTTTACAGGATTGCTCTATTTGAGATTAGTTTGTGTGTCAAGAGCATTATAGTTAGATCAAGTAGGTTATTGAAGTCAGTAGACCTGCATGTCTGGTAACATTTTTTTATTTTTTTTATTTTTTTATTTTTTTAGGCCTGCAAACATATTTAAGGATATTCACTAACTCCTCAACATTTTCTTTTTCCTTTGGGGGAAGTTGCAAATTTAGCTCTGGCAGGGCCAGGAGTATCATTTTGAGGAATCACCAGTGACCACGCATGTACTCTTGCTTGGAAGAAATTGGTTTCAGCGAGGGACTTGGAGCCTGCCCATTGCTTACCATTCATGGGCTTCTTGTCTCGCTCATTTGCTGCCTCCTAATTAGGCAGCGCATGCCGGCTTCACTTTTCCTTTCATCTAGAACATAGACCAAGTAATGTTGCTGCATCTTGATTAGGATCCTCCAGCTGCTGGCACTGTGATCAAGGCACTATTTTTCCTTTTTATTATCTTCCTTGTTGCCCTCCTGTTGTCCGTGTTGACCCCACTGCAATATGGGGGAGAAAAAAGCGATATGACCAGTCCAGCTAAGGCCCCGTCATAGAACTTTTTTACCTTCCTGTGTCAGAACTTGTTTACTTTTTTCCCAGGCTGCTCTACAACGTGGCTCAAAGTCATTCGGTCTCTCACATGTGAGACCTATTAGCTTTGCCAGTGCTTGTTCTAGGTTACGTGTGTTTTCATGCAAAGGTGGAATTCGCACAAGTTTGATAGGAGTATGGTTGTGACATTGTCAGTCTTCAGACTGCACCAATGCACGTGCAAATATCTTGTCATGTACTTTTGTGACTTCCTTTAAAAATGAAGCACCTAATTTATTTTCATATTGTCCATAATGATAAACTGGTTCTTCACCTAATGCTCATTGAAAGTTTTCATGAGAAACTAGAAGTCCAGACACACAAGAAGTAATTAGTATTGTGTGTGTTGATTATGTAGTGGTTAATCTAACTGCATATATGATCTAAGCATTTCAGGCAATACTATGGGGAGAGAACACATGTAGATAAGAGGATGAACTTTTAAAAATAAATGGTCATTCTCTGCACTCTTGTCCTCCCTTTGCATACCCTCACAGTTGTTCTGAATACATAGTTTACAATATCACTTCCTTGATAATCGGATTTAATGATCCTTATATTGACCTTCCTTTACCTCTAGTTTCCTCTCTACCAAACTACCCACATCTTGCCTATATTTAACAATTTGACGTACTTTAAAGATGGTAGGGATTTTAAAACGGGTCTATTTGCTTTGTGCATCATCAAAGTACTTATTAGCAGTTCTGTGCTCTGTTGATAGTAAAATAATGCACTAACCCAAGAAGATTGCAGCCGTGTACATCCTATGTTGTTAGTTTTACCACAGCAACCTAAGATAACAGTCCAAAATTGAAATGCTAAGTCAATTTGCCTGGAGACTTAAAAAGTTTGATTGTTTCTTATTCTGCTACAAGTAATACCGTCCTACATGTTTAGATTGAGGCACGAGGCTAGTTACTGCTATTACTTGAATGCAAGAACACAACCCTTCCTTTTGGACTTAAAGAACTCTATGCTCCGTCAGTCTCCCAGGCAAACCTTTGTTCTGCAGCCCATAGCCTTTTTGCAAATCGAGTCAAAACTCTGTCCAGTGCGTGTAGTTATAAAGTTAGGGGGCTGCCCTATTTGAACTTTTCCTCACGTTTGTTTTTTAATGTTTCTTGGTATCTTGATACGTTTTAGAATGCAGAACTCAGTTGGAATTCTTCATTTCCACAACAGTCTACCCACCCCTTTCATCTTCTCAGCCCATATTACCCAAACACGTTTAGATCAACATGTATTTTTGATACATTTGATACATTTTGTATGTAACCTTCCACACTGGAATATATAGATATTTAGGGCGAATTGATACGAATTGGGAAGTCCGCATCCATTTTACTTGTGTAAACCTCATTAATATTTATTTGTTTTATAAGCTTACAATCGACACACAGCTTCTCGAGTTAATGAAAATGCCAAAGTTAGATCATTTATCTCTGAATGTCAACACAGCTTCTAATTTCTGCAAATGGGGAAACTGTGCTCAGAGGGTCTTTGTCCCTTTTTGAGGAGGTGCTGGTTTTCATGGTAGTAGGTGAACACATTTGGTGAAGAAGCTTATTTTTATTTTATTTGTTTGTGCTGATATCAAACGGATATAAAAACAAAGAATTTGAGTTGTGTGCCTATAGCTGGCCTCAAACTCCCTCCTTGAGACTTAACATTACATCTGGCAGGTAAAATCAGTTTTGCCTTGCTTTATCTGAAGTTGCACTTGGCAGTATTGTTTGGAAACAAAGCTCTAAGTATTTAAGACTGTGACCATCCATTGGTTTGAAGATGGTGTTATAGAGTAATAATCTAATTCTCTATTCCACTAGAAGCCAGTGCTGGCCTTGGAGGGTAGGGTGACATGAGTCAGTTTTCCTAAGGTTATGCCAGCTTGGTTTAACCATTTTTATAGCTTCAAGATCTTAGCGTAGGGTTCCCACATAAACAATTTTACAGTAGTAGAGCCTCAACACAGAGACCCGGGCTATGTTCTTGTGATTGGATAGAGCAGTGGGACAAGCCTTCGTACACAGTGTAATGGAAGTAGTTGTTGTATTTGTTTTTAACCACCTTGAGGGATTGGTCAAACCATCCCCCATGATTCTTTACTTCATGAGTTGAGTTTGGGGTAGCTCCTCTGTTTGACTATATGAATGGTAGGATATCGCCATGTAAAACCCCCATGCTTAAAATGTCAAGAACTGTACAGCTACCTTGCATATATTTTCATGATCTTTTGTGTGAAAAGGTAGGTCCATGGGACAAAATGATTAATTTAATTAAAAAAAAAAAGTGATTTCCCTGAAAGAAAGAAGTATGTGTAGTTACGGCTCCAGGTGGAACTTTGGGGCAGTGGGTGAGGTTTGAGAATAGTTCAGAGTGGTATGAGGAGAACCATTTTAGGTTATTGCCAGCAATGCCTAGAGATACGTGTTCTCCAGAATTGTATGATCCATGTTCAAAGTGGCAGGCAGGTATTAAAGGATGAAATGTGTTCAAGGTTCTGGCGAACGTCTGTGAAGAAATTGGGGACATACTGCATTTTGGATTGCTAAATAATGTAATGTTATATGAGAATAGCCAATGGATCATTAGACCTGTGTGTGTTTTTTTTTTTTTTTTTGGGGAGGGGGGGGTTGGGAAGGGGGTGGAGGAGCATTGACAGAGCTAATAGAGTTCACCTGTGGGCAAGTTATTGGCTTTGGCAATGGGTTGAAAGGGATGACGGGACAGTTTTAAAAAAAAAAAAAAAAAGTGCTATGAAGAGCGAACGCTGGCCTTTTCATAGTGTCTTTTTTTCACTTCTGGAAGTGGGAGGGAGACTGGAAATGCAGATAGGGGTAGAAGATACAGGATGAGGCGTGGTGGGAAGGTTTAGAAGAAATAAAAAACACGCCATGCCGCAGCAAATTAGCATGGAGTTAAATGGATGCTTTCGATGTCAAACCTGAGCCCTTTCACCAAGTTATTGTAAATTCATTTTGGAACCTTTGAAGTCTGTATTGTTCCTGATTTTGTTTTCTAGAATACATCCTCTGTGATGCTTAACAAATTTGTTATTGTGCATTTGTTGTGGAGTAAACAATGGAATTAAATTGTGACACGATTAATAAGGTATGACAGGCGTCACCAGAGGCCAAAACGCCCCACTGCAAACGGAAATGTGTGGGATTTTAATCCATCAAATGTTAGCCAAGATTTAGATCCTTGAAAAAAAAAAAAAAAGGGAACATAGTGTACCAAACTGGGGAAGATTTTGGGAAAGATTACACTTTTAACATAACCATTTTCGGTAATGCACATAGGCATCAACTGCTTCAAGTGGAGAGTTCAGATCAAAAACTGCAGTTTTTTTTTCCCTTTTTTTCTTCTTCTGTATTTGTACTTCTAAATAGGCCTAGAATTTAACATAGTTAATGTTGGGCAAATCCCTTCTAACGCCAACCCCACCATTTTCCCCATTAAGTGTGCAAATGTGACATGAAGGCTTCCTAGCGTAGAAGATTTTGTGATCTAGATCCCTTCGCACACTTCACTTACCAGAATTCAATACACAAATCCTCTTTCAATGGATATAGATTGTAGCAGTTATTTTAAAATCAGCCTTTTGAACATATTGTGCAGCAAAGTCAATTTTATATCTTCTTGCTGCATAAAAGTTTTTTCTTTGTGAAACTGTTTTTTTTTTTCTGCTGTTATGTTGTTGCCAGATACGTTCTTCCAGCCGTTTGCCAAAGCTAATTTGTAAAATAAAATGACGTTCTTATTTTTGGGATTGAATTTCTAAACGAAAACAGTATCCTGTTAAACCAAACACCGCTCCCTTTCCACACCGTTCTTTTTATGCATGAGTCAGTCTGGGCCTTTACCCGAGTTGTCCTTTTTTTTGTGTGTGTGTGTGGAGAGATGTTAGTTGTGATGTATTTTCATAAATGTGTACATTGCACTTCAATTCATACCTTGCGAGAAAGTTTGCTTGCAAGGTGTTGACAGGGGTGCATACATTAATGTGGCATTTCAAGGCTGTCCAGTGAAAATTTGCTGTGATGGCCAGCAGAGTTGTCAGTACATTTGCATTAAACCTATTTGATATCCTCATATCTTGGTTATTTCAGTGAAGATGGTAAGCAGTAGTTTAAAACAGTGGTTCCCAACCTGTGGTCCGGGGACCTCTGGGGGGGGGAGGGGTCCGCAAAGCCTCCACAGGGGGTCCGCGACTGCTTGGAAAATGAAATATATTAACAGATTAGGTCCCAGCAGTCAGTGGAGGGGGTCCTTGGATTCTAATGATTCGATGGGGGTCCCCATGTTCCAGTAATGATAAAGTGGGGGGGGTCCACAGAAGCCAAGAGGTTTGGAACCACTGGTTTGAGTAGCAGGTTCCAGACATGAACGTTTGTATTTTTTCTCTCTTGGTAAGTCTGAAAGTCTTGTGTTTGTTCATGAAACGTGTCACAACTCCTCTGTTTGAATTGTGGAACTTGTTCTATTCAGTGAGCGTTCCGAGTCCCTATGAGTGGTTCAGAACTCTTAGACTGGAAAGTGCTTCTTCGGTTAATGCTGAGTGGGCACTCAAAAAATCTTCATACTTTCACCCTATCATGCAGTCCGTCATCTATTCGTGCACCCACTCATTCTATTGTTTTTGCATTTGCTTACTTACCACTCCACAGTGAATCTTGCATTGGAATTCAACAAGCAATATTCAGGGCAAATTAGACAAAATAAAGCAGAAAAAACATACTACCGTCTAATTGTGGTCGGCATATCCTTGCAATAAAAAATACAATTAAACATAGCAGGAGGTCACTTCTTGCAGTGGCATTTTCCTTAGTGTATTAAAAAAACAAAAAAAAAACATGGCCCCAATGTTTAGAAGCGTTTACCATCCTGGATAGGAAAACAATAAAATGCTCCGCACAGTGAGATTCAGAGGCCACGTAGTAATCCTTACTCTGCTTGACAATCGTCGATTAGTAGTGTACATAGTGTAATTGTTATACCAGTCCAAGGTGAATGACAATGCTTATGAACATGGCAAACATATAAGAATGGTGAAGCAATGATACACTATGGATAATAGCATTCTGAAGCGGCTGCAGTGTTTAGAAGCAGTGGCTGCATAGGAAAGCAGTAAGACTAAAATGAGTGGTAAGTGAGCATAGTCTAGTGAGCTGCAGGGCACGTTTTTATTTCTTTTCTTTAAACGATGAATATATAAACATAAGTTGCATATAAATGGATAAAATACAAAACTAAAGGAATTGTCCTTCAGCCCCTGCACTGAAGCGCTCTCCTTTTCAAGCAGATGTGCATTGGTCGTCAGCCAAACTGCTGTCACTCAAAGGGTAACATACCTAGTGGTAGAATTGGGCTAACTCAATGCTGTATTTTGTCTTCAATGGAAAAAATGTGACTGCCTCTCGAATAGACCATTGGCAGATGACGCCTGAGCCACAACTCGTGCATGCACTGTTTTTTTTTTTTTTGAAGACACTATAACTTATCTGTTATGCTCTCATCAAGGGTCTATCATGAGATTTAGTGAAACAGCATAACCAACAAGCCCCTTGCCGCCTTAGGTAATCGGAGAGATTCCACATAACATCATACCAGTTTACACACCTTAACACATGTAATAGTAATCCACCTTTGAAGGCCTATTGATCTTAACTTATGCATTTTATTTTTTGTTGAATGCCAGGACCATTGCCTTTATCTTCACTTTTGATAAAAAAAACTGATCAAATCTGTGACATCTGACATCTTTTCCCAGTGAAGCAGTCATGCCTATCGCCTTTAAATTTGGCTTGGCGCCAAACTATAAGAATGTCCAAAATTATAGCTGACAAAGCATGCATTTTTTGCTCATGCGACCCTCAAAAGAATGCTACCCTTGCAAATCTTATACCTCCAGGATTCATCTGAGGGGACACCCACCACCAAAACCTTTACCTACTATTGTAATCTGTGATAATCTAAGTAACAAAATATCTGTATTCAGGTTTTAACACAGTGTAATAAAAACCCACCCGTAAACGCTTATTGCCTCTTATCATATCACTTTCACGATAAATTAGACTTGCCTTTGTCATTTTTGATAATAAACAGATCAGACCTAGAGCATAGATTATGGTTTTCCCCAGTGAACCGAGCAGGCCTTATCACCAGCATGTCACAATAACCAACTCGTAAACACAGACTTTCCCACAAGTCACCCGTTAAGCGCACACTTTTAAACTTATGAAATTGCACCAAATTACAATTGGTAAAACAATATTCAACTCCTCATAAAAGGGCCTAACAGGGATTATCAGTGCAAATCTTCTACCCTTAGTACTTGTCGGATGGAGTGACCAGGACCAAACGCTTGCCCACCCTTTAATGCCTTTTTGTATTAATATGCATGTCACTAAGTAATTAGGCCCACTGCTCTAGCTGAACTTTAGCATAATAAACAGATCAAAGCTAAGGCACTTTACCCAGTAAACTAGTCAAGCCTTTATCCTCTGCTGGTGGCTGTGTTACCATAACCAACCCAAGCCTACTGTATTGCACATAAGATTTCCCACAAGGCAATCACCAGGCATGCAGTCATACAATTATGTGTATAGTACAAACAAAATACCCTTGACCAAATAATATTCAATTTCCCAAGGGGGCACAACAGTGAATCTGATAGTACAAGTCTCCTACACTCAGATTTGTCAGGAGGCACAACCATACCTCGTAAAATCTACCCGCAAACTCGCTATGGCGAGTCATTTTGTTTTATCAGGTGAGCTATTTTTAGGACCTACTCCTCCTTTCTGGCACATTGACTAAGACACGTGTTCTATTTAGTCAGTGATTAAGACGCCTTTAAATCTTGTTCTTGTTATAATTTGCTCTATGTTCAGAGATGGAGGTCAAAAGTCAGTTTGTCTTTTTAATTCTGACTGCAGAGTTTCAGGATTTTGTAAGATTACCACTCTGATCTGCTGTAAAAAGTATGAAATGAAAGGCTGTAGGTTTTTCTAGCACACAACATTTAAATAACTAAGTCAACTATGCAGACATTTCAAAATACATGTGAGTAGCCGTTAAAGACCATTTTTCTGTTCAGTGTGATGGATAAAAAAATATTTAATTGGATGGAAACAAATAAGAACACTTTACTTGGTGATGTGCAAATGATAAATGTTTACTGAAACCCAGTTTCTCACAGATTAATACACTACATAGTTTTAGCAGTAAAACCGCAAGTTAGTGACGTTTGTGGACATTTCTTGATGATTTACTGTATGTAAATGAGTGTGCTACCACATCACGCTTTAGTAATATAGTTATTAAAAGTGAGTGTTTAAACATAAACTGGGAAATACTTGTGCCCTGATGGTAATGCTATTAGTAAACTAAGATAAGTCACGGATCATGTGTTCCATGTATGTGGGCTGGATTCTTATTATAAATGGATAAATCTTTTAGTCTATTTAATCAAACAAAAGGGGATTGTTGTACAGCAGAAATGCTGAACTCCCATATTTGAAGGTGCGTTCCTATGTGAGAATTAAGGAAAACGCGACTCTGTAAAATATTAAATATTTGCCTAGGATAACACAATTTGAGACCCGGTTATGGGTCATGCAGATTGTAAGGAAATGCCTCCTTGGCATGGTTACCCCCTGACTTTTTGCCTTTGCTGATGCTATGTTTTGAATTGAAAATTTGCTGATGCCTGCTAACCAGGCCCCAGCACCAGTGTTCTTTCCCTAACCTGTACTTTTGTTTACACAATTGGCACACCCTGGCATCCAGGTAAGTCCCTTGTTACTGGTACCCCTGGTACCAAGGGCCCTGATGCCAGGGAAGGTCTCTAAGGGCTGCAGCATATCTTATGCCACCCTGGGGACCCCTCACTCAGCACAGACACACTGCTTACCAGCTTGTGTGTGCTGATGAGAACAAAACGAGTAAGTCGACATGGCACTCCCCTCAGGGTGCCATGCCAACCTCACACTGCCTATGCAGTATAGATAAGTCACCCCTCTAGTAGGCCTTACAGCCCTAAGGCAGGGTGCACTATACCATAGGTGAGGGCATCAGTGTATGAGCACTGTGCCCCTACAGTGTCTAAACAAAACCTTAGACATTGTAAGTGCAGGGTAGCCATAAGAGTATATGGTCTGGGAGTCTGCAATACACAAACTCCACAGCACCATAATGGCTACACTGAAAACTGGGAAGTTTGGTATCAAACTTCTCAGCACAATAAAAGCACACTGATGCCAGTGTACATTTTATTGTAGCATACACCCCAGAGGGCACCTTAGAGGTTGCCCCCTGAAACCTTAACCAACTACCTGTGTAGGCTGACTGTTTTTTAGCAGCCTGCCATACTCGAGACATGTTGCTGGCCACATGGGGAGAGTGCCTTTGTCACTCTGTGGCTAGTAACAAAGCCTGCACTGGGTGGAGATGCTTATCACCTCCCCCTTGCAGGAGCTGTAGCACCTGGCTGTGAGCCTCAAAGGCTCGCCCCCTTTGTTACAGCACCACAGGGCATTCCAGCTAGTGGAGTTGCCCGCCCCCTCCGGCCACGGCCCCACTTTTGGCGGCAAGGCCGGAGGAGATAATGAGAAAAACAAGGAGGAGTCACTGGCCAGTCAGGACAGCCCCTAAGGCAACCTGAGCTGAAGTGACTGACTTTTAGGAATCCTCCATCTTGCAGATGGATGATCCCCCAATAGGGATAGGAATGTGACCCCCTCCCTTCGGGAGGAGGCACAAAGAGGGTGTAGCCACCCTTAGGGCCAGTAGCCATTGGCTACTGCCCTCCCTGACCTAAACACACCCCTAAATTCTGTATTTAGGGGCTCCCCAGAACCTAGGAACTCAGATGCCTGCAACCTAAGAAGAAGAGGACTGCTGAGCTGAAAAACCCTGCAGAGAAGACGGAGACACCAACTGCTTTGGCCCCAGCTCTACCGGCCTGTCTCCCCCCACCCCCTTCTGAAGAAACTGCTCCAGCGACGCTTTCCCCAGGACCAGCGACCTCTGAATCCTCAGAGGACTGTCCTGCTCTAGAAGGACCAAGAAACTCCTGAGAACAGCAGCCCTGTTCACCACAGACTGCAACTTTGTTTCCAAAGGAGCAACTTAAAGACAACTGCGTTTCCCGTCAGAAGCGTGAGACTTGCAACTCTGCACCCGACGCCCCCGGCTCGACTTGTGGAGCACTTCAGGAGAACAACACTTCAGGGAGGACTCCACGGCGACTAAGAGACTGTGAGTAGCCAGAGTTGCCCCCCCTGAGCCTCCACAGCGACGCCTGCAGAGGGAATCCCGAGGCTCCCCCTGACCGCGACTGCCTGTTCCCCAGATCCCGACGCCTGGTAAAGACTCTGCACCCGCAGCCCCCAGGACCTGAAAGATCGGAACTCCAGTGCAGGAGTGACCCCCAGGAGCTCTCCCTTGCCCAGGTGGTGGCTACCCCGAGGAGCCCCCCCCCCGCCTGCCTGCAACGCTGAAGAGACCCCTTGGTCTCCCATTGATTCCAATTGAAAACCCGACGTGTGTTTGCACACTGCACCCGGCTGCCCCCGTGCTGCTGAGGGTGTACTTTCTGTGCTAACTTGTGTCCACCCCCGGTGCCCTACAAAACCCCCCTGGTCTGCCCTCCGAAGACGCGGGTGCTTACCTGCTGGCAGACTGGAACCGGGGCACCCCCTTCTCCATTGAAGCCTATGTGTTTTGGGCACCACTTTGAACTCTGCACCTGACCGGCCCTGAGCTGCTGGTGTGGTAACTTTGGGGTTGCTCTGAACCCCCAACGGTGGGCTACCTTGGACCCAAACTTGAACCCCGTAGGTGGTTTACTTACCTGCAAGGACTAACAATTACTTACCTCCCCTAGGAACTGTGAAAATTGCACTGTCTAGTTTTAAAATAGCTATATGTGATTTATTTGAAAAGTATATATGCTATTGTGATTATTCAAAGTTCCTAAAGTACGTGCCTGCAATACCTTTCATTTGAGAGATTACATGTAAAATTTGAACCTGTGGTTCTTAAAATAAACTAAGAGAAGATATTTTTCTATCCCAAAACCTATTGGCCTGGAATTGTCTCTGAGTGTGTGTTCCTCATTTATTGCCTGTGTGTGTACAATAAATGATTAACACTACTCCTTTGATAAGCCTACTGCTCGACCACACTACCACAAAATAGAGCATTAGTATTATCTCTTTTTGCCATTATCTTACCTCTAAGGGGAACCCTTGGACTCTGTGCATACTATTCCTTGCTTTGAAATAGTGCATACAGAGCCAACTTCCTACACAGATTATAGTTAATTCAAGTAGATTATTCAAGTTACTTGACCTGCAGGGCTAGTAACAGTTTTATGACTTTTTCAGGCCTGACAACCAAGCATTTGCGTACTCCAGTAAACAGTGACAGCCCATGTAAAGAAATAACTTACTACAGACCTTAACATAGTGTAATAGCAATCCAACACTAACAGCCAATTTGCTTTAATGTAACCTCTTCCCAAGAAACGGTTATGCTTACTGCCTTTCTTGTAACTTTCCTTGATGAACAAAACCAAGCATGGCCTCTATTGTAATTTAATGCTAAGAACCACTCAAGCCCACAGTCTTCACTGTAACCGAAACAGTCTTACTGTTTGGAGCATAATCTTTTCCACAAAGCAATCAGGCGTAAAATATAATATTTACACAATTACAATTTGCAGAACAATATATAACCTCCCAAAAGGAGCTTACCAGGATTATAATAGTGCAAACTTTCTACCACCAGATATTGTCAGACCCTTGCCTAATATAGTAATCTGTGGCACACCACATAATAAACTGTCTACACAGTTTAACCCACTAAAATACTAATACCCATTTCAAGACCTATAGGGTTTAACAGATGTTTTTCACAAATACATCTGGAATTCTGCCTTTCTCTTAACTGATCAGACCTATGAAATCTGACATGCTTTCCAATGAACCAGCCAGGCCCATAGCTATAGTGTTCATCATAATAAGAAAAAAAGGCTTACTGTATTTCTGTAAGCAGGCATCCCTCGAGTACAGTCATTAGATTAAAAAATATGCACAAAATATAGTTGACAAAGCAGGATGCAAACACTATCAAATGTCAAGTAGAGCGTTGCAAATCTCTAAACTTGAGGGTTTGTCTGAGGAGATAAATAACACCCAAAGTACAGTTGTGTGAAAGTCCGTGTAAGAAAATACCTGTCTGCAGCCTTCCACACAGTGTTGTAGTAATCCACACTTATAGTCTATTGGCTGCAATAAATGATTTTGTGATAATGACAGTAGGTCTGATTTATTTGTTACATATTTTCATGTTCTATGGCACATGACATTTGTAGGTGAACTTATTGGACCTTTATCCTTCATTACTTGCAGCCTTCAAGCATAGTGACCAACTTACAAACATGTACCAAATTAAAGTGAACAAAAGGATATGCAGCTCTTCTAAAATGATTAAACGTATCCCACTGCAAATCATAAAGAAATTGTTTGAGTTAACCACCCTCAAACCCTTGCCTACTATAGTAATCTTTGAGATTCCATGTAACACAGTCTACAGCAGCGGTCTCTAACCTTTTCTGTAGTGAGAGCTACTGCAGACAAGTGAAAATCATTGTGAACAACTGAAAGCTAAGCAAGTCAGGTGTTGTTACCAGGCTAATACCCCCTTCCCCCCCCCCCCCCCCCCCTATAGCCAGATACTGTGCTTTAAACAAAATACTTTGACTAGGAGCACTATGACTGCCGTGTGGGTCAGTGAGAATGTTGTCTTTGGGGATGCAGGAACCTGTTTGAATGGGGATATGTCTGTCTGTATGGATGGCTGAGAGCCAGTGTCAAATATGTACTAGTGACACAGGACATACCTTTTGACATGCATCATAGTTGCACTTATAAAACCAACATACAACCATTTTTAAAATGAGAGAAATTTAAAGTGCCAAAAAGATTTCAGCAAAAGTGTTCACAATATGGAATATACTTCTGCATCTTAAATTTCTCCCACTTAAAATAATGGCTGTGTTTTTCATTTAAAAATATGGCACGGTCTACAAGCCTCTGGGAGCAAGGTGCCCACTTGTGTAAAGGTGACACTTTGAAATGGGAGAAAAGAAAAAGGAAGAGTTAAGTACAACTCCTCATTTAAATTTTAACCCATTTTCAAGTGTCACATTTACAAATCCCAGACGTCTTACTCCCAGTGGCCTGTAGGCACGTTGCCATATTCAACAGGCTTCATAAAACCTTATAATTGATTTAATTGAAAGTGGAGAAAGACATGAAGATTGAACACAAATATTTTTCTTGACTTTAAATTATCCCCTAATAAAAACAAAAAATGCTGTACTTTTCAGTTCTAAATATGGTACAGTGTATACTGGCCACTGGAGCAAGAGACCTGCTATATCTAAATGTGACACTAAGAAATGGGAGAACATTAAAATGAAGAGTTAACTTGATCACAAAGGTAATTTTTTCATTTTCATTTTCTCCTATTTAAAAGTCTTCAGAAACCATTTATTTCTTACTTCAATATTGAGTTGACAAGGTCTTTTTATTTAAGAGTTGAATAAATCCAGCTGAACGCTACTCGTTATCGGGATCTGCTATGTACAACTTGATGATTATGTAAAATAAGCAACCTTCCCTTAACGTTTAGGAGAATGTGACCCTGTGCTTAGTTAAAAACAGGCATTTGCAATACAATAAGCCTCACGTTTGCTCAAGTTAAAGCTATTTGTGTTGTAAACTCCTAACCGGACTTTTCTTGTCACATATACTGAAAATGCAAAGATAAACAGTTTCACATAAGCAAGCCGGCTGCTGCGAAGCAAACACACAAAAGGAAACAGAAGTTAGTTCGCAGTGAAACGTATTGTCAAAAATGCAATTAACCATGTTACCCGCAAAAGTGCAATTATTTATGTAACAGGATAGATGCCATGCAAAGCGCCGAACTGGTGCCCAGCGAGATTTCACTACCTACGATACCAAGAGAAAAGGTAGTCCAGAAACTATACGGAAAGCATGGCGCCCCGTATGTTTTACGTAGTTGGCTGGTGCCCTCTGAGGGCTAAACCCCGGAAAAGGCATGATGTATGCATGCCTTTCACTGATCACATCAAGCGAATTTTAAAAGGCAAGCCCACGAACCAACCAAAGTGATGGGTGTGGTTACAAGCCCATAGATAACGACCGAGCGCTTTGCGTGCTCGACCCTAATGAACTCTAGGCTACAAACTACTCTGAAGGTGTCTGCAGGCTACTGGTAGCTCGCAATAGACAAGTTGGAGACCCCTGGTCTATAGCTTTCGTCACAGTGTAAATCACCTATTAACTCTTAAACACATGTTCAATGTAATGTAAATAACCCGGAAATAGGTAAAAATTGCACTTGAATTAGGAAATGAACTTTGTTTGGGTGTGAACACAGTGGTTGCTGTATGAAATCTTTGTGGGGAGTAGAAGCCACTATGCTCTTCAGAGTGGGCTGGGAAAGTGCTTGTCTGTTAGTCTTGACAACTGTTCTCCCAGCTGCATTCATTACATTGTTTTTGCTTGGAGACAACTAGTGCATTTGAGGTGTCAGCATGAAGGATTATTACAAGTATGTGTTTTTTTTTATTTATTTTTTTAAATTGACGATGTCCCTTCAAGAGTACAGATTCTAAAAATGGTTGTAAACTTTGAAGGTTTTGCTAAAATAGTTATCTTCTACAGCACTGAATGTTTTAGGTTTTTAGAGATTGTAGATTATTAGTTTAGGGTTGAAGCGCTTTAAGGCGGGGTCTTCAAACTGGGGGGTGGGCCCTGTTAATGGGCCCTCAAGTGATCAGGAAGGGTGGAGGACATGCTCTGGCCGCAATAAGCATTCTACGGATCAACAGTGCTTTGTTGTAAGCATAAAACAAATTGTTGCATTTTTAAAAATAACAGAACTTAACTGCAATTTTTGTCTACACGTTTAAACATTGCAAGCTGAAAAGGATAATTGTGATAAATCCTAGGAGGGGGGGCTGATTTCCTCCCCCCTTACTTTTGTGGCGGGGGGGGAAGAGAGGTGCCATATTAATTAAAAAGATGAAATCTACTGTTCAAAGGTGTTTAGTTTTCTCAATTTAAAAAAATACAAATTTCCCAACGGGTCTGGAAGTTGGCGGAACTGTACTTTAGGCTTCTAGTTGAAGTGGTTTCTCACCAAGCTATTATTTTCACTGTTTTGGTAATGGCAGCTAATCTAATAAGTGCCTTGAATCCTTTGAGGGCACTGGATGTGCTTTACTTAAGTGCAGTTCTGTCTTATGATTAGAGGTGAGGCTTATGCTAATTTCCTTTATAGCAGCTATTTTATAAACTGATAGAAACTACCATTCCCATGAACCTTTGTAAATAAAACAAAAGTCTACAACCAATAGGCGGCCAGGTCCATCCAGCAACCAATCGGGAACCAACAGTCTTTAACGTAGTCCTTCAACTTTTTCGCCCACACCCTCTTACTTTGCTACTCGCAGCGGAGACAAGTCAATCTCTCATTTTCTCTCTTTATTAGAAGTGATGGTATTGCGTTCTCTCATTACTGTGTGTGCTTTAGCTAATCTGAGTGTTTTTTGTTACTTTAGGCATTTCAGCCGCAGGAACACAACTGTGCTCCTTCCCAGCTAGCAGCTTGGTGCGGCTCTGTCTAAGGTGTGGTCCTCAACCCGCTAGGTGGTGCTGACAGCAGCACGTTGTTAGGATGCAATGCACAACTTCTAATTCCTGTCATAGCGGGCTCAGTCTCGCACACCACCAGCCTTGGGAGCCTTTTGCCTGGAGAGAGGCCTTGGTCTGGGTCTGCAGCCTTCATTCTTTGTCCCATTACAGGCTTCTACTTGACACCCTGTTAATTGGGGTCAGTATTGTGTGAGTGCTTTGCTTCTGGCACCTGAGGGGTCTGTATTTGTTCTTTCAGGCTGCGCAGACCGAGCACTGTTGACTATGATGCCCAAAAGGGTCTATATCGTTTAATCGGGTTGCACAGGCCATGTTGGGGACACACTCCCAGGCAGGATTTTTTCCCCCCTCATTTAAAAAAACAGGAGGTGGTATCCCTGGCCTGGGATCCACTGCAGTGAGGCTCGGCTCCGCCCGTATTCGTTGGATGTCACCCAACCCCTAACCTGCACTGCTTTACCTACCTATTCCTGCTGACCTTAAGTGATTTAGTGCTAGATCTTACTCCATAGTAGTGAAATTCAGCCCCAATCCTGCAGCACTTTACCTGTGCGTATCATACACCCTTTGTTTGGTGTGGCGCTTATCACAGAGCTTTTGTTCTTATTTTGGGGCTTGTTTTATTCCCTATTAGGATCCTAACAATGGAGATCCTGGATGACATTCAGTGGGAGAAGCACCCTCTAATGTTCCTACCATGGGATGATGACTTTTGAGGCTGTGGATGCCTCAATCTATATGGTGGGGGCTGAAGCTATGTTGCCCTTTAGAGCAACGCCTCTCCCAACGGATTGCCCAAAGTTTAATAAACCCAGTCAAAGCCCCTCAGATGCCCCTGGCCCCTCTGAACCATTATATCCACCTGGAATCTGAAGTAGTTCTGGTGGAACATCGCCACAATGAGGAGGTTGATCATCATGACTATATACGCCTTAAATTGGCCTTTCTAGCCTAGGCACCCCCATCCCTTTCATCCTGGGATCCGACTGGGTTGATCTCGGATCCCACACCCAGTTTTTCCCAACCCAGCTGATGACTCTCACAGGGTCGCAGATTACGACGCCGGCCCTTCTAGGCCTTAGCTTCACTCCTCTTCCCTCCCACCCCGCCAACTCACTGAACCCTCAGGCCCAGATGAGGGGGTCTAACATGTTAGACCCCATGATACTCTCCATCCTCTGTCCTCCAAGTGACCCCTGTCCAAGAAGGTAGCAACCTATGTAAGCCACTAGAGAAGGAGTCCTGGAGCTGTCTTTGGACAGAATGCCTTTGTCCTTTCCTGGATGGAAAGGTTGCCCCCAACACCTGAATTGGACCGTAGAATGGCCACCTTCCTCGCCTAATTTATGAAAGACCCTAAAAAGGGTATAGATAGGTCCAGGATAAAATATTAGAGGCTATTCTGTTGGCAAAGATATTGAACATTGCTGAGGATGCCAAGTCTTTGGGCCCTCTTGTTTCCCCAGATGTGGTCTCTGGATAGCATTTCTGTAGGCAACTCAAACTGCGCGCTATCTACAGAGCGTCAATGCTGTTACCTAATAAAAGTGGCCCGAGGTCTGTGAACCTAGCAGTCTCTGAGGCAGGAGCGATTCCCCCTTTAAAGAATCTTTGGAGAACCCTTTATTAAGGAACGGGACAAATTTGTTAACACATTAGCGTCTTTGGGCAACGCCCGATCGTCCATTAAAAGGGTGTTTAACCCCCAGGTTTCCATGGGGCTGGTCGAGCTAGGGACTGCTCGTCCAGCCACGCATCCTCCTAGTATCTACCTCGGGGGACAAGGTGAGGCCAGTATTAGGATCAAACCAGCTTCGCCAACTCCTGCCCAACCAGATATTGGCATTTCCAGGGTAGAGGCTCCAAGGGAGTCAATACTCGTTCCACTTCTGGTGAGTGTTCTTCCTTCTTCACTTCTAAAGGTAAGGAGCTGCCTGGCAATTTTTTCCCACGTCTGGAGATCCATCACCACAGACCATGCGTTTTGCAAACAATTCAAGGTTTTCAAATTGAGTTCTACAGCTCTTCTCAGCAGGACTCTCATCCAACTGCCATAAAGTTCTCATCACAAGATACCGCAGAGGTCACTTTTTTTTTTTTTTTTGCCAAAGAGGCTATATGTCCATCAGTTCCTCATCTCCACGGTTTCATCAGCAACCTTTTTCGACCAAACTGACGGGGCCAGCGCTTGTACGCGAGTTCAGTGAATGGCTAGTTTACCGTCCTTTCAAAATGAAGGGCATCCATCTCCTGCTAGATGTCATGCGGCTGTTAGACTGGATGGTCCGGCTGGGCTTAAAAGATGCATACTTGTCAATTCCCATATTTCCATCCCACAAGCTGTTTCTCCAGTTCGTCTGGCGTGAGCAACAGTTTGGCTTTTACACTCTGCCCTTTGATTTCTCCTAAGTCCCCGGGTGCTTCACTAAGGTTCTCAAATGTCCGTGAAACACCTGTGGATGCAGGGGGGTGTGCCTTATTCTTTATCGACAACATGTTCCTTTTGGTCCAGTGTCCATGACCACTGTTGATCCAGTTACAGAAGGCAGTCCTCCTTTTGCAGAGCCTTGGATTTGTCATAAACAAGAAGTTGTCTCTTTTGGTACCCTCTCAGAAGACAATTTGTTTTTGGTTTTGTGATGGGCTTGACCAAGGCCATTTTGAGCCTTCCATCTCGGAAGGTGACGAAGACCTGTCATCAGTTGAAAAGAATCTTGGTGGGTCTTCTCTCTTCTTCCATTCATGTGATGTTTAAAAAAAAAAAAAAGAAAAAAAAAAAAGTTTTCACCCAAGCCCCCTTGATAATCTGGCCCTGCAGTTTTTGAAGACTGCCCACTTGCAGAAAGGCCTTACTTATTCTCCAATCATCCCCGTTGCAGACGAGGCACAAGAGGAGGTATGCTGATGGCTTTACCATAGGGACTCCAGGAATGGGAAGAGCGATCTTCGGGCTGGCCCTCAGACCTGTCGCAGAATCCGATGACAGCTGGTCAGCATGAGGTGTGGAAACTTTTCCATCTGAGGTTTGGGGGGGAGGGGGAGGTGTCTCTTCGCGAACAGAAGTATCTACTGTTTGGAACTTCTAGCATCCTCCTTTGCGGTCTTATGTTGAACCCGGGACAGAATCCACTTGTGCGGGTTCCTAAAGATGGACAACATTTTGGCAGTCTGATATATCAACCACTTAGGGGGCACCTGCTAGAAAGACTTTCTCTGATCCAATGACCAGTTTCTGACAGTGTTGTCTGGATCAACAGATTTCAGTCCAAGCTGAATAGCTTCCCAGTCAGGTGAACCAGGTGGTGGACTAGCAGTCGCGGCATTTCTGGGATTCCAGTCTCTGGAAACTCCTTCCAAAAGTCTTTGCCACAATCCACACCAAATGGGGGTCTGTTTGCGTCCAGGTTGGATCATCTACTGCTCAGGTTTTTCAGCTGGAGCCACAGACCCGCAGGCTGCGTTTCTCTAGGATTGAAGCCAGGAGAATGGTTATTCCTTTCCTCTTTTTCGCAGTAATCACTCAGGACTCAACCCAGATCAGATGGCAGCAGGCACAAGTGGTGATGATCAATCCCATTTGGAAGTCTCAAGTTTGGTTTCCTATTCTTCTGGAACTTTCCTGGGATTTTCTAATCTGGTTTCACCAGTTTCCGTCCCTCCTTCTCAGTCCAGATCAGATACCACATCAGATGGTCCTAGAAAGGTTCCTGTACCTGATGGTATGGCAGATTGCAGGGAATGTTGGAATTCTGGACCTTTTGAGAGCGGCTGAATAACTCCCCTAAATAGCCTGGGCTGGCAGTACTGGTAAATGGTACAGACAGGCTTGGGTTCAATGGGATTTTGATCCCGTGGACACAGACCTAGTTAAGTTGATAATTTCCTGGCTAGTTTGGTGATGGGAAGCATGGCATATCGTTCTACCAATACCTTTCGTTCAGCCATATCAGCAAAACATGTCACACTGGAGAGCTCCCCGTTGGGAGAATATCCTTTTGTGTGTAGACTCCCTCGGGGGAATCAGACTGTCTCTTCCACCAGAACAGTGCTATTCAGCACTCTGGGAATGTCAGTCGGGAGCCTAACCTGGCAACACAACAGATTTTTGTATAGAAAGGAGCTTTCAGTGAAGCTAGCTATGCCGGTATGTCAGGTTTCCTGTAGACTGGTTTCAAATGTGTGGGTGTTTGATTTCACTGGTAGGACCTTTTCACCTTCAGGGATGTCCTTTACTGTTTGTAGACAGACAAAATATAATACTAGAATTATTTCCTACTCTGCTTTTTCAGATTCCCAAAATTGTGCATTGTACAATGCCTCAAAGCATATGAGGAAATGTCTGCTGAATTTCATCCGCTGGGGGACCGTCCGCTTCTTATTGCTTTTCGGAAGCTGCAGAGTGGGCTCATGTCCCATCAATGCTTGTTGGGTGAGGTAGATGATGCAGGAAGCTGGGATTGATTTGAAGTTCTTTGGCATGCATTCCGCTTGTGGAGCAATGGCTGTGAAGGTTTTCAGTTTGGGTGCTTGTACGGAAGATATCATGAATGCAGCAGATTGGTCTTCAAACTCTACCTTGAAGAGGTTTTATTTCAAGTGGGTGTTGAATATGGCTCATCTAGTGGTGAGCAAGCTTTGAACTAGCATAATCTTTGCCTCCGGTCCCGACAGAGAATGAAAAATGTCCTAGCTATTGCAACAGAAGGTTCCAATTCAAAAATAGACATGGAGACAAGGATTATCCTACCTAGTGGATTCTGATCCGGTTGACCCTCCTCGTGACTAGTAAGTATAGAGTTTTTATGCTCAGACAGATGTACCTTACACGACTTCCAATGGTTTGTGTCATGATTTGTTTTTTCCTGTGCAGGCTTTAATCTATTTGAAGCCGCTTGTCAAATTGCTCTCTTTTTTTCCTAGAGATAGTTTGGCAAATAGGAGACATGATCACAGATCAAAGGCATGACTAGTGCAATGAAAAAGGATTTGGGGAAAAAAATTAAGGATTATGTTAGACTGTTTCCTGATTGATTGCTGCATGGAGCTGATTGCCTAATGATTGTTGGACTTTGTTTCCTTCCCAGAGGTTCATGGGAATAGTAGTTTCTATAAGTTAGTGAAATGGATGCTGTTAATAAAAGTGAAGGAAAATTGGCATAATCCTCTCCTTTGTGTCTTTAACGGAATTGAAACTTTGTTACGATAGCTAGGACATTTTTCATTAGCCTTTTCATTGGCAGGCTTGCATGAAATACATGTCTCCATTGTTGAATAGTAGTGGTCATGGAGCTACCCCTCTGCAGGATACTGCTTATTGGGGTTAACTGGTAGCTCTCCTTGAGAGTTAAGCAGTGATATCTGGAGAAGGTTTGGATGAAGTAGGAGAGGGTTAGGGGATCAGTTAATTCCAAATGTGGCTTATTGCTCTTAACCAAGTGCTATTCGGTCTCTGCTGATTATTGGGGGTAATGTATCTGAATCAACTAATCATGCCTTTTTGTTACTTCGGAAATATTAATTAACTTGTTCAGTTGAGCAGTTTGACATTCTTTTCTTACTATTCAGGTATTTCTCTGCTCTGTTTATAGGTCTCGCCGTGGGGATATGGGTTCCAGTGGCCCACGGCAGCAAAAAGACCTACCTACAAGCCCGCCCTACACAGCATATGTAGGAAATCTACCCTTCAATACAGTACAAGGAGACATAGATGCAATTTTCAAAGAACTCAGTGTAAGAAGTGTACGACTAGTAAGAGACAAAGAAACAGACAAGTTTAAAGGTATGTGTTTTTAAAAATGAGTGTATTGATTGCAGGGTCTCATAAGTGATGTCTGGATTTTCTTGGATACACACACACTAGATCTTCGTGACATTGGGTGGATGATTCTCAGATTAGAAGACAGTTAAATCACAGTGCACAACATTCTGTGATGGTCCACAGAGGAGGAATTTGCTTTTGGAGCAGCTACCTTAGCCCAAGTTTCATTTCTTGGGGAAAGTGCATTATTTATGTCTAAACATTGTTCATGCTAAATTATTTTCTTCCCTCTTGCTTTCTGTGTGTATAGTATGTTTAGTCACACAGCACCTGAAAATATAACATGAGACTGAAACATTGATATGCATACCACGTTATCCGCAACACTACTATCACAATCTTGTTACTTCTGGCTTTTCGTTTTTGGTGCAGACAAAGATCACAAATTCCAGCGTGTTTCTTTTCTTGCATATGGACGTTAATGACTTTCTGAAATTGTTTTCCTCTTCCTTGTGTTGAAAACCTCCATCCATTTCTTTATCAGCTTTACAGCTCCAATTCTTACAGCACCTGAAATGTCCCCAGTTTTGGCCTTGAGCACTATAAGGTAACTTGCCCTCTTTGTGACAGCTGTTCAACACAGTCCTGATGCCAAAGATAGACTAGCTTACATTGATGGGCTGCGTTACACAGTCGAATTGTTTGCAGCAGAGCTGCATCTCTAACTTTTCCTGTATCTAACATCTCCTCCGGTCATGTTTCGAAGGCCGTTTCTGTGTAGTGGGCCAGCTATTTTACCTGCCATAGAATGTAGCGCGGGAAAACTGACTGGTGAAAAATTAAGAACCTTGGGTGCAGATGGCACAAGCAAGCTTCTTAGTCTTTAGGTTTATTCGCGTGTATCACCAACACCTAATGAATGTAAAAGCTGTGTGCTCAGGTTTAAGGTATGTGCCCAAGTTCGTGTTAGTGGTGGCCTGATGTACTGTACACTTCTGTATGCAAGGTTTCACCACCGCTCAGTGTAGCCTTTATTCTATTTGAACCTAAGAGAGGCTTTTGCCAGAGCTTGCATGGTCTACTTACCAGATTGTAGGTGATAAATGAAGTTAAAACAAACAAATTGCCAAAATAAGTAAATTTGCCCTTTAAAGTAGCTTCTTTGTTTTTTTTTTTTTTTTTTTTTTTGTATGAATGTTTCTACATTGTGTATATCATTTTGTAATATAACTGTTCACGTTTGAGGCTGCTTGCCAATTCTGCTTAAGAATGCTCAAAAGGAGGGAAATCTCCAATTGATTTTTAGGTCACAGACTATCAGACAGCACAGCTGTCTGGTTTGCTAAAGACAGCTTGGACTTTCAGAAAGTTGACCTAGGAATGCATTCCACTCATTGTTTTGCATTGGCTTTGTGGTTTGTACTTGCACTTTCTGGCTTTCCATTTGCTGGCTTTATGTGCTTTAAGCTCTCCAGGTTCAGTTTGTCCCTCCCATTTCCTAAAGCGTGTTGTCTGTATTCTTCCCCAAACTTGCTTTCTCTTAACAGGCCTTTAACCTTTATTTTTATCTTCTAATGTTTCCTGTGCATTCAAAGACCGAGGTTAAATGTCAGGTGCTGTCTCCTAAAGGCCCTTGTTTACTTTTCTTTCTCTGACTTCAAAGTAAGAGGATTTGTCACAATCTTGCTGGATACTGTAGGTCGAAAATAGGTTTCTTTTTTTCTAGCATGATAACATTTAAATGAACTGTGTAAGTATTTCAGAATTTATGAACGCCCAAATGAAGCACACTTTGTTTTTTCTGAAGTGTATTGGAAACAAGTACTAAAATATAATTAAAACTAATCATTAACCTAGGTGATAAAATTTCCACACATTTTGTCTGTGAACTGTATAGTCTTATTAGTAAAGCTGTATGTCTGTACAAATGTAATGTTCATTTTCATTGAAAATGTGTTGTCTGTAATAGCAGTTTGCTACTACACCATAGGGTGGTGCCACTCTACTCTGCACCACCACTCTACTGTCTGCTCCGCCACTCTCCTCTGCACCACTATTCTCTACGCCACTGTCTGACATTAGCTTCGTACAGTGCACGCCTCATGAAACATGTATTTGCTTAATGTTGCATAATTGCAGCCCCATGCACATAGGTTCCCCATTTGCCTTGCACCAGGGCATCTCCACTGCTTTTGTGCCCTGGGGCCAACTGTGTTATCCTGTAACCTGCTTTTTTTTTTTTTAACCTGTGGCCCTTGGAAACCATAGTCGTAAACCTACCTAATATCCGGATGGTATTGAGTGGCAGAAGGCTGTGTTTTAAGATGTGAAGAGAAAAGTTGCTAATGGCGTGTGTGTGTGTGCGCGCAACTACATAATGGTGAATGTCTGAAGCAGGCAATGGTGAAGAATGTGTTGTATAAATGTAGCCCAAAGGCTAGTCTGGTGAAACCCACTCCGTTCTGTGCACTCGTATCTGGTGGAAACATCTAAATTTTTGATAAATTTGTTTTTAGAAAGCTTCAAGCGCTCAGTGAAGTCACCCTTTGCAGTGCTTCCATAGGTTTATTGAACAACATGTATTTAATACAGCTCTTCTTAACCTGTGTTCCAGGGACCGCTATGGTGTCCCCAACACTTACCGAGGGGCACTGAACTGCTTGGGAAAATTAAATATTAAAAGACTTATAGAATGTAGGCAGATAAAGAAGCAAAATGTGAAACAGAAAATTTTAAAACTATACGTAATAGTGAAGTGGAGGTTTCTTGCTTGTGGCTTTCCTGTGACTGTAGAAACTGTGTGAGGGCTGTTAACCTGCATGTTAATATTTTCCTTTTGGAGTCCTTCCACGCACCGGAGAAGTCCATTAGCTTTTAAACACCTTTCATAAAATATTTTTGTTAAAAATGTTAGCAGCACAGGTAAATAGTAATCACGCTTGCAGGATACTCTTTTGAATAGGACACTGTTGAAATGCTGGCAACTGATTAGATGTCCATATTTAAAATTGGGCTTAATGGAATTAATTTTGAGTGCTTCTTCTTGCAGGTTTTTGCTACGTAGAATTTGATGATGTGGAATCTCTTAAAGAAGCATTGACATATGATGGTGCCGTAAGTATGGCTCTTTGACTTGCATGATTATGCATTGTTCGGTTTCTTTTTGACACTGACAGTTTTGCTTTTTTTTCCCCCACTAGTTGTTAGAAGACCGATCACTCAGAGTCGACATAGCCGAGGGCAGGAACAAAGAGAAAGGTGGCTTTGGTTTCAGAAAAGGCGGACCAGATGACCGAGGTGACTATCCCCCTTCTTTTTTTTTATTTTTTTTTTAAACTCCGATTTTTAAACTCCTAAAGATTCAGTTGTCAGGCATCAGCACGTTGCAAATGAGAATAAGTTTATTACTGACCAGTTTTAACGTAATAGCTTATGCTGGAGAATTTCAGCGAGCTGGGATTAGCCTGAACTGTGAAAATGGCCTTTGTCCCTTGTTTATAATTACATTTTACAAAGTCATTGGCTCTAAAAGAGAACCTAAATCATTTGTAATTGAGAATTGGTTCTCCGATTTTGTAATTAAAATGAAGATTTTTTTTTTATACATATATACACATTTTTTAAGCAGTTTAGATTTCTCCAACAGCTGTGCCACACTAAAGATCCAGAATCTTGTGACCGCAGAAAAAGATGGAATCCCTTTTAACTAAATCCTTTGACTGTAACAGAGCTGTTCAAGCTCATCAGTGTCTGTAGAGGCTGGATAACCTTTGGCGAAAGTGTATGATGCCTCAGATCTGGTGTTTCAATCCTCCTTTGGGAGTGCGTATCCAGCAACAAAACATTCTAGACTGATGTTGCTTATGTGCTGCACATCAATCAGTGTGCAACTTTTCTTTAATCCTAGTAGTTCATTTTAGTACTCTGACTTTGCTGCCATTGTTACATGCATTTAGCAGTATTGGGAAAGTCCCTCTTTGTTCTTTCTCCATCACCCTGGAATGGAATTACACTATTTTCATTGTCTAAAAAGGGTATTTAGCACTCGGATCACATTTCGTAAAACTGCTATGAAGTGTAGAAAAATAATAAGCTATTTATTGTTCGAGGAAAAGGTGCTTTTGTGTAGGCTGTTACTAAAGAGGTTAGTTGCATCTTGAGAGTAATGTTTTTAGAGAGAACTGGTTTTAGATGTTTTGTAGAGGGAGCTGCTTAAATACCATCAAGCAAATGTTTATTTGAACTAAGTTGATATATGCTTAGTTCTACAAAGGTTTTGTAGCGGGAGCTACTTAAATAATAGCAAGCAAATGTTTTATTTGAGTCGAGGGGTTCCCCAGAGTCTTAATGGAGGCTAAAGTAGGTAATACTAATGCTCTTTTGTGGTAGTGTGGTAGTGTGGTTGAGTAGTTAGGCTTATCAGAGTGTAGTGCTAGGCATTTGTTGTTCAGACAAGAGAAGAAGCACACACTCAATGACTTAACTCCATGCCAATGGTTTTTATATATCAAAAATATATTTTCTTAATTTATTTTTAGAACCACAAGATTCAAGTTGCAGATAAGTACTTCAATAGATTCGTATTTCACAGATGTATCAACAGTACTTTGGAATCGATAAGTCATACAGTTTGTGGAATATTGGCAATAATCTGTTTTAAAACTTTACACTTAGTGCAATTTTCAGAAACTTCCTGGGGGGGGGGGGGGGTAGAAAAGTTAGCTTTACAGGCAAGTACAACACTTACAGTTCTAGTCTCCGAGGGTTAGGAAGTCCACAGGTTGGGGTTCACGTTAACCCCAAACACCCACCACCAGCAACACGGGGCTTCCCGGGTGCAGAGGTCAAAGTGTAGGCAAAATTAACATAGGCTCCTATGGAGCAGGCATCATTGTGGAGAGGTCAACCCAGGGTGGGCATTTGCTCGGAATTGCCTGGGTATCCTTTTTTAGCTGGTTGGACCACCTGGATACTGGACGCGGGTGTCTAGTGCAGAGTGGTCAGTACTCATGCATTGGAAATGAGGTTGGAGTCCTTAGTTGTTGGGTTCTTCTTGGACAGGGCTGCTGTCCATGGGAGTTCTTTGCCATTTTTGGGTGCAGGGCAGTCCTCTGGAGCTTGGCAGAGGTCGCTGGTCTCCCTGGGAGAAAAAGGTAAAGTTGACAGCACCCCTCTCTGGGTGCCATGCGACTGCCTGTGGCATAGGTAAGATGCCTCTCTAGCAGGCCTTACAGCCCTAAGGCAGGGTGCACTATATTACGGGTGAGGGCATAGCGGCATGAGCAGTATGCCCCTACAGTGTCTAAATTCGTTCTTAGACATTGTAAGTGCAGTCTAGCTGTATTGAGTATATGGTCTGGGAACTGGTTGTTACGAACTCCACAGCACCATACTGGCTTCACTGAATACTGGGAAGTTTGATATCAAACTTCTCAGCACAATAAAGCCTCACCGATGCCAGTGTGAGATTTCTTGAGAAATGCACTCCAAGGGCATCTTAGAGATGCCCTCTGCATGCCAGCCCAACTGCCAGTTCTAGGCTGACCGGCCGCTGCCTGCCTGCCTGCCAGTTGAAGACTAGTTTCTGGCCACATGGGGTGAGTGCCTTTGTGCACTCTGTGACCAGAAACAAAGCTTGTCCTGGGTGTAGGAGCTTCACACTTCCCCCCCCCCCCCCCCCCGCAGGAACTTTAACACCTGACGGTGATGCTCAAACCTGGTGTTACAGTGCCCCAGGGCACTCTAGCTAGTGGAGAGCCCCCACTTTTGCTGACAAGTCCTGAGCAGTTAATGAGAAAAACAAGGAGGAGTTACCCTCCAGCCAGGACAGCCCCTATGGTGTCCAGAGCTGAGGTGACTCCTTCCTTGGAAAATCCTCTATCTTGGCAGGGAGGATTTAGCCAAATAGGATTAGGGATGTGCCCCCCTCCCCAAATGTAGGAGGCACAAGGAGGGTGTAGCCAACCTCGGGGATAGTAGCCATTGGCTACTGCCCTCCAGCCCTAAACACCCCACTAAATGTAGTATTTAGTGGCAACCCTGAACCCAGTAAAATCAGATTCCTGACGACCTACAAAGGACTGCTGACCTGAAAACCCCGCAGAGAAGAAGGAAGACCACAACTGCTTTTGACCCCAGCCCTACTGGCCTGTCTCCTGATTCAAAGAACCTACAGCAGGGACACGCATCCTGTGGGCCCAGCGACCTCTGCCAACTCAGAGGACTGCCCTGCAACTCCAAAGGACCAAAAAACTCCCCGTGGACAGCTGTTCTGTCCAAAACAAGAACAAGAAGAAGAAGAAACCCTCTTTAAAGGGACTCTCGCCTCACTCCTGAAGCATGAGTCCCTACCACTCTGCACCAGACGCCCCCCGGGCCCATGTCCAGAGAAACCAACACCGCAGAGAGGAACCCCAGGCTACTCCGACGTGTTCACCCTGAGCCAACCCCTCTGCACACCCACGACTACGCCTGCAGAGGGAATCCAGAGGACTTCCCTGATGGTGACTGCCCAGTAACAAATAACTTGACGCCTGGAAGAAGCACTGCATCCGCAGCCCCAACACCCCTGAAGAACCAACCACCGGTGCAGCAGTGACCAGCAGGCAGCCCTTGTCCAGTTGGTGGATGCCCCGAGAAGACCCCCTGTGCCCTACCTGCGTCGTCAGTGACCCCCAAAGTCCCTCAATTGATTTCAATTCAAAACCCGACGCCTTGTTTGCACACTGCACCCGGCCACCCCTGTGCTGCTAATGGTGTATTTTGTGTCTGTTTGTGATCCCAGTGCTCTACAAACCCCTCTCCCCTGGTCTGCTTCCCGAGGACACAGGTACTTACCTTCTAGCAGACTGGAACCAGAACACCCCTAGTCTCCATAGGTGCCTATGTTATTTGGGCCCCTCTTTGACCTCTGCACCTGACTGCCCTTGTGTTGCTGTGTGTTTTGGGTTGACTTGAACCCTCAATGGTGGACTGCCTATGCCCTGGATACTGAACTTGTAAGTGCCTTACTTACCTCAAAAACTAACCTGTACTTACCTCCCCCCAAAACTGTTGAATTTTGCACTGTGTGCACTTTTAAAATAGCTTATTGCCATTTTATGACAAACTGTGTACAATACTGTTTTTATTCAAAGTCCTGTCTATACCTATGCAAAGTATCTTACATTTAATGTACTTAAGTACAATTTGACTCTTGTGGTTCTAAAATAAAGAAGATATTTTTCTATATAAAAACCTATTGGCCTGGAGTTAAGTCATTGAGTGTGTATTCTCAATTATTGCCTGTGTGTGTGTACAGCAAATGCTTAACACTACCCTCTAAGCCTAACTGCTTGACCACATCTACAAATGGAGCATTAGTATTATCTATTATTGCCTCTGTCAAGCCTCTTGGGGCACCCCTGGACTCTGTGCACACTATCTCTCACTTTGAGATAGTATATACAGAGGCAACTTCCTACACCACTGTTTCTTTAATTTAGTTGTACAACTGAATTACAAATGTAATGCTGCATTTTTTTGCAGGTTTAACGATCTGGTATGGATCATTTCAGGAATACATCAGTTTGCTTAATTTTGATCATCTAATAATTCAGTAAGATTTGCCAGACTTTATTCTTGCTGTTTTTTTCAGGGCGAGGTGGTAGTTACGACTCTAGAGGAGGTGGAAGAGATGACTTCGGCGGCGGTAACATAACCTGTTTTTTTTTTTTCTTTTCTCCTTTCTTGGAGCTCCTCTGTAGAAAATTCCGCACTTCTGCATGCTAAGTCAATCTTTCACAAATCCTACTCGTTCTCCATTCATGATCTATAAAGCTACTGTGCTGATTTTCCAAAGCTTTTTCCCCGATGGTATTATTTCTGCGTCTTTAACTGTACATCTTCTTGTACATCTGCATTGATATCTTTACCACTGTCTTCTCTTTTTATAAAATTAAGTATTTGATCTTTATTGTATTTTTATGTGTTCAAGAGTATTTTTGTCTGGTGGGTTCCATTAATAAAATAAACCTATTTACAGTTGCTTGTAAGCATTTTTAGCCTGAACCAAGGTATTTACTTGACATATAATGCTGTAATATCCATTTGCAGAGGGATGCACTGGGGTAAATACTGATGTCTCGTTCAGTTGTGCAAGGGTTGACGTTCCATATTCATTAACTGACTTTACAACGTCCTTAATAGACTTTCTGATTATGACCGTAATTGTGCAAAGTGAATATTTCATATTTACGAGGGGGAAGTGGGTCCTTTTGCAGTGACTTGATTTCTTGCACTTCAATTTCAGTGTTTTATGAGAAGTGCAAAAAGTGTAATCTTACTGTTTTTCAGAACGCAGTAGTTCTTACGGCTCTAGAGGAGGTGAAAGTGACGACTTCAGCGCCGGTAACATTATTCACATTTTTAATGATTGGAGCCATGCAGTATTCACAATTTCAAACTTTGCTTGCATGCTCACGGATGGCTAAAATTAGACTGGGATTTTCTTCCACAACCTCACATTCCAGTGTACCTACACAATCCCTAACCACTAAGCTAGTTAAAATGTCCGACTTGGGCCTAAGGTTTCTGCCTTCTAATTCATTCTCTAATATAAACCTGGTTAATAAGTATCAGTTATTTTCGTACATTTAAACAGTAGCTTAATGATTTGATTTGCACATTAGACTTTTTTTTTTTTAATTGTGTACCTAAACTTTAATATTAAACAAACAAAAATTAAGTCTCACTTGCACCATGTATACTGTCCCATATTTTGGTTCACTCATTTGCACCAATTGCCACATCCTCCAAGGAAATACCTTAGTTTGGTGGGGTTCCGTTTTTTTTTTTTTTTTTTTTATTAATTAAAGTCCACCTTGCTCCGTTGCCCATGTGGGTAAAATGTGTATTGTTCATGATTTATAATGCTGGAAATGAAGACTGAAAATTCTTGTTGGAGCTGAGATGCTTAAAGACAAACTCATTACATGATACAGCTCTTTTCATAAAAGAGCAGTTTAAAAATGTGCAGAGAAGTTTTGAAAACCTAACTAAATGGCGCTGGTACTTCACTACGTCTAAGTCGGAAGAACTATTAAACACTTGCATATTTGAAGGTTGTGGTTGAAGTAATTTGTATTGCAAATTAAAAAAAAAATCACCCTGTTATCAGTTGTTGGACAGTGAAGTGGAGTGTGCATCTGCCTGCTTTGCCAAATAGGGTAAAATTGTGTAGTAATGCTTGTAAATGTTAGATTAGCTGCAATTGTCTTCTCTTTTCAGACTGACTTTAAGGCTGTGTCATGCAGTGGCGCATAAGGCCTCTTAACTATAAAGATTTGGCTCAAAAAGAAAGAAAAAAAGCAGTCTCCTCATCTTGCCATTCGCTTGATCAAGTTTTTTTTGTAGAAGCTTGTTTGCCACGTAGTCTAGTCATTTAATAAATTGTTGGGTAGAGGGACGAGGAGTGGGGTTGTTAATCTTTGACTATCAGTTTGTGAGAGTAACTAAACATACCCTACAACAATGCAACTTCTTGGTGTCCTCATTAATTGCTAATTACATCAATAGTACGTATAAAATTAGTTGAAGGGGGAGGGCCGGACAGGCACACTTTGAAGGTTTTGCAGACAATTGAGTGCTAGTAACAGCTGTAGGAAGTTGGCTCTGTATGTGCTATTTCAAAGTAAGGAATAGCATGCACAGAGTCCAAGGGTTCCCCTTAGAGGTAAAATAGTGGTAAAAATAGATAATACTAATGCTCTATTTTGTGGTAGTGTGGTCGAGCAGTAGGCTTATCCAAGGAGTAGTGTTAAGCATTTGTTGTACATACACATAGACAATAAATGAGGTACACACACTCAGAGACAAATCCAGCCAATAGGTTTTTATATAGAAAAATATCTTTTCTTAGTTTATTTTAAGAACCACAGGTTCAAATTCTACATGTAATATCTCATTCGAAAGGTATTGCAGGTAAGTACTTTAGGAACTTCAAATCATCAAAATTGCATGTATACTTTTCAAGTTATTGACAAATAGCTGTTTTAAAAGTGGACACTTAGTGCAATTTTCACAGTTCCTGGGGGAGGTAAGTTTTTGTTAGTTTTACCAGGTAAGTAGGACACTTACAGGGTTCAGTTCTTGGTCCAAGGTAGCCCACCGTTGGGGGTTCAGAGCAACCCCAAAGTCACCACACCAGCAGCTCAGGGCCGGTCAGGTGCAGAGTTCAAAGTGGTGCCCAAAACACATAGGCTAGAATGGAGAGAAGGGGGTGCCCCGGTTCCGGTCTGCTTGCAGGTAAGTACCCGCGTCTTCGGAGGGCAGACCAGGGGGGTTTTGTAGGGCACCGGGGGGGACACAAGTCCACACAGAAATTTCACCCTCAGCAGCGCGGGGTCGGCCGGGTGCAGTGTAGAAACAAGCGTCGGGTTTTCAATGTTAGTCTATGAGAGATCTCGGGATCTCTTCAGCGCTGCAGGCAGGCAAGGGGGGGATTCCTCGGGGAAACCTCCACTTGGGCAAGGGAGAGGGACTCCTGGGGGTCACTTCTCCAGTGAAAGTCCGGTCCTTCAGGTCCTGGGGGCTGCGGGTGCAGGGTCTCTCCCAGGCGTCGGGGCTTTAGGTTCAAAGAGTCGCGGTCAGGGGAAGCCTCGGGATTCCCTCTGCAGGCGGCGCTGTGGGGGCTCAGGGGGGACAGGTTTTGGTACTCACAGTATCAGAGTAGTCCTGGGGTCCCTCCTGAGGTGTCGGATCTCCACCAGCCGAGTCGGGGTCGCCGGGTGCAGTGTTGCAAGTCTCACGCTTCTTGC
The DNA here is from genome assembly GCF_031143425.1 of Pleurodeles waltl. Lineage (NCBI taxonomy): Eukaryota > Metazoa > Chordata > Amphibia > Caudata > Salamandridae > Pleurodeles > Pleurodeles waltl. Next base: position 96,394,913 of record NC_090441.1, read on the forward strand.
GGGGAGCTTGCAGGGTTCTTTAAAGCTGCTGGAAACAAAGTTGCAGCTTTTCTTGGAGCAGGTCCGCTGTCCTCGGGAGTTTCTTGTCTTTTCGAAGCAGGGGCAGTCCTCAGAGGATGTCGAGGTCGCTGGTCCCTTTGGAAGGCGTCGCTGGAGCAGGATCTTTGGAAGGCAGGAGACAGGCCGGTGAGTTTCTGGAGCCAAGGCAGTTGTCGTCTTCTGGTCTTCCGCTGCAGGGGTTTTCAGCTAGGCAGTCCTTCTTCTTGTAGTTGCAGGAATCTAATTTTCTAGGGTTCAGGGTAGCCCTTAAATACTAAATTTAAGGGCGTGTTTAGGTCTGGGGGGTTAGTAGCCAATGGCTACTAGCCCTGAGGGTGGGTACACCCTCTTTGTGCCTCCTCCCAAGGGGAGGGGGTCACAATCCTAACCCTATTGGGGGAATCCTCCATCTGCAAGATGGAGGATTTCTAAAAGTCAGAGTCACCTCAGCTCAGGACACCTTAGGGGCTGTCCTGACTGGCCAGTGACTCCTCCTTGTTTTTCTCATTATTTTCTCCGGCCTTGCCGCCAAAAGTGGGGCCTGGCCGGAGGGGGCGGGCAACTCCACTAGCTGGAGTGTCCTGCTGGGTTGGCACAAAGGAGGTGAGCCTTTGAGGCTCACCGCCAGGTGTGACAATTCCTGCCTGGGAGAGGTGTTAGCATCTCCACCCAGTGCAGGCTTTGTTACTGGCCTCAGAGTGACAAAAGCACTCTCCCCATGGGGCCAGCAACATGTCTCGGTTTGTGGCAGGCTGCTAAAACTAGTCAGCCTACACAGATAGTCGGTTAAGTTTCAGGGGGCACCTCTAAGGTGCCCTCTGTGGTGTATTTTACAATAAAATGCACACTGGCATCAGTGTGCATTTATTGTGCTGAGAAGTTTGATACCAAACTTCCCAGTTTTCAGTGTAGCCATTATGGTGCTGTGGAGTTCGTGTTTGACAAACTCCCAGACCATATACTCTTATGGCTACCCTGCACTTACAATGTCTAAGGTTTTGTTTAGACACTGTAGGGGTACCATGCTCATGCACTGGTACCCTCACCTATGGTATAGTGCACCCTGCCTTAGGGCTGTAAGGCCTGCTAGAGGGGTGTCTTACCTATACTGCATAGGCAGTGAGAGGCTGGCATGGCACCCTGAGGGGAGTGCCATGTCGACTTACTCGGTTTGTCCTCACTAGCACACACAAGCTGGCAAGCAGTGTGTCTGTGCTGAGTGAGAGGTCTCCAGGGTGGCATAAGACATGCTGCAGCCCTTAGAGACCTTCCTTGGCATCAGGGCCCTTGGTACTAGAAGTACCAGTTACAAGGGACTTATCTGGATGCCAGGGTCTGCCAATTGTGGATACAAAAGTACAGGTTAGGGAAAGAACACTGGTGCTGGGGCCTGGTTAGCAGGCCTCAGCACACTTTTAATTGTAAACATAGCATCAGCAAAGGCAAAAAGTCAGGGGGCAACCATGCCAAGGAGGCATTTCCTTACAACAGCCAAAAATAATGTGAAAATGGCCGTATTTTTCTAAATGATGGGATTAGAAAATGAGTCTCTTGCGATTCAACACAAATTGCTTTTTCAAGGAGGGGTTAATCCCCTTTGCATATCACTCTAACAGCGCTGAACCCAAGCAGCTCCCTTCCAACTATAAGTGAAGTTTTTCCTATGCACGTATTTCATGGTGGATTTACTTCAGTTTATTTAAAAGATCTTAGTGGTGGTCCTTGATACTATTAATATTTTGGAGCCATTATGTTCAGAATGGGTCATATGGGTTTACCAGTTTGTCCATTAACATTTGCAAGACCTTTTGGAGGTACAGGATATGTAGGTTATTTATAACTAGCTGCAGAAAAGAAAGGCCATGTGTAGTTTACACTAAGTAGATAATGATTCTCTTTTTTTTTTTTTTTTTTGAAAGGCTGTTTCATTTTCTGTGGTCTCCCGGTGAATTCAGCTGAGAAATATTGCCATTTGTAGAGCTGTATAAAAATCTGTTAATTAATGTTCATGTCCCCTGTAAAGATTAGTTAGTTCTTGCTATTACTAATCAAATGATTGTCAAGTTGTGCGTCAAACCTGGTATGTTGAATATTCTGACTATTATGTTGCTTTAAATCTAACCTAATGGGAGGTATATGATGAGCAAGAAGCATTTGGCTACTGGCATTGGCGACAGGTATACTTTGAGGGTGGTGCTCAAACACATGAAAGTTAGATGTGTAGGTCATGGGTCAGGTTGGTATGTAGTGAGGCTTGTGTGTACACTGTGGGAATTCAGTTATTGAAGAAAGGGATTTTTGGTTTGCCTGAGACAGTCATCCGTCTCTGGGATTTAAACTGCTCTGCATTACTGCTGTACCTTTTCTAGAAGGTCTGAGAAGAACAGTTCTAGTTCTTTAGCTCAGCAAATGCAGCCCTTCTGTTTTCCACAGGTCCAGCAGGGTTCTGAAGGAGGTAACCAGGGGTTTCCACCTTTAAGCCTGGCACTGGCTTTGTGATGGGATCGAGATTCCCTGACCAGTAGGAATACATTCTCATTGGCTACCCTATCTTAAATCAATTCCTGGGGGTTTGGCACTAAACAATCGCACTGAGCATCTCTGTGTCCATATCCAATGCATCAGAATCTTCCTTCCCTGGGTCAGAGCTATGGACACACCTGAGGTGTGTCTATGGAAATGAGACATTCCAGCTGCAAAACTAGTTCTGGGACTGGGTTTCCCAGTATTCTGATTGGTGTCTCTCTAGCTACTTATAGAATTGCAGGGGCAGGCCTAGGTGTGAGTGAAATCTGCCTGTGACATTGGTTGCCCCTTTGAAACTGAAACAGTTGGTGGACACCTTCTTAATGCCATCCTGTCTGGAGGAGGTCACACCTCCTCCAAGCCGAGGCCCTTTTTTCCTGTTTTCTGGGGAACCTCCCATCAGGTTGACAGGTGACAGCACAGGATTATCTCTGAAAGGGCTATAGAGTCTTTAGGCAGAAACATTGAAACTTTCTAAAAGTGGCATTTTCAAAACAGTAATTTAAAATTGAACTTTACCATCAGTTTGGATTTTACACTGTATTTAATTTGAGCCCTTGAACCATGATTTAGGTAGTCCCAAGTGAAATTATACATTATAAAGTTATATTGTAACCCAGTGCCATAAGTTCTGAAGCTTTTTTTTCTCTAAATCTCATTTTTTGGGGTCTATTTCTTCACTCCGGCCAGTAGCATCTGTGCAGCAAACATTCCTGGATAAGGAAGTAACCAAAAGAGAAACACATTTGAAATAATACGTTGAAACATAAATGCAATATTTGTTTATTATTTTTAAGAGCTGTGGTAAGGGTTTTGTTTTGTATATCTCTTTATTGGGGTTAATACAACAAAGTACTGTAAAGCAGCAATATACAGTAGTGGAAAGAAAAGAAAGATGAGGAATATACAAAATGAAAAATTCAACATGTAACTGCCACTTATCAAGAGAGATTACTCCAATAGGTTTTTCAAAGACTGAGCGCTGTCACTGGGGCACAGGATTTAAGTCCCAGTAGAGGGTTGGGATGTGTTTCAACCTCGTTTCAGTAGTCGTGAGGGCACCATAAATGGACGCAGGGAAGATCACTGCATATGTAACAATATCAAATAAGGGTGTCGTTCAGCATCGTGCCTGTGTGGGTACTTTGCAATGGCAGACCTCCCTACCATTTAGCAAGAGAGGACCCACTCCCCCAGTCGTCAGAGTAACAACTTCACCAGGAGGCAGTTTGGGGTCCCTCGAGTGATCAAGGGGGACTTGTCATATTTAGCTTCAATGTTTACAATAAAATCGTCCCACATTTTGCAGCCGCCAACCCCTTGGAATGCAGGAGGTGCATGGTTTGGGCCGCCGCATGAGACCACTGGAGCAGGCCCTGTAGCCACTTAGCATAACTTGGGGCGTGCAGGGCCTTCCAATGTGTCGCAATTAGGTGTTTGAAAGTTATGAAGGCTAAATATATGAATCTTTGGAGCTGTTTATCCCCTTTAGCCTGCTGGCGCAGACCTAATAAGCAGGACTCTGGGTTTAATATCAAGGCGTGGCTGGTTATTTCCGCCGTTGTCTCAGTAATATGTTGCATGGCTGCCGTCAGTGGAGGGCAGTCCCACACCATATGATAGAAGGTAGCCTCTGATGCCGCACAACGGGGACACACTAGGTCTGACGTAGGTAACTTGCACTTAATACGGGATGGGGACAGATAGGAGTGATGCAGGTAATTAAATTGGGTGTAGCGAAGCCTGGGGTTGCACAAGACACCTTTAACAGTGGAAAGTGCTGCTGTCCAGGCCTTCTGTGACAGGGGGGTGGTGAGTACTGCATTCAATCGAGAACAAGCAGCCTCTAGGCTCTGGCAGGTGTCTACCAACAATGTATTATAGAGCCTTGATATCACTTTTTTGGTATAATTTGTGGATAGCATCTGTGATGTCAGAGGTTCCCAATCTCCTGTGTCCCAAGTGGTTTGTAGCAAATGTCGTATTGTTAAGTAGGTCAGGAAAGCACCCTCGTGTACGCCTGTGCTATCCCTTAATTCCTCAAACATTAGCAACGTAGCCTCAGAGTAGAAATCACCCACCCACACCAGATCCGCTTCCTGCCACGGAGTCATATTATAGTTTCCTAGCATGTCGCGGGCTTTGGGCAAGTGTAAGAGTTGTATCAGTGGTGAGTATGGTATGTTAGGCTGTGTGCAGTGGATATATCGCCGCCAACATGTTTTAGCAGTTTCCAGTATGATGTTACCACAGTGAGTGGGGCGTGCTCCGCCTGACAACCAGGTATGTGGTGATGTCAGAGCCAGTGTGTCGAATATTACCGTTTGCTCTGCAGTGCAGTGTTTCCCCATCCAGCTGAGCAGCCACTGTAGCTGGGCGGCAGCGTAATAGAATTCGAGTTTGGGCATACCTAGGCCACCACTCTCCTGTGGGCATTGCGTTGTGGCCAGTGCCATGTGGCGTCTGTCCTTTCCCCATAGTAGGTCAGTTAGCAAACTCTGTAAGGATTTAAAAAATGAGCGAGGGAGAATGACTGGTAGCACTGCAAAATAGTATAATAGTCTAGGAAGAATGAGCATTTTGGCTATGGCCACTCTGCCCCTGGGTGATAATGGGAGAGAGTCCCTGACCTGAAGGTGTGCGATCCCCGTATAGAGCGAGTAGCCCTATCGCTGTTGCTCTCCTTCAGGTCATTAATGGAGTGATATACTTGTATTACCAAGTATTTAAAGGTGGTATGGCACCATGGTAAATAGCTCGGGAGGTCAGGCTTGTAGGTACACTGGAGCAGGCGATAAGGGGAATATGCAGGACTTAGACCAGTTAACTCGCAGCCCCGATATTTCGGCAAAGGAGTGCAGTATGGCCATAACCCCCAGCGTAGAGATGATGTGGTCGCATAAATAAATCAAGGCGTCATCTGCATATAGAGAGATGATGTGATGCGTGTGGAGTTCCGGTATGCCCCATCGATGTGCATTTGTGCGCAATTTGGCAGCCAGGTTCTCCATAGCTATAGCGAAAAACAGTGGGGAGAGCGAGCAGCCCTGCCTGGTCCTCCAGTGTATGGAAATTGTATCTGAAATAATTTGCCCTGTATTGACTCGAGCCGTCTGGTTAAAGTATAATGTTGTGATCCAGGTTATGTTTCCAGCCCAGAAGCCCATTTTATCTAATGTTTTAATTAGGAAGTCACAGTTTAGGGTATCGAACGCTGTCTCGATATGGCGACACTACAGTGGTACGTTTTAGTGGTGCTGTGCAGAAGACGAAGTAGTCTCCTGATATTCAGGAAGATGTTACGACCCAGGATAAATCCAGACTGGTCCTCTTGCATCAAATGAGGAATGAGTGGGAGGCGTCTGTTCACCACTAGTTTCCCTAGAACCTTGCAGTCTGTGTTTAACAGGGAGAGCAGACGGTAGGATCGCACGTCTAGAGGATCCCGGCCAGCCTTTGGAAGCACTGCTATGAGAGTATTGCGGATGGATTCCGGTTTTGCCCTCTTTTGTGCGCCTCATTGAACATGGTGAGCATGGGCTGCAAAAGGTGGTTCGCCTGTGTTGTGTAATATTCTATGGGTAAACCGTCCATGCCCGGAGCCTTATTACAGGCCGTTTGGGTTATTGCGGCACGGCTCTCCTCCATACAAATGGGGCCATCCAGCGCAGCAGACCTCTCCGGATGTATGTGCTGCATGGGAAGGGCAGCCAGGAAAATGGTTGTGCGCCTAGGTGGGGGGCGGGAGTGGCAGCATACAACGATTGATAGTAGGAGTTAGAAGCAGCGTTGATAGCCCCCTGAGTGTTAACTATTACGCCTGAGTCTAATCTATTTGTTCAAACGGGCGAGGGCTGTGTGGTGTCCCGGACCAGTCAAGCCAGTAATCGGCCTGAACTGTCGCCCTCTGCGTACGGTCTCGTCATATAGTGTCTGTAGTCATATTTGCCCTGTCTGGCGTCAGCCTCCCTATGGCTTGCCCGCAAGGAACTAAGCTCCTCTGGGCGTGACTCACCGTTGGCCACAGCGACCTCCGCTGTACGCATTTTGGCCTTCAATGCGGCCAACTCGCGAAGCAATACCAGACACCCACAAAGGCAGCCATGTGATGGCCACACACCACTACCTTGTGTGCATCCCATTCAATTGCTCGGTGTGATGTTGTTATTGTTTTGTGAAAAATATGTGGATAGGCATGTGGAGAGCTCCTCACTGAAAAGAGGATCAGATACTGCCTCCACTCGCAGGCGCCACGTTGGTATCTTTGTAATCGGACGACCCCACCCCACGACTACCCTTAAGGGGCAATGGTCTGACAGTGCGAGCCAGGTACGCTGAGCTATGCACCCACTGAATCATGGCTGATGGCGCCAACATCAGGTCTGTTCTAGTTTGCAGGTCGTGGAACGGGGAGTAGAAGGAGTATTTACTCTCTGCCAGATGCCCCTGTCGCCATAAGTCCCACAATCATCTCCCCGTTCTCCAAGCCACAAATTCAAAGGAGGTGTGCCTACTTGGTGCGTTCAACAATGGGTGGGAGGAGCGATCCAGTACATCAGGTGCACAATTAAAATTGCCACCCCACAGACTGTCCCCTGCAGGGTCCCGAAGCAGACCGGGAGTCATTGTATTCAAGAAGCTTCCCTGATTAGAGTTTGGTGCGTATATACCTACGAGTGACAATGGTGCACCATCAAGGTAGCCCTCGGTTATGGCATACCGACCATTGGAATCTACTTGTGTGCGGTCAGCCACGAAGGGCACTCCAAGTGAAATCCATATTGCCACACCGTGGGTGAAGGATGAGGAGATGGTACCAAAGATTTGACCCTTCCTACTAGAGTGCAGCCTCCCAAAGGGTGGTCTCCGATAAATGTGTTTACTGGAGCATGGCAATATGCAGTAGATGACGCTTCAAATATGCATGAATACGATGTTTCTTGTGTGGTGTGGCCATGCCCCGTCATTCCGTGTGATCACATTATAGCGTGTTGTAAGAACTTGTCTGTGCAGCCATGTCTGTATAAATAGAGTCCGAGACTGCCTAGGCCCTCAGCAGCCCATCCCATTCCCGTGTTGGCGGGGCCCGCCTGCACTCCTCTTGGAGTTTTATTACTGCACAGGAATCTGCTATTACCAGATAGGAGTGACGCTTCTTTTGGACCTCTGCAGTGAAGCCTGGATAGGCAGTGATGAGTGCATCCTCGAATTTCAACTGCCCATTTTTACGGAAAAGCTGGAGCACCACGTCTGTCGCAATAGTTAAGTAGGCGAGCGATCAGGGGTCGGGGATGGGCCCCTGGTGGTGGGAGTCTTCCTGGCACTCTGTGTGCCTGTTCCACTAAGAAGAATTTTGGCACTTTATCCTGGAGTACTGTGTCGGCGAGCCACTGCTCCAAGAACAGTTCCACATTGGGGCCCTCTGCACGTTCTGGGAACCCCACCAGGTGGATGTTGCGCCTCGACCGCCCTGCAGCGTCCTCAGCTCTACGTTGTAACGCTGTCACCTCCATACTCAATTGTCTCGTACTCTTGTAGTTCCTTCGTGGGGCACATCTCGGCCACTTCAGTCTCTGTTTCGGAGAAGCTTTCCAACATTTGGCGGTGAAACGTTCGTAATAAATTAACATCTAGTGTCATTGCATCAATCTTCATTTCCAGGGAGATTTTAGAGTCTAAGATGACCTGAAGAACCCTTTCATATTGTGAGGTATAAATATGGAGTGTGGCGTCGATCTGCTGTAGGGCATAAGATGTCCCGTCCAAAACTGTGGGTGGGGCATCTGGTGGATCATTGGCCTCTTGGAGGTTTTTTGTCTACCCATTCAGTCTCCTGTTCGGGCACTGCCCAGCGAGCACCCCTCGAATAGCTCACTGGCTGGTATGGTTAAAATGGTGTCTGCAGGACCAGTGGAGGAAACCAATTTCAGGGGGAGCCACTCCAGTACCGGAGGGCCTATTACCCCCCCCCCCACCCCCCCCATCACCCACCCACCAGAGCGCGCACAGCCCCCCCCCGCCCCCCCGAGACTCGGGGTGAGCTTTTGTCTCTGGCCCCTCAGGGCAGTGGACGTTAATGGCACATGTCCTCCAGGTTATTCCAATGTTCAGTCCGCAGTATGTACACAGCGCGATGCAGTGCCACTAGGGAAATGGCAGCACTGCTACCAGTGCCAGGAGAGGCAAGGGCAATTACTTAAGCTCCTCCTACACTGCCGGCAATTTACCTGGATCTCCCAAGGTCAGCCTCTTAGGCCCAAGTCCAGTTGCGGGGCCTGGGAGTAGGCTGGGCCCTCCAAGTTCCTCTTTCTCCAATCCCCCCCTTTCACACCCCCCCCCCCCCCCCCCCCCATTCGTGCCAGGGCTGTTGCGCAGATCCATCCGCTAGGGGGCCGGCATTGCGGACACCTCAACACGAGGGCGCCCTCTGATCCACACCGACAGCCAATGTCCTCCTCCGTAGCCCCGAGCAGGGTGGACTGCCGCGTCTGCGGTGTTCAGCAGAACCCGGAAGCGCGCGCCGCGGCACGACCAACGCTGCCGAGGCCTGCCGCCCAGTCCTTCGGCTGATGCATGCGCGGTACCTCTTGCACCACGAGCCATCTCTCGCGGCGACGAATCATCACCGCAGCGAACGTTCGACCCTGGGGTGGGGAGGGGGATGGTGGGGGTGGGGTGGTGTGCAGTTCCCAGAGGAGACACCTCGGGGCGATGTGCATCTCTGCCGTAAGTCCCCGGGGACCGGCGCTACTATCGAAACACTGCCCGTGTCCTGTGTCGCTCCCTGCGGCGGCCCAGTGTGTTCAGAGGTGGCTGCAGAGAGCAGGATTCATGGAGATTAGCTGGAGAGATCCAGTACTCTCCTGAGAACAGGATATTTATTTGGCTGAGCGCGGATTTCCAATTTTATGCTGCCGCTCCGGCCACTATCTTGGCCACGCCCCCCATTTCTGCGTCTTTAACTGTACATCTTCTTGTACATCTGCATTATCTTTACTACTGTCTTCTCTTTTTATAAAATTAAGTATTTAACCTTTATAGTATTTTTATGTGTTCAAGAGTTTTTTTGTCTGGTGGGTTCCATTAATAAAATAAACCTATTTAGTTGCTTGTAAGCATTTTTAGCCTGAAACAAGGTATTTGTTTGACACACAATGCTGTAATATCCATTTGCAGGGGGATGCACTGGGGTAAATACTGATGTCTCGTTCAATTATGCAAGAGTTGACGTTCCATATTCATTAACTGACTTTCCAAAGTCCTTAATAGACTTTCCAATTATGACCTTGATTGTGCAAAGTGAATATTTCATACTTACGATGGGGGAAGTGGGTCCTTTTGCTGTGACTTGATTTCTTGCACTTCGTTTTCAGTGTTTTATGAGAAGTGCAAAAAGTGTAATCTTACTGTTTTTCAGAACGCAGTAGTTCTTACGGCTCTAGAGGAGGTGAAAGTGACGACCCCGGCGCTGGTAACATTATCCACATTTTTAATGATTGGAGCCATGCAGTATACACAATTTCAAACTTTGCTTGCATGCTCACGGATGGCTAAAATTAAACTGGGATTTTCTTCCACAACCTCACTCCAGTGTACCTACACCACTAGACTAGTTAAAATGTCTGACTTGGGCCTAAGGTTTCTGCCTTCTAATACATTTTCTAATATAAACCTGGTTAATAAGTATCGGTTCCTTTCGTACATTTAAACAGTATCTTAATGATTTGATTTGCACATTAGATTTTTTTTTTTTTTTTACTTGTATACCTAAACTTGTATATTCACCTAACAAAAATTAAGTCTCACTTGCACCATGTATACTGTCCCATATTTAGGTTCACTCATTTGCACCTATTGCCGCACCTTTCAAGGAAATACCTTAGTTTGGTGGGGGTTCCTTTTTTAAATTTGTTAAAGTCCATCTTGCTCCGTTGCCAGTGTGGGTAAAATGTGTATTTTTCATGATTTATAAAGCTGGAAATGAAGACTGAAAATTCTTGTTGAAGCCGAGAGATGCTTAAAGACACTCATTAGACGATATGACCTTTTCATAAAAGAGCAGTTTAAAAATGTGCAGCAAAGTTTTGAAAACCTAACTAAATGGCGCTGGTACTTCACTACGTCTAAGTCGGAAGAACTATTAAACACTTGCATATTTGAAGGTTGTGGTTGAAGTAATTTGTATTGCAAATTTAAAACAAAAAATTCACCCTGTTATCAGTTGGTGGACTGTGCATCTGCCTGCTTTGCCAAATAGGGTAAAATCATGTAGTAATGCTTGTAAAGGTTAAATTAGCTGCAATTGTGTCTTCTCTTTTCAGACTGACTTTAAGGATGTATCATGCAGTGGCGCATAAGGCCTCTTAACTATAAAGATTTGGCTCAAAAGAAAGAGAGAAAAAAGCAGTCTCCTCATCTTGCCATTCTGTTGATCAAGTCTTGTAGAAGCTTGTTTGCCACGTAGTATAGTCATTTCATAAATTGTTGGGTAGAGGGACGAAGAGTGTGGTCGTGTTAATATATGCTGATTATCAGTTTGTGAGAGTAACTAAACATATCCTACAACGATGCAACTTCTTGGTGTCCTCATTAATTGCTAATTCCATCAGTAGTACGTATAAAATCAGTTGAAGGGCGAACAGGCACACTTTGAAGGTTTCGTAGACAATTGAGTGCGAGTAACAGCCAAAAATAATGTGGAAATGGCCTCATTTTTCTAAATGATGGGATTAGAAAATGAATCTCTTGCGATTCAACACAAATTGCTTTTTCAAGGAGAGGTAAATCCCCTTTGCATATCACTCTAACAGCTCTGAACCCAAGCAGCTCGCTTCCAACTATAAGTGAAGTTTTCCCTATGCATGTATTTCTGTAGTCTGCACTCTATAGATTGGAGGGGTGCAGTTTATGCTGATTTCAGGCTCATGGTGGATTTACTTCAGTTTATTTAAAAGATCTTAGTGGTGGTCCTTGATACTATTAATATTTTGGAGCCATTATGTTCAGAATGGGTCACATGGGTTTACCAGTTTGTCCATTAACATTTGCAAGACCTTTTGGAGGTACAGGATATGTAGGTTATTTATAACTAGCTGCAGAAAACAAAGGCCATGTGTAGTTTACTTAAACTAGATCATGATTCTGTGTGGTGTTTTTTTTTTTTTTTTTTTTTGATTTTTTTTTTTTTTAGGCCGTTTTCATTTTCTGTGGTCTCCCAGTGAATTCAGCTGAGAAATATTGCCATTTGTAAAGCTGTATAAAAATCTGTTAATCTTCATGTCCCCTGTAAAGATTAGTTCTTGCTATATTACTAACCAAATGATTTTCAAGTTGTGCGTCAAACCTGGTATGTTGAATATTCTGACTATTATGTTGCTTTAAATCTAACCTAATGGGAGGTATATGATCAAGAAGCATTTGGCTACTGGCACAGGTATACTTTGAGGGTGGTGCTCAAATACATGAAAGGTAGATGTGTAGGTTCTGGGTCAGGTTGGTATGTAGTAAGGCTTGTGTGTACACTGTGGGAATTCAGTTACTGAAGAAAGGGATTTTTGGTTCATCTGAGACAGAGGCATCCGTCTCTGGGTTTTAAACTGCTCAGTAGAGACTACTGCTGTACCTTTTCCTAGAAGGTCCGAGAAGTTGGCAGCTTTCAAATCCGTGGCATTACATCCAGCCAGGGCTTCCTGGCTATCACTTGTTTCAATAACTTTATCAATAATAATGGTAGTATTGATCTGGCCAGATGTGGTTCTGGCAACCTCTCCTTTGTCTGTGACCCTGTCGTACTGGTCGGAAGGAGATAGTTTTTGCTAGGTCTCTGTGGCATATAGGAACGTTACCTAAACACCTTTTTGAGGCTCTGCTAACTGTTATGTCTTAAACTGTGAGACTTGCAGCATGCTACCAATTTTTCTGTTTTAATTCTGTGTTGTCAGCAGGTGTAAACAAAGCTTCATTCAGGAAAAAACATTTGCAGTTTTTTTTTTTTTTTTTCCCCAGCCTTACATTGAGGTATTGAGGTGTATATTTAATACTTTTTAAAGGGTCAGTTTCACTGCTGTAGACTTAGACCATGCAATGATCCCAAACTGTGCTTTTGCTTGTCATTTGTTCAGACAAAGCGGATGCATATTTACACTTTCACCACTTATTTGTAGATGAGCAGATTACACTTCTGGATATTAGGGTTATGACCGGTGTCCCACACTGACGTGAACATGTATGAAGAAGGGTTTTCTCCCCAGGAGATTTGCTAAAGATCTGGCCTTCCATACCTCTTTAGGCTATGCTAAATTACACAGCCAAGTTATAGAATGTTTTGCGTCCCATGCGAGTTTTAAAGTGGAATTACTTAATGTCAGGCTTTCTGTTTCTGCATGGCAGAATACATTTTAGAAAATCTGCTCCGGCAATGCAGTTTGCAAAGTTTGAGTGGAATCGTCGTACAGCAGTGTCTTGTCCCCTTTTGGCCAAACTGGAGCAGCTGTATCCAATATAGTGCCAGGATTACCAGCTATTCAGAAAAAACATTGACTTTGTACATTGTGCTCATTTTAGATTGTCAAGATAGCCCCCTCAGATACATTAACAAACTGTTTATTGTTCATAGCTCTGAAATGCTTTCATATGGCTGGGTTAAAAACACTACACTGTTTGAGCATGGCTGGAATGTAGGGTTATAGTGAGACCGTTGTGAAAAACATTTGTCAAGTGTGCAATTTGCAGGGGTCCTCCATCGTTCCACAGTGAACTTGTTAATATGCTTGAAGAGTGGTCTGGAGGTGTTTGAGTCAGGATTGCAGATACATACTGTCATCCATGTGGGTTAAGAGGCTACTCTGTTTGTAGTGCTGCTTTGTAGTTGTGGATTTATTTGCATTGTGGTATGTAGGAATTGCTTAGTGTTGTGCACGAGGTTCGCACAAGTGCTCCATTCATGTTAAGGCATAGTTGAAGCTGCATTATACACAGTGTGGCAGAGAGGTGTTGAAGCCAGGTTTGCAGAAGCTTTCCATTGTCAAACATGATCATCTTCTTTCACCCCAGCATTCAAATAGTGTAGATTATTATTTTTTTTTAAATATATTTTTCTTGGATTAGGATATTCTACTTTTAGCCACTTCTGTTGGACACCCCCTGAACTAGACAGCCTGACCAGAGGCAAAGAGTCTGAGTGTTCAACAGGTTACTGTTTTTGTCCTATGACTTAAGAGTGAGCCTACTTGTGGACAAGTGGGCTATTATTTGGGGTGGTTGTGAGACCCCACCAAGTAATAATGTTGCTATTCAGAATCAGGTTAGGGTACTTTAACTTTAGCTCAGTCCGAAAACTAAACGCAGTAAACATTCTCGTCCAATTTATAAAAATAGTATACATTTTAAAAGGGTAAATAGACATCTAAATGTCGAAAATAGGATCTGGGAAACCTGCAATATGACTTTTAGATGTTTTCTAATGCCGACCACGAGTATCTGGTCATGCTAGAACGGGTCAGATCCAAAGTTAAGGTTGACCACAATGGAGCATTTGTCTGATACCGGGACCAGGGTCGCCCCTGTGAAAAGTGTACTTTCTGATTCATTTTTTTTTTTTTCTTCTTTTCTCTTCCTCTCCCCTCCCCCCCTCTTTTATCCCAGAGGAGTAGTCTCATTGGCTGTGCAAGCTGTCAGCTCGATCAGATAAAGGCTCTATAACGGCGAGGTGCTGCTCAAAGATTGTTCTGGTGGAATCCTCCACTTTGCGACTTAGAAACTTTTCTGGAAGTAGAGCTGGGCAAACCTGCAAGTTGAATCCGACCGGTGCTGGGACATGGGTGGTTCAGCAGCTGTCCTGTGGTAGCCTCTGATTCTTTTAGGGGAGAAAAAAAAACAGAACCTTTTTTAAGTGTCTACTTTTTCAGTCTTGAAGGGGAGAGAGTACACTTTGCCAGCCAGGGGTCCAGGACCTTTTAGGTGCCACTTGGTGAGTTGGACTCAATCTCCCAGAACCCACCAGCAGGGTGCAGTGCAAGTACAGTTGGAACTTCTCATCTGGGCTCTTCTTTGTTGGAGGCGTCCTCAAACATTTTGTGTTCCTGGAGCTTAACAGGCTATCGGATACCACTTTTCTGTCCTGGATTCAGGTAGGAACTGATCCAACCTTTGGCTTCTCTCCATAGGTAACACAGAAGGGTCAGTCCTCCGCCGTTTCAGTTCTTTAGTTCAGCAAATGCAGCCCTTCTGTTTTCCACAGGCCCAGCAGGGTTCTGAAGGATGTAACCAGGGGTGTCCACCTTTAAGCCTGGCACTAGCTTGTTGGTGGGGTAGATTCCCTGACCAGTAGGAATAAAATTCTCATTGGCTACCCTACTCCCCCTCTTAAATCAATTCCTAGGGGTTTGGCACTAAACAATCGCACTGCATCTCTGTGCCCATCAAGGTGTCAGAATCTTCCTTCCCTGTGTCATAGCTATAGACACACCTGAGGTGTCTATGAAAATGAGACATTCCAGCTGCAAAACTAGTTCTGGGACAGGGTTTCCCAGTACTCGGACTGGCGTCTCTCTAGCTACTTACAGAATTGCAGGGGCAGGCCTAGGTGTGTGTGAAATCTGCCTGTGACATTGGTTGCCTGTAGGAAGTTGGCTCTGTATGCACTATTTCAAAGTAAGGAATAGTATGCACAGAGTCCAAGGGTTCCCCTTAGAGGTAAGATAGTGGCAAAAAGAGATAATACTAATGCTCTATTTTGTGGTAGTGTGGCCGAGCAGTAGGCTTATCAAAGGAGTAGTGTTAAGCATTTGTTGTACATACACACAGGCAATAAATGAGGAACACACACCGAGACAATTCCAGGCCAATAGGTTTTTGTATAGAAAAATATATTTTCTTAGTTTATTTTAAGAACCACAGGTTCAAATTCTACATGTAATATCTCATTTGAAAGGTATTGCAGGTAAGTACTTTAGGAACTTTGAATATTCACAATAGAATATATACTTTTTACATAAAACACATATAGCTATTTCAAAAGTGGACACTTAGTGCAATTTTCACAGTTCCTGGGGGAGGTAAAGTAATGTTAGTTCTTGCAGGTAAGTAAACCACCTACGGGGTTCAAATTGGGGTCCAAGGTAGCCCACCGTTGGGGGGTTCAGAGCAACCCCAAAGTCACCACACCAGCAGCTCAGGGCCGGTCAGGTGCAGAGTTCAAAGTGGTGCCCAAAACACATAGGCTTCAATGGAGAAGGGGGTGCCCTGTTCCAGTCTGCCAGCAGGTAAGTACCCGTGTCTTCGGAGGGCAGACCAGGGGGGTTTTGTAGGGCACCGGGGGGGACACAAGACCACACAAAAAGTACACCCTCAGCAGCACGGGGGGGCCGGGTGCATTGTGCGAACAAGCGTCGGGTTTGTAATAGGAATGAATTGGAGACCAAGGGGTCTCTTCAGCGGTGCAGGCAGGCAAGGGGGGGGCTCCTCGGGGTAGCCACCACCTGGGCAAGGGAGAGGGCCTCCTGGGGGTCACTCCTACACAGAAGTTCCGTTCCTTCAGGTGCTGGAGGCTGCGGGTGCAGGGTCTTTTCCAGCCGTCGGGACTTTAGGTTCAGGCAGTCGCGGTCAGGGGGAGCCTCGGGATTCCCTCTGCAGGCTTCGCTGTGGGGGCTCAGGGGGGACAACTTTGGTTACTCACGGTCTCGGAGTCGCTGAAGGGTCCTCCCGGAGGTGTTGGTTCTCCACCAGTCGAGTCGGGGTCGCCGGGTGCAGTGTTGCAAGTCTCACGCTTCTTGCGGGGACTGCAGGGGTCTTTAAATCTGCTCCTCTGGAAACAAAGTTGCAGTCTTTGTTGAACAGGGCCGCTGTCCTCGGGAGTTTCTTGGTCTTTTGGAAGCAGGGCAGTTCTCTGAGGACTCAGAGGTCGCTGGTCCTGGGGAAAGCGTCGCTGGAGCAGGTTTCTTCTGAAGGAGGGAGACAGGCCGGTAGGGCTGGGGCCAAAGCAGTTGGTGTCGTCTTCTTCTCTGCAGGGATTTTTCAGCTCAGCAGTCCTCTTCTTCGTAAGTTGCAGGAATCTAAATTCTTAGGTTCAGGGGAGCCCTTAAATACTAAATTTAAGGGCGTGTTTAGGTCTGGGGGGTTAGTAGCCAATGGCTACTAGCCCTGAGGGTGGGTACACCCTCCTCCCAAGGGGAGGGTGGTCACATTCCTATCCGTATTGGGGGAATCCTCCATCTGCAAGATGGAGGATTTCTAAAAGTTAGTCACTTCAGCTCAGGACACCTTAGGGGCTGTCCTGACTGGCCAGTGACTCCTCCTTGTTCTCATTATTTCCTCCGGCCTTGCCGCCAAAAGTGGGGCCGTGGCCGGAGGGGGCGGGCAACTCCACTAGCTGGAGTGCCCTGCGGTGCTGGAACAAAGGGGGTGAGCCTTTGAGGCTCACCGCCAGGTGTTACAGCTCCTGCCTGGGGGAGGTGATAGCATCTCCACCCAGTGCAGGCTTTGTTACTGGCCACAGAGTGACAAAGGCACTCTCCCCATGTGGCCAGCAACATGTCTCGAGTGTGGCAGGCTGCTAAAACCAGTCAGCCTACACGGGTAGTTGGTTAAGGTTTCAGGGGGCACCTCTAAGGTGCCCTCTGGGGTGTATTTTACAATAAAATGTACACTGGCATCAGTGTACATTTATTGTGCTGAGAAGTTTGATACCAAACTTCCCAGTATTCAGTGTAGCCATTATGGTGCTGTGGAGTTCGTGTTTGACAGACTCCCAGACCATATACTCTTATGGCTACCCTGCACTTACAATGTCTAAGGTTTGGCTTAGACACTGTAGGGGCACAGTGCTCATGCACTGGTACCCTCACCTATGGTATAGTGCACCCTGCCTTAGGGCTGTAAGGCCTGCTAGAGGGGTGACTTATCTATACTGCATAGGCAGTGTGAGGCTGGCATGGCACCCTGAGGGGAGTGCCATGTCGACTTACTCGTTTTGTTCTCATCAGCACACACAAGCTGGCAAGCAGTGTGTCTGTTCTGAGTGAGGGGTCCCCAGGGTGGCATAAGATATGCTGCAGCCCTTAGAGACCTTCCCTGGCATCAGGGCCCTTGGTACCAGGGGTACCAGTTACAAGGGACTTACCTGGATGCCAGGGTGTGCCAATTGTGTTAAACAAAAGTACAGGTTAGGGAAAGAACACTGGTGCTGGGGCCTGGTTAGCAGGCCTCAGCACACTTTCAATTCAAAACATAGCATCAGCAAAGGCAAAAAGTCAGGGGGTAACCATGCCAAGGAGGCATTTCCTTACATTGCCCCTTTGAAACTGATACAGTTTGTGGCCACCTTCTTAATGCCATCCTGTCTGGAGGAGGTCACACCTTCTCCAAGCCAAAGCCCTTTTTTCTGTTTCCTGGGGAACTTCCCATCTGGCTGTCATGTGACAGCACAGGATTATCTCTGAAAGGGCTTTAGGCAGAGAAATGGAAACTTTCTAAAAGTGGCATTTTCAAAACAGTAATTTAAAATTCAACTTTACCATCAGTTTGGATTTTAAATTGTATTTAATTTGAGCTCTTGAGCCATGGTTTTAGCTATTCCTAAGTGAAGTTATACATTATTATAAAGTTATAATGTAACCCAGTGCTTTTTTTAATTTTTATGGGAGATCTAGCTTTCCCACTGTGGAAAACAACTTTGGAGCTTTTTCACTCTCAGCACATGTACAATTTAGTTGTTATGTTGGCTGCCAATGCATCACCTTTATCCATAAGTTATGAAGCTTTTTTTTCTAAAACTTATTTTTGGGGTTCTATTTCTTCAGTCCAGCCAATAGCATCTGTGCTTTAACATTCCTAGATAAGGAAGTAACCAAAAGAGAAACCCATTTTAAATAATACCTTGAAACATAAATGCAATACTGGTTTATTATGTTTAAGAGCAGTGGTAAACTAAACTACTCTGGCATAGAGACCCCTCCTTTTTAGGGTCGATCCTGCGTCGCATGCGTATCGCTTGCGAGACGCTTTAGGTATTAGAAAAGGGCTCGGAGCCCTGTCGACGTCACGTCAGTGTTTTTCATTGGTTCGTGGGCTTGCCTATTAAAATCTGCTTGCTTTCATTAGTCGAAGGCATGCATACGTCATGCCTTTTCCAGTGGCTAGCCCTCATCAAGCGCATCGACCAAGTACAGAAAACATGCGAGGCTCGCTGTTTTCTGACTGGCTCGTGGACTACTTTTTCTCTATTTTCCTAGCGCGATTTCGCTTGGCAGAAGTCGAGCGCTTTACACAGTTAATTGCACTTTTTCGGGTTACGTACATAAATGCACTTTTGCCGATAGGTGAAAAGTCGGGTTAGGAGTTTACAACGCCATCAGCTCTAACACAAGCAAACGTGAGACCCCTTGCATTGCAAATGTTTTGTTTTTATTTGTTTTAAATTTTTATATATATCAGTATAGCAAAACTGTCATGAATTCGAAGTGATAAGCCGCTTTGCATAGGAACAAGGATTTTGGGTCAAAATTCCTTCATGAAATAATTTTATGCATCTCTTCAGGATTGGCTTAGCTAGGAAGGAAATAGTCTAAAAAGCAGAGCGCTTTGTATTTGTCAGCTGATTACTTGATTGAAAGATGCAAGGATCTGTGGGTGTAGGTGCTGTTGTTGCTCTGAGATGCTTTTGCTGAGCGTTGAGAAAAGCTTCGTCCACTGAATCTGCTTGATGTTAGCTAAAATCTTGATAAAGTGGGCTTATTAAATGCAATTTTTGGAGCACTCTTTGTAAGTGTTCAGAATACTAGAAGTTTATTTTCAGGTGACCAAATTGAGAAACTGGCAAGAATGACGTGAAGCAACGCAGACTTGAGATGGATATTTTTCAAGCTGCCTGTGCCTTGTTGCCAGGATTTATAAGCTAATAAAACAGAATATTAGATGAACTAAAGTTAGCAGGTAAGGTTCTGCTGTTATACTGTTTGAACTTTCTGATGAAGACTTCTATTTGCAGATTCGTAGCCTTTCGCCAGGCATCAGACTGGATCTGTGAACTTTCAACAGTTCCTCTGCATGCTGGTAGGTAAGCGACATGTGTTTCCACAGTAACATCCTTCCCCTTCGGAAGGGTTGTGTGGAGCCTATATAGGCACCCCTCCTGCACAATAATGTCGGGTCCATTCTTTCCGTGCCACCAGATGCAGATTCAGAGCTATCTCCTACCTCATTGAGACCCTTACCTTGATCAAGAAAACTTGTTTTACTGTGTGCAAGGGACATGCCTCCTCTGAAAATGACAGGTATTAAGCCCTGTAAACACTGTTGCAAACAAATGTTTGACAGATCCTCACCAAATTTGCCTAGTGGTCGAGCCACATCTCAAGTTCTGCATTGACTGCACAGTGATGAAATACAAAGCCACTTTAACCTGTGAAGTGAAACTCTGTATCACCAAGCAGTGGTGGAGGGCTCTGCATCGAAATTGGTCTAATTCCAAAGTTTGGTCCCAGTCCCATTGTAGATCAAGAAGTTTGTCGGAGACATTCCACTGTTTGATAGGCGTTTCAATCCAAGTCCTCATTAGGTCTAAGAAGAAACACCAATCTAAGTGTAGGAAGTTGGCTCTGTATGTGCTATTTCAAAGTAAGGAATAGCATGCACAGAGTCCAAGGGTTCCCCTTAGAGGTAAAATAGTGGTAAAAATAGATAATACTAATGCTCTATTTTGTGGTAGTGTGGTCGAGCAGTAGGCTTATCCAAGGAGTAGTGTTAAGCATTTGTTGTACATACACATAGACAATAAATGAGGTACACACACTCAGAGACAAATCCAGCCAATAGGTTTTGTTATAGAAAAATATCTTTTCTTAGTTTATTTTAAGAACCACAGGTTCAAATTTAACATGTAATATCTTGTTTGAAAGGTATTGCAGGTAAGTACATTAGGAACTTTGAATCATTTCAATTGCATGTATACTTTTCAAGTTATTCACAAATAGCTATTTCAAAAGTGGACACTTAGTGCAATTTTCACAGTTCCTGGGGGAGGTAAGTTTTTGTTAGGTTTACCAGGTAAGTAAGACACTTACAGGGTTCAGTTCTTGGTCCAAGGTAGCCCACCGTTGGGGGTTCAGAGCAACCCCAAAGTCACCACACCAGCAGCTCAGGGCCGGTCAGGTGCAGAGTTCAAAGTGGTGCCCAAAACGCATAGGCTAGAATGGAGAGAAGGGGGTGCCCCGGTTCCGGTCTGCTTGCAGGTAAGTACCCGCGTCTTCGGAGGGCAGACCAGGGGGGTTTTGTAGGGCACCGGGGGGGACACAAGCCCACACAGAAATTTCACCCTCAGCGGCGCGGGGGCGGCCGGGTGCAGTGTAGAAACAAGCGTCGGGTTCGCAATGTTAGTCTATGAGAGATCTCGGGATCTCTTCAGCGCTGCAGGCAGGCAAGGGGGGGGTTCCTCGGGGAAACCTCCACTTGGGCAAGGGAGAGGGACTCCTGGGGGTCACTTCTCCAGTGAAAGTCCGGTCCTTCAGGTCCTGGGGGCTGCGGGTGCAGGGTCTCTCCCAGGCGTCGGGACTTTAGGTTCAAAGAGTCGCGGTCAGGGGAAGCCTCGGGATTCCCTCTGCAGGCGGCGCTGTGGGGGCTCAGGGGGGACAGGTTTTGGTACTCACAGTATCAGAGTAGTCCTGGGGTCCCTCCTGAGGTGTTGGATCGCCACCAGCCGAGTCGGGGTCGCCGGGTGCAGTGTTGCAAGTCTCACGCTTCTTGCGGGGAGCTTGCAGGGTTCTTTAAAGCTGCTGGAAACAAAGTTGCAGCTTTTCTTGGAGCAGGTCCGCTGTCCTCGGGAGTTTCTTGTCTTTTCGAAGCAGGGGCAGTCCTCAGAGGATGTCGAGGTCGCTGGTCCCTTTGGAAGACGTCGCTGGAGCAGGATCTTTGGAAGGCAGGAGACAGGCCGGTGAGTTTCTGGAGCCAAGGCAGTTGTCGTCTTCTGGTCTTCCTCTGCAGGGGTTTTCAGCTAGGCAGTCCTTCTTCTTGTAGTTGCAGGAATCTAATTTTCTAGGGTTCAGGGTAGCCCTTAAATACTAAATTAAAGGGCGTGTTTAGGTCTGGGGGGTTAGTAGCCAATGGCTACTAGCCCTGAGGGTGGGTACACCCTCTTTGTGCCTCCTCCCAAGGGGAGGGGGTCACAATCCTAACCCTATTGGGGGAATCCTCCATCTGCAAGATGGAGGATTTCTAAAAGTCAGAGTCACCTCAGCTCAGGACACCTTAGGGGCTGTCCTGACTGGCCAGTGACTCCTCCTTGCTGCTTTCTTTGTTCCCTCCAGCCTTGCCGCCAAAAGTGGGGGCCGTGGCCGGAGGGGGCGGGCAACTCCACTAAGCTGGAGTGCCCTGCTGGGCTGTGACAAAGGGATGAGCCTTTGAGGCTCACCGCCAGGTGTCACAGCTCCTGCCTGGGGGAGGTGTTAGCATCTCCACCCAGTGCAGGCTTTGTTACTGGCCTCAGAGTGACAAAGGCACTCTCCCCATGGGGCCAGCAACATGTCTCTGGTGTGGCAGGCTGCTGGAACTAGTCAGCCTACACAGACAGTCGGTTAAGTTTCAGGGGGCACCTCTAAGGTGCCCTCTGTGGTGTATTTTACAATAAAATGTACACTGGCATCAGTGTGCATTTATTGTGCTGAGAAGTTTGATACCAAACTTCCCAGTTTTCAGTGTAGCCATTATGGTGCTGTGAAGTTCGTGTAAAACAGACTCCCAGACCATATACTCTTATGGCTACCCTGCACTTACAATGTCTAAGGTTTTGCTTAGACACTGTAGGGGCACAGTGCTCATGCACTGGTACCCTCACCTATGGTATAGTGCACCCTGCCTTAGGGCTGTAAGGCCTGCTAGAGGGGTGTCTTACCTATACTGCATAGGCAGTGAGAGGCTGGCATGGCACCCTGAGGGGAGTGCCATGTCGACTTACTCATTTTGTTCTCACCAGCACACACAGGCTTGTAAGCAGTGTGTCTGTGCTGAGTGAGGGGTCTCTAGGGTGGCATAATACATGCTACAGCCCTTAGAGACCTTCCCTGGCATCAGGGCCCTTGGTACCAGAGGTACCAGTTACAAGGGACTTATCTGGATGCCAGGGTGTGCCAATTGTGGAAACAATGGTACATTTTAGGTGAAAGAACACTGGTGCTGGGGCCTGGTTAGCAGGGTCCCAGCACACTTCTCAGTCAAGTCAGCATCAGTATCAGGCAAAAAAGTGGGGGGTAACTGCAACAGGGAGCCATTTCTTTACACAAGCCCCCCCCAGCCCACAGGCCAGGAGACTCAGCCAACGCTGGAAGAGTCTTCCTAGTCTGTCAGGCGAGGAAGAGTAGAGGAAATGGCTGGTTTGTTGCAGGGCCTACTCTGCCTTACATCCTCCTGTTCAGGTCATTCCCTCTGGGGAACTGACCCACTTCCACAGTGATAGGACCTAGTCTGAACTGCCTCTTGTCTGTGCTTTTTATGTCTTCACCCATTCTCTCTATTTTGAGGTCAGAGGTATCCACCTCTGCTAATCTTATCTTAGCCAGGGTCACCCCTAGCTTACCCAAAGAGGTTACCCAGAGCTGGAGTAACCCCACCATGACCAACAGGGTCAGGGGGCCTAACTTGTTATTTGGCATGGGGTCAGACCACCATGCCAAGGATAGTGCAGCCATAAAGGCTAACACCCAGCAGAGGCCACTGACAGCTGTCAGTGCCCAGAACCACACCTTTAGCTCTTCACCTACAAGGGAAGGGGCTAAGTTACAGGCTTCTTTGGGTTCAGGGTGCCTGTCTGCTGTATTAGAGTGGGGGGTTACCACATCTTGTAGTAAACACCCTTCTTCCACTCTTTCTTCTGTTAGCTGAGGAGCCACCCACTCAGGCTTAACAGTTGCCTGACTAGCCAGGACTTCTTGTGGGTCAGGTTGGACTTTATCAGAGCCATTTTTGGAGTTCTCCCCTACTGGAGCAGAATCTCCTTGGCTTGCTGGAACCTTGGCTAAAGGTTGTCCACCTTTCCTACTCTGTTTCCTTTTCTTTTTCCTCTGGGGCCTACTTGCATTTACTGCAGAGGCAGGCACTCCAGAATCCTTGGGAGAGGACTGGCCCTGGACCAGTTCTTCTCTTAGGCTCTGACTAACCTCTGGGTAGTCATTTCCAAGGAGACAATCAAGGGGGAGGTCTGTACTGACTACCACCCTTCTCCAGCTGAAAGTTCCACCCACTTCTATGGGCACAAGAGCCACAGGCCTATTAGTGACCCTGTCTGGGCTAACTCTTACTCTGGCCATCTCACCTGGGATGTACTGGTTTGAGAGCACCAGCCTGTCATGCACAATAGTGTGACTGGCACAAGTGTCTCTCAGGGCAGTGGCTGGGATTCCATTCACCTGTAGGTGGTGGAAGTGTCTACTTCCCTCTGGAATCTCCAACTCACCTGTTGGGCCCATTTTCCAGTTGAAGGCTATGAAGACCTCCTCATCTGATGAGTCATCTCCCATGGCTACACTGGTTACCCCTGGAATTTTGTTCTGGGGTTTGTTTTTGGGACAAGAAGTGTCCTTGGGGTGGTGCCCAGACTGTTTACAGTTGTGGCACCATGCCTTAGTGGCATCCCAGTTCTTGCCCTGGTACCCACCTTTGTTTTGGGTTGTGTCTTGGGGCCCACCCACCTGTTCTGGTTTTTGGGGGCCTACAGAGGACTCTTTTTCTTTGTTTCTAGTGTCACCCACTTTCTCCTGGGGAGTTTTTGTAACCCCTTTCTTTTGGTCACCCCCAGTGGAAGTTTTGGTTACCCTAGTCTTGACCCAGTGGTCTGCCTTCTTTCCCAATTCTTGGGGAGAAATTGGACCTAGGTCTACCAGATACTGATGCAACTTTTCATTGAAGCAGTTACTTAAAATGTGTTCTTTCATAAACAAATTATAAAGCCCAACATAGTCACACACTTCATTTCCAGTTAACCAACCATCTAGTGTTTTTACTGAGTAGTCTACAAAATCAACCCAGGTCTGGCTCGAGGATTTTTGAGCCCCCCTGAATCTAATTCTATACTCCTCAGTGGAGAATCCAAAGCCCTCAATCAGGGTACCCTTCATGAGGTCATAAGATTCTGCATCTTTTCCAGAGAGTGTGAGGAGTCTATCCCTACACTTTCCAGTGAACATTTCCCAAAGGAGAGCACCCCAGTGAGATCTGTTTACTTTTCTGGTTACACAAGCCCTCTCAAAAGCTGTGAACCATTTGGTGATGTCATCACCATCTTCATATTTTGTTACAATCCCTTTGGGGATTTTTAGGATGTCAGGAGAATCTCTGACCCTATTTAAGTTGCTGCCACCATCGATGGGACCTAGGCCCATCTCTTTTCTTTCCCTTTCTATGGCTAGGAGCTGCTTTTCCAAAGCCAATCTTTTGACCATCCTGGCTAACAGGGGGTCATCTTCACTGGAGTTATCCTCAGTGATTTCAGAGGTGTTGGTCTCTCCTGTGAGGGAACCAGCATCTCTGACTATTATTTTTGGAGTCAGGGTTTGAGGGACCCTGTTCTCCCTAGATAGGACTGGTAGGGGGGAATTGTCCTCCAAGTCACTATCCTCTTCCTCTGAGTTGCCACCCTCAGAGGGGTTGGCCTTTTCAAACTCTGCCAAAAGCTCCTGGAGCTGTATTTTGGTAGGTTTGGGGCCCATTGTTATTTTCTTTATTTTACAGAGTGACCTTAGCTCCCTCATCTTAAGATGGAGGTAAGGTGTGGTGTCGAGTTCCACCACAGTCACATCTGTGCTAGACATTTTGCTTCTAAAAGTTGGAATACTTTTTAAGAATCTACAACTGGTTCTAGAATCTAATTCAAACTTTTACAAACTTTTAAACTCTAAAAGAAATGCTAAACAGGATCTAACACAAGGCCCTAGCAGGTCTTTTAAGAATTTAGAA
Organism: Pleurodeles waltl; assembly: GCF_031143425.1. NCBI lineage: Eukaryota > Metazoa > Chordata > Amphibia > Caudata > Salamandridae > Pleurodeles > Pleurodeles waltl. Next base: position 96,420,416 of record NC_090441.1, read on the forward strand.
AACTTTTCAAATTGCAAAAATGAATTTCTAATGACAATTTTGGAATTTGTCGTGTGATCAGGTATTGGCTGAGTAGTCCAGCAAATGCAAAGTCTTGTACCCCACCGCTGATCCACCAATGTAGGAAGTTGGCTCTGTATGTGCTATTTCAAAGTAAGGAATAGCATGCACAGAGTCCAAGGGTTCCCCTTAGAGGTAAAATAGTGGTAAAAATAGATAATACTAATGCTCTATTTTGTGGTAGTGTGGTCGAGCAGTAGGCTTATCCAAGGAGTAGTGTTAAGCATTTGTTGTACATACACATAGACAATAAATGAGGTACACACACTCAGAGACAAATCCAGCCAATAGGTTTTGTTATAGAAAAATATCTTTTCTTAGTTTATTTTAAGAACCACAGGTTCAAATTTAACATGTAATATCTTGTTTGAAAGGTATTGCAGGTAAGTACATTAGGAACTTTGAATCATTTCAATTGCATGTATACTTTTCAAGTTATTCACAAATAGCTATTTCAAAAGTGGACACTTAGTGCAATTTTCACAGTTCCTGGGGGAGGTAAGTTTTTGTTAGGTTTACGAGGTAAGTAAGACACTTACAGGGTTCAGTTCTTGGTCCAAGGTAGCCCACCGTTGGGGGTTCAGAGCAACCCCAAAGTCACCACACCAGCAGCTCAGGGCCGGTCAGGTGCAGAGTTCAAAGTGGTGCCCAAAACGCATAGGCTAGAATGGAGAGAAGGGGGTGCCCCGGTTCCGGTCTGCTTGCAGGTAAGTACCCGCGTCTTCGGAGGGCAGACCAGGGGGGTTTTGTAGGGCACCGGGGGGGACACAAGCCCACACAGAAATTTCACCCTCAGCGGCGCGGGGGCGGCCGGGTGCAGTGTAGAAACAAGCGTCGGGTTCGCAATGTTAGTCTATGAGAGATCTCGGGATCTCTTCAGCGCTGCAGGCAGGCAAGGGGGGGGTTCCTCGGGGAAACCTCCACTTGGGCAAGGGAGAGGGACTCCTGGGGGTCACTTCTCCAGTGAAAGTCCGGTCCTTCAGGTCCTGGGGGCTGCGGGTGCAGGGTCTCTCCCAGGCGTCGGGACTTTAGGTTCAAAGAGTCGCGGTCAGGGGAAGCCTCGGGATTCCCTCTGCAGGCGGCGCTGTGGGGGCTCAGGGGGGACAGGTTTTGGTACTCACAGTATCAGAGTAGTCCTGGGGTCCCTCCTGAGGTGTTGGATCGCCACCAGCCGAGTCGGGGTCGCCGGGTGCAGTGTTGCAAGTCTCACGCTTCTTGCGGGGAGCTTGCAGGGTTCTTTAAAGCTGCTGGAAACAAAGTTGCAGCTTTTCTTGGAGCAGGTCCGCTGTCCTCGGGAGTTTCTTGTCTTTTCGAAGCAGGGGCAGTCCTCAGAGGATGTCGAGGTCGCTGGTCCCTTTGGAAGACGTCGCTGGAGCAGGATCTTTGGAAGGCAGGAGACAGGCCGGTGAGTTTCTGGAGCCAAGGCAGTTGTCGTCTTCTGGTCTTCCTCTGCAGGGGTTTTCAGCTAGGCAGTCCTTCTTGTAGTTGCAGGAATCTAATTTTCTAGGGTTCAGGGTAGCCCTTAAATACTAAATTAAAGGGCGTGTTTAGGTCTGGGGGGTTAGTAGCCAATGGCTACTAGCCCTGAGGGTGGGTACACCCTCTTTGTGCCTCCTCCCAAGGGGAGGGGGTCACAATCCTAACCCTATTGGGGGAATCCTCCATCTGCAAGATGGAGGATTTCTAAAAGTCAGAGTCACCTCAGCTCAGGACACCTTAGGGGCTGTCCTGACTGGCCAGTGACTCCTCCTTGCTGCTTTCTTTGTTCCCTCCAGCCTTGCCGCCAAAAGTGGGGGCCGTGGCCGGAGGGGGCGGGCAACTCCACTAAGCTGGAGTGCCCTGCTGGGCTGTGACAAAGGGATGAGCCTTTGAGGCTCACCGCCAGGTGTCACAGCTCCTGCCTGGGGGAGGTGTTAGCATCTCCACCCAGTGCAGGCTTTGTTACTGGCCTCAGAGTGACAAAGGCACTCTCCCCATGGGGCCAGCAACATGTCTCTGGTGTGGCAGGCTGCTGGAACTAGTCAGCCTACACAGACAGTCGGTTAAGTTTCAGGGGGCACCTCTAAGGTGCCCTCTGTGGTGTATTTTACAATAAAATGTACACTGGCATCAGTGTGCATTTATTGTGCTGAGAAGTTTGATACCAAACTTCCCAGTTTTCAGTGTAGCCATTATGGTGCTGTGAAGTTCGTGTAAAACAGACTCCCAGACCATATACTCTTATGGCTACCCTGCACTTACAATGTCTAAGGTTTTGCTTAGACACTGTAGGGGCACAGTGCTCATGCACTGGTACCCTCACCTATGGTATAGTGCACCCTGCCTTAGGGCTGTAAGGCCTGCTAGAGGGGTGTCTTACCTATACTGCATAGGCAGTGAGAGGCTGGCATGGCACCCTGAGGGGAGTGCCATGTCGACTTACTCATTTTGTTCTCACCAGCACACACAGGCTTGTAAGCAGTGTGTCTGTGCTGAGTGAGGGGTCTCTAGGGTGGCATAATACATGCTACAGCCCTTAGAGACCTTCCCTGGCATCAGGGCCCTTGGTACCAGAGGTACCAGTTACAAGGGACTTATCTGGATGCCAGGGTGTGCCAATTGTGGAAACAATGGTACATTTTAGGTGAAAGAACACTGGTGCTGGGGCCTGGTTAGCAGGGTCCCAGCACACTTCTCAGTCAAGTCAGCATCAGTATCAGGCAAAAAAGTGGGGGGTAACTGCAACAGGGAGCCATTTCTTTACACTAAGTGTGCCTCAAACCCTTCCTGCCACTCACTCCCCTGACGAGGTACGGGGCGGCAGCAAACCTATTTTTGTCTCTCACAAAGTCATTCGATTTCAGAGCAGATACTGCAACTTATTCTGGCACAACCAGAGTTCCCGGGACTGTCTGCCACTCCCAAGCAGATAGAGTTCCATGCGGCCATGCTCTGACTCTTCTGATCCATACCAACTCCCTCTAGTGCACTTGTGAGCCCCACAGAGCTGAAGTTCTCTGCATGGGTTACTGCTAGCGATTTCACTCTTTGTGCCATTGGACCCTCCGAGCCCCTAAGTGCCTGCATTCAATCTTGACTCTACCTTCCACACCAGTGCCTGATAATTTGACACCGACTCATCAATGCCTGAAGACTAAACCCCAGTCGTCCTCATGTCAAGTTGGTGCTCTTCGATCGCTATTGAATTCTCTTCCCCCCTCCACTCATCAACTGCATTGGCCCTACTGATCCTTTTGTGGCTTTGCCACCGATACCCATACCACCAGCCAATCCAACTCCCTCAAGGCAGCCAGCAGTCTTGCAGTCGAGGCTGTGTGCCTACTGCCCTCAAGGTTAAAGGAATGACCTGTCCCCTGCCCCCCCCCCGACCCTCTACCTGCAAAAGCCCATTAGCGAGCCCTTAATGGAGCACAGCTGCCCTGTGGGAGGCAGGATCCAATGCCGGAAGTAAGATGTGGTTGTTTGTTCTGCTACTTTCTACTGCCCAAGAAGGAAGTAGGCATTCATCCAATTTTTAGACCCGCACCCTCTCTGCACCTTCCTCTGAAAGGAAGACTTCAAAATGCTCACACTATTGAAGTTCTTGTCTGCCTTCAACCCTGGAGACTGGATAGTGGTGTTGGACCATATTCCCGTCTCGCCAGCCTGTCAGTGATTCCTACAGTTCGTGGTGGGACAGGAACACTTTCGGTTTACTGTGCTCCCTTTTATCTTACAAGTGCCCCTCAGGTGTTCAGTAAAGTGATGGTGGTGGTGTGCACCTTTTGGAGGTCAGGAGTCTCACCCTCCCCACCCCCACCTCGACGACTGACTGAAGACAGGCTCACCTTGCTCATTTGTCAACCACCTCCAGACTACAGTGAACCACCTGGGAGGATCACTGAATACCAGAGTGGGCTAGATCAGCCGTCATGAAGTGCAACTTCTCTTCCACAAATGTGGGAAAACCTTACCTCGATCTGTTCGCCACAAGTGAGACTGCACATTGTCCGCAATTGTGCACGTTGGAATTTTCAAGGAGTCTCTCACTCGGAGATGCTGTCCGCCTCGTGAAATCCAGGGTCTCCTGTATGCCTTTTTGTCAATACCACTACATCCAGCGTTTGCTAGAAGATCAAGACTGACCGGAACCCAAGTCATCCTTTTGACTCTGGTTTGGGCACAGTTGGTATGATATCCAGAACTCCTGGGCTTGAGCATCTGTCCTCCAATCAGACTGCCCTGCCGGGAGGATCTGATTTCACAGCATGTCAGGGTTGTGCACCCAGGCTTTTGCAATCCCCACTTTTTGGATATTGTTGCTTCAGCGGACCGCCTTTAACCATCCTTTTGTTGATTTTTAGTCTGGGCAGCCAGACGTCCTTCGACCAAAAACTGTGTATGCCTGCTGTTGAAACAAATTTGTGGCTTGGTGCATTGCAAGGCATGTGAGCTCACGCCATCCAAGCCCTGCACCCCTGTTTAGGCAAGTTTATCTGACGTTTTATTATTTTTGTCTGTAGCCCTTCAAAGCTTTGCTCTGGGCACGGTTAAGGAGTACTTTAAGGCTTTTTTGCAGTTGCTAGACTAGCCCTCCTTGTTTCAGTCTCCAGTTATGCACTTTTTGAAAGGTACGGTGTAGGAAGTTGGCTCTGTATGCACTATTTCAAAGTAAGGAATAGTATGCACAGAGTCCAAGGGTTCCCCTTAGAGGTAAGATAGTGGCAAAAAGAGATAATACTAATGCTCTATTTTGTGGTAGTGTGGTCGAGCAGTAGGCTTATCCAAGGAGTAGTGTTAAGCATTTGTTGTACATACACACAGGCAATAAATGAGGAACACACACTCCGAGACAAATCCAGGCCAATAGGTTTTGTTATAGAAAAATATATTTTCTTAGTTTATTTTAAGAACCACAGGTTCAAATTCTACATGTAATATCTCATTTGAAAGGTATTGCAGGTAAGTACTTTAGGAACTTTGAATAATCACAGTAACCTATATACTTTTTTCATAAAACACAATAAGCTGTTTTAAAAGTGGACACAGTGCAATTTTCACAGTTCCTGGGGGAGGTAAAGTATTGTTAGTTCTTGCAGGTTAAGTAAACCACCTACGGTGTTCAAATTGGGGTCCAAGGTAGCCCACCGTTGGGGGTTCAGAGCAACCCCAAAGTCACCACACCAGCAGCTCTGGGCCGGTCAGGTGCAGAGTTCAAAGTGGTTCCCAAAACGCATAGGCTTCAATGGAGAGAAGGGGGTGCCCCGGTTCCAGTCTGCCAGCAGGTAAGTACCCGTGTCTTCGGAGGGCAGACCAGGGGGGTTTTGTAGGGCACCGGGGGGGGACACAAGTCCACACAGAAAGTACACCCTCAGCAGCGCGGGGGCGGCCGGGTGCAGTGTGCAAACAAGCGTTGGGTTTGTAATAGGATCCAATGGGAGACCAAGGGGTCTCTTCAGCGGTGCAGGCAGGCAAGGGGGGGGGGGGGGGGCTCCTCGGGGTAGCCACCACCTAGGCAAGGGAGAGGGCCTCCTGGGGGTCACTCCTGCACTGAAGTTCCGATCCTTCAGGTGCTGGGGGCTGCGGGTGCAGGGTCTTTTCCAGCCGTCGGGATTTTAGAGTCAGGCAGTCGCGGTCAGGGGGAGCCTCTGGATTCCCTCTGCAGGCGTTGCTGTGGGGGCTCAGGGGGGACAACTTTGGTTACTCACAGTCTCGGAGTTGCCGGAGGGTCCTCCCTGAGGTGTTGGTTCTCCACCAGTCGAGTCGGGGTCTCCGGGTGCAGTGTTGCAAGTCTCACGCTTCTTGCGGGGTTTGCAGGGGTCTTAAAATCTGCTCCTCTGAAACAAAGTTGCAGTCTTTTTGGAACAGGGCCGCTGTCCTCAGGAGTTTCTTGTTCCTCTTGAAGCAGGGCAGTCCTCTGAGGATTCAGAGGTCGCTGGTCCTGGAGAAAGTGTCGCTGGAGCAGGTTTCTTTAGAAGGCAGGAGACAGGCCGGTAGGACTGGGTCCAAAGCAGTTGTTGTCTTCTTTCTTCTTCTGCAGAGGTTTTCAGCTCCGCAGTCTTCTTCTTCGGTAAGTTGCAGGAATCTAAATTCTTAGGTTCAGGGAAGCCCTTAAATACTAAATTTAAGGGCGTGTTTAGGTCTGGGGGGTTAGTAGCCAATGGCTAATAGCCCTGAGGGTGGGTACACCCTCTTTGTGCCTCCTCCCAAGGGGAGGGGGGTCACATTCCTATCCCTATTGGGGGAATCCTCCATCTGCAAGATGGAGGATTTCTAAAAGTTAGTCACTTCAGCTCAGGACACCTTAGGGGCTGTCCTGACTGGCCAGTGACTCCTCCTTGTTATTCTCATTATCTCGTCCGGCCTTGCCGCCAAAAGTGGGGCCGTGACCGGAGGGGGCGGGCAACTCCACTAGCTGGAGTGCCCTGTGGTGCTGGAACAAAGGGGGTAAGCCTTTGAGGCTCACCGCCAGGTGTTACAGCTCCTGCCTGGGGGAGGTGATAGCATCTCCACCCAGTGCAGGCTTTGTTACAGGCCACAGAGTGACAAGGGCACTCTCCCCATGTGGCCAGCAACATGTCTCGAGTGTGGCAGGCTGCTAGAACCGGTCAGCCTACACGGGTAGTTGGATTAGGTTTCAGGGGGCACCTCTAAGGTGCCCTCTGGGGTGTATTTTACAATAAAATGTACACTGGCATCAGTGTTCATTTATTGTGCTGAGAAGTTTGATACCAAACTTCCCAGTTTTCAGTGTAGCCATTATGGGGCTGTAGAGTCCGCGTTTGACAGACTCCCAGACCATATACTCTTATGGCTACCCTGCACTTACAATGTCGAAGGTTTGGCTTAGACACTGTAGGGGCACAGTGCTCATGCACTGGTGCCCTCACCTATGGTATAGTGCACCCTGCCTTAGGGCTGTAAGGCCTACTAGAGGGGTGACTTATCTATACTGGATAGGCATTGTGAGGTTGGCATGGCAGCCTGAGGGGAGTGCCATGTCGACTTACTCGTTTTGTTCTCACCAGCACACACAAGCTGGTAAGCAGTGTGTCTGTGCTGAGTGAGGGGTCCCCAGGGTGGCATAAGATATGCTGCAGCCCTTAGAGACCTTCCCTGGCATCAGGGCCCTTGGTACCAGGGGTACCAGTTACAAGGGACTTACCTTGATGCCAGGGTGTGCCAATTGTGGAATCAAAAGTACAGGTTAGGGAAAGAACACTGGTGCTGGGGCCTGGTTAGCAGGCCTCAGCACACTTTCAATTCAAAACATAGCATCAGCAAAGGCAAAAAGTCAAGGGGTAACCATGCCAAGGAGGCATTTCCTTACACACGGCATCTATATCCTCCCTTTCCCTTTGTCAAGCCACAGTGGAACCTTAACTTGATCCTTGTGTTTTTCATGTGTGCTCCCTTTGAGCCACTTCACATCTGCTCCTTATGGCTTCCCACTCTCAAGACGGTGTTTGTGTCAACCCGCCATACACGACCACTGTAGGAAGTTGGCTCTGTATGCACTATTTCAAAGTAAGGAATAGTATGCACAGAGTCCAAGGGTTCCCCTTGGAGGTAAGATAGTGGCAAAAAGAGATAATACTAATGCTCTATTTTATGGTAGTGTGGTCGAGCAGTAGGCTTATCAAAGGAGTAGTGTTAAGCATTTGTTGTACATACACACAGGCAATAAATGAGGAACACACACTCGGAGACCAATCCAGCCAATAGGTTTTGTTATAGAAAAAACTTTTCTTAGTTTATTTTAAGAACCACAGGTTCAAATTCTACATGTAATATCTCATTTGAAAGGTATTGCAGGTAAGTACTTTAGGAACTTTGAATAATTACATTAGCATATATACTTTTCACATAAAACACAAATAGCTGTTTTAAAAGTGGACACAGTGCAATTTTCACAGTTCCTGTGGGAGCTAAGGTATTGTTAGTTTTAGCAGGTAAGTAAACCACCTACGGGGTTAAGATTGGGGTCCAAGGTGGCCCACCGTTGGGGGTTCAAAGCAACCCCAAAGTCACCACACCAGCAGCTCAGGGCCGGTCAGGTGCAGAGTTCAAAGCGGTGCCCAAAACGCATAGGCTTCAATAGAGAGAAGGGGGTGCCCCGGTTCCAGTCTGCCAGCAGGTAAGTACCCACGTCTTCGGAGGGCAGACCAGGGGGGTTTTGTAGGGCACCGGGGGGGGACACAAGTCAGCGCAAAAAGTACACCCTCAGCAGCGCGGGGGCGGCCGGGTGCAGTGTGCAAACAAGCGTCGGGTTCGCAATGTAAATCAATGGGAGACCAAGGTGTCTCTTCAGCGATGCAGGCAAGGGGGGGGGCCTCCTCTGGATAGCCACCACCTGGACAAGGGAGAGGGCCTCCTGGGGGTCACTCCTGCCCTGGAGTTCCGATCCTTCAGGCGCTGGGGGCTGCGGGTGCAGGGTCTTTTCCAGCCGTCGGGAAATTAGAGTTCAGGTAGTCACGGTCAGGGGGAGCCTCGGGATTCCCTCTGCAGGCGTCGCTGTGGGGGCTCAGGGGGGACAACTTTGGTTACTCACGGTCTTGGAGTCGCCGGAGGGTCCTCCCTGAGGTGTTGGTTCTCCACCAGTCGAGTTGGGGTCGCCGGGTGCAGTGTTGCAAGTCTCACGCTTCTTGCGGGGAGTTGCAGGGGTCTTTAAATCTGCTCCCTTGAAACAAAGTTGCAGTCTTTTTGGAGCAGGGCCGCTGTCCTCGGGAGTTTCTTGTCTTTCTTGAAGCAGGGCAGTCCTCTGAGGATTCAGAGGTCGCTGGTCCTTTGGAAAGCGTCGCTGGAGCAGGTTTCTTTGGAAGGCAGGAGACAGGCCGGTAGGACTGGGGCCAAAGCAGTTGGTGTCTTCTGTTCTTCTTCTGCAGGGGTTTTTCAGCTCAGCAGTCCTCTTGTAGTTTCGGGAATCTAAATTCTTAGGTTCAGGGAAGCCCTTAAATACTAAATTTAAGGGCGTGTTTAGGTCTGGGGGGTTAGTAGCCAATGGCTACTAGCCCTGAGGGTGGGTACACCCTCTTTGTGCCTCCTCCCAAGGGGAGGGGGTCACATTCCTATCCCTATTGGGGGAATCCTCCATCTGCAAGATGGAGGATTTCTAAAAGTTAGTCACTTCAGCTCAGGACACCTTAGGGGCTGTCCTGACTGGCCAGTGGTGACTCCTTGTTGTTCTCATTATCTCCTCTGGCCTTGCTGCCAAAAGTGGGGCCGTGGCCGGAGGGGGCGGGCAACTCCACTAGCTGGAGTGCCCTGCGGTGCTGGAACAAAGGGGGTAAGCCTTTGAGGCTCACCGCCAGGTGTGACAATTCCTGCCTGGGAGAGGTGTTAGCATCTCCACCCAGTGCAGGCTTTGTTACTGGCCTCAGAGTGACAAAGGCACTCTCCCCATGGGGCCAGCAACATGTCTCGGTTGTGGCAGGCTGCTGGAACCAGTCAGCCTACACAGATAGTCGGTTAAGGTTTCAGGGGGCACCTCTAAGGTGCCCTCTGGGGTGTATTTCACAATAAAATGTACACTGGCATCAGTGTGCATTTATTGTGCTGAGAAGTTTGATACCAAACTTCCCAGTTTTCAGTGTAGCCATTATGGTGCTGTGGAGTCCGTGTTTGACAGACTCCCAGACCATATACTCCTATGGCTACCCTGCACTTACAATGTCTAAGGTTTGGCTTAGACACTGTAGGGGCACAGTACTCATGCACTGGTGCCCTCACCTATGGTATAGTGCACCCTGCCTTAGGGCTGTAAGGCCTACTAGAGGGGTGACTTATCTATACTGCATAGGCAGTGTGAGGTTGGCATGGCACCCTGAGGGGAGTGCCATGTCGACTTACTCGTTTTGTTCTCACCAGCACACACAAGCTGGCAAGCAGTGTGTCTGTGCTGAGTGAGGGGTCCCCAGGGTGGCATAAGATATGCTGCAGCCCTTCGAGACCTTCCCTGGCATCAGGGCCCTTGGTACCAGGGGTACCAGTTACAAAGGGACTTACCTGGATGCCAGGGTGTGCCAATTGTGGAATCAAAAGTACAGGTTAGGGAAAGAACACTGGTGCTGGGGCCTGGTTAGCAGGCCTCAGCACACTTTCAATTCAAAACATAGCATCAGCAAAGGCAAAAAGTCAGGGGGTAACCATGCCAAGGAGGCATTTCCTTACAACCACCTTCCCAGGCAAGCTGGTTTTGCAGACACTGGCTTCTTTTTTGCCTAAAGTTGTGACACCGTTCCTAGTCTGTAAAAACATCACTGAGCTGGTTGTCTATGCTCCGCCTCAACCCTCTAACGAGGAGAAAATATGCCATTGTATGGATCCCAAAAGATGGCTGAGCTTTTACATTAGCCAGTACCAAAGAAACCCAGGTGGACAATTGGCTTTGTGGGGTTCTTTGGAGCGAGAAAAGAAAAATAGGCAGGGCTGTGCAGAAGAGAACCATCCTACTGGGTTGTGGTTTGCATTAAGATTTGGTATTTGGCTAAAAAGTGGTCTCCTGAAGGACTGCTTGCTCATTCTGCCAGGGCCAAAGTTGCTACCACTGTGTTTGGAATGCAGAGTCCTCATTCTAGATATTTGCCAGGCATTTAGGTGGGCATCTTTTCATAAATTGATGAAGCACTATTGTCTGGAGATTCGGGTTCTCGGAGAGGGGCCTTTTGCCCGCTCAGTCCTCAAGGCCTTTCTGGTTTGAGTCTATCCAGAGAACCACCTCCAAATAGGTATTACTTTGATATCACTTCAAAAGGCAAGGAATCCATGGCCAGAAGCCTGTCTGAAGTTACCTAACCTTGTGTAATGCTCTTTCTGGTAGACTCTCTAGCTGCAGATTTCCTCACCAACCCTTTCTTCCTTCCCATTCTGAGGTTGACCGCTATCCTTTTAATAAGAGCCAAAGTCTAGGAATCTGCACACTGGTCATAACCAGTTTACAATTGGGACTCCACGTCTGAGGACTCTGACCTCCTCAAAAGCAACTGACGGCAACACATAATTTCCGGAGCAGCATGGTATCTGTGTGGAGCCACACAGTCCACCTGCTGGTGCACAGAGAAGCTGCATACATTTCCATATCCAGCCATACACGAGAGGAAATAGCCGTTCTGACGGTAAGTATATTGTTTGTTATATACAAGGGCTCTATTTACACTGAGGTGCACCAGCACGAAAAGTCCAGGGACTGACTATGCAATTGTATTTGTAATGAACTGAGACATACACGTTCTTCCCATCTATTTTAAGAGATTACCAATATGTTAGTTATTTTTATGCCTTGCAAACAGTCTACCCCACTAGTATTGGTGCTACTTTTCACCTCCTTGTGCTTAGCTAGAACCAAATCCATGTCGGGTTACCCGATGCTTTGTCCATGGTTTTATTTTCATAGTACCAATAAGTTACATTCCCAAGGGACTAGCATTGAGTGTGGATAGCAGAATCCTCTGAGATCCCAAGGGCTTTTTGCTTCAATTTTTAGGATTAGGGTGGTGAAGTTCACAGAACTGCTTTTTCAGCCTCTCGCTAGATGCTTTGCAGCTCTAACGTTATTGTCGTCCTACTACTCTTTAGAAAGTGATTTTTGTAATTATTATTATTTATTATTATTTTTGGAAGGTGTAAAGAAATGGCTCCCTGTTGCAGTTACCCCCCACTTTTTGCCTGATACTGATGCTGACTTGACTGAGAAGTGTGCTGGGACCCTGCTAACCAGGCCCCAGCACCAGTGTTCTTTCACCTAAAATGTACTTTTGATTCCACAATTGGCACACCCTGGCATCCAGGTAAGTCCCTTGTAACTGGTACCCCTGGTACCAAGGGCCCTGATGCCAGGGAAGGTCTCTAAGGGCTGCAGCATATCTTATGCCACCCTGGGGACCCCTCACTCAGCACAGACACACTGCTTGCCAGCTTGTGTGTGCTGATGAGAACAAAACGAGTAAGTCGACATGGCACTCCCCTCAGGGTGCCATGCCAACCTCACACTGCCTATGCAGTATAGATAAGTCACCCCTCTAGTAGGCCTTACAGCCCTAAGGCAGGGTGCACTATACCATAGGTGAGGGCACCAGTGCATGAGCACTATGCCCCTACAGTGCCTAAGCAAAACCTTAGACATTGTAAGTGCAGGGTAGCCATAAGAGTATATGGTCTGGGAGTCTGTCAAAAACGAACTCCACCGCACCATAATGGCTACACTGAATACTGGGAAGTTTGGTATCAAACTTCTCAGAATAATAAACCCACACTGATGCCAGTGTTGGATTTATTACAAAATGCACACAGAGGGCATCTTAGAGATACCCCCTGTATTTTACCCAATTGTTCAGTGCAGGACTGACTGGTCTGTGCCAGCCTGCTGCTGAGAGACGAGTGTCTGACCTCATGTGGTGAGAGCCTTTGTGCTCTCTGAGGACAGAAACAAAGCCTGCTCTGGGTGGAGGTGCTTCACACCTCCCCCCTGCAGGAACTGTAACACCTAGCAGTGAGCTTCAAAGGCTCAAGCTTCGTGTTACAATGCCCCAGGGCACTCCAGCTAGTGGAGATGCCCGCCCCCTGGACACAGCCCCCACTTTTGGCGGCAAGTCCAGGAGAAATAATGAGAATAACAAGGAGGAGTCACTGGCCAGTCAGGACAGCCCCGAAGGTGTCCTGAGCTGAGGTGACTCTGACTTTTAGAAATCCTCCATCTTGTAGAAGGAGGATTCCCCCAATAGGGATAGGAATGTGACCCCCTCCCCTTGGGAGGAGGCACAAAGAGGGTGTACCCACCCTCAGGGCTAGTAGCCATTGGCTACTAACCCCCCAGACCTAAACACACCCTTAAATTTAGTATTTAAGGGCTCTCCCTGAACCTAAGAATTTAGATTCCTGAAACCTACAAGAAGAAGACTGCTGAGCTGAAAAACCCCTGCAGAGGAAGAACAGAAGACACCAACTGTGCTTTGGCCCCAGTCCTACCGGCCTGTCTCCTGCCTTCCAAAGAAACCTGCTCCAGCGACGCTTTCCAAAGGACCAGCGACCTCTGAATCCTCAGAGGACTGCCCTGCTTCAAGAAAAACAAGGAACTCCCGAGGACAGCGGCACTGCTCCAAAAGAACTGCAACTTTGTTTCAAGGAGCAGACTTAAAGACCCCTGCAACTCCCCGCAAGAAGCGTGAGACTTGCAACACTGCACCCGGCGACCCCGACTCGACTGGTGGAGAACCAACACCTCAGGGAGGACCCTCCGGCGACTCCGAGACCGTGAGTAACCAAAGTTGTCCCCCCTGAGCCCCAACAGCGACGTCTGCAGAGGGAATCCACAGGCTCCCCCTGACCGCGACTGCCTGAAACTCCATTTCCCGACGGCTGGAAAAGACCCTGCACCCGCAGCCCCCAGCACCTAAAGGAACGGAACTCCTGTGCAAGAGTGACCCCCAGGAGGCCCTCTCCCTTGCCTAGGTGGTGGCTACCCCGAGGAGCCCCCCACTTGCCTGCCTGCAACGCTGAAGAGATCCCTTGATCTCGCATTGCAAACCATTGAAAACCCGACGCGTGTTTGCACACTGCACCCGGCTGCCCCCGCGCTGCTGAGGGTGTACTTTTTGTGCTGACTTGTGTCCCCCCCCGGTGCCCTACAAAACCCCCCTGGTCTGCCCTCCGAAGACGTGGGTACTTACCTGCTGGCAGACTGGAACCGGGGCACCCCCTTCTCTCCATTGCAGCCTATGCGTTTTGGGCACCTCTTTGACCTCTGCACCTGACCGGCCCTGAGCTGTTGGTGTGGTAACTTTGGGGTTGCTCTGAACCCCCAACGGTGAGCTACCTTGGACCCAAACCTGAGACTTGTAAGTGATTTACTTACCTGACAAAACTAACAAAAACTTATCTCCCCCAGGAACTGTGAAAATTGCACTGTGTCCACTTTTAAAACAGCTTATTGTATTTTATGTAAAAAGTATACATGCTAATGTAATGATTCAAAGTTCCTAGAGTACTTACCTGCAATACCTTTCAAATGAGATATTACATGTAGAATTTGAACCTGTGGTTCTTAAAATAAACTAAGAAAAGAGATTTTTCTATAACAACAAAACCTATTGGCTGGATTTGTCTGAGTGTGTGTTCCTCATTTATTGCCTGTGTGTATGTACAACAAATGCTTAACACTACTCCTTTGATAAGCCTACTGCTCGACCACACTACCACAAAATAGAGCATTAGTATTATCTCTTTTTGCCACTATCTTACCTCTAAGGGGAACCCTTGGACTCTGTGCATACTATTCCTTACTTTGAAATAGTGCATACAGAGCCAACTTCCTACAGAAGGGTAGGACTTGCAGGCATCAATAGTCATCTATTCCCTTCACACATTAGCTTCTGATGCAGTTTTCCTATAGGATTGTGTAGGAAGTTGGCTCTGTATGCACTATTTCAAAGTAAGGAATAGTATGCACAGAGTCCAAGGGTTCCCCTTAGAGGTAAGATAGTGGCAAAAAGAGATAATACTAATGCTCTATTTTGTGGTAGTGTGGTCGAGCAGTAGGCTTATCCAAGGAGTAGTGTTAAGCATTTGTTGTACATACACACAGGCAATAAATGAGGAACACACACTCCGAGACAAATCCAGCCAATAGGTTTTGTTATAGAAAAATATATTTTCTTAGTTTATTTTAAGAACCACAGGTTCAAATTCTACATGTAATATCTCATTTGAAAGGTATTGCAGGTAAGTACTTTAGGAACTTTGAATAATTACAGTAGCATATATACTTTTCACATAAAACACAAATAGCTGTTTTAAAAGTGGACACAGTGCAATTTTCACAGTTCCTGGGGGAGATAAGTTATTGTTAGTTTTAGCAGGTAAGTAAATCACTTACAAGTCTCAGGTTTGGGTCCAAGGTAGCCCACCGTTGGGGATTCAGAGCAACCCCAAAGTTACCACACCAGCAGCTCCGGGCCGGTCAGGTGCAGAGGTCAAAGAGGTGCTCAAAACACATAGGCTTCAATGGAGAGAAGGGGGTGCCCCGGTTCCAGTCTGCCAGCAGGTAAGTACCCGCGTCTTTGGAGGGCAGACCAGGGGGGTTTTGTAGGGCACCGGGGGGGGACACAAGTCAGCGCAAAAAGTACACCCTCAGCAGCGCGGGGGCGGCCGGGTGCAGTGTGCAAACACGCGTCTGGTTTTCAATGGTTTTCAATGAGAGACCAAGGGATCTCTTCAGCGGTGCAGGCAGGCAAGGGGGGGGCTCCTCGGGGTAGCCACCACCTGGACAAGGGAGAGGGCCTCCTGGGGGTCACTCCTGCACAGAAGTTCCGTTCCTTCAGGTGCTGGGGGCTGCGGGTGCAGGGTCTTTTCCAGCCGTCGGGACTTTAGGTTCAGGCAGTCGCGGTCAGGGGGAGCCTCGGGATTCCCTCTGCAGGCGTCGCTGTGGGGGCTCAGGGGGGACAACTTTGGTTACTCACGGTCTCGGAGTCGCCGGAGGGTCCTCCCTGTAGCGTTGTTTCTCCACCAGCCCAGTCGGGGTCGCCGGGTGCAGTGTTGCAAGTCTCACGCTTCTTGCAGGGATTTGCAGGGGTCTTTAAATCTGCTCCTCTGTAACAAAGTTGCAGTTCTTTTGGAGCAGTGCCGCTGTCGTCGGGAGTTTCTAGTCTTTCTTGAAGCAGGGCAGTCCTCTGAGGATTCAGAGGTCGCTGGTCCTTGGGAAAGCGTCGCTGGAGCAGGTTTCTTTGGAAGGCAGGAGACAGGCCGGTAGGTCTGGGGCCAAAGCAGTTGGTGTCTTCGTTCCTTCCTCTGCAGGGGTCTTTCAGCTCAGCAGTCCTCTTCTTGTAAGATGCAGAAATCTAAATTCTTAGGTTCAGGGGAGCCCTTAAATACTAAATTTAAGGGCGTGTTTAGGTCTGGGGGGTTAGTAGCCAATGGCTACTAGCCCTGAGGGTGGGTACACCCTCTTTGTGCCTCCTCCCAAGGGGAGGGGTCACATCCCTAATCCTATTGGGGAATCCTCCATCTGCAAGATGGAGGATTTCTAAAAGTTAGTCACTTCAGCTCAGGACACCTTAGGGGCTGTCCTGACTGGCCAGTGACTCCTCCTTGTTCTTATTATTTCCTCCGGCCTTGCCGCCAAAAGTGGGGGCCGTGGCCGGAGGGGGCGGGCAACTCCACTAGCTGGAGTGTCCTGCGGTGCTGGAACAAAGGGTGTGAGCCTTTGAGGCTCACTGCCAGGTGTTACAGCTCCTGCCTGGGGGAGGTGTTAGCATCTCCACCCAGTGCAGGCTTTGTTACTGGCCTCAGAGTGACAAAGGCACTCTCCCCATGGGGCCAGCAACATGTCTCGGTTGTGGCAGGCTGCTGGAACCAGTCAGCCTACACAGATAGTCGGTTAAGGTTTCAGGGGGCACCTCTAAGGTGCCCTCTGGGGTGTATTTCACAATATAATGTACACTGGCATCAGTGTGCATTTATTGTGCTGAGAATTTTGATACCAAACTTCCCAGTTTTCAGTGTAGCCATTATGGTGCTGTGGAGTCCGTGTTTGACAGACTCCCAGACCATATACTCTTATGGCTACCCTGCACTTACAATGTCTAAGGTTTGGTTTAGACACTGTAGGGGCACAGTGCTCATGCACTGGTGCCCTCACCTATGGTATAGTGCACCCTGCCTTAGGGCTGTAAGGCCTACTAGAGGGGTGACTTATCTATACTGCATAGGCAGTGTGAGGTTGGCACGGCACCCTGAGGGGAGTGCCATGTCGACTTACTCGTTTTGTTCTCACCAGCACACACAAGCTGGGAAGCAGTGTGTCTGTGCTGAGTGAGGGATCCCCAGGGTGGCATAAGATATGCTGCAGCCCTTGGAGACCTTCCCTGGCATCAGGGCCCTTGGTACCAGGGGTACCAGTTACAAGGGACTTACCTGGATGCCAGGGTGTGCCAATTGTGGAATCAAAAGTACAGGTTAGGGAAAGAACACTGGTGCTGGGGCCTGGTTAGCAGACCTCAGCACACTTTCAATTAAAAACATAGCATCAGCAAAGGCAAAAATTCAGGGGGTAACCATGCCAAGGAGGCATTTCCTTACAGATGGACTCTGGACAGTGCTTAGAAATCTATTACACTGATGTTCTGCTTTTTTTTTTTGTTTGTTTCTGAATCCCCTAATCTCAAATGTGATCTATATAGCGGTTAATTTAGTCGCACTGTATTGCTTCGGTGCTATCCACTGTTTAGGAAATACGGTTTCTTCACCAAAGGTCCTTTCTTAGACTAAAACATTAGTCATTCCTCGTAATACGGCTCACATTCTGGGGAAAAAACATTTTTGTATTGCTGTGAGGTGTTTTTTTTTCTTTTTCTAACCTTTTGTTTAAAGAAAAAACAGAGTTCCCCAATAAAGCAAGACATTGGCATGTTGATCCGAAACGTTTGGAATTTAGCTTGTTCTGAATTTTAAGGTAGTTTTCACATCTGCGGAATGTAAGTATAAAGTTCCTAATTCACATCTAGTATTTCTTCAAGGGGGCTGTGTAGGAAGTTGGCTCTGTATGTACTATTTCAAAGTAAGGAATAGTATGCACAGAGTCCAAGGGTTCCCCTTAGAGGTAAGATAGTGGCAAAAAGAGATAATACTAATGCTCTATTTTGTGGTAGTGTGGTCGAGCAGTAGGCTTATCAAAGGAGTAGTGTTAAGCATTTGTTGTACATACACACAGGCAATAAATGAGGAACACACACGCAGAGACAAATCCAGGCCAATAGGTTTTGTTATAGAAAAATATCTTTTCTTAGTTTATTTTAAGAACCACAGGTTCAAATTCTACATGTAATATCTCATTTGAAAGGTATTGCAGGTAAGTACTTTAGGAACTTTGAATAATCACAATAGCATATATACCTTTTACATAAAACACATTTAGCTGTTTTAAAAGTGGACACTGCAATTTTCACAGTTCCTGGGGGAGGTAAAGTAATGTTAGTTCTTGCAGGTAAGTAAACCACCTACGGGGTTCAAATTGGGGTCCAAGGTAGCCCACCGTTGGGGGTTCAGAGCAACCCCAAAGTCACCACACCAGCAGCTCAGGGCCGGTCAGGTGCAGAGTTCAAAGTGGTGCCCAAAACGCATAGGCTTCAATGGAAAGAAGGGGGTGCCCCGGTTCCAGTCTGCCAGCAGGTAAGTACCCGCGTCTTCGGGGGGCAGACCAGGGTGTTTTGTAGGGCACCGGGGGGGGGACACAAGCTCACACAAAAAGTACACCCTCAGCGGCACTGGGGCGGCCGGGTGCAGTGTGGAAACAAGCATCGGGTTCGCAATGTAAATCAATGGGAGACCAAGGGGTCTCTTCAGCGGTGCAGGCAAGGGGGGGGCTCCTCGGGGTAGCCACCACCTGGGCAAGGGAGAGGGCCTCCTGGGGGTCACTCCTGCACTGAAGTTCCGATCCTTCAGGTGCTGGGGGCTGCGGGTGCAGGGTCTTTTCCAGCCGTCGGGATTTTAGAGTCAGGCAGTCGCGGTCAGGGGGAGCCCCGGGATTCCCTCTGCAGGCGTCGCTGTGAGGGCTCAGGGGGGACAACTTTGGTTACTCACGGTCTCGGAGTCGCTGGAGGGTCCTTCCTGAGGTGTTGGTTCTCCACCAGTCTGGGTCGCCGGGTGCAGTGTGGCAAGTCTCACGCTTCTTGTGGGGATTTGCAGGGGTCTTTAAATCTGCTCCTCTGAAACAAAGTTGCAGTTTTTTTGGAACAGGGCCGCTGTCCTCGGGAGTTTCTGGTTCCTCTTGAAGCAGGGCAGTCCTCTGAGGATTCAGAGGTCGCTGGTCCTGGGGAAAGCTTCGCTGGAGCAGGTTTCTTTAGAAGACAGAAGACAGGCCGGTAGGACTGGGGCCAAAGCAGTTGGTGTCTTTCTTCTTCTGCAGGGGTTTTTCAGCTCAGCAGTCCTCTTCTTCTGTAAGTTGCAGGAATCTAAATTCTTAGGTTCAGGGGAGCCCTTAAATACTAAATTTAAGGGCGTGTTTAGGTCTGGGGGGTTAGTAGCCAATGGATACTAGCCCTGAGGGTGGGTACAAGGGGAGGGGGTCACATTCCTATCCCTATTGGGGGAATCCTCCATCTGCAAGATGGAGGATTTCTAAAAGTTAGTCACTTCAGCTCAGGGCACCTTAGGGGCTGTCCTGACTGGCCAGTGACTCCTCCTTGTTTTTCTCATTATTTCCCCTGGACTTGCCGCCAAAAGTGGGGGCTGTGTCCAGGGGGCGGGCATCTCCACTAGCTGGAGTGCCCTGGGGCATTGTAACACAAAGCTTGAGCCTTTGAAGCTCACTGCTTGGTGTTAGTTCCTGCAGGGGGGAGGTGTGAAGCACCTCCACCCAGAGCAGGCTTTGTTTCTGTCCTCTGAGAGCACAAAGGCTCTCACCGCATGGGGTCAGAAACTCGTCTCTCAGCAGCAGGCTGGCACAGACCAGTCAGTCCTGCACTGAACAATTGGGTAAAATACAGGGTGCATCTCTAAGATGCCCTCTGTGTGCATTTTTTAATAAATCCAACACTGGCATCAGTGTGGGTTTATTATTCTGAGAAGTTTGATACCAAACTTCCCAGTATTCAGTGTAGCCATTATGGAGCTGTGGAGTTCGTTTTTGACAGACTCCCAGCCCATATACTCTTATGGCTACCCTGCACTTACAATGTCTACGGTTTTGCTTAGACACTGTAGGGGCATAGTGCTCATGCACCTATGCCCTCACCTGTGGTATAGTGCACTCTGCCTTAGGGTTGTAAGGCCTACTAGAGGGGTGACTTACCTATGCCACAGGCAGTGGGAGCTTGGCATGGCACCCTTAGGGGAGTGCCATGTTGACTTAGTCATTTTCTCCCCACCAGCACACACAAGCTGTCAAGCAGTGTGTCTGTGCAGAGTGAGGGGTCCCTAGGGTGGCATAAGACTTGCTGCAGCCCTTAGAGACCTTCCCTGGCATCAGGGCCCTTGGTACCAGGGGTACCAGTTACAAGGGACTTACCTGGATGCCAGGGTGTGCCAATTGTGGAGACAATGGTACATTTTAGGTGAAAGAACACTGGTGCTGGGGCCTGGTTAGCAGGGTCCCAGCACACTTCTCAGTCAAGTCAGCATCAGTATCAGGCAAAAAGTGGGGGGTAACTGCAACAGGAAGCCATTTCTTTACAGGCTGTTTCCCAACTCCCTGGTCATATAATTATTTTATGCTTATTCCCAGGAAATATATTGACTGCAAACATGCCTGATAGTGAAAGCTGTTGGTTGGATATTCTAGGAAACTAAAAGCAGGTGTGACAAAAGTGTTTTTTTAAATTTATTTTTAATTTATTTATTTATTGGGGGGTATTTTGTCTGCTCCTTTTACAGATGGACCACGTCTGAGTCTCAGATGGCTATTAATCCCTTTATGAAGCAGAATAGAATGTGGAAAAAAAAGAAAAAAAACTGGAATTTGGTCGCATGCTTGCCTTAGACGGATAACTTCAAGCATTTCACCTTGCCCTCTTTTGTTTATTCTAGAAGATTTGGTCAGGCAGGTCATTAGCATTTAGTCTCCAATCATGGCAGTGCTTTGCCAAAGAGGTGTGTTCACAGCAGCACCTAAAGTAGTCAAGACTACATCCAGTACCGCAAAAGATGCATGGTCAATTGTTCTTTTGATTGTCATCCCATGATCTCCGTAGCATCTAGCTTACCCAAGCATCCTATATTAATTCTCTAGCTATTACTGTGAGTCCGGGTGTAGGAAGTTGGCTCTGTATGTGCTATTTCAAAGTAAGGAATAGCATGCACAGAGTCCAAGGGTTCCCCTTAGAGGTAAAATAGTGGTAAAAATAGATAATACTAATGCTCTATTTTGTGGTAGTGTGGTCGAGCAGTAGGCTTATCCAAGGAGTAGTGTTAAGCATTTGTTGTACATACACATAGACAATAAATGAGGTACACACACTCAGAGACAAATCCAGCCAATAGGTTTTTATATAGAAAAATATCTTTTCTTAGTTTATTTTAAGAACCACAGGTTCAAATTCTACATGTAATATCTCATTCGAAAGGTATTGCAGGTAAGTACTTTAGGAACTTCAAATCATCAAAATTGCATGTATACTTTTCAAGTTATTCACAAATAGCTGTTTTAAAAGTGGACACTTAGTGCAATTTTCACAGTTCCTAGGGGAGGTAAGTATTTGTTAGGTTAACCAGGTAAGTAAGACACTTACAGGGCTTAGTTCTTGGTCCAAGGTAGCCCACCGTTGGGGGTTCAGAGCAACCCCAAAGTCACCACACCAGCAGCTCAGGGCCGGTCAGGTGCAGAGTTCAAAGTGGTGCCCAAAACACATAGGCTAGAATGGAGAGAAGGGGGTGCCCCGGTTCCGGTCTGCTTGCAGGTAAGTACCCGCGTCTTCGGAGGGCAGACCAGAGGGGTTTTGTAGGGCACCGGGGGGGACACAAGCCCACACAGAAATTTCACCCTCAGCGGCGCGGGGGCGGCCGGGTGCAGTGTAGAAACAAGCGTCGGGTTCGCAATGTTAGTCTATGAGAGATCTCGGGATCTCTTCAGCGCTGCAGGCAGGCAAGGGGGGGGTTCCTCGGGGAAACCTCCACTTGGGCAAGGGAGAGGGACTCCTGGGGGTCGCTTCTCTAGTGAAAGTCCGGTCCTTCAGGTCCTGGGGGCTGCGGGTGCAGGGTCTCTCCCAGGCGTCGGGACTTTAGGTTCAAAGAGTCGCGGTCAGGGGAAGCCTCGGGATTCCCTCTGCAGGCGGCGCTGTGGGGGCTCAGGGGGGACAGGTTTTGGTACTCACAGTATCAGAGTAGTCCTGGGGTCCCTCCTGAGGTGTCGGATCTCCACCAGCCGAGTCGGGGTCGCCGGGTGCAGTGTTGCAAGTCTCACGCTTCTTGCGGGGAGCTTGCAGGGTTCTTTCAAGGCTGCTGGAAACAAAGTTGCAGCCTTTCTTGGAGCAGGTCCGCTGTCCTCGGGAGTTTCTTGTCTTTTCGAAGCAGGGGCAGTCCTCAGAGGATGTCGAGGTCGCTGGTCCCTTTGGAAGGCGTCGCTGGAGCAGGATCTTTGGAAGGCAGGAGACAGGCCGGTGAGTTTCTGGAGCCAAGGCAGGTGTCGTCTTCTGGTCTTCCGCTGCAGGGGTTTTCAGCTAGGCAGTCCTTCTTCTTGTAGTTGCAGGAATCTAATTTTCTAGGGTTCAGGGTAGCCCTTAAATACTAAATTTAAGGGCGTGTTTAGGTCTGGGGGGTTAGTAGCCAATGGCTACTAGCCCTGAGGGTGGGTACACCCTCTTTGTGCCTCCTCCCAAGGGGAGGGGGTCACAATCCTAACCCTATTGGGGGAATCCTCCATCTGCAAGATGGAGGATTTCTAAAAGTCAGAGTCACCTCAGCTCAGGACACCTTAGGGGCTGTCCTGACTGGCCAGTGACTCCTCCTTGTTATTCTCATTATTTTCTCCGGCCTTGCCGCCAAAAGTGGGGCCTGGCCGGAGGGGGCGGGCAACTCCACTAGCTGGAGTGTCCTGCTGGGTTGCAACAAAGGAGGTGAGCCTTTGAGGCTCACCGCCAGGTGTGACAATTCCTGCCTGGGAGAGGTGTTAGCATCTCCACCCAGTGCAGGCTTTGTTACTGGCCTTAGAGTGACAAAGGCACTCTCCCCATGGGGCCAGCAACATGTCTCGGTTTGTGGCAGGCTGCTAAAACTAGTCAGCCTACACAGATAGTCGGTTAAGTTTCAGGGGGCACCTCTAAGGTGCCCTCTGTGGTGTATTTTACAATAAAATGTACACTGGCATCAGTGTGCATTTATTGTGCTGAGAAGTTTGATACCAAACTTCCCAGTTTTCAGTGTAACCATTATGGTGCTGTGGAGTTCGTGTTTGACAGACTCCCAGACCATATACTCTTATGGCTACCCTGCACTTACAATGTCTAAGGTTTTATTTAGACACTGTAGGGGTACCATGCTCATGCACTGGTTCCCTCACCTATGGTATAGTGCACCCTGCCTTAGGGCTGTAAGGCCTGCTAGAGGGGTGTCTTACCTATACTGCATAGGCAGTGAGAGGCTGGCATGGCACCCTGAGGGGAGTGCCATGTCGACTTACTCGTTTTGTCCTCACTAGCACACACAAGCTGGCAAGCAGTGTGTCTGTGCTGAGTGAGAGGTCTCCAGGGTGGCATAAGACATGCTGCAGCCCTTAGAGACCTTCCTTGGCATCAGGGCCCTTGGTGCTAGAAGTACCAGTTACAAGGGACTTATCTGGATGCCAGGGTCTGCCAATTGTGGATACAAAAGTACAGGTTAGGGAAAGAACACTGGTGCTGGGGCCTGGTTAGCAGGCCTCAGCACACTTTCAATTGTAAACATAGCATCAGCAAAGGCAAAAAGTCAGGGGGCAACCATGCCAAGGAGGCATTTCCTTACACCGGGTATTTATTTAATTATTTTTTTAATTTCTCCTTCCCACACCACTGGACTCTGAATGCAGACAGGCAGTCCTTCTACTTTGGGAATGCTTTGTAGTATCCGTGTCCTTAGCTTTACTCCTTTTTAAGGTTGCGCGCAAAGCACTCTGTCCCGGTTATCTCTCTACGGGCTTGTAACCACGCCCATCACTTTGGTTGGTTCGTGGGCTTGCTTTTAAAAATTCACCTGATTTGATTTAGTGAAAGGCATGCATACGTCATGCTTTTTCTGTTGTGTAGCCCTCCTCGAGCGCACCGGGCAACTACTGAAAACATAAGAGGCTCCATGTTTTCCGTATGGTTTCTGGATTACTTTTTCTCTTTTTCGTAGGTAGTGCGATCTCGCTGAGCAGTAGTTGCGTGCTTTGCATGACATCGATCCGGTTACATGGATAATTGCACTTTTGCCAATACATTTCACTGCAAGCTAACTTGTGTTTCCTTTTGTGTACAGGGAGTGCAGAATTATTAGGCAAATGAGTATTTTGACCACATCATCCTCTTTATGCATGTTGTCTTACTCCAAGCTGTATAGGTTCGAAAGCCTACTACCAATTAAGCATATTAGGTGATGTGCATCTCTGTAATGAGAAGGGGTGTGGTCTAATGACATCAACACCCTATATCAGGTGTGCATAATTATTAGGCAACTTCCTTTCCTTTGGCAAAATGGGTCAAAATAAGGACTTGACAGGCTCAGAAAAGTCAAAAATAGTGAGATATCTTGCAGAGGGATGCAGCACTCTTAAAATTGCAAAACTTCTGAAGCGTGATCATCGAACAATCAAGCGTTTCATTCAAAATAGTCAACAGGGTCGCAAGAAGCGTGTGGAAAAACCAAGGCGCAAAATAACTGCCCATGAACTGAGAAGTCAAGCGTGCAGCTGCCACGATGCCACTTGCCACCAGTTTGGCCATATTTCAGAGCTGCAACATCACTGGAGTGCCCAAAAGCACAAGGTGTGCAATACTCAGAGACATGGCCAAGGTAAGAAAGGCTGAAAGACGACCACCACTGAACAAGACACACAAGCTGAAACGTCAAGACTGGGCCAAGAAATATCTCAAGACTGATTTTTCGAAGGTTTTATGGACTGATGAAATGAGAGTGAGTCTTGATGGGCCAGATGGATGGGCCCGTGGCTGGATTGGTAAAGGGCAGAGAGCTCCAGTCCGACTCAGACGCCAGCAAGGTGGAGGTGGAGTACTGGTTTGGGTTGGTATCATCAAAGATGAGCTTGTGGGGCCTTTTCGGGTTGAGGATGGAGTCAAGCTCAACTCCCAGTCCTACTGCCAGTTCCTGGAAGACACCTTCTTCAAGCAGTGGTACAGGAAGAAGTCTGCATCCTTCAAGAAAAACATGATTTTCATGCAGGACAATGCTCCATCACACGCGTCCAAGTACTCCACAGCGTGGCTGGCAAGAAAGGGTATAAAAGAAGGAAATCTAATGACATGGCCTCCTTGTTCACCTGATCTGAACCCCATTGAGAACCTGTGGTCCATCATCAAATGTGAGATTTACAAGGAGGGGAAACAGTACACCTCTCTGAACAGTGTCTGGGAGGCTGTGGTTGCTGCTGCACGCAATGTTGATGGTGAACAGATCAAAACACTGACAGAATCCATGGATGGCAGGCTTTTGAGTGTCCTTGCAAAGAAAGGTGGCTATATTGGTCACTGATTTGTTTTTGTTTTGTTTTTGAATGTCAGAAATGTATATTTGTGAATGTTGAGATGTTATATTGGTTTCACTGGTAATAATAAATAATTGAAATGGGTATATATTTGTTTTTTGTTAAGTTGCCTAATAATTATGCACACCTGATATAGGGTGTTGATGTCATTAGACCACACCCCTTCTCATTACAGAGATGCACATCACCTAATATGCTTAATTGGTAGTAGGCTTTCGAGCCTATACAGCTTGGAGTAAGACAACATGCATAAAGAGGATGATGTGGTCAAAATACTCATTTGCCTAATAATTCTGCACTCCCTGTATTTGCTTGGTGCCAGTCAGATCGCTTATGTGAAACTATTTATCTTTTCATTTTCATTATGTGACCAGAAAAGTTTGGTTATGAGTTTACAACACAAATAGCTCTAACTCGAGCAAACGCAAGGCCCATTGCATTGTAAATGCTTGTTTTCATTTTTCCTTCTCACTGGTCACTGCCTGACCTGCAGTAACGCCCTTGATCTTGGGGACGTGGACCCACAGTGTTTGATTTGTTTAAAATAGGTGTGCATTCAAAACCAGACATGCAAAATGTGTATTACACTAGCTGATTAAGGGAAGAGAGTGCAATGTAAGATAAACTGAATGCTTCCTGGCTAGCACCAGCTCATTGTAGCACTCTCCAGACTTGGGGCTGCATACGTCCATGCTGAATCCCCATTTCCCCCTCAACAGAAGTTCCCAGCCCCTCGTATATCCACACACATCAGGCAAATAGTTCTCACTTTGAAGATGGAGTGGTAGTGAAGGAGAGAAATAATTCCTCTTACAACTCCCCCCATTTTGTCGTGGAGAGCCAATAGGTAACCTGTCTTTAAGTACAGCACCTTAGTCCTTAGACACACAGCAGTAGACTGTCATGTTCTAGTCCGTGTTAAAATGATGGATTGCTAGTGTGCAGCAGAGTCCAGAGGTGTGCTGTGAAACACATATCTGGCAAAGAACTCACCAGTGACTGGCCTGTTGAGCAGAATTAACATACTTGGGTCTGTCATAATGTTGACATAAGTAGGGTCTGTCATAATGTTGACGTAAGTAGGATGACCCGTCACTGCTTTGCCAGAGATATTGGACTATGGTGTAGTCTCAGCCAAGCCTCATTACCCCAAACGCAATATTTTTCAACACAGTGTGAGGTCTTTAACATTCTAGTGCCTTCAGTTTCAAAAATGTACACCTGGACCTGCCTGAAGAATGTCTGTAGATTCTAAAATGGATAGTCAATCAACCAGAGCATGATGCTTGTGCTAATTGAGAAAATGTATGTATGGCACCAGCCCAGCCTGTTTAAAGTCTTGGAGGGGCTGACCTTTTATTTGTTACTTCAAACCTACAGGGGTTGGGCCTCCAGTTTGGCTTGATCAGCATTTTAATTTAAATCAGTCGAAGTTGACTGATGAGCATTTAGAATTAATTGCAGTTTCTGGTGTCTTTTATTTTTTCCCTTGGTGAGTGACATTGTGTTTGTTAACTTTGTTGTGTCAGCAGTCGTGGTGGATGGATTCTAGTGTGAAATCAGGGTAAATGGCTCATGCCTGAGGTATTTTTATTGGTATACAGCTTTTCTTATTGTAGCTATGGATTATTCCAGAGAAGATCACACTGCACGATTCAGCCCATTGTATTGATGTCGCTTGCGGCATGGTAGCAGCTTCCTTGTGTTGCAGTGGTGGTGTATTTATTTTTAAGATTAAAGTCCGCCCTTCAGATTTAACCCACTTACATACAAATATTTAAAAATTACCAGCTTTAAAGTTAAACTTACCCATTTGTGTTTGGTCTTAGAATAGCACCGATCTTATTATCCCACTTCACCAATAACTCGAAAAATGTGACTTGACTTTTTGTTTCAAAATAATTTTTTTCTTTTGAAATGTATTCTTGTACAATGAAACGTGAAGTCCTGATGTTACTCTTTTTCAAGTATTACTGGTCACTAGCAAACTTGTTTTCGAGGGATTTGCATCATTGGTGTCAATGTGCCACTTCACACATTGGCTTCTATGTACTGTCCGATGCATGAAACTGGAAATAACGCCAGGCTTTATCTCTACGTAGTTGCTGTGATCATCTTAATAAATATTTTTGTGCGGTTTCCGTGAGAACCAATAAATAGTTATTAGTTTCCCGTTTGCCGATTTAGTTTTTGAAAGTTCATCCAGAATGTTGGCTGTTTGTGTGGTATCTTGTAATTTCAGGTTAGGTTGATAAGATTCTTCACAAGATGTTAGGATATTGGTATGAGCTCCTTGGTTTTATTTTTGGATGTCTTTCCCATGACACTTCTTTATTGTATTTTCTCATAGGCTTCAGAGATGAAGGCAGCAGAGGAGGTCGGCCAGGAGATCGGCGAGGTCCACCACCTTCCAGTGGTGGAGGACCAGGTATGGGGCGTTACAGAGATGGTCCTCCACCCCCTCGTGGCGTCGGTGGTGGTGGTGGTGGTGGTGGCGGTGGTGCAGACTTCAGAGAACCAACTGACGGTAATATTATAATTTTCTATTGGATTTGTTTGTCCCATTAGGTTATTTTATTCAGTAAAAAAAAAAATAGCCTTAACTAGAATGACTAAAAGTACGGTCATTGGTACTGTGCTGGAGGAATCTATCCAGGTTATCAGTGTTGACTATGCAGCTGGTATCTGAAAGCGTTCTAAATATTCATTATGAGGTAAAGGCAGCTCTCATGGGTTATAAAATATTTACTGGTGTAAGTCAGACAAAAGCTTTCACATGGGTTTGTGCCATTCTACTGGTGTAAGTCAGACAAAAGCTTTCACATGGGTTTGTGCCATTCTACTGCTTAGAGTCAAACCTCTAGCATGATAATAGGCTGGCAGGCAAGTTGCATAAACCAACTTTAAATTAGCTTTTATATTTGATTCCCTTGGTCATACAATGATATTGCTGTTTTGATTTAAATTGATCCATGCCTTTAGCTGGTTAATCCAGTCATTTGATTGCATTTTGTAAATATGCTGTTCTCCGAAGTAACAGGTTTGTTTTTATTTGCTTATAAACTTTAATTTCAAAAGTAAATTGTTGTCATAGATGGTTATTTGTATAGTGCTCTTTAGTGACCTCAAAATGCTTTGTGGGCAAAAGGAATGAGGAGATGCAAGTGTGTGAGCCACTGTAGTTCACATAATTGTGCCTGTATTATGTACCACTGCCTTACTGAGGTGAGATGATGGCTAAACCTTAGCAGTGAGGGGACCAACTCGACTGGAGACCGTAGCATTCATTGAGTAGAGGGAGCCGAGACTGGTTTTAGACACCTAGGTAAAAATAAACTGCATGTCTGCAGCAGAAAATGTGTGTGGGAGGTGGATATGGTCCTAGTCTGAACCTCAGCAGCGGAGGCAGCATTGGATCTTCAGTTTATAAAGAACATTAACTGCTCATCAGGTTTCTAGATCTGCTTGGAGGGTGTTTGAGCATGTAGTTTGACGACTTGCTCGCACTTAATCTGGATGTGCTAAGTGTAGGAAGACCCTTAGGTCAAGGGTTTTGCAAGAAAAATCTGAAGAATGTTGCTGTAATTGCTGTTGATTCATTTTGTTTTCTTGTCAGAAACGTCTGTTTTATGGAGTCTTTGCTCTATATGTTCAAATGCTTTAAAATCAGCATTTCTTGACAATTGGATGTTTACAATTTCTGGTTTGTTGACTAATCAAATAGTTTTTATTGGGCAGTTCAGTCTGTTGTTCACAGCAGGTTGTAGGAACTGGATGTGTGAATCATTTTTCAACAGGCCAATATTTCTAATTGCATACATAAACCTGCTAATAACTTTGAAGTTACTGTCTTGAAATGGGAAACCATGCAGATCACATTAGACTTCTCCATTGCCGCATAATTCTGCAATACCAAGAAGCTCATCTGAACTTTGATCTCCCAGCTTCCTGCGCATTCTAACGATGTATGTAGAGCTTACTCTTCCAGCTCTGAATTTCAGGAAGTGACCCAAATCTGATTCCTCACATGACTGATGGCGCGTGAATTACCCAGCGCATTAGCACAATAGTCAGTGGTTCACTTGCTTCTCTGAGCTTTGGAATGTGGGGATGTTGGTGTGTTGAGTTCACTAACAGAAAAGTGAGCTGTAGATCTAAATCTCAGTAATAGTTATTTTTTTTGTCTACTATGGATAAATGTATGCAAAATCTGAAAACTTTAGAGAAGATATGGGGCATTGGGTGAAACTCTGGATCCAGTGGACCTCTGAACAACAGGCTGGACTACAGGCTCGCTAAAATTCCTTCATACATGACGAAGCCCAAGGACCCTGGTTGTAGGAAGTTGGCTCTGTATGTGCTATTTCAAAGTAAGGAATAGCATGCACAGAGTCCAAGGGTTCCCCTTAGAGGTAAAATAGTGGTAAAAATAGATAATACTAATGCTCTATTTTGTGGTAGTGTGGTCGAGCAGTAGGCTTATCCAAGGAGTAGTGTTAAGCATTTGTTGTACATACACATAGACAATAAATGAGGTACACACACTCAGAGACAAATCCAGCCAATAGGTTTTGTTATAGAAAAATATATTTTCTTAGTTTATTTTAAGAACCACAGGTTCAAATGTAACATGTAATATCTTGTTTGAAAGGTATTGCAGGTAAGTACATTAGGAACTTTGAATCATTTCAATTGCATGTATACTTTTCAAGTTATTCACAAATAGCTATTTCAAAAGTGGACACTTAGTGCAATTTTCACAGTTCCTGGGGAGGTAAGTTTTTGTTAGTTTTACCAGGTAAGTAAGACACTTACAGGGTTCAGTTCTTGGTCCAAGGTAGCCCACCGTTGGGGGTTCAGAGCAACCCCAAAGTCACCACACCAGCAGCTCAGGGCCGGTCAGGTGCAGAGTTCAAAGTGGTGCCCAAAACGCATAGGCTTCAATGGAGAGAAGGGGGTGCCCCGGTTCCGGTCTGCTTGCAGGTAAGTACCCGCGTCTTCGGAGGGCAGACCAGGGGGGTTTTGTAGGGCACCGGGGGGACACACAAGCCCACACAGAAATTTCACCCTCAGCGGCGCGGGGGCGGCCGGGTGCAGTGTTAGAACAAGCGTCGGGTTCGCAATGTAAGTCAATGAGAGATCAAGGGATCTCTTCAGCGCTGCAGGCAGGCAAGGGGGGGCTTCCTCGGGGAAACCTCCACTTGGGCAAGGGAGAGGGACTCCTGGGGGTCACTTCTGCAGTGAAAGTCCGGTCCTTCAGGTCCTGGGGGCTGCGGGTGCAGGGTCTTTTCCAGGCGTCGGGACTTAGGTTTCAGAGAGTCGCGGTCAGGGGAAGCCTCTGGATTCCCTCTACAGGCGGCGCTGTGGGGGCTCAGGGGGGACAGGTTTTGGTACTCAGTCGTAGAGTAGTCCGGGGGTCCTCCCTGAGGTGTTGGTTCTCCACCAGCCGAGTCGGGGTCGCCGGGTGCAGTGTTGCAAGTCTCACGCTTCTTGCGGGGAGATTGCAGGGTTCTTTAAAGCTGCTCCTTTGGATAAAGTTGCAGTCTTTTTGGAGCAGGTCCGCTGTCCTAGGGAGTTTCTTGTCGTCGTCGAAGCAGGGCAGTCCTCAGAGGATTCAGAGGTCGCTGGTCCCTTTGGAAGGCGTCGCTGGAGCAGAGTTCTTTGGAAGGCAGGAGACAGGCCGGTGAGTTTCTGGAGCCAAGGCAGTTGTTGTCTTCTGGTCTTCCTCTGCAGGGGTTTTCAGCTAGGCAGTCCTTCTTGTTGTTGTTGCAGGAATCTAATTTTCTAGGGTTCAGGGTAGCCCTTAAATACTAAATTTAAGGGCGTGTTTAGGTCTGGGGGGTTAGTAGCCAATGGCTACTAGCCCTGAGGGTGGGTACACCCTCTTTGTGCCTCCTCCCAAGGGGAGGGGGTCACCATCCTAACCCTATTGGGGGAATCCTCCATCTGCAAGATGGAGGATTTCTAAAAGTTAGTCACCTCAGCTCAGGACACCTTAGGGGCTGTCCTGACTAGCCAGTGACTCCTCCTTGTTGCTTTCTTTGTTCCCTCCAGCCTTGCCGCCAAAAGTGGGGGCCGTGGCCGGAGGGGGCGGGCAACTCCACTAAGCTGGAGTGCCCTGCTGGGCTGTGACAAAGGGGTGAGCCTTTGAGGCTCACCGCCAGGTGTTACAGCTCCTGCCTGGGGGAGGTGTTAGCATCTCTATCCAGTGCAGGCTTTGTTACTGGCCTCAGAGTGACAAAGGCACTCTCCCCATGGGGCCAGCAACATGTCTCTAGTGTGGCAGGCTGCTGGAACTAGTCAGCCTACACAGACAGTCGGTTAAGTTTCAGGGGGCACCTCTAAGGTGCCCTCTGGGGTGTATTTTGCAATAAAGTGTACACTGGCATCAGTGTGCATTTATTGTGCTGAGAAGTTTGATACCAAACTTCCCAGTTTTCAGTGTAGCCATTATGGTGCTGTGGAGTTCGTGTAAAACAGACTCCCAGACCATATACTCTTATGGCTACCCTGCACTTACAATGTCTAAGGTTTTGTTTAGACACTGTAGGGGTACCATGCTCATGCACTGGTACCCTCACCTATGGTATAGTGCACCCTGCCTTAGGGCTGTAAGGCCTGCTAGAGGGGTGACTGACCTATACTTGCATAGGCAGTGAGAGGCTGGCATGGCACCCTGAGGGGAGTGCCATGTCGACTTATTCGTTTTGTTCTCACTAGCACACACAAGCTAGCACACACAAGCTGGCAAGCAGAGTGTCTGTGCTGAGTGAGAGGTCTCCAGGGTGGCATAAGACATGCTGCAGCCCTTAGAGACCTTCCTTGGCATCAGGGCCCTTGGTACTAGAAGTACCAGTTACAAGGGACTTATCTGGATGTCAGGGTCTGCCAATTGTGGATACAAAAGTACAGGTTAGGGAAAGAACACTGGTGCTGGGGCCTGGTTAGCAGGCCTCAGCACACTTTCAATTGTAAACATAGCATCAGCAAAGGCAAAAAGTCAGGGGGCAACCATGCCAAGGAGGCATTTCCTTACACTGGTTATATAGCCTGATTTCTCTTTTTTTCAGAGAGTGTAGAGATTACTGTGTCCTGAGTTATAAGTAAGTTGCCACTACAGTCATTCACCACATAGCCTTGGTTCAAACTACCTCAGTTGCTCACTAGAAAAGAGGATACCCTTTAGGGTCATGTTTACCTCAATGATGAGTCTTAAAGTGGGTCTAGGCAGAATTAAATAAGGGGTAAGGTGGTACAACTTCACAAAGCTACGCAGAATAGTGTTGCCCCAGCCATGTTGTAACTTGACACTATTAGCTAGTTGTCCTAGTTATTCTTTAAGTAGACTACTTTTTATTTGTTTTTATTTAAGTGATTTTTTATTTTATTTTTAAAATAAACCCTTGCAATGAGATGTTTTAATAAAATCCATGCAGAAGTAAGAAACCTAGGTATGTCTGGACATTCCAAATGCCGGTCCCCACAAAGGAGTACTTTCTGATTTAATGAAAGGTGCAAGTGATGGTCCTTTACAAGAACCATATGTAGTCTGAGCAATAGGTTCCCAGAACAAGTAACTAAGTCCTTCTAAATTAGACGTCCTCCTTAATGTTGTCCTGTGATAGCCAACTCCTCCTTAGTTTCTTTGAATAGAGTAGGGGTCCTGGACTGCTGAAGGGACTATATGAAGAGCCCATGCCTCAAAAAGATGCTAAAGTTCAACTTTAAATTGTAGGTGCATCTGGTTCAAACATTTCTTAACTATTTTGATTGAACATGCAGGCATGTTGGCAAACATTACTGGCTGGGTAAACAATATGGGGACCTGTGGTGTCATGTCTTTAACAAATTCCTAGTGGACATTAGCACAGGAAATAACGTGGAGTGCAATGAAAACCTTTTTGAATGCTAGAATCCTAAATCCATCGGAATCCTAAAATCATGATGGAAGAGAATTATTAGTCCTTGTTGAGCTTTCTGTCCAATCAGTGGGCGAAATGAACCAGACTGTTAACTCCAGATACTTCTTCCCTCACTCCTATAGCTCAGCCCAAAGTCACCAGAAATGGGTCTCCTCCAGACCATCAGTGCATTGCCTTTTTACACAAGAGCCCGTTCCTGTATTTCAGAAGCAACCCATATACATTTTCTTTAATTTCTGAACCTATTGTGGTTCCAGAAGAGAAACTGCTTTGGCAATTAAACCAGTCTTGCGCAGTATTGAAGTTTTGAACGCAAAAAAAGTCCCAATGCAGAAGTGGAATTGGTTCTGTTATTTTCAGTCAATGGGAAGGGGAAACCCCCAACCCCCCTTTGGGTTCTACCTGAAGTACCACCACAAGTTCATCCAGAAAAGATAGTATAAAAGTCTGCAATCTCTGCCTTCCGAGGGCCACAGCGCGAAAGTCTGCAAAGCATGTACCGAGTTTTAGGCCAAGGCACTTAGTTAGAGAATCGGAAGTGGATGTTTTACGCTGTAATGCAGACACAACTGAAGCATCCCTCCCTCAAGAACCTCTACCTGAGTGATGCAGAGAAAGGTCTGAGGAAATAGAGCTGGCACAAGAGGAAGGGTCCGGCGTCCAGTAGAGCATCATCCTACCCAGTAAGGAAGAACCGCTAAAGAAAGCTCCAAGGGTAGGGAACACAAAAGGCACATGTAGGCAACATACAAGGCCGATGTAGGCAACATACAAGGCACATGTAGGAAACACACTGGGACCGGGTACATCTGACTTGAACCCCTGCCAGGCTGAAGCTCTAGACAATCAAAGACCAGTCAAAGCAGAGCGAGTCCCACTGGTCCAAACACAAGGGCACTTATCAGCTCAACGTTGAAAAGTGATCAGGCTCTGGAAAGGTAAAAGGAGTTGAAACTGAAGGATGCTTGACTCCGAAGAGGTAAACACTGACAGGGTTATAGGTTAATAGCAGTAAATATTACATTGAAGCCCAATGGTGGTACTCTTAGAGTAGAAGAGAGATTTTAACATCTCTCGAGGGCTTTTGCATGCCAATAAGGACTGAAGAGGAGGAAGGGCAGGAAGCGCACACATCTAGATATACACACTTACTATGCAAGAGCCCCTAAAGCAGCAAGAAGTTTTTTTTCCTCTCAAAAAAGATAAAACAGGGATACAGGAATGCAGAATAATAGCAAACGCCACTGGTCACAAGCATCTGGAATTTAGACGATCTAGTGGCTGTAACAGAATTAGCAAAAGAAAATACAACAATGAAAGTCTATTGTAATGCTCTCCGTCTAACTCTTCAAACAACCAACTCCCTCTGTGACCATTACTGCAGATGCTTCCTGTAGGAAGATGGCTCTGTATGCATGTAAGGAAATGCCTCCTTGGCATGGTTGCCCCCTGACTTTTTGCCTTTGCTGATGCTATGTTTACAATTGAAAGTGTGCTGAGGCCTGCTAACCAGGCCCCAGCACCAGTGTTCTTTCCCTAACCTGTACTTTTGTATCCACAATTGGCAGACCCTGGCATCCAGATAAGTCCCTTGTAACTGGTACTTCTAGTACCAAGGGCCCTGATGCCAAGGAAGGTCTCTAAGGGCTGCAGCATGTCTTATGCCACCCTGGAGACCTCTCACTCAGCACAGACACACTGCTTGCCAGCTTGTGTGTGCTAGTGAGGACAAAACGAGTAAGTCGACATGGCACTCCCCTCAGGGTGCCATGCCAGCCTCTCACTGCCTATGCAGTATAGGTAAGACACCCCTCTAGCAGGCCTTACAGCCCTAAGGCAGGGTGCACTATACCATAGGTGAGGGTACCAGTGCATGAGCAGGGTACCCCTACAGTGTCTAAACAAAACCTTAGACATTGTAAGTGCAGGGTAGCCATAAGAGTATATGGTCTGGGAGTCTGTCAAACACGAACTCCACAGCACCATAATGGCTACACTGAAAACTGGGAAGTTTGGTATCAAACTTCTCAGCACAATAAATGCACACTGATGCCAGTGTACATTTTATTGTAAAATACACCCCAGAGGGCACCTTAGAGGTGCCCCCTGAAACTTAACCGACTGTCTGTGTAGGCTGACTAGTTCCAGCAGCCTGCCACACCAGAGACATGTTGCTGGCCCCATGGGGAGAGTGCCTTTGTCACTCTGAGGCCAGTAACAAAGCCTGCACTGGGTGGAGATGCTAACACCTCCCCCAGGCAGGAGCTGTGACACCTGGCGGTGAGCCTCAAAGGCTCACCCCTTTTGTCACAGCCCAGCAGGGCACTCCAGCTTAGTGGAGTTGCCCGCCCCCTCCGGCCACGGCCCCCACTTTTGGCGGCAAGGCTGGAGGGAACAAAGAAAGCAACAAGGAGGAGTCACTGGCCAGTCAGGACAGCCCCTAAGGTGTCCTGAGCTGAGGTGACTCTGACTTTTAGAAATCCTCCATCTTGCAGATGGAGGATTCCCCCAATAGGGTTAGGATTGTGACCCCCTCCCCTTGGGAGGAGGCACAAAGAGGGTGTACCCACCCTCAGGGCTAGTAGCCATTGGCTACTAACCCCCCAGACCTAAACACGCCCTTAAATTTAGTATTTAAGGGCTACCCTGAACCCTAGAAAATTAGATTCCTGCAACTACAAGAAGAAGGACTGCCTAGCTGAAAAACCCCTGCAGAGGAAGACCAGAAGACGACAACTGCCTTGGCTCCAGAAACTCACCGGCCTGTCTCCTGCCTTCCAAAGATCCTGCTCCAGCGACGCCTTCCAAAGGGACCAGCGACCTCGACATCCTCTGAGGACTGCCCCTGCTTCGAAAAGACAAGAAACTCCCGAGGACAGCGGACCTGCTCCAAGAAAGGCTGCAACTTTGTTTCCAGCAGCTTTAAAGAACCCTGCAAGCTCCCCGCAAAAGGCGTGAGACTTGCAACACTGCACCCGGCGACCCCGACTCGGCTGGTGGCGATCCAACACCTCAGGAGGGACCCCAGGACTACTCTAAGACTGTGAGTACAAAAACCTGTCCCCCCTGAGCCCCCACAGCGCCGCCTGCAGAGGGAATCCCGAGGCTTCCCCTGACCGCGACTCTTTGAATCCTAAGTCCCGACACCTGGGAGAGACCCTGCACCCGCAGCCCCCAGGACCTGAAGGACCGGACTTTCACTGGAGGAGTGACCCCCAGGAGTCCCTCTCCCTTGACCAAGTGGAGGTTTCCCCGAGGAACCCCCCCCTTGCCTGCCTGCAGCGCTGAAGAGATCCCTAGATCTCCCATTGACTTCCATTACAAACCCGACGCTTGTTTCTACACTGCACCCGGCCGCCCCCGCGCTGCTGAGGGTGAAATTTCTGTGTGGGCTTGTGTCCCCCCCGGTGCCCTACAAAACCCCCCTGGTCTGCCCTCCGAAGACGCGGGTACTTACCTGCAAGCAGACCGGAACCGGGGCACCCCCTTCTCTCCATTCTAGCCTATGTGTTTTGGGCACCACTTTGAACTCTGCACCTGACCGGCCCTGAGCTGCTGGTGTGGTGACTTTGGGGTTGCTCTGAACCCCCAACGGTGGGCTACCTTGGACCAAGAACTAAGCCCTGTAAGTGTCTTACTTACCTGGTTAACCTAACAAATACTTACCTCCCCTAGGAACTGTGAAAATTGCACTAAGTGTCCACTTTTAAAACAGCTATTTGTGAATAACTTGAAAAGTATACATGCAATTTTGATGATTTGAAGTTCCTAAAGTACTTACCTGCAATACCTTTCGAATGAGATATTACATGTAGAATTTGAACCTGTGGTTCTTAAAATAAACTAAGAAAAGATATTTTTCTATACAAAAACCTATTGGCTGGATTTGTCTCTGAGTGTGTGTACCTCATTTATTGTCTATGTGTATGTACAACAAATGCTTAACACTACTCCTTGGATAAGCCTACTGCTCGACCACACTACCACAAAATAGAGCATTAGTATTATCTATTTTTACCACTATTTTACCTCTAAGGGGAACCCTTGGACTCTGTGCATGCTATTCCTTACTTTGAAATAGCACATACAGAGCCAACTTCCTACATTGGTGGATCAGCGGTGGGGTACAAGACTTTGCATTTGCTGGACTACTCAGCCAATACCTGATCACACGACAAATTCCAAAATTGTCATTAGAAATTGATTTTTGCAATTTGAAAAGTTTTCTAAATTCTTAAAAGAACTGCTAGGGCCTTGTGTTAGATCCTGTTTAGCATTTCTTTTAGAGTTTAAAAGTTTGTAAAAGTTTGAATTAGATTCTAGAACCAGTTTTAGTTTCTTAAAAAGTATTCCAACTTTTAGAAGCATAATGTCTAGCACAGATGTGAATGTGGTGGAACTCGACACCACACCTTACCTCCATCTACAGATGAGAGAGCTAAGGTCACTCTGTAAACTAAAGAAAATAGCAATGGGCCCCAAACCTACCAAAGTACAGCTCCAGGAGCTTTTGGCAGAGTTTGAAAAGGCCAACCCCTCTGAAGATGGCAACTCAGAGGATGAAGATAGTGACTTGGAGGGAAATTCCCCCCCTCCAGTCCTACTTAGGGAGAGCAGGGCTTCTCAAGCCCTGACTCCACAAATAATAGTCAGAGATGCTGGTTCCCTCACAGGAGGGACCAACAACTCTGAAATCACTGAGGATAACTCCAGTGAAGAGGACATCCAGTTAGCCAGGATGGCCAAAAGATTGGCTTTGGAAAGACAGATCCTAGCCATAGAGAGGGAAAGACAAGAGATGGGCCTAGGACCCATCAATGGTGGCAGCAACATAAATAGGGTCAGAGATTCTCCTGACATGTTGAAAATCCCCAAAGGGATTGTAACTAAATATGAAGATGGTGATGACATCACCAAATGGTTCACAGCTTTTGAGAGGGCTTGTGTAACCAGAAAAGTGAACAGATCTCACTGGGGTGCTCTCCTTTGGGAAATGTTCACAGGAAAGTGTAGGGATAGACTCCTCACACTCTCTGGACAAGATGCAGAATCTTATGACCTCATGAAGGGTACCCTGATTGAGGGCTTCGGATTCTCCACTGAGGAGTACAGGATTAGGTTCAGGGGGGCTCAAAAATCCTCGAGCCAGACCTGGGTTGACTTTGTTGACTACTCAGTGAAAACACTAGATGGTTGGATTCAAGGCAGTGGTGTAAATAATTATGATGGGCTGTACAATTTGTTTGTGAAAGAACACCTGTTAAGTAATTGTTTCAATGATAAACTGCATCAGCATCTGGTAGACCTAGGACCAATTTCTCCCCAAGAATTGGGAAAGAAGGCGGACCATTGGGTCAAGACAAGGGTGTCCAAGACTTCAACAGGGGGTGACCAAAAGAAAGGGGTCACAAAGACTCCCCAGCAGAAGGGTGATGAGACAACCAAAACTAAAAATAGTAAAGAGTCTTCTACAGGCCCCCAAAAACCTGCACAGGAGGGTGGGCCCAGAGCCTCTTCACAAAACAATGGGTACAAGGGTAAAAACTTTGATCCCAAAAAGGCCTGGTGTCATAGCTGTAAACAGCATGGACACCAAACTGGAGACAAGGCCTGTCCCAAGAAAGGTTCCACTCCAAACTCCCATCCAGGTAACACTGGTATGGCTAGTCTCCAAGTGGGATCAACAGTGTGCCCAGAGCAAATCAGGGTCCACACTGAAGCTACTCTAGTTTCTGAGGGTGGGGTGGATTTAGCCACACTAGCTGTCTGGCCGCCTAACATGCAAAAATACAGACAGCAACTCTTAATTAATGGGACTAGAATAGAGGGCCTGAGGGATACAGGTGCCAGTGTCACCATGGTGACAGAGAAACTGGTTTCCCCTGGCCAATACCTGACTGGAAAAACTTACACAGTCACCAACGCTGACAATCAGAGAAAAGTACATCCCATGGCAATGGTTACTTTAGAATGGGGAGGGGTCAATGGCCTGAAGCAGGTGGTGGTCTCCTCAAATATCCCAGTGGACTGTCTGCTTGGAAATGACCTGGAGTCCTCAGCATGGGCTGAGGTAGAGCTAAAAACCCATGCAGCAATGCTGGGTATCCCTGAACTGGTGTGTGTGAAAACAAGAGCACAATGCAAGGCACAGGGTGAAAAAGTAGAGCTGGAGTCTGGAAAAATGGCCCAGCCTACCAAGAGAACAGGAAAGTCAGTTGGGAAACCAACTGCAACACAGCAAAAGAAAGGGAACCTCTCTTCTCAGGAAGAAGTTCTGCCCTCTGAGGGAACTGAGCCTTTGGAGCTTGAACCTTATCAGGTTGAGCTCTTAGGCCCAGGGGGACCCTCAAGGGAGGAGCTGTGTAAGGGACAAGAAACCTGTCCCTCTCTTGAAGGCCTTAGGCAGCAAGCTGCTGAAGAGTCCAAAGGCAAGAAAAATGGAACACATAGGGTCTATTGGGAAGATGGGCTCCTGTACACTGAGGCCAGAGACCCCAAACCTGGTGCCACTAGGAGAGTGGTAGTGCCTCAGCTGTTCAGAGAGTTCATCCTAACATTGGCCCATGACATTCCCCTTGCTGGACATTTGGGACAAACCAAGACGTGGGAGAGGTTAGTCAACCACTTCTACTGGCCCAATATGTCCAACATGGTTAAGGAGTTTTGCCTCTCCTGCCCCACCTGTCAAGCCAGTGGTAAGACAGGTGGGCATCCAAAGGCCCCCCTCATTCCACTTCCTGTGGTGGGGGTGCCCTTTGAAAGAGTGGGTGTGGACATAGTTGGTCCACTGGAACCTCCCACAGCCTCAGGAAATATGTATATCCTGGTAGTAGTGGATCATGCTACCAGGTATCCTGAAGCTATTCCCCTTAGGTCGACTACTGCCCCTGCAGTAGCCAAGGCCCTCATTGGTATCTTTACCAGAGTGGGTTTCCCTAAGGAGGTGGTGTCTGACAGAGGTACCAACTTCATGTCAGCATACCTAAAGCACATGTGGAATGAGTGTGGAGTGACTTATAAATTCACTACACCTTACCATCCACAAACTAATGGCTTAGTTGAGAGATTCAACAAGACATTAAAGGGCATGATCATGGGGCTCCCAGAAAAACTCAAAAGGAGATGGGATGTCCTCCTGCCATGTCTGCTTTTCGCTTACAGGGAGGTACCACAGAAGGGAGTAGGGTTCTCACCCTTTGAACTTCTGTTTGGTCATCCTGTAAGGGGACCACTTGCCCTTGTTAAAGAAGGCTGGGAGAGACCTCTCCATGAGCCTAAACAGGACATAGTGGACTATGTACTTGGCCTTCGCTCTAGAATGGCAGAGTACATGGAAAAGGCAACCAAAAACCTTGAGGCCAGCCAACAACTCCAGAAGTTTTGGTATGACCAAAAGGCTGCACTGGTTGAGTTCCAACCAGGGCAGAAGGTCTGGGTTCTGGAGCCTGTGGCTCCCAGGGCACTCCAGGACAAATGGAGTAGCCCTTACCCAGTGCTAGAGAGGAAGAGTCAGGTCACCTACCTGGTGGACCTGGGCACAAGCAGGAGCCCCAAGAGGGTGATCCATGTGAACCGCCTTAAGCTCTTCCATGACAGAGCTGATGTGAATCTGTTAATGGTAACAGATGAGGATCAGGAGGCAGAGAGTGAACCTCTCCCTGATCTTCTGTCATCAGACCCGAAAGATGGCACAGTAGATGGAGTGATCTACTCAGACACCCTCTCTGGCCAACAGCAGGCTGATTGTAGGAGAGTCCTACAACAGTTTCCTGAGCTTTTCTCCCTAACCCCTGGTCAGACACACCTGTGTACCCATGATGTGGACACAGGAGACAGCATGCCTGTCAAGAACAAAATCTTTAGACAGTCTGACCATGTTAAGGAAAGCATCAAGGTGGAAGTCCACAAGATGCTGGAATTGGGAGTGATTGAGCGCTCTGACAGCCCCTGGGCTAGCCCAGTGGTCTTAGTCCCCAAACCTCACACCAAAGATGGAAAGAAAGAGATGAGGTTTTGTGTGGACTACAGAGGGCTCAACTCTGTCACCAAGACAGATGCCCATCCAATTCCAAGAGCTGATGAGCTCATTGATAAGTTAGGTGCTGCCAAATTTCTAAGTACCTTTGACTTGACAGCAGGGTACTGGCAAATAAAAATGGCGCCTGGAGCAAAAGAAAAGACAGCATTCTCCACACCTGATGGGCATTATCAGTTTACTGTTATGCCCTTTGGTTTAAAGAATGCCCCTGCCACCTTCCAAAGGTTGGTGAATCAAGTCCTTGCTGGCTTGGAGTCCTTTAGCACAGCTTATCTTGATGATATTGCTGTCTTTAGCTCCACCTGGCAGGATCACCTGGTCCACCTGAAGAAGGTTTTGAAGGCTCTGCAATCTGCAGGCCTCTCTATCAAGGCATCCAAATGCCAGATAGGGCAGGGAACTGTGGTTTACTTGGGCCACCTTGTAGGTGGAGGCCAAGTTCAGCCACTCCAACCCAAGATCCAGACCATTCTGGACTGGGTAGCTCCAAAAACCCAGACTCAAGTCAGGGCATTCCTTGGCTTGACTGGGTACTACAGGAGGTTTGTGAAGGGATATGGATCCATTGTGACAGCCCTCACTGAGCTCACCTCCAAGAAAATGCCCAAGAAAGTGAACTGGACTGTGGACTGCCAACAGGCCTTTGACACCCTGAAACAAGCAATGTGCTCAGCACCAGTTCTCAAAGCTCCAGATTATTCTAAGCAGTTCATTGTGCAGACTGATGCCTCTGAACATGGGATAGGGGCAGTTTTGTCCCAAACAAATGATGATGGCCTTGACCAGCCTGTTGCTTTCATTAGCAGGAGGTTACTCCCCAGGGAGCAGCGTTGGAGTGCCATTGAGAGGGAGGCCTTTGCTGTGGTTTGGTCCCTGAAGAAGCTGAGACCATACCTCTTTGGGACTCACTTCCTAGTTCAAACTGACCACAGACCTCTCAAATGGCTGATGCAAATGAAAGGTGAAAATCCTAAACTGTTGAGGTGGTCCATCTCCCTACAGGGAATGGACTTTATAGTGGAACACAGACCTGGGACTGCCCATGCCAATGCAGATGGCCTTTCCAGGTTCTTCCACTTAGAAAATGAAGACTCTCTTGGGAAAGGTTAGTCTCATCCTCTTTCGTTTGGGGGGGGGTTGTGTAAGGAAATGCCTCCTTGGCATGGTTGCCCCCTGACTTTTTGCCTTTGCTGATGCTATGTTTACAATTGAAAGTGTGCTGAGGCCTGCTAACCAGGCCCCAGCACCAGTGTTCTTTCCCTAACCTGTACTTTTGTATCCACAATTGGCAGACCCTGGCATCCAGATAAGTCCCTTGTAACTGGTACTTCTAGTACCAAGGGCCCTGATGCCAAGGAAGGTCTCTAAGGGCTGCAGCATGTCTTATGCCACCCTGGAGACCTCTCACTCAGCACAGACACACTGCTTGCCAGCTTGTGTGTGCTAGTGAGGACAAAACGAGTAAGTCGACATGGCACTCCCCTCAGGGTGCCATGCCAGCCTCTCACTGCCTATGCAGTATAGGTAAGACACCCCTCTAGCAGGCCTTACAGCCCTAAGGCAGGGTGCACTATACCATAGGTGAGGGTACCAGTGCATGAGCAGGGTACCCCTACAGTGTCTAAACAAAACCTTAGACATTGTAAGTGCAGGGTAGCCATAAGAGTATATGGTCTGGGAGTCTGTCAAACACGAACTCCACAGCACCATAATGGCTACACTGAAAACTGGGAAGTTTGGTATCAAACTTCTCAGCACAATAAATGCACACTGATGCCAGTGTACATTTTATTGTAAAATACACCCCAGAGGGCACCTTAGAGGTGCCCCCTGAAACTTAACCGACTGTCTGTGTAGGCTGACTAGTTCCAGCAGCCTGCCACACCAGAGACATGTTGCTGGCCCCATGGGGAGAGTGCCTTTGTCACTCTGAGGCCAGTAACAAAGCCTGCACTGGGTGGAGATGCTAACACCTCCCCCAGGCAGGAGCTGTGACACCTGGCGGTGAGCCTCAAAGGCTCACCCCTTTTGTCACAGCCCAGCAGGGCACTCCAGCTTAGTGGAGTTGCCCGCCCCCTCCGGCCACGGCCCCCACTTTTGGCGGCAAGGCTGGAGGGAACAAAGAAAGCAACAAGGAGGAGTCACTGGCCAGTCAGGACAGCCCCTAAGGTGTCCTGAGCTGAGGTGACTCTGACTTTTAGAAATCCTCCATCTTGCAGATGGAGGATTCCCCCAATAGGGTTAGGATTGTGACCCCCTCCCCTTGGGAGGAGGCACAAAGAGGGTGTACCCACCCTCAGGGCTAGTAGCCATTGGCTACTAACCCCCCAGACCTAAACACGCCCTTAAATTTAGTATTTAAGGGCTACCCTGAACCCTAGAAAATTAGATTCCTGCAACTACAAGAAGAAGGACTGCCTAGCTGAAAAACCCCTGCAGAGGAAGACCAGAAGACGACAACTGCCTTGGCTCCAGAAACTCACCGGCCTGTCTCCTGCCTTCCAAAGATCCTGCTCCAGCGACGCCTTCCAAAGGGACCAGCGACCTCGACATCCTCTGAGGACTGCCCCTGCTTCGAAAAGACAAGAAACTCCCGAGGACAGCGGACCTGCTCCAAGAAAGGCTGCAAC
Source organism: Pleurodeles waltl (assembly GCF_031143425.1). Lineage (NCBI taxonomy): Eukaryota > Metazoa > Chordata > Amphibia > Caudata > Salamandridae > Pleurodeles > Pleurodeles waltl. The sequence continues at coordinate 96,464,204 of NC_090441.1, forward strand.
TTTGTTTCCAGCAGCTTTAAAGAACCCTGCAAGCTCCCCGCAAAAGGCGTGAGACTTGCAACACTGCACCCGGCGACCCCGACTCGGCTGGTGGCGATCCAACACCTCAGGAGGGACCCCAGGACTACTCTAAGACTGTGAGTACAAAAACCTGTCCCCCCTGAGCCCCCACAGCGCCGCCTGCAGAGGGAATCCCGAGGCTTCCCCTGACCGCGACTCTTTGAATCCTAAGTCCCGACACCTGGGAGAGACCCTGCACCCGCAGCCCCCAGGACCTGAAGGACCGGACTTTCACTGGAGGAGTGACCCCCAGGAGTCCCTCTCCCTTGACCAAGTGGAGGTTTCCCCGAGGAACCCCCCCCTTGCCTGCCTGCAGCGCTGAAGAGATCCCTAGATCTCCCATTGACTTCCATTACAAACCCGACGCTTGTTTCTACACTGCACCCGGCCGCCCCCGCGCTGCTGAGGGTGAAATTTCTGTGTGGGCTTGTGTCCCCCCCGGTGCCCTACAAAACCCCCCTGGTCTGCCCTCCGAAGACGCGGGTACTTACCTGCAAGCAGACCGGAACCGGGGCACCCCCTTCTCTCCATTCTAGCCTATGTGTTTTGGGCACCACTTTGAACTCTGCACCTGACCGGCCCTGAGCTGCTGGTGTGGTGACTTTGGGGTTGCTCTGAACCCCCAACGGTGGGCTACCTTGGACCAAGAACTAAGCCCTGTAAGTGTCTTACTTACCTGGTTAACCTAACAAATACTTACCTCCCCTAGGAACTGTGAAAATTGCACTAAGTGTCCACTTTTAAAACAGCTATTTGTGAATAACTTGAAAAGTATACATGCAATTTTGATGATTTGAAGTTCCTAAAGTACTTACCTGCAATACCTTTCGAATGAGATATTACATGTAGAATTTGAACCTGTGGTTCTTAAAATAAACTAAGAAAAGATATTTTTCTATACAAAAACCTATTGGCTGGATTTGTCTCTGAGTGTGTGTACCTCATTTATTGTCTATGTGTATGTACAACAAATGCTTAACACTACTCCTTGGATAAGCCTACTGCTCGACCACACTACCACAAAATAGAGCATTAGTATTATCTATTTTTACCACTATTTTACCTCTAAGGGGAACCCTTGGACTCTGTGCATGCTATTCCTTACTTTGAAATAGCACATACAGAGCCAACTTCCTACAATGCACTATTTCAAAGTAAGGAATAGTATGCACAGAGTCCAAGGGTTCCCCTTAGAGGTAAGATAGTGGCAAAAAGAGATAATACTAATGCTCTATTTTGTGGTAGTGTGGTCGAGCAGTAGGCTTATCAAAGGAGTAGTGTTAAGCATTTGTTGTACATACACCCAGGCAATAAATGAGGAACACACACTCCGAGACAAATCCAGCCAATAGGTTTTGTTATAGAAAAATATCTTTTCTTAGTTTATTTTAAGAACCACAGGTTCAAATTCTACATGTAATATCTCATTTGAAAGGTATTGCAGGTAAGTACTTTAGGAACTTTGAATCATTACATTAGCATGTATACTTTTTACATAAAACACAATAAGCTGTTTTAAAAGTGGACACTTAGTGCAATTTTCACAGTTCCTGGGGGAGGTAAGTTTTTGTTAGTTTTGTCAGGTAAGTAAATCACTTACAAGTCTCAGGTTTGGGCCCAAGGTAGCCCACCGTTGGGGGTTCAGAGCAACCCCAAAGTTACCACACCAGCAGCTCAGGGCCGGTCAGGTGCAGAGGTCAAAGAGGTGCCCAAAACGCATATCCTTCAATGGAGAGAAGGGGGTGCCCCGGTTCCGGTCTGCCAGCAGGTAAGTACCCGCGTCTTCGGAGGGCAGACCAGGGGGGTTTTGTAGGGCACCGGGGGGGACACAAGTCAGCACAAAAAGTACACCCTCAGCAGCGCGGGGGCGGCCGGGTGCAGTGTGCAAACACGCGTCGGGTTTTCAATGATGTTCAATGAGAGATCAAGGGATCTTTTCAGCGTCGCAGGCAGGCAAGGGGGGGGGGCTCCTCGGGGTAGCCACCACCTGGGCAAGGGAGAGGGCCTCCTGGGGGTCACTCCTGCACAGGAGTTCCGTTCCTTTAGGTGCTGGGGGCTGCGGGTGCAGGGTCTTTTCCAGCCTTCGGGAAATGGAGTTCAGGCAGTCGCGGTCAGGGGGAGCCTCGGGATTCCCTCTGCAGGCGTCGCTGTGGGGGCTCAGGGGGGACAACTTTGGTTACTCGCGGTCTCAGAGTCGCCGGAGGGTCCTCCCTGAGGTGTTGGTTCTCCACCAGTCGAGTCGGGGTCGCCGGGTGCAGTGTTGCAAGTCTCACGCTTCTTGCGGGGAGTTGCAGGGGTCTTTAAGTCTGCTCCTTGAAACAAAGTTGCAGTTCTTTTGGCGCAGTGCCGCTGTCCTCTGGAGTTTCTTGTCTTTCTTGAAGTCGGGCAGTCCTCAGAGGATTCAGAGGTCGCTGGTCCCTTGGAAAGCGTCGCTGGAGCAGGGTTCTTTGGAAGGCAGGAGACAGGCCGGTAGGACTGGGGCCAAAGCAGTTGGTGTCTTCTGTTCTTCCTCTGCAGGGGTTTTTCAGCTCGGCAGTCTTCTTCTTCTTGTAGTTTCAGGAATCTAAATTCTTAGGTTCAGGGGAGCCCTTAAATACTAAATTTAAGGGCGTGTTTAGGTCTGGGGGGTTAGTAGCCAATGGCTACTAGCCCTGAGGGTGGGTACACCCTCTTTGTGCCTCCTCCCAAGGGGAGGGGGTCACATCCCTAATCCTATTGGGGAATCCTCCATCTGCAAGATGGAGGATTTCTAAAAGTCAGTCACCTCAGCTCAGGACACCTTAGGGGCTGTCCTGACTGGCCAGTGGTGACTCCTTGTTATTCTCATTATTTCCTCCGGTCTTGCCGCCAAAAGTGGGGGCCGTGGCCGGAGGGGGCGGGCAACTCCACTAGCTGGAGTGTCCTGCGGTGCTGGCACAAAGGGGTGAGCCTTTGAGGCTCACCGCCAGGGGTGACAGCTCCTGCCTGGGGGAGGTGTTAGCATCTCCACCCAGTGCAGGCTTTGTTACTGGCCTCAGAGTGACAAAGGCACTCTCCCCATGGGGCCAGCAACATGTCTCGGTTGTGGCAGGCTGCTGGAACTAGTCAGCCTACACAGATAGTCGGTGAAGGTTTCAGGGGGCACCTCTAAGGTGTCCTCTGGGGTGTATTTCACAATAAAATGTACACTGGCATCAGTGTGCATTTATTGTGCTGAGAAGTTTGATACCAAACTTCCCAGTTTTCAGTGTAGCCATTATGGTGCTGTGGAGTCCGTGTTTGACAGACTCCCAGACCATATACTCCTATGGCTACCCTGCACTTACAATGTCTAAGGTTTGGCTTAGACACTGTAGGGGCACAGTACTCATGCACTGGTGCCCTCACCTATGGTATAGTGCACCCTGCCTTAGGGCTGTAAGGCCTGCTAGAGGGGTGACTTATCTATACTTGCATAGGCAGTGAGAGGCTGGCATGGCACCCTGAGGGGAGTGCCATGTCGACTTACTCGTTTTGTTCTCACTAGCACACACAAGCTGGCAAGCAGTGTGTCTGTGCTGAGTGAGGGGTCTCCAGGGTGGCATAAGATATGCTGCAGCCCTTAGAGACCTTCCCTGGCATCAGGGCCCTTGGTACCAGGGGTACCAGTTACAAAGGGACTTACCTGGATGCCAGGGTGTGCCAATTGTGGAATCAAAAGTACAGGTTAGGGAAAGAACACTGATGCTGGGGCCTGGTTAGCAGGCCTCAGCACTCTTTCAATTCAAAACATAGCATCAGCAAAGGCAAAAAGTCAGGGGGTAACCATGCCAAGGAGGCATTTCCTTACACAACCCCCCCCCCCCCCCCCCCCCCCCCCCCCCCACACACACACACACAAACGAAAGAGGATGAGACTAACCTTTCCCAGGAGAGTCTTCATTTTCTAAGTGGAAGAACCTGGAAAGGCCATCTGCATTGGCATGGGCAGTCCCAGGTCTGTGTTCCACTATAAAGTCCATTCCCTGTAGGGAGATGGACCACCTCAACAGTTTTGGATTTTCACCTTTCATTTGCATCAGCCATCTGAGAGTTCTGTGGTCAGTCTGAACTAGGAAGTGAGTACCAAAGAGGTATGGTCTCAACTTCTTCAGGGACCAAACCACCGCAAAGGCCTCCCTCTCAATGGCACTCCAACGCTGCTCCCTGGGGAGTAACCTCCTGCTAATGAAAGCAACAGGCTGGTCAAGGCCATCATCATTTGTTTGGGACAAAACTGCCCCTATCCCATGTTCAGAGGCATCTGTCTGCACAATGAACTGCTTGGAGTAATCTGGAGCTTTTAGAACTGGTGCTGTGCACATAGCTTGTTTCAGGGTGTCAAAGGCCTGTTGGCATTCTACAGTCCAGTTTACTTTCTTGGGCATTTTCTTGGAGGTGAGTTCTGTGAGGGCTGTCACAATGGATCCATATACCTTCACAAACCTCCTATAGTACCCAGTCAAGCCAAGGAATGCCCTGACTGGAGTCTGGGTTTTTGGAGCTGCCCAGTCCAGAATAGTCTTGTTCTTAGGCTGGAGTGGCTGAACTTGGCCTCCACCTACAAGGTGTCCCAAGTAAACCACAGTTCCCTGCCCTATCTTGCATTTGGATGCCTTGATAGAGAGGCCTGCAGATTGCAGAGCCTTCAAAACCTTCTTCAGGTGGACCAGGTGATCCTGCCAGTTGGAGCTAAAGACAGCAATATCGTCAAGATAAGCTGCACTGAAGGACTCCAAGCCAGCAAGGACTTGATTCACCAACCTTTGGAAGGTGGCAGGGGCATTCTTTAAACCAAAGGGCATAACAGTGAACTGATAATGCCCATCAGGTGTGGAGAATGCTGTCTTTTTTTTTTTTTGCTCCAGGGGCCATTTTGATTTGCCAGTACCCTGCTGTTAAGTCAAAGGTACTTAAGAATTTGGCAGCCCCTAATTTATCAATCAGCTCATCAGCTCTAGGAATGGGATGGGCATCTGTCTTGGTGACAGAGTTAAGTCCTCTGTAGTCCACACAAAACCTCATCTCTCTCTTTCCTTCTTTGGTGTGAGGTTTGGGGACTAAGACCACTGGGCTAGCCCAGGGGCTGTCAGAGTACTCAATTACTCCCAATTCCAGCATCTTGTGGACTTCCACCTTGATGCTTTCCTTAACTTGATCAGACTGTCGGAATATTTTGTTTTTGACAGGCATGCGGTGTCCTGTGTCCACATCATGGGTACACAGGTGTGTCTGACCAGGGGTTAGGGAAAAGAGCTCAGCAAACTGTTGTAGGACCTTCCTACAGTCAGCTTGCTGTTGGCCAGAGAGGGTGGCTGAATAGATCACTCCATCTACTGAGCCATCTTTAGGGTCTGATGACAGAAGATCAGGGAGAGGCTCACTCTCAGCTTCCTGATCCTCATCTGTTACCATTAACAGATTTACATCAGCCCTGTCATGGAAGAGCTTAAGGCGGTTCACATGGATCACCCTCTTGGGGCTCCTGCTTGTGCCCAGGTCTACCAGATAGGTGACCTGACTCTTCCTCTCTAGCACTGGGTAAGGGCCACTCCATTTGTCCTGAAGTGCCCTGGGAGCCACATGCTCCAAAACCCAGACTTTCTGCCCTGGTTGAAATTCAACCAGTGCAGCCTTTTGGTCATACCAACACTTCTGGAGCTGTTGGCTGGCCTCAAAGTTTTTGTTTGCCTTTTCCATGTTGTAAAGAAATGGCTCCCTGTTGCAGTTACCCCCCACTTTTTGCCTGATACTGATGCTGACTTGACTGAGAAGTGTGCTGGGACCCTGCTAACCAGGCCCCAGCACCAGTGTTCCTTCACCTAAAATGTACCATTGTATCCACAATTGGCACACCCTGGCATTCAGATAAGTTCCTTGTAACTGGTACTTCTAGTACCAAGGGCCCTGATGCCAAGGAAGGTCTCTAAGGGCTGCAGCATGTCTTATGCCACCCTAGAGACCCCTCACTCAGCACAGACACACTGCTTACAAGCCTGTGTGTGCTAGTGAGAACAAAATGAGTAAGTCGACATGGCACTCCCCTCAGGGTGCCATGCCAGCCTCTCACTGCCTATGCAGTATAGGTAAGACACCCCTCTAGCAGGCCTTACAGCCCTAAGGCAGGGTGCACTATACCATAGGTGAGGGTACCAGTGCATGAGCACTGTGCCCCTACAGTGTCTAAACAAAACCTTAGACATTGTAAGTGCAGGGTAGCCATAAGAGTATATGGTCTGGGAGTCTGTCAAACACGAACTCCACAGCACCATAATGGCTACACTGAAAACTGGGAAGTTTGGTATCAAACTTCTCAGCACAATAAATGCACACTGATGCCAGTGTACATTTTATTGTAAAATACACCACAGAGGGCACCTTAGAGGTGCCCCCTGAAACTTAACCGACTATCAGTGTAGGCTGACTAGTTTTAGCAGCCTGCCACAAACCGAGACATGTTGCTGGCCCCATGGGGAGAGTGCCTTTGTCACTCTGAGGCCAGTAACAAAGCCTGCACTGGGTGGAGATGCTAACACCTCTCCCAGGCAGGAATTGTCACACCTGGCGGTGAGCCTCAAAGGCTCACCTCCTTTGTGCCAACCCAGCAGGACACTCCAGCTAGTGGAGTTGCCCGCCCCCTCCGGCCAGGCCCCACTTTTGGCGGCAAGGCCGGAGAAAATAATGAGAATAACAAGGAGGAGTCACTGGCCAGTCAGGACAGCCCCTAAGGTGTCCTGAGCTGAGGTGACTCTAGCTTTTAGAAATCCTCCATCTTGCAGATGGAGGATTCCCCCAATAGGGTTAGGATTGTGACCCCCTCCCCTTGGGAGGAGGCACAAAGAGGGTGTACCCACCCTCAGGGCTAGTAGCCATTGGCTACTAACCCCCCAGACCTAAACACGCCCTTAAATTTAGTATTTAAGGGCTGCCCTGAACCCTAGAAAATTAGATTCCTGCAACAAGAAGAAGGACTGCCCAGCTGAAAACCCCTGCAGCGGAAGACCAGAAGACGACAACTGCCTTGGCTCCAGAAACTCACCGGCCTGTCTCCTGCCTTCCAAAGATCCTGCTCCAGCGACGCCTTCCGAAGGGACCAGCGACCTCGACATCCTCTGAGGACTGCCCCTGCTTCGAAAAGACAAGAAACTCCCGAGGACAGCGGACCTGCTCCAAGAAAAGCTGCAACTTTGTTTCCAGCAGCTTTAAAGAACCCTGCAAGCTCCCCGCAAAAGGCGTGAGACTTGCAACACTGCACCCGGCGACCCCGACTCGGCTGGTGGCGATCCAACACCTCAGGAGGGACCCCAGGACTACTCTGATACTGTGAGTACCAAAACCTGTCCCCCCTGAGCCCCCACAGCGCCGCCTGCAGAGGGAATCCCGAGGCTTCCCCTGACCGCGACTCTTTGAACCTAAAGTCCCGACGCCTGGGAGAGACCCTGCACCCGCAGCCCCCAGGACCTGAAGGACCGGACTTTCACTGGAGGAGTGACCCCCAGGAGTCCCTCTCCCTTGCCCAAGTGGAGGTTTCCCCGAGGAACCCCCCCCTTGCCTGCCTGCAGCGCTGAAGAGATCCCTAGATCTCCCATTGACTTCCATTACAAACCCGACGCTTGTTTCTACACTGCACCCGGCCGCCCCCGCGCTGCTGAGGGTGAAATTTCTGTGTGGGCTTGTGTCCCCCCCGGTGCCCTACAAAACCCCCCTGGTCTGCCCTCCGAAGACGCGGGTACTTACCTGCAAGCAGACCGGAACCGGGGCACCCCCTTCTCTCCATTCTAGCCTATGTGTTTTGGGCACCACTTGGAACTCTGCACCTGACCGGCCCTGAGCTGCTGGTGTGGTGACTTTGGGGTTGCTCTGAACCCCCAACGGTGGGCTACCTTGGACCAAGAACTAAGCCCTGTAAGTGTCTTACTTACCTGGTTAACCTAACAAATACTTACCTCCCCTAGGAACTGTGAAAATTGCACTAAGTGTCCACTTTTAAAACAGCTATTTGTGAATAACTTGAAAAGTATACATGCAATTTTGATGATTTGAAGTTCCTAAAGTACTTACCTGCAATACCTTTCGAATGAGATATTACATGTAGAATTTGAACCTGTGGTTCTTAAAATAAACTAAGAAAAGATATTTTTCTATATAAAAACCTATTGGCTGGATTTGTCTCTGAGTGTGTGTACCTCATTTATTGTCTATGTGTATGTACAACAAATGCTTAACACTACTCCTTGGATAAGCCTACTGCTCGACCACACTACCACAAAATAGAGCATTAGTATTATCTATTTTTTACCACTATTTTACCTCTAAGGGGAACCCTTGGACTCTGTGCATGCTATTCCTTACTTTGAAATAGCACATACAGAGCCAACTTCCTACATTGGTGGATCAGCGGTGGGGTACAAGACTTTGCATTTGCTGGACTACTCAGCCAATACCTGATCACACGACAAATTCCAAAATTGTCATTAGAAATTGATTTTTGCAATTTGAAAAGTTTTCTAAATTCTTAAAAGACCTGCTAGGGCCTTGTGTTAGATCCTGTTTAGCATTTCTTTTAGAGTTTAAAAGTTTGTAAAAGTTTGAATTAGATTCTAGAACCAGTTATAGATTCTTAAAAAGTATTCCAACTTTTAGAAGCAAAATGTCTAGCACAGATGTGAATGTGGTGGAACTCGACACCACACCTTACCTCCATCTACAGATGAGAGAGCTAAGGTCACTCTGTAAACTAAAGAAAATAACAATGGGCCCCAAACCTACCAAAATACAGCTCCAGGAGCTTTTGGCAGAGTTTGAAAAGGCCAACCCCTCTGAGGGTGGCAACTCAGAGGAAGAGGATAGTGACTTGGAGGACAATTCCCCCCTACCAGTCCTATCTAGGGAGAACAGGGTCCCTCAAACCCTGACTCCAAAAATAATAGTCAGAGATGCTGGTTCCCTCACAGGAGAGACCAACACCTCTGAAATCACTGAGGATAACCCCAGTGAAGAGGACATCCAGTTAGCCAGGATGGCCAAAAGATTGGCTTTGGAAAAGCAGCTCCTAGCCATAGAAAGGGAAAGAAAAGAGATGGGCCTAGGTCCCATCAATGGTGGCAGCAACTTAAATAGGGTCAGAGATTCTCCTGACATCCTAAAAATCCCCAAAGGGATTGTAACAAAATATGAAGATGGTGATGACATCACCAAATGGTTCACAGCTTTTGAGAGGGCTTGTGTAACCAGAAAAGTAAACAGATCTCACTGGGGTGCTCTCCTTTGGGAAATGTTCACTGGAAAGTGTAGGGATAGACTCCTCACACTCTCTGGAAAAGATGCAGAATCTTATGACCTCATGAAGGGTACCCTGATTGAGGGCTTTGGATTCTCCACTGAGGAGTATAGAATTAGATTCAGGGGGGCTCAAAAATCCTCGAGCCAGACCTGGGTTGATTTTGTAGACTACTCAGTCAAAACACTGGATGGTTGGTTAACTGGAAATGAAGTGTGTAACTATGTTGGGCTTTATAATTTGTTTATGAAAGAACACATTTTAAGTAACTGCTTCAATGAAAAGTTGCATCAGTATCTGGTAGACCTAGGTCCAATTTCTCCCCAAGAATTGGGAAAGAAGGCAGACCACTGGGTCAAGACTAGAGTAACCAAAACTTCCACTGGGGGTGACCAAAAGAAAGGGGTTACAAAAACTCCCCAGGAGAAAGTGGGTGACACTAGAAACAAAGAAAAAGAGTCCTCTGTAGGCCCCCAAAAACCAGAACAGGTGGGTGGGCCCCAAGACACAACCCAAAACAAAGGTGGGTACCAGGGTAAGAACTGGGATGCCACTAAGGCATGGTGCCACAACTGTAAACAGTCTGGGCACCACACCAAGGACACTTCTTGTCCCAAAAACAAACCCCAGAACAAGATTCCAGGGGTAACCAGTGTAGCCATGGGAGATGACTCCTCAGATGAGGAGGTCTTCATAGCCTTCAACTGGAAACAGGGCCCAACAGGTGAGTTGGAGATTCCAGAGGGAAGTAGACACTTCCACCACCTACTGGTGAATGGAATCCCAACCACTGCCCTGAGAGACACTTGTGCCAGTCACACTATTGTGCATGACAGGCTAGTGCTCTCAAACCAGTACATCCCAGGTGAGACTGCCAGGGTAAGAGTTAGCCTAGACAGGGTCACTAAGAGACCTGTGGCTTTAGTGCCCATAGAAGTGGGTGGCACTCTTAGCTGGAGAAGGGTAGTAGTCAGTACAGACCTCCCCCTTGATTGTCTCCTTGGAAATGACTACCCAGAGGTTAGTCAGAGCCCAAGAGAGGAACTGGTCCAGTGCCAGTCCTCTCCCAAGGATTCTGGAAGTCCTGCCTCTGCAGTAAATGCAAGCAGACCCCAGAAGAAGAAGAAAAGAAAACAGAGTAGGAAGGGTGGACAACCTTTAGCCAAGGTTACAGCAAGCCAAGGAGATTCTGCTCCAGTAGGGGAGAACTCCAAAAATGGCCCTGATAAAGTCCAACCTGACCCACAAGAAGTCCTGGCTAGTCAGGCAACTGTTAAACCTGAGTGGGTGGCTCCTCAGCTAACAGAAGAAAGAGTGGAAGAAGGGTGTTTACTACAAGATGTGGTAACCCCCCACTCTAATACAGCAGACAGGCAACCTGAACCCAAAGAAGCCTGTAACTTAGCCCCTTCCCTTTTAGGTGAAGAGCTAAAGGTGTGGTTCTGGGCACTGACAGCTGTCAGTGGCCTCTGCTGGGTGTTAGCCTTTATGGCTGCACTATCCTTGGCATGGTGGTCTGACCCCATGCCAAATAACAAGTTAGGCCCCCTGACCCTGTTGGTCATGGTGGGGTTACTCCAGCTCTGGGTAACCTCTTTGGGTAAGCTAGGGGTGACCCTGGCTAAGATAAGATTAGCAGAGGTGGATACCTCTGACCTCAAAATAGAGAGAATGGGTGAAGACATAAAAAGCACAGACAAGAGGCAGTTCAGACTAGGTCCTATCACTGTGGAAGTGGGTCAGTTCCCCAGAGGGAATGACCTGAACAGGAGGATGTAAGGCAGAGTAGGCCCTGCAACAAACCAGCCATTTCCTCTACTCTTCCTCGCCTGACAGACTAGGAAGACTCTTCCAGCGTTGGCTGAGTCTCCTGGCCTGTGGGCTGGGGGGGGCTTGTGTAAAGAAATGGCTCCCTGTTGCAGTTACCCCCCACTTTTTGCCTGATACTGATGCTGACTTGACTGAGAAGTGTGCTGGGACCCTGCTAACCAGGCCCCAGCACCAGTGTTCCTTCACCTAAAATGTACCATTGTATCCACAATTGGCACACCCTGGCATTCAGATAAGTTCCTTGTAACTGGTACTTCTAGTACCAAGGGCCCTGATGCCAAGGAAGGTCTCTAAGGGCTGCAGCATGTCTTATGCCACCCTAGAGACCCCTCACTCAGCACAGACACACTGCTTACAAGCCTGTGTGTGCTAGTGAGAACAAAATGAGTAAGTCGACATGGCACTCCCCTCAGGGTGCCATGCCAGCCTCTCACTGCCTATGCAGTATAGGTAAGACACCCCTCTAGCAGGCCTTACAGCCCTAAGGCAGGGTGCACTATACCATAGGTGAGGGTACCAGTGCATGAGCACTGTGCCCCTACAGTGTCTAAACAAAACCTTAGACATTGTAAGTGCAGGGTAGCCATAAGAGTATATGGTCTGGGAGTCTGTCAAACACGAACTCCACAGCACCATAATGGCTACACTGAAAACTGGGAAGTTTGGTATCAAACTTCTCAGCACAATAAATGCACACTGATGCCAGTGTACATTTTATTGTAAAATACACCACAGAGGGCACCTTAGAGGTGCCCCCTGAAACTTAACCGACTATCAGTGTAGGCTGACTAGTTTTAGCAGCCTGCCACAAACCGAGACATGTTGCTGGCCCCATGGGGAGAGTGCCTTTGTCACTCTGAGGCCAGTAACAAAGCCTGCACTGGGTGGAGATGCTAACACCTCTCCCAGGCAGGAATTGTCACACCTGGCGGTGAGCCTCAAAGGCTCACCTCCTTTGTGCCAACCCAGCAGGACACTCCAGCTAGTGGAGTTGCCCGCCCCCTCCGGCCAGGCCCCACTTTTGGCGGCAAGGCCGGAGAAAATAATGAGAATAACAAGGAGGAGTCACTGGCCAGTCAGGACAGCCCCTAAGGTGTCCTGAGCTGAGGTGACTCTAGCTTTTAGAAATCCTCCATCTTGCAGATGGAGGATTCCCCCAATAGGGTTAGGATTGTGACCCCCTCCCCTTGGGAGGAGGCACAAAGAGGGTGTACCCACCCTCAGGGCTAGTAGCCATTGGCTACTAACCCCCCAGACCTAAACACGCCCTTAAATTTAGTATTTAAGGGCTGCCCTGAACCCTAGAAAATTAGATTCCTGCAACAAGAAGAAGGACTGCCCAGCTGAAAACCCCTGCAGCGGAAGACCAGAAGACGACAACTGCCTTGGCTCCAGAAACTCACCGGCCTGTCTCCTGCCTTCCAAAGATCCTGCTCCAGCGACGCCTTCCGAAGGGACCAGCGACCTCGACATCCTCTGAGGACTGCCCCTGCTTCGAAAAGACAAGAAACTCCCGAGGACAGCGGACCTGCTCCAAGAAAAGCTGCAACTTTGTTTCCAGCAGCTTTAAAGAACCCTGCAAGCTCCCCGCAAAAGGCGTGAGACTTGCAACACTGCACCCGGCGACCCCGACTCGGCTGGTGGCGATCCAACACCTCAGGAGGGACCCCAGGACTACTCTGATACTGTGAGTACCAAAACCTGTCCCCCCTGAGCCCCCACAGCGCCGCCTGCAGAGGGAATCCCGAGGCTTCCCCTGACCGCGACTCTTTGAACCTAAAGTCCCGACGCCTGGGAGAGACCCTGCACCCGCAGCCCCCAGGACCTGAAGGACCGGACTTTCACTGGAGGAGTGACCCCCAGGAGTCCCTCTCCCTTGCCCAAGTGGAGGTTTCCCCGAGGAACCCCCCCCTTGCCTGCCTGCAGCGCTGAAGAGATCCCTAGATCTCCCATTGACTTCCATTACAAACCCGACGCTTGTTTCTACACTGCACCCGGCCGCCCCCGCGCTGCTGAGGGTGAAATTTCTGTGTGGGCTTGTGTCCCCCCCGGTGCCCTACAAAACCCCCCTGGTCTGCCCTCCGAAGACGCGGGTACTTACCTGCAAGCAGACCGGAACCGGGGCACCCCCTTCTCTCCATTCTAGCCTATGTGTTTTGGGCACCACTTGGAACTCTGCACCTGACCGGCCCTGAGCTGCTGGTGTGGTGACTTTGGGGTTGCTCTGAACCCCCAACGGTGGGCTACCTTGGACCAAGAACTAAGCCCTGTAAGTGTCTTACTTACCTGGTTAACCTAACAAATACTTACCTCCCCTAGGAACTGTGAAAATTGCACTAAGTGTCCACTTTTAAAACAGCTATTTGTGAATAACTTGAAAAGTATACATGCAATTTTGATGATTTGAAGTTCCTAAAGTACTTACCTGCAATACCTTTCGAATGAGATATTACATGTAGAATTTGAACCTGTGGTTCTTAAAATAAACTAAGAAAAGATATTTTTCTATATAAAAACCTATTGGCTGGATTTGTCTCTGAGTGTGTGTACCTCATTTATTGTCTATGTGTATGTACAACAAATGCTTAACACTACTCCTTGGATAAGCCTACTGCTCGACCACACTACCACAAAATAGAGCATTAGTATTATCTATTTTTTACCACTATTTTACCTCTAAGGGGAACCCTTGGACTCTGTGCATGCTATTCCTTACTTTGAAATAGCACATACAGAGCCAACTTCCTACACATGTACTCTGCCATCCTTGAGCGAAGGCCAAGTACATAGTCCACTATGTCTTGTTTAGGCTCATGAAGAGGTCTCTCCCAGCCTTCTTTCACAAGAGCTAGTGGTCCCCTTACAGGGTGGCCAAACAGAAGTTCAAAGGGTGAGAACCCTACTCCCTTCTGAGGCACCTCTCTGTAAGCGAAAAGCAGACATGGCAGGAGGACATCCCATCTCCTTTTGAGTTTTTCTGGGAGCCCCATGATCATGCCCTTTAATGTCTTGTTGAATCTCTCAACAAGGCCATTAGTTTGTGGATGATATGGTGTAGTGAATTTATAAGTCACTCCACATTCATTCCACATGTGTTTTAGGTATGCTGACATGAAGTTGGTACCTCTGTCAGACACCACCTCCTTAGGGAAGCCCACTCTGGTAAAGATACCAATGAGGGCCTTGGCTACTGCAGGGGCAGTAGTCGACCTAAGGGGAATAGCTTCAGGATACCTAGTAGCATGATCCACTACTACTAGGATGTACATATTTCCTGAGGCTGTGGGAGGTTCCAGTGGACCCACTATGTCCACACCCACTCTTTCAAAGGGGACCCCCACCACTGGAAGGGGAATGAGGGGGGCCTTTGGATGTCCACCTGTCTTACCACTGGCTTGACAGGGGGTGCAAAACTCCTTAACCTTCTGGGACATGTTGGGCCAGTAGAAGTGGTTGACTAACCTCTCCCACGTCTTGGTTTGTCCCAAATGCCCAGCAAGGGGAATATCATGGGCTAAGGTCAGAATAAACTCTCTGAACCCCTGAGGCACTACCACTCTCCTAGTGGCACCAGGTTTGGGATCTCTTGCCTCAGTGTACAGGAGTCCATCTTCCCAATAGACCCTATGTGTTCCATTTTTCTTGCCTTTGGACTCTTCAGCAGCTTGCTGCCTAAGGCCTTCAAGAGAGGGACAGGTTTCTTGTCCCTTACACAACTGTTCCCTTGAGGGTCCCCCTGGGCCCAAGAGCTCAACCTGATAAGGTTCCAGCTCCATAGGCTCAGTTCCCTCAGAGGGCAGAACTTCTTCCTGAGAAGAGAGGCTCTCTTTTTCTTGTTGTGTTGCAGCTGGTTTCCCAGCTGACTTTCCTTTTCTCTTGGTAGGCTGGGCCTTTCTTCCAGACTCCAGCTCTATATTTTTTCACCCTGTGCCTTGCACTGTGCCCTTGTCTTGACACACACCAGTTCAGGGATACCCAGCATGGCTGCATGGGTTTTCAGTTCTACCTCAGCCCATGCTGAGGACTCCAGGTCATTTCCAAGCAAACAGTCTACTGGGATATTTGAGGAGACCACCACCTGTTTCAGGCCATTGACCCCTCCCCACTCTAAAGTTACCATTGCCATGGGATGTACTTTAGTCTGATTGTCAGCATTGGTGACTGGATAGGTTTGTCCAGCCAGGTATTGGCCAGGGGAAACCAGTTTCTCTGTCACCATAGTGACACTGGCACCTGTATCCCTCAGGCCCTCTACACTTGTCCCATTTAATTAAGAGCTGCTGCCTGTATTTTTGCATGTTAGGTGGCCAGGCAGCCAGTGTTGCTAAATCCACCCCACCCTCCGAGACTAATGTAGCTTCAGTGTGACACCTGATTTGCTCTGGGCACACTGTTGATCCCACTTGGAGACTGGCCATTCCAGTTTTAGCTGGATGGGAGTTAGAAGTGGTATCTTTCTTGGGACAGGCCTTGTCTCCAGTTTGGTGTCCAGGCTGACTACAGCTACGACACCAGGCCTTTTTGGGATCAAAGTTTTTACCCTTGTACCCAGAATTGTTTTGTGAAGAGGCTCTGGGCCCACCCTCCTGTGCCGGTTTTTGGGGGCCTGTAGAAGACTCCTTACTATTTTTGTTTTTGGCTGTCTCACCACCTTTCCCCTGGGGAGGTTTTGTGACCCCTTTCTTTTGGTCACCCCCTGTGGAAGTTTTGGACACCCTAGTCTTCACCCAATGGTCCGCCTTCTTTCCCAATTCTTGGGGAGAAATTGGTCCTAGGTCTACCAGATGCTGATGCAGTTTATCATTGAAACAATTACTTAATAGGTGTTCTTTCACAAATAAATTGTACAGCCCATCATAATTACTTACACCACTGCCTTGAATCCAACCATCTAGTGTTTTTACTTAGTAGTTTACAAAGTCAACCCAGGTCTGGCTCGAGGATTTTTGAGCCCCCCTGAATCTAATCCTATACTCCTCAGTGGAGAATCCAAAGCCCTCAATCAGGGTACCCTTCATGAGGTCATAAGATTCTGCATCTTTTCCAGAGAGTGTGAGGAGTCTATCCCTACACTTTCCTGTGAACATTTCCCAAAGGAGAGCACCCCAGTAAGATTTGTTCACTTTTCTGGTTACACAAGCCCTCTCAAAAGCTGTGAACCATTTGGTGATGTCATCACCATCTTCATATTTAGTTACAATCCCTTTAGGGATTTTCAACATGTCAGGAGAATCTCTGACCCTATTTATGTTGCTGCCACCATTGATGGGTCCTAGGCCCATCTCTTGTCTTTCCCTTTCTATGGCTAGGTTCTGTCTTTCCAAAGCCAATCTTCTGGCCATCCTGGCTAACTGGATGTCCTCTTCACTGGAGTTATCCTCAGTGATTTCAGAGTCGTTGGTCCCTCCTGTGAGGGAACCAGCATCTCTGACTATTATTTGTGGAGTCGGGGCTTGAGAGGCCCTGTCTTCCCTAGATAGAACTGGTAGGGGGGAATCACCCTCCAAGTCACTATCATCATCCTCTGTGTTGCCATCCTCAGAGGGGTTGGCTCTTTCAAACTCTGCCAAAAGCTCCTGGAGCTGTAGTTTGGAAGGTCTGGGGCCCATTACTATTTTCTTTAGTGTACAGAGTGACCTTAGCTCCCTCATCTTAAGATGGAGGTAAGGTGTGGTGTCGAGTTCCACCACATTCATCTCTGTACTAGACATTATGCTTCTAAAAGTTGGAATACTTTTTAAGAATCTAAAACTAGTTCTAGGTTCTAATTCAAACTTTTACCAAACTTTTAAACTCTAAAAGAAATGCTAAACAGGATCTAACACAAGGCCCTAGCAGGTATTTTAAGAATTTAGAAAAATGTCAAATTGCAAAAATCAATTTCTAATGACAATTTTTGGAATTTGTTGTGTGATCAGGTATTGGCTGAGTAGTCCAGCAAATGCAAAGTCTTGTACCCCACCGCTGATCCACCAATGTAGGAAGTTGGCTCTGTATGCACTATTTCAAAGTAAGGAATAGTATGCAGAGAGTCCAAGGGTTCCCCTTAGAGGTAAGATAGTAGCAAAAAGAGATAATACTAATGCTCTATTTTGTGGTAGTGTGGTCGAGCAGTAGGCTTATCAAAGGAGTAGTGTTAAGCATTTGTTGTACATACACACAGGCAATAAATGAGGAACACACACTCCGAGACAAATCCAGCCAATAGGTTTTGTTATAGAAAAATATATTTTCTTAGTTTATTTTAAGAACCACAGGTTCAAATTCTACATGTAATATCTCATTTGAAAGGTATTGCAGGTAAGTACTTTAGGAACTTTGAATCATTACACTAGCATGTATACTCTTCACATAAAACACAATAAGCTGTTTTAAAAGTGGACACAGTGCAATTTTCACAGTTCCTGGGGGAGGTAAGTTTTTGTTAGTTTTGTCAGGTAAGTAAATCACTTACAAGTCTCAGGTTTGGGTCCAAGGTAGCCCACCGTTGGGGGTTCAGAGCAACCCCAAAGTTACCACACCAGCAGCTCAGGGCCGGTCAGGTGCAGAGGTCAAAGAGGTGCCCAAAACGCATAGGCTTCAATGGAGAGAAGGGGGTGCCCCGGTTCCGGTCTGCCAGCAGGTAAGTACCTGCGTCTTCGGAGGGCAGACCAGGGGGGTTTTGTAGGGCACCGGGGGGGGACACAAGTCAGCACAAAAAGTACACCCTCAGCAGCGCAGGGGCGGCCGGGTGCAGTGTGCAAACACGCGTCGGGTTTTCAATGATGTTCAATGAGAGATCAAGGGATCTCTTCAGCGTTGCAGGCAGGCAAGGGGGGGGGCTCCTTGGGGTAGCCACCACCTGGGCAAGGGAGAGGGCCTCCTGGGGGTCACTCCTGCACAGGTGTTCTGTTCCTTTAGGTGCTGGGGGCTGCGGGTGCAGGGTCTTTTCCAGCCGTTGGGAAATGGAGTTCAGGCAGTCGCGTTCAGGGGGAGCCTCGGGATTCCCTCTGCAGGCGTCGCTGTGGGGGCTCAGGGGGGACAACTTTGGTTACTCACGGTCTCGGAGTCGCCGGAGGGTCCTCCCTGAGGGGTTGGTTCTCCACCAGTCGAGTCGGGGTCACCGGGTGCAGTGTTGCAAGTCTCACGCTTCTTGCGGGGAGTTGCAGGGGTCTTTAAGTCTGCTCCTTGAAACAAAGTTGCAGTGCCGCTGTCCTCGGGAGTTTCTTGTCTTTCTTGAAGTCGGGCAGTCCTCGGAGGATTCAGAGGTCGCTGGTCCCTTGGAAAGCGTCGCTGGAGCAGGGTTCTTTGGAAGGCAGGAGACAGGCCGGTAGGACTGGGGCCAAAGCAGTTGGTGTCTTCTGTTCTTCCTCTGCAGGGGTTTTTCAGCTCGGCAGTCTTCTTCTTGTAGTTTCAGGAATCTAAATTCTTAGGTTCAGGGGAGCCCTTAAATACTAAATTTAAGGGCGTGTTTAGGTCTGGGGGGTTAGTAGCCAATGGCTACTAGCCCTGAGGGTGGGTACACCCTCTTTGTGCCTCCTCCCAAGGGGAGGGGGTCACATCCCTAATCCTATTGGGGAATCCTCCATCTGCAAGATGGAGGATTTCTAAAAGTTGGAGTCACCTCAGCTCAGGACACCTTAGGGGCTGTCCTACTGGCCACTGACTCCTCCTTGTTATTCTCATTATTTCCTCCGGTCTTGCCGCTAAAAGTGGGGGCCGTGGCCGGAGGGGGCGGGCAAGTCCACTAGCTGGAGTGTCCTGCGGTGCTGGCACAAAGGGGTGAGCCTTTGAGGCTCACCGCCAGGGGTGACCGCTCCTGCCTGGGGGAGGTGTTAGCATCTCCACCCAGTGCAGGCTTTGTTACTGGCCTCAGAGTGACAAAGGCACCCTCCCCATGGGGCCAGCAACATGTCTCGGTTGTGGCAGGCTGCTGGAACTAGTCAGCCTACTCAGATAGTCTGTTAAGGTTTCAGGGGGCACCTCTAAGGTGCCCTCTGGGGTGTATTTCACAATAAAATGTACACTGGCATCAGTGTGCATTTATTGTGCTGAGAAGTTTGATACCAAACTTCCCAGTTTTCAGTGTAGCCATTATGGTGCTGTGGAGTCCGTGTTTGACAGACTCCCAGACCATATACTCTTATGGCTACCCTGCATTTACAATGTCTAAGGTTTGGCTTAGACACTGTAGGGGCACAGTACTCATGTACTGGTGCCCTCACCTATGGTATAGTGCACCCTGCCTTAGGGCTGTAAGGCTTACTAGAGGGGTGACTTATCTATACTGCATAGGCAGTGTGAGGTTGGCATGGCGCCCTGAGGGGAGTGCCATGTTGACTTACTCGTTTTTGTTCTCACCAGCGCACACAAGCTGACAAGCAGTGTGTCTGTGCTGAGTGAGGGGTCCCCAGGGTGGCATAAGATATGCTGCAGCCCTTAGAGACCTTCCCTGGCATCAAGGCCCTTGGTACCAGGGGTACCAGTTACAAGGGACTTACCTGGATGCCAGGGTGTGCCAATTGTGGAATCAAAAGTACAGGTTAGGGAAAGAACACTGATGCTGGGGCCTGGTTAGCAGGCCTCAGCACACTTTCAATTCAAAACATAGCATCAGCAAAGGCAAAAAGTCAGGGGGTAACCATGCCAAGGAGGCATTTCCTTACACTTCCCATTACCAAAACTGTCCTAGCCATTATCCAACATGGTTATTGCATAGAATTCCTACATTTGCCACCAGATGTGCCCCCAAGAGCACACATGTCCAAACAACACTTAGATCTGTTACAACTAAAAGTCCAAGCATTGTTACAAAAAGAAGCAATAGAACTAGTACCCAACCATCAAAAAGGAACAGGTGTTTACTCCCTGTATTTCCGAATTCCAAAAAAGGACAAAACACTGAGACCCATATTAGACCTCAGAACATTAAATCTTCATCAAATCAGATCATTTTCACATGGTGACACTTCAAGACGTGATTCCCTTGCTCAACCAGGACTACATGTCAACATTAGATCTCAAGGATGCTTATTTCCACAAACCCATACATCCTGCCCACAGGAAATACTTGAGGTTTGTAATCCAAGGCGTGCACTACCATTTCAGAGGGTTACAGTTCGGCATAACAGCCCCAAGGGTATTCAAAAATGCCTTGCAGTAGTAGCTGCTCACATCAGGAGGCAGCACATGCACATATTACCTTACTTAGACGATTGGTTAATAAAAACCAGCACTCAGCAACAGTGTCTTCTACACACAAAATACGTCATAGAAACCCTTCACAAACTAGGGTTCTCTATAAACTACCAAAAATCACATCTACAACTGTGTCAAATACAACAATACTTAGGAGCAACAATCAAAACACAAAAAGGGATTGCCACTCCAAGTCCACAAAGGGTACAAGCCTTCCAAAATGTAATACTAAACATGCACCCAAACCAACACTATCAAGTGAGGTTTGTAATGAAACTCCCAGGCATGATGTCTTCATGCATAGCCATTGTCCCAAACGCAAGACTACACATGCGTCCCTTACAACAATGCCTAGCAACACAATGGACACAAGCACAGGGTCAACTTCAAGATCTAGTGTTGATAGACTGCCAAACACACTTCTCGCTTCAATGGTGGAATCCTATAAATTTAAACCAAGGGCGGCCATTCCAAGACCCTGTGCCTTAATACGTGATCACAACAGATGCTTCCATGACAGGGTGGGTAGCACACCTCAACCAGCACAGTATACAAAGTCAATGGGACAATCAACAAAAACTACTTCACATAAATCACTTGGAACTACTAGCGGTATTTCTAGCATTAAAAGCGTTTCAGCCACTTCTAGCCCACAAACACATTCTTGTCGAGACAGACAATATGACAACAATGTATTATCTAAACAAACAAGGGGGGACACACTCGTCACAGCTGTGTCTCTTAGCACAAAAACTTGGCATTGGGCAATTCACAACAACATTCACCTGATAGCACAATACATACTAGGCATTTAAAATCAGTTGGCCGACAATCTCAGTCAAGATCAACAGCAAACTCACGAATGGGAAATACATCCTGAGATTCTACAAGATCACTTCTACCGCTGGGGGACACCAAACATAGATCTATTTGCAACAAAAGAAAACACAATATGCCAAAACTTCGCATCCAGGTGCCCACAACCTCAGTCCAAGGGCAATGCTCTATGGTTCAGCTGGTTAGGGATATTTGCTTACGCTTTTCCCCCTCTCCCGCTCATTCCTTATCTGGTCAACAAACTGAGTCAAAACAAACTCAAACTAATACTTATAGCACCAACGTGGGCTCGCCAACCGTGGTATACCACACTGTTGGACCTATCTGTGGTACCTCACATCACACTCCCAAACAGACCAGATCTGTTAACACAACACAAATAGATCAGACACCCGAATCCAGCATCGTTCAACCTAGCAATCTGGCTCCTGAAGTCTTAGAATTTGGATATCTAAACCTTTCTAAAGTGTGTATGGAGGTCATTAAACAAGCAAGAAAACCCCCCACCAGACATTGTTACGCTAACAAATGGAAAAGATTTGTTTGTTACTGCCAGGCTAATCACATTACGCCACTAGACGCCTCCACACAACATTGTAAGTTATTTACTACACTTACAAAAGTCCAATCTAGCCTTCTCTTCCATTAAAATACATCTCACTGCAATATCTGCTTATCTGCAGATTAAACATACAAAATCGCTTTTTAGAATCCCAGTTATTAAAGCCTTTATGGAAGGACTAAAAAGAATCCTACCCCCAAGGACACCACCAGTGCCTTTGTGGAATCTTAATATCGTATTAACACGCCTCATGGGCCCACCATTTGAACCCATGCATTCTTGTCAAATTCAATTTTTAACTTGGAAAGTAGCCTTTCTAATAGCCATCACTTACCTTAGAATAGTTAGCGAAATACAGGCATTTACTATTCAAGAAACCTTTATACAAATACATAAACATAAGGTGGTTCTCCATACAAATCCACAATTCTTACCAAAAGTCCTATCCCCATTTCATCTAAACCAAACGGTAGAGCTCCCAGTCTTCTTCCCACAGCCAGGATTAGTAGCAGAAAGGGCATTACATACGTTAGACATAAAAAGAGCGCTAAAGTATTACATTGACAGAACAAAACAATTTCGTAAAACGAAACAATTGTTCGTAGCTTTCCAAAAACCACATGCAGGTAACCCTATATCCAAACAGGGCATTGCCAGATGGATAGTCAAATGCATACAAACCGCTTACCTAAAAGCTAAAAGAGAATTACCCATTACTCCAAGGGCACACTCCACTAGAAAGAAAGGCGCCACAATGGCTTTTCTTGGTAATATACCAATGACAGAGATTTGTAACGCAGCCACTTGGTCTACGCCTCATACATTCACTAAGCATTACTGTGTAGATGTGTTAGCAGCACAACAAGCCACAGTAGGACAGGCTGTACTAAGAACATTATTTCAGACAACTTCAACTCCTACAGGCTAACAACTGCTTTTGGGGAGATTACTGTTTTGTAGTCTATGCACAGCATGTGTAGCTGCAGCTACACATGCCATTGAACGGAAAATGTCACTTACCCAGTGTAAAGAAATGGCTCCCTGTTGCAGTTACCCCCCACTTTTTGCCTGATGCTGACTTGACTGAGAAGTGTGCTGGGACCCTGCTAACCAGGCCCCAGCACCAGTGTTCTTTCACCTAAAATGTACCATTGTTTCCACAATTGGCACAACCCTGGCACCCAGGTAAGTCCCTTGTAACTGGTACCAAGGGCCCTGATGCCAGGGAAGGTCTCTAAGGGCTGCAGCATTTCTTATGCCACCCCAGGGACCCTTCACTCAGCACAGACACTGCTTGCCAACTTGTGTGTGCTGGTGGGGAGAAAAAGACTAAGTCGACATGGCACTCCCCTCAGGGTGCCATGCCAACCTCACACTGCCAATGGCATAGGTAAGTCACCCCTCTAACAGGCCTTACAGCCGTAAGGCAGGGTGCACTATACCACAGGTGAGGGCAGAGGTGCATGAGCACTATGCCCCTACAGTGTCTAAGCAAAACCTTAGACATTGTAAGTGCAGGGTAGCCATAAGAGTATATGGCCTGGGAGTCTGTCAAAAACGAACTCCACAGCTCCATAATGGCTACACTGAATACTGGGAAGTTTAGTATCAAACTTCTCAGAATAATAAACCCACACTGATGCCAGTGTTGGATTTATTAAAAAATGCACACAGAGGGCATCTTAGAGATACCCCCTGTATTTTACCCAATTGTTCAGTGCAGGACCGACTGGTCTCTGCCAGCCTGCTACTGAGAGACGAGTTTCTGACCCCATGCGGTGAGACCCTTTGTGCTCTCTGAGGACAGAAACAAAGCCTGCTCTGGGTGGAGGTGCTTCACACCTCCCCCCTGCAGGAACTGTAACACCTAGCAGTGAGCTTCAAAGCCTCAAGCTTCGTGTTACAATGCCCCAGGGCACTCCAGCTAGTGGAGATGCCCGCCTCCTGGACCCAGCCCCCACTTTTGGCGGCAAGTCCGGGAGAGATAATGAGAAAAACAAGGAGGAGTCACTGGCCAGTCAGGACAGCCCCTAAGTTGTCCTGAGGTGACTCTAACTTTTAGAAATCCTCCATCTTGCAGATGGAGGATTCCCCCAATAGGAATAGGGATGTGCCCCCCTCCCCTCAGGGAGGAGGCACGAAGAGGGTGTAGCCACCCTCAAGGACAGTAGCCATTGGCTACTGCCCTCCCAGACCTAAACGCACCCCTAAATTCAGTATTTAGGGGCTCCCCAGAACCAAAGAACTCAGATTCCTGAAACTACAAGAAGAAGACTGCTGAGCTGAAAAACCCCTGCAGAGGAAGAACAGAAGACACCAACTGCCTTGGCCCCAGACTTACCGGCCTGTCTCCTGCCTTCCAAAGAACCCTGCTCCAGCGACGCTTTCCAAGGGACCAGCGACCTCTGAATCCTCTGAGGACTGCCCTACTTCAAGAAAGACAAACTCCCGAGGACAGCGGCACTGCTCCAAAAGAACTGCAACTTTGTTTCAAGTAGCAGATTTAAAGACCCCTGCAACTCCCCGCAAGAAGCGTGAGACTTGCAACACTGCACCCGGCGACCCCGACTCGACTGGTGGAGAACCAACACCTCAGGGAGGACCCTCCGGCGACTCCGAGACCGGGAGTAACCAACGTTGTCCCCCCTGAGCCCCCACAGCGACGCCTGCAGAGGGAATCCCGAGGCTCCCCCTGACCGCGACTGCCTGAACTCCATTTCCCGACGGCTGGAAAAGACCCTGCACCCGCAGCCCCCAGCACCTAAAGGAACGGAACTCCTGTGCAGGAGTGACCCCCAGGAGGCCCTCTCCCTTGCCCAGGTGGTGGCTACCCCGAGGAGCCCCCCCTGCCTGCCTGCAACGCTGAAGAGACTCAAATACTTCTTCAAAGAAACAACTTGTAACACTCCGAGCCCAACACTAGATGGCAGGAACAGTGCACAGCATGTGAATCTGCAGCGCAACATGCCACGAACAGATGTACACTGGGTATTATATATATATATATTATATTATATTATATCCCAGGTGCAGGTCAGGGAAAGCAACAAACCAAAGAAAAAGCTCATTAATGTGATCAATGAGAGGTGATAAACCAAAATGGCCAGCAAACTAATGCAACTGTAAAATATCTGGGGCAAATACACGTTTTGTTGCGTCTCAAATGATTTATGAGGCTCCTGACTGGTCACCATAATTTCAAAACAGTCTTTTCACCAAAAATTGTCTACTGCATTTTGACTCAAAAACAGTTCCAAGGTCATCATTGGGGCAGACTAGGTTTGAGAGCAAATAGTAGATCCCAGTTTTCCAGCATAGAGATATTCAGAACAGTTGTAGATTCATGTGCTTAAGGGAGTTAATACAAATGATCTGGAGTACCCAAGTATGTTGGAAGAAATGCTGCTATCAATTATGGTATTAGTTTTGTGAGAAAGGGGCACACCAAGTTTAGGAAAACAGTTGCACAATGTAGGAAGTTGGCTCTGTATGTGCTATTTCAAAGTAAGGAATAGCATGCACAGAGTCCAAGGGTTCCCCTTAGAGGTAAAATAGTGGTAAAAAGAGATAATACTAATGCTCTATTTTGTGGTAGTGTGGTCGAGCAGTAGGCTTATCCAAGGAGTAGTGTTAAGCATTTGTTGTACATACACATAGACAATAAATGAGGTACACACACTCAGACAAATCCAGCCAATAGGTTTTTGTATAGAAAAATATCTTTTCTTAGTTTATTTTAAGAACCACAGGTTCAAATTCTACATGTAATATCTCATTTGAAAGGTATTGCAGGTAAGTACTTTAGGAACTTCAAATCATCAAAATTGCATGTATACTTTTCAAGTTATTCACAAATAGCTGTTTTAAAAGTGGACACAGTGCAATTTTCACAGTTCCTAGGGGAGGTAAGTATTTGTTAGGTTAACCAGGTAAGTAGGACACTTACAGGGCTTAGTTCTTGGTCCAAGGTAGCCCACCGTTGGGGGTTCAGAGCAACCCCAAAGTCACCACACCAGCAGCTCAGGGCCGGTCAGGTGCAGAGTTCAAAGTGGTGCCCAAAACACATAGGCTAGAATGGAGAGAAGGGGGTGCCCCGGTTCCGGTCTGCTTGCAGGTAAGTACCCGCGTCTTCGGAGGGCAGACCAGGGGGGTTTTGTAGGGCACTGGGGGGGACACAAGCCCACACAGAAATTTCACCCTCAGCAGCGCGGGGGCGGCCGGGTGCAGTGTAGAAACAAGCGTCGGGTTTGTAATGGAAGTCAATGGGAGATCTAGGGATCTCTTTAGCGCTGCAGGCAGGCAAGGGGGGGGTTCCTCGGGGAAACCTCCACTTGGTCACGGGAGAGGGACTCCTGGGGGTCACTCCTCCAGTGAAAGTCTGGTCCTTCCGGTCCTGGGGGCTGCGGGTGCAGGGTCTCTCCCAGGTGTCGGGACTTAGGATTCAAAGAGTCGCGGTCAGGGGAAGCCTCGGGATTCCCTCTGCAGGCGGCGCTGTGGGGGTTCAGGGGGGACAGGTTTTGGTACTCACAGTATCAGAGTAGTCCTGGGGTCCCTCCTGAGGTGTTGGATCTCCACCAGCCGAGTCGGGGTCGCCGGGTGCAGTGTTGCAAGTCTCACGCTTCTTGCGGGGAGCTTGCAGGGTTCTTTCAAGGCTGCTGGAAACAAAGTTGCAGCCTTTCTTGGAGCAGGTCCGCTGTCCTCGGGAGTTTCTTGTCTTTTCGAAGCAGGGGCAGTCCTCAGAGGATGTCGAGGTCGCTGGTCCCTTTGGAAGGCGTCGCTGGAGCAGGATCGTTGGAAGGCAGGAGACAGGCCGGTGAGTTTCTGGAGCCAAGGCAGTTGTCGTCTTCTGGTCTTCCTCTGCAGGGGTTTTCAGCTAGGCAGTCCTTCTTCTTGTAGTTTGCAGGAATCTAATTTTCTAGGGTTCAGGGTAGCCCTTAAATACTAAATTTAAGGGCGTGTTTAGGTCTGGGGGGTTAGTAGCCAATGGCTACTAGCCCTGAGGGTGGGTACACCCTCTTTGTGCCTCCTCCCAAGGAGAGGGGGGTCACAATCCTAACCCTATTGGGGGAATCCTCCATCTGCAAGATGGAGGATTTCTAAAAGTTAGAGTCACTTCAGCTCAGGACACCTTAGGGGCTGTCCTGACTGGCCAGTGACTCCTCCTTGTTGCTTTCTTTGTTCCCTCCAGCCTTGGCGCCAAAAGTGGGGGCCGTGGCCGGAGGGGGCGGGCAACTCCACTAAGCTGGAGTGCCCTGCTGGGCTGTGACAAAGGGGGGAGCCTTTGAGGCTCACCGCCAGGTGTCACAGTTCCTGCCTGGGGGAGGTGTTAGCATCTCCACCCAGTGCAGGCTTTGTTACTGGCCTCAGAGTGACAAAGGCACTCTCCCCATGGGGCCAGCAACATGTCTCTAGTGTGGCAGGCTGCTGGAACCAGTCAGCCTACACAGATAGTTGGTTAAGTTTCAGGGGGCACCTCTAAGGTGCCCTCTGTGGTGTATTTTACAATAAAATGTACACTGGCATCAGTGTGCATTTATTGTGCTGAGAAGTTTGATACCAAACTTCCCAGTTTTCAGTGTAGCCATTATGGTGCTGTGGAGTTCGTGTTTGACAGACTCCCAGACCATATACTCTTATGGCTACCCTGCACTTACAATGTCTAAGATTTTGTTTAGACACTGTAGGGGTACCATGCTCATGCACTGGTACCCTCACCTATGGTATAGTGCACCCTGCCTTAGGGCTGTAAGGCCTGCTAGAGGGGTGTCTTACCTATACTGCATAGGCAGTGAGAGGCTGGCATGGCACCCTGAGGGGAGTGCCATGTCGACTTACTCGTTTTGTCCTCACTAGCACACACAAGCTGGCAAGCAGTGTGTCTGTGCTGAGTGAGAGGTCTCCAGGGTGGCATAAGACATGCTGCAGCCCTTAGAGACCTTCCTTGGCATCAGGGCCCTTGGTACTAGAAGTACCAGTTACAAGGGACTTATCTGAATGCCAGGGTGTGCCAATTGTGGATACAATGGTACATTTTAGGTGAAGGAACACTGGTGCTGGGGCCTGGTTAGCAGGGTCCCAGCACACTTCTCAGTCAAGTCAGCATCAGTATCAGGCAAAAAGTGGGGGGTAACTGCAACAGGGAGCCATTTCTTTACACAAGCCCCCCCCAGCCCATAGGCCAGGAGACTCAGCCCAAGCTGGGAGAGTCTTCCTAGTCTGTCAGGCGAGGAAGAGTAGGAGAAATAGGCTGGTTAGTTGCAGGGCCTACTCTGCCTTACATCCTTCTGTTCAGGTCATCCCCTTTGGGGAACTGACCCACTTCCACAGTGATAGGACCTAGTCTGAATTGCCTCTTGTCTGCCTCTTCAATGTCTCCACCCATTCTTTTTATTTTGGGTTTAGAGGTATCCACCTCTGCTAATCTTATCTTAGCCAGGGTCATCCCTAGCTTACCCAAAGAGGTTACCCAGAGCTGGAGTAACCCCACCATGACCAACAGGGTCAGGGGGCCTAACTTGCTATTTGGCATGGGGTCTGACCACCATGCCAAGGATAGTGCAGCCATAAAGGCTAACACCCAGCAGAGGCCACTGACAGCTGTCAGTGCCCAGAACCACACCTTTAGCTCTTCGCCTACAAGGGAAGGGGCTAAGTTACAGGCTTCTTTGGGTTCAGGGTGCCTGTCTGCTGTATTAGAGTGGGGGGTTACCACATTTTGTAGTAAACACCCTTCTTCCACTCTTTCTTCTGTTAGCTGAGGAGCCACCCACTCAGGTTTAACAGTTGCCTGACTAGCCAGGACTTCTTGTGGGTCAGGTTGGACTTTAGCCAAGGTTACAGCAAGCCAGGGAGATTCTGCTCCAGTAGGGGAGAACTCCAAAAATGGCCCTGATAAAGGTTGTCCACCCTTCCTACTCTGTTTTCTTTTCTTCTTCTTCTGGGGCCTGCT
Source organism: Pleurodeles waltl (assembly GCF_031143425.1). Lineage (NCBI taxonomy): Eukaryota > Metazoa > Chordata > Amphibia > Caudata > Salamandridae > Pleurodeles > Pleurodeles waltl. Next base: position 96,492,896 of record NC_090441.1, read on the forward strand.
TGCATTTACTGCAGAGGCAGGACTTCCAGAATCCTTGGGAGAGGACTGGCACTGGACCAGTTCCTCTCTTGGGCTCTGACTAACCTCTGGGTAGTCATTTCCAAGGAGACAATCAAGGGGGAGGTCTGTACTGACTACTACCCTTCTCCAGCTAAGAGTGCCACCCACTTCTATGGGTACTAAAGCCACAGGCCTCTTAGTGACCCTGTCTAGGCTAACTCTTACCCTGGCAGTCTCACCTGGGATGTACTGGTTTGAGAGCACCAGCCTGTCATGCACAATAGTGTGACTGGCACAAGTGTCTCTCAGGGCAGTGGTTGGGATTCCATTCACCAGTAGGTGGTGGAAGTGTCTGCTTCCCTCTGGAATCTCCAACTCACCTGTTGGGCCCTGTTTCCAGTTGAAGGCTAGGAAGACCTCCTCATCTGAGGAGTCATCTCCCATGGCTACACTGGTTACCCCAGGAATTTTGTTCTGGGGTTTGTTTTTGGGACAAGAAGTGTCCTTGGTGTGGTGCCCAGACTGTTTACAGTTGTGGCACCAGGCCTTAGTGGCATCCCAGTTCTTACCCTGGTACCCACCTTTGTTTTGGGTTGTGTCTTGGGGCCCACTCACCTGGTCTGGTTTTTGGGGGCCTACAGAGGACTCTTTTTCTTTGTTTCTAGTGTCACCCACTTTCTCCTGGGGAGGCTTTGTAACCCCTTTCTTTTGGTCACCCACAGTGGAAGTTTTGGTTACCCTAGTCTTGACCCAGTGGTCTGCCTTCTTTCCCAATTCTTGGGGAGAAATTGGACCTAGGTCTACCAGATACTGAAGCAACTTTTCATTGAAGCAGTTACTTAAAATGTGTTCTTTCATAAACAAATTATAAAGCCCAACATAGTCATGCACTTCATTTCCAGTTACCCAACCATCCAGTGTTTTCACTGAGTAGTCAACATAATCAACCCAGGTCTGGCTTGAGGATTTTTGAGCCCCCCTGAATCTAATTCTATACTCCTCAGTGGAGAATCCAAAGCCCTCAATCAGGGTACCCTTCATGAGGTCATAAGATTCTGCATCTTTTTTAGAGAGTGTGAGGAGTCTATCCCTACACTTTCCTGTGAACATTTCCCAAAGGAGAGCACCCCAGTGAGATCTGTTCACTTTTCTGGTTACACAAGCCCTCTCAAAAGCTGTGAACCATTTGGTGATGTCATCACCAGCTTCATATTTTGTTACAATCCCTTTGGGGATTTTTAGGATGTCAGGAGAATCTCTGACCCTATTTAAGTTGCTGCCACCATTGATGGGACCTAGGCCCATCTCTTTTCTTTCCCTTTCTATGGCTAGGAGCTGCTTTTCCAAAGCCAATCTTTTGACCATCCTGGCTAACAGGGGGTCATCTTCACTGAGAGCATCCTCAGTGATTTCAGAAATGCTGGACCCTCCTGTGAGGGAAGCAACATTTCTGACTATCATTTCTGGAGACAGGGCTTGAGAGGCCCTGGTCTCCCTATTTAGGACTGGAAGGGGGGAATTGCCCTCCAAGTCACTAATTTCTTCCTCTGTGAAGTCATCCTCAGAGGGGTTGGCTTTTTCAAACTCTGCCAACAGCTCCTGGAGCTGAATTTTGGTAGGTCTGGAGCCAATGGTTATTTTCTTTATATTACAGAGAGACCTTAGCTCCCTCATCTTAAGATGGAGGTAAGGTGTGGTGTCGAGTTCCACCACCTGCATCTCTGTATCAGACATTATTCTGCTAAGAGTTGGAATACTTTTTTAAGAATCTAAAACTGTTTCTAGAATCTAATTCAAACTTTTAACAAACTTTTAAACTCTAAAAAGACAATGCTAAACAGGGACTTAACACACAAGGCCCTAGCAGGACTTTTAAGAATTTAGAAAACTTTTCAAATTGCAAAAATCAATTTCTAATGACAATTTTGGAATTTGTCGTGTGATCAGGTATTGGCTGAGTAGTCCAGCAAATGCAAAGTCTTGTACCCCACCGCTGATCCACCAATGTAGGAAGTTGGCTCTGTATGTGCTATTTCAAAGTAAGGAATAGCATGCACAGAGTCCAAGGGTTCCCCTTAGAGGTAAAATAGTGGTAAAAAGAGATAATACTAATGCTCTATTTTGTGGTAGTGTGGTCGAGCAGTAGGCTTATCCAAGGAGTAGTGTTAAGCATTTGTTGTACATACACATAGACAATAAATGAGGTACACACACTCAGAGACAAATCCAGCCAATAGGTTTTTGTATAGAAAAATATCTTTTCTTAGTTTATTTTAAGAACCACAGGTTCAAATTCTACATGTAATATCTCATTCGAAAGGTATTGCAGGTAAGTACTTTAGGAACTTCAAATCATCAAAATTGCATGTATACTTTTCAAGTTATTCACAAATAGCTGTTTTAAAAGTGGACACTTAGTGCAATTTTCACAGTTCCTAGGGGAGGTAAGTATTTGTTAGGTTAACCAGGTAAGTAGGACACTTACAGGGCTTAGTTCTTGGTCCAAGGTAGCCCACCGTTGGGGGTTCAGAGCAACCCCAAAGTCACCACACCAGCAGCTCAGGGCCGGTCAGGTGCAGAGTTCAAAGTGGTGCCCAAAACACATAGGCTAGAATGGAGAGAAGGGGGTGCCCCGGTTCCGGTCTGCTTGCAGGTAAGTACCCGAGTCTTCGGAGGGCAGACCAGGGGGGTTTTGTAGGGCACTGGGGGGGACACAAGCCCACACAGAAATTTCACCCTCAGCAGCGCGGGGGCGGCCGGGTGCAGTGTAGAAACAAGCGTCGGGTTTGTAATGGAAGTCAATGGGAGATCTAGGGATCTCTTTAGCGCTGCAGGCAGGCAAGGGGGGGGTTCCTCGGGGAAACCTCCACTTGGTCACGGGAGAGGGACTCCTGGGGGTCACTCCTCCAGTGAAAGTCTGGTCCTTCCGGTCCTGGGGGCTGCGGGTGCAGGGTCTCTCCTAGGTGTCGGGACTTAGGATTCAAAGAGTCGCGGTCAGGGGAAGCCTCGGGATTCCCTCTGCAGGCGGCGCTGTGGGGGTTCAGGGGGGACAGGTTTTGGTACTCACAGTATCAGAGTAGTCCTGGGGTCCCTCCTGAGGTGTTGGATCTCCACCAGCCGAGTCGGGGTCGCCGGGTGCAGTGTTGCAAGTCTCACGCTTCTTGCGGGGAGCTTGCAGGGTTCTTTCAAGGCTGCTGGAAACAAAGTTGCAGCCTTTCTTGGAGCAGGTCCGCTGTCCTCGGGAGTTTCTTGTCTTTTCGAAGCAGGGGCAGTCCTCAGAGGATGTCGAGGTCGCTGGTCCCTTTGGAAGGCGTCGCTGGAGCAGGATCGTTGGAAGGCAGGAGACAGGCCGGTGAGTTTCTGGAGCCAAGGCAGTTGTCGTCTTCTGGTCTTCCTCTGCAGGGGTTTTCAGCTAGGCAGTCCTTCTTCTTGTAGTTTGCAGGAATCTAATTTTCTAGGGTTCAGGGTAGCCCTTAAATACTAAATTTAAGGGCGTGTTTAGGTCTGGGGGGTTAGTAGCCAATGGCTACTAGCCCTGAGGGTGGGTACACCCTCTTTGTGCCTCCTCCCAAGGGGAGGGGGTCACAATCCTAACCCTATTGGGGGAATCCTCCATCTGCAAGATGGAGGATTTCTAAAAGTTAGAGTCACTTCAGCTCAGGACACCTTAGGGGCTGTCCTGACTGGCCAGTGACTCCTCCTTGTTGCTTTCTTTGTTCCCTCCAGCCTTGCCGCCAAAAGTGGGGGCCGTGGCCGGAGGGGGCGGGCAACTCCACTAAGCTGGAGTGCCCTGCTGGGCTGTGACAAAGGGGGGAGCCTTTGAGGCTCACCGCCAGGTGTCACAGTTCCTGCCTGGGGGAGGTGTTAGCATCTCCACCCAGTGCAGGCTTTGTTACTGGCCTCAGAGTGACAAAGGCACTCTCCCCATGGGGCCAGCAACATGTCTCTAGTGTGGCAGGCTGCTGGAACCAGTCAGCCTACACAGATAGTTGGTTAAGTTTCAGGGGGCACCTCTAAGGTGCCCTCTGTGGTGTATTTTACAATAAAATGTACACTGGCATCAGTGTGCATTTATTGTGCTGAGAAGTTTGATACCAAACTTCCCAGTTTTCAGTGTAGCCATTATGGTGCTGTGGAGTTCGTGTTTGACAGACTCCCAGACCATATACTCTTATGGCTACCCTGCACTTACAATGTCTAAGGTTTTGTTTAGACACTGTAGGGGTACCATGCTCATGCACTGGTACCCTCACCTATGGTATAGTGCACCCTGCCTTAGGGCTGTAAGGCCTGCTAGAGGGGTGTCTTACCTATACTGCATAGGCAGTGAGAGGCTGGCATGGCACCCTGAGGGGAGTGCCATGTCGACTTACTCGTTTTGTCCTCACTAGCACACACAAGCTGGCAAGCAGTGTGTCTGTGCTGAGTGAGAGGTCTCCAGGGTGGCATAAGACATGCTGCAGCCCTTAGAGACCTTCCTTGGCATCAGGGCCCTTGGTACTAGAAGTACCAGTTACAAGGGACTTATCTGAATGCCAGGGTGTGCCAATTGTGGATACAATGGTACATTTTAGGTGAAGGAACACTGGTGCTGGGGCCTGGTTAGCAGGGTCCCAGCACACTTCTCAGTCAAGTCAGCATCAGTATCGGGCAAAAAGTGGGGGTAACTGCAACAGGGAGCCATTTCTTTACACACAAGTTTTTCCTCGCCGATTCATTTAGTTGTCTCCAGTTAGTGCCAAAAGTGTGGCAAGCCCCATAATGAATCCAACCATCAGCCTGTCTTTGTCAGATAATTTTTTGTTGCATTAGTTTGCTCGCCATATTCTGGTTCATTGCTGTTTTTATTGACCAGATGTAGGAAGTTGGCTCTGTATGTGCTATTTCAAAGTAAGGAATAGCATGCACAGAGTCCAAGGGTTCCCCTTAGAGGTAAAATAGTGGTAAAAATAGATAATACTAATGCTCTATTTTGTGGTAGTGTGGTCGAGCAGTAGGCTTATCCAAGGAGTAGTGTTAAGCATTTGTTGTACATACACATAGACAATAAATGAGGTACACACACTCAGAGACAAATCCAGCCAATAGGTTTTTATATAGAAAAATATCTTTTCTTAGTTTATTTTAAGAACCACAGGTTCAAATTCTACATGTAATATCTCATTCGAAAGGTATTGCAGGTAAGTACTTTAGGAACTTCAAATCATCAAAATTGCATGTATACTTTTCAAGTTATTCACAAATAGCTGTTTTAAAAGTGGACACTTAGTGCAATTTTCACAGTTCCTAGGGGAGGTAAGTATTTGTTAGTTTTACCAGGTAAGTAAGACACTTACAGGGTTCAGTTCTTGGTCCAAGGTAGCCCACCGTTGGGGGTTCAGAGCAACCCCAAAGTCACCACACCAGCAGCTCAGGGCCGGTCAGGTGCAGAGTTCAAAGTGGTGCCCAAAACACATAGGCTAGAATGGAGAGAAGGGGGTGCCCCGGTTCCGGTCTGCTTGCAGGTAAGTACCCGCGTCCTCGGAGGGCAGACCAGGGGGGTTTTGTAGGGCACCGGGGGGGACACAAGCCCACACAGAAATTTCACCCTCAGCAGCGCGGGGGCGGCCGGGTGCAGTGTAGAAACAAGCGTCGGGTTTGTAATGGAAGTCAATGGGAGATCTAGGGATCTCTTCAGCGCTGCAGGCAGGCAAGGGGGGGGTTCCTCGGGGAAACCTCCACTTGGGCAAGGGAGAGGGACTCCTGGGGGTCACTCCTCCAGTGAAAGTCCGGTCCTTCAGGTCCTGGGGGCTGCGGGTGCAGGGTCTCTCCCAGGCGTCGGGACTTTAGGTTCAAAGAGTCGCGGTCAGGGGAAGCCTCGGGATTCCCTCTGCAGGCGGCGCTGTGGGGGCTCAGGGGGGACAGGTTTTGGTACTCACAGTATCAGAGTAGTCCTGGGGTCCCTCCTGAGGTGTTGGATCGCCACCAGCCGAGTCGGGGTCGCCGGGTGCAGTGTTGCAAGTCTCACGCCTTTTGCGGGGAGCTTGCAGGGTTCTTTAAAGCTGCTGGAAACAAAGTTGCAGCTTTTCTTGGAGCAGGTCCGCTGTCCTCGGGAGTTTCTTGTCTTTTCGAAGCAGGGGCAGTCCTCAGAGGATGTCGAGGTCGCTGGTCCCTTCGGAAGGCGTCGCTGGAGCAGGATCTTTGGAAGGCAGGAGACAGGCCGGTGAGTTTCTGGAGCCAAGGCAGTTGTCGTCTTCTGGTCTTCCGCTGCAGGGGTTTTCAGCTGGGCAGTCCTTCTTCTTGTTGCAGGAATCTAATTTTCTAGGGTTCAGGGTAGCCCTTAAATACTAAATTTAAGGGCGTGTTTTAGGTCTGGGGGGTTAGTAGCCAATGGCTACTAGCCCTGAGGGTGGGTACACCCTCTTTGTGCCTCCTCCCAAGGGGAGGGGGTCACAATCCTAACCCTATTGGGGGAATCCTCCATCTGCAAGATGGAGGATTTCTAAAAGTCAGAGTCACCTCAGCTCAGGACACCTTAGGGGCTGTCCTGACTGGCCAGTGACTCCTCCTTGTTGCTTTCTTTGTTCCCTCCAGCCTTGCCGCCAAAAGTGGGGGCCGTGGCCGGAGGGGGCGGGCAACTCCACTAAGCTGGAGTGCCCTGCTGGGCTGTGACAAAGGGGTGAGCCTTTGAGGCTCACCGCCAGGTGTCACAGCTCCTGCCTGGGGGAGGTGTTAGCATCCCCACCCAGTGCAGGCTTTGTTACTGGCCTCAGAGTGACAAAGGCACTCTCCCCATGGGGCCAGCAACATGTCTCTGGTGTGGCAGGCTGCTGGAACTAGTCAGCCTACACAGACAGTCGGTTAAGTTTCAGGGGGCACCTCTAAGGTGCCCTCTGTGGTGTATTTTACAATAAAATGTACACTGGCATCAGTGTGCATTTATTGTGCTGAGAAGTTTGATACCAAACTTCCCAGTTTTCAGTGTAGCCATTATGGTGCTGTGGAGTTCGTGTTTGACAGACTCCCAGACCATATACTCTTATGGCTACCCTGCACTTACAATGTCTAAGGTTTTGTTTAGACACTGTAGGGGTACCATGCTCATGCACTGGTACCCTCACCTATGGTATAGTGCACCCTGCCTTAGGGCTGTAAGGCCTGCTAGAGGGGTGTCTTACCTATACTGCATAGGCAGTGAGAGGCTGGCATGGCACCCTGAGGGGAGTGCCATGTCGACTTACTCGTTTTGTCCTCACTAGCACACACAAGCTGGCAAGCAGTGTGTCTGTGCTGAGTGAGAGGTCTCCAGGGTGGCATAAGACATGCTGCAGCCCTTAGAGACCTTCCTTGGCATCAGGGCCCTTGGTACTAGAAGTACCAGTTACAAGGGACTTATCTGGATGCCAGGGTCTGCCAATTGTGGATACAAAAGTACAGGTTAGGGAAAGAACACTGGTGCTGGGGCCTGGTTAGCAGGCCTCAGCACACTTTCAATTGTAAACATAGCATCAGCAAAGGCAAAAAGTCAGGGGGCAACCATGCCAAGGAGGCATTTCCTTACACAACCCCCCCCCAAACGAAAGAGGATGAGACTAACCTTTCCCAAGAGAGTCTTCATTTTCTAAGTGGAAGAACCTGGAAAGGCCATCTGCATTGGCATGGGCAGTCCCAGGTCTGTGTTCCACTATAAAGTCCATTCCCTGTAGGGAGATGGACCACCTCAACAGTTTAGGATTTTCACCTTTCATTTGCATCAGCCATTTGAGAGGTCTGTGGTCAGTTTGAACTAGGAAGTGAGTCCCAAAGAGGTATGGTCTCAGCTTCTTCAGGGACCAAACCACAGCAAAGGCCTCCCTCTCAATGGCACTCCAACGCTGCTCCCTGGGGAGTAACCTCCTGCTAATGAAAGCAACAGGCTGGTCAAGGCCATCATCATTTGTTTGGGACAAAACTGCCCCTATCCCATGTTCAGAGGCATCAGTCTGCACAATGAACTGCTTAGAATAATCTGGAGCTTTTAGAACTGGTGCTGAACACATTGCTTGTTTCAGGGTGTCAAAGGCCTGTTGGCATTCTACAGTCCAGTTCACTTTCTTGGGCATTTTCTTGGAGGTGAGTTCAGTGAGGGCTGTCACAATGGATCCATATCCCTTCACAAACCTCCTGTAATACCCAGTCAAGCCAAGGAATGCCCTGACTTGAGTCTGGGTTTTTGGAGCTACCCAGTCCAGAATAGTCTGGATCTTGGGTTGGAGTGGCTGAACTTGGCCTCCACCTACAAGGTGTCCCAAGTAAACCACAGTTCCCTGCCCTATCTGGCATTTGGATGCCTTGATAGAGAGGCCTGCAGATTGCAGAGCCTTCAAAACCTTCCTCAGGTGGACCAGGTGATCCTGCCAGGTGGAGCTAAAGACAGCAATATCATCAAGATAAGCTGTGCTAAAGGACTCCAAGCCAGCAAGGACTTGATTCACCAACCTTTGGAAGGTGGCAGGGGCATTCTTTAAACCAAAGGGCATGACAGTAAACTGATAATGCCCATCAGGTGTGGAGAATGCTGTCTTTTCTTTTGCTCCAGGTGCCAGTTTTATTTGCCAGTACCCTGCTGTCAAGTCAAAGGTACTTAGAAATTTGGCAGCACCTAATTTATCAATGAGCTCATCAGCTCTTGGAATTGGATGAGCATCTGTCTTGGTGACAGAATTGAGCCCTCTGTAGTCCACACAAAACCTCATCTCTTTCTTTCCATCTGTGGTGTGAGGTTTGGGGACTAAGACCACTGGGCTAGCCCAGGGGCTGTCAGAGCGCTCAATTACTCCCAATTCCAGCATCTTGTGGACTTCCATCTTGATGCTTTCCTTAACATGGTCAGACTGCCTGAAGATTTTGTTCTTGACAGGCATGCTGTCTCCTGTGTCCACATCATGGGTACACAGGTGTGTCTGACCAGGGGTTAGGGAGAAAAGTTCAGGAAACTGTTGTAGGACTCTCCTACAATCAGCTTGCTGTTGGCCAGAGAGGGTGTCTGAGTAGATCACTCCATCTACTGTACCATCTTTTGGGTCTGATGACAGAAGATCAGGGAGAGGTTCACTCTCTGCCTCCTGATCCTCATCTGTTACCATCAACAGATTGACATCAGCCCTGTCGTGGAAGAGCTTAAGGCGGTTTACATGGATCACCCTCTTGGGGCTCCTGCTTGTGCCCAGGTCCACCAAGTAGGTGACCTGACTCTTCCTCTCTAGTACTGGGTAAGGGCCACTCCATTTGTCCTGGAGTGCCCTGGGAGCCACAGGCTCCAGAACCCAGACTTTCTGCCCTGGTTGGAACTCAACCAGTGCAGCCTTTTGGTCATACCAAAACTTCTGGAGCTGTTGGCTGGCCTCAAGGTTTTTGGTTGCCTTTTCCATGTACTCTGCCATTCTAGAGCGAAGGCCAAGTACATAGTCCACTATGTCCTGTTTAGGCTCATGGAGAGGTCTCTCCCAGCCTTCTTTAACAAGGGCAAGTGGTCCCCTTACAGGATGACCAAACAGAAGTTCAAAGGGTGAGAACCCTACTCCCTTCTGTGGTACCTCCCTGTAAGCGAAAAGCAGACATGGCAGGAGGACATCCCATCTCCTTTTGAGTTTTTCTGGGAGCCCCATGATCATGCCTTTTAATGTCTTGTTGAATCTCTCAACCAAGCCATTAGTTTGTGGATGGTATGGTGTAGTGAATTTATAAGTCACTCCACACTCATTCCACATGTGTTTTAGGTATGCTGACATGAAGTTGGTACCTCTGTCAGACACCACCTCCTTAGGGAAACCCACTCTGGTAAAGATACCAATGAGGGCCTTGGCTACTGCAGGGGCAGTAGTTGACCTAAGGGGAATAGCTTCAGGATACCTGGTAGCATGATCCACTACTACCAGGATATACATATTTCCTGAGGCTGTGGGAGGTTCCAGTGGACCAACTATGTCCACACCCACTCTTTCAAAGGGAACCCCCACCACTGGAAGTGGAATGAGGGGGGCCTTTGGATGCCCACCTGTCTTACCACTGGCTTGACAGGTGGGGCAGGAGAGGCAAAACTCCTTAACCATGTTGGACATATTGGGCCAGTAGAAGTGGTTGACTAACCTCTCCCACGTCTTGGTTTGTCCCAAATGTCCAGCAAGGGGAATGTCATGGGCCAATGTTAGGATGAACTCTCTGAACAGCTGAGGCACTACCACTCTCCTAGTGGCACCAGGTTTGGGGTCTCTGGCCTCAGTGTACAGGAGCCCATCTTCCCAATAGACCCTATGTGTTCCATTTTTCTTGCCTTTGGACTCTTCAGCAGCTTGCTGCCTAAGGCCTTCAAGAGAGGGACAGGTTTCTTGTCCCTTACACAGCTCTTCCCTTGAGGGTCCCCCTGGGCCTAAGAGCTCAACCTGGTAAGGTTCAAGCCCCAAAGGCTCAGCTCCCTCAGAGGGCAGAACATCTTCCTGAGAAGAGAGGTTCCCTTTCTTTTGCTGTGTTGCAGTTGGTTTCCCAACTGACTTTCCTTTCCTCTTGGTAGGCTGGGTCATTCTTCCAGACTCCAGCTCTACTTGTTCACCCTGTGCCTTGCATTGTGCTCTTGTTTTCACACACACCAGTTCAGGGATACCCAGCATTGCTGCATGGGTTTTTAGTTCTACCTCAGCCCATGCTGAGGACTCCAGGTCATTTCCAAGCAGACAGTCCACTGGGATATTTGAGGAGACCACCACCTGTTTCAGGCCATTGACCCCTCCCCATTCTAAAGTAACCATTGCCATGGGATGTACTTTTCTCTGATTGTCAGCGTTGGTGACTGTGTAAGTTTTTCCAGTCAGGTATTGGCCAGGGGAAACCAGTTTCTCTGTCACCATGGTGACACTGGCACCTGTATCCCTCAGGCCCTCTATTCTAGTCCCATTAATTAAGAGTTGCTGTCTGTATTTTTGCATGTTAGGCGGCCAGACAGCTAGTGTGGCTAAATCCACCCCACCCTCAGAAACTAGAGTAGCTTCAGTGTGGACCCTGATTTGCTCTGGGCACACTGTTGATCCCACTTGGAGACTAGCCATACCAGTGTTACCTGGATGGGAGTTTGGAGTGGAACCTTTCTTGGGACAGGCCTTGTCTCCAGTTTGGTGTCCATGCTGTTTACAGCTATGACACCAGGCCTTTTTGGGATCAAAGTTTTTACCCTTGTACCCATTGTTTTGTGAAGAGGCTCTGGGCCCACCCTCCTGTGCAGGTTTTTGGGGGCCTGTAGAAGACTCTTTACTATTTTTAGTTTTGGTTGTCTCATCACCCTTCTGCTGGGGAGTCTTTGTGACCCCTTTCTTTTGGTCACCCCCTGTTGAAGTCTTGGACACCCTTGTCTTGACCCAATGGTCCGCCTTCTTTCCCAATTCTTGGGGAGAAATTGGTCCTAGGTCTACCAGATGCTGATGCAGTTTATCATTGAAACAATTACTTAACAGGTGTTCTTTCACAAATAAATTGTACAGCCCATCATAATTACTTACACCACTGCCTTGAATCCAACCATCTAGTGTTTTCACTGAGTAGTCAACAAAGTCAACCCAGGTCTGGCTCGAGGATTTTTGAGCCCCCCTGAACCTAATCCTGTACTCCTCAGTGGAGAATCCAAAGCCCTCAATCAGGGTACCCTTCATGAGGTCATAAGATTCTGCATCTTGTCCAGAGAGTGTGAGGAGTCTATCCCTACACTTTCCTGTGAACATTTCCCAAAGGAGAGCACCCCAGTGAGATCTGTTCACTTTTCTGGTTACACAAGCCCTCTCAAAAGCTGTGAACCATTTGGTGATGTCATCACCATCTTCATATTTAGTTACAATCCCTTTGGGGATTTTCAACATGTCAGGAGAATCTCTGACCCTATTTATGTTGCTGCCACCATTGATGGGTCCTAGGCCCATCTCTTGTCTTTCCCTCTCTATGGCTAGGATCTGTCTTTCCAAAGCCAATCTTTTGGCCATCCTGGCTAACTGGATGTCCTCTTCACTGGAGTTATCCTCAGTGATTTCAGAGTTGTTGGTCCCTCCTGTGAGGGAACCAGCATCTCTGACTATTATTTGTGGAGTCAGGGCTTGAGAAGCCCTGCTCTCCCTAAGTAGGACTGGAGGGGGGGAATTTCCCTCCAAGTCACTATCTTCATCCTCTGAGTTGCCATCCTCAGAGGGGTTGGCCTTTTCAAACTCTGCCAAAAGCTCCTGGAGCTGTACTTTGGTAGGTTTGGGGCCCATTGCTATTTTCTTTAGTTTACAGAGTGACCTTAGCTCTCTCATCTGTAGATGGAGGTAAGGTGTGGTGTCGAGTTCCACCACATTCACATCTGTGCTAGACATTATGCTTCTAAAAGTTGGAATACTTTTTAAGAAACTAAAACTGGTTCTAGAATCTAATTCAAACTTTTAACAAACTTTTAAACTCTAAAAGAAATGCTAAACAGGATCTAACACAAGGCCCTAGCAGGTCTTTTAAGAATTTAGAAAACTTTTCAAATTGCAAAAATCAATTTCTAATGACAATTTTGGAATTTGTCGTGTGATCAGGTATTGGCTGAGTAGTCCAGCAAATGCAAAGTCTTGTACCCCACCGCTGATCCACCAATGTAGGAAGTTGGCTCTGTATGTGCTATTTCAAAGTAAGGAATAGCATGCACAGAGTCCAAGGGTTCCCCTTAGAGGTAAAATAGTGGTAAAAATAGATAATACTAATGCTCTATTTTGTGGTAGTGTGGTCGAGCAGTAGGCTTATCCAAGGAGTAGTGTTAAGCATTTGTTGTACATACACATAGACAATACATGAGGTACACACACTCAGAGACAAATCCAGCCAATAGGTTTTTATATAGAAAAATATCTTTTCTTAGTTTATTTTAAGAACCACAGGTTCAAATTCTACATGTAATATCTCATTCGAAAGGTATTGCAGGTAAGTACTTTAGGAACTTCAAATCATCAAAATTGCATGTATACTTTTCAAGTTATTCACAAATAGCTGTTTTAAAAGTGGACACTTAGTGCAATTTTCACAGTTCCTAGGGGAGGTAAGTATTTGTTAGTTTTACCAGGTAAGTAAGACACTTACAGGGTTCAGTTCTTGGTCCAAGGTAGCCCACCGTTGGGGGTTCAGAGCAACCCCAAAGTCACCACACCAGCAGCTCAGGGCCGGTCAGGTGCAGAGTTCAAAGTGGTGCCCAAAACACATAGGCTAGAATGGAGAGAAGGGGGTGCCCCGGTTCCGGTCTGCTTGCAGGTAAGTACCCGCGTCCTCGGAGGGCAGACCAGGGGGGTTTTGTAGGGCACCGGGGGGGACACAAGCCCACACAGAAATTTCACCCTCAGCAGCGCGGGGGCGGCCGGGTGCAGTGTAGAAACAAGCGTCGGGTTTGTAATGGAAGTCAATGGGAGATCTAGGGATCTCTTCAGCGCTGCAGGCAGGCAAGGGGGGGGTTCCTCGGGGAAACCTCCACTTGGGCAAGGGAGAGGGACTCCTGGGGGTCACTCCTCCAGTGAAAGTCCGGTCCTTCAGGTCCTGGGGGCTGCGGGTGCAGGGTCTCTCCCAGGCGTCGGGACTTTAGGTTCAAAGAGTCGCGGTCAGGGGAAGCCTCGGGATTCCCTCTGCAGGCGGCGCTGTGGGGGCTCAGGGGGGACAGGTTTTGGTACTCACAGTATCAGAGTAGTCCTGGGGTCCCTCCTGAGGTGTTGGATCGCCACCAGCCGAGTCGGGGTCGCCGGGTGCAGTGTTGCAAGTCTCACGCCTTTTGCGGGGAGCTTGCAGGGTTCTTTAAAGCTGCTGGAAACAAAGTTGCAGCTTTTCTTGGAGCAGGTCCGCTGTCCTCGGGAGTTTCTTGTCTTTTCGAAGCAGGGGCAGTCCTCAGAGGATGTCGAGGTCGCTGGTCCCTTCGGAAGGCGTCGCTGGAGCAGGATCTTTGGAAGGCAGGAGACAGGCCGGTGAGTTTCTGGAGCCAAGGCAGTTGTCGTCTTCTGGTCTTCCGCTGCAGGGGTTTTCAGCTGGGCAGTCCTTCTTCTTGTTGCAGGAATCTAATTTTCTAGGGTTCAGGGTAGCCCTTAAATACTAAATTTAAGGGCGTGTTTTAGGTCTGGGGGGTTAGTAGCCAATGGCTACTAGCCCTGAGGGTGGGTACACCCTCTTTGTGCCTCCTCCCAAGGGGAGGGGGTCACAATCCTAACCCTATTGGGGGAATCCTCCATCTGCAAGATGGAGGATTTCTAAAAGTCAGAGTCACCTCAGCTCAGGACACCTTAGGGGCTGTCCTGACTGGCCAGTGACTCCTCCTTGTTGCTTTCTTTGTTCCCTCCAGCCTTGCCGCCAAAAGTGGGGGCCGTGGCCGGAGGGGGCGGGCAACTCCACTAAGCTGGAGTGCCCTGCTGGGCTGTGACAAAGGGGTGAGCCTTTGAGGCTCACCGCCAGGTGTCACAGCTCCTGCCTGGGGGAGGTGTTAGCATCCCCACCCAGTGCAGGCTTTGTTACTGGCCTCAGAGTGACAAAGGCACTCTCCCCATGGGGCCAGCAACATGTCTCTGGTGTGGCAGGCTGCTGGAACTAGTCAGCCTACACAGACAGTCGGTTAAGTTTCAGGGGGCACCTCTAAGGTGCCCTCTGTGGTGTATTTTACAATAAAATGTACACTGGCATCAGTGTGCATTTATTGTGCTGAGAAGTTTGATACCAAACTTCCCAGTTTTCAGTGTAGCCATTATGGTGCTGTGGAGTTCGTGTTTGACAGACTCCCAGACCATATACTCTTATGGCTACCCTGCACTTACAATGTCTAAGGTTTTGTTTAGACACTGTAGGGGTACCATGCTCATGCACTGGTACCCTCACCTATGGTATAGTGCACCCTGCCTTAGGGCTGTAAGGCCTGCTAGAGGGGTGTCTTACCTATACTGCATAGGCAGTGAGAGGCTGGCATGGCACCCTGAGGGGAGTGCCATGTCGACTTACTCGTTTTGTCCTCACTAGCACACACAAGCTGGCAAGCAGTGTGTCTGTGCTGAGTGAGAGGTCTCCAGGGTGGCATAAGACATGCTGCAGCCCTTAGAGACCTTCCTTGGCATCAGGGCCCTTGGTACTAGAAGTACCAGTTACAAGGGACTTATCTGGATGCCAGGGTCTGCCAATTGTGGATACAAAAGTACAGGTTAGGGAAAGAACACTGGTGCTGGGGCCTGGTTAGCAGGCCTCAGCACACTTTCAATTGTAAACATAGCATCAGCAAAGGCAAAAAGTCAGGGGGCAACCATGCCAAGGAGGCATTTCCTTACACCAGATTAATGGCCATTTTCTTTTTGTTCTCACTTACCTGCACCATGTGACCGGTTGACTCCTCATTACACAACACTGAGGCTCTGACCATAAATTATGTCATTGGCAATTCTCGAAACGCCTCTCAAACTGCCCCCTTCCCCAAAAAAATTATCTAACATCACTCAAGCAGGGGATTTTATCCCCATCTAGAACAAGACTTCAGACCCTGAAGTAGTCGTGTCGTCTAACACTGCTCTCCCCCCCCCTTTTTGTCATAAACAATAACTTTACACAACACTGTCAAACCTGTCTATACAATGGATTCAGTTATTGGCCTCGTCACTATAAGATCATTTACTCAAACCTTTGAACACATTAACTTGTACTGTGCATGTAATTTCTGATTCTATTCTCCATTGCCTCCCAAACTCAAATTGTTATTCCTTTTGCTCAGACCAAACTAGAATGTCTGGGTATGAGACAACAATAAATTAGACAAGAAGAATTGAGTGCTTTGATTTGCTTTCTCTGTGCCATCAAGCAGACTCCACTGATACCAGTTTTTGATTTCAGATCTTAAATGTTCCTTCTCAAAAAACTTTGTGTGCTCCTTTAGTAATACTTTACCACATAATCTTTGAAATGGTATCCATAAGTCTTTCCATCAAAACAAAGCATAAAGAATTTGGAGACTGAATCTACTCTACCTAAGTTAGCTAAAATGTACAAATCTGCTGTTCTCGCAGCTAAAGCCAGCTGGCTAAATTCTAAGGAAAATGTATCTACAGATAAGTTCAAAACACTTAGAAATAATTCCTCCCTGTTGTACCACATAAATCTTAATGTAATTAACTTCTGGACATGTTCAATCCAGATTCAGAAGTACTGGTCTCTGTGGGAATCCACCTAGGAGCCATCAGAGCTAGGAACCACAGATTATTCAAAAAATCTAAGGATGATCCTAGACCAGCGCAACATGATGGCTTAATGTTGTGTACATCCTATGCATGCTGTGGAAAAAAAAAAAGAAAAAAAAAAAATATATATATATATGTTCGATGGCATCTGTCGCTGTAGATACGCATGTTCTGCAATAGCTCGCCATCTGGTGTTGGGCCGGAGTGTTACAAGTTGTTTTTCTTCGAAGAAGTCTTTCGAGTCACGGGACCGAGTGACTCCTCCTTTTGTCTCCATTGCGCATGGGCGTCGACTCCATCTTCGATTGTTTTTTTTTTTTTTCCGCCATCGGGTTCGGACGTGTTCCTGTCGCTCCGAGTTTCGGAACGGAAAATTAGCTAATTTCTGAAGATTTTCGTCGGTATTGTTGCGTTCGGGATCGGCGTACTTAGATTCCACACCGCATCGAAGATCGAAGAGCTCCGGTGCCCTTCGGGGTAGTTTTTCGATCCTCCGTCGGGGCCTGGTCGGCCCGACCGCGTGCTGAAGAACGCCGATGGAACGGACCCCGTTTCGTTTCTGCCCCAAATGCCACAATAAATACCCCTACACAGACCAACACTTGGTCTGCAACCTGTGCCTGTCACCTGAGCACAGCGAAGACACCTGCGAGGCCTGTCGTGCGTTCCGGTCCCGAAAAACACTCCGAGACCGTCGAGCCAGAAGACTTCAGATGGCGTCCGCACCGACAGCCCAACGGGAGTTCGAGGAACAGGAAGAGGAAGGTACCTTCTCGATCCAAGACTCAGACTCCGAAGGATTCGACGATACACAAACCGTGAGTAAGACGTCGAAAACCACACAGAGAAACATTTACAAGGCCCAGGGGACGCCACTGCCACCAGGCCATGGCTCGACCCATAAATTCGGTGACCGACCGTCGGCACCGAAAAAGGCCCAAACAGTGCCGAGATCGTCCGACTCCGGTCGAGACACCGGCACGCAGCCTTCTCGGGACCGAGAAAGTGCTGGAGACAAGCCTCGACACCGAGATGCCGGTGTGGACACGGCTCGACGCCGAGACAGCGGCACCGAAACAGATCGACGCCGAGAGGTTTCGGCCCCGAAAAGGAAAAAAGTCACCTCGGAGCCGAAAAAACACGCAGACAAAGTTTCGATGCCGAAACAAACTGCAAGCGACCCAGCTTCAGGCTCTCATACAGAAGAGCACTCGCTAACCTCCCAAATGCAGAAGCATAGGTTTGAGGAAGAGCTACAAGCAACTGATGTGGACCATACGCAAAAGCGTATCTTCATTCAGCAGGGGACAGGAAAAATAAGCACCCTTCCCCCCATTAGGAGAAAGAGGAGGTTGGAGTTCCAGACGGAACAAACACCACAACCAAAAGTGGTGAAAAGAGTTACACCACCACCCTCTCCTCCGCCCGTGATTAACGTTTCACCAGCACAAACTCCATCACACTCCCCAGCTCACACCACCATGAGCCAGGGTGACCAAGATCAGGACGCATGGGACCTATACGACGCCCCAGTGTCAGATAACAGCCCGGAGGCATACCCTACAAAGCCATCTCCACCAGAAGACAGCACCGCGTACTCTCAGGTGGTGGCTAGAGCAGCACAATTTCACAACGTAAGCCTCCACTCAGAACAGGTCGAGGATGATTTCTTGTTCAACACACTCTCCTCCACCCACAGCTCATACCAAAGCCTGCCTATGCTCCCTGGTATGCTCCGGCACGCAAAAGACATATTTAAGGAGCCGGTCAAAAGTAGGGCAATCACACCAAGGGTGGAAAAAAAGTATAAGCCGCCTCCTACGGACCCGGTTTTCATCACTACACAGCTGCCACCAGACTCTGTTGTTGTAGGAGCAGCTAGGAAAAGGGCCAACTCTCACACATCTGGAGATGCACCACCCCCAGATAAAGAAAGCCGCAAGTTCGATGCCGCTGGTAAGAGTCGCAGCACAAGCTGCAAACCAGTGGCGCATCGCGAACTCCCAAGCACTACTTGCGCGCTATGACAGAGCCCACTGGGACGAGATGCAACATCTCATTGAACATCTGCCCAAGGACTTACAAAATAGGGCAAAGCAAGTGGTCGAGGAAGGACAGACCATTTCCAACAACCAGATCCGCTCCTCCATGGACGCTGCAGATACAGCTGCACGGACAATTAATACATCTGTAACTATCAGAAGGCATGCATGGCTCCGAACGTCTGGATTTAAACCAGAGATTCAACAAGCAGTTCTCAATATGCCTTTTAATGAAAAAGAACTGTTCGGTCCAGAAGTGGACACAGCGATTGAGAAACTCAAAAAAGATACGGACACTGCCAAAGCCATGGGCGCACTCTACTCCCCGCAGAGCAGAGGGAATTACAGCACATTCCGTAAAACGCCCTTTCGAGGGGGGTTTCGAGGTCAAAGCACACAAGCCAGCACCTCACAAGCCACACCGTCCAGTTACCAGGGACAGTATAGAGGAGGTTTTCGGGGACAATATAGAGGAGGGCAATTCCCTAGAAATAGAGGAAGATTTCAAAGCCCCAAAGCCCCTACTACTAAACAGTGACTCACAGGTCACTCACCCCCTCCACACAACACCAGTGGGGGGAAGAATAGGTCATTATTACAAAGCATGGGAGGAAATCACTACAGACACTTGGGTTCTAGCAATTATCCAACATGGTTATTGCATAGAATTTCTACAATTCCCTCCAAACATACCACCAAAAGCACAAAATTTAACAACACCATTCCAATCTCCTGGAGATAGAAGTGCAGGCACTATTGCAAAAGAATGCAATCGAATTAGTGCCAAACACACAAATAAACACAGGAGTTTACTCACTGTACTTTCTGATACCAAAGAAGGACAAAACACTGAGACCAATCCTAGACCTCAGAGTAGTGAACACTTTCATCAAATCAGACCACTTCCACATGGTCACACTACAAGAAGTATTGCCATTGCTAAAACTGCACGACTACATGGCAACTTTAGACCTCAAGGATGCTTATTTCCATATACCAATACACCCATCGCACAGGAAATACCTAAGGTTTGTATTCAAAGGAATACATTACCAATTCAAGGTACTGCCTTTCGGATTAACAACCGCACCAAGAGTCTTTACCAAATGTCTAGCGGTAGTCGCAGCACACATAAGAAGGCAGCAAATACATGTGTTCCCATATCTAGACGACTGGCTAATCAAGGCCCATTCGTTAATAGAGTGCTCAAATCACACAAATCATATCATACAAACCCTCTTCAAACTAGGGTTCACCGTCAATTTCACAAAATCCAAAATTCTGCCACGCAAGGTACAACAATACCTGGGAGCCATAATAGACACATCAAAAGGAGTAGCCACTCCAAGTCCACAAAGAATTCAAAATTTCAACACCATCATACAACGCACGTATCCAACACAAAGGATACAAGCAAAGATGGTACTACAACTCCTAGGCATGATGTCTTCATGCATAGCCATTGTCCCGAACGCAAGACTACACATGAGGCCCTTACAACAGTGCCTAGCATCACAATGGTCACAAGCACAGGGTCACCTTCTAGATCTGGTGTTAATAGACCGCCAAACTTACCTCTCGCTTCTGTGGTGGAACAACATAAATTTAAACAAGGGGCGGCCTTTCCAAGACCCACTGCCACAATACGTAACAACAGATGCTTCCATGACAGGGTGGGGAGCACACCTCGATCAACACAGCATACAAGGACAATGGAACGTACATCAAACAAAACTGCATATCAATCACCTAGAACTTCTAGCAGTTTTTCAAGCACTAAAAGCTTTCCAACCAATAATAGTTCACAAATACATTCTCGTCAAAACAGACAACATGACAACAATGTATTATCTAAACAAGCAGGGGGGGACGCACTCCACGCAGTTAAGTCTGCTAGCACAAAAAATTTGGCATTGGGCAATTCACAACCAAATTCGCCTAATTGCACAGTTTATACCAGGGATACAAAATCAACTCGCAGACAATCTCTCTCGAGATCACCAACAGGTCCACGAATGGGAAATTCACCCCCAAATTCTGAACACTTATTTCAAACTCTGGGGAACACCTCAGATAGACTTGTTTGCGACAAGGGAGAACGCAAAATGCCAAAACTTCGCATCCAGATACCCACACAAACAATCCCAAGGCAATGCCCTATGGATGAACTGGTCAGGGATATTTGCTTACGCTTTTCCTCCTCTCCCTCTCCTTCCTTACCTGGTAAACAAACTCAGTCAAAACAAACTCAAACTCATATTGATAGCACCAACTTGGGCAAGGCAACCCTGGTACACAACGCTGCTAGACCTATCAGTGGTACCCTGCATCAAATTGCCCAACAGGCCAGATCTGTTGACACAGCACAACCAAAAGATCAGACACCCAGATCCAGCATCGCTGAATCTAGCAATCTGGCTCCTGAAATCCTAGAATTCGGGCACTTACAACTTACCCAAGAATGTATGGAAGTCATAAAACAAGCAAGAAGGCCATCCACCAGGCACTGCTATGCAAGTAAATGGAAGAGGTTTGTTTGCTACTGCCATATTAATCAAATACAACCATTACACACAACTCCAGAACATGTAGTGGGTTACTTGCTTCACTTACAAAAATCTAACCTAGCTTTCTCTTCCATTAAGATTCACCTTGCAGCAATATCTGCATACCTGCAGACTACCTATTCAACTTCCCTATATAAAATACCAGTCATTAAAGCATTCATGGAGGGCCTTAGGAGAATTATACCACCAAGAACACTACCTGTTCCTTCATGGAACCTAAATGTTGTCCTAACTAGACTTATGGGTCCACCTTTTGAACCCATGCACTCCTGCGACATACAGTTCTTAACCTGGAAGGTGGCATTTCTCATCGCCATTACTTCCCTGAGAAGAGTAAGCGAGATTCAGGCGTTTACTATACAGGAACCTTTTATACAACTACACAAAAATAAAGTCGTCCTAAGGACCAATCCTACATTTTTGCCAAAGGTTATTTCACCGTTCCATCTAAATCAAACAGTGGAACTTCCAGTGTTCTTTCCACAGCCAGATACCGTAGCTGAAAGGGCACTACATACATTAGATGTCAAAAGAGCATTGATGTATTACATTGACAGAACAAAAAACATCAGAAAGACTAAACAACTCTTTATTGCATTTCAAAAACCTCACGCAGGAAACCCAATTTCAAAACAAGGTATAGCCAGATGGATAGTTAAATGCATCCAAATCTGCTACCTTAAAGCTAAACGACAGCTGCCCATTACACCAAGGGCACACTCAACCAGAAAGAAAGGTGCTACCATGGCCTTTCTAGGAAACATCCCAATGCAAGAAATATGTAAGGCAGCCACATGGTCTACGCCTCACACATTCACCAAGCACTACTGTGTAGACGTGTTATCCGCACAACAAGCCACAGTAGGTCAAGCCGTATTAAGGACATTATTTCAGACTACTTCCACTCCTACAGGCTGATCCACTGCTTTTGGGGAAATAACTGCTTACTAGTCTATGCAGAACATGCGTATCTACAGCGACAGATGCCATCGAACTGAAAATGTCACTTACCCAGTGTACATCTGTTCGTGGCATCAGTCGCAGTAGATTCGCATGTGCCCACCCGCCTCCCCGGGAGCCTGTAGCAGTTTGGAAGTTACCTTCAATTATTTATATATGTATCATCTCAACCTTAAATAGGTGCATACTTAGTCACTCCATTGCATGGGCACTATTACTACAATTCAACTCCTACCTCACCCTCTGCGGGGAAAAACAATCGAAGATGGAGTCGACGCCCATGCGCAATGGAGACAAAAGGAGGAGTCACTCGGTCCCGTGACTCGAAAGACTTCTTCGAAGAAAAACAACTTGTAACACTCCGGCCCAACACCAGATGGCGAGCTATTGCAGAACATGCGAATCTACTGCGACTGATGCCACGAACAGATGTACACTGTGTAAGTGACATTTTCAATATATATATATATATATATATATATATTCGTATGGTTTCCTCAGAATACCAGACGGACGGTCATGTAAGCGCTCATCACCAGCAGGTTGGACTACAGCAACACTATGCTGAAAACTCCTACATAGACCCCAAACCATCCACTGCTGCGAGACTCCTACTCTACCTCCCACGCCTTGCAAAGTGACATTGCACCTCAGGAAGCTTCACTGGCTCCCCACTCACAAGCACAGCCAATTCACACTTCTCATGCACACATACAAAGCAGTACACAACACAGGACCAGAATACATGAACAGCTGCATACACTTTAACCAACCTACCTGACCCACTACGTTCTGCATCAAACTCACTTGCACATATTCCCTGCATCTGCAAAAGCAAAACTGGAGGTTGCGCTTTCTCCTACATCGCAACCAAGACATGGAGCAACCTCCATCATATCAGAGCCTCCTCCTCACTTCAGGAATTCCACAAGAAGTTGAACACCTAGCTCTTTGTTCAAGCACCTTTGGGGAACACAAACCTACACACTTGCCCATGCACCTGGATACCCTCTCGGGTAATTAGTGTACTATACCATAACATTCAGGCTTGCCCATAAATTGGAGTCTGCAACTCTCCTTTTATTCACATCCTCCATACTTTTGGTGAAAGACACCATTAGCGTCTCATCCTGCTGATCGTCAAAGCAGCATTTTACACCTCTGGCCAGCAAACCCTCTTGAACACCCACAAAAGTAGACTAGGTGTTGTGTGTGTGAGTAGTACTGAAATGGTTGCAGTCATATCTTCCAGATTACACGCTGAGGATAACAATCGTTGAGTCCCGTTCAGGTTGCCTATATGTTGTACCTCAGTGCTCCATTTTGGTGTTTATCATAGCATGAGTATGTCAATGACACCTGAATCCTTCTGAATTTTTTTGATACTTCCAGAGCCAGCTCTACAATTAGACTGGTGCTGTAAACTGTTTACAGTTTATCTAACTAACAAATATGTGGATTAATGCCATTAAGCATGCAGGCTTTACCCTGAAGCTTGTCAGAGCTGCCAAATCCCAAGGGTTCATCCTAGAAATAAACCTTGTCCTTAGATCATTTAGGCTATGGCTAAATGTGCAAGGTTTCAACTTCTGAAATTATAATGCCATGTATTTAGTTTCTGTTCGCCATATTACATGGCCACCTTCTCATGAGTATCCATAGCCATCCTAGACCTGCCCCTTTTATAACAGAATATTCTCTGAATTTCCATGCTGTGTATTAATTTGCCATCTAGTGGTTTGGTCAAAACATCTGTTTTCCCCTTTCTCTTCCTTACCTTTCCCCTTCCATTCATGTGGGTAGGACACTAGGCCCCTTATAATGTTGAATAGAAGGCCACAATGGCCCAGTATGTTGTTGCTACTTTAGGATTATTTTTCCCCTGCTGTAGTGACCTGTGCCTAGTTTGTTTTTTTTGTTTTTCATCTGCTGTGGGATTTCACCTATTTGCTTACCCCTATCCATTCACTGGGGTGGTGGGTGCATCACATGTGAATAAAAATAATACTTTTTGCTAAATTATTGTTATAGGTAAGCAACCTTTTTATTTAGCAGAATGAATCTTTTCTGCTTAATATGCTGTGCATAGATTATATAATTTATGTAGCAGTGTTCAACTTTTGTGGGCGCAGAGCGGCTCCTCCGCAATGGCCGAGGAGAGTTGCCCCACTAGCTAAGAGCCAGCAGCTGAAAAATAAAACTATTTCATTATAGTTGTATTTTTCAGCTGCTGGCTGAGCCAGCATGTGCAGGGAGCGGAGAGGAGGATTGGAGTTCACCAAGTGTGCATGTCAGTTTGGCCAGCCACACTGACCTGCACACTTAGGTTTCTCCAACCCGGCTGTGTTGCACAGCTGGGTTGGAGAAACTGCACAGACCCCAGAGTACTCTCTGAGTGGCAGACCAATCCTGAGTCTCTCTCGTGCATATCATGAGAGCAGCACCAGGATTGCGTGGGGATCCTGTGCTGTTGTCCCAGGGACTGCTGGGACACCAGGAGAGCAGAGGAGCTAGGCGGCAGAACAGTTTTCTTTTGGTGGGGGTGGGGGAGGGGAGTCGTCCTAATATTTGTCTTCAACCACTCTATCGCCCCCGGCACCCCTACCCTGCCCCCCAGCCTACTATATTGGAAATGTTTGCTTGGTTCAGTTAATACGTGGATGTTAAAATTGTGTATTTAAGAGAAAAGGGTGTGTATTTTGACAACTCATAAGCTGTTTTTTTTGTGATCAATAATGTGGTGGGGGGGGGGACTTATTACTTTTGTGCCACATACATTGCAGCTTTGTCTGACATGTTTTACCTAGGTAGAAGAATTCCAAATTGACAAAGGCTTTTTACATTATGGTTTGTAATCTTGCCTGCCCACTAATGCAGTCTTGCCTGACGTGATCACTATTACAATACTAACAATTTTAATAGCTTGTGGTAATTTTCATTGAACATAAGTAGCTCTCATTACAGAAAAGGTTTCCCTGCTCTAAACGCTTGTGCATAGTTTCAGGGAATGTTCCACTGAGTTTCTGATAGTTCTCCTGTTAAAGTTTTTATACATTGCTCTGACATGGTTCAGCTTCTTGCTCTTTGTAATGCTGTTGTCAGAGGAGGGGATAACACTTTCAGAGCACTATACAAAATATTTCTCCATATGCTTCCTATGTTACCATACACCTTGTACATCGCTCAAACTGTGAAGTAGAGTTTGCTTTATAGGAAACAAATATAAATTCCCCTAGAGCATTTTGTCACCTACTGAACAATCATGTCTTCTGTCATTTATTTACTCTCGTATAAAGTTTTCACAACACTTGAGGTTTCCCAGTGTATCTGGCCATTGCTCCTTTGAGCTTATTATAAAAACCATAAATGAAAGTTGTCGATTTTGGAAATCAGTAGCTCCATTTTATGCTTTTTTTTTTTGTGTGTTTATTTTCACTGATATGAAATATATATATATATATATGTGTGTCTGACTAGGGCACTTTGGATACCATGTCTTGGCTAGATTGGTATCTTGTCAGTATTAGTTTACAAAGTCTTTGTTATGCTGCTCCCAGACTCCATGAAGTGAGGTTGCCATTGTTTTTCTCTCAATGCCATTTTACAGATCTACAGTAATAGCAATATTCTGGGGTCCTGTCTGTGCGAGTTAGATGTCTGGTCTAGGAAAGGTAAAGGTACGATTCGGTTTAATGTGTAGAATTCCTACACAATCTGCTGCTGTTCCATATTTCAGCCTAACATTAGGGTTTCATGACAATGTGCATTATATTGTGCAGTGTATTTGAGAAGTATTGCTGCTGTTAGGATAACCAACATTCTTCTTTTTTTTTTTCCCCCCCCACTTTGGTCTCATGTTTTTTTGGTGTGCATTTTTGTATTTTCAGAGGAAAGAGCCGCAAGGCCTCGACTTCAGCTCAAACCCCGAACAGTTGCAACGCCCCTCAACCAAGTAGCCAACCCAAACTCTGCCATATTTGGTGGAGCCAAACCTCGTGTGGAAGGAGCGCCAAAGGATGAAGAATAGGCGTGTGTGGCGAAGGGAAGGATGGAAGACCGTAGAGCTAGTCACCCTCTGGAATGTCAACCCCGCAGTTACTCCTGCGACCTGACACTTCCCCCCCCATCCCTGTCCGCCTCCTTGGGAAAACTGAAAACACAGCTTGTGAATGCATGTCAACTGGTAACAAGTGGTTTTTAGTACATTCTTGGCTTACCTATATCTAGTGCCTGCTTTGTGCTATGTCCTCCGCGTATCCTTCTCCCTCCACATCCCTGTTCTCAACCTTCAGCAGCAGCTATGATTTGGGGGGGGTGAAATCGTAGCTGCTTCCAGCGGTGTGGAGTCATTTGAACCAAGGTGCTGCTTTATATTTTTTTTTCCTCAATTGGTTTATTTTGGGAACGCAAGTTACTTATGTAAATTTGGTTTCATTTTTGATAGTTTTCACTCCTACTTATTCAGTTCTGTATTGCTGTGACTCTGCCAAACAAAATGATACCTTACTTCTTGAATTTAGCAAAGCTTTTGATGTACTCTGCCCTCAGTTTGAAGTCGCTGATGGATTTTCGAAGACCAGTCGGTACTACCTGCAACAGAATTGGAAGCACATGGGATTATGCATAGGCTTTTCCGGGGAGCTTGATGCCCTTCAGCCTGAGACAAGTTGCCTCCCTTTACATTTATCAGCCGCAAGAAATAATTTGAAACCCCTTTAAAACCAGGCAAAATTTGATTTAGCACATGGTTTGTTTTTGGAGCTTTAAAGCTTTGAAAATGTTTACATTTTATCTTCTGAGAAGGCGTAATGTTTTTATTTTGCTCAATGCACTGTTTCCATCTTCAAGAAAAACTTAAGCAATGCTGTTTATTTTCTGCTTGTATAGCTATTACAAGTTTAGTTGGCAACGTTTTTAAGCAAGCCTCTAGACTTCTGAAACGTGTATTCAGCCCTTAATTTTACCTATGGTATGTATTGCTGACAGTGTCAGTGTGTCCACTTTGATGTTCCTAGACAATGTATACCTTCTGTGGGCATGCTTTGTATGCTTTGAGCAGTTTAGCTTCTACGTTCAATGGGCTTAATAGAATTTCTGCCCCTTTGTGACAGTTAGTTCCCTGAGGTTTACCTAGACCAGGATTTCACCCTGAAATGTGCCTAATCTTGGTAATCCCGAAAATGGCAGTGATGATTAGGTGGTATTTCAATTGCAGGACTTCGGTCATTTTTTTTTCTTCATTTTTTTTAATTTTTTTCATGCTAATAACTCGAAACTTGGATTAATGTCTGAGAAGTGTTAATGTAAAATTGAGTGCATTTCCGTTTTTGTTCATTTCTTTGTGCTCTTATGTTGGTTATAGTATTAGGTGGATGCGGTGAGGGGAGGGTTACTATTTGCCAAAGCTTTAATGTGTCATCTTTACATCTCAAGCTCCTTCCTCAACAAGTCACTTAATCCAGTATCTGGATCTCTCAGCATTTATGCGGCTTGTCTCGCCACAGGTACTTACCCTTAAGATACTGGCACCATCAGGCTGGCATTGGCTACTGTAGTTGTGTAACTGGCATATCAACACATTACAGTGAGCCTCCATTCTAGCGTTTGCCATGCTTGCTGCTGCAATGCCCTACTTCCAGGAGAAGGGCTTTCTTTGCAGTGTCTCCATGCCTTTGGCCTGATAGTCTTCAATGCTACTTTTTGTTTAATTCTAACTTGACTACTTAAAACAGCAAACAATCTGCTATTCCCATAGAATGCACCCTAAACTCCTATTGAAGCCAATTTGAGATGCATGTGCTGTACTATCTCGGTGACATTGAGTTGCAGATAGATCCCTGCCTGAATTTTCTTATACTTCCTGCCGCGCCTTTCTTAAAAAAATAAATAAAAAAAAACCCAAAAATCACGTCCGTTAAAGATTGGTCTGAATACATCATTTGAACGGTCCTAAGTCTCTCAAATGCATGTGTTTTCCTGCGTTACAAGTGCTTTGTTTTACAAAATTAAATTTGACCCAGTATATTAAAGTATGTATACTGGAAACACGCGTGCGCCAAAACTAGTAGGTAACTACGAGATGAGGATTATTGGAGCTTTGCACTTCCCAGTCCTACCATCAATGGCCAGAGTCGCAGTGATTTTACAGAACGTTTCTCCTGTTTTTTTTTTTTGTTTTTTTTCTTTTTTGTACTCTGCTGCTGAGTCGAGAACCATTTGTCTAACACTAGTAATTAATGTAAAACAGACATGCTTTGTGTGGCTATATTCAAAAGACAGATACGTTCAGATAACCTATTTACATCTACAATGTCAAAGCTTTTAAGAGAACAAACGACCCTTAAATCTTCACTTGTGGTCAAAGCAGTCGGCTTTTAAATGTAGGAATAGAATTCCGAACACTTTACACATTTCTGATTCTGAACAGAAAGTACATTTATGGATATGGTATTTTGTGAATCTTTTAAATAAAATAAAACCTTAAATAAGAACCCTGGCTGTAATTTTTGGCTTCTTGTGAAAGCATGGTACTTTTCAAGAAGTTAATCGTTGGCAGTGGCCAAGAGCTCGCTACTAAGCCTACGTTCAAAGTACACAAATGCTTACAAATCTTCCAAAATGTGTTACCCCCTCCCCCCCCCCCCTAAGAAAAGAGCCCGATCTTTAGTGGTCTGTAAAATATTTATTTTCCAAATAAAGTCGTGTATGTATTGTAATGTGTCCAAATGTATACTTTTTTATGGGTCTTTTGGTGACTGTTGAGATAATCTTATGGAACAAAAATGCAGTTAGAACATGTAGGAAACATGGAAATTAATGCAGCTAGTCTTGTGTGCTAAAGAGAGGAGAAAGGCAGCTAGTTTTTTTTTTTTTTTTTTTTTTTTTTTTTTATGACCCCTTTGTTGGACACCCCCATACCTTCAAGCTGAGGGGTTCATGCACAGTATTGGAGGTTAGTTAATTAATTCTTCCAAATTCCTGTGGGCTCTGTCTATGGCATCTGGGTCCTCCTAGCAGTTCAGTGTCACTTTGGCTATGTCCATCCAGCTTATGGTTTCCAAGAACTACTTTTGAATCGCTTACCTTACAAGGGGGTCATGCTTTTTGGCCCTTGCCCAAAAGATCTCATCACATGGTCTGTGGTGGCCTGTTGCTGATTGGGGGTGTAGGGGAGAAGGATCCTTCCATGGTCTGGCTTTAGTTGCATATTTTAGCAGCTGTGATGCCTCTTTGTCAAAGACTGAAACATGACCTGGTTACTGCCTGGGTGTCCTGGCCTTGCCCACCTTTGGATTTTCTGCTGTTCCTGCTGCTGGGGTGCTCAGAGTAGTAGCTTCTTTGTCCAGATAAGTCCATTCTTACCACGTAGTGTGACAGGCCCTCCTGCAATGTTTTCTGTATTTGTTGGACAAAGATTGGTGAATGGTGTGTGTGTATATATAGATGTTTTTAGGGTTCAGGAATGGGTAGTGGTAAGGGATCTATTTCCAAATCAAGTTAACCTCCACTGGCTTATTCTTCACCCTCCTTCAGAAAATTATTCTGTTTCCAACTTCATGTTCCAGACAGTCTATGGTTCAGCCACTACAATTGCATTGGCTTGACTATTTTAAGTCTATATATATTCTGCTTCCAGTGGAGCAGATAGCTCATCTGCAGGTTAAATGTCACTAGTCGACTGCAGCATTTAATTGTGCCACCACTACAGTGATGTGAAAATGTGACTAGGTGTGCCCCTACAATCTTGTCTGCCAGTGTTAAAATTGGCAGGTCAAAGCCTTCCTTTTTAATATAAGGAAGCCACACCTAGGGAAGACCTTGGTAGCCACCAGGCAAGGTGCTAAATATTTATTTAAAAAAAATAAAATTACCCCAAAAAAAAAAAAAAGTTCCTTTTGTGTTTACACAGGAGAAAGCTCAGGTTTTCTTGGATTTAGGTAGAGAAGGGTACTCTGGGATTAATTTTTGTCCAAATCCCCAGAAAGTGATCTTAAGTGGGAAGGGTTGTCCCATGGGATTTGTTGCCACGGAGTCTTGTTGCACAAACATGAAGATGGCATAAAAGTGGCACCCTTGGAACTCAGTCTTCAGATCACTCCTGGAGGAGAAAGGAGGAGGACTGCCATGCTGCTCCCAAGACCCGGCAAAAAGAGGCTGCACCAAGGTCTGGATTGCACCTGCTGCATCAGAGGGACCTACAAAGAGGACTGTGCCTGCTGTGTCCACTCCTGGAAAAAGAGATCCACTTGTACTAGGGCGGAAGAAGAGTCCAAGGGCTAGCCCCCTGTTAAGCACTGGAGCTTCTAAAGCTAAACAAGTCTGCACTCTCGAGTGTAGCTTCCCGGGAACACCTGTCCACCACGGATGCTGAAGTGTGCAGCCTGGGAGACTGAGTCTAGGCAGTTGGGAGGTGCCCTTAAGGTTGTTGGACTCATGACGGAAGTCAGAATGGACTCATGGCCCCCCCAGAAAGAAAGATTTGCCTTTCTGAAAAAATCCGATGGAATCTGTGATATGGGGGAGGGGCGGGTCCTAAATGATCTCTGTAACTGGTTTCCAACTTTATTGTCTCCTGTTTCACTTGCTAGATTTTTGTTGTTTTAGCATAATTTTAAAGATCAAAATATAACTTCTTTTTAAATATAATTGTTGTTGGATTTTTACTGAGTTGTTTCTTTAATTTTTATTAACACACTTATTTGCTGTTTTTTTTTAACTCGTAAATGCTTGACTCTTGTTCCATTTGATTAAGCCTGACTTCTGTTCCACAGCTACCCAGGACTAAGCTAAGATTGTTGTTAAAGAACATAACTGGACCTGATAAATCTTGTCACAATATTATACGTTGAGGTCTTGCAACCAAACCACCTGCCACTACAGCATCCATTTTAGGACATCCTCACTCCTCATCCCTACTTCTCACACATCATTCCTACTTCTCATCCATCATCCCTGCTTCTCTTCCATCATCCCTACTTCTCATCATCAGATATCATCCCTACTTCTGATGGATACAACTACCTGTGGATTCCTCACCTTATGAATTCTCCCATGGCGCCAGCATTCGACGGAAATCTTCTTCCTAGTCTCTGCACGTCGACGAGGACGTCACTCTAGCCCACGCGACGCCGTCTGACGTCATACAGGCAATAAGAGGTCCTCGACGACGTGCCGACGTCCGTTCCCTTTTTTCCGTGCATTCGAAACGGTTATCTTCGAGGGAGCAACTGTTACTTTTGTGGTTACAGTGTATTTTTGCTGCGTAGTCTTTCGCTGTGGTAATAATGTCGCAGAGAAAGTCTGGATTCAAGCCTTCTCGTGAGTGTGGAGGCAAGATGTCAGTGACGGATCCTCATTCCGACCGCCTTTGGTGTTTGAGCTCCGACCACGACGTCTCGACTTGTGATTAATGCCAGCACATGAATCCAAAGGCCCTCAAGGAACGTGAGGCGAAGCTGTTTATGGCGAAATCGAAAAAAGAAAAGCATCACAAGAAGTCTTCTTCGCCAAGACATCGGCGTCATCGAGACTCCCGGCGCCGTAGAGAATCTCGGCGTCATTCAAGCAAGGAGACTCGTTCCAGGTCTTCGGATCGGCGCCGAAGGACATGGGAGATCAGTCCCACGGTTACGCCGCATCCTTCGACGCCGTTGCCCTCCCCGGCGTCTCCGACTTCACCTGGACAGGCGTCGGTGATTGAGGTATTGGAGCCTCAGGTGTTATCTCCGGCGTCGAGCCCGGCGTCGGGGTCGCCTCCGAGACAGGCACCCCAGTATCTGGCTTTTCCCACCCCTGGAGCCGATAGTTCCGCATTCTTGAATGCGATGTATGCCATCTTCCAACAGATGGCTCCATGGGGTGCTCCAGCTGGGCCTTTGGCCTTTTCTTTGGGTGATCCTGCGCCTCTTCGGCCGGCACCCTTTATGCCCTTTCTCCCTTTTGGGAACGTGGGCTCGGCGCCGGTGGCCGCTCCGGTGGCTTCAGAGGGATTGGCCCCGGGGATTTCCATCCCGTCGACGTCGGGATTTCGGCCTGTGACTCCGGTGGGTCCATCTGCTTCGACTGCTCTTTCGTCGGCGCGAAGTTACCTGTGGCGCCGGACGCGGCAGCTTCTGAAGATCGGCGCCGATCTTCGACTTCTGCGGAGGCATTGTCGACTCCGCGTATTGAGCAACGGCTTCATTCGAGGAGACGTGCTCTACGTGTATTAGAGGAGCAGGAGTACCAACGAGCCCTGGAGGAAGGAGAGCTAGAGGACTCGGGTGATGGGCTACGTGGTCTGGACACTTCCCCTGAGTGGGATCTTTCGTCCCCGGGAGAATATACTGAGGAGGCTGCTTCCTTTCACGCAGTGGTACGGAAGGCAGCTAGTTTTTTGGACCTGCCTTTGCCGGTGGTGGAGGCAAAACATAACCTTCTAACAGAGGTGCTACATCCGGCCTCAGCTGCGGCGGAGCCTCTTTTGCCATTTAATGACGCTCTGCTGGATCCGGTGTTAGAGGTGTGGAAGAGGCCGGCATCTTCCCCAGCAGTTCACAGAGCCGTGGCCAGGAGGTATCGGGCGGCTCCAACTGACCTTGGTTTTCTGTCCAGGCACCCTACGCCGGAGAGCTTGGTGGTGCAGGCCTCCTGTTCATCCAAGTCAGCGCCTGGTTCTTTCCCGACGGTGCCTGGGGACAGAGATTCAAAGAAACTGGAGGCGCAGTCCAAGAAGATTTTTTCGTCCTGCAGTCTGGCGTTGAAGGCCACCAACGCAACCTGTATCCTGGGGAGGTATATTCATGCTCTGATGGATGACATTTCCTCATCATTTACAGAGCTTCCCCAGGGTCTTTTGGATGTTGTTTCAAATGCCCAGGCTGCTGCGACCCAGATTATCCAGACTGGACTGGATACGACTGACTCGGTGGCCAGAGCAATGGGCACAACTGTGGTGGCAAGGAGGCAGGCCTGGCTCCGTAACTCGGGCTTTTCTGCAGATGTACAGTCCACATTGTTGGATCTCCCGTTTGATGGGGACAAACTGTTTGGAGCCAAGGCTGATTCGGCCTTGGAATGTTTTAAGGAGAGCAGGGCCACGGCTAAGTCGTTAGGGCTCCAAGCTCCTTCTTCCACGGCCTCTTCCAGATTTTTCAGGAGGTTTCGTGGATTTGGGCGTGGCTCTTCCTCCTCTTCCTTTCGGGGAAGATATCAGCAACCTGCCTCTTCCCATCCCTATAGATCTTTTAGAGGGAGAGGTAGGGTCCGCACCAGAGGAGCCTCTCAGCAGCACTCTGCCTCTTCCTCATCCTCTGGCGGGGTGCAGCAGGGGAAGCAGCCTTAGGCTTCCACCATTTCCCACTCACTCCTCTCCTGTAGGGGGAAGATTACAGCATTTTCTCAACAAATGGAAGACTGTTACAACGGACACTTGGGTTCTCAGTATTGTGGGAAAAGGCTACACCCTTCCCTTTCGGGAGTTCCCGCCCCTCATCCCGCCCTTCTTATTGTTCAGAAGAACACCTCCTGTTGCTAGAACAGGAGGTACAAGCCCTCCTTTCAAAGGGCGCAGTGGAGTTGGTCCCAGAGCAGGAAAGGGGTCGAGGATGTTACTCAAGGTATTTCCTGATTCCCAAGAAGGATGGTCGTTTGAGACCAATCCTGGACCTGAGGATCTTGAATTGGTTCCTCAAGCAGGAAAAGTTCAAGATGCTGACCCTAGCACAGGTGCTTTTGGCGTTGAACAAGGAAGACTGGATGGTGTCTGTCGACTTGCAGGATGCTTACTTTCATATCCCGATACTCAAGTCACACAGGAAGTATCTCCGGTTTGTGGTGGGATCGCAGCACTATCAGTTTGCGGTCCTTCCGTTCGGTCTTACTTCAGCACCTCGAGTCTTCACGAAGGTGATGTCGGTGGTTGCGGCAGAACTCAGAAGGAAGGGGATAGCAGTATTCCCTTACTTGGACGACTGGTTGATCAAAGCCAAGTCCCCGGAGCTTGTGTCGCATCATCTGCAGTCAACAACCCAGTTGTTGTTCGACCTGGGTTTTTCGGTGAACGAGCCCAAATCTCACCTAGAGCCCTCTCAGCGCCTCCTGTTCATAGGGGCAGTACTGGATACAACATTGGGTCGGGCCTTTCCTCCGCCTCAGCGGATTCAAGATATTCAGGATTTGGTTCCAATGTTTCGAAATGGAGCGGTAGTTCCAGTCCTCAAGGTCCTTCGTCTGCTCGGTCTGTTTGCCTCCTGCATTCTGTTGGTCACGCATGCTCGCTGGCACATGAGGGCTCTTCAGTGGTGCCTCCGAAGGCAGTGGTCTCAACACAAAGGGGATCTAGAGAGTACTGTCAAGATCTCCAGAGATGCTGCTGTGGATTTGAAGTGGTGGATTGCAAGCAACAATCTTTCACAAGGAAAGCCGTTCGAGCAGTCGCCACCAGTGGCCACAGTCATAACGGATGCTTCCACTCTAGGGTGGGGAGCTCATCTGGGGGATCTGGAGATCAAAGGCCTTTGGTCTCCAGAGGAACAGATGTTTCACATCAATCTGTTAGAGTTACGGGCTGTATGTCTGGCTCTCAAGGCCTTCCTCCCTTCCCTTCGTGGTCAGTCGGTACAGGTCCTAACGGACAATACTACCACGATGTGGTACATAAACAAGCAGGGAGGAGTGGGGTCGTACCTTCTCTGCAGAGAAGCTCTTCGACTATGGTCCTGGGCAAAGGACCATCAGATTTGCTTGATAGCAAACCATCTGGCCGGAGTCTTAAACGTGCGTGCGGACAGTCTCAGTCGCCAATTCTCGGCAGACCACGAGTGGCGTCTCCATCCAGATCAAGTCCGTTTAATCTTCCAGAGGTGGGGGTTTCCTCGGGTAGATCTGTTTGCCACTCGAGAGAACGCGCATTGTCCGTTATTCTGCAGCCTCCAGTATCCGATGCAGGGAGCGTTGGGGGACGCGTTTCAAATAACCTGGTGCGGCCAGTTGCTTTACGTGTTTCCTCCCATACCCTTGATTCCTCGAGTATTGAGGAAGATTCGCCAGGACCGGGCTCTAGTCATCCTAATAGCTCCGGATTGGCCAAGGAGGGTATGGTACTCCGACCTTCTCCAACTCTCAATGTGCCCTCCGCTCCGTCTCCCTCTCAGGGCAGACCTCCTCTCGCTGTTGCAGGGGCAGGTTTTACACCCCAACCTCCAGAGTCTGCACCTACATGCCTGGAGATTGAACGGGGCAAACTGAGTTCTTTCTCTCTCCCGCCTGAGGTAGTGGATGTTATATTAGCGGCCAGGCGACACTCCACTAAATCTATCTACGCTAATAGATGGTCTAAATTTGTTGCGTGGTGTGGAGAGAGGCAGATTGATCCCTTACATGCTCATCTATCGGACGTTTTGTCTTTTGCTCTGTCTCTAGCGCAGAAAGGTTGTGCAGTGGCTACCATTAAGGGTTATTTATCGGCCTTGTCAGCCTTCATATGTCTTCCAGACCAACCATCTTTATTTAAATCCCCTATTATCAGATTCTTGAAAGGTCTTCTAAATAAATATCCTCCAAAACCATTCGTTATGCCGCAATGGGATTTGTCCTTGGTCCTGACTTTCCTTATGGGGTCCCCTTTTGAACCTATGCATTCTTGCCCCTTAAGGTATTTATTTTTAAAAACAGTCTTCCTGATAGCTATAACATCAGCAAGGAGAGTGAGTGAGTTGCAGGCCTTATCAGTAAAGCCCCCTTATACAACTTTTTATGGGGATAAGGTGGTGTTGAGGACCAAGGCTGCTTTCCTCCCGAAGGTTGTTTCACCTTTCCATTTGGCTCAGGCAATTACTTTGTCCACGTTCTATCCTCCGCCTCATCCTTCCAAAGAGGAAGAAAGACTGCACCGTCTGGACCCAAAGAGGGCGTTGAGCTTCTTTAT
The DNA here is from genome assembly GCF_031143425.1 of Pleurodeles waltl. NCBI lineage: Eukaryota > Metazoa > Chordata > Amphibia > Caudata > Salamandridae > Pleurodeles > Pleurodeles waltl. Next base: position 96,528,570 of record NC_090441.1, read on the forward strand.
TGATAGAACAAAGGATTTCAGGCTGGAGGATCAGCTGTTTATTGGATACGTGGGCAAGAGGAGAGGAAAGGCAGTCCACAAGAGAACACTATCCAGGTGGGTTGTTCTTTGCATTAAAATCTGTTACTCTTTGGCAAAGAAGGATCCTCCTGAGGGCATTAGAGCTCATTCCACCAGAGCTAAGTCGGCCACTTCGGCCTTGGCCAGAGGTGTTCCTGTGGTCGACATCTGCAAGGCCGCAACTTGGTCGTCCCTTCACACTTTTGCAAAACATTACTGTTTGGATTCTGAGGTTAGAAGGGACGGCCATTTTGCACGGTCAGTGCTGCAGGATTTCTTGGTTTGACCATTTAGGCACCCACCGCCAGGCGTGGTACTGCTTTGGGACTCTATTCATTAGGTGAGGAATCCACAGGTAGCTGTATCCATCAGAAGAACGAGTTACTTACCTTCGGTAACGACTTTTCTGGTGGATACATTAGCTACCTGTGGATTCCTCACGGTCCCACCCGCCTCCCCGTTGCCTTTCTGGTCTTACCAAGTAATCCTTCAGTGCGCTCCTCTTGGTCTTCGAGGGTGCAATAGATGTTGTGTATAATATATTTATATATCTTTGTGTATATACTTGATGTGTATATATATTTTTTTTAAAAGAGAGAGTTATATATATATATATATATAAAAGATTTACAGCTATTCATGCAATGTTGTGTATTTTACAATGTTATGGGATGTTGCCTTGCTCTTTCATTGCATTGCCTGGTTGGTCTCATGCACGTAAAAAATGATTGGTACTGACGTCGAGGACCTCTTATTGCCTGTATGGCGTCGCGTGGGCTAGAGTGACGTCCTCGTCGACGAGCAGAGACTAGGAAGAAGATTTCCGTCGAATGCTGGCGCCATGGGAGAATTCATTAGGTGAGGAATCCACAGGTAGCTAATGTATCCACCAGAAAAGTCGTTACCGAAGGTAAGTAACTCGTTCTTCTCTTCCATCATCCCTACTTCTCATCATCATATATCTTCCCTGCTTCTCTTCCCTCATCCCTGCTTCTCTTCCCTCATCCCTGCTTCTCTTCCCTCATCCCTGCTTCTCTTCCCTCATCCCTGCTTCTCTTCCCTCATCCCTGCTTCTCTTCCCTCATCCCTGCTTCTCTTCCCTCATCCCTGCTTCTCTTCCCTCATCCCTGCTTCTCTTCCCTCATCCCTGCTTCTCTTCCCTCATCCCTGCTTCTCTTCCCTCATCCCTGCTTCTCTTCCCTCATCCCTGCTTCTCTTCCCTCATCCCTGCTTCTCTTCCCTCATCCCTGCTTCTCTTCCCTCATCCCTGCTTCTCTTCCCTCATCCCTGCTTCTCTTCCCTCATCCCTGCTTCTCTTCCCTCATCCCTGCTTCTCTTCCCTCATCCCTGCTTCTCTTCCCTCATCCCTGCTTCTCTTCCCTCATCCCTGCTTCTCTTCCCTCATCCCTGCTTCTCTTCCCTCATCCCTGCTTCTCTTCCCTCATCCCTGCTTCTCTTCCCTGCTTCTCTTCCCTGCTTCTCTTCCCTGCTTCTCTTCCCTCTTCCCTGCTTCTCTTCCCTGCTTCTCTTCCCTGCTTCTCTTCCCTGCTTCTCTTCCCTCTTCCCTGCTTCTCTTCCCTGCTTCTCTTCCCTGCTTCTCTTCCCTCTTCCCTGCTTCTCTTCCCTCTTCCCTGCTTCTCTTCCCTGCTTCTCTGTCATACCAATACATTTTCAGTTTTGTGAAACACACCTTCACACTGATTGGTTGGGAACAGCCAATCAGAGTTATGAGAGAGAGATGCATTCTATTTCAATGAAAAACAGCCTCCCCATTGCACATGGTGGGTGAAGAGAGAGGAAATGCAACTGTGTGTTTGTTTCCAGTGAATTCAAGGCTGCACAATATTTCATTTTATTTAACTCCGTGTTTTTCTGTTTGCACAGGCCTCTGCAGAAAGCTCTGCTGGTTTGGGAAATACAATGAGCCCACAGCTTGGGCCATAAATCAGATCTTGAGAAAGGGTTATACAGGTCATCTACAGTGCAACCCAAAACCCTTCTGGTTTCAGTTTCATATGTAGAAACAAAATGTTTAAAATCAACTGGGTGACAGTACAATCCAGTTCATCCAAACCTTTTCTTGTTTCATGTTTATTTGTAACAAATAAAATGTCTGAGCCTGCTTTTTATTTGTAACAACTAGCATGTTTACATCTGAGGCTGCTTTTATCTCTGAGCTGTTTTTTTCTTTTCTGAAACCAGAAAGATTTTTGATGAACTGTATAACCCTTTCTCCAAGAGCTGATTTATGGCCCTAGCTGTGGTCTCCTTGTATTTCCCAAACCAGCAGAGCTGTAAGAATGCAGCTCTCTCTCTCTCATAACTCTGATTGGCTGTTCCAAACCAATCAGTGCGAAGGTGTGTTTCACAAAACTGAAAATGTGTTGGTATGACTGAGGAATGAGGAGTAGGGATGATGAATGAGGAGCAGGAATGATGGCTGAGGCAAGAGAAGTAGGGACGATGGAAGAGAAGTAGGGACGATGGAAGAGAAGTAGGGACGATGGAAGAGAAGTAGGGACGATGGAAGAGAAGTAGGGACGATGGAAGAGAAGTAGGGACGATGGAAGAGAAGTAGGGACGATGGAAGAGAAGTAGGGACGATGGAAGAGAAGTAGGGACGATGGAAGAGAAGTAGGGACGATGGAAGATGGAAGAGAAGTAGGGACGATGGAAGATGGAAGAGAAGTAGGGACGATGGAAGATGGAAGAGAAGTAGGGACGATGTATGATGGATGAGAAGCAGGGATGAGGAGTGAGGAATGAGGATGTCCTAAAATGGATGCTGTATGCCACATAATAATCCACTTTCCTGCAGCCAAGAGAACCCCTAGGTTAACAGTTTGTACTGTATATTGTTCAACTTAATGTTTCACATATAACAAAAATATTGGCAACGTATACAAGGCAATGTGCCATGTCTTGTTTCACTCATGACTGAGGCATCTGGGTCTTGCAGGGGCGTTCATAGATTTTTTTGTTTTTTTTGTTTTTGGGGATGCCGCTGCAGACTTGTAACCTAATGTGCTAAAATTAAACCGACATTCAAGAAAAATTCTTTAATTCGAAAGTGTGTCATTTACATGCCACGGTCTTGGGTCTCCCTGTGTGACTTCTGGCTTGGCCTTTCCCTACGAGTTACGAGAAGAAACTGGAACCAATACTTGCCTGGTTTACTCTGCAGTAAGCTTTATTACTGACAGTTCTTTTCTATGTCCTAGTGCTTAAAAATTGAAGTCTGCCTTGTACAGGTGACAAATTTACCAGTCTTAAAATTAACAAAAGTAAATGAAAGACAGCTCCTGGGAAAAACTCCTAGGTATGGTTTCTCAGCTTCCTGTGAGGGGAGGGAGATCACAGTATGTAAACTAAAAAAAAACAAAAAAAACGATCTCTCCCAAAATCGCCACGCTCACTAACTTGGCACCAATGTCCACACATCTAAGCAAACTCAGAAGGGTTGCTACCCTTGAAAGGGTGATGTGGAAACACCAGACATCTGCAAAGCAAAGAGCCTACAGAAAGACTACCACTTCACCCAGAGGGAAAAAAGCCATTGGAGGAAATGACCTAGACCATGCCAGACAGATGACTGGCAGGCATGCAAAAAAAGTGGCTCAGCAAAATGTAGCGGCTGCGCATAGTTAATGTAAAAAAAAAAAAAAGAAAAGTCTCAAAAGGAATAAAAGGCATCAAAATACAAAAAAGAAGCAGGTCATGTAACGGAAAAGAAAAAAAATCATTTTTTTTTTATTCATGGGGAGGCTCAATTCACCTCCCTTCCCCAGCGGGTGACCGAAGCCATGATTTGAGGCAATGAAAAAGAGCCTCCACCACTTCCTATGCATGCCGTGTGACACGAACAACAACTACCTGTGAGAGAGAACAAATCCATACCTGTACTCCATTAGAAATAGTCCAGATAATTCAGTGGCTATAGTCTGCTGTATCCTACAGACATGAACATCATATGCTTGCTGCAACTCCATCAGTAGCATCAAGACCACTCGAGGAGTGAGATATTTAGATTTCAAAGCTTGGCCTTTTGGCAGTAGCTGGGTGAAAGGCAGAGAATGGCACTTTAAATGCACCACTTGGACACGGTCAGTGTGTGGTCTTACTTATGGGGAAGAATAAGAAGTAATAGCAAGGTTCCGGGGAAGTATTGTGTGCCCATCATGCCGCAGTAAAGAGGAAACCTAGACTATGATCATGAATCACTTTGAATTTTCATTTTTATGCTTCCCTAGGGAAGGAGTATTAATCTCTGTACTTATGAGGCAGTTAGGGGAGTTGGTAGCAAAGCATGGTAATAGCATTATGTTTGAGGGTCAAGAGACCTGTGAGTTAGCGGAGTACCAAAAAGAACATTAAATGTGGTATTGGAAAGATCAGGTGTATTTTTGTGGTGTGGGTTGAGTACATGTAAAACCTTGTGTGTATAACAGTCTGCTATCCAGAGGGTCTCGCAGAGAGTAAACTGGCTGGCGCTGGTTGCAGAGGGCTGCTGTGTGCGCATGCAGAATCATGTGAATAGGATTAGTATATAAACCCTCCCACACTAGACACATGTAGTAGGAAGTTGGCTCTGTATATACTATCTCAAAGTGAGAGATAGTATGCACAGAGTCCAAGGGTTCTCTTTAGAGGTTGATGGTGGCAAAATGAGATAACACTACCCTCTGATAAGCCTACTGCACGACCACACTACCACAAAATAAAGCATTAGTATTAAGTATTTGTTGTACACACAGGCAATAAATGAGGAACACACACTCAAAGATTTACTCCAGGCCACTAGGTTTTTATATAGAAAAATATATTTTCTTAGTTTATTTTAAGAACCACAGGTTCAAGACTTACAAGTAATACTTTAAATGTAAGGTACTTCACTTAGCTACTTTAGGAACTTTGAATTAAAGCAATATCACATAGTCTTTGTAAAAATGGCAAGCTATTTTCAAAGTGGACACAGTGCAAAAATCAACAGTTCCTGGGGGAGGTAAGTAAAGGTTAGTTTTGAAGGTAAGTAAAACACTTAAAAGTCTCAAGTTTGGGGCATAGGCAGCCCACCGTTGGGGGTTCAAGGCAACCCCAAAGTTACCGCACCAGCAGCTCAGGGCCGGTCAGGTGCAGAGGTCAAAGGAGGGCCCAAAACACATAGGCGCCTATGAAGAACAGGGGTTCTTCATAGACTGATTCCAGTCTGCTAACAGGTAAGTACCTGTGTCCTCGGGGAGCAGACCAGGTTTTTTTTTTTTTTTTGTAGAGCACTGGTCGGGGTGGGGGTAACGGGGACACAAGCCCACAAAACACACCCTCAGCGGCACCGGGGTGGCTGGGTGCAGTAGGCAAAGTAGGCGTTAGCTTTGCTATTGAAAGCAATGGAGAGACCTGGGGGTCACTTAGGAGATGCAGGCAGGGCACAGGGGGGCTTCTCGGGCCAGCCAGCGACTGGGCTAGGATGAGGGCCGCCTGCTGGTCACTCCTGCACTGGTAGGTGGTTCCTCTTGGTCCTGGGGGCTGCCGGTGCAGTGCTTTGTCCAGGCGTCAGTTCCTTTGTTACCAGGCAGTCGCGGTCAGGGGGAAGCCTCTGGATCCTCTCTGCCGGTGTCGCTGTGGAGGTGCAGAGGAGTCGACTCGGTGCCCACGTCGTCGTTGTCGCCTGGGAGTCCTCTCTGTGGTGTTGCTTTTCCTGAACTCGAGCCGGGGGCGTCGGGTGCAGTGTGTGAAATCTCATGCTTCCAGTGGGAAAAGTTATTTAAAAATTTGTTCTTTGTTGCAAAGTTGTTGCAGGTTTTGAACAGTGCCACTGTTCTCAGGTGTTTCTTGGTCCTTCAGGTTCAGGGCAGTCCTCTGAGTCCTCAGAGGTCGCTGGTCCCTGTCAGATGCGTTGCTGTGCAGGTTCTTTGAGTCTGCAGACAAGCTGGTAGGGCTGGGGCCAAGTCAGTTGTTGTCTCTGTGGGGCTTTCAGGTCAGCAGCCCTTCTTTCTTCAGGTTGCAGGAATCTGATTTCCTGGGTTCAGGGTTGCCCCTAGATACTACATTTAGGGGGGTGTTTAGGTCAGGGGGCAGTAGCCAATGGCTACTGTCCTGGAGGGTGCCTCCACCGTCTTTGTGCTTCCTCCCTTAGGGGACGGGGGCACATCCCTATTCCTATTGGGGGAATCCTCCAAACTCAAGATGAAGGATTTCTAAAGGCAGGGGTCACCTCAGCTCAGGGCACCTTAGAGGCTGTCCTGACTGGTGGGTGACGCCTCCTTGTTTTCCTCATGATCTCCTCCAGCCTTGTCACCAAAAGTGGGGTCAGTGGCCGGAGGGGTGGGCATCTCCACTAGCTGGGATGCCCTGGGATGCTGTAACAAAAGGCATGAACCTTTGAGACTCGCTGCCAGATCTTACAGTTCCTGCAGGGGTGGGTGAGAAGCACCTCCACCCAGTACAGGCTTCGTTCCTGGCCACAGAGTGACAAAGGCACTCACCCCATGCGGCCAGAAACTCATCTGGTTGTGGGAGGCTGGCAGAAACTGGTTAGCCTAGCACTAGGAGTCGGGCTGGTATTCAGGGGCCATCTCAAAGATGACATCTGAGTGTATTTTATAATAAATTCCACACTGGCATCAGTGTGCATTTATTGTGCTGAGAAGTTTGATACCAAACTTCCCAGATATCGGTGTAGCCATTATGGAACTGTGGAGTTCGTAATTGACAAACTCCCAGACCATATACTCTTTATGGCTACCCTGCACTTACAATGTCTAAGGTTTTGCTTAGACACTGTTAGGGCATAGTGCTCATGCAACTATGCCCTCACCTGTGGTATAGTGCACCCTCTCTTAGGGCTGTAAGGCCTGCTAGAGGGATGACTTAACTATACCACAGCAGTGAGAGGTGGGCATGGCATCCTGAGGGGAGTGCCATGTCGAATTAGTCATTTTCTCCCCACCAGCACACACAAGCCGTGAGGCAGTGTGCATGTGCTGGGTGAGGGGTCCTCAGGGTGGCATAAGACATGCTGAAGCCCTTAGAGACCTTCCATGGCCACAGGGCCCTTGGTACCAGGGGTACCATTTACAAGGGACTGATCTGTGTGCCAGGGCTGTGCCAATTGTTGGAACAAATGTACAGTTTTAGGGAAAGAACGCTGGTGCCTGGTTAGCAGGGTCCCAGCACACTTTCAATCATAACTGGCATCAACAAAAGGCAAAAAGTCAGGGGGTAACCATGCCAGGGAAGGCATTTCCTTACACAACTGCACCCATACCCCCCACCCCCAATCCCCCCCAAAACAAAAGAGGATAAGACTAACCAGTCCCAAGAGAGTCTTCATTTTCTAAGTGGAAGAACCTGGAAAGGCCATCAGCATTGGCATGGGCAGTCCCAGGTCTGTGTTCCACTATAAAGTCCATTCCCTGTAGGGATATGAACCACCTCAACAATTTAGGGTTTTCTCCTTTCATTTGCATCAGCTATCTGAGAGGTGTGTGGTCAGTTTGAACTGTGAAGTGAGTCCCAAAAAGTATGGTCTCAACTTCTTCAGGGTCCACTCCACAGCAAAGGCCTCCCGCTCAATGGCACTCCCAATGCTGCTCCCTGGGGAGCAACCTCCTGCTAATAAAAGCAACAGGCTGGTCAAGGCCGTCATCATTTGTTTGGGACAGGACTGCTCCTCTCCCATGCTAAGAGGCATCAGTTTGCACAATGAACTGCTTAGAATAATCTGAAGCTTTCAAAACTGACACCCTGAAGCGAGCTATGTGTACAGAACCAAAGGCCTTTTAACAGTCCAAGGTCCAGTTAACTTTGTTGGGCATTTTCTTAGGTCAGTTCTGTGAGGGGTGTCACTATTGATTCATATCCCTCCACAAACCAAACCTCCTATAGTACACAGACAAGCCAAGGAATGCTCTGACTTTAGTCTGTTTTTTTTTTTTTTTTTTTAGCTACCCAGTCTAGAATAGTCTGGATCTTAGGTTGGAGTGGCTGAACTTGACCTCCACCTACAAGGTGTCCCAAGTAAACCACAGTTCCCTGCCCTATCTGACATTTGGATGCCTTGATAGAGAGGCCTGCTGCTTGCAGGGCTGGCAAAACCTTCTTCAGGTGGACCAGGTGATCCTGCCAGCTGGAGCTAAAGACCGCAATATCATCAAGATAAGCTGCATGAAAGGACTCCAAGCCAGCAAGGACTTGATTCACCAACCTTTGGAAGGTGGCGGGGCATTCTTTAAGCCAAAGGCCATAACAGTAAACTGGTAGTGCCCATCAGGTGTAGAGAAAGCTGTTTTCTCCTTTGCTCCAGGTGTCATTTTGATGTGCCAGTACCCTGCTGTCCAGTCCAAGGTACTCAAGTATTTGGATGCACGGGGGGGGGGGGGCTAGCCTGCAGCAAGATGGCTGACATATAGCGCGGCTCTGCTCGGCCTGGGGCCCTGATTTTATATTTCTCCTGTCAGGGAGGAGATCTTTCTGTCTTTTTTGCCGGGCGGCACTGCGGAGACTCCGCTGCTGCCGGCGGTGTGCGGCGAAGGCTGCACCCCCTGCCTCCGATGGGACGGCCGTCGAAGGCGAGGGCCTGGCCGAGCATGAGGCGCGCGGCGCTCTACCGTGTGCTTTCCTGGAGGGCCTGGTGGGGAGAGGCGGCACCTGCAGGGAAGTTACGCCTGTGGGCTGCTGGCGGCAGGTTGCGGGGGCTGGATCGGCGGTAAGCTTGCACCACGGCCTCCTGCGTATTTTTGCTCCCTGCACCGTGGCTGCTGGGCTGGGGCTGTCTGGCTGCAGAGTTGAAGCCGGGGTCCCCGGTGACGGGCTTGCCGCAACCTGCTGGATCTGGCTGCTTCATTGGGAGCAGCTGACTGGACCCCTGTGGTGAACTGGGGAGGCAGCGCTTTTTGGGCAGTTGCAGGGGGGGGCCTGTGGTGCAGTGCGGGGCTGGTGGACCCTGCGGGGTGCTGCTGGTTGGCTGGTGGCATATTTTGCCCTGTGCTAGTGGTGCGGAGCTGAGCTGGAAGAGTTGGGCCTGGAGGCCCACTGGAGGTGTTCTCTGGGATCCCGTCGTGGAAGTTGCTGGGCTGAGGAGATCTGCAACATTGCTGGGCCTGGAGTTACCCCCCCCCCCCCCCCCCCCCCCCCCTTGCTGGCACTGGCACTGGCACTTTGGCCTGGTGGTTGCTGACCTGGGGGCGGAGGAGGGTCAGGCTTGGGCTAGGAGAGACCCGCCGGCTGGAGGAGGCCTGCATTGGAGGAGGCATTGCTGGCTGGCATTGGAGGCCTGATTGTGACCTTTGCTGCCTGAGCTTTGGACTTTTGCCGGTCGTCTTGCTGATGTAGGATGGGAAAGGTGAAGCAGCGGCAGGTGAAGTTCTCCTTTGACTGGGGATGGAGGAAGAGGTGGGGGGGGCCCCAGTCTCCACAGATGAGGGAGGAAACATTGGAGGCTGCCTCGTCTGATATGTCGGTTGGGGCCATGTTCCTGGATTTGAAGTCCAACCTGACTGGCATTGGCGCCAAGCTCTATCATTTAACGGAGCAGCTTGATCTTATCAAGACATGGGTGGACGATCATGACTCTAGACTCGACCGGTTAGAGGTGCGTACTTCAGACATGGAGAGGATCAATGTCAGAGCGAGTGAGCACAATTGTTGCAAATGGGGAAGGTGTTGGAGGTAATACGTAATAAAAATGAAGATTTGGAAGTGTGCTCGCGCCGCAACAATGTTAAACTGATAGGCCTTCCCGAATTCACTGACATGGGACGCATAGAAGATTTCATTGAAGGCATGCTCTCTGAACTCTTCCCTGGCCCGCTCTCCCGCCTGCTGGTGGTGGAGAGGGCGCACCGGTCTCTGGGTCCTCGGCCTCCGCCTCGCCCCATTATTATCCGGCTCTTGAATTATCGTGACTGTGACACGGTCCTCCGGCTGGCGCGGGAGCGGCGCCCATGCTATACAAAAATACGGAGCTGCACTTTTTTCTGGATTCTACCCTGGGAGTGCAGGCTGCGCGCAAGGCTTTTTTGCTGGTCAAACGCTCGCTTGGACAGACGGACGCCAGGTTTTCTCTTATCTACCCAGCAAAACTGAAAGTGCAGCATGGAGGGAAACAACACTTTTTTTTTTTTTTTTTTTTTTTTTTACACTGATCCGAAGCAGGGGGCAAAGTTTGTAAAGGCTCTTCCTCGGTGACCTGCGGCTGTGAAATCGGGCGAGCTGGCTGCGGAGCATGAGACTCTCAGTGATAATGACTAATGGCTCTGCTGCTGGTAAACAAACTGACCGCACGGCTACAGCGATATAGAACTGTTCGCCGCCCTGATGCTCATTCAGTTTTTGGCCCCTTGCCTTCCCTTCCCGGTCCATTGGTGGGATTGGGTTGGGTGGCTAGCCGTTTTCCCCTTGGATGAGTCTCGTTAAAATGCCATGGTGTATTTTCTTTGTTTTGTGGATTAAGGGAGTGGGGGATATTTGCTTTGACCTGGTTGGGGGGGGGGGGAGGGGCTGTGTGGGAGGATGGTGGTGTTATCTACTTTTTTTTTGTTGGTTCTAGTATATCTGATGATTTCTTCTTTCTCGTTACATCTATGTTTGTTGGGCTGGCTGGTGGAGGCGGCGGTGTGTTCTGTGTCCTGGCAAGAGTGGTCGGATGATGCAGGTTGGGGAGACATTGGTTTGTTGCCTCACTTGGAATGTGCGTGGCCTGAATGATAAGCGCAAGGTGCTGCTCATGTCTGCGTATGTTAAGCGCCAGAATGTTGATATCTGTATGCTGCAAGAAACTCACTTGAAGGCAGGATGGATTGGGGAATGTCACGGGCGGTATATTCGAGATATACCAGGGGATTGGCAATTCTGCTGCGCAAGGGACTGCAATGGCGCACACAGCGAACAATAGTTGATCATAATGGACGGTACGTGCTGATGAGCGGTGTGCTGTTGGACAGGCCTTGTCGACTTGTGGCTGTTTAGGGTCCTAATACGGACGACCTGGATTTCTTTGAGGTCTGGTGGCTGGTTGAGTCGCTGGGAGGAGGTGCTGTGATTTTGGGGGGGGGGGGGGGGGGGTGACTTTAATGTTGTCCTGGATCTGGAGCGGGACAGGGAGAGTTAGGCCAGGATGCAGCATGTAGCAGCAGCTCTAGCTCTCTCCGCGATTATGGAGGGTGGTGCACTGGAGGATATCTGTCCGATGAAGCACGGAGATGCGAGCGAGGGCATGTGTGTCAACTATGTGCACAGCAGTTGGTCCTGTATCGATCGATCGATCGCTGGCTGGGCTCGAGGGACGTGGCGATGTGGACGAGATCGGTGGAGCACATGGCGTGTGTGTTGTCGGACCATTCTCCGGTTAAGTTGGAGCTGGCGGTGCTGGGCGGTCCGGGACGTGCTTTCGTATGGCGCTTGCCTCGGGGGGCTTTAAGAGATGAGGCATTCCGGGAGGAGATTCGTCGAGCTATTCTTTATTTTGAGGAGAATGGTGGCTCTGAGTTTGGTGGGAAGGCCTTTAAGGTGGTCATTCGGGGGAGCTGCATTTTGAAGCAGCATGGTGTGCTGCAGGGGTTGCGCTGGGGTTTGGCGCAGCTGGAGACGCAGATAGCTGACCTGGAGGCTCGGTTGGTGGAGGACTGGTCTGGGGGATACACTGGCGATCTTCGGCGTATGGTTTCCTTGTATGGGGAGGCTTTGGAGAGGGAAATATGTTTTCTGGGAAGGTTTGCTAGGGCGAGGCGCTACGGAGAGGGATAGAGGGTTGGACGTACGCTGGCTAATTTACTACGCAAGCCCTGGGCCAGAAGCTATGTCACTGAAATAGACAATTCGGAGGGTGAGCGTGTGATTGGGACGGATGGAGTCATGGAAGTGTTTACCAAGTTGTTTTCGGACTCGTACTCTGCGCCCGAATCGTTGCAAGCTGGGGTTATACAGGCTTATTTCTCGGAGATTAGCTTACTTTGGTTCAAGGCGGCCCATAGGGCATATTTTGATGCACCTTTCACGCTGGAAGAGGTTAAGGCTGCGATTCGGGCCCTGCCTGGAGACAAGTCCACTGGCGTTGATGGCTTGACCCCAGTGTTTTATAAGGGATACGCTGAAATACTTGCGCCTCATTTGCTTGAGGTATACGAAGAGGCAGCGGAGAATGGAATCCTGCCTGCCTCTTTGCGAGAGGCAATGATCGTAACGATCCTTAAGCCAGGCAAGGACCCCCTAAGCTGTGACTCATCACCCGCTTTCAATGATTAATGTCGATAATAAAATCGGGGCCAAGATGATTGTGGCGCGGCTGCAGCTGCTGATGATGAGGTTGGTGCTTCCTGATCAGTCTGGGTTTGTTCCGGGGCGGTCCACGGCGCATAATTTGCAAACGTTTTTTGCGGCTGCGGGCTCGATTAATGCTGATGATGACGCTGCAGCAGTGTTTTGGGACGCCACGAAGGCCTTTGATTCGTTCGTGTGGGAGTGTATGTTTGCACTCTTGGGAAGGGTGGGTTTGAGCCTGCGCTTTGTGGGCTGGATTTGCTTATGGTATACAGAGCCAGTTGCTCGACTTCATCTGAACGGAGGCATATCTGCCCCTTTCCGGGTGGCTCGGGGTACTAGGCAGGGGTGCCCGTTGTCACTGCTGCTTTTTGTGATAGCTATGGAGCCACTAGCGGCCTTTTTGCGTCAGCACTACAGCGACAAGGGGCTGCAGTTCCAGCAGTGACCCATCTTGATTTCCATGTACGCCGATGATATTGCATGTGCGAGAGCCCAGTAAAAATCTGGATGGCCTGCTGGATGAAGTTGTACGGTTCGGAGAATTTTCGGGTATGGTTATTAACTGGTCTAAATCTGTGGTGCTTCCTCTGTCGCCGGGGACGGCGGGCTTCTTGTCCCAGTATCCTATTGCGTGGGAGGGTGGCCCTGTGAGGTACTTGGGAGTCTGGCTGAGCTGTGATGTTGAGACGCTTTGGACTGCTAATTATGGTACTGTCATGTCCTGGCTGGAGGATAGGATTGAGTTGTGGTGCGCCTTACCACTGTCGCTAATGGGATGAATTGCTATTGCCAAAATGATAGTGCTACCCAAAATTTTATATCTGTTTGTAAATCTCCCTCTGGTCCTCACAGCTTGTTCTTTGAAGCGTCTCCGCTCAGCCATGATTCGTCTGTGTTGGACCTGGCTTTTTGACGGGGACATCCCCAAACTTTTTGCCTCCTTCCTCCTATTTTTTCTGACCTGTTGTTGTTGGCTTTTGACCTCTGGGCACTTTACCACTGCTTACCAGTGCTAAAGTGCATATGCTCTCTGGGTAAATTGTACTACTGATTGGTTTATCCATGATTGACTATTTAATTTACTTGTAAGTCCCTGGTAGAGTGCACTACATGTGCCTAGGGCAGGTAGATTAAATGCTACTAGTGGGCCTGCAGCACTGGTTGTGCCACCCACCTCAGTAGCCCCTTAAACCTGTCTCAGGCCTGCCATTGCAAGGCCTGTGTGTGCAGTTTCACTGCCACTTCGACTTGGCATTTAAAAGTACTTGCCAAGCCTAGAACTCCCCTTTTACTACATATAAGTCATCCCTAATGTGTGCCCTAGGTAACCCCTAGAGCAGGGTGCTGTGTAGGTAAAAGGCAGGACATGTACCTGTGTAGTTATATGTCCTGGTAGTGTGAAACTCCTAAATTCGTTTTTACACTACTGTGAGGCCTGCTCCTTTCATAGGCTAACATTGGGGCTGCCCTCATACACTGTTGAAGTGGCAGCTGCTGATCTGAAAGGAGCAGGAAGGTCATATTTAGTATGGCCAGAATGGTAATACAAAATCCTGCTGACTGGTGAAGTCGGATTTAATATTACTATTCTAGAAATGCCACTTTTAGAAAGTGAGCATTTCTTTGCACTAAAAACTTGTTGTGCCCTTCAATCCACGTCTGGCTAGGTTTAGTTGACAGCTCCTTGTGCATTCACTCAGACACACCCCAAACACAGGGTACTCAGCCTCACTTGCATACATCTGCATTTTGAATGGGTCTTCCTGGGCTGGGAGGGTGGAGGGCCTGCCCTCACACAAAGGACTGCCACACCCCCTACTGGGACTCTGGCAGACAGGATTGAGCTGAAAGGGAACTTGGTGCATTTCTTAGAGACTCTTTGAAGTCACCCCCACTTCAAAGGCACAACTTAGTATAAAACAGGGCCTCTGCCCTACCTCATCAGACACTTGCTGGAGAAGAAACCTGAACCAGAAACTACATCCTGCCAAGAAGAACTGCCTGACTGCTCAAAGGACTCACTTGTCTGCTTTCTACAAAGGACTGCTGCCTTGCTGTTGCCCTGCTGCCTTGCTGAACTCTTGTCTGGCTGTAAAAGTGCTCTCCAAGGGCTTGGATAGAGCTTGCCTCCTGTTCCCTGAAGTCTCAGGACCAAAAAGACTTCACTCTTCCTCTTGGACGCTCCGTGCGCCGAACTTTTCGACCAACAGCTTGTTCCGCGGCAAGAAAAACGCCGCACACCGACGCTGATCAACGCGACGCCTTCGGGACGACCGAAACTTTGATGCACGGCCTCGCAAGGACAACGCCGCCCGACTTCCCGGGAGAAATCGACGCGACGCCTGCCGTGAGATCAAAACTTTGACGCACGGCCTCGCAAGGACCACGCCGCCCGACTCCGCAGGAGAAATCGACGCGACGCCTGCCGTGAGATCAAAACTTCGACGCGCAGCCCCGCAGAACGACGCGCAGCCGGAAAACAAGCAGGAAAATCCACGCACAGACCCGGGACATCTGGTAATCCCCGCGACCCACAGAAAGAGACTGTCCGCGTGCCGGAAAACGACGCCCGACTTCCCCGCGTGGAAAATAACGACGCAAGTCCGTGTGTGCTGGGGAGAAATCGACGCACACACCCTTTTTCCACGCACCTCTTCCTTTGTGGCCCTCTGAGGAGATTTTCCACCAGAAACCAGGTACTTTGTGTTTGAAAGAGACTGTTTACTTTCTAAAGACTTAAGACACTTTATATCACTTTTCAGTGATATATTTACAAATTCATATTGCAACTTTGATCGTTTTGACCTGAAGATACCCAGATAAATATGATATATTTTTCTAAATACTGTGTGGTGTATTTTTGTGGTGTTATGCTATGGTGTTGTATGATTTATTGCACAAATGCTTTACACATTGCCTTCTAAGTTAAGCCTGACTGCTCGTGCCAAGCTACCGGAGGGTGAGCACAGGCTGATTTTGGATTGTGTGTGACTTACCCTGACTAGAGTGAGGGTTCTTGCTTGGACAGAGGGCAACCTAACTGCCAACCAAAAACCCCATTTCTAACATTGGTGATCAGCGGTGAGGATAGGACTTGTGTTTGTGCAGTGACATACAGTAGCTAAGTATTTCACTACCTACCCACAGTTGAAGGTCAACTTGATTTTTCATCTTTTTTGGCTCTTGGTTCTCTGATGTCCTCCTGGATATACTATTGATATTTTGGACTTTGGATTTTGGTTTTTGCTGATAAGATCTTATCAAAATGGGATTGTGTACCTACTCATTCTTTGTTCGTACGGACCACCTCACTAAGGCTGACCTAAGGAAGCTTTGCAGAAAATGGGGCCTTCCTGTAGCAAGGAGATCTACTAAGGCAGAGATGCTCCATCACTACATAGTCTGGGGGGAGGAAAGTTGGGCAGAGAGAGAGGCAGCAAGAAACCAAATGACTAAGTGCCCCTCACATGAGGAGGAGGACTACTCACATGAGGAGGAAGACTGCTCACATGAGGAGGAAGACTACTCCGATGAGGAAAGAGAACCAGTGGGAGATGAATGGCTCCTAGCTCTAGAGCGGTGTCTAGAAGAGCTAGATGAGCAGCTTGAAAGGGCTGAGGCAGCAAGTCTCTTAGCCCTGGAAGAAGAAAAGATTGCAGCTCAAGAGCTGAGCTGTAAAGATCTGAAACTGGAGGCTGGAAGGGCTGAGTCCAGTTCAGATGGTGGCAGCAAAAATCTTGCATCCAGTACTGCTGAAGAAGGGCACAAGACCAGAGATGTGGTGCCCAACTTGAAGAAGGGAGTTGACACACCCCAGGCGGTTCAAGGGTATGAGGTAGTTCCCGTTATGCACAGGGTCCCTGAGAAGGATTGGGGAACTGGCACAGGGAGTCATATTCCTACTGGGGGGAGGGACACGTTACTGACTCTAGCAGAGAGTGACAGAGAAAAGGGTTCCCCCCTGGTGGACATCCTGGATATAGAGTGTAGAGACATCCCAGAAGAGTTTGGGTTGAGTGTCCGGGACAGACAGATAATGTCTCACCAGTCTCAGGAGGGCGAAGTAGAGTGCTTTTCCAAGGTTGAGTTACTGGGTGGTTGGGTGAAGGGTACTGTGGTTAATACATGTGAAGGGCAGAGTGATGTAATTGCTGGAGAGCATATGTCTGGTCCTTATTTTCCAGAGCTACGCCAACACCAGGTGGAGTGTGAGTTCTCTGACCCCAGGGAGCTTACAATGGAGGCAGACTTCTGGGTGAGTACCAGAGAGTCTGAAGAGGCATTTGGGGTTGCTCCTGAAGGGAGTGGTCTAGGTGGTTCCCAACCGAGTGTGGTGGGAAAGGATTGTAGTGTCCCAGGTAGGTCCCAGGTCCTAGAGGGTTCCATGAGGGAACACCAGGAGGGAAGCCTAGCCTGTACCGTAGGGCCACCTTTTGAGGGAAGCCCCGCAGTGTCAGAAGAACTTGGGGGGGGGTGACTGTAGCCAGCATCCCAACAGTTCTGGTGTCTGGCAGTACCCCTCATAGTGAGGGGGTGCAGAAGTCCAGACATCGGGTTGAGAGGGGGTTGCAGACCCCAGTGGAGGACCTTGAGAGTCAGGGGACAGCTCTGAGAGCAGAGCCCCCCAGGAATGACCCAGGTGAAACCGTTTCTGGTTTGGGGGAAACCCAGACTCTGCCGGATGGGCAGAGGTCGGGAGACCTACGCCAACCAGACTCTTGTGTGGCCCTTGGGGACGGTGTGTCCCTTGTGGGGGGTGGAAGTGCCCCCCAGGAAGTCCTGGCATGCCAGGCAAAGATTCAACCTCAGGGTGGTGACTCTGGGTTGGATACCCAGGTTCAGAGGTTAAACTCTGACCTGGCGGGGGTAGGTGTGCCCCCCAGAAAGTCCTGGCGTGCCAGGCAATTGCCCAACCTCAGGGTGATGACCCTGGGTTGGGGAACCAGGCTCAGAGGTTAAACTCTGACCTGGTGGGAGGTAGGTGTGCCTCCCTGGAAGTCCTGGCCTGCCAGGCAATGGTTCAACCTCAGGGTGGTGACTCTGGGTTGGCTAACCAGGTTCAGGGAATAAGCTCTGACCTGTTGGGGGGTAGGCGTGCCCCCCAGGAAGTCCTGGTGTACCAGGCAGTGGTCCAACCTCAGAGTGCTGACTCTGGGTTGGATAACCGGGTTCAGAGGTTAAACTCTGACCTGGTGGGGGGTAGGTGTGCCCCCCAGAAATTCCTGGCATGCCAGGCAATTGTTCAACCTCAGGGTGGTGACTCTGGGTTGGATACCCAGGTTCAGAGGTTAAACTCTGACCTGGTGGGAGGTAGGTGTGCCTCCCAAGAAGCCCCGCTGTGCCAGGCAATTGTCCAACCTCAGGGTGTTGACTCTGGGTTGGATGACCAGGTTCAGAGGTTAAACTCTGACCTGGTGGGGGGTAGGTGTGCCCCCCAGAAAGTCCTGGCGTGCCAGCAATTGCCCAACCTCAGGGTGGTGACCCTGGGTTGGGGAACCAGGCTCAGAGGTTAAACTCTGACCTGGTGGGAGGTAGGTGTGCCTCCCAGAAAGTCCTGGTGCGCCAGGCAATTGTTCAACTTCAGGGTGGTGACTCTGAGTTGAATGGCCAAGTTCAGAGGTTAAACTCTGACCTGGTGGAGGGTCAGTGTGCCCTCCAGGAAGTCCTGGTGTGCCAGGCAATTGTTCAACTTCAGGGTGGTGACTCTGAGTTGAATGGTCAGGTGCAGAGGTTAAACTCTGACCTGGTGGGGGGTAGGTGTGCCTCCCAGGAAGTCCTGGTTTGCCAGGCAGTGATCCAGTCTGAGGGTACAGACCCTGGGCTGGAAGACCAGGCTCAGGGTGTCCCCCCGGACCTGGAGGGAGGGGCTACTGATAACAGTGCCCCCACCATGTTGTCTTCTGAGGAGGCCACTCCTAGTTGGAGGGTGCTGGACCCCAGAAGGGAGGGCAGGGGGAGGGAAGCCTCCCCCCGGGCCCTAGTCCAACCTGAAGGTACAGGCCCCAGGTTGGAGGGCCAGTTGCAGGTTAACAGCCCTGCACTGGTGGAGGAATGGTACAGGGTGACTTCTGTAAGCACCCTGACCATGTTGGACTCTGGGGGTACCGCTCCAGGAGGGAGGGTACAAAGCCCCAGAGGGGAGGACCAGGTTCAGGCTGTTATCCCTGACCTGGTGGAAGGGAAAGTGGTTAAAGGGTGCCCAGCACCTGGGGCTACCGCCCCCCACTCTCCACAGCCACAGTGGTTGGAGAGCTTTGAGAGGCCTGGGGCCTGGCTCTCATCCCTGGCAGCTGTCCGTAATCACTGTGGCTTGCTGTCCGGGTGGACAGAGTTATCCCTGGGGAGGGGACAAGTGTCACACCCCAGAGGTAGAGTGGGCAACACCACTGTGTTGGTCATGGTGGTACTATCCTGCTCCTGGGATACATCTGTGAGCAAAGTAAGGTTAGGTGCTGCACAGATGGGATCCGCAGGTAAGGAGAAATGTTCCCCATGGGTTGGCTTAGTGGGCCCTGAGAGTATGGACAGAGTGATCCAATTGGAGTCAGGAAGGCGAGGAACTGGAGCATGCCCCTGCTGTTGTGGGCCTGGGTCCTTGTTCTGTCGCCTCAAACAGGGAAGTACATCAGGATAGTGATTGTTCTCCCCTGGCTTTAGGCTGGTAGGGGGTCATGTTGGACCTGTCTTTTTGACGGGGACATCCCCAAACTTTTTGCCTCCTTCCTCCTATTTTTTCTGACCTGTTGTTGTTGGCTTTTGACCTCTGGGCACTTTACCACTGCTAACCAGTGCTAAAGTGCATATGCTCTCTGGGTAAATTGTACTACTGATTGGTTTATCCATGATTGACTATTTAATTTACTTGTAAGTCCCTGGTAGAGTGCACTACATGTGCCTAGGGCAGGTAGATTAAATGCTACTAGTGGGCCTGCAGCACTGGTTGTGCCACCCACCTCAGTAGCCCCTTAAACCTGTCTCAGGCCTGCCATTGCAAGGCCTGTGTGTGCAGTTTCACTGCCACTTCGACTTGGCATTTAAAAGTACTTGCCAAGCCTAGAACTCCCCTTTTACTACATATAAGTCATCCCTAATGTGTGCCCTAGGTAACCCCTAGAGCAGGGTGCTGTGTAGGTAAAAGGCAGGACATGTACCTGTGTAGTTATATGTCCTGGTAGTGTGAAACTCCTAAATTCGTTTTTACACTGTGAGGCCTGCTCCTTTCATAGGCTAACATTGGGGCTGCCCTCATACACTGTTGATGTGGCAGCTGCTGATCTGAAAGGAGCAGGAAGGTCATATTTAGTATGGCCAGAATGGTAATACAAAATCCTGCTGACTGGTGAAGTCGGATTTAATATTACTATTCTAGAAATGCCACTTTTAGAAAGTGAGCATTTCTTTGCACTAAAAACTTGTTGTGCCCTTCAATCCACGTCTGGCTAGGTTTAGTTGACAGCTCCTTGTGCATTCACTCAGACACACCCCAAACACAGGGTACTCAGCCTCACTTGCATACATCTGCATTTTGAATGGGTCTTCCTGGGCTGGGAGGGTGGAGGGCCTGCCCTCACACAAAGGACTACCACACCCCCTACTGGGACTCTGGCAGACAGGATTGAGCTGAAAGGGAACTTGGTGCATTTCTTAGACTCTTTGAAGTCACCCCCACTTCAAAGGCACAACTTAGTATAAAACAGGGCCTCTGCCCTACCTCATCAGACACTTGCTGGAGAAGAAACCTGAACCAGAAACTACATCCTGCCAAGAAGAACTGCCTGGCTGCTCAAAGGACTCACTTGTCTGCTTTCTACAAAGGACTGCTGCCTTGCTGTTGCCCTGCTGCCTTGCTGAACTCTTGTCTGGCTGTAAAAGTGCTCTCCAAGGGCTTGGATAGAGCTTGCCTCCTGTTCCCTGAAGTCTCAGGACCAAAAAGACTTCACTCTTCCTCTTGGACGCTCCGTGCGCCGAACTTTTCGACGCACAGCTTGTTCCGCGGCAAGAAAAACGCCGCACACCGACGCTGATCAACGCGACGCCTTCGGGACGACCAAAACTTTGACGCACGGCCTCGCAAGGACAACGCCGCCCGACTTCCCGGGAGAAATCGACGCGACGCCTGCCGTGAGATCAAAACTTTGACGCACGGCCTCGCAAGGACAACGCCGCCCGACTCCGCAGGAGAAACTTCGACGCGCAGCCCCGCAGAACGACGCGCAGCCGGAAAACAAGCAGGAAAATCCACGCACAGACCTGGGACATCTGGTAATCCCCGCGACCCACAGAAAGAGACTGTCCGCGCGCCGGAAAACGACGCCCGACTTCCCGGCGTGGAAAATAACGACGCAAGTCCGTGTGTGCTGGGGAGAAATCGACGCACACACCCTTTTTCCACGCACCTCTTCCTTTGTGGCCCTCTGAGGAGATTTTCCACCAGAAACCAGGTACTTTGTGTTTGAAAGAGACTCTGTTTACTTTCTAAAGACTTAAGACACTTTATATCACTTTTCAGTGATATATTTACAAATTCATATTGCAACTTTGATCGTTTTGACCTGAAGATACCCAGATAAATATTCTATATTTTTCTAAATACTGTGTGGTGTATTTTTGTGGTGTTATGCTATGGTGTTGTATGATTTATTGCACAAATGCTTTACACATTGCCTTCTAAGTTAAGCCTGACTGCTCGTGCCAAGCTACCGGAGGGTGAGCACAGGCTGATTTTGGATTGTGTGTGACTTACCCTGACTAGAGTGAGGGTTCTTGCTTGGACAGAGGGCAACCTAACTGCCAACCAAAAACCCCATTTCTAACAGTCTGGTTTGGGTGGGTCGTCGGCCTAGTATCGCATGGGAGAGGTTGATGCTCCCGTTTGAATTGGGTGGGCGTGCCGCTCCGGACATGGAGCTCTACTATTACTGCGCACAGGCCCATTTAGCATATTATTGGATCCCCCCCTGTTCAATACATGCCGCATCTCGCCCCTGAGAATGATGCAGTTTGGCCGGATGACCTGATTCGAGTGTTTGGGGGTCTGTCTCGGCCAAGATCTTGGATGGTAGATACTGTGGCGTGCACTGTCGGGCATGGTGGGCACTTTTGAAGCCATTTGGTGTGCGTGAGCCATTTGCGCCATCGAGGGAGGTGGCAGATGAGCAGCTGTTCTGCGACTTGCAGCTGCGGGCCTATCTTCAAGACTCTAACTTGTCTCTTTTGGGGGACTGGTTTGTGGATGGGTGGCTGATCTCCCCAGAGGTGGTGCTCCGAGACGGCTCCGGGGGTGCGCTGCACCGGCTATTTGTACTGCGTGTGTGTGCGCGCGATGCTCCGGGTGCGATACTCTAGTCTTCGGACGACGTGTCGTGCATTGGAGGTTGTATGGAGTGCGCAGACGCCAAGGAAGTTAGTCACCAAATTGTATGGCTGCATGCAGGAACAAAGGGGTGGGCTTGCAATGTCTGCTAAGGTGAGGTGGGAGGCGGATACAGGTGCTGCCATTTCTAATGAGACATGGAGGAAGTGCTGTACGCATATGTGGGCATTATCGACAAACTAAAGGCTGCGGCTAATTCATTTTAAGTTTCTGCAGCGACTTTACTATACTCCTCGAGGACTGTGCGCTATGGGGCTGCGGGCAGATGCTTCTTGTGAACGATGTCACGCTCCGGAGGCTGACTTTTCCACCTGGCATGGCAATGTGAAGCAGTGCATGATTTCTGACTGGAGGTTACACGTGATTGGGGAGATGACTGGACTTGAGCTGGCTCCCTCCCATGTGATGGTGCTGTTGGGCAGTATGGATGCGGTTCCACTGGCCCAGAGGAAACTGGTGGGCATGTTGCTGCTTTTGGCGAAGCACAGGGTTGCGATTTGTTGGGGACGCAGTTGGCCTCCTTGGGTCGCTGACTGGTTACATGATGCTGCTTTTTGCCGAGAACAGCTGGAGACCTATTGGGAGTTGGCGCCAGAGAGCTCTAGGCCGCGACATATTTTAGTACATCTGCGTGCCTATTTGGAGACGGCTTATTGAAGATGTGCGCTAGATTCAGTAGACACGCATTGTGGGAATGGTTTGTGTTGCCCTGCCTGTGAGAAGATGAGAGCTGTGGATGTTTGCCAGTGCCGACTTTCCCGTTCCAGCTGCCTTGCTATGTTTCGGTTTGTAGAATTTGTTCTTTGCTCGCTGAACGCTGACAGTTTTTGTTGGGACCCATAAACTTATATCACTACAGCTCATCTGTTGGTAGAAATGCTGAATTTTGTTACACTTGAGTTGGGGTCCTTTGGTGCTGATGATGTTATGAAAGAGGGGAATGTTCCTATTGCCGTATGTTCAAACTTATAAATAAATTAAAAAATAAAGTATTTGGCTGCTCCTAATTTGTCTATGAGCTCATCTGCCCTTGGGATGGAGTGAGCATCTGTCTTGGTGACAGAGTTGATCCCTCTGTAGTCCACACAAAACCTCATCTCTTTCTTGCCATCTTTGGTGTGAGGTTTGGGGACCAAGACCACTGGGCTAGCCCAGGGGCTGTCAGTGCTCAATCACTCCCAACTCCAGCATCTTGTGGACTTCCACTTTGATGCTTTCTTTGACTTGGTCAACTGTCTGAATATTTTATTCTTGACAGGCAGGGGGTTGGATCCTGCTAGGGCCCAGGTCCGCCGGGGAGGTGACCTGCCTCTTTTTCTCTAGTACTGGGTAAGGGCCACTCCATTTGTCCTGAAGTGCCCTGGGAGCCACAGGCTCCAGAACCCAGACTTTCTTCCCTGGCTGAAACTTGACCATAACAGCCTTTTGGTCATACCACAACTTCTGGAGTTGTTGGTTGGCCTCAAGGTTTTTGCTTGCCTTTTCCATGTACTCTGCCATCCTTGAACGTAGGCCTAGTACATAGTCCACCACATCTTGTTCAGGCTCATGGAGAGGTCTCTCCCAGCTTTCTTCAACAAGTGCTAGTGGTCCCCTAACAGGATGGCCAAACAGAAGCTCAAAGGGGGGAAACCCTGCTCCCTTCTGTGGCACCGCTCTATAGGTGAAAAACAGGCATGGCAAGAGGACATCCCATCTCCTTTTGAGTTTTTCAGGGAGCCCCATGATCATGCCCTTCAATGACTTGTTAAATCCGTATGGTATGGTGAAGTTGTAAGTCACCCCATACTCATTCCACGTGTTTCAGGTAAGCGGACATGAAGTTGGTACCTCTGTCAGAAAACCACCTCCTTAGTCAATCCCACTCTGGTAAAAATACCAATGAGTGCTTTTGCTACTGCAGGAGCAGTAGTGGACCTAAAGGGGAATTGCTTCAGGGTATCTGGTAGCATGATCCACTACTACCAGGATATGCTGGTTCCCTGATGCTTTGGGAGGTTCAAGTGGACCCACTATGTCCACTCCCACTCTTTCAAAGGGGACCCCCACCACTGGAAGTGGAAAGAGGGGGGCCTTTGGATGGCCACCTGTTTTACCACTGGCTTGACAGGTGACACAGGCAGTACAAAACTTCTTTACCTTCTGGGACATATTGGGCCAATAGAAATGGTTGACTAATCTAATCTCTCCCATGTCTTTGTTTGTCCCAAATGCCCAGAAAAAGGAATGTCATGGGCTAAGGTCGGAATGAACTCCCTAAACTCCTGAGGCACTACCATTCTCCTAGTGGCACCAGGTTTGGGATCTCTTGTCTCATTTTAAAGGAGTCCATCTTCCCAATAGACCCTGTGGGTTCCACCGACAATTCCTTTTTCTTGCTCAGCTCTGTGCTGTCTTAGGCCTTCAAGAGAGGGACAAGTTTCTTGCCCCTTACGCAGCTGTTCCCCTGGGCCCAAGAGCTCAACCTGGTAAGGCTCGAGCTCCATGGACTCAGGTCCCTCAGGGGATAGAACATCTTCCTGGGAAGAGAGGTTCTGTTTCTTCTGCTGTGTTGAAGCTGGTTCCCCAGTCTTCTTTCCTTTTCTCGTGGAAGGTTGGGTCATTATTCCAGACTCCAATACTTCTTTTTCACCCTGAGCCCTGCTTTGTGCCTTGTGTTGACACACACCAGTTCAGGGATACCCAGCATGCCTGCATGGGTCTTGAGCTCTACCTCAGCCCATGCTGAGGACTCCAGATCACTCCCTAGCAGACATTCTATTGGAATTGCAGAGGAGACTACACCTTGTTTCCAGCCAGTGACCCCTCCCCATTCTAAAGTTACCATTGCCATGGGATGGACCTTACTTTGATTGTCAATATTAGTGACTTGACATGTCTGTCTAGCCAGGTACTGTCCTGAGGAAAGCAGTTTGTCAACATAATGACAATGGCACCTTTATCCCTCCGGGTTTCTACTTTAGTCCCATTGATTAGGAGCTGCTGCCTGTATTTTTGCATGCTAGGCGGCCAGGCAGCAGGTGTGTCTAAATCCACTCCACCCTCAGAAACAAATGTAGCTTCAGTGAGAACCCTGGTTTTCTCTGGGCACACTATTGATCCCACCTGGAGACTGGCTATCCCAGTGCTAACTGGAGTAGTATTTGCTGTGGGACTTTCCTTTGGACAACCCTTGTCTCCAGTTTGGTGTCCATGCTGACTACAAATTCGACACCTGGCCTTCTTGGGATAACGGTTTTTACCCTTATACCCATTTGTGGACTGTGAAGAGGCTCTGGGCCCTCCCTCCTGAGCAGGTTTTTGGGGCCTTGTAAGAGACTCTTTACTTTTACCCTTGGATGTCTCACCACCCTTCCCCTGGGGAGGCTTTGTGACCACTTTCTTTTGGTCACCACAGTCTTGACCCAATGGTCTGCCTTCTTTCCCAATTCTTGGGGAGAAATTGGACCTAGGTCCATCAGATGTTGATGCAGTTTCTCACTGAAGCAATTACTTAACAGATGTGCTTTCATAAATACATTATACAGCCCGTCATAATCACTTACACCACTGCCAGTTATCCAGCTATCTAGTGTTTTTACTGAATAGTCAACAAAATCAACCCAGGTCTGGCTCGAGGATTTTTGAGCCCCCCTCTGAACCTAATCCTGTACTCCTCAGTTGAGAATCCAAAGCCCTCAATCAGGCTAGCCTTCATAAGGTCATAAGATTCTGCATCTTTACCAGAGAGTGTGAGGAATATATCTCTACAATTTCCAGTGAACATTTCCCAAAGGAGAGCACCCCAGTGAGATCTGCTTACTTTTCTGGTTGCACAAGCACTCTCAAAAGCTGGCTCTCTGACTAGGATTTGTGGAGTCGTGGTTTGAGGAACTTGCTCTCCCTGGTTAGGACAGGAGGGGTGTAGGAAGCTGGCTCTGTATGTGCCATTTCAAAGTAAGGAATAGCATGCACAGAGTCCAAGGGTTCCCCTTAGAGGTAAGATAGTGGCAAAAAGAGATAATACTAATGCTCTATTTTGTGGTAGTGTGGTCGAGCAGTAGGCTTATCAAAGGAGTAGTGTTAAGCATTTGTTGTACATACACACAGGCAATAAATGAGGAACACACACTCAGAAACAATTCCAGGCCAATAGGTTTTTGTTATAGAAAAATATATTTTCTTAGTTTATTTTAAGAATCACAGGTTCAAATTCTACATGTAATATCTCATTTGAAAGGTATTGCAGGTAAGTACTTTAGGAACTTTGAATAATCACAATAGCATATATACTTTTTACATAAAACACATATAGCTATTTCAAAAGTGGACACAGTGCAATTTTCAACAGTTCCTGGGGGAGGTAAGTTATTGTTAGTTCTTGCAGGTAAGTAAACCACCTACGGGGTTCAAATTGGGGTCCAAGGTAGCCCACCATTGGGGGTTCAGAGCAACCCCAAAGTCACCACACCAGCAGCTCAGGGCCGGTCAGGTGCAGAGTTCAAAGTGGTGCCCAAAACACATAGGCTTCAATGGAGAAGGGGGTGCCCCGGTTCCAGTCTGCCAGCAGGTAAGTACCCGCGTCTTCGGAGGGCAGGCCAGGGGGGTTTTGAAGGGCACCGGGGGGGACACAAGTCACACAGAAAGTGCACCCTCAGCAGCGCGGGGGCGGCCGGGTGCAGTGTGCAAACACACGTCGGGTTTTCAATAGGTTTCAATGAGAGACCAAGGGGTCTCTTTAGCGATGCAGGCAGGCAAGGGGGGGGGGCTCCTCGGGTAGCCACCACCTGGGCATGGGAGCGGGCCTCCTGGGGGTCACTCCTGCACTGGAGTTCCGATCCTTCCGGTCCTGGGGGCTGCGGGTGCAGGGTCTTTTCCAGGCGTCGGGATCTTAGTCAGGCAGTCGCGGTCAGGGGGAGCCTCGGGATTCCCTCTGCAGGCATCGCTGTGGGGGTTCTGGGGGGACAACTTTGGTTACTCAGTCTTGGAGTCGCCGAGGGGGTCCTCCCTGTAGCGTTGTTTCTCCACCAGTCGAGTCGGGGTCGCCGGGTGCAGTGTTGCAAGTCTCACGCTTCTTGCTGGGATTGCAGGGGTCTTTAAATCTGCTCCTCTGGAAACAAAGTTGCAGTCTTTGTTGAACAGGGCCGCTGTTCTCGGGAGTTTCTTGGTTTTTTGGAAGTAGGGTAGTCCTCTGAGGATTCAGAGGTCGCTGGTCCTGGGGAAAGCGTCGCTGGAGCAGTTTTCTTCCGAAGGAGGGAGACAGGCCGGTAGGGCTGGGGCCAAAGTAGTTGGTGTCTTCTTCTTCTCTGCAGAGTTTTTCAGCTCAGCAGTCCTCTTCTTCTTTAAGTTGCAGGAATCTATCTTGCTTGGTTGTGGGGTCCCCTAAATACTCGATTTAGGGGTGTGTTTAGGTCTGGGAGGGCAGTAGCCAATGGCTACTAGCCCTGAGGGTGGCTACACCCTCTTTGTGCCTCCTCCCTGAGGGGAGGGGGGCACATCCCTATTCCTATTGGGGGAATCCTTCATCTGCAAGATGGAGGATTTCTAAAAGTCAGTCACCTCAGCTCAGGACACCTTAGGGGCTGTCCTGACAGGCCAGTGACTCCTCCTTGGTTTTCTCATTATCTCCTCCTGGACTTGCCGCCAAAAGTGGGGGCTGTGTCCAGGGGGGGGGGGCATCTCCACTAGCTGGAGTGCCCTGGGGCATTGTAACACGAAGCCTGAGCCTTTGAAGCTCACTGCTAGGTGTTACAGTTCCTGCAGGGGGGAGGTGTGAAGCACCTTCACCCAGAGCAGGCTTTTGTTTCTGTCCCCAGAGAGCACAAAGGCCCTCACCACATGGGGTCAAACTCGTCTCTCAGCAGCAGGCTGGCAGAGACCAGTCAGTCCTGCACTGAACAATTGGGTAAAATACAGGGGGCATCTCTAAGATGCCCTATGTGTGCATTTTTTAATAAATCCAACACTGGCATCAGTCTGGGTTTATTATTCTGAGAAGTTTGATACCAAACTTCCTAGTATTCAGTGTAGCCATTATGGAGCTGTGGAGTTCGTTTTAGACAGACTCCCAGCCCATATACTCTTATGGCTACCCTGCACTTACAATGTCGAAGGTTTTGCTTAGACACTGTAGGGGCATAGTGCTCATGCACCTATGCCCTCACCTAAGGTATAGTGCACCCTGCCTTAGGGCTGTAAGGCCTGCTAGAGGGGTGACTTACCTATGCCACAGGCAGTGTGAGGTTGGCATGGCACCCTGAGGGGAGTGCAATGTCGACTTAGTCATTTTCTCCCCACCAGCACACACAAGCTGTCAAGCAGTGTGTCTGTGCTGAGTGAGGGGTCCCTAGGGTGGCATAAGACATGCTGCAGCCCTTCGAGACCTTCCCTGGCATCAGGGCCCTTGGTACCAGGGTTACCAGTTACAAGGGACTTACCTGGGTGCCAGGGTTGTGCCAATTGTGGAGACAATGGTACATTTTAGGTGAAAGAACACTGGTGCTGGGGCCTGGTTAGCAGGGTCCCAGCACACTTCTCAGTCAAGTCAGCATCAGTATCAGGCAAAAAGTGGGGGGTAACTGCAACAGGGAGCCATTTCCTTACAAAAGGTATTGCAGGTAAGTACTTTAGGAACTTTGGATAATCACAATAGCATATATACTTTTTCCATAAAACACATATAGCTATTTTAAAAGTGGACACTTAGTGCAATTTTCAACAGTTCCTGGGGGAGGTAAGTTATTGTTAGTTCTTGCAGGTAAGTAAACCACCTACGGGGTTCAAATTGGGGTCCAAGGTAGCCCACCGTTGGGGGTTCAGAGCAACCCCAAAGTCACCACACCAGCAGCTCCGGGCCGGTCAGGTGCAGAGGTCAAAGAGGTGCCCAAAACACATAGGCTTCATTGGAGAAGGGGGTGCCCCGGTTCCAGTCTGCCAGCAGGTAAGTACCCGCGTCTTCGGAGGGCAGGCCAGGGGGGTTTTGTAGGGCACCGGGGGGGACACAAGTCCTCACAGAAAGTACACCCTCAGCAGCGCGGGGCGACCGGGTGCAGTGTGCAAACAAGCGTCGGGTTTGTAATAGGTTTCAATGAGAGACCGAGGGGTCTCTTTAGCGAGGCAGGCAAGGGGGGGTGGGGGTCCTCGGGGTAGCCACCACCTGGGCAAGGGAGAGGGCCTCCTGGGGGTCACTCCTGCACTGGAGTTCCGATCCTTCAGGTCCTGGGGGCTGCGGGTGCAGGGTCTTTTCCAGGCGTCGGGATTTCAGAGTCAGGCAGTCGCGGTCAGGGGGAGCCTCGGGATTCCCTCTGCAGGCGTCGCTGTGGGGGCTCAGGGGGGACTTCTTTGGTTACTCACAGTCTGAGTCGCCGGGGGGGGTCCTCCCTGTAGCGTTGTTTCTCCACCAGTCGAGTCAGGGTCGCCGGGTGCAGTGTTGCAAGTCTCACGCTTCTTGCGGGGATTGCAGGGGTCTTTAAATCTGCTCCTCTGGAAACAAAGTTGCAGTCTTTGTTGAACAGGGCCGCTGTTCTCGGGAGTTTCTTGTTTTTTTGGAAGTAGGGTAGTCCTCTGAGGATTCAGAGGTCGCTGGTCCTGGGGAAAGCGTCGCTGGAGCAGTTTTCTTCCGAAAGAGGGAGACTGGCCGGTAGGGCTGGGGCCAAAGCAGTTGGTGTCTTCTTCTTCTCTGCAGGGGTTTTTCAGCTCAGCAGTCCTCTTCTTCGTAAGTTGCAGGAATCTAAATTCTTAGGTTCAGGGGAGCCCTTAAATACTAAATTTAAGGGAGTGTTTAGGTCTGGGGGGTTAGTAGCCAATGGCTACTACCCCTGAGGGTGGGTACACCCTCTTTGTGCCTCCTCCCACGGGGAGGGGGTCACATTCCTATCCCTATTGGGGGAATCCTCCATCTGCAAGATGGAGGATTTCTAAAAGTTAGTCACTGCAGCTCAGGACACCTTAGGGGCTGTCCTGACTGGCCAGTGACTCCTCCTTGTTATTCTCATTATTTCCTCCGGCCTTGCCGCCACAAGTGGGGCCGTGGCCGGAGGGGGCGGGCAACTCCACTAGCTGGAGTGCCCTGTGGTGCTGGAACAAAGGGGATGAGCCTTTGAGGCTCACCGCCAGGTGTTACAGCTCCTGCCTGGGGGAGGTGATAGCATCTCCACCCAGTGCAGGCTTTGTTACTGGCCACAGAGTGACAAAGGCACTCTCCCCATGTGGCCAGCTACATGTCTTGAGTGTGGCAGGCTGCTAAAACCAGTCAGCCTACACAGGTAGTTGGTTAAGGTTTCAGAGGGCACCTCTAAGGTGCCCTCTGGGGTGTATTTTACAATAAAATGTACACTGGCATCAGTGTGCATTTATTGTGCTGAGAAGTTTGATACCAAACTTCCCAGTTTTAAATGTAGCCATTATGGGGCTGTGGAGTCCGTGTTTGACAGACTCCCAGACCATATATTCTTATGGCTACCCTGCACTTACAATGTCTAAGGTTTGGCTTAGACACTGTAGGGGCACAGTACTCATGCACTGGTGCCCTCACCTATGGTATAGTGCACCCTGCCTTAGGGCTGTAAGGCCTACTAGAGGGGTGACTTATCTATACTGCATAGGCAGTGTGAGGTTGGCATGGCACCCTGAGGGGAGTGCCATGTCGACTTACTCGTTTTGTTCTCACCAGCACCCACAAGCTGGCAAGCAGTGTCTGTGCTGAGTGAGGGGTCCCCAGGGTGGCATAAGATATGCTGCAGCCCTTAGAGACCTTCCCTGGCATCAGGGCCCTTGGTACCAGGGGTACCAGTTACAAGGGACTTACCTGGATGCCAGGGTGTGCCAATTTTGTGAACAAAAGTACAGGTTAGGGAAAGAACACTGGTGCTGGGGCCTGGTTAGCAGGCCTCCGCACACTTTCAATTCAAAACATAGCATCAGCAAAGGCAAAAAGTCAGGGGGTAACCATGCCAAGGAGGCATTTCCTTACAAGGGGGTAATTCATCCTCCTGTTCACTAACTTCCCCATCTGAAGGAGTATCCTCAGAGGGGTGGACCCTTGTGAACTCTGCCAAAAGCTCCTGGAGCTTTACTTTGGTAGGGTTGGACCCTGTTTTTTCTTTTTTAGTTTACAGAGAGACCTGAACTCTGACATCCCTAGATGCAGGTAATGGGTGAGGTTGAGTTCCACCACCATCTCATCTGTATTGGACATTATCACTCTAAAAGTTGGTATTACCTTTTAAGAATCTAAAAACTACTTCTAGACCTTAAATCCAAACTTTTAAACTCTAAAGGAAATGCTAACAGGGACTTACACAAGGCCCTAGCAGGACTTTAAAAAAATTAGAAAAATAGTCAAATTGCAAAAATCAATTTCTAATGAAAATTTTTGGAATTTAGTTGTGTGATCAGATATTGGCTGAGTAATCCAGCAAATGCAAAGTCTTAGACCCCACCGCTGATCCACCAATGTAGGAAGTTGGCTCTTTATATACTAACTCAAAGTGAGAGATAGTGTGCACAGAGTTCAAGGGTTCCCCTTAGAGGTTGATAGTGGCACAATTAGATAATACTAATGCTCTGTTTTGTGGTAGTGTGGTCAAGTAGTAGTCTTATCAGAGGGTATTAAGCATTTGCTGAACCCACACACAGACAATAAATGAGGAACACACTCTCACGGGGGGCTAGCTCTGGTTCCAGTCTGCTAGCAGGTAAGTATCTGTGTCCTCGGGGAGCAGACCGGGGGGTTGGACACACACAAACTTCCCAGATTTCAGTGTAGCCATTATGGAACTGTGGAGTTCGTAATTGACAGACTCCCAGACCATATACTCTTTATGGCTACCCTGCACTTACAATGTCTAAGGTTTTGCTTAGACACTGTAGGGGCATAGTGCTCATGCAACTATGCCCTCACCTGTGGTATAGTACACCCTGCCTTAGGGCTGTAAGGCCTGCTAGAGGGGTGATTTACCTATGCCACAGGCAGTGTGTTGTGGGCATGGCACTCTGAGGAGAGTGCCATGTCGACTTAGTCATTTTCTCCCCACCAGCACACACAAGCTGTGAGGCAGTGTGCATGTGCTGAGTGAGAGGTCCCCATGGTGGCATAAGACATGCTGCAGCCCTTAGAGGCCTTCCTTGGCCACAGGGGCCTTGGTACCAGGGGTACCATTTACAAGGGACTTATCTGTCTGTGTGCCAGGGCTGTGCCAGTTGGGGGGTGGGGGGGAGGGGGGGAGGTCTGCGTGGGAGGATGGTGGTGTTATCTACTTTTTTTGTTGGTTCTAGTATATCTGATGTTTTCTTCTTTCTCGTTACATCTATGTTTGTCGGGCTGGCTGGTGGAGGCGGCGGTGTGTTCTGGCAAGAGTGGTCGGATGATGCAGGTTGGGGAGACATTGGTTTGTTGCCTCACTTGGAATGTGCGTGGCCTTAATGATAAGCGCAAGGTACTGCTCATGTCTGCGTATGTTAAGCGCCAGAATGTTGATATCTGTATGCTGCAAGAAACTCACTTGGTGGCTGACACAATGCATCACTTGAAGGCAGGATGGATTGGGGAATGTCACGGGGCGGTATATTCGAGATATACCAGGGGATTGGCAATTCTGCTGCGCAAGGGACTGCAATGGCGCACACAGCGAACTATAGTTGATCATAATGGACGGTACGTGCTGATGAGCGGTGTGCTGTTGGACAGGCCTTGTCGACTTGTGGCTGTTTAGGGTCCTAATACGGAAGACCTGGATTTCTTTGGTGAGGTCTGGCGGCTGGTTGAGTCGCTGGGAGGAGGTGCTGTGATTTTTGGGGTGGGGTGAGGTGACTTTAATGTTGTCCTGGAGCGGGACAGGGAGAGTTTGGCCAGGATGCAGCATGTAGCAGCGGCTCTAGCTCTGTCCGCGATTATGGAGGGTGGTGCACTGGAGGATATCTGTCGGATGAAGCACGGAGATGCGAGGGCATGTGTGTCAACTATGTGCACAGCAGTTGGTCCTGCATCGATCGATCGATCGCTGGCTGGGCTCGAGGGACGTGGCGATGTGGACGAGATCGGTGGAGCACATGGCTTGCGTGTTGTTGGACCATTCTCCGGTTAAGTTGGAGCTGGTGGTGCCGGGCAGTCCGGGACGTGCTTTCGTATGGCGCTTGCCTCTTGGGGCTTTAAGAGATGAGGCGCTCCGGGAGGAGATTCGGTGGGATATTGTTCTTTAATTTGAGGAGAATGGTGGCTCTGAGTTTGGTGGGAAGGCCTTTAAGGTGGTCATTCGTGGGAGCTGCATTTCGAAGCAGGATGGTGTGCTGCGGGGGTTGCGCCGGGGTTTGGCGCAGCTGGAGACGCAGATAGCTGACCTGGAGGCTCGGTTGGTGGAGGACTGGTCTGGGGGATACACTGGCGATCTTCGGCGTATGGTTTCCTTGTATGGGGAGGCTTTGGAGAGGGAAATATGTTTTCTGGGAAGGTTTGCTAGGGCGAGGCGCTACGGAGAGGGAGAGAGGTTTGGACGTACGCTGGCTAATTTACTACGCAAGCCCTGGGCCAGCAGCTATGTCACTGAAATAGACAATTCGGAGGGTGAGCATGTGACCGGGACGGATGGAGTCATGGAAGTTGTTTTCGGACTCGTACTCTGCGCCCGAATCGTTGCAAGCCGGGGTTATACAGGCTTATTTCTCGGAGATTCGCTTACTTTAGTTCACGGCGGCCCATAGGGCATATTTTGATGCACTTTTCACGCTGGAAGAGGTTAAGGCTGCGATTCGGGCCCTGCCTGGAGACAAGTCCCCTGGCCTTGATGGCTTGACCCCAGCGTTTTATAAGGGATACGCTGAAGTACTTGCGCCTCATTTGCTGGAGGTACGAAGAGGCAGCGGAGAATGGAATCCTGCCTGCCTCTTTGCGAGAGGCAATGATCGTAACGATCCTTAAGCCAGGCAAGGACCCCCTAAGCTGTGACTCCTATCGCCCGCTTTCAATGATTAATGTCGATAATAAAATCTTGGCCATGATGATTGTGGCGCGGCTGCAGCCGCTGATGATGAGGTTGGTGCTTCCTGATCAGTCTGGGTTTGTTCCGGGGCGGTCCACGGCGCATAATTTGCGAACGTTTTTTGCGGCTGCGGGCTCGATTAATGCTGATGATGACGCTGCAGCAGTGTTTTTGGACGCCACGAAGGCCTTTGATTCGCTCGTGTGGGAGTATCTGTTTGCACTCTTGGGAAGGGTGGGTTTGAGCCTGCGCTTTGTGGGCTGGATTCGCTTATTGTATACAGAGCCAGTTGCTCGACTTCATCTGAACGGAGGCATATCTGCCCCTTTCCGGGTGGCTCGGGGTACTAGGCAGGGGTGCCTGTTGTCACCGCTGCTTTTTGCGATAGCTATGGAGCCAATTTGCTGCCTTTTTGCGTCAGCACTACAGCGACAAGGGGCTGCAGTTCCGGCAGTGACCCATCTTGATTTCCATGTACGCCGATGATATTGCATTGCATGTGCGAGAGCCCAGTAAAAATCTGGATGGCCTGCTGGATGAAGTTGTACGGTTCGGAGAATTTTCGGGTATAGTGATTAACTGGTCTAAATCTGTGGTGCTGCCTCTGTCGCCGGAGACGGCGAGCTTCTTGTCCCGGTATCCTATTGCGTGGGCGGATGGCCCTGTGAGGTACTTGTGAGTCTGGCTGAGCTGTGATGTTGAGACGCTTTGGAATGCTAATTATGGTACTGTCATGTCCTGGCTGGAGCATAGGATTGAGTGGTGGCGCGCCTTACCACTGTCGCTAATGGGATGAATTGCTATTGTCAAAATGATAGTGCTACCCAAAATTTTATATCTGTTTGTAAATCTCCCTCTGGTCCTCACAGCTTGTTCTTTGAAGCGTCTCCGCTCGGCCATGATTCGTCTGGTTTGGGTGGGTCGTCAGCCTAGTATCGCATGGGAGAGGTTGACGCTCCCGTTTGAATTGGGTGGGCTTGCCGCTCCGGACATGGAGCTCTACTATTACTGCGCACAGGCCCATTTTGCATATTATTGGATCCACCCTGTTCAATACATGCCGCATCTCGCCCCTGAGAATGATGCAGTTTGGCCGGATGACCTGATTCGAGTGTTTGGGGGTCTGTCTCGGCCAAGATCTTGGATGGTAGATAGTGTGGCGTGCACTGTCGTGGCATGGTGGGCACTTTTGAAGCGATTTGGTGTGCGTGAGCCATTTGCGCCATCGAGGGAGGTGGCAGATGAGCAGCTGTTCCGCGACTCGCATCTGCGGGCCTATCTTTGAGACTCTGACTTGTCTCTTTTGGGGGACTGGTTTGTGGATGGGCGGCTGATCTCCCCAGAGATGGTGCTCCGAGACGGCTCTGGGGGTGCGCTGCACCGGCTATTTGTACTGCGTGTGTGTGCGCGATGCTCTGGGTGCGATACTCTAGTCTTCTGACGACGTGTCGTGCATTGGAGGTTGTATGGAGTGCGCAGACGCCGAGGAAGTTAGTCACCAAATTGTATGGCTGCATGCAGGAACAAAGGGGTGGGCTTGCAATGTCTGCTAAGGTGAGGTGGGAGGCGGATACTGGTGCTGCGATTTCTGATGAGACATGGAGGAAGTGCTGTACGCATATGTGGGCGTTATCGACAAACTACAGGCTGCGGCTAATTCATTTTAAGTTTCTGCAGTGACTTTACTATACTCGAGGACTGTGCGCTATGGGGCTGCGGGCAGATGCTTCTTGTGAATGATGTCACGCTCCGGATGCTGACTTTTCCACCTGGCATGGCAATGTGAAGCAGTGCATGATTTCTGACTGGAGGTTACACATGTGATTGGGGAGATGACTGGACTTGAGCTGGCTCCCTCCCATGTGATGGTGCTGTTGGGCAGTATGGATGCGGTTCCACTGGCCCAGAGGAAACTGGTGGGCATGTTGCTGCTTTTGGCGAAGCACAGGGTTGCGATTTGTTGGGGAGGCAGTTGGCCTCCTTGGGTCGCTGACTGGTTACATGATGCTGCTTTTTGCCGAGAACAGCTGGAGACCTATTGGGAGTTAGCGCCAGATATTTTGGCACATCTGCGTGCCTATTTGGAGACGGCTTATTGAAGATGTGCGCTAGATTCAGTAGACCCGCATTGTGGGAATGGTTTGTGTTGCCCTGCCTGTGAGAAGATGAGAGCTGTGGATGTTTGCCAGTGCCGACTTTCCCGTTCCAGCCGCCTTGCTATGTTTCTGTTTGTAGAATTTGTTCTTTGCTCGCTGAACGCTGACAGTTTTTGTTGGGACCCATTAACTTATATCACTACAGCTCATCTGTTGGTAGAAATGCTGAATTTTGTTACACTTGAGTTGGGGTCCTTTGGTGCTGATGATGTTATGAAAGAGGGGAATGTTCCTATTGCCGTATGTTCAAACTTATAAATAAATTAAAAAATAAAGTATTTGGCTGCTCCTAATTTGTCTATGAGCTCATCTGCCCTTGGGATGGAGTGAGCATCTGTCTTGGTGACAGAGTTGATCCCTCTGTAGTCCACACAAAACCTCATCTCTTTCTTGCCATCTTTGGTGTGAGGTTTGGGGACCAAGACCACTGGGCTAGCCCAGGGGCTGTCAGTGCTCAATCACTCCCAACTCCAGCATCTTGTGGACTTCCACTTTGATGCTTTCTTTGACTTGGTCAACTGTCTGAATATTTTATTCTTGACAGGCAGGGGGTTGGATCCTGCTAGGGCCCAGGTCCGCCGGGGAGGTGACCTGCCTCTTTTTCTCTAGTACTGGGTAAGGGCCACTCCATTTGTCCTGAAGTGCCCTGGGAGCCACAGGCTCCAGAACCCAGACTTTCTTCCCTGGCTGAAACTTGACCATAACAGCCTTTTGGTCATACCACAACTTCTGGAGTTGTTGGTTGGCCTCAAGGTTTTTGCTTGCCTTTTCCATGTACTCTGCCATCCTTGAACGTAGGCCTAGTACATAGTCCACCACATCTCGTTCAGGCTCATGGAGAGGTCTCTCCCAGCCTTCTTCAACAAGTGCTAGTGGTCCCCTAACAGGATGGCCAAACAGAAGCTCAAAGGGGGGAAACCCTGCTCCCTTCTGTGGCACCTCTCTATAGGTGAAAAACAGGCATGGCAAGAGGACATCCCATCTCCTTTTGAGTTTTTCAGGGAGCCCCATGATCATGCCCTTCCATGTCTTGTTAAATCCATATGGTATGGTGAATTTGTAAGTCACCCCATACTCATTCCACGTGTTTCAGGTAAGCGGACATGAAGTTGTTACCTCTGTCAGAAAACCACCTCCTTAGTCAATCCCACTCTGGTAAAAATACCAATGAGTGATTTTGCTACTGCAGGAGCAGTAGTGGACCTAAAGGGGAATTGCTTCAGGGTATCTGGTAGCATGATCCACTACTACCAGGATATGCTGGTTCCCTGATGCTTTGGGAGGTTCAAGTGGACCCACTATGTCCACTCCCACTCTTTCAAAGGGGACCCCCACCACTGGAAGTGGAAAGAGGGGGGCCTTTGGATGGCCACCTGTTTTACCACTGGCTTGACAGGTGACACAGGCAGTACAAAACTTCTTTACCTTCTGGGACATATTGGGCCAATAGAAATGGTTGACTAATCTCTCCCATGTCTTGGTTTGTCCCAAATGCCCAGAAAAAGGAATGTCATGGGCTAAGGTCGGAATGAACTCCCTAAACTCCTGAGGCACTACCACTCTCCTAGTGGCACCAGGTTTGGGATCTCTTGTCTCATTTTAAAGGAGTCCATCTTCCCAATAGACTCTGTGGGTTCCACTGACAACTCCTTTTTCTTGCTCAGCTGCGTGCTGTCTTAGGTCTTCAAGAGAGGGACAAGTTTCTTGCCCCTTACACAGCTGTTCCCCTGGGTCCAAGAGCTCAACCTGGTAAGGCTCGAGCTCCATGAACTCGGGTCCCTCAGGGGATAGAACATCTTCCTGGCAAGAGAGGTTCTGTTTCTTCTGCTGTGTTGAAGCTCGTTCCCCAGTCTTCTTTCCTTTTCTCTTGGAAGGTTGGGTCATTATTCCAGACTCCAATACTTCTTTTTCACCCTGAGCCCTGCTTTGTGCCTTGTGTTG
Source organism: Pleurodeles waltl (assembly GCF_031143425.1). Taxonomy (NCBI): domain Eukaryota; kingdom Metazoa; phylum Chordata; class Amphibia; order Caudata; family Salamandridae; genus Pleurodeles; species Pleurodeles waltl. Next base: position 96,566,312 of record NC_090441.1, read on the forward strand.
ACACACACCAGTTCAGGGATACCCAGCATGCCTGCATGGGTCTTGAGCTCTACCTCAGCCCATGCTGAGGACTCCAGATCACTCCCTAGCAGACATTCTACTGGAATTGCAGAGGAGGCTACACCCTGTTTCCAGCCAGTGACCCCTCCCCATTCTAAAGTTACCATTGCCATGGGATGGACCTTACTTTGATTGTCAATATTAGTGACTTGACATGTCTGTCTAGCCAGGTACTGTCCTGAGGAAAGCAGTTTGTCAACATAATGACAATGGCACCTTTATCCCTCAGGGTTTCTACTTTAGTCCCATTGATTAGGAGCTGCTGCCTGTATTTTTGAATGCTAGGCGGCCAGGTACCAGGTGTGTCTAAATCCACCCCACCCTCAGAAACAAATGTAGCTTCAGTGAGAACCCTGGTTTTCTCTGGGCACACTGTTGATCCCACCTGGAGATTGGCTATCCCAGTGCTAAATGGAGTAGTATTTGCTGTGGGACTTTCCTTTGGACAACCTTTGTCTCCAGTTTGGTGTCCATGCTGACTACAAATTCGACACCTGGCCTTCTTGGGATAAAGGTTTTTACCCTTATACCCATTTGTGGACTGTGAAGAGGCTCTGGGCCCTCCCTCCTGAGCAGGTTTTTGGGGCCTTGTAGAAGACTCTTTACTTTTACCCTTGGATATCTCACCACCCTTCCCCTGGGGAGGCTTTGTGACCACTTTCTTTTGGTCACCACAGTCTTGACCCAACGGTCTGCCTTCTTTCCCAATTCTTGGGGAGAAATTAGACCTAGGTCCATCAGATGTTGATGCAGTTTCTCATTGAAGCAATTACTTAACAGATGTGCTTTCATAAATAAATTATCCAGCCCATCATAATCACTTACACCACTGCCAGTTATCCAGCCATCTAGTGTTTTTACTGAGTAGTCAACAAAATCAACCCAGGTCTGGCTCGAGGATTTTTGAGTCCCCCTCTGAACCTAATCCTATACTCCTCAGTTGAGAATCCAAAGCCCTCAATCAGGCTAGCCTTCATAAGGTCATAAGATTCTGCATCTTTACCAGAGAGTGTGAGGAATCTATCCCTACAATGTCCAGTGAACATTTCCCAAAGGAGAGCACCCCAGTGAGATCTGTTTACTTTTCTGGTTGCACAAGAACTCTCAAAAGCTGGCTCTCTGACTAGGATTTGTGGAGTCGTGGTTTGAGGAACTTGCTCTCCCTGGTTAGGACAGGAGGGGGTAATTCATCCTCCTGTTCACTAACTTCCCCATCTGAAGGAGTATCCTCAGAGGGGTGGACCCTTGTGAACTCTGCCAAAACCTCCTGGAGCTTTACTTTGGTAGGGTTGGACCCTGTTTTTTCTTTTTTAGTTTACAGAGAGACCTGAACTCTGACATCCCTAGATGCAGGTAATGGGTGAGGTTGAGTTCCACCACCATCTCATCTGTATTGGACATTATCACTCTAAAAGTTGGGATTACCTTTTAAGAATCTAAAAACTACTTCTAGACCTTAAATCCAAACTTTTAAACTCTAAAGGAAATGCTAACAGGGACTTACACAAGGCCCTAGCAGGACTTAAAATTGTTTAAAAAAATAGTCAAATTGCAAAAATCTATTTCTAATGACAATTTTTGGAATTTAGTTGTGTGATCAGATATTGGCTGAGTAATCCAGCAAATGCAAAGTCTTAGACCCGACTGCTGATCCACCAATGTAGGAAGTTGGCTCTGTATATACTAACTCAAAGTGAGAGATGGTGTGCACAGAGTTCAAGGGTTCCCCTTCGAGGTTGATAGTGGCACAATTAGGTAATACTAATGCTCTGTTTTGTGGTAGTGTGGTCAAGCAGTAGGCTTATCAGAGGGTATTAAGCATTTGTTGTACCCACACACAGACAATAAATGAGGAACACACACTCACGGGGGGGGCTAGCCCTGGTTCCAGTCTGCTAGCAGGTAAGTACCTGTGTCCTCGGGGAGCAGACCGGGGGGTTGGACACACAAACTTCCCAGATTTCAGTGTAGCCATTATGGAACTGTGGAGTTCGTAATTGACAGACTCCCAGACCATATACTCTTTATGGCTACCCTTCACTTACAATGTCTAAGGTTTTGCTTAGACACTGTAGGGGCACAGTGCTTATGCACCTATGCCCTCACCTGTGGTATAGTGCACCCTGCCTTAGGGCTTTAAGGCCTGTTAGAGGGGTGACTTACCTATGCCATAGGCAGTGTGAGGTTGGCATGGCACTCTGAGGGGAGTGCCATGTCGACTTAGTCTTTTTCTCCCCACCAGCACACACAAGCTGTGATTCAGTGTGCATGTGCTGAGTGAGAGGTCCCCATGGTGGCATAAGACATGCTGCAGCCCTTAGAGACCTTCCCTGGCATCAGGGCCTTTGTACCAGGGGTACCAGTTACAAGGGACTTACCTAGGTGCCAGGGTTGTGCCAATTGTGGAAACAATGGTACATTTTAGGTGAAAGAACACTGGTGCTGGGGCCTGGTTAGCAGGGTCCCAGCACACTTCTCAGTCAAGTCAGCATCAGTATCAGGCAAAAAGTGGGGGGTAACTGCAACAGGGAGCCATTTCTTTACACTAGCTTTTTCATCCATTAAAATACATCTCACCGCAATTTCAGCTTATCTGTAAATTACGCACTCAACTTCACTATTTAGGATCCCAGTCATAAAGGCTTTTATGGAGGGCCTGAAAAGAATTATACTACCAAGAACACCACCACCACCACCACCAGTTCCTTCGTGGAACCTCAACATTGTCTTAACACGGCTCATGGGTCCACCGTTTGAACCCATGCACTCATGTGAGATACAATATTTAACATGGAAAGTAGCATTCCTAATTGCCATCACATCTCTAAGGAGAGTAAGTGAAATACAAGCATTTACCATACAAGAACCCTTTATTCAGATACACAAGCATAAAGTAGTTTTACGAACAAATCCTAAGTTCTTACCAAAAGTCATATCACAGTTCCACTTAAATCAAACAGTAGAACTCCCAGTGTTCTTTCCAGAACCAGATTCTGTAGCTGAAAGAGCACTAGATACATTAGACATCCAAAGAGCATTAATGTACTACATTGACAGAACAAAGCAAATTCGAAAAACAAAACTGTTTGTTGCTTTCCAAAAACCTCATACAGGGAATCCAATATCCAAACAAGGCATTGCCAGATGGATAGTTAAATGCATTCAAACCTGTTATCTCAAGGCAAAAAGAGAACTGCCTATAACACCAAAGGCACACTCAACTAGAAAGAAAGGTGCTACCATGGCCTTTCTAGGAAACATTCCAATGACTGAAATATGTAAGGCAGCCACATGGTCTACGCCTCATACGTTTACCAAGCATTACTGCGTGGATGTGTTAACAACACAACAAGCCACAGTAGGACAAGCAGTACTACGAACTTCATTTCAAACAACTTCAACTCCTACAGGCTGAGCCACCGCTTTTGGGGGAGATAACTGCTTACTAGTCTATGCAAAGCATGTGTATCTGCAGCTACACATGCCATCGAACGGAAAATGTCACTTACCCAGTGTACATCTGTTCGTGGCATGAGACGCTGCAGATTCACATGCGCCAGCCCGCCTTCCCGGGAGCCTTTAGCCGTTTAAAGTTGATCTTGAACATTTGTAAATATATCGCTTTAAACCACATTATGTACATACATATTTACTCCATTGCATAGGCACTATTACTATAATACACAACTCCAACCTCACCCTCTGCGGGGAAAACAATCTAAGATGGAGTCGACGCCCATGTGCAATGGAGCCGAAAGGGGAGGAGTCCCTCGATCTCGTGACTCGAAAGACTTCTTCGAAGAAAAACAACTTGTAACACTCGGAGTCCAACACTAGATGGCGGGATGTGCAAAGCATGTGAATTTGCAGTGTCTCATGCCACGAACAGATGTACACTGGGTAAGACAGACAGACAGACAGACAGACAGACAGACAGACATATATCCCCTCCCCTCCCATAGAATACCACTTTCACCACCTCCCCTCTCTCCCTCCTTATTCCAATAGAATACCACTTTCACCACCTCCCCTCTCTCCTTCCTTATTCCAATAGAATACCACTTTCACCACCTCCCCTCTCTCCCTCCTTATTCCAATAGAATACCACTTTCACCACCCCACCGTCATAGTTGCTGCTGGCTAACACAATTCCCCCAAAAAAGAGATAAAACAACCCTGGAGGAGTAACAAGAGAAATCAATTAGCAGGGTCACCCAAACATATAAAGAGTGTTGAAACCGTCTTAGTGCAATAAGGATGTTAAGTTGGCCTGAATCATGGTCAGCATTGCAAAAAGGAAAGATTAATAAAACATATACAATTATATGAACCTAGTAACGTTTTCCAGAAATAAACTTTTGGCATTGGACTGGAATTACGCACTGGGAGCTAAAGGGGTTAAAAGTGGCTGTACATATTTTAAAACTGCCCGAGATGGCTTTAGAATGCCTCAGTATTCACACTGAACTGCACATTGCAAAGAAAGCTTTAGACGCATCTATTAAAAATGTAGATTGCAGAAGTCCCAAGATGGCAAAAGGTGTGAGAAGATGGAAGAAGAGTGAAGACCACAGAAGGCGTGAGAGAGTGCAGACGTGAGAAGACCTAAGACTATGCTTTAAAGAAGACAGTTTGCAGAAAGAAAAAAAAAGAAGACTGATGGCAACAAAGAAAGACTGGGAAGAAGGCATAGAAGAAAGAAGATGATAGTGAAGTAAGAAGATGGAATGCTGGAAGAAAAAATATAGCAATGTAGAAAGAAGACGTCAGAGAAGAAAGAAGACAGCATGCAAGAAGTAAAAAAAAAAAAAAAAAAAGTACCTTCAGCATCGCAGCCAGTGGGAAGGACACTGGCCAGTGTCCACAGTGACGTGATAAGTACTAGGCCCACGGGCAACTGTATGGCAAGATCGGTGAAGATGACAGGAAGTGACGTGAAGATGATGTGCTGGCCAATATGAAGCAGGTAAATCAGAGCGACGTTGGAGTAAGCCAATGGTAAGTGCAGGGAAGTAAGGGGCTGGCTCCAAGCTCCTTTTGTTTTTTTTTTTTCCTCCCTCTAACAAAAGATTTTGCAAGCATGCGCACAAACGAAACCTAAAAAGGTGGTAGGCACTTATTTTTTTTTTTTTTTTACTTTACGCTCAGTGTGGTATACCAGTTTCATTGTCTTGTAGATACTTGGAAATAATTGTTTATCAGTCACAAGTAAAGTCTTATACTCAAGGGTACAGGCATTAATTCCGTCTCTCCTCTCCTGACGTGAAAGTCTCCAAAAGTGAGCATATACTGTAAGACCTCACTACATGTCCAGGCGTGTTTCTACAATACCGAGTTCATACAGTAGGCATGATGGGATGACGTCTCCTAAAAGTAAAGCTTGAAATCCCTTGTATTGAGCGGGAAGGTGCTCTGGTGAAGTGCCTTGGATAATATGCATGCATTTCTGTGGCAAATGCTTGATTATTGCTGTAATGTAACCAATAACTAGATGTAGAGTGAAGCAAGAGTAATGTTTACCCCTCCCAATTTGAAGCACATGCTTATGTCCAGGACATAAGCAACTTTAAAACCACAACGTCTGACCAACTGGAGCGTGATGAACTACAAAATTGAGTGCATGATGGAAAACTGCTGTGTATTCCTGGGGAAAAAGAAACAATATTATAATCTACCCCACAGACAACACACATTTGTTGACAGCACAGTTACAAACTGAAAATAAATCATCACCTTAAAAGAGTGAAAGTCGATCATTCAAACAGAAAACAGAGTGCCTCTGATACCAATAAGATGTTCGGCTTGAAAGATATTGTAGGGCAACTTGTACTCAATTAATTGTAATTTGTGCCTAAACTACACGTACACATTAAGGATCATCATTCTTATTACTGGGATACGATTTCTGAACTATTCTGTATGAAAAAATAAGATTGTCGACAACTCTGTACAGCAAGGTTCCTCATTTAAGGAGCAGGTGACGGATTTGTTTAAATGGCAGATTCTGTTTAATTCTTACAAGTTGCTGTCAAAAAAAGTCGAAGTTTCGTGTAAACGTATTAGTGGGCAGTTAGGTCTAGGCAAGCTGGCTAAGACCAAGGGGAAACGATGGCAGAGGAAGGGTTAATTACTAGAAAGGCCTTCTCTGCACCGCTAGAGGGGGCTCTGGAGCAATAACTGTAAACTGACCCCAGGACTGTGGAGAAAAACGGCTGAGCTGGCTTGCAGGATTGCAAAATACAAGTATTGTATGCTGTAAGCAAAAGCAAGGCTTTCGATTCATCTGGAGAAAGTTACATCTTTATTTGCAAAGTCATAAAAACGTTTTAAGGTGCAGCTGCCAATTGTAAGGGAAAGAGGCTTGAACAAATTTGCGCTTTATGACGCTTCAAAGCGGCATGGCCGCCACGGAGTGCGGACAGATGAAATAAACAACGTGAGGTAGCTGGTAGTCTTGTAAAGCGATCCAATACTGCTGATGGAGTTTGCGCAGTGTAAAACTTTTAAGCGCCATGTCCGCCATGAGCATGAGTGCGAAGGAGAGATAAAACATTTTTAAAAAGTAGCTTGTGCACAGTAAAACTTATAGGCATTCGTATGATTATCCATGTAACAGGGTCGGTCCCCAAGGCGTACAAATGTAAAGCATTTACCAACAACATCCAGGGATTTTTTTTGGAAAGACAGGGCCAGGACGAATGTAAGTCATGGGCGTGGTTAAAGCGCACAGAAGAGAATGCATCATGTCGGAAAGCAGCAATTGCGCGCTTGTACCTGAGGGCGCCGACTTCTATAAATAATGGGACACACACTGTGGTTGCGGGTACTGGGAAAACTGCGTCAGCGCAGCCCGACTTTATTTTATAGCTTCTGTTCCGCGCTCCACCTGGATGCGCGGAACAGGATACAATGTATGGGAGAGTCCGGATGGCTCGCCACATCCCTCCTATGTTTTACTCCACACCTAAAAGCAAGGGATTACATAAAATAGAACGTAACCAACTGAGGGGATCCAATACCGGATTAGTTGCGATCTAAACGAAAACAAAAGAGGACAGAAGCATAGAGAGGAGAAGAGCAAACAGAGAACAGAACGGAAGACTGTCAATGTTCACAGGAGCACCAGAGTGTCGCGCACCCTGCCTGCTCACAGTGGTCAACTGGTCACTCCAGATCCCTGGAGTAATTCTCCGGTTACTGACTCGTGACGCCACAGGGGTCCAGCAGATAGATGGTGATGTTGAGATATAGTTCATGACTGATCTAGATTACAGACAAAGTCCTTTAGCTGACTGTTCGGTTCTGGGTTGGGACGCAGATGATACTTTCCACTTCGGGTGAGCGATCCTTCATGGCCGGTGTCTCCAGATGGCGGGTCACGCGCACAGGGCACCACTACCGGAGCACTCCCTGTCCCTTCATCGCTGCTCTTGGATACACCTGTTGCTTCGTCTATCTCTCCTTCCTCTTCAGACGGGGTCGAGACCCCCGCTCTCCTGAAGTGTGACGCGTTCCTGGTAACCCTCTGCCTACCTCAGGCTGCCATTATCATGGCGCCTCGAATGCCGATGATCTGCCATGCTTCAGGCTCAAATGGTGTTTGGAATTTTCCTCCTGCCCGACGACTCTTCACTACCACCCTATCACCTTCCTGAAAGTCCCTAAGTCTACTTCGCCGTTTTTCCGTGGCCTTCTGATTAGTGAGTTCTCTGCGTCGCTGGGTGGCTTCTACATCTAGTTCTGGTGACACCCAGTGAGGACCAGCCGGGATGCAATCTCGTGGTGGGACTTTGAACATCAACGCTGCAGGTGCACACCCGGTGGTACTATGTAGTGTCTGGCGATAAGCGCTCAGGAATTGCTGCAGACATTGTTCCCCATCTTCTCTTTTTTCCACACCTATCCTGAGTGCTCGGTTCAGAGTTCGCATGAATCTTTCAACGTCACCATTTACCTGAGGCCAGTATGGCATGATCTTGCGATTAAGTATGGCCAGCCCATCCAGGTAGGACCGAAACTCTTGTCCATGAAACGGGGGCCCATTGTCTGTCCTGATCTCGTCAGGGAGCCCAAACATTGCAAATGTCTTTTGAAGTACTGGCTGTACATTCTCGAATGAAGTAGATGACACGACATCGACAACGGGAAACTTAGTACATGAGTCCATGAGGACGACTCTCAGCCGCCCATCTGGGAAACTTCAGAAATCCATGCTCACTTTCGCCCATGGCTTCTGACTGGCAGGTTCGGTGATGATTGGGCAGCTGGGTGGTTCTCCAGATGTGATGACGCATGAATGACACTTCCCCACCAATTCGTCAACCTGGATGTCCATGCCAGGGAACCACACCTTTGCGCGCAGCCTTGCCTTGGTTTTTGCAGCACCTTGATGACCCTGGTGTGCTAGCTCCACCACTCGAGCCCACAAGCTCTGTGGCAGTACAAGTCTCCTTCCCCAGAGAATCAGTCCTTGACTATCCGTGGACAGCTCATCTTGCACCCTCCACATCCCCTGCATCACCATCTTGTTTTCATGGTTGAACACTTTCGTCTTCTCTAGGAAGTGCTTCCATTTTCTGTGATCTAATGCTTCCTTGACCTGATGAGGTACCACATCTGCCTTGGTGGCATTCACAATGTCTGCTACGACAAGGGCATTGGGACATGCTGATTGTACGACCATGGTGCTCTCCTCGTCTTGCTCTTGGCATTCATCTATTGTTATCGGGGACGGGTGACGAGATAAGTAATCAGCTGGGTTGTTCACCCCCGGTCGATAGACAACTGTGAACCGGTAGGGTTGAAGCAAAACGATCCAACGTTCTATTCGTGGAGGCGCCAGGCGCAGGCTTCCGGCAAACAGTGACACTAAAGGCTTATGATCAGTCACCACTTGAAATTCTTGCCCATAGATATACAAGTGAAAGTGTTTGCATGCCCATCGAATCGCTAAGGCCTCCCGCTCAATCTGGGCGTATCATGTTTCAACTGAAGATAGTGCCCTGCTGGCGTACGCAATCGGAACCCACTCCTGATTGATTTGCTCCTGGAGAAGAATGGCACCAAGACCCACTGGGCTGGCATCTACCACCACCTCCGTCCGTCGGTGAGGGTAGAAATAGGCCATGGTTGGCTTATCCAGTAGCACTGCTTTGATGTCCGCAAACGCCTTCTCTGCGGCCGGGATCCACTCCCAGCGGTGCGCTCCTTTGGTGAGCTGTCGGAGAGGTTCCGCCATTATAGCAAGCTGCGGAATGAACCTTCCACAATATGTCGCCATGCCCAGGAAACTTCTTACTTCCGTGGGGTTTTTGGGAACCGGGGCTTGACGAATGGCATCCGCTTTGCACAGGTCCACCTGTAGACCATCCTTTGGGAAAACATAGCCAAAGAACTCCACCGATGTTTGATAAAACGCACATTTTGTCTTGTGGAGTGTCAGCCCCGCATCCGCTAGTCTCTGCAGTGTGGCCCTTAGATGGCAATGATGTTCGTCTCTAGTCCTGGAGTGTATGAGGATGTCATCACTCAAGTTGATCACCCCCGGCAACCCTGAAAAAGTCTCTCTGATGGCATTCTGGAACACTTCAGCTGCCGAGGATACCCTGAAGCTCAGTCTCTTATACCACCGGAGACCCACATTCGTTGAGAAAGTGGTGATGTTTCTGCTATCTGGGTCCAGTTCCAGCTGATGATAATCAGCATTAAGGTCCAGTTTCGTGAACCACTGCGCCCCATTCAGGTCTGCTATGATGTCATCCATCGTAGGTGTTATGTGTTTCTCTCTTCGGATGGCTTTGTTGGGAATGCGCATGTCGACACAGAGGCGAATAGCTTCAGGTTGCTTGGGTTTCGGCGCTATCACCAAAGGCGAAACCCACGGTGTTTTGGCCTTCTACCTTTTCTATTACTCCCTGGTTTTCGAGCAACTGCAATTTTTTTTTCCACCGATGGTCGTAGGTGGAACGGTACATGACGGTGTCTTATGGTGGCTGGAATGACACCTGGGTCTGTGTGAAGTTTGATGCGCTTGCCTTTTAGCCGTCCCAACCCTTCGAAGAGCTGCGGAAACTCACTAATGAGATGTTCAACAGGGGAGTCATATACTTGGCACACGAAGAATACCAACTCCAGCTCCTCCGCGGTGTGACACCCCAACAGAATGCCTCAGTCTCCATTTACCACATAAAATTTTGCTTGTGTCGAGAATTTTCCACTGGTTACTGACACCTCCACCGTACCCTTCAGACGAAGCGGCTCTCAACCCCCATAGTTGTATATTTTGGTGGTGGTTGGGGTAAGAGATGGTGTAGGGGTTAACTGTCGGAACAGAGTGTCATCCATTACGTGACTGACGCCCCCGTATCTATGAGTACTGTTGCTGACGTGCCATTGACCTGTATGTTGCTCATGGGGGGCAGTCACTTCTTCTGTTGTCTCCCGCCGGTGAATGAGACTACAAAGATGTCTTCGTCCTCATCTTCCTCAAAGATGGGCATTCCTTGAGCTGTGTTTTCTCTGGAATCGTCATTTTCTTTGATCATGCTCCTGACTTTGGCGTCCTTTCCCTTTTGGTCTTCTTGCCTGTTTCTTCCTGACTTGCACACTTTTGCAAAATGGTTATTTTTGCCACACCAGTTACATGTTTTTCCTTTCGTCGTTCACTGGGTCTGAAAGAGTGCGGCTGCGTCCTGGTGATTTCCGGGTTTGAATGGCGTCTATCTGCTCTTCTTTCACCTGGACTGGACGTGTGGTCGAAGCAGCTGCCAACGATTGTCCTCTCCCTGCCGCCATGGCATCCGCCCGGACCGCTGATAGTTCGTGTGAGCGTGCCAGGACCAGGATTTCATCCAGGGAGATGCCTTGCTGGCGTAGGATGAGTTTTATCAGGGTGTTGGACCTAATCTCCTCTTGCTGATTGAGTCCTACGCATGAGCTTGCTAGCTTTCTCAGTCGTGCGTAAAACAAGTTGTAGGAAGTTGGCTCTGTATGCACTATTTCAAAGTAAGGAATAGTATGCACAGAGTCCAAGGGTTCCCCTTAGAGGTAAGATAGTGGCAAAAAGAGATAATACTAATGCTCTATTTTGTGGTAGTGTGGTCGAGCAGTAGGCTTATCCAAGGAGTAGTGTTAAGCATTTGTTGTACATACACATAGACAATAAATGAGGTACACACACTCAGAGACAAATCCAGCCAATAGGTTTTGTTATAGAAAAATATATTTTCTTAGTTTATTTTAAGAACCACAGGTTCAAATTCTACATGTAATATCTCATTCGAAAGGTATTGCAGGTAAGTACTTTAGGAACTTCAAATCATCAAAATTGCAGGTATACTTTTCAAGTTATTCACAAATAGCTGTTTTAAAAGTGGACACTTAGTGCAATTTTCACAGTTCCTAGGGGAGGTAAGTATTTGTTAGGTTAACCAGGTAAGTAAGACACTTACAGGGCTTAGTTCTTGGTCCAAGGTAGCCCACCGTTGGGGGTTCAGAGCAACCCCAAAGTCACCACACCAGCAGCTCAGGGCCGGTCAGGTGCAGAGTTCAAAGTGGTGCCCAAAACGCATAGGCTAGAATGGAGAGAAGGGGGTGCCCCGGTTCCGGTCTGCTTGCAGGTAAGTACCCGCGTCTTCAGAGGGCAGACCAGGGGGGTTTTGTAGGGCACCGGGGGGGACACAAGCCCACACAGAAATTTCACCCTCAGCGGCGCGGGGGTGGCCGGGTGCAGTGTAGAAACAAGCGTCGGGTTCGCAATGTTAGTCTATGAGAGATCTCGGGATCTCTTCAGCGCTGCAGGCAGGCAAGGGGGGGGTTCCTCGGGGAAACCTCCACTTGGGCAAGGGAGAGGGACTCCTGGGGGTCACTTCTCCAGTGAAAGTTCGGTCCTTCCGGTCCTGGGGGCTGCGGGTGCAGGGTCTCTCCCAGGTGTCGGGACTTAGGATTCCAAGAGTCGCGGTCAGGGGAAGCCTCGGGATTCCCTCTGCAGGCGGCGCTGTGGGGGCTCAGGGGGGACAGGTTTTTGTACTCACAGTCTTAGAGTAGTCCTGGGGTCCCTCCTGAGGTGTTGGATCTCCACCAGCCGAGTCGGGGTCGCCGGGTGCAGTGTTGCAAGTCTCACGCTTCTTGCGGGGAGCTTGCAGGGTTCTTTAAAGCTGCTGGAAACAAAGTTGCAGCTTTTCTTGGAGCAGGTCCGCTGTCCTCGGGAGTTTCTTGTCTTTTCGAAGCAGGGGCAGTCCTCAGAGGATGTCGAGGTCGCTGGTCCCTTTGGAAGGCGTCGCTGGAGCAGGATCTTTGGAAGGCAGGAGACAGGCCGGTGAGTTTCTGGAGCCAAGGCAGTTGTCGTCTTCTGGTCTTCCTCTGCAGGGGTTTCAGCTAGGCAGTCCTTCTTCTTGTAGTTGCAGGAATCTAATTTTCTAGGGTTCAGGGTAGCCCTTAAATACTAAATTTAAGGGCGTGTTTAGGTCTGGGGGGTTAGTAGCCAATGGCTACTAGCCCTGAGGGTGGGTACACCCTCTTTGTGCCTCCTCCCAAGGGGAGGGGGTCACAATCCTAACCCTATTGGGGGAATCCTCCATCTGCAAGATGGAGGATTTCTAAAAGTCAGTCACCTCAGCTCAGGACACCTTAGGGGCTGTCCTGACTGGCCAGTGACTCCTCCTTGTTGCTTTCTTTGTTCCCTCCAGCCTTGCCGCCAAAAGTGGGGGCCGTGGCCGGAGGGGGCGGGCAACTCCACTAAGCTGGAGTGCCCTGCTGGGCTGTGACAAAGGGGTGAGCCTTTGAGGCTCACCGCCAGGTGTTACAGCTCCTGCCTGGGGGAGGTGTTAGCATCTCCACCCAGTGCAGGCTTTGTTACTGGCCTCAGAGTGACAAAGGCACTCTCCCCATGGGGCCAGCAACATGTCTCTGGTGTGGCAGGCTGCTGGAACTAGTCAGCCTACACAGACAGTCGGTTAAGTTTCAGGGGGCACCTCTAAGGTGCCCTCTGTGGTGGATTTTACAATAAAATGTACACTGGCATCAGTGTGCATTTATTGTGCTGAGAAGTTTGATACCAAACTTCCCAGTTTTCAGTGTAGCCATTATGGTGCTGTGGAGTTCGTGTTTGACAGACTCCCAGACCATATACTCTTATGGCTACCCTGCACTTACAATGTCTAAGGTTTTGTTTAGACACTGTAGGGGTACCATGCTCATGCACTGGTACCCTCACCTATGGTATAGTGCACCCTGCCTTAGGGCTGTAAGGCCTGCTAGAGGGGTGTCTTACCTATACTGCATAGGCAGTGAGAGGCTGGCATGGCACCCTGAGGGGAGTGCCATGTCGACTTACTCGTTTTGTCCTCACTAGCACACACAAGCTGGCAAGCAGTGTGTCTGTGCTGAGTGAGGGGTCTCTAGGGTGGCATAAGACATGCTGCAGCCCTTAGAGACCTTCCTTGGCATCAGGGCCCTTGGTACTAGAAGTACCAGTTACAAGGGACTTATCTGAATGCCAGGGTGTGCCAATTGTGGATACAATGGTACATTTTAGGTGAAGGAACACTGGTGCTGGGGCCTGGTTAGCAGGGTCCCAGCACACTTCTCAGTCAAGTCAGCATCAGTATCAGGCAAAAAGTGGGGGGTAACTGCAACAGGGAGCCATTTCTTTACACATGTCCACTGACTCGACATCCGTTTGTTGTGTCTGGCGAAGTTTGAAGCGGTCATAGTCAGGATTCAGTTGGGGTCAAAGTGTTTGTTCAGGGCTACAACTGCTGCATCAAAGTCCGATTTGTCGTCTGTGTCTGGGAGTGAATCAAATAATTCTTGCAGCTCGTCTCCGCCCATCAGCAACATGAGGGATCTGCGCACCGCTCCATCTGTTTCTCTTGTGGCTCAGAAGTAGTTGTCTAGACGATTTAACCATAGGCACCATCTTGGCGCTGCTGTGGCCCGGTCAATCAGTTGGCTGAACGAGGGCAGTGCAGAGATTGAGGAATGAGCACTGGTGTTCAGTGGTGCGGGCAGCTGGGGGTTTTCTTGCGATGGTGCACTCATTTTGTCACCCCTTGTGTGTGCACTTTTTATTTGTTGCTGTTAGGATGCAGGTTTTTTTTATTTTTTCTTCTTTGTTGTTTTTTTTTCTCTTCTCAGTGTTCTTGTTGTGCGTGCATATACTTTTCCCAACTATTTATGCCCTTATATGCACATTTCCTTCTCTCTTTTTTTTTTTTTTTTCTCTCTCTCTGGGGGCTCCCTGAAGGTATATCTTTTAATTACACGTGGCACTTGCCCCTCCGGCTCTGTTCAGCGTGCTCCCTCCTCCAGGGAACGCAATGTAGGCCTTCTGTTGCCGTTGCTAGGCAACAGGGTGTGCGCGTGTCTCCCAGCGCGCTCCCCTCCCCCACGTGGTGTTGACACGCCTCAGACGGCAGTGCAGGGCTGGGCTCACCGCAGGAGGCAGGACGGCCTTTTCCTTCCTCTGGGCCGCGTCGGGGGAAACCACGAGACGCCAAGCAGCACTGAAAGCTTAGGTGAGGCGGTGGCTGCGATCGCGCTGCAGCTCTCACCGGTGGAGACTTGAGGCGCGCTTCTTCCGGTCTCTCGGCTGGCGCAGATGGGAGGCGGTTGTCTGTCCACCGCAGGTTCATTCAGTGGGGCGGCGGACGGTTGTGAACTCCGTGCCCCTTCCGCACGACATAATTCGCTGGTGCTCAACGACGCGCTGTGCGGGAGTTCGTAGGCCCGCTCATCGCCAATGTAGTGGGCCGACTTCTATAAATAACGGGACACACACACACCGTGGTTGCAGGTACTGGGGAAAACTGCGTCAGCGCAGCCCCGTCTTTATTTTATAGCCTCTGTTCTGCGCTCCGCCCGGACGCGCAGAACAGGTTACAATGTATCGGAGAGTCTGGATGGCTTTCTACAGTACCCTCGACCCAAAAATGAGGGGGGGGAAAAGACAATCAGTTGAGTAGGCCTGTCTAACAACCGTAGCCTGCCTAAAGAACTAAAAAATGAGATGTTTCTTGAAAATGTTTCTAATCTAAAACAATATTAAAAGAATTCCACTGAGCAGGTTCCTGGACAGAGAGACTCTGACGCCCCTACCCCCCTATTGCATTTCTTCCACTATTTAGGAATCCTTAGAAAATTATCACTAGAAGATCCCAAGATACGAGAAGGCGTGTATTAAATAATTTTCTTGCACCTAAGCAGGACACATGTTCAAACAAACACCTGTACAAGCTTTGTACTTATTACGGTACTTTTTTTTCTGTTCAGTAATTATGTTAGAAATGTGTAATTTGCTGAAACGATCCTAAGCTGACCTGGGGCACTGACCCAACAGCAGTTAGGGTGACCACCCGTCTGTAAATTTCACGAACTGCCCGTAATTTCGCCCTGCCGTCCGTTGTCCGTGATGAAAGGCTTAACGGACGCCATTTGTCCGTAATTTTAGCCTTTCACCAAAAGGACAAAGGAAGGCTGGGCGAAATTACAGGCAGGCACAATAGTTTCCCCAGCTGGAGTGGAAGGCAGGGTGACTCCTGTGCTCAGAGGGAGGGAGGGAGGGAGGGGCAGACAGATAAGAAAGAGACCTTCTTGCCAGTGTATCTCTTTCCCTAAAGAAATGCAAATGTGGGCAACTGGTAAATCTGCAAATGTAAAGGGGCTTGAAAACCTGCATCCACTTTAACCAAAGGAGTCCCTTGAACCTTTCTCATGGTAAATACATTTTCTTTTAGAGAGGTACTGCAATGGTGTTCCAATGTGAGCTGTGGAGTGTGTGGTTTTAATGGAGTGTTATAAAAAAATGTTTGTACTAGGTATAAACTGTATATTATTTAAATCTGTATTTTAGAAGCACTTTTTTTTTTATTTAACCAAAATGTATTTGCACATTTTGTAGCAGCTCATATATGATGTAATTGTATTTATATAACATCCCTGAGGAGGCGTTGAATGCATGATTAAAATAAGGACTTACGCATTCACAGTTCTTTCAGGTGCCTCTGTACCTCATAGAACTAACAACCATTGGCAAAGCCAATAGGTCTAGTCTACGCAAGAGTTATTGGCTTTGCAAATGTGTTTTAGCCATGTTATACACCAGAGTGGCTGGTGTTCATGGCTAAAAGTTAGTGGCATAGTGGTGTGGTGTGGTGTGAAGTGGAGTGGAGTGGAGTAGAGTGGAGTGGCATAGTCGCAGTAGCGTAGAGCCCAGTGGTGCAGGGTACAGTGCAGTTGTTTAGAGTGCATTGGCATAGAGTGTACTGGTTTAGAGTGCAGTGGCGTGGGACAGAGTAGAGTGGCATAGTGCAGCGGAGTACAGTGGCAGAGAGTGCAGTAGTATAGATTGGTGCAGTGGCATAGAGTGGTGCAGTGGCAGAGTGCAGTGGCGTAATGTAGAGTGGTGCAGTGCAGAGTAGGGTATAGTGCTGTAGAGTGCAGTTGCATAGAGTGGAGTGATGCAGAGTAGAGTGGCATAGAGTGAAGTGGCGAATGCAGTAGTACATAGTAGATTGGTGTACAGTACAGTGGCAGAAAGTGCAATGTTGCAGAGTAGAGTGTCAGTGCAGTGATGTAGAGTGGCACAGAGAGCAGTGGCGTAGAGTACAGGGGTGCAGAGTGGAGGGCAGTGGCATACAGTGCAGTTTTCTAGAGTGCATTGGCGCAGAGTGCAGTGGCACAGCGTGGCATGGGGTAGAGTAGCATAGAGTGCAGTGGAGTAGAGTGGCATACCAGAGAGTGGCAGAGAGTGCAGTAATGCAGTGGTGCAGTGTCAGAGTGCAGAGTAGACTCATGTGAGATAAATGTAGAGTCCCAGACATACACTCTAGTGCTGTGAGACTACAGACAAGTTGTGGGTACCTCACATCCTGACATTAGGTGTGAGACTGTGATGAAGCAGAAATGAAGGTTTTACATTTATTTGCGCTTAAACGTAGTGTTGAAATAATCATGTGTGACTTTAACCGAACTAATAAAGATTGTACGGGGACAAAATGTGCCCTTAGAGTAGTTGCCAACATTTATAAGCGTGCTTTATATAACGTGGTGTATTAGAATTGCACTAATCCGACATAATCGTAAACATGTGCTATGATTTGCTTGCTTGAAATGCTTTAGCTTAGCATTACTTTAGTGGAGGCTTTGGCCTAGTTGCCTGGTCTCACGGTTTAGATGCTCGTATTTTTCCAATGTGCTAATAAACGTGTATTTTTGCTTGAAGCTGTACTTTTCCACTGAGATCGTTCACATGCTTATCTTAAAGTTTCGTGCCAGCTTGGCATTTTTCTCTTTACTCCAAGGTCGATCTGCAGGTGCGGACAATGGAGGCTCTGAAAGTGAGCTAATTGGTATAAAATGTTGCAACTTGCGTACCCATCTCCAAGGATAATGTATGCTTAAGTAAAAGCTTGAGAACTGTTGTTTTTGATTGGACAATTTGAAGTCAACCTATGAACCCTCCAATGGAAGACCCTACTGGATTTGAACTGTTGTCTATAAAACCCAGGTGCACGAGAAGAAAGTGGCTATTACCCGCCTTTTTGCAGCCATTACCAGCTCGATACCCGCCATTTTGCAGACTTCGTAGCTATTATGGCCCACCTTGCTGCGACGCCATTTTGAATGAGACTTTGATGCTTTCTCTAATCGAGAGAAAGAGACTTTAAATGATTCATGCCCTAGAGACTTTAACTTTGATCCCTTTGCATGAAGTAGTTGTTTTACCTTGCCGCCGTGAGGCAATTGCCCCGTCCACCCCTGCCCCTTTGCCCCGTCCCATGCTGATCGAGAAACGGTACCTGTGAGAGGAAGGCTTCCTTGCATGCTGATCGTAATTGGTAAATATGAAAGGAAATTGTACAATTGCATTGTGTTTCTTTTAGGTAACCAACTGCTGATTTTTGACAAGATCCCTAGTTAGGAGTTTTCTAAATTAATGTTGCTAAATTGTTTTTGCATGAAGTCCCACATGCCGATGCTAATTTGAGGTTAGATGAGGATTCCTTCTGTTGCACGATGCAATTTGAGACCTTGTTATGCTGACTAAATGTATGCAATTAGCTCGTTACAGATCATAGTATTAGTGATTTGTATTGCTATTATCGAATGCCTTGTTATTCAAATGCTGCATAGATTGCACTTGTTTCGCCGCTATGGACAGCTATTAATGTTCATTTATGTTTATCATTTGGTGTTGAGACACATTTATATTGTGCTAGCTTTATTAATATAGGGAAATAAATTCATTAACTTTGAATAAACTGGTGTGGTCATTCCTGACTGAAAGGTCAGGGTTCGCCGAAATGTATTCTGGATTAATTGTCAAGTGTTATGTTGATCAGGGTATTGCTTATGTTCGTTATTGATTATTGATTTGATTAAATTGATCTATATAGAGTACGGAGAGTTCCACTTAGCCAAAAGATTCATCGGCCTAAAGAGCGTTCGAATACAGGTAAATTATTAGTACGGACCGCTCTATCAGTAGATGGTAGCAGAGGACGGTTTCGTCTTTTGG
Source organism: Pleurodeles waltl (assembly GCF_031143425.1). NCBI lineage: Eukaryota > Metazoa > Chordata > Amphibia > Caudata > Salamandridae > Pleurodeles > Pleurodeles waltl. Next base: position 96,584,889 of record NC_090441.1, read on the forward strand.
GACCCCGTACTCTTAAAGTACATGGTGTTGAATTAACGGTTACGCCCTTTGAGACCCCACTCGAGAAGTTGAATTAGATTTTTCTTGGGTAAAATAGATTGACAGAATGATGATGGGCTAGGTCCAACGCGACTTTCCCGGGATCTCGGAGCTTGCGAATGAAGAGAATGGAGGTGTGGAATCGGCGTTGGCGGTACTAGTGATGGTATGAGTGAAATTAGGGTTTTGCGCTTGCACAGCTTATTGCCGCAGATTGTGTGAAAAGGTTGCGAGGAATTTTTTTTCTTTTTTAGAGGATAGCGGAGGTGCGACTCCGAGTGTAGAAGTAGAGAAGTCGTCGAACTTCATAGAAATAGCGGAGGTGCGACTCCGAGTGTGAGAGTAGGGAAGTCGTCGAACTTCATGTGCGTGTGGCGCTTTGTGCATAAAAAGGTCCACGTGGTTGTTGTTGTTGAGACGGGCCCTGCGAGGTCAAGAGACTCCGGAGTATGTTGATCCATGTTGTGGTCTGGGCGGTTTAGTAGGTTGATCGGGCGTGGTCAACGAGTCGGTACGTGTGTTAAGGGAGTGAAAGGAACTTCGACTTCGGGCTTTGACAAAATTCTAAGTGCACTAGAATAGATCATTGACAAGTTGAGAGTAGGTCTGCGGGTCGGATTTGCTTGCGAACGTGGGGACCGAGAAAGATGGAATAACTGCCGAGGCTAGTGAAAAATCCCTAAGGTCCTGAAGCGATTGTGTTACCCTTCCTGTAGTAAACCGACAGATCTGTTTTATTTTTTGGTAGCTCGCGATACATGCAAGAAGTTGTTACGGGAGGAGCTGAGTGAAGGAGGACTAGCCGCGAGGCTTTGTCAGCCGCAGTGTGTGTGAGTGTGACGTCACTAGGAGCCGCGTTGGGATAGGTTGGTTGGAGAGAAGGGTCGCGCACGGATTGGACGCAGTCCGTGGGGCTCGATTGAAAGGGGAAAGGCAAGCGAAGAGTATTCCGGGAATTAAAGTCACCTATTGATTACAAATTTTGTGAAATAAAAGACGAGAAAATGAAATTTTTTAAAGCATTAAGGAGTTCGATGAAGGGGGAGTCTTACATTAAAGCGAGCGTAGGAGAGGAGACGCCGCCCGAAGGCACACCAGCTTACATTGTAATGGAGGAAAAAGGGGTAGCTCCGTGCCTTTGGCTAAAGCAATGGCACAAGCTGACAGAGAAGCATGGGAGCGTAGCATTCCCGATTCATGGGACATTCAATATAAGGATACTAGAGAATTTGAGATTCACGATGTACGACATGAAGGTACCTCCAAGGCCAGCACAGTTTGAGGCTCTAGCGATTTGGGAACTGATGGCTAGACAGCAGCAGCAAAATAAGTTCGAGAACAGGATAAGGAAGGTAGAAAAGACACTAGCGGACGCTAGGTGGGATAATGCACAGAAGGTGTGGAGGTCAGATGTACTGCAGGGGATAAAATTGTTTCCCGCAATTACTAGGGAAGAAGAGGAGACAGGTAAGAAAGCTACCTGTAAGACAAACAGGAGATGTTCCAAGGATAGAGAAGACGAGGAAAAGTTGAGAAGAGGAGTTAGAGGATGAGGAGTTAATCATGCAATTGCTGAACGACCGTCCACCACCTTATGCAGAGAGTGGACAAGGTCCAAGTACCAGTTCTGCCCCTCCGGCATCGGTACAGAATAATGAAAGTCAGAGTTCAGGAGCATCATCGGGATCTAAGGACCCGAGTCTACTGTTCACCCCGCAGATACCGCAGGTTAGGAGAATATATCCAGATGTGCCCATGTTGAAACAAGTAGAAAATTATCAGCCGCAGATCCCAGGGTACTACAGCAGTGACAACGGTGCAGGAATGATTTTAGATCCAACCGTAAGGGGAGTACAGAATGGTCACAACCTGACATTGGCACAAGTTGAATCAACTCAGTTTCTGATGCCTCAAAAGCAGATGCAGGGGAGAAATGCACATGCTCAGATGACGGGGAGTCAGATGGGCATGCCGGCAATGATGACCCATAGTGTGGGAATGAACATGCCTCAGAACATGGGAAATGGACAAAACCCAGATGCGATATCGCTACCCATTACTGTAGGTCCACCGGTACCTCTGTACAGTCAGCCTAATTTAGGTATGAGCGGTCAGGGATCAATGCTGCAGAATGGGACAGAAAGGAGGTGCATAGAAAACACTCCAGGGATAACTCCGATAGCGGCTCAGCCAACTGGATCTGGGACCTTGATGGAGTTTAGTCCGATATGTGCTCAGTCAACACTGGTGAGGTCGAGTCCCCCACTGATGATACCGCTGTCTGTCATCGAATACTGAAAAGTTGCCGCAACCATCAATGGCAGTCGATGTGAACGCTACACTGATGGGGTTGAATGCGCAACAGCTGACACAGTGGTTCGACAGTCTAAATTCCACACAAAGTTCAGCCAGTGGGAAGGGAGAAGATTATCTGAATAGGGTCAGGTTGAACATGGAAGCACAAGAATTGGTGGAAGGGACTATGGGGGTGAATAGGTTAGAATCCTACTCTGAAGAAGAGCTGAGGTATCTATGTCCCAGGATAACAAAAGAAGTGAACAAGGTACACAAAAGCTTGCAAGAAGTAGCTGACAAAAACGGGGTTGATATAGACAAGACGAAACACTTGAGCAGGAGCTATAGGTTGGATTTCAGGACCACAGATTTTGAACACATGAGGTCAGCAGGCATGAAGGCGCACCTTAGAGAACTGCTGCAGAGTGCACAAGTGTGGAGGTGCTTAGACAAGTGGGAAAGCAGATGGGTAAAGAGGAAGGAAAAGAGGAGGGACAGTGCTACAGAGCTCAACGAGAAAAGACCACAGAGTAGCGAGGCAGTAACCATGTTACCAATGAGGGAGACAGCAGGGGGAAAATTAATACATGTACCATGGCACAGAAGCGACATTCAGTCATTTACGGATGATTTTCCCAAACTGAGAGAGAAGCCGATTGAATGGTATCAACAGACTGATAGGTTTGTGAAGCTTGCAAAATGTCTTTGGGAAGACCTGAACACTCTCTTTGAGATTGTGGTTCCAGCAGATTTGTGGGAGGATTGCAAAAGAGCTGTAGGTTGGCCGACAAGTGAACCAGAAAGAGACAGGGATATGGGTGCACCATCACCTATGGTGATGAGCTTGTACTACAAGGTGATTGAGCATTTGAAGACGAAAGTTGCCGCGAAAAATGTGGATTGGCAGAAGATCCATCGAACGGCCCAAGAGGCTAAAGAGTCGATTCATAGTTACTATGAGAGGTTGTTGAAGGCGTTTAAGAACTACAGTGGCACGGAAACAATAGAGGCGAAGGATATGCTTCATTTTGTGTTCAGATTTGTGGAAGGGCTGAGACCCGAGATAAGTCAGATGATAAAGTCGCATTTGATTTGTTGGCAGTCGAAACCCATCGATGAGGTGTTGAATTATGCGAAATACTGTAGCGACGAAATTGAAGTGAAACAGAAAAGGCTGAAAGAGAAGGTGATGATGATGCAACTTAAAGCAGCTCAGACAGGTCTGCAAGGTTTGCAAGGGATGCAAGGGTTCCAACAGCAGGTACCGCAACCGCAGCCGCAGTTGCAGGGAAATATGATGTTTCAGCCACAGGCCAGAGGTAGAGGCAGAGGAGGTTTTGTGAATAATGGTCCGGATTTGAACACTGTTGTGACTGGTGTGCAGGCAATGAAGAAGGTGATGCCGTGTCACGTGTGCGGAATTGTTGGTCATTGGAAACGCGAGTGCCCGATGGTGGTGCAGGAAGGTGCATGTGCAGGTGCAGGTGTTGGTCAGCAAAACAATGATGTCAATGCATTTCAGACAATGAGGGGACCGAAAATGAGAGGTCCAAACCCAAATTTTCAGACCGTAAATCAGTTGCAGGGATTACAACCTATGCAGCCGCAGCAGATGCAGATGCCTCGCATGCAGATGACGCAAATGCAACCAATGCAACAGCAGTTACCCATGGTACCTAATCAGCAAATGCAAATACCTTTGGCACCAATGAGTCAGCAGCAAGTGATGGTTCCTCCACAGGTCTCGGGTCAGGTAATGAGTACAAATGGCACAGTACAACAGTTCCCACTACACAGTTAGAGTGGAATAAACAATGTATGGGAGAGTGAAAGTTCAGAAGAAGAAGGAGATTGTGTGCTTGCAGCATCCTTGGAAGTTGATCAAAAGGGTCCGTACGTAGAGGGAAGAGTAATGGGTCATCGTGTTTCATTCTTGGTTGACACAGGAGCCACACGTTCGACTGTTAAGAGCAGTGAAGTACCAAATTTGCCACTCTCAGGGAGGACAGTTCAAGTGGTGGGAGTAGCAAACAGGCACCTGACGAACCCAATAACAGATCCGGTACCAGTCAGCATCGGTAACTATCAAGGGGTGCATCAGTTTGTGGTATGTGACTCAAGCCCGATAGCACTGTTAGGGAGAGACCTATTGTGCAAATTGGGTTGTTCGATTATGTGTTCGAACGAGGGAATAACAATTCAGACGAGCAGTGATGGGGAAGAAGAGGACAGTGTAGAGGGGGATGAGATGGAAACTGTCGATGAAGAGTATCCTCTGATTTGTCTTTTCCCGATGATGACTGAAGAAGATATTCCAGCCGAATTACGGGAAACAGTCGGAAAGGAAGTGTGGGATATGACAGGGAAAGAGGTGGGATTGATGAAAGGAGTGGAACCAGTGAAAGTGACTGTAAAGCCCAATGCAATCTTTCCCCAGACCCCACAATACCACATGGCACAAGATACCCTCATGAAAGTTGCCCAACTCATTGACGAATTTGTAAAACAGGAAGTACTGAAGGAAGTGTTAAGCAGTCCATGTAATTCACCAATAATGGGACTAATAAAGCCGAGTGGAAAGGTCCGACTAGTGCAGGACTTGAGGAAAATAAATGACATCATAGTCAAGTGTTGCCCTGTCGTACCAAATCCAGCTGTGATAATGTTTCAAGTCCCTTGCGATGCCGAATGGTTCTCAGTCATCGACTTGTCACAAGCATTCTTCTCGGTGCCTCTTCATGAGGACAGCCAATTCCTCTTTTGTTTCAAATTCCTAGACAGAGTGTACAGTTGGTGTCGAATTCCTCAAGGGTTTTCTGAATCACCGTCAATCTTCAATCAGATTCTAAAGAAAGATTTGGAAGCATTAGAATTGCCATTCGAGTCAACCCTAGTACAGTACATTGATGACTTACTGGTTGCATCAAAGACAGAAAGTGGCTGCACAGCCGATACCATTGCTCTGTTGAACCATTTGGGAAGGAATGGACACAAGGTGTCTCCTTCCAAATTGCAGTTTTGTCAGAAGAAAGTGAAATACTTGGGTCACCAGATAGAGAAAGGGTCACGGAGAATAATGAAGGAAAGAATTACAAGTGTACTTCAAATGAGTCCACCCAAGACAAGGAGGGAGGTGAGGAAGTTTTTGGGAATGGTGGGCTACTGTCGCCAGTGGATTCCCAACTTCTCGACTCTAGCAAAGCCTTTACTGAAATTGACCCAGAAGGATGCCTTGGATCAAATTGAACTGAAAGGAGATGAGATGGATGCTTTTGTTGAATTGAAAGAGTGCATGTGCAGGGCTCCAGCTTTAGGTATGCCTGATTACACAAAGCCTTTCACATTGTTTTGTCATGAACGTGATGCATGTTCTTTGTCTGTCTTGACTCAAGCCCATGGTGGCATAAACAGACCAGTAGCGTATTTTTCAGCTACTTTGGATCCGGTCGCAGCAGCACTTCCAGGGTGTTTGCGCGCCGTAGCAGCAGTTGGTATCAGCCTCACTCAGAGTGAAGGAATAGTGATGGGACACCCAGTAACAGTCATGGTCCCTCACTCAGTTGAGATACTTTTGACCCGCTCCCGAACGCAACACATGACCGGAGCAAGACTCACAAGGTATGAAACGGTAATTCTGGGCTCACCGAATGTGCAGCTGAAAAGGTGCACTACGTTGAATCCAGCAACCTTGCTTCCTGGTGAAAATGCTGAAATTGAGAACGCTGAAGACGTCGAGCATGACTGCCTTCAGGTGACTGAATTTTGCACAAAACCTCGACCTGACATTAAGGACACTAAGCTTGATGAAAATGATCAAATTGTTTTTGTTGATGGTTCATGTCTAAGAGATGGCATGGGAATTTTAAAAGCAGGATATGCTGTATGTACTGTAACAGGTGTCTTGGAAGCGGCCTGGCTCCAAGGAGTCTATTCTGCACAAGTAGCAGAACTTGTAGCCCTTACAAGAGCATGTCAACTGTCTGCATTGATGAAAGTCACCATTTACACTGATAGTCAGTACGGGTTTGGAATTGTGCACGACTTTGGACAACTATGGTCACAGAGAGGTTTCCTGACTTCTTCAGGATCCCCAGTGAAAAACGGGGAGAGAATAAGGGAATTGTTACACGCCATTCAAATGCCAGCCGAAGTTGCAGTGGTAAAGTGCAGTGCTCATACAAAAGGACAGGACTATGTTTCTCTGGGAAATGCATATGCGGATCAAGTCGCAAGATTTTGCGCCTTGAATTGTATATTGCTCAGGGATGAATGGAATTCGATAAGTGAGCCAGAACTCGAACCAGCTGAAGCATTTGCCTTAAAGGTCGTAGATACAATAGATGAACTAAAAGCATTACAGAATAACGTCAGGGAGGATGAGAGAGATTCCTGGATTAAATCACAGTGTATAAAGAGACCAGACGAGTTATGGGTTTCAAATGAGGGAAAATTTGTTTTGCCAAACAGTCTCTTATCACAGCTTGCGCGGTTCTATCATGGGCAAGCTCACCTAGGGAGAGATGCCATGATAAGATTGTTCAAAACTGATTGGTTTAACCCCAGATTTCGTCAAGCTCAGAAGCAGTTTGCCATTGATGTGTCACTTGCCAGCAGATGAACCCGGGGAAGGGAACGGTTGTGAACGCGAGCCACATTGGCAGAGCCAGTGGCCCATTTAGTCGAATGCAGATAGATTTCATTGAGATGCCTGTGCATGGAGGTCTGAAGTATGTGTTGGTGATTGTGTGCATTTTTAGTCACTGGATTGAGGCATACCCCACACGTAGAAATGACAGCCTTACAGTTGCAAAGCTATTGTTGAGAGAGTTGATACCACGTTTCGGATTCCCGATCTCTTTAGAATCAGATAGGGGAAGTCACTTCAATAACGAGGTGATAAAGTTACTTTGCGAAGCGCTGAACATTGAGCAAAAACTGCATTGTAGCTATCGCCCTGAAGCATCAGGACTGGTGGAGCAGATGAATGGTACACTGAAATCAAGAATGGCGAAAATATGTGCATCAACAAATTTGAAATGGCCTGACGCATTGCCCTTGGTGCTAATGTCAATGAGAAACACCCCTGATAGAAAGACTGGATTGTCTCCGCACGAAATTCTCATGGGCAGGGCTATGAGACTTCCTGCAGTTCCCGCAAACGCGCTTTTGAATATTACAGATGATATGGTGTTAGACTACTGCAAGGGTCTGGCTGACGTGGTTCGCTCTTTCTCTCACCAGGTGGAAGCAACCACCTTACCACCGATCCAAGGTCCAGGACACGCACTGAAAGCAGGTGACTGGGTCGTGGTAAAGAAGCACGTGAGGAAGTCGTGTCTGGAACCCCGTTGGAAAGGCCCTTTCCAAGTGATCCTGACGACAACTACCGCTGTGAAGTGTGCGGGGGTTCCCAACTGGATCCACGCCAGTCACACAAAGAAAGTGTTGTGTCCCACAGATGAGGAAGTTGAAGCGCTAAAACTGCCAGTGCCTGATAAAACAGTGCTGAGTGCTGAGACAGAACAAAACCGAACTGAAAGCGAACAGGCAGAAGCAGGAGAGAGAGAGATATTATTGGAGGACGAAGAGACAAACTCACTTGGGGAAGACCAAGGAGAAAGTTCAGACAGCGACGAAGCAGCTGAAGGTGACAAAGAGCCTGAAGCAGCTGAGGGTAGCAAAGAGCCTGAAGTAGCTGAAGGTGACAAAGAACCTGAAGCAGCTGAAAGTGATACAGAGCCTGACGAAAGTAAAGGTGACGAAGGGCTCGAAAAAGGTGAAAAAGCAGGAGAGCCTGATCAGAGGAGGGCTTTCCCAGAAGCAGATGATACAGAAAAAGAAAAAGAGAACGTGATTGATTCCCCAGAAGGAGGGGACAAGGCAGAACAGAACGGAACAGTTCAAGCTTCTACAGAAAAGGTTGCAGGTCCAACAAATGGACATGGTGCAAAGAGGAGACTAAGTATATCACCAGTAAAACAAAGGACTGAAGAAAGTTTGAACGACGGAGGAAGGCCAAAAGTGAAAGAGAAAAGAAAGGAAGTGTCTGTCGTGGTACCATCCCCGAGTGAAGAAAAAGACTTGACAAAAGAGGAAAGTACCAGCGAGGCAGAATCGAAAAGAGAAGCAAAATTGAAAAGGAAAAGGATACCAAACAGGAGATATTCCGGTCCAGAATGGGCATATGCAGTCAATGACGATTGGACTGACGAGTTTGTATCTCTAAGCATCGAGAACGAAGAAGAAGAGATACCAATAGAAAAGAAAAGTTTTATGGACAGTGTTGAATGAAAGGGTGATAAATGACATTGCCTGCTACAATCTAAAGTGATAAAACCAGCTGAGACATTGCTAAACCGGATGAGAGACTTGCTGAACTGATAAAGACTGAGTTATTGCCGAATTGAGACAAATGCTGCTAACCGATAAGTGACTGGCCTCCTGAAGAAAACTGTGTGAACATTGCGCTCGTTCAGCTTTGTAACTGAATTGCTAAATAGTTTCTTTATAGGTGCTTCTAGCTCTCTGATTCTATACAGATCATGACGCAAAGCAGTAGAAAGAAATATTGTAAATATGTGTGTATAGGCTTGATAATTGCATGTGTACTAATAATAATGGCAATAGTGCTTGCAATGCATGGAAAGGGTGAGAATGAGAAAATTGATGCTTCTACTTTTGCTCCTGTCACTGTCACTGAACTAACTGCATTGAAAAGACTAGAATTAGATGAGAGACACTTGCATGATAAGAAAGAGCTTTCGTATAATGTTTTCTATCGCTTGCTAACAGAATATGTTGAGACTATGGATGCGAAAGATTGTTATGTGTGTACACAGATACCGACATCAGTAAAGGAAGGGGTGACTTATCACCACATGCCTCTTACATACGGGATTACATGTAGTATAGTAATGTCTAGATTTTATGGTCAAACTAACATACAGTATTTTTACTCAAATTATGATGTTACCTTTGCATATGTTCCTATAATAGCGCAGCTAAGCCAGATTGCTAAAGATTGGGATGCTAAAATAATGAGGGAATTTTTCGAGCCAATGCTACCTTTTGAAACGGCTCACGCTCATAGGGAAAACCTTACCTGCTCGCTCTCTGCAGTAGAAATAAGCTTTTTAGATCGTACAGATGATAGAAGGGCACAAATGAATGCGAAATTAGAAAAAGAGCTACATAAGAGGACTTCAGTAGATAATTATGATTTTGCCGCAATAAAGACACAAGGGAGAATAGCTTTAGATGCTTGGCATGTAGGGAAATTTTGTATATATCGAGGTGAATCTTATTATGATAACATTTTCGTAGGAGCGAGTGAGTGTAAACATACGTTTATCTTTAAGGCCAAATGGACATTCATGATGAACGGACTTGACCCTGTCATTCCAGGTGTATATTACATTTGTGGGTATAATGCCTATTATCGTCTTCCAAAGGGATGGTGGGGGAGATGTTATTTGGGTATAGTGTTCCCAAAGGTTTATCAACTGGATGACCTATCGATGATTCAAAAGACATCTGGATCCCATCGTATCCAGAAAAGAGAGACCGCAGCTGCTGTGGTAGGAGATATATTTGGAGCCATGATTCCAGTTGTCTACTATAGTGGATAACATGATAACATGTTGACAAAGTTTTCAGGTGCTATAATCCTGATAGATGCTGAACTTGCAGCGGAAAGAGCTATGACTCTTCAAAATAGGCTTGCTTTAGACATTCTTTTAGCAAAGGATGGCGGCGTTTGCAAAATGCTTGGTGCGCGCCACTGTTGTACGTATATTCCCGACAATAGTGTGAAAATTAAAACTATGCTTGCTAATCTAACAAAAGAAAGTGCAGATTTGAAGGAATTGAAAGAACCAGGAGTGTGGGAGAAGGTTGGAAAAGGACTTGCTTCAGTGGGAAATTGGATTGGGGGAATTTGGAATGGAATATTACTAAAAATAATACAGGGAATATTAATTGTACTGATTTGCATATTTGGAATTTGGGGAATAAAAAGGGGAATAACAATGATTATGGAAAGAATTAAAAGACGGAAGGAAGAGAAAATAATGAAAAGAATGGCGGAAGAATACAAAGCGAAAACTAGGGGAATTAAAAGGAAAAGAGAACTGACAGAATTTTAATGGAATAAAATTTGTGGGCATGGTTTGGTGTGATGACAAGTAGTCATCAGAGGAGGGATTGATGAAGCAGAAATGAAGGTTTTACATTTATTTGCGCTTAAACGTAGTGTTGAAATAATCATGTGTGACTTTAACCGAACTAATAAAGATTGTACGGGGACAAAATGTGCCCTTAGAGTAGTTGCCAACATTTATAAGCGTGCTTTATATAACGTGGTGTATTAGAATTGCACTAATCCGACATAATCGTAAACGTGTGCTATGATTTGCTTGCTTGAAATGCTTTAGCTTAGCATTACTTTAGTGGAGGCTTTGGCCTAGTTGCCTGGTCTCACGGTTTAGATGCTTGTATTTTTCCAATGTGCTAATAAACGTGTATTTTTGCTTGAAGCTGTACTTTTCCACTGAGATCGTTCACATGCTTATGTCGCGCCGCGCGGTGCGGCGCGAGCCGAGAGCTCGACTTCGACCGGGCGTTCGGCTCGGACCGCGCACCGCGTTATTAAGACGCGGCGCGCCCCCAGCCTCTCCTGCGCGTTTCGAGGCCCCAGATTTGCTTGGGGCCTCGTTCTTCCTTCTGCCTTTCACTGTCCCAGGGGTCTCTGAACCCTCTTACCTGTTTTTCTTCGTTTCTTTGTCCTTTCTTCTGTTTGCAGTCTGTTGTGTGCCTTTCTTTATGTCTTTTCCTCCTTCCCAGATTCCTGTGCTTTCCCAGCATTCCTTGTTCCCTATTCTCTATGGTTCCTCTACTATTCTGTTCTATATATTGTTTCCCTATCTAAGATGGTGTCCTTTTACTTCCTGTGGGTCACTTCCTGTTTGTTGGTATATAAGGGCTGTGTTTTTCCTCTTTCCTTGCGCTGCAACACTTTCTGCTCAGTTGGTGTCTTCGCTCCTGATTTCCTTGCCTTTTGGTTTTGGACTCAGCATTCTGTATTTTCTGATTTTTGCTCCTTTTGGATTCCTGTTTGTTGTTCTTGTTTTTCTCCAGGACTTTTCCTGTTTGGAGGTTTTTCCCCTTGGAAGGGGTTTTTCCCTCTGGCGCTACTTTCTGAAGGGCACGGTCTGTTCTTGGTGTCTCCATTGCCTACAGCACCGTGGCTACCAGAAAGAGTCGCCCCTTTTTGGGCCAAAGCCGAACATTGAAGATTCACGCCACCAGATCTGCAAATTCCAGGCGCAAGCAGCACGTGAGTCGTGACAGATTGCAGCGCCTGTCTTCTCGTTCACTAGCAGAGAGCGGACCTCGGGTAGTATCCACCTGCATGGGTTCCCCTTCGATGTCTCTAGCAGGAGTGCGAGGTTCCTCGGAACGCTGCAGGTATGCACGGGAGCTACTTGGTTGGGTAAACCCTCTACTCCTTTTCTTTTCCGATCTCCGTTCCTGAAGACGATATTCGATGGACAGTGCTTGATCCATCAGGCCACGAAGATCTTCCGCTCTGGTAGAATGCACTAGTTCATCCTTTATTTCTTCTTTGAGTCCTCTACGAAATAATGTTACCAGAGTACGTTCCACCCAAGTGGTCTCTGCCGCCAGCTGACGAAAACGGGTTATATATTGCAGGACGTCTTGGGAGCCTTGTTGGATGTCGCACAAGGCTTCTTCAGCGGAGGCTTCCAATCCAGGACGGCTAAACATTTGTTTGAAGCGACTCACAAAGGCGGAATAGTCTGACAATACAGGGTCGTCAGAGGACACCATCGGGGATGCCCAGGCAAAGTCTGGGCCTGATAAGGCACTGATAAGATAACCCACCTTGGTCCTGTCGTGGGAGAATTGAGTAGGTCGGAAGGCGAAATACACCGTTAAAGCATCCAAGAACTCGCGAAGCTTGGTTGGTTCACCAGAGAAACAAGGGGTAGAAGCGGAGATTGTCGGAACATCACTGGTGCGGAGGGCCAAAGCCTGTCGTAACGCAGCATTTTCATTACGTAGTTGTTGCAACTCCTGGGCTTGTTGCTGAATCGTGGTTAACAGAGATTGCTCCGGATCTGCAGCAGCCGCCACTGTATTATCCATGGTGTTTGAGGACGTCGGAATGGTTGGGCGCTGCAATCCTAGTTCCTACTCAAGCAAAAGAAGTACCCGAACAGGTACACACTGTGGATGGATCTTTGATATCCTCTGGTCCTGTAGACACCACTACCCTGATGTTAAGTCTACAGGTGGGAAACCATCAAGAACACATCTCCTTCGATCTTATTACGTCCCCTAACCATACCATCATTCTTGGAATTCCGTGGCTCATTAGACATAACCCATATATAAATTGGGTTACCCGGACAGTCTCTTTGTCTTCGCAATTTTGTCACGAGAACTGTTTTACTTCCGACAAGTATTGGTCTCCGAAAAGATCCTTAGCTACTGAAGGTGCCACTGGTATGTCCATTAATACGGTCCAAGGGGTCCCAGACCACTATTTGGAGTTTCAGGATATTTTCCAAAAACCGTCAAAACCTGTGCTACCTCCACATCGAGAATATGATTGTGCAATTCCATTAGAACCCGGCACAATTGTTCCTTTTGGGAGGATGTACTCCCTCACGGAACCCGAAAGGGAAGTTCTAAAGGAGTATCTGGACGAAAATATACAGAGTGGTCTTATTGTTCCATCGTCGTCTCCGGCTGGGGCCCCTCTCTTTTTTGTGCCCAAGAAGACTAAGGATCTTCGTCCGTGCCTGGATTTTCGAGGTCTGAATAAAATCACCATTAAAGATCGTTATCCTTTGCCTCTCATCAGGGACATACTGGAAGCAATCAGAGGGGCCCAACGTTTTACTAAATTGGATTTACGAGGAGCCTACCACCTTTTACGCATAAGAGAAGGCGACGAATGGAAGACAGCATTCAGGACCCCATTTGGCCATTTTGAATATAGGGTTATGCCGTTTGGTCTTACTAACGCCCCGGCAATCTTCCAGAGATTTATGGACTCAGTGTTTTCAGACCTACTTAATCAGACAGTCGTGATCTACCTAGATGACATTCTTATTTATTCTAGAAATCCTGAACTCCATACTTCCCATGTGAAACAAGTTCTTCAAAGACTTCGTGATCATCAACTATTTTGCAAACCAGAGAAATGTGAGTTCGACATAACGGAAGTCAAATATCTGGGCTATCATTTAAGTCCCACCGGCATAGCTATGGACCAAGAAAAGGTACAAGCTATCCTAGAGTGGCCTTCTCCTTCTACCATAAAAGAAACACAATGTTTCCTAGGTTTAGCAAACTTCTATCGACAATTCATTCTAGACTTTGCCAGTCAGACTAGCCACATAACTCACACCTTAAAGAAGGACAATTTAAAGAAGGGATTTGTCTGGACTGAGGCTGCTGAAGCAGCCTTTCAAAGCTTAAAGAGAGCCTTCACCCAAGCCCCCATCTTAAGACATCCAGATACCACCAAGCAATTTATAGTAGTAACTGATGCTTCTGAGAGAGCCATCGGAGCTGTCTTACTCCAACGACAAGAGGATGATGGCCTTGAACATCCTGTTTTCTATTTGTCTCATATCCTTTCCACAGCTGAACAACATTATTCCGTACTTGAAAGGGAATTATTGGCTCTGAAAACAGCCTGCCTTGAGTGGAGGCAGTTTCTGATGGGTTCCAAGGAACCATTTGAGGTGAGGACAGACCACCGTAATTTACAATGTTTAAGAAATTTTGTATGCCAGAATAGTCGTCAGGCCCGCTGGGCCTTTTTCTTCAGTCAGTACGATTTTTATATTACATATATTCCAGGATCCCAAAACATTCTGGCTGATGCTCTGTCTCGCCGATATCCAGAGTGTTCTCCTTCCTCATCCCAGTATCTTCTAGAACCCAGTAAGATCATTGGAGTGGCTCAGTCTTTCCTGGAAGAAGTACAACAAGAATACGCCAACCAATCGGACCATGACATAGAAGAACTAAGACCATTATTGTACAAGAAACAAGGATATTTTTATTACCAAGACCTGATATTCCTCCCTACAAACAAGGTGCAAAAGAAAGCATTACAAATGTGCCATGATTCCCCTGTAGCTGGTCACAGAGGCATCAAAGCCACACAAGAATTACTTTCACGATTTTTTTGGTGGCCTACCTGGAAACTGGATGTGGAAAGATACGTTCAGGCCTGTCCCATATGTGCCCAAGTCAAAATACCTCACACCAGACCGGCAGGATTACTACAACCTTTGCCTGTTCCATCGGCCCCATGGCATACTATCTCTACTGATTTTATGTGTTCGCTCCCACCATCAGCAGGAAACCGGGTTATCATGGTCACAGTGGATTCTTTCACAAAGATGGCTCATTTCACTGGCCTAAAAAAGCTGCCTACTTCCCAAGAACTAGGTCAAATATTCATAGATCATGTCTTCCGTCTCCATGGACTTCCACATACCATAATCTCTGATAGAGGACCTCAGTACATCTCCCGATTTTGGAAGCATTTTTGTAAAACACTGAATATGAATAGAGCCCTGTCTTCAGGGTTCCATCCTCAGACCAACGGACAGACTGAGCGTCTGAACCAAGGACTAGAGCAATATCTTCGATGCTTTTGCAATTCTACCCAAAGTAACTGGAGCACTTACCTCTCTTTAGCTGAATTTTCCTACAATAACTCAGTCCATAGTGCCTCCAAGGTCACTCCCTTTTTCTGTTCCTATGGTTTTCATCCTACCTCTTTCCCTACTTCTCCACAATCCAACTCTCCTCTACCTGCTATTAACTATTTCTCCAAACGCCTTCTCCAACTCCATAAACTAATTCGATCTAATTTGTTACATACCAAGAGGTGTATGAAGAAGGCTGCAGACAAGAGACGTACAACCAATCCAAATTATCATCTGCAAGATAAAGTCTGGCTCTCCTCCAAATTCTTGCCCTCACGTCTCTCTCAAAACAAGTTCACACCTCGTTACTATGGGCCTTTCCGTATTCTCCAGTTGGTCAATCCTGTCACTGTCCGTCTTCACTTACCCCATACATGGAAGATCCATCCGGTTTTTCATGTTTCTCAGCTTAAACCTTATGTGCCTGATCCTTACTCACGTCAGTTTCCTTGTCCACCTCCTGTCCTTGTGAATGATGCTCCTGAATATGAAGTGCAGGAAATCTGTGACTCTCGTCTTTTTCATAAACGACTTCAGTATCTGATTCATTGGAAGGGTTATCCTCTCAGTGAATGTTCATGGGAAGATGCCTCTTCCGTTCACGCTCCTCTCCTGACTCAACGCTTTCACTGTTTATTCCCTCTTAAACCTGGGCCTTCGGGAGGGGGACCTACTGTCGCGCCGCGCGGTGCGGCGCGAGCCGAGAGCTCGACTTCGACCGGGCGTTCGGCTCGGACCGCGCACCGCGTTATTAAGACGCGGCGCGCCCCCAGCCTCTCCTGCGCGTTTCGAGGCCCCAGATTTGCTTGGGGCCTCGTTCTTCCTTCTGCCTTTCACTGTCCCAGGGGTCTCTGAACCCTCTTACCTGTTTTTCTTCGTTTCTTTGTCCTTTCTTCTGTTTGCAGTCTGTTGTGTGCCTTTCTTTATGTCTTTTCCTCCTTCCCAGATTCCTGTGCTTTCCCAGCATTCCTTGTTCCCTATTCTCTATGGTTCCTCTACTATTCTGTTCTATATATTGTTTCCCTATCTAAGATGGTGTCCTTTTACTTCCTGTGGGTCACTTCCTGTTTGTTGGTATATAAGGGCTGTGTTTTTCCTCTTTCCTTGCGCTGCAACACTTTCTGCTCAGTTGGTGTCTTCGCTCCTGATTTCCTTGCCTTTTGGTTTTGGACTCAGCATTCTGTATTTTCTGATTTTTGCTCCTTTTGGATTCCTGTTTGTTGTTCTTGTTTTTCTCCAGGACTTTTCCTGTTTGGAGGTTTTTCCCCTTGGAAGGGGTTTTTCCCTCTGGCGCTACTTTCTGAAGGGCACGGTCTGTTCTTGGTGTCTCCATTGCCTACAGCACCGTGGCTACCAGAAAGAGTCGCCCCTTTTTGGGCCAAAGCCGAACATTGAAGATTCACGCCACCAGATCTGCAAATTCCAGGCGCAAGCAGCACGTGAGTCGTGACAGCTTATCTTAAAGTTTCGTGCCAGCTTGGCATTTTTCTCTTTACTCCAAGGTCGATCTGCAGGTGCGGACAATGGAGGCTCTGAAAGTGAGCTAATTGGTATAAAAGGTTGCAACTTGCGTATCCATCTCCAAGGATAATGTATGCTTAAGTAAAAGCTTGAGAACTGTTGTTTTTGATTGGACAATTTGAAGTCAACCTATGAACCCTCCAATGGAAGACCCTACTGGATTTGAACTGTTGTCTATAAAACCCAGGTGCACGAGAAGAAAGTGGCTATTACCCGCCTTTTTGCAGCCATTACCAGCTCGATACCCGCCATTTTGCAGACTTCGTAGCTATTATGGCCCACCTTGCTGCGACGCCATTTTGAATGAGACTTTGATGCTTTCTCTAATCGAGAGAAAGAGACTTTAAATGATTCATGCCCTAGAGACTTTAACTTTGATCCCTTTGCATGAAGTAGTTGTTTTACCTTGCCGCCGTGAGGCAATTGCCCCGTCCACCCCTGCCCCTTTGCCCCGTCCCATGCTGATCGAGAAACGGTACCTGTGAGACGAAGGCTTCCTTGCATGCTGATCGTAATTGGTAAACATGAAAGGAAATTGTACAATTGCATTGTGTTTCTTTTAGGTAACCAACTGCTGATTTTTGACAAGATCCCTAGTTAGGAGTTTTCTAAATTAATGTTGCTAAATTGTTTTTGCATGAAGTCCCACATGCCGATGCTAATTTGAGGTTAGATGAGGATTCCTTCTGTTGCACGATGCAATTTGAGACCTTGTTATGCTGACTAAATGTATGCAATTAGCTCGTTACAGATCATAGTATTAGTGATTTGTATTGCTATTATCGAATGCCTTGTTATTCAAATGCTGCATAAATTGCACTTGTTTCGCCGCTATGGACAGCTATTAATGTTCATTTATGTTTATCATTTGGTGTTGAGACACATTTATATTGTGCTAGCTTTATTAATATAGGGAAATAAATTCATTAACTTTGAATAAACTGGTGTGGTCATTCCTGACTGAAAGGTCAGGGTTCGCCGAAATGTATTCTGGATTAATTGTCAAGTGTTATGTTGATCAGGGTATTGCTTATGTTCGTTATTGATTATTGATTTGATTAAATTGATCGATATAGAGTACGGAGAGTTCCACTTAGCCAAAAGATTCATCGGCCTAAAGAGCGTCCGAATACAGGTAAATTATTAGTACGGACCGCTCTATCAACTGTCACCCACACCATCTGCCCTGCCTCTTTGATTTTTTTTTAGGTTGAAAGTCCATGGGCGGTTGGGATAAGCCAGATGTTTTTGTTCAATTTGTTTAAACTAGCATAAGGTTAATTACCTTAATGTTTCCCAAACTGTTTGACGGGGGTTTTAAAATGTTCAGAAACATAATCAAACATTTGCTGTTACTTTCTCTCCAAGAAAGATTGGGTAGATTTGGGTAGTGGGGGATGGCCTTGCCGCAGTACTGAAGGGCATTAATTTACTACTGAACAAGAACGTAATGTGACACCTGAATGTAGCATACCAGGAGGCAATCACAAAAATAGTGCTATGTTAAAAAAAAAAAAAAGAGTAAATAAATGCACTGGCAACGTAGTGAGGTATGGCCTCTCTTGCGTGTGTCTGTAAAACTGACGTTTGTTCTTGAATTTTTGTCCTGAATTTTGACCCTTTGACCTGAATTTTTGTCCTGAATTTTTTACGGTCCTGTCCAGAATTTGCATCAATGCCTGGTGGCCACCCTAACAGCAGTGCGTGCCCTCATCTCGGCGCACTTCGCTTTACTACTTAAAACTATGGCCCGTCCACATTATCTACCACTTTTTTTTTGGTGGGCGAGTGACAGAGAACAAAGGCTGAGGTGTGAAACTGATAGTTTCCCTGCGCTAGCGGAGGGCTCTGTCCAGTCGAAGAACGGATGTGGCTGCGCTTCGGGGGCTGACAGGAAACCGAGGAGCAGCTGTCGGGCCTGCAAGGTTCTCGCTGCAGCCTCCGTGTCTGTCTGCCTGGCAGTCGCGTGGCGGCAGAGGAGGCGCGCGTGGCATGGCACAGACGGGCCCATGGAGTCAGCCGGTAAGGGACTGTATTTTGGTTGCATATGGGAGTACCCGGGAACGGCCGGGCAGACCAGCTTGTGCTATCCGTTGTGGTCGGGCTAGAGGTAGGCCCGCCCACAAATTAACAGCCAGACCTGAGCCACGTGCCCATCGTGGTCTCGAGAGCCCGTGCACGAGCCGGGCCCTGAACATATTGTGCATGTAAATCATGCAGCAAGCATCATGTTAGAATTTAACATTTTATCGTAAAAGCGTTCCTGCCCTCCCCTTCCTGGCAATGACAATAGTAGAACTGGGAGGTAAGTTAGCCGTCATGTGTAACATATAAGTGGCGTCGATTTTTATTGCAGACACAGCAACATTATACTCTAATAAACGGACCACAGCAGGTTTTTGTGCAGCGCACACCCCGAACGCATATATTTGAAGGCCCTTTCAAATGTGATAATGAAGAAACAGGACTCTTAGTGAAAAAAACTGTTTGCCTAGGATCACACAATTTCGTCAAGCTGGAAAGGGGCATTTCTTGTTTTAGACTGCAATTCAGCTACTAGATGGATAGCTGCTGCTTTTCTGTTTTACATCAAGGATTTGACATTAAACCGTTGTACTTCTATCTTGGCACTAGAGGTGACAGCCTGGGTGGCACATGAAATCTTGTTTCTTTTTGGGCTTAAGGAGTGAAAAGGAACTCTCACTCAGCCAGAGCCAAGCATCTGGCCCGAACTTTCAGTGGCTCATCCATCTCTAGGTGGGCGCTGGGCACTGATAGTACCTTGAGGGGAGTAAAAACTGAAGCAAGGTTGCATTTCATCATCCCTTTGGACTACCTCCCTTTCACCAGTTTGAGCCCAGAATGGCAGATCCACCACAGACAAAGCCTGTAAGTAGATAGCCTTAGTATATTATGGCATTGCAGTGGTGGACCGACGGATCCTGCTGAAATCTCTCAATTAGATAAAAATTCAACATGAGGACACCATGTGGAACCTCCGATACATTTAGGACAGCTAAGACAGACCCGCAGAGACTATAGATGGAGAACTAGAGTGCCTAGAAGACCTGCACCTTGAGTTTGCCTACTTCTTTTTGTGAAACCAATAAGGTATGGAAGGCTCGGATTGGGGAGACCAGGGAGGTGGTGTCAACGCCTGATCTGTAATACTAAAATATATAGAGAGATCCTTGTAGTCCCAGAACAGCTTATAGTGACTTTATGTTGGCCAAAGTTGGCACTGGCAAATGTCACTAAAGATTCAGAAATGTCACTGAAGAGTAGCACAATTCATAACTGTAGCCATCTTACCTTTTTTTTTTTTAAATAAAGTTGATGCACAAAACAATGGCAGCTTTGGATATCCGATTATCACAGCCCCGGCATCTACATAATGCAGTCGTGGTTTATATTGTGGCAACTCAGGCAAAATATATTTACAAATTGTATTGGAGCATTTGTATAGCGCCTACCACTCTGTTGTGGGGCGCTGAAGAGCTTATCCACACGGAAAGCAAGCTAAAAAATATAGTATGTGTGGTTGGAAGGGTATTTTTGGAGCCTGTATGCGAAGTGTTGCCATGTTGTGTGTGATTACCACTGAGATGTGGTTATCGTGTTAGAGGACATAACGCCTGGTTGTGTGATAGGCAAGGGTATGTGAGAGGCAGATGTGCAAATTATAATTATAGTAAGCACTAACTAGCTTGTGCATGAGATGGTGCATGCTTTTAGTCCGAAAAGGGGTTATACAGAGAAAGCCTAGTAATCCATATGGCTACACGGCAGCCAGAGAAACTGCTGAAAAGTAAAACAATGCCAATAAGGCAAGATGGGCCATTAGTGACCCAAGGAGTAGTTTTTAAAAAAAAAAAAAATTAATTGATGTAGCTATTCATTTTATAAGACGAGGATACTGCCTCCTACTTAATAAGTGCATCCCGTGGAGGAAAGAAGTGTCAAGAGAAATCAAAGCTAGAAACCAGAGCATTAACTACACAAAATTTAAAAGGCCCAGATTCAAAAGGCAGCGGAGAACCAGTCGATTCGTTGCTCATACCCATGCCAGTCGTGCACCCTACGCATGTGAAGGTGACAGACAGTACTTGGTATGTTGCCGCCCTGACGGCAATATCCACTCTGCTTACCTCCTGTTGCCTTTTTATTCTTAACTCCTCCATGCAAGTAATTTTCTTGGATCCCAGAAACCCTTAAGTTTATTTAAGGAGGTTTTTCTCCTGACCTAGAATTTTGTCCCAGAACAAATTCCACTTTCATTATGAGTAGTGAATGACATTTAACAGTAAAAAAAAAAAGACAATGTGAGGAAATAAGACTTACCCTGTTTCCATTACTTTAGCTATGACTGCAGCATGGCACCAATTTGGTAGCTGTCAATTTGTTCCTTATTGGCCTTGCAAATGAGAGAGAGGTCCATATGAGAGAGGACCACCTGGGTGTCGGAATTCTTTGCATAACATAGCTATGTATGCATTTACACTTCAACGTTTTATTCCATAGATTCATTAAAAAAAAGTTTCCAATATTTCACAACAATTAAAATCACTTGCAATGCATTAAACAGTGAAAAACAACTAACACAACCTATAAAATGAATATGCCAAAAGCTTTAGCAGGGGAGTGCAAATCAGCTTGCCATAGCCTTTGACCAAGGAATTTCTTTCCAACAGGGTTCAAAATATTTCAAATAATTATCTAGTGTAACTCTAAGTTGAATGAAGCAAAACAATTTACAAACCGTTTTCTGCTGTCTTGAGATCTCTTAGCAAATCCTTCAAATACACCTTTAATTAGTACTTTATGTAAAGGCTCAGGCAAAGTCAAAGCAGTCATCAGCCTTCTTTTGTAAAAAGTGATAAATCTAATTTCTGTCTTCATTCTAGAAGGTATATGACCAAATTAAGCATAGATGGCGTGAAAGGGATTATCTGGATAAAGGACAGCAGATCTCCCTTTAGTGTGTCAAATGCCAAACTAAAATATAATAATGCCCCAAATAGGTATCCCTTCCCTTATCTTAGCCGCCAACCAATTAAGAGTAAAACAGTTGTCCATAATCATCTAAACACATCTTATTTGGGGTGGTAACGGCTTCTAATTTGTGATCAGCCATACATTCCAGTAGGATTCTGGCTAACATCTTGCCTTTGGACTTCACCAGAGTCGAAAGGTAGCTCAGTCACCACTGGACCCCTTTTTATAGTTGGGCCACATAGTACCGCCGCTGGCATTATTTCAGTCTGAAATTTTGCAGTCCAAATGGAATTGATCTGATTTGTGATGAGCAATTTCTCCTAAAACTCATGTTGATCTTGGATGCCACAATAGCTGACATGAGCTGTGTGATGAATTTTCACCTGCTTGGTGGCCCTCTGATGGTGGGTTCATGCAAGTGTAATATTGGGCTGTAATTTAGATTAAGGTTCTTGTTGAATTCTTGTATTATATACATCCGAATTTGTCACCTTGAAAGCTCACCGCGAAGATGCAGCATTATTTAGAGTAGTAAATGATATTGTGTTGGCCTTCATTAAGTGTGAAATGTCATGGACTGATTTAGGTTGAATGGAAACTTAAATCATCTTATTTATAAAAGGAATTCTAAAACGGGAAAATAATCCAGTGTCAGAATTTCCTCCATCGTACTATTTTTGTGGTGGAGAAAATTTTAACAACGTAGTCACTTCTGTATTTTGTTCCACCTCCAGAAATCAGTGGTTTTCACCACCAACCAAGACACTGTGACTTTGACATTTGAATACCTCTCTCTTCACACAAACTAGCACCTGCTTACATAGGTGCCATTATTACATCTTACTTCCTATTGCATCTAATGAGATGCTTTTGACCCCAACCCAGAACCAGTTCGGGACTCTGAAAAGCTTGAGTTAAACCGTTGGGTCTCCTCGTTCTATCATCCAGAGCTACGTCAGTCATGTTTTTTGTGGTCTTTGATGCAAGAAACGATATTGTTCACTATGAGCACTCTATTATTAAACATAATAAGTTAGGTAGGTTACCCGATCTTCCAATATTTGCATGTCTCATTTGTAAAGTGCTTTAATCCTAAACCTCATGACTATTTCATACCTGAAATTGTGAATTAACACTAACATTTACAAACAGTTCAAGCATTCCAAAGAAATGGCGCTGCTTTGGTTACCCATG
The DNA here is from genome assembly GCF_031143425.1 of Pleurodeles waltl. Taxonomy (NCBI): domain Eukaryota; kingdom Metazoa; phylum Chordata; class Amphibia; order Caudata; family Salamandridae; genus Pleurodeles; species Pleurodeles waltl. The sequence goes on from NC_090441.1 coordinate 96,607,688, forward strand.
TCTGAAACTGCCTCTTATTTCTTGATATTGCCCCTCATTACGCCCCTGGCAGTCCCGGGGTGGCGGTCTGACCATTTCCAATGTGGTGGTCCAACAGCCACATTACAACCTTGGCAGTTGTGCCACGGTCGGACCTAATCCACCAGGGCAGCGCTGCCCTGGGGTTTACGAGTCCCTTCTCTGCCATCTTTTTCATGGTGGTAGCCCTGCCATGTAAAGGCTGGCGGAGATGGGGTGCAGGGGTGCTGGTGCACAGTGAAAAGTGCGATGGATACTGGTGCACCCTATGCACCGCAACATTGGCACCGGCTCCATTTTAAGCCGGTGTCAATGTTGTGCTTTGTTTCTCGCTGGGCCAGCAGGAAACTCTTAATAGGGGCCACAGGAAGGAGGCTGCGCTGGTGGTAATTCGACCACATGAATTTGGCGGACGGAAAAGGCCAGAAAAGTCTTAATGAGGGGCATTATGTGGATACCCCTTTGATCCATGTCATGTTTTGCTTTACATATTGTGCCCTGATGTAAATTTAGTTTATTCACTTTTGTAGTTTTTTTACCATTATCAAGAAAGCATTCTTGCCCAGAAGCAGCTTTCAGAAGTGTCTTGCTGTCGGATCTGTGTTCAGGGAGCAGGGATGTGTATGGGCCTTCAAGCCACTGCAATCTAGTCTCTACAGGCTTAAAAAGCAAGACTGGCTGAAGGTGTTGCACATGACGTGGGTTCATTTGGCAGGTACTGACGGAAAGTATGGCACTCGGGCCGTTTCCCTTGGTTATTTTGCTGTTAAAAATTGTCTAGTGCACTGGTTCTTAACCTGTGGTCCAGGGGCTCCTAGGGGTCCGCAAAGCCTACTCAGGGGGGGTCAACAATTGCTTAGAATATTAACAGATTAATAAAGTGTATATAAATTAAGAAGAAAAATGTAAAAGTGAAAAATGTTAAAACATTTTGTAAATGTGAAGGATTTTGAAATTGTAGGATGAAAATTAAATTGGTATCCACATATTGTTTGGTTTCAGCATCAAACAGAATATGGTATGGATGATGAGTGGCCTCAATTGAATTTAGAAAAACTCCATCCTTTCCATTAAAACTACATTTTTTTTTTTATTATTATCTTATGTTTGTGAATGAAATATATTTAGTCAATTGTGTATTTGTTTGAATGTTTGTGTATGTTTTGTATATTGTTTTTCTGTTCAGATGATCAAAAATGCCTAAACTGGGGTCTCTGGCTTCTAGTAAAGACACAGTTGGGGTCCTGGCATCCCAATAATGATTCAGCGAGATCCCCTGATTCCAGTGATGATAAAGTGAGTGTCCATAAATGTCAAAAGGTTAAGAACCACTGGTCTAGTGCCATGAAATTGCTGAATTTTCACTCTTGAAAGCAAGGTTTGGTGGTTCTTTGTGGTAGATATTTGAGGTGCTGGCTGCATGCCATCCACATGTGCACCACCATGCAGTGCTTGCAACTAAAATATAAAAGTGTAGCTACTCACTGTCCCCTAAGAAATGCTTGTACTCTCCCAATTAAAAGTATGACAAGTGATGGTACTCAACATTTCTAATGAACGAAGTGCAAGTACTCAGTATCTGACAGTTTCTGCCTATTTAAAGGATTGCCACCATGCGCATCTCACACTTGCTTGGGCTGCTACAACCATGTGTGAGTGTAAACCTCTGTCCCAGTTGCAGTATCGCAAATCCGACTTCCATGTATGGTTTCCCATTCATTCAAAGGTAGGATAAAGGTTCATTCTTTTAGTTAATTGGTCCCACATCCCAGACTAACATAGTTGTCTTCCTAGAAAGAGCAGAAGAGATATGTCAAAGGTATCAAAACCTTATTGGTTTAAACTTCGACAGAGATCCACATAGTAACAAATAACACTCCTTACCAGGAAAATATATGACATATTAATACAAAGTCACAAACCTTTTTTAAAAAATCTAAAATACTTTTGCAAGTTTGCTTACTTACAGGATCCTGCAGAAAAATTTAAAACATGCTAGAAGCTTTTACAATATGTTTAAAAAATAAAGACTGTAAAAAGGCTCGGTAAAATATTTTTAAGGCCTAACAGACAAAAGCCACATGATTAAAATCCTATGTGCACTCATACAAAGAGGACCGGTATGTACAGCTAAGCCTGCCAACCCACACTCCTGTTTTGATACATAATGAAAGACCATTAAATCTCTTAATCATAATTATTTTTCAAGCTCTGTGTTCACTTAATAGTCCCAAGTCCCATTGCAGATCGGGGCCAAGCACCCGTGGGGGGAGGATCGTAGAGCCGGTTGAGCCTGCCGACAAAGTAATGCACACAACATCCACAAAGCTGCTGTGACACGGCCGAAACATGTCATGTTGGAGTAAACTTGCACGTCCCATGCATTCCTGGATGTTGTGTTTATTTATATGTATAACATTTTCTCTCTCTCTCTCTCCCCCCCCCAACCCCTCCCTTCCTCTCTATATGACCTACTGGCGGTCACCAGTAGGCAGTTATAGTTGGGATCTAGTTTCCATAGAAAATCGCTTTTTGACTTGGCTGTATCTTTGTCGCCATCTGATGAACCTTCATGGAATTTTCCCCACCAAAAAGTGTATGTTTCGGGGTGATCCATCAGGCGGGGGCCGAAAAAAGGGCAGTCAAAAAAGTGAGTTTCCCATGTTAATTCCCGTAGAGATTTTAGACATGACTACAGCCCAAACAACTGGACGAAATTACATCAACTTTGACAGAAAGGTAGCTCTTGGTCCAGAAAGTGCCCTTTTTGTTATTTGGTGTAAATCCATTGAGTAGTTTTCAAGAAATAAAAGGTAATCCAAATTTGTACTAGGGTTGCAACGGATTTGAGAATAGTCCTGATCTTGTACAGAGATCTGATTGGCTGCCAACACTTCAATAGGAAGTGTTGCCAGCCATTTTGGGACTCGGCTTGAGCCAAGTCCCAAAAAAAAAAAAAAAACAGAGAAAAGGGGTCAGGGTACAAATATCCTAATTTCCTAGCCTTGGGCAAAAAACTTTTTTTTTCAATTTACGGATATATGCGAATTTCGCCATAAATAAAAAAACGTGTCGTCTCCTGCGCTTGTTTTTAATGTATCCCCTGGGTGGGCTAGGTCTTGGGGCATGCATTTTTAAAAATGGAGGGGGGTGCATGGGGCCCCCTCCAAGGGCTTTCTTAAGCCCTGGGGACCACTACCTCCCTGGGGTTACAATCAAAATAAAAGCTCCCCTCCTGGGGCTTTCAGAAGCCTCAGGAACCACTGCCTCTCCAAGGCTAAATTGAACATTATGGAGGGGGTCCACCACCTCCCTGGGGCCAAATGTTAATTTTAAAATATGGAAGGAGCTGCTCCCCAGGGCTTTATTTTTTATAAAAACCTCCTCCTGGGGCTTTCAGAAGCCCTGGGGACCACAACCATGTCTTTGGAGCTAACTGAACATTAAGGAGGGGGGTCTGTGTGGGCTCCGGGGACCATCACATCCCTGGGGCCAAATCCTAATTTTAAAACATGGGTGGGGTCAGCACAGCTCACCTCCTAGGCCTTATATGACCTTGTGGACCACCACATCCCCGGGGTCAGTCCATGGAAAAGATAGGAGGGGGCCACGCTATATCCCTCCTGGAGCCATTAATGGCCCAGGGGACTGCCACTCGGAGGGCCTTCTCCTGCTATCTCCCGGTGTGCCACACTCAGGAGGCAGCTCTTTGCTTTTGCTTGGTGGGAGCTGACAGCTCCTACCAAGCAATAGCAAATACTAACTCCGCTTCCAGCAAGCGGGAGCTGTGAAAGTGCTCCCGCTTGCTGGAAGCAGAGTTTTTATCTTCAGACATGTGGGCAGGGAAACAGATGAAAATATTGCTTCTGCACGCAGGGAGCTGTAGGAGCTGGGGAGCTAGCTGGAACCGCGGGGGCCTTGAGGCTTCCTCTGCTGTCCCCGAAAAGTTAGAAAATAAATGGTGGCCTCTTCTTGGATAAATAAGTAGGGCATGAATCATTCTGGCACAATGTTATTTTTACAAAAATTAAACTTCAACAGGATGCACTTATGGGTATAAACAAAGCAGGTGCCCAATATGAAGCACCACTTCTGTAAAGAACTAATCATCCTAACTTCCTACATATGACCAAGTCAAAGCAAGTGTTTTTCTCTGCATTTCCACCTGGAAAAGGTATCTGTAATCTTGATGGGGGTGTTTGAATTCTTGCATTTTTCTAGTGCAATATCTTAGGTAATGACTGCGACCAGTGGGTTCTTTCATGTCATCTGCTGCTCAGACGAGAGATCATGTTCTCTCGTTTAAAAGCTACAATTATAAAAAATGCCCTAGAAGCTCTGCGCGTTTACCCTCCCCCCCCCTTTTATACATTAGTGGTATGCAATTTCTTCCGGCCCCTTTCCGAGGATGATGGACAGCTTAGTAAAATGCCCCCTGAGCGCATTTCCTGCTGACTTTGGAGACGCGTTCTTGTTGCAGAGGAATATGATCACATCTCCACCAAACAAAGAAGCACTTCTGTAAAATATAAATCATCTAAGTGTGTTTTCTGCGCAGTCCACATTGAAAAGTTATCTGATGAACATGGTCGAGGAACAATCACATTGCAAAGTTACAGACACACAAGGTCACTGGAAACATTACCTTGATGTCTTTTACAAAGCTGTAGTGTAGGCGATGCACTATATATTTACCTAATGAGGTAGTACTTACTAATAAGCCAGTAGAAAGTACTCCAGTTGTGTAGACATTCTGCACAAAACAGCGGCCTCTTCTTGGATAAATACGCAGGGCAGGATTCATTCTGGCACAATGTTCATTTCATAGAAATTAAACCTCAACGGTAAGCACTTGCAGATATAAACAAAGCTGGTGTCCAGGTTGAAGCTCCATTTCTGTAAAGTACGTATCATCCTAATTTCCTGTGCATGGTCAAGGCAAAGCAAGTGTTTTTTTCTCTGCATTTCCACGTTGAAAAGTTATCTGTAAACCTTGATAAAGGTGTTTGCATCCTTGCTTTTTTTTTTAGAGCAATATCTCATGTAGTGACTGTGACAGGTAGGTTTTTTGTTGTCATCTGTTACTGAGACCAGAGTTCGTGTTCTCCCTTTTAAAAACTACAAGCATGTAAAATGCCCTAGAAGCCCTGCCCTTTTGGCCCTACTCCATATATATTAGTGGTATGCAGCAGCTTCCAGAAATTTTCCCAGGATGATGGACATCTTACAAAAAGGACCCCTCAAGCGCATTTCTCGCTGATTTTGGAGACAGGTTCTTAAGGCACAGGAACATGATCACATCTCCACCAAACAAAGAAGCATTTCATGAGTGGCTTGCAGTTAGGGGGTAAGCCCTGCGGTCAGTCCCTGCTGCTCCTGACTGAAGGGTGAGCGTGGCGTGGGGTTGGGTGGCTATAGAGGTAGGCCACAGGCCAGGCCCCTGTGGTCAATCCCTGCTGTACACGGCCAAAGACCGTGCGCGGCAGTGGTTTGATTAACATAAAGTAATTAAACTTACTTAATGTTAAAAAAATTATAATAAATGCACTGAAAAAAAACAAAGGTTACAGTGATGTTATAGTTAGGAAATAGAATTAAAAAAACATAGAAACTCATGTAAAAAAACAAAGGTTACAGGAACATTATCATTAGGATCACATTTCAAACTTACAAAACCATAGAAATTCAGCTGTTATAGTTATTTCAAGTAAGTCTAACTCGAGCCCTAAGGTAATTATAACTCGTGCCCCCGCCATGCACAGTTATCTCATAAATAATTTGACTGCTAATGTTACATTGATGTTATTAATGTCATTTTAAAACATGTCATGAGTGCTGTAATATCTGGGGTAACCAGCAGTGCATGGCGAGGGCGCAAATTATAGGTAATTGAAATTACTCTAACAGCTGAATTTCTATGGTTTTGTACACTTGAAATGTGAGCCTAACTATAACGTCCCTCTAACCTTCGTTTTTTTTTAAGTGAATATATAGATGCACACAACATCTAAAGAAGTGTGTGTGTGTATGTGTGTGAATATATATATATATATATATATATATACACACACACATATTTTTTTTTATTTTTTTTTTTACAGGCAGTGGGCCCTAGCCATGCCAAAAATTAATCGAGGCACTATATCTTTTAGTAACCCAGTGAAAGACCAGTCCATCTGACAGTAAAGGAAAGCCCACAGAGTTGCAAAACAAATACAAGATTTGTGTAGAAGGAACAGCATGTCCCCTTCCTCTCTAGAAAATCCCATATCAGGAGCTCCCACAGGGAGCCTTCGGTAGAGTGCAACAATCTGTGCCCCCATTCAAGTACCACTGCCAAAGCAAGGGCATAAACACTAGTTAATCTCTATTCCAGCATCAAGGCTTGGACTGGGAAAGAGGAATCTCAGCCACACAGCTCAACGTTAAAATCCTCCCCTCCGCTTTATTTAGACAAGTTCATGAGTTATGAAGGATATACTTAATTGCCTAGGATAGTAGCGTGGCAGTGATTTTGGCCTTATAGATGGAAACCAAATGTTTAAAGTGTATATGACATAAAGATTTGTAGAAAGAGCTTACTTCCCTCTGAACCCATGATGGACTGAAGCTTCTGCTGAGTTGCATGATGTACAATATTTAGGTTGTGAAAAAAGATCATTTTTAGATAAGCATATGGTTTTCTTTAACTTCTGACTTAATTTCTAGGGGGGGGGGGGCACAAAGTACTCTTATTTTGCCCCGCCTAAACACTGATATTTTGCTTTTTAACACATTAATTTGCATAGATTGACTTGATTTGTAGACCTGCAAACTCAGCCTTCTGCTCTCGCTCTAAATAGCCTGGCTATTTAGAGTGAGAGTCAGTCTGAGTTTGCACATCTCAGACACTCAGCGTTTCAAAGATGACATCACAGACTCTACCCTGTCAGCAGATGTCATGTAAAAACACACACTTGTCCACACACATATGTCCAAATAAAAAGTAAGACCTCTGAAATAAACATAACCGATAAACTGTCTCAAAAGCCAATGTCAAGTGATGCACTCAGAAAAGAACGCTGCCAAAAGGTCTACACCAACATTTCTAATCCTGTTCTGAAGTAGAGACTCTATGAAAAGAGGGAAACAAAAATGATTAACCACAGAAATTCTACATGTTTGGGATTGATCGGTCTTGTTTTCCCATTCAGGCGAGCTAAAGAGGGGAAGGGGGAAACCTTGTGTTAGGCAGCAGGTTTTCAGTCTGATTAGGCACCCCAAGAAACAAACATTGATAACGCCAATAGGTCTGGCATTAGCTGCCAGCCTTTTGGATTTGACAATGCTTGTTGTTTTGGTTTGTGTAAAACTTTAAAATTGAGGCAGCTTCCCGATCATTAGCAATTTAAAAAAAAATGTCTAAAAGCAAAGACATTTCTTTGCTCTCGTAAAGAACATATTGTACCTGTGGATTGCGGTCCATACATTTTAATGTTCAATTTTAATAGAATTCGATGGCAGATTTTAAACCCGCTTTTTAAAAAATATATAATATTTATCATCGCAATGAGACACTTGAACTCATCACGAACGTGGAGTTTTTAGATGTTGCTTGTGCGTTAGCAAAGTTCCTTTAAAACAAGTTTTGGCTAGAAATATTTAAGAGATTAGTATTGGATAATGTAGGCCAGCTTCCACGCTAGACTTTGTAGGAGGAGTGTCAGAAGTGGCAAATTTGATAATATGTGATAATATGCCTCAATATTTAATTATGGCTGAGGCGCGGGGTGCTGTGGGTAGGTTGTTTTAAAGATTATGTATAGGATTCTGAAGGGGTGGGTTGTTCTATAGACGTGTCTAAACAACAATAAAGATGACTTGACTTGCTCTCATAAAGAACATATTGCCATAATAATGCCTGGTACTGAAGGGAACTACTTTGTGTACAGATGTACTCCTTGTGAAAGAGCAGAATGTAATCACGCAGTGAAGGTAGGCAATGACTAAAAAGGCTGACCTACTGCCAAAACATTTGATTGACACAACAACAGACCAATGGATGAAGAGGGCTCTCTGAACGACCTTCTGTGTAAAATGAAAATGTCTTGGTTTTGCATATATTTTTTCTTTCCTACGTTTATTTAATCCTCCTTTTGCGTTTAATGTTGGTCAGCCGATTACAGTAATTAAAAGCCAATGGAAACTTTTATTTACCCACTAAATAACATTTTTTTGTGATGTGCATTAAAATGAAAGGGGGTTCTTTATGGAAGCACCCATACTATTCTATCAAAAGTATATGTGTAGGTTAAATTTATAACATATTTTTATTTTAAGCAAGGGATCGCCATAATTTAGGTGACTATGTTTTATTTTTCTTTTGTGGCATGCGCTTGTCGTGTATTGCCTTTACTGACAATGAAATTATGACGGTTAATCACCCACCCCTCTCCTCTTTATAGGAACTAGCGTGTGGCTCTGGTCATATTTGCAGGGTGGCAAATTATCAGTCGTTAGTGCCCGCAAGTGTGTAGAATAGCCTTGTTTTGCTCTGCTCGGGGCATTAACAAATGTCAGTTGCCCGTGTGCTTCATTCTATGTCCTCCACCCAGTTTAACTAGGCCTGAGCAGTGTTGCACCATCATGTCTTCGCTTCAGCGGTTTGCATTCTCGGAATAGACCGGAAAGTGGGTTCCATTGATGAAAATGGTGGTGCTCCAGCCCCCAGGCTGTGCTCGTGGCGGATTCACCGGCGCGCGCCTCGGTGCACAATGTCGCCTGAAGCAGCCACTGTCCAAGGCTTTATTTCCACTCCAGCGTGGTTTTTATTGTGCTGTGCTCTTCTCAACCGTCATCTCTTAAAATGATGCGGTTTATTAAAAAAAAAAAAAAGGCACCGCACCTCAGTGGGGCTGAGGGGCAACGTCACGGCCGCAGCCGCTCTGCAGAAGGAAGGGGCCGCCTCCGATGTTAACCCTTGCATTACCTGGTCCTCCAATTTCTCTCCTCCGAGTCCGCGCTCAAGGCGGTTAAAGTCATCTTTCAGCGGGTGTTAATTGAGGCTTGGATGTCTATTAGCTGGGGCGTAGCTCCGGGGGGTGCTACCCCCCCCCCCCCAAAAAAAAATGGGTACTATAGGAAAAAGTTGGGTGCACGCGCTTTTAGTCGGGTAATGTGAAGTGTCTGTCGGATTTGACCTGGGATTTAACATGCCCACAGTGACAAAAATACACACTCCCTTCTCTATGTTTTGGTAGGCCTTAAAAAATGTTGGTCAGTTTGAAAAATGCTTCTTTTTAAGTACCCTAACAATCCGCACACCTCTCTTTCCACTGCCCCTTAAGTCCGCCTCATACCATGCTTCTCTTACTATGTGTTTTAACAAGATGTCCCAGCCTTTGAGAAATCCGAAGCGCACGCTCCCCATTCGTACTGACCAAGCCACGCCCCTGGCCTAGCAAGTCACTCAATCCCACCGGCACAACTCGCACGCTTTTGCTGCCCTTTGCTCGGGTCTGGAAGGCAGCAACGGGGTGAGCAAATAAAATGGACACTAGCAGCCCAGTTTGCATTCTGTACTTCCCACTTTACTCACTTTCCCCGGCTTTCAGCAGCAAACAGGAGGCTGCTGAGGGACGTCTACTCAGACAGAGCTACGGGCGGACTGAGAGGCCCTGAACAGCACCAGCAACGAAAACATACCCCCGTTTCACACGGAGCTGATAGTTATCTTAGTCGGTGACGTACTTTACGTCTTGACAGGTGGATCCATGGATGCCAATTTATGAAAATGCTAGAGGTAGCTAAAGTGACATCACGCTCATTTATGACTTCCGTTTTGACATCATGTTAGCCTTTGCCTCTCAGCCGCTTCCTATCTGCTGATGGGAAGCTAAGGGGAGGACTGCAGGATGCAGGAGAGTAGGAGCACAAGCCACACCCACAGCTCTGCCAGTGTACCTTCACTCCTGAGCTGCAGCACCCGAGGCTGTTACAAATGATAAACCCCCTCACCACTCTATTGGTCCCTTTTAGAGGACACCATACTCAGAATGAGGTGCACTTGCCTGACTGTGGATGGGGACTGCGGCCTGAATTAGCAGGGTGTGCTGCAAGCCTGCATGAACTGCACTGGTAGAACTAGCCCATGGGTACAGCATGCAGGACCCGTTGAATATCTCTGAAGGCAAAAAGGTAAATGACTAAGAGTGTGCACCTCCGAAACACCAAGGGCCAGATGTATGATCAAGGAGTGGGCGCCTCCGGAACACTAAGATGTATGACCAATTTTTTGTGACTTGCAATTTTTTGCGAATTGCAAAAAAAAATGTAAAACAGTGTCTGAGACACTGATAGCAATTTCTGAATGGGTCGCAAGGGACCTGCCTCTTTTATATTAATGAGACAGGTCGCAAATTGTGACCCATTTAGGAATGGCCGCACCCACAGGGATGGTGGTCTGCTGGGGTCAGCAGACCACCATGTCTGTGACTGCTTTTTAGGGTCGAGCCTGCATTGCATGCGCTCGTGCATGCGTATCGCAGCGAGACGCTTTTGTAGTTAGAAAAGGGCACGGAGCCCTGTCAACTTAACATCAGTGTTTTTTATTGGGTCGTTGGCTTGCCTAATAAAATCTGCTTGCTTTCATTAGTCATTTCATTAGCTTTCATTAGTTCATTATGCCTTTTTCGGTGGCTAGCCCTCCTCCAGCGCAGCGACCAAGTACAGAAAACATGCGAGGCTTGCTGTTTTCCATCGGGCTCGTGGACTTCTTTTTCTCTAATTTACGAGCGCGATCTCGCTTGGCAGAAATCGAGCGCTTTACATAGTTAATTTCACTTTTTCGGGTTGTGTACATAAATGCACTTTTGCCCGATAGGTGAAAAGTCGGGTTAGGAGTTTACAACGCGATCAGCTCTAACATGAGCAAACGCGAGACCCGTTGCATTGTAAATGCTTGTTAAGTAAAGCAACCTGTTTTCCCTAAAGGAAAACTGAATGCGTTGCAAAAATAACAAGCATTTGCAAAGCAACGGGTCTCGCGTTTGCTCGTGTTAGAGTTGATAGCGTTGTAAACTCCTAACCCGACTTTTGACTGGTAATGAAACCTATTGGCAAAAGTGCATTTATGTACGTAACCCAAAAAAGTGCAATTAACTGTGTAACATGGCCGATATTATGTAAAGCGCTCAACTTCTGCCAAGCGAGATCGCTCTGGGAAAATAGAGAAAAAGTAGTCCACAAGCCGGACTGAAAACAGCGAGCCTAGCATTTTTTCTGTACTTGGTCGATGTGCTCGAGGAGGGCTATCCCCCGGAAAAGGCATGACATGTGCATGCCTTCCACTAATGAAATCAAGCACATTCTAACAGGCAAGCCCACAAGCCAATGACAGACACTGACGTGATGTGGACAGGGCTCCGAGCCCTGTTTAATTACTAAAACATCTCGCTTAGCGAAACGCATGCGCAAGCGCATGCAACGCAGGCTCGAGCCTAAAAATGAAACGTTTCAGTTACATTTTTTCAGAGTAGGCAGTGCTCTGAAAAAATGTTGGTGTTCCCATTCACAAAGGGGACGAGGTCCCTTGGGGACCCTTTCCCGTTTGCGAATGGGTTACCACCAGTTTGAAATTGGTGGTAACTGTGATTGTTTTGCAACCGCATTCATGGTCACAAAACATTCACATATGGGCCTGCTAGTCGCAATTAGGAAGGGACGCCCTTGGAACGCCTCTTCCTAATTGCGAGTCGCAATCCCTATTTTGCGAGTCGGTAACTGGATACCGACTTGAAAAATAGGGATCGTACGTGCTACAAGGCCATTTTGCGGTCATAAAAGGCAAGTTTTGCTGTTAGTGACTTCAAAATAGCTTTGTACATCTGTCTCCAAGTTTGGTGAAGTGTGCGCCTCATCACTAACTCTACGTCACTGGAGAATACGCCGAAAGTATCACCACCTACTGGTAGAATTTGCCGCAATTCATGCATTAAACAGCCACCAGCAAACTATATTTTTCACATTTAGACTGGAAAGTGCACTTAAACCCAGCAACAACGAACCACCTTGATTTAAAAAAACATCCCCATGCATCTAATGAGAAAACCCCCAATAAAGGGAAGAGCACATTAAAGTTTCCTCCAGTTTGCTGGCCTTCAAATTGAAGAAAATTGCCTCAGTTCCTTTATCCACCATCCAGCATTGAACATTCTCATACATGCCTTAACAATGTACTCAAATATGCCTTCTCATAAAGAATAAAAGGTGCACACCTTTAATTCACTAGATGGACTTACAATGAATATCCAACGTTAGATTTAGGACAATATAAATAGGAGTACTAGCTGTGATCCAAGGACGTTTACACTATGTATGTTTTTTGAACTCTGACCTGGTTGTACTGTAAATAGATTGTGTGTGAGTGTGTGAAGCCCGTCAAACACATGGATGTCAATTAGGGATCATTTTGAAAAAATGGGGCAAACCAGTACCCTGGAAAAATGGGGCAACTCAGTAAGTGAATAGTATAACAGAAAAATGTTTTGGTCCCTCGGGGAAAGGATATGAATTAACTTCCATCTCCAGTTAATTAATTCATATCCTTCCCCCGGATGGGCCAAACAAATGCTTCTGGTATATTAGCCAAATTAGGGATCCCCAGGAGGCGCAGCTGCGACCCCTGGCTTGTCCCTTGCGACCCAGGCACTGGCTTTGCGACCCTTGGCCTCAGAGATGGCAAAATCAGTGCCTGGAACTCGGGTGCAGCTTGTAGTAATGGCTGTTGTTTGGCATTCCACTTTACAGGCTTTCTGTTAATTTTCTATTACACAAATAGTGAAAAACATTATTCACTAATAAAAAATGGAATATAATTCCCTGAAATGTGACTCTATCTGGCAGCTAAGCGAGTAAAAATGATTTAAAATGTATGTTGTATGCATGCATGCCGGTGAGAGTGTTTATGTGAGTGACAGTGTGTGTGTGACCGAGCACATGTGTGCCTAAGTAAAGATTAAATGGTGTGTGATGTCACTCCCGCTACCCCTGGCATTTTGGCGAATTGACGCCCATGGTCAAACACGCAAAACTGACCACATTCTGGACCTTGCGGCTCAACCTGCAGCAAAGAAATCCCACAGAAACAAGAGGGCCAGAAAGCTGCAAACTAAGATCAATGTAAGTCAGACATGTCCACATTAAAACTATGAATCTCGGACATTTGGAAAAAATAGAGCTCAAACAATGGAAATAATTGAGAATAATGGTGCCTTGAAGAGACCATTCTGCCACATTTGTAATAACTGCACAAGGGATCTTAATGAGAACTGCTATATCACTCACTACCCATGAGACCAAATCCCCAGACATCCCAAGCTGTACACGTACCTGGTACATGTGCCTGAAGATGGTAATGGGAAGGCAAAACTGAGGAAGCCTTAATGGGAAGGATGGAACAACATATTTTCCAAGAAATGCGGGTGATTCCCTCAGGTCTCAAATGCTGGTCTAGCTGGCCAGGCCTGAGCACGCTCTGAAGCCAGCTATAGGTCGGACCGCTCTGGATGGAGACATTCATCCCAGATAGGTTGCGGGGACTGGATCATTGTGCCTCAGCTTCTGCAGAGGTCCAGTTGCCACAATAGGGGCCCTTTAAACTCTGGTTTGTTGGGGGCACCTTTTCATTTGACCTACAACTGAGCACCAATCCGCCCCTTCGGCAATTGACGTTCAAGATAGCACTGCAGAGCAATGAAAGGTTAAGGGAGGGAGGTGGTGGGGGGTAACACTTTGATTCCAACCGGTGCATTTTTTAAAGAAAAAAGAAAAATGTTTGCAAAGGAAAAACACTCAAAAGTAAAAAAAATACATATGAAAAATACTTTATACAGCTAAATACTACATGTAAAAGAAATCCAGATTTCATTAAAAGACAAGGCATCGTAAAACCAGGTTTTCGGAATATAGTAGTCCCTTCGTATTGTCTTTGACACAAGGTGTTCACAATGGGCAGAACCTGCCTACGGTATTTGGCAACAAAGGTTTCACTATAAGCTATAACCAGAGCAATTTGGGAAAAACTAAGTGCAGGTGCTCACAGTTTTTTCTTAAAAGGCCGCTGCCTACTTTTACCACTGGCACTGCCCATGTCTACCACTGGCACTGTCGTAAGCTGGGTTTAATACCTCACCAGAGTGGCGCGTGAGCCCACCTCTCTCAAGAGGAATTCGAGGAGAAGGGAGTTTCTTCTTAAGAATATTCTGAAAAAGTGGTGCCGAATAGTAAAATGGACCACCTGTTATTTGGGAAAGGAGAGGCATAGTTAGGGTATAGTGGCCCGCTCACATCCCTTGGTACCGGTGCCACTGCACCTACTGCGCTTATGACAACTACCCCCTCTTTCAGTGTATGAGGGCGTCATTCAGTGCTGTTGCTAGTGATCTGCCTGTTCTCTCTGAAGGTAAACACTGCACTCTTGCTGTCTGTGCTGCAGCTGCTGAGAGTGCCACAGGGAAGTTTACAGCATCCTTAAGCAAAGGGCACATGATTCTAATGCATGGGTACTCGCAAACATTTTCCCAGGGGCCAAAAAGTTTGGTCTGTGATGCGCCTGGGGGCCGCATTGATGCCAGGGCAGTGGCGGTCAAGTGGGGTGGCTTGGGGGATTGGTAGCAAGGTAGGTGTAGGAGAAGCAAATGATATACATCTAGTGGCTGAAATAAACAATGGGAAACCAGAAAACCTGAAATGAATCCCGGCTTACCCACTTTTCCAAATTGTGTGATCCTAGGCAATTGTTTAGTCTCACTTTCCCTCCTTTTTTTGGATTATCACATTTAAGATGACCTCGAAATACATGATTTATGGTGTGCGCTGCACGAAACCTGCTTCTATGTTTGATTTAATAAACTATAATGTTGTTAATGTATGATAGGAACCCAGGCCACCCATAAAGTGCACATACCAAGTGACTTGCCTCTTTAACTTACTATTAGTGGTGTTCTCAGGGTAAGGGAAATAATTAATGTTTCAAAATTTATGTTTTCAAATGTATGTTTGAAAGCTATCACTTTTAAAGGAATACATCTCAATGCACTGCTAAAATATTTTTTACTAAGGCAAAAAGGTTCTGCATGTTATCTAAATCCTTAGTTACTTCCTTTCTTTAACACCAGTTAAGTTTGAAATAAATGATTGTGTGTGTATTTAATATTTTCATTGTTAGTGCGGAGTTGAGCAAACAGCTGCCCAGTGCTCCTGTTGCCCAAGGGGCCGCATGTAAAGGTCAGAGGGGACGCATGAGGCCCGCGGGCCGTACTTTGAGTATCCATGATTCTAATGCATGGCTTCATGTCATAGAAACACGGAGTGACTGCTACATTCCTCTTCTCACGATGAACATCACGAGATGAGGCTTAGCAGAGACACTGCTGCTGTTTGAGCGCACCCCACGGCCAGCCCGGTTCATTTATTCTAGCCGTGGCTTTGCATTTCTGAAAGGCTGATTGAAGTAAGTAGACCCGGGCAGCAGAGGTCTCTGGTGTTTGTTAGAACTTGTCAGCAGAGGCACTGAATCTGCCGGCTCTTATATTTGTTCTTTGTTCGTGCCAGTTCTTAAACTTATTTATTATTCTTTGTCCGTGCCTGCATTTGTTTAATGCGCTGCTTCAAGAGTCTCGGCCCTTAAAACAAGGCCCCACCAGTGGCAAACATTAAATACTGACTACAGCCAAATCTCTGCCGCCTTGAACGGTTGCAGAAGTTCTGCTTCTTTGGTCCACTGTGATTCCTGTTGCAGGTATTATCAAGCTCATTTGGTCTAAAGATACTGCAGTAGGTTTCTGATGATCAAACAACGAAAATCCCCCCAACTTCCTAAGGTGTCTGATAATATCAATTATTGGCAAAGCCAAAAGGCCTCGTCTTGGTAATGCGAATGCCAAGTTGCAGACTTTCCCAATGTTTGTAAAGTAGTGTTTAAAACAAAAAGTAAATGAAAAAAAATAGAAAATTCTGGAGGACAAGGAAACACACATCTTACAGTACCCCACAATTGTACACAACAGACTTGCGGATGTGGGGCAGGGGGCCGCTTTAGAGTCAGAAGAAGGTCCCCTTGAGCCACTGAGCAATGACCGAGGAAATAAGGAGATAGAGTGAGATCCATGGGCGAATTTGTAGGTGTTGCCCTAGAAACAGCTTTAGTTTTCTCACCAGCATCAAGTTTTTTCGAAATATCATAAAACTAGGTATCGTAGGGCTTTTTGCTCAGTCTTCATCATCAATTCGACTGTTCAAATGTCATTCACATTTTGATTCTGCCCACCACAGCCTGCAGCATGGGAATGGGTCAGCCCACTTCAGCTATTGGCACTCTTCACTATGAGTGACATCATTTTGCTCTTCCACATGTGCACCTCCCCCTAGAATGAAGTATACTTTAGTGCTAGGGTTGGCCACTCTCAGTTTATGTTTTTTTAATTTCTCTATTTTTGCATCTCTCATTTCTTACTTTTTTGAATGCCACTTGCACAGGCATATCACATTTAGATGGCAGCAGTTGTACTTTTTATTATATTTACACTTTTAATTTTTAATTTAATAAAATGTACCTTTTATTTTTATTGCATTTGTTTACAAAGACAGAAATGAAAATTGAGGGCTGACAAGGCCAGGCATTTTGGCTTTGCTAATGCTTCTTTCACAGAAGAGCAGAGATAGCACAAGGCTCAGAAAGATGGCCCAGACAAGAGGGTGAGATGTGGGACCATTTTTTTTTTTAAACAAAGGGGAAAGGAAACAGCGCTATACCTACTGTTAGAGCAGCAGCTGCAGTGGCACCAAGTCCAGTGTTGTTAATTCCCCAGTGCACCCAAATTATGCCAGTCTCCCTAACTGAAAAGGCAGCGAGACCCATTTTCCTTGCTAGCATTAGAGTCCAAGCCACCATAGTTGCATCAATGTTGCGTCATTCTCTGGAGTGACGAGCCAAGGGATGAAGAAGGGGTTGGCAAAATATGGGCGCTCATTGTTCTGTTTTTTATAAAGGGACAACCAGCTTGCTTTGGGCCATGGGCCTGGAAAAGGAGAGGAAAAAGGGAGAGGATAGAGGTTGATCTGCTGCACCAATGAAAGTTTAGCTGTCATTGGTCAAGTACGCGCAGAGGCACCTAGACCCACAGGACTGATGGACTCACTGCACCACAATAATGACTGTCTTACTTCATTCAATGAGTGTGGAGGCCTAGTTTATTGCATGTGTTATGGCTCAGGGAACTTTGCTAGGAAGTGGTGGGGGAGACAAAATGTGTTTTTTTTTTTAATTCTCAAAGTGCAGAAACAGTGTGCTAGACGATGGCCAGTGAGGAGAGCCCCCCCGCGTCCAGCTATAGCCCACACCCATTCCATACCATAAAGTTTTGGAAGGGGTCCTGGCATGAAAGCATTTTGCTCAGGCAGGCTCATAACAAAAAAATGATAGATCTCTGCTACATTTTATAGAAACAAGGACATAAA
Organism: Pleurodeles waltl; assembly: GCF_031143425.1. Classification (NCBI taxonomy): domain Eukaryota; kingdom Metazoa; phylum Chordata; class Amphibia; order Caudata; family Salamandridae; genus Pleurodeles; species Pleurodeles waltl. Next base: position 96,625,202 of record NC_090441.1, read on the forward strand.
AATATGTTTTATTACTTATATAATAAACCCTTTTAGTAGTGTTAAAGAATGTCAATATCTACCTGGGTGTGCCGCACTTTGTGTTCCTGGATTGTGCGGATGACAGTGGATTGCATATTTTGGATGGGAGCCAAGGTCCATCGCCTGCATCAGTAATGCAAGGCCACCAATCAGCGCAACCCAGCATTTTCTCAGAGGACATATATATATATATATATATATATACACACACATATAAAAAACTTATTTTCTTATTCTACACATTAGGACATATTCACAAGACATAAACACTTACTGAAACTAACCATGGACACACGTCTGCATTTACATTAGTTTTACATAGATCCTATCTGAATATATTAACGTGATCTTGTGATAAGACATTTCATGTTGTTTTGCTCCCTGTTGTGGAGAGAGTGATCTCACTACATTGTTGAAGCAATTATTGTGGCCTGGATAGACATATATACCGATAGATTCAACACATTAACAGTGTATCTGTATTCATGGGATGTCTCAGAACACATAGGTTACAATGAATCAAACCCAACTTGTCTCGGAATCAACTATCATCCCCAGCATATGAGCAAGGATGGAATCAATCTTCCTCCTCCATGTGATTACTGTGTTATTTACAAGAAGACGAGCACGGTCCTTAAAGGGCTCCTGTGTTTTGATCGTCCTAAAGTATCTGCATCTAAACTCTCCTCCTACCAGCAAAAAGCGTTTGAACAGGCACTGCAGTCAACAGTGCTCTCACACAAATTTCAAAGTATGGCGGGGTCTGTACACATTCGGCATTGTTTCCTTCTGACTTGTATATATTTGCCTTCTGGCGATAGTTGGTAGGTAGTCATAGTCAAGACCAACTTTTCCCATAGATGGAGCATTTTTGGTGTTGCTAATAACTTTGGCGCCGTTTGACGAATATTCATGCAATTTTAAAAACTAGTTTGCCATTCACTTTAGCTGATGTATCGAATCTTTTGTGGTGATTCGTCAAGTGGGAGCCCAGAAAACGGGAGGTGGTCCCACAACGCTTGTTCTCCATTCTATATCCAGGGGGCTTTTGCAATCTTTTGACATGGCTAGAGCCCGAACCACTGAGTGGGATTATACCAAATTTTTCAGGAAGCTAAAATCTTGGTCCTCAGATTGTGCTTTTTGTGATTTAGTGTAAATACGTTCAGTAGTTTTGGAGTCATTAAAGGAAAAGAAAGTGTATATCTAGAGGTGTGGACCCTTCAACAATCTACTTGGGGAGGATTTGCGGATCAGAGGGAAAAGCAAGGCCCTGACTGGCTGGCTGAAACATGAAAGTTGCGGCCACCATTTTGTTTCTTACATTGGCTAAGGGTGGGAAAAAACAGTGTAAAAATAATAAGGGGTCAGGATACAGGGATTGTGACCCTATAGTGCACAAGGAGGGGTCACTTATGCACCCCTCATGGGCAAAACATTGCCCATGTTTTTTTTCCTTCAGCTGATCCACGGATCCACCACGGGGCTCAGTGTGGCTTCCCAGTGTACACTCACAAAGGATCTGCGGCTCACAAAACAATGGAAAAAAAATATACCCACTGCATTCCAACCCCACGTTGCACACAGCCTAGGGTTGGATGCATGCCGGGGGGTTGGCCATGTGTCCAACCCCCACCGTGGACGGCCGAAAGCGATGTGCGGTGGTGGGTGTGTTAACGTGCGGTAATTTGATATTACTTTCTGTTAAAAAAACATAGAAATTCACTGAAAAAAACAAAGGGTACAGGGACATTATAGTTAGGTTACCGTTTTACCCATACAAAACCATAGAAATTCAGCAGTTATAGTTATACTTTATCTGAAGAAACTCTAACATGCCAGAAAGTCACTTTAGGACACAAGTTATAGTTTATTAGCATAAGTATAACTATAAGTATAACTACATAACTATAACTGCTGAATTTCTATAGTTTTAGATGGGTAAAACGTGAACCTAACTATAACATTCCTGGAACCTTTGTTTTTTTTAGTGACTATATATATATATATATATATATGTATATATATATATATATATATATTTATATATGCTCATGCCACCATCATTTCTTTCTTCTGCAATATATAGATAAATCTGTAGGAGAAATAATCCAAAATACTTATCCACCCTGAAAAAACACACGCACGCCTCCTCCCAACCCAGCAGAATATGTTGCTCATAGCAATGCTTGCCACCACAACACATAGAGTAATAAAAGACCATCCAACATAGTAAACCGGAGAACATACCTCACACCAATCCTCAAAGATGCTGCAGCTTAGACTGTTTCAGTCTCTGGGCAGAGGCCTAAGAGATGGCCAAGCAATTGGTACGTGCTCTCCAGTAGACCGTTCTGCCACCAAAATCGCATTCCAACGTGGCACAGCCTTCCAACCAGCAATGGACCAGGAAATCATACAGAGAGCATATTGTCATACGAAGACTCCAACTGTGGTCTGTGATGGAAACTGAAGAAATGCATGCTGGGGCACCCCCAAACAAACAGCACCACCAAGAGGCCACCCCAATGGCACTGCACCCTACACAAATGCCAAGAGCATAACACATCTCCTATTTATGTTTTTCCTTTGAATGCCCCTTCGGTACCTATCTGCCTATGAGCACGATGTTTGAGTCTGCTTGGGAGCACTCCCCTCCCTAAATTCCTGACATTGTGAGATTATCTTGGGGCACAGTGCTCCTACCAGGCTCACTGGCAACTGATCCCTGAGCTGAATTGTTGTTCTTTTTTCCTCTGGTGGATGGCGCTTATTCTTTGCAGAGGTCTGCCACCCCTACTTGGGCATGTGTGGTAAATTCTGGGCAATCTCAGTTCGTGAGCCTGGGGAGAATTCAGAACAATGTATCTATGTGCATAAGGAGTGAGGGAGGAAATAACCGGATGCGCTTGGGTGGACACTTGAGTGATTGACAGTGCCAGCCGCTGCTGGGTAGCCTTAACAGTATAAGGAATCAAGGATGAAATAACCGGATGTTCTTGGGCGGGGTTCTGAATGATTGACAGTGCCTTCAGGTAGCTAGCCCCATGACTACCGGCATTGGAGTGAATGAACAGTGTGCATGTGAGTGCACTGGAAGATGTCAGAGAAAAGCAATGTAAGGGAAAGAAACTCTTCCTGGGGAAGAAATTGACACTCGAAGAGCTCTAGTGGAGGACCGAACAGGCTAACATGAAAGAATACTATACTGGTATTAATAGGAAATCAGAACCAGTGGTGTTTATTAAGCCGTGAAATAATGATTGTGTGCTGTTTTGTTGCAGCTAGAATAAAGGGTGATGTGGAGCCCCTGTGGGCAATCTTCTCCATTTTCCTTCTTGGCGCTCTGGTGACCTTGTGCACGAAGTGTCGAAATTCCGGTAAGAACTTTTTCTTGTAATGTTTCTTGATTTGAGAATTATGAAGACATCAGACTGCTGCAGGAGTTTACCACATCACATGTCGACTGTATTTATGTTTGATTGCTTTGTGCATTGTCGTTGTTTTTTTATTAGCTTCTATCCTGTCAAGGTAAGGTGCTCAAAGACCATGTATCAATAATAGCAAAGTGTGGAAAAATTATAACCAAATGGCGAAATAAAAGAATCTTTGAACTTTATGCACCTTTTATGAAAACGTTGTAGAACCACCCGAATATCTGAATGACGAAATACAATGCGAATACTATGCGAGGCTAAAAGTTTAAAATACATGTCTAATTTGTAAAAGAAAATAATAATAATAAATATTGAGGTCTTCAATAACTCAAAAAAGAGACTTTAGGAGTTGTAGAGAGTGCACACAGAACCGCAAACTAGAATGAAGGTCACATGTTTGTGAAGACAGTTGGGAATGCTAACCCTGACAGGAGCAAAGTGATGTCACGGGACAGCAGCAGAAGGTTGTATATATTACTCTGCTTTTTCAGTCGTGGATATTTCTTAGAGTTCAGTTCCACTACAGACAATGGCCTGATTTACCTATTGGTGGAGGGGTTACTCTGTCACAACAGTGACTGGTTCCTCCAAAATCTAAATCCCATTACATCCAATGGGATTTAGATTTCGGCAGACAGGATATACATCACCGTTGTGACGGAGTAACCCCTCCGCCAATATCTTAGGGCCTGATTTAGAGTTTTGGTGGACGCTTTACTCCATCACAAATGTGACTGATGTACCTTCCACCTTATTACGATTCCCTTAGGCCAGTGGTCTCCAAACTTTTTAATGCCACGCCCCCAGTTGAAAAATAAAAATCAATGGGCCCCCCTCAGAATTTTTACCAATTATTTTATAAAGATGGCAATGTTTAAATATGTCTAGACGTATTTAAACATTGCAGTTAAGTAATGTTACCTTTTTATTAGTGCAATAACATGTTTCTGCTTAAAATAAAACACTGTTATCCGTGTAATGCTTCTTTTGGCCAGAGCCTGTCGCCCCCCTGGGATCCCTTAAGGCCCCCCTAGGGGGGCCCACCCCCCAGTTTGAAGACCCCTGCCTTAGGCTATAATGGGATGTACATTCAGGGACCTTGTAATGAGGTCACTAAAAGCAATTAAGGCTCCCATTGCATGAAATACAAAGTAAACATAAAACAGTATTATTCAAATAGAGGGAGCTCTGTTGCAGATCGTATTAGAGGCGATAGAGTTTGGAGCTTTTGTTGAATGTCTAGCATTACACATATTTGTAATGCTGAAATGTGAAATGGAATCTACAGTCAAAATGCTAAATAGATTTAATACAGTGAACTATGCATAACGCGGGATCAAATCCTGGTTGTCCCATTTAGCCTGTCAGAATTAACTGGTGAATAAAAGGACTTCCATTGAGATGGACAACGTCAGTTGTCACCATTGCACAGAGGGAGCTGGGTGGGTCAAGTGCTCCTATAGGTGTACACATTGTTAATGATTGTGTCAACAACCTGCTCGATTTCCCTTGCCTCACAACAGCACTGAAACTGAACTCAAACCACCCAAAGCAGAGGTCAGCTTGCCCCTATCCTCAGACACACAGTTATAGCTGTGTTTCTGATTTATGTCCAGCACAGAAACACACTTCGGAACTATAATAACACTAAACCAGAAACTTGAAAACTTTTCATTGATTTGTCATGATTTCCTGTCAGTAAACTAAATCCAACATAGTTGTGACCCTATGTGGGAAATGGCTAAAAACAGCTACACTGACATAGTGCCTTTTCTCCAGATAAGATTTCCAGGCACTAATCTAATTAAGAGACATGCAGGGGTGTTATGGACATAAACTCGGAGAGATCTGATCTAGAAGCGGAGATGAGGCTTAAGTTGCTTGTACAAAGATGGGAGAGAGTTGCATTCTTTTAGTTTGTGAAAAGATGTTCCCCATTTCGCAAGACTAAGCAAACATGAGCCCACGTTTTAAGGTTCAATCAATCAATCAGGGATTTGTAAAGCGCACTACTCACCCGTGAGGGTCTCAAGGCGCTGAGGAGGGGAGGGAGGAGAAGGTGGAGGGGGAGGAAAGGGAGGTGCTGCTACTGCTCGAACAGCCAGGTCTTGAGAAGTTTCCTGAAGGTAAGGAGGACTTTGGTCTGGCGCAGGTGGGTGGAAAGAGTGTTCCGCGTTTTGGCGGCGAGGTGTGAGAATGATCTACCGCCGGTTGTAGTTCTGCGGAAGCGTGGGACGGTTGCGAAGGTGAGGTCGGCGGAGCAGAGATGCTGGGTCCGGGTGTAGAAGGAGAGTCGTCTTTCGAGGTATTCTGGTCCGGTGTTGTGCAGTGCTTTGTGAGCGTGGGTGAGGAGTTTGAAGGTGATTCTCTTGTTGACTGGGAGCCAGAGCAGGTTTTTCACGTGGTCTGTGATATGGCAGTGGCGGGGGATGTCCAGGATGGGGCGCGCAGAGGCGTTCTGGAAGCGTTGCAGCCTCTTCTGGAGTTTGCCCGTGGTTCCTGCGTAGAGGGCATTGCTGTAGTCCAGCTTGCTGCTTACGAGGGCTTGGGTGACTGTTCTGGTTTTGGTGGGTATCCATTTGTAGATCTATCGGAGCATGCAGAGTTTGTTGAAGCAGGAGGAGGAGATGGCGTTGACTTGCTGGGTCATGGATAGTTAGGGGTCCAAGATGAATCCTAGGTTGCGTGCGTGGTCGGTGGGAGTTGGAGCAGTTCCGAGAGTGGCAGGCCACCAGGAGTCATCCAGTGCGGAGGGGGTGGAGTCGAAGATGAGGACTTCCGTCTTGTCGGAATTGAGTTTGAGGCAGCTGCTCTTCATCCATTCGGCAATGGCCTTCATTCCTTCGTGGAGGTAAGTCTTGGCGGAGTCCTTGGTGAGGGAGAGGATCATCTGGGTGTCGTCAGCATATGAGATGATGTTGAGGTTGTGGGATCGGGTGATGTTAACGAGCGGGGCCATGTAGACGTTAAAGAGGGTCGGGCTGAGGGACGAACCCTGGGGTACGCCGCAGATGATTTTGGTGGCCTCCGAGCGGAATGGGGGGAGGCGGACTCTCTGGGTTCTGCCGGTGAGAAAGGAGGTGACCCAGTCCATGGCTCTGTCGCGGATTCCAGCATTGCTGAGGGGTGAGCGTAGGGTGTGGTGGCAGATGGTGTCAAACGCGTCTGAGAGGTCCAGGAGGATGAGGGCCGCGGTTTCGCCGCTGTCCAGTATGGTTCTGATGTCGTCGGTGCGGGCAATGAGGGCGGTTTCGGTGCTGTGGTTACTGCGGAATCTGGATTGGGAAGGGTCCAGGGTGCGGTTCTCCTCTAGGAAGCGGGTTAGTTGCCTGTTGACGGCCTTCTCGATAACTTTTGCTGGGAAGGGGAGCAGGGAGATAGGCCGGAAGTTCTTGAGGTCCTTTGGGTCCGCCTTAGGTTTTTTTGATGAGGGCGTTTATCTTGGCATGTTTCCAGCTCTCCTGGAAGGTGGCGGACTCGAAGGAGCTGTTGATGATCTTCCGTAGTTGGGGTGCGATGACGGAGCTTGCTTTGTTGAGGATGTGTTGAGGGCAGAGGCCAGATGGAGAGCCGGAGTGGATGGTGTTCATGATTTCAATGGTGTCGTTGTCCTTGACGGGGGTCCTGGAGAGCAGGAAGTTGGTCGGAGGTGAATCTGTGGTGTTGGTGGTTGCCGGGGGGTCTGGGTGCTGAAGCTGTCGTGGATGTCTGCAATCTTGCTGTGGAAGTAGGAGACTAGGGAGTTGCAGAGGTCTTGGGATGGCGGGATGTCGTTGGCTTTGGAGCTGGGGTTGGAGAGTTCCTTCATGAAGTTGAAGAGCTCCTTGTGGCTGTGTGCGTTGTTGTTGATTCGGTCTTTGAAGGCGGTTGTTTTGGCGGCTCGGATGAGTTGGTGTTGTCTGCGGATGGTGTTTTTGAAGGCTGTGTGGTTGTCCAGAGTCTGATCTTGGCGCCACTTTCTTTCGAGTCTTCTGCAGCTGTGCTTAGATTCGTGGAGATCGGCGGTAAACCAGAAGGCCTTTCTGTCGGTGTGTCTATTGGAGGGATTCTTGATTAGGGCGAGAGTATTGGCACAGGTGTTGACCCATTGCCTGAAGTAGCGGGCAGCTGCATCAGTGTCGGTGGTGTCAATGGGTGGATTCTGGGAGAGGGTTGCGATAAGTTGGTCTTCGGTAACCTTGTTCCAACTGCGGTGGGGGATCCTTTGTGGGTGGTGGTGTGTTGTGGGTTTCTTGAAGGAGGAGTGGATGCAGCAGTGGAGTTCGGTGGCGTGGCTGAAAGAGATGTGATTACTGGCGGAGAAAATAGGGTTGAGTGTGTGTCCTGCGGAGTGGGTTGGTGTTGTGACGAGCTGTTTGAGGCCGAGGTTGGAGAGGTTGTCGAGCAGGGTGGCGGTGTTGTTGTCGTTGGTGTTCTGTTGTCGTTGGTGTTCTGGAGGTGGAAGGTTAAGTCTAAAAAGAGGAATCACCTAATGGTGAAGCAGTCAGTTGGATGGGGTCAAGGGAGGTTGGTCCCAAGTGCTTCAAATGTAAAACAGTAGGAGCAGGGGCCTAATGTTTTACTGAAAAGCTGAATGCTTAGGGCGCTTAATTCAAAGACACCATAGTCTTGATTCCACCTCAAACCTCTTTTATTCACCACCCTGCACTTCTTATTTATCTCACTCTTCTAAGTTATTTTTCATCCCTGTTTGTCCTTGGCCCAGGATTGGCAGTCAACTGGAAATGCCCTGAGACAAGAAAAGAGATGTGCCACATACATGTTGAACAAGGCTTGTCACCACAGTTGATTTCAGCTGAGGGTAAGGGAGTGCTGTAGAAGGAACTCTTGAGTTTGTCCCCTGGGGAAGGAACAGAACGAGGATGCTGGCCATGAAGTGTTTGCTAGTGTGGCATATATCGACAGGTGAATGTTTTTGGTCTGTTGTGCTGTATACCATTGATAAGTCCAGCTTAACGAATAGATCGCATTGCTCCCTCACCAGCCAACTCCAAAGCATCACTGCAGTAGTGCAGCAGGTCCCATTACCTTGGTTAAATCTGATAACAAGAACTGGAAGACTGATGGTAAAATGCAGATTGGTCAACATTTTGGACTCTTAGTGCTTTTCAGAAGAGGAATCAGTACTTCTTTTTAGGCTGGTAGGTATGGTGGAAGCCGTGGCCAAAAGCCTAACAGTTCTACTTACCTTCTTAAAGGCCGTTGCAAGGTAGGGCAGAAATGAGGAAGGCCTAGTTTTTGGGAATAGCCAATAGTGGTTGGTAGACCTGTCAGCCTTAAGGTGGTCTTCCCCCAATCTTTTTGCCTTCCTCCTCTTTTTGCTGATCTTGTTTTTGTTGGCCTTAGGACTCTGCACACTTTACCACTTTGCTAGGCCCAAAACTTCTTTTTTAATACATATTTCACTCCTAGGGTAGCCCCCGGACAGCCCAGAGGGCAGGGTGCAGTGTATTTAATTCGTTTTGCATGTACCTTCAAATGTTACATGTCCTGGTAGTGAAAATTCTTAAAGTTGTTTTTCACTACGGCAAGGCCTACCTCTCCAATAAGCTGACATTGAAGTTACCTTATTACATTTAATAAGTAATTATCTCCAAATGAGAGCAGGGTAGCCAGTTATATTTGGTGTATTTGGAATTGTAATAAAAACATGTCTCTCATGGTAAAGTCAGATTTTACATTGCAATTTTGAAAATGGTACTTTTGGAAAGTTGGCGGTTTCCTGCCTTAGCCACCTAGTGCCTATAGTTTGTCTTTGGGCTACATGGCTGGGTGTAGCTGACAGTTGTGCTGCATGCATTTCTCCTAGGCAGCCACACAGAATAGCGAGCTTAGGTGTGCATGGATGGGCCATCACTGGCAGAATGGGAGGGCGCAGCTGGGCACTGCACTTCTTACACTCTATTAGGCTGTGTCCTTTCTTCACAGAAAACGGCTGCATACCCCTGTAGTTAATCTGGAGCCAGGGCAGCGAAGGCAGGGATTTTGTGCACTTCAAAGAGAATTTCTAGAAGCGTCTCCCACCTTCCAGAGGAAGGGAACTGGGTGTAAATATTGGACCTCAGAAACCAACTCTTTAGTTGACTTCTGGACCTTTGGATACTCTGCCAGGAAGAAGTACTGTTTTGCTGTTGAAAGGACTGCTACTCTGCTGGACTTTGGCCTTTCTGGACGACGCTTTGCTGGACTGCTGCTTTGTTGTGCTGACCTGCTGCCCTCTTGCCTGGGTGACATGGGCTAAACCTGCATCTGGTGAACCTATGACTCCAAAGTGACTGCAAGGGCTAGTTGCCTAACCTTTTGACTAGAGCCTCAGGGACAGAAGGCTCCAAGAATCTTAATCCCAGAAGCTGGACTCTGCCATCTGTAAGTCCTACCCTGCCAACCAGACCTCGACCCTTGACAGCGGGCCTGAAGGTGTTCTGCCAACCCATCTGTGGACCCAGCAGAACCAACGCATCGCCTCTGTTGTGCGGTGCAATCCTGCGCATAACTGACTCATATCTGGGTTCTCCTGACCCAAGGACTCCCCATCGACCTTGTAGCCTGCAGCAGAACTGCTGCCTGTACAAAGCTTTCCTGATGCAGGCCCTTGTACCTCAAACCACTTGTCGACAGCAGCCTTGACGACAATGCAAGTTCACGCATCACAGCTTCACAGCTCCTCAGAACTGATGCATTGCCTCGACTGCCCAACGCATCCTTGACTCCGGACTTTGCATCCCTAACCTTCATTGACGGGGTCCTCAACGATGACGCAGGACCTTGCATCGCAGTTTCGCAGCACCTTTGAATCGACTCATCGTATCAGCTGAGCAACGAATGCTCAGTACAGGATCTCACGATGCTCCACAAGTAGGACCCAAGGTACTCCTGTTCAGTGGGTCTAACTGGATCCCTGTTGCTGGCCTATGCTTCATCATGGTCGACCTGAACTTGTGACTTTGACTTGGTCCAAATTCGATCATATATGCACAGTTGGCTCTTTATTCTTTTTGGTGCCATTTTCACCTTGCATATTTTAAACTTGCATATTTTCATTTCTGATGATTGAAGATTTGTCATTTTGGTCTTGTTTTATTTATTGAATAACAATCTATCTTTCTAAATCTGGTGTGGAACCATTTTGTTGTGTCTTTTCACTCTGTTACTGTTTGAAGTGTTGCACAAATAATTTTACTCATTGCCTTGAAACCTGACTGCTCTGTGCCAAGGTGCCAGAGGGTTGAGCACAGGTTAATTTAGGGTTTGCTTGTGACTTGACACTGACAAGGATTGTAGTTTCTGCTTGAGTAGGGTTATACCCACCTCAACCAGGAACCCAGTTTCTTACAGTGATCATATGGGAGATTAGGATGTGAAGAATTTGGCTAGGGAATCTGTTGTTATCCTGAACTCCTGTTTTACAGTAACCATGTTGCCCAGTAAAAATATTGAGGTCAGCATGTTACTCTTGAGATGGAGTGAGAGATGAACGTATGTAGTGGTACTTATGAAGCACGTACCTAGATGACTTGCAGTGGAAAGCTGAGCAGAGGGATGAGCCCAGTGGTACCATTCATGTTCATTAACGCAAAGCAGGTTGTGCACAGGCTCCTAGATGGTGGGAAGACAGATAGAGCTCTGCAGGTGGAGACTGACACATCCCAGTACAAAAGCAATCACAAACAAAAATTCTACTAACTACCCTAGAGAATCCATTGGTTTGAGGAAATCTGCTGTAAAACCTGTCCCCTTGTCCACCCTTTATTAAAAAGTTCAGGCATAGGCATTTTAACATATCCAAGCTAATTCTCCTAATTTCCCTTCTCTGGATTTGTCTTTTCTCTCTCCACCTCCATCCGTGACCCAGCGAGTTTCCAGACGGGTTACACCGTCACAAACGTGGGAAGTAACACCCTTCGCGCCCCATACCCCCCACCCCAGGACAAACTCAAAATCAGGGTCTATGTACTCTGTCTCTTTTTATTATCTTTTTAATCCTGAAATAATAGACTAGATTAGTCAATGGCTTGCATACTAAACAAAATAATAAAAAAAAAATGTAAGCCGTACACATTCAACTGCTAATATAAATTGATATTATAAACTAATCCTAGATTGCCCAACTCTCTTTTCTCTAGATTTCCCCACACAGTTTTCTCTAGATCGCCCCACAGCCATACAAAGTGGACATCTCTTTCTCTCTTCCATACAGAATGGATCCCTCCTTCTTTACTATTACGTTTTCAAGAGCTTCCTGTCCACTAATAGTTTGCTTTATAAGAACATGTTTTGTGGCTGCATTCTTGGCCTCTAGAATATTGTTTGGAGTCCTAGGTTGAAAGCACAGTATCTTTACTGGTGCCGTTTTGGTAGGCCAGCTTATTGCCCTACGCCAGACATGACATTTGCCCTCTAATGCCATTTGTGGACCTGCATTAATTGCCTTCTATGTATAACTTGCCTTATTTTTACACCAGTTACCTCCTGTAATACACAGGCAGCTCCAACACGAAACATATGCTTTACTTCAGTGCTTCTTAACTTTTGACTTCTGTGCACTCCCACGTAATCATTACTGGCCCAGGGGACCCTCACTGAATTATTATTGGAAACCAGGGCCCCCAAATGAGTCATCACTGGAAGCTGGAGACCCCAGCCTAAACATTTTCGATGATCTGAAACACAAAATAATGCATGTAAAATTCAAAAACAAACATTCATCAAACAAATACGCCAATGATTAAATATTTCATTTTATATCCATAAACTAATATAACAAATAATCTAAATTGTAAATTGAATGGGAAGGTTGGAGTTTTTCTAAATTCAATTGAGGCCAACTTCATTTTTAGCCTTCAATTTCAAATTCCTTAACATTTACAGAACGTTTTAAAATGTTCAGCTTTACATTTTGCTTCTTTATTTATATACACTTTGTTAATATCTTAATATTATTAAATTTTATAAGCAGTCGCAACCTACTGAGTAGGCTTCGCACAACCCCCTCTGTGATATCGACGTTCTAGCTGCTGAGCATTTTTTTATATATTTAAAATTGCTTCCTTAAAAATTTCACAATAGGGTTTAAGGGCTCTAATCTGTTAGTTATGACTGGCGATGTTCCAGATTTTCTTTGCATTGTAGGGACTCACCAGAACAGCAAAAGGCATATACCAGGTATTACCGTAAAATATTATGTTATTCCTGTGAAATGTGTTAATTTAACTACAGCAATCGTGCCATATTTCTATTTTATAGGCTGTAAAATATCACATGTGCTCTAAGGCTACAGCACACCAAGCAGGGATTTCCCAAATTTGAAATTTGTTGAGGGCGTTTTGGGATAAGTAACAAACTAAGCAACACACTAATTACAAGGACATAAATAAATCAGTGATTTTTGTTTTATTTTAATTTTTTACCACATTATAATCTAAAAACACGTTTATTTCCACAGGTGAATTAAAGGAAGATGGAACATTCAGAAAAACAAGGAGTTTGTAAGTCACCAATCATGAGTTTACTCAGACTGTCAGTACAGACTGTATCTTTATGATATTTTTAAAAGGGGTCTTCATTTCAGGGGGTTGTATTTTCAACCATATTGCTTTAACAAGTAAAAACTTTTGCATAGATTTACATTGGTACATTTCTGACAGATTAGCAGATGCTATAATGTAGGTTTCAGGAGCTATTGTTACTTTCTTGCTTACTATGCAATAAGGACTTATTTTATTTCTTTACATCTCAGAACCAAAAGCAGGTATTCCAAGTAAACACATGGGCCCTCATTATGATCTTAACAGAACACCGCCAGCGCGACGATCCCCCGCTGGCCGTATAATGTTTTCCCTGCTGGGCCGGCGGGCGGAAACAGTGTTTGCGGCCACTGGACCAGCAGGGAAAAGGGCCTTAACATTGACGGAGGCTCCAAATGGAGCCGTCGCCAATGTTGGTGTACGGCAGGTGCAGCAGCAGCACCCGTCATGCAGATCACTGCCTGACCAGCGCTACGGGGTACTGCAAGGGGGCCCCTGCACTGCCCATGCCAAGTGCAGGGGCCCCCAGGGGGGCGCCGGAGCACCCCTTCCACCAGCCTTTCCCTGGCGGGTTCCCCTGCCAGAAAAATACTGGAGGAAAAGGGATCATTATCCAAAGTGCAGCGCTTGCAGCACTGACCCAGTCGGATAATGATTTCTGTCATCGTAAGGCTGCCTGTCAGCTGTAGCATGGTGGTGGTAGAAGGTCGCCTGTGGCGGTCCCCACAGCCTTCATTATTTGGTGGCTGAGCCCGCTCAGCCGCCAATGTTCATAATGAGGGCCATAATCCTGAAACTGCGTCTGGCAGGTATGAAGAAGTCATAATACAAACCCATTCCCAGAGACCTGGTCAGCAGAGGATCCATGAAACTGCTGTCAATTTCCCTGTCTGTTGATCAATAGGTTACCTACGTGGGCCAGAGGTCTAAAGGGAGGCCTAACAGTGAGCAAGGGGGTCAAAACACTTTAACTTGCCTCAAGGTGGTAAAGCAGTAGGCCGTTACAAGGTGATGGGGTTATATAAACTGGAAAAGGAAATAGGGTGGATGGTTGTCTATATTCTGATGGCTGTGAGGCAGTGTTTGGTTGAAGGATTTAGTTGAAGGAAGAGAAGTAAATTATCTTAATCTCACCACAGGGGTAGGAAATGGACAGTGAGGAGTTACATATATTGAACACAAATGTCTACAGCACTCTGGTAAATAGTGCCTGGCAGTAATACGTGCTTGCATAGTTGGGAAATCAACTATCATGAAGATGTTGAGATGTCAAAGATGTTAAGGAGGATGAAAATAAGGGACAGATGGTTGTGATGGACAGGTGAGGATATTGACAATAGGTGTGAAGGTATTTTCCGTGGAATGTCTTTGTCAAAAGTCAAACCTTATTGAATCTAGCAGGTTGCCGGAAAATTGGCAGAATGAGTCCAATTAACCCTTGAGGTTCAAGGTGTTCAGAAATTGGGAGTTGAGCTACTGGGTAGTATTTGGATGGAGAAGAGATGTTGGCTGTGTTTTTCTTTTCAACAGAGTCAGAGTTACCACAAATATAAAGAATTTCGGGTAAAGAAAAGTCGTTAAAAACAGTTGCAAGATATGTGAAGATGATTCTGGAGGAGATGGCCTTCTAGTTTGAGAGCTGACAGGATCCAATGGAATACTGGATGGATTAGCTGGCATTAGGATCAGCTCTAAATGTGAGGAGGAGGTGAAAAAGGTGGATTCTTCTGAATGATAGAGGAGGAAGGTTAGTTGTAATGGGGAACATAAGAAGAAATAGTAGCATCTTGAAGGTGCTGGTTTTTTGTGCTGGAGGAGAAGTATGATTTGGCATCACAAGCCATGAGATTAAGAGGATTGAGTTGGAATGGGAGGCGTGGGAAACGGGGGTTTATGTATGTATTGCGCAAACATTGATTGAGGAGTTGAATGAAGTAATGAGATTTTGGTAGATAGTTCAATGGGACAGTAATATGACGCTGCTAGCATGTCTGCGACCACTTCATCCATGTATAAGTGCTTCTTGTGCTAGACCTCTTTCATTTATGAAAGTGTGCATCTGCCTCTTGAGTGCGTAAATTAATTGGTGAATGTGGGATTGAGGATGAAGAGCTTTGGGATTTGGCAGTGCTGAGGAAATAGTAAGAGTTGAATTCTTACTGCCGCAGAAGATCACCAAAAGAGTTCTAAGTTGTGGCATTATAAAGAGGAGCCATTGCATTGTGTATCTGTTTCAGGATGCCTGGGGTTGCGTTTGGTGAGAATTTTACATTTTGATACAGGGCTTTTGCTAGTTGAAGCTGAGGAAGGAGGAATATTAGTTATCATGTTGGTCAGGAAATAGTAGTGTAGGATGGCTGTTGTCAGGGCAGTGGAACAGCAAGGTAGATTTGAGGACCAGAGGTCTAACCCAGGAGAGGGTGTTGAGAAGGTAGTGATCACTCTGTTGATCAGAGATGAATGAATCAAAGAGTAACAAGGCCATGAAGTTTTCAAACTTGGGGCTGATGTATTTGAGGGAGACTGGAACAGATATTGATTTGATTGGCCTGATTCGATTGATTTGATGTAAAAGGGTTACTAACAAGCAGGCCAGCTCTTCTTCTCCTCCATGATATACAGGGTAGGTAAATGAAGGTGGCATGGTCTCTGTGGAGTACACCTGATGGTATTCTTTGGTCTAGTGCTTAATTTGTGCGGAAGATCACAGGGTGTGGACACCTGCTCTCAATTAGGCAATTGAGACGTATTTTTCCTCATCATACTTTCACTAAGAGCAAGAGGGAGGGATCACCCCTTGCAAGTGATGAGCTTTGCTGAATGTCCTAACTCTTCATTCATGCTTGCTTCAGTGTCCCAAGACTTGAGTTTCTAACTGAGCAGCCTTGGGCTGCAACTCCCAGTAGCATGGGTCACAACATCTTGCATAAAAAAGTAAAACATCTCCACTTTGAATCTAATGATACATGTCAAAAATTGGTCAGGCTATAGCACCATGAACTGCATAAGAAGGCACCAAACAGTTGTTGGAATTTATTTTTTCCTACTGCACGGAGAGTTCCTCCATTCAGAACTGTATCTTTTCGAGGGTGAAGATTGTCATTCAAGGGTGAAATCCAACACAATGTCCTCCATCTACACATGAGAAAACCAAGACTTGCTTTCCCTTTGCAAAAGTCTGGAACCTTGGCTCCTCCAAAGAGCCTTTCTCTAGACAATTATTTGTTTGTATAGTTTGTCCAGCGTAGAGACATTAGAATTGCTGCAAAATATGCACCTTACAAATGTTAGCGGACATTATGTTGCAGTCCTTTCAAATAACCTCACATCTCCAGTTTGCCAAGGCCCCGTGATGGTGTTTGTATATTCTAAAGCTTGGTGATTGGTTAGCTCAAATGTAGAGCACTCATAATGGGGAGGAATATTAACCTCAAGTCCCTCAGCCTCAAAATATATATGGGTCTATTTGCAGCACTGTGTGTGTGCATAAGTAGTGGTACATGTATGTTACAAACATAACTAGAAGGCAACATGGTCAAGAGCCCCAGAAACGATGAGGTCAATATGAAGGGGAAGTAAGGGGAGATTTCTAGTGTGCAGGGGGTGAACAGGGAGTAATAGAGTACCTCTGCCTTAATTATGCTATCTGATACTGAGTGTGATTTTAACTATTTGTTTAGTGCGCATTTCTTGCTCCATTTTCTGTAAGCTTATGTGAACATGTGCGCTCTCTCTCCTATTTGTTGTGCTCCGTGGCCCAATGACTGCTACCCTGAAGGTCTGGTTATCACCATCGCTGGGGCTACTCTTACGACTTCCCACCGACCCCCGTGAATATGAAGAGAAGCTTATTGTGCCTATTGTGACACTGGCCTTGTCATCGACACATTGTCAGTCTTCCACTTTCCTGACAGTACTCTTGCTGTTGTGTGATGTTGGGCTTGGATGTATGTCTCTTTCCTCATGATCTGGAACTGGGAAGTCCAGCTATTGGTGCCAAAATAGTGGCTGTGAAATTGTCCGAAACAAGTAGCATTGACATTTTGACTCAATAATTGTAATGTTAATGAGGACTTGGACGGCTGGGCCTTGATCAGGACTATGAGACGCACGTAACACCTCCATTAAGAAGTGCTGCCACTCAGTCTGGAAGAGGACAGTCAAATGTCAAAGAAAGTCTGGTGTCTATCAATTTGCTGTCTATAAGCAAGAAAGGCAAATATGTTGCTTGAATAAACTATAATGTAGAGGGAAGCTATTGTGGAGTGGTTGAAAAGTGCCCAAAGTGCATTTAATGGTAATGGTGGTGGGATGGATGCTCCCACTTACCACAAATACAGAATGGTCCAGGATTGCACAAGATCCCTCGGTTGCTACAGAATATCAGCAAACAGCAGAGATTAATGACTGGACCTCAAGGGAACAAAACTCACTAAATAGCAGAGAGAAGAGGACGATTGTGGGTATCTCAAGATTGCCGACGAGCAAAGGACTTGAGTTGTGCAGTCAATCCGACCCCATGGTCAGTAGGTATTTGTTTCTACAGATGGCAGGGTGGTTTCCGGTGTTATCAGAATGTGTCCTGTTGGTGCAGAGCATTCTTCTCCTGAACTGCAGCTGCTGAACATGGATTGCTTGTCCCTGAGCGAATACACCAACTCTGAGAGTGCTTCTACAGAACATAACTCCTCATCAGTTGTGCATTGATACTCATTTGAATCCTGATCCAAGGAGTTTGATTCCTGAAAGTCCTTGTTGTGTTTTACCAACTGGGTTCGATCCATTTCAGCTTATTAATTGTGTGAAACTATCCCATCTCAGCATGGCTATGATTACGTCCTCTGATATCTCCTCCCGTCTTTGGACCATCTTCTCTTTAAGCAGCTCTGGGGTGTGATTTAGTGCATTGTTTCGTCACTCTGCTTTGGTTTCTCACTCTGGATCCTCCTGGCACTTCTTCTTCCTGCTAAGTCTGCTGTTCCTGGTGCCTGTCTTGGTCTGTTTGCCTGAAACTCCAAAGTTTTTTTCTGCTCTAACTTTTCCACTGGATTCTGGAGTTTTCTTTCGTCTTCATTGCATTTCCCTTGTCCTCCTGCTTCAGTATTACATATCTTTTTTGTGTTAGGAGGAGAAGAGCGGGTGACTATTTCTTGGTACCAATACAAGAAATACACATTTAACTCCACAAAGACCAGCCATTGCCAGAGCTAAACCGCCAGTCTCACTGCCTTACCTCTTTTGTCACAACTGAGTTGGCCTATTGTTACAAACAAATGCCATTTGGACTTTACAGATGTGCCAGATGTCGCACATTTCCAAGATGATACTTTGGTGTGTGGTGTAGACAGTGTGCACCACGATGAGAGACTGACTAGGGTGTTGGATATATTTGAGAAACCTGGGACTTCTCTGAAGAAAGAGCAGTGCACGTTTGCTAGGGATGGGGTGAACTCTCGTGGACATTATATTGCCAGTAAACCACCTCCCTTGTGTAAGCTCATGATGAAGAATGGGAGGTGTGCATCGAGTAAGGAATGCAAGAGTGCACTTCCAGTGAGCAAAAAATAAATAGTGGGTGCTAAGCATCTGAAGCCATTTCACGCACATGAAAACAGTATCATTACCATTATGACATATGCAAGTTGGCTGGGGCTGGGGGGCAGTCCCCACACAGAAAAGAGAAGATGGATGTGAAGAAATTGTGGCTTGTGCATCAAGAGCAATATGGGTGGCATCTTTTTATTCCCTGATTGAAAAATAAGTGCTAGCGGTGTGGTGGGGTGCGCAGTAGCTCTGAATGTATGTGTGGGGCTTGGAATTTATGCTGAGTATGGTTCACAAACCTCTGTTAGATGTGTTCAAGGTGCAAAGTGGGAAAAGAGCAACTCCACGAATCGCAAGGTGATGGTAAGTGCTTCAGGAGTGGCAGTAGCACTTGGAGTATGTTCTTGGGGGTCATGAACTTTGACACTCAAGTTCTGTCTCATATGTCAGTAAGTGACATTGATGTGGTGGAGAAGATGAAGGACGAGGTTGACAAAGTCGGTGTGCATAGTCAACCAAAGTGGCACGGACTTGACTGGCGCATTGAAGGAAACAAAGGTATCAAAGAAAACAAGGCTTTCCTTTGTGCCAGATTATTGAGTGGGTTGTGA
This sequence comes from Pleurodeles waltl, assembly GCF_031143425.1. Taxonomy (NCBI): domain Eukaryota; kingdom Metazoa; phylum Chordata; class Amphibia; order Caudata; family Salamandridae; genus Pleurodeles; species Pleurodeles waltl. The sequence continues at coordinate 96,644,339 of NC_090441.1, forward strand.
GTGGAAGGCCTGCTACAAGGTACTCGAAGGGCAAACTCAAAACGTATGGGCAGATTGCTAATGGTGTTGACATATAAGAAGGGTCTGGTGATACGCGATGGTTTTGTTAGTGACTGCGTTGGGATTGCGGAATGGGGTACTTGATCTTGTGCATCAGGGACTCGTAGGAGTAAGGGCCGTGAAAAAGAGCGTGAATGATGACTTCTGGTGGCCTGGATTAGACATTGTAGTGGAAGATTTGGCAAGGGACTGCAGTGCCTGCATTCTACGCGACAAATCTCAAAGAAGTAGTCCATCGCTGTTGGAGGCAAATGAAGTACCAATGTTGCCATGGTCCAAACCTTACACATAAGCAGACATTCAGAGTTCCCGGGGATTCTCCCATAAATGCCGTAGCTATGGTTGATTATATGTCCAAGTAGCCTGCGGTGAGGGTTGTTGGGAATGTCAAAGCAAAGTGTGTGATGCAATGTGTGAGCGCTGTTTCCTACAGAGAGGGGAACCCAGAGGAAGACGAGGGGCCGCAGTTAGTGTCTATCGAAATAGATACATACCTCATTTTGGTCGGTTTCAAACATATCAGAATGTTCTTGTGCCATCCAAGTATCAATCTTGTGGAACCTCTCAATCGAGTGATCAAAGACCAGTTGCAATTATCCTTTTACAATACCATGAGGCAGAAGGAATCCGTGCTGTGTACCTGCTGTGGGAAATTTGGACTGCTGCCCCCGTGAGCACATGAGTGGCACCTTGCTGGTAGGGAAAGTTGCTGGCTCAGCTCCGGACCAGGAATGGATGGAGCCCAGGGATGTGAATATGGACAAACTGGCTCGCGAGATGGAAGGGAGGCATGCCGTCCAAGAGAGTTCAAGCAAAGACAGGAGGGTTTCATTTTGAAAGACGAAGCGATATGTGGCAGGTATGTATATGAACACGTCTTCTTCTGTGACGTTTCCTTGCCTCTACATTACAATGCATCTTCAGCTGTAGGTTCCTTGGGTAGGCTGGTGCTGCTCGAGGTGGAGAGCTTATGCACAAGAAACAACCTTTCTACATTTCCTTTTGGGTGCTTCACTTCTTTTCCTTAACAATTACAAAAAGGAGTGGAATGGCCCACAAAGCAAAAAATCTAGGTTATTTTGGAGACAGCACAAAACTAAACAACACTTTCCTTGAGTTGATGTGTGCACTGGGTGGAAAGCTCCCTGTCCTACCACAGGAATCAGGTAGGCCCCAGTGTCAAAGTTCTACTTTCTTAGACATTACTACAGTTCACAGTGATGTACCTGATACGAATTCTTTTTCTGTTCCTAGCAAAGAGGTTGCAGCAGCTCAGAATACCAGGTGTGCCTATGTGAAACCAATTAGAATCATTGTGCACCTACTCTGGAATAACCAGTGCATTCACCAGAGAAGAAGAAGAGAAAAGTGTAGATAGGTCTGCGTGGTCATTTGATTAAAGCTTCACGTTGGATTTTGGTTCTGCAAATCTGAATGCAAAGTTTGAACATTCAAGGCCGTATTTAGAGTTTGGGTAACAGGGTATTTTGCCCAGAGTTTGGGTGGCATGGTACCCTGTCCAGGATCTGCCCTGTTTGTGGTGGACTACCCTCTCTGCCTAAGTCCCGGGTTGCCCACACTCTTTTAGAGTCAGGCGAATCATCATGTTTGTGCTGCGGAGTGGAAACCTTTGACTGACAGTGAGACTGACATTGAGCCATTGGTCGAAGTATCTCACACCTTCAGCCCTGTTTAGGGCGGATGCTCCAAAGTGTTTTATTCCTGTTTGAGACCACCAGGGATAGCCTGGCGGTCCCGAATTGAAAAGCAAAATGATGACCCCCCACACGTTGGTAAAAAAAACTTCCAGCGTATGAGCATTTATTTTTTGTGTTTTAGAACTTCAAACTCCAACTTGCTGTTTGAGAGAGGACTCCTTTGATGGAGAGTGTTGGTGGAGTCTAGCAGTAATCTGGAATTGTGGGTGTGTCTGCAGAAGGAAGAGTTGCTGGATTCTCGTGGTAATCTGGAATTGTGGGTGTGTCTGCAGAAGGAAGGAGGATGTATCATCTATCATACTTGAGTAGAGACTTTTTTTCATGGTTTTAGTGTCAACGTGCTGAAGAGGGAGAGAGTGTATTTGCAAATTTTGCAAAGCAGGTATTCTTAAGAATTCTAGTGATTGTGTTTGACGTGATATGAATTCTAGCCTAAATATATCTCTTGTAAGGACGTGACTTTGCAAAGGGATTGGGCTGGATTGAAACAGTGCAGTCTGTTTCCTCTGTTCCCCGCATCCTTTCTGGCTCCATTTCAGTTTGAAAGCGCGCTAACTTAAAGCATTTGATATGTTCACTGGAGACTGCTTGACTTTCCTGGTATGTTGGGGATACTACTGAAGTGACCACTTCTTGATCTCTTGGGCAAAAGACAGATAGCTGCTGCTTTGGAGGTATCTGTCCCTGTTCAGTGCACATAGGCTGTCATCGCTGCTTACAGAAGCAGGCCAAAGAATCACCAGGTATATTAGTTACCCTGGCCTAGACCACTGCATGGGTCATTACTCGTACCAGGCCTAACTGGTGAATTTGCTACCAATCCAAGTTGTCAAAGTAGTGCAGATGAAGGATCACCAAGAGGGGGTACAAGTAAGAAGGCTTGAAATAAGATCTTCCAAAAGAAGTTGTACATGATGAGAATGTGATGTCTGGTAAATGAGTGTATAAGCCTGACTGTCGTGCACACGATGGTGCACAGGAGCGAATGCTGTGGGTTAAAGGTGCGGCTGATGGACACATTATTGATTCTGCAACCCAACGGCCTGAGTTTTAACACAGCCTTCACCATCCGCCCAATAGTTGGCTGCGCCGACTCTATTGTTCATTTTGGCTGAAATTGTAATGCTTAAATCACTGTATTTACAAAAAACAATGTGGAGTGCGCTGTAGGAGTGATTGCATACAGACCTGCTAACTTTTTCACCGTGTGAGGAGGGGGTGGGGCTAAGCACTGCCCGAGGCACTTGAAAATTCTCTGCCTCCAAGCACTCACCACCCACCCCACCCCATTTTCCACCTTGACACCACAAAAAACAAAGCTTTCGAGGCTGCCGTCGATGTCCTGTGGAGTTTTCACACTTCGTAATGGACATAGGCTGTGCAGAACCTCAGATCAATAGCTGAAACCATCTGCAGGGATTTCCAGCTAATTGTGTGCACATCATATGATATCAGCTCCTCACCGTGTGAAGGGAAACACATGGTGCCGCCGTGTGAGTTGGAAGGTCTGTTTTCTAGTAGATTGAAACATGTCAAATGGTGAAAAATTACTGCATCAAAACATAAATGGGGTGTGTCAGGATACATTGCAGCAAATGATTGAAGGGCGGAACGTCATAACCCTGTGGGATGAATGTGGTGCCCTCTTACATGAGAATTCCCAGACACCTTGGTAATATTTAGAATATTTAGCCAGTCAGTGGGTTTTAAATGTTCCTCAAATCCATGGACACCTAAACACGGTGTCCTAATGAAGTACTGAATCCAAACGACGCTAGCAGGAAGAGCAGGGCCTGGACCTTAGAAAAACTGCTAGAACTGAAAGTAAGTTGAGATATGTTCTTACCTGGGAAGAGTGACAGATGTTTGTTCCTCACGGTGGAATTAACTTGAAAAAACTCTTCCTTTCTGTGTTTTATTTTTGAGGCATGGTGGGAATGCTGTAGTGACTGGGGTCCTACATAGCAAGGAGTTAATGAAAATCATAAAAGGAACACTAAACAGGAAACTCAAGGAGATGTTAGTAGCCAAAAACAGAGAACCTATCCCACATGAAGTATGGACCATTGCTTTTCCCAGTTAAGAGCTGAGATACAACACCCAGCACTCTCTTGTCTCACCCAAATTCTGGTCTCATCCAAATTCTCATTGATGATGGGTGGCAAAAGGTTCTTGGTTTCAGCCCCTAAACGCTTACATTTTCTTCTGCATAATTTTAGAGAGAAACAAAAGCACTTCCCTTTTAAGTAAAATCAATTTGGGTCTAAAAGCTAAGTTTACTTTCTGTTCCTTCCACTGTCTTCAGTGCAAGGGTGCGGAAGGGCACACCAGGGATAGCAACTGTTACCCCTGGGTATTCCTAATTGAGATCCCTGCCACACTGCCCTGCAATGCAGTACACCAAACTGCCTACTCGTTGAGACGAGGCTCAAGATCAAAGTAAGCTGCCTCTTTTACAAACCTGCCCGCTTACCTCACTGCCTTACTGACCGTCTCATGGTTTACATGGCCTCAAGAGGAGGAGTCCTTCCCACTTGGAACAATGGACCAGAATTACTAACGCTTTGTTACAAAAACCCAACGCAGATCAGGAGTTGCACTGCTTTGCATTACTTTGCATCAAGGGGGCATTACATTCAGAGGGTGGTACATGGGCATTCTCATGCAACCACCCATGAGTTTTGATGTGGATCTCTACAAACCTTAGGTAGATAGCTGGGCTAAAATTGTAACTCTACTCAAGGCAAGAGAAATGTTTTCATTTCTCTTCCGTTTTCCTTCTGTATTGTGCAGCAAACATACAAGAGTCAAAGGGAAGGTTTGTACCGGAAGGGTCCTCTTCCAGTGCAAAAACTATTCCTAATGGAACGCGCATTCTTGCGCTCTGGCGCAAGGGGTTGTGCATTGGCGCATGTCAGCCTAAAGCGCATCAACGCAGGGAGGGAGGAACACAGCAGCATATCTTTCTAGATGTGGCGCTGCTCTGCTCTCTCCCTTTCACACAAGGCAACAACTCTAGTTGCTGCGTTACATTAGGTGAATTTTTGTTAAATCAGAGCCAATGAGACTGAAAACCTCACATGGATGGAAACAGTCATTCACAGGCTCCACAGCAAACACAGAACCCAGAGCTTGTCAGTCTGCTTTCTCAAACCAATCTTCCTTTGTTAAAACTTGTTAGAAGTCTCTTTTCTTACCCACCACAACTGACCCTGGTGCTTCTGTGGTTTATAGTGTGACAGGTGTTACATCCTTTGCTGTTGTGTGTTATATACTCAGTGCTTCCTGTAAAGCACTGGTCGCTTCCTGGGGGAGAAGTGCTATAGAAAAGTATTCAGTAAAATAACTTGGATATCCTTATTATCGATCCTAAACGAGCCTCTGAAGCACAATCTAATTTAAATTCCTCAAGTGCGCTCAGTTGGACGGGTGAATTAAGTCTCACGGAATGTCTTGCAGTCATTGACGTTTATCCTTCACTGAATTCTGCAAACAGCAGGAAACCACTGCGACTGAGTCACAACTGGGGCAACTTGTCGTTTCCAAACGGCCACTCTAGCCAAATACAGTCATGACTTGAATGCACTTCTGACAGTCCAGCAGGCATCTAGGAAACCTCAGGGAGAACTCTTTTACATAACCAAAGGTAAACAAACCAGAGGAGGTGACCACTGGCCAAACTGGCTCTGGGCGCTGGTGTAACAAAGGCCCCCGCAGCCCCCGCGGCCGAGTTCCAGGCCCCCCCCCCTCAGCACAGTACCGGGGCCTTAGAGCTCCCGCGTGAGTGGGGGGAGCTCCGTATACTTTACAGGGGGCCCCCTCACGTTTTGTTACGCCAGGGCCCCTGAGAATAGGGAGAGAAACCTCTTTGAGGCCTTCCGCCAGACCTGGCAAGAGCTATTGAGGATTGCAGTTTACTGTAACCAACACCTAGTGCAGAAATATTCTGGGATCAATTTATAACCATTTTAAATTGTTTTATCAGTAACAAATGTTCTCATTGTTTTCTTTTTTTTTTACATTTGTTTTGTTTACCCAAACATTTCTACGTTTCAGGAATACAAATGAGCCAGGATTTCAGATTGTGCGCTCCTACACATGTAAGTACCCGCACATGTTTTTAAAAAAAAAAAAAAAATATGCAATATTTGATTTTAATACGAAGCAAATAATTTATTTATTACATGACGTGAATTACATAAAGTGTGCATTACAGTAGATGGTTTTCCTGTGCTCTGGTGACAGTTTCTTGTTAAATACCACAACTATTTAGAGGGCCGGCTTTAGGGTGGTGCGGCCGGTGTGGCCGCACTGGGCGGTGACGGAAGGGCGGCACCGACCTCAAGGGGGCGCTGTTTTTAGCAATAACTTACCGTTTAAAAACACCTGCTGCAGAGTTGCTTTTGTGCCCAGCTCTCAGGCAGCCTTAAAAATGTCATGATAGCTTGTGATTAATGTTCCTGATAGAAAGTGACAATGCAGTTTGTCTAGTGGAAGTTTAGACTAGCCGTAAAGTAGCGCAGATGGTTAATATGCCTGCTGCAAAGAACAAATCTGTATTTTATGTGGATAGCTGAGTGGATTAGTAAGGTCAACCTCTACCAGTGCTTTAAAAAAATTAACTTTATGTGAGAGAGGGGCTATGGAGAGATGAGGGGCCCTTTTATCAGGTGTTAGTGAGGGAATCAGAGGAGCAGCTCATATCGTGGGGGTACAAAAAAAGGTTGTCGCACCGGGCTCCACTAGCGCTAAAGCCAGCCCTGACTATTTCTCTCCGATTCATACAACCATACATGAGGTCGTTCTAAGAAAAACCTCTGATTTTCATCAATGACAACAATATTAATTTTTTGTGAGTAATAACTCTTCGATAATATACATTCACTGCTGTGGTTACATACTTGACTGTACATAACATATTTTACACTACGCTAATGAAGACCAATATATGCCCAGTACTTTTATTTGGTGTAATGAAATCTACACAGGCCAGGTGCTGGAATTGTGTTTTTCTAATAAAGTGGCCATAATTTGTTTTCTTCTGTTACGTTTTGCAGTATATTGTAACTGCATTTACATAGCGCTTACTACCGCTGATGAGGCATTGATGTGCTTCACGCCGGGCAACACACTGCTCTGAAACCTAAGGTTTGTCATTAGTCCATGATTATTGGTTGTTCTTGGTGATTGAGATTAGTTTGTAGACTAGTCCATGCTTTTACTCCAGTATCTTTGAAGTTAATTCAATTAGTAGGAGTTAGGAGCTATCGTCACTGGTGGGGTATGTGAGTTCATGCAGAGTTCATGCAGATGGTTGGTGGGATTAGTAGGTGACCTAGATGAGATTAGTTATTGCAAGGTGGCAGGAGTATGACTTTTAAAGAAGGGCACATTGTGATCTTTGAGATGAGATGTGGGTAATATGCAGAAATACAATTATAGATATTGAGGCAAAGATGCACATGACTTAGAATATGCTCTACTAAGAGACAAATCATGCATAGGATGGGAGGTAGGGAGTAACTCATTCAAAGGAAAAAAGAAGAGGAGACAATCTGAAGTTTTAGGTCAAGGTCAGAATTTTCATGCAGGGTTTTAGCAACATAGAGTACATTTTTGAGATAGCATACTCTCTGAGGATGCAAAACTGTAGAATTAAACATCATAATTTTCATGTGAGATAGTGCTATATTAGGGACTTTTGGTAGGTCCAAGAACTAGCCAAACACCTTGTCTACTCCCAGGGTATTGAAAGACCACTGCTTTAGAAAGGAGAGCTGATCAGCTCAGGAGATCCATGCATATTGCGGGCTAGTTTATTGTTGTTGAATTGTTTTAAGAAACGGATAGCTTTCTCGACTTTGACTGTATCGTTTACCAGATGTAATTGAACATAGTACACTGTAAAGGCATTGGTAATGAAGTCGGTGTTTGAGTGTATGCTACTGGATTTGTCTTTGACCACTGTTAACATTGAGCTAGTCTTCTCAAATTTTAGAGAGAAAGCCAACCTTCTACCAGTTCTTTTCTGATGAATTTTTTTCAGTTTTTAGGTTTGAATTAACTTAAATGCTCTTCTGCTTCTGATTTGATTATATCCATATTTTAGGCCTCATAGAGTTTCAAGGTGGGGGAGATCTTTGAATGGCAGAGGAGGGTTTCTAAGTTTTTACATTTTATTTTTCTATACATTGTAATTTTTCACTGATTTATTTATTTTTGATGGCTATTTGAGTAATCATGATGCCAAGTAATGTAGCCTAAAGCATCCCACAAAATAACTGCTGAACTACGTGTCAGTGTTTTCTTTGAGGAATACTTGGATGACTATTCTGTTAGCACATCTTCATTACTGTCTAATTCCTCCAAAGTTCATGCACCAACCATTACTCTTTAATGAACCCATTTTTATGTTTACTGATAAAATAATGATTGGCTTTACAGTAGGAGCAGACATGTTTTGTAGGTGGGTGCCATCTATCATTAGTTAACTGATTCAAGAGTACCTATGGTGAGGTGTGGAAAATAATGTGAATTCCTTGCCTGTAGGGTTAAAGAGGCTTCAGGTATTTCCTAGCTTGTGGGTTTTACAAAGGTTGATTAGCTGTTTATGGGATCTGGCTTGGCAAAACTTGCACGACGACTGTCTGTTTTTGAGGGTTGTATGATGGTTGAAGTTGCCCCCAAATATATTAGCATTTTGGGGAAGAACGGCTATTTTTAAGGCCGAGCGCACAAGCACTTTGACCTGTTGTAATCTATCTGTAGGCCTTTAACCACGCACGCCGGTCACTATCACTCGTTCATGGGCTTGCCTTTCAAAAATCCTTTATCATCATTGTTAAATGCTTTACATTTGTCCCTCTTTGGGGCGGTTTTGTTACTGCCTCGGACACCAACCCTGTTACATAGATAATTGCACGTTTGCTGATACTTTTGACTGCAAGCGTACTTCTTTTTCCTTTTGTGTCTTTCCTTCACGCTCATGCTTATGGCGGCCGTGGCGCTATGAATCGGCTCGCTTATGTCAACTTTTTTACTTTTCATTTTCAATTTATTGGGCAAGAGAAGTCCAGTTAAGAATTTATAATGCTAATAGCTCCAACTCGAGCAAACACAAGACCCATTGCATTGCAAATGCTTGTTTTATTCAGGGCACAACAACACCAAAACTGTGGTGAGTCCACATTGGAGGCATGAATGTTTACAATGTAAAGATAGTGGTTGCCATCTTCCTTCAGTGTCTGCTTTAGACATTATTACAGAGAGACCAGGTTCTTTGGAAATTAGGGTAATAACTGTGTTCTTTTCCTTTACATCTTCAGAGCAGGTAAAGCTCTCAGTCCACCCCTCCTCACGGTATCTTATTTTGGTTTCCTGCAGGAATACCCCATAACTTTTTAGATTGTGGCAATTTTCAGTCACTTTCCTTCTTTTTACTGGGCGAATAATGGCTTTTAAGTTTAGAGACAGGATTTTAAGCTCAGGCACTGGGGTAAGAGGAGGTACGTCTTGGTGGGTGTCTAGGTTGCAATAATGGGTAGGTGATTGGAGTGACCCATCGTGAGAGTAAATTTACAGGAAGACTGATCCCGACTGACCAGGAAAGGGTGGGTCCTGGAGGTAGGTACCCACCAGTGACTTTGGGAGTGTGAGAGTCATGTTGTGTCTGCGATAGATACTATTCTGCCAAAGTGAACGAGAAAAAAAAGAGCTAAGAGGTAGAGGAGAAATTGAGCTAAAATCCAAAGAAATCAGCTCAACCCATTTCCTTTCTCCCAGCCACTACCCACCCCTTAGAACCATATATAAGAAAAAGGAGCAGTGAAGACATCTAAAAACAATTTGAGTTGCTTGGCTTAATATTTTTGCAATACTTCAACGTGATAGCAGCAAGCACTTGAGAGGCTTGAAACATACAGTAAACAGGAATATCAGTACATTTTATGAAGCTGAGGCCATACTATACATGCAAATAGTGCATGAACCGGAATGTTGAAGGTCTTCCGGTGTTCATCGACTTGACTTACCTTGTCGAGACATGACGTGGCCTCTCAGTTTCAAAATCTCTTGAGAATGACACTTCTAGGTCTTTTGAAATCCATTGTTCAAGAAATATGGCCCGGTGTGATTCTTGGACCTACACCTTTCCGAAGGCCAAAGATGTGCGGTCCTCAAGCCTGCTTATTCTGGATTGTCCTTCCATACTCTGACAGTCAGTCCTCTGCATCCTTTCTTGATAGCCGATAATTGAACTTGTAATAGGTCAGCAAACATGTAAAATATAAAAGAGCCAAGACCCAGAGTGCTCGAGGACAAGTCGCAGACTAGAAAAATACTAGCAATGAGCAGGTTTATGTGTGCACCATATGGGAAGCTATTATTTTTGGAAATATTTGGTGCTAAATTGAACTTTACAAATTAATATGAAAGAAGAGATTTCATCATAGGTCATCGCATAGTGTGCTGTCAACTTTCATATTATTTACATATACTTTCATATTACTCACCATCTTTTTTTGTAGGTGAAATTTTACTTTTAAATATAGTCTTTACTACAGCAGGGCTTTAGTATTCAATAGTGCCTGTTAAAAATAAATCACGGTTGATGTCTTGTGTATAAATAGCCTTTGGGAGAAAGATCATTCGCCACCCACTAGAAATATAAATGTATTCCTGCTAGTCTCTGGCGGGGTCAGATTGTTGCCCATTATCATCAGGTAAGTTGTTGGAGATGCGTGGGTCACATCCGGTCCGTTCCCTCCACTCGATGATAAACATGTGCCTGCCTTAGGGCCATGGATGCTCTACTGTGTTACAAGGTAACTTGTAAGAAGACACTAGTCGCACACAGGGATCCCCACTGTGACGCATTAACATACCAGCAGCACCAGTCCTGGCAAATACAGATGCTTTCACACAAGCAGCACCGAGGCCTCAGCATCAGCCCTGGCCGGTTGTACATTGGGCCGCAGCAAAATATTATTTATAGCACGGTGGAATATTTGGGCAGCACCTATAGCATGAATCCGCATCCCTGTGGCAGACAACAACGTCACCCTGTCATATGATGGAAGCAATTACAATGGTCATTTCTTTTCACATAAATTCTGGTGCGATATTCACTGGCTCATGAGTAATGATGCGCAATGTATATCCTGGCTCTAATAGAATTTGAAACTATTGTTATTTTGTTCTAATAGTAGGTTTTCTGATGGTTTTCAGAAAGGCTTTGTTTCACCAGTAGGGTCCATGGGTGTCTGTTGTGTATTCCGTGTGTCCACTGTTTTTAGGTGGTACATACATGTCTGTCCTGCTGCAGCGAACTCACTTTTCTGGGTATTGAAGCAGACTATGAAATGTTGGCTTATTTTATGGCCGCCTCTTCAAAACTGCATATGCGTTTTTTGGTTCTTGTATCTCGGAAATAGGCTGAACGTGCCCCGTTTGGCACCACTCTTCTGAAACACAACTGTGGGAGCAGAGGGCAGATCTCCTGCTTGACGCAGCGCAGGTCGGCATTTTCAAGGCTGCATTGGCAGTCTGGTGCTGCACAGTGCTTGGGCTTTGACATGTACAATTAATGAACCAGGGGAGGTTTCACATCCGTCGATGACTGGCGCGAAGGCCGCCCTGGGCGCTCATGCACGTCACCTGATTCAGCTTTTCTGTTCCCTTTCAGTGGTGAGGTCGGAACAACTTCATCTGCCAGAACCCAGCCATCCAAGCAGGTGAGTGAAACACGCATAAGGACGCTGTGCCGTCCTCTCTCAACTAACAGAGCCACCCAATGAACGCGTGTATACACTTAGCAGAGTGGAAAGAAAAGAGCATTGAATTGTCCCCCCCTGTAGCATCCTCAATATGCTGACAGGAAGCACAGCGAAGACCCCTTGGTGCGGTTTCCTTTATTTAAAAATAAAGTTCCTCTCTGAACAGTTCTCTCTACTTCTGTGAGATCCACGGTAGACTGTACTATGCTACAGAAGTATTCTTTCTCCCTATCCGCTGGGACAGGAAGTGACGTCCAGTACGTGGGGCCATATTTATAGGCTTGTCACTTGTTGTGACGCTCCTGTGGCGCTAAGCACAGCGTCGTATTTACAAGGTGGCTTTTTGTGGTACTTTTTGTGGCTTAACGCCACATTGTAAATACGGCCCCTTCACACGCAGCACTATGCATAGAAGGGGCGTGTAATGGGCGTTGCTGTGGGCGTGCCACAGTAACACCCGTTGCATTTTGACGCTACCTCAGATTTATGAAATTTCGTAAACCTAAGGCAGCGCCAAAATCTAACGCCACCCCCAAGGGTGGCGTTAGCAAGGCGCAACAAGGAGGAATACTTTTATTCCTCCTCGTTTTTTGCTTTTTCTTTGCGTGTCGCATTCTGCATCACGCATAGAAAAAGCAAAATGCCAGAAATTATTGTTTATGTCCGGGAAGGTGTCCCTTCCTGCACATAAACAATCATTTGAAAATTACGCTTTGGCACTTCTGTGTGTGCTGCATTCTGCAGCAGACACAGAAGTGCCAAAGCGCCTTTAGTGATTGTTTATGTGCCAGAAGGGACACCTTCCCACACATAAACAATCACACCCCTCAACACAGACATCCTTGCACGATGGTGCAAGGATGCCTGAGTTGGCGCTGGCAGCTAAATTTAGCGCCAGTGCAGGGGGAAACGCAGGGGTGTGTCGTATTCCCTTAAATACAGCGCATCCCTGCGTTTCTAAAGGGACGCAGTGCTGCGCTGCCAATTTTGGCGTAGCACCGTGCTGCGCTACTTTTCTTTAAATCTGCCCTTGTGGTCTTTCGGGCTATGAGAATCATATACTCCAGGGTCCTAGTGTCTCATTCACGCTGCAATGACTACAACTCACACACATTGTCCTCCAACCTCAATCAACATTTACTTCGCATTTAGGGGCATATTTATACTTGTTTTGTGCCGAATTTGCATCATTTTTTTTAACGCAAATTCAGTGCAAAACAAACTCCATATTTATACTTTGGCGCTAAATTTATGGAGTTAAAGTCATTTTTTGGACGTGGAAACCTACTTGACGTCAATGAGAGGCAAAGTAGGCGTTCCTGTGCAAAAAATTACCATATGGCCTTAGCGCCATATTTATCCCCCATGCTAAAATCACGCACGGGAGTGAGAAGGGGTCAAAAAATGGTGCAAAGTTTGCTTTGCAGCATTTTTTAATGCCTGGGTCAGGGCAGGTGTTAGGGGACGTGTGGGCCTATTTCCATGGTGGAGGGCCTCTTGAGGGCCCCAGGGACACCCCCACCAACACCAGAGGGACAGCGGAGGATGGGGGACCCCATTCCAGGTAAGTATAGGTAAGTACAGGTAAGTATTTTATTTTATTTTTTAAAGTGCCATTGGGGGCCCTGAACGGGGTGCAATGGCCATGCCCAGGGGACCCTGGTCCCCTGTGCTGGCCATTGGGGAGGTGGGCATGAGTCCTGTCTTTTCTAAGACAGGAGTCATGTGTTATGGATGGTTTTGTGTCAGAAAATGACTCTAGGCAGGTTAGAGTCATTTTTTTCACTCTAACCTGCCTAACATAATTTTTGGGTGCAAAACCCCCTTCTTCCATACAGCCAGCCCCACCCGACTAACGTCATTTTTTAAATGGTAGCCTACCCTTTGCACCGGCTTGCACTATTCCATAAATATGGTGCCCGGCTGGTGCACAGAAATGGTGCAAGCCGGTGCAAAACTTTTTGGTGCAAAACTGCGTTAGTGCAGTTTTGCACCAAAAAGTATAAATCAGGGCCTGAGTGTGCTGTATTGAATTAAGAGGCTGCCTTTTTGGCACTCGCCACCTCCTGCACCCCTCTTTCCTTAGAACATACACAATGGGGACTGGTGAGGTGTACGAACATGCACAACTTCTGAATACGTGAATATATGTATCACTGCCTGAAGATCTCGAGAATGATTTTAATTCAGCTGAATGCCCCTCTTTAATCCCATATTATTCAAATGATGGTTAACATTTTACATTGCCTCATGGGACTTTTAAAGGGCATATCACCTGAACTCTCTGTGCCTCGATTGCATTCGTTGAAAAATGACAGCAGTGCTTACAAACATGCTAACCACTAGTATAAGGAGCTAAATAAAAAGATAATGTTCACATCATGATGCTATTTCAATTTTTTTTTAAACGGTGTTACGCTAAAGAGCAATTCCTGGAACATGTTTACGCTTCCTTCCAAAAGTCATTCATCATTTAAATTGTCATTCATGTGCACATTGAAGCGGTTTCATGTAACACTGTTATTACTTCTAGGCTCACGAAAAAGCCCATCGGAAGGGAAGGTGAGTGACGCGTGCCCAGCACGTGCAATCCCAGCCACTTCTATTTGCACTTCTACACCCACTCCCATCAGATGTGCTTAAACTACTGCTTTTCGATATCTGGTGCTCACCTGCCGCTCAGACCTACCCACCAGGGCTCTTTATGGTAGGCGAGTCATAGTGCAATGTCAAACACCCCACAGCCCTGGGCAAACTTGGGCGGCGCACACTGAGATAAAACTGGTCTGACTAGCACAGCCCTGGGTACACTGTTTCATGAGTGCTCGAAATCATTTATTTTTTAATTCTGTAGATCTTTTACATAGTCTCTGCTTGTCTCATTTGAATACTTCAGCGTGCTTTCAACACTTAATAGTGTGGCCATATCAAAATACAAAAATATAACATTCAAGAAAATACAAGCAATTGTAGCAAACATAGATATATATTTTTTCTTTGTATGTGTATAACTCTCTGCAGCAACTGGTATTGCCTCATAGCGCTTGGTGTGTTATGGTGTGGACGCTGCAGTTGCTTACCAGGATGCTCGTGTGCCTTCTCCGATACCTATATCTCTGAGTCCCAATGTCGATATCTCCCAGTGCAGTGTCTTCCAGTCTCAGTATCATCGAGTCCCCAAAGCCACGTTTCCCTGCCCCAGTGCTCTGTTTCCCGGTTCCATCTTCTTTGTTTTCCTGTCCCACGTTTATGTTTCCCTGCTCCAGTGTCCTCGTATTCCTGTCCCAGTGACTTGTTTTCATGTTCAGTCTCTGTCTCTTCTAGGCACCGTGTTCGGTATCCTTGACCCGGTGCCCATGTCTTCCTGCCTGTGTTCCGTCTCCCTGTTCCACTGTCTTTGTCTTCCTGTGTCCCGTCTCCCTGTTCCACTGTCCTTGTCTTCCTGCCTGTGTCCTGTTTCCCTTTCTTCCTGCCTGTGTCCTGTTTCCCTTTCTTCCTGCCTGTGTCCTGTTTCCCTTTCTTCCTGCCTGTGTCCTGTTCCATTGTCCTTGTCTTCCTGCCTGTGTCCTGTTTCCCTTTCTTCCTGCCTGTGTCCTCTCCATTGTCCTTGTCTTCCTGCCTGTGTCCTGTTTCCCTGTCTTCCTGTCTGTGCCCTGTTTCCCTGTTCCATTGTCCTTGTCTTCCTGCCTGTGTCCTGTTTCCCTGTCTTCCTGTCTGTGTCCTGTTCCCCTGTTCCATTGTCCTCGTCTTCTTGTCCCAGTGTTATCTTTTCCTGCTCGTGTCCTTGTTTTCCAGTCCCAACATGTTTCCTGTTCCATTGTCCTTGTCTTCCTGTCCCAGTGTGCCATTTCATGTTCCACTGTCTTTGTCTCCCTGTTCCATTGTCCTTGTCTTCTGTTGTATCTGTGTACATAGTAGCAATTGTACATTTAAACAAAGGGGGTGGAATGTTGCTGCGCCCATGTTCTAGTGCACTTAAGTGCTATGACTGCTGTGTTCTCTTTAGAGTCAGTTGTTTGCTGGCTGGAGAGTCATCTGTGTCTTAGTACAGTTGTGCTTTGAACCCTCTTCTGTCCTCTGGAGGACAATCATTAGATCTTCCTGTCCCAGCGTCTTGTTCACCTGCTCCAGTCTCCTTGTCTTCCTGTCTCAGTGTTATGTTTCCTTATCCTTGTCGTTCTCTTTCTGTCTCCATGTTCGGTATGCTGCACCGGTTTCCCTGTTCCAGTGTCTCTGCCTTCCTGTCTGCGTCCTGTTTCCCTCTTCAGTATCCTTGTGTTCCTGTCTGTGTCCTGTTTCCCTATTCAGTATCCTTGTGTTCCTGCTTGTGTCCTGTTTCTCTGTTCCACTGCCCTTGTCTTCCTGTCTCAATGACATGTGTAGGAAGTTGGCTCTGTATGCACTATTTCAAAGTAAGGAATAGCATGCAGAGAGTCCAAGGGTTCCCCTTAGAGGTAAGATAGTGGCAAAAAGAGATAATACTAATGCTCTATTTTGTGGTAGTGTGGTCGAGCAGTAGGCTTATCAAAGGAGTAGTGTTAAGCATTTGTTGTACATACACACAGGCAATAAATGGAGAACACACACTCAGAGACAAATCCAGGCCAATAGTTTTTGTTATAGAAAAATATATTTTCTTAGTTTATTTTAAGAACCACAGGTTCAAATTCTACATGTAATATCTCATTTGAAAGGTATTGCAGGTAAGTACTTTAGGAACTTTGAATAATTACAGTAGCATATATACTTTTCACATAAAACACAAATAGCTGTTTTAAAAGTGGACACTGCAATTTTCACAGTTCCTGGGGGAGGTAAGTTATTGTTAGTTTTAGCAGGTAAGTAAATCACTTACAAGTCTCAGGTTTGGGTCCAAGGTAGCCCACCGTTGGGGGTTCAGAGCAACCCCAAAGTTACCACACCAGCAGGTGCAGAGGTCAAAGAGGTGCCCAAAACACATAGGCTTCAATGGAGAGAAGGGGGTGCCCCGGTTCCGGTCTGCCAGCAGGTAAGTACCCGCGTCTTCGGAGGGCAGACCAGGGGGATTTTGTAGGGCACCGGGGGGGACACAAGTCAGCACAAAAAGTACACCCTCAGCAGCGCGGGGGCGGCCGGGTGCAGTGTGTAAACAAGCGTCGGGTTCTCTGTAGGTTTCAATGGGAGACCAAGGGGTCTCTTCAGCGGTGCAGGCAGGCAAGGGGGGGGCTCCTCGGGGTAGCCACCATCTGGGCAAGGGAGAGGGCCTCCTGGGGGGTCACTCCTGCACAGAAGTTCCGTTCCTTCAGGTGCTGGGGGCTGCGGGTGCAGGGTCTTTTCCAGCCGTCGGGACTTTAGGTTCAGGCAGTCGCGGTCAGGGGGAGCCTCGGGATTCCCTCTGCAGGCGTCGCTGTGGGGGCTCAGGGGGGACAACTTTGGTTACTCACGGTCTCAGAGTCGCCGGAGGGTCCTCCCTGAGGTGTTGGTTCTCCACCAGTCGAGTCGGGGTCGCCGGGTGCAGTGTTGCAAGTCTCACGCTTCTTGCGGGGAGTTGCAGGGGTCTTTAAATCTGCTCCTTTGAAACAAAGTTGCAGTCTTTTTGGAGCAGGGCCGCTGTCCTCGGGAGTTTCTTGTCTTTCTTGAAGCAGGGCAGTCCTCTGAGGATCCTTTGGAAAGCGTCGCTGGAGCAGGTTTCTTTGGAAGGCAGGAGACAGGCCGGTAGGACTGGGGCCAAAGCAGTTGGTGTCTTCTTTTCTTCTTCTGCAGGGGTTTTTCAGCTCAGCAGTCCTCTTCTTCTTGTAGTTTCAGGAATCTAAATCTTTAGGTTCAGGGAAGCCCTTAAATACTAAATTTGAGGGCGTGTTTAGGTCTGGGGGGTTAGTAGCCAATGGCTACTAGCCCTGAGGGTGGGTACACCCTCTTTGTGCCTCCTCCCAAGGGGAGGGGGTCACATCCCTAATCCTATTGGGGAATCCTCCATCTGCAAGATGGAGGATTTCTAAAAGTTAGAGTCACTTCAGCTCAGGACACCTTAGGGGCTGTCCTGACTGGCCAGTGACTCCTCCTTGTTATTCTCATTATCTCCTCCGGTCTTGCCGCCAAAAGTGGGGCCGTGGCCGGAGGGGGCGGGCAACTCCACTAGCTGGAGTGCCCTGCGGTGCTGGAACAAAGGGGGTAAGCCTTTGAGGCTCACCGCCAGGTGTTACAGCTCCTGCCTGGGGGAGGTGATAGCATCTCCACCCAGTGCAGGCTTTGTTACTGGCCTCAGAGTGACAAAGGCACTCTCCCCATGGGGCCAGCAACATGTCTCGGTTGTGGCAGGCTGCTGGAACCAGTCAGCCTACACAGATAGTCGGTTAAGGTTTCAGGGGGCACCTCTAAGGTGCCCTCTGGGGTGTATTTCACAATAAAATGTACACTGGCATCAGTGTGCATTTATTGTGCTGAGAAGTTTGATACCAAACTTCCCAGTTTTCAGTGTAGCCATTATGGTGCTGTGGAGTCCGTGTTTGACAGACTCCCAGACCATATACTCTTATGGCTACCCTGCACTTACAATGTCTAAGGT
Organism: Pleurodeles waltl; assembly: GCF_031143425.1. Classification (NCBI taxonomy): domain Eukaryota; kingdom Metazoa; phylum Chordata; class Amphibia; order Caudata; family Salamandridae; genus Pleurodeles; species Pleurodeles waltl. The sequence continues at coordinate 96,662,434 of NC_090441.1, forward strand.
TTGGCTTAGACACTGTAGGGGCACAGTACTCATGCACTGGTGCCCTCACCTATGGTATAGTGCACCCTGCCTTAGGGCTGTAAGGCCTACTAGAGGGGTGACTTATCTATACTGCATAGGCAGTGTGAGGTTGGCATGGCACCCTGAGGGGAGTGCCATGTCGACTTACTCGTTTTGTTCTCACCAGCACACACGAGCTGGTAAGCAGTGGGTCTGTGCTGAGTGAGGGGTCCCCAGGGTGGCATATGATATGCTGCAGCCCTTAGAGACCTTCCCTGGCATCAGGACCCTTGGTACCAGGGGTACCAGTTACAAGGGACTTACCCGGATGCCAGGGTGTGCCAATTGTGGAATCAAAAGTACAGGTTAGGGAAAGAACACTGGTGCTGGGGCCTGGTTAGCAGGCCTCAGCACACTTTCAATTCAAAACATAGCATCAGCAAAGGCAAAAAGTCAGGGGGTAACCATGCCAAGGAGGCATTTCCTTACAACATGTTTCCTTGTCCACTCTCTTTCTCTTCCTGTTTCTGTGTTCTGTATCCCTGAACCGGTGTCCTTGTCTCCCTGTCTGTGTCCTGTTTCTGTGTTCTAGTGTCCTTTCCTTCCTGTCTGTGTCCTGTTTCCCTATTCAATGTCCTTGTTTCTCTGTCTGTCTGTATCCTGTTTCTGTGTTCCAGGGTCCTTGTCCGTCTCCCTCTCCCAGTGTCCATGTTATTCTGCACAGTGTCTGTGATGTGTGACCATGTTTCCTCTCTTAGTGACTTCCTGTCTATCCTTTATGCCTGTCTCACGGTCCCAGTGTCTGTGACCTTGTTGGAAAGTGGGTTATTGGTAGTGGTAAGTATGCACCTACCATTGGCAATTAGGCCGGTAACACAATACAGGGTCAGTAAAGGTCTCAGTAAATTAATCCTTTGTTCAACCCTTGGTAGCTGTAACCGAACAGGTAGGCCTAACTCAGGAGACAAGAGTGCAAAGCATTCAAAAACACCAGTATAATAAGTAATCAAGACACAACACACCGGAACCGGAGATATTAATTTTTAAAGAATAAACACTGTCTAGTGCTAAGAAACAGAAAGCGCCAAATTAGGACATTTGGTCGCGGTAGACTGGGCCAGAGTCAAAGTTTGAGGCCAACCGCGATGGAGCCCTGGTCGGATACACTAAGCGGTGGGCCTCGGTCAAAATTTTACCTTCACACTTAGAAATGTTTCTGGAGCTTTTTCTTCCGAGGGCCCTCGATGCTCTTCACCAGGACGGATTTGGTGAGGGCTCACCGGCCTGATTTTCAGGGAGCTCCCAGTCACATCCTGGAAGTCTCACCTCCGGAGCTTTTCAGCGGGACGAACTTGAAATCCAAGCCGGGCCGCGGTGAGGGTTCGCCAGTTTGACTTCCTGGGTTGAGTCGGTCACCTCCTGAAGCTTTTTTACCAAAATTCGCCAAACTTCAGGAAGTGTTTCCTGATGTCCTCCTCGTAAGTTCAAAGGGTCGAAAACACAAATCTGGGTCTGGAATCTACTGGATGGTCCTTGGACAGTTGGGACCACAATTCCCATGATGCAACTGGCCAAATTCTTAAAAGTCCACTGAATGCCCTACAGGCTGGGGACTCTTGCTGGAGATGATGCATGAGAAGCGTTGTTAACCTGTAGCTGCAGGGCGTCCACTCCTGAGTCCTTCTTGAAGCAAGGCACAGTCCCCGGGGCTGTAGTACTAGATTATGCAGAAGGCGCAGTTCACGCAAAAGTGCAGGCCAAAGGTGCAGGTCCAGATTCCAGCAGGACAGTCATTATTTCTTTTGTAGTTTCAGGCAGCAGAGCTGAGAGGCTATGCACCTCTCACATATTTATTCACAGCTCCTGGGCATCAGGAAGTGACGCACCCCTGACCAATAGAATGCAGGAAGACACCTCAGGTGCGTAACCACTCCCTCCAAAGTGTGGCATATTCCTGTCCCAGAAAATACCATTCAGAGCGAACTAAACCAACTCCCAGTGTGGCTCATTTCCATAGCTCTCTTCCTCCTAACATCTGCAAATTCCTTCCTTAAGCCTGCTACCTGGCTGAGGGATACAGGATGTGGGGGTAGGTGGCCTAGCATTCCCTGCCTGTCCTGCTCTCTTTTGAGGCTGGATGTTTTATTTCCCTTCCCCCTGCTCTGCATTCCTGTGCAACAGCAGAGCTCCCTTCAGCAGCTAGCCCCTGGACAGCCACTTATCACCTAATCAAAGCAGCCTTGCTAATCCAGTTAGCACTGACCAATCAGGGGGGGACCTCCTGAATGCTGGATTTTGGCTTACAGAAATAAAAGACTCATAACTTCTTGTCTGTACAAGTTATGATAAATTCTCCAACGGCAAATTGCTGGATTTATCAAAACAAATCTTTCTAAGTCCTGTAATGATATTTCTACAACTTTCCTAACAACATATACAATCAAATACAATATTGCAATGTTAGCCTATGGAGGCCAGAATCTACAATGGGGGTGACATGAAATGAGCAGTTTTCCCTCACCAGGGCTTATAAAACTATAAAACATATTTTATAAGGACCCTGCTTATAGTTACATAAGCTCCCACCCTTGGGACATGTAGGGAAAACCCTGGGGGTACCTAATATGTAAAAATAATTTAAGTTATCACTTTTAAAGTGCCCATAGCACCAAAGTCAAATTGGGACACCATTTCCATTTAAATGCAGTCTGCATAGTCAGGCTGCATTTAAAAATGACAGAAAACCCCCAGCAGTACCCACAAGCAAAAGGCAGCACATCTGCTGGGCCTCTAACTTCCATGCCCCATTATCGACTAGGGTCTTATAGGTAGTTGGTGCCCCCTTGCCCTCTTATCTGCGAGGGACTTATAGGGGCTGTCGTGCAAGGCCACCCTAATACATAGTATACTCTACTACATGTGTGTGTTTCAGCGTAGCACTGGCCTGGGTCTGGCTAGCAGAGGCCAGGGCACAGTCAGGTACCATCAGCACCAGTCAGCAACAAGACATGGGGGTGGACAGGGCAAAAGGATGACTTTGCAACCGTCCTTGTGTTCATGCCTGCATATCCCAGCACCACTGTTTCTCGGCCCCAATATCTCAGTGAATTCTACTGCCCCCGTGCCCGTACTTCCCTGCCCAGTGTTTCCCTGCCTCACAGTCTTCCTGGACCACTGGTTTCTTCAACCAGTTTCTACATCTTTGTCTTCATGTCCCAGGTAGCATTGTTTCTCTGCCACACAGTCAGTGTTTCTCTTTTTCAGCATGTGTCCCATTGTCTCATTGCCCATGTTACTCTTCCCCAGGGTACCTGTTTCCCTTCCCTCTGTCCTTGTTACCTGGTTTCAGTTCCTTCCTGTCCCACAGACTCCATGCCCCATTGTCTGTGCCTTCCTATCCCAGTGTTCCTTCCACTTGGTAAGTTTCACTTTGTCTTGCAGTGTTGTGCTTGCATTTACAGAGGCCTAAAACATTACCACAGCTTCATTTAGGGTAAGCACCTTTTTCTGTGGAAGCACACAGGTTATACCAAATCAAAAGCTGTGCTCAGGTGAACCAACATCTAGGCAGCACCGCAATCCCTCTGTGTAGTACTCCTGAAATCTTTTTTTATCACATGAGATCTAGTGTCAAGCCAGATCTTAAAACCAGTTTTTCAGTGCTTTTGAGACAGAGCAGTGAATAATCTGATAACAAATCGTATTAATGGATCAAATTGAACCAACTGTTGACTTACAGTCAGCTTTTTATAGTGTGCAAGTCCAATTATTTAAGTGTTTCTGTTGCCCAGCGAGTGTCCATTCTTCTTGTTTTCAGGTATCACACAACATAAGGAGTGCACTAGAGGGAATCAGTGTGTTAACTCACTGACCTTGCACAGCGCTCTGATGTCCACTCTGCAGCGGTGGGTCCACCAGACCGATATGTGTAGAAATAGTTTAACCTCTTGCAGAATCACATCAAAATCCCCTGTGTTTCACAGCTTTAAAAATAATTATTTAAATGTGAATTTAATTGCAACCTTATCCCTAGTGTTGTTGGAACCTCAGAATCAGCTTCTCAAAATGATACTATTGTAACCACATCTATTTTCAGACTTTAAGGAGGAACCCAGATATCAAAATGCCTCAAGAGGTATGTATATATTGCACTGGGATTTCTATCAGGATAATATCAAAAAGTTATTACTACCAAAAGTATGTCATAATTACATTTTTAGCAGTAGGATGCCAGGAAGACATTGCTATCAGAATTATGTAATTATTAGATTACTAGTAATAGGACATTAATATAAGATTACTATGAAGTATATGTCCTAGGTTATTGCAAAACCTACAACTAGCATGAAATCACTACTGGAGTTTATGGAAATTCGCTGTATTCTCAGAATCCTGATGAGTAAGGCCCCTATGTACCAATGCATTTCTCCGTAGACACATAGGTGGTCATTACGACTTCGGCGGCCGAAGTTCCACCAGCCACAAGACCGCCAGTGATGGCGTCTACAGACCGCCATATTATGACTGCTGGTGGCTCTCCTCCATAAATTGGGTGGAGAGCCGCCAGCAACCATAATGGCGGTTGGCGGTTCAGTGGAGGTTGCTCCGCTGGCACCGCCACATCAACACAACACCGCCACGCCTATTACGACCTAGCAATAGGTGTGGCGGTGTTGTGGTGACGGGGCGCTGGTGGCAGAGCAAGTGCCATGGATCCCGTTCCCTCCCGGACGACCACCAGGTAAAGTGATCGACTGACAGGGGAGGTGGGTTGAGGGGTGTTGTGTGTGCGTGCCTGAGTGCGTGTTTGGATGTCTGTATTGATGCGTGTATGAATGCATGTTGGGGTGAATGCGTGTATGGTTGTGGGGGGTGGGGGCAGTTGTGTGGTGTATGCCTGTGTGCGGGTGCATGAATGGGTGTCGTGTGTGTGAGTGTGTGTGTGTCTGCGGGTGTGTGTGCATATGAGGCGGTGGGGCGGTTAGTGTATGGATTGGGGAGGGAGGTTAGTGTATGGAGTGGGGGTTGGTGTATGGATTGGGGGGTGGGGGAGGCTTGTGTTTGTATGGAGGGTCTGGTGCTTGGTGGGGGGGGGTGAGGGACCCACCTACCGGTGACAGGGAATGAATTCCCTGTTAGCGGTAGCCCTACCGCCATGGTTTTCGTGGCGGGGCTACAGCCGTGGAAAACATGTCAGGAGGCCGGGTCACAATACTGCTGATGGTACTCTGGGGGCTGGCGGGTCAGATATGAAGATCTCCGGCCCAGCGGTTTATACCACCGTGGCGGTATGAGTGGTGTTGTGGCAGGTTGTCAGAGGCAAACTCGCCATGGTCATAATGTGGCGGTATTCACCGCCAGCCTGTTGGCGGTGCTACTGCCACTTTACCCTGGCGGTCAGAAGACCACCAGGGTCATAATGACCACCATAATTATTAAAACCCTAAATCGCTAATTATTCATACGTTCAAGTCAGCACGTAATTACTCCTGTAGTGATGGTCATATGAAATTACCCCCATACACTCACGTCAACATGAAAGTAATACTGGAGTGAAGTTCATATGAAATTTCCCACATACTGGGTCAATTTTATGTTGCTGGTATGATGGTGTTAGCATGAATTACTAGAAGGATTTTGATAGAATAAAAGTAGTAGTAGGGATATGTCAGTATGAAACTACTTGTAACATGATATCCTATGAAATTACTAGAAATATCTTGTCAGTAAACATTACTACTGGAATGCTTCTAGCATTAAGTTACCTGTGGTATAATAGTCTGAAATTACCACCAAAGTAACATTTGTATGAATCACCCTCTGTATGTGTCAGTATGTATTTGCCATTTTTGTGATGTCCAAATTGAAACAGAGGAAGGACTGTCCCAATACCAAAGTATTGCCATAAATATCTCAGTGACAAATTATTACTAGGATAATGTCAGTATAAAATTACTATAAGTGCCAGAATGATGCCAGCACACCTGTTTACAAATATATATGTATATCTCATTAGGTGTATTTCCATTGTATTATGTGCAGACCATTTTAAACACCAAATCTGCTGCATGTGTAAAATTTGCTGAGGGTGACAGTTTGTATTTTCAACCATAAATGCACCTGTGTAGGTCTACTCTAGCGCTACATCAGATGGGCGACAACACCACATCTCAGTGCAAGGCTTTTTAGGTTTTGCCTGCACGGCGTGCGCTTGTGCGCTGTTTGCAAAGTCTTTTGTTAATAAAAAGAATATCTTAAAAGGGGCTTAGAATCCACCCTTACTTTCCTGAACTTACCATTGGTTTAGCCCAACATCGCTCGAATTTACTTGCTTTTTATTGGCCAGCACATCACCTGCTTCCACTTTCGTGGTCTTCTGCTCTGCTGCTGTCATTGCATGTACCTTGGATCAAGTACATCTTCCGGTTATTGGTCATTGGTCATTGGCTATTGGCCAGTGTCCTTCTAGTGGCTACTTTCTCTAGGTACTTTTTTAAATCAGTACAGAACAAGCATTCCATAAGAGAGCATGGCACACGCTTCTTTAAAAGTACTCTTTGCTTTCTATGATCGCAGCTCGTCCCTTCTGTTGGCCGGGAAGGAAGGCTGCGCAGTTTCAAGAGTAGTAACAGACACAATTCCAGCCACCGAGCATTGTTGTCACAGTGCAAAGAAGCTTGTTGAAAAGGCTCTGAGTACGTTAATTAGAGGAAATGCAGTTTGTGACGCATGCTATTTCATTATGATAAGGAAGATAGTAAGCAACTCCCAGGTGGCTGCCTAATGGAAATTAACGACGTGAACCTAGTAGATAATACTAGATGACGTCATTTGAATAAAATCAAAGGCTCAAAGGGCCACCGCACAGGGCGACGTAATTGCCCAACTATCACTGTTATGTAATTGAAAACAGGAACAAATAGTTGCATGAACAGTTTGTTTGCCACTTATGGTTGTAATAACCTTTTTAAATACTGAAGTTTAACTGGTGAAATGGCAGTGTAATTCATATTTTCCAGACCCCCATCACTGCTGGTCTTCTATGTGTCCCTTTTTCTCAGTTTCTTCTATGCACTGTATTTTTAGGGCGTGTGCGCAGCTCTGCAGAGAGAAGGCACTAGGCTGCAAGAGATGGGTTCCTAACAAGAGAAGGGTAGTTTTATAGGGCTTAAGAGTTGAATAATTCTTGTCCCTCTGTATATCCTTTATCACTTGTTTTCTTGTCACCGTGTCTGCATTTCCGTTATCATTCTGTTTTTTTTTATCCTTGTACTGTACCGCTGCCTCGAAGCTGCTGGCTCTCTGACAGGTCAGCTGTCTGTCTATGGCTCACATTGCTGCACTTTTCTGTTTAGGGTTGAGTGCGCGCAAGCGCTCTAGACCATGTTGTAATCTCTCTGTGGGCTTCTAAACATGCCCATGTCACACCCGTCACTTTCATTAGTTCGTGGGCTTGCCTTTTAAAAATCGATTGATTCCATTTGTGAAAGGTATGCATATGTCAGGCCTTTTCTGGTGTTTAGCTCTCCTCGAGCGCACCGGTAAACTATTGAAAACATACGAGGCTACGTATTTTCAGCTGGTTTCTGGACTACTTTTTCTTTTCATTTCCTGCGCAGCGTGATCTCGCTGGGCAGAAGTTGAGCGCTTTGCACGACATCGACCCTGTTACTTGGATAATTGAACTTTTGCCTGTAACATGGATAATTGGACTTTTGCTGATCAGTTTCACTGCAAGCGAACTTCTGTTTCATTTTCTGCATCTCCTTCACGCTCATGGTGACTATTGACTTGCATATGTGAAACTGTTTTACTTTTCATTATTAGTTTATGTGGCAAGTAAAGTCCGGTTTGGAGTTTACAACGCTAATAGCTCTAACGCGAGCAAACGCGAGACCCATTGCATTGCAAATGCTTGTTTTCTTTTCCCTCTCCTGCCCCTCCTCTCCCCTACCGCCAGCTGGGTTGGGTGAGAAAGCCTCAGCCGTTGTGTCTTGGGGAGTTATTGCACTGTATGTGCACCTCGCTCCCCCCAATATCTCTCTCTCTAATGCTCTGCCTCTTCCTGTCTCGTGCGCCACGTACCTATCACTTAATCCTCACCATCACACTCTCTCTCCCTACATGTCTCATGCTCCGTAGCCGACAACTCTTACTAGAAAGACAAGCCTGTCTCTTGCAGACTGCCCCTGTCTTCCTCCTTACCCCTCCGTATCTCCTCCAGACCTCTCACTTGCGTTCCTGACATCAGCCCTTGCCTCAGTATCTCTCTGCTGTTCCCTACCACACTGTCTGGTCCAGTAGTGCTCGGTCGATCCATCCTTACACCTCTGTCTTTTGCTGTCTACCCCTATCTCCTGCTCTCTACCCCGTCTCTTGATCTCTACCTCTTCCCTTTCCCAAACACTCTCTCTCTTATCTCTGTATCCCTCTGTCTCCTGCTTGCTACCCCAGTCTCTTGCCTCCTACCCCACTCTTACTCCATACACTGCTGTCTCTTGATTCATGTCCCTCCCTCTCCTGCTCTGTACCCCTCTGTCTCTTGCACCCTCTCCCCAAAACTCTGCCTCTTGCTCCCACGCATCTTTCATTCCTGATCCCCTCTGTGTCATGCCCCTGCCCTCCCTCTTACTGTCCACACATTTGCCATTGACAAAGCCAATAGATATCACAATGGCGAAACCTTTTGGCTTTGTCGGTGCTTGTTCTGAAGGGCAGGCAGAGAAGAAAGAGGAAACAAGATGCCAGGGTTTCCCTTGTGATCCCCCAAAAATCTGGATTACTATCCAGTAGAAATGTGAGACACCCCACAAGCAACAGCCCCCTAAATTGTGGCCTTCCTCAGTGCCCACCCATGCCTTTCCATCTCCTTGACCCACTGTCCCTGTTTCTTGGGCTCCCCCGAGTTACATCTGCCCACCCTAACCATGCCGTCTACTCCTGCCCTTGCTGTATCTCACCCCCTGGCTGTACAGTGCTGTGCAGCTAGGGTAGCAATGTATGAAGCCACATCCTAGATGTATACTGTTGATGGTGCAGGGTGTGAGCCTGATGGACACCCCTTCCTGTGTGCTAGTCTTGCTCGGTGCAGAATTGACTCGAGGGAATGCACAACGCTGACAATGAGCAGACAGGATCTCTGTTACCATTGCAACTCCAAGTTCTTCACTCTTCGTGTCAGAAGTTGGCTGTAAGGTTTGTCTGAATCAGTGCTTAATTTGTAAATAAAAACGTGCCGGTCCCCAAAGCCCTCCTTTTAAACACGCGGCTGCTGCAATTAAATGTGGGAACACAGAATACTGAGGTGGCGCAATCCTGAAGCCATCTCGGGCCTCTTCAATCCATATAAAGTCACTCCCTACCCCTCCAGCTCACTCTTTATGACCCTTTTTCGTTTTTACCTTCCTCCGTCTTTCCCATATGTGTCTTTTGCTCTCAGCAAATGCTTGAGACAGAAGAATAAGCCCCGGCCCTCAAAAATAAGTGCTGGTGCTCAGCACCGGAAGCAACACGCACAAATTAAGCACTGGTCTGAGTACTTTCTATCTAGCTAATTCACGTTGTTTCCATTTTTTCTTTGGTTTTGTATTTATGTGTTTTTGATGTGATGTGCTGAGGCTGTGCTCACACTATGCACTTTTGCCAATATCCACAAACTAATTTGTTTTCTTGGTTTCTGTTTTTTTAAGTTCATCTGCAGCTAAACACTGGGCCGTGTGCACCGGGTACTGGCCGCAGGGCCTGGCCTAGGTCCATGGCCTTTTCTCCCACTCCCCCGCAAACCGCTGCGCTGCTAGAGGGCCTGACCACAGCACTTGTGTTTTTTCTGTTTTTTTCGTTTTGAGCTTGTGGGCCCGTATGCAGAATTGTATGCAGGGGTCCGTTGTTATTAGCCTGTGTTAAATAACACATTTTTCTTTCCTTCTGTTTTTTCTCTCTGGAGAAAATATTTTTCCAGTGGAGTAACCCCTCCCCAGAGACTCTCCCGAAGTTAGGGGGTGTTTCATCCCTCTTACCACCCTGGAAAAGTATTTACTTCTGCCCCGTGCAAGGCATCTTAATTGTGAATTTCCTGTAATTATTAATCCTGTCATTGACGCTCATAACGTAGATTTATGAGTGCAAATGGCTTTGTGAATCGGACCCCAGGTCGGATTGAAAGGTAAACCCATTGCTTTGGTGTTTTCTGGTATTCCTGAATTTATAGCTGTACTGATTTCATATATATTAACAAATTCTATATCAAGGTGGCAAAGATAGCCTTGTTGTCTTTCAGCTGAGGCTGTAATTGGCATGTGCTGCTTTAACAGTTAGTGTTGGTTTAAGTTAAAGAGCTTCTATGGTGCTGTAGATATGAACACTTTATTCTGATAATACATGTTTGGGGTTTCAAGGTTTGAGAATTGAGTGTGACTTCCTTCTTGAAGCCTTAAAAATGCTACCCTGATTTTAAAAATACAGCTATCTTGAACAAAATGAAATTTAAAAAAAAAAAAAAAAAATATTTTCCCTTGTTTTCTCTCTATAGTCAGGACAGTGAAATTATGCAGCATAGCAGGACCACCTTATGTGGCAGGGTAACCAAATTCTGCTGCAAGAAAATTCAAATCATGCTGCATAATGTGGCACAATTTGTGATAGCATTGCCTCATTCTCATTTGTACACATGATAACATAAAATGGGCAAAGGGTTCACCTCATTAGTACCAGTTGACACCCAAATACAGCATTAAGCATCAGAAAGTTGACCAGTCATACTTTTCAAAGGGCAGCCCCCGCACAGCCGCACGTGTTGCAGGGTTTTAAGTAACATTTGATCCATTTGAGCTAGAAACAATTTGTTAAAATCTGCAGATTATGCAGTTGATGATGGATTGAGTGGCAAATGCGGCAGAACTGTAGTTATGCGGAAAATGTTGCGTCCTCAAAATCGCATAATTCCAGTGGCCTTGACTATAGTTTCTGTGTGACATTAAATATGGAACAGAGCGATATTGCACCTTACTGCAGATGGGAACACCTGCCATGTACCTCTGGTACAAATAACGCAGTCGGAAAGGAATGTCTTTGAGGTGCAGTGTGTCTGTCCTGCGTGTATATCAATGACAGACAGACAGTTTCTCCCATGTTGTCTGTCAATGTTATCTTGAAAACATCCTTCAAGCAAAGTCGATAGAAATGTTTTAAAAAAATATGACATAAGACTGGCTCGGCTGTTTTATTACTAAAATTGCTCCTAATGTCATAAAAAAAACACAAGCCCAGTAAAAGCCTATATAAAGCATATATTTGAAATGGAAACATTTTCGCTTTGAGAAGTAGTAAAGTGGTTGTGTTCAAGAGAAGCCCAGTACCTGGTGATCCTTGACGCGTGTTACCAAGCACTAGGTTGTCCTTGCACATGCAAGCAACCACTTATCTACTGGTGGTAAAGACTGTGGGCCTGATTACAACTTTGGAGGAAGGTGTTAATCCGTCCCAAATGTGACCGATATACCACCAGCCGTATTACGAGTCCATTATATCCTATGGAACTCGTAATACGGCTGGTGGTATACCCGTCACATTTGGGACGGATTAACACCTCCTCCAAAGTTGTAATCAGGCCCTGTGTGTTTTGACTTCATGTACCATCATGCATTTGGGGAGACCTGGTGCAGTCGTGCCAGCCAGGATGCAACCCCCGCACTTTGATTATGTGAAGCAGGCTGCTGCTCATTACAGGAGCTTGTGGTTTGGTTTCTGGAGCCCGGCACTTATCCATGAATGATGCAGCAGCAAGACTTCTCCCTCCCATCAAGACTTACCCTTCAGAAGAATACTGAAAGTATGAAACACATGGCAGGTTACCAAGCACTGGGGCGCGTGTCTACATGCAAGCAACCACTTATCTACAGTAAAGACTGCGTGTGACTACATGTACCATCATGCATTTGGGGAGAAGTGGGGCAGTCTTGGCAGTCAGTGTGCAAGCTCACTCACTTAGATGCGTTGTAGAGCATAGCTGCACAAGTAAATACTTGATTTATTACTCGTTGGGTGTCACATATTTCAATGTTACACTTGTGCCTGCAGGATCAGTCCCACCCTCACTTTAGTCCTATGTGCCCTGCTCATCCAGAGAGCAGGATGGTTCCTCAGGGGCAGAGTAGGGTGAATTCTTTCATGTTCAGACTTTATTTACATTGCTTCAGCTCTCTAAAGAAGGCTCAACCGACGCACGTAATACCAAAAAAAGCAATGGATGGAAATGCTTGAATTAATCTGAACTAGTTGCCCCCAGTGGGTTTGTACCCTTGTTCTTTAGCTCTTCTGTGCCATTACAGAAGGCACCTAACCATCTGTACGTACCCCAGGTGTTCCAGCTTCATAGGAACAGCAAAGCTCAGATTGCTAGGACATGGCCCCATCTGAGAATGAAGAGGGTATTCCCAGGCTGGGGTTGCTTGTTCTTTGTATGTGCATGCTGTTAGCCTCTAAATGCTGTGAAAGGTTCTGTATGAATTGATGTCATCATATTCTGTTGTTTTTGTAAGATTGACTCCTTCAAGCCAGTGCTTAATTTGTAAATTAAAACGTGCCGGTGCCCAAAGCTCTCCTCTGAAACATGCGGCTGCTGCCATTAAATGTGCCAGCACTATATACTGAGATAGCGTAATCCTAAAGCCATCTCGGGCCTTTTTAATCCATTTGCAGCCACTCCCTGCCCCTTCAGTTCACTCCTGCAGCTTTCTGCTTTCTCCCTGTGTGACGCTTTTTTGTTTTTCTCTTCCTCCGTCTTTCCCATATGGGTCTTTTGCTAGCAGCTAATGCTTGCGGCAGAAGAATAAGGGCCTGATTTAAGAAGGCCCCCCGCACCATGGTGGTAGTTAGGGGAACTAGCGTCAATCTTGCAAAGCCCACTGAGGCTCATTGTAAACAATGGTGTGCCTCCTTTTGACACCTGCTCTGAGCAGGCGTTAAAAGTGCCGAAAAAAATACACAAATAAATCATGGAGTAATGCCCCCTTTGCATACATTATGCCTGACGCAGGCATGATGTAGCGCAAAGGGTTAAAAAGTGGTGCCATGCACTTTGTAAATTTGGTGCAGTGATTTTGGCCTCTTGGGCCACATTAGCATAAAAAATGATGCTACGGTGGCAGAAGGGAGCAATAGGGGCCCTCAAAAATAAGTGCCTGTGCCGGAAACCACCAGCTCAAATTAAGCACTGCTTGAAGCAATATTTTTTTCCTGGCACAGCTTCCGCAAAAGTAAATAAACTAACAAAGATAAATCAAAGCTAAATCAAAAACTAATCATAAAAAGATCTTAAACTCTGGGTTGTGTGGCGATGCAAGTGGCGCACTTTCTTTCCACCTTCTGAAGTGCATACGTTCAGGGAGTTGAGTCAGACGTGGAAAAAATACCAAATGAAGGTCGTGAGGGAGGGATAAAAGCAGGACGCTGACAACGTGAATGTTTAAAGGCCTTGGCAGTAAAACATCTTTGAAAAGAAAATCGTTTCAGCAATAACTTCAAAGTCAGAAGAATGCTGAGGAAGCGCAGATGTTTGTCATTGTCGAAGCTGCTGGTGTAGAGTAGAGCGCAGCTTGAGGGGGCCTTGATTTGTTATTTTAGGGCAGAAAAGAATAATTAGGAGGCAATCGAGGGGCTTTTGCGTGGGCAAGGTATCGGAACTCCTAACATTTGCCTCTTTCCTACCCTCTCAGCTGCGGTTGTATAACGGTACAACGCATGCACTTCCCACGCATGCCTTTACAACGCGGTAAGTACAACACATGCGTCATTACCATGCATACGCTCAAAAGGACATTTTTTTCCACACATATGCCTTAACCACGCATGCTTTTACCATGAAATTTGTGTTGTAAAGGCATGGTTGTTAAAGACATATGCGTGGTAAAAAATAAAGAGGTAAGTATAACCCCTCTATATAAATATATACACACACACCTTTCCACCCAAAAACCTATATCCACCCTAAACCTAAAAATACCCTTACCACCACAAAACCCATACCACCCTAAACACCCCTTACCACTCCCAAACTCATACCAAAACCTAGAAATGCCCTTAGCGACCAAAACCCATACCCACCTTAAAAACTGAAAAAAATGCCCATTCCCACCCTAAAACCTAAAAATGTCCTTACCACCCCAAAACCTATACTCACCCTAAACCCTAAAATTGCCCTTACCACCCAAACTCCCATACACACCTTAAACACCCCTTACCACCCAAAAACCCATACCCTCCCTAAAACATAAAAATTCCCTTACCATCCAAAAAAACCATACCCACCCTAAAACCTAAATATGCCATTACCACCCGAAAACCCATACCCATCCTAAAACCTAAAAATGCCCTTACCACCCGAAAATCCTTCCCCACCTTAAAACCTAAAATAAGCCCTTACAACCCCAACCCATGTGCACCCTAAAACCTAAAAATGCCATTACCACCCCAAAATCCATACCCAAAATTCCCTTACCACCCAATAACCCACCCTAAATCCTCCAAATAACATATATATATATATAAATAAATATATGTAGGGAATACGTGTGTTGGGACCCCTCTTTTTTTCTCGTACCCCCCTGGACCGATCACCCCGAAACTTATCAGGCAGCTGCTGACAGGACTGCCAATTTTTATTTTGGAAAGTTTAGTGAAGATTCGTCAAGCAACACCAAAGATATAGGCAAGTAAAAAAACGCTTTTTATTTAGAAACTAGGTTGTCATTATAAACCGCCACAAGGTAATATATATATATATATATATATATATATACCGCCACAAGGTAATATATATATATATATATATATATATATATATATATATATATATAATTCCCTTACCACCCAATAACCCACCCTAAACCCTCCAAATAACATATATATATATATATATATATATATATATATATATATATATATATATATATATATATATAAATAAATATATGTGGGGAATACGTGTGTTGGGACCCCTCTTTTTTTCTCGGACCCCCCTGGACCGATCACCCCAAAACTTATCAGGCAGCTGCTGACAGGACTGCCAATTTTTATTTTGGAAAGTTTAGTGAAGATTCGTCAAGCAACACCAAAGATATAGGCAAGTAAAAAAACGCTTTTTATATAGAAACTAGTTTGTCATTATAAACCGCCACAAGGTAATATATATATATATATATATATATATATATATATATATAAACCGCCACAAGGTAATATATATATATATATATATATATATATATATATTAACCGCCACAAGGTAATATATATATATAATTCCCTTACCACCCAATAACCCACCCTAAACCCTCCAAATAACATATATATATATATATATATATATATATATATATATATATAAACAAATTTATGTGGGGAATACGTGTGTTGGGACCCCTCTTTTGTTCTCGGACCCCCCTGGACCGATCACCCCGAAACTTATCAGGCAGCTGCTGACAGGACTGCCAATTTTTATTTTGGAAAGTTTAGTGAAGATTCGTCAAGCAACACCAAAGATATAGGCAAGTAAAAAAACGCTTTTTATATAGAAACTAGGTTGTCATTATAAACCGCCACAAGGTAATATATATATATATATATATATATATATATATATATAAACCGCCACAAGGTAATATATATACATATATATATATATAAACCGCCACAAGGTCACACATATATATATATATATATATATAAACCGCCACAAGGTCATATATATATATATATATATATATATATATATATATATGACCTTGTGGCGGTTTATAATGACAACCTAGTTTCTATATAAAAAGCGTTTTTTTACTTGCCTATATCTTTGGTGTTGCTTGACGAATCTTCACTAAACTTTCCAAAATAAAAATTGGCAGTCCTGTCAGCAGCTGCATGATAAGTTTCGGGGTGACCGGTCCATGGGGGTCCGAGAAAAAAAGAGGGGTCCCAACACACGTATTCCCCACAATTACCCCACAAATTACGGCACTCATGACATCTTTGATAATATCATTGATAATATCAATATAATATTTTCATTTTTAATGAAAAAACTGTGCATGGCGGGGGCGTGAGTTATAGTTACCTTAGGGCACGAGTTATAGTTACTTGAGGTAACTCTAACTATAACTGGTGAATTTCTGTTGTTTTGCACGTTTAAAATGTGAACCTAACTATAGTGTCCCTGTAACCTTTGTTTTTGTAAGTGATTTAAAAAAAAAAAAAAAAAAAATATATATATATATATATATATATATATATATATATATATATGCACAAACACTCAAACCACTTAATACTTACCTGTACTTACTTTTAAAACCTTTACCATGCATACCCATTTACCATTCATGCCTTTACAAAATAAAAATAAAAACTTATCTTTAAAACGTTTACCACACCTCTACCTTTACCATTCATGCCTTAACAATGACATTTGTTCTAAAGGCATGCATGGTAAAGGTATATTCCTGGTAAAGCCATGCACGGTAAACACATATGTGTGGTAAATGCTTTGTGTTGTATTTACTCTGTTGCAAGTTATGTTTCTTCTCAGCTGCCTCCTATGGGTGATGGTAGCCTAATGTAAGCGCAAATGGTTCCAGCTTTTACCACATTTTGACGTGTGGAAGTGAAAAAGATATGGGTGGTTCAGTGCTCTATGCTGCTTATGTAATGCTGCCTAAGACTAGCTCACCTCTCTACTAGTATTTCAGAATTTATAATGCGCATGGCTACCCCCACAGGACTTCACAGCACTAACATAAACAGAGAGCTATAGGCCCTCATTACGACTTCAGCGGTCTTACTAGAAGACCGCCGAAGCCGCGGGCGCCACTATACCGCCAGTGCTGGCGGTAATGGTGGCTCCCTATTATGACTTTTCCGCTGGGCCAGCGGACATAAACATTGTTTCCGTCTGCTAGCCCAGCGGAAAAGTCACATCAACATTGCCGCTGGCTCATAATAGAGCCTGCGGCAATGTTGATGTGCAGCAGGTGCAGCAGCACCCGTTGCGCATTTCACTGCCTGAAATTCGATCGGTGAAATGCACAATGGGGCTGTGCCTGGTGGCCCCTGCACTCAGGGGCCCCCAAGGGCACCCGAGTCCCCCTTACCACCAGCCTTTCCATGGCGGTAAACAGGCTGGCGGTTGGGGATTATGATGTTGGAGGGGTGGCAGTATGGCGGTGGCTTATGCGCCACGGTCATAATCCACTGACGGTACATCACCAGGCTGTTGGCTGTGTTACCGCTAGCTTACCGCCGGCCGCCACGGTCGTAATGAAGCCCATAGTGTCTTAACCTGGGGGGCAGCGTGTTCCACAACTCAGGCTCCAGGCATTTGAAAGAGCTTGTCTTAGTAGCTTGGCACAAAGAATTACTGCTAGATTCAGATTACATGAGCGAAGAAGATGCTTAGAAACATGGAGACACCAAGGGGTATATTTATCATGGTTGTGTGCCTTGCTTGCACCACACAAGAAGTCGCAAGGACGATGCAAGACCTAAGTCAGATTTATCAAGCCACATGAGGCCACCTTGTGTGGCCCTGAGCGTCTTGATAAATCTGGGATAATGCTAGGCAATGCAAATCACTGCCTTGTGTTACTCTGCTCTTGGGAGACGTTCCGTGGGTGTTGCATGGATGTTCCCACAATGCACCCATGGATTTTGGCGCATTCCCAGACATACCAAACAGTGAACCTGGGAGTAGCTCAAAAAACTACGCCACCCAGAGGAGGTGCAACAAGGAGAAATAGCTTTATTTCTCCTTGTTTCCTCTTTCTAACTATGCTGCATTCTTCAGCACACTCAGAAAGAGGGAAAAGCCTCTGAGAATGGTTTATCTCTAGGAAGGTGCCCCTTCCCGCACAAAAACAATCCTGCCTGCAACACAGGCACCATTGCACTAGGTGCAAGGATGCCTGGGTTGGAACGTGCAAGGAAATGACAGGAATGCACCTTATCAAGTTAAATAGAGCACATTCCGGCCCTTTCCATTCATGCAGAGCAGCTGCAAGGTGGTTTGCTGCACTTCGTAAAATAATGATAACCCTGGCCCAAGATTTCTTGGTTATTGGGGGCCTTTCTGAGTCATGGCTTTGTGCGCTTATCAATAGTAACTCAGTGAAGGTTCTACAGATGGGGGAGACTGAAGCATGTCGTGGGACATGACAAAGAAAACAAGCTGCAGTATTCTTAATAGACTGAAGTCTCTTCAACAAGAGCACGGAGGTTCCCAGATAAAGCACACTTCCGTAGTCTAGGTGAGAGATGATAATTGCTTGAACAACTGTCCTTTCGAAACAGGGGGAAGCCAAATAATCTTTTTCAGACATATCAGAATGCCAAAACACCTTACAAACACTTTGTTGATCTAATGGTCCATCAAGAGCTTACTGTCCAGCCAAATACCCAGATCTATGACCTCCTGTTTCAGAACAGGGAACGGCCCCAGTTCTTCTGGCCACCATTGTAGTCTGCAGAGATGCAGTTAGTTTCCCACAACCAAAACTCCAGAGTTTTATTGCACTTTAAATTAAAGCAGTTTTCTCCAATCCACTGAGCTACAGAAACAAGGAATGGTCTAAGACTGGAAAATCTATTGTCCTCCAAGGTGGACAGTTTGCCTGTCATCATCATAAAAAAGCAGTGTGGGACCAAAAGCTTGCACGATGTATGCCAATTGGGGGACATAAAAATGTTGAAGAGCATGGGACTCAAGGAGGAACCTTGTGGGACTCTGAACGGCATTTGATGTACAGAAGAAGAAGAAGCAAGTTTCTAAATAACTTCAATAGTGCATCACTGCAGAAAAGAGGAAAACCATTGGAGAGCTGAACCCTGAAGTATTCTGTCAGTGAGCCTTCTAAGAAACACAGACTGGCAGACTCAAATCCCTAAGAATCAAGGCATCAAATCCTCCTGCATCCAGAATCATACTGAGGTTCTCCGGGACCACCAGAGGGACAGATTTGGTGCTGTAGTGTGCATGTGTGCCAAACTCTCCATGCCTGCCAGCACCATTCACTTACAGTACAGCAACCATCAGAGCTCCTTTCCATCACTGGCCTCACCTCCCTTGTACCCGTAATGTAAAGAGGACAGAAACGGGGAGCAGGAGGAGTGGAATCTTTGTGATTCTGCTCTGGTGGGTTGAGGTCAGAACTTGTTATTGCAACACTGCACCTGATACTGGAGGAGGTTGCAATGGGCATTTGAGGCTCCTGTGCATGGAGGAGAAGGATTGGGCATTTGAAGCAACATATCAATATTTGCAGGGGGTCTTTGAGTCTAAACACATTTATTAAGACTAAATTGAGAATTTATGATAAACTTGGACACAGGGAGGATAAATGACTATATGGGCCAGCCCGCAACTTAATCAAAACTGTGTCTGTTAGGTAAAGTGCAAATAATCTAGGGGACTTGCACAACGGGTAATACTAGTTGCTAAGAAGTGAAACAATATGGTGTCCTAATTCACTATGTTGCTTGCAGCAGTCAAACCAGGCAAAGCAAAACTGGAGGTTGCTCATTCTCCTACATCACAACCAAGACATGGAACAACCTCCCTCCATACATCAAAGCCTCCTCCTCACTTCTTGAGTACTGCAAGAGGCTAAATACTTTGCTGTTTGTATATGCACTTGGGGGACCACAAACCTACCCACTTGCCCAAGCTCCAGTATACCCTCTCAGGTGATTAGTGTGCTATGCAAATCAATATAGCATAGCGTAGCATCGCAGAACCAGTAGTGATGAACAATATCTCATAAACATTATAACACAATTGGAGATGAGCTTAGCAACATGCCATTCAACATTAGACTGACAATGTTCAATACTGCCACACGAGCATTTTGAAGTTGATAGGACTAAAAGTCTGTATTGATAAACAGTTTAATTCAGTAAAGTAATCCTAGCCATGTGAACTCTTTGTATACATAGTTTACGATCCTAATGCCTACCTCAGGATATCCCTGGCTGCCTTCTGCCTGTAACTTGCTTCTAATTTTATAGCCAGCTCTCACACCTAGCAAGCAGAGAGCACACCACCTCACCTGCCCTCCACTACATTTCATACATGGACTATTCAAAGAAATTAATTTTATACATTTCTCCCCCTCAACTGGCTTAGGGAGAGGAACGTATAAACCTCACCTCACCTGTCCTCCACCACTTTCCCCACATGGACTATGAAAGAAATTCATTTTTCACATTCCTCCCCCTCAACTGGCATTTGGGGAAAGGCTTGGGACATAAGTAGATCATATGTTTTGGCTCATTTCATTACATTAGAACATATCTTATATGCATCTCTCCATCGCTGCCCTGCCAGAGGATGGTCCTTCTCCCACCTTGCAGACAAAACCTGGAACGCCCTTCCTCTCCACCTCTGCACCGCACCCCGCTGACCCACTTCAGAAGGGGACTGAAAACCTGACTTTTCGAATAAACTTCTGCAGCAAGCGCCTGTATACTCACTCGGGTGACAAGCCGGTTATACAAATAACACCTGATTGATTGATTGATCTCTTTTTTGTTAGTTTTGGCCCTCTCCTCCAATACAGTACAGTGTTCTTTTTTTCCATTTGCAGTGCCATTTCACTAACACGTCTCACTGAGAGTGGGAGATCTTTGACACAGTTCAATAATGCTAGTAAAGGACATAGGACCACCTGCAGCTCCACCACTGTGGACAGCACAGAGAATACCATGTCCCAATAGATTGCAATCACAGGGCACAACCAGGCTAAATCCATAAAATCGGTATTAGAGCATCAACATGTTGTGCACTGCAGCTCTACATCTAGACTAAAAGCGCTTAATCCTGCTGGCATAAAATATATCATATGGAGTAATTTAAATTATAGCAGCTGATGCTGTGGTTCAAGGAGATGGCTTTTGTCTGGGAGCAGTAGACCTGCCATAGCTCATCGCCTCTCTGAATGCCCACATCCTCCTTGCACCGCCTCCTGACCATCCCTGAGTCTTACTTCTTGTTGAGATCGATATGAGACCAGAGAGTTTGGAAATTATCCTTTGATTTCTGAGGATTGTGATTAGTTGCATAAGACTTTTGGTGTTTAAGTTCCATTGGGGGCAACACTGATTACTTGGAGTTGAGGATTCAAATGTGTATGTTCTAAAAATGAAAAGTTGATATTTTGACAGAAAAGTAGTGTTTCATCGAAAAGACAAGTTTGTGTCTTGGGGGAGTGATTTTAGTTGTCTAAAATGAACAGCTTATTTTTGAAAATAGAATGTATGCTTTCAGACAGTGA